>NC_090440.1:325423843-335423843 GCF_031143425.1 Pleurodeles waltl | reverse complement strand
TTGTCAGTGGTAATGTGTATTGAGCATCATGTCATTAAAACATGGCATGCCTGTAAACAGTATCTCAATAACATGCATTATGTATGTTGCAAGAAATAAATTGGGCAACTGCTATACACATTACCTGTTCCTACATAGGTACACAGGGAGGGGATGGGTCAGACATCTTCCTATCTACCATCCACTGCCAGACCTTCAGGCCATGGAAGACAGGCACATCACGCAGATATACCATCTGAATAGGCAAAAAAGTATGGATCTCTGGTCAGTTTGGGTCAAATCTACTGCCTGCTATTTGTCATCCAAATAGCATACCACCCATTGTACAAGTCATTGTAGAGTTGCACTTCCTGGCCACAGGGTCCTTCCAAAATACAGTGGCCCTAGGTGCTGGGATGTCCAAGCCTATGTTCAGTCTTGTGTTGAAGGATGAACTCTCAGTATTGTTGAAACACTTGTTCGGCTATATCCAATTTCCTCAACGTGAGGATTTCACACATGTGAACTTTGGCTTCTATGGTTTGGCACACATTCCACTTGTTGTGGGATCCATTGATGTTATACATGTTGCCTTGGTTCCACTGCATGGCAACAAACAAGTCTATTGTAACAGGATGAACTTCCAGTCCATCAATGTCCAAGTTGTTTTTTTCGCTGACCTCTACATTTCACATTTAACGCCCATTATCCGGGTTCAATCCATGATGCCTTCATCATGCAGAATAGTGCAATTCCACAGCTGATGTCACAACTGTACCCAGAGAGGGCCTGGCTGGTTGGTAAGTCACATATGTCATGTGTGTTTGCATCAAATGTGTGCTGCATGTGAGAAACTGGCACCTTTTTGTAGTACCCCCTACTTTTACCTGGTTTCTGAATGCAACTTTGACTGGAGTGCACTGGGATCTTGCTAACCAGGTTTCCAGTGTCAGTGTTCTTTCCCTAAAAACATTGTAAAAGTAATTGGACACACCTTTAGCTACTACTATAAGTCACTAGTAAATGGGGTACCATGGGTAAGCCCCTGAGGGCAGCAGCATTGATTGTTCCACCCTCTAGGGCCATGCATCCAGATGCACCCAGCACTGCCTTAGCAAACTGAGGGGCACATTTATACTCTGTTTGCACCAAATTTCTGTCAAAAATGTTGACGCAAATTCGCGCAAACCCAACACCATATTTATACTATGATGCCTGACCCTGCGAATGTCAAAATTCCTCTGTGTGCATCATTTTCTGGATGCGGGAAACAGCCCTGCATTATTGACATGCAAGGTAGGCGTTCCCGTTCAAAAAATGACTTTAAGGCCTGTGCATCTTATTTATACTCCTGGTCATTTTGACACACAGGAGGGGACGGGCCTTAAAAAATGGCACACAGCCTGATGTGTGCTGTTTTTTAACACCTGGGTGAGGGCAGGCGTTAAGGGGCCTGTGGGCTCACTTCCATGGTCTCTGACCACGGAAGCAGTCCAGAGGCGCCTTTCCCTCCCCCCAGGGACACCCTCGCCCACCCATGGAGGACACCCAAGTAGAGGTAAGTATATATATATTTTTTTTTAAAGTGGCTTGCCACTGTGCCCAATGGCCATGCCCAGGGGACAGAAGGGGCAAGGGAGCATGACTCCTGTCTTTGCTAAACAGGAATCATTTCAAAGGGGGTTGTGCATCAAAAAAGTGTGCAAGTCAGGTCAGAGCCATGATTTTTTACTCTAACCTGACTTATACCATTTTTTGATGCACAACCCCCATATTTCCCTATGCCGCTGTGTGTGAGGGCATAATTGCATGAACAGTATGCCCCCACTGTTTCTTTGCCAAATCTGAGACATATTGAGTGAACAGAGCAGCCATTTTAGTATATGTGCTGGACATTGCTCAATACGCGTTTCCCAGCTACTTAATGGCTACTCGGAACCCTGGGTTGCTTGGTATCAAACAATTCCGAATGATAAATCCAAACTGGTACCAGTACTGGATTTGCCCCATGTAAAAACTAACTTTCCTGGCATGGTGCTGACTGGTTCCAGCAAGCCTGCCACATCCAGACAGACAATATACAAACTTGGGGGAGAGCGCTGTCTCTCTGGTTTGTAAAACAATGCCCTTCCTGGGTGGAGGAGCTAACTCCCTCTCCCTCAGGAATGTGCACTGCCATGGCAGTGAGCTTTAAAGTGCTATCTTGAAACCTGACCCCCAGGCCTGCTGCTAGCAGCACATGGCCTCCCCCTTTGCAAAGTACCACTTTTGAAGGGAGCAAAGGCAGGAAACCACACAAAGGGTAGGAGGAGTGGTCTCACTGAGCATGCACCACCCCTATGGGCTTGCAGGTGAAGTGAACCCTCCATTTCACTGTACTCCATGTTGGATGGCAGGCAACTAGCCAATCAGGTTTAGTGAAGTGACCCTTCCCATATGAAGTGGTCACTGTATTGGGTGTAGCCCCCTAAAGGTAAGTGTCCCATTGGACACTACCAGGTTCCCCATAAAATGCCCACTAAATTCAGTTTTTAATGGGCTCCTGTACGAAAGAAGGCTCTTTCTGGCATGATTACCCCCACTTTTGGCCTGTGTATGAGTGTGTGTCAGTGTGTTTTTACATCTGTCACTGGCATCCTGCTAGCCAGGACCCCAGTGCTCATAAATAAAAACCTATATGTCAGTGTGTTTTGCCTGTCTCAGTGGGATCCTTCTAGCCAGGACCCAAGTGCTCATAGTTTGGGGCATAATGTGCATGCCTGTGTAGTGCCAAACTGTGTCACTGAGGCTCTGCTAACCAGAACCTCAGTGTTTATGCTCTCTCTGCTTTTAAATTTGTCACTGTAGGCCAGTGACTACATTTACCAATTTCAATTGGCATATTGGACCCCCCCTTATAAGTCCCTAGTATATGGTACCTAGGTACCCAGGGCATTGTTCTTCCAGGAGATCCATGTGGGCTGCAGCATTTCTTTTGCCACCTATAAGGAGCTCAGACAAACCCTTACACAGGACTGCCATTGCAGCCTGAGTGAAATAGTTCACACACTATTTCACAGCCATTTTCACTGCACTTAAGTAAGTCACCTATATGTCTAACCTTCACTTGCGGAAGGTTAGCTACAAAGTTACTAAGTGTGAGGGCACCCTTGCACTAGCAAAGGTGCCCCCACATAGTTCAGAGCCATTTCCCCGGACTTTGTGAGTGCGGGGACGCCATTGCACACGTGCACTAGATATAGGTCAATACCTATATGTAGCTTCACAATGGTAACTCTGAATATGGCCATGTAACATGTCTAATATCATGGAATTATACCCCCAGTCCAAATCTGGTATTGGGGAGCCAATTCCATGCATCCTGGGGTCTCCACCATGGACCTCCAGTACTGCCAAACCAGCTCTCTGAGAATCTACAGCTGCTGCCACCTCACAGACAGGGTTCTGCCCTCCTGGGTCTGGGCAGCCCAGTCGCAGGAAGGCAGAACAAAGCATTTCCTCTAAGAGCAGGGTGTTACAACCTCTCCCTTTGGAAATAGGTGTTACATGCTGGTCAGGGGTAGCCTCCCCCAGCCTCTGGAAATGCTTTGAAGGGCACAGATGGTGCCCTCCTGGCATAAACCAGTCTACACCGGTTCAAAGACCCCTTCTCTCCTGCTCGGGTTGGAAACTGGACAAAGGAAAGGGAAGTGACCACGCCCCTTTCCATCACCACCCCAGGGGTGGTGCCCAGAGCTCCTCCAGTGTGTCCCAGGCTTCAGCCATCTTGCTTTGCAAGGTGTGGGGGCACTCTGGAGGGCCTTTCCTTCCATGAGAACGACAGTAACCCTGTGTACAGTGTCATCTTCACCTCCCTAGGCCTCTGTGCACTCTTTGCAAATTACCTTCATGCACAGCCTAGCCCAGGTCTCCATCACTCCACCCTGTGACGCTCAACTCCCTGAGTTGTTCTCCAGCGGCTGTTGTTGTGCTGCGTCAACTGCAATTTGCACCACCTTTGAACCCAGATCCTGCAGCTTCTTGGGGTGATGGCTGGCATAATGAGGGCTCTCTTAAATGCTGAGAGACCCCTTTTCCTCCTCATACAGAGTTGAGGCCCCCAGGTTCCTTCTGGGTCCATCCAGCATAATTTTGACAAAAAAATGTACTTTTGTTGTAGCCAAGGCTTGCTGGCGCATTCCAACACGAAATCTCTTCTGCAACGATCTTCACACCGTGTGACATCTTTTGCATCATTCAGGAAACCTCTGGCATCTTCCTAGGGTGCATTTCTGCAGTCTTTGACTAACCAGGGGCTCTTCTTTTGCACCATGTTCTGGGATGGCAGGGGCTCCTGTCCTTCCTGGAACTTCTTTTGACTTATGGACTTGGTCCCCTTCCTTTGCAGGTCTTCAGGTCCAATAATCCAGCAGTTCCTCTTTGCAGACTTGGTTGGCTGCTGCAAAATCCCAAACACGAGGTGTAGTGTGTCCTAAGGACACTTGCAGTACTTTACTCCTGCTTTTCTGGGCTCTATGGTGGGGTAATTTACTTACCTTTACTGTATTCTTACTCTCCCAGTGATTCTACACACACTACACTTGTCTAGCGGGGAATTTGTGATTCACATTCCACTTTTTTAGTATATGGTTTGTGTTGCCCCTAGACCTATTTTCTTCCATTGCAATTTATAGGATTTCCTACTGTTTGCATTGTTCTATGACTGTTTACTTGTCTAATTTTGGTTTCTAGTATATATTGTATAAAATACTTACCTCCAGAAGGAGGATTGTCTCTAAGATATTTTTGGTACTGTGTCACCCAAATAAATACCTTTATTTTTGATAACACTGAGTATTGTCTTTTCTTGTGTATAAGTACTGTGTAACTATACATGGTATTGCATGAGCTTAGCATGTCTCCTAGTTCAGCCTAAGCTGCTCTGCTATAGCTACCTCTATCAGCCTAAGCTGCTAGAACACTACTACATCACTAAAAAGGGATAACTGGACCTGGTATAAGGTGTAAGTACCCAAGGTACCCACTACAAACCAGGCCAGCCTCCTATAGGTCTCCTAGACCAAGAAATCAGATTTGAAAAGACAAAGAAGACCAATACAAAAGAAGATCCAAAGCAAGAGAACTCTGCACCTGCTGCACAAGAAAAGGCACCAGCCCTTGCCTGCTGCACCCAAGACCCAAAAATTGCCGCTGTGGAGGAGTTGGGCACTGGATTGACACAAGAAACCCAGGGGACATCCAGGCTTCAAGAATCACTCCAGATGTCTCTTCTGAGTGGAGGCATCATTCAAAAACCACCCGGATGTTGCCTACAAGTGTGCCAAGTTTGGTGGCACTGTGCTCTCCACTGGCTGAGTTACACCAATACCCTGGGTACTGGTCAGCTGATGTCAGACAACTGGGAAACCAGCTTGCTCTGAGCTGAAAAAGGATCAGGAGGAAGCCCCAGTAGAGGGACTTCAGGAACACCCTGGACCCCCGACCAGAGTGCCCCTGTTGTCCTGTCAACACCCCTCAAAGAGACTCACCTCCAGTTTCAAAGGACTCAGTTGCGCACCGCTCTTGGATATCCAACTGTAGGAGGCTGGCCTGGTTTGTAGTGGGTACCTATGGTACTTACACCTTATACCAGGTCCAGTTATCCCTTATTAGTGAAATGTTGACAGTATCTAGAAGCCAGGCTCTCTAGCGATAGCTCTGGATGAGCGGCCAAGGCTTATGTAGGAGGCATGCAAAGCTCATGGAATACCACTGGGGTCACACAGTACTCACACACATGAAAGAAAACACTCAGTGTTACAAAAATAAAGGTACATTATTTTAGTGACACATACCAAAAAAAACATAGAGGCTATACTCCTTTAGGAGGCAAGTAACACAAAAATTATACATACTAGTATGCAGAAATAGGCATAAAAACAGTTAGAAAACAATGCAATTAGTGAAATCACAATAGTTAGAAATTGGCCAATGGGGAGCACAAAGCATATACTAAGAAAGTGGAATGCGAAAGTCGGTCTCCCACATGGCAAGTGTAGTGTGCAGAGGGGATCTGGGAGTACTAGAAAACTCCAAAGGTAAGTAGTAAAACCTACCCCAGAGACCAGGAAAGCAGGAGTAAATCACACTAAATTTGCTAGAACACACACAAACGAAAAGAAGAATTATGCAAGAACCAGAAGAGACTGGAAAACAACAACAGTGGATTCCTGGACCAGAGAACCTGTGTAAGAAGAGGACCAAGTCCAAGAAGCACGGACGATCCAAGGGAGAATAGGAGCCCCTGCTAACCCGGATGAAGGTGCAAAAGAGGAACCACCGTTGAAGAACAGTCAGTACTCCACCGAAAGAGACGAAGTCGGGTTCCTGGAGAATGCAAGTGATGTCCCACGCCGGGTGGAGGTTTGCAGTCTGGATTTTGTCACTGGAGTCCGCCAATAAAGCCTTGGCACACGCAAAGCTTGTGGTTAGCAGAAATGGTGCAGCCCGGGACCAGGAAGGACCAGGTGGATTCTACCCAGGAGGGGGTGTCAGAGGGGGCTCTCAGCAACTCAGAGAGCCCACAGAAGACCAGGCAGCACACACAGGAGTCCCACAGCATGGGAAAAAAGATTTTGCAGAAGAGGCCTATGCAGCACTACGACAAAGGCACCGACATAGCCGGAGAACCACTTAGGAACTGTGCTTGGCAAGATAGAGTGAAGTGGGCCAAAGCTACAAGATTCATGAAGGACTTAGAGGAAGGATGCTAACAAGCCTTGGCAGCTGAAAAAAAACGCAGTGCACAGGAGTACTGTCTTGCCTGGGGAGGCAATCTCTTACCTCCCCAAAAGTTGGACAGTGGGACGTAAGTACTGTCGGGACCTCTTCAGTCCACCACCCGTGATGCAGGATCCACGCAGCTCAGCAGACGAGGTGATCTACACATCTGGTTGTCATTGTAGTTGGTGCCTGCTGAAGCAGTGGAGTGACTCCTTCACCCCAAGGAAGATTCCTTCGCTCTTCTGGTGCAGGCTGAAGACGGGCTGTCCTCAGAGGAGGCATGACTGGGAAACAGTTGCAGTTGTTGCAGGAGCCAGAGATACAATGTTGCAGAATGTGTCTTGCTTCTTTGTTGCAGCTTGTAGAGTTCCTGGATGGTCCAAATGCAGTTTCTTCAATGAGAAGTCAAAGTGGAGGATGCAGAGGATTCCTGCTGGAGTCTTGCAATTCAAATCTGAAGAACCACCCAAAGGAGAGACCATAAATAGCCCTGAAAGGGGGATTGGTCACCTAACCAGGTAAGTGCCTATCAGACGAGGGCTCTGACGTCACCTGCTGGCACTGGACACTCAGATGCTCCCAGAGTTCCCTGCCAACTTGGAATCCAAGATGGCAAAACCCAGGGACCCTCTGGAGGTGGTGATGGAGATGGTGGTGATGGAGAGGGTAGTGGTCACTCCCCTTTACTTTGTCCAGTTTCCCACAAGAGCAGGGACTGGGGGTCCCTGAAGTGGTGTAGACTTCCTGGGCTGGATCTTTTCAAGCAACAGGAGTGCAGAAACCTATCTGTAAGGCGTCAGCAGCTGGGGCTGCCTGGAAAACCTCAGAAGGCTGCAATGACAATACGTGGGGTCCTCCAAGTAACCCCCAGAGTGCATGGAATCATACAACCAATGCTTGCAAAGGCCTTGGCTTATGAATCTAACATGTTTGATTCCAAACATTCCTATGTTTGGAGTTACCATTATGTAGCTGGACATAGGAAGTCACCTATGTCTAGTACACATTTAAAATGCTGTTCCCGCACTCTGGGAAAATGGTCCTGGAGGTCGTGGGGGTACCTCTGCCAGTGCAGGGGTGCCCTCACACACAGGCACTTTGCACCCTGCCCTCAGGGCTGAAGGGCATTCTATGGGGTGACTTATAAGTGACCTGGTACAGTGTAAATGGCAGTGAAAGGGTGCTTGCACCTTTTCACGCAGGCCATCATGGCAGTCCTGCAGAAGCCTTTGCATGGGCTCCCTATGGGTGGCAAAATATATGCTGCAGCCAATAGGGATCCCCTGAGCCCCAATGCACTGGTTACCTAGGTCCATATATTAGAGACTTATAAGGGGGGACCAGTGTGCCAATTGTGGGTGAAATACTGTGATAACAGTAAGTAACAAACCAAAGATAAGGGAGAGAGCATAACTACTGGGGTCCTGATTAGCAGGATCCCAGTAGACACAGTCAAACACACTGACAAACAGGCCAAAAATGGGGGTAACCAAGCTAGAAAGAGGCTACTTTTCTACGCCAACTCGCCCTGCCCCTTGCTGCCCTGAGCCTTGCATTGCGGGATCGGCTATGTGCCCCAGGTCCCCAATCCCTTACAACCTCAACATCCCAAGGGGACCACAAGGCACCATCTTTAAATCTGCAAACCAGCTCCTTTTCCAAGTGGCCCATCCAGGTGGCCCTGTGCCTATGCCAAGAGGTTTTCCAACGCTGCTCCCACTAGAACCGGGAGCCGCTGAGGCTATCCGACTACCTTGACCACCCTGCAAAGAAGAGACTGGTAACCCAACTGTATGATTTTTAAAGCATTTGTAAAAGTGACTGCCTGTTGATTCCCATGGTGCATTATTACTCACAGAAAGACGAACTTACCAAAACTTTGAAAAGTCATATCTCAAAAAGTACTCACCGTAGCTTAAAGATCTTGGTCTTAAAATTCACATAAAAGTCTGACATATTTTTATAAATTCTGGTCTTGAGTTATTCATTGAGTGTGTGTAGTGTACAATTTAATTTGTGAGTACAGCAAATACTTAGCACATCTCCAGGCTAAGCCTAACTGCTCGACCAGCTACCTTAAAAATTGGATCATTAGGTGGTCTAATTTTTACCTCCGGAAACCAACATACTGGTTGCCTGGACCCCCTGCATAGTGTTTTGCTAGTGTAGTATAGTGCTAGTTTTGCACTACATAGAGAACCAGCCTCTGACACAGCAGAAGAAATAATGAGAGGGACTAATTGTTGGACATGTGTCCCATTGCGTTTGAGGGGACTCTGCATACCCAAATCGTCCATGGTTGTTTACACCAGTGAAAAACCCAACTACTCCAGGGGAAGTCCGCTTCAACAATGTCCATGGGAAAACACATTGGTGGTCATTCCAAACTCGGCGGTAAAAGGCGCTTACCGCCGTTCAGAAGACCGCCATAACACCGCCGCGGTCGCGGTAAACCGCCACGGTCATTCTGACCCACAACCGGCAAAACCGCCAAAATACAGACATCCACAAAAGTCCGCCACACCAAAGGGCAGCGGGAATCTGGCGATGACCAAACCTCCACCGTCATGCCAACAGAATTACGCCCACACTATCACGACACACGAATCCACGCAGCGGTCTTTCAACCGCGGTATTCCATTGGCGGTACACACCGCCGTGCTCAAAATACACACACACTTACAAAATACAACCACATTGGACAATTCAAAATACACACACCTGAGACACATACACACACCACTCCCACACACCCAATTAAATATAAAATACACACCCACATCACCCACAAACCTCCACTCCTAGAGATTCGTGAACACGCACTGAGAAAAGACATCCGAGCACCCAGACGCCCAATTCACTGTCACCCAGCAATATTTGCACGCACTTCACACAACACAACAATACACATCACCACACTTAGCACCACACAATCCACCCAACACATCACCCACACCACCCCATGGCACCGCAAAGACACCCCAGGTTCTCTGATGATGAACTCAGGGTCATGGTGGAGGAAATTGTACGAGTAGAGCCACAGCTGTTCGGGGCACAGGTGCAGCACACCACCATTGCCATTAAGATGGAGCTATGGAGCAGAATAGTGGACAGGGTCAATGCTGTGGGACAGCACCCAAGAAATCGGGATGACATCAGGAAGAGGTGGAACGACCTACGGGGGAAGGTGCGTTCCATGGTATCCAGGCACAACATCGCGGTGCAGAAGACTGGCGGCGGACCCCCACCTCCTCCCCCAGAATTTACAACATGGGAGGAGCAAGTCTTGAACATCCTGCATCCTGAGGGCCTTGCAGGAGTAGGCGGAGGAATGGACTCTGGTAAGGCAAATCTTAACTACTTCTTCCCCCCACCCCACCTGCATGCCAACTCATACCCCCACCCTCACCCTCACCCCCATCACATCCTACTCCTTGCAACTGTCTCACCATCACATCCCACCCATCCCAACACCTAGCCCTGCATGCGTCCACAAAGCATGGACACCCATCACCTAAGCATGCCCACTGCACATACACATACAACCCCCCCCAACCACTGTTACAACAGCCCCCACAAAGGAATGCCAGCACTGGGGTACACGGGCACCCACCCATTGCATGCTATGACACACACAGAAGCAATAACCATACTTTTATACCCCTACAGGACCCGAACACCACGTCACCGCGCAGGAGGGTCCACAAATGTCCACTCCACCCCCAGAAGAGGCCCACAGTGAGGACAGCAGCTCTGTCTCCCTGGATCTAGATGACCAGCCCGGTCCATCGGGGACCTCGGGACAGTCGGTTCCCCTCACACAGCCACAGGCCACAGTAGACCTTCCCCCCTCTGGGAACACCAGCACAGCACCCACCCAGCGGGCCCATACCTCTGTCCCCAGGACACGTCAATCAGCGGTGTGTCCACCACTACAGGGAACCCAGGCTAACCCACCACCCCAACAACAACAGGGACCTGGGGGCAGTGGTAGTGGGCACACGGTCCAGGGGACAGAGGCCCAGTGAAACAGGGTAACTGGGAGGGCTGCTGTGCGACAGGGGGGGGACAGGCCCAGGGAACCCACTCTCCATGAGGCCCTCTCCTCCATCATGGGAGCATACCACCGCTCCCAGGAGACGATGGCGACGGTCCTGGCCAGGTTTCAGGAGATCCAGCTTCTGCAGGAACAACAGTATATGGGGTTCAGGGAGGAACTAAGAAACATCAGTTCCGCCATGGGAACCATCGTAGTGGCCCTGAATGAGGTAGTCATGACATTGCGGGACACTGTGGCACCTCAAAGGGCCCCTGACACTAGCATGCACCAAGAACTGCCTACCACCTCCGCCGGCGCTAGTGGACAGCAGGCCCCGACACAAGACCAACAGGCCACCAGAACCCCACCCCCTGCAGAAGGAGAACATCTTGGAGTACTGACAGCACCTGCACTAGAGGGGGGATCCCTGTGGGTTGGCGGATGGGTGACATCAGGTCTGGCTCCAGCTGGTCACACAGTTCCTGTAAAGTGGCTCGGTCAAGCCTGTATGTCAGTATGACATGTCGTTCCTCCATTGTCGACAGGTCCACCAGCGGTCTGTACACGGGAAGATTCCTCCATCTCCTCGCATGTCCCAGCGGACGGTGCCTATGAAGGACAACAGCGAGCACAGAGTCAAGCAACCCACAGGTACGTAACCACAGCTTGCACATAACACGATTCCCAAAGCATTGAATGGCTTGTATGAGTGTTGGTGCATGGCCTAGGTATGTGTGACGCAGTTGGTAATTAGGCCATGTGGGCCCTTGAAATGGCGGCTGCCTGACCTGTGAAGTGCGACAGTGGGATGTGAGGTCAATGCGCTGGCGTGGAACACCGCGGCGGTAGGCGGTCGAAGACCGCGGCGCTAAGCCGCATTGGTTAACATTGAACCCTATGGGTTTCAGGAGCCAATGACGATGTGCGCCGGCGGTCACGGTACGCACCGCCGCGGTACGCACCGCCGCGGGCGTGACCGCCATTTTCTATCTGCTTAATCACTCGATACCTGATCTTCGACAGGAGAGGACCTACACTGCACGTGCTGCTGTGACCTCGGTCTGGAAGAGACAATGGCTCATGAGACTGGGGAAAGGGCCCCTGCCTTCACTGCGGAGGAGTTGGAGAAACTTGTGGATGGGGTCCTCCCCCAGTATGCGCTACTCTACGGTCCTCCAGACCAACAGGTAAGTACACTGGGACCATGCTTAGTGGGCAATGCCTGGGTTGAGTGGGGTGGATGAAAGATGGTGGGGAGGGAAGTGATTGAGGTATGCATCAAACGACAGATGAGCGCATGTGCCACATGGCAAGGGTGGGGATGGGGGGCCACTCACATCGAGCATGCAGAAGGTGATGACAATTTTTCTCTCCCTGTACATGTCACATAGGTCAGCGCCCACAGGAAAGTCGCGATTTGGCGTGCCATCGCCAAGGACGTCCGGACCCTGGGGGTCCACAACAGACGGAGCACCCACTGCTGGAAGAGGTGGGAGGACATCCGACGCTGGAGCAGGAAGACGGCGGAGGCTCAGCTGGGGATGGCCTCCCAACGTAGGAGGGGTGCCAGTCATCATTTGACCCCCCTGATGTCCCGGATCCTGGCGGTGGCCTACCCCGATTTGGATGGGCGCGTGAGGACATCACAGCAGACACAAGGGGGTGAGTACAAATACATTCTGCTGACTTTGCGTGCAGTGGAGGTGTCTGGGTGGGGGAGGAGGGCTGTGGGTATCCCTAGGCCAGGGCGATTTCTGTAGGCTAGGCCCCTCCGTAAGGCATGGCCCTGTGCCCCCGCCCCCCACCTCTGTAGGGTGCCAAGTACAGGTATCCATGGCCCTGTGTCATCTATGTGTGCAGTTGTCATTCATAGGCTTGTAGGCCATGTCCCACGGATTGCGTAGTGGACCCCAAGTGTGCGGCATAGTGCAGGAGGCTTCTGTGTCTGTCTTGTCCGCCAACGGTAGCGGTAATCCATGCACTCAACATGTCTTTATTTCTCCTCCCCCCCTTTTTTGTGGCCTTCCTGTTCATGTGTGCATTAGCATCATCAGGCGGAGGAGAAGTGGCATCGGAGCACGAGGGAGCTGCATCTCACATGGCCATGGCGGGCCATGCAACTGACTCGGATTTCACCAGTGAGACGGAGGGCGAGGGGAGCTCCACAGCGGGGACTCGTGCTGATGTCAGTGACATCGACTCGTCCTCTGAAGGGAGCTCCCTTGTGGTGGCGGCAACATCCGTGCCCCACGCAACAACAGGTACAGCCGCCACCCAGCGCACCAGCACCGCCCTCCCAGCAGCCCCTCAGCGTTTGCCCCGTGCCCGCTCACCCAGGGAGGTGGGGATCTCCTTCGCCCCAGGCACCTCAGGCCATGCCCCTGTCACCCCTGCTGCCCTCAGTGAGGAGGTCATTGACCTCCTAAGGACCATCATTGTTGGGCAGTCTACCCTTTTGAATGCCATCCAGGGTGTACAAAGAGAGGTGCACCGGAGTAATGCATACCTGGAGGGCATTCATTCGGGTCAGGCTGCCCATCAGCGATCGTTCAACGCTCTGGCCTCAGCACTGATGGCAGCAATTGTCCCTGTCTCTAGCCTCCCCCCTCCAACTTCCTCCACCCAGACTCAATCTCCTGCACCTCTGCCTATCCCAGACACACCTACAGACCAGCCTGCACACACCTCAACACCCAAGGGAAGCTCATCCAGACATAAGCACCACACATCACACAAGCATTCACACAAGCAACATCCACATGCAGACATACCAACAGCCACTGCCTCCACTGTGTCTCCCTCCTCCTCGTCTCCCTCCTCCCTCCCTGTGATGTCTCCACTCACACTTGCATGCACAACATCTTCAGCCACTACGTCCATCACCAGCACACCCACCAGAACACTCCGCACACGTGCAGTCACCACCCCCACTACCATTTACATGTCCCCTGTGTCCTCTCCAAGTGTGTCTGTCACCCCCTCCTCCAAACTACACAAACGCAGGCAGCCACCCACCCAACAGCCATCCACCTCACGACAGCCTCCAACCCAAGCACCTGCACCCAAAGACACCAGACTTCACACTCCTACAACCACATCCTCTTCCTCCACTCCCATACCCACTACACCTACCCGTCCCTCTCTTTCCAAATTGCTTTTCTTTTCCAAACTTTACCTCTTTCCTACAACTCCCCCACCCCGTCCATCTCATAAGACTCCAATCAGCACCTCAGCCACCACAAAACCGGGACCTGTGAAGACTGTTGTCCATGGACTGTGGAGTCCCCCACCCTCAAGGGCATCCAGTTCAGCTAGGAGCCAAGGCACGGCCAGCCCACCACCGGAAAAGCATCCTAAGATTGCCACTGCCCGGCGCAAACGACCAAAGACCCCAGGGACAAAAATCCCTACATTGGCTCCGGCAGGAAGTCAGGTGCCACCTGGCACACCGCCAAAGGTGGGAAAGGGCCACAAGCGTGCAGGGAAGGGTGGGAAGGGCAGCACGCCCGACAAGTCCGGCAGCAGGCCAACTGGCCAAGAGGGCCCCACCCGCCCCATCCCAGGTGTGCAGGAGGACACACACAGGCCTGGTACTGCAGCCCAGGAGGGCCCCGCAAGCCACGTCCCAGGTGGGCAGGAGGACACCCACAGGCCGAGAACTGCAGCCCAGGAGGGCCCCGCAAGCCACCAGACAGATGGGCAGGAAGGCCCCGCCAGCCACATGTCAGGTGGTGAGTGACATCCATGCCTGGGCCGGATCCGCTGACCAGGACACTCATCTCAAGCACCGCTCCGCTGGGCACCGCCGTCTCAATCACCGCTGAACAGGGCCCTTCATCTCAAGCACCGCTCCGCTGGGCACCGCTGTCTCAAGAACCGCTGAACTGGGCCCTTCATCTCAAGCACCGCTGAACTGGGCCCTTCATCTCAGGCACCGCTGAACAGGGCCCTTCATCTCAAGCACCGCTCCGCTGGGCACCGCTGTCTCAAGAACCGCTGAACTGGGCCCTTCATCTCAAGCACCGCCGAACAGGGCACCGCCGTCTCAGGAACCGCTGAACTGGGCCCTTCATCTCAAGCACCGCTGAACTGGGCTCTTCATCTCAAGCACCGCTGAACTGGGCACCGCCGTCTCAAGCACCGCTGAACTGGGCCCTTCATCTCAAGCACCGCTGAACTGGGCCCTTCATCTCAAGCACCGCTGAACTGGGCCCTTCATCTCAAGCACCGCTGAACAGGGCACCGCCGTCTCAAGCACCGCTGAACTGGGCCCTTCATCTCAAACACCGCTGAACAGGGCGCCGCCGTCTCAAGCACTGCTGAACTGGGCCCTTCAACTCAAGCACCGTTGAACTGGGCACCGCCGTCTCAAGCACCGCTGAACAGGGCACCGCCGCCTCAAGAACCGCTGAACTGGGCCCTTCATCTCAAGCACCGCTGAACTGGGCTCTTCTCTCAAGCACCGCTGGCCCATTGGCGGAAGGGGCAGACCCGCATCTGTGTCAGGCAGGGCTGCACAAAGCACTCTGGGCACTAGTCCCCCTCCAGTACCAGTGGAGACTGTTATCCACTTGAGAGACTGTGGCTTTGCACTCCCCAGGATGGCACAGTGGGCAACCCACCCACTGTAGAGACTTGAGAGACTGTGGCTTTGCACTCCCCAGGATATGGCAGTGGGCAAGCCACCCACTGTAGAGACTTGAGAGACTGTGGCTTTGCACTCCCCAGGATGGCACAGTGTGCACCCCACCCACTGTAGAGACTTGAGAGACTGTGGCTTTGCACTCCCCAGGATGGCACAGTGGGCAACCCACCCACTGTAGAGACTTGAGAGACTGTGGCTTTGCACTCCCCAGGATATGGCAGTGGACAAGCCACCCACTTGTGAGACTTGAGAGACTGTGGCTTTGCACTCCCCAGGATGGCACAGTGGGCACCCCACCCACTGTAGAGACTTGAGAGACTGTGGCTTTGCACTCCCCAGGATGGCACAGTGGGCAACCCACCCACTGTAGAGACTTGTGAGACTGTGGCTTTGCACTCCCCAGGATGGCACAGTGGCCATGGAGGCCCCTCGTGGATCTGGCGTTGTGGACTCATCTGGCTGAGGTGCCCCCCCTTCCCTTCCCCCTGAGGTGCCTGTAGTTTTCCTATCTGATGCCCCTGCAGTGTTCTCTCCGTTGGAGGCAGGTATCCTGTGTGGGCTGTGCCCATGTGTTTTGGCCCAGTGGCCCACGAACAATGGCTGATAGACATATCGGACTGGACAATTTATGTATATAAAGTTATAGATGTGTGATATATTTTATACTCAGTCTTACAATATAATTCTATATTTATAATCATTTCCTTTTGCCTTTGCATTCTTCCGGGGGGTTTGGGGGTGTAACTGTGAAGTGTTGCTATGCATTGATGTGTGTGTTGTAGTGGTTGAGGGTGAGGGTGGGTGTGTCGCATATGTGTGTCCCCGTAAATTTTTGCCTCCGCCTCCCCTGTGTCGTAGGTGCAGTACTCACCGTTGTCTTCTGTGCCGGCGTTCGTGCTCCTGGTAGAGGAGCAGGAAGACAATGGCTGGTAGGATGTGTAGTTCGGGTTCCATGCTGTCCATTGCCCCGGAAAAGGTGGCGGATTGGTGGGTTGTGATAGGGTGGGCGGTACATTGTCTCCCGTCTGTCTGTTGGCGGTGACCGCTGCGCTGTTTGTTTGTCCCGCCGTGGTGGGGGGGTGTTAAAGTGGCGGTCTCTGTTGGCGGTTTCCGCCAGGGTCGGAATTGCATTTTTTTTACCGCCAGCCTGTTGGCGGTTTGGCCGCCGCCTTAACACCGACCGCCAGGGTTGGAATGACCCCCATTGTGTCATGGAGTGGGTGTTTGGGGTCCTGAAAGTACGATTTAGGAGCATAGACAAGACTGGTGGAACCCTCCTCTTCTCACCCAAAAAAGTATGTATAATCATTGTGGCCTGCTATATGTTCCCAACATAGTCCTGGGGAGGAACATCCCATATCTACCAGATGAGGGGGAGCTGGCAGTGATACTGGGAGAGAATCCTGAAATTCCAAGGGAGTGAATAATTTGTGATCCATGTGATTGTATGGGAAACTGTAGTTGATAGGATGTTTTGAATAGGGCTTGTTTCTCATAAAGGACAAGGGATCTTATGACATGCAGTATACAGCCAAGGTATAATAGCAATGTCTGACTGAAGAAATCTAATACCATCATTATCCTCCATGTTTGTGCCAGACTCCTGGAAATGTGTATGGATCTACTGAACTCTGATGAAAGGTTTTAGTAATATGTAGTGTTTATCCTGCCTGAACTCCGTGCATTGTGTTTGTGCAGGGCTATTCACCATGCCATCCTCACGTGGGCATTTCAGATTTGTGACATTGGCATGTAGCTGTTGGTGTCCTGTCATATGAAGAGGACATGGATTGTTCCAGGTAATGTTGTTTGCAGATTTGGGGTGTATATATCCTTTGCCAAAAGCAGCTAGGACAGTGGGTCGGAGGAATCCTGATGTGCACAATACACCTGTTTGGTGTGGTACATTGATCCAATTACCTCATGTGTGTGATGATATGGCCTTGATATATGTTGTCATCCAGTGCAATCCATGCATTCTCCCTTCTCTTTATGTTGACAATGATCCTATATGACGTGTATATAGCTGACTAAGTTTTACTTCATTGCAGGCCACAGTGCCTGTGCTGCAACACTCGCATAGGTTGGAACCTGTTCTGCCTTCCTTCTTATCTCGTATCAGAGCTTACAGAACATATCTGGAATGCACTTCTGAGTTCAAGGAAGACCTTTATTGTTGTTAATTCTTCCTCACCCACAAGTTCGTGAGAGACGAATTAATAGATTTCAAGCACACGTTCAAATGAGTAAAAGTATTGCAGCAATGAAAACAAAATATATCACAGTACTTCTCAGTTGCAATGTACACAGCAGGTTATATATATAATGCAAAGCAAAACAAATACTTCACCGTGTGAGAAACTATTTACAGCTTCATCTTTCTGGGGTCTGCAAGTTGATGACTCCAGTCAACTGCGAGAAAGAGATTATCTACCCACACGGGAGACTGGCAACTGGCACCAAGTTCCAGCCCAAAGTCAAGCAGATTCAAATCTAAATCTCCGAAGCCCGAGTCATCCTTACAAAAGCGTGCCCCCTACTCTCAGACTTGGGAAAACTACGCAAGCCTTTGGAGACTGGCCAGATCTCCTAGACTTCTCCTCTTCCCAAGCCTGAGCAGAAAGGAAAACACCAAATGTACTCTCTCTTATCAGGTCTAGTCTGGTGTGAAGAAAACATCTTGGTTCATCTTGTGGAAAAACATAGCTTGGAAAAATACAGCTTGGATTCTCAACTGCAATGTCTAACTCCACGTTAAAGGCAAAGGTTAAAGGCAATAGGCAGCTAACCTAAATATCCAATGTAATGTCTAATGTCATGTCAAAAACAATAGGCAGCTGAGCTGAATACAAAATGTAATGTCTAATATCATGTCAAAGCCAATAGGCAGCTAAGCTAAATATCAAATGTAATGTCTAGTGTCATGTCAAAGCCAATAGGCAGCTGAGCTGAATGTCTAATATCATGTCAAAGCCAAGATGCAGCTAAACTGAATTGTCAAAGGCAATAGGCAGAATACAGAATGTAATGGCTAATGCCATGTCAAAGCCAATAGGCGGCTCAACTGAACAAAACATATAGGGGGTTATTACAACTTTGGAGGAGGTATTAATCCGTCCCAAAAGTGACGGTAAAGTGACGGATATACCACCAGCCGTATTACGAGATCCATAGGATATAATGGACTCGTAATACGGCTGGTGGTATATCCGTCACTTTACCGTCACTTTTGGGACGGATTAACACCTCCTCCAAAGTTGTAATAACCCCCATAATGTGCTACTGGGGAACATTGAGCAACTCTTATGCGCAGTGGTGAAACACAAAGTCATTGGTCAAACACGATTAATATCATCACAGAACCATACCACCAGATACTTGTTTATTGTAATGGGATGGGCCTATGATTAGGGACTGTTGCACTGCACACTGTCTGTGTCATGGCATTTGTTAAGATGGTATACGTGGTTTTTGTATGTGATGAGGTTCAAATGGTGACACCTTCCACAAATCTGTTATCCTATGTAGGAGGCTGGCCTGGCTTAAAGTGGGTACGTAGTGGTACTTATACCTTGTGCCAAGTCCAGTTATCCCTTATTAGTAGATTAGTGTTGTTCTAGCAGCTTAGGCTGATAGAGGTAGCTATAGCAGAGCAGCTTAGGCTGAACTAGGAGACATGCAAAGCTCCTACTATACCACTTATATCATATAGCACTATATCATAAGAAACACAATACTCAGAGTTACTAAAAATAAAGGTACTTTATTTTAGTGACAATATGCCAAAAGTATCTCAGAGGATATACTCCCTTAGGAGGTAAGTAAAATACACAAAATATACACAAAACCAATATCAGGTAAGTAAAACACTTAGAAAAGTAGTGCAAACACTGTAGAACACAATACAATGCAATAGGAGACAATAGGCCCAGGGGCAACACAAACCATATACTCCAAAAGTGGAATTCGAACCCCGAATGGACCCCAGGCCTAGTGTAGTGTGTAGAGGGTCACTGGGAGTGTAAGAAAACACTACGGGTGTCCAAGATACCCTACCCCAAGACCCTGAAAAGTAGGAGTAAAGTTACCCTACTACCCCAGAAAGACAGTAAAGTCAAGATAGGGGATTCTGCAAGGACAACAACTGACTGCAAAGCACTGAAGATGGATTTCTTGACCTGAGGACCTGCAAAGGAAGGGGACCAAGTCCAAGAGTCACGGAAGTGTCCGGGGGGGGACCCCACTAAACCCTGGATGATGGTACAAAATGGCTGCCTCCGGGTGGAAGAAATCGAAGATTCTGCAACAATGGAAGATGCCAGTAACTTCTCCTTTGGTCAGAAGATGTCCCACGGAGTGCTGGAGGATGTAGAGTTGTTTCCACACAGAAAGACCACAGACAAGCCTTGCTAGCTGCAAGACTCACGGTTGAAGATAATGGGTGCTGCCAGGGCCCAGGAAGGACCAGGAGGTCGCCCCTTGGAGGAGGAGACAGAGAGGGCACTCAGCAATAGAGTGAGCCCACACAGAAGTAGGCAGCACCCACAGAAGCACTTGAACAGGCATTCAAGAATTCTGAGCATGGCAGTTGTCTCAGCACAACAAAAGAGGGTCCCACAAAGTCAGTGGTCAACACAGCGAGTTGAGCAATGCAGGACGGAGTGCTGGGGACCTGGGCTAGACTGTGCACAAAGGAATCCTCGCAAGAGTACACAGAAGCTCTAGCAGCTGCAGATCACGCAGTACACAGGATTACTGTCTGGCGTGGGGAGTCAAGGACTTACCTCCACCAAATTTGGACAGAAGGACCACTGGACTGTCGGGGTCACTTGGAGCCTATCAGGAGGGGTCTCTGATGTCACCTGCTGGCACTGGCCACTCAAAGGTCTCCATTGTGCCCTCACGCCTCTGCATTCAAGATGGCAGAGGTCTGGGACACACTGGAGGAGCTCTGGGCATCACCCCTGGGATGGTGATGGACAGGGGAGTGGTCACTCCCCTTTCCTTTGTCCAGTTTCGTGCCAGAGCAGGGGCTGGAGTTCCCTGAACCGGTGTAGACTGGCTTATGCAAGGAGGGCACCATCTGTGCCCTTTAAAGCATTTCCAGAGGCTGGGGGAGGCTAATCCTCCCCAGCCCTTAATACCTATTTCCAAAGGGAGAGGGTGTAACACCCTCTCTCAGAGGAAATCCTTTGTTCTGCCTTCCTGGGACTGGGCTGCCCAGACCCAAGGAAGGCAGAAACCTGTCTGAAGGTTGGCAGCAGCGGTAGCTGCAAAGAAAACCCCAGAGAGCTAGTTTGGCAGTACCCGGGGTCCATGCTGGAGCCCCTGGGCTGCATGGAATTGGCACCCCAATACCAGACTTGGCTTGTGGGGACAATTCCATGATCTTAGACATGTTACATGGCCATATTCGAAGTTAGGTATTGACCTATATGCAGTTCACGTGTGTAATGGTGTCCCCGCACTCACAAAGTCCGGGGAAATTGCCCTGAACAATGTGGGGGCACCTTGGGACCGTGCCAGGGTGCCCTCACATTTAGTAACTTTGCACCTAACCTTCACCACGTGAGGGATAGACATATAGGTGACTTATAAGTTACTTAAGTACAGTGTAAATGGCTGTGAAATAATGTGGACGTTATTTCACTCAGGCTGCAGTGGCAGTCCTGTGTAAGAATTGTCTGAGCTCCCTGTGGGTGGCAAAAGAAATGCTGCAGCCCATAGGGATCTCCTGGAACCCCAATACCCTGGGTACCTAGGTACCACATACTAAGGAATTATAAGGGTGTTCCAGTGTGCCAATTAGAATTGGTAAAAATGGTCACTAGCGTGCAGTGACAATTTTAAAAGCAGAGAGAGCATAAACACTGAGATTCTGGTTAGCAGAGTCTCAGTGATACAGTTAGGCACCACACAGGGAACACATACAGGGCACACATTATGAGCACTGGGGTCCTGGCTAGCAGGATCCCAGTGATACAGGCAAAAACAAACATACACACAAGTAAAAATGGGGGTAACATGCCAGGCAAGATGGTACTTTCCTACACCCTATTCTACAGGATAAGGTCAGACATTGCCCTTTCTTATGTTTTCTGGGGGATGCTCCCTTGAAATGTCTAACCCGACTCAACAGTTATGCCATTCTTGGACAGTCCAGAACCTTTGTCAGTCTATGTGCTGTACAGTGCAATTCAATATTTGGTGACACTAGTCACTTGTGCCTTTGTGTTGGTAGTAATCCTCTACATGCTTCTACCTGTGCCATTTCCTTTCCCTACACTCTAAAAAAAGAAATTGATGGTGAACGAATCAGTCATGGTGGATGTAATCATTAGAGTAGATGCCTCAACAGTTGGAGTCAAAAGTCCAGTGTCCTACTAGCATGGAAAATAGTAAGTGGTTGGAAAACAGTCAACAGAGTGAATCAGTGGCATATGAAGAAGTTTCATCAGCAAGGACTCACTTGCTGGCAGTGGTTTGTGTCTTGCCATCCACACCTTCTGGACACTTGGGTGGACTTCCCCGCTTGCAGGGGGTTTTTCAGCTTCAGAGGCAGGTCCTTCTGCTGGCAGGGCCTCCATTCAAGTGTTTGCCACACATGTAATAGGGCCTGGAATTGACTGGCCAATGAAAGGGGTCTGGTGTTGCGACAATCCCTGCTAAGGGTGTTAGTGATGTTTCTCAGCACCCCTGTGAGGGAGACCATGTTGGTATTTTTTGCCCCCCACTGTTTACGGATTTCCCAATGGAAGCTCTTCTGTAGCTCCTCGATATCCCTGACTTCAGCACGTACCTGGCCCATCATGCCTTGGGATTCTTGGCATGCTCCCAAGAGTTGACTGATGGTGTCCTGGCCAGAACCATCCCCAGGAGCCACATGATGCTGGCCCACACCATACCTCCCACGCACCCTGCCCCCATAGCCCTGCACCCTTGGTGCAGCTTGCCCCCTGCTACTGATTCTAGGACCATTATTGTCAGAGGTGTCTTGCTGTGACTCAGGATCCTGGACTGGGGGGGGGCACAAGATTGTTGTCACTGTCCTTGGGACACAGTTTAGGGGGTGACTGGTTGCCTGAGATGTTGATGCTAAAGGGCTTGGAGGAGTTGAAGAGGTCATAGTGAACCTGACAGGTGTCATCTGACCAGGTTGCCCAGATGGGCCAGAACTGTCCTCAATGTCCACACATCCAAGAGTGTTGTTCTCACAGAGGACTTCATCCATGGGGGTAGTGGCAGTCTCTTGAGTGGTCTCTGTGTTCCATGTAGCAGGTAGATCTGTTGATGTGAGAAACAGAACGTTAGAGGTTGTATTGTAACATCTACCTCCAATGGTTGGCAGTGACTAAGACCATTTACACATTGGAAGGCTCTTAAGTAATGTTGCAGGGTACACAGCCAGCGTGGTCACAAAGTCTTGTACCAACAATCTGAATTAAGTAGGGGCAAACCAAATCTGTAGAATGTATTATATTATTGTTATCTCATAACTTTTATTGTAGCATAAATGTCTTATTGCATCAATATTGTTCTGTTAAATATTATGTTGAAGGAATCTTTTTTATGGTTTTAATTAACTAATAGAATAAACTTTCATTTCATTTCATTTACACATTGGATTTGCCAACTTGACTTATGTGGCAAGCACACATGCTATCAACTGTGTCACCTGACATTTGGGAAACATACACATTCCAATTTCAGTCAACTAGCTTCAGGATGTCTGAGTTTATTGGCACTTGGAGGGATGATCATATACTTATATCCTGCCAGCAGTGCAGTGAAAACAGTGGTTGGGAAGGATCTGGTTTAGGTCATCTTAAGACCTTGTTGACAATCATGCAAGCAGATCCAGAACCTTGTTGTATATCTGACATGTGGTCAGTACTTTGGGAGCAAGTCTCCTGCCAATACCATTAATATGATGCATTTTGATCCCTCGGATGTTTTTGGCACACAGTTTGATCTGTCTTTCCTTTCCACAATTTTTGCATCTACGCATGACTTCTCAAGATGGATCAGGTGGTTAGCCACATTACAAAGTATACCATGATCTGTATCTTGGTCCCTCCCAGGTGGGTAAACCACATCTGTGAGTTCATAGACAGATGCACATTATCATATGATCACTGGCCTGGTTCTTGAAGTTACAGGGACAGGACCTACATGGGAATACAGCAATGTTACTTCAAGATATGCATACAATATACATGGGTTATTCCCTCAGGTGAGTACAGTGTACTGGTTGTGTGGAGGGAGAAGTGTCTTAGTGCCAGAGTACAGTGTTGTGGCTGCATAGAGTGAGGGTAGCAATGCCTCCTATCCATAACATAGCTGTCAGTCCTGTTCTCCTCACAGACGGTACAAATGCATCCCATAAGGTGACTACAATTTAATGGTTGAGTAGAGGGAGAAGGGTCATCATGGCAAAGTACAGTTATGTGGCTGAGTACAGTGAGAGTAGTAGTGCAGCCTGTCCTACCCACAGACTGTACAGATGCCATCCCCTCAGGTGAGTACAATTCGCTGGTTGAGTGGAGGGAGAAGGGTCATAGTGGCAGAGGACAGTGTTATGGCTGAGTGGAGGGAGAGTAGCAGTGCCTCCTGGCCTTAGCATTGCTGTCAGTGCCTGTCCTATTCACAGACTGCACAGATGCCATTCCCTCAGGTATGTACAGTCTACTAGTTGAGTAGAGGGATAAGGGTCATAGTGGCACAGGATGAGGCTGAGTAGGATGAGGGTAGCAGTGCCTCCTGGCTGTAGCATTGCAGTCAGCCTCTGTCCTACCCATAGATTGTACAGATGCTATCCCCTCAGATGGCAGAGGCAAGTAGTGTGGCTTGGTAGAGTGAGGGCAGCAGTGCCTCTTGACCTTAGCATTGCTGTCAGTGCCTGTCCTACCCACAGACAGTACAGATGCCATCCCCTCAGGTGAGTACAGTTTACTGGTTAAGTACAGGGAGAAGGGTCATAATGGCAGAGGACAGTGTTGTGGCTGAGTGAGAGTAGCTATGCCTCCTGGCCTTAGCATTGCTGTCAGTGCCTGTCCTACCCAAAGACTGTTTAGATGCCATCCCCTCAGGTGAGTAGGGTTTACTGGTTGAGTAGAGGGAAAAGGGTCATAGTGGCAGAGGACAGCGTTGCCACTGAGTAGAGCGAGAGTAGCAGTGCCTTGTGGCCTTAGCACTGCCATCAGTGCCTGTCTTACCCACAGACCGTACTGATGCCGTCCCCTCAGGTGAGTACAGTTTACTGGCTGAGTAGAGGGAGATGGGTCAGAGTGGCAGAGAACAGTGTTGTGGGTGAGTAGAGCGAAAGTAGCAGTGCCTCGCGGCCTTAGAATTGCTGTCAGGCCCTGTCCTACCCACAGATTGTACAGATGCCATCCCTTCAGGTGAGTAGAGTTTACTGGTTGAAAAGAGGGAGAAGGGTTTACTGGTTGAGTGGCAGAGAACAGTGTTACCACTGAATAGAGCAAGAGTAGCAGTGCCTCATTGCCTTGGCAGTGCTGTCTGTGCCTGTGCTACCCACAGATTGCACAGATGCCATCTTCTCAAGTGAGTACACTCCAATGTGTAGTTTGTAATAAATGTCAATTTTGAGTATGCTACACTTTTCTGGTTTTAGTAATGTTGGGACAGTGCCTGCTGAGATTTGTAGTGCTGCATTACACCCACTGTACAGAGATGTAGGTTCCCAAGGTGGGTCTAATTCGCATGTTGGTTGGCAGACAGGGGTATGTTGACAGGTGGACCCTCGACTGTTGAGTGGTGCAACAGTGAGGGTGACAAAAGCTGATCAGTGGGTCACTCCCCTGACCTTCTGGTCAGTGTCTGTTCGCTCACTCCTGCTCAGCTCTACCTGCTGCTGCTGTGTCTGATCTCTCCAAGACCCTCCCAGCACTGAGCTCGAGGCCTGCCTCCACCCACAGGCACCCACCTGTGCCTCATCACTGGTGGCCAAGTGGCCATCTGCTTCTGCCTGTCTCTGTCTTTCCAATTTGTTTCTCTTTTTTCACTCTTTGTCCATTTTTCAGTTTTTTGCTCCTTTCAGTGCTTTCACTGTGTGTCATTTTCCCATGCTCCATCCCTGCCGCTGCTTCCCCTGCGGCCCCACCCCCTTCCTGCAAAGCACTTTCCCACCCTCCCACCTCCCAGCTAACCAGCCCCTCCCATCTCCCTCACCTGGTTAATGGTGGTCGTTGCGTGGCCGCACCACTTGTGCGCAGAAGGCGTGCCAAGGGCAAGCCAGTCTGCGCCCGTCATTCCTGGACTGCGCCCAGCGCCACATACTTTGGTTTCTGTGCCACCTTCCTCTGGGGCTTGCTCACCTACAGACCACCAGGGCCCCGGCCCCAGTTCAGCAAAGCCATAATTGACCTCGTTGCCTCCCTGACTACATCCTACTTGGCGATCTCAACTTCCACCTCAATAACCACAACAACCCAAACACCACAACCCTCTAGCACAACCTTGCAAAATATGGTCTCAAGCAACTAGTCAACCTCCCCACTCACTCAGCAGGTCACATCCTTTACCCTCTTCTCGGCATGGATCAACATCACCATTTCTCACATATCCGGACACAACTGGACCAACCACTGATGCGTCTACTCAGCTTTCGCAAAGACCACCACACACCACCATGCCCCCATCCCCTCAGCAGAAGCTGGAGCAAAGTCACAGAAGCACAACTCACCAACACACTCAGCTACTCCCCCCCCCCACTGGATGCCATGAATGTGAATGACTCAGCACACAACCTGCTCCGCTGGATCACAGAATGCGCCAACAGCATAACCACCTTCAGAAAACCCACCAGAAACCAGCACTGCAAGAAACTCAGCTGGTTCACAACAGATCTCCAAGAATCAAAACGCACCTGCAGATGACTGGAACAAAAATGGAGAAACATGAAAACAACTGAAGACCACATAGCCTACAAAAACACAGTCACCACCAACTCATCAGAGCCTCCAATAAAGCTGACATTCAAGAATGCATCAGCACCAATGCACATAACAGCAAGGAGCTATTCACCTTAGTCAAAGACTTTACGAATCCCGGAAGAGACACCTTAGACATCCCCCCTCCCAAGACCTCTGCAACGACCCTGCCACCTTTATTTGCTGAAAAATTCAGGACTTTCTAGAAGTGTTCAAGAACCAAAACTCACTCCCACCGCTCACCAACAGCACCACGGACCCGAAGCCATGCTAGACCCTGAACTAATGGATCCCTAACTCTGTAAGACACCCAGAAACTCATGAACTCCACCCTCAGACCCATGCCCACATCATATTTTCAACCTGGCCAGTGCCACCATTGCACCAGGGCTCTGCCAGAAATACAACCTCTGCACTGGGACTGCCACCTTCCCCTTTGACTGGAAGCACTCAGAGATCAACCCGCTCCTCGAAAAACCCTCCACCAACCCAAGAGAGGTGAAGCATTACAGACCCATCTCTCTGCTCACCTTCCCAGCCAAGGTAACTGAAAAGGCCATCAACATACAACTCACGGAGTTCCTCGAAGCAAACCAGATCCTATACCCATCCTAGTCTAGATTCAGGAGCAGCCACAGCACCGAAACCGCCCTCCTCACAGCCACCGGCGATATCCATGCCATACAGGACCAGGGAGACACAGCCGCCCTCATCCTCCTTGACCTCTCTGCCGCGTTAGACACAGTCTGACACTCCACCCTCTGCACAAGACTTCATGATGTCAGCATCTACAGTAAAGCACTGGAATGGATTCATCCTTCCTCACTGGAAGAAACTAGAGTGTCAGGCTCCTGCCATTCACATCAGCACCCAAAGAAACATGCTGCGGAGTACCACAAGGATCCTCACTAAGCCCGACCCTCTTCAACATCCACGTGGCCCCGCTCATCAAAATCGTCAGACAGCATGGCCTAAACATTGTCTCCTATGCCAACGACACCCAACTGATGCATCAAGTCAATGCCATCTCATTGCTATGCTTCCACAGTCTGCACCTTCTTTGTAAGATATTCAAGAGGATCCCCACTGGGACAAAAAGGACGATCGCCCACATGATTGTCAGCAGCAAACTGGACTACGTCAATGCACTTTATGTCTGTACCCCAACAAACATTCAAACAAGACAACAGAGTATCCAGCACCCAGCAGCCAGGCTCGTCCTAGACATCCCCATCACAGCCACATCTCTACCCACCTCTGAGGTTTGCTGTAGGAAAGTACCATCTTGCCTGGCATGTTACCCCCATTTTTCACTGTATATATGTTGTTTTAGTTGTATGTGTCACTGGGACCCTGGTAACCCAGGGCCCCAGTGCTCATAAGTGTGCCTGAATGTGTTACCTGTGTAGTGACTAACTGTCTCACTGAGGCTCTGCTAATCAGAACCTCAGTGGTTATGCTCTCTCATTTCTTTCCAAATTGTCATTAACAGGCTAGTGACCATTTTTACCAATTTACATTGGCTTACTGGAACACCCTTATAATTCCCTAGTATATGGTACTGAGGTACCCAGGGTATTGGGGTTCCAGGAGATCCCTATGGGCTGCAGCATTTCTTTTGCCACCCATAGGGAGCTCTGACAATTCTTACACAGGCCTGCCACTGCAGCCTGAGTAAAATAACGTCCACGTTATTTCACAGCCATTTTACACTGCACTTAAGTAACTTATAAGTCACCTATATGTCTAACCTTTACCTGGTAAAGGTTAGGTGCAAAGTTACTTAGTGTGAGGCCACCCTGGCACTAGCCAAGGTGCCCCCACATTGTGCAGAGCCAATTCCCTGAACTTTGTGAGTGCGGGGACACCATTACACGCGTGCACTACATATAGGTCACTACCTATATGTAGCTTCACAATGGTAACTCCGAATATGGCCATGTAACATGTCTATGATCATGGAATTGCCCCCTCTATGCCATCCTGGCATAGTTGGCACAATCCCATGATCCCAGTGGTCTGTAGCACAGACCCTGGTACTGCCAAACTGCCCTTCCTGGGGTTTCACTGCAGCTGCTGCTGCTGCCAACCCCTCAGACAGGCATCTGCCCTCCTGGGGTCCAGCCAGGCCTGGCCCAGGATGGCAGAACAAAGGACTTCCTCTGAGAGAGGGTGTTACACCCTCTCCCTTTGGAAAATGGTGTGAAGGCAGGGGAGGAGTAGCCTCCCCCAGCCTCTGGAAATGCTTTCTTGGGCACAGATGTGCCCAATTCTGCATAAGCCAGTCTACACCGGTTCAGGGGACCCCTTAGCCCTGCTCTGGCGTGAAACTGGACAAAGGAAAGGGGAGTGACCACTCCCCTGACCTGCACCTCCCCTGGGAGGTGTCCAGAGCTCCTCCAGTGTGCTCCAGACCTCTGCCATCTTGGAAACAGAGGTGCTGCTGGCACACTGGACTGCTCTGAGTGGCCAGTGCCACCAGGTGACGTCAGAGACTCCTTGGGATAGGCTCCTTCAGGTGTTGCTAGCCTATCCTCTCTCCTAAGTAGCCAAACCCTCTTTTCTGGCTATTTAGGGTCTCTGTCTCTGGGGAAACTTTAGATAACGAATGCAAGAGCTCATCCGAGTTCCTCTGCATCTCTCTCTTCACCTTCTGCCAAGGAATCGACTGCTGACCGCGCTGGAAGCCTGCAAACCTGCAACATAGTAGCAAAGACGACTACTGCAACTCTGTAACGCTGATCATGCCGCCTTCTTGACTGTTTTCCTGCTTGTGCATGCTGTGGGGGTAGTCTGCCTCCTCTCTGCACCAGAAGCTCCGAAGAAATCTCCCGTGGGTCGACGGAATCTTCCCCCTGCAACCGCAGGCACCAAAAAGCTGCATTACCGGTCCCTTGGATCTCCTCTCAGCACGACGAGCGAGTTCCCTTGAATCCAGCGACTCTGTCCAAGTGACCCCCACAGTCCAGTGACTCTTCAGTCCAAGTTAGGTGGAGGTAAGTCCTTGCCTCACCTCGCTGGGCTGCATTGCTAGGAACCGCGACTTTTGCAGCTACTCCGGCCCCTGTGCACTTCCGGCGGAAATCCTATGTGCACAGCCAAGCCTGGGTCCTCGGCACTCCAACCTGCATTGCACGACTTTCTAAGTTGGTCTCCGGCGACGTGGGACTCCTTTGTGCGACTTCGGGTGAGCACCGTTTCACGCATCCTCGTAGTGCCTGTTTCTGGTGCTTTTTCGGGTGCTACCTGCTGCTGAGAGGACTCCTTGTCTTGCTCGACGTCCCCTCTCTCTCCCGGTCCAATTTGCGACCTCCTGGTCCCTCCAGGGCCACAGCAGCGTCCAAAAACGCTAACTGCACTATTTGCAGCTAGCAAGGCTTGTTGGCGTTCTTTCGGCGGGAAAACACTTCTGTACGACTATACGAGGCAAGAGGGATCCGTCCTCCAAAGGAGAAGTCTCTAGCCCTTTGCGTTCCTACAGAAACCACAGCTTCTTCAGTCCAGTCGAAGCTTCTTTGCACCCGCAGCTGGCATTTCCTGGGCATCTGCCCATCTCCGACTTGCTTGTGACTTTTGGACTTGGTCCCCTTGTTCCACAGGTACCCCAGATTGGAAATCCAGCGTTGTTGCATTGTTGGTTTGTGTCTTTCCTGCCTTATTCCCCTATCACGACTTCTTTGTCCTTCGGGGAACTTTAGTGCACTTTGCACTCACTTTTCAGGGTCTTGGGGTGGGCTATTTTTCTAACCCTCACTATTTTCTAATAGTCCCAGCGACCCTCTACAAGGTCACATAGGTTTGGGGTCCATTCGTGGTTCGCATTCCACTTTAGGAGTATATGGTTTGTGTTGCCCCTATCCCTATGTGTCCCCATTGCATCCTATTGAGACTATACATTGTTTGCACTGTTTTCTAAGACTATACTGCATATTTCTGGTATTGTGTATATATATCTTGTGTATATTTCCTATCCTCTCACTGAGGGTACACTCTAAGATACTTTGGCATATTGTCATAAAAATAAAGTACCTTTATTTTTAGTACAACTGTGTATTGTGTTTTCTTATGATATTGTGCATATGACACTAAGTGGTACTGTAGTAGCTTCACCCGTCTCCTAGTTCAGCCTAAGCTGCTCTGCTAAGCTACCATCATCTATCAGCCTAAGCTGCTAGACCCCCTATACACTAATAAGGGATAACTGGGCCTGGTGCAAGGTGCAAGTACCCCTTGGTACTCACTACAAGCCAGTCCAGCCTCCTACATTGGTTGTGCAGTGGTGGGATAAGTGCTTTGAGACTACTTACCACTCTTGTCATTGTACTTTTCATAAGAGAAAAATATACAAAACAAGGTCAGTGTATATACACATAGCCAAAAAGTTTTGCATTTCCTCTTTTCACTCTTTCCTAAGTGCTGAAAAGTACTTCTAAACTTTCAAAAAGTTCTTAAAAGTTTAAAAAGTTTTTTTCTGCCTTTCTAAAAAGTTCTGAAAACTTTTTTCTCTTTTTCTATCACTTTAACTCTCTCTAAAAATGTCTGGCACAGGCCAAAATGTTGATCTGTCCAAACTTGCATATGATCACCTTAGCTGGAAAGGAGCAAGGAGTCTCTGCATAGAGAGAGGTTTGAGTGTAGGGAAGAATCCTTCCTTGGAACTGTTACTTAACATGCTTAGAGAACAAGATAAGGCTATAGGTGCCCCATCTGTTGAAAAAGTACCTAATAGTTCCCAATCTGATTCAGGGACTCCCCCAGGAAAAGATTCAGGAAAGAAACTTCCTAGCCTGCCCATTACTAGACAGTCTAGCAAAGTTGGTAATGATGATGAGCCACACCATACAAATAGTGTTGTCTCACATCATAGCAAAAGCATTTATTCTCACCATACTGGTAGTAATGTTTCTGTTAGCCAAGCTGTTAGGGTGGCTTCTGTGAGGGACAGGTCTCCTTCTGTTCATTCCCATCATACCTCTGTATCTAGGAATGTCCCTCCCACCAACCCTGATGACAGAATGTTAGAGAGGGAACTCAATAAGTTGAGGGTGGAACAAACCAGACTGAAGCTTAAAAAGCAACAGCTGGATTTGGATAGACAGTCTTTTGAACTAGAGAAGGAAAGACAGAAGTTGGGTTTAGATACCCATGGTGGCAGCAGCAGTATTCCCCATAGTCATCCTGCAAAAGAGCATGATTCCAGTAATCTGCACAAGATAGTTCCCCCTTACAAGGAGGGGGATGACATTAACAAGTGGTTTGCTGCACTTGAGAGGGCCTGTGTTGTACAGGATGTCCCTCAAAGGCAGTGGGCTGCTATCCTATGGCTATCATTTAGTGGAAAAGGTAGGGATAGGCTCCTTACTGTGAAAGAAAATGATGCTAATAAATTCCAAGTTCTTAAGAATGCACTCCTGGATTGTTATGGCTTAACCACTGAACAATACAGGATAAAGTTCATAGAGACCAAAAAGGAGTCTTCACAAGACTGGGTTGATTTCATTGACCATTCAGTGAAGGCCTTGGAGGGGTGGTTACATGGCAGTAAAGTTACTGATTATGACAGCCTGTATAACTTGATCCTGAGAGAGCATATTCTTAATAATTGTGTGTCTGATTTGTTGCACCAGTACTTGGTGGACTCTGATCTGACCTCTCCCCAAGAATTGGGAAAGAAGGCAGACAAATGGGTCAGAACAAGGGTGAACAGAAAAGTTCATACAGGGGGTGACAAAGATGGCAACAAAAAGAAGGATGGTAAGTCTTCTGACAAGGGTGGGGACAAATCTAAAAATGAGTCTTCATCAGGCCCACAAAAACACTCTGGTGGGGGTGGTGGGCCCAAATCCTCTTTTAATCAGAACAAGGAAAAGAAACCATGGTGCTATTTATGTAAAATAAAAGGCCATTGGACAACAGATCCCAGTTGTGCAAAGAAAAGCACCAATGCTCCTACCACTACAACCCCTACTGCTACCCCTAGTGTCCCTACTAATAGCAGTGGTGGTGGGAGCAAACCTACTAATAGCCAATCCAAGGGAGTAGCTGGGCTCACTATTGGTAACTTAGTTGGGGTTGGCCTTGTTAGGGAGGCCACAGAGGCTGTGTTAGTCTCTGAGGGGGCTATTGATTTAGCCACCTTAGTTGCTTGTCCCCTTAATATGGATAAGTACAAGCAGCTACCCCTAATAAATGGTGTTGAGGTTCAGGCCTACAGGGACACTGGTGCCAGTGTGACTATGGTCATAGAGAAACTGGTCCACCCTGAACAACACCTACTTGGTCACCAGTACCAAGTAACCGATGCTCACAACAACACACTTAGCCACCCCATGGCTGTTGTTAATCTCAACTGGGGGGGGGTTACTGGTCCAAAGAAAGTTGTGGTAGCTTCAGATTTACCTGTAGACTGTCTATTAGGGAATGATTTGGAGACATTAGCTTGGTCAGATGTGGAGTTGGAGGCCCATGCAGCAATGCTGGGCATCCCAGGGCATATTTTTGCTTTGACAAGGGCTCAGGCCAAAAAGCAAAAAGGACAGGGAAGCTTGGATCCTGGAACAATGGACCAAGTGCTCCCTAAAGCTAGGGCTAGTAGAAGCAAACCACTTCCTACTATCCCTCCCTCTACAGTGGATTCAACTTCTGAGGAAGAAGAATTCCCTCCCTGTGCCGAACCTACACCAGAGGAGCTGGAAGCAGACACTGCTGAGCTTTTGGGTGAAGGGGGGCCTGCCAGAGAGGAGCTGAGTGTGGCACAGCAAACCTGTCCCACATTAGAGGGTCTCAGACAGCAAGCTGTCAAACAGGAGGCTAATGGGGATGTCAGTGACTCTCACAGAGTTTACTGGGAGGACAACCTCTTGTACACTGAGCATAGGGATCCTAAACCTGGAGCTGCCAGGAGATTAGTGATTCCTCAGGAGTACAGAAAGTTCCTCCTAACCCTGGCACATGACATTCCCCTAGCTGGGCATCTAGGACAAATGAAAACTTGGGACAGACTGGTTCCATTGTTTCATTGGCCTAGGATGTCTGAGGACACAAAGGAATTTTGTAAGTCCTGTGAAACCTGTCAAGCCAGTGGCAAAACAGGTGGAACTCCAAAGGCACCCCTTATTCCACTGCCTGTGGTTGGGGTACCCTTTGAAAGGGTAGGGGTTGACATAGTTGGCCCCTTGACCCTCCTACTGCTTCAGGCAATAGGTTTATCTTGGTGGTAGTGGACCATGCCACAAGATATCCTGAAGCTATTCCTTTAAGGACCACTACAGCACCTGCAGTGGCAAAGGCCCTCCTGGGAATATTTTCCAGGGTGGGCTTCCCAAAGGAAGTAGTATCAGACAGGGGAAGCAATTTCATGTCTGCATACTTAAAGGCCATGTGGAAGGAGTGTGGTGTAACGTACAAGTTCACAACACCCTATCATCCACAAACAAATGGACTGGTGGAGAGATTTAATAAAACTCTCAAAGGCATGATTATGGGTCTCCCTGAAAAACTCCGCAGGAGATGGGATATCCTTCTACCATGCCTCCTTTTTGCCTACAGGGAGGTACCCCAGAAAGGAGTGGGCTTCAGCCCCTTTGAACTTCTTTTTGGACACCGTGTTAGGGGTCCACTCACACTTGTAAAGGAGGGTTGGGAACAACCTTTAAAAGCTCCTAAGCAGGATATTGTGGATTATGTACTTGGCCTCAGATCAAGGATGGCTGAGTACATGAAAAAGGCCAGTAAAAACCTTCAGGCCAGCCAAGAGCTCCAGAAGCAATGGCATGATCAGAAGGCTGTTTTGGTTCAGTACCAACCAGGGCAGAAAGTGTGGGTCTTGGAGCCTGTGGCCCCAAGAGCACTCCAAGATAAATGGAGTGGACCCCACACAATTGTTGAAAAGAAGGGAGAAGTCACCTATTTAGTTGACTTAGGCACTGCAAGGAGTCCCCTTAGGGTACTCCATGTAAACCGCCTGAAACCCTACTATGACAGGGCTGATCTCACCCTGCTCATGGCAACAGATGAGGGACAGGAAGAAGACAGTGATCCTCTACCTGATCTCTTCTCTTCCACAGAACAAGATGCTCTGGTGGAAGGTGTAGTTTTGGCTGATTGCCTTACTGCTGAGCAGAAAGACAATTGCATAAATCTCCTAGATCAATTCTCTGAACTCTTCTCTACTGTGCCAGGTACCACTTCTTGGTGTGAGCACACTATAGATACTGGAGACAGCTTGCCTGTCAAAAGTAAGATCTATAGGCAGCCTGACCATGTCAGTGACTGCATAAAGCAAGAGGTCCAGAAAATGTTAGAACTAGGAGTGGTTGAGCACTCTGACAGTCCATGGGCTTCTCCTGTGGTACTGGTACCAAAACCCCATTCCAAAGATGGAAAGAAGGAAATGCGGTTTTGTGTAGACTATAGAGGTCTCAACTTGGTAACCAAAACTGATGCTCACCCTATACCCAGGGCAGATGAGCTCATAGATACACTGGCATCTGCCAAGTATCTAAGCACTTTTGACTTGACTGCAGGGTATTGGAAGATCAAATTGTCAGAAGATGCTAAACCTAAGACTGCATTTTCAACCATTGGAGGACATTACCAGTTTACTGTAATGCCTTTTGGTTTGAAAAATGCACCTGCCACTTTTCTGAGGTTGGTGAACACAGTCCTGCAAGGGCTGGAAGCTTTCAGTGCAGCATATTTGGACGATATAGCTGTCTTTAGCTCCAGCTGGGATGATCACCTGGTCCACCTATGGAAAGTTTTGGAGGCCCTGCAAAAGGCAGGCCTCACTATCAAGGCTTCAAAGTGCCAGATAGGGCAGGGTAAGGTGGTTTATCTGGGACACCTTGTTGGTGGGGAACAGATTGCACCACTTCAGGGGAAAATCCAAACAATTATTGATTGGGTTCCCCCTACCACTCAGACTCAGGTGAGAGCCTTCCTAGGCCTCACTGGGTATTACAGGAGGTTCATTAAGAACTATGGCTCCATTGCAGCCCCTCTTAATGACCTCACATCCAAGAAAATGCCTAAAAATGTATTATGGACAGCAAACTGTCAGAAAGCTTTTGAGGAGCTGAAGCAGGCCATGTGCTCTGCACCTGTCCTGAAAAGCCCTTGTTACTCTAAAAAATTCTATGTCCAAACTGATGCATCTGAATTAGGAGTAGGGGCAGTCCTATCACAACTTAATTTTGAGGGCCAGGATCAACCTGTTGCTTTTATTAGTAGGAGGTTGACCCCTAGAGAAAAGCGTTGGTTTGCCATTGAGAGGGAGGCCTTTGCTGTGGTCTGGGCACTGAAGAAGTTGAGGCCATACCTGTTTGGCACTCACTTCATTGTTCAGACAGACCACAAACCTCTACTTTGGCTAAAACAAATGAAAGGTGAAAATCCTAAATTGTTGAGGTGGTCCATATCCCTACAGGGAATGGACTATACAGTGGAACATAGACCTGGGAGTAGCCACTCCAATGCATATGGACTCTCCAGATATTTCCACTTAGACAATGAAGACTCATCAGGTCATGGCTAGTCTTATTGTCCTTCGTTTGGGGGGGGTTGTGTAGGAAAGTACCATCTTGCCTGGCATGTTACCCCCATTTTTCACTGTATATATGTTGTTTTAGTTGTATGTGTCACTGGGACCCTGGTAACCCAGGGCCCCAGTGCTCATAAGTGTGCCTGAATGTGTTACCTGTGTAGTGACTAACTGTCTCACTGAGGCTCTGCTAATCAGAACCTCAGTGGTTATGCTCTCTCATTTCTTTCCAAATTGTCACTAACAGGCTAGTGCCCATTTTTACCAATTTACATTGGCTTACTGGAACACCCTTATAATTCCCTAGTATATGGTACTGAGGTACCCAGGGAAATTGGGGTTCCAGGAGATCCCTATCGGCTGCAGCATTTCTTTTGCCACCCGTAGGGAGCTCTGACAATTCTTACATAGGCCTGCCACTGCAGCCTGAGTGAAATAACGTCCACGTTATTTCACAGCCATTTTACACTGCACTTAAGTAACTTATAAGTCACCTATATGTCTAACCTTTACCTGGTAAAGGTTAGGTGCAAAGTTACTTAGTGTGAGGCCACCCTGGCACTAGGCAAGGTGCCCCCACATTGTTCAGAGCCAATTCCCTGAACTTTGTGAGTGCGGGGACACCATTACACGCGTGCACTACATATAGGTCACTACCTATATGTAGCTTCACAATGGTAACTCCGAATATGGCCATGTAACATGTCTATGATCATGGAATTGCCCCCTCTATGCCATTCTGGCATAGTTGGCACAATCCCATGATCCCAGTGGTCTGTAGCACAGACCCTGGTACTGCCAAACTGCCCTTCCTGGGGTTTCACTGCAGCTGCTGCTGCTGCCAACCCCTCAGACAGGCATCTGCCCTCCTGGGGTCCAGCCAGGCCTGGCCCAGGATGGCAGAACAAAGGACTTCCTCTGAGAGAGGGTGTTACACCCTGTCCCTTTGGAAAATGGTGTGAAGGCAGGGGAGGAGTAGCCTCCCCCAGCCTCTGGAAATGCTTTCTTGGGCACAGGTGTGCCCAATTCTGCATAAGCCAGTCTACACCGGTTCAGGGGACCCCTTAGCCCTGCTCTGGCGCGAAACTGGACAAAGGAAAGGGGACTGACCTGCACCTCCCCTGGGAGGTGTCCAGAGCTCCTCCAGTGTGCTCCAGACCTCTGCCATCTTGGAAACAGAGGTGCTGCTGGCACACTGGACTGCTCTGAGTGGCCAGTGCCACCAGGTGATGTCAGAGACTCCTTGGGATAGGCTCCTTCAGGTGTTGCTAGCCTATCCTCTCTCCTAAGTAGCCAAACCCTCTTTTCTGGCTATTTAGGGTCTCTGTCTCTGGGGAAACTTTAGATAACGAATGCAAGAGCTCATCCGAGTTCCTCTGCATCTCTCTCTTCACCTTCTGCCAAGGAATCGACTGCTGACCGCGCTGGAAGCCTGCAAACCTGCAACATAGTAGCAAAGACGACTACTGCAACTCTGTAACGCTGATCCTGCCGCCTTCTCGACTGTTTTCCTGCTTGTACATGCTGTGGGGGTAGTCTGCCTCCTCTCTGCACCAGAAGCTCTGAAGAATCTCCCGTGGGTCGACGGAATCTTCCCCCTGCAACCGCAGGCACCAAAAAGCTGCATTACCGGTTCCTTGGGTCTCCTCTCAGCACGACGAGCGAGGTCCCTCGAATCCAGCGACTCTGTCCAAGTGACCCCCACAGTCCAGTGACTCTTCAGTCCAAGTTTGGTGGAGGTAAGTCCTTGCCTCACCTCGCTGGGCTGCATTACTGGGAACCGCGACTTTTGCAGCTACTCCGGCCCCTGTGCACTTCCGGCAGAAATCCTTTGTGCACAGCCAAGCCTGGGTCCACGGCACTCCAACCTGCATTGCACGACTTTCTAAGTTGGTCTCCGGCGACGTGGGACTCCTTTGTGCGACTTTGGGTGAGCACCATTTCACGCATCCTCGTAGTGCCTGTTTCTGGCACTTTGTCGGGTGCTACCTGCTGCTGAGAGGGCTCCTTGTCTTGCGCGACGTCTCCTCTCTCTCCCAGTCCAATTTGCGACCTCCTGGTCCCTCCAGGGCCACAGCAGCGTCCAAAAACGCTAACTGCACGATTTGCAGCTAGCAAGGCTTGTTGGCGTTCTTTTGGCAGGAAAACACTTCTGCACGACTCCACAAGGCGAGAGGGATCCGTCCTCCAAAGGAGAAGTCTCTAGCCCTTTGCGTTCTTGCAGAAACCACAGCTTCTTGAGTCCAGTCGAAGCTTCTTTGCACCCGCAGCTGGCATTTCCTGGGCATCTGCCCATCTCCGACTTGCTTGTGACTTTTGGACTTGGTCCCCTTGTTCCACAGGTACCCCAGATTGGAAATCCAGCGTTGTTGCATTGTTGGTTTGTGTCTTTCCTGCCTTATTCCCCTATCACGACTTCTTTGTCCTTTGGGGAACTTTAGTGCACTTTGCACTCACTTTTCAGGGTCTTGGGGTGGGCTATTTTTCTAACCCTCACTATTTTCTAATAGTCCCAGCGACCCTCTACAAGGTCACATAGGTTTGAGGTCCATTCGTTGTTCGCATTCCACTTTTGGAGTATATGGTTTGTGTTGCCCCTATCCCTATGTGTCCCCTTTGCATCCTATTGTAACTATACATTGTTTGCACTGTTTTCTAAGATTACACTGCATATTTCTGGTATTGTGTATATATATCTTGTGTATATTTCCTATCCTCTCACTGAGGGTACACTCTAAGATACTTTGGCATATTGTCATAAAAATAAAGTACCTTTATTTTTAGTATAACTGTGTATTGTGTTTTCTTATGATATTGTGCATATGACACTAAGTGGTACTGTAGTAGCTTCACCCGTCTCCTAGTTCAGCCTAAGCTGCTCTGCTAAGCTACCATCATCTATCAGCCTAAGCTGCTAGACCCCCTATACACTAATAAGGGATAACTGGGCCTGGTGCAAGGTGCAAGTACCCCTTGGTACTCACTACAAGCCAGTCCAGCCTCCTACATTGGTTGTGCAGTGGTGGGATAAGTGCTTTGAGACTACTTACCACTCTTGTCATTGTACTTTTCATAAGAGAAAAATATACAAAACAAGGTCAGTGTATATACACATAGCCAAAAAGTTTTGCATTTCCTCTTTTCACTCTTTTCTAAGTGCTGAAAAGTACTTCTAAACTTTCAAAAAGTTCTTAAAAGTTAAAAAAGTTTTTTTCTGCCTTTCTAAAAAGTTCTGAAAACTTTTTTCTCTTTTTCTATCACTTTAACTCTCTCTAAAAATGTCTGGCACAGGCCAAAATGTTGATCTGTCCAAACTTGCATATGATCACCTTAGCTGGAAAGGAGCAAGGAGTCTCTGCATAGAGAGAGGTTTGAGTGTAGGGAAGAATCCTTCCTTGGAACTGTTACTTAACATGCTTAGAGAACAAGATAAGGCTATAGGTGCCCCATCTGTTGAAAAAGTACCTAATAGTTCCCAATCTGATTCAGGGACTCCCCCAGGAAAAGATTCAGGAAAGAAACTTCCTAGCCTGCCCATTACTAGACAGTCTAGCATAGTTGGTAATGATGATGAGCCACACCATACAAATAGTGTTGTCTCACATCATAGCAAAAGCATTTATTCTCACCATACTGGTAGTAATGTTTCTGTTAGCCAAGCTGTTAGGATGGCTTCTGTAAGGGACAGGTCTCCTTCTGTTCATTCCCATCATACATCTGTATCTAGGAATGTCCCTCCCACCAACCCTGATGACAGAATGTTAGAGAGGGAACTCAATAAGTTGAGGGTGGAACAAACCAGACTGAAGCTTAAAAAGCAACAGCTGGATTTGGATAGACAGTCTTTTGAACTAGAGAAGGAAAGACAGAAGTTGGGTTTAGATACCCATGGTGGCAGCAGCAGTATTCCCCATAGTCATCCTGCAAAAGAGCATGATTCCAGTAATCTGCACAAGATAGTTCCCCCTTACAAGGAGGGGGATGACATTAACAAGTGGTTTGCTGCACTTGAGAGGGCCTGTGTTGTACAGGATGTCCCTCAAAGGCAGTGGGCTGCTATCCTATGGCTATCATTTAGTGGAAAAGGTAGGGATAGGCTCCTTACTGTGAAAGAAAATGATGCTAATAATTTCCAAGTTCTTAAGAATGCACTCCTGGATGGTTATGGCTTAACCACTGAACAATACAGGATAAAGTTCATAGAGACCAAAAAGGAGTCTTCACAAGACTGGGTTGATTTCATTGACCATTCAGTGAAGGCCTTGGAGGGGTGGTTACATGGCAGTAAAGTTACTGATTATGACAGCCTGTATAACTTGATCCTGAGAGAGCATATTCTTAATAATTGTGTGTCTGATTTGTTGCACCAGTACTTGGTGGACTCTGATCTGACCTCTCCCCAAGAATTGGGAAAGAAGGCAGACAAATGGGTCAGAACAAGGGTGAACAGAAAAGTTCATACAGGGGGTGACAAAGATGGCAACAAAAAGAAGGATGGTAAGTCTTCTGACAAGGGTGGGGACAAATCTAAAAATGAGTCTTCATCAGGCCCACAAAAACACTCTGGTGGGGGTGGTGAGCCCAAATCCTCTTTTAATCAGAACAAGGAAAAGAAACCATGGTGCTATTTATGTAAAATAAAAGGCCGTTGGACAACAGATCCCAGTTATCCAAAGAAAAGCACCAATGCTCCTACCACTACAACCCCTACTGCTACCCCTAGTGTCCCTACTAATAGCAGTGGTGGTGGGAGCAAACCTACTAATAGCCAATCCAAGGGAGTAGCTGGGCTCACTATTGGTAACTTAGTTGGGGTTGGCCTTGTTAGGGAGGCCACAGAGGCTGTGTTAGTCTCTGAGGGGGCTATTGATTTAGCCACCTTAGTTGCTTGTCCCCTTAATATGGATAAGTACAAGCAGCTACCCCTAATAAATGGTGTTGAGGTTCAGGCCTACAGGGACACTGGTGCCAGTGTGACTATGGTCATAGAGAAACTGGTCCACCCTGAACAACACCTACTTGGTCACCAGTACCAAGTAACCGATGCTCACAACAACACACTTAGCCACCCCATGGCTGTTGTTAATCTCAACTGGGGGGGGGGGGTTACTGGTCCAAGGAAAGTTGTGGTAGCTTCAGATTTGCCTGTAGACTGTCTATTAGGGAATCATTTGGAGACATCAGCTTGGTCAGATGTGGAGTTGGAGGCCCATGCAGCAATGCTGGGCATCCCAGGGCATATTTTTGCTTTGACAAGGGCTCAGGCCAAAAAGCAAAAATGACAGGGAAGCTTGGATCCTGGAACAATGGACCAAGTGCTCCCTAAAGCTAGGGCTAGTAGAAGCAAACCACTTCCTACTATCCCTCCCTCTACAGAAGATTCAACTTCTGAGGAAGAAGAATTCCCTCCCTGTGCAGAACCTACACCAGAGGAGCTGGAAGCAGACACTGCTGAGCTTTTGGGTGAAGGGGGGCCTGCCAGAGAGGAGCTGAGTGTGGCACAGCAAACCTGTCCCACATTAGAGGGTCTCAGACAGCAAGCTGTCAAACAGGCTAATGGGGATGTCAGTGACTCTCACAGAGTTTACTGGGAGGACAACCTCTTGTACACTGAGCATAGGGATCCTAAACCTGGAGCTGCCAGGAGATTAGTGATTCCTCAGGAGTACAGAAAGTTCCTCCTAACCCTGGCACATGACATTCCCCTAGCTGGGCATCTAGGACAAATGAAAACTTGGGACAGACTGGTTCCATTGTTTCATTGGCCTAGGATGTCTGAGGACACAAAGGAATTTTGTAAGTCCTGTGAAACCTGTCAAGCCAGTGGCAAAACAGGTGGAACTCCAAAGGCACCCCTTATTCCACTGCCTGTGGTTGGGGTACCCTTTGAAAGGGTAGGGGTTGACATAGTTGGCCCCTTGACCCTCCTACTGCTTCAGGCAATAGGTTTATCTTGGTGGTAGTGGACCATGCCACAAGATATCCTGAAGCCATTCCTTTAAGGACCACTACAGCACCTGCAGTGGCAAAGGCCCTCCTGGGAATATTTTCCAGGGTGGGCTTCCCAAAGGAAGTAGTATCAGACAGGGGAAGCAATTTCATGTCTGCATACTTAAAGGCCATGTGGAAGGAGTGTGGTGTAACGTACAAGTTCACAACACCCTATCATCCACAAACAAATGGACTGGTGGAGAGATTTAATAAAACTCTCAAAGGCATGATTATGGGTCTCCCTGAAAAACTCCGCAGGAGATGGGATATCCTTCTACCATGCCTCCTTTTTGCCTACAGGGAGGTACCCCAGAAAGGAGTGGGCTTCAGCCCCTTTGAACTTCTTTTTGGACACCGTGTTAGGGGTCCACTCACACTTGTAAAGGAGGGTTGGGAACAACCTTTAAAAGCTCCTAAGCAGGATATTGTGGATTATGTACTTGGCCTCAGATCAAGGATGGCTGAGTACATGAAAAAGGCCAGTAAAAACCTTCAGGCCAGCCAAGAGCTCCAGAAGCAATGGCATGATCAGAAGGCTGTTTTGGTTCAGTACCAACCAGGGCAGAAAGTGTGGGTCTTGGAGCCTGTGGCCCCAAGAGCACTCCAAGATAAATGGAGTGGACCCCACACAATTGTTGAAAAGAAGGGAGAAGTCACCTATTTAGTTGACTTAGGCACTGCAAGGAGTCCCCTTAGGGTACTCCATGTAAACCGCCTGAAACCCTACTATGACAGGGCTGATCTCACCCTGCTCATGGCAACAGATGAGGGACAGGAAGAAGACAGTGATCCTCTACCTGATCTCTTCTCTTCCACAGAACAAGATGCTCTGGTGGAAGGTGTAGTTTTGGCTGATTGCCTTACTGCTGAGCAGAAAGACAATTGCATAAATCTCCTAGATCAATTCTCTGAACTCTTCTCTACTGTGCCAGGTACCACTTCTTGGTGTGAGCACACTATAGATACTGGAGACAGCTTGCCTGTCAAAAGTAAGATCTATAGGCAGCCTGACCATGTCAGTGACTGCATAAAGCAAGAGGTCCAGAAAATGTTAGAACTAGGAGTGGTTGAGCACTCTGACAGTCCATGGGCTTCTCCTGTGGTACTGGTACCAAAACACCATTCCAAAGATGGAAAGAAGGAAATGCGGTTTTGTGTAGACTATAGAGGTCTCAACTTGGTAACCAAAACTGATGCTCACCCTATACCCAGGGCAGATGAGCTCATAGATACACTGGCATCTGCCAAGTATCTAAGCACTTTTGACTTGACTGCAGGGTATTGGCAGATCAAATTGCCAGAAGATGCTAAACCTAAGACTGCATTTTCAACCATTGGAGGACATTACCAGTTTACTGTAATGCCTTTTGGTTTGAAAAATGCACCTGCCACTTTTCTGAGGTTGGTGAACACAGTCCTGCAAGGGCTGGAAGCTTTCAGTGCAGCATATTTGGACGATATAGCTGTCTTTAGCTCCAGCTGGGATGATCACCTGGTCCACCTATGGAAAGTTTTGGAGGCCCTGCAAAAGGCAGGCCTCACTATCAAGACTTCAAAGTGCCAGATAGGGCAGGGTAAGGTGGTTTATCTGGGACACCTTGTTGGTGGGGAACAGATTGCACCACTTCAGGGGAAAATCCAAACAATTATTGATTGGGTTCCCCCTACCACTCAGACTCAGGTGAGAGCCTTCCTAGGCCTCACTGGGTATTACAGGAGGTTCATTAAGAACTATGGCTCCATTGCAGCCCCTCTTAATGACCTCACATCCAAGAAAATGCCTAAAAATGTATTATGGACAGCAAACTGTCAGAAAGCTTTTGAGGAGCTGAAGCAGGCCATGTGCTCTGCACCTGTCCTGAAAAGCCCTTGTTACTCTAAAAAATTCTATGTCCAAACTGATGCATCTGAATTAGGAGTAGGGGCAGTCCTATCACAACTTAATTCTGAGCGCCAGGATCAACCTGTTGCTTTTATTAATAGGAGGTTGACCCCTAGAGAAAAGCGTTGGTCTGCCATTGAGAGGGAGGCCTTTGCTGTGATCTGGGCACTGAAGAAGTTGAGGCCATACCTGTTTGGCACTCACTTCATTGTTCAGACAGACCACAAACCTCTACTTTGGCTAAAACAAATGAAAGGTGAAAATCCTAAATTGTTGAGGTGGTCCATATCCCTACAGGGAATGGACTATACAGTGGAACATAGACCTGGGAGTAGCCACTCCAATGCAGATGGACTCTCCAGATATTTCCACTTAGACAATGAAGACTCATCAGGTCATGGCTAGTCTTATTGTCCTTCGTTTGGGGGGGGTTGTGTAGGAAAGTACCATCTTGCCTGGCATGTTACCCCCATTTTTCACTGTATATATGTTGTTTTAGTTGTATGTGTCACTGGGACCCTGGTAACCCAGGGCCCCAGTGCTCATAAGTGTGCCTGAATGTGTTACCTGTGTAGTGACTAACTGTCTCACTGAGGCTCTGCTAATCAGAACCTCAGTGGTTATGCTCTCTCATTTCTTTCCAAATTGTCACTAACAGGCTAGTGACCATTTTTACCAATTTACATTGGCTTACTGGAACACCCTTATAATTCCCTAGTATATGGTACTGAGGTACCCAGGGAAATTGGGGTTCCAGGAGATCCCTATGGGCTGCAGCATTTCTTTTGCCACCCGTAGGGAGCTCTGACAATTCTTACACAGGCCTGCCACTGCAGCCTGAGTGAAATAACGTCCACGTTATTTCACAGCCATTTTACACTGCACTTAAGTAACTTATAAGTCACCTATATGTCTAACCTTTACCTGGTAAAGGTTAGGTGCAAAGTTACTTAGTGTGAGGCCACCCTGGCACTAGCCAAGGTGCCCCCACATTGTTCAGAGCCAATTCCCTGAACTTTGTGAGTGCGGGGACACCATTACACGCGTGCACTACATATAGGTCACTACCTATATGTAGCTTCACAATGGTAACTCCGAATATGGCCATGTAACATGTCTATGATCATGGAATTGCCCCCTCTATGCCATCCTGGCATAGTTGGCACAATCCCATGATCCCAGTGGTCTGTAGCACAGACCCTGGTACTGCCAAACTGCCCTTCCTGGGGTTTCACTGCAGCTGCTGCTGCTGCCAACCCCTCAGACAGGCATCTGCCCTCCTGGGGTCCAGCCAGGCCTGGCCCAGGATGGCAGAACAAAGGACTTCCTCTGAGAGAGGGTGTTACACCCTCTCCCTTTGGAAAATGGTGTGAAGGCAGGGGAGGAGTAGCCTCCCCCAGCCTCTGGAAATGCTTTCTTGGGCACAGATGTGCCCAATTCTGCATAAGCCAGTCTGCACCGGTTCAGGGGACCCCTTAGCCCTGCTCTGGCACGAAACTGGACAAAGGAAAGGGGAGTGACCACTCCCCTGACCTGCACCTCCCCTGGGAGGTGTCCAGAGCTCCTCCAGTGTGCTCCAGACCTCTGCCATCTTGGAAACAGAGGTGCTGCTGGCACACTGGACTGCTCTGAGTGGCCAGTGCCACCAGGTGACGTCAGAGACTCCTTGGGATAGGCTCCTTCAGGTGTTGCTAGCCTATCCTCTCTCCTAAGTAGCCAAACCCTCTTTTCTGGCTATTTAGGGTCTCTGTCTCTGGGGAAACTTTAGATAACGAATGCAAGAGCTCATCCGAGTTCCTCTGCATCTCTCTCTTCACCTTCTGCCAAGGAATCGACTGCTGACCGCGCTGGAAGCCTGCAAACCTGCAACATAGTAGCAAAGACGACTACTGCAACTCTGTAACGCTGATCCTGCCGCCTTCTCGACTGTTTTCCTGCTTGTGCATGCTGTGGGGGTAGTCTGCCTCCTCTCTGCACCAGAAGCTCCGAAGAAATCTCCCGTGGGTCGACGGAATCTTCCCCCTGCAACCGCAGGCACCAAAAAGCTGCATTGCCGGTCCCTTGGGACTCCTCTCAGCACGACGAGCGAGGTCCCTCAAATCCAGCGACTCTGTCCAAGTGACCCCCACAGTCCAGTGACTCTTCAGTCCAAGTTTGGTGGATATAAGTCCTTGCCTCACCTCGCTGGGCTGCATTGCTGGGAACCGCGACTTTTGCAGCTACTCCGGCCCCTGTGCACTTCCGGCGGAAATCCTTTGTGCACAGCCAAGCCTGGCTCCACGGCACTCCAACCTACATTGCACGACTTTCTAAGTTGGTCTCCGGCGACGTGGGACTCCTTTGTGTGACTTCGGGTGAGCACCATTTCACGCATCCTTGTAGTGCCTGTTTCTGGCCCTTCTCCAGGTGCTATCTGCTGCTGAGAGGGCTCCTTTTCCTGCTCGATGTCCCCTCTCTCTCCCGGTCCAATTTGCAACCTCCTGGTCCCTCCAGGGCCACAGCAGTGTCCAAAAATGCTAACCACACGATTTGCAGCTAGCAAGGCTTGTTGGCATTTTTTCGGCGGGAAAACACATCTGCACAACTCTACAAGGCGAGAGGGGTCCGTCCTCCAAAGGAAAAGTCTCTAGCCCTTTGCGTTCTTGCAGAAACCACAGCTTCTTCAGTCCAGTCGAAGCTTCTTTGCACCCGCAGCTGGCATTTCCTGGGCATCTGCCCATCTCCAACTTGCTTGTGACTTTTGGACTTGGTCCCCTTGTTCCACAGGTACCCCAAATTGGAAATCCAGCGTTGTTGCATTGTTGGTTTGTGTCTTTCCTGCCTTATTCCCCTATCACGACTTCTTTGTCCTTTGGGGAACTTTAGTGCACTTTGCACTCACTTTTCAGGGTCTTGGGGTGGGCTATTTTTCTAACCCTCACTATTTTCTAATAGTCCCAGCAACCCTCTACAAGGTCACATAGGTTTGGGGTCCATTCGTGGTTCGCATTCCACTTTTGGAGTATATGGTTTGTGTTGCCCCTATCCCTATGTGTCCCCATTGCATCCTATTGTAACTATACATTGTTTGCACTGTTTTCTAAGACTATACTGCATATTTCTGGTATTGTGTATATATATCTTGTGTATATTTCCTATCCTCTCACTGAGGGTACACTCTAAGATACTTTGGCATATTGTCATAAAAATAAAGTACCTTTATTTTTAGTATAACTGTGTATTGTGTTTTCTTATGATATTGTGCATATGACACTAAGTGGTACTGTAGTAGCTTCACCCGTCTCCTAGTTCAGCCTAAGCTGCTCTGCTAAGCTACCATCATCTATCAGCCTAAGCTGCTAGACCCCCTATACACTAATAAGGGATAACTGGGCCTGGTGCAAGGTGCAAGTACCCCTTGGTACTCACTACAAGCCAGTCCAGCCTCCTACTCTTGCTCTGGTTTCTGATTGACAAACTCATCAATTGGAAGCTACTGACACACATTTACAAGGCATTGCACAACATTGGACCAGCCTACCTCAAACACTGCCTGTCCTTCTAATCCCCACCAGGTAGCTCCCATCATCCCAACTCACCCTCACCGGCATCCCCAGAATCAGGAAGAGATCAGCAGAAGGCAGTCCCTTCTCCTACCTCACAGCCTCTACATGGAACTCGCTCCCACTCAACCTCAGACAGGCCGCCTCGCTAAAGCAGTTCAGGAAGGACTTCAAGACCTGGTTCTTTGAATGAACAGCATGCCCACAACAGAGCCTTGAGACCCCATGGCTGATAAGCTGCGCTATACAAGTGCCTGATTGATTCAATGATTGAGCAGCAAGCATGCATGCCAATATATTTTGGTGCCATGTTTCTTGCTGTTACTTACCCAACTCCACTCCCCCAGGTGTTTCTGTCAAGCCCTCCAGATGCTGGGTGGTCAAGACCTTCTCCTCCCATAATGTGAGTTGTAAGGGGGGAGGTAGGGGCCCACTTCCAGTCTTCTGGACATGCAGCTGGTGTATGGATGACATGGAACGTATCTTCCCCTTGAAGTTGTTCCACCTCTTCCTGATGTTGTCCCTTGTGTCAGGGGTGGGGCCTACAGAATTCACTCTGTAATTGATCTTTTGCCACATTTCCATTTTCTTTGGGATGGTAATGTGTTGGACGTGGACGCCAAATACATGTTGCTTTACTCTAATGATTTCATCCACCACGCCTGTTAACTCATCTTCAGTAAAACAGGGATTTTTCTAGGGTGAAATGGTGGTGAAATGAAATAATCAATCATAAAGATAGGTGCTGGGAGATGAGAAGGTGATGGGTGGTAAATAGATTGGAGGGGTGCGAATGGGTGTGATGTGAGAGTGTAGAGGGTGTGGAATATTTACTCAGTAAGAGATGGAGGGGTGCCAATTCAGTTTGAAGTTTTAGTTTTTTGAGTGCTCTGGATGGTGTATTTTGTGTGGGAGTTGCAGAGGACTGTTGTTTGTTAAGGGTTGTGTTTTAATCTGTAGTTTGTAGGTGTGTGGGGAGTGTGAATGTGTGTCAGTTGTGTTGTTTTGTTGACTCATCCAATGTGTTGACGTGCATTACTGTAGTGGCCGCTAACCACCATGGTTCAGATTGCCATAGGAGGACCACCACGGCATGACCACCAATGCAATTTAGTACTTGTAACAGGTTCAGTGGTTGGTTGTTGGGCTGTTGATGCTGATGGTTGGGCCACCTTTTCCCACCCTCCGACTCCGGCTTGGCTTTTGTTTTAGCTGGCTTTTGTCGGTCCTGCCTGTGTAACTTGCAGTACGGCGGTTTGTATGACTGCCAACATAGCAGTATTTTGGTGGCCGCCACTATGGCGGTCTGGCGGTCAGACCACCAAACTCTTAATGAGGCCCTGGATATTTAAAAAATCATATCTCAAGTTGTTGGTGCCATTTTAAAGATACAATTACAATCTATTTTCATCAATTGGAGATGGATTTTTATTGTGTTTTGTGTTTTACTTATTCACTGTTTTGTTGATATTAAATGTTTTATGCAGCTATCTCCTAAGTTAAACCTAACTGATTGTGGCCAAATTACTAAGGGTTGAGCCAGGATTGAATTATGGAGACCTTGATATGGTAGGGCATATAGGTTTAGGGACCCCAGCATAGGTAGTACACCCATAGGTGCACTGCTGCTGTGCCCAGTGTAATTATAAAGGCAGGTCTGCCTTAATAGCTGCTTTTAAGTCAAAGTTAACCCCAACTTCGACTTTGTAACTAAAAGTCCTTCCAAGGTCCTAAGTTATTTTATTTTTACATATAAGTCACCCTTAAGGTAATCCCTAAGTGTCTCCAGGGTTGGGTGCAGTGTAACCATAGACAGGGACTTTATAAAAGATGTTTAGAAGCCCTGGTGAGTTAAATATAGATACATTTGTTTTCCCTATTGTAGTGAATGGGCTCCATGGACTAACATGGAGAGATTTTATTTTAAAATAGTAATGTCTTAATAGGAAGGAGCTAAATATAGCAAGTTCAGTATCAAATTAAAAGTTATAATAGGTAACTGTTGAATTTAATATAACTTGTACTTAGAAAGATAAACGTTAACAACTTCAGCCCTATAGTGCCATACTCTGATTGGCCAGCCTGAGCCAAGCTGCCTTGATGATGTGTGAAGTGGCCCGGGCTGAAAGGAAGGAAGCATCTGGTGGGAGGAGATCTGCCTCAGTAGATGGTAGAAAATGATGGGAGGGGAGAGCAGCCAAACTGGACTTCAAAGGAAGGAAGGACATTTGGGACAGCAACTGTACATTTCCCATTTCCTACAGCCCCAGACACCCAGGTGCCAGCTGATAAGATTAGGAGAGGGGTGGTAAGGGGTGTATTTAAAGAAACCTAGCCAGTGGGTGGACTCAGACAGATCTTTTGCCTTCTTGGATTTTGGAGGAAATGTTGCTCCCTGGGATTGATTTTTGCCACACTTCCCAGGAAGAGGGTGGCGGCCTGCACATGATTTGACAGAGGCCACTCCCTGCCTGCCACCCCAGGAGAAAGGATAAATATGGCAGACTTGCACCCCACTACAGATCCATACCGGAACAAGACAAGAAGAAGGACTGCCCTGCTGGACCCCTGGCCTGCACCAGGATACTGCACTCAGAAGGACTGCATCTGCTGCAGATTTGGGCTTCACCAAGAAAAGGACTTTGCCTGGCTTCTAGTTCTCCAAGAAGGGGTAAGCTACAAGTAGAAGAGAGCTGCTGACCAGAGTCCCTTGCTTCAAGCCCTGCAGATGTTGACCAGCGGACCAGTGACCAGTGGTCATTTTTGGGTTTGAACCAGGTGTATTTTGGGAGTTGGATTCCTCTCCCCCAAGGAGCAACTCCGAGCTTCTTGAACCTGGAGGTGAGTTGTGGACACTGGAAGGACTTTAAAAGTACTTCTGGGAGAAGATCCAGAAGTCTTGAGAAGATTGAAGCAACTTTGGAAGAAAGCTCCACAAGTGTAACCGACCCGACGTCTTGAGTCAGGCCAGCCAATGTCAACAGTGACCTGGCCTGACTTGCAGGTTCATACCACTGAAAAGCTCTGTAGCCTCAGACTTCCAGGATTTCACCGGGGACTGGTGGAAAGGCAATCCAGTGAAGTTGCATCGAAATCATGTTGCTGTGGAGTGTCATCCGACGAAGAAGAAAAGCTCAGAAAAAAAGCTTCTAAGTCCGAAGGCAAAAAGTTGACCGAGGCCTCCTGCACAGTGTATCCAAGGAGGGCTCCAGCGATGCCAGTTTCAACTTGTGACTTCACCCTGGTCAGTGAGAGATCTTCAAAAATGTGTCTAAGTGTGAAGGTAAAACTTTGACTGAGGCCTTCCACTCAACGTAGCCAAGCAGCGTACCATCGCAGTCAACCTCAGCTTTTGACTTTGCCTCAGTCAAGTGCGACCAGATGTCCAGATTGGCGCTTTTGATTTCTAAGCGCTAGAAAACAGTTAGGGCCTCATTATGAGGTGGTAGTCTTAAGACCACCAGCCTTGAAGTGGCAGTCCTGAACGCCACCAGTTTCATTGTCTGACCACCAAATTAAGACTTTGGCGGTCGGACCGCCACACGACCACAGTCTCCACCGGGAACAAATGTTCCTGACAGGTGACCGGGTGACAGCAGTCCAGGTCGAAATCAGTCAGGGAGGCACTGAAGTCGGCTCCATCCTGCTGATTATGAACTGGTTCCCTGCCAGACTTTTCATGACGGTTTCACCGCCATGAAAACCCTTGAGGAGAAAAGGTGCAGTGGGGCTCAGAGGGGGCCCTTGCATTGCCCATGCATTTGGCTCGGGCAGTGCATGGGTCCCCCTGCCCAGCAACCTCGCAATGCTCACTGTCTGCTGTGCTGACACTTAGCACTGCAAGGGTGCCGGTGCACCCTGCAAGTGGCAGTACTGCCGCTAACTCTATTAGGAGTTGCCACCACTTTCCAGCTCAATGTTCAATCTATACATATGAAGTTATTTAGGGTGTTGAATGATTCAAATGTGCGTCCATCCTGTGAGAGAATTTAAACTGCCCTTTTTTGTGTTATTCCAGCTGATGAGGGGTGGTTGCTTTGGCAGTCCTCTAATAAGTAATAAATGGGATGAGTAAAATGATGAGGGGCTAATGCCTGGATTACTTATCAGTTAGCCTTATTATTCTGATCCTTCCTTACTTGTACCAGTACTCATTACCCTCCCTCTCTACTTTATCATTAGGCTTCTATTAAGGTCTTGTTACAAAATAGGAAGTTAGAAATTGCGAGTGGAGGGTTATGCTATGCTTTAAGTGAAGAAAGCTTTTGATCTGGGTGAGAAGGTTTCGGTAATGCTTTCACATTATGCATCTAAGAAAGTACTGAGACGAGGAATGAAGAACAAGAAGAATGAAGATTACCTTTAAGCAGCTAGCAACAGCTTATATTTGCATATCTCTCTCAAACATTGTTTTTTGATAATCTACACGATCCTGCAACGAAATGAATGGTTAATTTTGAGTGTATTTAACAAAAATTAAGTGCATTAAAAAAAAAAAAATCAATGCAATTATCACATTTCCCTATATACTATAAAGCACAAAACGTTGCCAAAACAGACATAGGTGTTATCCTGTCAACTTATTTCAAAGAAAAATATTAATCTGAAAAAGATGTAAAGCATATGAAGAAAGAATTACATTTCATTAACAGGCATCATTAGACGCTTGGTGCTTTCCACTGCATGATTGGCTTTCTCCACAATCTCAAGTTTCTTAAATTACACTTCGAAGTTTCATTTATATAGTGAAAAAATGATATAGTTAAGTTTTCGACTGGAATGAATTATTCATTAAAATGATAATGGTGTTAAACTCAACCACGGAGCTATAACATTAGCATAAAAAATGCCGTTGTCACATTAATTTGAAAATAGAAAACATTAAACAGGGGCGGTACTGAACCATGCAGGAGATATAGGATTTTTTAGAGCATTAAAAAAGGAGTTATTCTTAAAGCAACCTTTTGGTCGCATATTAATCATAGTTCGAGATGGCTTACTGTTCCATATTTCTTAATTATTAATTACATCAGGGTGAGACTGGACATGTTTCCGAATACATCATTTACGTTCAGTGATTCACTTGGAATCCTGAGAGCCATTTGACAAACCCATTTTTTCTGCCCTGTTCCCTGTTTGTTATATACAATATCAAATGTGTATTTTTTGCTATTTCAATACAGCAACTATTGTCATAGCTGTGAATTCAATAAAAAGATGCAGCTAATATACCAATTAACTGAAAGAAAGACATGCATTTAAGGGAAGTTATAATCCCAGAATGAGCTACGAAAGAGATGTTCTCATCTGCTTCATAGGAGATTCCTGACTCTAGAAATTAAGTTGCATAACTACAAAATGCAATTGCTAACACAGTTTGGTTTTGATAATACTTTTGTTGTGTATTATAGGCTGATATATGTTTATGCTTCATCTTCATGAATACAATTGCAACTGACTTGACATTTGAAATCCAGTGTAGGAAAACATATATTTTTTTCACCAGACCTCACATTAGTGTAGTCAGAGTGTAATCAGGAATATGAATATAATTTTTTTTTCTGAAATGAAAGGTTTAAAAGTAAGAGAAAATTAGTTCCTATAAACCAAGAGAATTTGGGGCTTACATTTTACTTCGGGAGTTTATCCATCTCCACAAAGAAGAAGGTGGGATTTATGCATTTAAAGACAAAAATACAAATCCCAGCAAGCAAAAAACCTGCTAAAACCCTGACCTTTTACATTTTGGTCACTGTTTTAGTGATTCTATAAGGAGTAATCTCTTTCTTTTAGTTGTGGTTTTGACAACTTGGATTCAGCAGAACTTGATTGAAAAAAATAACCGATGCACATTATGATGTTCACGGAAAATCTCAAGCTTGTAATCAGTACTTTTTAGTCCCATTTCAAGGCACTCACGTTTAAGGGGTATGGCAGACAGGCTACGCCATTACAAAACTAGGGCGTAAGGAACTGATTAAAAAAATATATTGATACCCACATCCAGAGAAAAGCAACTTAGGTGTGCGGGTAATTAGTTATTTGTTTTTCAATACCCAACTCCCACTAATCACACCATTATCGAACATGCCTATATCAAACAGCATTAGTCCTTAGTGTTTTAGAAAGTGCTCATTTACCTGCAATCTCTAAGTCCCTCACTATCTGTGACTTCATATAATAATGAAGTTTTATGATTTTTAGCTGTGGTGGTATACTATATTATTGCTAACAAAAAGTTTGTCTGATGTAAGAATACTGGTCTAAAAATATTTTACAAAAATATCACTCCATTAATGTACTTTTTGCCGTTAATTCCAATATGTCAATATTTTTGTAAATGATATTTAGGACACAATATATTTGAGTGAGGATATCAATGATATGGTTTTCTGGTACCACACCTCAATGGTACCAGTTGTAGCCTGGGTGAATGAACAAAATATTGGAATACAAATATTATGTGACATGAATGTTGTGACTAAAGAAATATTGTGGAACAAATGTCATTTTTTTAATCATATGAACATTTTTTATGAAGATTGTTGTATGTAATGTTGTTTTCTTAAATATCAAAAGTGCAGTGTTTTTAATATTTTAATATATACTTGTCAATACAGCAATTTTAACTGCTGCTATCTTTAGTCTAGTTGTCACTCATTTTTTAAAATATAGCTTGTAATTTTAAAAGTGTTATTTTCTTTAATGTATTTAGTAATCTATACTGTAGTAACTGGTTGTTTGGTTTGAAGGACAATAGAATTTCTATTGTTAAATGTTGAATTAATTAGTATTCATGCACATTGTCCAGTTGCTTAATTATTATTTAGTTTGTTTAAATTTAATTTAATTATTTTAATATTATTTTTAATCAATGTTAGTGTTTTATATTTTATTCGCTGGTTATTGGGTTTGGAGAAGAATAGGGTAGGAAGTAATTACATTACAATTAATTTAATCTATAGTTTAATTAATTTTTTATTGTGGATTATATATTTAATCTATTAATAATTACATTTTGTTTAAGTTTTTTTGGGAAGATTAAAATGTATTTTTTAATTGTTATACTTCTGTTAGTAATTTATATTTTAGTTGCAGGGTTCAGGGTTTGTAGGCAAATAGGGTGGGAAGTTATTGAATATGTATAGTTTTATATTGATTGCTAATAGTAATTATTGTTATTTTATATTGATTATTTATTTTGTACTTTTCATTTGTTTATTATGTAAATAATTTATTTTATTAGATTGATTATTTACCCTACTGTCAAATGTTTTTAATATTAACATCTGTAAAATATATGTGTCATTTAAAAATATATATATATATATATTATAAATAATAATATTTCTTTTTATATAAAACGTAATTTATATTATCAAATTATTAGTTTAAGTAAAGCAGTTTTCATTACTTTCTATAAAATAAAATAGTTTATATAATTCTTATCAAGTTCAAATTTTCCAAGTGTTGCATACATTGAAGTGGGAATAGTAATTGTAACTCCACTAAAGTCCAACACACCTCCTACTGTTGGTTAAACTACAGTGTTTATACCAAGGGCCTCATTACAAGTTCGACAGACGGTTTACACCATGTTGGCTACCTCCCCACTGGGCCCATTAAGAGTTTCCCCTAGCGGAAACCGGCCAACAGCATTGTCTCTGGCTCGTAATAGAGCCTGCGGCAATGCTGTAGGCAGCAGGGTGCATAAGCAGCCTCGCAATGTTCACTGTCTGCAAAGTAGACAGTACACACTGTGATGGTGCTGGACGGGGGGCACTGCACTGCTCATGCCAAGTGCATGGGCAGTGCAGGGGCACCCCTGGGGCTCCCTGCACCTGTTTTATGCCAACCTTTTCATGGTGGTGTTACCACCATGAAATGGCTGATGGAGAACAAGGTCAGAAACCCCACGCAGCACTGCTTGCAGCACTGACTGGGCGGATTAGGACTGCCTCAACCACCAGACCACTGGGATCCCTGATTTTGGCAGAGCTGGCGGTCCCACCGCAGCCTGACCAGCATGGTCGTAATATGGCACTCAGACTACCGCATTGGCGGCAGTCCCACCTACATCCGTGGGTGATGAGGCCCGAAATATAACCCCTCTGAAGTCCAATGGTTTCCCTACTGATAAGATTGCCTCCCTCATACCTTGCTCCTCAATAAAACATGGCTCTCACACACCTTGGTATACAATTGAATTAAGAACCAAAATAACATTTGTAAAAAGTTGAAACGCCCATGGTGGCTGACAAACAAGCTTATAGATAAGGAGGCTCATTGATCATCCTTACCATCATACTATTTAAAAAGCCAGAAAGCTTTATATTTCTAATCAACATTGTGAAGTGGGTAACTACTCTAAAGAGGCTTTTCAAATTCTTAATTCCTTTCCTAACCCGTAAGCATGTACTCAAAGCACACAGACATTTCAAACCTTATGTGATTCCCTTGCAGATCATTTTGAAGACAAAATCAATAGATCAACCCTAGATCTCTGCCCCCCCAAAATGTCCTCAACATTAGCTTATCAGTTTGCCCCTGTTATCTGGTGTCTATTTAATCTATCTGCCAGCAGTGGGAAAGCGGCACAGATCATACCGATCCAAAAGCAGGCTAATCTGGCACCCAATGATCTCGCCAACTATCTCACTGCTTCCGCTGTTTGGGAAGCTGTTGGAAGGTTAAATCAATAAACAACTTATGAACTACTTGGAAGATAATCAGCTTCTCGATCCATCCCAGTCTGGATTTCAAGCCTATCACAGCACCGAAACAGCTCTAGTGGCTGTTATTGAGCATATAAGCTGCTCCCTTTATGGCAACATTTCATCTCTACTTGTGCTGTTGGACCTACCTGCAGCATTCAACACTGTGTCGCATTCAAGGATGCTACAAAGGTTGAGGGAGATTGAAATCCTTACAATGGTTCGAAGTCTTTCTTACAATTAGAACGCAAACCATCATTTTAGATTATAAATCTCAAAATCTGTTATTGGATAAAGGGATGGCACAGGCCTCTTTCTCAGCCCTAGGTTTTTTAACATCTATGTGGCACCCCTAGCAAAACTAGCTAAATCTTTTGAATTTGAAAAAATCATCATATGCTGATGACATTCAGCTTAAAATCTTTTTTGACAATGACATGATGTAGAAAGCTTTGCAGTGAGACTGAGAGCTGTTGCCACATGGATGTCCAAAAATTGCCTTCAGTTAAATGCAAGAAAAATGGAGATCATGTTGTGTTGGTCAGCCCAACAGTTATCAGCTGCTGATTGGTGGACTCCCGAACTAGACTTGGGGCCTTATTATGAGTTAGGCGGCTGGGATGACCCATCGACCAGTCTTCTAAAGGGGATGTTGCTGTCATACTGGCTACCTCCCTGCCGGGCTCGTTATGACTTTCCCAATGGACATAAAGCCCAGGTAGAAAGTGGCAGCAGCATTGTCTCAGGCTCAAAATAAAGCCGACGGCAATGTTGCCAAGTGATTAACAAGACTATAGGTTGTGCAGAAAACTGCAGTGCCTCATTTACAATCTCCCATTGGGACCCTTCACTGGTTGTCTAGTCAAATAAAGATTATCTTTAAGATCTGTTGTTTGATACATCACGTTTTGATAAGGAAAGGGCCCTGTTATCTAAAATCAAAACTCATTCCTTATTGCCCAACCAGATCTCTTTGCTTCAGTGGCAAAGCTTTGCTCATTGTCCCTCAGATTAGATGGTCTTGATCAGGGGGCAGGTCCTTTACTTGCTTAGTCCCTCGCTACTGGAATGTGCTTCCACTCCACATACATCTGTGCTTTGAATGCATTACATTTAGGAAAATGCATATGACTGTGCTGTCTATATCTTTGAACCTGGCACCAAGATACCCCTTCTAGGGTGATTCATGCAAAATATAAATGAAGTTATTGTAGGAGGCTGGCCTGGCTTGTAGTGGGTACCAAGGGGTACTTACACTCTGTACCAGGTCCAGTTATCCCTTATTAGTGTAGAAGAGGTGTTTCTAGCAGCTTAGGCTGATAGAAGGTAGCTATAGCAGAGCAGCTTAAGCTGAACTAGGAGACATGCAAAGCTCCTACTATACCACTGGTGTCATATGCACAATATCATAAGAAAACACAATACACAGATATACTAAAAATAAAGGTACTTTATTTTTATGACAATATGCCAAAAGTGTCTCAGTGAGTACCCTCAGTATGAGGATAAATTATATACACAAGATATATGTACACAATACCAAAAATATGCACTAATAGCAAAAGGAAGTAATGCAAGCAATGTAAAGTTACAGTAGATTGCAATAGGAGCACATAGGTATAGGGGCAACACAAACCATATAATCCAAAAGTGGAATGCGAACCACAAAAGGACCCCAAACCTATGTGAGCTTGTAGAGGGCCACTGGGGCTCTAAGAAAACAGTGAGGGTTAGAAAAATAGCCCACCCCAAGACCCAGAAAAGTAGGTGTAAAGTGCACCTATATTCCCCAGAGAGCACAGAAGTCGTGATAGGGGAATTCTGCAAGGAAGACCAACACCAGCAAAGCAACCAAAGTGGATTTCCGGACGAGAGTACCTGTGGAACAAGGGGACCAAGTCCAAGAGTCGCAACAAAGTCGAGAGTGGACAGATGCCCAGGAAATGCCAGCTGAGGGTGCAAAGAAGCTGCTACTGGATGGTAGAAGCTGTGAATTCTGCAAGAACGAAGAGGGCTAGAAACTTCCCCTTTGGAGGATGGATGTCCCACGTCGTGTAGAAGTTTGCCGAGGTCTTCACACGCAGAAAGACCACAAACAAGCCTTGCTAGCTGCAAGGGTCGCGGTTAGGGCTTTTGGATGCTGCTGTGGTCCAGGAGGGACCAGGATATCGCCACTTGGATGAAGAGACAGAGGGGGCGCCCAGCAAGTCAGAAAGCCCTCACAGAAGCAGGCAGCACCCGCAGAAGTACCGGAACAGGCACTTGGAAGAGGAGTGAAACGGAGCTCACCCGAAGACACAAAAGGGAGTCCCACGACGCCGGAGGACAACTCAGGAGGTTGTGCTCTGCAGGTTAGAATGTCGGGGACCCAGGCTTGGCTGTGCATGAAGGAAATCCTGGAAGAGTGCACAGGAGCCGGAGCAGCTGCAAATCACGCAGTACCCAGAAATGCAGTCTAGCGTGGGGAGGCAAGGACTTACCTCCACCAAACTTGGACTGAAGAGTCACTGGACTGTGGGAGTTACTTGGACAGAGTTGCTGAGTTCCAGGGACCACGCTCGTCGTGCTGAGAGGGGACCCAGAGGACCGGTGAAGCAGTCTTTTGTTGCCTGTGGTTGCAGGGGGAAGATTCCATTGACCCACTGGAGATTTCTTCAGAGCTCCTGGTGCAAGAAGGAGGCAGGCTACCCCCAGAACACGCACCACCAGGAAACAGGCGAGAAAGCGGAAGGATCAGCGATACAAGGTTGCAGTAGTCGTCTTTGCTACTTTGTTGCTGTTTTGCAGGCGTCCTGAGCAGTCAGAGGTCGATCCTTTGGCAGAAGGTGAAGAGAGAGATGCAGAGGAACTCTGATGAGCTCTTGCATTCATTATCTAAAGAATTCCCCAAAGCAGAGACCCTAAATAGCCAGAAAAGGAGGTTTGGCTACCTAGGAAGGAGGAGAGGCTAGCAACACAGGTAAGAGCCTATAAGAAGGAGTCTCTGACATCAAGTGCTGGCACTGGCCACTCAGAGCAGTCCAGTGTGCCAGCAGCACCTCTGTTTCCAAGATGGCAGAGGTCTGGAGCACACTGGAGGAGCTCTGGGCACCTCCCCTGGGAGGTGCAGGTCAGGGGAGTGGTCACTCCTCTTTCCTTTGTCCCGTTTCGCACCAGAGCAGGGCTGGGGGATCCCTGAACCGGTGTAGACTGGTTAATGCAGAGATGGGCACCATCTGTGCCCATCAAAGCATTTCCAGAGGCTGGGGGAGGCTACTCCTCCCCAGCCCTGACACCTTTTTCCAAAGGGACAGGGTGTAACACCCACACTCTGAGGAAATCCTTTGTTCTGCCTTCCTGGGCCAGGCCTGGCTGGACCCCAGGAGGGCAGAAACCTGTCTGAGGGGTTGGCAGCAGCTGCAGTGAAACCACAGGAAAGGTAGTTTGGCAGTACCCGGGTCTGTGCTAGAGACTCGGGGGATCATGGAATTGTCTCCCCAATGCCAGAATGGCATTGGGGTGACAATTCCATGATCTTAGACATGTTACATGGCCATGTTCGGAGTTACCATTGTGACGCTGTACATAGGTAGTGACCTATGTACAGTGCACGCGTGAAATGGTGTCCCCGCACTCACAAAGTCCGGGGAATTTGCCCTGAACAATGTGGGGGCACCTTGGCTAGTGCCAGGGTGCCCACACACTAAGAAACTTAGCACTCAACCTTTACCAGGTAAAGGTTAGACATTTAGGTGACTTATAAGTTACTTAAGTGCAGTGGTAAATGGCTGTGAAATAACGTGGACGTTATTTCACTCAGGCTGCAGTGGCAGGCCTGTGTAAGAATTGTCATAGCTCCCTATGGGTGGCAAAATAAATGCTGCAGCCCATGGGGATCTCCTGGAACCCCAATACCCTGGGTACCTCAGTACCATATACTAGGGAATTATAAGGGTGTTCCAGTATGCCAATGTGGATTGGTGAAATTGGTCACTAGCCTGTTAGTGACAATTTAGAAAGCAGAGAGAGCATAACCACTGAGGTTTTGGTTAGCAGAGCCTCAATGAGACAGTTAGTCATCACACAGGGAACACATACAGGGCACACTTATGAGCACTGGGGCCCTGGCTGGCAGGGTCCCAGTGACACATACACTAAAACAACATATATACAGTGAAATATGGGGGTAACATGCCAGGCAAGATGGTACTTTCCTACAGTTTTATACATAGGAGACATCCCCTTAAACTGCTGTTTCACCCCAGGCTGTCACAGCAGGAGTGGTGCAGGTAGTCTGGTGTGGCTCACATCAATCCAAAGATCTTATCCACCAAAAGGCAAGTCACACATTCCCAAAGTATGATGCAAGCATTTATTTATTCAAACAACCAGCCCGTGTGAAGTGTTGCAGCATTTCCCCTTGTTTACAGTTGTTTTCAATCAATAAATACTTGCATCATACTCTGGAAGCGAGTGACTTGTCTTTTGGTTGATACACTTTTAGTGTGTGTATATATATTTATATACATATTATATATATATATATACATATATATATATATATATATATATATATATATATTTATGTTACAAAGAAAGGGCACACACTGCCTACACTCTAGCAACAAAGTCCAACCCCAATGCATCATGGTAAATGCAGTCGAATTCGTAGTCCGTTCAGAAAGTAATAAAGTCTTTCACCTCCTTAGGCGCAGCCAGTGCTGTATATCCCTATATACGTGCTTCTGGGTTTAGCCCGTAATCAGCAGGGAGCAGCATGGTGTAGGGGCTTGCTTGAAATGCCTCCAAATGTCTTCTCGGATTTATGTACTACTCATGGCGCACAGGTGCCTCCCAAGGCTTGTCAGCCGTGGCTCAAGGGAGCTGTCTTAAAGACAAAATTAGAAAGAAAGGGAGAAGACTCCAGCAATAAAGTCCAATCCCAATGCATCATGGTAAATGCAGTTGAATTCCTAGTCCGTTCAGAAAGTAATAAAGTCTTTCACCTCTGTAGGCGCAGCAAGTGCTGTATATACTTGTACACATTTTTCTGGGTTTAGCCTGTCTTCAGCAGGGAGCAGCATGGTATAGAGGCTTGCTTGAAATGGCACCAAGTGTCTTCTCAGGTTTATGTACCGCTCATGGCGCACAGGTGCCTCCCAAAGCTCAACAGCCATGACTCAAGGGAGCCGTCTTAAAGCCAAAATTACAAAGAAAGGAAGCACACTGCCTACACTCCAGCAACAAAGTCAAATCCCAATGCATCATGGTAAATGCAGTCAAATTTGTATTCCATTCAGAAAGTAATAAAGTCTTTCACCTCCGTAGGCGCAGCAAGTGCTGTAAATCTCTGCACACGTGTTTCTGGGTTTAGGCCGTCATCCGCGGGGAGCAGCATGGTATAAGGTATATCAATATATATATATCTATATCGAAATATATATATATATTCCCACTCCTGTCTACACAATAGTATGTATATATATATATATATATATATATATATATATATACACATATGTATATATTTTTTTTTCAGATTTGATATCAGGTGGTCTATACATGATTCAAAATAGGTTATGATTATGTTCATTTGGCATAGGATAGTGCAATAAGGAATTAGTAATACATTCGGGGATATACAAGTGTCGATATGCTGCTTTGTGAAATTTCACTGGTGCTACCTAGTAAAGGTAGCCTACTAAGGGCTTAATTGCTCTCCAAATAAGGTTACATGGGTCAGTGCATACATAATTATAGGTATCCATTTGAATTTCCTGCATGTGAGTATTAGATTAGATCAATTAGGACCTCAGCTAAGATGATAATTAATTGTGGTGACATGCCATAAAAGGAGAAAAAAAAAAAATATGATGTTTCCACAGCAAAGTTTGCACAACTTTTATAACAGCTTTCTCACTAGATTTGTATATGAATTTCGAGTACATCTGGTTTTACCAACAGGAGCAGCAAATTATTAATTGCAATTTTATTGACATGCTTGTGATGTAAACTATGACTTTTTATACAAACATGTATTTATTATGAAAATATTTTAAGACAATTGTATGATAATTGACTGATAGTGTGAAAGTCTGTCTTCCATGACCATAGATTAGGTGACTACCATTCAACATGTTATGGTGGATATGCTGCAATAAACGAGGAGAAAACAGTTGGTGTGTCTGTCTGGTTGTTTTGGTGGACAGACAGGAGTATATTCACTTAATAAAACAAAGGTTACAGGGACATTAAGGTCAGGCTCACATTTCAAATGCACAAAACCACATAAATTCACCAGCTATAGTTGGAGTTATCTCAAGTAACTATAACTTGTCCCATAAGGTAACTATAACTCTCGCCCTTGCTGTCCACATTTTTTTTTACTGCAAATATTACAGTGATATTATCAATGATGTTATCAAAGATGTCATGAGTGCCATCATTTGTGTAGAATTTAGCAGTGCAGAGTTACGGTGTGAGTTACAGTTACCCTAGGGCGCGAGTTACAGTCACTTGAGATAACTCTAATTCTAATTGGTGAATTTCTATGGTTTTGTATGTTACCTATAACGTAGCTGTAACCTTTGGTTTCTTAAGTGAATTTCTATGTTTTTAAATTCTATTTCCTAACTATAACGTCCCTGTAACCTTTGCTTTTTTCAGTGAATTTCAATGTTTTTTTTTAACATATAATCATTTTCATTACTACATGTTAATCCAGCCACCGCCACACACAGCCTTTGGCTGTGCGTGGCAGTGGTTGGCCACAGGGACCAACTCCCTATAGTCACCCAACCTTGCATTATGCACAGCCTTCTCCGGTACACGGCAGGGATTGCTTACAAGGCCTGGCCTTCAGTTAGACCCAGAGGCCAACCCTCCCTAACCACCCAACCCCAGATTGTGCACTGTCCTTTGGCCATACACAGTGGAAGCTGACCGTGGCCTGTCTCTCTGGGTATGTGTATAGGCGTGAGAGGGTGTATCTCAGGATGAGAATAACTACTCTGGGTAAGAGAGTATGTGTATCATTGCCTTAGTAGGTGCATCAGTGGTAAATAGGCAGGCACCTCAGGGGACGGGAGGCACCTCAGCCGGGAGATGAAAAAAAAACACTGGTTCTGGAGTGGGCAACATGCCCTGTGCTTGGTCCTGGGGAGTGCAGGGCCACAGTCTCTCAAGTGGGAGACTTGCCCACTGGTTCTGGAGGGGGCAACATGCCCTGTGCTTGGTCCTAGGGAGTGCAAAGCCACAGTCTCTCAAGTAGGTGACTTGCCTACTGATTCTGGAGGGGGCATTGTGCCCAGCGCTTGGTCCTAGGAAGTGCAAGGACACAGTCTCTGGAGTGGGTGACTGACCCACTTGCTCTGGAGGGGGCAACATGCCCTGTGCTTGGTCCTGGGGAGTGCAAGGCCACAGTCTTTCAAGTGGGTGAATACCCCACTGGTTTTGGAGGGGGCTTTGTGCCCTGTGTTCTTGATCCTGAGGCGTCTGGGGTAGGTGGGTGTCTTACCAACTGGTTCTGGAGGGGGCATCGTGCCCTGTGCTCTTGATCTTGGTGAGTGCAAGGTCACAGTATGTCAGATGGGTGTCATAGCCACTGGATTTGCAGGGGGCAGGCCGCACAGCAGCCCACTGAGGCAGGATTACATACCATCCGCCAGCAGTGATGGCTGCTCGGTGGTGGTGCTGCTACTGATGGGGGACGCTCCTACCCATCCCCTGCAAACTCTGATGGCTGCTCACTGGAGGTGGTGGTGGTGCTGCTGGTGGGGAAAGGCTCCTGCCCATCCCCTGCAACCTCGGACGGCTGCACAACCATGGTTGGCATTGGGGGCTCCATCACAGTTCCTGCCCCAGGCCCCTTGCTCTTCCTGCCTGCTGGTGCAGGCTCCTTTCCCTTCTTGGCAGCAGCTTGGGCAGGCTCCTTTCCCTTCTTGGCAGCAGCTTGGGCACGCTCCTTTACCTTCAGGACATGTGCCCTAGATCCTTTTCCACCACAAGAGGGTGTGGTGACGACTGGGCCCATGGACTGGGTGGCTGAGGTGCTTGGCAGGGTTCTTCCCACCCTGACCAGACGTACAAGATGGGAGAGAAGGCATAGGGAAGAGGTCAATGGTGGATAGGAACAGTTTTTTAGGGACACTGGGGCGGAAAGAGGGAGAAGGTTTTGGAGTGGAGGAAGAGGGAGTGGTTGTTGGAGATGTCTGCTGATTTTGGGTGCAGGTGCATGGGCTGGATGGTGTTGTGAGCTGGATGGCTATTGGGTGTTTGAGTGCCCCCTCGGGAGAGGGGGACAGACACAGACACAGTGGGAGAGGACACAGGGGACATGTGCATGGCTGTTGTGGAGGTGTCTGCCAGTGAGGTGTGTGTTCTGCTTGGTGTGGTGGTGATGCTGGTATTGGATGATGATGTAATGCATGCAGGTGAGTTTGGACGGAACTGGGAGGGAGGTGGAGGAGGCGGAGAGAGAGACAGTGGAAATAGTGGATGTTGGTATGTCTGCATCTGGATGGTGTTTGTGTGAGTGCCTGTGGGATGAAGTGTGGTGCTTCTGTTTACCTGAAACACTTGTGTGCATGCTCGTCTGCCTGTGTGCTTGGGATGGGTTGGTGTTGAGGAGAATGGGACTAGGAAGTAGAAGCTGGAGGGGGAGGGTAGAAACAGGGACAATGGCTGCCATCAGAGAGGAGGCCAGAGCCTGGATTGATCTCTGTTGGGCCACCAATCCAGTGTGAATGCCCTCCAGGAATGCATTAGTCTGTTACATTTGGGCTGCCAGTCCCTGGATGGCATTCACAATGGTTGACTGCCCTACAGAGATGGATCTCAGGAGGTCAATAGTCTCCTCACTCAGGGCAGCAGGGCTAACTGGGGCAGGGCCTAAGGGTCCTCGGGCGAAGGAAATGCCCACCCTCCTGGGTGAGCGGGAACCGGCAACTCAATGTGGGGCTGCTGGGAGGGCGGTGCTGGTACTGGGGGTGGTGGATTTACCTGTATCTAGGGGGGTCATAGAGGTGTCCGCCATCAACAGGAAGCTTCCATCGGAGGAGGTATCTGTGTCTGAACTGTCCCCTCCAGTCTCCGGCATGGTGCTCCCCTCACCCTCCGTTCCACTGGTGCCCTCAGCGACGGCGGACTCTGCCTCCTGGGTCCTGTGGGATGCAGCTCCCTCCATCGCCGATGCCTCTGCTCCTCCGCCAGATGATGCTAATGCACATAAGGACAGGATGACAAAACAGTAAGGGGGAAGAGACAAAGGATACACTTGGTCAAAGGCAGAACCAACACCACCGTTTGCGTACACAGCACCCTCACAGACAGGGAACAGGCCCAGGCAATATGCTACAGCACTACCAGAGAAAAAGTTAGCATCCAAGGCATGGGGAGGGGCACACACCGCCAAAAGCAGCACACCTTGGACAGACGCAGCCCTGACCAGTAGTGGATGTTTACAAGCTAGATAGCAGGATTATCCCCTCAGAACCCTAGCCACCAGGGGACCTACTCTGCAATGTCAGGCCTGGCCTAGGGTCACCCACTGACACACAACCATCACCCCGATACCACCCTACCATGCGTAAGTTGTAATGATGGGCACTGTATTCACCCCCTTGTGGCTGCTGTGATGCCCTCAAGCACCCATCCAGCTCAGGATAGGCCACCCCCAGTATGCGGGCTATCAGGCGGGTTATGGTTCAACAGGTACCCCTTCTTCATTGGAAGGCCATCCCCAGCTGGGCCTCCGCCTTCTTCCATGCCCAGCGTCTCAGGTCCTCCCACCGTTTCCAACAGTGGGTATTCTGCCTGCCATGGACTCCCAGGGTCAGCACATCCTTGGCGATAGCATGCCATATACACTTCTTTTAATGGGCGCCGACCTGCAGAGGAAATACACCCAAGAAAATATTATTAGTCAAACAATCCTGTCTGTTACACTTATGGCCCACAATACCCATTCACATCACCATTTTCACACCCATGGCCCAGCACACAACCAATACACCACCCAGAGGACATTCATCCACCCCCCTTACCCAAGGACTTCAAACACAACTCCATGCATTCATGCCACATGCATCGTGCCCAATGTGTACTCATCTGTTGGTCTGAAGGCTCATATAGCAGTCCGTACTGGGGTAGGATACCATCCACCAGTCTCTCCAACTCCCCCGAAGTGAAGGAAGGGGCCCTTTCCCCAGTCACATGGGCCATGGTAGGTTCCAGACACAGGTCACAGCAGCACATGCAGTATAGGTCCTCTCCTGTGGATGATCAGGTAGCAAGTGAGGAATATTATAGAAAATGGCAACCACGTCCGAGGCGGTGCATACCGTCACTGCTGGCGTAGATCCCCACAGGGCCCAATGTTAACCAATAAGGAGTTGCACGGCAGTTCCCGACCGCCTTCCGCAACAGTACACAACGGCAGTGGAATTACATCACTTCCACATGTCCCTCCACACAGGACAGGTGGACGCCATTTCAGGGGGGTGGGAGGCAGGCCCTGGATATTTGCTTCGTCACTGCTGCACATCATCCTTACCTATAGACTTGACAGGGCCAAAATCACAAAGGTGTGTGCCCAATTGGAGCCTGACCTGATATCTGTTATCCGTCACCCCACTGGGATCCCCCCTCTTGTGCAAGTTCTATCAGTGCTCCATTTCATGGCAACTGGTTCTTTCCAAGTGACAGTGGGCTTGGCAGAAGGAATGTCACAACCAATGTTCTCAATAATGCTGACTAGAGTGTAGTCTGCCCTGATTAAACACATGTGCAGCTACATTGTTTTCCCCCATGTTAAGGATTTGGCCACAGTGAAGTGTGAGTTCTATGCAATGGGACATATCCCCATCATAATTGGGGCGATTGATGGAACACATATTGCATTTGCCCCCCCCAACAAAATGAACAGGTTTTCAGAAATCGTAAGAGTTTCCACTCTATGAATGTACAGATGGTGTGCTTGACGGACTGGTACATCTCCCACGTCAATGCTAAGTATCTGGGTCGGTCATGATGCCTTTGTCCTGAGGAATAGCACCATCCCAAATGTGATGGCCCAATTACAGAGGCACAGGGTGTGGCCAATAGGTGAGCCCTGGTCCCCACCCAGTATATGTTGGGGTATAGGTATGGTGTGGGCCATATAGGAAAGTGTGTGGCTAAATGTTGTCCCTCAATGTTTCAGGTGACTCTGGTTACCCAAACCTCTCATGGCTGCTGACCCCTGTGAGGAATGCCAGGCACATGGGCAAACCAGAAGTATAATAGAAATTACCTTTGGCCTCGTGAAGGCCGGGTTCTGGTGCCTCCATCTAACAGGTGGATCCCTGTGATCCTAACTCAAGAAGGTCTGCCAGATTATAGTGGCATGCTGCATGTTGCACAACCTTGCCCTGAGATGCCATGTGCCTTTCTGCAGGAGAAGGAGGCTGGAGGTGCCCGTGTTACAGCAGTAGAACCTGCGGATAGAGATGATGAGGAGGTAAGGATGAGGACAACAGAACATCAGTCATCAGACAGTACTTCCAATGGCACACAGGTAAGACAGTGTTACTTCACATTTCAATGACATTTTTTAGAATTTCTAAGGCACTGGCATGTTGTTATTTCCCACTTCTATGCCCACTTACTGTACCCTTTGGCAATTCATTTTACAGATGTTCGTGACCTCACATATGCTTCTAGTATGATCACTGCAGCCAGCTTCAGGTCATACACCTATGCTCATTTTCTGTACAGTTGAATTGCAATGTCTCTTCCTGTTAAAATGAATACATACTTAAATAATTTGACATACTCCAAAGTTCTTTTTTTTCCCAAGGGTGTTTATTGAAGTGCTAAAATATGGAGGGGCAAGTGCAATAGGATGGGGGTGATGATGGAGGAAAATCCAGGATATAGTTCCTGTCTATTTGTAGCACAGGTGCATTGTCCAAGGGGACATAGGAAGGGGAGCAATGGCATTTCAAGGTGGATAGGGTGACTGAGTAGGACACAAGGGTGACAATCAGGAGAGTCTCATTTCCTGGCGGGGTTCTTGGCAAGTGTCTCTGGCTTCTGTCAGGATCGCAGGGAATGTTTGTGGGTGGTTTACCTTGTGCAGGGGGAGGGGTGCTGGTGGCCTGTTGGTCCTGTGGCGGGGCCTCTTGGCCACTAGCGGCAGTGGAGCTGGATGGCTGTTCAGATGTCTGGCTAGTGGCAGGGGCCCACTGGTGTGAGACTGCCTCCCTCATCATGTTGGCCATTTCTGCCAGTGTTTGCTGACTTTGGTCAGTCATATCAGGCAGCAAGCACTGTGTTCTAATATCTAATTTGGGTGCGTGCCTCGCTCATGACAGGATTCCTCTATATGTGCGGAATTAATCAAAGGGTGAGTATCACATTATGGATTGTCATAGCGAAATATGGGGGTCATTCCGACCCCGGCGTGCGGTGGGCGCCGTGCGCCGGGCGGAAACCGCCCAAAGACCGCACCACGGTCAAATGACCGCGGGGGTCATTTCAACTTTCCTGCTGGGCCGGCGGGAAAGCCCCTGCAAAGAGGATGCCGGCTCCGAATGGAGCCGGCGGATTTGCAGGGGTGCGACGGGTGCAGTGGCACCCATCGCGATTTTCACTGTCTGCTAAGCAGACAGTGAAACTCTTTGTGGGGCCCTGTTAGGGGGCCCCTGCACTGCCCATGCCAGTGGCATGGGCAGTGCAGGGGCCCTCAGGGGCCCCACGACACCCATTCCCGCCAGCCTCTTCCTGGCGGTGTAAACCGTCAGGAACAGGCTGGTGGGAAGGGGGTCGGAATCCCCATGGAGGATTCCCTGGGCCAGGGGAAAACCGTCGGGAAACCGCCGGTTCCCCTTTTCTGACCGCGGCTTTACCGCCGCGGTCAGAATGGCCCGGGAAGCACCGCCAGCCTGTTGGCGGTGCTTCCTCTGCCCTCCACCATGGGGGTTTGAAACCGCCAGGGTCGGAATGAGGGCCTATGTGTCTAATTGGCAGTCGTTTCGATTCAGTAGAAGACTGGCCCACAGATTGGGCTATCCACCATACTTGAAGGTTTACTAATCTGTTTCTCTTCAATGACAAATACAGATATAGGATAGATCTTTTGTTGTGCTGTTTGGAACCAACACGGCAGCATTATTTCTATGGCTCCTTAATTCCTCTAGACCATTGGGTAATGTATGTTACTATGGTTGCTAGTTACCCTTCATCCCCAGTATAGGAGAGATTAAGGGGATACAAGTAATTTTTTAAGCTTTGTGTGCTTTGGTCTTTCACAGGACCTATTCTATACATATATATATATAATAATAGAAGTATGACAAGATTACAGACAACAAGACACACAGCTGGGAATAAGGATTATGGGCCAGATGTACGAAAGTTGGGAATTGCGACTTGCAATTTGCGAGTCGGAGCGACTCGCAAATTGCAAGTCGCAATTCCCAATGCAGTACGGTGTCTCAGACACCGACTGCAACTCGCTATGGGGTCGCAATGACCCACCTCATGAATATTCATGAGGTGAGTCGCAAATTGCGGCTCCATAGCGAGTATGGGCACTCGCTAACATGGAGGCCTGCTGACGTCAGCAGACCTCCATGTTCGCGACCTGCTTTTAAATAAAGCAGTTTTTTTTTTTGAAGTGTAGCCCGTTTTCCTGACAGGAAAACGAGCTGCACTGCAAAAAAAACTAAACCTTTTGTTTCGGTATTTTTTCAGGGCAGGGAGTTGTCCCTTGGACCACTCCCTGCCCTGAAAAAATATTTTGGGGTCCAGTCACAAACTGGAAGGGGTCCCATGGGGACCCCTTCCAATTTGCGAGTGGGTTACCATCCACTTGAAGTGGATGGCGCGGTCGCAAATGGTATTGCATCCCACAGCGACTCGCAAATAGGAAGGGAACACCCCTTCCTATTTGCGAGTCGGAAATGCATATTGCGAGTCGGTAACGACTCGCAATATGCATTTCTGCATGCCAAACCCACGTTTGCGACTCGCAAATGGCGATTTTCGCCGTTTGCGACTCGCAAACGGGTTGCTACATCTGGCCCTATATGTTGTAGGAGGCTGGCCTGGTTTATAGTGGGTACCTTGGGGTACTTACACCTTGTGCCTTGTACAGTTATCCCTTATTAGTAGTTTAGAGGTGTTCTAGCACCTTAGACTGATAGAGGTAGCTATAGCAGAGCAGCTTAGGCTGAACTAGGAGACATGCAAAGCTCCCACTATACCACTTCTATCACTTAGCACTATATCACAATAAAACACAATACTCAGAGTTACTAAAAATAAAGGTACTTTATTTTAGTGACAATATGCCAAAAGTATCTCAGATGATATACTCCCTTAGGAGGTAAGTAATATACACAAAATATACACACACAACCAAAATCTGGTAAGTAAATAGTTAGAAAAGTAGTACACACACTGTAGAACACAATAGAATGCAATAGGAGAAAATAGGCCTAGGGGCAACACAAACCATATACTCCAAAAGTGGAATGCAAACCACTAATGGACCCCAGGCCTAGTGTAGTGTGTAGAGGGTCGTTGGAAGTGTAAGAAAACACTAAGGGAGTCCAGGATACCCCACCCTAGACCATGAAAAGTAGGAGTAAATTTACTCTACTACCCCAGAAAGACAGTAAAGTCAAAATAGGGGATTCTGCAAGGACAACAACTGACTGCAAAGCACTGAAGACAGATTCCTGGACCTGAGGACCTGCAAAGGAAGGGGAGCAAGTCCAAGAGTCATGCAAGTGTCCAGGAGGGGGAAGGAGCCCACTAAACCCCAGATGAAGGTGCAAAAGGGCTGCCTCTGGGTGGAAGAAGCCAAAGATTCTGCAACAACAGAAGGTGCCAGGAACTTCTCCTTTGGCCAGAAGATGTCCCTCGGCGTGCTGGAGGATGCAGATTTGTTTCCACGCAGAAAGACCACAAAAAAGCCTTGCTAGCCTCAAGAGTCGCGGTTGAAGGTTTTGGGTGCTTCCAGGGCCCAGGAAGGACCAGGAGGTCGTCCCTTGGAGGTGGAGACAGAGAACGCACTCAGCAACACGGAGAGCCCATGCAGAAGCAGGCAGCACTTGCAGAAGCACCTGAACAGGCGTTCAGAAGATCTGAGCATGATGGTCGACTCAGCACAACAAAGAGGGTCCCACGCAGTCGAAGTCCAACTCAGCGAGTTGGGCAATGCTGGACAGAGTGCTGGGGACCTGGGCTAGGCTCTGCACAAAGGAAGTCTTGCAAAAGTGCAGAGAAGCCCGAGCAGCTGCAGTTCTCGCAATACACAGGATTACTGTCTGGCGTGGGGAGGCAAGGACTTACCTCCACCAAATTTGGAAATAAGGGCCACTGGACTGGCCGACCTGGGACCACGCTCGTCAAGATGTGAGGGGACCCAGAGGACTAGTGATTGTAGGAGGCTGGACTGGCTTGTAGAGAGTACCAAGGGGTACTTACACCTTACACCAGGCCCAGGTATCCCTTATTAGTGTAGAGGGGTGTCTAGCAGCTTAGGCTGATAGAAAATGGTAGCTTAGTAGAGCAGCTTAGGCTGAACTAGGAGACATGCAAAGCTCCTACAGTACCACTTGTGTCATATGCACAATATCATAAGAAAATACAATACACAGATATACTAAAAATAAAGGTACTTTATTTTTATGACAATATGCCAAAAGTATCTCAGTGAGTACCCTCAGTATGAGGATAGCAAATATACACAAGATGTATGTACACAATACCAAAGTATGCAATAATAGCAATAGAAAACAGTGCAAACAATGTATAGTCACAATAGAATGCACTGGGGGAACATAGGGATAGGAGCAACACAAACCATATATTCTAGAAGTGGAATGCGAACCACGAATGGACCCCAAACCTATGTGAACTTGTAGAGGGTCGCTGGGTCTGTAAGAAAACAGTGAGGGTTAGAAAAATAGCCCACCCCAAGACCCTGAAAAGTGGGTGCAAAGTGCACCTAAGTTCCCCAAAGAGCACAGAAGTCGTGATAGGGGAATTCTGCAGGAAAGACCAACACCAGCAATGCAACAACAATGGATTTCCAGACGAGGGTACCTGTGGAACAAGGGGACCAAGTCCAAAAGTCACGATCAAGTCAGGAGTGGGCAGATGCCCAGGAAATGCCAGCTGTGGATGCAAAGAAGCTGCCACCGGATGGTAGAAGCTGAGGATTCTGCATGAACGACAAGGGCTAGAAACTTTCCCTTTGGAGGATGGATGTCGCACGTCGTGAAGAGTCGTACAGAAGTGTTTTCCCGCAGAAAGACCGCAAGCAAGCCTTGCTAGCTGCAATTATCCCGGTTAGGGTTTTTGGATGCTGCTGTGGCCCAGGAGGGACCAGGATGTTGCCAATTGCGTGAGGAGACAGAGGGGGCACCCAGCAAGAGAAGGAGCCCACTCAGAAGCAAGCAGCACCCGCAGAAGTGCCGGAACAGGCACTACGAAGTGGAGTGAACCGGAGCTCATCCGAAGTTGCACAAGAGGGTCCCACGTCGCCGGAGGACAACTCAGGAGGTCATGCAATGCAGGTTAGAGTGCCGGGGACCCAGGCTTGGCTGTGCACAAAGGAAATCCTCAGTGAGTGCACAGGAGCCGGTGTAGCTGCAAAAGACGCGGTTCTCAGCAATGCAGTCTGGCGTGGGGAGGCAAGGACTTACCTCCACCAAACTTGGACTGAAGAGTCACTGGACTGTGGGAGTCACTTGGACAGAGTTGCTGAGTTCAAGGGTCCTCGCTTGTTGTGCTGAGAGGAGACCCAGAGGACCGGTGATGCAGTTCTTTGGTGCCTGCGGTTGCAGGGGGAAGAATCCGTCGACTGGAGATTTCTTCGGAGCTTCTAGTGCAGAGAGGAGGCAGACTACCCCCACAGCATGCACCACCAGGAAAACAGTCGAGAAGGCGGCAGGATCAGCGTTACAAGGTCGCAGTAGTTGTCGTTGCTACTTTGTTGCAGTTTTGCAGGCTTCCAGCGCGGTCAGCAGTCGATTCCTTGGCAGAAGGTGAAGAGAGAGATGCAGAGGAACTCTGATGAGCTCTTGCATTCGTTATCTAAAGAATTCCCCAAAGCAGAGACCCTAAATAGCCAGAAAAGGAGGTTTGGCTACCTAGGTGAGAGGATAGGCTAGCAACACAGGTAAGAGCCTATCAGAAGGAGTCTCTGACGTCACCTGCTGGCCCTGGCCACTCAGAGCAGTCCAGTGTGCCAGCTGCACCTCTGTTTCCAAGATGGCAGAGGTCTGGAGCACACTAGAGGAGCTCTGGGCACCTCCCAGGGGAGGTGCAGGTCAGGGGAGTGGTCACTCCCCTTTCCTTTGTCCAGTTTCGTGCCAGAGCAGGGCTGGGGGATCCCTGAACCGGTGTAGACTGGCTTATGCAGAAATGGGCACCATGTGTGCCCATGAAAGCATTTCCAGAGGCTGGGGGAGGCTACTCCTCCCCTGCCTTAACACCATTTTCCAAAGGGAGAGGGTGTAACACCCTCTCTCTGATGAAGTCCTTTGTTCTGCCTTCCTGGGCCAAGCCTGGCTGGACTCCAGGAGGGCAGAAACCTGTCTGAGGGGTTGGCAGCAGCAGCAGCAGCAGTGAAACCCCTGAAAAGGTAGTTTGGCAGTACCCGGGTCTGTGCTAGAGACCCGGGGAATCATGGGATTGTCTCCCCAATACCAGGATGGCATTGGTGGGGCAATTCCATGATCTTAGACATGTTACATGGCCATATTCGGAGTTACCATTGTGAAGCTATACATAGGTAGTGACCTATGTATAGTGCACGCGTGTATTGGTGTCCCCACACTCACAAACTCCGTGGAATTGGCCCTGAACAATGTGGGGGCACCTTGGCTAGTGCCAGGGTGCCCACACACTAAGTAAGTTAGCACCCAATCTTTACCAGGTAAAGGTTAGACATATTAAGTGCAGTGTAAAATGGCTGTGAAATAACGTGGACGTTATTTCATTCAGGCTGCAGTGGCAGGCCTGTATAAGAATTGTCAGAGCTCCCTATGGGTGGCAAAAGAAATGCTGCAGCCCATAGGGATCTCCTGGAACCCCAATACCCTGGGTACCTCAGTACCATATACTAGGGAATTATAAGGGTGTTCCAGTATGCCAATGTAAATTGGTAAAATTGGTCACTAGCCTGTTAGTGACAATTTGGAAAGAAATGAGAGAGCATAACCACTGAGGTTCTGATTAGCAGAGCCTCAGTGAGACAGTTAGTCATAACACAGGTAACACATACAGGGCACACTTATGAGCACTGGGGCTCTGGCTGGCAGGGTCCCAGTGACACATACGACTAAAACAACATATATACAGTGAAATATGGGGGTAACATGCCAGGCAAGATGGTACTTTCCTACAGTGATGCAGAAGTTTGGTGCATGCGTTGGCAGGAGGAAGATTCCGTCGACCCACAGGAGATTTCTTCTTGGCTTCCAGTGCAGGGCGAAGGCAGACAGCCCTCAGAGCATGCACCACCAGGAAACAGTCGAGAAACCCGGCAGGATGAAGCGCTACAATGTTGCTGGTAGTCTTCTTGCTACTTTGTTGTGGTTTTGCAGGCATCCTGGAGCAGTCAGCAGTTGTTCCTTGGCAGAAGTCAAAGAGGGAAGTGCAGAGGAACTCTGGTGAGCTCTTGCATTCGTTATCTGGTGAGATACCCACAGGAGAGACCCTAATTAGCCCTCAGAGGAGGATTGGCTACAGAGAAAGGTAAGCACCTATCAGGAGGGTTCTCTGACGTCACCTGCTGGCACTGGCTGCTCAGAGCTGTCCATTGTGCCCTCACACCTCTGCATCCAAGATGGCAGAGGTCAGGGACAAACTAGAGGAGCTCTGGGCACCTCCCCTGGGAGTTGCTGGTCAGGGGAGTGGTCACTCCCCTTTCCTTTGTCCAGTTTCATGCCAGAGCAGGGCTGGGGGGATCCCTGAACCGGTGTAGACTGGCTTATGCAAGGAGGGCACCATCTGTACCTTTCAAAGCATTTCTAGAGGCCAGGAAAATGCTACTCCTCCCAGGCCCTTCACACCTATTTCCAAAGGGAGAGGGTGTAACACCCTCTCGCTGAGGAAATCCTTTGTTCTGCCTTCATGGGACTGGATTGCCCAGGCCCCAGGGGGCAGAAACCTGTCTGAGAGTTGGCAGCAGTGGTAGCTTCAGAGAAAACCCCAGAAAGTTAGTTTGGCAGTACCGGGGATCTATGCTGGAGACCCGGGGATGCATGGAATTGTCCCCCCAATACCGTAATGGTATTGGGGTGACAGTTCCATGATCCTAGACATGTTACATGGCCATGTTCGGAGTTACGTTGGTGATGCTACATATAGGTATTGGCCTATATGTAGTGCACAGGTGTAATGGTGTCCCCGCACTCACAAAGTCCAGGGAAATTACCCTGAACAATGTGGGGGCACCTTGGCTAGTGCCAGGGTGTCCTCACACTAAGTAACTTTACACCTAACCTTCACTAAGTGAAGGTTAGACATATAGGTGACTTATAAGTTACTTAAGTGCAGTGTAAAATGGCTGTGAAATAACGTGGACGTTATTTCACTCAGGCTGCAGTGGCAGTCCTGTGTAAGAATTGTCTGAGCTCCCTAAGGGTGGCAAAAGCAATGCTGCAGCCCATAGGGATCCCCTGGAACCCCAATACCCTAGGTACCTAGGTACCATATACTAGGGGATTATAAGGGTTTTCCAGTGTGCCAATCAGAATTGGTAAAATTGGTCACTAGCCTGCAGTGATAATTTTAAAAGCAGAGAGAGCATAAACACCGAGGTTCTGGTTAGCAGAGCCTACACTGAGGTTCTGGTTAGCCGAGCCTCAGTGATACAGTTAGACACTACACAGGGAACACACACAGGGCACACTTTATGAGCACTGGGGCCCTGGCTAGCAGATCCCAGTGACACATAGGCAAAAACAAACATACATACAGTAAAAATTGGGGTAACATGCCGGGCAAGATGATACTTTCCTACATGTGTAGACCTATTTACATCTATAGGTGAGATTCCATATTCTTCTGTAAGGATTCTTTCTTTGCAGTATTTTGTTCATTGTTAGTTTTCTTTCTTTCTTGGGTAACGCGTTTGGTGGTGTTGTCTGTTGTTTGATTAGGGTTATAACTCTAGGGTGGGTAATTTGTATCAGTTCTTAAGCTTGCTCTCTTTTTTCTTTATTTTTTCTTTCTTTCTTTTTTTCTCTTATTGTTTGGTATTTTTCTTCATTTGCTTTATCTAGTACTAGTGGTTTCCACACCAATGGCGTGTGCTGGTGTTTATCACTGGGTGTGTGATACAGAGACATTTTTTGAATATGGGATTGAGCATTATATTATCTGTTTTTTAAATTTGTTTAGAGACTGACTGGTTGGACGAAACCTTTCTTTCTATATATTTTAATTAACTTTGGATACTATATTTGTGCTCTGAGGAAGGTGTGTGGCCCCCTGCCCACTTGACACCGAAATGTACGTCGGCAAGGATGGAGAATTGAATTTTCTGCATGGAGATTAACAGCATTTTATGTCTATAACCGAATGTACCAAAGAATATTCAAGGAGGACTTATCAGTATATGTTTTCACGTGATTTGTTTGATCTGGAGAATTATTTTGGCATTATAAGGGATTTGGTTGAGTAGGAACTAAGTTCAAGTAATTTTTATGTGATAAATAGAACATGTACAAAGAAAGATCATATGTATTGATACAGTTCTTGGTCCTTGTTATTTACATTTTATTGTTTGTTGTATGGTTGTGTGAGATATATTTGAGTATGAATGGTGTTTGAAAGAGAGTTTTCCAGTCTGCATTGAGAATGTATATTTATATTTGACATATTCACATGTGCTATCATTTGAGAGATATTAAAATAAAGGGAGTTTGGTATTTGTTTTTGAGGCTCAACGGTAGGCTAATTACTAGTTGGATTCCTGCTGGAACCTATGAAGGAGGTGGCTTTTTTGTGTTTCTCATGTCTGCCAGCACCCCTGCAATGAAGATCAATGTGTTGTTATTGGCCTGCAAGTCCTCCCTGATCCCTGGTACTGTCCCTCCTGCAATCGCCTGTTCTCCTGCACATTGTCCAGGATCTGGCCCATCGTGTCCGGGGAATGTTGATATGCTCCCAGGATCTCTGCAAGTGCTTCCTAGAGAGTCAGTTCCCTGGGATTGTCCTCCCCGTGGCACACAGCAGTCCTCCCAGCTTCCCTGTTGGCCTGTGCCTCTGTCCCCTGAACCATGTTCCCACTGCCACGAACCCCAGGTCCCTGATTGTCCTGGGTATGAGGTGTGGAGTGGGGTCCCTGTATCGGTGGACACACTGCTAATTGACGTGTCCTGGAGACAGAGGTGTGGATTTGTTGGGTGGGTGCTGTGTTGGTGTTTCCTGATGGGGGAGGCTCTGTGTTGGTGTGTGACTAGGTCTGGGTAACCGGCTATCCAGAGGTCCCTTATGGGCCAGGTTGGTCATCCAGATCCAGAAGACCAGAGTTGCTGTCATTACTGTGGGCCTCTTCTGTTGGGGGACTGGATATTGCTGGCACCTCTTCTTCACTGACATTGGGTGGGGATGTAAATGCTGTGTTATTGTTATTGTTTCTGTGTCTGACATATTGTGCATCTGTGGCTTGCCATCTTTGGTTGTATTTTCCCTGGCAGCTTTCACTTGTGTAAGATGGTACATGGTGGGTTAGCTGATTCTCTTTAGTGTGTATGCTTTAGTGATAGGTTTCCATGCAGGTCTGTGAGTGGTGTCCATGCATTGGTATCCATGCAAGGCTTGGCATTGGGATAAGTGAAATGTGATGGTGGGGTGTGTGGGAAGTGGTGGAGTGATGGGAGTGAGGGTGAGGGTGGGGGTATGTTATGGCATGCAGGCAAGGGGGTAGTAGTAGTAGAGAGTTAACTTACCACATTCCAGTCCTTCTCCTACTCTGGCCAGGCCCTCGGAATGCATGATTACCAAGACTTGCTCCTCCCATGTTGTTAGTTGTGGGGGAGGAAGTCGGGGTCCACCACCAGTCCTCTTCAAAGCGAGTTGGTGTCTTGTTGCAATGGAAAGTAACTTCCCCCATAGCTCGTTCCACCTCTTCCTGATGTCATCCATAGTTCTTTGGTGCTGTCCCATTGTGATGACCCTGTCCATGATTCTCCGCCATAGCTCCATCTTCCTAGTTATCGATATCTGCTGCACCTGTGCTCCAAATAGCTGTGGCTCTACTCTGATGATTTTGTCCACCTTGACCCTTAGCTCCTCCTCTGAGAATCAGGAGTGTCTTTGTGGTGCCATGGGTGGTGTGTGAGGTGTGTAGGTGAGGGTGTGTAGGGTGATGTGTTGGAGTGTGTGATGTGGGGTGCATGAGTGGTGTATGGGTGTAACTAGTGTGTGGCTCTGGTTTTGTCTGTGGTCTTGGTGTCTGTCTCGTGCCACTGGTTTGTAATGGTAGACAGTTGTGGGAAATGTGGGTGGGTGTTTTATAGTGGTGTGGGTGTGGTGTGTATATAGGTTTCAGGTGGGTGTTATTGAAATTGTCCAATGGAGTGTTGTTTTGTATGTGTGTGTGTATTTTGAGCTCGACGGTATGTACCACCAATGGTTTACTGCCATTGAATGTCCGCCGTGGTGATTCGTGGATCATAATGTGGTGGGCGTAGTTCTGTTGGCATAATGGTGTGGGTTTTGATACCGCCACTTTATCACTGAACTTTGGACTGGTGGATTTGTGGCTGAATAGTGATGGATTGATGTATGTGTGTCATTATATGGTGAACGGATATCCACTGCGGCAGCGGTATGTTGGTGGCATTAAGCATGGTAGCAAGTGGGATTTACTGTCAATGTCATAATCAGGGCCATAGAGTTTTTTGGCTTTTTTGGATGTCATACTTAGAATGAGATGTTTCTTCACAAATTGAAAAGAAAAATGTATTTGACTATTAAAAAGAGTAAGATCACCTTTCAGTGTAAATTAAAATAAAAGAAGAGAAATCACCAGGGATACACCTGAACTCAAACCCTCAACACTCAGTGTGAAGGACTGCTACTTTTACACTTTAGCTATTGAATCTTTTTTTTGAGTTGCAGGAGCTTTTATCTCTGTTTGCTGAACGCATACCTGCATAAAGGGAACAGAGATGAGTCTGTTTTTTGTCAAAAAGCGGAGTGTTTGCTGTAACTTGGTTACAGCTCTCAAAGCTGCAGCCAAGCCACAGCAAACAGTTATGTCCTGAGGGTGGGCACCCCAGGACATAGTAGAAGCCTGCACTGGGTTGATGGCGGTCACCAGGGCCATGAGTGACTCCTTGAGAGGGGCCATACGGCCCCCTCCAACAAGTATAGCACCAGGGAAATGTAAACAGACCCCCTTTCTATTTTTTTCAGGTGCCCCCCCCCACACGCAATGACATTAATGCTTTGGGTAGGTGGTGGTCCCCATGGCTGTGAGGGTCTGCGTGGCCATCCGCACACAATGACATCAATGCCACGGGGAGGTTTCTTGGGAAATTTTGTGAATATTTGTCAAGTCGCGCCATGTCATTAGCAAAACAAAAATCACTCTTTCTATAGAAACTTAGCCCTAACTATCACTACCTAGTCACTGGGCAATGCATATCTATATGTATATGTATATGTATATGTATTCTATAGCTTTGGTACTGGTGCTGAGATACCCCTTCCAGGGTTATTCATGCAAAATATAAATAACATTATATATATATATATATATATATATATATATATACATATATTTTTTTTTTGCAATGGGGTCTCTAGCTGGCAGAGGGATACACCCTTGTCCAAGTAGGGACCACAATCCTAGTCAGGGTAAGTCACAACGCAATCCAAATTACTTGGCACTGAGCAGTCAGGCTTAACTTAGAAGGCAATGTGTAAAGTATTTGTGCAATAAATTGTACAGTAATACAGTGAAAACGCCACAAAAATAGACCACAGAGGCAGCTCCTCTGACAGGGTGCAGGTGTAGGTCCAGAAGTGTCTGAGTTGGTGAGGTCAGATACCGAATTTATATACCCCAAAAAGCCTTTGAAGTGGGGTAGACTTCAAAGAGTGGTTTTGAAGTGCACAAGTTTCCCTTTCAGCCCAGTCCTGTCTGCCAGGGTCCCAGTGTAGGGTTTACCAGTCCATTGGGCTGGCCACTGGCCGTTGGAATATAAGTGTCAGACCGTCCACCCTTCAAGCCCAGGAAGACCTATTCAATATGTAGATGAATGCAGATGTGACTGAGTGTCCTGTATTTGTGGTTGTCTGGATACAATGCACAAGGGGATTGTCAACCAGCACAGACCAGACATTGATTAGAGATAGGCTGTAAGGTACAGATGGTTTAAGTGCAGAGTAATGCGCACTTTCCAAAAGTGGCATTTCTAAAATAGTAATATTAAATCCAACCTCACCAATAAGCAGGATTTTGCATTACCATTGTGGCTATACTAAGGCCCATATATATACTTTTTTAGCACCACATTTGCATCATTTTTTTAACGCAAACTTACACAATACAGTTGTATTTTGTAAGTTTGTGCCACTGTTGCGTCAAAAAGCAGCGCAAATGCAGTGCTAAAACAGTATAAATATGGGCCTAAATATGACGTGGCTACCCCTTTCAGATCAGAATCTACCATTCACAAAGTCTATAAGGGTAGTCCTAATGCTAGCCTAGGAAAGGAGCAGGCCTCACAGTAGTGGAAAACAAATTTAGGAGTTTTTCACTACCAGGACATATAAAACACATATGTACTTGTTCTGACTTTTATCCACATAGCACCCTGCCCTATTGGTTAACGAGGGCCTACCTTAGGGGTGACTTATATATAGAAAAAGTGAAGTTTAAGGCTTGGCAAGTACTTTTAAATGCCAAGTCGAAGTAGCAGTGAAACTGCACACACAGGCCTTGCAATAGGAGGCCTGAGACATGGTTAAGGTGATACTTATGTGGGTAGCACAATCAGTGCTGCAGGCTCACTAGTAGCATTTAATTTACAGGCCCTGGGCACATGTAGTGCACTTTACTAGGGACGTATAAGCAAATCAAATATATCAATTGGGGATGAACCAATGTTGCCATTTCTAAGGGAAAGAGTATATGCACTTTAGCACTGTATAGCAGTGGAAAAGTGCACAGAGTCCTAAAACAAGCAAAAACAATGTCAGAAAAGTGGAGTGAGACAGGCAAAAAGCCTGGGGATGACCACCCTAAGGCTGTCAGGTGTAATATATATATGTATATACATATATATATATAACTATAGCTAATATATATGCATACATATACATATATATATATATATGTATATATATATATATATATATATATATATTTATATATTCATAATATTTTAGTTATAGTTAGGACCACGTTTCCATAGAAAAAAGAAAGTGTTTTATGACTTGCCTATATCTTTAGCACCAAAGTGGCCCAGTGATTCTTGTTGCCCATGGGAAGTTTCAAGGTGATCTGTCAAGCGGGGGGCAGAGAAAAAGGGGGCTAAAAAAACATTGTGTTTCCTATGTCAGTTAACATAAAACCTAGCAAGACGGCTACAGCATGAACCAAATTACACCAAATTTGGCAGAAAGCTAGCTGCAGGTACGCAGATTGCGCTTTTTGTTGGTTGGTGTGAATCCCTTCAGTAGTTTAGGAGAGTAGTTAGTAAATTTGTATATCTCTGGATGTGAATATTGCACAAAATTCCCAATTTTTTTGTGAATACACATGCAAAAACAAGCATTGCAATTGGCTGACCGCAATCTGACTAGAAAGTTGCAACCTCCATTTTATTTCATGGGACACTGTCCCTGTGGGTAAAAATTCTAATTGAAAGTGGTATAAAGGGTCAGGGTAAGGGTACCCTGTCCCTAGGGCTGTGATATAGGTGTGTGTGTTAGGTGCAAATTGTAGGTTTTATATAATTTTGCATCACAGCACATGATATTCACGAACATTCACAAGTGTTCACCAATTTCTGTGAGGTATTTGCAAAATATTTGCTATCATGGAAAAATGTGAAAGAAAAACCACAGACTCATTCATACACTAATTCATTCACTCATACAGAGGCTCAGGAGCCCACTCACACACCCACTGACAGACAGGCCCTGTGGCCAACCTGCGCTACGCACAGCCAAAGGCCATGCATGGTACGGGATTGGGTGGTTATAAGGGATTGGCTGAGAGCCCTGGCTGCAAGCCGCGCCGTGGCCATGCACAACTAATTACTCAACATATTATTTAATTGATGACATCGTGTGTGGCATCTTTGATATCACTGCAACATTTGCAATAACATTATTGATAAGAAACCTGTGCATGGCAATGACGCAAGTTACAGTCACTTTAGGCGCGAGTTTCTATTACTTGAAATAACTTTTTATATTAATTTATATGTATATATACATATATACATGCACACACACACTGTTGTGTGTGGGATTAGTACATCTAGGGCCAGATGTAGGTAATGAAAAATTAGCGACTCGCAAATTGCGATTATTTGCGACTCGCAATTTCTGACTCGCTAACTGCAATGCAGGTAGAAAGTGCGAGGACAATTTGCGAGTCGCACACGGAGTCGCACCGCAGATAGCGAGTCCGCTGTTTGCGAGGTCGCTTTTTGTGACCGAGCAAAAAACGGACTCCCAATCTACGAGTGGGTGTCCCAAATAGCGACTGTGCTGAAAATGGAATGCAGGTGCTGCAGAACACTCTGGAAAACACTTCAGAACACTCTGGTAAACACTTCCTGGCACATGATGATGACATCACAGCCAGGTAGTTTACAAATACACCTGGGAGGAGGGAGGACCACACCCATTTCAACTTCAGCACAGCAAACAAACAGAGCTCCTGCAACCATGGCTGAAAATCCAAGGAAGAGGAAACTCAAGTTTCCTGAAAAGGAGTTGGAGGTGCTGACAGATGAGTGCTGTCAGCACCATGACGAGCTGTTTGGCAGGTCAGCCCTCACCGTGCAAGAGACAGAGAAGAGAAAACTCTGGCAGGAGATCCAGGACAAAGTCAACTCCCTGGGGGTCAGCCACCGGAGTGTGGAAGAATTGAAGAAAAGGTGGTATGACCTTCGCTCCCGGACCAAGGAGAGGGTGGCAGAGCGGCTCCGGGAGATGAGAGGCACAGGAGGGGGACCATCGACGGTACCACCACCCACACCCCTGGAGGAAAGGGTAGAAGAGACCCTAGAGCCTGAGGCTGTAAGCGGGATGGGAGATCGGGACACCTCTGAGCCAGGACCATCAACCGGTGAGTACCATGTGACATGCATGTACCCTCATTAATGCCATACCCCCACCCACCTTGTACACAGGAGCATGCACAACCAAGATAGCTCCATTTCAGAGAGGCAAACACCAGACTGATGCATTATGGGCAATGTAGTCAAGTAGGCAGTTCATAGGCAATAGTTTATTAGGAAGTTGATAACAGATATTAGACACTGACAGTGTGTTCCCTATGTCCCACAGGTCTCCCACAAGACACCCCCACCAGCCCAAGCAGCCAGGGGCCACTGGTCAGCCAGCACACACAGGAGAGAACAGGACCAGCCACCACTGCTACCTGCACCAACGACACCATGTCCCCTCAGGAAACACCTGTTGCAGTAGTGGTGTGTGAGCCTGCGCCAGGTACGAGCCAGAGTGCCATGGGAGACAACACAGGGCCCCCACCGCTTCGCAGGCGACGTGGAACATCAACAGCAGAGCGGCAGGCTGAGTCAGGGCATGCTTCCACATCACCAACCGAGGCCGCACTCCTATGGGGTCAACGCCTGCAAAACCAAGAATTAAGGAGGATTAGTGGGACATTGCGGCGCTTTGAATGCAATCATGCAAACAGTATGCAGCAGGTACAATCGGAGTTGCAGGTGATCAGTGCCAACACGGGTGACCTTGCACTCTCTATGCGCCAACTAGTGGCAGGACTGCTAACGCAGACTGACAGTGCACGGCTCAGGGACCGCCTGCTGCTGCAACGCCTGGACAGGATGTCCTCCTCTATAGTAAGGCTGGCTGTGAACACAACAGGGCTGTCTAGGCGCACAATCAGCATCCAGGTGGACATGGGCCACTATGCTGGTGACGTGGCACAGGGACTGGGCCGTCTCAGCCATGCAATAGACCTCATGGAGGCACAGCAGGTGGCCAGGGGCACAGGCGACACGCCACAGGACAGTGAGGAGGGCTCCACTGTCAGCAGTGTCTCTGCCGGTGACACCAGGGTGCTTCGCAGTGGAAGCACAAGGCAGAGCACTGCTGACCCCCTAGTACCAGCCAGGCTGGCCGAGCCCGCCGTAGGGTGTGAGCTCCACACTGTCCTTGGGGTTGGGGCACATGCCGTCAATGTGTCCCATGCCAGGTGGACTATTGAAGCCCCTGAACTGTTCCTATTGTACATAGTTTGGTTATTTGCACTTATTAAATCACTTGTTCTTTCCACTTAACACATGGACTCTTTGTTTGTTACATTGGTGAGTATAGTAAAAGTTGGCACGTACATTCCAAAGTATTGGTTTGCAATGTGTTCCCGTCTCAGTCTGCCTTGATTTGCGATGCTCCTATCCCCATGATGGCAATGTGGTTGCTCTTGCTCTTCATCCTCCGAATCAGGGTCTTCAGGGGTGAGAGGTAGCCCACGTCTCGTAGCAATGTTGTGCAGTATAGCGCATGCAACAACTATTTTAAAAGCTGTTATTGGGGTATACTGGAGGGCACCTCCACTTTGGTGGAGGCATCTGAACCTTGCTTTCAGCAGTCCAAAGGTACGTTCTATAATGTTCCTGGTCCTCTTATGTGCACTGTTGTATCGCCTCGCTGGGTGTTAAGTACGGAGTTAGTATCCATGGATGTAGTGCATATGCACTGTCACCTGTTTGGCACAAAAAAGTACAATGTCAGCTGGGCATGGGTGGTTTGCACATTGACCTGTGTGCATGTCTTCAAGGTGTATTCAGCTCTACCTAGGAGTTATCCGTCTCCAAACTCCCCACGTTCCAGGCGTTGGTGTATCCCACTGTGCCTAAAAATGTAGGAGTCATGAGTACTGCCTGGAAATTTGACAACCATGTCAGTGATTACATAATGGGCGTCACATACCACCTGAATATTGAGTGAGTGGGTACACTTCCTATTGCGGAACAGATATTCCAGGTTTTCAGGAGGGCATATTTGTATATGTGTCCCATCTACACACCCTATGACATGGGGGAAGTTGGCAATCCTGTAAAATTCCAACTTGGTGCTGTTGATTTCTGCCTCATTCCTGGGTAGGTATATGTATCGGGACATGTGTGTGAGTAAGGCGTCTAGGAATGCCCTAAAGAACGGTGATAGTGCACATTGGGATACCCCACCTGCCACAGCAATGACCCCCTGATAGCTACCCGAGGCCAAGAGGTGCAGTGAGCATAGCACTTGCACATGCGTAGGGATGGCGCAGCCGCGCACAGTCTGGCGTTCTAGCTGTGGTTTGACTAATTCTATTAAATCTAGTATAGCTGCGCTGCTAAGTCTATATTTATCATATATTTCTTCCTCAGTTTGCTGGAAGAGTGTCTGTCTGGATCTGTATATCTTCTCCTGTCTCTGGCTCCTCCCCCTCCTCTGCTGGGCGGCGTGGGCTCTCCTCCTCACTGCTATCAGATATATCTCTGCCATCTTGAGTAACCCAGATGCCTTCTGGGTCTCCTTTTATACTTTGGTAATGGTTACCACCTGCTCTGAGTTAGTGGTAAATTGGATGTGCAAAATGGGCTTTTTGCGACTAGTCGCAATTTGCGAGTTGCTATTGCATATGGTTTGCGACTCACAAATTGCGACTTCCTATTTGCGGGTCGCAAAATGGGGTCGCAAATTTTGCGAGTCGGTAACGGCTCGCGTCGCATTTTGCGAGTCGGTAATGGGATTATAACATCCCATTTCCGATTTTGCGGGGTCGCAAATTGCGAATCAGGCCATTTGCGACTCGCTAAAGTTTGCTGCATCTGGCCCCTAGTTCCTCAAAACTCCAAGGATTTTCTGTGGTTAGATTGGATTTCTGTAATTTTTATTGTATTTTTATTATATATTTAAAATTTTAATCAGTAAAATTATTTTTACAAAAAATGTTTATTTACTATTTACATTTCTACTATTACTTCAATTAATCCTCTATATACAATTGTTTAATTTATTTTTTGCTTCTGTTTAAAATATTTTGTAAATTAAAAAAAAAAAATTTGTTGGAAAGTGGATTATTGGTAAGGGCAGGTAAGTACCTACACTTAGCAATAGGCGACGAACCCCAACCCACGTCCAGTCACGTCTCAATAAATTAAACCCAGTTCAACCCTGTAGCTTGGCAACAAGCGACAAGGCTTAACTTAGGAGACATATGTGTAAAGCATTTGAAAATTACAAAATAGTGAATAAGTAAAACATGAAACAGAATACAATTCCAACACCAACTCATAAAAATAGAGAATATTTTTGTTTTTACAATGACACCAAAACAATTAAAATCGGATAAGGAAAACAGGACATATGAATTTTTAAAGAATTAGGGCCTGATTATGACCTTGTGGAGGGGATTACTCTGTCCCAAATGTGACCAATATCCCGTCCGCTGTATTACAAGTTCCATTATATCCTATGGAACTTGTAATACGGCGGGCTGGATATCTTTCACATTCGGGATGGAGTAATCCCCTCCTCTAAGGTCGTAATCAGGCCCTTAATGTTTTCTAGCGGATAGAAACTAGAAGCACAAATCTGGTCATCTGGTCGTACTAGACCGAGGCAAAGTCAAAGTTTGAGGCCGACCGCATGAACCCCTGCTCGGCTACAGCCAGCGGGAGGCCTCAGTCAAAAGTTTACCTTCGGACTTAGGCCCTCATTTTTACTTTGTCTGTCAATTTCCCTGACTGCCGAAGGCAAACCCGCCACCAGACCTCCGGTGCTGGCGATCTTCAGACTGCCATACTACGAGTGCTGGTAGCTGTCCAACATCTTTTTGATGGAAAGTCACCAGCAGTCGTGCTGGCGGTCTGGGGTGCAGAGTCGGGTGCATCACCAACACCACCACATCAGCAGGACGCCACCCACCATATTACAAGCTGTAATGTGGCTTGGCGGAGTCCAGCTGGTGTAGTGGTGCTGGCGATGCAAGACCGCCAGGACCCATCGCCTCCCGGACATCTTCCTCAATGGAGAACGTAAGTGGATGTCCAAAAAGGTAGGGAGGGTGCCTGTGTGTGGGGGGGCATGTGTGTGTGTCTGTGGAGAGGGGAGGGGTTGCTTGCATGTATGCATGTGAATGTGAATGTGTGTGTGCGTGTGTGTGTTTGGGGGTGTCTGTGTTGATGAATGTGAGTGAATGGGGGTGTCTGTGTGGATGAGTGCGAGTGAGTGGGGGTGTCTGAGTGCATGTATGCATATGCTGAATGGGTGTGTTTATGAATGCATGCATGCGTGACGGGGTGGGGGTGTTTGTGAGTGTGTGGATGGATGGGGGTGATGTGTCCATGTGTTGGGACATCTGTGCATGCCTGTGCCGGCAACAGGAATGAAGCCTTGTAATCCGGCTTGCAGGCTGAGGCCTGCCACCGGGTTGGAAATGCTCACTGTTGGCCGCGGCAGTGCAACCGCTCCGGTGGGTCAGGGGGGTTGTGTAGTCTTGGCATCACCAAGCCCCACAACTCTTAATGTGGAAGTCCTTACCACCAGCTCTGTGGCGGAAGGACTTCCATGTCGAGGCTGAAGCTCCTAGGACCACCAGCCTTGTAATGAGAGAAGGACGAAGTCACCAACCTGATCATACCTCCCTGGAGCCCTCTTTGGATACGTGTCACAGGAGACTTCAGTGAAGAATTCCACCTTCGGACTTGGACGATTTTTCAGGATGGAAATCTTCATCCGGGCCTAGATGAATCTTGATCCGATGTCCCTGGTGCCTTCCTCGGATACTCTGCGTGGTAAGTCCCAGTCAACTTTTTGCATTTGGGCTTTGTCACTTTTTTGGAGCTTTTTCCCTCCTCAGCAAGCAGTTTTTGAGTTGACATTGTTGTATTGTCTTTCCAGGAGCCCCCAATAAAATCCTGGAAGTCTGGGGCTCTGCAGCTTTTCAGGGGACGAACCTGCAAGTCAGGCCAGCCTGTGGTCGATGTAAGCTGGCTTTACACTCAATGGGGGATCAGTCTCTTTGTGGAGCTTTTTTCCAAAAGTTCTTGAAACTTCTCCAAACTTCGGAATCTTCCTCCAGAAGGTCTTTGATGGCTCTTTAGGAGTCCACAACTCACCCCAGATTCCAGAATCTCTGTGTTGCTCCTTGAGGGTAAGGACTCTGTTGGAAATGACCCTTCTTGCAAGGCCATCCCTAAACCTTTTGCCTCCTTCCCCCTATTTTTTCTGACCTGTTTGTGTTGCCTTTAGGACTGATAGCCAATGCTAAAGTGCATATGCTCTCTCTGTAAATTGTATTGTTGATTGGTTTATCCATGATTGGCATATTTGATTTACTAGTAAGTCAATAGTAAAGTGCACTAGAGGTGTCCTGGACCTGTAAATCACATGCTGATAGTGGGCCTGCAGCACTGGTTGTGCCACCCACACTGTTAGCCCAGTAAACATGGCTGAGACCTGCCTCTGCAGTGTCTGTTTGTGCAGTTTTAAACAGGCAATTTGACTTTGCAAGTGTACCCACTTGCCGGGCCTAAACCTTCCCTTTTATACATGTAATGCACCCCTAAGGTAGGCCCTAGTTAGCCCCATGGGCAAGGTGCAGTGTATGTTAAAGGTGGGACATGTACTGATGTGTGTTACATGTCCTAACATTAAAATACTGCTAAGTTCAGTCTTCACTGTTGCAAGGCCTATCTCTGTCAGGGTCAGCACGGCTCTTATCGCCATAGGCTGTAGTACTTGGATGGATGCCTGGTTTCTTACTGGTTCTGGAGTGACCAAGAAAAGGGCTACCCCTTCTAGTAGCCACGGTGTTGCCAACTAGAAAAAACACCAAGGCAGACCATATCCTTCAGAAGGAGTCTGGACCGCATCGCAGCAGGAAAATTCTGAGTGATAACAAAAGATGGGCCGCAGTGGTTCCAGCGTCCTGAAACGCGGAAATGCCGGCCTGATTGCCTCCCGCTAAACGTAGTCCATGGCGTCACAATCTCTCTCATAGGTTAACATGGGGGTTGTCTTTAAATAACTTTAAAGTGCAGGTCCCTTTGAGGGCAGATAGAAATGTGGAGTTTAGGGTCTCTGAACTCACAATTTAAAAAGACATCTTTTAGTGAAGTTGGTTTGTAGATTTTTAGTGTGAAAATGCCACTTTTAGAAAGTTGGCATTTTATTGCTTAAAACGTTCTGTGACTCTGCCTGTTTGTGGATTGCCTGTCTGGGTCAGTTTAACAGCTGGGCTGTTTGTGAATCCTTTCTAGACAGTGACAGAAAGGGAGCTGGGGTGTAGCCTGCACATCCTGATGAGCCATCTTTGCCAGAGTGGAGGGAGGAGCGGTCACTTACACCTCATTAGGCTGTGCCTGCCGTCTCACAATGCAGTCCCCAACTCCTAGGTGTGTGTCTGGGCCCTGGCCTGGGAAAGGCAGGATCCTGTGAACAACAGACACTTTCCTTTGAAGTAGGCCTACTTCAAAGGCAGAAAGGGGTATAAGTATTGGATCCAAAACCCCTGAAAATCAGATCACTTCTAGATTCAAGAGGAACCACTGCCAAGGAGAAGAGCTGAAGAGCTGAGGAGAAGTGTTGCCCCTGCCTGTGATTTGTTGGGCTATTGTGCAGTTGCTGCTTCTGTCTGTGAAAGGGGACAAACAATGGACTTTGTTGTGCATTCCTGCGTTTGAAGAATCTCTAAGGGCTTGAGTTGAGCTTCCCTCCTGTTTTGAAGTCTCAGGGACATCAAAGAGTTCCTCTCTTAACAACTGGACTCTACTCTCTGCTGAGACTCCTGCCCTAACAAATTGTGTCCTATCCAGTCCCTGGGTCCTTGAAAGATGAAGTTGGCAGACAAGAGCTGAAAATCCACCAACATAACACCATGCAGGGAAATGTACGACACACCATCTGCAACACGGCTGATAAACGATGCAACGCTAGCCTCATGGTTAAAATCGATGCTCCACCTGCATCGCAGCTGGGAGATTGACGCATCGCAGCTGGAGAAATGACACGCAACACCCACTTGTGGTTGCTGATAACGACACAAACCCCATGCAGCATGTTTTTTTTAACACTGTGCAACAGGACTTTCCATGCATCGTCCCTGGGCGTCGAAGTCAACCCGACTCCGTGCGGATCTGAGGTGCCTCGTCCAAAAATTGATGCATTGCTCCCTTGCAAGGGAGAAGAAATAATGCATCACCAACCCGACCGGAGAAGAAAACGATGCACGGCCTCCCTTGAGAGGAAAGAATCAACACATTGCTGCCTTTTTCAATGCAGGCTCACCCGTGCGGCTTTATTTTTGCCGCTAACCAGGTACTTTGTGTAACAAGAGCATTCTTACTGTTTTCCAAGGATCAAGGCCCTCATTATGACATTGGCAAAAAGTTCCGCTTACCGCCATGCTGACTGCCGTTAACATAACGCCGCGGCCGCGGTTTACCGCAACCCATATTATGGCCCACACATAGCAATCCATCACTATACAGCCACAAACACAAATCCGCCAGACCAAAAGTCAGTGATAAACTCACGGTAGCAAAACCCACACGGTTACGCCAACAGAACTATGCCCACAGCATCATGACCCACGAAGCACTGCGGCAGACATTCAACCGCGGTAAACCATTGGCGGTACATACCGCTGCACTCAAAATACACACAACCTAACAAAACAACACTACATTGGACAATTCAAACTACACACACCTGACACACATACACACACCACACCAATATAAAACACACACACACACAATCCAAAACCCTTTATGACTCCACAAAATTGACAACAGAGAGAGAGAGAGAGACCAAGAGCACCCACAGAACCAGAGCCACAGAACACCATCACCCATACACCATCCACTCACCTTACAGCACACACCCCAACACATCACCCCACACACCCACACACACACTACACACACTACAACCATAGCACCACAAAGACACCCCAGGTTCTCAGAGGAGGAGCTAAGGGTCATGGTGGAGGAAATCATCCAGGATAAGCCACAGCTATTCACATCACAGTTGCAGTAGACATCCATTGCTAGGAAGATGGAGCTATGGCGGAGAATTGTGGACAGGGTCAACGCCGTGGGACAGCACCCCAGAACAAGGGATGACATCAGGAAGAGGTGGAACAACCTACGGTGGAAGGTATGTTCCGTGGTAGCAAGACACCAGATAGCTGTACAAAGGACTGGCAGTGGACCCCCACCACCTCCCCCACAACTAACAAAATGGGAGGAGCAAGTCTTGACAATACTGCCTCCTGAGGGCCTGGCAGGAGTAGCAGGAGGACTGGACTCTGGTAAGTCATCTCTTCACTACTTTCACCCTACCTACCTGCATGCCATCACATACCCCCACCCCTACCCTCACCCCCATCACCCCACCACATCACATACACCCCACCATCACAACCCACCCATCCCAATACAAAGCTATGCATGCACCACCAATGCATGGACGTCACTCACAGCCCTGCATGGACACACATCACTAAAGCATGCACATTAGAGAAAATCACCTAGCCCACAAAATCACCACTCACACAAGGCAAAGCTGACAGGGCAACCAAAACCATACAGGGCAACACACCCATGCACAAGCTGTCACACACAGAAACAATAACACTGCATTTACATCCCCACAGGTCCCCCACACAATGTCACCAGAGAGGAGATGGCAGCAACATCCAGTCCACCCCCAGAAGAGGCCCACAGTGATGACACCAACTCTGGACGCCTGGATCTGGATGTCCAACCTGGCCCATCAGGGATCTCCGGACAGTCAGTTACGCAGGTGCAGTCTTACACTACCACAGAGCCTACCCACTCAGGAAATAACAGCACAACACAGCACCCATACCTCTGTCCCCAGGACACATCAATCAGCAGTGTGTCCACCACTACAGGGCTCCAGGCAACCCCACTAACGCAGGACGATCAGGGACCTGGGGCCAGTGGCAGTGGGCACACGGTTCAGGGGACAGAGGCACAGGACAACAGGAAAGCTGGGAGGACTGCTGTGCAACAGGGGGAGGACAGTCCCAGGGAACCGACTCTCCAGGAGGCACTCACCAGGATCCTGGGAGCATACCAACATTCCCAGGATAGGCTGGGCCAGATCCTGGACAAGATGCAGTAGAACATGCGGCTGCAGGAGGGTCAGTACCTAGCGATAAGAGAGGACTTGAAGTCCATTAACAACACCCTGGTCTCCATTGCAGTGGTGCTGGTAGAAATGGCCAACATCATGAGGGAGGTAGTGGCACACCAGCGGGCCCCTGACACTAGCCAAACCACTGAACAGCCCTCCAGCTCGCTACCGCTAGTGGACAGGAGGCCCCGCCACAGGACCAACAGGCCACCAGCACCCCTCCTCCTGCAGAAGGAGAACCACCCCAGTGATCCAGGCAGAAGCCAGAGACTATTGCCATAACCCCCACAGGAAATGAGACTCTCCTGAATTTCACCCTTGTGTCCTACTCTGTCAACCTGTCCACCTTGAACCCTTCCTATGACCCCTTGGACAATGCACCTGTGCTACAAATAGACTGGACTCTAACCTGGACTTTCCTCCATCATCACCCCAGCCCATTGCACTTTCACCTTTTCGTCAAAGCACTGCAATAAACACACTTAGAAAAAATATAAGTATGGAGTATGTCAAATGATTTCAAAATGTATTCATTTAACAAGGTTCCTAAATTGCAATTCAACTGAACACTAATGTTTACATTAGAAAGTCCTGTAGTTGCCTGCAGTGAACACACCAAGAGCCATAGTGGGGCACCAACATCTGCGAAAAGAGATGTCAACGGGTACATTGAGTGGCCAGAGCAGTAGAAATTCACAGCCTGCCAGTGACAATGTTACACATCAAAAGAATTGTGAAATAACACTGTCTTACCTGTGTTTCATTGGAAGTATTGACAAATGACTGCACTTCTGTTGTCCTCATCCTCTGCCTCCTCATCTTCACTGTCCACAGCGTCCATTGCTGCCACACAGCCATCTCAAGCCAAGGTTGTGCACCATACAGCATGCCACGATGATCTGGCAGACCTTCTTGGGCCTGTAGCACAGGATTCCACCTGTTAGATGGAGGCATCAAAACCTGGCCTTCAGGAGGCCGAATGTATGTTCAATAATCCTCCTTGTTCGTCCATGTGCTTCATTGTAACATTACTCTGCCCCTGTCCTGGGATTCCTCAGAGGGGTCAGTAGCCATGAGAGGTTGGGGTAACCAGAGTCACCTGCAAATATCATGGGACAACTGTTAGCCACACACTAACCCTTATGTCCAACACCATACCCATACACCAACATCCACTGGGTGGGAACCAGGGCTCACCTATTAATGATGTTAGGGATATGTCCCATTGCATAGACGTCAGCCTTCACTGTGGCCAAATCCTCCACCTGGGGGAAAAAAATGTAGCTGCACATGTGGTTAATCAGGGCAGATAACACTCTGGTCACCACTATTGAGAACATTGGCTGTGACATTCCTGCTGCCAAGCCCACTGTCACTTGGAAAGAACCTGATGGCAAAAAATGGAGCACAGACAGCACTTGCACAAGAGGGGGGATTCCAGTGGGATGACGGATAGCTGATATCAGGTAAGGGTCCAACTGGGCACACAGCTCTGTGATTGTGGCCCTGTCCAGTCTATAGGTGAGGATAATGTGCCTGTCCTCCATTGTTGCCAAGTCCACCAGGGGTCTGTACACAGGGGATGTCTCCATCTCCTATTCACCCTCAGCGGTTGCAATCTATGGGGTAAAATATTGAGCAGCTAGTCATTATCTGTACATTGTAACCACTTCAGTTCAATGCATATTGTGATTGTTACAATATTTTGGTGAAATATGTCCAGATTGTGAAATTGTGAACTGTGACACAGTTAGGATCTATGGCCTACCCCCTTCCTAGAAATGGTGTCTGCCTGTCCAGTATGGAGGGACAGATGGAACTGAGGTAATTCCGCTAACGTTGTGCGCTGTTGCGGGAGGCAGTCGGGAACCGTCGTGCAAATCCTCATTGGTTATGATTGGGCCCTATGGGGTACAGTGGCGAATAGTGATCTACGCTGGTAGTGACGGTACGCACAGCTGTGGACGTGACTGCCATTTTCTATTTGTTCACTCACTTGCTACCTGACCTTCAACTGGAGAGGACCTACACTGCATGTGCAGCTGTGACCTGTGCCTGGAACCTACCATGGCACGTGTGACTGGAGGAAGGGCCCCTGCCTTCACCTCGGCGGAGTTGGAGCGATTAGTGGATGGGGTCCTACCTCAGTACCGACTGCTGTATGGGTCTCCAGACCAACAGGTGAGTACACGGTGAGCAAGATGCATGGGGCATGAATTCATGGAGTGCTGTATGTGAAGGTCTTGTGTAGGGGGGAGTTGATGGATGGGCCCTGGGCAGGATGCAGCATGTATGCTGGGCCATGTCTGTGCTAATGGGGATGGGAAGTGGCATGGTGGGCCATGAGTTTAACAGGCAGGACGGTCTGAATAATACCTTTACTTGAGTATATTTCCCTGCAGGTCAGCGCCCATCAAAAGAAGGGTATATGGCGTGCCATCGCCAAGGACGTGCAGACCCTAGGGGTCTACAGCAGGTGGAGCACCCACTGTTGCAAACAGTGGGAGGACCTGAGACGCTGGCCACAGAAGACCACGGAGGCCCATCTGGGGATGGCCTCTCAATGAGGAAGGGGTGCCCGTCTAACCCTGACCCCCCAGATGACCCGCATACTGGCGGTGGCCTATCCAGAGCTAGATGGGCGCTTGGGGGCATCGCAGCAGCAACAAGTGGGTGAGTACAGTGCCCTTCATTTCTACTTATGCCTGGTGGGGTGGTATCCAGGTGGGGGATGTGTGGCTGTGGGTGCCCCTAGGCCAGGCCTGACATAGCAGATTAGGTCCCATGTTGGCCTGGGTTCTGATGTGAAATTCCTCCAACCTAGCTAGTAGGCATCCACTACTGGGCAGGGGTGTGTGGGTCTCAGGTATGCTGCAGTTAGCGATATGTGTCCCTACCCATGGCCTGGTGACTAGCTTTGTACCTGGTAGTGCATTGCCTAGTGTGCAGGGCTGTTCCCTGTGTGTGATTGTGTTGTGTACACCAACGGTGGTGTTGGTGCTGCCAGTGACCAAGTGTATCCTTTGTCTCTTCCCCCACTTTTTGTTTTGTCACCCTGTCCTTATGTGCATTAGCATCATCTGGCAGAGGAGTAGTGGCACCTACGATGGAGCGAGGTGCATCCCAAAGGACCCAGGAGGCAGAGTCCACCGATGCTGAGGGCACCAGTTGGATGGAGGGCGAGGGGAGCACCACGGGGAGACTGGAGGGGACAGTTCAGACACGGATACGTTCTCCGATGGAAGCTCTCTAGTAGTGGCAGACACCACTGTGGCCACCCCAGCTACAGGTACAACCGCCACCCCCAGTACCAGCACCTCCCTCCCAGCAGCCCCTCAGAGAGTTGTCCATTCCCACTCACCCAGGAGGGTGGGCATCTCCTTCGCCCCAGGTACCTCAGGCCCTGCCCCAGTTAGCCCTGCTGCAAGGAGTGAGGAGGCTATTGACCTCCTGCGATTCATCTCTGTTGGGCAGTCAACCATTGTGAATGCCATCCAGGGGCTAGCAGCCCAAATGCTGCATTCCAATGCATTTCTGGAGGGCATTCACACTGGCTTGGTGGCCCAACAGAGATCAATACAGGCTATGACCTCCTCTCTGATGGCAGCCATTGTCCCTCTTTCCAACTTCCTCTACCCAATCTCATTCCCCTCAACCCCAAACTATCACAAGCACACAGGCCAACACACAAGAGTGGCACAGGAAAACACAAGCACCACACTTCATCCCACAGTTACTCACACAAATATCATCCAGATGCAGACATACCAACATCCACTGCCTCCACTGTGGCCCACTCCTCCTCGTCCTCCACCTCCCTCCCAGCTGTGTCTCCACTCACACCTGCATGCACTACATCCTCATCCACTACCCCATCACCAGCACACCTATCAGAACAAACACCTCACGGGCAGTCACCACCCCCACATCCATGTACATGTTCCCTGTTTCCTATCCCACTGTGTCTGTGCCCCCTCCTCCCAAAGTACACAAACGCAAGCACTCAGACACCCAGCAATTATCCACCTCACAACAGCATCCAACCCATGCACATGCACCCAAACACAGTAGACTGACACCTCCTGCAACCATTCCCTCTTCCTCCACTCTGAAACCTTCTCCCTCTTCGCACCCCAATGTCCCTAAGAAGCTTTTCCTCTCCACAATTGACCTATTCCCTACTACTCCCCACCGTCCTTCATGTCAGGCCAGGGTGGTCAAAACCCAGGCAAGCACCTCAGCCACCCGGTCCACGGGCACTGTTATGTTGCCACCAACTCCAGGTGGGAAAAGATCCCGGCCACCAGCCAGACGGAAAGGGTGCCACCCCAAGTGCTGCAGGAAGGAAAGGCAAGAAGGCCATACAAGGTGCTGCAGGAAGGAAGGGCAAGGAGCCAGCCCCAGCTGCAGGAAAGAAGGGCAAGGAGCCAGCCCCCCGTGCTGCAGGAAGGAAGGGCAAGGAGCCAACCCCAGGTGCTGCAGGAAGGAAGGGCAAGGAGGCAGCCGCAGGTTCTGCAGGAAGGAAGGGCAAGGAGCCAGCCCCCGGTGCTGTAGGAAGGAAGGGCAAGGAGCCAACCCCAGGTGCTGCAGGAAGGAAGGGCAAGGAGCCAGCTCGGGGTGCTGCAGGAAGGAAGGGCAAGGAGGCAGCCCCAGGTGCTGCAGGAAGGAAGGGCAAGGAGCTTGCCCCAGGTACTGCAGGAAGGAAGAACAAGGGGCCTGCACCAGCAGGCAGTAAGGACAAGGGGCCTGGTGCTGGGACTCAGTCGGAGATCCCACCTCCAACCATGGTGATGTAGCCGTCCTAGGCTGCAGGGGATGGACTGAAGCCTCCCTCTACAACCAGCAGCAGCAGCACCAGCAGGCAGCCTTCCAAGGCTACAGGGGATGGGCAGGAGCTTCCCCCCACCACGACCACCAGCAGCACCAGCACCACCAGCAGCAGTGAGCAGCCGTCCGAGGCTGCAGGGGATAGGCTGGAGCCTCCCCCCACCACTAGCTCCACCAGAAGGACTACCACCAGCACTACCACCAGCAGCAACAGCACCAGTGGGCAGCTGTCCGAGGCTGCAGGGGATGGACAGGAGCTTGCCCCCACAACCATCACCACCAGCTCCACCAGCAGCAGTGTCACCACCAGCAGTGGGCAGTCGTCCGAGTCTGCAGGGGATGGGCGGGAGCCTCCCCCCACCACCATCAGCAACAGCAGCAGCACCACCACCAGCAGTGGGCAGCCGTCCGAGGCTGCAGGTGATGGGATTGAGCCTCCCCCCACCACCAGCTTCACCAGAAGCACCGCCACCAGCACTACCACCAGCAGCAGCAGCACCAGTGGGCAGCCGTCCGAGGCTGCAGGGGATGGGCTGGAGCCTCCCCCCACCAATACCAGCAGCTGCAGCAGCACCACTACCGCCACTGAGCAGTGTCCATGGGCTGTTGTGCGGCCTGCCCACTGCAAATCCAGTGGGTATGACACCCACATGAGAGACTGTGACCTTGCACTCCCCAAGATCTGCATCACAGGGCACGATGCCCCCTCCAGAACAAGTGGAGATGCCATCCACTCACCCCATCCTCCCCAGGATGAAGATCACAGGGCACAATGCCCCCTTTAGAACCAGTGGAGATGCCATCCACTCACCTCATCCTCCCCAGGATTAAGATCACAGGGCATGATGCCCCCTCCAGAACTAGTGGAGATGCCATCCACTCACCCCATCCTATGGCCATGTAGCCCCTCCAGGACTAATGGTGTTGTTCTATCTGCCGGCTAAGATCCCCCCCGTTCCGTGTCCCCCTGAGGTGCCTGCGTATTTTCCAAATGATGCGCCTGCAGTGTTCTCTCCGTGTTGTTGCCGGAGTGAAGTGGGGCCTTGGACGTTGGAATGTGGCCCTGTGGCCCACGAACATTAAGGACGGGGCAGTGTCCTCACATTTGTAAATATGTATACACTTTTTTATTTGGATGCACGTATTGCACTATTTTATCTTATTACACTCTTTTTTTAATCTATAGTAGTCACCCTTACATTATTCCTGAGTGGTACTGGGTGTATATGTTATATCACTGCAGCTGTATGTGTGTATTGTGTTGGGGGGGGGGGTGTTGCGTGTGTGTGTCACTATCTTTTGCCCACCTCCCCTGTGTGCTAGGCAGCTGTACTCACCGTGGTCGTCTTCACCGTCGTTGGTGTTCGTAGTGGAGCAGCACGTAGAAGATCATTGGGAAGATATGCAGCTCGGTCTCCATGGCGGCGTGGTTCTTCCCAGAGTCTACACAGGTGAGTCATTTCCCTTCTGTGCAGTGTTTCCACCAGGCTTTTGATGTCATTGGCACTGCCCCAGAAAAGGTGGCGGATTGGACTGTCTTAATACAGTGGGCGGAACATTGTCTTCCGCCTGGCTGTATGCGTTTACCGCCGTGGTACCTGTTGCTTCCGCCCTGGAAGTCGGTGTGTTAAAGTGGCTGGCTGTCTGAGCTGTATCCACCATAGTTATGATTTTGCAGTACCTACCGACAGCCTGTTGGTGTTATTACTGCCACTTTATCACCACCCGCCAAGGTTGTAATGAGGGCCAAAGTTCCCACCTAAGACAGAGCCTGGCATTTGACCTTGTTCTTTGACCGCACAGCAAATGTGATGAGATAAGATCAAGCTTTACATGCCTGTTTCCAGAAAGGAAGCACTCGGAAAGGTACTGTAAACAAGGTTTGGGAAAGGGAAGGGACAAACTCAAGCTGGATAGCCTAAAACAAATAAAGCCAGCAAATTTAAAGCAACGAAATGTGAGTTACAAACCACAAAGCCAATGGCAAGCAACAGGCGGAATGCATTCCCAAGGAAGCTCTATTAATGTACTTAAAAGTGACAGCCGTGGGATACTTAGTGGGGAAATTCCAGTATATTAGTCCAGTATGTATCTCACAGAAGTTTGGCCACATCAATCACCCAGGTAGTATGACGTGAAGACCTGGAGTGGTCTCCATGTTGCAGGAAAGGTCTGAACACCCATCTTATCAGTTTGCCATCAGTCCCTATGGTATAGACCTTCTGGCACTCCTCATACAGGGTTAGTCCTAGATGGCAGAAATTAAATATGGCATTTAATTATTGATTAAGGTGGTTGTAAGTAAGGAGTTGACCGGGGTGAAGATGGTAGAAAATTTAGTAGCTTGCTGTAGAGAAACAAATCCTCCAATTTTAAGACACCTGCAGCTTGCTACTGACAAAGTTGTTTGAGGGGAAGGACTAGCAAAGGTAGTGCAGGAGCACAGGGTTTATTTGTGTCAGTCAGTTTATAAGTTCTAGCAAGGCAAGAGAAAGCTGTGCATGATAACCCTGGATGATGTTCCATAGAACGGTCAGTATGAAACAATAAGTAGTGCAGTAAGCCCTTCTTAAAAGACTTTACAGATAGACCCCATCTCATGAAGGGGGGCAGAGAGACAGCCAGTGAGACACCCATTGGACCAGTGCAGCTAAATAATAGTGTTCTAAGTCCAGCAGGTCTAATCCATCCGCAGTCACAGGTAGCTTTAGAGTGGAAGGAGCTACCCGATGGTGCCCCAGCGTGTGGTGTCTCTGAAGAAGGAATGAAGAACGAGCAGGGGAAGGTTTGCAAAATAATACCATCATCGGGGTAGCACATCATCTTCGTTAGTGCCACGTGGCCCACTACAGAAAGCAGAAGAGAAGACCAAAAAGCAAACAGTGATCGGAGGGACCATGCTGCTCCGCCTGAGATTTCCATCCTGCAAATCAGTGGGGAAATTGTAGATATTAATCACTAGGTATTGAAAGGTAACTGGTGCCCAGTTCAATCTGAGGTCTAATTGTATATAAAGAGTAAAACAGTACCATATGTGAAAGAAACACCAATGACTTTCTAAAATCTTCGTCATGTGCTTACATTTTGTATGCGCAATTTACATCCCAAATATTTTGAAGATTATCTGTGTACTTGACACTTAGGGATAACCCAAATCACTGGTTTGGCTTTTGATCAATTGCAAAACCATTTCAAGACATGAACAGAGCAGGCAAACTGCCTTGCACAACCTTGAAAGGGGTCTGGCCCCTGCTAACCCTTCACCCTGCGGACCCTGTAGACAATTGCACTAGAAGAGTTTGCCACAGTGGTTTGGTGCTGCTTGTTCAACTACTTGACAGTGCCTCTTCTGTTTTTTCCCTGTCTGCAGAGACAACTCCCCTTGTACGCAATACCTTCTGATAGTGTTGGCAACCCATATTGCCTTATTTTACGAATTGTCCCACCTAATTCTAATCTTCCGTATTCATCCAGTTCTTAGGAACAACCTTTTGAATCAGTTGCCCTGGATCTCCCATTTGATCTCAATTTCATTCCCCTATTTTATTATTTTTGATGGGTAGTCCGGCCTCCAATTTCTGATATAAATGTGGAGTCCCAGACTTACCCTCTGGTGCTGTGAGCCTACAGACAAGTTGTGGGTACCTCACATACTGACATTAGGTGCGAGAATGTCACCCACACCATCTGCTATGTCTCATTAATTTCTTTTTAGGTTAAAGGTCCATGGGAGGTTGAGCTGAGCTAGATGTTGTTGTTTAACCTTTTTACACTAGCATAAGGTTAGTTACCTTAATGTTTCCAAAACTGTTGCCATGGGTTTTAAAATGTTTAGAAGCATTTTGATTATGTTTCTAAACATTTTAAACATTTTGCTGTTGCTTTCTCGCCAAAAAAGATTGGGAAGATTTGGGTAGGGGTGATGGCCTTGATGCAGTGCTGAAGGGCATTAATTCACTACTGAGTTACATAGGAGGAGGCAATCACAAAAAGACCACAGTGATTAAATAGTGCTGTTTAAAAAGAGTGAATAAATGCGCTGATAAAGTAATGGGGTATGGACTCTCTTGGGTGTGTCTGTAAAACTGATGTTTGTTCTTGAATTGTTGTCCTGAATTTTGATCCTTCGTCCTGAATTTTTGCCCTGCTTTTTGACCCTTTGTCCTGAATTTTCTACAGTCCTGTCCAGAATTTGCCTTGATGCCAGGTGGTCACCCTAGGGAATGCGCTTCCATGTCTGTGCACCTACGCACTCTACGCAGGCACATATCTGCACATTGTACCAGCTGACGTCCGTGCACTGTGGCAATAGGTTGTGGTAGCCATCATCCGAGGTAGATCCTCCAGCCACACCTCTGGTGGGTGTGGCCTCGAGCGTATTCTATTGGGCTTAATGTGGCAAAACACTGAGGGCCTTATTTATACTTTTTGGTGCAAAACTGCACTAAGGCAGTTTTGCCCCAAAAAGTTTTGCACCAGCTTGCACCATTTTTTAGCACCAGCTGGGCACCATATTTATGGAATGGTGCAAACCGGTGCAAAGGGTAGGGTAGGTTTAAAAATAAATGACTTTAGGCAGTTTTGAGTCAAAATAAATGAATCTGACCAGATTAGCATCATTTTTTGATGCTAAGGGGCATATTTATACTCTGTTTGCACTGAATTAGCGTCCGTTTTTTTAAACTCTAATTCAGTGCAAAACTAACTCCATATTTATACTTTGGTGCTAGACCCGTCTAGCGCCAAATTTATGGAGTTAAAGTCATTTTTTGGAAGTGGAAACCTACCTTGCCTTAATAAGACGCAAGGTAGGCGTTCCCGTGCAAAAAAATTACTCTATGGCCTTAACACCATATTTATACTCCCATGTAAAAATGGTGCAAGGGAGGGAGGAGGGGTCAAAAAATGGCGCAAAGCAAGCTTTGCCCCATTTTTTAAGACCTGGGTCAGGGCAGGGGTTAGGGGACCTGTGGGCCTATTTCCATGGTGGAACACCATGGAATAAGCCCAGAAGTGCCCTCCCCAGGCCCCAGATGCACCCCCACCCACACCATAGGGACTGCGGAGGATGGGGGACCCTATCCCAGGTAAGTACAGGTAAGATTGTATTTAATTTTTTTGTTGTTGTTTAAGTGCCATAGGGGGCCCTGAAATGGGCATGTTAGGTTTAGCACCATAAAATGACTCTAATCTGGTTAGAGTAATTTTTTTTTACTCTAACCTGCCTAAAGTCATTTTTTGGTGCTAAACCCTCTTCTTCTATACTGCCAGCCCCACCCGACTAAAGTAATTTTTTTTTACTCTAGCCTACCCTTTGCACCGACTTGCACCATTCCATAAATATGGTGCCCGGCTGGTGCACAGAAATGGTGCAAGCCGGTGCTAAACATTTTGGTGCAAAACTGAGCTAGTGCAGTTTTGCAGCAAAAAGTATAAATAAGGGCCAATATTTTGTACGTTTGCGCCACTTTTGCGTCGTAAAATGACGTTAATGCGGTGCAAAAAAAGTTTAAATCAGGGCCAGATGGGTCTAGCACCAAAGTATAAATATGGAGTTAAATTTGCACCGAATTAGAGTAAAAAAAAATGACGCTAATTTGGTGCAAACAGAGTTTAAATATGCCGCAGAGTATAATTATGCCCCTAAATATGGCGTTAAGGCCATAGAGTCATTTTTTGCACGGGTACGCCTACCTTGCATCTCATTAAGGCAAAGTAGGTCTCCACTTTCAAAAAATGACTTTAACTCCATAAATTTGGTGCTAGAGGGGTCTAGCACCAAAGTATAAATATGGAGTTAGTTTTGCACTGAATTAGAGTAAAAAAAATGACACTAATTTGGTGCAAACAGAGTATAAATATGCCCCTGAATTTCTCTTAAGCTCATGGTGATTGAAACAACAACAGTTCAAAATGGTATATAAAAACTCGGAGAGTCTCCTCTTTGAGAAGAAACAGCAGTGAATATACTGCTTATCCACACAAAAACGGACACGGAAGCACACTCTCAATTTGCTGTTTAGTCCTAGAAAGACAGGGGCAGTGTAACATGAGAGACCCCAGCGGTCCAAAGAGGAACTATACAGGTGAAAAACCTTAGCAAAGTAATTGGGGGGTAGTTGGGTACCTTTGCCAATTTATTGTCAGACAATCAGGGGCATTATTTGACAAATCTCTACTCCCAAAGTGTGTGACTATATGATCCGCCATCTTCAGAGTATCCATGTCGAAAGGAAATACTGCACTATAAGTGAGTTGATTATTCCTTTTATGAAACAGCGACACACAAAAAGCTCTTCATTAAAAAATGTTTCTGTTCACATTAAGCCTTATTGTACAACATGGTCTATAAACACATGTATCACACTGCCTGAGATTGATTGCTACTCAGGGAGAAGCTCATGCTCCCCGTTTAGACAATAAACAAATGCTTACTGAATGAAGGTCAATGTAGTGGGTTGACAAACAAATCACAAAAAATATGTGATTACACTGGGTATGTTCTAGCATGTGGGTAACTGAGTGCATGGTATATGTGTGCTGGACATGTCCATATTTAGCATCACAAACAGCTACCAAATATTCAAAATGTTGACTCCCTTATTTCATTTCTTACAGGTAAACACACAGAATGATTGAAGAAAGCGTAAGTTGTGGGCTACTACACCTGTACCTCATGTCTTGACATGTATGTTGTCACCAATTAGGAATGGCATGCTTGTGACAGGGACGTCTTGATCCTGAAGAAAGCCATACTGACCTTGGAAATACTTGATTAGATGGTTGAAACATGAAAACCTAGGATGTGGAAGATCATCTCCATCTCAAATCACATCAACCTACTTATTTCATCTTACACAATGTTTCCATTATTAAAATTGCCTTGAGTGGTGGGTAACCTTGAGCTAATTTTAATCCTCTTATCCCTGGAAAACTGCCAAAAAACCCACTCCACTGTGATTCAGGAGTCACAGCACACCTGGATGTGCTAGGAGTCACAGGTAGGAACCCTATGATGTAGCATGCCACTAACTAGTTTTAGTGGGTGAGGGTTCTTCAAGATGTTTCAAACTTCAGTAGCAAGCTAGTTTTCATTGGTTTGTAAATTTGTAAGTAGCCCTCTTATCCAAGTTAACTAGATCTCCATTTCTGTTTGAGCCTTTTACAAGCTAGACATTCTTTAGCCAGGGAAGAGGAGAACCAAGGTTTGGAAGAATCCTGGCTCTTCCATCCACAAGAGCTCATGGTGGAAGATCATCTAATGTGTAGAGGAGCCAATAGATACAATTATATAGGTTGTATCTAACTCCCCCACTGGAAATGAGGGAGAGCAAGTCATTCAAATGATGGCTTAGACTCATAGCTTGCACCTTGTCCCAATGGCAGTGGCTCTTACTATCATTAGCTGCATGTCTCTTTCTAAGTCTACTGAAATCAACAATAAGTCTTAAAGGGATACACATATAGCCGGACCAAACCTAAGGCTCACTAGGCCTGCATTACATGAATGAAAAATAGTAAAAATAGGGACAGTGTGTGGCTGGCAGAGTATGTGGGGCGTACAACCTGTTGTTAAAGATTGAGGGTGGATGCATTATTTAATATAATCTTTGCTGGTAGACTTCTCATTGTCAACATGACATCTAAAATTGCCTAAGATAGTAAAGTTTACATGTTATAACCAACGAGGAGTTAGGGCTTCTCGTAAAGAGCCACGAAATGTTGAAATCTGAATCTATTTACAAAGTGGTGCACCACTTTGTAACCCTTTGCGCTACATTATGCATGCGCCATGCACAATGTATGCAAAGGGGATGTTCCCCTTTGGGGGGCTGAAAAAATGGCACAAGGAAATCTAAGAGACTAAGGCCCTCATTACAACCCTGGCGGTAAATGCCGCATACCGCCGTGCAGACGGCCGCCAACATACCGTGACCGCGGCGGTAGTCCGCTACGGGTATTATGACCCACACTAAGAAATCCGCCACTATACAGACACCCACACAAGTCCGCCAGCCCAAGGGTCAGTGATTAACTAGCAATAGCAAAACCCACACCGTTACGCCAACAGGAATATGCCTACAGTATCACAATTGTAGTGGAGAAGTGTGGCTCAATAGTGGAGAAGTGTGGCTCAATGGTTAGAGCGGCAGACCCTGATGCAGAAATCTGGCCCGGGACCAGGGTTCAATTCCCGCCTCGGCGGGTCTTGGGCTCAATTTCCTCTGACCTGATAATTCTCACATGGGTGCCTAATCTAATTCATGTGTCCCACTCTGTAACTCTGGGCAATAGCTTGCTTAATCTCCACAACAGCCCCAACCGTGCTGGGATGCCTGGTTTCACCTTGGAGGTTGCCCAGGAGTAGGCACCTCACAGGGAAAAGCCAGGAGGGGTTCCACAGCGGTATGCGTACAGCGCCTTGAGACCCTAACAGGTGAGTAGTGTGCTATACAAGTACGAAGTTTACAGTTTACTCACGAATCACCGCGGCGGTCTTTCAGTCGTGGTAAACCATTGGCACTACACACCGCCGTGCTCAAAATACACACACACTTACAAGACACCACCACATTGGACAATTCAAACTACACATACACACACCACACCACTATAAAACACACACCCAAATTTCCCACAACCTCTTACAGCAAAAAAAAAAGATAGCAAGCAGAGAGAGACAAGCCAGGAGCACCCACTCAATCAGAGCCACAATACATCATCACCCATAAACCATCCACACACCTCACAACACATCAACCCACACATACCACTCACATCACATCCATGGCACCCCAAAGACACCCCAGGTTTTCAGAGGAGTAGCTAAGGGTCAGGGAGGAGAAAATCATCTGGGTAGAGCCACAGCTATTTTGATCACAAGTGCAGCAGACATCCATTGCTAGGAAGATGGAGCTATGGCGGAGAATCATGGACAGGGTCAACGCCGGGGGACAGCACCCCAGAACAAGGGATGACATCAGGAAGAGGTGGAACGACCTACGGGGGAAGGTCCGCTCTGTGGTGGCAAGACACCAGGTAGCCGTACAGAGGACTGGCATTGGACCCCAACCTCCTCCCCTACAACTAACAACATGGGAGGAGCAAGTCTTGGCAATCAAGCATCCTGAGGGCCTCGCAGGAGTAGCAGGAGGACTGGACTCTGGTAAGTCAAATCTTTACTACTATATCCCCCACCCTACCTGCATGCCATCACAAACTCCTACCCCTACCCTCACCCCATCACTCCACCACCTCACATATAACCCACTATCACAAAACCAAGCCCTGCAAGTAACACCAATCCATGGACCCCCATCACAGACCTGCAGGGGCACCCATCACCACAGCATGCCCATTAGAGAGAATCACCTAGCCCACAAAATCACCACACACACAAGGCAAAGCTGACAGGGCAATCACAACCACACAGGGAAACACACCCATGCACAAGATGGCATACGCAGATACAATAACACTGCATTTTCATCCCCACAGGACCCCTACTCAACGTCACCGGAGAGGAGGTGCTAGCAACATCCAGTCCCCCCCAGAGGAGGCCCACAGTGATGACAGCAGCTCTGCACGCCTAGATCATGATGACCAACCTGGCCCATCAGGGACCTCTGGACAGGCGGTTACCCTGCCGCAGTCCCATACCACCACAGAGCCTCCCCCTCAGGAAACACCACCACAGCACCCACCCAGTAAGCCCACGCCAGTGTCCCCAGAACACGTCAATCAGCAGTGCGTCCACCACTACAGGGACCCCAGGCAACCCCAGAAACACAGAATGATCAGGGACCTGGGGTCAGTGGCAGTGGGCACATGGTTCAGGGGACAGAGGCACAGGACAACAGGGAAGCTGGGAGGACTGCTGTGCAAGAGGGGGAGGACAGGCCTAGGGAACCGACTCTCCAGCAGGCACTCACCAAGATCCTGGGAGCATACCACCATTCCCAGGAGACGATGGACCAGATACTGGCCAAGTTGCCGGAGACCCAGCGGCTGCAGGAGGGACAGTACCTGGGGATCAGGGAGGACCTGTGGGGCATCCACACCACCCTGGTCACCATTGCAGGGGTGCTGGCAGACATGGCGAACACCATGAGGGAGGCAGTGGCACACTGCCAGGCCCCTGACACTAGCCACACTGATGAACAGCCCTCCACCTCCACTGCCGCTAGTGGACAGGAGGCCCCGCCACAGGACCAACAGGCCACCAGCACCCCTCCCCCTGCATAAGGAAAACCACCCCACAAACGGTTCCTGCGATCCAGGTAGAAACCAGAGAACATTGCCAGGAAATCATGATTGTCACCCTTGTGTCCCACTCTGTCACCCTGTCCACATTGAACTGTCATTGCTCCACTTCCTATGCCCCCTTGGACAATGCACTTGTGATACAAATAGACTGGACTCTATCCTGGACTTTCCTACACCATCACCCTGACCCATTGCACATACCCCTCTACTTATTAGCACTTAAATAAGCACCATTTGAATAAAATAAATACAAGTATGGAGTCTATCAAATGATTTAACTGTGTATTTGTTTAACAAGGTTTAAACACTGAAATACAACTGTACAGTAATGTATACATAGGAATGACCTGTAGTTGGCTGTAGTCAATACACCAGGTGCCAGAGTGGGACACATATATCTGAAAATAGAGATGCCAAAGGGTACAGTAAGTGGCCATAGAATTGGGAGAATCTGCCTGCCATGTACAATGTCAAATACAAAACTGTCAATGTAAAGTGAAGTTACAGTGCCTTACCTGCTGCCACACGCCCTTCTCCAGCCTCATCCTCCTGCAGAAAAGGCACCTGGCGACGTAAGGCAAAGTTATGAAACATGCAGCATGCCACGATTATCTGGGAGACCTTTTTGGGTGAGTAGTACAGGGAATCGCCAGTTAGATGGAGACAATGAAACCTGGCTTTCAGGAGGCCGAATGTCCTTTCTATGATTCTTCTTGTTCACCCATGTGCCTCATTGTAGCGTTCCTCTGTCCTTATCCTGAGAGGTTGGGGGTAACCAGAGTCACCTGCAAATATCAAGGGATACCTGTTAGCCAAACTGATATAAAGTCGAAGTCCAAGGAAATTCAAGTAAGACTTTATTCCAACTCCACTGCTCCAACTGCTTACTCTCTTCACAGGTCACTCTCTCCAGAGCCAACTGACCTCCCTCTCTCCCAACATTCCGATTGACCCAAAATCCAACACAGGGGGAAAACACTAGGGAAGATACCATCCCATACAATGATTAACCTAACACTATATTAATGTGAATAGATTCCTTAACTTACTTAATGCGACTTTCTATAACTATTATTATAACAACTACATCACAACACATCTTTCCCCTTAACGAATTTTGAGAAATAATACATTCACTTTCTAATATGATGTTAATATGCCTAACAATATAAAACATAATAAATAACAGCGTGTAAAATAACTATAAACAAGTTACAATATATACTCAAATTACAATTAAATACCATATACTATTTCACAGATACAACTCAAGGATTGACTTCATCAATATGTTCATTTACAATATATTAGTGGTCACTTCATAGTCCTTGTGCCATAGTGGAGGCTTGATGTGTCGAAATCCCAACCTCCTTTGGAACTCGCTTCCAGGAGAGTTTCTTGTCCATCCCTTTACCGCAGCTTCTTCCACTACGCTCCCTTTTTCTACTTCATTGGTCATCGACAATTTGACAAGTCTGTCCATGCTCCAGCATTGACCATTATCTAATATCACTACATTTTTCTTAACTTTACTAATGCGGAATGGGCCCATGAATTTTGTGTCTTTCATGCCTGCCTGTACTCCACCATATGGTTTCTTTATATACACTTGATCATTGACATTCCAATTCTGTTTCTTTACCCCTTGTATGGTCTCATACCTGCTTTTATATTTGTCCTGATGTTCGGAGATTTTGATATTGCTAAGACGGGTGGAATAATTACACTTATCCCCACCTCCTAACCAGACAGGAAAAAATTTGGTACATGGTTTCCTGCCCTTCAACGCTGTAAATGGAGAAACGTTGGTGACAGAATTAGGGGTGGTGTGATATGCCCATAACATATCCCTGATAGCACTTTCTACATTCAAGTGATTGATACTTGCTACTTGAATGCAATCTTTGATCATACGATTTGTCCTTTCTGCTAGACCATTAGCTCTTGGACAATATAGTGCTGTAGTAAGGTGTTTTACACCAATAGATTCAAGGAAGTTCTTCATTGCCCAGGATGTCAATTGAACTCCATTGTCTGTGATGAGAATTTGCGGAATCCCCTCCACCGCAAAGGAGTCCTTGAAAAAATTAATGACTGCCTCAGTATTTATTTGGACTGACTAATTTGGTGGTTATCCAATGTGACCGGTAATCGATCAGAACTAAGCCAAATCTTTTACTGACACCTGGAATATTGATAGGACCAATGATATCAAAGGCTACTTTAGTCCAGGGTTTATCTGGTATTTTGACCGGAGAAATCGGGATTTTGTGAACTATCTTACTTTTGTCACTAAGTGCGCATATTGAGCAGGTTTTAACTTCTTGTTCCACCATAGCATCCATGTTGGGAAACCAGAACCTTTCCCTCAATCTAGCTTTGGTAAGGCTTCTACCTAAATGGCCTTCATGGGCTAACTTAATAATCTTGTGTTTCAGATCTTGTGGTGGAATGATTTTATCATTCCTAAATACTATATTGTGATGCTCATTAATTTTGTACCTCACTTCCCAGTAATTGCTGATGATTTCTTCAACGTTCTTCTTCAACGTTGGCCACCCATCTCTTGCCTTGGTTCTAAGCAAATTTAATGACTCGTCGAGTTCAGACGCTGATACCCATTCTTCCTTACTGATTGAAGGAACATTGATCATCATAACAGAGAATTCCTCGACTTCAAAGTCCTCTTTAAGGTCTAACGGAACTCTGGATAAGAAATCAGCAGCTGTATTTTTGTTGCCAGGGAGGTATTCCATTTTAAAATAAAAAAATTCTAATCCTAAAATCCACCTAGCAATTCTAGGTGTACTATTAAGAAATCCTTTGGACGAGAAAATATAAATCAACGGTTTGTGATCAATTCTCAGGTCAAATTGAATGCCCCATAAGAAAAATTTAAAATGTTTGATAGCCCAATAACACGCTAAAGCCTCCCTCTCTATTACAGAGTAATTTGCTTCTGCCTTACTCAAAGCCCTAGACGCGAAAGTTACAATTCTTTCATTTCCATCCACAATCTGAGATAATGTTGCACCTAAACCACGTTTGCTAGCATCAGTGGTGAGGATTGTTTTCCTTTTATGGTCAAAACTGCACAGGCAAGGAGCATTAGATATAGCTAACTTAATCTCTTTGAATGCATTTTCATGGTGTTCTGACCATTTGTATGGGACATGACTTTTGAGTAACTCCCTGAGGCCCAATTGATATTGAGGATTTTTTTTTTACATACTTAGCCATAAATTCTGCCAGGCCTAGAAAAGATCTTAATTCATCTTTGTTCTTGGGAGCTTCTGCCTTCTTTGTTGCATCCACCAGTGAGGATTTGGGTCTGAATCCGTCCTTGGAAATAATGTGCCCTAAATACTCTACTGAATTAACTCCTATACGACACTTGTCTTTCTTCAAAGTAAGACCTGCTGTTTTTAACTTATTCAAAACATTCATCAAATTGTTATTATGCTCTTCTTCATTAGCTCCATAAATTAGAATGTCGTCTTGGAAGCAGAGTGTGCACCTAGCATCACCTAAAATGTGTTGCATTATTTTTTGGAAAACTGCTGCTGCTGAGGCCAGCCCAAAGGGCATCCTATTAAACATAAAAGATCCGAAGGGAGTGGTAAAAGCAGTAAGCACTTTGGAATCAGGATGTAATAGTACCTGGTGATATGCACTCGACAAATCGAGAACCGAAAAGTAACCTGCTTCGCCCACTGTGCTTAATAATTCATTAATCCTTGGAAGTGGATGCCTTTCTACCCAGATGTTCCTATTTAAGTCTCTAAGGTCCACACATATCCTAATGTCATTGCCATTGTTTTTTTTTGCTACAACTATGGGGGCTAACCACTCTGAACATTCAATAGGTTGTATAATACCTTGAGATTCCAATCTTTCAAGTTCTTTTTTAACTGCATCTTTCAATAAATGTGGAATATATCTGGTTTTGTGTATTACAGGTTTAGCACTAGGCTTCAGTTTGATCTTATGCTGAAAAGTTTTAAGAAGGCCCAATTCCTCATAAAACATTTCAGGAAATTTCTGAAAAATGTGTTCATTAGCACTCGAGTTGTCTACCATGTAAACTTGTTCGGGATCGTTAGGATCTAACCTTATTCCAAGTTCTCTCTGATGTTGCCATCCCAGTAAACTAGACCCTTCCTCCACTACGTAAATTTTCCCAACTGTAGACCGGCCCTTAAAAGAAATGACCGCTTTGAACATGACCTTGAGAAGGATTGGATCCTTATTGTAACCCTTAGGGCTGACATCAGGTTTATTTAACTCAATTTCATTGTCACTCTTCACCTGCTTGAAATCATTCACATTTACTATGGTGAAAGGTGAGCATGAATCCGCAAATACTCTTATGTTTTTGTTATTGATCGATATAGTGCATTCAGGATATTGCAAAGGAGCAGTATCTCTATCTTTCACTTGAAGTACAATCTTCTTAACTGTTTGGGAGTTGTCTTCCCATTTCTTATTATCAGGTTCTATTTTATACTGATTCTTACATACCCTTGCAAAATGGCCTCTTTTGTTACATTTTCTACAAACTGCTGATTTTGCTTGGCAAAAGGAAGAATTAGCTAAATGATTATTACTCCCACAACGAAAACACAATAGCCCACTCTTGACACCAACTTGTTTGTGTGTAGGCCTATCACCAGTTTTCACCTTAAGAACATTCTCACTAGGTGCGTTATCTGTTATCTCATTTACCAGTTCAACAGAAGAGGAGGATCTGATCTCTTGTAGACAAATGGCCGTGTGCTCAATAGATTTTGCTATCTCAATAGCTTCTTGTAAATCAGGTTGTCTTTGAAGTAATTTCTCCTGTATTTTAATGTTATTTGTGCAACGGACCAATTGATCTCGTATGAGGGAGTCATTTAATTCTCCAAAATTACATAATGAACTTAAGCCTCTTAATGCAGCAATGTAACTAACTACATTTTCTTGTTTACCTTGGACGCGAGAGAAAAACTTGTGGCGTTCAAGAACAACATTAACTCTATCCCCAAACTGTTTTTCAAGCTTAACATAAGTAGTGACGTACTCATCCACTTGTCCATCAGGAATATGCGGTTCCGGTAGGGATTCATATATCTTCCTGCCATGGGTACCTAAATTATGTAACAGGATGTGCTGTTTCCTGATTGGGTTGAATTTATCCCCCCCAATAGCAATTAAATATGACTCAAATATCTTTATCCATTCTTTCCATGGCACATTCGGTTCCCCCATTTCATTTAGAAAAGGTACTGGTTGAGAAATGCCTGCAGCTGCCATTGTACCTAAATCAATTCTGGTACCAACAAATTTTATTCTAATATTAACTGTACTAATCAATACACCTTAAGCTGTAAACGTATATTCGCGTTGTAATGATAATAATAATGCCAAAAGGAAGAACTGCAAGGAAATCGCAAAGAAATACACTAAGTAGAATTATAATTAACTGCTTTTAACATACATAATGTATATTTCTGAAGAAAACTAGAAGTACATATATGCTGATATTAGAAATAATAATCATAAAGAAAGCTGTGCCTTTTATTTAAAAGAATACTCAAGCTCTGACTGTCAGCGTTTAACCAGGCTCTGTTTCGTTAGTTCCTTGGTGAAGAGAAAGCTGTGCTTATCAGCGCATTTATTTAAAAGAATACTTAAGCTGTGCCTGTCAGCGTGTTAACAGGCTTATTCATCAACAAAAACGCCTTTAACCAATGTGTGCAATATGACAAAAATGTAGCCGTAAAGCCGCGTTGACTGAAAGACTCGAGCGTTCGACGGCGACCGCCTTCGTTTAGTCAATATGACAGAAATGTTTCCTCATAGCCGTAAAGCCGTGTTTACTGAAGAACTCGAGCGTTCGACGGCGACCGCCTTCGTTTAGTCAATCTCCGCTCACAGTACTTAGCTCGGAATGCTTTTCCTAGACGCCACACCTTAGCAGAAATGTTTCCTCAGAGCAGTGAAGCCGCACTATCGTTATCACCTTCGTCTAGTCAATTTCAACACGCCGTAATTAGAGCGGAATGCTCTTCCCTAGACGCCTGCTCTCTGACCCGTTACCTCAGGTCACAGAAAACAAATATACCGCCTTGACAGACTCGCTAATTTTAGTTTTCAGAAATAGAGCGGAATGCCGGTTCCTCGAAGCGCGCCGTTGCTGGAATTTTACCTCATGTTGGAAATTAAAATTTAAAACAAACGCGTCTACTTGACAGACTCGCTGTAGAAATCCTTCAAGATCGAGTCAATCAATGCAGGAATAAAGGCTGTTTAATCGGTACTCACGATGACTACACCTAGCCGCTTGCCGTGCTTGAAAGCTTCATCGCAGTAAACTCACGAAATCCTCAGATAGCAGTTGAAGAACAATGACAGGAGGGGTGGAGCTAGCGATGTCCCCTCACACACCAACTCGTCGCCAGTGATATAAAGTCGAAGTCCAAGGAAATTCAAGTAAGACTTTATTCCAACTCCACTGCTGCAACTGCTTACTCTCTTCACAGGTCACTCTCTCCAGAGCCAACTGACCTCCCTCTCTCCCAACATTCCGATTGACCCAAAATCCAACACAGGGGGAAAACACTAGGGAAGATACCATCCCATACAATGATTAACCTAACACTATATTAATGTGAATAGATTCCTTAACTTACTTAATGCGACTTTCTATAACTATTATTATAACAACTACATCACAACACAAACACTAACCCTTATGGCCCACATCATACCCATAAACCAACACCAAATGAGTGGGAACCATGGGCTCACCTAATAGCCACACCCGGTGCCTCTGGAGTTGAGCCATCACATATGGGATGCTGTTATTCCTCAGGATATAGGCATCATGCACAGACCCAGGATACTGAGCATTGACATGGGAGATGTACTGGTCCGCCAGGCACACTATCTACACATTCATCGAGTGAAAGCTCTTTCGATTTCTGAACACCTGTTAATTTCTCTGGGGAGTGGAGGGGACAAATGCAATATGTATACCATCAATAGCACCAGTAACTTTGGGGATATGTCCCATTGCATAGAAGTCAGCTTTCACTGTGGCCAAATGCTTCACCTGGGGGAAAACAATGTAGCTTAGCATGTGTTTAATCAGGGCAGCCAAAACTCTGGTCAGCACTATTGAGAACATTGGCTGAGACATTCCTGCTGCCAAGCCCACTGCACTTGAAAGGAGCCAGTTGACAAGAAATGGAGCACAGCTAGGACTTGCACAAGAGGGGGGATCCCGGTGGGGTGATGGATAGCAGATATCAGGTCAGGCTCCAATTGGGCACACAGCTCTGTGATTGTGGCCCTGTCCAGTCTATAGGTGAGGGTAATGTGCCTGTCCTCCATTGTTGCCAAGTCCATTAGGGGTCTGTACACGGGGGGATGTCTCCATCTCCTATTCATCTACAGCGGTTGTAATCAAGGGGGCAAAACGGTGAGCAGCTGGTCAGTATTCCAAATTTCCAAACACTACACTGCATTGCATGTCGCTAGTGTAAAAGTTCATTGTTCGGATACGCCCAGATGGTGCCTAGGTGTACTGTGACATAGTTAGGTGCCATGGCCTGCCCCTCCCTGAAATGGCGTCTGCCTGTCCTGTGTGGATGGACATGTGGAAATGAGGTAATGCCGCTGACGTTGTGCGCCGTTGCAGGAGGTGGCCGAGTACCGCCGTGCAACTCCTCATTGATTGTCATTAGGCCCTATGAGTTACAGTGGCCAATGAAGATGTACGCCGGCGGTGACGTACACACTGCCATGGACGTGACCGCCATTTTTTATCTGTTCACTCACTTGCTACCTGACCTTCAACAGGAGAGGACCTACATGTGCTGCTGTGACCTGTGTCTGCAATCGACCATGGCTTGTGTCACTGGGGAGAGGGATCCTTTTTGCACAGCATATCCCAGTTCTCCAGCACTCCATCCTGCATTGTTCAACTCACTGAGTTGACCACCGGCTTCGTGGGACCCTCCTTTGTCGTGTTGAGATGACTGCCGTGCTCAGTTTTCTTTAACCCATGTTTAAGTGCTTCTGCGGGTGCTGCCTGCTTTTGCATGGGCTCTCTATGTTGCTGGGTGCCCCCTCTGTCTCCTCCTCCAAGGGACGACCTCCTGGTCCTTCCTGGGCCCAGGCAGCACCTATTTTCTTCAACTGTGACCTTTGCAGCTAGCAAGGCTTGTTTGCTGTCTTCTGCGTGGAAACAACTCGGTGTCCTGCAGAATGCCGTTGGACATCTTCTGTGCAAAGAAGAAGTTCTTGGCCTCTTCCATTGTTGCAGAATCTTCAGCTTCTTCCACCCAGAGTAAGCCATTTTGCACCTTCATCCGGGGTTTAGTGGGCTCCTTCCCCCTGGACACTTTTGTGACTCTTGGACTTGGTCCCCTTCCTTTGCAGGTCCTCAGGTCCAGGAATCCATCTTCAGTGCTTTGCAGTCTGTTGTGGTCTTTGCAGCATCTCCTATCACAACTTTAGTGTGTTTCTTGGGAAGTAGGGTAACTTTACTCCTACTTTTCAGGGTCTTGGGTTGGGGTATTTTGGACACCCTTAGTGTTTTCTAACACTCCCAGCTACCCTCTACACACTACACTAGGCCTGGGATCCCTAAGTGGTGTGCATTCCACTTTCATAGTATATGGTTTGTGTTGTCCCTAGGGCTATTGCATCCTATTGTATTCTACAGTGTTTGCACTACTTTTCTAACTGTTTACTTACCTGATTTTGGTTTGTGGGTATATTTTGTGTATTTTACATACCTCCTAAGGGAGTGTATCCTCGGAGATATTTTTGGCACGTTTTCACTAAAATAAAGTACTTTTATTTTTAGTAGCTCTGAGTATTGTGATTCCTTATGATATAGTGCTATATGATATAAGTGGTAACGTAGGAGCTTTGCATGTCTCCTAGTTCAGCCTAAGCTCCTCTGCTATAGCTACCTCTGTCAGCCTAAGCTGCTAGAACACTACTGATCTACTAATAAGAGATAACTGGACCTTCCACAAGGTGTAAGTACCATCAGGTACCCACTATAAGCCAGGCCAGCCTCCTACAGTCAGTAAACCCCAGTGAATGCCATCCAGGGGCTGGCAGCCCATTTGCAACAAACCAATGCATTCTTGGAGGGCATTCACTCTAGCATGGCGACCCAAAAGAGATCAATCCAGGCTCTGGCCTCCTCCATGATGGCAGCCATTGTCCCCGTTTCTAGCCTCCCCCCCCCATCTTCCTCTACCCTGCCCCATTGCCCTCAACCCCAACCTATCCCAAGCACACATTCAGACCAGCATGCATCAAAGACAACACACAGGAGTTGCTCAGGCGAACACAAGCACCACACATCATCCCACAGGCACTCACACAAACACCATCCAGAATCAGACATACCAACATCTACCTCCTCTACTGTACCCCCCTCCTCCTCGTCGTCCACCACCCTCCCAGTAGTGTCTCCACTCACACCTGCATGCACTACATCCTCATCCAACACCTCCATCACCATCACGCCTATCACTACACACCCTTCACTGGAAGTCACCACCCCCACATCCATGCACACGTCTCATGTGTCCTCTCCGAGTGTCTGTGACCACTCCTCCCAAAGTGCAAAAACTCAAGCTCTTAGACACCAAACAGCCATCCACCTCACAACAGCATCCAGCCTATGCACCTGCACCCAAACACAGCAGACTGACACCTCCTACAACCACTTCCTCTTCCTCCACTCCCAAACCTTCTCCCTTTTCCCACCCCAGTGTCCCTAACAAGCTTTTCCTCTCCACCGTTGAACTCTTCCCTACCCCTCCCCCCATCCTTCACGTCTGGCTGGGATGGTCAGAACACAGGTGAGCACCTCAGCAACCCAGTCCATGGCCACAGTAGTGTCGGCAGCTACTGCAGTTGGGAGAGGCTCTAGGGAACCAGCCATCAGCACTGAAAGTGTGCCTGCACCAGCTGCCAAAGGGAAGGGCAATGGGGCACCACCAGCTGCCAAGGGGAAGGGCAAGGAGGCACCACCAGCTGCCAAGGGGAAGGGCAAGGAGGCACCACCAGCTCCAAAAGGGAAGGACAAGGGGCCTGTACCTGCAGATAGGAAGGGCAGGAGGCCTGGTGTTGCGACTGATTCTGAGCCCCAGCACCAACCATGACTGTTAAGCTGTTCGAGGCTGCAGGGGAAGGGCTGGAGCCTCCCCTGACCACTGCCTGCACCACTACCAGCATGGCCACCAGCACTGCCACCAGCAGCAGCAGCCCCAGTGGGCAGCTGTCTGAGGCTGCAGGGGAAAGGCTGGTGCTTCCACCCACCACTGGCATTCCCGACACTAGCACCGCCACTGCCACTACTGATCAGCCATCACCGCCGGTGGGCAGTGTGTAGTCCTGACTGCATGGGCTGTAGTGCGTCCTAGACCCAGCAAATGCTGTAGGTGTGACACCCAGGTGAGAGACTGTGACCCTGCACTCCCCAAGTGCTACATCACCAGGATGAAGCACAGTGGGCACAAGGCCCCCTCCAGAACCAGTGGAAGAAGCCATCCACTCACCTCCTCCTTGCCAGGATGAAGCACACAGGTCAAAAGACCCCCTTCAGAACCAGTGGAAGAAGCCATCCACTCACCCCCTCCTTGCCAGGATGAAGCACACTGGGCACAAGGCCCCCCAGAACCAGTGGAAGAAGTCATCCACTCACCCCCTCCTTGCCAGGATGTAGTATACTGGGCACAAGGCCCCCTCTAGAACCAGTGGGCAAACCACCCACTTGAGAGACTGTGGCCTTACACTCCCCAGGACATTGCATAGGGCATGTAGCCCCCTCCAGGACCAGTGGTGTTGTACCATCTTCCGGCTGAGGAGCCCCCCCATTCTCCATCCCCCTGAGGTACATGTGTATTTTCGAGCTGATGCCATGGCAGTGTTCTCTCCGTGTTGTTGCAGGAGTGAGGTGGGGCCTTGCCCTATGTGATGTGGCCCGGTGACCACGGACATTGAGGACTGGTCAATGTCCCTCCATTTGTATATATGTATATACTGTTTTGATTTTGAAGCACGTATTTCTACTTATTTATTTTATTACACTCACTTTAATCAATCCTTTTGTTCAAGCATTATTCCTGAGGGGTACAGGGTAGATATGTGATGTTATTGCATCTGTTTGTGTGTATGGTCTTGGGGTGTTGTGTGTTGTGTGTGTGTGTCACTCTCTTTTTCCTCCCCCCCTTGTGTTCTAGGCGACAGTACTCACCATGGTCGTCTTCGCCGGCGTTGATGTTCATAATGCATGAAGAGGTATAGCAGCATGGGGAAGATGTGCAACTTAGGCTCCATGGTGTCGTGGTTCTTCCTTGAGTCTCCAGAGGTGAGTCCTTTGCCTTCTGTGTACTGTTTCCGCCGTGCTTTTGATGTGGTTGGTACTGCCCCGAAAAAGGTGACAGATAGGTGTGCCATATTACTGTGGGCGGAACATTGTCTTCCACCTGGCTGTTGGCGGTTACCTCCGCAGTGCTTGTTGCTATCGCCGTGGTGGTCTGTGTGTTAAAGTTGCTGTCTGTGTGGGCGGTTTCCGCTGTGATCATAATTCCATTTATTTTACAGCCGCTTTATCACCGACCGCCAGGGTTGTAAAGAGGACATAAGACTCTTATTCTTTTGAAAATTCACATTATAACTTGTGTATGTTGGATTTTTGTTGTTTTGGTCTTTTTTGATTTAGATAAATATTGCCTATTTTTATAAACTGGTGTGGTGTCCATTTTGTAGTGCTTTCACAGTATTACTTTGTGTGTTGGTACAAATACATTACACATTGCTTCTGAAGTGAAGCCTGCCTGCTCCTGACAAGCTACCAAATGGGTAAGCAAGGGTTAACTGAGGGTGAGTATCCTTTACCCTGACTAGACTGAGGGTCCTTGCTTGGACAGAGGGTAACCTGACTAACAACCAAAGATCCCATATCTAATGGACTTCAACTCCCAGAATTCACCTGGTTCAAATCGAAAAATGACTACTAGCCACTGGTCAGCTGGGCAGTTCCTTCAGGTTTTGATGCAGGGGACTCTGGTTAGTTATTGTTCACATGTAGAAAGCAGGGAGTCCCTTGTTGAACCAGTTGAAGACAGACAAGGTCCTTTTTTTTGGTGAAGCCCAAGTGTGCAGCTGGTGCAGTCCTTCAGAGTGCAGTGTCTAGGTGCAGGTGAGGGGTCAAGCAGGGCAGTCCTTCTTCTTCTGAAGCTGTTCCTTGTAGGGATCTGAGGTGTGGGTGCAGCTCTACCATATTTATCCTTGCTCCTGGGGTAAAAAGCAGGGGGATGACTGTTCAATCACAGACAGGCCACTACCCCCTTGATGACCACTTCCTGGGAAGTGTGGCAAAAATCATTCCCAAGGAGCAACATTCCTTAAAAATCCAAAATAGCAGAAACTGAATTTTGGAGGTCAGCTCTGGCTGAGCCCATCCACTGGTGTGGCTAAAATTCCTTAACACACCCTTCTTCTGCCCTCTCCTAATCTAATCAAGAAGGCACCTGGTTTTCTGGCTTTGCATGAAATGGGGGAGGCCCTTGGCTGCTCCAAATGTCCTTTCCTCCTTTGAAGACCAGTTTGGCTGTTCTCCCCCCATCCTGTTTCACCATCTTCTGAGAAAGATCTCCTCCCCCAGGCACATCCTTTATGGTCAGCCCAGACCACTTCACCCCTCATCAAGGCAGCCTCGCCAGGCCGCCAGAGACTGGCCAATCAGAGAAGGGCACTACAGAGCTTAACTTGGCAACTTTTAGGGAGTTTTTTACCTGAAATAGTTATATTCATGGCAAGTTGTGGGATTTATTACTTTTTAATGACAAGTAATTTGATTCTAAACACAAAGTATCCGACTCCTATGGGGACCTTATTAATTAAAATAAAGGGGCATATTTATAAGTCCCTAGCGCCGCCTTGCACCACATTAGCGTTATTTTTTTATGCTAATGTGGTCAAACAAGGTCAAAAACCTAGTGCCAGATTTACAGTGGCGCAATGCATGCATTGTGCCACTTTGGAACCCATTGTGCTCCATTATGCCTGTGCCAGGTACAATGCATGCAAAGGGGGCATTCTCCCATTAGGGGGGGACGAAAAAATGGCACAAGGAAATCAAAGAGATTTCCTTGCGCCATTTTATATGACACTTTTAACGCCTGCTCAGAGTAGACGTTAAAAGGGGCTTCCATTATTTATAATGGGCACCCATATATTTTGCAGGAGTAGCACTAATATTTTGGTACTACTCCTGTAGAGCACATCAATAGCGTAAAGAAAAATTACGCTATAGCCCCTTACCCTGCACCATTGGTGCGCAGTATTTTGAAAATGATACACACATGGTGGTGGTAGGGGGACGCTAAGAGGCACAGGGAAAGTGGCGCTGCCCCAAAGTCCCCCCATTTTAGCCCATGGAGCCCATTCAGTACAGCGAGGAGAAACAAATTTGCCTATTTTCCCTCACCAGGGCTTATAAAACATACTTTATAAGGTCCCTGCTTACAGTTACATGGTACCCAACCCTAGGAGCACTTAGGCACACCTTAGTGGTGACTAATATGTAAAAATAAGGTTGTTTAAGACTTAAGTACTTTATATTCCAAAGTCGAATTTGCATATCACTTTAGTTTAAAAGTAGCCAGCAAGGCAGGACTGTCTTTAAAATTACACTGAACACCTCAACACTGCACCTATGGGTGCTCCACCTATGCTGGGGTCCATAAACATACATGCCCTACCATATACTAGGGACTAATAGGTAGGTTGACATAGCCAATTATAATTAGCCTGATTTGCATGCTCATTTTATACAGAGCATTGGCAATGGGACTGGTTAGCAGTATTGGGGCACCATTTGAGTCAGGAAAACACCAGTAAAAATCTAAAAATGAGGGCAAAAATGTTATTAGGACTTTGCAATCAGCCAAGTTCTCTACAATTGTTATCATTTAACACCTATTTGTTTTAAACTAATCACCTATTTAAAATAACTTACTTCAATGTTGTCGATATTTATGTTCATGATATTCGGTTGACAACCAAATATTGTCAGTTCCTGAGGATGAATTCCTCCTTCATGGCCCAGCGGGGCTTGTGCTGGTGGTCCTTCATGGCCCAGCGGGGCTTGTGCTGGCAGTGGCCTACTGGGCAGCTGGGCTGGTGCTGGCGGTGGCCTCCTGGGCAGCTGGGCTGGTGCTGGCGGTGGCCTCCTGGGCAGCTGGGCCTGTGCTGGCGGTGGCCTCCTGGGCAGCTGGGCTGGTGCTGGCGGTGGCCTCCTGGGCAGGTGCGCTGATGCTGGCGGTGGCCTCCTGGGCAGCTGGGCTTGTGCTGGTGGAGGCCTCCTGGGCAGCTGGGCTGGTGCTGGCGGTGGCCTCCTGGGCAGCTGGGATGATGGCGGTGGCCTCCTGGGCAGCGAGGATGATGGCGGTCTTCTCCACCGTGCTGCTCTTCCCAGACTTGCCGGGTTTCTTGTGGCCCTTCCCCACCTTGGAAGGTGTCACAGCTGACTGCACACTCCCACTGGGACCCCTGGGAGCGGCTTTGGTGGCTGGAGTCTTCCCCCTCTCCCGCCAGGCATTGGACAACTTCTGATGCTTCACAGGTGGGGGACTGTCTGTGCTGTGGCTCCGTGCCACACTGGCTGCCCTGGTGGCCGGTGTACTCCAGATTCCGGTGACTACAGGCACCACTGGTCCCGGAGATGTTGTGGCTGAGGTGCTAGTTCGGGACCTATGAGATGGACTGGGTGGGGGAGGTGTGGGAAAGAGGTCAAGGTTGGACAGGAAAAGTTTTTTTGACACACTAGGACGGGTAGCTGGAGGGGGTTTGGGAGTGGAGGAAGAGGTTGTGGTTGTAGGAGGTGTTCGTTTGGTGACTTTGGTTGAAGGTGCATGCGCTGGAGGCTGTCGTGAGGTGGATGGCTGTTGGGTGGGTGAGTGCCTGCGTTTGTGTATCTTCGGAGGGGGCGTCACAGACACACTGGTAGAGGACACAGGGGACGTGTGAATGGTAGTGGGGTGGTGACTGCACGTGAGCGGGGTGTGGTGGTGGTTGTGCTGGAGAGGGACGTAGTGGCTGTAGAGGTAGTGCATGCAGGTGTGAGTTTAGACGAGCAGGGAGGGAGGAGGGAGACAAGGAGGAGGGGGACACAGTGGAGCCAGTAGATGTTGGTGTGTCTACATGTGTGTGATGCTTGCGTGAGTGCCTGTGGGATGTGTGGTGCTTATGTTTGCCTGAGCTTCCCTTGTGTGTTGACGTGTGTGCATGCTGGTCTGTAGGTGTGCTTGGGATAGGGTGAGGTAGAGGGGATTGGGTCTGGGTGGAGGAAGTTGGAGGGGGAGGCTAGACACAGGGACAATGGCTGCCATCAGTGCTGAGGCCAGAGTCTGAAAAGCTCGCTGAAGGGCCGCCTGACCAGAATGAATGCCCTCCAGGAATGCATTTGTTTGTTGCAACTGCCTTTCTACACCCTGGATGGCATTCAAAATGGTAGACTGCCCAACAGAGAGGGACCTGAGGAGGTCAATGGACTCCTCACTGAGGGCAGCAGTGGTGACTGGGGCAGGGCCTGAGGTGCCTGGGGCGAAGGTGATGCCCGCCCTCCCCGGTGAGTAGGCATGGGGCGAAGGCTGAGGGGCTGCTTGGAGGGCGGTGCTGGAAGGGGGGTGGTGGCTGTACCTGTAGATGGGGGGGGGGCACAGATGTTGCCGCCACCACAAGGGAGCTCCCATCAGAGGACGAGTCCGTGTCACGGGTCTCAGCTCCTGTCCCCGCCATGGAGCTCCCCTCGCCCTCCGTCCCACTGGTGAACTCCGAGTCCATAGTGTGGCCCTCCATGGCCATGTGGGATGCAGCTCCCTCATGCTCCGGTGCCACTGCTCCTCCGCCTGATGATGCTAATGCAAACAAGAACAGAGAGACCACAAAAAGGGGGGGATGACAGAAGAAAGGCATGTTGAGTGCATGCATTACCGCTACCGTTGGCGGACACGACAGACACAGAAGCCTCCTGCACTATGCCGCGCTCTTGAGCTCCACTGTTCAATTCCTGGGAAATGGCCTACAAGGCTATGGACGACATCTGCACACATAGATGACACAGGGGCATGACTAGGTGTACTTGGCACTCTACAGAGGTGGGCTGGGATGCCACATGGCCTGCCTTACGGAGGGACCTTGCCTACGGAACTCGCCCTGGCCTAGGGAAACCCACAGCCCACCTCCCCCACCCAAACCCCTCCACTGCGTGCAAAGTTAGCAGAATGCGAGTGTACTCACCCCCTTGTGTCTGCTGTGATGCCCTCAAGCGCCCATCCAACTCCGGGTACGCCACCGCCAGGAACCTGAACATGAGGGGGGTCATGGTGTGACAGGCACTCTTCCCATGTTGGGAGGCCATCCCCAGCTGAGCCTCCGCTGTCTTCTTGCCCCAGCGGCGAATGTCCTCCCATCTTTTCCGGCAGTGGGTGCTCCGTCTGTGGTAGACCCCCAGGGTCCGGACGTCCTTGGCGATGGCACCCCAAATGTGTTTTTTTCTGCTGGGCGCTGACCTACATGATTTGTACAGGGGGAAGAGAAAGTAAATACCAACTGCACCGTCAAAGTGATTGGCCCCCATCCCTACCCTTGCCATGTGGCACATGCACTCACTGTCGTTTCATGCACGCCAGACTCTCCCCCCTTCCTTCTTACATCCACCCCACTCCACACAGGCATAGCCCATACAGCATGCTCCCAGTGCACTTACCTGTTTGTCTGGAGGACCATAGAGTAGCGTGTACTGGGGGAGGACCCCATCCACAAGTTTCTCCAACTCCTCCGATGTGAAGTCAGGGGCCCTTTCCCCAGACACTCGAGCCATTGTCTCTTCCAGACCGAGATCACAGCAGCACTTGGAGTGTAGGTCCTCTCCTGTCGAAGATCAGGTATCGAGTGATTGAACAGATAGAAAATGGCGGTCACATCCGCGGAGGTGCGTACCGTCACCGCCGGCATACATCGTCATTCGCTCCTGGGACCCATAGGGTCCAATGTTAACCAATGCAGCATTGCGCCGCGGTCTTCGACCGCCTACCACGACGGTGTACAACGCCAGCGCAGTTACCTCACATCCCATTGTCCCACTTTCCAGATCAGGCAGCCACCATTTCAGGGGCCCACATGGCTTCATTTTTAAGTGTGTCACACATACCTAGGCCTAGACTCAACACACATACAGGCCACTTTTTGTGTATGAATGGTGTTCTGTGTAAGCTGTGGGTACGTACGTCTGAGTTGTTTGACTCTGTGCTCGCTATTGTCCTTCATAGGCACAGTCCGCTGGGACATGTGAGGAGATGGCGGCATCCTCTGGTTTACCGACCGTTGGTGGACCTGTCGACAATGGAGGAAAGACACGTGATCATCACATACAGGCTTGACCGTGCCACAATCCAGGAACTGTGTACCCAGCTGGAGCCAGACCTGATGTCAGCTATCCGCCATCCCACAGGAATCCCCCCTCAAGTGCAGGTGCTGTCAGTACTCCATTTCCTTGCAAGTGGGTCAATTCAAACAACAGTGGCCATAGCATCAGGGATGTCCCAGCCTATGTTTTCCAACGTGTTGTCAAGAGTGTTGTCTGCCCTGCTGAAACACATGCGGAGCTACATTGTTTTCCCTCAGGTTGAGGATTTGCCTACAGTGAAAGGAGACTTATATGCCCTGGGACATATCCCCAACATCATAGGTGCCACTGATGGGACACATGTGGCTTTGGTCCCCCCCACAAGAGTGAACAGGTGTACAGAAACCGGAAGAGTTATCATTCGATCAATTTACAAATGGTATGTTTGGCAGACCAGTACATCTCCCATGTGAATGCCATGTTCCCTGGATCAGTGCATGACGCTTACATCCTGTGGAATAGCAGCATCCCTTATGTGATGGGTCAACTCCAGAGGCACAGTGTGTGGCTATTAGGTGAGCACCTGGAAGCTAGTCAGTGGGAATGGTTGTCTGGGTCTGCGGATAGTGTGTGTCTAACAGTTGTCCCTCGCCATTTGCAGGTGACTCTGGTTACCCCAACCTGTCATGGCTACTGACCCCAGTGAGGAATCCCAGGACAAGGGTAGAGGAACGCTACAATGAGGCCCATGGGCGAACTACGAGGGTGATCGAACGCACCTTCGGCCTCCTGAAGCTAAGGTTCAGGTGCCTCCATATGACAGGTGGATCCCTATTCTACTCACCAAAGAAGGTGTGCCAGATCATCGTGGCCTGCTGTATGGTTCACAACTTGGCTTTGCGATGACAGATGCCCTTTCTGCAGGAGGATGGTTCAGATGGCGGTGTTGTTGCAGCTGTGGAGCCGGTGGACAGTGAAGACGAGGAAGCAGAGGAAGAAGACATGGACAAGAGGGACACAGTGATCCAGCAATATTTCCAGTGAGACACAGGTAAGAATACAAACCTGCCTACTACATGTACTTTAACACTACTACCTCTCTACTATCTGTCATTTCACCTAGTGTATGGTCACTGAGTTGTCACTTTCCCTTACGATTTCACAGATGTGGGTCCCATTGTGTGAAATCTGCTTTGATTCCTCATGGACTACAGATGTGTGATATAGGTATGTTGACATAACAAATGAAAGAGCTTTTTGCCACAGTTATTGCTAATACAGTATTCCGAAATCACAGACAGACTCCAGATTGTTTTGTGCTTTAAGGGAGTTTATTTTAGTGCTCAATATTGGAGGGGGTAGCAAAATGGTGAGAGGTGATGGCGGAGGAATGTCCATGGCAGAGTCCAGTCTATTAGTCTCACAGGTGCATTGCCCATATGGGCATAGGAAGTGGAGCTGGGGCAGTTTAAGGATGGACAGGGTTTCAAAGTGGGACAGTAGGATGACAATCAGGGTGGTCTCATTTCTTGGTCGGGGTCTTGGCATTGTTCTCTCTCTTGTTCCTGGATCTCAGGGACAGTTTGCGAGGTAGTTCTCCCTCTGCAGGAGGTGGGGTGCTGGTATGGTGGTCCTGTGGTGGTGCCTCCTGTCCACTAGCGCCAGCAGAGGTGGCGGGCAGTTCATCGTCCAAGCTAGTGTCAGGGGCCCTCCTGGTGTTGAGTACTTCCTTCAGCACCCCTACGATGGTGCCCAGGGTGGAATTGATGGTTCTGAGTTCCTCCCTGAAGCGCATATACTGTTCCTCCTGCAGGCGCTGTGTCTCTTGAAACTTGGCCAGTACCGTTGTCATCGTCTCCAGGGAGTGGTGGTAGGCTCCCATGATGGAGGAGAGGGCCTCGTGGAGAGTGGGTTCCCTCGGCCTGTCCGCCCCCTGTCGCACAGCAGCCCTCCCAGTTCCCCTGTGTTCCTGGGCCTCCGTCCCCTGGACCGTGTGCCCACTACCACTGCCCCCAGGTCCCTGGTGTTGTTGGGGTGGTAGGTTAGCCTGGGTTCCCTGTAGTGGTGGACACACTGCTGATTGGCGTGCCCTGGGGACGGAGGTATGGGCCCGATGGGTGGGTGCTGTGCTGGTGTTTCCAGAGGGGGGAAGCTCTGTAGTGCCCTGTGACTGTGTGATGGGAACCGACTGTCCCGAGGTCCCCGATGGGCAGGGCTGGTCATCTAGATCCAGTTGCACAGAGGTGCTGTCATCACTGTGGGTCTCTTCTGTTGGTGGTGTGGACATGTGTGGACCCTCCTGTCCGGTGACGTTGGGTAGGGGTCCTGCAGGGGTATAAAGGCATGACTATTGCATCTGTGTGTGTTAAGGTGTGCAATGGGTGGGTGACCGTGTACCCCAGTGCTTGCATTCCTGTGTGGGACCTTGTGTGATGATGGTTTAGGGGGGTGTTATGGGTATGTGCAGTGGGCATGCTTTAGTGATGGGTGGCCCTGCTTTGTTTTTGCATGCAGGGCCTGGTGTTGGGATGTGTGGTTTGTGATAGTGGGACATTTGTGAGGAGTAGGAGTGATGGGGGTGAGGGCGAGGGTGGGGGTGGGGGTAGGTGATAGCATGCAGGTGGATGGAGGATGAAGTAGTTAAAGGTTTGACTTACCGGAGTCCATTCCTCCACCTACTCCTGCGAGGCCGTCAGGATGCAGAATCGCAAAGACCTGCTCCTCCCATGTTGTTAGTTGTGGGGGAGGAGGTGGGGGTCCGCCGCCAGCCCGCTGAACTTCCAGGTGGTGTCTGGAGACCACGGAACGCACCTTCCCCCGTAGGTCGTTCCACCTCTTCCTGATGTCTTCCCGATTTCTTGGGTGTTGTCCCATTACGTTGACCCTGTCCACTATTCTTCGCCATAGCTCCATCTTCCTTGCAGTTGAGGTGTGCTGCACCTGTGATCCGAATAGCTGTGGCTCTACCTGGACGATTTCCTCCACCGTGACCCTGAGCTTCTCCTCCGAGAACCTGGGGTGTCTTTGCCATGCCATGGGGTGGTGTAGGTGATGTGTGGGGTGGTGTGTGTGGTGATAAGTGTGCTGATATGTAGTGGTGTGTTGTGTGAGGTGTGTGGAAGTTATGTGGTTGATGGTGTTGTGTGCTTGTGGATGCTAGTGTTGTTGATGGTGGTGTCTCTCTCTGGCTTTCGTTCGTGATTTGTTGTAAGGGTTTGTGGGTGATGTGGGTGTGTGTTTTATAGTGTATTGAGTGTGTGGGAGTGGTGTGTGTATGTGTATCAGGTGTGTGTATTTAGAATTGTCCAATGTGGCTGTGTTTTGTAAAAGTGTATGTATTTTGAGCGCAGCGGTGTGTACCGCCAATGGAATACCGTGGTTAAAAGACCGCCACGTGGATTCGTGTGTCTTGATAGTGTGGGCGTATTTCTGTTGGCGTGACGGTGGAGGTTTTGTTTTTGCCAGTTTATCACTGACCTTTGGTGTGGCAGACTTGTGTGGGTGTCTGAATTTTGGCGGATTCCGAACTGTGGGTCATAATAGCTGTGGTGGAATTCCGCGGCGGTGTGTTGGCGGTATTCTGCACAGCAGTAAGTGTCTTTTACCGCCAATGTTATGATGACCGCCAATGTTGTAATGACCGCCTATGTTACTACTGACCATTTAACTGAACTAAAATGTTATTTTAACCATTCCCTTTTTCAATTAATTTCTAGGGTTGTTTTTGTTTCTATTGTAAAGTTATATTTTATTACCGTACATAAATCTAACCCCACCAAAGGCTGTGTGCTATGGTAGGTTGGTTACAGGACCTTGGTGTGGCTCTCACCCCCAGGGCATTATTTTTTGTTCAAAAAGCAGGGGGGCATGTGGGCTCTTTCCAGAGCCTTATTAGGCCCTGGGGGCCCGAACCCACAGGGCTATTTCTCCTAATTAATGGGGAGAAGAGCCATATGGTCTTCCTTTCTGAGCCTTATTATCCCCTCGGTATCCCATTCCCAAGGACCTTATTTGATTTAAAGAGGGTTGGGCACACATGGCCCCCTTCCTAAGCTTTATTATGGTCCTGGGGACCCCTTCAACCAGGGCAATTGTTTAAACTGCAGGGGAATAGGATCACTCTGGGGTCTGCATTACTTAAAGGTGGGTGTCTTAGTGCCCACCCACGGTATCCACCATATACTCTTTGGGGACCGTGGGGGGGAGCAACACACATAGAAAGAGGTAAATGCCTCTTGTGATTGTTTTTGTGCTTGAAGGTGTCTCTTCTTGCACAAAAGCAATCATGCCTACAACGTAGACACCTTGCACCATAGTGCAAGGGCACCTACATTGCAACAAGGCAGCCAATTGTGCACTAGCACAGGGGGAAATTGACAGGAGTATGCTGTATCTCATAAATAAGGCACATTCCTGCCCTTTTCTTTTGATGCAAGGCACCCCAGCAGGAATCCTTGTAGTGCTTCCCTACACCAAAACCTCATAAATTAGGCCTTTTGTATATATCATGTTGCAGAGGATTCACGGAAATGACAGATCTCTTGGAGAGATCTGATTGGCTGCTACCTCTAAACAAAATGTGAAAAAAGGACAGAAAGGGGAGGGTAGGGATACCCTGAACTCCTAGGCCTGGCACCTAAGGCTAACAGTGTTTTGTTTAAACTTTTGCCGTAAATTCGCAGAGGGTCTGTAAAAAAAAAGGGCTGTGTTATAAAGAAAACAACCCCCATGATGGGCCAGTACCTGTGGGTAGTGCATGTAAAATTTTTGAGGAGGGGTGCATGACACCTTCATCAAGCCTCTAAGGGACCCCAAGGGCATCATTGCCAGGGGCTGACATTTCACTAAAGAGAACGGGGCTAAGCCCCCCCCCCCAGAGCCAATCAAGGCCCTTTGTAACTCCTACCCTGGGGCTGACATGTTCATAAAGGGGCAGGGGCTGTGTGGCCCACCATGCCTCTAGGAGTCCCTGTGGATCTCATCCATCATTCAAATGAAAGAGATTTGGGCCACATGGACCCCCTCACTGAGCCCTAAACAATCCACAGACACCCCATTTCCTGTGGCTGAGCTAAACCCTTAAATGGAGAATCGAGAGGAGTTCCCTAACTGAGCCTATTAATACACCCACAGACCACATCTCCAGATCCACCTAACAGACTGTGTCTGAGGGAGCCCTCCCCTGATACACAGTTGTTTCCCTCTCTGCATCAGTGCAGGAAGAGAAACATATTTTGCTCCCACTAGTGGAGCATTTTGAAATTTTCAGTTGGGTAGGAGCAATCATGTCTTCCCTGTCTGCAGGAGCATGAGCAGGGAAGGCAAGTTTTCTCCCATTCAGAGGAATATTTATAAATGCTCATGCCATGTGGGAGCAGAATTCTCACTTCCTGTCAGCAATGCAGAAATAGCTGCTCCCACAGGGTTGGAGCAATTCCAGCTCCTGTAGTATGCGGAAGCTGGCTGGAGCTTCCGAGGCTCTGGGGCTCCCCCAGTGGCCCTCAACTAGCTGCTTGGTGGGTACCAGGGCACCCACCTATAATTAAAACAGTCCCTAGGAGATGGTGTCTCTGAGGCCACAATAGGCTCAGGAAGGGCAGTCACCTTCCATCTATTATTGCAATGGACACAGGAGTATGTGGTCCCTGGGGCCTATTAAGGCTAATGAGGGGGCTGTGTAGTCCCCTTTACTTTGTTATAGCATTTGGCCCCAGGAGATGGGGTCCCTGGAGCCTAATAAGGCTTGGCAGTGAGGAGCTGTGCTTCCTTGTCCCCTTTACCATGGCAATTTGCCCTAGGGGATGGGTTCTCTAAGTTGTATTAAGGCTTGGGGGTATGCAATTCCCCTTCCCATTATTATGGCAATGGGCCCAGAAAATGGGATTCCCAGGTCCTATCAAGGCTGGGGGTTGGAGGACGTGTGGGATGGGTAACAAGGGTCTATTAAGGATTGGGGAGGGGGGTTGTGCATTCCCTTCTCCTATATTTAAGAAATGGTGTTGGAGGATAGAGTCCCTGTGCCCATTATTAGCTCAGGGAGCTGGGCACACGTCCCATCCCCTTTACAAATATGTTTAGCCCCAGGGATACCAGAAGTGGCTCACGGAGGAGTCCTTGTGCCCCCTCCCCTTTAAACAAAAGGCCTCAGGGGATGAGGTGACTGGGTTCTGAAGTAGCTTGGGTAGGAAGCTGTTCTGATTAGTTAGACACAGGGCCTAGCTGCAGGCCAAGTGCTATGGTCAGCACTTTGCCGGCAAGACCAAAGGCCATGTCCAGCAAGAGGTCAGCTTCCTGTAGGGGGTTGGATGTAGGAATTACCTGCAGGTAAGGGCCTGTGGCTAACCCATACCCTGCATGGTCAAAGGTTATGTCATCAAGGATGTCATCAGTGATGTCATACATTGTTAGACCTTTCAGCATTAAGGTGGTCTTCTCCTAAACATTTTGCCTGCTTGCCTCATATTTTTGCTTTTTCTTTTTTTGGCCTTAGAACTCTGAGCACTTTACCACTGCTGGCCAATGAGAAAGTGCATATACCCTTCCTCTAAACATGGTAACATTGGTGTATTGTAGGAGGCTGGCCTGGTTTGCAGGGGGTACCAAAGTTACTTACACCTTATACCAGGTCCAGTTATCCATTATTAGTGAAATGTAGTCAGTGTCTAGAAGCCAGGCTGTCTAGAGGTAGCTGTAGGCAGAGTAGCCAAGGCTGAACTAGGAGACATGCAAAGCTCTTGCAATTCCTTCCAGAGTGACTATCCCTCTCACTGCCAGCTACACTAGATGGGTTGCTTGGGGGAGATCTTTAGAAGAGCCCTCCCCTGAACCTTCAGGATGATTCCCTGACTCTAAGGGTTCAGAATTTCCTTCCCCTTCCTCCTCCTGGTTACCTGCTTGCTCCTGATCACCCTGGAGAAGAAAGCTTAACAGACAATTCTTATTAGGGTTCTTCTTCTAAGCTTCTCTCTAAGCAAAGCCCCTTGAGCTCTTTGAAGGTCAGGCCCTTATAGGTACTACCCATGAGCTCAGAGCTAGGTCCAGCAGTAGACATAGTTTAGTGTGGGTGTTAGAGTAGAGTAAGTGAAAGGAAAATCTATTCTACCTATCATCTAGTCTCTAAAATTGGAGGGTAAGAGATTAGAACCAATAACTTGGAATATGTATGTATAGCTCTAGGTACGGAGTACACTTCCCTGTGGAAGGCAATGATGACAGGGTGATAAGGCAATTGTAAGTACTTATCCCACCGCTGCACCACCGTTGTAGGCGGCTGGCCTAGTTTGTAGTGGGTACCTAAGGTACTTACACACTATACCAGGCCCAGATATCCCTTATAAGTGAAATGTAGACAGTGTCTAGAAGCCAGGCTCTCTAGGGGTAGTGTGGATGACCAGCCAATGCCTGAGTAGGAGACATGCAAAGCTCCTACAATACCACAATAGTCACACAGTACTCACACACATGAAATACAATATCAGTGTTACAAAAAAAAAAATACTTTATTTCAGTGACACTATGGCAAAAATACTTTGGAGACTATACCTCCTTAGGAGGTAAGTAATATACATATATATACTAGTAACCAAAAACAGGCAAGAACACAGTCAGCAAACAGTGCAAATATTGAAAATCACAATAAGTTGTAGTGGGCCTGGGGGAACACAAAATATATACTAAAATAGTGGAATGCAAAAATCGGTTTCCCACCTAGGCAAGTGTGCGAAGGGGTGCTGGAAGTGTAAGAAAACACAAAGGTAAGTGATAGACCTCACCCCAGAGCCCAGGAAAATAGGATTAAATAAGAAGTTGGGATAGAAGATTATGCAAGAACCAGAAGAAACTGCAAAAAAAAAACAATGGTGGATTCCTTGGACCTGAAGACCTGTAGAAGAAGGGGACCAACCCCAAGAAGCACTGAAGAGTCCACGGAGAAAAGGAGCTGCTGCTAACCTGAATGAAGATGCAAAAGAAGAACCACCAGTGAAAAGACAAAGTCAGTATAGTACCACAGAAGACAGATGGGGGTTCCTGGTTGGTGCAGAAGATGTCTCATGCTGGATGGATGAATACAGTCTGGTTTGCATTGCTGGATTCAACCACCAACCTTTGGCACACGCAAAGCTTGTGGTTAGTGGAAAATGTTGTTGCCCAGAACCTGCAGGGACCTGGTGGCCTCTACCCATAAGGGGGAGGCGGAGGGAGCTCTCAGCAACTCAGTTAGCCCTCGGAAGACCAGGCAATGTGGACAAGAGTCCCACAGCATGGGAACAAAGAAGGTGAAATGGAGGCCCATGCGGCACAACACAAAGGATTCCCACACTGCCTGAAAACCACTCAGTAAGCTGTGCATCACAGGATAGAGTGTGCTGTGCACAAATAACTTCTTGGAAGGTTGCACACAAGCCTTGGCAACCCTCAAGTCACGCGGTGCACCGGGCTACTGTCTTGCATGGTGTGGCAAGCAAGTTAGACAGTTGGACATTGGGACAGTCGGAGCCATATTGCTGGATACATGCCTGTCATCTGGAGAGTGGACCCAAGTCACTGGTCGTCACTGCAGAGAGGTGCCTGCTGAAGCAGGGAAGTGACTCCATCACTCCACAGGAGATTCCTTTGGTTCTTCTGGTGCAGGCTGAAGACAGGCAGTCCTCTGAGGATGCACGACCTGGAAACTGTTGCAGAAGCTGGCAGGAGCTAAAGATACAATGTTGCAGAAGTCGTCTTTGCTTCTTTGTTGCAGTTTTTCAGAGCTCCTGGAGCGGTCAGCGGTTGTTCCGTTGGTAGAAGATAAAGCAAGGGATGCAGACGATTCCTGCTGGAGTCTTTCAATCCGAATCTGAAGAAACAACCAGCAGAGAGACCCTAAATAGCCCTGAAAGGGGGATTGGTCACCTAACCAAGTAAGCACCTTTCAGGAAGGGGCCTTTGACATCACCTGCTGGCACTGGCCACTCAGATGCTCCCAGAGTGGCCCACCACATTGGAATCTAAGATGACAAATCCCAGGGACACTCTGCAGGAGCTCTGGGTACCACCCCTGGGGTTGTGATGGACAGGAGAGTGGTCACTCCCCTTTCCTTTGTCCAGTTTCACGTCAGATCAGGGACTGTGGGTCCCTGAACCCGTGTAAACTAGATTATGGAAGGAGGACACCATTTGTGCCCTTCAAAGCATTTCCAGAGGCTCTGGGAGGCTACCCCTCCCATACCTGTAACACCTATTTCCAAAGGGAGAGGGTGTAACACCCCTTTCCCAAAGGAAGTCCTTTCTTCTGCCTTCATGGGCCTGAGCTGCTCAAGCAACAGGAGGGCAGAAACCTGTCTGTGAGGTGGCAGCAGTTGGGGCTGCCTGGAAAACCTCAGTAGGCTGGTATGACAGTACTGGGGGTCCAGTGTGGAACCACCAGAGTGCATGGGGTTGAGAAATCAATACTGGAATCAATAATAGGGTACAATTCCCAGATGTTAAACACCTTACATGGCCATATTCTGGTTTACAGTTGTAAAGCTGGACATAGGTATTGACCTACGTCCAGTGCACACGTAAAATGGCATCCTCGCATTCACGAAGTCTGGGAAACTGGGCCTGGATAACATGGGGGCACCTCTGCTAGTGCAGGGGTGCCCTCACACACAGGTACTTTGCACCCAGCCTTCAGGGTTGGAAGACTTGATATATAGGTGACTTATAAGTGACCTGGTGCAGTGAAAACAGCTGTGAAATAGTGCATGCACTATTTCACACAGGTTGCAATGCAGTCCTGTAGAAGCCTTTGCATGGACTCCATATGGGTGGCAAAAGAAATGCTGCAGCCCATAGGGATTCCCTGGAACCCCAATGCCCTGAATACCTAAGTACCATATACTAGGGACTTATAAGGGGGGGGGCAGTATGCCAATTTGGAGTGAAATACTGAGTTACCAGTATGTAAGGACAAATTTGGAAACAGAGAGAGCATGAGAGCATGAGCAGGACTCCAGTGACAATTTAGAAAACAGTGAAACACACTGACAAGCAGGCCATGAACCATAGGCACTCGGGTCCTGACCAGCAGGATCCCAGTGACACAGTCAAAAACACACTGACATCAGGCAGAAATTGGGGGTAACATTCCAAAAAGAGGGTACTTTCCTTTATGTATACACAATTGACATATTTAATTTACTTGTCCCCTGTAAAGTTGTATGCCATCTACCCAGGGCCTGTACGTTTTAAATGCTACTAATAGGCCTGAAGTACTGATTGTGCTGCCTGTGAAGTAACCCTTTAAACATGTCTCAGGCCTGCCACTGCAGAGGCTGTGTATGCAGTTTCACTCACACTTCGACTTGGCATTTGAAACCTCTTGCCAAGCCTTAAACTTCTCTTTTATTACATATATGTCACCCCTAAGGTAGGACCTAATTAGCACATTGGACAGAATGGTTCCCCGCCTTACCCTCCACGCCACCTCCTTCTCCTGTCCTCTCTCTCTCCAAAACCCCACTGCTGTGTCCCCTGCGGCCCATCCCGCCTCCCCCCTCCTTTCTCTCACCGTTCTTCTCTCTCCGTTCTTCTCTCACCTTTCTTTGCTCTCCCGAACCTCGCCGCTGCGGCGTCCCCTGCGGCCCCTCCCACCTCCCCCCCTTCTCTCACCGTTCTTCACTCTCCGTTCTTTTCTCACCTTTCTTCGCTCTCCCAAACCCCGCCGCTGCGTCCCCTGCGGCCCCACCCCCCAGCCCTCTCATAGGACAGGCCCTTCTGCCTCCCAGCTGCCACTCCCACACTCCCGTCCTCTTATGGCAGCCGCGGCGCGCTAGCTAGGAGCAACCTTCGACCCTGCTTGCAGGTAGGTCGCTCCCCGCCTTGCCCTCCGCGCCACCTCCTTCTCCCGTCCTCTCTCTCTCCAAAACCCCACCGTTGCGTCCCCTGCGGCCCCTCCTGCCTCCCCCCTCATTTCTCTCACCGTTCTTCTCTCTCCGTTCTTCTCTCACCTTTCTTCACTCTCCGTTCTCCTCTCACCTTTCTTCGCTCTCCCAAACCCTGCCGCTGTGTCCCCTGCGGCCCCTCCCGCCTCCCCCCTCCTTTCTCTCACCGTTCTTCTCTCTCTGTTCTTCTCTCACCTTTCTTTGCTCTCCCAAACCCCGCCGCTGCGTCCCCTGCGGCCCCTCCCGCCTCCCCCCTCATTTCTCTCACCGTTCTCTCTCCGTTCTTCTCTCACCTTTCTTCACTCTCCGTTCTTCTCTCACCTTTCTTCGCTCTCCCAAACCCCGCCGCTGCGTCCCCTGCGGCCCCAGCCCTCTCATAGGACAGGCCCTCCCGCCTCCCAGCTGCCACTCCCACCCTCCCCTCCTTTTATGGCAGCAGCAGCGCAGTCGCACCGCTGGCGCGCCAAAGGCAAGCCCATCTGCGCCCTTCCGCACCTGGACCGCGCCAAGCGCCAGAACCCCTGGCCCTCCCAGACACACCTACTCCCCCCTCACCTTCCTCTCCCTCATCCCAGGCCCCCACCCCACATGCACCACATCTAGCCCCACACACACTCATGGCCCCTTCCCCTGCTACACCTGCCACTGCTCCTGCTCGTCATCCCTCACACCACACACCAACCATAGCGACCCCATCCTCAACAAACACAACACCCCCAACACAAAACTCACCCACCCTGCCCCCACCAACCAAGCCTGCAGCACACCAGCCTACAACCAGAACACACCCCGCAACAACACCCTCATGCACCACACCAACACCACCCACCACAACCACCTGAACTGCCTGCGACTCAACATCCGCTCCCTTCACAAACATGCCATAGAACTCTGGGACCTAATCACTACACACTCACCTGACATCGCCTTCCTCACGGAAACCTGGACCAACCTCTCCTCAGAACCCAACATAGCCATAGCCACCCCCAAGGGATATAAACTCCAACGCAAAGATCGCCTAGACAAACCAGGCGGAGGCATCGCCATCCTACACAGAGACACCATCAAAGTTACCACCAGCTCCCAAGACACTATCGGCAACACTGAACACATGCACTTCCTCGTCCACATCAACAACAACTCCACCCTCAGAGGTACACTAGTCTACAGACCATCCGGACCACGCCCCGCCTTCTGCGACACCATCGCAGACAGCATCAGCCAGTACGCCCTCACCTCCACAGGCTACATCATTCTCAGTGATTTCAACTTTCACTTAGAAAACCCACAAGACCACAACACTACCTCCCTCATAGACAACCTCAACAACCTCGGACTCAAACAACTGGTCACCGGACCCACCCACTCAGCAGGACACATGGCCTACACCCACACCACTGAACTCCCCTGGCCAGACCACCGCTGCGTCTACTTCACCTTCACCAAACCCCCCACACACTACCATCAACACACCACACCCTACTGCATGTGGGACAAGATCCCCACAGAACGTCTAAACTCCCAACTGGCCCATAACCCCACCCACACCAACGACCCCAACGCAGGAGCACACAACCTCCAAATGAATCACTACCTGCGCAGACACACTAGCACCCCTCAGAAGACACATCACCACCCGCAACATCAAGAATGCCCCATGGTTCACCCCTGAACTCCAAGACTCCAAGCGCAAATGCCACCAAGCTGAGAAAATATGGAGAACAGAACCCTCCTCAACCAACTTCTCCACACTCAAAACCAACATTCGCACCCATCACCAACTCATACGCACCGCTAAAAGAGTTCACTACAAGACACGCCTTGACAACAACTCCCAATACAGCAAAGAACTCTTCACCATCATCAACGAACTTGCCAAACCCAAAGTCAGCAACATAGGCCCCACACACACACACAGCCCCTATGTGACGCCCTTTCCAACCACTTCCTCCACAAAATCCTGGACATCCACAACAGCTTCACATCACACACACACACCACACATACCCCTCTCCCACCCAACTCAACCCCCTCTCAAGACCCCACCACACTATCCACATGGACCCCTACCATACACGAAGAAACAGAACAAACCATGAACTCCATCCACTCCGGTTCCCCCTCCGACCCCTGTCCACACGGCATCTACAACAAAGCTAGCCCTACCATCGCCCCCATACTCTACAACATAATCAACTCCTCTTTTCACTCCGCCACCTACCCAGACCCCTGGAAGCACTCAGAAATTACCGCTCTCCTAAGAAAAAAACAAGCCGACCCGGAGATCCTCTCCAACTACCGCCCCATCTCCCTCCTCCCGTTCCCCGCCAAGGTTGCAGAGAAATTAGTCAACACTCGCCTATCCCACTTCCTCGAAGAAACCAACACCCGTGACTCCTCACAATCTGGGTTCAGCAAGAACCACAGCACAGAAACCGCCCTCATCGCATGCACTGACGACATCAGGACCAAAGTCGACAAAGGCGAGACCATCGCACTCATCCTCCTAGACCTCTCCACAGCTTTTGACACCGTCTGCCACCACACACTCCGCACACGCCTCCACAACATAGGAATCCACCACAAAGCCTTATACTGGCTCTCCGACCGAACCCAGAAAGTCCACCTCCCGCCCTTCCACTACCAACACTACCAAGGGTCCTCTCTCAGCCCCACACTCTTCAACATCAACATGATCCCCCTAGCCAACATTCTCCGAGCACACGGAATCACCATCCTCTCATATGCAGATGACACCCAACTCATCCTCTCCCTCACCCGCAACCCCACCACCGCCAAAACCAACCTACACGCCGCTCTCCTAGACACCGCCAACTGGATGACCACTAACCATCTCAAGCTCAACTCAAACAAAACCGAAGTCATCATCTTCGGCCCCAACAAAACCACATGGGATGCCTCCTGGTGGCGCACCGCCCTAGGCCCCGCACCCACCCCCACAACCCATGCACACAACCTCGGCATCATCCTCGACCCCGCCCTCTCCTTGACACAGCAAATCAATGCTCTAACCTCCTCCTGCTTCCACACACTCCGCACCCTAAAAAAATCCTTCAAATGGATCCCCCCTGAGACCAGAAAGACAGTCACCCACGCACTCATCAGCAGCAGACTGGACTACGGCAACGCCCTTTACGCCGGCACCACACTCAAACTCAAACTCCAAAGAATCCAGAACACAGCTGCGCGCCTCGTCCTCGGCCTCCCCCGACACAAACTTATCTCACCACACCTAAAATCCCTACACTGGCTCCCCATAGACAAGAGAATCACATTCAAGATCCTCATGCAAGCACACAAATCCCTCCACAACACCGACCCAACCTACCTCAATGAAAGAGTAAACTTCCACACTCCCACACGCAGCCTCCGATCAGCCGACCTCGCCCTAGCCACAGTCCCCCGCATCCTCCCCACGACCTTCGCAAAACCAAAGACCTACTAGTCTTCAGAAAGAACCTCAAGAATTGGCTGTTCGACCAGTTACCTTACCTTCCCTGGCCCGCCCCCCCACCCCCAAGCGCCTTGAGACCCTCACGGGTGAGTAGCACGCTCTACAATTTTTTTTGATTGATTGAAAAGTAAGATGTACTTTTAAGTTTCACATGTACCGGTAGTGAAAAACTCCCAAAGTAATTTTTCACTACTGTGAGGCTTACACCTCTCATAGGTTAATATTGGGAATTCCTTGATATACTTTTAAGCTGTAAATCCTGATTAGAAGGCAGTAGCTGATCATGTTTCATGTAATTGGAATGGTAATGATAACTCCTCTTTAATGATAAAGTCAGATCTAACATTACTATTTTAGAAATTCCACTGTTAGAAAGTGGGCATTTCTCTGTTCATACAGCCGTGTGTGCCTGCATCCTGTTCCCAATACACGTCTGGGGTGGGAGACAGCTACATTTTGTGCATTCCCTCTAGATAGCCACAAACACAGGAAGTTTAGGTGTGTCTGAGTGCTCATCACCAATCATCTACATTCAGATGGTTCTTCCTGGTCAGGAAGGGTGGGAGGGGCTGACACACATGAAGAGGCAGTGCCTGTCCAAAGACAAAGGACTGATCACCGCCCCCACCCCCCAATAGTCTGGAGCCAGGACTGGGAGAAAGGATGCTTGTACACTTTAAAGACCCTTCTTTAATGTCACCCCCACTTCAAGGGCACATATGGGTATAAGTACTCAGACCCCACCAGATCAGACACTTATGAAGCTACAACTGGACTTTCTCAGACGAACTGCTGTGCTGCATCAAGGACTGTCACACTACTGGAATGTTAACCTAGAAGGACTACTTTTCTGCCGTGCTGCCCTCCTGCCTGCTGCTCTTTGGCCTTGCTAAGGGAGAGCTGAACTTTGCCTTGTGTTGTGAGGTTATTTTTACCATTTTTATATGGGCACATGATTTAGCTTTGGTCCTGAGGCCTGTGCCATTTTAACCAGTTACATTTCACTTTTATTCCTTTCATTATTTTAGCGATGCTTCATTTTAGTGGAGATGTTTTTTAATCCTTCCTTATGTAAACTATTATTCATTTCTTTGCATGACACTTCTGTAGGAAAGTACCCTCTTTCTTGGCATGGTGAACCCCATTTTCTGCCTGTTGTCAGTGTGCTTGACTGTGTTCACTGGGATCCTGCTAACCAGGACCCCAGTGATTATGCTCTCTCCTCTAAATGTGGTTGCTACTTACTGTTAACACAGTATATTACCCACAATTGGCATACTAGTGCCCCCTTATAGTGTGTAGTATATGGTACCTAGGTACTCAGGGCACTGGGGTTCCAGGCAATCCCTATGGGCTGCAGCACATTTTTTGCCACCCATAGGGAGCCCATGCAAAGGCTTCTGTAGGACTGCCATTGCAGGCTGGGTGAAAAAGTGCATGCACCATTTCACTGCCATTTATACTGCACCAGGTCACTTATAAGTCACCCACATAGCAGGCCCTCCAGCCTTGGGGGCAGGGTGCAAAGTACCTATGTGTGAGGGCACCCCTGCACTAGCAGAGGTACCTCCACTATCTCCAGGACCATTTTACTAAACTTTGTGAGTGCGGGGACACCATTTTACACGTGTACAGACATAGGTCACTACCTATGTCCAGCTACATAATTGGTAACTTCGAACATAGACATGTTTGGTATCAAACATGTTGGATTTATATCCCAAGGCTTTTGCAATCATTGGTTGTATAATTCCATGCATTTGGGGGTGCCTTAGAAGACCCTCAGTATTGCCGTTGCGGTTTCTGCACTCCTGTTGCTTGAAAAGCTTGAGCCCAGGAAGGCAGAACAAAGGATTTCCTTTGGGAGAGGGGTGTCACACCCTCTCCCTTTGGAACTAGGTGTTACACACTTGGGAGGGGTGGCCTTCCCAAGCCACTGGAAATTCTTTAAAGGGCACATTCAGTGCTCTCCTTCCATAAACCAGTCTACTCCAGTTCAGGGACCCCCAGTCCCTGCTCTAGTGCGAAACTGGACAAAGGCAAGGGGAGTGACCACTCCCCTGTCCATCATCACCCCTGGACTGGGGCCCAGAGTTCCTGCAGAGGGTCTCTGGGTTTTGCATTCTTGGATTCCAAGTTGGCAGGGAACTCTGGGAGCATCTGAGTGGCCAGTGCCAGCAGGTGACATCAGAGCCCTCACCTGAAAGGTGCTTACCTGGTTAGATGACCAATCCCCCTTTCAGGGCTATTTAGGTTCTCTCCTTTGGGTGGTTCTTCAGATTGCAAGACTCCAGAAGGAATGCTCTGCATCCTCCACTTTGACATCTCATTGAAGAAACTGCATCTGGACACACCAGGAACTCTACAAGCTGCAACAAACAAGCAAGATGCCTTCTGAAACATTGTATCTCCATTTCCTGCCAGCTACTGCAACTGTTTCCCGGTTGTGCATCCTCTGAGGACAGCCCATCTTCAGCCTGCCCCAGAAGAGCAAAGGAACCTCCTTGGGGTGAAGGAGTCACTCACCTGATTCGGCAGGCACCAACTGCAACAACGACTGGCTTAATTAATCCCCTCTCCTGCTGAGCTGTGTGGATCACGGGTGGTAGACTGAAGTGGTCCCGACGGTCCTCACATCCCAATGTCCAACTTTGGTGGAGGTAAGAGCTTGCCTCCCCACACAAGACAGTGCCCCAATGCACTGTGTGTTTTGCAGCTGCCAAGGCTTATTGGCATCCTTTCTACAAGTCCTTTGTGCATCTTGTAGCTCCTGCCCCCAGCACTCTATCCTGCGACGCGCAGCTTCCTGAGTGGTTTTGTGGCGACGTGGGAGCCTTTGACATAGTGCTGCATGGGCCTCTTCTGCAACTTTCTTGTCCCCATGCTGTGGGACTCTTGTGTGTTCTGCCTGGTCTTTTGTGGGCTCTCTCCACTGCTGGTATCTTGCAGTCTCTTCTGGTCCTTGCATAATTCTTCTTTTTGTTTCTGTGTGTGTTCTGGGAAAGTTACTGTGATTTACTCCTGCTCACTGGGTAGGCTCTAGTACTTACCTTTGGGGTTTTCAAGGACTCCCAGCTCCCCTCTGCACACTACACTTGCCTAGGTGGGAGACGACTTTCTCATTCCACTTTCCTAGTATATTGTTTGTGCTCCCACAGGCCAATTTCTAACTATTATGATTTTCACTAATTGCACTGTTTTTTGTAACTGTTTTTACACTTATTTCTGTATGCTAAAGTATATAGTTTGTGTATTACTTACCTCCTAAGGTAGTATAGCCTCTAGGGGATGTTTGGTATTTGTGTCAAAAAAATAAAGTACTGTGTGACTACATTGGTACTGCATGAGCTAAGCCTTGGCTACTCATCAACCGCTCACAGCTACCTCTAGGAAGCCTGGCTTCTAGACACTGCCTACAGTTCACTAATAAGTGATAACTGGACCTGGTATAAGGTGGAAGTACCATAGGTACCCACTACAAACCAGCCCAGGCTCTTACAACTTCTCTCCTTGTGCTGAACCCAATGCTGCCCACGATCATCATCAGGTACTGCCAATCCAAAGGGAACACTGTCTATCTTACATGGAAAATACATATTTTATCGTCAGTGCAAGTTCTTGGAATAACAGATATGATATTATAAAACATCATACTGCCCACATCTTAGAAAGGCTGTTCCAGCCAGTCCACCATCCTGTCATGCATGTCATCACAGTTTCTGCCCTTTTGGTTCCTATTCATCTACATGGGAGGACTCCTGGCAGACTAACAAACCTCTTCTAATCTCAGTGCAGGTATGGGGTTAGGTTTCCTTCCTGGGAACAAAAGGGATGATTAGGACCAACACTGCTACTTGCTCTCATTAAGAAACTCAGTGGTGTAGGTTAGGAATACCAGGCACACTGATATGACAGTGTTAGAAATGGGGTCTTTGGTTGGCAGTCAGGTTACTCCCTGTCCATGCAAGGACCCTCATTCTAGTCAGGGTAAAGGAGAATCACCCTCAGCTAACCCCTGCTCACCCCCTTGGTAGCTTGGCACGAGCAGGCAGGCTTAACTTCAGAGTAGGTGTTAAGTATTTGCACCAACACACATAGGCCCTCATTCCGACCCTGGCGGTTTCAAACCGCCAGTGTGGAGGGCAGAGGAAGCACCGCCAACAGGCTGGCGGTGCTTCCCGGGCCATTCTGACCGCGGCGGTAAAGCCACGGTCAGAAAAGGGGAACCGGCGGTTTCCCGCCGGTTTTCCCCTGGCCCAGGGAATCCTCCATGGCGGCGCTGCTTGCAGCGCCGCGATGGGGATTCCGACCCCCTTCCCGCCAGCCTGTTCCTGGCAGTGAAGAGGCTGGCGGGAACGGGTGTCGTGGGGCCCCTGGGGGCCCCTGCACTGCCCATGCCACTGGCATGGGCAGTGCAGGGGCCCCCTAACAGGACCCCACAAAGATTTTCACTGTCTGCTTAGCAGACAGTGAAAATTACGCGACGGGTGCCACTGCACCCGTCGCACCCCTGCAAATCCGCGGCTCCATTCGGAGCCGGCTTCCTCTTTGCAGGGGCTTTCCTGGCCCAGCGGGAAAGTTGAAATGACCCCCGCGGTCATTTGACCGCGGTGTGGTCTTTGGGCGGTTTCCGCCCGGCGGGCGGCGCCCGCCGCCCGCCTGGGTCAGAATGACCCCCACAGTAACTTAATGAAAATACTACAAAATGACACAACACAGGTTAAGAAAAATAGGAAATATTTATTTATACAAAATAAGACCAAAATGACAAAAATCCAACATACACAAGTCAAAATATTTATTTTAAAAGCAAAAGAGTCTTAAATCCTTTGAAAAAGGTAAGCGGTGTGTCGATTTCTCACCCGCAAGCGAGACCGTGCATCATTTCTCCTACTCCGGTCGGGTCGGCGTACTTCGTTATTCCTCTCCGCAGGAAAGTGATGCATCGATCCCGGAAAGCACTCGCGTCCGGGCAGGCGTTGCATAATTTTTCCATGCCCTGCAACATTTGCATCGAAAATCCTGCAGCACGGTATCAGCAAAACTGCACTGTGTGGGTTGGAATGTTACCAGCCTCCGTTAGTGGTGTGGTGGGTCGTTTCTCCAGCCGCATGTGTCAATCTTTCAACCACTGCAGGTGGTGCATCGATTTCAGCCGCGGAACGGTGCCGCATCGTTTCTTCAGCTGCGTCTCGGAGATTGCGTAGGAAATTTACCCGCACAGCTGTCTGTACGTGGATTTTCAATCTTGGTTTGCCAGCTTCACCTGTCAAGGACCCAGAAACTGGATAGGGCACCACTTGTCAGGGCAGGAGTCTCAGCAGAGAGTCCAGGTGCTGACATGGGAAGTCTTTGATGGCCCTGAGACTTCAACAACAGGAGGCAAGCTCAGGACAAGCCCTTTGGAGATTTCTTCACAAGCAGGAATGCACAACAAAGTCTTTGTCCTCTTTCTCCAGGCAGAAGCAGCAACTGTAGGATAGCTCCAGAAAGCACAGTCACAGGCAGGGCAGCACTTCTCCTCAGCTCTTCTCCAGGCAAAGGTTCCTTTTGATGTCCAGAAGTGATCTACAGTCTGTGGTTTTGGGTGCCCTTCTTATACCCATTTTGCCCTTTGAAGTGGGCTTACTTCAAAGGAAAGTCTCTCTCAGTTCTGAAATTCTGCCTTGCCTAGGCCACGCCCCAGACACACACACCAGGGGGTTTGTGACTGCATTGTGTGAGGGCAGGCACAACCCTTGCAGGTGTGAGAGACCACTTCTCCTCTCCCTCCTAGCACAGATGGCTCATCTGGATATGCAGGCTACACCCCAGCTCCCTTTGTGTCACGGTCTAGAGAGAGGTGCAAACAGTCTAACTGTCAAACTGACCCAGACAGGGAATCGACAAACAAGCAGAGTCACAAAATGGTTTAAGAACTTTCTAAATGTGGCATTCTCAAACACGCAGGGGGTCATTCAGACCCCGGCGGGCGGCGGGAGCTGCCCGCCTGGTGGGAACCGCCGAATGACTGCACCGCGGTCAAAAGACCGCGGCGGCCATTCTGTGTTTCCCGCTGGGCTGGCGGGCGACCGCCAGAAGGCCGCCCGCCAGCCCAGCGGGAAACCCCTTTCCACGAGGACGCCGGCTCTGAATGGAGCCGGCGAAGTGGGAAGGGTGCGACGGGTGCAGTTGCACCCGTCCCGAATTTCAGTGTCTGCAATGCAGACACTGAAATTCTATGTGGGGTCCGCTTACGGGGGCCCCACGACACCCCATACCACCATCCTGTTCCTGGCGGGCGAACCGCCAAGAACAGGATGGCGGTATGGGGTGTCAGAATCCCCATGGCGGCGCAGCAAGCTGCGCCGCCATGGAGGATTCCATAGGGCAGCGGAAAACCGGCGGGAGACCGCCGGTTTTCCTGTTCTTACAGCGGCCAAACCGCCGCGGTCAGAATGCCCTGCGGGGCACCGCCAGCCTGTTGGCGGTGCTCCCGCCGACCCTGGCCCCGGCGGTCCTTGACCGCCAGGGTCAGAATCACCCCCGCAATCTTAAAATCAACTTTACTAAAAGATGTATTTTTAAATTGAGATCAGAGACCCCAAACTCCACATTTCTATCCAGTCCCAACGAGAAACTATGCTTTAATCTTATTTAAAGGCAGTCCCCATGTTAACCTATGAGAGGGATAGGCCTGGCAAGTGGGTACACTTGACAAGTCAAATTGGCAGTTTAAAACTGCACACACAGGTACTGCAATGGAAGGTCTGAGACATGATTACAGAGCTACTAATGTGGGTGGCACAACCAGTGTTGCAGGCCCACTAGTAGCATTTGATGCACAGGACCTGGGAACCTCTAGTGCACTGTACTAGGGACTTACTAGTATATCAAATATGACAATCATGTATAACCCAATTACATGCACATTTTGCATAGGAGCACTTGCACTTTAGCCATGGATAGCAGTGGTAAAGTGCCCCGAGTAACAAAAACAGCGAAAACAGAGTCCAGCACACATCAACAACCTTGTAAACTGAGGGTAAAAGTTAGGGGAGACCACGTCAAGGATGCCAAGTCTAACACGTGTCCCCACCCTGCTGAAAGTGAGGAGCAACTGCCTAACCTCATGAGAGTTCTCATCACTAAGGTGGTAGAATCTGGACAGACCATCAGCATTGGCGTGTTCTGTACCAAGGCGGTGTTCCACCATAAAGTCTATCTCCTGTATAGAAATGAACCACCTCAACAGTTTTGGTTTTTCACCCGTCATCTGCATTAACCATCTGAGGGGCCTGTGGTCGGTCTGAACCCGTAAGTGAGTCCCAAACACATAGGGTCTTAGGTTCTTCAGTGTCCAGACCAAAACAAAAGCTTCACTTTCTATGGCACTTCACCTACGTTCCCTGGGAAGTAACCTCCTGCTAATGAAGGCTACAAGTTGATCTAGGCCCTCTTCATTAAGCTTTGAGAGTACTGCTCCAATACCATGCTCTGAGATGTCTGTTTGCACAACAAACTCCTTGGAGTAGTCAGGTGCCTTCAGCACGGGTACTGTGCACATGGGAGCCTTCAGGGCATCAAAAGCAGCCTGGCAAGCCTCTGTCCAGATCACCTTCCGTGGTTGCTTCTTAGACGTCAGCTCAGTCCAGGGGAAAACAATGGTACCATACACCTTGACAAACGTCCTGTAGTAGCCAGTGAGGCCTAAAAAGGCTCTCACCTCAGTCTGGGTCTTGGGAGGCTCCCAAACAAGAATGGTGTCAATTTATGGCTGTAGGGGTGCCATCTGGCCACTCCCTACCTTGTGTCCCAAGTACACCACAGAAACCTGCCCAATTTGGCACTCGCTTGCCTTCATAATGAGGTCTTCCTTTTGCAGGCACTGTGCAGAGGTGTTGCAGCTTTTCCTCCCATATGGAACTAAAAAAAAGCAATGTCATCCAGGTAGGCGAAACTGAACTCATCAAGCCCAGCCAATACCTGTTTGACCAACCTCTGAAAGGTGCCATTGGCATTTTTCATCCTAAATGGCATCACCTTAAACTGAAAGTGCCCATCCGGGGTTGAAAATGCAGACCTCTCCATGGCACCCTCAGTCAAGGCAATCTGCCAATACCCAGACGTTAAATCAAATGTGCTGAGGTAGGTGGCAGCTCCGAACTCTATGAGCTCATCAGCTCGGGGATGGGGTGTGCGTCAGTCTTGCTGACTGCATTGAGATCCTGGTAGTCCACACAGAACCGGGGTTCTGGAGTGGTACCAGGTGCAGCAGCCCTTGGGACCAATACCACAGGGCTGGCCCAACGACTGCTGGAATGCTGAATAACTCCTAGGGTTAACATCTTGGATACCTCATCCTTAATGCTAGCACTGACCTTGTCAGTCATGCTGTAAACTTTTTCTTTAATGGGTGTACTGTCCCCAGTGTCCACATCATGTGTGCACACGTATGTGACCACTGGGATTAAGGAAAACAGGGAGGCAAACTGTCCCAACACCTGGCAACAGTCCCTCTGCTTGCTCTGCAGTCAGGGAGGGAAGGAGGATCACTCCCTCCACAGACCATCTTTTTCTCCTGCAGACAGGAGGTCAGGAAAAGGCTCACTCTCCTCCTCCATCCCATCGTCTGTGGCAAGCAGCATGGACAGTTCAGTCCACTCAAAGTGTAGTTTGAGTCGGTTAACATGCAGGACCCTTAATAGGTTTTTGGAAGTCTGCAAGTCCACCAGATAGGTGACTTCACTCTTGCACTCCACTACTTCAAAAGGCACAGTCCACTTCTCTTGGAGCGCCCTAAGCTCCACTGGTGCCATCACCCATACTATTTGACAATGTTGAAACTTGACCAGAGTGGCATTCCGGTCATACCACCGTTTCATTTCCTTCTGGCGTGCTTCCAGGTTCTCCTGTGCCAGACTCCTGAAGTGGGCAGTCTGGTTTCTCAGAGCCAGCATGTAGCTAAATACATCCTGGGGGGGTTTATTTGGAGTTTTTTCCAAAGCCTCCTTCATCTGACTTAAATGTCCCCTCACAGGGTGCCCATAGATCAGCTCAAAGGGACTAAACCCAAGTCCCTTTTGAGGCACCTCCCTCTAAGTGAACAGAAGGCATGCAAGAGGACATCCCACTTCTGCCTCAAGGGCTCTGACAGGCCCACAATCATGCCTTTCAAGGTGCAATTGAATCTCTCAATCAGACCATTGATTTGGGGGTGGTAAGGGGTGGTGCACTTGTAGGTTACCCCACACTCCTTCCAAGAGACTTCATAAATGTAGATATGAAGTTGCTACCCCTATCAGATACCACTTCCTTTGGGATTCTCATGCGGCTAAAACCCTCATCAATGCACGACCAACCACAGGGGAAGTGATTGACCTCAAAGGAATGGCTTCTGGGTACCGGGTGGCATGGTCCGCCAAGCCGAGGATGAACTTGTTCCCCATGGCTGTCTTGGGATCCAGAGGCCCCACAATGTTAATATCAACCCTTTCAGAGGGGGCACTAACAAAAGGAAAAGGTTGGAGGGGAGCCTTACATTTCCCCCCCCTACTCTTGCCACTTGCTTGACAAGTTCGGCAAGACCTACAATGAGCATCTGTGTGCCTGCACCTTAAGGGCCAGCAAAAGTGGGTGAGAAGCCTCTCAAAGGTCTTGCCCTGCCCCAAATGTCCTGCTAAAGGTACATCATGAGCCAACTCCAATAGGAAGGCCCTGAAGCACTAGGGTACCACCAGCACACGGGCTGACCCAGGCTCAGGAACCTTAGGCTCATTATACAGGAGGACGTCCTCCCAGAACATCAGGTGAGATCCTGGCTCCTTGCCAGCCCCCTGGTCTGCAGCCTGCTGCCGCAAACCCTCCAGAGTAGGGCATGCCTTCTGTGCTGCACAGAATGCTTCCCTGGTGAGCCCCCCTTCCTGCTGCTACTGTAACAGCTCAGGGACCTCCCCCAGATCAGCAATCTGTTCCCCTGTAGGCTCCGCCTCCCCCTGGACCATGGGAATGTCTGAGGCCGGTTTCCCGTACCTCCTGCCCTTCCTCTTTTTGGCGGTCCCCTGGTCCACTGTTTCAGGCTCCAGGGGCTCTTGATCACCCTGACGGGCTGCCCTTGACACGGTAGATACCCATACCCACCCAGGCAGACCCAACATCTCCAAGTATGACCTGTGTTCTACCTCCTTCCAAGGGGAATCCTCCAGGTCTTTGCCAAGCAAACAATCTACAGGCATGGTTGGACTCACAGGTACCTTCAAGGAACCTGTGACCGCCCTCTCCCCCATTCAACGGGAGCCTGCGCCACTCTACACAGGTGCTCTGAGTTCTCCACTGCAACTACTTGGTGAAGTACACAGGGATCAATCTGCTCTTCAGACACCAGGTGACTCCTCGCTCCAGTCACACTGGCTCCTGTGTTTCTTAGAGCCTCTACCCTCTGTCCATTGATTTGTCACTCACTGCCTGTACTTCTTAGTGTTCTCAGGCACTAGGGTTGTCTGGACCATCGAGTGAGACAAGGGTCATCTCAGCTGGCTCCCACCCACCTGGAACCAATTCCTCTCCAAGCGCTACACTAGCCAAACCCTGGGACTGCACACCAGTGGGTGCCAGTGTACTCTTGGGGTATTTGGGGTCCTCCGTCACATGACTCACTTGGTCACATGCATAACACTTACGTGGGGGACCCCCTGCCACTGGTTTCCCTTTGGAGAACCATGGCTTCTTCTCACTAGTGGGGGCTGGGAATCTTTACGCTGGGAACCAGAGTGGGGCCCTCTAGAGAACTCCCCCTGTTTACCCTTACCCCCTTTCTTCTGAGAGGGACCCTGCCCACCCTTGGGGTGGTCTCCCCCATACCTCTTTTGGACCCTGGTGCTCTCCCAGATGTCCGCTTCCTGAGGAAGCTTCCTGGGATCAATCAGCTTGCTGTCAATTAGGTGCTGGCGCAGCTCTGGAAAACATAAAGGGGGCCGGGGACGGAGGAAGCACTGCCAACAGGCTGGCGGTGCTTCTGGGGCAATTCTGACCGCGGCGGTAAAACCGCGGTCAGAAAAGGGAAACCGGCGGTTTCCCGCCAGTTTTCCCCTGCCCCAGGGAATCCTCCACGGCGGCGCTGCAAGCAGCGCCGCCATGGGGATTCCGACCCCATTCCCGCCAGCCTGTTCCTGGCGGTTTACACCGCCAGGAAGAGGCTGGCGGGAACGGGTGTCATGGGGCCCCTGGGGGCCCCTGCAGTGCCATGCCACTGGCATGGGCACTGCAGGGGCCCCCTAACAGGGCCCCATGAAGATTTTCAGTGTCTGCAAAGCAGACACTGAAAATCGCGACGGGTGCCACTGCACTTGTCGCACACCAGCAACTCCGCCGGCTCCATTCGGAGCCGGCTTCATCATTGCTGCGGCTTTCCTGCTGGGCGGGCGGCCTTTTGGCGGTCGCCCGCCCGCCCAGCGGGAAAGTCAGAATGTCCGCCGCGGTCATTTGACCGCGGTACTGTCTTTTGGCGGTCTCTGCCCGGCGGGCGGCGCCTGCTGGGGTCGGAATGACCTCCAAAATGTACAAATGCTTCGCAGGAATTAAATTGTAAAGGCCCTTATACGTTTTTACCTTACTGCCCTTCACCCAACCATCCAGAGACCTGCAGAATGAAACAACACACTCCAACCATGTTTGAGATTCCTTCCTCTTATACGACCTGAACTTTTCTTTATACTGCTCAGGGGTGAGACCATGGGCCTGATTACAACTTTGGAGGAGGTGTTAATCCGTCCCAAAAGTGACGGTAAAGTGACAGATATACCACCAGCCGTATTACAAGTCCATTATATCCTATGGAACTTGTAATACTGCTGGTGGTATATCTGTCACATTTGGGACGGATTAGAACCTCCTCCAAAGTTGTAATCCGGCCCCATATCTTTTGAGTAGGGCATCCTTCATGACAGAGTAGGTGAGCCCCTGAGAATCCCCCAAGGAGTCAGAGTATCCCTCCCCTTTACCTCAGACCTGCCTCCCAATGAGCTTCAGGGACCAGATTCATGTAGAGAGTAGACTCATACCCCTTGAACCACAAGTATATGTCATCCTCCCTCTTGCAATCCTTCACTAGACCTTTTGGAATGTGTACCCATCTCTCAGGCTACACTGTACTGTTGCTGCCATCATCTGTACTGGACTGGCTGCTCTGATCTTTCTCTCTCAAACCAGGCTCATGAGCCAGCAGTATCTTCTTTTCCTCAATGGCCATCCTTCTCTCTTCCATCTCCCTTTGCATCCTACACTTTTCTAGCTCCAACTGGGGAGACCTCCCAGCCTGTCTGACCTGTAACTCTTCAGGTGTCAGACCCTTTGAGGACACACTGCTACCTGCCCTGGAGACTCTCTCCCTGGATGTAGGAGGCTGGCTTGGCTTATAGTGGGTACCTTATGGTACTTACACCTTGTGCCAGGTCCAGTTATCCCTTATTAGTCGATTAGAGGTGATCTAGCAGCTTAGGCTGATAGGGTAGCTATAGCAGAGCAGCTTAGGCTGAACTAGGAGACATGCAAAGCTCCTACTATACCACTTATATCACTTAGCACTATATCCTAAGACACAATACTCAGAGTTACTAAAAATAAAGGTACTTTTTTTGAGTGGCAATATGCCAAAAGTATCTTGGAGGATATACTCCCTTAGGAGGTACGTAATATACACAAAATATACACACAGACCAAAATCAGGTAAGTAAACAGTTAGAAAAGTAATGCAAACACTGTAGAACACAATAGAATTTAATAGGAGACAATAAGCCTAGGGCAACCAGGCTCATGAGCCAGCAGTATCTTCTTTTCCTCAATGGCCATCCTTCTCTCTTCCATCTCCCTTTGCATCCTACACTTTTCTAGCTCCAACTGGTGAGACCTCCCAGCCTGTCTGACCTGTAACTCTTCAGGTGTCAGACCCTTTGAGGACACACTGCTACCTGCCCTGGAGACTCTCTCCCTGGATGTAGGAGGCTGGCTTGGCTTATAGTGGGTACCTTATGGTACTTACACCTTGTGCCAGGTCCAGTTATCCCTTATTAGTAGATTAGAGGTGATCTAGCAGCTTAGGCTGATAGGGGTAGCTATAGCAGAGCAGCTTAGGCTGAACTAGGAGACATGCAAAGCTCCTACTATACCACTTATATCACTTAGCACTATGGGGGTCATTCTGACCCCGGCGGTCTAACTCCGCCGGGGCCAGGGTCGGCGGGAGCACCGCCGACAGGCCGGCGGTGCCCCGCAGGGCATTCTGACCGCGGCGGTTCAGCCGCGGCCAGAAAGGGTAAACCGGCGGTCTCCCGCCGCCCTTAGAATCCCCCATGGCGGCGCAGCTTGCTGCGCCGCCATGGGGGATTCTGACACCCCCTACCGCCATCCTGTTCCTGGCGGTTCGCCCGCCAGGAACAGGATGGCGGTAGGGGGTGCCGCGGGGCCCCTGGGGGCACCTGCCGTGCCCATGCCAATGGCATGGGCACGGCAGGGGCCCCCGTAAGAGGGCCCCACAAAGTATTTCAGTGTCTGCCTAGCAGACACTGAAATACGCGACGGGTGCAACTGCACCCGTCGCACCTTCCCACTCCGCCAGCTCAATTCTGAGCCGGCATCCTAGTGGGAAGGTTGATTTGCCATGGGCTGGCGGGCGGCCTTTTGGCGGCCGCCCGCCAGCCCAGGGCAAATGTCAGAAACACCGCAGCGGCCGTCCGCCAAGGTTAGAATTAGGGCCTATATCCTAAGATACAATACTCAGAGTTACTAAAAATAAAGGTACTTTATTTGAGTGGCAATATGCCAAAAGTATCTCGGAGGATATAGGGGGTCATTCCGACCCTGGCGGTCCTTGACCAAAATCAGGTAAGTAAACAGTTAGAAAAGTAGTGCAAACACTGTAGAACACAATAGAATGCAATAGGAGACAATAAGCCTAGGGCAACACAAACCATACACTCCAAAAGTGGAATGCGAACCACGAATAGACCCCAGACTTAGGGGGTGAATCCAACCCTGGCGGTCGGTGATAAAGCGGCGGCCAACCCGCCAACAGGCAGGCGGTAAAAAAAAATGAATTCTGACCCTGGCGTGAACCGCCAACACAGCCCGCCACTTTAACACTCCGACCGCCACGGCAGGACAAACAAACAGCGCAGCGGTCACCGCCAACAGACAGGCGGCAGACAAGGTACCGCCCACACTATCACGACCCACCAATCCGCCACCTTTTCCGGGGCGGGAGCGCCGCCGATAAAAACACAGCGGAAACAGACTACGAACGGGAAAACGCTTACCTCTACACACTCCACGAGGACGGAGAACAGCATGGAACCCGAATTGAACATCCTACCAGCTATTGTCTACCTGCTCATCTACCACGAGTACGAACGCCGGCGCAGACGACAACGGTGAGTACTGCACCTACGACACAGGGGAGGGGGGAGGGGGGAGGAGAAAAGGTTACGGGCACACACATAAGCGACACCACCCCCCACCCCCCCCAACTATCTACCCACCAATGCAGAGCAACAACTCAGAGTGACACCCCCCAAACCCCCCGGAAAAATGCAAAGACATAATTAAAATGATAATAAAAATGTATGTATAAAATAGGTTCATTGAAGTCATGGAAAATTATGTTTATGAAATATAAAATAAAAAAAATGAAGAGTGCAAAATCTATATACATAGGCAATAAGTCCTGCTCAGTTTGTCAAAGTTCCACAGTCCGTGGGCCAATGTCCACAAACACATGGGCAAAGCCCACACAGGAGACCAGATTCCGTTGGAGAGAACACTGCTGGGGCATCAGATGAGAAAACTACAGGCACCTCAGGGGGAAGGGAAGGGGGGGCACCTCAGCCACATGAGTCCACGACGCCAGATCCATGAGGGGCCTCCATGCCCACTGTCCCATCCTGGGGAGTGCAAAGCCACAGTCTCACAAGTCTCTACAGTGGGTGGCTTGCCCACTGTGCCATCCTGGGGAGTGCAAAGCCACAGTCTCACAAGTCTCTACAGTGGGTGGGTTGCCGACTGTTACATCCTGGGGAGTGCAAAGCCACAGTCCATCAGATGGATACCCGACTCCACTGGTATTGGAGGAGGCAGGGTGCCCAGAGTGCAGCGTGAACACCAGCTCGACACAGAATCGGCACTGTCAATGGGCCAGCGGTGCTTGACGGCGGGGCCCAGCGGAGCGGTGCTTGACAGGAAGAGCCCAGCGGAGCGGTGCTTGACAGGAAGGGCCCAGCAGAGCGGTGCTTGATGGCGGGGCCCAGCGGAGCGGTGCTTGACAGGAAGGGCCCAGCGGAGCGGTGCTTGACGGCAGGGCCCAGCGGAGCGGTGCTTGACAGGAAGGGCCCAGCGGAGCGGTGCTTGACGGCGGGGCCCAGCGGAGCGGTGCTTGACGGCAGGGCCCAGCGGAGCGGTGCTTGACAGGAAGGGCCCAGCGGAGCGGTGCTTGACAGGAAGGGCCCAGTGGAGCGGTGCTTGACGCCAGGGCCCGGCGGAGCGGTGCTTGACGGCGTGGCCCAGCGGAGCGGTGCTTGACAGGAAGGGCCCAGCGGAGCGGTGCTTGACGGCGAGGCCCAGCGGAGCGGTGCTTGACAGGAAGGGCCCAGCGGAGCGGTGCTTGACGGCGGGGTCCAGCGGAGCGGTGCTTGACAGGAAGGGCCCAGCGGAGCGGTGCTTGACAGGAAGGGCCCAGCGGAGCGGTGCTTGATGGCGGGGCCCTGTTCAGCGGTGCCTGTCTTCACGGCGGGGCCCTGTTCAGCGGTGCCTGTCTTCACGGTGGGGCCCTGATCAGCAGTGCTCTTAACGGTGGGGCCCTGTTCAGCGGTGCTCTTCACGGCGGGGCCCTGTTCAGCGGTGCTCTTCACGGCAGGGCCCTGTTCAGCGGTGCTCTTCACGGCGGGGCCCTGTTCAGCGGTGCCTGTCTTCACGGCGGGGCCCTGTTCAGCGTGCCTGTCTTCACGGCGGGGCCCTGTTCAGCGGTGCCTGTCTTCACGACGGGGCCCTGTTCAGCGGTGCTCTGCACGGCGGTGCCCTGTTCAGCGTTGCTCTTCACGGCGGGGCCCTGTTCAGCGGTGCTCTTCACGGCTGGGCCCTGTTCAGCGGTGCTCTTCACGGCGGGGCCCTGTTCAGCGGTGCTCTTCACGGCTGGGCCCTGTTCAGCGGTGCTCTTCACGGTGGGGCCCTGTTCAGCAGTGCTCTTCACGGCGGGGCCCTGTTCAGCGGTGCCTGTCTTCACGGCGGGGCCCTGTTCAGCAGTGCTTGCCCTGTCTTTCAAGGGAGCCAGACCTGGCCAGGACTCCTCGCTTAGTCGACCTCCGACCATGCGGTTGCTGGCCCCTCCTGTGATGTAGTCCTGGGCCCGTGGGTGTCCTCCGTCACACCCGGTATGGGGCTGGTGGGGCCCTCCGGGTCCGCGCGCCTGCTGGCTGACTTCTCCGCCCTGCTGCCCTTGCCCTCCTTCGATGAGGCTCTCTGGCCCTTGCCTCCCCTTGATGTTGTGGCAGGTGACGGGCCACGACTTTGCTCCTTGGTGGCAGCCGTGTCAGCCTTCTCGCGCCGGCCCTTTGTTTTTTGCGTTCTCTTCCCAGGGGGTGGGCTGGCTGTCCCCTTGCTGCTGGCCGATGTATCTGCACTAGGAAAAGGTGGAATTCCAATACCCGTGCACAATGGTCGCCTTCGATGCAGGGCTGGTGGTGGCTGAGGTGCTCTTAGGACTCTTACCAGATGGAGGGGGTGGGTCAGTGTTTGGAAAGAGGTCAAGGTTGGAAAGGAAAATCAATTTGGAAAGACAGGGACGGGTAGGTGTAGTGGTTATGGGAGTGGAGGAAGAGGATGTGGTTGTAGGAGAGTCAGGTGTGCTGTCTTTGGGTGCAGGTGCTTGTGATGTAGGCTGTGGTGAGGTGGATGGCTGTTGGGTGGGTGGCTGCCTGCGTTTGTGTGTTTTGGAAGAGGGGGTGACAGACACAGTGGGAGAGGACACAGGGGATGTGTAAATGGCAGTGGGGGTGGTGACTGCACGTGTGCGGACAGTACTGGAGGGTGTGCTGGTGATGGGAGTACTGGCTGATGGTGGTGTGCATGCAGGTGTGAGTGGAGACGTCACAGGGAGGGAGGAGGGAGTCGAGGAGGAGGGGGACACAGAGGTGGTAGTGACTGTTGCCATGTCTGCATCTGGATGTTGCTTGGGTGAATGCTTGTGGGATCTGTGGTGCTTATGTCTGGATGAGCTGCCCTTGGGTGTTGAGGTGTGTGCAGGCTGGTCTGATGGTGTGGATGGGATAGGCTGAGGAACAGGAGACTGGGACTGGGTGGAGGCAGTTAGAAGAGGGAGGCAGGAAACAGGGACAATGGCTGCCGTCAGTGCTGAGGCCAGAGCATTGAACGATCGTTGATGGGCAGCCTGACCCGAATGAATGCCCTCCAGGTATGTATTGCTCTGATGCACCTCCCTTTCTACACCCTGGATGGCATTCAAGAGAGGTAGACTGCCCAACAATGAGTGTCCTCAGGAGGTCAATGACCTCCTCACTGAGGGCAGCTGGGGTAACTGGGGCAGGGCCTGAGGTGCCTGGGGCGAAGGAGATGCCCGCCTTCCTGGGCGAGCGGGCACGGAGCGAAGACTGAGGGGCTGCTGGGAGGGCAGGGCTGGTGCGCTGGGTGGCGGCTGTACCTGTTGTGGCGGTGGGCACGGATGTTGCCGCCACCGCAAGGGAACTCCCTTCCGAGGACGTGTCGGTGTCGCTGACGTCTCCACGGGTCCCCGTTGTGGAGCTCCCCTCGCCCTCCGTATCACTGGTGTACTCGGTGTCTGTAGCATGGCCCACCGGGGCCATGTGAGTTGCAGCTCCCTCGTGCTCCGATGCCAATTCTCCTCCGCCTGATGATGCTAATGCACACATGCACAAGAAGATAAAGAAAAAGGGTGGGGGGAGAAATAAAGACCGGTTGAGTGCATGCATTGTCAACACCGTTGTCGGAGAGGACAGACACAGGAGCCTCCTGCACTACGCCGCGCAATCGGGGTACACTACTCAGTACTTGTGACTAGGCCTACAGGTCTATGGACAACAAATGCACACATGGGAGATGCTGGACCATGGATAGCTGTACTTGGCACCCTACAGTGGTGGCGGCCGGGGGCACAGGGCCATGCCTAAAGGAGGGGACTAGCCTACAGAAAGCGCCCTGGCCTAAAGTCACCCAGAGCCCTCCTCCCCAACCCAGACACCTCCACTGCGCGCAAAGATAGCAGAATGTGCTGATACTCACCCCCTTGTGTCTGCTGTGATGTCCTCAGACGCCCATCCAAATCGGGGTAGGCCACCGCCAGGATCCGGGACATCAGGGGGGTCAAGGTACGACTGGCACCCCTCCTACGTTGGGAGGCCATCCCCAGCAGAGACTCGGCGGTCTTCCTGGTCCCGCGGCGGATGTCCTCCCACCTCTTTCGGCAGTGGGTGCCCCGTCTGTTGTGGACCCCCAGGGCCCAGACGTCCTTGGCAATGGCACGCCAAATGTCGACTTTCTGATGGGCGCTGACCTATTTGACATGTACAGGGTGGGAAAGGGAATATCATCACTTTTCTGCATGTTAGATGTGATTGGCCCCCCCTCCCCAAACTTGCCATGTGGCACATGGCCTCATCTGTCCTGCGTTGCACTCCTCATTCGCTCCCCTCCCCACCATCTTACATCCACCCCACTCAACACAGGCAAAGCCCATTCAACGTGCACCCAGTGTACTTACCTGTTGGTCTGGAGGACCGTAGAGTAGCGCATACTGGGGGAGGACCCCATCCACAAGTTTCTCCAGCTCTTCAGAAGTGAAGGCAGGGGCCCTTTCCCCAGTCGCAGCAGCCATTGTCTCTTCCAGACCGAGGTCACAGCAGCACTTGCAGTATAGGTCCTCTCCTGTGGATGATCAGGTCTTGAGTGATTAAGCAGCTAGAAAATGGCGGTCACGCCCGCGGCGGTGCGTACCGCCGCAGTGCGTACCGCGACCGCCGGCGCACATCGTCATTGGTTCCTGATACCCATAAGGTTCAATGTTAACCAATGCGGCTTCGCGCCGCTGTCTTCGACCGCCACAGTGTGCCACGCCAGCGCATTGACCTCACATCCCACTGTCACACTTCTCAGGTCAGGCAGCCGCCATTTCAAGGGCCCACATGGCCTAATGTCTACTGCGTCACACAGGCCTAGGTCTTGCATTGCCACTCATACAGGCCTTTCACTGCATTGCGAATCAATTACTGTGCAAGCTGTGTGAACGTACCTGTGGGTTGCTTGACTTTGTGCTCCATGTTGTCCTTCCTAGGCACCGTCCGCTGGGACTTGGGAGGAGAAGGATGAATCCTCCCGTGAACCGAACGACATATTATACTTCGATACAGACTTGACCGAGCCACTATACATGAACTGTGTGCCCAGCTGGAGCCAGACCTGATGTCCCCCATCCGCCAACCCACAGGGATTCCCCCTCTGGTGCAGGTTCTGTCAGTACTCCATTTTTTGGCAAGTGGGTCTTTTCAGACAACAGTGGCCATGTCATCTGGGATGTCTCAGCCTATGTTTTCTAAGGTTTTGTCCAGAATGTTGTCTGCCCTGATGAAATACATGCGGAGCTACATTGTTTTCCCTGAGGAGGATGAATTGGCTAGAGTGAAGGGTGATTTCTATGCCCTTGGACATATCCCAAACATCATTGGTGCCATTGATGGGACCCATGTGGCTTTGGTACCCCCCAAAGACAGTGAGCAGGTGTACAGAAATAGAAAAAGTTCTCATTCGATGAATGTCCAGGTGGTCTGTTTGGCAGACCAGTACATCTCCCATGGAAATGCCAAGTTCCCTGGGTCAGTGCATGACGCATATGTCATGCGAAATAGCAGCATCCCCTATGTGATGGAACAGCTACAGAGACACCGTGTGTGGTTATTAGGTGACTCTGGTTACCCCAACCTGTCGTGGCTACTGACTCCAGTGAGGAATCCCCGGACCAGGGCAGAGGAACGGTACAATGAGGCCCATGGGCGAACTAGGAGGTTAATAGAAAGGACCTTCGGGGTCCTGAAGGCCAGGTTTAGGTGCCTGCATATGACAGGGGGATCCCTAATGTACTCACCAAAGAAGGTGTGCCATATCATCGTGGCCTGCTGTATGCTTCACAATCTTGCATTGCGACGCCAGGTGCCTTTCCTGCAGGAGGATGGTCCAGATGGTGGTGTTGTAGCAGCTGTGGAGCCTGTGGAGAGTGAAGAGGAGGAAGACGACGGGGACGACACGGACAACAGGGACACAGTTATAAAACAGTATTTTCAGTAGCACACAGGTAAGAATCACCCACACCATTTTACATTTACTTCAGGCCTCCTGCGTCTCTACTTTCTGTTTACCCCACCATTTCCTTTTAACTGAATTGTGACTTTCCATTCACTTTTCAGAGCTGTTTGACCAACTGCGTGACTTCTGCTTTGTTTGCCCATGGACTACACCTTGTTGTCATTGGTATGTTGTCATCACAATGTCACAGAACATAATAGCACCGTTATGTGTGATACATAATAGTAAAATATAAGCAGACTCCTGTTATTGTACGTGCAATAAGTGATTTATTTCAAGTGCTACATATAGGTACCTGATAGTAAAACGGTGATGGGTGGGGGTGGAGTAATGTCCATGGCAGAGTCCAGTTCTCAGACGCACAGGTGCATTGTCCATATGCCTGTGGAAGGATGGAGCAGGGGCAGTTTAAGGTTGGACAGGGTGACAATGTGGGACAGTGGGATGACATCAGGGGGTATCTTATGCTGGCGGGGGTCTTGCAATCCTACTCTGTCTTCTTGTGTGATCTCAGGTTCCACTTGCGGGGTGGTTGTTCTTCAGCAGGAGGTGGGGTTCTGGTGGCCTGTCGTTGTGTGGTTGCCTCCTGTCCACTAGCGCCGGCGGAGGTGGTAGGCTGTTCCTGGTCCAGGCTAGTGACAGGGGCCCTTTGGGGTGCCACATGGTCCCGCAATGTGGTGACTATCTGGTTAAGGGCCAGGACTATGGTCCCCATTGCGGAACCGATGTTCCTGAGTTCCTCTCTGAACCCCATGTACTGTTCCTCCTGCTGTGCCTGGATCTCCTGGAACCTGGCCAGTACCGTCGTCATTGTCTCCTGGGAGTGGTGGTATGCTCCCATGATGGTGGTGAGGGCCTCTTGGAGAGTCGGTTCCCTGGGCCTGTCCCCCCCCGTCGCACAGCAGCCCTCCCAGTTCCCCTGTTTCCCTGGGCATCTTTCCCCTGGACGGTGTGCCCACTACCAATGCCCCCAGGTCCCTGTTGTTGTTGGGGTGGTGGGTCAACCTGGGTGCTCTGTAGTGGCGGACACACCGCTGATTGACGTGTCCTGGAGACAGAGGCATGGGCCCGCTGGGTGGGAGCTGTGCTGGTGTTCCCAGAGGGGGTTGGGTCTGCTGTAGCCTGTGGCTGTATGTGGGGAACCGACTGTCCAGAGGTCCCCGATGGTCCGGGCTGGTCATCTGGGTCCAGGTCGACAGAGCTGCTGTCATCGCTGGGGTCCTCTTCTGGGGGTGGGATGGGCATCTCTGTACCCTCCGTGCCGGTGTGGTGGCGTTCGGGTCCTGCAGGGGTATAAGGGTATGGTTATTGGTTCTGTGTGTGGCATTTCGTGTGATGGGTGGGTGTCCGTGTACCCAAGTGCAGGCATTCCCGTGTGGGGGCTTTTGTGAGGGTGGCTTGTGGGGGTGATGTGTATGTGCAGTGGGCATGCTTTGGTGATGGGTGTCCATGCTTTGTGGCCGCATGCAGGTCTAGGTGTTGGGATGGGTGGGTTGTGATGGTGGGACCTTAGCAAGGAGTTGGTGTGATGGGGGTGGGGGTGAGGGTGGGGGTATGTGCTGGCATGCAGGTGGGGTGGGAAGTAGTAGTTACGATTTGACTTACCAGAGTCCATTCCTCCGCCTACTCCTGCGAGGCCCTCAGGATGCAGGATGTGCAAGACTTCCTCCTCCCATGCTGTGAATTCTGGGGGAGTAGGTGGGGGTCCACCGCCAGTCTTCTGCACCGCAATGTTGTGCCTTGATACCATGGAACGCACCTTCCCCCGTAGGTCGTTCCATCTCTTCCTGATGTCGTCCCGATTGCGTGGATGCTGTCCCACCACGTTGCACCTGTGCCCCGAATAGCTGGGGCTCTACACGTACTATTTCCTCCACCATGACCCTGAGTTCTGCGTCAGAGAACCTGGGGTGTCTTTGGGGTGCCATGGGGTGGTGTGGATGAGGTGAGGGATGTTGTATGTGTTGTGGAGTGTGATGTGTGTGGTGGTGTATGGTGTTTTGTGCGTTGTAATTGTGTGGGTGATGTTGTGATTGGCCTCTGTGTGATGGTCTACTCTAAGCTGTGCAGTCTCTCTCTGTCCTTGATTCGCAATTTTTGTCGTAAGGGTTTGTGGGTGATGTGGGTGTGTGTTTTATATAGTATTGTGTGTGTGGGAGTGGTGTGTGTATGTGTATCAGGTGTGTGCATTTCAAATTGTCCAATGTGGTGGTGTTTTGTAAGGGTGTGTGTATTTTGAGCACGGCGGTGTGTACCGCCAATGGAATACCGCAGTTGAAAGACCGCCGCGTGGATTCGTCGGTCGGAATGGCATGGGCGTATATCTGTTGGCGTGGCGGTGGAGGTTTGGTCATCGCCATTTTTTCGCTGACCTTTGGTGTGGCAGACTTTTGTGGATGTCGGGTTTTTGGCGGTTTGCCAGTTGCGGGTCAGAATGACCGTGGCGGTTTACCGCGACCACGGCGGTGTTATGGCGGTCTTCTGACCGGCGGTAAGCGCCTTTTACCGCCGAGGTCAGAATGACCCCCTTAGTGTAGTGTGTAGAGGGTCGCTGGGAGTGTAAGGAAACACTAAGGGTGTCCAAGATACCCCACCCCAAAACGTAGGAGTAAAGTTACCCTACTACCCCAGAAAGACAGTAAAGTCGAGATAGGGGATTCTGCAAAAACAACAACTGACAACAAAGCACTGAAGATGGATTCCTGGACCTGAGGACCTGCAAAGAAAGGGGACCAAGTCCAAGAGTCACACAAGTGTCCAGGGAGGGCAGGAGCCCACTAAACCCCGGATGAAGGTGGAGAGGGGCTGCCTCTGGGTGGAAGAAGCCGAAGATTCAGCAACAACGGAAGGTGCCAGGAACTTCTCCTTTGGTCACAAGATGTCACACGGCATGTTGGAGGATGCAGAGTTGTTTCCACACACAGAGACCACAAACAAGCCTTGCTAGCTGCAAGAGTCGCGGTTGAAGGTTTTGGGTGCTGCCAGGGCCCAAGAAGGACCAGGAGGTTGCCCCTTGGAGGATGAGACAGATGGGGCACTCAGCAACACGGAGAGCCCACGGAGAAGCAGGCAGCACCCACAGAAGCGCCTGAACAGGCGTTCAGAAGATTTGAGAACAACTGTTGACTCAGAACGACAAAGGGTCCCACGAAGTCGGAGTCCAACTCAGCGAGTTGGGCAATGCAGGACAGAGTGCTGGGGACCTGGGCTAGGCTTTTCACATACAAAGTATTGCAAAAGTGCACAGAAGCCCGAGCAGCTGCAGTTCACGCAGTATACAGGATTACCGTCTGGCGTGGGGAGACAAGAACTTACCTCCACCAAATTTGGACAGAAGGGCCACTGGACTGTCGGGGACACTTGGATCCAACTCCTGTGTTCCAGGGACCACGCTCGTCAAGATGAGAGGGGACCCAGAGGACCAGTGACGCAGACGTTTGGTGCCTGCGTTGGCAGGGGGAAGATTCTGTCAACCCACAGGAGATTTCTTTTTGGCTTCCAGTGCAGGATGAAGGCAGACAGCCCTTAGAGCAAGCACCACAAGGAAACAGTCGAGAAAGCCGGCAGGATGAGGTGCTACAATGTTGCAGGTAGTCTTCTTGCTACTTTGTTGCGGTTTTGCAGGTGTCCTGGAGCAGTCAGCGGTCGATTCTTGGCAGAAGTCGAAGAGGGATGTGCAGAGGAACTCTGGTGAGCTCTTGCATTTGTTATCTGGTGAGAAACCCACAGGAGAGACCCTAAATAGCCCTCCGAGGAGGTTTGGCTACAGAGGGAGTTAAGCACCAATCAGGAGGGGTCTCTGATGTCATCTGCTGGCACTGGCCACTCAGAGGTGTCCATTGTGCCCTCACACCTCTGCATCCAAGATAGCAGAGGTCTGGGACACACTGGAGGAGCTCTGGGCACCTCCCTTTGGGAGGTGTTGGTCAGGGGAGTGGTCACTCCCCTTTCCTTTGTCCAATTTCATGCCAGACCAGGGCTGGGGGAATCCCTGAACCGGTATAGACTGGCTTATGCAAGGAGAGCTACTCCTCTCAGGCCCCTCACACCTATTTCCAAAGGGAGAGGGTGTATCACTCTCTCTCAGAGGAAATCCCTTGTTCTGCCTTCCTGGGACTGGGCTGCCCAGGCCCCGGGGGGGCAGAAACCTGTGTGAGTGTTGGCAGCAGCAGTAGCTGCAGAGAAAACCCACGAGAGTTAGTTTGGCAGTACACGGGCTCTATGCTGAAGCCCCGGGGATGGATGGAATTGTCCCCACCAATACCAGAATTATATTGGGGTGACAATTCCATGATCCTAGACATGTTACATGGTCATGTTCAGAATTACCATGGTGACGCTAGATATAGGTATTGACCTATATGTGGTGCATGCATGTAATGGTGTCCCCGCACTCACAAAGTCCAGGGAAATTGCCCTGAACAATGTGGGGGCACCTTGGCTAGTGCCAGGGTGCCCTCACACTAAGTTACTTTGCACCCAACCTTCACCAGGTGAAGGTTAGACATATAGGTGACTTATAAGTCACTTAAGTGTAGTGTAAAATGGCTGTGAAATAACGTGGACGTTATTTCACTCAGGCTGCAGTGGCAGTCCTGTGTAAGAATTGTCTGAGCTCCCTATGGGTGGCAAAAGATATGCTGCAGCCCATAGGGATCTCCTGGAACCCCAATACCCTGGGTACCTAGGTACCATATACTAGGGAATTATAAGGGCGTTCCAGTGTGCCAATCAGAATTGGTCAAATTAGTCACTAGCCTGCAGTGCCAATTTTAAAAGCAGAGATAGCATAAACACTGAGGTTCTGGTGAGCAGAGCCTCAGTGATACAGTTAGGCACCACACACGGAATACATACAGGACATACTTTATTAGCACTGGGGTCCTGGCTAGCAGGATCCCAGTGACACAGGCAAAAACAATCATACACACAATGAAAATGGGGGTAACATGCCAGGGAAGATGGTACTTTCCTACACTGGACACAATAGGCCCCTCCACTAAACCATTGTGGATGCATTGCACCTCATCCTCCTCATCCTCCTCCTCCTCTGTGTGCCCCTCAGCTTCTTTGGCTGTCACCCAGGCCCTCAGCGCCTTTTGTGGCTCCTCCTTCTTGGCTGAGCCCTTAATGGGACAGGCAAAATCTTTACAGAACTACTTCAACTGAGCCACAGTATAGCTCTCTAGTTTCCCTAGGTCAATAGCAGCTCCAGCTGATGCATCTCCAGATTGGTACATGATGAAAAGTCAAAAAGTGCAAAGCTACAAAGGCAGAAACAAGTTCCAATGAAGTTCAAGAAAAGTCAATCAAGGGATTAGCAAAAAATATGGAAGTAGAACATAAAAAAGAGTCCCACAGAGAAAAAGCTAAAATGACAGGACAAGTAGTATGAGGTCAAGTAGTGCTCTGCAGTGAAAACAGTAGTGTTCACTTAATCACTGTATGTCAAGTACAAATACAAGTCCAATCCCAACTGCTGATTCACCAATGTTAGAAATGGGGTCTTTGGTTGGCAGTAAGGTTACCCCCTGTCCAAGCAAGGACCCTCACTCAAGTCAGGGAAAAGGAGAATCACCCTCAGCTAACCCCCGCTCAGCCTCTTGGTTGCTTGGAATGAGCAGACAGGCTTAACTTCAGAGCTCTAGGTGTAAAGTATTTGTACCAATACACATAGCAACTTAAGTGAAAACACTACACAATGACACAACACAGGTTTAGAAAAATAGGAAACATTTATCTAAACAAAACAAGACCAAAACGACAAAAATCCAACATACAAGATATTAATTTTAAAAGCAAAAGAGTCTTAAATCCTTTTGTAAACAGGTAAAACACTGTTAGGGTTGAAAAGTACCTGGGTAGCGTAAAAATAACACGCACGGGTGAGGGTGCATTGAAAAAGAAAATCGGTTTGTCGATTTCTCACCCACAAGCGAGACCGTGCATCGTTTCTCCTTCTCCGGTTGGGTCAGCATGCATCGTTTTTCCTCTCCGCAGGAGAGTGATGCATCGATTCAGGCAAGCACTCGGGTCCGGGAGGGCGTTGCATAATTTTTCCACGCCCTGCAACGTTTGCGTCAAAAATCCTACCACACAGTATCAGCAAAACCGAGCTATGTGGGTTGCGATGTTACCAGCCTCCATTAGCGGTGTAGTGTGTTGTTTCTCCAGCCGCGTGCGTCGATCTTTCAGTCCCGTTGCAGGCTGTGCGTCGAGTTCAGCTGCAGAACCTGCATGCATCGTTTCTTCAGCTGCGTCTCGGAGGTTGCGTCGGAAATTTCCCCACACAGCGGTCTGTGGGTGGATTTTCAATCTTGGTTTGCCTTCTTCACCTGTCAAGGCCCCAGGAACTGGATAGGGCACCACTTGGTAGGGCAGGAGTCTCTGCAGAGAGTCCAGTTGCTGGCAGGGGAAGTCTTTGATGGCCCTAAGACTTCAACAACAGGAGGCAAGCTCAGGACAAGCCCTTGGAGATTTCTTCACAAGCAGGAATGCACAACAAAGTAGAGTCTTTGTCCTCATTCACCAGGCAGAAGCAGCAACTGTAGGATAGCTCCACAAAGCACAGTCACAGGCAGGGCAGCACTTCTCCTCAGTTCTTCAGCTCGTCTCCAGGCAGAGGTTCCTCTTGATGTCCGGAAGTGATCTAAAGTCTATGGCTTTGGGTTTCCTTCTTATACCCATTTTGGCGTTTGAAGTAGGCTTACTTCAAAGGAAAGTCTCTCTTGTTTGTGAAATCCTGCCTTGCCGAGGCCAGGCCCAAGACACACACCAGGGTTTGGAGACTGCATTGTGTGATGGCAGGCACAGCCCTTTCAGGTGTGAGTGAACACTCCTCCTCTCCCTCCTAGCACAGATGGCTCATCAGGATATGCAGGCTACACCCCAGCTCCTTTTGTGTCATGGTCTAGAGTGAGGGGCAAACAGCCCAACTGTCAAACTGACCCAGACAGGGAATCCACAAACAGGCAGTCACAGAATGGTTTAAGGAAGAAAATGCTCGCTTTCTAAATGTGGCATTTTCAAACACACAATCTTAAAATCAAATTTACTAAAAGATGTATTTTTAAATTGTGAGCTCAGAGACCCCAAACTCCACTTGTCTATCCAGTCCCAAAGGGAATCTACGCTTTAATCATATTTAAATGCAGTTCTCATGTTAACCTATGAGAAGAATAGGCCTTGCAACAGTGAAAAACGATTTTGGCAGTATTTTAGTGTTAGGACATATAAACCACATCAGTATATGTCCTTCCTTAAACATACACCTCACCCTGCCATTGGGGCTACGTGGGGCCTACCTTAGGGGTGTCTTACATGTAAGAAAAGGGAAGGTTTAGGCCTGGCAAGTGGGTACACTTGCCAAGTCGAATTGAGAGTTTAAAACTGCGCACACAGGCATTGCAATGGCAGGACTGAGACATGATCACAGAGCTACTAATGTGGGTGGCACAACCAGTGCTGCAGGCCCACTAGTAGCATTTGATTTACAGGCCCTTAGTGTCTCTAGTGCACTGTACTAGGGAGTTATCAGTAAATCAAATATGCCAATCATGGAAAATCCAATCACATACACATTGTGTATAGCAGCACTTGCACTTTAGCACTGGATAGCAAACTGGGAAACCGAGGCAAAAAGTTAGGGGAGACCACGCGAAGGATGTCAAGTCTAACAGGCAGCATGGTGGGACTTTTCTTGTGTTTCACTCTTGTGATTACCGCTGTCATGTTTCATTATCCTTATATTCACCATTCTTGCCCTCCTACATAGTACGCAGATCCTTCAATAAAATCTATTAAACCAAAACCCTGCTTCTGTTCTGTTCTTGCATGTGTGAGACTCATATGTCTGAGAGAAAGGGATGGGATATACTCCATCATGACTCCCCTGAGGGGTGTCATGCAATAGTGTAAAGTGTAAAGTAATATTTTATTACCATACGGAAAGCCAAACCCCGCCATGCATGGCCAAAGTGGTTAGTTGCATAGCATGGCCTGCTGTCAGACCCTGTGTCCAGCTTCTCACATTCAAGAATGACCTTCAGCCATGTGTGGCCTGGAGTTGGTTGCAGGCCGCAGTAGCCCCGCTCCCCAAGTCCAAATGGTCAGAGGACCTCAGACCTGGGGCCATAATTTCATGATAGTGGAAAGGGACCATATCACCTAGGGCCATATTTAAATTATAGGCAAGTGGGTGCCTGTCCTGTGCCTTTAGAGGCCCCAGGAACCTCTTCAACCACAGCCAAATACCTTATTATTTTGGAAGGGGGGCACATGCTCCCCTTCACCTATCCAAAATGGGCCCTCTAACCCTATTCCCTGAGGCCATATTTTAATTAAAAGGGGGAGCATGCCCCCCTCCCCAAGTCTTAAAAGGTTCTGGAGATCCTATCCTCTAGGGCTAATAACCACAATTAAGGGGATCAAGGCTGTGCACCCCCACCCCCTTTGAGCCTCAATAAGCCCCCAGGACCTCATCCCACAAGACCAAATACAATTATTAGGTGGCTTGTGGCTCTCCCTCCCTGAGCAGCCATTTTCAGCCCCAGAAAGCTCATCCCCTAGGCCAGGAATGGGTGGACTACCTTTGACAGTGTAGGCAACTTTATGAGCTGATTGTTACCAACCATGTGGATGGGCCTTAATTTATTTAAAATCTCTGCAGGGTGTGTATGTGTGTGCACTTCTGTCAATCATCTGTGACAGTTGCAAAACACACAATACCTTTTGATCTCTGTAGCTTTCACTATCCTAACACAATTTGCATCATCTAGAGAACAAAGTAGCACAGCTTAATATGTTTCCATTAAATGCAGTCAACCTGTTTTGTACAGATGAAATGGCAAGCCTTAGTTTGGCACCATCAGTTCAAAAATTCATTTTAATGTAGTCAGTAAGAATGAAAGTTGAATTTGGTTATCTTGAGGTTGTGTTATTAATGTGTCCTATGTCAGTGCAAAGGCTCAAAATTGGCCCTTATGAATGTGTCCTATGTCAGTGGAAAGACTGAAGAGAGGTCCTACCACTTGTTTGTGAAGCAACTGTGCTGCTGCCAATGCATAGTAGGAAACAGAGCAGTGGTTGCCACTTCATGTTTTTGAGATTTACTGTGTACAAATAATGTAGTTTTTCACACATTTTATAAGTCATTCTTTCCATTGGGCATTCCACAGTTCATCTCCACTGGCAGAGCAAAAGTGTTTCTTAGATTTTTCAGCAGCTTACCTTCTGGGATGACCCCCAACTATGGGACATTAGGTCATGCTCTACTGTCTACTCCTGGAAATCACTTCCCCTTAACATTCTGTTCTAATTTTTAGCTTTCCTTTGGTCACTCCCTAAAACCCTTCTAGGGACTCTGGTGCTGAGCCAGAGTTCAAGCTCTTATGCACCTGCATAACCAAATAGTATAGACCATCATAGATAGTTACTTTGTTGCTCTACAACAAACCCACCAACGCTTCAATGGAAAAACAATAAATCTCCCTAGGACTGATGTGACTGCTCACAGTTGTGATCACATTTGCAAATGAGGGTGGCCTTCATGAATTTTTACTCAATTTTTTCTGATGTCTCTTGGATCAATACGGTGCTTCTTCCTTGGGTGGGTATATTCTTCTACAGGGTACCCACCTAAACCTCCTGATCTTGCCTATGCCATTTTAACAAATTACGCTAGATAGCTAAGGCTAGATGCTGTTAAGGTTATCTGTATGTTATGAGAGTTATTCCCTTTCAATAAGGAAGCCTTCCTTATTTATGTGCTATTAAAATCTCCTTCCACAGATGAAGATATCCTATTGTGCTTCGACTCCTACTCAATACTTTGAAGAACACATGCATGCAAAATCTGAGTCCTTCCTGCATTATGATTAGGACCATTTTTCTGTTAAAATTAAGCCTCTTCGTACTTGAATGATAAATGATTTATGCTAATGGAAAGTGAATCACTGTTCCCTGAGAGGAATAGTATAATTTTTACTATCATGACTTAGCCTAATAATTGCTTCTCTTCCCTGTTTATATTTACTGACATAACCCAAATTAAAGTTTCTTTGCATTTGTAAGCATATATTTTGCTAAAGCAGCCCAGAGAATGTTGGCTTTTAGAAAGCTATATGTATGTATTGCCTATAAAGAAATCAAAGGGCCAGATTTAAGAGAAGTGATGCTGTACCCAATGCAGCACCACTTTTCTTGCACCTCTTAAAGCCCCTCTAAAGTCACCATGTGTTCACCGTATTTAAGGAACGGCACACCGTGGCGGTATTAAAGGAACTAGCATCAAAATTGTAGATGTTAGTTCGGTGCTTTGCAGGATTAGTGGCAAAAATGTTGATACTAATCCTGCAAAGCCCATTGAGACACATTGTAAACAATGGTGTGCCTCCTTTTAATGCCTGCTCTGAGCAGGTGCTCAAAGTGCAAAAAAAAATGATGCAAATAAATCTCTTATATTTTTGTTTGTGTCATTATTTTGCCCCCCCCCCCAAACGGGGGAACTCAACCTTTGCAAACATTTGGCCAGGCATAGGAATAATGTAGCACAAAGCATTACAAAGTGGAGCACTGCATGCTTTGCACCACTTTATGAATTTGGCACAGCCATTACGGCCTCGTTGGGCCACATTCGTGTGAAAAAAAATGATGCTAATGTCGTGCAAAGAGGCACTAGGGGCTCTTAAATCTTCTCCAAAGTGTGTCAATGTTGAAGGACCCTATCTAGGCCAAAAAACACTAATAACACAAACAATGCAATTCATTTGTAACACAAATGTGGTAGTATCCCATTACTTACCTGTAATCTTCATTACCTCAATTAAAGTCCTCTTCATCCCAGTCATTACAATATGGGGTAGTCCTACCTCCTGAAGGTACTCTAACATGCTAGTATTTTTTTTATTTTTATTGAATAAAGGCCCCTTCCACCCACCTCCATGCCTGCTAGTAACTAGACCAGACACAACAAAGACGGGAGGAAGTGACCTTAATCCGGGTAATGAAGATTACCAGTAAGTAATGGGACATTACCCCCTCATAGGACATCCCAGCCCCAGTCATTACAATATCAGGACTTAACAAGCCCCCCAAAAAAGAAGCTTGACACTAAGAATCCCAAATGTAAGAAACAAGCATATGAAATTGCTGCATACAACAACATCCACAGCAAAAGCATCCATCGAAGCATGCAACACCACCAGGGAAAAATGCCAAACAAAGGGTGTGAGGTAACAGCGAAGAGGCCACCCAACAGATACCCTGGAGAAAAACCCCTGCAGCTGCAGCCCAGGAAGGAGGAAACAGATCAGTGAGAGTGCCACTGAACCAGGACAGGAGAAGCCAGGCCCAAGGATCCATAAGACTGACAAATGCCAGCCCCACCTATGCACAAAGAGGACAAAGGGGACCCAGACCCCTGAAGAAACCGCACCAGAAGAGACAAACAGAACAGGAGGAAGGTGAAAATGAAGTGGGCAGCAAAAAGAGCAGAAGAGCACACACAGAACACTCAAAGAGGAGAGGACCAGACCAACACACGCACCGGTAAAAACGGGAAGAAGAACCTGTCGGAAAGGGCTGTCAAAAAACAGGAAGGACAAAGGCTGGATACGATATCAGAACCACTCTACCAGGCAGAAGCTGTAAAGAGGGACTGTACATCAGTAAAGCCACAATGTCCACAAGCCCCAAGTGGCCAACAGGAATCCTACGAGCAGACCACCACAGCAAGCCAACTACAAGGAAAAAGCAAGAAGGGAAAAAACAGAGACCCTGAAGTTACAGGAGGCAAGTCCCAGGGCAAAACAAAATCTGGAGAAATGAGCAATGAAGCCATGACCCCAGAACAAATGCCACACCAAAGAGGCAAACCATCCAGAGGAGCACCAGATCCCCAAACCAGCTCGAAAAGCAGTACACAGAGGAGCCAAGACATAGATACAGTGGCAACAAAGAACATTCCCCAATGGAACAAAAGATGCAAATGCAGATTCCTATGGAAACACCCAACACCCATTGTCAACAGAGAAGAGCACCCCAACGGCTCTAATGTAAAGAGCTCTAGAGCTAAGCCACCAAACACAATGGCTGGAGATGGGAAAAAAACAGCACAACAAAGCAAAGCAGGGGTGTGATCCCTGGGACCCCAACAATGGTCTGCATTGCCAACAGGAGCAACAGAGGAAACAAAAACGACAAGGCCAAAAATAGGGGGCCATCAAAAAACATTGAAACTCTTGTCACCCTAATCAGCAGCCGCAACCCTGGACAAGGGGATAAGATGAGAACCAAGACAGAGGACAAACTACCCTTGAAAAGAACCCTGGAAGCAGGGCTAAAATGAGGGGAAGAGGCAAAGAGACTGAATCATGGAACCTCCAAACAGGGGATACAAATGCCCCAAAGATGGCCTAGCCACAGCAGATAGGACAGAGAAGGGCAGACTTTGGTGCAAGCAGTCAGCATGAGAAGATAGAGAACTCAGAAAGGAGACAGCCCACATTTCTTAGAAGAAGCAGTGTCCCAAGGAACAAACCAGAGACTCCAGACAAGGAAGACAGGTGCAGCACTTAGCCCCTTGTACATCCATAGACCAATGAGCACCACCAGATGGCCAGGATGTAACAGCTGATTTTCTCCCATGTGCACCCGGGCCTGAAACACCAGACCTGCCAACCAAAGTGCAGGGAACTCCTGCAGTTGTGTAGCCATTTTAGCTATAGTTTTACACACATTATTTTAGCAAACTAAGCCTGCCACTGTGCACTTTAACCTAGATATATTTTATTCAGCTTTGTTTTACTTTTTAAACAATAGCCACATTTGCGGTCTTGTTTTATTTTCTCTATCTAGCTGCTCGGCCTAGGCCAGCACTGCATTCTTACCAAGACATTTCTTTCACTCTGTGCTTTTCTCAAGGCTACAGTAAGATAGGTTGCCGGCAAAAGTGGTACGTTTTGTCTCTAATTTTTACAGAAACATACACACTCTTATGAGGGGATCCTTTCTTGGAACATCAGCTGTTTTATTATAAAACACAACTTTGACCTATGTACGTTAGAGGGAGATTACAGCCAGATGACCACGACTATATGCTGATTGCTGAGTGCTTCGCTGCAGCTGCTTATGTAGGCTATAGGCCTCTTGTTCAGGTATGAGGAATGATGTCTTCCCTGGGGAACCTGAACGGCAGAATTAGAGCTTAACATGCTGTGCTCTAACGTAGACTAGGTAGGAACTATTCCTAACGATCTTAGCGACAATACAGTAGTGTTATTGTGACAGGTAAGTATAAATGGATGCGTAAGTACACAGATTAAGTTTACGTTTTTCTTTTTATTTGTCTTTTCCAACAATTGTCTCTCCTTTTATTATTATTTTTCTTCTTCCTCTATTTATACTTGTCTGTATATCTGTAGGCTGTATTCTTCCTTTTCGTTATTCCCTGTTCCTTATTTCCTCTTTTCTGTTTCAGGCTGGCGTCTCAGGGATACAGAAGATTATCCCCCGTGAGAGGGAGAGAACAATAAGAAGCCCATTTTTAAAAGGTACGTTTGTCTTTATGGTTCGTATTGCTCTTTCCTCTCTAGTTATTCTTTCTCTCTTTCTGTCTTCTTTCTTTTACTTTTCTGTGCCCTTTTGTTCTTCCGTGATTTTTAGTTTCTTGGTGAGTCTCTACTATTCTCTTTTTCTGAAGCCATCTCATTCTAGTTTATTCTGGCTTCTTACATGCCTTTTTTCATGGTATCCTGTCTCTCTCTTACATTAGTGACCCATTTTCCCTTCACCCAGTGCCTTTTCTTATTTTGTCCTTTCAGTGTTTTAAGAGGTCTTTTAATAAAAGGGAAAATAATGAAAACAAACAGATAGTGTTCCCCACTTTTGTGACTTTTGTTTTCTTTTACTTCCCTTCCCTCCCCCCAGCTCGTGGCACGTACCTGGTGGGGTCATGCTCCCCCTGGAACATGGCTGGCTTCTTCGTTTGATCTCCCTCTCACTCTTCTGGATGCGAGGTCAACGTTGGTGCTCCCTGCTGTCCGCTTCCCATTTTCGTGTTCTCCTCCTTTGTGGTCATCGTCTTTCTTCAGCCGTCTTCGTCCTCCTCGACGATTCCTTGTTTTCCTTTCATTTCATCCTCCTCGTCGGTTCCTCTGACCTCCTTCTCCTCATCTTCCCGCTGCCGTCCATTTTCTTCCTGTTGGCGTCTTCCTGGTTTTTGAGGCACTGCCCCCTGTGCCATGGAGCTGGCATGACGTAGAGGTTTGACCTCTACTCCGGCACCCTGAGCAGTGCCCCGGGGGTATGTCCAGTCCAGCGCGGATCCTTACCCCCCGTCTCAGTTACTTTTATGTTTCACTCTCCTTGTCACAATTTTAATCCTGTAATGCTTCATCGTCCTAGTTATTGCAATACATGCTTTATTATCTAAGATGCATTTACTTCAATAAACCTTTTTGAACTATACTCTGCCACTGATTGTCCTTGCAAGTGTGAGGAGTCAATTGTGTCATGCGCTCGATTGCCCAATCATCCCTGCTCTAGGGTAGAGATGAGGCACTGCTAGTTAGATGGAACAAAACCCCGATTAGGCCGACAGGTGTCACCTGTAGTGGGTCCATACTCGGTCCCCCACAGAACAAGTGATTCTGCCACCCAAATCCAGTAGTCTCATTAGGATGATGAGAACCTATGCAACATTACCAAGGAGAGGAAAACCCTTTCCCAAAGGTACCAGTGGCCCACCATTACCAAAGACCGCCTGAGGGGCCCCTAACCCCACAGACCGGCAACTGTATAAAACAACCACGGAAGAGAGAGAAGAACTGACCACCATAATCAATATGGGTTTGAACAGACATCAAATCCCCAAACCTGTCTCACAGCAGGTGAAGGGCATAGGGGAGAAAAAACTGCAAGGGTGGGATCCCAACAGACAATGAAGAGAGAGAGCAGATGTAAACGAGCCCAAGGAACCACCATAACTGGGGAAACCATCAACACCTGGACCCCAACCAACTCAGAAGAGGAGCCGATGTTGGGGGCAATAGAAACCCCGAGAATCCCTGCAGTGAGTGCAGAAATGGACCCCTTCATGTGCTGAATAATCCTCCAAAAGCAGCAACCAGGCCAGCTGGCAATTTGAGGCAAGGAGCAGTCCAAAATCCAACATCTGAAGCAGATCCAACAACCCCTCCACCACCAGCAGAGACTGAGAAAGAGTCGAAGTGCAAGTCAAACAATTGGCCAGGACTGGCAAAACAGAGAACCCTGAAGCAGCCAGTCACAGCCAAAACTCAGAGAAGAGGTGAGGTGCATGTGACAGACCGAAAAGCGACCTCTCAAGTGGAAGGAACAGTATACAGAGCGACACGCAGATTGACTAGGTGGCTGCTGGAAAAGGACACAAAAAGAAAAACAATTACCAAGTCAAGGTGGCCAAATTCTCCCTCCAGGACAAGAGGATTTATGGACTGTAAAGTGGGCATCCAAAGATGCACCACGTTCAGTAATCCATGAAAAGCCCTGAGCCCAAAAGGCCGGGAGGGAACCATCAGGTATGTGGACAGAGAAGAGAATGTAGCAACAACCCAGAGCTCTAATGAAGGCGGCACTGGTGATTGCCCATGAAGGCAGCAGAACCCCCACCCCAACACTAAAGCAACCCAGCTGCAGATACCAGATGAGAAAGTGGTTCTGACAACCTGCCAGAGGAATTACACCACAGGTCGAAATCAGCTGGAACCACTGATCTTGGAAACGTGGAGTCTGGCAGTCTCCGGGACATGCACAACTGGCAGACTTCATGCCATGAGGACCACCCACAGAGACCAGGATCCTGTCCCAGCCAAGGAGGAAACCACCAGGCACCATAAAACAGACAGGACCCATGCCAATACAACCATAAAAGCCAGGCTCAGGCCGAACAGCCCCCAGGTGGAAAGACAGGAAATAGTGGCCCTAAGTCTGAAGGGAAGTCTCGTGAGGCAGAGGATGAACACAGACAGGTCCAGAAGAAAAGGAGAGACTGTGGAAGCCTGCTACAGATTAGCGCCAGTGGCACAACAGAATCTGAAACGGGATGCTTCATCCCAAGATAATGAGGAGGAAAAAGTCACAGATGACAAAAAAGAGACAACCCTAGGACCCCATGTAAAAAAACAACAGTTGGAGCCCAAACAAAAAACAGGAAACACCATGGGCATCACCAATCCTCCAACTCTCAGCCAGGACGTCCAGGAGAATGACACTCAAAGGTCAAAAGCACCCAAACAAGGGAGACCAAATCGGAAGCACCACAAGGATATGCACCAGAAGCGGGCCCACAAGGGAATTGACGAAAACCCATGTATGTTCCCATTCCACCTGGTGGTAAGGAGTGCAATGAAGCAACCTGACCCGCAGAACAGCAGATCAATACTCACCAACACTTGCATAGCTTTCAGGGAGAAGCAGCCCAACCAGGCTCAAGCGCAGAACCATCATCAAGGCCCTGAGGAACAACCCAGGCAGCCAGCCCCAAGCCAAAAGTAAGCCAGGCTAAAACTAAAAGCACAACTACAAAAAGAACACCCGAATGGAAGGAACAAAGCCCCAGAAAACGCGACTCAGAAGGCCCTCCAAAAACAGACACAGAAGACACAGTCCCAAGAGACCAAGTGCTGCTTGAACTACTCAGCTCTTCATCGGCCCTCCCACAGACCGAAGTTAAAGCTCCCCACTGGGAGTGCAGCCATGGGGGGGTGCAGAGAGCACACAAAACACACACTCTCAGAAGTGTCATGTGGCAATTAAACAAACCAAGACCTTGTTTCAATGCGCAACAGAAACATACAACCATGTGAAAGATAGAACAGAAGACTAGCACATTCTCTTACCAGTCTCTGGGCAGAAAAACAAGCATGCATGGAGGCTGGTGGGAGGGGCCTCTAATCAATGAAAATAAAAGAAATACTAGTATTACAATGCCTCTTGGGAGACGGTATAGCCTCATATTTTAATGACTGGAAGGAGGACGTCCTATGAGGGGTTAATGCTCAGTGAGTAACTGGATTATCCTTCAGCTATATCAAACACTAGGGAAATTAATTGGAGCCCCGCCATTTCTGCCCTCGCACTTGACCTGCGTGTGAATCACTCAGGAACTGAAGTGTCTCTAAAAACATTGAACAGAGGCTGCCTGGAAGAAAATATAAACTAGTGGTGATTGTGGGTTTGGAAGTTACCTGAAGTGGAAAGGGTTCATGGAAAAACTATCGTGTCCTGGCATTGTGGTGTTCTTGAGTGCAGCCAAAGCTTAAACAGAAGTCCTTTAAATGATTGGCAAGCTATTTCAACACCCTAGTAAAACCATCCAGACACTAGTGAATCATTCAACTGGAAAGGTTGTTCAAAGAGTGCTAAGCAAACCAGTTTTGACATGATGGCACAAAACTCCTGTAGGAGTAAATGAGATATCCCCAGCACATTATTGTTGATGTTACACAGCCTCTCTTCTCTGCCTTCAACTTCAGCTGCCAAACAATCATCTGGTAGACACTTGATAGAGCGGTCCGTACTAATAATTTACCTGTATTCGGACGCTCTTTAGGCCGATGAATCTTTTGACTAAGTGGAACTCTCCGTACTCTATATCGATCAATTGCATCAAATCAATAATCAATAACGAACATAAGCAATACCCTGATCAACATAACACTTGACAATTAATCCAGAATACATTTCGGCGAACCCTGACCTTTCAGTCAGGAATAACACACCAGTTTATTCAAAGTTAGTGAATTTATTTCCCTATATTAACAAAGCTAGCACAATATAAATGTGTCTCAACACCAAATGATAAACATAAATGAACATTAATAGCTGTCCATAGCGGCGAAACAAGTGCAATCTATGCAGCATTTGAATAACAAGGCATTCGATAATAGCAATGCAAATCACTAATACTATGATCTGTAACGAGCTAATTGCATACATTTAGTCAGCATAACAAGGTCTCAAATTGCATCGTGCAACAGAAGGAATCCTCATCTAACCTCAAATTAGCATCGGCATGTGGGACTTCATGCAAAACAATTTAGCAACATTAATTTGGAAAAACTCCTAACTAGGGATCTTGTCAAAAATCAGCAGGTGGTTACCTAAAAGAAACACAATGCAATTTTACAATTTTCCTTTCATATTTACCAATTACGATCAGCATACAAGGAAGTCTTCGTCTCACAGGTACCGTTTCTCGATCAGCATGGGTACCGTTTCGATCGGCATGGGACGGGGCAAAGGGGCAGAGTGGACGGGGCAATTGCCTCACGGCGGCAAGGTAAAAACTACTACTTCATGCAAAGGGACAAATCAAAGTTAAAGTCTCTAGGGCAAGAATCATTTAAAGTCTCTTTCTCTCGATTAGAGAAAGCATCAAAGTATCTTTCAAAATGGCGTCGCAGCAAGGTGGGCCATAATAGCTACGAAGTCTGCAAAATGGCGAGTATCGAGCTGGTAATGGCTGCTTTCTTCTCGTGCACCTGGTTTAAATAGACAACAGTTCAAATCCAGTAGGGTCTTCCATTGGAGGGTTCATAGGTTAGCTTCAAATTGTCCAATCAAAAACAACAGTTCTCAAGCTTTTACTTAAGAATACATTATCCTTGGAGATGGGTACGCAAGTTGCAACATTTTATACCAATTAACTCACTTTCAGAGCTTCCATTGTCCGCACCTGCAGATCGACCTTGGAGTAAAGAGAAAAATGCCAAGCTGGCACGAAACTTTAAGATAAGCATGTGAACGATTTCAGTGGAAAAGTACAGCTTCAAGCAAAAATACACGTTTAATAGCACATTGGAAAAATACGAGCATCTAAACCGTGAGACCAGGCAACTAGGCCGAAGCCTCTACTAAAGTTATGCTAAGCTAAAGCATTTCAAGCAAGCAAATCATAGCACACGTTTACGATTATGTCGGATTAGTGCAATTCTAATACATCACGTTATATAAAGCACGCTTATAAATGTTGGCAAACTACTCTAAGGGCACATTTTGTCCCCGTACAATCTTTATTAGTTCGGTTAAAGTCACACATGATTATTTCAACTCTACGTTTAAGCGCTAATAAATGCAAAACCTTCATTTCTGCTTCATCACACTCAGGGGCAGATTTACAAAACTGTCACCCAACCTAGCACAGCAAGGAAAAATGCTGCACTAAGTGACAGGGAGGGAGCAGGAGAGCACCATATTTACAAAGATATGGCACTCTCCTCCACTCTCTCTAGGTCCAACGCTGATTTTAGCTGCAGTGTGTGTAAGTCTAGCATAGGTTTTGTACTGGAAGGGTAACCTTCCAGTATAAAACACTGTGCTTAGGCACACTTTAAAACATTTTCTACTTTATGTGCATGCTGCACAATGCAGCACGCACACAAAGTCGGAAAAGAAAGGCAAAATTAAAACATTTCTCCTTTTAACACCTGCTTTCAAACAAATGGCATTAACTTTTGGTACAAAACCCACCTACTATTGTTTGTAGATACTGTTTTGCATATGGGTGGTTGCATGGGAACGCCCATATGCCACCTATGTAACACCCCCTCGGCGCTAAGTAAAGAAAGCAGTGCTTTGAGCTGCTTTGCATTACTTTTAGGGTACTTTCCAGTGCAAAACTTTTGCCCTGGAAGGTAAATTAGGAAAAACAGATATTTTGTGCCAGTTAGGGTCATCTTTGGACGCTATGCCAGCGCAAAAAGTTTATAAATTTCCCACTGAGTCTATAAAAACACAGAGCATTGAGTGGTGTGAAAGGAACTGCTGTCAAGGTTGTTAGTGAGTGGGAAAGAATGCTCAGAAAATTTTGTCATGGGTTTCTACAAGCAGTTGGGAAGACATTCCCTGCTGTTGTGAATGCTTAAGGCATCAAACTCCCGTTTTATGAAGCAGGAAGTCATGCTGTTTTCAGAAGAACGTTTAAGACACGTACATAAGATAGTACCTTTAAACTATTAGCAGATATACAAACATTATTGCATTTGCATTTAATGTTGATTAAGTCACAGAAGACAATTGATTAGATGAAATAGGAACAATTCCACCTTAGACTTTGTCAAGTGAAATTCTCACCCTCAAGAGTTGGCTCACTAGCATATCTTTTATTGTTAGCTCATGCATTGCTCTTTCCACATGTTTAAACTGTTGCAGATTTCTTGTCACCTGTTTTCCCTGTGATAAGGATCACAACAATGCTGAACTCCGTGCTTAATTACATACTATCCCCACCACTCAAATGTTGCTGTTTCCCTCCCACTTTACAACTGATTTTAAAATATAACACATTATCCACAGTTTTTGGTCTCTTCAAGTATTTACAAAGAGGTATGTTCACACCATTATAGCATTTCTATCAATATATTATCTTTTTTAAAGCTTTCTTCTTTGACCAGTGCAAAATCAGTAGGCAAGTAAATAGATCTGAACCTCCTCTCATTATTTGTTTCACCCTCATTAACAATAGTTCTAGGATTCTCTATATATCTGGGACTGTTCTCCTTCAAGAGCTAAACACCTGAAATATCAATCGTGGTGACAACTAATTGTCTTAGCTTCAGTTGGTCTTTTTGTTTATGCTCTCCTGTAATGTGACCCACTCATAGAATATTTCTCCGTGTATTTCACGTTTGTCTTTTTGAGTCTTCATAGTTTTGGACAGGAATACTTTGACGTGCCTGCTTTTAACTCAAACATATCTGTGTTCCTGCTCCTCACTAAGAATAGTGGTACAATAACATGACACTTTTTGCTAGTGACAGGCATTGAAAACTTGGTTGCTGTGCAGGGGAAAATGCAAGACCATTACCCAAGTTACTTTCTCCTGCCATTATTTTCCTTTACAGGGCAATTCCCGCCCTGATGGGATAGCATTGTATTCTTAAGAAGACCCGTGGCACAGAAGCGCAGCAAGTGCGTGCGCCGGGTGGGTGGCTCCTGTGTCAAAGGAAAGCCATCCTGTGCCCGTACATACCCGTTCTGCATTCATTGCCAGTGATGCTGGCAGATTTGACCCAGTCTGGCCTCACTTTCCCGACCACTTCCCTGCTAGGCGAACGCCTTCGGTGTGAGACTAATTTGGAGGCTGTGAAGGTGGCGGGACCATAGTCTTGTTTAAAATGCAAACAATTCCTTAACTTCGATTCTAGCAACATTTCACCCCATGAGGGGATTAATCAGTAACCCTATTCTGTGAATTCAATTGGCTCTAATGTTAGTTCTGGATTATGTGGTAGATTCATAAGTGTAATATCCCTCCTTAAGCATTCTTTGGAAATGTATAATTTATTAGTCGATAAGTTCTGAAACCTTTTGTTCCTTACTTGGCTTAATGGTTCCTCCAACACAGAAACAGCAAATGCTAATCCTGCTGGATATTTCATTCATCTCGATAGAAATGGAATGGGAGGAGGTGGTCTTGCAAATATTTTCTGCAACTTTATGCGTTGCACTGTGGTTAGTCTTGAAATCTGGAAGGCGCAAAGGGGCAGATTTAAGGAAAGTGCGCTGCACCCAATGCAGTCCCACCTTCCTTATGCTCCTTAGCACCCCTCCTACTGTCATCATGTGTGCACTGTATCTCAGATACGGTGCACAATGGCGCAAGGTAGGGGGCAATAGTATCAAAATGTTTGATGTACTGTTCAGGGTTAGCAACAAACGTTTGGCGCTAACCATGAACAGTACATATGAGCCTATTGTAAACAATGGTGTCCCCCTTTCAAAGTCATTTAGGCCCTCATTACAACCCTGGCGGTCAGTGTTAAAGCGGCGATAATACCACCAACAGGCCGGCGGTAAAAAAAATGGGAATAACGACCACAGCAGAAACCGCCAACACAGACAGTCACTTTAACACTCGGACCACCACTGCGGTAGCAACAAACACCGTGGCGGTAACTGCCAACAGACAGGCGGAAGACAATGTACTGCCCACCCCATCACAACCAACCAATCAGCCAGCTTTTCCGAGGTGGTACCTACGCCATCAAAAGCACGGCGGAAACAGGACTTGGAAGGGAAACCACTCACCTCTCGACACTCAACGATGAACCAGGAAACCATGGAGCCTGAGCTGCAGGTCCTGCCCATGCTGGTCTACCTCCTCATCTACCAGGAATACAAAAGGCGACGACCACTGTGAGTACTGCACCTAGTGCACAGGGGAGTAGGGGAGGAAAAAGAGAGTGACACACACACACGCAACACTCAACACCCCCACCATCCCTCACAACATCATACACACAAACACATGCATGAACATTACATTTTCACCCCGTAACCCCCTGGAAGAACGCAAGGATGAAAGGAATTTTAATCAGTGATATTTTAGAAATAGGAATATGTACGTAAGAAATAGAAAAACAGTGTATACAAAAATATACAATATGTACATAAGATGGTACATTGTCCATTCAAAATGTCCCTGGGCCACTGGGCCAAAAATTATTGGCCAAGCCCACACTTGACTCCTGCCTCAATACGGAGAGAACACTGCAGGGGCATCAGGTCGAAAATACACAGGCACCTCAGGGGGATAGGGAATGGGGGGCACCTCAGCCGGAAGATGGAATAACGCCAATGCTCCTCGAGGGTGCTCCATGCCCACTGCTTGGTCCTGGGGAGTGCAAGGCCACAGTCTCACAAGTCTCTCAAGTGGGTGATTTGCTCATTGCTTGGTCAAGGCCACAGTCTAACAAGTCTCTCAAGTGGGTGGTTTGCCCACTGCTTGGTCCTGGGCAGTGCACAGTCACAGTCACACAAGTCTCTCTTGTGGGTGGTTTGCCCACTGCTTGGTCCTGGGGAGTTCAAGGCCACATTCTTCCAAGTAGATGGCTTCTTACACTGGTCCTGGAGGGGGCCTTGTGCCCAGTGTGCTTCATCCTGCCAAGGATAGGGTGAGCGGATGCCTTTCTCCACTGGTTCTGGAGGGGGCCTTGTGCCCAGTGTGCTTCATCATGCCAAAGGATAGGGTGAGTGGATGCATATCTCCACTGGTTCTGGAGGGGGCCTTGTGCCCAGTGTGCTTCATCCTGCCAAGGCTAGGGTGAGTGGATGCCTTTCTCCACTGATTCTGGAGGGGGCCTTGTGCCCAGTGTGTTTCCTCCTGCCAAGGATAGGGTGAGTGGGTGAGTGGATGCATATCTCCACTGGTTCTGGAGGGGGCCTTGTGCCAAGTGTGCTTCATCCTGCCAAGGATAGGGTGAGTGGATGCCTTTCTCCACTGGTTATGGAGGAGGCCTTGTGCCCAGTGTGCTTCATCCTGCCAAGGATAGGGTGAGTAGATGCCTTTCTCCACTGGTTATGGAGGAGGCCTTATGCCCAGTGATTCAACACTTGGGGTGTGGCAGTTCACAGTCCCTCATCTGGGTGTCTGAGGCATGAGATTTGCAGGGAACAGGTTGCATGATAGTCCAAGGAGGCAGGGTTGGACTCCATCCTGCGGCAGCTAAGGCTGAAAACTGGTTGTAGTGCTGGTGCTGGCGGCAGTGCAGGTGGCGGTGCTGCCAGTGGTGGAGGGAGGCCCCAGCCCTTCTACCGCAGCCCTGGACGGCTGCCCACTGGGGCTGCTGCCACTGACAGTATTGGTGCTGGCTGCGGTGCAGGTGGCAGGGCTAGTGGTTGTGCTGGTAGCCAACAGGCCTTCACCTGCAGCCTCCGACGGCTGAACTGCCTTGCCTGGTGTTTTCTGCCCCTTCCTCACCTTGGAAGATGGTGGTGTGACCTTGGGTCTGGAAGCTGGAGTTTTTGAGGAGGCCTTCCTGGGTGGTTCCTGCTCCTTACCCTTGCTGCATGCTGTCCCCCTCTTCACCTTGGCACGTGGCAGAATGGTTTTGTTCTTTGCAGGGGTTGGTGGCACACTGGCTGGGCTGATGGGTGCCCCCTTTGAGCCTCTGTGAGTTGCAGGTACCACAGCAGACTTCGACTTGGTGGCTGAGGTGCTGGCCTGGGTTCTGGAAACCCAGGCCCGAGGGGAAGGACAGGGAGAGTGGTAGGGAACAGGTCAATGTTTGCCAGGAAAATCTTCTTAGGGAAACTGGGGCAGGAAGAGGGTGAGGAATTGGGAGTGGAGGAAGAGAGGGTGGTTGTAGGAGTTGTCTGTCTGCTGTGTTTGGGTGCAGGTGCATGGGCTGGATGCTGTTGTGAGGTGGATGTCTGTTGGGTGGGTGGGTGCTTGCGTTTGTGTACTTTAGGAGGAGGGGTTACAGACACACTGGGAGAGGACTCATGGAGGAAACCAGGAAGACGGTCACCCAGGCACTCGTCACCAGCCGACTGGACTACGGTAACACCCTCTACACCGGAACCACGGCCAAACTACAGAAAAGACTCCAATGGATCCAGAACGCCTCTGCACGCCTCATCTTTGACATCCCCCGACACAGCCACATCTCCGGACACCTGAGAGACCTGCACTGGCTCCCCGTCAGCAAGAGAATCACGTTCCGTCTCCTCACCCACGCACACAAGGACCTCCACGACCTGGGCCCCAGGTACCTCAACAACCGCCTGACCTTCTACACTCCCACCCGCCAGCTACGATCGACCAGCCATGCCCTCGCCGCCGTGCCACGCATTAGAAAAGCCACCATGGGAGGAAGATCCTTCTCCTACCTGGCAGCCAAGACTTGGAACTCCCTCCCCATCCACCTCCGTCTGACCCAAGACCACCTCTCCTTCAGGAAGCAACTCAAGACCTGGCTGTTCGAGCAGTAGTGGTTCCCCCTCCCCCAACCCAGATTGATTGATTGATTGATTGATGGACGTCTGCATGGATGTGGGGGTGGTGACTGCCTGTGAGGGGTGTGTTGTGATGGGCGTGCTGGTGATGGAGGTAGTGGATGAGGATGTAGTGCATGCAGGTGTGAGTGGAGATGCTACTGGGAGGGACGAGGACAATGAGGAGGAGAGGGACACAGTAGAGGCAGTGGATGTTGGTGTGTCTGCATGGGGGTGGTGCTTGTGTGAGTGCCTGTGAGATGAAGTGTGGTGCCGGTGGTTGCCTGAGCCACTTTTGTTTTGTGATTTGGGTGCATGCTGGTCGGAAGGTGTGCTTGGGATAGGCTGGGGTTGAGGGGATTGGGTCTGATTAGAAAAAGTTAGAGGGGGGAGGCTAGAGACAGGTACAAGGGCTGCCATCAGTGCTGAGGCCAGAGCATGAAATGTTCTCTGTTTTTTCTGGTGGGCACTGACCTGCAGGGAAAAGACAGTAGAAAAAGGATTAGACATACCGTCCGGACTGTCATACTCATGGCCCACCAGATCCCTCCCATCCCCTCACGCACATACATTGACCACCATACATGCACTCTGCCAAGGACCCCTCTGCCCCCTCTACATGCGGCTTACACACATAGCACTCCATATATTCATGGCCCACACATCATGCTCACAGTGTACTCACCTGTTTGACTGGAGGACAGTAGAGTAACGTGTACTGGGGTAGGAACCCATCTACCAGTTACTCCAACTCCTCTGCAGTGAAGGCAGGGGCCCTTTCCCCAGACACATGAGCCATTGTCGCTTCCAAACACAGGTCACAGCAGCACTTGCGTTGTAGGTCCTCTCCTGTTGAAGGTCAGGTAGAAAGTGAATGAAGAGATAGAAAATAGCGGTCACTTCCGCAGCGATGCGTACCGTCACCACAGGCATACATCGCCATTGGCTCCTGGAACCCATAGGGCCCAGTGATAACCAATGTGAAGTTGCACAGCGGTCTTCGACTGCCTACCGCGATGGCGCACAACACCAGCGGAATTACCTAATTTCCACCTGTCCCTCCTCACAGGTCAGACAGCCACCATTTCAGGGGGCACAAGGCATGGCACCTAACTGCGTCACAGCAGACACTGGCACAGCAACTGACTGTCAGATTCCCATACTGGTTCTGTAAAGGAACAAAATCATCATTAGTGCAATAGATGTGTGAATATGACCCTCTGCTCACTGTTACTGTTTTCTTCCATAGGCTTCAACCACTGAGGCTGAATATGAGATGGCGACATCCTCCGGTGTACAGACCCCTGGTGGACCTTGCGACAATGGAGGCGCATTATCCTAAACTGCAGACTTGATCAATCCAAGAACTGTGTGCCCAATTGGAGCCAGACCTGATATCAGCCATCTCCCAGCCCACAGGTATCCCCCCTCTAGTGCAGGTCCTGTCAATGCTCCATTTCATGGTTAGTGGTTCCTTCCAAACAACAGTGGTCATGGTATCAGGGATGACTCAGCCAATGTTCTCCAACGTGTTGGCCAGAGTGTTGTCTGCCCTGCTGAAACACATGCACATCTACATTGTATTCCCTCAGGTAGAGGATTTTGCCACAGTGAAAGCTAACTTTTATGCCCTGGGACATATCCCCAACATCATTGGTGCCATTGATGGTACACATGTGGCATTTGTCCCCCCCCCCCAGAGAAATGAACAAGTTTTTAGGAATAGAAAAAGCTATTACTCTCTGAATGTGAAGATGGTGTGTTTGGCGGACCAGTACATTTCCCCTGTGAATGCCAAATATCCTGGCTCTGTGCATGACACCTTTATCTTGAGGAATAGCAGCATTCCATATGTGATGGGCCAACTCCAGAGGCACCGGGTGTGGCTAATAGGTGAGCCCAAGGTCCCCACCCAGTATAAGTAGGTGTCTGGGTATGGGGTTGTCCCTAAGGGTTAGTGTGTTGTCCCTTGATATTTGCAGGTGACTCTGGTTGCCCCAACCTCTCATGGCTGCTGACTGTGAGAAAGTAGCCTCTTTCTAGCCTTGTTACCCCCACTTTTGGCCTGTTTGTGAGTATATGTCAGGATGTTTTCACTGTCTCACTGGGATCCTGCTAGCCAGGACCCCAGTGATCATAAGTTTGTGGCCTACATGTATGTGTTCCCTATGTGATGCCTAACTGTCTCACTGAGGCTCTGCTAACCAGAACCTCAGTGGTTATGCTCTCTCTGCTTTCCAAATTTTCACTAACAGGCTAGTGACCAATTTCACCAATTCACATTGGCATACTGGAACACCCTTATAATTCCCTAATATATGGTACTGAGGTACCCAGGGTATTGGGGTTCCAGGAGATCCCTATGGGCTGCAGCATTTCTTTTGCCACCCATAGGGAGATCTGACTATTCTTACACAGGCCTGCCAGTGCAGCCTGAGTGAAATAACGCCCACGTTATTTCACAGCCATTTACCACTGCACTTAAGTAACTTATAAGTCACCTATATGTCTAACCTTCACCTGGTGAAGGTTGGGTGCTAAGTTACTTAGTGTGTGGGCACCCTGGCACTAGCCAAGGTGCCCCCACATTGTTCAGGGCAAATTCCCCGGACTTCGTGAGTGCGGGGACACTATTAGACGCGTGCACTATACATAGGTCACTACCTATGTATAGCGTCACAATGGTATCTCTGAACATGGCCATGTAACATGTCTAAGATCATGGAATTGTCACCCCAATGCCAGACAATTCCATGATCCCCCGGGTCTCTAGCACAGAACTCGGTTATTGCCAAACTGCCTTTCCGGGGTCTCCACTGCAGCTGCTGCCAACCCCTGAGACAGGTTTCTGCCCTCCTGGGGTCCAGGCAGCCCTGGCCCAGGAAGGCAGAACAAAGGATTTCCTCTGAGAGAGGGTGTAACACCCTCTCCCTTTGGAAATAGGTGTGAAGACTGGGGAGGAGTAGCCTCCCCCAGCCTCTGGAAATGCTTTGATGGGCACAGATGCTGCCCATCTCTGCATACGCCAGTCTACACCGGTTTAGGGATCCCCCAGCCCTGCTCTGGCTCAAAACTGGACAAAGGAAAGGGGAGTGACCGCTCCCCTGACCTGCACCTCCCAGAAGAGGTGCCCAGAGCTCCTCCAGTGTGCCTCAGACCTCTGCCATCTTGGAAACAGAAGTGTTGCTGGCACACTGGACTGCTCTGAGTGGCCAGTGCCATCAGGTGACGTCAGAGACTCCTTCTGATAGGCTCTTACCTTTCTTACGAGCCTATCCTCCTTCCTAAGTAGCCAAACCTCCTTTTCTGGCTATTTAGGGTCTCTGCTTTGGGGAATTCTTCAGATACCGAATGCAAGAGCTCACCAGAGTTCCTCTGCATCTCCCTCTTCACCTTCTGCCAAAGGATCGAACGCTGACTGCTCAGGACACCTGCAAAACCGCAACAAAGTAGCAAAGACGACTACTGCAACCTTGTATTGCTTCATCCTGCCAGCTTTCTCACCTGTTTCACGGTGGTGCATGCTCTGGGGGTAGCCTGCCTCCTTCTTGCACCAGGAGCTCTGAAAAAATCTCCTGTGGGTCGACGGAATCTTCCCCCTACAACTGCAGGCAACAAAAGACTGCATCACTGTTCCTCTGGGTCCCCTCTCAGCATGACGAGCGTGGTCCCTGGAACTCAGCAACTCTGTCCAAGTGACTCCCATAGTCCAGTGACTCTTCAGTCCAAATTTGGTGGAGGTAAGTCCTTGCCTCCCCACGCTAGACTGCATTGCTGGGTACCGCGTGATTTGCAGCTGCTCCGGCTCCTGTGCACTCTTCCAGGATTTCCTTCATGCACAGCCAAACCTGGGTCCCCGACACTCTAACCAGCAGTGCACAACCTTATGAGTTGTCCTCCAGCGTCGTGGGACTCCCTTTTCTGACTTCGGGTGTACTCCAGTTCACTCCTCTTCTAAGTGCCTGTTCTGGTACTTCTGCAGGTGCTGCTTGCTTCTGTGAGGGCTCCCTGACTTGCTGGGTGCCCCCTCTGTCTCCTCATCCAAGTGGCGACATCCTGGTCTCTCCTGGGCCACAGCAGCATCCAAAAACCCTAACCACAACCCTTGCAGCTAACAAGGCTTGTTTGCAGTCTTTCTGTGTGGGAACACCTCTGCAAGCTTCTTCACGACGTGGAACATCCATCCTCCAAAGGGAAAGTTCCTAGTCCTCTTCGTTCTTGCAAAACACCAAGCTTCTCCCATCCAGTGGCAGCTTCCTTGCACCCTCAGCTGGCATTTCCTGGGCTCCTGCCCACTCTTGACACTGTCGCGACTCTTGGACTTGGTCCCCTTATCTTACAGGTACTCAGGTCCGGAAATCCCCTGTTGTTGCATTGCTGGTGTTGGTTTTCCTTGCAGAATCCCCCTATCACGACTTCTGTGCTCTCTGGGGGTTGTAGGTGCACTTTACACCTACCTTACATGGTCTTGTGGTGGACTATTTTGATAAACCATCACTATTTTCTTACAGTCCCAGCGACCCTCTACAAGCTCACATAGGTTTGGGTTCCATTCGTGGTTCGCATTCCACTTTTGGAGTATATGGCTTGTTTTGCCCCTATACCTATGTGCTCCTATTGCAATGTATTGTAATTTTACACTGCTTGCATTACTTCCTTTTGCTATTTCTGCATATTTTTGGTATTGTGTACATATATATTGTATATATTTGGCATCCTCATACTGAGGGTACTCACTGAGATACTTTTGGCATATTGTCATAAAAATAAAGTAACTTTATTTTTTGTATATCTGTGTATTGTGTTTTCTTATGATATTGGGCATATTACACCAGTGGTATAGTAGGAGCTTTGCATGTCTCCTAGATCAGCCTAAGCTGCTCTGCTATAGCTACCTTCTATCAGCCTAAGATGCTAGAAACACCTCTTCTACACTAATAAGGGATAACTGGACCGGGCACAGGGTGTAAGTACCTCTGGTACCCACTACAAGCCAGGCCAGCCTCCTACACTGACCCCAGTGAGGAATGCTAGGACGAGGGCAGAGGAATGTTACAATGAGGCACATTGGTGTACAAGGAGGGTTATTGAAAGGACCTTCGGCATCTTGAAGGCCAGGTTCCGGTGCCTCCATTTGACAGGTGGATCCCTGTACTACTCACCCAACAAGGTGTGCCAGATCATTGTTGCATGTTGCATGTTGCACAACCTGACCTTGAGACGTCAGGTGCCTTTTCTGAAGGAAGATGAGCCTGGAGATGGTCTTGTGGCAGTGGTGGAGCCTGTGGGCAGTGAGGAAGAGGAGGCAGAGGAAGAAGATGTTAACAACAGAAGTAATATAATTCAGCAGTACTTCCAGTGACACATAGGTAAGACACTGTAACTTCACTTAACTTTCCAGTTTTATGTTGGACATTGTACATGGCAGCCTGATTTCCCTATGTCTATGGCTACTTACTGTACCCTTTGGTATCTCTATTTTCAGATATCTGTGTCCCACTCTGCCTCCTGCTATGTATACTGCTGCCAACCAAAGTTCATTCCAAAGTATATTTAACTGTCCCTATGACTTGCAATGCTTTGATAATGTTGAACTAATACATATTTGAATCATTGGACAGACTCCAGATTTGTATTTGTTCCAAGGGTGTTTACTTAAGTGCTCATAAGTAGAGGGGGATGTGCAATGGGCTGGGGTGATGGTGGAGGAAAGTTCAGGGTAGAGTCCAGTCTCTTGGTATCACAGGTGCATTGTCCAATGGGGCATAGGAAGGGGAGTAATGGCAGTTCAAGGTGGATAGGGTGATAGAGTGATAGAGTGGGACAGAAGGGTGACAATCATGAGAGTCCTATTTCCTGGCAGGGGTCTTGGCAATCTTCCCTGGCTTCTGCCTGGATCGCGCAGACCATTTGCGGGGTGGTTCTCCTTCTGCAGGGGGTGGGTGCTGGTGGCCTGTTGGTCCTGTGGCTGAGCCTCCTGTCCACTGGCACCGGCGGAGGTGGAGGGCTGTTCTTCGGTGTGGCTAGTGTCAGGGGTCCGTTGGTATGCCATTGCCTCCCTCATAGTCTTGCCCATGTCAGCCAGCACCCCTGCAATGGTGACTAGGATGGTGTAGATGTTTTTGAGGTCCTCACTGATCTCCAGGTACTGTACCTCCTGCAGCCGCTAGGTCTCCTGCAGCTTGTACAGTATCTGGCCCATAGTATCCTGGGAATGGTGGTATGCTCCAGGATGTTGGTGAGGCCCTCCTGGAGAGTCGGTTCCCTGGGCCTGTCCTCCCCCTGTCACACCTCAGTCCTCCCAGCTTCAGTGTTGTCCTGTGCCTCTGTCCCCTGAACTGTGGGCCCATTACCACTGACCCTAGGTCCCTGATCCTCCTGTGTATGTGGGGTTGCCTGGGGTCCCTGTAGTGGTGGACACACTGCTGATTGACGTGCTCTGGGGACAGTGGAATGGGCAAACTAGGTGGGTGCTGTGGTGGTGTTTCCTGAGGGGGGAGGCTCTATGGTGGTATGGGACTGTGGCAGGGTAACCGACTGTCCAGAGATCCCTGATGCGCCAGGTTGGTCATCGTCATCCAAGCATGCAGAACTGCTGTCATCACTGTGGGCCTCCTCTAGAGGGGGACTGGATGTTGCTGGCACCTCCTATCCTGTGACATTGAGTAGGGGTCCTGTGGGGATGAAAATGCAGTGTTATTGTATCTGCGTGTGCCATCTTGTGCATGGGTGTGTTTCTCTGTATGGTTGTGATTGCCCTATCAGCTTTGCCTTGTGTGTGTGGTGATTTTGTGGGCTAGGTGATTCTCTCTAATGGGCATGCTTTGGTGATGGGTGTCCATGCAGGTCTGTGATGGGGGTCCATGGATTGGTGTTACATGCAGGGCTTGGTTTTGGGATGGGTGTGTTGTGATAGTGGGTTATATATGAGGTGGTGGAGTGATGAGGGTGAGGGTAGGGGTAGGAGTTTGTGATGGCATGCAGGTAGGGTGGGGGATATAGTAGTAAAGATTTGACTTACCAGAGTCCAGTCCTCCTGCTACTCCTGCGAGGCCCTAAGGATGCATGATTGCCAAGACTTGCTCCTCCCATGTTGTTAGTTGTGGGTAGGAGGTGGGGGTCCATCTCCAGTCCTCTGCATGGTTACCTGGAGTCTTGCCACCACAGAACAGACCTTCCCCCGTAGGTCGTTCCACCTCTTCCTGATGTCATCCCTTGTTCTGGGGTGCTCTCCCACAGAGTTGACCCTGTCCACGATCCTCCGCCATAGCTCTATCTTCCTAGCAATGGACGTCTGCTGCACCTGTGATCCGAATACCTGTGGCTCTACCCGGATGATTTCCTCCACCATGACCCTTAGCTCCTCCTCTGAAAACCTGGGGTGTCTTTGGGGTGCCATGGATGTGGTGTGAGTGGTATGTGTGAGGATGTTTGGGGTGATATGTGGGGTGCTGTGTTGTGAGGTGCGTGGATGGTTTATGGGTGACGGTGTATTGTGCCTCTGATTGAGTGGGTGCTCCTGACTAGTCTCTCTGCTTGCTATCTTTTTTTTCACTGTAAGGGGTTGTGGGTAATTTGGGTGTGTGTTTTATAGTGGTGTAGGTTTGTGGGTGTGGTGTGTGTATGTGTCAGGTGTGTGTAGTTTGAATTGTCCAAAGTGGTGGTGTCCTGTAAGTGTGTGTAAGGGAGCCTTTTACACAGGAAGGCAGGTTGGGAGCACATTGCCTTACATCCCAGTTGAGTTTGCCCCTTTGCATCCTGGTAAATGCAGTTCACATTTAACGCTTACTTGAAAGTGTCCGTAGTTTTTCACTAAAGTTAGTGCAGTCATTGCTGTTGATCTCTGTTTAAAAGGCTCCCTTGAGCTATTGAGCTGACGAGCTCTGGAGATGCACCTGTGAGCCTGTGAGTGGTACTAGACCTGAGATGATTTTGGCAGCATTTCCAGCAACCCCAGATATTTTTCAATGGTTTCTACTCTCTACTGATGAAGGACAATAACCCAGAAACACGTGTATAGTGATGAACAATCTGCCCACTGGTGCTGCTGCTGCTGGTGGTAGTGCTGGTGGCAGTGTGGCTGGTGGAGATGGTGGTGGGGGAGGCTCCAGCCCATCCCCTGCAGCCTCGGACAGCTGCAAACTGCTGGTGGTAGCGGTGCTGCTGGTGGAGCTGGTGGTAGTGGTTGTGGGGGCAAGCTCCTGTCCACCCCCTGCAGCCTCGGACAGCTGTCCTCTTGTGCTGTTGCTGCTGGAGGTAGTGCTGGTGGCAGTGCTGCTGGTGGAGCTGGTGGTGGGGGGAGGCTCCAGCCTATCCCCTGCAGCCTCAGACGGCTGTCCACTGCTGCTGGTGGTGCTGGTGCTGCTGGTGTTGGTGGTGGGGGGAAGATCCTGCCCATCCCCTGCAGCCTCGGAAGGCTGCCCGCTGATGCTGCTGCTGCTGGTGGTTTTGGAGGGAGGCTCCAGCCCATCCCCTGTAGCCTAGGACGGCTATATCACCATGGTTGAAGGTGAGGTCTCCGACTGAGACCCAGCACCAGGCCCCTTGTCCTCACTGCCTGCTGGTGGCAGGCCCATTGTCCTTCCTTCCTGTAGCACCTGGGGCAGGCTCCTTGCCCTTTCTTCCTGCACCACTTGGGGCTGGCTCCTTGCCCTTCCTTCCTGCACCACTTGGGTGTAGGAAGGTAGCCTCTTTCTAGCCTTGTTACCCCCACATTTGGCCTGTTTGTGAGTATATGTCAGGGTGTTTTCACTGTCTCACTAGGATCCTGCTAGCCAGGGCCTAGTGCCCATAGTGAAAACCCTATGTTGTCAGTGTGTTTGTTATGTGTCACTGGGATCCTGCTAGCCAGGACCCCAGTGCTCATACGTTTGTGGCCTATATGTGTTCCCTATGTGGTGACTAACTGTATCACTGAGGCTCTGCTAACCAGAACCTCAGTGTTTATGCTCTCTCTGCTTTCTAAATTTGTCACTGCAGGCTAGTGACTAAATTTACCAATTCTCACTGGCACACTGGTACACCAATATAATTCCCTTGTATATGGTACTGAGGTACCCAGGGTATTGGGGTTCCAGGAGATCCCTATGGGCTGCAGCATTTCTTTTGCCACCCATAGGGAGCTCAGACAATGCAGCCTGGGTGAAATAACGTTCTCGTTATTTCACAGCCATTTTTCACTGCACATAAATAACTTATAAGTCAGCTGTATGTCTAACCTTCACTTAGTTAAGGTTGGGTGCCAAGTTACTTAGTGTGTGGGCACCCTGGCACTAGCCAAGGTGCCCCCACATCGTTCAGGGCAAATTCCCCGAACTTTGTAAGTGTGGGGACACCATTACACGCATGCACTATACATAGGTCATTAACTAAGTGTAGCATCTCAATGGTAACTCCGAACATGGCCATGTAACATGTCTAAGATCATGGAATTGTCACCCCAATACCATTCTGGTAATGGGGGGGCAATTCCATGATCCCCCGGGTCTCTAGCACAGAACCCGGGGATTTCCAAACTGCCTTTCCGGGGTTTTCACTGCAGCTGCTGCTGCTGCCAACCCCTCAGACAGGATTCTGCCCTCCTGGGGTCCAGGCAGCCCTGGCCCAGGAAGGCAGAACAAAGGATTTCCTCTGAGAGAGGGTGTTACACCCTCTCCCTTTGGAAATAGGTATGAAGGGCTGGGGAGGAGTAGCCTCCCCCAGCCTCTGGAAATGCTTTGATGGGCACAGATGGTGCCCATCTCTGCATAAGCCAGTCTACAGCTGTTCAGGGATACCCCAGCCCTGCTCTGGCACGCAACTGGACAAAGGAAAGGGGAGTGAAAACTCCCCTGACCCGTACCTCTGAGGGGAGGTGCCCAGAGCTCCTCCAGTGTGTCTCAGACCTCTGCCATCTTGGAAACAGAGGTGTTGGGGGCACACTGGACTGCTTTGAGTGGCCAGTGCCAGCAGGTGATGTCAGAGACCCCCTCTGATAGGCTCTTACCTCCCTTGGTAGCCAATCCTCCTTTCTTGGTAGCCAAACCTCCTTTTCTGGCTATTTAGGGTCTCACTTCTGGGGAATTCTTCAGATAATGAATGCAAGAGCTCACCAGAGTTCCTCTGCATCTCCCTCTTCGACTTCTACCAAGGATCGACCGCTGACTGCTCCAGGACGCTTGCAAAACCGCAACAAAGTAGCAAGACGACTACCAGCAACATTGTAGCGCCTCATCCTGCCAGCTTTCTCGACTGGTTTCTGGTGGTGCATGCTCTGGGGGTCACCTGCCTTCACCCTGCACTGGAAGCCAAGAAGAAATCTCCCGTGGGTCGACGGAATCGTCCCCCTGCTAACGCAGGCACCAAAGACTGCATCACTAGTCCTCTGGGTCCCCTCTCATCCTGACAAGCATGGTCCCTGGAACACAGGAACTTTATCCAAGTGACTCCCACAGTCCAGTGATCCTTCAGTCCAAGTTTGGTGGAGGTAAGTCCTTGCCTCCCCACGCTAGACTGCAAACCTGTGTACTGCGTGATTTGCAGCTGCTCCGACTCCTGTGCACTCTTCCAGGATTTCCTTTGTGCACAGCCTAGCCTGGCTCCCCAGCACTCCGTCCTGCAGTGCTCAACTCTCTGAGTTGGCATCCGGCGTCGTGGGACCCTCCTTTGTGACTCTGAGCCAGCTCCGGTTCACAAATCTTCTAAGTGCCTGTTTGGGTACTTCTGCGGATGCTGCCTGCTTCTGTGGGGGCTCTCTGAGTTGCTGAGTGCCCCCTCTGTCTCCTCCTCCAGGGGGCAACAGCCTGGTCCTACCTGGTCCCCAGCAGCACCCAAAAACCTCTACTGCAACCCTTGCAGCTAGCAGGGCTTGTTTGTGGTATTTCTGCATGGGAACACATCTGTAACCTTCATCACGACGTGGGACATCTTCCATCCCAAGGAGAAGTTCCTAGTCCTCTTCGCTCTTGCAGAATTCCAAGCATCTTCCATCCAGAGGCAGCTTCCTTGCACCTTCATCTGGAGTTTCCTGGACTCCTGCCCCCCCCGGACACTATGGTGACTCTTGGACTTGGTCCCCTTGCCTTGCAGGTCCTCAGGTCCAGGAATCCACCTTCAGTGCCTTGCTGGTGTTTGTTGTTGTTGCAGAATCCCCCTATCACGACTATTGTGTCCTTTTGGGGTAGTAGGTGTACTTTACTCCTACTTTTCAGGGTCTTGGGGTGGGGTATCTTGGACACCCTGACTGTTTTCTTAACGGTCCCAGCGATCCTCTATAAGCTCCCATAGGTCTGGGGTCCATTTGTGATTCACATTCCACTTTTGGAGTACATGGTTTGTGTTGCCCCTAGACCTCTGCTTGCCTATTGCACCTATTGTAATTCTACACTGTTTGCATTACTTTTTTGACTCTTACTTACCTGTTTTGGGTTTGTGTACATATAACTTGTGTATATTACTTACCTTCTTACTGAGGGTACTCACTGAGATACTTTTGGCATATTGTCATAAAAATAAAGTACTTTTATTTTTAGTAACTCTGTGTATTGTGTTTTCTTATGATATTGTGCATATGATATAAGTGGTATAGTAGGAGCTTTGCATGTCTCCTAGTTCAGCCTAAGCTGCTTTGCCATAGCTACCTTCTATCAGCCTAAGCTGCTAGAAACACCTCAAGTCTACTAATAAGGGATAACTGGACCTGGCACAGGGTGTAAGTACCTTGGGTACCCACTGCAAGCCAGGCCAGCCTCCTACACTGGGGCTGCCTCCGTGCCCTTCCTTCCTGCAGCTGGGGCTGGCTCCTTTCCCTTCCTTCGTGCAGCTCCTTGGGTTGGCTTCTTGCCCTTCCTTCCTGCAGTAATTGGGCCAGCACCCTTTCCGTCAGGCTGGCTCGTGGCCGGGATCCTTTCTCACCTTGAGTTGGTGGGGACACTACTGTGCCCGTGGACTGCGTGGCTGAGGTGCTTGCCTGGGTTTTGACAACCCTGGCCTGACATGAAGGACGGCGGGGAGGGGTAGGGAAGAGGTCAATCGTGGAGAGGAAAAACTTCTTAGGGACATTGGGGTGGGAAGAGGGAGACGTTTTGGGAATGGAGGAAGAGGGAATTATTGCAGGAGGTGTCAGTCTGCTGTGTTTAGGTGCAGGTGCATGGGCTGGATGCTGTTGTGAGGTGGATGGCTGTTGGGTGTCTGAGTGCTTGCGTTTGTGTACTTTGGGAGGAGGAGGCACAGACACAGTGGGAGAGGAAACAGGGGACATGTACATGGATGTGGGGGTGGTGACTGCCAGTGAGGTGTGTGTTCTGATAGATGTGATGGGGGTAGTGGATGAGGTTGTAGTGCATGCAGGTGTGAGTGTACACGCAACTGGGAGGGAGATGGAGGATGAGGAGGAGTGGGCCACAGTGGAGGCAGTGGATGTAGGTTTGTCTGCATCTGGATGGTATTTGTGTGAGTGCCTGTCGGATGAAGTGTGGTGCTTGTGTTTTCCTGTGCCACTCTTGTGTGTTCTCCTGTGTATATGCTGGTCTTCCTGTGTGCTTGGCATAGTTTGGAGTTGAGGGGAATGAGATTGGGTAGAGGAAGTTGGAGGGGGGAGGATGGAAACAGGGACAATGGCTGCCATCAGAGAGGAGGCCAGAGAGGGCCCATCCATCAGCTCTCTTCCCCTACACGAGGCCTTCACACACAGCACTCCATGAATTCATGCCCCATGCATCCTGCTCACAGTGTACTCACCTGTTGGTCTGAAGGCCCATACAGCAGTCAGTACTGGGGTAGGACCCCATCCACTAATCGCTCCAACTCCGTCGAGGTGAAGGCAGGGGCCCTTCCTCCAGTCACACGTGCCATGGTAGGTTCCAGACACAGGTCACAGCAACACATGCAGTGTAGGTCCTCTCCTGTTGAAGGTCAGGTAGCAAGTGAGTGAACAAATAGAAAATGGCAGTCATGTCCACAGCGGTGCGTACCGTCACGCCAGCGTAGATCACTATTGGTCACTGTACCCCATAGGGCCCAATCATAAGCAATGAGGATTTGCACAGCGGTTCCCGACACACAAAGTCAGCGGAATTACCTCATTTCTACCTGTCCCTACATACTGGACAGGCAGACGCCATTTCTAGGAAGGGGGTGGGCCATAGACCCTAACTGCGTCACAGTTCACAATTTCACAATCTGGACATATTTCACCAAAATATTGTAACAATCACAATATGCATTGTACTGAAGTGGTTACAATGTACTGATAATGACTAGCTGCTCAATATTTTACCCCATAGATTGCAACCGCTGAGGGTGAATAGGAGAGAGAGACATCCCCTGTGTACAGACCCCTGGTGGACTTGGCAACAATGGGGGACAGGCACATTATCCTCACCTATAGACTGGACAGGGCCACAATCACAGAGCTGTGTGCCCAATTGGAGCCTGACCTGATAGCCATCCGTCATCCCACTGGGATCCCCCCTTTTGTGCAAGTGCTATCTGTGCTCCATTTTTTGGCATCAGGTTCTTTCCAAGTGACAGGGGGCTTGGCAGCAGGAATGTCACAGCCAATGTTCTAAATAGTGCTGACCAGAGTGTTGTCTGCCCTGATTAAACACATGTGCAGCTACATTGTTTTCCCCTAGGTGGAGGATTTGGCCACAGTGAAGGCTGACTTCCTTTTTCAATGGGACATATCCCTAACATCATTGGTGCGATCAATGGGACACATATAGCATTTCCCCCCACTCCCGGCACAATGAATAGGTCTTCAGCAATCGAAAAAGCTATCACTCGATGAATGTGCAGATGGTGTGTTTGGTGGACCAGTACATCTCCCATGACAATGCTAAGTATCCAGGCTCGGTTCATTATGCTTTTATCCTGAGGAATAGCAGCATCCCAAATGTGATGGCCCAACTCCAGAGGCACTGTGTGTGGCTAATAGGTGAGCCCTGGTTTCCACCCAGTGGATGTTGGTGTATGGGTATGGTGTTGGACATAAGGGTTGGTGTGGGGCTAACAGTTGTCCCACAATATTTGCAGGTGACTCTGGTTACCCCAACCTCTCATGGCCACTGACCCTCTGCGGAATCCCAGGACAGGGGCAGAGTAACGTTGCAATGAAGCACATGGAAGAACAAGGAGGATCATTTAACATACATTCGGACTCCTGAAGGCCAGGTTTCGGTGCCTCCATCTAACAGGTGGAACCCTGTTCTATACACCCAAGAAGGTCTACCAGATCATCGTGGCATGCTATATGTTGCACAACCTTGGCTTGAGACGCCATTTGCCTTTTCTGTAGAAGGCTGGAATTGGCCATGTGGCAGCAACGGACACTATGGACAGTGAAGATGAGGAGGAAGAGAATGAGGACAACAGAAGTGCAGTCATTCGTCAATTTTTCCAATGAAACACAGGTAAGACAGTGTTATTTTACAATTCTTTTGATGTGTAACATTGTCACTGGCAGACTGTGAATTCCTACTGCTATGGCCACTCACTGTACCCATTGGCATATCTTTTCGCAGATGTTGGTGTCCCACTATTGCTCTTGGTGTGTTCACTGTAGGCAACTACAGGACTTTCTGATGTAAACATTACTGAACAGTTGAATTGCAATTTAGGAACCTTGTTAAATGAATACATTTTGACATCATTTGACATACTCCATACTTGTATTTTTTCTAAGTGTGTTTATTGCAGTGCTCTGACGAAAAGGTGGAAGTGCAATGGGCTGGGGTGATGATGGAGGAAAGTCCAGGTTAGAGTCCAGTCTATTTGTAGCACAGGTGCATTGTCCAAGGGGACATAGGAAGGAGAGCCATGGCAGTTCAAGGTGGACAGGTTGACAGAGTGGGATACAAGGGTAAAACTCAGGAGAGTCTTATTTCTTGTGGGGGTCTTGGCAATAGTCTCTGGCTTCTGCCCGGATCTCAGGGGTGGTTCTCCTGTCCACTAGCGGCAGCGGAGGTGGAGGGCTGTTCAGTAATCTGGCTAGTGTCAGGGCCCCGCTGGTGTGCCACTGCCTCCCTCATGATGTTGTCCATGTCTGCCAGCACCCGTGCAATGGAGACCAGGGTGTTGTTAATGGACTTCAAGTCCTCTCTTATCCCCAGGTACTGTCCCTCCTGCGGCCGCATGTTCTACTGCATCTTGTCCAGGATCTGGCCCAGACTATCCTAGGAATGTTGGTATGCTCCCAGGATCGCGGTGAGTTGCTTCTGGAGAGTCGGTTCCCTGGGACTGTCCTCTGGCTGTCGCACAGCAGTCCTCCCAACTTCACTGTTGTTCTGTGCCTCTGTCCCCTGAACCATGTGCCCACTGCCACTGATCCCAGGTCCCTGATCGTCCTTGGTTTGTGGGGTGCCCTAGGGTCTCTGTAGGTGTGGACACACTGATGATTGAAGTGTCCTGCGGTCAGAGGTATGGGCCCTCTGGGTGGGTGGTGTAGTGGTGTTTCCTGAGGATGGAGTGTAGGAACGTACACCCACTTTTGGCCTGTTTGTGAGTATATGTCAAGATGTTTTTACTGCTTGCCAGGACCCCAGTGCTCATAGTGAAAACCCTATTTGTCAGTGTGTTTTATATGTCTCACTGGGACCCTGCTAGTCAGGGCCCCAGTGCTCATAGTTTGTGGCCTGTATGTGTATCCCTGTGTAGTGACTAACTGTGTCGCTGAGGCTCTACTAATCAGAACCTCAGTGCTTATGCTTTCTCTGTCTTTAAAATTGTCACTGTAGGCTAGTGACCATTTTCACCAATTCTAATTGGCACACTGGAACACCCTTATAAATCCCTAGTATATGGTACCTAGGCACCCAGAGTATTGGGGTTCCAGGAGATCCCTATGGGCTGCAGCATTTCTTTTGCCACCCATAGGGAGCTCAGACAAATCTTACACAGGACTGCCACTGCAGCCTGAGTGAAATAACGTCCACGTTATTTCACAGCCATTTTACACTACACTTAAGTCACTTATATGTCTAACCCTCACTTGGTGAAGGTTAGGTGCAAAGTTACTAAGTGTGAGGGCACCCTGGCACTAGCCAAGGTGCCCCCACAGAGTTCAGGGCAATTTCCCCGGACTTTGTGAGTGCGGGGACACCATTACATGTGTGCACTACATTTAGGTCAATACCTATATGTAGCTTCACAATGGTAACTCCGAATATGGCCATGTAACATGTCTAAGATCATGGACATGTCCCCCCATGCCAAATATGGTATTGGCGTGCCAATCCCATGAATCCCCAGGGCTCCAGCATGGACCCCGGGTACTGCTGTAGGAGGCTGGACTGGCTTGCAGTGGGTACCAAGGGGTACTTACACCTTGCACCAGGCCCAGGTATTCCTTATTAGTGTAGAGGGGTGTCTAGCAGCTTAGGCTGATAGAAAAGGTAGCTTTGCAGAGCAGCTTAGGCTGAACTAGGAGACGAGTGAAGCTCCTACAGTACCACTAGTGTCATATGCACAATATCATAAGAAAACACAATACACAGATATACTAAAAATAAAGGTACTTTATTTTTATGACAATATGCCAAAAGTATCTCAGTGAGTACCCTCAGTATGAGGATAGCAAATATACACAAGATATATGTACACAATACCAAAATATGCAGTAATAGCAATAGAAAACAGTGCAAACAATGTATAGTCACAATAGAATGCAATGGGGGCACATAGGGATAGGGTCAACACAAACCATATACTCTAGAAGTGGAATGCGAACCACGAATGGACCCCAAACCTTTGTGACCTTGTAGAGGGTCGCTGGGACTGTAAGGAAACAGTGAGGGCTAGAAAAATAGCCCACCCCAAGACCCTGAAAAGTGGGTACAAAGTGCACCTAAGTTCCGCAAAGAGCACAGAAGTCGTGATAGGGGAATTCTGCAAGGAAGACCAACACCAGCAATGCAACAACGATGGATTTCCTGACGAGAATACCTGTGGAACTAGGGGACCAAGTCCAAGAGTCACGATCAAGTCAGAGATGGGCAGATGCCCAGGAAATGCCAGCTGTGGGTGCAAAGAAGCTGCCACTGGATGGTAGAAGCTGTGGGTTCTGCAAGAACGACAAGGGCTAGAAACTTCCCCTTTGGAGGATGGATGTCCCATGTCGTGAAGAGTTGTGCAGAGGTGTTTCGGTGCAGAAAGACCGCAAACAAGCCTTGCTAGCTGCAAGGGTCGCGGTTAGGGTTTTCGGATGCTGCTGTGGCCCAGGAGGGACCAGGATGTCGCCAATTGCGTGAGGGGACAGAGGGGGCAACCAGCAAGACAAGGAGCCCTCTCAGAAGTAAGCAGCACCCGCAGAAGGGCCAGAACAGGCACTATGAAGTGGAGTGAACCGGAGCTCACCCGAAGTCACAAAAGAGGGTCCCACAACGCCGGAGTGCCGGGGACCCAGGCTTGGCTGTGCACAAAGGAAATCCTGGAAGAGTGCACAGGAGCCGGAGTAGCTGCAAAACACGCGGTTCCCAGCAATGCAGTCTAGCGTGGGGAGGCAAGGACTTACCTCCACCAAACTTGGACTGAAGAGTCACTGGTCTGTGGGAGTCACTAGGACAGAGTTGCTGAGTTCAAGGGACCTCGCTCGTTGTGCTGAGAGGAGACCCAGAGGACCAGTGATGCAGTCTTTTGGTGCCTGCGGTTGCAGGGGGAAGATTCCGTCGACCCACGGGAGATTTCTTCGGAGCTTCTAGTGCAGAGAGGAGGCAGACTACACCCTCAGCATGCACCACCAGGAAAACAGTTGAGAAGGCGCCAGGATCAGCGTTACAAGGTCACAGTAGTCGTCTTTGCTACTTTGTTGCAGTTTTGCAGGCTTCCAGCGCGGTCAGCAGTCGATTCCTTGGCAGAAGGTGAAGACAGAGATGCAGAGGAACTCTGATGAGCTCTTGCATTCGTTATCTAAGGAATTCCCCAAAGCAGAGACCCTAAATAGCCAGAAAAGGAGGTTTGGCTACTTAGGAGAGAGGATAGGCTAGCAACACCTGAAGGAGCCTATCAGAAGGAGTCTCTGATGTCACCTGCTGGCACTGGCCACTCAGAGCAGTCCAGTGTGCCAGCAGCACCTCTGTTTCCAAGATGGCAGAGGTCTGGAGCACACTGGAGGAGCTCTGGGCACCCCCCAGGGGAGGTGCAGGTCAGGAGAGTGGTCACTCCCCTTTCCTTTGTCCAGTTTCGCGCCAGAGCAGGGCTGAGGGATCCCTGAACTGGTGCAGACTGGCTTATGCAGAGATGGGCACCATCTGTGCCCATCAAAGCATTTCCAGAGGCTGGGGGAGGCTACTCCTCCCCAGCCCTGACACCTTTTTCCAAAGGGAGAGGGTGTAACACCCTCTCTCTGAGGAAGTCCTTTGTTCTGCCTTCCTGGGCCAGGCCTGGCTGGACCCCAGGAGGGCAGAAACCTGTCTGAGGGGTTGGCAGCAGCAGCAGCTGCAGTGAAACCCCGGGAAAGGTAGTTTGGCTGTACCCGGGTCTGCGCTAGAGACTCGGGGGATCATGGAATTGTCTCCCCAATGCCAGAATGGCATTGGGGTGACAATTCCATGATCTTAGACATGTTACATGGCCATGTTCGGAGTTACCATTGTGACGCTATACATATGTCGTGACATATGTATAGTGCACGAGTGTAATGGTGTCCCCGCACTCACAAAGTCCGGGAATTTGCCCTGAACAATGTGGGAGCACCTTGGCTAGTGCCAGGGTGCCCACACACTAAGTAACTTAGCACCCAACCTTTACCAGGTAAAGGTTAGACATATAGGTGACTTATAAGTTACTTAAGTGCAGTGGTAAATGGCTGTGAAATAACGTGGACGTTATTTCACTCAGGCTGCACGGGCAGGCCTGTGTAAGAATTGTCAGATCTCCCTATGGGTGGCCCAAGAAATGCTGCAGCATATAGGGATCTCCTGGAACCCCAATACCCTGGGTACCTCAGTACCATATTCTAGGGAATTATAAGGGTGTTCCAGTATGCCAATGTAAATTAGTGAAATTGGTCACTAGCCTGTTAGTGACAATTTGGAAAGAAAATGAGAGAGCATAACCACTGAGGTTCTGGATAGCAGAGCCTCAGTGAGACAGTTAGTCATAACACAGGTAACACATACAGGGCACACTTATGAGCACTGGGGCCCTGGCTGGCAGGGTCCCAGTGACACATACAACTAAAACAACATATATACAGTGAAATATGGGGGTAACATGCCAGGCAAGATGGTACTTTCCTACAACTGCCAAACCAGCTACCTGGGGTTTTCACTGCAGCTACCGCTACTGCCAACCCACAGACAGGCTTCTGCCCTCCTGGGGTCTGGCAGCCCAGTTTCAGGAAGGCAGAACAAAGGATTTCCTCTGAGAGAGGGTGTTACACCCTCTCCCTTTAGAAAAAGGTGTGAAGGGTCTGAGAAGAGTAGCCTCTCCAGGCCTCTGGCAATGCTTTGAATGGCACAGATGGTGTCCTCCTTGCATAAGCCAGTCTACACCAGTTCAGGGAACCCCCAGCCCCTGTTCTGGTGCAAATCTGGACAAAGAAAAGGGTAGTGACCACTCCCCTGTCCATCATCACCCCAGGGGTGGTGCCCAGAGCTCCTCCAGTGTGTCCCAGACCTCTGCCATCTTGAAACCAGAGCTGTGAGGGCACAATGGAGGCCTCTGAGTGGTCAGTGCCAGCAGGTGACATCAGAGACCCCTCCTGATAGGTGCTTACCTCTCTAGGTGGCAATCCTCCTCTGAGGGATATTTAGGGCCATATTTATACTCCGTTTGCGCCGGATTTGCGTTGTTTTTTTTTACGCAAATTCAACGCAAAACTAACTCCACATTTATACTCTGGCGTTAGACGCGTCTAGCGCCAAAGTCCATGGAGTTTGCGTCACTTTTTAGCGTGGACACCTACTTTGCGTTAATGATATGCAAGGTAGGCGTTCCCATCTAAAAAAGTGACTCCGAGGCATGTGCGCCGTATTTACACTCCCGGGCAAAAATGACGCCCGGGAGTGGGCGGGTCCAAAAAAATGACATCCAGCCGCTTTTGCGTAGTTTTTTAGCGCCTGGTCAGGGCAGGCGTTAAGGGACCTGTGGGCTCGGAAGGACCCCCCCTGTCACCCTTGCCCACCCCAGGAGGACACCTAAGGATGGAGGGACCCATCCCAGGGAACATAAGGTAAGTTCAGGTAAGTAATTTTTTTTTTTTTGTGGCATAGGGGGGCCTGATTTGTGCCCCCCTACATGCCACTATGCCCAATGACCATGCCCAGGGGACAGAAGTGCCCTGGGCATGGCCATTGGGCAAGGGGGCATGACTCCTGTCTTTGCTAAGACAGGAGTAATTTCAATGGGGGTTGGGAGTTAAAAAAAATGGCGCAAATCGGGTTGAGGCGAAAATTTTGCCTCAGCCTGACTTGCCCCATTTTTTGGCGCCCAAGCTCCATATTCCCCTACGCCGGTGCTGCCTGGTGTACGTCATTTTTTTTCACGCACACCAGGCAGCTCCGCCGGCTAACGCCGGCTAACTCCGGCTAACATCATTGAATAAATACGGCACCCGCATGGCGCTTCAGAATGGCGTTAGCCGGCGTTAGATTTTTTGACGCACAACTGCGTTGGCGCAGTTGTGCGTCAAAAAGTATAAATATGGCCCTTAGGGTCTCTCCTGTGGGATTTTCCTCAGATAACGAATGCAAGAGCTCACCAGAGTTCCTCTGCATCTCCTTCTTTGACTTCTGCCAAGGATCGACCGCTGACTGCTCTAGGATGCCTGCAAACCCACAACAAAGTAGAAAGAAGACTACCAGCGACATTGTAGCGCCTAATCCTGCTTGCTTTCTCTACTGTTTCCTGGTGGTGCATGCTCTGGGGACTGTCTGCCTTCACCCTGCACTGGAAGCCACGAAGAAATCTCCAGTGGGTCGACTGAATCTTCCCCCTGGTAACACAGGCACCAAACTTCTGCTTAACCTGTCCTCTGGGTCCCCTCTCATCATGACGAGTGTGGTCCCTGGAACACAGGAGCTAGATCCAAGTGACCCAGACAGTCCAGTGGTCCATCTGTCCAAATTTGGAGCCAATGTAAGTCCTTGCCTCCCCTCGCCAGACAGTAATCCTGTGTACTGCATGAACTGCAGCTGCTAGGGCTTCTGTGTACTTTTGCAAGGAATCTTTCATGCACAGCACAGCCCTGGTGCCCCGCACTCTGTCCTGCATTGTTCAACTCGCCGAGTTGACCACCATTTTCATGGGACCCTCCTTTGTATCGTGAGACAACTGCCATGCTCAGTTTTCTTAAACCCATGTTCAAGTACTCCTGGGCCCAGGCAGCACCCATTTTCTTCAACTGTGACCTTTGCAGCTAGCATGGCTTGTGTGTGGTCTTTCTGCAAGGAAACAACTCTGCTGCCTCCAGCATTCTCTGAGACATCTTCTGTGCAAAGGAGAAGTTCCTGGCACCTTCCATTGTTGCAGAATCTTCAGCTTCTTCTACCCAGAGGCTGCCATTTTACACCTTCATCCGGCGTTTAGCGGGCTCCTGCCCCCGGGACACTTTCATGACTATTGGACTTGGTCCCTTTTCCTTACAGGTCCTCAGGTCCAGGAATCCATCTTCAGTGCTTTGCAGTCAGTTGTGGTCTTTGCAGAATCTCCTATCACGACTTTAGTGTGTTTCCTGGGAAGTAGGGTAACTTTACTCCTACTTTTCAGGGTCTTGGGGTGGGGTATCTTGGACACCATTAGTGTTCTCCGACACTCGCAGCAACCTTCTACTCATTACACTAGGCCTGGGGTCCCTAAGTGGTTTGCATTCCACTTTCTTAGTATATGTTTTGTGTTGCCCCTAGGCCTATTGCATCCTATTGTATTCTACAGTGTTTGCACTACTTTTCTAACTGTTTACTTACCTGATTTTGGTTTGTGTGTATATTTTGTTTATTTTACTTACCTCCTAAGGGAGTATATCCTCTGAGATATTTTTGGCACATTGTCACTAAAATAAAGTACCTTTACTTTTAGTAACACAGAGTACTGTGATTCTTGTGATATAGTGATATATGATATAAGTCGTATAGTAGGAGCTTTGCATGTCTCCTAGTTCAACCTAAGCTGCTCTGCTATTACTACGTCTATCAGCCTAAGCTGCTAGAACACTACTAATCTACTAATAAGGGATAACTGGACCTGGCACAAGGTGTAAGTACCATCAGGTACCCACTATAAGCCCAGCCAGCCTCCTACAGGAAGGCTCTGTGGTGGTGTGAGTCTGTGCCTGAGTAACCGACTGTCCAGAGGTCCCTGATGGGCCAGGTTGGTCATGCAGATCCAGGTGAGCAGAGCTGCTCTCATCCCTGTGCGCCTCTTCTGTGGGGGAACTGGATGTTGCTGGCACCTCTTCTCCTCCGGTGATGTTGGCTGGGATACCTGTGGGGATGTAAATGCAGTGTTATTGTTTCGGTGTATGACATCTTGTGCATGGGTGGGTTGCCCTCTATGGTTGTTATTGCCCTGACAGCTTTGCCTTGTGTGTTTAGTTATTTGGTGGGCTTGCTGATTGTCTCTAGTGTGCATGCTGTAGTGATAGGTGTCCATGAAAGTCTGTGAGTGGTGTCCATGCATAGGTATGGCATGCAGGGCTTGGCATTGGGATGAGTGGGATGTGATGGTGGGGTGTGTGGGAGGTGGTGGAGTGATGGGAGTGAGGGTAAGGGTGGGGGTATGTGATGGCATGCAGGTAGGGAGGTGATAGTTATAGAGATTTCACTTACCAGAGTCCAGTCCTCCTCCTACTCCTGCCAGGCCCTCAGGATGCAGTATTGCCAAGACTTGCTCCTCCCATGTTGTTAGTTGTGGGGGAGGAGGTGGGGGTCCACCGCCAGTCCTCTGTACTATGAGCTGGGGTCTTGCTGCAATGGAACACCCCTCCCCTGTAGGTCATTCCACCTCTTCCTGATGTCATTCCTTGTTCTTAGATGCTGTCCCACTGCACTGACCCTGTCCACGATTCTCCGCCATAGCTGCATCTTCCTAGCAATGGATATCTGCTGCACCTGTGATTAAAATAGCTGTGGCTCTACCCGGATGATTTCCTCCACCATGACCCTTAGCTCATCCCCAGAGAATCTGGGGTGTCGTTGTGGTACCATGGGTGCAGTGTGAGTGGTGTGGGTGAGGATGCATAGGGTGATGTGTTAGGCTGTGTGATGTAAGGTGCATGGGTGGTGTACAAGTGATTTTGGTATGTGGCTCTGGTTGTGTGAGTGCTGTTGCTGTCTCTCTGCTGGCAATTATTTATAGTCATCAAGGGTTGTAGGTGTGTGTTTTATAGAGGTGTGGGTGTGTGGGTGTGGTGTGTGTATGGGTGTCAGGTGTGTGTAGCTTGAATTGTTCAATGTGGTGCTGTTTTGTTAGTGTGTGTGTACTTTGAGCGCAGCAGTTTGTACCGCCAACGGTTTACCGCCATTGAATGTCCGCCGTGGTGATTCATGGGTCATAATGTTGTGGTTGTTGTTCTGTTGGCGTAACGGTGTGGGTTTTGATACCGCCAGTTTATCAATGACCTTTGGTGTGTCAGATTTGTGTGTGTGGCTGAATAGTGACGGATTGGTGTGTGTGTGTAATAATATGGTGAATGGATATCCGCCGCGGCTGCAGTATGTTGGCGGCAGTCAGCATGGCGGTAAGTGGGATTTACCACCAATGTCATAATGAGGGCCTGAGTGTTTTTATTTTTATTTCTCTGACTTCAAAGTGAGAGGATTTATGCGACAATCTTGCTGGATACTGGGGGTAGGAAAGAGTTTTTTTCTATCACATGACAACATTTAAATAAACTGCAAGGATTTCAGAATATATTAGAATTAGGAGTACAAATAAAGCACATTTTTGTTAATTCTGAACTGTACTGGTAACAAATACCTTTATATGATTAAAACAAATCATTACATTAGGTGATGTAATTTCCACAAATCATCGTCTGTGCCCTATATAGTTTTATTTGAAAAACTGTATGTCTGTGCAATTGTAATGGTCATTTCAATCAAAAACGTGCTGTTAATACACCATGCACACTCCGCTCTACTCTCTACTCTGCACCATACCAGACCACTACACCCTACTATGCACCACTCTTTACACCACGCTATGCCACTTAACTGTGGGACACTGCACTCTTCTCCACACTGAATCACTCCACTCTATGCCACTGCACTCTATACTGCTTCACACTACGCCTCTCTACTCTACTCTGTACCACTCTACTCTATCCCAATGCACTTTACACCTCTCTACACCTCTGCTCTCTGCGCCTCTGCACGTTATACAAGTCTTGGCAACTCCATACAACTCCTCTTCACGCCACTCTGCAACAATGCACGCTATGCCAATACACTCTATGTTAGTGCACATTACTCTAACACTCAACTCTAATCCCCTGCACCCTACATCAATATACTGCACGTCACTCACATCTACTCTGCACCACTGCACTCTATATCATTTTACTCTATGCCATCACACTCCTTGCCACTCGACGCAGCTCCGCTCTGCCTACACCTCTCCACTCTGCCACTTCACTCTACTGTGAAACGATCTACTTTACGCCACTGTACTCTGCGCCACTGCGTTCTATGCCATTGCACTCTACCCTGCACCTCTCCACTCTATGCCACTGCACTCTACTTTGAAACAATCTACTCTATGACACTGCACTCTATGTCACTGCACCCTATGCCACTCTGCCTACTTGCACGCTAACCCACTACTTCAATGCACTCTTTGCCAGTGCACTCTAAACAACTGCACTATACATTACTGCACTCTACTTTGCACCACTGTGCTATATGCCACTGCTCATTTTGCCACTCTACTCCACTATACACCACTGCATTCTATGACACACTCACTGCCACTATACTCTAGACCTCTGTACTCTGTACTGCTCCATTCTGCACCAATACACTCTATGCCACTGCACTTTATACCACTCTACTCTGCATGACTCCACTCTTCACCACTGCACTTTACAGCACTCTACTTTACTCTGCACTGCACTCCATGCCACTGCACCACTCTGCACTACTGCACTCTCTGGCAATCTATTGTATGCCACTCTACTCCACTGCATTCTATGTTACTCTACTCTGCCCCATGTCACTCTATGCCACTGCACTCTAAATCATTGCACTCTAAACCAATACACTCTTAACAACTGTATCTATGCCACTGCACTCTACTTTGCAGTATTGTAATCTATGCCACTGCTCTCTGTACTACTTTACTCTGCAACAATGCACTCTCTGCCACTGTCCTCTACACCACTCTACTGTGTACTACTGCATTCTACTCCAAAACACTCTACATCACTGCACTCCATGCCACTGCACTCCATTACACTCTACATCACTCCACTCTACGCCACTGCACTCTACAGCACTATTCTCTACTCTGTACTGCACCACTCTAAACTACTCCACTCTGCGCCACTCATCACCACTGCCCTCTATGCCCCTCAAGTCTACTCTGCACTATATGCCACTGCACTACTCTATGCTACTACACTCTCTGCCACTCTATTGTATGCCCTTCAACTCCACTGCACTCTATGCCACTCTATTCTGCCCCACGCCACTCCAGGCCACTTAACTCTAAACCACTGCACTGTATGTCAATGCACTCTAAACAACTGCACTTTACTCCACTGCACTCTACTCAGCACCACTGTACTCTACATCACTGCTTCTATGCCACTCTACTCCACTCTACACCACTGCACTAACACTCTGCTCTACAACATTGCACTCTCTGCCACTGTACTCTACACCACTCTACTCTGTACTACTGCATTCTAAGCCAATTCAGTCTACACCACTCCACTCTACGCCACTGCACTCTACACCACTCTACACTACTCCATATTTTGCCACACAATTGTACGCCACTCTACTCTATGCAGCTGCACTCTGCACCACTCCACTCTGCACCCCTACACTTTACTGTGCACCACTCTAAGCCTCTGCATTTTATGATACTACATTGTACGCCCCTGAATTGTATACCGCTGCATTCAATGCCACATCCCTCCACACCATTATATTCTGCAACACTCAACACCAATTCACTCTACATCAGTCAACTCCACTGCATACCACCCCACTATATGCCACTTTACATAACTCCACAGTATGCCACTCCTAAACACGAAACTCTCTGCCACTCCACTCTACAACAATCTACTCCGCTCTTTGCCATTGGACTCTGTGACACTTCGCGACAATCCTCGCTATGCCACTTACTTTTAGCCATGCTGAACATCAGCCACTCTGGATTATAACATTGCTAAAACACATTGGCAAAGCAAATAACTCTTGCGTAGGCGAGACCTATTGGATTTACCAATGTTTGTTAGTATTGTATGGTACTGAGGTCCCTGAAAGAACTGTGAATGTGTCCTTATTTTAAACATGCATTACACACATCATAATATAGGCTGCTATAAAATGGGCAAATACATTTCGGTTAAATAAAAAAAAGTCCTTCTAATATACAAATTTGAATAATATACAGATTATACCTAGTACTAATATTTTTTATAACAGTCCATTAAAACCACACAATCCACAGCTCACCTCAGAACACCCTTACAGTACCTCTCTAAAAGAAAATATCTTTGTCATCAGAAAGCTTCAAGTGAGTCCTGCAATTAAAGTCAATACAGGTTTCCAAACCCCTTTGCATTGCAGATTTACCAGTTTTGCATTTCTTTAGGGAAGAAGATACCCTGGCAAGAAAATCTATTTCTTATCTGTCTGCCCCTCCCTCCCTCAAAGCACAGGAGACTTGCTGCCTTCCACTCCAGCTTGGGAAACTGATCTGCCCTAATCACATTTTGTCCTTTAGGTGAAAGGCTAAAGTTATGGACAAATGCTGCCCGTTAAGCCTTTCATCCCAAACAATGAATGGAAGGGCTAAATTATGGGCAGTCTGTGAAAATTGCAGATGGGTGGTAACCCTAACACTCTCCCTTTTGCAGATAACAGTATTTAGTCCAAGAAGGACAGGGGGAGAGTAACATGCAGAACTCCAGAGGATTAAAGAGGTAGCATACAGGTGAGACATCTTGCCAAAGGTGCCTGGCTCCTGTTTTGAGTGGGCACCATTCTGTAGAGGATCTGTACCCTTTTTAATTGGTTTTGTATGCTTTCTTTCTCACATTATTTTAAGTTATGTTTTTACCAGTATCTTTCTCACAGAAATGGAAGGTTTAAGGGGTTTACCCCGGTTAGTGCCTGGTTAGTGTTTAAATTTCCCCATCTGTTTTGGACCATAATACGCTGCAAAGTGTCAGACCTCAGCCACACCCCAGGACAAGCCCCCTTGCTTGCCTAGCTAATTGGAGTGCCTAACATCATGTCTGGGCAGCTCTATTACTCAGGTTTGCTCACCCCACATTTAATTTCCATATAGGCATGCCTTGTAACAATTTTTGGAGGTTCTAGGCTCCATTTCCAGTGGGCACAATTTTGAAGAGAGTTCATACCCTTTTTAATTGGCGTTATGTGTTCTCTTTCTCAAATAATTTTAATGTGCATGTTTTATTGCAATACTTTCCTCCCACAGGAGAGCCTGTGGAAAGCTCAAGGGGTTGCTGAAACCCGGTTAGTGTTTTCATTTTCTCACCTGTTTTTGGCCATAACATGCTGGAAATTGTCAAACCATGGCCATGGACATGCCCCCTTGCATGACATCCATGTAGCTCTGTTACTCAGGTTTGCTCAGCCCACATTTGGTTTTCTTGTAGGCATGACATCTGCTAATTTCAGTAGGTGCCTGGCTCCTGTTTCGAGTGCCTGCCATTTTGCAGAGGGTTTGTACCCTTTTGAATTGGTTTTATGTGCTCTCTTTCTCACATTATTTTAGTGTACATTTATTTTACCAATACCTTCCTCCCACAGGGGAGCCTGTGGAAGGGTTGATGGGTTGCTGGACCCCTGCTAGTGGTATAATTTTCCAACCTGTATGGGCCATAACATGCAGGAAGGTGTCGGACCTCAGCCACACCGCCTTTCCTGGCAGGCTATTTAGGGTGCCAGACAGTGCCTCCTCTGGCGTGCTAATTCCAAGCCCTTCAGCACCCATCTGCTCTCTGACTGTGCCTAGCCCCAGAACCACTGGTGGTTTTAATTCCCATCACCTCCAGAGGCAATGTTACACTAGAGAAGAGATACCAGCCCAGAACATCACAGGTAAAGGCACTATCTGCACTACTATGGACCCATGCTCAATGTTTGAAGCTTTTAAAATGACATGCCAGGTATGTAGCTCCTCACTAGCAACCCCCAAAACACACAGTAGCTACAAGCCCGCACCCAATGCTAGGACTTATCCTTATCCTAAAAATACCACAGGCTTTACTTAGAGGCAATGCATAAGGTGTTTATGCAGTATGCAAACAGTCATGAAATGAAAACACAACACAAGAAAAATCCCAAACCAATTTAGTAAAATAGAGACATTTTCAAAAATTACTTAACATCAAAATGACAAAAATGTATTCAGTAGAAATGGAGTTAAACATTTTTTCAAGATTTGTTGAAAATAGTGCCAAAAAGCACAAAGCGCCAATTAGGGATATCTATTCACTCTGGATCGATTCAAATTCAAACATTCAGGGCGTCCGCAATGGAATGCAGGTGTGATGCAGTCACCAGGCTAGACCACTAAGGTTTACCTTCTCAAGTCCATGCTAAGAGTCCCATTTGCATTGCACATGGCCACGAAGAGCCAGTTTGCGTTGCAGGTGGTCATTATTGGTGGTTCACGTTGGCAGTCCCTGTGAGTGGGCAGTGATGGAGCACAAAGAGTGAGGCTCACAGACATTCACACTGAATTTTGGTGGGGACGGCGAGGTCTCTGTGCATACAGGCCCATTTCCGGTCGCAAAGAGCCCAATAGCTTGATTTCAGTTCACTGAGCCACACCAGCAACCCAGGATTTAAAAGGTACCACTTGGTGGGGGGGAGAAGGGGTCAGGAAGCCACTGTGGCTGGGTCGAAAGGATGGTGCAGGATGTTGAGGAGTCTTTTGTGTCCCTGAGGCTTAGATCAGGAGGCTAGCAGACTAACCCTTGGAGACACTCTGGGAACCCTGGCTTCAAGATGAAATTACAGGTCCAGTTCTTCTTCACCAGGCAACAGTGAAGCGTCCAGCATGTCAGCACAGATTGGCAGCAGTTTCTTTAGAGCAGCAGTCCAGCAGAGTTACAGTCCGTTTAGCAGCACAGCACTCCTTGTTCTTGGCGGAATATCTATAGGTCCAGGTGTAGTGTAAACAATTACTGACTGAGCGTGAGAAAACTGCACAGATTGGTGAAGCCCCCTAAATTTTATTGCCCCCGTTTTTCACTTTTTGCTGGTATTTTCCTGACTCTGATGGTGCCCTGGGTACTCCTAACCAATCCCAGGGCCTGTGCTCTGTGTAAAATAAGTATGCAAATAAGACTAATTATAATTGGCTATATGAACTACGTATAAGTCCCTCGTATATGGATGCTTGTAGGTTTAGGAACCCCAGCATAGGTAGTACCCCGATAGGTGCACTGCTGAGGAGCCCAGGGTCGTTTTAAAGGCAGGCCTGCCTTGCTGGCTGCTTTTAAATTAAAGTTATATGCAAACTCGACTAAGGAATTAAAAGTACTTCCAAAATCTTAAAGTACCTTATTTTTACATATAGTTCACCTCTAAGGAGCACCCTGGGTGTCCCTAGTATTGGGTGAAACATAACTATAAGCAGAAACCTTATAAAGTATGTCTTATAAGCACCGGTGGGTAAAAATAGCCAGATTCATAGTTTCTTCATTTTAGTGGATAGGCTCCATAGGCTAAAATGGGGATTTTTTTATTTATTAATAAAGTCTTTAAAGGAGCTAAATATGACAAGTTTGGTCTCAAACCGATGGTATTATAAAACCAACAACTTGCCATTGTTAGATTTAATACAACAAGTTCAGGGAAAGAGTTTTGGAACTCTTCCTAAAAGTTACCAGTTTCAGCTCTGTAGTGCCCTTCTCTGATTGGCCAGGCTCTGGCATCCTGGCCAGGCTGCCTTGATCAGGTGTGAACTGGCCTGGGCTGAACACAAAGGAAGTGCCTGCGGGAGGAGATCTGCCTCAGCAGATGGTGAAACAGGATGGGGGAGAGAAGCCAAAATGGTTTTCTAAGGAAAGGAAGGACATTTGGAGACGCTCAAGTCTTCCCCCATTTCTTGAAAACCCAGACAGCCAGGTGTCCTCTTAATTAGATTGGGAGAGAGCAAGAAGGGAGGGTGTTAGGGAATTGTAGCCACACCAGTGGGTGGGCTAAGTCAGACCTAACCTCCAAAATTCATTTTCTGCCATTTTGGATTTTTAAGGAATGTTGCTCCTTGGGGGTTGAGGTTTTGCCACACTTCCCATGAAGTGGTCATCCTAGAGGGTAGTGGCCTGCTTGTGATTGTACAGATGCCCCCCCTGCTTTTCACCCCAAGGGCAAGGATACATTTGGCAGAGCATCACCCTCCCCTCAGATCCCTACAAACAACAACAATAGAAGAAGAAAGACTGCACTGCTGGAACCCTGGCCTACACATGGACACTGCACTCTGAAGGACTGTACTAGCTGCACATTTGGGCTTCAACTGGTAAAAGAAGGGACTCCCTTCTTGCTACAGGTGACAAATAGATAACCAGAATCCTTTGCATCAAAACCTGAAGGAACTGACTAGCTGACCAGTGGCTAGTGGTCATTTTTGGATCTGACCCAGGTGCATTCTGGGAGTTGGAGTCCTCACCCTAAAGGAGAAACTCAGAGCTTCTGGAACCTTGGGGTAGACTGTGGACTCCCAGAGGACCTTCAAACACCTTCTGGAAGAAGATCCAGAAGTTTGGAGAACTTTTGGAAAAAAGGCTCCATAAAGGGATTGACCTGCCGTGGTGAGTCAAGTAGGCTGCCTCAACTGCGACCCGGCCTGACTTGCAGGTTCATCCTTCTGAAAAGCTCTGGAGTCCCAGACTTCCAGGATTTCACCAGGAGCTCCCGGAAAGGTGATCCAACGACCTCACATCAAACTCGTCTTACTGTGGAGGGTCGACCCCCATCAGAAGGAAAAAGCTCCAAAAAAGTGACAGAGTCCAATCGTAAAAAGTTGACTGGGACTTCCCGCGCAGAGTATCCGAGGAGTGCTCCAGGGACGTTGGATCAAGATTGAGCTATCGAAAGATGAATATTTCGATCCTGAAAAATAGTCTATGTCCATAGGTAGAATTCTTCACAGAAGCACATCCAAAGAGGTCTCCAGGGAGGTTGGATCGGATTGGTGACTTCGTCCCTCTGAAGAAAATCTTCAATAAAAAAGACTACGTCCTAAGGTGAACTTTTGACAGAGGCATCCCGCTTGCTGTAGCCGAGTAGAGCTCCATCGCAGTTTGCCTCAAACTTTGACCTTGCCCCGTCCTGGTGTGACAAGATGACCAGATTGGTGCTTCTAGTTTCTATGCGCTAGAAAACATTCATTCTTTGAAAAATCATATCTCCGGTTCCCCTTATTCGATTTTAATCGTTTTGGTGTAGTTTGAAAGACAAAAATAATATTCTATTTTCATTAAATGGTGTTGGATTTTTATTGTGTTTTGTGTTTTACTTATTTACTGTTTGTGATTTGTAAATGCTTTACACACCTGTCTCCTAAGTTAAGCCTTGAAGCTCGTTGGCACGCTGCAAAGGGTTGAGCAGTGATTCATTTAGTGAAACCTGACTGGACATAGTGAGGGTTAGTGGTCTATTGCTGAGTGTAGGTACTTACCTTCCCTTACCAATAATCCACTTTCCAACACTGAGGCCCACTTTTTATACCCTGGTGCCCTGGTTTTCGAGTGGGAGGAGCTGAAGGAGAGTGGCTTTGAATTGCATTACATTTTCTGCCTCCCCTGTCCTGACTCAAAGTTGGTTGCAGTGACAATGTGGGGGCGTTAAGTCCTTTATGTGAAGGCAGAGGAAGTAGTCCTAAGAAGTAGGAGAGGCTAGTAGGGAGGCAGGAGTAAAGTACTGTAAGTTTCCTTAGGACACACTACACCTCCTTTTTGGGATTTTGCAGCAGCCAACCAAGTCTGCAAAGAACAACTGCTGGATTATTGGACCTGAAGACCTGCAAAGGAAGGGGACCAAGTCCAGAAGTCGAAAGAAGTTCCAGGAAGGACAGGAGCCCATGCCAACCCAGAAGAGGGTGCAAAATAAGAGTCCCTGGAGAGTAGAAGATTGTAGAAATGCACCCTAGGAAGATGCCAGTGGGTTCCTGCATGTTTCAAAAGATGTCACACAGCATGAAGATCATTGCAGATCAGATTTACTGTTGGAAGGTGCCAACAAGCCTTGGAAAACAGCAAAAGTACGTTTTTCATCTAAATGGCACTGGATGGACCCAGGAGGACCTGGGAGCCTCAGCTCTGTGTAACGAGGAAGAGGAGACTCTCAGCACTTTAGAGAGACCCCAAGATGCCAGCTAGCTCCCACAGAAGCCACAGGATTAGGGTTCAAAGGAGATGCAAAATGTGGTTGATGCAGTACAACAAATAAAGGTCCCACACCTCTGGAGAACAACTCATCAAGTTGAGCATCACAGAGTGGAGCTCTGGGGACCTGGGCCAGGCTGTGCATGAAGGAATTTTGTAAAGAGTGCACAGAGTCCTCAGGAAGTGAAGAAGACATAATACACAAGGGTACCATCGTTCTCGTGGTAGGCAAGGTCTTACCTCCTCCAAATTGCATCAGCAGGACCTCAAGACAGTCTATGTTGATGATGTCCACCATCTGTGTCCTTAGGAGCACGCTCGTTGCCGTGAGAGCAGTCCCAGGATACCGTTGTTGCCTTGGAAGGTGCCTGCATGGAGCAGAGGAGTGATTCCGTCACTCCACTGGAGATTTCTTTGGTTCTTCTGGTGCAGGATGGAGACAGCGAGTCCCCAGAGCATGCACATCATGGAAACTGTTGCAGTTGCTGACTTGGAGCTGAGGGTGCTGAAGAAAAGTGTCTCTTGTGGACACTTTGTTGCACTTACAGTGTTTCTTGGAGCAGTCTGTGGTTGATCCGAGGTCAGAAGAGTCTGAAGTTGTTGCAGAGGATTTCTGGAGGAAACTTGCAAGCAGAATCTGAAGAGAACCCACAGGAGAGACCCTATATAGCCCTGAGAGGGGGACTGGCTACCTTATCAGGTATGGACCTATCCGGAGGGGTCTCTGATGTCACCTGCTGGCACTGGCCAATCAGAGCCCTCCAGAGTGCCCCCACGTCTTGCACAGCAAGATGGCTGAAGTCTGGGACACACTGGAAGAGCTCTGGGCACCACCTCTGGGGTAGTGATGGACAAGGGAGTGGTCACTCCCTTTTCCTTTGTCCAGTTTCCCACCAGAGCAGGGGAGAAGGGGTCCCTGAACCAGTGTAGACTGGTTAATTCAAGGAGGGCACCATCTGTGCCCTTCAAAGCATTTCCAGAGGCTACCCCTCCCCAGCCTGTAACACCTACTTACAAAGGGTGTAACATCCTGCTCTCAGAGGAAATGCTTTGTTCTGCCTGCCTGAGACTGGGCTGCCCAGACCCCAGGAGGACAGAATCCTGTCTGTGAGGTGGCAACAGATGTAGCTGCAGTGCAAGCCTCAGAGCACTGGTTTGGCAGTACTGGGGGTCCATGGTAGAGCCCCCAGGATGCATGGAATTGGCTCCCCAGTACCAGATTTGGAATGGGGGGATGATTCCATGATTTTAGACATGTTACTTGACCATATTCGGAGCAACATTGTGAAGCTACATATAGGTATTGACCTATATGTAGTGCACGTGTATAATGGCATCCCTGTACTCACAAAGTCTGGGGAAATGGCCCTGAACTATGTGGGGGCACCTTTGCTAATGCAATGGTGCCCTCACACTTAGTAACTTTGCACTTAATCTTCAGCGAGTGAAGGTTAGACATATAGGTGAATTATAAGTTACTTAAGTGCAGTGAAAATGGCTGTGAAATAATATGTGAGTTATCTCACACAGGCTGCAATGGCAGGCCTGTGCGAGGGTTTGTCTGAGCTCCCTATGGGTGGCAAAAGAAATGCTGCAGCCCATATGGATCTCCTGGAACCCCAATGCCCTGGGTACCTAGGTACCATATACTAAGGACCTATAAGGGGTTCCAGTATGTCAGATGAAATTGGTAAATGTAGTCACTGGCCTACAGTGACAAAGTTTAAAGCAGAGAGAGCATAAGCACTGAGGCTTTGATTAGCAGAGCCTCAGTGACACAGTTAGGCACTACACAGGCATACACATTAGTCCACAAACTATGAGCACTGGAGTCCTGGCTAGCAGGATCCCAGTGAGACAGGCAAAACACACTCACATATAGGTTTTTATCTATGAGCACTGGGGTCCTGGCTAGCAGAATCTCAGTGACACAGTAAAAACACACTGACACACACTCACAAACAGACCAAAAGTGGGTGTAACCATGCTAGAAAGTGGCTACTTTCCTACAGTGACAGACAGATGTCTTTGCTGCCCTCTTTTCTGCATATTTTGGTTGTGTTCATTTTGTGTTTTACTTTAATATTTTACCTACTTACAGCGACTTGTATTAGGCTAATTTTACAATTACAAAATGTCTGCTATGAATGCGTCTTAACCACCTTGCTTCCTTTCTGAATCCAAATAATCCCTCCTTCTATGAATACAATGCATATATGATGTTCTACTTAACATTTAACTATTGATGGAGAACTGTTTTCTCCACTTCTCAGCACATGTACAGCATACCTTTAGAGAACATACCAGGGGTGGATATAGAAAGGTGAAGGTAACAGAAGAGATATTTAGGAAAATTCAGTGTTAAGAACTCATTTTTGACCCATGATTAATTTGCTTTTAGAAAGACACTAAGGGCCTCATGAGTTTGGCGGATGGTTTTCACTGTCCGCCAAACTTCTGATGGGGAGATTGCCACCATAGTGGCCACCTCCCCGCCAGGCCCATTATGAGTTTCCTGTTAGGTCAGCGGGTGCAAACCTGAGTGTCCACCTGCTGGCCTAGCAGGAAACACCCTACATCATTGTCTCCGGCTCGTAATGAAGCCGGTGACAATGCTGTAGGAAGCAGGGTGAATCAGCACTCTCGCAATGTTCACTGTCCCCAAAGCATGCAGTCAATGTTGCAATGGTGCTACTCAGGGGGGCCCCTGCACTGCCCATGTCAAGAGCACCTGTTATCCACCAGCCCTTTCATGGCAGTGCTACCGCCATGAAATCTCTGGTGGAGAACAAGGTTTGTAATCCCCAGGGCAGTGCTGCTTGCAACACTGCCCTGGAGGATTAGGGCCGCCACATCGGCCAGACCACTGGGATCTCTTAGCCTGGCAGTTCTGGTGGTCCAACTGCAGTCTGTCTGTCACAGTTAAAATATGACGGTCGGACCGTCGCATTGGTGATTATCCAACCGCCATCTGTGAACCTGGCCGTCATGAGAGCGCCAGGTTTGTAATGTCCCCTAATTCTTTGTAAGAACTTAAGGCGATTAAACTGTTTGGCAATTACATAGCTAGTCTCCAGAATATGGTGAGAACATGTGAGTTTGTGGAATTTGTGGAGTTGGGAGTATTGTTCATCAGAATTCAATTGTGCAATAGAGAACTGACTCAAACGTTTGCCAAATTTTAATGCTAAAGAATCACAGTCAGAATAAAGTGGTCCTTCATCTAAATTATGGAACACACAGCTGTCTATGTTAAAGAAAAATGTGTGGAGAAGCTTAGGTAGTGATGTGCACATTATCAACAAGAAAACAATAATGGGGTATTTAGAGTGAGAAAAAATTATTCTGAGAAGAGAAAACCATGTACTAAGGGAAATGTAGTCATTTTAAGTATTATAATATTAGCCACTAATTCAATAGTCCTGGTTGATAGGCCAGGAGCTCTAAATTTAGGAAGTATTAACTGAGAGGACATTATACTCAACAGTGCAGAGAAGGAAGATACAACAAATTAGGGAGATGCTTGGAGAGTGAAAGACTAAAGTGATTCAGCAAGTTAAGAGTGATGAGGATGATTTAGAACCAGTTTGTGAGAAAATGCCCCATTTTATGAGGTCATGCCTATTTATTTTGTTGAATTTGATTGCTGCTTTTTAGATTCTGCACAATGGGGCACTGCTGTCCAGTGCCCAGGGTATGTGCACTAACTGACTGGCTAATTTAACTCTCAGGTAAGGACTTACTATTGGGTGTAGAAACTACACTCAAGGCACTGAAAATGAATGCCCTCATTATGACATTGGTGGTAAATGCCGCTTACCGCCATACAGACGTCCGCAACCATACCGCTGTGGTGGCAGGTGTCCATTCTCCATATTATGACACACACACACGAATACGACAGAATACTGCCACACACACAAATCTGCCAGCCTGAAGGTCAGTGCAAAAGTGGCGGTACCAACACCCATACTGTTATGCCAAAAAAACAACTCCCACAACATTATGACCCATGAATCACCACGGCAGACATTCATGGTGGTAAACCATTGGTGGTACATACCGCTGCGCTCAGAATGGACACCCACAAAACAAAACAACACTACATTGGCCAATACTAAAAACACACACCTGACATTCATACACACACCACACCCACACACCCACACCACTATAAAACACACACCCATATCACCCACAGCCCTTTGTCGACACCAAAAGACTGCAAGAGTTAGCCACCGATAACACAGAGACAACTACACGCACACTACTCACACCCATACATTCCTCATGCACCCCACATCACAAACTCCACCACATTACTCAACACACTCTCACTAACACACAACCTACAACACCCATGGCACCACAAAGGCACCCCTGTTTCACTGAAGAGCAGTTAAGGGTCATGGTGGTGGAAATTGTGAGGGTAGAGCCACAGCTTTTTGGAGCACAAGTACAGCAGATTTCCATTGCCAGGAAGATGGAGCTATGGTGAAGAATAGTGGACAGGGTGAACTCCATGGGCCAGCACCCAAGAACAAGGGATGACATCAGGAAGAGGTGGAACGACCTACGGGGGAAGGTACGTTCCATAGCAGCAAGGCACCAGCTCCCCATACAGAGGACTGCTGGTGGCCCCCACCTCCTCCTTCACAGCTCACAGCATGGGAGGAGCAAATACTGGCATTACTGCCTCCTGAGGGACTCGCTGGAGTACCGGAGGACTGGACACTGGTAAGTCAATATTTACTACTTATCACCCCCCCATACCTGCATGCCATCTCACACCCTCACCCTCACTCCCATCACTTCACTCCATCCCACACACTGCACCTACACATATGACTAACCACAATGCCAACCCCTGCATGCTATACCAATGCATGGACAGCCCTCCCAGCCCTGCATGAATACCCATCACAGAAGAATACATAGCATTGGGAAACTAACAATCCCACAATAGATCACCATACACAAACAAAATGTGGCAGGGAAACAACAACCATAGACGGGAAGGCAGGGATGTACAATATGTCATACACTTGAAGCATAATACATCACTTATACCCCCACAGGTACCCCAGCCAATGTCAGTGGAGAGGAGGTGCCATGACTATCCAGTCCCCCAACAGAAGATGCCCCAAGTGATGACAGTAACTCTGGACTTCTGGATCTGGTTGACCAACCTGGCCCATCAGGGACCACTGGACAGCCGGTCAACAAAGCCCACTCACAGACCACCACAGAGCCTCACCATCAGGATCCAAAACCACAGCACCCACCCAGTGTACCCACACATCTGTCACCAGGACACGTCCATCAGCAATGTGCTCACCTGTACAGGGACCCCAGGCCATACCTCATACCCAAGACAATCAGTCTGTGGCAGTGGGCACACTGTTCAGGGGACAGAGGCACAGGCCAACAGGGACACTGGAAGGACAGTGGTGCACCAGGGGAGGATAGGACCAGGAAACCAACTCTCCAGGAGGCACTCTTCGAGATCCTGGGAGCCTACCAACATTCCCAGGTAACAATGGGCCCGATTCTAGACAACATGCAGCAGAACAGGCTGCTGCAGGAGGGACAGTATCAGGGGATAAGGTAGGATTTGCAGGCCGTTAACACCACCCTGATCTCCATTGCAGGGGTGCTGGCAGACATGACCACCATCATGAGGGAAGCAACAGCACAGCAGTGGGCCCATACCACTAGCCGGTCCATCGATCAGCCCCACAATTTCACTGCTGCTAGTGAGCAGGAGGTCCCGCCACAGGACCCACAGGCCACCAGCATCCCTCCCCGTAGAAGGTGAACCACCCCACAAACGTTCCCTGCGACCCAGACAGAAGCCAGAGACACGTGCCAAGACCACCGCCAGGAAATGTGACTCTCCTGATTGTCCCCCTTGGTCCCACCCTGTCACCTTGTCCACTTTGAACTGCCATTGCTCCCCTTCCTATGGCCTCTTGTACAGTGGACCTGTGCTACAAACAGACTGGAGCAATACCCTGGACTTTCCTCCATCATCACCCCATTCCATTGCACTTTTCCCTCAATTTCATAACACTGGAATAAACACCCTTGAACACAACTTGACTATTAGTATTTTATGTATTGAAAATATGCATTTATGGAAACAGTCACATCTAGTGCAAATGATCTGAACCCTGGGAAATCATAGAAATAATGACCTGAAGCTGGGTGTAGTCAGCACGTCAGTACACAGTTGTTATATCACCAACATCTGCAAAATGACAAACCATAGGTGACAGTAAGTAGAGGTAAAAGGAAGTGAATGCCATCATGCCACAACCACACAGAATACACCAATAGTCATAGAAATGTTAATCTGCACTGTCTAACCTGTGTGTTATTGGAAGTACTGATGGATTACTGATGTTCTGTTGTCCTCATCCTCAGCCTCTTCATCCTCACTGTCCTCAGGGTCCATTGCTGCCACAGGGGCATCTCCAGTCTCCTCCTCCTGCAGAAAAGGGACATGGCGTCTCAGGGTCAGGAGGTGCAACGTGCAGCATGCCACTACTATCTGGCAGACCTTCTCGGTGAGTAGAACAGGGATCTACCTGTCAGATGGAGGCACCTGAACCTGGCGTTCAGGAGGCCAAAAGTCCTCTTGATGATCCCTCTGGTTCACCCATGTGCCTCATTATAAATTTCTTCAGCCCTTGTACTGGCATTCCTCACAGGGGTCAGCAGCCACTATAGGTTTGGGTTGCCAGAGTCACCTGTAAGCATTGAGGGACAATATTTAGCCACACACAATCCTATGGGGTTGCCACCAGAGGCATACACTAACATACAGTGGGTGGGGACCAAGGCTCACCTACTAGCCACACCCTGTGCCTCTGTAGTTGGGCCATCATATTTGAGATGCTGCTATTCCTCAGAACAAAGGCATCTTGCACTGACCCAGGATACTTGCATTGACATGGGAGACGCACTGGTCCACTAGGCACACTATACACACATTCATTGAGTGGAAACTGAAAACCTGTTCATTCTGGCGGGGGGAGAAACACGATATGTGTCCCATCAATGGCCCCAATAATATTAGGGATATGTCCCATTGCATAGAATCTGACCTTCACAGTTGCCACATCTTCCACCTAGGGTAATGCTATATAGGTGCACATGTGTTTCACCAGGGTAGACAAAACTCTTGCCAGCACAAGAGAAAACATTGGCTGTGACATGCCTGCTGCCATGCCCACTGTCACTTGGAAAAAAATGGTTGCCAGGAAATGGAGCACTGATAGAACTTGCACAAGAGGTCGGATCCCATTGGGAAGACGGATAGCTGATATCAAGTCAGGCTCCAACTTGGTACACATCTCTGTGATTGTGGCCCTGTCCAGTCTATAGGTCAGTATTATGTGCCTGTCCTCCAATGTAGCCAAGTCCACCAGAGGTCTTTGGGCGTTGTGGTGGAAGGCGGTATTGCACCGCCGTGCAATTCCTCATTGGATAATATGGGGCTCTATGGACTACAGTGGCCAATGGGGGATCTACCCCGGCACAGACTTGACTGCCATTATCTATCTGATTCCTCACTTACTTGCTGACCTTCAATAGGAAAACACATACACTGCATGTGCTGCTGTGACCTGTGTCTGGAACCTACCATGGCCCGTGTGACCAGGACAAGGGCCCCAGCCTTCACATCGGAGGAGTTGGAGCGACTGGTGGATGGATCCTACCTCGGTACGGACAGCTGTATGGGCCTCCAGACCAACAGGTGAGTACACTGTGGGAAGGTGCATGGAGATGTGTGTGTGCAAGACTCGTGTATGGGGAAGGGGGTTGGGTTGAATGTCTAGTGGCAGTGTACATGTTGTGCGCAGGGCTATGTGTGTGGCAATGGTGATGGAAATGGGTATGGTGGACCCTTTGTGTGACAGGCTGGACAGTTTGTCTAATGGTGTTCTCCTGTCTGTATTGCCTCTGCAGGTCAGCGCCCATCAAAAGAAGGGAACATGGCGTGCCATCACCAAGGACATGCAGACCCTTGGGGTCTATGGCAGGCAGAGCACCCACTGTCGGAAACAGTGGGAGGAACTGAGACTCTGGGCACAGAAGACCGGGGAGGCCCAGCTGGGGATGGCCTCCCATCCCAACGGGGAAGGGATGCCCAACGGACCCTGATCCCGCTGATGGCCTGCGTACTGGCGGTGGCCTACCCTGAGCTGGATGGGCACTTGAGGACATCATAGCAGCCACAAGGGGGTGAATACTGTGGGTGTCAAAACATATTTTGGCTGGTGGGGTGGTATCCAGGTAGTGGATATGTGTTAGTGGGTGCCCCTAAGGCTGGGCCAGATATTGCAGCGTGTGTCAACTGAAGGGTAATGGGTGCACGGCAAATACATGTAACCTAGCTTGTTAGCAGTCCATTTCAGCCAAGGCATCGTGGGTCCCAGGAGTGCTGCAGTTGGCGGTGTGTGGTCCTCATCTTGCCTTAGTGACTAGCCATATCACTGGTAGTGCAACGCATAATGCTTAAGCCAGTCACCTGTGTATGATGGTGATGTGCATGCCAATAGTGGTGTTGGTGCAGTCATTTACCAAGTATATCCTTTGTCTCCCCGCTTTCTTGTTTTGTCATCCTGTCCTTGTGTGCATTACCATCATCTGCAGAAGAGCAGAGGCACCGGCGACAGTGGGAGCTGCATCCCACAGGACCCAGGAGGCAGAGTCCACCGATGCTGAGGGAACCAGTGGGATGGAGGGCGAGGGGAGCACCACATCGGAGACTGGAGGAGACAACACAGACTTAGATACCTCCTCCAATGGGAGCTCCCTGGTGGTGGTAGACACCTCTATGACCATCCCAGCTGCAGGTACAGCCGCCACCCCCGTACCAGCACTGTCCTCCCAGTAGCCCCTAAGTGAGTTGCCCGTGCCTGTTCACCCAGGAAGGTGGGCATCTCCTTCATCCCAGGCACCTCAGGCCCTGCGCCAGTGAGTCCTGCTGCCATGAGTGAGGAGGCCACTGACCTCCTAAGATCCATCTCTGTAGGGCAATTAACCATTGTGAATGCAATCCAGAGGGTGGCATCCCAGATGCAGCAATGCATTGCATTCCTGGAGGGCATTCATAGTGGATTGGTGGCCCAACAGAGATCGATTCAGGCTCTGGCCTCCTCTCTGATGGCAGCCATTGTCCCTGTTTCTACCATCCTCCCTCCAACTGCCACTTGCCAGTCCCATTCTCCTCAACCCCAACCCATCCCAGGCACACATACAGACGAGCATGCACACAAGACAACACCCAAGAGTAGCAGAGGCAAATACAAACACCACACTTCATCCCACAAGTACTCATGCAAACACCATACAGTTGCAGACAAGACAACATCCACTGCCTCCACTGTCTCCCCCTCCTCCTCCATCCCAATCACATCCACACTCACACCTGCATGCACTACATTAACATCCTCACCAGCATCACCACACCAAGGAGCACACACCTCACTAACAGACACCTCCACAACATCCATCCACTTGTCCCCTGTGTCCTCTCCCACTGTGTCTGTCTCCCCCCCAAAGGACACAAACGCAAGCACTCAGACACCCAACAGCCATCCACCTCACACACACACACACTGCCCATGCACTTGCACCCAAGTCCAGCAGACGTACACCTCCAACAACCACTCCCTCAACCTCCACTCCCATCCCTTCTCCCTCCTCCCACCCCACCATTCCTAAGAAGCTTTTCCTTGCCCAACTTGACCTTTTCCCTTCCCCTCCCCCCATCCTGCCATTAGATCCAGCCCAGCCCCTCAGCCAAACAGTCCACTGGGACAGTGGAGGCCCCTTTTAGTCGTGGAGGCAGGACTGTGGGGGATTCCAACAGCCAGGAAGGTGAAGGAGCCCACAACAACTATAGCAAGGAAGGGGAAGGAGCCCACAACAACTACAGCCAGGAAGGGAAAGGAGACCACAACACCTACAGCCAGGAAGGGGAAGGTGCCCACACCTCTTGCCATGAAGGGAATGAAGCCCTCAACTCCATCAGAGGCTGGGAGGGTGAAACCACCACCACCACCGCTGCCACCACTTGTGGTCACGGAGCCCTCACCGCCAGCAGAGGCAGTGCAGCTATCACAGCCAGCAGAGGCAGGCCAGGAGGCACCATCAACTGTTGCCACAGAGCGGCCCTCCCCACTAGCTGAGGCAGTGCAGCTATCACCGCCAGCAGAGACAGGCCTGGAGGCACCATCACCTGTTGCCACAGAGCAGCCCTCCCCACTAGCTGAGTCAGTACAGCTATCACCTCCAGCAGAGGCAGGCCAGGAGGCACCATCACCTGTTGCCACAGAGCATCCCTCCCTACCAGCTGAGGCAGTGCAGCTATCCCCCCAGCAGAGGACATGTAGGGCACCCACCAGGGACTGCTGCACAAGTGTCCCCCTCCAGAAGCAGTGGCCATGTTCCCCAGCTCAGAGACTGTGACCTTGCACACCCCAGCACTGAGAAATGGGCATGGAGTCTTATCCAGAACCAGTGGACATGTTTCCCAGCACAGAGACTGTGGCCTTGCACTCCCCGGCACAGAAAAATGGGCATGGAGCCCCCTCCAGAACCAGTGGGCATGTTCCTCAGCTCAGAGACTGTGACCATGCAATCCCAAGCAAAGGATAATGGGCATGGAGCCCCCTCCAGAACCAGTTGGGAAGCTCCTGTATTCGGCTGAGGTGCCTCCCCATCGCCCTGAGATGCCTGACCACTTGCAAACTGATGCAAATGCACTGTCAGTACTTCCGAAATATGGCCCTTGTTTTATTGTACTATGTGCCGTGTGCAATTTTGCGGTGCAGTAGACAGTGAAAAGTGTGACAGGGCTGTCCATGGGGCCCCCTGTACCCTGTCTCTGCTAGCTTTTACATGGTGGTGCAACAGCTGGCAGAGTGGGGGCTCATAATCCTCAGGGTGGTGCTTCATTCATCGCTACGCTGGTGGATTAGGACCACCCGCCAGTCCCTCCAGTAGAGGGAAACTGGGGGTACTGGCAGTCCGACCGTGGCCAAACCGCCACGGTCATAATGTGGCGTCTGACCACCACCACGGCCCTGGTGGTCTACAGATGACAGCCTTAATGAGGAGCAACTCACATACGTAGCTAATGTAATATTACTTTAATTAACCAGTAGCACAAGCACATATACTGCCAATGATGGTGAAACAGCAGACTAGTTGCATGAGTCTCAGAAAGAAACAATAATCATTCATAATGAAGTGAATCTAAAACAGTGTTATAATTAGATAGATCATGATAAAGCATGAGAATCTGGCCCTTCACCCATGGAACTTAACTTAACATTTGGAAGCTCTATCCGATTATTCTGCTCTCCCTCCCTTGGACAAGGTAACAGGGTAAGGACTCCGTCTTCCGGCTTTCCAGAGCTTTGACACTTTAGCCTTTTTATACACTAAAAGCTAACACACAATTGTTGGAAAGTACCATCTTGTCTGGCATGTTACCCCCACATTTCACTGTATATATGTTGTTTTAGTGTATGTGTCACTGGGACCCTGCCAGGCAGGGCCCCAGTGCTCATAAGTATGTGCCCTGTATGTGTTCCCTGTGTGATGCCTAACTGTCTCACTGAGGCTCTGCTAACCCGAACCTCAGTGGTTGCGCTCTCTCTGCTTTCCAAATTTGTCACTAACAGGCAAACTAACTGACTAAATATACCAATTCACATTGGCATACTGGTACACCCATATAATTCCCTAGTATATGGTACTGAGGTACCCAGGGTATTGGGGTTCCAGGACATCCCTATGGGTTGTAGCATTTCTTTTGCCACCCATAGGGAGCTCTGACAATTCTTACACAGGCCTGCCAGTGCAGCCTGAGTGAAATAATGTCCACGTCATTTCACAGCCATTTACCACTGCACTTAAGTAACTTATAAGTCACCTATATGTCTAACCTTCACCTGGTGAAGGTTGGGTGCAAAGTTACTTAGTGTGTGGGCACCCTGGCACTAGCCAAGGTGCCCCCACATCGTTCAGGGCAAATTCCCCGGACTTTGTGAGTGCGGGGACACCATTACATGCGTGCACTGTACATAGGTCACTACCTATGTACAGCGTCACAATGGTAACTCTGAACATGGCCATGTAACATGTCTAAGATCATGGAATTGTCACCCCAATGCCATTCTGGCATTGGGGGGACAATTCCATGATCCCCCGGGTCTCTAGCACAGAACCCGGGGACTGCCAAACTGCCTTTCCGGGGTCTCCACTGCAGCTGCTGCTGCTGCCAAGCCCTCAGACAAGTTTCTGCCCTCCTGGGGTCCAGGCAGCCCAGGTCCAGGAAGGCAGAACAAAGGATTTCCTCTGAGAGACGGTGTAACACCCTCTCCCTTTGGAAATAGGTGTGAAGGCTGGGGAGGAGTAGCCTTCCCCAGCCTCTGGAAATGCTTTGATGGGCACAAATGGTGCCCATCGCTGCATAAGCCAGTCTACATCAGTTTAGGGATCCCCCAGCCCTGCTCTGGTGTGAAACTGGACAAAGGAAAGGGGAGTGACCACTCCCCTGACCTGCACCTCCCAGGGGAGGTGCCCAGAGCTCCTCCAGTGTGTCCCAGACCTCTGCCATCTTGGAAACAGAGGTGTCTGTGGCACACTGGACTGCTCTGAGTGGCCAGTGCCAGCAGGTGACGTCAGAGGCTCCTTCTGATATGCTCTTACCTCTCTTGGTAGCCAATCCTCCTTCCTAGGTAGCCAAACCTCCTTTTCTGGCTATTTAGGGTCTCTGCTTTGGGGATCTCACCAGATGACGAATGCAAGAGCTCACCAGAGTTCCTCTGCATCTCCCTCTTCACCTTCTACCAAAGGATTGACCACTGACTGCTCAGGACGCCTGCAAAACCGCAACAAAGAAGCAAGACGACTACTAGCAACCTTGTATCGCTTCATCCTGCCGGCTTTCTCAACTGTTTCCAAGTGGTGCATGCTCTGGGGGTAGCCTGCCTCCTCTCTGCACCAGGAGCTCTGAAGAAATCTCCCGTGGGTCAACGGAATCTTCCCCCTGCAACCGCAGGCACCAAAAGACTGCATCAGTGGTCCTCTGGGTCCCCTCTCAGCACGACGAGTGTGGTCCCTAGAACTCAGCAACTCTGTCCAAGTCAAGTGACTACCACAGTCCAGTGACCCTTCAGTCCAGGTTTGGTGGAGGTAAGTCCTTGCCTCCCCACGCTTGACTGCATTGCTGGGTACCGCGTGATTGCAGCTGCTCCGGCTCCTGTGCACTCTTCCAGGATTTCCTTTGTGCACAGCCGGGCCTGGGTCCCCGACACTCTCACCTGTAGTGCACAACCTTCTGAGTTGTCCTCGGGCATTGTGTGACTCCCTTTTGTGACTTCGCATGGACTCCGGTTCACTCTTCTTCCAAGTGCCTGTTCAGGTACTTCTGTGGGTGCTGCCTGCTTCTGTGAGGGCTCCTTCTCTTTCTGGGTGCCTCCTCTGTCTCCTCCTCCAAGTGGCGACATCCTGGTCCCTCCTGGGCCACAGCAGGACCCAAAAACCTCTACTGTGGCCCTGGCAACTAGCAAGGCTTGTTTGCAGTCTTTCTGCGTGGGAACACCTTTTGAAGCTTCATCGCGACGTGGGACATCCATCCTCCAAAGGGTAAGTTCCTAGTCCTCTTCTTTCTTGTAGAACACCAAGCTTCTTCCATCTGGTGGCAGCTTCCTTGCACCCTCAGCTGGCATTTCTTGGGCTCCTGCCCTCTCTCGACACTGTCGCAACTATTGGACTTGGTCCCCTTGTCTTACAGGTACTCAGGTCCGGAGGTGTTGCATTGCTGGTGTTTGTTCTTCCTGCAGAATCCCCCTATCACGACTTCTGTGCTCTCTGGGGGTTGTAGGTGCACTTTACACCTACTTTTCAGGGTCTTGGGGTGGGCTATTTTTCTAACCCTCACTGTTTTCTTACAGTCCCAGTGACCCTCTACAAGCTCACATAGGTTTGGGGTCCATTTGTGGTTTGCATTCCACTTTTGGAGTATATGGTTTGTGTTGCCCCTGTACCTATGTGCTCCTATTGTAATCTACTGTAATCTTACACTGCTTGCATTACTTTTCTTGCTATTACCTGCATAATATTTGTTTGTGTACATATATCTTGTGTATATATCTTATCCTCATACTGAGGGTACTCACTGAGATACTTTTGGCATATTGTCATAAAAATAAAGTACCTTTATTTTTAGTAATTCTGTGTATTGTGTTTTCTTATGATATTGTGCATATGACACCAGTGGTATAGTAGGAGCTTTATATGTCTCCTAGTTCAGCCTAAGCTGCTTTGCCATAGCTACCTTCTATCAGCCTAAACTGCTAGAAACACCTCCTCTACACTAATAAGGGACAACTGTACCGGGCAGAAGGTATATGTACCTCTGCTACCCACTTCAAGCCAGGCCAGCCTCCTACAGCAATCATCTACAATAGTCTATTCAAATCTTTCAGGTTCTGTTGTTGTTATCAATATTTACCATTCTGTTCTTTCTGGTACCCATCAATCTTATTCCCAAGTTCTCTTGGTGTCAGCAAAACCTTATTGGTATGCAGTAAATGAGATAGCAGTGTTCTAAGTTAAAAAGAGCAAGCGTTCTACACTTGGTGCAGCCTAATACGATAAGCAGACTGTCTTGAATACCTGTGAGGTTTTAAAAACACTGGAATGTCAGACAAACAAGCTTCACAAGTTCAACACTGTATATGGGTTTTCTGCATCCATTTACACTCATCAAAACTGCCTAAGCTAGTTAACCCTTTCATGTCATAATGTCTTCCACAAACGTTTCCCTGTGTACACTACAAAGTCTGGCTGCTGCAGTTTAGACCTGCAGATCAACCTGTCAAATAACCCCCAGTGGCAACTAGATCTGGACTTTGCTGTGGGCCTCTGCCTGACACCTTCAGACTCTCTAAGTGCCTTCCCTTGAGGTTTTGTGATTTTGTGGCACCAGATAAAAGTTTGGAAACGTATGAAAACCTTTCCTCCTGTGATCCAGAGCTTCAGTGGCACTTAATGGGTGAGGCAGTTCTACAGCAATGGATTGAATTTCAGCTACATCATGTATGGAGAGAGTCTCACATCTGAACAAAATTACAAAATCCCATACTGGGTTGTGAGAAAACTTTCAGCAAGAAATGTCGAATGCTACAGAACATCAGTGGGGCAAACCTGTTTAAGATATCTGCCCGTTTAGGTCCACAGCAGTGGGAAAAATTTTCTGCGGTGGGACTTAAAAGAAATTTCAACAATTTTCGTCAAAAATGTCAATTTGTGTTTTGGGGCTTAGAAGAAATGTCAATGGTTTTCACCGTGAAAGCTAGAGGTAGAGTAGTACTCGGTTTCCCATGAATATCAAAGAGAGGTCTACTAATGAGGTCCGCTAAAGCATATAGAATCCAGCTCCCTCGCACACACAGAGCAAGATGGGGGGACAAAGCTTTAACGGTGGCTGCTGCTAAAGGCGGGAATTCATTACCGCTGAATATTAGGCAAGAACCAGCCTATTTAAGGTTCAGGAAACTGGCCAAGACTTGGCTCTTTCCTCGATAGCCTGCTTTTTCCGTGGCCTACTCTTTCTCTTAGCAGTATTTTGGTACAACTGATGGGGGTAGGATGGAGGCTGGGTTTGTTTTTCTGTTTTCTTCCTCATCTTCTACTTTTTAGCCCTTTGATGCTCAATGTGAGTCAGAATGTGCTTTACAAATACCACATACATACATACATACAATGAGTGTAACACTTATCAGGCCACCATCCTCCCTCAGAATGTCATAAATGGCACATGGACTGTTCAATAGAACCTGCCCACACTAGTAACCCTTTTTTTAAAATAATTCAGCTCATCTTTTAGGACTGGAAGGCCTACCTTCATAACCTATCCGGGATAAACCTCAAACTCCAGAGAAACAATAACAACATTCTTTAGATAAGTAAAAATATATAACCTGCATGACAACATCATAGACCGCTAATGACTTGGCATCCTCATTGGACATTAGAAACTTTCTACCCCATTGTAAAATCAATACTCTAAAATGTGTGTGTGTGACTACACAGACAGTTTTCAGATGTAACCCCTTCATTGGACATACTGCCTCCAAGTGAAACGTAATTAAGAGATGATAGTCCTGCCCCATAGACATAGGCATTGTAATTAACTGGCTAGGTCTGCTTCTACTATACCTGAAGCAATACGCAAGGTCCCATTGAAGACCTCTATATATTTTTATAGCTATTTCCATAATCTGAAATGTTCTTCTGGGAAAAAAAAAAAAACATTAATTCTAAGACTCCAAAAAAATTCAAATATAAAGTTTCATGTACTTTACTCATCTTTTGATGGTGTTTCATTGTTTTTTCCCTGAACAGTATAGACTATTCAAGTCTCTTTATTTACAAAATGTACTTTGTGCGAACAATACATCGTCTATTCTTTATATGACCTGAAATATGTTCCGTAGTGCCTGAAGTTAAAAGAGACTTAGGCCCATATTTATACTTTTTTAGCGCCGCATTTGCGCCACTTTTTAACGCAAAACGGCGCAAACTTACACAATACAATTGTATTTTGCAAGTTTGCGCCCCTTTTGCATCAAAAAGTGACGTCAATGCGGCGCTAAAAAAGTATAAATATGGGCCTTAGTTTATCTCTCGGAAGGAACAGCTGCATCTAATGTGTCATTATCTTAGGTGTACCATATTAAGCATTATCTCTATAATAAGCTAGTGCCTTACTTGTCCTAAAGCAGCCTTCGGTAGCATTCAGTCCTGTTAACAAAAAATAAGTAAAAAAATTAAAGAACCATATCATGGCTAGCTTTATACTACCACAGATGTAGGTAGGCAAACACCATTTATAATAAAAGAAACAGATGTGAACGTATCAGCTTTAGAAGAATGTGAGTACGTTTTTAATTAGGCTTCTGTAAAAGATGACAATAAGAACAGATGTTTCATGATTTTATTTTTTAATTGTTTCACACATGTACTGATTATATGCCAATTAGCATTTTGTTTGCATATCATATACAGAACGCGAAAAGAGAAAATGTTAATGCTGATTAACTTTAAAAGAATTAATGAATAAAGCTTGACAATAAATCACAGAGTTCATCTATATACCATTCAGCTGCTGAATTAAGTGACGAGACCATGGCCTTTCAGTGTTTCAATACATTAATGCGTTTTATTGTTGATTTCAGATGTATATTTTGACCACTAACTTGTCAGTAGGTAGCATGTGCTTAAAAAAGCATGGGATGTATATGGTATGTAATGTTAGTAGATAGTTCAACGACACCTCTTAATTGCTCTATGGATGAGGTAGCATATGGTGGAAAATACATCATGGCAGAAATGCTATACAAGTTAAAACATATCTGCCCTCATAACGTTTTTGCCAGGCACCAATCAAAACTTCTTAAGGTGAAATAATCCAACATTGAAAGACATACTGGAAGCCCCTAATGTACATATTCCTTATGTATGATCAGTTAATGCTTATTTTTCACCCCTTGAAGGCTGGGTATGTTTAACACATACAGATTATGGGGGTCATTCCAATCTTGGCGGGCGGCGGTAGCCGCCCGCCAAGCGGGAACCGGCAGAAGACCGTACCGCGGTCAAAAGACCGCGGCGGTGATTCTGAGTTTCCCGCTGGGCTGGCGGGCGACCGCCAGAAGGCCGCCCGCCCGCCCAGCAGTAAACCCCCTTCCACGAGGTTGCCGGCTCCGAATGGAGCCGGCGGAGTGGAAAGGGTGCGACAGGTGCAGTTGCACCCGTCGTGATTTTCAGTGTCTGCATAGCAGACACTGAAAATCTCAATGGGGCCCTGTTAGGGGGCCCCTGCAGTGCCCATGCCAGTGGCATGGGCACTGCAGGGGCCCCCAGGGGCCCCACGACACCCGTTCCCCCCATCCTGTTCCTGGCGGTTTTTACGGCCAGGACCAGGACGGCGGGAAGGGGGTCGGAATCCCCATGGCGGCGCTGCCTGCAGCGCCGCCATGGAGGATTCCTCAGGCCAGGGGAAAACCGGCGGGAAACCGCCTGTTTCCCTTTTCTGACCGCGGCTTTACCGCCGCGGTCAGAATTGGCCTGGATGCACCGCCAGCCTGTTGGCGGTGCATCCACAGTCCCCGGCCCTGGCGGTCTATGATCGCCAGGGTCGGAATGACCCCCTATAGGTGTTTTCTATGCTCTCGATACAGGCAGATTCCAAGGCATTAGGCTTGTACTGGGTGCACAACCCCCCTGGCCTTGGGGGAACACATGGGATTTCATGGATCCAAGTGCTCATACAGTAGTAGGCAGCAGGCAGGAGCCTCTCGGTTCCATAAAGTTGTATTGTTGCATGTGTAACAGGGGAGGTTATTCCCTTGGTTCAAGTACAAATTGTAGGAACGAACCATCTTTCTTGGCATGTTACCCCCAACTTTACATGTATGTCAGTATGTTTTTGCCTGTCTCACTGGGATCCTGCTAGCCAGGACTCCAGTGCTCATAGTTTGTGGCCTAAATGTGCATGCCTGTCTAGTGCCTAACTGTGTCACTGAGGCTCTGCTAATCAGAACCTCAGTGCTCATGCTCTCTCTGCCTTTAATTTTGTCACTATAGGCTAGTGACTAAATTGACCAATTCTAATTGGCATACTGGACCCCCCCTTATAAGTCCCTAGTTTATGGTACCTAAGTAAACAGGGCATGGGGGTCCAGGAGATCCATATGGGCTGCAGCATTTTTTTTTGTCACCCATAGGGAGCTCAGACAAACCCTTACACAGGACTGCCATTGCAGCCTGCGTGAAATAATGCACACGTCATTTCACAGCAATTTTCATTGCACTTAAGTAACTTTTAAGTCACCTATATGTCTAACCTTCACTTGCTGAAGGTTAGGTGCAAAGTTACTAAGTGTGACAGCACCCTTGCAGTAGCAAAGGTGCCCCCACATAGTTCAGGGCCATTTGCCCGGACTTTGTGAGTGCAGGGTCACCATTATACGTGTGCACTACATATAGGTCGATACCTATATGTAGCTTCACAATGGTAACTCCGAACATGGCCATGTAACATGTCTAAAATCATGGAATTGTCCCCCCATTCCAAATCTGGGACCTGGGAGCCAATTCCATGCATCCTGGGGGCTCCACCATGGACCTCCAGTACTGCCAAATCAGCTCTCTGAGGCTTGCACTGCAGCTACAGCTGCTGCCACCTCACAGACAGGGTTCTGCCCTCCTGGGGTCTGGGCAGCCAAGTCCCAGGAAGGCAGAACAAAGCATTTCCTCTGAGACAGAGTGTTACACCCTCTCCCTTTGGAAATAGGTGTTACAGGCTGGGGAGGGGTAGCCTCCCCCAGCCTCTGGAAATGCTTGGAAGGGCACAGATGGTGCCCTCCTTGCATAAACCAGTCTACACCAGTTCAGGGAACCCCAGTCCCTGCTCTGGTGCAAAACTGGACAAAGGAAAGGCCCCAGGGGTAGTGCCCAGAGCTCCTTCAGTGTGTCTCAGACCTCTGCCATCTTGTTTTTAGAGGTGTGGGGACACTCTGGGGGCCTCTGAGTGGCCAGTTCCAACAGGTGATGTCAGAGATCCCTTCTGATAGGTGCATACCTGGGTAGGTAGCCAATCCTCCTCTCAGGGCTACTTAGGGTCTCTCCTGTGGGTTCTCTTCAGATTATGATTTTCAAGAATCCACCAGGACTCCTCCACACTTCTCTCTTCGACTTCTGCCGAGGATCGACCGCTGACTGCTCTAGGACGCCTGCAAAACTGCAACAAAGTAGCCAGAAGACTACCAGTGACATTGTAGCACCTAATCCTGCTGGCTTTCTCAACTGTTTCCTGGTGGTGCATGCTCTGAGGGCTGCATGCCTTCACCCTGCATTGGAAGCCACAAAGAAATCTCCCATGGGTTGACAGAGTCTTCTCCCTGCTTCAGCAGGCACCAAACTACATCTTCACCGGTACTGTGGGTCCCCTCTCATCCTGACGAGAGTGGCCCCCTGGAAGACAGGTGGAGGACCCAAATGACCACGACTGTCCAGAGGTCCATCTGTCCGAATTTGGATGAGGTAAGTCCATGCCTCCCCTCCCCAGACAGTAATCCTGTGAACCATGTGATCTGCGGCTACAAGTGCTTCTGTGCACATTTCCAAGACATCCTGCATGCACAGCTGAACCTAGGTCCCCAGCACTCTGTGCTGCGATGCTCAGCTCCCTGAGTTGACCTCCGGTGTCGTGGGACCTCTCTTTGCAGTCTTGAGACGACAGCCATGTTCAGTCTTCTTGAATCCTTCCCTCCTTCCAGTGGGCTCTCTATGTTGCTGAGGGCCCCCTCTGTCTCCCCTCCTGAGTGACAACATCCTGGTCCTTCCTGGGCCTGGGCAGCACCCTTTTTCTTCAACCCTGCCTCTTGCAGGTAGCAAGGCTTGTTTGTGGTATTTTACCGAGGAAACCACGCTGCATCCACCAGCACGCTGTGGGACATCCTCTGCACAAAGCAGAACCGCCTACCTCCTTTCGTTGGTGCAAAACCAGCATCTTCTTCCAACCGGAGGCAGCCATTTTGCACCTTCATCCTGGGTTTAGTGGGCTCCTGCCCCCCTGGACACTTTAGCGTCTCTTGGACTTGGTCCCCTTCCTTTACAGGTCTTCAGGTCCAGGAATCTGTCTTCAGTGCTTTGCAGTATGGTGTGGTCCTTACAAAATCCTTTATCACGACTTTAGTGTGTTTTGGGGGAAATAGTAGTACTTTACTCCTGCTTTCCTGGGTCCTGGTGTGGGGTCTCCTTTATACCCTTGGTGTTTTCTTACACTCCCAGTGACCCTCTACACACTACACTTGCCTAGGGGTGCATTCGTGGTTCGCATTCCACTTAGTATATGGTTTGTGTTGCCCCCAGGCCTATTGCATTCTATTGTGTTTTACAGTGTTTGCACTACTTTATGACGGTTTTACTTACCTGAGTTGGTTATTTGTGTATATTTTGTGTATGTTACTTACTTCCTAAGGGAGTATATCCTCTGAGATAGTTTTGGCACATTGTCACTAAAAAAAGTACCTTTGTTTTTAGTAACTATGAGTATTGTCTTTCTTACGATATAGTACCTATCTGATACAGTGGTATTGCAGGAGCTTTGCATGTCTCCTAGTTCAGCCGAAGCTGCTCTGCTATAGCTACCTCTATCAGCCTAAGCTGCTAGAACACTACGACATTCACTAACAAGGGATAACTGCACCTGGTGTAAGGTGTAAGTACCCAAGGCACCCACTACAAACCAGGCAAGCCTCCTACACAAATGACTTCAGTGTCACAAGGGCATACGTTTTACCATTTGACTCAGACACTTCAAGGGGTGGTCACTGACAGAATATCCGAAACAGAAATATCATAAGAACAGACTATTGTGCAAAAAGTTTGAGGATCAAAATATCAAGAAGCTATGTAAAAATAGGTAAGGTTAGATGTACTATTCTTAATGCCACATCTACATTCCTTGAAGATATATATATCATCAAAGTACATATAAGTGGAGTTATATACAGTAAAACTTTGCATACATATAGAAACTTACGTTCACACTATTTTGTCCTCGATATTCTTGACATGATATTTTCTTCGCACAATATTTATTCCCTCATATTTTGTCTAAACACCTGCAAAGGGTTGTCCTATAGCCTTTTGCACATGCATTACAAGCTGTATAAAACAGTGGCAGTAGCATAGGCCAAGGGAGTAGAAAAAGTGGGGGTTCTAACCATGAAAACTTATAGCAATGGTGCCATCAATTCACTGCCCTACTTTCCAGGGTACCTATGGGATAAGTGCCACAACACACTACCCCTTTGGTGACGTGCATATTGAAGGGTGAGGTACGGATTTAGCCTTTAGCATGGATTGATCAGCAGCTGTACAGCCATCTTTTCACTGAGCATTGAAGAGAGGGCTGGTGGTGATTCTGCAAATGATGGGTATAGCTTTCTCTAACCAGATTCGAGGATGGAACCTGTAGCCATGAGTAATGGGTTTTGGGGATATTATGGGCCATATTTATACTTTTTGACGCAAAACTGCGCCAACGCAGTTTTGCGTCAAAAAAATTAGCGCCGGCTAACGCCATTCTGAAGCACCATGCGGGCGCCGTATTTAATCAATGACGTTAGCCGGCGTTAGCCGCCGGCGCTGCCTGGTGTGCGTGGAAAGAAACGACGTACACCAGGCAGCGCCGGCGTAGGGGGATATGGAGCTTGGGCGTCAGAAAATGGGGCAAGTCAGGCTGAGGCAAATTTTTCGCCTCAACCCGATTTGCGCCATTTTTTTCGACTCCCAACCCCCATAGAAAATGACTCCTGTCTTAGCAAAGACAGGAGTCATGCCCCCTTGCCCAATGGCCATGCCCAGGGGACTTCTGTCCCCTGGGCATGGTCATTGGGCATAGTGGCATGTAGGGGGGCACAAATCAGGCCCCCCTATGCCACAAAAAAAATATAAAAAAATACTTACCGGAACTTACCTTAATGTCCCTGGGATGGGTTCCTCCAGTCTTGGGTGTCCTCCTGGGGTGGGCAAGGGTGACAGGGGGTGTCCCTGGGGGCATGGGAGGGCACCTCTGGGCTCCTTCCGAGCCCACAGGTCCCTTAACGCCTGCCTTTTCCAGGCGCTAAAAAACGGCGCAAAAGCCGCCGTACGTCATTTTTTTTGACCCACCCACTCCCGGGCGTGAATTTTGCCCGGGAGTGTAAATACGGCGCACATGCCTCGGAGTCAATTTTTTAGACGGGAACGCCTACCTTGCATCTCATTAACGCAAAGTAGTTGTCCACGCTAAAAAATGACGCAAACTCCATGGACTTTGGCGCTAGACGCGTCTAACGCCAAAGTATAAATATGGAGTTAGTTTTGCGTCGGAATTGCGTAAAAAAAAACGACGCAATTCCGGCGCAAACAGAGTATAAATATGCCCCTATGTGTAATTAATTATATGCAAAACATTACATGGATTAGATACAATGGACGGAAGAGTTTCAGCACATTTTGAAAATGTTTTAACTAAACATGAAGGTTTGGTTAAGACACGTGACAGATCGACTCACAAGTTAGTATCCACGTAGGTCTGGTGTCTATGGTCACAGTGGGTGTATTACGTTTTAGAATGCAGTATTATGTTTCCAATACATGTCTTACTCACTTTTAGTTATGAGTTTCTGCTCAGGAAGTAAGAACTTGGGCGAAACAAATGTTAGTGGAAGGGGCTTTGGACTCGTCTCAAAATGCCATGTGTAATGAAAGAGAAGGGAGATATTCAAGACAGGTCCAAACAAATATACACACGCGGGAGTGCTGCCATCACTCAGAAGATGAATTTGGCTATACATGCTTCACCGTCTGCCATCATGCATGTCTAATTGCGATATACGCAATGCACTACATAGAACACAATGTTCATATAAATACGCAATAAGCAGATTTGGTGTGTGTGTAATAGACGTGGGTAATGTTACATGGCATTGCCTTGTGCATGGGACTAACGCTGAATATAGGACACCCCAAAGCTTGCATAAGTGTCCGCAACATCTGAAAGATCATGCCTAAGGCGGGACCTAATATACCTCTAGCACTATTCTATTCTATTCTAGCACTGGACACTATTCTCTTTTTTCTTTTTCTCGCCAAGAAAACCCTTATATGTGGGACACTTATGCGTGTTGACACTTATATTTGTGAACAGTTGTAACTTGTTACTGTGGACACTTATGTGTGGAACTTGTTAAGTCATTTGTATGAGATTTTGAAGTTTGTTCTATTGTGCATATGTTATTATGTATTGTATTGTCTCACGAACTCCATCTTGCAAATAGATACAAGAAATTATTTTGAAACAAATCAGTTTCCAGGCTTTTTCTGTTCACATACACATCAGAAATGTTCTAAACACTGAGGGCCTCATTTACAACAAACTGGTGCATCGATGTTGATGCACCAGTTTGCTTCCACCACCCTGCGCCCCACTAATGACATCATGGTAGCGCTGCATTCACAATACAGTGCACCATGGCACTTTTTAGCACAGCTGTGTCAGAATTTCTGATGCAGTTGTGGCACTTTTCAAAAAATGTTGATGCTAGTCCAGCAAAGCTCGGGGAGACCCATTTAAAACAGCCTAGTGTCACCAGAATGCCTGCCCTTGAGCAGGTGTTAAACAATGATGCTAGAATGATGCAGATTCTTGAAGAATTCACTGTGCCATTGCTGCTGGCCTCCTAGCAGGGGAACAACTCCTTTGCATAGATTATACGGGGCACAGGTGTAATGTGGTGCAAGAGCTTACAAACTGGTTCAATTGTTCCATTGAGTCAGTTTGGAAATATGGCATAGGGTGGGGGACTGTTCTGCACCACTGTAGCATTTTAAAAATGCCTCTACAGCAGCAGAAGGTGCTAGTAAATGAGGGAGGGCTTTCCCTTAAAAATATTATGAATTGTCTGAAGTAAGAATAGTGTTGGGCACGACTTACTTATGTAGCCCACATATAAATTAGTTGTTATTTGTGGTGTATGGCAGTGGTCTTCAAACTTTATATGCTGCACCCCCAGTGGGAACAAATCATCTGGGCCTCCCTCTGAATTGTTCACACTTATCCTATTAAATTGGCAATGTTTAAATATGTCTACACTTATTTAAACATTGCATTTAAGTTATGTTACTGTTTTAAAAATGCTATCAAATACATGATGTCAAACATACTATTATAGTCAGGCAGGCCTAACTAATGTGTAAAAGTACTAACAGTGAGATTATTGTAGATGGGGTTTTTGAAGAGTATTTGGAGTCCCTTCCCTTTTGACACATATTCCCAGCTTGAATATAAATGACAGAACACACTAGTAACAGCCCATTACAGAGCAGTTTACTGCTGATAATTTGTTTCAACTTTAAACCAAGCCCTGTATCACAATACTGTTTCTTTTGGCTTGAGCCTGGCACCCCCCAAAAATCACTTGATGTCCCACTAGGGGGTCCTTTAAAGATACCTGGGTGTAGGGGGTCCTCAAGTTTGCCATTTTGAATTGGGTTGAGGTTCTACAACACTTACAGTGTTCACCCAGAACCTTTTAGCCAACTGTCAAGCCACTTGCAAAAAGGGCATGAAAAAATACTTTGAAAAACATCTGAAAAGAATTGCTGTATGGAGGAGGTAGCAGGCTGACATCTCGACTACTACAAAAGTGCTGCCAATGGAGCAGGCGGCACACTGTAAAACACAAAAGCTAGTTATATGCATCAAGGAGAACCCAGAATAACCTTAAACAAATATAAATATATAAAAAGGAACCACTTAACTTTAATGTAGCTGGTGAAAGCCAAAAAGACAGAAAATGAAATTGGAAGTCTCCGACATAGCCCCTTCTACTTGTCCCTTCATAGTTCTTCCTGTGGCAACCATGTAAGAAGGGGCACGGATAGGAGAAATGTGTTATTTTTACCTAGGTGAAAGGTAAAGGAGTAAAGAACAAAAAGTAAAGGAAGAAGAAAAAGCATGCAGGAATAAGGAAATCAGAGCAAGTAGGAGCAAGGAGAAAAGAGGTAGAGAGAAAAAATGAAATTAAGATACAAAGGAAAATTGACAAATAAATGAAGAAGATTTAAAGGACTGGCCGACTATTTTTAAAACAACAACAACCATCATGGAGGTATATATTAATATGGTATGCCGTGAAAGGTAACAAACATAGTTGCCAAACTTTTCAAAGTTCAGAAAAAGTACTTTCTCATCACTCCCCTAAATCGAACTATCCCTTTTTTCCAGGTCCCATCCTCACTCTTTAACTAGTTCCTTTCTAGTGCAAATGATAGTATGGGATAACCAGGTGTCAAATATAAAACTAATTACCATTTTTCAGTGAACTAAGCATCATGACAAACTGCAAGCTTTTGTAGTGTTAGATTTGTGATAAATAACCTTGGTTCAGGTAGTGTACAACAGAGGAAAGTTCCAGTAGAGTGCTATCACTGTGGTGAGGCTGTCAAGTGGGGCGCATATCGTCTTTAATCATTTGTGAAAATTTCTAAGCCAATGAAGTCCAGTCTTGGGTTATGGGATATTTTTGTAAGCCTGCTCTCTCCTTTCTATGTTAATGAACACTTTTGGATATCTTCCATGGAATGGTTGTTGTTACCCAAGACTAGATGTTTGGTGATATGGGGTTCTTCCACCAATTAATGATGTAACGTCTCATCAGTAGGAGAGTCGAGTTGACAATTTTTGTTGAAACCCTGGCAGAATTAGGATGAGGGAATAGGCTATTATAAGCATCTCTAAGCAATTAGTCAGATGAAGTCCTGTGGTTTCGTACAGTACTAAAATGAATCCACCAAAGAAAGCCCTCAACAGTCCAAACAACCATAATATGACTGGGAGGTCAGCATCAGGAGAATGACAATGGAGAAAACTGAGAGGGGCCCTGTGTTTATCTTAGAAAGGCGACAATAGGTCATGTAAGCTCTGTTCAGAAAATTTAACTGAATATATTGAAAGCATAAGTTGTGAGATACCATATGAAGGCTGGAGAAGACCCGGCACCATTCTCATTGAGCAGCATGCCTGTATTTCCATTTCTGTCAAAGGGGAGTTTTGGCATGATCCTCTTGTAGGAGGTGAGCTTGATAAAGCCAGTTGGAAAAATGTGTACTATCTCCTAATGTATAAAGTTCTTGTTTAACTCTGTTTTCAGGGGATTCCGTGTTTCTGACCTGAAATATACTTCTCAACACATGTTCGAATTCAGCATAAATGAGAAAGTGGCTGAGGAGATGGTATGGGCTGCTTAGACTGATGACAATTTCCCACTGGAAAATGAATCAGAAAGAGTGGTGATACCCTGTGCAGCCCATTCTACTAAATGAGGCAGAGGTATAGAGTCATTGGAGGCTGCTACCTCCGACAAGGAGATCAGAGGGGCAAAGAGAGATCTACATTTGTGGAGTGCCCATGAGTATAGGAGACAATATAGGGTGACGAAAAGCAGACAGGAAAAGGTCATTTTAGTGAAAGGGTGCTGGTGTGTAAGGATGACAAAATTTACCCCTCATCAGAAAGCCCGGCCTCAATGAAAGAATGGCCTGCTATCTAGCAAAGCAGCTACTGAAGTTGGGTCGCAAGATAATATTGTTCGAAATCTGGTAATCCCAAGCCGCCAATAATAGTTGGAAGTTTAGGAGTGGTCATTGCCACTCTTCTATGGCATTTGTGCCAAATAAACTCACTGAGCATGATATCCAGGTTGCAAAAACAGACATGGGAAAGCAATAGTGAGAGATTAACAAAAAAATATAAACAACAGGGAAGAGCCCTCTTTTTGATTAGCACCGCCCCTTCCATAAGCAATAGTGGAAATGTTGCCCAAAATTTGAATTTTGCCTTCAGTGATCTAATAGCCATTCACTTGTTCTTGTCTCATAGGTCCCCTAGTGAATGATATACATTGAGTCCAGTGTATTTAAATGTGTCAGGGTCCCAGTTAAGGGGGGAGGTAAGAGGGAGAGGAGATGAGAAGGTATATCCCATGTTAAGAGAAAAATGGAGCACTTGGCCCTATTAACTTTGTGTCCACCAGTCCCTTTGAACTCCTAGAAGACACTGGTTATAAGAGCTAAGTCTGATTGAGCATCCCAGACATAAAGAAATAGATCATCTCCATGGGGTGATACTGCATGAAAACAGCGAGAGACAGATTAAAGGGGTATTTATGGAAACATGAAGATGAAAGAGAGAGGAAAAAGAATGAGGGAAATGTGTGTGAGAGAGGAAAAGGGGACTAAATTAGAGGGAAAAGGGGAGCATATGGGAGAGAAGAAAAATAAAACCATGAAGGACATTAAGACAAATGTGCAAACAGATTTAAAAGAAAAAACTAGTGTAAGTGGATAGGTATGCGAGAACTTTAAAGGGACAATTAGCAATTTGGCTCTGGATTTCTTTCAGTTCATATTTGTTTTTATTCAAAATCCTGGTAAGTACAGGGTCCTCCTGACAAGTTTAGTAAGGTTCATCCTTTCCGTAGACTTCTTCCTAATGCTCACTATATAGTTTTGTTTTTCATCAGGTGTAATGGCAAGTAGCTCAGTACCTAAGTCCTAATGAATGCCCCGCACTAAGCTTCTAACAAAGTTCTGAAACATATGCTAATTACTCTACTGCTGTACCGTTTTTGAATTGTGCATTCTGGGTTCTGGCCCCTTGGACTGTGATTGTTGCATATGGAACCACACTGCTTGCTTTGTAATTACCAAAGTCTAACTTTTTCCAGTCATTGAACCACCTTGACAGTTTATAGTTCTGCTTTTATCAGCTCTGAAACATTTTATTGTTTAGTTTTTATTTTTGTTCATAATATTCATGAGCACTGGGCTGTCATCATTTATAGTTCCCTTAGTTCTCCATGTTATTTTCAGAGAATATCCTTCTGTTTCCATATAAAGGTAAGTTACATATTATGACATTGTAGGACTATTCTGTCTTGTTCTTTAATTATTGCATATAGTAGGAGTGCATTCATTGCCATACCTTGACACATTATTTTCTAATAATCAACATCTAAAGGAAGAATTGTTTTTGTTGTTTTTCCTTCCATAATTATTCCATGCCCACAGTATATGGATACTCTAAATATGGCTGTGGCACAAAAATGTTATGTCAAGTGGAGGTCTAGTGAAAGGAAACGGTACCTCATTTTTCTTTCAAAATATGTGAGAAGCTGATCATGTACATTTTGTAAAAAAAAAAGTTTTTCTCTTGACACTCGGTAACGGTTAGAGATCTCCCAGTTGTTGAAACAAGATCTTTTTATAAATACTTCTACTTATCAGATGGTAGTTTTTTTGTCACTAGCAAGAACATTACTTGCTTCTCTACTATTCCTAAGTATAAACTATGTTGCCTATTTACTAGTATGTCAAGCAGTGCAGAAAGTCACAGGGAAAGAACATGAATGTTCTGTATTTAAGAAAATACAGTGCATTCCTGCCTTTGTCCCTTTCACTGGCACCCTTTTGGCACCCTAGCACCAGTGCAAACATCTTTGCACATTGGAGCATTTTTATGCATGGAGGGTGGGTAAGTGGGACTGGTGTGGGCTATTGCTCAGGTACTAGAATATCCCACAGTGAGTTGGTGTTGCCTTCATCACATCCAATTGTGTGCTTCATTTATGGTGTACATTAAGTCACATCTCAATAAATCACACAGCCTGGGGAAAGAGGGTTGAGGATGTGATGAATGGATGGGGAAAGGGAGTTGGGGAAAGGTGTAAGAATGGCAAATACAACACAACAGCAATATTCATCAGGGTGATGATCAGCACACGATCATCATCATCAAAGCTGTTGTGGAAAGAAATAAAGGAATGACACTGTTCAAGTAAACTCATTGCAAACAATCTTTCATCAGCTAGTGTTAATATGTAACTAAATGGTATGGCATTTAGGTTTCAAAAATACAAATTATGGACGAGTGATTGAACCCACACAAGTTCTGAAAATTATGATTGATAAAAGTAAAATGAGACTGTATGTAAATGCCAACTTGGGCAGTACATCTGCATTCTTCTCGCAATGTCCGACATGCCTTTCTTGGGTGCCTGGCTGAACTGGTCTGGTCAGGAGTTTTATGGAACATTCCTCTTTTGTGCAGAAGAGAAGGCCTATGGATTGTAAAACAGTAATGCTACCATAAACTCAAGAAAAAGGACAGAAGGTGAACTTGATGAGGAGTGGACTAAGAGGCAGAACAAAGACATAGGCTATTGCAACCAGTCATGATGACTCGTGTAATTATGTGAGAGCAAATTAACAATCAATGCCAGACAAGTAGTTGCATATATCTGGCTGATCATTCATAACATTTAGCCGAGTGCATCCATCATGTGATGTTGATGATTTGACATCATCACATGTGTGTCTCCAGTTACAGCTCCAAGCCAACCACAACCACATAATAGAGGAGTTTGACATTTATTTCAGTAAGCACACTTCTCAGCATTTCCCAAATTAACACACTTTTCTGCAGTCCACATGGCTGAGTAGGCTTCTTAGAGCCATTTTGGTTAGCTTTCCCTTTGAATTAGATACCTTCCTTCTTCTGGCTGTTGAGCTAGTCCCATCCTACGTTCTGACTCCAAGTAATGAATAAGTCGGACTCCTGACCCAAATGAGATTGAGAGAGGTAGACCTGTAGCGCGCTTCTGTTGATGAACAAGAAAAGCAAAAGGATTTGAGGATTTTGTGCAGATTTGTACTGGTTAATGTTAGACCAGGCATGCTTGGTGTTATCTCCCCTAACTGTTTGCCTCTACTTCCCAGGTTGTTGCTGTGTGCTGGACTCTGTTTTTGCTGTTTTTGTTATTCTGGGCGCTTTACCACTGCTGACCAGTGTTAAAGTGCAAGTGATCTCTATGTGAAATTGTATGTGTAATTGGCTTTTCCATAATTGGCATATTTGATGTACTAATAAGTCCCAAGTAAAGTGCACTAGAGATGCCTAGGGCCTGTAATTACTACTACTATTACTAAAAGTGGGCTTGCAGCACTGATTGTGCCACCCACATGAGTACCCCTTATAACATGGCTCAGACCTGCCACTGCTGTGAATGTGTGTGCAGTTTTAAACTGCCAATTCGACCTGGCAAGTGTACCCAGTTGCCAGGCCTAAACCTTCTCTTTTTATACATGTAACGCACCCCTAAGGTAAGCCTTAGGTAGCCCCATGGGCAGGGTACAGTGTATGTTAAAGGTGGGACATGTACTGATGTATTTTACATGTTCTAACAGTGAAATACTGCCAAATTTGTTTTTCACTGTTGCAAAGCCTATCTATCTCATAGGATAACATGGGGGCTGCCTTTAAATATTTTTAAAGTGACGATTCTCTATGAGAGCAGATAGAAATATGGAGTTTGGGGTCTCTGAGCTCACAATTTGAAAATACATCTTTCAGTGAAGTTGGTTTTTAGATTGTTAGTTTGAAAATGCCACTTTTAGAAAGTAGGCATTTTATTGCTTAAACCTTTCTGTGAATCTGCCTGTTTGTGGATTCCCTGTCTAGGTCAGAATGATAGTTGGGCTTTTTGTGAATCTCCTCTAGATAGTAACACAAAGGGAGATGGGGTGTAGTCTGCATATCCTGATGAGCCATCTGGGCTAGAGAGGAGGGAGAAGTGGTCACTTATACCTGAATGGGCTGTGCCTGCCCTCACACAATGCAGTCTCCAACCCCTTGGTGTATGCCTGGGGCCTAGCCTGGGCAAGGAAAGATCTTGCAGAGACTTTCCTTTGTAGTTTTCCTATTTTAAAGGCAGATAGGGGTATAAGCAGGTAGTGGACCCAAAAACCTAGGCTTTATATCACTTTTGTAACCAAGAGAAACATCTGCCAAGGAGAATAGCTGAAGAGCTGAGGAGAAGTGCTGCTGCTGCCTGTGACTGTGCTTTGTTGGGCTATCCTGCAGTTGCTGCCTGTGAAAGGAGACAAAGACTGGTCTTTGTTGTTCATTCCTGGTTCAGAAGAATCTCCAAGGGCTTGAACTGAGCTTGCCTCCTGTTTTGAAGTCTCAGGGCCATCAAAGACTTTGTCTGCCAGCACCTGGACTCTCTCCTGAGACTCCTGCCCTGTCAAGTGGTGCCCTATCCAGTTCCTGGGCCCTTGAAAGGAGAAGTTGGCAGACCAAGAGCTGAAATCCACACACAGAACACTGTGTAGGAAATTTTCGATGCACCATATGCAATGTGGCTGATAAACGCCACGCCACCCACTTTGCGGCATGAATTGATGCTACACCTGCATCACTGCTGGTAGATCAATGCATCGTGGCTGGAGAAACAATGCAACACCCATTTGCGACGGCTGATAATGATGCAAACCCCATGCAGCGCGGTTTTCTAACACCATGCGACTGGATTTCTCACTCATTGTCCTTGGGTGTCAAAGTCATCATGAATTGGTGCAGATCCAACGTGCCCTGTCTGGAAATCAATGCATCACTGTCTTGCGAGAGAGACAAACAACGCATCGCCTCCCTGACCGGAGAAGAAACTAATCATGGCCTTACTTGCGTGTAAGGAATCAACACATCGTTGACTTTTCTCATGCCCGCTCACCCATGCAGCTTTATTTTTAATGCAAACCAGGTACTTTGTGCAAAATCAATGTTTCCAATGTTTACCATGGAGTAAGAATATTTTTTAAATAATTAATATCTTGACTTGTGTGTTGGATTTTTGTCATTTTGGTCTTGTTTGATTAAGATAAATATGACCTATTTTTCTAAATTGGAGCGGTGTCCATTTTGTAGTGTTTTGACTGTATTACTGTGTGTGTTGGTACAAATATTTTACACATTGCTTCTGAGGTAAGCCTGACTGCTTGTGCCAAGCTACCATGGGGGTATGCAGAGGTTATCCAAGTGCCCTGACTAGAGTGAAGGTCCCTGCTTGGACAGAGTGTAAACTGGTTGCCAACCAGAGACCCCATTTCTAACATCACATCATATTTCTTTCTCCATCTTCTTTCTAAATGTGTTCATTCTTTCTTAAGGGACATAAAATGGGCAATAAAGCAGGGGGATTTTTAATTCCCTGGGTGTCTTTTTGCCACCTCGCCGGGAGAACCACATCCAGTGAGTTGGCTAACCACTCACTAAATTGATGGGTGGCTAGATCAATGTTATCCGAGGGGATCGGGGTTGGAGGCTAACCAATTCTCCAGGTTGAGTTTGGATCAGGGCCAAGCCAATCATTTAGCCAAGGGAGGGGGATAGGAACGAATGGCATGTGGAGATTTAAAAGAATGAGTAAATGATCTGACCAAGTATAGGGAAAAGGGGTTTGAACCAGTAGGTTCCTGACATTACTAAAGAGAAGGTCAATGAAAACCCTGCTGCTGCTCTGTGTAAAGCTTCCACCCTTCTCTTGCTTGTCATCACCTTCACCTCCCACCATCATTGAAGCTGATTGCACTCTCTCATCAACATCAATACCTGCAGCAATTTTTAAAGGTGCTCCTCCCACCAAATTGTGTGATGTTTTTTCATATGTCTTGTTTGTCCTCCACTAATATAGGGTAAACCGAGCTTACGTCGACAAACACTCACACAGCAAATGGAGCATATTGCAGAGTTATCTTCCTGATTGCTAATCGTAAAAAAGTGCCAAACTGGGGAGGAGAACTTTTTTAGTGGACCACTGGTGCCACTACCAATGCCCGAAGAACTGGAGGTAGGTGAGTGTGTTGACGATTGCCCTTTTGCAGTGGATACTTTAACTCAGGTAGTAGTGGATGCACGTCTCAGAAGGGGCCGTAAATGTTTCCATGGCAATGACTGTCTCTTCCTTCTCATCTCTTTTCATAATTGTAAGGCTTTCAGAAACTTTCCTTTTCCCTTATCTCTCGTGGCAGGTCTTAGACTCAGCCGAGGTCCAATCCATGTCCAGATTATCAGAAGGGGGCATCAAGAAGATGGTTGAGTACCCTTACTTTTTCCAATGATTCACAAAAGGCTCTGCAGAAAGCTCAACCTCCTGGTCTGCTCCTACTTCCAGTATCTGACCTTTAATTCGCGATAACCAGGAATAACACACCTCAAAATAATGCTCTTATTATCGTTAGTTTGCATGATTTCTGTACTCATCCGTAGTTCAACAGCAAACATTGATAGCCTTTTATTCCTAGAAATTAGAAACATATCTGAAAAATAAAATCCACCTTGCTAAAGTATGCTACTAACTTACAATTATTTATAATAACAATATTTTTAAAACATAAAAAGGCCGTTACCTTATCATAACATTTTCATCACAATCCATCAGCTCGCAAGTACTGATATTCACTCAGGGTAAATGGAACCTGAGATACTGTAATGTAAGAAATGGAAATACATCAATATTTATTTAAATTTATTCAAATACCAAAGTAGGCTGGTAACATATGATTGTTCATAATAATGTCTTGTTTCAAGACAAGAAACCATTACCTCTTCACAATGTTTCACACTAGACATCCACTTCCAAGTAATGATAATCACCCATCATAAGGGAACCTAAGAAAAAAAACATATAAAAAAGAAATGTATATGGTGACTTTAGAATTGACTTCATACAATTTAACTCCCTGTATTTCCCATATAGCTGATACTATTCTTACCAGTACCCTGCAATGAATCTTGAGCCATGTCACCGTCAAGACTTATCTAAAGAAACTAACCTATAGCATTTCACTGTTGTTTATACAAAGTAAAAAAAAACACCAAACACAAACCATGAAGTCTTGCCTCAAAGGTAAATAATTCTATTGTTTCTGGGTGCCTTTGCTTAAGAAAAAGGGTTCAAACACCAAATTAAAAACCTTTATAAATATCAAAGAACAACACTCCCAAAAAACTTCCTAGCAATTAATTTATCTTTACAAATCCCTCTTTATCCATATTTCAAAACAAAATACAAAAATACATTCATCCTAAAAATGACCTATACTCAAAATGTCTCAAATTTAAGGACCTGATTTAGTTCTTGGAAACAAGCATCCTGGGAATGGTTTCAGGGTATCAGCTCACCCGCCCCCCCAACCATCGGCCAGACTAGCTTAAATCCAGTGCCAGAGTGAGAATGGAAACCATGGGAGCAGGGTCCAGATTAATTTGCATACGGCTGGGTCCAAACTGTGGTGGAATGGTGGGCAAAACAATGATAGATTTAGGCCCAGATTTCTCACTGTGGGTGCAAGTTTGACATTGGTCAGCATTCCGTCTATCATCTGTTCTTTTTGAACTTTTTAAAAGTGGCATGTTCAAAATTGTAATAATGAATCTGACTTTACCATTAAAGAGGATTTTTCATTACAATTTCATAGGAACTAAACATGACATGCCTACTCATTATTAATTAGGAATTACAGCGTATTAAATACAATAAGGAAGGCCCAATGTTAACCTGTGAGAGAGGTAGGCCTCACAGTAGTGAAAAATGAATTTGGGAGTTTTTCACTACCAGGACATGTAAATCTTAAAAGTACATGTCCTAGCTTTTAGTTACTGAGCACCCTCCCCTATGGACAACCTAGGGCCTACCTTAGGGGTGTGGCATGTAATAAAAGAAGAGTTCAAAGCTTAGAACATGTTTTTAAATGCCAAGTGAAGATGGCAGTGTAAACTGCCTACACAGGCTCTGCAATGGCATGTCTGAGGCATGATTAAGGGCTACTTGAGTGGATGGAACAAGCAGTGCTGCAGTCTCATTACTAGCATTTAATTTACAGTCCCTGGGTACCAGTGGCATAGCAAAACATTAGAGGTTCCATCTGCAAGCTACATTGATGGCCCCACACCAGACTTAAACAGAAGCTCTCAGGCCAATGTACTGTGTTGAGGGGGTCCCTGGAGTTTGGGGCTCTCCCTGCACAGTCATTCCTGGGCAAATATAGTGCACTTACTGGGGACTTATAATTAAATTAAATGTGCCAATTTTGGACACACCACTCAAACCATGTTTTAGGGGAGAATCACATGCACTTTAACACCCATTGGCAGGGGTTAAGCACTTAAGCAAGAGTCTTAAGGCCAATAAAAAGAATCTGCAAAAATATGAGGCAAGTAGGCAAAAGGTTTGAGAGAAGACTACATTGAGGCTGACAGGCCTAACAGTACTGTAAAATATGTATTCATCCTAATAGTGAAATAAACTCATAATATCTCTAATAAATCAGATCTTGGACCATAAACCTGAGGATCACCATCTATGTATTCCGATCAGCTGGCCAATTACTTCTTCGATTGATATCTTGGACCTTATCAATAGTTAAAAAAGGTAACCCCAGTGTTCTGTCAAACATCCGGCCAATTAGTCTGCTAGACAACCTTTAGGAGATTTTCTGTAAGCAGATTTTGGGTCAGCTATTGGAATGGATTGAGGAAAGTGATGCCATTACAAGCCTGAAAGCTGGCTGCAGGCCAGCGACTAGTACTGTTGATCTTAGATTCCTGTTGACGAAATGGAAGCCCGTAGACATAGTTGGTGGGGTTCAATTTGTGACTTTCATAGATCTTCGTGCAGCCTTTGACATAGTCCCGAGAAAGAAGTTATGGAGAACACTGGAAGAAATGGGGGCTCCGTTAGACTTGCTTGACCTTATTGTCCTTCTGCACGAGTACACTTTTGCGAATATTAGGTATTATTATAAGGGGGAGTTAACTGATCCAAAAAGAGTTGAGAGGAGAGTTTGTCAGGGATGTGTCTTGGTACCCACTTTCTTACTCTTTTGTGTTAACAATTGTATTGGATACTGGAGTAGGTGTGTCAATGACTCTCCAACTTTAGCTGGGCAAAAAATACCAGGCATTCTTAATGCAGACAACACTCTTTTACTTGTCAAGACCAGGAGAAGCCTCCAGAATTTAGTGGATAATTTTTGTGAATTTTGTAAGGATTTTGGGCTGAAGCTAAATGCAATGAAGACCAAGCTGATGATATAAACTAGGAGGAGAAATGTGAAAGCCAATATTACCCTGAATACTGAAACCTTAGAGTGAATTTGATTATTTAGGAATAAGATTAGCAGACTTAGGTGCCTGAGGAGCTCAAATAATGAAAAGTTTGCATGCCATCAGTTATAAAGGGGCCACAATACTAATGTAAAAGCTCTTGCTGTACAGGAAAACAATGTTTGTAGGAATCTCACAGGGTTGGGGGGGCAACCCTTTGATTCAACTCAGGTTTGATCTAAGATTAAATTCACTACTAGATGTGGCAGTTTTAAAAACTGCTTTATTGTATTTGTATTTGGAGAACAAATGAATTGCACAATTACAGGGCTGGTCTCAGTGATATTTTAAGATGTCTGCAAGCAGCAGAGAAAGTATGGTGGTTGAGGAACCTATGTGAGATTTCATAGAATTTCCGGCTACCCCAAAAACAATACCATCAAATGCTGCACATATTGCAAAGCAAAAATCCTGGGAGTTTGTTTCCCTTCGAAATTTTCAGTCTGGTGACAGTGGTCCACTGGCTAGGGATTTTCTCAAGCATGTTGTGAATCCTCTATAGAGCCCTTCCTGGATGTGATTAGGCCTGCCAATGCACGTTTATTGTTTTTACATTTCAGATATGGCACGTTGCCTACAGCTCTCCTGGTTGGATCTCTCCAATAGAGGGGACTAAAAATGTAAACTCTGTCATTTGGCTGATGAATCAGCAGAGCATCTGCTTTTCTTTTACCCTAGGTATACTGCTCCCAGACGAAGATGGATAGTACCCCTTTTCAAAAACGTATCCATAACTGAGCATATGTCTACCTATAGAATATGTAAGAGCGATCCCTCACTGATGGCAACGATAGCTGTGTCCACATTTATATACACATATTTTGACTGAAGTACTGTAATTTTCATATTATTACTGCGAATAACCATATTGCTCTGCTCTTATGTGGAATATCGTTTTCCCAATATTAGTGATTTTGAAGAAAGTCCATATTAATAATATCAACTCAGGGATGTTTTTTACTCTGATACTTTGTATTTTTAGAAACAGTGTTTTTCATAAATTGGATCTATATGTTTTTTTATTATTGTTTGTGATGATGAAATTATTTATTTAGATCAATCAATAAAACTTTGAATAGTTAAAATATGTATTACTTGATCACTCTTGTTAGTCTAAACACTCAGCATCAAACAAACGGTTTAACAACCTAACAAAACAATACATTTTAGCAAAAACAGATACACCCAATTCAAAATATCCCAATGTCTTTTAACTTATGCAATCTTTATAATATCAACACTTTAAATAGTGCAATTGACTCACCAGTGTACCGAAGTAAAACATCTCATTAATGCCACTGTATCTGGGGTTAAATTTTTTGATCCTATATTCTTTCTACTACCATGTGTTCGAACCCATTGTCCTACATTCACTGTCAACCTTGTCAACCAATGTTAGAGTCATCTTCTTTTTCTTTTCATAGCCACCACATGACAAATGAAAAGGAATATCTAAATGTCTTCTGAATCCCATCTATTAATAAAATCATCTCTAAAATGAGATTATAATTGATTATATTACCCAAGACTTCTTGCAAATAAGTCAACCATGAGTATGATTATATTATACATTGCTCCGTATCTCCACCATACATAAAAACACATTTATTTCCAAAAAGCATAATTCACCAACTTCCTGAATTTGTGTGTCAGAAAATAAAATTTTATAACAAGGTAAACAGTTCTCAACTACCATTCAGTCCCAACTGGACCACATTCAGCGTATTGATCCTGAAGGTTACACTAGCTCTCACATTCCACTCTGCATTGCCACTACTCCTTCCCAACTCCAAACCTATGATTTTAATATCTTCCATTAGTGCCCAAAAGTTTGTCTGTTTAAAGTGAACCACCATTGAATACTTGAACCCCATGTTTGTAATGTTTGAATGTGCTGTATCGAAATGAACTTTAAGTTTGCTTGTGGTTGATCCCATATATTGTTTGCCACAAACACACATTACATGTACACTTATTACAATTGATAAATGACCTGACACCAAATGTTTGAGCTCTTGTAACATCCATAAAGTACTTTGTATCACCTGATATTTGTTTACAACATATTCAGTGTCCACATTTGAATGGCCCTCAGGCTTAGTTATGATTTTGATGCTGGTGCTATTTTGTACACAATTGTGGTATTATTAAGAAGCATATCACAAATATCTTGATCCAACATTAAGAACGCACAATGTTTAAGCAAACTCCTTTAGACCAAACTGCTACCAGCACTAAACATTGTGATAAATCCAATATCTTCATTTATCCAATTAAATGTCTTAATCTTATGATTCAATAATCCCCTCTACTTATTGTTTTGGTCCTTTCTATCCTCAAATCCAATGCCTTAGGGTCATAGCTCCTTTTTATAAATCTGTCTTTGATTTCAACACTATGCTTTTCATATTGCACTGATAAAGTGCAATTCCTTCTTTCCCTTAATATTTCACCAAGAAGGATGTTATTAATTTGTTTCGTATGATGACCTGAGCCTGCATATAGAACTGCATTCACAGATGTAGGATTTGTAAACAACTTTGGAACCAATTTGTTTTATGTTGTATGAAGATCTAAATCGAAAAAATAAATATTTGTCTTACTCAATTCCAAACTTAACGTATGATTGAACTGCTTATCTTTCATAAACTGATAATACAGTTTAAGTTCTTCAATACTTCCCTTCCAAATAATAAAAATCTGATCTATATAACAATCCCAATACACCAACATGTCACTGTCATTCCAAAGTCCAGTCCAGGCATGACCCCTCTCATACAAACGCATGAAGAGGTTTGCATACTAGGGAGTGAACTTGGGGCCCATTGCTTCCCTCTTCTCTGATGGTTTAGGTCATTTTGATGTAAGAAGAAAATATTTGTGAGCAGATATTAAGCTAAGTCTAATGTCATGAGAGAATGTTATAAACAAGTAGCTGACTAAGTGAATAGAAAGAATATAACAGCTCTAAATCCTATTCCATGCTCTGTGCTTGTGTGTAAACTGTTTACCTCCATTGTGACTAAATAGTAGTAAGGATCCCCATTTATATCAAACTGTCTAGAAATTCTTTCATATCTCTAATGAATGAAGGTAACGTTTTCACAAAGGGAGCTAAATACATATCTATATCTTCAGAAATATGATTTGTATGACTTCCATTCCCTTCCTGAACTTATCTTCCCACATTTATGAATTCTGGTAGAAAAAAATCACCTGGGTTATGCAATAATCTACATACAAGTAATTCAATTCCTACATATCCAAAAGCTGTTTATCCACACATTATTTCAAATTGATTTTAATGTGGATTTTGATCTGACTACGTCTAATCTATTCACCCTACCATAATTATGTTTATCTCTCAACCGATGGCATTCTCCAAAGTCATAATCCTTCAAATTAATGATTACTACATTTCACCCCTAATCCACTTGTCTAGTAATGATTGATTTGTCAGACGTAAGGTCTTTTGAAAGCCTTTAGTTCATATTTGTTCAAATTCAACCTGACACCATTTTGATTTTGTACATCAAAATCTTTCATTCCATTATCTAATTTCAATGGTGGAACACACCTCAACTACTGCCTACACATGTGTCCCTATTGACATTAGGTTTAAATGCAAGATCCTCTATGTCACACTCTTGATGTTCCTCTAAACCTATTAATAATGCTATGTCATGAAGTTGTTTGATGGAAATGTGCTTCTCATCTTTATGAATATCTGTATGTTCCCTACTCTCGGATTTAGACTTGAAATTTTAGTTTACGAATAAAACGTTAAAGATCATCTTTCATTGTCAAATCATTCCTTCAATTTGTAGGTGCAAAACGTGAACCTCTATTGAGCACAGCAAGCTCCGTACCGGATAGTATTCTAGCTGCAAGATTAAAAACAATAACATCTACTTGATCATTTCCTTCATTCTTTGTGCCCTGGTTTTGACCCCTTCTTTATCTTTGTTTTCTTTGCTGGGTTCTTGATATGCCCACCTGGTGTCCTCTGCCACCCAAACCCATCTGATTGCTCTTTCTGTCTCCATGCCTCCTGATTGCATCTGTGTCTTCCTTATTCTCTTGAGTTCTTTAAAAAAACCAAGATCTGATCCTTGCACTAAGAGCTGTGCCTGATATTAGTGATGGATGACAATCATGCACTCAATTCACTACTTTTCCCTCGCTGTGATGTATGAGACACAGAAAATTGAAACAATTTCTAATATGTGCTTATTACATTTTTTTGGTTTGCTAGGTGGAAGACTATGTCCTGATGAGACTCTGAGAAATGGTTGAGAGGTCGAAACGTCACCAATATTCAACTATTTGGTTGTAACATGAACAATTACGTGGATGTTGCCTATGGCATAGGCCTCCCACATAAAACTGATACTAAATCGTTCCACATATGTAAATGAAATAGGTTACAAAATCATTAATGTAGTAATGTTTATTGGTTTATGTTCTACTGGCACCAATGCAGTGAGAGCTGCTGTAAACACACATTGGGAGATCAAATGTGACCATGTTAATGAGATTAGTACAAACATGGATGCACCTTCCTTGTCTCAAAGTGAAGAAAGGAGATTGTGTCATGTTTTGACCTATATTGCTTCTTTTCCCTGTTTCTTCAGGAAAAAAATTGAGACAAATTAGCTGCCTCCACCCATGTACCATCTGTAATTGATGCGCATCCTGATACTGTATTTTTCTGGTTTCTTTCTGTGATGTGTTAGACTTATTGGTCTCTATACCTGTATAGTCAACCATAGTTGGCTCTACTGGAGATTAAAGACTTGTTCCAGTGTTAAAGGCCCGAGTAGAATGTTAGGAGCTTCTAACAAGAGAGCAGGCCTTTAATGGACAGTATAGCCCAGCTATAGCGGGCTCTAAAGTGATTAGAACATTCTGCCCTTTCTAATTAGAAAAAAAGCCCCCTCAGAGCACGAGGGAGTTGAAATTCCTCTAGCCTCCGAAGCCTTCATTCACAGCACCTACTGTGAATGTTCAACAGATAACAGTCACTATTAACTGTTGAAGATTCACAGCAAGAGCTGTTAAAGGGGGCTAAAGTCAGCCCTTTTGTTGTTCAGATGAGCCAGGAAGACCCAAGAGTTGAGCAGCATTCCTCCTCCCTCCTTCTAAAGCCCTAGTGACAATAACCTACAGGAGGGAAGGGTGAAGTCTGCATGGCTCTTCCTGCAGGGCCTCTGCCTTTTGCTTTCCTCTGCCTAATTCATATATTTTCGAGATCAGGGGAAAGAGAAAACAGAGGCTGTGTATTAGAGCATTGAAATGCTGTGAGCCAGTTTGTAGTCTGCTGCTTCTCCATTGTCTTCACTGGACCTCTCAATATTCTAAAGTCTGTTATACAGTATATATCTAAAAACCCTTCTCTCTCCCTATGACCGACAATTTAAAATAGGAGATATGGTGCACTTATATTTTCTTCACTCACAGGGTAGTTAGGTGTGCTGATGTCTAAGGCCCTCATTATAACATTGGCGGCAAATGGAACGTACCTTCCCCTGTAGGTCGTTCCACCTCTTCCTGATGACATCCCTGCTTTTTGGGTGCTGTCACACAGCATTGACCCTGTCCACGATTCTCCATCTTCCTAGGTATCGATATCTGCTGAACCTGTGCTTCAAATAGCTGTGGCTGTACCCTGATGATTTCCTCCATGTTGTTGGTGGCCGTCGCAGTAGCTACCAACTGTCCACCAAAATATGACCGTAGCCGAATTCCGCCAGAAGGCTGGTGGAATTCCGGCTACGGTCCTGCCGGCGGACAGCGGTAAGGTGGCGCTGCGGCCAGCAGCAGTGCCTCACCAGAAAAAACGTTGCAAGCAGGTAAGTCGGGTTCTCCAACAGGGGATGGGAGTGGAGGGGTGTTGTGTGTGGGTGAATGTGACTGTGTAATGCATGTGTGCATGAATGGGTGTGAGTGTATGTTGTGTCGTGTGATTGCGTGTGTGCTAGTATGTATGTTTGTGAGTGTTGCTGTGTGTGTATGAATGTATGCATGCATGGGTGAATGTGGGTATGCATGTGTGGATGAGTGAGTATGTATGTATGTGTAGGTGTGTGTATGTGGGGGGTGTCGGAAGGGGGAGTGTTAGGATGGGGGAGGACTCTGACGAGGGGGAATTCCCTGGTGCTGATAGTGCCTACTGCCATAGTTTTCGTGGCGGTACAGAAGCTACGGAAACCATGGCGGTGGGCGGGGTCATAATGTCATGGGCGGCTGTCGTAACCGCCATGGCTGTCAGTGTGTTAAATTGGCGGTTTGGCTTTGGCCAAACTGCCAGTGTCATAATAGTGGCCTTATGTACCGCCAGCCTGTTGGTGGTACTACCACCACTATTACACTGAATGCCGGGGTCATAATGACCCCCTTAGATTCTAGAAGGACATACTTCTGTTTCTTTAAGCTGCCTATCCCTCTTAACTTATTTACCTTAATTACTTGACTGCATTGAGAATCCCATGATGTATTTTTAAATTTAAATACACACAAGACCTTATTACGGAGTTTTTCACAAGAATGTGTCACCATCTGAAACATGAAATGGGAACTTACCTAGTAAATTAGGTATAGGAACACCTTGGGGCATATTTATGCACCGAATTTGCACCATTCTTTTTACACAAATTTGGCGCAAACCTAACTCAATATTTATATTTTGACGTTAGACACGTCTAGCGTCAAAATGTAGAAGTGTGCACCATTATTTGGATGTGTGCACCTACCTTGCGTCAATGAAATGCAAAATAGGCTTTCCCATCTAAAAAATGATGCCATCCCCATAGCCCCATATTTATCCTCCCATTCTAAAATGATGATAGAGTAGGGGCTAAATAATGGTGCAAAGCTTGCTATTTAACGTCTCGGTCAGACCAGGCATTAGGGGGACCTGTGGACCCATTTCCATGGTTAAACAGCATGGAATGGGTCCACAGTTGCCCTCCCCAAACCCCAGGAACATCCCCATCCACACCTGAGGGAAACCAGAGGATAGGGGACCCCATCCCATTTGAGTAGGGTAAGTATAGGTAAGTGTGTTTTTACTCTTTTTTCACTCTTTTTTTTAAAGTTCCATTGGGGGCCCTCACTTGGGGCCCCCACCATGGCACAGGGTGCAATGGCCATGCCCAGGGGTCACTTGTCCCCTGTGCTGGCCATTGGGAAGGTGGACATGACTCCTGCCTTTCCTAAGACAGGAGTCATGTTTTGGTTGCTTTTGTGCCAGGAAAATGAACTATTCTTGTTAGAGGCATTTTGTTTGCCTCTAACCAGGCTAGCTTCCTTTTTTGACGCACAACCCCCTCCTTCCCTACCGCCACTCCCACCCGGCTAGAGTCTTTTTTTAAGGCGCTAACCCAAGTTTAGCACCAGCTTGTACCATTTCTTTAATATGGCTCCCGGCTGGCTCTGTGGAATGGCGCAAGGCACAGTTTTTCGGCAAAAAGCATAAATATGGGCCCTAGTTTTGAACACACACCTCGGAATACCACAGCCCCCACTTATAGTCTTTCTTTGAAAACAGACAACATAGTAGTTTCTAGATTTTGAGTTATCCTTGAATGCTTTCAGAAATTAAGCAGCAGACACTAAGCAGCTTAATATTTTACGGTTTTATATGTTGCTTTTCTATTTCATTTCCAATTCATTCTCTAGCAAGAACAAGATACACAGGGCGATATTTAATTTCCTGTGGTGATCTTAAGAGTGGATATTAATGTATTTTCAGCTTTCTTATTCCACTGAAAGCAGTCTAGTGAATAACAGCTTACCATAAGTCATATCAAGCAAATAACGCTTTATTATTTGAAACTGCTTTAAGAGCTCAGTTAGTTTGCAGTGATATACAACACCGCAAAAATCCTTTAAAAGCAGAGAAATTATGCAGAGGGTTATATTATTAAATGGTTAATAACGATATTTACAAATGTTATAATAGCTGACTTCCATGGTTATGTCGAATAGTAATCGTCGATTGTTAAACATTTAAATCCTCGTCTTTACAGGACACAATATAACGAATTCAATGTCAATGAAATTCGAACAAGTTTTACTTGACACTTTAGGGCCAGGACTATCCCTGTTGAGGTGTGTGTTGACGAGCACGCCGCGTATTGTACCGGAGGTGAAGCAAACTGCAAGGGGACCAGGCGGCTATGCATTTGAATGAACCATGCCAGAGTTCTGTGTGTCCCTGAATGCAGATTAGGCCAAGAAATCATCATATGGCACGAGCTGATAACCGAATCTGTCTGTTCATCTTCTGAGACCTTTATGCTCTTGGGATAAGTGCTTTGGTAAACAAAATTTTTATTAAAGTGCCTCCCCATTTCAAGGTAGCTGTATTTTAATCTTAAGGTAAAGATGTATGTCAATGAAAATATGATGCAGTCGTTCTACTAGTTCATTCACTTGAGCACGAAATGCATGTTGGGACAGCAGGGGCATTGCTTCGTGATAAACAGAAAATAGACTGTACAGACTTTGCATATGAATCCTTAATTAGTAAAATGTAAGACGCTAGAAATGCATTGTCTTGGACCTGTAGGCCCTGATTTCAGAAAGGTCTAGTGTCATATATCGACACATTAGCATCATTTTTTAAAGCTATTGTGGCGATATTATAGCATAAATGTTGCGTAATATTTACAAAGTGGCGCAATGCATGCAGTGCACCACTTTGTAACCTCCTTGAACCAACCTAGGCCTGCACCAGGCATGATGTATGCAAGGGGGGTGTTCCCCGTTAGGGGGTTCTCAAAAATGGTGCAATGAAATCTAAAAGATTTCTTTGCACCATGTCTATCTGCATTTTTAACACCTGCAGAGAGCAGACATTAAAAGGAAGCACAACATTGTTTTCAATGGGCCTCAATGTGCTTTACAGGATTAACATCAACGTTTTTGGCGCTAATCCTGCAAAGCGCTAAACTAGCATCAAAAATGTTGCCGGTAGTTCCCTAACTACCTTCATGGTGTGCTTATGGTTAATTACAGAACACACATGGAGATGTTAGGGGGGCCCTAATGGTAACAAGAAGAGTGGCGCTGCATTAGATGCATCAGCACTTTTCTTAAATCTGTCCCATAGTCTTTCTTCTATTTTTGCTTTGTTATTTTTTCAATGTTGATTGAATGAGAGATTTTAATTTATTTTAAGAAATAAATGACACATCTGACCAAGTATGTTTTTTATGTTCAACCTGCTCCGAATTTCATTACTGTGACAAGTTTTGTTGCTTATTGAGTGAGAGGGAAAGGCAGCTTCTGAAGAGATATTCATGCTTTCAATTTCGACTTCATTCATCAATTCGGTCTGCAGCTGTCTCAGAATTACTGACTGTGGAGTGGCATGTGTGAAATAGTCACAAATAAGACACCCTGTGATGAGGCATTTATATATTTCTTGTTTCAACCCATCATATATTTCAAGCAAATTCATCAAGCAATGACATTTTAGATTACTGATTAGGATTAAGACTAGCATATGCATATCCACAGTAACAAAATTGCACACATATGTGGCAGCCAGTTTCATTAAAGGTTCAAAAAATCTATTATAAATGTTAAATTGACACAAAGCAGTCACTATTTGTTCAGTTTTGCTGGATGGCGCCTCTGTTGGTGTTAGACTTCTGCTATCACTCCAATGAACAAAATATACATACAGTCCACAGTCCACTGCTAACTACCGTCAAACTCCACTATGTGACCTAAACACCAAATAAGCCAATGGGGTTTGTATAAAACAAAAGGCCAGATTTAAAAGACAGTGGCGCATCAGCTGTGATGTGCCACTTTTCTTGCGCTCCCCCGGCACCCCTCTAATGACACCATTTGTTTGCCGTATTTACAATATGGTGCACCATAGGACAATAGTGTCAGAATTTATGGGGCTGTTGTGGTACTTGCAGGACTAGCACCATAAATTGTGGCACTGATCCTGCAAAGTAAAGCGAGGCCCACTAAAAGTAATGGCGCGCCATGTTAATGCCTGCTCTGAGTAGGCGTTAAAAAAGATGCTAACAATGGCACAGTGAAACGTTGTAAATTTCACTGTGCCATTTTTACGAGCCTCCTATGGGGGAATACCACCCTTGCATACATTATGCCTGGCGCAGGCATAATGTGGCGCAAGGGGTAAAAAAGTGGTGCAGTGCTATGTAAATATGGTGAAGGAGAATGGTCTCTTTAATGCCACATTAGCATAAATAAAATTACGTTAGTGTGGCACTGAGAGGCGCTAGGATCTTGTAAATCTGGACCATAGATACTCCTTTACAAGCTCCTTGCACCACTGTAGCATAACTTTTTCTGATGCTACTGTGACGCAGAACAGTCCCCCACCCTGCTCCATATTCACAAACTGGAACAAAGGGACCATTGTGCCAGTTTTTTAAACCCTTGCACCACATTAGAATTGCACCAGGTATAATGTATGCAAGCAAGGCGTTCCCCCGCAAGAAGGCCCTTAGGAATGGCACAGTGAAATTTACAAGATTTCACTGCATCATTCTAGCATCATTTTTTAAGGCCTGCTTAGGGCAGGCGTTAAAGTAATGCTGTGCTCTGTTCTATGGGCCTACCAGCACTTTGCTGGACTAGCGTCAACATTGTTTACACCAGTCCAGCAAAGCGCCACAACTGCTTCACAAATTCTGATGTAGCTGTGCTAACGAGTGCTATGGTGTGCTGTATTGTAAATACAGCGCTACCATGGTGTCATTAGGGGTGCGCAGGGTGGCGCAAGCAAACTGGTGTATCGTGTTGATGCGCCAGTTCAGAGTAAAGAGGCCCTAAATCCAGTAAACATAAAAAATCTAATGGCTGGCTTCGATACTGTATTGGAAATACAATCACTTAGTTGAGTAATGATACTATAGCCAAATAAAGAGGACATAGCCAAGACCAGTTCATCTCAAAATGATGGGACGACTTTCCTTTTAGTCTTGTATTGTGTCTAGAAAATCATGGTGTTACTATTATCTAGAGTAGACTGCTAAAAATAAGCACTCACCTGAGATCCCTGCAGGAATGAGCTGGAGTGCGTGCTGCTTGTTCCCAACTCCACCACCAAGCACAAGCCACCCAATCAGTGTTTTCCATAAGGTAACTCTGACCCAATGGAGGAGAGGGGAATGGGGAGAAAGACAATATGCTGGTTCCTGGAATCGATGATGCCCTTTCTAGGATGAGTGGCTATGGGTAATCCTTCCGATTCCACTTCCTGCAAAACAGGACAACCTGATTAGTTTTATGTGCAGCTAGTGCTATTCCCAGTCCTTATCCCTAAACACAAAGTATACCTGCTAATTCTTTGTCCCCGCCTACACTAGTTGTCCGCAGACATGTTCTGTTGGGGAAAGTTGACTTGGAGTAGTGAAACACCCTGGAATTGATCAAACCTTGAGAAACATATATAGTAAAAAAGAGGTTGTCACTCTGTTAAGGATATATATATATAAATATGAAGAAAAACACAGGCTGCCACGGGGTAGTGATTTCCTATTATCCACAAAGAGTTTATCCAAAACTAAACGTTCTATAATGGGCTTAATCTAGATAAACAGTCGCAGCCTCAGTCTTTTGCAAGGTAAAGTGTTTATTCTGTCAATGCAATACGGAAAAACTCAACACATTTCAGAGGTCAAGACTCCTTGGTCATGAGTTGGTCCAATCACAATCACTTAACCAGCATGGTGCTCGTGTGTTAGATGCGAGCATAAACAATAGACTTCAGTACGGAAGCGTGTTTCCATTTTCTTCCTTTTACATCGGAATGGAAACATTTCAGCACAATTTCTGCCTGGCAAGATATGTATAGCGTTTAAACCCAAAATATTCATCCTTCAATTATATCCTTCAATCATCTTAACCTCGCTATTGCTCTTAGTCAATCTAAAGGGTGCCACATTTCAAATTAAGCTCAGTTTTTTAAATAGTAAACTACCGTTATCCCATGAGTATATTACTGTTATCCCATTGTAGGACGCTGGCCTGGCTTGTAGTGGGTACCTGATGGTACTTACACCTTGTGCCAGGTCCAGTTAGCCTTATTAGTAGATTAGTAGTCTTCTAGCAGCTTAGGCTGATAGAGGTAGCTATAGCAGAGCAGTTTAGGCTGAATTAGGAGACATGCAAAGCTCCTACTATACCACTTGTATCATATAGCACTATATCATAAGAAACACAATACTCAGAGTTACTAAAAATAAAGGTAGTTTATTTTAGTGACAATATGCCAAAAGTATCTCAGAGGATATACTCCCTTAGGAGGTAAGTAAAATACCCAAAATATAGACACAAACAAAAATCAGGTAAGTAAACAGAAAAGTGCAAACACTGTAGAATACAATAGGCTGCAATAGGACACAATAGGCCTAGGGGCAACACAAACCATATACTCCAAAAGTGGAATGCGAACCACAAATGGATCCCAGGCATAGTGTAGTGTGTAGAGGGTCGCTGGGAGTGTAAGAAAACACTAAGGGTGTCCAGGATACCCCACCCCAAGACCCTGAAAAGTAGGAGTAAAGTTACCCTACTACCCCAGAAAGACAGTAAAGTCGAGACAGGGGATTCTGCAAAGACAACAACTGACTGCAAAGCATTGAAGACGGATTGCTGGACCTGAGGACCTTCAAGGGAAGGGCACCAAGTCCAAGAGTCACACAAGTGTCCAGGGGGTAGGAGCCCACTAAACCCCGGATGACGGTGCAAAGGGGCTCCCTATGGGTGGAAGAAGCTGAAGATTCTGCAACAACGGAAGGTGCCAGCAACTTCTCCTTTGGTCAGAAGATGTCCCACGGCCTGCTGGAGGATGCAGAGTTGTTTCCACACAGAAAGACAGCAAACAAGCCTTGCTAGCTGCAAGACTCATGGTTGAAGAAAATGGGTGCTGCCCGGGCCCAGGAAGGACCAGGAGGTCGCCCATTAGAGAAGGAGACAAAGGGGGCACTCCCACGAAGTCGGTGGTCAACTCAGCGAGTTGAGCAATGCAGGACGGATTGCTGGGGACCTGGCCTGTGCTGTTCATGAAGGATTCCTTGCAAACGTTCACAGAAGCTCTAGCAGCTGCAGATCACGCAGTACACAGGATTACTATCTGGTGTGGGGAGGCAAGGACCTACCGCCACCAAATTTGGACAGAAGGACCACTGGACTGTCGGGGTCACATGGATCCATCTCCTGTGTTCCAGGGACCACGGTCGTCAAATGAGAGGGGACCCAGAGGACCGGTGATGCTGGAGTTTCTTGCCTGCGTTAGCAGGGGGGAGATTCCGTCGACCCACAGGAGATTTCTTCTTGGCTTCCAGTGCAGGGTGAAGGCAGACAGCACTCAGAGCATGCACCACCAGGAAACAGTCGAGAAAGTCGGCAGGATTAGGCGCTACAATGTTGCTGGTAGTCATCTTGCTACTTTGTTGTGGTTTTGCAGGCATCCTGGAGCAGTCAGCGGTCGATCCTTGGCAAAAGTTGAAGAGAGAGATGCAGAAGAACTCTGGTGAGCTCTTACATTCGTTATCTGAAGAGAAACCCACAGGAGAGACCCTAAATAGCCCTCAGAGGAGGATTGGCCACCTAACCAGGTAAGCACCTATCCGGAGGGGTCTCTGACGTCACCTGCTGGCACTGGCCGCTCAGAGGCCCCCACTGTGCCCTCACACCTCTGCATTCAAGATGGCAGGTGTCTGGGACACACTGGAGGAGCTCTGGGCACCACCCCTGGGATGGTGATGGACAGGGGAGTGGTCACTCCCCTTTCCTTTGTCCAGTTTCAGGCCAGAGCAGGGGCTGGAGGATCCCTGAACTGGTGTAGACTGGCTTATGGAAGGAGGGCACCATCTGTGCCCTTCAAAGCATTTCCAGAGGCTGGGGGAGGCTACTCCTCCCCAGCCCTTAACACCTATTTCCAAAGGGAGAGGGTGTGACACTCCCTCTCAGAGGAAATTATTTGTTCTGCCTTCCTGGGACTGGGCTGTCCAGACCCCAGGAAGGCAGAAACCTGTCTGAGGGTTGGCAGCAGAGGTAGCTTCAGAGAAAACCCAAGAGAGCTAGTTTGGCAGTACCAGGGGGTTCAGGCTGGAGCCCCGGGGATGCATGGGATTGGCACACCAATATCTGATTTGGCATGGGGGGACATGATCTTAGACATGTTACATGGTCATATTCGGAGTTACCATTGTGAAGCTACATATAGGTACTGACCTATATGTAGTGCACTCGTGTAATGGTGTCCCCGCAAAATCCGGGGAAATTGCCCTGAACAACGTGGGGGCACATTGGCTAGTGCCAGGGTGACCTCACACTTTGTAACTTTGTACCTAACCTTCACTAAGTAAGGGTTAGACATGTAGGTTACTTATAAGTTACTTAAGTGCAGAGTAAAATGGCTGTGAAATAATGTGGAAGTTATTTCACTCAGGCTGCAGTGGCAGTCCTGTGTAAGAATTGTCTGAGCTCCCTATAGGTAGTAAAAGAAATGCTGAAGCCCATAGGGATCTCCTGGAACCCCAATACCCTGGGTACCTAAGCACCATATACTAGGGATTTATAAGGGTGTTCCAGTGTGCCAATCAGAATTGGTGAAAATGGTCACTAGCCTGCAGTGACAATTTTAAAAGCAGAGAGAGCATAAACACTGAGCTTGTGGTTAGCAGAGTCTCAGTACTACAGTTAGGCACCACACAGGGAACACATATAGGCCACAAACTATGAGCACTGGGGTCCTGGCTAGCAGGATCCCAGTGAAAGAGGCAAAAACAAACTGACACACAACTAAGAATGGGGGTAACATGCCAGGCAAGATGGTACTTTCCTACACCCATGAGTATGTCAATGCTCCAATCTAGCCCAAGTGGGCATTTGATCACAATTTGACCTGTAACTCACGTTCCAGGGCATCAGGCGATAGCTTACTCAAATATATTCAGCACGGGCAATTACGCACACCTTTAGCCCCATCCTTAACATAAATTACTGATTTTACCAATCCTAAATGATAGTCAGTCAAGACCCTATTGTCACGTTTGTTCCAAAAGGGATACAAAAGCTCTTTTGTTGAGCCTTTTGAGTCTGTATTAATCAGTACAATCCTCAGGCTTCCCACTTTACGATGAAACTTCCTGCTTGTCTCAAGTTGCATATCTCATCTAAAACGGGATCAAAACACCAATAAAAACCATTAAAACCAGACCTTTAAATGTTTAACCTGGAAGGAAAAATTGTCAGGTAAACAGATATAATAATACACACTACCATTATTACTTTGCATCATTGCTACTTTTCACTGCAGGTGTACAGCTAACTCATCATGAATATTCAGTCCAAAAGGCTATAAGGTATTATCCTCTATAATTATCCGTTATTCAAGTTTTCTCTGCTAAAGGGTTCTGCTACCTCCTCTCATGTGTATCAGGATCCTCTCCAATACTACACATTTGAGGAGAGTGACGTTCATTTCATGATAAGTCTTGAAATTCAAATTTCACATTGACCTGAACCGGAAACTCAGAAGGAGGAGCAGCGAGCAAGGATGCACGGATGTGCCGACACGTGGAGAAACGGCAACAGGGCAAGCAGATGAGGCCCATTGAGGCTGTGGCCTGAATCCAGGGGCCCAGGGGTCTGAGGGGAAGCTCAAGGTCCCAGCGAGAACCCAGTGAGAATCCAGCGAGAACCAACCAACAAGACCCAATAAGGCAGAGGTGTGGAGCGGTGAGGACACGCAGAGTTACGCACAGAGGGTCCCACAGAGCCCACGAGTAGACTGGAAGACTGGCCCGACGAGCAAGGACTAGGGGAGCAGGGGATCAGGTGAGCCAGAAGTCAGGAGGCTGAAGCAAGTTTGAAGCCAGGAGCCGGGAGTGAGAGAGCATGAGGCAAGTAGTGAGTGGCAGCAGGAGGCAAGCAGCCTGGCTCGGCTGCTGTTGGCTCTCACCTGTCTCCAAGACAGTACCCCGTCCATCGAGAAGCCTTGAGCTAGAGTAAAGCTCCGCCGCATTCAGAGAGAGTGGCTTGTGACTGAGACAGAGACTGAGGTGAGGGGCTGGGGGGTGGTGAGAGTGGTGTGAAAATCGCTCATAATCGGTAGAAGCCAGCAGTGAGTGGCCGGTTCAGCTTCTAGCCCTGGGGGGGCAAACATTCCAACATTTCAATCAGTCTGCCCAGCCTTGGATTGTTAGGACCACCAGGACTGTCAGGTCTGCCCCCAAACCTCCAGACCCTGCCCCCGCTCCAGCTCCTGCCCTCACACCCATTGTTTCCAGCAAGTTTGCTTGTTTTCTGTTTCTCACCTGTTCTATCTGCTCAACACAGTCATAGCGGATATCACTGCATCATTGCTTCACTGCGTATCTGCACCACTCTGTGTTGCACAGTGAGAGTTCTTGAGGCCTTCTGATAGAATCAATCGGGAATAGACTACAAAGCACCCGGTGACCCAGTGACCTCAGAGCCTCAGAGTTTGCATAGAACCTACAGGGCTGCGAAGTGTGGAGAAGCTTGGTGCTAACCGTTAAGTGTCTGAAGCGGTGGTTGCGGAAGCTGCTCTCAACTTAAGGGTGAGGCTTGCAACAAGAGTGGTTTAAGGAGGGGTGCAAGAGGGAGTGATATGCTCATTCCTCTATTTCTAGTTTATTTCTACCTTACCCACTATCTTACCCTCTTCTCCACCTCCCACCTCCACTTTTCGGCCTTTGCATGCTCATGCCCCTCAGTTTGTGAAGCGAGGTGAGGTGGTGCATTCCTACCCCCAGAGTCAACAAGCCTGTAAATTATCCAAATCAAGGAACAATGAACCCAATGATTAAACTGTTCTAATTGGGAGAATGCACTCAGGGAAAGAGAAGTCATCTCACCCGTTACCGAAAAGAAGAAAAAGGAAACAAAGACCTCCAACTACTAGCAAAGTTAAAGTGGTCAAAGAATAATGAGGAAGAATGTCAGACCCTGATTTCCCCCACAGCTCGCATGTTTGAGAATGTAATAAAGATACCACATAAATTCGACTTCTTGTTGAATCCTGTGGAGACAATGTATTCCACCTCCAAGGATCACATAACTCTTCCCCAGCCTACCTTCCCAATAAAGAGCGATAATAGTTTAACATTTGACAATGGGGAAAAAGGGGAAAAAGTGGGATCTGTGAAGTCATGTGAGTAGCTAAGTATCCCGGGTGTGTTCACTGTCCCCTCCATTCCAATGGCCCAAGGTGCTCCTCAAATACAATGTTTACCAAATAAATGTGAAGTAAGCAGGTGCAGCTTGAATTATTATCCAGGAAGCAAAAATGGTCAGGAAACGAGGAGGAGTGGCTAAAAATCTCCCTGGATTTTCCCATTAAATCTTCAATATAAAACACTTGGTGCTCTATCCAGACCTGGATCGTCGTCTCCATTATCATTTCCAGCGACGACAAACAGCCCGATTGAGGGTTGTACCCAAATACCTCTAGAGGTGAATGTTACTATAAAGAAGGCCTCTGAAAACCCAAATATGATAACAAACAGAGAGTTCAGAGGGGAAACGATCAAGGTAATAACTCTTATCCATTGATTTCCTCTCAAGCTTTGGAAAGTGTTGTTTCCAGTCTAACAACAGACAGCGGATGAGCAGATAACGGGTGACTTGATGTACCTCCACTCTGCCCTTGTAAATGCCATTTTAATGGCCCTAAAGAAGGTGGTTCAATTGAACCTGCAAGAATATTTCAAGTAGCAAAGGGGAGTGGAATGAACAATCTTAAAAATCTACCATCTCAAGACCAAAGAGCTTTACAAGATATTGCATTGACTCAAGCTCAGTTGCTAGTCGTTCCAAGTCAAGACGCTTCAAGTCAGGTGGAGCATAGCGACCATACAAAATCTAGTCACAATTCCTTAGGGTCCATCGAACAAAGCAAAGCATGAGATATCCCAATTGACTTTGGATGCTCTATCTTATCAGTCTACAAAAATGGATGTGCAGGTAGACCTTTGATGGCTTAGTCTGTCTCTCAGATTGATAAAAAATTGGCAGATCTAACTCCTCTAATTAAACGAACTCAATACTATGAAGAATCGATTGAGAATGAGTGTACATGTGGACCAATAGTTAGTAAGTTTGTAACTCTACTGGAAATAATAACTGCATAAATGGATGATTTTAAAGCTAATCTTCCCCTGGGGAAGAGAACCGATGATGATTTAGAGAGGTATTCTAAATGTATACTAAGGGATAATACACAGAACAATAAGGGCAAACAGTGGATAGGGAATATGGGAAAGAGGAAAGAGAGGGTACCACAGTGAGGAGTATAAAAGAGGTTAAAGAATGTTATAAAAATGAAGGTGTCATAGAAATTCCATGAGAAGAGATAGTCCACATCCCTGAAGGAACATCTAACCAGATCTTGAAATCCTCCTCAGTTCTCTTTTCCACAACCCCTATTTGCCAAGTAGAAAAGTCTTTGAAAATGCCAGTTCCCAAAAGACAAAGGAAAAAGGAAAGAAAAGCTAGGAAAAGGTTGGAGGGGGTCCTCTGGGCAACCTGCAAAATTATGAATAACACAACAAACCCCCGAAAACACCAAGACCACAACAGGAAGTAGTCTAAAGAACGAAACTGAGGATAAAAGTAGTCAATTGAGTCCTAAATGATTTCCTTTATTCAAAATTCAAAAAGAGGGGAATGTCTTGCCAGGCCCCCGGGAACCTAATCCAAGCTCTGGGGAGATAGCGGTAATAACAAATAGAGTAAACCCGGGTCACTGTAAAACAAAGTCACAAGTCTGCCCTGACGCTGGCTGTAGAGATTGAAAAGAAGGGTTTGAAAATGAACTCTCAATTGCAGAGAGACTAAGGATGAGCTCCAGAGCAATGCCACTTGAAAACTCCATCGAAAATGCAGCTCTAATAGAAGAGGCCATTGCAACAAGCAGTTATGACCTAGTTAGTAGACAGTTCCCCCACAGGGCAGGGACTTCTTGAAAAGGGTGGGTATCCAGGGCCTTTTACACACCACCCAAATTCAGTGAGTACAGAAATAAGCTCAAATGAACTCCCTCAGGCAAGATCTAACCGGGAGAGGACCCCACTTGACTTAAACAAATCTCAACATGGTTATTCGTGTAAAGTCAGCCAGGATTCTATAACAGAGTCTTGCCAGCGGGACTGTGCTGGGTTTGGGAAAAAGAAAATCCTTTCTCCACAGTATCAAACTAAGGACCCACTCAATATACTAAATCATGGTTATATTTTAAAACTTTTGGGAGCAATACTTTCGCTGGAGAATATCCAATCAGTAGTCAGTCAGTCAAAATAACTTTATTCGGCGTGTTGCCATAAAAGTACACATGCATACATATAAATCATCATAAAATACAGTACTTATTGCATAATTCAAAAAGCAAGACTCTTCAATCTGCAAGTCTATAAAATCTAAGCGTACCACTTAAGCCTACTAAATCAATATAGAATAATAAATACTTATAAAATCGTATAAAACAGTATTTGAATTCCATAAAAAAATAATCACATTGCTAATTCATATCGATTCCTAATGGAGATAGCGGATTTGATCAAACTTAAAATAGAACTGCATATTAGTTTGGACGAAAGGCTTTGAATGCCAATCAATCCTTCTTTATAAGAAAGAGTGTGCAGATTATGCAAAATAGGTAAAAAAAAGGTTTCCGTAGGAGCTGAGTAGAGTGTTCAAAATAAAATAAAGTGACAAGTACTTTGTTTCGAAAAATTGTCACAAGGACCTGGCGGTAATGTTTTTTCCCACAATCATTTTGTTGGAAACGCCACTCTAAAATGAATCATATTAAATCTAAAAAGTACAAGTAAAGAGTATAGGAAGGGGATCAGAAACCAAACAAAATAATGTTCTATCGCATTTGATGATGAAATTTGTACATATGAATCAAAAGAACTCAATTTCTCTGCCACTTGGTATCTAAGATTCGTAGCATACTCTTTATGTCAAGATTTAACAACTTCCTTCACGTTGGTGGGCAAGAGCTCTGGTTTAAAATACATAAACTCCAAGTCCAAGTTTCGGAAACAGTTATGAACAAATTTTAACCATGAAATTTTGTTGTGGTTTGCTAACGAAATACAGTCTTTTACACAATCATGTGTTAAAGTAGCCGCCGGATTTGACCATACTTTTATCCATAACAAAAGGGGGGCAATATCTATCAAATCTGTAATGTAGCGGATTCCCAACTCCTCATGGCATATAATATTCGCTACATTCTTGGGTACCATAAGTAGCCGGTGGAGAAATGTATTCTCTGCCCGTTGTAATATACTTGAACTGGTATATCCCGAGAGGCCACCCCCATAAATCGCCGCTGAGACACATTTGGATTTATAAAGCGTGATGATCTGATGAACCGGTCTATGTCCCAATCTACGGGCAAAGCGAAAGATTGCTTCAACATTTCTTTCAATTTGTTGGAGCTTAAAATTCAATTGGAATTTCCATGACAGAGAGGAACTTAGGTACAGACCTAAAGAACAAAAGTCTTTTACCTTTGTTAAGGGGTTCCCCCCCATTGTAAAACATTTAGTGCGTGTGTTTTTAGGACCGCAAATCATAACATGTGACTTTTTAAAATTAACTTTCAAATCAAGCTCTTCTGTGTGCGTTAAAAAAAGGTCCAAGAGGGTCTGTAAGCCATTGGCCGTGCGGGCAATTAAAACAGCATCGTCAGCATACAATAAAATCGGCAATTGTCTAAAACTCATCCTTGGGAAATCCTTACCATTTTGAGCTAAATAGCTGTACAAGCCATTTATGTACAACAGAAATAAACAAGTTGCCAAAGTACAGCCCTAACACCCCGATTGGATGCAAGGGGATGGGATCTTTCGCCATGTTGTCCAAACTGAATTGTGGTAGTAAGGTCAGAATATAAACGTTTAATCAAATCCAACAAATCTTGCTCAACCCCCATTGTGTCCATTATTTCCCACAATTTTACTCTATTCACCATGTCAAATGCACTGGACAGGTCTATAAAGGCTAAGTGGATAGATTCCCTTTTTGCAGTAACATATTTGCTAAGGATAAGGTGTAAGTTTAGGGGCTGATCCACTGTGCCCAATCCAGGCCTAAACCCATATTGAATTGGCGATAGAATGTTTGTCCTTGCCACCCACTCCTTAAGCCGATTCAAAATGACACTCCCCAGAATCTTTGCCGTGGAGTCAATGAGAGAAATGGGTCCATAGCAAAAGGGGTCAAGCCTATTACCCTTTTTGAATATCGGGACAATTATTGCCATTAGCCATGAGAAAGGGATAGAACTTTGAATAGCACTATTCAGAATGTTTGTGATTAGCGGAACCCACAAGTCAGGTAAAGATTTGAATAGGTCCACTGGAACCCCGTCGGGACCAGGGGCTTTCCTTAGTTTCATTTTATTTATTGCTGTGGTGATCTCATGTGTCTCAAGTAAAATTCCACTCTTAATTGGAATGGAAGTAGCCAGACATGAGAGGCCACATACCTCCACACCATAATTAGGGTTATTTGCGGACTGAAATACAGATGAAAAGTGTTCTACCCAGACCCCCTCTGGTATCAGACAGTCATCCTCCCTATTTGCTGTTCTGAAAAATATGGATGATTAACCACCTTCCAAAATTGAGAGGGGTCCCTCAATTCCATGGCTGCCATGAGATCTTCCCATGCGTTAGTACATATTTCATTCTCCCTCTCCTCAAGGACTAACTTATATCGGCCCCTAGCCTGTTTAACTAAATCACGACTAAATGGAGTAGTTTTAATAGCTGTTTTTAAATCTCTATGTGCGGCCGTACAGGCTGAATTAAACCAACGTTGAGGTTTTACCCCTTTAGGATGTTCGGCACACGTCAGTGCCTCAGAAATAGCACAGCTTAAATACTCAAAAGCAGTTATAAGATGGGCGCAAGTGGATTGCAGAGACAGACAGGTATTAATGTGGACCTTATTTTGTATTATAAGGTCCTCATGAAAGATACTAGGGTTTACTCTCTCCCATCTCATACGGGGGCCAAAATTTCTTTTAAAAAACTCTTTCCCCTTGCATACTATCAAAGGTGAAATTACCCTAGTTTTAAAAGCTAATTTTATGCTCAAGGGATTGTGGTCACTAGCACAATGGGATTTAATTTTAAAATCCACAATTGAACGAGAAAGTGAAGAGCAAATAAGGATGAAATCAATAATGCTACCATTCATGCTCCCTGTATAGGTGGGTATTTCCCTTATATGACTATTTGTCATATCCCTTGCAAAAACAAGATCAAATTTATAGATAAGGGTATTCAGAGCATTACCTAAATTAGAGTGGATAAAGTGAGTAAATGACTCTCTACCTTCTGTGGAGGCACCACATAAATAAGGTAATTCATGATTACACAATTGAACATTAAAATCTCCGACCCAAATCATGTCAAATTCCCTGTCATGGAGTTTTCCAGCAGAGTCTAAAAAATCAGTAAGCTCTTCAAGGCTTCCTGACAGGGCGATACTCGGAATATTATTATAAAAATTCAAAAGTAAAATATCTTTCCGCCCGGTCATTGATAATAAGACCACCAAAAAGAAGGCTGAAGACCAAATAAAAGAGACCTCAATTTTTGGAATTAATAATGACACAAGTATCAGGAGGCCACCACTTGCTCTGCCCGCTCTAGATGGAAGAGCTGGCTGGGACACAGAATAATGACCATCTAAGTAAAATGGTACCGTAAGCCAAGTTTCTTGAAGACAAATGATGTAAAAGTGGATACAAATTCCAACCATTCTGAGTTTTGAGCTTTGGATCGAAGCCCAGTGATATTCCAACTAATTAAGGATACAAATGCAATACTTTCCTGGGGCATTATTTCAGGCTCCTTAATTATGGCAGTATCTATTATATTCTGTGATAAGCTAACTGGCTCTTCAGGCCCTATAGATGATTGCAAAAGTATATGCCCTCCCACCAACTCGATTTCCTTTGTAATATCATTTGGAAACCCCATCCCCTCAATTTGTCAATCATTTGCATCAAGGGTGGACAGATTTTGGTTGCCCTCAAGGTCAAGGATGAGGTTCCTTAAAGGTGCCTTTAGCAGAGCTACATTTAGTCCGTGGGAAGCCTTCGTAAAAGGAGGTGATAACGTGGTTGGCCCATAGAAAAAGCTTAACGAATGAATTTGGATCCCACCATCCCCTTTCACACACAATGGTAATGACGCCAGCAAGTAATTAACAAAACGTGAATTTGCTAAATTAATCACTATACAATCACCTTCATATACTTTTTGGACAGACCTACTCACTTCACCCTTCTTGCCATAATGATTCTATTATTTAGATCATCTTGATATCTAAATTTTCACCTCATCCAGTGTGCACATTTCCTTATTAGAGCGTGAGTATCTTCCTTCTGGGTACAATCAAGAAGGGGCACGTTAGCTAAGACTAAAACATATGGCATACTATCCTGCAGAAGCTGTAGAACCTCCTTTGGAGTGGTGAAAGATCTAGGCTTGGAAGCTGTATCAGATTTCAACAAGACAGTCGTACCACCAGTCGGAATAGGTGAAGAATCTGTTGATGAGTCATCATAAAAGCCACGAGTTGATATACAGTGGGCCGAGAATTGATTGTGATCCGTTGAGCGATTAGCTTGCTGTGAGTCTTTGGGATCAGACACCGATTCCTGGATAGAAGAAGTGGAATTTATGCCAGTTTTTGTGGTAGACTGCTGAGACAAAAATTTGGAAACAGTTTCTTCTAGCTGCTTGAATTTAGAGTTAATTAATAATATTAGTTTCTTCTCTAAAGCCACAAAAAGGGGTTTGAGGATTGAGTCCAATTTAGACAAATGGTTATCACTTGGATTCCTACAGTCTGAGCCTAATTCACCAGATGGTAGACTTGACTTGGAAAAAAGATCAGCCGGGGGGTCCAATGGTGGGGAAATAAATTCCTTAGCCTTCAGCGCTTGTTTTAACAGCTTGGTACACTTGCGATGTCCTCCATCTTTCCTTTTTTTAAGAGGAGGGGGAATGGCAAATAAGTGTTCAGTGTTAACTACGTTAGAGGGCTGTAAGGAGTGCAGAACATTAAAATTGTCTTTAGATTGAGGCGAATCAGAGTTATGGGGGGCGGTTAAAGAGTCTACAGACTTTATATGAGTCATAGGTTCTAAAGAGGTTCTTTGAGTCACGCTATTAGCCACCCCATTCCTTTCTTCTACTTGGACAATTTCAGTTTCAATAGCCCCAATAACTGAAGATAAATAGCTAGTTATTGATGATTGAACAGGCACAGCGTGTGCTCCTTCAGCCCCAAGTGTGGTGTTCTTCCTTTTACCCATCGTCTTTCAGATGATAATGGGGCAAAGCGCCAACATTTAGCCCAGTCCAATAGAAGTAAGGCAGAAACAAACTATGGCAATATAAGATATATAAATAAGTAAAGCTGCTCAATTAGCAAATCTTACTTGAATGCCAGTTACTCAGGACCTCCTGAACCGCAAGTCTCAGAGGGGGGGGGCTGGCCTCACCCGGTCACGGACAGGCATAGGACGGGCCCGCCCTTGGCCCGGGCTTTGCCCGGGCACCGCCCGCACGCGGGAGCGGGAGCGCGAATGTTGAAATTTAAAGGTCCTCCTCTTGAGGCAGCCCCTCCAACCACCGCCGCCGCTGCTGCCAATATCGAGCGTCCCAGAGCGGGAGCGCGGATGTTGAAATTTAAAGGTCCTCCTCTTGTGGCAGCCCCTCCAACCACGGCCGCCGCTGCTGCCAATATCGCGCGTCAGTAGATATTGATTATATAGAGGTAGGAAGCTGTTCCACCCGAGAATCCACTGTGGTAACCTGAGTTGCACCTCATCTTTGTAATAGGTTGTTTAACCCCTGGGGTGCCCAGGACGAGCAGGCCTCGCCCTCGGCCACAGTGCACCAGTGCAGTGGACGAGACAAGCTTGTCCTGCTATGGACCACCCCAACCCCCCGTGTGGAGTCCGATGACGTCAGCGTGCTATCATTCACTGACCTCATCAGAGGCCTACCCCTCCATGCTGGAATGCAAAAGCATTTCTCCTCCAATCACGTGGAGGGGTCGAGAGAGGCATGAAAGGAGAAGACCTTTCCTCTCCTTTCATGTCTCTTTCAGCATTTCTGCTGCCCGTTTACATCAGCAGAAATGCCCACTAGAAACCAGGGAATTCGTTATTTTTTGTTTTATATCCATAAGGGGAGCGCCCCACGGGGCAAGGGCCACTCCCTGGGGGGGAAATTATTTTATGGCCATTTTTGTCCCCCCCAGTGGCAGATCTGCCTATTTTTATTAGGGCAATCGGAAGCCACTAGACACCAGGGATTTTTTTTTGTCAGTTTCACATGAGGAGAGTGACCCCTTAGGCAAGGGTCACTCCACTTGGGGGGCAAATTTGTTTTAGGCCACTTATGTCCCCCATGGGGGCAGATCAGCCTATTGTAATTAAGCCAATCTGCCCCCAGGGTGGGCAGAAACCTCTAGGCACCAAGGATCTTTTTTTTTTTTTTTTTTTTTTTATATGTGGGGAGCGTCACTGTAGCCAAGGATCGCTCCACTGGGGAGGGGGTCAAATTTATTTTAGGCCATTTCTGCCCTCTTTAGGGGCAGATCGGCCTATTTTTATTAGGCCGATCTGCCACCAAGGGGGCAGGAACCACTAGGCACCAGGGATTGGTGAGTGTGTATGTGTTTTGTATGGGTGGGCAGCCCCTTGGGCAAGGGTCGCTCTCCATGGGGGCACATTACTGTTGGCCATATCTGGCCCCAACATATTTTTGGAAGGCCCATCTGTCCATACGGCGGGCGGAAAGCCCACCAGAGACCAGGTATGGCCATAACCTCACCCCAATTAAATGAGGCCAAAGTTGTTCTGCCGACCGGTGGGCAGATGGGGCAATTACACCCGATCCACTCCCTGGTGGGGACAGAAAGCCTACTAGATGATAGGAAATTAAAAACAAAATAGTGGGGTGGTGGCTAACAACCAGCATGGGCATGGTCATGCCCCCAGCCCAACTGAAGGGGTAACAGTCTTTCAGTTCTCCCCTGCACACTAAAACATCTTATCCCACAGCAAGCAAGAGAACATTTGATTATTTTGGATTTTGGTTTTATATTTGGGCCATGAGAGCTTGTTTAACTTTCAAAATCGTCCTACTTGGAATGGTGAAGGCTGCACTTTTTGGACTTTGGGACGCTGCCATGTAGAAAAATACACAAGACATAGACAAATCTGAAAACTAAACATCTGGGTGAGTTCAGGGTGGTGTGCTTCATATGCACCCTGCACCATTCTTTTACCCACAATGCCCTGCAAACCTCCAACTTTGCTGGAAATCTCACATTTTTCCCATATTTTTGTGATGGAAACTTCTGGAATCTGCAGGAATCCACAAAATTCCTACCACCCAGCATTGTTGCATCTATACCGATAACAATTCTGCCCCATTTGTCAGCCTAAAAATGTTATTTTTTCAAATTGCCCTTTTGGACCCGCTTTGGTTCCCCCTCAATTTCGACATGTTTTTGGCTCTTCCCTGTCAGAGGCACTTGGCCCACCTACACAAGTGAGGTATCATTTTTATTGGGAGACTGAGGGGAACGTTAAGTGGTAGGAAATTTGTCTTGGTGCGGTGATCCCACAAAGAAAAGTGGGAAAAATGTGATTTGTTTAGCTAAATTAGAGGTCTGCTGAGGATTCTGGGTAAATAAAAACACTGGGGGATCCACGTAAGTCGCACCTCTTTGGATTCCCTCGGGTGTCTAGTTTTCAGAAATATTTGGGTTTGGTAGGTTTACCTACATGGCTGCTGAGCCCAGGACCAAAAACTCAGGTGCCCCCGCAAAACCAGGTAGTTTTGAATTTGATAACTTTGATGTGTCCCCATAGGGGGTCATTCTGACCTCGGCGGTTAAAAAGCGCTTACCGCCGGTGAGTAGACCGCCATAACACCGCCGCGGTCGCGGTAAACCGCCACGGTCATTCTGACCCGCAACTGGCAAACCGCCAAAAACCCGACATCCACAAAAGTCCGCCACACCAAAGGTCAGCGAAAAAATGGCGATGACCAAACCTCCACCGCCACGCCAACAGATATACGCCCATGCCATTCCGACCCACGAATCCACGCGGCGGTCTTTCAACCGCGGGATTCCATTGGCGTACACACCGCCGCGCTCACAATACACACACCCTTACAAAACACCACCACATTGGACAATTTGAAATACACACACCTGATACACATACACACACCACTCCCACACACCCCATACTATAAAAAACACACACCCACATCACCCACAAACCCTTACGACAAAAATTGCGAATCAAGGACAGAGAGAGACTGCACAGCTTAGAGTAGGCCATTACACAGAGGCCAATCACAACATCACCCACACAATCACAACACACAAAACACCATACACCACCACACACATCACACTCCACAACACATACAACATCCCTCACCTCATCCACATCACCCCATGGCACCCCAAAGACACCCCAGGTTCTCTGACGCAGAACTCAGGGTCATGGTGGAGGAAATAGTATGTGTAGAGCCCCAGCTATTCGGGGCACAGGTGCAGCACACCACAATTGCTAGGAAGATAGAGCTATGGCAAAGGATAGTCGACAGGGTCAACGCGGTGGGACAGCATCCACGCAATCGGGACGACATCAGGAAGAGATGGAACGACCTATGGTGCGTTCCATGGTATCAAGGCACAACATTGCGGTGCAGAAGACTGGCGGCGGACCCCCACCTACTCCCCCCGAATTCACAGCATGGGAGGAGGAAGTCTTGCACATCCTGCATCCTGAGGGCCTCGCAGGAGTAGGCGGAGGAATGGACTCTGGCAAGTCAAATCGTAACTACTACTTCCCACAACACCTGCATGCCAGCACATACCCCCACCCTCACCCCCACCCCCATCACACCAACTCCTTGCTAATGTCCCACCATCACAACCCACCCATCCCAACACCTAGACCTGCATGCGGCCACAAAGCATGGACACCCATCACCAAAGCATGCCCACTGCACATACACATCACCCCCACAAGCCACCCTCACAAAAGCCCCCACACGGGAATGCCTGCACTTGGGTACACGGACACCCACCCATCACATGAAATGCCACACACAGAAGCAATAACCATACCCTTATACCCCTGCAGGACCCGAATGCCACCACACCGGCACGGAGGGTACAGAGATGTCCAACCCACCCCCAGAAGAGGCCCCCAGCGATGACAGCAGCTCTGTCGACCTGGACCCAGATGACCAGCCCAGATCATCGGGGACCTCTGGACAGTCGGTTCCCCACACACAGCCACAGGCTACAGCAGACCCAACCCCCTCTGGGAACACCAGCACAGCTCCCTCCCAGCGGGCCCATGCCTCTGTCTCCAGGACACGTCAATCAGCGGTGTGTCCACCACTACAGGGCACCCAGGTTGACCCACCACCCCAACAACAACAGGGACCTGGGGGCAGTGGTAGTGGGCACACCGTCCAGGGGACAGAGGCCCAGGGAAGCAGGGGAACTGGGAGGGCTGCTGTGCGACAGGGGGGGGACAGGCCCAGGGAACCGACTCTCCAAGAGGCCCTCACCACCATCATGGGAGCATACCACCACTCCCAGGAGATGATGGCGACGGTACTGGCCAGGTTCCAGGAGATGCAGGCACAGCAGGAGGAACGGTACATGGGGTTCAGAGAGGAACTAAGGAACATCGGTTCCGCAATGGGGACCATAGTCCTGGCCCTTAACGAGATAGTCACCACATTGCGGGACCATGTGGCACCCCAAAGGGCCCCTGTCACTAGCCTGGACCAGGAACAGCCTACCACCTCCGCCGGCGCTAGTGGACAGGAGGCCCCCACACAACGACAGGCCACCAGAACCCCACCTCCTGCTGAAGAACAACCACCCCGCAAGCGGAACCTGAGATCACACAAGAAGACAGAGTAGGATTGCAAGACCCCCGCCAGCATAAGATACCCCCTGATGTCATCCCACTGTCCCACATTGTCACCCTGTCCAACCTTAAACTGCCCCTGCTCCATCCTTTCACAGGCATATGGACAATGCACCTGTGCACCTGTGCATCTGACAACTGTACTCTGCCATGGACATTACTCCACCCCCACCCATCACCGTTTTACTATCATGTATCTATATGTAGCACTTGAAATAAATCACTTATTGCACGTACAATAACAGGAGTCTGCTTATACTTTACTATTATGTATCCCACATAACGGTGCTATTATGTTCTGTGACATTGTGATGACAACATACCAATGACAACAAGGTGTAGTCCATGGGCAAACAAAGCAGAAGTCATGCAGTTGGTCAAACAGCTCTGAAAAGTGAATGGAAAGTCACAATTCAGTTAAAAGGAAATGGTGGGGTACACAGAAAGTAGAGACGCAGGAGGCCTGAAGTAAATGTAAAATGGCGTGGGTGATTCTTACCTGTGTGCTACTGAAAATACTGTTGTATAACTCTGTCCCTGTTGTCCGTGTCGTCCCCGTCGTCTTCCTCCTCTTCACTCTCCACAGGCTCTACAGCTGCTACAACACCGCCATCTGGACCATCCTCCTGCAGGAAAGGCACCTGGCGTCGCAATGCAAGATTGTGAAGCATACAGCAGGCCACGATGATATGGCACACCTTCTTTGGTGAGTACATTAGGGATCCCCCTGTCATATGCAGGCACCTAAACCTGGCCTTCAGGACCCCGAAGGTCCTTTCTATGATCCTCCTAGTTCGCCCATGGGCCTCATTGTACCGTTCCTCTGCCCTGGTCCGGGGATTCCTCACTGAGGTCAGTAGCCACGACAGGTTGGGGTAACCAGAGTCACCTAATAACCACACGCGGTGTCTCTGTAGCTGTTCCATCACATAGGGGATGCTGCTATTTCGCATGACATACGCGTCATGCACTGACCCAGGGAACTTGGCATTTACATGGGAGGTGTACTGGTCTGCCAAACAGACCACCTGGACATTCATCGAATGATAACTTTTCCTATTTCTGTACACCTGCTCACTGTCTTTGGGGGGTACCAAAGCCACATGGGTCCCATCAATGGCACCAATGATGTTTGGGATATGTCCAAGGGCATAGAAATCACCCTTCACTGTAGCCAATTCATCCTCCTCAGGGAAAACAATGTAGCTCCGCATGTATTTCATCAGGGCAGACAACATTCTGGACAAAACCTTAGAAAACATAGGCTGAGACATCCCAGATGACATGGCCACTGTTGTCTGAAAAGACCCACTTGCCAAAAAATGGAGTACTGACAGAACCTGCACCAGAGGGGGAATCCCTGTGGGTTGGCGGATGGGGGACATCAGGTCTGGCTCCAGCTGGGCACACAGTTCATGTATAGTGGCTCGGTCAAGTCTGTATCGAAGTATAATATGTCGTTCTTCCATTGTCGACAGGTCCACCAGCGGTCGGTACACGGGAGGATTCATCCTTCTCCTCGCAAGTCCCAGCGGACGGTGCCTAGGAAGGACAACATGGAGCCCAAAGTCAAGCAACCCAAAGGTACGTTCACACAGCTTGCACAGTAATTGATTCGCAATGCAGTGAAAGGCCTGTATGAGTGGCAATGCAAGGCCTAGGCCTGTGTGACGCAGTAGACATTAGGCCATGTGGGCCCTTGAAATGGCGGCTGCCTGACCTGAGAAGTGTGACAGTGGGATGTGAGGTCAATGCGCTGGCGTGGCACACCGTGGCGGTGGGCGGTCGAAGACCGCGGCGCGAAGCCGCATTGGTTAACATTGAACCCTATGGGTATCAGGAGCCAATGACGATGTGCGCCGGCGGTCGCGGTACGCACCGCGGCGGTACGCACCGCCGTGGGCGTGACCGCCATTTTCTAGCTGCTTAATCACTCGAGACCTGATCATCCACAGGAGAGGACCTATACTGCAAGTGCTGCTGTGACCTCGGTCTGGAAGAGACAATGGCTGCTGCGACTGGGGAAAGGGCCCCTGCCTTCACTTCTGAAGAGTTGGAGACACTTGTGGATGGGGTCCTCCCCCAGTATGCGCTACTCTACGGTCCTCCAGACCAACAGGTAAGTACACTGGGTGCACGTTGAATGGGCTATGCCTGTGTTGAGTGGGTGGATGTAAGATGGTGTGGAGGGGAGCGAATGAGGAGTGCCATGCATGACAGATGAGAGCATGTGCCACATGGCAAGGTTGGGGAGGGGGGGCCAATCACATCTAACATGCAGAAAAGTGATGATATTTCCTTTCCCACCCTGTACATGCCAAATAGGTCAGCGCCCATCAGAAAGTCGACATTTGGCGTGCCATCGCCAAGGACGTCCGGGCCCTGGGGGTCCACAACAGATGGGGCACCCACTGCGGAAAGAGGTGGGAGGACATCCGCCGTGGGACCAGGAAGACCGCCGAGTCTCTGCTGGGGATGGCCTCCCAACGTAGGAGGGGTGCCAGTCGTACCTTGACCCTCCTGATGTCCCGGATCCTGGCGGTGGCCTACCCTGATTTGGATGGGCGCGTGAGGACATCACAGCAGACACAAGGGGGTGAGTATCAGCACATTCTGCTATCTTTGAGCGCAGTGGAGGTGTCTGGGTTGGGGAGGAGGGCTGTGGGTGACTTTAGGCCAGGTCGCTTTCTGTAGGCTAGTCCCCTCCTTTAGGCATGGCCCTGTGCCCCCGGCCGCCACCTCTGGAGGGTGCCAAGTACAGCTATCCATGGTCTAGCATCACCCATGTGTGCATTTGTTGTCCATAGACCTGTAGGCCTAGTCACAAGTACTGAGTAGTGTACCCCGATTGCGCGGCGTAGTGCAGGAGGCTCCTGTGTCTGTCCTCTCCGACAACGGTGTTGACAATGCATGCACTCAAATTGTCTTTATTTCTCCCCCCACCCTTTTTCTTTATCTTCTTGTGCATGTGTGTATTAGCATCATCAGGCGGAGGAGAATTGGCATCGGAGCACGAGGGAGCTGCAACTCACATGGCCCCGGTGGGCCATGCTACAGACACCGAGTACACCAGTGATATGGAGGGCGAGGGGAGCTCCACAACGGGGACCCGTGGAGACGTCAGCGACACCGACACGTCCTCAGAAGGGCGCTCCCTTGCGGTGGCGGCAACATCCGTGCCCACCGCCACAACAGGTACAGCCGCCACCCAGTGCACCAGCCCCACCCTCCCAGCAGCCCCTCAGCCTTCGCTCTGTGCCAGCTCGCCCAGGAAGGCAGGCATCTCCTTCGCCCCAGGCACCTCAGGCCCTGCCCCAGTTACCCCGGCTGCCCTCAGTGAGGAGGTCATTGACCTCCTGAGGACACTCATTGTTGGGCAGTCTACCCTCTTGAATGCCATCCAGGGTGTAGAAAGGGAGGTGCATCAGAGCAATGCATACCTGGAGGGCATTCATTCGGGTCAGGCTGCCCATCAACGATCGTTCAATGCTCTGGCCTCAGCACTGACGGCAGCCATTGTCCCTGTTTCCTGCCTCCCTCTTCTAACTGCCTCCACCCAGTCCCAGTCTCCTGTTCCTCAGCCTATCCCATCCACACCATCAGACCAGCCTGCACACACCTCAACACCCAAGGGCAGCTCATCCAGACATAAGCACCACAGATCCCACAAGCATTCACCCAAGCAACATCGAGATGCAGACATGGCAACAGTCACTACCACCTCTGTGTCCCCCTCCTCCTCGTCTCCCTCCTCCCTCCCTGTGACGTCTCCACTCACACCTGCATGCACACCACCATCAGCCAGTACTCCCATCACCAGCACACCCTCCAGTACAGTCCGCACATGTGCACTGCCATTTACACGTCCCCTGTGTCCTCTCCCACTGTGTCTGTCACCCCCTCTTCCAAAACACACAAACGCAGGCAGCCACCCACCCAACAGCCATCCACCTCACCACAGCCTACGTCACAGGCACCTGCACCCAAAGACAGCACACCAGACTCTCCTACAACCACATCCTCTTCCTCCACTCCCATAACCACTACACCTACCCGTCCCTGTCTTTCCAAATTGATTTTCCTTTCCAACCTTGACCTCTTTCCAAACACTGACCCACCCCCTCCATCTGGTAAGAGTCCTAAGAGCACCTCAGCCACCACCAGCCCTGCATCGAAGGCGACCATTGTGCACGGGTATTGGAGTCCACCTTTTCCTAGTGCAGATACATCGGCCAGCAGCAAGGGGACAGCCAGCCCACCCCCTGGGAAGAGAACCCGAAAAACAAAGGGCCGGCGCGAGAAGGCTGACACAGCTGCCACCAAGGAGCAAAGTCGTGGCCCGTCACCTGCCACAACATCAAGGGGAGGCAAGGGCCGGAGAGCCTCATCGAAGGAGGGCAAGGGCAGCAGGGCGGAGAAGTCAGCCAACAGGCGCGCGGACCAGGAGGGCCCCACCAGCCCCATACCGGGTGTGACGGAGGACACCCACGGGCCCAGGACTACATCACAGGAGGGGCCAGCAACCGCACGGTCGGAGGGCGACTAAGCGGGGAGACCTGGCCAGGTCTGGCTCCCTTGAAAGACAGGACAAGCACCGCTGAACAGGGCCCCGTCGTGAAGACAGGCACCGCTGAACAGGCACCCGCCGTGAAGACAGGCACCGCTGAACAGGGCCCCGCCGTGAAGACAGGCACCGCTGAACAGGGCCCCGCCGTGAAGAACACCGCTGAACAGGGCCCCGCCGTGAAGAGCACCGCTGAACAGGGCCCGCCGTGAAGACAGGCACCGCTGAACAGGGCCCCGCTGTGAAGACAGGCACCGCTGAACAGGGCCCCGCCGTGAAGAGCACCGCTGAACAGGGCCCTGCCGTGAAGTGCACCGCTCCGCTGGGCCCTTCCTGTCAAGCACCGCTCCGCTGGGCCCCGCCGACTCAAGCACCGCTCCGCTGGGCCCTTCCTGTCAAGCACCGCTCCGCTGGGCCCCGCCGTGAAGAGCACCGCTGAACAGGGCCCGCCGTGAAGACAGGCACCGCTGAACAGGGCCCCGCTGTGAAGACAGGCACCGCTGAACAGGGCCCCGCCGTGAAGAGCACCGCTGAACAGGGCAATGCCGTGAAGAGCACCGCTCCGCTGGGCCCTTCCTGTCAAGCACCGCTCCACTGGGCCCCGCCGACTCAAGCACCGCTCCGCTGGGCCCTTCCTGTCAAGCACCGCTCCGCTGGGCCCCGCCGTCAAGCACCGCTCCGCTGGGCCCTTCCTGTCAAGCACCGCTCCGCTGGGCCCCGCCGTCAAGCACCGCTCCGCTGGGCCCTTCCTGTCAAGCACCGCTCCGCTGGGCCCTTCCTGTCAAGCACCGCTCCGCTGGGCTCCGCCGTCAAGCACCGCTCCGCTGGGCCCTTCCTGTCAAGCACCGCTCCGCTGGGCCCCGCCGTCAAGCACCGCTCCGCTGGGCCCTTCCTGTCAAGCACTGCTCCGCTGGGCCCTTCCTGTCAAGCACCGCTCAGCTGGGCCCCGCCGTCTCAAGCACCGCTCCGCTGGGCCCTTCCTGTCAAGCACCGCTCCGCTGGGCCCCGCCGTCAAGCACCGCTCCGCTGGGCCCTTCCTGTCAAGCACCGCTCCGCTGGGCCCCACCGTCAAGCACCGCTCCGCTGGGCCCTTCCTGTCAAGCACCGCTCCGCTGGGCCCTTCCTGTCAAGCACCGCTCCGCTGGGCCTTTCCTGTCAAGCACTGCTCCGCTGGGCCCCGCCGTCAAGCACCGCTCCGCTGGGCCCTTCCTGTCAAGCACCGCTCCGCTGGGCCCTTCCTGTCAAGCACCGCTCCGCTGGGCCCCGCCGTCAAGCACCGCTCCGCTGGGCCCTTCCTGTCAAGCATCGCTCCGCTGGGCCCCGCCGTCAAGCACCGCTCCGCTGGGCCCTTCCTGTCAAGCACTGCTCCGCTGGGCCCCGCCGTCAAGCACCGCTCCGCTGAGCCCTTCCTCTCAAGCACCGCTCCGCTGGGCCCTTCCTGTCAAACACCGCTCCGCTGGGCCCCGCCGTCTCAAGCACCGCTCCGCTGGGCCCTTCCTGTCAAGCACCGCTCCGCTGGGCCCCGCCGTCAAGCACCGCTCCGCTGGGCCCTTCCTGTCAAGCACCGCTCCGCTGGGCCCCGCCGTCAAGCACCGCTCCGCTGGGCCCTTCCTGTCAAGCACCGCTCCGCTGGGCCCTTCCTGTCAAGCACCGCTCCGCTGGGCCCTTCTTGTCAAGCACCGCTCCGCTGGGCCCCGCCGTCAAGCGCTGCTCCGCTGGGCCCTTCCTGTCAAGCACCGCTCCGCTGGGCCCTTCCTGTTAAGCACCGCTCCGCTGGGCCCCGCCATCAAGCACCGCTCCGCTGGGCCCTTCCTGTGAAGCACCGCTCCGCTGGGCCCCGCCGTCTCAAGCACCGCTGGCCCATTGACAGTGCCGGTTCTGTGTCGAGCTGGTGTTCACGCTGCACTCTGGGCACCCTGCCTCCTCCAATACCAGTGGAGTCGGGTATCTATCTGATGGACTGTGGCTTTGCACTCCCCAGGATGTAACAGTGGGCAAGCCACCCACTGTAGAGACTTGTGAGACTGTGGCTTTGCACTCCCCAGGATGGCACAGTGGGCAAGCCACCCACTGTAGAGACTTGTGAGACTGTGGCTTTGCACTCCCCAGGATGGCACAGTGGGCAACCCTCCCACTGTAGAGACTTGAGAGACTGTGGCTTTGCACTCCCCAGGATGGTACAGTGGGCATGGAGGCCCCTCATGGATCTGGCGTCGTGGACTCATGTGGCTGAGGTGCCCCCCCTTCCCTTCCCCCTGAGGTGCCTGGAGTTTTCTTATCTGATGCCCCAGCAGTGTTCTCTACAACGGAATCTGGTCTCCTCTGTGGGCTTTGCACATGTGTTTGTGGACATTGGCCCACGGACTGTGGAACTTTGACAAACTGAGCAGGACTTATTGCCTATGTATATAGATTGCGCACTCTTCAGTATTTTTATTTTATATTTCATATACATAATTTTCCATGACTTCAATGAACCTATTTTATACATAAATTTAAATTATCATTTTAATTATGTCTTTGCATTTTTCCGGGGGGTTTGGGGGGTGTCACTCTGAGTTGTTACTCTGCATTGGTGGGTAGATAGTTGGGGGGGGGGGGGGTGTCGCATATGTGTGCCCGTAACCTTTTCTCCTCCCCCCTCCCCTGTGTCGTAGGTGCAGTACTCACCGTTGTCGTCTGCGCCGGCATTCGTACTCGTGGTAGATGAGCAGGTAGACAATAGCTGGTAGGATGTTCAATTCGGGTTCCATGCTGTTCTCCGTCCTCGTGGAGTGTAGAGGTAAGCGTTTTCCCATTCGTAGTCTGTTTCCGCCGTGTTTTTATCGACGGGGCTCCCGCCCCGGAAAAGGTGGCGGATTGGTGAGTTGTGATAGGGTGGGCGGTACGTTGTCTGCCGCCTGCCTGTTGGCGGTGACCGCCGCACTGTTTGTCTGTCCCGCCGTGGCGGTCGGAGTATTAAAGTGGCGGGCTGTGTTGGCGGTTCCCGCCAGGGTCAGAATTCATTTTTTTTTACCGCCTGCCTGTTGGCGGGTTGGCCGCCGCTTTATCACCGACCGCCAGGGTTGGAATCACCCCCATAGTGTTTTGGGGCATTTTATTTCGCGGGCACTAGGCCCACACAAGTGAGGTACCATTTCTATTGGGAGACTGGGGGGAACACTGGGTGGAAGGAAATTTGTGGCTCCTCTCAGATTCCAGAACTTTCTGTCACCGAAATGTGAGGAAAAGGTGTTTTTTGGCCAAATTATGAGGTTTCCAAAGGATTCTGTGTAACAGAACCTGGTGAGAGCCTCCACAAGTCAGCCCATCCTAGATTTCCCTAGGTGTCCAGTTTTAAAAATGCACTGTTTTGGTAGGTTTCCCTGGGTGCCGGCTGAGCTAGAGGCCAAAATCCAGAGCTAGGCATTTACAAAAAACACGTCCATTTTCAATGTAAAAATGTGATGTGTCCATGTTGCATTTCCTGTCGCAGGCATTAGGCCTACCCATGCAAGTGAGGTACCATTTTTATTGGGAGACTTGAGGGAATACAGAATAGGCGAACAAGTGTTATTGACCCTTGTCTTTCTCTACATTTTTTCCTTCCAAATGTAAGACAGTGTGTAGAAAAGACGACTATTTGAGAAATGTCCTGTAATTCACATGCTAGTATGGGACCCCAGAATTCAGAGATGTGAAAAAAGCACTGCTTTTCAACACCTTATCTTGTGCCCATTTTGGAAATACAAAGGTTTCCTTGATATCTATTTTTCACTCTTTATATTTAACCAAATGAATTGCTGTATACCAGGTATAAAAGGAAAACCCATTACAAGGTGCAGCTCTTTTACTGGCTCTGGGAACCTAGGGTTCTTGATAAACCTACAAGCCCTGTATATTGCCGCATCCAGAGGAATGCAGCAGACATAACGGTATATTGCTTTCACAAATCTGACATCGCAGAAAAAAGTTACAGAGTAAAACTGGGAAAAAAATGGCAGTTGTTTACCTTCATTTCAAATTTGTTTTATTTCAGCTGTTATTTTCTGTAGGAAAACCTTGTAGGATCTACACAAATGACCCCTTGTTGATTTCAGAATTTTGTCTACTTTTAAGAAATGTTTGTCTCTCTGGTATCCAACTTTGGTTTCATACCCATTTCTGTCACTAACTGGAAAGAGGCAAAAAGCAAAAAAAAATAGTTAAAATGGGGTATGTTGCAGTAAAATGCAAAAATTGTGTTGAAAAATGTGGTTTTCTGATTCAAGTCTGCCTGTTCCTGAAAACTGAAAGCTGGGAAGGTGGTGATTTTAGCACCGCAACCTCTTTGTTTATGCCATTTTCATGGAAAAAATCACAAGCTTTCTTCTGCAGCCCTTTTTCCTATTCAAAAAACAAAATTGCTGTATTTTGGCCAATTTCTTGGTTTCCTTCAGGGGAACCCACAAACTCTGGGTACCTCTAGAATTCCTAGGATGTTGAAAAAAAAGGACACAAATTTGGCGTGGGTAGCTTATGTGGACAAAACGTTATCAGGGCCTAAGCACAAACTGCCCCAAATAGCACAAAAAAGGCCTGGCACCTGAGGGGGAAAAGGCTTGGCAGCGAAGGGGTTAAAGAGAAAAGTATCTTTCTAAAATGGGGAATTGAGCTTAGAATCCCTCAGCAGATTGGTTATCCTGAACCTTTAGAAACCGATAAAAGGACATTACATCTCATACGACACAGCAGCATTCAAAAACCCTATTCAATTCTTAAAACTGCAATAGGGAATTCTACTCCAGCTATTTACCCAATCAGCTATTCCCTGAATAATAGACAGGAGTCCAGGAAACAAAGTTTAGGATGGCTTTCAGTCGCTCTTCACAAAAGTAGAATACCCTGACAGACTTACCCCACATCATTAAGACCGACTAGGACTATAAATCATCAACTTTCTTTAAAAATATGCTCTTGGAATATAAATGGGCTTAGTACTAATAATCAACCAAAAGACCTAACAATAACATTCCAAGAAACTCATGACCTCGAAATTAATAGAAGAAATTCTATCAGGTTTGAAAGATTCTGATGCTCCAGAGCTTCTAATTGCTGGCAATTTCAACATGAAACTATTGCAACCTTTTGAAATAGAGGAACAGATTGTTCATCAGGATCTTATGTGGTCTGTCCCTCAAAAATTCTTATGGAACAATGGAACAGGCCCAATTGACGCTAAGGGGGTTATGTTTGTTAAGAACTTGGAGACATCAGGCCTCGGAATCCTGAATGGAAGTTTCCATGAGGATATTCCTCCTGCATCCATCTGCTACGCTTTTGGGAATTATTCCCTAATTGATCATGTAGTGGTCACCCTGTCTCTCCTAACCTTAGTTGCCACCTACCATGTAGTTAGGACAGATCTGAGTGATCACAGTCTGAAAAATATGGAAATTGACTATAGCTATCCAATGCATAAATGTGCTGTTACTAATCCCCGAAATATTACCACAACTAATTAAAAGAAGCTTCGATGTCGCAGTGTAGGAGGCTGGCCTGGCTTGTAGTGGGTACCAGAGATACTTACACCTTGTGCCAGGTCCAGTTATCCCTTATTAGTGTAGAAGAGGTGTTTCTAGCAGCTTAGACTCATAGAAGGTAGCTATGGCAAAGCAGCTTAGGCTGAACTAGGAGACGTGTAAAGCTCCTACTATACCACTGGTGTTATATGCACAATCTCATAAGAAAACACAATACACAGAGTTACTAAAAATAAAGGTACTTTATTTTTATGACAATATGCCAAAAGTATCTCAGTGAGTATCCTCAGTATGAGGATAAGTTATATACACAAGATATATGTACACAAACCAAAATTAGGTAAGTAATAGCAAGAAAAGTAATGCAAACAGTGTAGAATCAAAATAGTTTGCAATAGGAACACATAGGTATAGGGGCAACACAAACCATATACTCCAAAAGTGGCATGCAAACCACGAATGCACCCCAAACCTATGTGAGCTTGTGGAGGGTCGCTGGGACTGTAAGAAAACAGTGATGGTTAGAAAAATAGCCCACCCCAAGACCCTGAAAGGAAGGTGTAGAGTGCACCTACTACCCCCGGAGAGCACAGAAGTCGTGATAGGGGGATTCTGCACTAAGAACAAATACCAGCAATGCAACAACAGTGGATTTCTGGACATGAGTACCTGTAAGACAAGGGGACCAAGACCAATAGTCGCGACAGTGTCGAGAGTGGGCAGGAGCCCAGGAAATGCCAGCTGAGGGTGCAAGGAAGCTGCCACCTGTTGGAAGAAGCTTGGAGTTCTGCAAGAAAGAAGAGGTCAAGGAACTTCTCCATTGGAGGATGGATGTCCCACGTCGCGAAGAAGCTTGCAGATGTGTTCCCACGCAGAAAGACCGCAAACAAGCCTTGCTAGCTGCAAGGGTCGCGGTAGAGGTTTTTGGGTGCTGCTGTGGCCCAGGAGGGACCAGGGTGTCGCCACTTGGAGACAGAGACAGAGGGGGCGCCCAGCAACTCAGGAAGCCCTCACAGAAGCAGGCAGCACACGCAAAAGTACATGAACAGGCACTTGGAAGGAAAGTGAACCGGAGTCCACGCGAAGTCACAAAAGGGAGTCCCACAAAGCCGGAGGACAACTCAGATGGTTGTGCACTGCATAAAGGAGTGTCCGGACCCAGGCTTGGCTGTGCACGAAGGAAATCCTGGAAGAGTGCACAGGGGCAGCTGCAAATCACGCAGTATCCAGCAATGCAGTCTAGCGTGGAGAGGCAAGGACTTACCTCCACCAAACTTGGACTGGAGAGTCACTAGACTGTGGGAGTCACTTGGACAGAGTTGAGTTCCAGGGACCACGCTCGTCAGGATGAGAGGGGACCCAGAGGACCAGTGTTGCAGTCTTTTGGTGCCTGTGTTAGTAGGGGGAAGATTCTGTCGACCCACAGGAGATTTCTTCTGAGCTTCTGGTGCAAGGTGAAGGCAGGCTACCCCCAGAGCATGCACCACTTGGAAACAGTCGAGAAAGCCGGCAGGATGAGGCGCTACAATGTTGCTGGTAGTCGTCTTGCTACTTTGTTGCAATTTTTCAGGCATCCTGAGCAGTCAGCGGTTGATCCTTTGGTAGAAGGTGAAGAGGGAGATGCAGAGGAACTCTGGTGAGCTCTTGTATTCGTTATCTGAAGAATTCCCCAAAGCAGAGACCCTAAATAGCCAGAAAAGGAGGTTTGGCTACCATGGAAGGAGGATTGGCTACCAAGAGAGGTAAGAGCCTATCAGAAGGAGCCTCTGATGTCACCTGCTGGCACTGGCCACTCAGAGCAGTCCAGTGTGCCCCCAACACCTCTGTTTCCAAGATGGCAGAGGTCTGGGACACACTGGAGGAGCTCTGGGCACCTCCCCTGGGAGGTGCAGGTCAGGGGAGTGGTCACTCCCCTTTCCTTTGTCCAATTTCACGCCAGAGCAGGGCTGGGGGATCCCTGAACCAGTGTAGACTGGCTTATGCAGAGAAGGGCACCATTTGTGCCCATCAAAGGATTTCCAGAGGCTGGGGAATGCTAGTCCTCCCCAGCCTTCACACCTATTTCCAAAGGGAGAGGGTGTGACACCCTCTCTCAGAGGAAATCCTTTGTTCTGCCTTCCTGGGCCAGGGCTGCCTGGACCCCAGGAGGGCAGAAACCTATCTGAGGGGTTGGCAGCAGCATCAGCTGCAGTGGAGACCCCGGAAAGGCAGTTTGGCAGTACCCAGGTACTGTGCTAGAGACCCGAGGGATCATGGAATTGTCACCCCAATGCCAGAATGGCATTGGGGTGACAATTCCATGATCTTAGACATGTTACATGGCCATGTTCGGAGTTACCATTGTGAGGCTACACATAGGTAGTGACCTATATGTAGTGCACACGTGTAATGGTGTCCCCACACTCACAATGTCCGGGGAATTTGCCCTGAACGATGTGGGGGCACCTTGTCTAGTGCCAGGGTGCCCACACACTAAGTAATTTTGCACCCAACCTTCACCAGGTGAAGTTTAGAGATATAGGTGACTTATAGGTTACTTAAGTGCAGTGGTAAATGGCTGTGAAATAACGTGGACGTTATTTCACTCCGGCTGCACTGGCAGGCCTGTGTAAGAATTGTCAGAGCTCCCTATGGGTGGCAAATAAATGCTGCAGCCCATAGGGATCTCCTGGAATCCCAATACCCTGGGTACCTCAGTATCATATACAAGGGAATTATATGGGTGTACCAGTATGCCAATGTGAATTGTTCAATTTAGTCACTAGCCTGTTAGTGACAAATTTTAAAGTAAAGAGAGAGCATAACCACTGAGAATCTGGTTAGCAGAGCCTCAGTGAGACAGTTAGGCATCACACAGGGAACACATATAGGCCACAAACTTATGAGCACTGGGGTCCTGGCTAGCAGGGTCCCAGTGACACATAACAAACATAAGACAACATAGGGTTTTCACTATGAGCACTGGGCCCTGGCTAGCAGGATCCCAGTGAGACAGTGAAAACACCCTGACATATACTCACAAACAGGCCAAAAGTGGGGGTAACAAAGATAGAAAGAGGCTACTTTCTCACAGAGGTCACCTATCTGGTGGACCTATGCCCTGCCAGAAACCCCATTAGAGTGCTTCTTGTCAATCGCCTGACACCTTACTGTGTCAGGGCTGGTTTAGCCCTGCTCATGACCACAGATGAGGGGCAGAAGTAAGAGAGTGATCCTCTCCCCCTGACCTCTTCTCCAACACTGAAGCTGATGGCTTAGTGGAAGGAGTGGTTCTTGCAGACTGCCTCACTGCTGAGCAGAAGAGGACTGCATAAAACCCCTAGGACAGTTTTCTGACTTCTCCTCTCTCAATCCTGGTACAACTACCTGGTGTGAACATACAATTGATACTGGAGACAGTTTACCTGTCAAAAGTAAAACTTACAGGCAGCCTGACCATGTCAGAGATTGCATTAAAACAAAGGTTCAGAAAAATTTGGATATAGGAGCTATTGAGGCTTCTGATCGCCCTTAGGCCAGCCCAGTGGTGCTTGTCCATAAACCGCATAGCAAAGATGGAAAGAGAGAAATGCCATTTTGTGTGGACTATACGGGTCCCAATACTGTAACCAAAACTGATGCTCACCCTATACCCAGCGCAGATGAGCTAATAGATACACTGGCATCTCCCAAGTATCTAAGCACCTTTGATTTGACTGCTGGGTATTGGCAGATCAAATTGGCAGAGGATGCTAAATCAAAAACTGCATTTTCAACCATAAGGGGGCATTATCAATTCACTGTTATGCCATTTGGTTTGAAAAATGCACCTGACACTTTTCAGGGGCTGCTGAATACAGTCCTCCAAGGTTTGGAAGCTTTTAGTGCAGCATACTTAGATGATATTGCTGTATTTAGCTCCACCTGGGATGACCACCTGGTCTGCCTCTGGAAGGTTTTCGAGGTGCTGCAGAAGGAAGGCCTGACTATCAAGGCTTCAAAGTGCCAGATAGGGCAGGGAAAAGTGGTTTATCTAGGCCACATGGTAGGTGGAGAACAGATTGAACCACTACAGGGGAAGATTCAGACCATTATGGACTGGGCTCCCCCCACTACACAGACCCTGGTCAGAGCCTTCTTAGGTCTCACTGGGTATTTCAAGAGGTTATTTAAGAACTATGGCTCCATTGCAGCCCCTCTTAATGACCTCACCAGTACAAAGATGCCTAAAAAGGTATTGTTGACAGCTAGCTGTCAGAAAGCTTTTGAGAAGCTTAAGCAGGCAATGTGCTCTGCAACTGTCTTGAAGAGCCTAAACTACTCCACAAAATGTGTTTGTCCAAACAGATGCTTCTGAATTAGGGGCTGTACTATCACAACTTAACTCAGAGGACTAGGATCAACCTGTTGCTTCTATCAGCAGGAGTTTGACCCCTAGAGAAAAGTGTTGGACTGCCATAGAGAGGGAGGCCTTTGCAGTGGTCGGGCCCTTGAAGAAGCTGAGACCCTACTTGTTTGGGACTCACTTCATTGTTCAAACAGACCACAAACCTCTATTTTGGCTTAAAAAAATGAAAGGTGAAAATCCTAAATTGTTGAGGTGGTCCATTTCCCTACAGGGTATGGACTTTACAGTGAAACATAGACCTGGGAGTACCCACTCCAATGCAGATGGACTCTCCAGATATTTCCACTTAGACATTGTAGACTCATCTGGGCAAGGTTAGCCATGTTGTCCCTCATATGGGGGGGGGGGATGTAGGAAAGTACCATCTTTCTTGGCATGTTACCCCCATTTTTACCTGTATGTCAGTATGTGTTTGCCTGTCTCACTGGGATCCTGCTGATCAGGACCCCAGTGCTCATGGTTGATGGCCTAATGTGTGTGTCTGTATAGTGCTTGACTGTGTCACTGAGGCTCTGCTAATCAGAAACTCAGTGCTTATGCTTTTAAATTTGTCAATGTAGGCTAGTGGCTTCATTTACCAATTTCAGTTGGCACACTGAACCCCCTTATAAGTCACTAGCATATGGTACCTAGCTACCAAGGGCATTGGGGTTCCAGGAGATCCATATGGGCTGCAGCATTTATTTTGCACCCATAAGGAGCTCAGACAAACCCTTTTACAGGACTGCCTCTGCAGCCTGCGTGAAATGGTGCACACATTATTTCACAGCCATTTTCACTGCACTTAAGTAACTTATAAGTCACCTATATGTCTAACCTTCAGTTAATGCAGGCTAGGTGCAAAGTTACTAAGTGTGAGGGCACCCTTGCACTAGCAAAGGTGCTTCCACAAAGTTCAGGGCCAATTCCCAGAACGTTGTCAGTGTGGGGACGCCATTACATGTGTGCAGAACAAAGCATTTTCTTTGGGAGCAGGGTGTTACACCCTCTCCCTTTGGAAATAGGTGTTACAGGCTGGGGAGGGGTAGCCTCCCACAGCCTCTGAAAATGCTTTGAAGGGCGCAGATAGTGCCCTTCTTGCATAAGCCAGTCTACACCGGTTCAGGGACCCCTTGTCCATGCTCTGGCACGAAAGTGGACAAATGAAAGGGGAGTGACCACTCCTCTGTCCATCACCACCCCAGGGGTGGTGCCCAGAGCTCCTCCAGTGGGTGCCAGACTTCGGCCATTTTGCTTTGCAAGGTGTGGGGACACTCTGGAGTCCTCTGAGTGGCCAGTGCCAGCAGGTGACATCAGAGACCCCTCCGGATAGGTCCATACCTGATAAGATAGCCAGTCCCCCTCTCAAGACTTTTTAGGGTCTCTCCTGTGGGTTCTCTTCAGATTCTTCTTGCACGTTTCTAGCAGGAATCCTCTGCAACTACTACTTCATCCTCTGACCTTGGATTAACTGCAAACTGCTCCAGGAACAGCTATAACAGCAACAAAGTATCCAGAAGGGCTACTTTTCCTCTGCAACTTCAGCTCCAGCCAGCAACTACAACAGTTTCCATGGTGTGCACACTCTGAGGACTCCCTGTCTTCACCCTGCACCAGAAGCACCGAGGAAATCTCCCATGGAGTGACAGAGTCACTCCCCTGCTCAAGCAGGCACCTTCTAAGTCGACGACTGCTTCTCTTGGAGTCCTCTCCTGGCAATGAGCATGCTCCTTGGAACAAAGAGGGTGGACCCCATCGACACAGACTTTCCTGAGGTCCTGCTGTCCCAATTTGGAGGAGGTAAGACCTTGCCTTCCCCGAGCATAACAGTGCCACTGTGCATTGCATCTTCTTCACTTCCTGAAGCCTCTGTGCACTATTTGCAAGATTCCTTCATGCACAGCCTGGCCCAGGTCCCCTGTACTTTATACTGTGATGCTCAACTCGCTGAGTTGTTCTCTGGCGGCGTGGGGCCATCCTTTATAGTGCTGCACCAATCACATCTTGCACCTCCTTCATCCCCATGTCCTGTGACTCCCGTGGATGCTATATGGTGTTCTGAGGGCTCTCTAAAGTGCTGAGAGCCCCCTCGTCCTCCTCACACAGAGTTGAGGCCCCCAGGTCCCTCCTGGGTCCAGATAGTTCCAACTTGATGCAAAACGTGACTTTGTCGGAACTAAGGCTTGTTGGAGGAATCCAGTGCCAAAACTCGCATGCATCTTCTCTTCGTGGGACATCCAGTGCATCATGCAGGAACCCGCTGCCATCTTCCTTGGGTGCATTTCTGCAGTCTTCATCCAACCGGGGACTCTTCTTTTGCACCCTCTTCTGGGTTCACAGGGGTTCCTGTCCTTCTTGGAACTTCTTTTGACTTCTGGACTTGGTCTCCTTCCTTTGCAGGTCTTCATGTCCAGGAATCCACCATTTGTTGTCGCAGTCTTGCTTGGTTCTTGCAATAACTCTAATCACGACTGGTAGTGTGTCCTAAGGAAATTTGCAGTACTTTACTCCTGCTTTTCTGGGCTCTGGGGTGGGGTATTTTACTTATCTTTGCTGTATTCTTACCCTCCCAGTGATTCTCTACACACTACACTTATCTGGGGGGGGGGGGTGGGGGGGGAATTTGTGTTTCACATTCCACTTTCTTAGTATATGGTTTTTGTTGCCCCTAGACCTATTTTCTCCCATTGCATTCTATAGCATTTCCTGTTGTTTCCACTATCCTATGTCTAATTACTTACCCTATTTTGGTGTCTAGTGTATATATTGTGTATAATACTTACCTCCACAAGGAGTATTGCCTCTAAGATATTTTTGGCCTTGCGTCACCCAAATAAACTACCTTTATTGTGGTAACACTGAGTATTGTCTTTACTTGAGTATAAGTACTGTGTAACTATAAGTGGTATTGCAGGAGCTTTGCATGTTTCCTAGTTCACCCTAAGCTGCTCTGCTATAGCTACCTCTATTAGCCTGAGCTGCTAGAACACTACTACATTTCACTAATAAGGGATAACTGGACCTGGTGTGAGGTGTAGGTACTCAAGGTACCCACTACAAACCAGGCCAGCCTCCTACATCAAGGTTTAAAGCAAGATTGCAGAAAATATCTTAATGTGGCTTTTAACCAGAGGAATATACGTACACATAGGCAAGTGGTAATGGCTAGCTTTAAATCATCCAATATTATCTTAAATGTAACACTATCAAAATTTTTAAACCAGGTTTCCCAAAAAATGGAGGTTCAATGTAAGTCGAAGTTAAGTGATGGCACGGTATGAGGTGGAGGTCTTTTAGCATGTCAATTGATATTGCAAAAATTTATACGGGCGAAATACAATAAGGTGGTTGCGACCTGGTTGCTGACCAATACAGAACCCGGACCTAAATTAAAGTGATCAGTCATAAGTACTTCTTGCAAACAAATACTAGAGGTTAAAATTCATGCGTAGAGGTCAAGCCATGCTAACTTAAATTTACATTTTTGAAATGATTTTGTACTGGAAAAAGTTTAAGTGTTTTTTAAGGATCTAATCTAGAACTCGGTATTGTATTGTAAAAAATCTTGTGTGTGATTTTATGGTACTTAATGAAATATGTATTATGAAATGTTTTCTAATTATGGATAGTGTAAAGGTTTTTATTAGCTATGATGCACTTTAAGAAATCAATCCAATCAAATCAAGGCATATACACAATAGTCCGAATGCATGTTAGGTGTTACTTGATGGTAATTTCAGAGCAGATGGAAAGCTCACAGTTTTGCAATTATAACTGTTTTTTACAGGCCTTGCATGACCAACAAATAAAGAACCTTTGAATACAGTTAGTCATTTAGGTTGGGGTAGTAAGCACTGACTCAAGAATTCTTTCATGGAGAGACTTCTGCTAAATGGGAATTTGGGATGGCCTTCAAGGGTCCAGGAAAATGTCTCATCAGGTTGCAATACAAGTCAATGTTTGCAAAAAATCTTTTAATTTTTTTTTACCCTGTTGTGGTACATAGTGATGAACCTAACTGATTACTTATCCTCTCTAACTATTTATTTGGTATTAGTAAAGTCTCTATATCCATATGGGGTATAGCCCCATTCCAGAAACCTCTTCTTCATCACTTCTGGTTCTACCTTAAAAATGTAATTAGAGCTGCAGTTGTACTTGGCCCTAAGCAAATCACTACAGGGAATGCTGTTTTAAGGCTACCTTGTGCACGCAACAAACTGTTGCCTGCTGTTTCTTTGCTATGTAGTGTTTTTTTTTTTTTTTTTAAATCTGTTATTCACAACCTGAACCTATGCATCAAATAATTAAACCTTCCCGGAGTCAGTTTGACTAGTGAGTCTCAAATTGAATGAATAGTCATTTGGAACGCCGACAAAGTCATATGCTGACTCAATATTACCTGTCTGAATACAAAATATGTTGTCATTATATCTGACCCAGAGGACTGCATGCTCATCAAATTGGCAGATATTCCTGCCAACCTGTTCCTCTCATCAGCCCAGGTATAAACCCGTGTGGCTGTGGGAGAAAAAGGCTCCCATCGTTGTCTGCCTGTTGATGGCTTTATTGAAGATAAAAACATTATTTGCTACAATATATCATTTTCAACAGCATTTCATTGTGTAGCAGATAGAAGAGTGATCCAGCTCTTAGAAAGTGTTGAATTCCTGCATCATGTGGTATACACATGTAGAGACTATTGACATCTAAACACAATAACAAGAAATCCTCTTCCCAACTGACATTATTGATAATCTGTAAGAAACCCCTGTGTCTTGAATGTACGAGGGTGAGGGTAATGACTCAACAAAGGGGTGGAGGAAAAAAAACATATTCAGAAGTGTTATCCAGTAAATTGCCCTTTGATGAGACTATTGGCCTACCAGGAGGGTTATGTGGGTTCTTATGCAACTCAGGCAAAAAGTACAAAGCTGGAATTTTGTGGGACTCACAATTAAGAAATGAATACTCATCCCCTCAAATAAATCCTCATCTTTCATATCTACCAATTTTTTGTAATATCTTAGATTTGCCTACCAGATCATCTTCCTACTAGACAACTCATAATTAAATGTATCTTGTAGTTGCCTACAACCTTCCTGTAGAAACATTTTAAAGATCCCTTTGCCGGATTTCTCTATAACAATGTTGTCATTAGTTTAAAATTATCTTATTGTTTCTATATGTCTTGCTTCCAAATTCATCCAGCCTGCATACATCTTGTATCTCAAATTCTTAAATTCTTGAATAAGTCCTTTTTCAAATACATTGATAGCCTCATATAATACTGAAGGCAGAAATACTGGGTTTGGCATAGAACTACTGGGACAACTCATACCTGTATTAATATCAGTATCTATCAGATTCAGAATGGGGTCAGGAACTGGAATGACATTCTTGTCCAATTCACATAGGGTGTGTAACAGTTCAACATCACTCATGCCTAAATTTGGTGGAACTCTTTTCCTTTTGTCACCCCTGTTGTCGTGCTTCGTGGCATACAATTACCACAGTCCTTCTGTTCATCATTTTGAGGCTATATGGTCCCTTGTTTGTACTCCCACAGGGGCTTTATTGTAATCTCTTCTTCCTCTTCTGTATGTTCCTGTTCCTCTGCGACCTCTGCGAGCTGATGTTTCTCTTCCTTGTGTCACTTGCCTTCCCTGGGGCAATGTAAAACAAATAAAATGGAAACATGCTTTTATTGACGTCCATTTTTATGTATGTATCTAACAAACAAGTACCGTGGTGGTTAAAAGATTGTAATGGCGAATGTTGAATCAACTCGTGACCAAGGAGGCTTAGCCTCTGAAACGCGATGAGTTTGCGAATTGCCTTGACAGAATAATCACTTCACCTTGCAGGCAGCAGACTGTGGGCGCAAATGTTTATTTAGATTAAGCCTGTTATAGAAGGTGTGTTTTTTTCTGGATGTATATAATGCATGCATATAATGAATGCAATAGTTTGATCAGAGAACTTTGCACAACACAAGGCTGTAGTGAACCACTTTGTACCTAAGAACCAAAAAGCCTTTGAAAAAGAAGGGAACTTATCAAGATGGGTTTAACTTACAGGTAGACATGTATTTGCATAAACATGGGCTTATAAACTTCTAATGAGTCTCTGGTAGATAACTCTGTATGTTGACAGCATTCACAGAAGCTACCTACATACCCTGAAAGCATAGGTAGTTAACATGTGGTAAGACTTCTAATTGTACATACAATAGTTAGCAAGTAAATCATATAAAAAACATCAAAGTTTTAGTAGTTCTTTTTTTTTTACGAGACTGCTGGATATATGGCAGTATCCAATGTCAGTACACCATTTTTAATGTTTTAGATTCCACAGTTCGCTTTGCGGAAATAGTCCCAACATGCAGCATTCAAAAGGACTGAACATACAAGGGTTAATAAAGATAAGGAAATCGTTGACGTTCGCACTCAACATTACCACCTTAGGCACAGTTCGGCGTATTGTTTTTCTATCTTTTCATGGTCCCGGATCTGGAAAAGTAGCATTCAGAGCAATGTGTCCCGAACAGCAGGAAAGCCACAACCAGACGCCGAGAGATCTTTTACAGCAGGTGGTTAAATGTGGAGGCTGAGGTTCCTCAAAAGAACTGAAACAAGAAGCAGAGTTCCTTGGTAAATCTGGACTTTAATAGCCATCTATTTCAATATGGACACTGAGTATCGTGGGACAGATGGAAATGTCAGCTTCATACTTCGTCTGATCTCTGTAGGAAAGCACCCGGTTTCTTGCCATGGTTACCCCCTTTTTCTGCTTGATGTCAGTGTGCTTGTCTGAGTGCACTGGGATCCTGCCAATCAGGACCCACTGATTATGTTCCCTCTCCCAAAAGTCTAAATTCACCCACATTTGGCATACTGGTGCCCCCTTATAAGTCCCTAGTGTATGGTACCTAGGTAGCCAGGACATTGGGGTTCCAGGGGAGCCCAATGGGCTGCAACATATATCTTCCCACCCATAGGGAGCAACATGCAAAGACATCTGCAGGACTACCATTGCAGCCTGCGTGAAAAGGTGCAAGCACCCTTTCACTGCCATTTTCACTATACCAGGACACTTATGAGTCACCCCTATGGCAGGCCTTTCAGCTCAGAGGGCAGGGTGCAAAGTACCTGTGTGTGAGGGCACTTGTGCACTAGCAGACGTGACCCCACAAACTCCAGGCCCATTTTCCCAGACTTTGTGAGTGCAGGCACGCCATGTACTGGACATAGGTCACTACCTATGTCCAGCTACATAATGGTTACTCTGAAAATAGGCATGTTTGGCATCAAACATGTTGTAATCATGCCCCAAGGCTTTTGCAAGCATCGGTTGTATGATTCCATGCAATCTGGGGGCTCCTAAGGGGGCCCCCAGTTTTGCCATTTCAGCTTTCGGAGGGTTTCCAGGCAGCCCAAGCTGCTGCCACTTCCCAGGCAGGCTTGTGCCCTCCTGTTGCTTGAGAAGCTCAAGCCCAGGAAGGCAGAACAAAGAATTTCCTTTGGGAGAAGGGTGTTACACCCTCTCCCTTTTGAAATAGGTTTTACATGCTGGGAGGGGTAGCCTCCCAGAGGCACTGGCAATGCTTTGAAGGGCACATTTGGTTCCCTCCTTGCAGAAACAAGTTTGCATTGGTTCAGGGACCCCAAGACCCTGCTCTGGCGCGAAACTGGACAAAGGAAAGGGAAGTGATCACTCCCCTGTCCATCACCACCCCAGAGGAGGTGCCCAGAGCTCCTCCAGTGAGTCCCTGGGTTTTGCCATCTTAGATTCAAGGTTGGCTGGGAAATCTGGGAGCATCTGATTAGCCAGTGCCAGCAGGTGACGTCAGAGCCCTTCCCTGATAGGTGCTTACCTGGTTAGGTAACCAATCCCCCTTTCAGGGCTATTTAGGTTCTCTCCTTTGGGTGGTTCCTCAGATTCAGATTGCAAGACTCCAGCAGGACTCCTCAGCCTCCTCCACTTCGATTTCTCACTGAAGAAACTGCATCTTGACACTCCAGGGACCTACAAGCAGCAACAAAGAAGCAAGACGCCTCCTGCAACATTCTATCTCTGGCTCTTGCCAGCAACTGTAATGGTTTCCTAGTTGTGCAACATCTGAGGACAGCCCATCTTCAGCCTGCGTTAGAAGGAAGAAGGAATCTCCCTTGGGGTGAAGTAGTCACTCCCCTGCTTCTGCAGGCACCAACTGTGACGACAACCCTCTGAATCTCCCTCCTGAGTAGAGTCCACCTGGTCCTTCCTGGTTCCAGGCAGCCCTATTTTCCGCTAACCGCAAGCTTTGCATGTGCCAAGACTTGTTGGCGGAATTTGTGGACGCAAACCCGACTGCAATCCTTCATCCCGCATGCAACATCACTTGCTCCCTCCCGGAACCCAACTTTGTCTTCATGGGTGCAGTTCTTACTTTTTTTCTCTACCAGTGGTTCTCCTTTTGCACATTCATCCATGTTAGCAGGGGCTCCTGCTCTTCCTGGACTCTACTGTGCTTCTTGGACTTGGTCCCCTTCTTCCACAGGTCTTCTTGTCCAGGAATCCACTGTTGGTGTCTTGCAGTCTCTTCTCAGTTTTGCATAATTCTTCTTCTCATTTCTCTGTGTGTTCTGGGAAAGTTACTGTGATTTACTCCTGCTTTCCTAGTCACTGGGTATGGTTGTGATACTTACCTTTGGGCTTTTCTAATACTTCCAGCTCCCCTCTACATACTACACTTGCCTAGGTGGGAGACCGACTTTCACATTCCACTTTCTTAGTATATGGTTTGTGCTTCCGCTAGGCCCATTTCTAACAAATTTATTTTCACTAATTGTACTGTTTTCTAACAGTTTTATGCCCATTTCTGCATACTAGTGTATAGAATTTGAGTATTACTTACTTCCTAAGGCAGTATAGTCTCTATAGTATTTTTGGTATTTGTGTCACCAAAATAAAGTACCTTTATTTTTTAACACTGAGGCCCTCATTATGACCCTGGCGGTGAGTGGTAAAGTGGCGGTTATACCGCCAACAGGCTGGCGGTAACTACCGCCCAATTATGTCCATGGCAACTCCCATAGACATCCAATGTACCACACCAACCGCCAAGGTGGAAACAACACTCACCACGGCGGTAGCCGGCAACAGCCAGGTGGGAGACAAAGTACCGCCCACTATATTATGACACTGCAAACCGCCACCTATTCCGGAGCTGTACCAACACCATTAAAAGCCTGCCGGAAACATATCACTGAAGAGAACTGACTCACTATCGGAGACACAGGGAAGAAGAAGGGAGGGAGGAAAACGAGAGTGACACACACAAACACAAACACACACCCAACACACACACACCATGCACACGTCCAGCTGCACACGAAAAACAATTTGTACCCGATACAAAGCAGAATAATCCAAGGACAACAGGAATGCACAAAAGTGAATGTACTAATATCAACAGCTAATAAATTATTGAATTGTCCATGAAACAGATATATACACATGTACACAAAGGGACACTGCCCAGTCTGATGTTCATAGGGCCCACATGGCCATGGGGCATAGTTTAATCCCAACTCAAATCCTGACTTCATCTGGATAGAACTCTGCAGGGACATCAGTTTGCAAGTGGGCTGGCACCTTAGGGGGATGGGGTGCACCTCAGCGGAATCGGGAACAAGCCCACTGGTTCTGGAGGGGGTTCCATGCATATTGCTCTGTCCTGGGAGTGCAAGGCCACAGTCTCTCAGGTAGGTGACTTTCCCACTGGTTCTGGATGAGGCAACATTCCCATTGCTCTGTCCTGGGGAGTAAAAGGCCACAGTCTCCCAGGTGGGTGACTTTCCCACTGGTTCTGGATGGGGGAACATGCCCATTGCTCTGACCTGGGAAGATTGCACTGACCTGGGAAGTGCAAGGCCGCAGTCTCCCAGGTAGGTGACTTTCCCACTGTTTCTGGATGGGGAAACATGCCCATTGCTCTATGCTGGGGAGTGCAAGGCCACAGTCTCTCAGGTGGGTGACTTTCCCACTGGTATTGGATGGAGCAACATGCCCATTGCTCTGTCCTGGGAAGTGCAAGGCCACAGTCTCTTGTGTTGTTCTGTCCTGGGGAGCGCAAGGCCACAGTCTCTCAGGTGGGTGACTTTCCCATTGGTTCTGGAGGGGGCCTCACGTACAGCAGCCCCTGGAGGGTGGCCTACACGGCATCCGCTGGTGGTGATCATTGCACATTGGTGGCAGATGGAGGTACCTCCTGGGCAGCCTCTACAGGTGGTGATGGCTGTACTTCCTCGACTGGTGGTGGGGGTCCTGTGACCACTCGTGCTGGTGGAGGTGTCACCCTGACAGCCTCCACTGGAGTAGAGGGTTTCATCGCCTCCATGACATGGGATGTGGATTCCTTACTCTTCCTGGCAGGGGTTGATGGCTTCTCCCCCTTCTTGGATGGAGGTGCAGGCTCCTCCATCTTCTTGTCTGGAGGTGCAGGCTCCTTCTCCTACCTGCCTTGAGGTGCATGTTCCTTCCCCTTCTTGCATGGAGGTGCAGGCTCCTCCCCCTTCTTGCCTGGAGGTGCAGGCTCCTTCCCCTTCTTGAGTGGAAGTGCAGGCTCCTTCCCCTTCTTGCCTGGAGGTGTGGTATCCTTCCCACCACGAGTAGGTGGTGCCACCACTGTCCCCGTGGACTGTTTGGTTGAGGTGCTGGGCTGGGCCTTTGGGGGGAGGGGAGGGATGAGGTCAAGTTGGGCAAGAAAAAGCTTCTTAGGGATGGTAGGGTGGGAGGAGTGATGAGAGTGGAGGTTGAGGGAGTATTTGTAGGCGGTGTATGTCTGCTGGATTTGCCCGTTGGATTTGGGTGCAGGTGCATGGGCTGTATGCTGATGTGAGGTGGATGGCTGGTGGGTGTGTGAGTGCTTGTGTTTGTGTCCTTTAGGAGGGGGGACAGACAGGGTGGGAGAGGACAGAGGGGACACGTGTATGGATGCTGTGGAGGTGTCTGCTAGTGAGGTGTGTGTGCTGCTTGGTGTGGTGAAGCTGGTGGTAGATGTTGATGTAGTGCATGCAGGTGTGAGTGTGAGCATGACTGGGAGGGAGGTGAAGGAGGAGGAGGGGGAGACAGTGGAGGCAGTGGATGTTGTTGTGTCTGCAACTGTATGGTGTTTGAGTGAGTGCTTGTGTGATGAAGTGTGGTGCTTGTGTTTGCCTGTGCCACTCTTGGGTGTTGTCTTGTGTGCATGTGTGCCTGGGATGGGTTGGGGTTGAGGAGAATGGGACTTAGAAGTGGTAGTTGAAGGGGGATGGTAGAAACAGGCACAATGGCTGCCATCAGAGAGGAGGCCAGAGCCTGAATCGATCTTTGTTGGGCCGCCAATCCACCTTGAATGCCCTCCAGAAATGCATTGCATTGCTGCATCTGGGATGCCTGCCGCTGGATGGCATTCACAATGGTTGAATGTGCTACAGAGATGGATCTCAGGAGGTCAATAGTCTCCTCACTCAGGGCAGCAGGGCTGACTGGGGCAGGGCCTGAGGTGCCTGGGGCAAAGGAGCTGCCCACCCTAATGGGTGAGCGGGCACGTGCAACTCGTTGAGAGGCTACTGGGAGGGTGGTGCTGGTACGGGGTGGTCACTGTGCCTGCAGCTGGGGTGGTCACAGAGGTGTCTGCCACCACCAGGGAGCTTCAATCGGAGAAGGTATCTGAGTCTGTGTTGTCACGCCTGTCTCCACAGTGGTGCTCCCCTTGCCCTCTGTCCCACTGGTTCTCTCGGTGTCTGCAGACTCTACCTCCCGGGTCCTGTGAGACGCAGCTCCCTCTGTCGCTGGTGCACCTGCTCCTCTGCCATATGAAGCTAATGCACAAAAGGACAGGATGACAGAACAAAAAAGAGGGGGAGAGAGACAAAGGAAACACTGGGTCAATGACTGCACCAACACCACAGTTGGCATACACAGCACCGTCACACACAGGGAACAGGCTTAAGCACTATGCATTGCACTGCCAGTGATATGGCTAGATGCTAAGGCAAGATAAGCGCCACACACTGCCAACTGCAGCACTCCTGGGACCCACGATGCCCTATCTGAAATGGACTGCTTACAAGCTAGATTACCAGTATTTGCTATACACCCATTACCCTAGAGATTACCCGTGCTGTAATGTCTGGCTGGGCCTTAGGGGCACCCACTAACTCACATCCACCACCCGGATCACACCCCGCCTGCCAAATTTTGGAATGATACCCACTGTACTCACCCTCTTGTGGCTGCTGTGATTCCCTCAACCGCCCACCCAGCTCAGGGTAGGCCACCACCAGTAGACGTGCCATCAGGTGGGTCAATTTCTGACAGGCACCCCTTCCTCGTTGGGAGACCATCCCCAACTGGGGCTCTGTGGTCTTCCGTGCCCAGCGTCTCAGGTCCTGCCACTGTTTTCAAAAGTGGGTGCTCCGCCTGCCATAGACCCCCAGGGTCCGCATGTCCTTGGAGATGGCACACCATATTCCCTTCTTTTGATGGGCACTGACCTGCAGAGGTAATACAGACAGGAGCACACCATTAAACAAACAGTCCAGCCTGCTCACACAAATGGCCCACCCCTTTCCATCACATTTGGCAGACACATCGCCCAGTGCCCACCATGTACACCACCACAAGACATTCCCCCACATCCCCTTACAGGATGCTTGCACACACATCTCCATGCATCCTTCCCACATGCATTGGGCCCAAAGTGTACTCACCTGTTGGTCTGGAGGCCCATACAGCTATCCGTACTGGGGAAGGACCCCATCTACCAGTCCCTCCAACTCCTCAGAAGTTAATACAGCAGCCCTTTCCGCGGTCACACGGGCCATGGTAGGTTCCAGACACAGGTCACAGCAGCACACGCAGTGTAGGTGTTCTCCTGTTGAAGGTCAGGAAACAAGTGAGGAATCAGATAGAAAATGTCAGTCACGTCCGTGGCGGTGTACACTGTCACTCCCGGCGCAGATCCACATTGGCTACTGTACTCCATGGAGTCCCTTATTGTCCAATGAGGAATTGCACGGCGGTGCAAGACTGCCTTCTGCCACGATACCCAATGTCAGCGGAATTACCTCACTTCCAACTGTCCCAACATACAGGACAGGTGGTCACCATTTCATGGAGTGGGGAAGTCATATTGACATTCACTACATCACAGATTAGATTGGCACAAACCTCGCCATTAAAACTGTCCAATTTCATAAGTGAGCCAAGTAGACTGCAGTTGTGGTTCAATTTTTCCAAATGTGAGACCCTACTCACTCTTGTGTCCCTTAGATACCTACCACTGCGGATGAATAGGAGGTGGAGATATACCCCCATATACAGACCACTGGTGGACTCATTTACATTGGAGGACAGGCACATTATCCTCACCATATAGTCTGGTCAGGGCTACAATCACAGAGCTCTGTGCCCAATTGGAGCCAGACCTGATCTCATCTATCCATCATCCAACTGCCCCCTCTTGTGCAAGTGCTATCAGTGCTCCATTTCTTGGAAACTGGTTCCTTCCAAGTGACAGTGGGCTTGGCAACAGGAATGTCACAGCCAATGTTCTCAATCGTGCTGGCAAGAGTGTTGTCTGCCCTGGTAAAACACATGCACAGCTACATTTCATTCCCTCAAGTGGAAGAATTGGCCCCTGTGAAGGCCGGATTCTATGCAATGGGACATATCCCCTATATTATTTGCGCGATTGACGGGATACATATTGCGTTTGTCCCCCCCCAGCCAGAATGAACAGGTGTTCAGGAACCGTAAGAGATTCCACTTACTGAATGTGCAGATGGTGTGCCTGGGGGACCAGTTCATCTCCCACATCAATGCTAAGTATCCTGGGTCAATGTATGATGCCTTTCTTCTGAGGAATAGCAGCATTCCAAATGTGATAGCCCAACTACAGAGGCTGTGGCTAATAGGTGAGCCTTGGTCCCCACCCACTGTATGTTAGTGTATGCCTTCTTGCGTTAACCCCATAGAACTGGGTGTGGCTAAATGTGCTCCTTCAATAATTGCAGGTGACTCTGGCTATCCAAACCTATTGTGGCTGCTAACCCCTGTGAGGAATGCCAGGACAGGGGCTGAGGAACGTTATAATGAGGCACATGGGCGAACCAGAAGGATCATCGACAGGGCGTTCGGCCTCCTGAAGGCCAGGTTCAGGTGCCTCCATCTGACAGGTGGATCCCTGTGCTACTCACACGAGAAAGTCTTCCAGATAGTAGTGGCATAGTTGCACAACCTGGCCCTCAGATGACATGCACCTTTTCTGCAAAAAGAGGAGACTGGAGATGCCCTGGTGGCAGCAGTAGACCCTGATGACAGTGAGGATGAAGAGGCTGAGGATGAGGACAACAAAACATCAGTTATCCATCAGCACTACCAATGACACTCAGGTGAGACAATGCAACTGCATATTTCTATGACTATTGGTGTATTCTGTGTGGTTGTAGCATGATGGCATTAACTTCATTTTTATCTCAACTTACTGTCACCTATGGTTTGTCATTATACAGATATTGGTGATATAACAACTGTGTACTGATGTGCTGACTACAGCCAGCTACAGATCATTATTTCTATGCTCTCACAGTGTATAGTTCATTTCCACTAGATGTGACTGTTTCCATAAAAACACATTTTCAGTACATAAAAAACTATTAGTCGAGTTGTGTTCAAGGGTATTTATTGTAGTGCTAATAAATTGAGGGGAAAGTGCAATGGAATGGGGTGATGATGGAGGAAAGTCCAGGGTATTGTTCCAGTCTGTTTGTAGCACAGGTGCAGTGTCCAAGTGCCCATAGAAAGGGGAGCAACAGCAGTTCAAAGTGGAGAAGGTGGCTGAGTGGGACACAAGGGGGACAATCAGGAGAGTCTCATTTCTTGGTGGTGGTGTTGACAAGTGTCTTTGACTTTCGTCTGGGTCGCAAAGAACGTTGCGGGGCAGTTCACCTTCTGCAGGGGGAGGGGTGCTGGTGGCCTGTGGGTTCTGTGGCGGGGCCTCCTACCCACTAGCTGCAGTGGAAGTGGAGGGCTGGTCAATGGACTGGCTAGTGGTAGGGGCCCACTGGTGTGCTGTTGCCTCCCTCGTGATTTTAGCCATGTCTGCCAGCACCCCTGCTATGGAGAGCAGAGTGGTGTTAATGACCTGCAGGCCCTCCCTGATCCCCTAAAACTGTCCCTCCTGCAGCCGCCTGTTCTCCTGCACGTTTTCAAGGATCTGGACCATTGTGTCCTGGGAATGTTGATAGGCTCCCAGGATCTCAGAGAGTGCCTCCTGGATAATCGGTTCCCTGGTCCTGTCCTCCCTCTGGCACACAGCATTCCTCTCAATGTCTCTTATGGCCTGTGCCTCTATCCCCTGAATGGTGAGCCCACTGCCACTGACCCCAGGCCCCTCATTGTCATGGATATGAAGTGTGGCCTGGGGTCCCTGTACAGGTGGGTGCACTGCTCATTGATGTGTCCTGGGGACAGAGGTGTGGGTAGACTGGGTGAGTGCTGTGGTGTTGGATACTGAAGGGGGAGGCTCTGTGGTGGACTGTGAATGGGCTTGGGTGACCGGCTGTCCAGTGGTCCCTGATGGGCCAGGTAGGTCTTCCAGATCTGGAAGTCCAGAGTTACTTTCATCACTGGGGGCATCTTCTGTAGTTGTGGTACCTCCTCTCCGCTAACATTGGCTGAGGTACCTGTGGGGATGTACGTGATGTATTATGCTTCATGTGTGTGACATATTGTACATCCCTGGCATCCCCTCTATCAGTGGTGTTGCCCTGCCACCTTTTGCTTGTTTATGGTGATGTACTGTGGGATTGTTAGTTTCCCTATGCTGTGCATGCTTTGGTGATGGGTGTCTATGCAGGGCTGGGAGGGCTGTCCATGCATTGGTATAGCATGCAGGGCTTGTCATTGGGGTTAGTCATCTGCGTTAGTGCAGTATGTGGGATGGAGTGGAGTGATGGGAGTGAGGGTGAGGGTGTGAGATGGCATGCAGGTATGGAAAGTGATAAGTGGTAATTGTTGAATTACCAGGTCCAGTCCTCGGCTACTCCAGTGAGTTCCTCAGGATGCAGTACTGCCAAGACTTGCTCTTCCCATGCTGTGAGCTGTGGCAGAGGAGGTGGGGGTCCACCACCAGTCCTCTGTATAGCGAGCTGGTGCCTTGGTGCTATGGAATATACCTTCCCCCATAGGTCTTTCCACATCTTCCTGATGTCATCCCTTGTTCTTGGGTGCTGTACCACAGCATTCACCTTGTCCACGATCCTCTGCCATAGCTCCATCTTCCTTGCAATGGATATCTGCTGTACCTGTGCTGCAAAGAGCTGTGGCTCTACCCTGACAAGTTTCTCCACCATGACCCTTAACTCCTCATCAGTGAAACGGGGGTGCTTTTGTGGGGACATGGGTGTTGTGTGGTGTGTTGGTGAGAGTGTATTGTGTAATGTGGTGGATATGTGATGTGGGGTGCATGAGGGATGTATGGGTGTAAGAGGTATGTGTCTAGTTGTTGCAGTGGTCTTGGCTTCAGTCTGGTGGCAATGATTTGTTTTTGTGAAGGTTTGTGGGTAATGTGGGTATGTGTTTTATAGTGGTGTGGGTGGGGGGGTGTGGTGTGTGAATGGTTGTCAGGTGTGTGTTTTTCATATTGGCCAATGTAGTGTTGTTTTGTCTGTGGGTGTCCATTCTGAGTGCGGTGGTATGTACCTCCAATGGTTTACCGCCTTTGAATGTCCACCGTGGTGATTCGTGGATCATAATGTGGTGGGCATTGTTTTGTTGGCATAACAGTATGGGTATTGGGGCTGCCACTTTTCCACTGACTTTTGGGCTTGTGGATTTGTGTATGTGGCTGTATTCTGTTGGATTGGTGAGTGTGTGTCATAATATGGTGAAAGGATATTCTCCACTGTAGCGTTATGTTGGCGGCCATCACCGTAGCGGTAAGCGGCATTTACTGGCAATGTCATAATGAGGGCCTGAGTGCGGGGCGCGGCCAAGATGGCAACCGGAGCGGCAGCATAATTCGCAGCTCTGCTCCCTGACAATTAATCATCCTGTATCTAGTCGTCCTCTGGCTCCCTGGTGGATCGCCGCGCGCCCTGCTGCCCCCGGGGGGACCCCGGAGAGAAACGGCTCTTGCTACGGACAGGGGTGACGGACGACTGTGGGACGCCTCTGCTGTGGCGAACAGAGTGTGGAGGCCGTGCTGCCTTCAGTGGAGTCATGAGGCTGTTACACCACTGGGACGTGGGCGCCGCTCGGGCATGCTGGACGATGACGATCGGGAGCTGTGGACCCCGTCGCTGAGGGCATCGGGTGAGCGGTGGAGGCCCGTGTTTAGGTGAGCGAGAGCTCTAGGACTGCGGTGCGACGCCTCGGCGGCACCTTTTAGACCGCAGCTGGGATGACTTAAGCGGCCTACGTAGCTTCCGCTGCATGTAAAACTACTGAGGGGCAGCGCACGGCAAGAGCCCGACCACCGCTCTCATACCTGTGGGTCTGCTGCTACAGTCTGGCAAACTGGGGCCTAGTGTCAGTGCCCTGACATCGCAACTTGCAGGCCTTCTTTGGTGACCTGCCTAGGACTGCCACACGGGACCCAATACAGTGCCGATGCTGGGGGAATACCCAGACTGCATCCCTCAATCTATGGCGCATTAATTGCGAATTGATCAGAGACACCTCCCCAGCGCTAACTCAGTGGTGAAGACGTTCCCACCAGAGACATTTAATTTCATCTCTTGTCTGTGCTGGGGTTTGCTGGGTTTGGACCACCCCAGATCCTCGTTGTGCTGCCAGTTGTGGGCACTGTATAATCCAAGACAGTAGTGCTTGCACTGCACACGGGTGGTGTCTTCTGGGTGTTTCACGGTAGTCCGACCTGACACCTACCACCTCCCCCTGGATACTTACCACTGGTGCTGGCCTAGTTGGTGTGTGACTGGTCGGGTGACCCTCTTGGGGCCTCCCCAAGTCTTGAGCGGCTGGATGGGCAAGCCAAAGTCTGCCAAGACACATCCGGGGCGACCATGGACGCAACGGAAAAACCAGCCACGGGTCTGGATACGACTTCCCAGACACTTCGTCAAATGGAAGTCACCCTACATAACCACACTTCACAATTAGAAAGGGTGCTGCAGGCCATATTGGACACCAAAACCACTTTGGAGACAAAGGTTGATGCAGTAACACTGGATGTTAACCTGCTACGGTCCGACCACCAGGCGTTGGCCGAGAGAGTCACGGATACGGAGAGAGATGTGGTTGCTCTGACCCCCAGTGTGAAGGACCTCCAGGAGTAGATGATACATTTGACCACAGAGGTAGACGAGCTGCGGCGCAGGGCAGAAGACGCAAAGGGGAGATCGTGGCAGAATAGCAGAGAGAGCTGAGGGCCCCAATGCCAAATTATTCCTAGAAAAATGGCTAACAGACACTGTTCTACAGGACAGAGTGCCAAAATTCTTCTCAGTGGAATGAGCGCATAGGCTCCCGGGCAGACCCCCACCGCCGGGGGCTCATCCCCGGCCATTGATAGCCCACCTTCTCAATTACCAGGACAGAGACCTAGTGCTGCAGTTGTTCCTTAAGGAGGGCCCACAGAAGTTTGAGAACGTATCAATAACTGCCTACCCAGACTTCACTGCCAAAGTCCAAAAGAAGCATAGTTCCTTCTACCCAGTAAAACAACACCTTTGTGAACATAATATTAAATACGCCCTCCTCTTCCCCACAAAACTGCGAGTCCAGGATAGCCCTAAAGCACACATCTTTGGCTCCCCAGAGGACGCATGGACCTGGCTCTACACTTAGGGCTTTGCCCAGTCAGCTGGAGGACACAGAAGAGAAGTGGTCGTCTCCCAGGGGGAAACTTAAGCGCCAGACTCGCTCGGGGCTAAACCCGCCCTGGCACAGAGGGTGGAGGAGCGCTCCTGCCTGCTGCGTGAGACCACACAGTTTGTGTCTAACCACTTCTCTGCATTGTGTGACCTTGCTGACACTGAGGCTGATCAGGAAGACCGTTCCGAGCAAGGGGACTCCCCGGGGTCCGCTGCTCACCCCGCGCTCTGCAGATGATATATGACCCAAACTCTCCACATCAATAGGAACCCTGCTGTGGCGGTGTCCGATGCTTTCTCTTTAAGGCTGGACACGGGGTGCCCCACTGGACCAGTAAGTATGCGGGCCGGGTCCGGGTCCTGTCTCCGTGGCCCTCCAGCTAGGGCAGGTGGAGACGGGGCCGGCGCTGTTCTTCGGATGGCCAGGGGCGCGCCTCTCGCAACCTGATCTCCATTCCTGTGCCCTATTCTGTATGGACCAGTTCTCTCCCATGCCTGCTCGCAGGCTGTGTTTTGTTTTTTCATGTTTGCTGTCAGTGATTTATGTTGATGTTTAATTGTTCATCTTACATGGGGCTCTCCCTTCATATCCCCATGGGTTCGATTTGTTATTGCCACGCATTATATCTGGTGGGGGAGGCCTGGGGCATGCTTGTGGCTCTGGCATGAGACAGCACCCATGTTGGGATTGAGGGTGGAGCTTGCTCGGAGGATCAGAGTCCTTGAGCTTCCCCACTGTCTTATATTACTACACAGTAATGGTTACACAGACGCAGGCACATATTACATGCTATAACGTGGTCACATGGAATGTAAGGGACAATGCTACTCCGCATAGGCAACAGCGCATACATGCATACCTGAGGCTTCACCTGGTACATATCGCTATGCTGCAGGAAACGCACTTATTGGTAGCCACACTAGAGAAAACATGTACTAGTTGCAAGAGTCAACGATTCGGCACTACCTCCTCATCCTTCGCCCGGGCGTGGCAATCTAGATCGCCCCTGGGTTAACCTAAGTGGTCGCCCACATGCAGATAGACCCTGATGGTCACTATGTGGTGGATGAGGGCTGTCTAGATTGAACACCACTGTCTCTTGTAGCGCTTTATACACCCAATTCCAATCAAAAAGGTTTTCTGCATGCAATGACAGCTGGGCTATTCCGGGATCCATCTGGGGAGAGCATTTTTATCCCTATTGATAAAAATCTTGAAGAAGTGGCTATCCGTTTCAGCGCCTGCATGACAGCAGTCAATCACTGGATAAAGTCCAACTGGTTGAAACTCAATTGTGAAAAAACTGAGATCTTGTGTTTTGGAATTGAAAGGGTACATTGGTCTTCTAGCTGGTGGCCTGAGGAGTGTGGGACGCTTCCTGTTCCGCGGTCTACCTCAAGAAATTTAGGAGTAGTATTTGATGAGCAACTGTCATTAAAACCTCAGGTCAATCTGACAGTTAAGTCCTGCCTGTGGACTATGAGGAAATTAAAAAATATATTTCCTTTTATTCCACAGACCTGTAGAACCACTGTCATTTTGGCTTTAGTTATTTCCAGATTGGATTATGGAAATGCACTTTTTCTCAATCTAGATAAAGAATCTTTGCACAAACTACAGCTGATGCAGAATACTGCTGCCAGGCTATTATTAAAATTGCCTCGTGGGGCCTCTGTTAAGAGCGGCCTTAAAGATCTACACTGGCTGCCGGTAATTCATCGGCTCTCTTTTAAGGCTCTCTGCATCACCCACAAGGCTGTCCATGGGATTGGGCCTATGACACTTACCACCAAGCTGCAATGGCACAGGCCGAATCGGCTGTTGCGCTCGGCCTCTGCCTATCAAATTCAAACATCACGCACTAAGAAAGTAAAGTGGGGAGACAGAGCATTTACCATTGCAGCTGCTAAAATCTGGAACTCTTTACCACTGAATATAAGGCAAGAACATAACTATTTAACATTTAGGAAATTGGTCAAGACCTGGCTGTTTCCTCAATAAGTTTGGGAGATCTCCGGTCTAGTTACCCCGCCTCATCCAGTTAGCGCTTCGATGCCCTTGGGCCGGAATGCGCTTTATAAATACTCAATACATACATACATACATACATCTGGGGGGTGACTTCAACTGTGTCTTCGATGTCCATTCCGATCGGTCCTTCCCCCCTCGGCCGTCTGCTCTGAGCAGACAGATCTTGCATGAGTTTGAGGCCTGGAGAGTGAAGACGGCTTGTGTGATGTTTGGTGCTTGGGGCATCCAACGGAGCATGAATACTCCTTTTACTCCCCGGTTTATGACCTTCATACCAGGATAGATTTGATCCTTGCTCCACCCACAGTTGTGCATAGGGTCCATGCCTCTGATTATCTGGCACACACCGCATCGGATCACTACCCACCGCGTGTGGTTTTGAACTGGGGCCGACCGAGAACACGGATACCTATGTGGCGCTTGCAAGTGGAGGCCTTGGTTGATCCCCCCTTCCGTGAGGAGCTTGCTCAATGCTTATCCACTTACTTCTTACACAATAACAACACAACATCGTACCGGGCGACAAAGTGGGATGCACATAAAGTAGTAATATTGGTCCATTGCATGGCTGCTTCCACTGGGGTTCGCCATAGCTATGAAACCATTGGCCGCCAGACTTAGGATGCATGCACGACTGTGGGGCATACCGGAGCTACACACACACCACATTATCTCCTTGTATGCAGATGATGCCTTAGTTTACTTGCGTGATCATGCGGTGTCTATGAGGAGGGTGTTGGAAACACTAGATACCTATGCAGATATCTCTGGCTTGTGGGAAAACTGGTCTAAATCCTATATTTTTCCCCTGACTCCTGTCCCACCGGAACTCCAATTGAAACTACCAGAATATCACTTACTGTGGTGTCATACCACCTTTAAGTACCTGGGCATACAGGTATATCACTGAATGGAAGACCTCAGTGAAGGTAATATAGGCAGAGTTCTTCGCTCCATACGGGGCTCCTTGCCCTTTTGAGGGGCACTCCCCTTGTTGCCCATGGGCAGAGTGACCATCGCTAAAATGCTCATCCTACCTCGACTCCTATTCTACTTCGCAGCGCTCCTGGTTTTCCTACCTTGCTCATTCTTTAAGACCCTACAGGGTACAGTGACAGATTTTTTATGGGGAAAGGACAGACGCCTCATGGCCTCGACTACGACACAATACCCAATTTCGAAATGTACTACCCAGCCTCCCAGCTACAATGGCCACCTGCTTGGCTAGGCGAATGCCACACGGCAGAGAAAACAGTGTTAATGGATACGCTGGCACCGTTGCCAATGCTGGCTTGGTTGTCGGATAGGTCCTGCCCCACACCACGTGGCAATGTCATATTGGACGCTGCAAAGATATGCTGTCTATGATATGTTCACGGTAGGAGCTCTAACGCACCATATTCTCCTCTGTTTCTTCTGACACATCTGCCCAAAGCACAGGCCCTACTGGTACGCCATAACATGGCCCTGTGGAGGGAAGCGGGCCTCAATAACGTTGGGGATTTTTACTCAGATAATACACTACTGACATTTGGTGAACTGATGGGGAACACGAGGATACATGCTGGTGCCTTTTTGTCATATTGCACAATACGGCACCTACTGCGTATCACATGGTGTACCGGCCACGATGAACCCCGACATCACAGATCCTCACAATGATCCTCTCGATGGGTGGCACAAAGGGAGCGGTATTACGGTTATACTCCGTATTATTTTCTGGGGCTTACCCGGGCTTAGAGCGCGTGAGATCCCGCTGGGACGTAGGACACCACTTCTACTTATCCCCCCTCCCACATAAAACACATGTTTCCCATGTTGGACCTGGTGTGCCCCCGTTGTGCGAAGCCTCTGGTGGATTTCTATCGCATGGTGTGGGAGTGCCCTCCATTAGCTATAGCTTTGGAACGCATTACTGATACAGTATCTGACATCACTGACCATGCCTTATGGGCGGCAGCGGAGTCCTGCTTGCAGGGACTGCGTCACCATACCAAAGGGGACAAACAACTACGTAGAATCAGAGATCTAGCCTTCATAGTTTTTTTAACGTTTAATAGCAACCCACTGGAAAGCACCACATACCCCCAGCTATAACAGTTGGTTGCGCGGCTTGCAGCAGCTGTCCCATGCGGAGGCCCAAACACTACGCCATTTGCAGTACAGAGGGTTAGCACAGGGAGGGTTTGAAATCTGGGGTGCCATCATTGTACGTATAGAGGCTAGGGACAATACACGCCCACCTTAAACCCCCTGCAGACATTGCTACCCTAGTTGGGCACATGTTCCTCCTACTTCTGGGACCTCCGAGCCCTGTTGTTGTAATTCTCTTAGCTCTATCGGGGCGATTTGCTCTGCAGCTACAGTGTACATCGGAGGGTGGTGTGTTGGTACTGTGTAACCCCTCCCACCCCAGCCACTCATGGCGTAGCTCATACGGTTATCCGCATAGAAATGACAGAAACATTTAAAAGAACTTCTATGAGACACCAGACAAGCGACATTGATGGAGAACAAGAGAGGGCCAAGACAAATTTCTTGATCCACCCTATAGCACAAAGTAAAGAATGAGGAACAACATCCAACCGTGAAACATCATGTTTTTAATGTAGAGCAAGCATGGGTATAGAGCAAAAGAAAATCTGTACATCTGTGAGGTTTTGTGCATGGCTGTGAAGACAACGATAGTGGTCCCAAAAGAAGAAAACAAGAAGAGACAAGAGATTGAAGTGGTACAGAAATAGGTAGTGATTACAGATGTGGAGGAGTTTGGAATGGATTGCAGTGGTGTTGAAGAAGAGACAAAACTGCAGGGTTTAAAGTGAGGAAAAAAGAGTAGATGATAAGGGAATGAAGGTCTGTCTGGAGAATGGGAGGTGTGAAACTTTTCTTTAGGTGGGTCCGACTTTCAGGAGCTTATGCTTTGTTTAAATGCTGCATGAAAAGCCAGGTTTCACTTAATTTGGCAATGAAGAAAGTTAGGAGCCTGGCTCATTTGTACTGAGATGGATTTCCACACTCTCATGGTATATTAGAAATATGGTCTGGCATCCCCTTTTCTGCTTTCTATGTACCCTAACTCAAGTCTGACAATACTGCTGCTGCTTTACTCAAGAACTTACTCTTGGATGTCAGATTCAGAGGACCACCAAAGTTGACTGAATTATATGCAATGCAGCATGTACTGAATGTGATGAGGGAATGCAGAAAAAGAAAAAGTACAGAATTCCGTTTTCTTTAATGATTCCATCTTTCTGGCAAGACCTTTAATCAGAGAACTCGCTTCATGAAGGATATCATTAATTGGTTACAGCTCGATCTTGAGAAGGTGGCCACCAGACATTACCTCTGACAAGACACTTATCACCCTTGTAAAGCACAAACAAGATCCAAAAGCATCAGGGTGCTCTATAAAGATACACCTCCATCTTGTTTCAAGACAGTTAATATGCAAAGGAGAATAAACACTGATTGAAGTTTAAAGTTGCACGCAGACGAGACAGTTGTGATATCACATTGTGTGATTCCATTATCAAATATCAAATATCTATGTGGGACTCTAGGTGGACAGTCTGTGAAATGGTAGTTGTCTAGCTGTAACCTTCAGTGTGGTACTAAATCTTACCTGTTTCTTCTATTAACCTCAGTACCCACTTGTTGGAAAGCGGATTGATGGTAATGGCAGGTAAGTACCTACGCTCAGCAATAGAACACCAACTCCCACTAGGATCAGTTAGTTCTCAATAAATTAACCCCAGCTCAACCCTTCGTAGCTTGGCAATGAGCCAAGGCTTAACTTAGGAGACAAAGGCCTTCATTAGAAGTCTGTCGGCCCTTGCACCGCCAGACTCCCGGAAGTGGTCTTACCGCCACCGGGCCAGCAGTAAAAACTGCCATATTACAACTTCAGCGATTTGGCCGAAGCTAACCTGTCGAACCGCCACCCATACTGCCAGGGCGGTCGGACCGCCGGGCTGTAGGTGAGGATCTCCGCCCCATCGATAGCCATAATACCACCATCTGTATTACGACTCAGCACACCACCAGCATTTTCATGGCGGTTGCATTGCCAAGTAAATGCTGGCAGTCATGTACCCGGCAAAAGGAATCTCCATTCCTGTGGCTGGCAGATACACCCCCACACAACCACACATCTACATTCATGCACCCCTACTCACCCACGCATTCACTTATATACACCGCCACACACTCTTACCCAAACCGCACTCAGATACACCCAGTCACTTGCATACATGCACACGAACAAACAGATTCATGCACACACATGCACTCAAACAGGCACATAAACTCACATGCATGCACTCAAACAAACACCCTCTTCCCCCTCCATATTCACACAAACATAGATGCATTCACACACACACAACATCCCCCTCTCCCTCTCGGCATACACACACTCACAAATGCACACACAGACACCCCTTCCCACCTCTGCATTCATATACACACAGACACCACTCACATTCAAACAACACCTCTCACACTTCCACCCCCCTGTTTGGACAATCAACTTACCTGCTTCAGTGAGGTGGCTGTCTGGGAGGGGATGGCTCCCAGTGGTTACCACCGTCTGCACAGTACAGCCGTGCTGGAAACCACTGTGTCCTATTACGGACTGAAATACGGCAGGGGTCATCCTGTTGGCATGCCAGAGCAGGCGATGGAAACCGCCTCTGTTACGACGTCGGCCAGGCCGACATTGTCAGATTTCGGGTGGAAATCGGCACAATGCCATAATATGGCAGTCTTCGGACGACCAGCACTTTCGAAAGGACCACTGAAGTCGCAATGATACATGTTGCAAGATACCTCAGTCAAGATTTTTATGAAAATCTTCATCCGAGCCAAAGCTGAATCTTGATCCGATGTCCCTGGAGCCCTCCTCGGATACGGTTCATGGGAAGTCCCCATCAACATTTTACCTTCAGACTTAGTCACTTTTATAGAGCTTTTTCTGTCCAATGTCAGACGACCCTCCACAGCAAGCCGGTTTCAAGTCGACATTGTCAGATCGGCTTTCCAGGAGCCCCGATGAAATCCTGGAAGTCTGGAGCTCCGCAGCTTTTCAGCAGACCGAACCTGTAAGTGAGGCTGGGTCGTGGTCAGTGTAAGCCGGCTTGACTCTCGATAGTGGGTCGGTCCTATTATGGAGATTTTTTTCCCAAAAATCTCCAATCTTCTCCAAACCTCATTATCTTCTTCCAGAAGGTCTTTGAAGGTCCTTTAGGAGTCCACAGTTCACCCCAAGGTTCCAGAAGCTCTGAGTTGCTCTTTGACGGTTAGGTCTCCAACTCCTAGAATGCACCTGGCTCAAATTCCAAATTTACCTGTGGACAGTGGTCAGCTGGTTAGTTTCTTCGGGATTTGATGCAGGGGATTCTGGTTAGCCATTTTTCACCTTTAGCACGCAGGAAGTCCCTTCTTGAACCAGCTGAAGCCAGGCAAAGTCCTCCTTGTGATGAAGCCCAAGTGTTCAGCTGGTGTAGTCCTTCACAGTACAGTGTCCAGGTGCAGGTCTGGGGTTGAGCAGGGCAATACTTCATCTTCTGATGTTGTTCCTTGTAGGAATTTGAGGTGTGGGGGCCACTCTGCCATATTAATCCTTGCTCATGGGGTGAAAAGCAAGGGGGGCAACTGTCCAATCACAGGCAGGCCACTTCCCCCTTTGATGATCACTTCCTGGGAAGTGTGTCAAAAATCAATCCCAGGGAGCAACATTCTTCAAAAATCCACATGGCAGAAACTGTTTTTTGGAAGTTAGATCTGGCTGAATCCACTCACTAGAGCAGCTCAAAATATCTAATTACACCTCTCTACTGCCCTCTCCTAATCTAATCATGAGGGCACCTAATTGTCTCGGGTTGCAGGAAATGGGGAGGTTCTGAGCTGCTTCAAATATCCTTTCCTGCCTTGAAGACCAGTATGGCTGTTCTCCCTGTAGGAAAGTACCATCTTTCTTAGCATGTCACCCCCAATTTTACACGTATGTCTGTATGTATTTGCCCGTCTCACTGGGATCCTGCTAGTCAGGACCCCAGTGCTCATAGTTTGTAGCCTAAATGTGTATGCCTGTGTAGTGCCTAACTGTGTCACTGAGGCTCTGCTAGTCAGAACCTCAGAGCTCATGCTCTCTCTGCCTTTAAATTTGTCACTATAGGCTAGTGACAACATTTACCTTTATTAATTGGCATACTGGACCCCCCTTATAAGTCCCAAGTATATGGTACCTAGGTACCCAGGGCATTGGGGTTCCAGGAGATCCATATGGGCTGCAGCATTTCTTTTGTCACCCATAGGGAGCTCAGACAAACCCTTACACAGGACTGCCATTGCAGCCTGCGTGAAATAAAGCACATGTTATTTCACAGTCATTTTCACTGCACTTAAGTAACTTATAAGTCACCTATATGTCTAACCTTCACTTGCTGAAGGTTAGCTGCAAAGTTACTAAGTGTGAGGGCACCCTTCCACTAGAAAAGGTGCCCCCACATAGTTCAGGACCATTTCCTCAGACTTTGTGAGTGCGGGGACACCATTACACATGTGCACTGCATATAGGTCGATACCTATATGTAGCTTCACAGTGGTAACTCCGAACATGCCCATGTAACATGTATAAGATCATGGAATTGTCCCCCCATTCCAAATCTGGTATTGGGGAGCCAATTCCATGCATCCTGGGGGCTCCACTATGGACCCCCAGTACTGCCAAAACAGCTGTCTGGGGTTTTCTCTGCAGCTACAGTTGCTGCCACCCCACAGACAGGGTTCTGCCCTCCTGAGGTCTGCGCAGCCTTGTCCCAGGAAGGCAGAACAAAGTATTTTCTCTGAGAGCAGGGTGTAACACACTCTCCCTTTGGAAATAGGTGATAAAGGATGGGGAGGGGTAGCCTCTCCCAGCCTCTGGAAATGCTTTGAAGGGCACAGATGGTGCCCTCCTTGCATAAGCCAGTCTACACCAGTTTAGTGAACCCCAGTCCCTGCTCTGGCATGAAACTGGACAAAGAAAAGGGGAGTGACCACTCCGCTGTCCATCACCACCCCAGGGGTGGCGCCCAGAGTTCCTCCAGTGTGTCTCAGACCTCTGCCATCTTGTTTTCAGAGGTGTGGGGGCACTCTGGAGGCCTCTGAGTGGCCAGTACCAGCAGGTGACGTCAGAGACCCCTCCTGATAGGTGCATACCTGACTGGGTAGCCAATCCTTTTCTGAGGGCTCTATATGGTCTCTCCTGTGGGCTTCTCATCAGATTACAACTTGCACTTCTCGCTTCAACTTCTGCCAAGGATCGTCCGCTGACTGCTCCAGGATGCCTGCAAAACTGCAACAAAGTAGTCAGAAGACTACCAGTGACATTGCAGCACCTAATCCTGCTGGCTTTCTCGACTGTTTCCTGGTGGTGCATGCTCTGGGGGCTGCCTGCCTTCAACCTGCACTGGAAGCCGCAAAGAAATCTCCTGTGGGTCGACGGAATCTTCCTCCTGCTTCACCAGGCAGAAAAATTCAGCTTCACCAGTACACTGGGTCCCCTCTCATCCTGACAAGCATGGCCCCTGGAACATAGGTGGAAGACCCAAGTGACCCAGATTGTCCAGACGTCCAACTGTCCGAATTTGGATGAGGTAAGTCCTTGCCTTCCCTCCCTAGACAATAATCCTGTGCACTGTGTGATCTGCAGCTACAAGGGCTTCTGTGCACATTTCCAAGAAGTCCTGCATGCACAGCTGAGCCTAGGTCCCCAGCAGTCTGTCCTATGATGCTCAGCTCCCTGAGTTGACCTCCAGTGTCGTGGGACCTCTCTTTGCAGTGTTGAGACAACCGCTGTGTTCAGTCTTCTTGAACCCGTGTTCAAGGACTTCTGTGGGTGCTTCCTTCCTTTCCATGGGCTCTCTATGTTGCTGAGGGACCCTCTGTCTCCTCTACCAAGTGGCGACATCCTGGTCCTTCCTGGGCTTGGGCAGCACCCTTTTTCTCCAACCATGACTCTTGCAGGTAGCAAGGCTTGTTTGCGGTATTTTGCCAAGGAAACAACTCTGCGTCCTCCAGCTCGCCGTGGGACATCTTCTGCATGAAGAAGAACCTCCTTCCTCCTTTCTTTGGGACAAAACCAGCATCTTCTTCCAACCAGAGGCAGCCATTTTGCACCTTCATCCAGGGGTTAGTGGGCGCCTGCCCCCCCCTCTACACCTTAGCGACTCATGGACTTGGTCCCCTTCCTTAGCAGGTCTTTAGGTCCAGGAATCCATTTTCAGTGCTTTGCAGTCTGTTGTGGTCTTTGCAAAATCCCTTATCACGACTTTAGTGTGTTTTGGGGGAAATACTAGTACTTTATTCCTACTTTCCTGGGTTCTGGGGTGGGGTCTCCTTTACACGTTTAGGGCCATATGTACGAACACATTTTCCCATAGACACAGAATGGGCAAAACTGCTTGCTACATCTGGCCCTTAGTGTTTTCTCACACTCCCAGTGACCCTCTACACACTACACTTGCCTAGGTCTACACCAGTTTAGTGAACCCCAGTCCCTGCTCTGGCATGAAAGTGGACAAAGAAAAGGGGAGTGACCACTCCGCTGTCCATCACCACCCCAGGGGTGGCACCCAGAGCTCCTCCAGTGTGTCTCAGACCTCTGCCATCTTGTTTTCAGAGGTGTGGGGGCACTCTGGAGGCCTCTGAGTGGCCAGTACCAGCAGGTGACGTTAGAGACCCCTCCTGATAGGTGCATACCTGACTGAGTAGCCAATCCTCTTCTGAGGGCTATATATGGTCTCTCCTGTGGGCTTCTCATCAGATTACGACTTGCACTTCTCGCTTCTACTTCTGCCAAGGATCGTCCGCTGACTGCTCCAGGATGCCTGCCAAACTGCAACAAAGTAGTCAGAAGACTATCAGCGACATTGTAGCACCTAATCCTGCTGGCTTTCTCAACTGTTTCCTGGTGGTGCATGCTCTGAGGGCTGCCTGCCTTCACCCTGCACTGGAAGACGCAAGGAAATCTCCTGTGGGTCGACGGAATCTTCCCCCTGCTTCACCAGGCAGAAAAATTCAGCTTCACCAGTACATTGGGTCCCCTCTCATCCTGACAAGTATGGCCCCTGGAACATAGGTGGTAGACCCAAGTGACCCAGATTGTCCAGACGTCCAACTGTCCGAATTTGGATGAGGTAAGTCCTTGCCTTCCCTCCCTAGACAATAATCCTGTGCACCGTGTGACCTGCAGCTACAAGGGCTTCTGTGCACATTTCCGAGAAATCCTGCTTGCACAGCTGAGCCTAGGTCCCCAGCAGTCTGTCCTATGATGCTCAGCTCCCTGAGTTGACCTCCAGTGTCGTGGGACCTCTCTTTGCTGTGTTGAGACAACCGCCGTGTTCAGTCTTCTTGAACCTGTGTTCAAGGACTTCTGCAGGTGCTTCCTTCCTTTCCATGGGCTCTCTATGTTACTGAGGGACCCTCTGTCTCCTTTATCAAGTGGCGACATCCTGGTCCTTCCTGGGCTTGGGCAGCACCCTTTTTCTCCAACCATGACTCTTGCAGGTAGCAAGGCTTGTTTGCAGTATTTTGCCAAGGAAACAACTCTGCGCCCTCCAGCTCACCTTGGGACATCTTCTGCATGAAGAAGAACCTCCTTCCTCCTTTCTTTGAGACAAAACCAGCATCTTCTTCCAACCAGAGGCAGCCATTTTGCACCTTCATCCAGGGGTTAGTGGGCGCCTGCCCCCCCTCTACACTTTAGCGACTCATGGACTTGGTCCCCTTCCTTAGCAGGTCTTTAGGTCCAGGAATCCATCTTTAGTGCTTTGCAGTCTGTTGTGGTCTTTGCAAAATCCCTTATCACGACTTTAGTGTGTTTTGGGGGAAATAGTAGTACTTTACTGCTACTTTCCTAGGTTCTGGGGTGGGGTCTCCTTTACACGTTTAGGGCCATATGTACGAAAACATTTTCCCATAGACACAGAATGGGCAAAACTGCTTGCTACATCTGGCCCTTAGTGTTTTCTCACACTCCCAGTGACCCTCTACACACTACACTTGCCTAGGGGTGCATTCGTGGTTCGCATTCCACTTTCTCAGTATGTGGTTTGTGTTTCCACTAGGCCTATTGCATCCTATTGTGTTTTACAGTGTTTGCACTACTTTCTGACTGTTTTACTTACCTCGTTTGGTTATTTGTGTATATTTTATGTATGTTACTCACCTCCTAAGGGAGTATATCCTCTGAGATATTTTTGGCACATTGTCACTAAAATAAAGTACCTTTATTTTTAGTAACTATGAGTATTGTCTTTCTTATGATATAGTACCTATATGATAAAGTGGTATTGCATGAGCTTTGCATGTCTCCTAGTTCAGCCTTGGCTGCTCTGCTATAGCTACCTCTATCAGCCTAAGCTGCTAGAACACTACTATTCTCTACTAGTAAGGGATAACTGAACCTGGTATAAGGTGTAAGTACTATTGGTACCCACTAAAAGATAGGCCAGCCTCCTACACTCCCCTATCCTGTTTCATAATCCGTTGAGGCAGATCCTTTGTGTTTAGCGCAGGCCACTTCATACCTCATAAAGGCGGCCTGGCTAGCCTGCCAGAGTCTCGCCAATTAGAGAAGGGCACAACAGAACTGAAGTTGGTGACTTTAGGAAGAGTTTTAAAACTCTTTACCTGAACTAGTTATATTAAATCCAACAATGGCAAGTTGTGGAATGTATTATAACAAATAATTTAATAAGAGAAATTATTTGTTTTTGAAGGCCCTCATTATGAACACTGCGGTAAATACCGTCTGATGACGGTAAACAGAAGACCGCCATTGGCGGTGAACAGAGACCCGCCATATAAAGATGCAAAAATCTGAATTCGACAAAAAAGTCTCAGTCACCAGTCCTGACAGGTCCTTGTCTGCGGAAATCTGTGGAGGTTGACGGATAGCCGCTGTGAGAGGTTCCATTGCCAGCAGAAACAGGAGCAGCGAGAGAGGGCATCCCTGTTGTGTCCCTCTTTGGATTAGAAATGAGTCTGATACAAAACCCCCGCAGTTGACCTGAGCAGTGGGGTGGTCATATAATAGGTGAACTTTGGCTATGAATTGGTCTCCTAGGCCAAATGTTGACAAGGTGGCAAAGATAGGGCCATTTGATCCTGTCAAAAGCCTTCTCAGCTTCTAGGGAGAGGGCGAGAGCCTCTTCCGGGATATGCTTGGCTTCCCACTGAGTGTGACTGAGGGTCCGCAAGTGGTTCCGGGAAGTACGTCCCTGTACAAATCCCACCTGGTTGTGATGGATCAAGGACGGGATGACTTTGCACAGGCGGGCCGCCAAGATGCTGACAAGTATTTTAATGTCTCCCTTTAGGAGAGATATGGGGCAGTAACTGCCACATTGTAGTGGGTCTCGTCCAGGTTTAGGTATGACCGCTATTGTTGCTCTATTGGAAATGGTGCCAAGAGAGCCTTCGCTACAGGCCTCATTGAGGGCATCATGGATAGCGCTTATTGCCTGATCACTGGGCCATTTGTAAAATTCAGCTGTGAATCCGTCTTCCCCGGGTGCTTTGTGGTAAGGGAGGTTGGAAATGGCTTGCTCCACTTCCATCCTGCTGAACTCACCGTCTAGGAGAGAGCGGCCTGCATCCGAAAGGCACAGTAGACCGTAGTGTTAAGAAATGCTTCCATATGGGCAGGGTCTGACAGTGGTTCTGGAGAATACAGGTGTTGGTAGAATGTTGCAAACTCATTTACAATGTTGTGGGGCCGAATGAGTATCTTGCCGGTCGTGGATGCGATAGCTGGTATAGCTAAAGAGGCCTCTCTTTGCCTGAGCTGCACCGCCATCAGTCGGCCGGCCTTTTCCCCTTGCTCATAGTGTCGTCCCTGTAGCCGTTGTAGCGCATATTCGGCTTGGGACGTGAAGAGTTCATTGTGCGCCATTCAGGCACGTTCCAAGGAACGGCGTGTACCCAAAGAAGGTTGGCTGGTATATTGCCTCGTGAGGCGTCATATTTCGTCCTCTAGTGACGCCTGGCGAGCCTTTTTGCCTTAATTATCTACTACCACGTCTCGCATCATTTGCCCTCTAATCGTCACCTTCGCTGCTGTCCATATCAATCTCTTGGAAGCAACAGAGCCGGCACTCTCTTCCATGTAGGTGGACACATGATTCTGCAGTCCCATCTTGCCTTGAGGAGTTCTGTATCGTGAAACAGTAAAACGCCAGGGTTTGCGGCCAGGACATAACAAGCCTAATTGTACTGACAGTTGGATCAGGGAATGGTCAGAAAGTAAACAGTCTATAATACTAGTGTCCTGTATTTGGGCCACAATAGTGTGACACCAAGAAAAAGTCCAGTCGAGACTGAGTGCCATGTACAGGCGACAAGAAAGTGTATTCCTTGTCGGTTGGGTGACTAAGGGGGTCATTACAACCCTGGCGGACGGTGTTAAAGCTGCGGTAATACCGCAAACAGGCCGGCGGACAAAAAAAGGGAATTATGACCGTGGCGGAAACCGCCAATATAGACAGCCACTTTAACACTCCGCCCGCCACGGCGGTACAGACAAGCAGCGCTGCGGTCACCCCCAACAGACAGGCGGGAGACAATGTACCGCCCACAGTATCACAACCTGCCAAACCACCACCTTTTCCGGGGCGGATTCACCGTGGATAGAAACACGGCGGAAACAGCTTTTGCAATGGGAAAACGCTCCCCTTAACACACTCCACGAGGAAGGAGGCCACCATGGAGCCCGAACTACAAATACTCCCTGCGCTTGTCTTCCTGCTCCTCTACGATCACCAGCAACGTAGGCGCCAAAGACAACGCTGAGTACTGCACCTACGACATAGGGGAGGGGGGAGGCAAACGTCAGGGGGATACACACGCAACACCCCCACCCCTATCCCGACCCTCACCCACTACAACACACACACCAATGCATTTCCAAACAGCACAGTAACAACCCACAACCCCCCTGGAAGAATGGAAAGACAAAAGGAAATCAGTCCAAACATTGTAATGTATCAAAATACAGTAACCAAATATATACAGATATATATAAACCATCGAAAATCATACATCACGAGTAGTACTGCAGGTATGCACATATCAATGTCCGTGGACCACTGGGCCCAAAATGCATGGGCGAGGCCCACACTAGATACCTGTCCACAAACGGAGAGAACACTGCAGGGGCATCAGATAGAAATACAACAGGCACCTCAGGGGGAAGGGAAGAGGGGGCACCTCAGCCAGATTACAGCACCACGCCAGATCCATGACGGGGCTCCATGCCCGTAGATGTATCCTGGGGAGTGCAAAGCCACAGTCTCTCAACTCTCTACAGTGGGTGGGTTGCCCACTGTACCATCCTGGGGAGTGGAAAGCCACAGTCTCTCAAGTCTCTACAGTGGGTGGGTTGCCCACTGTACCATCCTGGGGAGTGCAAAGCCACAGTCTCTCAAGTCGATGCAGGTCACCACTGGTTCTGGAGGGGGACTGGTGCCCAGAGTGCATCACGCTCCCCGTGACGGTCATAGGTCCGTCACTGTCCCAGCTGCACATGGGCTAACGATGCTTGATATGGCGGTCTTTGCCCTGTTCAGCAGTCTTCACCATGGCGGTGCTTTGTCCTGTTCAGTGGTGCTTGCCTCTGCTGTCTCTGACCTGTTCAGCGGTGCTTTGCCATGGCGGTCTTTGGCCTGTTCAGCGGTGCTTTGCCCTGTTCAGCGGTCTTCATCAGGACTTTGCCCTGTTCAGCGGTGCTTGCCTCTGCTGTCTCTGACCTGTTCAGCGGTGCTTTGCCATGGCGGTCTTTGGCCTCTTCAGCAGTGCTTTGCCCTGTTCAGCGGTCTTCACCATGGCGGTCTTTGCCCTGTTCAGCGATGCTTGCCTCTGCTGTCTCTGACCTGTTCAGCGGTGCTTTGCCCTGTTCAGCGGTCTTCACCATGGCGGTCTTTGCTCTGTTCAGCGGTGCTTGCCTCTGCTGTCTCTGACCTGTTCAGCAGTGCTTTGCCCTTTTCAGCGGTGCTTGCCTCTGCTGTCTCTGACCTGTTCAGCGGTGCTTTGCCATGGCGGTCTTTGGCCTGTTCAGCGGTGCTTTGCCCTGTTCAGTGGTCTTCACCATGGCGGTCTTTGCCCTGTTCAGTGGTGCTTGCCTCTGCTGTCTCTGACCTGTTCAGCGGTGCTTTGCCCTGTTCAGCGGTCTTCACCATGGTGGTCTTTGCCCTGTTCAGTGGTGCTTGCCTTTGCTGTCTCTGACCTGTGCAGCGGTGTGTGGCATTACGGTCCCTCAGTGCCCAGTGACTGACGCTGGCGATGGTCTCCTGACCAGTGACGATACTGGTGCCCTCCAGGGCACTGACTCTGGCGGTGGTCTCCGGACCAGTGACGATACTGCTGCCCTCCAGGGCACTGACTCTAGCGGTGGTCTACGGACCAGTGACGATACTGGTGCCCTCCAGGGCACTGACTCTGGCGGTGCTCTCAGGACCAGTGATGATACTGGTGCCCTCCAGGGCACTGACTCTGGCGGCGGTCTCTGGACCAGTGACGATACTGCTGCCTAACAGGGCACTGACTCTGGCAGTGGTCTCCGGACCAGTGACGACAGTGCTGGCGGTGGCGTCCCGGCCGGCGGGGAGGATGGCAGCCTTCTCCACCGTGCTGCTCTTCCCAGACTTTGGAGGCTTCTTCTGCCCCTTCACCACCTTGGTAGGAGTCACAGCTGACTCGGCACTCCCCCCGGGACCCTTGTGAGTTGTTTTGCCGGCAGGAGTCTTCACCCTCTCCCGTCGGCCAGTTTCCAACTTAAGGTGCTTTACAGGGGGTGGACTTTGGCTCTGTGTCACACTGGCTGCCCTGGTGGCCGGTGCACTCCACACACCTTTAACACGCACCACTGGTACCGGACTTTTTTTGGCTGAGCTGCTACTACGGGACCTATGAATTGGAGGGGTGGGGGTGGTGTTAAAGAGGTCAACATTGTTGAGGAAGAGTTTCTGACGAACACTGGGATGGGTAGCTGGAGGGGGTCTGGGAGTGGAGGAAGAGGAGGTGGTTGTAGGAGGTGTCACTTTAGGTGATTTGGGTGCAGGTGCAGGTACTGGAGGCTGTCGTGAGGTGGATGGATGTTGGGTGTGTGGGTGTCCGCGTTTGTGTACTTTGGGAGGGGGCGTCACAGACACACTGGGAGTGGACACAGGGGACATGTAAATGGTAGTGGGGGTGGTGAGTGCAGGTGAGCGGGGTGTGGTGCTGGGTGTTCTGGTGCAAGTCCTACTGCCTGTAGATGTAGTGCATGCAGGTGAGAGTGTAGACAACACTGGGAGGGAGGAGGGAGATGACGAGGAGGGGGACACAGTGGAGGCAGTGGATGTTGCTGTGTCTAGATGTGGGTGATGCTTGTGTGAGTGCCTGTGGGTTGTGTGGTGCTTATGTTTGCCTGAGCTACTTTTGTGTGTTGAGGTGTGTGCATGCTTGTCTGATGGTGTGCTTGGGATAGGCTGGGGTACAGGGGACTGGGTCTGGGTGGAAGAAGTTGGAGGGGGGAGGCTAGACACAGGGACAATGGCTGCCATCAGTGCTGAGGCCAGAGATTGCAGGTTTCGATGAAGGGCAGCCTTACCCGAATGAATGCCCTCCAGGAATGCATTACCGCGTTGCAACTCCCTTTCTACACCCTGGATGGCATTCACAATGGTAGACTGCCCAACAGTGAGTGACTTGAGGAGGTCAATTGCCTCCTCACTGAGGGCAGCAGGGGTGACTGGGGCAGGGGCTGAGGTGCCTGGGGCGAAGCTGATGCCCACCCTCCTGGGTGAGCGGGCACGGAGCGAAGGCTGAGGGGCTGCTGGGAGGGTGGTGCTGGTAGGGGGGGTGGTGGCTGTACCTGTAGAAGTGGGGGGCACAGGTGGTGCCACCACCACAAGGGAGCTCCCATCGGCAGACGAGTCTGTGTCGCTGTTTGGTGATCCGGTGACCGACGTGAAGCTCCCCTCGCCCTCTGTCCCACTGGTGTATTCAGAGTCTGTGGTGTGGCCCTCCATGGCCATGTGGGATGCAGCTCCCTCGTGCTCCGGTGCCACTGTACCTCCGCCTGATGATGCTGATGCACAAAAGAACAGGAAGAGCACAAAAAGGGGGCGGGGACGACAGAAGAAAGACAGGTTGAGTGCATGGCTTACCTCTACCGTTGGCGGACAATACAGACACAGCAGCCCCCTGCACCACGCCGTGCTCTTGGCCTCTACAGATGCAATTCCTGGGATCTGGCCTACATGGCTATGGTGGACATCTGCACACATAGATGACACAGGGACATGTATACCTGTTCTTGGCACTCTACAGAGGTGGGGTGGAGTACCACATGGCCTGCATTACGGAGGGGCCTAGCCAACGGAACTCGCCCTGGCCTAGGGAAACCCACAGCCCTCCTCCCCCACCCAGACCCCTCCACTGCACGCAAAGTCAGCTGAATGATGTTGTACTCACTCCCTTGTGTCTGCTGTGATGCCCTCAAGCGCCCATCCAACTCAGGGTAGGCCACCGCCAGGATCCGGAACATCAGGGGGGTCATGGTGCGACGGGCACCCCTCCCACGTTGGGAGGCCATCCCCAGCTGAGCCTCCGCCGACTTCTTGCTCCAGCGGCGAATGTCCTCCCATCTTTTACGGCAGTGGGTGCCCCGTCTCTGGTGGACCCCCAGGGCCCGGACGTCCTTGGTGATGGAACGCCAAATGTCCTTCTTCTGGTGGTCGTTGACCTATATGACATGTACAGGGGAAGAAGAGAAGTCATTACCAACTGCACCGTCGATGTGAGTGGCCCCCATCCCTACCCTTGCCATGTGGCACATGCATTCACAGTCCTTCATGGTCGCTGAACTCTGCCCCCTTCCTACTGACATCCAGCCCTCTCCACCAAGCATAGCCCATACAACGTTCTCCCTGTGTACATACCTGTTGCTCTGGAGGATCATAGAGTAGCGTGTACTGAGGGAGGACCCCGTCGACTAGCTTCTCCAACTCCTGAGCAGTGAAGACAGGGGCCCTTTCCCCAGACGCAGCAGCCATTGTCTCTTCCAGACCGAGGTCACAGCAGCACTTGCAGTGTAGGTCCTCTCCTGTCGAAGATCAGGTATCGAGTGATTGAACAGATAGAAAATGGTGGTCACGTCCGCGGCGGTGACGTCCGCGGCGGTGCGTATCATCACCGCCGGCACACTTCATCATTGGCTCCTGGGACCCATAGGGTCCAATGTTAACCAATGCAGCATTGCGCCGCGGTCTACAACCGCCTACTGCGACGGTGTACAACACCAGCGCAGACACCTCACATCCCATTGTCCCACTTTAGAGGTCATGCAGCCGCCATTTCAGGGGCCCACATGGCTTCATTTACTACTGCGTCACACATACCTAGGCCTACACTCCACACACATACAGGAAGAGGTTTTGTATTTGGTGTCGTGTTCTGTGTAGCTGTGGGTACATACCTGGGAATTTGTTGACTCTGTGGTCACTGTTGTCCTTCTTAGGCACCGAAAGCTGGGACATTTGAGGAGATGGCGGAATCCTCCGGTGTACCGACCACTGGTGGGCCTGTTAGCAATGGAGGAGCGACATTTGATCATCAACTACAGGTTTGACCGTGCCACAATCCAGTAACTGTGTACGCAGTTGAAACCAGACCTGATCTCACCAATCCGCCATCCCACAGGAATAGCCCCTGAAGTGCAGGTGCTATCAGTGCTCCATTTCCTTGCAAGTGGATCATTTCAAACAACAGTGGCCATGGCATCAGTGATGTCCCAGCCTATGTTTTCCAACGTGTTGTCCAGAGTGTTGTCTGCCCTGCTGAAACACGTAAGGAGCTACATCGTTTTCCCTCAGGTGGAGGATTTTTGTTAAAGGTAACTTCTATGCCCTGGGACATATCCCCAACATCATAGGTGCTATTGATGGCACCCATGTAGCTCTGGCCCCCCCCCCCACAGGAGTGAACAGGTGTACAGGAACCGGAAGAGTTATCATTCCATGAATGTACAGATGGTATGTTTGGCAGACCAGTACATCTCCCAGGTAAATGCTATGTTCCCTGGCTCAGTGCATGACGCCTACATCCTGCGGAATAGCAGCATCCCGTATGTGATGGGTCAACTCCAGAGGCACCGTGGGTGGCTATTAGAGGACTCTAGTTACCCCAACCTGTCCTGGCTATTGACCCCAGTGAGGAATCCCAGGGCAGAGGAACGCTACAATGAGGCCCATGGGAGGACTAGGAGGGTGATCGAACGCACCTTTGGCCTCCTGAAAGCCAGCTTCAGGTGCCTCCATATGACAGGTGGTTCCCTATTCTACTCACCAAGGAAGGTGTGTCAGATCATCATCGCCTGCTCAATGCTTCACAATCTTGCTTTGCGACGCCAGGTGCCTTTTCTGCAGGAGGGTGGTCCAGATGATGGTGTTGTGGCAGCTGTGGAGCCTGTGGACAGTAATGAGGAGGAAGCTGAGGATGAAGACATAGACAACAGGGAATCAGTCATACAGCAATATTTCCAGTGACACAAAGGTGAGAACAATTTTTTTACCATTACATTCACTTTCACACTTCTACCTCTATCCTGTCTGTCAATTAGTAGCAGTATTTGTTAACTGAGTTGTAGATTTCCATTACGGTTTCACAGGTGTGGTTACTAACGTGTGTCATCTGCTTGCATCCTTCATGGACTTGTGATGTGTGACATAGGTATGTTGCCATTACATTAGAAAATGCATTTTGTCACTGTCATTGCTAATACACATTTTGAAAATCACAGAATGACTCCAGATTGTTTTGTGGTTCAAGGGTGTTTATTGAAGTGCTAATTATTGGTGGGGGTGGCAAAATGGTGATGGGTGATGGTGGAGGAGTGTCCATGGCAGAGTCCAGTCTATTAGTCTCACAGGTGCACTGCCCATATGGGCATAGCAAGTGGAGCTGGGGCAGTTCCAATCTGGACAGGGTGAGACAGTGGGAGGACAATCAGAGTGTTCTCATTTCCTGGCGGGGGTCTTGCCATCTTGCTCTGTCCTGTTCCTGGATCTCATGGACCGCTTACGGGGTGGTTCTTCGTCTGCAGGGGGTGGGGTGCTGGTGTGGTGGTCCTGTGGCAGGGCGTCCTGTCCACTAGCGCCCAGCGGAGGTGGTGGGCAGTTCATCGTCCATGCTAGTGTCAGGGGCCCCTTGGAGTGCCACGGTGTCCATCATGGTCTTTTGTATGTCCTTCAGCACCCCTACCATGGTGCCCAGGGCGGAGCTGATGGTTCTGAGCTCCTTCCTGAACCCCAAATACTGTTCGTCCTGCAGGCGCTGGGTCTCCTGAAACTTGGCCAGGACCATAGCCATCGTCTCCTGGGAGTGGTGGTATGCTCCCATGATGGAGGAGAGGGCCTCGTGGAGGGTGGGTTCCCTTGGCCTGTCCGCCCCCTGTCGCACAGCAGCCCTCCCAGTTCTCCTGTGTTCCTGTGCCTCCGTCCCCTGGACCGTGTGCCCACTACCACTGCCCCCAGGTCCCTGTTGTTGTTGGGGTGGTGGGTTACCCTGGGTTCCCTGTAGTGGTGGACACACCGCTGATTGATGTATCCTGGGTACGGAGGTATGGGCCCGCTGGGTGGGTGCTGTGCTGGTGTTACCAGAGGGTGGAAGGTCAGTGTTGGGCTGTGCCTGTGCAAGGGGAACCGACTGTCCCGAGGCCACGATGGTCCGGGCTGGTCATCTTGATCCAGTTGGCCAGAGCTGCTGTCTTCACTGTGGGCCTCTTCTGTGGGTGGAGTGGAGATGTCTGGACCCTCCTGTGTGGTGACGTTACGTAGTGGTCCTGCAGGGGTATAAGAGCATGATTATTGCATGTGTGTGTGTCATGGTGTGCAATGGGTGGGTGTGCGTGTGCCCCAGTGCAAGCATTCCTGTGTAGGGGTTTGTATGATGATGGTTGGGGGGTTGTTATGGGTATGTGCAGTGAGCATGCTTTAGTGCTGGGTGGCCATGCTTAGTTGTGTCATGCAGGGCTTGGTGTTGGGATGCGTGGCTTGTGTTATTAGTACATTAGTGAGGAGTTGGAGTGATAGGGGAGGGGGTGAGGGTGGGGGTGTGTGATAGCATGCTGGTAGGGTGGGAGATATGATAGTTAAGATTTGACTTATCAGTGTCCATTCCTCCACCGACTCCTCCGAGGCCCTCTGGATGCATGATGGTCAAGACCTGCTCCTCCCATGTTGTTAGTTGTGGGGAGGAGGTGGGGGTCTGCCGCCAGTCTGCTGAATCGCAATGTTGTGCCTGGAGACCACTGAACGCACCTTCCCCCGTAGGTCGTTCCACCTCTTCCGGATGTCCTCCCGATTTCTTGGATGCTGTCCCACAGCGTTGACCCTGTCGACGGTTCTTCGCCATAGCTCCATCTTCCTGGCTATGGAGGTGTGCTGCACCTGTGCTCCAAATAGCTGTGGCTCTACCCGTAGGATTTCCTCCACCATGACCCTGAGCTCCTCCTCAGAAAACCTGGGGTGTCTTTGACGTGACATGGGGTGGTGTAGGTAATGTATGGGGTGGTGTATGTGTTGATGAGTGTGGTGATGTGTGGTGGTGTGGGGTGTTTTGAGAGTGGATGTTGTATGGGTGATGGTGTTGTGTGCCTCTGTGTGGTGGGGTTGTCTATTGCTGTAGTCTCTCTCTGGCCTTCGTCTCTAATTTTTGGTCGTAGGGGTTTGTGGGTGATGTGGGTGTGTGTTTTATATTGTGTTGGGTGTGTGGGAGTGGTGTTTGTATGTGTATCAGGTGTGTGCATTTTGAATTGTCCAATGTGGCGGTGCTTTGGAGATGTGTGTGTATTTTGAGCGCGGCGGTATATACCGCCAATGGAATACCGCGTTTGAAAGACATCTGCATGGATTCGTGGGTCGTAATAGCATGGGCGTGTTTCTGTTGGCGTGACTGTGGAGGTTTTGTTTTCACCAGTTTATCACTGACCTGTGGTGTGGCGGACTTGTGTGGGTGTCTGAATTTCGGCGGATTCCGAGGTGTGGGTCATAATAGCTGTGGCGGAATTCCACGGCTGCGGCGGTGTATTGGCGGTCTTCTGCACGGCGGTAAGCGCCTTTTACCGCCAATGTTGTAATGACCCCCTAAGTCTCCATCAATCTACCAGACCCACGTATGCCATCACGTCAGTTAGAAGAGCTCTGTCGTGGTTGTTGCAGTCATTGAGAGGGCCCGTCCAGTCCAATACTGCATCCTGTGTCAAGTTCCAGTCCCCCCTACGACATGGCGGGTTGCTTTTATTTCGGCCAGAAGATGATTGATTTGTAAGAGGAACTGTCTTTTTGAGCCAGTTGGCACGAATATTGAGCCCATGCAGACCGATGAGTCTCCCAGCCTTAATTTAGTGAATACAAATCTCCCCTCTGGATCCTCCCACGTCTTGATTATCGATATGGGCAGCGTCTTGCGGAGCAAGATTGTGACCCTGCACTTCCGCGAGGCTCCACTTCCTGCCTCTGGAGAACGAGGGTAACAGCTAAAGAGTACCTTTCCCACCCAATCCTTCCGCAGTTTACTGGATTCAATGCTGTTCAGATCTGTCTCCTGGAAGAGAGCAATATCCGCCCTTTGGGATTGAAGGTAGGACAGTATTTTATTTCTGTTTTGCAAAGTGCGTCAGGCCGTCGACATTCCAGGAGACAATCCGAAGGGGCCAGGCCGTAGGAGGTATAGGGCCAGCCATGATGGTAGAGCCAAAAGAAGTTACTGGGTTAAAGGTGGGGGGGAGGTGGACGTGGTATAGAACAGCAAGGAGGTCAAAACTCCAGGGGACCGGGTCTGTAGGATGCAGGTCCAGACCTATGGAGCACCCACACTCAACCAGATGGGCCCCAACCAGGGCCGGAACACCCAGGGCAGCCCGCATGTCCATTGCCATGAGGGGACAGAGCAGGGCAGGCCTCGGGAATGGGCATAATTACCAGGGGCCGTAGGAATGTGTATCATCTCTAAAAGGGGATGGGGGAGAAGGGGTGGAGGAGAGAGGAGCGAAGAGGACAAGTGATTGCCCCATGGGTTTGAGGGTATTTTCGGGTCATATGGAGTGGAAATATCTCGGATTCCCAGGAATGCCAACAGCGTAGAAGGGGCAAGGGTCATAGGGAAACAAGATCGCCGAGGAACTGTCCCGGAGAGTGAAGGATGTAACAGCTGCATTTTAGGAACCTTTAACATAGATATTAACATTGAGAGACAGTGCATTTGACTATCCATACGTTGTCAGCTTGTACTACTTGGTCAAGACCAGAAACAATAAACAAGACTCAGACCCAATGTGTAGTTATTCAATTACAGTATGATGCAAGATGCCAGAAACAGTATAAACATATAACAGTATAACTGCAGCATGCAGGCAGATACTCATCTGTCCGCCGGTCGGCTGGCTGGCAGGCCCGCCAGTCTCTCAACAAGTCTCTGGACCCCCAAGATCTTCACGTCGCGACCGGTTATTAGGACAAGTGCAGGTGAGTTCGAGTGAGTTCAAGTTCAGGTGGGGTCCGGCGTAGGCTTCAAAGGGGAACAGGATTTTTCTTTGTCCGAGAGCTGTGTGTGAAGTGCCACTGCTTGAAGGAGCTGTCCTTGTGCATCATGAGATTTTGCAAGTCTGTTCAGGTCCCTGCCACTGGGTCGGTGGTCGGGTGCAGAGCGGCCTGTGCCCTCCTGATCGGGTGATGGGAGCGAGGTATCTCGATTGTCACAGGATGTGCTCAGAGGTTGGTCTGGGTCCATTGTGTCCATGGACAGGGATTGTAGACTATCCAGGTACATTCACAAGTCTTCTGGGTCATAAAAGTTCTCAGATAAACCATTCTTGGTGGTCCACAATCTTGCAGGTTCAAACAGGCTGTATTTTACTTCCAGTTGTCTCATTCTGGGACGGAGTGTCAAGAACCCTTTCCGGCATTCATTAATTTCTCTCAAGAAGTCGGCCGTTATGCGGATTTTGTACCCATTCATTTTGAAGGGTCAGTGTGTTCAGGCCACTGACAGGAGCTGACGGACCTGCTCGTGTCTCAAGAGACATGCAATGATTGGACGAGGTTTGGAGGTTCCATCTTTCCTCTTAGGGCCCAGGTGATGTGCTCTCTGGAACTCCAATGGTGGTTCGAAGACTGTTTTGGTCAGTTGTGGAAAGACAGAGCGGAAAACTGAAAAGACAGATGTTGTCCCTCCAACTTCTGTCCTCCAAGTCAATGAGTTTGCTACAGAGGAACTCAAGTTCCTGATCTTTGTCTAATACCATGTGTACGTGATCCTCAACGGTCACCATTCGATGTTCTAGTCCTGTTACACGAGACTGAAAACCTGCTATGTCCAAGCTCACTGATTTGGTCTCTGATGTCAGTGAGGTTTTTGCTATTTCCATTCCTTTGAGTCTGCGGCTGACCTCTGTGATCTCCTGGAGTATGCAGTCCATTGTTGTTGCCTGCTCTGTGACAGCCATATCTGGAGACTGTGCAGGTGAGGGTGTCAGTTTGTTAAGTTGGAGGGCCTCTGAGAAGAGTAGCTGCTGTGCAGGTTTGCCAGAGGGTTTACTCCTCGACCTCCCACCGGGCATCGCAGAGTTCGATGTTAAGGTGGTCTCTGGGGCTATAAGTTGGAAGCCTATCCCATGCGTCCTGGCCAGATAGAGTAGGGTAGAATAGAGTAGTATGAGAGGGAGAGGTGGGGGGTTTCAACGTAAGGCCTCCTCTCCAAGAATCTGCACCATTTGACTGCGTTGGTAAAGAGTAGGGGGCGTCAGATCTCAGATCGGCACGGGTGGCACTCCCAGATGTGGTCCCGTGCAGTTAAAGACCCATCCATAGGCAGCAGCAGGGGGGGCGGTGTTCCTGTATACCTTTGTATCAAAGCCCCCCTGTTACTTCCTCTCTCCCCCGTAGTGAAGCGATAGCTTCATGGCGAGCATCCAGCTCTCCCTTTCCGGGCGTCTTCAGGCCAGTTTGCCCTCCCCCTGTTTCACAAAAGCCGCTGTTGGTCTCCCACGCAGTGGTCCAGGCGATCGGTGGCAGAACCGGTACTCCCCCACTTCGCCCCACACACCTGCATGGAACGGAGGCCAGCCGTTCTCCGGGGGGGCTCCTCCTCTCACCTCCTCTCTGGTACTGCTCAGCGTACCTCTACCAAGCTATCTGATACTCACAGGGTCTGCCAGGGCCCCCCAGGTCTCCAGACCGTGGGTACGGAACCTCTGTGCTTCCTGCAACCCTTGCACACACTCAGCGTTATAGCAGCCTTGTCGTCCTGGTCATGCCACGGGCCGCAGTGTTTAGTTTCCCAGTCGGGCCCTCTAAATGCTCCTCATCCCTGGCGGGGGGTGTTACTCGAGGTGCCTCCACCGTGGGCGTCTCCTGCCAGCGTTGCAGCTGGCCCGTTCTAGCGGGTGTGTCCTCCAGGGCCCCAAGGTACAGATTTGGAGCTTCCTCACCTCCAATACCGCTTGTACGAGCAGCAGGTCTGTCCTAGCGGCCAAGCTCCAAGCTGGTTGTGAGCCGCGGTCCACTGTCTCCTGGCAGGCCCTCACTTCGAGCCTCTCCCCACATCGAAGGGCTATGCACCCCAGCAGTGGCCCCCTTCAGGACAGCCTCCATCGCATGGGGGGAGCTCCTGGGCCAAAAAGACGAGGTTTGCAATACCCGGGTTGCCCCTCTTCCCCGATTGGAGCCCCAACCCTTGCAGGGCCCCAGCGCTAGGCGGACATCTTCGTTTGTGGCCGGACCACACCCCCACGCTAATACTTTTTCAGCCTCTAGCCATCTCTCCTCTGCACCAGTTGCAATCTCAAATTCCGCTCTGCCTATCTATCCTTCAGCTTCTCAGGCAACAGTGTTCTGAGAACAAACACTGCTTCTGGCACTGGACCCAGTAAGGGACTCCCTGATTATGGGGTCCTCCCTTTCTACTACCCCACCCAGTCATTTTCTCCCTCTGCTACAAAATCTTCGGGGTCACTTTCTCCCTGGGGTATGGACTGGGAACCCTCCCATACAGAATCCTCACTAATCCTGGGGTCCTTCTCAGGGTCTTCCTCAAAACCACCACCACCCTGGTCCTCTCTTGCTGTTGCCTCCCTGCGCTCCAAAGAAAGCAGGGCTTTCCAGATGGACCAGCTGTGTGGTTTTGCAACTCGCCGCTAACCCTCTTTCCCTATAGAAACCCTTTAACGTTTCCACTATTTAATATGCCAGTTCCTCAAAATTAAAGGTTGACTTCATTTTGACCAGGTACTAACAGGGGAACAACAAAAGTCTCAGGCGTAAGAATATGAAATAAGGGTAAAATAAAAATGATTGACATGAAAGAACAGGAGAATCACAAAATACAACACGTAATGTTCTAAATTCAGAGTGCGTTGTAGTGCAAAATGAGTCACTGTGGTATCATACAAACGCAAGTCTTATCCTCACTGCTGATCACTAATTTTAGAAATGGGGTTTCTCATTGGCTTGGGTGATGTACCTCAGCCAGGCAGAACCCACTACTCTAGTCAGGGTGAGGGAGTTACACACCCAAGATAACCCCTTCTCACCACCTTGGTAGCTTGGCCTGGGCAGTCAGGCTTATACCAGAGGCAATGTGTAAAGCATTTGCACAACACACACACATACACACCAGTGACACAATAATTGCACCACAAAAGAGACTCCTCACAATGTTATATAAAGTTATAAAATATATCATACCTAAACTATAGACCGAAACAACATAAATCAGTAGTTACATAGCCAACTAGGCGATTGTCAAACATATCACAGTGCGTGTATTAAAAGAACAACTGTTATGTTGCAAAACATCATGAAAGTAGACATTACTGTGCATCTTATACAGACCATAAAAATAGCTTTAGTATCCTGACCAGTATGAGACATAAAAACAAAATACATCCATCAGAGCAAGAAATGCAGCATGTAATGAGTAAGGGACAGGAATTACTACATTAGTGCCAATGATGTAAAGTAGGTTAGGGACACCTAATCCCCAGATGTCATCACATCTACACATATGACCACAAGCTAATATCAAAAATATGTTTCTGATGTATCATGGATTAGGAAATGACATAACCCATAAGTACTCACATAATATGCCATTGGTAAGCGGTAGTATTTGTCATCATCAAAATGCCAAAGAAAAGGATCCAAATGCCTGATCCTGATTGTACTCATTCCCCTCACCTTAATAAGGTCGAAATGACATACTTTATGATCACTTGGTATACACAGTGGCCTGATGTGGAGACAGTCCCTTGGCTTATGACAGGACAGATTACAGCACCTCTGCCTCTTCTCAATCTTCCTATGATTCTTAGAGCCCCCAAGTGTAAGACAGAGGGACCTGAGGGTCTATTAGGTACGCTGCAGTAATCACAGGCAGTTCTCTGCCTTGTGCCGATTCCTAGTGATGACTGGTTCCTCCTCTGAGGTTTCCCCACGTCATGTCACTAGTGTCCAAAAGTCCCCATGCACAGCCCAAACAGAAGGGGAGGCAAAAGGCAGCATCCTGTGAACACACGGTGCAGCTGCTAAGGCACAAAACAAGTCCCTGGCTAATCACTGGGCTGTGTCCCTCGAGGCTTGGAGGAAAGAGCAAGGATACCTGCTAGGGCACAGTGGGGTGGCTATACAAGTGGATGACAGTCTTCACTGGTTCTGGAGGGGGAATTGTCCCCAGAGTGCTTCATCCTGCTAAGGACAGAAGTAGTGGATGGATCTCTCCACTGGTTCTGGAGGGGGCTTTGTGCCCAGAGTGCATCATCCTGCCAAGTACAGAGGTAGTGGATGTAAATCTCCACTGGTTCTGGAGGGGGCTTGGTGCCCTGAGTGCTTCATCCTGCCAAGGACAGTGGTAGTGGATGTAAATCTCCACTGGTTCTGGAGGGGGCTTTATGCCGAGAGTGATTCATCCTGCCAAGGACAGAGGTAGTGGATGTAAATCTCCATTGGTTCTGGAGGGGGCTTTGTGTCCAGAGTGCTTCATCCTGCCAAGAACAGAGGTAGTGGATGCCTTTCTCCAGTTGTTCTGGAGGGGGCTTTGTGCCCAGAGTCACAGGAGCCTGACTAAGTGTAGTTGTCACTGTACCCAGGTGGGGTGGGGTGCCACAGGGCCTGCCTGAAAAAGGGGACCTAACTAGCGCACTCGCCCTGGCCTAGGGAAACCCACAGCCCACCTTCCCCACCCAGACACCTCCACTGTGTGCTTAATCAGCAGAATGAGAGTGTACTTACCCTCTTGTTGCTGCTATGATGCCTTCAAGCGCCCATCCAATTCCAGGTACGCCACCGCCAGGATCCTGAACATCAGGGGGGTCATGTTACGACGGGCACCCCTCCTACGTTGGGAGGCCATCCCCAGCTGGGCCTCTGCCGTCTTCTTGCTCCAGCGGCGAATGTCCTCCCATCTTTTCCAGCCGTGGGTGCTCTGTCTGTGATAGACCCCCAGGGTCCGGACGTCCTTGGCGATGGCACGCCAGATGTCCTTCTTCTGGTGGACGCTGACCTAAATGAATTGTACAGGGGAAAAAGAGAAGTTATTACCAACTGCACCATCACAGTCATTGGCCCGCATCCCTATCCTTGCCATGTGGCACATGCAGTCACCGTCGTTTCATGCACACCTCTCCCCCCCCCCCTTCTTTCATCCACCCCTCTCCACACAGGCATTGCCGATACAGCATGCTCCCAGTGTACTTACCTGTTTGTCTGGAGGACCGTAGAGTAGCGTGTACTGGGGGAGCACCCCATCCACGAGTTTCTCCAACTCCTCCGTGCTGAAGGCAGGGGCCCTTTCCCCAGACGCACAAGCCATTGTCTCCTCCAGACTGTGGTCACAGCAGCACTTGCAGTGTAGGTCCTCTCCTGTTGAAGATCAGATATCGAGTGATTGAACAGATAGAAAATGGCGGTCATGTCCACGGCGGTGCGTACCATCACCGCCGGCGTACATCGTCATTGGCTCCTGGGACCCATAGGGTCCAATGTTAACCAATGCATAATTGTGCTGCGGTCTCCGACCGCCTAACGCGACAATGTACAATGCCAGCGCAGTTACCTCACATCTCATTGTCCCACTTTACAGGTCAGGCAGCTGCCATTTCAGGGGCCCACATGGCTTTATTTTTAACTGCGTCACACATACCTAGGCCTTGCCTCAACACTCATACAGGCATAATTCGGGTTATGAATGGTTTTCTGTGTAAGCTGTGTTTACGTACCTCTGAGTTGGTTGACTCTGTGCTCGCTGTTGTCCTTCATAGGCACCGTCCGCTGGGGCATGTTAGGAGATGGCGGCATCCTCCGGTGTACAGACCGCTGGTGGACCTGTCGACAATGGAGGAAAGACATGTAATCATCACCCACAGGCTTGATCGTGCAACAATCCAGGAACTGTGCGCCCAGTTGGAGCCAGACCTGATGTCAGCTATCTGCCATCCCACAGGAATCCCCCCTCAAGTGCAGGTGCTGTCAGTACTTCATTTCCTAGCAAGTGAGTCTTTTCAAACTACAGTGGCCATAGCATCAGGGATGTCCCAGCCTATGTTTTCCAACGTGTTGTCCAGAGTGTTTTCTGCCCTGCTGAAACACATGCAGAGCTACATCGTTTTCCCTCAGGTGGAGGATTTGCCTACAGTGAAAGGTGACGTCTATGCCCTGGGACATATCCCCAATATCATAGGTTCCATTGATGGGACACATGTGGCCTTGGTCCCCCCGCAGAAGTGAACAGGTGTACAGAAACCGGAAGAGTTACCATTCAATGAATGTGCAGATGGTGTGTTTGGCAGACCAGTACATCTCCCATGTTAATACAAACTTCACTGGCTCAGTGCATGACGCTTACATCCTGCAGAATAGCAGCATCCCTTATGTGATGCGGCAACTCCAGAGGCACCGTGTGTGGCTAATAGGTGAGGACATGGACCCTATACAGTGTGGATAGTTGTCTGGGTCTGGGGTTGTCCCTAAGGGTTAGTGTGTGTTTAACAGTTGTCCCTCGACATTTGCAGGTGACTCTGGCTACCCCAACCTGTCATTGCTACTGACCCCAGTGAGGAATCCCAGGACAAGGGCAGAGGAACGCTACAATGAGGCCCATGGGTAAACTAGCAGGATTATAGAGCGGACCTTCGGCCTCCTGAAGGCCAGGTTCCGGTGCCTCCATAAGACAGGTGGTTCCCTATTCTACTCACCAAAGAAGGTGTGCCAGATCATTGTGGCCTTCTGTATGCTTTTCAACTTAGCTTTGCGACGACAGGTGCCTTTTCTGCAGGAGGATGGTCCAGATGGAGGTGTTGTGGCAGCTGTGGAGCCTATGGACAGCGAAGACGAGGAAGCAGAATAAGAGGACATCGACAACAGTAACTCTGTGATCCTGCAATACTTCCAGTGAGACACAGGTAAGAAGACAAACCTGCCTACTACATGTACTTTAACACTACTACCTCTCTACTGTCTGTCCTTTTCACCCAGTGTATGATCACTGAGTTGTCACTTTCCCTTACGATTTCACAGATGTGGGTCTCACTGTGTGACATCTGCTTTGTTTCCTCATGGACTAGAGCTGTGTGACATAGCTATGATGACATTACAATTGAAAGAGCATTTTGTCACTGTAATTGCTAATACACTATTTCGAAATCACAGACAGACTCCAGATTGTTTTGTGCTTTAAGGGTGTTTATTTAAGTGCTCAATATTGGAGGGGGTTGTAAAAGGGTGAGGGGTGATGGTGGAGGAATGTCCATGGCAGAGTCCAGTCTATTAGTCTCACAGGTGCATTGTTCAAAGGGGCAAAGAAGGTGGAGCTGGGCAGTTTGAGGATGGACAGGGTGGCAAAGTGGGACAAAAGGATGACATTCAGGGCGGTCTCATTTCTTGGCGGGGGTCTTGGCATCATTCTCTGTCTTTGTCCTGGATTTCAGGGACCGTTTGCGGGGTGGTTCTCCATCTGCAGGGTGTGGGGTGCTGGTGTGGTGGTCCTGTGCCGGTGCCTCCTGTCCACTAGCGCCGGCGGAGGTGGTGGGCAGTTCATCATCCAGGCTAGTGTCAGGGGCCCCTTGTTGTGCCACAGTGTCCCTCCTGGTGTTGAGGACTTCCTTCAGCAACCCTATGATGGTGCCCAGGGTGGAATTGATGGATCTGAGTTCCTCCCTGAATCCCAAATACTGTTCCTTCTGCAGCCGCTGGGTCTCCTGAAACTTGGCCAGTACCGTTGCCATCGTCTCCTAGGAATGATGGTACGCTTCCATGATATTGTAGAGGGCCTTGTGGAGAATGGATTCCCTGGGCCTGTCCTCCCCCTGTCGCACAGCAGCCCTCCCAGTTCCCCTGGTTCCCTGGGCCACTGTCCCCTGAACTGTGTGCTCACTGCCTCTGCCCCCAAGTCCCTGTTGTTGTTGGGGTGGTGGGTTAGCCTGGGTTCCCTGTAGTGGTGGACACAATGCTGATTGACTTGTCCTGGGGACAGAGGTATGGGCTCGCTGGGTGGGTGCTGTGCTGGTGTTTCCAGAGGGGGCAAGCTCTGTAGTGGCCTGTGCCAGTGTGAGGGGAACCGACTGTCCCGAGGTCCCAGATGGGCCGGGCTTGTCATCTAGATCCAGGTGGACAGAGCTGCTGTCATCACTGTGGGCCTCTTCTGTTGGTGGTGTGGACATGTGTGGACCCTTCTGTGCGGTGACGTTGGGTAGGGGTCCTGCAGGGGTGTAAAAGCATGATTATTGCATCTGTGTGTACCATGGTGTGCAATGGGTGGGTGGCTGTGTACCCCAGTGCTTGCATTCCTGTGTGGGACCTTGTGTGATGATGGTTTTGGTGGGTGTATGGGTATGTGCAGTGGCCATGCATTGGTGATGGGTGTCCATGCTTTGTTGTTGCATGCAGGGCTTGGTATTGGGATGTGTGGTTTGTGATATTGGGACATGTGTGAGGAATAGGAGTGATGCGGGTGAGGGCGAGGGTCAGGTATATGATGGCATGCAGGTGGGGTGGGAAATAAGGTAGTTAAGGTTTGACTTCCCAGAGTCCACTTCTCCAGCTACTCCTTCGGGGACCTCAGGATGCAGAATAGCCAAGACTTGCTCCTCCCATGTTGTTAGTTGTGGGGGAGGAGGTGGGGGCCCGCCGCCAGTCCTCTGAACCTCAAGGTGGTGTCTTGAGACCACGGAACGCACCTTCCCCCGTAGGTCGTTCCACCTCTTCCTGATGTCATCCCTATTTCTTAGGTGCTGTCCCACTGCGTTGACCCTGTCCACTATTTTTCGCCATAGCTCCATCTTCCTAGCTATGGAGGTGTGCTGCACCTGTGATCCGAATAGCTGTGGCTCTACCTGGATGATTTCCTCCACCATGATCCTGAGGTCCTACTCAGAGGACCTGGGGTGTCTTTGCCGTGCCATGGGGTGGTGTGGGTGATGTGTGGGGTGGTGTGTGTTGTGATATGTGGGGTGATATTTAGTGGTGTGTTGTGTGAGGTGCGAGGATGTTATGTGGGTGATGGTATTGTGTGTCTGTGGATGCTTGGTTGTAGATTGTAGTGTCTCTCTCTGGCCTTCTGTCGCAAATGTTGTCTTAGGGGTTTGTGGGTGATGTGGATGTGTGTTTTATATTGTATTGGGTGTGTTGGAGTGGTGTGTGTATGTGTATCAGGTGTGTGTATTTAGATTTGTCGAGGGTGGTTGTGTTTTGTAAATGTGTGTGTATTTTGAGCGCAGCGGTGTGTACCGCCAATGGAATACCACGGTTGAAAGACCGCCACGTGGATTCGTGGGTCTTGATAGTGTAGGCGTATTCCTGTTGGTTTGACGGTGGAGGATTTGTTATCGCCAGTTTATCACTGACCTTTGGTGTGGCGGACTTGTGTGGGTGTCTACATTTTGGCAGATTCAGAGCTGTGGGTCATCATGACCGTGGCGGAATTCCACGGCCGCGGCGGTGTGTTGGCGGTCTTTTGCATGGCTGTAAGCGGCTTTTACCGCCAATGTTGTAACAACCCCCATAGTAATGTGTTTTATGTGTCCTGACAGTGAAATACTGCTGAATTCATTTTTCACTGTTGCAAGGCCTGTTCCTCTCATTGGTTAACATGGGGGCTACCTTTAAATATGATTAAAGTGTAGATTCCTTTTGGGAGTGGATAGACATGTGGAATTTGGGGTCTCTAAGCTCACAATTTAAAAATACACCTTTTAGTAAAGTTGATTCTAAGATTGTGTGTTTGAAAATGCCACTTTTAGAAAGTGAGCATTTTCTTGCTTAAACCATTTCTGTGACTCTGCCTGTTTGTGGATTCCCTTTCTGGGTCAGTTTGACAGTTGGGCTGGTTGCACCTCCCACTAGACAGTGACACAAAGGGTATAGTCTGCATTTCCTGATGAGCCATCTGTGCTAGGAGGGAGGGGGGAGTGGTCACTCACACCTGAAGGGCTGTGCCTGCCCTCAGTCAATGCAGTCTCCAACCCCCGGTGTGTGTCTGGGGCCTGGCATGGGCAAGGTAGGATTTCACAAACAAGAGAGACTTTACTTTTAAGTAGGCCTACTTCAAAGGGCACAATGGGTATAAGAAGGGCACCCCAAACCACAGACTTTAGAACACTTCTGGAAACCAAGAGGAACCTCTGCCTGGAGAAGAGCTGAAGAGCTGAGGAAGAAGAGCTGCCCTGCCTGTGACTATGCTTTGTGGAGCTATCCTGCAGTTGCTGCTTTTGCAAGAGTAAGAGGGCAAAGACTGGACTTTGTGTGCCTTCCATCTTATGAAGATCTCAAAGGGCTTGATTTAGAGCTTACCTCCTGTTGTTTGAAGTCTCAGGGACAGTAAAGACTTCTCTCTGCCAGCACCTGGAGTCTCTGGAAAGACTCCTACTCTGCCCTGTGGTGCCCACCCAGTTCCTGGGACCCTGAAAAGAGAAGCTGGCAGCCTAAGAGGATGAAAGCCAGGCACAGAGCGCTGTGTGGGGTAAAGATTGATGCCACTCCGATCCGCGGCTGAAAACCGACGCTCGCTTGCAACGCAACCGAAGAATCAACGCACGCAGCTGGAGAAACGACGTGCAGCATCGCTGACGGAGGCTGGGAGATCTCAACCCGCGCGGCATGGTTTTCGGATCATTGTGCAGCTGGATTTCTGACACAAACACCACTGGGCGTGTAAAAACAACGCAAGGCCTGCCCAGACCCGAAAGTGCTGACCAGATCGACACATCACTCTCCTGCGGAGAGAAGAAACGATGCGCCCGACCCGATTAAGGGAGAAATGACACAAGGTCTCGCTCGTGAGGGAAATCGACGCATCGCAAGCCCTTTTTGATGCACACTCACCCATGCGGGGTTATTTTTATCACACCCAAGGTGCATTTTCATGCTAACAGTGTTAGTGTGTTTTCAACTACATAAAGACTTGTTTTGTTTTTTAATTGATAACTTGACTTGTGTATTGTGGGTTTTTGTTGTTTTGGTTATGTTTTGTTTAGAGAAATATTCTCTATTTTTCTAAACCTGTGTTGTGTCATTTTGTAGTGTTTTCATTAAGTTACTGTGTGTGTTTGTACACATACTTTACACCTAGCACTCTGAATTTAAGCCTACTGCTCAGCCAAGCTACCAAGGGGGTGAGCGGGAGTTAGGTGAGGGTGATTCTCTTTTACCCTGACTAGAGTGATGGTCCTTGCTTGGACAGGAGGTAACCTGACTGCCAACCAAATACCCAATTTCTAACATGAGTGATGCCAGAACAACCATATTAGAGCAAAATCATGCTTAATTGCATCTATGCCCCACTTGAATACATTATGCATGGCACAGGCATATTGTGGCACAAGGGTCTGCAAAGTGCCACAATGCAAGCATTGCACTACGTTATAAATATGGTACGGTAAAAAGGCCCCCATTAACACCGCCTTAGTGTAAACAAAATATATGCTAGAGTGGTACAAGGTGGTGCTAGGGGCTTTCATACATACCCCTTGGTATTTTTTGTATTTTTGGAGATTTGCCAGTGAGAGTATGTCTGATTACAAACATTAAACTGTTTACTTTTCCTTTAGAGATAATAGGCCCACTGAAAGCAAATTTGCACTTGGGCCCTCATTTCAAGCTGCTCATACATAGTGTGATATTTATCACTCCGCAAAGTTTTTGTTACTATTTTTTTGTACCTTGCTTCACTTCATAGGATCATCCATCTGTATCAATGACAAACAATAATCCATCTTATCACTACCATCTATAATTGTAATCTTAGTAACACACAGGACCCTATATGCTTATCAGATAAACATTCAATGTGGTTTGGTAAAACTTTCGTGATGCCCTATGTGTATCTATCGAAAACGTTACTACCTACTATGCACTCAGGCCTAGATTTAGGAAAAGTTTGTGCCGCCTTTGCGTCATTTTTTTTTTACGCATAAACAGTGGTCTGACTTGAGGCCCACAAACCACCACTTAAGGAAAACACAGAAGGAGCATTGGCAGCCTCCAGGACAACAAGGAACTGTTATTGCTCCAGCTTGGCACACGCCGCAGATGTCAGCTATAACAACAGGTCCCTCCACCACCACTGCAGCAACCCAAAACACCACCACAGCAGCCACAAAGGCAGCGCAGAAGGCAGTAGAGGATCTTTCAACAGGGTACAACCATCCTTGGGCTCAGGGAACAAGATGTCATCAGTAATTACCATCTGAACCAGCAGTCAATAGTATGCCTGCTGCACCGCATTGTGCCAGACATCACTGCAAGGGTGGCAACTCCAACAAACATATCACCCATGATTAACCTCCATATGCTGGCATCAGGATCTTTTCACACAAGAGGTGCACAAGTGGCAGGTATCTCCCAGCCATCCTTCTTGGTTTTCCTTCCACAGGTTCTAGACATAATCATACACCTCTCACCCCAACACATGTGCTTCCCAAACACCCAGCAGCAGATGCAGCAGGAGACAAAACAAGGTTTCTATCAAGTTGCTGGGTTCCCACCTGCTGCACTGGAACACCTTTATAGCAACCGCAAACACCCCCATTCCATAAATGTGCAGGCCATTGTGGACCACTGTGGGGTCTTCTCAAACATCCTTGCCAAATACCCTGGCAGCATACATGATGCCTACATATTGTGGCATTCCACCATCAACGAATGGTTCCAGGGTGGGCAGTATGGCAATGGCCTACTCATAGGTAAGCCACCATACCAATCAGTACACAGACAACACACTTACCATGTAGGACAAACAAGACATACACCACACTAAACACACTTAGGCAGGGGAATACAGATGTACAGGCAACAACACATATGCCACATGCCACACTACACCTCAATCATTGCACATCACATACACATACACACCCACATGTACATAAAACAACCACAACCTGACTGGCACACCAAATGAAGACAGATGGAGCTATGTCCCCTTTACATACAGAAGCTGGGCACAAACCAAAAGTGTCCACTAGTTGACATCTAAATACAGATCCTACACACATTACACCTAATAATGTATAGCTCAGCAATGTGAATGGCATAGGCCATGCAATGTAAAGAAAGTCACACGTAGGCACAGCCCCACATTAGTAATGAGGTTCAAGCCTCCAGCAGCACCAATATCACATGCCATCCAACTCTTGCCGTGACCAATTACATATAACCTAAACACACCTGACATACCTGTAGTGTGCACATTCACCTGTCTGCTGCATTGCGTTGCACACATATGAATACAACATTACCTGCCATGAAAGGCAATGGGGCACAATGAAGAGAAGTCGTGCAGCACCTAGTCCAGTGCCACTTCACATGTGCCCCTTAGCACTCGCTAACACCACCATGTGTGTGCCGTATACAAGAAATGGCCCACTATGACGCAGAGTTTGTGCAATACTGTAAAGATCATGGATGCCATTGTAGGACTATGTAGGAGTATAGAGGGCATATCTGACCTTTCATGCGCTGTGCATGGGGAACAATGTTAAAGAATGTGGTGCCCACTCACAATGCCTGTACTGTGCATGTATTGAAAGTGTCTGTGATAAATCATGTATAGGAACTTATGAGATTCCACTGTACCAACTTTTGCTAATCCTCCAATTGTGTGATTCACACTTTAGTGCACTTGATGGCTGGCACAGCCATCACCTGCCACAAAATGTGTAGCACTGTATGCATGGTGCTACATGGTAACATGGAGGCCAGAGTTTGGCTTTGTAGGGCTACCATGGTGTCACTACATATCACACCACTGTGGTGCAAGGAGGTGGAAGGTTCCACTAATAATAGGACACTGGCACAAGTATGGACAACACACAGCATATTTGCAGTGGCTAACCTATCAGTTTGGATGGAATATTACAATCCCTAGGTCCTTGAGCCACAACCCAAGATTGTTATGTCCATCAACACTGCCCTATGAAACCATTTCACTAAACAGGAACATACACAATACCAGAAGCAAGTCTGAGTCACCATTCCTTCTGAAACTAGCAACTGCCAAGGTACCCACCAAACCTGTATCAACCATTACCAACACATCGTCTCTCATTCCTTTGCAGTCAACCAAGGTTATGGCATACTGCCATGGGTAATGACTCCATTCAGCAATCCCACAATGGTGAAAGAGCGTGCATATAATGAAGGGCACAGAACACGAAATGTGGTGGAGAGGAGATTTGGGCTTCTGAAGTCAAGGATCTAACAGGAGGAAGCCTATTGTATACTCCATCACTTATATGTAAGATGATACTGGTTTGTGCAATCTTGCATAATATATTTATTCAGACCAATGTTCTCTGAGATGAAAAGGTAGATTTCCCCAAGGAGGAGGAGGATGACAATGTTGTAACACATTTGGAGGGGAACTACAAAACAATGCTGCAGGAGTTCGCAAGAGACTACAAATTGTGCAGAACTTCTACACATAGTCACTATACAAATATAATCACTGTCTACCTGAATCTCCCTGGTCTACTCATTCTCCACTACATATACCATTGGAAGGTAACTCATACCTCAGAAAGAAGGAAAGAAACACAACAGTTACAAGTATGGTTGCATCATAGTTTTTGATGTAAGAGGGTCTAGTGCCTCCATGTAACACATCAGTGTCACATAACTCACAGAGTTGCGGCTCTTGCAGGCCTATATCCATGCACCACAAAATAAAAGGTTCAGTTAAGTGGCCAATGTACAAATTCCTAGCCCTTTCCCTACATCATCACCACGCCTGGCAGGACGTATGCAAGGGGGGCATACATAAGGTAGTGTCTGTTATCAAATGGTATTTAAGTAATGTAGGACTTGAACAGTGTCACATCTCAGGTGGATCGCTGCTACACCAGCACTGTGCATGTGTGACAAGGGGGGACATCATTGGGAACTATGGACCTTCATTTTCTGTTCAGGGTTAGTAACCAATGTTGAACCTCCACTGTATATCAATGAACTTATGTCCTGGCACTACCATTGGGCCCAAACCTGCCACATGGTGTGCTGTACCTCACTTATGGTACACACACCCACACACACATTTGCTGTGGAGTGAGCTATGTGTTGCCGGACAAATGAAGCAGCAATGGTTGCTGAACCATTATCCAAACATATGGCCCATTGTCAGGATTTAAGAAACAAATGGGACAATATACCACCAAATTAATGTCACACAAACCTGCTGTCTTGACACATGCCCACAACAAATCTGGATACATAGACTATTGACATTGTCAGGGACCTGATGCATGTGCACAGTGGACTGAGTAATATGGAGCTCTGTAAACCTACACCTAAACCATGGGCTTGTACGGGCATAAAAACTCCATCAGTAGTGATGATGAGTAGGCTGCCATCTTTGCCAGACTGCAACACTGCTACACAGTGGTATGACATTGTATGTGACAGTCATAACAAACATGATGTGGTCGGTTGTGAGGACCTAGTTGGTGGCATGCACACATATGCCAAATATCTCTGCACACATGTAACATTTAAATGGTACAGGCCTGGTAATGTGTATTGAAGTCTGAACAAAGGAAACGTTCCTCAAATGTAAGTGCATATGTATCACAAGACCATTGAAAAAATGACCTTCACATGTGTTCCAACATACAGAAACATAGATGGCAATGATATGACTACACAGGCATTTTTTAAAGACCAACATGTGCCCATGCAGGAATATAGATGTTTGAGGTTTCATATCTCACGAACACACTTCAGTGGTCATATTTTACTGAAATGCCAGTATACATCTTTCCACACACATGGCACATACCAACCTTCATTGACACATGTGTGTGCACTATCTCCAGGAACATGTAGCAGAGCATTATGAAGGGTGAACCTAACAACACATCACAGAGTGGACAGGGATGATTTCAACCCTGCCTTAGTCCACTGCATCCTCTAAGTACAATTTGTCATGGCTGTCACATTCTTTCCCATGTATTGGACATATCCTATCATATCTATGACATTTGCATATTAGACATTACAATGTAGTACACCCACAAATATGTGTTGGAATACATATAAACCCTGATAGTAGACATGTGCTAACATGTATGTGGACACAGTCTAACTACACATGCCCATATGCACACGGCATCAATCATTGCATGCATTACACACATATACAAACATGTAGGTAAAATATACTAATGTCACTATCAAGATATGAACAGACATGCACACACATGCAGCCATACCATACTGACGACATAATTGCATAGCCCCCGTGACATAATATGTGAATCTGGGTGCACTATAAGCCTTTCTAAATAATTTCCAGGCATTCACGTCATGTGTCAAAACATTTTGACATAAACAGCTAAATTCCACAAGCCCAGAAAAAGTATGTCTGGCTCCTGCACATCAATCGCACGCCACAGGCCTTGTTAGGCTGTATGGGAAGGAATATGACGCATGACTGCAATACATCATAAATATAGATGCAACTGCCAACACATCATACTTTCCTGTACAGAAAAACCTGGGCATCAATTGCAAGTCCACAGGCCTTCTCAGGCACAATGGAAAAAAAATCAACGCATGTTTAAAAAAATGACGCATATGTGAAAACGTAATACACAGGCCCAGGAAGTGATGAAACAGAACATCCTGCCTGCATACATGGTACAGTGAGTTCACTTTAACTTCACAATCTTATTGTCTGTGACTGTGTGAAGGTGCGTGGAGCTGGAGTTTTTGGAGTGTTTTTTATGCTGTGTTCTGTTGCTGTTTTGTCATATTTTTCTTTTTATCAGTCTTTTTTAGTGTTTTTGTACTATATTAGTCAATGTATTGTGGGACGTGTGTCTAGGAGTAATATAGTTTGTTGGGTGTTTGGAGTAGGCGGGGTAGTTTTATATTTACTTTTCTGAGCTATTACATTTGCAGTATACAAAAAAATGTATTATGTCTGGAAAAGGGAGAATGTCAAAGATGAAGGCTGGTGAACTGAGGATGCTTTATATGGCTCGTGCAGCATAACTTACCAATGATGATGATTATGTGTGGCCGCATTTTCTAGGGCTACCCCACAGATGCCAGGAAGCTGTGGTGGGCCAAGCCCTAGGTGCCCCATCACCTAAGAAGATTTTTTTAAGCAGAACGTAATGACCACTAGCTTAAACACTGTTGGGCTGACCTGATCTCAATGGAGCAAGACATACTGGATCACCTGGGGATTCAGATTGGTGAAGCAGCTTGTAAGCATCCCACTTGCATAGCAACAGCATTATTTACATGTGCATGACAGGCGGAGACAAGGTTGCATGCAGCATGTTTTGTCAAGGGATCTGGAATGATTATGTTGGGCCTGTATTAAGAGCCCCAGCGCCACCTTAGGGCTGCCATTATGATTTACACTAATGAAGATGAGCCAGGGCAGAAGTGCCATTTTCCTTGCACCATTATAACAAAGAGGTGCGATGCATGCATAGCGCCACTCAGTTTAGACCAGCACAACATGAGGCCTGGGGGGGCTAAAGTACATGGGTCTGGGAAATATGATACATTTCCTATTGCCATATTTCCTGCACTTTTAACAGCTGCTCAGAGCAGGTGTTAAAAGGGGGCATATCATTGTACATGATGGGCCCCTAAATACTCATCAGAAGTTGTGCTAATCTTTTTGGTGCTACTCCTGCTCAGTACAATTGCCCCCTACCTGCACAATGCTGAGCCATATGTTTCAGAAGGCGCACACAATGGGGGCGAAATGGGTGCACTAAGGGCCATAAGGACTGTAGTGATGCACATGGTGCAGCACCACTTTCCTTAAATCTGCCACTTTGTTTCACTGCCCAACGCCACTTAAGGGAGCTTATCTATGCACTGGGTTCAAACTACTAGCACTTTCCTCTTCCTCTATATTGTGAATCAGATACACCCCAAAATGTGTCTATTGCCCCACATACATGTGCTGAATTTGTACCACAGTCCTGTTGCGTCTTACAGAAAGTATGGGGCAGGCCTGCATCTGCACCAGCACTAGCACATTACTCAGAAACCTGCACCAACAGAGGCATCCTTGGACCACAGAGCAAGTGTGTCTGTTGAGGCGAATATCTATGCGCATGTTGGTATCCCATCTTGGAGAATAAATGTTATACAATGGCAACAATGGCTGGCCACACAGTATTGCCAAGACATCCGTAATGTCATTCAGTTAATGTGTAGGTAGGAACAACTATATGAACATAAGTGAATTGCCATGGCATATTAACTCAAGTGTGTGTGCCTTGTACTGGCACACACATATTAGAATTAAGAAACAAGGATGTATTAATGCATTCCTCAACACTTTGCAATACTCACCCCTGGGCAGTTGTTCATTTTTTTAGGGTAATTATGAGCTAGATGTCTTCAACATCTGGGCAGAGTCAAAAGATATGGGTGTCATAATGGGATGGCCACTGCAACAACCATTACATGCCCCTCAGATGCAGAATACTGTGACAAGCAGCCCCATATGGTCATGAAGGCATAAATCAACAAAACACCTGCATGAAAATCCCACATACACATGGTACGGTTAGATGCACACAGGAGTGTCATGGTAGGTGCCAGGGTCTTCATTATCTGACCCTATATCTGAATGACAGATTATAGATGTTTGGCAGTTGTTCTGATCTATCACTATGTTGACTTGCTCACACAGCTTAACAAGTTGATTTTGAAACTGTTGTCCATGCACAGAAATGTTAAAATATCACAAAGCAATGATTTCCTTTCATGTATTGCAGGTGTGCCTCCACCCTAAACAGTGGAGAGGTGTCCAGAATTGAATACCCCAATGCTGGCAGTAAGTGTCACCTTGTGCATCAGATGAGGCATTCCAGGGTTTTGTGTGAGACAGTCTGATGTGTGCAATGCAATGATTAAAAGTTTTGTTTGACCAATGCTATAAAATCATCTTAGTTAGGATGTTGACTTCGTATCTGATGCAATGTTAAGCATTGAGAATGCCTTGATTGTTGCACAAGTGGCAACATGTGCTGCTATGGACTTGTGGGTGTTAGGAAATGGAAAGCATTCCCACATATAAATTGATGGCAATCATGATAGGTGTCAGAGCTGCTGTTTATGTGCTTAGCATGCCTGTTGTCAACAACTTTATCACAGCACTTTTGACAGTCTGTGTGCCACATGTAGCTACTCATGAAACTGTACAGCTAAAGGAAATGTATAAAGGTCTCTAGGTGGCTTATGTAGGAGACACTTGCACCACTGATGTCTCAGTACTCTTCAGATTTAAATTGAGGCTGCAGCCATGCAAGGAGCCATTTTGTGCTGGGCAACAGTCAGTACAGTACATAATTAGTATACAAGTCAGGTCCAGATGGTTGTGGGAAATGTCTATGGACTGTAGCAAGCTAGATCTCAGCAGATATATCAACATGGTCTAGCCATCATGATATTTGTGAGAGATCTTAGTCACATCACATGTGCATATAATGTCAATGCTGAGTGTGTACATGGTACTTAGGTGATGTCTGACATGCATGTGCACATGCTGTTCAATAGATAGGAATACTGTAGCAGCACTCAGTGTAATACCATTCTTACTGTGTGTGCCACATTACTTACTTTGCACTACATAGAATAGGGTTGGGGTCAATAGTTAATAAATCTGTAGACAACTTTGATATGCAGTTCAAGCTTTGCCCAAACTATATGGGAACTTTGCATTATTTGTAAATGTGGGCACATCATGAGCAATGGTGTGTCCCCTTGTAACGTATGCTCAGAGCAGGTCTTAAACCAGGACACATAAATGAAGCTTTAACAAATCTTAGAATAGCCAGTGGGAGGTTTGCAGACCTATCAGATGACCCCCACCCATCTTGCATCCATGATGCCATGGAAGGGCTTGATGTAGCACCAGGGGAGGTAAAGTGGAGGATTGCATACAAAGCACCACATATTGACAATGACACAGGAAATTTAGACTTGTTCGGCCACTTGATCCTCACTTGTTTGTTCACATAAATGTTGAGCAAGGATGCAGTAGTCCACTCACCTCTGGGCCCTGATAGTAAAAAATAGCTATCCGTTATCCCAGTGTACATGATACCGAAGATGGCTGATAGGAAACAGTTATAGATTTGGAGTCAGGGATGCTGTGTACATTCCACCCAATCCTGTATTTAATGCTTTTCTTTTCCTCATATTTCAGCTGACAATATGACACCAGCAGAAAAACATGCTTTCCACAAGCCGGCAGACAGGTACAGGCATATATTGGAAAGTGAATGTCGGGTATCATTTACTACTACATCTGGCACTTTGTGCTTTGATCTCCCACCGCCTACTTCCTTGCAGGCCCCTTTTCCATGCCACTGACACCAGGGTAGCATGTAATTAGCCTTCCTATTTACCATGGTGGACATTGCCACAGTAGTGTAATGTGTGCTGTCACTCTTTTGGTGCTATGATGCATTGGCACCATGAATAATGGGATTAGTGCAGCATAGCAGATGTAGGTTTATAGTATACTATGTTTTTGTTACATTCTCATCTCCCTGTAGCAGGCCCCACATATGTGCTAATTGAAAGGGACAGTGCAACCATTATGGATTGTCTTCCTCATTATAATGTCCCACCCGAAATGTGGAACATTGTCTTGTGCACAACATATAGGTAACAGACAGGCGTTGGTGTAAGGATGTTGAATGTGGCTCAATGCATGCATTTTGTAACTTTGTTGATGTGGCATGATGGGAATGTGCAGCTTGGTTCCACATGGGCTATTTGAATGATGATACAGTTGCATTAAGGGCTAGTAACATTGTGCCAGTAGTGCAACATGGATGCCATCTGTGCTAGTTCGTACACATGTTGATTGTACCATTAAGCTGTACACCAACCATTCACACAAACCACACTATCTTGTCAGATGGTGAGATTGCAGCTACTTCTACAGCTGCACTTATGATGTTTACAAACATGCCCCATGTGTTGTATGTGTTGACTTTTGTGGCCATTCCCAAATGGGGCATGGAGTGGTGTGAGAGTTGTTGTTGGTTCACCCTGTACGATGTGCATTCCACGAGTTCAACTCTTTAGTCCTGATTTTAGCTCAAGTGGTACAGCTCAGTTCAGCATGTGTTGCACAATGCTGCACCAGTTTAGAAATGCAGGGATGTGCCATGTTTCCTGGAATCCGGTACACCCCTGCAACTCCCCCTGTGCCTGTGCAAATTTGTTCTCCTTGCACCAACGCAGGCATTGCTGCAGCATGATGAAGGGATGCCTGCACAGCCGGGATAGATTGTTTATGTACAGGGAGGTGTCCCTTCCTGCACATGTGCAAGCTATTTTTGCAAGGTGACAGTTCAATGTGTGCTGCAGGATGTAACACACATGAAAAGGGCAATGACAGGAAGGGAAGCATTTTGCCCTGTTACGCCATCCTGACACCACCACTGAGGTGGTATTGACTTCAGACCCATTCTTTGATGTACAAGTTGTTTTGGATCAGGGGCTATAACAATATGCAATGGGTGTTGTCATGGAACAGCCACAGCCACACTAATTGCATGTCATTTCCAGGCAATGTGCTGCATATTTACATGGCAGAGTATAGCCATAGTGAGTGGCTTATGTCTATGTTGAGAATATGTCGGAGTGCATTGCACAACTAAACATCAGTTCAAGTGTGGCTTGGGTGGCAATGGGGTGTTTTCATTCAGGGCCTATGTGTCCCGATGCAACCCTTTAGTTGCATGCTTTGAGTGTGCCACCCCTTCTACCATTTGTGAGAATCCAGATAGTTCCCCCTGCAACTTACCCTGCATTTGTGGTAATTGCTGGTAGTTTGCGCTGTCCTGTCATGCGATTACAGTGACCAGCTCCTCCGGGATGACCACTGCAACCATCTCCTCCAACTCATTCAGGTCCTCCTGTGATGAAAGACTTCCATCTCCAGTCTGCAGTGCTGACTTTCAGTTCCTGGCCAGTTTCTCCTTAGTCCTGTGCTTGCAATCGTGCAGCGCTTCTTGCAATCGGTGACAGTACTCCTTACCTCTGCTACGCTGTTGACTTTGTCTACTATTGCCTGCCATATGGCATCTCTCCTACAAACTGGCAATTTGAAGGTCACGAAGAGCTGGTGTTGGCGCACCGTCACCTCTCTGACCAGGATGTCATGCTCCTCCTCACTAAAGCAACACTTCTGCTTCCTCTTCTCTGTCTCCTGGGACTTTGCTGGACCCTCCTGGCGGGACCTTGGGTGTTTTGGGTCTCCATGGGGTCTCTCCTGACCTGCATTCTCCATCTTGTCTTTCCAAATGTTTTTTTCTGGCTTGTGCATGTTTTTTTACACTTATGCAGTTAAATATGGCGCTAACCCATTTTGAGTCAAACATACTGTAGCAGGCTGGAATGGCTTATAGTGGGTACCTTGTGGTACTTACACCCTGTGCCAGGTCAAGTTATCCCTTATTAGTAGAATAGAGGTGTTTCTAGCAGCTTAGGCTGATAGAAGGTAGCTATGGCAAAGCAGATTAGGCTGAACTAGTAGACATGCAAAGCTCCTACTATACGACTTATATCATATAGCACATATAGCACAATATCATAAGAAAACACAATACTCAGAGTTACTAAAAATAAAGGTACTTTATTTTTATGACAATATGCCACAAGTATCTCAGTAAGTACCCTCAGTTAGATGGTAAGTAATATACACAAGTTATTTGTACACAAACCCAAAAAAGGTAAGTAATAGTAAGAAAAGTAATGCAAACAGTGTAGGATTACAATAGATTTGTGTTAACATAGGTCTAGGGGTAAAACAAACCATATACTCCAAAAGTAGAATGCGAATCACGAATGGGCCCCAGACCTATGGGAGCTTGTAGAGGGTCACTGTGACTGTAAGAAAACAGTCAGGGTGTCCAAGATACCCCACCCCAAGACCCTGAAAAGTAGGAGTAAAATACACCTACTACCCCAATAGGATACAATAGTCGTGATAGGGGGATTCTGCAAGAACCACAAACACCAGCAAAGCACTGAAGATGGATTCCTGGACCTGAGGACCTGCAAGGCAAGGGGACAAAGTCCAAGAGTCGCGATAGAGTCCGGGGGGGGCAAGAGTCCGGGAAACCCCGAATGAAGGTGCAAGAAGGCTGCCTCTGGGTGGAAGAAGCCAAGGATTATACAACAACGAAAAGGGCTAGGAACTTCTATTTTGGGTGGAAGATGTCCCATGGTGTGCTGGAGGTTGCAGAAGTGTTTCAATGCAGAAATACTGCAAACAAGCCTTGCTAGCTGCAAGGGTAGCCATAGAGGTTTTTGGGTGCTGCTGGGGAACAGGAAGGACCAGGATGTCGCCCCTTGGATGAGAAGACAGAGGGGGCACTCAGCAACTGAGAGAGTCCCCACAGAAGCAGGCAGTACCCGCAGAAGTACCGGAGCAGGCACTTCGAAGATTTGTGAACCAGAGTCCACTCAGAGTCACAAAAGAGGGTCCCACGACATCGGAGTCCAACTCAGAGGGTTGAGCACTGCAGGACAGAGTGCTGGTGACCCAGGCTAGGAAGTGCACAAAGGAATCCTTGGAGAAGTGCACAGAAGCCGGAGCAGCTGCAAATCACGCAGTACACAGGTTTGCAGTCTAGCGTGGGGAGGCAAGGACTTACCTCCACCAAACTTGGACTGAAGGATCACTGGACTGTGGGGGTCACTTGGATATAGCTCCAGTGTTCCAGGGACCATGCTCGTCGAGATGAGAGGGGACCCAGAGGACCGGTAATGCAGTCTTTTGGTGCCTGCGTTAGAGGGGGAAGATTCCATGAACACACAGGAGATTTCTTCTTGGCTTCCAATGCAGGGTGAAGGCAGACAGCCCTCAGAGCATGCACCACCAAGAAACAGTCGGGAAAGTCGTCAGGATGAGGCACTACAATGTTGCTGGTAGTCGTCTTGCTGCTTTGTTGCAGTTTTGCAGGCGTCCTGGAGCAGTCAGCGGTCCATCCTTGGCAGAAGTCGAAGAGGGAAGTGCAGAGGAACTCTGGTGAGCTCTTGCATTCTTTATCTGAAGAATACCCCAGAGGAAAGACCCTAAATAGCCAGAAGAGGAGGTTTGGCTACCAAAAGAGGTAAGAGCCTATCAGAGGGGGTTTCTGACGTCACCTGCTGGCACTGGCCACTCAGAGCAGTCCAGTGTGCCCCCAACACCTCTGAATCCAAGATGGCAGAGGTCTGGGACACACTGGAGGAGCTCTGGGCACCTTCCCTGGGAGGTACTGGTCAGGGGAGTGGTCACTCACCTTTCCTTTGTCCAGTTTCGCGTCAGAGCAGGGCTGGGGATCTCTGAACCGGTGTAGACTGGCTTATGCAATGATGGGCACCATCTGTGCCCATCAAAGTATTTCCAGAGGCTGGGGGAGGCTACTCCTCCCCAGCCATTCACACCTATTTCCAAAGGGAGAGGGTGTAACACCCTCTCTCAGAGGAAATCCTTTGTTCTGCCTTCCTGGGCCAGGGCTGCCCAGATCCCAGGAGGGCAGAAACCTGTCTGAGGGGTTGGCAGCAGCAGCAGTTGCAGTGGAAACCCCAGAAAGGTAGTTTGGAAGTACCCGGTTTCTGTGCTAGAGACCCGGGGGATCATGGAATTGTCCCCCAATACCAGAATGGTATTGGGTGACAATTCCATGATCTTAGACATGTTACATGGCCATGTTCAGAGTTACCATTGTGATGCTATACATAGGTAATGACCTATGTATAGTGCACACGTGTAATGGTGTCCCCTCACTCACAAAGTCAAAGGAAATTGCCCTGAACGATGTGGGGGCACCTTGGCTAGTGCCAGGGTGCCCACACACTAAGGCCCTCATTCTGACCTCGGCGGTCTTTTCGCAAGACCGCCGAGTTACCGCCGCGGTGAAGACCGCCGACCGCAGCGGTATGCCGCTGCGCGCATTCCGACCGCTGGGAGCGTTCCGCCGGGAAACCGCCGGCAGCCAGACTGGCGGTCGGCGGCAAAGTGGAGACTGGTCAACCTCCACCGCCACGCCAGCAGAACACCACCCCCAGAATTACGACCCACATTTCTGTGTGGCGGTCTTCTGTTGGCGGTGTGCTGTCGGCGGTCACGTCCCTATGGCTCCCGTCGCCTCCCGGAGGACCAACGCACAAGGTAAGTTGATCGTCCGTGAGGGGAGGGGGTGGGGGGGTGTTGTGTGATGTGTGCGTGCATGGGGGTGTGCAGATGTGCATGTTGGGGTGCGTGCATGTCGGGGTGCGTGTATGTGCATTTCGGGGTGGGGGTGGGGAGGGGGTTCGTACCACCTCTGGGGGGTGGCAGGGGGGTGGAGGGGGTGGGGGGAGGACTCGGGGGGGCAGTGGGGGGTAGTGGGGGACCCCTATCAGTGCCAGGGAAGGGATTCCCGGGCCCCAATAGTGCCTACCGCCATGGTTCGCATGGCGGTTCCCGACCGCCAGAAACCGCGGCGGTAAGCAGGGTCATGATACGGGTGGCGGTCTTGGGGCGACCGCCGGGCCGGAGTGCGCAAACTCCAGCCCGTCGGTCATGACCGCCGTGGCGGTCGGAGTGGGGAAGTGGCGGTCGATCGCGGCGGTGACCGCCGCGGTCAGAATGCCATTTTTTGGACCGCCGGTCTGTTCGCGGTCCGACCGCCGCCTCTCCGCCGACCGCCAAGGTCAGAATGAGGGCCTAAGTAACTTGCCACCCAACCTTCACCAAGTGAGGGTTAGACATATAGGTGACTCATAAGTTACTTATGTGCAGTGAAAAATGGCTGTGAAATAACGTGGACGTTATTTCACTCAGGCTGCAGTGGCAGGCCTGTGTAAGAATTGCCTGAGCTCCATATGGGTGGCAAAAGAAATGCTGCAGCCCATAGGTATCTCCTGGGACCCTAATACCCTGGGTACCTAAGTACCATATACAAGGGAATTATATGGATGTACCAGTGTGCCAATGAGAATTGGTCAATTTAGTCACTAGCCTACAGTGACAAATTTAGAAAGCAGAGACAGCATATACACTGAGGATCTGGTTAGCAGAGCCTCAGTAATACAGTTAGGCACCACACAGGGAGCACATACAGGGCATATACTATGAGCACTGGGTTCCTGTCTCGCAGGATCCCAGTGACTCAAGGGCTAAAACAACCATACATACAGTGAAAAATGGGATTAACATGCCAGGCAAGATGGTACTTTCCAACACAACCCCCCCCCAAATGAAGGACAATAAGACTAGCCTTGTCCAAATGAGTCTTCATTGTCTAAGTGGAAATATCTGGAGAGTCCATCTGCATTGGAGTGGGTACTCCCAGGTCTATGTTCCACTGTATAGTCCATTCCCTGTAGAGATATGGACCACCTCAACAATTTAGGGTTTTCACCTTTCATTTGCTTTGGCCAAAATAGAGTTTTGTGGTCTGTCTGAACAATAAAGTGAGTACCAAACAGGTATGGTCTCAACTTTTTCAGTGTCCAGACCACAGCAAAGGCCTCCCTCTATATGGCAGACCAACGCTTTTCTCTAGGGGTCAACCTTCTGCTGATAAAAGCAACTGGTTGATCCTGGCCCTCAGAATTCAGTTGTGCTAGTACTACCCCTACCCCTAATTCAGATGCATCAGTTTGAACAATGAGGGGCATATTTATACTCTGTTTGCGCCGAAAGTGCGTCAAACTTTTTGACGCACAATCAGCGCAAACCCTGCCCCATATTTATACTTTGACGTCCGACGCCGCGGGCGTCAAAATTCCACCATGTGCGTCATTTTTTGGAAGGGGGAACCAGCCTTGCGTTAATTATATGCAAGTTAGGCGTTCCCTTCCAAAAAATGACTTTAAGGCCTGTGCCCCATATTTATACTCTGACGTCATTTTGACGCACAGGACGGGGCAGGCCTTAAAAAACGGCGCGCAGCCTGATTGGCGCCGTTTTTTAACGCCTGGGTCGGGCAGGCGTTAAGGGACCTGTGGGCTCAGAAGGAGCCCAGAGGTGCCCTCCCATGCCCCCAGGAACACCCCCTGCCACCCTTGCCCACCCCAGGAGGACATCCAAGGATGGAGGGACCCATCCCAGGGAAGTTGAGGTAAGTTGGGGTAAGTATTTTTTTTCGTGGCATAGGGGGGCCTGATTTGGGCCCCCCTACATGCCACTATGCCCAATGACCATGCCCAGGGGACATAGGTCCCCTGGGCATGGCCATTGGGCAAGGGGGCATGACTCCTGTCTTTGCTAAGACAGGAGTCATGTCAATGGAGGTTGGGTGTCAAAAAAAATGGCGCAAATCCAGCTTGAGGCCTGAATTTTGCCTCAGACCTGACTTGCCCCATTTTTTGATGCCCAACCTCCATTTTCCCATACGCCGGCGCTGCCTGGTGTGAGTCATTTTTTTTTACGCACACCAGTCCGCAGCGCCGGCTAACGTCATTCCATAAATAAGGCGCCCGCATGGTGCGTTGGAATGGCGTTAGCCGGCGGTAAAAAGTTTGACGCACAACTGCGTTGGCCCAGTTGTGCGTCAAAAAGTATAAATATGGGCCTGAATTTCTTGGAGTAACATGGGCTTTTTAGAACAGGTGCAGAGCACATGGCCTGTTTGAGCTCCTCAAAAAGTTTCTGACAGCTAGCTGTCCATAACACCTTCTTAGGCATTTTCTTGCTAGTGAGATCATTAAGAGGGGCTGCTATGGAGCCATAATTCTTGATGAATCTCCTTTAAGACCCTGTGAGGCCTAAAAAGTCTCTCACCTGGGTCTGAGTTGTAGGGGGAACCCAATCCATGATAGTTTGGATTTTCCTATGTAGTTGTGCAATCTGTTCTCCACCAACCAGGTGGCCCAGATACACCACTTTTCCCTGCCCTATCTGGCACTTTGAGGCCTTGATAGTGAGGCCTGCCTTTTGCAGGGCCTCCAAAACTTTCCATAGGTGGACCAGGTGATCATCTCAGGTTGATCTGAAGACAGCAATATCATCTAGATATGCTGCACTGAAAGCCTCCAACCCTTGCAGGACTGTATTCACCAACCTCTGAAAAGTGGTAGGTGCATTTTTCAAACCAAAGGGCTTTACTGTGAATTGGTAGTGCCCTCCAATGGTAGAAAATGGAGGTAAATGCTTTGATTGACTGGTGCTAATTGGCATATGCTATGAAGGATTACGTCCTAATAATCGTCAAGCTTGTGAGGTTCTTTATTTTATTCCTGGAACAAGTGTCAGATTAAGAAACATGAGTGTAATTAGGAGGTCTTTGACTGATCTCAACCAAGTCCATTAATCAAAATATTTCAATAAATTGATCTTCAAAACTGCAGCTTTATGGTGATAGCAACTCAATGTTGTTCAAACTGACAATGTGGTGTATCAGTCCTGATTGGAAAGAATAACCTGGATTGCTCTATGAAGTCCTTTGAGACCAATACTGGACAGAAAAATGTATGCTATGCACCACTCCATTATGTTTAAACTTTCTGTTTCTGTGTAGGAAAGTACCCTCTTTCTTGGCATGGTTACCCCCTTTTTCTGCCTGATGTCAGTGTGTTTGTCTGTGTTCACTGCGATCTTGCTAACCATAGTATATGGTACCTAGGTACCCCGGGCATTGGGATTTCAGGGGATCCTTAGAGGCTGCAGCATGTATTTTGCCACCCATAAGGAGCCCAAGCGTGAAAAGGTGCAAGTACCCTTTCACTGATACTTTTCACTGTACTGGGTCACTTCTAAGTCACCCCTATGCAGGCTTTCCAGCCCAGAGGGCACGATGCAAAGTACCTGTGTGTGAGGGCACCCCTGCACCAGCAGAGGTGCCCCCTGAACTCCAGGCCCATTCTCCCAGATTTTGAGAGTGCAGGGATACCATTTAATGCATGCACAGGACATAGGCATGTTTGGTATCCCTTCTGAGGGTTTTCCAGGCAGCCAAAGCTGCTGCCACTTCCCAGACAGGTTTCTGCCCTCCTGTTGATTGAGAAGCTGGAGTCCAAGAAAGCAGAACAAAAGATTTCCTTTGGGAGAGGGGTATTACACCCTCTCCCTTTGGAAACAGGTGTTGCAGGCTTGAGAGGGGTAGCCTCCCCAGGCCACTGGCAATGCTTTGAAGGGCACGAAATTAGATAAAGGGAAGGGGAGTGATCACTCCCCTGTCCATCACGACCCTACGGGTGGTGCTCAGAGCTCCTCCAGGGGTCCCTGGGTTTTGCCATCTTAGATTCAAGGTTGGCAGGGATCTATGGGAGCATCTGAGTGGCCAGTGCCAGCAGGTGACGTCATAGCCCCCTCCTGATAGGTGGTTACCTAGCTAGGTGACCAATCCCCTTTTCAGGGCTATTTAGGGTCTGTCTCTTCGGTGGTTCCCCATATTCGAATTGCAAGACTCCAGCAGGAATTCTCTGCACCCTACTAGCTGCTACAGAGAAGCAAGATGCTTTCTGCAAGATTGAATCTCTGGCTCTTTCAAGCAACTGCAACATTTCCCCAGTCATGCCTCCTCTGAGGACAGCCTGTCTTCAGCCTGCATCAGAAGGAAGAATGAATCTCCCTTGGAGTGAAGGAGTCACTCCCCTGCTTCTGCAGGCACCAACTGCAATGACGACCAGCTGCATGGATCTCCTCCCCTGCTGAGTTGATTAGATCCTGCATCACGGGTGATGGCCTGAAGTGTTCCTGACGGTCCTCTCTTCCAGCTGTCCAACTTGTGTGGAGGTAAGCTCTTGCCTGCCCACACAGGACTTTACCCCCGTGTACAATGTCCTTTGCAGCTGCCAAGGCTTGTTGGCATCCTTTCCTCAATATCTTCAGGCATCTTGAATCTCCAGCCCTGAGCACTCCTTCCTAGGATGTACAGCTCCCTGAGTGTTATCCGGCGGTGTTGAAGTCTGCATGGGCCTCTTCTGCTACTCTCCTGTCCCAATCCTGAGGGACTCCTGTGGGTGCTGCCTGGGCTTCTATGGGCTGGGCTCTTAGTGTTGCTGAGGGCCCCCTCTGACTCCTCCTTCTTGGTAGTGCCCACCTGGTCCTTCCTGACCCCCGGAAGCTCCACTTTTCACTAACCGTAAGTTTTGGATGTGCCAAGGCATGTTGGTGGAGCACGAAGACGCAAACCAGACTGCACTCCTCCATCCGGCGTGAGGCATCACCTGCATCCTCCATGAACCTGACTTTGTCTTCCTGAATGCAGTGTTGACGCTTCTTCACTGGTGGTTCACTTCTTGCACCTTCATCCTGGTGGGTAGGGGCTCCTGCCCATCCTAGAGTCTGCTGTGCTTCTTGGAATTGGTTCCCTTCTTCCACAGGTCCTCTTGTCCAGTCTCTTCTGGGTTTTGCAATATTCTTCTTTACTTCTCTTTGTGTGTTCTTGGAAACTTACTTTAATTTAATCCTGTTTTCCTGGTCCCTGGGGTGGGTTGTGGTACTTACCTAGGTGGGGGACTGACTTTTCCATTCAATTTTTTTAGTATATTATTTGTGCTTCCTCTAGGGCCATTTCTCCCTATTGTGATTTTCACTAATTGCACTGGTTACTAACTGTTTATGTGCCTATTTCTGCATACTAGTGTATATAATTTGTGAATTGCTTACATCCTAAGGGAGTATAACCTCTATGGTATTTTTGGCATTTGGGTCGCCAAAATGAGGGACCTTTATTTTTGTAACACTGAGGCCCTCATTATGACTTTGGTGGTCTCAAACTGGGACCGCCAAAGCCATGGGTGCAAGAAGACCACTAGGTGCATGGGTGCATGTGTGGTGCACGTGGGTGTGTGTGTGCATGATTGTGGGGGGACGGGGTGGGGGTTGAGGGGTCGCTGTGATTCTAGGGGCATGGGTGGCTGGGATAAGTGATTGCTGGGGGAGTATGGGGGCCTTCTACCAGTAACAGGGAAGGAATTTCCTGTCACCGATAGAGCTACCTCCATGGTTTTTGTGGTGGTGGTACCACCGCGAAAACCATGGCGGTAGGCCAGCTCATTATACCGCTGGCAGTCATGTGTGGACCACCGGGTCTGAGGTGCACATCTCTGGCCCGGTGGTTCATACCGCCATGGCGGTATGACTGGTGTTGTGGCGGGTTGGCTACAGTCAATCCGTCACACTCATAGTGTGGTGCTATACACTGCCAGCCTGTTGGTGGTGTTACCGCCACATTAACCCTGGTGGTCAAAAGCCCGCCAGAGTTAAAATGAGGGCCTGAGTGTTTTCTTTTATGTTTGTAAGTACTAAGTGTGACCACAGTGGTATTGCTTGAGGTTTGCATGTCTCCAAGATAAGCCTTGGCTGCTCATCCACAGCTAGCTCTAGAGAGCCTAGCTTCTAGACACTGACTACACTACACTAATAAGGGATGCCTGGACCTGGTATAAGTGATGACCCAAACACTAGTAAAATTCCTGCCTGCCTCTATATCTTACTGATTACCCCAAAAAATGTTTAAAAGATGCTTTCTTGTTGGTTATTCTTAGAAACATTTGTAAATCAGTTTCCATAAAAGAAAGGTTGTAATGTATGGCATGAAATGTACATGTAATGCACATAACTGTACATTACAGTAGATTTTATATAGCACTTTAAATTTCTGAGCATGGCCACAAAGTATCCTGTTTGTAGAATAGCTAATTATTCTGTGTCTGATTTCTCCCTTGATTCAGGACTGGAGGTTCTATATTTTAATGTTGTTTATAAACATGTTATATCAATGCAATCAATAATACAAGACCTGATAGATTATTTCTTGTGATATAAGGGATCAAGTACTCCCTGCCATAATTGTATTGAAATTGCAAGTCACCAATGAGTTCCATAACCAAATAGAGGAACGAGGCTGAAGATCAAGTTCTTTTATAAGGTTACAGAACTTCGAGGAGACTTGCAATATCCTTATCATGTATGCTAGACAGTACATAATCCCATATAATACATTGTCGTTCCCACAAACCACTTCAAACCTTGGTACATAGCTCTTTCACATGGAAGAGCAAGCATGAAGAAGAATACAAATAAAACCTGTGCAAAATTAAACACTTCAAAAACCTGCTGGATATGTGTTGCAAACATATATTAGAAATAGTTCAATAAAATTTGTCAGCTTTAAAAAAAATAATAGCTGGCATAACTCAGAATGTGTATAAACATGCCAAAACATTCTAACTTTTCTATTTCTGAGGAGTTCAAAAACAGACATGCTTTCTTTGCTTGTCATTGTAAGTTACAATAGAGCAGAAGAAAAGAAGCAATGTTCTGTTTTGTTTACTTTAAACAGCTGCTTCAATTACGCTCCATGAACTTGTCACGTAGGCTCTCATTATTCTAATGACACTACTGGATTTTGAGTCGCAGAATCGCCTGTGGTGTGGGAGACTGAGTCTGACCCAATACAGGTGACACTTGTCGCTCCAATCTGGGTTTTGCTCTGGCTAACTAGCAGTGACTCATCTCCACCCAAGGGGGGGATGATTGGACAGCCGAGCGCATGACATAATTGATTTCTCAGGGAAAACGTGGTCACTCAGGCTTCATCCGTTTCTCTCAGTTACGTTAGTCTCACATACACAATGATAAACAGAGGCAGTATAGGTTTCAACAATGCTTTAGTAAAGCGACTGCATCTTAGATAGCAAAGCATGGACTGCAATAACCAGGACGATACGGCATGACAAGATTAAAATTGTGACAAGGAGAGTAACGCATAAAAATAACTCTGCCATATTGTCACTAGAGTCAATAGACTAATTCCTACCTAGGCTATAATGGAGCACAGCATGTTAAGCTCTAATTCTGCCCTTCAGGTTCGCCTGGGAAGACATCATTCCCCAAACCTGAGCAAAGGCCTGAAGTCTGCATAAGCAGCTGTAGCGAAGCATTGAGCAATCAGCATACAGTTGTAGTTCTATGGCTGGAATCTCCCTCTAATGTGTAAGGGATGGGGAAGTGTTTTTATAATAAAACAGCTGATGTTCTGAGAAAACATCCCTACGTAAGGATGTGTGTTTTCTATGAATGTCAGAGAAAAAACTCTACATCACATTCACCGGCAACCTATCTTACTGCAGACTTGGAAGAAGTACAGAGTGAGCAAGAATGTCTTGTTTAAGAACAGAGTGCTGGCCTAGGCAAAAACAATTAGAGAGAAAATAAAACAAGACCGTGAAAGTGGCTATTGTAATAATAATAAAGCAAAGCCGAATAAAATATATCTAGGTTAAAGTGCACAGCGGCAGGCCTAGTATTTTAAAATAATGTGCATGGAGCTATAACTAAAATGGCTACACAACAAACTGAACTGCCTTTCCCCTAGGATGTTGGCTCTGGTAGAAGGCATAGTGACATCATAACTCAACTGTAATAACTTATGATAGTTGAACTCTGTCATTGTTTCTTTATACTCATAGACTGGGTGTGTCACAAATTGCCAAATATAACGAAATTAGAGACTGCAGATTATGTACCAAATCCAGTGTATTACATAGTAATAAATGAAATATGAAGGCCCTTTCATCGCCTGCTGATTTTCTTTGGTGTGATTTGCCTAGAAGACTCTGCAACCTCTTAGGCCCTTACACACTCACAAATTGATAACCTCCCAAAGTAACTAATAAAGGTTCATTGAAAATGACTTGCTGCAAATCAGAAAGATAAATCATCCTCAAACAAACTCAGTGGCAGCTAGTATTATTGACAAACGGTGGGTCGGGTTGCGGTGCAATGTCAAAAAGACATGCTGTGTGTCTATCCTCGTCTGAGTCCTGGGAGATGAACAGAAACAGAAGGTGGTTCACAACTTCCTATCTTGCCAACAAGCAATCCTGGAGCTGCTCTTATGTTGTTTTCAGCCTCAGCGCATCTTCAGAATTGGTTGGAGCATGCGAACCCAGCACTCATTATGAGGCTGGGGCCTCGGCCAGCAATCTTCCGGCTGTTTCACAGCCCTGGGATTGATGGGTCTATAGTGCAGATGTTGGATAGGCTGGCTGTAAACAGCCGGCCTATCTGACATGCGCAGCAGTCATCATGCGTCTATTGCAACCCCACTCCCACCCTCAAACATGTGCTCTAACAGCACAGGCTGACACTGCTACACACAGACTAATAAAATTGTTCTGTCCATTTTATTATTCTGTGAGTTTACCTGCAGCATTCCCGACAGGTGGGGCAATGCTCCTCTGCCTGATAGGAGGAACTGCAACTGAACAAACTGGAATATATTGAACTGTTCTCCTCTCCAGGTTACCTTGTAGGAGTCTGGCCCTCTATGTAGTGTGCAAAACCAGGCACACTGTGTAGAGGGTCCGAGCCTTGGGTCTTTTTTGTAGGTGGTATTCTTTTGTCCTTGGAATCTAGTTTTCTGGTCTAGGGATGCCTACTAAATACTGTACTGAGTGGGTGTTTAGGGAAGTACGTAGTAGTGACCAGTCGGTCATCTACCTTAGGCTAGCTATACACAACGAGAGACCACTTCCTATGGACAGAGGTCACTTCCTTACACCTGATTGACTATTTCCATTCCATGCAAGATGAGGAAAATAAAATGGAGAGGTCACCTCTCATGCAACACCTTAGGGATGGTCGCTCCTCCTGTACTTTGTGTGTTTTCCTGCTGTTGCTCCTGCCAAAGTGGGGGTTTGCAATGGGGGCGGCCATCTGCTGTAGCAGCAGGCTTGGGGGTTGAGTTTTGAAGCCCTTTGAAGCTCGCTAGCAGGGGAGTGTACATTCCTGAGGGAGGGGGTGTTTACACATCCATCCAGGAAGGACTTTTTCTGGGACCCAAAGAGCAGGATCTCTCACCCTAGGATTTCAGAATTTTATCTGGTGGTGGCAGGCTGGTTGTGACTGGCCAGCAACCATGCCAGTGTAGTTAGCTTTTTTCAGGGAGCACAGCTAAGGTCACTGTGAGTACATTTTGGGATAAATCCAATGCTGGTACCAGATTGGATTAATCATTATGAGTTGTTTAATACCAAACAACCCAGGGTTCAGATCAGCCATCATGTAGCTGTCAAACTCGTATTGACCAGTGTCCAGCACATGTATTAAAATGGCTGCTCTGTTCACTTACTATATCCCAAGCTTGGCAGGGACACAGAAGGGGCATATTGCTCATGCATCTATGCCCACACATACAGCATCATGCACCCTGCCTCAGGGCTGGAAGGCCTGTCAGTAGGGTTACTCACCTATATTGCATGCAGTGTTTGGTGGATAGGGCACAAAGGCATTTTTTGCATTTTAGGACTGCATCAGAACACTCAGCCTGCAATCGTCGTGCTGGGTGCTTCTGGGTGCATAGCATGAGAGGGTGGCACAATGTGTGCTTCTGCCCTTCGGGCCGTCCTTTAATACCCCATTCTGTGGGTACCATTTACTAAGGACTTATAATGGCAGTTAAAGGTGTTGTCAATTGTGCCAATATATCCCAACAGTTTTAGGGAGAGAGATTTACCTTAGGGAACCTGAGGCCAGATGTAGGAAGAGAGCAATTTGCGACTTGCAAATTTCGAGTCCCTGCGACTCGCAATTTGCAAGTCGCAAATTGCTATGCAGTACGGTGTCTCAGACACCGTCTGCAACTCGCAATGGGGTCGCAATGACCCACCTCATGAATATTCATGAGGTGGGTCGCAAATTGCGGCCCCATTGCGAGTATAGGCACTCGCTAACATGGAGGCCTGCTGACGTCAGCAGGCCTCCATGTTAGCGACCTGCCTTTTCAACAAAGCTTTTTTTTTTTTTTTAAATGTAGCCCGTTTTCCCTAAGGGAAAACGAGCTGCATTTCAAAAAAATCCGAAACCTTTTGTTTCGGTTTTTTCAGGGCAGGGAGTGGTCCCTTGGACCACTCCCTGCCCTGAAAAAATATTTTGGGGTCCAGTCTCAAACTGGAAGGGGTCCCATGGGGACCCCTTCCAATTTGCGAGTGGGTTACCATCCACTTGAAGTGGATGGTAACTGCGACTCCATTTGCGACCGCGTACGCGGTCGCAAATGGAGTTGCATACCACTGCGACTCGCAAATAGGAAGGGAACACCCCTTCCTATTTGCGATTCGGAAATGCATTTTGCGAGTCAGTAACGACTCGCAAAATGCATTTCTGCATAGGAAACACGCATTTGCGAGTCGCAAACAGCAGATTTTGCCGTTTGCGACTCGCAAAGTGTTTCCTACATCTGGCCCCTGGTTAGCAGGGGTTCTGGGCACTAATAACTATGAGACTACATCAAATACCAGGCAAAAAGTGGGGGCTAATCATGACAAAAGAGGCCTTTTCTCACTTACCTAATATGCATAGTAGAGGTAAAATATTGCATGATCATTTTAGATTCTGAATGAAATACATATGAATTAAGGATGCGTAGGCTGAGGTGCCATTCCATTGGCAACTACATAGTTTTCACAGTGGTCTACTGAAAGTGTAATGCATGTTTTTCGGCCGCCCTTCATTTTTGTTATTCAAAAACACTTTCTTCAAGTATGCTTCTGTTACCTATTAAAATGGTTTTATCCTTTTAAAGCCAAGACCCGAAAGTCAAACATTCTATGCTATAATTCATTATTTCAAAAAATTTATGTAGGGTCATTGTAAACCCAGTAGTTGCCGATTTTATTACTTGTGAATTATGTGGTTTATAGTTTTGTTTTTCTATTTTTAAACAATTCGAGAAATTCTTTTAAACATCATTTTTATTGATCTACATCATTTTCTTGTTTGTGTCAAATTACACTGTTTATATTCATTAGAATGTTAAACTGTTTTTTGGATTTTCATTCCCAAAACTATCATTTTCAAATCCATGTGCATGCTTTTCAAAGCTTACCAACGACTTAGGCCTACTTGCCTCTAACAAAAGTTCTACAATTACTCTCCTAAAGGCATCCTCAGGTCATCAGGTACAGGATTGTTAGTCATTTTTAGGTTTTGCCGTGTAGGCCTAGCAGGAAAAGGTGAAAAATGAGTAGTTTTAAAAATTGTGTCGTTTCTGCTCTGGTTGCCACCCTTGTTTGCGCTTTCACTTTCTTCCTCCTTCATTGATTAAATGTATTCACCAATAAGTAGTATCCTTGCTCATAATAAATACATTAACGATTTACCAAGAAATTGGTTGCTCTCGCACTAGAAAATACACAAAGTAATGTACGGATTAAAAGTAGTTCACTTCCACTGATATCGTGCAAAGAATGCAGTGGCAAAATGTCTTCTATTAAAGTGTCAGATTAAATTCCTGGGTTTGTGCGATTAAGGGCTGTAGTGGTCTGCATACGAATTAACGTTACTGTTGAATTTGAAGATAAATCATTTCGTAATTAGCATTTCATAATTACATTATTTTAATTAATTATAATAATACTATGGATTGCGCATTATATTAATTAAGGCACTGATTGTAATTAGGTTAACAATATTCATGTTGTTATTAAATTAAATAATCACATTACTTGCATCGAATTCCATTAAATACGATTCCCTTCATTTAGAATTCAGGCTAATTTTAACAATCAATAAATTATTATTTATCCATTCTTATCAACATACCTACGTTCACAAGAGTACCAATTGTATCACCGAGAGCAGTAGTAAAAAGTGATACATGGAAACCATCCACCATGTCAAACAAAAACAGTGCGCATTTTTGATGTGGCCCCGAAATATTGAGTACAGGACATCTGGGACACTAATATTGTGGACAACATGTCAAAGGAGCAGAATCTCGATAAGTAGTTTAGCATGGATTTTCTACACAACTCCACATAAATGTACCTTGCAAATTATGCTAATCTTCAAGGTACATAGATGTGAAGTTAAGATTAGTAAAGGTGTACTTCCTCTGTGGACCTACCTTTCAATATGTTGTCCCTAAATATATTGTCCATGATATTAGGGTGCCATTTCATTCTTGTACAAGAGTCTTCTTTTGACTCCAGCAGAGGATTCCTTTTTACTAATTGTGAAGCCTTCCGCAAAGAACAAAACTTGCACGATTTCACAAACAAAGGTGGCAGCTTCAGTGAGTCCTCTTAAGTGTGAGACCCGCTTCCTGTGCCCTTCAGAAAACGTGTTGAGTGGTGCCCTTTGACAGTTATCTTACCGCTCTTATTCAGCTCTTAACCCCAGGGGTCACTGCCTCCTCAGCACAAAGCCTTCTTATCCCCTTTCCATACCCGGCACTAGACAATACTTTGCTCCCGAGCCTGAAGCATTTCCCAATCCCGATATAGGGGGTCATGACCGCCAGGGGTCGGGGACGGAGGAAGCACCGCCAACAGGCTGGCGGTGCTTCAGGGGCAATTCTGACCGCGGCGGTAAAGAAAAGGGAAACCGCCATGGGGATTCCAACCCCCTTCCCGCCAGCCTGTTCCTGGCGGTTTACACCGCCAACAAGAGGCTGGCGGGAACGGGTGTCGTGGGGCCCCTGGGGGCCCCTGCAGTGCCCATGCCAGTGGCATGGGCACTGCAGGGGCCCCCTAACAGGGCCCCATTAAGATTTTCAGTGTCTGCAAAGCAGACACTGAAAATCGCGACGGGTGCCACTGCACCCGTCGCACACCAGCAACTCCACCGGCTCCATTCGGCGCCGGCTTCATCGTTGCTGGGGCTTTCCCGCTGGGCGGGCGGGCGGCCTTTTGGCGGTCGCACGCCTGCCCAGCGGGAAAGTCAAAATGACCGCCGCGGTCATTTGACCGCGGTACGGTCTTTTGGCGGTCTCCGCCCGGCGGGCGGCGCCCGCCGCCCGCCGGGGTCGGAATGACCCCCATAGTCTTCTGTTGTTCTCTTATAGTCTTCTGTTGTTCTCTTTTTTAACCTTTTACGTCATGAACACTGGGAGGACTGGTTGGCTCAGTAAATATTGTGGTCATTACAACCCTGGCGGATGGTGTTAAAGCGGCGGTAAGACCGCCAACATGCCGGCGGTAAAAAATGTGCAATTACGCCATAGTCTTCTGTTGTTCTCTTATAGTCTTCTGTTGTTCTCTTTTTTAACCTTTTACGTCATGAACACTGGGAGGACTGGTTGGCTCAGTAAATATTGTGGTCATTACAACCCTGGCGGATGGTGTTAAAGCGGCGGTAAGACCGCCAACATGCCGGCGGTAAAAAATGTGCAATTACGCCGAGGCGGAAACCACCAACAAAGACAGCCACTTTAACACTCCGACCGCCATGGCAGTACAGACAAACAGCGCGGCGGTCACCGCCAACAGACAGGCGGAGGACAATGTCCCACCCACACTCTTACAACCCACCAATCCGCCACCTTTTCCGGAACGGATTCACCGCGGATAAAAACACGGCGGAAACAGGAATTCCGAAGGGAAAACGCTCACCTCTACACACCCCACGAGGAACGAGGACACCATGGACCCGGAACTCCAAATTCTCCCTGTGATAGTCTTCTTGCTCCTCTGCCAGGAGCACGAATGCAGGAGGCGAAGACCACGGTGAGTACTGCACCTACGACACAGGGGAGGGAAAAAAAAGGGACACACACACGCAACACGCAACACCCCCACCCTCACCCACTACAACACACACACTAATGCATATTGATACATCACAGTTACACCCCCTAGCCCCCCACGAAAGAATGCAAAGACAGTAGAAAATGAGTGTAACCATTGTAATCTATTAAAATCAAGCAAAGCCACAGTCTCTCAAGTCTCTACAGTGGGTGGCTTGCCCACTGTTCCATCCTGGGGTGTGCAAAGCCACAGTCTCTCAAGTGGATAACAGTCTCCACTGGTTCTGGAGGGGGCATGGTGCCCAGAGTGCTTCATCCTGCTAAGGACAGAGGTAGTGGATGGATCTCTCCACTGGTTCTGGAGGGGGCATTGTGCCCAGGGTGCTTCATTCTGCCCGTGACGGACTCAGTAGCATCAGTGCCCTTGGCACTCATGGGCCAGCAGTGCTTGAGACCGCGGGGCCCTGTTCAGCGGTGCTTGAGACGGCGGTGCCCTGTTCAGCGGTGCCTGAGACGGCGGTGCCCTGTTCAGCGGTGCCTGAGACAGCGGTGCACTATTCAGCGCTGCTTGAGACGACGGTGCCCTGTCAGCGATGCTTGAGACTGCAGTGCCCTGTTCAGCGGTGCTTGAGATGGCGGTCTATATTGCAGTGACTCAGCTGCTGGCGGACCTTCATGGTCCATCGGGGCTTGTGCTGGCGGTCCTTCATGGCCCAGCAGGGCTTTTGATGGTGGTCCTTCATGGCCCAACGGGGCTTTTGCTGGCGGTCCTTCATGGCCCATCGGGGCTTGTGATGGCGGTCCTTCATGGCCCAGCGGGGCTTGTGCTGGTGGTCCTTCATGGCCCAGCGGGGCTTTTGCTGGCGGTCCTTCATGGCCCAGCGGGGCTTTTGCTGGCGGTCCTTCATAGCCCAGCAGGGCTTGTGCTGGCGGTCCTTCATGGCCCAGCTGGGCTTTTGCTGACGGTCCTTCATGGTCCAGCTGGGTTTTTGCTGGCGGTCCTTCATGGCCCACCTGGGCTTGTGCTGGCGGTGGCCTCCTGGGAAGCTGGGCTTGTGCTGGTGGTGGCCTTCTGGGCAGCTGGGATGATGGCGGTCTTCTCCGGTGTGCTGCTCTTCCCAGACTTGCTGACCTTCTTGTGCCCCTTCCCCACCTTGGAAGGTGTCGCAGTTGACTCCACACTCCCACCTGTACCCCCAGGAGCGGCTTTGGTGGCTGGATCCCCCTCTCCCGCCGGGCACTGGCCAACTTCTGATGCTTCACAGGTGGGGGACTGTCTGTGCTGTGGCTCCGTGCCACACTGGCTGTCCTGGTGGCCGGTGCACTCCATATTCCCGTGACTACAGACACCACTGGTCCCGGAGATGTTGTGGCTGAGGTGCTAGTTCGGGACCTATGAGACGAACGGGGTGGGGGAGGTGTGGGAAAGAGGTCAAGGCTGGACAGGAAAAGTTTTTGGGACACACTGGGATGGGTAGCTGGAGGGGGTTTGGGAGTAGAGGAAGAGGTTGTGGTTGTAGGAGGTGTTCGTTTTCTGACTTTGGGTGAAGGTGCATGCGCTGGAGGCTGTGGTGAGGTGGATGGCTGTTGGGTGGGTGTGTGCCTGCGTTTGTGTATCTTGGGAGGGGGCGTCACAGACACACTGGGAGAGGACACAGGGGACGTGTGAATGGTAGTGGCGGTGGTGACTGCACGTGATCGGGGTGTGGTGGTGGGTGTGCTGGTGATTGATGTAGTGGCTGTAGAAGTAGTGCATGCAGGTGTGAGTGTAGATGAGACAGGGATAGAGGAGGGAGACGAGGAAGAGGGGGACACAGTGGAGGCAGTGGATGTTGCTATGTCTGCATGTGTGTGATGCTTGCATGAGTGCCTGTGGGATGTGTGGTGCTTATGTTTGCTTGAGCTTCCCTTGGGTGTTGACGTGTGTGCATGCTGGTCTGTAGGTGTGCTTGGGATAGGGTGAGGTACAGGGGGATTGGGTCGAGGTGGAGGAAGTTGGAGGGGGGAGGCTAGACACAGGAACAATGGCTGCCATCAGTGCTGAGGCCAGAGTCTAAAAAGCTTGCTGAAGGGCCACCTGACCAGAATGAATGCCCTCCAGGAATGCATTTGTTTGTTGCAACTGCCTTTCTACACCCTGGATGACATTCAAAATGGTAGACTGCCCAACAGTGAGGGACCTGAGGAGGCAATGGCCTCCTCACTGAGGGCAGCAAGGGTGACAGGGGCAGGCCCTGAGGTGCCTGGGATGAAGGTGATGCCCACCCTCCTGGGTGAGCGGGCAGGGGCCGAGGGTGAGGGGCTGCTGGGAGGGCAGTGCTGGAAGGCGGGTGGCGGCTGTACCTGTAGATGGGGGGGAACAGATGTTGCCGCCACCACAAGGGAGCTCCCACCAGAGGACGAGTCCGTGTCACTGGTTTCAGCTCCTGTCCCTGCTTTGGAGCTCCCCTCGCCCTCCGTCCCACTGGTGAAGTCCGATTCTGTAGTGTGGCCCTCCATGGCCATGTGGGATGCAGCCCCCTCGTGCTCCGGTGCCACTGCTCCTCCGCCTGATGATGCTAATGCACACAAGAACAGGGAGACCACAAAAAGGGGGGGGCGACAGAAGAAAGACATGTTGAGTGCATGCATTACCGCTACCGTTGGCTGACACGACAGACACAGAAGCCCCCTGCACTACGCCGTGCTCTTGGGCTCCGCTGTTCAATTCCTGGGAAATGGCCTACAAGGCTATGGACGACATCTGCACACATGGGTGACACAGGGGACATGTGAGAAGATGGCAGCATCCTCCGGTGTACCAACCGTTGGTGGACCTGTCGATAATGGAGGAAAGACATGTGATAATCACATACAGGCTTGACCGTGCCACAATCCAGGAACTGTGTACCCAGTTGGAGCCAGACTTGATGTCCGCTATCCGCCATCCCACAGGAATCCCCCCTCCAGTGCAGGTGCTGTCAGTGCCCCATTTCCTTGCAAGTGGGTCATTTCAAACAACAGTGGCCATAGCATCAGGGATGTCCCAGCCTATGTTCTCCAAAGTGTTGTCCAGAGTGTTGTCTGCCCTGCTGAAAGACATGTGGAGCTACATCGTTTTCCCTCAGGTGGAGGATTTGCCTACAGTGAAAGTTGATTTCTATGCCCTGGGACATATCCCCAACGTCATAGGTGCCATTGATGGGACATATGTAGCTTTGGTCCCGCCCCACAGGAGTGAACAGGTGTACAGAAACCGGAAGAGTTATCATTCCATGAATGCACAGATGGTATGTATGGCAGACCAGTACATCTCCCATGTGAATGCCATGTTCCCTGGCTCAGTGCCTGACACCTACATCCTGCGGAATAGCAGCATCCCTTATGTGATGGGTCAACTCCAGAGGCACCGTGTGTGGCTATTAGGTGAGCACCTGGAAGCTAGTCAGTGGTAATGGTTGTCTGGGTCTGGGGATATCCATCCAGGTTAGTGTGTGTCTAACAGTTGTCCCTCGCCATTTGCAGGTGACTCTGGTTACCCCAACCTGTCATGGCTACTGACCCCAGTGAGGAATCTCAGGACCAGGGCAGAGGAACGCTACATTGAGGCCCATGGGCGAACTAGGAGGGTGATCGAGCGTACCTTCGGCCTCTAGAAGGCCAGGTTCAGATGCCTCCATATGACAGGTGGATGAATATTCTACTCACCAAAGAAGGTGTGCCAGATCATCGTGGCCTGCTGTATGCTTCACAACTTGGCTTTGCGACAACAGGTGCCTTTTCTGCAGGAGGATTGTCCAGGTGGCAGTGTTGTTGCAGCTGTGGAGCCTGTGGACAGTAAAGACGAGGAAGCAGAGGAAGAAGATATGGACAACAGGGACTCAAGTGATCCAGCAATATTTCCAGTGAGATAAAAGGTAAGAATACAAACCTGCCTACTACATGTACTTAAACACTACTACCTCTCTACTGTCTGTCGTTTTCACCCAGTGTATGGTCACTGAGTTGTCACTTTCCCTTACGATTTCACAAATGTGGGTCCCACAGTGTGACATCTGCTTTGATTCCTCATGGACTAGAGCTGTGTGACATAGGTATGTTGACATTACCAATGAAAATGCTTTTTGCTACAGATATTGCTAATACAGTATTCCGAAATCACAGACAGACTCCAGATTGATTTGTGCTTTAAGGGTGTTAATTTAAGTGCTCAATGTTGGAGGGGGTTGTAAAATGGTGAGGGGTGATGGCGGAGGAATGTCCATTGCTGGGTCCAGTCTATTAGTCTCACAGGTGCATTGCCCATATGGGCATAGAAAGTGGAGCTGGGGCAGTTTAAGGATGGACAGGGTGACAAAGTGGGACAGTAGGATGACAATCAGGGTGGTCTCATTTCTTGGCGGGGGTCTTGGCATCGTTCTCTGTCTTTGTCCTGGATCTCAGGGACCGTTTGTGAGGTGGTTCTCCCTCTGCAGGGGGTGGGGTGCTGGTGTGGTGGTCCTATGGTGGTGCCTCCTGTCCACTAGCGCCGGCGGAGGTGGTGGGCAGTTCATCGTCCATGCTAGTGTCAGGGGCCCCTTGTAGTACCACAGTGTCCCTCCTGGTGTTGAGTACTTCCTTCAGCACCCCTATGATGGTGCCCAGGGTTGAATTGATGATTCTGAGTTCCTCCCTGAAGCCCATATACTGTTCCTCCTGCAGGTGCTGGGTCTCCTGAAACTTGGCCAGTACTGTTGCCATCGTCTCCTGGGAGTGGTGGTAGGCTCCCGTGATGGAGGAGAGGGCCTCGTGGAGAGTGGGTTTCCTGGGCCTGTCCGCCCCCTGTCGCACAGCAGCCCTCCCAGTTCCCCTGTGTTCCTGTGCCTCCGTCCCCTGGACCGTGTGCCCACTACCACTGCCCCCAGGTCCCTATTGTTGTTGGGGTGGTGGGTTAGCCTGGGTTCCCTGTAGTGGTGGAAACACAGCTGATTGACGTGTCCTGGGGAAGGAGGTATGGGCCCGCTGGGTGGGTGCTGTGGTGGTGTTTCCAGAGGGGGGAAGCTCTGTAGTGGCCTGTGACTGGGTGAGGGTAACCGACAGTCCCGAGGTCCCCGATGGGCCGGGCTGGTCATCTAGATCCAGTTGGACAGAGGTGCTGTCATCACTGTGGGCCTCTTCTGTTGGTGGTGTGGACGTGTGTGGTCCCTCCTGTCCGGTGACGTTGGGTAGGGGTCCTGCAGGGGTATAAAAGCATGATTATTGCATCTGTGTGTGTCATGGTGTGCAATGGGTGGGTGACCGTGTACCCCAGTGCTAGCATTCCTGTGTGGGACCTTGTGTGATGATGGTTTACGGGGGTGAATGGGTATGTGTAGTGGGCATGCTTTAGTGATGGGTGTCCATGCTTTGTTGTTGCATGCAGGGCTTGGTGTTAGGATGTGTGGTTTGTGATGTTGGGACATTTGTGATGAGTTGGAGTGATGGGGGTGAGGGTGAGGGTGGGGGTATGTGCTTGCATGCTTGTAGGGTGGGGGATGCAATAGTTAAGATTTGACTTACCAGAGTCCATTTATCCACCTACTCCTGCGAGGCCCTCAGGATGCAGAATTGCCAAGACCTGCTCCTCCCATGTTGTTAGTTGTGGAGGAGGAGGTGGGGGTCCAACGCCAGTCCGCTGAACCGCAAGGTGGTGTCTTGAGACCACGGAACGCACCTTCCCCCGTAGGTCGTTCCACCTCTTCCTGATGTCCTCCCGATTTCTTGGGTGCTGTCCCACTGCGTTAACCCTGTCCACTATTCTTCGCAATAGCTCCATCTTCCTTGCAATGGAGGTGTGCTGCACCTGTGATCCGAAAAGCTGTGGCTCTACCCGGACGATTTCCTCCACCTTGACCCAGAGCTTCTCCTCCAAGAACCTGGGGTGTCTTTGCCATGCCCTGGGGTGGTGTAAGTGATGTATGGGGTGGTTTGTGGGGTGATAAGTATGCTGATATGTAGTGGTGTGTAGTGTGAGGTACGTGGAAGTTATGTGGATAATGGTGTTGTGTGCCTGTGGATGCTTGTATTGTTGATGGTGGTGTCTCTCTCTGGCCTTTGTTCGTGATTTGTGGTCGTAAGGGTTTGTGGGTGATGTGGGTGTGTGTTTTATATTGTATTGGGTGTGTGGGAGTGGTGTGTGTATGTGTATCAGGTGTGTGTATTTGGAATTGTCCAATGTGGTTGAGTTTTGTAAGAGTGTGTGTATTTTGAACGCGGCAGTGTGTACCGCCAATGGAATACCGCGGTTGAAAGACCGCCATGTGGATTCGTGTGTCGTGATAGTGTGGGCGTATTTCTGTTGGCGTGACGGTGGAGGATTTGTTATCGCCAGTTTATCACTGACCTTTGGTGTGGCGGACTTGTGTGGGTGACTGAATTTTGGCGGATTCCGAGCTGTGGGTCATAATAGCTGTGGCGGAATTCTGTGGCCGCGGTGGTGTGTTGCCGGTCTTCTGCACGGCGGTATGCGGCTTTTACCGCCAATGTTGTAATGACCGCCTATATCTTGTAACCGAAATGTGTCCGTTCTGATGAGCAGGGCATATTAACACAAAGCACAGTTGGCAAAGTGTGCAAACTCCTTATAATTTCTTCTGTTTTCTGTTATCATGATCATCCAGCACTTTGCCCAAAACTATGCCTTCTGCTTTCATACTTTCCCTGAGATGCTTAGACATATTCGTAATTTGTCCTCTATATGCCTATCATGGGACAATGCTCCCTTGGACCTAAAGTCAGTATTATGATGAAGGTATTTAAATGCTCTGGTGCTATCAAGATTGGGTCGATCCACTTTCTTTCTGGCAGTTTGAGGTAAGTCAAATGTCTATGGCTGCTAGACAGACAGTTTAACATCATGTTTATTGATGAAATACATGTTAAGCACATATGGCAGACAGAGCATCTAACGTGTTTGCTTAGACGTAGATGGCAATTGGCCAACATTGCCATTTGCATGTTAGTTCTGAGTCTGGGAGAAGATTAAAAATGAAATGACGGTCATTTTAAATCGGAAGGATGTGGAATAATAGGTCCTATTAGTTAGTTCTGAGCATGGCGGATGAATCCAAGAAGAAGATCAGAACAATTATGCTAATTAATGAGAAGTGTGAATATCCTTTGTGAGGTAGGTAGCAGCATTGGGGTATGCCAAGGCAGGGGAGGGAGCTCAGAGTGGCAAGAAAAGTCTGGTAATGTTTACAGACCCACATGGCTGGTTGAGACATTGGCTTAAAAACATTTGGGATAGCAATGCTGAATTACTGAACACATATGTAAGCAGCTGTATTACTCAGCCTTCAACTAACATGGTTGTATGGTTGTATGCCAAGTCCATGGCAGCAATGGGGGTTGGGAAAGATGGGAAATCACAATGGCCACAAAAGAAACAGAGTGAGGAGTGAACCCTGAGACAAAAGATGCCACCTAGCACAAAGGTGGATTCCATGTCCTATTTTTGTTGAAATGTGTAACAGAGTAAAATCCTCATGACAACATCTGCACTTAGTTTAAGAAACGTATCCGACATTCTAGGCTAGTACAACAGAGATGCTGACATGTGGATATCTTTCCTCCCAGGAGAATTGATAAATGTGTAATGCAAAAAAGTAGACCAGTGATGGAGGTCGGATGTATCATTGTGCCTGATGCTATTTTCTGACTTGCTTATTATTTGTGCACAGGTAGCTGTCACAGATATAACTCAGAATAAATTGGTTATTGCTTGTTAATAAATATATTTTAATTAGAAATGCAAGTCTGTTGTACCTAAGTTTATTATATTTTGTCAGAAAACTGTTTAAGATGTAAGCTAGGGTTGGCGTAAACATTAGTCCTTTTCCTTCACTATGCCAAAAGCCAGAGAAGCTATTTTTTTCCATGTATCACTGGGTACCAAATACAAATAAACTATACATTTTTATACAAGACATGGGCAGAAGAACGTTACAATGAGGCACATGGGCGAACAAGAAGAATAATCGAGAGGACATTCGGTCTCCTGAAGGCCAGGTTTTGGTGCCTCCATCTAACAGGTGGATCCCTGTGCTACTCACCCTAGAAGGTCTGCTAGATCATCGTGGCATGCTGTATGTTGCAAAGCCTTGCCTTGAGATGTCAGGTGCCTTTTCTGCAGGTGGATGAGGCTGGAAATGGGTGTGTGGCAGCAGAAGACCCTATGGACAGTGACGAAGAGGAGGCAGAGGATGAGGATGAGGACAACAGAACAGCAATCATTCGACAGTACTTCCAGTGACACACATGTAGGACACTGTAAATTCACCTTCCATTGACAGTTTTGTGTTGCACATTGTATATGGCAGGCTGTTTTTCACACTACTATGGCCACTTAGTGAACCCTTTGGCATCTCTATTTGCAGATATCTGTGTCCCACTCTGGCTCCTGGTGTGTTGATTGCAGCCAACTACAGGTCATACCTATGTATACATTACTTTACAGTTGAATTACAATGTTTACAGCTTTTTAAACTAATACAAAGTTCAATCAATTGACAGACTCCATACTTGTAGTTTTACCAAGGGTGTTTATTTAGGGCCTAATAAGTGGAGGGGGATGAGCTGTGGGCTGGGGTGATGGTGGTGGAATGTCCAAGATAGAGTCCAGTCTATATGGATCACAGGTGCATTGTCCAAGGGGCACACAAAGTGGAGCAATGGAAGTTCAAGGTGGACAGGGTGACCAAGTGGGACACAAGGGTGACATTCAGGAGAGTCTTATTTACTGGCGGGGGTCTTAGCAATGTTCTCTAGCTTCTGCCTGGATCGCAGCAACCGTTTGCTGGGTGGTTCTCCAGCTGCAGGGGGAGGGGTGCTGGTGTTGTTCCTGTGGCGCGGCCGCCTGTCCACTTGCGGCAGTGGAGGTGGAGGGATGTTCATCGATGTGGCTAGTGTCAGGGGCCCATTGGTGTGCCACTGCCTCCCTCATGGTTTTGGCCATGCCTGCCAGTACCCCTGCAATGGTGAACAGGGTGGTGTGGATGTCCCTCAGGTCCTCCCTGATCACCTGGTACTGCCCCTCCAGCAGCCGCTGGGTCTCCTGCAACTTGGCCAGTGTCTGGCCCATCGTCTCCTGGGAATGGTGGTATGCTCCCAGGATGTTGGTGAGTGCCTCATGGAGAGTCGGTTCCCTGGGCCTGTCCTCCCCCTGGTGCACAGCAGTCCTCCCAGCTTCCCTGTTGTTCTGTGCCTCTGTCCCCTCTACCGAGTGCCCACTGCCACTGACCCTATGTCCCTGATTGTCCTGTGTTTGTGGGGTGTCAATGTAGTGGTGGACACACTGCTGATTGACGTGTCCTCAGGACAGTGGTATGGGCCCGCTGGGTGGTTGCTGTGGTGGTATTTCCTGAGGGGGGAGGCCCTGTGGTGGTATGGGACGGTGCCTGGGTAACCGACTGTCCGGAGGTCCCTGATGGGCCAGGTTGGTCATCCAGATCCAGGTGTCCAGAGCTGCTGTCATAACTGTGGGCCTCTTCTGGGGGGGAACTGGATGTTGCTGGCACCTCCTCTCCGGTGACATTGGATGGGGGACCTGTGGGGATGTAATAGCAGTGTTATTGTTTCTGCGTGTGATATCTTGTGCATTGGTGTGTTGCCCTGTATGGTTGATATTGCCCTGGAAGCTTTGTCTTGTGTGAATAGTGATTTGGTGGACTAGGTGATGGTCTCTAGTGTGCATGTTTTAGTGATAGTTGTCCATGCAGGTCTGTGATGGGTGTCCATGCATTGGTGTTGCATGCAGGGCTTGGTTTTGGGAGGATTGGGTTGTGATCGTCGGGTGTGTGTGAGGTGCTGAAGTGATGGGAGTGAGGGTGAGGGTGGGGGTATGTGATGGCATGCAGGTAGGGGGGTGAAAGTAGTAAAGAGTTGATTTACCAGAGTCCAGTCCTCCTGCTACTCCTGCCAGGCCCTCAGGATGCAGTATTGTCAAGACTTGCCCATCCCATGTTGTTAGTTGTGGGGAGGAGGTGGGGGTCCACCACCAGTCCTCTGTACTGCTACCTGGTGTCCTGCTACCAAGGAACACACCTTCCCAGTAGGTCGTTCAACCTCTTCCTGATGTCATCCCTTGTTCTAGGGTGCTGCCCCATGGTGAAGATCCTTTCCACGATTCTCCGCCATAGCTCCATCTTCCTAGCAATGGATGTCTGCTGCACCTATGATCCGAACAGCTGTGGCTCTACCCGAATGATTTCCTCCAGCATGACCCTTAGCTCCTCCTCTGAGAACCTGGTTTGTCTTTGTGGTGCCATGGGTGTAGTGTGAGTGGTATGTGTGAGGTTGTGTGGGGTGATGTGTTGGGGTGTGTGCTGTAAGGTGCGTGGATGGTGTATGTGTGATGGTGTTTTGTGGCTCTGGGTCTGTGGGTGCTCTTGGTCTGTCTCTCTCAGTTGTAAATATTTTTGGGTTGTAAGGGGTTGTGTGTAGTGTGAGTGTGTGTTTTATAGTGGTGTGGGTGTGTGGGTGTGGTGTGTGTATGGGTGTCAAGAGTGTGTTATTCAGATTGACGTTATTTCACTCAGGCTTCAGTGGCAGTCATGTGTAAGAATTGTCTGAGCTCCCTATGGGTGGCAAAAGAAATGCTGCAGCCCATAGGGATGTCCTGGAACCCCAATACCCTGGGTACCTAGGTACTATATACTAGGGAATTATAAGGGTGATCCAGTGTGCCAATTAGAATTGGTGAAAATAGTCACTAGCCTGCAGTGACAATTTTAAAAGCAGAGAGAGCATAAACACTGAGGTTCTGGTTAGCAGAGCCTCAGTGATACAGTTAGGCACCACACAGGGAATACATATAGGCCCCAAACTATGAGCACTGGGGTCCTGGCTAGCAGGATCCCAGTGACACAGGCAAAAATAAACAGACACACAAGTAAAAATGAGGGTAACATGCCAGGCAAGATGGTACTTTCCTACAGGAAGACTGCTTAAGGACCAAGGGTGCACAGGCCTGAAAGGCTTGCACATGCCGAATATTAAGACCGGGTTAAGGTCCAACTAGGCCATCACAAATGGTTTCAGAGGGAAAATATGTATCAAACATTCTGGCTTTTTAGAACACTAGCAGGGAATGACCCTCTATGTCTAAAATTTGTATTTTGTCTGTACAAACAACGGAGAGTGCTGCGGTCTAATAACCTCAGTCCGATGCCGACCCTGAAATTCTTTAAGGCCTGGCTTGGAGGCAGCTCCTCTACCCTACTTATGGACAAACTCTGGGATGCCTTGCTGCTTAATCTTCACAGGACTCAGTGTGTTGCCATCTTTAAAAGAGATTTTAAGACTTTGTTGTTTGAGGTTAATATTTTGGAGACTCTGTGTGATATCGTTCTTTCACTGTGAGTTCTGGGAAGCTTCAGCTAAAGCAACTGCTCACTTTACAAATGCTTTATAATAGATTGTTTGATTTTTCTTGAGACCAGAAGGGAGTCCGGAGGCCTGCTTTGACACTATGCTCACTGTGATTTGAGGTCCATTGCAGGGTTCACATGTGCATCTGATGCTGTGATGAAGAGAATACACAAGTAGAAGAGGCCAAAAGGTCAAGAAGCCTCAGAGCGATCCTCACCAACTTCCAGGACTGAATGTGAAACATTGGCATAATTCCCAGAGTTTGTGGACTCAGTGGCTGCAGTGGAGGAAAGGGCATGAATGACGCAGTATACAGATTTAGCTGAATTAAGGGAAGTCTCTGTGTAGGGCTCAGATGAGAGTTTGGTTCATTGATTGTGTAATCCAGCAATATCAAGAGTTCTACTGTCACCGAAGGCAGTCTACTACTAAACACAGTGAGCCTGCTTTTATCAGCCAGTCATTGGAGGATGGAACATGTGTACTCCTGATTTCTGAAGTGGGGTGGCTCGGCCATCACCATCACTCTTGAGAACACTAGAAGGACAAAGGTGAGGCTGAAAGGATTTATGGCAAACTGAGAGTGTTACTGGCCCACCTTGCACTACAGGAAATGTCTGTGGAATTTCAGGCCTGGAACACAGAGATATTCACCCTCACGTCCAGGAACATCATCCAGTCTCCAGAAACCAGGATGTATAGAATCTGAGCCAGGATGAGCATGGTGAATGTACTTTTCTATTAAAAAATATTCAATGAGCGACGGTCCAGGATAGACCCGAGGCCTCCATCCTTTTTCATTATGAGAAAGTAGTAATGGATACAATGGATCACCAGAGAGAGTGGAAGTACTCAAACCTTCCTCCCACCCGCCTTACATGAGCCTGTGAAGGCAATTAAAAGATGCTTGGCAGCCATTGCAGTGGAGAAGGAGTCACTGGAGGACTGATATGCCTGCACTGTGTCTGTGGGTGATGTGTGATGTGTGCGGACCTTAAAGGACTAGATTTTCTGCAGTACCACTAGTAGTGAAGGTTGACAATACCCATTGGCTAGTCCTCAGGAATAGCCTCTGAATTTACTAAATTGATGGGAAAAAGTTACATGGGTGTCAGTAAACCCCAAAGAGTGTTCAGTGATTCGGCTCTCTCTAAGTATCTCTATCGCTGCATCTTCTTTTTCACCACAAAGCCTGGTCTCATTGAAGATCACATCCAATGGGGATGTTCATACATCAGCAGAATAACCTGTCAACCTCATCCATGATGCCAACAGATCTGCTAAGCAAATCAGTAGTATTCAGACCTGCATGGATTACATACATTGCTGCTTCCTTTCCCTCATGTATTGTTTGAGCCAGATAAGCTCTGAGCTCCTCTAGAATGCCTGCAAGATTTTGCTATTCATTTATCATTGGACATGATTGCATCTGCTCAGCAAACACACATCATTTATGTATCAAAGGGCCAGGCTGGCAGAAGAAAACATTCTTTTACCATAAGCATCATCTTTTTTAGATTGTGGCCCTCATTATGACATTGGTGGTAAATCCTACTTACTGCCACACTGACGGCTGCCAACTTACTGTGGCGGCGGTGGATATTCGTTCACCATATTATGACACACACACACACCAATCCGACAGAATTCAGCCACACACACAAATCCGCAAGCCCAAAGGTCAGTGATAAAGTGGCAGTATCAAAACCCACACCGTTACGCCAACAGAACAACGTCCATCACATTATGACCCATGAATCACCACGGAGGACATTCAATGGTGGTAAACCATTGGTGGTACAAACCGCTGTGCTCAGAATGGACACATACACACATCACACCCACCCACCCACAGCACCATAAAACACACACCCACATTACTCAGAACCCTTTACGAACAAGAATTACTGCCAGGAGATTGACACAAACAGCACAGAGACAACTAGACACACACACCACCTACATCCATTCATCTCTCACGCACCCCACATAACACCCCACCACATTACTCAACACATTCTCACCAACACACAACACCCATGTCCCCACAAAGGCACCCCCATTTCACTGATGAGGAGTTAAAGGTCATGGTGGAGGAAATAGTCAGGGTAGAGCCACAGATGTTTGGAGCATAGGTACAGCAAATATCCATTGCCAGGAAGATGTAGCTATGGCTGTGAATCGTGGACAGGGTGAACGCCATGGGACAACATCCAAGAACAAGGGACAACATCAGGAAGAGGTGGAACAACCTACTGGGGAAGGTACGTTCTGTGGCAGCAAGGCACCAGCTTGCCATACAGAGCACTGACGGTGGACCCCCACCTCCTTCCCCACAGCTCAAAGCATGGGAAGAGCAAGTCTTGGCATTGCTGCATCCTGAGGGGCTCGCTGGATTAGCCGGAGTTATGGACATTTACCACCTCTCACCCCCCATACCTGCATGCCATCACACCTCATCACCCTCACTCCCATCTCTCCATCCCTGCATGGACACCAATCACTAAAGCATGCAGAGCATAGGGAAACTAACAATCACACAATACATCACCCTACACAAACAAAGGTGGCAGGGCAACAGCAACGATAGAGGGGATGCCAGGGATGTACAATATGTCACACACATGAAGCATAACACATCACTTACATCTCCACAGGTCCCCAGCCAATCCCAGTGGAGAGGAGTTGCCATGACTATCCAGTCCCCCAACAGAAGATGTGTGAGAAAGTAGCCTCTTTCTAGAATGGTTAACCCCACTATTGGCCTGTTTGTGAGTGTGTGTCAGTGTGTTTTTACTGTCTCACTGGGATCCTGCAAGCCAGGAACCCAGTGCTCATAGTTAAAACCCTATTTGTCAGTGTGTTTTCCCTGTCTCACTGTGATCCTGCTAGCCAGGACCCCAGTGCTCATAGTTTGTGGCATAATGTGTGTGTTGTCAGTAGTGCTTAACTGAGTCACTGAAGATCTGCGTACCAGAACTTCAGTGCTTATGTTCTCTCTGCTTCCAAATTAGTCGCTATAGTTTATTGACTTCATATTCCAATTCCAATTGGCACACTGGACCCCATTTATAAGTCCCTAGTATATGGTACCTAGGTACCAAGAGCATAGGGGTTCCAGGAGATCCTTATGGGCTGCAGCATTTCTTTTGCCACCCATAAGGAGCTCAGACAAACCCTTTCACAGGACTGCCATTGCAGCCTGTATGAAATAGTGCACACAGCCATTTTCCACTGCACCAGGTAACTTACAAGTCACCTATATGTCTAACCTTCATTTACTGAAGGCTAGGTGCAAAGTTACTAAGTGTGAGGGCACCCTTGCACTAGCAAAGATGCCCCCATGCTGTCCAGGGTCAAATCCCCGGACTTAGTGAGTGCGGGGACACCACTACCCATGTGGACTACATATAGGTCAATACCTATATGTAGCTTCACAATGGTAACTCTGAATATGGTCATGTAAGGTGTCTAAGATCATGGAATTGTCCTCCCATTCCAAATATGGTATTGGGGGACCAATCCCATGCATCCGAGGGGCTCCACGATGGGCCCCAGTACTGCCAACCCAGCTCTCTGAGGTTTACACTGCAGCTACAGCTGCTGTCACCTCACAGACAGGGTTCTGCCCTCCTGGGATCTGAGCAGCTCAGTCCCAGGAAGGCAGAACAAAGCATTTCCTTTTGGCGGAGGGTGGAACACCCTCTCCCTTTGGAAATAGCTGTTACAGTCTTGGGAGGGGTAGCCTGAAAATGCTTTGAAGGGCACAGATGGTGCCCTCCTTGCATAAGCCAGTCCACACCAGTTCAGGGACCCCCGGTCTCTGCTCTGGGGCAAAACTGGAAAAAGGAAAGGGGAGTAACCACTCCCCTGTCCATCACCACCCCAGGGGTGGTGCCCAGAGCTCCTCCAGTGTGTGCCTGGTGTTAGCCATCTTGTTTTCCAAGGTGTGGGGACACTCTGGAGATGTCTGAGCGGCCAGTGCCACCAGGTGATGTCAGAGACCCCTCCTGATGGGTGCATACCTGGTTAGGTAGCCAACCCCCCTCTCATGGCTACTTAGGGTCTCCCCTGTGGGTTCCTCTTCAGATTCAGCTTGCAAGTTTCACCAGGAAGCCTCTGAAACTCCTGCTTCATCCTCTGACCATCGGATCATCCACAGACTACTCCAGGAACCTCTGTAACTTCAACAGAGTATCAAGAAAGGCTACTCTGACTCGGCAACCTCAGATCCAGCCAGCAACTGCAACAGTTTCCATGGTGTGCATGCTCTGGGGACTCCCTGTCTTCACCCTGCACCAGAAGGACCAAAGAAATCTCCTGTGGAGTGACAAAGCACCTTCTAAGACGATGACTGTTTTTTTAGGATGCCTCTCCTGGCAACAAGCGTGCTCCCTGGAACACAGGTGGTGGACCCTTTTGACAAAGACTGTCCTAAGGTCCAGCTGTCCAAATTTGGCAGAGGTAAGAGCTTGCCTTCCCTGTTTGTGACAGTACCTCAGTGCACCGCGTCATCTCTCACTCCTGAGGCCTCTGTGCACTATTTGCAAGAATCCTTCATGCACAGCTCCCCAGCACTCTATCCTGTGATGCTCAACTCTCTGAGTTGTTTTCTGGCGGTGTGGGACCTTCTTTTGTAGTGTTGCAGCAACCGCAGTTTGCACCTTCTTTGTCCTTTGTCCTGGGACCTCCTTGGGTGCTGCCTGGTCATCTGTGGGTTCCCTCCAGTGTTGGGAGCCCCCTCTGCCTCCTCGGTCTGAGTTTAGGCCCCCAGGTCCCTCCTGGGTCCAGGCAGCACCATTTTGACACAATCCTTGACATTGCTTGAACCAAGGCTTGTTGGATGAATCCAGCATTGCAACTCGCCGGCATCCAACATCTCGACGTGGGACATTCTTTGCATCACAAAGGAACCTGCAGCCATCTTCTTTGGTGCTTTTCTGTAGACTTCTTCCAACCAGAGAATCCTCTTTTGCACCATCTTCTAGGTTTACAGGGGCTCCTGTCCTTCTTGGAATCTTCTGCGACTTCTGGACTTGGTCTCCTCTCTTTACAGGTCTTCAGATCCAGGAATCCACCATTTGTTGTTTGCAGTCTTGCTTGTTTCTTGCAAGAACTCTAATCACGACTTGTAGTGCGTCCTGGGGAAACTTGCTAAACTTTTCTTCAATTTTCCTGGGATCTGGGGTGGGGTATTTTACTCACCTTTGTGGCTTTTTACACTCTCAGCACCCCTCTACACACTGCACTTGCCCAGGGGGGAATTTGTGATTCACATTCCACTTTCTTAGTATATGGTTTGTGTTGCCACTGGTCCTATTTCTTGCTATTGAATTCAAAGGTATTTTCTACTGTTTGCACTATTCTGTGACTATTTACCTACTTGATTTTGGTCTCTAGTGTATATATTATGTATAATACTTACCTCCAGAAGGGGTATTACCTCTATTATAATTTTGGCCTTGTGTCACTAAAATAAAGTACCTTTATTTTTTGGTAACAGTGAGTATTGTCTTTTATTGCGTATAAGTACTGTGTAACTATAGTGGTCCTGTAGGAGCTTTGCATGTCTCCTAGTTCAGCCTAAGCTGCTCTACTACAGTTACCTAGAACACTACTACATTTCACTAATAAGGGATAACTGTACCTTGTATAAGGTGTAAGTACCCAAGGTTCCCAATACAAGCCAGGCCAGCCTCCTACTCTGGACTTCAGGATCTGGACCAACAACTTGGCCCATCAGAGACCACTGTACAGTCGGTCACCCAAGCCCACTCACAGTCCACCACAGAGCCTCCCCCATCAGTATCCAACACCACAGCACCCACCCAGAGTACCCACACCTCTGTCCCCAGGGCATGTCAATCAGCAGTGTATCCACCTGTACAGGGACCCCAGGCCACACCTCGCCGCCAAGACAATCAGGGACCTGTGGTCAATGGCAGTGGGCACACCATTCAGGGGATAGAGGCATAGGGGAACAGGGACACCGGGAGGACCGCTGTGCGCCAGGGTGAGGACAGGCCTAGGGAACCCAACTCTCCAGGAGACACTCACCGAGGTCCTGGGAGCCTACCAACATTCCCAGGACACGATGGTCCATATCCTTGACAACGTGCAGGCAGGAGAACAGGCAGCTGCAGGAGGAACAGTATCAGGTGATCAGGGAGGACTTGGAGGCCATCAACACCACCTTATTCTCCATAGCAGGGGTGCTGGCAGGCATGGCCAACATCATGAGGGAAGCAACAGCACACCAGTGGACCCCTACCACTAGCCAGTCCATTGACCAACACTCCACTTCCGCTGCAGCTAGTAGGCAGGAGGCCCCACCACAGGACTCATAGGCCACCAGCACCCCTAACCCTGCAGAAGGTGAACTGCCCCGCAAATGTTCCCTGCAAACCAGACAGAAGCCAGAGACACTTGCCAAGACCACTGCCAGGAAATGAGACTCATCTGATTGTCCCCCTTGTGCCCAGCCCTGTCACCTTGTCCACTTTGAACTGCATTTGCTCCCCTTCCTATGGCCCCTTGGACACTGCACCTGTGCTACAAATAGACTAAAACAATACCCTGGACTTTCCTCCATCATCACCCCATTCCATTGCACTTTTCCCTCAATTTCAATAAACACCCTTGAACACAACTTGACTACTAGTATTTTATGTGTTGAAAATGGGCATTTATGGGAACAGTCATGTCTAGTGCAAATGATCTGAACACTGTGAAAGCATAGGATTAATGACCTGTAGCTGTCTGTTCTCATCACATGAGTACACAGTTGTTATCTCACTAACATCTGTAAAATGACAAGCCATAGTTGACAGTAAGTTGAGATGCAATGGAAATTAATGCATTCATGCTACAGCCACACAGAAAACATCAATAGTCAGGGGAATGGTCAGTTTCACTGTCTTACCTGTGTGTCATTGGAAGTATTGACATATAACTGATGTATGGTTGTCCTCATCCTCATCCTCTGCCTCCTCATCCTCACTGTCCTCAGGGTCCACTGCTGCCACAGGTGCATCTCCAGTCTCCTCCTCCTGCAGAAAAGGTACATGCCATCTGAGGGCCAGGTTGTGCAACATGCAGCATGCCACTACTATCTGGCAGACCTTCCCGGGTGAGTAGCACAGGGATCCACCTGTCAAATGGAAGCACCTGAACCTGGTCTTCAGGAGCCCAAAGGTCCTCTCAATGATCCTTCTGGTTTGCCCATGTGCCTCATTATAACGTTCCTCAGCCCCTGTCCTGGCATTCCTAACAGAGGTCAGCAGCCACAATACCCCCAGAGTATTGGGGTTCCAGGAGATCCCTAGGGGCTCCAGCATTTCTTTTGCCACCCATAGGGAGCTCAGACAATTCTTACACAGGACTGCCACTTCAGCCTGAGTGAAATAATGTCCACGTTATTTCACAGGCATTTTATACTGCACTATGTAACTTATAAGTCACCTATATGTCTAACCCTCACTTAGTAAAGGTTAGTTGCAAAGTTACTAAGTGTGAGGGCACCCTGGCACTAGCCAAGGTGCCCCCACATTGTTCAGGGTGATTTCCCCGGACTTTGTGAGTGCTGGGACACCATTACACACATGCACTACATATAGGTCTATACCTATATGTAGCTTCACAATTGTAACTCCGAACATGGTCATATAACATATCTAAGATCATGGAATTGCCCGCCATGCCAAATATGGTATTGGGGTGCCAATCCCATACATACCCGGGGCTCCAGAATGGACCCCGGGTACTGCCAAACTAGCTCTCTGGGGTTTTTACTGCAGCTACCGCTGCTGCCAACCCACAGACAGGCTTCTGCCCTCCTGGGGTCTGGGCAGCCCAGTCCCAGGAAGACAGAACAAAGGATTTCCTCTGAGAGAGGGTGTTACATCCTCTCCCTTTGGAAATAGGTGTTAAGGGCTGGGGAGGAGTACCCTCCCCCAGCCTCTGGAAATGCTTGGAAGGGCACAGATGGTGCCCTCCCTGCATAAGCCAGCCTACACCAGTTCAGGGATTCCCCATCCCCTGCTCTGGCACGAAACTGGACAAAGGAAAGGGGAGTGACCACCCCAGGGGTGGTGCCCAGAGCTCCTCTAGTGTGTCCCAGACCTCTGCCATCTTGAATGTGGGAGGGGACAATGGAGGCCTCTGGGTGGCCAGTGACAGCAGGTGACGTCAGAAACCCCCCCTGATAGGTGCTTACCTGGATTAGGTGGCCAAATCGTCCTCTGAGGCCTATTTTGGGTATCTCCTGTGGGTTTCTCAGCAGATAACGAATGCAAGAGCTCACCAGAGTTCCTCTGCATCTTTCTCTTCAACTTCTGCCAAGGATCGACCAATGACTGCTCGAGGACGCATGCAAAACCGCAACAAAGTAGCAAGTTGACTACCAGCAACATTGTAGCACCTAATTCTGCCGGCTTTCTCGACTGTTTCCTGGTGGTGCATGCTCTGAGGGCTGTCTGCCTTCACCCTGCACTGGAAACCAAGAAGAAATCTCCTGTGTGTCAACGGCATCTTCCCCCTGCTAACGCAGGCACCAAACTTCTGCTTCACCGGTCCTCTGGGTCCCCTCTCATCTTGACGAATGTGGTCTCTGGAACACAGGAGCTGGATCCAAATGACCGTGACAGTTCAGTGGTCTTTATGTCCAAATTTGGTGGAGGTAAGTCCCTGCCTTCCCCCGCCAGACAGTAATCCTGTGTACTGCATGATCTGCAGCTTCTAGGGCTTCTGTGCACTTTTGCAAGGAATCCTTCATGCACAGCACAGCCCAGGTCACCAGCACTCCATCCTGCAGTGCTGAGTTGACCACCAGCTTTATGGGACCCTCCTTTGTAGTGTTGAGACGACCGCCATGCTCAGATTTCTTGAATGCCTGTTCTAGTGCTCCTTTGCACATTGTTTGTACTACTTTCTGACTATTTTACTTACCTGATTTTGGTTTGTGTGTATATTTTGTGTGTTTTACTTACCTCCTAAAGGAGTATATCCTCTGAGATATTTTTTGGCACATTGTCACTAAAATAAAGTACCTTTATTTTTAGTAACTCCGAGTATTGTCTTTCTTATGTTACAGTAACTATATGATATAAGTGGTATAGTAGGAGCTTTGCATGTCTCCTAGTTGAGTCTAAGCTGCTCTGCTATAGCTACCTCTAACAGCCTAAGCTGCTAAAACACTACTAATCTACTAATAAGGGATAATTGGACCTGGCACAAGGTGTAAGTAGCATCAGGTACCCACTAAAAGCCAGGCCAGCCTCCTACACCCTCCATCCCACATCAGCACACTGGCCATGCACCTGCACCTGCACCCAATTCCACCAGACATACACCTCCAACTACCACTCCCTTAACCTCCACTCCCATCCCTCCTCCCTCACCCCCCACCATCCTTAAGAAGCTTTTTCTTGCCCATCTTGACCTTTTCCCTCCACCACTACCTGCCAGTAAGAGCAGGGTCCCAACGACTCAGCCGAGCACGTCAGCCAAACAGTCCACGCGGACAGTGGTGGCACCACCTAGTCGTGGTTGCAAGTCAGTGAAGGATCCCAATCCACCAGACAGGAAGGTTATGGATCCCACACCTCCTGTCATGAAGGAGAAGGTGCCCGCACCTCCTGCCATGAAGTGGAAGAAGCCCTCGACTCCTGCCAGGAAGGCTAAGGAGCTGGCACATCATACCATGAAGAAGAAGAAGCCCTCAAACCCTGCCAGGAAGGGTAAGGATCCAACTCCTCCTTCCATGAAGGAGAAGAAGCCCTCAACTCCAGCAGAGGCTGTCAGGGTGACACCACCAGCACCAGTCGACAGAGGGCCCTCACCGTAAACTGAGGAAGTGCAGCTCTCACCTCCAGCAGAGGCTGCCCAGGAGGCACCTTGTAGGAAGCTAGCCGGGTTTGTAGTGGGTACACTAGGTACTTGCATCTTATGCCAGGTCCAGTTATCCCATTTTAGTGAAGTCTGGTCAGCTTAGGCTGTCTAGAGGTAGCTGTAGCAGAGCAGCTTATGCTGAACAAGGAGACATGCAAAGCTCCTGCAATATCACTATAGTTACACAGTACTTATACACAATAAAAGACAATACTCAGTGTTACCAAAAATAAAGGTACTTTATTTTAGTGACAGAAGGCCAAAAATATCTTAGAGACAATATGCCTTCTGGAGGTAAGTACTGTACACAATATATACACTAGAGACCAAAATCAGGTAAGTAAATAGTCATAAATAGTACAAAAAGTAGAAGATACAATAGAACACAATAGGCCTAGGGGCAACACAAACCATATACTAAGAAAGTGGAATGCGACTCACAAATTCACCCCTAGGCAAGTGTAGTGTGTAGAGGGGCACTGGGAATGTAAGAAAACACCAGGGGTAAGTAAAATACCCCACCCCATAGCCCAGGAAAGTAGGAGTAAAGTACTGCAAGTTTCCTCAGGACACACTTCAAGTCGTGATAAGAGATATTGCAAGAACCAAGCAAGACTGCAAGCAACAAATGGTGGATTCCTGGACCTGAAGACCTGTAAAGAGAGGAGACCAAGTCCCGAAGTCATAGAAGATTCCAGGAAGGACTGGATTCCCTGCCAACCTAGAAGATGGTGCACAAAGGATTCACCGGTTAGAAGAGGTCTGCAGAAGAGCACCAGAGAAGATGGCTGCGGGTTCCTGTACGATGCAAAGGATGTCCCATGTCGAGATGTTGGATGCAGGTGAGTTGCAGCACGTCCAACAAGCCTTGGTTCAGGCAATGTCGCAGATTGCATCAAAATGGCACTGCCTGGACCCAGAAGGGACCTGGGGGCTTCAATTTAGACTGAGGAGGCAGAGGGGGGTCCCAACACTTGAGGGAACCCACAGATGACCAGGCAGTACCCCAGAGGTGTCAGGACATGGGGGAAAAGAAGGTGCAAATTGTGGTTGCTGCAGCACTACAAAAGAAGGTCCCACGCCGCCGAAGGACAACTCAGTGAGTTGAGTGTCGCAGGATAGAGTGCTGGGGACCTGGACCAGGCTTTGCATGAAGGATTCTTGCAAATAGTGCACAGAGGCCTCAGGAGGTAGAGATGACGCGTTTCACAGGGGTACTGTCGCAAACGGGAAGGCAAGCTCTTACCGCCACCAAATTTGGATAGCTGGACCTTAGGACAGTCTGTGTCGAATGGGTCCACCACCTGTGTTCCAGGGAGCACGCTTGTTGCCAGGAGAGGAGTCCCAGAGAACTGGTCGTCATCTTATAAGGTGCCTGCTGGAGCAGGGAAGTGACTCTGTCACTCCATGGGAGATTTCTTCAGTCCTTCTGGTGAAGGGTGAAGACAGGGAGTCCCCAGAGCGTGCACACCTTAGGAACCGTTGCAGTTGCTGGCTGTAGCTGAGGTTGCAGATTCACAGTAGCCTTTCTGGATACTTTGTTGCAGTTACAGCGGTTCCTGGAGTAGTCTGCGGTTGATCCGACGGTCAGAGGATGAAGGAGGAGTTGCAGAGGATTCCTGGTGGAAACTTGCAAGGTGAATCTGAAGAGGAACCTAACCAGGTATGCACCTATCAGTAGGGGTCTCTGACATCACCTGCTGGCACTGGCCACTCAGAGATCTCCAGAGTGTCCCCACACCTTGGAAAACAAGATGGCTAACGCCATGGACACACTGGAATAGCTCTGGGCACCACCCCTGGGGTGATGATGGACAGGGGAGTGGTCACTCCCCTTTCCTTTGTCCAGTTTCACCCCAGAGCAGGGACTGGGGGTTCTTGAACAGGTGGAAACTGGCATATGCAAGAAGGGCACCATCTGTGCCCTTCAATGCATTTCCAGAGGCTTCCTCTTCCCAGCCTGTAACACCTATTTCTAAAGGTAGAGGGTGTAACACCCTCCTCCCAAAGGAAATGTTTTGTTCTGCCTTTGTGGGACTGAGCTGCTCAGACCCCAGGAGGACAGAACCTGGGAGGTGGCAGCAGCTGTAGCTGCATTGCAAGCCTCAGAGAGCTGGTTTGGCAGTACTGGTGGTCCATGGTGGAGCTCCCAGGATGCATGGAATTGGCTCCCCAATACCTGATTTGGCGTGGGGGGAAAATTCCATGATCTTAGACACCTTACATGGCCATATTCGGAGTTGCCATTATGAAGCTATATATAGCTATTGACCTATATGTAGTGCATGCATGTAATAGCGTCCCGCACGCTTAAAAAGTCCCGGGAATTGGCCCTGAACCATGTGGGGGCACCTTTGATCATGCAAGGGTGCCTCACACTTAGTAACTTTGCACCTAACCTTCAGCAAGTGAAGGATAGACATTTAGGTGACTTATAAGTTACTGAAGTGCAGTGAAAATGGCTGTGAAATAGTGTGTGCACTATTTCACACAGGCTGCAATGGCAGGCCTGTGTAAAGGTTTGTCTGAGCTCCTTATGGATGGCAAAAGAAATGCTGCAGTCCATAAGGATCTCCTGGAACCCCAGTGCCCTGGGTACCTAGGTACTGTATACTACGGACTTATAAGTGGGGTTCAGTGTGCCAATTGAACTTGGTAAATGAAGTCACTAGCCTGTTGGGACAAATTTAGAAGCAGAGAAAGCATAAGCACTTAGGTTCTGGTTAGCAGAGCCTCAGTGACACAGTCAAGCACTAAACACGCACACACATTAGGCCATAAACTATGAGCACTGGGGTCCTGACCAGCAGGATCCCAGTGAGACATGCAAAAACATACTGACATACAGGTAAGAATGGGGATGACATTCCAAGAAAGTTGGTACTTTCCTACAGTATTCAACTGGATTTCCCAAGTTACGGTCATTTTCTCCAGATGTTCCATATGTCATCAAGATGATATACGAGCAGGCTTAAAAAAATCCTTAGTAGAGCACCCCCTTTTTCTGAATTATTGGGGTATGTATTTGCTAAAAAAATAAAATGATAGCTTGTGTTTTTTATTCTTTGCTGGACCAGTCTTGAGGGATGAGTGTTGATTAATTTGCCCTGAAGAAGTCTTTATTCTAAAGACTAAACAAGTGTTTGCTGTTTTTTCTTCGCTTCAACTTGGTATAGATTAAAATACAGACAATAACTACAACTGAAAACCTTTAAAACTGCTTGTATATCATCAGTTATGGAACATGTGGAGAAAATGTTTGTAACTCTTTATTGTAGGAGGCTGGCCTGGTTTGTAGCGGGTACCATAAGGTATTTACATCTTATACCAGGTCCAGTTATCCCTTATTAGTGAAATGTAGACAGTGTATAGAAGCCAGACTCTCTAGGGGTAGTGTGGATGAGCAGCCTAAGCCTAACTAGGAGACATGCAAAGCTCATGCAATACCATTGTACATACACACATGAAAGAAAATACTCAGGTGTTCATTACAACCCTGGCGGTTGGTGTTAAAGCGGCAGTAAGACCGCCAACAGGCCAGCGGAAGACAATGCACCGCCCACAGTATCACAACCTACCAATCTGCCACCTTTTCCGGGGCGGATTCACCGCGAACAAAAACACAGTGGAAACAGGACTTCGAAGGGAAAACGCTCACCTCAACACACCCCACGAGGAACCAGGACGCCATGGAACCAGAGCTTCACATATTTCCAGCTTTCATTTCTTGCTCCTCTACCAGGAGCACAAACGTCGGCGGCGAAGACCACGGTGAGAACTGCACCTATGACACAGGGTAGGGGGGAAGGAAAAAAACAGGGACACACATACGCAACACGCAATTCCCCCACCCCCACCCTCACCCACGACAACACACACACTAATACATATTGATACATCACAGTTACACCCCTCAACCCCCCCCCCAGGAAGAATGCAAAGTCAAAAGGAAATTAGTGTAACCATTGTAATCTATTACATTCCAGTATGCAAAAATATATATAAACTATTAACAAATATATCCACCAAGAATAGAAGTCCAGGTATTGCTCCATTTAAGCCCGTGGAACACTGGGCCCACACTGCATGGGCGAGGCCCATACAAGGTACCCGAACATAACGGAGAGAACACTGCAGGGGCATCAGATAGAAATAAAACAGGCACCTCAGGGGGAAGGGAAAGGGGGACACCTCAGCCGGATGAGGGCACAACGCCAAATCCACGAGGGGGCCACATGCCCACTGTTCAATCCTAGGGAGTGCAAAGCCACAGTCTCTCAAGTCTCTACAATGGGTGGTTTGCCCACTGTTCAATCCTGGGGAGTGCAAAGCCACAGTCTCTCAAGTCTCTACAGTGGGTGGGTTGCCAACTGTTCAATCCTTGGGAGTGCAAAGCTACAGTCTCTCAAGTGGATAAGAGTCTCCACTGGTTCTAGAGGGGGCTTTGTGCCCAGAGTGCTTCATCCTGTCAAGGGCAGAGGTAGTGGATGTAAATCTCCACTGGTTCTGGAGGGGGCTTGGTGCCCAGAGTGCTTCATCCTGCCAAGGACTGAGGTAGTGGATGCCTGTCTCCACTGGTTCTGGAGGGGGCTTTGTGCCCAGAGTGCTTCATCCTGCCAAGGACAGAGGTGGTGGATGTAAATCTCCACTGGTTCTGGAGGAGGCTTTGTGCCCAGAGTGCTTCATCCTGCCAAGGACAGAGGTAGTGGATGCCTGTCTCCACTGGTTCTGGAGGGGGCTTTGTGCCCAGAGTGCTTCATCCTGCCAAGGACAGAGGTGGTGGATGTAAATCTCCACTGGTTCTGGAGGGGGCTTTGTGCCCAGAGTGCTTCATCCTGTTCGTGGTGGACTCATTAGCGTCAGTGCTCTTGGCACTCATGGGCCAGCGGTGCTTGTGACGGCGGTGTCCATTGCAGCGGTGCTTGTGGTGGCGGTGTCCTTGGCAGCGGTGCTTGTGGCGGCAGTGTCCATTGCAGCAGTGCTTGTGGCGGCAGTGTCCTTGGCAGCGACTCAGCTGCTGGCGGTCCTGTCTGGGCCTGCGGGGCTGCTGCTGGCGGTCCTGTCTGGGCCTGCGGGGCTGGTGTTGGCGGTCCTGTCTGGGCCTGCGGGGCTGCTGCTGGCGGTCCTGTCTGGGCCAGCGGGGCTGGTGCTGACGGTCCTGTCTGGGCCTGCGGGGCTGGTGCTGGCGGTCCTGTCTGGGACAGCGGAGCTGGAGCTGGTGCTGGCGGTCCTGTCTGGGCCAGCGGGCTGGTGCTGGCGGTCACATCCTGGCCAGAGGAGCTGGTGATGGCGGTCCTGTCTGGGCCTGCGGGGCTGATGCTGGCGGTCCTGTCTGGGCCAGTGGAGCTGGTGTTGGCGGTCCTGTCTGGGCTAGCGGGGCTGCTGCTGGCGGTCGCATCCTGGCCAGCGGGGCTGATGGCGGTCAACTCCTGGGCAGCGGGGCTGATGGCGGTGGCCTCCTGGGCAGCGAGCGGGGCTGATGGTGGTGGCCTCCTGGGCAGCGGGGCTGATGGTGGTGGCCTCCTGGGCAGCGGGGCTGATGGCGGTGGCCTCCTGAGCAACGGGGCTGGTGCTGGCGGTGGCCTCCTGGGCAGCGGGGCTGATGGCGGTAGCCTCCTGGGCAGCAGGGCTGATGGCGGTCTTCTCCACCGTGCCAATCTTCCCAGACTTGCCGGGTTGCTTGTGCCCCTTCCCCACCTTGGAAGGTTTCGCAGCTGACTCCACACTACCAACTGTACCCCTGGGAGCGGCTTTGGTGGCTGGTGTCTTCCCCCTCTCCCACCGGGCACTGGCCAACTTTTGATGCTTGGCAGGTGGGGGACTGTCCGTGCTGTGGCTCCTTGCCACACTGGCTGCCCTGCTGCCTGGTGCACTCCAGAATCCGGTGACTACTGGCACCACTGATCTCGCCGATGTCGTGGCTGAGGTGCTAGGTTGGGACCTGGAGAGTTGGGCCCTAGGGGACTGACGGGGTGGGGGAGGTGAGGGAAAGAGGTCAAGGGTGGACAGGAAAAGTTTCTTGGGAACACTGGGACGGGTAGCTCGAGGGGGTTTGGGAGTGGAGGAAGAGGCTGTGGTTGTAGGAGGTGTACGTTTGGTGACTTTGGGTGAAGGTGCATGTGCTGGAGGCTGTCGTGAGGTGGATAGCTGTTGGGTGAGTGTGTGCCTGCGTTTGTGTACCTTTGGAGGTGGCGTCACAGACACACTGGGAGTGGACACAAGGGATGTGTGAATTGTAGTGGGGGTGGTGACTGCACGTGAGCGGGGTGTGGTGGTGATAGAAGTAGTGGCTGTAGATGTATTGCATGCAGGTGTGAGTGTAGACGAGACTGGGAGGGAGGAGGGAGACAAGGAGGAGGGGGACACAGTGGAGGCAGTGGATTTTGCTACATCTGCATGTGTGTGATGATTGCGTGAGTGCCTGTGGGATGTCGGTGCTTATGTTTGCCTGAGCTTCCTTTGTGTGTTGGGGTGTGTGCATGCTGGTCTGATGGTGTGCTTGGGATAGGCTGAGGTACAGGGGTGTGGGTCTGGGTAGAGGGTCTGGGTAGAGGAAGTTGGAGGGGGGAGGCTAGAGACAGGGACAATAGCTGCCATCAGTCCTGAGCCCAGAGTCTGAAAAGCTTGCTGAAGGGGTGCCTGACCAGAATGAATGCCCTCCAGGAATGCATTTGTCTGTTGCAACTGCCATCCCCAACTGGGCCTCCGCCGTCTTCTTAATCCAGCGGCGAATGTCCTCCCATCACTTATGGCAGTGGGTGCTCCTTCTGTGATAGACCCCCAAGGTCCGGATGTCCTTGGCGATGGCACGCCAAATATCCTTCTTCTGGTGGGTGCTGACCTACAGGAATTGTACAGGGGAAAAAGAGAAGTTATTTCCAACTCCACCGTCACAGTAATTGGCCCGCATCCCTACCCTTGCCATGTGGCACATGCACTCACCGTTGTTTCATGCACGCCTCATTCTCCCCCCCTATCTTTCATCCACCCCACTCCACACAGGCATAGCCCATACAGCATGCTCCCAGTGTACTTACCTGTTTGTCTGGAGGACCGTAGAGTAGCGTGTACTGTGGGAGGACCCCATCCACGAGTTTCTCCAACTCCTCCGATGTGAAGGCAGGGACCCTTTCCCCAGACGCACGAGCCATTGTCTCTTCCAGACTGAGGTCACAGCAGCACTTGCAGTGTAGGTCCTCTCCTGTCGAAGATCAGGTATTGAGTGATTAAACAGACAGAATATGGCGGTCACGTCCGAGGCGGTGCGTACCGTCACCGCCGGCGTACATCTTCATTGGCTCCTGGGACCAATAGGGTCCACTGTTAACCAATGCAGAATTGCGCTGCGGTCTTCGACCGCGTACCGCAACGGTGCACAACGCCAGCGTATTTACCTCACATCCCATTGTCCCACTTTACAGGTCAGGCAGCCGCCATTTCAGGGGCCCACATGGCTTTATTTTTAACTGTGTCACACATAACTAGACCTTGCCTCAAAACTCATACATGCTTATTTCGGATTATGAATCGTGTTCTGTGTAAGCTGTGTGCACGTACCTCTGAGTTGGTTGACTCTGTGCTCGTTGTTGTCCTTCATAGGCACTGTCCCCTGGGACATGCGAGGAGATGGCGGCATCCTCCGGTGTACAGACCGCTGGTGGACCTGTCGACAATGGAGGAAAGACATGTAATCATCACATACAGGCCAGATCGTGCTCAATCCTGGAACTGTGTGCCCAGTTGGAGCCAGACCTGATGTCAGCTATCCGCCATCCCACAGGAATCCCCCCTCAAGTGCAGGTGCTGTCAGTACTCCATTTCCTAGCAAGTGGGTCTTTTCAAACTACAGTGGCCATAGCATCAGGGATGTCCCAGCCTATGTTTTCCAACGTGTTGTCCAGAGTGTTGTCTGCCCTGCTGAAACACATGCAGAGCTACATCGTGTTCCCTCAGGTGGAGGATTTGCCTACAGTGAAAGGTGACGTCTATGCCCTGGGACATATCCCCAACATCATAGGTGCCATTGATGGGACACATGTGGCCTTGGTGTCCCCCCGCAGGAGTGAACAGGTGTACAGAAACCGGAAGAGTTTTCATTCGATTAATATGCAGATGGTGTGTTTGGCAGACCAATATATCTCCCATGTGAATGCCAAATTCCATGGCTCACTGCATGACGCTTACATCCTGCGGAATAGCAGCATCCCTTATGTGATGGGGCAAAGCCAGAGGAACCGGGTGTGGCTAATAGGTGAGCACCCGGAACCAAATCAGTGTGAATAGTTGTCTGGGTCTGGGGATACCCCTACAGGTTAGGGTGTGTCTTACAGTTGTCCCTCGCCTTTTTCAGGTGACTCTGGTTACCCCAACCTGTCATGCCTACTGACCAAAGTGAGGAATCCAAGCACAAGGGCAGAGGAACGCTACAGTGAGGCCCATGGGCGAACTAGGAGGATTATAGAGCGGAACTTCGTCCTCCTGAAGGCCAGGTTCCGGTGCCTCCATATCACTGGTGGTTCCCTATTCTACTCACCAAAAAAGGTGTGCCAGATCATTGTGGCCTGCTGTATGCTTCACAACTTAGCTTTGCGACGACAGGTGCCTTTTCTGCAGGAGGATGGTCCAGATGGAGGTGTTGTGCCTGTGGACAGTGAAGATGAGGAAGCAGAAGAAGAGGACATCGACAACAGGAACTCGGTTATCCTGCAATACTTCCAGTGAGACACAGGAAAGAAGACAAAACTGCCTACTACATGTACTTTAACACTACTACCTCTCTATTGTCTGTCCTTTTCACCCAGAGTATGATCACTGAGTTGTCACTTTCCCTTACGATTTCACAGATGTGGGTCCCACTGTGACATCTGCTTTGTTTCCTCATGGACTAGAGCTGTGTGACATAGGTATGTTGACATTACAATTGAAAGAGCATTTTGTCACTGTAATTGCTAATACACTATTTCGAAATCACAGACAGACTCCAGATTGTTTTGTGCTTTAAGGGTGTTTATTTAAGTGCTCAATATTGGAGGGTGCTGTAAAATAGGGAGGGGTGATGGTTGAGGAATGTCCATGGCAGGGTCCAGTCTATCAGTCTCACAGGTGCATTGTCCAAAGAGGCACAGGAAGTGGAGCTGGGGCAGTTTGAGGATGGACTGGGTGACAAGGTGGGACAAAAGGATGACATTCAGGGCGGTCTCATTTCTTGGCATCGTTCTCTGTCTTTGTCCTGGATCTCAGGAACCGTTTGCGGGGTGGTTCTCCATCTGCAGGGGGTGGGGTGCTGGTGTGGTGGTCCTGTGGGAATGCCTCCTGTCCACTAGCGCCGGCGGAGGTGGTGGGCAGTTCATCGTCAATGTTAGTGTCAGGGGCCCCTTGTTGTGCCACAGTGTCCCTCCCGTTGTTGAGGACTTCCTTCAGCACCCATACGATGGTGCCCAGGGTGGAATTGATGGATCTGAGTTCCTCCCTGAAGCCCAAATACTGTTCATCCTGCAGCCGCTGGGTCTCCTGAAACTTGGCCAGTACCATTGCCATCGTCTCCTGGGAAGGATGGTACTCTCCCATGATGTTGGAGAGGGCCTCGTGGAGAGTGGGTTCCCTGGGCCTGTCCTCCCCCTGTCTCACAGCAGCCCTCTCAGTTCCCCTGTGTTCCTGGGCCTCTGTCCCCTGAACGGTGTGCCCACTGCCACTGCCCCCAGGTCCCTGTTTTTGCTGGGGTGGTGGGTTAGACTGGGTTCCCTGTAGTGGTGGACACACTGCTGATTGACGTGTCCTGGGGACAGAGGTATGGGCCCGCTGGGTGGGTGCTGTGCTGGTGTTTCCAGAGGGGGGAAGCTCTGTGGTGGCCTGTGACTGTGTGAGGGGAACCGACTGTACCGAGGTCCCAGATGGGCCGGGCTGGTCGTCTAGATCCAGTTGGACAGAGCTGTTGTCATCACTGTGGGCCTCTTCTGTTGGTGGTGTGGACCCTCCTGTGCGGTGATGCTGGGTAGGGGTCCTGCAGGGGTGTAAAAGCATGATTATTGCATCTGTGTGCACCATGGTGTGCAATGGGTGGGTGACCGTGTACCCCAGTGCTTGCATTCCTGTGTGGGACCTTGTGTGAAGATGGTTTAGGGGGGTGTATGGGTATGTCCCGTGGCCATGCATTGGTGATGGGGGTCCATGCTTTGGTGTTGCATGCAGGGCTTGGTGTTGGGATGTGTGGTTTGTGATAGTGGGACATGTGTGAGGAGTTGGAGTGATGGGGGTGAGGGCAGGGGTATGTGATGGCATGCAGGTAGGGTGGGGGTTGTAATAGTTAAGGTTTGACTTACAAGAGTCCATTCCTCCACCTACTCCTTCGAGGCCCTCAGGATGCAGAATCGCCAAGACTTGCTCTTCCCATGTTGTTAGTTGTGGGGGAGGAGGTGGGGGTCCGCCGCCAGTCCTCTGTACCGCAAGGTGGTGTCTGGATACCAGGGAACGCACCTTCCCCCCTAGGTCATTCCACCTCTTCCTGATGTCATCCCTATTTCTTGGGTGCTGTCCCACTGCGTTGACCCTGTCCACTATTCTTCGCCACAGCTCCATCTTCCTAGCTATGGAGGTGCGCTGCACCTGTGATCCGAATAGCTGTGGCTCTACCCGGATGATTTCCTCCACCATGACCCTGAGCTCCTCCTCAGAGAACGTTTGCCATGGGGTGGTGTGGGTGATGTGTGGGGTGGTGTGTGTTGTGATTTGTGGGGTGATATTTAGTGCTGTGTTGTGTGGGGTGCTTGGATGTTATGTGGGTGATGGTGTTGTGTGCCTGTGGATGCTTGGTTGTAGATTGTAGTGTCTCTCTCTGGCCTTTTTTCAGGATTTTGGTCGTAGGGGTTTGTGGGTGATGTGGGTGTGTGTTTTATATTGTATTGGGCGTGTGGGAGTGGTGTGTGTATGTGTATCAGGTGTCTGTATTTGGAATTGTCCAATGTGGCTGTGTTTTCTAAATGTGTGTGTGTATTTTGAGCGCAGCAGTGTGTACCGGCAATGGAATACCGCGTTGAAAGACCGCCGAGTCGATTAGTGGGTCGTGATAGTGTGGGCGTATTTCTGTTGGCGTGGCGGTGGAGGTTTTGTTTTCGCCAGTTTGTCACTGCCCTTTGGTGTGACGGACTTGTGTGGGTGTCTGAATTTTAGCGGATTCCGAGCTGTGGTTCATAATAGCTGTGACGGATTTCCGCAGCCGCGGCGGTGTGTTGGTGGTCTTCTGCAAGGCGGTAAGCGGCTTTTACCGCCAATGTTGTAATGACCCCCTCAGTGTTACACAAATAAAGGAACTTTATTTTGGTGACACAAATGGCAAAAATACCATAGAGACTATACTCCCTTAGGAGGTAAGTAATTCACAGATCATATACACTAGTATGCAGAAATAGCTGTAAAAACAGTTAGAAAATAGTGCAAATAGTGAAACTTACAATATTTGGAAATGGGCCTAGAAGAAACACAAATCATATACTGAGAAAGTGGAATGCGAAAGTCGTTTTCCCATCTAGGCAAGTGTGGTGTGTAGAGGGGCGCTGGGAGTAATATAAAACACCAAAGGTAAGTAATAGAACCCATCCCAGAGCCCAAGAAAGCAGGAGTAAATCACTGTTACTTTCCCAGAACACACAAGAACACGATAAAAAAGATTATGCAAGAACCAAAAGAGACTGCAAGACACCAACAATGGATTCCGGGACCTGAAGACCTGTGAAAGAAGGGGACCAAGTCCAAGAAGCACTGAAGAGTCCAGGGAGAACAGGAGCCCCTGCTAACCCAGATGAAGACGCAAAAGAAGAACCAACGGTGAAGAACAACAGTGAGCACTGCACCCAAGAAGACAGATGCAGGTTCCTGGTTGGTGTAGAAGATGCCCCACGCCGGATGGATGATTGCAGTCTGGTTTGCGTCACTGGATTCTGCCAACAAGCCTTAGCAAATGCAAAGCTCACAGTTAGCGGACAATGGCGCTGCCTGGGACCAGGAGGGATTTGGTGGACTCCACCTAGGAGGGGGAGTCAGAGGGAGCTATCAGCATCTCAGAGAGCCCTCAGAAGGCCAGGCAGTGCACAGAGGAGTCCCACAGCACAGGTACAAAGAAGGTGCAAAAAGAGGCCCATGCAGCACTACAACAAAGGGTCCCACGCTGTTGGAGAACCAGGCAGGAAGCTGTGTGTTGCAGGATAGAGTGCTGGGGGCTGGAGCTGCATGGTGCATGAAGAACTTCATGAAACAATGCCAACAAGCCCTGACAACTGCAAAACACACAGTGCACTGGGGTGCTGTCTTGCGTGGGTATTTAAGCTCTTACCTCCACCAAAGTTGGGCAGTAGGACATCAGGACCAACTGGACCACTTAATTCTACCACTTGTGATGCTGGATCCATGCAATTCATCAGGAGAGGGAACCCACGCCACCAGTCATCAATGCAGAGGGGTTCCTGCTGAAGCAGGGGAGTGACTCCTTCACTCCAAGGGATATTCCTTCGTTTTTCTGGTGCAGGCTCAAGACAGGCTCTGCTTGGACGATGCATGACCTGGAAACAGTTGCAGTTGCTGGCAGGAGCTGAAGATACAATGTTTCAGAAGTTGTCTTTGCTTCTTTGTTGCAGTTTGTAGAGGTCCTGTAGGGTCCAGCAGCAGTTTCTTTGGTAAGAGGTTGAAGTAAAGGATGCAGAGGATTCCTGCTGGATTCTTGCAATCTGAAACTGAAGAACCACCCACAAGAGAGACCCTAAATAGCCCTGAAAGGGGATTGGTCAGCTAACCAGGTAAGCATCTATCATGGGAGGGCACTGCCGGCACTGGTCTCTCAGATGCTCCCAGAGTACCCTGTTAACTTGGAATCCAAGATGGATAAACCCAGGGACCCTCTAGAGGTGCTTTGAGCACCACCCTGGTCACGGTGCAGACTGGATTATGCAAGAAGGGCACCATCTGTGCCCTACAAAGCATTTCCGGAGGCCTGGGGAGCCTGTAACACTTATTTCCAAAGGGAGAGTGTGTAAAACCCCTCTCCCAAAGGAAATCCTTTGTTCTGCCTTCCTGGGCTTGAGCTGCTCAAGCAACAGAAGGGCAGAAATCTGTCTGAGAGTTGGCAGCAGCTGGGACTGCCTGGAAAACCTCAGAAGGCTGGAATTGCAATACTGGGGGTCCTTTAAGGAGCCACCAGAGGAGTGCATGTAATCATACAACCAATGCTTGCAAATGCATTGGGGTATGATTCCAACATATTTGATACCAAACATGCCTATGTTCAGATTTACCATTATGTTGCTGGACATAGGTAATGATCTATGTTCAGTACACGTATAAAATGGTGTTACTGCACTCACGAAGTCTGGGGAAATGGTTCTGGAGGTTGTGGGAGCACCTCTGCTCATGCAGGGGTGCCCTCACACATAGGTACTCTGCACCCTGACCTCAGGGCTGGAAGGCCTGCTATAGGGGTGACCTATAAGTGACCTAGTGCAGCGTAAATGGCAGTGAAAGGGTGCAGTCCCATAGAAGTCTTTGCATGGGCTCCCTATGGGTGGCAAAAGATATGCTGCAGCCCCTATGGATCTCCTGGAACCATAATGACCTGGGTACCTAATTACCATATACTAGGGACTTATAAGGGTGCACCAGTATGCCGATTGTGGGTGACTTACTGGATTACCAGGATGCAATAACCATAATTTAAGGGAGAGAGAATAACTACAGGGGTCCTGATTAGCAGGATCCCAGCAGACACAGTCAAACACACTGATAAACAGGCCAAAAGTGGGGGTAACCATGTTAGAAAGAGAGCACTTTCCTACAGTTATAGGGTCCCATTGCTGCAGTTTGTAATAGTAGCTTTCTATATGTGACCTACATGACTGACATGTTGAGCATGCTTTTTGAGGCTACAACTGGAAACCTTTAAGAGTGCTCATATATCATCTCAATCACATATGGAACATGTGGAGACCATGTTTGTAACTTGTTCTAGGGTACCATTGCTGAAGTTTGTAGTAGTAGCTTTCTATATGTGACTTACATGACTGATATGGTGAACATGCTTTACTTACATGACTGACATAATGAACACGCTTTTTGAGGCTAGATGAATGTGGGAAGACTCCCTGGAGTATGGCCTTGCTGATAAAACTTGGGCATACTGCTGTTCACAAGTGAAGAACACACCACTCCAATATAGACACAAGCGGATACAATTTAAATACTTGCAGCAATACTATCATACTCTATAACATGTAGCCAAACTTAGTAAAGGAACTGCATTAAATGTGTTAGAAGTGGCACTTTGTTAAATGACTTCTTACATATGTCAATGGCAATCCTGGTGCTCACATTGTACTGGCAATACGTTTTCCATAGTGTGGCAGCTAAAATAGATGTTACCAGTGATCCCTCGCCCCAGATTGCACTGCTGGAGGACACCTCAAAAATTCCTGTGGCCTGGTGACAATTTGCTAGCATCCTGTTATTTTAGCTAAGAGAAGAGTTGCCCTGCTCTGGAGGCAGAGGAGGGTTCCTCTGATAAAACAATTGTTCCATGATGCAGCGTACTGTCAGGAGATGACTGAGCAGTATTCTGAGACTCTACATCCTTCAGCCCATTTGGGCCTATCTCTGCACTATGGACAGTCTCTCTTTCCCCCATCCAGCGAGACTCTTCACTCACAAACCTTGCTCATGTAGCCAGTGTAGGATAGTACACTGAGGCCCACATTTATATATTTTGCTACAAAACTATGCAAATGCTGGTTATCAGCAAAAGGGATAGCGCCGGCTGACACCAATCCACAGTGCCAGCAGGGCGCCATAATAAAGGAATGGCATAAGCCGGCACTAAATTTGGGCTAGCTTCTTAAAAGACGCTAGTCGGGTGTGAGTGGCGGTAGGAAAGGAGGGGGTTGTGCATCAAAAAATTACGCTACCTTGGTTAGAGGTAAAAAAAATGCCTCTAACCAGACTAGCACCATTTCCTGTTGCACAACCACAAAAATATGACTCCTGTCTTAGGAAAGACAGGAGTCATGCTCACGACCCCAATGGCCAGTACAGGGGACAAGTGTCCCCTGGGCATGGTCATTGCACCCTGTGCCATGCAGGGGGCCCCAAGTTAGGGCCCCTGATGGCACTTTAAATAAAATTCAAAATACCCATACCCTATCCTCTGGTGTGCCTCTGGTCTGGGTGGGGGTGTTCCTCGGGCCTGGGAAGGACACCTGTGGACCCATTCCATGGTGTTTAACCATTGAAATGGGTCCACAGGTCCCCTAACGCCTGGTCTGACCCAGGTGTTGAATAATAGCGTGACCAGAATTTACTTTAAAAACAATGACGCAAATATGGCACAATTCAAGTATAAATATGGGCTTTAATGTATTGCTGAATGGTGAACGCATAACATTTTCCTAATTGCACCCCTATTAACTGATGCTGTGGGACTCCTTTATGTTGTAACTGCTATTAGTTTAATTTTCAAAATCTAATTAAAAAAAAGAAGAGTTTACCTCAAGGTTTACTGGGGGCAATTATGGAGCTTCTGCTGTGAAGATAGTGTGATGCTATGACTTCAATAACAGGTACGCCTAAGTGGTAGCTGCTAATTTCTCAAATAGCCATATCTTGACTGCCAGAAAAAAAATCTGGCTAGAGGGCTAACACTTCAAATTCAAAAGTGTGTGAACAAGGGAAGCCTAAAAGGTTCATGTGCCTGTCTAACATGTCTATGGTTTCCAAACCATAGAAGTAACAATGCCGATTATTACTTCAACTGAGGAAAAAATGTTCAAATATACCCCAATATAGCCACGTTCCCTGCATGCAATTGCACACCATGCATACTTGAAGAACGTTTATTAATCGGAAAAATAATGCCTAATGTAGATGTGCTTAAATTAGCATAACTAAGCTGAAGATAGCTTGTATTGGCATATATTCCTATTTGTAGTAAGAAATGTACACTTTTATTTTATTTTAATAAACCTTCCCAAATGCATGGCATCAAAATAATGTTATTCTGTACTGGAAACACTAGCAATGCTAGGTTTTGAAATGTCCATGCATAGCTCTCTACGAGCATACATGTTCCTGCAGCCACCCCATGCTGTTGTATACATCTGACAGGCAATACTGAAACACAGACTAATGAATGAAATGAATGCCTAAAGGGACCATCCAGTTTACAAAAGAACTGGTCTCGTTATACAGTGTTATATCACTAACAATCATTTACGATACACTTTCCAGAATCTTGCTTTTTTATGATGCTTACATAGGTTTTATGGTGTATTGTGATATAATTCACTAGTTGGCCCATTTCTAGAAGCTATGCACTCTCTCATATTGATGTGAGGATAAATTAAAAATGTGACATTGTTTATGAGGTTTGTGATCATGTTATATTTTCATTAGCTCTCTATGGCTGTCTCCTGACCAGTTAAATGATGCAGGAAAGCAATAAATAGAATCACAAAATCACGTGAGGAAAGGACATTTGGATATCATTTTAGATGTCATTTTCACTTACTGTAAGCCACATGTGTATCTCAGAGAAAAACATATGTTACCTATTGAGATCCCCAAACTGAGTCCAGAATCAGTGGCAATACAAAGATGCTCAGTTGCTGGCAGCCTTAAATGCATAAATACACATAAGATAGTTTTTTTCACTAGATATAGAAATATGGGAAAGCCTTATCTAGCTTCCCTAAAGTGCCAGAATTTCTATCAAATCCTCCGTCCAAGAGAAGAAACAACAATGGTATGATTGGAGGGCTGTAAAACATGCCTAGCTATTTGCCAGCAATGAATTCACTTTCACGTAGGGGCTGTGATACGGAAGTTGAATATGTGGTATTTAAAATTCAAATGACCGAAAAGGAAGGAGAGGCTCAGATGTCCACACTGTACATTGAGTACATTGTAGAACGTGAGTGTTCTGCACATATGGCATGTATGGAACTAGCACAGACCAATTAACGGCCTTATTTATATCCTGGCGGAGGGACTACTCCATCACAAATGTGACGGATATCCTGTCTGCCATATTCCGATCCCCATAGGATGCAATGGGATCATAATACAGCAGATGGGATATCCGCCAGGCTTGTGATGAAGTAACCCACTCTGCCAGGATCTAATCAGGCCCATAGTGACTGTGCAAAATAAGAGCTAATCAATATAACTGGCGGGCATTTTAAATTGTGCCATTTAAGGAATGTTATTTAGATCTCCAGGATCATAACAGTACAACATAATACAGTACACATAAAACCATCCTCAGAGAGGCATATAGGATTTCATCAAGGATCAAATAGACACATCAAATCAGGTGGTCAGTCAAGATTTTCAAAGCATTTTTAGAAATTTAAAAACAATGAAGACCAGTATAAGCTAAAAACATTAAAAAAGACAGACAGAGGGGAACCCTTTTTTCTGCAGATTTACAAGTAGCAGTAATGTGCTAAGCCACAAACTGTACAAGGTTGCAATAAAATGCTAGGCCGCACTGAGTACAGCTTACTTTAGCATGCTACTCTCTGGTCTAGAGTTTACCAAAGCTCTACCCTTCCCTTGGCTGCCTTAATACACTTAGCACCCCTAATTCATACAGACAATAAATATCAGGTGATTGAGAATAGTAGAGGAAAATCTATATGTCTCCATGGAGTGGCCAGTTCCCACTTTCCTTTTCAAACTACATATGTTCTTGCACGTATTTTCTGTTTTATCCACTTTTTCTTGACTTTTTGCATACCTTACTCACGTTCTTTCTTCGGCGCCTATACACAGTCACTCCCGGAGTTTACTTACACTGTACTGTTGGGAGCAATGGGGAGCCTATCCCCCCTTTTCACTTAACATGCACATATGGTGTTTCCTCGCTAAGTTTTCTATTATACTCTTCAGTTTTGCCATGTCCTCGGTTATCATACTTGGACTTTCCGTCACAAGAATTTCTTCACTTACCTTAGGGTTCCTCTCCAAGGACGGTAAACGTTTTCCTGGTGGTTGACCATTTGGTCGTGTCTATTTCTTATAAGGTTCAGATAAGAACAAATTATTAAGTATGGATGCATGTATATGTTTTTCTGCAGTCTTGAAAAAGTCACCAGTGTGACGAAACATGTGTTGGCTGTGTTTGGAGTGAAGTTCTCCTTTACTGAATGTAACTGCGCTTACGAATAAAGAGACTTTCAAGAAAGATGTGAATACCGAAGTGCTGTCTTCCTCTTCTGTCCATACGGAACTTCATGCATTGCAGATCTTAATATTTATATCATACTGTTGGTCATACTGTGTGCTGTGGTCTGTTCTACTCACCTTTAGTTAAGGACATATGCATAGTTCATTGGTCTCTACAAGTGTGCATGTTCCTGCAGCTACCCCATGCTGTTCTGTATATCTGACAGGCAATAGTGAGAAACAAACTAATGAATAAAACATATCGTTCTCGGTGGGTTCACCTTAGAACACTGTGAGAGAGCATTCAAATTCTGCCTCAGATTACAGTACAAAACACAGCAGTCTGAGTTGGATTTCTTGGATCTGATGATGTCAAAAGCTGTGGGAAAGAATTGGGTTATCATCAGAAGGTAAAAACCTAAAGAGAAACCGCGATATGAAGCAAGTAACCAAGCAGAACAACTGAAGGTATACATTATGACAAATTGACTTGCACTTTCTTACGTAGTAGTCTCAAATATGGTGAATAGATGAACATTTTAAAAAAAGTAGCTGAAATGATAGGCTGTTTATATTTATATCCTTGACATGACATATTCGTAATGTGATTATCTTAGAGTGTATCCATTAGACCAGTATATATATCCGTCAGTTGCATGCAAAATGGTAATCCACACACATCCTGGGTATCTGCCGCTAACAGGTATCAAAGAGCTTATTCCAGAAAAGGTTTGGTTGCTTTCTTATAAGGTTGCATGAATATGGATAGGCACATATTTACAAATGAACACGATACACAAACACACATGTGGACTACTTAAAGGATCTGAGCTAAACAGATGCTTGTGGTGTGAGGAACCTTTTAGCACCCAGGTGCAGCACCCCTTTCTTAGCTTAGTTTTAAAGCATGTGCCTTTGTTTACTTTTATAAGCATTTGTATTCATGATTTAGCTAGCCTGCTTTGGCCTTTGCTTTTACATATTTTATCAGCTGTTTCTTATAAGAAGGCAAAGTTCATGGTGCTCATTTATTCAGCCTTCTACCATGTGTAATCTATACTCCTTGTCCAAGCCTGATACACACAGTACATGATATGATAACTTGTGTTGCCAGCCCAGGGTCAGCTTCTATTTGCAAGACACACCATTACATCAGAACTGTTGTCCAAATGATGTATGGGTCATTATATAAATTACACTTAGGCCCAAGGAGGATAGAGGGCACTCTGGTCATAAACATCCTGGGACGCATGCCACACAACAGACAGCTTTGCTGATGCTGGTGCTGACTTCTCGGCCTCCAGATAGGATTGTCATCCACACAACACGTGGACCCTTGCTATCTGATTCAGCTCAGGGCCAGCGCTAAGCCATTTAGCCGAGGTAAGGCAAAGGGCTACAACTACTAGGCTTTCAGATCTAGACATAGAGTTTTGGTAGGAACCTCTAGGCTCTTTAGAAACACACAACATGGTGGGGTTGTTTATCCTCTTCACTTTGGCAGTAATGTTGGTAACAGTGCTCTGTTTCATCTGTTTAATTATCACAGCACATGCTTTTTAAACCGGAATGCAATTGCTTCAATAAACACATAGAAATCCAGTTTGCATTTGGTGTTTTGCCTTAGCATGCATGAGTGACTGAGTGATAGGGGGACAATCTGTTTCCACGGCTTCCCTGAGGAGTCAGAGTGTCATGTTGAGGCTGTTGTAATCACCTTTTACCCCAACAGGTTTGGAGGTTCGGGTGAGGCACAGTGGGATTGCCAGCAGTTAGGCTAACAGCTACCAAGAGGCGTGGGTTCCACCCTTGGTTGCTGCTGACCTAAACATGCAGTCCTATTACCAAAGTGGGAACCACATAACACTTGATTTATTTTGAATGATTTGCATGGGATGATATTTACATAATATCAAGGATAAGAAAGAAGTCATTCAGAAGTAATGGAAAACAAGCAGAGGAGAGGGAGGCAGGGAGACTCACACAGTGGACATGTAGGTACTGGCTAGCTTGTGGGGGAGGTATCAGATAAACAAGAGAGTTTTAACTATTTCCTGATGTTCTAAACCACATTGCCCAGTCTCAGATGGAGCATAAGATAATTTATAGGTTGTGGCCATCCAACAAGAAGGCCTTTCTCCCTGTTTTGCTCTGGTTTGATCAGGTTTATGATGTGGGAGTTGTATATGGTTAGAAAACAATCAGTCTGTCAGCTGGGTAGCCCATTTTATGGTGTGGATTGACCTTTGTGAATAATATTTGTATGTCAAATGGTTCTATATCAGAAAAAAAAATTCATAAGCATCTTTTGACATAAATGTTTTGCCCTAAAAATTGTTTTAAAAAATATTGCACCATTAAGTGAAGATTTTTTATTATTATTGTGAGAAACTAGGGCTGATTGCAGAGGCCCCATAACTTTTTGCCCCCATTTTCCACTTTATGCTGGTGTTTTCCTGACTCTGATGGTGCCCTGGGTACTGCTAACCAGTCCCAGAGCCTGTGCTCTGTGTAAAATGGATATGCAAATTAGGCTAATTATAATTGGCTAAGTTAACCTACCTATAAGTCCCTAGTATATGGTAGGGCATGTAGGTTTAGGGACCACAGCATAGGTGGTGCACACCTAGGTGCATTGCTGAGGTGCCCAGTGTCATTTTAAAAGCAAGCCTGCCTTGCTGGCTGCTTTTAAATTAAAGTTATATGCAAATTCGACTTTGGAATTAAAGGTACTTCCAAAGTCTTAAACTACCTTATTTTTACATTTAAGTCACCCCTAAGGTGTGCCCTATGTGCCCCTAGGGCTGGGTGCCATGTAACTATAAGCAGGGACTTTATAAAAATAGATTTATAAGCCCTGGTGAGGTAAAAACAGCCAAATTCGTTTTTCCCTCATTGAAGTAAATGGCCTTCATAGGCTAGAATGGGCAGACTTTATTTTAAATTTTAAAGTCTCCTTAAATGTTACATACCAAGAATTTGCTATCAAATTGATTGTTGTAATAAATCCCACAACTTCCAGTTGTTGGATTTAATATAACTTGTCCAGGTAAAAAGTTTAGACTTTACCTAAAAAGTTGCCAATTTCAGCTCTGCATTGTTTTTGCCGCTGTGCTCTGATTGGCCAGCCTGCAGCAGCTTCTGCCAGGCTACCTTGATGAGGTGTGAAGTGGCCTGACTTCACACAAAGGAATGTGCTTGGGGGAGAGAATCTCCCCTCAGCAGATGGTGAGGCAGGAAGGGGGAGGGCTGCCAAACTGGTCTTCAAAGGCAGAGAAGGACATCTGGAGCACCCAGCAACACCCCCACATCCTGCAACCCCAGACAGCTAGGGGCCCCCTTGATTAGATTAGGAGAGGGCAGGAGAGGGGTGTGTTTATGATTTTTAGCCACACCAGTGGGTGGGCTCAGCCAGATGTAACCTCCAAAAATCAGATTCAGCCATGTTGGATTTTTAGAGACTGTTGCCTTTTGGGATGGATTTTTGCCACACTTCCCAGGAAGTGGTCATCACAGGGGGACGACCCTGTACCTGATTGGAGGACCAGGACCCCCCTGCTTTTCACCCAGGAGCAAGGATAAAACTGGCAGACCTGCCCCCACACCTCAGATCCCCTCCAGAATTCAACAAGAAAGGAACTAAAGAAGAAGAAGGACTGCCCTGCTGGACCCCTGGCCTGCACCTGGACCCTGCACTCAGAAGGACTGCACCAGCTGCACACTTGGGCTTCACCACAAGAAGGACTTTGCCTGGCTTCAACTGGTTCAAGGAGGGACTCCCTGTTTGCTACAGGTGAAAAATTGCTAACCAGAGTCCCCTGCACCAACTCCTAAAGAAAGCGACCAGCCGACCACTGTCCAGTGGCCAAAAAGGAGTTTGCGCCAGGTGCATTCTGGGAGTTGAAGTCCGCAACCCCCAAGGACCATCACAGAACTTCTGGATCCTTGGGGTGAGCTGTGGACCCCAAAAGAACCTTAAAAGAACATCTGGGTGAAGCCCCAGAAGTTTGGAAAAGATTTGAGAATTTTTGGAAAAAAGCTCCAGAGAGGGACCAACCCGCCGCGGAAATTCTAGCCGGCTTGCCTCAACCGCGACCCGGCCTGACTTCGTGGTTCGTCCCGGTAAAGAAAAACATCCAAAAAAGAGACTAAGTCCGAAGGTAAAAAGTTGACCGGGACCTCCCAGCCATCGTATCCGAGAAGGGCTCCATGGACGTCGGATCAAGATCCAGGTTTACCCCGGTCGAAGGATTTTCATCTCGAAAAAACGACTAAGTCCGAAGGTAAAAGTCTCCACCGAGGAAACCCACATCGCGTATCCGGACAAGGGCTCCAGGAGGTTGGATTCAACTGGCAGGTTCGTCCCGGTGAAGAAAAACTTCAAAATAAAGACTAAGTCAGAAGGTAACTTTTTAACCGAGGCCTCCCGCGACCTGTAGCCGAGCAGGGCTCCATCGAGGTCGGCCTGAAAGTTTGACTTTGCCCCGGTCGAGGTGCAACCAGATGACCCGATTGGCGCTTTTTGTTTCTAAGCGCTAGAAAAGTAATAATTCTTTAAAAATTCATATCTCCGGTTCCCCTGAACCGATTTTAATCGTTTTTGTGTCATTTTAAAGATAAAAATATAAACTATTTTTATAAATTGGTTTTGGATTTTTAAACTGTTTCCTGTGTTTTATTTAATTACTGTTTTGTGATATTTGAATGCTTTACACTTTGTCTCCTAAGTTAAGCCTTGACGCTCGTTGCCAAGCTACCAAGGGTTGAGCTGGGATTAATTTACTGAGACCTAACTGTACCTAGGTGGAGGTTAGTGGCTTGTTGCTAGGTGTAGGTACCTACCTGCCCTACCAATAACCCATTTTCCAACATAATTGGAGGCAGCGACGGGATCCTGTACTTGTGTTCAATATCACGTTACAGTTTTAAGTAAAACAAATTAAAAATCCTTTAAATTGTCCTAGTGCAAAAAAAAATTTTTTTTAATTTGGATTAATTTCAATTATTGAATTTTTGTAATTTTTCTAAATTCTTATTTCCAATTTTTGCAAAAAGTTTTTGTTGACACAAAACTAGGGAACCATGGAGCTTGATCTGCCTAGCCTACCCACACTGACAGTAGTCTAGCTTAGGGGGTTGTGTATTGAAAGAGGGTTGCCTGCAACCACTGATCTCAGGAAGCAAATCCTGATCACATCCCTTACAGCATGGGCTGAGGCCCAAGAGGTAGAGTCAGAAGAAGCTCCAGAGGAGGGAGAAAAAGGGGAAGATGCTAACTCTAACCACTCAGGGGAGGGAAGGCATCTGAGCCTAAGTGAGGATGAGGAAGAACGGTCCTCAGTAAATACAGTCACTAGGGGCAGATCCAAAGCTAGTGGTGGGAAGGGGGTCCTTTCAGGAGGAGAGAACCCATCCATCAGAGAAAGAGAGCTGGAGGCCCAGCTAGCATACATAGCTTTGGAAGCAGAGAAGCTGGCCCTAGAAAAGAAAAAGTGGGCATACAAAGAGAAAAGAGATGGAAGCAGCGATAAAGAAGCTGAGGTGTCCATGGGTGGGGAAGTTTGCCCCAGATTACCCAAGGGGGTGGTTCCTGCTTATGTAGAGGGGGATGACATAGATAAGTGGCTGGGGGCCTTTGAGAGGGCACTCCAAATGAGAAGGGTTAGGCCTCAATACTGGGGTTCCCTTTTGTGGGAGTTGGTCCCCAACTCAGGGAGGGATAGGCTTCTGACCTTAAGGGGGGAGGAGGCAGATTCATACCCTAGTATGAAGAGGTGCTTAGCCAAGAAGTTTGGTCTGACCCCAGAGCAATATAGAATGAAGTTCAGGGACACCCAGAAGGTCAGTACCCAGTCTTGGGTTGACTTTGTGGACATTTCACTAAAGGCACTAGAGGGCTGGAATTTTGGCAACAAAGTAAATACTTATGAGGGGTTATACAATCTGATCATGAGAGAGCACATCTTGACCAATTGTATCCAAGAAAGGTTACGCCAGCATCTAGTGGACTCTAAGCAGACCAACCCTAGAGAACTAGGGGAGGCAGCTGATGAGTGGTTGAGAACCAGGGTGGTTGTCAAGTCCCAGGGGGGAGACTCCAAGAAGGGGGGGACAGGTCCCCAAAAACCTAAGGAGGGAGGTGGTAAGCCCACCACAGAGACTCCCTCTGTACCCCAGAACCCTAAGAAGGAGGAGAGTAAATCCCACTCTGACCAGCAGAGACAGTTAGACCCAGGGTTAAAAAAGCTCTTGGACAGTAGGGCTTGCTTTGACTGTCAGCAGACAGGTCACTTCAGAGGAGATGCAGCCTGTCCAAAGAAGGTGGTTAGCACTGGGCTGTCCAGTGTAGCCATAGAGGAGGATTCCTCAGATGATGAAGTCCTCCTAGCATTGTGCTGGGAGACAGGACCAGATGGTAAGCTGGTGATCCCTGAGGGTGGGAGTAGGCACTTCCACCACATTCAAGTGAATGGGATCCCTACCACTGGCCTGAGAGACACCTGTGCCAGTCACACTATAGTGAGTGACCGGTTAGTGACGCCAGACATGTATGTCCCAGGAAAGACAAAGAAAGTCAGGATAGCCACAGGGGAGGTCACCTCCAAACCTGTAGCCATAGTGCCCCTAGAGAGGGAGGGTATCCTTGACTGGATTAGGGTGGTAGTCAGTGCTGACCTTCCCCTAGATTGTATCCTGGGCAATGACCTCCCAGAGGTGAGTCTGGTCACAGATGGGGTGGTCGCCCAGGGCGCCCCCCCAACCCAAAGTCCTGGGGAGTCAGTCCCTACAGTTAGGAGACAGGGGTCCCCAAGAAAAGGAAAGAAGAAAAGGAAGGGTAGGCCACTCTTAAAGAGAGTTCCAGGGAGCCAAGGGCCTTCTGCCCCAGTAAGGGGGGAGCCCAGAGTTGGCACTGGTGAGGCCTCACCTGACCCCAAGGAAGTCCTGAGTAGTCAGGCAGCTGTCCAGATGCAAGGTGTTGCCCCTGCACTGACAGAAGGGAGAGTGGAAGGAGGATGACTGCCACAGGATGTGGTAGCACCCCACTCTAGACAGCAAGAGGAGTGCCAGGACCCCAATGATGCCCCTAAAGCCGGTCAGCCACCTGTCAGTGGAGAGCTTAGGGTGTGGTTCTGGGTACTGACAGCTGTCAGTAGCCTCTGCTGGGTGCTAGCCTTCCAGGAAGCACTGTACTTGGCCTGGGAGGCAGACCCCAGGGCCAATAGCAAAGTAGGCCCCCTGACCCTATTGGTCATGGTGGGGTTGCTCAAGTGTTGGGTGACCTCTTTGGGTAAGCTAGGTGTTGCCCTAGCAAAGTTAGGAGTAGGGGAGGTGGGCACCTCACTACCCAAGTTGGCAGAGAGAGAGGAGGAAGACCCCCCTAGAGGGAAGTTTCAGTTTGAGTTGGGTCCTTTTACTGTTGGGATGGCTTCACTACCCAGAGGGAGTGACCCTGACAGGAGGATATAAGGCAGAGTAGGCCCTGCAAAGGGACAGCCAGTTTTCTTCACTGTCTTCCTCGCCTAACAAGCCAGGAAGACTCTCCCAGGGTTGGGCTGAGTCTCCTGGGCGTGTGGGCTGGGGGGGGGTTGTGTGAGAAACTAGGGCTGATTGCAGAGGCCCCATAACTTTTTGCCCCCATTTTCCACTTTATGCTGGTGTTTTCCTGACTCTGATGGTGCCCTGGGTACTGCTAACCAGTCCCAGGGCCTGTGCTCTGTGTAAAATGGATATGCAAATTAGGCTAATTATAATTGGCTAAGTTAACCTACCTATAAGTCCCTAGTATATGGTAGGGCATGTAGGTTTAGGGACCACAGCATAGGTGGTGCACACCTAGGTGCATTGCTGAGGTGCCCAGTGTCATTTTAAAAGCAAGCCTGCCTTGCTGGCTGCTTTTAAATTAAAGTTATATGCAAATTCGACTTTGGAATTAAAGGTACTTCCAAAGTCTTAAACTACCTTATTTTTACATATAAGTCACCCCTAAGGTGTGCCCTATGTGCCCCTAGGGCTGGGTGCCATGTAACTATAAGCAGGGACTTTATAAAAATAGATTTATAAGCCCTGGTGAGGAAAAAACAGCCAAATTCGTTTTTCCCTCATTGAAGTAAATGGCCTTCATAGGCTAGAATGGGCAGACTTTATTTTAAATTTTAAAGTCTCCTTAAATGTTACATACCAAGAATTTGGTATCAAATTGATTGTTATAATAAATCCCACAACTTCCAGTTGTTGGATTTAATATAACTTGTCCAGGTAAAAAGTTTAGACTTTACCTAAAAAGTTGCCAATTTCAGCTCTGCATTGTTTTTGCTGCTGTGCTCTGATTGGCCAGCCTGCAGCAGCTTCTGCCAGGCTACCTTGATGAGGTGTGAAGTGGCCTGACTTCACACAAAGGAATGTGCTTGGGGGAGAGAATCTCCCCTCAGCAGATGGTGAGGCAGGAAGGGGGAGGGCTGCCAAACTGGTCTTCAAAGGCAGAGAAGGACATCTGGAGCATCCAGCAACACCCCCACATCCTGCAACCCCAGACAGCTAGGGGCCCCCTTGATTATATTAGGAGAGGGCAGGAGAGGGGTGTGTTTATGATTTTTAGCCACACCAGTGGGTGGGCTCAGCCAGATGTAACCTCCAAAAATCAGATTCAGCCATGTTGGATTTTTAGAGACTGTTGCCTTTTGGGATGGATTTTTGCCACACTTCCCAGGAAGTGGTCATCACAGGGGGACGACCCTGTACCTGATTGGAGGACCAGGACCCCCCTGCTTTTCACCCAGGAGCAAGGATAAAACTGGCAGACCTGCCCCCACACCTCAGATCCCCTCCAGAATTCAACAAGAAAGGAACTAAAGAAGAAGAAGGACTGCCCTGCTGGACACCTGGCCTGCACCTGGACCCTGCACTCAGAAGGACTGCACCAGCTGCACACTTGGGCTTCACCACAAGAAGGACTTTGCCTGGCTTCAACTGGTTCAAGGAGGGACTCCCTGTTTGCTACAGGTGAAAAATTGCTAACCAGAGTCCCCTGCACCAACTCCTGAAGAAAGCGACCAGCTGACCACTGTCCAGTGGCCAAAAAGGAGTTTGCGCCAGGTGCATTCTGGGAGTTGAAGTCCGCACCCCCCAAGGACCATCACAGAACTTCTGGACCCTTGGGGTGAGCTGTGGACCCCAAAAGAACCTTAAAAGAACATCTGGGTGAAGCCCCAGAAGTTTGGAAAAGATTTGAGAATTTTTGGAAAAAAGCTCCAGAGAGGGACCAACCCGCCGCGGAAATTCTAGCCGGCTTGCCTCAACCGCGACCCGGCCTGACTTCGTGGTTCGTCCCGGTAAAGAAAAACATCCAAAAAAGAGACTAAGTCCGAAGGTAAAAAGTTGACCGGGACCTCCCAGCCATCGTATCCGAGAAGGGCTCCATGGACGTCGGATCAAGATCCAGGTTTACCCCGGTCGAAGGATTTTCATCTCGAAAAAACGACTAAGTCCGAAGGTAAAAGTCTCCACCGAGGAAACCCACATCGCGTATCCGGACAAGGGCTCCAGGAGGTTGGATTCAACTGGCAGGTTCGTCCCGGTGAAGAAAAACTTCAAAATAAAGACTAAGTCAGAAGGTAACTTTTTAACCGAGGCCTCCCGCCACCTGTAGCCGAGCAGGGCTCCATCGCGGTCGGCCTGAAAGTTTGACTTTGCTCCGGTCGAGGTGCAACCAGATGACCCGATTGGCGCTTTTTGTTTCTAAGCGCTAGAAAAGTAATAATTCTTTAAAAATTCATATCTCCGGTTCCCCTGAACCGAATTTAATCGTTTTTGTGTCATTTTAAAGATAAAAATATAAACTATTTTTATAAATTGGTTTTGGATTTTTAAACTGTTTCCTGTGTTTTATTTAATTACTGTTTTGTGATATTTGAATGCTTTACACTTTGTCTCCTAAATTAAGCCTTGACGCTCGTTGCCAAGCTACCAAGGGTTGAGCTGGGATTAATTTACTGAGACCTAACTGTACCTAGGTGGAGGTTAGTGGCTTGTTGCTAGGTGTAGGTACCTACCTGCCCTACCAATAACCCATTTTCCAACAATTATCTACAATTAGGTGTTTTTGTAAACTACATTTGAAACACATATTCATGCCAGGCAATAATCTAGCAATGATTTTTCTGGTACCATACTGTGTAATTGTGTTTTTATATAGCATGAACTTAGCAATAAAGCAATGAAGTACTGTAAAGTAACTGCTGACACAATTCAAGTTGTGTGTTCATAAGGGAGGTAAAAAAAAAGTGGTGATAAAGATTAGGTAGAGACTAGGGGTGAAACAACTCCTTCCTGGAACCACTGCTTAAATTGGAGCTTATACAGTGACTAGGTTTTGCTTGAAATAGCATCTTCCCCTCCTTCCTAAAGTGGAACTGAGATGCAAGTAGATTTTGGGATGGACTGAATTTCCTACAACATGAGGAAGTCTGGCATCTTGACTTATATTTTCTGCATTTACTAGGCTCATGTTTTATGATCCTGCTGATGCATGTCTTGCACTTTCCTGTTGAGCTTTCAGTCTTGGATGGCAGGAAAGGTGAACTGTTACTGTGTAGTGCTTTGTAGTTTATACAATAGTTTTTTAAAGTAATGTGAATGGGACAAACATCCAGTGTTTGTCTCTGAACAAAGAAGTTATCCTGTCCAATTTTTTAAGACTTGGCTGATGAATGCTAAAGTATGAATGATGCATCAGTTACGTTTGTGAGACTCCAGTTAGTAAAGTCTTCTGAGGAGGTGAATCAATGTGTGCTTTGAAGTGAAGGATGGTTGCTGTCAGTGCAGAGGCTCAGTAATTGAATATCCATGGTTAGATGGCGGCAATGCAAACTTTAAGCTGGAAGAGCATGTAGCCAGAAGTAAGCATCAGCTAGAGTACATAAATTTGAAATTACTACCTACGGGGAAGGGAAACCTGTGTAGGTGCATGAGGGTGATAATTAGGTATGCTTTGGTTTGGTGATTGAGTGTGAAGGTTGTGCTTCCCTTGAGCTAGGTATTGGTATCATCAGTATGAAAGATTTGGGTTGAGAGGAATAGGTTGATTTTTCTAAAGAGAGTCATTTGATGCTAGATATTTGTTTAATTTCACTTTGTTAGAGATCGGGGTATCTAGTGGGCAAAGGTATGCACCCTGTCCAAGCAGGAACCACAATCCTAGTCCAGGGAAGTCAGATACACACCATAAATTAACCTGTGCTCACCTTCTGGTAGCCTGGCTCAGAATAGGCAGGCTTAACTTAAGAGGCAATGTGAAAGTGTTTGTGCAACACCTCACAGAGTACTCCAGTGAAAACACCACTGAAAGACTACACAGGTCAGAACAATAGAGATTAATTTAATAAAGAAAATATTACCAAAATAACAAAAATCCCATATGTAGAAGTTGAGATGTGAACTTTTAAATAATAAAATGCAATATAGTGCTTAAAAGCATGGAGCACAAACAGGGGATATCTGGTTGCACCCAGACTGTGTTAAATTCAAAAGTCCAGACTGTTCGGGATGGAAAGTGGGTTGGATACAGTCCCAGACAAGTCTTCCTGAAGTTTGACCTTCTCAAGCATTGAAGCAAGAGTCCTGTTTGCGGGGAAGAAGTCATAATGAGCAAGGAGAGCATTGCTGGTGGTGATTCACAGGTGCAAAGAGTCGGCTCGGCATCGCGGGTGGGAGGACTGGAGCCTCATGGTCACAAGCGGTGATGCTTGCTGTGCAAAGAGACAAACTTGCTGTGACTCGCACCAATTCTTTGGTCAAGGGGCACTGTTCCAGTGCAAGCAGGCTCATTTGCAGTCCTGAAGATCCCAAAAGCTTGATTTCAAGAGTAATAAATAACTTGCAAGGGCCAGGCCTGGAGGGGTGCCTCTTTGAGGTCAGGAGCTGGTTGAAGACAGGTCCAGGAGGTGTGGCAAGTGAGCCTTTTGTGTCCCTGAGACTTCAGAAGAACAAAAGGAAAGCCAGCAAGCCCTTGTACTCACTCTGGGTTCAAGTGAGATGGGTTCAGCCCTCCCTCAGCAGGGCAGAGGGCAGCAGGGCAGCACAGCAGTCCTTCATCCTGGTATAGTTCAACACGGATCCAGCAGTGTACTACGTTGGTGTTGTCTGAGGTCCAATTCCTATACCCAATGGTGTCTTTGAAGAGGTAGAGACTTCAAAGAGAAGCCTTTTAAGTGCACAGAGTACCTGCCCTTTCTGCCCTGCCTCCAGACTCACTACAGGGGACAGGGAGTCATGCAGCCCTTTGAGTGGGATCAGGACACAACTAATTCAGGTATAAGTGTCAGCTCCTCCCTCCCATCCTGCCCAGGATTGCCCATCAGGCTGTGGATGGCCCATCAGTCACACCTAAGCTCATATGCTCCCTTTGTGTGTAGGTGTCTGGAGTGAATGCACAAGAGCCCAATTGTCACCCACCCAGAAGTGTATTCAGACACAGAAAGAAAGCAACAGATGGTTAAAGAAAATGACAACTTTCTAAAAGTGGCAGTTTCATAATTGCAATTTAAAATCTGATGTCACTGTATGTTGTGATTTTAAATTGTGATTTGAGGGACACCAAACTTCCTTGGGGGTCCCATCTCTTTCCAATTGGAAATTACACTTACAAAGCACAATAAGGTAATCCCAATGTTCTCCTGTGGGAGTGATAGGCCTTGCAGTAGTGAAAACATATTTGTAATCACTAGGACATGTAAAACCAAAAAGTATGTCCTATGTTTAAAATACACAGGACCCTGACCTTGTGCTGTCTAGGGACTACCGTAGGAGTGATGTTTATGTTTTAAAAGGGACAGTTTGGGCCTGGCAAGAGGGTAAATTAGGCAGGTCAATATAGTAGTATAAAAATGCACTCACAGGCTCGGCAGTGGCAGGCCTGAAACATGTTTGAAGGGCTACACAGGTGGGTGACACAATTAGTGCTGTAGGCCCTTTATTAGGCACTGGGCACATGTAGTGCACTTTACTATGAACGTATAAGTAAATTAAATATGCCAATTGTGGATAAGGAAATGTTACCATGTTTTCAGCAGAGAGCACTGGCACTATAGCACTGGTTAGCAGGGCTAAAGTGCTCAGAGTCCTAAAGCCACTAGAAACAAGGTCATAAAAAAGAGGAGTAAGGCCAGTCATTCAGTCTGGAAAACTTTGTTTGGTTAATTAAAAGCATAAAAGCATCCATAAAAACAACTGCAGTGCCAAAATGCAAAAGAATGTTAACACTTTTCCAGAAATTACATTCAAATCACATTCAGAATTGGGGAATAAAAATAATTTAAGAAGAATAAAAATCATTACAATCTAATAATACATTTATCTGAAATGCTAATCACAGTCAACTTTAATTAGCAGAACCAATTTAACCGAATAGCCTTTCCCTAATTCTTAGAGTTCCTGGTAGAAAACCCACCACATTAAAACACACCAATGGGCTGGGGATCATTTGTAGATGTATTAAAGCTGGTCTAACTTGCTGGAATTATTTCTCTCTTAACAATGGCACTATAAAACATTGCCTTAATGTGCAGCCGTGATTACAAAACATGATGAAGTGCAATGTATCTTGCGAGGAAAAGCTATCACAAGAGCAAAGGTCCATCTCCTCCACCATATATTATCCTTCTGGGGCAGCCAAAAGGTGATGTAAAATGCTTAACCTGAACCTTCTCAACAGGAAACGGTGGTGGGGAATTGTAACCGTAACTAAATAGGGCTCTACTGCTATGCAGGCTTTCAACAAGATGTAGGCTCTTACTAAGTGTAGGAAATTAGCCTCGTTCTAGCATGGTTATCCACACTTTTGGCCTGTTTGTGAGTGTGTGTCAGTGTGTTTTTACTGTGTCACTGGGATCCTGCTAGCCAGGACCCCAGTGCTCATAGATAAAAACCTAAATGTCAGTGTGTTTTGCCTGTCTCACTGGGATCCTGCTAGCCAGGACCCCAGTGCTCATAGTTTGTGGCCTAATGTGAATGCCTGTGGAGTGCCAAACTGCGTCACTGAGGCTCTGCTCACCAGAACCTCAGTGCTTATACTCTCTCTGCTTTTAAATTTGTCACTGCAGGCCAGTGACTTCATTTGCCAATTTCAATTGGAATACTGGATCCCCCTTACTTACTAGTATATGGTACCTAGGTACCCAGGGCATTGGGGTTCCAGGAGATCCACATGGGCTGCACCATTTCTTTTGCCACCCATAGGGAGCTCAGACAAACCCTTACACAGGACTGCCACTGCAGCCTGCGTGAAATAGTGCACACACAATTTCACCGCCATTTTCACTGCACTTAAGTAACTTATAAGTCACCTATATGTCTAACATTCACTTGTTGAAGGTTAGGTGCAAAGCTAATAAGTGTGAGGGCACCTTTGCACTAGCAAAGGTGCCCCCACATAGCTCAGGGCCATTTCCCCAGACTTTGTGAGTGTGGGGACCCCATTACACACGTGCACTACATATAGGTCAATACAAATATATAGTTTCACAATGGTAACTCTGAATATGGCCATGTAACATGTCTAAGATCATGGAATTGTCCCCAATTCCAAATCTGTTATTGGGGAGCCAATTCCATGCATCCTGGGGGCTCCACCATGGACCCCCAGTACTGCCAAACTAGCTCTCTGAGGCTTGCAATACAGCTACAGCTGCTGCCACCTCACAGACAGGGTTCTGTCCTTCTGGGGTCTGGGCAGCCCAGTCCCAGGAAGGCAGAACAAAGCATTTCCTCTCCAAGCAGGGTGTTACACCCTCTCCTTTTGGAAATAGGTGTTACAAGCTGGGGAGGGGTAGCCTCCCCCAGCCTTTGGAAATGCTTTGAAGGGCACAGATGGTGCCCTCCTTGCATAAACCAGTCTACACCGGTTCAGGGAACCTTTCTCCCCTGCACTGGAAGGAAACTGGAGAAAGGAAAGGGGAGTGACCACTCCCCTGTCCATCACCACCGCAGGTGTGGTGCTTAGAGCTCCTCCAGTGTGTCCCAGACTTCAGCCATCTTGCTTTGCAAGTTGTGGGGCGCTCTGTAGGGCTCTGAGTGGTCAGTGTCAGCAGGTGATGTCAGAGACCCCTCCTGATAGGTCCATACCTGTTAAGGAGGACAATCCTCCTCTCAGGGCTATTTAGGGTCTCTCCTGTGGGTGCTCTTCAGATTCTGCTTGCAAGTTTCCTTCAGGAATCATCTGCAACAACTTCAGCATCCTCTGACCTCGTATGAGCTGCAGCCTGCTCCAAGAAACGCTCTAACTGCAACAAAGTGTCTACAAGAGACACTTTTCTTCAGCAACCTCAGCTCCAAGTCAGCAACTGCAACAGTTTCCATGGTGTGCATGCTCTGGGGACTCCCCGTGTTCATCCTGCACCAGAAGGACCGAAGAAATGTCCTGTGGAGTGACAGTCACTCCCCTGCTCCAATCAGGCACCTTCCAAGGCGACGACCGGAACCCTGGGACTCCTCTCACAGCAACGAGCGTGCTCCTAAGGACACAGAGGGTGGACATGATCAACAAAGACTATCCTAAGCTCCTGCTGATGCAATTTGCAGACGGTAAGACCTTGTCTTCCCTGAGAGTGACAGTATCCCTGTGTTCTGTGTCTTCTTCACCTCCTGAGGCCTCTGTGCACTCTTTGAAAAATTCCTTTGAGCACAGCCTGACCTAGGTCCCCAGCACTCCACCCTGTGACACTCAACTTGCTGAGTTGTTCTCTGGCGGTCTGGGACCTTCTTTTGTTGTGCTGCATCAACCACATTTTGCACCTCCTTTGAACCCAGATCCTGCAGCTTCTGGGGGTGCTGGATGGCATCCTGAGGGATGAATGCTGAGAGCCTCCTATTCCTCCTCACACAGAGTTGAGGCCCCCAGGTCCCTCCTGGGTCCATACAGCACCATTTTGATGAAAAACACACTTTTGCCACAGCCAAGTCTTGTTGGTGCCTTCCAACACGAAATCTTCTCTGCAACAATCTTCACACCGTGGGACATCTTTTGCATTATGCATCTTCCTAGGGTATATTTCTGCAGGCTTCAACTAACCAGGGGCTCTTCTTTTGCACCCTCTTCTGGGTTGGCAGGGGCTCCAGCCCTTCCTGGAACTTCTTTCGACTTCTGGACTTGGTCCCCTTCCTTTGCAGGTCTTCAGGTCCAATAATCCAGCAGTTGTTCTTTGCAGACTTGGTTGGCTGCTGCAAAATCCCAAACACGAGGTGTAGTGTGTCCTAAGGAAACTTGCAGTACTTTACTACTGCTTTTCTGGACTCTGGAGTGGTGTAATTTACTTACCTTTACTGTATTCTTATTCTCTCAGCAATTCTGCACACACTACACTTGCCTAGGGAGGAATTTGCGATTCACATTCCACTTTTTTAGTATATGGTTTGTTTTGCCCCTAGACCTATTTTCTCCCATTGCATTCTATCGGATTTCCTACTGTTTGCATTGTTCTATGACTATTTACTTTTCTAATTTTGGTGTCTAGTGTATATATTGTTTATAATACTTACCTCCAGAAGGAGTATTGTCTCTAAGATATTTTTGGTACTGTGTCACCTAAATAAATACCTTTATTTTTGGTAACACTGAGTATTGTCTTTACTTGTGTATAAGTACTATGTAACTATAAGTGGTATTGCATGAGCTTTGCATGTCTCCTAGTTCAGCCTAAGCTGCTTTGCTATAGCTACCTCTATCAGCCTAAGCTGGTAAAACACTACTACATTCACTAACAAGGGATAACTGGACCTGGTGTAAGGTGAAAGTACCCAAACCAGGCCAGCCTCCTATACTAAGAGTTTAGTACACTCTGTCATCCCTCTCTCTGCCACTATACATTTAAGAAACTGCATTTTAACCCTTATCAAATCTCTCTTTAAAATGCTCTTCCGGTTCTCAAATAACTCTGGGTGTCCCAATTTGACCAATAGGTTTTTAGTATAGCTAAGAGATGGGATATGGTGTGTTCCATATTGATCACTGTCTGATTAAGCTCTAGGTCTGGATTTAACCATATCCTTACCCATAGCAACAAAGAGGCAAGTGCCAAAAGGTCAGAGATGTACCCCACTGCCAGTTCTTCATGGAGTATATATGAAGGAACTGCCTGGGGCAACAATAGTAGCCTTCTCAGGAATGTATTCTTTTCTATTTGCAGGCCTATGATATTCTTATAGTTCCATACATCACTCCCATAACTTGCCATTTGGCTTCATTTTGCTTGATACACCTTAATCAGGACTTGCACTGGTTTGGCCTCTAGTCTTTTCGTGAAATCAAAGGCTGCAGCAATGGCTCTTGCCATTACATTCTTCTTAGCCTTCTTTGAGGTACCCATGATCCCCGCTTGTCAAAGAGGATGCCCAGATAAGGGAAGGTAGTTACCCTAGTCAATTCTATGCCACCTCCAAAATATTTTTTCTGATCTTTTTCTTGTGAGCGCACCACCATGTTATGTGATTTGAAAACGTCTGTGCTCAAATCTAACGCATACATAAAATCAATAAAAGAGTCAAGCAAGACCCACTGGTGTTCTAATTATTAGAACTGCATCATCCCTGTATAAAATGGCAGGAATTAATTGGGATACTGCCCAGGGGATATCCTTGCCAGCTGCACATACATTTGAGCCCAAATTATAAATATAAAGGTGAATAAGAGTGGAGGTAAAATACACCCTTGTCTCACCCTTCTATGCACTTTTACTGGTGAAGATAAGCTGCTATCCAAGTTGTTTCTCACTGATGTAGAGAGGTTCAAAAGGAGCTTGTGTAAAACGTTAACTATATTTCTATCCACTTCCAGCTTAATGAGCATATCTCAGAGTTTGGCTCTATCTACTCGGTCAAATGCTGATGTAAGGACCATGAAGGCCAGATATAGGCCCTCATTACAACCCTGGTGGTGAATCCCGCTTACCGCCGTGCCAACAGCCGCCAACACACCGTGTCCGCAGCGGAAATCCGCAACGGGTATTTTGACCCACACTGAGAATTCCGCCACTATACAGACACCCACACAAGTCCGCCACACCCAAGGTCAGTGATAAACTGGCGATAGCTAAAATCACACCGTTACGCCCACAAGAATACGCCCACAGTATCAATGCGACTGTCTTACAACCGCAGTAAACCATTGGTGGTACACACAGCCATGCTCAAAATACACACACATTTACAAAACTACACAACATTGGACAATTCAAAATACACACACCTGACACACATGCACACAACACACCCACACACGCAATCCAATATAAAACACACACACCCACATTACCCACAACCCCCTATACCGAAAAATTTGGAAGAAGCAGAGAGAGAGAAAAGCAAACACCACACCAGCATCCAGAGGCACACAATACCATCACTCATACACCATCCACGCACATCACACCACACACCCCAACACATCACCCCACACATCACATCAACCATCACCTCACACATCACCCACACCACATCATGGCACCTCAAAGACACCCCAAGTTTTCAGAGGAGGAGCTCATGTCATGGTGGAGGAAATCATCCGGGTAGAGCCACAGCTATTCGGATCACAGGTGCAGAAGACGTCCATTGCAAGGAAGATGGAGCCATGGCGGAGAATTGTCGACAGGGTCAACGCAGTAGGACAGCATCCAAGAACAAGGGATGACAACCGGAAGAGGTGGAATGACCTACGGGGGAAGGTGTGTTCTGTGGTATCCAGACACCAGGTAGCCGTACAGAGGACTGGCGGTGGACCCCCACGTCCTCCCCCACAACTAAAAACATGGGAGGAGCAAGTCTTGGCGATAATGCATCCTGAGTGCCTCGCAGGAGTAGCAGGAGGACTGGACTCTGGTAAGACATATCTTTACTACAATATCCCCCCACTCTACCTGCATGCTATCACATACTCCCATCCTCACCCTCACTCCCATGACTCCACCATCTCCCACACATCCCACCATCACGACCCACCACTCCCACAACCAAGCCCTGCATGCAACAACAATGCAAGGACACCCATCCCAGACATGTATGGACACCCATCACCAAAGCATGTCCAACAGAAAGACTCAGCCAGGGCACCCAATCAGCACTTACTCAAGAGCCAAGGCGATAGTGCAAGCACAGTAATAGAGGGAAACACACCCATTGCACATGATGGCACACACAGATAAAATAACAATGTTGTAAGTCAGTAGCGATTAGATCAAGCATTAGCAGAAGACATCCTGTATTTAGCAACTATTGTGAACATTTCGCGGAATCCATTTTGTATTCATGGCAGCCATTTTCTCTGCCATGTGCTCGCCATGTGCTCTGTCCTACCTTTCTGTTAACTACTCTTGAAAATCTGTCTAGTGACAAGTTATATTTAGCATCTCCCACTTTCGCACATGCCCGTAAGATCTGCAGCTGTTAGTAATCAGTAACAAACAGTAATGTGTCAACTAGTCCTTGAAAACTGTTAGCCCCTCCTACCTGTCGACTGTGCATTTCCATATGACCTTATATGTATGTAAGTCTTGCTTCTATAATTGTACCACCTTCTTTTAGCCCATGCGTGGGTATAAAAGGACCATGCTCTCTTAGTTCAGTGTGCTACTTCAAACATTACCGAAGGTTGCTGTTTGAACTGTAGTACCACTCATGAGGTTTAATAAACGTTGTCTTTTATTTCAGTTTCTGTGCCAACTTCTTCCTATATGGTCTGAGGACTTTGTGCAGAGAAGGGCGAACCCCTTGCACTAGTAGGCCTTGCTGAGGCTTACTTTGACAACAATGCATTTACACCCCAACAGGACCCCTACCTAACGTCACCGGACAGGAGGTGCCAGCCATATCCAGTCCCCGCACAGAAGAGGCCCACAGTGACAACAGCATCTCTGCACGCCTGGATCAAGATGACCAGCCTGGCTCATCAGGGACCTCTGGACAGTCGGTTCCCCTGCCACAGTCCCAAGCCACCACAGAACCATCCCCCTCAGGAAACACTAGCACAGCACCCACCAAGCGGGCCCATGCCACTGTCCCCAGGACACGTCAATCAGCAGTGTGTCCACCACTACAGGGACCCCAGGTAAACCCACTAACCCTGGACGATCAGAGACCTGGGGTCAGTGGCAGTGGACACACGGTTCAGGGGACAGAGGCACAGGATAACAGGTAAGCTGGGAGGACTGCTGTATGACAGGGGAAGGACAGGCCCAGGGAACCGACCCTCCACGAGGCACTATCAAACATCATAGAAGTATACCACCATTCCCAGGAGACCATGGGCACGGTACTGGCCAAGTTTCAGGAGACCCAGCGGCTGCAGGAGGGACAATACATGGGGATCAGGGAGGAATCACCAACATCTACACCATCCTGGTCACCATAGCAGGGGTGCTGGCTGACATAGGGAAGACCATGAGGGAGGCAGTGTCAAAACAAAGGGCCCCTGACACTAGCCAAATCGAGGAACAGCCCTCCACCTCTGCCAGCGCTAGTGGACAGGAGGCCCCATCACAGGAACAACAGGACACCAGCACCCCACCCCCTGCAGAAGGAGAACCACCCCGCAAACGGTCCGTGCAACCCAGGCAGAAGACAGAGAACATTGCCAAGACCCCCGAAGGAAATAGTACCCTCCTGATTGTCATCCTTATGTCCCACTCAGTTACCCTGTCCACCTTGAATTGCCATTACTCCCCTTCCTATGCCCCATTGGACAATGCACCTGTGAAACCAAGAGACTGGACTCTACTATGGACCTTCCTCCACCATCACCCCAGACCCTTCCACATACCCTATACTCATTAGCCCCTAAATAAACACCCTTTAATCACAAACCAATCTGGAGTCAGTCTGATCGTTCCCAAATGTATTATTACAACATCAGCAACAAAGAGCAATGTAAATGTTCATTTGTTCATACCAATGTTTGACAGTTGTTGGGCAGCAGTACATATATCAGAAAGCAGAATGAGATACCCAGATCTGAAAAGTTTAAATCCAAAGTGAACTGTCAGTGTCCATAGACAGAGGTTAAAAGGCAGACTTATACAATGTCCTACAGTATTCAGAAATGTGAGGAGCAGTTACAGTCTCTTACCTGTGTGTCACTGGAAGTACTACATGATGATGTTCGTTCGGTTGTCAATATCTTCTTCCTCTGCCTCGTCTTCCTCACTGTCCACAGGCTCCACCGCTGCCTCAAGATCATCACCAGGCTCATCCTCCTGCAGAAAAGGCACCTGGTGTCGCAATGCCAGGTTGTGCAAAATGCAGCATGCCACGATTATCTGGCACACCTTCTTCGGTGAGTAGTATAGGGAGCCACCTGTCAGATGGAGGCACCGGAATCTGGCCTTCAGGAGGCTGAACATCTTCTCAATAATACGCCTTGTTCACCCATGTGCCTCATTGTAGCGGTCCTCTGCCCTTGTCCTGGCATTCCTCACTGGTGTCAGTTGCCATGAGAGGTTGGGGTAACCAGAGTCACCTGCAAATGTCGAGGGATAACTGTAAGACACACACTAACCCTTAGGGACTATCCCATACCCAGACACCTACTCATACTGTGTGGGGACCTTGGGCTCACCTATTAGCCATACACGGTGCCTCTGGAGTTGGCCCATCACATAAGGGATACTGCTATTCCTCAAAATATAGGCGCCATACACAGAGCCAGGATACTTGGCATTCACATGGGAGATGTAATGGTCCGCCAAACACACCATCTGCACATTCATCGAATGGTAGCTTTTTCTATTTCTGCACACTTGTTCATTTCTGCGGGGGACAAATGACACATGTGTGCCAACAATGCCACCAATGATGTTGGGGATATGTCCCAGGGCATAAAAATCAGCCTTCACTGTGGGCAAATCCTTCACCTGGGGAAACACGATGTAGCTGCGCATGTGTTTCAGCAGGGCAGACAACACTCTGGTCAACACGTTAGAAAACATTGGCTGAGACATCCCTGATGCCACGGCCACTGTAGTTTGAAAGGAGCCACTTGCCAGGGAATGGAGCACTGACAGGACCTGCACTAAAGGGAGGATTCCTGTGGGATGGCGGATAGCTGACATCACGTCTGGCTCCAATTGGGCACACAGGTGTTGGATTGTGGCACGATCAAGTCTGTAGGTGATAATGATGTGTCTTTCTTCCATTGTCGACACATCCACCAGTGGTCTGTACACCAGAGGATGACGCCATCTCATCATCTGCCCCAGCGGATGTGGCCTATGGAGGAGAACAGTGAGCAGAGGGTCTTGTACCACATAGGTGGCACAAGTGTGTTTGCAGTAATGTGAGTAAATCTGTGTGTGGCGTAGTTAGTCCGTATATCTGCCAAATTGTGCTGTGACGTAGTTAGGTGCCATGCCATGTGCCCCCCTGAAATGGCGGGTGCCTGACTTGTGAGGAGGGACAAGGGGAAATGAGGTAACTGGTTGTGCAGCATCGCAGTAGGTGGTTGAAGACCGCAGCGCAATTCAGCATTGGTTATCATCGGGCCCTATGGGTTCCAGGAGCCAATGGTGATGTACGCCGGCGGTGATGGTGCACACCGCCGCAGACGTGACTGACATTTTCTATCTGTTCACTCAGTTGATACCTGACCTTCAACAGGAGAGGACCCACACTGCAAGTGCTGCTGTGACCTCAGTTTGGAAGTGACAGTGGCTACAGTGTCTGGGGAAAGGGCCCCTGCCTTCACCGTGCAGGAGTTGGAGAAACTGGTGGATGGGGTCCTCCCCAGTACACGCAACTGTACGGCCCTCCAGACAAACATGTGAGTACACTGTGAGCATGATGAGTGGGCAATGCCTGTTTGGAGTGGTGTGGATGGAAGATGAATGTGGGGGGTGGCTGAGGGCTGCATGTGAGGATGATGAGTGTATGTGCATCAGGGAATGGGTGGGAACTGGTGGCTAATGAGTATGATGGTCCGGACGGGTGAGTAATATCCATTCCTCCTGTACCTTTCCTCTCGGTCGGTGCCCACCTGAAGAAGGGTATTTAGCGTGCCATCGCCAAGGAAGTGCAGACACTGGGGGTCTATCATAGACGGAGCACCCACTGCTGCAAGAGATGGGAGGACCTGCGCTGCTAGAGCAAGAAGACAGTGGAGGCCCAGCTGGGGATGGCCTCCCAATGTGGAAGGGGTTCCCGTTGCACAATGACCTCCCGGATGTTCCGGATCCTGTCAGTGGCATACCCAGAGTTGGATGGGCACTTGAGGCAATCACAGCAGCCACAAGGAGGTGAGTACAGAGTCATAAAGCTGACTACGCTTTATGAAGTGTCTGGGTGGGAAATGTGGGCTGTGGGTTCCCCTAGGCCAGGGCGAAAATGGCAGGGTAGGTCCCTTGATGGGCAGGTTCTGAGGCACCCCAACTCCAATATTTTTAGTGGGCATCTACAACTGGGCAGGCTCCTGTGGGTTCCAGGTGTGCAGCAAATGGTGTTAGGCATTGTACCCCATGGCCTGGTGAATTTCCTACTAACTGCTAGTGCATGGCCTAGTGCATAGGGCTGCTCGCTGTGTGTTGTGTCCGCCAACGGCAGTGGTGTTGCTGGCATTGACCATGTGTGTTTACTGTCTCCCCCCCCTTCTTGTTTTGTCACCCTGTCCTTGTGTGTATTAGCATTATCTGGCAGAGGAGCAGAGGCACCGGTGACGGAGGGAGCTGCATCTCACATGGCCCTGGAGGGTGAATCCACAAAGGGTGAAGGCACCAGTGGGACAGAGGGCGAGGGAAGCTCCACGACGGGGCCAGGACAGAATACCAGTGACAGCAACTCCACCTCTGATGGAAGCTCCCTGGCGGTGGTGGACACCTCTGTGTCCACCCCAACAACAGGTACAGCCACCACCCCCCTACCAGCACCACCCTCCCAGCAGCCCCTCAGCGTCTTTCCCATGCCCGCTCACCCAGGAGGGTGGGCATCTCCTTCGCCCCAGGCACCTCAGGTCCTGCCCCAGTCAGCCCTGCTGCCCTCAGTGAGGTGGCTATTGACCTCCTGAGATCCCTCACTGTTGGGCAGTCAACCATTCTGAATACCATCCAGGGTGTCGAGAGGCATTTGCAGCAAACAAATGCATACCTGGAAGGCATTCATTCTGGTGTGGCGGCCCAACAGAGAGCATTTCAGGCTCTGGCCTCAGCACTGATGGCAGCCATTGTCCCTTTGTCCAGCCTCCCCCCTCCAACTTCCACTACCCAGACCCAATCCCCTCTACCTCAGCCTATCCCAAGCACACCATCAGACCAGCATGCACACACAGCAACACACAAAAGGGTCTCAGGAAAGCATAAGCACCACACATCCCACAGGCACTCACACAAGCACCATACCCATGCACACATACCAACAGCCTCTTCCACCACTGTGTCCCCCTCCTCCACGTCTTCCAGCTCCCTCCCAGTCTCGTCTCCACTCACACATGCATGCACTACATCATAAGCCTCTGCCTCCATCACCAGCACGCACATTACTACACACCGCTCACGTGCAATCACCACCCCCACTACCATTCACACGTCCCCTGTGTCCTCTCCCAGTGTGTCTGTGAGCCGTCCTCCCAAAGTAAACAAACGCAGACACACACACACACTCAACAGCCATCAACCTCACAACAGCCTCCAGCCCATGCACCTTCACCCAACCTCAGCAGACGTACTCCTCCTACAACCACTACCTCTTCCTCCACTCCCACACCCCCTCCATCTTCCTATCCCAGGGTGTCAAAAAAACTTTTCATAGCTAGCTTTGACCTCTTCCCTACACCTCTCCCCCATCCTCCCCCCGTCCTTCCCCTAGGGCCAGGATGTCTAGATCCCAGCCCAGCACCTCAGCCACCAAATCTGCATCCGCTGTGGTCCCTGCTTGTCCAGTATTCTCTAAGGGGGCACCCGTCAGAGCTGCCAATGTGCCACCGACAGAAAAGAAGGACCACCCTATTCCACCACCTGCAAAGGTCAAAAAGGGGCCAGCTTCCAGCCGGGGAACCACCTAGCAAGGCCTCGCCCAAACACCGAGTGGGCAGTGCCAAGGTCCCTGCAGTGACTGTCAAGATGGGGAAGGGCCATAAGCCAAAGGGCACGTCACCTCAGGGCACGATGTCTCCTGGTGAGGGGCTGGTGAACACCATATCATCAGAGATGGCAGCCACATGCACCACAGTCACCACCGCCGCTCTGACCGCCACCTGCACCGCCGCTGCCACAACATCAGTCTACAGCATCCTCCCCAAGGATCAGCTATCCGAGGCTCCCGGAGAAGGGATGGTGTCTCCATCCACCACAACCGTCACTTGCACAACGGCCAGCACTGGCAGCATCTCCGATGCAGACACTGCCACCTGCACTACCATCAGCACTGCCACGTGCACAGCCAACGCCACTCTGTCGGACGTCAGCCCGATCCCCAGTGGGCACCCGTCAGAGTCTGCAGGTGATGTCCTGGACCCTGGACACGTCACTTGAGACACCACCTCCAGCACTGACACGAACCAGCAATGGGCAGCCTAAGAAGTCGCAGGATGGCCTATGGCTCTGTCTCCATGGAGTATCATGCTACCTGTTCCAGGTACATCGCGTGGCTAAGACACCCAGGTGAGAGGATGTCAACTGCCACACCCCAGGTGCAGCATCACTGGGCACAAAGCCCCCTCCAGAACCAGTGGAAAAATGCATCCACTCACCCAGTCCTTAGCAGGATGAAGCACTCTGGGCACAAAGCCCCCTCCAGAACCAGTGGAGAAATGCATCCACTCACCCAGTCCTTGGCAGAATGAAGCACTCTGGGCACAAAGCCCCCTCCAGAACCAGTGGAGAAATGCATCCACTCACCCAGTCCTTGGCAGGATGAAGCACTCTGGGCACAAAGTCCCCTCCAGAGCATATGGGCAAACCACCCACTTGAGAGACTGTGGCTTTGCACTCCCCAGGACCAGGCAGTGGGCATGGAGCCCCCTTGAGGAGCAGTGACTTGCTTTTTGGGACCCCATGCTTTTTGGGACCACTGATCCACGGACATTTCATGCGACAGTGTATGGACTTGTGTACTTGCTGTAAATATTTGTGTATACTGATTATTTGCTGTTCTCTTGATCTATCTGATTGTTCCAATATTACACTAGTTAAAGTCATTTTGTTTGGTACTTGCGTTCTTCCAGGGGGTGACGGGGTGTATCTGTGATGTTATTGGATATATGTGTGTGTATTTTGTTGTTGGTAGGGTATGGGGGTGTTGCATGCCGTATGTGTGTGTCACTCTCTTTTCCCTCCTCCTCTCCCTCTGTGCTAGGTGCAGTACTCACCATCGTCGTCGCCGCCGACGCCGCCCTCTTTCCACATTGTGGTGCATTAATAGATACAGCAACATGGCTAGGATCTGCAATTCAGGCTCCATGGCGTCCTAGTTCTTCGTTGGGTGTCGAAAGGTGAGTGGTTTCCCTTCTGTATATTGTTCCGCCGTGCTTTTGATGGCGTTGGTACAGCCCCGGAAAAGCTGGCGGATTGGTGCCTTGTAATAGTGTGGGCATTACATTGTCTTCCACCTGTCTGTTGGTGGTTAACGCTGTGGTGTTTGTTGCTACTGCTGTGGCGGTCAGAGTGTTAAAGTGGCTGTATGTGTTGGCGGTTTCCGCCAGGGTCGTGATCCTATTTTTTTTACCGCCACTTTAACACCGACCGCAAGGGTTGTAATGAGGGCCATAATCTGCTCCTCTCAGACACCATGCATTTGCCAATGATCATCTGCAGATTTATTCATTGTTCTAGGGTTCCTTTCACTTGTCTAAAAACCCGTATTCTAGGTTTGAAATAACATTATTTTGCTCCAGCTATTCAACTAGTCCCCATGATTTTACAGCTGTATCTGTGAGAGAAATAGATTGATAATAATGGGGCTCTGCCTTGACCCCTTCTTGAAGACTGCAATAATGATGGATATAGACTAAGAGGTTAGGAGACCTGTCTTGCAAGCAGCATTTAACACCCCTGTAAACTTTTTTTGCCTAAGTTAAATGGGCCTCTTTGTATAAATCAGCAGGATACCCATTCAGGCCAAGTGCTTCATCTCTAGACATAGGGGGTCATTCTAATCTTGGCGGGTGGCGGGAGCCGCCCGCCAAGCGGGAACCGCCAGAAGACCGTACAGCGGTCAAAAGACCGCGGCGGTCATTCTGAGTTTCCCACTGGGCTGGCGGGCGACCGCCAGAAGGCCGCCCGCCAGCCCAGCGGGAAACCCCCTTCCACAAAGATGCCGGCTCCGAATGGAGCCGGCGGAGTGGAAAGGGTGCGACGGGTGCAGTTGCACCCGTCACGATTTTCAGTGTCTGCTATGCAGACACTGAAAATCTTTGTGGGGCCCTGCTAGGGGGGCCCTGCAGTACCCATGCCAGTGGCATGGGCACTGCAGGGGGCCCCAGGGGCCCCACGACACCCGTTCCCGCCAGCCAGGTTCTGGCGGTCAAAACCGCCAGAACCAGGCTGGCGGGAAGGGGGTCGGAATCCCCATGGCGGCGCTGCCTGCAGCGCCGCCATGGAGGATTCTTCAGGCCAGGGGAAAACCGGCGGGAACCCGCCGGTTTCCCTTTTCTGACAGCGGTGGTAGAATTGGCCTGGATGCACCGCCAGCCTGTTGGCGGTGCATCCGCGGTCCCCGGCCCTGGCGGTCTATGACCGCCAGGGTCAGAATGACCGCCATAATTACAATAGTGGGTAAAACCTCATTTTCTGCAAAAGTCATAGTAAGATCGCTAACAAATGTGTCAGAAATGTGTCCACCTGCAGTTACTCTCCCAGACGTACTCTGAAACTGCATTGACCCATGTTTGTGGCGCAATAGTGCAATCAATCTATTCCCCAACCCTGCAAATATTAGCCGATTATCTATTTCCCAGAATTTGGCACCATTTTTTCACACACTTGTCTGTAGGAGATCATTCCTGGCATTGTAAAAAAAAAGAGGAAACCCCATTCATATAAAAAGGAATTATCAGTTTCCCAGGTTTCTTGCATCTCCACTATATGCTGGCCATATATAAAACTGAGCCACCTTTCATCTTCTCTTTCTTTGTTTAACCCAGCAATGTTCCAACTGCCTACTTTCAAGGTAAACCTGATCTAGGTGGAACCTGAGCTGAGGGGCTTCTTCTATTGTGTGCCCTAGTGCCCCTGATCTAAGTGGGTATTGTGGATGAGCCGTTCAGTCAGTAGTTACTATCTAACATGCTCAGGGGCTAAAACCTATTCATCAAGGTGATAGGCCCATTCCCTCCCCTCCCAACACTTCTAGCCTTGCTCTTAGTGGAGAACCACCCTTTCTTGGGCAGCAAAAGTATTTAAAAAAGCTCAGAGGCTGGACCCTAATTTCTGTGACAGATCTATGGTCATTTTGTCAATGTTGTAGTAGCTCTCTTGTGTACCTGGTGTGCCTAACTTTAAACTTGTCTCTGTTCTCTTTTTGCCCCACCCAGCTTACTCGTCTTGCCTTTATTATGTAGGAGGACACAAAGGATCAGTCCTTCAGGGCATTGTGTTTTACTTTGCACATTAATTTGTGGGTTGACTCTACCACTCCCACTTTCAAAGGTGGCAAACCCACTAAAACAGCTTCTAAGGGCATCAATTTAAGAGGGAGATGTAATCTTATAGAGCTTCCCGAATGCTCTTTGTGCTTCTTTATGGGTCCTTGCATGGGCACCTGATTGACGCCACTAATCTGGCCAGAAGTCATCCTAGGAGAATTCAGATCACAACAGATGGACCCATCTCTCCCCTTCCCATTTTGGGTTGCTGTGTTTTGCTAGGGTGGTTACTTAGGATGGTCCTGGGCCCTCATGGTTCATCCAGGGTTTCTCTAGGGGTTGTTCCAATGGGCCTAATATCTGGGATCTTGTATACCCCCTTCATAATCACCGCAACTGTTTTGCATGCTATAAAGTGGATGGGCCAACAAACTCCCCTCTTTCAGCACTTTCATATTAGTAACTGAAACCTCTATATTCCCCATCTTTGCTTATAACCCCTCCACAGATGTTAACAACGATTTCATAACGTCTTCACATAGGCTTAGATTCCAGGAGAGATATTACATGGGGCCCCAGCACAGTTAGACTTGATTAACCAAATGAGGTGGAAATGGGTAATTGTGAGCTCTGGGCATTCACCATCTTTTAATCCTTGTCATTTACTCAAACCGTATCACCAATTATGAGGCTTGCTCTGGCACATTTCTTCTTTCTTTTCAGCCCCAGAGATGACGACTAGGTCATTTGAAATCCATTGTGTGGGTTGGCCTCATCCGAGGTGTGCTTCCCTGTGAAGCTCTCGCCATCTTTTGATTCACCTTGGCCCAAACTCTGTGGAGCTGCCAGTGCCTTTGCCTCAGCCACTGACCTAGACCGCAAACACTCACTTTGTTCACACTGGCCATAACCATGCAGGGTTTTATCTGCCCCCATACTCAGTTTTCATTCCACATTTTGTATTTCCTCAATAAAAGCCCCCACTGCAAATGTTAAATATGAAATAATGGAGGCCCGCTTGTGAGAGATTTTTGAGCATCTAAGTTCGTGCTGCTCGTTGATTTGCACTTATCCATGATAGGGTGTCAGAAGTCAAATGAAAGAGGGGTGGCCCGGCCTCTTGCGGATATTGACTGGCTCAAGGTGGGCCCAGGTGGGCCAGCCCGCCCTCATCTAGGACTTGTCAAAAGTCAAGCTAAAGTTGGGTGGCTCAGCCCAGCCTCTTCCGGATGCTGAGGAACATGGGACAGGCACGCCCACGTAAGTCCCACACAGCAGGATGCTGTGATGTGCTAAATAGCGCTCAGGAGGTGGCCTGCAGGTGTGAGGCAAACAGGGACTGTCTCCTGGGACCCTGTGAAGACTGGGACTCATAATCCATCACTGGTAACTTCAAGCTGCTTCTGGTTGGAGGAAGGAGGAAAAATGGGTCACCCTGCAGAAAGGGCAAGGCCCAACACTCTTCAAAAGATATAACGATGTATACATAGATATTGAGAACGTTAGTGCTAATCGAGATGGCGCGGGGAAGCAATCTACTTTCAGGATGTTGAGCTAGTTCTTTATTTGGAGCTGGTGCTTGCTACTTTTCAGAGGACAAATTATGGCCCAAATTTACTAAACTGTTGCATTGGCGCGTGAATGACAGAAAACACATGAACAGTATCAATCAATTTTTGCGCACAAGAGAATATTTGCAGTGAAAGTTGATGAGACTGTAACACTAGTACAATTTTGGAAAGCATATCATGGAGCCAGTGAAAAGTTATGTAGAGTGGACATAATGGACACGGTCTCTACATGGAATCCCAGCGCTAAATGAAAACTAGAGCAAACACTGGACACACTGAGTAATATTTCTACAGGTAATAGTTGGAATTTCTGTAAAAGAACATACTTGCCGATTTAACCATAGGCAGATTTTTCCGCATATAGATTTGTACTCGAGTGTGTGCAGACAAGTAGGAATCTCATACATCACTCACAGCAAGCAGTCTGCGCAACGGTGAAATGTTAAGTCGTATTTAGCATCATGAAAACAACACAATTTTATCACAAGCCTGCCCAACAACATCAGCATTCCTCGCATAGTAAATTCAACCCTGCACCTCTTCTTGCCATTCCCGCGTTGCACTGACTGAACATCTGCAAATCTCAGCCTTATTTTGGGAGTATTCAATTAAACCTAAAATATGTGTTTTGAAGACCAGCTGATCAGGCACGTTCTTAGATATGTCACTGGTTGATGACCCTATGAGAAAACAGGTGAGCAATCAACATACGGGTATTGTTTAACGATAATGCTTTCAGAGATCTATTTTGTTTTCAAGCTACAAGGTAGCTCGGCTGCAACTGCACGATAACACATAGCATAATGGTAGGATGATGTTAATTTTCTTGAGAGTACTCGGTGTTTAACAGATAAGCAGACCTCTGTTAATGAGGTTGAAAGCACAGGTAATGTGTAAGACGCTGTTCAATTCTCTGGTGACACAATGTTTGAAATATTAGTGCAGTTGTGTGTATAGTTTGCATATTAAAGTAATGTTGCTCATTAAAATTCACAGTTTGATGCACACATAATCGTTTGTTTCCAAAGAATACATAAAAATGGCACAGAATCAAGGTAACGTATTTTTAGTGTAATTACAATTCTTCTGAGTATCTATTGCGTTATTTCTGAAGATATTACAGCTGGGTTTAAAAGTCATGAGTCACAAACAAATTGTTTGCACATACAAGCTGAACTCTGTCTCAAGTGGAATGCAATTTCAGTAAAGAAAATGAGAAAGAGAATACCACTCTCTGCATATATAATTACTTTTCCTGTTCCATAACACATCTGTACATTTCCCTGATGAGTAAAGATGTGCTTTTCTTCCGATTCAAACAATTCGGAACTGTTTTTGAGTGTTCCCAAAACTTTTCTAACAATACAGCTAACTATTTCGTAACATACACACACCTTTTCTATAGTTTGTGCAATTCAATATAGTAAAATGAACGTGTTTTGTTTATAAACATTCTCAGTAATCGCTATACCGTAGCCATCAACCGTTTTCTTTGACTGCCAAAGAAACGTTTTGCCCTTGTTCCTCAGAGATGTTAGTCCTCTGGGTTATTCCCAAAGGCTGCTAGCAAATGTGCAAACAAACAACTGGTCCCTTGTTTCCTGACTTGTCAGATGTGTTAGTTAAATCCTACAGGTATAACATCCCTCTTCAGACGTTATGCGCCATTATCCCTTAACAACTAATGGAAGGCTTTCTTACGCAAGATCTGTTCCTACCAGCCCTAATTTGTGTTGGAAAAGCAAGTGTTCTTCCTGAAGTGCTGAATATTTTGCAGCCAGGGACATGCTCATTAAGAGATGTGCAGCTTTCTTTCTCTCTGCACCATTGTGAGTAAAGTGAAACAGGCTCGAAGGTTCTCTCAACTCGTAGTCCCTCAAGAGCAAAGAAAACATGTTATTATATTTTTTGTCGAATTACTTGTTTTGCTCATAACTGAAATGTAGTCAAAGTGGCTCATTATTGCTCTCAAGATATATTTGACAATAACTAGTCTTTGTATTACTGTGCATACAACACTTCCAACGTTTCTGAAAACTGTAAACAATAATTCTGTTGTCCACCTTACAGTATTCAGTTTTCCTACCACAAGAAGATGGAAGACTGAGTCAACCTCCTGGAATTCTAGTTCATGACCTTTAGAGGAACACATCTGCCAGCGCTTGTGTTCAACTAACTGACCCATCTCGCCGCCATTCACTGTGTTCTTTTTCATTTGCACAGCACGTGGGTGGTAAACTGTCTAGAAACAGTAAACTCACTGTAGTGTGCTAAATAGGTTTATTGATTTCATACACTCAGGTCCATATTTACAAGCAGCAGTGCAATTGTTTTTGAGGCAGTGACGGTGCAGGCTGCTGACCAATATCTACTAGGTCACTCAAAGCCACTTTGCATGGCTTTAAATGGCCTTGTATATATGGAGTAAGGCAATATAGCACAAGTCACTGAGTTGCCTTACTTTGCGCCAAGGAGGTGTTTCCATGGGTGTTGCATGGGTGTTTCCATGCAATCACCATGGATTTTGATGCATTCACCGATTTACAAAGCTGATGCAACCGGAAGTAATATATTTATTTTTTCCCATGTTTCCTCTTTCTATGTGTGCTGCCTTCTGCATTCTGCAGCACACATAGAAAGAGGAAATCGTCTCCATTGATTGTTTTTGTGTAGGAAGGTGTTCCTTTGTGTACCAAAACAATGACTCCACAAAGCAGGCACCCATGCACCTGTGCTGGCGTATGGCAACAATTTTTGCACCAGTGCAGAAGGAGAGGGCAGAAATGCCCCGTATTCTCTAGTGTGGCACATTTCTGCCCTTTCTCAGGGGCACAGTACTGCGCCGCCCTGCACCAAGGAGCCTTGTAAATATGTCTCTCAATGTAGAAGGATGCTAATGGGTTTTCAGAAAAAGAAAGACAGTTGCCCCCCAAATGAATAAGGTAAATCGTCAGTGTAAGAAATTGGGTTTCTGGTTGTCAGAAAATGCACCTGGTACAAACAGGAACCACCACTCTAGTTAAAGTAAGCTAGACACACACTTAGAGATAACCTGTAGTCATCCTATGGTAGCTTTGCACAGAACAATGAGGTTTATCTTAAGAGGCAATGTGTAAAGTACTTGTGCAGCACACACATACACAGTAGCACAATGAAAACACAGCAAAAAGTCTCCACAGAGGCAAAGAAAAATAGACAATAATTTTATAAATTACACAAGACAAAAATAACAAAAATTCAATAAGTGGAAGTTGAGTTATGAATTTTAAAAGAATAAAGTTCTAGTGCTTAGAAGCAAATAGCACTTTAGAGTTTACTTTAGGTCATGCTAGACTAGGACACAGTCAAAAATGGGCCGACCTCAATAGAGCACAGGCTGGCTACAGAACCCATGCTGGCCCCGGTGAATAAAGTACCTTTCCTGGTCGCAACAGGAAGACACGCGATGAGATGCGTTGATTGGGTCATTACAGGGATGGAGATGCATCAATCTTTCCCAGGTAATGGCGGCGATACATCGGTTCTGAAGACAAGCGACAGAGCAGAGATGCATTGGTTTCAAAGTGCGATGAATCGTGTTCTATTAATTGTGTTTCAGGACTGGGGAATGCTCAAGGTTGCAGTGACTGTCCAAGTTCTTTGGGATGAGAAACTCAGGTGATGTTGCAAATACACACCATGAGAAGTGAAATGATTGATTCCTAGTAGTGTGGGAAGAGAAATGATTGTTTTCGATGTTTTATTGGTTTTAACAAATGTTCACTCCATCAGAATATAGAGCAGATTTCCTTAGACTTTGAGGGGTACAGGCCTCTCTGCTTTCTATATTCTTGCAAATATGAAGCTTCATTTTAAACACATAGGCCCTCATTAGGCCCTGGTGGTAAATCCCGCTTACTGCCGTGCCGACGGCCACCAACATACAGTGACCGCAGCGGTATTCCCCTACGGGTATTAAGACCCACACAGAGAATACCACCACAATACAGACACCCACACAAGTCCACCAAACCAAAGATCAGTGATAAACTGGCAGTACCAAAACCCACACCATCACGCCAACAAGAATACGCCCACAGTATCACGACCCACCGCAGCGGTCTTTCAAATGCGGTAAACCATTGGCGGTACACCCGCTGCGCTCAAAATACATACACACTTACAAAACCACACCACGTTGGACCATTTAAAATACAGACCCCTGACACACATACACACACCACACCCACACACTTATACCACTATAAAACACCCCCCACATTACCCGCAACCCTTTCAACGAACAAATCAGATCAAGCAGAGAGAGAAAAGCAAAGAGCACACTTCCACCCAGAGGCACAGAACACCATCACTCATACACCATCCACACACATCACATAATACATCACAACACAGCACCCACACATCACCTCACACATGTCACTCACACCACATCATGGCACCTCAAAGACACCCCAGGTTTTCTGAGGAGGAGCTAAGGGTCATGGTGGAGGAAATCATCCGGGTCGAGCCACAGCTATTCGGATCACAGGTGCAACAGACATCCATTGCAAGGAAGATGGAGCTATGGTGGAGAATCGTCGACAGGGTCAACGCCGTGGGACAGCATCCAAGAACCAGGGATGACATCAGGAAGGGGTGGAACGACCTACGGGGAAGGTGCGTTTTGTGGAATCAAGACACCAGATAGCAGTACTAAGGACTGGCGGCGGACCCCCGCCTCCTCCCCCACAACTAACAACATGGGAGGAGCAAGTCTTGGCGATCATGCATCCTAAGGGCTTCGCAGGAGTAGTAGGAGGACTGGACTCTGGTAAGTCACATCTTTACCACTATATCCCCCCCACCCTACCTGTATGCTCTCACTAACTCCTACCCCTACCCTCACCCCATAACTTCACCACCTCACATATACCCCACTATCACAACCCACACATCCCAATACCAAGCCCTGTATGCTACATTAATGCATGGACCACCATTATAGATCTGCATGGACACTCATCATCACAACATGCTCACTAGAGAAACTCACCCACCCCCACAATCATCAATCATACAAGGGCAAGACAACAAGGAAAGCACAATTCCATTAGGGAAACACACCCATTGCACAAGATGGCACACACAGATACAATAACAATGCATTTGCATCCCATCAGGACCCCTACCCAACGCCACCAGACAGGAGGTGCCAGCTACATCCAGTCCCCGCACAGAAAAGGCCCACAGTGATGACAGCAGCTCTGCACGCCTGGATCAGGATGACCAGCCTGACCCGTCTGGGACCTCTGGACAGTCGGTTCCCCTGCCACAGTCTCAAACCACCACAGAGCCTCCCCCCTCAGGAAACACCACCACAGCACTCACCCAGCAGACCCATGCCACTGTCCCAAGGACAAGTCAATCATCAGTGTCTCTACCACTACAGGGACCCTAGGTAACCCCACTAACCCAGGATGATCAGGGACCTGGGGTCAGTGGCAGTGGGCACACAGTTCAGGGGACAGAGGCACAGGACAACAGGGAAGCTGGGAGGACTGCTGTGTGACAGGGAGAGGACAGGCCCAGGGAACCTACTCTCCACGAGGCACTCTCAAACATCATGGGAGAATACCACCATTCCCAGGAAACGATGGGCACGGTATGGGCTAAGTTTCAGGAGATCCAGCGGCTGCCGGAGGGACAGTACATGGGGATCAGGGATGACCTCACCAAAATCTACACAATCCTGTCACCATGGCAGGGGTGCTGGCTGATATGGGCAAGACCTTGAGGGAAGCAATGGCTCAACAAAGGGCCCCTGACACTAGCCAAACTGGGGCACTGCCTTCCACCTCCACCGGCGCGAGTGGATAGGATGCACCGCCACAGGAACAGCAGGCCACCAGCACCCCACCCACTGCAGAAGGAGAACCACCCCACAAACAGTCCTTGCGAACAAGGCAGAAGACAGAGAACATTGCCAAGACCCCCGCCAGGAAATAAGACTCTCCTGATTGTCACCCTTGTGTCCCAATCTGTTCCCCTGTCCACCTTGAACTGCCATTACTCCCCTTTCTATGCCCCTTTGGACAATGCACCTGCGATACCAAGAGACTAGACTCTACCATGGACCTTCCTCCACCATCACCCCAGCCCCTTCCACATACCCCTATACCCATTAGCACATAAATAAACACCCTTTAATCAAATACCAATCTAGAGTAAGTCTGATGATTCACAAATGTATTACCACAACATTAGCAAAATAATGCAAGGTATATGTTAATTTACTCATACCAATGTATGACAGTTGTTGGGCAGCAGTACACATAGCAGAAGCCAGAATGGTGTACACAGATATGAATAAAGGAAATCCAAAGGGAACAGTCAGTGTACACAGACAGAGGTGAAGAGGTTGCCATGTACAATGTCCTAAAGTAAACTGATATGTGAAGAGGAGTTACAGTCTCTGAGCTCTGTGTCACTGGAAGTACTGCAGGATGATGTTAGTTCTGTTGTCGATATCTTCTTCCTCTGCCTCCTCTTCCTCACTGTCCACAGGCTCCACCGCTGCCACAAAACCATCACCAGGCTCATCCTCCAGCAGAAATGGCACCTGACATCTCAATGCCAGGTTGTGCAACATACAGCATGCCACGATGATCTGGCACACCTTCTTGGGTGAGTCGTACGGGGAGCCACCTGTCAGATGGAGGCACCGGAATCTGGCCTTCAGGAGGCCGAATGTCCTCTCATTAATACGCCTAGTTCGCCCATGTGCCTCACTGTAGCGTTCCTCTGCCCTTATCCGGGGGATTCCTCACTGGGGTCAGTAGCCATAAGAGGTTGGGGTAACCAGAGTCACGTGCAAATTTCGAGGGAAACCGGTTAGACACACACTAACCCTTAGGGATAACCCCGTACCCAGACGCCTACTCATACTGTGTGGGGACCTTGGGCTCACCTATTAGCCACACCCGGTGCCTCTGGATTTGGCCCATCACATAAGGGATGCTGCTATTCCTCAAGATATAGGCGCCATGCACAGAGCCAGGATACTTGGCATTCACACGGGAGATGTACTGGTCCACCAAACACACCATTTGCATATTCATCAAATGGCCAAATCCTTCACCTGGGGGAACATGATGTAGCTGCCCATGTGTTTCAGCAGGGCAGACAACGCTCTGGTCAACACGTAGGAGAACATTGGCTAAGACATCCCAGATGCCATGGCCACTGTAGTTTGGAAGGAGCCACTTGCCAGGAAATGGAGCACTGATAGGACCTGCACAAGAGGGGGTATACCTGTGGGCTGGCGGATAGCTGACATCAGGTCTGGTTCCAATTGGGCACACAGTTCTTGGATTGTGGCACGATCAAGTCTGTATGTGATTATGATGTGTCTGTCTTCCATTGTCGACAGGTCCACCAGGGGTCTGTACACCGGAGGAAGGCGCCATCTCAAATGCTGCCTCAGCAGTTGGAGCCTATGGAGGAGAACGGTAAGCAGAAGGTCATTTACCACATAGATAGCAACTGTGTCTGAACTAATGTTACAGAATCCATGTGTGAAATCGTGAGTCCGTACATGTGCCAATGTGTGCTGTGACATAGTTAGGTGCCATGCCATGTGCACCCCTGAAATGGCGGCTGCCTGACTTGTGAGGAGGGACAAGGGGAAATGAGGTACCTGTGCTGGCATTGTGCAGCGTCGCGGAAGGCGGTCAAAGACAGCCGCGCACCTCTGCATTGGTTATCATTGGGCCCTATGGGTCTGAGGAGCCAATGGCGATGTACGCCGGCAGCGACGGTACGCACCGCCGCGGACGTGACCCCCATTTTCTATCTTTTCACTCACTTGATACCTGACCATCAACAGGAGAGGACCTACACTGTAAGTGCTGCTGTGACCTGAGTCTGGAAGCGACAATGGCTACAGTGTCTGGGGAAAGGGCACCTGCCTTCACTGCGGAGGAATTGGACAAACTGGTGGATCGGGTCCTCCCCCAGTACACGCTACTCTACGGTCCTCAAGACAAACAGTTGAGTACACTTTGAGCATGATGCGTGGGCAATACCTGTAGGGAGTGGTGTGGATATATGCCACATCTTGGGGGGTGGCCTGAGTGCTGCATGTGAAGTGGTCAATGTATGTGCGTCAGGGCATGGGTGGGAACTGGTGGGCAATGAGTATGACGGTCCAGACGGGTGAGTAATTAAATTTGTATGCTCTGTTTACCCTTTTGGTCAGCACCCACCAGAAGAAGGGTATTTGGTGTGCCATCGCCAAGGAGGTGCGGACCCTGGGGGTTTATTACAGACGGAGCACCCTCTGCCGCAAGAGATGGAAGGACCTGCACTATTGGAGCAAGAAGACGGCAAAGGTCCAGCTGGGGCTGGCCTCCCAAAGTGGGAGGGGTACCCGTCGCACCATGACCCCCTCGATGTTCTGCATCATGGCGGTGGCCTATCCAGAGTTGGATGGGTGCTTGAGGGCATCACAGCAGTGACAAGGGGGTGAGTACAGTTTCAGAAACCTGACTCTGCGCACTTTAGGAACTATATGGGTGTGGGCTGTGGGTGCCCCTAGGCCAGGGCGATCATGGCAGGGTAGGTCCCTTGTTTGCAGGCTCTGAAGCACCCCTACCCCAATGATACAATTGGGCAGCTTCTAGTGTGCAGGGTCCTATGGGTGTCAGGTGTGCAGCTAATGGCGTTAGGCATTGTGCCCCATGGCGTGGTGACTACCTTAGTGAGTGGTTGGGCATGGCCTAGTGCATAGGGCAGCTCAGTGTGTGTTGTGTCCGCCAACAGTAGTGGTGTTGCTGGCATTGACCATGTGTGTCCTCTGTTTTTCCTTCCTTCTTGTTTTGTCACCCTCTCCTTTTGTGCATTAGCATCATCTGGCAGAAGAGCTGGGCACAGACAACCACAGGAGCTGCATCCCACATGGCCCATGAGGGGGAATACACGGAGGGTGGAGGCACCAGTGGGATGGAGGGCGAGGGGCGCTCCACGACGGGGACAGGAGTGGATACCAGTGACAGCGACTCCTCCTCTGATGAAAGCTCCCTGGCGGTGGCGGACACCTCTGTTCCCACCCCAACAACAGGTACAGCCACCCCCCCTACCAGCACCACCCTCCCACCAGCCCTTCAGCGTGTTTCCCATGCCCGTTCACCCAGCAGGGTGGGCATCTCTTTTGCCCCAGGCACCTCAGGCCCTGCCCAAGTCAGCACTGCTGCCCTCAGTGAGCAGGCTATTGACCTCCTGAGATCCCTCACTGTTGGGCAGTCAACCATTCTGAATGCCATCCAGGAACTGGTCGAGAGGTATTTTCAGCAAACAAATGCATACCTGGAGGGCAATCATTCTGGCATGGCGGCCAAACAGAGAGCATTTCAGGCTCTGGCCTCAGCACTGATGGCAGCCATTGTCCCTGTGTCCAGCCTCCCCCCTCCAACTTCCACTACCCCGACCCAATCCCCTCTACCTCAGCCTATCCCAAGCACACCTTCAGACCAACATGCACACACATCAACACACAAAAGTGGCTCAGGAAAACATAAGCACCACACATCATCACACAGGCATTCACACAAGCACCATACCCATGCACACATACCAACATCCAGTGCCTCCACTGTGTCCCCCTCCTCCAAGTCTTCCACCTCCCTCCCAGTCTTGTCTCCACTCACACCTACATGCACTACATCATTAGCCATTGCCTCCATCACCAGCACACCCATCACAACCCCTCCATCACCAGATCACTCACGAGCAATCACAACCCCAACACCATTCACACGTCCCCTGTGTCCTCTCCCAGTGTGTCTGTGAGCCCTCCTCCCAAAGTACACACTATATCGGACATCAGTAGCATCCCCAGTGGGAAGCCGTACGAGGCTTCAGGTGACATCCTGGACCCTGAACACAAGCCACTTGAGGCACCACCACCACCAGCACTGGCATTACCAGCAGTTTGCAGCCTAAGTCGCCGCAGGATGGAGTATGGCTCTGCCTCCATGGAGTATCATGCTACCTGCTCCATGTACATCTCGTTGCTCCGACACCCAGGTGAGGGGATGTTAACTGCCACACCCCAGGTGCAGCATCACTGGGCACAAGGCCCTCTCCAGAACCAGTGGAGAAATACATCCACTCCTCCTATCCTTGGCAGGATGAAACACTCTGGACACAAGGCCCCCTCCAGAACCAGTGGAGAAATTCATCCACTCCCTCTATCCTTGTCAGGATGAAGCACTCTGGGCACCAGGCCCCCTCCAGAACCAGTGGAGAGGCCATCCACTAGAGAGACTGTGGCTTTGCACTCCCCCGGACCAAGCAGTGGGCAAACCACCCATTAGAGAGACTGTGGCCTTGCACTCCTCAAGACCAAGCAGTTGCCAAACCACCCACTAGAGAAACTATGGCTTTGCACTCCCCAGGACCAAGCAGTGGGCAAACCACCCACTAGAGAGACTGTGGCCTTGCACTCCCCAGGACCAAGCAGTTGGCAAACCACCCACTAGGGAAACTGTGGCTTTGCACTCCCCAGGACCAAGCAGTGGGCAAACCACCCACTAGAGAGACTGTGGCCTTGCACTCCCCAGGACCAAGCAGTTGGCAAACCACCCACTAGAGAAACTGTGGCTTTGCACTCCCCAGGACTTAGCAGTGGGTGGGCAAACCACCCACTAGAGAGACTGTGGCCTTGCACTCCCCAGGACTTTGCTCTGGGCATGGAGCCCCCTCGAGGAGCAGTGGCGTTGTACCGTCTTCCGGCTGAGGTGCCCCCTTTCCCCTTCCCCCTGAGGTGCCTTTGTTTTTCGACCTGATGCCCCTGCAGTGTTCTTTCCATTTTGAGGCAGGTGTCATGTGTGGGCTTCGCTTTTTGGGGCCACTGGTCCACAGACATTTACAAGGGACAGTGTAGGGCCTTGTGTATATAATGTAAAATTTTGTATATACTGATTATTTAAATTTCTATTGCTATATCTGAATGTTCCAATATAACATTGGTTAGACTCATTTCCTTTTGTCTTTGCGTTCTTCCATGGGGTGACGGGGTGTATCAGTAATGTTGTTGGATGTGTTAGTGTGTATGTTGTTGTGGGTGATGGTGGGGGTGGGGGTGTTGCGTGCAGCATGTGTGTGTCACTCTCTTTCCCTCGCCCCTCCCCTGTGTGCTAAGTGCAGTACTTACCGTTGTCACTGCCGCTGCTGCCTTCTTTCTATTTCCTGGTGTGTGAGAAGATACACTAACATGGGGAGGATCTGCAATTCGGGCTCCATGGCGTCCTGGTTATTCGTGGAGTGTCGAAAGGTGAGTGGTTCCCCTTTGATGTACTGTTTCCACCATGGTTTTGATGTCATTGGTACCACCCCAGAAAAGCTGGCGGATTGGCCTCTCATAATAGGGTGGGCGGTACATTGTCTTTCACCTGTCTGTTGGCGGTTACCGCCGCGGTGTTTGTTGCTACCACCGTGGCGTTGGTGTGTTAAAGTGGCTATCTATGTTGGCGGTTTCCGCCATGGTCATGATCCCATTTTTTTACTGCCGGCCTGTTGGCGGTGTTACCGCTGCTTTAACACCGACCACCAGGGTTGTAATGAGGGCCATATTCTTTTTTCTGGAAGATTTCTACTGGAGTCTTCACTATGCTGACACCTCATATTTCTGAATTTCCTTGAGACCCCTGTGTAGGAAAGTACCATCTTGCCTGACATGTTACCCCCATTTTTACATGTATGTAAGTTTGTTTGTATCTGTCTCAATGGGACCCTGCTATCCAGGACCCCAGTGCTCATAGTTTGTGGCCTTTATGTGTGTACCTGTGTAGAGACTAACTGTGTCACTGAGGCTCTGCTAATCAGAACCTCAGTGTTTATGCTCTCTCTGTCTTTAAAATTGTCACTATAGGCTAGTTACCATTTTTACCAATTCTAATTGGCACACTCGAACACCCTTATAATTTCCTAGTATATGGAACCTAGGTACCCAGGGTATTGGGGTTCCAGGAGATCACTATGGCCTGCCGCATTTCTTTTGCCACCCATAGGGAGCTCAGACAAATCTTACACAGAACTGCCACTGCAGCCTGAGTGAAATAACACACACGTTATTTCACAGCAATTTTCCACTGCACTTAAGTAACTTATAATTCACCTATATGTCTAACCTTCACTTGCTGAAGGTTAGGTGCAAAGTTACTAAGTGTGAGGGCACCCTTGCACTAGCAAAGGTGCCCCCATATAGTTCAGGGCATTTTCCCCGGACTTTGTGAGTGCGGGGACACCATTATACAGATGGACTACATATAGGTCAATACCTATATGTAGCTTCACAATGGTAACTCCGAATATGGCCATGTAACATGTCTATGATCATGGAATTCTCCCCCATGCCTAATCTGGTATTGGGGTGCCAATCCCATGCATCCCCGGGGCCCCACTATGGATCCAGCGTACTGCTAAACCAGCTATCTGGGGTTTTCTCTGCAGCTACCACTGCTGCCCCCTCACAGACAGGGTTCTGCTCTCCTGGGGTCTGGGCAGCCCAGTCCCAGGAAGGCAGAACAAATAATAATGTTACACCCTCTCCATTTGGAAATAGGTGTTAAGGGCTGGGGAGGGGTAGCCTCTCCCAGCCTCTGGAAATACTTTGAAGGGCACAGATGGTGCCCTCCTTGCATAAGCCAGTCTACACCGGTTTAGGGAACCTCCAGTCCCTGCTCTGGCACGAAACTGGACAAAGGAAAGGGGAGTGACCACTCCCCTGTCCATCACCACCCCAGGGGTGGTGCCCAGAGCTCGTCCAGTGTGTCCCAGACCTCTGACACGTGTGAGGGCACTCTGGAGGCCTCTCAGTGGCCAGTGCCAGCAGGTAAAGTCAGAGACCCCTCCTGATAGGTGCTTACCCGACTAGGTGGCCAATCCTCCTCTGAGGGCTATTTAGGGTCTCTCCGGTGGACTTTTTCTCAAAATTACGACTTGCAAGAATTCACCAGAGTTCTTCTGCACCTCTGTCTTCGACTTCTGCCTAGGAGCGACCGCTGACTGCTCCAGGACACCTGCAAAACTGCAACAAAGTAGCAAGAAGACTACCAGCGACATTGTAGCGCCTAATTCTGCCGGCTTTCTCGACTGTTTCCTGGTAGTGCATGCTTTGGTGGCTGCCTGCCTTCATCCTACACTGGAAGCCATGAAGAAATCTCCTGTGGGTTGACCGAATCTTCCCCCTGCTCCAGCAGGCACCAAACTTCAGCATCACCGGTACTCTGGGACCCCTATCATCCTGAGAGCGTGGCCCCTGGAACAAAGATGGTGGTCCCTGGTGTCCCAGACTGTCCAGTGGTCCAACTGTCCAAATTTGGAGGAGGTAAGTCCTTGCCTCCCCTCTCCAGACAGTAATCCTGTGCAGCATGTGAACTGCTGCTACTAGGGCTTCTGTGTATATTTCCAAGGAATCCTTTGTGCACAGCCAAGCCCAGTTCCCCAGCACTATGTCCTGCATTGCTTAACTCCCTGAGTTGACCTCCGGCTTTGAGGGACCCTCTTTTGCAGTGGTGAGATGACCGCCATGCTCAGACTTCTTGAACCCATATTCAAGTGCTCCTTTGGGTGCTACCTTCTTGTGCGTGGGCTCTCTATGTTGGTGAGGGTCCTCTCAGTCTTCTCTCCCAAGTGGGGACATCCTGGTCCTTCCTGGGCCCGGGCAGCACCCTTTTTCTTCAACTGCGACTCTTGCAGCTAGCAAGGCTTGTTTCCAGTCCTTTGCCAAAGAAACAAATCTGCATCCTCCAGCACTCTGTGGGACATCTTCTGCACAAAGGAGAAGTTCCTAGCTCTCTTTGTTGTTGCAGAATCCCAGGGTTCTTCCATCCAGAGGCAGCCTTCTTGCACCTTCATCCGGGGTTTCCTGGGCTCCTGCCCCCCCTGGACACTATCGCAACTCTTGGACTTGGTCCCCTTACCTTGCAGCTCCTCAGGTCCAGGAATCCATCTTCAGTGCTTTTCTGGTGTTTGTGGTTCTTGCAGAATCCCCCTATCATGACTATTGTGTCCTATTGGGTAGTAGGGGTACTTTACTCCTACTTTTCAGGGTCTTGGGGTGGGGTATCTTGGACACCCTGACTGTTTTCTTACAGTCCCAGCGACCATCTACAAGCTCCCAAAGGTCTGGGGTCCATTCATTATTCGCATTCCACTTTTGGAGTATATGGTTTGTGTTGCCCCTAGACCTATGTTCACCTATTGCATCCTATTGTAATCCTACACTGTTTGCATTACTTTTCTTACTATTACTTACATGTTTTGGGTTTGTGTACATATAACTTGTGTATATTACTTACCTTCTAACTGAGGGTACTCACTGAGATACTTTTGGCATATTGTCATAAAAATAAAGTACCTTTATTTTTAGTAACTCTGTGTATTGTGTTTTCTTATGATATTGTGCTATGTGATATAAGTGGTATAGTAGGAACTTTGCATGTCTCCTAGTTCAGCCTAAGCTGCTTTGCCATAGCAACCTTCTATCATCCTAAGCTGCTAGAAACACCTCTATTCTACTAATAAGGGATAACTGGACCTGGCACAGGGTGTAAGTACCACAAGGTACCCACTATAAGCCAGGCCAGCCTCCTACACTGGTGGTGCAGCGGTGGGATAAGTACTTGCAACTGCTTTACCACTTTGTCATGTTGTACTTTTCATAAGAGAATCATATACCGAATAGTTCAGTGTATGTACACTTAACCAAAAAAGTTTACTTTTCTATTCTAAAACTTTTAACAACGTTCTGAAAAGTTTTTGAAAACTTCTAAAAGTTTTCCCAAAGTTTGAAAAAGTTTTTTTCTGTGCTTTCTAAAGTTCTAAAACTTTTTTCTTTCTTACTATCCTTAAACCTATACTATCATGTCTATTGTAGAGCCCACTCCCAAAACTGTTAATGCAACATATGAGAGTTTAAACTATAAAGGTTTGAGGGGTCTCTGCCTGGTGAGAGGTTTGAATATAGGAAAGAATCCTACAAAAGAGTTTCTCTTTAACAAGCTCATGGTAGGTGGCCAGAACCAGTCTGGCCCATCTTAGGAGAGGTTAGAAAATGGGGAAGCTTCCCAATCTGACTCAGGGGAGTTCCTTGAGAAAGCTGGGGAGGGTTCTTATCAGGTCCTGCCCCCTAGCAGGGCACCTAGTGATGCTGGTAGTGATAGAGGCCCCCACAACAGTAGGGTATCCTTCATCCCTAGAGGCCAGGTTACTAAGGTCCAGACAGTTAGGGACAGGTCCCCCTCTGAAACGTCCCACATTTCCTCTGTGTCAAAGCATTCCCAACCCACCCACCCTGAGGATAACTTGTTAGAAAGGGAACTCAAAAAGTTGAGGGTTGAAGAGACCAGACTGAAGCTTAAACAGTAGCAGCTGGCCTTAGATAGGGAATCCCTAGACAAAGAGAGGGAAAGACAGAGGTTGGGGTTAGTTCACCATGGCGGCAGCAGCAGTATTTCTGATAGCAATCCTGTTAAAGAGCACGATTCCGGGAATCTGCACAAGATAGTCACCCCTTACAAGGAGGGGATGACATTAATAAGTGGGTTTGCTGCACTTGAAAGGGCCTGTATGGTGCAGTTGGTCTCTCAAAGGCAGTGGGCTGCTATTTTGCGGCTATCTTTCACTGGAAAGGGTAAGGATAGGCTCCTTACTGTCAGAGAAAGTGAAGCCAATAACTACAAAGTTTTGAAAGATGCACTCTTGGGTGGATTTGGCTTAACCACTGAACAATACAGGATTAAGTTCAGAGACACCAGAAAAGAGTCTTCTCAAGACTGGACAGATTTTGTGGACTGTTCATTGAAGGCCTTGGAAGGGTAGTTGCATGGCAGTAAAGACTATGAAAGTCTGTATAATCTTATTCTGAGAGAGCATCTTCTTAACAATTGTGTGTCTGACTTGTTGCACCAATACCTAGTGGACTCTGATCTGACCTCTACCCAAGAATTGGGAAAGAAGGCAGACAAATGGGGCAGAACAAGGGTGAACAGAAAAGGTCATACGGGGGGTGACAAGGATGGCAAGAAGAAGGATGGTAAGTCTTCTGAAAAGGGTGTGGACAAAAGTAAGCATTCTGAGTCTTCATCAGGCCCACAAAAATCCTCTGGGGGAGGTGGGTCCAAATCCTCTTCTAATAATCAACCTAAAAAGCCTTGGTGTTATTTGTGTAAAGGCAAAGGCCATTGGAAAAGTGATTCCACTTGTCCAAAGAAAAACACCAAAACACCCACCACCACAACCCCTGCTGCAAATTCTAGTGCCCCTAGTATTAGCATTGGTGGTGGGAAACCTACTTCTAATAGCCAATCCAAGGGTGTAGCTGGGCTCACTATTGGCAATGTAGTTGTTGTTGGTCTTGTTAAGGAGACCACAGAGGCTGTTTTAGTCTCTGATGGTGGCATTGATTTGGCACCTTGGTTGCTTGTCCCCTTAATATGGATAAGTAAAAGCAACTTCCCCTAATCAATGGTGTTGATGTTCAGGCCTACAGGTGCACAGGAGCCAGTGTAACTATGGTGATAGAAAAACTGGTCCACCCTGATCGACAACTACTTGGTCAGTAGTACCAAGTGACAGATGCTCATAACAACACTCTTAGCCACCCCATGGCTGTTGTGAATCTCAACTTGGGGGGGTTACTGGTCCAAAGAAAGTTGTGGTAGCCACAGAGTTACCTGTAGTCTGTCTACTAGGAAATGATTTGGAGAGATCCTCTTGGGCAGAAGTGGAGTTGGAGGCCCATGCAGCAATGCTGGGCATTCATAGGCATATTTTTGCGTTGACAAGGGCTCAGGCCAAAAAGCAAAAAGGACAGGCTGACTTGGATCCTGGAACAGTGGACCAAGTGCTCCCTAAAGCTAGGGGTAAGAAGGGTAAATCCCTACCCACTATCCCTCCCTCTACAGATGATTGCCCTTCTGAGGAAGAGGAATGTCCTCCCTGTGCAGAACCTACACCAGAGGAGCTGGCAGCAGACACTGCTGAGCTTTTGGGTGGAGGGAGGGCTGCCAGGAAAGATCGGAGTGTGGCACAGCAAACCTGTCCCACATTAGAGGGTCTCAGACAGCAAGCTGTCAAGCAGCAAAATGAGGATGTCAATGACACTCATAGGGTGTACTGGGAAAACAACCTCTTGTACACAGAGTCAAGGGACCCAAAACCTGGAGCTGCCAGGAGATTGGTCATTCCCCTGCGGTACAGAGAGTTTCTTCTCGCCCTAGCACATGACATTCCTTTGGCTGGGCATTTGGGTCAGACGAAAACTTGGGAAAGACTTGTCCCCTTGTTTCACTGGCCTCATATGTCAGAGGACACCAAAGACTTTTGCAAGTCCTGTGTGACCTGCCAAGCCAGTGGCAAGACTGGTGGCACTCAAAAGGCCCCTCTCATTCCACTTCCAGTGGTTGGAGTGCCCTTTGAAAGGGTAGGAGTTGACATATTTGTCCCCCTTGACCCTCCTACTGCTTCAGACAATAGGTGTATCTTGGTGGTTGTGGACCATGCCACAAGATATCCTGAAGCCATACCTTTAAGGACCACTACGGCTCCTGCAGTGGCAAAGGCCCTCCTGGGAATCTTTTCCAGGGTGGGTTTTCTTAAAGAGGTGGTGTCAGACAGAGGTAGCAACTTCATGTCTGCATATCTAAAAGCAATGTGGAAGGAGTGTGGTGTTACCTACAAGTTCACTACCCCTTACCATCCACAAACAAATGGTCTGGTTGAGAGGTTTAATAAAACTCTCAAAGGTATGATAATTGGACTCCCTGAAAAACTCAGGAGGAGATGGGATGTCCTGTTACCTTGCCTCCTTTTTGCTTACAGGGAGGTACCCCAGAAAGGAGTGGGCTTCAGCCCCTTTGAACGCCTCTTTGGGCACCCTGTAAGAGGTCTACTTACTCTTATGAAGGAGGGTTGGGAACAACCTTTAAAAGCTCCTAAACAGAACATAGTAGACTATGTACTTGGCCTAAGATCCAGAATGGCTGAGTATATGAAAAAGGCCAGTAAAAACCTTCAGGCCAGCTAGGAGCTGCAAAAGCAATGGCATGACTACAAGGCTGTTCTGATCCAGTACCAACCAGGACAGAAGGTGTGGGTATTGGAGCCTTTGGCCCCAAGAGCAGTCCAAGACAAATGGAGTGGACCCAATCTAATTGTTGAGAAGAAGGGTGAGGTTACCTATTTGGTAGACCTGGGCACTGCCATGAGTCCCCTTGGGGTGATTCATGTCAACCGCCTAAAACCCTACTATGACAGGGCTGATCTCACCCTGCTCATGGCAACAGATGAGGGACAGGAAGAAGAGAGTGACCCTCTCCCTGATCTCTTCTCCACCACTAAAGTAGATGCCTTAGTGGAGGGAGTAGTTTTAGCAGGTTGTCTAACTGCAGAACAGAAAGACAACTGCATCAATCTCCTAAGCCAATTTTCAGACCTCTTTTCACTTGTACCAGGTACAACATCCTGGGGTGAACATACAATTGACACTGGAGACAGCCTGCCTGTCAAAAGTAAAATTTATAGGCAGCCTGACCATGTCAGGGACTGCATTAAACAAGAGGTGCAGAAAATGTTGGATTTAGGGGTGATTGAACCTTCTGAAAGCCCCTGGGCTAGCCCAGTGGTGCTTGTACCAAAACCTCACACCAAAGATGGAAAGAGAGAGATGAGGTTTTGTGTAGGTTACAGAGGGCTCAATCAGGTAACCAAAACTGATGCTCACCCTATACCCAGGTGTAGGAAAGTACCATCTGCCTGGCATGTTACCCCCATATTTCACTGTATATATGTTGTTTTAGTCTATGTGTCACTGGGACCCTGCCAGACAGGGCCCCAGTGCTCATAAGTATGTGCCCTGTATGTGTTCCCTGTGTGATGCCTAACTGTCTCACTGATGCTCTGCTAACCAGAACCTCAGTGGTTATGCTCTCTCTGCTTTCCAAATTTGTCACTAACAGGCTAGTGACTAAATTTACCAATTCACATTGGTATACTGGTACACCCATATAATCCCCTATTATGTGGTACTAAGGTACCCAGGGTATTGGGGTTCCAGGAGATCCCTATGGGCTGCAGCATTTCTATTGCCACCCATAGGGAGCTCTGACAATTCTTACTCAGGCCTGCCAGTGCAGCCTGCGTGAAATAATGTCCACGTTATTTCACAGCCATTTACCACTGCACATAAGTAACTTATAAGTCACCTATATGTCTAACCTCCACCTGGTGAAGGTTAGGTGCAAAGTTACTTAGTGTGTGGGCACCCTGGCACTAGCAAGGTGCCCCCACATCATTCAGGGCAAATTCCCCGGACTTTGTGAGTGCAGGGACACCATTACATGTGTGCACTATACATAGGTCACTACCTATGTATAGCGTCACAATGGTAATTCCGAACATGGCCATGTAACATGTCTAAGTTCATGGAATTGTCACCCCAATACCATTCTGGTATTGGGGGGACAATTCCATGATCCCCCGGGTCTCTAGCACAGAACCCGGGTACTGCCAAACTGCCTTTCCGGGGTTTCCACTGCAGCTGCTGCTGCTGCCAACCCCTCAGACAGGATTCTGCCCTCCTGGGGTCTGGGCAGCCCCGGCCCACTAAGGCAGAACACAAGATTTCCTCTGAGAGAGGGTGTTACACCCTCTCCCTTTGGAAATAGGTGTGAAGGGCTGGGGAGGAGTAGACTCCCCCAGCCTCTGGAAATGCTTTGATGGGCACAGATGGTGCCCATCTCTGCATAAGCCAGTCTACACCAGTTCAGGGATCCCCCAGCCCTCCTCTGGCGCGAAACAGGACGAAGGAAAGGGGAGTGACCACTCCCCTGACCAGTACCTCCCAGGGGAGGTTCCCAGAGCTCCTCCTGTGTGTCCCAGACCTCTGCCATCTTGGAAACAGAGGTGTTGGGGGCACACTGGACTGCTCTGAGTGGCCAGTGCAAACAGGTGGCTTCAGAGACCCCCTCTGATAGGCTCTTACCTTTCTTGGTAGCCAATCCTCCTTTCTTGGTAGCCAAACCTCCTTTTCTGGCTATTTTGGGTCTCTCCTCTGGGGTATTCTTCAGATAACGAATGCAAGAGCTCACCAGAGTTCCTCTGCACTTCCCTCTTCGACTTCTGCCAAGGATCGAACGCTGATTGCTCCAGGACGCCTGCAAAACCGCAACAAAGTAGCAAGACTACTACCAGCAACATTGTAGCGCCTAATCCTGCCGGCTTTCTCAACTGCTTCCTGGTGGTGCATGCTCTGAGGCCTGTCTGCCTTCACCCTGCACTGGAAATCCCGAAGAAATCTCCCGTGGGTTGACGGAGTCTTGCCCCGGCTATCGCCTGCACCAAACTTCTGCATCACCAGTCCTCTGGTTCCCTTCTCATCTCGATGAGCGCGGTACCTGGAACACAGGAGCTATATCCAAGTGACTCCCACACTCCAGTGATCCTTCAGTTCAAGTTTGGTGGAGGTAAGTCCTTGCCTCCACACGCTAGACTGCAAACCTGTGTACTGCATGATTTTCAGCTGCTCCGGCTTCTGTGCACTTCTCCAAGGATTCCTTTATGCACATCCTAGCCTGCGTCCCCACCACTCTGTCCTGCAGTGCTCAACCCTCTGAATTGGACTCCGACGTCGTGGGACCCTCCTTTGTGACTCTGAGCCAGCTCAAGTTCACAAATCTTCTAAGTGCCTGCTCCAGTACTTCTGCAGGAGCTGCCTGCTTCTGTGGGGGCTTTCTGAGTTGCTGAGCACCCCCTCTGTCTCCTCCTCCAAGGGTCGATATCCTGGTCCTTTCTGGTCCCCAGCAGTACCCAAAAACCTCTACTGTGACCCTTGCAGCTAGCAAGGCTTGTTTGTGGTATTGCTACATGGAAACACATCTGCAACCTTCAGCACGCCGTGTGACATCTTCCATCCAAATTAGAAGTTCCTAGCTCTCTTTGTTGTTGCAGAATCCTAGGCTTCTTCCATCCAGAGGCAGCCTTCTTGCACCTTCATCCGGGGTTTCCTGGACTCCTGCCCCCCTGGACACTATTGCGACTCTTGGACTTGGTCCCATTGCCTTGCAGGTCCTCAGGTTTAGGAATCCATCTTCAGTGCTTTGCTGGTGTTTGTGGTTCTTGCAGAATCCCCCTTTCATGACTATTGCGTCCTATTGGGGTAGTAGGGGGACTTTACTCCTACTTTTCAGGGTCTTGGGGTGGGGTATCTTGGACACCCTGACTGTTTTCTTACAGTCCCAGTGACCCTCTACAAGCTCCCATAGGCCTGGGGTCCATTAGTGATTTGCATTCCACTTTTGGAGTATGTGGTTTGTGTTGCCCCTAGACCTATGTTCACCTATTACATCCTATTGTAATTCTACACTGTTTGCATTACTTTTCTTACCATTACTTACCTGTTTTGGGTTTGTGTAGATATAACTTGTGTATATTACTTACCTTCTAACTGAGGGTACTCACTGATATACTTTTGGCATATTGACATAAAAATAAAGTACCTTTATTTTTAGTAACTCTGTGTATTGTGTTTTCTTATGATATTGTGCTATATGATATAAGTGGTATAGTAGGAACTTTGCATGTCTCCTAGTTCAGCCTAAGCTGCTTTGCCATAGCTATCTTCTATCATCCTAAGCTGCTAGAAACACCTCTATTCTACTAATAAGGGATAACTGGACCTGGCACAGGGTGTAAGTACCACAAGGTACCCACTATAAGCCAGGCCAGCCTCCTACAATGATGATGTAGTGCATGCAGGTGTGAGTGTAGACGGAACTGGGAGGGCGGTGGAGGAGGAGGGGGAGACAGTGGAAATAGTGGATATTGGTGTGTCTGCATCTGGATGGTGTTTGTGTGAGTGCATGTGGGATGAAGTGTGGTGCATGTGTTTGCCTGTACCACTCTTGTGTGTTGTCTTGTGTGCATGCTCATCTGCCTGTGTACTTGGGATGATTTGGGGTTGAGGAGAATGGGAATTGGCAGTGGAAGTTGAAGGTTGGAGTGTAGAAACAGGGACAATGGCTGCTATCAGAGAGGAGGCCAGAGGCTGGATCGATCTCTGTTGGGCCGCCATTCCAGTGTGAATGCCCTCCAGGAATGCATTAGTCTGTTGCATCTTGGCTGCCAGCCACTGGATGGCATTCACAATGGTTGACTGCCCTAAAGAGATGGATCTCAGGAGGTCAATAGCCTCCTCTCTCAGGGCAGCAAGCTCTCTGGGGCAGGGTCTGAGGTACCTGGGGCGAAGGAGATGCCTATCCTCCTGGGTGAGCGGGAACAGGCAACTCGGTGATGGGCTGCTGGGAGGGTGGTGCTGGTACAGGGGTGGTGGCGGATGTACCTTGAGCTGGGGTGGTCACAGAAGTGTCTGCCACCACCAGGGAACTTCCATCGGAGGAGGTATCTGTGTCAGAACTGTCCCCTCCAATCTAAGCTCTGGTGCTTCCCTCGCCCTCTGTCCCACTGGTGCCCTCAGCGTTGGAGAACTCTGTCTCCTAGGTCCTATGGGATGCAGCTCCCTCCATAGCCAGGGCCACTGCTCCTCTGCCAGTTGATGCTAATGCACATAAGGACAGGATGACAAAACAAAAAGGGGGGAGAGACAAAGGATACACTGGGTCAATGGCAGCACCAACAGCACCGTTGGCGTACACAGCACCCTCACACACAGGGAACAGGCCTACTCAATATGCCAGAGCACTAGCAGAGAAATAGCTTGCCACCAAGGCATGGGGAGGGGCACACACGACCAAATGCAGCACACCTCGGACCCAAGCAGCCCTGACCAGTAGTGGATGCCTACGAGCTAGGTAGCAGGATTATCCCTTCAGAACCTTAACCAACAGGAGACCTATGCTGCAACAATATTCACGCCGTGGGACATCTTTTGCATTATGCAGGAACCTGCTGGCATGTTCCTAAGGTGCATTTCTGCAGTCTTCGACTAACCAGAGAGACTTCTTTTGCACCCTCTTCTGGGTTGGCAGGGGCTCCTGTCCTTCCTGGAACTTCTTTCGACTTCTGGACTTGGTCCCCTTCCTCTGCAGGTCTGCAGGTCCAATAATCCAGCAGTTGTTTCTGGCAGTCTTGGTTGGCTGCTGCAAAATCCCATTCACAAGGTGTAGTGTGTCCTAAGAAAACTTGCAGTAATTTACGCCTGCTTCTCTGGGCTCTGGGGTGGGGTAATCTACTTACCTTTCCTGTATTCTTACTCTCCCAGCAATTCTGCACATACTACACTTTCTTAGGGGGAAATTCGTGATTCACATTCCACTTTTTTAGTATATGGTTTGTGTTGCCCCTAGACCTATTTTCTCCCATTGCATTCTATAGGATTTCCTACTGCTTGCATTGTTCTATGACTATTTACTTGTCTAATTTTGGTGTCTAGTGTATATATTGTGTAATACTTACCTCCAGAAGGAGGATTGTCTCTAAGATATTTTTGGTATTGTGTCACCCAAATAAATACCTTTATTTTTGGTAACACTGAGTATTGTCTTTACTTGTGTATAAATAATGTTTAACTATAAGTGGTATTGCATGAGCTTTGCATGTCTCCTAGTTCAGCCTAAGCTGCTCTGCTATAGCTACCTCTATCAGCCTAAGCTGCTAGAAAACTACCACATTCAACAAGGGATAAGTGAACCTGGTATAAGGTGTAAGTACCCAAGGTACCCACTACAAACCACGCCAGCCTCCTACAGTGTTCAATACTTTTTTTGCTGTACTCTATTATTTACATAGACTTTGTGGACTATGTTGATGCGCCCTGGCATTCTATAATAATTATCTCAGTTCTGATTGGTTCTCCAGTTGGCGCAGCCTACACCCTTGGTGGTTGGGTGTTACACCAGTGTGGCACCCACTGAACATCTTTCACTTCAACAGGACAGAATCTCTCCGGAAAACTTTATGGATATGTTTGATGTGTGAACCTGGTAGCTTAGCCACCTGTCTTTTCATGTGGCCAAAGAAGGCTTCACATCATCGGATAGTCGCTGGACGAGGTCTCAATGAAGCAATTGACTTTTGGCAGGAACGTTCTGAACAGGAGAAATGTGAATGTTGGGCCCAGAGAAGATACTTCACCTGCTGGATACTTTTGTCACCTCCATCTGATGGAGATTTTTACATCCACGCTGTTTTGGAGATCGGATTCTTACAGTGTGGCAAGGCTGTTGTCTGTAGCTGAAGAGGGCTCCACAAAGCTGGATACCTTGTGAATGAGGTCCTGCTGTATTGGATTTGCTGCTGTGCAAAATCTTTCAGTGGGAACAAACCGGATCTACAGCTTAGAGGCAATACATCCTCGTCTGATCGACTTGGCACGTGGATCCTGATGCTAAGGAGGTCCTTGGAGCCAAAAAATGTCTAAGTCCCAAGTTTAAAATTATGTTATTATGAGTACACTTTGACAAAGCCAAGTGTCCCTGGACCTTGGGTACATCTACATCCCTTGGGGGGGGTTCAAGATTTACTCCAGCAGAGGCCAGCTGCCATGTCCAGGACCGCTCAAGTTGAAACTGTTCAGCCAGGCTGTTGTAGCTTGTTAACATTTTTATTGTTAAAAAAGAGTGGCCAACCCCACCAAGCCAGAGAACTTCACGCCCATGTCTCTGCTTACAGTGTCTTCGAAAATGCCGGAAAACTTGGTTCATCAATTAGTTAACAATTGTCTGTATTAGCATGAGTTATTAAATCCTTTCCAGGTGGGTTTCAACTCTAGACATAGGCCCTCTTTATGACATTGGCGGTAAGTGGCGCTTACCGACATGCTGACTGTTGCCAACATACCGCGACTGCAGCGGTATACCGCTACGCGTATTATGACCCACACATAGAAATCTGCCACTATACAGACACACACACAAGTCCGCCAGCCCAAAGGTCAGTGATAAACTGGTGGTACCAAAACCCACACCGTTACACCAACAGAAATACACTCGCAGCATTACGACCCACGAATCATCGCATCGAGCATTCAACCACGGTAAACCATTGGCGATACATACCGCTGCGCTCAAAATACACACAACCTAACAAAACAACACCACATTGGAAATTCAAAATACACACATGACACACATATACACACCACACCCACAAACCACTATAAAACAAACACCCACATGACCAACAACCCTTTACCACTACAAACAATTTACAACTGAGAGAGAGACACGCCAGGAGCAGCCACAGAACCAGAGCCACAGAACACCATCTCCCATACACCATCCACACACCTCACAGCACACACCCTAAACCATTACCCTACACACCCTCACACATACCACTCACACTTCACCCATGGTACCACAAAGACACCCCAGGTTCTCAGAGGAGGAGCTAAGGGTCATGGTGGAGGAAATCATCTGGGTAGAGCCATAGCTATTTGGATCACAGGTGTTGCAGACGTCCATTGCTAGGAAGATGGAGCTATGGCAGAGAGTCGTGGACATGTTCTATGCCGTGGGACAGCACCCCAGAACAAGGTATGACATCAGTGTAGGAGGCTGGCCTGGCTTATAGTGGGTACCTTGTGGTACTTTCACTCTGTGCCAGGTCCGGTTATCCCTTATTATAGCTTAGGCTGATAGAAGGTAGCTATGGCAAAGCAGCTTAGGCTGAACTAGGAGACATGCAAAGCTCCTACTATACCACTTTTATCATATAGCACAATATCATAACAAAACACAATACTCAGAGTTACTAAAAATAAAGGTACTTTATTTTAGTGACAATATACCAAAAGTATATCAGAGAATACCCTCACTTAGGAGGTAAGTAATATACACAAATTATATGTACACAAACCATATACTCCAAAAGTGGAATGCAAATCACAAATGGACCCCAGACCTATGGGAGATTATAGAGGGTTGCTGGGACTGTGAGAATACAGTAAGGGTGTCCAAAATACCCCGACCCAAGACCCTAGAAAGTAGGAGTAACGTTACCCTACTACCCCAGAAAGACACAATAGTCGTGATAGGGGGTTTCTGCAAGAACCATAAGCACCAGCAAAACGTTGAAGATGGATTCCTGGACCTGAGGACCCGAAAAGGAAGGGGAGCAAGTCCAAGAGTCGCGATAGTATCCAGGGGGTCAGGAGCCCAGGAAACCCCAGATGAAGGTGCAAAAAGGCTGCCTCTGGGTGGAAGAAGCCGAAGATTCTGCGACAATGAAAAGGGCTAGGAACTTTTCCTTTGGAAGGAAGATGTCCCAAGGCGTGCTGGATGTTGCAGAAGTGTTTCCACACAGAAATACTGCAAACAAGCCTTGCTAGCTGCAAGGGTCGCATAGAGGTTTTTGGGTGCTGCTGGGGACCAGGAAGGACCAGGATGTTGCCCCTTGGAGGAGGAGACAGAGGGGGCACTCAGCAACACAGTGAGCTGCTGCAGAAGCAGGCAGCACCCGCAGAACTACTGGAGCAGGCATTTGGAAGTTCTGTGAACTCAGAGTCACAAAAGGAGGGTCCAACAATGTCAGAGTCTAACTCAGAGGGTTGAGCACTGCAGGACGGAGTGCGGGGACCCAGGCTAGGCTGTGCACAAAGGAATCCTTGGAGAAGTGCACAAAACACCGAGCAGCTGCAAATCACACAGTACACAGGTTTGCTCTCTGGTGTGGGGAGGCAAGGACTTACCTCCACCAAATTTGGACAGAAGGGCCACTGGACTGTGGGAGAGACTTGGACCCAGCGCCTGTGTTCCAGGGACCATGCTCGTCAGGATGAGAGGAGACCCAGAGGACCGGTGATGCAGTCTTTTGGTGCCTGCGTTAGCAGGGGGAAGATTCTGTCGACCCACGGGAGATTTCTTCTTGGCTTCCAGTGCAGGATGAAGGCAGACAGCCCTCAGAGCATGCACCACCAGGAAACAGTTGAGAAAGCTGGCAAGATGAGGCGCTACAATGGTTCTGGTAGTCGTCTTGCTACTTTGTTGCGGTTTTGCAGGCGTCCTGGAGCAGTCAGTGGTCGATCCTTGGCAGAATTCGAAGATGGAAGTGCAGAGGAACTCTGGTGAGCTCTTGCATGCGTTATCTGAGGAATAGCCGAGAGGAGGTACCCTAAATAGCCAGAAAAGGAGGTTTGGCTACCAAGAAAGGAGGTTTGGCAACCAAGAGAGGTAAGAACGTATCAGGGGGGGTCTCTGACGTCACCTGCTGGCACTGGCCACTCAGAGCAGTTCAGTGTGCCCCCAACACCTCTGAATCCAAGATGGCAGAGGTCTGGGACATACTGGAGGAGCTCTGGGCACCTCCCCTGGGAGGTACTGGTCAGGGGAGTGGTCACTTCCCTTCCCTTTGTCCAGTTTCACACCAGAGCAGGTCTGGGGGATCCCTGAACCGGTGTAGACTGGCTTATGCAGAGATGGGCACCATCTGTGCCCATCAAAGCATTTCCAGAGGCTGAGGGAGGCTACACCTCCCCAGCCCTTCACACCTATTTCCAAAGGGAGAGGGTGTAACACCCTCTCTCAGAGGAAATCCTTTGTTCTGCCTTCCTGGGCCGGGGCTGCCCAGACCCCAGGAAGGCAGAATCCTGTCTCAGGGGTTGGCAGCAGCAGCAGCTGCAGTGGAAACCCCAGAAAGGCAGTTTAGCAGTTTAGCAGTACCCAGGTTCTGTGCTAGAGACCCGGGGGATCATGGAATTCATGTTCGGAGCTACTATGGTGACGCTACACCAGGGGTCTTCAAACTGGGGGGCGAGCCCCTCTATGGGGGCCTTAAGTGATCCCATGGGGGGCGCCAGGCTCTGGCCAAAAGAAGCACTTCACAGATAACAGTGTTTTGTTTTAAGCAGAAACACGCTATTGCATTTTTAAAATGGCAACAGTACTTACCTGCAATTTTTAAATATATCTAGACGTATTTAAACATTGCCATCTTTATAAAATATTTGTGAAACATTCTGAAGGGGGGCCCAGTGATTTTTATTTTTCAACTGGTGGGGCGCAGCATTAAAAAGTTTGGAGACCTCTGCGCTACACATAGGTAGTGACCTATGTGCAGTGCACGCGTGTAATGGTGTCCCCAAACTCACAAAGTTCGGGGAATTTTCCCTGAATGATGTGGGGGCACCTTGGCTAGTTCCAGGGTGCCCACACACTAAGTAACTTGGCACCTAACCTTCACCAAGTGAGGGGAGACTTATAGGTGAATTATAAGTTAGTTATATGCAGTGAAAAATGGCTGTGAAATAAGGTGGACGTTATTTCACTCAGGCTGCAGTGGCAGTCCTGTGTAAGAATTGTCTGAGCTCCCTATGGGTGGCAAAATAAATGCTGCTTCCCATAGGGATCTCCTGGAACCCCAATACTTTGGGTACCATATACAAGGAAATTATATGGGTGTACCAGTGTGCCAATGAAAATTGGTAAAATTAGTCACTAGCCTGCAGTGACAATTTTAGAAAGCAGAGAGAGCATAAACACTGAGGTACTGGTTAGCAGAGCCTCAGTGATACAGTTAGGCACCACACAGGGAACACATACAGGGCATACACTATGAACACTGGGGTCCTGCCTAGCAGGATCCCAGTGACACAAGGGCAAAAACAAACATATATACAGTGAAAATGGGGGTAACATGTCAGGCAAGATGGTACTTTCCTACAATCAGGAAGAGGTGGAACGACCTACGGGGGAAGGTGCATTCTGTGGCTGCAAGACACCAGATAGCTGTACAGAGGACTGGCGGTGGACCCCCACCTCCTTCCCCACAACTAACAACATGGGCAGTCTTGGCAATCATGCATCCTGAGGGTCTGGCAGGAGTAGCAGGAGGACTGGACTCTGGTAAGTCAAATCTTTATTACTTTCATCTGCATGCCATCACATACCCCACCCCCACTCTCACCCCCATCACCCCACCATTCTCACATTTACCCCACCATCACAACCCACCCATCCCATTAACCAGCACTGCATGTACCACCAGTGGATAGACACCACTCACAGCCCTGCATGGACACCCAGCACCACAGCATGCACACTAGTGACAATCACTTAGCCAAACAAATCACAACTCACACAAGCCAAAGCTGCCTTGGTAATAACAACCAAATGGGGAAACATACCCGTGCACAGAATGTTGCACGCAGTAACAATAACACTGCTTTCACATACCCACAGGACACCCACACAACGTCACCAGATAGGAGGTGCCAGCAACATCCAGTCCCCCACCGAAGAGGCCCACAGTGATGACAGCAGCTCTATACGCCTGGATCAGGATGACCAACCTTGCTCATCAGGACCTCTGGACAGTTGGTGATGCAGGAACCGTCCCATACCACCACAGAGCCTCCCCCCTCAGGAAACACCACCACAGCACCCACCCAGCGGGCCCATCTCTCTGTCCCCAGGAAACACCAATCAGCAGTGTGTCCACCACTACAGGGGCCCCAGGCAACCCCACAAACACTGGACTATCAGGGACCTGGGGTCAGTGGGCACACAGTTCAGGGGACAGAGGCACAGAACAACAGGGAAGCTGGGAGGACTGCTGTGCGACAGGGGGAGGACAGGCTCAGGGAACCGACTCTCCACGAGGCACTCCCCAACATCCTGGGAGCATACCACCATTCCCAGAAGACCATGGGCCAGATAGTGGCCAAGTTGCAGGAGACCCAGCGGCTGCAGGAGGGACAATACCTGGGGATCAGGGAGGACCTGAGGGACATCCACTCCACCCTGATCACCATTACAGGGGTGCTGGCAGATATGGCCAACACCATGAGGGAGGCAGTTGCACACCAACGAGCCCCTGACACTAGCCACACCGATGAACAGCCCTCCACCTCCGCTGATGCTAGTGGACAGTCGTCCTCGCCACAGGAACAACAGGCCACCAGCACCCCTCCCCCTGCAGAAGGAGAACCACCACGCAAACAGTCCCTGCGGTCCATGCAGAAGTCAGAGAACATTGCCAAGACCCCACCAGGAAATAAGACTCCCCTGAATGTCACCCTTGTGTCCCACTCTATCACCCTGTCCACCTTGAACTGCCATTGCTCCAGTTCCTATACACTCTTGGACAATGCACCTGTGATACAAATAGACTGGACACTATCCTGGACTTTCCTCCATCAGCAACGCAGCCCATTGCACATACCCCCTCCATTTATTAGCACATAAATAAACACCCTTAGAACAAATACAAGTATGGAGTCTGTCAATTGATTGAAATATGTATTCATTTAGCAAGCTGTAAACATTGCAATTCAACTGTACAGTTATGTATACATAGGTATGACCTGTAGCGGGCAGCAGTAAACACACCAGGATCCAGAGTGGGGCACAGATATCTAAAAATAGAGATGCCAAAGGGTACAGTAAGTGGCCATAGAATTTGGAAAATCAGGCTGCCATGTACAATGTCCAACACAAAACTGTAGTGGAAGGTGAAGTTACAGTGTCTTAGCTATGTGTCACTGGAAGTACTGTTGAATTATAGTTGTTCTATTGTCCACATCCTCTTCCTCTGCCTCCTCTTTGTCACTGTCCACAGGCTCCACCGCTGCCACACGACCATCTCCAGCCTCATCCTCCTGCAGAAAAGGCACCTGGCGTCTCAAGGCCAGGTTGTGCAACATGCAACATGCAACGATGATCTGGCACACCTTCTTGGGTGAGTAGCACATGGATCCACCTGTCAGATGGAGGCACCGGAATCTGGCCTTCAGGAGGCTAAAGGTGTGCTCAATGATCCTCCTTGTTCACCCATGTGCCTCATTGTAATGTTCCACTGCCCTTGTCCTGGCATTCCTCACTGGGGTCAGTAGCAATGAGAGGTTGGGGTAACCAGAGTCATCTGTAAATATCGAGGGATACCTGTTAGCTAGACACTCACCCTTAGGGCCAATCCCACACCCATATACCAACAGACACTGGGTGGGGACCATAGGCTCACCTATTAGCCACAACCTGTGCCTCTGGAGTTGAGACATCACATATGGAATGCTGCTATTCCTCAAGATAAAGGCATCTTGCACGGACCCAGGATAATTTGCATTGACATGGGAGATGTACTGGTCCGCCAGGCACACTATCTGCACATTCAGAGAGTGAAAGCTCTTTTCGATTTCTGAGCACCTGTTAATTTCTCTATGGGGGGACAAAGGCAATATGCGTACCATCAAGCCACCAATGATGTTGGGGATATGTCCCAGTGCATAGAAGTCAGCCTTTACTGTGGCCAAATCCTCCATCTGGGGGAATACGATGTAGCTGTGCATGTGTTTCATCAGGGCAGACAACACTCTGGTCAGCACGTTTGAGAACATAGGCTGTGACATCCCTGCTGCCATGGCCACTGTCGCTTGGAAGTACCCACTTGCCAAGAAATGGAGCACTGAAAGGACCTGCACAAGAGGGGGGATACCAGTGGGGTGGCGGATAGCTGAGATGAGGTGTGGCTCCAATTGGGCACACAGCTTTAGGATTGTGGCCCTATCAAGTCTGTAGGTTAGGATAATGTGCCTGTCATCCATTCTCGTCTGGTCCACCAGGGGTCTGTGCACAGGGGTATGTCTCTACCTCCTATTCATCCTCAGCGGTTCAACTCTAGGGTGAAAAACGGTGAGAAGATGGTCATATTCAAAGATATCCTCAGAGTAAAATGCTTTGCATTTTCGTATTGAAACAGTATGTGAACGTGTATGCCTGTTGATGTGCCTATGTCTGCTGTGACACAGTGAGGTGCCATGGCCTGTTCCCCCCTGAAATTGTGGCCGCCTGACCTGTGAGGAGAGACAAGTAGAAATGTGGTAATTCCGCTGACGTTGTGTGCCGTTGCGGGAGGCGGTCGATGAGTGTGTGTGGGGATGGGAGGGATATGGTGGGCCATGAGTGTAACAGGCCAGACGGTATGACTAATACCTTTTCTTATGTATCTTATTCTGCAGGTCAGCACCCATCAGAAAAAGGGTATTTAGTGTGCCATCACCAAGGAGGTGCGGACCCTGGGGGTCTTTGACAGGCGGAGCACCCACTGTCGCAAACGGTGGGGGGCCCTGCGCCGCTGGGCAAGGAAGACGGGGGAGGGCCAGCTGGGGATGGCCTCCTAATGAGGAGGGGGTGTCTGTTGTACCCTGACCCCACTGATGTTCTGCATCCTGGCCGTTGCCTATCCGGAGTTGGATGGGCGCTTGAAGGCATCACAGCAGCCACAAGGGGGTGAGTACAGTTTCAGAATCATGAAATTGCTTGTGTTGAGGTGTTATTTGGGTGGGGGTTGTGGGTCTGTGGGTGCCCCTAGGCCCGGATGAACATGGCAGGGTAGCTTCCATGATGGGCAGGCTCAGATGCACTCCAACCCCAAAAATGCTAATGGGCATCTACTACTGGGCAGGGTCCTGTGGGTTTCAGGTGTGCTGCTGTTGGCTTTAGACATTGTACCCCATGGCCTAGTGACTAGCATTGTAACTGGTAGTGAATGGCCTAGCGCATAGGGCTGTTCCCTGTGTGTTGTGTACGCCAACGGTGGTGTTGTTGCTGGCATTGACCAAGTGTATCTTCTGTCTCTTACCCCCCTTTTTGTTTTCTCTCCCTGTCCTTGCGTCCTTTAGCATCATCTGGCGGAAGAGCAGAGACCCTGGTGACGGAGGGAGCCGCATCCCATGAGGTGAATCCACCGAAGGTGACGGCACCAGTGGGGCGGAGGGTGAGGGGAGCACCACGTCAGAGACTGGAGGGGACAGTTCTGACATCGACACCTCCTCCGATGGAAGCTCCCTGGTGGTGGCAGACACCTCTGTACCCACCCAAACTACAGTTACAGCCGCCACTCCCGTACCAGTACCATCTTCCCAGCAGCCCCTCAGCATGTTTTCAGTGCCTGCTCACCCAGGAGGGTGGGCATCACCTTCTCCCCAGGCACCGCAGGCCCTGCCCCAGTCATCCCTGCTGCCTTCAGTGAGGAGGCTATTGAGCTCCTGAGATCAATCTTTGTTTGGCAGTCAACCATACTGAATGCCATCCAGGGGCTGGCAGGGCATTTGCAACAAACAAATGCATTTCTGGAGGGCATTCACTCTGGTGTGGGGGCCCAACAGAGATCATTCCTGGCTCTGGCCACCTCACTGATGGCAGCCATTGTCCCTGTCTCTAGCCTCCCCCCTCCAACTTCCTCTACCCAGTCCCAATCCCCTCAACCCCAGCCTATCCTAAGCACACCTTCAGACCAGCATGCACCCAAATCAACACACAGAAGTGGCTCAGGCAAACACAAGCACCACACTTTATCCCACAGGCACTCACACAAGCACCATCCAGATGCAGACACACCAACATCCACTGCCTCCAATGTGTCCCCGTCCTCCTCGTCATCCACCTCTTCTCCACTCACACCTGCATGCACTACATCCTTATCCACTACCTCCATCACTATCACGTCTATCACTACACACTCCTCACTGGCAGTGACCACCCCCACATCCATGCACACGTCCCCTGTGTCCTCTCCCACTGTGTCTGTGCCCTCTCCTCCCAAAGTACACAAACACAAGCACTCAGACACCCATCAGCCATCCACCTCACAACAACATCCAGTACCTTCACCCAAACACAGCAGACAGACACCTCCTACAACCAACCCCTCTTCCTCCACTCCCAAACCTTCACCCTCTTCCAGCCCCAGTGACCCTAAAAGGCTTTTCCTCTCCACCGTTGACCTAGTCCCTGCCCCTCCTTCCCCATCCTTAACTTCGGGCCAGGGTGGTCAGAACCCAGGCCAGCACCTCAGCCACCCAGTCCATGGCCACTGTAGTTTTTGCAGCTACTGCAGGTGTGAGAGGCTCCAAGGAGACACCCCTCAGCATTGCCAGTGTGCCTGCACCAGCTGCCAAATGCAAGAAGAGTCCACCAGCTAGCAAGGGCAAGGAGGCACCTCCAGATAGCAAGGGCAAGGAGGCACCACCAGCTAGCAAGGGCAAGGAGCCACCACCAGCTAGCAAGGGCAAAAAGGGACCACCAGCTAGCAAGGGTAGGAAGGGAACACCAGCTGGCAGAAGCAAGGAGGCACCACCAGCTGCCAAGTGCAGGAAGGGAGCACCAGCTGCCAAGGGCAATGAAAAAGGCACAGACACCATAGGCAGGATGGATCTGGTGCCTGATGCTGGAGCAGCATCTTGGCAAACAACACCAGCCATGGTACTTCAGCTGTCCCAGGCTGCGGGGAAAGGGCTGGAGCCTCCCTCCACCACTGCAAGCACCGGCACATGCACCGCCACCTGCACCGCCACCTGCACCACTGCCAGCAGCAGCAGCTCCAGTGGGCAGCCGTCCGAGGCTACAGGGGAAGGGCTGGAGCCTCCCCACCACTGGCAGCACCGCCACCTGCACCGCCGTCTGCACCACCACCTGCACCGCCACCTGCACCACTGCCAGCATTAGCAGCCCCAGTGGGCAGCCGTCCGAGGCTGTAGGAGAAGGGCTGGAGCCTCCCCCACCACTGGCAGCACCGCCACCTGCACCGCCGCCAGCACCGCCACCTGCACCGCCACCTGTACCACCACCTGCACCAATGTCAGCAGCAGCCCCAGTGGGCAGCCGTCCAAGGCTGCAGGGGAAGGGCTGGAGCCTCTCCACACCATTGGCAGCACCATCGCCAGCCCCGCAACTGCCACCACTGACCAGCCGTCACCGCCAGTGGGCAGTGTGTAGTTGTGCCTATATGGGCTGCAGTGCGTCCTGGCCCCTGCAGCAACTGTAGGTGTGACACCCAGGTCAGAGACTGTGACCTTGCACAATCCAGGATCTGCATCGCTGGGCACAAGGCCCCCTCCAGAACCAGTGGAAGAAGGCATCCACTCACCCCCTCCTTGCCAGGATGAAGCACACTGGGCACAAGGCCCCTCTAGAACCAGTGGAAGAAGGCATCCACTAGAGAGACTGTGGCTTTGCATTCCCCAGGGCCAGGCAGTGGGCAAACCACCCACTTGAGAGACTGTGGCCTTGCACTCCCCAGGACAAAGCAGTGGGCAAACCACCCACTAGAGAGACTGTGGCTTTGCACTTCCCAGGACCAAGCAGTGGGCAAACCACCCACTTGAGAGACTGTGGCCTTGCACTCCCCAGAACCAAGCAGTGGACAAACCACCCACTAGAGAGACTGTGGCTTTGCACTCCCCAGGACATCGCAGAGGGCATGGAGCCCCCTCCAGGAGCAGTGGCGTTTTATCATCTTCTGGCTGAGGTTCCCCCCTCTCCTCTTCCCCCTGAGGTGCCTATGTATCTTCTACCTGATGCCCCAGCAGTGTTTTCTCGGTATTGAGGAAGGAGTCAAGTGTGGCCTTTGCCTATGTGTTATGGCCCTGTGGGCCACGGACGTTTTGGACTGGGCATTGTCCCTCCATCTGTATATATTGTAGATACTGTTTTGTGCTTCAAGGATGTATTTCTCGAAATTTATATTATTACACTGACTCTACTCACTTCCTTTTGTCCTTGCGTTATTCCTGAAGGGTACGGGGTGGATATGTAATGTTGTTGCATCTGTTTGTGTGTATGGTATTGGGGGTGGGGGTGTTGCGTGTTGCGTGTGTGTCACTCTTTTTTCCTCCCCCCTCCCTTGCGTGCTAGGTGCAGTACTCACCGTGGTCAACTTCGCCGCCTTTCGTGTTCCTGGTGTAGGAGGAGGTATACCAGCATGGGAAAGATTTGCAACTCGGGCTCCATGGCGTTGTGGTTCTTCCTTGAATGTAGAGAGGTGAGTCGTTTCCCTTCAGTGTACTGTTTCCGCCGTGCTTTTGATGGCGTTGGTACCGCCCCGGAAAAGCTGGCGGATTGGCTTGTTGTAATAGCGTGGGTGGTACATTGTCTTCCGCCTGGCTGTTGGCAGTTACTGCTGCGGTGCTTGTTGCTACCGCCGTGGCGGCCGGTGTGTTAAAGTGGCTGTCTGTGTTGGCGGTTTCCGCTGTGGTCATAATTCCATTTTTTTTACCCCCGTCCTGTTGGCGGTATTAGTGCTGCTTTATCACCGACCACCAGGGTTGTAATGAGGGCCATAGTATGGAGATGGTTTTGTTGGAAGTCTCCGAAACTAATACGGATTATCTGGACCAGGGGCAGAGTGCCACCCTTATTCTTTTAGATATGTTGGTAGCATTCAATACCATCTTTCATCAAGTGCTGCTGGCCAGACTTGCTGTCTACAGGGTATGGTGTATGTTCCTACTGTGGATCCAGTCTTATCTGGAAAATAGAGGACAAGTAGTCTCAGTTAAACCCTACCTCCTGTCATTTAAAATCGTCAAAATGGTGTCCCTCAAGATGCTTCTCTCAGTCTGACACTCTTTAATGTGTATAGGGCAACTCTAGCCTCGACCATTGAGGCTTTTGGCTTTCAGGTTATAGTCTATGCAGATGATAAGCAGCTCATTTCTACACTGGGGTACAACCCTATGTTAACAAAAATTGCAATTTAAACACTACCTCCTGTATTGGTTAAATGGATGGCTAAAAGCAAACTGTGCTGTAATTCTTCTACAAAAGTGATTCTTCTTTTCGGCCAAAATGGGTCCAGTCAGCCAGATGACTGGTGACCAACTAAATTAAGAAGGACTCCTTCTCTCTCTACAGTGATGAGAAATCGTGGAGTCAAATTTGACAACATGCTTTCTTTTCATCCCCATATTACATCTCTTGCAGGGATGTGATTTCATTATTGTGCCCTTTGAAGAAAAAGTTAGAGTTTGTTCAGCTGAAGTTGCAGAAAACTATTCTCCATGCAATGATCAGGTACTGTCTGGATTATGCCAGTACTCTGTTTTTGGGCCTTCCGGTCTTCCTAAATAAACACTTTCTAATGGTACATAATGCTGTCAGCAAATATATACTGAATGTGCCTAAGTGAGACATGGTAAGGGCACGGCTTAAAGAAGAACACTGGCTCCTGATTTGAAAAAGTGATCATCTTCAAAGCTTTCATTATTGTGTTTTTTTCCTTTAATGGGGTGGCTTCTAGTTATCTAGGTAGAAGGCTCTATTCATATATGCTGACTTAGGACCTTAGATCGAGGGATGCCCTCTTGATCTCTATTCCTGGCGTATATATAAGACGAAGCATGCTCGCTCTTTCCTCTACCTGGAGGTTAAAGCTTGGAATGAGTCCCCACATTTCCTGTGGCAGAGCTCTACCAAGCTGCAGTTTAGAAAGACAATAATAAACATGGTTATTTAGTAAGTGAGGGATGGGAGGTCCCTCCTTGGAGCTAGTGTCTGGATGTAAGGTTGGGCAGCTGTGTGCTTTGCAAATCTCACTGAATTGTTGTATTGTATTGCATTGTATTGCTGTGTCCCGGTAGCTTGAACAGGATGTCAGCACTATGACACTTTCAGTCCACTTCTTTGTCTGCATGCAAGGGGCTGAGCACGTCCAGTCTTCTAGGCTCTTCTGAGGTCTAAGACAGCAGGTTCAGTCCTCTTCTGATCTTCCACAGGTTTAGTGATGTTCTGAGGAGGGCACGGGTGACACTTTTATGCCTGCAATTGTATGTGGGTGATGGGTGATTGCTGGCTCCTCCCTAACCAATGGGATAAAATTTCCCAGGGGTTACCCTACATACTTTTACAGCACTTCCTGTGCGCTCTGTTGTTATCTATCCAACAATACCCTTCTCTTCCAAAATTCAAGATGGTGAAACTCTTCTCCTCTTGTGGAGAGGATCTGTACCCACTCAGAAGAAATAAGCAATGCCCCTTATCTCCGGTAACTCTAAACCACATCTAAAAGCAGCTTATCTCTCAATGTGATTAGAGCTTACCTTGCTGGTGAAAAAATAAGGGGCCTGACCAGGTGTCAGCTATCATGTGCCCGTGATAGAGTAGGCCTCTTTGAAGTTAATCAAGTTCCTGCGCACGGCCCAGATGGTCATCCTGCCACAGGAAAAGAAACATTCTCCCACACCCAATCCTTTGTCCTGTGCAGGAAACGTTTTTTCACATCTCAGAAAAAGGGCTATTCAACTTTCAGATGAAAGTTCAGGCTCATGCAAATGGGCATCTAGAGGCTTTAGGCATATAAAAAGTAACTTTCTAGTAGTATATTTTCCAAATATTTATTACAAATCCAACTTCACAAGTGAATTGGGTTTTTAATGAATATTTTAGAGTAAAAAAAAAAAAACAATTCAGAGCCAGAGATAACATTATTAAATTTCATATTGCAATCCAGTGCTTTCCTATAGATCAGTCAGTCTTGCTACAGCGAAATCGTTTTTGGGGCTTTTTCACTGTAAGGACATGCTTAACATTACATTTTTTCATATCCTACTTTTAAATGCAAAGCAACCTGCCTTTTGGGACCTAAGGCCTACTTATTAACATTTTAAAGGAAGGTTTAGGTCTGTCACAAGGCCCTGGGTACACTTTGCACCAAATACTAAGGACTTATAAGTTAGTTAAATATGCCAGTTAGGGCCATCACAATTTCATTATTTTGGAAGGAGGTGCTCAGGCTCTTTAATGCTGGTGTTCTCCCACTGAAACAAGGTAAAATTGGCTTACACCTAATTGGCAAACTTAACTTACTTGTAAGTCTCTAGTAAATGGTAATACATGTACTCAGAGCCTGTAAAGTAAATGCTACAAGAGGGCCTGCAGCGCTCATTCTGCACCCATTAAAGTGACCATTTTAAAACATGCCTCGGACTTGCCACTGTAACCTGTATTGCAGTTTTAAACTGCCATTTTGGACAGGCAAAATAAAGCTTTTGCCAGGCCTAAACCTTACTTTTTAATGAAGATGGGCCCTAAAGGTAGTCCCGAAAGACCCTTTGCGCAGGGTGCATTGAATTAAAAAAATAGGTCATTTATGCTTTACATGCCCTGGTATTGGAAAACTTCTGAAATCGTTTTCCACCACTATCTCTTCCATTGACTAGCATGGAGTCACCTTATTATTTATTTATTTGTTACATTTCTAAAGCACATAAGACCAAGAAGGTATCAAAGCACTAGAAGGAAAAGAAAGAAATAAGGCAAAACAAAGGCCAACCATTCCATACAGACCCAACGAAATAGCCCCTACCTACTCCTATAACATAAACAACCATGTTTTAAGATGTTTACGGAACACTAAGGCCCATATTTATACTTTTTGTGCTGAATTTGTGTCATTTATTGACGCAAAAGCAGCACAAACTTACAAAATATTTTTGTATTTTGTAAGTTTGCAATGCTTTTGCATCATAAAATGATGCAAATGTGGCACAAAAAAGTATAAATAGGGGCCTAAATGTCCTTCAATACTGGGGATATGTTCAGGAAGGGACTTCTACAGCTTGTAGCTGCTACTGAGAAAGCGTGTCCCCTCACCTGCCTTTCTTAGCCCATGGTACCACCACAGTATATCGTCCAGTTGATCTGAGAAGTTTCCTGGGAACCTACTGGTTCACAGATGTCTTAAGATGGCCCGAGCCCAGCGAATGTAGAGCTTTATGCATCAGCCATAGGACCTTAAAGGACACATGTTTCTTAATGGGCTGCCAGTGAAGGTGGAGCAGCCTCTCTGTGATTGAGGAATGTTTGGGTAGTCCTAGATCTAAGAGTGCGGCCACAATCTGGATTATTTGAAATTTGTTTAGAGAAAGCTGATTGATAATCGAATACAGGGTATTATAGTAGTCCAGATGAGATGAAATGACAGCTAGGACCATTGAACCCCTGAGCTCTTTAGGCAGCAGTGGTAGAATGTTCTTCAGAATCATCCAGAAGCATGAGCTAACCCTTCTGTTCACCTGGGTGTCAAATGTGAAGGTCTTATCGAACATCACACCCAGGTTTTTGGCTGCTGCTAAAGGCACAGGCAGCGCACCACAATTGTCCGGCCACCACCGTTCCATCCAAATGGAACCATTCCTTCCAAACACAACAACCTCAGTTTTTTTTCCCCATTCAATTTTAACCAGTTTGCTTTCAGCAATCTGCTGATTTCCTGCTTACAGGCCAAAAGCCTGACCGCTGCCTCATCCCAGGCATCCGAGATGGAGATGATGATCTAGGTATAGTCCGTATATGACAACACCTGGAAACCAAAAGATCATACTCATTTTGCTAAGGATGCCACATACAGGTTAAATAAAGGCAGGTTCAGGGATGACCCTTGGGGAACTCCACAGGGAAGCTGAAAGAGGGCATCCCCAAAATCACCTCAACTCACTGTAATTAATCTTTTGAACAAGAAAGACTCCTGCAGCTTCAATGCCACGTCCTCAGCCCAGCCTGATCACACTTATTAAACTTAATAAGTGACTCACTTATTGGATTTACTAAGTGATAACTTATGATTGGGAACAGATAGAAATATGCTGTTTACACTCATATGAATAGCAATTCAAAGTTCCCTTTAATGGTTTAGTCAGATATTAAGTCACAATTCTGAAAACACCACCTTTAGAATGTTGGCATTTTTTTGTCCTAACCATTTGTGTCTTCTCCCAGTATCCTGGGTCACATAACTGTGAATGGCTCTGTTGTTGGGGTTTGAGTACTTCTCCCAGACAGTAACAAAAGGGGATTAGTTATGGGCAGGGTGGGTCATCTTGCCAGGAAGGTTGGGGGTGGACCTGTACCCAGCCCAAACTTACATTTCAAAAGTCTTTGCCTCCTGCACACACAAAAAAGATACTATACTTTTGTCCCCCCAACCTTCTTGGATCCTTGATAGGGGAAGAGGAGAACATTCTAGAACCAGATGTATGTGTAGTATAGAGCATCCCCTAAGCATGCTAAGCATAAATATTAGACCTCATGAGTCACTCACAAGTATATTTGTGGACCTGCAGACATTACAAGAGAAATTACTACCTTGCTCCCCAGAGGACTGCTCTACTCTTGGGGTTCAGCTGTATTCCCTAGAGGGATGCCCTGCTGCTTTAGACTAGCCTTGTCCCCCAGATGATTGCCCTGCTACTTGAGACCTGCCTTGTTCCCAGAGGGTAACTTTCCTAACATTTGAGACCTGCCCTGATTGCTGAGAAGAAAGACAAGACCTGCTCCCTTCATCTCAGGCTATCTATGGGACCCTGAATGTCAGTTGTCTGACTTCCAGTTCTTAGCTATGGGAAGACAACAAGCTCTGGATGCTTCCCTGTAACTGCACCTGCTGAAATGCTGGACTGGACCTGCCTGGACCTTTAATAGGACCTGCCTGAGACCTGCTGTCTCTGCTAGAATGAGTCCCTGAACCACAAACAATACCTCCCCAGGTCCTTGAACCTTGGTGACATCTGAATGGGCTCCCATATGTAGACGGTAAGTATCACACACAAAATATACACAACTAACCAAATCAGGTAAGTAAAACAGTCAGAAAGTAGTGCAAACACTGTAAAACACAATAGGATTCAATAGGCCTAGTGGCAACACAAACCATATACAGAGAAAGTGGATTGCGAACCACAAATGCACCCCTAGGCAAGTGTAGTGTGTAGAGGGTCACTGGGAGTGTGAGAAAACACTAAGGGTGTAAAGGAGATCCCACTCAGATCCCAGGAAAGTAGGAGTAAAGTACTACTATTTTCCCCAAAACACACTAAAGTTGTAATAAGGGATTTTGCAAGGATCACAACAGACTGCAAAGCATTGAAGATGGATTCCTGGACCTGAAGACCTGCAAAGGAAGGGGACCAAGTCCAAGAGTCACTAAAGTGTCCAGGGGGGGCAGGAGCCTACGAAACCCCGGATGAAGGTGCAAAATGGCTTTCTCGGGATGGAAGAAGATGCTGGTTTTGCACCAACAAAAGGAGGTAGGAGGTTCTCCTTTGTGCAGAAGATGTCACACAGTGTGCTGGAGGATGCCGAGTTGCTTCCTTGGCAAAATACCACAAACAAGTCTTGCTAGCTGCAAGAGTCGCATTTGAAGAAAAAGGGTGCTGCCTGGGCCCAGGAAGGACCAGGATGTCGCAACTCAGGGGGACAGAGGGGGTCCTCAGCAATGTAGAGAGCCCACTGAAAGGAGGTAAGCACCCGCAGGAGTCCTTGAACATGGGTTCAAGAAGACTGAACACTGTGGTCGTCTCAACACTGCAAAGAGAGGTCCCACGACACTGGAGGTCAACTCAGGGATCTGAGCATCACAAGACGGAGTGCTGGGGACCTAAGCTCAGATGTGCATGCAGAATTTCTTGGAAATGTGCACAGAAGCCCTTGTAGCTGCAGGATTACTGTCTGGGGAGGGGAGGAAAGGACTTACCTTCTCCAAATTCGGACAGTTGGACCTCTGGACAGTCTGAGTCACTTGGGTCGACGACCTGTGTTCCAGGGGCCACGCTTGTCAGGATGAGTGGGGACCCAGAGTACAGGTGAAGCTGAAGTTTGGTGCCTGCTTGAGCAGGGGAAAGATTCTGTCAACCCATGGAAGAGTTATTCATGGCTTCCAGTGCAAGGTGAAGGCATGCAGCCCCCAGAGCATCCACCACCAGGAAACAGTCAAGAAAGCCAGCGTGATTAGGCACTACAATGTCACTGGTAGTCTTCTGGATACCTTGTTGCAGTTTTGCAGGCATCCTGGATCAATCAGCAGTCGATCCTTGGCAGAAGTCAAAGAGAGAAGTGCAGAGGAGCCCTGATGGATTCTTGCAAGTCATAATCTGAGGAAAAGCCCACAGGAGAGACCCTAAATAGCCCTCAGAGGAGGATTGGCTACCCAGCCAGGTATGCTCCTATCAGGAGGGGTCTCTGACGTCACCTGCTGGCACTGGCCACTCAGCCAGGCTTGCAGGATCCCAATGAGACAGGCAAAAACATACTGACATACATGTAAAATTGGGGGTAACATGCCAAGAAATATGGTACTTTCCTACACTTCATAAAAACAGGAGAAATCCTAACGTCTTGGGCTCTTTTCGACTGCAAACAGGCTCATTCATCCAAAGACTCTCCCACCCACTATAACTGACAAAGCAAAGCTCCTGTGAACCTGACTCTATTTTCACTACACCAACTGCCCTCAACAACCAGCAAAGTGTGATCTGCACCTCGCGCTGCAGCGGTGGCCAGCAGTGACCATCATCATGAAACTCCAACAATGACCATCTGCAATGTGCAACTAGATCTTCATGCAACAGTGACAACCATCACCAATGTCAGGCCTGCTCTTTGCATTACAGTGAACAGAACTCCTCTTGCCAGACTTTGGGAAGATAATCTTTTCAGCAGAACTATCTGCTAACTGTATCCATCCCACTGTCCATTGTAGTCTGCCTGAAATTGTAACTTTTCCCCAGTGTAGCGTGACCAGAAGAATGCAAGTGACACTTTTAGCTTTTAAGTGGTATATTTTCCTAAAATTTTAAAGCTGAATATCTCTGGTTCTACTGATTGGACTTTTGTCATTCAAATATCATTTAATTTATTAATCATTTATTAACATGTAATCCTTTTTTAAATTGGTTTGTGATTTTTCTTGTGTTGTGTTTTCACTTTATTACTGCTTACACTCATCATAAATACTTTACACTTTGCGTCTATCTTACACCTGACTGCTTTTGTGCCATGCTACCAGAGGGTTAATTGCAGGTTAATTTAGTTACTTTTGCGGGTCACCCTAACAAGGACTTTAGTTGGTGCCTGAGTGAGGCTCCCAGTCCTGATTTCTTTCATCCCCTAGTCACCCCCAGTACCTACCAGTGATATACAGGAAATATTATACCTGCTTCGTCTTTGCTTTCTGATTTCTGCTATCTTTTTTTTGTTTGTTTTTAAACTCTTTACATTATTTTAACTTTCTATTTTCTGTTATCTTAAACCCAAGGTCCACTCCCTATAATGTCCATAATCATAACTGCTCATAGCTGCCAACCACCATGCATCTTGTTTATTTATTTTTAGACATATGTGGCCCTTTTCAGTTACTTCAGATTTCATCAACAATATTAACAACCCATATTGAAGATATGTACATTTGTATGATATCTTTCTACCTCTATGTATCTCACCATTAACAACTACATCTTATTGATAATGGGTGGCACCCTATTCAGCACACTAGAACATCTCAGATGTGATTTTTCCCACCTATGCAACTGGACAAGAACAACCACTTGGTTCTGTATCCCTGATCTTTGACAATGCATCTTTAGCCTTTGTTTGCTCCACCACAATCAGGTTTGGGAAGCAACTCCCACTTCTAGGCTTATCAACTCACTCACACTTAAATTACCCCACTGTGCTGATGCTACGACCAGTTCTGTACACCCAGCCTACACATCTCTACCATACCTGCAACATAGACTTTTTATCAGAGGTCAGGCCTAAGCATGATACCCTGCTCCTGCCAACTTTGACAATCTCTATCAATGAATCAATCAAAGAGATTTATAGAGCGCACTACTCACCCGTGATGGCCTCAAGGCGCTGGGGGGGGGGGGAGAAAGGATGGGTGGGGGTGGGGAGATCACTGTTCGAAAAGCCAGGTCTTGAGGCTCTTCCTGAAGAGGTCTTGCGGAGGTAGCTAGGAGAAGGATCTGCCTCCGGTGGTGGTGTGTTTGATGCGAGGGACAGTGGCGAGAGAGAGGTCGGCGGAGCAGAGGTGGTGTGTGGGAGTGTGGAAGGTCACTCTTTCGTTAAGATAGACAGGGCCGGTGTTGTGGAGCGATTTGTGTGCGAAGATGAGGATCTTAAAGGTGATCCTTTTGTCTATGGGGAGCCAGTGGAGGGATTTGAGGTGTGGTGAGATGTGTTCGTGTCGGGGGAGGTCGATGATGAGTCGTGCTGCTGAGTTCTGGATTCGCTGTAGTTTGCGCTTGAGTTTTTGTGTGGTGCCGGCGTAGAGGGCGTGCCGTAGTCAAGCCTGCTGCTGATGAGTACGTGGGTGACAGTCTTTCTGGTCTCTGTGGGGATCCACTTGAATGTTTTTGTCAGTATGCGGAGTGTGTTGAAACATGAGGGGGTGAGGGCGTTGATTTGTTGGGTCATCGAGAGGGAGGACTCCAGGATGATGCCGAGGTTGCGTGCTTGGTTTGCGGGGGTGGGTGCGGGGCCTAGCGTGGTGGGCCACCATGAGGGGTCCCAAGTGTTTTTGTGTGGGCCAAAGATGACTATTTCGGTTTTGTTGGAGTTGAGTTTAAGGTGGTTGGCTGTCATCCAGGCAGCGGTGTCGAGGAGTGCAGTGTGTAGGTTGGATTTGGCGTTGTTGGGGTCGCGGGTGAGGGAGAAGATGAGTTGAGTGTCATCAGCGTATGAGAGGATGGTGATGACGTGGGGTTTGATGATGTTGGCTAGTGGGGTCATGTAGATGTTAAAGAGTGTGGGGCTGAGGGAGGAGCCTTGTGGGATTCCGCAGGTGATTTTGGTGGCGGGGGATTGGAAAGGGGGGAGACTGACTTTTTGGGTTCTGTCGGTGAGGATCTGCTATCATACAGGCCTTCATGAGCTCTGAGAGAATATCAAGTGATTGTTATGTACAGAAAGAAGAACTATAGTAGATGCCCTACTTTTCTTTGAAATGTGCTTCCTTATATATATACATAGCTACACAATGGCAGAAAAAAGTTATTTTTCAACCAGGGATTAGGCCTGGGCAGAGTTCATGTACTCTGAGTCCGTGGAATTCCACAGAGTTGAAAACAAACTCTGTGGAATTTTGCAGAGGCAGAATTCTGTGATCCGTGGAGTCCTGAATGCGCCTAATCTCAGAAGCGCTAAGCACGGTTGGGGCTAGTCATTATTGATTATGTGCAGGAAGGGACACCTTCCTACACATGAACATTCATTCCTTGAAATGCAGACACACTTACCCTATGGTGCAAGGGTGCAAGGGTGCCTGAGTTGGCACTAGGAAGCTAAATTTAGCACCAGTGCTAGGAAAAACACAGGAGTGCACCATATTGTCTTAAATACGGTGCATCCCAGCATTTCTGAAGTGACGCAGCATGGTGCTGCCAAATTTGGTGCAGTGCTGTGTTGTGCCACTTTCTAGTAAATGAGGCCCTAAATTCCTCTCTTCAGTAGTAACCACCACAGTTCTCCAGAACCAAGACCTCACTGCAATACAATGCAAGCAATCAACACTGCTCAAATTAAACTAAACTGATCCACACATTTGGACACTACTGGTGACACATTTCTTACCCCCTAAAACATGCAACCAGACACCAGACCAGTCCCACAGACTGCCCTCCATAGATTTCTCAGGGCAAACACCAATCAAACTGGTGGCAATTTCAATATCAGTGCAGCTTTAAAAAATGCAACCAGTTATAAAATAGTGTCATAGACAGGGTCACCAACAATTCATTGAATGGGCAAGGCAACAATGAGACTTGGATCTACAATACCCCTACAACTCACATGCTAGAAATGATGGCCGATCTACCAAAATCTAAATCAGGCCCTATGGCTGTAAACTGCAATTTTCTATGCAACAATTGTGACAAAATGAAGGAGAAGTGATTTCATATTTATTTTGATTGCCTCCTCTCTTGTCTCTATCTAGGGTGTTTTCAACAACTGTGTTAACAAAATCTCAAACAAATATGTTGGTAATGTTGCTGCGTACACTGTAAAAAATAACTGTGTACCACATGATAGCAAGTGCACACAAAAAGACAGCCTAAATCTTCATATTCATTCTCAATCTTCATATTTCTAAACGATTGCCCCTTTCAGGGTTCAAATATTCCCTAATTCAATTCTGCAACACATGATATATAAAAAGGCCCAACCAATGTGCTCACGCAGTCATAAACTGACCCATTGCTAAGAAACACCCAAGACTCAAACGTGTCTTCCTCCTGTATGCCTTAACAAACCTTTTTCAAGCTTCAACTTTAGGTATCCTTTGTTCCCTGAATAACTTTCCCAACTGAAATGTAATGGCAGCTCATTCCCCTCCAACATGTTGACTTTCTGTATGTAACAGTTTAAAAGTATGCCTCAGAACATCAAACGCTTATGTATTTATTTATTTATATCAATCAAGAATCAAAGAAGCTAGGCCATTGGAATTGTACCACTGTGCGACCACAGTGACTTTGAATAGTTATAGATTTGTCACATTTGTCAAATAATTAATTTTCTGCTGCACAATCTGCAAATTGTAGCAACCTCTGAGGAAATATTCAGCATATACTTTCAATTGGTTATGCTACCACAACTACTGTTTTGTCCAGCCCCTAGTAATGGCCTCATGTAATTCTTGATCACCAAGCTCAAAACCATTACTTGCAGCATTCAGAACACCAAACCGTTTCATGTTAGGATTTGCCTCTTACAGATCTGCCTGTTTTTCTATCCATTAAATGGCCATAGACATCATAGACAACTATCTGAAAGCCTCAGTGAAAAAAAGGCCAGTGATTCACTGCTACCTATTTATAATTATATATGTTGAAATCATCAACAGTGCTGAAATTAGAGGTAACCAAAATCTTTTCTGTATTCAAACAATTCTTACCGCCAACAGATGCTGCAATGCCCAGGGAGCCAACTCTGGCTTACTAGTACTGGTCCCTCTTTTCACCAAGAAAAACAATTACTACCTGGCCACTGGAAAAGTATCATTGGAACAGTGCACCTTAAAAAAAAACTAGTCTGAACACAGATACCCTTCCATTTTTCCAATCAACAGCCACAATTTGGTCAAGATCCTAATGTCAATGTGCCATTTACTTCAGGTCAGAGAGAATCCTCAGTAGTAGCAGGAAGATGAAGGTTACCTTTTAGAGATAATGTCCCAGGATCTTTCTGAGGCATTTGGTTCTGTTGCCACTAAGGTGTTTTTAACTGTATTGAATTAGTTTTCTTTGTGTCTTGAAAACTAGAAGTACCATAATATGCTATGTGCTTTCATTTAAAAAACTGTTGGCATTATCTGAGTGGTAACACAAAAGGATGATGGACGGAGTGCTGACAATGCAAACACTCACCCCAGTCACAGCTCTGGGTTTAATCCATGTTTTTTTTTCTCACCATGCCACCCCAATTTGGACCCAGCCATATGCAAATCAGTCTTGACCCTGTTCCTCATGGGAACAGTCCAGCCCGAACTGCCAGCCCAGGTCCTTCCTGGACCGGAAGCAAGCATTCTGGGACCGGTTTCAGGGTATCACCCTTCTTCAGCCAGGCTAGCTTGATTCCAGTGGTATAGTGAGCAGGGGAACCAGAGCTCCTCCAGTGTGTCCCAGACCTCTGCCATCTTGGAAACAGAGGTGTTGGGGGCACACTGGACTACTCTGAGTGGCCAGTGCCAGCAGGTGACGTCAGAGGCTCCTTCTGATAGGCTCTTACCTGTCTTGGTAGCCAATCCTCCTTCCTAAGTAGCCAAACCTCCTTTTCTGGCTATTTAGGGTCTCTGCTTTGGGGATCTCACCAGATAACGAATGCAAGAGCTCATCAGAGTTCCTCTGCATCTCCCTCTTCACCTTCTACCAAAGGATCGACCGCTGACTGCTCAGGACGCCTGCAAAACCGCAACAAAGTAGCAAGACGACTACTAGCAACCTTGTATCGCTTCATCCTGCCGGCTTTCTCGACTGTTTCCAGGTGGTGCATGCTCTGGGGGTAGTCTGCCTCCTCTCTGCACCAGGAGCTCTGAAGAAATCTCCTGTGGGTAGACAAAATCTTCCCCCTGCAACCGCAGGCACCAAAAGACTGCATCACTGGTCCTCTGGGTTCCCTCTCAGCATGACGAGCGTGGTCCCTGAAACTCGGCAACTCTGTCCAAGTGACTCCCACAGTCCAGTGACTCTTCAGTCCAAGTTTGGTGGAGGTAAGTCCTTGCCTCCCCACGCTAGACTGCATTGCTGGGTACCGCGTGATTTGAAGCTGCTCCGGTTCCTGTGCACTCTTCCAGGAGTGCACAGCCAAGCCTGGGTCCCCGACACTCTAACCTGCAGTGCACAACCTTCTGAGTTGTCCTCCAGCGTTGTGGGACTCCCTTTTGTGACTTCGTGTGGACTCCGGTTCACTCTTCTTCCAAGTGCCTGTTCAGGTACTTCTGCGGGTGGTGCCTGCTTCTGTGAGGGCTCCCTGACCTGCTGGGCGCCCCCTCTGTCTCCTCCTCCAAGTGGCAACATCCTGGTCCCTCCTGGGCCACAGCAGCACCCAAAAACCTCTACCGTGACCCTTGCAGCTAGTAAGGCTTGTTTGCGGTCTTTCTGCGTGGGAACACGTCTGTGAGCTTCATCGCGACGTGGGACATCCATCCCCCAAAGGAGAAATTCCTAGTCCTCTTCTTTCTTGCAGAACTCCAAGCTTCTTCCAACAGGTGGCAGCTTCCTTGCACCCTCAGCTGGCATTTCCTGGGCTCCTGCCCACTCTCGACACTGTCGCGACTATTGGACTTGGTCCCCTTGTCTTACAGGTACTCAGGTCCAGAAATCCACTGTTGTTGCATTGCTGGTGTTTGTTCTTCCTGCAGAATCCCCCTATCACGACTTCTGTGCTCTCTGGGGGTAGTAGGTGCACTTTACACCTACTTTTCAGGGTCTTGGGGTGGGCTATTTTTTTAACCCTCACTGTTTTCTTACAGTCCCAGCGACCCTCTACAAGCTCACATAGGTTTGGGGTCCATTCGTGGTTCGCATTCCACTTTTGGAGTATATGGTTTGTGTTGCCCCTATACCTATGTGCTTCTGTTGCAATATACTGTAATTTTACACTGCTTGCATTACTTTTCTTGCTATTACCTGCATAATTTTGGTTTGTGTATGTATATCTTGTGTATATATCTTATCCTCATGCTGAGGGTACTCACTGAGATACTTTTGGCATATTGTCATAAAAATTATTTTTAGTTTTTCTGTGTATTGTGTTTTCTCATGATATTGTGCATATGACACCAGTGGTATAGTAGGAGCTTTACATGTCTCCTAGTTCAGCCTAAGCTGCTTTGCCATAGCTACCTTCTATCAGCCTAAGCTGCTCGAAACACCTCTTCTACACTATTAAGGGATAACTGGACCTGGCACAAGGTGTAAGTACCTCTGGTACCCACTATATATATATATATGTAAATATATGTATAGATATATATAGGTGTACTGTTATGGACCATTGATCTTAATTTGCAATACTGTTCTAAATGTATTTGTCAAATTTGTTTAATTTTAATAATTACATTTTGGGTGTATGAAATTAAATTATTACTTGTAAAGGATGTGAGTCCTTAACAAATAATAGGTCTACAACTTTCTTTTTACTGGGAGCTATGCAGAGCCATCCAAGGCATAGTCATGGAAGATGGTGTGGAATAGTAACCCCAGTCGCTGGTACAAAACAACAACACTCAACACATAAGAAATGCATGGTTCTCACGCAGTCTCATAGAATTTATTGACAAAGTGCCACTTTTAAAACAGACAAGTTGTGTCACTTTTTATAGCTGGATTTTCTCCCTATAGAAAGTGCTTCTTTGTAAGGTGAAAAAATGCACATTCGCCTGGTGGAAACTCTGCAAATGCAAATGTGAGTGCCCATGAAATGCTAATATTTTGGAAATTTTACAGAATCGCCCCATGGATTCTTTGTGAAGCTCCTTCTCTTTAGAATTTGCTTGGAAACTAGTACTACTCTTGCAGAAGTACATTTTCTAGCTTTTGACCTAACTTTGGTGAATCGGCCTTTGAACTATTTTGACCAATACATAAATACAAAGACTAAGGGGCTGTTTACAGTTTGGCTGGCTGTTGGAAAGTGGATTATTAGTAAGGGCAGGTAAGTACCTACACTTAGCAAGAGGCCACTAGCCTCCACTTAGGTCCAGTTAGGTCTAAATAAATTAAACCCAGCTCAACCCTTGGTAGCTTGGCAATGAGCGACAAGGCTTAACTAAGGAGAGTATGTAAAGCATTAAAAAATCATGAAAAAGTAAATAAGTAAAACACAAAACACAATAAAAATCCAGCACCAATTTATAGACGTAGATCATATCTTTATCTTTAAAATGACACAAAAATGATAAAATCGGATAAGGGGAACTGGAGTTATGATTTTGGAAAGAATTAGGGCCTTATTATGACCTTGACGGAGGGGTTTCCTCCATCACAAATGTAACAGGTATCCCATCCGCCATATTACGATCTCCATTGAATATAATGGAATCATAATACAGTGGACGAGATAGCAACCATATTTGTGATGTAGGAAATCCCTCCGTCAAGGTTGTATTAAGGACCTTAATGTTTTCTAGCGCATAGAAGCAACTAGTGCTCAAAGGGGTAAAAAAAGGTCACACTGGACATGGTCAAAGCCCAAAGTTCAGGCTACCCACGAGATAACACTGTTACACTTACTTTCAGAAGTGTTTCTTGATTCAGGAAAGTGGTCCACAGCACCAGCCAAGGGTTGAGAGGCTCTGGTTTGCCTCTTGGGGTCTGGGACTACAAGTTCTACAATGCACATCTTGAACTAATGGAGTTGCTCCAAATGTCTCCAAACTTCTGGATCGTCTTCCAGAGGACCTTTTTGGGTCCTTGAAGTGTACACAACTTGATCAAAGGTTCCAGAAGCTCTGCGTTGCTACTTGGGAGTTGGGACTAAAATTCCCAGAAATTACTGTCCCTCACTGCCAAGTTTTACCTGGCAGTGACAGACATCAAGAAAATAACATACTGCCCTTCCATCTAAATAGGTCGTGCAGTGTTATGAGTTCAATTCTAAACGCCCATAATCAGGTTGTCACAGGTATATGTTGACAACAGAGCTGCAGTAGGCTCCATCGAGGGCATGGTTAAGGTCCCCCCATGGGCGACCTTGAATTTGGTGGAGAGGGTACTCTGCCATCGCTACAACAGAGTAGCCTTCTCCTAAATGCTAAATCACCCCCTAAGAAGCACAGCTAAGATCTGCTTATAATTATGGACACACTTCTTTTTTGTAACTATATAAACTTGAACTGGACACTCACAATAAGTAGCTTGTATATGGAATTGATTATTTCAGAACACATGTTTTTGTCTTTTTCCAATGATCAAAACTTATTGTGTGAAAAACAACAACAACCATTTGTATAAAGGAGTTCCAAGTTTCTGTGTATTGAAGATAATCTTTGATCTATTCATTCCATCCTTTTCCTGTGTCACTTCACCATGAAACCCATGCAGAGTGCCCATGAGGACCTTTATACATAACATACAGAACAGCAAAGACACTTTGGTGGTCATTACAACCCTGGAGGTCAGTGTTAAAGTGGCGGTAAAACGGCTAACAGGCCGGCGGGAAAGAAAATGGAATTACGACCCTGGCGGAAACCGCCACCATAGACAGCCACTTTAACACTCCGACCGCCACGGCGGTACAAACAAACACTGCGGCGGTAACCGCCAACAGACAGGCGGAAGACAATGTACCGCCCACATTATTACAAGCTACCAATCCGCCACCTTTTCCGGGGCGGATACACCGCAAACAAAAACATGACGGAAACAGGACTTGGAAGGGAAAATACTCACCTCCACACATCCCATGAGGAACCAGGACGCCATGGAACCGGAACTTCAGATTCTTCCAGCCCTTATCTTCCTGCTTCTCTACCAGGAGCACGAATGCCGGCGACGAAGACCACGGTGAGTACTGCACCTACGACACAGGGAAGGGGGAGGAAAAAAACAGTGACACACACACACACCACACAACACTCCCACCCCCACCCTCACCCACGACAACACACACTAATACATCATGATACATCACAGTTACACCTCCAAACCCCCCCTGGAAGAATGCAATGACAAAAGGAAATGAGTCGAATGATTATAATATATACGAAGACAGTAATAAAAAATATATACTTATATTAAGATATTCACACTATAAACAAATATATACACCAAGAATTCAAGTCCAAGGTATTCCACTATCATAGTCCATGGACCACTGGGCCCAAAAGGCAGGGGCGAGGCCCACACTCAATACCCGAACAAGACGGAGAGAACACTGCTGGGGCATCAGATAGAAATAAAACAGGCACCTCAGGGGGAAGGGAAGGAGGGCACCTCAGCCGGATGAGTGCACAACGCTAGATCCACGAGGGGGCTCCATGCCCACTGTTCAATCCTGGGGAGTGCAAAGCCACAGTCTCTCAAGTCTCCACAGTGGGTGGTTTGCCCACTGCTATATCCTGGGGAGTGCAAAGCCACAGTCTCTCAAGTCTCTACAGTGGGTGGTTTGCCCACTGCTATATCCTGGGGAGTGCAAAGCCAGTCTCTCAAGTCTCTACAGTGGGTGGCTTGCCCACTGTTCAATCCTGGGGAGTGCAAAGCCACAGTCTCTCAAGTCTCTACAGTGGGTGGTTTGCCCACTGCTATATCCTGGGGAGTGCAAAGCCACAGTCTCTCAAGTCTCTACAGTGGGTGGTTTGCCCAGTGTTCAATCCTGGGGAGTGCAAAGCCACAGTCTCTCAAGTGGATAACATTCACTTCCACTGGTTTCTGGAGGGGGCTTTCTGCCCAGAGTGCTTCATCCTGCCAAGGACTGTGTAAGTGGATGTGATACTCCACTGGTTCTGGAGGGGGCTTTGTGCCCAGAGTGCTTCATCCTGCCAAGGACTGTGTGGGTGGATGTGATACTCCACTGGTTCTGGAGGGGGCTTTGTGATCAGAGTGCTTCATCCTGCCCGTGGCGGCATCAGTAGCGTCGGAATCATTGGCGCTCACTGGCCTGCGGTGCTGCTGGAGGCGGTGTCCTGGGCAGCGGGGCTCGTGGTGGTGGTGTCCTGGGCAGCGGTGCTGCTGGTGGCGGTGTCCTGGGCAGCGGTGCTGCTGGCGGGGGTGTCCTAGGCAGGGGGGCTGGTGGCGGCAGTGTCCTGGGCAGCGGTGCTGCTGGCGGCGGTGTCCTGGGCAGCAGGGCTGGTGGCTGCGGTGTCCTGGGCAGCGTTGCTGCTGGCGGCGGTGTTCTGGGCAGCGGGGCTGGTGGCTGTCTTGTCCACCGTGCAGATCTTCCCAGACTTGCTGATTTTACTGTGCCCCTTCCCCACCTTGGATGGTGGCGCAGCTGTCTCCACACCCCCAACTGTACCCCTGGGAGCGGCTTTGGTGGCTGATTTCTTTCCCCACTCCCACCGGGCACTGGCCAACTTTTTATGCTTTACAGGTGGGGGCCTGTCCGTGCTCTGGCTCCTTGCCACACTGGCTGCCCTGCTGCCTGGTGCACTCCATAAGCCGGTTACTACTGGCACCACTGGTCCCGCCGATGTTGTGGCTGAGGTGCTGGGTTGGGACCTGGAGAGTCGGGCCCTAGGAGACTGAAGGGGTGGGGGAGGTGAGGGAAAGAGGTCAAGGTTGGACAGGAAAAGTTTCTTAGGAACACTGGGACGGGTAGATGGAGGGGGTTTGGGAGTGGAGGAAGAGGTAGTGGTTGAAGGAGGTGTACGTTTGGTGACTTTGGGTGAAGGTGCATGGGCTGGAGGCTGTCGTGAGGTGGATGGCTGTTGGGTGGATGTGTGGCTGCGTTTGTGTACCTTGGGAGGTGGCCTCACAGACACACTGGGAGAGGACACAGGGGACGTATGAATGGTAGTTGGGGTGGTGACTGCACGTGAGTGGGGTGTGGTGGTGGGTGTGATGGTGATGGAGGTAGTGGCTGAGGGTGTAGTGCATGCAGGTGTGAGTGGAGACGAGACAGGGAGGGAGGAGGGAGACGAGGAGGAGGGGGAAACAGTGGAGGCAGTGGATGTTGGTGTGTCTGCATGTGTGTGATGCTTGCGTGAGTGCCTGTGGGATGTGTGGTGCTTATGTTTGCCAGAGCTTCCCTTGTGTGTTGAGGTGTGTGCATGCTGCTCTGGTAGTGTGCTTGAGATAGGCTGAGGTACAGTGGTTTGGGTCTGGGTGGAGGAAGTTGGAGGGGGAGGCTAGAGACAGGGACAATGGCTGCCATCAGTGCTGAGGCCAGAGTCTGAAAAGCTCGCTGATGGGCTGCCTGACCAGAGTGAATGCCCTCCAGGTATGCATCGGTTTGTTGCAACTGCCTCTCTACACCCTGGATGGCATTCAAAATGGTAGACTGCCCAACAGTGAGGGACCTGAGGAGGTCAATGGCCTTCTCACTGAGGGCAGCAGGGCTGACAGAGGCAGGGGCCGAGGTGGAAGGGGCGAAGGAGATGCCTACCCTCCTGGGTGAGCGGGCACGGGACACACGCTAAGGGGCTGCTGGGAGGGCGGTGCTGGTAGGTGGGTGGCGGCTGTACCTGTAGATGCGGGGGGCACAGATGGGCCCGCCACTTCAAGTGAGCTCCCATCAGAGGAGGAGTCCGTGTCGCTGGTGTCAGCTCCTTTCCCCGCCATGGAGCTCCCCTTGCCCTCCGTCCCACTGGTAAATTCCGAATCCGTAGTGTCGCTCTCCAGGGCCATGTGGGATGCAGCTCCCTCCTGCTCCGGTGCAACTGCTCCTCCACCTGATGATGCTAATGCACACAAGAACAGGGAGACCACAAAAAGGGGGGGGGGACAAAAGAAAGACATGTTGAGTGCATGCAATACCGCTACCATTGGCGGACACTACAGACACAGAAGCCCCCTGCACTATGCCGCGCACTTGGAGTTCCCTATTCAATCCCAGGGACATGGGTTACAAGGCTATGCCCGTTTGCTGCACACATGGATGTCACAGGAGCCTAACTAGGTGTCGTTGGCACTGTACACAGGTGGGGTGGGGTGCCACAGGGCCTGCCTTAAAAAGGGTCCTTGCCTACTAAACTCGACCTGGCCTAGGGGAACCCACAGCCCACCTCCCTCTCCCAGACACCTACAATGCGTACTGAATCAGCAGAATGAGAGTGTACTCACCCCCTTGTGGCTGCTGTGATGCCCTCAAGCGCTCATCCAACTCCAGATACGCCACCGCCAGGATCCTGAATGTCAGGGGGGTCATGTTGCGACGGGCACCCCTACCACGATGGGAGGCCATCCCCAGCTGGGCCTCCGCTGTCTTCTTGCTCCAGCGGCGAATGTCCTCCCATCTTTTCCGGCAGTGGGTGCTCCGTCTGTGGTAGACCCCCAGCGTCCGGACTTCCTTGGCGATGGCACGCCAAATTTCCTTTTTCTGGTGGGCGCTGACCTACAGGAATAGTACAGGGGAAAAAGAGAAGTTATTACTGTCCGCACCATCCCAGTCATTGGCCCGCATCCCTACCCTTTCCATGACGCACATGCACTCACTGTCATTTCATGCACGCTTCATTCTCACCCCCCACTATCTTTCATCCACACCATTCCACACATGCATTGCCCATACAGCATGCTCACAGTGTACTTACCTGTTTGTCTGGAGGACCGTAGAGTAGCGTGTACTGGGGGAGGACCCCATCCACGAGTTTCTCCAACTCCTTCGTGCTGAAGGCAGGGGCCCTTTCCCCAGACACAGGAGCCATTGTCTCTTCCAGACTGAGGTCACAGCAGCACTTGTAGTGTAGGTCCTCTCCTGTCGAAGATCAGGTATCAAGTGATTGAACAGAGAGAAAATGGTGGTCACGTCCGCGGCGGTGCGTACCGTCACCGCCGGCGTACATCGTCATTGGCTCCTGGGACCCACAGGGTCCAATGTTAACCAATGCAGGATTGCGGCGCGGTCTTCAACCGCCTACCGCAACGGTGTACAACGCCAACGCAGTTACCTCATATCCCATTGTCCCACTTTACAGGTCAGGCAGCCGCCATTTCATGGGCCCCCATGGCATTATTTTGGACTGCGTCACACATATTTAGGCCTTGCCTAAACACTCAGACAGGCATATGTCGATTTGCTAATATTTTGTAGGATGCTGTGTTTACGTACCTCAGAGTTGGTTGACTCTCTGCTCGCTGTTCTCCTCCATAGGCATCGTGCACTGGGGCATGTGAGGAGATGGCAGCATCCTCCGGGGTGCGCACCGCTGGTGGACCTGTCGACAATGGAGGAGCGACATGTGATCATCACCTACAGACTTGATCGTGCCACAATCCAGGAACTGTGTGCCCAGTTGGAGCCAGACCTGATGTCAGCTATCCGCCATCCCACAGGAATCCCCCCTCAAGTGCAGGTGCTGTCAGTACTCCATTTCATAGGAAGTCGGTCATTTGAAACTATAGTGGCCATTGCATCAGGGATGTCCCAGCCTATGTTTTCCAACGTGTTGTCCAGAATGTTGTCTGCCCTGCTGAAACACATGCAGAGCTACATCGTTTTCCCTCAGGTGGAGGATTTGCCTACAATGAAAGGTGATTTCTATGTCCTGGGACATATCCCCAACATCATAGGTCCCATTGATGGGACACATGTGGTCTTGGTCCCCCCGTAGGAGTGAACAGGTGTACAGAAACCGGAAGAGTTACCATTCGATGAATGTGCAGATGGTGTGTTTGGCAGACCAGTACATCTCCCATGTGAACGCCAAATTCCCTGGCTCAGTGCATGACGCTTACATTTTGAGAAATAGCAGCATCCCTTATGTGATGGGGCAACTCCAGAGGCACCGTGTGTGGCTATTAGGTGAGGACATGGACCCTATACAGTGTGACTAGGTGTCTGGGTCTGGGGTTGTCCCTAAGGGTTAGTGTGTGTCTAACAGTTGTCCCTCGACATTTGCAGGTGACTCTGGCTACCCCAACCTGTCATGGCTACTGACCCCAGTAAGGAATCCCAGGACAAGGGCAGAGGAACGCTACAATGAGGCCCATGGGCGAACTAGGAGGGTTATAGAGAGGATATTTGGCCTCCTGAAGGCCAGGTTCCGGTGCCTCCATATGACTGGTGGTTCCCTATTCTACTCACCAAAGAAGGTGTGCCCGATCATCGTGGCCTGCTGTATGCTTCAGAACTTGGCTTTGCGATGACAGGTGCCTTTTCTGCAGGAGTATGGTCCAGATGGAGGTGTTGTGGCAGCTGTGGAGCCTGTGGACAGTGAAGACGAGGAAGCATAAGGAGACGACATAGACAACAGGAACACGGTGATCTTGCAATACTTCCAGTGTCTCACAGGTAAGAGGACAACACAGCCTGCTACATCTGATTTAATTCTACTACCTCTCATCTGTCTGTCATTTTCACCCAGTGTATGGTCACTGAGTTGCCACTTTCCCTTACGATTTCACAGATGTGGGTCCCACTGTGTGACATCTGCTTTGTTTCCACATGGACTAGTGCTGTGTGACATAGGTATGTTGACATTACATTTGATATAGCATTTTGCCACTGTTATTGCAAATACACATTTTCGAAAGCACAGACTGACTCCACATTGTTTTTTGATTTAAGGGTGTTTATTTAAGTGCTCAATAGTGGAGGGGGTTGTAAAATGGTCAGGGGTGATGGTGGAGGAAGGTCCATGTTAGAGCCCAGTCTCATGGCATCACAGGTGCATTGTCCAAGGGGGCATAGGAAGGGGGGCAATGGCAGTTCAAGGTGGACAGGGGAACTGAGTGGGACAGAAGGGTGACAATCAGGAAAATCTTATTTCCTGGCGGGGGTCTTGGCAATGTTCTCTGGCTTCTGCCTGGATCACAGGGACCGTTTGTGGGATGGTTCTTCTTCTGCAGGGGGTGGAGTGCTGGTGGCCTGTTGGTCCTGTGGCGGGCCTCCTGTCCACTAGCACTGGCGGAGGTGGAAGGCTGCTCATCGGTTTGGCTAGTGGCAGGGGCCCTTTGTTGTGCCACTGCCTCCCTCATGGTCTTGCCCATATCAGCCAGCACCCCTGCTATGGTGAACAGGATGGTGTAGATTTTTGTGAGGTCATCCCTGATCCCCATGTACTGTCTCTCCTGCAGCCACTGGGTCTCCTGAAACTTGGTCAGTACCGTGCCCATGGTCTCCTGGGAATGGTTGTATGCTCCCATGATGTTTGAGAGTGCCTCGTGGAGGGTTGGTTCCCTGGGCCTGTCCTCCCCTTGTCGCACAGCAGCCCTACCAGTTTCCCTGTTGTCCTGTGCCTCTGTTGCCTGAACCGTGTGCCCACTGCCACTGACCCCAGGTCCCTGATCGCCCTGGATTAGTGAGGTTGCCTGGGGTCCCTGTAGTGGTAGACACACTGCTGACTGACGTGTCCTGGGGACAGTGGCATGGGCCTGCTGGGTGGGTGCTGTGCTGATGTTTCCTGAGGGGGAGGCTCTGTGGTGGCTTGGGACTGTAGCAGGGTAACCGACTGACCAGAGGTCCCTGATGGGCCAGGTTGGTCATTGTGATCCAGGCACGCAGAGCTGCTGTCATCAATGTGGGCCTCTTTTAGGGGGGACTGGATGTAGCTGGCACCTCCTGTCAGGTGACGTCGGGCAGTGGTCCTGTTGGGATGCAAACGCATTGTTATTGTATCTGTGTGTGACATCTTGTGAAATGGGTGTGTTTCCCTTATAGAATTGTGCTTTCCCTGTCGCCTTGGCCTTGGCCTTGTCCCCCACATAAATAAACACCCTTTAATCAAATACCAATCTAGAGTCAGTCTGATGATTCACATATGTATTACCACAACATTAGCAAAGCATTGCAAGGTATATGTTAATTTACTCATACCAATGTATGACAGTTGTTGGGCAGCAGTACACATAGCAGAAGCCAGAATGGGGTACACAGATCTGAAAAAAGGAAAGCCGAAGGGAACAGTCAGTGTCCATAGACAGAGGGTAAGAGTCTGCCATGTACAATGTCCTAAAGTATACTGAAATGTGAAGAGGAATTACAGTCTCTTACCTTTGTGTCACTGGAAGTACTGCAGGATAATGTTTGTTCTGTTGTCAACATCTTCTTCCTCTGCCTCCTCTTCCTCACTGTCCACAGGCTCCACCGCTGCCACTAGACCATCACCAGGCTCATCCTCCAGCAGAAAAGGCACTTGTTGTCTCAATGCCAGGTTGTGCAACATACAGCATGCCACGATGATCTGGCATACCTTCTTCAGTGAGTGGTACAAGGAGCCACCTGTCAGATGAAGGCACCCGAATCTGGCTTTCAGGAGGCTGAATGTCCTCTCAATAATCTTCCTTGTTTGCCCAAGTGCCTCATTGTTACGTTCCTCTGCCCTTGTCCTGGGATTCCTCACTGGGGTCAGTAGCCATGACAGTTTGGGGTAACCAGAGTCACCTGCAAATATCAATGGATAATTGTGAGACACACACCAACCCTTAGGGACAACCCTATACCCAGACACCTACTCAAACTGTGTGGGGACCTTGGGCTCACCTATTAGCCGGTGCCTCTGGAGTTGGCCCATCACATAAGGGGTGCTGCTATTTCGCAAGATATAGGCATCATGCACAGAGGCAGGATACTTGGCATTCACTTGGGAGATGTACTGGTCTGCCAAACACACCATTTGCACATTCATCGAATGATAGCTTTTTCTATTCCTGTACACCTGTTCATTTCTGCTGGGGGGACAAATGCCACATGTGTGCCATCAATGGCCCCAATGATGTTGGGGATATGTCCCAGGGCATAGAAGTCAGCTTTCACTGTGGCCAAATCCTCCATCTGGGGGAACACAATGTAGCTGCACATATGTTTCAGCAGGGTAGACAACACCCTGCTCAACACGTTTGAGAAAATTGGCTGAGACATCCCTGATGCCATGGCCACTGTAGTTTGGAAGAAGCCACTTGCCAGGAAATGGAGCACTGACAGGACCTGCACGAGAGGGGGGACACCTGTGGGCTGGCGGATAGCTGACATCAGGTCTGGCTCCAATTGGGCACACAGTTCTTGGATTGTGGCACAATCAAGACTGTATGTGATTATAATGTGTCTGTCCTCCATTGTCGACAGGTCCACTAGGGTTCTGTAACCAGAGGATGATGCCGTCTCATCATCTGCCTCATCGGTTGCAGCATATGGAGGAGAACGGTGAGCAAAAGGTCATGTACCAGATAGATAGCACAACTGTGTCTGAATTAATGTTACAGAAGCAGTGCGTGAAATCGAGAGGCAGTATATTTGCTAATATGTGCTGTGATGCAGTTAGGTGCCATACCATGTGCCCGTCTGAAATATCGGCTGCCTGACCTGTGAGGAGGGAAACGGGGAAATGAGGTAACTGCGCTGGCGCTGTGCAGCGTCGCGGTAGGCGGTTGAAGACCGCCACGCAACTCCGATTTGGTTATCATTGGGCCCTACAGGTTTCAGGGGCCAATGGCGATGTACGCCGGCGGTGACGTTACGCACTGCCACAGACGTCATTGCCATTTTCTACCCATTCACTCACTTGATACCTGACCATCAACAGGAGAGGACCTACACTGCAAGTGCTGCGGTGACCTGAGTCTGGAAGCGACAACGGCTCATGTTTCTGGGGAAAGGGCCCCTGCCTTCACTGCGTAGGAGTTGGAGAAACTGGTGGATGGGGTCCTCCCCCAGTACACGCTACTCTACGGCCCTTCCGGCAAACAGGTGAGTACACTGTGAGAATGATGCGTGGGCAATGCCTGTTTGGAGTGGTGTGGATGTAAGCCACATGTTGGGGGGTGCTAAGGCATCCTGGCCAGAGTGCTGCATGAGAGGTGGTCACTGTATGTGCATCAAGGCATGGGTGGGAACTGGTGGGCAATGAGTATGACAGTCCGGACGGGTGAGTAATTACATTTTCCGTTGTCTTTACCCTCTAGGTCAGCACCCACCAGAAGAAGGGGATTTGGCGTGCTATCGCCAAGGAGGCGCGGACCCTGGGGGTCTATCACAGGCGGGGCACCAACTGCCGCAAGAGATGGGAGGACCTGCGCCGCTGGACCAAGAAGACAGCGGAGAACCAGCTGGGGCTGGCTTCCCAACGTGGAAGGGGTGGCCGTCGCACCATGACCCCCCTGATGTTCTGCATCCTGGCGTTGGCCTATCTGGAGTTGAATGGGCACTTGAGGGCATCACAGCAGCCACAAGGGGGTGAGTACAGTTTCAGAAAGCTGACTTTACGTGCTTTAGTAACTAGCTGGGTGGGGGATGTGGGCTGTGGGTACCCCTAGGCCAGGGCGATCAAGGCAGGGTAGGTCCCTTGTTTGCAGGCTCTGAAGCACCCCTACCCCAATGGTACAAGTGGCCAACTACTAGTGTGCAGGCTCCTGTGGGTATCAGGTGTGCAGGTGCTGGCATTAGGCATTGTACCCCATGGGCTGGTGACTACCTGAGTGAGTGGTTGGGCACAAGATAAATTGTTATATGTGGTCAATATTATCTTAGATACAGTACCAACTCAACATAATATTCCCAATGAATTTTTGACATATTTGACCTCATTCTGCCTCAGAAATAACTTTTTTGAGTTCAAGGGGACCTATATTTGCAAACTTTTGGAAAGTGGATTATTGGTAAGGGCAGGTAAGTACCTACACTTAGCATTACGCCACTAACCCCCACTAGGTCCAGTTATGTCTCAATAAATTAACTCCAGCTTAACCCTTGGAAGCTAGGCAATGAGCAACAAGGCTTAATTTAGGAGACAAAGGTGGTCATTACAAGTTTGGTGGTCTCGGGACCACCATGTTGGTGGTGGCAGTCATACCGCCAACGGCCTGGCAGTGAAGACCGCCATATTATGACCATGGTGGTCTTCCCAACTGATACAGCCAATATACCACCAGTACCACCAGTGCGGTCTGACCACCGTGGATGGCGGTAGGCACCTTCAGACCGGAGGGAAACATGTTTCTGCCAGATATATTACAAGGCTGCACAACACCAGGGTTCCTGCCATGGTCACACTGCCACCAAAACCCTGGTGAAAACGGATGATATAAAAGGAAACACTCACCTTCAGGAACACAGAGCTGACCAGAGCTGCCTTGGAACAAGAACTCAAAGTCCTCCTACTGCTCCTGCTCGTACACGACTCCAGATCCAGTGACAAAGACAACAACCGTAAGTACACACACCTACCACACACTAGAGGGAAAGGCATTACTACACACCCACAAACAATACACACAGCCGGGACGCCTTGCAACAGGCACACATCACACCCATACGAACAGACACACACCTCGGTATACACACACGCACACACATACTATACACATATACACACAAACTACACATGATGTTTGGTTATGTGTAGGTGATCTTTAGTACTTACAACACTTTAGCAAGCTTTAGCTTCAGCACACGTACAACACAACACTACCACTGTCAAACACGTTCATACACAACACCACCAACTCTTACAACCAGATCACAAACACAACTACATATTTTCATCACCAACCACTCTCACTACACACATCCACATCACAACACATATTCACAACATGTAACAACACCACACAACTAATCAACACTAACACACACCCATACAACAAATGTGTTCTCACATCAAGCCCACACCACACACAACCCATAGGACATAGCCAACATCACCCACACAGACGCACACAGAATGGCACACAACACCAACATAACACATCACACCACACACAATACACAATATAGTTACACACATGCATGTGACCACGCAATCACATCACAATCACAATACACATCCATCACAGCGGGACTGATGTCAGGGCCTCATGCACACATGCAGGCCATGTACAACAGCAAGCACAGCCAACACACACACACAAACTAAGGATCACAAATCCGACATGAGAAAGAAAGGTAGGAAAAGTAATGTTCGATAGATGCCGACATCTAGTTGGCCCAGATGTTTTAAGTCTTCAAAATACATAGAAATATACAACTATGTACAAAATAGCCCATAGGCAAGTCCTATGATCGAGGATGCCAAAGGTACATAAGGCACCTCACTGTGCCCCTACTTGACTTCTGGCTGCAAAATGACCTAGACAGGTTTGGGGCATCAAGAGGGCAGGCAGGCACCTCAGCGGCGAGGAGGGTCAGTGGCGAGGAAGAGGGTTGGGCTTGGGAGGGGCATCCATGGGTTTGGGTTTGGGCTTGGAAGCGGGGTCCTTGGCTTTGGGTTAGGGTGTGTGCGGTGGGTCCTTGGGTCTGGCCTTAGGGGGGCCTTGGCCTTGGGGGGTTGACTTTCTTGCCGAGGAGCGGCAGGGGCAAGAGCAAGGGTGTTAGGGGAGGACTTTGAGGTGGAAGGGCTGGATTTGGGGGTTACACAGAGGGCTCCGGGGTCTAACATTGTGAGAGAGGGGTCGCGAACAGGGAAAACACAGGCTGGTGTAGGTGTGTGTGTGTAGAATGCTTGTGTGTGTTGGGTGTCTGTTGGGTGGGTGAGTGCGGGTGTTTAGGTTTCTTGGGAGGAGGAGGAGGTGCTGGGAGATGCCATGCTGGATGGGTGACTGTCTGTTGGGGTTGTGTCTGCAGATATAATACATGTTCTGCATGTGGGCGTGTCGGTGGTTGTGGTGAGTGTGGATGTGGTGACTGGGGTGGATGTCTGAGGGTCTGATATTGTGGTGACTGTGGGTAATACGGGACTGGTGGCTGGATCTGAAAATGATGATGTTCTGCCTGCAGGAGTGTCAGATGTAGAGTTTGTGAAGCAGGGGGTAGTGGGGGAGTCTTTGCAGGGAGTGGATGTTGTTGTGTCTACAGGTGTGTGTTGTCTGTGTGCATGCCAGTGGTGGGTCTTGTGGTGCTTGTGTTTGTCAGTGCCAACCATGTCTGTTGAGGTGGATGCATGCCTGAGTGAATGTGTGCTCTGAATGGGCGTGGGGAGAGGGTTTGGGATTGGGAAGAGGTAGGTGGAATGGGGACAGTAGACAAAGGGACACTGGCTGCTATCAGTGAGGTGGCCAGAGCCTGAAAGGATCTCTGGAGGCCAGCCATGGCACTTTGAATGCCTATCAGTAACGCATTGCTCTGTTGTGCCTGAGCTGCCAGTCCCAGATGGCATTCACAATAGTTGACTGACCCACGGAGATGGACCTCCAAAGGTCAATAGCCTTCTCACCCCGGGCAGCAGGGCTGACTGGGACAGGGGCAGAGGTGCCTGCGGCAAAGAAGAAGCCCACCCTCTTGGGTGAGTGGACACGAGCAACTAAATGGGGAGCAACTGGGAGGGCAGTGCTAGTAAGGAGGTGGCAGACAAAGATGGTGCTGGGGTGGTCCCAGATGGGTCCACCACTGCCAGAGGGGAGGATTCTTGGATCTGGTCTCCCCCATGGCATTCCCCTCACCCTCCATCCCACTGGGTTTCTCAGTGTCATTGGTGCCACCTTCCTGGGTCTCGTAGTCTGCTGCTTCCCCACTTGCCTGTGCCCCTTCTCCTCCACCAGATGATGATGATTCACACAATGAGAGAGAGGGACGGAGGTAGAGAGGGAGATATGCGGCAACATAGTTAACATACACCTCTCATTGACACAGCTAATCCTGTACATCTGTCACTATACATATCATGGCTAGGCCATCTAATCTGCATCTATACCAGTTACAGTACATGATCTACATAGTCCCAGGGATGGAAGGAGAGATGCACAGTCGCATGTACACTTTGCCTACACAGATGGGAGTGGACTGACACTGACACCTACAAGCCACTGATGCAGATGGCTGGAGCTGCTCATACACAATGCTTAGGGTACTACTGACACTTGTGTCCATCGTAGGGTCAGGATGGAGTCACACAAGTGTCCATGTTATTTGTGCATCAACACATTACAGACTTTGAGAGGTATGGAACAGGGAGATGAAAATCCACTGACAAAAGAGCATGGGGATGCAACTGCATAAAGTACTCAGCAAGGGTGCCTATTGCCCATTTCCAAATGTTGATGCACATGTAGCATTAACTGCAATGCCAGCTTGGCACTTAGGCACTCAATCCCAGTAATGGTCAGCAAAATCCTAGGATACAGTCAGTACTCACCCCCTTGTTGCTGCTGTGCTGCCCTAAAACACCCATCCACCTCAGGGTAGGCCACTGCCAAAATATGGGCCATTGGGGGGGGTAAGGGTCCGACGGGCACCCCTTCCTCATTGGTAGGACATCCCGATCTGGGCCTCTGTGGTCTTCCGGGCCCAGTGTCTCAGGATCTCCCACTGCTTGCGACAATGGGTGCTCCGCCGGGCATGGAATCCCAGGGACTGCACGTCCTTAGCAATGGCACAGCAAATCCCCTTCTTTTGGTTTGCATTGACCTGCATGGGTAACACAGAGCTTAAAGGTATGTAAACTGGCACCAGACCTCCAGCAGTGGACTATAAACATCAGACCCACAAAATGCCCACACATACCCATCCTCACGGTTCATACGCCTACATGCCATGCCCCCTGCAAGCATGTACTCCCTGATCAACCCACGTATGGCATTCACCCTCACACACACCCCTATCACACAGGACTATGGCATTGGTCTCACCTGTTCCTCTGGTGCCCCATAAAGCTGTCCATTCAGGGGTAGGACCTCCTCCACCAGCCTCTCTAGTTCTCTCCGGGTTGAAGGCAGGGGACCTATCACCTGCAGGACGTGGCATGATGGCTCCCAGAGACAATACACAGCAGCTCAGCTCGTGGAGGTCTTGCTTGCTAGAGTGTCAGGAGTCAAGTGTGCTAAGCTACAGAAAATGGCAGTCACAGCTGCCGCGTATAGGACTGTCACTGTCGGCAATGATTGCCATTGACCCCAGTCTCCCATAGGCAGCAATGTTGCCCAATGAGAGGTTGCACGGGGGTTGCAACTGCTTACCACCAAGACAACATACAGCTGCAGAATTATGTCACTTCCACCTGACCAGTGCTGCAGGTCAGGCGGCTGCCATTATAGGCACATATTGTTGCATAGGTTCTCATTGTTCTAATGAGGCTATTGGATTTGGGTGACAGGATCACCTGAATTGTTGGGTACTAAGTAATATTCCACACCATGTGATGCCTGTCGGCCTAATCCAGGTTTTACATCTAACTAGCATCACTTCAACTCTGCCCAAGAGCAGGAATGATTGTGGTAACCGGGCACATGACAGGAAGGACTCCTCAGGGGAATCATGGTCCATCAGATATCATCCCTTTTTCTCAGTTACATTAGTCTCATGCAGGCAAAGCAAACAGAGTCAGAGTATATATCAATAAGGTTTTATTGAAGTAACAGCATCTTAGATAAAATGGCATGTGTTGCAAAAAACAGGTTGATAAAACACACTAAAAGCAAAAGTGTGACAAGGAGTGTGAAACAAAAAAAAAGTCCCACCCTACTGTCACTAGGAGTTATATATATCTTTCATACCTAAGCTAGGTAAGAGCATAGCGTGATAAACCATAATCTGCCCTTCAGGTTCACACCTGGACATCATCCCCCATACCTGAACAAGGAAGCCTGTTGTCTAAAGAGACACGTCCCCATGTAGGTCAGGGATTCGGTAGTCTAAGCAAGCAGCTGTAGCAAAGAGGATCAGCAATCAGCAAGCAGTCATGGACATATGGCTGGAATCTCCCTCTAATGTATATGGGACAGAGAAGTGTTTTATAATAAAACAACTGATGTTCTGAGAAAATGTCCCCATATAAAGTTATATTTGTTTCTGTGAATGTCGGAGACACAGCGTACCACTTTTGCCAGCAACCCTATCTTACTGCAGCCTTGCGGAAAGCACAAAGTGAAATTAATACAGCGTTAAGAATGTGATGCTTTCCTAGGCCAAAGAACAATTAGATATAGAAAATAAAACAACACTGCAAATGTGGCTATTGCCAGAAAAATAAAGCAATGCTGAATAAAATGTAACTGGGCTAAAGTGCACAATGGCAGGCCTAGTTTATTAAATAACGTGCATAAGAGATGGCTAAAATAGCTATAAAACACCCTCCCCTTGCCAGTTCAAAGGTGGTGCAAAGCTTAAAATTAAATAAAAAGCTACTATAATCTATTTATAAAAGGATATAAACATGAATGTCAATAATGACAAGTAAAAATAAAAAGACACTTGAGCATAGAGTAAAAAGGGTTCAAAAGTCAAGGTCATTTTTAAAATTGCCAATTATATCCAGGACAATAGAAGCCAGGAAATGTTCCACTTCGGCAGGTGGTAAAATATCAAAATCATTGCCAAGGAAAATCACAGAGCATTCATGTTCCAAAGCGACAAAGGGCAACTCATAGATAGCTTCCCACAGCAAACCGACCCTCAACGCGCATGTCTGGTAATGAGCCCTCAGCGAGAACATCAACAGATCAGTATCCAAGCAAAGTAGGCGCCGCATAGAAAGGCAAACTTACAGTGCACTTTCGAAAAGGCACCAGAGGCATTGAAAAACAGGCTGCAAACAATCCAAGAAAGGTTGTAATGACAAAGGGGTGATGAACTTGGCGTAGGTTTATCGGCAGTGTCCATAGACTTCTAAAAATCAGAATTGATTGATTTTTTTAGCCTGGCCTCCCCCGATGTGACCCTACCGCTAATTTTTTGGAGTTTTTTTTTTACTGTTATATGTGATAACTTCACAATTTAAAGGATTAGGTATGTTACTAGGTCCTGACGAATCGCATAAGGTAATCCCTTGGTGACAAGCGAGAAACATGTTGACCAATTATATAGAGTGACACAGGGGACCCTGTGTGCTCCGTCCTTTGACGTTTATACCTTCCTAGCTTTCATGGGAATTACGGACATTATCCTACCAATTCCCAACTTTACTCGATTTTAATCTTGTCAGAGGTAGATTCATGAGTATTAAAATTTATTAATTTTTACCTCTAGACATTTTTAACCTTTTCTTATATACCAATCCTTCACTTCATTTCTTTTTCAACCGGCCACAACCGATTCTTAAAAGATCTCCGGCAAAGAGCCCCCTGGCGAGGCCCGTCAGGCATTGCAGTGCCGGCCTGACGAGGAGCTTGCCCTATGATGAAGCATGTCACCGGATGGTGAGTGAGGGCTCTTGCTTCGATTAAGTTCGCTTTTCAATGATTTGTTGAATTTTTTCCTCGAAGGAAACCCACGATACTAGGTGGAACCGTGTGTAATCTTTTTTGATTTCTTGTAATGACAAAGACCAGTGGCACTCCAGTTGTTCCAGGACTGGTGCTCCGAAATGCTGCATCATGTGTTCAGGACACAGTTGGGCTGGTGGAAGCTCTTTCAGTCGTCCTTGTTGTGAAGGGACAGCCATTGCACAGAAAAAATAGCAATCGCAAGATGCGTCCTATTATAGCCAAAGTAATCAGAAATCCCAAGAAAACACTTGAAGATTTTGAGTGTATGGCTGAAGATATTAATCCAAATATAGAGAAGAAGGTATAAATGAAACCAGAACCAACAGACATAAAGAAATGCATGATTCCAGAAGTACTGGGCACGTTAAATAGTCGCCCCACGAGTTCACCAAAGTGCCTCGGAAAATTTATACTAAAAAGGGATTGAACCTCTGCAGATGATTTGAAGCACATAGGTCTTGCGTGCAGATGTAAGCGCCATATGTTTTTGATACAATAAAGCCTTGAGTCTGCTAAAATTGTCAAAATTCACATATGAAGGAGCAATATGAGGCCACATCTCTGCTACCTTCCTTTGTTGTGTAGGAGGAAAAGGACATTCCCACAACAGGTGACAATTTGGGAGACTGAATTGACATAAGCTATTCTGGCTCACATTCCACTACAACTCTCACTATCAAGGAGCACATAGCTACCATTTGAGAGCACCTGGAACGGAGGTCTAATCAAGGGGACTGGAATTCCCTTCAGATTGCAAGCCAAGTTCGCTGCTGAGGCATTACATAGTCCATGCAAGGACAGCTTCTTGCAAACCATTTAATGGCTCACAGAAGTCTCGCATTTACTACTATTAAGAAAGACCTCTTTCAGGCCATTGAAACATCTGTAGGAAAGGGAAGCTCCCACACCTCGTGTATGTAACTATCTCCCAGCCTTTCATATCTGCTTACTGGAATGTGCCTCAAGCAGGACGTGAATTGAAGTGTTGAAATAGGCAGATTAATAACCCTGTGTATCAGCCATTCAGCAAATGACATTTCAGCAACAGTAAAAGGCAACTTTTCGAATTTCTCGATATTTAGCATGACATAAGTCACTTCCTTCTTGCCATTATTTGTTTTGTCACGGTAAATTAAATATTGAAAATATGTCCCTTGCAATAACGTGGTGCCAGGGAACGCAACCTGCTTTTATTGTTTGAGGTGTCCAACCTAACTGCTTAATGGACCTTAGTTGACTTTGTCCTAGGTGTAAAGATGACATGTCACTCTGTACTATGTCTATTGCAGAAGATACAATGTTGTTTAAAGTGTACATCCGGTCGGACAAGGTGTTAATCCCATTATCTACAATGGCTGATGCTTTCTGTAAATTATACTGATCTATTTGCCTTAACCGGGCAGTAGCTTCTTGTTTGGAATGTTTCCAAATGTCATTATATACTGCATATAAGAAGCACTTTCTGCTTTGTCTTCTGGGGTCTAACAGGAAATCCTGCAATTTTGTATTGTTAGACAGAAGACTGAGGTGTTCTTTAACAGCAATAAGTAAGGAAGGTTTCAACCATTGCTGGCATAATTTACCCACACTAAGGCCCTCATCATGACCCTGAGGGTCTTCTGACCGCCAGGGTTAATTTGGCAGTATTATCGTCAACAGGCTGGCGGCCACATTATGAGTGTTGGGGGTTGGCTGAAGCCAACCTGCCACTTCTCCACTCATACCGCCATGGCGGTATGAGCCGCCAGACCAGAGATGTCAATCTCCGACCCGGCGGCCCACAGAACACCGCCGGCACCATTATGAGCCGGCCTACTGCCATGGTTTCTGTTGTGTTAGCAATGCCATGAAAACCATGGCAGTAGGTCCTACCGGTGACAGGGAATTCCTTCTCTGTCATCAGTAGGTGGCTTTCCCACACCTCCAACTCTCAACTGACACCCCCGCCCCATAAACAAACACACATGTAGAAACGCATCCACCACACTCCTGCCTCCACCCCCACAGCCACACATCACCTCTCCTCCCTGCACCCCAACTACAGTCACATCGCCCGCTCATCCCACGCCCCCCTCCCCACATACACGCACACAGACACCCACATGCACCATCCATACACCCATTCACACACACTGGCATACACACATTCACTCATTCACTGGCATACACACATTCACTCATTCAATGGCATATATGCACTCATGCACTCAGACACACACACACAACACCCCCACCCTCCCACCCCCCTCCCATGTCGGGCACCCGACTTACTTTGTCCTGCGAAGAGGTCATCTGGCAGGACACAGGAAGGAGCACTGCTACTGCAAGCAGCGCTCCACCAGCAGAACACCGCCAGGCAATATTTCTGCTCAAAATAAGGGTGGCGGCATTCTACTGGCGGGGCGGTGCTGGTGTTAGCAGTGCCTGGTCACCACCGTCCACGAGTATGAACACTGCCAGATTTCTGCCATTATTGTGGCGGAAGTCAGGTAGTGCTCATAATCTGGCGGACAGATGGTCGCTGCCGCGGTGGTATGTTGGACGCCGTCACTGTGGCGGTAGGCAGTTATTACCACCAAGGATATGATGTGTATATATATATGTCACTATACCCAAGTGTTCTCAGGACACATAACGAGGGTCTGGCCTATTTGTTCTAAACCCCCCATGAAGTTTGCAAAATGTGTATGGCACCCATTGGTGTCTACTGGCCACAATAACCACCCACCAGGACGTGAGAGTGATGTGTTAAATGTTCCCTTCTGGACCCATTTATCAAGCTGTCCTTCAGATACATTTATATACTTTTGCCATTTATAACATTTTGCAGGAATACTAATCACATTCAATTCCTTAATTTTAGCCAAAACTAAACAACTGGTTTGTTGTACAGTTTCATTTAAAAATATCATTTGAGCAGATATCAGGCATGCTTTAAATACAACTTCCTTTCCCCTTATTTGCCAATTTTTTGTTCCCCACACACTTTTTAAGTCTATTCACTTCAACCAATAATCATAGCCTTCTATAGCTAACCGGGAAACAAAGGAACCAGAAAAAAAATATTTTGTATCGATCAATACAAAATGTTGACTTTCTATTACTGGCAATTTAAAATAATATGACTCAGCACTCTTAACATTGTTCCCAGAGAAATATGTAAACTTTTCAGTGTATGTTTTGGAACTCCCCACTTGTGGGGTCGGACAGTGTTCCCACTGTGTATAATTAAAAGTAGTCTTTGGGTTGATTGCTCTGTGAATAACATGATGTCCATAATAATTATAACAGCACATATCTCCATAATTTTCTTTGGATTGATACACATCCTCATTTTCATAAACAGCTAAATATTGCAAATCAGACATCACAGGATCAACTGTTTTCACATCCCAATCATCAGAAACTACTCTGGGTGTAATCACATTGTTCATGTAAAGTTTGAATACACATGGAATTTGAATGACCTCCGTCAGGCCATGTTTATCAAATAATACTTTATCCCAAACAATCCCATCAGGAATTGGCATTGCGGAAATTTTCCATAGGGACAAGTCTCTGTGGTCTTTGTGAGAAGAAAAATGTAGTTTTAGGACCTGATTCACCAGTTCAACTGTAGAGCGATCAGGAAGGTAATGACAATGTATCATTAACAATAAAATGATGACAAACCCAATCCAATGGAGAAGGGCAAGTTCAGTTAATAAAAGCCAGAGATACTTCCATGGAAGATGAAATAACAAATTTTAAGCCAAGTTATCAGCTTCCGTGCTCATGACAGTTCTATTGCAGTAGAGGCAGATGAGTCGGTGAAGGTGTCATTGATGTTGACAAAATATCCAGAAGCAGTTTGTGCAAAAACGGGAGCCGTCTTTGGAAGAGGAGAACTAGCAGAAGATTCTCTCTGTATTTCATAGTATACTATGCCATCCATTTGTGTGGAGTTTGAATAGAATTGCTCAGTTTTGTTGATGTTACTTGTAGCAGTAGAAGTTGGTGGAACCAATGAAAGATCATTTTCCATCCTCCCCCAGCTTGAAGAGGTGTCAGCGTTGCTGCTTAAAACCTATAAAGGAAAATCCTGGTCTGTAATGAGAGGGATTCGGGTACTGCCAAGGAGTCTGCCTAAGTCTGCTGTGGAAGATCGACCATATGGTGTAAATTGACATTGTCGATTTAGACAAAGCGATTTTCTTTAGAACCAGGCAGCGGTGGTAAGATGACAGTTCTGGTACTGTGTATTCTCAGGACTGGAACTGGTGCAATATATGAAGGACTAAACTTCTTTTTCGCAACAATCTTTTCACACACTAGATCCCCAACTTTTGGAATCCAACCGCTAGATTTTATTGGTACATCCCTTATTCCAAAGGAGGCGGCACTGGCAGATGTGTTGTCGTCACGGAACTGTTATAAGTCCTGCAAGACAGTGGCACATTCATTTATGTCAAAAGGTGTATCTGCCACCTCTGCACCAGGACCATCTGGAACATAAATTTGTGTCCGAACATTCATATGAAGGCTGCCCCCACAGGGACCGTCTGGTAAGATTATTCAGTGCTCTCTGGACTCCATACAGGTGTGTAAGCCAACTATGACCCGTGGTCATGGCCATGGCTGTTAAGGATTGCTTTAAATCCCAGTTTCTCTGCTCCACCACACTATTTCACTCGGGATGAAATGGAGACAAATAATGCAGTTGGATGCCTAATGAAGCCATGGCGTGCCTGAAAGCCCTTGAGGTGAAAGCAGGGCTTTGGTCTGAGTGGAAAGCCACAACAGCATATGTGCCAATAAAGATTTGCAAATCTTTAATAATAATAGTTTGAGCGTCAGCCAAGTGTTGTGGCCAAACCCCTAGAAATCTGGAGCATGAGTCAACAGCAACTAAAGTGGGCTACCCCTCCCAAGCCTTCTACACCTTTGTTCTGCCTTCCTGGGCTTCAGCTGCTCTCAAACCTGGCTGAGGGGTGGCAGCAGCTGGGGCTACCTGAAAAACCTCAGAAGGATGGAATGGCAATACTGGGGTTCCTTTGAGGAACCCCATACTGCATGGAATCATAGAACCAATGCATGCAAAAGCATTTGGGTATGATTCCAACATGTTTGATACCAAACACACCTATGTTCAGAGTTACCATTATGTAGCTTCAGATAGGTAGTGACCTATGTCTAGTACACACGACAAATGGCATCCCCGCACTCATGAAGTCCGGGATAATGGTCCTGGAGGTCATGGAGGCACCCCTGCTACTGCAGGGGTGCCCTCACACACAGGTACTCTGCAACCTGCCTTCAGAGCTAAAGGGCCTGCTATAGGGGTGACTTATTAGTGTCCTGGTGCAGTGTAAATGGCTGTGAAAAGGTGCATGCACCTTTTCATTCAGGTTGCAATGACAGTCCTGCAGATGGGCTCCCTATGGATGACAAAAGAAATGCTGCAGCCCATAGGATCCCCTGGAACCCCAATGCCCTGGGAACCTAGGTACCATATACTAGGGACTTATAAGGCAACACCAGTATGCCAATTTTGGGTCTGGTTTCAAAATTTGTGACAACATTTAGAGGAGAGAGAGCATAATCACTGAGGTCCTAGTTAGCAGGATCCCAGTGAACACAGTCAAGCACACTGACAGAAAATGGGGGTAAGTATGGCAAAAAGACTTTCTTAAATAACCTCCCCTCCCCCAAACGAGAAACAATAAGGCTAACATTGCATAGATGAGTCTTCATTGTCTAAGTGGAAATATCTGGAGAGTCCATCTGCATTGGAGTGGTTACTCCAAGGTCCATGTTCTACTGTAAAGTCCATCCCCTGTATGGAAATGGACCACCTCAACAATTTAGGGTTTTCTCCTTTCATTTGCTTTAGCCATAAGAGAGGTTTGTGGTCTGTCTAAACAATGAAGTGAGTCCTAAAGAGGTATGGTCTCAACTTCTTCAAGGCCCAGACCACAGCAAAGGTCTCGCTCTCAATGGCTGACCAACACTTTTCTCTAGGGGTCAACCTTCTGCTGATAAAAGCTATAGGTTGATCCCAGCCCTCTGTGTTTAGTTGTGATAAAACTGCCCCATCCCCTACCCTTGAAGCATCAGTCTCAACTATGAACTTCTTGCAGTAGTTTGTGCTTTTTAAGACAGGTGCAGTGCGCATGGCCTGCTTTACCTCCTCGAAAGCTTTCTGACAGCTATCTGTCCATTATACCTTTTTAGGCATCTTCTTTGAGGTGAGGTCATTAAGAGGGGCAACAATGGAGCCATAGGGGTAGATTTATACTTTTTGCTGTAAAACTGAGCAAATGCAGTTTTGCGTCAAAAAGTTTAGCGCTGTCTAGCACCATTATTTATACTATGACACTGGGTGGTGCTAAGAATCGGTTAGAGTAATTTTTTCTGATGCTAACCATTGCGCCTTGTCGTAAGGCAAAATGACGTTAACGCTGGAAAAATGATTCTAATCCGGTTTACAACATGTAAACACATTGCAAAATGGAAATGCACCATTTTTGCCTGCAGTAGCATCAAAAAGCGATGCAAACGGAGCAAACAGTACAAAGGAGAGGCAAGATGGATCCACAAAGATAGGAGATACCCCAGGGAGACCACAGACAACCAGGAACCAGCCAGGAGGACATTGACAAGACCCAGGGGAGAGACAAGAAAAAGAGGAAGTGTCGCTTCAGCACAGAGGAGCATTAAATACTTGTGAGAGAGGTGACGGAGCACCAACATCAACTCTTCATCACCTCTAAATTGGTAATTGGAAGGAGAGAGGCAACTTGGCAGCAGATTGTGGACAAGATTAACAGTGTGGCAGACATCAGGAGAACTGTCACTTAGTGCAAGAAACGCTGGCATGACTGCAAGCGGAGGACAGAGGAGAAAAGGGCAAGGGACTGGAAGGCAGCACTGCAGACCTTGAGGAGGGAGTCCAGCACCACAAGAGGACCTGGACGAGATGGAAGAGATGGTTGCAGTGGTCATACCAGAGTAAATCGTCACTGGTATCACAGGACAGGACAGCGCAGACTACCAGGAAACAACACATATGCAGGGTATGTTGCATGGATGACAAAAATGCCAAAATGTCAAGTGCAAGAAGGGGGAGGCACATACCTACTACACAATGCATGTTAGCCCAGCAAATCAGACAGTGGAAAGGGCAAAGAAGCAGGGAATGGGACCCCGTGCATTGCCCATGCCAAGTGCATGGACATGGGCTGTGCAGGGGCATCCAGGGGCACAGCACAACATAACACTAACAACCTTTGCATGGTGGTACACCTCAATGCCAAGGCAGGTGGAAATGCTGAAGCAGACCAGGAGGGTAGGGTAGAACGTAATACTGGTCTGGTGTCACAGGACAGCTGTTATTGTCAGAATGTAAACTATAGGAAAATGCCCAGTGTCAGGCCCTTGGCCCAAGCGGCATTCCCCATTGACAACAGTTGCCACTACTACCTGTGCTGTTTGTGCTGGTCAATTATGAAATGGCAGTTAGGTACCCATAGAACAAACACACTCAAAATGAGGGTTCAGAATGACTACATGATCAATCCCTATCAATCCCTATCCAAGTGCAACTCCTGTCAACTGGTCATGTTCATAGACTCAGTAACCATCAGGCACTGTGACATGCATAATGATGTACACAGCAGTAATCTCATACCCATGCTGGCCATCCCTGGGTTTAGCCCTGTGCCTGTGTCACATTAGCTGCAATGCCATCATGCCACATCATGCCACATCTCAGGTATCATAGTGCAAAAACAACTGCATTGAGGGGGAAGACATATGTGTGTAGGAAGGCAAACAACCCACACAGTCACAAGAGGAAACAGAACTCTTCCAGGTCCATCAGTGCAATGCAATGTAGCACACATACGCAAACATCAACATGAGGAACTACCATTGGTAACAAATGCATTGTCTCCTGGAAATGCCATACATGGGGTGATGCTAGATCTCAGCACTGCATAGCTGTATGTGAAAAATGAAAGACTGGGACAGGGTCATATTGTCATGTAGGGTGCTGTGGCATCAGCACATCATCATTCATTGCTAGGCCTCACCATGCAAATGGAAGCAGAGGGAGGGTTGATGAGGGCAAGAAGGTGGCAATCCACAAATTGGACAGAACCTACATCTAGAAGATGTGATGCAGACAATTGCGCAAATTGCCCTTTACTACATGTGACATGCAGTTGGGGCATAGGGCTGGGAGACTGCAAACATTAAGGACAGGAACAATGCATGGGAACCAAGATGGCAATGTACCACCAATAGGAAGTCAGTGACGTCACATTACAACTGGCACAACACAAACACGCTAATTGTACAATATCGCATTGCAGAGTACAATGGCTCTCCTGTGGATCTGCCTGTCCTGGACTACCCTGATGACCTGGATGACCAGCTGACAACCATCAGCCAGGACACCCTCCAAAATGTCCTGGGAACCCTCCAGACACCATCTCCAGCCTCAAGGAGGAACATTCATGTAGCAGCAATCCCAGAGGATCCACCCACCAGCCCAATAGCATGACCTGCCAGCTCAAACAGTTTAGGACTCTGATGACACAGGGACCACCTTTGAGAGGACAGTAGTGGGAGTCCAGCGGGAGCTGGCCAAGGAGGTGCAGGTGGGGATGCAACTATGGCAGCCAGCCTTGAGGGTATACGCATGTGTATCATAACGGCCACTGAACAGACAGCAGCCAAACGAGGCACACAATCCCCACTGCATGAAGTTCAACAGTGTGTGAAGGACCTAACCACTGCCATGAGGGAGCTGCCGCAACATCTGCCCTCTCAATCTTCCAGCTGCATGCATGACAACAAGCAGGACTCCATGCACCGGGAACTTGCCTCCCTAAGGGCAGGCATGGCTGCCTACCACAGGGATGTTGCTGCCATACTCAATAATCAGCAGCTCCTACTTGCTGCAGTGATGCCATATGTAGTTCCAAAGATGGCAGCTGCTGGGAATTTGGTGTCCACTTCTCCAACCACTGAAGTGTGTGTGGCCCCTTGAACCCCACCACCACCACCATCAAGGGCAGAGGAGACAACACACACATCAAAGGATGAAGATGTGGAACAGATCATCTTCACCTGTAGGAGTACCCAGTAGCACCACCCCATGCCACATGGGCAATGATTTCCCTTTGTCCTGTGCTTGACAACATGCTAGTGTTGCTACAGTTCGTGACATGCACTCTTCACCGACACACTGTAAACCTTTCCACTATGGACTGCAATTGTCTCTCACTACTCCATTGGCAATTCATGTTCCCCTGCACTCAACAACACTTCACCTCAGCATGTCCAATGACATGTCCCTCAACCCTGCACTTGTGTTGTGTCACAATAGAATGGTTTACATAAATGGGGTCACAGACCTGGACAATGTAAATATTGCACTGCAGCACTTTAAAATAAATAACACCAACACAACCACTTTGTCTCTGTGTAATGTGACACATCTACTTTGCTGGAGATTTGTGATGTGTGTAACACATCTATAGTCAGTACAAGAGTGCAGAAATATAGTGGGCATTTGTTTTAAAACATATATGCCTCACCCACTACATACAGCAGGAATGACTGAACTCTGGGATAAGGAACAGGTCCTCACAAGCAGATCAGCAAAGGCAGAAATAGGGACAGCTGTACAGAAAGTCCCACACACAATAACACAAAATAACAACAAATAAAGTATTATTAAGTGGTAACCAAGAGCCCGACTTAAAGACACCAGCCCAAGTGGCAGTCAGGTCAGAAGAAATGTGGGCCGCAATCCCAAATTCAATGCAAGCAACGGTCTTGGCGCTTCAAATTCACTCAAATAAAATGGACATTCAAGCCGACTTGCTAAATACCCTGGCAGTATTTGTCTCTGGGATTGACAATAAATTGGAAAAATTAAACGCACTTATAACAAGGGCACAAGTCAATCACTCTAATGATTTTACAATTTGTTCCTGTAAGAAGGTAGTAGAAAAGATATCCCAACTACCGCAAATCCTAGAGGGAATAATCCAAGAAATCTGCTCCCCCGGAAGGTTGAAGATACTTGCACTAAACCACTCACCACCAAGCTAAAATCTACTCCGAGGGAGCTGAACAAGAGGAGCAGCAGCCCGATTCCTCTCTAGCACCTGTTTCATCAACCACAAGCAAGGAGAGAAAATCAGCTGACAGTCGCCAACTAGCAAGTGCTAGTATGGAACCCATGGAGAATCATCCTCCACTACAGTCCATCAATAAGACCGGGCACCCTGAGCCTCCCACAACCCGTATCCTTTCAAAAAGAGAACGAAAGCGGGCAAGGAAGGGAAGTCCGCACAATTACATCATCCAATTGCCATAAAAAGCACTGATACCAGCCTAAAGGAATCACCTAAGGACCATGCAACGTCAAATGGAGGGTATAATAAAGACATTACTGCCCACATAATTACAAGCTCCAATACAATAGTAGATGTGATAACAATCCCCGGCTCAGCAGACAACACCCAGTCAACAATGTCCCCCAAGAGGTCACCGCCAGCAATTGGCTCAACAACGAACGTAAGACCAAGCCCCACAAGGAGCCACCAGAGTATAAAACCAAAAGCCATCACACCTGCGCTGTACCTCCAACTAACATGGGCCACTGTGGGCAGCAAGGGACACAAGCCTGTTACTGGTCAGTGGGAAGACGGTTACAGGGGACAAAACCAGCATATATAGTAACACCAGCCACTTATATCAGACACGAATGCCCAGGAGTTCACTCGCCAGTTATTGTGGATTCCAGAATACACGTCCAGGTCCCACACAGATATTCTCAATTGCTCTTCTATTCTAAGAATCACAAAAGCCCTACCGGATCTTCAGTCTGTAGCCTCAGAGGATCTTGCAGCAATAAAATTTATCCAAGCAAGAGGCAACCAACACACGGACCCAACACTCACCATCTTCTCTTCACCAGATATCCCAAAGCGGATCATGAAAAGAAAGGACCTATTGAAAGCCTGGGGCATTGAGGTGACCATCTACAAAGAAGAGCGCTATCCAACTCCGCTGCTAGCCTCACAATCCCTGGGAAATTCCAAAGGTACATGGTCAGTTTTGAAAGGAGTACATCAAGCCAGCAGGCCCATTGAAGAAAAGTCCAGTGAGAAATTCCCACCTAAGCACCCGCTGACAGTCCAAATATGGAGAGAAGAAGGGAGGGAAAGAGTGGTTTTGGGTCAACAAATGTATGCGGAAAGGGAATGGGCAGCGACGAACTTACCACCAAGACTGACGGGCAAAAATTGAATAGGTAAGGATCAACCCGCAAACGGTATATTATCCATTTGCTCTTGGAATGTCGGTGGCCTACGGGCAAAGCTGGAGGATCCTGCAGTAATCAATTTTTTCAGTACCTTCGACATTTTACTCCTACAGGAATCCTGGGCAATGGAATCAATACCGATAATCGGATTCTTGGAATATCTTAGCCCAGCAACAAAGGAAGGCCGAAGCGAGGCCTAGCCACCTATTACTATGAGCCTTTTGGTAAAAATCTCTGAGCATAAGGAGGAAGACCAACCATTTAAATTACTCAGGCTGGACAATTGGGGGAAAACTACACAGGAACCATTGATTCTGGTTAACATATACATCAATCCAAAAAATAAAAACATTTAAGCAAACAAATTGCTAAGGATAAAAAGCACAGTAAAATAGGCATTCCGGCTAATGTCGGGCGACTTCAATCTTGGCTTATTCCACAACCCCAGTGAGGACCACATTCAAACAGTGGCAAGAATGCCCAGCCAAACCCTCCTAAACAAATGCAGGAAAGATAAAATAGGGGAGAGTTTTATACGCACCTGTGAATCAGTAGGCCTCTTCGTGCTAAACGGACAGAAGTGCCCCGATATTCCACCAGCATGGACAAGATTCTCCGGGAAATCGGTCTCCTATCTAGATTACACCCTGGTGTCCCCTGCTCTATATAAGTTAGTAAACACCTTTACCATCATGGACCGCACGGAAAGTGATCATAAGCCACAGGTATTCGGGATCTGTGCATCACCACAAAATCCGGAGAAAGCGGTAGTCCTAACCGGCGCATTGGGCACCGAAAACCTAAAGCGACTCAAATGGTCCTCTGACACCACTGAAAGCCAGGCAGATGAGGCCCTCAAAAGCTAGAGTCAATGGCCACAAGTGGGGCAAAGCTGACAACAGTTTGGGAGTCTTTTGTCACCGATCCTTAAAAAACACGAGAAAGGGAGCACCATTGAAACACCTCCAAAGTTCACTCTTATCGCTGTCAGTGCGCAAAAGGAAAGCAGCGGTAGGTAAACTGTTAAGGTCACTGCGTAAAAGTCCAGATAATGGATCAATATTGACCGCGTTGAGAGAGCAAAGGAAATAGTACAAAAGGGATCTATGGACCTTTAAAAAAGGCCAACAGGAGGCCCAGTGGGACAAACTACATTTTGCGATCAAAACATCTGACTCCAAAAGATTTTGGAAAACCATCAACACAATAGACAATGGCGCAAAAGCAGGCAATAATGCAAGTATAGCAGAGGTAGTATGGGTATCCCATTTAAAGTCCCATCTAAGAGAACTGCCCATTGAAGAAGGCCCTCAAATTCAGGGGCATAAGATTGGCTGGGAATCCAACATCCCTGATCCTTTGAAATTTACGGCACCAGAACTGATAAAAATCATTGGAAAGTCACTAACTGACTGCGCCCCCGGCCCTAATGGCTTACCCCAAGCATTATTCAAACAAGAAATGGAAAGGTGGGCCAATTTCCTGGCTGCAATGTTCAATGATGCGCTCACAACAGGCAACGTCCCGGCATCTTGGAAAGGCTCAATAATCCACCCCATATATAAGGGTGGGAGCACGCTCTCCCCAAGTAACTACAGACTAATCAGCCTTTTAGACGTTGACCTCAAGTACTTTTCCTGCTGTGTGCTAACTCACCTAGAAGCCTGGATCACAGATAACAACATTTTACCCATTAACCAAACCGGCTTCACTAAGCACCAAAGAACATTAACAAACCTTATGGGGCTAGGTCTGATCATAAATAGAGCAAAAGCAAAAGGGACTCCAACCTATTTATGATTTGTGGACTTTAAAGCTGCTTTTGACTGTGTCTCCCGCGGAAAATTGTGGGCTAAATTACTACTGTGGGGGCTGCCACATTCTATTTTAAAAGCCATCAAAATGATATACTCTGATACTTGGGTGAAGGTGAAATTGGGGGAAGGCTCTCACCTATCCACTGCAGTCATAACAACAATGAGTGTGAAGCAAGGCTGTGTATTGGACCCAACACTGTTCAACCTGTATATAGCAGATCTCCCCACCAAGTTAAATGGCCATTCCTCCCACTCTCCCTCACTGGGCGGTCAACAAATATCCAATCTGCTGTATGCAGACGACCTACTACTAATCAGCAATTCCAGAATAGGCATGCAGAAATTGTTAAAGGCATTAGAAGAATACTCAGGATCTAATGATTTAGAAATCAGTCATAAAAAGTCTAAAATGATTATCTTAAACCGCAGGCCATCCAGCCGAGGTAAATGGCTTATGAATGGGAAAACCATAGAGGAAGTAACATCATACAGATACCTAGGATTTGTGGTGGACGCCAGAGGTAATTATTCGCTGCAAAAAGAAGCTATAAAAAGTAAGACGCAGGCCCTCACTTACACCTTTTGTAATCTAGCAAATTCAACCTGCGGTCAGGCTCTGAACACATTAACAGCTGTAATGAGTGCAAAACTACTTCCAACTATCACCTATGGGACCGAAATAATGAGGGGGATGGAAGTAGGGCTGCTGGATAAGCTTCTGACAGAAACATATAAGCACGTTTTTCGGCTCCCTGGGTGGGCCTCGCCAGCCCAGGTCAGACTGGAATTCATGCTAGTCAAACAGTCATTAGCCCAACCCGCGGCATACATTAAATGCTGCTACAAACTGAGCCGTGCATTAAAAGGGTCTTTAGCCTATCTAGTCTGGCAGGAAATTATCCTAGAAGGAGGGAGCTGCAACTACATAAGGCATCTAGAAAAAAGTAAGAGTCTTTTGAACTTAGATGAGGTATGGGATCGGTCTCTACCCATCCCTGCGTTCAATAAAGCTGTGAATAAAGCAAGCAAACTACAGAGCTGGCTAGAAGATAGGGACTTGCTGACCAAAAGGGAGCATAGTTGGTTGATCCTTAACTCCTACAAAACGTTTAAAGAATCACTACTTATTGCTGGCTCCTACACCCGGAAAATAAAGCATTCCTTTCTCAGACTTAGGCTGAGTGAAGTCCCAACGTTAGACCTCTTGCCAAAATGGAAAAAGGAGCGGCAAGTAGGTCCCCAGGAGTGCCGTCTCTGTCATCTAGCAGAAGAAAACTTGGTGCATGTGGTCTGCATTTGTCCAGCGTTGGCGGTTAAAAGGAGACTCTTGTTGAAAAAAGAACTAAACAGTTTAAGAATTAGATCCTGCAGACAAGCACTAATTACAGCTTTTAATCCTCGAAACACAATATTGAATATTAGGCTGGTTACATTTTTGGAAATTTTCTCTCTCAAAATCACAGCCTCTCGAAATAACCAAGCCATAGGGTGGGTAGAAACGATAGCAAAATCCCTGTAGCCCACTCGGAATATATAAAAGAAGGGAAGGCTTCGAGGTAGTTGATTCGGGTTGCTGGGCAGGTTGGTAATAAAGTCTGGTACTAACAATTAGACTTAAGTAGGGGCAAACATAATCAACAGAAGATCTCTCCCCAATTTGTCCAATTTTAAAAAAATGTCTCATTGGTCCATTTCTATTCTCTTCTACATTTCAATGTGGAAGAAACTTTTCATATATAATTTCATTTAAACACAGGACCTTTTAAGCTATATTTGCCTTATCTATACTAAGTTTGTTTTGTTGCCCTATCAATATTAATGTCATATAGCATTAGTAAGTTCTTTAAAAAGAATAAAAATAAAAAAAACTAATTTTACGTGGAATGTTATTTTATATATTTTTTCATTAAGATCTATAATTGCCTTATTGCACTAATATTGCTCTGTTAAACTTTTATGTGGAAGGAAAAGTTTTATGGTTTTAGTTAACTAATATACTTGTGTGTTATTCATTCAGCACGAATGACTGTGCAAGAGTGCTTAGCCAATAACGTCAACTTGGAGTACAAGTGAAACACATTGGTGTGATATAGTTATACTTGATTTGGCACTGCTCTGTTTAGCAGTGTTGACATGAACTTCAGGCTGCAGGCAGGCATCCCACAGTGCCCAACATCCCAACACTGGACCCAAACAATGACAGCTTAAAAAGCACACCTACCTGTCCAGTACATGGGAACCATAGTCACCTTGAGTGGTGGGTACATTGGATGGCAGATGCATTGAGAAGTAGATTTGTTGTGGCTGCCAATGTGACAGCTCAGTTGGAAGTAGGAATTAACATGACAAGAGAGGGATCTGAATGCATGACGGAATCCCCAGGTTAACAGACAATGGGCACTGTACACTAATGCAAAGACCCTGAGCCCCAAGCATATGATACATGCAGTAAGGGAGTTTCCAAAGTTTTATTACATATGTATAAAACCTAAAACTATGTTAAACACTTATACTAATCTAATCTATCCTACCTATACATTACTCACAACTGCCCCTAACTATCCTATGCTAAGCTTACTTACAACATTTAACAACACACTCTAAACATTGCCCCCCGATCCCTTTATATCACGAGACACATGCAGAACAACATATACTAACCTAAACATATACTATCTTATTCTAAACAAATGTATATATATATTTTTTTAATTATATATTTTTATTTTTTTTATACACAAATGACCTAACATTAACCCCCACCCACCCACTGAAAAACTAACATGTAATAATAGGAAAAACCACCCCAAACCTACTTATCCTATCTAAACAACTACCCTACTCTAACCTATCACTAACCCACTTAATCCCACTACAAAACATGATGAGGAATGAGGAGGGAGGGGACTGAACTATGGTTGAAGGGAGGCAACAGTTCAGAGGTTGGCCCTCTTGAGTGTCCTCTTGATGACCTTGAGTCTCTTTGTATTGCGGTCCACATCCTTCTGTAGGCTGTCCAGCTTTTGAGCATGTCTCATGTCCCTCTGGGGCTCCTTTATTGCTGACATGTCCATTGCAGCAGGCGTAATGGGCTGTGGTGCTGATGTTGATGGAGCTCCAGGTGGGACAGATGTGATGGTGGCGGCTGTGGTCCCCTGTGTAGGTGTGGTGCTCGATCCACTCTTTGTGGCCAATGCGGGTCCCCCTTGGCTGAATGCCCACCATTCCCCAGTGGCTTACTCTTTTCAGTAGCGTGGTGCCATCTTGCGGTACTGAGACTCCACATCCAATATGTGGTGATATTGCACTGCTCTCTTCTGGAACGCCCTGAATTCTACAACATCCATGTTGGCAGCTGTAAAATTGAGACAGGCAACCATCAGTGTCATCATTGGTTGATGTATGTACAGATGATACTCTAACACTCGATTTGCACATGAAGTCTGAATCACAGTCCAGATAATACAATGTGTCTGATGAATGTAATGGCAATGCTGCCCATCCATCATGTCAATTACACAACAAGAGTTGGACCAAATAAAGTAATCTGTGCATTGAGTTAGTGCAATGTGTTACAATGCAAAGGCAGCAACTACTTCACATGGGTCAGTCCCACTAATCTTTATCATCTGAGTCAACTTCAAAGCACACAACACCAGTAACAGGTAGATGTAATTGGGAGGATGGTATGTTTGGGACACATGCAAGCCTGAATGAGATGACTGTCATCTATACCATGACCATCACATCTATCTACATATATGTTGTTCCCCTACCCCTGTGCCTCAGGGGGGATGGGCATGCAATACATCATCATGATGTAAGGTCAACCATGAAGGCATGTCCACTTATACATTGATTTAGTGAGTGGAACACATGTGAGGAGGGCTGCCACCTAGGAATAAGGTCATTCACATCTACATTCATGTGTCCATGTGTGGACACCGATCAACAACTGATCTGCCAGCACATTTCCCAAAACACCCACATTGATGCCATCACACGTCTGACCTTGACCTGCATGCACGCCTATTACATACCACATAGGTGTCACATATACGGAGTACAACTTCTGGGGCTACAAGCTGGGGGACAGTTACCCATCCAGTCTTACATGTAAATTACAATACAGGCATGCACCAATTTGTGTGGATAACTGGTGCATCACTGTGTTGTGAGAATGACAGTATGACCCAGTATACTGAAACTGGTACAGTTCCAAGTCACATGTGGGCCTACATGTGGCTACTGATCACCTTCTTCACACGCTGCTGCCTATTGCGCAAGACTCCCAAGATCTGACTCTCTGCTTGTGAATGGGAAACCCTTGCACGGAACACTATGCCAACATCCAGTCAAGTAATATATCAAATCACGTGCCAGCTCATCATAGCTTGCAATGAGTGCAACACACAAGAGTCACTCACACAACAACCGCAATCACTACATGGGACAGACATTATCACACTTATTGGATACATCTGGGTCCTGAAATCTTGCCACTTCTCTGATGGTATAGGCGGCAGGTTCACCTGTAAGACATGATGGAAATATATGCTCAATGTCATATCACTGTAAATACGAGTGGACAACATATCACAGTATGTAACATTTTACATGAGTGAGCTAGTGATCCTGCATGAAGACAGTACAACAGACATACCACTGCAAACTCACATTGCCACTGACAATCCACTGAGTAAAAGCCACACATCTGCACACATGCATTGGACCTAAAAATCATGTGGTGCTAAACCCTACAACAACCATATGTGGGTAATCTATGGCATGGTTTGTATTAGGGTGAAAAATGCCATTGCACTTCCTTGGTGCACTGCAATACAAGTGACTCAGGTATTGTGGCGTGTGCATCAAGGCACACTGAGTTACTGTGTGATAGACATGTGGCTCAATTTTCAGTCTGCAATTATCATGCGTTCAGTGGTCCATGACAGATGTAGCACAGGTGTATGTTGGTAACAAATGCCCCATTAGCAATGTCTCCTAAGCCACGTATGCCCCCTTTGCCAACAAAATGGCAGGGATCATGTGTGTGTAATGATGACAATGTAGCGCTTAACATGGATTGCCCACTTTGCTGTTGGGATCCAGTGAAATATGGTATGCTGATGGTGTCTTACCTGATTATCCTTGACAGAATTCATGGGCACAGGTGTTGCCATGCATCTGAAATGTGTGACTAAGGGCCACATGTACGAAGATCAGGTTTTGTGAGTGACAAATTGCAAGACTTAGCGACTCACAGTCTGCAAGTCTGACAACCTGATGTACAACACTGTCAATGACACTGTTTGCAATTCACAATGGGGTAGCAAATGACCTACCTCATGAATATTCATGAGGTAGGTCTCAATTTGCAAACCCATTGGGAATGGCGGCACTCACAGGGATGGTGGCCTGCTGGAGTCAGCAGACCACCATGTCTGTGACTGCTTTTAAATAAAGCAGTAGTTTATTTTTAAATGCAGCCCATTTCATTAAAGGTAAACAGAATGCATGTCAAAAACAAAAATTATAACTTTTCTTTTCATTTTTTCAGAGCAGGCAGTGGTCTGTGAGACCATTGCCTGCTCCGAACCAATTTTTTTGCATGCATTCACAAAGGGGAAGGAGTCCCATGGGAACCCCTTCCCTTTTGCGAATGGGTTAGCATCAGCTTGAAACTGGTGGTAACAGCAATTGTTTTGCAATGGCATTCGCAGTCGCAAAACAATCATACATCGGACTGCCACTCGCAATTAGGAAGGGAACGCCTCTTCACAAATGTGACTCGCAAACCCTTTTTGTGATTCAGAATATGATTGCGGAATGGCAAAATTGGGTTTGTGCACTGGAAAAAGTTTTTTTCTCGTCACAAAATGCCCAATTCTGCAAACTGGCCCATTTGTGACAATAAAAAAGAACTTCGTACATGTGGCCCTCAGACTGATAGTCGTACATGAATCAACAAACCTCTGACCTGCATTGTTAACATGTATAGACATGTGGACTTCATCTCAGTATCAGGACACTAACACTTTGTTCTGGTTGCATTAAACCTGGCCAAAAACATTGCATGCAGGACGCCAACGCATCTGCTACTGTCACTCAGGAGCATTCTACTGTACACATATGTCAATGTGATACTCACCAACATGGCCACCGAGCACCACACCCAGGTGGTCCAGCAGATCCTGCTCTCTGGCCACCAGGTCAGCCCAGCGATGCTTTAGCTGGTGTTCATTCCAGCTGGTATGGTACACCTTTTTCAGATGGTGGAACACCTTTACCCACCGCAGCCGCCTTGCCTCTGTGTGATACCCCTGTATCACCTGGCCACCCATCTCGAGCATCATGGGTATGAAGTGGCACACAAGCCACACAAAGCCCCCAAGCTCCTTCTGCCCCATCCGTGTCAGCCTCGCCCTTCCTGACATGTCCCTCAACCACAATCTCAAACAGTAAATATTGAAAAAAAAGAAAATAAATGGGAATAAAGGAAACTTACTGCCCATGCTTAAGGACCCCAACTAACCAAACTAATCTAACACCCAGGCAGGCACCCGACAGTACAAATACAATATGAAATACACTAAACTACACAAAATCACATACACTCGTACAAGTAACAAACAGATTTCACGACAGACACAACAATAGAGACACCACAATTTACAATATTCGCAATCAACAAAGCAGCAACACTGAGACACAGCCACACAGTCAACAAATGCACAGGCTGTAAAGTGAAAGTTAAAGTACACCCACTGTACCATGCCTGTAAACAGGATTTCCTATTACATCACTTCCTGTCACCCTGCAACATGTTTTACGTCTTGCGTGTATTTTTTTTATGCATACGATGTTGGTTGAATATTTTGGACGCATCACCTGCATGTGCGGCATTATACAACGCATTATCTGTTTACTTCAATTTCAATGGATATCCGCATGAGTATGGTGAACAGGTGGAATTCACGCTAAGGGCCCGTGTATGGTTAGTTTGCATTTGCGGGTGTTTTCGACACATTAGCGTCAACATTTTTGACTCTATCTGTGATTGCGTGATTTTCTAATATATAACATGGATGCACCCTGTATCAACATGAAGATAGGATGGTATTTCCTACAGTATGTAATATAGTGTATGGCCACCTGTTGTAGAGCTTGCGACTTTGTTATTTGGGTGTGACTGGTCTGTAACAACGATGTGTGTGTTTCTGAAGGAACAGCATGCAATACTTTGGATGTCATGCAAATGTATGAATGTGTGCCAAATGTGTATCTACACTGATGGCAGTCAGTGATCTACAACAGTCATAGTATGTGTTTGTGACATGTGTTGACATGTGTAGTTGTTTGACTTAGGGGACATTAAATTTCAGATGACAAACACAACTCAGGCATCATTGAGGATGGTTGATGAGTGCTCTGTAGGATATGTTACCCTTCATATGTCACTAATTGTTGGTTATGAGTTCATGGTGACTTGTGTCTTGTGTCTTGTGTGTGGAGTACACAAATGTATGACATGTTTACATGTTTGGTATGTACTGTGTTTGAAACACTGTGCCTAAATTCCACCCATAAAATATTTTGTACATGTCAGTTTGACTCATTAAAATTAACTATGTTACTTGTGTTGTTGTGGTGGACTTGCTGCCCTGGCTACATGTGTTCACATATGTTCAGATGTGCATTCCACAGAAGTGTCCAGTCCAAGTGGGTGGGCATGTGTATCCTGTGTCAGGATTGGGCTCCATGGCAGTGGCAGGACTGATTTCCAGGGATGGACTGGGCAGGGCATCTGTTGTGAACATTGCTTATCATACCTAGGACAATCATGCTATCCATTGTCACAAATGATGCCCCCCCTTGTTATACAAGCTCCTTCCAGACATTGCAAGTGTCACACTTTGTAATGTCAGGGATCTGTTCATACATTCCTGTATTTCAGATATTTCACATCCACTGCCTCATGTATGAGGCCCTTATTTCCCTTCTGATTTGAGATGTCATAGTTGTGCGTCATGTGCTTCAGCTGACCATGTTGGCAACGTGGATGTGAATCATATGTTGTGGTCCATTGATTGTGTCCTTCATTTGTGACATTCAAGAGATGACTCTTTTTTATATGTGTGTGATGTTTGCTGTACAAGCATACGTATCACATGGGATGTTGCATCAGAAGTAGACAGATTTGTATTTATAACATGCTCCCTGAGGTAATACTCACATTCCTAAGGTACATGTGATGGAGAATGAAGACACCAGAGCAGGATTGGTGATCAAGTAAGGTGTTTATTTACATATCTTAAAAAGGTGTGTAGAGTGACTATTAAGTGAAAAAGTTGTGTACAATTTGCTATCTGCGGCACATTCCTGCAGCCGTGTTCTACTGTTCCCCCTCATTTTCCCTGCCACCATCCTCCTCCTCCTCCTCAGGCAGTTCTTGGTCTGGTTCACATAATGGGATGTTCATCCTCACACAAATGATGTGAAGGATAGCACAGGTCAGTATTATTATACACACAATGTGTGGGACATATAGGAGGCTGCCTCCCGTGATGTCCAGGCACCTGAATCTGGACTTCAGGATGCCAAAAGTCCTTTCCACAATGGTGCATGTCCTCCGATGTACCTCATTATAGGCACACTATGCTGCTGTGATTGGGTTGGGGAATGGGGTCATGATCCATTGCTGGATCCCATACACCTGATCCGCTGCAAAAGATAACTTGAGTGAGTATTTTGTTAGTGCTTACAAAAGGAATGTCATGTAGCATGGCAGTTGATATCTTGTATTGTCTGTGACTCATATGTGTTTGTGGTATTGTGTGAGTTCCTGGGCTTCTGTGAGGTCTTCCCAGCACTGGGTTGTTTGACATGATAACTTGTGTTTGGATCATTGACCTGGGATCTATGATTTGGTTTCTGAACTGTTTGTCAGTATGTATGTACCATGCGTTATGTAGTGTCCCACATGTATCAGTTTGCTTTCACTGGAGGGGACATGCTACATCCACACACACAATGGGTTCAGATGTGGTGGTAACATGGTGCAATACATGGCCTGGACATTCCATCCATTTAGAAATATGTCATTGTATATGAAATGCAACACTGAGGACCTTGGAATTAGGTAGGTGACAATGCACAACAAATCTCCATAACTTGGCAGCACTGAGCTGTTCAGTACTGACAATGCACATTTGTCCCATGTGTGACTTGTTTCTAGGCAAGCCTTTGTTGTTCCCTCTGCCAGTAGCTCATGTGCAACCGTGCACCTGCACTACCTAACTTGCTCCAGGGAACCTGGCTAACTTCTTTGTGGAGGTGGATGTATCTGTGCAGGAAGGGCCATCTCCCTATACATACGCTATTTTGAAGGACAATTGTCTCTTTCTGTGTGTGCAGCAGTGTGCAGTTTGCATTGGTGGCACATCAATATGTGTTCATAGCACAGTCCACTTCCTTGTTGCAACCTGCAAACGGCACCCCAGGAGTGGTGTATGATGTTGGGACTGCCTCAGTATTCCTGTGTCACCTACATGTGAGTCTGCATCATCATGTGATGTGTCATATGGTGTTAGACCTGCTGCAACACACATTGCACACCCCTTTCACACTACATACTGCTTAGGAGGGTGGCCGATTGACTATGTGGCCTAATGTAATTGTAAATAGATCATCTTCCAAGTTGTACTTACAGTGCAGGCCATGTAATTGTCACTGTGGGCTTTGACCTAATCTTTGTGGCAGCCGTCATTTGTCCATAGGTGTGCATCCCATTGTGTCAGGGTGTACAACATAACTACCAGTGTCACACCTCAGTGTCACCGTGCACACGTGTCAATGTTGTGGTGTATGTCTTTTATGTCCTACAGGGTCGTTGTGCTGTGTGTATATTGCTAGTTTTATTGAATTACCGACAAGAGGGCCATTGCAATATTGTCCATCATGGAAGTGCTGATTGATCCTGCTGTGCCGGAATATGAATGAGTCATGGACACTCCCAGGATACTTGGCCAAGATGTTCGTGAACAATCCCTGGTGGTCAACTATGGCCTGCACATTGATAGAATGCATGCACTTTCTGGTCCTGAATAGGTGCTCTATTGCTGCAGGTGGGACGATCCAGACATAGGTGCAGTCAATTGCACCAAGCATATACGGGAAGCCATGGATTTGATAAAACCCCTGTTTTATCTCCTGCTGCTTCTGCTGGGTGTTGGGGAAGCTGATGTGGTGGGCTGTGAGGAAGATCATGGCATCTAACACCTTGGGCAGGAAAGCCTAGAATAAGGGCTGTGATACCCCAGCGACCAGGGCACCCATTGTCTGGAAGGAGCCACTTGCCAACATATGTAGGACAGATAGCAGCTTGGTCATCAGTGGTATGTTGTGTGGTGTCTGCAGGCTAGCTGTTAGTTGTGGCTCAATATGGCGCAGCAGCTGCTGTATGGCTTGCCAGCTGAGTCAATACCTCCGAATGATGTCCTGTTCCCTGAGGCCATGGAGGGTTGTCCTGTTTCTAAAAAGTCTCTCCTGCCTTCTGCATTGCCTTTGTGGGCCGCGTTGGGGTGGTGGTGGCTGCGGCCGTTGGTCCTGTGCTTGGCGTTGTTTTCAAGCTCCATCAGTAGCACCTCCATGTTGTCCTGTTGGTCTGTAATGTTGCGTGTGCGTGTTTTTCTTAAGTAGTGGTGTGTTTGCCTCGTTTTAACACCTGCCCTGACCCAGGTGTTAAAATTTGATGCACATCGGGGTTAGCGTAATTTTTGGGGTCCGCCTCCCAACCGTAAGTAATTTTTGCCCTGTTGGATAAATATGGTGCTAGGGTGTTTGAGTCATTTTTTGGATGGGAACGCCTACCTTGCATCTCATTGACACAAGGTGGTTTCACACATCCTTAAAATGACATTAACTCCATATTTTTGACGCTCGATGAGTCTATCGTCAAACTGTAGATATGGAGTTAGGTTTGCGCTGGATTTGCGTGAAAAAAATGACACAAATCCCGCGCAGAGAATATATATATGGGCCATAGTTCTTAATGATCCTCCTGTAATACCCAGTGAGACCAAGAAAGGCTCTGACCTGGGTCTGTGTTGTGTGGGGAGCCCAGTCCAAAATAGTCTGGATCTTCACCTGCAGTGGTTCAATCTGTTCTCCACCTACCAGGTGTTCCAGATAAACCACCTTACCCTGCCTTATCTGGCACTTTGAGGCCTTGATAGTGAGGCCTGCCTTTTGCAGAGCCTCCACAATTTTCCAAAGGTGGAGCAGGTGGTCATCCCAGGTGGAGCTAAAGACAGTAATATCATCAAGATATCCTGCACTGAAAGTTTCCAGACCTTGAAGGACTGTGTTCACCAACCTCTGAAAAGTGGCAGTTGCATTCTTCAAACCAAAGAACATAACAGTAAACTGGTAATGCCCTCCAATGGTAGAGAAAGCTGTCTTAGGTTTAGCATTGTCTGTTAGTTTGATCTGTCAATACCCTGCAGTCAAATCAAAAGTGCTCAGATACTTGGCAGATGCCAGTGTATCTATCAGCTCATCTGCCCTGGGTATAGGGTTAGCATCAGTCTTTGGGACTGTGTTGAGCCCCTTGTAATTTACACAAAACTTCATCTCCCTTTTTCCATTCTGAGAGGGAGGTTTGGGTACAAGCACCACTGGGCTAGCCCAGGGGCTATCACTGTGCTCAATCACTCCCAGGTCAAGCATTTTATGAACCTCAGATTTAATGCAATGACCTGGTAAGGCTGCCTATACATCTTACTTTTGACAGGTAAATTGTCTCCAGTATCAATGGGGTGCTCACACCATGTAGTCTGAGTAGGTGTCAGAGAAAAGAGTTCAGAACATTGACCCAAGAGGTTCCTGCAGTCCTCCTTATGAGACTCAGTAAGGCAGTCTGCTAGGATAACGCTTTATACTGAGCCATCAGCTGCAGTGTTGGAGAAGAGATCAGGGAGAGGGTCACTCTCATCTTCCTGTCCCTCATCAGTAGCCATGAGCAGGGTTAAGTCAGCCCTGCCAGAGTAGGGCGTCAGGCGGTTCACATGAAGTACTATGAGAGGACTTCTAGGAGTGTCTAGGTCAACTAAATAAATGACCTCACCCTTTTTCTCGAATATGATGTGTGGTCCACTCTATTTATCTTGGAGTGCTCTGGGTGCCACAGGCTCAAGGACTCACACCTTATGTCCTGGTTGGTACACTGTCAGGACCGCCTTCTGGGCATGCAATTGCTTTTGCAATTCTTGGCTTGCCTGAAGGTTCTTAGTGGCCTTTTTCATGTACTCAGCCATTCTTGATCTTAGGCCAAGAACATAATCCACTATATCTTGCTTAGTGGTCTTCAATGGTTACTCCCACCCCTCTTTCACAAGAGCTAATGGACCTCTAACTGGGTGAGCAAAGAGGAGTTCAAAGGGGCTGCAGCCCACTCCTTTCTGGGGTACCTCAAAGTAGGCAAAAAAGAGGCGTTGCAGAAGGACATCCCATCTCCTCCTGAGTTTTTCAGAGAGTCCTATAATCATGCCTTTGAGGGTTTTGTTAAACCTTTCAACCAACCCATTTGTCTGGGGATGGTAAGGTGTGGTGAGCTTGTAAGTTACACCAAACTCATTCAACATTGCTTTCAGGTATGCAGACATGAAGTTGCTACATCTGTCTGACACCACCTCTTTTGGAAAACCCACTCTGGAAAAGATTTCCAGGAGATCTTTGGCCACTGCTGGAGCTGTAATGGTCCTCAGAGGTATAGCTTCTGGATATCTAGTGGCATGGTCCACCACCACCAGAATTAGCCTATAGGAAAGTACCATCTTGCCTGGCATGTTACCCCCATTTTTACTTGTTTGTCAGTTTGTTTTTGCCTGTCTCACTGGGATCCTGCTAGCCAGGAACCCAGTGTTCATAGTTTGTGGCCTGAATGTGTTCCCTTTGTGGAGCATAACTGTGTCACTGAGGCTCTGCTAACCAGAACCTCAGTGCTTATGCTCTTTCTGCTTTTAAAATTGTCACTACAGGCTAGTGACCATTTTTACCAATTCTGATTGGCACACTGGAGCACCCTTATAATTCCTGTTCCATGCAGTTGGGTTGTGGATGGAATTCGCCATCCTTCATGTAGCCACTCACAACTGCACAAGAGGCAGTGTATTGATGTTTTGTGCCTATATCTGGTTGGACTGAACCATCAGTGTACATAATTGTTTGATATTGTTCAATAGGCAATGTGTTTGCTGGAACTGGGTATTCAAGTTCATATTGCAAAAAATCTCTAGGTTGTAATTTTGAGTCAAAGTTGTAGCAAACATCAGTGGCCGTCAGAGACATTACCCATTGGATCAACCTGGATGTAATGCTTTAGGATAGGAACACTAGCTTTGGTAACAGCCTCAAGGGCCGGAATGGGTGACTGACAATGATACGTTTCCCCTGGGCCAGAGGTCTCTCTTTGATGACAGCCATCCGAATAGCAGTGAAAATGTTCTCAGTGGGAGTAAAACGTTCAGCTGCAGAGTACACATGTGATTTGTATGCTATTGGAATAGTCTCATCCTCATTAAACGTTGCATAAGTGAAACCAATGGCATCAGCAATTACTCTGATGACCAGGTGTTTTTTGTTATCCCTTGTATGTAGGTGTTTTGCTGCAAGCATGTCTTGTTGTAATGCTCTGAGAATGTGTGTGTATTTGACTGTATAGTATTTGCTGGAAAAGTCCAGATGTATCAATTCATATAAAGGTTTAATGTGTTGGGCACAATCTGGAATAGAAGTACTGCCAAAATGTAAATAGCCCAATAAAGACTGGAGGTTTTTGATGGTGTTTTGAGGTTATAGTTGTGCATATTTTTCCAAAAATTGGGGTGCAAGGGTCTTGCTTTCATTTTATAATTCATATCCCAGGACCAAAAACACTAAGGAAGGGTATTTTTGTTTTCTTGAAATTAAATTTGTAGCTGATTTCGGCAAATCCCACAACAATGCATGCTATCTGTCTTGTATGTTGCATGAGGTTGTTGTCCGTAAGGAAGATATCATCCACGTGGGACAGCGCCTCATGGACAATGTTGTGTAAAATACATGTAACATGAGCTGAAAACAGTCTGGACTGTTCTTGTGCCCTTGAGGGAGTCGAGAGAATTTACAGCGCGCCTAAAGCACTGAAACTAAAGCCCTACTTTGAGGTGCTATATTTTGGCAGACAGACCCGTTGGATATATCCAGGGTTTTTTTGTTTTTTTTTGCGCACTATGTTGTTCATAAGTGCTGTGTGTGTTTTGTATAGCAAATGTGTGTGTGTGACTGTTTAAATGTTTGTAGTCTAAGACTATTCTGTATGAATGATCGGGTTTAGCTACAGGGAACAATCGATTGTTCATTGGTGAGACACAGGGTTCAATTACGCCCTGTGTGAGGATTTCCCTCATAGGTGCTTTTGCTTCATGCTTTATTGGATATTGGGGTTGAGGCTGAGGTTGGGATCTAATTAGTATTACATGATGGGGGGAATCTTTATCCCAACCTACATGGTTGCGGTATAATGCAGGTGCCTATCAATGGCATGAATTTCTACGAGCTTTATCGAAACAAGGGACGAGAAAGACTTTTCAATAATCTCTTCTCCATAAGGGAGATCGCAGACAAATTCTGGTGGCCAATGACAGATTCAACTATTCTCTGCCATAACTCAATTCTTCTGGCTATGGAGGTCTGCTGAACCTGTGCTCCAAAGAGCTGTGGCTCTACCTTGAGGATTTCATCAACCATGACCCGCAATCCCTTATCAGTGAAGTGTGGAAGCTTTTGGTGTGACATTGTGGTTGTGTTAGGGGTGGTGTTGTATGTATGCTGGATGCAGTATAAGGTACTTGGTGGGGTGGGGGTGTTCGGCAGTGAGTTGTGGTAGGTAGTGGTGTTTGTATTTAGTTGTGATGTGTGTGTGGTATTAGTTGTGCTGTGTGTGGTGGTTGTGAAGTTTATGAGTGTATCTGTGCTATATGTTTGAATTGTGGCTTCTCAGGGTCTGTGTAATTCATTAGTTGAGCAAAGGATTCTGGGTTGTGAGGGGGTGTATTATATAGTGCTGTGACTAGGTGTGCGTGGTGTGTGGATTTGTGCCCTCTGTGGGGTATTTGAACTGTCCAATGCGGTGTTCTGTTCTGACAGGAGTGTGTTCTGACCGTGGCGTTTCCACCAAAAAAGGACAGCTGTGCTGAATTGTGGGTCATAATCTGATGGGTGGAAAGTTCTCAGCATGGCAGTGCAGGTGGTGCAACCACCTCTTTCCCGCCCTTTTATGTTCTGGCGGTGTCAGATTTGTGGCTGTTTTTGGGGAGAATACTTTGTGGACTCTTAAATCGATGAGCGGGATACCTCCAACACTGGCGGTCTTTTGCTGGCCACCACCGTGGCAGTCCTGCCAAGAGGCCTCCAAAGTCGAAATGAGGTCCAAAGTGTGTAAAGCATTCAAGTATCACAAAACAGTAATACAATAAAACACAGGAAACAGTTTTAAAATCCAAAACCAATTTATAAAAATAGGAAGTATTTTTATCTTCAATTTGACACCAAAATGAATAAAATCAAATAAGGGGAACCTGAAAGAATTAATGTTTTCTAGCACATAGAAACTAAATGCACCACTCAGGATATCTGGTTGCACCTTGACCAGGGCAAAGTCAAGGTTTAAAGACGACGGTGACGGAGCCTTGCTTGGCTACAGCAAGCGGGAGGCCTTGGTCAAAAGTTTACTTTTAGACTTAGGGGGTCATTCTGACCGCCGTCCGCCAAGGTACCGCCGTCAGAACACCGCACCATGGTCGAAAGACCGCGGCGGTGATTCTGACATTTGCCCTGTGCTGGCAGGCGGCCGCCAAAAGACCGCCCGCCAGCCCAGGGCAAATCAACCTTCCCACTAGGATGCCGGCTCAGAATTGAGCCGGCAGAATGGGAAGGTGCGACGGGTGCAGTTGCACCCGTCGCGTATTTCAGTGTCTGCTGGGCAGACACTGAAATACTTTTTGGGGCCCTCTTACGGGGGCCCCTGCCGTGCCCATGCCATGGCATGGGCACGGCAGGGGCCCCCAGGGGCCCCGCGGCACCCCCTACCGCCATCCTGTTCATGGCGGGAGAGCCGCCATGAACAGGATGGCGGTAGGGGGTGTCAGAATCCCCATGGCGGCGGAGCGCGCTCCGCCGCCATGGAGGATTCAGACGGGCAGCGGAAAGTCGGCGGTACAAGCGGAAAGTCGGCGGTACACCGCCGACTTTCCGTTTCTGGCCGCGGCTGAACCGCCGCGGTCAGAATGCCCAGCGGTGCACCGCCAGCCTGTTGGCGGTGCTACTGCCGACCTCCGCCATGGCGGTAATTACCGCCATGGTCAGAATGACCCCCTTAGTCTTCTTCTTGAAGAATTTCTTCAGCGGGATGAAGTCACAAATCAAATTAGACCTCCCTTGAGCACTCCTCATATACATGTTGCAGGAGTCCTCAGTGAAGAATTATACCTCCGGACATAGATGATTTTCAGGATGTAAATCTTTGTCCGGGCCGAAGCTGAATCTTGATCGAACGTCCCTAGAGCCCTCCTCGGATACGATGCGTGGGAAGTCACTGTCAACTTTTTACGTTTGGCCTTTTTTGGAGCTTTTTCCTTCCATCAGGGGTCGACCCTCCACAGCAAGCTGATTTTGATGCAAGGATGTCAGATTACCTTTCTAGGAGCCCTCAGTGAAATCATGGAAGTCTAGGGATCCAGAGCTTTTTAGTGGGATGCACCTGCAAGTCAGGCCAGGTCGCCATTGAGGTAGGCTGGCTTGACTCCCCATGGCAGGTCGGTCCCTTTCTGGAGCTTTTTACCAAAAGTTCTCCAATCTTCTCCAAACTTCTGGATTTTCTTCCAGAAGGTCTATGAAGGTCCTTTAGAGACTCACAGCTCACCCCAAGGTTCCAGAAGCTTTGAGTCGCTCCTTAAGGGATAGGACTCCAACTCTCAGAATGCACCTGGCTCAACCTCCAAAGCGACCACTGGACAGTGGTCAGCTGGTCATTTCCTTCAGGATGTGATGCAGGAGACTCTGGTTAGCTATTTGTCACCTGAAGCAAGCAGAGAGTCCCTGCATGTACCAGCTAAAGCCAGGCAAAGTATTTTTTGTGGTGGAGCCCAAGTGTGCCGTTTATGCAGTCCTTCAGAGTGCAGTGTCTAGGTGCAGGTCATGGGTCTAGCAGGGCAGTCCTCCTTTTCCTCTTCTGATGTTGTTCCTTGTAGGGATCTGAGGTGTGGGTACAGCTCTGCCAAATTTATCCTTGCTCCTGGGGTGAAAAGCAGGGGGGGAACTGTCCAATCTCAGGCAGGATACCACCCTCTTGGATGACCACTTAAATTAATCAATCAATCAATTAGTTTTTGTAAAGGGCAACTACTCACCCGTAAGGGTCTCAAGGTGCTGGGGGAGAGAATGGGCCTCATCCAAAGAGCTATGTCTTGAGGTTCTTCCTAGAGATGGTGAGTGATGGGCTTCGTCTGAGGTGCATGTGTAGGTCGTTCCAGCTCTTAGTTGCGAAGTAGGTGAAAGATCTTCCTCCGGCGGTGGTTTTCCATATGTGTGGGATGGTGGCAAGTTCTTTCTGGTCAGAGAGGAGGGGTCTGGTGGGTTATGGGAATAGATGCGATGATTCAGGTAGGGTGGTCCGATGTTGTGAATGGCCTGGTAGGTGTGGATGAGCAGTTTGAAGGTGAGCCAATGGAGGGTCCTCAGGTGTTGGGACATATGTTCCTGGTGCGGGAGGTTGAGTACAAGTCTGGCAGTGGCGTTTTGGATGAGTTGTAGTTTCCTGATGTTCTTTGTTGAGGTGCCGACGTAGAGTGTGTTGCATAGCAAGCTTTCTTGTTACTAAGGCATGAGTGACTGTCCTGCAGCAGTCAACCGGGATCCATTTGAAGAAGGTGACTGCGTTTACCTGTCGGGTCATTAATAGGGAAGAGTTGAGGATGATCCCTAGGTTGCGGGCGTGGTCAGTCGGAGAAGGCGGGGTGCTGAGTGATGTGGGCCACCAGGAGTTATGTCTGTGTTGGTTGACTCAAATGATCAAAACACATCTATTGCAACATAGATCGAGGATTCGGTGTACTGCTGTGGGGACTTCCCTAGTTGAGCATTATACAGACATGGGCCATCCAGAGAATTGTATTTATTGGTGCATGATGTGTGTAGTGTCATTGAAGATGGAGGTGCACAGCTCCAGGTGACCCTTAATCGTCTTGAGGCCAAGATGATTGAAAAGCTTAGAACAGTGAACAAAGAGCTCAAGAATTTAGATGAGATGTGGGCTTTGATTTCCTCCACTTTTGTGGTTAGGGATACAAGTCTTTACCTATTACCACTGGTAGAAATGTTCATATCCATAATAGTTATGTGTTACAACCAATTTATAATTCCTCCTTAAAATAAAATAGAGCTCAAAGTATGAAGCCATATTTGTTTGTATATTATAATAATTTCAACGTTCTAAGCTTTATGGATGATCCAATTATACTTTTGTATATAAGGAAGCTGCTTTAAAAAGTTGATTTATACCAAAAAGCTACATTTTCGTAGTGTGACCTTTAGAGGTCATTTGGATGTTTCTAAACTGTGTTTTTTTACTTTGTTTTTACACTTCATTTTGATCAATCACAGCTACAAATATGGGTTGGTGTAATCACAATAACATTATGGACCGTTTACTCTTCTGAGAACATATTTGTTCCTTTTAGTACATTTCACTTCCAAGGTAGTTGACACACGAGCAACTTATAGGCATTATGGTGGCTAGAATCCTTGAATATTAATAAGCCATTTTACACCTTTATTTTTCCGTTCATTTTTGAATCACTGGTGTCTTTGTTTTTCTTTTTCTGGGGTATCCCAGTCCCACCAGGGACACCCTGCACAGACTGAGCTCCAAGGGGACAATGAGCCTCCATCTGCCCACCTTAGCTCCCTGCTTTTGCACATACCATGGGTATCCGGCAGGAGTAGCTTGTCTCCAGTTCCTGTCTGCAGCAGGACCAGCAATGTGTGGCTGAAGCCACCCCCTCCTCAGTCATGGACACAGGGGCAGAAATGCACCCAGTGAACAAGTTCCTGCATTGGGACCCAAGACAGACAGTATTTTGCAAGCATTTCTTAGCACTGCACAGGACTCTAGCGAAACGGGGCCCCCAGGAGCAGAAGTAATATTGGGAAGGAGCCCCAGGAGCGAAATCAAATGAGGACAGAGCCCCATGATGCTCTTTTTCCAAGGAGGATAAATTGAAAAGAAAATCCACGCTGCACTGATCCTGGGGGCAGGACCATCACCAGGGGGAATTCCTTAAAAATGTGGCATAGTGCCACTCACTTGTTGTGAGCTTCTTTTTCTGCCAAAAAGCAAATCTTAAGAGGTGTATACCTGTATCCACTGGGATTATTTTGTCATCTTTAGCTTGTCTTTTGCCTGGAGGCAGACCTAGCCAACAGCAGCATTTCTATTAGTCTCACTGGGCTTTAAAGGGGCACATATTGCAGGGAGTTCCTGCGTCAGCCTTGTCTTTTGTTAGGCATCTGGTGCTCCTCTCCTGCTGGTGAATGCATCTTGCACAACTCCTCCAAACAAGGTAGCAGAACACCCTCCTGTCCACATTACTCAGGCACTGGAGCCTTCTGGGCCTTTAAAGAAGATCTGAAGGGTGGCTATTTAGTCCCAGCCTTTTCCCCCAACTGGTCTGTGGGGCATCCCAGGGCCAGTACCACTGGAGAACCAATCCTAGTCCTAGGAGTTAGCTGGAGTCAAGTCATTAGTTCATTTTTATTGGCCACCAGGTAGCTTCTCTATCTAGCTTGGCATTCTTTCAGTCATCTTTGCCTTCAGGTATGGGGTATTCTCAACTGTGCAGGAGTTTTCAAGTCTGGATGGAAATGTTTTATGGTGAAGCACCCCTGGCCAAACTTATGATGCCACATAATCCTTCCAATCCTGTTCAGATCCTCCTGGACATCATTCTGGGACAAACCAAAATGAGAACTTTAGGTTTTCTCTGATAAAAGCTCCTTTGCTCCTTTCCTAGCTCTTACCTCTTCCTAATTACTTCCCACCAAACCTCAAAAGTGAGCCCCTCTGTATTGGCTCCAGAGGTCTGGGCTCCCTCCTTTGTGCCACTGGGCAGGGCTGTCCCAGCCCAGGTGCAGTGTGACAAGCTCATTATCAAATACAAATTTCCCCCACACCTCTTCTTTTCCCATGAACTAAGTCAATCACTGTTTATTGATGCTTTTGTGTGGGGAGACTTTGATCCCTCTCCCTCTACAGGATCTAATTATCAACTGAGCGAGAGAAACATGACAAATCTTGAAAGCCCCATGAGATGTAGATGTGTGATATTGGGAACTGCAAATTCAAACTTAGCATGCATTTTTTTACCAACGGTTTGTACCTTGCTGGACCCTGTCGCACTAAGTAGAGCAAAACTGTACTTTAAGGCAGGTGCAAGTAATGCACTTCTAGACATACCTGTTGCACTTAGGACATTAAACAGAAGAAGGGCATGCCCAGACCTAGGTTCTGTGCTCACCATGTTTCTGGATTCAAGCTACGCCCAACAGGGTAAAACCTGTATTGAGTTGCTTGTGTTATCATTTCAGGGACCTGACCTGGCAGATCGGACTGGACTGTTCCTAAAGAGCAATGTTGAAACAGAAATGCCAACTATTTAAATTTGATTAATTGAAAGAAACAGGTCACATAGCATCCAGATTTACCTTTGTGAACTGGGCCAAAAGTAATTCAGTTCATGAGCAAGATAAGGGTCATGAGCTAAGGGAGAGAGTAAGTCACACCTGCTCACAACAAGATCTTCATGTATCAGGCCCATAATTCCTACACAAGAATTAGCAAAAACTGCAAAAATAGGAGTGATTTTTTAACTAATATATCATCAACCCCTAATGCTTAAAATGCATTTTGATATTACTTTAAATTATTTTCATGGATAGGCACATGATGTTCTCTAGCTGCCCTCTGCGTAGCTGTTTCTTAACAGACCATCATGAGATATAAAAATTCAAAGCAACAGCTTTTAGTTGAGATACTAGATACAGTAAACAATATGGCGTTAATGGGGCCAGATCTCATTTATATTTTAAAATAAAGAACCAGGTAAATGTCAGTGTCTGATTAAATCAATGTACAAATGGGACTGTAACTCATTCTTGATGTTAGTTTCATCCACCATAGGGGTGCACGGCATTTTCCCAGTCCATGGCTAATGAGATTCACATTTCTCTAACTAGCCCTTAGCTGGCTGATCAAAGGCCCACTTCATTATAGGGGCACATTCTGGAGGACCTTATTTCTGCCTGGTAAAGGAAGAGGGTGAGGCTTTGAGTTTCACAGGGTGTTGTAAAATCCTCTTAATGATTAGCATTGATGAAGTCACTGCCTGGATAAAGTACATTGGGCCTTAGATTTTGGTGGTATGCATACTCTGTTGCAATGATTATGGAGTATACATACCACCAATATCACATCAAGATCTGCCGATCCGATTTAAATGCCGACTGACCTTCTGTTTGGCCACAACAGGGACTACTCTGTCTCCACTGTGGCCAAATTTCTTCAACAGCCATGGGATTAAGGCCTTTCGGGATAATAGCTACATGTGCACCCACCCAGTTTAGATGGGCGGACATCTAGTAACTTTTTACCATTTCACAACGCCAGGTAAAACCTGATGGTAAGGAATAGTAAAATCATTATAATGTTTCTCCCAGCAGGGGAAAAGACCCCCATGGCAAGGAGACCACCATATTTTTTTGTTTCAAAAAGAACATCCCTTTTTGGTATTCTCTTTTTGAAAAGAAAAAAAAAGAATACTGTTTGCTACAGGTCTGTGTCCTTCCAATGTAGCCATGTAGCAAAGAGTTTAAAGCCCTGACAGAAACCACCATGACTATGGCTCCTGCCAATTCTTTTACAAATAATGGCCTGTTTGGCTGTCATTTATACATTTGGCTGTTGATCTGTCAGCATTAGGAATGGAGTAGTTTACTTCCTTCTCATGGTGGAACAGCGGGCCACCTGCTGTTATATAAATTAGACCATAATGAGACTTTGTCCTTACCCCAGGAGGCCCCTTTGAAGTTAGTGAGTGGAAAGCATAGCCCTCAATGGAAAAGTGAAGTGGAGAGAAAAAAAAACAATTTCGAAGTTCCCATGATGCTCTGTGGAGGTAAGACAGTGAACTGGCAGACCCTTAAGGACAGGGAAAAAGACCTGTCTGAATTTAAGAAAGAGAAGTAAGGAAGAGGTTCAGATAAATTTGTGGGGGTGTCAACAATGGCATGAATCTCTACCTCCCTTTAACACATCTTACAGGCCAATACTATATCTTAGCCATGCATGGAAGTGGAGGGGTGACCAAAGGCATGCATCTACATAACTGCATCTACTAAGATCTAGAGTTCAAATCTGCACAATAGGTTATAAAGACATGAAGTGGAAGGGAGAAGAGGGAGATGATCTTTGGTTTTTGGTGACCTCATTCAATTTGGTAAAGTAACCTATAACCCCACTGACTGGTAGATGCAGGTGGGAGTATGTGAAATGGTATTTATAAAAATATTTAAACCATAAAATGTACTACATAGTGAGAATGGAATGGAGCAGAAACAGACAACTTGCAAGGAGTATTTGGAAAGGAAAAGAGAGGAGTGGTTCTGATGTTGACTCCTGCCAGTAGGCCTAGTGGATGTATTCACTTAGGTAGTTAATCTTTTACTTTCACTAAACTACAGTCAATACTGGTAGCACCAGTCTCATGTGGCCCCTTGGAGTAGCCCTGCTGGATTTACTTTTGAAGGACTCCTGATAGTGAGCACTAAAACTGTGGAGCAAGCTCTGTGCCTCAATGGATGGAGGATGCCAGAGATAAATGTGGTCTGTGGTTCAACACCTGTGGGGCCTGATATGTACTATTCCTTGCCCAAGGACAGGAGACTGCCCAACATTTTAAGGAGCTACTATCCTCAGTTCTGCAAGAAACTACGGGGCTCATTTACAAGCCCCTTGAACCACTGGAGCATCACTTTTTATGATGATAGAAAATACCACCCCTGTGGGAAGGAGCTTATTAAGAATACACCCTGCCAAAGAAAGTCACATGAGGGTTTTGTCATCACAGGAGCTGACATTGTCATCAACACTATGCGTGTCACAGAGGAAAGAAGAATGCTTACCACTGGTGATGGCGACCCCTCTTCCCCTCAACTAATGTGCCTCTATGTGTCCTCTCTTATATCGTAGTTTACCCAAGATGAGCAGAACGCCAGAAACACATCAAAATCTGTGCAGCAGATGCATAATTATCTGTTCAAGATGTTCCTGTTTTTTTTTAAGTGCATGCTTCCCTGTCGGTGGAAGATAAGTTGTTGGCCTCATGAGTGCTACTGAAGCCTCCTACACTGATATTAAATAATCATATTTGGTTGTTTCAACAATAGACCTGTAGTAATGCACTTGTTTTCTCTTTCACCCTTTTGGGCATTGGATAGCATCAGTGGACCACCAGGGCTCTTTCATTTGACCCATCAACTGCTCCTCCCCGACACTCACTAATCATTTGAGGGCTAGCCTAGGGTATGTTTTCAGTTCTTTTGTGGAATATATGGCGCTGAGAAAGAAAATCAAAACCTTTCCTTGATGATGCACCAGTTAAACAGCAGGGTCACAAAAGAAAAATGGGAAGCAGCATCAAATCTAAAGCATTAAATCCTTCTTTCCCAAAAAGGTTGCCTGATATTGGACAGGCGAGGTTTTGATAGTTTTTCACTGTTGGTTAATGTGAAATGTACCAAACCCCATTCTAAGCCCTTAGGGAGTGGGCTTATAATGTTTTACAAGATGCAGTCATATCAAATGAAGGAACTTTTCACTTTTTTATGGAACAACCCCCAAAGGAAAGGGTTTTTAGTGTTACTTGCCCTAATACCTATCGGAAACATTGTAGGCCAGGGCTTTTGTATAGTGCAAACTGTATTTACAACATAGTAGGGCAGTGTTTTTGGAAGTTAAAACATGTATACTCACAGTTGTAGACCAGGTATGATTATTCTGTAAGTGTCAAAGACAGTAGGTAGGGAGCACTGTTCAAGATCATCATATATTTATTGAATATATTTTTTAGGCTTTAGCTGAATGTGAATGAAAGTATTTTGTTTGTATTCCAAAATTAAACCAATAACTATACATTGATGTATTAAGTTTATGTACCTTGCTGAGTGTTTATAGCATGATGTACCATTAATTAAGCCTTGAACAGCTCTGCCTCAATATTCTGAGAGTCAAGTGCTAAATGAAGTATACTTGATCTAGAATTGGTTCCAATATTATGGAGAGCCCATATCCTCTGAGGTAAATTAACTCACTTGTTCCATTTGAGACCCAGTGGCACCTGACTAGCCTAAGACCACTGGAACCAGGTCTCCCAATTACATTGTGCTTGTATATAAAGATTCATCCATCTTTCTTCTGCTTGCATGCTGAGGATGTCTTTGAGCCATCCTCAATCACAGTGTCATGGATTGCTTCAAGATGTTGAAGTACACAAAGCAGGAAATCCCTCTTTGTTTACAGCAGAGGGATTTCCTTTTTTTAGCCTCAGGAGCTGTGGAAGAGCTTCCTCAGCAGCCCGAGCCATTTGTTTTTCAATCTAATGACGATTGGTGCACATGGCGCACTGACATTATTACAGTGAAAGTAAACATGAAAGTAGCCTTCGGCTTATTTCACTTTCACTGTTTCAGTGCTGGGGGCATATCTCAGCGCCCCGAGCACCAAAGTACACAGAAGAGGTATCAATGGAAAGGGGAGCATCTCTGCATGACACTCACAGCCTGCTGTATCTGATAGTGTCACACTTGTTGCAGCTGTGAAGGGGTGCCATAGAAGTCAATAAGTTAATCTGTAATCAGTATAGCCATCATGAAAAAGAAAGGTAATCAGCAAAGCATATGTGCACCTTACTCCAACTTACCCTCACATGCAGGGTAGGCCAGCAAGCTGTGTGACAAAGTTACAATGGCTGTAATGACACAATATGTGACCCTTGTCGCACAGTGGTTGTATTAACAATGGAAAGATATTGCCATCTGACAGGCAACTGCAGTGCAACTTGGCCACATTGCCTACAAGTAAGATATGTCATGCACATCAATGTGGAACTGAAAGTGAATGAGAAATAATAATAAAGTCTGCATGCCAGCATGATTAATCATGTCAACATCTGGCATAGATCAACACCAACATTTTCCCATTTACACTGCAGAGGAAGAAACAACACTTTCTGACCAACAGTGTGTCCTGGATGAGGAATCTGTTGGCAATAACATCCTGGCCCCCCATGGATGATACCTTCCAGCAACTCCTGGACTCCATTGGAATACCTTCTCCAGTCCTGGCAAGGATGACAGCATTGCTGGACCTCCAAAGGAACTGCCTACCCCAAAACATGCCCCATCTGCCAGCCCCAGTCTATGTCTTGAATTCAAGGACCCCCACATTGTCTGCCAACGGCAAGCAGCGGGAGCCCAGTGGCAGATGGTAGATGAGGTGCAAGTCAGGATGGAGACCATTGCGGGTACCCTAGAGGGAGTTCAGAGGTGCCTCAGTCCCAGTGAGTATAACGCTGAGGCAATCAAAGGCACCTCTTCCCTTCGCTCCATAGAATGGAACAGTCCCTGACTGACTTTGCTGGTGTCATGGGGCAAAGAAAACAACAGCAACAGCCCTGCCAATGTGACACCAGTGAGGTTGCCCCCACTTGGTGGCCATACGCATCATCCTCCAATCTATGGAATGCAAGCAGGGTTCCTATATTGCAACTATGGGAGCCCCCCACAGCAACCTTGTTGCCCAGTCAATGCTGTGTTGCCTTCCTTGCTGGCACAGGCAGATGCTGCCAGGGACAGGGTAGACACATCTTCTGTTCCTGATGTGTGTGTGCCTCAGATGCTTACTACACAAACATCAGCACCCTCATAGGAGGCACAACACACATCAGAGGAGGAAGATGTAGACTTCACCAATTTCGAATAGAGAACTGCTCATTAACACTTGTCTGTGCCTCTTGGTTATTTTCCCATTAGACCTGTATTTATCATAATCCCACCTCCCTTGTCGTCTGGTACTGTGCCCTTTTTGTATGCCCACCTGTTAATCTGATCAATGTGTAGACTTTTGATGAGACCTACCTTCCCTAATTGCAGTTTGGACCTCCTCCTCACTGGAATTTTCCCCACCTCAACATGTCACGTTACATGTATGCAGTATGGCCGCGGCGGACATCCTTTTGTGTTGAACAGTGTTGGGGTTGTTGCCCAAGAACTGCTAATTTGTTAATGACTATATAGAAACCTTTAAATAAATGTACTCCCCTGAACCAGCATGTTGTACGTCCACAGCAGACAAGACTAACTATACAATGGTGAATATGCTCCCACAAAAGCCACTTCTTAGAATCTTAAGGAACCAGCGTTACAGACACTTTTACCTGCTCTGGTTTGACATGCCCAAACATCAAGTACATCTACTGCCCGGGCATTATGTTTTGAGTCTCATTTGACCTTTGAATGTTATGGTGTGGCAATAAGCATCAGTTACGTGACTGGCACAGTGGAAATGCCTTAACAATCACACAAATGCCTATGTGCACAACATGGATCCTGTGAGCAATGAGAGCCACCAACACAGTTTCACATATCCCCATATTTCCTACTCTCTGATCATAACAACGTGATAAAACGTATATGATAACCCAATGATTACATTTAAGAGATACTAAATTACCAAAATTATGCATGCACTAACAATATGCAGACACTAATGCCCAGGCTCTTTCTGCTTTAGCATCATACCTATGACACTCAAGGATGTAGAACCTCAGTGTAACACCTTGGATGTCAGTATGCATAAAATGCAAGTTATAAGTATTTATAGTCTTGTGTGAAATGATAAATGAAGTATAAAGGCAAACTAGGATATATAGGCCAATTAGTACCTCTGCCCCTGAGAGCCATCATATGCATTGAGTGTGAGTGTAACCACCCATGATATCAGTTATACAATATACACGCATATCATTAGTTAGGAGCCAGAGTACAGATCCAGGAACAAAGCTACACACCCTCTTGGTTAGAGGAAATATGAGACTTATGCTAGTCAAACTTATCAAGTAGTCTGCCAAAGTCACATGCATGAAATTACGCACTTAACAAGTACTCAATGCCTTGAATGATGGAGGTTAACCAGCCAAATGGGGACCACAATCATGATTTCCAACAGCCAACAACAATAGCGTACTAGTACAATGGTGCAAGGGTGAGTACATAAGTGGCAGGTACCAATGTGTGTCCCAGCAAAGCCAGGAATTGGTAATCTCGAGTGACAGAACTACTATCCCTACTATACATGTAGCCTCTCTTATACACAGTGCTACAGTAGTTGACAATCTGTGTTGGACTGTGCATCAGTCCACACGAAGAGGACCACTTAGTACACAAATAATGGTGAAGAGTCCTTAAGTGACTCAATTGTGTGGTAGCTGGACTCTCACCAAGTAACACATCTCTACAAACACTGAAGGGAATTGCTACATCATGTACTCAACTTAACTTACTTCATGTTAGCAAATTATAAGTGAGGAATGAGGACAAAGGGGGTCATTACGACCCCGGCGGTAGGTGGAACAGTGGAGGCAATATTGCCAACAGGCTGGCAGTACCTACCTCAACTATTATGACATTGGCGGTTTGGCCAAAGCCAAACCGCCAATATCCCACACCGACCGCCACGGCGGTAAGGATCGCCGGGCTGGAGACTACAGCCTCCAGCCCGGCGGCCTTCACTAGGCTACCCATGGAATTCTGACCCCACCCATCGCCATGGTTTCACTACCACCACTGAAACCATGGCGGTAGGTACTATCAGTGCCAAGGAATTCCTTCCCTGGCACTGATAGGGTCTCCCCGGCTCCCCTACCCCTCCCCAGAGTCTTCCCCCACCCTCCCCTCCCTCTCCTGACCCCCCGCATATTTACACATGTACATGCACACACATATACACTCATACACACACGGATGCGCACATTCACCCACGCATTCATACATTCATACACACTCACAGCAACACTCATGAACATACATCCAGGCACACACGTAATCTCACGACACAACATGCACGTGCACCCACTCATGCACACACACATTACACATGCATGCACATATTCACACACACTCACACACACGCACACAACACCCTCCACCCCCCTCTCCTGTTGGAGAACCCGACTTACCTGTATGCAGGGGGTCGTTCGCCAGGAGACAGGATGCGGCACTGCTGCCAGCAGCAGCGTCCGCCAGCAAAACACCGCCAGGCCATACCATGGGACATGTAACAGTAGGCAGGGCTTTTCTGGCGTGGCCCTGCTGCACCGACATGATCGTCTACAGAATTCCACCAGCCTTCTGGCCGAATTCTGTCTACTGTCATAAAGGCATGGACGGTCGGTAGCCACGGTGACGGTATGTTGGTGCCGTCGTCGTGGCGGTAGGTGGCATTTGCCGCCAATGTCATAATGAGGGCCAAAGTTATTAAAGTAGAACATGTGTATATATATATCTAACAAAACTAATTTATCTACACCTATCTAGCCTAAACTAACTTAACAATACATTGAGATATACTACCTATTTAGAGACTACCTACACCTACCTAGCTCACCCTCAATGGCTGTCATCCATGTTTTGATATCCTGGAGGTCTTTCAATGCATGCGCCTCAAATGACGATCCTATGGGAGGGTTTGTGTCCATGGCCTATGTGGCTTGCATTGGCTGGGCAGTTGATTGTCCTGGAATGGCCTGAATTGAAACATCTAGCTGTTGGGCACCCTCCTGTTGTTGCAAGTCCTTGGAATGTCCCTGTTGACCCTGCCTGTCTGCATTCCAGGTTCCAGTGAACTTTTGTTGTTCGCACAAGGCGTCCATTTTCCTGTATGTCTTATTGATGTGGTGGATGTGATAGTATGCTCCAATGTGGTTCAGTGCCGCTTTGCCTCCTCTGCTGTCATGTTGTCTGGGGAGGTAAAGGAAATATGTGTCAGCTACACTTGACAATGTACATGATGTCTGTAATAATAGGCACACAGTTTCAGAACATCACATGGTTGCATGGTTTTAGGAAACCGCGCTGCGTGGGGCTTGAGTCGTTATCAGGAGCTACAAGCAGGTGTTGCGCATTGTTTCTCTAGCTGTGATGCATTGGTCTTCCAGCCGCAATGCAGGTGGAGTGTCGATTTCAGCCACGAGGGTGACGGTGCATAGTTTATCAGCCACATTGCGGAACGGTGCATCGAAAATTTCTCTGCACAGCGGTCTTTGCATTGATTTCAGTCCTTTTCCCCAGCTTCAGGAGTCTCAGCCGAGAGTCCAGGTGCTGCCAGAGAGAAGTCTTTGATGTCCCTGAAACTTTAACAACAGGAGGCAAGCTCAGTTCAAGCATTTGGAGATTCTTCACCAGTGGGAAGTCACACAAGTCAGTCTTTGTCCTCTCTCAGGCAGAAGCAGCTACTGCAGGCCAATCCAGCAAAGCACAGTCACAGGCAAAATGGCAATACTCCTCCTTCAGCTCTTTTCCTTAGCAGAGGTTCCTCTTGGTTCCAGAAGTAATCTGATTTTCAGGTGTTTTGGGCCCAGTACATATACCCCTTTCTGCCTTTGAAGTTGGCAAACTTGAAAGGGAAGTATCTCTTGTTTGCAAGATCCTACCTTGCCCAGGCCAGCCCCCATACACTACCAGGGAGTTGGAGACTACATTGTGTGTGGGCAGGCACAGCCCATTCATGTGTAAGTGACCACTCCTTCTCATCCCAGCCCAACTGTCAGTCTGACCCAGACAGGCAATGCACAAACAAGCAGAGTCACAGAATAGTTTAAGCAAGAAAATGCCTACTTTCTAAAAGTAGCATTTTCAAACAGACAATCTAAAAACACACTTTACTAAAAGGTTTATTTTTAAAATGTGAGTTCAGAGACCCCAAACTTCCATTTCTATCTGCTCCCAAAAGGAATCTACAGTTTAATGACATTTAAAGACAGCCCCCATGTTAAACTATGAGAAAGATAGGCCTTGCAACAGTGAAAGCTGAGTTTAGCAGTATTTCACTGTTAGGACATGTAAAACACACCAGTACATGTCCCACTTTTAACGTACACTGCACCCTGCCCATGGGGCTACCTAGGGCCTACCTTAGTGGTGCCCTACATGTATAAGAAAGGAAGGTTTAGGCCTGGCAAGTGGGTACACTTGCCAGGTCGAATTGGCAGTTTAAAACTGCACACACAGACACTGCAGTGGCAAGTCTGAGCCATGTTTACAGGGCTACTCTTGTGGGTGGCACAACCAGTGCTGCAGGCCCACTGGTAGCATTTGATTTACAGACTGTAGGCACCTCTAGTATTCTTTACTAGGGACTAACTAGTAACTCAAACATGCCAATCATGGAAACCCAATTATACATATAATTTATACAGGGATCACTTACACTTTAGCACTGTTCAGCAGTGGTAAAGTGTCCAGAGTGAACAAAACTGCAAAATCAGAGTTCAGCACAAAGAAACAACCTGGGAAGCAGAGGCAATATGTTCGGGGAGACCATGCTAAGGATGTCAAGTTTAACATCCTGTTATCTGTACACACATTTCATCGAGGCTGCTTTCCTTGATGCACATTAACAAAAAGGCTATGCATGTCAGGAATGTGTGCATGTGTGCTGTACTCCTCATCTGTACAAGAACTTTGTGCTGTGGTTAGCAGGTAACCTTGCACCATGAGTCAAGGGTGACAGTGTTGGTGCTAGCCAGTATAAGTAACACCACCAGTAGGTGAGCAGTGTCATGGACTGTACGCTGATAACACAGTGCATACCTGCATGTGCTCCTTTACATATTGCATCAACAATTCCTTGACAATGTATGAAATGGGACATTGGATGTATGAGGCCATAAGTAACGCATTTAACTGCACTGCCATGTGCAGACTGGTGATATGTGTACAATGTAATCCAACAAATCCTTTCTGCACTGACCTAAGGTTCCTTATATCCTGTTCTGACCAGAAAGGCCAGATGTCCATACCCTGCCAATTGTGCAACTACAATTGCAATGTGCATCAGAAAGGTAACTGATGATGAATCATCCAGCTATATGGTGAACTAGATGTTCTGCCTTACATCTTTACAACCTTCAGGCCATCAGTGTAATCATTCCTCTGTCACCCCATCTCACATATTTTTATATGGACTACTCTAAGGGATGCTTAGATACACCTGAGGCTAGATTGCAGCTGTCATACTGCAGGTTAATTTTTGATAAAGTATTGTAACACAGTAAATGATTCCTACTGACAATACATTCTAGTGCAACAAATGTTGAGATACCACACTTCCACTGTGATGACACTAATCAATGATTAGGAATAACTTTGCCCCATCACAACAACATTTGAGCAGACACTTATCTCAAACTTCCATCTTGTGATGACTTTGTATTCATATTGACTTGTCTGGACTACCACATGGTTTTCACCGTGATTCTTTACCCGGTGCAAATTATGTGGTTATATTCATTCACATAGAGTACACAAAGTAAAATGACACATTGCTAGTCACTGATGTTCTGTAGCTACTGCCATTAAGATTAGTGATTTCATGGCAATATGGGACGTCATTTTCTACACGTTGCAGTGCATTGGGCCCACTATGTGAACATGACACAAGGACCCAGATATTTGGGACTGTGGCACTGTACGATGCAGCAATTTACCAATTAGCACTGCGCTGTGTCAATGAGAAAGTCTAGTAGTACACAGTATTTAGGCCATACAGCATATTCCTGACCTGTCGTCTTGCACTGGCACACAATGGCCTGCATTGCATGTGGGACTGACTTTGTGCCACCTTCCTACACAGTATGGACCCTCAGAAGCCTGGTTGTCCCTGTATGTGTGCCATGGAATGCAACGCACAGAGGATGCAGGAGTGTCCTGCGTGACAAAAGTTATTTTTTCCTTGGTACACATCACCTGAGGAGAGCAAATAATTTTACACATTTAAATGTTTACGTGGTGTGGGATACGTTGACATGCTTCATGAACCATGGGAGTTGCATGAGGACACATACACAATGGCCGTGGACCCCTCCCTTACACAGAGTAATCCAAAACTGCATTATGCACAGCACTGCATTGCTCAGGATCTTTACACTATTCAAAGGCACACAAAGTGGCTTTGCCTGTCTTAACATGTGTGACTTGGGGGGGTTGCATACTACATGTGCATGATGCATGGTGCAAGTATGGGGCACACCCTTCACACATACAGCCCTATATCAGTTGACAAACACAGAGATGGCTATTTTGTCATACATTATTTACTGTTGGTTGGTCTGTTATGTACTTCAGGTATGCTTACCAACAAGTAGGCCATTCCCTTATCGCACATTCCAGCAGAGCTCATTGATGATGGGGTGCCTGAAGATGTCGGTATCATGAGCACTCCTCAGGTATTTTGCCAACACATTGGTGAACATCCCCTGGTGATCCACAATTGCCTGGACATTGATGAAGTACGTGTGCTTCTGGTTCCTGTGCAGGTGTTATGTATGTGCAGTGGGGAGCCAGTTGCACATATGTGCAGTTCATAGCACCTAGCACATATGGAAATCCAGCAATGGCATTGCAACCTTGCTTGGTGTCCAGATGCAGTTGTTATGTTTTGGGGAAGAGGAAGTACTGGGGTGGGAGGCTGATGATGGCATCCAGGACAGAGTGTAGGAAGGCCGAAAAAGATGGCTGCGATATTCCTGCCACTCTGGCTGTTGTGATCTGGAATGAACCAGATGCCAGCATGTGGAGGACTGCCATCAGCTTGACCTGAGGAGGGATGTTGGTGGGCCTGGCAGTGGGTGGCTGCAGTCTAGGCGCTATCTGGTTTAGCAGTTCAATGATGGACTCTCTCCTGAGTCTGTAGTATCTGATGACTTCATCCTCTCTGAGGTCAATAAAGGAAATCCACAGGCAAAAAACACATTCCCTGTGGTCTCCCAGCAAATCCCAATTGCAGAATTAATGCCTCCATTCCATAGTTGAGCTTGCCAAACTGTTTTGTGTGGGTTGTCTTTATGTACCACTTCCACTGCATCATTTCTTATGCCTAGATTGTTGATTTGCAAAAAAATTCATGGATTTCTGGCTCTGTGTGCCGCTTGCTAACAATGCGTCAAACATTCAGGAAACCATAAATATCACTGCATCAGTTTTATTTTGCAATTTACAGGGGAAAACCTGCCTCACATATTTTAATTTCTGCTTGGCCAGCCAGCTCTGACACAGGTATTTTTTGATGCAGGCTACTAAAATTGATCCATTAGGCCACATGTGTCAACTTGTACATATGGAATGACGCACCTGTGACACAAGGCTCCCACAAATATGCCTCCAAGTTCTTATGTGATTTAAGGATTGATGAACTCACAGAATATTCAAGATTTGGGCTGGGTAAAGCAAAGTTCTGCCCATTTACAGGTCAAAGGCTGGCAAAGGTGCAAGACTATAATAATTAGGATGTAAAGGTCAAAACTGGTGTTAAATGTATAGAGGAAAATCAGGTGATTTATGCCCTCTCCAATCCAGGGAGCATGCCAAATGCTGATTGACCAGAAAGTGACATGTAGGTTGACTATAAAACTCTTGGCTTTATGAATACCAAAATACACCCCCCTTTTCATTACATTTCAGAATATCATTATTTGTTAAAGACTGGGAATTGACAAGGTCTGTTGAGTCACCTTCTTGTTTGCCCAAGCAAAGCTTCAGTAGACATGGTTCAATCCTGCACAGAATAATGTACATGGATGTTGTCTAATGTTAAGTGGGTTACAGTTACAGCACTTTGCAAACGTCCATCACTTTGTAGTAGATGAAGGTGAATACGGAAGTGATTAGCATGACAGGAGACTCCAAAGAAGAGAAAAAATCCTGATATAGTATCCAGAAGGAAAAACGTGTAGATGTTTTACCTGCTTTCTGCAAAAATCAGAGGCTAAAGTAGTAGCAAGGGGCAAAGAACATTACAAAAAATAAGAGAACCTATGCATTGTAATGCATGCAGCACTTGAAAATGCCCCCTTATATGTAATAAAGACAGGAACTGAAATCACAAGACAAAACTATTTCATTGTGCAATGAGAACCTTGGATAGTATCCTCTGTGCAGAACACCATTTTGGAAAGGGCAATTGATGAAGATTGTCCGTGGCCCATTCCTGAAATTTATGGTGTTTGACAGTTGAAGAAGAACACATTTGATATCCTTTATTCAGCCCTAGATCATGCAAACTGCCACTACCCTTCATGTTCTACACTGCAGGCAGCACAAAGAACATCTCCTCAGCTGAGAATATGGTTATGTCAGAACAATTAAGGCAGCGAGGCAGCGGTATAGCTTCGGCGGGGGTCGGGGTGTTACACCCCCTAATTAATGTGTTTTCTGAAGAATAGTTGGGTATAGGTCTTTTCAGTCAACTATAGTGAGGTGTCTGTCAGATTTCACCTGGGATTTTTGAATGATCACACTGACAAAACACAGGTACTCTCGCCCATCTGTGTTTTTAACACCTAAAAATGTTGATTATTTTACAGAATGCTGTGTTTCTCTCACACAGTACTCCTAACAATCTGCGTTTCTCTCCCTTTCCAGTCCACTGTCACTTAAGTCGCTCTCATTTACCCTGCTTGTCCTATAATTCATTTGAACATTATATGCCAGTGTGAATGTTCGGAAATCTAAAGCTCACCCCTCCCATTAATTTTATTTTTTTATTTATTAGATGTTATAAGAACAAACATACAATGCAAAAACTGCAGGTTAAAAAAGCAAATGCCAGTGGTAGAAGTCATCATGATGATTACAACAGTGCCAGGTATAATCAGCAGAACAAGTATGTTACCATGGTGTCACGGTAAAGGTAAGTATGTGGGGGGGAGGAGAGGAAAGGGGAGAAGAGGGAGAGATGAGATGAGGAATTAAAGGGAGGAGAAGGGAAGGACAGGAAAAGGGGAGAGCTCATTTTATATATCATAGATCAACTGAGTGAGATAACGGAGGTCAAATCCTAACCGAGAGAGCATGGAGGAACGTCACATCCAATGTAAAATGCAAAGTTTTACTCAATAGCTCTGGAAGGCGTAGGGGCTGATGATAAGTCAGCTGTAACCGCTTTTAAATATGGCATCAGCGGGGACCAGATTTCCAGGGGTCAGGAGCCCGCTGGCATTAGGCCCCGGTATTTCTACAGCTGGTCTTGGCAGTATGATGCATCTTGCAACCAATCAGTCTTGAGCATCAGTCGACCTTTTCCCCAGCAACCTGTCACTCTTCGATTTGCCAAGAGGAGCAACATGGCTACCAGCCTGCATCCAATATCCAGGACTGCTTTAACATAACCTAACAAAGAAATCAGCAGTGAACATTTAATCAATAGTGTACCCAACAATAGCCTTAATAGTATTAAAGACCTCTAGCCAGTATTGCTGCACTCCAGAGCAATTCCATGTAACATGGAGAAAACCCACATGGAGTGATGTGTAACACATACAGTGTGCACCTTCGCTCAGCCCTATATGGTGTAGCGGTGTAGGGGCATGATATGGTCTGTGTAGGAATTTAAAGTGAATCAAGCATAGCCTGTAATTAAAGGAGAGAGCCATGACTGGCCACAGCATTATCGCCATTGGACATTTGTTATCAGGGATGCCATTACTTCTGAGCCCCCGGTCTACATACTGTCTCAGTCTCCTGCATTGTAAGATATAATTTTGTGATGAGGCAATATGGAGGGGGATTGGTTACAAACAGCTATAAGACCTGTAGTGTCACTGTGGCTTGAGGTAAAGAACTATGTTGTGCACGTACTGCAGCATATAGCTGATGATAGGTAAATTTGAGTGTCAGTCGGCCCCTGCAGGATTTGTTATCCTATAAAGGTTCCATCCGGGTATATCGCTCCTGTTGTAGTCAGTTATAATGTTTAGAGCCTACTGTGGATGCCAGCATCTTCCGTGATGGGTAGGGATGGTATCCCGATGGGGAATAGCTAGAGCGAACAAATGCTGGACTCAGGTTCTCTGTCAAAGTTCACTCCAGGCACCCACAGTGCAAGCCACTGTATCAGTGTGTGCCCTTGGATGGTGGGGGAAGACACAGTGCCATACAGACAGCATGGATATACATAATCTTATTAAGGGGCCGTTTGAGGCTGGTATTGTATGAGCCTGTGCACATTTATAAAGAAAGTTCCATGTAGGGGCTCCAAGTCCCTCCTGCTCAAAAGGATATGTAGCAACACAAGAATTCTGTCCATCATCTGTTCTTTTTGCTTTTGTCGCCCAGGCGTTGGTCCTGTGCTCACTGTGCCACTAGATTCAAGCTAGCCTGGCTGATAGAGGGTGATACCCTGAAACTGGTCCCAGTATGTGTGTTTCAGGTCCAGGAAGGATCTGGCTTGGCAGTTCGGACTGGACTGTACCCATGAGGAACAGGGTCAAGGTTGTATTGCATATAGCTGGTTCCAAACTTGAACAGCATGGTGGGCAAAACACAATGGATTAAACCCAGATCTTTGTAATTTGGGGTGCATGTTTGCATTGTTCAGCATTCCGTCCATCATCTTTTCTTTTTGCAAAAGGGTGTGTAAGCAGTTCCCACACGATTCTAGGCAGTATGCCTGTCCATGTATGTGAAGCAAGACAAGGACACAGTGGGCGGTGGAAGGTAAGTGTTAAGGGGGAGGAAGATTTGCAAGTAAATAAAGAAATTTAAGCAGGACCACCATTTTAGCAATAGCAGCTAATTAGTCTGTCAGGGAGAGCGGCAGTCTGTGCCACTTCTCTGAGCAGCACTCCAACCAGATGAGAGCTGATCCGTAGTTTGCAAGACACAGATCATTCAGGTCAGCCCAGCATAGTGGAAATTCTGAAGTATATTCATCACTCATATCTGTAAGTTGAAATATAATGGATTTAGCCCAATTAATCATGATACTACAAAGGCCTCAGAAGATGATGAGCTCCTGAATCAAGGCATCCAAATTGTCTTGTGGATTGTTGACATATACAGTGACATTGTTGGCATACAACAAGACCAATACATCCTGAGGCGTAAAGGCTAGACCTATGTGGGAATTATGTTAGTGCATACTTGCTGCAAGGCGCTCCACAACTTTTGTGAATAATATAAGAGATAGGGAGCATCCCGGACGGGTGCCCCTCGTCATCAAGACTGAGTCAGAGATCACACCATTAGTTAAGGTTTATCATGAAGAGTCAGCAATATGACTCTCATCTATGAAGGTCCTTGTCATTTTTCAAGATGGTGATAATCAGCGTCTCGCATAGTGAGGGGGGAACACCCCTATTTACAGTGCTTCTGCGTAGATTTCTAGCAAGTGAGGAGAAACTTCTGATGCATACTCCTTATTGAAAGTGGCTGTTAGGCTGTCTAATCCAGGATCTTTGTTTACAGGTAGGTCCTTAAGAGCCCAAAGTATGTCCTCTACATTGAAGGGTTCGTCTAGGAAGTGGCTATGACCATCCAACCATCCTCAAGCCACAATGATTGGATTGTGTCAAAGTAGGTCACAAACACATCATAAGGCAGGGGTTGTGTGGAGCGAGGAGAAGAAAGATGTCATCTCCTGTTGGACTTCTTCAGTTCCCACATGGCACTGTCACTCTTGGTCTACTAACTCAACAATGTGATCACTGGCCCAGGGTCTGCAGAGAAGGTTAGCCAGTGTTTTGCTTGTGATGTCCCCTTCGACCTCTGGGCACGAGCTTCATGGCCCAAGTAATGTACCTCACTTCATCAGTGCCATCCAGCTTGGCGCTGATTTCCACCATTATGGCTAGATCACATATCATATTATAGCCTCAAGATCAGATAGGTCTTTGTGTAAATACTTCAGTATCACATCCTGTATTGCTAAACATAACCCTCTAATACTCACATTGAAGGCTTACCAGATGGTGGAATGAGATTGTACTCAAAATTAGATTATATTAAAAATTGTCAACTATAGCTTCCCTGACCTCTTCTAGTAAAACCTGATTTCTAAGTGCGCCATGTGGGGGTCATTGAGTAAACCTATGTGTTATGGCGGAAGGGGAGCAGAGCTCCAGGAGAACCAGTGCATGATCTGAAGGTGTGCATGGCAGATAGTCCACTCCAAGGGTCTATGAATCAACATGCTATGTGGGGGGCCAGAAATCTATGCAGGACCATATGTTGTGTGTGGTGGTGATGCAAGTTTCTTCTCTGTCAGAACCATGTCCAGCTCGCCAGAGGTCAATTAGGCAGTTATAGGTCATGAGTGAGTGTAGTAAAGAAGCAGCTCCTGGGTGGGGCACTCTGGTGGTGCTATGGTAGTCTGCAAACGGGTCTAGCACCACATTAAAATCGCCCCACCAGAGGAGCACGCCAGGGCCCACTGTGCAAAGAACCTTGGACAATCGAAATTAAGACCATAAATAAAAAAAACACGTAGACTGCACCAGCTCAAAGCACATGGTGGCCCTTGAGGTCACAAAGCACCTTGAAAGTGCATCAAGGCCACTCCTTACAAATAAATATTGCCACCCCAATGGCATAATTGGAGTAAAGCATCACATGGCACTTGCCAATTCAACCTGCAAGCACGCGTGTCTTATTAGTGTCAGTAAGGTGCAATTCTGGGAGCATGCTTAAGTCTATATTTTGACACTTTAGAGATGCAAAAACATGTCTTGCTTTGTGCACATTATTCAACCCTCTAATATTCTAAGTTAAGCATTTAACTGTGCACATCCAGGAGTAGAATATTGCAGTAACAGCACCGAGCATGCAACATCAGGAGTCAGAGCGCAGTGACCTCAAAGTAGCATTGAGCGCAAAGGGAAAGGGAAAAGAGAGCAACAGCAATGGAAACAGAGCATCCAACAATAACCAAAAATCATGTATCCTCCCGCCTCTCATGTCGGCCCCCAAATTTGCTAGATTGTACTGTCTGACCCCAGTGCCAACCCTAAACAGTGTAGTAAGAAACTTAACATGGGAATCATCCCTTAGGAGAGAACTCAAGTCCTTATAATGCCCAAATCAAGGTGGGAAGTCGGATGGCCGAAGAAAACCATCAGAGAGGACTGTTGCCTCGCTGACAGGCTAGTCAGAATAGTAGTGGACTGTTAGAAATGGGGTCTTTGGTTGGCAGTCAGGTTACCCCTGTCCAAACAAGGACCCTCACTCTAGTCAGGGTAAAGGAGAATCACCCTCAGTTAACCTCCGCTCACCCCCTTGGTAGCATGGTACTAGCAGGTAGGCTTAACTTCAGAAGCAAGGTGTAAAGTATTTATATCAACACACACAGTAACTCAGTGCAAACACAAGAAAATGACACAACACAGGTTTAGAAAAACAGGTAATATTTATCTAAACAAAACAAGACCAAAATGACAAAAAATCCAACATACAAAACTCAAGTTATGAATTTAAAAAACAAAAAGTTTCTTAAATCCTTTAGAAAACAGTGAGAACGCTGTTAGCCTACAAAAGTACCTGGGTAGTGTCAAAATAAAGCTGAACGGGTGAGTGTGCATCAGAAAAGGCCAGCGATGCATAGATTTCTCACTTGCAAGTGGGAGCGTATGTCGTTCCACCTCCAGTTGGGTCAGCATGCGTCGTTGTTTCTCTCCTGCAAGAGAGCGATGCAACAATTCGCAGACGGGCACCTCGGGTCCAGGCAGGCTTTGCGTTGACTTTTTCTGCCCAGCGATGTTGCGTTTGAAATCCGGTTGCACGCATCAGGAAACCGCGCTGCATGGGGCTTGCGTCGTTATCAGCAGCTGCAAGCAGGTGTTGCGTGTCATTTCTCCAACTGCAGTGCGTCGATGTCCCAGCCACGATGCATGTGGAGCATCTTTTTCAGCCTCGATGGCGACGGTACATGGTTCATCAGCCACGTTGCTAATGGTGCATCAAAAATTTCCCAGCACATTTCCCGGCGGACCCTAGAACAGGTGGTAGGGGGGATTAGCAACCAAGGGACCAGTGCTGCATCCTACAAGCCAGGCTTGCAGGGTGCAGTAAAAGCACTGTCCCTCCTTCACATTCAATTAACGTAAGCCAGGGTATCAAAGGGGGCTCCCCCAGGTGCTCTTCACTCAACTTCCGATAAATTCCAACAATACAAGTAGCTTTAATTAGCCAGGGCACTCCCCTGCTCCTCCAGAGCCACCACACTCTCCACCAACATGCTGAGCAGTAGCCTGTAATGCAGCATCAATGGGGGTGGGAGGCATCGCAATCATCAGCTCACCCCGCCCTCCTAGTATGGGCACACTGGAGAACTCCACCTTCACTGAAGTCAGGCAATTATTGTAGCCTAGTGCCTGCCAGGTGCAGCAGCAGACATGCACCTGGTCACACCCGGAAGCTTCAGTGGGAGCAGGAGTCCTCCATCGTCAGCAGTGCTCCTATGCTCACAGGCACAGTTGCATCTGGCAGTCCAGTGGGGGGGAGCCCACAACCAAGCTCCAGAAGTGAGCTATGATCCGAGGACAGTGCTCCCCTCCAGTAAGCTGCATTCGTGCGGAAGGCCATACCTCGCCAATGGCACCTCTCCACTAGCTCACACAGTAGGAATACAGAGGTGCAGGGTAATAATGGCCCCCATGTAATGGCACCTTCGAGACATAATTGTGACCGTAGCCAGCAGGTGCCAATGTCCCCTCTAATGGTGGATTAGCACCGGATAAAGGTCTTCGTCTGACAGAGCCTCACAGGGTGTCGGCCATCTTACCTCCAGGCTCTCAAGCAGCCCCAAATTTCACTGACCAAGCTAAGCCCCTGCAGTGAGGTCACCTAGCCATGCTCTGAGCTCAGCTTCCAACAATATGCTATCATTGATCACGTAAAGCACTTCTCCCTTGACTGAAAGTATGCAGTTTCTGATATGCTCTTGTTAACTGCTTTCTGCACAGATAATGCAGCATGGTCTTTTCACAAAACACCCAGATTCACCAAGTGCCTTTGAAAGTAAAGACAAACCTAATATAGTAGTAGGAACTGAAGAAGCAGCTTCACAAGATTGCTCACTAAAAGAAAGTTTCCAATGATTTAGGAATTGAAGCCGACCTCAAAACTTCATGAGAATCACAATTTTTTTAAACCACTTATTCTGATTGCCCGTGCACCATAATTGGTAGAGGTCAGACAAAAGCAGATGCTGAGGATTGGGGAAAAAGGGCATCAGTCAGAATGAATAAAATACAAAATGAACCTTTCAAGTGCAAAGCAACTTCAATCAGAAGGGAACAGAATTAATCTGATAAATTACCACAAATGCACTAAAATATACTAACCCTAATCTAAACCAAATAGTTTCAGCTGCCAATTGTCGAAATCAGGTCACATTGTCACTATTTCAATTCCTCCCTAGTTAATATTGACGTTATGCTTCAAGTCAGGACAATAAAACACCTTCTTAAATGCTAGCAAGAAGGAATCACCAAACTTTAAGCAAGTATAATAATTTGTTAGCAATAATTTGTAACTAAAGGAGATGCCTGGGCTAATGCATATTAAGTAAGGCAACCAGTCAGGTTATACAATTTAACAGGATCTTGAATAAACTGTGCACTATCAAAGGCATAATGCACTGCAACAGAATGAAAAAGCTCACATCTTCACAGGGTCTCTAGAGAAAGGAGGGCACTTAAGGGGAGTGCTGGGATGTCTGCAAACCATAATAGCAAGGTCTGCTTTATTGCTACATTCTCATACTTAAGAACCCCTAGCACCGTTCCAACTGCACATTTGCATCATTTTTATGACGTGAATGTGCCGTTAGAAGGCCAAAAAAGCCACGCCATATTTACAAAGTGGTGAATCTGTAAACTTCGCACTTGTATAGCGCACTACTCACCCGTTAGGGTCTCAAGGCGCTGTACGCATACTGCTGTGGAACCCCTCCTGGCTTTTCCCTGTGCAGCGCCCACTTCTTGACAGCCCCAAGGTGAAGCCAGGCATCCAAGTGCTGTAAGGGCCATTGTGGAGATTAAGTAAGCTATTGCACAGAGTTACAGAGTGGGACCCATTAATTAGATTAGGCACTGAGGCAAGAATTATCTGGTCCAAGGGAATTGAGCCCAAGACCCGCCGAGGTGGGAATTGAACCCTGGTCCCGGGCCAGATCTCTGCATCATGGTCTGCCGCTCTAATCATTGTGCATTGCACCTCTTTGAACCATTTGCGCTACATTATGCCTGCACCAGGCATAATGTAAGCAGAGGGGGCATTACCCCATCAAGGGGGACAAAACAAATGGTGCCATTTTTTGGCACTTTTAACGCCTGCTCAGATCAGGTGTTGAAAGGAGGCTTCCATTGGTTACAATGGGCCTCTGGGTGCTTTGCAGGATTAGCATCAGAATTTTTGAACTCATCCTGCAAAGCGCCAGACTAGCATCAAAAGTTTTGACACTAGTCCGCTAACGACCGCCGTGGTGCACCGTATTTTAAATACGGTACACACATAGTGGCGTTAGGGGTGCAAGAAAAGTGCAGCACTATTTTTCTTAAATATGCCCCTTAGTGTAATCAAACAAAAGAAGTAATTTGGCCACACAAGCCCTTGATCAATGCAGATAAGATCTGTTGATTTTTCTTCATAATTAGTCAAGGAAAGGGTAGCTCCTCCCAGTTATAATCTCAAAAACCCAAGCATCTTTGCAATTCATGATATCCAAGTTTACTGGAATGTCGGGGAATAGGGGCTGATATGAGATATTTTTGGAGACGCCGGGGCCAGGGTTGGAGGGAGCACCGCCAACATGCTGGCGGTGCTCCACAGGGTATTCTGACCGCGGCGGTTCAGCCGCGGCCAGAAAGGGAAAACCGGCGGTCTCCCGCCGGTTTTCCGCTGCCCTGGGAATCCCCCATGGCGGCGCAGCTTGCTGCGCCGCCATGGGGGATTCGGACACCCCATACCGCCATCCTGTTCCTGGCGGTTCGCCCGCCAGGAACAGGATGGCGGTATGGGGTGTCGTGGGGCCCCTGGGGGCCCCTGCAGTGCCCATGCCAATGGCATGGGCACTGCAGGGGCCCCTGTAAAAGTGCCCCACTTTGTATTTCAGTGTCTGCCTTGCAGACACTGAAATACGCGACGGGTGCCACTGCACCCGTCGCACCTTCCCACTCCGCCGGCTCAATTCTGAGCCGGCGTCCACGTGGGAAGGATGATTTGCACTGGGCTGGCGGGCGGCCTTTTGGCGGTCGCCCGCCAGCCCAGTGCAAATCCCAAAATACCCTCAGCGGTCTTTCGACCGCGGAGCGGTATTTTGGAGGGGGGAACTCTGGCGGGCGGCCTCCGCCGCCCGCCAGGGTGAGAATCACCCCCTATGTGTCCCCTGGTTTGTAACTGGACATCAACTTGATCCGCGTTCGTAATTCTGAGTGCAATGGAATAATAATGTGCATCGTAGATGTAATTTCACTTAGTATTGAATATTATGCATAGTCAAATGTAACATAAGTATATGTGTGTGTGTATATATATATATATACATATATATATATATATATATATATATATATATATATATAGCTATATAGCGGCTTTCATTTTAGAGTCATTATTTTGCTAAATATTTATCATGTTACATCCAGAGGAAATGTGGTACACTTTAGCTTAACAGCAGTGCACAGGGATCTAATCTTGGGAATAGAAGACAAAGTTGATGAGCTTTGGGAGACCTCTGTATCTGCACTAATACCTATTGCACAGAGTTTCACAAGAGGGTGAGAGGGGTTGTAATTATTCAGTGGTGGGGCAGCGGGGGAAGTTAGTCGTGGTTACTGGTGGAATCTGGGGGCCAGACAAAAAGCTTTAATAAATTTGGCTGAGAAAGTTGTATGGAAAGTAAGATGGTGGATCGGACGAGTTGAAACTACAGGAGTAACTTGGTGCATCTTTTTAATTTGAATGTTACGGGCGTAATGTAGAAAGTATGGTGCATATTTAAGAAAAATGGAGCTGCACTTCACTTTTCTTGCACATCTTAGTGGCCCTTAACGCCATCTTGTGTGCGCCGTATTTAAAATACCGCGCACCATGGCGATAGTGAGGAGACTTGCCTCATAATTTTAATCACTAGTCCAGAGCTTTGCAGGATTAGCGTCAACAATTTTGATGCTAATCTTTCAAAGCCTATTGAGGCACATTGTAATCAAAGGTGTGCCTCCTTTTAACGCCTGCTCTGAGCAGGCATTAAAAATGCCAAAAATGATGCAAGAAACCTCTTAGATTTCTTTGCAACATTTTTTGGCCCCCGCCTCCTCCCCCCTCCCCCCTTCGGGAGAACACACCCTTTACATACATTGTGCCTGGTACAGGCATGATGTAGTGCAAAGTGTTACAAAGTGGCGCAATGCAATTATTGCGCCACTTTGTAAACATGGCACTGTGATTTTGGCCATGTTGGGCCACATTTGCGTAAACAAAATGAGGCTAATGTGGTACAAGGAGGCGCTAGTGGCTTTTAAATATGCCCCTATGCATTTTTTATATGGACTAATTCAGACAAACCCTGAGCCAAGTGCTTGTCACAGTACGGGAGATTTTGCTGGTTTTTAATGCATTGACAAGCACTTGGTGAGTGGCCAGTCGCCGTTTTCTTTTAGCAGTATTGATCAGCTGGATGTGGAATATAATTCAGTAACACGCTTCTACTGTATTTTATATAAAGATTGGAGATACACCGTCTGGAAAATGCCAGTCTGGATGGAGATGTAATCCATGCACTAGGGATTTTCTTACATGGTAGATGGATTTTACAGGTATCGTGTATAAGTTTGACATGGATTTAGGCCAACATCTTATTTAGGGTTCTTGTGGAGTTCACATATTTGTGTGGGACTAGGCCAATTTGTTTTGGTACAATGATGGTATTATTACACCTTTTGATTTTGAATGACGCATTTTTCCATTGAGTATTATAAAGGTGGACTGCACAGTTTCACTCTCTATATTTAATGTAAAATAGAGGGATTTGATAAAGAATTTATGGAGATGTTAATTTTTGAAAAATTGGGTACTAGGGCCCTCATGACAACCCTGGTGGTTGGTGATAAAGAGGTGGTAATACCACCAAGAGGCTGGAGGTTACAAAAATGGAATTATGACCACGGCAGAAACCGCTCAGACAGACAGCCACTTTAACACACTGACCGCCACAGCAGAATCAACAAGCACCACAGTGGTAACCGCCAACATCCAGGCGGAAGACAATGTAGTGCCTACTCTATTATGACCGGCCTATCCACCACCTTTTCGGGGGCGGTACCAACGACATCAAAACCCTGGCAGAAACAGATCACAGAAGTCAAAGGACTCTCCTGTGGAGACTCTTGGAACAACCACGACGTCATGGAGCCCGAGCTGCACATATTCCCCATGCTCGTCTACCTTGTGCTACATTATGAACATCAACGCCGGCGAAGACGACCACGGTGAGTACTGCCACCTAGCACACAAGGGAGGGGGGAGGAAAAAGAGAGTGACACACACACACAACACGCAACAACCCCACCCACAACACCATACACACAACCAGATGCAGTAACGTTACATATTCACCCTGTGCCGCTCAGGAATAATGCAAAGACAAAATGATTTGAAAAAAGTGAGAGTAATACAAAAGAATACTATGAATAAGTGCAGCAAAATACAAACGTATATACATATTTACAAATGGAGGGACACTGCCCAGTCCTCAATGTCCGTGGGCCACAGGGCCACAACACATAGGACAAGGCCCCACCTCACTCCTGCAACAACATAGAGACAACACTGCAGGGGCATCAGGTCGAAAATAGACAGCCACCTCAGGGGGATGGAGAATGGGGGGGCACCTCAGCCGGAAGATGGTACAACACCACTGGTCCTGGAGGGGGCAGAATGCCCATTACTGTGTCCTGGGGAGTGCAAGGCCACAGTCTCACAAGTGGGTGGTTTGCCCACTGCTTGGTCCTGGGGAGTGCAAGGTCACAGTCCCTCAAGTGGGTGTTTTGCCCACTGCTTGGTCCTGGGGAGTGCAAGGCACAGTCTCTCAAGTGGGTGGCTACTTCCACTGGTTCTGAAGGGCGCATTGTGCCCAGTTTGATTCATCCTGGGAAGGATGGGGTGAGTGGATGGCTTCTTCCACTGGTTCTGAAGGGAGCCTTGTGCCCAGTGTGCTTCATCCTTCATCCTGGGAAGGATGGGGTGAGTGGATGGCTTCTCCACTGGTTCTGGAGGGGACATTGTGCCCTGTGATGCAGATCTTTGGGAGTGCCAGGTCACAGTCTCTCACCTGGGTGTCAGACCCACAGGATTTTCTGAGCCCAGGCCACACAACAACCCATGAATGCAGACTACACACTGTCCGCCGGCAGTGATGGCTGCTCAGTGGTGGCAGTGGTGGTGCTAGTGACGGTGCTGGCAGTGGTGGTGGGAGGTTCCAGCCCTTCCCCTGCAGCCTTGGACGGCTGCCCACTGGCGCTGCTGCTGGCAGTGGTGCTGGCTGCGGTGCTGGTTGCGGTGCTGGTTGCAGTGCTAGCAGTGGTGGGGGGTGGCTCTAGCCCTTCCCCTGCAGCTTCGGACAGCTGAACCACCATGGTTGGTGGTGGGGGCTCCGAATGAGTCCCAGCACTAAGCCTCCTGTCCTTCCTGCCTGCTGGTGCAGGCCCCTTGCGCTTCATGTCAGCAGCCGGGGATTGCCCCTTTCCCTTCCTAGATGCGGCTGGTGGTACCTCCTTGCCCTTCCTAGTCACAGCTGGTAGTGCCTCCTTGCCCTTCCCTGTAGCAGCTGGTGGTGCCTCCTTGTCCTTCTTTGAAGCACCTGGTGCATGGCCCCCTTTCAGTGTGGCTGCTTGGAGCCCGGGATCCTCTCCCACCTGTTAACACTACTGTGGCCGTGGACTTGGTGGCTGAGGTGCTCGCGTGGGTTCTGACCACCCTGGCCTGACATGAAGGACGCGGGGTGGTGGGGAATAGTAGGGAAGAGGTCAGCGGTGGAGAGGAAAAGATTCTCAGGGACATTGGGGCGGGAAGAGGGTGAAGGTTTGGGAGTGGAGGAAGAGGAAGTGTCTATCTGCTTATTTTGGGTGCAGGTGCAAGGGCTGGATGCTGTTGTGAGGTGGATGGCTGTTGGGTGTCTGAGTGCTTGCGTTTGTGTACTTTGGGAAGAGAGGACACAGACACAGTGGAAGAGCCACAGGGAACGTGTGTATGGATGTGGGGGTGGCGACTGCTAGTGAGGGGCATGTTATGATAGGTGTGATGGTGGTAGTGGATGAGGATGTAGTGCATGCAGGTGTGAGTGTAGACGCTAAAAGGAGGGAGATGGATAAGGAGGAGGAGGGGACCACAGTGGGGGCAGTGGATGTTGGTATGTCTGCATCTGGATGATGTTTGTGTGAGTGCCTGTGGGATGATGTGTGGTGCTTGTGTTTGCCTGAATCACTCCTGTGTGTTGTCCTGTCTGCATTCTGGTCTGCCTGTGTGCTTGGGATGGGTTGGGGTTGAGGGGAATTGGATTGGGAAGAGGAAGTTGAAGGGGGGATGATAGAAACAGGGACAATGGCTGCCATCAGGGAAGAGGCCAGAGCCTGGATTGATCTCTGTTGGGCCGCCATGCCAGAGTGAATGCCCTCCAGGAATGCATTGGTCTGTTGCAAATAGGCTACCAGCCCCTGGATGGCATTTACAATAACTGACTGCCCAACAGAGATGGATCAAAGGAGGTCAATAGCCTCCTCACTCAGGGCAGCAGAGCTAAGTGGGGCAGGGCCTGAGGTGCCTGGGGCGAAGAAGATGCCCACCCTCCTGGGTGAGCGGGTACAGGAAACACGCTGAGGGGCTGCTTGGAGGGCCGTGCTGGTATGGGCATGGCCGCTGTACCTGTATTTGGGGTGAGCACAGAGGTGTCTGCCGCCACAAGGAAGCTTCCATCAGAGGCGGTATTACTGTCGGAACTGTCCTCTCTGGTCTCTGCCGTGGTGCTCCCCTCTCCCTCCGTCCCACTGGTGCCTTCACTGTCGGTAGATTTGGCCTCCTGGGACCTGTGGGATGCAGCTCTCCCCGTCGCCGGTGCCTCTGCTCCTCCGCTGGATGATGCTAATGCATATGAGGACAGGGTGACTAAACAAAAAGAAGGGGGAGACAAAGGATACACTTTGTCAATGGTGGCAACAACACCATCATTGGCGTACACAGCACACATACACAGGGAACAGCCCTATGCACTAGGCAATGCTCTAACAGTCACAATGCTTGTCACCGGCCCATAGACAGGGATACCTAACGCCAATTCCAGCATACATGAGACCCACAGACCCCTGCCCATTAGTGGATGCCTACTAGCTTGGTTTGAGGAGGTTTACATCAGACCGTGCCCAACATGGGACCTACCCTGCAATGTCTGGCCTGGTCTAGGGGCACCCACAGGCTCACATCCCCCACCCTGATGCCACCCCACCACATGCAAGTAGTATATTAGGGCACTGTACTCACCGCCTTGTGGCTGCTGTGATGGCCCTAAGCGCCCATCCAGCTCCGGATAGCCCACCGCCAGTATGCGGGCCATCAGGGGGGCCTGGTTCGACGGGCACCCCTTCCTCGTTGGGAGGCCATCCCCAGCTGGGCGTCAGCGGTCTTCCGTGCCCAGCATCTCAGGTCCTCCCACCACTTCCTACAGTGGGTGCTCTGCCAGCCATAGACCCCCAGGGTCCGCACATCCTTGGCGATGGCACGCCATATACCCTTTTTCTGATGGGCGCTGACCTGCAGAGAAATACACATAGGAAAAGGTATCAGTCAGACCGTCCTGCCTGTTACATTCATGGACCACCATAGCCCTCACATCCCCTTCCCCACAGACATGGCCCACCATACATGCAGCACGCTGCCCAGGGCCCGTCCACCAACCCCACCACATGAGGCCCTCACACACAGCACACCATGCATTCATGCCCCATGCATCATGCTCACAGTGTACTCACCTGTTGGTCTGGAGCCCCATACATCAATCGATACTGGGGCAGGACCCCATCCACCAGTCTCTCCAACTCCACCGTGGTGAAGGCAGGGGCTCTTTCCCCAGTGACACGAGCCATGGTCGGTTCCAGACACAGGTCACAGCAACACCTGCAGTGTAGGTCCTCTCCTGTTGAAGGTCAGGTAGCAAATGAGTGAACAGATAGAAAATGGTGGTCAAGTCCACAGCAGTGCATACCGTCACCGCCGGCCACTGTAACCCATAGGGCCCAATGGTAACCGATGAGGAGTTGCACTGTGTTTCTCGACTGCCTCCTGCAACAGCGCACAACATCAGCGGAATCACTTCATTTCCACATGTCCCTCCATACAGGACAGGCAGATGCCATTTCAGAGGGGGACAGGCCATTGCACCTAACTGTGTCACAGCACACAAAAGCACCATTTGGGGCTATCCAACAATATACTCTTACAGTCACAACATGCAATGCACTGTAGTGTTTGGAAATATGGGATACTGACCAGCTCCTCACCGTTTTGCCCCCTAGATTGCAACCGCTGTGGATGAATAGGAGATGGAGACATCACCCGTGTAACAGGCCCCTGGTGGACTTGGCAACAATGGAGGACAAGCACATTATCCTCACCTATAGACTGGACAGGACCATAACCACAGAGCTGTGTGCCCAATTGGAGCGTGACCTAATATCTGCTATCGGTCACCCCACCGGGATCCCCCCTCTTGTGCAAGTCCTATCTGTGCTCCATTTCCTGGCAACTGGCTCCTTCCAAGTGTGCTGGCAGCAGGAATGTCATAGCCAATGTTCTCAATAGTGCTGACCAGAGTGTTGTCTTCCCTGATTAAACACATGCACAGCTACATCATTTTCCCCCAGGTGGAGGATTTGGCCACAATGAAAGCTGATTTCTATGCAATGGGACATATCCCCAACATTATTGGGGCCATTGATGGTACACATATTGCATTGTCCCCCCCGGAGAAATGAACAGGTGTTCAGAAATTGAAAGAGCTTTCACTCAATGAACGTGTAGGTAGTGTGCCTGGCGGACCAGTACATCTCCCATTCAATGCAAAGTATCCTGGGTCTGTGCATGATGCCTTTATCCTGAGGAATAGAAGCATCTCATATGTGATGGTTCAACTCTAGAGGCACCGGGAGTGGCTAATAGGTGAGCCCTGGTTCCCACCCAGTGGATGTTGGTGTATGGGTATGGTGTGGGCCATAAGGGTTAGTGTGTGTCTAACTGTTGGAAAATGGGTTATTGGTAAGGGCAGGTATGTACCTACACTTAGCAATATGCCAATAACCTCCACTTAGGTCTCAGTAAATTAAACCTAGCTCAACCCTTGGTAGCTTGGCAACGAGCGACAAGGCTTAACTTAGGAAACAAAGCGTAAAGCATTCAAATATCACAAAACAGTAATTAAGTAAAACACAGGAAACAGTTTAAAAATCTAAAACCAATTTACAAAAACAGGAAATATCTTTAGCTTTAAAATGACACCAAATCGAATAAAATCAGATAAGGGGAACCGGAGATATGAATTTTTAAAGAATTAATGCTTTCTAGGACATAGAAACAAAAAGCGCTAATCTGGTCACCTGGTCGCATCGCGACCCGGACAAAGTCAAAGTTTAAGGCAGACCGCGATGGAGACCAGCTCGGCTACAGCCTGCAAGAGGCCTCGGTCAAAAGTTTACCTTAGGACTTTGTTGTTTTTCTGGAGATTTTCTTCAGCGGGACGAACCTGCCAGTCCAATCAGACCTCCTGGAACTCTTCCTCAGATACGTGTCACGAGAGACCTCGGTGGAGATTTTTACCTTCGGACTTAGTTGTTTTTTTGAGGTGAAAATCCTTTAACTGGGGCAACCATGAATCTTGGTCCAACGTCCTTGGAGCCCTCTTCGGATACACTGCCTGGGAGGTCCCGGTCAACTTACTATGTTTGGAATTAGTCACTTTTTTGGAGATTTTCTTCACCATGATGAACCTGCAAGTCATGCCTGGTCGCAGTTGAGGCAATCCGGCTAGAGTTGCTGTGGCGGGTCAGTCCCTCTATGGAGCTTATTTTTTTTACAAATTTCTCCAAACTTCTCCAAATTTCTGGATCTTCTTCTAGATGTTCTTTTAAGGTTCTTTTGAGGTCCACAGTTCACCCCAAGGTTCCAGAAGCTCTGGGAAGCTCCTTGAGGGTGCCGACTACAACTCCCAGAATGCACCTGGTGCAAACTCCTTTTTGGCCACTGGACAGTGGTCAGCTGGTTGTTTTCTTCAGGAGTTGGTGCAAGGAACTCTGGTTAGCAAGTTTTTACCTGTAGCAAACAGGGAGTCCCTCCTTGAACAAGTTGAAGCCAGGCAAAGTCCTTCTTGTGGTGAAGCTCAAGTGTGCAGCTGGTGCAGTCCTCCAGAGTGCAGTGTCCAGGTGCAGGCCAGGGGTCCAGCAAGTCAGTCCTTCTTCTTCTGTAGTTCTTCCTTGTTGGAATATGATAGGGATCTGGTAAGGAACTGAAGTGTGGGTGCAGGCCTGCCAGTTTTATCCTTGCTCCTGGGTGAAAAACAAGGGGGTCATGGTTCTCCAATCAGGGGCAGGGTCGTTCCCCCTGTGATGTCCACTTCCTGGGAAGAGTGGCAAAATTCAATCCCAGGTAGCAACATTCCTCAAAAATCCATCATGGCTGAAAGTGATTTTTGGAGGTTACATCTGGCTGAGCCCACCCACTGGTGTGGCTAAAATTCCGAAACACACCCCTCTCCTGCCCTCTCCTAATCTAATCAAGGGGGCACCTAATTGTCTGGGTTTGCAGGATGTGAGGGTGTTACTGGGTTGCTCCAAATGTCCTTCCCTGCCTTTGAAGACCAGTTTGGCAGCCCTCCCCCGTTCCTGCTTCCCCATCTGCTGAGGGAAGATCTCCTCCCCCAGGCACATCTCTTTGTGTTGAGCCAGACCACTTCACACTTCATCCAGGCAGCCTGGCCAGGCTGCTAGAGGCTGGCCAATCACAGCAAAGCAGCAAAAACACTGCAGGGCTGAAGTTGGCAACTTTTCAGGTAAAGTTTAAAACTCTTTACCTGAACAAGTTATATTAAATCCAACAACTGGAAGTTGTGGGTTTTATTATAACAATTAATTTGATACCAAACTTGTGGTATCTGTTACTTAAGAGGACTTTCAAAATTAAAATACAGTCTTCCCATTCTAGCCTACGGAGGCCATTCACTACGATGAGGGAAAATCGAATTTGGCTGTTTTACCTCACCAGGGCTTACAAAACTATTTTTATAAGGTCCCTGCTTATAGTTACATGGCACCCAGCCCTAGGGAGACATAGGGCACACCTTAGGGGTGACATATATGTTACAATGAGGTAGTTTAAGGCTTTGGAAATACTTTTTATTCCAAAGTCGAATTTGCATGTAACTTTAATTTAAAAGCAGCCAGCAAGGCAGGCCTGCCTTTAAAAAGATACTGGGCACCTCAGCAGTGCACCTCTTGGTGCACTACCTATGCTGGGGTCCCTAAACCTACATGCCCTACCATATACTAGGGACTTATAGGTAGGTTGGCTTAGCCAATTATAATTAGCCTAATTTGCATACTGATTTTACACAGAGCACAGGCCATGGGACTGGTTAGCAGTACCCAGGGCACTATCAGAGTCAGGAAAACACCAGCAAAAAGTGAAAAATGGGGGCAAAAAGTAGGGGGCCTCTGCAATCAGCCCTGTTTTCTCACACTAACAGTTGTCCATCGATATTTGCAGGTGACTCTGGTTACCCCAACCTCTCATGGCTACTGACCCCTGTGCGGAATCTCAGGGCAAGGGTAGAGGAACGTTACAATGAAGCACAAGGGCGAACAAGAAGAATCATAGAGAGGACATTCGGCCTCCTGAAGGCCAGATTTCTTTGCCTCCATCTAACAGGTGGATCATTGTGCTACTCACACAAGAAGGTGTGCCAGATCATCGTGGCATGCTGTATGTTGCACAACCTTGCCTTACATCGCCAGGTACCTTTTCTGCAGGAGTATGAGGATGGAGATGGGCGTGTGGCAGCAGTGGACCCTGTGGACAGTGAAGATGAGGAGGCAGAGGATGAGGATGAGGACAACAAAAGTGCAATAATTCGACAATACTTTCAATGACACACAGGTAAGACAGTGTAACTTCACTTTTCGTTGACAGTTTTGTGTTTGACATTGTCACTGGCAGGCTGTTTTTCCCACTTCTATGGCCACTTACTGTACCCTTTGTCATCTCTATTTGCATCCATTTGTGCCCCACTATCGCTCCTGGTGTGTTGACTGCAACCAACCAAAGGTCTTTCCTATGTATACATTACTGTGCAGTTGTTTTGCAGTGTTTAAAGCTTGTTATACAAATTCATAGTTCAATCATTTGACCGACTCCATACTTGTATTTTTTCAAATGGTGTTTATTTAAGTGCTAATAAGTAGAGGGGGATGTGCAGTGGGCTGGGGTGATGGTGGAAGAAAGTCTAGTATAGATCCAGTCTATGTGGATCACAGGTGCATTTTCCAAGAAGGCATAGGAAGGGGAGCAATGGCAGTTCAAGGTAGCAGGGTGACAGGGTGGGACACAAGGGTGAAAATCAGGAGACTCTTATTTCCTGGTGGGAGTCTTGCAATAGTTTCTGGCTTCTGCCTGGATCGCAGGGAACGTTTGCGGGATGGTTCTCCTTCTGCAGGGGGAGGGGTGCTGGTGGTGTGCCACTGCCTCCCTCACAGTGTTGGCCATGTCTGCCAGTACCTCTGCAATGGTGACCAGGGTGGTGTTGATGTCCTTCATGTCCTCCCTGACCCCCAGGTACTGTCCCTCCTGCAGCCGCTGGTTCTCCTGCATCTTGTCCAGTATCTGGCCCATCGTCTCCTTGGAATGGTGGTATGCTCCCAGGATCTTGGTGAGTGCCTCCTGGGCCTGTCCTCCCCCTGTCACACAGCAGTCCTCCCAGCTTCCCTGTGGTCCTGTGGCTCTGCCCACTGAACCGTGTGCCCACTGCCACTGACCCCAGGTCCCTGATCATCCTGTGTTTGTGGGGGGGCCTGGGGTCCCTGTAGTGGTGGACACACTGCTGATTGACGTGTCCTGGGAACAGAGGTATGGGCCCGCTGGGTGGGTACTGTGCTGGGGTTTCCTAAGGGGGGAGGCTCTGTGGTGGTATGGGACTGTCCCTGGGTTACCGACTGCCCGGAGATTTCTGATGGGCCAGGTTGGTCATCCAGATAGGTTGTTTCACCTCTTCCTGATGTCATCCCTTGTTCTGGGGTGCTGTCCCACAGCGTTGACCCTGTCCACGATTCTCCGCCATAGCTCCCTCTTCCTAGCAATGGATGTCTGCTGCACCTGTGATCCGAATAGCTGTGGTTCTATCCAGATGATTTCTTCCACCATAACCCTTAGCTCCTCCTCTAAGAACCTGGGGTGTTGTTGTGGTGCCATGGGTGTAGTGTGAGTGATGTGGGTGAGGGTGTATGCAGTGATGTGTTGGGGTGTGTGATATAAGGTGCGAAGATGGTGTATAGGTGATGGTGGTGTGTGGCTGTGGTATTGTCTGTGGTCTTGCTATCTCTTTTGTGGCACTTGTTTGTAGTCGTAATGGGTTGTGGGTAATGTGGGTGAGTGTTTTATAGTGGTGTGAGTGTTTAGGTGTGGTGTGTGTATGGGTTTCAGGTGTTTGTTATTTGAATTGTCCAATGTGGTGTTGTTTTGTATGTGTGTGTGTATTTTGAACGCAGCGGTATGTACCACCAATGGTTTACCGACGTTCAATGTCTGCTGTGGTGATTCGTGGGTCATAATGTGATGGGCGTAGTTCTGTTGGCGTAACAGTGTGGGTTTGGACACTCCCGGTTTATCATTGACCTTTGGGCTGGCGGACTTGTGTGTGTGGCTGTATAGTGACAGATTGCTATGTGTCTGTCATAATATGGGTAGTTGTAATCCGCTGCGGTGGTGATATGTTGGCGGCAGTCAGTATGGCGGTAAGTGGGATTTACCGCCAATGTCATAATGAGGGCCTAAGTGTTTCTGTTGTAATTATGTACTGGTTTCCACATGCATGATCTATGGTGCCATGAGATTGCACATAGATAGAGAAAATTGGTGATGGCATTACAAAGAGACTTTTATGTTGTATTGCAATAGTAGTTGTTTTGTATTATTTTCAGCCTTGATGAAGTCATAGGGATATCCCCAGATGACGAGACATGTGTTGGCTGGGATTGTTGGTAACAAGAAGATGATAAATTGAACAGGGATAAACTATCAAAAAGAAAACACCTGATTGCTTACAGGCTGTATATTATTATGGCATGTGCTTTAAATTGTATATGTTTGCTTGTCAATCTTATGATTGCAATTGAGGGAGTTGGGTGTATCTTCCCATATAAGAACACTGCATCCTTTCACCTGCTTATAGGTGTGTGGTATGTCCCCCATGGCTGAATTATACGTTAGAGTAATCAACCTTCTGGGTGCACAGCTTCCTGCTACCAGTGAAAGTAGACCCCATTTTTCTGGCTCTAGGGTATACCCCGGGTATAGTGCCTCACTTTCTCTCTGAGTCGGAGGCAAATATATACAACTAAGTGGCTCATTTATGAAGCCCGTGGTGCAGGTCGGCACAGCAAGTGACTCGTTGTGGCACCCTGCACCACCGGTAAGGTGCAGAAATACACCTTATCTACAAGATATAGTACATTTCTGTCCTCCCCCTCTGTACTGGGACACAAGTTTCTGCTAACACCAATGCAGGTACCCTTGCACCATGGTGCAAGAATGCGTGTGTTGCGGACATCATTGTTTTTGTGGAGGAAAGGACACCTTCCTGCACAAGAACAATCACAAAGAAGAAGAAAGGGGGAGAAATATAGATATTTCTCCGCGTTGAATCACCCTTATGCCACCCCTGAGGCGGCATAGGAATCTGATGTATTCCCAGACCTGTAAATAGGGGGATGCGTCAGATTCCTTCTGGTTCTATATGTGTTACGTGGGAACACCCCAAGCAACACCCATGGAACACCCCTTTCACACAGTGTTATATGGGAAAGGGGGCCATATGTACAAGGCCATGAAAAGCCAGAAGGTGGCTTTGAGTGGCCTGGTAAATATGGGCTGCCACACTGCTCCACTGAGCGTAAAAAAAAAAAAATGATGTGTGCCGTAAATGAGGTACTAAATATATACAACTAGAGGGGATCTCTCACTCCTGTTTGTATAATCTGCCAGTATGATGAAGGTGGTATTTCTGTAGAGGTCCTCCATCAATAGAATTTCCCTTGTGCCTGGTCTTTTAGAGGACAGTGGTTCGAACGTAATCTCAAACTTGGGGTTCCTGGCCAATGGTATCTGTGGGAACTATATAGTGTTGCATAGCGTCACTAGTTTCTGCCAGGCCTACACTCTGAAGTTGACCATGTCAATTTTATTTCAATGTCATTTGGGTACTCTCAATATCAATGAACTTAGGGGCATATTTATGAAAAATGACACAAAACTGCGCTAGTGCAGTTGTGTGTCCTTTTCTAACACAAGCTAGCGTCATTCCTTAGCGCCATCCATGCACCATATTTAAGAAATTATGTACAATGGTGCTATGGAATGGTTAGTGTAAAAAAGTGATGTTAACCATTGCGACATGCCATAAGTAAAAATAACGCTAATGCTGCAAAAGTGGCGCTAGACAATTTTGCGGAACATAAATATGTCGAAACCGGTTAAGCAACACTTTTTTACTGCATTATCGTGAAAACAAAATGCACAAGCAGGAAAAAGTGCAATTTCAAGAGCAGATGGATTTTTCAGGCCAGGAGAAACACCAGGGAGACCCCAATCACCCAAGTACCAGCCAGGAGGGTCCAGAAAGGTTCCAAAAAAAGAAGAAGAGGAAGTGCAAGTGTCGCTTTAGCAAGGAGGAGCATGACATCCTCGTCAGATAGGTGATGGAGCACCAACACCAGCTCTTTGTCACCTCCAAATTGCCAGTTGATAGGAGAGACGCAATAAGAAGACAAAGCCAACAGCGTCGCACAGGTGAAGAGGACTGTCCTAGAGTGCAAGAAGCGCTGGCATGATTGCAAGCGCAGGACTAAGGAGGAACTCGCAAAGAACCGAAAGGCAGCACTTGTACTGGGGGTGGAAGTCCCGCACCACAGGAGGACCTGGATGAGCTGGAGGTGATAGTTGCATCGCTGAGAAGCTGGCACTGGAATCGCAGGACAGGACAACGCAGACTACCTAGAACCACCACAAATGCGGGGTAAGTTGCGGGGGGATATCTGGAATTCTACAAACGGCATATGGGGGTGCACATAGGACACACTCAAGGCATGCTAAAGGGTTGGATCAAGACACATAGGCCCTGAATCAAGACACTCTATCCCCACCCAAGCCACACATGTACTGATGCTTTGGTTGTGCTATGCACTCCAACATATACACAACGTCAACATAGGCCACTCACTATGGCTATATTCCACCATGTAAGTATGCAGCACATTGCATGGAAGGCACATGTGTAGGAGGCTGGCCTGGTTTGTAGTGGTTACCTAAGGTACTTACACCCTATACCAGGGCCAGTTATCCCTTATTAGTGAAATGTAGACAGTGTTTAGAAGCCAGGTTCTCTAGGGTGGATGAGCAGCCAAGGCCTAACTGGAGACATGCAAAGCTCATGCAATACCACTGTAGTCACACAGTATTCATACACATGAAAGAAAATACTCACTTCCTTTGAAGGTTAGTAATACACAAATGATATACATTAGTATGCAGAAATAGCTGTGAAAACAGTTACAAAACAGTGCAAACAGTGAAAATCACAATAGTTAGAAATGGGCCTAGAAGGAACACAAACCATATACTAAGAAAGTGGAATGCGAAAGTTGGTTTCCCACCTTGGCAAGTGTAGTGTGTAGAGGGGAACTGGGAGTATTATAAAAAACATAGGGCCTGATTCTAACTTTGGAGGACGGTGTTAAACCGTCCCAAAAGTGGCGGATATACCACCTACCGTATTACGAGTCCATTATATCCTATGGAACTCGTAATACGGTAGGTGGTATATCCGCCACTTTTGGGACGGTTTAACACCATCCTCCAAAGTTAGAATCAGGCCCATAGTTAAGTAATAGAACCCACCCCAGATCCCAGGAAAGCAGGAGTAAATCACAGTAGCTTTCCTAGAACACTTAAGAACACGAGAAAGGTGCAAGAACCATAAGAGACTGCGAGACACCAACAATGGATTCCTGTACCTGAAGACCTGTGGAAAAAGGATTCCAAGTCCAAGAAGCACTGAAGAGTCCATGGAGAACAGGAGCCTCTGCTAACCCTGATGAAGGTGCAAAAGAAGAACCACCAGTGAAGAACAACAGTCAGTACTGCACTCAAGAAGACAGATGCGGGTTCCTGGTTGGTGCAGAAGATGTCCCATGCTGGATAGTTGTTTGCAGTCTGGTTTGCATTGCTGGATTCTGCCAACAAGCCATAGAACACACAAAGCTCGTGGTTAGTGGAAAATGGTGCTGCCCCGGACCAGGAGGGACCTGGTGGACTCTACCCAGGAGGGGGAGTCAAAGGGGGCTCTCAGCAACTCAGAGAGCCCCCAGAAGACCAGGCGGCATGCACAGGAGTCCCACAGCATGGGGACAAAGAAGGTGCACGCAGCACTACAACAAAGGGACCCACGCCGCCGAAGAACTACGAAGGAAGCTGTGCGTCGCAGGAAGGAATGCCGAAGGCTGGAGCTGCACGGTGCACAAAGAACTTCTTGGAAGGATACCAAAAAGCCTTTGCAACTGCAAAACACGTGGTGCTTGGGGGTACTTTCTTGCATGGGGAGGCAAGCTCTTACCTCCACCAAAGTTGGACAGAAGGACATCAGGACAGTCGGGACCACTTCAGTGCACTACCGGTGATGCTGTATCCAAAAATCTTTGTCAGGAGAGGGTACCCACAGCATTGGTCGTTGCTGCAGAGGGTTGTCTGCTAAAGCAGGGGAGCGACACCTTCACTCCAAGGGAGATTCCTTCATTCTTATGGTGCAGGCTGAAGACAAGCTGTCCTCAGAGGATGTAAGAACTGAAAACAGTTACAGTTGCTGGCAGCAGATGAAGATACAATGTTGCAGAAGTCGTCTTTGCTTCATTGATGCAGTTTGTACAGTTCCTGGAGAGCCCAGATGCAGATTTTCCGGTAAGAAGGTGTAGTAAAGGATGCAGAGGATTACTGCTGGAATCTTGCAATCCGAATCTGAGGAACCACCCAAGAGAGAGACCCTAAATAGCCCTGAAAGGGACATTGGTCAGCTAAACAGGTAATCACCGATCAGGGGAGGGCTCTGATGTCACCTGCTGGCACTGGCCTCTCAGATGCTCCCAGAGTGCCCTGACAACTTGGAATCCAAGATGGAAAAAAACACAGGGACCCTCTGGAGGAGCTCTGAGCACCACCCCTGGGGCTTTGATGGACAGAGGAGTGGTCACTTCCCTTTCCTTTGTCCAGTTTTGCACCAGAGCAGGGACAGGGGGTCCCTGGACCAGTGTAGACTGGCTTATGCAAGGGGGGCACCATCTGTGACCTTCAAAGCATTTCTAGAGGCTCTGGGAGGCTACCCCTACAAACCAGGCCAGCCTCCTTCAGAGGGCTCTTCCAAAGATCTTCCACTCGGCAGACCTACTAGAGTAGCTGGTAGTGGGAGTGGAAAGGGTAGTCATTCAGGTAGGGCTCCCTTCACACCCAGAGGTAAAGTCACTAGGGTCTCCAAAATTAGGGAAAGATCTACCTCGGCCTAATCTCATATCACCTCAGTTTCTGAGGGATCCCATGGTTCAACTCCATGTGATGACTCCCTAGATAGGGAGCTCAGGAAACAGAGACTGGAGGAGGCCAGGCTGAAGTGTGGGGACCCTCTGGAGACCTGTGAGTGACCAGTGCTAGCAGGTGACGTCAGAGACCCCTCCTGATTGGTGCTTACCTGGGTAAGTAGCCAATCACCCTCTGAAGGATTTTTCGGGTCTCTCCTCTGGGTTTTTCCTCAGATTTGTTTTGCAAGATTCCTCCAGGACTCCTCTGCATCCTCTGCTTCAGCTGCTGACTGTCGGATCAACCGCAGACTGCTCCAGGAACTGCTATACCTGCAACAAAGTATCCAGAACGACTCCTGTGACCTGCAACTTCAGCTCCAGCCAGCATTTGTAACAGTTTCCAAGGTGTGCATGCTCTGAGGACTCCCTGTCTTCACCCGGCACCAGAAGAACCGAAGGAATCTCCTGTGGAGTGATGGAGTCACTTCCCTACTTCTGCAGGCACCCTTCTGTGATGACAACTGGCACTCTGGGACTCCTTTCATGATGACAAGCGCGCTCCCTGGAACACAGATGGTGGACTAAAGTGACCCAAATTTGGTGGAGGTAGGAGCTTGCCTCCCCGTGCTGTGACAGTACCCCGTGCACCGCGTCTTCTGCAGCACCTTGGGCTTCTTTGCACTTCTTCCAAGAATCCTTTGTGCACAGCGTGGCCCAGGTCCTCGGCACTCCATCCTGTGACGCACAGCTCCGTTCCAGTGTAGTGCTGCTATGACCGTACTTTGCATCTTCTTTGTCCCTGTGTTCTGGGACTCCCATGGGTGCTGCCTGGTCTTTTGAGGGCTCTCTGAAGTGCTGAGAGCCCCCTCTTTCTCCTCTGTCCGAGTTGAGACCCCCAGGTCCCTCCTGGGTCCAGGCAGCTCCTTTTTGACGCAAACAACACACTTGCTTGAACCAAGGATTGCTGGCAGAATCCAGTGATGCAAACAGTCTGCATCCAGACGTAGGGCATCACCTGCACCAAGCAGGAACCCCCAGCCATCTTCTTTGGTGCTCTTTCTTCTGACCAGAGAAGCCACTTTTGCACCTTCTTCTAGGTTGGCAGGGGCTCCTGCCCTTCCTGGACTCTTCTTTGACTTCTTGATTTGGTCTCCTCTCTCCACAGGTCTTCAGGTCCAGGAATCCATTGTTTGTTGCTTGCAGTCTTGCTTGGTTCTTGCAAATCTCTTATCACGGCTTGTAGTGTGTCCTGAGGAAACTTGCTGTACTTTACTCCTGCTTTCCTGGGCTCTGGGGTGGGGTACTTTACTCACCTTTGGTGTTTTCCTATACTCCCAGTGCCCCTCTACACACTACACTTGCCTAGGGGCGAATTCCTTATTCACATTCCACTATTTTATTCTATGGTTTGTGTTGCCCCTAGACCTATTGCAATCTATTGTATTTTCTACTGTTTGCACTATTCTATGACTGTTTACTTACCTGATTTTGGTTACTAGTGTACATATTGTGTATAATAATTACCTCCAGAAGGAGTATTGCCCCTAAGATATTTTTGGCCTTGTGTCACTAAAATAAAGTACCTTTATTTTTGGTAACAATGAGTATTGTCTTTTGTTGTGTATAAGTACTGTGTAACTATAGTGATATTGCAGGAGCTTTGCATGTCTCCTAGTTCAGCATAAGCTGCTCTGCTTTGGTACCTCTAGACAGCCGAAGCTGCTAGAACACTGCCTATGTTTCACTAATAAGGGATAACTGGACCTGGTGTAAGGTGTACATACCGTGGGTACCAACTACAAACCAGGCCATCCTCCTGCTTGCAGGGGGGGGGCGTTGCAGAGCTGTATCGTATATAACATGACACATCCCTGCGTATCTAAACTGGTCCAGTGTAGTGTACTACATATTCCAGCTGCCCTTAGCTGTGCCACATGAGAAAATTCTCCCCTAAAGCTTCTAACCTTTGGAACACAACCAATACAGGGTGTACTCACAACAACTCAGACACAACCATATGCGCCATATGGCAATTGCCACAAAATAAAACACATACAACACATGGAGCATGTCTGTGAAAATCATGTGTGCATTTGAACAAGTAGCTGCAATGAGATGCAAATTAGGCAAAATCACTCATCGTCATTTTCAAAATGCATGGATGCGCCATATACATAAGAATACTGTGCACCCCTGTGTGCCCCCCTGAGCAAGTGGTAAATTAGCTGTTGTGCGCTAATGCAGCCATCCTTGCACCATAGTGCAAGGATGGCTGAGTTGAGGGGGAGATTGTTTTTGTGAAGAAAGGAACACCTTCCTTAACAACAAATTTAAAGGGTGATTTGCTCTTCAGCACATATAGAAAAAGCAAATAATCAAGTAGAAATGTAAGCATTACTCCTAGATTTTGCCATGCTAGCCCCACCCATGGGCTTGCGTTAGATTTTGGTGCAGCTTCTGGTTTACAAAAAGTTGTAAATCTAAGGCAGTGTCAAAATGCAATGGGTGTTGTTGTGGCATCCCCACAGCAACACCCATTGCATACACCTTCCATGCAAAGTGCTGCATGTGAAGGGGCCTTATATATAAGGTGGCATTAAGGCACAAAAAGTGGCTTCATGCCACCTTGTAAATACAGCATAGGGCATTGCACCACCTAAGCCTCACTCTGGGCACCTACATATGCCCCAAAATACCTAGGGGCATATTTATACTCTGTTTGCGCCGAATGTGCGTCAACATTTTTGACCCACAATCGGCGCAAACCCTGCCCCATATTTATACTTTGACGTCTGACCCCGCGGGCGTCAAAATTCCACCATGTGCGTCATTTTTTGGAAGGGGGAACCAGCCTTGCGTTAATTATATGCAAGGTAGGCGTTCCCTTCCAAAAAATGACTTTAAGGCCTGTGCCCCTTATTTATACTCTGGCGTAATTTTGATGCACAGGAGGGGGTGGGCCTTAAAAACCGGCGCGCAGCCTGATGGGCGCCGTTTTTTAACGCCTGGGTCAGGGCAGGCGTTAAGGGACCTGTGGGCTCGGAAGGAGCCCAGAGGTGCCCTCCCCTGCCCCCAGGGACACCCCCTGCCACCCTTGCCCATCCCAGGGAAGTAAAGGTAAGTTCGGGTAAGTATTTTTTTCTGATTTTTTTTGTGGCATAGGGGGGCCTGATTTGGGCCCCCCTACATGCCACTATGCCCAATGACCATGCCCAGGGGACATAAGTCCCCTGGGCATGGCCATTGGGCAAGGGGGCATGACTCCTGTCTTTGCTAAGACAGGAGTCATATCAATGGAAGTTGGGCGTCAAAAAAATTGGCGCAAATCTGGTTTGAGGCCTGAATTTTGCCTCAGACCTGACTTGCACCGTTTTTTTACGCACAACCCCCATTTTCCCATACGCCAGCGCTGCCTGGTGTGAGTCATTTTTTTTTACGCACACCAGTCTGCAGCGCCGGCTAACGTCATTCCATTAATAAGGCGCCCGCATGGCGCGTTGGAATGGCGTTAACCGGCTGTAAAATGTTTGACGCACAACTGTATAAATATGGGCCCTAGTGAGCTTGACCCATTTGTGATGCACAATGCTACACATATATACAACTACAACCTTGGGTCAATAACATGTCACTGAGCCTCCAGTGGCAAATAAATGATGTCCCATGTCAACAGCCAACACAATTGAATATTGATTTTACACTATCTCATTTTAGAGGATGATGGCTTACCTCCTGCTGACCTGTCTGTCTTGGATTTTGCCGATGACATGGATGACCAGCTGCCAACCATCAATGAACAGACTTTCCAGGATGTCCTAGGATCACTCCAGACACCACCGCCAGTCGCAGGGAGGACACAAAGGCCCTCATTCCGACTTTGACCGGCGGCGGTCGCCGCCGGCCTGTCGGGGGCCGCCAGAATACCGCTGCGCGGTCAAAAGACCGCCGCGGTAATTCTGACTTTCCCGCTGGGCTGGCGGGCGGCCGCCTTCAGGCCGCCCGCCAGCCCAGCGGGAAAGATGCTTCCACGATGAAGCCGGCTCGGAATCGAGCCGGCGGAGTGGAAGCTGTGCGACGGGTGCCAAGCAGACAGTGAAATACTTGTAGGGGCCCTCTTACGGGGGCCCCTGCAATGCCCATGCCAGTGGCATGGGCACTGCAGGGGCCCCCAGGGGCCCCGCGACCCCCCCTACCGCCATCCGGTTCCCGGCGGTAGGGGGGGTCGGAATCCCCTCGGCCTTGGAGGATTCAATGGGGCGGCGGTACACTGGCGGGAGACCGCCAGTGTTGCCGGTCCGACCGCGGCTTTACCGCCGCGGTCGGAATCCCCATTGGAGCACCGCCGGCCTGTCGGCGGTGCTCCCGCGGTCCTCCGCCCTGGCGGTCTTTGACCGCCAGGGTCAGAATGACCGCCAAAGTATTGCTGGGTCTCCACATGAACCACCCAGCTACCAACACATGCCACCAGCCAGTACTCACACAGCCCTGGGCTCCAAGGAACCAGAGATCAGAGGACAGTGGTAGGAGTCCAGCAGGAGCTGGCCATGCAGGTGCGGGTGGGGATGGAGACTATGGCATGCAGCCTAGAAGGAGTGTGGATATGCCTCAGTCCAAATAAGGACAACTCAACTGCCATCAGAGGCCGATATAGCTGCTGTCAAGAAGCAGAGGTTACAACAATTGCCCTCCCAAAGTGGTGGGGGTATAACAGACAACAGACTGGGGGCTGAGCAGAATACCCTGGGGCCCATACAACAGGAAGTGGGCTCTCTCAGGGAAAACATGGCTGCCTACCACCATGATGGGGCTGCTGTGTAGAAAAATCAGCAGTTCCTCCTTGCTGCAGATATGCCTTATGTGTCCCCACAAATGACAGTTGTCGGGACCTTTGACTCCACATCTCTATCCCCTGAAGTGTGTGTGTCACCCTCTACCTCTACATCTCCATCAGCCATGGTACAGGAGGCACCACACACATCAGAGGATGAAGATGTGGAAGGAATAACATTCACAAGGAAAAGCACCTGGTAGCACCAGTCTGTGCCACATGGACAGATTCCCCTTAGTCCTGAGCTTAAGATCATGCCAGTGTTGTGACAGTAGGAAATGTGCCCTCTTCCCCCAACCACTGTTGATTTGTCTGCTATATACTGTCATTGTCTCTTTCATACCAATGGGAAATTGTTTAACTCCTCACTAATGCACACTACTCCTTACCATATCTCATGACATGTCCCTCAACCCTGGACTCTGATTGTGCTACATATGGCTAACGTTCAGTCATGGGATCTATGAACTGGACGTTGCATAGAATTCACAAATACACTTGCACCTGTAAATAAATCACCTTGTACACATGTAGCATTTCTACGTTTATTGCGATCCATCTACTCAGCTAAAAGATTGCATTATCACTCCATGTCAATGTACACAGAATATCAGTACATGAGTACATGACTCTCAGACACAAAGCCACACACTAGGATCCTAACATGAGAAAGGTGAATGATGGTGATGTTGGCTACAACTAACTTACTAAGTATTCTATATAAATATTGATCAGATATCCTTTGAAGATGACATATGGCATGAATGGCTTTGAACCAAATCAATTGTAATTTAACAGATGGGAGTACCAGTACAACCTATTTGTGTGGTACAGTAGAAGCTAACATTATCAGTGATGGGCACCTGTCAGTGTTGTAGGATACATTTCCAAATGTGCCTTCTGTCAGATGTGTCACACTTGCCAACAAAGAAATTGCAGGAACCCATCAATGACAGGTGAAGTACCATACTTAACTGTCTAAGATAAAGTATATATACACATTGTGAATGGCTGGAGCACTGGATGGCAAATGTATGGACTAGTTGACTTTATGTAGCAGCCAATCTGACAGCTCCTTGGTCATAAGGGATACACATGGTAATCCATGTAAATAAAGACAGTAAGCATACCCTAGGCCATTCCTCCAACTTGGCCAGTGCACTCATGAGAACCCTCAGACACTCAATCAACTTATACAAAATTAGTCTAAGACTAATTTATTGTAAAACCATATACCTACAACTAACCTAAAAACTACCCTATGCTAAACTAACCTATAGTAACTTAAATAACAACTACACATATCTAACCAATTCTAAACTTATCTTACACATGTAACACCACATTCTAAACAGTTTACCCCCACCTCCCTTAAGAAACAAGATACAAGTAGGACACCATAAACTATGACTACACATGTATTAACCTAACCTATGACCTAGACAAATAATAATTTGTTTTTTGCAGTTTTAATTTTTTTATTTTTTTTTTATACACAAAAACCCTAACATGAGCCCACATCCAACCCTAACCAATACAAAATGAAGAAAAACCCACCCCACCACTATAGTTAATTTAAACTAACCTATGCCTACCCTACACTAACCTAATACTACCCATCTAAAACCCAATCTAAAACTATGTACAACTGTAAAAGGGAGGGGAAAGAACTGGGACGCTGTAGAACAAGATAAGCTACTTTTTTTGTTTCTTCAGTGTCTTCTAAATGTACCACAACACCATCCTTCTGTCTGCACTCTCCTCCTCCAATTTATCAAGTCTGGCTAAACTCTTGGCCATGTCCCGTCTCATGATTTGTTCAAATTGGTTTACAACTATTGCAGCAGTTGCCTGAACAGCTGCCTGGCTCCTGACAGGTGCAGCTGTCATGGAGGGGCTTGGACCTGTAAATTCCCCCTGCATCACTGATGTCTCCCAACACTGTCCCTGTGTGGCTGTGGCTGCTGTGGAGGTCACCCATGTGCCAATGCACACCATTCCCCAGTTGCTTTTTCCCTGTGGATCCTCTTTCCAATTCTGCTGTATCCTACATCCACTTCCATTATGTGCTGGTAGCATTCGGCCCTCTTGAAGAATGTGTGCCTCTGGTGTGGTGTCATCTTGGCAGCTGAAATATGAGAATCAAGCATCAGATTCAGCATTGGGTGGAGGCTGAACAGACATATTATGTACACTGCAACTACAGATAACACTACAGATAACACATACAGTCCACCACACATTCCTAAACAATGACTTAGCCATCTGCAGTATCATTTACATGTCACTGGCATGACAGCTGTTAGAAATGGGGTCTTTGGTTGGCAGTCAGGTTACCCCCTGTCCAAGCAAGGACCCTCACTCTAGTCAGGGTAATAGAGAATCACCCTCAGCTAACCCCTGCTTACCCCCTTGGTAGCTTGGCACGAGCAGCAGGCTTAACTTCAAAGTGCTAGGTGTAAAGTATTTGTACCAACACACACAGTAACTTAATGAAAACACTACAAAATAACACAACACAAGTTTAGAAAAATAGGAAATATATATCTAAACAAAACAAGACCAAAACGACAAAAATCCACAAGTCAAGTTATCACTAAAAATGCAAAAAGAGTCTTCATGTAATTTTAAACACACACTAACGCTGTTAGCATGAAAATGTACATTGGGCACGTCAAAAATAACCCGGCACTGGCAAGTGTGCGTCAAAAAGGGCTTGCGATAACTCGATTTAACTAACGAGCGTGACCTTGCATCGTTTCTCCTTTCGTCGGGTTGGCATCGGTTTTCTCTCTGCAGGAGAGTGATGCGCCGATCCGGTCAGCACTTTCAGGTCTGGGCAGGCCTTGCGTAGTTTTTACACGCCCAGAGGTGTTACCATAGGGAATCAAGCAGCACGATGATCCGAAAATAATGCAGAGTGGGTTGCGATCTCACAAGCCTCCGTCAGCGATGCTTTGCGTCGTTTCTCCAGCCCCAGATGCCGATCTTCGGGTCGCGCTGCAGGTGAGCGTAGATTTTCAGCCGCAGATCAGAGTTGCATTGACTTTTTCCCGCACGGTGGTCGGTGCATGGATTTTTTTCTCTTGGGCTGCCAGCTTCTCTTCTCAGGGTCCCAGGAACTGGATGGGCACCACTTAGCAGAGTAGGCGTCTCTCCAGAGACTCCAGGTGCTGGAATAGAGAAGTCGTTGCTGTCCTTGAGACTTCAAACAACAGGAGGCAAGTTCTAAATCAAGCCCTTGGAGAGTTTTTCACAAGAAAGAAGGCAACACAAAGTCCAGTCTTCATCCTCTTACTCTGGCAGAAGCAGCAACTGCTCCACAAAGCACAGTCACAGGCAGGCCAGCTCTTCTTCCTCAGTTCTTCAGTTCTTCTCCAGGAAGAGGTTCCTCTTGGTTTCCAGAAGTGTTATAAAGTCTGTGGTTTTGGGTGCCCTTCTTATACCCATTTTCTCCTTTGAAGTAAGCCTACTTCAAAGCAAAGTCTCTCTTGATTGTGAAATCCAGCCTTGTCTACGCCAGGCCCCAGACACCTATCAGGGGGTTGTAGACTGCATTGAGTGAGGGCAGGCACAGCCCTTTCAGGTGTGAGTGACCACTCCTGCCCCCCCTCCTAGCACAGATGGCTCATCAGGAAATGCAGACTACACCCCAGCTCCCTTTGTGTCAGTGTCTAGTGGGGGGTGCAACCAGCCCAACTATCAAACTGACCCAGACAGGGAATCCACAAACAGGCAGAGTCACAGAAATGGCATAAGCAAGAAAATGCTCACTTTCTAAAAGTGGCATTTTCAAACACATAGGCCCTCATTACAACCCTGGTGGTCGGTGACAAAGAGGCGGTAATATGCCATCAGGCTGGTGGTAAAAAAAAAATGGAATTATGACCACGTTGGAAAACGGCAACACAGACAGTCACTTTAACACACTGACCGCCACGGTGGTAGCAACAAGCACCGAGGCGGTAACTGCCAACAGCCAGGTGGAAAACAAGTTTCCACCCACTGTATTATGAGACACTAATCCATCATCTTTTCTGGAGCGGTACCAACGCCATCAAAAGCAGGGCGGAAACAGTACACGGAACGGAAACAACTCACCTCTGGACAATCAGGGAACAACTACGATGCCATGGAGCCCGAACTACAGGGTTTACCCATGCTCGTCTATCTCCTCATACACCAGGAATACCAACGCCGGTGAAGACGACCATGGTGAGTACTGCCCCTAGCACACAGGGGACGGGGGAGGAGAAAGAGATTGACCCACACACGCAACACCCCCACCCCCAACACCATAGACACAAACAGATGCAGTAACATTACATATACACAATGTACCCCTCAGGAATAATGCAAGGCAAAAGCAAGTGAATGAAGTGATTGTAATAAGATTAAAATAACAGTAATACGTCCTAAAAAATTAACACAGTATACAGAAATACAAATGGAGGGACACTGCCCAGTCCATATAATCCGTGGGCCACAGGGCCATATCACATAGGCCAAGGCCCCACTTGACTCCTGCCTCAATATGGAGAGAAAACTGCTGGGGCATCAGGTTGAAAAAACACAGGCACCTCAGGGAGAAGATGGTACAATGCCACTGCTCCTGGAGGGGGCGACATGCCCTCTGCAATGTCCTTGGCAGCTGGTGCAGGCACACTTGCAGTGCTGACTGGTGTCCCCTTGGAGCCTCTCACACCTGCAGTAGCTGCCACAACTACAGTGGCCGTGGACTGGGTGGCTGAGATGCTGGCCTGGGTTCTGCCCACCATGGCCCAAAGTGAAGGATGGTGGGGAGGGGCAGGGAACCAGTCAAGGGTGGAAAGGAAAAGCTTTTTGTGGACACTTGGGTGGGAAGAGGGTGAAGGTTTTGGAGTGGAGGAATAGGGAGTGGTTGTAGGAGGTGTCTGCTGTGTTTGGGTGCAGGTGTATGGGCTGGATGCTGTTGTGAGGTGGATGGCTGTTGGGTGTCTGAGTGCTTGCGTTTGTGTACTTTGGGAGGAGGGGGCACAGACACAGTGGGAGAGGACACAGGGGATGTGTGCATGGATGTGGGGGTGGTGACTGCCAGTGAGGGGTGTGTAGTGATAGACGTGATGTTGATGGAGGTAGTGGATGAGGATGTCGTGCATGCAGGTGTGAGTGGAGACGCAACTGGGAGGGAAGTAGACGATGAGAAGGAGGGGGACACAGTGGAGGGAGTGGATGTTGGCATGTCTGATTCTGGATGGTGTTTGTGTGAGTGCCTGTGGGATGATGTGTGGTGCTGTGTTTGCCTGAGCCACTCCTGTGTGTTGTCTTGGGTACATGCTGGTCTGATGGTGTGCTTGGGATAGGCTGGGGTTGAGGGGAATGGGACTGGGTAGGTTAGAGACAGGGACAATGGCTGCCATCAGGAAGGAGGCCAGAGCCTGGAATGATCGCTGTTGGGCCACCACGCCAGAGTGAATGTCCTCCAGGAATGCATTTGCTTGTTGCAAATGCCCTGCCAGCCCCTGGATGGCATTCAGTATGGTTGACTGCCCAACAGAGATGGATCGCAGGAGGTAAGTAGACTCCTCACTCAGGGCTCACTGGGGCAGGGACTGAGGTGCCTGGGGCGAAGGAGATGCCCACCCTCCTGGTTGAGCAGGCATGGGAAACACACTGAGGAGCTGCTGGGAGGGCAGTGCTGGTACGGGGGTGGCGACTGTACATGTAGTTGGGGTGGGCACAGAGGTGTCCACCACAACCAGGGAGCTACCATCTGAGGAGGTATCACTGTCAGAACTGTCCCCTCCAGACTCCGCTGGGGTGCTCCCCTCGCCCTCCATCCCACTGGTGCCCTCAACGTCAGTGGATTTGGCCTCATGGGCCCTGTGGGATGCAGCTCCCTCCGTCGCCGATGCCTCTGATACTCTGCCAGATGATGCTAATGAATATAAGGACAGGGTGGCAAAACAAAAAGTGGGGGGGACAGACATTGGATACACTTGGTCAATTTCAGCAACAACACCGCCGTTGGCGTATACAACACACAGGGAACAGCCCTATGCACTAGGCAATGCACTACCACAATGCTAGTCACCGGGCCATGGAGAATTATGCCTAATGCCATTAGCAACATGCCTGAGACCCACAGAACCCTGCCCAGTAGTAAATGCTCACTAGCTTGTTTGTGGGTGGAGTGCAACAGACCCTACCCAACATGGAACCTACCCTGCAATATTCGACCTGTGCCTAGGGGCACCCACAGGCCCTTATCCCCCACCCAGATAACACCCCACCATGTGAAATTTGCAGAATTAGAAACTGTACTCACCCCCTTGTGGCTGCTGTGATGCCTTCAATCGCCCATCCAACTCCGGATAGGCCATCTCTTGTATGCTGAACATCAGGGGGGGTCAGGGTTCGACGGGTACCCCTTCCTCGTTGGGAGGCCATCCCCAGCTGGGCCTCCGCCGTCTTCCTTGCCCAGCGTCTCAGGTCCTCCCACCATTTGTGACAGTGGGTGCTCCGCCTGCTGTAGACCCCCAGGGTACGCACATCCTTGGCGATGGCACGCCATATACCATTTTTCTGATGGGCACTGACCTGCAGACAAATAAACATAGAAAAAAGGTATCAGTCATACCGACTGGCCTGTTACACCCATGGCCCACCATATCCCTCCCATCCCCTTACGCACATACATTGATCACCATACATGCAGCACTCTGCCCAGGACCCCTCAACCCCCGCCCCTTTCACGCAGCCTTCACACACAACACTCCATGCATCCATGCCCCATGCATCGTCCACACAGTTTACTCACCTGTTGGTCTGGAGGCCCATGAAGCAATCGGTACTGGGGTAGGACCCCATCCACCAGTCTCTCCAACTCCTCCGAAGTGAAGGCTAGGGATCTTTCCCCAGAGACTCGAGCCATGGTCGCTTACAGACACAGGTCACAGCAGCACTTGCAGTGTAGGTCCTCTACTGTTGAAGGTTCGGTAGCAAGTGAGTGAACAGATAGAAAATGGCGGTCACATCCGCTGCGGTGCATACCATTGACAACAGGACCCCGTAAGGCCCAATGATAACCAATGAGGAGTTGCATGGCGGTCCTTGACCGCCTCACGCAACGGAGCACAATGTCAACAGAATTACATCATTTCCACCTGTCCCTCCACACAGGACAGGTGTCCGCCATTTCGGGGGGGCAGTCCACGGCACATAACTACGTCACAGCAGACATAAGCACATCTAGGGACTACACGTAAACATACTGTTTCTGTCACAACATCCAATGCGTTTTACTCTAGGATATGTTTGAAAATGACCAGCTGTTCTCCATTTTGCCCCCTAGATTACAACCGCTGAGGATGATTAGGAGATGGAGACATCCCCCCGTTTACATGCCCCTGGTGGACTTGGCAACAATCGAGGACAGGCACATTATCCCCACCTACAAACTTCATAGGGCCACAATCCAAGAGCTGTGTACCCAATTGGAGCCAGACCTGATCTCAGCTATCCGTCAGCCCACTGGGATACCCCTTCTTGTGCAAGTCCAATCAGTGCTACATTTCTTGGCAAGTGACTCCTTCCAAGTGACAGTGGCAATTGCAGCAGGGATGTCACAGCCAATGTTCTCAATAGTGCTGACCAGAGTGTTTTCCGCCCTGATGAAACACATGCGCAGCTACATTGTTTTCCCCCAGGTGGAGGATTTGGCCACAGTGAAGGCTGAGTTCTATGCAATGGGACATATCCCCAACATCACTGGAGCAATTGATGGCACACATATTGCCTTTGCCCCCCCCACCGGAGAAGTGAAGAGGTGTTCAGAAATTAAAAGAGCTTTCACTCTATGAATGTGCAGATAGTGTGCCTGGTGGACCAGTACATCTTCCATGTGAATGCAAAGGATCCTGGGTCTGTGCATGATGCCTTTATCCTGAGGAATAGCAGCATCCCATATGTGATGGCTCAACTCCAGAGGCACCGGGTGTGGCTAAAAGGTGAGCCCATGGTCCCCACCCAGTGTCTGTTGGTATATGGGTGTGGGGTTGGCCCTAATGGTGAGTGTGTGGCTAAAAGGTATACCTTGATATTTGCAGGTGACTCTGGTTACCCAAACCTCTCATGGCTTCTGACCCCAGTGCGGAATGCTAGGACAAGAGCAGAGGAACGTTACAATGAGGCACATGGGCATACAAAAAGAATTATTGAGCGCACCTTTGGCCTCCTGAAGGCCAGGTTCAGGTGCCTCCATCTGACAAGTGGATCCCGGTCCTACTCACCAAAGAAGGTGTGCCAGATCATCGTGGCATGTTGCATGTTGCACAACCTGGCCTTGAGACGCCAGGTGCTTTTTCTACAGGAGGATGAGGCTGGAGATGGTCGTGTGGCAGCGGTGGAGCCTGTGGACAGTGATGAAGAGGATGAGGATGTGGAAAACAGAACAACTATGATACAACAGTACTTCCAGTGACAAAAAGGTAAGACACTGTGGGGGTCATTCTGACCCTGGCGGCCGGTGACCGCCAGGGTCACCGACCACGGGAGCACCGCCAACAGGCTGGCGGTGCTCCCGAGGGCATTCTGACCGCGGCGGTTCAGCCGCGGCAGAAAGGGTAAACCGGCGGTCTCCCGCCGGTTTACTGCTGCCCCAGTGAATCCTCCATGGCGGCGGAGCGTGCTCCGCCGCCATGAGGATTCAGACACCCCCTACCGGGAAACCCGCCATGAACAGGATGGCGGTAGGGGGTGCCGCGGGGCCCCCGTAAGAGGGCCCCAAAAAGTATTTCAGTGTCTGCTGTGCAGACACTGAAATACGCAACGGGTGCCACTGCACCCGTCGCACCTTCCCACTACGCCGGCGCCGCCCGCCGAAGTCAGAATCACCCCCTGTAACTTCACCTTCCATTGCAGTTTTGTGTAGTGATTTTCTCTGGCAGGCTGCTGTTCCCGCTACTATGGCCACTTACTGTACCCTATGACATGTCTATTCACGGATCTTTTTACCCTACTCTGGGTCCTGGGGTATTGACTGCAGCACATTATAGGTCATACCTATGCATACATAACTGTACAGTCTAATTGCAATGTCTGCAGATTGTTAAACAAATGCATCCTTAAAATATTTGACAAACTCCATGCTTGTATTTTTTAAAAGGGTGTTTATTTCAGTGTTGAGAAGTAAATGGGGATGTGCAATGGGCTGGGGTGATGATGGAAGAAAGTCCAGGATAGAGTCCAGTATGTTTGTATCACAGGTTCATTGTCCAATGAGGCATAGGAAGGGGAGCAATTGAAGTTCAAGGTGGACAGGGTAACAGAGTAGGACATAAAGGAGACAGTCAGGAGAGTCTTATTTCCTGGTGGGGTCTTGGCAATGTTCTCTGGCTTCTGCCTGGATCGCAGGGACCATTTGCATGGTAGTTCTCCTTCTGCAGGGGGGCTTCTGCCTGTTGTTCATGTGGCGGGGCCTCCTGTCCACTAGCATTGTTGGAGGTGGAGGGCTGTTCATTGGCTAGTGTCAGGGACCCGTTGGTGTGCCACTGCCTCCCTCATGGTGTTGGCCATGTCAGCCAGCACCCCTGCAGTGGTGACCAGGGTGGTGTGGGTGTCCCTCAGGTCCTCCCTGATCCCTAGGTATTATCCCTCCTGCAGCCGCTGGGTCTCCTGCAACTTGTCCAGTATCTGGCCCATCATCTCCTGTGAATGGTGGTAAGCTCCCAGGATGTTGGTGAGTGCCTTATGGAGGGTCGGTTCCCTGGGCCTGTCCTCCCCCTGTCACATAGAAAACCTCCCAGCTTCCCTGTTGTCCTGTGCCCTGTCCCCTGAACCCTGGGCCCACTGCCACTGACCCCAGGTCCCTGATCGTCCTGTGTTTGTGTGGTGTCCTGGGGTCCCTGTAGTGGTGGACACACTGTTGATTGACGTGTCCTGGGGTCAGAGGTATGGGCCCGGTGGTTGGGTGCTGTGCTGGTGCTTCCTGAGGGGGGAGATTCTGTGGTGGTATGGGACTGTGGCTGGGTAACCGACTGTCCAGAGGTCCCAGATCGGCCAGGTTGGTCATCTTGATCCAAGTGTGAGAGCTGCTGTCATTACTGTGGGCCTCTTCTGTAGGGGGACTGGATGTTGCTGGCACCTCCTCTCTGGTGACGTTGTGTAGGGGACCTGTGGGGATGTAAATGCAGTGTTATAGTTTCTGCGTGTGCCATCTTGTGCATGGGTATGTTTCCCTCTATGGTTGATATTACCATGGCAGATTGGCCTTAGTGGGAGTTGTTATTTGGTGGGCTAGGTGATTGTCTCTAGTGTGCATGCAGTGGGCATGGTTGTCCATGCAAGTCTGTGATGGGTGTCCATGCATCGTTGGGGTTTGCAGGGCTTGGCATTGGGATGAGTGGGTTGTGATGGTGGGGTGTATATGAGGTGGTGGAGTTATGGTGGTGTGGGTAGGGATGGGGATTTGTGATGGCATGCAGGTAGGTGGGGTAGTAGTAGAGTTGACTTACCAGAGTGCAGTCCTCCTGCTACTTCTGCCAGGCCCTCAGAATACAGTATTGCCAAGACTTGCTCCTCCCATGTTGTTTGTTGTGAGGGAGTAGGTGGGGGTCCACCGCCAGTCCTCTGTACTGCTATCTGGTGTCTTGCAACCACGTAACGCACCTTCCCCCGTAGGTCGTTCCACCTCTTCCTGATGTCATCCCTTGTTCTGGGGTGCTGTCCCACGGCATTGACCCTGTCTACGATTCTCCACCATAGCTCCATCTTCCTAGCATTAGATGTCTGCAGCACCTGTGATCCGAATAGCTGTGGCTCCACCCGAATGACTTCCTCCACCATGACCCTTAGCTCCTCAGAGAACATGGGGTGTCATTGTGGTGCCATGGGTGTAGTGTGAGTGGTGTGTTTGAGGGTGTGTGGGGTGATGTTTTGGGATGTGTGATGTGAGGTGTGTGGATGGTGTATGGGTGATGGTGTTCTGGGCCGCAGTGGTTCTGTGCGTATTCTTGGTGTCTCTCTCTCTCAGTTGTAAAGTTTTTTTGAGTCATAAAGGGTTGTGGATAGTGTGTGTGTGTGTGTTTTATATTGTTGTGGGTGTGTAGGTGTGGTGGGTGTATTTATGTCTGGTGTGTGTAGTTTGAATTGTCCAATGTGGAGTTGGTTTGTGTGTGGGTATCCATTTTGAGCACAGCGGTATTTACCACCAATGGTTTACCACGGTTGAATGTCCGCTGCCGTGCTTCGTGGGTCATAATGATGTGGGAGTTGTTCTCTTGGCGTGAAGGTGTGGGTTTTTCTACCGCCAGTTTATCACCGACCTTTGGGCTGGCGGACTTGTGTGTGTGTCTGTATAGAGACAGATTTCTATGCGTGTGTCATAATACGGGTAGCGGTATACCGCCGCGGTTGCGGTATGTTGGCGACAGTCAGTATGGCGGTAAGCGGCACTTACCACCAATGTCACAATGAGGGCCATAATCTTAAAATCAACTTTACTAAAAGATGTATTTTTAAATTGTGAGCTCAGAGACCCCAAACTCTACCTGTCCATCTGCTCCCAAAGGTAATCTACACTTTAATCATATTTAAAGGTAGCCCCCATGTTAACCTATGAAAGGGACAGGCCTTGCAACAGTGAAAAACAAATGTAGCAATATTTCACTGTCAGGACATATAAAACACATTACTATGGGGGTCATTCTAACCCCGGCGGGCGGCGGTTGCCGCCCGCCTGGCGGGAACCGCCATTTGGCCGCACCGCGGTCAAAAGACCGCTGTTGCCATTCCAACTTTCCCGCTGGGCCGGCGGGAAGGAGGCCTGCAACACTGAAGCCGGCTCCGAATTGAGCCGGCGGTGTTGCAGGCGTGCGACGGGTGCAGTTGCACCCGTCGCGCTTTTCACTGTCTGCTAGGCAGACAGTGAAAAGCATGCTGGGCCCTGTTAGGGGGCCCCTGCACTGCCCATGCCAGTGGCATGGGCAGTGCAGGGGCCCCCAGGGGCCCCTAGACACCCGTTACCGCCAGCCTCTTCCTGGCGGTGACAACCGCCAGAAACAGGCTGGCGGTAAGGGGGTCAGAATCCCCATGGCGGCGCTGCTTGGCGGATTCGCCCAGCCGGGGGTAAACCGGTGGGAAACCGCCGGCCCCGGTTTTCTGACTGCGGCTTTACCGCCGCGGTCAGAATGGGCAAGGAAGCACCGCCAGCCTGTTGGCGGTGCTTCCGTCATTCGCGGCCCTGGCGGTCTTTGACCGCCAGGGTCGGAATGGCCCCCTATATGTTCTACCATAACCATACACTGCACCCTGCCCTTGGGGCTACCTAGGGCCTATCTTAGGGGTGTCTTACATGTAAGAAAAGGGAAGGTTTAGGCCTGGAAAGTGGGTACACTTGCCAAATCGAATTTACAGTTAAAACTGCACGCACATACACTGCAGTGGCAGTCTGAGACATGATTACAGAGCTACTTATGTGGGTGGCACAACCAGTGCTGCAGGCCCACTAGTAGCATTTGATTTAGAGGCCCTGGGCACCTCTAGTGTACTGTACTAGGGACTTACTAATGAATCAAATATTCTAATCATGGATAAACCAATTACTTACACATTTTGTAAAGGAGCACTTGCACTTTAGCACTGGTTAGCAGTGGTTAAGTGCCCAGAGTAACAAAAACAGCAAAAACAGAGTCCAGCCCACATCAACAACCTGGGAAACAGAGGCAAAAAGTTAAGGGAGACCACACCAAGGATGAAAAGTCTAACAACAGCTATCAATTGTTTACCATCAGGGCCTAGAGGTGAGTAGACTAAATTGTCCATGATCAACATTTGTGTCATCCAACTTGTGAGGATCACGTGCCCCAACAAGTCTGGATTTCCTGTGTCCCTGTGCATAAGGGGCGCTGTGTATGCAATCCACCACCTCAACACTTCTGGTGAAACATGAAGGCTTGCCCAGCCATCATGGATGCAAGGTGGGGCCAAATGATAGGCTGTCTGGAAACTTCCCACTGGCTATTTTAAGGTTTGGTAAATCATCATTCATGTGTTGTGGTGTAAGGGCTAAGTATAATTTACAAGGGGGCACACCATTGCCCATGATGTCGCCACATGTACAACTGATGCAATGTCCCCAGAAGGTTTGGTCAAAGCCTGACCTGCATATCAAAGTTGTCTACACATTACAGAACCAAGGGGAATATTTATAACCCAATTGCGCTGAATTTGCATCATTTTTTTACACCAATTCGGTGCAAAACTAACTCCATATTTATGTTTTGACGTTAGACTAGTCTAACGTCAAAATATTGGAGTTTGCACCATTTTTCAGATGCGTGAACCTACCACACCACACCACACCAGAGGGACACCGGAGGATGGGGGACCCCATCCCAGGTAAGTAGGGAAAGTATAGGTAAGTATTTTCTTTTTAAATTAAAGTGCCATCGGGGCCCAACTTGGGGTCCCCTGCATGGCACAGGTTGAAATGGCCATGCCCGGGGACACTGGTCCCCTGTGCTGACCATTGGGGCGCTGGGCACGAGTCCTGCCTTTTCTAAGACAGGAGTCATGAGGTATGGATGGTTTTGCACTAAAACATGACGCTAGGCTGGTTAGAGTCATTTTCTTTACTCTAACCAGCCTAACGTCATTTTTGGTGCAAAACCCCCTTCTCCCATACCGCCAGTCCCACCTGGCTAATGTCATTTGTTTTATGCTAGCCCACCCTTGGCACCGGCTTACACTATTCCATAAATATGGTGCCTGGCTGATGCTCAGGAATGGTGCAAGCCGGTGTTAAACTTTTTTGGTGCAAAACCGTGTTAGTGCAGTTTTGCACCAAAAAGTATAAATATGCCACTAAAGCCCCTTACCCTGTGCTATTTTGTGCTACATGTGTTAAACGTCACATACATGGTGGCTCAATGGGTGCCTTTAGGCCCACTGTTAGTTTGGCACTGCACTGGGTGCTGCAACAGTATCCTGATACATTGTACATCCTTTGTACATGCATGTCAGGCATCATCAAAGTACCAGGTACGCACACAGCATTCACATCATATGCAAATATGATGTGACCTACATCACTCACAAATATCATGGTGGCAGGACCATGTTGTGAAAACTGCTGAGATCTGGCATGGGAAAAATCATAGACTTTTCCCACAACCATCTGGAGCTGAGTTGTCTATTAAATGTGTACACTACTGACGTTGTCTAGCGCAATATGGGTCCATGCGCTACTACAGCCTGAAAACATATATCTGAAGGGTAGTGAGGCACCTGTGATGCATGTGTCTCCAACATTAGCCCCTAGAGACCTCTGAAGATATAACCGCATCTGTACTGTCATGTAAGTGTAAGCTATGTGTGGCACACGGTGCTGTCAATAGTGCTGTGACAAAGTAGTTGTCAACAGGCATGGTATGTACATAAACATCTGCCCTGACACCTATCATGGTAGACATCAATGAACGTGTGGCCAGCCATTCCAATTCCTCATACACACAATTCCGTGCCAGCACACATTGCCCTTTGTACTACAAGCAAGCCATTCCATTGTACAAAATTCCAACAGACATGATGTCACCATCATGATATTATATCATTAGTCAGGCAAAACCATTATTCATAGCATTCCACACTTCAGACTGATTCACACCAAACCCTTGATTGGCATACATGATGCACAAGATCACACTTACTGGCTGCTTCAGTGTATTCAAATCAGGCCAACTCACCAACGGTGTAGGGTGGAGGTCCACCTGCAAGAAATGAATTGAAAACATTGCTTAGTGTAATTTGTACATATCAGTTAATGGACAACATTGTTCACTATCCGCTTGTTAGGCTGAGTGAGCAAGTTATCCTAGTGGTAGATCAGAGCAACTGACAAACATCTATGATCAGTCAATCACACATAGGTGGTCATTCTGACCCTGGCGGTCTTTGACCGCCAGGGCGGAGGACCGCGGGAGCACCGCCGACAGGCCGGCGGTGCTCCAATGGGGATTCCGACCGCGGCGGTAAAGCCGCGGTCGGACCGGCACCACTGGCGGGGTCCCGCCAGTGTACCGCGGCCCCATTGAATCCTCCGCGGCGGCGCAGCTTGCTGCACCGCCGCGGGGATTCCGACCCCCCCTACCGCCATCCAGATCCCGGCGGTCGGACCGCCGAGATCCGGATGGCGGTAGGGGGGGTCGCGGGGCCCCTGGGGGCCCCTGCAGTGCCCATGCCACTGGCATGGGCATTGCAGGGGCCCCCGTAAGAGGGCCCCTACATGTATTTCACTGTCTGCTGCGCAGACAGTGAAATACGCGACGGGTGCAACTGCACCCGTCGCACAGCTTCCACTCCGCCGGCTCGATTCCGAGCCGGCTTCATCGTGGAAGCCTCTTTCCCGCTGGGCTGGCTGGCGATCTGAAGGCGACCGCCCGCCAGCCCAGCGGGAAAGTCAGAATTACCGCCGCGGTCTTTCGACCGCGGAACGGTAACCTGACGGCGGGACTTTGGCGGGCAGCCTCCGCCGCCCGCCAAGGTCAGAATGAGGGCCATAGTCTCAGATAATGTAGACCCACGGACCTACAAATCCCTGACACTCATGTCATGCTTTACACTGCACCATTTATTCATGGCATTGTCATGCAGGTGTTTGTTAGCTCTACACATCCATGGCCATATGGGACTACAGGACTGTTAGAAATGGGGTCTTTCGTTGGCAGCCAGGTTACCCCCTGTCCAAACAAGGACCCTCACTCTAGTCAGGGTAAGTCACACATAATCCAAAGTGTCCTGTGCCCACCCTCTGGTAGCTTGGCACTGAGCAGTCAGGCTTATCTTAAAAGGCAATGTGTAAAGTATTTGCGCAATAAATCATGCAATAACACAGTAGAACATCACAAAAAGACACCACACAGTGTTTAGAAAAATAAATAATATTTATCTGATAAGATGCAGGTCAAAATGACTAAAATGCAATAAGTATATTTTGAAATATCACTGTAAAAATGATGTAAAGTGTCTTTAGTCTTTTAAAAGCAATAAATGTCTCTTTCAAGCACAAAGTACCTGGTTTGCGTTCAAAATCTCTGCAGAGAACCCGCAGAGGAGGAGATCCGTGGAAAACAGGGAGGTGTGCGTTGTTTTCTCGGGCAGCACACAGCGAAGCAGGGAAGGCTTTGTGTAGATATCCGGCGCTCGGTCTTAGATCCTCTTCGGGTTGCGGGGTTTTCGGACACCCCGGGGACGATGTGTTGAAATCCGGGGCTGTGTCGATCTGGTGGGCATTGCGTAGAAATTTCTACTGCATGTCAGGTGCTTTTTCTATTCCTCTCTGGAAGTCGGGCTGCGTCGTTCCGGCTCGGATGTGCATCTAAGTTCCAGTTGCTACGCTGGCACTGCGTCAATCTTCTCGTGGTGAAGTCGGGCAGCGTTGTTCCAGTTCGGCGTGTGATTAATTTTTCACCGCAATGCAGGCTGTGCGTCGTTTCTGGCAGGCGGTGCGTAGATTTTCGCCGCACAAGGAGTTCTTCTTGCAGAGATAAAGTGTTTTTGGTCCTGAGAGTTCAGGGAACAGGAGGCAAGCTCTATCCAAGCCCTTCGAGAGCACTTCTCAGCACAGCCAGAGAGCAGCAGGGCAGCAGGGCAACAACAAGGTAGCAGTCCTTCACAGAAAGCAGCCAGGTGAGTCCTTGGGGCAGCCAGGCAGTTCTTCTGGGCAGGTTGCAGATTCTGGTTCAGGTCCTCTTCTCCAGGAAGTGTGTGAGTTGGTAGGAGCAGAGGCCCTGTTTAAATACCCAAATGTGCCTTTGAAGTGGGGGTGACTTAAAAGAGTGGCTTAGAAGTGCACAAGGTCCCATTTCAGTTCAATCCTGTCTGCCAGGATCCCAGTAATGGGTCTAGCAGTCCTTTATATGAGGGCAGGATACTGTACTTCGAGATGTAAGTGTCAAGCCCTCTACCCTCCCAGCCCCGGTAGACCCATTCAAAATGCAGATATATGCAAGTGTGGCTGAGTATCCAGTGTTTGGGGTGTGTCTGAGTGAATGCACAAGGGAGCTGTCAACTGAACCCAGCCAGACGTGGATTGTAAGGCACAGAAGGAATAAAGTGCAGAGAAATGCTCACTTTCTATATGTGACATTTCTAAAATAGTAATATTAAATTCATCTTCACCAGTCAGCAGGATTTTGTAGCACCATTCTGGCCATACTAAATAAGACTAAATATGACTTTCCTACTCCTTTCAGATCAGCAGCTACCACTCAAACAGTATATGAGGGTTGCCCCAACGTTAGCCTATGAAAGAAGCAGGCCTCACAGCAGTGTAAAAACGAATTTAGGAGTTTTACACTACCAGTACATGTAAACTACACAGGTACATGTCCTGCCTTTTGCCTACACAGCACCCTGCCCTGTGGGTTACCTTCGGCATACCTTAGGGGTGACTTAGATGTAAAAAAAGGGAAGTTTTAGTCTTGGCAAGTACTTTTAATTGCTAAGTTGAATTGGCAGTGAAATTGCACGCACAGGCCTTGCAATGGCAGGCCTGAGACATGGTTAAGGAGATACTTAGGTGGGTGGCACAATCAGTGCTGCAGGCCCACTAGTAGCATTTAATCTACACGCCCTGGGCACATATAGTGCACTTTACTAGGGACTTATAAGTAAATTAAATAATCCAATTGGGTATTATCCAATGTTATCATGTTTAAAGGGAGAGAGCATATGAACTTTAGCACTGGTTAGCAGTGGTAAAGTGTGCAGAATCTTAAAACCAGAAAAACAGTATCCAAAAAGAGGAGGGACGCAGGCAAAAAGTTAGGGGTGACCACCCTAAGGCTGTCGGGTCTAACAAGGACACTGCATACTTCATCTGAGGGGCATGCAATGGTTGTTGCAGTGGCTATCCCATTGTGACACACATAGTATTTGAGGCCGCCTCAGATGTTGTAGACCTCTACCTCATTGTCACAGGAAACTGACAAACAGCTGCCCAGGGGTTGTGTGTTCATTCCAAAACGTTGAGGAATGCCGTGATACATCCTTGTGCGAAGTAACCAATACCTGTCTGCCATCACAAGGCAAACACATGATCAATAATGCTTTAGGAGTTTACTCATGTGAAAATAGTTGTAAAAACCTGATTGAAATCATGGATGTATTGCCAATAGTGTGTGGCCAGCCATTGTTCGAATGGTATACCATTATTTGTCCAGGAAGGGATAAGAACATGGGCATTAGCATATGCCTCAACACAGACAAACCTGCTCTGTGGTTCAAGGATGCATTTGTTGGTGCAGGTTACTGAGTAATAGACCCGTGATGGAGCAGATGCAGAGTAGCCCCATACTGTCAGTGAGATGCGGCAGTCCTGTGGAACTAAATCAGTGTGTGTGTGTGGTAATAGACATAATTTAGGGTGTATGTGATACACAATGTACAGGAAGAGGAAAGTGCTAGCAGTCTGGACCCAGTGCATAGTCAAGCTCCCTTATATAGCCTTGGCCAATGACACAAAGGAGCAGATTGAACAACAGTGGTGCAACACCAAGTGCATCACTACAGTCCTTGTGGTCCTCAGTGTACCACTTACCCCTTCCATGTGTGCACCTAATGAGAATTAAGGCACAGCATGATGCAGGTAGGGTCCAACTGCAGGAGTTGCAACACAACACATCATCACGACTTCTGTTGACTACATAGGGGCCGATCACATACATTTATAGGCTCCCATATCACACCTGCTCTCTGAAGCCATTCAGAGTGCATTAAATATGGAATTTAGCTATTTCTCACTCTTCCCAGTGGCTTATACATTTGCCCCCCAAACAGGTTTTGAGTCCCCCTGCCATGCATGATCATTGATGCAGGCCTCTTCTTGTGCTTCTCAATACCGAGTTGCCCTATGCATGCATCACAACACTTTGTAATGGTTGTGCAGGGAAGACAGTACATCTGCCATGTCTCTTCTTCATTATTGTACATTGGAATGGCAAGCCTAAGGTGGCGCTGGGGCTCTTCATACAGGTAGCATACGACATGCCCATAACCATAACATGCAGCACTCAACCCTATCTTCAACTGTCATGCACATGCAAAAATTTACTTTATGTGGAAAATGGATACTTACCAACTGCTCCACCAATCTCGATGCCCAAGTGATCCAGCAGATCTTGCTCCCTTGTTATGAGGTCTGCCCAGTGGTGATTCAATTGGTGGTCATTTCTTCCTGTGGCAAACACTTGTCAGGTGGTAGAGCACCTTGCCCCACCACAGCTTTCTCTCTGCCTCTGTGGGGTAGTCTTGTATGACACAGCCACACAGTACCAGTATCATAGGGAGGTAGTGCTGTACCAGCCATATGAAACCCCACAGCTCATCGGCCGCCCTCCTGGCCATCCTCCCTGTCCCTGACATAATGGACTGCAAATGCAGTTCACCCCCCAAAAAAAGATTTCCCTACGACTACCTCAACTTCCCCAACTACCCCAACAAGTATACTACCCCAGACAAACACCCCACAATACAGAGACAGAAACAGAACACCTACAATACAAAAGACAGGTTAAATTACAAATAAAAAACCACAGCTACAGGACACAGCACAATAAACACTCCAAACACTCCAAAACTCCAACAACACCAGCTCCACATGCCCTCACACAGTCACAGACAATAAGAATGTGAAGTGAAAGTGAAAGTGAACTCACTGTACCATGTTTGCAGACAGAATGCCCTGTGTCATTGCTTCCTGGGCCTGTGCATCACGTTTCCAGTCATGCAAAAAAAATGTTTGACTGATGATGGTTATGCGTCGATTTTTAAACATTTTACGTGAAAATGTCTGTGGACATGCGATAGATGTTTAGGGGCAAGGCATCTTTTAGCTTTGAGAATAGTATGGTATATGCGTATGCATGTACATTTTTGATGCATAACCATCATGCGTTGTATTTTCCACATTGTGCATGAAAAGGCCTGTGAACGTACGATAGATGCTCAGGGTCCAGGAGTCTTTTACCCGTGGAGAAAAAGTATGAGGTTTAGTCGTGGGCATTTGTTTTGCATGACGGTCATCAGTCGGTTTTACACCATGGTGTGTGAAAAGGCCAGTGAATATGTGATAGATGCTCAGAGAGCAGGTGTCCTTTTATGGAGTATAGATTTGAGGTGTTTGTATAATCTATTTTGACGCATGACGGGAATGCGTGGAATTTTGCAATGTAGGCCTTTAGTGCACCCAGATTCACTTACCATGTCACATGGGCTATGCAACAATGTTGTACATATGTACTGGCTATATGTGGGCAACTATCCTGTCATGTCATAAATGTGTCATTGGTATGTTGAATCTATAGATTTGTTTATGAGTCTGCTGCATGCTATTACTCATACCTTGTGCATATGTGCGTGTGCAGCTAAACTGTGTCCACATACATGTTGGCACGTGTGTACTATGAGTGTACATATGTGTTTGATTATTAATTTGTGGGAGTACTACATTGTTATGTCTGATATACAAATGTATACATACCAACAATACAACATAAATGATGGCCCATGTCCGACACATGGTACAGCATGTGACAACCATGAAAATTTGTACTCAGAATATGCAGTGCATTATGACTGAGTTGACATCATGTTACCCCAGCCAATTTGTGTGTATATATGTGTTCACTCTGTAGTGTGGTTTTTACTTCATGAAGCTCTGCTACACGTGTGACATATAGTTCTGCATGCATCTTAGTTGCAGGAGATGGTATGTACACGTGTTACTGAAGGTTGATGCTGTGTGTGTGAACACATGTGTAGTGTCATTTCTGTAACATATAACCACAGTGGCGTGTTCATGGGATGTGAAACCTCACATTACTATCTTCCTGCATAGACACATGTCAGCATTTGACAGATGCATGTGTAGTCACATCAGTGCCACCTATGTTTCCGTATGTCGGAATACATGTGAAGGTCATTTCTTACAATCACTGATCTTGTGATACCTCTGCTCTAACTTTTGTGCTAGGTCACCTTTTGTTCAGAATCCATACACATTACCATGCCTGAGCCATTACAGTGGTACATGTGTGCTGAGATATCTGGTATATGTGATCATGCTACCAACTAGGCACTCACATTTGTCCACATCATGTTTGTTATGACTGTCACATACAATGGCATATCACTGTGTAGGAGAATTGCAGTCTGGCATAGATGGTAGCCTACTCATCTTCACTACTGTGTGAGTTTGCATGGAAACCCAAACCCATGGTTGCATGTGAAGGGGCAAGTTAATGAAGCTCCAGTTTACTCAGCCCGCTGTGCACATGCATCAAGCTCCTGACAATGTTGTACGTTTATATAGCCAGAACAAAGGTGTTAGGGTTTTTTGAGTGGGGATCTAGCCTCTTCATGATTGCTACTCAGCAGAACAATGCACACTCCCCTGCATATAGACACATGCACAATTGCGTTACTTGATATCAGCTTTCCCCTCTCATGTACAGAAGACTGGGCACTTGCATGTGTTGGACATGTCTCATCATTTGATGTCCTTAGTTATGTCCATGGGCAGCTTTTTTAGGGGTTGTATATCTGCTATGACTTCTATTTTGGGAACGTGCCAAGGTAAAGATGGTGTTGTCTGTCACTGCCACCTGTCATGTTGGCATGTGATGAGCAAATACCAGGTTATGGCAGTGGCAAACATGATTGGGTTCTGTACTGACCTGGCCACCCTCTCTTTACATATGTTGAATGTTGACATGTAGACACTGATGTGTTGCAGTTAGTAGTGGTCTATGTGTGTTACTTCTCCATGATTTCCCTCATTATGGGTAAGTTATATATTGTCTCCTACATTGCTCCCATTCTTTAGGCTGCTTGCACTTTGAACACATCTTCTACAACAACATTGTCTGGTCATACCTGGACAGGATACAACATGTGACTTGTGTAATTTGTAGATGTACACATCTTCTACTACTCGCTACATGATAGTTACCATCCCATTGAAGGTATTTGTGAGATGTAATAAGTGCTGCGCACACATGACATTATACCTGCCACAGCACTTGTGTTGTCTCCAAGTGACCTCCCATGTTGTATTTGTAAGTATCTGTGGGTATCTCTCAGCTGTCTATTCACATCCTCCGTTGAACATGGATATGCATTTTTTCCAGCATGCCACAACCTAGGTAACTTGTACCATGTCTGAATGATTTTGAGGTGTGAAATCATCTCACTGCTGTTTTTTACATTAGCCATATTCAATATACATGGCTAATTCTACTCCCATTCAGTTTCATGATATTCCAGCCATCACGTGTATGAGGGTGTGTATCACACATTTATAAGATGATCTAATTTGTTGCAGTAGTATATCTAGCGTCCAATACATGATTTATCACAAACACCTTCAACGCAAGCACAGTGCTGGCTTTGGGAGAGGGAATACCTATTTTCCCATGGGTCCCTGTGCACGGTGCATGTAACGTCAGGTATGTCCTCTATATTCCTGCCGAGTCCTACTGTGACATCCATGATCTTTACGGTTTTGCACAAACTCTACTCCATGGTGAAGCATTTCCAGTATATGGAACAGACATGGTGGTGTTAGGGGGGCGCTAAGGGGTAGGTGCTGCTCCCTTTATCATCATTCAGCCCCATGGCCTTTCATAGCAGGTTAATTTGTATTTGTATGTGTGTGACACAATGCAGCTGACAGGTGTATGGGTTCACTACAGGTATGTCAGGTATATGTAGATGATATGTAGTTGGCAATGGAACCATTTGGGTGGCATTTGATATAGGTGCTGCTAGAGGCTTGCACACCATGGTTTATGTTGGACTGTACCTATGTGTGACCTTCTTTAAATGGCCATTGTATATGCCATTGACATGGCTGAGCTATTCTCTGTTGCATGTAATGTGTGTGAGATCTGTATTTAGTTGTCAACTAGCGGACACTTGTAGTGGTTTGTGAGCAGCTTCTGTATGCAAAGGGGACATTGCTCCACCTCTCCACATGTGGTATGCCCGTCAGGGTGTGGCTATGTTATGTACATGTGGGTGTATGTGTTTGTGATGTGCAATGATTGCGGTGTAGTGTGGCATGTTGCATATGTGTTGTTGCCTGTCCATCTGTGTTCCCATGCCCATGTGTATTTCATGTGGTGTATGTCTTGTTTGTCCTACTTGGTTGGTGTGCTGTGTGTGTAATGATTGGCATGGTGGCTTACCTTTGAGTAGACCATTGCCATATTGCCCATTCTGGATCCGCTCATTGATAGTGGAATGGTGGTATATGTAGGTATCATGGACGCTGCTAGGATATTTTGCTAGGATGTTGGTGAAGAGCCCACAGTGGTTTACAATGGTCTACACATTGATTGAATTGGTGTGCTTGCGGTTCCTATATAGGTGTTCCTTTGCTGCAAGTGGCACCAGTTGCACCTGGGTGCAGTCCATTGCACCCAGCACATGCGGAAACCCAGCTATTTGGTAGAAACCTTGTTTGGTCTCATGCTGCAGATGCTGGGTGTTTGGGAAGCTGATGTGGTGGCGTGTGAGATGTATGATAGCGTCCAAGACTTTAGGTAGGAGGACCGAGAAGGATGGCTGGGCCTTACCAGCCACTTGTGCGCTCATCAGCTGAAAAGATCCAGAAACCAGCATATTGAGGACAGTGAGGAGTTTTGTCATGGGTGGAATAGTAGTGGGAGTCTGCACCCTTGCTATGATGTGCGGGTCAATGTGGTGCAGCAGGCATGCAATGGACTCCTAGATCAGTTGGTACATCCTGATCACATCTTGTTCCCTGAGGCCAGGGGTGGTTGTCTGCTGTCTGAACATCCTCTCCCACCTTCTTTGCTGCCCTTGTGGCTGCTGTGGTGGTATTTGTGGTTGCTGCGGTGGTGGTGGAGGGACCTCCTGTCTTCGTTGACATGTGCAGCATGTGCCAAGCTGGAGCAGTACCACTTCCATGTTGTCCTGGAGGTTACAAATGGTCTTTCTGTGTGTTTTCATTGAGTGGTGGGCCTCTTTTAACGCCTGGTCAATTTTGACGCCCTTCGGACTTAGTGCCCTTTTTTAGGTCCACTTCCTTGATATGAGTTGTTTTTGCCTCAGGAGTTAAATATGGCGCTACAGAGCTAGCGTCATTTTTAGGAATGGAACGTCTACCTTGCATCTCATTGTCACAATGAGACGCAAAGTGGGTTGGCGCTTCTTAAAAATGGCGTTAACTCCAATATTTTAATGCTAGGAGGATCTACCGTCAACATATAAATATGAACTTCAGTTAGTGCCACTTTTGTGTCATAAAAAATGACACAAAGGCGGCACAAGCAATTAATAAATATGGGCCTAAGGTTGTCAGGGTGTTTCTTGCCAATACAACGGCAGTGTCAGTAATGGTTGTGTGGTGTTATATGTCAGCAGCATCATGGTAGTTTTCAACCAATTTATGGTCAGGCCAGACCATTCCCTGAACTGAATGATTTCTCCTATTATTGGTTGCAGGGTTACCTCTTGGTTTTTGGCTACTTAGAGAACATCATCTGCATACAAAGATATCAATAATCTCTGTATGCAATTGGGTGTCCCTATGGCTGTGGACTTCTTGTAGTACACATGCTAGTGGCCTGATTGCCAGTGCAAAAATTAGGGGTTACAGGGGGCATTCCTACCACACTCCAAGTTGTATTCCTAAATGGTGAAACAACTGTCCATTAATATGTTTTGCATCATCACTCTTCCCAGTCCCACCCTATTAAGCATCAGCATTATAAATAGCCATTCAACCAAAGCGAACACCTTGGCCACATCTAGGGAGACCACTACTGCTCTCAGCCATTGGTCAAGCTGATGAGCCACTATAAGAAGGGTTGTCAAATTGTTGAGCAGCCTGGTATAAACCATGGCTCATCTGGTAAAACCAGTCCGAATAGTAGTGACATCAATCTACCTGCTAGTATTTTGCCTAGTTGTGTAGTATCTAGGTTTATGAGGGCCAGTGGTCTGTCTGCAAGACCCATACTCTAGTGTGGGTTTTCCTGGTTTCACTTTCATTATATATATCGTTTCCCATACTTTTGGGGCAGCTCTCCTTTCAAAATAGTTTTGTCTTACATTTCTTCCACTGCTTTTTCAATGTCATCCTCTGTGAGTGGTGAAAAAGCATTGTATCTGTTTTTGTGCCGCCTCCAGACAGGCTAGTGTCATCGCATCCAGGTACTGATTTATGTCTGCATCCTGTGTGAGAAGCTGTATAGTCTGATTTAGTAACCAACAAAATGGCCAAAGGATATAGTTGTGCGGTGAGCTGTATTGATAGTGACAATTTGATCTGCTGCCCACTTAAGTTTTGCAAGGCTACCCAGTGTGTGCCTAGGGCACCCTCCATCTCCATCAGCATTAATTTTTTACAAATTATTGGTTTATTTTTCCCTACACCCACTTACTGCCATAGGTCTCTCAGGGCATGGGTGGACATCAGCCTTTTTTTTTTAAGGATTATTTAATTTTCCCCTGCACCCCTTGCCTGCCATAGGTATCTTAGGCCACAGCCACACAGCAGCATTGATTCTGCAAGGATTATTAAATTTTTCTCTGTACCCCCTGCCTGTTATCGGTCTCTTAAGCCAATAGCACACACCAGCATTAATCTTCTGTGTGCTGGACCCTCTAAAAGACCTGTGGGGACTGAAGGTCATAAACTTTGTTTTTTTTGCCGGATTGATTAAAAGGCCTCTTTCCCTGCAGAACACGGCAAACCAATCCATCAAGATCTGTATGCCCATTAGAGACCGTGATACCAACAAGGTATCATCTGAAATTAGCAATATTGGTGTTTTACAGCAAACTATCCTCTGTGCATCCTCCTACACTGTTCCATGTTGACCACAAAAACATTCAGGTACAACAAGAAGAGAGTAGGGGCTAGCACGCAAACCTGCTGCACCCCGCATCTGACCTTAATCTGATTGGTGAGCTCCTCTTGTTGTCCCCTCCAAACTTGGGCAAAGTATCCACAGGCAGACATATTAAGGTGACAAGTAGTGGAACGGGTATCCCCTTATCCCTAAGCAACTCCCACTGTTTGACTCATGGAACTAGATCAAATGTCATTTTTAGATCCACAAAGATAACTTAAAGATGTAGTTTCTGGATGATCATAGTCTTCCAGTAATCGGTCATGAATGTAAATACTTGGTCTATAGTGCTGACTTGTTTTCTGAACCCTGCCTGAAGATAAAATGGGACATCTGCCTCATCTATCCACACTTCAAGAGAAAACAGAATCTTTCTGGCAAATTATTTTGGGGAGGCGTCTAACAGCTTAATTGGCCTATAGTTAAGTGGGGTGTCCTTTGATCCCTTCTTGTCAATCAGGAACTATTTCTGCAGCCTTCTATCTTTTTTCAGCACCCTCCAGAATCGCATTAGTGAGCTTATTCAGGTACTTTGCCCAGTTGTCAGCTTTTCTCAGAGTGATGCTCATGATTACATTCCTAGTTCTCTCAAGGTCTGTGATGAGATCCAGTTCTATGCCAGATCTCCTTGGCCTAGGAAAACAGTGTATGTAAAATCATCTGAAAATCTACCTCTGTACACATCTTAATGGGTGGTATGCCCAGTATCGGGATTCTCCACTCCTTATCCTCGACCTCTCCAGGGGATTCGTAGAGATCGACTAAAGGCTCAAAGATGGTATTAAAATACCCATGACTTTCAAGGGGTCATTGGGATCGAGATTTCCCCTGTCTGCCCAAGAACGTTTGAGTGTCAGAAACTCCCCAGTCCCTCTAACCCCTCTATTATAGATGTTATATATGTACAGTGGGCATACACCCTTGCTGGATACACAGATGTCCTGTATATCAAACAAGATGCTTCAAGTGACCTTATAACTACACTCAATGAGAGCCAAACCCGTGTTAGTGGGCTACCAGGTGGGTGACCACTGCCTATGTGTTGCTCTGGAATGCAAAATTTGGAATAGCTCACCCTAAATACTAGTTACACACACCATGGCACTCATTCTGACCCTGGCGGTCGGTGATAAAGCGGCGGCCAAGCCGCCAACAGGCCGGCGGTCTAAAATATGCAATTCTGACCCTGGCGGGAACCGCCAACACAGCCCGCCAACTTAACACTCCGCCCGCCACGGCGGTACAAACAAACAGCGCGGCGGTTCCCGCCAACAGCCAGGCGGCAGACAATGTACCGCCCACCCTATTACGACCCACCAATCTGCCACCTTTTCCGGGGCGGGAGCACCGCCGATAAGAACACGGCGGGAACAGACTTCGAACGGGAAAACGCTCACCTCTACGCACTCCACGCGAGATTCCGGCAGTATGGAACCAGAGTTGCAGGTCATCCCCGCACTCCTATTCCTGCTCATATACCAGGAGCACGCCCGGCGGCGCGGAAGACATCGGTGAGTACTGCACCTACGACACAGGGGAGGGAAAAGATTACCGGCACACACCCACCCACCCACACCCACTACAACACACACATCAATGCATTCCCACAGATCACTGTCACAACCCACAAACCACCCCCCTCCGAAATAATGCAAAGACCAAAAGAAGAGATCATAAACGGGCAGATATATTGAAATATGTACACCAGTAATCCCAATAAATAAATAAACTATGTACAAAATATATACAGCTACTAAATGTAGTCCAACCACTGTCCGTGGATCACAGGGGTCCTGTGCAAAGGGGCAAGGCCCAGTCCCACGACAAGAACTCCACGGAGAGAACACTGCAGGGGCATCAGAAAGAAAATAGGACAGGCACCTCAGGGGGAAGGGAAGGGGGGGCACCTCAGCCACTTGAGTACACGACGCCAGATCCACGAGGGGACTCCATGACCACTGGCCCATCCTGGGGAGAGCAAAGCCACAGTCCAAACAGTCCATACAGTGGGTGGCCTGCCCACTGGGCCATCCTGGGGAGAGCAAAGCCACAGTCCATACAGTCCATACAGTGGGTGGCCTGCCCACTGGGCCATCCTGGGGAGAGCAAAGCCACAGTCCAAACAGTCCATACAGTGGGTGGCCTGCCCACTGGGCCATCCTGGGGAGAGCAAAGCCACAGTCCATACAGTCCATACAGTGGGTGGCCTGCCCACTGGGCCATCCTGGGGAGAGCAAAGCCACAGTCCAAACAGTCCATACAGTGGGTGGCCTGCCCACTGGGCCATCCTGGGGAGAGCAAAGCCACAGTCCATACAGTCCATACAGTGGGTGGCCTGCCCACTGGGCCATCCTGGGGAGAGCAAAGCCACAGTCCAAACAGTCCATACAGTGGGTGGCCTGCCCACTGGGCCATCCTGGGGAGAGCAAAGCCACAGTCCAAACAGTCCATAGGTGGCCTGCCCACTGGCCCATCCTGGGGAGAGCAAAGCCACAGTCCATACAGTCCATACAGTGGGTGGCCTGCCCACTGGGCCATCCTGGGGAGAGCAAAGCCACAGTCCAAACAGTCCATACAGTGGGTGGCCTGCCCACTGGCCCATCCTGGGGAGAGCAAAGCCACAGTCCATACAGTCCATAACAGACCCCACTGCCACTGGAGGAGGTAAGTTGGCCAGAGGACATCCTGTAGCCCTGCCCGAGATAGATCCTGCCCTGCCACGTCTGCCAAAGGGCCAGCGGTTCTTGCCTTGAAGGGCCCAGTTCAGCGGTTCTTGAGACGGCGGGGCCCAGCGGAGCGGTGCGTGAGACGGCGGGGCCCAGTTCAGCGGTTCTTGAGACGGCGGGGCCCAGTTCAGCGCTCCTTGCCTTGAAGGGCCCAGTTCAGCGGTTCTTGAGACGGCGGGGCCCAGTTCAGCGGTCCTTGCCTTGAAGGGCCCAGTTCAGCGGTTCTTGAGACGGCGGGGCCCAGTTCAGCGGTCCTTGCCCTGAAGGGCCCAGTTCAGCGGTTCTTGAGACGGCGGGGCCCAGTTCAGCGGTTCTTGAGACGGCGGGGCCCAGTTCAGCGGTCCTTGCCCTGAAGGGCCCAGTTCAGCGGTTCTTGAGACGGCGGGGCCCAGTTCAGCGGTCCTTGCCCTGAAGGGCCCAGTTCAGCGGTTCTTGAGACGGCGGGGCCCAGTTCAGCGCTCCTTGCCTTGAAGGGCCCAGTTCAGCGGTTCTTGAGACGGCGGGGCCCAGTTCAGCGGTCCTTGCCTTGAAGGGCCCAGTTCAGCGGTTCTTGAGACGGCGGGGTCCAGTTCAGCGCTCCTTGCCTTGAAGGGCCCAGTTCAGCGGTTCTTGAGACGGCGGGGCCCAGCGGAGCGGTGCGTGAGACGGCGGGGCCCAGTTCAGCGGTTCTTGAGACGGCGGGGCCCAGTTCAGCGCTCCTTGCCTTGAAGGGCCCAGTTCAGCGGTTCTTGAGACGGCGGGGCCCAGTTCAGCGGTCCTTGCCTTGAAGGGCCCAGTTCAGCGGTTTTTGAGACGGCGGGCCCAGTTCAGCGGTCCTTGCCCTGAAGGGCCCAGTTCAGCGGTTCTTGAGACGGTGGGGCCCAGTTCAGCGGTTCTTGAGACGGCGGGGCCCAGTTCAGCGGTCCTTGCCCTGAAGGGCCCAGTTCAGCGGTTCTTGAGACGGCGGGGCCCAGTTCAGCGGTCCTTGCCCTGAAGGGCCCAGTTCAGCGGTTCTTGAGACGGCGGGGCCCAGTTCAGCGCTCCTTGCCTTGAAGGGCCCAGTTCAGCGGTTCTTGAGACGGCGGGGCCCAGTTCAGCGGTCCTTGCCTTGAAGGGCCCAGTTCAGCGGTTCTTGAGACGGCGGCCGGTCTATGGCCAACTGCTAATTGCCTGGTGGTGCCCTCCTGGGCAGCGGGGATGGTGCTCCTTCACTGCCCACCTGGGCTGTGGGTGGTGGGGCCCTCCTGGCCAGCTGGGCTGGGTCCTCCCTGGGCAGCGGCTATGGGGTGGTGGGCTCTCCCGGGGCAGCTGTGCCGGTTCCTCCCGGGGCAGCGGCTATGGGGGTTGTGGGCTCCTCCTGGGCAGCAGGCCTGCTGCCTGACCTCTCCGACTTGCTGCCCTTGCCCTCCTTAGTCGTGGGCCTGTGGCCCTTTCCTCCCTTTGGAGCTGTGGCTGGTGACTGTCTCTGGGTGGTGTCCGGGGGGGATGTAGAAGGTGGGCTCCTGCGGCGCCCCTTCCGCCTTCTGCTCCTCTTCCCAGGGGTTGGGCTGGCTGTCCCCTTGCTGCTGGGCGAAGATCCAGACATGCGGGCTGGCGGGCTCCAATACCCCTGCACCCTTGTCAAGGGGGCTGCAGGGCTGGTGGTGGCTGAGGTGCTCTTCTTACCCCGACGAGAAGGAGGGGGGGGCTCAGGGTCAGTAAAGAAGTTAGTAGTGGCGAGGAAGAGCTTCTTGGGACAATGGAGAGTGGTAGGTACAGTGGGAATGGGAGTGGAGGGAGAGGATGTGGTTGTAGGTGAGTCACGTTTGCTGTCTTTGGGTGCAGGTGCAGGAGGGATAGGCTGCCGTGAGGTGGATGGCTGTTGGGTGGGTGGGTGGCTGCGTTTGTGTGGTGTGGAAGAGGGGGTGACAGACACAGTGGGAGAGGACACAGGGGACGTGTAAATGGCAGTGGGGGTGGTGACTGCACGTGTGCGGACTGGAGTGGAGGGTGTGCTGGTGATGGAAACACTGGCTGATGGTGAGGTGAATGGAGGTGTGAGTGTAGACGTCACAGGGAGGGAGGAGGGAGACGAGGAGGTGGGGGTCACAGAGGTGGTAGTGACTGTTGGCATGTCTGCATCGGAATGTTGCGTGTGTGAATGTCTGCGTGATCTGTGGTGCTTATGTTTGGATGAGCTTCTCTTGGGTGTTGAGGTGTGTGCAGGCTGGTCTGATGGTGTGGGTGGGACAGGCAGAGGAACAGGAGACTGGGAGGAGGGAGTTAGTAGAGGCAGGCAGGAGACAGGGACAATGGCTGCCGTCAGTGCTGAGGCCAGAGCCTGGAACGATCGCTGATGGGCAGCCTGACCCGAATGAATGCCCTCCAGGTACGCATTGCTGCGATGAACCTCCCTCTCCACCCCCTGGATGGCATTCAAAAGGGTAGTCTGCCCAACAATGAGCGTTCGGAGGAGGTCAATGACCTCCTCACTGAGGGCAGCGGGGGTAACAGGGGCAGGGCCTGAGGTGCCTGGGGCGAAGGAGATGCCCGGCTTCCTGGCAGAGCGGGCACGGGGCGAACGCTGAGGGGCTGCTGGGAGGGCGGAGATGGTGCGCTGGGTGGCGGCTGTACCTGTAATGGCGGGGGGCACGGATGGTGCCACCCCCGCAAGGGATCCCCCTTCCGAGGACGTGTCCGTGTCGCTGCAGGGTCCAGTCGTCCCCGTCGTGGAGCTCCCCTCGCCCTCCGTCTCACTGATCCAGTCTGACTCTGTGGCATGGCCCTCCTGGGCCATGTGAGATGCAGCTCCCTCCTCCCCCGATGCCACTTCTCCTCCGCCTGATGATGCTGATGCACACAAGCACAGAAAGACAAACAAAAAGGGGGGGGAGAGAGAAATAAAGGGATATTGAGTACATGGATCTCCGGTACAGTTAGCGGACATGACAGACACAGATGCCCCCTGCACTAAGTTGCGCACTTGGGGTCCGCTACGCATTCCGTGGAACATGCCCTACACGCCTAGAGTTGACAACTGCACCCATGGATGACACGGCCCAGGGATGGCTGTACTGACAAACTACTGAGGGTGGTGGCTGGGGACACAGGGGCTTACGGGGGTGCCCAGCCTACAGATATCGCCCTGGCCTAGGGGGACCCCCAGCCCTCCTCCCCCACCCAGACACCTCCACTGCGCGACAACAGAGTAGATAATGCTTGTACTCACCCCCTTGTGTCTGCTGTGCTGCCCTCACGCGCCCATCCAATTCAGGGTAGGCCACCGGCAGGATCCGGAACATCAGGGGGCTCAGTTGACGGCAGGCACCCCGCCTACGTTGGGAGGCCATCCCCAGCAGAGACTCGGCGGTCTTCTTGGTCCCGCGGCGGATGTCCTCCCACCTCTTGCGGCAGTGGGTGCCCCGTCGATGGTGGACCCCCAGGGTCCGGACTTCCTTGGCGATGGCACGCCAAATCCCGATCTTCTCATGGGCGCGGACCTATGTGACACGTACAGGGAGGGAGAAATACCACGTTCAAGTTTGTCAGCATTTTCCTTTCCAGTGGCCCAACGCCCCCCATCCCCGCCAGGCCCCCCGCCATGCCCCCCGCCAGGCCCAACATGCCCCCCATCCCCGCCAGGCCCCCCGCCATGCCCCCCGCCAGGCCCAACATGCCCCCCATCCCCGCCAGGCCCCCCGCCAGGCCCAACATGCCCCCCATCCCCGCCAGGCCCCCCGCCAGGCCCCCAAGCCAGCCAGTGGCCCCAAATCCATATTGAATTAAACTCACTTGTTGGTCTGGAGGACCGTAGAGTAGCGCATACTGGGGGAGGACCCCATCCACAAGTTTCTCCAACTCCTCTCCAGTGAAGGCAGGGGCCCTTTCCCCAAGCGCAGCAGCCATTGTCCCTTCCAGACCGAGGTCACAGCAACACTTGCAGTATAGGTCCTCTCCTGTGAAAGTTCAAGTCGCAAGTGGATAAGTAGATAGAAAATGGCGGTGACGTCCGCGGCGGTGCGTACCGCGGCGGTGCGTCCCGCCACCGCCGGCGCCATTCGCCATTGGCTCCTGAAACCCATAGGCTTCAATGTTAACCAATGCGGCTTTGCGCCGCGGTCTTCGCCCGCCGCCCGCCGCGGTGTGCCACGCCAGCGCATTGACCTCACATCCCATTGTCACACTTCACAGGTCAGGCAGCCGCCATTTCCAGGGCCCACATGGCTCAATTTCAACTGCGTCACACAGGCCTAGGCCTTGCATAGCCACTCAGACACGCCATTCACTGCATAGAGAATCGTATACTGTGCTAGCTGTGAGTACGTACCTGTGGGTTGCTTGACTGTGTGCTCCATGTTGTCCTTCCTAGGCACCGTCCGCTGGGTTGGGCGAGGAGACGGATGAATCCTCCCGTGTACCGACCGCTGGTGGACCTGTCGACAATGGAAGAACGCCACATTATCCTGACCTACCGTCTTAACCGTGCCACTATCCATGAACTGTGTGCCCAGCTGGAGCCCGACCTGATGTCCCCCATCCGCCAACCCACAGGGATTCCCCCTCTGGTGCAGGTCATGTCAGTACTCCATTTCTTGGCAAGTGGGTCATTTCAGACAACCGTGGGAATTGCTTCTGGGATGTCTCAGCCCATGTTTTCGAAGGTGTTATCCAGAGTGTTGTCTGCCCTGATGAAATCCGTGAGGAGCTACATCATTTTCCCTGAGGTGGGCGAATTGGCTACAGTGAAGGGTGATTTCTACGCCCTTGGACATATTCCCAACGTAATTGGTGCCATTGATGGGACCCATGTGGCTTTGGTTCCCCCAAGAGACAGGGAGCAGGTGTACAGGAACAGAAAAAATTACCATTCAATGAACATCCAGGTGGTGTGTTTGGCTGACCAGTACATCTCGCATGTAAATGCCAAATTCCCAGGGTCAGTGCATGACGCCTACATCCTCAGGAATAGCAGCATCCCTTACGTGATGGAACAGCTACAGAGACACCGTGTATGGCTAGTGGGGGACTCTGGGTACCCCAACCTGTCGTGGCTACTGACCCCAGTAAGGAATCCCCGGACCAGGGCAGAGGAATGGTACAATGAGGCCCATGGGCGTACTAGGAGGGTGATCGAACGCACCTTTGGCCTCCTAAAGGCCAGGTTTAGGTGCCTGCATATGACAGGTGGATCCCTAATGTACTCACCTAAGAAGGTGTGTCACATCATCGTGGCCTGCTGCATGCTTCACAACCTGGCTTTGCGCCGCCAGGTGCCTTTCCTGCAGGAGGATGGTCGAGACGGTGGTGTTGTGGCAGCGGTGGAACCTGAGGAGAGTGACGAGGAGGAAGACGACGGGGCTGAAACAGACAACAGGGACAGAATCATTGAACAGTACTTCCAATAGGACACAGGTAACATTTCAAAGATAATTTAGTAAATGTTAACTACTCTCCAGCATCTCTGCTGCCTGTCTATTTGCCCCAGTGTATGATGACTGAGTTTTGGCTTTTCCCTCCCTATTTCAGATCTGGGGTCCCCACTACGAGTCCTGTGCTTCGTTTCCCCATGGACTACAGCTTTGTGGCAGCTGTTTGTTGACTTCACCATGTACAAGGACATATTTGCACTGTCATGTCAATTACAATATATTGAAATCACAGCCAGACTCCAGATATTTTGGTGCAAAATAGGTGTTTATTTAAGTGCTCAAAATGGGATGGGTGGTTTCAAGTGGGTGGGGGCTATGGTGAAGGAATGTCCATGGCAGAGTCCAGAGTAACAGTCACACAGGTGCATTGTCCAGAGGCCTGTGGAGAGATGGAGCATGGGCAGTTCAAGGATGGACAGGGTGACAATGTGGGACAGTGGGATGACATCAGGTGGTATCCATTGCTGGCGGGGGTCTTGACATCCTACTCTGTCTTCTTGCGAGATCTCAGGGCCCTCTTGCGGGGTGGTTCTTCTCCTGCAGGAGGTGGGGGTCTGGTGGGCTGCTGCTGTGCGGGGGCCTCCTGTCCACTAGCGCCGGCGGAGGTGGTTGGCTGTTCTTGGTCCAGGCTAGTGGCAGGGGCCCTTGGGTGTTGTTGAGTGTCCGCCCTGTTGTTGACGAGGTCCTGCAGCAGCCCTACCATGGTAACCAGGGTGGTGTTGATGGCTCTGATGTCCTCCCTGTACCCCCGATAGTGTTCCTCCTGCTGTACCTGGATCTCCTGGAACCGGGCCAGTACCGTCGCCATCGTCTCCTGGGAGCGGTTGTATGCTCCCATGATGGTGGTGAGGACCTCGTGGAGAGTGGGTTCCCTGGGCCTCTCCTCCCCCCCCTGTCACACAGCTGCCCTCCGAGTTCCCCTGTTTCCCTGGGCCTCTGCCCCCTGGCCGGTGTGCCCACTACCACTGCCCCCAGGTCCCTGTTGTTGTTGGGGTGGTGGGTTATCCTGGGTGCCCTGTAGTGGTAAACACACCGCAGATTGACGCGCCCTGGAGACAGAGGCATGGGACCGCTGGGTGGGAGCTGTGCTGGTGTTCCCAGAGGGGTTTGGGTCTGTAGTGGCCTGGGCCTGTGTGAGGGGAACCGACTGTCCAGAGGTCCCCGATGGTCCGGGCTGGTCATCGGTGTCCAGGTCGACAGAGCTGCTGTCATCGCTGACGGCCTCTTGGGTGGGGGGTGTGGAGAATTCTGGCCCCTCCGCCGCGGTGTGTTGACGGTCGGGTCCTGCAGGGGTATAGAGGTATGGTTATAGTTTCAATGTGTGGCATATGGGTGTATCTGTGGGTTCTCGTGTCCCCAAGTGCTGGCATTCGTGTGTGGGGGCTTTGGTGAGGGTGGCTTGTGGGGGGGATGTGTATATGCATTTGGCATGCTTTGGTGATGGGTGTCCATGCTTAGTGGACGCATGCAGGCCTAGGTTTTGGGATGTGTGGGTTGTGATGGTGAGACATTGGCGGGGAATAGGTGTGCTGGGGGTGGGGGTGAGGATGGTGGTGGGGGTGAGGATGGTGGTGGGGGTGGGGGTGAGGGTGGGGTTCGAGGATGGGGGTGAGGGTGGGGTTCGAGGATGGGGGTGAGGGTTGGGGTATGATTTGGCATGCAGGTGGGGGGAAGCAGTATTGAAGCTTCAACTTACCAGTATCCATTCCTCCGCCGACTCCTGCGAGGCCGTCAGGATGCAGGATGTTCAAGACTTCCTCCTCCCATGATGTGAATTGTGGGGGTTGAGGTGGGGGTCCTCCGCCAGTCTTCTGCACGGCGATGTTGTGCCTGGATACCATGGAACGCACCTTCCCCCGTAGGTCGTTCCATCGCTTCCTGATGTCTTCCCGATTTCTGGGGTGCTGTCCCACTGCGTTCACCCTGTCGACAATCCTCTGCCATAGCTCCGTCCTCCGGGCAATGCTGGTGTATTGTATCTGTGTGCCGAACAGCTGGGGCTCTACCCGAACGATTTCCTCCACCATGACCCTGAGTTCTTCGTCTGTGAAGCGGGGTTGTCTTTGGGGTGCCATGGGGTGGTGTGTATGATGTGTGGGGTGGAGTATGTGTATTTAAGTGAGTTGAGTGTGGTGGTGTGTGTTGTTTTGTGTGTGGATAGTGTGTGGGTGATGGTGTTGAGTGGCTGTGGCTGTTATTTTTTGGATGCTGGTGTCTCGCTCTTGCCTTCTTTACGAATTTTTTAGCGTAGGGGTTCGTGGGTGATGTGGGTGTGTGTTTTATATTGTATTGTGTGTGTGGGAGTGGTGTGTGTATGTGTATCAGGTGTGTGGGATTCAAATCGTCCAATGTGGCTGAGTTTTGTTCGTTTGTGTGTATTCTGACCGCGGCGGTGTGTCCCGCCAATGGAATACCGCGTTTGAATGACCGCCGCGTGGATTCGTGGGTCGTAATGGCATGGGCGTATTTCTGTTGGCGTGACGGTGGAGGTTTTGTCACCTCCACTTTTCCGCCGACCGCTGGTCTGGCGGTCTGTTGTGGCGGTCGGATTTTCGGAGGTTTGCCTTCTGCGGGTCAGAATGACCGTGGCGGGTTTCCGCGACCGCGGCGGGATTATGGAGGATTTCTGACCGGCGGTAGGCGCCTTTTACCGCCGAGGTCAGAATGACCACCCATGTCTCCTGTATTAAGAAAATATCAAATTGGTCAATGAACTTGCACCATTCAGAATCGACAAGTTTATTTTTTAGGCCTGCAAAATTCCATGACAGAATGTTACAATGCTTTGTGTCATCACAGACTCTAGAACAGATGTAGTGGGAGAGCACTCATCTCTGAGTCCCTCCAGGTCCACCAATTCCTCCAGGGTAAGTTTTGGGAGAGAGACTCCTCTCGTAATTACACCTACCATAGAAACTAGGGAAAGGGCTCAAGTTTAGTCAATCGATAATTGACTGTTTGATCAAGAAAGCGTTCTAAACCAGCAATCTTCTTCACAGTACCCAAAAATCTGTTCTTTTAGTCTTACAGTATCACAACATGCATGACAGAGGGGCAAGGGAAAGCGTACCAAAAAGAGAGCAGAAGAAAGCCTCGGAAGAGTCTGATGTGAAAAATAAAGAAGAATACAAATATGATAAGTTGTGCTATCTAAATAATATGTTGACAAGCACACACAGCACCATTGTACTTTCTAAATTAGATGGTCTATTGCCCTATTCCTAGTTTCTAAACCCTAAAATTACATTTGTAACTACTATTTCATCTTTGACTTTCCACCCCCTTCGATGGGCTAAGTAAGTTTCCCTTTGCAATGCATACAACACATTCAGGGGATTGGGACTGCATGAGCTGCATAAAGGCACAGATAAGAACGCTAACACGCTGATATGCTTCTAATATACTAGTTTCTTATTAAAGACAGAACAGGAGGAGTCAGCATCACTTCTCAAAACAGCCCAAGCGAGCGCAAAGCACTTAATTAATAAATATATCACATTCCTGACAACTCCCTTTGTTTGATGAAGCGCATCAAGTTGTCTTGCTGCCCTGCATGAAATAAATTCTGTTAACTCAGTGCCTCAGTGCACTCAGCAAAGTTGATAGCTGATAAATCCTGTCATATTACTACATCACATGCCCACTTCTTTCAAAAGAAAGACAATGGATTCATACAACTGCAAATACTTTCTGATGCTATACATATTTGTTAGAAATGGGGTCTCTAGTTGGCAGTCAGTTTACACCCTGTCCAAGTAGGGACCCTCACTCTTATCAAGGTAAGGTGGCTACGCAGCTCAGATAACCCCTGCTCACCCCCTTGGTAGCTTGGCACAAGCAGTCAGGCTTATCTCAGAGGGAATGTGCAAAGTATTTGCACAAACACATACAATAACACAGTGAAAACATCACAAAAAGACTCCATGAAAATCCAACATACATAAATAAAGATATTCACGGCTGTAGGCAGCGAAAGCTATTGTGTACCGGCCTGACCCATGTGTAGTGCAAACGGGACAGGCTGGTGCACAAGAGGCCTCAAATGCTAACTTTTACTGTCTATCACCCTGGCCTGAATTCAGGCCTGGGCCGTAGGCAGTGAAAGCTGATGTTTCAGTCCCTGTTTGAGCACCAGTGTGCACCAACAACGAAAAAAGAAAGAAGAGACGTGGACTGACCTGGGTCTTTCAGGGGGACCTCCTCTCCTTGTCATCTGATGATGATGAGTCTCTGTGGCTGCCTCCCTCTGGTCTGCTCCGGTGTACGCTGCAGCCCAGTTATGGGCTGCACAGTGGAAGCGCAGATGGTCTGCACTTGTGCTGTGCAGTGTGCTCTGGGTGAGTTCTGCACCGCTGGCAGGGCTAGCGGAGTTTTCTGACTTACTCCGTGGAGCACGGAGTTCCGAAAACTCCATTAGCTCTGCCAGCGGAGCAGAACTCCACACATAGCCCTACTGTCCGGCATTAGTGGAATGGGCCTTTTGTGGTGGTGAAGCGCAAGAGTGATGTCACCTATCTGGTGAACTTGCAGACTCCTCAAAACCATTTAAGGGTCCCGCATATAAACCACCTCAAACCTCACTTTGAGAAGAATGAGCTAACAATGCTTTTGGCAACAGATGATGGGGTAGAAGAGGAGAGTGAGCCTCTTCCTGACCTCCTGTCTGCCCAGAGGAAAGATGGGTCCGTGGAGGGTGTGATCCTCTCCCCCACCCTAACCCAAGAGCAACAGGACTGTCATCAGTTGTTGGGATAGTTTGCCTCCATGTTTTCCTTGACCCCAGGAATCACTCATCTGTGTACCCATGATGCAGACACTGGGGACAGTCCACCTGTAAAACACAAGATTTACAGTGTGGATGAGGTTTCCAAGATGTTCGCTTTAGAGGTTATTGAGTTCTCCAGCAGTCCTTGGGACAGTCCAGTGTTTTTGGTCCCAAAGCCAACTTAGGTTCTGTGTGGACTACCGTGGACTCAGCCAACACTAAGACTGATGTGTACCCAATCCCCAGAATTGATGAGCTCATAGATTGGTTGGGAGCTGCCAGGTTTCACAGCACGTGCAACTTAACGTCTGAGTACTGGCATATTGCCTTAACTGATGGGGCAAAGGAAAGGTCAGCAGTTTCCACACAGATGGCCACTACCAGTTTTGGGTTATGCCCTTTGGAATGAAAAATGCCCCTGCCAACTTTCAGAGGTTGGTCAACCAGTTTTTATCTGGGTTGAAGGATTTCAGTGCAGCCTACTTGGATGGCATTGCAGTGTTCAGCTCCAGTTAGGAGGAACACCTGCAGTTCCTCTGTGAAGTGTTGAAGGCTCTGCAGAAGGCAGGCCTCACTATTAAGGCTAATAAATTCCAAATAAGTCAGGGATCTGTGGTTGACCTAGGACACCAGGTGGGGAGTGGCCGGGTGGCACCCCTGCAACAAAAAATTGATACCATTCTGGCTTGGGAGTCTCCCAAGACCCAGACAGGGGTAAGAGTCTTTCTAGATCTCACTGGTTACTACAGGAGGTTTGTCAAAGGATATTGTAACATTTGTACCCCCTTTACTGAGATTACCTCTAAATAGCAGCCCAAAAAGGTGATCTGGACTGAGGCTTGCCAGACCGCTTTTGATGCCCTAAAGACAGCCATGTGCATGGCATCTGCCCAAACCATCCCTATTTGTACATTTGAGACACCCTAAGGTAGACCCTAGGTAGCCCTATGTGCAGGGTATATTAAAGTTAGGACATATACTGATGTGTTTTACGTGTCCTGATAGTGAAAAAATGCAAAATTATTTTTTTCACTTTTGCAAGGTCTATCCCTTCCACAGGTTGACATGGGGATTGTCTCACATATTACATCACTCATGACATGGTCAGTGATTTCACTGATTACATCACTGATGACATCCTGTTTGTGTAAGTATGTAAAAAACAATTACCTGAGTGAAAGATACATACTAGGGCATTGTATAAGTTGAATTAGTACTTGTTCACAGCTACTGATCACTAATAGTATTTGTAATGTATGCCATCTAAGTGAATATTTGTTTGTCTGCATTTGTATGTGAGGGGTTATGTGAGTGGCTGGGCTAAAGACTTGAGAGGGACTACATATCCCAAGCTGCTTTGAGGCCCCAGGAGGCGGCCATTTTCACCTGCACCTGCACCCACTTGACACCAACGAGCGCTATAAAGCACGTGGGGGCACGTCGCAGCGCGGGACGTGCCCGGGCAAAGCCCGGGCCAAGGGCGGACCCATCCACGCCCGTCGGAGCCCAGAAGAGGACGGGCTGGGCCACCCCCCTAACATTGACCATTCAAGTAGGAATCATTGATCTCAGCTCCACGCGCTATTGCCAATACTGTGCCTTCCCGTAGGTTGCATCGTTATATTGATACTCTATAGAACATTTTATCACCAATAACAGTCCCAGATGGGTAAAAGGAAAGCAATAGAGTCTGGGGCAGGGGCAGTGCTAAAAGCTAAGCGGAAAAGGCACAAGCATGCAGCTAGTAACTGCGTTATGGACAGAATTTACTCTCTTTTGGGTGAATGCGAGGGAATTTTAACTACTCCTCAGGGAAATAACTTTAACAGTACTGGGGGGGAGCACTCCCCAACCAAAAGGAGGGCTGGCCCAAAGAAAATTGCTGAGATGTTTGTGAAACGTGGGCAACAGAACAACAGGGAAAGGGCAGGAATGTTATCACCCACACTGCTCCTTCTCTAGTGAACGAGCCACCACTGGGCTCTAACGATGTCATCCAGTGCAGCAACCGCTTTAACCCGTTAATTAATGCCCTAGAATCACATGATGACCTCGACCCAGGTACCAGGGTGGATGGGCTAGTAGCCGCAAACACACATTTAACTCTATAAACCCAAAGCACAATGCATATAAGAATTAAAAAAGGAAGTACTAGAACTTAAGCTCACGGTTAACTCCTTAATTGCAATAGTAAAACAGTTCACTCTTTCAGATGACAGGGCCACCAGGAACTTTACCCAAAGCCCAACCCTAGCAGGCACTGCGACGAATCTGCCCATTTTTTCAGCACCCAGTTGTGATGGCCTCCTCTCAGCCGGTTTTAAGGCCAAGAACTTCCACCAGCCTCCTTTGCATAACAGCTTAGGCGCAGGAAATGCACTAGACGACCATCACAAAATCCCCAAACTCATGAGCAATACTGCCCCAAAATACTCTATACAGCCTGCCATTGATTGGTCTCAATCAGGAAATGTAGTTCTAATGGTCAACGTTCCCAAGTTAAACACATCGACACAAAAGGAAGGGGCAGACTCTGTCAGAAACAAGGCAATTCACTGGATTCGCCATGTAAGAGGCTGTCGCTCTGCAATACGTGAGGACATAATTAATGTAGCAACATGGCCTGACCCGGGAACACATTTTGACATTTTAAAAATTACACTCAAGGACAGGACCATGGTGGACAATTTGGTGTCCCTAGACGCAAGAACAAGCCCACCAGCACACTCGTGCATCCAGTTCAAATACCCTAGGCTACCCTCGCACTACGGGGATTGCCCGAGCCACTACCTAGCAAATAATTTATCTACCCTTGGTGAGAACGACTGACTTAAAGTTTCATCTAAAATCTATGCTGAAAAACCACGCAACCAACATATATCAATCACCTCCAGGCCTGCTGCAATCCCTAACACTGCCAGTGCAAGTACTTATTCTCCCTCTCATGACATATTCCCCCAGACCTCTGACAGCTTACTGTGCAAATATGACAATACTGCATCTCTCACCTTGCAGGAATATTGCCCACCAAATCAAGAACCGATAGCTAAGCCTGCAAGCACTTCCCTCACCAGGGCCAGGTCAGCTCCATTAGAGGAACATCACCACTCACCCCAGTTCTTACAGACCAACATTGGTATTGATCCACTTCTTCCCACTCAACCTCACCTGCCAAACCAACCTCTGGCAGCTAATTATGTAAATACCAGGCCATTAGACAGGATAGCTCCTCCATTCACTGGGGTATGACTTGTCTCATGGAACGTGGCAGGTTTGAAATCTATTCTCCCTCTTCCATCCTTTACCTCTTTTATTGAAGAACATGACATATGCCTTCTTCAAGAGACATGGTCAACTGATCCACTTTTTCGAACAGACTATTCAAACTTCCACATCCCTGCTGTGCCCAGTACTAGAGGCAGGCCTTCTGGGGGCTTGACCATCTGGATCAGAACATCACTTAACTGTTGTATATTACAGCTACCCACCGATTCTCCCGACCTGTTAGGTCTTCGCCTATCATTCAGGCCTGACACTGTTGTGAACATCTTCAAAATCTACACTCGAGGGGTCAGGGGGGGTCAAGCCTCCAAAACCCTTTTTGTCCTGGCAGCCCTCTTGCAAAACTGTCCCCGCCATCATAAAACCATTGTGGCAGGTGACCTTAATGTCACATTCGAACCTCTAGACTGGGATGACCTCAGGTCCACAGACGAGGAGGATCGTGCTTGGTCTATCCCCGCCCTGTCCATTCCACCCATCAAGAGATGGACGCAGGTCGCTGTCCAAGTAAAGTCACTGACCATGGAATTTGGGCTCAGGGCATTAACTGGCAGAACCAAATCAGACGCCAAAGGCCATCACACATTCAACAAAACCAACCACACCAGCAGAATCGACTACTGTCTATTCGACATAAGATTATGGCCCCTAGTCATCGACATGACGATCATTGAAAGAACTGAAAGTGATCATAATCCTCTCTCTGTCCATACGTTAGCTTTGGGCAACCACTCGCCCACCAATAACTCCTCAGTAGCAGCACCAGAGTGTATTAGCCTGGTTAACGACAAACGACACCTAAAGTGGGACAAGGTTGCGGCTCGGCCCGCACTCATCAACGCAGCTAATAACACCCTAAAGATTACATTAATGGACCTAGAGGTGGGTCCCGCGATCCCCTACAAAGAAATACGTTTCATTCACACCTCATGCTTCAGGGATGTCGCAGCCCACTTCTCAGTATCCACAGCCCATGATGGCAAGAGACACAAAGGTAGGCACCGCTGGTTCAATAAAATGTGCCGGTCCTTAAATAAGCACTTAATCCAAGCTATTAGATCCAAGGATGCCAACGCCATCCACCGAGCTAGGAAGTCCTACAAGTCAGCCATACGTAAAGCCAAGCGTGACCAAGATGATAAGTGGTGGACAGCACTTAGCAACGCTGTGCGCAAGAGGAATTGTAGTCTGTTCTGGTCCCTGGCAGCGCGAGACCAGAAAGCAGTGGATTAAACATTACAACCAACATCGCCCCGAAAGACTGGGTAGATCATTTTAGTAGGCTGTACTCCCATGACCATGATAGCCCCACTCCTGCTCACATGGACCCCTGCCTAAACACTTCTTTAGCACCCACCACTGAAGTGCCCCAGCTGTTCTCTCAAAGTGACATAACATATTCCCTAGGCACCATAAAACGCGGCAGGGCCCCCGGCTCGGATGGTGTTCCAGCAGACCTGTTCTCAACCGACATTGCATCCTGGTCAAGATACCTCACCATCATAGCGAACGCAATAGCATCTGGGGCGCCTATCCCTGAGTCCTGGAAATGGGTTTTGTTGTCCCGATCTTTAAAAAGGGCGACAGATCATTCCCCTGCAACTACAGACCAATTAGTCTAATTGACTGTGTGCAAAAAGTCTTCTGCCACTGCCTCATGGGAAAGATCGAAGAGTGGATGACTGAACATGATATCCTTAGTCCCCTCCAAAATATCTACCACTGACCAAGCCCTCAGGTTCATATTTTTATACTGGAAAACAGTGCTCATTGGTAAAGGGAGCCCATATGTAGCTTTTGTGAATCTAAAGTCTGCTTTTGACCTAGTACCTCGCAACAAACTATGGGACACTCTCTCGAATGGGAATCCCGGAGCATATCCTAGCACTATTGATATGGCTCCACGAGGACAACTATGCACGAGTCAGGTGGGACAACAAGGGGTAACTAACTGATAGAATCCATGTATCAAGGGATGTGCGGCAAGGGTGTGTCCTTGCCCCGACCCTCTTCTCTCTGTATATCAATGAAATCGTCCCCTCCCTGCTTAGAGTGGAGGCTGACGCACCATCACTTGGCACACAAAAAATCCCTGTTATGCTCTTTGCAGATAATACTCTCCTGATATCCAAGACCCCTAGTGGACTAAGGAAACTCCTCACGTGCTCTGAGAAATTCTGCTCAAAGCGGGGACTTGAAATCAATGCCTCTAAAACAAAAATAATGACCCTCAATCCCCATAGATCTTTTAGAGGGAAGTTTACACTGGAGGGCACCACACTTGAGAAGGTGGGCATTTTCAGCTACCTGGGTATAGCACTGACTGACAACATGTCTTGGAAATCACACATAAGAAAGCAAGCTTTAAAGCAAACAACAGGGGTACTATTAAAAAACTTTCACCTCTCACACACAAAACCAATTCACCCAGCAATACAGATATACGAAGCCCAGTCTGTGACCTCAGCACTTTACGGGGATGAACTATGGGGTTACGCCAAAATCCAAGATATAACCATCGCTGAAAACAACTTCCTAAGAAACCTTGTGTTCCTTCCGCCAAGCACTCCACTGTTCCCCCTTTTTAAGGATCTTGGCATAAAACGCATCGGTCATAAAGCCCGCCTACACCCTCTCCTGTACTGGCGGCGTCTCTGGACTACCCCAGAGCTTGAAACCTTTACTGTAGCCCTGCAGGTTATTTTAAAAGCTGATCATCTTCACAGCATCCCCTGGCTACGATACATCAAGGGGTCACTTTACTCACTCGGGCTCAGTGAACTCTGGAATTCACCAACCACCTCCGTCTTTCCCTCGAAAAGCGAACTAAAGAAACTATATTGGCAAATGGCAGATCACGAAGATTTAGGGCCCACACTTTACATTATCTTGTGACTTTGTTAACTTAAAAGAGACATGCAAGTATGAGGCTTTTTGGGACATAATCACGGTCCCAAGGGAAAGGAAACTGTACTTTCAGCTCTGCATAGGAACCCTACCACTAAGACTTTTTACCAGCCGCTGGTCACACAAAGAATCAACCGCTTGTCCAGCCTGCAAAGCCCCCATTGAGAACCTCCCTCACGTCCTTTTTGCCTGCCCCGCGTACACCGCCTCACGTAGGTAATGGCTGGCCCCGGCATGCAGACTGCTGGGAGTCCGCAGCTCTGAAATAGCCCTGTGAATCCTCAGATCAGACACTAGGCCAACGCTAGTGATCGCCGTTGTCAAGTTCCTCAGAGCTAGCTGGATTGCTAGAGGGAATTTTTTATCTGCTTAATGGTTTCAACAAGACTGTTCCATCACACTGTGTGAGTGGATTTTATCTTTATTCAATTTTTATCATTATATGTATTGTTACATTTATTACTTTGTGTATTTATTTGTATTTATTGCTGCTATGCGCTTTTATGGCTCTTATAGCCGAAATAAAGTTCCTTTTACTTGACTTGACATGAGTGGTTGTACAATTGGTTGAGGGGCTGTGTCAGTAGCTGCTTTACTGAGGGAGTGGGTCTATATGTAGCTGTATGGGTAAAGAAATAGATGTGTGAGTATTTCTATGTGTGAGTGAGTTGTTTTCTCCGTAGTTGTAGTAGTAAGTGAGTAACTGTTTGAGTTCATCTATGGCTGAGTAGGTGGCTATGTGAGTCACTCTATGAGTGAGTTAGAATTCGTGTCAGTATCTGCATGGGCGAGTTAATGAGGGTATGCATGAGTGAGTGTGTCTTGAGCTTATACTTGTATCAGTGACTGTATGAGAAAGTAAGTGTATGTGTTAGTATCTATATGATAAACTGAGTGGGTCTGTGAGTAACTGTGTGGGTGAGGGAGTGGCTGTGTTTTTTGTTGTATGGGTGAGTGAGTGGGTGTATAAGTAGTTCCATGGGTTAGTTTATCACTGTCTGTGTGACTGTATGCCTGTATGACTGGATGTCTTGTGGCTGTATTGCTGTCAATGGCTGTGTATGAGAATAACTGAAGATTGTATTACCTGTGTAATTGGCTGTGTAGCTGTCTGAATGGCTTTAAGGGTGCATAAGTCAGACTGTGAGTAATTGCTTGGCAAAGTGAGTGGTTGTGAGGCTGGCTATATGAGTTAGTGAATAAGTGTGTGAGTGTATTTTGAAACCAATGTTTTTGTCTGTTGTTGTATGGGTGTGTGAATGGGTATGTGAGTAGTCGTGTGCGGGTGTCCATGGGTGTATGAGAGGTTTGTGTGAGGGCGTGAAGGGGTGTGAGAGTCTATAGATGGATGATTTCATCGGTCGTGTCAGCAGTGATGTCACTTGAGATGCCATCAGTGATGTCATCAGTGATTTCACTGACCTTGTCATGAGTGATGTAATATGTGAGGTCATAAGCAGTGAATTGCGGGGGCGTAATTTATAGTTAGGGCTGGTATCTATAACTGCTGAATTTGTAAGGTTTTGTGTGACTAAAATGAATTCCTAACTATAACATCACTGTATCTTTGGGTTGTTTCCGTGAGTTTCTAAGGGATTCCTAACTATAACGCCCATTTAACCAATGTTTTTTTCAGTTAGTTTCTAAGTGTTTTCTTAATTCTAATTCCTAACTGTAACATCCCTGTAACCTATGTTTTTTAATTAGTTTCTAAGGTTTTTTTTCAAATATATTTTGTACTATAATATCTCTATACTTTTAGCTTTTTTCAGTGAATTGTACTATTTGTTTGTGGGTTTTAAGTATCTGGGTTGCTATGCAATTTAGTGTGTGAGTGACCCTTTGAGTGGGTACATAAGTGGAGTAGTGATAAGTACCATCATTGCGTCATAGAGACTGTGTTTGCTATAATCTTGTGAGAGGTATTCTGCCAAATGCTTATATTATCACTCAGCAGTCTGTTTTTGTTTGGGTAATCTTTCTTTATTTTTTTAGGGGGATTCGCAAATCCATTGCAACCCCTCCTGTCACGTATGTCTGGGTTTGTGGGAGGTTTGCTAATAACGGCATTCTTTTTAGCATTATCTGAAAGCATTTATATTCACACACTAAAATTATTGTTTGACTTTAATGGTTTATTAGAATAGTAATAAAACTTTTATATATAACAAAAAAAAAAGTGTTAGGAATGTTTGAAATACTTTTTTGAGATTGGGGATGATGTCGCAATGTCATTGCGAATCCCATGTGAATCAGAAAGCACACTTTTCAATCATGATAACAGGAAGTCCCCTCCCTTTTTTCCCATATTGTAGATGTGGCTGTTAGTTTTCACACTTTTGGACTTGTGGCAGCGGTTTTGCTCTTGTTGGCATCTGATCATGAAGCACTCCATCCTTAGGGAGATTCTTCATCTTCAGAGGAATAAAAAACATCTAGGAATGAGAGCATTGTTAAGAAGTTTTTTTCCATTTCATCAGAAGGAAAAAGGTGGTGGAACAGAAAGTGGAGAGCGTGCTCTGCAAGAAAATATTGTCTTGAGGCACTGCTAACAAATACTTGTGCGGTAACTATGAGCATCCTCAAAAACCTCTGCACAATCCACCCAAGACACCTGGCACATGCCGAAAGGGAGCACCAGCAAAGGCAAGCAACATCCTCTTGGGCAGATCAACCAGTAATATCTGCAACACCAGCAGCTCCAACTATTGTACCTCCCTCTCTCCCAGAATTTGCCATACTGGGACAATTCTACATCAAGTGCAAAAAAGTTTTGAGTATGGGGGAACACTCTATCCCTGCACTTGTTGCCTGAGGCAGCCAGCACAAATCCTATTTATGTTTTTATTTCACAATGTTTGCACATTTTTGAAAAACTCTTAGGAGCATATTTATACTCTGCACCGGATTTGCATCATTTGTTTTATTCAAATCTGCTGCAAACTTAACTCCATATTTATATTTTGACGCTAGACCTGTCTATCGTCAAAATAGTCGAGTTAACATCATTTTTTGCCTGAGAAAAACTACCTTGCATCAATGAGATGCAAGGTAGGTATTCCTGGCAAAAAATTACTCTAAGGCCTTTGTGTCTTATTTATCCTCCGGTGCAAACATCACGCACGGAAGGAGGAGAACCTTACATTTATTTATTCAATGCCTGGGTCAGGGCAGGCATTAGAGGACCTGTGAGCTCATTTTCATGGTTGAAGACCATAGAATCAGCCCACAGGTGCCCTTCCCTGCCCCCAGGGACACCCCCACCCACCCCTACCCACACCTGGAGGACACCTAAGGATGGGGTGACCCGTCCCAGGTAAGTCCAGGTAGGTATTTTTTAATTTTGACCATTGGGCAGGGGGGCAGGACTCCTGTCTTTACTAAGACAGGAGTCATGTCCATGGGGGTTGTGTGTCAAACAAATGACACTAGTCAGGTTAGAGTAATTTTTCTGACTCTAACCTGACTAGCGCCATACTTTGCCGCACAACCTCCTGTTTCCCCCACGACTCCCCCACCAGGTTAGCGTCATTTATTTTGATGCTAATCGGGCCTTACCACCGGATAGCGTCAATTATGATGCCCGGCTGGCGTTCAGGAATGGCGCAAGCCGGTGGTAAACTTTTTGACGTAAACCTGTGCTAACGCAGGTTTGCATCAAAAAGTATAAATCAGGGCCTTCGTTTTTTAGTTTTTGCTGCAAAAAGTTAAAAAAACACCAAAAAAGAACAATATAATCATTAAAACCCTGTTCAAGAGAAAGGAATAAAAAATGGTTCTTGTTAGAACCACCTCTTTTGGTGTAAGAAAGAGAAGTTATATGTTTTTTGTATGTTTGTTGTGGTCAAAATGTGTTGTTTTATGTCTATGTATGTGTGGGAGGGTACATAATTGAGTAAGTACCACTTTGAATGATCACATTAGTTCTGTCAGTGTTTTCATCATTGTGTGTCTGGGTGTGTTGTTGTAAGCATAAAGAACAGGGAACCATCCAGCCCGACCTGCATCCAGGTCCTCCCTGTACCTGAAACAAACATCATTGTACCGCTTTCAGGGTGTCACCCTTCATCAGCCAGGCTAGCTTGAATCCAATGGAACATCATGTTCCAGGCAAAAAGTGGGGGCTAGCCATGTCAAAAGAGGCACTTTCTCACACTCTGGTGTATTAGTGTAGGTTTCAGTGAGTATCTGGGTGTCTTAATGTGTCAATGTCTGCTTTAGTGTGTTAGTGTATACATCTGTGTGTACTTAGATGTATCAGCATATGGATGAGTGTTTTAGTGTATCCATGAGTGTGTGCCTGTGAGTGCTTGTGTATGAATCAGTGTGTGCCTGGGTATGTTACTGTATGCGTTTGTGTGTGCTCGGGTGTATCAGTGCTTTGATGGGTGTTTGCCTTGATGTTTTAGCATATGCATTAGCATATGTCTGGCTATCACGCTATGAATGAGTATGTGCCTTCGTGTGTTAGTGTATGCATCCCTGTTTGTCTGGTTATGTCAGGCTTTGCATTAGTATGTATCTGGGTGTGTCAGTGTGCATCTATGTGTGTTAGTGTATGTGTCAGTGTGTGCTTGGGTGTATCAGTGTATCGATGAGTGTGTACTTGGGTGTGTCAGTGTATGCCTCAGTGTCCGTCTGTGTGTGTCAGTGTGTGCGTCTCCATATGTGCCTGGATGTGTCTCTCTATGCATAAGTGTATGCCTGGGTATATTAGTGTATATGTTAATGTGTGCCTGGATGTATAGATGAGGGTTTACCTGGATGTGTTAGCATATGCATTAGCATATGCCTGGGCATATCAGTCTATTAATGAGTGTCTGTCTTGGTGTGTCAGAGTGCAATTCAGTGGGTGCCTGGATGTATCTTTGTATGCATGAGTGTGTCCCTGGGTGTGTTAGTGTATGCATCAGTATGTGTCTGGCTGTGTGAGTGGATCCATCAATGTCTGCCTGAGTATATCAGTCTGTGCATTGATGTGTGCATTGGGCATGTCAGCATATACATTTCAGTGTGTCAATGGATATCTCAGACTATTTATAAGTGAGTGTATGGGTATGTCAGGCTATGCATATGTGTTCCTGGGTGTGTTAGTGCATGCATCAGTGGGTGCCTGAGTATGTCAGTATATGCTTGAGTGTGTGCCTGAGTGTGGTAGTGTATACATCAGTGTGTACCTGGGTGTGTCAGTATATATGTCTGAATGTGAATGGAGATCTTAGTCTAGGTATAAGTGAGTGCCTAGGTATGTAAGGCTGTGCATAGGTGTGTGCCTGGGTGTGTTAGTGTATGCATCAGTCAATGTCTCAGTATGTCAGTGTATACATGAGTGTGTGCCTGGGTGTGGTGTGGTAGTGTGTGCATCAGTGTGTGCCTGGGTGTCTTAATGTATGTGTCACTGTCTTCATGTGTTAGTATGTGCATAAGTGTGTGTTTGGTTCTGTCGGTGCCGGCATCATTGTATGGGTGGTTGTGTCAGTGTCAGTTATTAAGCAATGTAATAGATATAAGCTCAATGTATCTATTTTTTATATATTAAGAGTGCTATAAAAGAATGAATACATATGAAGGATAGCAGTAGATAAAAAAAGACTTATAAAGAGATCACCCTTGGTAGACTGCATGATGTCGTAGAATCTGGTATTCCATTAACAAATAGTGGAGCATGTCTGTGTTATAATTATATATTTTTTAAATATTTTGTAGCTGTTCAAACATCTGTTTCATTGTGACAGTCTTCTTACCATATTCTCTCTATCCATTTTTACTTTCTAAAAACTAGTTGAATATCCAATAAGATGCTTAACTTTGATAACTTTATTAGTATTTGTTTCTGTATAAAATGGCTGTCTGTTCTGATTTTTAGTTTCTGTTCTTTTTTCCAGTTTAGTGGTACCTCTGTTGTTTTTTTTTTTTTTTCCGGGAGTAAGCCCATTTCAATATTTGGAATCCCTTATGATCAATTTCCTTGGTAGACTGTATGATGTCTCAACTTATTGTAGTAGAAGTCCCAGAAGTGAACTATTCCATTTTTTAGTAGCAGCCCTCCTTAAACTTTTAGTTAAAAAAGGAGAAGGTAAGACTTTGGTAGTTTATAAGATAATCTCTGCTTGAATATAAGTAGCGTCCAGATGTTATATTACCTTCTTCGTGGATGATGCAAGGTTTCTTAAATTTTGTAGAACTTTTTAAAGACATCACCCTTGGTAGGCTGAATGATGCCTACAGCACTGAGAATCTCTTTAGAAGAAATATTATAGTATGTTTTTTGTTTTCCCAGAAACACATGTTAGAATTTTGGTGGAAGAAAAAGAAGGTAAGAATTTCATAGTTTGAAAGGTAGTTTTGGTTTGGATAAAAGGTTGCTGTCCTTTGCATTCCATCTAACCAGTGTCAGTCTTTAAAAAGGCAGTGTAGTGTCCAGATGTTATATTAACTCCCTTGTGGAAAATACTAGCAAAGGATGTACAAGTTTTTCTAGAAATTGAAATTTGTCCAGCATTGAAGTTAGCAGTTTTGGTTTCCAATTTAGATCCATCTGCTCTGCATCGCTGTAAAATAATGTAAGGTACTTTTGTGTTCTTTGTAGACATAATTTCAACATACCATGTGATTTATAATTTGGGCAGGTCATGTTTTGATTTGCATTTTTAATTAATCTATCAAAAGGCACAGTTTTGGAATCCGGTTGTGTCAAGTATAGAAATCACTAAGAATATATTTGAGTACAGGATGTAAAAGAGCAATCTTCACACTCATGGTCACATTTGTATCTCAGTCCAAAAAACTCATCAATATATACTTCTTCTAATACCACATGGATGACCATTATAAATTCTTGTGTTTCTTACTGAGTATTGAGAGTAAATACTACTGATCTGCTTCATGTATCTACGAGGTCCTGAAAAGCTGAAGAAGAATGTATTACTGTCTTTTCACTCAGTAATCGTTGTGAGAAATGATAAGTATAGAACACAACTCTTATCTCCTTTCTGTTGAATTCCATTTACAATATGTGATAACTGAAAATGTAAATTGAGAACAACATTTGCATAGCAGTTGACACCTGAACTGTTTTCCAACTGGTAACCTACATTATTTCCCTTATTTTCCAATTCCTTTTTCTCAACACTTTTTAGATTGTCCTTGTTTTCCTTCATCTCTTCAACATCCAGCAGCTCTTTTGTAAGTTTTCTCTGTGGATAGATTATCCGTTTCTCATGAATAGATTATTCATCCAAGTGAGGAGCATAAGCATTTTTTAAACAATTATACTCTCTCACACAGCTTACATCAGCACTAACTTTGTTTTCAACCAATTTAACCAAGTAAAACTTGTGTTCAACAGGAAGCATAAGTAGCCAATGTAATGTCATTCCTTTAATGTTTTGGGCAGTGAATCCTGTTGGTGCTGTTACTTCACATGATAAATTTGATTCTATAGTCTTCTGTAGATAAGCAGTGAGAACTTTAATTAGAAAGCTTTTTTCAGTGCCAGCTTGACCACTGATGTATAGTAGTAGTGGTTTACATGAAGAGCATGCACATTGTTTCTTTTCATGCAAAAATCCATGCTTTATTTTACCTTTTACTTCGTCATAGATTTGTTGCTGTTCATTATTTAGTGGTTATACTATCCATAAAAAATCAACAATTTCCTCTCCTGCATGCTGCACTGGAGTGTTCACCTCATTCATAGCTATGGATGCTTCATTTTGAATAACTGGATTGTGACTTAGTGGTCCAGAACGTTGGCTGCTTTGTGAACTCTCCTTAGCTATCTCATCCACAATAGTTTCTCTCTGTTCAATCTCATCTTTCAACATTTGCAAGTAGTGTGGAAAGACTGAACACTCAAATCTTTCTTTTACAGCATTGAATGAATCTTCATAATAATCATAGTCTCCAAGTAGTTCCTATTCAGCATGCCAAGAACTGAACAGTTGTAGAAGTGCCAAGAAGAAAAAGCCTCTTTTCACTGTAGTTTGGCAACTAAGGGGCATATTTATAGACCGCTAGTGCCACCTTGCGTCACATTAATGCGATTTATTTTGCCATTAAAGTGGCTCAACAAGGCCAAATCCCCACACCTTATTTACAGAGTGGTGAAATGCATGCACCAGGCATAATGCATTCAAAGGGGGCGTTTCCCCGTTAGAGAAGCTGGTAAAATGGTGCAAGGAAATCTATGAGACTTCCTTTCGCCATTTATTATGGCACTTTTAACGCCTGCTTAAGAGCAGGCACTAAAAGGGGGCTGACATTCTTTAGAATGGGCCCCTATGTACTCTGCAGGCGTGGCACCAATATTTTGCCGCTACTCCTGCAGAGTACATTAATAGCGTCATAAAAAATGACACTATTGCCCCCTCCCCTGCTCCATAGTGCGTCGTATTTTAAATGCAGCACACACATTGTGGCAGTAGGGGGGTGCTAAGGGGTGCAGAGAAAGAGGTGGTGCACTTGTTGCAGCGCCACTTTCCATAACTCTGCCCCTAAGTTTTCTATGATTAGATTTTCTTTGGCATGTCTGACCAAACAACTGTGACATCCAACAACTGTATTTTCACCTTCTTCTATGTTTTCCACTACATTGGCTCCATATATTCCCCTAAATTGGCTCTACATCTGTAGTGCTGACATACTTGATGAATGCATATATCTTCTAGATGTGGATTCCTTTTAGGGTGGCATGTGTCTAAGATATTAAAATCTACAAGCTCTCTACATCCTGGATTAAGCTCTGGTAGATACTGAATTTCTGAAAAAGACTTTAACACAAATTTTCATGTGTCTGCAAGTCCTATACCATAAGATCCACTTTCTCTGTGTGGAAACTAAAACTGTAAAATTCATTTATGATGACTCTTTTCAACAGAAATCTCCTCCCACATCTCCTTAATCTCTGTCTTCTGAGATTCTGTGATGTACAAAGTGATGTATGGGACAACAGCAATTAAGGAATCTGTAACACACTGTATGCCCATGTTTGCATCCCACATTTTTAAAATAACTGGATAATAATCATTAGTGTACTTTGAGGCCTTTGTTCTTTGATGTTGTAAGTATATTTTGGTGACTTTCGTGTCAATGTATGTCTGATTGCAGATAGAAAGCTTTTTATTCTGAAATGACACCTCAAGGGAATCCAAAACAACATCTTATATAAAATTTACTTTTGGTTCTATCTTTTCGATGTCCGTACTATCCACATCAAAGGTTTTGGAACCACAGAACTTGTTGTCTCAAACCTTTTTCATCAGTATCTTTTGGAATGGTGCATGTAACATACTGTTCAATAAAAGACACAACAAACTTGTTACTGTCTGTTCCAAATTGAAGTGCATCTTTTAACCGTAAAAACATATGAATATGACTAGCACCTCTTGCTTGGTACTCTTTACACAAAAATAAATCAGTTACTTCAACCTAGAGGAGGGTTTGTCTTGTTGCAAGTGAAATACATCAAAGCTTGAAATCGGTGGTTAAAGTATCTGCAAACACTAGTAGGATCCAAAGAACAGAGTTCTCCTGCTGTATTCAGTTAAATGTCTTTAATAATAGAGTATGCTTCTCTCAAAAATTCAAGGAGGCCATCTCATGCATGTTCAGCTCAACTGTGAGTCGAGAGTAAAGTAGATGCACCTTGGTTTCTCAACATACATTTAAGCTCACCATGTTGACAATAACAATACTCATCTGTGCCATGTTGGAAAGCCATCAATCAAATTAAGCTTTACTCAAACGTTTCATCCTTACCATGAACATTTTCAACAAACTTCTTAGCAGACAGGTTTTGGAGATTTACTTCTGTCTTCAGTATATGATTTACAGTGCATGAAAGTACAGACAGGTCACTCTCAAATAACAGATGAAATGTATATAGAACACACTGGCAAAATCTAGGATCTTCTGAACATAATTTTGTTGACTGGTATTCAGCTACTGATATCTGCACAGGAAGGTCATCATAGCATCCACTTTCTCCAGTGGGAAACAGTTGATGAAAACAGCGAGCATCTAAAGATTTCTACCACACACTGATGGGAGCCCCTTTAGCTTGCTTCATTTGAAAAAGGGCAAATGCATCACCAGTAACTTCTTTAGAATGAAGGAGATGGGTGCTGTAGTATTCATGAATTTCTTCCACTTGACAGTAATGTTGCATCCTCTATATGTGTTATATCTTGAATAACATCAGCATTTTTTAAAAAAATATTGTTTTCTACCAGTTATAGGGTTGCTTTTTTACTTTATTACACCTACTAATTAATGCCATGTCTTTTTGTTCCTTGTAAGAACACCATTTAGAAAAGTAATAAGTCCATCTTCAAAATCGTTCTGTACCCCTATAGATTCAATATTCGTTTTGAAAACTAATATCAAGTATACACCACTATCCTTAAGACCTTTCTGTAACTCTGTTGAAGGTAATTTCCCTGTTTTCGGTTTCATACAAACTGTAGCTTGGAAAGGATGTACGCATTGTATAAGGATTGATTCATAAGCATATCTGTTACTTACATAATTTGTCATATAAAAATAGAATAGACACCAAGTTCCTGCCACTTATCTCTTTTCTGTTCTTCAGTTTTAGAGTACAGAAGAACATTTGAATTTTTATTTTGCAGTGAGTGCCTCAACAACATCTACAAATATAGTTTGATTTCTCTGATGAAACTGTGTTCAATACCCGTATCCTGTTCCCCTATAGCTAGCCTTGAAAGGAGAGGCTGGTAAAACCTAGACTGAAGCTCATGCGCAGGAGTCCTACGGGAGACAAATTGATGCAGAACCTGCTTCGTGGCAGAAAAATCGTCACACCACCTGCATCCTGGCTGGGAACTCGAAGCAACACCCGTGGGGTGTGGGGTAAACAAAATCAACTAATCACCCACGCAGCACGGCTCTTTATCACCGTGCACTAGAATTTTACATGCATTGTCATTAGGCATCAAAATGACTGTGAACCTGCACAGATCTGAGGTTGCCCGTCTGGAAACTGATGTATCGCTCTTCTGCGGGAGAGAAAAATAATGCATCGCCTACCCGAAGGGAGAAGAAACGACGCACCGCCTTGCAAGTAAGAAATTGATGCATTACTGACTTTTCTGACGCACGCTTGCCCGTGCGGCTTTATTTTTTACGAAAACCGAGTACTTTGTTTTCAAAAACCCATCCATTGATTTCTATGAATTAAGACTCTTTTTAATTTAAAAAGTCATAACTTTGCTTGTATATGTTGGATCTTTGTAATTCTGATCTTGTTTGATTTAGATAAATATTAACTACTTTTCTAAACCTGTGTAGTGTCCCTTTTGTAGTGTTTTCACTGTATTACTGTGTGTGTTGGTACAAATACTTTACACATTGCCTCTGAGATAAGCCTGACTGGTTGTGCTAAGCTACCAAGGGGGTGAACAGGGGTTATCCTAGGTGTGTATCTCAATTACCCTGACTGAGGGTCCCTGCTTGGACATAATGCAAACTGACTGCCAACCAGAGCCCCCATTTCTTACATTGGTAATCAGAGGTGAAGATAAAACTTGTATTTGTACTTGACATACAATGATTGGTGTACACTACTGTTTTTAGTGCAGACCATTACGTGCCCACATATTTTGGCTTCCTTTTTGTTATTTTTCCCTTGGGATCTCTCTACCTTTTTGGAACTTTTGCATCTTTATTGAATCTTACCGACAAGGATGTCTCAATCTGGAGATGCCCCAGCGGTTGCTATAAAAGTTGTATTTGTGTTGGAAAAACTGGAGGAGTATACAGTGGATCAGGTTAAATAATTTTACAAATAACTTTTCCGCCCAATCAAAAGCTCCCCTAGGAAGGAGGAGCTGCAAAAGGCGCTGAGGGCCTAGTTGGCACCTAAGGAGGCTGTGGGCACACAGAGAAGGAGAATGTGGATGAGGAGGTATGGAGCATACATGATGTTGTGTTAGGTAACCATGAGCTGCCTGGGGGGAAGGCTTCCAGGGCAGGCAGTAGTGTTTTTCCAAAGATGTGACCCCTGAGGAGTTGCAGGACAGACAGGCAGAGAGAATGCACCAATTTGAGTTAGAAAAGCTTAAAATGGTGATGGAATCTGTTAGAAATGGTGTCTTTGGTTGGCAGTCAGATTACCCCTGTCCAAGCAAGGACCCTCACTCTAGTCAGGGTAAGTCACACACAATCCAAATTATCCTGTGCCCATCCTCTGGTAGCTTGGCACTGAGCAGTCAAGCTTAACTTAGAAGGCAATGTGTAAAGTATTTCTGCAATAAATAATGCAATAACACAGTAGAACACCACAAAAAATACACCACACAGTGTTTAAGAAAATATATAATATTTATCTGACAAGATGCAGGTCAAAACAATTAAGATGTGTAGGAGGCTGGACTGGCTTGTAGTGAGTACCAAGGGGTACTTGCACCTTGCACCAGGCCCAGTTATCCCTTATTAGTGTATAGGGTGTCTAGCAGCTTAGGCTGATAGATAATGGTAGCTTAGCAAAGCAGCTCAGGCTGAACTAGGAGACGTGTGAAGCTACTACAGTACCACTTAGTGTCATATGCACAATATCATAAGAAAACACAATACACAGTTATACTAAAAATAAAGGTACTTTATTTTTATGACAATATGCCAAAGTATCTTAGAGTGTACCCTCAGTGAGAGGATAGGAAATATACACAAGATATATATACACAATAGCAAAAATATGCAGTATAGTCTTAGAAAACAGTGCAAACAATGTATAGTTACAATAGGATGCAATGGGGAAACATAGGGATAGGGGCAACACAAACCATATACTCCAGAAGTGGAATGTGAACCACGAATGGACCCCAAACCTATGTGACCTTGTAGAGGGTCGCTGGGACTATTAGAAAATAGTGAGAGTTAGAAAAATAACCCTCCCCAAGACCCTGAAAAGTGAGTGCAAAGTGCACTAAAGTTCCCCTAAGGACAAAATAGTCGTGTTAGAGGGAGAATGCAAGGAAAACACAAATCAGCAATGCAACAACGATGGATTCCTGTCTGAAGGTACCTGTGGAACAAGGGGACCAAGTCCAAAAGTCACAAGCAGCTCGGAGATGGGCAGATGCCCAAGAAATGCCAGCGGTTGGTGCAAAGAAGCTCTTACTAGGCTGAAGAACTGTGAATACTGCAGGAACGACAAGGGCTAGAGACTTCCCCTTTGGAGGATGGATCCCCCACGCCTTGGAGAGTCGTGCAGAAGTGTTTTCCCGCCGGATGGACGCCAACAAGCCTTGCTACACGCAAATCGTGCGTTTGTGGACGCTGCTGGGGCCCAGGAGGGACCAGGAGGTCGCAAATTGGACCTGCAGAGAGAGGGGACGTCGAGCAAGACAAAGAGCCCTCACTGAAGCAGGTAGCACCCGGAGAAGTGCCAGAAACAGGCACTACGAGGATGCGTGAAACGGTGCTCGCCGAAGTTGCACAAAGGAGTCCCACGTCGCCGGAGACCAACTTAGAAAGTCGTGCAATGCAGGTTAGAGTGCCGTGGACCCAGGCTTGGCTGTGCACACAGGATTTCCGCCGGAAGTGCACAGGGGCCGGAGAAGCTTGCAAAGTCGCGGTTCCCAGCAATGCAGCCCAGCGAGGTGAGGCAAGGACTTACCTCCACCAAACTTGGGCTGAGGAGTCACTGGACTGTGGGGGTCACTTGGACGGTGTCGCTGGATTCGAGGGACCTCGCTCGTCGTGCTGAGAGGAGACCCAAGGGACCGGAGATGCAGCTTTTTGGTGCCTGCGGTTGCAGGGGGAAGATTCCGTCGACCCACGGGAGATTTCTTCGGAGCTTCTGGTGCAGAGAGGAGGCAGACTACCCCCACAGCATGCACAAGCAGGAAAACAGTCGAGAAGGCGGCAGGATCAGCGTTACAGAGTTGCAGTAGTCGTCTTTGCTACTATGTTGCAGGTTTGCAGGCTTCCAGCGCGGTCAGCGGTCGATTCCTTATCAGAAGGTGAAGAGGGAGATGCAGAGGAACTCGGCTGAGCTCATGCATTCGTTATCTAAAGTTTCCCCAGAGACAGAGACCCTAAATAGCCAGAAAAGAGGGTTTGGCTACCTAGGAGAGAGGAAAGACAACTAACACCTGAAGGAGCCTATCACAAGGAGTCTCTGACGTCACCTGGTGGCAGTGGCCACTCAGAGAAGTCCAGTGTGCCAGCAGCACCTCTGTTTCCAAGATGGCAGAGGTCTGGAGCACACTGGAGGGGCTCTGGACACCTCCCAGGGGAGGTGCAGGTCAGGGGAGTGGTCACTCCCCTTTCCTTTGTCCAGTTTCGCGCCAGAGCAGGGGCTAAGGGGACCCTGAACCGGTGTAGACTGGCTTATGCAGAATTGGGCACATCTGTGCCCAACAAAGCATTTCCAGAGGCTAGGGGAGGCTACTCCTCCCCTGCCTTCACACCATTTTCCAAAGGGAGAGGGTGTCACACCCTCTCTCAGAGGAAGTTCTTTGTTCTGCCATCCTGGGCCAGGCCTGGCTGGACCCCAGGAGGGCAGATGCCTGTCTGAGGGGTTGGCAGCAGCAGCAGCTGCAGAGAAACCCCAGGAAGGGCAGTCTGGCAGTACCAGGGTCTGTGCTACAGACCACTGGGATCATGGAATTGTACCAACAATGCCAGGATGGCATAGAGGGGGCAATTCCATGATCATAGACATGTTACATGGCCATATTCGGAGTTACCATGGTGAAGCTACATATAGGTAGTGACCTATATGTAGTGCACGCGTGTAATGGTGTCCCCGCACTCACAAAGTTCAGTGAATTGGCTCTGAACAATGTGGGGGCATCTTGGCTAGTGCCAGGGTGCCCTCACACTAAGTAACTCTGCACCTAACCTTTACCAGGTAAAGGTTAGACATATAGGTGACTTATAAGTTACTTAAGTGCAGTGTAAAATGGCTGTGAAATAACGTGGACGTTATTTCACTCAGGCTGCAGTGGCAGGCCTGTGTAAGAATTGTCAGAGCTCCCTATGGGTGGCAAAAGAAATGCTGCAGCCCATAGGGATCTCCTGGAACCCCAATACCCTGGGTACCTCAGTACCATATACTAGGGGATTATAAGGGTGTTCCAGTAAGCCAATGTAAATTGGTAAAAATGGTCACTAGCCTGTTAGTGACAATTTAAAAGTAATGAGAGAGCATAACCACTGAGGTTCTGGTTAGCAGAGCCTCAGTGAGACAGTTAGGCACCACACAGGGAACACATACATGCACACCTATGAGCACTGGGGTCCTGTGTGACAGGGTCCCAGTGACACATACATATAGGCCACAACCTTATGAGCACTGGGGTCCTGACTAGCAGGATCCCAGTGACACATAACAAACATACTGAAAACATAGTGTTTTCACTATGAGCACTGAGGCCTGGCTATCAGGATCCCAGTGAGACAGTGAAAACAGTGACAAACACCCTGACATACACTCACAAACAGGCCAAAAGTGGGGGTAACAAGGCTAGAAAGAGGCTACCTTCTCACACAACCCCCCCCCAAACGAAGGACAATAAGGCTAACCTTGGCCAGTTGAGACTTTATTGTCTAAGTGGTGATAAGTAGAGAGTAGCTCTGCAATAGACTGGTTACTCCCTTTATCATCCACTATATGGTTACTTCCCTGTGGGGATGTAAACCACCCTGTTTGAAGTTTTTTAGCTAAGCAACAATGTGAAGATGTATTTTCAGAGTTTCTATCAGTAAGTTTTAGTTTAGAGCAGTGGGAATTGTCCACTGAACCTATTTGTAGTGATGGAAATGCCAGACAGGGATGCTGTCTCAGAAAAGCCATAGCTGGGCAAAAACTTTGTCCATTTGGCTGGAAGAGAGAACAGGGATGCTGTTTCTCTTGAGTTGGAGCAGGGCAGGGATGCTGTCCTATGAGCTCCACACTAGGGCAGGGATGCTGTCCTAAGTGTTGTGAGGCAGTACAGGGTTTCTGCACTAAAGTTTCTCTGGGAGGGTTGGAGGGATGCTCCATGTTAACTAAAATGGTGCTCTTTTTGTCACCAATGTTAGTTATCCCACAGAGAGGTACTTCTACCTCAGGGAGTCCAGCTATGCCAGCTGATGATTCCCTTGGAACAGGTGCCACCCCAGGAGAGGTTTCTCCCACCACAGGAATGGTATCCTGAATGGTAGGGTGGTTAGGGGATACTGTGATACCCTTTTTACCTGTTGATGGAGAGGGATCCTGAGTTTTCAGGCCTTCTCTCCTTTGCTTTTTCATTTCACTTGAAATGAGAGGGAACAATTCCTCAGGGATGCCCAGCATGGCTGCATGGGCATAAAACTCTACATCAGCCCAACCTGAGGCCTCTAGGTCATTACCTAAGAGACAGTCTACAGGTAAGCTAGGTGATACCACCACCTGCTTAGGGCCAGTAACTCCACCCCAACTAAACTGAATTATAGCTAAGGGAAGAAACTTAGTGGAGTTATGGACATCAATAATCTTATACTGTTGTCCAATGATGTGTTGTTCAGGAGGCACTAGGTTTTCAGTCACCAAAGTGAAACTGGCACCTGTGTCCCTGTAGGCCAAGGCCTCAACACCATTTATTGAAACTGTCTGCCTGTACTTATCCATTGTAAGGGGACAAGCAGCCAGTGTGGCAAGGCCAGTGCCACTAGGTGTGACAGAAACTGTCTTGGGGCTGATTACATCAGTTTCCACTATGGACCCATAAGTGAACCCAACTACACCCTTTGCTTGACTGTTGCCAGCAGTCCCACCACTAGTACCACTACTGCTAGGGGCACTAGAGCTTGATGTATTAGTGGTGGTAGGCTCAGGGGGTTTACCTGGACAGGACTTATCCCCTGGCCTATGGCCTCTGTTTTTACACACAAAGCACCAAGGCTTTTTAATGTGTGCAGGTTGGGAAGAAGAGGAAGAATTTGTTTTATCCCCACCCTCTGAAGAGTGTTTAAGATTTGAAGTGGGATCTTTGGTTTTACCCTTATCCCCATGCTTATCTTGAGATTTTTCACCATCTTTCTTCTTATTGCCATCTTTGTCACCCCCTGTATGAACTTTTCTGTTCACCCTTGTTCTGACCCATTTGTCTGCCTTCTTTCCCAATTCTTGGGGAGAGGTCAGATCAGCGTCTACCAGGTACTGGTGCAACAAATCAGACACACAATTATTAAGTATATGCTCTCTCAGGATTGTGTTATACAGGCTTTCATAATCAGTAACTTTACTGCCATGTAACCACCCCTCCAAGGCCTTCACTGCCTGGTCAATGAAATCAACCCAGTCTTGTGAAGACTCCTTTTTGGTCTCTCTGAACTTTATCCTGTACTGTTCAGTGGTTAAGCCATAACCATCCAGAAGTGCATTCTTAAGAACTTGGAAATTGTTAGCATCATTTTCTTTTACAGTAAGGAGCCTATCCCTACCTTTTCCAGTAAATGATAGCCATAGGATAGCAGCCCACTGCTTTTGAGGGACATCCTGTACAGCACAGGCCCTCTCAAGTGCAGCAAACCACTTGTTAATGTCATCCCCCTCCTTATAAGGGGGAACTATCTTGTGCAGATTCCTGGAATCATGCTCTTTTGCAGGATGACTATGGGGAATACTGCTGCTGCCACCATGGGTATCTAAACCCAACTTCTGTCTTTCCCTCTCTATTTCTAAAGACTGTCTATCCAAATCCAGCTGTTGCTTCTTGAGCTTCAGTCTGGTTTGTTCCACTCTCAATCTATTGAGCTCCCTTTCTAACAATCTGTCATCAGGGTGGGTGGGAGGGACATTTCTAGATACAGAGGTATGATGGGAATGAACAGAAGGAGACCTGTCCCTTACAGAGGGCACCCTAACAGCTTGGCTACCAGTATAATGTGAGAGCACATCCTCAGTATGATGTGATTCAACCTCTGTACCAACTATGCTAGACTGTCTAGTAATGGGCAGGCTGAGAAGTTTCTTTCCTGAACCTTTTCCTGGGGGAGTCCCTGGATCAGATTGAGAACCATTAGCTACTTTTTCTACAGATTGGGCACTTATGGCCTTATCCTGTACTCTAAGCATATTAATTAACAGTTCTAAGGAAGGATTCTTCCCTACACTCAAACCTCTCTCTATGCAGAGACTCCTTGCTCCTTTCCAGCTAAGGTGATCATATGCAAGTTTGGACAGTTCAACTTTTTGGCCTGTGCCAGACATTTTTAGAGAGAGTTAAAGTGATAGACAAAAGAGAAAAAAAGTTTTCAGAACTTTTTGGAAAGACAGAAAAAACTTTTTTAACTTTTAAGAACTTTTTGAAAGTTTTAGAAGTACTTTTCAGCACTTAGAAAAGAGTGAAAAGAGGAAATGCAAAACTTTTTGTCTATGTGTATATACACTGACCTTGTTTTGTATATTTTTCTCTTATGAAAAGTACAATGACAAGAGTGGTAAGTAGTCTCAAAGCACTTATCCCACCACTGCACAACCAATGTAGGAGGCTGGACTGGCTTGTAGTGAGTACCAAGGGGTACTTGCACCTTGCACCAGGCCCAGTTATCCCTTATTAGTGTATAGGGTGTCTAGCAGCTTAGGCTGATAGATAATGGTAGCTTAGCAAAGCAGCTCAGGCTGAACTAGGAGACGTGTGAAGCTACTACAGTACCACTTAGTGTCATATGCACAATATCATAAGAAAACACAATACACAGTTATACTAAAAATAAAGGTACTTTATTTTTATGACAATATGCCAAAGTATCTTAGAGTGTACCCTCAGTGAGAGGATAGGAAATATACACAAGATATATATACACAATAGCAAAAATATGCAGTATAGTCTTAGAAAACAGTGCAAACAATGTATAGTTACAATAGGATGCAATGGGGAAACATAGGGATAGGGGCAACACAAACCATATACTCCAGAAGTGGAATGCGAACCACGAATGGACCCCAAACCTATGTGACCTTGTAGAGGGTCGCTGGGACTATTAGAAAATAGTGAGAGTTAGAAAAATAACCCTCCCCAAGACCCTGAAAAGTGAGTGCAAAGTGCACTAAAGTTCCCCTAAGGACAAAATAGTCGTGTTAGAGGGAGAATGCAAGGAAAACACAAATCAGCAATGCAACAACGATGGATTCCTGTCTGAAGGTACCTGTGGAACAAGGGGACCAAGTCCAAAAGTCACAAGCAGCTCGGAGATGGGCAGATGCCCAAGAAATGCCAGCGGTTGGTGCAAAGAAGCTCTTACTAGGCTGAAGAACTGTGAATACTGCAGGAACGACAAGGGCTAGAGACTTTCCCTTTGGAGGATGGATCCCCCACGCCTTGGAGAGTCGTGCAGAAGTGTTTTCCCGCCGGATGGACGCCAACAAGCCTTGCTACACGCAAATCGTGCGTTTGGCGTTTTTGGACGCTGCTGGGGCCCAGGAGGGACCAGGAGGTCGCAAATTGGACCTGCAGAGAGAGGGGACGTCGAGCAAGACAAAGAGCCCTCACTGAAGCAGGTAGCACCCGGAGAGGTGCCAGAAACAGGCACTACGAGGATGCGTGAAACGGTGCTCGCCGAAGTTGCACAAAGGAGTCCCACGTCGCCGGAGACCAACTTAGAAAGTCGTGCAATGCAGGTTAGAGTGCCGTGGACCCAGGCTTGGCTGTGCACACAGGATTTCCGCCGGAAGTGCACAGGGGCCGGAGAAGCTTGCAAAGTCGCGGTTCCCAGCAATGCAGCCCAGCGAGGTGAGGCAAGGACTTACCTCCACCAAACTTGGGCTGAGGAGTCACTGGACTGTGGGGGTCACTTGGACGGTGTCGCTGGATTCGAGGGACCTCGCTCGTCGTGCTGAGAGGAGACCCAAGGGACCGGAGATGCAGCTTTTTGGTGCCTGCGGTTGCAGGGGGAAGATTCCGTCGACCCACGGGAGATTTCTTCGGAGCTTCTGGTGCAGAGAGGAGGCAGACTACCCCCACAGCATGCACAAGCAGGAAAACAGTCGAGAAGGCGGCAGGATCAGCGTTACAGAGTTGCAGTAGTCGTCTTTGCTACTATGTTGCAGGTTTGCAGGCTTCCAGCGCGGTCAGCGGTCGATTCCTTATCAGAAGGTGAAGAGGGAGATGCAGAGGAACTCGGCTGAGCTCATGCATTCGTTATCTAAAGTTTCCCCAGAGACAGAGACCCTAAATAGCCAGAAAAGAGGGTTTGGCTACCTAGGAGAGAGGAAAGGCTACTAACACCTGAAGGAGCCTATCACAAGGAGTCTCTGACGTCACCTGGTGGCACTGGCCACTCAGAGCAGTCCAGTGTGCCAGCAGCACCTCTGTTTCCAAGATGGCAGAGGTCTGGAGCACACTGGAGGGGCTCTGGACACCTCCCAGGGGAGGTGCAGGTCAGGGGAGTGGTCACTCCCCTTTCCTTTGTCCAGTTTCGCGCCAGAGCAGGGGCTAAGGGGACCCTGAACCGGTGTAGACTGGCTTATGCAGAATTGGGCACATCTGTGCCCAACAAAGCATTTCCAGAGGCTGGGGGAGGCTACTCCTCCCCTGCCTTCACACCATTTTCCAAAGGGAGAGGGTGTCACACCCTCTCTCAGAGGAAGTTCTTTGTTCTGCCATCCTGGGCCAGGCCTGGCTGGACCCCAGGAGGGCAGATGCCTGTCTGAGGGGTTGGCAGCAGCAGCAGCTGCAGAGAAACCCCAGGAAGGGCAGTCTGGCAGTACCAGGGTCTGTGCTACAGACCACTGGGATCATGGAATTGTACCAACAATGCCAGGATGGCATAGAGGGGGCAATTCCATGATCATAGACATGTTACATGGCCATATTCGGAGTTACCATGGTGAAGCTACATATAGGTAGTGACCTATATGTAGTGCACGCGTGTAATGGTGTCCCCGCACTCACAAAGTTCAGTGAATTGGCTCTGAACAATGTGGGGGCATCTTGGCTAGTGCCAGGGTGCCCTCACACTAAGTAACTTTGCACCTAACCTTTACCAGGTAAAGGTTAGACATATAGGTGACTTATAAGTTACTTAAGTGCAGTGTAAAATGGCTGTGAAATAACGTGGACGTTATTTCACTCAGGCTGCAGTGGCAGGCCTGTGTAAGAATTGTCAGAGCTCCCTATGGGTGGCAAAAGAAATGCTGCAGCCCATAGGGATCTCCTGGAACCCCAATACCCTGGGTACCTCAGTACCATATACTAGGGGATTATAAGGGTGTTCCAGTAAGCCAATGTAAATTGGTAAAAATGGTCACTAGCCTGTTAGTGACAATTTAAAAGTAATGAGAGAGCATAACCACTGAGGTTCTGGTTAGCAGAGCCTCAGTGAGACAGTTAGGCACCACACAGGGAACACATACATGCACACCTATGAGCACTGGGGTCCTGTGTGACAGGGTCCCAGTGACACATACATATAGGCCACAACCTTATGAGCACTGGGGTCCTGACTAGCAGGATCCCAGTGACACATAACAAACATACTGAAAACATAGTGTTTTCACTATGAGCACTGAGGCCTGGCTATCAGGATCCCAGTGAGACAGTGAAAACAGTGACAAACACCCTGACATACACTCACAAACAGGCCAAAAGTGGGGGTAACAAGGCTAGAAAGAGGCTACCTTCTCACAAGATGCAATAAGTATATTTTGAAATCTCACTGTAAAAATTACGTAAAGTGTCTAGTTTCTTAAAAGCAACAAGTACCTGGTTTGCGTGTGAAATTTCTGCAAGGAACTGCAGGGGAGGAGATGCGTGGAAAACAGGGAGGTGTGTGTCGATTTCTCAGGCCGCACATGGCGATGCGTTGTTTTATTTTTTATGCAGGGAAGGCTTTGCGTCGATTTCCGGCGCTCATTCTTGGATCCTTTTCGGGTTGCGGGGTTTTCGGACGCCCCAGGGATGATGCATTGAAATCCGGCACTGGCAGGACAAAGTCACAGGGGCTACATTGATCTCCTGGGTGTTGCGTGGACATTTCTACTGCACAACAGGTGATGCGTTGATTCCTCTCTGGAAGTTGGGCTGCATCGTTCCGCTTAGCTGTGCGTCAAATTTCCAGTTGCTACGCTGGCGCTGCATCGGTCTTCTCCTTGCAAATTCAGGCTGCGTCATTCTGGTTCAGCGTGCAGTGAATTTTTCACCGCGATGCAGGCTGTGCGATGTTTTTTGCCGGCTGTGCATTGATTTCTGCCGCATAGGGAGTCCTTCTTGCAGGAATGAAGCCTTTTTGGTCCTGAGACTTCAGGGACCAGGCGGTAAGCTATATCCAAGCCCTTAGAGAGCACTTCTCAGCACAGCCAGAGAGCAGCAAGGAAGCAGGGCAACAGCAAGGCAGCAGTCCTTCACCGAAAGCAGTCAGATGAGTCCTTTGGATAGCCAGGCAGTTCTTCTTGGCAGATTGCAGGTTCTGGTTCAGGTTTCTTCTCCAGAAAATGTCTGAGTTGGTTGGGGCAGAGGCCCTGTTTAAATACCCAAATGTGCCTTAGAAGTGGGGGATACTTCAAAGAGTGGCTTAGAAGTTCACAAGGTCTCCTTTCAGTTCAATCCTGTCTGCCAGGGTCCCAGTAGGGGGTGTGGCAGTCCTTTGTGTGAGGGCATGCTACTGTCCTTTGACATGTAAGTGTCAGGCCCTCCTCCCTCCCAGCCCAGGAAGACCCATTAAAAATGCAGATGTATGCAAGTGTGGCAGAGCATCCTGTGTTTGGGGTTGTTTGGGTGAATGCACAAGGGAGCTGTCAACTAAACCTAGCCAGATGTGGATATGAAGGCACCCGAAGGATTTAAGTGTAGAGAAATGCTCACTTTCTAATAGTAGCATTTTCAAAATAGTAACATAAAAGCCAACTTCACCATTCAGCAGGACTTTATATCGCCATTCTGGCCACGCTAAATATGACCTGGCTACAAACAGTATATGAGGGTAGCCCTAATGCTATCCTATGAAAGGAGCAGGCCTCACAGCAGTATAAAAATGAATTTAGGAGTTTTATACTACCAGGATATATAGTACACACATGTTCATGTCCTGCCTTTCACCTACATAGCACCCTGCCCTATGGGCTACCCAGGGCTTAACTTAAGGGTGACTTATATGCAGAAAAAGGGGAGTTTAAGGCTTGGCAAGTACTTTTAAATGCCAAGTCGAAGTGGCAGTGAAACTGCACACACAGGCACTGCAGAGGCAGGCCTGAGACATGGTTAGGGGGCTACCTATGTGGGTGGCACAACCAGTGCTAGTAGCCTTAAATTTACAGGTCCTGGGCACATGTAGTGCATTTGACTAGGGACTTACAAGTAAATTAAATAAGCCAATTGGGTATGAGCCAATGTCACCATGTTTTAAGGAGAGAGCATATGCACTTTAGCACTGATTAGCAGTGGTAAAGTGCGCGGAATCCTAAAGCCATCAAAAATGAGGTCAGAAAAAGAGAAGGAGGAAGGCAAAAGTTTGGGGGTGACACTGCAGAAAGGCCATTTCCAGCAGAAGCAACATTGTTAGCCATGGAAGAGAAAAATAAGCTTTTGCCTCATGTGTTAAGTCTGAGAGAGCTGGACCAAAGGAGCCAGTCCAGCAGAGATGGTGACAGCAATACCAAAGTGCAGCCTGAAAGAAGCATATACATCTCGAAGGACTTAGTGAAGTATTACAGAAGGGAGGATGAGATATATATGTCGTGTAAGGGGTACTAGTCAGTTCTCCACATGAAACTGGTCCCTGAGGTACACGGGGGGGCTGGTATGTGGAAGTATTTTGAGGTAGATTGGAGGGAAACCCTGATATCCTTAGGGGATCCCCATTGACTCACCTATTATATTATGAAGGACGCCCTACTCACCATGTATGGTCTCACACCTTAGCAGAACAAGAAAAAGTTTAAATCCTATAAGAAAAAGGAATTCCAAACATGGTTGGAATGTGTAGATTTTGTTTGAAGGTCACTGGATGGTTGGGTGAAGGTTAGTGAGGTAACAACCTTTGAGGTGCTGCACAATATGATTGCATGGGAGAATTTGTAAAGTCTTTGTTTGCCAGAGCTGTGCAAGAACCTAATTCACAACAAGCTGAGTGACCCCAGGAAGCTTGCCCAGGAAGCAGACTGGTAGGAGAGTACCAGGGTCCAAAAGAGATATGAGGTAGACTCCACCAACTGTGGGAAGGGTCCACATCAGAAGAAGTGGGGGGTAAGGATAAACAGGGGGAATTCTCTAAAGGGTCCCAACCTAGTTCCCAAGGTTAGGATGCCAGCCCCCAGGTGAGAAGAAACCATGGATCTCTACAGGGAAACCTGCAGAGAAGGCTCACACAAATGTTATGCATGTGATCAGTTGAGTCACTTGAGCGGGAACCACAAATGTCGCGAGTGGACACAGGCACCCACTGGTGCTGAGTCACAGGGTTTGGCCAGTTTAGAGCATGGGGTCTAGGAGAAGGGTGGGAGCCAGCTGAGATGACCCTTGTCTCACTATGGGACAGTGAGATGGTTCAAAGGACCCTCATGCCTGAGAACATTAAGAAATGCTCATGCCTGGTAATGCCCTTCCATCCCAGAAGCCGTGTTCGGCTGAGAGGAACACCTGCAATACCTCTGTGAAGTGTTGAAGTCCCTGCAGAAGGCAAGCCTCACTATAGGGCCGGTAAGTGCCAAATAGTGCAGAGTTCTGTGGTTTATCTGGGACAGCAGGTGGGGAGTGGCCAGGTGGCACCTCTGCAACCACATAAGGGCACTATTCTGGCTTGGGAGCCCCCAAAGACGCAGACATAGGTGAGAGCCTTTCTAGGTCTCACTGGTCGAGGGAAATGGCACCATTGTTGCCCCCTTGACAGAGCTGACCTCCAAAAAGCAGCCCAAAAATGTGATCTGGACTTGCCAGGCTGTTTTTGCCCTGAAGGCAGCCATGTGCATGGAACTCATGCTGAAGGCACCAAACTTCTCCAAGGAATTTATTGTGCAGACTGACGCTTTAGAGCATGGTGTGGGGGCAGTTCTAGCACAGCTAGACAAAGAAGGCCTAGACCAACCTGTTGCCTTCATTAGTAGGAGGTTACCTCCCCAGGAACGGAGGTGAAGTGCAATTGAGAGAGAAGCTTTTACTGTGGTCTGGGCACTGAAGAAGGTGAGGCCCTACTTGTTTGGGACTAACTTCCGGATTCAGACAAACCACAGGCCCCTCAAATTGTTAATGCAGATGAGGAGGGAGAACCCAAAATTGTTGAGGATGTCTATCTCCCTACATGGAATGGACTTCACAGTAGAGCACCACCCTGGTACAGAACACGCCAATGCTGATTGTCTGTCCAGATTAATCGGCCTTAGTGATGGGAACTCCCATGAGGTTGGGTAGTTCTCCCCACTTTCAGCTGGAGAGGACACATGTTAAACATGGCAGTCTTGGCCTAGTCTACCCTGTCTTTTTGCCTCTTCTTTCTATGTTGTAGCTGTGTGCTGGAATTACTTTTTGCTGGTTTTTGGTACCCTGGGAACTTTACCACTACTGACCAGTTCTAAAATGCAAGTTCTCTCTGTGTAATCTGTATGTGTAATTGGCTTTTCCATAAATGGCATATTTGATTTACTAGTAAAGTGTACTAGAGGTGCACGGGCCTTTAAATCAAATGCTACAGGTGGGCCTGCAACACTGATGAGTAGCCCTATAAACATGTCTCAGACCTTTCATTGCAGTGTCTGTGTGTGCAATTTCGCACTGCCAATTCCACCTGGAAAATGTACCTACCTGCCAGACTCAAACCTTCCTTTTTGGTACATTTAAGTCACCTCTAAGTTAGTCCCTAGTAGCCCCATGGCCATGGTGCAGTGTATACTAAAGGAAGGACACTTAATGGTGTGTTTTTACATGTCCTCTTAGTGAAATACTGCCAACTTTGTATTTCACTATTGCAAGGCCTATCTCTCTGATAGGTTGACATGGGGACTGCCTATACATATCTTTTATGTGCAGTTTCCCATTGAGAGCAGATGGAGATGTGGAGTTTGGGATCTCGAACTCACAATTTGAAATTACTTATTTTGATAAAGTTGTTTTTTGCATTGCCAGTTTGAAAATGCCACTTTTAGAAAGTGGGCATCTTCTTGTTTAACCATTCTGTGCCTCTGCCTGCCTGTGGAATACATATCTGGGTCAGACTGACAGTTGGGCTGTTTGTGAATTCCCTCTAGACAGTGACACAAAGGGAGCTGGGGTGTAGCCTGCATATCCTAATGAGTCTGCTGGGCTAGAGTGGGGATGGAGGAGCTGACATTAATACCTGAAAGGGCTGTTGCTTTCCTCACATAATGCAGTCTCCAACACCCTTGTGTATGTCCGGGGACAGGCCTGGGCAAGGTAGGATCTTGTGAACAGCAGAGACTTTCCTTTGAAGTTTGCCTATTTTAAAAACAGAAAGGAGTATAAGTAGTGGACCCAAATCCCACTTTTTAGATTTACTTCTGGAAGAGCTGAAGGAGGAGACCAAATTACTTGTGTGCTAGCATTCTTGACATTTACATGGTAGCTTAAGTATCGGCAAAAGACGCATGATTCGTTTCATTATACTTTGACCTTGTTATTCATTGTGAGCTGTTATTTCTTGGCATAAACATCGTGGTTTACGAATCGGCAAGACGTGCGATTCGTTTAATGATGATTTGATTTTGATATTCATTGTGTGCTACCATTTCTTGACATTTTACATGGTGGCACTCGAATTGGTAAGACGCACGATTCTCTCCTCGAGTTTAATTCATGTTTTTTCTTGTATGCCACTATTCTAAGATATTTATTATGTAATATTAGAGTTGACAAGTTATATGATTTGTTTCCTGAATCCATATTGTGTTATACATGGTGCACAATCCTTTTATGGTGTTTACTATATATATATAAATCTGCAATATTAGCTATTTGTGTTGAAACATTTTAAGAGTATACAGAAGGCCAGAGTTTCTAGATGCAATATTGCATGGTCCTAGTATGCATTCTTAAAAAAGGATTTATATGACTGGTTTAAAATTTAGTCAGAATGTTTTTCTACTTGAATAAAAAAGTTTTAATTTAATCCATCTTGATTCCCTTACAGGTATCCGACCATTTTGAAACTTAGTCATTTTAAGCTTAATTCTTAGATTGTTCATGTTTTCAGAATGACTAGGCTTAGAATCAAATCAAATCAAATCAAATCATAAACATTTATAAAGCGCGCTACTCACCCGTGCGGGTCTCAATGCGCTCAGGGGAAGGGGTTACTGCTGCTCGAAGAGCCAGGTCTTGAGTCGTCTCCGGAATGTGGAGTGGTCCTGGGTGGTCCTGAGGATGGTGGGGAGGGAGTTCCATGTCTTGGTCGCCAGGTAGGAGAAGGGCCTCCCACCCGAAGTGGTGCGGCGGATGCGAGGGACGGCGGCGAGAGCGAGGTTGGCGGAGCGAAGATGACGGGTGGGTGTGTAGAAACTGAGGCGGCGGTTGAGGTATTCGGGTCCCTTGTTGTGAAGGGCTTTGTGTGCGTGGGTGAGGAGCCGGAAGGTGATCCTTTTGCTGACGGGAAGCCAGTGTAGGTGTCTCAGGTGGGCGGAGATGTGGCTGTTGCGGGGTATGTCGAGGATGAGGCGGGCGGAGGCGTTTTGAATTCGCTGCAGACGTTTCTGGAGTTTAGCGGTGGTTCCTGCGTATAAGGTGTTACCATAGTCCAGGCGGCTTGCGACGAGGGCGTGGTTCACGGTCTTTCTGGTGTTGGCGGGGATCCAACTGAAGATCTTTCGAAGCATGCGGAGGGTGAGGAAGCAGGGAGTATTGATTTCAGGAGATATAATTTTCATATTGCGTGTTCTAACCTTTTTCTTACTACAGGTCTCCTTCCCAGCTGTTCCCTTCCTAATCCCCTCTTCCCCTCTTGAACTCTCTTAGCCTCTGTGATTTATCTATCAGAGTCTTGGAGCTGTTCAGTGGTGGACGTGTTGGGAAAGTGCGTAGACCCGAGGATCTGGTGACTCCGACAGTTTGGCACAGGGGTCAGTCATAGGCCTGAGCCAAGTTTTAAAAAACTCTTCTTGCCCGAATGGGTGAGAGACTGGATCTTTTACTAGAAGTAGAAGTCTGCAATTGCACTTGTTACTGAGTGAACCTGAAAAGCATATGTCTCTCACTTCAAGCACAAACCACCCTACTCTATAGTCTACCTGCAACCTAGCTTGGCCTATGTGCAGTACATAAAATATTTAAGGTTTGGCACAGGGGTTTTCTAATGGCAATTGAAACTGGTACCAAAACTGCACACACAGGCCCAGCAGTCATGGGCCTGAGCCAAGTTTAAAACACTTCTTGCCCGAATGGGAAACATGGTTGTGTCACTGCTTGACAAAAGATCTCAGTGACTGTATCAGTCCTTCTATGGGTGTGCCACCAAGTGATGAAATACAAATGCCGGTCTATCAGTGCCTCTTTTAGTGAGTCCACAGCTCTGTAAAGGGCATATTTATAATGCCCTAGCACCACTGTGCGCCACATTAATGTAATTATTTATGATGTTAACCCAGACATTCTCACACCAACTCTCTGACCCACGTAGACCTTCTCAAACTCACTCTCACACCCAGAGACACCCTCGGATACCTATTTTCACACCCAGAGAGACAGGCCCTGTGGCCAACCCCCACCGCACATGCCAGAAGGTCACATACAGAGGTGGTTGAATAAACATATAATAACTACATTACTTTATGTAATAAAAAAAAACATAGAAATTTACAGAAAAAATGGTAACAGGGATGTTATAGTTAGGACATATAATTAAAAAAATAAAGGTTATAGGGTAGGGTTGTTATAGTTACATTCTGAATTTACTCACACAAACCCATAGAAATTCACCAGTTATAGTTAGAATTATTTCGCGCCCTGAGGTATCTATAAGTCGTGCCCTCACCATGCACTGTTAATGACCCCAGATACTACAGCACTCATGCAAGCGTTTAAAACGTCATCAAAAATATCAATAAAACTTTAGCATTTGAATTATTACCGAAAGAACTGTGCATTACAGGGGCACAAGTCATAGTTTTCTTAGAGCACAAGGCCTATAATTGAAAAATGCAAACCTGGCTGCCATTTTTATTTTCAAAGCTGTAGAGTCCCGTGGGATAGCTGTGGAGTATCATGGGATTTTGGCAGGTCCTCTAACCTGTGCCCTTATAATATTTTTTCTATTTAGTTCAGGACAGAGGACTAAGTCCACGAGTCCTGTAATGGCTGCCAGCTAAAATTTTCTCATGTTGTTGGCAGCAAATCAGAGTGCTTGCTCCTGCAAAAGTCTGACTACAGAGGGAGCAAATTGTTCCAAAGGACATAAATCTCTCTGAGCCAGTCAGAATGCTCTATTTTTAAATTAGCACTCCCATGAAAGTCTCTCAAGCGTCTTTTTGCAGATCTAACTGCCCACTTTGGGTCTGCACATATTTTTAATATTTTTGACCCTTAATTTCTGAAAAACTATGGAATGGATTAACCCCAAATCATAAATCGTAGGCTAAGATGCAGCTTCCTGACAAATTTGGTGTAGTTATATTCAGCAGTTTTTTCTGTAGTTCTGCCTAAAGAAATCTATAGAAAATGCATGGGGACTTTGTGATGTGGGATCCCGCTTTTTACTTAGCCCTTGCTTGATGGTCACCCTCAACCTTTCCATACACAGACTAGGCAAAAAAGAGCACTCTTTTGGAAAGTTTTATGGTGATTCGTCAAACAGTGCCAAAGTTATTAGCTACACATAAAACGTATTTCCTATAGAAATGCTGAACTAGCTATAACTACCCAGTATTGACCGCCACTGGGTAATATATATAAAAAAAAAAAAGTAACCAATTTATACAATTCATAAACAGTGTAATAATTATTTTTCAATTGAAAAATAATGGTTATTTATTTATTATTCAATTAACGTGCCACCCTATAATGCTACAAACCCAGTAGCCCATACCTGAAAATAACTAAAATATGTAGTTATTACACAATATGCATAGTTATTAATTAATAAATATTTAACCATATATATGAATAATTATTGTCATTTAATTATTACTTAATGAACTTCCCATCCTATACCCCTACAAATCCAGCAACCTGCAACTGAAATATAACTAAAATAAATCAGCATTACATAAATTACATCATTGATAATTAATTCAACAATTAATAAAGTATTAATCATGTAGATTATTAGATTTTGTAGATTTTTGCTTGATTCAATGTAGGACAATGTTAGAGGTCCCTACTTCCTCGTACAAGAACAGCCTTCAGTACTTTTCTGTTACCACAACTACTCTGCCTTTTGCCTCAAATTCAGTTCGTTTAGCATACATGTTTTTATCATGTTTTTATCAGCTCGGCGATTAAAAGATAAACAATTGAAACAATTGAAATTCCACGTAGGTTGCTACTCTTGCCACCACCTCACACTACTACACACATACCCTGTACTGACAATAAAGACCCTATTTTCGTCATTGTCGCTTTTGAAGCTGTGGTTTGGGAACCAATACATTTAGGTTTTTAAACCCAAAGGCCTTGTATGAGTAAGTCATCCTTTTTTGCCCCGATCACCACCACTGCTGATGGTGGTTATTAACTCTAATTGTGCCCTGAGCTCTGTTAATCAGTCCCATGGCCAGTGCTCTGTTTAAAAGGCATATGTATGTTATGTTATTGTGATCTGTATTGTGCACAGTTACATCAAGAGGTTACCCAGTTCAGGTGGCAGCAGAATTAGTGGCAGGTTTATTACTCAAATAGTCATGTTTTCAAGCCCTTCTGGAATTCCAACATAAATGTACACATGCTGAGACACTCAGGAAGAGAATTCTACAATGTTGGGCATAAGTAAGAAAAGGAACGTCCTTTCATGCTTGATCTGGGTACCAAAAAAAAGATCTTGAAGAAGATCGTAGAGATCGTGAGGGATGGTACACAGTTGGCAAGTTTTGAATGTAGCGTGGGTCAAGACAGTGTTTTGCCTTGAACATGTAGCACAACACTTTTAACATGATACTTTTCGGGACTGGGAGCCAGTGCAACTCATATAAAAGATGGGCAACTGAAGCATACTTTGGTAATCGGAAAAGTAGCCTCGTGGCCAGATTCTGTACCATGCTTATATAGAGAACGTTACCGTAGTTTAAGAGGCATAGTACCAGTGCTGAAACAGGTGAAGGTAATTTTAATAACTTGAGGTCTCATAGACAAAGCGTTGTCCAGAAAAAAAAACTAGGGTTTTAACTTGCGCGGCGGGAGTAGGAAGAGGCCCAAGAGATGAGGGCCAATTCTGGGGTCCCCATAGAGAGTGATGTTTACCTGAGAGCATAACGTCCTCCTAGTCTCATTAAGCTTTAGCAACTTCACGTTTAACCAGTGAGCAAATCTACTTAGGCCCATAGAGAGATCGGAAGGAATCTGTGATTGTGAAGGAGACAATGAAAAGGTAATTTGAGTGTCATCAGAATAACTGAATAATGACAGACCACAGTTCTCAGTACTTCCACTAGAGGGTGGACATAGAGATTTAAGAGAAGTGGGCTCAAGATTGAACCTTGTGGGATGCCGGAAGATAAAACCTGAACATTAGATTTGGCATCTGAAGAGAAAGCCTGAAATGAGCGCCCTTGGTAATTAGGTATAATTACAATTGACACTGACAACCTACCTGCAAGTCCATAGTATATGGTAGGGCATGTAGGTGTAGGGCGTCCAAGTGGAGTTAAGGCTCTCAACAATACACTGCTATGATGTCTGCTGCCTTCTTAACGTCAGCCTGCCTTGCAGGCTGCTCTTAAACTACAATAAAGCCCAAATTCGACCTTAGAGTTAAAAGTACTTCCAAAGTCTCAAACAAGGTTATTTTTACATATGTCACCCCTACTATCGTACTTAGGTGCCCTAAGGGTAGGGTACATTGTGTCATGGTCTCACCTGGAGCTTTTTGCAGGAGTGAAATGGTCCATGTTAGACTTTTCATCCTTGGCATGGTCTCCCTTAACTGTTTGCCTCTGTTTCCCCGGTTGTTGATGTGTGCTGGACTCTGTTTTTGCTGTTTTGTTACTCTGGGCACTTTACCACTGCTAACCAGTGCTAAAGTGCAAGTGCTCCTATACAAAATGTGTATGTAATTGGTTCATCCATGATTGGCATATTTGATTTACTAGTAAGTCCCTAGTACAGTGCACTAGAGGTGCCCAGGGCCTTTAAATCAAATGCCACTGCAGTGCCTGTGTGTGCAGTTTTAAACTATAAATTCGACTTAGCAAGTATACCCACTTGCCAGGCCTAAGCCTTCCCTTTTCTTACATGTAAGACACCCCTAAGGTAGGCCCTAGGTAGCCCCATGGGCAGGGTGCAGTGTATGGTTAAGGTAGGACATATAGTTTTGTGTTTTATACGTCCTGACAGTGAAATACTGTTATATTCATTTTTTCACTGTTGCAAGGCCTGTCCCTCTCATAGGTTAACATGGGGGCTACCTTTGCATATGATTAAAGTGTAGATTCCCTTTGGTAGTGGCTAGAAATGTGGAGTTTGGGGTCTCTGAGCTCACAATTAAAAAATACATCTTTTAGTAAAGTTGATTTTGAGATTGTGTGTTTGAAAATGCTGCTTTTAGAAAGTGAGCATTTTATTGCTTAAACCAACTCTGTGATTCTGCATATTTATGTATTTCCTGTCCGGGTCAATTTGACAGTTGGGCACCTCTCACTAGACAGTGACACAAAGGGAGCTGCGGTGTAGCCTGCATATCCTGATGACCCATCTGTGCTAGGAGGGGGGGGAGGAGTGGTCACTCACACCTGAAACAGCTGTGCCTGCCCTCACACAATGCAGTCTCCAACCCTCTGGTGTGTGTCTAGGGCCTGGCCTGGGCAAGGCAGAATTTCACAAACAAGAGAGACTTTTCTTTGAAGTAAGCCTACTTCAAAGGGCAAAATGGGTATAAGAAAAGCTCCCAAAACCACAGACCTTAGGTCACTACTGGAAACCAAGAGGAACCTCTGCCTGGAGAAGAGCTGAAGAGCTGAAGAGCTGAGGAAGAGCTGCCCTGCCTGTGGCTGTGCTTTGTGGAGCTATCTTGCAGTTGCTGCTTCTGCCTGTGCAGGAGGGGAAAGACTGGACTTTGTGTGCCTTCCTGCTTGTGAAGAACTCTCCAGGAGCTTGAATTAGAGCTTGCCTCCTGTTGTTGAAGTCTCAGGGACAGCAAAGACTTCTCTCTGCCAGCACCTGGAGCCTATGCTGAGACTCACACCCTGCCAAGTGGCACCCATCGAGTTCCTGAGACCCTGAAAGGAGAAGCTGGCAGAACAACAGTAAGAAATCCACTCACAGACCACCGTGCGGGGAAAAGATTGACGCAACTCCAAGACGTGGCTGAAAAATCAACACGCCGCCAGCTTCACAGCTAAAAATCAATGCTCACCTGCAGTGCGGCTGGAAGATCCATGCACGTGGATGGAGAAACGACGCGCAGCATCGCTGATGGAGGCTGGTGAGATCACAGCCAGCTCTGTGTGGTTTTCAGATCATCGTGCGGCAGTCTTTCCGATGCAAACATCGCTGGGCATGTAAAAATGACGCAAGGCCTGGCAGACCCGAGAGTGCTGATCGAATCGACGCATCACTCTCATGCAGAGAAAAGAAACGACGCACGCTGACTCGACTGAAGGAGAAACGACGCACTCGTGCGTGATTTTTGACGCACCCAGGTACATTTCCACGCTAACAGCGTTAGCGTTGTGTTTAAAATTACATGAAGACTCTTTTTAGTTTTTAATTGATAACTTGACTTGTGTATTGTGGATTTTTGTCATTTTGGTCTTGTTCTGTTTCGATAAATGTTTTCTTATTTTTCTAAATCTGTGTTGTGTCATTTTGTAGTGTTTTCATTAAGTTACTATTTGTGTTGATACATATACTTTACACCTAGCACTCTGAAGTTAAGCCTGTCTGCTCCTGCCAAGCTACCAAGGGGGTGAGATGGGGTTAGCTGACGGTGATTCTCTTTTACCCTGACTAGAGTGAGGGTCCTTGCTTGGACAATGGATAACCTGACTGCCAACCAAAGACCCCATTTCTAACAGTCCATGATTTAGCACATATGGCCTGATTAAGACCTTGGCGGATGGGATACTCCAATACAAATGTGACGGCTAACCCGTCACCCATATTATAAGTTCCATTATATCCTATGGAACTTGGAAAACTGGGTGCAGGATATCTGTCACGCTTGTGACGGAGTATCCCATCTGCCAAGGTTATAATCAGGCCCATATTCACTTCATATATGAATCAATATATGTATATATATGATTACTTTGTTTCTTAGCACTAACAAACCATAGATAAATGAATAGAAATAATTCAATATTTTATCTAGAGCATGAAATGTTGCCTCTAGTCAATAAATTACAAGGCACTCAAGTCTTTCTGATATATTTTGCAGGTTGACAACACAGCCAGCTGATGGAAATGAAAACAACAGAACAAAGGAAACTGAGAGATAATCAGATAAGCAATCTTCTATAATTTGTTAGCTCTGCATGCTCTTACCAGTCAGTAGTCTGAGGCTTTCTTACAACACTTCTCTTCCTTTGTGTTCTTTTGTAGGATTTCCAAACAAATTCCAAATAACGTTGAAGAAAAACGAAGCCCGATGTGACCCAGCACTACCATGGATGAACCCCATGACAGGAGACTAGGAAGTCCAAGACATCACTGGATCCGAAGAGACTGTCGGTAGGACTCAGGAACACCGAATGTTGATCCAAAGAAGCAGGTAACCAACAATAGGAAGGGCAAAACACCAAGCAACTTCCTGTGGTGCAGCGCATTGTTCCATAAGCTACGCGCTTCACCCAGTTAAAGGGACTGCATGATCACGGTAGCAAGTTGGGCAGTCCCAAAACATTGCAATTATAAGCAGGGAAATTGCAAAAGATGTTTTATATGCTCTGGTGAGGGAAAAACTGCCAATTTTATTTTTCCCAATTGAAGCACTGCTATCTCCATAGGCCAACATGGGATAGCTTTATCTAACTTTAATAAAGTCTATCTTTTTATTGTAAGGGACTTGAAAGGTGATCCATAATGTCAAAATAATTTTTAAAATAAATCCAACAACTTTCTAACGTTAGATTTCGTTAAACTATTACAAGAATATCATTTTGGCACTCTTTCCTGAAGTTACCTAAAATCAACCCTGCAGCAACCTCTCCTGCTTGGTCAGCTTTTGACAGGCTAAGCAAAGGTGCTCTGTTGAGGTGTGGTGTGGCCTGGGCTCAGATAAAGGGACCATCTGGTGGGAGGAGATCTGTAGCAGCAAATGCCTGGACAGAAAAGGGGCTGGGTAGCTAAACTGCTCTTCAAATGGAGAAGGACAGGTAGCACCTGGACTGAGGCCCACCCCACTTCCTGCACCCCCAGCCAGGCGGAAGCCCCTGTAATTGAAATAGGAGAGGGGGCTGGATGAGGTTGTAGTGGAAAGTTAGCCATACCTGTGGGTGGGCTTAGCTAAACCTCACCCTCTAGGAAACTCACCTCACTGCATCTGAAGAAATGTCACTTCATAAGAGGTGGGGGGGCCAGATGTATGCCACAACTTATTTGGCGTTTGCCAGAGGGATTTTGCCATGGGTAAGACTGGGGTACCTTTCCAAAAGAAGAATTAACTAATAGACCCAGAGGGTAAATATGTAGTGGTTACAAGTAGTTGAGTGGGACATGACTTAGCTATAGCTAGAACCTATGGCCTCAATACAGATCAGGGAGTGTTCTTTACAGAGCTGTCTAGAGTCTCGGCCATATACCTGATGCAACTTATATTACCTGGGGGGGGGACTTTAATAGCGTTGCTGACCCCCCTTTCTCATTGATCGGTCCCCCCCACCCCTGAGGGATTCCCTGGTGACCCAATTGGCACACACTTTTTCAGATTGTCAGAGACAGAGGGGACTGGTGGACTCTTGGAAACGCCTACACGCTATGTTGCGAGGCTACTCATTCTACACGGGGATGCCCAAACATCATCTTCATCTTGATACCACTCTATGCACCACAGCTGTTCATGGAGTGGTTCAGAATGTCAAATATCTATGACCTCAGGTCATAACTCAGTATTCTTGAAACAGGAGTGCAAATGCCCCACATCCCTGATTGGAAGTTATGGGTTGAGGCCCTGGATGACCCACTCTTTCAACATAACATTGGTGAGACCATAACCAATTACTTAGCTGAGAATGCCGGAACTGCTACTTTCCCTCTGATTGAGTGGGGCACTTTTAACACAGTTATCAGGGGTTGTTGCATTATTGAAGTAGTTGGGGTGCAATGCACATTAGTGGGCAAGGTGGAGTAACAGGAAAGTGCACCTACGACAGCTTGAGCTGGGACTTCCTGTATCGGGTCATGGCACAGGTGTGTTTGGGCCCCAGGTTTATACAATAGACCAAACCTTTACTCGAGTCTCACGGCACAGGTCTGTACAAGTAGAACAATGTCTGACTCGTACAGGGCGAGGCGTGATACCAGGCAAGGGTGTCAACTCTCCCCTTTATTATTCGTCATTGCAGTGGACCCACTAGCCTGCATCACATGCACGGGTAGATTCTATAGTGGGTTAGAGGTTCGGGCCACTCTCATTATGCTGATCATTTGTTTTTGTTCCTCCAAAATGTTGAGCTGGACTCACCAGGCGCAAAATGATTATTGGGGTGCTTCAGTACAGTATTGGGCCTCCACATTAATTGGCAGAAGTCCCTTCTATTTCTACTCTGAGGGATGCCACTCCAGTACAGAACCTACATGGCCTCATCTGTAATGCAGCCTGCCTGAAATATTTAGGAATTAGGGCAACCCATGAACATCGAGACCTTTTAGATGGTAATATTGGGGCAGCTGTTGGGGCATTCCAATCCAGTGTATCTGTTGCTGGTAGAATAACAGTGGCTAAGATGATGGTGCTCCCAAGGCTGCTTCATTTCTTCTCCATGATGCCCCTGCTTGTTCCTCGTCGGCTGTTCAAGGACCTTGAATGCCTGCTACTGGAACTTATTTTGGGGGCGGGCAGACATAGAGTGGCATTGTCTAAATTGCACCACCCCGTAACAGAGGGAGGGCTAGCAGCACCAGACCTAGAGGCATATTATTTAATGGCTCAGCTGCACTGGTTCAATCAGTGGATCTACTGTATGATGAACCAAGAGGAGGGAGCCATCAGCTCATTTCCTGACCTGTGGGACTTATCACAGATCCTCTTAGCACCCCGGTGGCACCTGCTTGCTGCCTCTCAGGAGCTACTGATGATACTCCATAGCTCATGAGGCTGCCTCCAGCAAATCTGCACTTGAGCACCCTACTCCCCGGACCTGTATCTGCAATGGCTGGAGCTAGTGGCCTGTGATGGTGCACTGGAAGGGATATCATGGTGGGCTGTATATGGAATAACCTTTGCAGGGACCTTTGTCAGGATGGAAATTTTCTCCTCTTTGAACACCTAGCTGTGGAAGTCAAAATTCCTGATGGCCATTTCTTCTTACACCGGGCAATAGAAGCTACAATTAGAAACTATTAGGGAGAATCCGAACCCATGATACATCGAAGCTGTCAGCTGGTCAGTACTACAGTGGTACACATTAAAACAGACACATGCCTATATCGAGCAACGTACCAAGACCACTACTAGCACAACAGAAGGTGAAATGGGAGACAGATTTAGAATTTCATTTTACTGATGCAGACTGTGAAATGATTCTAGCAAACATACCCACCATTTTTTTTAAATGAAGGCTCAAAACAATAAATTTTTGTTTACTGTGCAGGGCTTACCTGCACGTCGTAAGATCAATATTTTTTATGCAACAGCTACAACAACATGTTCAAGATGTGGGGAACTTGGACTGGAAATGTTCCATATGGTGCAGGACTCTCCCTCCTTGGGGGAGTTCTGGGAAACAGTGATGGATGGTATCAGCAATGCTACTCAACGGGCAAACCCTTGCACACCTTTGAGGATTCCCAGGCCCAAATAAATGCAAACCACTGCTAGATTTACTGACCTGGCATTGATACTAGTTAAACGGGAGCTAGCAATGCATTGAAAAACTACTGGGTGATCAAGATTGGTTAAATGGTGAAATTAACTGGTAAAATGGGCAGATCTTGAGGGTATTGTGCTATTCCAGGAATTAAAGAGAGGGTGGGTAACAGTTAATAGAGCTAGAGCATGGGAGCACCTGGTAGATAGACTTATGGCCCCAAACACAGACACTGATATGCCATATAGCTCCCTTCTATCTGCTAAGGACTCAGGTAGTGGAAGCTCCTGAGCATCCTTAAAACCAGAACGGAGCATGCTGGTTGGAGGACTGAGCACACAGGGGATGAATTTTAACACCCAGTGTGAGTTGCTATATAAGTCAGAATGGCAAGGAGTAAAGGGGAAAAAGGGGTCTATGTGGAGGGGTTTGCTTATTGGTAGCTGAGATGGGTTTATATTATACCACAATATGCTATGCACCCCGACTTTGTGTGTTGGAATGTTACCATCAACTTTTTTAATTTGCACTAATTCAGTGGATAAGAAATTGAATACTCATGATATGACATGATATGTCACAGCTGCTATTGTATTGTGTATTTGTTTACAAAAAAAACTGGCTGAGACAGGTGATGCGTGATCAGAAGAAAGGAGGACAGGTCTCCTACAAGGGGAAAGCTCTGGGTATCCAAGAAAAAAACAAGAGCCCCCTAAATATCCACAAACAACTGCACAAGGAGGGGCGATGCATGAGCCATTCCACTTCCAAGTGTTGGTTGGTACCAGTGGAAGTTCTCTGACCCTTCAAAGGCAGGGAAGTGTTTTGACTGCTGGCAGCCAGGACTAAAAAGAGGAGATGCTGTCTGCACTAAGAAGCTCCCCACTGGTGGGCAGCCCCAAGGGATTGTTAGTGTATGTAAGGGGGTGAAAGTTGACTAGGATATGGGGAAAAGATACACAGAGGTAACTTTAGTGCCTGTGGGGGGGGGGGGTTGAATATGCAGCCCTGGAAGCCTTACCTTCAGACCTGGAGAAGTACAGGCGGAGGCCTAAAATCAAAGGGAATGAGGTTGAGGCTCTGAGAGATACAGGAGCCAGTATGACTATGGTCATGGACAAGCTGGTTTCTCTATAGCAGATTATACCCGGTGTATTTCACCAGGTAACCTATGCAGACAGCAGAGCTAAGCTCCATCCCATGGCAATGCTAAGCTTAGAATGGGGAGGTGTGACTGGCTCTAAGAAGGCAGTCGTGTCTCCAGCCCTTACAGTCGAGTGTCTACTGGGATATTATCTTGAAGCTTCTGAATGGTCAGGGGTGCTAATGAAGGACCATGAGCAGATGGTGTGCCTCCCTAGGTGGGTATGTGCTTTGACAAGTTCACAGACGGAAATCAGGAAAGCGCTGGATACTTGGACCATGAAGCAACAGGCCAAGTCTCCAGAAACAAGAGATATGGCACAAGGTCTGGTGAGCAGCCCAGAGAACTCCAGAGGTGCAGGAGGAATCTAAATCTGAGAGGGAGAATCTGACCTCTGAGGTAGGGACTCTACCCTTGCAAGATGTGTCGGAATTTGCAGAGTTGGAAGGAGCAGGAACAAAGAATGTCTCACTCTTATGGGCCCGAGGCACACTGTCTCCAGGCAAGTGCAAGGTGATCTCAGTGGATTTCACAGGGTCTACCGCAAGGATGGAGTCCTCTACACTAAGGTAAGGGACCCCAGACCAGGGCAACCAGGAGAGTGGAGTAGTGGTCCCCCGGAACTATAGCCAAAGTGGAGGGGTTCTATAGCTTCTGTGTCACCAGTCAGGCTGGTGGCAAGACAAAGGGCAAGCCGAAAGCTCCCTTAATTCCACCGCCAGTGGTCAGGACTCACTTTGAGAGGCTGGGAATCAATATTGTTGGTTCAGTAGATTTACCAACAGCTTCAGGAAACAAGTATAGGAAACAGATACATCTTGGTTGCAGTGGACCATGCCATCAGATATCCAGAGGCAATATCCCTCAGAACAGTGACTGCTCATATAGTTGTTAGGGCTGTACCTGATGTGTTCACCACAGTGTGTTTCTTAAAGGAAGTGGTCTCAGGTAGGGGCACAAACTTTATACATGCCTATCTGAAGGTGATGTGGAATGAATGTGATGTTACCTACAAGTTCACCACCACATATCATCCCCAGACAAATGGTCTGGTCGAGAGATTCAATGAGACCCTAAAGGGCATGATAATGGGGTTGTCTAACAAACTCAGTGGGAGGTGGGATGTTCATTTTCCATGCCTGCTGTTTGCATATAGCGAGGTGCAACAAAAGGGATTTGGCTTTAGCCCCTTTGAGTTACGATTTGGGTAACCTGCAAGAGGGCCATTATGTTTGGTGAGAGAGTCTTAGGAAATCCCTTTCAAGGAATCCAAGCAAAATGTGCTTGACTGTGTGCTAGGCCTACGGTCTCGTGTGGCATAGTACATGAAGAAGGCAGGCAGCAACCTGCAGGCCATCTCAGAGGTCATGAAGCTCTGGCATGACCAGAAGGCTACTATGCCTGAGTACCATCCCAGACAGTTGGTTGGGTGTTGGAGTCTGTGGCCCTGCGGGCCCTCCAGGAGAAATGGACTGTGCCCTAGCCTAATTTGAAGAAAAAGGGTAAGGTTACCTACTTGGTGTACTTTGGCACCTCCAGGAATCCCCACTGGATCCTGCATGTCAATAGAATGAAACCCCACTGAGAATTGGCAGGCATGACCATGCTGATGGTCACAGATGAAAGAAGAGAGGAGGAGAGTTAGACTATGCCAGATCTCCTCTCTACCAAAGTGCAAGATGAGTCAGTGGAGTGAGTTATACTCTCTCTCAAGCTGACAGTCCAGCAACAAAAAGACTGCCAGCAAGTGTTGGAGCAGTTTGCTGGGTTGCTTCCCCTGACATCTGAACTCATGCCCATGACATTGACACTGGTGACAGACTACCCGTCAAAAACAAGCTGTACAGGTTGTCAGACCAGGTGAGAGCCAACGTCAAGACTAAATTATCCAAGAAGCTGGACTTGGGCATAGTTGAGCCCTCTAATAGTCACTGGGCTAGTGTTTTGCTTCACTAATGACCAAGTTGAAACACTTAGGCACCAATAAAAATCTCTGGAATGCACATCTTAGTTCAAAGAAGACATTTATTATTTCACTACTTAAGGTTCCCAAAAGGAGATTAGCATGCTGAAAGCACACATTCAAAAATGGTCACAACAATGAAATGAAAGAATGTACAAATGATTCTCCACTGCAATATACACAACAAATATATATATCTATATTATAATGCAAAACAAATAATGCATTAAAAAATAAAAGAAAAGGGCATCACTGCTTCATCTCCCTCCTATTCAGCATCAGATCGCCAGATCCCAGAATTGATCGAGGAGAGAGAGATCAATTATCCTCACGGCACCCCACACCATTTTCTTACCCACAATGCCCTGCAAACCTCCAACTTTGCAGGAAATCACACATTTTTCCCACATTTTTGGGATGGAACCTTCCGGAATCTGCAGGAATCCACAAAATTCCTACCACCCAGCATTGTCTCATCTATACCGATCAAAATCCGGCTGCACTTGTCAACCCAAAATAGTTTTTTTTCAAACTGCCCTTTTGGACCAGCTTTGGTTCCCCCTCAATTTCGACATGTTTTTGGCTCTTCCCTGTCACAAGCACTTGGCCCACCTACACGAGTGAGGTATCATTTTTACCAGGAGACTGAGGGGAATGTTGGGTGGTAGGAAAGTTGTCCCGGTGCGGTGATGCCACCCAGAAATGTGGGAAAAGTGTGATTTTGTTTAGCTAAATCTGAGGTTTGCTGAGGATTCTGGGTAAGAAAACATTGGGGGATTCACGCAAGTCACACCTCCCTGGACTCCTCTGAGATTCTAGTTTTCAGAAAGGTCTGGGTAGGTTTCCCTATATGGCTGCTGAGCGCAGGACCAAAAACGCAGGTGTCCCCCGCAAAAACAGTTTTGTATTTGATAGTTTTGATGTGCCCACATAGTGTTTTGGGGCAGTTCCTGTTACGGGCACTAGGTACCATTTTTATCGGGAGACTTGGGGGAAACGCTGGGTGGAAGGAAATTTGTGGCTCCTCTCAGATTCTAGAACTTTCTGTCACCAAAATGAGAGGAAAAAGTGTTTCTTTGCTACATTTTGAGGTTTGCAAAGGATTCTGGGTAACAGAACCTGGGCAGAGCCCCACAAGTCACCCCATCTTGGATTCCCCTAGGTGTCTAGTTTTAAAAAATGCACAGGTTTGCTAGGTTTCCCTAGGTGCCCGCTGAGTTAGAGGCCAAAATCCACAGCCAGGCACTTTACAAAAAACAGCTCTGTTTTCTTTGGGAAAATGTGATGTCTCCAGGTTGTGTTTTGGGGCATTTCCTGTTGCAGGCACTAGGCCTACCCACACAAGTGAGGTATCATTTTTATCGGGAGAATTGGGGGAGCACTGGGTGAAAGGAAATTTGTGGCTTCTCACAGATTGCAGTACTGTCTGTCACCGAAATTAGAGGAAAAAGGGTTTTTATGGCCAAAGCTTGAGGTTTGGAAAGGATTCCCAGTAACAGAACCTGGTCAGAGCCCCACAAGACACCCCATCTTGGATTCCCCTAGGTGTTTTGTTTTAAAAAATGAGCAGGTTTGGTAGGTTTCCCTAGGTGCCGGATGGGCTAGAGGCCAAAATCTACAGCTAGGCACTTTGCAAAAAACATGTCAGATTTCAATATAAAAATCTGATGTGTCCATGTTGTGTTTCCTGTCGTGAGCATTAGGCAAGTGAGGTACCATTCTTACTGGGAGACTTGGGGGAACACAGAATAGCAAACAAGTGTTATTGCCTCTTTCCTTTCTCTACATTTTTTCCTTTCAAACATAAGACTGTGTAAAAAAGATGTCTATTTGAGAAATGCCCTGTAATTCACATGCTAGTATGGGCACCCCTGAATTCAGAGATGTGCAAATAACCACTGTTTCTCAACACCTTATCCCGTATCCATTTTGGAAATACAAAGGTTTTCTTGATACCTATTTTTCACTTTTTATATTTCAGCAAATGAATTGCTGTATACCCGGAATAAAATGAAAACCCATTTCAAGGTGCAGCTCCTTTATTGGCTCTGGGTACCTAGGGTTCTTGATGAACCTACAAGCCCTATATATATCCCCACAACCAGAAGAGTCCAGCAGACGTAACAGTATATTGTTTTAAAACATCTAACATCGCAGGAAAAAGTTACAGAGTAAAACATGGGGAAAAATAGCTGTTTTCTACCTCAATTTCAATATTCTTTTATTTCAGCTGTTATTTTCAGAATTGGTTAGCTTTCTAGGATCGTGCATTGGTTTCACACCCATTTCTGTCACTAACTGGAAGGAGACTGAAAGCACAAAAGATAGTAAAAATGGGGTATGTCCCAGTAAAATTCCAAAATTGTGTTGAAAAATGGGGTTTTCTGATTCAAGTCTGCCTGTTCTTGAAAGCAGGGAAGATGGTGATTTTAGCACCACAACCCCTTTGTTGATGCCATTTTCAGGGAATAAACCACAAGCCTTCTTCTGCAGCCCTTTTTTCCCATTTTTGTTTTTAAACTTTTCACTGTATTTTGGCAAATTATTTGGTCTCCAGCAGGGGAACCCACAAAGTCTGGGTACCTCTAGAATCCCTAGGATGTTGGGAAAAAAGAACGCCAATTTGGCATGGGTAGCTTATGTGGAGGAAAAGTTATGAGGGTCTAAGCGCGAACTGCCTCAAATAGCCAAAAGAAGGCTCAGCACAGGAGGGGAAAAGGCCTGGCAGCAAAGGGGTGAATCTTCCTTATATCTACTTATATGTCACCACTAAGGTCTACCGTTGGTGCCCCAAGGGTATTGTGTATTGTAAGATTGAGCAGGGACATTATAAAGGATGTTTTACATGCCCTGGTGAGGGAAAAACTGCCAATGTAGGCCCTCATTATAACCCTGGCGGTCGGTGTTAAAGCGGCAGTAATACCGGCAACAGGCCGGCGGTAACAAAAATGGAATCATGACCAGGGCGGAAACCGCCAACACAGACATCCACTTTAACAGTCTGACCGCCAAATGGCGGTAGCAACATTCACTGCGGCGGTAACCGCCAACAGCCAGGCGGGAGACAATGTACCACCCACTCCATTACAACCTGCCCATCCGCCAGCTTTTCCAAGGGCGATACCAGTACTTTGAAGGGAAACCTCTCAACACTCAAAGAAGAGACAGGACGCCATGGAGCCCGAACTACAAGTGTTACCCATGCTGGTGTATCCTCTCATATACCAAGAGTACCAACGGTGGCGGCAACGACCACGGTGAGTAATGCACCTAGCACATAGGGGAAAGGGGAGGTAAAAGAGAGTGACACACATACACAACATGCAACACCCTCACCCCCACCCCCACCCTTACTCACAACACCATACACACAAACAAATGCAACAACATTACATAGACACCCTGTAACCCTCAGGAATAACACAAGGACAAAAGGAATTGAGTCAAATGAGTGTTATATTAGAAATAGTCAGAAATACGTAAATATGTACAAAAGGTGGGACAATGTCTACTCAAAATGTCCGTGGACCACTGGGCCAAAACACATAGGCCAAGCCCACACTTGACTCCTGCCTCAATACGGAGAGAACACTGCAGGGGCATCAGGTCGAAAACACATAGGCACCTCAGGGGGACGGGGAAGCGGGGGCATTTCAGCCGGAAGATGGTACAACGCCACTGCTCCTGGAGGGTTCTACATGCCCACAGTGATGTCCTGGGGAGTGCAAGGCCACAGTCTCTCAAGTCTCTCAAGTGGGTGGTTTGCTCACTGCTTGGTCCTGGGGAGTGCAAAGCCACAGTCTCTCTAGTGGGTGGACTGCCCACTGCTTGGTCCTGGGCAATGCAAAGCCACAGTCTCTCGTGTCTCTCAAGTGGGTTGTTTGCCACACTGTTTGGTCCTGGAGGTTGGAAAGCCACAGTCTCTCTAGTGAGTTGTTTGCCCACTGCTTGGTCCTGGGGAGTGCAAAACCACAGTCTCTCAAGTGGATGGCTTCTCTACTGGTTTTGGAGGGGGTTTTGTGCCCAGTGTGCTTCAGCCTGCCAAGGATAGGGTAGGTGGATGCCTTTCTCCACTGGTTCTGGAGGGGGCTCTTTGCCCAGTGATGCAGCACTTGGGGTTTGCTAGGTCACAGTCCCTCACCTGCGTGTCAGAGCCACAAGATTTTTAGTGACCAGGATGCATGATAGTCCATGGAGGCAGGGCTACAGTCCATCCGCCGGCGGCTACATCTGCACAGTGGTGGTAGTGCGTGTGCTGATGGGGGTGCTGCGAGTGGTGGGGGGAGGCTCCAATCCTTCTCCTGCAGCCTCGGTCAGCTGCCCATTGGGGCTGCTGCTGCTGGCAGTAGTGCTACTGTCAACGGTGCAGGTGGCGGTGCTTGCGGCGGTGCTTGCGGTGGTGCTTGGGGTGGTGCAGGTGCTGCCTGTGGTGGGGTGAAACTCTAACCCTTCTCCTCAGGCTCAGACGGCTGCCCACTGGGGCTTCTGCTGCTTACAGTAGTGGTGCTTGCAGCGGTGCAGGTGGCGGTGCAGGTGGCATTGCTTGTGGCGGTGCTTGTTGCATTGCAGGTGGCGGTGCTGGCCGTGGTACAGGTGGCAGTGCTGGCGGTTGTGCTGGTAGCCACCAGGCCTTCACCTGCAGGCTCAGACAGCTGAAGAGCCTTTGGCTGGTGGTTTGTGCCCCTTTCTGCCCTTGGCAGATGATGATGTCACCTGGGGTTTGGCAGCTGGAGTCTTTGAGGTGGCTTTTCTGGTTGGTTGTGGCTCCTTCCCCTTGCTGTATGCTGTCCCCTTCTTCACCTGGCCAGGTGGAGGAATGTTCTTTGCCTTTGTAGGGGTTGGTGCCACACTGGCTGGGCTGATGGGTGCCCCCTTTGAGCCTCCGACAGCTGCAGGAACCACAGCAATGTGGACTTGCTAGCTGAGGTGCTGGGCTGGGTTTTGGCCACTCTGGCCTGAGGGGACGGACGAGGGGGGAGGGGTAGGGAAGAGGACAATGTTTGCCAGGAAAAGCTTCTTAGGGACATTGGGGTGGGAAGAGGGTGAAGGTTTGGGAATGGAGGGAGAGGGAGTGGTTGTAGGAGGTGTCAGTCTGCTTAGTGTTTGGGCAGGTGCATTAGTTGTGAAGTGGACAGCTGTTGTGTGAGTGTTTTCTTGTGTTTGTGTAATTTGGGAGGAGGGGTCAAATACACAGTGGGAGAGGACACAGGGGACGTGTGTATGGATGTGGGGTGGTGACTGCCAGTGAGGGGTGAGGAGTGATAGGCGTGCTGGTGATGGAGGTAGTGGATGAGGATGTAGTGCATGCAGGTGTGAGTGGAGATGCTACTGGGAGGAAGGTGGATGACGAGGAGGAGGGGGACACAGTGGAGGCAGTGGATGTTGGTGTGTCTACATGGGGATTGTGCTTGTGTGAGTACCTGTGAGATGAAGTGTGGTGCTTGTGTTTGCCTGAGCCACTTCTGTGTGTTGATTTGGGTGAATGCTGGTCTGAAGGTGTGATTGGGATAGGCTGGGGTTGAGGGGATTGGGACTGGGTTGACGAAGTTGGAGGGAGGAGGCTAGAGACAGGGACAATGGCTGCCATCAGTGCGGAGGCCAGAGCCTGAAATTATCTCTGTTGGGCTGCCACTCCAGAGTGAATGTCCTCCAGGTATGCATTTGTTTGTTGCAAATGCCTCTCAAAACCCTGGATGGCATTCAGAATGGTTGATTGCCCAACAGTGAGGGATCTCAGGAGGTCAATAACCTCCTCACTGAGGGCAGCAGGCTGACTTGGGCAGGGCCTCAGGTGCCTGGGGCGAAGGAGATGCCCACCCTCCTGGGTGAGTGGGCACAGGAAACATGCTGAGGGGCTGCTGGGAGGGCGGTTCTGGTAGGGGGGTGGCGGCTGTACCTGTTGTTGGGGTGGGCACAGAGGTGTCCGCCACTGCCAGGGAGCTCCATCGGAGGAGGAGTCGCTGTCTGTGGTGTCCCCTCCTGTCCCCGTCGTGGTGCTCCCCTCACCCTCCGTCCCACTGGTGCTCACACCATCGGTGGATTCGGCCTCCAGGCCCATGTGGGATGCAGCTCCCTCTGTAGCTGGTGCCTCTGCTCCTCTGCCAGATGATGCTAATGCCAACAAGGACAGGGTGACAAAACAAAAAGGGGGGAGAGACAGAGAATGCACTTGTCAATGCCAGCAACAACACTACCGTTGGCATACACAACACACAGAGAGCAGCCCTATGCACTAGGCCATGCACTACAAAAATAGTCACCAGTCCAATGGGTACATTGCCTAACGCCATTAGCTGCACACCTGAAACCCACAGGACCCTGCCCAGTAGTAGATGCCCACTAACACTATTGGGAAGGAGTGCTTCAGAGCCTGCCCAACAAGGGACATACCCTGACATGTTCGCCCTGGCCTAGGGATACCCACAGCCCACATCCTCCAGCCAGGTAAACCTTACAGCGCGCAAAGTCAGGATTCTGAATCTGTACTCACCCCCTTGTGGCTGCTGTGATGCCTTCAAGCGCCCATGCAAGTCCGGATAGGCCACTCCCAGGAGGCAGAACATCCGGAGGGTCAGGGTATGATGGGCACCCCTTCCTCGTTTGGAGGCCAGCCTCAGCTGGGCCTCTGCTGTCTTCCTTGCCCAGCGGCGCAAGTCCTCCCACCGTTTTCGGCAGTGGGTGCTCCGCCTGTCAACGACCCCCAGGGTCACCACCTTCTTGGCGATAGCATGACAAATACCCTTTTTCTAATGGGCCCTGACCTGCAGGAAAAATACAGCAGAAAAAGGATTAGTCATACCGTCTGGACCGTCACACTCATGGCCCACCAGGTCCCTCCCATCCCCTAATGCACATACATTGACCATCATGCATGCAGCACTCTGCCCAGGACACTTCAGCCCCCCTACATGTGGCTTACACACACAGCACTCCTTACATTCATGGCCCACACATCATGCTCATGGTGTACTCCTCCTGGAGGACCATAGGGCAAAGTGTACTGGGGTAGGACCCCACCCACCAGTCTCTCCAACTCCTCCGTAGTGAAGGCAGAGGCCCTTTCTCCAGACACATGAGCCATTGTCGCTTCCAGACACAGGTCACAGCAGCACTTGCAGTGTAGGTCCTCTCCTGTTGAGGGTCAGGTAGTAAGTGAGTGAATAGATATGAAATGGCAGTCACGTCCACGGCGGTGTGTACCGTCACTTCCGGCATACATCGCCATTGGCTCCTGGAACCCAAGGGCCCAATGATAACCAATGCGAAGTTGCGCGTTGTCGTCGAGCACCTACCGCAACGACGCACAACTCCAGCGGAATAACCTCATTTCCACTTCCCTCCTCACAGGTCAGGCAGCTGCCATTTCAGGGGGGCACAAGCCATGGCACCTAACTGCGTCACAGCAGACATTGGCACATCAACTGACTCTTGGATTATCATACAGGTTCTGTAAATGAAGAGATGCATCATATTTTCAATAGATGTGTGAATATGACCCTCTGCTGACCGTTTTCCTCCCTAGGCTTCAACTGCTGAGGATGAATATGAGATGGAGACATCCTCCAGTGTACAGACCCCTGGTGGACCTTGCTACAATGGAGGACAGACACATTATCCTAACCTACAGACTTGATCGGGCCACAGTCCCAGAACTGTGTGACCAATTGGAGCCAGATCTAATGTCAGCTATCCGCCAGCCCACAGGTATCCCCCCTTGAGTGCAGGTCCTGTCAGTGCTCCATTTCCTGGCAAGTGGTTCCTTCCAAACTACAGTGGCCATGGCATCAGGGATGTCTCAGCCAATGTTCTCCAACGTGTTGTTTGTTTGCCCTGCTGAAACACATGCACACCTACATCGTATTCTCCCAGGTGGATGATTTGGCCACAGTGAAAGCTGACTTTTATGCCCTGGGACATATCCCCAACATCATTGGTGCCATTGATCGTACACATGTAGCATTTGTCCCCCCCCGGAGAAATGAACAAATGTTGAGGAATAGAAAAAGCTATCACTCTCTGAATGTGCAGATGGTGTGTTTGGCGGACCAGTACATCTCCCATGTGAATGCCAAGTAGCCTGGCCCTGTGCATGACGCCTTTCTCTTGAGCAATAGCAGCATCCCATATGTGATGGCTCAACTCCAGAGGCACCAGGTGTGGCTAATAGGTGAGCCCAAGGTCCCCATCCAGTATATGTTGGTGCCTGAGCATGGGGTTGTCCCTAAGGGTTAGTGTGTGTCTAACAGTTGTCCCTCGATATTTGCATGTGACTCTGGTTACCCCAACCTCTCATGGCTGCTAACCCCAGTGAAGAATGTAAGGCCAGACGAATGTTACAATGAGGCACATGGGCGTACAAGGAGGATAATTGAGAGAACCTTCGGCCTCCTGAAGGCCAGGTTCCTGTTCCTCCATCTGACAGGTTTATCCCTGGACTACTAAGACAAGAAGGTGTGCCAGATCATCATTGCATGTGGCATGTTGCACAACCTGGCCTTGAGACGCCAGGTGCCTTTTCTGCAGGAGGATGAGCCTGGAGATGGTCTTATGGCAGCGGTGGAGCCTGTGGACAGCGAGGAAAAGAAGGCAGAGGATGACGATGTGGACAACAGAAGCGCTCTCTTACAGCAGCACTTCCAGTGACACACAGGTAAGACACTGTAAATTCACTTTACATTTCAGCTTTCTGTTGGATGTTGGACATGGCAGCACGATTTCCCTATGTCTATGACCACTTCCTGTACCCTTTGGCATCTCTATTCTCAGATCTCTGTGCCCCACTCTGGCTCCTGGTGTGTTTACTGCTGCCCACTACAGGTCATACCAATGTATATATAACTGTACATATGAATTGCAATGTTTTTCAGATTGCTGTACTAATACTTATTTCAAACAATCGACAGACTCCAGATTTGTATTTGTTCCAAGGGTGTTTATTTAAGTGCTAATAAGTAGAGGGGGATGTGCAATGGGCTGGGGTGATGGTGGAGGAATGTCCAGTTAGAGTCCAGTCTCTTGGTATCACAGGTGCATTGTCCAATGGGGCATAGGAAGGAGAGGAATGGCAGTTGAAGGTGGACAGGGTGACAGAGTGGGACAGAAAGGTAACATTCAGGAGAGTCTTATTTCCGGGAGGGGGTCTTGGCAGTGTTCTTTGGCTTCTGCCTGGATCACAGGGACCGTTTGGGGGTGGTTCTCCTTCTGTAGGGGGTGTGGTGCTGATGGCCTGTTGGTCCAGTGGCGGGGCCTCCTGTCCACTAGCCCCAGCAAAGGTAATGCTTTGAAGGGTTCGGATGGTGCCCTCCTTGTATAATCCAGTCTACACCAGTTCAGGGACCCCCAGTCCCTGCTCTGGTGCAAAACTGGACAAAGGAAAGGGGAGTGACCACTCCCCTGTCCATCACCATGGGGTGGTGCTCAGAGCTCCTCCAGAGGGTCCCCGAGTTTTGCCATCTTGGATTCCAAGTTGGCAGCCCACTCTGGGACCATCTGAGTGACCAGTGCCAGCAGGTGACATTAGATCCCTCCCCTGATAGGTGCTTACCTGTTTAGCTGACCAATCCCCCTTTCAGGTTTATTTCGGGTCTCTCTCTTGGGTGGTTCTTCAGATTCGGATTGCAAGACTGCAACAGGAATCCTCTGCATCCTTTACTTCACCTTCTCACCGAAGAAACTGCATCTGGACCCTCTAGGAACTCTACAAGCTGCAACAAGGAAGCAAAGACGACTTCTGCAACATTGTGTCTTCAGCTCCTGCCAGCAACTGAAACTGCAACTGTTTTCCAGTTGTGCATCCTCAGAGGACAGCCTGTCTTCAGCCTGCACCAGAAGAATGAAGGAATCTCCCTTGGAGTGAAGGAGTCATTCCCTTGCTTCAGCAGGCATCTCTCTGCATTGACAACTGGTGGAGTGGGTCCTCTCTCCTAATGAGTTGCATGGATCCACCACCACAGGTGGTGGACTGAAGTGGTCCCAATGGCTCTGACATCCTACTGTCCAACTTTGGTGGAGGTAAGAGCTTGTCTTCCCATGCAAGACAGTACCCCCTTGCACCATATGTTTTGCAGTTGCCAAGGCTTGTTGGCATCCTTCCACAAAGTTCTTCATGCATCGTGCAGCTCTGGCCCCCAGCACCCTATCCTGCAACGCACAGCTTCCTACGTGGTTCTCCGGCGACGTGGGACCCTTTGTTATAGTGCTGCCTGGGCCTCCTTTTGAACCTTCTTTGTCCCCGTACTGTGGGACTCCTGTGCAGCTGCCTGGTCTTCTGAGGGCTCTCTGAGTTGCTGAGAGCCTCCTCTGACTCCCTCTCCTGGGTAGAGTCCACCAGGTCCCTCCTGGTCTCAGGCAGCACCATTTTCTGGAAACCGCGAGTTTTGCGCTTGCTAAGGCTTGTTGGTGGAATCCAGCGCTGTAAACCAGACTGCAATCATCCATCTGTCTTCTTGGGTGCAGTACTGACTGTTGTGCTTCACCGATGGTTCTTCTTTTGCACTGTTATCTGGGTTAGTAGGGGCTCATGTTCTCCCTGGACTCTTCAGTGCTTCTTGGACTTGCTCCCCTTCTTCCAGAGGCCTTCTGGTCTGGGAATCAATTGTTGGCGTCTTGCAGTCTCTTATGGTTCTTCTTACTTGTGTACTTGTGTGTTCTAGGAAAGTTACTGTGTTTTACTCCTGCTTTCCTGGGCTCTAGGGTGGGTTCTATTACTTACCTTTGGTGTTTTCTAATACTCCCAGTGCCCCTCTACACGCTACACTTTCCTGGGTGGGAAACCAACTTTCGCATTCCACTTTCTTAGAATATGGTTTGTGTTCCCCCAGGCCCATTTCTAACTATTGTGATTTTCACTATTTGCACTGTTTTCTAACCGTTTTTAGAGTTATTTTTGCATACTAGTGTATATAGTTTGTGGATTACTTTCCTCCTAAGGGAGTGTAGTCTCCATATTATTTTTGCCATTTGTATCACCAAAATAAAGTACCATTATTTTTGTAACACTGAGTATTTTCTTTCATGTGTGTGAGTACAGTATGACTTCAGTGGTATTGCATGAGCTTTGCATGTCTCCTAATTAGGCCTTGGATGCTCATCCACACTACCCCTAGAGAGCCTGGCTTCTAGACACTGTCTACATTTCACTAATAAGGGATAACTGGACCTGGCATAAGATGTAATTACCTTAGGTTCCCACTACAAACCAGGCCAGTGTCCTACAATAAAACACTTATGCTGTGTAGACCTGATTGCAGTGTGTGGATTTCATCCCAGATCCCCCACAAGGCAATGCCTTGTAAATGATAAAAAATGACTTCAGGATATCTGTGTCAATTTTCACAACTTTTAAAAAATTGACTTGTAGGGACCTGTGTTTCATCAAGTGTGTTATATTTTTGCTCAGCTCTGTCCCTGTAGACCGGAGGTAGTATTGCAGCCTTAAACACACTTTGCAATTAAACACATATTTCTCTGCAGAAGCACATGCTAGCAGCAAAAAGGACAGGCATTTGAATAATGATTGATTTACATTAAGCTATTGAATTTTGACTTTTTCTGGTTGAAAATTGTTTCTGTTTTTACAAACATTTCTAAAAGCAATTCGAGTCAGTTTATAATCCCAAGATAATTCACTATTGCCATTTGATACTTATCTGCAGTTCAATAATGATGGTGCACTGCACAGAAATGGCATATAAACTGATCGGATTATTTTTTGCAAATACCTGCTTATTGTTACATTTTGTTGCGTGCACCTAGAATTCAGAGTCTTTATGTTGCTTTGCCTTTATTCACATACACTATGCATTATGGAATATGTTCTTCTAGATGATGGCTAGATGAGTGAGTTACTGGAGCTGCATTGTACCAATGCATATGTTCTTGCAGACAGTGAACAGAAGTATTGTTATGCCCACAGCAGGTGGAAATATATTGGTAAGAGAGGGATAGTCTTACAAAAACGGGTGATCTTCTTAGAAGATATATACAAATATTTTCATAATATTTATTATGAGTGATTTAAAAAGCAGAATATTATGCAGTTTGATGTCAGTGCATGACAGGTTCACTACTTTCACTTCAAAATCACTGCACAATTACACACTGTCTTTAACTTAAGCTACAGCAGACCTTTGCAGCTGATACAATAATTTTAGATAGATCCACTGGATATTTTTCTTATTCCTTTGGGTGCACCCTATGTTCATAATTATATATTTTTCTGTGGACAGGAGTATCATTAAGCAGATGATACATTGAGTGTGTGCATAGAAATATGTGATTAGGGATGTGCGAGTTGCTGCTGTGTCAAGTTGTCTGATACCAATGCAGTAGGTCAGCTCACCTGATCATCTTTCCTTATGACTATTGAGTTAAACAGAATGTTTTAATTCCTGCCTTTACATGTATATGTTAGCACTGTGAAAATTGTGGCTTTCTTTTGTAGGAACAGGTTTGTTTTCATGCACTTAAACAAAACTGTGATATTTGGAAAGATCTGACCAATCGCGTAAAAGGAGTATCAAGCCCCTGACAAAATTTAGGAAAGTAGGCTCAGTAATTCCCCAAAGGAGCCCCAGGGCCATGACTATCCTGTGATGTGCTATTGATTATACCTGCCCCCATTGATGCATGGGGGAAAATCAAGGCAACTTACAGTGTGAGCAGTTGCCAGGTCTGCTCTACACTCCACATCGCCGCGCAATCCAGGAACAAGATGTAATGAGAGAAGCGTTTGCTTGTGATTCCACCAGCGACAATGCTGCTGCTCAGAAGGGACCTATAGCCAAGGGAGTTGCACACAGCACACCCAACTAGGCGGATGGGCAAGGAGGGCGGTCTCCAGCTCACTTGAAGCTCCTGTCACTGAAGGGCCTCTGAGGGCAGGTCTTTTGACTTGGCCGCACATGCAGTCCCACAACTGCTGGTTTGAGTGCGCTACCCCCCTGGGCGACCCACGCTCACCTCCAATGCCTCTGGTGTCCGGTATAGTTGGAGGCCATCCGAGTCCACCTACTGACCATGAGGATGGGACATGTCGAACAGAGCTCCACACTAGACCACTACTTTGGTTGCCTGCATGGCCATGGCCCCCCATGCATACTGTATTTCTATAGTGCAAACTTAGCCAAAAGGTAGCCGAGGGCTGTACAATGTCAAGACAAACATAAAGTAAATGAGTAAGAGGAGAGGAATCTGGGTTGTGGATGGTTAATCCATGTTGTTGTAGTGTTGAGTCTTTTTCTCTGTCCTAAATTAGACCAGTATTGAGGCGGTCCTGATTTATAGATGAATGTTATTCTAGATCCTGGGTGCAGAAATGGAAAAGGCTTGATGTTTTGTTTTTCACAATTTTTTAGTCTGCAGTATGATGGTGTCCTGGCTGTGGGTGATCCAAGATCCACCAGAGATCACGAGTTTGCAATATATACGGGGATGCGGGTAGTAATAGCTTTGTAAATGAAGCAGCTGGTTTCTAAGATAGTGCAAGTCAGCAAGCGGAGCCAATAGAGTTCAATCAGGTGGAGGGTGAAGTGATCACATTACTTAAGGGCCTTGATGAGATGTGTTGCAGCATGTAAGAGGCTCTTGAGGGGTGCCAGCATGGAGTATTAGAGGCCATGGAGTAGGGTATTACCCCATCCAGATACAGGAGTAACAGGGCTTACACAGCAGTTTTAAAGTTGCCTTCTGGAATAAATTGTTTGACTTTGCTTAGAAGAAGAGTCAGCTCTTGGTAGTGTTTTGTTTTTTTGGCAGTGTGTACCTTGAGGTTGAGGTTGGTGTCCAGGGTCAATTCAAGTGATTTTGCATTGTTTAATATAAGGATGGTGCTGTCTTGCAGTGCCTAACTGCCTTACTTGTTACCCCAGTCCTCTGACAAGGCCTAGCACTTTAGACTCTGCTTCTGCTCTGCTGCATCAGACTGAAGCTCACAGCCTGCTCCCTTTTTCTCTTCTGTTTGTTCTTTTGGCCCTTTGCTCTTTTTCTTTTGAGCCATTTGCCATGCGTGCTTCTGTTTTCCTTTCTTTGCACCGTTGGCTTCTGTGCTTCACCATTAGGCACTGTGCCTCTTCCTCTGGGAAAACCTAGTGGGCATAGGAGAAAAACTTGTGTTCACTGGAATTTATTCTAGGCCTCACGCTTTTGGCCATCTCATGTTTTTGCCCAGTCCCTAAGGTCCCAAAGGCTTTAGGCATGTGTTTCATGAGCTAAGGGCATTGAAGTCTGAAGGAGCAGGCAAAAATTATATACCTTTTTTGAACTTTTAGCATACAGGCCTACAGGGGAATACATATATTTTCAAACAAGCCATGCCTCTGAAAGTCTAGTAGGGATGTCTGTGAAATGAGAATGACCTATCCTAATGAAGGTTTATGTATTTAAATGTTTTGTAGGAAACATCATCCTATTTGGGCTAAGGAGACAACACAGTTCCTCAGGTAGGGAAACTGATTTAGTGTGTAGTGGATTATTATATGGAGTGGTTGTGGGACCTCACTGTGAAACTAACTCACATATCCAACTTTGATACAATCAAGTTAATTTATACAACTTAGCTTAACCCTCCGTAGATATGGCTTCAACCAGTCAGGCTTTAACAAAGGAGCAAGTGCAAAGCATTTAGAAGTATCAAAATAGTTGAATGAGAAAGAAACAGGACACAAAAGAAACCCAGCACCAATTTATAGAAATAGATCTTTTGTTATGAATTTTAGACACCAAAATTAACAGAATCCACTGAAGGGTCCCAGAGATATAAATTATTAAGCAAATCATAAATCACGGTTTTTCGTTCAAACCGGTAACAAGCACAGGCAGCTACTGTGGTTAGTGGTCACTTTGAAAACGACTACAAATATGTATAACGTTGTATTTGGGTACTGTGGGTACTCTGGCAAACTTTGGATAACCAATTCCAAATGGGAGCAAGTCACAATAATGGTCCTTAAGGCTTGGAAAGACAGTTACCTTGCAGTTCCAGATTCGATGGGCAAACCACCACAGACTTTCATGGAGTGGTCCTGATGTAAGGGAAACATGTTCTGAAGATGCTGAAGGATGGTTACAATGCTCATCCAATAACAGAGGTCTTCCTGAGGCTACTCCTTGGTCCATGGTCACAGTGGGGCTAATTTGGCCACAGGGGTCGACATGACTCGTAGTCCAGGTGAAGTCAAGCCAAAACCAGTTGCCATTGGTCTCCGGTTACAGCAAAACCAGCAGTTCCGAGGCTATTGTAGGTCTTGGGTGACCTAAATGGACCACAATGACTCTACTGGGTCCAGCAGACTAGAGTGCAAGTTTTGAGCATTGAGATTTGGTATCCAGGGCTGAACTTCTACAGTCAGCAGCGGTCAAGCAATTGTGGTGGCTAACTCACCAAGGTAGGCTTCTTAAGATTTTATGGCCCAGTGACTGTAAGGGGAAGTCAGCCAACTGACTCTTAGAGTCACTCCTTCTGTCTCAAGCTTGCGGATGATTTGAGGAGAGAATGATAGACACAGTCCTTTCTTTGCAAGCCCAGGATCAGCAGGTACAGTGCAGTCTTGGTGTGGCCTCTCTTTGCCAGGTCCAGGGAACAGCAGGATATCCTCTTTCTTGTGCTGAGATGGGATCAGAGGTGTGAGTGCTTTTGACGCCTGACTTTTGGACTTACATCCTGTTTGTCCTTCCTGTCAGGGAGAGGTAACAACCCTCTCTAAGAGGGCAGGAGGCTGCCTTGTGGCTAGCAACGTAAGTGATCACTGGAAAATTTCGGATAACAGTGTGGCAATTTTGGAAAGTGTCAGTGTGTAACCCTAAACTTGCCAATGGAGCTATTAACCTTTCTACAGCAAAATGACAATTTGGTGTTTCTACTGTTAGAACATGTTAAAACATGTTCTACTTTTTAATATACTGTGCTCTGCCTTAGGGGTGACATAAGTATTAAAAATGAAGGTTTGGACGTTGTCATTGTTTTAAATTGCAAAGTGAGTTAGAAGTTAGAAAACTGCTCTGCCAGCCTACAATTGTTGACTGGGAGTTCTTGCTTTAACTTGCCACATTCAGGGTGGCACACTATGAGGGACACTTTGATTTACAGGCCCTGGGTACCTATGGTACCATATAATAGGAACTTGCAAATAAATTTATTTATGCCAAGCATGCAAAAGAGGTACTTCCCTACACATTAGGTAGTAAGAAAAGCCTATACATAAATTATTATGATCATTTGTAATTTTGAAACCTGAAAAATCCTACCTCTTTTTGGTGTCAATGGTAGGCAAAAATGAAATTCAGAGACAGAATCCAGCCTCAAGAACATTAATGAGGCAGGCTTTTGACAATTCTTTATGCATAAACCGTTGCTGTTGTGCAAGGTTAGTACATCTAGCAAAGCACTAATAATCAAGCAGGTCATGTTACAGGCACTTTGAATGCATTGTGCTGCAACGTGACTCGACCAGTCACACATCTGGCCATTGAAAACATACTAATTATTTAACTACTTTTCCCACAGCCTTGAACCCTGGCAAATTTTAACGTTCATCTTTCTGAGATGAACACTATCATACATGTACAATAGGAAGCTAGATCAGAAATGAATCTCTATTATTTGTCTTCCCAGGTAGAGTACCTAAAGCATTGGCTGGATGAAAACCACAATACTGAGAAACATTATTGGCAGTCATGAACTGTAAAAAAGACTTAAGGATGGCTTTTGTGCACCCTAGGACATGAAGACCTGGATCTCCGTACCTGATTTCCTTAATGTCAAACCTGTGGACTTAGGGGCATATTTACTACAAAGTGGTGCAGGGCATCACATCAATTGGCTTTCCTGTGCTGCCCTGCACCACAGGGAAAGGGCAGAAATGTACCACATTTATGAAATCCAGTGCACTTCTGTCCTTTCCCAATACGCTGGTGCACAATTTGTGCCTAGCGCCAATGCAGGATTGTTTTTGTGCAGGAAGGGGCACTTCCTGCACAAAAAGAATCCCAAGAGGTGTTTTCCTCTTTCTATGTGTGTGTCGCAGAATGTAGCACACAGAGAAAGAGGAAAAAGCAAGAAGATATCAAGATGTTTCTCCTTGTTGCACCTGCCCTGGAGGCCTAAGAATATGAAATATTCCCAGGTTTCCATTGCCTTGTAAATCTGGGAATTTGGCAAAACCCATGGGTGTTACATAGGAAAGTCTACTGCAAAGCGTATGGAAGGCTCCCCTGATGCAGTGTAAGGCAAAGAAGCAACTTGAGCTGCGTTGCCTTACACCATATCTACAATGACATGAAAAGCCATGCAAAGTGGCTTTGCGTGACCTCATAGATATGAGTCTGCACTCTGCCTCCCTGAGTGTCAAAAAAGTGACGCATCAGCGGTGCAAGGGGCTTGCAAATATGCCTTTAAGTGTGTGAAGGATTTAGAGTTCAGAAGAGTACATTTTGATTTTTTTCCAGGCTTTTACAACTGCATGGATCACATGGATGGGGCTCCTCCCTCAGCTTACGACTCCAAGAATTCTTGAGGAACAGGTGCCTTTTACACAGGAAGGCTATGCGATTTCCATGTCATACAAACTCATTAAAAGGCAGGCCTAAACACAGATTACCAATAAAAGACATATGGATATTGAATTAATGAACCATATACAGATGTAGAGTGACATATGATGTGTCAAACCATTCGTACTGCATATGGAAATGGAAGATTCAAATTCACACAGTTTAAGTTCTTTCATTGAATTTACTTGGAGTATACACAGTATTTGTCCCTGCTGAACAGATACTTACCACGGGTACAGGGACAGGACTGTGGGATTTATACATACAATATTGAATTGTTGGATCATTGCTACATGCTGGAAATGGTTGTTGAAAACATCAACAAAGGGGTAGATGTTTGGTATCTGTGCAGTATCCTGTTAAGGCAACACACAGCATGTTTGCAGCTCCATGATTATTATTAGCGAGGGGGAGAATTGATAAAAACTGCTGTTATCAACACACAACCTTATCTCTGTATTAGGTAAGCTGTCTCATAGAAAAGATGGGCAATAACAGCTGGCAACTTATTTATTAGTTGTGAATGTGGCCTATTTATAGTACTTGTGTCTAGTGGCTATCAAATAATGTCTCATGAAGTTTTTGAGTGTAAATCATCAGATGTTACTTTTTACAGAATTTGTTATCCTGTTATCCTGGCAAAACATTTATGTGATACTTTGCAAAGGTATATTCATCCGACAGCACCAATTTGATATTTAAAGACCATCTCCCTAAAAGTTAATAAAATAAAAAGCTAGCAGAAAAAAAAAACATACTAGCGGTCATTTAGACTTTGACAGATCAAGAGCACTGCTTTAAATTAGAACTTTGCTGTCAAACAATTAGAGGGTCCACTGAGTTTCTGTCAGTAGAACCTCAACCAATTCCAGCGGAAACCACTGTCCCAATGGTCTGTCCTCTTAAAGACCACAGGTAAAAGTGGCAGTAGGCCTAGGTTGTGGTTGTAGTTACCATCACTTAATCTTTTTGGAATTATCATGTGCAGCATGGCAGTCCCAGGAATGAGAATGTTGAAATGTCCCTGATGCACAAGGACATTACATCCTTTCACATTTGTTTCTTGCTTTAAGTGTTTATCACTGCAAGGAAATTAGAATAATGCCCGGGAGACCACTTCTACATAGAGGCCTGCTTGGTATTTAAAAGTAATAAAACAAAAACCTTCATATCTGCAGGCACATTTTCATTGCAGTGATCAAAGCTGAAACTAGATCTTAGCAGCCACTAAATGTAAACTGTGTCCCTCTTGCTCTCATCACACTGATAAACTCCCCTGTCTAGGACACAATAGGAACACTACTGGTCACTCATGTACAACACCAAAATGCCTTCCAGGTAGATCCCACTTCAATACACTGTCATTCAAGTTCAGGCTGTATCATGATAAGCTTCTGATAATACACTTCTTTTTTTAAACAAATTTTGGTGTCCTCATTTGCTTTATATGCTTCCATGCTCTATTTGACTGCCCCCAGGAAGATCCAAATGCTCAGGGTGAGAAGTTCAGGAGAAAAAGACTGAGCTTATGGGTGTGACCAGCCATTGGTGTGTCTTGATCCCATGTGACTTTAATCATCGGATGGTTACAATCAAGATGTTCTAGCATGATACCGTCCCCCACCTCCAGCCACCTTATCCATGGTCTCCACAGCTTTGCATCTTTCTTCATGTGATGTTGAATTGAGTCTATCCTGCATATGTTCACCACAACATTCAACCATTCAGCCTTGGAGGGGGCTTTCGAAGATGTCAATTGCCTGCAAATCTCCCTTCTACCCAACAGTATAAAAAAACAGCAGACTTCTTTTATTTCCATATAAGTTTCCTATCTTGGGTGACATCCCAAAGAAGATCAATTCTGGGCTCATATCAAACTGTAGATGTAGTATCTCATTTAGCACCTCTCGGACCTCTGCCCAGAAATTCTGAATGTGGGAACAGATAAACAATCATATGAAGATCATCTACCAAAGAGAAGCTGTATTTTCTACAATCTGTATTCCCTACATCTCTTAGTTTGGCCATCTTTTTAGGAATGTAATAAGACCTGTGAAGGACAAAAAGATGGTTTCTTCTTAGGTATGCTGATTTTACCACTTGGTAAAGAAGAAGCCAAGAAAATAGCCATAGACCAGTGACATCTTCATTCGAGAAGGGTATGCCCCACAAGGAGGCTGGGAGATTCTGATCTTGATAGAGACCCTCCAAAAGTAAATTGTAATAGGCCACAACTTCTTTCTTATGGGTTGTACATTCAACCAACAGCTCCTCCAGCTCATTTGTGTCAGGTCCCACCTCTCACAAAGATTGGGCCCAACTTTGTAATTGATCATATTTGAATTTTGATAGCGACCTTCACGTTTTTGCTTCAAGTTCCTCCCTAGAGTTGAATTTCCGACTCTGGAGTATCTTACCCCATTCTATGATACCTGCCTCCTTCAGAGGGAGCAATAGGGTATCCTTGAGGCACTCTGGTGTTCCAGGGGGGTCCCACACAGGAGCATAGGTGCTGTAGTATGACAAGTTCGTTATTTTCCTTATCTGGGCTCATAGCTGAGCGGCAGCTTGCAACACTTTCAATCTTACTTTTTTCTACAATCTGGGGTGGCCAAAATCATACATTAATTTTGACCCATCACTCCCACTCCTTTTATCATAAACATCTTTAACTGATTTCCCCCTTACCCAGATAACAGGTCTTTCGCATTCTTTAACTGGAAAGCCCGGACATATCACTGGATGTCTGAAAAAGCTGTTCCTCCTCTGTTTTATTTCCTTCTCAGCTTCCTCCTTGTAATTCTAATTACCTTAGATGCCCAGATGAAGGAATCAATTTTAGTTTTGAATTTTTGTATCCAGGTCTTCATGAAATGTAAAGGAAGCATATTAAAAAGGAAGGTGAGTTTCGGGAGAATGGATGTTTTTTATCAAATTTACTCTTCTGTACAAAGAAAACGGGAGTGGGACCAACCTAATAGGAGATTGTTGACCGCTTTTATAACGCAGGTAAGGTTTACCTCTGCAATTTCTTCCAGGTCATTACAGAGCTTAATGCCCGGATATTTTATTTCTTTTTTTTCAGGCTATGTTCCTCCTCTATATTCCATGTCATGATTTCTGTTTTAGACATCATCCCAAACTCTGACGTCAAACACTCTAACCTATCCAGCGTGGAGCACAGATTGCTTGTTTAAACATAATGTCATCCGCATGATATTTTCTTTTCCCAGCCAGCTTAGGCAAATGGCTTAATTAAGTGATCCTTCCTGATCTTCAAAGCTAACGGCTCAATATAAAGATGAAATAGTAGTGGGGAAATTTGGCAGTCCTGTCTAGTCCACCTCGTGATCTTGAAGGCTGTAATTAGGTTCCCATTTAGCAGTAGTCTAGCTGTTGCCATCTTATAAATATCTCTCAGTACCCTGTAGAAGTTCTCACCTAATTTAAGATGTACCAAAAAAGTGTTTAGATATCCCCAGTTCACCTATCAAAGGTGTTAGTGGTGTCCAGGATAATTATGGGCAGAGGGACTTTGTTTGCCATTGCCAGATCTATAGCTCCAACTAATTTGTGGGATAGCTCATACATATACCTTACCTTTAAAAAACCGTTCTAGTTTTCCTGAATCGGTTTCCCCGCCACCTTACCCAACCTTTTTGCCAAGATATTTGAAAATAACTTATAATCATTATTCAATAATGAGATTGGTCTTTATAATTTACATATCAGAGAGCCCTTCCTTGGTTTTAGTATCAAGGTGATCACTGCTTTATCCGATGATTTTGTAAGGGAGTTATCTCCTCTAAGAATGCCATTGATAAAACTCAATATGCAACCCCAACTGGTCCTGCCTCTTCTCCTTTTTGCCCTTGCTGACAGCCTGCAACACCTCTGACGATGTTATCGTCTCCTCTAAATCTTCCTTCTCCTCCTCTGCAAGTTTTTCCACCTGCAGATCTTCAAGCTACTCGGGTCTAAGTGGTGTTATTGCTGTTGGGTCTTCAGTGTGTAGTGACCAAAAAAAAGTTTACGAAGTCCTGCTGTACCTCTGAGGTCTCCCTCAAAACTTTCCCCGTGGTATTGCATCTTATCTCTCTTACTTCTTTTCTTATTAGATCTGTCTAAATTTTCTAGTCCAGGAGTTTTCCTGCACTTTCACTGTATTCTCAGTGCGCTAACTTACTTGCTTCCCATTTGTCATTCACTCTAGCTTCTATGACGGTGGCTAGAGGAGCCCCTTTCAATAGGAGTTCATTCTATAAGTTCTCTCTCACCTCCTCCTGTCTCTGTGGTTCTACTATTTTTCCCTCTAGAAGGGCGATGGATTGCTCCAGTTCCTGCATTGTCTTCCTATACTCCCTATTTTTTGGGCTGAAAGGCTAATCAAGGCACCCCTTATGAAAGCTTTATAAGACCCCCAAATCACAGGAAGCTCCGCCCACTTCATGTTACACTAAAAAAAACCTCACTGGTTTTAGCCTTCAAGGTTTCTATCGCCTCCTGGTCATTTAAGAGTGAACAATCTAAAGTCCACCTCATTTTGTGAGCACTGGATTTACACTTCATCTTCAAAACCACTACTTTGTGGTAGAACAAGTGTGCCTCTATGTGCTGGATGTCCAAGATTTATCTTTTGAATAACCTATCTATCAGAAAGTAATCTATCCTAGAATGATGATTATATTTTTTATTATGGTATGTGTAACCTCGTAACCGACCATGATTCTCTTGGCAAATGTCTAACAGCCCAAAATGTTTCATTATTGATCTAATACATGTCTGAGATTTTGGGCATCCTAAGGATCTATTTTTACTTGATTTATCAATGAGTTATATAGAACTACATCAAAATCACCTGAAATTATGATTGGGTATGGGACATCTAGCAATTGTTGATACAGTTCTTACAAGGTCTCTATATCATCCGTGTTAGGGCCATAATAGCCTACTTTAATATTTACTACAGTCCACCTGCTCTTCCCACTGATTTATGACTTAAAATTGAGGCATTTAGCTGATTCTTGATCAAGATCATGACCCCCCTGGAATGAGTCACATTATCTGTGCACACCATCTGTTTCACCCACCTCTGAAATTTGAAAATTACATGAGATTCTTTGCTTGTGAGGTGTGACTCCTGGAGTAATACTATGTGAGTTGGCCATCCCTCCTTACTCCAAGAATCCCCCCCTTCCTGGAGAACTGAACCCTGCTCCTGTTTGTCTATGAGAAGCCATTGGGCGCTGTGGGCCTAACTAGGTATGAAAGAAGAAGAGAAGAAAGAGCAGAAATTGTATTTCTCCCAATTGGGAAAAGAGCCACAAAGAGGAAAGGACGAAGAAAAAAAGAGAGAGAAGATACTGCCTTCCTAGAGCTCCCTCATGGCTTGTTCCTAAGTATCTTTAGTAAATTGTCGTCCTCGTCCCAGTCCTACAGATTATACATTTTATTGTTCATCGTGACCCTTAAAGTAGTGGGAAATATTGACTGTGCTGTAGCCCTCAATTTTTTTATTCATCCAGTCTTTTACCTAGCTCCTATTGTATATTTGAGGTCATACGTGAGATATCTGACCTAACTTCCAAGGAACAGTCCTTCCCAGTAAATGTATCTAACTTTAGGGCCTGAAACAGTACTTTTTTCTTTGATGGAGTAAGTAACAAAGTTCACCAGAATAATCCTGCTTTTGTTCTTATTTGCAAGCTTCTGAAACTTATCTCGGTGCACTCTTTCAATGGCGTTGCCTCCGAGCACTCTCAGGCACCGCTTCATATCAATAGCTCGAGCACTAGAGCCTTAAATATTCGCCTTCTTTTCATTCTGGAACATTCATCTGCCTGATGTTGTCCCTCCTTGCATTATTCTCTAGGGATTCCAGCTTGTCAAAGCTCTCTTTATTTTTGACCTTCAGTTTGTCTATCTCTTGCCTATCCTTTATGGAGGTTGCTTTTAGTTCTTCTACTTGGACTTTCAGGGCCTGAGTTCTTTGTGTCAATACATCCAACTTGTCTGCTAACCCTTCACAGACTTCCTGTATCTCTTTCTGGTTGGTACTTTCCTACACATGGGGTACAGCAAAACCATTCCTGACCTCCTTTTCTAAGATCTGCAACAGTTTCTCCAGGGAACCAACCTGTGAATTCTGTTATCCATCGTCAACCATATAGGTACCCTGAGACCTCCTGGACTCCTGGGGATTCAAGTCTCCATTTCCTACTCCACTTGGGGGCTCTTGGTGACCGCCTGTTTCGCGAATTAACAGTTTTGAGGCTCCTGTCATAATTAGATTTTCAACAGTTTCCCCAGGTTCAGTTTCGTTGGGCCCCTCTCCTGAATCTGGCAAGCATTGATGTAGTTCTCGAGCCGGTAATGCATAGCCCATCTCCACTCCCTCCTTATTTTATCCTCCATGCCCCTACCTGACCCTCCACTGGAATGGGGAGAGGGGTGGGTGGGGTGTACCTGGTGTCCCAGATAAACCCTCCTGTGCTTTAAAAATGGAGCTGACCGAGGGGGTCATTTTCTGCTGCTGGAGGGTGCCATTGCTGTTTTTTTCCTTCCCCGAAATACTGCCTGGCCTTGGGGTCTCTTTTGGCTGAAGGTGACTCTCACTTTCTTGGGTGTGTGCTCAATCAGACCACACTGACGGACTTGTTCACCAGCTTCTTCAAGGGACCCTCCACGTCCTGACCTACGACCTGGTATTCTGAGGGCCCGCCCTCCCCTTCTACTTCCCCAAAATTCTCCATACCGTTTGTCTCGGATCTCCTTCTGTATCTCCAGCCCTGTTGATCACGAGTCCCCTTTCCACCAGCCTTTGCATGGCAGTAACCCCGCCATGCAAAGGCTGGTGGAAATGGGATCCCAGGGGCCCCCTGGGGGCCCCTGCACTGCCCATGTACTTGGCATGGGCAGTACAGGGGACCCAAGGACAGCCCCGTCATGCTTTCCACTGCCCAACTTACAGGCAGTGGAAAGCCCGATGGGTGCTGCTGCACCTGATGCACTGCCACATTGCTACCGGCTCATAATTGATGTCAATGTTAAGGCCCAGAGGTGAACTCGTAAAAGGGTTGGTGGTGTTCTGGGTGCACTTGCGGTCAGGTGGCGGTGCCGCCAGACAAACTCGTAATGAGGGCCTAGGTGTATTTTGGATGAATATCTGTATCACAAGTGATATTATTAACTAAGCGTTGAAGATGTTTTTTGAAAACGCAATCATTCCTTATCAACATTAACTGCTCTTGTGTTTGATATAAAATGAGCAGTTGTCCTTCTAACATGAACATTGAAAAACACAATGAACACCCGCCTTCAATAAAAGAAGTCACATTGAAAAAAAGATATATATGTATGTGTGTTTGTGTCCGTATATACATATATACGTGTACATATCTATATATATATATATATATTGGTTTATTACCACCAATGGACTGCCAGTATTCCAGTAAAATGGTGTTGTTTAACTTAGATATTGAGGTTTAACTTCTCTAGACCTGTCAAACATTTGCTCAAAGGCGAAAACCAGTTAAAAGTCGGGGAGAACTAAAGAGGAATGCAAAACCCTCAACCTATCAATGCCTGAATAGCCATGAAGGTAACCTAGAGAGTCTGGGGCCATTGCAAAGAGGCACAGGAGGCAGTGATTTGAGGCTGCAATGCTTGAGCAACCTTTATCCATGGAAAGCAAATAAAAGAAGTAAAGCAAGGTGGGTGGAACTAGCATGTTAAAACACATACCCAGGCTCCCACGTAACCGCAAGGGCTCTGATCAGACATTTTCTAAGCAGGCTGATGGGAAGAGCAAATCCTGGCTGATCACATGACTACCTTCTTTGGCCACTAAGGGTCATATTTCTACTTTTTGATGCAAACCTGCACCGACGCAGTTTTGCGTAAAAAATATTACCGCCGGCAAACACCATTTCTTTGCGCTGTGCGACATCAAATTTATACTTTGACGCACTGCGGCGCAAACAACAGGTGTGAGTCATTTTTTTTTTACTCAAACCAATGCGTCACATCGTAAAGGAAAACAACGTTAACGTGGCAAAAATGACTGTGAGGCGGTTTACGACGTCGCAAACTGGATACGCGCCGTTTTTTGACGCAATTGCGTCAAAAAGAGGCGCAAACACTGCAAAATGTGCTAAGGAGAGCCATAATGGATACCAGATGCTTGCACAGACCCCAGGAAGATGACAACAGACCAGGAACCAGCCAGGAGGTCCCACACAAGGCCCAGGTCAGGGAGAAGAAGAAAAGAAAGTGTCGCTTCAGTGCAGAGGAGCAGGAAATTCTGGTTAAAGAGGTGACGGAACACCAGCACCAACTGTTTGTCACCTCAAAGTTGCCAATCAGTAGTAGTACAAAGACTTTATTCGACTTTCAGCAAGTCATAAAAGTAACAATATTTTACATTTTAATATACAATAAATACAATAAATAGGCTAAAATCTTAATGATTTACAATAATAAAAGATCTAAAATAGTTCAAGTTATGTTGCTACCACTATGCGCTTTCTTGTGGTTAATACGGAGCATAAGAAATTGGCCAAGGTTCCGCACATCTCAATGGATGGTATTACCTGGAGGCTGGCGTACGCAGTACGACACTGAGGGAGATTGATTAGCCTTAAGAGAGGGACTACTAGGCGCTTTCTTTGCTTGGCGTACAGTTTGCAAAATAAAACCACATGGATTGTGGTTTGTAGTGCCTTTGCGTCACATGGGCAGGCCTTCAAGGTGGTGCTCCAATCATTCATGGTTGGGAAGGTCACTAAATGGTGGAATGTATCCAGCCTCAGTCTGGTGAGCACAAAACGATGGCGGGGATTTATCACGTTCATCAGGTAAGGCTGGATAGCCTCCGTTGACAGGATTATTTGATTGTGAATGACGGTGGGCTTTTTTGATTCAACCTCCCATCGTAAGTCTTCTAAATATTTTAATGCCAGAGCACTCAGGTCCTTCCTAGAGATTGTTTCCAGGAGAGCTGGATTTGTGTAATAAGCTTAATTGCCCATGTTTGAAAAAAAGGTCATAATGTATTTTAGCCAAGGCACCCTTGTTGCGTATATAGACTCCATGCAGTCGGTCAAAATGGCCTTATTTAGTTCAGTATGTTCCGAGTTCCAGATTTTGTGCCATAGCAGTAAGGGTTGAATCTTTATCAAGTCGGTAATAAAGGGGGATCCCAGTTCTGAATGAATTATGTATGATGATGTCCCTTTTGGTACCATCAATAAATATCTTAAAAAGTCATTTTCAACCGTCTGTACCAGATTACAATCGGTGTATCCCCAGATACCGGACCCATATCAGTAGGAGAGAAGCAATATGGCAACAAATTGTTGACAAGATCAACAGTGTGGCAGAAGTACGAAGAACAGTCATTGAGTGCAAGAAACACTGGCATGACTGCAAGTGCAGGACCAAGGAAAAGATAGCTAGGAACAGGAAGGCAGCACTGCAGACTGGAGGTGGGAGTCCAGCACCACAGGAGGCCCTGGACCACATGGAGGAGATGGTGGCAGCCGTCATCCCTGAGGAGATCGTCACAGGGATTCAAGGACAGGACAGCGCAGACTACCAGGAGACAACACACATGCAGGGTAAGTCGCATGGGGAATTAAAATGCACAAATATTAACTGTAAACAGGGGGGGTGGACACACCTACTACACAAAGCATGTAAGTCATGATATTCAGGGAGTGGAATGGGTAAAGGGGCAGGGCACGGGGGTATGGCCTGTTCAGAGGAAACCTGGGGCACAATACTACACAACACCAACAACCTTTGCATGGGGGTATGCTGCAATGCCAAGGATGTTGCAAAGGAAAAGCCAGGCCAGGAGGGCTGGGTACAACATAAAACTGGCAGCCCGTCACACGTCAGCCAGTACTCTCCCTACAATAACTAGGGCCCAATTAAAAGCCTCTGGCCATATCTGCAAGTGAAATGTAACATTGACAACAGTTGCCACTATCACCTCCGCTGTGTGTGCAGGTCAAGTAGCTAATGGCAGAGGGTTCAGGGTGACAACGTTATCAATCACCTTAAATCAATACAAATGTTCCAATCCTGTGTGATTGTCCAAAGTTGCTACAAACATCAGCCATTGTCATAAACATTAGGAGGTACACAGCACCAATGCCATACCCATGCTGCATATGTCAGGGTCCACCCTGTGCCTGGGCCACAATAGCTCCAATGACACCATGCAACATCCCAAATGTCATACTACTCAGACTACAGCATTGAGGGGGAGGACACTTGTAACTGGTTACAGATATACACCTGCACAGTCACAGGAGGAAATGGAACACTGCTAGGACTATAATTGCAATGCAATGTACCACACATTCCCCAACATCAGTAGTACACATTACCAATGCTGACATCCATATCGTGCCATAACAATGCTATATATAGTATATGCTAGATCTCAACAAAATATAGGTGGATGTGAAAGATCAGAGACTGGGACAGTTCCAGATTGTTAAGTGTGGTGCTAGTGCCAACAGAACACCCACAGCCAGTGAAAGGCCTCACCATGAGAATGGAAGTAGACGGAGGGTTGAGTAGGACAAGAAGGTGGCAATTCACAATTTGGCCAGAACCAACACCTAGAGGATGTGATACTGACAAGTCCACAAACTGACCACAATACATGTGACATGCAGGTGGGGCATAGGCCTGGGAGAATGCTTATATTGTAGAAATGTACAATGAACAGGAACCAAGATCACAATGTGAAAATAATCGGAAGGCAGGCATGTCACATTACAAATCCCACAACACAGACACACTAATTGTACCATGTCTCATTGCCGAGGACGATGGCTCTCCTGCGGATATGCCTATCCAGGACTGCCCTGATAACATGGATGACGATTTGACAAACATCAGCCAGCAGACCCTCCAAGATGTCCTTGGAACCCTCCAGACCCCACCTTCAGTCACAAGGAGGAGCACAGAACTAGCAGCCATCACAGAGGACCCACCCACCACCCCAATTGTATGACCTGCCAGCTCCAACACAGCCGAGGACTCTGAGGACACTGGCACCAGCTTTGAGGGAACTGTAGTAGGAGTACAGCGGGAGCTGGCCAAGGAGGTGCGGGTGGGGATGCAAACTATGGCAGCCAGCCTAGAGGGGGTGCGTTCGTGCATGGTGTCAACTGAAGAACAGGCAGCAGCTATGCAAGGGCGAACAACAATCTTGCAGGAACTTGAAAAAAGGTTGAAGGAAATCAGCACTGCTGAAATAGAGTTGACCCAACACCTACAACAACAATCCTGTCAACGCGTGCACAAATGCAATATTGAACCTCTCAGGGCCAACCTGGCTGCCCACCACCATGATGTGGCTGCTATTCTTAAGAACCAGCAGCTCCTCCTTGCTGCAGTACTGCCCTTAAGAGCCCCACAGTTGGCAGCTAACGGGATGTCTGACTCCACGTCTTCAAACACTGAAGTGTGTGTTGCCCCTTCACAACCACCACCACCAAGGGCAGAAGAGACCACACACATCAGAAGATGAAGACGTGGAACAGATCACCTTCACCCGTAAGAGTACCCGGTAGCACTAGTCCCTGCCACATGACCACCTATTACCAAGGTCCTGTGCTTTGTAACATGCCAGTCTTGCAACAACTGTACTCAAGCACTGTTATTCAACCTACTGTTTATCTTGTCATCCTGCACTGTGATTGTCTCTCACTACCTCATTGGCAAATCCTGTCCCTCTGCACTGTCTGACACTTCACCCCAGCATGTCCAATGACATGTCCTTTTGCACTTGTGAAGGATCATAATGGAAGATGTCACATTAATGGACTCACAATCATGGACAATGTACATATGGCACTACAGCACTTTAAAATAAATAGCATTTACACAACAACTTTGTCTCTGTGTAATGTGACACATCAACCGTGATGGCCATCAGTGATGTTTACCTCAGGTCTATGATTATTGATTGTCAATACACCTGACCTCAACGAATCTTGGCTGTTAACCATCCCCAGTGGTCTGGATTGTACCATCATCTGCCCTCCCTGAGGGTTATTTCCTAGGAAAATATAAACTATACACCATAATGGTGTGTTGGACAGAAGAACGCTTCCTCAAGGGATGTTTAAGCCAGAAAATAGTGCCTTCAATTTTTACTGAAAGTCAAAACTTATGAATGTGACATTTGCCCCAATTTATAGCTAACACACAACATACAGCATGAATGGATGTGTATGAGTTTCCATAGAATTAAGCCACCGGGCTGAACATTGTAACAAATGATAGGTGTGAGTTATGTATACCATACTACATGAGAGCATACTACCACTCACCTTATAAGGATTCGCTTGGACATCAGGCTGCAGGAAGACTTAACACAGTGTCCCCAATACCAAATCTGTTAGCAAAGTATGTGACATTGGAAACATACATCACAAAATAACCACACTTTGGGATCAATAGTAACCGTGACTGGTGGGTGCAATGGATGGCCGAATTTTAGGTAAGTAGCTTTGGTGTAGCTGCTAATATAACAGCTCAGTTGGATATGGTTGCAGCATGGGACACAAAAGCTAATACAAAAGAGACACTGTTCACTCATGGAAAGGCCTTGATCTACAAGCATTTGACACATACTGTAAAGGGTTACCTAGATATTTATTAAACAGTAAAAACAGAAGCTAGAACCAGGGGAAACACCTTACCTAACCTAAACTACTCTAACTACACATTACCCATTGCTGTCCCTAACTAACTTAAGCTAAACTTACTGATCACATTTAACAAAACGATCTAAACATCAACCCCCCACCCCACTTATAAGACGGGACACATGGAGGACAACATATACTAACCTAAGCACATACTATCTTACACTAAACAAATATATATATATATATATTTTAATGTTTTTTTTAAACACCAAAACCCCAACATCGTCAAACACACACCCACCCACACACGTAATAAAAAACAGTTGCAAAAAGTATGATACCCCTACCAACTACTACTAACTAAACTAACAGCCTATACTAACCTAACACTAAGCCCCCTAAATCCACTAATTTAAATAACCAGGAAAGAGGAGGGAGAGGAGGGAATCATGGCAGAGTATAAGCCTACAAGTTGGCCCTCTGCAGGGTCTTTTTGATGGCACACACCCTCCGATTCACTTGTGCCACCTCCTGCTGCAGTCTGGTCATTTTACGCAACACACTGTCCAAGTTCCGTTTGCATCTGGTTAAAAGCTGCAGGGTCTATGACTGCAGCAGGGGTGGTCTGGGTGCCAGTGGAGGAAGTATGGGCCCTTGTTGGTGCAACGTCTGTAGGCTGAGGTGCAGGTGGTGCTGTGACAGGTCCTGGAGCTGTGGATGTTGATGGTCCAGCAAAGGTCCCTGCTAATGTTGGTGCTACCTGGGTGGTAGTGGTGGTGCTGGTGGTGGTGGTGGTGGCTATGGTGGACATGGAAGGGTCCCCTTGGGCAAATGCCCTCCACACTCCGGATGCTCTTTCATGGCGATAACGCCTTGCCATGTTGCGGAACCCAGACTCCACATCCAGAATGTGGCGGTAACGCATTGCTCTGCGCTGAAATTCTCAAATATGGATGGGAGTCATATTGGCAGCTGTTAAGACAAATAGAAAACCAAACATTAGGTATGTCATTGTGTTAAATGGCTTAAGAAGTAAATCAGACAATACATCTAATGTACCTTAAACAGCCCATAACATCAAACAGATCAATGATTGTCCCTGAGCCAGTACATGCCAAGCCAGCCTACGCATGTCCTATCATCAAACAGCACATCAAAACCCTGAAAGATGGGTAACAACTGGAATGACTTTGGCATCATTGTTCAGCCACTTGTCAGGTAAGAATCATGCTGCAAATCCTCCACTACTGACAGGACAACAAATTACTATGTTCTTGATGACAATCTAGTGCCACAGGATCTGCGAGTTGTAAATGGAATTGCCAGTATAGAATGCAGGTGCTAATCATGAGTGGGTATCGCTGGTTTTGACAAGTGATTTACAGATTAACATATCTGTGTACTAAACTTGGATCATCAGTCCTAGGTACACTATTCACAACCCTACGCCTGTGTCTGAGGGAGAGTGGCCAAGCAACTAATAATTTATAACAACAAGGGCACCCAGGAAGCTTTGGAAAGCTGTACATGGGTTTGGCCAGCACACCACAGGTAAGGAGGAAGTCCAACTAGGAAACACCCAAACCTTGGACAATCCCATCAACACTTATCTTTGGAAATGCAGACCATTGTCAACATCATTTCCTACCAGTAATCCATTACTTACAACAAACAGATAGATGCAAGAACACCTCTGGCCATGAGCTGCATGCACACCTAGGCCATTGTACTCAAGTGCCTCATACTCATAGCACACCTTTTGGAGCTACATGCTGCCAGGAAGTTAAACACACAGTCAAACATATTCATTAGTGAATAGGGAAGCTGAAGTCTGTGGGTAAGACTTTGGCATCCCTATTCTGGGAGAATCAGGTTCTGACTGGCTGACTAAGTCACTAATATGGTCCACTGCTACATTTTCTGATTTCAAGTTTTATCCACATAACTCATCCCTATTCACATTGCCGTGCCTACAGGACTGACCTACAATCCCAAATTATGACAATACGATAAGGATTGGGCAACTCAAAGATGGGAAAAAAATGATACTCCACTCAAGGAACAAAACAGATCATTGACCAGTGCATCACACCTTGCTATGTGTCCAACACACAGGAGTCAATCACACATCATCAGCAAACACAACACAGAACAGAAATATAAACACTTACTGGAGATGTCTGGGTACACAAATCAAGCCACTTCTCCGATAGCGTACGGTGCAGGTCCACCTGTAAGGCATGGAAGGGAGAAATGTGCTTAATGTCTGTGCACTGTACAATATACAAGTACTATGTGTAATATTAACTCAGAAAGTCAAACCTCTCAGACACAATGATACTGCATCCTGTATGATGATACTGCATCCTACATACCACTGTAAACATGTACAGACCCGGGGACTCCAGTGAGTGAGACACACATATCTGCACACATGCAGTGGCCCTAACTATCATGTGGTGGCAAACATGCTCCTTCATTAGTTAGCAGACAAATTCATGGAGTGTATTCCTCTCATCATGTGTATCCATGAGAGACATGCAAAGCCACTTTCCGTGAGGACTGTAATACCAGTCACCCAGACATTGTGACTAAGACCAATTTAAGACACACAGGTACAATGTACAGAGGGCCAGGGACAGTTGTTAGCCCTCAATTTAGATAATTTTCATCATTTGATGTGCCACAGCTATGATGTGCCACAGCTATGCAACCATAGAGATATGAACCCGTGTCCATACCTTTTCCCATCCATCCCTATTTTAAATGTGGCACTAAACACTCAAAATATCAGTCAAAGATGTTACCTGAGGTAAGCTATAACTTGTTACGTATGTGTCAGAATCCAGTTCAGCCATGTAACCGAAAACAATTGAGTGACACATTATTTCTTGAAAAAATCTGGATTTCCAACATATGTTTCCTGATACACTCACAGACCACACATGAAACATATGTTAAAGCCACATTGGCATCATCAATTGATGTGAAGGCAGCACTAATTTACAGGCTCCTGTTGTGCTTTGAAAGTTAGTCTAGCTGTTGCGTCAACAAATGACAGTAATGTGTAGGAAATATTGTATACCTCACAGGCAACTGTGGCCCATATTTATACAAATTTTGCACCACATTTGTGCTGCTTTTAGACACAAAGGCGGCGCAAACTTACAAAATACAATTGTATTTTGTAAGTTTGCGCCACTCTTGCTTCAAAACAGGTCGCAATTGCGGTGGTAACAAAGTAGAAATATGGCCCTGTATATTTAACTAGCATTCCACATGTTCAAGAACATTGCCGGCAGCATATGAACAAATCAGCTACTGTCACTACAGAGCATTTATACGTGCAAATTACTCTGATTTGTACTAACCAACAGGGCCACCAATCACAATCCCCAGGTGGTCAAGCAGGTCTTGCTCCCTGGCAACAAGGTCAACTCAGCGGTGCTTCAGCTGGTGGTCATTGCGCAGTGTGTTGTAGATTCTCTGGAGATGGTACAACACCTTTGCCCACCGGAGCCTCCTTGCCTCTGTGTGATAGCCTTGGATCACACGACCACTTGCCTCTATCATTAAGGGTAGGAAGTGGCACACCAGCCAAATAAACCCACCCAGCTCCTCCTCTCCCATTCTGCCAAGACAAGGCCTACCCAACATTCTTGCACAAAAAAAAAAGAAATAAAGGGGTACAGAGGAGAATAGAAGGAAAGTAGGACAGGGAAATGCACAATAACTAAGAACACAGCTCAACTATACACAAACTACCACTACCCACAATAGACTCCCAACACAACAAAGACAAATGTTGACACCACCAATGACCAAAAAAACACTAAGACAGGATACCACAGTCAGTTGTGAAACACAAAAAGACAATTTAAAGACCACACTGGAGACAAAATCACAAAATGCACAGAGAGGCAAGTCAAAACACAGCCACACAGTCAGGAAATATCACAGACTGCAAAGTGAAAGTGAACGTACACCCACTGTACCAATTCTGTAAACAGGATATCCTATTACATCACTTCCTGCCTCAACTGCGGTGTGTTTTTTATGTCATGCGTCAAAATATTATGACGCTTACAGTCTGTGCGTCATTTTTTTTCATGCACATGATTAGAAATAACCCCACATCCATATTGTGAACTATGTTTCATACTTAACCAATTTCCGGGGGTACAGTGTGGGAATTACCACTCAAGACCAATGGATCATTTTTTGATGCATGTGCATCTTTTTTTGACGCTTATGCATCAAAATTTCTGTCTTTAACTGGGTTTGGGTCATTTCTCATTTGTAATGGTACTTGACAGTTGTGACAATACAGAGATAGGCTGATTGCACCCACATTGGGCATTACTGTGTATGGGCACATGTGACAGATCATACTACTGTGGACCATGATCCTCTACTTGTTGTACCGGATTTGCACTCTTCACTGACTCAATAGATAGCCAAACGTGTGGGATACAATTATGTATTACCCAGTTTGGGCATGTTTTGCGTCAAGAGAGGATAGCAAGGCAACCCAACTCAAAACAGTAACTCAATGCCTATGGGTCAAGGTGTGTGATTTGGCTACTACTATTTTTGTTGTCCCACTGTGTGACCATCACAAGATCCATTTTTGCATATCTGCTTGTATGCATGTGGAGTCAATGTGTCCAACCCTCAGATGCAAGTCAGTGTGTTAGTCATACACATAGCAACAACTGCTGTGTGCACTTCCTAGGTTTTTTGGAACATAAGCACCACCAATGACAAAGCGTGCCCAGGATGGATAGCAGATGGTTGTTCATGGCAATGTTCCAAAACTTGCCCTGGAATGTTGGATACTACTTCCAAGGCACTTGATTGTTTACCCACCATTAGTCAGGCATGGGATAATACTATGTGGGTACCTTTTTTGTGACACTGAGTCCCAAATATAATACACAATTATAATGTTACGCCACAGTTGGAGTCATATAACTGAGCCATGTCTCTCCTGTGGCAGTGGAGGACCAGCAGACCAAGCAGCACATGTTCACATATTTCCAGTGGTAAAATGCACAGAGGTGTCTGGTTCATGTGTTTGGGCCAATGTTTAGCCTGTATAATTTTTGGGGTCTATGTTGCCACAGTTACGTGCAGGTCTAGTCATGAGTCTGTGGAGCCATTTCCTGTATCTACAAAGTATCCTTAGCAGATCAACAGAAGGAAAGCCAATGAGGAATTCAGAACACACATGGAATGGTCCAGCCCTGTCACTGTCAACCTTGCAACCTTGGTGTGCTGACAAAGTTAATGTCTCAGGATTCTTATACCGGCAGGTGCCCTCACAACATTTGTACACAGGTTGGCCTCTAAAATTCCCACTGAATCTGGGAACATCAGTGCCTCTGTGCTGATTAATCTCACAGCTATTCACCACACAAGCCTCATCAATATGTTGGGAGCAATGTGAATCAGTGTGTGGACTGTCAGGGTCCTAACATGTGTAGACATTTCATGCACATTATCTGACGTTGTTTGTTGTGCTGGAGGCACCATACCCAATCCATGCATACAGCCATGGTACACTGTCACTATTTGTCACTTATGCATACATGAAACCCAGACAAGGGGTAGGCCATGATTCGGCTATTTGGAGACAAGTTCCCCCCATGGTATGATAAATAAACTGATTATGCTATACAATGTATTTGAGTATGCATTGTAGACCCACCTGACACAATACCCCAGGAGGAATGTGAGAGTTGGGAAGGCCACTATGATACAAATGTAGGCAAAAGGAAACTTTAGGGAACGCAAAGACAGGAGCCAGTCAGTCTAACAGGTTGCAGGTTCAATCAGGATCCAAACATTTAACAAGGTAAATACACAGTGGTCAGACTGAGACTGGGCAAAGGTGGAAAAACACTGTGGAAAAGGAAAACTGTGTTTCTCCTGTGTGTTGGAACGTAACACATTAACCCAAGGGCTGTGTTACACAGCTGATTTTTACAGAAAGGCACAACAGTATTATAGATAAAATGGCAGCTTCTATGCTGTTCCAGGCAGCTGCACGGGAAGTTCATGTTCAAATGGCTGGTCTCCCTGGAGATTCTCACAAGTGTGTGCAGCATCAGTCTCTCACAAGTCCTGTAGGTGAGATTCAAGTTCAAAGGGCCAACAGTACCTATCACATGGGAAGCAATGTACAGGTGATTACAGGTCCTACAGACTACAAGCCAGTGCATTATTTAACCTGATGTCCACGGAGACAGAAGTACAATGACTATGACATACCATACTAAAGAGGGAAGCACACTGGATTAACATTGTGAGTCTGGGTGTGTGTAGAGGAGGGATTATCTGGGGACACATATTCCCATTCCAAGGACCTCTGAAGAAGGGTGGGCTGAGACAGGGAACATGGGTGTGGCTGGACTTAGGACATGGGCTGCCATGTACAGGGGATATCATGTGAGCAATGCTAGTCATACCTGGGGCACTTGTGCTATCAATTTGCTGCTTATATGGAAATCTGGTCACACATAGTCCTTGCAAAGATAGTTGATGTAAGACTTACTGCTGTCAAGGGTCTGGTCATACATTCCTGTTACCAATGCAATAGCATATCCACTGCCTCATGTATGAGGCATTTTTTACCCTTATTGACTGATGGTGTATCTGCTCAACAAGCAGCGGAGGAAAGAGCAAAAGTTCTGAAGGAAACGCCTCTGCTGACACAAAATAATTTTGACCTGATAAGGGTGACCCCTGAGAGTAATTTAGACTCGGACACAGCCAGCTCTGTCTCTACTATTACCGGGTATCCGTCGGGACCAAGGCTCACCCCCAGAACAGCGGACAACCTTTGATTTTGACTTACAGCATTTAAATCGCTTCAGAACTCGGAGGATATACGCTGGCCGATGCGGTGGATCCCGCGACGTTGCAGGTTCCCGAAACAAGAACATCCACTTAAACAAAGTGTATCTTCTGAACAGACCCAGGGATGCCCCGGCAGGGCCACACCGGGAGGGGGGGAATCGGCCTGGGCTGGGGGGGGCAGCGGGGGGACCACACCACACGCCTCGGGGTGCACACAAACAATTGCAGACATAGGTGGTCATTCCGACCTAGGCGGGCGGCGGTTGCCGCCCGCCCGTCGGAATCCGCCTGAATACCGCCCCGCGGTCAATTGACCGCGAGGGGTATTCTGACTTTCCCGCTGGGCCGGCGGGCGATCTGATTCAGATCGCCCGCCGGCCCAGCGGGAAAGCGCCTTCCACAACGAAGCCGGCTCGGAATCGAGCCGGCGGAGTGGAAGGCGTGCGACGGGTGCAGCAGCACCCGTCGCGCTTTTCAGTGTCTGCATCGCAGACACTGAAAAGCCTAGTTGGGCCCTGTTAGGGGGCCCCTGCCGTGCCCATGCCATGGGCATGGGCACGGCAGGGGCCCCCAGGGGCCCCGCGACCCCCCTACCGCCATCCTGTTCATGGCGGCTTTCCCGCCATGAACAGGATGGCGGTAGGGGGGGTCAGAATCCCCTCGGCGGCGCAGCGAGCTGCGCCGCCTTGGAGGATTCTAAGGGTCAGTGGAAAACCGGCGGGAGACCGCCGGTTTTCCCGTTCTGACCGCAGCCAAAGCGCCGCGGTCAGAATGACCAAGGGAGTACCGCCGGCCTGTCGGCGGTGCTCCCGCCCCCGTTGGCCCTGGCGGTAGGGAACCGCCAGGTTCAGAATGAGGGCCATAGTCTGCGGTCTGTTGCGTGCCCTACAAATGAGCCGCATCAGTCCGTCATGTTATTACCACCACGGATATCCAGAAGGATACAGGTTTTTCTACATATATACGAGTTAGGTAGTTTTACATTAGTTGTTAGGAGAGTGGGGGATTCAATTGGGGGGAGGGTAGATTTATGTCAGTTAACTTGCACACCTTAGTCACATTTCAAATATATGAAACTACTGCGAAATGCGAATGTGACAGCCAGCGCTACCATAGGAGCAGCAAGAGGAAGGCTCGCAGATCAAGGCGGTGGCAAAAGGCCAGGTTCACCTCATAACCCCTCATGGCACCACAACTTAAACGCAATAGTAATAAATATGATATAATAACATGGAACGTGAGGGGAATGGGCACACTGAGTAAGAGATCTCGAATTTATGCACGCCTTAAGCGACTGGGAACACACATCGCTATCCTTCAAGAGACACACTTAATGGAACCAGATTTGCGGGAGTTACGCGCGAAATGGGGAGGACAACTGGTAGGCACGTCATATTCAGCATTCGCAAGGGGAGTTTTGATTTGGATTGCAGGAGGGGTCCCATTTCACCAATCGGCATATAAAATAGACCCAGGGGGTAGATTCGTAGATATGGAAGGCCAGCTGGACGGCAAACAACTTTCAGTGGTGGGCATATATGCCCCAAACGGCGGCACAGCAGGATTTCTGGGCACACTCACACCTGCATTGTTAGCAAACCCATCAGCCCCGGCTGTTTGGGGGGGGGGGACTTTAATAGTATGCCGGACTCAGAACTGGATAGATCTAGTCCGCAAGGGGACCCGAAGATGAAGAGGAGCAATATAAGTCCATTGCAACAATGGGTGGGTGACATGAGACTACACGATATTTGGCGCATAAGACACCCCCATCAGAGGGAATATTCATTTTATTCTCCCCTGCATAAAACATATACCTAAATAGATATAATATGGGGCACACAGGACATATCCGATCTGATAAACGGCTCAGAATACCTAGCGAAGACACTGTCAGACCACTCACCGCTGAGAGTAACGCTAAAATGGGGCAGGAGCCAACAGGGGATCTCCACTTGGCGCCTACAAGTAGAAGCGTTTCAAGACCCGGCATTTGTGGACACATTGAGCACCACACTACGCCAGTACTGGGAAACAAATGACCTCACAGCAAATTCACGGGCGGTGGAGTGGGACGCCCACAAAGCGGTGGTGAGAGGCCAGTGTCTCTCTGTGAGCTGGGGAGTGAGGCGCACTCTGAATGTCGAAATTGTTAACTAGAAAAGGAACTAAGAATAGTGGAAACAGCAATAGCAAGGGGGGGAACCACATACACAGCACTAACAACAGCCCGCACAAAATATAACGAAGCAGATAGCAGACTCCGGTGCCATGATTACAACTATCATTTAACACGTTTGCAATCGGAGGGTGACAGATCAGGGAAAATGCTGGCATGGCTACTGCGGGAAGACAGACAACATTCTCCCATCGGTGCTATCAGGATTGACAAGCACACCACGGCTACCACACAAGTAGAGATAAACGGAACGTTCAAAGAATACTATGGAAATTTATATTCCAAACACACCTCATGCACAGCTATACAACTGGAGTCTTTTTTGGGAGGCTCCCTCTTACCGCAATTATCCCAGACGGACATGGATACACTGGAAGCTCCTCTTACGACAGGGGAGATAGATTTAGTCATAGCGCAGATGCCCAGGAATAAATCGCCGGGCATAGATGGCCTCCCAATAGAATATTATTCTGCATATTCGGCACGCCTGAAGCCCAAATTACTGAGAGTTTTCGAGGAGGCGTGGGCTACAGAACTACTGCCCCCCTCCCAGAGGGAGGCCTTGATAGTGGTACTCCCCAAACCGGGGCAGGACCCTCTGGATGTCAAATCTTACAGACCACTCTTGCTACTAAATTTAGGCCCATATTTATACTTTTTGAAGCAAAACTGCGCCAACGCAGTTTTGAGTCAAAAAAATTAGCGCCGGCTAACGCCATTCTGAAGCGCCATGCGGGCGCCGTATTTATTGAATGACGTTAGGCGGCGTTAGCCGCCAGCGCCGCCTGGTGTGCGTTAAAAAAAACGACGTACACCAGGCAGCGCCGGCGTAGGGGAAAATGGAGCTTGGGCGTCAAGAAATGGGGCAAGTCAGGTTGAGGCAATTTTTTCGCCTCAACCCGATTTGCGCCATTTTTTACGACTCCCAACCCCCATAGAAATGACTCCTGTCTTAGCAAAGACAGGAGTCATGCCCCAATGGCCATGCCCAGGGGACTTCTGTCCCCTGGGCATGGTCATTGGGCATAGTGGCATGGAGGGGGGCACAAATCAGGCCCCCCTATGCCACAAAAAAATAAAAAAGAAATACTTACCTGAACTTACCTTAATGTCCCTGGGATGGGTCCCTCCAGCCTTGGGTGTCCTCCTGGGGTGGGCAAGGGTGACAGGGGGTGTCCCTGGGGGCATGGGAGGGCACCTCTGGGCTCCTTCAGAGCCCACAGGTCCCTTAACGCCTGCCTTTTGCAGGCGCTAAAAAACTGCGCAAAAGCGGGCGTACGTAATTTTTTTTGACCCACCCACTCCCGGGCGTGATTTTTGCCCGGGAGTATAAATCCGACGCACATGCCTCGGAGTCGATTTTTTAGACGGGAACGCCTACCTTGCATATAATTAACGCAAAGTAGGTGTCAACGCTAAAAAATGATGCTAACTCCATGGACTTTGGCGCTAGACGCGTCTAACGCCAAAGTATAAATATGGAGTTAGTTTTGCGTCGCAAACGGAATATAAATATGCCCCTCAGAGTGCAAAATATTGGGTAAAATACTGGCCAACAGACTCGCCCCATCATACACAACTTAATACACAAAGATCAAAATGGATTCATCCCAAAGCGCAACACCTTCCTTAACATCCGCAGGCTCCTGAGCGTAATAGGAGACGCTCCCCCAGATGCATATGATGAAATGGTGCTATCACTGGATATAGAAAAGGCGTTCGACACATTGGAGTGGGACTTCCTTCTGGCCACAATGAGGCAGATGGGAATAGGCCCTAATTATGTGCGATGGGTCCGTACACTATACTCAAACCCAAGTGCTAGAGTGAAAACGGGGGGAGTGATATCTGATAGCTTCCCAATATCTAGGGGCACAAGGCAGGGCTGCCCCCTCTCCCCACTATTATTCGTTATAGCCATGGAGCCGTTAGCGGCTAAAATACGATCCATGGCAAGCGATTGGGGTATACTCAGGAATGGAACACACCATGTAATATTGTTATATGCGGATGACGCCCTAATATACACCCGGAAGGGCGCGGAGACACTGCCTTCCATAATGTCACTTCTGGACGAGTTTGGAATGATATCTGGCCTAGCAGTAAACTGGGAAAAGTCGTGCGCGTTTCCACTGATTAGATGGCCCCCAGGGAAACAAGAAGAGGCTCCGAAAGGACGCCTAAAATGGTGCTTCGAAACATTTAAATACCTCGGGGTTCACATATATCACAGCACAGAGGACCTCAGAGACGGCAACCTGGGGAAAGCATTAGCCTCTATGAAGGGGTCTCTACGCTTTTGGAACAAACTACCGCTTTCTCCACCAGGCAGAGTGGCGATCGCGAACATGCTGATCCTGCCCAGGTTGTTATATTATTTCGCGGCTCTACCACTCATTCTCCCAAGGAGCTTTTTCAGTAAACTGAACACAATACTATTACAGCTCATATGGGGTGGCGGGAGAGCGCGTGTGGCATTATCCACACTGCAGCGCAGGGTGGAATGGGGTGGAATGGGAGCCCCCAACTTTGAACTCTATTATGCTGCGGCACAGCTACAGTGGATACAGCTTTGGTTCCATAGCTCATCGACAGCCGAGTCTGAATGGCTGCAGACTCGGCTAAATGGAATCCAACTGTTGTCTTGGTTGTCCAACAAGCATCCCAAAAGTGCACTCACCAACCCATTGCTGGCCGTGGCGCACGATTGCTGGGGGAGATATGTCCAGGAGGGGCGCGGTTCACTCCCATATACCCCGTTAATTCTGCTGGACTGCCTCCCTGGACTTTACCTGATTGACCTGCACTCATTGCCGCTATGGTTGGAAGCAGGGATACAGTTAGTGGGAGACTGTTTCGAGGGCAGTAAACTAATGTCATTTGAAGACATCCGGGCCCTCACTGCAGTGAACCCCGGCCAATTCTTAGCATATTATACAATATGCCATGCAATTAAAAAAATATGGGGAGCAGGCGCCTTAGAACCAGAGACCTCTCCCATAATACATCATATTTTGCAAAGCGATGCACAAACTAAAGCAATATCAAGCCTATACAAAACACTCAGCAAACTCCCGGAACCCTACCTGGAGAGGGATAGGGAAAGATGGAACTCGGTCCTCCCTGATCCGATCCCTCTAGAAGACTGGACAAAAGCACTGTCTTACGCACGGGGTGTATCAAGGAACCCTAGATTTCGCTACACCCAGTTCAACTTTATACACCAAACGTACTTATCACCGGCCAGATTGAAGCGGATGTTTCCGGGCACGGGTCCGTCGTGCCCTAGATGCATGGAGCCATCAGCTCACTTTTACCACATGGTCTGGGATTGCCCTCAGGTGCAAACAGAATGGAAAAAGGTGGGGAAGGAGACCTCAGAATGGACAGGGCTAGAGCTATCAGCGGACCCCAGGCCTTGTTTACTGGGAGTGAGGTCCGGAGTAAAAAAACACAGACACCTGTACAGATTTGTGGACTTGTCTTATGTGATTTATAAAAGGCTGATAGCAATGCACTGGAAAGCTACAAAGGCCCCTGACCAGAAGTCCTGGCACACCCTCACTCTTCGGTGGGCCCGCACGGAGCTTCAGGTGCTTAAAAAACTGGCACGGGAGGGCCAGCCACACACGGGCTGCGTCATTTGGGAAACTCTGGTAACTAAGCTAGAGACAAAGAACGATAATAAACCCCCATGAAGGGGGATGCAGAATACATAAGACGAATACATCAGGATCCCCACTAAAAAATAAAAAAATAAAAAATAGGAGCCCTTCGAGACAAGAATGTAGTAAATGGATGCAACTCCCCACACCTCCCTAGATTGTGAATAATCAGATCAAGGGTAATACTGTTGGAACACAGGGGAAGATAATGGGCAAGATTCAGATATATCTCCCGCCTACCTAATCTGATCACAAACAGGACCGCACTTATTCATCCCCGTGGCCCGACTAAATAGAAATCGGAGCCCAATAAGAATCACTAGCAGGGCCTCCCGGAGCCGCAACAAAAATATAATACTATGAGAGACACAGTAGGAAATAATTACTGAATGTAATGATTGCAATAAATGTTTCAATAGGTGTGTAAATGGGGGGGTTTGTTTGTTTCTAAGTAACATTAACCAGATAATTATGATCCTGTATTATTGTGTGACAACTGTTTGTATCGTAAATCTGCTATATAAAATCAATAAAACAAATTAACTTTTTTTTTTTTTACTGATGGTGTCTTATTTGTGTGCCATATGCTGCGATGAAACATGTTGTCATCATGTATGTGTTAAATAGGTATGGTCCTCTGCTATTGCCCTTCAAATGTGAAATGTACAGGATATATGTAATTTACAGTGTGTGTGAATGTGGCTGTACATTCATACGCATCAAAATAGATTTGGAATTTTCTGTGTCCTAATCTGTATTTCAGCAATGCTCCATGAGGCTACACTCTCATTCTGATAGTTAGAGATAATGTTATGCAAAAATTATTATACAGACCATGATATAGTGGGAAGACAGTGGTGATGGATGAGTAGAGTTAAAAGAAAGTTTGGACAATATGTTGTCTCCGACACAATCCTTCAGCTGTGTTTGGATGGTCCCCCTCATGTTGATGGACAGCATTCTCCTCTTCATCCTCCTCAGGCATTTGTGGGTCGGGTTCATATAGGGGAATGTTCCTTCTTACACATATGTTGTGCAGGATGGCACAGGTCAAAATGATTTTGCACACCATTTCAGATGAGTATAGGAGGCTGCCTCCGGTGATGTCTAGGCACCTGAATCTTGACTTCAGGATGCCTAAGGTCCTCTCGACTATGGTGCGTGTCCTCCTATGTGCCTCATTATAGGCACGCTCTGTTGCAGTGCTTAGGTTTGCAAATGGGGTTATGATCCATGGCTGGATCCCATACCCCTGATCAGCTGAAAGAGAAAATGAGTGAGAACATGTTGATGTACCTTGCACCATAAATATCAATTTGCATGGCAGTTGTTCTCTTATGTTGTCTGCGACTCATCAGTGATTGTGTTATATTGTGGAATCCTAGGCTTCTAGGATGTACCATCACCACTGGGATGTTTCCTTATCTGAACGGGTGTTTGGCTGTTGACCAGATGTCAGCAGTATTTTTGTAGAGTTGCAGTACAGTGTTTACTCCCTTGCACTGTGTCATGTGAAATAGGTGTCCCTGTGTCTTAACTGGGGGTGACATGATACTTCCATACACAGAATCAATTCCACAGTGGTGGTAACACGGTTGCATCTATATACCCTGGACATCCCATCCAATTTCACATATGCAATAGAATTATTTAACCATCAGTGAGGCCCTTAGATTTGGCAAGATGACAATGTGCAACACATCTCTGTACGTTGTGAGCACTGACGTGTTAACAATTGACTATGCACTAATTTCACATGTGTGACAAGTTCACTGCAGACCTATTTCTCTGTCCTTGCCAAGTCGACTGAGGTTGGAACGTGTACCTATACTAATGAACATGTTCTAGTTCAGATGGCTAACTTGGTTGTGAGGTTGTCATTTAGAGTTTCTGAAGGTCTGTATGCCTGTACATCTGTTGTGTGTGTGTTAATTTGAGACAATGCGGATGTGTAGGAATGTGCACTTTCAATATTGTCCCATCAAGATGTGTTCAGCGCACAGTCCACTTGCTTACTGGTGGTGGGCAATGTCAGAGCAGGAGTGATGTGAGATATTGGTACAGCCTTAATGACTGCATGTGACCTTCATTGGAGTCATCATCATGCTATGTGTGTCATGGTGTTTGACCTGCAGCAAAAAACATTACACACCCCTTACACAGTACGTATTGGTTGGAAGGGTGTTTGTTTGAGTGTTCTGGATGTGATATTGAAAGATTAATCTTCCAAATTGTACTGTGAGTTGGGGCCATGTCTTTGTCATTGTGTTGTTTTAAATTGTCCCCTTGTGGCTCTGGAGTGGCATCTGTTGTTATTTGGAACTGTCATTTGTCCCTAGGTGTGTATCCCATTGGGTGAGGATATCAAACATGCCTAGCGGTGTCACTACCTCATTGTCTTCCTGTCCACGTGTCGATGTCTTGGTGTATGTGTTGTATGTCAAAGAGGGTTGATGTGCTGTGTGTATATAACTAGGTTTCTGTACTTACCAACAAGTAGGCCATTTCCACATGATCCATCCTGGAAGTGTTGATTGATGGTGCAGTGACGGAAAATGAATGAATCATGTACACTCTCAGGATACTTTGCCACGATGTTGATGGTCAAACCCCGGAGATCGACAATGGCCTGCACATTGATTGAGTGTGTGTGCTTCCTGTTACGGTATAGATGTTCGGTTGCAGCAGGTGGCACAATGCGCACATGTGTGCAGTCAATGGCACCAAGGACGTGCGGGAAGCCATTATTTTTTGTCTCCTGCTGCTTCGTCTGTGTGTTGGGGAAGCTGATGGGGCAGGGTGTGAGGGAGATGATAGCATCCAGTACCTTGGGTAGGAAGGCGGAGAACGATGGCTGTGAGATCCCAGCAATCAGGGCACTAGTGGTTTGAAAGGAACCACTTGCCAACATGTCTAGTACAGCTAGCAGCTTGGTTTCTGGTGGAATGGTGTGGGGTGTCAGCAAGCTGGGTGCCAACTGTGGCTCAATGTTGTGCAGAAGCTGCTGCATGGCTTGCCAGTTGAGCCTGTACCTCTGAATGATGTCTTGTTGGCGGAGTCCCAGAAGGGTTGTCCTGGTGCGGAATATCCTATCCTGCCTTCTGCGTTGCCTTTGGGGTCCCTGCTGGTGTTGTGGATGCTGCTGTTGTTGGTCCTGTGCACTGCGTGCATGCTGGATGAAAAACACCTCCATTTCTTACTTTTGGAGCTCTGCTGTTGCTTTGTGTGTTTTCATTAAGTACAGGTGTTTTTGCCCCATTTTAATGCCTGCCCTGACCCAGGCATTATTTTTGACGCAATTCGGGCTGTGCGTCATTTTCCGCCTCCGCCTCCCGGCCTTGCGTAATTTTTGTGCGGTAACATAAATAAGGCGCACAGGAGTTTACGTCATTTTTGGGACGGAAACGCCTACCTTACATGTCATTAACGCAAGGTGTTTTCCCGCATCCAGAAAATGACGCACACAGCGGAATTTTGGTGTTCGCGGGCTCGGGCGTCAAAGTTTAAATATGGTGCACGGTTTGAAAAAAAAAATTGACGCACATTCGGCGCAGACAGAGTATAAATATGCCCCTAAATGTTTGGGACTTAGAGATCCCTAACCTGCATCCTTTGACTAACAGAGTTCATTGATCACTTCTATGTACAACTACACCATCTGATGAATTGCAACTTCACCATCACTGACATCCTTATAATCTCCTGAAAAAATCTTGGGATCCTAAACTCTCACCATTCCTCTACCAATAGTCATTGTTAAACAAAATGCACAATAAAACTTATCTAATGTAAATACTGCCTTATTAATGCCAGAAATACGGCCAGATATTCCTAGAACTTCACTAACTTGATTATCAGCCTGGCTTTAGACTATCCCTTCATCACTCAAACCTGTCTCACTTCCTTCTCCCTTCTGACATATCGAACCATTAGCCCACGGAATGACTCCCTCAACCTCACCAATGAACCTACAGGTTCAGTGAATGTCCCACTTATTATCCAAAGGAGTAATCTCCACATTATCAATCTCACCACCTGTGACAGCAACTCTTTTGGATCCTTGGGAAGACCCTTCCAGCCTTTCTATAAAAATCTGTACTTGCTTCTACCCATCTAGTACTGTTCAAAGCTTCTTTGAAGACTTCACTTCTCTTGGCCACAGACCAAACTATCATATACTTCAAAGAGTTCTTTCACAAATACCAGAACATCAGCCTAGAAATAGCAATCACTGTACTCCTTTAAATCAAAGGCCATTGTTTGACACCACAGTTTTCTGTGGATATGTATCACCTGTGTTATTTGGTTTGACCATCTTTGAAAGCCATTTTCTTCATTATAGTCCTCTGTGTATCCAGCCCAGTCATTAACAAACACTCCATCTCATACTTCTGCTCCAGGAAGAAAATCAAGTCCTGTTCTGTCAGATACATTCTAGAGAAAAATCGCTTGCAATAATCATCACTAAATCCCCACAATCCACCATGGACCTCATACACTCCACAATGTCCTTCACAGCTGATTCATGACCCCCCTTTAAAAAGTATCTAAAAGAACTATACACAAGGGTCCAAATGTATGAAAGCCTTTTCCTCATGGAACAATCCTATTCTGAGAGTCGATAACCTGTTACCAACTCGCAAAATAGTTTTGCGAGTCACGATTAGGAAGGGGTGTGCCAAGGGCGTCCCTTCCTCATAGCGAGTTGCAGGGGGATATAAGATTATTGTGCGCTCGTGAATGTGGTCGCAAAGCAATTGCAGTTACCATCAACTTCAAGTTGATGGTGACCCACCCCCAAGGAACCCCTTCCCCTTTCTGAATGGAAGCGAAAACATTTTTTCAGAGCATTTTGTTTGAAATGCATCCCATTTTTAAGGAAAACAGGCTGCATTTAAATAAACTGCTTCATTTAAAAAGCAGTCACAGACATGGTGGTCTGCTGTCCTCAGCAGGCTACCATCCCTGTGAGTGTGGCCATTCACAATGGGAACGCAAATTATGACCTACTCCCTGAATATTGATGAGGTAGGTCATTTGAGACCCATTGCGAATCGCAAGCAGTGTACTTAACACTGCTGTACATTTTGTTTTATGACTTGTAATTTGAGACACCCAAACAGATCGCAAATTTGTGAGTCGCAAAACAAAAGGTCGTACATCTGACCCAATATATGTTACTCAGATGTGCTGAAATTGCTAAAAAAAAAAAATCATCAACTGGAATATGTCTGTTTTCCCACAGTGCCCTCATACATACCAGAACCACTTACCATATGACCATCTTCAAAGTCAAACAATACTTTTATTCAGGGCAAATCTAAAATGCTGTGGACTTCCCCAGATAATTTTTCAATATGTTTAGGAAAGTTTCTTGCCTTCAAATAAAAACATGGTTCAGATGCCTCTTAACTACAGGTTTTATAATGCAAATGTATGCCACTGCCAGACCCATTGCATTCCATCAACTTCAACCTCCTCCATACTCCCAAATCCAATTGCAGTCCACATGAGACAGATGCTTCTCAGTAGCAAGGCCAGTCCTGTGGAACAACCTTTTCCTTCATATGTGGCAATAAGGCAGTGGCAAATGGGCTGGTCTGACAAGTCCGTTTATGGGCCTGTTTTATGGCCAGGTGGACTGTTCATTTCTGTGACTGTGATTTTACAAGTTTAGGAGTGCCCTGATTTGCAAGTGTGCAGCACTTTTTTGTTATCTGATAGCTAATAGGGCCTACTTTTATTTTGGGGCGCTGGCCTATTTTTCATCCCAATCAGTGTCGTAATGAAACTGGATGGCCCCCTGCAAAGGACATGGAGGGGACCCCCCTCTGGACTAGATACTGTGCTGAGGACGTCACCAGGAGCTCAGGGCACCTCTGCACCACAGTGACCTTTGGTAACCCACTGATCCCACTCCAATCCTCGTTCAAGACCACAACTACTAGAAACCCTGCATTATGTAAACCGTTTCCTACCAATCAGACTCTGCTAAAGTCTACAAACAAAGCCAGAGCCTGCCTTTAGGCTTACGACCCTCAATCCCAGCAAATTGCATATTTTGATCTGCTTCATGTAAATTGGACAGAACAAAGCATAATTTATAAGCACTCCCTGGGCTGTCCTTCTATGGGGATCATGGTAGGCCTCAGCTCTTCTCCCACCTCAACAACACCATGCACCTGCAGAGTAATGCTGCATCATGTCAATCTACAGTTTATACATATCTTTTGCCCATCAAAACCTAATATACCTGCTTTCCTAGCTTTCAACATTAATACCTTCATTGAAAACATCACTACATTCCTGGAAAACTATGCAGACATCCATGTACTAATGAAAACACATAAGTATATAACCCAATCGTAGGCACCCTGGTACTCCATGTAGCTTGATGTCAACAAGCTCACCATTCACTGACAAGAAAAAATGGCAGAAAAGTTGATCCTCCAAAAAACTCACTATACCAAAATCCATGCATTCAGCATCAACATCAACAAACACAAGTATAATGTTCTTCAAGACAATTAAGCATTTCACCAAACCCTTATCAGGCAGATAAACACCACATTGAACAGAAAAGTGCAATGCTATCACCCTCTCCTTCAATGACAAAGGTGTAAAGATTAGTCAGCATGTAAAGTAAATTCTATACTTCACATTAATGCCTTGGAAAGTCCCTTTCTCCTCTCTATGCACAGGAGCCCACCCGAAACCATATAAACAATCTCTGTGTATATTCTTTGGGCCATATTTACAAGTGTCCCAAAAGCTACTGACCTATATCTACAAGGCCACGCAAAGCCACTTTGCGTGGCTTCACTTGGCCTTGTAGATACAGAGTAAGGCAACGTAGCGCAAGCCGCTGCATTGCATTACTTTGCATCAGGAAGGCTTTTTCATCAGGGGCGTTGGAGACAATACATTTCGGGGGGCAGGGACAGCCTTAGGGACTTTTCAATCGACCCAGTACAAATCGCCCGTTGTTTGCGAACTGCAGGCTCCAATAAATGGACACAATCATATAGTTTGCACCTGAAATAGGAAGAAAGGAAGGCATGTTGTCACAATCTGAATATCTTTAATTGTTATTTACATTAACAAAGTAATTAGCTCAGAAAATTTTGACTAACCTTGCATCTTCGTGAACCAAGCAAATAAAGGTAGTAGGGTAAAAAGGAAGAACATACCCTTTGCACCCCACACCCACCATACCCCTCGCCTCATGCCAATTGGAACCGCACCAGAGATATCAAAAGCAATCAGGTACAACAATTGTAAATTGTGCTCTGAAACCATAGTTCTAATAACACTTCTACTCACTGTGTGTGATCTTGGGCAGCTCAGCTCAACATCAGTCATAAGTGGGAGCATTTACACTGAAGAAGCTCTTGGAGTCACATGCTATATAAAACATGGGATTCTGTAATCCCTGTATAAACGTCAGTCACTCATTTTGTTAGAATCGGCTATTTATGATGCACCACGGGCCTGTTTTATGCTTTTTTTGCACCACATTTGCATCATTTTGTGATTACAAAACATACAAAACATAATTGAATTTTGTAAATTTGTGCCACTTTTGCATCAAAAAGTGATGCAAATGTGGTGCTAAACAGGTATAAATCAGCCTCCAAGTCACTGATTATAAAGAAAAAACATTCACTGACTATAAAGAAAAGACATCAGAAAATTACTATTATAGGTTTTTTACAATTGAGTTCTGACATCACAATGTCTTATTCCAGAGCTAGCAGCAGATCAGGTCACAGAGCACAATCAATGCAGCTGTTTAAAGCAACAAAAGCAATGTTGCTTTTCTTTCTTCTGCTCTATTTAAACACCTTGCAATGACAGAAGCTATGCACTAATGCTTTAAGTGCAGTGTGGGAAAGTTGATGGTGTGACCATGTATTAAATGGGATAAAGTACCCCCTGCGTGCATAAGGATATTGTAAGTCACCTCTGAGTTCATACCTTATAAATAATCATTGGCAAAGCCAATATGTCTTGCCTATGCAAGAGCTATTGGCTTTGCCAATCTGTTTTAGCCATGCTGTACACTAGCGTGACTACTATTCAGCATGGCTAAAAGTTAATGGTGTAAGAGAGAATGATGTGTGATAGTGCCATCAAGTGGTGTGGCGTAGTGTCATGGAGTAAGTAAAGTGTTGTGGAATGAAGTAGTAAACTAACGCTAACGGAACAGGGGTCCCTTGAGAAAAATGCAACACCACTCCATTAAACGAGGATATTAAAGTAGTATCCAAATGCAAGGTTTTGTGCATTTATTCAATCAAAATATAAGAGATGTAGTAGGAAAACATCAACAAGGGAAATCGAGAAAGACTTTGGTATTGGGGCATTACACAAGTTATCTGGATGACGGAATGTCACCAATTACAAGAAGAAAAAAAACAAGCATTTGGAATGCAATAGGTCTTGCATTAGCGAAAGTTAGAGCTGTTGGCGTTGTAAATGATTATGATACCCTCGTATTTGGGACCTTATAAATATTTAGCCTTGTAGCAATTAACCCTTAATCAGAAATAATCTGTGTTTCTACATTCCTTCATACACTTGGAATTAGACTGCAATGGTCTGAACAGCCCCAACAGAGGACTACAGTAAAAATAGTATTTGGAAGAAACATGGTCATGTAACCATAAAGTCAGCTCCTAGAGGGCCTAATCACATGAAAAAAGAATGACAAAGAACATTGCAGTGTAACCATATAATCAGCTCCTTGAGGGCATAATGTATTGCACATTTTCAGGCCTAGCAGGCCTTTTAAATATTTAACTGTGGAGTCAGTGGCACAAGGGTGCAGTGCCGCACCCTGCATTGTATAGTCAATAGCAGAAGGTGCAGTACCACTGGTGGTTGCTAGATGTCCCTCTAGACTCAACAACAGAAGGTGCCTTGGCACTTGCTGTGGCTAGATGTCCCTATAGAGTCACCAACAGAAAGTACAGTACCATCGTTCATTTCTAGATGTCCCTGTGGAGCCAAAAGCGCTCGGAGTACAGTGTCACAGAACACTGCCAGAACTTCTTCTGATGACAGACGCTCGAGAAGTATTAGGTCCTCAGTGAAGTGGCTGAAATATTTAGCCATGCTGTACACTAAACCTTTATCAGAAATAAACTGTGTTTGTTCATATATTAAACCTTTATCAATCAATCAATCAATCAATCAAAAAAAATTATAGAGCGCGCTACTCACCCGTGAGGGTCTCAAGGCGCTGGGAGGGGAGGATTAAGGGGGGGGGGCAGGGAGGGTCACTGTTCGAACAACCATGTCTTGAGGTTCTTTCTGAAGAGCAGGAGGTCTTTGGTTTTGCGAAGGTTGGTGGGGAAGGAGTTCCAGGTTTTGGGGGCGAGGTAGGAGAAGGACCTGCCACCTGTGGTGGTGCATTGGATGCAGTGGACTGTGGCTAGGGCGAGGTCGGCTGACCGGAGGTTGCATGTGGGAGTGTGGAAGTTCACTCTTTCGTTGAGTTAGGTTGGGCCGGTGTTGTGGAGGGATTTGTGAGCGTGGATGAGGATCTTGAATGTGATTCTCTTGTCTATGGGGAGCCAGTGAAGGGATTTGAGGTGTGGTGAGATTCGTTTGTGGCAGGGGAGGCCAAGGACGAGGCGTGCAGCTGTGTTCTGGATTCTCTGGAGTTTGCGTTTGAGTTTGAGTGTGGTGCCGTCATAGAGGGCGTTACCGTAGTCTAGTCTGCTGCTGATAAGTGCGTGGGTGACTGTCTTCCTGGTCTATGGGGGAATCCATTTGAAGGATTTTTTTAGAGTGCGGAGTGTGTGGAAGCAGGAGAAGGTTAGAGCATTGATTTGCCATGTCATGGACAGGGAGGGGTCCAGGATGATGCCGTGGTTGCGTGCATGGTTTGTGGGGGTGGGTGGGGGGCCTAGGGCGTTGGGCCATCAGGAGTCGTTCCATGTGGTTTTGTTGGGGCCAAAGATGATGATCTCAGTTTTGTTGGAGTTAAGCTTGAGGTGGTTAGTAGTCATCCAGTTTGCGGTGTCGAGGAGAGCAGCATGTAGGTTGGTTTTGGCAGTGGTGGGGTTGCGGGTGAGGGAGAGGATGAGTTGGGTGTCATCTGCGTAGGAGAGGATAGTGATTCCGTGTGCTCGGAGGATGTTGGCTAGGGGGATCATGTAGATGTTGAAGAGTGTGGGGCTGAGGGAGGACCCTTGGGGGACTCCGCAGATGATCTTGGTAGCGGTGGAGTGGAAAGGTGGAAGGCGGACTCTCTGGGTCCGGTCGTTGAGGAAGGAGGTGAGCCAGTCTAAGGCTTTGTGGTGAATTCCTATGTTGTGGAGGCGTGTGCGGAGTGTGTGGTGGCAGATGGTGTCAAAGGCTGCGGAGAGGTCTAGGAGGATGAGTGCGACGGTCTCGCCTTTGTCGACTTTGGTCCTGATGTCGTCAGTGCATGCAATGAGGGCGGTTTCCGTGCTGTGGTTCTTGCGGAACCCGGATTGTGAGGGGTCAAGAGTGTTGTTTGCTTCGAGGAAGTGGGATAGGCGGGCGTTGACTAGTTTTTCGGCAACCTTGGCGGGGAAAGGGAGGAGGGAGTTGGGGTGATAGTTGGAGAGGATCTCAGGGTCAGCTTTGGTTTTTTTTTTAGGAGAGGGGTGATTTTCGCCTGCTTCCAGGGGTCTGGGTAGGTGGCGGGGTCGAAAGAGGAATTGATTATGTTGCGGAGTATGGGGGCGATGGTTGGGCTGGCTTTGTTGTAGATGCGATGTGGACAGGGGTCGGAGGGGGATCCGGAGTGAATGAAGTTCATGGTTTTTTCAGTTTCTTCGTGTGTGGTGGGGGCCCTGGTGGTGAGTGTGGTGGGTGGTCATGAGTGGGGTTTGGGTTGGGTGAGTGAGGGGTGTGTGTGGTGGGTGTGTGTGGTATGAAGCTGTTGTGAATGTCCAGGATTTTGTGGTGGAAGTGGTTGGAGAGGGCGTCATCACATAGGGGTAGTGTGTGTGAAGGGTCTATGTTGCTGGCTTTGGGTTTGGCAAGTTCATCAATGATGGTGAAGAGTTCTTTGTTGTTTTGAGAGTTGTTGTCAAGGCGTGTCTTTTAGTGATCTCTTTTGGCGGTGCGTATGAGTTGGTGATAGGTGCGAATGGTGGTTTTGAGGGTGGAGAAGTTGGTTGTAGAGGGTTCTAGTCGCCATGTTTTCTCATGAAATCAGAAATAAACTGCGTTTCCGCATTAGCAGAAGGTGTAATATCACTGTTCATGGCTAGATGCCCCTGTGGAGCCTACTGAGTTAATATTGCCTTGAGGCAGATATCATCCTTCAGCCCTTAGAGAGCATGTTCATTACACATTTGCAGGCCACGAAAGGCTGTCAGAATCTTATTACAAACAAAGCCCTTATAACACATACTCCTCTCAGCTGTAAAAACAAAGGTTCCAGCTATAAGAGAATTTAAATATGCATTGAATGGTGGAAGAAGTTATGATTTTTCTGCCCCCTCTAACCTAGGGTGAGCAACCAGATGGCCTGGACAGAAAGAGCACATTGTCCTGAATGTTTTTGTGGTGGTTCCGTTGCCCTAGGACCACCACAGGCTGATTTATGGCCAACAATGTGTTGTAAGAGGAATACCTGCCAAGCATTATGGGTTGTCTCCCCAAGTGCAATGAATATTGTAGTATTGGCTCTCCAGCTGTGCGAGGAGAGCCGCTGTTGAGGATTAATTTCTTGGTCAATTTTATGCTATATAATGCCACAAATTTGTTTTACAAAACCCACACACAACACAACTATTTGTATTTACTGATTATGTAACGTAAGGACCAAGTGAACGGCAAACATGGAAAATGAACTGCTCGAGTGAAGACAACTGCTTATTGACAAACACGAGAGGCAGGAAACAAAAAAAAAATAGTCTGTCCAAACAATAGAAAAACAGTTCTCCTCAGCCAAGTACAGAAAGTGATGTATCGGCTGCCAAACCAGTTAGGAGGCTGCAAAACAAGAGCAACACTGCCTTCAACCTATGGTAAGCTGTGGGCAGCGGCAGACGGGACAAAAGTCCTATGCTCATTCCAACAGGTATTGCAGACAGCGCATGCGTGCAGCCTAGGCTCAACCTAAAAAGTAACCCATATAGCCCAGTAATTAGCATCAACAATAATGATTTACAGGCTTTCATACTCCAGCTTTTATATGAATTGTTCAAAGAGTGAATCAAGAAGGTATAAGCTCACAGTACCTATGCTTATGCCAATTTATATACAATATCACAAATTCAAATCAAGGTACTTTGGCCGACAATGTTCCGATCCCCTAGACAAGTATCGGGATCATCCTCAGTCTTAATTAAGCTTGAGATAAAAGGGTCAACGAGTGCTTGTAACAAAAAAGTCCAAGATTAATCTGACTCACGTCTTACATGAGTGAGAAGACAATCAATGGATATCTGAATCTTTAACTAAGCGCCAATGTCATAAAGTAGTAGAAGTAGTGGTAGAGTGTCATAGAGTGGAGTGGCACAGTGTCGTAGAGTGGAGTGGCATAAAGAAGAGTGAAGTGACATAGAGTAATGAACCGTGAAGTGGCATAGAGTGAGTTGAGTAGAGTGTCATTGAGCATAGTACATTGTTCCACGGTAGAGTAGAGTGGTGTAGAGTGCAGTGGCAAAGAGTGCAGTGATGCAGAGTTGAGTGGAGTAGAGTGTAGTGGCACAGAGTGCATTGGTGTAAAGTGCAGTAGAGTGGCATAAAGTTGAGTGGTGCAGAGTAGAGAGGAGTATAGTTCAGTGGCAGAGTGCAGCATTGCAGAATAGAGCGTTGTAAAGGGCAGTGGTGTAGAGTAGAGTGACATATAATGCACTGGAATAGAGTGCAGTGATGTAGCGTGTGGCATAGAGTAAAGTTGTGTAGGGTGGAATAGATTGGCACAGAGTGCAGTGGCATTGAGTGAGTGCTGCAGAGTATAGTGGTGAGAAGTAGAGTGTTGCAGAGTAGAGTATAGTGTTGTAGAGTGCAGTAGCACAGAGTGGTGCAGAGCAGATTGGAGTGGTGCAGGGTAGATTGGAGTGGTGCTGGGTAGATTGGACTGGCATAGCAGAGTGCAGTGGCATAGAGTAGAGTAAGATCCCTACAGTGGAGCAGTGTAGAGTAGAATAGAGTGCAGTGGTGCAGAATAGAGTGCAGTGCAGCATAATACAGTGACATGAGTGCAGTGGTGCAGAGTAGAGTGGTATAGAGTTCAGAGGCAGAGAGTGCAATGTTGCAGATTAGAGGATTGTAGAGTACAGTGGTGTATTGTACAGTGGCATAGAAAGCAGTAGCATAGAGTGATGTGGTACAGAATAGATTGGCATAGAGTGCAGTGGCATAGGGTGCATTGGTTTGGAGTAAAGTGGTTAAGAGTGCACTGGTGTAGAGTGCAGTGGGGTAGTGTACATTAGTTAGAGTGGAATAGCATAGAGTGTAGTGGCATAGTGTAGAGTGCTGCAGAGTAGAGTGGTGTAGAGTGGAGTGGTACAGCATAGATTACAGTGGAATACAGTGCAGTGGTACAGAGTAGCATTGAGAAAAGAGGTGGAGAATGCAGTGGTATAGAGTAGATTGTTTCAGAACAGAATTAAGTGGTGCAGAGTGGATTGGTGCAAGGTAGAGTGTAGTGGCATAGAGTAGAATGTTGTAAAGTAGAGTGGTGTAGAGTACAGTGGTGCAGAGTAGATTAGAGAGGCGTAGAGTGGTTTGGCATAAAGTGCACTGGCGTAGTGTAGAGTTGTACAGAGTAGAGTGCATTAAGACAGAGTATAATGGCAGAGAGGGCAGTGTTGTGGAGTGGAGTGGTGTAGAGTGGAGTGGTGCAGAGCAGAGTGGAGTAGCCTAGACTGGAGAGGGATAGAGTGCATTGGCGTAGAGTGGTATGGAGTAGAGCAGAGAGATGTAGAGTGGAGTGGCGCACAGTAGAGTAGAGTGGCTTGAAGTGGAGTATGCATGGTGTGGTAGCACACTACCATTAAAAACAAATCATCTTCAATTGAAATAACCATTACATTTGCACAGACATACTGATAAAAGTATACAGCACACAAATGTTCATATGTGGAAATGTCATCACGTAGTGTATTGATTTATTTTGATTAAATTCAAATACTTGTTTCCACCACACTTATATTCTTAAATATCTGCACATTCCATTTACAGACATTTACATTTTGTTGTGTTGTAGAATAAAGTAGTTTCCTACAGCCTTCCTCCAGCACACCCCCAGTAGCCAGCATGATTGTCACATAAATCCTCTCACTTTAAAACCAGAGAAAGAAAGATGAACACCAAGCTTTATGGGAAGAAAGAGCCTGTCATTTAACCTTGTTCTTTGAATGCACAGCAAGTGTGACGAAATAAGAACAGGATTTAAGGGGATTTTTACTGAAATCTAACACTGGTGGACAGATACTGTAAACATGAGATGCTCTATGGGAGGGACAAACTCAAACTGGCAGCCTAAAACAAATACAGCTAGCAAATGGAAACCAAGCAAATGGGAGTTACAAACCACAAAGCCATTGGTGAGCAATGGGCAGTGTGCATTGCCAGGGAAGCTTTCCAAATGTTTCCTAAGTGTTTTTTAGCAAACCAGATAGGCTTCGACCTAATGTACTCAGCTGTTGGCCTCATTCCTCTACATGATTACGGAACTCCTCTGTAACTTGCAATATCCTCATAAGGTATGGCAGGGGGTATTTTATCTCCCACGTTAAGAACTGTGTACTGAAAGTTAAAACCCCATGCAAGGCTGGGTGAACCTGCACACTGAACCTTAATACGCCTTTCTCTCAGACCTGTGCACCGTCCACCACCCCTACCTCACTTGGAGGAGCACTGTGTGAAACAGAATACTCATGATGAATCAATTATGATACATGAAAGAAGACTGGCTAAGAGATCTTGCCCTCTGTAACACAAATTAAAATATATGTGGAACTACCACTCCCTTCTTTGCGACCCAAAGCCATCTTAAGCCTGTTATGTACCTTTTTATTCCACGCTGCTAAAAATGACAGTGTTGAACCTTCTACCCAACCCACACATCAGAGTAAGGATTCTATGCCCATGAAATAAATGTTGCCACTCCACGGAGAGCTGACAGTCTAGAATAAAGTATGTCATCATCACTCATGCCTTTGTCGGCTTTCACCAGGGCCACTGGAATTATGCAATTGTGCACTGCATTGTTTTTCACATAATTATGGAGTTGCCACATTTGCCACAAAATTCATCACCTGCTGCATAATCTGCAGATTTACAACAAACATATTGTTTCTAGCTCAAGCAGTACCAAAGTTACTAAAACACAGTGACGTGCTGCTGCACAGTGGAAGGCCCTTTGCAAAAAGCTGACTGGTTAACTTTCTTTTGCTTGTTGCTGCATTTAGGTGTTAAACTGGTACTAGTGAGCTGCAACCTATGCCCCGAGAGTGTTAAAAAGTGCAAAAATTACAAATTAATAAAAATACTATCACAAAATGTGTCACACTATGCCGCATAATGTGCCTCTTTTGCTGCTTATATCAGCTTTCTCCTGCCACATAATTTCAGTGGCCCTGACCCTCACCAGTGTATTCACAGGTAACTGTTATCCTTTGTTATTGGCAAAAAAAATAAATTGCCTGTACTTATTAAAATTGAAAATTAACTAAGAAATTACAATACAAGTCAAACGAGAATGTTACAAACAGAAAAGATAACATACTTCAATATGTTTACTTATGTAACAATAACAACAGCATAAATAATAAAGCTAGGCAAAATGGGACAAAATGAAACAAGGTTTCTCCCTGTTACCAATGCTGTTATCCAACCCTTCATTACTTAGATAAAAAAAAAACATTAAGCATAAATGTTAGAAAAAGATACCTTTCTAATAGCTAAATTGTATAGTGTGAAACGTAAAATCTGGGCTTAATCCCGCCTTCCCTGTTTTACCAACTGGTGTGATCCTAGGCAACTACAAATAATGTGTTTCACAGAACCTCCTTTGTAGCCTGCAGGCGTCAGGTGGAGTGGAACTCTGTTTCCTCTTTAGATCTTGCTGATTGTCCTGCAGTTCTCCTCTTCAAGGAAGCAGGTGGGGGTAAGGCCGAGGTTGCAGACAGCAATCAACAACTGTTTTCTCCTCCTTGCTCCCTTTATTTTCATGGGTGCTTAATGCCCACAGCTGTAAATAAGACAAACAAAAAGACAGAGTGCATAGGGGGTCTCCTGACTCACCTTCATTCTGTGACCACCAGATTGGTGATTGCAGGCAGGCCAGCATTTCAAAGGCCATTATAAGTAGCACTGTTGCATGCTAATGGCCCTGTGAAACACAAAAGTGAGAGGGTAAATTATTTTGTCCCCTTGATCCCCCACTTCCCACCCTGTGTCCCCCACACTCCAAAATCTTGGAGGGATACATCTCCTGCATCCCTCACACTTCCTACGCCCATGATTTCCGTGGGTGTTGCTTGGGTGTTCTCACCAATGTCCATGGATTTTTATGGATTCTCAGATTTTCAAGGTTGTTTAAACCTGGGAATGTGTCAAAAGCTTAAGCCACTCCAGGGTGGAGATAAGAGTGATCCAACAGGGAGAAATATCTTTCTCCCTGTTTTTTCCTCCTTCTATGTGTGCTGCATTCTGCAACACACAGAGAAGGAGGAACTTGCCTTTATTGATTGTTTTTGTGCAGGAGGTATTCTCTCCTCCTGCACTGTGCACCAGTGCAGGGGGAGAGAATGGAAATGTGCTGTATCTTGTTGATACGCCACATTTCTTCCCGTTCCTGATGGCTCAGGGTGGAGCGGCAAGGCACTTGCTGCACCACCCTGTGGGATGGGCCTTGTAAATATGGTCCTTAGTCTTTGGTCTCTTATATTGCCTTGTTGTTTCTGGCTAGGTTGTGCTACATACATACATACATACAGTTATTCTATATCCAGCCCTCACCCCATCTGTATTTCTCAGTATGGTGCTGGTAGTTCTGTATCTATGAGGGTAAATGCAAAACTACAAGAATGCAAAAAAGAAAACAATTATGCAATGCTGAGAACTCATGCCTGCACCACATAAGAACACATATTCGCAAACATAGTACATATAAAATTGGGAAATAGGGAAAAAGCACGCGCATATAAAGACTAGTTCATGTTTCAAAAATACGCTCTCACTAATACATGAGTAAATAGAGTATTATTCTGAATGAGATTTGAAAATAAACATGTGGCCATGTACAAGGTATATGAATATACGCAGAGCATGTATGACAGAGGACGAGAAGCGCGTTAATTCAATCTACTATTGCTAAAGTACTTCTTTGAAGTGTCCCATCCTTTATGTAAACCCTTTCCCATACACAGGTTGATGCAGGGGCGAGAGCCGCTTTTGTCTGCCTTTGTTGCCATGACTGTGGCCGTGGGTCAGGTGTGAATGGGTACTACCGCGGGTTCAAAGGGCTGAGGGTTTGATGCTTGCAGTTCCATTCTCACCTGACCATTTTACACCCTGCAAAAACGTGCACCGCAGCTAGTCATTCAGGGGCAGTACTACATCTCAGACTGTAGTCGTGGTGGAGGGGATTCAATGGGCTTAACATAAAAACAAATATTGAACCGCATCTCTTTTTTAACTTTTCAACCTTTCACCAGTATACTTCAGAGGCAGATGGCCAACGAATGGATATATATCATATATATCAAGTGCATATTCTTATAAAAGACTTTGTTTAGACGACTTACTGTTTCATTACAAAATATACTTCCCAGGCTACGCCCTCTTTCGCTGCATGTGAAATGCAGTCATATCGCTATCTGCTAGCTAGTAAAATTTTTACTTTACACTAATTTAAAACTGTAAAATGTTTAGGGCTCTAATAAAGTGTGACACGAAACTTTAGATTGCCAACTTTTTTTCTCCTGGAACCATGAATTCTGTCTCTGCACTAGACAACAAGATTTTACAGTTTTGCGCAGTCGCCTTATTTTCCTTCTTAATTGTTCTGCTACTCTTTCAAGTTCCTATCACATAATGGTTTCTATAAAACAAAAACGACTACTTCTATTAACAGCATCTCCTGTAGGAAACTTCTACAATAAAAGCATTATTTTACAGCTTTACACTATTCCTGGAAATGACATGACCGAGCTTCATCAAACACTACAAAATTACAAGGCGACAGGTTAACATAAGAGGGGGAGAACAGTATAAGGAGACAGGATGTGGCATTATTACAGCCAGATCTACCGACCTCTACCGACTTTGGAACTGGGGGAAGTAGGTCTGAAGTTGCAGCCTCCCCTCAACATCCTGTGATTCTGGGCAAAAAACCTCATCTCGCTGCACCTAATAAAGTGTGATGTAATTAGTGCTGAAAATTAAATGCTTAAATACTTTTGGGTAGATTTAGCATTATATGTAGCTACAAATTAAAAAAAGGCGACAGAGCTTCATTTTGCTGAATAGTTGCATTCAAGCGCAGGAATGAACAGTCACATCAAGGAGACGAGGGAAGGAGTAGTGGTGCAGGGAAGAGTGGTGCGGAGTATAGTGGTGTAGAGTACAGTGGTGTAGAGCGTGATGGTGTGTTGTGTAGCCATTTTAGTTATAGCTCCATGCACGTTATTTTAGCAAAACTATGCCTGCAGCTGTGCATTTTAACCGAGATAAATTTTATTCAGCTTTGTTATTATTTTAACAACAGCCACATTTGCGGCCTTGTTTTATTTCTCCCAGTCTAGCTGTTCTTTGCCAAGGCCAGCACTGTGTTGTTAAACAAGACATTTCTTTCACACTGTGCTTTTCTCAAGGCTGCAGTAAGATAGGTTGCCAGTAAACGTGGTAACGCTTTGTCTCTGGTATTCATACAAACATACACATCCTTAAGTAGGGACATTTTCTCAGAACATCAGCTGTTTTATTATAAAAACACTTCCCTGTCCCGTACACATTAGAGGGAGATTCCAGCCAGATGACCACGACTGTATGCTGATTGCTGAACGCTTCGCTACAGCTGCTAATGCAGACTTCAGGCTTCTTGCTCAGGTATGAAGGATGATGTCTTCCCAAGGGAACCTGAAGGGCAGAACTAGAGCTTAACATGCAGTGCTCTAATATAGCCTATGTAGGAATTAGTCTATTGACTCTAGTGACAATATGGTAGCGTTATTTCTATGCTTCACTCTCCTTGCTACAATTTTAATTCAGTCATGCTTTATCATCCTGGTTTTTGCAGTACATGCTTTATTATCTAAGATACAATTGCTTCATTAAAAACCTTATTGAAACATATACTGCCTCTGCTTGTCCTTGTATATGTGAGACCAATGTAACTGAGAGAAACGGATGAGATCTGAGTGACCACGATTTCCCTGAGGAGTCAATTGTACATGCGCTCAGCTGCCCAATCATCCCTGCTGTTGGGTAGAGCTGAGGCACTGCTAGTTAGCCTGTGCGAAAAACCCAGATTGGGACGACAGGTGTCACCTGCAGTGGGTTAGACTCAGTCTCCCACACCCCAGGCGATTCTGCCACTCAAATCCAGTAGTCTCATTAGAATAATGAGAGCCTACGTGACAGATGCAGAGTAGAGTATAGTGGTACAGATTGCAGTGGTGTAGATTGGTGCACAGTAGAATGGCGTAGAATGCTGCAGAGTAGAATATAGTGCCTTAGAGTGCAAAAGCATAGAGTGGAGTTCTGCAGAGTGCATTGGCATAGGATGCAGTGGTCCAGAGTAGAGTGGTGTAGAGTGGCATGGAGTGCATTGGCATAGAGTGCAGAGGCATAGAGTAGAGTGGTGTTGAGTAGAGTGGTGTGGAGTTCAATTGCGTTCATTACAGTGGTGCAGGGTAGGGTGCAGTGGGGTAAAGTGTAGTAGTGTAGTGTAGCCTGGCTAAGAGTGCATTGGCGTAGTGTGTAGCAGAGTAGAGTGAAGTAGAGTGCAGTGGTGTTGAGTGGAGACCCACATAATTCATCTGTGTACAATACATCATTGTTCAATGCAGTGGTGTAGACTAGAGCAGTGCATAGTAGAGTGCAGTGGTGCATAGTCGATTGGTGCAGAGTAGAATGCATTGGCATAGAGTACAATGGTGTAGAGGGGCATAGAGAAGAGTGGCAGAGAGTGAAGTGGCATAGAGTGGTGCAGAGTGGAGTGGTGTAGAGTGCAGTGGCATAGAGTGGTGTAGAGTGAAGTGGCGTGGAGTGCATTGGCATAGATTGAAGTGATGTGGAGTACAGTGATGCAGAGTAGAGTGCAGCAACATAAAGTGAACTGGCAGAGATTGAGGTTGTTTAGAGTAGAGTACAGTGGCATAGTGTACAGTGCTGTAGAACAATTTGTTTCAAAGTAGATTAAAGTAGCATACAGTGGAGTGGTGCAGGGTTGAGTACATTGGCACAGAGTGCAGCAGCTTAGAATTCAATGGCATACAATTTAGCGTCAGAGGATGCAATGGCATAGATTAGAGTGATGCATAATAGACTGCAGTGGCGTAGAGTGGAGTGGGGCAAAGTAGAGAGACAGAAGGCAGTAGCGTAGAGTGCAGTTGTGCAGAGCAGAGTGATGTAGAATAGTGTTGGAGAAAGTGCTGTGGCATAGAGTGGTGCAGAGTGGATTTGCATAACATTGTAGTGATGCAGAGCAGAGTGGAATAGAGTGCAGTAGTGTAGAGTATAGTGGTACAGATTTCAGTGGTGGAGAGTACAGTGTTGCAGAGTAGAGTGTTGTAGAGTGCAGTGGGAAGAGGAGCATAGACTGCCTTGGCATAGAGTACAGTGGCGTAGGGTACAGTGGTGAAGAGTACAGAGATGCAGAGTATGGTGCAATGGCATAGAGGGAAGTGATGTAGTGTGCAGTTCTGTAGAGTGCAGTAACATAGAGTTCAGTGGTTTAGATTACAGTGGCATAGAGTGTAGTGGCATAGAGTAGGAGTGGTGCAGAGTGGAGTAGAGTGGCATAGAGTGCAGTTGCATAGAGTAGATTGTTTGAAAGTAGAGTGCAGTGGTGCAAAGTGGAATAGTGCAGGGTAGAGTGCAGTGGCGTAGAATTCAACATTTAAAATTTAGCATTGGAGAATGCCGCCATATAGATTAGAGGGGTGCAAAGTAAAGTGCAGTGGTGCAGTATAGAGTGGCAGAGAATGCAGTGGCTAGAGTACAGTGGTGTAGAATGCAGTGGAATAGAGTACGGTGGCAGAGAGTGCTGTATCATTGAATGACACAGAGTGGAGTGCTGTAGAGTGCAATAATTCAGAGTCCAGTTGCGTATAGCACAGTGATGCAGAGCAGAGTGGTATAGACTGCAATGGTGCAGAGTGGCACAGAATGCAGTGGCATAGAGAACAGTGGTGCAGAGTAGAGTGGCATAGAGTGGTATAGAGTGGTGTAGAATGCAGTGGCATAGAGTAAAGTGGGGTTGATCACAGTGGAGTAGAGTAAAGCGCAATGGCGTAGAGTGCAGTGGTGCAGGGTACAGTAACATAGAGTGCAGGGGCGTGGAGTGGCATAGAGTGGAGTGGACTGGTGTAGACTACTTTGGGGTATAGAGTGCAGCAGCATATAGTTCAGCAGCATACAATACAGCGTACAGAGTCATAGAATGCAGTGGCATAGTTCAGATTGGTACACAGTAGGGTCTACTGGTGCAGAGTGGAGTCATGCAGAGTAAAGTGATAGAGTGCAGTGGTATAGAGATGTGCAGAGTGGAGCGGGGCAGAGTGGACTGGCATAGAGTACCGTGGAATAGAGTGGAGTGATGCAGATTGGAATGGCATAGAGTGCAGTGGTGCAGAATAGAGAAGTGAAGAATGCATTTGCATAGAATGCAGTAGTGCAGAGTAAAGTGAAATAGAGTTCAGTGGTAGTGAGTGCAGCATTATAGAGCAGAATGCTGTGGTGTGGAGTGTATTGGCATAGAGTGCCGTGGCATAGAGTAGAGTGGCATAGAATACAGTGGTGCAGAGTAGAGTGCAGAAGCATAGACTGTAGTGACAGAGGGCATTGCTGTAGAGTGCAGTGGCATCGAGTGCAGTGATATAAAGTAATTTGCTTCAGAGTAGATTGAAGGGGAATAGGGCCATGTGTAGTTAAGTTGGGTTTTGCAACTCGTAAATTGCGAGTCAGAGCGACTCGCAATTTGCGAGTCGCAAAACCCTATGCACAACAGTGTCCCTGACACTGTTTGTGACTCGCAAGGGAGTCGCAAATGCCCCCCTCATGAATATTCATGAGGTGGGTCGCAATTTGCGACCCCCTTGAGACTCGCGGCACTCACAGGGATAGTAGCCCACTGGAGACAGCAGACCACCATGTCTGTGACAGCTTTTAAATAAAGCAGTTTTTTTGTTGTAATGCAGCCCGTTTTCCTTAAAGGAAAACGAGATGCATTACAAAACTAAAAAATTAAACGTTTTCATTTCATTTTTTCAGAGCAGGCTATAGGACCACAGCCTGCTCTGGAAAAATGTTTTTAATGCCATTCACAAAGGGGTAGGAACTGTTTCCTACATCTGGCCCATTGAGTGGAGTGGTGCAGGGTAGAGTGCAGTGGCATGAAGTGCACCAGTTTAGTAGAGTAACATGCATCATTGTAGAATGCAGTGGCATAGATTAGAGTGATGCATAGTAGAGTGCAGTGGTGTAGAGTGGGGTAGACCTGCAGAGTAGAGTGCTGTGGCATAGAGTTCAGTGATGTAGAGTGCAGCTGTGTAGAGTGCACTAGCATAGAGTAGTAGTTATGGAGTATAATGCAGCAGTGGAGAATGCCATGGCATAGATTAGAGTGGTGCATAGTTGAGTGGAGTGGTGCAGAGTGGACTTGTGCAGGGTTGATTGGCCTAGAGTGCAGTTGTTTAGAGCAGCGTAGAGTGGCAGAGAGTGCATTGGTGTGACTGCAGTGGGTTGGAGTAAATTTGCATAAAGTGGGGTTGCATAGAGCTGAGTGGTGGAGTGGAGTAGAGTAATAGAGTGTAGTGGCAGAGAGTGTAGTGGTGTATAGTAGATTGTTTCAGAGTAAAGCGAAGTGAAGTAGAGTGAAGTGATGCAGAGTACAGTGCAGCGGAATAGAGTAACACAGAGTGTAGTGATTTAGTGTGCAGTGGCATAGAGTGCAGTGGTGCAGAGTAGATTAGAGTGGCATACAGTGGATTGGCATAGAGTTGAGTGCTACAGAGTAAAGTGCATTGGCATACAGCATGTTGGCTTAGAATGCAGTGCTGTAGAGTGCAGTGTAGCAGAGTGGGGCACAGCAGAGTGCCATAGACTAGAATTATGTAAAGTAAGGTGGAGGGGCCTAGAGTGGATTGGTGTAGAGTAAAGTTGCGAAGAGTGCCATGATGTAGAGTAAAGTGGTGTAGAGAACAGTGGCATAGAGTAGAGTGGTGCAGAGTAGAGTAGTTAGGTGGAGAATGAAGCAGAGCAGAATAGAGTAGAATGCAGTGGAGCAGAGTGTAGTGGAATGGAGTGGTGTAAACTGGAGTGGTGCAGAGTAGAGTGCAGTGGCATGGAGTGGTGCAGAGTAGAACGTGGTGGCTTAGAGTAGAGTATGCATGGTGTGGTAGCACACTGCCATTACAGACAACACATTTTCAATTGAAATTAACATAACATTTGCACAAACCTACAGTTTTACTGATAAAACTGTACAACGCAGAAACAATGGGGTGTGGAAATGGCATCACCTAGTGTATTGATTTGTTTTGATCATGTTAAAGTATTTGATTCCAACACACTTAAGAAATAACAAAAAATGTGTTTCATTTTCATGTGTGCGTTCCTAATTCTGGTATATTCTGAAATACTTGTACAGTTCCTTTAAATTTTGCATGCAAGAAAACACCCTTTCCTATCGCCAATACCCAACAAGATTGCCACAGAAATCCTCTCACTTTGAAGTCAGAGAAAGAAAAGTAAACACCAAGCTCCCTTGAAAGACAGAGCCTGACATTTGACCTCTGTATTTGAATGCACAACTAATGTGACAAGATAAGAACAGGATTTCTTGGCATGTTCACAGAAAGGAGTACTTGTAGAAGAATACAAGGGGAGTTGGTGTGAAAAGGCCTTGCTCCTTGAGCGCGACAAACACCCTGGACAGCTTAAAACACATGAAGCCATCAAATAGAAAGCCAGAAAATGTGAGTTACAAACTACAAAGCCAATAGCAAGCAACAGCCGGATTGCATTCCTAGGTCAGCATTCTAAATGTCCCCAAGATGTCTTAGCAAACCAGAAAGGTCTGGTAGGCTTCAACCTATACAGGAAGACATGGATGGAGGATACTGGGACAAGTTATAAATTAAGCACTGGCAAAGACTGTAGGCATTGTCTGTAGACTGCCAATGGAGACCTCTTCATTTGCACATTATCTTAGTCTGTGATGTTCAGTATCAGCAAAAATTTATTTTTTTAACCAATGCTATACATCATTGGCAAAAAAAGAAAAATAACGCAATGACATATATGTGTATATATGTCATGAGACTGCAACATCATAGCATGATGAAGTCTGGATGTATCACAATGCAAGATGTCCATATGACGATCTGCAACTATGGTTTTATTTTTTTTAAATTTACTACTGCAATCAGTAAACATTGATCTTGGAGTGATAAATGGAAAGAATAAACATGTGTGAAAGCACATTTTAGAGCCAACCAACAGCTGGGCTCTTAAAAACTATTTTTTTAAAGACCACTATGAGAGAAGCAGGGAAGCAATGAACTAGCTGATGGAAAACTTCCACACAAGAAGGAGCAAATGGTGTTGGCTGTCAAGGGAGCAGAGAAGGAGTTTGAATTAATCTGCGAGGGGCGAGGGAAGCATCAGATAAGCTGAGAGGGCAGGGGGAGCAGCATGGAATGTGCAAGGAAATGGGCAGGTCATAAGCCCATTGTAAGCATTGGTATTGACCAAATTAATAATTGGGCAACAGACAGCTAAAATCTGTCTGTAGGAAAGAACTAATGAGAGGAAAAAACATGGACCAGATAGGCAGAGGAAGACACAGATATGCATATACTAATACAGCAAGACCTCACTAAGAATATGATGATTGAGCCACTGGGGCAGTGACATGGGGAAGCAAGATGGAGGAATGGAAAGTTGGGAGACAGAGACACAGAAAAATTATTAATGTGGGAGGCAATCCCAAACAGGAAACTTATTTTTTTTAAGCAGCTCCTGTTCCTTAAGTAATGCTCTAAAAATGTTTCCTGTTTAAGAAAACTCCAGAGAGAGCAGGCTGTGGTTCCATGTAGTGACATACAAACACTCTGGGCAATTGATGAGTGGAACATGGAAGAAAGCCAGTCAATAAGGAATACATGTCTATGGCGAGTTGAAACAAAGCAGATTTAGGTGTTTTCTGTGTTGGATACTCTATGCATACCTTACATTTTAGGAGGATACCTGCTTCTCTGGTGACTGATATAAATGTTGGTGTCATCTATCAATGCAATAGCCCAAATTGTATCTCTGAACTACAGTAGTAAGCAATAGCATATATATTCTAAGGAGTGTATAGGAAACCATGAGGGACTCAACAGGTGGTGTTGGTCAAGTATTAGAAAGCTCTAAGATAACACCTGTAAGTTAAAATGAAGAAAACAATTCACCAATGCTGCACTTGGTTGCTGGCTGACTAAGGATATTATTGTATCCAATCATTTTAAAGGAGAACACAATATCAAGGATGAAAAGGTTAATAGAATAGATTATGATGGTGTCTTGGTTTCATGGGGATGGAAAACAGTTCAGAAATCATTCAGAAGAGTGTGCCAATAGGAACAGGATGTATTGTATAATGACCATAGGCTCAATTATGTTTGCTATCCAGGGGAAACTAGCAATTGAGTAATAGTTGCCAATTATTCTGCGTCACCATTGGGTTTAGAGTTGCTTCTTACGGACTGTAAAAAAAACATTCCTGCTCTATGCTTTCTAAAACTCTTAAAAATATGCTGCTACTTCATAGAAAAATTGAAAAATTATATGGAAACATGGTCTTCCAGGTAACCTGTTTTTGCTACACAAATACAAAGCTGCCATTTTAATTAAGAAAAAAAATGATTGTAGAAACCAATCTCATGTCTTCCTTAAATAGTAGCAGCTGGGGTTCATGGTATAATATAAGCTTTATGAATGTAGTAATTATGTGCTATTTGTAGTAGTAAATCTCAGTGGGATACCTTGGAAGGATGGGTGTCTGTCACAGAGGTCTGTGTTCTACCTGTCTATCACAAACACCAAAAGAATAAGCCAGCTTGTATAGCTAATGGGTCTGATGCAGTTTTGCATAACATACCTGTTTAATTTTTAGAATAAGCCTGGCAAGTAAGATCTAATATTCTGAGAGCCGTTTGCCTGAGCTAAAAGCTCGCAATATTGTTAATTATTGTATTAACCCAAACTTCCTAAAATGTTTGAATTATTAATTCTCAAATGTTACTACCGTTTTAGACTGTTTCACCAACAAAGTAAAAATCAAAACCTGTCGTAGTGGAGGCTAAGGCTAAACGGTCACAGCCATGGCAACTATTAAAAAAATTCTGGATCCTTTTGGACCTTATTCAGTCTCAATTCAAATGTCCTTTCCTTGTTTGGAAGAGGATGAACAAGTGATAGTATGATAGTTATTTGTATAATTGGCTTCCTGCTCTTGTTACTGATATGCTTTACTTACAACCCTGTAAGTACATGTAGTTTGGATAAGATGTTTGAATATCCTTTCCTGGAGGGTTCAGTTTCTATAAAGCAGTTACACTTTGCTTCTGTGGTGAAAAAGGCAGTTGAATTTCATTTTACTAATTTACATACTCACATTATGGAACGAAAATTTTCGCTTTTTATGGAGTGGTTTTAGCAAGTAAACAAAAGCAGAGGGTGTGCTATCATTTACTGAAGCTAAATAAAGCTTTAATTGACTAGGTCCCAAAGACTAAGGATAAACCTCAATCAAATACAGCTATTTCCTAAATGGTGGCTAAGAAGTGGAGCCCTCCTGTGTATGATCTTTGGCTTAAAATCTAATGCCATAGAGTTTGGTAGTTCAGGCTTCTGCCTCTAAGGTTAAGTGTAGAACAATTCTTGATGTATCACTCAGCAGAGAATATAAATGGATTTATTATTTATGTCAGAAGGTTTTGCCTCTGCTGGTGCTGCTTTGAACTCCTCCAACAGAGATTGTTTAGTGTTGAGATACAATCACACTCTTTGGGAGTTAATTGCAAGAACAACAAGGTAAGGAATGGAATATTTGAATAAAGCTTAGCTACTCAATCAAGGTGAAAGTGGTCCTGTGTTGATAATGTTCTGGTTCATGGAAAACCTGGCCAGGAAGTTCAGGCTAGACTGTTCCCACCCAAGCAGGGTAAAGACCGATTTCCAGATTGCTGGATCCAAACTGAGGTAACATGGTGTGCAAAAGAACAATGTGTCAGAAATCTACCCAAAGTGATTGCCAGTGATTAGCCTTACTGCAAGAATTCCACCTACTGCCTTTTGTGTCTTTTGGAGTTGACTGTTTTTGTCATACCTAGGCTTCATGAGGAGATAAGAAAGCATTTGTGCAACCTTTGTAAACATGACATGGACACTAAGAATGCTGTTCAAACTAGATTGGATTTCAGGTGATGTTCAATCTCAATTGCTTGATATACCTTTTGATGAACAAATATTGCTCAGCAAGTTTGGTCTCTAATCCCCTACTAATATGTTTTTCCATCAGTAATAACATTTTCGGGAGTATTGCCTTCAAGTTGGTCATTCACATTGCCATATAGCTCATCAGCAGCAGCTGTCTACCAGGGCCTTTGGAGGCAAAGATAGGAAGCTTGAGTTCACCTCTTTTGTGCCTCTGGCAAAGCCACTTTGACTTCCTATTAATGCAGCATTACAAGACACTAGTCAGAGGTTAGCAGGTTGATTTCTGAACCAGTAGCAGAGGATAACTTCAGACCATTGGGTCCTGTGAATTATTTTCAGGGGCTATTCCCTGCCATTTAAACGAAAGCTACCTCCAACCCACATGAACTTCTTAATGAAGAAAGTGGAGGATTGTTTATGAAAGGTGCCATACAGTCATTTCCTTTTTTGGAGAAAGGGTGGGATTGTTACTCCTGTATTGTACAGTGCTTTCGAATATACCATTAACTCACTGCCAGGAATGGCAGTTCCAAAATGCACTTCTGCCATTCAACCTGGATTCAGCCTCTCAAGTATTTATGAAAGTAATGGCTGTGTTGGTTACCCATTTTCTTTGGAGTATAATTCTCCTTTCTCCCCAGCTAGATAACTGAAAGCAAAAACGCACACAATTTTAAAGAACCTTTCAAGTACAATCACTCTTTTGCATTACTTGAGATTCCCGGTCAATTTTTTAAAAATAAAAATCTGATTTAAAATCAGCAGGCCCAGTTTATAGATGCAGAGTTAGACATGAATTTAATTAAGTTTCTTCCACCACAGAATAAGACTGTCTGTCAACATTAGGGCACTGGTGTCACAGCTCAACAGAGCAAGAGTCCAACCGGCGAAAGCTAATCTGAGCCTTCAACTTCTGTTTCTTGTGGCTTCTTGCATCGTTATCTAATTTTAGCGATGCCCAGGAAGAACTCAATTCTGTAAGGCAACCTGAAATTTTCAATTGATCCATAAAATGTTTTCTTTTACTTGATGTTGTATTTTAGATCATTTTTCAAAGTCAGCTAAGAAGGAAAATTATACCTTTGACATCTGTTCCACTTGTTCTTGGCATACATATGACTGTAAATAATCTAGCCATACTACTGAGGTATTTGACCTTGGTTTATGGATCGATGAGCAGATCAAACATCTCAGGGGTTAATGGGTGACGGTCAGAGTTTTGTATCCAATTTGTGGCCCCTCTAAACATCTCTAATTTTTTACTACCATTCAGTTAAAGGAAAATGTCACCATCCTTGACTGAGGCCGCAATTCACAAAGAACCTCTGCACTCTTGGTGGAGGCTCCATAGTTGTGGCGGGATCTTCGCACATGTGGTGGGATTTCTACAATCAGTAACTGCAATGTGGAGATGCCACCATGAGTGCAGATATCCAGCTACAATTGTGTGGCCTCCCCTATGAGTACAGGGGTTCTTTGTGATTCTGGCCCTGAATGTATTTCAATAAGGATAGAATATACACATCAGGAATAATCTCATGTACCCTAAACTGGATTTGAGAGTTACCAGCATATGACTGATATTTAAAATCAGCTTTTCTCATGACATCCAGCTTTAGTCTAAGATATAAATTGAGTAAACACAGATGATTACACATTTCATAAGTCATCTGAGTAAACAAAGATTTTCTACATGTATCTGCATCTGTCAGGCAGAAAATAAAAAAATAAAACTTAGCAGCATGTTTGTAGTATCATATCCTGATGTTTACCTGTAGAAAGCAAAATAAAGTATTGAGAACATAGGCCCTCAAAATGGGATTCTCATTTAGGGGGTGATATATCCCAGTAAGCTTAATCATATAACTAGGCAAAAGAGCTCTACTAATTGTTTTATATTTAAATGCCTCATAATATCAATTGCTTTAAAGTATCTTTATCTCAAGTTTGATTTTGTTTAAGCAAAGGCAGTACTGTTTCATGACTGATTCTACTGAATTAAAGTCATGCTTTCCTCTAGGGAGTTATAATCTCTCATTACTCTAAAGCCTTTTTGTACCACATACTTGATTAGGTTTTTGACTGTGTGGTAAACTGCATTCAACATGATTCAAGGTATTTAAGGGATTAGGGGCCAGATGTACAAAAGCTTTTTCCCATAGACACAGAATGGGTGAAATCCTTTGGTACATCTGGCCCTAGGTTCTGTATGCATATACAGTATCAACACACAGCAGAAGAGATGGACTTTAGACTAACATTTCATATTATATGCTGCAGGTGAATCATTTACAATCAAAAGCACATATAGATGAAGTGTTAGCTGATTCAAAAAAGGTTTATCATACACAATATTTTAGATTGTTCAGTTCAGGAGACTCTATACTAAACATTGCTTGTTTGCTCTCTTTAGATTACAAATGCAAGAGAACGCAAGCGTAAACCCACACCAGGTCCAAGAACTGGTGGTATGCATTGATGTACATCTTTGCACTTCTCCTATCCCCTAGTGTCCTCAGGAGTTCTTAGCCTTGTCAGAGCATAATGTGAGCAAGTCAGAACAACACCAAAGGCCAGAAATCTCTACATTTGGACTGCAAGATTGACAGGATGTGTCAGAACCTGAGATTACTGAGAGAGGTCTTTAAGTTGACTGAAGTAATCACAGAGGCACCAATAACCAAATCTCAACCAGTACAACCTTTGGGTCCATGCCTGGGATGAAAAGGGACTACTAAGAACACAAGCCTGTCTGATAAATGTGTTAACAGTTATAGCTTAACTAAAAAATGCTCCAAATGGGGAACAAACGAACACCTATAGAAAGTAACTGATATAGAAAACTATGGCATATGGAAAAAATCGACCATGCTTCGTAAAAGAAAGAGTGGTGCTTCAGGAAGATATAGGTTATGGACATAGCCAAAATCATTAACCCCTTTGCTGCCAGGCCTTTTTCCCCTCAGCTGCCAAGCCTGTTTTTGGCTATTTGGCCAGTTCATGTTTAGGTCCTCATAACTTTTTGCCAACATAAGCTACCCACGCCAAATTTGCATCCTTTTTTGTCCAACATCCTAGGGATTTTAGGGGTACCCAGAGTTTGTGAGTGTCGCTGGAGGAGACCAAGAAATTAGCCAAAGTACAGCAAAATGTCATTTTTCTAAAAAGAATGTGGAAAAAGGGATGAAGAAGAAGGCTTATGTTTTTTTTCCTGAAAATGGCATCAACAAAGGGTTTGCGGTGCTAAAATTACCATCTTCCCAGCTTTTGCAAACAGGCAGATTTGAATCAGAAAACCACATTTTTCAACACAATTTTGGCATTTTACTGGGACATACACAATTTTTTTTTACATTTGTGCGTTTAGCCTCCTTCCAGTTAGTGACGGAAATGGGTGTGAAACCAATGCTGGATCCCAGACAGTTAAAACAAAATTACAAATTAGACTAAATTCTAAATTCAACAAGGGGTCATTTGTGTAGGTCCTACAAAGTTGTCATATAGAAAATAACAGGTGAAATAAAAAAATATTGAAATTGAGGTGAAAAAGCTGCAATTTCTCTCCGCGTTTTACTCTGTAACTTTTTCCTGCCATGTCAGATTTTCAAAATCAATATACCGTTATGTCTGCTGGACTCTTCTGGTTGTGGGGGATATATAGGGCTTGTAGGTTCATCAAGACCCATAGGATCCCAGAGCTAATAAAGGAGCTGCACCTTGCAATGGTTTTTCATTTTTTCTTTTTATACCGGATATACAGCAATTCATTTGGTGAAATCTAAAGAGTGAAAAAGAGGTGCCAAGGAAACCTTTGTATTTCCAAAATGGGCACAAGATAAGGTGTTTAGAAAAAGTGGTTATTTGCATATCTCTGAATTCCGGGGTCCTCATACCAGCATGTGAATTACATGACATTTCTCAAATAGATGTCTTTTTTACACACTGTCTTACATTTGGAAGGAAAACGTAGAGAAAGAGACAAGGGGTAATAACACTTGTTTTTCTATTCTGTGTTCCCCCGAGTCTCCCAGTACAAATGGAACGTCACTTGTGTGGGTAGGCCTAATTCCCAAGACAGGAAATGCGACATGGACACATTTTTACATTTAAATCTGATGTGTTTTTTGGAAAGTGCCTAGCTGTGGATTTTGACTGCTAGCTCAGCTGGCACCTAGGGAAACCTACCAAACCTGTGCATTTCTGAAAACTATACACCTAGGGGAAGTCAGGATGGGGTAACTTGTGGCACTCTCACCAGGTTCTGTTACCCAGAATCCTTTGCAAACCTCAAAATGTGGCAAAAAAACAAGTTTTCCTCATTTTTCGGTGATAGAAAGTTGTGGAATCTGAGGGGAGCCACAAACTTCCTTCCACCCATTATTTCCCCACGTCTCCCAATAAAAATGGTACCTCATTTGTGTGGGTATGCCTAGTGCCCACAACAGGAAATACCCTAAAACACTACATGAACACATCAAAATTATCAAATAGAAAACTATTGGTTTTTGCAGGGGGCACCTGCATTTTTGGTCCTGGGGTAAGCAGCCTTTTAGGGAAACCTACCAAACCAGGCCATTTCTGAAAATTAGACACTCGAGGGAGTCCAGGGAGGTGTGACGTGGGTGGATCGCCTAGTGTTTTCTTACCCAGAATCCTCAGCAAACCTCAAATTTAGCTAAATAAATCACATTTTTCACACATTTTGGTGTGGGATCAGCGCACCGGCACAATATTCCCTACCACTCAACATTCCTCTCAATCTACCGATAAAAATTATTCATCACTAGTGTAAGTGGGCCAAGTGCCTGTGACAGGGAAGAGCCAAAAATATGTTGAAATTGAGGGGGAACGAAAGCGGTTCCAAAAGGGCAGTTTGAAAAAAAAAAGTTTTTAGGTTGACAAGTGTGGCAGAATTTATATCTGTCTAGATGCAACAATGCTAGGTGGTTGGAATTTTGTGGATTTCTGCAGATTCCGGAAAGTTCCAACACAAAAATGTGGGAAAAATGTAGGATTTCAAGCAAAGTTGGAGGTTTACAGGGCATTATGGGTAAGAAAATGGTGTGGGGTGCATGTGAAGCGCTCATCCCTGGACTTACCAAGATGTTTAGTTTTCAGATGTGTCTAGGTCTTTCAGAATTTTCTACCTGGCAGCGTCCCAAAGTCCAAAAAGTGCAGCCCTCGCCATTCCAAGTGGGACAATTTTGAGAGTTAGCCAAGCTCTCATGGCTCAAATGTAAAACCAAAACCCAAAATAATCAAATGTCCTCTTGCTTGCCATTGGGATAAGATCTTTTAGTGTGTGGGGGAGAGCTGAAAGACTGTTACCCCTTCAGTTGGAGTGGGGGCATAACCATGCCCAAACTGGTTGGTAACCGCCATCTCACTATTTTGTTTTTTAATTCCCTGGCATCTAGTAGGCTTTCTGCCCCCCCTGGGTGTGGATTAGGGGTATCTGCCCCATCTCCTCACTGGTGGGCAGAACAACTTTGTCCCCATTTATTTGGGGTGGGGATATGGCACACATTATCTCTATGGGCAATTAAACATGACTATTATTGCACACTATCACTGCTGGGACTTGAGCATGGCTATCATCACACACTATCACTGCAGGGAATTGAATATGGCTATCATCACACACTATCTGACATTTGAACATGACTCTCACACACTAGCTCGGCAGAGACTTGAACCTAATTATAAATACACACTATCTCTGTGGGGACCTGTGTTTCACTATAATTAAGCACTATCACTGTGGGGACTCAACATGCCTTTCATGCCACATTATCTCTGTGGGAACATTAAAATTACTGTAATCACACACTATGTTGGCAGGGACTTAAATAGGGCTATCATTGTGTGGTATCCTAGCATTGGCTTGAACATGACTACAGTCACACACTATCTCTGTAGGAACTTGAACATGACTATCATCACACACTATCTCAAGTGAGATGTGAACACGACTCTGACACACTAGTTCTACAGAGACTTAAACATGATTATCAGCTCTATATACACTTTAGTATAACTATAATCACTACAATCACACAATATCACTGCAAGGACTTGTGATTCACTATGATAGAGGACTATCACAGTGAGAACTTCGACATGCCTATCATCACACTCTATCTCTATGGGGACTTGAACATGACAAAACTACACACTATCTCAGCAGAGACTTTACTCTCACACACTAAACTTCTGATTCACAAAGGAAAATGTAGACTTTTGGACCAAGTTTAGACCAAGTTTATGTTGTTTCAGTATTATTAAAGGTAAGTTACGAGCAGTATCTTTATGTCCCCACTCAGGTGTGAAATCTCTGCGCTGAGGGCAAATTCTCCACACTCCGGCAGAGATCCACTCCGATTGCAGGGATTCCACTCCAGGTGTGGAGAGTACACTCCAGGTGCGGAGTGGAATTTCCACATTTGGGGTGGAGATTCTGCCCCGAGTGTAGGGATTCCACCCCAAGTACGGACATAAAGATACCAGTCAGAACTTAGCTTCGAATACCAAAAAGTCATAAACTTAGACTTTTGGTCTAAACCTAAACCAAAAGTCTAAAATCACCTGTGTAATTTGGGCCCTAGATCTACAGAGACTTAACTATGACGCTTATACACTAGCCCTACAGAGACTTGGATGACTATAATCACTATTATCACGCACTATCTCAGTTAGTCTTGAACATGACCATCATCAGATACTGTCTCTGAGGGGACCTGAACATCACAATTATCACATATATCTCTCAATTCTAGACTATTACTATAACTAATTGACATCTCTTTGGTGACTAGTTTTACACAGTCACAAAGGAAACATGACATCGGGTGGTAAAGTTGATGAAACATAGACCTGATAATATAACCCTGCCTCGCCTACCTGCCCACATTGCATGACCTTTTGCCGGTCACTTAAACTGCACATTTACCATTTCCTGACCACCTAACATTTATATTATATAAGTAAAATTATTTGGCTACATGTTTCTGGTAAGAAATATGTCATCATCAGACTTGACTGTGCCCCTAAGATCAGATCAGCTATTTACACTTGAGCAAACCATTATGTAAATGAGGTTCAACACTGTAAATATAGTCTTTTGCTTGTGAATGTATTCAGTTTCAATTGTTGAGTAAGTCCCCACAAAGTTAGTAACACATGTTCAAGTCCTGATCAGGATGGTTCTATGTGCACAATTAAATAAAGCTTAATTTGGAAATTTGAAGCAGGATCCTATATTATTATTTTTTTCTCAATATTTTTCTATTGGTATAGTTTAAACATACTGGGAAAGGTTAGTCCCCACAAGGCAGTTGTCCAAAAGGATGGTAACATCTGTATGTGTGTGTGTGTTTGTCATTGTCCACCATTTGTCTTTGTTCTCCAGGGGCCATTGTGTGTGATCTATGTCCATCTATGTCCATAAGCTTACATGTGTTCTTAGTTCACTATGCCTCCTTGTTCACAGTTACTGTTTGACCATATGGCTGGCAGCCATTTTCTGCATCTACACAGTATGTCCTTGCCATAGACTTGCATGTGTTCTTCTTTGTTCTCCTTGCTCCTTGTGGTTGGTGTTTGACCATGTGGCTGGCAGCCATTTTGCCATCCAGCCAGTGTGTCTTTGCTGAAGGCTTACATATGATCATTGTTAATTATTGATCATTTGTTTGCTTTAAATTAATAGTTTTTCAATTTTCTTCTTCATTTTTTGTTTTCATTTTTCATTCTATTATTTTTAATTTAATTTTTCTTTCCATTGTTTTGTATTTTTTTTATTTGTTTTTATTTTAATGTTTTATTTCATTTTTTTAAGTTCTTGTTTTCTATTTTAAATTTGTATTCTAGTTTTTTTACATTAAGATTGTTTTATTTTTTATTTTGCATTTCATTTTATTTAATTCTGCATTTTGGTTTGATCAATCCATCCTTCCAAATCCATCCTTCATCCATCTATCCATTCATCCACCAGAGGTGCACAACCTCACTACAGCATTCGATTTCTTTAGGTGTATAATAATTCCAATTCCTCCTGGACAACCTGGCGGCGGCTCACTGTAGACAAATCTGCATCATTATTTTTTTTAATGATTATTCCATTTCTGCTGGACCACCTTACCGCCATAGGGTTTTCAAGGATTATTCCATTTACCCATGCACCTCCCTCTTACTACAACAGGTGTCTCCTTTTCCTGCATAGGCTCTTATTATTCTAATGAGACTACTGGATTTTGAGCGGCAGAATCGCTCGCTGTGTGGGAGACTAAGGGGCATATTTATACTCTGTTTGAGCCGAATGTGCGTAAAAATGTTTGACGCACACTCGGCGCAAACCTTGCCCCATATTTAAACTATGACGCCCGACCCCGCGGATGTCCAAAAACCTCTGTGTGAGTCATTTTTTGGATGCAGGAAACCGCCTTGCGTTAATGACATGCAAGGTAGGCGTTCCCGTGCAAAAAATGACTGTAAGGCCTGTGCACCTTGTTTATATTCCTGCGTTATTTTGACGCACAGGAGAGGAGGGGGCGGGCCTTAAAAAACAGGGCACAGCCTGATGTGCGCCGTTTTTTAACGCCTGGGTGAGGGCAGGCGTTAAGGGACCTTTGGGCTCACTTCTATGGTCTCAGACCATGGAAGCAGTCCAGAGGTGCCCTTCTCTGCCCCCAGGGACACCCCCTGCCACCCTCGCCCACCCCAGGAGGACACCCATGGATGGAGGACCCATCTCAGGTAAGTACAGGTAAGTTGAGGTAAGTATTATTTTTTTATTGTTTAAAGTGGCATAGGGTGGCCTAATTTGGGCCTCCCTATATGCCACTGTGCCCAATTGCCAGAGGTGACCTGGGCATGGCCATTGGGCAAGGGGGCATGACTCCTGTCTTTGCTAAGACAGGAGTCATTTCAATGGTGGATGTGCGTCAAAAAATGGCGCAAGTCCGGTTTGAGCCATGATTTTTGACTCAACCCTGACTTCCACCATTTTTTTACGCAAAACCCCCATTTTCCCCTATGCCGGCTAACGTCAATCCTTAAATAAGGCGCCCGTATGGTGCGTAGGAATGGCGTTAGCCGGCGGTAAATGTTTTGACGCAAACCAATGCTGGTTTGCGTAAAAAAGTATGGTGTCCACATGGTGTCGACAGGTGTCCCGGATTGGACACCTGTCGCTTCAATCCGGGTTTTGCTCTGGCCAACTAGCAGTGCCTGATCTCTACCCAAGGATAGTGATGACTGGGCAGCCGAGCGCATGACATACTTGGCTTCTCAGGGAAATCGTGGTCACTCAGGTGTCATCCGTTTTTCTCATTTAAAATTCAGTCTCATCTATAAATGAAAAACAGAAGCAGTATACAGTATGTTTCAATAATGAATTTAATAAAACAACTGCATCTTAGATAGCAAAGCGTGAGCTGCAATAACCAGGATGATACAACGTGACATTAATAAAATGTGGGAAAGGTTAGTCCCCACAAGGCAGACGAGAAGAGTGAAGCATAAAAACAACGCTATCATATTGTCACTATAATCAATGGGCTAATCCCTTCCTAGGTTATGATCGAGCACAGCATGTTAAGCTCTAATTCTGCCCTTCAGGTTCCCCTGGGAAGACATCAACCCCCATACCTGAGCAAAGGCCTGCGATCTGTGTTAGGATCTGTAGCGAAGTGTTCAGCAATCAGCATACAGTCATGGTTCACTGGCTGGAATCTCCCTCTAACATGTAAGGGACAAGGAAGTGTTTTTATAACAACACAGCTGATGTTCTGAGAAAATGTCCCTACGTAAGAATGTGTATTTTCTACGAATGTTGGAGACTAAACTTCTACCACGTTCACCGGCAATGTACCGTGCTGTAGCCTTGGAAGAAGCACTGAGTGATCAAGAATGTCTTTTTTGAGAACTGAGTACTGGCTTAGGCAAAAACATTTAGATAAACGGAAAATAAAACACGACCGTAAAAATGGTTATTGCAACAATAATAAAACGAAGTTGAATAAAATATATCTAGGTTGAAGTACACAGCGGCCTAGTGTATTAAAATACCGTGCATGGAGCTATAACTAAAATGGCTTCACAACACTTTTAAACATAAGGAGATAAAGCAAAGTGCTATATCTGCATGTTGTGCTGCCCGATTTGAAATCAAGTTTTATGGTGTTGTGGTGTGGATTGTTATGCTATGTTCATTTTGTTTATAATGCACACAAATTACCCTACAGAGTATCTCAGTGCAGCCATAAAGGCAAAGGAGGCACCTAAGTTAGAACAATGCTGTCTTCAAAGCTTTCCTAAATAAAAGGTGATAAGTGCACGTGCGAATATGAAGTGGCAAGTTGTTCAAATAAAACGGGGCCAAATGCGAAAAAGATCAACCCCACCAAAGGAGCCTTTCTGATTCGTGGTATTGTGAGCAAAGCTTTATCTCTGAATCTATGACTCCTTGAGGACTGGTATCAAACTATTTTTCAAAATAGACAGAGTGGGTCTTTGCCAATCAAGGCCTTATGGGTTAGGCAGCAGAATTTAAAAACAGTTCTCCTACAAATTGGTAACCAGTGAAGGGAGCCCAAAAAAGGGGGCAGAATCCAAGCCAGTAGAAAGATTGTGAATGAGGAGGGTGGTAGTATTCTACACGAGGCCAATAAAGCATTACCACATTCCAAGCGACTGATGACCAGCGCTTGAACCAGGGTTTTCCTTGCTGCCAGAGAAAGGAAGGGAAAAACTGTTCTGAGTAAACACATTGTTTAAAAACAAGAGGTTGAAATCGATGTGGTCTTCTCTTTCATAGAGAGGGATTGATCAAGCCGCAATCCTAAGTTTTTGACTATCTGTTTTGGCATGGGGGTGATCCCAAGATCGGACAGCATCCAATCAGAGTCTCAAAGCTGTTGGGCCCTGCCGAACAGCATTATTTCTGTTTTGCCAGCATTCAGCTGGAGACAGTTCTCTTTCATCCATGATCACAATTGCTTTAATTCCTAACGCAAAGCGTTATTTCGCTTTATCCAGATTTTTGTCAAAAGAGATAATTAGCTGTGTATCATCTGAATACGAGACGATAACAAATCCAAAGCATTTAACAATTGTTGCAAGGGGGGGTATAAATATATATATTAAAAAGCGTAGGGCTGAAACAGGAGCCCAGTGGCAAACCCTTATCAATCGTCCTGATACAGGACTTATAATCGCCTATCACTGTAGTTTGTGTTCTAATGGAAAGAAAGTCACTGAGCTAGTGAAATAATGCTTAATCTCTTGCAGTCGGCAGAGTAGTCTGGGATGGGATACCGTAATAAAATCCAGCAGCACAAGCATAGTTGGTGAGTTGGAATCAAGAGAGCCTCGGAAATGATCGAAAAGAGTGACCAAGGCTGTTTCTGTACGGTCTGAAGTCAGATTGAGGCAGATCCAAAATCTTAATTTACTTGTGATATTCAATAAGTTTTGTATTTATTCATCTCTCGAGCATTTCACCCAACAAAGGAAGTAGCGAAATAGGGCAATAGTTGGCTGACATTTATGCAAGTAGATCTCAGAGTTCAACTGCTTGATTTGGTAGGGACCTAACAATAAGCAGGAAATTATTAATACACAGCTGGGCTGAGATTTCAGTCACCAGATAAGGAGATCTAAGTGAGTTTATTAAAGACTTTCTAGACATAAGTAAGTCATTTTTAGCTGACCAGGAGGTCAAACTTTCAAAGGCTGCTGCCAAGCAATAAAATCTGCAGTTTAAGCAGAAAACCAGGCCCTCCAACTGAGTAGGGCAATGCCTATTACAGAGAGTAGGCACAAGAGCATGAGTTTGATGTAAATTAGCAATTTGATATAAGGTTTCAGCAGAATATCTAAGTCTAGTGGAGATCCTTCAATGTAATGTAGGAGCGGCAGGGGTTATGGCTCCTGACGATGGTCAGGTGCAGACAAGTGCAAATTGGCTTGCCTTTGGCATGCCTGCCTTATGTGACCGCTGCACACGGAACCAGTATCGGCTTATATCAAAGCTGCGAATGAGTAACTAGACTGCTAAACAGCCTCCTTAATGTCTAACATGAAGTGGGAACCTAAAGCCTAAGCTTTTTCCACACAGATGGCACATGCCACAGTGGAACAGAAAGCAAAAGGCAAACAAACCGCAAATATGCAAAATGCAGCTAACCAAAACAGTTAAAAATTATTGCTGAACAGCCCTTTCAATGACAATGACAAGAAGAGAGAATATGTTTATTTTTGCACTAGTTAAGGCAAAGCTACAATCTTTCTGCATGTTTCTGAACATTGAGAGCTATTGCAGCTTTTTTTCCTTTTTTTTAAAAACTGACCTGTATTGAACTATTTGAGAAAACTGTTTTTTTGCACGTTTTACCCCAACTTTTTCCACATTTTGGGGTTTTACCCCAATTTATTCCACATTTCGGGCTATTGTCTGCTGGTTTTTGGCTTTGAGGTCCGCTGTCCAGAGCTCAGTGACAATGTTCTTCTCTTTTGAATAAGTATGTATAATTGGTTGTCCACAAATTGCATGCGCTGTCTTACATATCAGACTCTGTAAAACCCAGGTACCCAAAAACTAAATAAAATCTGAACCACCGAGACTATTCACTCTAAACTCTTACAATTGACAACTCATGTTGTGTAACAAGTTTGTTTACTCAGAAAATGTTTTAACATGTCCATGGGGCAAAGAGTGACAATATCATATTTCAATCAGTGTGACTCCTTCCTAATCCATGAAGTGAATGAAGAGTCTTTAAATTCCACACACTAAAAAGTGTTCAAAAGTCCAATGCATTTCAGGATCAAAGTGTCTCTTCTTCAGGAGTAGAGCTAACCCTTGCCAGTGAATTCTAGTACAAAACAATCCTGAGACCAGATCACAGTGTGAAACAATGCCGCTGCAGTGAAAACTAATCCTGCTCAAGTAGATAGCCATCTACGACCAGCGATCATAAAGAGTATTATTTTTGTGTGATGATCAATCCTTAACAGACGATGCTGGAAAGTGGAAATCACCACCAAATCCAGAAACACCACAGGGAACCTTAACAAAAGCTTAGTTCCAATCGGTTTGACTTGACAAGTCATTGGCTTAACTTTACAAAGTTTAATTAAATTGGTATTACTTACATTAGAAACCAACCACACTAAACTTGCATTTGTCTATACTATTTCAACTTGCAACACAGCCACATTTCACTAACTACATGTTTTTCTTGCTTGGATGCTTGTAGATGCACAAGAGAAGAGGTACCACATTACCCACAGAACAGCCAAAGAGGAGGCCTGTACATTTAAGTCCTCAAATCTCTTTCACATGTGCAATTTAGTGCCACTGCCAACTGAAAGCTTTAAGATGAACCCAAAGAGAGTTGCTCTCAAGAAAGTGGTCAGTAAGAAGAAGCAACTTTCCACCAGTGGTTTGCCAGCCACAACCTATTTCAGGAGACATGTGCCTCCCAGACCCACCTCTAGAGAGGAACCTGGGAGCAGCACCCCCACATCAACGGCACCAACCCAACCAAAGCCCTAGACCATGGCCCTCACTTTAACATCTGCAGTAAAAAATGGCTACTGCCTCGGCAACGGCTGCCAAAAGACCATCGCCGCGGCTTCTAGCCACCCGCCAAATTATGACCACAGCCGGATTTCCGCCACAAGAATGGAGGAAATCCGTCTGTGGCCATGCCGGCGGATGGCAGTAAGGTGGCGCTGCTGCCACCAACAGCGCCACACCAGTAGACTGCCGCCAGCCGTATCATAACCGATAATACGGCCTGGTGGTGTTCTGCTGGCGGGTGCTGCTGGCAGTAACAGTGCCCCGTCCCGTTCCCTGCCAGAGGACCCCCTGGATCCAGGTAAGTCGGGTCTCCGACGGGGGGGTGGGGCGGGGGTGTTGTGTGTGGATTTGTGTGAATGTTTGTGTGTGCGTGGATGTGGGTGTGTGTTATGTGTTGAATGCGTGTGTGGATGTAAGGAGGCGTGAGTGCGTGAATGGTCTGTTATGTGAATGTGTGTCTGCATGTCTGTTTGAAAGTGTGTGTGGATGTGTGTGTGAATGGATGTATGCATGCGTGCAAACATATTGGAATGGGTGTGTTTATGCGTGTGTGTGTGTGAAGGGGGCATGAATGTTGGGGGGATGGGGGTCTGGAGCAGAGGCGGTGGTGGGGGGGGTACTGGAAAGGAAGGAGGGGAGACCCCTATCAATGACAGGGAAGGAATTCCCTGTCACTGATATGGCCTACCACCATGGTTTTTGTGGCGTTACAAACGCCACGAAAAACCATGGCGGTAGACGGGGTCATAATCTCCAGCTGGCAGCTGCTACCGCCCTTGCAGTAGGAGTGGTATAATATGGTGGTAAATACCGCCAGCCTGTTGGCGGTACTTACTGCCACATTAATGTCGACCGCGTGGGTTGTAATGACCCCCCATGTCTGTCAGTGAAGCAGCCACTGCAATCATGACAATGCTGACGAGCAGTGATGTTGAATTGAATTTCTCCCTTTCGCAAAGGAGTACCCAGTTGTTTTAGGAAACAGAGTAAAATGGACAACAACCACAGCCAGCAATAGTAGATCTTCCCATACAGACCAGGAGGTTGAGCTTCCTGCCAAGCAAAAAAACCCTCTTTTAGAATCAATGGCTCACAGATCTCCACCAAGAAAAAGGAAAGGTGCTTCTTCTCCAAGAACCACTTCTTATGATGTTGATAGGGTGATGGAGACTCCAGCAAAGGCAAGGGAAACACCTTTAAATAATGGAAGGGGATGACGATGAGGAGGATGATGATGATGATGATGATGACGACAAACCAGTCATTGTGGAAGCTGGCACAGAGGAGTCCGATGTTACTATTCAACCTCCTCCGAGGGATGTAGCGTGGGCAGCATTGCCAGCTCCCATATTTGTAAGGCCCCAACAGATACCTCCACCATCCTGTACATCAGTAGAAACATGCACTGCAGAGAGGCAATCAACACACCCACCTACCTCCAGTTCTTCTTCAGGCATTGACCCAATAAGAAAGTACTCCTCCCCAGTTTGGGACTTTTTTACAATTAGCAAACAAGAGGAGAAAATAGTGATATGCTCCATTTGCCACACAAGTATTCATTGATTCATCAAAGTAAGTCTGGTCCACATTATGGTACTGGAGGCCAGACAACCCATGTGAAAAAGAAATCACCAAATCTGATAGGAGGAGCCTATTAAAAAAATGACTTAACGTGGTTTCGGTGGCAGAGGTGAGGAGAGCTGGGAAACATCAGCTACAACTGGTCAAATCACAGTGGAAGGTGAGGACAGAGAGAGTGACATCCTCATGCAAAGCTGCCCTGTCCCTAGTAGTGCACCAGAGTCACCCACTTCAGTGACCTCGCAATGCACAGAGTCTGATGGAGATACACTGGCATACGGTGACTGCATCACAATGCACATTGAGTCTACCACCACCTACATCTCAAAAGTGGCCTGCATCAGTGGTCCCACAAAAGAAGTACTTCTAGGCTACAATTATGTACATGTTTAGGCAGGAGGCGCCCTACAACCGCAATCACCCAATGACACATTTGTACAATGGGAAGTTGGCAAAACTGTTAGTGCTGGACCTCCTCCCATTTTGTTTTGTGGAAGGAGTGGGATTCTTAGAGTTTGTGGCAGCCATCTGCCCGAAATGGAATGTTCCAAGCTGGACCGAGTTGCTGATTCAGTGCTGCATAACAATGTGCTCAATTGGTTGGACAAGCTTTGCATTAAAGTGTTGTCCACACCATCCATCTGATGACAGACATGTGGACCACTTGTCAGGCTACTGATTACATGTGCATCACTGCACACTGGATCTCTTTTGTGGGAGTAACTCACAGGCTATCAACCAGTCTTTCCCCAGAAGAATATTTTCAGAGCATTCAGCGGCATGCAACAGTAGCCATTTTTGTCATGGAGAAATCACATACAGCTGCAAACATCTTGGGCATATTTAATAGCAGGGCGTCTGTATGGCTGTGACACAGATGTCTCCGTATTGGATTTGTTGCAATGGACAATAACAGTAAAATAGTCAAGACCATGGCAGATGATGGCAATTTCAGGGACTTTTGTTTGTCACACTGCATCAACCTGGTTGTGCAAGACTTTCTAAAAAAAGAAGACATAGTCAGCAACATACTGACCACCTGCAGATGAATCTGCCCTCATTTCAGCCATTCTTTTAAAGACCGGAAACAGTTGCAGATTATTCAGAGTTGTAACAGAGTACCAGTTAAAGCCTTGATGGAGGAGGTGCCAACACGCTGAAAATCAACCTATTATATGTTTCAACATATGTTTGAGCTATACAGACAGATCAATTACTATGTCAATCTATGAGGAGGAGATGCAACTGGGAAAGCTATGAACATGGATGCGTAAAATGGGGCCTAGTCAAATGCCTGACAAAATGCTGCTCCTTTTTGAGGTTTTCACACAGGAAGTTAGCAAGTAGGATAGTATGATGGGCCAAGATATGCCTTTGTTGCACCTGAAACAGGACCAGCTAAAGAAGGTATCGGAATGGTTGGCATTCAGAGATGAAAACCCAGAAGCAGATGCCTCGGTTGAGAGCGTAAGCTATTGCTTGACTTGTAATGCAAGACTGCAAAATGGCATTATCCTCTCCAAAGAGGACATCTGTGCCACCCTACTTGATCCACGCTACAAATAAATCTTTCCTCCTTCAAGAGGTGGATTGTTGAGCAAGCTGGAGAATTGGAAGATGAATGGCTAAAACTTTCACTTTAAATCTACAGTTCTGGGAGGCCACCTTTAGCTTTCAGAGAGGACAGTCTTGTTTCATCACAGCAGCTAATACCAGCAACAAGAACACAGGCAACAACAGCAACATAAGAAATGGACCCAACCTCTGCACTGGGTTTGTTTCAGGTGACAGGTCTGAAGTCCAGTGAAGAGGTGAAGCCAAAAGAGGCAGCACAAATGGACAAACCCATGGCCATTGAGAGGATGTTCAAGAAGTATCCGGATGACTCAAAAGAGGTGTATGTGGATCAAAACCCATTGGTGTATTGGTATGGGAAGATGTGCAAAGGACTAGAGTTCAGCAGGATGGTAATAAAGGATCTGTCTTGTCCTGTAGCCAGTGTGTCTGCTGAACGTGTGTTCAGTGCAGCTAGTGCAGTTGTTACAGTGAGAAGGACCAGTCTCTCAACTCAAAATATGGTGTGATTAACTATGATCAAAATGAACCAGCATTTTATGCAACCTGATTACACTGTTCCTGAAACACCACAGGAGGAGGAAGAGGATGATTGGTCAGAATCAAGTGTGTTTGCTGACCAACTTCTGGGTGAACCACCTGAGTTTAAAGAGGAGGTTTGATTCCCAGACTGAGTATACCAGTGCCACTATAAAACTTTGTATTTATTTTTCATTGAAATTCCTTCTTTCTTTGCAAAAAAATGTTAGTGGAACATCATGTTTGTGTCAGATTTATGCCGCCCCACTATTTTTTAGTCACAAATATGGCCAGATTGGAGTTGGACCCGTGTGCAGTGAAGAGGCCTCCCCATTCTTTTAGGACATTAGAGGCAATGCCTGCCACCCTCACATGCCATTGCTTATCCTTTTTTTACATCACCTGGCATGTCTGCCACAGAAGGTCATTGATTAAAGGACTGCCAGTGCTAATGCCAAAGTGCATGTGTTGCTACCATCAAACAGGAGGTAATATTTTGTTCAACCACCACACTTGGATTGGAAGAGGTAACTACTAACTATTGCATCAATGAGTGGGTGATAAGTTGAGAGATTGTGAGTGATGAGTGATGATTGATGATGTCTGTGGTGGCAGACAGTGAGAGAGTGAGTTCAACAAAGTTTTAAACTTATTTCCAATGATTTGCAATCTTTGGAAGCTGATGGGTGATCAATTATTCCTGAAAGTGATTGATCTTTCTCCTGGTTCCTCAGACCAGACCAGTCATTTTAGTTAGCAAACACAAAACTGTGTCACTTGGTTTGGGACAGGGACGGAGTTACTCCGAATCAGGAGGAAGATGGAAGGATATAGGGCAGGACTAAATCAACAGCTATAAGGAGAGAGTTATCGACTTCAAAGAGAAACTATGATTATGTAGAAGACTCTGAGGCCTAGTAATCCCTCAGTTCAGTGAACTGGAAAGAGTTGTGTTGATTTGGTAAATGCTGCTGAGCATGTGTTTGCTGCATTGCTGGCTCAAACGTGACACTCCTCTTATGTTCTTGCTCTGCCTCTGAGTCTTCATGGTACACTCTGACTCTTCATAAAGCTAACTTTGCTTCCTTTCTTCCTTCTCCTTTACTCTATAATACAGTTAACCCCTTCGCTGCCAGGCCTTTTCCCCCTCCTGTGCCGAGCCATTTTTTGGCTATTTGGGGCAGTTCGCGCTTAGGCCCTCATAACTTTTTGTCCACATACGCTAGCCAAGCCAAATTTGCGTCCTTTTTTTCCAACATCCTAGGGATTCTAGAGGTACCCAGACTTTGTGGGTTCCCCAGAAGGAGGCCAAGAAAATAGCCAAAATACAGTGAAAATTTCATTTTTTTGTTTTTTAAATGGGAAAAAGGGGCTGCAGAAGAAGGCTTGTGGTTTTTTCCCTGAAAAGGGCATCAACAAAGGGTTTACGGTGCTAAAATCACCAGCTTCCCAGCTTTCAGGAACAGGCAGACTTGAATCAGAAAACCCAATTTTTCAACACAATTTTGGCATTTTACTGGGACATATCCCACTTTTACGATTTTTTGTGCTTTCAGCCTCCTTCCAGTCAGTGACAGAAATGGGCATGAAAACAACGCTGGATCCCAGAAACCGCAACATTTCTGAAATGTAGACAAAATTCTAAATTTAGCAAGGGGTAATTTGTGTAGATCCTACAAGGGTTTCCTACAGAAAATAACAACTGAAAAAGAAAAATATTGAAATTGAGGTGAAAAAAACATCAATTTTTCTCTACGTTTTACTCTGTAACTTTTTTTCCAGCAATGTCAGATTTTCGAAAGCAATATACTGTTACGTCTGCTGGACTCTTCTGGTTGCGGGGATATATAGGGCTTGTAGGTTCATCAAGAACTCTAGGTACCCAGAGCCAATAAATGACCTGCACCCTGCAGTGGGTTTTCATTCTATACCGGGTATACAGCAATTCATTTGCTGAAATATAAAGAGTAAAAAATAGCTATCAAGAAAACCTTCGTATTTCCAAAATGGGCACAAGATAAGGTGTTGAGAAGCAGTGGTTATTTGCACATCTCTGAATTCCGGGGTGCCCATACTAGCATGTGAATTACAGGGCATTTCTCAAATAGATGTCTTTTTTACACACTGTCTTACATTTGGAAGGGAAAAATGTAGAAAAAGACAAGGGGCAATAACACTTGTTTTGCTATTCTATGTTCCCCCAAGTCTCCCGATAAAAATGATACCTCACTTGTGTGGGTAGACCTAGCGCCCGCGACAGGATATGCCCCAAAACGCAACGTGGACACATCACAGAAAACAGAGCTGTTTTTTGCAAAGTGCCTACCTGTAGATTTTGGCCTCTAGCTCAGCCGGCACCTAGGGAAACCTACCAAACCTGTGCATTTTTGAAAACAAGAGACCTAGGGGAATCCAAGATGGGGTGACTTGTGGGGCTCTGACCAGGTTCTGTTACCCAGAATCCTTTGCAAACCTCAAAATTTGGCTAAAAAAACAAATTTTCCTCACATTTCGGTGACAGAAAGTTCTGGAATCTGAGAGGAGCCACAAATGTCCTTCCACCCAGCGTTCCCCCAAGTCTCCCGATAAAAATGATACCTCACTTGTGTGGGTAGTCCTAGCACCTGCGACAGGAAATGTCCCAAAACACAAAGTGGGCACATCCCATTTTTTGACAGAAAACAGAGCTGTTTTTAGCAAAGTTCCTACCTGTAGATTTTGGCCTCTAGCTCAGCCGGCACCTAGGGAAACCTACCAAACCTGTGCATTTTTGAAAACTAGAGACCTAGGGGAATCCAAGATGGGGTGACTTGTGGGGCTCTGACCAGGTTCTGTTACCCAGAATCCTTTCCAAACCTCAAAAGTTTGCTAAAAAAACACATTTTCCTCACATTTCGGTGACTTAAAGTTCTGGAATCTGAGAGGAGCCACAAATTTCCTTCCACCCAGCGTTCCCCCAAGTTTCCCGATAAAAATGATACCTCACTTGTGTGGGTAGGCCTAGCGGCCGCGACAGAGGACTCCCTAAAACACAACGTGGACACATCCCATTTTTTGAAAGAAAACAGAGCTGTTTTTTGCTAAGTGCCCACCTGTAGATTTTGGCCTCTAGCTCAGCCGGCACCTGGGGAAACCTATCAAACCTGTGCATTTGTGAAAACTAGAGACCTAGGGGAATCCAAGATGGGGTGACTTGTGGGGCTCTGACCAGGTTCTGTTACCCAGAATCCTTTGCAAACCTCAAATTTTGGCTAAAAAAACACATTTTCCTCACATTTCGGTGAAAGAAAGTTCTGGAATCTGAGAGGAGCCACAAATTTCCTTCCACCTAGCGTTCCCCCAAGTCTCCCGATAAAAATGATACCTCACTTGTGTGGGTAGGCCTAGCGCCCGCAACAGGAAATGGCCCAAAACACAACGTGGACACATCACATTTTTTCATAGAAAATAGTGCCTAGCTGTGGATTTTGGCTTCTAGCTCAGCCGGCACCGGGAGAAACCTAGCAAACCAGTGCATTTTTGAAAACTAGAAACCCAGGGGAATCCAAGATGGGGTGAATTGTGGGGCTCTGACCAGGTTCTGTTACCCAGAATCCTTTGCAAACCTCAAAATTTGCTAATAAAGCACGTTTTCCTCACATTTCGGTGACAGAAAGTTCTGGAATCTGAGGGGAGCCACAAATTTCCTTCCACCTAGCGTTCCCCCAAGTCTCCAGATAAAAATGATACCTCACTTGTGTGGGTAGGCCTAGCGCCCGCGACAGGAAATGGCCCAAAACACAACGTGGACACATCACCTTTTTTCATAGAAAACAGTGGCTACCTCTGGATTTTGGCCTCTAGCTCAGCCGGCCCCGTGAAGGGCAGAAATGGCCTAAAATAACTTTGTCCCCCACCTACCTAGTGGTTTCTGCCCCCCTTGGGGGCAGATTTACCTACAATCGGCCAATCTGCACCCGAGGGGGGCAGAAATGGTCTAAATACAATTTGCCCCCCTGGGGAGAGACCCTTGCCTAATGGGTCGCTCCCCATCTCTAAAAAAACAAACAAACAAAAAAAAAACACCAAAAAAACTATTTGCCCTGGCACCTAGAGGTTTCTGCCCCCCCTGGCCTAAATACAATTTGCCCCTCCAGGGGAGCAACCCTTGTCCAAGGGGTCGTTCCGCATCTGTAAAACAAAAAAAAACAAAAAATCCCTGGTGCCTAGTGGTTTCTGCCCCGCTTGGGGGCAGATCAGCCTAATCAAAATAGGCTGATCTACCCCCCAGGGGGGCAGAAATGGCCTAAAATAATTCCCCCCCCCTCCCCCCCAGGGAGCGACCCTTGCCTAAGGGGTCGCTCCCCTTGCCTGAAATTCACGCAAAAAAAAAAATCCCTGGTGTCTAATGGTTTCTGCCCCCCTTGGGGGCAGATTGGCCTCATCAAAATAGGCCAATCTGCCCCCAAGGGGGGCAGAAATGGCCTAAATATAATTTGCCCCCTAGGGGAGCGACCCTTGCCTAAGGGGTCGCTCCCCACCTAAAAAAAAAAAGAAAACATAACAAAAAAAAAAAAAAAAAAAAATGATCCCTGGTGCAGATCGGCCTAATAATAGGCCGATCTGCCCACAGGGGGGGCAAAAAAGGCCTTCCCAAAAAAATGGCCCCCCCTGGGAGCGACCCTTGCCCAAGGGGTCGCTCCCTTTTGTCACTTTCACACAGAAAAAAAAAAATCCCTGGTGTCTAGTGGGGTTTCAAAAGCCGAATTGCAAGCAATCCGGCTTTTGAAACCCTTGGAGAGACTTCAAAGGGAAGGAAATACATTTTCTTCCCTTTGAAGCCCCTCCGGGCCTCCCCCATGGGATTGAAAGAGAAATGCTTTGCATTTCTCTTTCAATCGTGCTGGAAGAGGGAGACCCTGTGACTAATCAGCGCGCGTGCGCGCGCTGACGTCACAGGGGGGGTTGGGGGGTTCGGGGGTTGATGGGGAAGTACTTCCCCTTCCATCCCTGACTTGGGGGGTGGGGGGATCCCCACAGAGGAAGCGCTAGCGCTCCCGCTGGGCTCTGTGACCAGGACGTAATGGATACGTCCTGGGCACAGCAGCACTGTCCCTCAGGACGTAACCATTACGTCCTGGGCACAGAACAGGTTAATGTTTTTCAATATGCAGGCCTTCTCCTAGTCCTCTCCTTAAGAACAGAACTTGGCGCAAGCTCAACAATCCAGCTTACCTACCAGACATGTTCAGCCAGGCACCCAAGAGTGAGGGATAATCCAAATAGAATGGGGATGGATTGCCCAATTTGCCAATACGGTAACATTTTCCTTTTAATAATGATAATTTTTAGAACTTAGAGGTTTACCTGAAATCCTCCATAATTTGTATGTTTGAAACGTAAACGACAGAACATTTAGCGACATAGGCCCAAATTATAACATTGGCGGTATATACCGCATACTGCCACGGTGACGGCTGCCAACATACAGCCAGCACGGGTTCCATCCGTCCGCCATACTAGGAGAACTGCCTGACTTCTGCCACAATAAGGGTGGAAATTCGGCAGTTCTCATGGTGGCAGATGGTATTAAGCTGGCGCTGCTGCCACCAGCAACGCCCCGCCTGTAGAACACCCTAGTAATACGGGCTGGTGGTGTTCTGCTGGCAGGGTGCTGCTGGCGGTAGCAGCGCCCCGTCCCGTTCCCTGCCGGAAGACCTCCTCGACCAAGGTAAGTCAGGCTTCCGAGGGTGGAGGATGGGGGGTGTTTTGTATGTTTGTCTGAGTGTGTGCATGAATGTCTAAGTGTGTGTGCAAAAGCGTCTGTGTGTTGTGTTGTTTGCGTGGGTGTATGCGCGTGAGTGAATGCATGTAAGAATGGTAAGGTGAGTGCATGTCAGTGTGATGTGTGGAAGAATTTGTGTGAGTGTGTCTGGAAGTACGCATGAATGAATGCGTGTATGTCAGTGTATGAATAAATACATGTATGTCAGCATGTGAATGAATGTGTGTATGTCTAAGTGAATGGATGTATGCCTGGTGCATGTGGGTGTCTGTGTGCATGTATGTGGGGAGGAGGGATGGGTTGCTGTCACTTTAGTGGTGGTGGAGGGAGGGGAGTGATGTGTGCGTATGTAGCTGTGGGGGTGGGTCAGTTGTGTGGTGTGTGCCTGTATCGGGGGTGAGTAAGTGGATCAGAAGGGGGTGAGGAGGTGAGTTTGGATGGGGGGCATCAGGTGAGGCTTGGGGGGTAGGGGAGCCGCCTAACGGTGACAGGGAAGGAATCCCCTGTCACCGGTAGGGCCTACCGCTATGGTTTTCGTGGCATTGTTAACGCCACAGAAACCATGGTGGTAGGCCAGCTCATAATGCCAAGGGCGGCACTATGCTGGCCGCTGGGCTGGAGATAGATATCTCCGGTCCAGTAGCTCATACCGCCATTGCGATATGAGTGGAGAAGTGGCGGGTTGGCTGAACCCAACCCACCAATCTCATAATGTGGCGGTATGTACCACCAGCCTGTTGGCAGTCACATTGCCACATTTTCCCTGGTGGTCAGAAGACCGCCAGGAAAATAATGAACCCCATACTGTCTTGAGTCTCTCTGGGGCAGAAAGATTGTTTACAATGTATTGAACTGACCTGTGTGATACTTATCCTTCCATCATTTCTTTCCACAAAAGATTGATAATTGTGTGATGCTCAGCGCCCCGATGAATATTGTTGTTGTTTCTTTTCTGTAGTGTTTGTCTTTGTCACACCTTCCCCCATATCCCTTTCCCCATCCATTCATAGAGCCCCTAACCCTCTTGCTCCAGGCAGTGTGACTTAATTTTATACCAGAAATGAATCATACACTTGCTGGGGTGGATGTGGTGAAAGCGACACCAACTCATTGCATGACCTTCTATTACCTGAGCAATATTCCGCACCGACCCCATCAACATATCCATTCAGGCCTTGTGTTATGTGTTGCACACAGCCTTAACCTTCTTCAACCACTCCTGACTCTGAGCCCACGTCTCCTGACTCATGGATTTAATTTCCTAAGTTTGATTTTTATTAAATACTAGCTCCTCCTTGCTCAGAAGAATTTAATTGCTAGTGAACTGAAGCAGATGCACATTGCTTGGACAACTATTATACTGTTGAATTTAACTAGTATGTGGTTATGTCACAGTAGTATGTGTGACTAATGGGGAGGGAGGTATGATGATGCGTGGGAGGATACATATCTGCCTTGCTTCAGCTACAGTGAGTTAAGAGAGAAGACAGAAAATTAAAATGCCCCCACTTTAAGACAAAGCTTTGAAAACCATGCAAACCAAGTGAAGTAGGTGAACAGACATGTCCTTCTCCAGAAGAACTCTCCTATTTCTTGATCAAAGCATTCATACGTTCATCTTTTCATTCATCTATTCTATTCACCCTCTGATGCCCATCATATAAACGTTACACTATCTCATCCAGTTTTTCCCCATTCCAATTCAGCCATCCATATATCCACCCATCCATCCATGCACTCACCTACCCATTATCTACCCTTTCAAACACCCTGCTTTCACCTATCCATACATATACCCACACAACATTAATTGCCATCATTCATTACCATCCACCCATTCTGCCACCAAGCATACTTTTACCCATTCACCCTTCACCCACTGAAGCAACCTTTAACACCTTTCACCCCATTAATCCATCCTTTAACCCACAAATGCATCTCCTATCATTCACTTGTGCATCCTTTCCTTTCACCAACACATCCATTCACTCATATACCATTTCACACATTCTTTCTTTTAGCTGTCCATCCTTCGTTTGCTTTTCTATCAAGCTATTATTTTTAGTGTCTATTTATTATGAGCTTTCCTCTGCTGATTTCCGGAGAGCAGAGGCCATTTGGAACTCGACCCCGTAGGAGGCTGGCCTGGCTTATAGTGGGTACCTGATGGTACTTACACCTTGTGCCAGGTCTAGTTATCCCTTATTAGTAGATTCGTAGTGTTCTAGCAGCTTAGGCTGATAGAGGTAGCTATAGCAGAGCAGCTTAGGCTGAACTAGGAGACATGCAAAGCTACTACTAAACCACTTATATCATATCACACTATATCATAAGAATCACAATACTCAGAGTTACTAAAAATAAAGGTACTTTATTTTAGTGACAATGTGTCAGAAATATCTCAGAGGATATACTCCCTTAGGAGGTAAGTAAAATACACAAAATATACACACAAACCAAAATCAGGTAAGTAAACAGTTAGAAAATAGTGCAAACACTGTAGAATACAATAGGATGCAAAAGGCCTAAGGGCAACACACACCATATACTAAGAAAGTGGAATGCAAACCACTTAGGGACCCCAGGCCTAGTGTAGTGTGTAGAGGGTTGCTGGGAGTATAGGAAAACACCAAGGGTGTCCAAGATCCCCAACCCCAAGACCCAGAAAAGTAGGAGTAAAGTTACCCTACTTCCCCAGAATCACTGCAGTTCCATCTTCTTCTACCATATACTTTAGAAATGTTGTCGGTTGTTAGAAAAGTCAGATAGGCACCTCAACCACAAATGTCTCATAATGGAGGGGCAGAGCTAAGTTACTGAAGCGCAATAAAAGAGTGGAATATTTAGGTCTATTCAGGAAAACCTATGGAAAAATCTTGGTTGGGAAATGCAATGGGAATGAGCAAGACAAAGAAAACCTTCATAAACATGAGTAGAAAAGCTGACTTGGGAATTCAATCTTGTAGGTAAAGTACCTATACGAAAAATCTGTCCTCTTAGTATTAACATACCACAAGATATACAAGGGGAGAAGGGAAAGATAGCTTAGTAACAAAGCAGAGGAAAGCTAGTACAGACAGGAGGAAGTCAGGGACAGAAACATGAAAAATAGCTAATTGCAGTGATAAAAATAATTTAACAAAGCATAGATAGAATGAAAATAAATACAAAAAAAGGTAAATAGGCACAGTAAAACTAAAAGAAAAATGCATTCGATATGAGGAGAGGTGAAAATTAGTAAAATAATAATAATAATATAACACAGGAACTTTCTGGGGCCAGCAGATCCACCAGCATCCGCACTGGGAGTGATACTGGCACCCTTGCCTCCTCCTGGACCGTGATGTTGCCCTCTTCTTTCCCTTGGGTGCTGAGGCAAGAAAAAAGACGATTAAAAAAAAGATTAGTGGTACAGTTAATCTCCCAAAAAATGTTTTGTCAAGCAGAGGCAAAACAGCACTATTGTACTTTTCTAAATCAGGTTGCCTAGTATCGATTGGCTCAACTCGAGGTGACCTATAACTTTTACTTTCCTAATTCTTACACCTAAGCCCTACTCTAAATTTCCTAAACTACGGGCCTCATATACAAGCTTTTGACTCAAGGATGTACTACAAAATGACTTGGAAAATAAAAGGGAAGGGATGTGCTCCATCTACATGATATGGTGCATTCCTGTCCTTGTCCCCCGACGATGGTGCACAATAAGCTGCCAAGCACCAATGAAAGCACCAACGCATCATGGTGAAAGGGTGCCTGCATTGTGGGGATGATGCAGCAAGGGACACCTTCCTGCAGAAATATAAATCACAAGAAGAGTTTTACTTTTTCTAGGTATACTGCAGAATGCAGGACACAGAGAAAAAGTAAAAAGCAAGAAGATATAAATGTACTTTTCGTCATTGTATCTTCCTTATGCCTCCCCTTTTGATGTATTCCCAGGTTCACAAAAAATTATAAGTCTGGGAATGTGTCTAATGACATGGTTGTTATGTGGGAACACCTGCTGAAATACCCATATTTGAGAGCCAGCACTGCTATTGGAAAAAAATTTGCATTGTGGAACGCACACAACAAATAAATATTACTCACTAAGCCTCGACACCTCAACACCCAGCTGGTCAAGCAGGTTGGAAAAAACATTGCACATTTTAGATTCCAGCAGGTCAAGCAGGTCCTATTAATGGTCGATCATGTCCACCAAACCGTGGATGTTGCACTGGACTCCAGTATGCCGATGAACCAACCAGCGCATCCTCCCCCAAAGTGGTTGATGCTTCAGAAGGGCATAACGATTCCGAGGTCTATCTTCTGCTGCCAGCATGGATGGGACATGGCGCTGCACAAAAAAGACAAGTGCTGCCACCTCCGCCTTTGTGAAAATGGGGCAGAGCTTCACCCCTTGCAGCTCTGATGCCCACAGAAAAGCGGCTAGCAGCCATATCGGCGCAGCCAGTCCCTCTGCCACGCTCTTCCATGGAGCTGGGTGGGAAAAAGAAAGGGGAACTAATAGAAGGAAGGAAGAAAGAAAAAAATATATAAAAAAGTAAAGGGAAAGCAAAAAAAATAAAGTATTCAAAAAGTCACAAAAACAACAGAAATGTAAAATATACAAACACAAAGACACACACTGGTGAAATAAAGGAAAATGAGGGGTTGATAATTTAGAAAAGATGAGATTGAAAAGATTAAGGGTGGATTAAAAATTAAGCCCAGCACCATGCACAGAGAAACAGAGAAAACAAAATGGATGTGCCCATGCGAACCGTGTGGTGCAGTTTGTGCAATATTTGCAACGTGAGAACATGAATCACACTTCTGAATGTGGAAAACATAGCACAAACGTTCGCGCTGAGGAACTCCCCCTGCTGGTGGAATTCCACTGGGCTAGCTGGGTTTTTTATCCTTTTCGGGGAATTCCCCTTAGTGGTACTCCTTGAGCTCCACCACCCCTAACAAATATGGGATAGATGCTCAGCAACTAAGATCACTGCCTGGAAACATCAGGAGAAGAAGGACTGCCCAGCTGAACCCCTGGTATGCAGCATAAGGCGACTGCAGTCGCAAGGCTGCCCATGCTGCACACTCTAGGCTTCATAAAAGAGGACTTTGTGTTGCTTTAAAAGATTCAGGAGTGAACTCCCTAAAAGCAACAGGTAGAAAAGAGCTTCAAAAAGTCACCTGCATCAACTCCAACAAGACAGGCCAAGCTAAACAGCTTCACCTGGACTTTAAAGGATTTGAACAGGTGCACTGTGCAAAATATAGTACCAAATTTTCATGAGACATATCAGAGCTTCTGGACCCCTGGCTAGTGTTGTGGATCCTCAAAGACCCAAAAGAAACATTCCAAAAAGAAGGACTACCCTGCTGGACCCTTGCACTGCACTCATAAGGACAGCACCTGATGCACTCACAAGGCTCCCAAAAAAAAAAGGACATTACCTGTCTTAAAGGATAAGGACTCTCTGGTTAGCAACAGGTAGAAAGGTGCTGGAAGGGCTACCTGCAGCATCAACAGCAAGGACAACTCCAGCTGACAAGTTTCACCTGGAATTTACTTAGACTGACCAGGTGCATTTTCGTTGTTATAGTCCCAGACCCCAAGAGGTAAACCAGAGCTCCTGACCCCTTGGCTGGTGCTGTGGGCCACTTTCCTGCATCAAGATACAATTCTGGAAGTAAGTGTAACAGTGTTGCATTGTAGGCGGTCTGAACTCTTGACTTGCCCCAGTCCAGGGCAAACTGTTTTAACCCTTTGAATGCCATTTGTTTTTAACTGCCAGTTTTACGCCAAATCAAGAAAAATGCATATCTCCATTTCCCTACATTGGATTTTAGTCTTGCTGTTATTTTAAATCATAAACATGTTTCTTGTTTCTATAAATTAAATGTTGGATTTTTGTTCTGTGTTGTGTCTTACTCATATACTCTAGTGGTGCTTTCAAATGCTTTACACTCCTTTCTCTAGAGCTAGGCCTGTCTGCTGGAAGCCAATCTACAGAGTTTTGAGCCAGGATTAATTTACTGAGAACTTGACTGGACCTTATTTGTGATTGTAGTGTTATAACTAGCCGTAAGAACTTACCTCCCTCAAGAGATATTATAGCTGACGAAGAATGGCCTTTTTAGCTGCCCAAAGGTCAGAGTGTGAGCTGACCTGAAGAACATGAGGTTGTAATGCTCTAATATGTGATAAATAGCTGACGTGATCCTAATAAGTAATTCTGCCATGTCTCAAAGGTGACCTCTACTGGCAACACCACTGGATATAATCTCTATGTGTCTGGATGCTGCTGACATAGGATTGGTTACACAGAACAACTGGAGGTGGTGTCTGGAACGTACAATGTACCAGTGTATCTGAATGCCACATGATGGGCCCAATTCACAAAGGTAAACTGAGACCAAAAGTCTAAGTTTAGACCTGAAGTCTTGTCGTAGTTTGGACTCTTGCTCTGAGCAAGACTGCTGGTCTCAGGATGACAGTACTTTCGTTTGTAGGTGACTAAGTTCCTTCCTACAACTAGTTGTAACTGTTGTCCAAACCTTACCGGCTTACTAGCATTACTTCACCAGAAACACAATAGTAAAGAGGTGATTTGTAGCAGTCGCTTATGCATGGACTCAAAATAAGATCTCTCAGGGTTGTCGTGGTTAAACGGAAATTACCCTTTTCTCACAGATTATTATGTCTCATACAAACAAAGGCAATAACACAGATGCAGTGAAGTTATAATAGTTTTTTATTTAACATAACTGCAATTTGTTATAAGTTGCATGAATTGCAATGATTAGGATAATGAATATACCAAGCAACAGTATTGTGAAGAGGAGAGTCATTGTTATAAAGACCCCTACCATTATGCAATATATAACAGGAATATATGTATAGGTTTAAAAATGTAATAAGCCCTAATACCCTAAGGAGAGTAGGTCTAACCTCCTACCTAAAAAAGGAGAGCTGGGTTCGTTAAACCTAATCTGCCAAAACCGTGTCCATGAGAGGAGCCCCCAACCCTCGTTACCTTGGAATGAGGTTTCTATCTCGGACTCCGCAGGGACACGAAGACTGGGTCAGCGTCAAGATGACTGTAGCATCGGTATCAGCGATGGTGGCGATGCCCTCTGGTCGGAATCCCTCTGATTATCTGTCTAAAAGTGTGTTGTATTTATACAGATCTACAAGGTCCCCTGACATAAGTGTTATTCATAACAATAGATAACAGGCATGCTTAGGACGGCAATTAATATCAACAATCCCTCGAAAGTATAGAGAGGGAAAATCCCTAAGTGTGAATGCTTACTGTATGTTTGTCTTTCGTGCTTGATCTTGACGCCTTGGCGCAGTGACACTGATAATAGAACCCATAACAAGTGGCCTAACTATAAACAAGGCCGCCATTTTAAAGGAAATAAATAATTAAATGGACTAAGACAGAGCAAGCTAAGTAGGTTAAAAGTCACTGGGTGACGGGGGCACGAGTTTACAAGCCTACTGCTAAGCTAACTCCTGTTATCCCATTAAAACAAACTAGGATTCACTACACCCTCCCCATTGCCGTAACAGGTATGATGAAGGTAAGGAAACCCAATCGCTAAAAAAGCTGCTACTGAACTAAAAAGCCAAAAAACGAAAACGAAATCGGAGCTAAAAAAAAAAGGTACGTAATGACAAAAATAAATGCTGTGTGTTAAAATACGTTTTAAAAAACATTCAGAGATGTTAATATCAACTATGACAAGTATAGCAAACTTTCAGTTAAATTGCTAGTTTTTAGAACCGGGAACTGGCAAGCGAATTCACCAAATTATGTGCTATATGCAGGATCTTGAAGAATGTCATCGAAGTCACCATTCAAGGATCTTAAAAATGAGTCAACATCGTCTGAAGTGAAATTGAGAGCTGGACGGACAAACGGATCCACAGAGCAGAAGTGAGCCATATTCATCTGTGTATCGACACTCGCTGCAGCGTCCTCATCCATGTTAGTTTGTATAACAGAAGGCTCATAGGTGGCCTCGCGGAGCAACTTCAGTCTCAAGGGGCATGACCGTGTATGAACCCTCATCTGGGACATCAGCAGTTCGTGATCCACAGGAGATGTTGGTGCAACAGCAAGACAGACCATAGGCAGATGTTCAAAGAGACACCATATGCAGCGGAACACCGGTTGTACACACCAGAGTAGAGGCCGGAATGGCAATGACCAGTCAAACTCTAGTTCCACCAGCAAAGGTGTACCGAAGATCCGAACCATGCGTTCACGGCACAGCGGGGTTGACGGGAGCGGCTCCATTGCTCTGTGTCGCTGGAAAAAAACAACCACCGCGAATCAGAAAAAATAGCAGTAGTAGTCCGCCAATTAAAGCCAAAATAATTGGAAAGCCACCAAACACACTGGAAAAGAGAGAATGGATGGCTGATGGGATGACTCCGAAGACAGTCTGGAAGATGGACAAGAAACCAGACCCGACAGCCTTAAAGAAATTAACAATCCCAGTGGTGCTTGAAGCATTGAATATTCTGGATACCAACTCTCCAAAGTGTATGGGGAAATCGGTATTTAAAAGGGATTGTATCTCGGCTGATGATCTCGCAACCTGGAGAGCATACGTCTCTTTTGCGGATGTCAAGGCGACCTGTTTTTGAAACAATAGCGCCTTCAGTCTACTCAACTTGTCATAGTTCACATTAATAGTATCAATGTGGGGCCACATTTCAGATACGTGTATCTCTCGTGTGGGGGGAAACAAAACATGGCCACAACACGTAACGACCTTCGTGACTGAGATTGCGTAGGCAATTCCAGGTCGCAAGCCGCAACAGCTGTCATCGCTCAGTAGAACATAACTCCTATTAGAAAGTAAATGAAACACTGAACGAATCAAGGGGACGGGAGTACCCTTCAGAAAACAGGCCAAATTCGCGACCCCCGCATTGCAAAGACCGTGAAGAGACACCTGTTTGCATATCATGGAATGACAAACACTAGTCTCACATTCACTTCCGCTAAGAAAGACCTCCTGTTCGCCGTTCAGACATCGATACTCAAAGGGCAACTCCCACTCTTCCTTAATAAAGCTATCTCCTAGCTGTTCATAGCGTCCCACTGCAAGATGTTTCAGGCAATTTTAGAAACGAAAGGTCGAAAACGGTAAATTAATAATGCCGTGTAGGAGCCAGATAGTTGAAGGACTCTCTGCTACTGTGAAGGGCAACTTATCTAATTTTTCTACTTGAAGCAATGTAAAACGAGCCTCCCTTTTAGCCATTGTCTCTTGTTCCCTGGAAAAATTAAAAGCAGCAAATAGTTCACTTCCATTAATGTATTTCCATGGAATGTGGCCACTTCTCAGCGTCTGCAATGCCCAACCCAGCTGCATGATGGAACGTAGCTGTGTTTGCCCATGATATAACCGGGACAAATCAGTCTGAGTGATATCAATAGCAGATGACACTATATTCGACAGTGAGTATATCCTGTTGGATAGGGTGTTCATGCCATTATCGACAACAGCCAATGTTTTTTCCAAATTCTCCTTATCAAGTTGCTGTAAACGTGCAGCAGCCTCAATTTGAGAAAGTTTTCAAATTTCATTATACATAGCATATAAAAACCTTTTCGAGCGCTGCTTCCTAGGACCCAATAGGAAATCTTGTAAATCTATACTGTCTGAAAGAGTGTTCAGGTGTTGTTTAACCGCTGTTAAAGTGTTTGTCTGCACCCATTGTTGGCACAGCTTACCCACACTGTATGTTGTAATGATACCAGTATGTTGACCTGATAGAAAGCGAGGGTCTGGCCTATGAATGGAAAAACCCATTGAAGAGTTCAAAAACCGCCTCTCACACTCATCATTGTCGGTGGGCCATACCAACCATCCCCCGGGACGGGAAAGTGAAGAATTATAAGTACCAGCCTTAACCAATGCATCTAGCCTGTCCTCTGAAACATTAAGAAAGTGTTGCCAATCTCCAAATTTTGTCGGTGTAGGAATATTGGGCGTGTTTAAATCTTTAATTTTTGCTAACCCCAGACACGATGTCTGCTCAACAGTGTCATTCAAGAAAATCATTTGTACAGGAATTAAGCAAGCTTGAAACAAAGCTTCTCTACCCTGAATTTGCCAATCTTGTGTTCCCCATACACTCTTCAAATCGATAGTGTTCTTTCAATATTCATAACCTTCAATCGAGAGACGGGAAACAAAGGGGTCTGAATAAATCAGTTTTGTATCCGTTAGTAATAGTTTTCTAAATTGTGTTGTAGGTAATTTAAAATAATATGATTCAGCTTTCTTCGTATCATGCCCAGAAAAGTATGTGAATTTGTCATTGTAATACTTTGGACTCCCCACACGTGGAGTTGAACAGTGTTCCCATCGTGTGTAGTTAAAGAGAGGCCTATATCTAGTTGCACGGTGCAGGTAGTGATGTCCCCAATTGTTATAACAGAACATTTCCCCATAATTCATTGTATAATCATATACATCATCACTCCCAAAAGCGGAGTAGTCCTTCATCTCAGTTAGCATGGAATCAACTGTTTGGACATCCCAATCATCAGAGACAACATTAGGTGTAATAACATCAGACATAGAAATCTTGAACACGTATGGTATTTGAATTATCTCTGTAGGCCCGTAGATATCGAACGGAACTTTGTCCCAGACAATCCCATCAGGAATTGGAATAGCCGTAATATTGACAGGGGACAAACCACGTTGGACCTTATGTGATGAATGATGCGGTGTTAAAATTACATCAACAGGCTCCACTGAGGAGCGATCAGCAATATAGTGACCATTAATTAGTAAAAAGAAAACAGTCACAAACCCAATCCATAAAAACAATGCAATAAATGTCAAACAAAACCAGAGATAGTTCCATGGATATATCAAATAGTTCTGCTTAAGCCATCGATAGAATTGGCTACCTCTCGAACATTTTCCAGTCTCAGTAGAGGATGAATCTGAAGAAAAATCATCAATGTCTATAAAATAGCCAGAGGAAGTCTCCGCAAACACAGGACCCATGGAACTCTCATCCACTGCTCGTGGAAGTTCTTTATAGACAACGTTATTAGTCGTGGAAGTGTTCGTGTAAAATACAGCCAAATCCTGCAGCGAGGAGTCCTCCGAAGGTGTTACTGGAACCAACAAAAGTTCATTGTCCGCCCTCCCCATGGTCGAGGAAGTGTTCGGAACAACAGCTGACATAGCTGCATAGTCAGAAGTAGCGATGGTCATCCTACCATGTAGAGGGATGTCCTGTTGGGTAGTGAGAGGGGATCGGGAACTACCCAAGGGACCTCCTGGTCTACTGTGAAGAATCGGCCACATGGTGTAATTTGATGTCATCAATGGAGATAAATCTGTTGGATTTGGAACCAGACAACGGTGGAAGGATGACAGTCCTGGTGCCTTTTATCCCCAAGACCGGTACAGGTACTCTGTATGATGGACCAAACTCTTTTTTCACAGCGATTTTCTCACGAACCAGATCCCCAATGTTAGGAATCCAGCCAGACGAAGTTCTCGCCAAGTCCCTTATTCCCAAGGTCGCAGCACTTGCAGAACATTTATCATCTCGGAATTGTTGAAGCTCCTGCAAAACAGCGAGACGTTCTTTTATGTCAAATGGTGTTTCTGCTGCCACCATACCAGGGGCATCAAGATCGGGAACATACATAGTCGTCCCAAAGAGAACCTCATATGGAGACTTTCCCCCCCCCAAGGACCGTCTTGGCAGATTATTCAGTGCTCTCTGAACCCCATATAGGTGATGCAACCAACTGCGGCCTGAACCTAATTCTCGAGCTGTTAAGGAATGCTTTAGATCACGATTCTGCCTCTCCACGACCGAATTTCCCTCGGGATGGTATGGTGAGGAGTAATGGAGCTCATCACCCATCGTCCTCATGGTGTCCCTGAAAGCCTTAGAGGCAAATGCAGGGCCCTGGTCTGAATGGAATGCTGCAACCGCATATGTACCGATAAAGATCAGCAAATCTTTTATAACAGTCCGGGCGTCAGATCTAGAACAGGAATCTACAGCCACTAAAATGTATTTGTATGCACCATCAGGTTGCAAGGGACCACAGTGGTCCAGGTACACACAATGGAGTGGCTTGTCTGACACTAAGAGAGATGTCTGCGGAGGGCGTCTGATATTTGAGCCCTTAATCTGCTGACAAGTGTCACAGCAAAGGACATACGTTTTAGTCCGTCTGCATAGACCAGGCCACCAATTCCGTTGTTGTAGAATGGTGATAGTGGCCTGTATACCAGCATGTGCAGAAGCGACACCCTCATGTGCAGCTGTAATCAGCCCCAATCTTTGATCTTCATTTGGGATCACTTGATCACCAACATCAGGAATTGTTGCAAAAGCAACATTCTGTGCACTGATATGATATTTATAGTTCGTAGGGTATCCTTTCGGAAGGGGCTTGCCTGCAGCCGAGGCTTTAACGGCAATCAGTATTTCATTATCCAACCTTGTCCGAGAACGAGTCACTGCAGCCACAGAAGCCATAGCTACTGAAGCTTTGGCTGCTTCGTCAGCCAATGTATTACCGGCAACATGTATTCCTACACGTTGGTGCCCCAATGTATGAACTACATGGACACATGGCAGCTCATCCTTAAGATCAGCCACCCTTCCCCACAATATTTTGAGTTTAATGGTGTTCCCTTTAGAATCTCTAGACCCGTTCAGTATCCAATGATTGAGGTATTCATTGTATGACTGGACGCAGTAATACGAATCACAGACGATCAAAGTCTGTGTTCCTGGCTCTGAATGTTCGAGGGCTAGAAGAAGAGCCTTAAGCTCGGCCAACTGGGCTGTGCAGTCCCCTAAGGTCTGAGTGTAGGTATTATGAGGATGGAAAACTCTGTCTTCCATTACCCCGCACACGGCTGCGCAAGCTGCCGAGTATTGATGTTTAGTACCCACAGCCGGTTGTGCCGATCCGTCAGTGTAAATGATGGTATCATAACTGTCTATTGGCAATATGTGTAAGGGAGCGGGATACTCCTGTTCATACTGGAGAAATTCTTGTGTCTGAAGTCTTGGGTCAAACACATAATCAACATCAGTGGCGGTCAAAGATGTTGCCCATTGAATCCAGCGTGGATGTAATGCCTTAGCGTTTGGAACGCTCGCTTTGGTGACAGCCTCTAAGGCCGGTACCGGGGAGACAACAATAATGCGCTTCCCTTGGGCAAGTGGCCTCTCCTTTATGACGGCCTTCTGAACTGCTGTCAGAATTTTTTCAGTAGGAGCAAAACGTTTCTCTGCATTGGAGTACAAATGTGATTTGTATGCTATCGGCACCGTGTCACCCTCATTAAAGGTGACATAGGTAAATCCAAGGGCACCAGCTATTATTCTGATGACAAAATATGTTTTATTGTCACGTGTGTACAAGTGTCTAGCCTCCAGCATGTCCCGTTGTATATCCCTAAGGATGTGTGTGTGTGCAATTGTCCATCGCCTGCTAGAAAAATTGGGCTGAATTAAGTCATATAGTGGCTTGACGCGTTCAGCGTAATCTGGAATGTATGTTCTGCCAAAATTAAAGAAACCCAGTAATGACTGTCATTTCTTAAGCGTATTTGGAGGCTGTAGCTGAGCACACTTCTCTAAGAAGTGCGGGGCCAGGCTCTTCCCCTCGTGTGATAGTTCATATCCTGGGAACAATACAATAAGAAAGGCTATCTTGCTTTTCTTAAAATTAAATTTATATCCGAAGGCGGCAAATCCCAAAATTATCCGATCGACCCTTGCAAGATGAATGTCAAGGGTATCATCCACATATGATAATGCCTCGGAATCAAGCTCCTGTAAGATTGATGTGACACGGGCCGAAAACAGTCCTGGGCTGTTTTTATAGCCTTGTGGTAAACGACAAAAGCGTTTCTGAGAGCCAAAGGAAAATGCACTTAGGTCTCTACTTTCATGTGCTAAATTCTGGCAGAAAAATCCATTAGATATATCCAATGTAGTTTTGTATTTTTTACGCACTATATTATTAATCAGCGCTGTGCTGTGTGAATTTTGTATAGCATAAGTGCGTGCATGACTATTTAAGTGTCTATAATCAACCACTATTCTATATGAATGATCAGGTTTCGTAACGGGAAATAGCGGATTATTCATTGCCGATGTACAGGGCTCAATTACTCCCTGGTATTCAAGTTGTGACAGTATCTCTGTCACTGGAGCTTTTGCTTCATGTTTAACAGGGTACTGTGGCTACGGGTGTGGTGTAGACCTAACGGGAATAACATGACAAGGAGAGTCCTTGTCCCAACCTACATGATTACGGTATAATGCAGGTACCTGCGCTAAAGCCCAATCAGCAGCATAGGCTTTTTTGTCTTCCTACGGAACAAGATCGGAGAAAGAAGGCAAAATGACATCTTCCCCATGTGGGAGCTTGCGGACATGTTCAGGTGGCCAGTCTCTCTCGGCCAACAGGATATCACTAGTAAGTTCATTCCAGAATATTACACTAATAATGCGTTCCACGTCTCCCTCTATCTGAATTGTTAAATCATAAACCCGATCGGGTGGGAGAACGCGGCCATCCGCCGTTTCAACTGCGATATAATCGCTAGTTGCTGTCGCATCCAGATGATCTTTCAGACTCTGGCGACATATCGTGACCTCTGCCGCGCTGTCCAACAGAGTCACTGCCCACCTCTTCTTCCTCAACAGTGTTCTCAATACTACTGCCATTTTTAACTGTCAGTGCTGCCACTTTCTTCTTTTTAAACTGTGGCTTTTGCTGAGGAGTCTTTTCTTCTTTTTTAATGGTAGACTGCAGCGAGTCTTTCTTTTCTTTCACGTATTCCGGACGTCGATCTTGACGGCCCCCTCTCTCGCTACATCTATCCGGTGCGTCCTGAAAGGAACGAGAAGGACGTGAATCAGTATATCTGTCTGGAGTTCTAATGTTATCCCTATTCCTGAAATTATTTCTCCTGTCGGAGTACTCCGGATGCAGAGAATCAGCTCTTTTATTTCTCCTATCCTTGAAATCCTTTTGTTTGTCCCAGCGCTTTTTAGACCCCTCTAGTGCTTGCCTTGTACCTTCCTTATGGGTGGTACTCGGTATGTCCAATTTTTTAGGTTTGGCTCCCAGCCCATCCCGTCCTATACTAGTATAGGTATCAGAGATTATTTTCGGTAGCTCTCTCTCTTGTTCCTGGTGTGGAGTTTCCCGGAGACGCTGGCGTATCGCCAGTGCTACTGCTTCCCCTTTAATATTACTTAATATTATCGAGGAGACAGCGTGAAAGTTACGCATCAATTTCATCCCCAGATCTAGGGCCGGTGCAGCCCCATGCTCATTTTGTATTTGTTTCAACACTTCTGGTAAATTGGCCAGTATAGGGGTACCATGCATGGTAGTATAAACGGCAGCGAAGACTGTACCCCAAGTGGCACATTCATCCACAGAGGGAACCACCCCGAATGGCAAGCACATAGTGAGCAATCTATGTTTCTCCTGTGGCCCCGTATGGGGGAACACAGCTTCCAGCTGATTTGTTTTCTGAGCAATCCAGAACGGTATTTTTTCTCGATCCAAGGGCACTTTACCCATAATGGTATGCACTGTTTGTGGATTAATCCCAGTAGCCAATTGATATCCACAAGCTACTGGCGGTGCTGGACGCGCTGGTGTAGTGTTCAACGTTCGCATTACGAACTGGACCAATCGTCTATATAATGCCACTAATTAATTATATAATATCCTTAAATCTACAAGCGGCATAGTCTGTATGCCTGGGTGAGGTGTATATGTGGCAAACATGGGCCACGTAGGCCCTTCATTACTTAAAGGACCTAGCCTCACCCGTCGCAGTATATGTGGTAGGGCGCCTTCAAACCAGTTTTGATGCTCCTGATATGTGAGCGATATTTCATGATACTGGTATGCTTCGTACCTTACGGGTACGTCCGCAATGTCATAAGTGTGAAATGTGTGCGTTCGTTGGTCAGCCTCAGGAAAGGCAACCCAACAGTAAAATGTTTCCGTTTGGTATGCTTCAGTTGCTTCTATAATCAAAGTAACTTCCCCGCCCTCTTCTGTAAGGCCATGTGCTAATAAATGTTGTGTAAGTGCATGTCTAGCATTTGCAGGAATGTCTATGGTATTAGCCATAGTTGTTTAGAGAAACGGAACACCAAAAGTAGGGGAAGTTTTTTCCTTTTGTGAGATTGAGCTCGAACAACCTACAGCCTATTTAGGAGTTACCTGTTTGGCTGAGGAGGATTCTCCCAAAGACCACGGACGTCTCCGTATAATGGTACTGAGGGTACCTATTGTCTGTGAGACAGTGATAATCAGGGTAACCGTAAATTAGTGCCTAAACACCATCGTTGGTGGCGCCATGTCGTAGTTTGGACTCTTGCTCTGAGCAAGACTGCTGGTCTCAGGATGACAGTACTTTCGTTTGTAGGTGACTAAGGGGGTCATTCTGACCCTGGCGGTAATTACCGCCATGGCGGAGGTCGGCGGTAGCACCGCCAACAGGCTGGCGGTGCACCGCTGGGCATTCTGACCGCGGCGGTTCAGCCGCGGCCAGAAACGGAAAGTCGGCGGTGTCCCGCCGACTTTCCGCTGCCCTTGAGAATCCTCCATGGCGGCGGAGCGCGCTCCGCCGCCATGGGGATTCTGACACCCCCTACCGCCATCCAGTTCCTGGCGGTTCTCCCGCCGGGAACAGGATGGCGGTAGGGGGTGCCGCGGGGCCCCTGGGGGCCCCTGCAGTGCCCATGCCAATGGCATGGGCACTGCAGGGGCCCCCGTAAGAAGGCCCCAAAAAGAATTTCAGTGTCTAGGCAGACACTGAAATTCGCGACGGGTGCAACTGCACCCGTCGCACCTTCCCACACCGCCGGCTCAGTGGGAAGGGTGTTTCCCGCTGGGCTGGCGGGCGGACTTTCGGCGGTCGTCCGCCAGCCCAGTGGGAAAGCCAGAATGACCGCCGCGGTCTTTTGACCGCGGAGCGGTCTTTCGGCGGGAACCGCGTGGCGGGCGGTGACCGCCGTCCGCCGCGGTCAGAATGACCCCCTAAGTTTCTTCCTACAACTAGTTGTAACTGTTGTCCAAACCTTACCGGCTTACTAGCAGTACTTCACCAGAAACACAATAGTAAAGAGGTGATTTGTAGCAGTCGCTTATGCATGGACTCAAAATAAGATCTCTCAGGGTTGTCGTGGTTAAACGGAAATTGCCCTTTTCTCACAGATTATTATGTCTCATACAAACAAAGGCAATAACACAGATGCAGTGAAGTTATAATAGTTTTTTATTTAACATAACTGCAATGTGTTATAAGTTGCATGAATTGCAATGATTAGGATAATGAATATACCAAGCAACAGTATTGTGAAGAGGAGAGTATTTGTTATAAAGACCCCTACCATTATGCAATATATAACAGGAATATATGTATAGGTTTAAAAATGTAATAAGCCCTAATACCCTAAGGAGAGTAGGTCTAACCTCCTACCTAAAAAAGGAGAGCTGGGTTCGTTAAACCTAATCTGCCAAAACCGTGTCCATGAGAGGAGCCCCCAACCCTCGTTACCTTGGAATGAGGTTTCTATCTCAGACTCCGCAGGGACACGAAGACTGGGTCAGCGTCAAGATGACTGCAGCATCGGTATCAGCGATGGTGGCGATGCCCTCTGGTCGGAATCCCTCTGATTATCTGTCTAAAAGTGTGTTGTATTTATACAGATCTACAAGGTCCCCTGACATAAGTGTTATTCATAACAATAGATAACAGGCATGCTTGGGACGGCAATTAATATCAACAATTCCTCGAAAGTATAGAGAGGGAAAATCCCTAAGTGTGAATGCCTACTGTATGTTTGTCTTTCGTGCTTGATCTTGACGCCTTGGCGCAGTGACACTGATAATAGAACCCATAACAAGTGGCCTAACTATAAACAAGGCCGCCATTTTAAAGGAAATAAATAATTAAATGGACTAAGACAGAGCAAGCTAAGTAGGTTAAAAGTCACTGGGTGACGGGGGCACGAGTTTACAAGCCTACGGCTAAGCTAACTCCTGTTATCCCGTTAAAACAAACTAGGATTCACTACAGTCTAACTTTACTTGTAGTAAAATTAGACTTTTGATCTAAACTCAGATCAAAAGTCTAAACTTAGACCAAAAGTTTAACTTTACTCATAGTAAAGTTAGACTTTTGGCCTATGTTTAGACTTTTGGTCTAGACTCAAAATCTAAACTTAGACCAAAAGTCTAACTTTACTACAAGTAAATTAGGCTTTAGGTCTAAACTTAGACTATTGGTATAAACTTAGCCATTTGGTCCAAGATTACCTTTGCGAATCAGGCATGATGGGGGTTTAGCTATAAAAGCATTCAGTGGTTGATAGAATTCTTTTGCATCAAACTATCTGGAAATATTGTCTTTTGTTCCAAGGTGATGCCTAATCAGATCCACGGATGCAGGAAAGCCTTTAAGAAATCACCCATAAATGTTTGTAAAGCTCAAATGCTTTGTCCTGACAGGCAGTTTGTGGCAAAGGTCATTTATGCATGACTGAGGGTGATCGGTCAATACATATATGTAGCTTCACAATAGTAACTCTGAATATGGCCATATGAGGTGTCTAGGTACTGGAAAATGTACCTCCAATTTGATTCTGGCATTGGGGGGGGGAATTCCATGCACCTTGGGCGCTCCACCATGGATCCCCAGTATTGCCATACCAGTCTTCTGAGGTCTCCACTGCAGCGTGTGTCCATGGGTTCTGCCATCTTCTTTTCAGGATGGTCAGGGAACTCTGGGAGCCTCTGAGTGGCCAGTGCCATCAGGTGACATCAGAGACCCCTCCTGATAGGTGCTTACTTGGTTAGGTGAGCAATCTCCCTCTCAGGGCTATTTAGGTTCTCTCCTCTGGGTGTTTCCTCAGATTCGGTTTTGCAAGATTCCAGCAGGAATCCCCTGCAACCTCTGCTTCACCCTCTACCATCGGATCAATCTCAGAACTGTTCCAGGAACTCTACAACTGCAACAAAGTATCCCTAGTATGTGGCACCTGGGTACCCATGGCATTTGTGTTCCAGGAGATCCCTATGGGCGGCAGCATTTCTTTTGTCACCTATAAGGAGCTCATACAAACACTTCTTCAGGACTGCCATTGTAGCCAGAGTGAAATAGTGCAAGCACTGTTTCACAACCATTTTCACTGTGCCAGGTAACTTAGAAGTCATCTATATATCTAACCTTCAGTTCCTGAAGGCTAGGTGCAAAGTTACTGTATGTGACGCCATCCCTGCACTAGCAGAGGTACCCCCCCATTGTTCAGGACTAATTTCCCAGACTTTTTGAGTGCAGGGACACCATTATAAGTGTACACTACATATAGGCCAATACATATAAGTAGCTTCACAATGGTAACTCCGAATATGACCATGTGACGTGTCTAAAATTGAAAAATTGTAACACCAATCTGATTTTGGTATTGGGGGGCCGGTTCAATGCACCCTCTGGGCTCCACCATGTACCCCCAGTCCTGCCATACCAGTCTTCTGAGGTTTTCACTGCAGTCCCAACTGCTGCCACCTCACAGACGGGGTTCTGCCCTCCTGCAGCTTGAGAAGCTCAATCCCAGGAAGGCAGAACAATGCATTTCCTTTAGGAGAGGTGTGTTACACCCTCTCCCTTTGGAAGTAGGTGTTTCAGGCATGGGAGGAATGTCCTCCCAAAGCCTCTGTAAGTACTTTAAAGGGCACAGATGGTGCCTTCGTTGCATAATCCAGTCTACACCGGTCCAGGTACCCCCAATCCCTGCTCTGGCGTGAAAGAGGACAAAGAAAAGGGGAGTGAACACTCCCCTGTCCATCACCACCCCAGGGGTGGTGCCCAGAGCTCCTCCAGCATGTCCCTGGGTTCTGCCATTTTCTTTTCAGGTTGGTCAGGGAACTCTGGGAGCATCTAAGTGGCCAGTGCCAGCAGGTGATGTCAGAGACCCCTTCTGATAGGTGCTTACCCAGTTAGGTGACCAATCCCACTCTCATGACTATTTAGGGTCCCTCCTCTGGGTGTTCCCTTAGATTTGGTTTTGCAAGATTCCAGAATGACTCCTCTGCAACCTCTGCTTCACCTTCCACCATCATATCAACCCCAGAACTGGTCCAGGAACTCTACGACTGCAACAAAGTATCCAAGAAGACTACTGCAACTCTGTAACTTCAGCTCCTGCCAGCAACTGCAACAGTTTCCAGGTCGTGCACGCTATGAGGACAGCCTGTCTTCATCCTGCGCCTGAAGGACCGAAGGAATCTCCAGTGGAGTCACTTCTCTTCTTCTGCAGGTGTAGGAAAGTACCATCTTTCTTAGCATGTTACCCCCATTTTTACATGTATGTCAGTATGTTTTTGCCTGTCTCACTGGGATCCTGCTAGCCAGGACCACAGTGCTCATAGTTTGTGGCCTGAATGTGTATACCTTTCTTTTGCCACCCATAGGGACCTCAGACAAACCTTTACACAGGACTGCCATTGTAGCCTGAGTGAAATAAGGCACACATTATTTCACAGCCATTTTCACTGCACTTAAATAACTTATAAGTCACCTATATGTCTAACCTTCACTTGCTGAAGGTTAGGTGCAAAGTTACTAAGTGTGAAGGCACCCTTGCACTACCAAAGGTGCCCCCACATAGTTCAGGGCCATTTCCAGGGCCATTTACCCGGACTTTGTGAGTGCGGGGATACCATTACACACGTGCACTGAATATAGGTCAATACCTATGTGTAGCTTCACAATGGTAACTCCGAATATGACCATGTAACATGTATAAGATCATGGAATTGTCTCCCCATTCCAAATCTGGTATTGGGGAGACAATTTCATCCATCCTGGGGGTTCCACTGTGGACCAACAGTACTGCCAAACCAGCTCTCTGGGGTTTTCTCTGCAGCTACAACTGCTGCCACCCCACAGACAGGGTTCTGCCCTCCTGGGGTCTGGGCAGCCCAGTCCCAGGAAGGCAGAACAAAGGATTTCCTCTGAGAGAGGGTGTTACACCCTCTCCCTTTGGAAGTAGTTGTTAAGGGCCTGAGAGGAGTAGCCTCTCCTGGCCTCTGGAAATGCTTTGAAGGGCACAGATGGTGCCCTCCTTGCATAAACCAGTCTACACCAGTTAAGGGATCCCCCAGCCCCTTCTCTGGCACGAAACTGAACAAAGGATATGGGAGTGACCACTCCCCTGTCCATCACCACCCCAGGGGTGGTGGCCAGAACTTGTCCAGTGTGTCCCAGACCTCTGCCATCTTGAATCCAGAGGTGTGAGGGCACAATGGAGTGGCCAGTGCCAGCAGGTGACGTCAGAGACCCCTCCTGATAGATGCTTACCTGACTAGGTGGCCAATCCTCCTCTGAGGGCTACTTAGGGTCTCTCCAGTGGGCTTTTCCTCAGATTATGACTTGCAAGAATTCATCAGAGTTGCTCTGCACTTCTCTCTTCGACTTCTGCCAAGGATCGACCACTGACTGCTCCAGGACGCCGGCAAACTAGCAACAAAGTAGCCAGAAGACTACCAGCAACATTGTAGCGCCTAATCCTGTCGGCTTTCTCAACTATTTCCTGCTGGTGCATGCTCTGGGGGCTGCCTGCCTTTACCCTGCACTCGAAGCCATGAAGAAATCTCCAGTGGGTCAACGGAATCTTCCCCCTGCTTCAGTAGGCACTAAACTTCAGCTTCACTGGTACTATGGGTTCCCTCTCATCTTGACGAGAGTGGCCCCTGGAACACAGGTGGTGGACCCAAGTGACCCAGACTGTCCAGTGGTCCAACTGTCTGAATTTAGAGGAGGTAAGTCCTTACCTTCCCTCCGCAGACAGTAATCCTGTGTACCGCGTGTTCTGCAGCTACAAGGGCTTCTGTACACATTTCAAAGAAATCCTGCATGCACAGCTGAGCCTAGGTCCCCAGCACTCCGTCCTGTGATGCTCAGCTCCCTGAGTTGATCTCCGGTGTTGTGGGACCCATCTTTGCAGTGTTGAGACAACTGCCATGTTTAGACTTCTTGAACCCGTGTTCAAGGACTTCTGTGGGTGCTTCCTGCCTGTGCATGGGCTCTCTATCTTGCTGAGGGCCCCCTCTGTCTCCTATCCCAAGTGGCGACATCCTGGTCCTTCCTGGGAACAGGCAGCACCCTTTTTCTCCAACTGTGACTCTTGCAGCTAGTAAGTCTTGTTTGTGGTATTTTGCCAAGGAAACAACACTGCATCCTCCAGTACACTGTGGGACATCTTCTGCATGAAGAATAACTTCCTACTTCCTTCCGTTGTTGCAAATCTGGCAGCTTCTTCTAACAGGAGGCAAACATTTTGCACCTTCATCCAGGGTTTAGTGGGCTCCTGCCCCACTGGACACTTTAGCGACCCTTGGACTTGGTCCCCTTCCTTTGCAGGTCTTCAGGTCCATGAATCCATCTTCAGTGCTTTGCAGTATGTTGTAGTCCTTGCAAAATCCTTTATCACAACTTTAGTGTGTTTCTGGGGAAATAGTAGTACTTTACTCCTACTTTCCAGGGTCTTGGGGTGGAGTCTCCTTTACACCCTTAGTGTTTTCTTATACACCCAGTGACCCTCTACACACTATACTAGCCTAGGAGTCCATATGTGGTTCGCAAACCACTTTCTTAGTATATGGTTTGTGTTGCCCCAGGCCTATTGAATCCTATTGTATTCTACAGTGTTTGCACTACTTTTCTAACTGTTTACTTACCTGATTTTGCTTTGTGTGTATATTTTGTGTATTTTACTTACCTCCTAAGAGAGTATATCCTCTGAGATATTTTTGGCACATAGTCACTAAAATAAAGTACCCTTATTTTTAGTAACTATGAGTATTGTCTTTCTTATGATATAGGGCTCATTCCACCTGGAGGGAGCCGCCAAATGGCCGCTCCGCGGTCGAAAGACCGCGGAGGCCATTCTGGCTTTCCCGCTGGGCTGGCGGGCGACCGCCAGAGGGCCGCCCGCCAGCCCAGCGGGAAACCCCTCCCCACGAGGAAGCCGGCTCCGAATGGAGCCGGCGGAGTGGGTATGTGCGACGGGTGCAGTGGCACCCGTCGCGTATTTCAGTGTCTGCAAAGCAGACACTGAAATACAAAGTGGGGCCCTCTTACGGGGGCCCCACGACACCCCTCACCACCATCCTGTTCCTGGCGGTGAGGGGGTCGGAATCCCCCATGGCAGCGGAAAACCGGCGGGAGACCGCCGGTTTTCCTTGTCTGACCGCGGCCAAACCGCCGCGGTCAGAATGCCCTGCGGGCACCGCCAGCCTGTTGGCGGTGCTCCCGCATCCCCGGCCCCGGCGGTCCTTGACCGCCGGGGTCGGAATGACCCCCATAGTACCTATATGATAAAGTGGTATTGCATGAGCTTTTCATGTCTCCTAGTTCAGCCTTAGCTGCTCTGCTATAGCTACCTCTATCAGCCTAAGCTGCTAGAACATTCCTACACTCTACTAATAAGGGATCACTGGACCTGGCACAAGGTGTAAGTACCATTGGTACCCACTACAAGCCAGGCCAGCCTCCCACAGCAGGCACCTCTCTGCAGCGATGACTGGTACTCAGGGTTCCTGCTCCTGATGACGAGCATGGATCCTGGAACACAGGTGGTGGACCGAAGTGACCCAGTCTGTCCAAAGGTGCAGCTGTCCAAATTTGGAGGAGGTAAGAGCTTGCCTCTCCGAACCACACAGTACCCCTCTGCATCATGTTTTTTTGCAGCTCCTAGTGCTTCTGTGTGCTTCTCCAAAGAATCCTTCAAACACAGCATAGCCCAGGTCCCCAGCACTCTATCCGGCAATGCTCAGCTCCCTGAGTTGTTCTCCGGCGGCATGGGAACCTTTTATGTAGTGCTGCAATGACCGAAATTTGCAACTCCTTTGTCCCCATGTCCTGGACTCCTGTGGGTGATGCTTGGTCTTCTGAGGGCTCTCTGAAGCGCTGAGAGCCATCTCTCTCTCTCCTCAGTCTGAGTTCAGACCCCCAGGTCCCTCCTGGGTCCAGGTGGTGCCTTTTCCGTCCAAACACATCTTTTGTGTGAGCCAAGGCTTGTAGGTGGAATCCAATGAGGAAAACCAGCCTGCATCCATCCATTTGACGTGGGACATCTCTTGCACCAAGCAGGAACCTGCAGCTGTCTTCTTTGGCGCACCTCTGACTTTTTCTTCTAACCGGAGAATCTACTTTTGCACCTTCATCCGGGTTAGCAGGGACTCCTGTTACTCCTGGACTCTTTAGCTGTACTTGGACTTGGTCTCCATTCTCTACAGGTCTTCAGGTATAGGAATTCATCATTGGTGTCTTGCAGTCTTACTTGATTTTTGCATAATCCTTCATCCCAACTCCTAGTGTGTTCTGAGGAATCTTGCTGTACTTTACTCCTGCTTTCCTGGGCTCTGACGTGGGGTACTTTACTTACCTTTGGTGTTTTCTTACACTCCCAGCTCCCCTCTACACATTACTCTTGCCTAGTTAGGGAATTGACTTTCGCACTCCACTATTTTGCTATGGTGATTTTTACTATTTGTCCTATTTTATGACTGTTTACTTACCTGATTTTGGTTACTATTGTATATTTTGTGTTTAATACTTACCTCCTGAGGGAGTTTATCCTCTAAGATATTTTTGGCCCTGTGTCACTACAATAAAGTTCCTTTATTTTTGGTAACACTTAGTATTGTCCTACTTGTGTGTAAGTAATGTGTGACTACACTGGTATTGCAAGAGCTATGCATGTCTCCTAGTTCAGCCTTGGCTGCTCTGCCTACAGCTACCTCTAGACAGCCTGGCTTCCAGACACTGACTGCATTTCACTAATAAGGTATAACTGACCCGGTATAAAGTGTAAGTGCCTGTGGTACCCACTACAAACCAGGCCAGCCTCCTACATTGGTGGCAGTGGTCAGATAAGTACTTGCAATTGCCTTATCACTCCGTCACTGGTGCTTTCCACAAGAAAGTTTACTCTGCACTTAGAGCTATACAGAAGTATACTTACCAGTCTCTCTTCCACTCTAAAAACTTCAAAGAAAATTGATGAAGTAGAACTTTTTCTTTTTCCCAACTTTACCCTAACTTTTCTATCACCACGTCTTCCTCTGAGGCCACCACTAGGGTTGTCCAAACTAGCTATGAGAACCTTATCTTTAAAAATTTGAGGGGGTTTTGCTTAGAGAGAAGTCTAGGGATTGGGAAGAACCCTAACAAAGATTTCCTTTTGAACCTCCTTCTCCAGGATGACCAAGAACAGTCTGGTCACCAGGCAGAAGAGAAGGTGGAGGGAAATTCTAACCAGGTAGATTCAAGAGAGGGTCCTGAAGATCCAGGGGAGGGTCCTTCCACAGATATTTCCACTAACAAACTGAAGTAGGGCTCTCTTCACACCTAGAGTCCAGGGAGCTAAGGTCACGCGAGTTAGGGAAAGATCAACCTCTCCTTACTCCCATGTCACGTCAGTCTCAGTAGTGTCAAACACAACCAAACCTGAGGACAACACCATAGATACGGAATTTAGAAAGCTGAGGTTGGTGGAGGCCAGACTGAGGCTGCAACAGCAACAGTTGGCCTTAGATAGGGAATTCCTATCCGTGGAAAGGGAAAGACAGGGGTTGGGGTTAGTTCCCCTTGGTGGCAGCAGCACTAACCGTTTCAGAATTTGTGAGGTCAGGGAGGACAGCATTAACTCCGCGAACTTACACAAGATTGTTCCCCCATACAAGATAGGGGATGATATCCAAAAGTGGTTTGCTGCACTTCAGAGGGCTTGTAAGGTTCAAAAGGTCCCCTCAAAAGCAGTGACCTGCTATACTTTGGCTGTCCTTCTCTAACAAAGGAAATGACAGACTACTCACTGTTAGGGAGGAGGACTCAGACAATTACAACATTCTCAAAAACGCACTCATTTATGGCTTTGGGCTCACCACAGAGCAATACAGAATTAAGTTCAGGGAAACCAAGAAAGAATCTTCACAAGATTGTGTTGACTTTGTGGGCTGTTCTGCCAAAGCTTTAGAAGGTTGGTTACATGCCAGTAAAGCATCTGATTACCAAGGTCTGTATAATCTGATTTTGAGAGAGCATATACTGAAAGGTTGTGTGTCTGATTTGTTACACCAGTATCTTGTGGACTCAGATCTGAACTCTCCCCAAGAATTCGCAAAGAAAGCAGACAAATGGGTCAGAACAAGGGTGAGCAGAAAAGCTCATACGGGGGTGACAAAGAAAAGAAGAAAGATGGTGAAAAATCTCAGGATAAGCTTGGGGATCAAAATAAACATAAATATCCTTCTTCAGGTCCACAACACTCCTCTAGGGGTGGATATAAATCATCTTCCTCTTCTTCACACTCTACACACAATAAAAAAGCACTGATGCTATGTGTGCAGAGGTAAAGGCCATAGGCCAGGGGATAAGTCCTGCCCAGGTAAAGACCCTGAGCTTACCACCACTAATATATCCACTTCAAACTCTAGTGTCCCTAGCTGTGGTAGTAATAGTAGTAGGACTACTGGCAATAGTCAAACAAAAGTTATAGTTGGGTTCACTTTTGTATCCATCATAGAAACTGGGGTAGGTGTAGAAACCCCCAAGACAGTTTCTGTCACACCTGGTGGCCTTGGCCTTGCCACCTTGGCTACTTGTCCCCTTAACATGGACAAGTACAAGCAGTCAATTCTAATAAATGGTGCCAGTATCACTTTGCTGACTGAAAACCTGGTGTCACCTGCACAACACCTCCTTGGACAGAAGTACCAGGTTACTGATGTCAATAACTCCACTCAGTCTCTCCCCTTAGCTGTGGTGCAACTTAGTTGGGATGGAGTTACTGGCCCAAAGGAGGTGGTGGTATCACCTAACTTTCCTGTAGACTGTCTATTAGGTAATGACCTAGAAGCCCCAGGACAGCAGCCCTGTCCTGACATAGGATCAACGGATCATTCCCACTGCCCCATGGTAAACCTTATAAATAGAGAATCTGAGAATGTGCACTTGCACTGTTTTCTAGGTAAAAATCTCCAAACAGGGTGGTTTACATCCCCACAGGGCAGTAACCATACAGTGGATGATAAAGGGAGTAACTACTCTATTGCAGATCTACTCTCCACTTATCACTACTTAGACAATAAAGTCTCAACTGGCCAAGGTTAGCCTTATTGTCGTTCATTTGGAAGGGGGGTTATGTGAGAAAGTAGCCTCCTTCTAGCATGGTTACACCTATTTTTGGACTGTTTGCCTATGTTTGTCAGTGTGTTTTTACTGTCTCACTGAGATCCTGCTAGCCAGGACCCCAGTGCTCATAGTTTGTGGCCTACATGTCAGTATGTTTTACTGTTTTGTCAGTGTGCTTGACCGGGTCACTGGAGTCCTGCTAAGCGGAACTCCAGTGCTTATGTTCTCTCTGATTCCAAATTTGTACTTACCTAGTGGTAACCCAGTATTCCACTCCAAATTGGCATACTGGACCCCCTTTATTAGTCCCTAGTATATGGTACCCAGGTACACAGGGCACTGAGGTTCCAGGAAATACTTATGGGCTGCAGCACTTCTTTTGCCACCAATAAGAAGCTCATACAAACACTTCTTCGGGAAGTTCACAGATCCCCAGTCCCTGCTCTGCATTGAAACTGGACAAAGAAAGGGGAGTGACCACTCCCCTGTCCATCACCACCCCCGGGGTGGTGCCCAGAGCTCCTCCAGTGTGTCTCAGACCTCTGCCATCTTCTTTTCAGGATGGTCAGGGAACTCTGGGAGCATCTGAGTTGCCAGTGCCAGCAGGTGACATCAGAGACCCCTCCTGATAGGTGCTTACCTGGTTATGTGGTCAAGCCAGTACTCTGGGCTATTTAGGGTCTCTCCTTTGGGTGTTTCCTCAGATTCGGTTTTGCAAGATTGCAGCAGTACTCCTCTGCAACCTCTGCTTCACCTTCTACCAACAGATTAACCACAGAACTGCTCCAGGAACTCTACAACTGCAATAAAGTATCCAAGATGGCTACTGCAACTCTGTAACTTCAACTCCTGCCAGCAACTGCAAGAGTTTCCAGGTCGCGCAGGCTCCAAGGACTGCCTGTCTTCATCCTGTACCAGAAGAACTGAAGGAATCTCACGTGGAGTGACGGAGTCACTTCCCTGCTTCAGCAGGCACCTCTCCTCAGCAACGACCTATACTCTGGGTCCCCTCTCCTGATGATGAGCGTGGATACTGGAACACAGGTGGTAGACCGAAGTGACCCAGACTGTTCAAAGGTCCAGCTATCCAAATTTGGTGGAGGTAAGAGCTTGCCTCTCCGAGCCAGACAGTACCACTGTGCACTGTGTGTTTTGCAGCTCCTAGGGCTTCTGTGCACTTCTCCAAATAATTCTTCATACACAGCATAGCCCAGGTCCCCAGCACTCTGTCCTGCAATGCTCAGCTCCCTGAGTTGTTTTCCGGTGGCGTGGGATTCCTTTGTGTAGTGCTGTGATGACTGTGATTTGCCACAGCTTTGTCCCCGTGTCCTAGGACTCCAGTGGGTGCTGCTGGGTCTTCTGAGGGCTCTCTGAAGTGCTGAGAGCTCCCTCTGTCTCCTTAGTCTACATTCAGACCCCCAAGTCCCTCCTGGGTCCAGGTAGTGCCTTTTCCTTCCAAACACGTATTTTGTGTGAGCCAAGGCTTGTAGGCGGAATCCAACGAGGAAAACCAGCCTGCATCCATCCATTCGACGTGGGGCATCTCTTGCACCAAGCAGGAACCCGCAGCTGTCTTCTCTGACATTTACTTCTAACTGGAGGATCCACTTTGCACCTTCATCAAGGTTAGCAAGGACTCCTATTACTCCTGGACTCTTCAGCTATACTTGGACTTGGTCTCCTTTCTCCACAGGTCTTCAGGTCCAGGAATCCATTGTTGGTGTCTTGCAGTCTTGCTTGGTTTTTACATAATTCTTCATCATGAATCCTAGTGTGTTCTGAGGAATCTTGCTGTACTTTACTCCTGCTTTCCTGGTCTCTGGGGTTGTGTACTTTACTTAGCTTCACTTGTCACTTGTTTCTTACACTCCCAGCACCCCTCTACACACTACTCTTGCCTAGGTGGGGAACCAACTTTTGCATTCTACTATTTTAGCACTCTCATTGCAGGCCTTCCAGCTCTGAAGGCAGGGTGCAGAGTGTCTGTGTGTGAGGGCACCCCTGCACTAGAAGAGAATCCCCCATGACCTCCAGGACCTTTTTCCTGGACTTCGTGAGTGTGGTGATGGCATTTTACGCATGCACTGGACATAGGTCACTACCTACGTCCAGCTTCACATTGGTAACTCTGAATATGGCCATGTTCGGTGTCAAATATGTTGGAATCATACCCCAAGGCTTTTGCAAGCATTGGTTGTAGGATTCCATGCACTCCTGGGGCTTCTTTGGAGGACCCCTAGTACTGCCATTACAGCCTTCTGATTTTTTCCAGGCAGCCCCAGCTGCCGCCACCTCAAAAACATGGGTTTGCCCTACCGTTGCTCAAGCAGCTCGAGCTCAGGAAGGCAGAAAAAAACATTTCCTTTGGGAGAGGGGTGTTACACCTTCTCCCTTTGGAAATAGGTGTTACAGGCATGGGAGGGGTAGCCTCCCAGTGCCTCTGGAAATGCTTTGAAGGGCACAGATGGTGTCCTCCTTGCATAATCCAGTCTACACAGGTTCAGGGACCCCGAGTCCCTGCTCTGGCACGAAACTGGACAAAGAAAAGGGGAGTGACTACTCCCCTGTCCATCACCACCCCAGGGGTGGTACTCAGAGCTCCTTCAGAGTGTCCCTGGGTTTTGACATCTTGGATTTCAAGTTGGCAGGGCACTCTGGGAGCATCTGAGTGGCCAGTGTCAGCAGGTGATGTCAGAGCCCTACCCTGATAGGTGCTTACCTGTTGTTGCTGACCAATCCCCCCTTCAAGGCTATTTAGGGTCTTGCCATTGGGTTGTTATCCAAGTTGGATTGCAAGACTCCAGCTGCAATCCTCTGCATCCTTTATTAAACCTTCTTACCAAAGAAACTGCATCTGGGCCCTCCAGGAACTCTACAATTGCAACAAAGAAGCAAGACGCCTTCTGCAACATTGTATCTTCAGCTCCTGCCAGCAACTGGTTGTGCATCCTCAGAGGACAGCCAGTCTCCAGCCTGCACCAGAAAAATGGAGGAATCTCCCTTGAAGTGAAGAATTCACTTCCCTGATTTAGCAGGCACCCCTCTGCAGTGATGACTATGGCTTGGGTCCCCTATTCTGAAGAAGTGCGTGGATCCAGCAACACAGGTAGTAGACTGAAGTGGTCCCGACATTCCTGACATCCAACTGTCCAAATTTGGTGGCAGTAAGATTCTGCCACCCCACGCAAGACAGTACCCCATGGACTGCGTGGTTTGCAGTTGCCAAGGCTTTTTGGCATCCTTCCATAAAGTTCTTTGTGCACCATGCACCTCCAGCTACCAGCACTCCTGGGATCCCTTGTGTAGTTCTGCGTGGGCCTCCTTTTGCACCTTCTTTGTCACCCGTGCTGTGAGACTCCTTTGAGTGCTGCCTGGTCTCCTGAAGGCTCTCTGAGTTGCTGAGAGCACCCTCTAACTCCCGCTCCTGGGTAGAGTCCACCAGGTCCCTCCTGGTCCAGGGCAGCACCATTTTCCGCTAACCACATGCTTTGGGTGTGCCAAGGCTTTTTTGTGGAATCCAGCGACACAAACCATACTGCATTCATTCACCCGGTGTGGGGCATCTTCTGCACCAACCAGGAACCCGCATCTGTCTTCTTGGGTGCAATACTGACTGTTGTTCTTCACTGGTGGTTCTTCTTTTGCACCTTCATCCGGGATAGCAGGGGCTCCTGTTCTCCCTGGACTCTTCAGTGCTTCTTGGACTTGGTCACCTTTTTCCACAGGTCTTCAGATCCATGAATCTATCGTTGATGTCTTGCAGTCTCTTCTGGTTATTGCATAATCTTCATCCTCGAGTTTTTGTGTGTTCTAGGAAAGTGACTGTGATTTACTCCTGCTTTCCTGGGCTCTGGGGTGGGTTATATTACTTACCTTTGGTGTTTTCTAATACTCCCAGTGCCCCTCTACACACTACACTTGCCTAGGTGGGAAACCAACTTTCGCATTCCACTTTCTTAGTATATGGTTTGTGTTTCCCCTAGGCCCATTTCTCTGTGGTATTTTTGCCATTTGTGTACCAAAATAAAGTACCTTTATTTTTGTAACACTGAATATTTTCTTTCATGTGTGTGAGTACTGTGTGACTACAGTGGTATTGCATGAGATTTGCATGTCTCCTAGTTAGGCCTTAGCTGCTCATCCATACTACTCCTAAAGAGCCCGGCTTCTAGACACTGTCTACATTTCGCTAATAAGGGATAACTGGACCTGGTATAAGGTGTAGGTACCTTAGGTATCCACTACAAACCAGGCCAGTCTCCTACACTCTCCCTCCTAATCACTGCTTTCTGCTTACTCTTAGTCTTGTTTTGTGCATGCCTGCTGTCCTCCTTTCCCTCCATCCAGGAGTTTTCCTTCTGCTCTGCCCAGTTTTGTGCATTCCTGCCTCTCCCTCCTTCTCACTGCTTTCTCTTTGAGCTCAGTCTGGCTTTGTGCACGCCTGCTGCCCTCCCTTTCCTCCTTATCACTGCTTTGTCCTTGCACTTAGCCTGGTTTTTTAGGTGCCTGATGCCTGCCTTTCTCTCCTTCTCATTGCTTTTTTTAATGTGATCAGCCTGGTTTTGTGCATGCCTGCTACTCTTTTTCCCTCTTTCTCTCTGCTTTCGTCTTGAGCTCAGCCTGGTTTTGTCTATTCCTGCTGCCTCCAGTTCCCTCCTTCTTAGTGCTTTCGCTTTGCTCTCAGCCCTGTTTTGAGCATGCCTGCTGTCCTTCTTTCCCTCCTTCTCACTACTTTGTCCTGAACTCAGCCTGTTTTTTCACGTGCTGATGCCTGCCTTTCCCTCCTCCTCATTACTTTTTCCTTGCACTCAGCCTGGTTTTGTGTATTCCTGATGCCCTTTGTTTCTTTCCTTCTCTCCTTATCTATGCATGCCTCTCCCTCCTTCTCACAGCTTTCTGCTTTCCCTCAGCCCAGTTTTGTGCGTGCCTGCCTCTCCCTCCTTCTAATTGTTCTCTCCTTGCTCATAGCCAATTTTTGCGTTTGCTTGCTGTCCTCCTTTCCCTTCTTCTCACTGCTTTGTCCTTGCAGTCAGCCTGGTTTGGCCCATACCTGCTGCCTGGCACCCCCTCTTTCTCACTGCTTTCTGCTTGAGCTAAGCCCGGTTATGTGCATGCCTGCTGTCCTCCTTCTTCTCACTGGTTTCTCCTTGCTCTCAGCCGGGTTTTGTCCATGTCTGCTGCTTGCCTCTTCCTCCTTCTTATTGCTTTCTGCTAGTGTTGTGCCTGATTTTTATGCATGCCTGCTGTCCTCCTTTTCATGCTTCTCATTCCTTTGTCCTGGTGCTCAGCCCAGTTGCATCCATGTCTGCCTCTCCCTCCTTCTCACTGCTTTCTGCTTATGTTCAGCCCTGTTTTGTTCATGCCTGCTGCTTGCCTCTTACTCTTTCTTATTGCTTTCTGCTCGTGCTGTTTCCGATTTTTGTGCATGTCTGCTGTCCTCGATTTTCTGCTTCTCAATCATGTGCCCTTGCATTCAGCCTGACTTTGTCCATGCCTGCCTCTCCTCCTTCTAATTGTTTTCTCCTTGATGTCAGCCAGGTTTTGTGTTTGCTTGCTATCCTCTTTTTCCTCCTTCTCACTGCCTTGTCCTATTGCTTAGCCTCATTTTTTCCATGCCTGCTGATTGCCTTTCTCTCCTTCTCACTGCTTTCTGCTTGCGCTAAGCCTGGTTTTGAGCAGGCCTGCTGCCTGAATCTCCCTCCTTCTCAATGCGTTCTGCTTGCTCTCAGCCCAATTTTATGCATGCCTGCTGACCTCCTCTCCCTCCTTCTCAATTCTTTGTCATTGATCTCAGCTCGGGTTTGTCTGTTCCTGCTGCCTGACTCTCCCTCCTTCTCACTGCTTTCTGCTTGTGCTCAGCTCAGTTTTGTCCATGCCGGCTGCTTGCCTCTCCCTCCTTCTTATTGCTTTCTGGTTCTGCTGTGCCTGATTTTTGTGCAAGCCTGCTGTCCTCTTTTCCCTGCTTCTCATTCCTTTGTCATCGTGCTCAGTCCAGTTTTGTCCATGCCTGCCTGCCCTCTCCCTTCTTCTCACTGCTTTCTGCTTGCAGTCAGCCAGGTTTTGTGCATGCCTGATGCCTGCCTCCCCCTTCTCACTACTTTCTGCTGGCACTCATCCCTCCTTCTCACTGCTTTCTTCTTGCGCTCTGCAACTCCCACCTTCTCACTTCTTTTTTAGTTCGCTCAGCCCAGTTTTTGCACACCTGCTTCCTGCCTCTCACTCCCTCATTCTCACTGTTTTCTGTTTGTGCTCAGCACATTGTTATGTATGCCTGCTGCCTGTCTGTTCCTCCTTCTCACCACTTTCTGCTTGCTATTCTAGGACAACAGGGGGAGCCTCAAGTCCACTGCGCTCCCACCAGCTCCCATCCTCTTCTGGAGCTGGAATTGCTGCCACAGGCAAGGAGCTGCTTTAAATAGTAGTTCCCTGCTTGCCGGAGCAGTATTTTCATCTCTTTCCCTACACACATGTTTCTGTGCAGGGAAAGAAATGAAAACTCCGCTTTCAGCAAGAGGGAGCTGTTTGACAGCTCCTGCTTGCTGAAAGCAGAGTTACGTTTGCTGTTGCTTGGTGGGAGCTGTCTAAAATCTCTGTGGGAATTTAAATGGGAAATATACTTTTTTGACTCCCCCCTTTTTGACGGACCCCACTTGGAAAATCACCCCGAGACTGTCCATGCACAACAAGATTCTAGAGAGCACTTTTTTGGAAAATTTCATGAAGATTCATCAAACTGTGGCAACAATATAGACAAGTCAAATAATGCTTTTTCAATGGAGACTAAGGGGGTCATTCTGACCCTGGCGGTCACCGACCGCCAGGGCCAACGACCGCGGAAGCACCGGCAACAGGCTGGCGGTGCTTCCATGGGCATTCTGACAGCGGCGGTACAGCCGCGGTCAGAAACGGGAAACCGGCGGTGTCCCGCCGGTTTCCCACTGCCCCAGGGAATCCTCCACGGCGGCGCTGCTTGCAGCGCCGCCATGGGGATTCCGACCCCGTTACCGCCATCCTGTTCCTGGCTTTTTTCACCGCCAGGAACAGGATGGCGCTAACGGGTGTCGTGGGGCCCCTGGGGGCCCCTGCAGTGCCCATGCCAATGGCATGGGAACTGCAGGGGCCCCCTAACAGGGCCCCACATTGATTTTCAAGATCGCGATGGGTGCCACTGCACCCGTCGCACGCCTTCAACTCCGCCGGCTCCATTCGGAGCCGGCTTCCTCGTTGAAGGCGCTTTCCCGCTGGGCTGGTGGGCGGCCTTCTGGCGGTCGCCCGCCAGCCCAGCGGGAAAGCCAGAATGGCCGCCGTGGTCATTTGACCGCGGTGCGGTCATTCGGCGGCTCGACCATCAGTATATCTATTACAGTTCTATATATGTAACAGTTTGTTATAGCAGAGTAACAAAAAAAGGAAGAAAAAAAACAAAAGGGGACAGGGTGCGAACCATGACCCCTTACCTCTGTTGGTGGGGTCCCAAAGGGACCTCCCCAGGGCTACAAAAGCATGTTTTTTAAATTTTACATGTAGAGATGTGGTCGGTTGATCCGTGAAATAGTTCATAAAATTTTTAAAAAATGAAGAGCAGTCTCCCTCGCTTCGGTAGCCTAATGATCCTGGGGTGGGCCACGTCCCAGCGCCCTCCTGCTGCCCTGGAACTGCCACCTCCCCAGGGGTTTCATGTAATAGGTGTGGGCCATCTGGCCCCAAGTGCCGCGGGGACCACCACTTCCATGGGGTGTTAAGCTAATTTGTATTTATTTTTTAACAGGGACCACCATCCCACGGGGCAACTCTGTACTTAGAGACGTGTGCCCCCCCACAATGTGCCAGGGACCACCACTCCCCCCTGTGGGACCCCAGTGCCCCCTGGACCACCACCCCAGGCTAATCTTATTGGAGGGGAGCAATGCAGCCCCCCTCATGGACCCAATAATGTCTCTGGGGACCGCCATCCCACATGCCCAGCTCCTGCTATGCCCCAGGCTGTTTGCTGCAGGTCCCTTAAACCTTTGTTTTCTCAGTAAATTTCTATGTATTTTTTAACATATAGGGGGTTATTACAACCCTGGCAGACGGTGTTAAAGCGGCGGTAAGACCGCAAACAGGCCGGTGAAAAAAAAAAGGGAATTATGACCGTGGCGGAAACCGCCAACAAAGACAGCCACTTTAACACTCCGACCGCCACGGCGGTACAGACAAGCAGCGCGGCGGTCACCGCCAACAGACAGGCAGGAGACAAAGTAACGCCCACAGTATCACAACCTACCAATCTGCCACCTTTTCCGGGGCGGATTCACCGTGGATAAAAACACGGCGGAAACAGCCATTTCAAAGGGAAAACGCTCACCTCAAACACTCCACGAGGAAGGAGGGCACCATGGAGCCGGAACTCCAAATACTCCCTGCGATAGTCTTCCTGCTCCTGTACGATCATCATCAACGCCGGCGCCGAAGACAACGGTGAGTACTGCACCGACGACATAGGGGAGGGGGAGGCTAAAGTCAGGGACACACACATGCAACACCCCCACCCCCACCCCGACCCTCACCCACTACAACACACACACCAATGCATATCCAAATATCACAGTAACAACCCCCAACCCCCCCGGAAGAATGCAAAGACAAAAGGAAATGAGTGCAACCATTGTAATGTATCAAAATACAGTAAGTTAATATACACAGATATATATACACATTCAACAAAATATACATCACGATTAGTAGTGTAGGTATGCACCATTCAATGTCCGTGGACCACTGGGCCCAAAATACATGGGCGAGGCCCACACAAGATACCTGAGCAAAACGAAGAGAACACTGCAGGGGCATCGGATCGAAATACAACAGGCACCTCAGGGGGAAGGGAAGGGGCGGCACCTCAGCCGGATGACAGCACCACGCCAGATCCACAAGGGGGCTCCATGCCCATTGATGTATCCTGGGGAGTGCAAAGCCACAGTCTCTCAAGTTTCTACAGTGGGTGGTTTGCCCACTGTACCATCCTGGGGAGTGCAAAGCCACAGTCTCTCAAGTCTCTACAGTGGGTGGTTTGCCCACTGCTTTATCCTGGGGAGTGCAAAGCCACAGTCTCACAAGTCTCTACTGTGGATGGTTTGCCCACTGCTTTATCCTGGGGAGTGCAAAGCCACAGTCTCTCAAGTCTCTACAGTGGGTGGTTTGCCCACTGCTTTATCCTGGGGAGTGCAAAGCCACAGTCTCACAAGTCTCTACAGTGGGTGGTTTGCCCACTGCTTTATCCTGGGGAGTGCAAAGCCACAGTCTCACAAGTCTTTTCAGTGGGTGGTTTGCCCACTGCTTTATCCTGGGGAGTGCAAAGCCACAGTCTCTCAAGTGGATGACAGTCTCCACTGGTTCTGGAGGGGGACTGGTACCCAGAGTGCTTCATCCTGTTAAGGACTGAGGTAGTGGATGCTGTTCTCCACTGGTTCTGGAGGGGGACTGGTGCCCAGAGTGCTTCATCCTGTTAAGGACTGAGGTAGTGGATGACAGTCTCCACTGGTTCTGGAGGGGGACTGGTGCCCAGAGTGCTTCATCCTGTTAAGGACTCTGGTAGTGGATGCTGTTCTCCACTGGTTCTGGAGGGGGACTGGTGCCCAGAGTGCTTCATCCTGTTAAGGACTGAAGTAGTGGATGACAGTCTCCACTGGTTCTGGAGGGGGACTGGTGCCCAGAGTGCTTCATCCTGTTAAGGACTTAGGTAGTGGATGCTGTTCTCCACTGGTTCTGGAGGGGGACTGGTGTCCAGAGTGCTTCATCCAGTTAAGGACTGAGGTAGTGGATGCTGTTCTCCACTAGATCTGGAGGGGGACTGGTGCCCAGAGTGCATCACTCTCCCCGTGACGGTCCCAGTTCCGTCACTGCCCCTGCCGCACATGGGCTACCGGTGCTTGAGTTGGCGGTGCTTGCCCTGTTCAGCAGTGCTTGTCATGGTGGTCTTTGCCCTGTTCAGCAGTGCTTGCCCTCTTCAGCGTTGCTTGACATGGCGGTCTTTGCCCTGTTCAGCGGTGCTTGCCCTGTTCAGCGGTGCTTGACTTTGCAGTTTCTGACCTGTTCAGCGGTGCTTGCCATGGCGGTCTTTGCCCTGTTCAGCGGTGCTTGACTTTGCAGTTTCTGACCTGTTCAGCGGTGCTTGCCATGGCGGTCTTTGCCCTGTTCATCCGTGCTTGCCCTGTTCATCGGTGCTTGACTTTGCTGTCTCTGACCTGTGCAGCGGTGTTTGCCATGGCGGTCCCTCATTGCCCAGCGGGGCTGTGGCTGGCGTGGCCCTCCTGGGCACTGACTCTGGCGGTGGTCTCCTGACCAGTGACGATGGGACTGCCCTCCTGGGCACTGACTCTGGCGGTGGTCTCCTGACCAGTGACGATGGGACTGCCCTCCTGGGCACTGACTCTGGCAGTGGTCTCCTGGCCAGTGACGATGGGACTGCCCTCCTGGGCACTGACTCTGGCGGTGGTCTCCTGACCAGTTACGATGGGACTGCCCTCCTGGACACTGACTCTGGCGGTGGCGTCCTGGCCAGTGACGATCGGGCTGGCAGTGGCCTCCTGGGCAGCGGGATGATGGCGGCCTTCTCCACCGTGCTGCTCTTCCCAGACTTTGGCGCTTTCTTCTGCCCCTTCCCCACCTTGGGAGGAGTCACAGCTGAGTCGACAGTCCCCCCGGGACCCTTGTGAGCGGCTTTGCCAGCTGGAGTCTTCCCCCTATCCCGTTGGGCACTGTCCAACTTCTGGTGCTTCACAGGGGGGGGACTGGCTGTCCTTTGGCTCCGTGTCACACTGGCTGCCCTGGTGCCCGGTGAACTCCACATACCTCTAACAGGCACCACTGGTACCGGAGATTTCTTGGCTGAGGTGCTAGTACGGGACCTATGAATTGGAGGGGGGGTGGTGGGAAAGAGGTCAACGTTGCTCAGGAAAAGTTTCTGACGAACACTGGGACGGGTAGCTGGAGGGGGTCTGGGAGTGGAGGAAGAGGAGGTGGTTGTATGAGGTGTAACTTTTAATGATTTGGGTGCAGGTGCATGTTCTGGAGGCTGTCGTGAGGTGGATGGATGTTGGGTGTGTGTGTGCCCGCGTTTGTGTACTTTGGGAGGGGGCGTCACAGATACACTGGGAGAGGACACAGGGGACGTGTAAATGGTAGTGGGGGTGGTGAGTGCAGGTGGGCGGGGTGTGGTGGTGGGTGTGCTGATGTGAGTCCTAGTGGCTGTAGTGGTAGTGCATGCAGGTGAGAGTGTAGACGACACTTGGAGGGAGGAGGGAGATGACGAGGAGGGTGACACAGTGGAGGCAGTGGATGTTGCTGTGTCTGTATGTGGGTGAAGCTTGTGTGAGTGCCTGTGGGATGTGTGTTGCCTATGTTTGCCTGAGCTTCCCTTGTGTGGTGAGGTGTGTGCAGGCTGGTCTGATGGTGTGCTTGGGATAGGCAGAGGTACAGGGGATTGGGTCTGGGTGGAGGAAGTTGGAGGGGGGAGGCTAGAGACAGGGACAATGGCTGCCATCAGTGCTGAGGCTAGAGATTGCAGGGTTTGATGATGGGCAGCCTGACCAGAATGAATGCCCTCCAGGAATGCATTAGTGTGTTGCAACTCCCTTTCTACACCCTGGATCGCATTCACAATGGTAGACTGCCCAACAGTGAGTGACATGAGGAGGTCAATGGCCTCCTCACTGAGGGCAGCAGAGGTGACAGGGGCAGGGGCTGAGGTGCCTGGGGCGAAGGTGATGCCCACCCTCCTGGGTGAGCGGGCACAGGGGAAGGCTGAGGGGCTGCTGGGAGGGCGGTGCTGGTAGGGGGTGTGGCGGCTGTACCTGTAGAAGTGGGGGGCACAGATGTTGCCGCCACCAGAAGGGAGCTCCCATCGGAGGACGAGTCCGTGTCGCTGGTTGCTGATCCGGTGACCGCCGTGAAGCTCCCCTCGCCCACCGTCCCACTGGTGTATTCTGAGTCCGTGGTGTGGCCCTCCATGGTCATGTGGGATGCAGCCCACTCGTGCTCCGGTGCCACTGTACCTCCGCCTGATGATGCTGATGCACAAAAGAACAGGGAGAGCACAAAAAGGTGGGTGGGACGACAGAAGAAAGACAGGTTCAGTGCATGGCTTACCGCTACCGTTGGCGGACAATACAGACACAGCAGCCCCCTGCACTACGCCGCGCTGTTGGGCTCTACAGATGCAGTTCCTTGGATATGGCCTACATGGCTATGGTGGACATCTGCACACATAGATGACACAGGGGCATGTATACCTGTACTTGGCACTCTACAGAGGTGGGGTGGAGTGGCACATGGCCTGCATTACGGAAGGGCCTAGCCTACGGAACTCGCCCTGGCCTAGCGAAACCCACAGCCCTCCTCCCCCACCCAGACCCCTCCACTGCACGCAAAGTCAGCTGAATGAGAGTGTACTCACCCCCTTGTGTTTGCTGTGATGCCCTCAAGCGCCCATCCAACTCAGGGTAGGCCACCACCAGGATCCGGAACATCAGGGGGGGTCATGGTGCGACGGGCACCCCTCCCACGTTGGGAGGCCATCCCCAGCTGAGCCTCCGCCGTCTTCTTGCTCCAGCGGCGAATGTCCTCCCATCTTTTACGGCAGTGGGTGCTCCGTCTCTGGTGGACCCCCAGGGTCCGGACGTCCTTGGAGATGGCACGCCAAATATCCTTCCTCTGGTGGGCGCTGACCTACATGACATGTACAGGGGAAGAAGAGAAGTCATTACCAACTGCACCGTCGAAGTGAGTGGCCCACATCCCTGCCCTTGCCATGTGGCACATGCATTCACAGTCCTTCATGCTCGCAGAACTCTGCCCCCTTCCTTCTTACAACCAGCCCTCTCCACACAGGCATAGCCCATACAACTTGCACCCTATGTACTCACCTGTTGGTCTGAAGGACCATAGAGTAGCGTGTACTGGGGGAGGACCCCGTCCATGAGCTTCTCCAACTCCTGTGCAGTGAAAGCAGGGGCCCTTTCCCCAGACGCACGTGCCATTGTCTCTTCCAGCCCGAGGTCACAGCAGCACTTGCAGTATAGGTCCTCTCCTGTCGAAGATCAGGTATTGAGTGATTGAACAGATAGAAAATGGCGGTCACGTCCGTGGTGGTGAGGTCCGCGGCAGTGCGTATCATCACCGCCGGCGTACTTCGTCATTGGCTCCTGGGACCCATAGGGTCCAATGTTAACCAATGCAGCATTGCGCAGCGGTCTTCGACCGCCTACCGCAACGGTGTACAACACCAGCGCAGTTACCTCACATCCCATTGTCCCAGTTTAGAGGTCAGGCAGCCGCCATTTCAGGAGCCCACATGGCTTCATTTTCAACTGCGTCACACATACCTAGGCCTGGACTCAACACACTTACAGACAACTTTTTGGATTATGTTTTGTGTTCTGTGTAGTTGTGGGTAAATACCTCTGAGTTGCTTGACTCTGTGGTCGCTGTTGTCCTTCTTAGGCACCTTCAGCTGGGACATGTGAGGAGATGGTGGAATCCTCCGGTGTTCCGACCGCTGGTGGACCTGTTGACAATGGAGGAGCGACATTTAATCATCACCTACAGGTTTGACCGTGCCACAATCCATGAACTGTGTACCCAGTTGGAGCCAGACCTGATGTCAGCAATCTGCCATCCCACAGGAATCCCCCCTCAAGTGCAGGTGCTATCAGTGCTCCATTTCCTTGCAAGTGGGTCATTTCAAACAACAGTGGCCATGGCATCAGGGATGTCCCAGCCTATGTTTTCCAACGTGTTGTCCAGAGTGTTGTCTGCCCTGCTGAAACACATGAGGAGCTACATCGTTTTTCCCTCAGGTGGAGGATTTGGCTACTGTTAAAGGTGACTTCTATGCCCTTGGACATATCCCTAACATCATAGGTGCCATTGATGTGACCCATGTAGCTCTGGTCCCCCCCCACAGGAGTGAACAGGTGTACAGAAACCAGAAGAGTTATCATTCGATGAATGTACAGATGGTATGTTTGGCAGACCAGTACATCTCCCAGGTAAATGCTATGTTTCCTGGCTCTGTGCATGACGCCTACATCCTGCGGAATAGCGGCATCCCTTATGTGATGGGTCAACTCCAGAGGCACCGTGTGTGGCTATTAGGGGACTCTGGTTACCCCAACCTGTCATGGCTATTGACCCCAGTGAGGAATCCCAGGACAAGGGCAGAGTAACGCTACAATGAGGCCCATGGGCGGACTAGGAGGGTGATCGAACGCACCTTCGGCCTCCTGAAGGCCAGGTTCAGGTGCCTCCATATGACAGGTGGTTCCCTATTCTACTCACCAAGGAAGGTGTGCCAGATCATCATCGCCTGCTGTATGCTTCACAATCTTGCTTTGTGACGCCAGGTGCCTTTTCTGCAGGAGGATGGTCCAGATGAAGGTGTTGTGGCAGCTGTGGAGCCTGTGGACAGTGATGAGGAGGAAGCAGAGGAAGAAGACATTGACAACAGGGACTCAGTCATGCAGCAATATTTCCAGTGACACACAGGTGAGAACACTTTCTTGACTACTACAAGTACTTTCACACTTCTACCTCTATCCTGTCTGTCAATTTCAACCAGTATTTGGTAACTGAGTTGTACATTTCCATTACGGTTTCACAGGTGTGGTTACCAACGTGTGTCATCTGCTTGCATCCTTCGTGGACTTGTGATGTGTGACATAGGAATGTTGACATTACTATTGAGATCGGATTTTGTCACTGTCATAGCTAATACACATTTTCTAAATCACAGACTGATACCAGATTGTTTTGTGCTTCAAGGGTGTTTATTGAAGCGCTAATTATTGGAGGGGGTGGTAAAATGGTGAGGGGTGATGGTGGAGGAATGTCCATGGCAGAGTCCAGTCTATTAGTCTCACAGGTGCACTGCCCATATGGACATAGGAAGTGGAGCTGGGGCAGTTCCAATATGGACAGGGTTACAAAGTGGGACAACAATCAGGGTGGTCTCATTTCTTGGCGGGGGTCTTGCCATCATGCTCTGTCCTGTTCCTGGATCTCAGGGACTGCTTGCGGGGTGGTTCTCCATCTGCAGGGGGTGGGGTGCTGGTGTGGTGGTCCTGTGGCGGGGTGTCCTGTCCACTATCACCGGCGGAGGTGGTGGGCAGTTCATCGTCCATGCTAGTGTCAGGGGCCCCTTGGAGTGCCACGGTGTCCCTCATGGTGTTCTGTATGTCCTTCAGCACGCCTCTGATGGTGCCCAGGGCGGAGCTGATGGTTCTGAGTTCCTCCCTGAAGCCCAAATACTGTTCCTCCTGCAGGCTCTGGGTCTCCTGAAACTTGGCCAGGACCGTAGCCATCGTCTCCTGGGAGTCGTGGTATGCTCCCTTGATGGAGGAGAGGGCCTCGTGGAGAGTGGGTTCCCTTGGCCTGTCCGCCCCCTGTCGCACGGTAGCCCTCCCAGTTCCCCTGTGTTCCTGGGCCTCCGTCCCCTGGACCGTGTGCCCACTACCACTGTCCGCAGGTCCCTGTTGTTGTTGGGGTGGTGGGTTATCCTGGGTTCCCTGTAGTGGTGGACACACAGCTGATTGACGTGTCCTGGGAACGCAGGTATGGGCCCGCTGGGTGCGTGTTGTGCTGGTGTTTCCAGAGGGTGGAAGGTCTGTGTTGGGCTGTGCCTGTGTGAGGGGAACTGACTGTCCCGAGGCCCACGATGGTCCGGGCTGGTCATCCGGATCCAGTTGGCCAGAGCTGCCGTCATCACTGTGGGCCTCTTCTGTGGGTGGGGTAGAGATGTCTGGACCCTCCTGTCTGGTGACGTTAGGTAGTGGTCCTGCAGGGGTGTAAAAGCATGATTATTGCATGTGTGTGTGTCATGGTGTGCAATGGGTGGGTGAGCGTGTACCCCAGTGCTAGCATTCCTGTGTGGGGGCTTTTGTGATGATGGTTGGGGGGGTGTTATGGGTATGTGCAGTGGGCATGCTTTAGTGAGGGGGGTCCATGCTTTGTTGTGTCATGCAGGGCTTGGTGTTGGGATTGGTGGTTTGTGTTGTTAGTACATTAGTGAGGAGTTGGAGTTATAGGGGAGGGGGTGAGGGTGGGGGTGTGTGATAGCATGCAGGTAGGGTGGGGGATATGATAGTTAAGATTTGACTTACCAGTGTCCATTCCTCCACCAACTCCTCCGAGGCCCTCCGGATGCATAATGGTCAAGACCTGCTCCTCCCATGTTGTTAGTTGTGGGGGAGGAGGTGGGGGTCCGCCGCCAGTCCGCTGTACTGCGATGTTGTGCCTGGAGACCACGGAACGCACCTTCCCCTGTAGGTAGTTCCACCTCTTCCTGATGTCGTCCTGATTTCTTGGGTGCTGTCCCACTGCGTTGACCCTGTCGACTATTCTTAGCCATAGCTCCATCTTCCTAGCTATGGAGGTGTGCTGCACCTGTGATCCAAATAGCTGTGGCTCTACCGGTATGATTTCCTCCACCATGACCCTGAGCTCCTCCTCGGAGAACCTGGGGTGTCTTTGCCATGCCATGGGGTGGTGTGGGTGATGTTTGGGGTGGTGTATGTGGTGATGAGTGTGGTGATCTGTAGTGGTGTGTGGTGTTTAGTGCCTGGATGTTATGTGGGTGATGGTGTTGTGTGCCTCTGTGTGGTGGGGTTGTCTATTCTGTGCTCTCTCTCTGGACTTCGTCAATCAGTTTTCGTCGTAGGGGTTTGTGGGTGATGTGGGTGTGTGTTTTATATTGTGTTGGGTGTGTTGGAGTGGTGTTTGTATGTGTATCAGGTATGTGTAATTCGAATTGTCCAATGTGGCGGTGTTTTGGAGATGTGTGTGTATTTTGAGCGCGGCGGTGTGTACCGCCAATGGAATACCGCAGTTAAAAGACCGCCGCGTGGATTCGTGGGTCGTGATAGCATGGGCGTGTTTCTGTTGGCGTGACGGTGGAGGTTTTGGTATCGCCAGTTTATCACTGACCTTTGGTGTGGCGGACTTGTGTGGGTGTCTGAATTTCGGCGGATTCCGAGATGTGGGTCATAATAGCTGTGGCGGATTTCCGCGCCCGCGGCGGTGTATTGCCGGTCTTCTGCACGGCGGTAAGCGGCTTTTACCGCCAATGTTGTAATGACCCCCATAGTAATTTTAATTACTATATGCTAATCCAACCATTGCCATGGACTGCCTTCAGCCATGCACAGCAGAGGTAATCCCCTTGTTAGCATGCAGAAAAGGAGCTGAAATCTACTCTTTCAGCAAGCGGGAGCTGTTTGACAGCTCCCACTTGCTGAAATTGGAGTTGTTTGCTTGTACTTGGTGGAAGCAGTCTACTGTCGGCAGGCAAAAGCAAACAGCTACCCCTCGACGATGGGCACCTCAGGAGAGGTAGCAGGAGCCATTCCTTTAGGTGGAGGTCCCTAGGGCCGTGTGTAACTCCACTATGGGGGCGCACAGTCCCCTTCCTTTCTTTTCAATTTTGGCCCCGGAGGTGGTAGTACCTGGGGTTGGGGATCTGCGATGCACCTCCTCCTTTAAAGTTATTTTTAATGGGAGGTGGGGATCTCCAGGGCAGAGGGGGATCTACCCTTTTACTCTAATTGTATTTTGTCTTTGGGTGCTGGTGGTACTCAGGGAGCAGAGGGACGTGCAGCCCCCCACATACTATTAAGTTTGGGCCCTGAGGAGGCGGCAGTCCCCAGGTTCTGGGGGTGTGCGTAGACACTTTCTTATTTCTTTAAAACTATTGCCTGGGGAGGTGGTGGTCCCAGAGTTGTGGGAGCCGTGTGGCCCCCTGTATATTTTATCAAAATAGGTCTGGGGAGGTGGTGGTCCTGGGGGCTCCTGAAAGCCCTAGGCCCCTGTGCCCCTCCTTTTTTTCCCCCAATATGCCCCCGGGACCTGGCCCACCTGGGTGCAAAATAAAAAAGGAAAACGCAGGATACTGAGTTTGTTTTTAAATCACAGTGAAATTCGTGGCTCTGCTGTGATTATTGCTGTGATTTTTAAGAAAAAATAGTTTTAACCCTAGGGAGGTTCCAGGAGGACCCTTGCACTAAGGCTAGGGTGTTCGAGTAAATGTACCCTGCCCCCATGTTTTTTTTTTGTGCATATCTTTTTTGAGACGCGGTTGAGGCTGAGTCTCAAAATGGCTGGCAACACGTCCTGGTTAAAGTTTTGGCAGCCAATCAGGTTTCTGCATGAGATAGGGAGTATTCGGGAAGCCGTCATGCCTCCAGATATATACATTTATTTTTATTTTAATATTTCACAAACTACTGAATAGATTTGCACCAAATAACAAAAGCACTCTTTCTGGACCAAGAGCTACCCTTCAGACAAAAATGGTTTGATTCCCTCCAGCAGTTCGGGCTGTTGTCATGTCTAAATTCTCTATGGGAATTAAAATAGCAAATTAACTTTTTTTTACCCCCCTTTTTCTCAGCCCCTGCTTAACAGATCACCCCTAAATTTCCCATTCACAACAAGATACTTGGGCACACTTTTTTTGGAAAAGTTCATCCGTATATATATATATATATATATATATATATATATAGATATATATATATATATAGATCTATTTACATCTCTACATATATCCACTCACCACCTTCTGCGAGTTTCCAAGTGAGGCGGATGTCAGGAGGAACTGCAGGAAGTGCTTTTGGATATATATCTATATATGGACAGGGTCAACCCCGTGGGACAGTACCCTAGAACAAGGGATGACATCAGGAAGAGGTGGAGCCACCTACGGGGGAAGGTGCGTTCCGTGGTTGCAAGACACCAGATAGCTGTACAGAGGACTAGAATTGGACCCCCACCTCCTCTCCCACAACTAACAACATGGGAGGAGCAAGTCTTGGCAATCATGCATCCTGAGGGCCCGGCAGGAGTAGCAGGAGGACTGGACTCTGGTAAGTCAAATCTTTACTACTTTCACCCCCCTACCTGTATGCCATCATATATCCCCACCCTTACCCTCACTTCCATCACTCCACCACCTCCCACAAACCCCACCATCAGAACCAACCCATCCCAATACCAAGCCCTGCATGCTACACCAATGCATTGACCCCCATCACCGACCTGCATGAACACCCATCACCACAGCATGCACACTAGTGACGAACACTAAAAAACAACAAAATCACAAATCACACAAGCCAAAGCTGCCTTTCTAATGACAACCATAGAGGGAAACATACACATGCACAAGATGCCACATGCAGAAACAATAACACTGCATTTACATCCCCACAGGACCCCCACACAACGTCACCGGAGAGGAGGTGCCAGCCACATCCAGCCCCCCCTCCCACAAGAGGCCCACAGTGATGACAACAGCTCTGCACGCCTGGATCAGGATGACCAGCTTGGCCCATCAGGGACCTTTGGACAGTCAGTGACCCAGCCACATTCCCAAACCACCACAGAGCCTCCCCCCTCAGGAAACACCACCACAGTACCCACCCAGCGTGCCTATCCCTCTGTCCGCAGGACATATCAATCAGCAGTGTGTCCACCACTACAGGGACCCCAGGCAACTCCACAAACACAGGATGATCAGGGAACTGGGGTCAGTGGCAGTGGGCACATGGTTCAGGGGGCAGAGGCACAGGACAACAGGGAAGCTGTGAGGACTGCTGTGCGACAGGGGGAGGAAAGGGCCAGGGAACTGACTCTCCACGAGGCACTCACCAACATCCTGGGAGCATACCACCATTACCAGGAGACCATGGGCCAGATACTGGCCAAGCTGCAGGAGACCCAGCGGCTGCAGGAGGGACAGTACCTGGGGATCAGGGAGGACCTGAGAGACATACATACCACCCTGGTCACCATTGCAGGGTTGCTGGCAGACATGGCCAACACCATGAAGGAGGCAGTGGCACACCAACGGGCCCCTGAAACTAGCCACACTGCTGACGCTAGTCGATAGGCGCCCCCGCCACAGGAACAACAGGCCACCAGCACCCCCCCCTTGCAGAAGGAGAACCACCACGCAAAAGGTCCCTGCGATCCAGGCAGAAGCCAGAGAACATTGCCCAGGCCCCGCCAGGAAATAAGACTCTCCTGAATGTCACCCTTCTGTCCCACTCTGTCACCCTTTCCACCTTGAACTGACATAGCTCTACTTCCTATGCCCCCTTGGAAAATGCATCTGTGATACCAAGAGACTGGAGTCTATCCTGGACATTTCTCCACCATCAACCCAGCCCAGTGCAATACCCCCTACACTTATTATCACAGGAATAAACACCCTTGGAACTAATACAAGTTTAGAGTCTGTCAATTGATTGAAATAAGTATTAGTTTCACAAGCTGTAAACATTGCAATTCAAATGTACAGTTATCTTCGCATAGGTATGACCTGTAGTGGGCAGCAGTAAACACACCAGGAGCCAGAGTGGGGCACGGATATCTGAAAATAGAGATGCCAAAAGAGACAGTAAGTGGCCATAGAAATACGGAAATCAGGCTGCCATGTACATTGTCCAACACAAAACTGCAATGGAAGGTGAGGTCACAGGCCCTCATTACAACCCTGGTGGTCGGTGGTAAAGCGGCGGTAAAACCACCAACAGGCCGGCGGTAAAAAAAATTGAATTATGACCATGGGGGAAACCGGCAACATAGACAGCCACTTCAACACTCCGACCGTCACGGCGGTACAAACAAACAGCATGGCGGTCACCGCCTACAGACAGGCGGAAGACAATGTACTGCCCACGGTATTATGACAGGCCAATCCGCCACCTTTTCCAGGGCGGATTCAACGCAAACAAAAACATGGCGGAAACAGGACTTGGAAGGGAAAACACTCACCTCTACACACCCCACGAGGAACCAAGACGCCATGGAGTCTGAACTCCAAATACTCCCTACGATTGTCTTCTTGCTCCTCTACCAGGAGCACGACCGACGGCGGCGACGACCACGATGAGTACAGCACCTACGACACACGGGAGGGGGGGAAAGAGAGTGACACACACACGCAACACCCCCACCCTCATCTACAACACACACACCAATACATGCTGAAACATTACATTTAGACCTCCCAACCCCCCCTGGAAGAACGCAAGGACAAAAGGAAATGATTGTAACCATTGTTATCAATACACATCCATTAGTCAAAAATTTATATACACTCTAAACAAATATGTACACCAAGAATTCAAGTCCGGGTACTGCAACTATATAGTCCGTGGATCACTGGGCCCAAAATGCATGGGCGAGGCCCACACAAGATACCCGCTCGAAACGGTGTGTGTTTTATATTGTGTTGGGTGTGTGGGAGTGGTGTTTGTATGTGTATCAGGTGTGTGTAGTTTGAATTGTCCAATGTGGCGGTGTTTTGTAGATGTGTGTGTATTTTGAGCGCGGCGGTGTACCGCCAATGGAATACCGCAGTTAAAAGACCGCCGCATGGATTCGTGGGTCGTGATAGCATGGGCGTGTTTCTGTTGGCGTGACGGTGGAGGTTTTGGTATCGCCAGTTTATCACTGACCTTTGGTGTGGCGGACTTGTGTGGGTGTCTGAATTTCGGCAGATTCCGAGATGTGGGTCATAATAGCTGTGGCGGATTTCCGCGCCCGCGGCGGTGTATTGCCGGTCTTCTGCACGGCGGTAAGCGGCTTTAACCGCCAATGTTGTAATGACCCCCATAGTAATTTTAATTACTATATGCTAATCCAACCATTGCCATGGACTGCCTTCAGCCATGCACAGCAGAGGTAATCCCCTTGTTAGCATGCAGAAAAGGAGCTGAAATCTACTCTTTCAGCAAGCGGGAGCTGTTTGACAGCTCCCACTTGCTGAAAGTGGAGTTATGTTTGCTTGTGCTTGGTGGAAGCAGTCTACTGTCGGCAGGCAAAAGCAAACAGCTACCCCTCGACGATGGGCACCTCAGGAGAGGTAGCAAGAGCCCTTCCTTTAGGTGGAGGTCCCTAGGGCCGTGTGTAACTCCACTATGGGGGCACACGGTCCCCTTCCTTTCTTTTCAATTTTGGCCCCGGAGGTGGTAGTACCTGGGGTTGGGGGTCTGCGATGCACCTCCTCCTTTAAAGTTATTTTTAATGGGAGGTGGGGATCTCCAGGGCAGAGGGGGATCCACCCTTTTACTCTAATTGTATTTTGTCTTTGGGTGCTGGTGGTTCTCAGGGAGCAGATGGACGTGCAGCCCCCCACATACTATTAAGTTTGGGCCCTGAGGAGGCGGCAGTCCCCAGGTTCTGGGGGTGTGCGTAGCCACTTTCTTATTTCTTTAAAACTATTGCCTGGGGAGGTGGTGGTCCCAGAGTTGTGGGAGCCGTGTGGCCCCCTGTATATTTTATCAAAATAGGTCTGGGGAGGTGGTGGCCCCGAGGGCTCCTGAAAGCCCTAGGCCCCTGTGCCCCTCCTTTTTTTTCCCCAATATGCCCCCGGGACCTGGCCCACCTGGGGGCAAAAAAAAAAGAGAAAAGCAGGATACTGAGTTTGTTTTTAAATCACAGTGAAATTCGTGGCTCTGCTGTGATTATTGCTGTGATTTTTAAGAAAAAATAGTTTTAACCCTAGGGAGGTTCCAGGAGGACCCTTGCACTAAGGCTAGGGTGTTCGAGTAAATGTACCCTGCCCCCATGTTTTTTTTTTGTGCATATCTTTTTTGAGACGCGGTTGAGGCTGAGTCTCAAAATGGCTGGCAACACTTCCTGGTTAAAGTTTTGGCAGCCAATCAGGTTTCTGTATGAGATAGGGAGTATTCGGGAAGCCGTCATGCCTCCAGATATATACATTTATTTTTATTTTAATATTTCACAAACTACTGAATAGATTTGCACCAAATAACAAAAGCACTCTTTCTGGACCAAGAGCTACCCTTCTGACAAAAATGGTTTGATTCCCTCCAGCAGTTCGGGCTGTAGTCATGTCTAAATTCTCTATGGGAATTAAAATAGCAAATTAACTTTTTTTTACCCCCCTTTTTCTCAGCCCCTGCTTAACAGATCACCCCTAAATTTCCCATTCACAACAAGATACTTGGGCACACTTTTTTTTTAAAAGTTCATCCGTATATATATATATATATATATATATATATACATCTATTTACATCTATTTACATCTCTACATATATCCACTCACCACCTTCTGCGAGTTTCCAAGTGAGGCGGATGTCAGGACGAACTGCAGGAAGTGCTTTTGGATATATATCTATATATGGACAGTGTCAACCCCGTGGGACAGTACCCTAGAACAAGGGATGACATCAGGAAGAGGTGGAGCGACCTACGGGGGAAGGTGCGTTCCGTGGTTGCAAGACACCAGATAGATGTACAGAGGACTAGAAGTGGACCCCCACCTCCTCTCCCACAACTAACAACATGGGAGGAGCAAGTCTTGGCAATCATGCATCCTGCGGCCCGGCAGGAGTAGCAGGAGGACTGGACTCTGGTAAGTCAAATCTTTACTACTTTCACCCCCCCTACCTGCATGCCATCATATATCCCCACCCTTACCCTCACTTCCATCACTCCACCACCTCCCACAAACCCCACCATCACAACCAACCCATCCCAATACCAAGCCCTGCATGCTACACCAGTGCATTGACCCCCATCACCGACCTGCATGAACACCCATCACCACAGCATGCACACTAGTGACGAACACTAAAAAACAACAAAATCACAAATCACACAAGCCAAAGCTGCCTTTCTAATGACAACCATAGAGGGAAACATACCCATGCACAAGATGCCACACGCAGAAACAATAACACTGCATTTACATCCCCACAGGACCCCCACACAACGTCACCGGAGAGGAGGTGCCAGCCACATCCAGCCCCCCCCCACAAGAGGCCCACAGTGATGACAGCAGCTCTGCACGCCTGGATCAGGATGACCAGCCTGGCCCATCAGGGACCTTTGGACAGTCAGTGACCCAGCCACATTCCCAAACCACCACAGAGCCTCCCCCCTCAGGAAACACCACCACAGTACCCACCCAGCGCGCCTATCCCTCTGTCCGCAGGACATATCAATCAGCAGTGTGTCCACCACTACAGGGACCCCAGGCAACTCCACAAACACAGGATGATCAGGGAACTGGGGTCAGTGGCAGTGGGCACATGGTTCAGGGGGCAGAGGCACAGGACAACAGGGAAGCTGGGAGGACTGCTGTGCGACAGGGGGAGGAAAGGCCCAGGGAACTGACTCTCCACGAGGCACTCACCAACATCCTGGGAGCATACCACCATTACCAGGAGACCATGGGCCAGATACTGGCCAAGCTGCAGGAGACCCAGCGGCTGCAGGAGGGACAGTACCTGGGGATCAGGGAGGACCTGAGAGACATCCACACCACCCTGGTCACCATTGCAGGGTTGCTGGCAGACATGGCCAACACCATGAAGGAGGCAGTGGCACACCAACGGGCCCCTGACACTAGCCACACTGCTGACGCTAGTCGACAGGAGCCCCCGCCACAGGAACAACAGGCCACCAGCACCCCCCCCTGCAGAAGGAGAACCACCATGCAAAAGGTCCCTGTGATCCAGGCAGAAGCCAGAGAACATTGCCCAGGCCCCCGCCAGGAAATAAGACTCTCCTGAATGTCACCCTTCTGTCCCACTCTGTCACCCTTTCCACCTTGAACTGACATAGCTCTACTTCCTATGCCCCCTTGGAAAATGCATCTGTGATACCAAGAGACTGGAGTCTATCCTGGACATTTCTCCACCATCAACCCAGCCCAGTGCAATACCCCCTACACTTATTATCACAGAAATAAACACCCTTGGAACTAATACAAGTATAGAGTCTGTCAATTGATTGAAATAAGTATTAGTTTCACAAGCTGTAAACATTGCAATTCAAATGTACAGTTATCTTCGCATAGGTATGACCTGTAGTGGGCAGCAGTAAACACACCAGGAGCCAGAGTGTGGCACGGATATCTGAAAATAGAGATGCCAAAAGGGACAGTAAGTGGCCATAGAAATACGGAAATCAGGCTGCCATGTACATTGTCCAACACAAAACTGCAATGGAAGGTGATGTCACAGGCCCTCATTACAACCCTGGTGGTCGGTGGTAAAGCGGCGGTAAAACCGCCAACAGGCCGGCGGTAAAAAAAATGGAATTATGATCATGGGGGAATCCGGCAACATAGACAGCCACTTCAACACTCCGACCGTCATGGCGGTACAAACAAACAGCATGGCGGTCACCGCCTACAGACAGGCGGAAGACAATGTACTGCCCACGCTATTATGACAGGCCAATCCGCCACCTTTTCCAGGGCGGATTCAACGCACACAAAAACATGGCGGAAACAGGACTTGGAAGGGAAAACACTCACCTCTACACACCCCACGAGGAACCAAGACGCCATGGAGCCTGAACTCCAAATACTCCCTACGATTGTCTTCTTGCTCCTCTACCAGGAGCACGACCGACGGCGGCGACGACCACGATGAGTACAGCACCTACGACACAGGGGAGGGGGGGAAAGAGAGTGACACACACACGCAACACCCCCACCCTCACCTACAACACACACACCAATACATGCTGAAACATTACATTTAGACCACCCAACCCCCCCTGGAAGAACGCAAGGACAAAAGGAAATGATTGTAACCATTGTTATCAATACACATCCATTAGTCAAAAATGTATATACACTCTAAACAAATATGTACACCAAGATTTCAAGTCCGGGTACTGCACCTATATAGTCCGTGGACCACTGGGCCCAAAATGCATGGGCGAGGCCCACACAAGATACCCGCTCGAAACGGAGAGAACACTGCAGGGGCATCAGATCAAAATAAAACAGGCACCTCAGGAGGAAGGGGAGGGGGGCACCTCAGCCAGCTGAGTGCACGACACCAGCTCCACGAGGGGGCTCCATGCCTATTGATGTATCCTGGGGAGTGCAAAGCCACAGTCTCTCAAGTCTCTACAGTGGGTGGGCTGCCCACTGCTTTATCCTGGGAAGTGCAAAGCCACAGTCTCTCAAGTCTCTCCAGTGGGTGGTTTGCCCTCTGCTTTATCCTGGGAATTGCAAAGCCACAGTCTCTCAAGTCTCTCCAGTGGGTGGTTTGCCCACTGCTTTATCCTGGGGAGTGCAAAGCCCCAGTCTCTCAAGTCTCTCCAGTGGGTGGGGTGCCCACTGCTTTATCCTGGGGAGTGCAAAGCCACAGTCTCTCAAGTCTCTCCAGTGGGTGGTTTGCCTACTGCTTTATCCTGGGGAGTGCAAAGCCACAGTCTCTCAAGTCTCTCCAGTGGGTGTTTTGCCCATTGATGTATCCTGGGGAGTGCAAAGACACAGTCTCTCATGTCTCTCCAGTGGGTGGGTTGCCCACTGCTTTATCCTCGGGAGTGCAAAGCCACAGTCTCTCAAGTGGATAACAGTCTCCACTGGTTCTGGAGGGGGCTTGGTGCCCAGAGTGCTTCATCCTGCCAAGGACTGAGGTAGTGGATGTGATACTCCACTGATTCTGGAGGGGGCTTTGTGCCCAGAGTGCTTCATTCTGCCAAGGACTGAGGTAGTGGATGCCTTTCTCCACTGGTTCTGGAGGGGGCTTTCTGCCCAGAGTGCTTCATCCTGCCAAGGACTGAGGTAGTGGATGTGATACTCCACTGGTTCTGGAGGGGGCCTTCTGCCCAGAGTGTTTCATCCTGCCAAGGACTGAGGTAGTGGATGCCTTTCTCCACTGGTTCTGGAGAGGGCTTTGTGCCCAGAGTGCTTCATCCTGCCAAGGACTGAGGTAGTGGATGCTGTTCTCCACTGGTTCTGGAGGTGGCTTTGTGTCCAGAGTGATTCATTGTGCCAAGGACTGAGGTAGTGGATGTCAATCCCCACTGGTTCTGAAGGGGGCTTTCTGCCCAGAGTGCTTCATCCTGCCAAGGACTGAGGTAGTGGATGTGATACTCCACTGACGGTGGGGCAACATGGAAGCTGCCCAGGTCCCTGGAACTGATCACCAGCCACGTACAGATGACCACTGGGGATGGCAGCCATGTCTGCGGTGGTGCCACTGGGGCAGGTTGTTGCGGGACCGCTGGCGGCGGTGTCATTAGCGCCGGTACTTGCGGCGGTCATTGTGGTGGCAGAGCTTGCAGTGGTCTTTGTGGCGGCGGTGCTGGTGGCGGCCTCACTGACTGCCGTGCTGGTGGCTGGCTCACTGACCGCGGTGCTGGCGGCTGTGTCAGTAATGGTGGTGCTGGTGGCGGCCTCACTGATCGCGGGGCTGGCAGCGGTGTCAGTAGCGGCGGGGCTGGGCTCACTGACTGCAGTGCTGCTGAAGGGCTCTGTATCTGGGCTGCTGGCGGCGGTGTCCTTGGGGGCGGTGCATGTGGCGGTGCCGGTGGCGGTCTTGTCCGCCGTGCAGGTTGGCGGCGACATTGACTTGCCTTTCTGCTTCAGGCCCTTCCCCACCTTGGATGCTGGCGCAGCTGTCTTGCCACTCCCCACACTTGTCTTGGCTGAGCCCCTGGTGGCAGGTGTTTTGCTCTTATCCCTCAGGATGTGGGAAACATTTTCTGTTTTGGAGGTGGGGGAATGTCCTTGGCCTCGCTCCTTGGGACACTGGCAGCCCTGTTGCTTGGCGCACTCCAGAAACCGGGTATTGCTGGTACCACTGTGCCCGGTGATGTGGTGGCTGAGGTTCTGGGTTGGGACCTGTAAAGGCGGGCCCTAGGGGACGGACGGGGGGGGAGGTGTAGGGAAGAGGTCAACATTTAGGAGGAAAAGTTTTTTGACACACTGGTAGATGGAGGGGGTTTGGGAGTGGAGGAAGAGGTAGTGGTTGTAGGAGGTGTTCGTTTGCTGACTTTGGGTGAAGGTGCATGGGCTGGAGCCTGTTGTGAGGTGGATGGCTGTGGGTGTGTGACTGTGTTTGTGTAGTTTGGGAGGAGGGCTCACAGACACACTGGTAAAGGACACTGGGGATGTGTGAATGCTAATGGGGGTGGTGATTGCACATGAGCGGTGTGTGGTGATGGGCGTGCTGGTGATGGAGGTAGTGGCTGAAGATGTAGTGCATGCAGGTGTGAGTGGAGACGTGACAGGGAGGGAGGAGGGAGAAATGGAGGAGGGGGACACAGTGGAGGCATTGGATGTTGGTTTGTTTGCATGGGTATGATGCTTGTGTGAGTGCTTGTGGGATGTGTGGTGCTTATGTTTGCCAGAGCCACCCTTATGTGTTGATGTGTGTGTATGCTGGTCTGATGGTGTGCTTGGGATAGGCTGAGGTACAAGGTATTGGGTCTGGGTGGAGGAAGTTGGAGGGGGGAGGCTGGACAGAGGGACAATGGTTGCCATCAGTGCAGAGGCCAGAGCCTGAAATGCTCGCTGTTGTGCTGCCTGGCCAGAATGAATGCCCTCCAGGTATGTATTTGTCTGTTGCAACTGGCTCTCTACACCCTGGATGCTATCCAGAATGGTAGACTGCCCAACAGTGAGGGATCTCAGGAGGTCAATAGCCTTCTCACTGAGGACAGCTGGGCTGACTGGGGCAGGGCCTGAGGTGCCTGGGGCTAAGGAGATGCCCACCCTCCTGGGTGAGCAGCCACGGGACACATGCTGAGGGGCTGCTGGGAGGGTGGGGCTGGTAGGGGGGTGGCGGCTGTATCTGTAGATGCGGTGGGCACAGACTGCGGCGGTCCTGCCGCCGCAAGGGATCTCCCATCAGAGGAAGAGTGGGTGTCGCTGGTATCAGCTCCTGTCCCCGCCATGGAGCTCCCCTTGCCCTCCGTCCCACTGGTGAATTCAGACACCGTTGTCTGGCCCTCCAGGGCCATGTGGGATGCAGCTCCCTCCTTCTCCGGTGGCACAGCTCCTCCGCCTGATGATGCTAATGCACACAAGAACAGGGAGACCAAAAAAAGTGGGGGAGAAAGAAGAAACACATGTTCAGTGCATACAATACCGCTACTGTCGGCGGACACTACAGACACAGCAGCCCTCTGCACTACGGCATGCACTTGGAGTTCCCTAATTAATCACAGGGACATGGGGTACATGGCCTATGACCGATTGCTGCACACATAGAAGTCACAGGAGCCTGACTAGGTGTAGATGGCTCTTACCACTGGTGGGGATGGGGTACCACTTAGCCTGCCTCACAAAGGGTCCTTGCCTACAAAGCTCGCCCTAGCCTAGGGGAACCCACTGCCCACCTCCCCTGCCCAGACACCTACTATGCACGGAGAGTCAGCTGAATGTGAGTGTACTCACCCCCTTGTGGCTGCTGTGATACCCTCAAGCGCCCATCCAACTCTGGATACGCCACCGCCGGGATCTGGAACATCAGGGGGGTCATGGTGCGACGGGCACCCCTCCCACGTTGGGAGGCCATCCCCAGCTGGGCCTCCACGGTCTTCTTGATCCAGCGGCGGATGTCCTCCCATCTTTTACGGCAGTGGGTGCTCCGTCTGTAGTGGACCCCCAGGGTCCGGACGTCTTTGGCGATGGCATGCCAAATATCCTTCTTCTGGTGGGCGCTGACCTAGAGGAATAGTAAAGGGGAAAATGTAACACTTTTACCGTCCGGACCATCATAGTGATTGTCCCACATTCCCACCCTTGCCCTGACGCACATTCACTCACCGTCCGATCATGCAGGCCTCATTTCCCCCCGTATCTTCCATCCACACCACTCCAAACAGGCATTGCCCATACAGCATGCTCACAGTGTACTCACCTGTTTGTCTGGAGGACCGTAGGGTAGCGTGTACTGGGGGAGGACCTCATCCACTAGTTTATCCAACTCCTCCAATGTGAAGGCAGGGGCCCTTTCCCCAGACACTTGAGCCATCGTCGTTTCCAGTCTGAGGTCAAGGCAGCATTTGCAGTGTAGGTCCTCTCCTGTCGAAGATCAGGTATCAAGTGAGTGAACTGAGAGAAAATGCCGGTCACATCTGCGGCGGTGTGTACCGTCACCGCCGGCGTACATCGTCATTGGCTCCTGGGACCCATAGGGCCCAATGTTAACCAATGCAGGATTGCGCTGCGGTCTTCGACCGCCTACCGCGACGGTGTAGAACGCCAGCGCAGTTACCTCATATTCTCTTGTCCCACATTACAGGTCAGGCATCCACCATTTCAGGGGGCCACATGGCATTATTTTTAAATACGTCACACATATATAGGCCTTGCATATACACAGAGACAGGCACATGGCGTATTGACAAATGTGTGCAATACAATTGTTTTTTACTTACCTCAGTGTTGGCTGACTCTGTGCTCGCTGTTCTCATCCATAGGGAACGTCCGCTGGGGCAGGTGAGGAGATGGCGGCATCCTCCGGTGTACAGACCGCTGGTGGACCTGTCGACAATGGAAGAGCTACATGTAATAGACACCTACAGACTAGCTTGTGCCACAATCCAGGAACTGTGTGCCCAGTTGGAGCCAGACGTGATGTCAGCTATTTCCCATCCCACAGGAATCCCCCCTCTAGTGCAGGTCCTGTCAGTACTCCATTTCCTGGCAAGTGGATCTTTTCAAACAACAGTGGACATTGCATCAGGGATGTCCCAGCCTATGTTCTCCAGCGTGTTGTCCAGAGTGTTGTCTGCCCTGCTGAAACACATGTGCAGCTACATCATTTTCCCTCAGGTGGAGGACTTGCCTACAGGGAAAGGTGACTTCTATATTCTGGGACATATCCCCAACATCATAGGTGCCATTGATGGTACACATGTGGCCTTGGTACTCCCCGCAGGAGTGAACAGGTGTAAAGAAACCATTCTATGAATGTGCAGATGGTGTGTTTGGCTGACCAGTACATCTCTCATGTGAACGCCTAGTTTCCTGGCTTAGTGCATGACGCTTACATTCTGTGGAATAGCAGCATCCCTTATGTGATGGGGCAACTCCAGATGCACTGTGTGTGGCTATTAGGTGAGGACATGGACCCTATACCGTGTGAATAGTTATCTGGGTCTGGGGTTGTCCCTAAGGTTTAGTGTGTGTCTAACAGTTTTCCCTCAACATTTGCAGGTGACTCTGGGTACCCCAAACTGTCATGGCTACTGACCCCAGTGAGAAATCCCAGGACAAGGGCAGAGGAACGCTACAATGAGGCACATGTGTGAACTAGGAGGATTATTGAATTATTATTCCAGGCTGTGGCCAACTCACTGATGGCAGCCATTGTCTCTGTCTCCAGCCTCCCCCTCCAACTTCCTCTACCTAGTCCGAAACCCTTCAACCCCAGCCTATCCCAAGCACACCTTTAGACCTGCATTTACCCAAATCAACACACAGAAGAGGATTAGGCAAACACAAGCACCACACTTCATCCCACAGGCACTCACACAAGCACCATCCAGATGCAGACACACCAATATCCACCGCCTCCACTGTGTCCCCCTCCTCCTCCTCCTTGTCCACTTATCTCCCAGTAGCAACTCCACTCACACCTGCATGCACTACATCCTCATCCACTTCCTCCATCACCAGCACACCTATCACTATGTGCCCCTTACTGGCAGTCACCACCCCCACATCCATGCACATGTCCCCTGTGTCCTTGCACACTGTGTCTGTGACCCCTCCTCCCAAAGTACATAAACGCAAGCACTCAGACACCCAACAGCCATGTACCTGCACCCAAACACAGCAGACAGACACCTACTACAACCCCTCCCTCTTCCTCCACTCCCAAACTTCACCCTCTTCCCGCTCCAGTGTCCCTAAGAAGCTTTTCCTCGCCACCCTTGACCTATTCCCTACCCCACCACCCCCCGTTCTTCACTTCAGGCCAGGGTGGCCAGAACCCAGCCCAGCACCTAAGCCACCAAGTCCACAGCCCCTGTGGTTTCTGCAGTTACTGCAGGTGTGAAAGGCTCCAAGGAGCCAGTGTGCCTGCACCACCTGCCAAGGGCAAGAAGGGGCCGCCACCTAGCAAGGGCAAGATGGGGACACCAGCCAGCAAGGGGAAGGGGGCACCACCAGCCAGTAAGAGGAAGGAGGCATCATCAGCCAGCAAGGGGAAGGAGGCACCATCAGCCAGGAAGGGCAGGAAAGGAACACCAGCTGGCAGAACCAAGGAGAGGCCACCATCTGCCAAGGGCAGGAAGGGGCACACAACACTAGCCATGGCACTGCAGCCGTCCGAGGCTGCAGGGGAAGGGCTGGAGCCTCCCCCCACCACTGACAGCACTGCCACCTGCATCACCACCAGCACCGCCACCTGGACCGCCAGCAGCACCACTGTCAGCATTAGCAGCCCCAGTGGGCAGCTGTCTGAGGCTGCAGGGGAAGGGCTGGAGCGTCCCTCCACCACTGACAGCACCGCCACCTGCACCACAGCCAGCCAGCAGCAGCAGCCCCAGTGGGCAGCCATCCAAGGCTCCCCCCACCACTGACAGCACCGCTACCTGCACCGCAACTGCCATCCACTGAGCAGCCATCACCGCCGGCGAGCAGTGTGTAGTCATGACTAAATAGGCTGCAGTGCATCCTTGCCCCTGCAACACCTGTAGGTGTGACACCTATGTGAGAGACTGTGACCTTGCACCATCCAGGATGAAGCAAACAGGGCACGAAGCCCCCTCCAGAACCAGTGGAAGAAGGCATCCACTCACCCCCTCCTTGGCAGGATGAAGCACACTGGGCACAAAGCTCCCTCCAGAACCAGTGGAAGAAGACATCCACTCACCCCCTCCTTGGTAGGATGAAGCACACTGGGCACAAAGCCCCCTCCAGAACCAGTAGAGAAGCCATCCACTAGAGAGACTGTGGCTTTGCACTCCCCAGGAACAAGCAGTGGCAACCCACCCACTTGAGAGACTGGCCTTGCACTCCCCTGGACCAAGCAGTGGGCAAACCACCTACTAGAGAGACTGTGGCTTTGCACTCCCCAGGACCAAGCAATGGGCAAACCACCCACTTGCGAGACTGTGGTCTTGCACTCCCCAGGACCAAGCAGTGGGCAACCCACCCACTAGAGAGACTGACTGTAGCTTTGCACTCCCCGGGACCAAGTAGTGGGCATGTAGCCCCCTCCAGGAGCAGTGGCGTTGTAAGATCTTGCAGCTGAGGTACCCCCACATTCCCCGTCCCCCTGAGGTACCTATGTGTTTTCGACCTGATGCCCCTGCATTGTTCTCTCCGTATTGAGGCAGGAGTCAAGTGTGGCCTTGGCCTATGTGTTATGGCCCTGGGGGCCACGGACATTTTGGAGTGGGCATTGTCCTTCCTTTTGTATATATTGTACATAATGTTGATTGATTTAAGGACGTATTTATCTAAAATTGTACTATTACACTTATTTTAATCCTTTCCTTTTGTCCTTACGTTATTCCTGAGGGTTAAGGAGTGTATATGTAATGTTGTTCCATCTGTTTGTATGTATGGTGTTGGGTGTGAGGGTGGGGGTGGGGTTGTTGCGTGTATGTGTCACTCTCTTTTTCCTTCCCCCTCCCTTGTGTGCTTGGTGCAGTAACCATCGTGGAAGTCTTCGCCGGCATTCGTGTTCCTGGTGTATGAGGAGGTACACAAGCATTGGAAAAATGTGTGGTTCGGGCTCCATGGTGTCATGGTTCTTGCTTGAGTGTCGAGAGGTGAATCGTTTCCCTTCAGTGTACTGTTTCCGCTGTGCTTTTGATGGCATTGGTACCGCCCCGGAAAAGCTGGCGGATTGGCCTGTTGTGATAGGGTGGGTGGTACATTGTCTTCTGCCTGGCTGTTGGGGTTACATCCGTGGTGCTTGTTGCTACTGCCGTGGCGGTCGGAGTCTTAAAGTGTCTGTCTGTGTTGACGGTTTCTGCCATGGTCATAATTCAATTTTTTTTTACCGCCGGCCTGTTGGCGGTATTACCGCTGTTTTATCACCGACCGCTAGGGTTATAATGAGGGCCATAGTTTGCTCAGGTAATCCTGCCCATTTCGGGTGACCAGCTCTGGCAGGGAGCAAGTCACAAGGGCCAGTAAGGCTTTACAGAGCAATTACCTTCCTGTCAAATCATTGTCCAGGGCACTTCCAGGATCTGTGGGCCAGCTCCCATAAAAATCAATGGAGTGGTTTTGATGCAAGGGATACATGATGCTGAAGATGCTAAGTCAACAGGGATCCTCCTGAGGCCTCCCCTTGGCCTACAAAACATGATGGGGCTACTTTGGTAACAGAGGTCAATATCCCTTGAAGTCCACACGGAATCCAGCCGAAAACCAGTTGCCACTGGTCTACTGGTCTCTATTTACAGAGAAAGCAACATTTGGGATGAAAAAGTTGCCTGCATGGTGAGAAACATGTCCCTCTACCCTGAGTGCCCAACAGAATTGTTGTCTGGATCCCTGATGCTGATTTCTTCTGTCACAGGAGAACACAGATCATCCATGCGCACTATGACACACAGATTGTGGTGTTGTTTGACCAGGAAGGGCTCCCAAAGTGCTGTCCTCATGCTGGTGGAAGGCTATTGCCTTCACCAGGAGTTAAACAACACAAGTGTAGTGGTGACAGCATAACATGTAGTGATCAACTCTAGTGAACAGATCCATTTTACCCTTTGTCACTAGAGTAAGGCCGCATACTCACTCACCTTTTTAAAACCTCTGTTGCTGTGTGGTTAACTCACCACTGGCCTTATCAGATTGATGTGGAAGTGTTGTGAAGCCATTTTAGTTTTAGCTCCATGCACCTTATTTTAGCACACTAGGGCCCATATTTATACTTTTTTAGCGATGCATTTGTGCCGCTTTTTGACACAAAAGCGGCACATCTTACTTTTATTTTGTAAGTTTGCGCCGCTTTTGCGTCAAAAAATGACGCAAATGCGGCGCTAAAGAAGTATAAATATGGGCCTAGGCTTGCCGCTGTGCACTTTAACCTAGATCTGTTTTATTCAGCTTTGTTCATTATTTTAACAATAGCCACATTTGCGGTCTTGTTTTTCTTTTCTCTATCTAGCTGTTCTTTGACTAGGCCAGCACTCCATTCTTAAACAAGACATTCTTGTTAACTCTATGCTGCTCTCAAGGCTGCAGTAAGATAGGTTGCCGGTAAAACGTGGTAACGCTGTGTCTCTGGTATTCATAGAAACATACAGATCCTTACATAGGGACATCTTCTTAGAACATCAGCTGTTTTATTTTGAAAACACTTCCCTGTCTCATACACATTAGAGGGAGATTCCAGCCAGATGACCACAACTGTATGCTGGTTACTGAACGCTTCGCTACAGCTGCTTATGCAGACTTCAGGCCTTTGCTCTGGTATGGGGGATGATGTCTTCCCAAGGGAACCTGAAGGGCAGAATTAGAGCTTAATAGTCTGTCCTTTATTATAGCCTAGGTAGGAGTTAGTGTATTGACTTTAGTGACAACATGGTAGCGTTATTTCTATGCTTCACTCTCCTTGTCACAATTTTAATCATGTCATGCTTTATCATCCTGGTTATTGGAGTACATGCTTTGCTGTCTAAGATGCAGTTGCTTCATTAAAATCTTATTGAAACATATACTGCCTCTTTTTGTCATTGTATATGTGAGACTAACGTAACTGAGAGAAACGGATGAGATCTGAGTGACCACGATTTCACTGAGGAATCAATTGTGTCATGCTCTCGGCTGCCCAATCACCTCTACTCTTGGGTAGAGATGAGGCACTGCTAGTTAGCCGGAGCAAAACCTGGATTGGGGCGACAGATTTCACCTGTAGTGGGTTAAGATTCAGTCTCCTGCACCGCAGGTGATTCTGCTGCTCAAATCCAGTAGTCTCATTAGAATAATGAGAGCCTACGCAAAAGATGTGTGTGAGTGATGAACACATGTGCGTTGTGCATGTGTGCTTGCAAGCAATACACCACACCCAGGGTGAAGTGTGGTACACTGTGCACATGGTAAACATGTGTCTTGGCCTGGTGCACTTTCAAATAACATACTCTGAGGCAGTACAGAGAGAGTGCAGTGCTGAAGAGTATGCGCATACTGAGTGCATGTGCTGCATATGGAAATGCTGGTAGTAGCATAATACATGAGGACAGCAATGCTAGGCAAGTCACACTGCTGTGCTGAACTGCATGACAGGAAAAGGGCATGAATGTGCCATCTTTAAGTTAATATGGTGCATTCCTGCCTTTTCATCTGCACACTTTTGGCAGTCTTGCACCATGGTGCAAGGGTGCCTGTGCTTGCACCATGGTGCAAGGGGGCCTGTGTTGCAAGCAGGATTGTTTTTGTGTAGGAAGGGGAATCTTCCTGCTTAAAGGCAATCCCCTGAGGCATATTTCTCAACATGTGTGTGTTGCAGAATGCAGCCCACATAGAAAGAAAAAAGGCTATTTCCCCTCATTACTCTTCCCCAGGGAAGGTGTACCATCGTGGCAAATTCCCAGTGTTGGACCTGGCCCTTTTACGGGGTCATTCCCCATACTTTTTGCCTTTTGCTTCCTTATTATTCTCACCTTTACTGTCTGACGTTATGACTCTGAGCACTTTTTCACTGCTAGCCAGTGCTAAAGTGCATGTGCTTTCCGTTGTGAAATCGTACCAATTTTATGACTGGAGTGTTAAGCCACAGTGACAACTCCGTATGCCAGGAGGGGCCTCCGGAGACACTGAAACTGAGAGTTCTTGTTTGTCGCCTCGGACCCAGAAACTGTTGTGACTAAGGGGGGCTTAAGATTTATAAATTGCCCCCATAGAAGCCATTGGAGCAAGGAAATCATTCCCCACCCTCCACTGAGGTAAGGAAAGACTTAGGGGCATATTTATAATACCCTAGTGCCACTTTGCGCCACATTAATGCCATTATTTTTTATGTTAATGTGTCCCAACAAGGCCGAAATCCCTGGGCCGTAGTTACAGAGTGCCGCAATGCATGCATTGCGCCAATCTGTAACCCTTTGCAATACATTATGCCTGTGGCAGGCATAATGTATGCAAAAGGGGCGTTCCCCCGTTAGGGGAGCCAGACAAATGGTGTAAGAAAATCTATGAGACTTCATTCGGCCGCTTTTTACTGCACTTTAATGCCTGCTCAGGAGCAGGAGTTAAAAGGGGGCTTCCATTATTTATTCAATATTTCAATATTTTGGCGCTACTCCTGCGGAGTACATCGATAGCATCATGTGAAATGACGCTATTGCCCCATACCTTGTGCCATGTTGCACCGTATTTTAAATATGGCGCACACATGGTGGAGGTGGGGGGGGTGCTAAGGGGCATAGGGAAAGTGGCGTGCACTCGGTGCAGAGCCACTTTCCATAAATCTGCCCCTAAGTGCATGGCATCTGGAGCCAGAGTACCTTGCCTATCTGGATTCTGCAGATATCATGGCTAAGGGAAGAGAGCTGGCATGTTAATGTAAGTGGACCAACTCAGCCGATCCAGAACCAGACCACCCTGCACCTCTACAAAGTACCTGGAGCAGGCAAGCAGGGAACTGGGCTTTCAGGGCCACAGGGAACATACCACCACTGGTACAAGTAATCCCTAGACTAAACTTATTTGCAGAGTCCCAGAGAGGAACTCTTGAGTATGACCTTTTAGTTAACATTCTCTGGATGCAGCCATGAGTGAATGGGGAACAAATGCAAACCCATTATACTAGAGGTGGGAGGACAGAGAATGGCTTGACAACTACTGGAGGCCCAGCCTCAAGGGAATTGTCTTTTAGCTTTTTACATGTTGTTTACCTTTGTATGTGTACAGTTAGAATTAAAATGCTTCTTTTTATACAGTAACAAGTATTTTACTTGACATTAATACATTTTTACACTGCCTGCACTTTGAGGTGTGAGTCATGTTCATTGATCGTATCTGAGCCTCCCCTGAAGGAGTTTAGACTGCTCAAGCTACGCTACGCAATTGAGAGTCAGATGCAGAAGGGGTACTTGAACCAGTTGAGCTGGGTCATTAGTAGGGTGGGCCTAGGAACATCAGGGGTGAAAGGCTTTAACTTTTTGGTTGGGCCCATTACCTCCTATATTCCCTGTGGCCCCCTGAACAGGGTTCTGACACCACCTGGTCCCTTTAACTGTGGATAGTTCCCATTTTGGACAATCAAGCTGCATTTTGATGACTCTCTCAGATCCAACATTCTCAGGTGCATCTTTTAAGTGGCAGGGTTAGGTCTCCCAGACTGCACTTCAGTGGTTAGCAGTAAACAAGCAGTTGTGACTACTCACTCTGCCAAGGTGGCTTCTTCAGCTTTTGTGGTCCTGCTACTGAAACACAAACTCAGACAACTGACTGTTGAAATTCACATATTTTGTCTGTGGCTGAGGGGAAAGGTTTTCTCAAGTGGGACACCACAGGCCTCTCCTTCCTAGTTCAGGAGAAGCAGGTGCTGCACAGTTTTTGGTGCAGCCTCTTTGCCAGGTCCAGGGAGCAGCCCGGCATTACTTCTAGTATCCTTTCTCCAGTGCAGAATTGATCTGAGGTTTGGGTGCAAGGGGTGCCACTTTTATGCCCACAATTTGCCCTTATGGGATGCAGTAACTACTAGCCAGTGGCTTACAAGATCCCTTACTGCCTGATGACAGCTTCCTGAAATGTGTGTCATCCCAGAGAGTATTATTCTTCCCACTCTCCAGATGGCAGAACACTTCTCTCCATCTTTGGTGCTTGGTCGCCTTCCTCGTGATACGCCTACCTGAGGGCTACATGCCCACTTGAAAACTAGTTTGGCAGCTGCTTTCCCTTCTCTGTCCCCAACACCAACATGTCTATCACAACAAAAGAGCAGTCCCTGTCATGTCTGTCGTCCATTTTTCTTTCAAAGGTGTCTTCCCCTTTTAAGCTTGTCCTTTGGGCTCACGTACACTGTGGCATTCTGCTAGGGAGAGGTAATACCTCTTCCAATGGCAGGTTTTTATTGATTCCTGTGCTGGAAGTCATCCATACCCCTCCGCAGGAGGGCACAAAGTTGTCTTGAGGCCAGCATCTGCAAATGGCCACTGGAAAAGAGTCACAACTTTCTAAAGTTGCCTTTTACGTGACAGTTACATTAAATTTGACTTAGCAGACAGTCAGGTTTAATGTAATGATTCTTTTGATATCTTGAAGTACCAACTTTAGTTGTCCCTTTCAGGATTTAGCACAGCTGAGTTGTCACTGTGTAGCCTTTTGCCTGCCAATGGGGCTACTTGCTTTTCCATAGTAAAAACAACAGTTTGGGGTTTTGACTGTGAGGTCATATATAAACACATGTGCTACATATTAATATACAGCACCCTACCTTTAGGGATCTACAGGCATACCTTAGCGGTGACTTGTATACATTAAAAATGATGCCTGGACATTGTCACTAGGTTAAACTGCAAAGTTAAGGCAGCAGTTTTGTTCTTCGCTACCAGTCTTCAGTGGTTGCTCAAAGACATTTTACTTTTTTACACTCATGGTGGCACAATAAGTGCTGCACTGCATGAAGGATACTTTAACTTACAGATCCTGTGTCCCCCTGGTACCATATAGATAAGTTAACTTATGCAAAATGGGCATTAGCCAATCAAACATATACTTTTAAGGGTATAAGCACTAGCATTGAGATCTGGTTAGCAGGCCTCAGTGCACTTCCAGAGTCGAAAAAAACTGCAGCAATAGTCAAAAACATGGGAGTGACCATGTAAAAAGAGGTATTTCGTTATGGTGCACTATATTTTACTCTGGTGTATGCTCATGTATGACCATATGTACTAAGCATTTTAATGGTTGCAAACACTCCAGTTCAGTGTTTGCGCCCCTTTATTATGTTTTCCTATGTACTAATCCCATTTTAGGAGTCACAAATGTTTTTCCGATTCATAAAAATGGAATTTGGATTGGATACCGATTCAGTATTTGGAAGGGACATGTTGTAGATGTCCCTTTTCAAATGTCACATCAGTATCTTATGTTTCAATGTTTTAACTGATATTTTATATTTTACTGACACCTCTAAGGAGGTGGTAATCAATATGCAAAAGGTAAGGGACATTCAGGGGTTTCCTTCCCCATTGTGAACGTAAAAAAATATTAAAGAGTGTGCAATGATACAGGGGGCCACAGCCAACTCTTAAACAGACAAAAGAAATGTAACTTTTCTTTTTAAACACAGTCGTATTTCTTTTATGAAAAATATCACAGGCTTGAAGGTCTGCTCACCCCAGGAAGCCACCATATCTGTGATGGCCTTTAATTGGAGTGAGTCACAATTTGTGAATTATCTTATTAATATTCATGAGGTAGCTTGAATTCTGACTCACTTTGATTAATAAATTTAAGAAACTATGGTTTTTAAAACTCTTTACTGGTCACAAAAATAATTATCTCATGGCATGCTGTAATCAGTAAATTGTATATCGGGCTAATTGAAAGTAGTGGTACAAGTAATGGGATGAGGAGATAATGAATTGGTTTCTTACTGGTAACCCTCATTACTTGGAATACCTGTCACGGTCACCCTGAAAATGGGTGCTTTAACCCCTTCGCTGCCAGGCCTTTTCCCCTCCTGTGCCGAGCCTTTTTTTGGCTATTTGGGGCAGTTTGCGCTTAGGCCCTCATAACCTTTTCTCCACATAAGCTATCCACCCCAAATTTGTGTCGTTTTTGTCCAACATCCTAGGGATTCTAGAGGTATCCAGACTTTGTGAGTTCCCCTGAAGGAGACTAAGCAATTAGGCAAAATACAGTGAAAAGTTTGTTTTTTTCAAAAACATTGGAAAAAAGGGCTGCAGAAGTTTTGTGGCTTTTCCCCTGAACATGGCATCAACAAAGGGTTTGTGGTGCTATAATCAACCTCTTCCCAGCTTTCAGGAACAGGCAGACTTGAATCACAAAACCAAATTTTTCAACACAATTTTGGCATTTTACTGGGACATACCCCATTTTTACTATTTTTTGTGCTTTCAGCCTCCTTCCAGTTAGTGACAGACATGGGTGTGAAACCAATGCTGGATGATCCCAGAAAGCTAAACATTTCTGAAAAGTAGACAACATTCTGAATTCAACAAGGGGTCATTTGTGTAGATCCTACAAGGGTTTCCTACAGAAAATAACAGCTGAAATAAAAAATAGTGAAATTGAGGTGAAAAAAACAGCCATTTTTCTCCACGTTATACTCTGTAACTTTTTCCTGCGATGTCAGATTTTTTAAAGCAATATACTGTTACGTCAGCTGGACTCCTCTGGTTGCGGGGATATATAGGGCTTGTAGGTTCATCAAAAACCCTAGGTACCCAGAGCCAACAAATGAGCTGCACCTTGCAATGGGGTTTCATTCTATACTGGGAATACAGCAAATCATTTGCTGAAATATAAAAAGTGAAAAATAGGTATGAAGAAAACCTTTGCATTTCCAAAATGGTCACAAGATAAGGTGTTGAGAAGCATTGGTTATTTGCACATCTCTGAATTCTGGGGTGCCCATACTAGCATGTGAATTACAGGGCATTTCTCTAATAGATGTCTTTTTTACACACTGTTTGACATTTGGAAGGAAAAAATGTAGAGAAAGACAAGGGGCAACAACACTTGTTTTGCTATTCTGTGTTCCCCCAAGTCTCCAGATAAAAATGGTACCTCACTTGCGTGGGTAAGCCTAGCGCCCGCGACAGGAAACACAAAATGGACGCATCACATTTTCACAAAGAACACAGAGCTGTTTTTTTAAAAGTGCCTAGCTGTGGAATTTGGCATCTAGCTCAGTCGGCACCTAGGGAAACCTAGCAAACCTGCACAGTTTTAAAAACTAGACACCTAGGGGAATCCAAGATGGGGTGACTTGTGTGGCTCTGACCAGGTTCTGTTACCCAGAATCCTTTGCAAACCTCAAATTTTGGCTAAAAAAACACATTTTCCTCACATTTCGGTGAAAGAAAGTTCTGGAATCTGAGAGGAGCCACAAATTTCCTTCCACCTAGCGTTCCCCCAAACTTAAAAATTTGGCCCAAAAAACACTTTTTCCTCTCATTTTGGTGACAGAAGGTTCTGGAATATGAGAGGAGCCACAAGTTTCCTACCACCCAGCGTTCCCCTAAGTCTCCCAATAAAAATGGTACCTCACTTGTGTGGGTAGGCCTAGCGCCCAGGAAAGGAAATGCCCCAAAATACAACATGGACACATCACATTTTCAGAAAGAAAACAGGGCTGTTTTTTACAAAGTGCCTAGCTGTGGATTTTGGCCTCTAGGTCAGCCGGCACCTGGGGAAACCTAGCAAACCTGTGCATTTTTTAAAACTAGACACCTTGGGAAATCAAAGATGGGGTGACTTGTGGGGCTCTGACTAGGTTCTGTTACCCAGAATCCTTTGCAAACCTCAAAATTTGCCCAAAAAACACTTTTTCCTCTCATTTCGGTGATAGAAAGTTCTGGAATCTGAGAGGAGCCACAAATTTCCTTCCACCCAACGTTCCTCCAAGTCTCTTGATAAAAATGATACCTCACTTGTGTAGGTGGCCCAAGAGCCTGCAACAGAAAAATGCCAACAACCTGTAGAGATTGAAGGGATAGCACAGCGAGTTGATAAGCTTTTAGGCTGCTTTGGGGACACACACAAGTGAGGTATCATTTTACTTGGGAGACTGAGGGGAACGCTGGATGGTGGGAAATTTGTGCTGCAGCCGTGATCCTACAAAGAAAAGTGAGGAAAATATGATTTTTTAAGCAAATTTTGAGGTTTGCCGAGGAGTCTGAGTAAGAAAATGTTGGGGGATCCAGGCAAGCCACACCTCCTTGGACTCCCTGGGGTGACTATTTTTAAAACATGTCTGGGTTTGGTAGGTTTCCCTAGATGAAGGCCGCACCTGGGACCAAAAACACAGGTCCCCCCCCCAAACACATTTCGTTTTGCAATAGATCATTTTGGTGTGTCCACATACTTATGTGATGTTCCAAACACTAAAATTGTGAAAAGAAATGCACTTAGGTTATGTTAAAAAGACCCCTCACCCACCAACCAAGTTGGTGGCATGCTTCATCATCGGGGTCCCACCCGAGACACCTAGCGTGTCACAGTTGTGCTGCGACGCCTGATTACAGCTGAGCAGGTTTTGTCATTTTTAACACACATACTGGTTGGATTTGGCACGAGGGTGATTGATGGTTCAGTGGATCAAATTTTATTAACAAGAGAGTTCACAAAAATGAAATGCACTGTTAATTACTGAAAGGCCAAAAAACTGAACCAATGACTCACACCTTGTGAGCTGTAAAGCCACGGCAAGGCACCAACTGCTTTACAGTCCATTCACACACCTTTCATACATGACATGCACAAGACCATTCACGCCCCCAGCCACGGGCCCAGCACAGTACAACACTCGCATCGACAGACAGTGCCACTCAAGGGCCCATCACTTACAAACTCCCACATGCCTGATACAGCAATCACACCAGCTGATGGGAGTGGGTGGACTGGCGTTTGGCTGGCAGTGTGTTGCAGTAGCCAATAGCAAGTCAATATGTACACCGTCAGCCAAGCGCCACTCCACACACAATGGCATCACTTTTTTTTGTTTTAACAACAAAGAAACCACTAACTAATTAGAAATAATTACAAAACTACCAACACAAAAGCTCTAACTAAGTACATGACAGAAATGCCAACCATGAAACTGAACACATGAAAATATAAAACAGGCAGTTTACACTCAGGGTAGTTCCCTGTAATTCTTCTGGGTGTGTTAATTCTTGAAACAATCACCCACACACAGCCCAGGCTTTGAAGGACAATCTGGGCAGTACATTTGAGTCACCCTCCGGATACCTCTTCGAGCACAGACTCTACATTTCTTAGCTGGAAAGTCTTTTTTGGGCGTGGTTGGAATGTACTCAGCAAAGTGGTGATTTTTCAATCTAGTCACATCCTCCACCCCTGCTTCTCTAGGAACTCTTGCCTGTTCCACCACAATAAGGCTCTCTATCACTGACTCCTGAAATTTCACAAAGGTCATCTTTGACCCTGGAGACCTATCCTTAAACACAATAAAAGCATTAAAACTTGCTAAGTGGAAGAGGTGAATTGCTAACTTCTTATACCAAACGCAAGACTTACGAATAGCAGTATAAGGTTCCATCCTCTGATCAACTCTATCTACACCTCCCATGTGCTTATTATAATCTAAAATGCACACAGGTTTGCGAACTTCAGCAACCTGGACCCAAACACTCACAGGGGAAGTACTCTCATCATGGATGGTACTTAGCATGTAGACATCCCTCTTGTCTGAAAATTTCAAAGCTAGCAGCTCATCATTCCTCAAGGCACTGCACTGTCCCCTCTAAAGGTTTTACAGACAAGCTCCCTTGGATAGCCTTTCCGGTTACAAGGAATTGTGCCACAAGCAACAGTGTCCACTCTAAACAATTCCTAGAACAACTGCACTCCAGTGTAGAAGTTATCTACATACAAATGGTGACCTTTGTTGAACAGTTGTCAACCAAGTTCCTACACAATTTTCTCAGTAACTCCAAAAGTGGGAGGACAAACAGGGGGGTCAATACTGGAATCCCTACCAGTATAGACACAGAAACTATACGCATATCTTGTACTACTTTCAGACAGCATATGCAATTTAATTCCATATCGTGCCCTCTTGCTAGGAATGTACTGCCTAAAAACCAAACAACCCTTGAAGAGGGCCAAAGACTCGTCCACAGCTATTTCTCTGCCTGGAACATAGACCTCTGAAAACCGATCTATAAAATGATCAAGGACAGGCCTAATCTTAAAAAGACAGTCAGAATCCGGGTGATTTCCTGGCAAGGCTAATGCATTGTCAACAAAATGCAGCATCCTAAGAAGAAGCAAATACCGATTACGACTCATGGTTGCAGGAAATATAGCTGTAGCCATCAAGGGCCTAGTAGACCAATAAGAAGCCAGTGACGGCTTCCTTATCAACCTCATCAAAAGAGTCAAACCCAAAAACCTTTTTATCGCCTCCAAATTTGTGGGATCCACTGGGTAGCTCTAGAGTGTGGCCTAAGTCTAGCATCGTTGCCCCTCAAATACTGCTCAGCATACAAATTAGTCTGCTCAACAATCTCTTCCAAAAACACATCATCCACAAATAACTCAAAGAAATTGACAGGCAAAAAGTTCTCTGTATTGACTCTACACCCCGGGAGACCAGTAAAAGCAGGCAACTCTGGCTGCTCCATGCTTGGGGCAACCTAGAGTTCAGGTCTTCTAACGGGAAACCTTTCAGCCCCAGGTTGATGCACTAATGGCACATCAGTGTCCTCCTCTAAAACAGGCCCTTCATCTTCAATGAGAGTGGCTTCCTCATCAGAAGATTCCTCTCCAACAGAAACTTCACTGCCAGAATCTCTCACTTCCTCCTCTGCCTCAGATGCAGAGTCCGTCTCATAATCATGATCAGACAATGACTCAAAAAGCATACCAACCACCTGCTGCGTGGTCATCATGCAGCTAGCCATTATTTTTCCTGCAAAAAGTAACTGGACAAACGCACCACCAACAACCAGCATTGTGTAAGATAAGTAATAAAGTGTAGCTTTATCAGTAAGAGTTCTAAACTCAAAAACTATGCCGCTCACTTGCCTGAAAAAGCTTGACTCACCAGCAACTACTCTGCACAGACACAGCAATCACCAATGATATCCCACTAAAAAGAAAGAAAGAAAAGCAAATTAGAAATAAGACAACACAAATATTATTGTGCACAAATCTAAGTACAATTTCACACACAATCCTGCATTTAGTACAGCACCTACAAACATGTAATTCATGCATGGCAACAATACTCCTTTGGAGTAAATTGTTTTTACTTACCTAAAATATGCAACAATAGAAACCGCAGGTCAACCACCGCCAAAACAGCAAGGAGCCACAGCAAAGAAAGCAAAAGCTTTGAACTAGAACAAAAAGGAGGAAAATTTAGAAATTGCTGCCTAAGTGGATTCTGCCATAGGGGCAGATGGGCCTACTAAAAAATAGTCCTATCTGCCCCAAGGAGGCAGAAAATACCTTTAGTAGTGTCCCCCCATGGGGAGCGACCCTTGCCCAAGGGACCACCCTCCAAACAAAAAAAAACACATACTATCCCTGGCGCCTAGTGGCTTCTGCCCCCCTGGGGTCAGAAATGGCCAACAGTTCAATGTCCCCCTTGCCCAAGGGGACTCCTCCCCACATAAATAAACATATTAAAAAATCCCTGGCGTTCTCTTGGTTTCTGCCCCTCTTGGGGGCAGATCAGGCTAAAAATAATAGGCCAATCTGTCCCCAAGGGGGGGGGGGCAGAAATGGCTTTGGTACACGTGCCCCCAAAGGGGGGTGATCCTTGCCCAAGGGGCCGCCCCCCCCATCCAGTAACACACACACACTATCCCTGGTGTCTAAGTGGCTTCTGCCCCCCTTGGGGGCAGATGGGCCTAAAAAACATAGGCCCATCTGCCCCCAAGGGGGGCAGAAATGGCTAACAGTTCAATGCCTCCCCACATAAATAAACATATAAAAAAAAATCCCTGGCATTCTAGTGGCTTCTGACCCCATTGGGGGAAAATCAGCCTACAAATAATAGGCTGATCTGCCCCCCAGGGGGGCAGAAATGGCCAAAGGTAATATGCCCCCAAAATGGGAGTGACACTTGCCCAAGGGGCCGCTCCCAAACAGCAAAAGTATGCAATATAAAAAAAAAATAATCCCTGGCGTCTAGTGGTTTCTGCCCCCCTTTGGGGCAGATAAGCCGAAAAATAATAGGCCGATCTGCCCCCAAGGCAGAAATGGACACAACAAACATGCCCCCGAAATGGGAGCGACCCTTGCCCAAGGGGCTGCTCCCAAAACCCAAACAGCACACTAAAACAAAAAAAAAGAAAATTCCTGGCGTCTAGTGGGCATTTCTGCTGCCCGATCGCAAAGGAAAACCCTTTCCTTTCCCCCAGTGCCTCTTTGTTTACAACCCGCCGGAGGAGAAATTCACCTGTTTCTCCCTCGTCGCACTGAAAGCAAATGGCTTGACCCTGTAATGATGTCAGCGTGCAATTTCGCGCTGACGTCATTACGGGAGAGGTGGGGGTGGAAGAGGAAGGGCTTCCTCTTCCATACCTGCCTTGGAGGGGTGGGAGGGAAGCCCACAGAGGGAGCGCTAGAACTCCCTCTGAGCTCTGTGCCCAGGACATAATGGTTACGTCCAGGGCACAGGATGGGTTAAAAGACCCACGTGCCAACCCAAAGGTGAGAGGGTGCCCATCTTGGATGCATGCAGGAAGACAGAGGAAGCTGGTCCCCAACACGTTAATGGCTACAGAGTCAACTAAGAAGCATAACTGTGGACAGGGGTCTGCAGACCCATTGCCAGAAGGACACCATTGACCTCTTGAGTCAGAAGCATCCAGAACCGCAGTGAATCCTGCAGTGCCGTTGACTCCAATACAGAAAAAAACTGGAAATGGTTGCATGACATTTGGTAAACTCAGCAGTCATTTTGGATCCAGAGAGTATAAATGCCACTGTTTGTGGACACACCCTTGCTAGGCAATCAGTGCTCTGTTTCTGAAGATGTTATCCTGCCTCAGCTTGCCTGCAGTGGTCTTCAGCATCAAAAAGAACAGATGATGGATGGAATGCTGAACAAATCGAATATTCATACCCAGTCACAGATCGGGGTTTATTCCAACATTTTTTGTTAACCACACCACCACAGTTTGGAGCCAGACATATGCCAATCAGTCTTGACCCTGCTCTCCATGGGAACAGTTCAACCAGAACTGCCAGATCCTCCCTGGACTGGAAACAAGCATCCTGGGACCGGATTTGGGTTATCACCCCTCCTCAGCCAAGCTAGCTTGAATCCAGTGCTACAGTGAGCACAGGACCCCCATATGGGCATACCGTTCCCACTTAGGGCAATAAAAGCAATAAAAACAGATGATGGATGGGAAGCTGAATAAATCAAACATTCCCCCCCAGTCACAGATCTGGGTTTAATCCACAATTTTTTTGTTCACCCCGCCACCCCAGATTGGACTCAGCTATGTGCAAATTACTTTTGACCCTGCTCCCCATGGGAACAGTCCAGCCTGAGCTGCCACCGTCATCAGGATCTCTTGGTTATCTCTCCTGTGGTGGACTTCGGCAACAACGACCTTCTGAGAAAAAGACAAGAAAAGACAAAGTTAAGTACTTTGCACGTGCATGATCCCAGAGACAATTCTAAACCTGCCCAAAAATACTAACCTGACTCTAAGCTTTAACCCAAGATTAACCAGCAGACTAACCCAGAGACTAAAAACATGTTGTAACAAGAGTTAACTATGGAGCCCAGTAAGGCCTTAGCACCCCAAACAAAGACATTGAAAGGATATTTGTTGAACCCCAAAAGGGATAAAGGAAATGCCTGGTGAATTGCACTTCTAATACCAAACAACAACACTTTGGCTAGTAAAACCAGGCAAGGAATACACGTTTAGGTATGGTTACATACATGTTAGGGGTTCTTAATTGTAGCTTTACCTTGTTTCTGTACAGTGACTAATATGTTGTCACTTTTCTCACACACAGACTTCAAGAACAACATTTGTTCCAATCAAAAGAGGAGTGGGTACTCTTGCCAGGTCGAACTGGCAGTTACAAATTGCAAACACAGTAGCAGGTCTAAGACATGTTTATAGGCTACTTATGAGGGTGGCACAATCAGTGCTGCAGGCCCACCAGTAGCACTTGATTTACAGGCCCTGGGCACCCCTGGTGCACAAAGCGAAAGCAATTGGGAAGACAATCATAGGAAAACAGCGCTCACAGTTAGTCATCACACTAAAAGCGAGTACAAAAAATTCAAGCACGGTGCTCCTGGCAAGAGGATCTTCCTCACTCCTCTCGTGTCTCCAAGGAAACCAAACAGATATCTCATAGGACGAAACACGTGTTGGCTGTTGTTGTAATAAAGATTTTGGCTCCAAGGACGGCGATTATGATTTTGATGGACATCATATCTCAAGATTATATTGAGTGATTTTTTTCACGAATCCCGGTCCGACTGATAATTTGATACTTTTTGCACTAAACGACAAGTTTGGACTATAAACACATATGAAAGATTTAGTTTAGATTCATGAGTGCCCTGACTTCTGTTTTTCACCCCTGGTGCACTTTAATAGGGACTTACTGCTAAATCAAATATGTCAATCATGGATAAACCAATCACCAATACCATTTAAACAGAAAACATATGCACTTTAGCACTGGTTAGCAGTGGTAAAGTACCCAGAGTCGTAAGGCCAACTAAAACAGGTCAGAAAAAGTGGAAGGAGGCAACAAGTTTGGGGATGACCCTGCAAAAAAGACCCTGGTCCTACACACACATTTACTGCAGGCCAGAAAGAATTATTTTCAGTTGATGAGGTCACCAGTGCATTTGAACTCCAGACTGCTTGCTTGCACCTCAATGTCTTCCTGATAGCTATTTTCTTCAATTTCTTCCATTAAACAGGTCTTTGACTTATCGGATACTGTGCATAGTTGTCATGCTTGACACATTGTCCCAATAAAAAGTTATTTATTACACTAAAAGTTAAATCCACAAGATTGAGGCTGTCCCATAGCTAGAAACATTCACCAGCACATCACGTACAGCCCTCCAATAATCCTTACTGTGTGTGACATTTCTTTATTTCCCTGTTTTGCTCCTATTTCCTATTCATATTGAAGTATCTAATGTTAATGAACAATGTTCTTGTCTTTTAGTAAAGGTCTGCCATTCCACAGCAGCAAATTAATCCCAATTAGTAGTGATATTTTGTCTCGATAGTCATGACACATTTGATTTACAGTGATTCCAGGATGCAGCCAGCAAATGTTAATGATTTAGTTTGCTGGGAATTTGTTCTCCTGCTCATACGCATGTGTTGATCAGTTGCGGCTCGTCAAGACTTGGCGGCTTGGGCTAATGAACTGACAGCCTCGGAGGAATAATGGTTCATTCTGTAGGCCTCGTGGATTACATGCCATCTGTAAAAATGCAGGCTTCTTTCTGACAAAACATTTCTGGCAAACGAGAAGGCGTCATTATGATCAGAAAACTGTCACTCGCAATTTACATTTTACTTTTTTCTTGGTGGAACTGTAAAAGGAAGTCTCTGCAATGAACAAATCTAATCATGTTAAATTTGGTGCCCTTTGCAATATGCTTGGTGCTTCAAGGGAAACTCGTATTGTTTCTAATTCTTGTTCAATATTTGAACAACAGTGTCACATTTTTACATTTTGATGTATCTGTCCAGCTGCCATCGTTTAAAACACAGCTACCACAACATTGTTCACTAGAGACTTAAAATGTAAAAACATGTTTTTTTCGATACTGGGGCTCTTTAAAAGTTAATGTCCTGTATTTCAAGCTGTGTAAAAATGAGAGCACAGACGGCAAAACAAGGATTAACTTGATGATGCTTCTAGGTGGGATAATTAGCTCAACTGTAATGTGCTTCAGAGCATTTTCTGTTCCGTCTAATTTGAAGTGTGGTTGTTTCCATTTCGAAAGATGATGTCTTTGCATCTCTGTGAGAACACAGATTCAAAAGCTACGACTTACAAAATGGTCTGCTCTTTACTTAGACATACATAATAATTTTCTCAGTAATTGCTGTTTTGATCATAACTGTAAAAACGAAAGAGTTGTTTTCCCTGAAGACTGAAGACTGTGTCATTGTCCTCGTCTGTAGGAAAGAACTTGCTGCTTCATCATACGCTGGAGGAGATTTTAGAGCCCTTTGCGCCATATAGCACCACATTAGCGTCATTTTTCCAATGCCTATGTGGCAATATTATGGCAAAAACACTGCACCATATTTACAAAGTAGTGCAATACTTGTGCCAAGCATAACGTGTGCAAGGGGACATTCCTCCATTAGAGGGGCTGAAAAAATGGCACAAAGATACCTACAAGATTTCTTTGCGCCATTTATTCAGCATCTTTAACGCCTGCTCAGAGCAGGTGTTAAAAGGTGGCACACCATTGGTTACAATAGGCCCCTATGTACTGTTCAGGGTAGTGTCAACATTTTGGCACTTGCCCTGAACAGTACATCAATAGCGTAACAAATTCTGATGCTATTGCCCCCTACCCTGCTCCATGGTGCGGCATTTTTTAAATATGGCGCACACATGGTGGCATAGGGGGGTGCTAAGGGGCACAAGGAAAATGGTGCTGCACATGGTGCAGCACCACTTTTCTTAAATCTGCCCCTCTATCTTTAAACATGGAAGCCTTCATTTTTTTGTGTATTTAACAATATCGTTCTAGTGGCACGTGCAATTAACAGGTTGAATGGCCCTTGTTTTGTTGGTTGGTCCTGTGTTGTTCAATAATGTTTTTATGTAGCACATACCATAACTTGATAGTGATATAATAGAATTTCACACACAGAAACATCTAGAATGTTCTTGTTTATTGGTTGTATTATAGCCTTAGAGCCTGCCGCAGCGGGCTATACTGGCCATTAAAGGCTTGTCCCGGCGGCGAGGGCCTTTAACAAGGGAGCAGGACTTTAATTGCTGGTATAGCCCAGCTACGAAGAGCTATAAGGCTATTAGAACATTCTGCCACTAGAGGGCAGAGTGTTCTAATAAATAAAACAAAGTGGGACAAAAGCTTCAAGTTTCTTTTGATTAGATTTTTGATCTTGTTGGCAATGTTGGACTATGTCAAAACACATATAAGGGGTGCTGAATCATTTTTGGTCTTTGGTGCCAAGAGGCTCTCCCTCAGTGTGAACCAACTTCTTTTGAGGGAATTCTTTACTAGATATTTGGGGTAGCCTCGAGCAATAAATATGTTGGTCAAGATTTTTCCATTGTGGAAATAATCTTCTTTCCTGTTGCAATTTCTGTGGATGCGCAGAATTTGGCCATATGGAAGATTATCTTTTAGTGTTATGGGATGACTTCTTGTATAATGGAGGCTTGTGTAATTAAGGCCTAATATGTCAGAAGCAGCATAGCTCTGTACTACCGGTAGGATAAAAGAACAACATTGTAATTTGAGAAATTTCACAGGAGTGGAATTCCTATTTATAAAGTACAGACAGCCTCTAGCTGTACATTTTCTTGCACTAAATAAAATAGACCTGAGTTATAAATTAGACCTTACAATATATCATTTATTTGCTGACACCTACACCTGTTGGAAAAACTGTGTCTGTTGATCACCTTTGGTTAGAAACTCTTCGAAGTTTGGTTTCCAGTTGGCAGAGGTGTGCACCCTGTGCAAGCAGGAACCACAATGCAAGTCAGGGTATGTCAAATACACACCATAAATTAACTTGTGCTCTCCCTCAGGAAGCTTGTCACAGAGCAGGTAGGCTTAACTTAGGGGGCAATGTGTAAACGATTTGTGCAACACTTCAAACATCAAAAAGAGTGAAACCACCATACAAAATATACCGCACCTGGTCAGAATATTAAAGCATAATTTGGTGAACAAAAAAAGAACAAGACAAAAAAAATCCAATACGTAGAAGTTGAGATATGATTTTTTTTAAGAACAAATGTAATGCTTAGCAACATAAAGCGTCAACCAATACACCGGGTCAAATCTGGAAAGTTAGACTGACTGCGATGGAGCAAGAGCTGGATACAGGGACCAGCCTTGGCCCACTGAAATTAGTACCTCGGTTTGGGGATGTGTTGGCATCAAGGGAGGATGTTAGGAGAGATGCGAGAAACAGGTGAGTTGATGCGTCGACTTTGATCCTGGCACTGTAGACAATGCATTGGTACTGAACAACACAATGCATCGCCGTTGAACCCCTTAGATGTAGATGATACATCATTGTTGAGAAGCGCAGCCAGTGATGTGATGTGTCCTGAAGGTTGATGCTTAAGCATTGAAGGAGATGCGTCAGTACGGACTAGTGCAGTGATGGAGATGCATGGATTTTACAGTTGCAACTCTTTATACCCACTTTCAAGGTCCCAGGTATGGATTGGTCCACTTGGCATGGCAACACTTGCAGCATGCAACATCTAGGTGCTGTTGTAGGGTGATATGAAGTATTGGATGTCCCTGAGGCTTCTGCAGCTCCTTGTGTGGGGACAGGCACAGCCCTTTCAGGTGCAAGTGTCAGCTCCTCCTTCCTATCCTGCCCTGGATTACCCATCAGGACATTAATGGCCCATTAGGATGTGATGTAAATGGCACATCAGGCACACTTAAGGTCTCTTTGTGTATTGCTGTCTCAAAGGAATGCACAAAACCTAGCTGTCACCCACCCCACGTGTGTATTCAGAGACAGGCACAGAATGGTTTAAGGTAAGAAAATGTCAACTTTATAAAAGTAGCATTTTCAGAATTACAATTTTGCCATCAGCTGTGATTTCAAATTGTGATTTCAGAGGCATCAAAGTTGGGGGTCCCATCTCTTCCCAACTGGAAATTACACTTATAAAATGTAATACGTCAATCCTAATATTAAGATACAGGCCTTGAAGTAGTGAAAAATTAATTTTCAAGTTTTTCAATACCTGGACATGTAAAACGTAGACGTACATGTCCAACTTTTTAAATACACTGCACCCTTCCCTTGGTGCTGGCCAGGGCACACCTTGGGGTGACATATATGTTTTAGAAAAGAAGGTTCGGGCCTGGCAGGAGGTTTAACTAGCCAGGTTGACATGGAAGTTTAGAACTAATCACACACACTCTTCAATGGCAGGCTTGAGCCATTTGAAGGGCTACTGCAGTTGTTGGCACAATCAGTGCTGCAAACTGACAAGTAGCATTTAACAGGGACTTATAATTACATTAAATAGGCTAATTGTGGATAAGCCAATGTTATTATGTTTTACAGAAAGGGCACATGCACCTTAGCACTGGTCCGCAGTGGAAAAGTTCCCAGAGTCTTTAAACCAGCAAAAATGAAGTCAGTAAAACAGCGGATAAGAAGTGAAAAAGTTAGGGCCAACCATGCCAAGGAAGCCAGGTCTAATACACAGAGTAAGCAAAATTTCTTTCCCAGTTTCCGAGCAAATTACATGATATCTACAAGCACAATCGAAATCTAGAATGAGCACAGGAACGCACTGAAGAATGTGTGGACTTATTTCTAGAAAAGGCCTTTAACCTTGTAAAGAGTAGTACCATAATACAAAGGTATTCAACCCATATGTTCATACTATTAACAGGAATATGCAATTCACTCCTACATATGATTCAAACACAATTAATTTCCCGAGTTAACTGTTAAAGTGTGTGATAGTAGGTTTCACACAAGATTATTTCACAAACCTACTGAATACAATACGTTATTGAAGTACACAAGTCACCATCCCAGAAAACTTTTGGGAATTTCTTCATTTAAAAAAGAACTGTGCAAAAAAAGAAGACCTATTTTTGAAGCCTGTGATACTTATCAACTATATAACTGGAGCAAGTATGAAGCCATAGATCATTTCCCCGGTCAAGGTCAGGGAGTTAGTTCATTCCAAGAGAGCATCAAAACCTTTATTTTGCTATAAAAGTGGCATAAACATACACAGTATGGTGGCTGGAACACCTTTAATATACCACTAAAGGTGTGGGGCAGTGGGTTAGGAGGAACTGTGTTAAAGAACCCTGTTCAAGAAGCGCTGGATACGCGCATAATTTCTGGGTGCAGGGCTAAGTGTAGGGTGGATGTGATTATGGCTGTGTCCACAGGAGGGAGTTCCCTTTACGGACTAGGTGGTCTCACACACATTATAGTGTCATGCTTCATCATTTGCACCAGCTAACCCCACCCAGGTAAGATGATACTACCTGGGCGGACTCGACCTCGTTGTTAAAGGAACTACAGAGGGAGTGCTGAAATGTCTATCTGACTGGATATTTTGCAGGGATCCAGATGAGGTGTGGATAAAATTACCTTACAAGTCACCTGTCACAGTTAGAAAGATACTTTAATCAAGGTGTATGTAGGTAAGGTTAAAACTTATATTCGGGACTTAGTTGAGCGTGATGACTCATAAAGTCTATAAAACAGCAAAGACCAATATGTTTCTGCCCTCTCTACGTGCTGGAAGGTCAGGGGCATTCATCAGGGTCATGGATCCCATAGGGGTAAAAGCATGGCTACATGCTCAACAGATGGTGAAGAAAAGAGTAAGTAGCCTACCTTTGTTCATATTAGGGTAGGCCTGGTAAAAGAATGAAAACAGAGGTGAGTAAGGTGTCACTCCACACAACACACAACACAGCACACAGGGTGATAAAAAAGGGTGTAAGAACACATGCACAGTGGGGTAGGGAGACTTATCCCAGGGCATAAGGCGAGTTGCCTCTGGTCTGGGAGTTGCCGGAGGGAGGGTTTCCCTTGTAGTCACACTCTGTTAGGAGAGTGAACAGTAGTACTCAGAAAGCAAAAACTAAAAGGATATCAGGGGAAGGATAAATTGCAGGCAGGTAGGAATTAGCATGTGTGAGTACTGCTTCCTAAGTACTACTGTTCACTCTCCAAGATTCTGGCAGTGTGAATGTTCTGTCCAAGAGGAATCATCTGATGATGATGCCAATCTCAGTGCAGAGAAATGGATTCTTGCAAAGGAGGACACTAATATGCTGGTAGTGTAGCAAGAACAATCTGGATTGCAGCAGGGGGCTGAAAGGCTTCCCATTGGAAGTGCTGAACTCTGGGTTGCCCAAAACATAGTGCAGCTTGTGTTGCCTGCCTTTAGGGTGTAGAGTCAATACTGAATACTTTTTGCCCATAAATTTCTTTCAGTTGAATATGAACCATGGATTTGTACGATGAACAGTATTTGAGGGGCAACAGTGCCAAACGTAAGCCTCACTCTAGAGCTGGCCGGTAGACTCCCACAAATCTGGATGAGTTGAATAAGTTCTTGAGTTTAACTTTTTTTTATGGGCTTGATAAGAAAGCCATCACTGTCTTCATATTGTTCTATTAGTCTCTTGATGGCAACTGCTATATTTCCTTAAACCATGAGTCATGATCAGTATTTTCTTCTGCTTTGGGTGCTGCATTATGTGGCTAATTCTTCAACATTGCCAAAGGACCATCCTGATTGGGACCGTCTCTTCAAGATTCTGCCTCTCCTTGATCATTTTGTAGAATGATTTCTAGAGATCAGTGTTGCAGGGAAAGAAATAGCTATGGCTGAGTCTTTGGTCCTGCCCAAGGGCAGTTTGGTGTTTAGCTAGTACATTCCTACTAAGAGGGCATGTTGTGGAATTAAGCTGTGTATGCCATCTGAGAGTAGTACTGGATATATCTACAATTTCAGGGTGTATACTGGTTGGGATACCTGTGGTTGTCTGTAGACGTTTGGAGTCAGTAAGAGAATTGTGTGGGTACTTGATAGAGAACTTTTTACCAAAGTACACCATCTATATGTAGATGACGTCTACACTGGTGTGCAATTGTTCAAGGAATTGTTCGAAGTGGATAATGTTGCTTGTGGCACAATGCACCCTAACTGTAAAAGATATTCTAAGGACCTTGTATATAAAAAAAAAAAACTTTAGAGGGGATTGTGCAGATCCTCCCGTAGTTATGAACAGGAGAGATGTCCACATGCTGACAACCATTCATAATGAAAATACTTCACCTCTGACTGTTTGGGGTCAGGTTGCTGATGTGTACTAACTTGTGTACATTTTAGACCTCAGTAAACACATGGGTGGTGTAGATAGAGTAGATCAGAATTTGGGGCTGTACACAGCTGTTTGTAAGTCTTGGTATAAGAAGTTTGGTATAAGAAGTTGACTGTCCATTTGTTTCATTCAGCAACCTTCAATGCTTTTTTTTGCATTCTAGGATTGCTATGCAGATTTGAAGATAACTTTTGTTCAGTTTTAGCAGTCTATGATAGGCAGCCTTGTTGCAGTGGAGCAGGTAAGTGTGCCTAGAGTTGGAGTGGTGGAGGATGTGGCTAGATTGAAAGACAGCCCTTTCCTGATTACATTCCTCCCTTACCCCAAATAGCTTTTCCTGTAGGAGATGTAGAGTCTTTGTCCGAAGAGGCGTTTGGAAGGGGAGTCATATTTAATGCCCCAAATGGCCTTCTAATCTCATGTGTTTTAAGTTGTACCACACACACCTGAAGTATTGGAAGCAACCATGAGCATAAAAGGGAACTGGCTAGTCTGTATGGTTTTTATATTTTTTGTTCAGTTTCACAGATCACAGTAGTTTGGTGTATTTAGTTACTCCTGTTATGTTTGTAATCCTAGTTGGTTTTTCATCTCCTACAAATTGTTTTATGTTTGCTTTTCTGTTAAAAAAATAATGGTGATGTGTGTGGACTGGGGCTTGGCTGGCAGTGTGTGTGAGCTAGTATTTGGCTAGAGGTGTGTCTGTAGTGGCTTGCTGCTGGTCATTACTCACACATTGCCAGTCAAATGCCAGTCCATGCTCTCCATCAGCTGCCAGGTGGTGTGATTTCTGTGTCAGTCCTGTAGGCGTATGAAAGTGATGGACCCTTTAATGGTGCTGTCTGTTGATGTGAGAGTTGTGCTGAACCTGCAGCTGGCAGTGTGAATGTTTTTGTATGTGTCACGCATGAAAGGTATATGAAAGGGTCGGAAAGCAGTTACTGTGGCTTTACAGCTCATGAGCTGTGAGTCACAGGTTAAGTGTTTTAAACTTGCATTTATTATCAGTGTATTTCGTTTTTCTGAAATCTCTTGCTAATAAAATGTATATTTTGAACCTTTCACTCACCTGCGTGGCAAATCCAACCAGTATGTGTGTGCACATGAGGGATAGATGGTTATGCAACAATATTTGTCTTTCCCGTCTTTCTCTGCTGGGTGTAAAATGTCTCAAGGGAAAATTTACCAACTCTAGATATTTTTGTAAGCTAGGCACCGGAGGGACTCCAGGGTGGCTTGCTTGCGAAGGACAGGACCCCCTGCCAACCCAGAAGAGGGTGCAAAAGAAGAATCCCCGGTTGGACGAAGACTGCAGAAATGTACCCTAGGAAGATACCAGTGGGTTCCTGTATGATGCAAAGGATGTCCCACGTTGTGAAGTAAGATGCAGGTGAGTTTTGGTGCTGGATTCCTCCAACATGCCTCAGTTGTGGCAAAGTCACGTTTTGCGTCAACTAGGCACTATCTGGACCGAGGAGGGACCTGGGGGCCTCAACTATGTGTGAGGAGGAACAGGGGGCTATCAGCACCTCAGAGAGCCCTCAGAGCACCAGATAGCACCCACAGGAGTCCCAGGACACAGGGACAAAGGAGATGCAAAATGCAGGTGGCAGCACTACAAAGGAAGGTCCCACGCTGCTGGAGAACAACTCAGGGAGTTGAGCGTCACAGAATAGAGTGCTGGGGACCTGGGCCAGGCTGTGCACAAAGGAATTGTGCAAATAGTGCACAAAGGCCTCAGGAGATGAAGAAGACACAGTTCACAGAGGTACTGTCGTTCTGGGGCAAGGCAAGGTCTTACCTCCTCCAAATTGGGGCATCAGGACCTCAGGACAGTCTGTGTCAATGGGGGTCCACCCTCTGTGTTCCAAAGAGCATGCTTGTCACCAAGAGAGGAGTCCAAGAAAACCGGTTTTTGACTTTGAATGTGCCTGTGTGAGCAGGGGAGTGACTCCGTCACCCCACGGGAGATTTCTTTGGTCCTTCTGGTGCAGAGTGAAGACAGGGAGTCTTCAGAGCGTGCAGAGTGGAAACTGTTGCAGTTGCTGGCATGAGCTGAAGTTGCAGAGGAAAAGTATCCCTTGTGGATACTTTGCTGCTGTTACAGCTGTTCCTGGAGCAGGCTGCGGTTGATCCAAGGTCAGAGGATGAAGTAGTAGTTGCACAGGATTCCTGCTGGAAACTTACAAGTAGAATCTGAAGAGAGCCTGCAGGAGAGACTCTAAATAGCCCTGAGAGGGAGATTGCCTACCTTATCAGGTAGTGACCTATATGTAGAGCACATGTGTAATGGCGTCCCCGCACTCACAAAGTGCTGGGAAGTGGCCCTAAACTATGAGGGGGCACCTTTGCTAGTGCAAGGGTGCCCTCACACTTAGGCCCATATTTATACTTTTTTAGCGCCGCATTTGCGCCACTTTTTGGCGCACAAGCGGCGCAAACTTACAAAATCCAATTGGATTTTGTACGTTTGCGCCGCTTTTGCGTTAAAAAGCGGCGCAAATGCGGCGCTAAAAAAGTATAAATGTGGGCCTTAGTAACTTTGCACCTAATCTTCAGCAAGTGAAGGGTACACATATAGGTGACTTATAAGTTACTTAAGTGCAGTGAAAATGGCTGTGAAATAGTGTGAGCACTATTTCACGCAGGCTGCAATGGCAGGCCTGTGGAAGGGTTGTCTGAGCTCCTTATGGGTGGCAAAAGAAATGTTGCAGCCCATAAGGATCTCCTGGAACCCCAATGCCTTGGGTACCTATGTACCATATACTAGGGACTTAAAAGTGGGGTCCAGTGTGCCAATTGAAATTGGTAAATGAAGGCACTAGCCATTAGTGACAAATTTAAAAGATGAGAGAGCATAAGCACTGAGGTTCTGGTAAGCAGAGCCTCAGTTACACAGTTAAGCACTACTGACAACACACACATTTGGCCATAGACTATGGGCACTGGGGTCCTGGCTAGCAGGATCCCAGTGAGACAGGCAAAACACACTGACATATAGGTTTTTATCTATGAGCACTGGGGTCCTGGCTAGCAGGATCCCAGTGACACAGTAAAAACACACTGGCATACACTCACAAACATGCCAAAAGTGGGGGTATCCATGCCAGAAAGAGGCTACTTTCTCACAGCAGTTCCCAAAGTATCAGAGACGTTAGATTGTCAATGTGTATTGCCATTTATAGCTTCCCACATAGCAATCTCCATTACATGTCATATGTTGGAATGGGGTCTGTAAGTGTGCTACTATTAAGATATCATCCTAAGACCATGGTATTTGTCAACATGTAAATGTATGGCCCGACCTAACTGCAGTGTTGCAACAGGTATGTAAGACTAACCATTTGTCAAGTGTTGGGAAGTAGAGAGAGTGATGGAGATAGTGACATGACTACAACTACCATGAGACCCTGTTTTTGTAACTCAAAACAAGAATCCATTGTGTTCTTGCCCATATCCACTTGTTTGCCATTTCTCATCTCATGTTCACTTACCCTTGAGTTTATCATTTGTCCAGTGCTGGGAGATAGAAAGTGACATGACTAGAACTACCAGGAGGCCCTTTTTCTGTAACTCAAAACAAGAGGCCATTGTGCTTTTGCCCGTGCTCACTTGTTTACAACTAATGTTCACACATCATGGAGCTTACCATTTGTCTAATTTTGGGAGTTAGAAAGTGACATGACTACAACTACCATGAGGCCCTGTTTCAAAACAAGAGGCCATTGTACTCTTTCCCATTATCACTTGTTTACCATGTCACAATTGATGTTCACTCGTTATGGAGTCTACTATTTGTCTAGTGTTGGGAGTTAGAAAATGGCATGACTAGAATTACCAAAAGGCCCTGTTTCTGTAACTCAGAACAAAAGGTTATTGTGCTATTGCCTATTTTTATTGTTTGTCATATCACAACTGATGTTCACTCATCATGGACTGAGCAATCTACATATCATGCTTTACTCTGAGACGTGTCTACCTAGCTAGCTTGATGTTGTCCTGGTATCCACAAATGAAATTATTGGTGGCATGAATGACACCTTACCAAGTCTGTACATCAATTATTTATAAGACTTTACACTGCTTCAGCCGATTGGCAGTAGCAGGTAATCCATTGTCTCTGCACTACTCACATGATAACTACTGCTACATATACAACTAGTTGTGTGTTTGTCTGTTTCGTATACTACTATGCCTTGCAATGGTCAAATACACATTACGTCTACACTGTGTTGGCTTAACTGTTTGTGAGATGTCATGTTCATTCCTTCGTCTGAAATGCAACTTATCAGCACATCTACTGAGCTGCTTAATTCTAATACAGTTTTGCAACCTCTACAAATGTCTTGTCAACAACTTCAATACCATGGAAATATATCACAATAGGAAACCCTACCTATTAACATTTCCCGAGGTCTCTACTTACTGTGGCACAAAATATTTGGATGTAGATTCCACACTTCCACCTATAAAAATGTACTCTCTTTCACAATCAGTCAATCTGGCACAGCACCTGGGCAGAGACTGTCCACTGAACAGACTCCCAACACACCCCCTGATGAACCCCTCAGGGATGACAAAACTGGACATATAGATGACAGACCTGGCACATGACAACAGTGACGTTTAATGTACCCACACCAACACCTCCCATTCCAGCTACAATAACATCTCAGCCAACAGCATTCCCTCCCCAACCTCTGTACCTAGCACAGTTAGTAAAATCTTGTGTCCCCAGTCCTGGATCCTAAAGTGCTAATCACCAAGTAGAGTGAGTCACTGGGGCCACTCACGACCAGGACATCATCAGCCAATTCTTGGGGTCTATCAGACGTCCCAAGGTGTGATTGGCAAGGTAGTTAGCAAATTCTGGGAAATTAAGCAGCTACAGAGGGACATGTACCAACATATGGAGGCCCATAACTCCAACATGGATTGAAGAAGAAGGGTGCTAATGGATATCCATACAAACCTGAGCAGGGCTTTGCCACCACCATCTACCCCTTCCTATAGTCCAACTACATCAAGCCAATCTATATCTGAGGCAGCCACAGGAAGAGAGGCCCTGCCAGAGGAAGGAACACTGACAGATACCCCTGCCTCTGCAGCAGCTGAACCCTCGCAAGTGGGGACGCCCATGTAAATATCCAGGAGTTGCAGACGGCAAGAAACCCACCACTGCCAGCAAGAAACCTCAATCTTAGTTTCCTCCTTTGTGTGTCACACATTCACTCTGTGGACTAATTCTGGACACTATTCCATTTCTGATGAGAGGAGCAATCTGATCTTTGGTTTTCAAATGATTTGGCATCTGCATATGTGGTTTCATTCACCATGACTGATAAATTCACTTTTCTCTTGTTTATTTTTGCACTAAGTATGTCTTCACCTTTTACCACTTTAATAAATCCACAAGTCACAAACGCATTGTATGCTGTAGTAAATTTCACATTTAGCAATGTAGATATGGAATACCATGTAAATTATACAATGACAAAACCAGCTACTTGTGTAAGCAAGGATATGTAGCATGTACACAATGTTTAGCTCAGGATCACAACCATGCCACGCCAACACATACATATGTCTTGTCTTGTCTAAGAGCATTTTTATTACATTGTTCAAACCATAGGATGGAAAGATGACATAAGCACAGCACATCATACATGATTGAATATTACTGTGTAAGTGATCAAATTTACGAGTACCGACCTCCAGAACATGGGAGGAAGAAATATATCAGACATTGTTCTGTAGAATAGGTAAACATGAAATTGGTTGATGTCATCAGCTGGAGCCATGTCACCTATCTCACAAAAGGAATCCAACATCATATAATGCACAGCTCAGACAGATGGCAGTAGTGCTTCTGCATCTGGTGATATGATACAAAAAATTGTCAATGATGTACCACAGGCACTTTGGCCTACAATGGTGAAACACATCAACAGCTACATATGGTACATGCAAAAAGAGTGTTTAGTCAATGTTAAAGAAAACTAACTTGAATTTGGTCTACAACTACATATTGTCTGAGTACATGATGACACACATAGGTGGTCATTCTGACCTCGGCGGGTCAGAAATCCTCCATAATCCCGCCGCGGTAATCCGCCACGGTCATTCTGACCCGCAGCAGCCAAACCTCTGAAAATCCGACAGCCACAACAGACTGCCAGACCAGCGGTCGGCGGAAAAGTGGAGGTGACCAAACCTCCACCGTCACGCCAACAGAAATACGCCCATGCCATTACGACCCACGAATCCACGCGGCGGTCTTTCAAACGCGGTTTTCCATTGGCGGTACACACCGCCGCGGTCAGAATACACACAAACGAACAAAATTCAGCCACATTGGACGATTTGAATTCCACACACCTGATACACATACACACACCACTCCCACACACACAATACAATATAAAACACAAACCCACATCACCCACAAACCCCTTCGACCAAAATCCAAAAAGAAGCACTGAGAGACACAGCAGCGATCACAGAACACCATCACACAGAGGCACACTACACCATCACCCACACAATATCCACACACAAAACAACACACACCACCACACTCAACACACTTAACTACACATACTCCACCCCACACATCATACACACCACTCCATGGCACCCCAAAGACACCCCCGCTTCTCAGACGAAGAACTCAGGGTCATGGTGGAGGAAATCGTTCGGGTAGAGCCCCAGCTCTTCGGCACACAGGTCCAATACACCAGCATTGCCCGGAGGACGGAGCTATGGCAGAGGATTGTCGACAGGGTCAACGCTGTGGGACAGCACCCCACAAATCGGGAAGACATCAGGAAGCGATGGAACGACCTACGGGGGAAGGTGCGTTCCATGGTATCCAGGCACAACATCGCCGTGCAGAAGACTGGCGGAGGACCCCCACCTCAACCCCCACAATTTACAACATGGGAGGAGGAAGTCTTGAACATCCTGCATCCTGACGGCCTCGCAGGAGTCGGCAGAGGAATGGATTCGGGTAAGTTGAAGCTTCAATACTGCTTCCCCCCCACCTGCATGCCAAATCATACCCCAACCCTCACCCCCATCCTCGAACCCCACCCTCACCCCCACCCCCATCCTCACCCCCACCCTCACCCCCACCACCATCCTCACCCCCACCACCATCCTCACCCCCACCCCCAGCACACCTATTCCCTGCCAATGTCTCACCATCACAACCCACACATCCCAAAACCTAGGCCTGTATGCGTCCACTAAGCATGGACACCCATCACCAAAGCATGCCCAATGCATATACACATCCCCCCCACAAGCCACCCTCACCAAAGCCCCCACACACGAATGCCAGCACTTGGGGACACGGGAACCCACAGATACACCCATATGGCACACATTGAAACTATAACCATACCTCTATACCCCTGCAGGACCCGACCGCCAACACACCGCCACGGAGGGCCCAGAATTCTCCACACCCCCCACCCAAGAGGCCGTCAGCGATGACAGCAGCTCTGTCGACCTGGACACTGATGACCAGCCCGGACCATCGGGGACCTCTGGACAGTCGGTTCCCCTCACACAGGCACAGGCCACTACAGACCCAAACCCCTCTGGGAACACCAGCACAGCTCCCACCCAGCGGGCCCATGCCTCTGTCTCCAGGGCGCGTCAATCTGCGGTGTGTCTACCACTACAGGGCACCCAGGATAACCCACCACCCCAACAACAACAGGGACCTGGGGGCAGTGGTAGTGGGCACACCGGCCAGGGGGCAGAGGCCCAGGGAAACAGGGCAACTCGGAGGGCAGCTGTGCGACAGGGGGGGGACAGGCCCAGGGAACCCACTCTCCACGAGGCCCTCACCACCATCATGGGAGCATACAACCGCTCCCAGGAGACGATGGCGACGGTACTGGCCAGGTTCCAGGAGATCCAGGTACTGCAGGAGGAACACTATCGGGGGTACAGGGAGGACATCAGAGCCCTCACCTCCACCCTGGTTACCATGGTAGGGCTGCTGCAGGAACTCATCAACACCAGGACGGACACTCAACAACAACAAAGGGCCCCTGCCACTAGCCTGGACCAAGAACAGCCAACCACCTCCGCCGGCGCTAGTGGACAGGAGGCCCCCGCACAACAGCAGCCCACCAGACCCCCACCTCCTGCAGGAGAAGAACCACCCCGCAAGAGGGCCCTGAGATCTCGCAAGAAGACAGAGTAGGATGTCAAGACCCCCGCCAGCAAAGGATACCACCTGATGTCATCCCACTGTCCCACATTGTCACCCTGTCCATCCTTGAACTGCCCATGCTCCATCTCTCCACAGGCCTATGGACAATGCACCTGTGTGACTGTTACTCTGGACTCTGCCATGGACATTCCTTCACCATAGCCCCCACCCACTTGAAACCACCCATCCCATTTTGAGCACTGAAATAAACACCTATTTTGCACAAAACTATCTGGAGTCTGGCTGTGATTTCAAAATATTGTAATTGACATGACAGTGCAAATATGTCCTTGTACATAGTGAAGTCAACAAACAGCTGCCACAAAGCTGTAGTCCATGGGGAAACGAAGCACAGGACTCGTAGTGGGGACCCCAGATCTGAAATAGGGAGGGAAAAGCCACAACTCAGTCATCATACACTGGGGCAAATAGACAGGCAGCAGAGATGCAGGAGAGTATTTTACATTTACAAAATTATGTTTGAATTGTTACCTGTGTCCTATTGGAAGTACTGTGCAATGATTCTGTCCCTGTTGTCTGTTTCATCCCCGTCGTCTTCCTCCTCTTCACTCTCCACAGGTTCCACAGCTGCCACAACACCACCATCTGGACCATCCTCCTGCAGGAAAGGCACCTGGCGGCCCAAAGCCAGGTTGTGAAGCATGCAGCAGGCCACGATGATGTGACACACCTTCTTAGGTGAGTACATTAGGGATCCACCTGTCATATGCAGGCACCGAAACCTGGCCTTTAGGAGGCCGAAGGTGCGTTTGATCACCCTCCTAGTACGCCCATGGACCTCATTGTACCGTTCCTCTGCCCTGGTCCGGGGATTCCTTACTGGGGTCAGTAGCCACGACAGGTTGGGGTACCCAGAGTCCCCCAATAGCCATACACGGTGTCTCTCTAGCTGTTCCATCACGTAAGGGATGCTGCTATTCCTTAGGATGTAGGCGTCATGCACTGACCCAGGGAATTTGGCATTTACATGCGAGATGTACTGGTCAGCCAAACACACCACCTGGTTGTTCATGGAATGGTAACTTTTTCTGTTCCTGTACACCTGCTCCCTGTCTCTTGGGGGAACCAAAGCCACATGGGTCCCATCAATGGCACCAATGACGTTGGGAATATGTCCAAGGGCATAGAAATCACCCTTCACTGTAGCCAATTCGCCCACCTCAGGGAAAAGGATGTAGCTCCTCATGTATTTCATCAGGGCAGACAACACTCTGGATAACACCTTCGAAAACATGGGCTGAGACATCCCAGAAGCAATTCCCACTGTTGTCTGAAATGACCCACTTGCCAAGAAATGGAGTACTGACAGGACCTGCACCAGAGGGGGAATCCCTGTGGGTTGGCGGATGGGGGACATCAGGTCGGGCTCCAGCTGGGCACACAGTTCATGTATAGTGGCACGGTCAAGCCGGTAGGTCAGGATAATGTGGCGTGCTTCCATTGTCGACAGGTCCACCAGCGGCCTGTACACGGGAGGATTCATCCGTCTCCTCGCCAAACCCAGCGGACGGTGCCTAGGAAGGACAACATGGAGCACACAGTCAAGCAACCCACAGGTACGTACTCACAGCTTGCACAGTAAACGATTCTCTATGCAGTGAATGGCATGTATGAGTGGCTATGCAAGGCCTAGGCCTGTGTGACGCAGTTGAAATTGAGCCATGTGGACCCTCGAAATGGCGGCTGCCTGACCTGTGAAGTGTGACAATGGGATGTGAGGTCAATGCGCTGGCGTGGCACACCGCGGCGGTCGGCGGTCGAAGACCGCGGCGCGCGGCCGCATTGGTTAACATTGAAGCCTATGGGTTTCAGGAGCCAATGGCGAAGGGCGCCGGCGGTGGCGGTACGCACCGCCGCGGTACGCACCGCCGCGGGCGTGACCGCCATTTTCTATCTACTTATTCACTCGCGACTTGAACTTTCACAGGAGAGGACCTATACTGCAAGTGTTGCTGTGACCTCGGTCTGGAAGGGACAATGGCTGCTGCGCCTGGGGAAAGGGCCCCTGCCTTCACTGGAGAAGAGTTGGAGAAACTTGTGGATGGGGTCCTCCCCCAGTATGCGCTATTCTACGGTCCTCCAGACCAACAAGTGAGTTTAATTCAATATGGATTTGGGGCCACTGGCTGGCTTGGGGGCCTGGCGGGGGGCCTGGCGGGGATGGGGGGCATGTTGGGCCTGGCGGGGGGCCTGGCGGGGGGCATGGCGGGGGGCCTGGCGGGGATGGGGGGCATGTTGGGCCTGGCGGGGGGCCTGGCAGGGGGGCCTGGCGGGGATGGGGGACATGTTGGGCCTGGCGGGGGGCCTGGCGGGGGGCCTGGCGGGGGGCCTGGCGGGGATGGGGGGCATGTTGGGCCTGGCGGGGGGCATGGCGGGGGGCCTGACGGGGATGGGGGGCATGTTGGGCCTGGCGGGGGGCCTGGCGGGGATGGGGGGCATGTTGGGCCTGGCGGGGGGCCTGGCGGGGGGCCTGGCGGGGATGGGGGGCATGTTGGGCCTGGCGGGGGGCATGGCGGGGGGCCTGGCGGGGATGGGGGGCATGTTGGGCCTGGCGGGGGGCCTGGCGGGGATGGGGGGCATGTTGGGCCTGGCGGGGGGCATGGCGGTGGGCCTGGCGGGGATGGGGGGCATGTTGGGCCTGGCGGGGGGCCTGCCGGGGATGGGGGGCATGTTGGGCCTGGCCGGGGGCCTGGCGGGGGGCCTGGCGGGGATGGGGGGCATGTTGGGCCTGGCGGGGGGCATGACGGGGGGCTTGGCGGGGATGGGGGGCGTGTTGGGCCTGGCGGGGGGCCTGGTGTGGATGGGGGGCATGTTGGGCCTGGCGGGGGGCCTGGCGGGGATGGGGGGCATGTTGGGTACTGGCGGGGGGCATGGCGGGGGGCCTGGCGGGGATGGGGGGCGTTGGGCCACTGGCAACGAAAATGCAGACAAACTTGAACGTGGTATTTCTCCCTCCCTGTACGTGTCACATAGGTCCGCGCCCATGAGAAGATCGGATTTGGCGTGCCATCGCCAAGGAAGTCTAGACCCTGGGGGTCCACCATCGATGGGGCACCCACTGCCGCAAGAGGTGGGAGGACATCCGCCGCGGGACCAAGAAGACCGCTGAGTCTCTGCTGGGGATGGCCTCCCAACGTAGGCGGGATGCCTGCCGTCAACTGACCCCCCTGATGTTCCGGATCCTGGCGGTGGCCTACCCTGATTTGGATGGGCGTGTGAGGGCAGCACAGCAGACACAAGGGGGTGAGTACAAGCATAATCTACTCTGTTGTCGCGCAGTGGAGGTGTCTGGGTGGGGGAGGAGGGCTGTGGGTCCCCCTAGGCCAGGGCGATATCTGTAGGCTGGGCACCCCCGTAAGCCCCTGTGTCCCCAGCCACCACCCTCAGTAGTGTGCCAGTACAGCCATCCCTGGGCAGTGTCATCCATGGGTGCAGTTGTCAACTATAGGCGTGTAGGGCATGTTCCACGGAATGCGTAGCGGACCCCAAGTGCGCAACTTAGTGCAGGGGGCATCTGTGTCTGTCATGTCCGCTAACTGTACCGGTGATCCATGTACTCAAAATCTCTTTATTTCTCTCTCCCCCCCCCCTTTTTGTTTGTCTTTCTGTGCTTGTGTGCATCAGCATCATCAGGCGGAGGAGAAGTGGCATCGGGGCAGGAGGGAGCTGCATCTCACATGGCCCAGGAGGGCCATGCCACAGAGTCTGACTGGACCAGTGAGACGGAGGGCGAGGGGAGCTCCACAACGGGGACGACTGGACCCTGCAGCGACACGGACACGTCCTCGGAAGGGAGCTCCCTTGCGGGGGTGGCACCATCCGTGCCCCCCGCCATTACAGGTACAGCTGCCACCCAGCGCACCATCTCCGCCCTCCCAGCAGCCCCTCAGCGTTCGCCCCGTGCCCGCTCTGCCAGGAAGCCGGGCATCTCCTTCGCCCCAGGCACCTCAGGCCCTGCCCCTGTTACCCCCGCTGCCCTCAGTGAGGAGGTCATTGACCTCCTCCGAACGCTCATTGTTGGGCAGACTACCCTTTTGAATGCCATCCAGGGGGTGGAGAGGGAGGTTCATCGCAGCAATGCGTACCTGGAGGGCATTCATTCGGGTCAGGCTGCCCATCAGCGATCGTTCCAGGCTCTGGCCTCAGCACTGACGGCAGCCATTGTCCCTGTCTCCTGCCTCCCTCTACTAACTCCCTCCTCCCAGTCTCCTGTTCCTCTGCCTGTCCCACCCACACCATCAGACCAGCCTGCACACACCTCAACACCCAAGAGCAGCTCATCCAAACATAAGCACCACAGATCACGCAGACATTCACACAAGCAACATTCCGATGCAGACATGCCAACAGTCACTACCACCTCTGTGACCCCCACCTCCTCGTCTCCCTCTTCCCTCCCTGTGACGTCTACACTCACACCTTCATTCACCTCACCATCAGCCAGTGTTTCCATCACCAGCACACCCTCCAGTACAGTCCGCACACGTGCAGTCACCACCCCCACTGCCATTTACACGTCCCCTGTGTCCTCTCCCACTGTGTCTGTCACCCCCTCTTCCACACCACACAAACGCAGCCACCCACCCACCCAACAGCCATCCACCTCACGACAGCCTCCCGCTCCTGCACCTGCACCCAAAGACAGCATACTTGTCTCGCCTACAACCACATCCTCTCCCTCCACTCCCATACCCACTGTACCTACCACTATCCATTGTCCCAGGAAAATCTATCTCTCTACTGCTACCTTCTTTCCTGACCCTGAGCCCCCCCCTCCTTCTCGTCGGGGTAAGAAGAGCACCTCAGCCACCACCAGCCCTGCAGCCCCCTTGACAAGGGTGCAGGGGTATTGGAGCCCACCAGCCCGCAGGTCTGGATCTTCGCCCAGCAGCAAGGGGACAGCCAGCCCACCCCCTGGGAAGAGGAGCAGAAGGCGGAAGGGCCGCCGCAGGAGCCCGGGTTCTATATCCCCCCAGGACACTAGCCAGCCACCGTCAACAGCCACAGCTCCAAAGGGAGGAAAGGGCCACAGACTCCCGACTAAGGAGGGCAAGGGCAGCAAGGCGGAGAAGTCAGGCAGCAGGCCTGCTGCCCATGGAGGACCCGTCACAGCTGCCCAGGAGGAGCCCGCAACCCCCATAGCCGCTGCCCAGGGAGGAACCGTCACAGCTGCCCAGGGAGAGCCCACCACCCCCATAGCCGCTGCCCAGGGAGGACCCAGCCCAGCTGGCCAGAGGGCCCCACCACCCACAGCCCAGGTGGGCATTGAAGGAGCACCATCCCCGCTGCCCAGGAGGGCACCACCAGGCAATGAGCAGTTGGCCATAGAATGGCCGCCGTCTCCAGCACCGCTCCGCTGGGGACCGCCGTCTCAAGAACCGCTGAACTGGGCCCTTCAAGGCAAGATCCGCTGAACTGGGCCCTTCAAGGCAAGAACCGCTGAACTGGGCCCCGCCGTCTCCAGCACCGCTCCACTGGGGACCGCCATCTCAAGAACCGCTGAACTGGGCCCTTCAAGGCAAGAACCGCTGAACTGGGCCCTTCAAGGCAAGAACCGCTGAACTGGGCCCTTCAAGGCAAGAACCGCTGAACTGGGCCCCGCCGTCTCCAGCACCGCTCCGCTGGGGACCGCCGTCTCAAGAACCGCTGAACTGGGCCCTTCAAGGCAAGAACCGCTGAACTGGGCCCTTCAAGGCAAGAACCGCTGAACTGGGCCCTTCAAGGCAAGAACCGCTGAACTGGGCCCTTCAAGGCAAGAACTGCTGAACTGGGCCCTTCAAGGCAAGAACCGCTGAACTGGGCCTCGCCGTCTCCAGCACCGCTCCGCTGGGGACCGCCGTCTCAAGAACCGCTGAACTGGGCCCTTCCAGGCAAGAACCGCTGGCCCTTTGGCAGACGTGGCAGGGCAGGATCTGTCTCGGGCAGGGCTGCAGGATGTCCTCTGGCCAACATGCCTCCTCCAGTGGCAGTGGAGTCTGTTATGGACTGTTTGGACTGTGGCTTTGCACTCCCCAGGATGGCCCAGTGGGCAGGCCACCCACTGTATGGACTGTATGGACTGTGGCTTTGCACTCCCCAGGATGGCCCAGTGGGCAGGCCACCCACTGTATGGACTGTATGGACTGTGGCTTTGCACTCCCCAGGATGGCCCAGTGGGCAGGCCACCCACTGTATGGACTGTATGGACTGTGGCTTTGCACTCCCCAGGATGGCCCAGTGGGCAGGCCACCCACTGTATGGACTGTATGGACTGTGGCTTTGCTCTCCCCAGGATGGCCCAGTGGGCAGGCCACCCACTGTATGGACTGTATGGACTGTGGCTTTGCACTCCCCAGGATGGCCCAGTGGGCAGGCCACCCACTGTATGGACTGTATGGACTGTATGGACTGTGGCTTTGCTCTCCCCAGGATGGCCCAGTGGGCAGGCCACCCACTGTATGGACTGTATGGACTGTGGCTTTGCACTCCCCAGGATGGCCCAGTGGGCAGGCCACCCACTGTATGGACTGTGGCTTTGCACTCCCCAGGATGGCCCAGTGGGCAGGCCACCCACTGTATGGACTGTATGGACTGTGGCTTTGCTCTCCCCAGGATGGGCCAGTGGCCATGGAGTCCCCTCGTAGATCTGGCGTCGTGTACTCAAGTGGCTGAGGTGCCCTCCCTTCCCCCTGAGGTGCCTGTCCTTTTTTCTTTCTGATGCCCCTGCAGTGTTCTCTCCGTGGAGTTCTTGTCGTGGGACTGGGCCTTGCCCCTTTGCTCAGGACCCCTGTGGTCCACGGACAGTGGTTGGACTACATATAGTAGATGTATATATTTTGTACATAGTTTATTTATTTATTTGGATTACTGCTGTCCATTTTTCAATATATCTGCCCATTTAAGATCTCTTCTTTTGGTCTTTGCATTATTTCGGAGGGGGGGGTTGTGGGTTGTGACAGTGATCTGTGGGAATGCATTGATGTGTGTGTTGTAGTGGGTGTGGGTGGGTGGGTGTGTGCCGGTAATCTTTTCCCTCCCCTGTGTCGTAGGTGCAGTACTCACCGATGTCTTCCGCGCCGCCGGGCGTGCTCCTGGTACAGGAGCAGGTATAGGAGTGCGGGGATGACCTGTAACTTGGGTTCCATACTGCCGGAATCTCGCGTGGAGTATGTGGAGGTGAGCGTTTTCCCGTTCGTAGTCTGTTTCCGCCGTGTTTTTATCGGCGGTGCTCCCGCCCCGGAAAAGGTGGCGGATTGGTGGGTCGTGATAGGGTGGGCGGTACATTGTCTGCCGCCTGGCTGTTGACGGTGACCGCCGCGCTGTTTGTTTGTTCCGCCGTGGCGGTCGGAGTGTTAATGCGGCGGGCTGTGTTGGCGGTTCCCGCCAGGGTCAGAATTGCATATTTTGGACCGCCGGCCTGTTGGCGGGTTGGCCGCCGCTTTATCACCGACCGCCAGGGTCAGAATGAGGGCCATAATGTCTCACATCCACCAAACAACAAGGAACAAGTCCAATGGAGTCTCCTTAACTTCCATCCTATTACTATGCAAGCTGTCATGGCACAGGGTTTGTACACCCAAAGTCTGTGACATACATTCCCAGGAACAAACCACGTCCACTTTGTATACCAACAGTATTGTTTACCTGCTAATGTCTGAAATGTCCAAATGAAAAAGTCATGGTGAAGGTACCTGTTATGGCATTAAGTATGTTTGACCACTGACTATGTGTTTCACCACTGTGCATGTTAGTTGTTCAATATTCACCAGTAGCACATTACATTTTGAATTCAGTTTAGCTGCCTATTGGCTTTAACGTGGCATTAGACATTACATTCTGTATTCAGTTTAGCTGCCTATTGGCTTTATTGGGCCGTTAGACATTGCAGTTGAGACATTGCAGATAAGCTGTGTTTTTCCACATGGTAAACTATGCTGTGTTTTTCGTAAATTCTCTCACCGAGCACTAATCATGATAAGGAAGCACATATTTTGTGTTTTTCTCTAGTGCAGCCTGGGAAAAACAAGCCTTGAGGACTTAGCCCACCTTCGAAAGTTGTTTTCTTCCAACTCTGACCTATAGTAGCCAGCATGTTTTGACTATTAGAGGGAAGGGCCTGCTAGCAGGCTTTTTCATTATAAAAGGTGTCCCCGGGCAGAAGCGAGGGGGAATTTTCAGAGACTTCAGTCAGGAGCGGATGTCAACTGCCTGACCTGTCCCGTACGAGTGGAAAATCTCTTTCTCGCAGTTGAACAGGTCTCATCAACTTGCAGACATGAGAAAGATGACGAGCAGTGATAGGCCCTACCAGATGAATTTTGACTGGTATCTTTGCTTTGAAGTTATGCTATAATATAATCTCATATATTTGCTGTGTACATTGCAATTGAGAATCACTTTGATATATTTTACTTTCATTGCTATGACTATTTGTTATTAAACGTGTGCGTCCAACCTACTAATCTCCTCTCTCAGGAACCTCGTGGTGAAGTAATACGAATGTCTTCTTTAAACTAAGAAGTGCATTCCAGAAATTGTTTTCAGCTCGGTCATTAGTGAAAGCAAAACAGTATCTAAACAAACACAAAACAAAGAGTTTAGCTATGAAACCATACATATGACACAATTCACATAGCAAATGTCTGGAGAACGCAGTCAGTGACACAAATCTGACATAAACCAAGCACCATTAACAAAATGAAAATGTGTCAAAACCTTCCTCACCAAACACCCTTTCCCAGATTTTGCCAGAGCTTCAACTTCCAAACATTTTCAACAAACATATTCCTCACATCATCACAACAAGATTTCATTATACAAAGTCATGACATCTCATGACATACTTACACTCATGAGAAGAAGCTGACAATGAGAACTTGTCCAATGTCAGTTTTCGATCGCAGGGTGATGTTATAGAGCATACAGAAGTTATTTGACACACGTCCCCCGGTGAGTGGAGGAGGGCTCCCCCAGTCTTGTTTAGACAGCAAAATCTGGCCTTCAGAAGCCTAAAAGCCTGCTCCACTGGCCTCTGTGTTCTTCCATGGACCTCATTGAAGCAGACTTCCTCTGGCATAGTTGGAATCCTTAGCGGTGTTAACAACTAAGGGGAGGTGGGATATGCTGAGTCTCCTGTTTTGTAATGAGACATATGTTCTACATTAAGTCACATACTTCCTGATTATAGCACCTGACATTGTACACAAGTTAGGACAGATGTTACTTACCAACAATCCAGACCCTCTCCGGTTGTAGTTGTGACATCAGCTGCGGTATGGTGCTGTTCCGCATTATAACGGCATCATGGGCTGAACCTGGGAGCTGGGCAAAAATGTTTGAAATGTACAAATCTGCCAAGCAGATAACTTGCACACTGATAGAACGGAAGTGTTTCTTGTTTTGATAGACTTGTTCGCTGGCATGCAGTGGTACTAATGCAATATGAGTGCCATCAATGGCTCCTACAACATGTGGGAGGTGACTAAATCAATAGAAGTCAACCTTCACATTGGCTAAATCCTCACATCTGGGCAACCTGATATAGCTGTCAATGTGTTTCACCATTGCTGATAGTATTTCTGTTAATACACCACTGAACATAGGTTGTAACATACCACCAGATATAGCCACTGAATATTGAAACAGTCCTGTGGCCAGAAAGTATAATACTGCCATGAGACTCACAATAGGTTGTATACATGTTGGATTTGAGTTTTGAGGCAAGAGATCAGGCTCCACCTGACAAGATACATTTTGTATTGTTTGCCTATTCAGATAAAGTCTTTATTACATCACTTTCTTCTATGGTTTGAATGTCTAGAAAGGGATGATACACTGAAGGATGTTGCCTCCTCCCTCTGCCAGAGTAGCTATGTGTGGAAACAATAAAACTGGAGCATTAGTCACAGTGTCCTGAGCAACATATATGATGAGTAAGCCAAAAGTCATGTGACAAAACATTACTGCCTGAAAAAACATTACACTCATTTCACATTACAATTACCTACTACCCCAAATCCAGTTATAATCCTCATTCTTGTTTACACATGTCTACAACACATATGTGCACATTATACACCTAAAAGTTCCTCAAGTGCAACTTGATTCTTAAAAGTATGTATTTTCCTCCTAAAATACCGTCACTGGCGGTGTTCAGTGCACCGCAGTAATATGGCATTTATGACCAGTAACGCACTAAACTATTGATTGTGTAGAAGAAATTACATATCACTGGAGTAATAAATTTGTGAACATGTTACAACACATTTGTAGTGGTGGTGACACATTTACCATGACCATGTGAATTTTACAATAACAAAACAAGCTACTTGTGTATGCATCAATATGTTGCATGTATGCAATGTTTAGCTCAGGATCACAACCATGTCACACCAACACGTATATTGCCATGCCATACCAACACATTGTGTGGAATCTGTAGGAATAAATTTGGCAGCGCCATACTATTTGATGAATTCAGGTTAATGAGGTATGCTACAAGAGACAAACAATTCACGGTGAAGTGGTCTCCTACTTGATACATATTGTGATTGCAAAACTTCACTCATGCTATTGAAGTTGTCTATGATTCTGACTTTACTGTGGGCAGCTGTTTACAGATCATGTAGCATGCATGCATGTGTCCTTGCTATTGTGGAGCCACTTTGGTGGACCTTGTAGCTGGGGGTCTACTGTATCTTATAGCAATGTTCTGTGATCAAAGCTGTTGGTCAAGTATGTTCTGGCACATGCAATGAAGCAATTTGTATTTGTCATTTCAGCTTCATCCTAGGAAAGCGGAGGAGACAGGGCCAACATCTCAGGGGAAGCAGCTGATCTCTGGTCATGACACTACGGACACAGAGTGACCCAGTGGCCCTGAGGGTGAGAGGAGTGCCACAGAGGACACAGACTTAACATCATTGTCATCTGAGTCCAGCTCCAGTGGACAATCCCTAATGGTGGGGGGGGCATACAGGACCAGTTCTTATGCCATCCTTGTCTGCGACCCACACTACCATCTCCACCCTCCCTGTTGTTCCTCACCTAGTTGTCCGGAACTGCTTATCCATCTGTCGCACCTCAACCCCGGCTCCTGTTCCCCTCACTGCTTTGAGTGAGGAGGCTATTGACCTCCTGAGAAACATCTCTGTGGGTCAGGTGGCACTATTGAATGTGTCCACATTTCTATGTCTGCCCTACAGGCTCTGGCATCCTTCTTCACAACAGCCTTCCACCCATCCCAAATTTCCACCCACCAATGTCCCCATTCCCATCCCTGTGCCAAGCAGACTTACGCATAAGCACACACACACCTCAACAGCCCCAAGCAGCACACAAAACCAGAAACACCATAAAACACACATGCACGCAACCACTCACCAGACACTCACCCCCTCAGAACCACCCCGACCAGCACCCCAGACACCACACCAATACCCGCAAACCCAGCTGTACCCCCACTATACCACCAGACACCACACACATAGACCTATCCACCACCCCACCACAACCCCAGAAACCACACCACAGACCCATCCACCACCCCACCATACTTCCAAGCACAATCCACACAATCCACACACCCTCAGACCCACTCACTACCCCACCACCCCACCATGCACCCAGACACCACACCGCAGACCCATCCATCATCCCTAACACACCCCCAGACACCACACCTAACCCAACATACCCATTCACCACCCCAGCATACACAGCAATTCCAAATCACATATCACCAAAAAATGCAAACACCCACACTCACCCACACAACAGACACCTTCAAGACACAAACATCACACGTTAGACACACAGACAGCATCTCCGGCAACACCCATACCTGACACTTTCACTCCCTCAACCTCAAAAGCCCTAATCTCTCTAGGGCACCCTATCCATTTTCCAAAAGACAGTTTATTGTTTGCCTTTGCCCTTATTCCTATCAACACCACCACCCCCTTCAAAAGCCAAAGGGACCTTGTCTACACCCAAACCCATCCCTTCCACATCCAGTCCTCCTCTCTGCAATCTGACCCACCCACCGAACACAACCATTCCCCAAAGAAACCAAAAACCCCTTCCAAAGTCAGGCCCACCCCTCCAAAAACCAAACCCACTGATCCCAAAATGGACCCCACCCCTCCCAAAGGACCTAATTGAGGTACCTGGCCTGCCCACTAGATGCCCCTTCCTGGGGAGTTTCCTAGGGGAGTGTTCTGAGAGGCAGGTTTAGTGGCACAGCAGGGACCACATATTGGACTAGCCATTGGTCTTAACTACATGTGTTTATTTTTTTTCAATAAAAAAATATTTTGCTAGTTTTCGTACACATTAGTCCTGCCATTACATTTCTACCATTTTGATGTTCATGGATACTTTGGGAGGTATGACTACGACTGAGTTTTTTTTCACCCTGACTGATGATCCATTTGATGTGGTTGGTATGAGCTGACCTTGGGACCAGTTCTGGAGTCATCCAGGAAAAGGGGAAATGTTCAATAGAAAGATAATTGGGATGTAATCCAATTGAGGCTGACATTGCATTGGGGGGTATTTCATATGGTATGTATATCATCTTGGCTTGACCAATGTCAACATTTATTTGGTTGCATTTCTCCCAGTGATGTAGGTTGGACATTTGTTTAGTGTGTGCAAGCTAGAGACACATACATTTACTTAAATTGTATGGACATATGTCTATGTTCATGTGTGTATCTTACACCTACTTTATCTAAATGTGTGACCAATGCTGTTACAGCTTTATTTGCTTTCATGACTTGCACTTACACATTTCCAAAATATACATGGCATTTGGTTATACTATTGGTGGTCCCTAATATATATCAAATATTTCCTGTGCAAATAGTGGTTTTTGAGGCAAGTGCAAAGTGGAATTTGGCACCAGCCTTCCAGGGATCCCCCTGGTAGAGGCATACCTATTCTGCAGGAATTCTTTACATTGTGACCTTTGATTGTTTCTCACCCTAATGATTTTGCATCCAGTTTACCAAACATTACCTTGAAATGTGGGTCATATGTGAAAGTCCATTACAGAGATTTAGCATAGAAGGTGTATTTCAGTTCAATGACACATCCATGAAGATGTACATTTATATCACAACAGACCATGTGAACATTGTGTGGGCGTTTGCTCAGATTAATAGGTGTGATATTCAAGAGGAGTTGCTATTGTGTGACACAATTTAAGAGACAAATCACTAATCCTGATAATGGGATGTGCACACATATTAACTTTTGTAAAGCGTGGCTGTGCATTGTCAGTGACCTGGCCAAAGAGGGCATCATAGAGCTGTGATTGAGTCATACATTGAGTACAAGTCTGAACAGGGACCCCACAAATTATATGTGGGAGCATGCATGTGTGAGTAAGTGAGTGAATGAGTGAGTGAGTGAGTGACAGGTAGTTACTCCACTCCATGCCCATACACTCCAATGTACAACACTCCATTCCACTATACAACACTTTTCTATGCAGTGTTGTACCTTTGCTATGCCAGTGCACTGCCCTTCATGCCACTGTACTCTATGACACACCAATACATTTAATTATACTTCAATCCACACTATGTTACACCTCTCCACTAGATCCTACTCCACTGAATGAGAATACCTCACTCTAAGCTACTATACAACAATCCACTCTACGTAGCTTTACTGTTTCACTCATTACTGTACTTCATGCAATTCCACTCTGCAGGGCTTTATTGCACTGTTTGCCACTCTCTGACACTTTACTCCTCCCTATATCCAGTCACTCCACTGTACAACACTGTACTATACTGTATGACACTGTGCAACACTCTACTCTACTATACAATACTCTAGTCCACTATACAACACTGTACCCAACTCTCTGTATGGCACTGCACAACACTTTACTCTACTCTACTCTGACACAGTACTCCATTCTACTCCACTACTCCACAGTACATGACATCGCTCTACAACACTCAATGCCATTGTACTCTATCACACTCTATGCCAATCCACTCTACCATACTCTATAACAGTGTGCTGTACACCACTTCACTCTACAAAGATCAACTAGACTGTATATCACTCTACTCTACTGTAGCCTACACCACTTTCCAATACTGTACAAAACCCCACTACACTCTACTGTGCAACACAGTACTCCTCCAATTTATGCCACTATTGTCTATGGCACCCCTCTCCACTCAATGACACTTTACTCCACTCTATATTTCCCTACTCCAGGGTACTCAACTTCAATATATTCCACTCTCATATACCTTACCCCTCTCTACACCTCTTTACTATACTCTGATGAATGCCTCCTCACTGTCCGACACTCGACTCCACTGTATGTAACTCCACTTTACAACACTGTATTACGCTCTTTGTCACTCTGTGACACTCTACACTTCTCCCTATCCCTATCCTCTCTACGGCACTGTACTACACTGTATGACACTCGACAAAATACACTCAACATCTCTCTATGATATGCCACTCCACTATATAACATGACCATTCACTCTACGATACTCTCCTCCACTGTACTCTACAACACTTCACTTGATGTTACTCCACTCTATGACACTCTACTTCAACCTACTCCATTCTAAAACACCCTACTCCACTCTATGCAGTCTACAGCACCTCACTCAAATGTTTGACACTCCATTCCACTGTACACCTCGCTGCTTCAGTCTACAATACTTAACTTCACTATATGAGACACCATGTCACCACACTATATAACACTTTACTACACTGTACGTTACCCTACTACACTCTGCTCAACTCTACTCTATTCCATCCTACAATACTCTTCTATATGACCATAGACTTTACAAAACTCTCCTCCATTGTACTGTCCGGCACTCCACATAACAACTCTCCACTTGCGACACTGCACTCCATGATTTGAAACACTTATAGTCCTATATAGAACAAGTTGAAACTACATAAACTTTAGAAATTTGAAATGTGGTCCACTACTTATAGTAACCTGAAGGTAGTGGATAAATTGTAAATGAAAGTTATAAGTAGCAGACCTCATGCACAATCTTTTCAGCTAACCATACAACACTTACTCTGCCAGATTTTCTCACCAAACCATTACCAAAAAAAATATACATTTTTCAGCAACTACCTAAATAAGTAAGGAGAACGCATATTTGCACTCAAACGTAATTGTTGTGAAACTTAAAAATGTTTAATAACAAATAATTAATAAAATATAATCCAACTTCTGTCTATTTACTTAGACTTCCTAAAAGAAAAACCTGCACCTAGAAAAAGCAAGTAAATGACTGAAAATAACATTTACCAAAAAACTTCAAAAAGATATAAGAAAGTAAGCATACATATATTCATGCAAACGTTTAAACTCACCCAAAAAGCAAGCAAGAGTAAAACTAGTGATCTCATCATCTCCAAAGTAACAACAAATTATTATTTAAAGTGAAAATTATGATTTTATTTAATTCAATAGAAAACAAAACACCTGGTCCACAAAAGAACATCCCCAATGGAAAAGCTGCAAAATCATGAGAAACTTTTACACACAACATACATGTAATTATGAAAAACTGAAATAGAATTGATTGCATAATCTCAAATGTAAGTTATAAGTATACAAATGCTAACATATTCTATATATTTATATTATTGCACTACTTTCAGAATCTGCAAAATATATCACTTCACAGAAAGGAAAGCAGTTCCTAAATCACATAGGCTCCAGTCAGTAAACTACATCTACATAAACTATAAACTGAAAATGTTTAAGGGCCTGATTATGAGTCTGGTAGACTTGCAGTAATGGTCGGACCCCCATACTCCAGGAGGTTCGATGGCCAAATTACGACCCTGAGGACCCATGGTTCCTAACAGCTGACAGCAGGTGGACTTGTTGTCAGCCACAGCGCCTCTGAACTCAGCGCCTCTGTGCTGATCATGACTCCTGTTTCCTCCAAATTCCAACAGACAGTGTGCATTCCGTGGGTTTTGGTGTGCACTGGTAAGTGAGCCAAGGCCAATATCCTAGCACTGTTCCTGTCTGTCTGACCAGCAGGAATTTCATAATATGATGTACCCGCCAGTAAGCCCGGCGGGAACATAGTAATATGATGGGGGGAAGCAGCGGGCATGACAGCTGCCTCCTCACCGCGGTTTTGGCGGTTGGAGTTTTCCGACCGCCAAAGTTGTAATGAGCCCATAAATATTATTCTAACACGTGCAATGGGAGGGCAACCACAACAGTAATTTATGGACGAGAGCACAACCACCCCCCAAATGTACAGAAGTAGAAATAAGAAAGATAATACAGGAAATAAGAGAAGCAAGCACTATGCCCTGGGAATTCACAAACAAAAGAGCTGAAGTTGGCAACTTTCAGGTAGAGTTGAAAAACTAGTTATATTAAATTCAACAATGGTAAGTTGTTGGTTTTATCATAACAATCAGTTTGGTACCAGACGTGAAGTATTTAGCTCCTTTTGGGACTTTATTAATTAAAAATAATATCTCCCCATTTTAGCCCATGGAGCCCATTCACTACAATGAGAGAAAAAAATATTTTATAAAGCCCCTGCTTATAGTTACTGTGCACCCAACACTGGGGGCACGTGGGGCACACCTTGAGGGTGATTCACATGTAGAAATAAAGTAGTTTAAGGTTTTGGAAGTGCTTTTAATCCCAAAGTCAAATTTGGTTTTACCTTTAACTTAAAGGCAGCAGCAAGGTAGACCTGTCTTTAAAATGACCCTGGGCACCTCAGCAGTGAATTTATGGGTGCACTACCAATGCAGGGGTCCCTAAACCTACAGGTCCTATCATATACTAGGGACTTATAGGTAGTTTGACACACTAAGTTATAATTAGCCTAATTTGCATAATCAGAGCACAGACCCAGGGCCTGGTTAGCAGTGCCCAGGGCACCATCAGAGTCAGGAAAATACCAGCTAAAAGTGAAAATATGGGGGCAAAAAGTTAGGGGGCTTCTGCAATCAGACCAGTTTTCTCACACGGAGGTAGCCCACCACTGCAATTTACTAATAGAGAGCCCTGTCTAACAGCAAAATGAAGACAACCTTAGCCCTCAGTGGACTATTGTGAAGATACTTGGTTTGGCAGACTGGACACAGACCCCAACCTAAATTCCAAATACCATGGTGGAATGTCTATGACAGCACCTTGGGACAGGAAGCCAAAACAAGCAATGTTGTGGAAGGATGACACAATGCCTTCAAAACCACATTATGCAAAACCCAGCCTACTCTGTACATATGTATAGTAACATTACAAAAAGAGCAAAGCTACCAACTACTAAAAATGGAAGAATCTGTTAACCAAACTGTCCCTAAGCTTAGTAAGCAAGCAAAAAGAATGTATGATATGCTTATAATATGCTACAAGTTAAAGTAAAACTCATAAATAACAAAGGAGTAGATTACTTAGACATGATAACCAAAACCATATTACAAAATAAACCAACCAAACTCCTCAAAAGTTCAGACAATTTACTAACCAACATGCAAAACTTTTAATTTTTGAAATAATAAATATAATATGTTATTACATAAGTCAAACAACTAATGAAAAATCCAATTATAATAGTGACTGATACAATAAATCTATATATGGTATTTAATATAAAATGTTATCATCACCATCTAAGAATGTAAAAACAACACAATCTATCATAAAAATTAATTACAACACATAAACCAAACAATGCCACATAACAGTCACGTAACATCTGCACAAACCTTTCAAAATGACCTTTCCTAACCAAAAAATTAAATTAAGAACTTATTGCTCTGTAGCTTCAGATCTTTTTCTTTATCCATGTAATACAAATAAGTAATCCACCAAAAATGGAAACATATTGTCCAAACAGCCCAAAAAATGGAAAAATACAACAAATCAAATTCAAATTCCTCAAAGCAATCTAATGCAAAACCATAAAAAATAAATAAAAAACATTTTTAAAAAATAAATGCTCCTGGGAAACTGCAAAAAGGAAATCAAAATAAAAAGCAATGATTCAAGAGATGCTAAAAATGAGCCCTAGTAACAAAATGTAAATTCCAATGCCCATAGGGCACATTCTTAGACAAAAATCTGCAAAGCAAATAAAAAATTCCCTCACAAGACACACTCATTTCCAAAAAATACATATGCATAACAGTTAATCATCAAAAATATAATATACTTAATTTAATGTAACACAGCAACACAATACTAAAATATTTTACTAAAATGCAAAACAAAAAATTAGTGAAAATCCCAAACACCAATATATCTAAATACATAACTGACCTGCAATTAAAACAATCATTACCTTCTGCACTACCCTTCTAAGCCCTCTACCCTTTAAACCCTTTAAAAAATGTAAAAAAAAGGACTTGCCAGTTCCGACAAACAACAGCTTTCCACAACCTGGTTCCGGGAGAATACGATGAAACAACACAAAATGATTTAAAAAATAGCACATACCAGTAAAAAAAATGGCTGCTAAATGAAATTAAAAAAAGACTATCTCCCCCTCGAAAGACATGGAAAAATTGTAGAAATGTTTAATAGATGTAAAAAACATGTTTAAAAATATTAAACATGAAACTTATATTAAAAAAATGCTTGATAAAAAGTTAAAAATGTATAAAGTATAAGGTAAACATTGAAAGAAACATATACAAATATTTAAAATAGACATAGAAACATATTTAAATGGGGAAGAAAATATGTATATAACACAAAGTATAAATGTTAAAAATCTGTTGAACAATAGAAAATAAAACGTGAAAATGTAGAACCCACAATACTATGTAAATAACATGTATATCTTTATCAATTAAAAAAGAAAAAGTTGTTTTATTTAATTAACTTTTTTAAAAATGTTGTTTTTCAGATAACATATATATCATTAAACTGTCAAAATATACAAAAAATAAACTTTGAAAACAGAAATAAATTGGGAACCATATGTGACATCTTTATCATACAAAACAATGCAATTAATATTAATATTGTTCACAAATTAACAACAATACAAATAAAATAACACAAGATATTTCTAATACCTAAACATACAAATAAATTAGACTTCAGAATAAAACTATAAAATTACATGTTCACACTTCAACATAAATCATTTATTAAAAAAATGTTAAGCACTAAATGGGTGACATTTATTATTCCCACTCCAATCTAAACCAATTTGGCGAATGCATTGGGTACTAAACGGGTGGTATTTACTATTTCTACTTCAATCTAAACCAATTACAGAGTGTATTGGACACTAAAGGGACTCCATTAACTATTCCCACTCCAATCTAACCATATCGGAGGATGTTGGACACTAAAAGGGTGACATTTACTATCCTCACTCTAATCTAAACCAATTTGGGGGGAGGGGTTAGACACCAAATGAGTGAAATGTACTATTCACTCTCTGATCCAAGACAATGTGGCAAAGGTTTTAGACTGTAAAGTGGTGACATTTACTATTTCCACTTCAATCTTAAACAATTTGGGAAGCTGCTGAACACTAAAGTGGTGGCATTTACCATTCCCCCTCTAATCTAGACCAATTTGAGGAAGGCATGGGACACTAAAGGGTGTCATTTATCATTTCCACTCTAATCTATATCAGTTTTTAGGAAGGTGTGGACACTAAAGGAGTGACATTTACTATTTTCACTCCACTCCAACCATGCTGGAGAAAGATATTTGACTCTTAAAGGGTAACATTTAATAATCACATTCCAATTTAAGATTATTTGAAAAAGTAATGCAACTTAAACAATTTCAAAAAGCAATCAATACTTCAGAATCATACACACTTTAAAAAACTATTTATAATTTTATCTGAAAACAAAATAGCCTAAACTATAAACTAATATATGTAAATTTATATATTGCATTTCATTAATATTATTAATTAAAATATGTATTCAATTATTTTTCAAACTTTCCAAAACTATAAACCATAAAATAACAAATTACTAAGGGCCTTAGTATGAGTATGGTGGTCTTGGGACAACTGTACCAACATTGGCAGTCAGACTGCTGCGTCCTCACCATGACGGCGGTGGTAGGGACAGCGGCAGATAATGGAGGCGGTGTCAGCAGTGGCACTGCTGTGCATATTCGGACCTGCCATTCTGCTGACCTTTTCACGGCAGGGCCACAGCCATGAAAAGGTCAGCAGAAGGGCAGGGAAAGGGCCACAGGAGGAGCACAGGTTGAATATGCACTTGTTCTGGGCATTGTACTGCCCCCCGCCAGCATTGTCAGTGCACACACATTGTCTGCCATGCGTGACATGGTGCATGGAAACAGTGACCCGACTTTTCGGCTGTGAAGTCAGTACAGCCGGCATTCGTGTCAACATGCTCTTACAGCCAATGCCAGCTGCAGGTACTGCGCCTCCAGCCTCGCAGGGATATTGTGATGTGGCGGTCGGAAGACCACCGGCTTGGTGGCATTCTCCTGACCACCTCAGCTGTGGGCTGGACGTCTGGCCACTAGTATCATAAATGTCTTTATACATTTGCTTATTTTCAGAATTATAAAATGCATTTTAATTTAAAATATGCATACATTGAAAATTCTCCCCACCATTATCTCCTCAGAATCTAATATCCTGCTGCGAAACAAAAATATCATAACATTATTTATATTTATGAAAACAATTAAATATACAAATTTAAAAAATGTCATAAAAACAAATTAACTTATTAAAAATACTAGCCTAAAAAATAAATGCAGATAACACAATAGAATACATACTAATTGACACCTATAAATAGTATTATATACAATGATATTTCTAAGTTAATATTTTTACAACAATATTAAAAACAATAACAAAAATATTTTTATCTTCAATATTCCTGTAGATGATTTTTTATTTATATTTGTGATATCTCAATATTCTTGATATTCTTGATATGATATCCATGCGGGTATAATACATATCAATGGCATTGAGGAACAGCTTCAATCACTTGGTACTAATGTTCCCAAAGTAGGGGCCAGATCGGTACCAATCTTGTTATATGCAGAAGTTGCTGTCTTTCTAGCCTTAACCCCAGCCAGCCTCCAAGAGCTTATTAATTCTTTCAGTAACTTCATGGAAGTAATCTATTTCAAGAATAACCAAGGCAAGACATTTAAATTTTAATGTCATGTACCACCAAAAAGGGAGATCCTATCCCTTTCGTTTTAGGGGGAGGAAGGATTTAAGCACAAAGTACTTTAATTACCTTTGTCTTAGATTTTAAGATAAGGGGGATTGGAAAATGCATAAAGATTTCACTGTTACTAACATGGTCAGAAACAATTAGGTAATTTTTAGATTTGCTGCTAAGCTTGGGTCGAAGCATATACCGGACATGATAACATTATATAATGCTAAGACTATTGCCACTGCTATATATGAGGCAGGAATCTGAGGTTCAGGGTACAACCCAAACCTGCAAATGCAGGAAGATAAATCTGTAAGAATGCTGCTATCGGTCCCCAAACCAACCCCTAGTATTCTTATTCATTTAGTAATTGGCCTACAGACCATAGCAGTGTTACTAGAAGTGAGACAAAAACTGAAGCCATTCTGACCCAGGACTTAATAAGCGACTGTATGTCACCAGATGAGGCACATAAGATCCCATGGCTGTCTGAAATTAAAAGGCCCTGTACAGTCGAAGTGTGTATGACGTTCAAGAAACACAAAGAATTTTAAAGAAAAGGTCTCAACGAAATAACATTTCTAAACAAATTTTGAAAAATATAGAAAACTTTAAGGAACAAAAATACACTGAGGGCCTGGTTACAAGTTTTGCGGTCCCATGACTGACATGTTGGTGGTGTGACCACCAAAGGTCTGGTGGAGCGGACTGCCATATTACGAGTTTGGCGGTAGTCCAAACAGATGACAGCCAACAGTCTGCCAGCATGGTCAGGCAGCACAGAATGCCACGGTGCAGAGGAAGCATAACAGGCCGGTGTAGAGTGTTTCCGCTGGACCCATTACGAGGTTGCACACCGTCAATGTGACCGTGGCAGTACAACCACCTTATACAAGTGGATGAAAACTGACAGTAGAAAGAGAGACACTCACCTGCAGGCGGCTTTACACGTCCGAGGCCGCATGGAGCCATTCACAAACATCATGCCGCTGCTGCGGCTCGTTGAAAGACCACAAAATCAACATTGACCTGGATGCCATCAACCATAAGTGCACACACCTACAGTATCATCAACCTTTATAAACAGTTTGTAGCACAGGCAAACACATCGTGGGGGGTGCCATATACACACACTCACTGACACACATAAACATGGACACGTACACACACACTACACACTTTGGCCAGCACACTCAAACGGCACTGCAACACTACACAAATACAAACAACCCCACAGCCCAGGAACAGGGACACTGAAGGCTACACAACATTGTCACACACAGCAGCAACAAAACACCAACAGTAGAAATACAATTACAGCTCACACAACCACATTCCACACAGGCCAGGGACTGTCCACACATACAACACACATACGTATTGATGTGGCATGGAACAAAACAGCACCACCAGTAAACAGCCCTGCAATGGAAACACACATAACACACGTCACAGCACAATAGAAGCACAATGGCATGCATAAAACTCAGAGACACAAATACACCACAAACAACATAACAACTATACCTACACAATTTGGATGAGGCCATCTGGGACACACAGGGAAGGACACTACATTGGGACATAAAACATTTTGAACAAGACCCTCAAACAACATCTCCACAGGAAATGGCCCTACATTGGTCTCAGGGACAAACAAAAGCAAAACCAATTGGCATGTACATGTAAACAATGGGGAAGGGAAAGTCAACAAAGCACATATAACTTCCACTGCATGGAACATACCTCTACAGGAACCATTTATAAGGCACATACACCTAATTGGACCCATGCACAGGCAAATGCAAACAATGCTATCCCAATTCAACACACTCCATGTCTGCACATGCAAAACCCAAGATGACACACATCTCATGAATACATAAGCCAGATCAGGGGGACAAGTCTCACACACATACATATACTCACAACATATACCATTCTCCTGGGAGACAACAGTACTGCAAACAAAGTCACATACTGCTAACACCAGCAACTAGAGCAGCAAGCAGGCTCAAACACACACAACTGCAGGAACATAACCAAAGCCACTCAGAGACAACAGAAAGGTAGAAAAGGAATTGCAGGACAAAGGTGTACCCAAAACAAAACAACTGTTGGTTTTATTTATACATACAAGTAAGATTGTCCAAATGCAGTTGGCCAGTCCATGAAGTTTTGCCAATAGTGCCCTAACTTGAATCCTGACTATCATTTAACCTCCACTGGAAGGGGCATCAAGGGACCAGGCAGGCACCTCAGGTATTATCAGGGGGATTGGATTTAGGAGGGGGTTTGGGATGGGGAGGGGTAGTTTTTTTCTTGGGAGGGGAGGCTTGTTTTTGGGAGGGGTGGGCTTCTTTAGGGGGAGGAATGGATACTTGTAGGGGGGCAGAGGAGACCTTGGAAGTGGAAGGGACAGACTGGAAGCTGGGTGGGGTCCTTCTGGGTGTAGTTTGGGTGGAGGACATGGGTAAGACCAAGGTGACACCGGAACAGTTTTTTGGAAACATGGTGATGCTCATCAGAAGGGGATGGGATTTGGAGATTGAGGGAGTGGTTGTAGACTGTGTAGGTGTGGATGTCCTGGGTGCATGCTTATGTGAGGTACTTGTCTGTGGGTCTCTGTTGGGTGGGTGGTTGAAGGCATTCATATTTCTTGGGCTTAGGGGGTGGAGGTGCTGAGGGATGCCTTGAAGGATGGGTGGGTGTCTATTGGGGTGATGACTACAGGTATGGTGGATGTGGTGGATGTAGGTGTGTCAGTAGTTGCGGTGTCTGTGGGTGTGATGGATGTCTGAGTGTAGGAGGCTGGCCTGGTTTGTAGTGGGTACCTATGGTGGGTACACCTTATACCAGGTCCAGTTATCCCCTATTAGTGAAATGTAGGCAGTATTGTAGCAGCTTAGGCTGTCTAGAGTTAGCTGTAGCAGAGCAGCTTAGGCTGAACTAGGAGACATAAAAAGCTCCTACAATACAACTATAATTACACATTACTTATACACAATAAAAGACAATACTCAGTGTTACCAAAAATAAAGGTAGTTTATTTTAGTGACACAAGGCCAAAAATATCTTAGAGGCAATACGCCTTCTGGAGGTAAGTATTATACACAATATATACACTAGTAACCAAAATCAGGTAAGTAAACAGCCATAGAATAGTGCAAACAGTAGAAAATACAATAGATTGCAATGGGCCTAGGGGCAACACAAACCATATACTAAAATAGTGGAATGTGAATCACAAATTTCCCCCTAGGCAAATGCAGTGTGTAGAGGGGCACTGGGGGTGTAGGGAAACACCAAAGCATCAAAGGTAAGTAAAGTACCCCACCCCAGAGCACAGAAAAGCAGGAGTAGAGTACAGCAAGTGTCCTCAGGACACACTACAAGTTGTGATAACCGATTTTGCAAGAACCAAGCAAGACTGCAATCAACAAATGATGGATTCCTGGATTGAAGACCTGTCGAGAGGAGACCGAGTCCAGAAGTCGAAGAAGAGTCCAGGAAGGACAGGAGCCCCTCCCAACCTAGAAGATGGTGCAAAAGTGGATTCTCCGGTAAGTAGAAGACTACAGAAGATCACCAAAGAAGATGGCTGTGGGTTCCTGATTAGTGCAGGTGATGTCCCACGTCGAGTTGTTGGATGCAGGCTGTTTGCGTCACTGGATTCAGCCAACAAGTATTGGTTCAAGCAAGTACACAGTGTGCGTAAAAATGGAGCTGCCTTGACCCAGGAGGGACCTGGGGGTCTTAACTTGAACTGAGGAGACAGAGGAGGCTCTCAGCACTTCAGAGAGCCCACAGAAGACCAGGCAGCACCCAAGGGAGTCCCAGAACTCGGGGATGAAGAAAATGCAAAGTGCGGTCATCGCAGCACTAGAAAGGAAGGTCCCACACCACTGGAGAAGAACTCAGCGAGTTGTGCGTCGCAGGATGGAGTGCTGGGGACCTGGGCTACACTGTGCATGAAGGATTCTTGGAAAAAGTGCACAGAAGCCCAAGGAGCTGGAGAAGACATAGTGCACAGGGATACTATGTCAGCACGGGGAGGCAAGATCTTACCTCCACCAAATTTGGACAGCTGGACCTTAGGACAGTCTGAGTCATGTCGGTCCACCACCTGTGTTCCAGTGAGCACGAGTGTCATCTGGAGAGGAGTCTCAGGGTACAGGTCCTCATTGCAGGAGTGTGCTTGCAGAAACAGGGTAGTGACTCTGTCACTCCATGGCAGATTCCTTTGGTTCTTCTGGTCCAGGGTGAGGACAGGTGGTCCTCAGAGCATGCACACCTTGGAAACTGTTGCAAATGCTGGCTGGAGCTGAAGTTGCAGGTCACAGGAGTCGTCCTGGATGCTTTGTTGCAGTTAGAACGGTTCCTGGAGCAGTCTGCGGTTGATCCGATGGTCGGAAGCTGTAGCAGAGGATGCAGAGGATTCCTGAAGAAATCTTTCAAGCTGAATCTGAGGAAACACCCAGAGTAGAGACCCTAAATAGCCCTTAGAGGGGGATTGGCTACCTACCCAGGTATGCCCCTATCAGGGCGGTCTCTGATGTCACCTGCTAGCACTGGCCACTCAGAGGCCTCCAGAGTGTCCCCACACTTTGGAATCCAACATGGCTAACGCCAGGTACACACTGAAGGAGCTCTGGGCACCACCCCTGGGGTGGTGATTGGCAGGGGAGTGGTCACTCCCCTTTCCTTTGTCCAGTTTTGCACCAGAGCAGGGACTGGGGGTCCCTGAACCAGTGTAGACTGACTTATGCAAGGAGGGCACCATCTGTGCCCTTCAAAGCATTTCCAGAGGTTCTGGGAGGCTACCCCTCCTAAGCCTGTAACACCTATTTCCAAAGGTAGAGGGTGTAACACCCTCCTCCCAAAGGAAATGCATATTTCTGCCTTCCTGGGATTGAGCTGCTCAGTCCCAAGGAGGGCAGAAAGCTATCTGTGAGGTGGCAGCAGCTGGGGCTGCAGTGAAAATCTCAGAGAGCTGGTTTGCAGTACTGGGGGTCCATGGTGGAGCCCCCAGGGTGCATGGGATTGGTCCCCCAATACCAGATTTGGAATGGGGGGGACAATTCCAGGATCTTAGACACCTCACGTGGCCATATTCGGAGTTACCATTGTGAAGCTAAATAAATGTATTGACCTATGTGTAGTACATATGTATAATGGTATCGAAGTCCGAGGAATTGTCCCTGGACAACTTGGGGGCACCCTTGCTAGTGCAAGGGTGCCCTCACACACAGTTACTTTGCACCTAGCCTTCAGTAAATGAAGGTTAGACATATAGCTGACTTATCAGTTACTTAAGTGCAGTGAAAATGGCTGTGAAATAGTGTGGGCACTATTTCACTCAGACTGTAGTGGCAGCCCTGAAGAAAGGTTTGTATAAATGCTGCAGCCCAGAAGGATCTCCTGGAACCCCAATGCCCTGGGTACCTAAGTCCTATATACTAGGGACTTAATAGGGGAGGTCCACTTGGAATTGGAATATGGAGTCACTAACCTATGGTGACAAATTTGGTAACTAGAGAGAGCATAAGCACTGGAGTTCTGGTTAGCAGAACATCAGTGACACAGTTAAGCACTACTGACAACACACACATAGGCCAAAAACTATGAGTACTGGGGTCCTGGCTAGCAGGATCCCAGTGAGACAGATAAAACACACTGATACACACTCACAAACAGGCCAAAAGTGGGGGTAACCATCGTAGAAAGAGGCTACTTTCTCACAGCTTTGCGTCAATTTCCAGACGGGGCATCCGATTCCGTGCAGAGTTGGGTAGACTTTGATATCCAGGGACAATGCCTGGAAAATCCGGTTCCACACTATGTAGAGTTTACATCGTTATCAGCAGCCGCAAGCAGGTGTTGCTGATCGTTTCTCCAGCCGTGATGTGTCGCTCTTCCAGCTGCAATGCAGGTGGGGCGTTGATTTTAACCGCTCAGCTGGCGGCGCATCGTTTATCAGCCGTGTTGCAGATGGTGCATTAAAATTTTCCCTGCACAGCATTACGTGCATGGATTTTTCAGCTCTTGTTCTGCCAACTTCACCTTTCGAGGGTCCAGGGACTAAATAGGACACCACTTGGCAGGGTAGGAGTCTCAGCAGAGAGTCCAGGTGTTAGCAGAGGAAGCCTTTGATGGCCCTGGGACTTCAAATCAGGATGCAAACTCAGTTCAAGCCCTTGAAGATTCTTCACAAGCATGAAAATACCACCAAGTCCAGTCTTTGTCCCTTTCACAGGCAGAAGCAGCAACTGCAGGATAGCCCAACAAAGCACAGTCACAGATCGGGGCAGAACTTCTCTTCAGCTCTTCTCCTTGGCAGAGGTTCATCTTGGTTCCAGAACTGGTCTAATCTTCAGGGGTCTTGGGTCTAATACGTATACCCCTTTCTGCCTTTGAAGTAGGCTTACTTCAAAGGAAATTCTCTGTTGATCACAGTATCCTGCCTTGCCAAGGCCAGGCCCTAGAAACACACCAGGGGATTGGACACTGAATTGTGAGGGGACTGGCACAGCCCATTCAGGTATAAGTGACCACTCCTCCCTCTAATCTAGCACAGATGGCTCATCAGGATATGCAAGCTACACCCCAGCTCTCTTTGTCTCACTGTCTAGAGGGGATTCACAAACAGCCCAACTCTCAAACTGATCCAGACAGGGAATCCACAAACAGGCAGAGTCCCAGAACGGCTTAAGCAAGAAAATGCCTACTTCTAAAAGTGGTGTTTTCAAACTAACAATCTAAAAACCAACTTCACTGAAAGATGTATTTTTAACTTATGAGTTCAAATACCCCAAACTCCAAATTTCTATCTGCTCTCAAAGGGAATTTGCACTTTAATAATATTTAAAGGCAGCCCCCATGTTAACCTATGAGAGAGATAGGCCTTGCAACAGTGAATACTCAAGTTAGCAGTGTTTCACTGTTAGGACATGTAACACACATCAGTACATGTCCCACCTTTAACATACACTGCACCCTGCCCATGGGGCTACCTTGACCCTACCTTAGGGATGCCTTACATGTATAAAAAGGGAAGGTTTAGGCCTGGCAAGTGTGTACACTTACCAAGTTGAATTTGCAGTTTAAAACTGCACACACAGACACTGCAGTGGCTGGTCTGAGCCACGTTTACAGGGTTACTTATGTGGGTGGCACAACCAGTGGTGCAGGTCCACTAGTAGCATTTGATTTACAGGCCCTGGGTACCTCTAGTGCACCCTACTAGGGATTTACTAGTAAATCAAATTGTCAAACATGGATAGCCAATTACACATACATTTTACATAGGAGCACTTGCACTTTAGCATTGGATAGCAGTGGTAAAGTGCTCAGAGTATCAAAACAAAGCAAAAACAGAGTCCAGCACACATCAACAACCTGGGAATCAGAGACAGAAAGTTATGGGAGACCACACCAAGGATGTCAAGTCTAATAGCATCCAGAAAACAAAGGCATGCATTTTCCGTTATCTGCAATGTGACCAAACCAATGAGTCACATATAATGGGTTGCCAGGATACATTACACTGTCTGCATTATGGTACTGTCAGTAATGCAATTAGCCTGCACAGGACACATATCAGCTGTGTGATGCTATCAACAGGGCTGTGGGATTAAGGGACCTGTCATGGGTCAAAGACACACATTGACAGTGATGCCAAGTACACAAAATACACAGATCATTGTATCCCTACTAAAATCATTTACATAGTCATCATGGAAAGAACCTCGAGAAGCTGCATTTTTTTCAATAGAGCCTAGATTGGTTCACATGACAGGACATACTTGGATACAGAAAGTTGGCTCAGTGCCACAATTGCATAGTCAAAAAGCTTTAACACGATCCTAGACTTGAACCCACACTGGGAGATACATTTGATGGTCCCTGGTCTCTGCAGGCTAAGCAAACAGAATGTACATGATGCTCTATTCTGTTCACTTTCATGCATGACAGTAAATCATGTAGCCAACAACATATTGGCATGTGATGTGTATGTGATAACCTGAAGGGTGGAGTGAGACAGGATATGCCTTCTGTATAAAAGTTTAGTAAGGCCAGATGTGGTCTAAAATTTCACAGGCAACATACACAGAGCTCAGTTGACACACACCTAACACAGAGAACATGCATATACAGCTCATACTGTCATACAAATATGTGTGGTCTCACAGTGACACCCATGTGTCAAGTGATATATGCGGATGGCTGTGATGTCACCTCACCTAGTTTTGTGCATCCAACATAAGGGACAGTAGGGTACACTCACAACAGACACACACACCAAGGTCTAAGGACCCAGCATCTGGCACTGAACAAAGTTACGCGAACATTGACTCTCCCATTGATGCCACAAAGTGGACATGAGGTACTTGCCTGCTTCTCTGGTGCACCATAGAACTGTCCATACAGGGGTAGGACCTCTTCCACTAACTTCTCCAGCTCCTATGGAAAGAAGGCAGGGGCCCTATCACCTGTTGGATGTAGCATGATTTCTCCCAGAGGTGGTATATAGAAGCTCACGTCGTGGAGGTCTTCCTGGCAGCAGTGTCAGGAGTCAAGTGAAGGATTTATCACAACATGATGGTCACGCCCACCACTTACATGGCCATCACCGCCAGCTGACACAGCCATTGGCCTCCGACCACCACTGGCAACAATGCTTGCCTATGGTTGTGCCCACTGAGGTACCAACCGCCTACCACCATGATGACTTCCACCAGTTGTTGCGGGTAGTTCATAATGTCCAGCGGAGTAGGTCAGGCACCCTCCATTTGAGAGGCATGAAATGCGTTACATGGCTAAGAAAAACCTGTCCACCATCCACTGCCAGACCTTCAGGCAATGGAAGAAAAAAACATTATCCAGATATACCGTCTGAATTAGCAAACAATCATGGACCTCTTCTGTCAGTTGGAGCCAGATCTGATGCCAATCATTAGTCATCCAATTAGCATACCACCCATTACACAAGTCATGACAGTGTTGCACGTCCTGGTCACAGTGTCCTTCCAAAATATAGTGGCCCTATCTGCTGGGAGGTCCCAGCCTATGTTCAGTCTTTTATTGAAGGATGCTCTCTCAGCAATGTTAAAACACCTGGACAGCTATATCCAGTTTCCTCAATGTGTGGATTTCAATCATGTGAAGGCTGAGTTATATGGTTTGACACACATCCCACATGTTGTGGGAGCCATGGGTGGTACACATGTTGCCTTGATTTCACCACAGGGCAATGGATAAGTCTATCGTAACAGGAAGAACTTTCATTCCATCAATGTCCACGTTGTTTATCTGGCAGACCTCTACATATCACAGGTTTGTGCCCATTATCCGGGTTCAGTCCATGATGCCTTCATCATGCGGAACAACGCAATTCCACAGATGATGTCACAGCTATAATCAGAGAGGGCCTGGCTGGTTGGTAAGTCACATATGTCCTGTTTGGATGCAATGTCTGCAGCAAAAATGCAGATGAAAGGGACTTATAGTTGCACATATGCCCCATTCCATTACAGGGGACTCTGCATACCAAAACCATCCCTGGTTGTTGACATTGGTGAGGAACCCAACTACGCCATGGGAAGTCTGCTTCGACAATGCCCCTGGAAGAACACTGTGTTGTGGAGTGGGCTTTTGGGCTCCTGGAAGCCAGATTTATGTGTCTGGACAAGACAGGTGGAGCTCTCCTCTACTCACCCGAAAACGTGTATAAGATCATTGTGGCCTCCTACATGCTCCCCAACATTGCCCTGATGAGAGATATCCCATATTTTCCAGATGAGGTGAAGCTAGCAGTACCACTGGGTGACAATCCTGAAATGCCAAGTGAGGATGACAGTGACGAAGAGGAAGGAGAAAAATTGCAGGGAAAACCCATCAATCACTGCTTCACTTGAGTGTAAGGATGTAATGTTATGTGATCATTGTGACTGTCTGACGAACATTAGGGGTCAGGATGTGTTGAGTAAGGTATTGTTTTCCAATAGACAGGGGATCTCATGCTATTCAGTAAACAGGCAAGGTTTGCTTGCTAAGTCAGACTTGGAAATGTTGCTGCCTTGATGATCTGCTTTGTTTGTGGCAGTCTCATTGCAATGTGAATAGATCAACTGAAGTTCGGTATGAGGTTAGGGTCAGCTGTATCATTATCCTTGCCTAAAATGCTAGTATTGTGTTTTATCCAGGTCTCTTCGCCATGCCATCCTCATGTGGGCACTTCAGAGTTGTGACATTGGCATTTAGCTGTTGCTGTTCTGACATATGAAGTGGACATGGATTGATCTGGGTAATGCTGGTCACAGATATAGGGAGTATGAATCCTGTGCCAAATCAACTTGGAAAGTGGGTGGGTGGAATTCTGAAGTGCACAATACACTTGTTCGAGGTAGTGAGCTAGTCCAATTGTCTTATGTGTATGATCATGTGCCCTTGAAACATGTCATCCAGTGCCAGTGCAATTCATGCATTCTCCCTTCACATTGCGATGACAATGATCTCGTATGAACTTTGTGTAGCTTTCAATATGTTTCTTCATCGCAGGCGACAGTGTCTGTGACACAACACTGGCATAGGTTTGTGTAATGCCACCAGATAACAGGATACACAATTGATCATGGATTGTTGTACTGCCCCCTGTCTGTGCCATGGCGTATCTTAAGTTGGCAGACATTGTTTTGGTATGTGATAAGGCTCTATCTAGTGAAAAGATACACTAATTTGTTAGCCTATTCTGTGGGACAAAGTCTGACAAAGCACTCTCTTCTGTGGTCTGGTGGACGGTACCTTTGTGATATTTAGCCAGATTCAGGATGGTTCTGAAATTCCTGGCTGTGACCATCCAGACAATTTACCAGCCCATGTCCTGTAGTGTGCAATAACACTGTTGGTGTGACCAGGCACTGTATGAAAGTACCATCTTGCCTGGCATGTCAACCCCAATTTTGCTTGCATTTCAGTTTGTTTTTGCCTGTGTCAATGGGATCCTGCTAGCCAGGACCCCAGTGCTCAAAGTTTGTGGACTATGGGGGTCATTCTGACCCTGGCGGTCATGGACCGCCAGGGCCAACGACCGCGGAAGCACCGCCAACAGGCTGGCGGTGCTTCTGGGGCCATTCTGACCGCGGCGGTACAGCCGCAGTCAGAAAAGGGAAACCGGCGGTTTCCGCCGGTTTCCCGCGGCCCCAGGGAATCCTCCATGGTGGCGCTGCAAGCAGCGCCGCAATGGGGATTCCGACCCCCTTCCCGCCATCCTGTTTCTGGCGGTTTTCACCGCCAGAAACAGGATGGCGGGAACGGGTGTCGTGGGGCCCCTGGGGTCCCCTGCAGTGCCCATGCCACTGGCATGGGTACTGCAGGGGCCCCCTAACAGGGCCCCATTAAGATTTTCAGTGTCTGCTTGGCAGACACTGAAAATCGCGACGGGTGCAACTGCACCCATCGCACACCAGCAACTCCGCTGGCTCCATTCGGAGCTGGCTTCCTCGTTGCTGGTGCTTTCCCGCTGGGTGGGCGGGTGGCCTTTTTGCGTTCGCCCGCCAGCCCAGCGGGAAAGTCAGAATGACCGCTGCGGTCTTTTGACCGCGGTACGGTCTTCTGGCGGTTCCCGCCAGGCGGGCGGCTTCCGCTGCCCACGGGGGTCAGAATGACCCCCTATATGTGTTCCCTGTGTGGTGCCTAACTGTATCACTGAGGCTCTGCTAACCAGAACCTCAGTGTTTATACTCTCTCTGCTTTTAATATTATCACTGCAGGCTAGTGACTATTTTCTCCAATTCTAATTGGCACACTGGAACACCCTTATAATTCCCTAGTATATGGTACCTAGGTACCCAGGGTATTGGGGATCCAGGAGATCCCTATGGACTGCAGCATTTATTTTGCCACCCATAGGGAGCTCAGACAATTCTTACACAGGACTGCCACTGCAGCCTGAGTGAAATAACGTCCACGTTATTTCACAGCCATTTTACATTGCACTTAAGTAACTTATAAGTCACCTATATGTCTAACCCTCACTTAGTGAAGGTTAGGTGCAAAGTTACTAAGTGTGAGGGCACCCTGGTACTAGCCAAGTTGCCCCCACATTGTTCAGGGCAATTTCCCCAGACTTTGTGAGTGCGGGGAGACCATTACATGTGTGCACTCTATATATAGGTCAATACCTATATGTAGCTTCACAATGGTAACTCTGAACATGGCCATGTAACATGTCTAAGATCATGGAATTGTCCACCCAAGCCAAATCTGGTATTGGGGTGCCAATCCCATGCATTCCCGGGGCTCCAGCATGGACCCCGGGAGCTGCCAAACCAGCTCTCTGGGGTTTCCACTGCAGCTGCCGCTGCTGACAATCCACAGACAGGTTTCTGCCCTCCTGGGGTCTGGGCAGCCCAGACCCAGGAAGTCAGAACAAAGGATTTCCTCTGAGAGAGGGTGTTACACCCTCTCCCTTTGGAAATAGGTGTTAAGGGCCTGAGAGGAGGAGCCTCTCCTGGCCTCTGGGAATGATTTGAAGGGCACACATGGTGCCCTCCTTGCATAAACCAGTCTAAACCAGTTCAGTGAGCCCCCAGCCCCTGCTCTGGCGCAATATTGGACAAAGGAAAGGGGAGTGACCACTCCCCTGTCCATCACCCCCCCAGGGGTGGTGTCCTCCAGTGTGTCCCAGACCTCTGCCATTTTGAATCCAGAGGTGTGAGGGCACAATGGAGGCCTCTGAGCGGCCAGTGCAAGCAGATGACGTCAGAGACCCCTCCTGATAGGTGCTTACCTGACTAGGTGGCCAATCCTCCTCTGAGGGCTATTTAAGGTCTCTCCTGTGAGTTTCTCGTCAGATAACGAATGCAAGAGCTCCCCAGAGTTCATCTGCATCTCCCTCTTCGACTTCTGCCAAGGATCGACCGCTGACTGCTCCAGGACGCCTTCAAAACTGCAACAAAGCAGCAAGAAGACTACCAGCGACATTGTAGCTCCTAATCCTGTCGGCTTTCTCGACTGTTTCCTGGTGGTGCATGCTCTGGGGGATGTTTGCCTTCACCCTGCACTGGAAGCCAAAAAGAAATCTCCTGTAGGTCGACGGAATCTTCCCCCTGCTAACGCAGGCACCAAACTTCTGCTTCACCATTCCTCTGGGTCCCCTCTCATCATGACGAGCGTGGTCCCTGGAACACAGATGCTGGATCCAAGTGACCCCAACAGTCCAGTGGTCCATCTGTACAAATTTGGCGGAGGAAAGTCCTTGCCTCCCCTTGCCAGACAGTAATCCTGTGTACTGCGTGAACTGCAGCTGCTAGGGCTTCTGTGCACTTTTGCAAGGAATCCTTCATGCACAGCCCAGCCCGGTTCCCCAGCACTCCATGCTGCATTGCTCAACTCACTGAGTTGACCACCGGCTTCATGGGACCCTTCTTTGTAGTGTTGAGACGACCACTGTGCTCAGTTTTCTTGAACCCGTGTTCAAGTACTTCTGCGGGTGCTACCTTCTTCTGCATGGGCTCTCTGTGTTGCTGAGGGCCCCCTCTGTCTCCTCTTCCAAGTGGCGACCTCCTGGTCCTTCCTGGGCCCGAGCAGCACCCATTTTCTTCAACCGCGACTTTTGCAGCTAGCAAGGCTTGTTTGCAGTCTGAATCCTCCAGCATTCCGTGCGACATCTTCTGTGCAAAGGAGAAGTTCCTGGTATCTTCTGTTGTTGAAGAATCTTCGGCTTCTTCCACCCAGAGGCAGCCATTTTGCACCTTCAGCCGGGGTTTAGTGGGCTTCTGCCCCCCCCGTACACTTTTGTGACTCTTGGACTTGGCCCCCTTCATTTACAGGTCCTCAGGTCCATGAATCCATCTTCAGTGCTTTGCAGTCAGTTGTGGTCTTTGCAGATTCTCCTATCACAACTTTAGTGTGTTTCTTGGTAAGTAGGGTCACTTTACTCCTAATTTTCAGGGTATTGGGGTGGGGTATCTTGGGCACCCTTAGTGTTTTCTTACACTCCCAGTGACCCTCTACACAGTACACTAGGTCTGGGATCCCTAATTGGTTTGCATTCCACTTTCTTAGATTATGGTTTGTGTTGCTCCTAGGCCTATTGCATCCTATCGTATTCTACAGTGTTTGCACTACTTTTCTAACTGTTTACTTACCTGATTTTGGTTTGTGTGTGTATTTTGTGTATTTTACTTACCTCCTAAGGGAGTATATCCTCTGAGATATTTTTGGCACATTGTCACTAAAACAAAGTACCTTTAATTTTAGTAATTCTGAGTATTGTGATACTTATGATATGGTGCTATATGATATTAGTGGTATAGTAGGAGCGTTGCATGTCTCCTAGTTCAGTCTAAGCTGCTCTGCTATAGCTACCACTATCAACCTAAGCTGCTAGAACACTACCAATCTACTAATAAGAGATAACTAGACCTGGCACAAAGTGTAAGTACTTACAGGTACGTACTCTCAGCCAGGCCAGCCTCCTACAGCCCATCACGCCTTGAGTTTGTTGGTATGCTCCCAAGACTTGGCTGATGGTGTCCTTGCCAGGACCATCTCCAGTAGCCTCATGCCACTGGCCCACACCATCCCTCAGACACACCCGATCCCACATGCCTGCACCCTTGGCACAGCTTTCCCATTACCACTGGTTCAAGGACCATCATTGTCAGAGCTGTTTTGCTGTGATTCAGGTTCCTAGACTAGGAGGCACAAAATGGTTGTCACAGTCCTCGGGGCACAGGTTTGGGGGTGACTGGCTGCCTGAGATGTTGACGCAACAGGGCTGGGATGAGTTGATGTGGTCACGGTGAGGCTCACTGGTGTCATCTGACCAGGTTGCCCCAATGGGCCAAGACCGTCTTGTGAGAAAGTAGCCTCTTTCTAGCATGGTTGCCCCCATTTTTGGCCTGTTCGTCAGTGAGTTTGACTGTGTCATTGGGATCCTGCTAACCAGGACCCAAGTGCTTATGTTTTTTGGCCTGTTTGTCAGTGTGTTTAACTGTGTCACTGGGATCCTGCTAAACAGGACCCCAGTGCTTATGCTCTCTCTCCTCCCAGATTTGCCACTACATACTGGTAACCCAGTATTTCATCCCAAATTGGCATACTGTTCACCTCTTATAAGTCCCTAGGTACCAGGGCAAAGGGGTTCCAGGGGATCTCTCTGGGCTGCAGAATTACGTTTGCCACCCATTAGGGGCCCATGCAAAGGCTTCTACTGGACCGCCATTGCAGCCTGTGTGAAATGGTGCATACACCATTTCACAGCCTTTACACTGCACCAAGGTCACTTATAAGTCACACATATACCAGGCCTTCAAACCCTGATAGCTAGGGGCAAAGTACCTGTGTGTGAGAGTACCGCTGCACTAGTAGAGGTGCCCCCACGGCATCCAGGGCCATTTTCTGAGACTTTGTGAGTGCGGGGACGCCATTTTACGCATGCACTGGACATAGGTCAATACCTACGTCCAGGTTCACAATGGTAACTCTGAATATGGTTGTGTAAGGTGTCTAAAACCTGGGAATTGGACCCCAATACTGATTCTAGTATTGATTTTACAATTCCAGGCACTCTGGGGGCTTGACAGTGGACTCCCAGTACTGCCATACCAGCCTTCTGAGGTATTCCAGGCAGCCCCAGCTGCTGCCACCTCACAGACAGGCTTCTGCCCTCCTGATGCTCAAGCAGCTCAAGCTCAGGAAGGTAGAACAAAGCATTTCCTTTGGGAGAGGAGTGTTACACCCTCTCCCTTTGGCAATAGGTGTTACAGGCATGGGAGGGGTAGCCTCCCAGGGCCTCTGGAAATGCTTTGAAGGGCACAGATGGTACCCTCCTTGCATAATCCAGTCTACACTGGTTCAGGGACCCCCAGTCCCTGCTCTGGCGCAAAACTGGATAAAGGAAAGTGGAGTGACCACTCCCCCGTCGATCACCATACCAGGGGTGGTGCCAAGAGCTCCTCCAGAGTGTCCCTGGGTTTTGCCATCTTGTATTCCAAGGTGGTAGGGCACTCTCTGAGCATCTGGGTGGCCAGTGCCAGCAGGTGACATCAGAGCCCTCCCCCATGGGTGCTTACCTGTGTAGCTGACCAATCCCCCTTTTCGGGCTATGTAGGGTCTCTCTCCTTGGGGTTTCCTCAGATTCAGATTGCAAGACTCCAGCAGGAATCCTCTGCATCCTTTACTTCATCTTCTACCAACAAAACTGCATCTGGACCCTACAGGAGCTCTACAAACTGCAACAAAGAAGCAACAATGACTTCTGCAACATTGAATCTTCAGCTCCTGCCAGCAACTGCAACTGTTTCTAGGTTGTGCATCCTCCGAGGACTGTCTTTCTTCAGCCTGCACCAGAAGAAGCAAAGGAATCTCCCTTGAAGTGAAGGAGTCACTTCCCTTCTTCAGCAGGCACCCCTCTGCAGCGACGGCCGGAGGCATGGGTTCCCTCTCCTGATGATGAGTGTGGATCCAGCAACACGGATGGTGGACTAAAGTGGCCCGACAGTCCCAAATTCCAGCTATCCAACTCTGGTGGAGGTAAGAGCTTGCCTCCCCACAGAAGACAGTACTCCCATGGACCGTGTGGTTTGCAGTTGCCAAGGCTTGTGTGTGACCTTCCACGAAGTTATTCATGCGCAGCACAGCTTCGGCCCCCAGCACTCCATCCTGTGACGCACAGCTTTCTTCGTGGTTGTCCTGAGGTGTGGGATCCCTTTGCGTAGCCCTGCATGGGCCTCCATTTGCACCTTCTTTGTCCCCATGCTATGGGACTCCTGTGTGCGCTGCCTGGTATTTTGAGGGCTCTCTGAGTTGCTGAGAGCCCCTTCTGTCTCCCCCTCCTCTGTAGAGGACACCAGGTCCCTCCTGGTCCCAGGCAGCACCATTTTCCGCTAACCACACACTTTGTGTGTGCCAAGGCTTGTTGGCGGAATCCAGCGATGCAAACCAGACTGCAATCTTCCATCCGATGTGGGACATCATCTGCACCAACCAGGAACCAGCGTATGTCTTCTTGGGTGTAGTATTGACTGTTCTTCCTCACCGGTGTTTCTCCTTTTGCACTTTCATCCAGGTTAGCAGGGGCTACTGTTCTCCCTGGACTCTTCAATGCTTCTCGGACTTGTTCCCCTTCTTCCACAGGTCTTCAGGTCCAGGAATCAATTGTTGATGTCTTGCAGTCTCTTCTGGTTCTTGCATTGTCTTCTATCACGACTTCTTGTGTTTTCTAGGAATCCTATTGTGGTGTACTCCTGTTTTCCTGGGCTCTGGGGTGGGTTCTATTACTTACTTTGGTGTTTTTTTACACTCCCAGCGTCCCTCTACACACTATACTTGCCTAGGTGTCAAACCAACTTCCGCATTTAACTATTTTAGTACATGGTCTGTGTTCCCCCTAGGTCCATTGCAACCTATTGTGATATTCACTATTTGCACTGTTTTTTAACTGTTTTACAGCTATTTCTGCATTCTAGTGTATAAATTGTGCATATTACTTACCTTCTAAGAGAGTATAGTCTCTAAGGTATTTTTGGCATTGTGTCACTGAAAATAAAGTACCTTTATTTTTTGTAACACTGAGTATTTTCTTGAATGTGCGTGAGTACTATATGACTATAGTGGTATTGCATGAGCTTTGCATGTCACCTAGAGAAGACTTGGCTGCTCAGCTACATCTACCCCTAGACAGCTTGGCTTCTAGACACTGACAACAATTCACTGATAAGGGATAACTGGACCTGGTATAAGGTGCAAGTGTAGTGTGGTTGGTTTTACGTATCCTTTGCGCGTTAGCTTCAGGCTTTAGGCCTTTGTGCACTTTGCCCTGGATGTGTTCTATTCATTTGCTGGCAGCTTAGAGCCTCTGTGCACTTTGCCCTATATGCTTTTTATTAGGCTTCGTACTGTTATTTTTCAAATAGCCAGTTCTACGGTTTTGTTTTTTATTCATATCACACTGTTTTGCCTACTTCAGCACTGGAGTTCTCCATAACACATTCACTCTGTGCTTCAGTCAAGGATACAGTCTGGTACATTGCCGATAGACGTGGTAGGAGTTTAGACTTGGCATCCCTGCGTAGGGACATTTTGTGATCACACTGACATGTTAGTTATAAAATCAATTCCTTGTCCCAATACACGCAAGAGGGAGATTCCGACCAGGGAACCACAGTTAGACGCTGACTGCCTTGTTGCAGATGCTGAACCAAGATCACAGGTCTTTGCTCAGGTATGAGGGCTGATGTCTACTCAGCGATTCTGAAAGGCAAGCTAGAAGCTTAACATGCTTTGCTCTAAATAGAACAAGCAGAGGGAGAGTAGAAACTGTTAGACACTATGATAGCTTTGTTCTTATGTTTTACTCTCTTGGTGACTATTTCAATCCTACTGTTTTGTATTGTTCTGGTTATTGCGGCTCACGCCTTAATATCTAAAATACAGTTGTTTTATTAAAACATTATATAAAACTTATACTGTCTTTGTCATTTGTATATGAGATCATATTGGAAATAAGAGAGTTGGTTTGGATCTGAGTGACCACGACTTCCCTGAGAAGTTCCAAAGATGTCATGCGCTCGGCTGCCAAATCATTTCTTCCTCATGGGAGAAATGAGGCACTGCTAGTTAGCCGGAGCAAAAACCGGATTTAGGGTGACAGAGTTCCTTACACGTGGGTCAGACTCAGTCCCCCACACCGTTATCGATCCTGCTGCCTAGAAATCCAGTAGTCTCATTTAGGATAATGAGAGCCCATGCGACATGGCGCTGCCAACGTTTGGTCTGGCTATGATATTTAGGTCCGACTGACTCTCTTGGTCTCATATATATTTTGACTCCTCGGTTCCGTATGCGGAGACGTCCGTGGGGCTGAGGGTTTCCGCCGCCACGGGATAGGTGCATCCTATTGCTTAGTGGTTGGTTGTTCAAGCTTGAACTTTAAAAGGAAAGACCCCGATGTTGGTGTGCCTTCTCTGACCTAGAGCTATTTTTTACAAATGGCGAATCCTAATGTAGTGAATATAGCTATCAATATGCGTCACCCGCTCACAGCCCATCTGATAGCACATGGACTGATGGTCCAGGGGGGTCCAGTCACTTTTGTGGTGGATGCCCATGCAGCCTATAGAACAGAACTTTTTTATTCTTGGGTCGTATTTCCAGCGGTTGATGGGGGTACAAATACTTTTCACGAATACACTGTTGCGAATGTCCCTGGACAGTACAGGGTTTACGCATACTTAGAGATACCTTTATCTTATCAAGAACACCATAATTGGCTTGATGGCGCCCTCCCACACACAGTTGCACAAGTTAGGTTAGGTCCGCTGAGTAATGATGGTCCTACATGCCCTTTATTGGCTACATATACACCTCATCCTGCATCTGCTCAATTGACAGTGGTTGAAGTTCATCGTTTATATATCGACTTAACGTCTACATATAGGCGGTTAGTTCAGTTCGTCATGCAGACATTAAATACAAACGTAGCGCGTGCTGCTCCGGCGCACCCACAGGCGGTGGTTCTGGGTATCAATCCGGCCACTGTACACTCAGTTATGTGTAAGATACCGGCTAAACGTGAGGAGACTCCATTTTGGCTGGCGCAGAAAATTAATACGCTGGAAGCAGTATTTCCCCATACGGGACCTCAGGATAAACATAGAATATTGACGATGTGTTTACCGTATGGGATGGTTCCTCCGGTGGACATTTGTAATACCTGGGGCACGGTGTTTGCCGCGCTCTACACTACGGCACACGGTACGCCGACATTAGCTAATTTACCGGAAGTGCTTAAACAAATTCAAGATGAATATGGGGCTGCCCCTGCCTTAGATTTAGGCATGCAGTTGCTGGGCAATTTTGCCACAGTTTCTTCTATTATTTTGAGTAATCTCAAGGGAGAGGCAGTAGCACTAGCAGTGCGAATGCGTCTTCGGGATGTTCCGCAGATTAATCAGGAGCGGGAACTTCCGAGAATAATAGCAGAAAGATATTCTAGTATTGGTCGAGATAGCCTAGGGGCTAGACCACAAAAACCCCAATTACAGGGTAAAAATAATAAAGATAATGCTAAACAGCAACAACCTGAGTGTTCGAAGAAGCGCTGGGAAAAGAAACAGCAGACACCTACAAAAGATGGGGGGCAGTCTCCGCAACCGGAGACCCCGCAGAATAGGTATAATCTCAGGAATAGAGATACTTTGAAGACGCCTGATAGATATCAATATACTGATACACGCCAATCTCGTTCCTTTCAGGACTCCTCGGAAAAGAGAAGTAAGAGAGGTGGGCGGTCAGAGCGGAGGACGGAGTACGTGAAACTGAGACAGGATTCACAACGCTCGGCGGAGGTTTCTATTAAACTAGAAGAGAAACCGCTGCAAGAAAAACAGCAATTTAAAAAGAAGAAAGTGTCAGCAGTCTCAGTTAGACATGCCGCTCAAGAAGAGAGTTCTCTTGACGAACAAGACCTGGGCGTTAGCATTGTTAGACAGCGCGGCAGAGGTCACAATAGTTCGCCGGAGTCTTCTAGAGCATCTGGAGGTGAAAGCAACTGATGACTTCATACAAGTCGAAACGGCGGATATGCGAGTCTCTGATCCTGATAGAGTATATCAAGTGACTCTGCGATTAGAAGGGGACATTGACCGCATTGTACACGCCATCTTTTGGGACCATGTGGTAAAATCATATGATGTTCTACTGGCCGAACAGGATTGGCCACCTGACTTTGTTCGCGACTGTCCGGTTGGGGAGGAGGTTATTACACCTTCCTTCTCACCACTTGTTCCGAGAGAACTAGCGAAGTCCTATAGTAAAACATGGGCTCTAGCACAGGCTCCCGCCCTATATAGAAATAACGTGGGGTGGGATAGACAATCACCTTATCATGTAATTCCAATAAAGGGCGAACCTCAGCCACAGCCGCAGTATCCTATTAAATTTGAGGCAAGGGCATCGGTTAGGAAAATTCTTACACAATTGGAATACCAGGGTGTAATTGAGCCCTGTGTCTCGCCGATGAATAATCCCTTATTTCCGGTTGTTAAACCGGATCATTCATATAGGATAGTGGTGGATTACAGACATTTGAATAGTCATACACGCACATATGCAATACAGAATTCACATAGCGCAGCGCTTATGAATAATATAGTGCGTAAGAAATACAAAACAACGTTAGATATCTCAAATGGATTTTTCTGCCAGAATATAGCACCCGAGAGTCGGGACTATACCAGTTTCAGTGCGTTTGGCTCTCAGAATTTTTTTTGTCGTTTGCCTCAGGGGTATAAGAATAGCCCAGGACTGTTTTCGGCTCGTGTGACTGAAATGCTGCACGAGTTGGACCCTGAAGCGTTATCATATGTTGATGACATATATCTGACAGACGATGAGATTCTGCAACATCTAAGGCGTGTATCGCGCATTGTTGTGGGGTTTGCTGATATTAGCTATACGTTTAATTTTAAGAAATCAAAGATTGCCTTCCTCAGCGTCATTTTCCTGGGTTATGAGCTGTCGAGTGAGGGCAAGAGCTTAGCGCCACATTTTTGGGAGAAATGTGCTTTATTGCAGCCTCCAAATACGGTTCGGAAGCTCCAGTCATTGTTGGGGTTTCTGAATTTTGGCAGAACTTACATTCCTGATTATGCTACACGTATAAAACCCTTATATGAATTGATTCGCCCGAATTTTTCGAGTAGATTTTGGACGATTGAGCATACACACATACTAAGAGAGTTACAGACTGATCTCTTGGCAGTTCAACACTTACACACACGGGACAATAAGACACATTTAGTAATACCTGGGGCTGTTGGGTTTACGTATGTCACCTTTAATGAGGGTGAGACAGTCCCGATTGCTTATAAGTCCCACTTGTATTCTGCTGCAGAACAAAGATTTGCACAGACTGAGAAAATACTCACTGCAGTACAGATGGCTGTGATTAAAGAAAGACCGCTTGCCCAGGGCCAACGTATCATTGTCGTTTCCCCGATTCCGGCCTTAGAGGCTGTTACAAAAGCGAGTGTTCCTAATTCGAAAGCTTTACACCCGCGATGGATTCAATGGGCTACGTCTTTGACAGCCACTGATGTAGATTACATATTTGACCCTAAACTGCAGACTCAAGAATTTCTTCAATATGAAATGGAGTACCCTGTTCCTGCTGGTACGTTGCCTATTGACCAATATCAGGTGGTCATGTATACTGATGGCTCTGCGCAACCAGCGGTTGGGACTAAACAACAGTATTCTGCTGCATGTGCGGTGGTGAGCGGCACTATGGAGGGGGAAGTGTTCTGCCCTCAACATACTTATACTAAAACCTTGGGAGATTGCACGGCACAGCTGGCTGAGCTCAAAGCTCTATTGTTAGCGTTGGAGCACGCGGATCCGGCGATTTTGACCTTGCTGGTCTGTGACTCCTACTACTGTGTTCAGTCTTTCAATGAATATCTGCACTATTGGAAGTTGAATGGGTTCAGAGATTCTAAAGGCAACACCATTGAACATAAATTGTTGTGGGGTAAGGTTGCGGATCTGAAAGAAACGCTTCCTAAGGTCCATGTTGTGCATACACTTGGACACCAGCGCGTTGGAATACACGTTGCTGGGAATACTTTGGCTGATGAAGCCGCAAAGTCGGCAGTGGCTGTCGCCACTGTGGCCGCAGTGACTCATTCGAGTTCCAAACCAGACACAGAGATTTCAGCTGCCATAAAGGCTACGGCTGATGGCACGCCATTTCCTAAAGGATTTCCTTCTAAATATGGTTACTGCTTGAATAGTGCACTGAATGCTGTTGTTAATATTCCAGGCATTGGTGTACGTGAACTACCAAATAAAATTGAGAGACCTCGATTAATTTCTGCAGCACATGAGGGGGTGGCGTCTGCACATGCTGGTGTGGCTGCCACGATTTCACTTTTACAGGCTCGTTACTGGTGGCCTGGTCTCTATAAGGAGACAAAGCAATATGTCCTTTGTTGTGACGTTTGTCAACAGATTAAAGCTTCGTCGGCTAGACGCCCGCAGCAGACGCCCCTTCTGATTTCAAATAAACCTTTACAGTGTGTGTACTTGGATCATTGTGGTCCGCTGACACCAGATACTGCATACAAATATATATTGGTTGCTGTAGATTCGTGCTCCAGATTTGTGTGGGTATGGCCACAACGCTCGGCTGACGCTCGAACTGTTATTAAAGATTTGCGCATCTTTGTCGATACATTTGCAGTTGCGGCTTTTCATTCGGACCAGGGCCCTGCTTTTGCCTCTAAGACATTCAGGGACACCATGGCTTCGTTGGGGGTCCAACTCCAATTCTCGTCTCCATTTCATCCCGAGGGAAATTCTGTCGTGGAGCGTTTAAATCGTGATTTAAAGCAATCCTTAACGGACAGAGTTATAGGTACGGGTCGTGGTTGGCTAGCCCACCTGTATGGAGTACAGAGAGCACTTAATAACTTGCCTAGAAGGTCACTGGGGGGTCGTACTTCATATGAGTGCCTGTTTGGAACACTTATGTATGTTCATGATCTAGATGGTCCTGGTGTGGAGGCGGCAGATACGCCCTTTGACATAAATGATCGTGTCACTGTTTTGCAGGATTTACAACAATTCTGTGAAGATAACTCTTCTGCCAGTGCTGCCTCCTCAGGAATTAAGGATGAGCCAGTAACGCCTACTGGTTGGATACCCAGGATTGGGGATCTAGTGCGTGAAAAGGTCGCAGTAAAAAAGGAATTTGGTCCTTCTTATCGAGCACCTGTCCCTGTGTTGGGGGTAAGCGGCACGAGAACTGTGATTTTACCGCCGCTGCGAGGGGCCAAAGGAAATCGTTTTGTTTCCATTGATAATGTCAAGTTACAACATGTGGCCGATTCTGCACAGCAGACCAAGAGGGACACCCAGTAGTTCCGGAATCCCTCTCACTACTGGGGAAGAAGTCCCGCTGCAGGTGATTTACACCGACACTGTTTCCACTCCGAGCTTGGGGAAGGTGGATGATGATCTTGCGATTGTTCCATCGACGACGATTAATATGGAATCTTTTGATCAAGTTGCTGTACGTTCTACTGATGTTTCTGAACATGTGGTTTATAGCGTGCCAAGGCGAGAGCCTCCATCTGCTTCTTTGTTCACAGTTGCACCTTTTGCTAGAACTGCCTCTGGCTGCTTCAACGACACTGATGATGCCTTGTCCAGCTCCTCGTCCTCGATGTCTTCTGTCCGAGGTCCACGTAAGCTGCTGGGTTGGCTTAAACGCACATATTTTGTTTTTCCTTGGAACTATTTGTGGCTTTTTATGTACGTGATGACTCTTTTATTATGGTTGGGATTTGTGGTTACTTTTTTTCTGGTAATACATGGTCATTTTCTTTCTGATCGATCTGACATTGAGCACGTGGAGACTGTGTTAAAACCGCATTTTTCGTCTCATATGGTTCGAAGAGACTTGTCCAATGTAAACATTTCTGCAATACCGATTCCGGATGGGATTGTGTGGGATAAAGTAATGTTTGATATATATGGTCCCACTGAATTGATTCAAATACCGTATGTCCTCAAGTTATCAATGAATGATATTGTTATACCAGGCATTGTTTCTGATGATTGGGATGTGAAGACAGTAGATGCTATGCTGACAGATTTGCAATATTATACTGTCTATGACGATGAAGATGCTTACCAATTTAGAGATAATCATGGTGACATGTTTTGCTACAACTATTATGGACACCACTTTATTCATAAAGCTAGTAGCCCCAAGTCCATATTTAATTATGTGCAATGGGAACATTGCTCGACTCCCCCACATGGGAGTTCGAAAACGTATTATGATAAATTTGCATATTTTTCTGGGCATAATCAACGTAATGCTAGGTCTTACTATTTTAAAGTTACTCCGTATTCTAATAAGCAAATGTTATTGACCGATACTAAATTACTGTATTCCAATTTGTTTGTATCTAAACTTTTTGTCGAGGGGTATGAATACTGGTTTAAGACTGTTGACTTGAAAAGTGTTTGGGGTACGAAAAATTGGCAGATGCAAGGCAGGGACACGTTATTCACAGCATGTATTATCCCTGTGCAGATGATTTTCCTCAATGACACAGTACAACAGACTAGCTGTTTGGGCTTGGCGACAATTAGAGAGTTAAATTTGCCTAGTATACCTGTCCCTTCCAAATTAAAAAACTGGCAGCACTATGTGAATGCTACTTTTAGTGAATTTACACATTGGGTACAGAATGGTACGCTTAACACTTCATCGATACATCCGGGCGGGTGGTTATTATGGCCTGTAGACACTAATAAGTGTCATCAACGTTTTGTCGCCTCTTCAGGGGGGTTCAGGACTAGTAGGGCAGACCCTCGTTACATTTCACCAGAACATGCTGATATTATAACTACATACAGCGTGGGGAAGCTTTGTCAGCAATGGTTGAAGTCATCCACGCTGGATGCAGTTAAGTCACATCTCACGTTACTGTCTAATGATACTGATTTGCAAGATTTTTTGTCTGGTCCCAAGATACCACGGAAGAAGAGATTTTTATATGAAGTTTATAATGAGATTTGGAAGCTTTCACAACAAGAGGCTGCAGCCTGGTTGAGGCAGATTGATCAGGAAAATCTGATGCAGACTTTGTCCGTTGTTGATAATGGCATGCATACCCTTTCTGACCGTGTTTACACGATTGATAGCATTGTTTCCTCTGCTATTGACATTATTAAATCGGACATGTCTTCTTTATATCATGGGCAGAGTCAGACGCGGTCCATCATGCAGCTGGGTTCGACTCTTCAGACCTTGAAGGCAGGTCGCGTTCCATGGCAGCACATTCGTGCCAGAGAGATCTTTGTCTCCTTTAATTTGACTCGTCAACAACAGCTGATGGCTAAAAAGGAAGCAACATATGTTATGTTGAATATTGAGAAATTGGAGAAACTGCCTTTCACGGTGGCTGAGATTTCGTCAGCTGAGTGGTTGATTCATGAGGTTATTAATCTGCCTATCTCCACTCTGCAATTTACTTCTTGTTTGAAGCACATTCCGGTGGGTAGATATGAACTATTGGGAGACAGTTACATACACGAGGTGTGGGAGCTTCCCTTTCAATACAGATGTGTTAATGGTTTGAGGGAGGTTTTTCTTAGCGGTAGCGAATGTGAAGCTTCTGTCAGCCATTCCATGGTTTGTAAACAGCTGTCCTTACACGGAGCGTGTAACGCTTCGATTGCTAACTTAGCTTGTTATCTGAAGGGAGTTCCAGTCCCGGTTATTAAGAACACTTTCCAGGTGCTTTCTAACGGCAGTTACATTGTTGTTAACAGTGAACGCTGCTGTGGCATGCGTTCCGGAATAGTTTACGTTGTCGTTGTCAACAAGGCGGTTACGTGCTGCGGGAATGTGTTGTTTCCCCCCACTCAAATTAATGAGGTAGCGGACATCTGGCCTCATATTGCTACTTCCAAGGTTAATTTTGACAAGTTGAGTCGGTTAAAAGCTTTATTGTTTCAAAAGCATATGGCCCTTACATCTGCTAGCGAGACCTACGCACTTCAGGTGGCAAGGTCATCGGCGGAGATACAGTCCCTTTTGAATACTAACTTTCCGACTCACTTCGGTGAACTTGTGGGACGTATATTTAATGCATCCAGCACTGCTGGTATTGCACATTTTTTCAAAGCCGTTGGTGTTGGTTTTGCTCACACCTTCTCTTCAATATTCGGTTTGATACCTTCGGCAATACACTCTATTTTCGGAAGCATTTTTGGGGGTTTCCCGATTACTTTGGCTTTATTGGCTGGAGTCTTGCTGTTGTTGCTATTTTTTCGCAATGGCTGTCCCGCCACGATGAGATCCTATATTGCTGCTCCCGTCAGCGCAGCTGTGTCGTGACCGCATGATGCAGCATTTTGGAGCGACACTCCTGGGCCATTTGAAGTGTGACTGGTCTCTGTTATTCAGACCGGTTTTGGATTGTGTGCAACCCGTGTTTCGGTGCCTTTGGTGCTCGTTTGAACATGCACTGGCTCTCTGTCTCTCACTGCGGCGCCCTCCAGTGGTCGATCCTGATCTGTTGATGTTCCCGATTAGGGCTCATTCCCAGACTTGTGCACTACGGTTGCGTTTGCTTCGTGAGGCAGTTTATGAGATTCCCTTCCTGGAGGAAGATGGTTTTGTCTCATTCATAGGCCCTGCACGGGGTGCCGCCCTGAATGGTTTTGGGGCTTTGGAACACACCTGCTCCATGGTACTTTGTGGCGTGGATCTTCCGATATTGACATATATCGAAGTGGAGGAGCTCCTACTCTCTATTGCTTCTGTTTAACAATTGGATATTTTTCCTCTCCTGCAAAATTGACATTATATTGAATTTGGCTTCGTTGTCACATGTTTTCTAAATTTATGACTTTGTTGTCTTCTGACCTTGTTGAAATATGTATATAATTTTAGGTATTGTTTATATCCGGGGCATATTTTTATATTATTGGAACCACTTGCTACCGACAAGGGGAGGGTGTAGTGTGGTTGGTTTTACGTATCCTTTGCGTGTTAGCTTCAGGCTTTAGGCCTTTGTGCACTTTGCCCTGGATGTGTTCTATTCATTTGCTGGCAGCTTAGAGCCTCTGTGCACTTTGCCCTATATGCTTTTTATTAGGCTTCGTACTGTTATTTTTCAAATAGCCAGTTCTACGGTTTTGTTTTTTATTCATATCACACTGTTTTGCCTACTTCAGCACTGGAGTTCTCCATAACACATTCACTCTGTGCTTCAGTCAAGGATACAGTCTGGTACATTGCCGATAGACGTGGTAGGAGTTTAGACTTGGCATTCCTGCGTAGGGACATTTTGTGATCACACTGACATGTTAGTTATAAAATCACTTCCTTGTCCCAATACACGCAAGAGGGAGATTCCGACCAGGGAACCACAGTTAGACGCTAACTGCCTCGTTGCAGATGCTGAACCAAGATCACAGGTCTTTGCTCAGGTATGAGGTCTGATGTCTACTCAGTGATTCTGAAAGGCAAGCTAGAAGCTTAACATGCTGTGCTCTAAATAGAACAAGCAGAGGGAGAGTAGAAACTGTTAGACACTATGATAGCTTTGTTCTTATGTTTTACTCGCCTGGTGACTATTTCAATCCTACTGTGTTGTATTGTTCTGGTTATTGCGGCTCACGCCTTAATATCTAAAATACAGTCGTTTTATTAAAACATTACATAAAACTTATACTGTCTTTGTCATTTGTATATGAGATCATATAGGAAATAAGAGAGTTGGTTTGGATCTGAGTGACCACGACTTCCCTGAGAAGTTCCAAAGATGTCATGCGCTCGGCTGCCAAATCATTTCTTCCTCATGGGAGAAATGAGGCACTGCTAGTTAGCCGGAGCAAAAACCGGATTTAGGGTGACAGAGTTCCTTACACGTGGGTCAGACTCAGTCCCCCACACCGTTAGCGATCCTGCTGCCTAGAAATCCAGTAGTCTCATTTAGGATAATGAGAGCCCACGCGACACAAGTACCTTTGGTACCCATGAAAAATCATGCCAGCTTCCTACCCGTCTACAACGTCCAGACGTCCAGGAGTGTTGTCGTCACAGAGGGCTTCATCCATGGGGGTAGTGGCAGTCTCTTCAGTGGTTTCAGTATTTACAGTGGCAGCAAGACCTATTGTTATGAGAGATGCAATGTTAAATGTTGTATTGTGACATCTACCTCCAATATTAAACAGTGACATTTGGCTAAAGCCATGTACACACTGTATTTGCAGATTTCCCTTATGTGACAGGTACACAAGCTTTCAGTTGTATTGACATGACACTTGAATAACATGCCAATTCCATTTCAGCAGACTAGCTTCAGAATGTCTGAGTTTATTAGCACTTGGAAGGATTGTCATAGACTCATTTAATGCCAACATTGAAGGCTAAACAGTGGCTGGGCAGGATGTGCTGTAGGTCATTATAAGGGCTAGTTGACTGTTATGCAGGAAGACCCAGAACCTTGCTATATATGTGGTAGTTGTCATTATGTTGTCAGTGCTTTGTGAATGTGTCTGCTGCCAATACTATTCATATGATGCACCTTGGGGCCTTTGACCTCTAAAAATAGTGTTGACACACAGCTTGAGCTGTCTTTCCTGTCCACAATATTTTCATCTTTGCACAGCTGCTCGAGATTAATCTAGGTGTTTAGCCACATCACAGAGTGTACCATGATCTCTATCTTGGCCCCTTCCAGGTAAGTACACTTAATTGTGAGTTCACAGGGGTAGGAGGCTGGCCTGGTTTGTAGTGGGTACCTTGGGCACTTACACCTTATAGCAGGTACAGTTATCTCTTATCAGTGAAATGTAGTAGTGTTTTAGCAGCTTAGGCTGAAGAGGTAGCTATAGCAGAGCAGCTTAGGCTGAACTAGGAGACATGCAAAGCTCATGCAATACCACTTATAGTTAAGCTGTACTTATACACAAGCAAAGACAATACTCAGTGTTGCCAAAAATAAAGGTAGTTTATTTGGGTGACACAGCACCAAAAATATCTTAGAGGGAATACTTCTTCTGGAGGTAAGTATTATACACAATTTATACACTAGACACCAAAATAAGGTAAGTAGTTAGACATAGGATAGTGCAAACAATAGGAAATGCTATAGAATGCAATGGGAGAAAATAGGTCTAGGGGTAACACAAACCATATACTAAGAAAGTGAAATGCGAATCACGAATACCCCCTAGACAAGTGTGCGTGTATGTTTGAATGTGGGTGTGCGTGTCTGACTGTGTGTGTGGATGTAGGCATGTATGTCGGGGTGTGTGCATGTGTGTGTTGGTGGTGCCTGCATGCGTGTCGGCTGTGTGTGAGTAATGTTATGTTGGGGGTCGGGGTGGGGAGGGGGGCTCTGCTACCTTTGGGGGGTGGCAGGGGTGGTGGGGGGAGTAGGGGAGGGAGTCGGGTGGGGGTGGGGGTGACCCCTAGCACTGATAGTGCTTACCGCCATGGATTTCATGGCGGTTGAAACCGCTGGAAATCCACTGCGGTAAGCCGGGTCCAAATACCGCTGGCGGTATACTGACGGCCGCCGGGCTGGAGACCCAGGTCATCAGCCCGGCGGTCGTCTCCGCCCTGGCGGGCGGGACGGAGAACCGGCGGTTGACCATGGCAGTAACCGCCATGGTCATAATACACCAAGGTAAGACCGCCAGCCTGTTGGCGGTCCTACCGCCAGATCTCCGCCATCCGCCAGGGTTGTAATGACCCCCATAGTAACTTTGCACCTAACCTTCAGCAAGTGAAGGTTAGATATATAGGTGACTTATAAGTTGCTTAAGTGCAGTGAAAATGGCTGTGAAATAACATGTGCGTTATTTCACGCAGGCTGCAGTGGCAGTCCTATGAAAGGGTTTGTCTGAGCTCTTTATGGGTGGCAAAAGAAATGCTGCAGCCCAGCAGGATCTCCTTGAACCCCAATGCCCTGGGTACCTACGTATCATATAGTAGGGACTTATAAGGAGGGGGGTCCAATGTGGCAATTAAAATTGGTAAATGAAGTCACTAGCCTATAGTGACAAATTTAAAAGCAGAGAAAGCATAAGCACTGAGGTTCTGATTAGCAGAGCGTTAGTGACACAGTCAAGCACTATACAGACACACACATTAGGCCATAAACTATGAGCACTGGGGTCCTGACCAGCAGGATCCCAGTGAGACCGACAAAAACATACTGACATACAGGTAAAAATTGGGGTAACAATGTCATATGGACACTGGCCTGGTTACTTGAGTTACAGGGCCTTGCCCTTCTGGAATCTATAGTCATGTTCCTCCAAGTGCTACACGCGTTATACAGATGTCATCCTCTCAGGCGAGTACAGTTTAAAGGCTGAGTAGAGGGAGAAGGGTCATTGGATCAGCGGATACTGTGTTGGCTGAGTGGAGTGAGAACAGCAGTGCCTCCTGCCCTTAGCTGTACTCTTATTGCCTTTCCTACATATACAGTATACAGATGGCATCCTCTCAGGTGAGTACAATTCAAAGACTGAGTAGAGGGAGAAGGGTCATTGGAGCAGAGAAAACTGCTGTGGCTGAGTGGAGTGAGAGTAGCAGTGCCTCCTGGGCTTAGCATTACTGTCAGTGAATGTCTTTGCCACAAGGTATACAGATGGTATCCTCTCAGGTGAGTACCGTTCAAAGGCTGAGTAGAGGGAGAAGGGTCATTGGAGCAGAGGACTGTGGTGGCTGAGTGGAGTAATAGTAGCAGTCCTTCCTGGGTTTAGCATTCCTGTTAGTGCATGTCTTACCCACACAGTATACAGATGACATTCTCTCTGGTGGGTAAAATTAAAAAGCTGAGTAGATGGAAAAGTATCATTGGAGCAGAGGACACTGTGGTGGCTGAGTGGAGTGAGAGTAGCAGTGCCTCCTGGCCTTAGCATTCCTGTTCGTGCCTGTCCTACCTACACAGTATACAGATGACATCCTCTCAGGTGAGTACAGTTCAAAAGATAAGTAGACGGAGAAGGGAGGACACTGTGGTGGCTGAGTGGAGTGAGAGTAGAAGTGCCTCCTGGCCTTAGCAATCCTGTCAATGCCTGTCTTAACCACTCACTTTACAGATGACATCCTCTCAGGTATGTACATTCCAAGGTGGATGTGACAATCAAGGAAATTTCAAGTAGGATACACTGTTCAGGTTTTTGTAAGTGTAGAACAGTGCCTTCTGGGAATTGCAGTGTTGTCAATCCTTGTACTAGACACACTGTACTGAGTTGTTGTTGCCACAGGTGAGACTAGTTCACATGTTGGAGGCCAGACAGGTGTATGTGGACAAGTGGAAGCTGGGCTGTTAAGTAGTTGGACAGTGAAGCTGGCAAAAGGCTAATCAATAAGCATGCATGACAATACAATTTGCTGATATTTTGTTGTTGTGACTTACCCACCTCCACTCCCCCAGGATGCAGGGTGGCCAGGACCTTCTTCTCCCAGGATGTGAGATATAAGGGAGGAGGTGGGGGACCACTGTAGGAAAGTACCATCTTGCCTGGCATGTTACCCCCATTTTTACATGTATGTAAGTTTGTTTTTGCCTCTCTCACTGGGATCCTGCTAGCCAGGACCCCAGTGCTCATAGTTTGTGGCCTGAATGTGTATACCTGTGTAGTGCCAAACTGTGTCACTGAGGATCTGCTAACCAGAAACTCAGTGCTTATGCTCTCTCTGCCTTTAAATTTGTCATTATAGGCTAGTGACCACTGAAGGAGCCTGGCCTGGCTTATAGTGGGTAGCTGATGGTACTCACACCTTGTGCCAGGTCCAGTTATCCCTTATTAGTCAATTAGTATTGTTCTAGCAGCTTAGGCTGATAGAGGTAGCTATAGCAGAGCAGCTTAGGCTGAACTAGGAGACATGCAAAGCTCCTACTATGCCACTTATATCATACAACACTATATCAAAAGAAACACAATACTCAGAGTTACTAAAGGTAAAGGTACTGTATTTTAGTGACAATATGCCAAAAGTATATCAGAGGATACACTCCCTTAGAAGGTAAGTAAAATACACAAACTATACACACAAACCAAAATCAGGTAAGTAAACAGTTATAAAAGTAGTGCAAACACTGTAGAATACAGTAGGATGCAATAGGAGACAATAGGCCTAGGGGCAACACAAACAATATACTCCAAAAGTGGAAAGCGAACCACGAATGGAGGACAGGTCTAGTGTAGTGTGTAGAGGGTCGCTGGGAGTGTAAAAAAACACTAAGGGGGTCATTACAAGATTGGCGGTAAAAGCCGCTTACAGCCGTGAAGAAGACCGCCAACACACCGCCGCAGCCGCGGAATTCCGCCACAGCTATTATGACACACATCTCGGAATCCGCCGAAATTCAGACACCCACACAAGTCCGCCACACCAAAGGTCAGTGTTAAACTGGCGAAAACAAAACCTCCACGCCAACAGAAACACGCCCATGCTATTCGACCCACGAATCCACGCGGCTTGTCTTTCAACAGCGGTATTCCATTGGCGGTACACAACGCCGCGCTCAAAATACACACACATCTCCAAAACACCGCCACATTGGACAATTCCAAATACACACACCTGATACACATACACACACCACTCCCACACACCCAATACAATATAAAACACACACCCACATCACCCACAAACCCCTAGGACCAAAAATTAGACACGGAGGCCAGAGAGACAGCACAGCAAAGACAACCCCACCATACAGAGGCACACAACACCATCACCCACACAACATCCACGCACAAAACAACACACACCACTACACATCAACACACACATCAACACACACACCACCCCACACATCACACACACCAGACCATGGCACGCCAAAGACACCCCCGCTTTTCAGAGGAGGAGCTCCGGGTCATGGTGGAGGAAATTGTCCGGGTAGAGCCACAGCTATTTGGCTCACAGGTGCAGCACACATCCATAGCCAGGAAGATGGAGCTATGGCGAAGAATAGTGGACTGGGTCAACGCTGTGGGACAGCACCCAAGAAATCGGGACAACATCAGGAAGAGGTGGAACGACCTACGGGGGAAGGTGCGTTCAACGGTCTCCAGGCACAACATCGCGGTACAGTGGACTGGCGGCGGACCCCCACAACTAACAACATGGGAGGAGCAAGTCTTGACCATCATGCATCCAAAGGGCCTCGGAGGAGTCGGTGGAGGAATGGACACTGGTAAGTCAAATCTTAACTATCAGATCCCCCACCCTACCTGCATGCTATCACACACCCCCACCCTCACACCCTCCCCTATCACCCAAAATCCTCCCTAATTTCCTAATAACACAAACTACACATCCCAACACCAAGCCCTGCATGACACAACTAAGCATGGACACCCATCACCTAAGCATGCCCACTGCACATACCCATAACAACCCCCTAACCATCATCACACAAGCCCCACACAGGAATGCTTGCACTGGGGTACACAAACACCCACCCATTGCACACCATCACACACACACATGCTATAATCATGCTCTTATGCCCCTGCAGGAACACAAAGGACCGTCACCACACCAGAGGGTCCAGACAACTCCACTGCACCCACAGAAGAGGCCCACAGTGAAGATAGCAGCTCTGCCCTATTGGAGCCTGATGACCAGCCCGGACCATCGTAGGCCTCTGGACTGTCGGTTCCCCTTGCACAGGCACAGCTCAACACTGACCTTCCACCCTCTCGTAACACCAGCACAGCACCCACCCAGCGGGCCCATACCTCCGTACCCAGGACAAGTCAATCAGCGGTGTGTCCACCACTACAGGGAACCCAGGATAACCCACCACCCCAACAAGAACAGGGACCTGGGGGCAGTGGTAGTGGGCACACGGGGACGGAGGCACAGGAACACAGGGGAACTGGGAGGGCTGCTGTGCAACAGGGGCCGGACAGGCCAAGGGAACCCACTCTCCACGAGGCCCTCTCCTCCATCATGGGAGCATACCACCACTCCCAGAAGACGATGGCGACGGTCCGGGTCAAGTTTCAGGAGACCCAGCGCCTGCAGGAGGACCAGTATTTGGGGTTCAGGGAGGAGCTCAGGACCATCAGCTCCACCTTGGAAACCATCGTAGGGGTGCTGAAGGACATACAGCAGACCTTGAGGGACACCGTGGCACTCCAAGGGGCCCCTGACACTAGCATGGACGATGAACTGCCCACCACCTCCGCCGGCGCTAGTGGACAGGACGCCCCGCCACAGGACCACCACACCAGCACCCCACCCCCTGCAGACGGACAACCACCACGCAAGCGGTCCCTGAGAGCCAGGAACAGGACAGAGCAAGATGGCAAGACCCCCGCCAGGAAATGAGACCACCCTGATTGTCCCCCCACTGTCCCACTTTGTTACCCTGTCCATACTTGAACTGCCCCAGCTCCACTTCCTATGCCCATATGGGCAGTGCACCTGTGAGACTAATGGACTGGACTCTGCCATGGACATTCCTCCGCCATCACCCATCACCATTTCACTACCCCCCTCCATTTTTTAGCACTTCAATAAACACCATTGAAACACAAAACAATCTGGAGTCAGTCTGTGATTTGGTACAATGTAATATCTATGACAGTGTCAAAATGCGTTGTTAGATGTAAAGGCAGCATACCAATGTCACACATCACAAGTCCTTGAAGGATTCAAGCAGATGAAACACGTTGGTAACCACACCTGTGAAACCGTAATGGAAAGAAACAAATCAGTTACCAAATAATCCCATGAAATTACACACAGGATAGAGGAAGACGTGTGACAGTGAATGTAATGGTAAAAATGAAAATGTTCTCACCTGTGTGTCACTGGAAATATTGCTGGATTACTGACTCTCTGTTGTCGTTGACTTCTTCCTCAGCTTCCTCCTCATCACTGTCCACAGGCTCCACAGCTGCCACAACAAAGTCATCTGGACCATCCTCCTGCAGAAAAGGCACCTGGCGTCGCAAAGCAAGATTGTGAAGCATTGAGCAGGCGATGATGATTTGGCACACCTTCTTCGGTGAGTAGAATAGGGAACCACCTGTCATATAGAGGCACCTGAACCTGGCCTTCTGGAGGCCGAAGGTGCGCTCGATCCCCCTCCTAGTCCGCCTGTAGTGTGGTCAGTTTTATGTATCCTTTGCGCGTTAGCTTCAGGCTTTAGGCCTTTGTGCACTTTGCCCTGGATGTATTTCATTCCTTTGCTCGCAGCTTAGAGCCTCTGTGCACTTTGCTCTAAATGCTTTTTATTCGGCTTCGGACTGTTATTTTTCAAATAACCATTTCTACGGTCTTGTTTCATTTTTTATATCACACTGTTTAGCCTACTTCAGCACTGGAGTTCTCAATAACACATTCTTGTTCACTCTGTGCTTCAGTCAAGGATACAGTCTGGTACATTGCCAATAGTCGTGGTAGGAGTTTAGTCTTTGGCATTCTTGAGTAGGGACATTTTGTGATCACACTGACATGTTAGTTATAAAAACACTTCCTTGTCACAATACACGCAAGAGGGAGATTCCGACCAGGGAACCATAACTAGACGCTGACTGCCTCGTTGCAGATGCTGAACCTGATCACAGGCCTTTGCTCAGGTATGAGGGTTGATGACTTCCCAGGGAATCTGAAAGGCAAGTTAGAAGCTTAGCATGCTGTGCTCGAAATAGAACTAGCTGAGAGAGAGTAGAAATTGTTAACACCATGATAGCGTTATTCTTATGTTTTACTCTCCTCGTGACTATTTCAATCCTACTGTGTTGTATGGTTCTGGTTATTGCGGCTCACGCCTTAATATCTAAAATACAGTCGTTTTATTAAAACAATATATAAAACTTAAACTGCCTTTGTCATTTGTATGTATATGAGATCATACTGTAAATGAGAGAGCTGGTTTGGATCTGAGTGACCATGACTTCCCTGAGAAGTTCCAAAGATGTCATGCGCTCGGCTGCCCAATCATCCCTTCCCTTTGGGAGAGATGAGGCACTGCTAGTTAGCCGGAGCAAAACCGGATTTAGGGTGACAGAGGTCCTTACAAGTTGGTCAGACTCAGTCCCCCACACCGTGAACGATCCTGCTACCTAGAAATCCAGTTGTCTCATTTAGGATAATGAGAACCAACGCGACACGCCCATGGGCCTCATTGTACCATTCCTCTGCCCTGGTCCTGGGATTCCTCACTGGGGTCAATAGCCAGGACAGGTTGGGGTAACCAGAGTCCCCTAATAGCCACACATGGTGCCTCTGGAGTTGACCCATCATATCAGGGATGCTGCTTTTCCGCAGGATGTAAGCGTCATGCACTGAGCCAGGGAACATAGCATTAACCTGGGAGATGTACTGGTCTGCCAAACAGACCATCTGTACATTCATGGAATGATAACTCTTCCTGTTCCTATACACCTGTTCACTCCTGTGGGGGGGGACCAGAGCTACATGGGTCCCATCAATGGCACCAATGACGTTGGGGATATGTCCAAGGGCATAGAAGTCACCTTTCACTGTAGGCAAGTCCTCCACCTCAGGGAAAATGATGTATCTCCTTACATGTTTCAGCAGGGCAGACAACACTCTGGACAAGACGTTGGAAAACATAGGCTGGGACATCCCTGATGCCATGGCCACTGTTGTCTGAAATGACCCACTTGCAAGGAAATGGAGCACTGACAGCACCTGCACATTAGGGGGAATTCCAGTGGGATGGCGGATTGGTGACATCAGGTCTGGCTCCAACTGGGTACATAGTTCCTGGATTGTGGCTCAGTCAAACCTGTAGGTCATGATTTCATGTTGTTCCTCCATTGTCAACAGGTCCACCAGCAGTCGGTACACCAGAGGATTCCGCCATCTTCTCAAATGTCCCAGCTGACGGCACCTAGGAAGGACAACAGCGACGATCAAATCAATATTTTTCCAGGTATGTACCCACAGTGACACAGAAGACGACACCAAATACAAAACCCTTCCTGTATGTGGGTTGAGTGTAGGCCTAGCTATGTGTGACGCAGAAGTAAATGAAGCCATGTGGGCCCCTGAAATGGCGGCTGCCTAACCTCTAAACTGGGACAATGGGATTGTGAGGTAACTGCGTTGGCGTTGCACACCGTCGCGGTAGGTGGTTGTAGACCGCGGCGCAATGCTGCATTGGTTAACATAGGACCCTATGGGTCCCAGGAGCCAATGAACAGGTGCGCCGGCGGTGATGATACGCACCGCCGCGGACGTCACCGCCGCGGACGTGACCGCCATTTTCTATCTGTTCTATCACTAGATACCTGATCTTCGACAGGAGAGGACCTACACTGCAAGTGCTGCTGTGACCTCGGTCTGGAAGAGACAATGGCTGCTGCGTCTGGGGAAAGGGCCCCTGCCTTCACTGCTCAGGAGTTGGAGAAACTGGTAGACGGGGTCCTCCCCCGGAACACGCTACTCTACGGTCCTCCAGACCAACAGGTCAGTGCACAGGGAGCACATTGTATGGGCTAGGCCTGGGTGGAGAGGGCTGGTTGTAAGAGGGAAGGGGGCAGAGTTCAGGGAACATTAATGCATGTGAATGAATGTGCCACATGGCTAGAGTAGGGAGGGGGGCCACTCACATCGACGGTGCAGTTGGTAATGACTTCTCGTCTTCCCTTGTGCATGTCATGTAGGTCAGCGCCCACCAGAAGAGGGACATTTGGCGTGCCATCGCCAAGGACGTCCGGACCCTGGGGGCCCACCAGAGATGGGGCACCAACTGCCGTAAAAGATGGGAGGACATTCGCCGCTGCAGCAAGAAGACGGCGGAGGCTCAGCTGGAGATGGCCTCCCAATGTGGGAGGGGGGCCCGTCGCACCATGACCCCCCTGATGTTCCGGATCCTGGCAGTGGCCTACCCTGAGTTGGATGGGCACTTGAGGGCATCACAGCAGACACAAGGGGGTGAGTACAACAACATTCACTTTGCGGACTTTGCACGCAGTGGAGGGGTCTGGGTGGGGGAGGAGGCCTGTGGGTGTACCTAGGCCAGCCAGAAATACGTAGACTAGGCCCCTCTGTAATGCGGCCCATGTGGCACTCAACACCACCGCAGTAGAGTGACAAGTACAGGTATAGATGCCCCTGTGGCATCCATGTGTGCAGATGTCCAGCATAGCCATGTAGGCCAGATCCCAGGAATTGCATCTGCAGAGGCCAGGAGCACGGCGTAGTGCAGGGGGCTGCTGTGTCTGTATTGTCTGCCAACGGTAGCAGTATGCCATGCACTCAACCTGTCTTTCTTCTGTCTCCCCCCCCCACTTTTTCTGCTCTCCCTGTTCTTTTGTGCATCAGCATCATCAGGCGGAGGTACAGTGGCACCGGAGCTCGAGGGAGCTGCATCCCACATGGCCATGGAGGGCCACACCACGGACTCAGAATGCACCAGTGGGACGGAGGGCGAGGGGAGCTTCACGTCAGCCACCGGATAACCAAGCAGCAACACAGACTCGTCCGCCGATGGAAGCTCCCTTGTGGTGGCGGCACCATCTGTGCCCCACACTTCTACAGGTACAGCCGCCACCTCCCCTACCAGCATCGCCCTCCCAGCAGCCCCTCAGCGTTCGCCCCGTGCCCGCTCACCCAGGAGGGTGGGCATCACCTTCGCCCCAGGCACCTCAGGCCCTGCCCCAGTCACCCCTGCTGCCCAGTGAGGAGGCCATTGACCTCCTCAGGTCACTCACTGTTGGGCAGTCTGCCATTGTGAATGCCATCCATGGTGTAGAAAGAGAGTTGCAACACGGTAATGCATTCCTGGAGGGCATTCATTCTGGTCAGGCTGCCCTTCAGGGAACCCTGCAATCTTTGGCCTCAGCAGAGTTGTTTCCATGCAGAAAGACTGCAAACAAGCCTTTGCTAGCTGCAAGAGTCACGGTTGAAGATAATGGGTGCTGCCTGGGCCCAGGAAGGACCAGAAGGTCGCCCTTTGGAGGAAGAGACAGAGGAGGCGCTCAGCAAGACAGAGAGCCCACACAGAAGCAGGCAGCACCCGCAGAAGCACTTCAACAGGCATTCAAGAAATCTGAGGACGGCTGTCGTCTCAACACTACAAAAGAGGGTCCCATGAAGTCGGTGATCAAGGTAGCGAGTTGAGCAATGCAGGACAAAGTGCTGGGGACTTGGGCTAGGCTGTCCACGAAGAAATCTTGCAAGAGTGCACAGAAGCCATAGCAGCTGCAGATCACGCAGTACACAGGATTACTGTCTGGCGTGGGAAGGCAAGGACTTACCTCCACCAAATTTGGACAGAAGGACCACTGGAGAGTCGGGGTCACATGGATCCAGCTCCTGTGTTCCAGGGACCACGCTCGTCAAGATGAGAGGGGACCCAGGGGACCGGTGATGCAGAAGTTTGGTGCCTGTGTTAGCAGGGGGAAGATTCCGTCGACCCACGGGACATTTCTTCTTGACTTCCAGTGCAGGGTGAAGGCAGACAGCCCTCAGAGCATGCACCACCAGGAAACAGTCGGGAAAGCCGGCAGGGTTAGGCACTACAATGTTGCTCGTAGTTATCTTGCTACTTTGTTGCGGTTTTGCAGGCATCCTGGAGCAGTCACTGGTCGATCCTTGGCAGAAGTTGAAGAGAGAGATGCAGAGGAACTCTGGTGAGCTCTTGCATTTGTTATCTAAAGAATACCCCAGAGGAGAGACCCTAAATAGCCAGAAAAGGAGGTTTGGCTGCCAAGAAAGGAGGATTGGCTACCAAGAAAGGTAAGAGCCTATCAGAGGGGGTCTCTGACATCACCTGCTGGCACTGGTCACTCAGAGTAGTCCAGTGGGCCCCCAGTACCTCTGAATCCAAGATGGCAGATGGGCTCCCCTGGGAGGTACTGGTCAGGGGAATGGTCACTCCCCTTTCCTTTGTCCAGTTTCGCGCCAGAGCAGGGCTTGGGGATCCCTGAACCGGTGTAGACTGGCTTATGCAGAAATGAGCACCATCTGTGCCCATCAAAGCATTTCCAGAGGCTGGGGGAGGCTACTCCGCCCCAGCCCTTCACACCTATTTCCAAAGGACAATTTTAAAAGCAGAGAGAGCATAAACACTGAGGTTCTGGTTAGCAGAGCCTCAGTGATACAGTTAGGCACCACACAGGGAACACATATAGGCCACAAACTATGAGCACTGGGGTCCTGGCTAGCAGGATCCCAGTGACACAGGTAAAAACAAACTGACACACAAGTAAAAATGGGGGTAACATGCCAGGCAAGATGGTACTTTCCTACAGTAAGCACCTATCAGGAGGGGTCTCTGACGTCACCTGCTGGCACTGGCCACTCAGAGGCCTCCAGAGTGCCCTCACACCTCTGAATCCAAGAAGGCAGAGTCTGGGACACACTGGGGGAGCTCTGGACACCACCCCTGGGGTGGTGATGGACAGGGGAGTAGTCACTCCCCTTTCCTTTGTCCAGTTTTGTGCCAGAGCACGGACTGGGGGTTCCTTGAACTGGTGTGAACTGGTTTATGCAAGGAGGGCACCATCTGTGCCCTTCAAAGCATTTCCAGAGGCTGGGAAAGACTGCCCCTCCCCAGCCTATAACACCTATTTCCAAAGGGAGAGGGTGTAACACCCTCTCTCAGAGGAAATTCTTTGTTCTGCCTTCCTGGGACTGGGCTGCCCAGACCCCAGGAGGGCAGAACCCTGTCTGTGGGGTGGCAGCAGCGGTAGCTGCAGGGAAAACACCAGAGAACTGGTTTGGCAGTACTCGGGGTCCATAGTGGAGCCCCGGGGATGCATGGAATTGGCACCCCAATGCCAGATTTGCCATGGGTGGACAATACCATGATCTTAGACATGTTACAAAGCCATATTCAGAGTTACCATTGTGAAGCTACATATAGGTATTGACCTATATGTAGTACACGAGTGCAATGGTGTCCCTGCACTCACAAAGTCTGGGGAAATTGCCCTGAACTTTGTAGGGGTGCCTTTGCTAGTGCAAGGGTGCCCTCACACTTAGTAACTTTGCTCCTAACCTTCAACAAGTGAAGGTCACACATATATGTGACTTATAAGTAACTTAATTGCAGTGAAAATGGCTGTGAAATAACTTGTGCCTTATTTCACTCAGGCTGCAATGGCAGTCCTGTGTGAAGGTTTGTCTGAGCTCCCTATGGGTGACAAAAGAAATGCTGCAGCCCATAGGGATCGCAACCCCAATACCCTGGGTACCTACGTACCATATACTAGCGAATTATAAGGGTGTTCCAGTGTGCCAAGTGAAATTGGTAAAAGTGGTCACTAGCCTATAGTGACACGTTTGAAGGCAGAGAGAGCATAAGCACTGAGGTTCTGGTTAGCAGAGCCTCAGTGACACAGTTACTCGCTACACAGGTATACACATTCAGGTCACAAACTATGAGCACTGGGGTCCTGGCTAGCAGGATCCCAGTGAGACAGGCAAATACAAACTGACATAAATGTAAAAATGGGGGTAACATGCCATATATGATGTACCCAGCCTTGTGGAATTACAAGGCAGACTTTTTGTGGTAACATTAACATTAAAAATAGTTTTTCCATCTTGGCAATATCATTTTTCCTCTCAGATTGTCATTGGTCCGCAGGGTCACCATGTTCTTAGCATGGTCCACATCCTGTGAAAAACAAATCTGCTTGCTACAAAACCATTAAATATTGGAGTGTCCAGGTGGGGGAAAGAGTAAGGGGTAAAGGGACTGCAATGAGGAACATATGCAAAAAGAAAGTGAACATCATATTATATTGATTGGCCAAACCCCTCCTTCACGAGTATATTAAGGATGTGTTCTTATCACATTCCTTCTTTACTTGATCACCACTTTCAGCCTTCTCTCAAGGGATAAACTATACTCTTTGGGCCTGATTCAGAAAAGTAAACTGGAACTTTTGGCCTAAGTTTAGGCCAAAAGTATAAATTTCTAACTTTTTGGTATTCACAAAGCTAAGTTATGAGCAGTATCTTTGTGTCTACGGAAGGATTATCCACACTTGGGGTGATTCATCCGCACTTGGGGTGGATCATCTGACCTCAGGCTGGAGGAGATAATCTTTCATACTGATACACCTGTGTCAGTGCCTACCATTTCAAAAAACCCAGCTCCAGCTGAAACTCCTAAGCCCAACAGTCAATGCCAGACTTACTGCACACAAAAAAGCAACGCTGGCATAAACAAACCCTTTCAGACCTTTCAACATGTCGCTGTAGAAAAGTACCATCTTTCTTGGCATGTTACCCCCAATATCTGCCTGTTTGTCAGTGTGTTTTTGCCTGTCTCACTGGGATCTTCCTAGCCAGGACCCAAGTGCTCATAGTTTGTGGCCTATGTGTGTTGTCTGTATGCTTAACTATGTCACTGCTAACCAGAACTTCAGTACTTATGCTCTCTCTACTTACCAAATTTGTCACTACACTTTAGTGACTCTATATCCCAATTCTGATTGGCACACTGCCCCTCCCCCCTTCATAAGTCTCTAGTATATGGAACCTACGTACCCAGGGCATTGGGGTTCCAGGAGATCCTTATGGGCTGCATCATTTCTTTTGCCACCCATAAGGAGATCATACAAACCTTTCATCAGGACTTCCACTGTAGCCTGAGTGAAATAGTGCACACACTATTTCACAGCCATTTTCACTGCACTAAGGTAACTTATAAGTCACCTATATGTTTAACCTTTATTTATTGCACTAGCAAAGGTGCCCCCACATTGTTGAGGGCCAATTCTTCGGACTTTGTGAGTGCAGGGACACCATTATATGTGTGCACTATATATATGTCAATACATATATGTAGCTTCACAATGGTAACTCTGAATATGGCCATGTGAGGTGTCTAAGATCATGGAATTGTCCCCCCAGTCCCAATCTGGTATTAGGGGGCCAATCCCATGCACCCTGGGGGCTCTACCATTGACCCCCAGTACTGCCAAACCAGCTCTCTGAGGTTTCCACTGCAGCCCCTGCTGCTGCCAACTCACAGACAGGTTTCTGCCCTCCTGGGGACTGAGCAGCTCAATCCCAGCAAGGCAGAGCAATGCATTTCCTTTGGGAGGACGGTGTCACACCCTCTCCCATTGGAAATAGGTGTTACAGGCTTGGGAGGAGTAGCCTCCCAGAACCTCCGGAAATGCTTTGAAGGGCACAAACGGTGACCTCCTTGCGTAATCCAGTCTACACCGGTTCAGGGACCCCTAGTCTCTGCTCCGGTGCAAAAATGGACAAAGGAAATGGGAGTGACCACTCCCCTGTCCATCGCAACCTCAGGGATGGTCCCAGAGCTCCTCCAGTGTGTTCCTGGCATTAGCCATCTTGCATTCCAAGATGTGGGGACCTTCTGGAGACCGCTGAGTGGCCAGTGCCAGCTGGTGATGTAAGAGACCCCTCCTGATATGTGCACACCTGGGTAGGTAAACAATCCCCCTCTCAGGGCTATTTATGGTATCTCCTCTAGGTGTTTGCTCAGATTCGGTTTGCAAGATTCCTCCAGGGCTCCTCTGCATCCTCTGCTTCAGCTTCTGACCGTCAGATCAACTGCAGACTGCTCCAGGAACCGCTGTAACTGCAACAAAGTATCCAGGATGACTCCTGTGACCTACAACTTCAGCTCTAGCCAGCTTTTGCAACAGTTTCCAATGAATCTCCTGTGGAGTGATGGAGTCACTTCCTTGCTTCTGCAGGCACCCTTCTCCGATGACAAACAGTAGTCTAGGACTCCTCTCCTGACGAGGAGCGTGCTCCCTGGAACACAGGTGGTGGACCAAAGTGACCCAGACTGTCCAAAGGTCCAGATGTCCAAATTTAGTGGAGGTAAGAGTTTGCCTCCCCGTGCTGCCACAGTACCCTGTACACCAAGTCTTCTGCAGCTCCTTGGGCTTCTGTGCACTTTCTCCAAGAATCCTTCTCAGACAGAGTAGCCCAGGTCCCCAGCACTCCATCCTGCGATGCACAGTTCCATGAACTGTTCTCCGGCAGCATGGGACCTTCCAGTGTAGTGCTGCGATTACTTCACTTTGCATCTTCTTTATCCCTGTGTTATGGGACTCCCGTGAGTGCTACCTGGTCTTCTGAGGGCTATCTGAAGTGCTAAGAGCCCCCTCAGTGTCCTCAGTCTGAGTTGAGACCCCCAGGTCCCTCCTGGGGCCAGGAAGCTCCTTTTAGATGCAAACCACGTATTTGCTTGAAACAAGGCTTGTTGGTGGAATCCAGCAAGGGAAACAGCCTGCATCCAACAACTCGACGTGGGACATCACCTCCACCAAGCAGGAACCCGCAGCCATCTTTTTTTGGTGCTCTTCTGTACTTTTCTTCTGACCGGAGAATCCCCTTTTGCACCTTCTTCTAGGTTGGCAGGGGCTCCTGTCATTCCTGGACTCTTTTTTCACTTCTGGACTTGGTCTCCTCTCTCCACAGGGCTTCAGGTCCAGGAATCTATCATTTGTTGATTGCAGTCTTGCTTGGTTCTTGCAAAATCCTTTCTCACAACTTGTGTGTCCTGAGGAAACTTGCTGTACTTTACTCCTGCTTTCCTGGGCCCTGCGGTGGGGTACTTTACCTACCTTTGGTGTTTTCTTACACTCCCAGCGCCCCTCTACACATTACACTTGCCTATGGGGGAATTCGACATTCGGCATGGTTTGTGTTGCCCCTAGGCCCATTGCAATCTTTTGTATTTTTGACTGTTTACACTATTCTATGACTGTTTACTTACCTGATTTTGGTTACTAGTGTATATATTGTGTATAATACTTATCTCCAGAAGGAGTATTGCCTCTAAGATATTTTTGGCCTTGTGCCACTAAAATAAAGTAACTTTATTTTTGGTAACACTGAGTATTGTCTTTTATTGTGTATAAGTACTGTGTACCTATAGTGGTATTGCAGGATCTTTGTACGTCTCCTAGTTCAGCCTAAGCTGCTCTGCTACAGCTACCTCTAGACAGCCTAGGCTGCTGGAAAACTGCCTACATTTCACTAATAAGGGATAACTGGACATAGCATGAGGTGTAAGTACCTTAGGTACCCACTACAAACCAGGCCAGCCTCCTGCAAGGGGGACACTGAACTGGACACCTCTAGCCAGGGCAGAAGGATTTTGACTCTCCCCCTGACACAGCAGTCCAGCACACAGCTGAGGTATCCCCAGAGCTGGCCCAAACAATGCTTGGGCCTGCCACCAACCCCGTCCTACCTCTTGAGATCCCCAGTCCATCAAAGCCGTCAGCAGTACCCCCTCATCCATGATGAACTGCAGAGCTTCCAAGAGGAGAATTGCCAGGACAAGGCCACACCCAATTCTACTCTCACTTCTTTGAGTGCAACCTTTATGTCTGCCCTGTCCCAGCATCCATCTCATACCACCCACCATGTCTCCCTGTATCTCAACCCATACTGTTTACCCTCATACCGCTTGTACCCCTTAAAAGCTGCAGTCCTGTGGGGTGTCTGGTCCTATAATGACCAGCCAGGATGAGGTCACAGAGGCAGAGGATCTGATCATTTTGCAGAAGGAGGATGACCAAGGTGATGAGTGACAGTGACATGCCAAATGTGACAGGACAATGTTTGGACATTGGACTTTTTTAACCCTTGGATATAGACTGATTCCCCTGAAGTTTCCTGGTGTGCTTTATTCATTTTTTCCAATCACATTCAAGTCCCCTGCCCATTCTGAATGAAGACCATTATTTGATTTCCTTTCTTTCTTCCCAGTTATTTTAAGGCATTATTTTCCTCAATTTTATATAAAAAAATCTTTAATCACAAATTACTGCCTTGCGCAGTTCATTGTATTTGTTGGGATCAAAGTATGGAAGTATGCATCTGGAGTGGTTTAGCTATGCGTTAAATATGATACCTTTGTACACAGATAGCTCTACTAACAAACATGTCTCACCCACGTTTACCAACACATGTATAGCCTACAACCACATTAAGCAATTAACCATCATCAACTATTACCCAACTCAATTTAAATGTGGAATATATATTTTATTTACATAGTACTGTGAAAACATATCTTATAGTTCTCATGGGGGATCTCTCTTGTGACTTCTCAATTTTTGTGGTGAGGATCGCAAGGCAACAATGACTTCAATTAGACACACATCCCTATTATTCCTTCAAATCCTGATGTATCAATTATTGGTGCTCAATTATACTATAACACATCTGTTGCCACCATGTGTAGACTGGAATCAAAGAACCAGTTAACAACAAAGACAAAATATAGTGGAGAACACAAAGACTCTTTTTTCAATCAAATTATAGTAATCATTGAGACCATTTGGGAGATTAAGTTGAATAAATAGATGCAGAAAGAGAAAAACATGAAAAGTCAAATCCAAAGACAAATGGGTGTAAAGATTCTCTTAGTCCTTAACATCTTTAATAATGTTATATAGCAAAAGGTTTATATGACTGATCATGTCCATGATTCATAAGATCCCATAAAAAAATATTTTAAAATTTTGGAAAGGTTAATGTCCATTCATATAAAATTACATTTGGCAATGGAGCCCAGATGTTTAGTCTTTGGAAATCCCCAACCAATGGAAATAAGCTTCACCCAGTACGATGTTTAGCCAACACATGTTTCGTCCCATTCCAGGACTTTATTATGGCTTATGTTCTATTCATAATGAACTCCAAATTTCAAATCCAATAGAATCCAACTCTTTATCCTGTCTGGAACATCATGAGCAGCGCTCAGGATTTGGTGTCTGAGTCTGTACAGGTAGGGGAGGTGCCTGGACATAGGGTGGTGATGCCTGTACAGGGGGAGAGGTGCCTGGACAGGGGGTGGTGGTGCCTGTATGGGAGGTGTTAAAACTGGGGTATCTGGTTAGCAGTCAGTTTGCACTCTGTCAAAGCAGGGACCCTCACTCTAGTCAGGGCAATGGAGATACACACTTAGGTAACCCCTGCTCAACCCCTTGGTAGATTGGCACAAGCAGTCAAAGGCAATGTGTAAAGTATTTGTAGCAATACACGCAATAACACAGTGAGAACACTACAAAATGGACACCACACCAGTTTAGAAAAATAGGTGATATGTATCTAATAAAACAAGACCAAAATGACAAAAACCCAACATACACAAGTCAAGATATAAATTTTCAAAGTAAAAAGAGTCTTACTCCATAAAAGACAACAGAAATGTTGATTTTGCGCAAAGTATCTTGTTTGGTCAAAAATAAAGCCGCACGGGCGAGGTTGCATTGGAAAAGTCAGAGATGTGTCAATTCCTTACTCCCAAGTGAGGCCGTGCATTGTTTTTTCTCCAATCGGGTAGACAATGCGTTGTTTTTCTCCCTCGGAAGAGAGCAATGCATCGATTTCCGGACAGGGCACCTTGCACAGGTTCATGATGACTTCGACGTCCAATGACAATGCGTGAGAAATCCGGTCGCATGATGTTAGAAAACTGCGGTGCATGGGGTTTGCATCATTATCAGCAGCCACAAGTGGGTGTTGCGTTGTTTCTCCAGCCGCGATGCATCAACCTCCCAGCCGCAATGCAGGTGGAGCGTTGATTCCAGACGCATAGTGGATGGCACATTGTTTTTCAGCCGTGTAGCAGGTGGTGCATCAAAAATGTCCCCGCACAGTGTTCTGTGTGTGGATTTCAGTCCTTGTTTTGCCAACTTCACTGCTCAAGGGCCCAGGGACTGGATGGGGCACCACTTGGAAAGACAGGAGTCTCAGCAGAGAGTGCAGGTGCTGGCAGAGGAAGTCTTTGATGGCCCTGAGACTTCAAAACAGGAGGCCCTTGGAGATTCTTCTCAAGCAGGAATGCACAATAAAGTTCAGTCTTTGTCCACTTTCACAGGCAGAAGCAGCAACTCTAGGATAGCCCAACAAAGCACAATCACAGGCAGGGGCAGCACTTCTCCTCAGCTCTTCTCCTTGGCAGAGGTTCCTCTTGAATCCAGAAGTAATCTGAAGTCTGGGGTTTTGGTTCCACTACTTATACCCCTTTCTGCCTTTGAAGTATGCAAGCTTCAAAGGAAAGTCTCTGTTGTTCAGAAGATCCTACCTTGCAAGGCAAAGCCCCAGACACACACTAGGGGGTTGGAGACTGGATTATGTGAGGGCAGGCACAGCTCATTTAGGTGTAAGTGACCACTCCTCCCTCTACTCTAACCCAGATGGCTCATCAGAATATGAAGATTACACCCCAAATCCATTTGTGTCACTGTCTAGAGGAGATTCACAAACAGCCTAACTGTCAGTTTGATCCAGACATGGAATCCAGAAACAGGCAGAGCCACAAACTTGTTTAAGGAAGCAAATGCCCATTTAAGTGACATTTTCAAACTAACAATCTGAAAACCAACTTTACTAACAGATGTATTTTTAAATTGTGAGTTTGGAGACCTCAAACTTAATTTTTCTATCTGCTCTCAAAGCGAAACTACATTTTAAGAATATTTAAAGTCAGCCCCCTTAGTAACCTATGAGAGAAATAGGCCTTGCAACAGTGAAAAACAAATTTGGCAGTATTTCATTAGGACATGTAAAACAAACCAGTACATGTCCCACCTTTAACATACACTATACCCTGCCCATGGGGCTACCTAGGGTCTCACTTAGGGGTGCCTTACATGTAGGGATGGTTTAAGCCTGGCAAGTGGGTACACTTGCCAAGTTAAATTGTCAGTTTAAGACTACACACACGTATACTGTAGTGGCAGGTCCGAACCATGTTTGCAGAGCTACTCATGTGGGTGGCACAATCAGTGTTACAGGCCCACTAGTTGCATTTGATATACAGGCCCTAGGCACCTCTAGTGCACTTTACTAGGGACTTACTAGTAAATCAAATATATCAATTATGGAAAAGCCAATTACATATACAATTTCATACAGGGAGCACGTGCACTTTAGCATTGGTCAGCAGTGGTAAAGTGCCCAGAATAACAAAAACAGCAAAAACAGAGTCCAGCACACAGCAATAACCTGGAAAGTAGAAACAAAAATTTAGGGGAGACCACACAAAGGATGCCAGGTCTAAGAGGGAGGAGGTAACAGGCAAAGGCATGGTGGTGTCTGTATAGATGGGAAAGCTTCCTTGACAGGAGATCATGGTGCCTGAACAAGGGGAGGTGTCTGGACAGGGGGTGGTGGTGCTTGTGTGATGGGAGGTACCTGAACAGGGGGTGGTGGTGTCTGTACATGTGGGATAGCTTTCTGGGCAGAGGGTGGTGATGTCTGTACAGTGGGGGGGAGTTGCCTGGGCAGGGAATGGTGGTGCCTTTATGGGGATGTGGCTGTGTAGCGGCGGGCATGTGCACAGGGAGTGTTGCCAATGAAGATTAGTGAGGTCCCTGTGCAGGTTTTGTCACCAGGTGCTGGGTGTGACATGATGCAGGTAGATGTGTTGGCTCCTTTCCATGTTTTGACTGAAGGCTGATTTCGTATCAGTTTGAGTATGCCCTCCATCTTCTTCATAGCCAAAGCATGGTGTCTTTCTCTCTCTTCCTTCTCTATGACCATTATATCATTTAGCCTCTTTCCCATGTCTTGCCAAGACGTTTCCATCCTCTCCAATACCTGGGTAATTCTGTGGACCAACTGTGGGAGTTGGTGCATGTCCTGTAGTGAGTCTGACATGTCATACAGTATAGTCCCTATGGCACAAATGCCCTGCCTCACATCTGACCATGAACATTTGCCAGCCCTCTTTCCCTGGAATGGCCTCAGATGTGACAGTCAGGTCCTCCCACTTCAGGTAAGAAGGTTGTGGGGAGGATATTTGTGCCTAGGGGCTACTTGCCCCTCACCAGGGCTGGCATGTACCTCAGTTGTTAGAGAGAATGCCTGTGCGGCACTGTCAGGGTAGTAATGTGTAGGGTAACCAACACATCCGACCTGGATGTGATGGCTGTGAGGAGGTGATGGTTGTGTTGGGGTACGTGAGGACTGGGCAATCCTTTGTGGTGTAGTAGGAGGCACTATGCTGACCAGAACAGATTTAGGCTCAGATGGTAAAACCCATCAGTCAACAATAGTGGGCAGGGGATCGGCCTCTATAACCATTTAAAACAGAGCCTGATCTTCATCCTCTGTACTCCCTCCTCCTCCTGCTGGACATTACTGGCAGCTGAATAGGTAGCTTGGAAGATGAATGGGTTCTCCTCTTGGGATGCCCATCGCCCGCCACTGGTGGATGGTCCTTCCTCCTGACTCAACTCTTCGTCCTCAGCACCTGTATGACAGAGGTTGCAACAGGCTAAGTATTTACCTTAAAATATCATGTGATGCAACACAAAGATTGAGTCAACTTATCTTTGTATCGACAGATGATACACATGTGACCTGGTTTGTTTACACCTACATGTGACAGTTCACAATGTGGCATTGAGGTGTTCAATCCAGATGTACAAAACAAAAGCAGACTCACCAGTTCCAAACAAGTTTTGAGTGGTATTGAGATCCCCATTGATGTCAGCTGCTGGACCTCAAGCCCATCATGTGTGTAGCAGAAGATATGGTCCTTGATCCAGCAGCCTGTGAAAGAAGTGACACCATAGTTAATGTTCTGCATGATTTATATGTGATTATTCACACTTGACACACCCATCACTGATTATGCTGGGGACATTTTAAATTTAAGATTCAATGCAAAAGTGGCTATATCTGCTAATGGACTGCCATAAGGATTTGATCATTGTGCATGAGTAGGGTATCAGTTGTCTGCAATACTATATGGCACGCTCACCTGACAGACGGGTGGCAGTGGATTTGACTGCTGCAGCCAGGATGTCTCCTAAACCCCTGGATGGTGTCATCTGTATAACTGAGGTAGTCCTGGCAGCAGCTATAATGTAGCACACATGTGCATATCTGAGTGGAAAAAATGATGGTGATGTTTCTACATATACATGATCTCTGGAGCACTAAGGAGATGTAGGTGGAAATGCTTTGTGTGGCAATTCCACAACCCTGTTGGACCACGCAATTCAGGTGATACTCCCAAGGGGCCCAACCTCATAATTCATGGAGGGTTCCTTAACCAAAATATTCCCTAAATGGGTACTGAGTATTTAAGGATTAGGTAGGTGTTTTCGGTCCTGAAGAATTGCACATAATGTCCCTGAGGAATGACATGCCAACGCAACCTACCCATCAACTATCTAACAGCACAGCAATGCACAACCTGGTGTGTACTTAATTAAATGATCTGTGCATATTTCTACTGCTATTAGTCGCATTACAAATGCTGCAAGTACGCAACATGTGCCAGGCCGACTAATAACTATCTTCAGGATCAAAGTCAAGGCACACAAGACCTGTGATTTATATATGGAACTGCCAGGACGATGTGCAGTTGGTAATCATGAGGGGGCATTGTAGTTTGGAACACATGAATGCTTGAATTACATGTCTGTCATCTACATTGTGATCATCACACCCGGGTACACATATTTTCTAGCCCTAACCCTGTGCCTCAGGGGGGATGGACATCCAATACATACTTTCAAACATCAAGGACAACCAGGAAGCTTTGGACAGCTGTCCATGGGTTTAGTCAGTCCACCACAGGTAATGAGGCCTGCCAACTAGGGCTGAGTCAATCATTGGACAATCAAATCTACGTTTATTTTTCTAATTGCAGACAATTGTCAACATCTTCACATCTCACTGACACGTTTCCAAATCAAGCACATTGATGCAAGCACCTATCTGGCCTTTACCTGCATGCACGCCCATGACATTTCACTCAAGTGCCACGTACATGGAGTACAACATGTGGAGCTAGATGCTGCGGGAAAGTCACCCATACAGTCCTACATGTTCATTACTTAACAGGGATGCGCAAGTCTGTGTGTAAGACGTATGCATCGCTGGTCTGTGTGAATTAAGGTATGACTTGCTGATTTAATTATGACACTGGCCACCTCCAAATTAATTATTGGCATACATGTAGCAAAAAAACACCTTGTTCACCTGCCCATACTTATTGCACAGCACTCGACTCCAAATATATGACTCTCCACTGCAGAATGTCGAACTGTAACATGAAACAAAATGTCAACCACCAGTCAAGTCACATATCAGATCACGTGCCAGCACATCATCCCTTGCAATGAGTCCAACACACAGAAGTCAATCACACAACAGCTGCAAACAGAACACAGGACAAGCATATTAACACTAAGTCTGGGTCCACAAATCGAGCCACTTCACCAATTGTGTAGGGGGCTGGTCCACCTGTAAAACATGGAAGGGTGATATGTGCTCAGTGTTTGCTCACTGTACAAAACTTGGAACAACAAATCACTGTGTGTAATATTTTATATGATAGAACTGCACATAAGGCATGTAGACACCCCAACACACATACTACTGCAAACATGCATTGACACTGTCACTCCAGTGAGTGATAGACACACATATGCACATATGCACTAGCCCTAACAATCATGTGGTGCGAAACAAGATTACTTAATTCGGTGCTTAATTCATTCCAGAGGGTACTCCATTTCATCATTTGTAATTGGGAGACACATGCAATGCCACATTCTTGGTGCACTGCAATACCAGTGACTCAGGTATTGTGGCTTGTGCATCAAGGGACAATGAGTAACTGTGTGATGCTCATGTGGGTTGATTTGCCTACAGGAATTATTGTGCTTTCAGTGGTCTATTATATGTGTTCCAGTGTTGTATGTAGGTTACATATGCCACATTGGCAGTATACACAGAGACGTATATGCCCCCTATGACAACATGATGGCAGGGATCCTGTGTGTTACTTGATGACAATGTTATGCTAAACATGGATTGGCCACTTCTCTGATTCTAAACAACAAAAAGATGTATGCTGACAGTGTCTAATTTGATCATCCATGGCAGAATGCATGGTCACAGGTGTAGTCATTGCACATGAAATGTGTTACTCTGGGTCCTGCGTACCTATATCAGGTATTGTGAATCACACTTTGCCAGATTCATTAACTTAGAGTTGCCAAGTTGGGTGATCAGTGGTAGTATAACCGAACTGACATTGTCCGCTAATTAAAACATGGGTTAGCAAATGTCCTACTTCTGTAATCATGATGAGGTAGGTCTCTATTTGAATGCACCTTGGGAATGGCGGCACTCACACGAATGCTGGCCTGCTGATCTTAGCATACCACCATGTATGTGAGTGCCTTCATACTGAGAAGCTAATGATTGTACATATGATGCACTATTTCAGCAGGGGTGTACCAAAAGTAAAATAACAACCTATTTCATCACTTAAATGGTATAATGGAAGCAGTCAGTGGTCACTTGCAACATATCATGCCATTAAATAGTTTGTGACCATGCATTCACAAAGAGCAGGGATCATGAGCCAATCACTTTACAAAATTGTTTGGCTATAAAGTGACACAGATGGTAACTGCACTCGCTCAGTACCAGCAATTGCACCCAAGCCAAAAATGTTGTTGGGCCCTGCTACTCAATGATAGGATTTCACGCCTACTCCAAAAAGCCACAAGATGATCCTGTTTTGTGCTACTGCAATCTGGTAGCATCCTGGCACAATTGGGTTTGGCCATGTGAACGATTTTCTGTCCAGACGTAAACACACAGAAACAATGAACTTAGGGCCAGATGTGTCTTTTTTTTGTGTTCCATTTGCATCATTTGTTTATGCTACAGCCATGAAAATTAGCAAAATAAATTTGATTGTAGCAAGTGTGCTATACTGTTGCATCAAGAAATAACATAAATGCAGCATGAACAAAGTAGAAATATCGGCCTAAGATATTAGCAGAGGTTAGTAAAATCTTTGTTCATATGGCCATAAATACTGTTCAGACATGGTTGAAAAAAACTGGGGACTACATTGGTTCCTTGTATTAGCATGTGAAACACATCCATTCCTGGTACACACACAGGCCCTGATTCATAATTTTGTTTGTGCCGCATTACCATCATCGATTGATGCTAAAAGCGGCACTAATTTAGAAGATAAATTTGTCTTTTGTAAGTTTGCGCAGCTTTTGCATCAACAAATGACGGTAATGCATAGCTAAATTTGTATAAATCAGGGCCACAGTTTGTTCAACTTGCATTCCACATGTCCACAAACATTGCATGCAGAATGTCACACAATCTGCTACTCTCACTTCAGAGCATTGTACTGTACACATTAGTAAAATTTGTACTCACCAACAGGGCCACCAATCCCCACACCCAGCTAGTCCAGCAAGTCCTGCTCTTGGGCCACCAGGTCAGCCCAGCGATACTTCAACTGGTGGTCGTTGAATATTCTTCTTAGGTGGAAGAGCACCTTTGCCCACCTGAGCCTCCTTGCCTCCATGTGATACCCCTGTATCACCCGGCCCCCAGCCTCCAACATCAGAGGGAGGAAGTGGCACACCAGCCACACAAATGCCCCTTGCTCCTCCTCAGCCATTCGCCACAGACATGGCCTTCTCAACATAGCAACCAAAATAAGAGAGAAAAGGGTAAAGAGGGAAAAACAGGGAAAGGAGGTAGATAAAGGAAACTTAACTAACCCACAGACAGACCAACAATACCCCAACTAACAATACCCACAAACACACTCCCAACAGTACAAAGACAAATCTAATCACACAGGAGAAAGATTCACAATATTCACAGACAACTCAAGACACAGCCACACAGTCTAGAATGATCACATACTGCAAAGTGAAAGTGGAAGTACAACCACCGTAACATTTCTGTAAACATGATATCCTGTTACATCACTTCCTGTCTCAATTGCAGGCTGTTTCTTTTGTCTTGCGTGTAATTTTATGATGCTTACGGGGTTTGCATCAATATTTTTTAATGAATATGCATGAAAATTCCCCCGCATTCAAGGATCAATACATTTTAAATGGATTACCGATTTCCTGGGGTGCGGTGTTGGAATTAATGCTGGGGACCAATTGATGTATAATGTGTGTGAGCATCATTTTTTAACGCATATGTGTTATATTTTGATGCATATGCGTCTTTTTTTACACGTTTGCGTAAAAAATTCTGTCTTTAACTGTGTTTGTGTGATTTTTCAAGTTTTCACTTGATTGCACCCTATAACTATACAAAGATAAGATGGTATGACCTGCAGTGTCTGTTCTAATGTTTGGGCACATGTGGCAGACCATACTACTGCGGGCTGTTATACTCATGTTGTTGTGCAGGATTAGCTCTCTTAACTGACACAACAGCAACACAAACTTTGGAAATAAAATAGGTATTTTCTAGTTTGAGCAGGTGTTGCATCAATAGAGGACAGCAAAGCTGCGCAATTAAACTAATAGACTCATGGCCTGTGTGTTTATGTCTGTGAATTGGCTGTTCAAATTATTGTTGTGCCTCTGTGGGAACGTCACAAGAAAAGTTTGGCATAATGTGCCTGTATGAATGTGTTATAAATGTGTATAACCATCACATGCCATTCATTTCCCATGACGAACTATATATAGGATAGGTCGAGGATGGTTGATAATGGCTATGTCAGATGTGTTACCCCTCATATGTAATGAAATATTGAATACCACTTCATGGTTACTTGTGTGTATACTACCCATGAGTCCATCATTTGATCATGCTAGGTAGGTGCAGTGTTTGTGACACAGTGTCTCAAATCCAATCCTAAAATTGTTATGTACACCACAGTTTGAGTCATGTACACCACAGTTTGAGTCATGTACATGACCTATGTTTCTCCCGTGGCTGCGGAGGACCAGCAGACCATGCTGCATGTGTTCACATATTTATAGTGGTTCATTGAACAAAGATGTCCAGTTCAAGTGTGTGTCCATGTGTACCCAGTGTCAGTATTGGCCTCCATGTTGTCACAGTAACATGCAGGTCTAGTCATGAGTCTGTGGAGCCAACCTTTGAATTAACAGAGTATCATTCAAAGCAGAATTCACCAAAAGTCAACGATCAACTAACAACACAAATGGGGATAGTCCAGCTATGGCACTGCTAAACTTTTATAAGGCTGACGACAAAGCAACCTTGGTGTGCTCAAATACTTTATGGATCAGTAATAGGAAACAGGCAGGTTTCATCACAAAATGTGTATACAGGGTGGGCTCTAAAATTTCCACTGCCACTGGGAACATCAGTGCCTCTGTGCTGATTAATCTCACAGCTAGTCACCACGCAAGCCCCATCAGAAGGTGGTGGCAGAAGTGAATCTGTGTCTGGACCATCAGGGAACAAACACGTTTTTTCCTTACATACACATTAGCAACCCTTGTTTGTTGTGCTGAAGGCACCGTACTAAATCCATGCATACAGACATAGCACACTGTCACTGTTTGGCACTAATGAATACATGCAAAACTAGACAAGGGATGGGGGCTGGATTAGGCCATTTGAATACATGTCCCAGAACAGAATACGATAAGTAAACTGATTAAACTATACTGTACATTTGAGGATTCATCGTTGACCTACCAGACACAATACCCCAGGAGGAAACATAGGACATGTAAAGCAACTATGAGACAAATGTAGCCACAGGGAACCTCTATGGTTAACGCAAACTCTGGAAGCAGTCTGGCTAACAGGATGCAGGCTCTGTCAGGAACAAACATGAACAAGCCAAATACACAGTGAGCAGACTCTGACTGCGACAAGCAGGAACAACACTGTGGGAACAAAAAACAGTTTCTGCTGTGGTCTGCACTGTTACATAATACCCCAAGGGCTCTGATACACAAGTGATTTGTATGCCAATGCGCAACAAGGAGATTCAGAAAATGGCAGCTTCTTAGCAGTTCCAGGCAGCAGCAAGGGCAGTGCAGGTTCAAATGGCTGGTCTGAATGGAAGTGCTCACAGGTGTGTGCACCTTCAGTCTCTCACAAGTCCTGGAGTTGAGAATCAAGTTCAAAGGGCCAACTGGACCTTTCACATGGGAAGCAAAGACAACTGATTACAGGTCTTACCGGATTACCAGGCAGTGCATTATCGGACCTCAAGTCCATGCAGACTGATGAACTATGACTATGGCATGCCATACTGAAGAAGGAAGCACTCAGGAGTCAGAATGTGAGTCTGAGTGTGTGTAGATGAAGATTCTCAGGGTACAGATAGTCCATTTACAGCACCCCCTAGAGAAGGGTGGGGAGAGACTTAGAACATGGCAGTGGCAGGACTTCTTACATGGGATGGACTGCGGAGTGCATGTCTTGTGAGAAATGTTTGTCATACCTGGGCCACTTGTGCTAGCCATTTTCAGGTTTAATGCACTTCTTGTCACACATGCTCCTTGCAGAGATAGCTGATGTCACACTTACTGCTGCCAAGGGGCTGGTCATACATTCCTGTTACCAATGTAATTGCACATCCACTGCCTCATGTATGAAGCACTTTTTTACCTTGTGATTGATGGTGTCTTAGTTGTGTGTCATATGCTGCAATGGACCATGTTGGCAACATGGATGTGTCTCATAGCTGTGGTCCTCTGATATTGCCCTTCAAATGTGAAACTGACAGGATATATGTCATTAACGCTGTGGGTGATGTTTGCTGTACATTCATACCCATCAAATGTGATGTGGCTTTTTCAGAATGCATATTTGTATTTCTGCAATGCTCCATGAGGCTAAACTCTGATTATGATTCCTAGGGATCATGTGATGCATAAATAATTACCCAGAGCATGATTGAGTGATGAAGTGAGGTGTTTAATTACATATGATAACAAAGTGGTGATGGTGACTATAGTTAGAAGAAGTTTTATACAATGTGTTGTCTCCGACGCAATCCTACAGCTGTGTTTGGATGTTCCCCCTCATTTTCACAGACAGCACCCTCCTCTTCCTCCTCTTCAGGCATTTGTTGATCCGGTTCATAGAGGGGATAGTTCCTCCTCATACAAATGCTGTGCAGGATGGCACAGGTCAAAATGACCTTGCAGACCATTTCAGTGGAATATAGGAGGCTGCCTCCGGTGATGTCCAGGCACCTGGATCTGGGCTTCAGGATGCCAAAAGTCCACTCAACTATGCTGCATGTCCTATGATGTGCCTCATTATAGGCACACTCTGCTGCTGTGCTTGGGTTGGCAATTGGGGTCATGATCCATGGCTGGATCCCGTAACCCTGATCAGCTGAAAGAGAAAATGGGGGTAAGTATTTGGTTGTTGATTGCACCGTGATTGTCACTTTGCATGGCAGTTATTATCTTGTGTCGTCTGTGACTCATCTGTGTTTGTGGTATTGTGTGTGATCCTAGGCTTCTGTGATGTTCTTTCTGCATTGGGTTGTTTGACTATCAAAACTGGTGTTTGGCTGATTGCCATGCTACCAGTGGTATATTTAGAAACTTGCTGTTCAGTGTGTATCTCCCATACATTATGTAATGTGTAAGAAGTTTCAGTGTGCCTTCACTGGAGGAGACATGATACTTCCACACACACAATCTATTCCAATGTGGTGGTAACATGGTTGCACTATATGGCCTGAACATCCCATTCAATTCAACATATATGATTGCAGGTGAAATGCAACAGTGAGGCCCTTTGATATGGCTAGGTGACAATGCACAACACATCGCTATAAGTTGGCAGCACTGAAGAGTTCACTATTGACAATGCACAACTATCCCATGTGTGACAAGTTCTATGCAAACCTATTTTTGTGCCCTCACCGTGTTGGCTCATGTGCAAACTTGTACCTACACTACTGAACTTGTTCCAGGTAAGCTGGCTAACTTGATTGTGGGGGTGAAGGTTTTAGTGTTGGAAGGTCCATCTGCCTGTACATCTGTTATGTATATGGGGAATTGTCTCAATCCATATGTGTAGCAGTGTGCACTTTGCATTAGTGTCACATCCACATGTTTTCATAGCACAGGCCACTTCCTTATTGCTAGCTGGCAATGTCACCCCAGGAGTGATGTGAGATGTTGGTACTGCCTCAATAATTCCATGTCACCTTCATTAGAGTCTGCGTCATCATGCTATGTGTCTCATGGTGTTTGACCTGCAGCAACACACATTACACACCCCTTACACAGGACATATTGCCTGGAAGGGTGTGGGATTGAGTGTTATTGATGTGATTTTGAAAGGCTCATCTTCCAAGTTTTACTGTCAGTTAAGGCCATCTCATTGTCACTGTGTGGTTTTAAATTGGTCCAGTGTGGCTCTAGAGTGCCATCTCTTGTTATTTGCATCCGTCATTTGTCCATAGGTGTGTATCCCATTGGGTCAGGATATCAAACATGACTACCAGTGTCACACCTCAGTGTCTTCCTGCCCACGTGTCAATGTAGTGGTGTATGTGTTGGGTGTCCTACAGGGTTGCTGTGCTGTGTGTAACATACTAGGTTTCTGTACTTACCAACAAGTAGGCCGCCATACCGTCCATCCTGGAAGTGCCGATTGATGGTGCTGTGGCGGAAGATGAATGAATCATGTACACTCCCAGGATACTTTGCCATGATGTTGGTGAATCAGTCCACAGTGATCCACAATGGCCTGCACATTGATGGAGTGTGTGTGCTTCCTGTTGCGGTATAGGTGCTCAGTTGCAGCAGGTGGCACAATCCGGACATGGGTGCAGTCAATAGCACCAAACACGTGCGGGAAGCCATAAAATCCCTGTCTGGTCTCCTGCTGCTTCTGCTGTGTGCTGGGGAAGCTGATGTAGTGGGGTGTGAGGGAGATGATGGCAAAAGTACCTTGGGAAGGAAGGCAGAGAATGAAGGCTGTGAGATCCCGTCAACAAGGCACCAGTGGTTTGAAAAGAGCCACTTGCCAACATGTTCAGGACAGCTAGCAGCTTGGTCTCCGGTGGAATGATGTGGGGTGTCTGCAAGCTGGGTGCCAACTGTGGCTCAATGTGGCGCAGCAGCTGCTGTATTGCTTGCCAGTTTAGTCTGTAACTCTGGATGATGTCATGTTCCCTGAGGACCTAAAGGGTTGTCCTGGTCCTGAATATCCTCTCCTGCCTTCTGCTTTGCCTTTGGGGTCCATGTTGGTGTGGTCGTAGCTGCTGCTGTTGCTCCTGTGCTCTGCGTCTTCGTGCATGCTGCATGAGTATCACCTCCATGTCTTCCTTTTTACGCTATGATGTTGCTTGTGTGAGTTTTCCTTAAGTAGTGGTCTGTTTGCTCCATTTTAACGCCTGCCCTGACCCAGGTGTTAAAATTTGGCGCAAATCGGGATTTGTGTCATTTTCTGGCTCTGCCTACCAGACGTGCGTCATTTTTGCACGGTTGGATAATTATGGCACACAGGTGTTTAAGTCAGTTTTTGGACGGGAACGGCTACCTTGAATCTCATTGATGCAAGGCAGTTTCACTCATCCAGAAAATGGTGCACGCTGTGATATTTTGACGTTAGACGGATCTAGCACCAAAGTATAAATATGGTGTTACGTTTGCGCCGGATTAGCGTAAAATAAAATGATTCTAATCTGGCGCAAAGGGAGTATAAGTATGGTCCTAAGAGTCATTCTGCAACCTCTATACCCCAACCGGGACAACATTGAACATTGTGGACTGGCAGGTCAGTTATTTCTGCTGTTCACTCTTGTGGCCTGTGTTCCCAATGTACATAAACAACATCGCAGTCTGTTTTACATGACACTGGATACAGTTATACTGCTCATGTCTTGAAGTCCTATATCCCAAGATTTACTTATATGTAATTATGGTGGAAGAGGATACAAAGTGAAAAAAACATTGGTCTAAGATAACACAATTTGGTCATTAGGCAAGGCTGGGCTCAGCCCCACCTTAATTTGTTTCACATTATGCAGCTGATCCACTAGATGTATGTGCTTCATCTCCTCTACACAAGTCTGCTGTCATCAGTGTAACCCTCATCCTCATTATTACTTTAGCTTTTGGGCGCTGGGATTTTGTCAGCATGTATACATGCCATGAACTTACAAACCAGTTGTGACTACTCTCTGAATAAGAGACTTTTGGGCATATTTATGAGCCCCTCAAGACACCTGAGCACCAATTTTTGAATGACTCCAGCTGCGCACATTATTAAATCATATTTATTAGGCCACCCCAAGCCACTTTGCACGGCTTTGAATGGCCTTCTTGAAAATCACTGGGTTGCCTTACTCTGCACTTGGGTGGCATTCCATGAGCGTTGTGGGGGTGTTTCAACACAACTCCCGTGAATCTTTATACTTCCCCAGAGTGGCAGAACCATGTAAGCCTGGGAATGCAAAAAAACCTTGCCCCTGGTGATGCGTAATGACTTTTAATGTATAGACTTGCTGCACTGACCTTGCTAAATCCACCTATGAGGGCCAATATATTATTAAGCACTTAGGTATGTACTGTACACATACATTTTGAGTCAGCCTTTCATTAGCCAACATGTTAAGATGTGGTATACTGTTATGAGCCATATGTGAGCATATGGAGATGGGTGACACCAGTAATATAAAACACACAACACATACTGATAACATTTAGGCCCGTATTTATACTCCGTTTGCGCCAAATTAGCGTCGTTTTTTTCGACGCAAATTCGGTGCAAAACTAACGCCATATTTATACTTTGGCGTTAGACGCGTCTAGCGCCAAAGTATGGGCAAATAGCGTCATTTTTTTGCGTGAACGCCTTCCTTGCGTTAATGAGATGCAAGGAAGGCGTTCCCGTCTAAAAAAATGACGGCAACGCAAATGCATCGTATTTATACTCCCGGGCAAAAATCACGCCCAGGAGTTGGCGGGTCAAAAAACCCCGCATTTGCGCCACTATTTAACGCCTGGGTCAGGGTAGGCGTTAAGGGGCCTGTGGGCTCAAAATGAGCCCACAGGTGCCCTCCCCTGCCCCCAGGGACCCCCCCTGCCACCCCTGCCCACCCCAGGAGGACACCCAAGGATGGAGGGACCCACCCCAGGGACATTCAGGTAAGTTCAGGTAAGTATAATTTTTTATATTTTTAATTTTTTTTGGTGGCATAGGGGGGCCTTATTTGTGCCCCCCTACATGCCACTATGCCCAATGACCATGCCCAGGGGACATAAGTCCCCTGGGCATGGCCATTGGGCAAGGTGGCATGACTCCTGTCTTTACTAAGACAGGAGTCATTTAAATGGCGTCTGGGCGTCGAAAAAAATGGCGCAAATCGGGTTGAGGCGATTTTTTTGCCTCAACCTGACTTGCCCCATTTTAAGACGCCCTAACGCCATTTTCCCCCTACGCCGGCGCTGCCTGGTCTACGTGTTTTTTTTCCACGCACACCAGGTAGCGCCGGCTAACGCCATTCCATAAATACGGCGCCTGCATGGCGCTTCAGAATGGCGTTAGACGGCGCTAAATTTTTTGACGCTAAACTGCGTTAGCGCAGTTTAGCGTCAAAAAGTATAAATATGGGCCTTAATCCACAGTGTAGAAGCATAAGCATTTGGTAAAGTCATTTTTAGGTACACTTACTAGGGTCTGACATCCACCAAGTGTGTAGTGCTTGACCAGATGTCACCCCATACATGTAGCAGAGATCACTTCAGGAAGTGTATTTCTCGACAAAGTCACAGGGCCTACAATGATATGCGTTTTAAGTTTACATTCTAGTTGACAAGTGATACACAACATTCCCTAGTTCATTTCACAGATTTAGGACTGTCTATAGATTCCATGTATTGTATCTATAAGTTGACTGATCACAATTTAGGGGTTAGTGCCCTCTCCTGGCCATAATTGCATACCAGTTTGTGCTTATGGTATGGGTTGATGTGCTCCATGACTTTGCCTCCCTGATGGTGCAGGGACCGCTGCTCCAGTGCATGACTGTCCTCTGGCTGCATGGAATAGGGAATGGTCATCAGACTCAACAAAGTTATTTGAACCTGTCACATGTGTACACAATTGCATCTACATGTCAACAGGAGTGGCAAATGAATGAGGGATATTAACTATTGCCATTTATCTGTGGTAAGTGGATGAGGTAGCAGTGTTTGGCCACTGCTTGGGACTGAAAAATTGGAAGTTGACATTAGCATCACAAAGGATTCTGGCACTTGTAGTGCAATGAGACACCTGAGGGTCTAACTCACAATGCAAATGGTACATACTTTGGACAACATTCATGATAACATTCGTAGAGCATCACAGACATTGATCATTTAGTGTCATTGTTAGTATCATCACATATTACCTGGTACCACAATGAGGTCATCACTCACAGGCAGCCCATGGAGCAGGTAGGGGTCTACGGTAGAGAGGATGCACCTCTCAATTGGGATGAGTTGGATGCAGGGTCTAGTGTGTACCTCTATCCTGCTGTATTTCTCCTTCACCCTCCTCTTCTCATCCTGTCACTTCTTGTTAATATCACTGACAGTCTGTATATCCTCCCTCAATGCAGTGACAGCCATGGCCAACTGCTGGCATAGGGCTGCGTTCAGTGAGGAACTGCTGCTGTGACCGGGGGTGGGGAGAGACCATGCAGTTCCTCACTATGAATTTGATGATCATAGTGGTCTCCGCCTCTGTGTAATTTGTATTCCTCCTGAGACGTGGAATGTCTTCACAGCATTCAAAACAGACAGGCACAGTGTGGTTGTGGAAAAAGCAGAGCCTTGAATGTGTACAGCAGGGATGCAGGTAGCATTGATGGGGTGCAGATGTGTGTAATTACAATGATTCAGCTTGAGGTCAGATACTTGGCCCGAGTGTGCGGACAATCCATCCTGAGTGCAGATGATCTGCACCGAGTGCAGATAATCTGCCCAGAGTATGGACAATAAGATACTACTCTGAAGTTACCTTTGTCAATACCAAAAAATCAAAAATCTTAGACTTGTGGTTGAAACTTAGACCAAATGTCTAAGTTTACCTTTGTGAATCAGGCTTTGTATCAAATTTACCTCCTATAAACTAAACAGTGATTAGTTACATTCTTAAGTGTAAGATATGACATAGTGTGATTTCTTTAGAAAGCAATAAGCATATCACACAGGAGTTCGAGGAATCCTGACTTATGAGCATAACAAGTAGTAACAGGAATGTGTATTAATGTAACCGGGAAATTCACCAGTTATTTGAGCAACTAACAATCTCTCCAATATCCTCTCTGAAATGTTTAAGAATCATGACTCAACACTTTACTTGTGTGCCTTGTTGATCACATCCAAGTTCCTTCAGCATTTGTAGTTTATCAGATTTTCACTGGAATATTCAAAGTCATCACGATTTGTCTAGTTACTTTCTGGACATTGTTCTCCTTTAAAAATCTTTTTTCAAATATTAGTTATCTCTAGATTCTTAATATATGTTCAGTTATGGAATCTTCTTTAAGAACTCTTGTACTTATTTAGTGACAATTCTCTCCAAGATGTGCTAATAACCCACATGAGGATTTTTCCATATTACCTTAAGTTAGAACTTTGTTTTGACAATAGTGTGATGTGACAATTGTGTACCAGTGCTGGCATCTTCAAGGTGTTATGTTTGTTTTCTATTTCTAGAGGAAAACATTTCTGCAGTCATCTCACTAGCACAGACGATTCTTCTCAATTTAGAGCACACTCCCTTCGGTTGACTCGCTTTTATAGCATGACCCACCAAGATGCCCATCATGTCATCAACATCATCTGAAAATCATGGGATAGGAAGTCATGTTCGTTTTTATTACTGTGGGTGCCCCTTTTGAAGGGCTCACACATTTTGACTCAAAGGCACTTAAAATAGGCAAAGTGGTGAAAATATCACCACCTATGTGTAACTTGTGTGTGTGTGTTTCCCCAGTGCATGTGGGGTCCTTTGCAAAACCTAGCCACAGAGACTACTTTAAGTGTAGGTGTAAGTGAGACTCTGATATCATCACAAAAAACAACTGTACGTCATATAGTTCTGACATTTTATTGTGATGTGATACTGCAGTGCCATTAAGCTACAGTACAGCCAAAGGGCATTGGTGTTCATGGAAGCCATTTACTTTTTTCATAATTGTGACGATTGTGTAAATAAACATGTAAGCCCACATTTGCTTTTTAACGCCATGATATTTGCATCTTTTCTGCACCATCTCTTTTGCCCTTCCAGAGTACATTACTAGATTATTTGGGTGAAATCAATTTTACCAATACCATTTGAGGGTGGTAGCATGTGAACTTTGGCTCTCAACTCAACCTCACCACCCAGACACATCTCTCAACTCAGAACAGGCTGCAAAGAACATTTCCCAGTGGACGATGAAATGCACCATCTCAATCGCCCCCGCCAAGCCAGACAAACCTAAAGTATTGTCTAAAAGAGCCAGCTGATTCACCCCAGAGCTGAAATCCTCCAAATGTAACTGCCGGCAACTAGAAAGGAATTGGTATGCTAGTGAAAAAAACTGAAGACCATACTACCTTCAAAACAGCATTCAACCTGATCACAACCTCCTGAGAGAAAAAAAGAATGGTCTAGCAGACCATGTAGCACTCAGCAGAAATCAGTGCAAGAAGTTCTTTACCATCTTGCAGGTTCTCTCCAATCACGCAGCCACTGGAAATGAAATCATCCCTTCCCAAGAACTGTGTGACACCCTATTGGACTTCTTCCATGACAAGATCTCAGCCATTTATGAGATCTTCAAACCCCAACCCCCTGCCACTGACAACATCAGCCTACCCACATCCCTGAACACAAACCCCAAACACCTACTCAACCGTTAGAACACTCTAACAACTCAAGCCACAATCTCCATCATGAACTCCGTACACTCTAAGGCACCCACAACCCATGTCCCCACCACATTTTCAACTTCAGTAGCAAGGTGATTGGAGACAAGCTCAAGACCCAAGAAATTCCTGAACGCCTCCATTATCACAGCCTCCTTCCCCGAGGACTGGAAACATGCTAAAGTGATGACCCTGCTGAAGAAACCATCCGCTTACCCAGCAGAACAGAAGAACTACTAGCCAATCTCCCTGCTCCCATTTCCAGTGAAGGTTCTTGAACAGACAATCAACCACCAACTCATCAAACCCTTGGAACACTACAACCTCTTGGACCTCTCTCAATCTGGATTCAAAGCTAACCACAGCTCCAAGACAGCTCTGACCATAGCCACCGATGGCATCAGGCTCTCCTAGACCGCAATAAAACAGTGTGAGAGAACAGAGCTGATTACAGAGGCCCACTAACTTTTTGCCACCATTTTCCACTTTTTAGTGGTGTTTTCCTGACTCTGATGGTGCCCTGGGTACTGCTAACCAGTCCCAGGGGCTGTGCTCTGTGTAAAATCAGTATGCAAATTAGGTTAATTATAATTGACTAAATCAACCTACCTATACCTCCCTAGTAGATGGTAGGTCATGGAGGTTTAGGGACCCCAGCATAGGTAGTGCCCCCATAGGTGCACTGCTGAGGTGCCCAGTGTCATTTAAAAGGCACCCCTGCCTTGCTGGCTGCTTTTAAATTAAAGTTACATGCAAATTCGACTTTGGAATTAAAAGTAGTTCCAAAGTCTTAAACTACTTTATTTTTACATATATGCCACCCCTAAGGTGTGCCCTGTGTGCCCCTAGGGCTGGATGCCATGTAACTATAAGCAGGGACTTTCTCAAAATAGTTTTATAAGTCCTGGTGAGATAAAACAGCCAAATTCGTTTTCCCTTGTTGTAGTGAATGGCCTCCATAGCCTAGAATGGGAAGACTTTATTTTCATTTTAAAAGTCCCCTTAAGTAACAGATACCAGAAGTTTGCTATCAAATTAATTGTTATAATAAATCCCACAACTTCCAGTTGTTGGATTTAATATAACTTGTTCAGGTAAAGAGTTTTAAACTTTACCTGAAAAGTTGCCAACTTTAGCCCTGCACTGTTTTTGCTGTTGTGCTCTGATTGGCCAGCCTCTGGCAGCATGGCCAGGCTGCCTTGATGAGGTGTGAAGTGGCCTGGCTCCACACAAAGAGATGTGCCTGGGGGAGGAGATCTCCCCTCGGCAGATGGTGAAGCAGAAAAGGGGGATGGCTGCCAAACTGGCCTTCAAAGGCAGAGAAGGACATTTGGAGCAACCCAGCAACACCCTCACATCCTGCAAACCCAGACAATTAGGTGCCCCCTTGATTAGATTAGGAGAGGGCAGGAGAGGGGTGTGTTTACGATTTTTAGCCACACCAGTGCACACACACCTAAGATCCCTCTCAGATTCCAACAGGGAGGAACTACAGGAGAAGAAGGACTGCCCTGCTGGACCCCTGACCTGCACCTGGACACTGCACTCTGGAGGACTGCACCAGCTGCACACTTGGGCTTCACCACTAAAAGGACTTTACCTGTCTTCTACTGCTTCAAGAAGGGACTCCCTCTTTGCTACAGGTACAAAGGAGCTGCCCAGAGCCCCCTGCATCAAGTCCTGCAAGCAGAGCCCAGCTGACCAGCATCCAGTGGCCATTTGAGGATTCTGACCAGGTGCATTCTGGGAATTGTAGTCCCAACTCCCAAGGATCAACTCAGAGCTTCTGAAACCTTGGATCAAGTTTTGGACACTTCAAGGACACAAAAAGGACATCTGGAAGAAGATCCAGAAGTTTGGAGACGTTTGGAGCAACTCCATAAGTTGAAGAGGTGCATTGTGGGAGTTGTAGTCCCAGACCCCAAGAGGCAAACCAGAGCCTCTGAACCCTTGGCTGGTGCTGTGAACCACTTTCCTAAATCAAACACTTCTGAAAGTAAGTGTGACAGTGTTATCTCATGGGTGGCCTGAACTCTGGACTTTGTTACTTTCCAGTGTGACCTTTTTTAACCCTTTGAGCGCTAGTTGCTTCTATGCGCTAGAAAGCATTAATTCTTTGAAAATTCATATCTCCGGTTTCCCTTATCCAATTTTATTCGTTTTGGTGTTATTTTAAAGATAAAAATATAATCTAATTCTATAAATTGGGTTTGGATTTTTAAACAGTTTCCTGTGTTTTATTTGATTACTGTTTTGTGATATTTGACTGTTTTACGCTTTGTCTCCTGAGTTAAGACTTGTCGCTCATTGCCAAGCTACCAAGGGTTGAGCTAGGTTTAATTTACTGAGACCTAACTGGAACCAAGTGGAGGTTGTGGCCTATTGCTAAGTGTAGGTACTTACCAGCCCTTACCAATAACCCATTTTCCAACAAACAGCAACCCTCACTTTCCTAGATCTGTCAGCTGCATTCAACTCCATCTCCCACCACATCTTGCTCAACTGCCTCCTCCAAATCGGGATCCTGGAAGACACCCTCAAATGGATTGCCTCATATATCACTGGAAAAATCCAGAGTATCCATCTTCCACCATTCAACTTTGAACCCAATAAGATCATTTGTGCCTTCCCACAAAGATCATACCTCAGTCCTTCCCTCTTCAACACATACATGACCCCCCTGGCCAACAACATCAGATCGCAGGGACTCAACATCATCTCATATGCCGATGACACTGAGCTCATCCTCTCGCTGTCAGAAGACCCTCCACCACCACCAAAATTTGTAGCTCATGTTTTATTCACCAACAAGAGCCAGATCCACGTCAAGGGCCTGGTGGAAGATTGGCTTGCTATGCTGCAGCATACAGAAGTGATAACAAACATCAGTAAAACATTAAACACCATGGCCAATGCAGCACTGCTGCAAGCTGATAAACTGGATGTGCATATCTCCACCCTACAGACCATCACCACCTTAATCACAAGAATCAACGGTAAATTGGACAGCCTGAATAATCTAATACTCAAAGAGAAACACTCATTACAAATGGAGTTAAAGCAATATCTATTTACAAGCAGACCTTTTTAACAAAAGTTATCAATTCTTTCTGAAATGATGATCTCCCTGAATGAGGACCTGGAAAGGGAACACTGGGACCCATACACCGGAAATATACTGACCCAAAGGTAAGGACATCAAGCCCAAGCAATTGTAGATGCCCCAGAGAGTGTTTTAACCTCAGCAGCAGAGCCAAATCCGAGGGATGTTTCTCCAGAATCAATGGGGGCAGCAAACATATCAGTGGGCACTGGCCCAACAAATCAACTGCATCAGTGGGGCTCTGGGAAGAGGACCACTACTGTGCAAAATAGTCCTCCAGGTAGTTACCCCAATATACCAGATACTGCAGGTGCTCCCCTTTCTAAGAAAAACAAGAACACACTGAAAATATAAATTCGAAGCAAAAAACCTCCTTCATTTGCTCCAGCTTGATAAACAACAGCCCAAGGGAACAACTGATTCATTCAACAGAGAAATCAACAGGGCCCTGGAATCTTGTCAAAAAGAAACAGTCAGCGACGATGCAGAAGCATCCGCAATAAATGCACCAAACCAGGAATTTGCTGTAGAACTAGATCTGCCCCAGAAAAGGACCCCCATAGCCCTATAGTGTATGTAACCCAATTAAACAATAAAATATCAGCAGTTCCATATAGAACTTCAGCATGGATGCAAACAATTACAAAGCCCATTGAATCGGGAGGGGCAGTTGAAACGCATTGAACAAGGAAGAATAATTGAAGTACCTAGCACCTCGAAAGGGGACAGGGACATCTCCATGAAACCAGCACTACGCCATGCCCCCCAAAATGCTCCAGGCCAGAATTCTAAGAGGCATAACAGCTTGGAATAGAATCACAGTGAGGGTAACACCAGAAATATCCCTAGCCCGTAAAACAGCAAGGGCAAACACTATGCCAAAATGCCAGGAAGAAATGATCTCTGATGATATTGACAGTATGCCTCCTTCATCACAAGGTCTAGAGAGATGAACAAACACACCAAAATCAACTTTACTAGTTCCACACGAGCAAATGTTTTGAAGGGGCACAAGATGCTGCACCAGAAAAGGTAGAAAAGACTGAAAAAAACACGCCGTGCCAAAATACCATTTATTCTTACAGAGAAAGATGCAGTCACCAATCAAAGCTACAGGTCAGGGGCTGGAAAGCTAAAATAAACAAAACAATACTACCAGATCAGTCTTAAGGGGCTTTAGAAAGGGAATCCAATCACCGGCAATTGCAGAAGGGGAGTTACTAATAACAGCAAACAAAAAAGGGGGCGGCCACCACTGCACAGCACGGCAAACAAACCCTACAGACTGGGCATGGCTACCAAACTCTCTTAATTCCCGATCCTAGCACATGGTCCACAAATAATACTAACTAGACAATAACATCCACTCTGAAAATTAGGCCATGGAATATAGGAGGCCTAACAGATTCCAAAATAAGGAGGGAGGCCATCAATGAGCCAAGGAAATACGACATCATTGCTTTGTAGGAAACCTGGGTGCTCGACTCCTCCCCTTGGCAGACTTCACAGCATACGAAGCTCCAACAATAACTTTACAGGTAGGGGGCATCCCTCTGGAGGAGTGTCAATCTACGTGAAAGATTAGCTGATGACAACAGCAAGGGTGCGCTGTTCAGGGAATGAGGATTATGTTATCCTGAAGGTATCCTTAAGCAAGAGCAGTAGAGCAAGACCATGGCTCTCCCGTGTCATAGGGTGCATCTACCTTTACCCTGCCACAAGAAGAAAGGCAACCTTGGCAATGTTGCTCCCAACTTTGAAGGACTTAACAGTGTCATACCTCGTTGATTTGTGGGTCCTTTTGAGAGACTTCAATGCAAACTTAATGTGCGTAGAACGGAACAACATGCTCGGAGACCTTGACAATGAAATCTGGGCCATACCGCTGATTGAAATACAGTTCCAAATGTGTGATAACCAAGGCAAAGCCTTAGCTGTCTCTTTAAACCAATTGGGCCTGCGCATATTAAATGGCAGGCTTGTCAGATTCTCCAGCCGCCTATATGCACTCGTTCTGCTTTAGGATAGCAACTTTGGATTACATGTGCATATCCTTGGCATATTTCTAATGTGTAAGTAAATGTAGAATTTCCTAGTTTTAATGACGGAAAGTCTTAATTTTATTAAAGACACGGAGGCTCCTATTATGCATTCTTTTCTTGCTTTAATTAAAACAGCAGCAAGTGAAGAAAACAACAATTCCCATGAGCGCGGAAAAAAACAGCCAATGGGAAACAAAAGGTAGTCCAATAACAGTAACCAATGAGTAACTATATGTGCTATTATGACGTAACTGGACTGCGAACAGCCCTCTTTTCTTCCGCTTAAAGATCAGCTGGCATGAAATAAAGGGAAAATAGAAGCCAAAATTAGCAGAGCCATAATGAAGGATAACAACTCGGTGCAGAAGTTCATAAGTCCAGAAAACTGCTGATGAAGGGAGGCACACTGGTGATCCGCCAAACAAAGAAGAGTATATGGGGACAGCGTTGACGACGATGATCCATCCACACCATAAAAAGATGACTTAGGTAGCAGGTTGGTGCCACTAAAGGGAGGGGAGAGAAAATAAACAAACACTAGTTATCATGAAAACAACAGGGTGGGATAATACTCGCCTCCATGTCTTTAATAAAAATAAGACTTTCTGTCATTAAAACTAGGAAAATCTACATTTTATGGCAAGACTGAAGACTCCTATTATGCATGTTTAAAGCAAATTAATGACATTCGTAACCGCATTATCAACCGGCTTACAATAAAAGACTCTAAACACATTGTCATTGGACCAATCTGCAGATCTAGGAATGTCCTCAAGACGTGACCCCGCCCAAAAGGCCTTGTATGCCATAGCGCCTCTGGAAGAATGGGCTCCAAATTTCGAAGTGTCAATCCCAGCCAAGGACATAATCCACTTGACCCAACAAGCCAAAGTAGCGGAAGAAACTGGCTTGTAAGGTTTTCTAAAGGAAATAAGAAGTTGAGAAGATGAGAACGTTCTTAGATGAGCAGTCATATGCTCGTACACTTTTAAACATTTTGCTACACATAATTTAGGATGATCAGGAAAATAAGGGTAAAAAACAGAAGGCAAATTTGTTTTTGTTCTTCTGGATATGGTAAATAATACCCCCTAAGGAGTAAACTGTCGAGAAGAAATGTCTAAAGCTTTGACGTCAGAAATCCGTTTAAGAGAGATAAGACACAACAATATAGTGAGTTTAGCCGACAACATCTTCAAAGTAAGAGAAGAAGTGTCGGGCCATGAAAGAAAGAAATTCAGTACGATATTAACATCCCACAAAATTCTGTATTTAGGAAGCAGTGGATTAGAAAATTTTACTCCCTTTAAAAGTCGGCAAATAAGCGGGTGTTCCCCCATTGGCTTTCCGTTGACGAACTGATGATTCGAGGAGATGGCGGACCTATACAGATTAATAGTACGGAACGCTTTACTCTTGCTAGCTTCCGCAGCGAGGAAATTCACTATAAAAGTGACATTTGCTGAAAGGGGATCAATGTGTTTTCCCAAACACCAGCTTTGCCATAAAGCCTAGGCTGATTTATAGGCATTTCTTGTTCCAGGGGCCCAAGATTGTTTGATATATTCTGAAGCTTGTGACGAAATGCAAGGGAAAGATTGGTAATTCCCGAAATTTTCCAAGCTGAAAGGGAAAGACGATTGTCCAAAATGAGGTTGTGAGGACGTTGGAGAGGGTCCAAAAGAAGGTCTGGGAAAGAAGGGATGAGAAAAGGAAATCTATGGTCAATTCTAGAAGGGTTGGAAACCAAATCTGGGACTGTCAATAAGGAGCGATAAGAATTAAGGTAGCTTGCTGACACCGGACCTGAGCAAGAACTCTGCTGATCATAACGAAAGGTGGAAAAGCATAAGAAAGGGACTTGGACCAGTCCTGGAGAAAAGCATCGTAGGCTCGGGCCGAAGGATCCGGTCGCCAACTGTAAAATTGGGGAAGTTGCGTGTTGAGGCGGGACGCGAACAAGTCGATCGTCATGGGCCCCCATTTGTCTTGTAGGAAATGAAAGATTGCGGGATGGATCTTCCAGTCACTTGAATCGTGTAGATGACGTGAGTGCCAATCGGCAATGGAGTTGAGAGTTCCCGGAAGATACTCTGCCTGAACCGAAATTTGGTTTGCAAGGCAAAACTCCCAGAAACTCTTCGCCAATTCTGCTAGGGGTTTGGATTTTGTACCCCCGAAATGGTTGATATATCGGACCGCTGAAATGTTGTCCATCCTTAGAAGGATAGCGCAGCATACCCTGTTCTTTGCGAGGCTCCTGATTGCAAAGGAGCCTGCAAGCATCTCTAAACAATTGATGTGCAATCTGGATTCCTCTAATGACCATAAACCTCCAGTCGAGATTGGTCCACAACGGGCCCCCCAACCGGTTAGGCTTGCATCTGACTCTAATACAAGATCTGGGGCTGATGGAAAGATAGTCCTCCCATTCCAAGCATCTAAATGGTCTATCCACCATTTCAGTTCTGTACGCGGATCGTGATCTAGGGAAATAATATCTGCGTAAGAAAGACCTTTGCATAAATGTTGAATCTTTAACTGCTGTAGGGCCCGGTAATGCAAGGGGCCTGGGAATATAGCCTGAATGGAAGAGGAAAGAAGACCGACGACGCGGGCAAGGGTCCTCAGAGAAATGGACGAATGATGAAGAACTTGAAGAATCTCTGACTTTATAGACTTGATCTTTGCAGAAGGGAGAAACAGCGTGGCCGAAATGGAGTTTATTAGGAAACCTAAGAATTCTATATTTTGGGTAGGAAGAAGAATAGACTTTTCTTTGTTGATGATAAAGCCAAGATCTGATAAAAGAGAACATGTGAGGCTGAGATGGGATGTAAGTAGGGCAGTGCAGGGGCCCCCTAACAGGGCCCCATGAAGATTTTCACTGTCTGCTTTGCAGACAGTGAAAATCGCGACGGGTGCTACTGCACCCGTCGCACCCCTGCAACACCGCCGGCTCCATTCGGAGCCGGCTTCTATGTTGCAGGGGCTTTCCCGCTGGGCCGCCGGGCGCCCTTTTGGCGGTCGCCCGCCGGCCCAGCGGGAAAGCCAGAATGGCATCCGCGGTCTCCTGACCGCGGAGCAGCCATTTGGCGGTGACCGCATGGCGGGCGGCGACCGCCGCCCGCGGCGGTCAGAATGACCGCCATAATGTCTTATTAAACATTTTTAAAACTGAGGATTCTAAATCTTTTGACAAATTATTTATAGAATTATTAACAGCTTGTTGTACAGAGTTTTGGATAAAGTCATTAATATCTTGTTTGATGGCAGAGACCTCCTCAGGGTCCACCTGACGTGAGGTTGAGCTGCCAGAATCCATGTTAAACTGAAAAACAGGGAGTGAAAGGGTTAATGGTTGAGGGACTGAAAGGAATAGAACAGCTCCACTCCAGGGCGTGCCTAACACTGCCTACTGTATGTTCTGGCAGACGCAGACGAGCTAAAGGAGAGAAAGGATGTGACCGGGATAGGAACTGGTGAAAACGGCCTGGCTTCGGAGGAAACGTGGAGAGGTACGCGTTAAAACAGCTGTGACTCGAAGGAGCCACACGGAAGTAAGTCGTTCCTTACGCGCTGTCAGAAATAATGGCGCAACGTGAGGAACGGTTCAAACCGTTTGGGAAACCGGGCGCGCGCCGGGGAGCGCGAGGACAAACAGCTAATGCGGCAAGATGCAGACTAGAAAAAATAGCATATTAAAGGCATAACAATGAGCAGTAACATTGCGCATATAACGAGAAAGAAATAACCATAACAAATAAAATAACACATGATAATAAAGGAGGAATATGAAAAAATGACTTAACTGGCTGCGAGCAGCAAGAAAAGAGGGCTGTTCGCAGTCCAGTTACGTCATAATAGCACATGTAGTTACTCATTGGTTACTGTTATTGGACTACCTTTTGTTTCCCATTGGCTGGTTTTTTCCACGCTCATGGGAATTGTTGTTTTATTCACTTGCTGCTGTTTTAATTAAAGCAAGAAAAGAATGCATAATAGGAGCCTCCGTTCTTGCCATAAAATTTGAAGCCCCCCCACCCATGGCCAGTGACTATGCACTATCCTCCAATGTAAAGTTAAGGTCCTGCGACCTGCCCGCTCTAAAGCAATACTCATTTGGACGGCAAGAAGACCTTGAGCCCATTAGTAGATTAAAGTGGAATGTGGAAGATCAAGATGGGCAAGGAGCAAGTCTGACCCGTTTCGAGATATGGCATAGAAATCAAGCTGTGAAAGCAATATCCCCAAATCTCTGGGGGCTCTTGGCCTCTCACTTAACACTTTAGCTGCTAAGCTATTTCCTCCCCTGTGCTAAGCCTTTTTTTTGCTATTTGGGGTAGTTCACGCTTAGGCCCCCATGACTTTTTGTTCCCATAAGCTATCCACACGAAATTTGAGTCCTTTTTTACCAACATCCTGGGAATTCTAAAGGTACCCAAAGTTTGTAGATTTCCCTGGAGGGTCCGAGAAATTTGCTAAAATACAGTAAAATTAGGATTTAGGGGAAAAATGGGAAAAAAAGTGCTACAGAAGAAAGCATCTGTTTTCTTCCCTGCAAATGGCATCAAAGAACGATTTACGTTGCTAGAATCACCTTCTTCCCTGCTTTCAGGGACAGGCAGACTAGAATCAGAAAACCTTATTTTTCAACACAGTGCTGGCATTTTACTGGACATACTCCATTTTTCCTATTTTTTGTGCTTTCAACTTCCTTCCAATTAGTAACAAAAATGGGTGTGAAACCAATGGTGGATCCCGGAAAGCTATACATTTATGAAACTTAGACTACATTTTGATTTTAGCAAGAGGTCAGCTGTGTATATCATTCAAGGATTTCCTATAGAAAGTAACAGTTGAAAGAAAGAAATATTGAAATTGAGTTGGAAAAAAACAGCCACTTCTCTCTACATTTTCATCTGTACCTTTTTCCAGGTATAGCAGATTTTCAAAAACAATACAGCACCTTGCAATTGGTTTTCATTGTGTCCAGGGTATATTGCCATTCATTTGGTAAAATTTAAAGATTGAAAAATAGGTATCAAGGAAACCTTTGTATTTCTGAAATGTGCACAAGATCTGGAGTTTAGAAGCACTGATTATTTGCAGGACTCTGAATTTTCGGCTTCCCATAGTAGCATGTGAATTAGAGGGCATTTCTCAAAATGACTTCTGTCAAACACACTGTCATACATTTGGAGGGCACAAATGCAGAGAAAGACAATTTGTAATAACACTTGTTCTGCTGTTCTGTGTTTCCCCAAGTCTTCCAATAAAAATGGTGTGTGGGTAGGCCTAGTGCCCATGACAGGAAATAAGCCAAAACGCACGTGTTTCACATCTTTCTACTGAAAACTGACCCTTTTTTTTGTAATGTGCCTAGCTGTGAATTTTGGGCTCTAGCTAAGCCGGCACCTAGGGAAACCTAGGAAACCTGCACATTTGTGAAAAGTAGATATCTAGGGGAATCTAGGATGGTGTGACTTGTGTAGCTCTTACCATATTTTTCTAATCAAAATCCCTTGCAAACCTCAAACTTTGACTAAGAAAACACATTCTTCTCACATTTCTGTGAGGGAATGTTCTGGAATCTGCACAGAGACACAAACTTCCTTCCACCCAACATTCTCATATGTCTTCTGATAAAAATGGCACTTTACTTGTGTGGTAGGCCTAGTGCCCGCAATAGGAAAGGACCTAGAATGCACCATGGATACATACATTTTTTCCATGCAAAACTGACGCCTTTTTTGCAAAGTGGGTAGCTGTGGTTTTTAGGCTCTACCTCAACTGGCACCTAGGGAAACCTAGCAAACCTGTACATTTTTTAACGCTAGACACCGAGGAGAAGTGAAGATGGGTTGACTAATGTGGCTCCCACCAGGTTCTGTTTCCCAGAACCTCTTGCATACCTCCAAATGTACCTGAAAAAACACATTTTCCGTGCATTTCTGTGATGGAAAGCTCTGGAATCTGAGGGGAGCCACAATTTCTTAGTACCCAGCATTCCCCTCAGTCTACCGATAAAAATCATACCTCACTGGTGTAGGTGGGCCAAGTGCCTGCGACAGGGATGGGCCAAAAACCTGTAGAAATTGAGGGGCAACCAAAGTGGGTCCAAAAGGGCAGTGTTTTTCATACATTTTTAGGCTGACTCTGCTTTTGGGCACCCATACAAGTCGGACAGAGCTTTTATGAGTACAGATGGGGCAAAGCTGTGTGGTAGGAATTTTGTGGATTCCTGCAGATTACAGAAGATCCATCACCGAAATGTAGGAAAAATGTTTGAGTTCAAGAAATGTTGGAGGCTTGCAGGGCATTGTGGGTAGGAAAATGGAGCAGGGTGCATGTGCTGCATTCCACCCAGGACTCCCCCAGGTGTTTAGTTTTCAGAAGTGTCTGTGTCTGGTAGGTTATGCCAGGTGGCAGTGTGCCCAAGTCCAAAAAGTGCAGCCCTTCACCATTGCAAGTGGGAAAATGTTGGGAGTCAGCTAAGCTCTCTTGATCCATATGTAAAATCAAAACAAGTGAAATCTCCTCTTGATTGCCAAAGGGATGAGATGCTTTAGTCTGCAAGGCAGCAGAAAGACTGTTGCCGTTTTCAGTTGGGGTAGGGGGCATAACCATGTCCATGATGTTGGCTAGCCCCCACCCTTTCTCCTAGTGGGGCAGATCAGAGTTAATAATCCCCATCTGTCCCCATTTATTTTGGGTGGGGGCATTGTCTTGGCCATTCTGGGCAGCCCCGCCCCTAGATGAATTAAAAAAATCCCTGGTGCCTAGTGGGGGTTGTGCCCACCCCCCTGGGTGGCAAATTGGGGATTATCACCCCATCCGGCCTCCAGGGTGCAGAAAACAGTGTGCTGATTCTTTGAGGGGGATGGGGTGGGGATATTGAAATGCCCAACCTGGGCAGCCTCCACCCCAAGATGAATACAAAAATCCTGTGCCTAGTGCTTTTATGCACCCCCAGGGGGGATTTATTTTGGGGGGGTATTGCATTATAATGGCCATTGTGGGCAGCCCCCACCCCTAGATGTATATATATATATATATATATATATATATATATATATATATATATCAAAATAACTCCCTGAATAACTCCCTGGTTTTTAATGGGCTGTCTGACCCCCGGTGGGGGGGGGGGGAAGAAACACTGAAAATGCCCCCCAAAAATGATAAGAACAAAATCCCTTGCCTAAGGGACTGATCCCTACTCCCTGGTGCCTAGTGGGTGTATCCCTGCTTGGGGCTCACCCTCCTATGGGGATACCCAAGTAGGGATCAACTAGGGAGGGATACCATTGGAAAGGGAAACTCTCCCCTTTCCAATGATACCTCCCCCATTCTCAGCCCCCTGAGCACCGATGCAGTGAAAGTGAAATGAGCTGATCACTTTCACTTTCAGTTTCAGTGGCATGAGGTTGGCGCATCATTTCACTGAAACAAAAGAAACAGCCTGGGGAGATGGGGACACTCTCCCCCATCTCCTGAGGATGTTTCTTTCCAAAATAAATCCCTCTGGTGCAAGCACCAGAGGGTTTTCAAGTGCCATGTGGTCAGGCAGCCAGGAGCCATCAGACGCACATGAGCCCTGTTGCGTCAGACAGCTCTTGGCCATCTGACACACCAAAACGGTTAAAAGAGCACCTTAGAAACTCAGAAAGGCGTGCAAGAGGCAAGGCACCAGGGCAGATCAAAACTGCAAGAACAGCAAAAACCAAATAGCAGCCTCAAAACAGAAAACTAAATAAAGTCCTGAAAAATCTCATCCGAGACAAGGGGAAGAATAAATGGATACAAACTCAGATCGCCACGATATGGCTAAAGTACAGGAAAGTTCTGTATGCACAAAGAAGGGAGGAGAAAGTCAAAAGGTAGAGTGAATCACATAAGATAATAAAATCTAAGGATCAGAGGAAATTCTGGCTATGGGTTATTAAATGCTGCACCCTAAAATGTCAGGTGTCTCCTGCCAATATTGCATGGGAATCCCACATCAAAGGCATGTATGTAGACCATTTGGCCAACTGCAGCAAGCTCAAGGTACTTTGACAGGGCACAAATGGGCCAACGATATCCTTAAGCCCAGATCATGCAGACAGGTGGTGTCCCAGGCCCATGCAGCATACAAATGGGCCCCCAACTCAATGGTCCTCAATAATGGTCCCCGTCTTTCAGGAATTTGGATTGGGGTCAACCATCTCAGAATCATGAAGATACCCACTTATATATAGGAAAGGAAATGCCCTCTATGCTGGCTTTATAGACTTTCAAGCGGCATTTGACAGCATTCTAAGATCAAAACTCTGGTCAAGACTGAATACCTGGTGCATCCCATCTAATCGATTGAAAGCCTTTACAGCTCTATACTCTGATACCTGGGTAAAAATAAAAGTTAGACCTGGATTGGCCACCAGGGATAAAATCATGACAAACAAAGGTCTTAAGCAAGACTGTATATGCATATTGGTGTTATTATTATTTAAGCTGTACTTGGCTGACCTACCAAATCATTTTGAGACATTATAAGAGTCCAATCGCTCCAGTATGCAGATGACACAGTGCTCCTTGATTCACTGTTGATTGACCTGCAGAGACTTTTTAATGCACTTGCTAGTTACTGTGGAAGATAAATGTGGAAAAAAGTAAGGTTATGATCACCACCAGCAAATTGAAAAAAGGGAAGCATAGTTCATTGAGGGGAATTCCATTGAAGTGGCTGATACATATAAGTAATTGCGGCTATGGCTGGGCCACAGGGGCTGTCTGGTCCCACATGTCCATGTCCAGACGGGGGCAGCAAATTCCCTGTAATGGGCCTCCTGCAAGTTGCAAAAATCACTGGTAAAACCAGACCTGTGGCCCCTCCTAAAAGTAATGGACTGCAAACTACTCCCTAACATGGCCTATGGTGCAATGACTTTTAGAGACAAAATAGGTAGTTGGCTGGACATTGGCGAGGTACACCTGCTATCGAAGAGTATTCTTCCTTCCATGTTGTACACTGCATGCTCAAATTCTACAAGTGTTTATCTTGTTCTCACAGCACTGGATATAAAAGTCAAAGTTTGTAGCCTACAGCCTTAATTCTAAACAGGTGAAGAAAAATACATTAAGAAACATAATTTGGGAAGCAATACACAATTCCTGGACAAACTAGTGCAAGGACCTAAAATTCACCCTAGAGACACTGGATGCAAGAGAAATTTGTTCAAGTGGCCTGTCAGTGCCCCTAGCTGCCAAATTCCTGGCCAAGCAAACAAGACTTAGAACAAGCGAACAATACACACAAGCCATGAAGACATTGGCACACAGCTGCTGGGCCTCAACACTGTATGACTCATGGGTTCTTCCAGTTTACCTCTCCTTGCCCCTTACCAGGAGCATGAAAATATAATCAATCAATCAATCAATCAGTCATTTGTAGAGCATGTTTCTTTCACACCCAGGGGTATCTGGGAGTGGGTATGTGATGTCTCTGTCAAAGTCTCTTCATGATGTCTGCTAGTGAGGGTGCAGTTCAGAGGGGGAGGAGTAGGCTGTTCAATGCCTTGGTGGTGAAATAGGAAATAAAAGTGTCCAAAGCTGTGGCTCTGCCAGATTCTGTGTGCATGTGCGTGTGTGAAGACTAGAGAGGAAAAGTGCAGGTGTCTGCTGAGTTGGTGGAAGGGTAGATGGTGGTTGATTTATTCTGGTTCTTGCTTTTGTAGGGCTTTGTAGGTGTAGGTGAGGAGTTTGAAATGACAAGGCTGGCCTGGTTTGTAGGGGGTACCTTGAGTACTTACACCTTATTCCAGGTCCAGTTATCCCTTATTAGTGAAGTAGTAGTGTTCTAGCAGCTTAGGCTGATACAGATAGCTATTGCATAGCAGCTTAGGCTGAACTAGGAGACATGCAAAGCCCATGCAATACCACTCATAGTCACACAGTACTTATACACAGTACAGACAATACTCAAGGTAGTTTATTTAGGTGACACAGTACCAAAAATATCTTAGAGGCAATAGTCCTTCTGGAGGTGAGTATTATACACAATATATACACCAGACACCAACATAAGGTAAGTAATTAGACATGGGATAGTGTAAACAATAGGAAATGCTATAGAATGCAATGGGAGAAAGTAGGTCTAGGGGCAACAAAACCCATATACTCAGAAAGTGGAATCACAAATTCCCCCCTAGACAAGTGTAGTGTGCAGAACCACAGGGAGAGTAAGAATACAGTAAAGGTAAGTAAATTACTCCACCCAGAGCCCAGAAACGCAGGACTAAAGTACTGCAAGTTTCCTTAGGACACACTACACCTTGTGGATTGGGATTTTGCAGTAACCGACCAAGTCTGCAAACAACAACTGCTGGATTTCTGGACCTGAAGACCTGAAAAAGAAGGATACCAAGTCCAGAATTCGAAATAAGTTCCAGCAAGGGCAGGAGCCCCTGCCAACCCAGAAAGGGTTCAAAAGAAGAGTGCCCTGTTGGATGAAGACTGCAGGAATGCACCCTAGGAAGATGCCAGCAGGTTCCTGTGTAATGCAAGAGCATGTCCCACAACGTGAAGATAGATGCAGACGTAATTTCGTGTTGGAAGTTGCCAACAAGCCTTGGTTACGACAAATGTGCGTTTTGTATCAAAATGGCGCTGGCTGGACCCAGGTGGACCTGTGGGCCTCAACTCTGTGTGAAGAGGAAGAGGGGGCTCTCAGCACTTCAGAGAGCCCTCAGGATGCCAAGCAGCACCCAAGGGAGTCCCAGGACACGGGGACAAAGGAGGTGCAAAATGCAGTTGGTGCAGCACAACAAAGGAAGGTCCCATTCCGCTGGAGAACAAGTCAGCGAGTTGAGCGTCACAGGATGGAGTGCTGGGGACCTGGGCCAGGCTGTGCATGAAGGAATTTTGCTAATATTGCACAGAGGCCTCAGGAGGTGAAGGAGAGGCGGTGCACAGGGGTACTGTCGTTCTCAGGGAAGGCAAGTGTAGGAGGCTGGCCTGGCTTATAGTGGGTACCTTATGGTACTTACACCTTGTGCCAGGTCCAGTTATCCCTTATTAGTAGATTAGTAGTGTTCTAGCAGCTTAGGCTAATAGAGGTAGCTATAGCAGAGCAGCTTAGGCTGAACTAGGAGACATGCAAAGCTCCTATTATATCACTTATATCATATAGCACTATCTCATAAGAAACACAATACTCAGAGTTACTAAAAATAAAGGTACTTTATTTTAGTGACAATGTGTCGGAAATATCTCAGAGGATATACTCCCTTAGGAGGTAAGTAAAATACACAAAATGTACACACAAACCAAAATCAGATAAGTAAACAGTTAGACAAGTAGTGCAAACACTGTAGAATACAATAGGATGCAATAGGAAACAATAGGTCTAGGGGAAACTCAACCCATAAACTCCAAAAGTGGAATGCGAACCACAAATAGGCTCCAGGCCTAGTGTAGTGTGTAGAGGGTCACTGGGAGTGTAAGAAAACACTAAGGGTGACCAAGATACCCCACCCCAAGACCCTGAAAAGTAGGAGTAAAGTTACCCTACTACTCCAGAAAGACAGTAAAGTCGAGATAGGGGATTCTGCAAAGGCAACAACTGACTGCAAAGCACTGAAGATGGATTCCTGGACCTGAGGACTTGTAAAGGAAGGGGACCAAGTCCAAGAGTCACGCAAGTGTCCAGGGGGGCAGGAGCCCACTAAACACCGGATGAAGGAGCAAAAGGGCTGCCTCCGGGTGGAAGAAGCTGAAGATTCTGCAACAACGGAAGGTGCCAGGAATGTCTCCTTTGGTCAGAAGATGTCACATGGCGTGCTGGAGGAAGAAGAGTTGTATCCACGCAGAAAGACCGCAAACAAGCCTTGCTAGCTGCAAGAGTCATGGTTGAAGATAATGGGTGCTGCCCGGGCCCAGGAAGGACCAGGAGGTCGACCCTTGGAGGAGGATGCAGAGGGCGTGATCAGAAGCAGGGGGAGACCACGCAGAAGCAGGCAGCACCTGCAGAAGCACTTGAACAGGTGTTCAAGAAATGAGAGCACAGTGGTAGTCTCAACACAACAAAAGAGGGTCCCACAAAGCTGTTGGTCAACTCAGCGAGTTGAGCAATGCAGGACGGAGTGCTGGGGACATGGGCTATGCTGTGCATGAAGGAATCCTTGCAAGAGTGCACAGAACCCCTAGCAGCTGCAGATCACACAGGACACATGATTACTGTCTGGCGTGGGGAGGCAAGGACTTACCTCCTCCAAATTTGGACAGAAGGACCACTGGACTGTCGGGGTCAGTTGGATCCAGCTCCTGTGTTCCAGGGACCATGCTCGTCAAGATGAGAGGGGACCCAGAGGACCGGTGATGCAGAGGTTTGGTGCCTGCGTTAGCAGGGGGAAGATTCTGTCGACCCACGGGAGATTTCTTCTTGGCTTCCAGTGCAGGGTGAAGTCAGACAGCCCTCAGAGTATGCACTACCAGGAAGCAGTTGAGAAAGCCGGCAGGATTAGGCACTACAATGTTGTTGGTAGTCTTCCTGCTACTTTGTTGCGGTTTTGCAGGTGTCCTGGGGCAGTCAGCAGTCGATCCTTGCCAGAAGTCGAAGAGGGAGATGCAGAGGAAATCTGATGAGCTCTTGCATTCGTTATCTGAAGAGAAACCCACAGGAGAGACCCTAAATAGCCCTCAGAGGAGGATTGGCTACCTAACCAGATAAGAGACTATCAGGAGGGGTCTCCAACGTCACCTGCTGGCAGTGGCCACTCAGAGGCCTGCATTATGCCCTCACACCTCTGCATTCAAGATGGCAGAGGTCTGGGACACACTGGAGGAGCTTTAGGCACCACCCCTGGGGTGGAGATGGACAGGGGAGTGATCACTCCCCTTTACTTTGTCCAGTTTCATGCCAGAGCAGGGGCTGTGGGATCGCTGAACCAGTGTAGACTGGTTTATGCAAGGAGGGCACCATCTGTGCCGTTCAAAACATTCTCAAAGGCCAGGAGAGGCTACTCCTCTCAGGTCCTAAACACCTATTTCCAAAGGGAGAGGGTTTAACACCCTCTCTCAGAGGAAATCCTTTGTTCTGCCTTCCTAGGACTGGGCTGCCCAGACCCCAGGAGGGCAGAAACCTGTCTGAGGGTTGGCAGCAGCAGTAGCTGCAGAGAAAACCCCGGAGAGCTAGTTTGGCAGTGACCGGGGTCCATGCTGGAGCCCCGGGGATGCATGGGATTGGCACCCCAATACCAGATTTGGCATGGGGGGACAATTCCATTATCTAACACATGTTACATGGCCATGTTCGGAGTTACCATCGTGAAGCTACATATAGGTATTGACCTATATGTAGTGCACGCGTGTAATGGTGTCCCCGCACTCACAAAGTCACGGGAAATGGCCTTGAACTATCTGGGGGCACCTTTGCTAGTGCAATGATGCCCTCACACTTAGTAACTTTGCACCTAACCTTCACTAAGTGAAAGTTAGACATATAGGTGACTTATAAGTTACTTAAGTGCAGTGTAAAAAGGCTGTGAAATAATGTGTGCATTATTTCATGCAGGCTGCAGTGGCAGCCTTGTGCTCCTTATTGGTGGCAGAAGTAATGCTGCAGCCCATAAGGCTCTTCTGGAACCCCAATACCCTGGGTACCTAGGTACCATACTATGGACTTATAAGGGGGGTCTAGTGTGCCAATTGAAATTGGTAAATGAAGTCACTAGCCTATAGTGACAAATTTAAAAGCAGAGAGAGCATAAGCACTGATGTTCTGATTAGCAGAGCCCCAGTGACACTTTTAAGCACTATACAGACACACACATTAGGCCACAAACTATTAGCACTGGGTTCCTGGCTAGAAGGATCTCAGTGAGGCAGGCAAAACACACTGACATATAGTTTTTTATCTACAAGCACAGGGGTCCTGGCTAGCAGGCTCCCAGTAACACAGTAAAAACACACTGACACACACTCACAAACACGCCAAAGTAGGGGTAACCATGCTAGAAAGAGGCTACTTTCTCACACTGAGGTGGGGGGTGATGTAGGTGCACCTGGGAAGGTCCAGTGTGAGCCTGGCGGTGATATTCTGTACTGTTTGGAGTCTCTATAGGAGATGGGAGGGCATGGTGACTTAGAGAGAGTTGTCGTATTCAACAGTGAGGGCCTGGGTGATGGTTTTCCTGGTGTCGGTCGGCTTTGATCCATCTGAAGATTCTGCAGAGCATGCAGAGGATGTGGAAGCAGGAGGAGGCAACTTCATTGAAATGCCACTTTATGAACACCTGTCCAGGGTGATGCCAAGGTTGCAAGTGCGGTATGTAGGCGTGGACGTGGGTCCGAGATCAGCTGGCCTCCAGCTATGGTCTCATATGGAGATGTTTTTTCCTGAAGATCATGACTTCCGTCATGTTGGAGCTGAGTTTCGGGTAGTTTATTTTCATCCAGTTGGCTACGGAAATCATGGCATTGCAGAAGTTGGTTCTGGTGGTGGAGGAGTCTTCAGTAAGCGAGAGAATCAGTTGAGTATTGTCTGCGTAGGAGATGACGTTGAGTCCATGGGATCTAACAATGTTAGCCAGGGGGGTCATATAGGTACTTGTTGGAAAATGGGTTATTGGTAGGGCAGGTAGGTACCTACACCTAGCAACAAGCCACTAACCTCCACATAGGTACAGTTAGGTCTCAGTAAATTAATCCCAGCTCAACCCTTGGTAGCTTGGCAACGAGCGTCAAGGCTTAACTTAGGAGACAAGGTGTAAAGCATTCAAATATCACAAAACAGTAATTAAATAAAACACAGGAAACAGTTTAAAAATCCAAAACCAATTTATAAAAATAGTTTATATTTTTATCTTTAAAATGACACAAAAACGATTAAAATCGGTTCAGGGGAACCGGAGATATGAATTTTTAAAGAATTATTACTTTTCTAGCGCTGAGAAACAAAAAGCGCCAATCGGGTCATCTGGTTGCACCTCGACCGGGGCACAGTCAAACTTTCAGGCCGACCGCGATGGAGCCCTGCTCGGCTACAGGTCGCGGGAGGCCTCGGTTAAAAAGTTACCTTCTGACTTAGTCTTTATTTTGAAGTTTTTCTTCACCGGGACGAACCTGCCAGTTGAATCCGACCTCCTGGAGCCCTTGTCCGGATACGCGATGTGGGTTTCCTCGGTGGAGACTTTTACCTTCGGACTTAGTCGTTTTTTCGAGATGAAAATCCTTCGACCGGGGTAAACCTGGATCTTGATCCGACGTCCATGGAGCCCTTCTCGGATACGATGGCTGGGAGGTCCCAGTCAACTTTTTACGTTCGGACTTAGTCTCTTTTTTGGATGTTTTTCTTTACCGGGACGAACCACGAAGTCAGGCCGGGTCGCGGTTGAGGCAAGCCGGCTAGAATTTCCGCGGTGGGTCGGTCCCTCTCTGGAGCTTTTTTCCAAAAATTCGCAAATCTATTCCAAACTTCTGGGGCTTCACCCAGATGTTCTTTTAAGGTTCTTTTGGGGTCCACAGCTCACCCCAAGGGTCCAGAAGTTCTGTGATGGTTCTTGGGGGGTGCGGACTTCAACTCCTAGAATGCACCTGGCGCAAACTCCTTTTTGGCCACTGGACAGTGGTCAGCTGGTCGCTTTCTTCAGGAGTTGGTGCAGGGGACTCTGGTTAGCAATTTTTCAACTGTAGCAAACAGGGAGTCCCTCCTTGAACCAGTTGAAGCCAGGCAAAGTCCTTCTTGTGGTGAAGCCCAAGTGTGCAGCTGGTGCAGTCCTTCTGAGTGCAGGGTCCAGGTGCAGGCCAGGGGTCCAGCAGGGCAGTCCTTCTTCTTCTTTAGTTCCTTTCTTGTTGAATTCTGGAGGGGATCTGAGGTGTGGGTGCAGGTCTGCCAGTTTTATCCTTGCTCCTGGGTGAAAAGCAGGGGGGCCCTGGTTCTCCAATCAGGGACAGGGTCGTCCCCCTGTGATGACCACTTCCTGGGAAGTGTGGCAAAAATCCATCCCAGAAGGCAACAGTCTCTAAAAATCCAACATGGATGAATCTGATTTTTGGAGGTTACATCTGGCTGAGCCCACCCACTGGTGTGGCTAAAAATCATAAACACACCCCTCTCGTGCCCTCTCCTAATCTAATCAAGGGGGCACCTAGCTGTCTGGGGTTGCAGGATGTGGGGGTGTTGCTGGGTGCTGCAAATGTCCTTCTCTGCCTTTGAAGACCAGTTTGGCAGCCCTCCCCCTTCCTGCCTCACCATCTGCTGAGGGGAGATTCTCTCCCCCAAGCACATTCCTTTGTGTGAAGCCTGGCCACTTCACACCTCATCAAGGCAGCCTGGCAGAAGCTGCTGCAGGCTGGCCAATCAGAGCACAGCAGCAAAAACAATGCAGAGCTGAAATTGGCAACTTTTTAGGTAAAGTCTAAACTTTTTACCTGAACTAGTTATATTAAATCCAACAACTGGAAGTTGTAGGATTTATTACAACAATTAATTTGATACCAAATACTTGGTATGCAACATTTAAGGAGACTTTAAAATTTAAAATAAAGTCTGCCCATTCTAGCCTATGAAGGCCATTTACTTCAATGAGGGAAAAACAAATTTGGCTGTTTTTACCTCACCAGGGCTTATAAATCTATTTTTATAAAGTCCCTGCTTATAGTTACATGGCACCCAGCCCTAGGGGCACATAGGGCACACCTTAGGGGTGACTTATATGTAAAAATAAGGTAGTTTAAGACTTTGGAAGTACCTTTAATTCCAAAGTCGAATTTGCATATAACTTTAATTTAAAAGCAGCCAGCAAGGCAGGCTTGCTTTTAAAATGACACTGGGCACCTCAGCAATGCACCTAGGTGTGCACCACCTATGCTGTGGTCCCTAAACCTACATGCCCTACCATATACTAGGGACTTATAGGTAGGTTAACTTAGCCACTTATAATTAGCCTAATTTGCATATCCATTTTACACAGAGCACAGGCCCTGGGACTGGTTAGCAGTACCCAGGGCACCTTTAAAGTCAGGAAAACACCAGCAAAAAGTGGAAAATGGGGGCAAAACGTTATGGGGCCTCTGCAATCAGCCCTGTTTTCTCACAGTACTGAACAGAGTGGGGCTGAGGGTTGAACCTTGTGGTATTCCATAAATGAAACTTTTGGGTGTGGAGGTGAAAGGCGGTAGTCAGATGCAGTGGGTGTAGTGGGAGACAGTGTCAAACACGAATGATAAGTTGAGGAGGATCAGGGCCGCAGTTTCCCTGCTGTTGAGGAGTGCTCTGATGCTGTCAGTGGCGATGATGAGTGTGGTCTTGGTGCGGTGGTTAGAAAGAAAACCTGTTTGGGAGATGTCCAGTTGGTTGTTTTCTGCCAACTAGCTGGTGAGCTATTCATTGATGGCCTTCTCAAGTACTTTGGCTGGGAAGGGGAGTAGAGAGATGGGTCAGTAATTCTTGAGTTCACAGGGGTCGGTGGAGGTTTTTTTCAGGAGTGGGTTGATTTGCACGTTTCCATTTGTTTGGAAAAACTGGTGAGGTGATGGAGATGTTGAGGATGCTGGTGAGTTCCATGCTGATGAGGTTGGTTCCGAAGTTGAACAGGTTGTAGGGGCATGTGTTGGTGGATGCACCGGAGTTAATGGATGACTTGATGGCTGAAGTGGATTGAGTGGAGAGAGGTGCTCATGTGGAGATAGTACTGTTGTTGTGCGCTGGGGGGCCAGGAGAGCTGAGGTTGGAGATCACGAGTTGGGGGACGAAGTTGTTGTAGACGGTGGCGACCTTGCTGTGGAAGTAGTCTGGGAGGGTGCTACAGAAGTTGTTGTAGATGGTGGCGATCTTGCTGTGGAAGTAGTCTGGGAGGGTGCTGCAGGGTTCTTGGGAGGGCTGGATGATATTTTCTGTAGCTGCTGCTTTGCAGTATTCCTTCACTTTTCTAAAAAGATTTTTGTGCAGTTGGATGCTGAGTCAATGTGAGTTGTGATGACCACTCTCTTGGCCTCCATGAGTTGTTTGTGGTAGTTGCTGAGAGCTGCTTTGTGGGTTATTCTATTAGAGGTATTCCTGATGGTTCATCCTTGTTTCTCAAGTTTGTTGCAGCTGTGATTGGTGACTCTGAGTTCCGGATTGCACCAGCTGGCATTTGTAGCTATTTTGTTGATTCTGGCTGGTTTCAGTGGGACAACTGAGTCGGAGCATTCGGTGATCCAGGAGGAGAAGTTCAAGATGGCCTGGTTGAAGTCGGATGAGGCCTTGGGTTTGGATGAGCTGAGGGCCTGCGTCCACTGTGATTCAGTTATTCTACTCCAGTTGCATTAGTTGGCTCTGTTGATCTTTGTGGTGGTGTGTTATGTGTTGGCAATGGTGAAGTAGAAGATGTTGTGATCAGACCAGGAGAGTTCTGTGATAAGGTGGAATTTGATTCTGTCGCTGGAGTGTGTCGGCCTTGTGTGTGAATATGTTGACCAGTTAGGTGAGGCCTATGTTACTCAAGTTCTTGAGGAGGGTTGTGACGTTGACGTTGTATAATGTATTGGTTGGAGTCCATCGTTAGTGGTTGGGGTTGGTGTCATAGAAGACTGGTCGGGGCACTGGGGGGACTGTATATGGGAGTGCCTCTTAAGAAATTTTGGCATCGGTTGTAGAAGGTAGTTGAGGTGTTCCATGAGGGGTGAGGTGTCATCACTGGTGGCGATACATTGAATGCTGTTCTTAATTTTGATGAAAGTGCCACTGCCGTGTTTTTCAGTGCAATCTTGGTGTATGATCTTGTAGCCATCAGGTGTTGCAGTGGTGATGTTGGGATTCGAGAAGGGGTTTAGCCAGGTTTTGTGATGAAGGCAACATCTGGGGAGAGGGAAGTGATGATATCTCAGATTTCTGTGGCACATTTGCAGATGGATCGGGCGTTGAGCAGGATACATCAGAGAGGTTCTGGGTTGACTTTGGCCTTGCAGGTGGGTGTGTTATGGGTCATGTGTGGGCTAGAGGCTCAGTGCTGCAGTAGAAGCTGCGGTTTTAGCAGGTGAAGGGTCCTTTGGTAGCACAAGGGGTTGTGGTGCAGCAGTCGTTGTTGTGGAGCCCAGGATTCATGGCTCCGAAACTACAGCCAATGGGCCTGCGATTTGGATTAATTCCTCTAAAATCCTATTGGTATGGACATAGGAATCTGGATGACTCTGACAGACAATGCCACTTATGTGCAAAAGGAGAGGAATCATTGACACATATTCTTTGCATCTGAGAAAAGTTGCCCTCATTAAAGAAATTTTGGCACCGAACTATATGGTGTACCTTAAATGTCAGGACTTCCCGAGTTGCCGTAGAAACCTGCATGAGAAACAATTTAGTGCAGTTAGCAGCCCTATTTCTGAAATTTATGAAATCTACATTAGCACTAGCCATCACCTCACAGGTCCCTGAACCTTTAATATGCTGCTAAAACTTGATGTTCAATTGCACCATATTGCATTCACTCCTAGGGCCATATGTTTGAAAGCTTTTTCCCAGGCGCAAATGGCCCGTCTGGTCATTTGCGACCAGGAAAAGTATTTTCCTCATGTAGCATTCCTATTCTGTAAGTCCTGTTACTGACTAGTAGAATAGGGGTATTAGTGGATATTAGAAAGGGGTGTGCCAAGGGTGTCCCTTCCTTATAGCAAGTTGCAAGGGGGTGTAGGATTGCTTTGCGACTTTGAATGCGGTCCCAAAACAATCACAGTTACCACCAACTTCAACTTGTTGGTAACCCATTTGCAAATGGAAAGGGGTCCCCACGGGACCCATTCCCCCTTCTGAATGGAAGCGAAAACATTTTTTATTTTTTTTGTTTGAAATGCATCCCGTTTTCCTTTAAGGAAAATGAGCTGAATTTTTTTTTAAAACTACTTTATTTCAAAAGCAGTAACAGACATAGGTGTCTGCTGTCCCCAGCAGGCCACCATCCCTGTGAGTTTGGATATTCCCAGTTGAGTGGCAAATTTCTACCTACTTCATGAATATTAATGAGGTAGGTCATTTGTGACCCCCATTAGGAATTGCTAGATGCGCCAGAGACTCATTTGGACATTTCCATTTGTGAGTCTCTAATTGCGATTCGCAATGAATCACAATTAGAGACAAAATCGAATGGTCATACAACTGGCCCTTAGGGCCCTGCCTGGTGCAGAGGAGTGCAGATATCATTAACTCCTGATGTAGGCCCCGACACCAAACAAACAGTGAAAATGTTGCTCTCCTCCAAAGCCCACCTTTGCGGCAGGCCTATTTCAGATGAAATTGCACCTTGAATACACCTTAACTAAATGTCTTTATGTGGACTAGAATAAGGAGATGGCTTCTCAACCATATGGAATTACTGTGGGAAAGGTTCTGATACACACACGTTCACTAAAAAGTTGCACTTTAGGTCTTGGAATGCATCTTAATTTAATGCACCCTAACTTGGATTGCGACTGAGCTGCTGAAGGATTACAAAGGGGAGCCTTCTAGACTGTTGTGAGAAAGGGCTCTGTCTCTCCCTCTTTGAATGTTGCTCTTAACTGCCATTTTTATGACCTTTATAACAGCTCTCACCTTTCTGCAGTGAAAGTTCTCTCCTTTAAACCCTTTGTAAATGTCACCCTCGTAGGTACTTTCTTTAGTATTTTATTTGCTTGAAGTTAATTTAATGCTGTCTCCCAGACAGCTGGGACCTCTATTATAATGATTTTAATTATTTGCACAATCTATCTATCTATATTTTCATACATCCCTCTGAGATGAGGCATCCCAGTTAAGAGGCTGATTATTCCCTTTTTGGGCCCTGCAGGTAAGATGAGCTACAAAACTGGTTCTAAACCAGTGTGGCTAAAACAGCACAAAGTACAATTTAATAAAGTTAATTTTTCTGAAAGTGACTCCGGTGAATCTAGGAGCTTGTGAATGAGCACCGGTATTTTGTGTTCCAATTACTGCCTCATCCTTTCCTCGTCCCATCCCTTACTTAAATAAGCACATTGATTCTATTTCCCACTCCAATCAATGTTTTCCAAGCTGTCCTTTATTTCTTTTAGAAATGGATGAAGTATTTACCATAAATCCTCCCTTCCCAATACCACTTTATGTTTTATTTCCTAGTTTCCCAAGGCTGTCAGAAGGCTGTTAGGCTCTTCTATATTTTCCTTGAGGTTCTGGGGTTCTCTATGACAGATCTTCCAAGGCTTTAGGACCATTGGCACAAATTGAATGGCCAGCTGTCTAGCCACAATTCCTATCGTAAACATGGGTAAGTCAACTTTCAAGGCATTGTGCCTGCTGTATGTGGCTTTGACGGTGCACACAACCAATGTTTACACAGTGGCCCGTGTTGTTGATGGATTCCCTGTGGTGGTGCTTGAGGTCAGTGTTTGGACATAATTTCTTTAGGTTTGTCAGCCCATATCTCTCTCTCTCTTGCCAGTGTCTGAAGGGTTATTCTTTGTTACAGTGCCTATTGACCCATCTCTTGTTTTGAACCATTCTTCTGTAGTGCTGGAACCTACTGTTGGAAAGTGGATTATTGGTAAGGGCAGGTAAGTACCTACACTTAGTAATAGGCCACAAACCCTCACTAGGACCAGTCAAGGTCTCAATAATTTAATCCCAGCTCGACCCTTAGTAGCTTGGCAACGAGCAGTTAGGCTTAACTTAGAAGACGGGTGTGTAAGGCATTTAATAACCACAAAACAGTAAAGAAGTAAAACACAAAACACAAAACACAATACAAATCCAAAACCAATTTGTAAACATAGATTACATTTTGTTGGATATATGAATTGTTAAAGTCACAAGTTGAGGCTGGCCTCGCTGGAGCCCTCTTCGGATACGCCTTGCAGGAGGCCTCGATCAAGAGTTCTACGTTCAGAATTGGAGGATTTTTCAGGACTGAAATCTTTGTCTGGGACCAAGTTGAAGTTGAAGCCGACCTCGCTACAGCCCTCCTCGGATATACTGTGTGAAAGGCCTTGGTCAACTTTTTACCTTCGGACTTAGAAACTTTCTTGGAGCTTTTCTTCCCTGATGTAGGATGACACTCCACAGCAAGCCGATTTTGATGCAACTTCATTGGCTTGCCTTTCCATGAACCCCCAGTGACATCCTGAAAGTCTATGGCTTCAGAGCTTTTCAGCAGGATGAACCTGCAAATCAGGCCGAGTCTCGGTCGATGTTGGCCGGCATGACTCACGACATCGGGTCAGTCCACTTATGGAGCTTTTTTCCAAAGTTGCTCTAAACTTCTGGATCTTCTTCCAGAAGTACCTTTAACGTTCTTTAGGTGTCCACAACTCACCCCAAGGTTCCAGAAGCTCTGAGCTGCTCCTTGGGGGTTAGGACTAGAAAATTTCAGGTTGGACCTGGTTCAAATAGCAAAATAACCACTGGCCACTAGTCAGCTGGTCAGTTTCTTCAGGGCTTGATGCAGGGGACTCTGGTCACCTCTTTTCTACCTGTAGCTTACAGGGAGTCTCTCCTTGAAGAAGTAGAAACCAGCCAAAGTCATTTTATTGGTGAAGCCCAAGCGTGCAGCTTTTTCAGTTCTACTGAGTGCAGGGACCAGGTGCAGGCTAGGGGTCCAACAGGGCAGTTCTTCTTCTTCTTGTCTTGTTCCAATAGGGATCTAGAGTGTGGAGCAGCTCTGCCAATTTTATCTTTGCTCCTGAGGTGAAAAGCAAGGGGTTGTTCTTGTCGAATCATATGCAGGCTACCACCCTCTTGAGTGACCACTTCCTGGGAAGTGTGGCAAAATGTAATCGCTGGGAGCAACATTCCTCCAAAATCCAAGATGGTAAAACTTCAATTTTAGAGTTTAGATCTGGTGGAGTCTACCCACTGGTGTGGCTATGTTTCCCTTAACACACCCCTTTCCAGCCCTCTCTTAATCTAATCAGGGTACACCTTCTGGGTTTGCAGAAAATGGGTGAGGAACAGTTGCTGTCTCAAATGTTCTTCCCTGCTTTGAAGTCCAGTTTGGTGGCTCTCCCCACATCCTTCAGGGGTCCCTGAACTTACAGCCCTACCATATTCTAAGGACTTATACTGTAGGTAGGTTGGTACAGCCAATTATGATTAGCCTACTTTGCAATATCATTTTAGTCAGAGCACAGGCCCTGTGACTGTTTAGCAGTGTCCAGGGCACCATCAGAGTCAGAAAAAACCCATAGAAGTGGAAAATGGGGGTTAAAAGTTAGGGGGCTTCTTCAATCTGCCCAGATTTCCCACACCCACTTTGCAGGCTTCTTATCCTAATGTGGCCAGTCTCTGCATCTGGTTACAGGGCTGAGGTATGGGACTGTATTTACAAAGAAAAAGGGAAGGAGCATTGAGTGATTTGGGCATAGCCTGCAGGTTCTTTTTCAAGTATATGTAGAGTGATAGTGGCCTAAAAATGATGTTTTAATTTAAACAAAGGGAAACAAAAACCCTTCAAAAATGTTGGCTTTCCTCTTATTAAGTAACCTGGGGCATAAGAATTTTGATATTTGTTCCTCTCTCTTCATTCACTCCTGATTTTTTAGTCTAGATATTCTGTACTATGTAATCTGTTCAAACAACATAATTTTCCTTTTAAGGAGAAAGAAGAGAAACCATTACTGTTTTCTTTAGGGTGCAAATTATATTTCTCTTCAAATATGTTGCCTTTTGTTGTTTCAAAGTACCCTAAGGATATTCTTATGCGACTCTGCTGTGCCCTTCATTTAGATTGTCTTTGCAAGAGTAAGGATGGGTAAACAAGTACAGAAAAGGAATTCTCACCTTAATGAAGCTAGAAAACAAAGTGGTCATAGGTAGCACCCACTTTCAGAGAGGGGTCTACAGGAGATTGTTAGGTCTCTTTCTGAGGCCTACTATTTACATCATAGCAGAGGCTCTCCTTCCTGTTAGTCTCTTCAGTGGCGTAATGAAGCTTTAGAGGTCCCCTGTGCAAAGTCATTGGAGGGACCCCACCCCTCCCGGACCCAGTCAGGAACTCATTCAGTGTACTGTGTTGAGTGAGCCCTCTGGAGCTTGCCCACCCAAACAGCTTTGCAGATGTGGGGACTAATGTTACTCCACTGAGTCACTTCAGTCCTCAGATGGGTCATATTTTTTAGTCTCCTCGCCGTCTCCATTTTCCACCTGGGCATTTCCTGATTCAAGTTTTTCAGTTCAACTCACAGCATTTCTAAAACACTCACTGTCTCCAAAGAGACATCCCAGCACTCTGATTATGAGGACGAAAAATCCAAATTCCCAGGCAGTACTTCTCCTCCAAAGGGGAAGTATATTTTGAAGGAGAAATTTAAGCCAGTAATCTCTTACCTTTCCTCTAATCTTCAGCTTTCATTGGCACATGGCAAGGAAATATCAATGGGAGTGGTTTTATTAGTTTCAAAGAACCTCTTTTCCTACGGTTCCTGTCATTCCTGTTATTCAGAGCCTACTAAAAGGAGCATGGAAGGATCCTTATAGAGTATCGGTACCTAGGTTTATGGGAAGAATGTATCCCATAGCTAAGGGTGACACTGTGAAGCTACTGTTTCTTGGTTTTGAACCTCTTATGGTGAATCTGGTTGGACAACCTTCTTTGCTGACAGAAGATTTTATGTTGGCTAGCCTTGTGGAGAAAAAGGTGAAATGCACCTTAAAGAGGAATAATGCAGGGCTTAGTCTTTCTATAACAACATAAATATATGCTGTTTATGCTTTCCAGAATGATTTTTCAGACTGTTTCCCAGCATTAAGGAGGGGGAGAATTATTGTTAATTGCTGGGATGAATAGCAATCCAGTCAAAATTCCTTTCGGATGCAATTTGTGACACTTTAAAGTCTTCTGCAATGGCCTTTGAAGGCACAGTCATTCCATGACATCACTTGCATCTGCATCACTTGCATTTGAAGGGTTGGAAAGTAGATGCAGCACAGAAGATGCCTTTTTCTTGCAACAAGCTTTTTGGAGAAGAATTAGGGAAAGTTCTTTATGGATCCTTCACAAGCTAGAGGGACATCCAGCCTTTCCATCCTAAGCCTAGATCCTGAGAAAAAAAGAAACAAAAAATGTGTTAAATATAAAAGAAAACAAAATTACTTTAACCGCAATAGATTTTATTTTCAACCTGAGAAGTCTTTGTGTCAGTCCTTTGAGGAAAGAGTAACCTTTGGCAGAATTTCTAACTGTTCTGGGACCCTGCCAGTGCCAGTTGGCACCTGTGTGATTCTTTTTCAGAAGAATGAAATGCATGCATGTCACACCAATGGGTCTTCAACAATGTTTCCCAAGGTTAAGTCATAGACAATGCTTCTGTTTTTCAAGCGCTTTGGTTCTTTCAGACTCCATGTGTTAGAAGTTGATTATTGGAGAGGGAAGGTACGCACCTACACTTAGCAATCGGCCACTAACCCCCACTAGGTCCTGTCAGGCCTCAATAAATTAATCCCAGCTCAATACTTGGTAGCTTGGCAATGAGCAGTAAGGCTTAACTTAGGCGGCAGGTGTGTAAAGCATTTAAAAAATCACAAAACAGTAAATAAGTAAAACACAAAATACAATCAAAATCCAATACTAATTTATAAAAATAGGTTATATGCTCATCTATAAAATGATACTAAAATGACAAAAATCCACTGTGGGTAACCAGAGATATGATGTTTTAAAGAGTAAAAGTATATCTAGTGCTTAGAAGCAAGTAGGGCTAAAAGGGTTCAAAAAGTTCACACTGGACATGGACAAAGTACAGAGTTCAGTCCACCCACGAGGTAACACTGTTACAATTACTTTCAGAAGTGGTTCCTGATTCAGAAAAGTGGTCCACAGCCCCAGCCAAGGGTTCAGAGGCTCTGGTTTGCCTCTGAGGGTCTCAGACTACAACTGCCACAATTCACCTCTTCAACTTATGGAGCTTTTTACAACAGTTGCTCCAAACTTCTGGAGCTTCTTCCAGAGGTCCTTTTCGAGTCCTTCAAGTGTTCACAACTTGACCCAATGTTCCAGAAGCTCTGAGTTGCTCCTTGGGAGTTGGGACTACAAATCCCAGAATGCACCTGATCAGAATCCTCAAATGGCCACTGGGCGCAGGTCAGCTGGGCTCTTCTTTCAGGACTTGATGAAGGGGACTCTGGGAAGCTCCTTTGTACCTGTAGCAAACAGGGAGTCCCTTCTCGAAGCAGTAGAAGACAGGCAAAGTCCTTTTATTGATAAAGCCCAAGAGTGCAGCTGGTGCAGTCCTTCAAAAGTGCAGTGTTGAGGTGCAGGTCAGAGGTCTAGCAGGGCAGTTCTTCTTCTTCTTTGTATTGTTCCTTGTAGGGATCTGAGATATGGGCGCAGTTCTGCCAAATTTATCCTTGCTCCTGAAAAGCAAGGGGGGACAACCGTCCAATCACAGGTAGGCTACCACCTACTTGGATGACCACTTCCTGCGAAGTGTGGAACAAATCAATCCCAGGGAGCAACATGCTTTAAAAATCCAAAATTGTAGACTCCAAATTTTTGAGGTCTGGTCTGGTTGAGTACACCCACTGGTGGGTCTATACATCCTTAACATACCCCTTTCCTGCCATCTCCTAATTTAATCAAGAAGGCACCTGGTTGTCTGGGTTTGCAGGAAATGAGGGAGGTCCTGAGCTGATCCAAATGTCCTTCACTCCTTTAAAGACCAGTTTGGCTGCTCTTCCCACATTCTGTTTTCACCATCTGCTGAGGAAGATCTCCTCCCCCAGGCACTGTCTTTGTCTTCACCCAGGCCAATTCACACCTCATCAAGGCAGCCTGGCCAGGCTGTCAGGGGCTGGCCAATCAGAGAAGGGCACTGGAAGCTGAAGTTGGCAACTTTCAGGTAGAGTTCTGAAACTCTTTCCCTGAACAAGTTATATTAAATTCAACAATGGCAAGTTATTATATTATTCAGTTTGATACCAAACTTGAAATATCTAGCTCCTTTTGGGACTTTATTATTTAAAATAAAGTCTCCTCATTTTAGCCTAAGGAGCCCTTTCACAACAGTGAGGAAAAACAAATTTGGCTATTTTTCCTCACCAGTGTTTACAGAAGACCAAAATCTTTAGATTATGTCAAGTACTTTTTAAGTTATGACTTTTTGAATTTTTAATAAAGTTAGTCTTTCTGTGCGTAGTTACGCACCATAGGAATCATTAGCCAGACACATTTTAAAATGAATTAAAAATCGCATGGATGAGTTACCAGTCTTTTCTTTTGCAGGGTGGTCACAGCAGTTGGTGGGCACACTGTGCCAGCTTTAGAGTCTCGGGCAGCTCCCGATTCCGGCGGAAGTAGCGTTGGAGAGGTTCTTGGCACAGGCACAGTGCCACCTGGAGCGGCCACTTGGAGAAGGTCTGCAGACTACAGAGGTTGCAAGGGGTTGGGACCCGGGACTCACAGCAGATCTCACGATGCAAGGCCCAGGGCAGCCAGGTGCAGGGTGTTTTAGAGGTCTTGGAGGCTGTGCGCAACGGAGTCCACTGGAGCGGGAGGTGAGTCTCTTTGTGGGCAACTTACAGGACAACGGGGGAACTCTGGATAGAGGTTTTGAGTATTCCTGAAGTCCCTCGACTGGGGCTTCTGCCTGATCCTTTTTCAGCTCTGGGGTAGCTGGTTTTCCACTGGTCTGATGTCAGTTGACCAGTACCCAGTGTATTGCTGTATCTCGGCCACACAACCAAACTTGGCACAGGTGTAGGGCACTTCCTGGTGGTCATCGGTGTGTCATCGTGTCTGGCTGTAACTTCGAGTCGCAGAGATATCAGCGATTCAGTGAAGTGAACCTCAGTGATTTGTTGGTCCTTTGCAAGTTTCTTGCTTTTCTTAAGTAGTGCCTTCATTCAGAAAGGAGATCTGGGGTGATCCTTGAAACCTGGAGGTCCCCTTGGTTTCTTGGAATCAGTTCAGTGTTCAGCTCCTCCGTAGTCGCGATTGTCAGGATTCTGGTGCAGCACACAGGGGTCATCGTGCCTCTTCTGGTGCAGCAGGTCCTCTGTTCTCCTCCTGGTGGGTTCTTTGGCGCTGGTATTCCTTTCTTCTTGGAATCCTTTTCAAATCTAAAATCTTGGTCTAGGGGAACCCACTAAATACTGAATTTAGTGGGGGTGTTAGGGGAACCCGGGTAGTGTCCAATGGGCACTTACTCTTGGGTGGCTACACCCACTACAGTGACCACTTCCTGTGGGAAGGGTCACTTCCCTAAACCTCATTGGCTGTTTTCCTCCATTCTAACATGGAGAAAACTTAGTCAGAGCTTCCACTTTGCATGCAATCCCTGAAGGGTGATGCATACTCAGTGAAGCCACTCCTTCTGGTCCACTTGTCTGGTTTATCACCCTGGCTCCTGCCCAAAGTGGCGGTTTGCAAGGGGGGAAGCTAGCAGCAGGCCTGGGGGCTCGAGTTTCAGGGGCTGTAGCCCTTTGAAGCTCACTGCCAGGGTTTTGCACATTCCTGAGGGAGGGGATGTTTGCTCCTCCACCCAGAAAGGGCATTGTCTTACAAACCAGAGAGCCATGGTTCTCCCCCATGTTTGTAGATTGGCTGTCTGCAGTGGCAGTCAGCAACTATGCCAGTTGGGGTTAACATTTGCTGGGGGCACCCCTAAGGTGACCCCTGGGTACATTTCGGGATAAATCCAATACTGGCACCAGTTTGGATTTTTCATTCTGAGTTGTTTGATACCAACCAACCCATGGTGCATAGTAGCCATCATGTAGCTGGGAAACTCGTGTTTGACCAGTGTCTAGTACATGCATTTAAAGTGGCTGCTCTGTACACTGACTATGTCCTACGTTTGGCAAGGACACGGTGGGAGGATATAGATCATTCAGCTATGCCCTCACATACAGTATGGTGCACCCTGCCTTAGGGCTAGAAGGCCTGCCAGAGGGGCGTCTTACCCATAATATATGCAGTGTAGAGTGGACAGAGCACACAGAGAGTGTGTCATGTCGAGTTTGTCCTTTTAGGGTTGCTCCAGTACACTCAGCCTGCAATGGCAATGCTGGGTGCATTTGAGTGTAGGGCCCTTGGGGGTGGCATAAACAGCGCTGCTGCCCCAGGAGCCAACTCTTAATATCTCTTGACCTGGGTACTGGGGTACCCCTTTACTAGGGACTTGTAGGGGTATTTAAGAGCGAATCTAATTGTGCCAAGCATCACAACAGATTTAGGGAAAGAGCTCTGGCCCAGGGAACCTGTTTAGCAGGGGCCCTGGGCACTACGAACATCAGGCAAAAAGTGGGGCTAACCTTGCAAAAAGAGGCCTCCTCTCACAGTAACCAGGTCATATTTACTATGGCCAGATTAGTAACAAAATATTGTGCTTATTAGTGAAGTTGGATTTTATTCTACTGTTTTAGAAATGCCGCTCTTAGAAAGTGAGCATTTCCCTGCACCTAAAATCACATGTGCCTTACAGTCTGTCTCCAATCCATGTCTGGTCTGTGCTGGTTGATAGCTCCCTTGTGCATTTCAACCAGACAATGGCAAACACAGGACACTCAGGCACATCTGCATTCATCTGCATATTGAATGGGCCTTCCTGGGCTGAAAGAGTTGAGAGCTTGACACTTACGGTTCAAAGTTCAGTGGCCTGCCCCACGCAATGGACTGACAAACCCCTCCACTGGGACCCTGGCTAAAAGGACGGGTCTGAAAGGGGAATTTCTGCATCACTTCAAACACTTTTTTGGGAATTTAAACTGGGTCTCTGACCCCACCATCTCAGACTCTTCTGGATCTACACCTCCACCCTGTCAGAGGAGCTGCCTTGCTGTCCAAAGGACTCATCTGGACTGATTTGCTGGAAAGGACTGCTGACCTACTGTTGCCTTGCTGCTGTGCTGGCCTCTGACTCTGCTAGAAGGACTCCACCTTCCCCAAAAGGGCACTTCCAGGGCTTATTTTTAGCTTGCCTCCTGTTTCTTAAGTCTCAGTGCCAACAAAGACTTTACCTCTTCAAGAAATTCCTGGTGCATCGAAAATTGACGCAAACCCCAAACGAAAAGACGTGAATCTTGCATTACGACTGAGATACCCCCGCACAGCCGACCGGAACAACACAGCCCTGACTTCCTGATGGGAAATTCGATGCAGCACCTGCCTTGTAACAGAATATTTGACGCATCACCTACCGGATCGACGCAGTACCTTATTTCAATGCATCGTCCTTGGGCCTCAAAATATTCCCGCATCGCAGTGAAGAAACAAGACTGCACACCAAAAAATGACACAAACCCTTGCAGCGTGGAAATAAGCAACGCATCGCCTGTGCCATGTCAGAAGATTTGATGCAACTCTTTATTTTCCACGCATCTCCTCCTCTGCGGTCTCTATGCATTGTTGTTTTTGATGCATACTAGGTACTGTGTGTAACAAATAGACAACTGTTTATTTCTAAGGATTGAGACTCTTTTAAATATTCATCTGTTTTATAAATATATTAACTACTGACAGTAGGTAGTTAGAGGTAGGACCTAGTTTCTTTAGAAAAAGCTGTTTTTTGCTTTCCTATACCTTTGGCGCCACTTGATGAATCTTCACAAAATGTTCCCAAATAATTTGACAGTCACGTGAGCTGCCGAGACAAATGGGGGGTGAATTTTTAGAGCTTTTCTAATGTTAATTCCCATAGGAAAAACTGAACATCGATAGCACAGAAAACACTGGCCCGAATTACACTAAATTTGGCAGAAAAAGTAACTCTTGGTCCAAAAAGAGTCCTTTTTGTTATTTGGTGTAAATTCATTCAGTAGTTTTTCAGAATTTTTTTAAAAGAAATACAAATTTGTATATATAGGGACACAAAGGATTTACAACCCCTCCCAATCTCATGCAGATACCTGATTGGCTGTTAACACTATAAAAAAATACAAAAGGGGCAAGGGTATTAACACCCTGACCTCTTAGTGGTGGTGTCATAAAGGGCTAAAAGGCCTTTTTTTTATTTTAGGAATGGATCTGCGGCAGATCCGCCATAACTTTTTTTTTTAAAACAATGTGCATGCTCGTTTTAGATGTCATCAATGATGTCATGAGTGATGTCACTGACCATGTCATGAGTGATGCAATATATGACGTCATGAGCAGTGCATTATGAGGGAGCAAATTATAGCTAGCTCAGTTAACTATAATTGCTGAATTTCACTGGTTTTGTAAGTTTGAAGTGTTAACCTAACTGTAACGTCCCTGTAACCTTTGTTTTTTTCAGTGAACTTCTGTCTTATATATATATATATATATATTACCTAGTAGTGGTCGCCACTAGGTAGTTATAGTTAGGACCATGTTTCATAGGAAAAGTGTTTTTTGACTTGCCTATATGTTTGCCACTGATTGACAAATCTTCATGACATTTTCCTTAAAAAGTGGTCAGCAGATGCTTGGTGCACATGGAAAGTTTCAGGGTGATTTGTCAAGTGAGGGCAGGGAAAAAGGGGCTGAAAAAAGATTGCTTTTTTCATGTTACTTTCCATAGGATCTGTTAACACGTCTACAGCCCAAACCGCTGGACAGAATTAAACCAAATTTGGCAGAAAGCTAGCTATCCATACACAGATTGTGCTTTTTCATTGAAATCTGTTCAGTAGTTTATTAGAAAAATAGGAAAATTCAAATGTGTATACCTCGTGCCGCGAAGTACTCACGATTAAAGTTGAGCTTGTGCAGGAAAGTGCACAGCTCTGATTGGCTGCCAACAGTTCAAACCAGGAAGTGTTGGCTGAAGCCGAGTCCCAGACAAAAAGTAGAACAAAAATTAAAGGGGCCAGGGTACAGATGACCAGACCTCTTAGCTCTGTTTTTTTTAATAGATTTTTTTTCTTAAAGCAATTTCGACATTCGCGAATTTGCAGTGCAAAAATAAAAAAATAAAACAAGCATGGGCATGATTTTTTTATAGGCCCCCGGGTGGGCCAGGTCCCTGGAGCATTACAAATGTTGTGTGAGGGGCCTCCTTGCCCCCCCACAGTCCCAGGGATCACCACCTCCCCAGATCTTTCATTTTTTTTTATGAGGGGGGGCCTCATAGACCACCTGCTGCCCTCCTATGGGGTTCCATTTTTATAAATGGGAGGCCCGCTGCCCCCCTTGCCCTAGGGACCACCACCCCTGGGGCTCCTATTACATCATATGCAAGGGGCACGGTCCCCCATGCCCTGGGGACCACCACCCCTTGGGCTTCATTTGAAATATATGCAGGGGGCCTTTCAGCCTCCCATGCCCAGAGACCACTACCCCTAGGGCTTCTATTGAACTATATGAAGAGACCAACGGCCCCCTGCATCCTGGGGACCATCACTCCCTGGGGCTTCATTTAAAATATATTTGCAGGGGGCCGTGGCCCCCCAGGCCCAGGGGACCACCACTCCTGGGGCAAAAATAAAAACAAAGTGAAGGTTGTTTTGGACCCCCTTAGACCACCACCCACTGATTCTATCTTCACATTGGAGGGGGGGCGTGCTGCTCCCCTCATGGAGCCATAGATGACCCTGGGGACTGCCACCTCCCAGGGCCGGCTCCTGCTATGTGCCGGGGTGCTCGTTCCCAAGACATAGCTCTGTGCTGTGGTGTGGCTTCAGCTCTGCAGCCAAGCCACAGCAAACACTTCGGGTTTTGACAGCAGGACCTGTAAAGCAAGTCCTGCTGTCAAAATCCAAAGCTTTAATTGCTGTCCCCTGCACTTGTGCAAACATGGAGATGCTGTCAAAGCAGATCTGTGCTTGATGAAGCAATGCCACTGTGAGGGAAGCCGTAAGACTTTCCCTGCAGTGTCAGGTATCCCTTAAAGGGCTTTTTATTTTAAAAAATAAATACATAAATAAATGAATAAGGAGGGGCTCCCTTGTGGTACCTGACAGCTGTAGCTCAGTGTGAAGATCTCAGACCTTCACAGTGAGCATTGCAAGTTCGAGTTTAGCTGGACTCGTTGCGCTTTTTTTATATAATAATGAAGTACACATTATTATATTTTTTTATAAATACTTTGGTTATTTTTATTTTATTTTAGCTCATTCTAACCATCAAATTACCAGACATCAAAACCTAAAAACTCTCTATCGCTCTCCCTCTCACTTTTTCTTCTCTCTGTCTCTCTTTCAATCAATCCTCCCACTCACACAACCACTCTCAGACCCACTCAGACACTCATCACAGACCCACTCAGTCCCTCATGCACTCACTCACAGTTCCAGTCGGACCCTCACGCACCCATTCACGCACCTAGTCAAACTATCAAACACCCACTCACAGACCGACTAACACCCTGATACACCCCCTCACAGATCCACATAAATACTGACACACCCTCTAAAATGCTGATGTACACACTCTCACAACCAGACAGACATGCTGACAGCCATTCTTTCCTCCAGATACAGCCTCTCACACCTATTCACACACCCAGAGAGGCCACGGTCAACTTCAGCTGTGCATGCGTAAAGGGACGTGAACAGGATCAGGTTGGGTGTTTAGCAGGGTTATCTGCAGGGACTGGCTGCAGGCCAGCCCTTGCGGGCAACCCCTACTGCACATGGGAGAAGGCTGTGCAGGGTTGGGTGCTAATAGGGGCTGGCCTCAGGCCTTGTGATCAACTGCTGCCAAGCACGCCGTGGGCTGCAGTGGTTGGATTCACCTATTACAGGTTACAGGGACGTTATAGTTAGGTTCTGAATTTTCTCATACAAAACCATCTAAATTCAGCAGTTATAGTTAGAGTTTTTTTCAAGTATCTAAAACCCACGCCCTAAGTGGAGCCAACCACAGCCTGAACCACTTGATGGAATTTCATAAAATTTGGCAGAAAGCTAGCTTTCAGTACGCAGCTTCTGCTTTCCCTTATTTGGTATAAATCTGTTTAGTACTTTGAGAAACCTAACGGAAAATACATTTAGATTTCTCTGGTAATAATGAGAAGCTTGTGCAGGGAGATGCAGAGCTATGATTGACTACCATTTCAGACCAGGAAGTTGGGTAGATACATTCTGACCCCTTAGCTCTGGTGGTGGGATCCCAGAGGGACTCCCCAGGGCTAAGAAGCATTCTTAAAACTTTTTTGTCACAAATTTCATGAATTTGCAGGAATTGATTTTTTAAAAGACAAGAGCAGGCTCCTGTGCTTGTTTCTGCGAGGCACTTCCACATAAAAATTTAACAGAGCAATTTTAGTGCAATAAGGCAATTACAGATCTTAAGCTTAAAATAAAATGGTATATAACATTTCCTTCCACATAAATTTTTTTTAAAAAAACTTACTAGTGCTATAAGGCATTAATAATAATAGGGCAACAGAACAATCTTAGTGAAGGTAAGGAAAATACAGCGCAAAAAAACGTCCTGTGTTTAAAATGAAATGATATCTAAAATTTATTCCCACATAGAAATTTAAAAGCGAACAGTAATAGACCAATGAGGCATTAGTAAAAATAGGACAAAGTGGCAAGAGACCTTCTATTGATTTTATTTACCCCTAGTTAAGTCTGATTGTTAGTACCAGACTTTATTACAACACATGCTATACAACCCATACGAACTACCTAGAAGCCTTCCCTTCTTTAAGATGTTCAGAGTGGGTTTTAGGGATTTTGTTATCATTTCCGCCCTCCCTATGACTTGGTTATTTCGAGAGGCTGTAATTTTGAGAGAGAAAATTTCCAAAAATTGAACCAGCCCAATGTTCAATATTGTATTTTGAGGGTTAAAAGCTGAAATTAATGCTTGTCTGCAGGATCTAATTCTTAAACCGTTTAATTCTTTTTCAGTAAGATTCTCCTTTCAACTGCCAAAGCTGGACAAATGCAGACCACATGCACCAAGTTTTCATCTGCTAGATGACAAAGACGGCACTCCTCACTCCTTCTTCCATTTTGGCATGAGGTCTAACGTTGGGACTTCCCCCAGCCTAAGTCTGAGAAAGGATTGCTTGATTTTCCGTGAATAGGAGCCAGCCATAAGTAGTGATACATTAAACGTTTTGTAGGAGTTGAGGATCAACCAACTGTACTCCCTTTTGGTCAATGAGACCCTATCTTCTAACCAGCTCTATAATTTACTTGCTTTATTCACAGCTTTATTGAAAACGGGGATGGGTACAGACCGGTCCCATACCTCATCTAAGTTCAAAAGACTCTTACTTTTTTCTAGATACCTTATGTAGTTGCAGATCCCTCTTTCTAGGATAATTTCCTGCCAGACTAGATTGGCTAAAGATCCTTTTGAAGCGCGGCTCAATTTGTAGCAGCATTTAATATATGTCGCGGGTCGGGCTAACGACTGTTTGACCAGCATGAATTCCAGTCCGACCTGGGCTGGCGAAGCACGCCCGGGGAGCCAAAAAACGAGTTTATAGATCTTTATCAGAAGCTTATCCAGTAGACCTACTTCCAACCCCTCATTATTTCGGTCCCGTAGGTGATAGTTAGAAGTAGTTTCGCTCTCATTACAACTGTTAATGGGTTCAGAGCATGACCACAGATTGAGTTTGCTAGCTTACAAAAGGCGTAAGTAAGGGCCTGCATCTTGTTTTTTATTGCTTCTTTTTGTGGCGTGTAATTACCTCTAGCGTCCACCACAAATCCTAGGTATCTATATGATGTTACTTCCTCTAGGGTTTTCCCATTCATATGCCATTTACATTGGCTGGTTGGCCTGCGGTTTAAGGTAATCATTTTAGATTTTTTATGATTGATTTCTAAATCATTAGATCCTGAGTATTCTTCTAATGCCTTTAACAATTTCTGCATGCCTATTCTGGTATTGCTGATTAGTAGTAGGTCATCTGCACATAGCAGATTGGATACTTGTTGACCGCCCAGTGTGGGAGAGTGGGATGAATGAACATTTAACTTGGTGGGGAGATCTGCGATGTACAGGTTGAAGAGTGTTGGGTCCAATACACAGCCTTGCTTCACACCCACTGTTGTTTTGGCTGCCCTGGATAGGTGAGAGCCTTCCCCCAATTTAACCTTCACCCAGGTATCAGAGTATATCATTTTGATGGCATTTAAAATAGAATGTGGCAGTCCACAAAGTACTAATTTGGCCCACAATTTGCCACAGGAGACACAGTGAAAAGCAGCTTTAAAGTCAACAAAACATAAATAGGTTGGAGTCCCCTTTGCTTTTGCTCTGTTTATGATCAGACCTAGCCCCATAAGATTTGTCAATGTTCCTTGGTTCCTTGTGAAGCCGGTTTGATTAAAGGGTAGAATATTGTTATCTGTAATCCAGGCTTCTAGATGTTTTAGCACACAGCAGGAAAAGTACTTGAGGTCAACATCTAAAAGAGCGATTAGTCTGTAGTTGCTTTGGGAGACCACGCTCCCTCCCTTATATATGGGGTGGATTATTGAGCCTTTCCAGGATGGCGGGACGTTGCCTGTTGTGAGCACATCATTAAACATCTTTCCGTTTCTTCTTTGAATAATGCTTGCGGTAAGCCATTAGGGTCAGGGGCACAGTCCGTTTGTGACTTTCCAATGATTTTTATTAGTTCTGGTGCGATAAATTTCAAAGCTTCAGGGAAGTTGGGTTCCCAGCCAATCATATGCCCCTGAATTTGAGGGCCTTCTTCGATGGTCAATTCTTTTAGATGGGACTTTAAATGGGATACCCATACTTCCTCTGTTATGTTTGCATTATTGCCTGCTTTTGCACCATTGTCTATTGTATTGATGATTTTCTAAAATCTTTTGGAGTCAGATGTTTTGGTCGCAAAATGTAGTTTGGCCCACAGGACCTCCTGTTGGTCTTTTTGTAAAGGTCCAAATATCCCTTTTATACAATTTCATTTGCTCTCTCAGAGCAGTCAATATTGATCCATTATCCGGGCATTTACGCAGTGACTTTAGCATTTTACCTACAGCTGCTTTCCTTTTGCGCACTGGCAGCGGTAAAAGTTAACTTTGGCGGTGATTCAATTGTGCTCCCTTTCTCGTATTACTTATGGAATCTTTTTTATGAGGTCCAGGGCAAAATTCTCCCAAACTGTTGTCAACTTTGCCCCACTTGTGGTCAATGATTCTAGCTTTCGTAGGGCCTCTTTTGCCTGACTTTCAATGGTGTCAGAGGACCATTTAAGTCGCTTTAGATCTAGCTTTAGATTTTTGGTGCCCAATGCCCCATTTAGGGCTACCACTGCTTGTGGTACAATCCACTCAAACCATAAAGGTTACGCTAAACTAAAGAGTTTGTATGTAAAAAACATCAGGAGGATAGTGCAGTACTTTGCATAGTGATGAACTTCTAGCCTTGACATTTTCAAACAGAAGAGATGTCTGCATGCTAACAGCCATTCATGATTAAACCTCTTCACCTGTGACTGTTTGAGGTCAGATTGCTGAAGTGCTCAAGTCTGTGTGCATTTTAGACTATAATAAGCTTGTAGATGGTGTGATAGAGTAGTTGAAAGGTTAGAGCCTTCCAGTGCAGTTCAGAAGTCATACATTTAGTATGAGAAGATGGCTGTACATTTGCTTCATTTGGCAACCTTTAAAGATTTTGTTGCATTCAAGGATTGTTCTCCAGATTCAAAGATAACAGTTGTTCAGTTTCAGTAGTTTTTAATAGGTAGCCTTGTTATAGTTGAGCAGGTGAGTGTTCCTTGAGTTGGAGTGGTGGAGGATGTAGCTAGATTGAAAGATCATCACTTCTTTGATTATGTGCCTCCCACACCACAAAAAAAGTTCACTTTTCCTGGGTGGAGTGTATTGAGTCACGCTACTTGGATCTCCACAAAGTGGCCCAAAACTCTGCAGCTTATGCGGAGTTCCATGGATGGAGTTACCCGCCTCGCAATTCAAAATTGTGCGCACATATCCATCTTGTTTTTCTTACTCTGGTCATGGTGCTGGGCCGAGTTTGAATTCTTCTATTATCTTTTCAATCCTCCACCCCCTTAATTCAACTACAACTCATTTTTATTTATTGTATTAGAGTGTGTTTTTGTGTGTGCATTTTACGTTTTTTTAAAATGTTTGTTTTCATGACTTCTTGTATTTTTTTTCATTATTTTTCCCTTTACTTCCTTACTGAACTTCCTTCCTTCCTTCCTTCCTTCCTTCCTTCCTTCCTTCCTTCCTTCCTTCCTTCCTTCCTTCCTTCCTTCCTTCCTTCATTCCTTCCTTCCTTCCTTCCTTCATTCCTTCTTTCCTTCCTTCCTTCCTTCCCTCCTTCCTTATTTCCTTCCCCTTTGTATTTTTATTTTCTTTCCCCACCCAGGCCAGGGCCATGGCAGAGCAAGGTGGCGAGCAAGGGAGTGGTGGCACTAGGCCCTCCCAAGCAGCCAATGCCGGCAGCCGCCTACCTTTTGCGAGGTGGATGTGGAAGTACTCATTTGTTATGTGCAGTACCACCGCCACTTCTTGCTATCAGCAGGTGGCAAGCCTGGCAGCGAGTACCCCCTGCAGGAGTGTCAGCTGCATTGAAGGAAGTTGCGCTTGTGTGTGCAGCACACCAGCCAGGCACAATGCACCATCCAGCAGCTGACGCACCGCTGGGTGGATATCATCAACTGAGAGCAGGACCTGCTCGACATGTTGGGTGTAGAGATTCTGGGGCTCATGAGTATTAACTATATTATTAACTATATTATTTTGTTTGTGTACAATCCTAACTTTTTTGTTCCAAATACAATGCTGCTCACATTCAGAGGTAAGTTCCATTTAGTTTACATTAAGAATATTGTCATGTGATTCAGTTAGAGCTAGATAGGTGCTCAACGCTATCTCATCGTACTTGTCGCCGCTCACTTAGGCTGATTGTTTAAGGTTTAAGACGCTATTGGAATGCAGACTCCTCTGTCCTCCTGTCACCATAGTGAATTAATAATATCAGTGAGTTAGCGTTCTCTGTGACTTTTATCTATGTAGCTCGTACTGTCCCAAGCAATTTCACACTGATGCATAGTACTAGTATGCATCTATGCATTGCAAAAAAGGGAGACTGAGTTGGTCTATAAAGGGAGTTGAGAGATTCAAATAGAATCAAAGATCATTCATTACAATGCATTAAATCCAAGTGTAGTGTTTGGCAAGTTAATTTGGAAGAGAGATTTAGGAGTATAGCCAGCTCAACAATAGTTGATCATACTAGTTCCATAGGTCGTCTGATTTAGATAAGTACAATGTTACTGCCTGCGCCTGTTATAATAATTTTGTGGAGATTAACTGTAGCACTGATTGCCTCCCTGGCTTTGCTTACATTGTGAACCAACAAAATGCCCAGAGTGATATTTTTGTTAGAAGATACTGCAGTGCTAACCGAACTGTAGCAATAATTGCTCACTTAGTTTACCTACTTTGTTTTATGGTTATCAAAGCTATGGTTCAAAATGTGGGCATTTAATTTGTGTTCTAATCCCTTTAATCACTGTATTTGTTAAACGAGGCAGATATGTGGTCCACCCATCATAATTCATCAGCCCCACCTCCTTGCCCAGGACATTTAGCCACACATGACAGAAGTAGTGCAGTATGGTTCAATTCGTACCTGCAGTGTTGGCTGTGCAATGTGTGCCTGCTTTAGTTAATACATTGCAAACCAAACATACAAGGTGTGTTTCCTTTCACCCACTCACTCACCTCTTCATTCTTTCCTAGATATTTTCATCCCAGCCCACCAAACAAATTTGAAAACTCCATTCTTGGCATGTGCCACATTTTTATGGCCATGTGAAGTGTTTCTAAAATATATTTCATGGTTTCCCATAATAGATTTTTTTTTGCCCCTGTTCAGATTTAGCAAAATCTCTACCAACCTGCCTAATTCTGCTGCCTTACCCTGCAGTACAGTAAGTCACATTTCCTTTCCTTACTGGCCAGCAAATGAATTTCTTGGAAAGAATGTGTGGTGGTGAGAGGACCAGTGAGTAAAGTGGAACTAGTAAGTGCCCGACTTGATTTCAATTTTAGTGTAAGGGATACTCTGTGATGAACTTGCCAAATGCAATTTAAATAGCCTGTTCTTTTCCCTGTAGTGCAAGGCATCATTTTCACCACTGACCACTTATGGCAGACAGGATAATATATCCGCATTTTATATATGACATGCGTGACATATCTTATTTATTATTCATCTCCCTCTTTGGAGTCAGGGTAGAAACCAAGTAAAAGACATTTGAAGAAGAGCAGGGCCATTGGAATTAAAGATAGATAATTGTCAAACTACAGCTGTCCCAGCTTCCCCAGCTTCCCCAGCTTCCGACAGTAGCAAAGTACTCAAAGTACTAACTAGCATGCCTCCATTAATTTGGCACAACAACTTGAACTTCATAGTGCATAATGCCTTATTCATAAATGAGAGATTATTCATTTTCTTTTTCCACTTAAAGTATCTCTTCAGTTACTAGAAAAACATTTAAAAGAAAAAAAATGAAATCACAGTTTTCTTAATCTGGTGTTAATATGCCTTAATTCTTTTCTACCAGACAGTCAGTGTGTTTTATGTGAGGCATGTGGGTAAACAAATGCCTTTTGGCCCTGTGACTCTCCTAATCATAATCACATCAAATCCTAATGTCTTTAGGGGACCAGCAATGTACTGCTAGAAGTGTTTGCTCAGAGTATATTTTACGAATCACAATGTTTGTTTTTTTGCTATACCTCATCCTGCTGGTCCATGCGTACCACCAACCAGGCAGGAAATAAGAAGCCAATTGCGGCGGCAAAGACTGAAGATTATATATGCTGAATACCTGTGACTGGTGGTTCTGAAGGAGGTAAGAGGGGGAAAATACCTGCCTCTGACCCAGGACCCATTTCAGTAGCACTACATCCACTGCATCACCGGTGCCACCGCCAGGTGGCAGGGTCCCTGACAGGATCTGCTGCCACCTCCTCCCAATCTGACAGGGCATTGCTCCACCGTATCCTGCAGTGGATGGACGGTATGGAGAGCTGGCTTACCATAATCAAGCAGAGCCTGGACCAGCTCCGGAGCCAAAGAGAAAGTGCCCTCTTCTGAGCCCTTTCTAATTTTTTTTATTTTGGTGGGAGGGACTTGTTGTGGGTGGATAGGGTAGGGAGGGAGTTGGGACTGGGTTTCACGTTGGACTTTTATTGGAATTTTTGGGGACAGGGTTAACTGTTTGGGGAGAGGGGTGGGCTTGTAGTGGGTAGAAAAGGTGGTTTTCTATTTGTTAAAAATAAAAGAGGGTACTTTATTTTACCTGATTTATGCCTCAAATGTTTATTTTTGTGTTTTAGTTTGCACTGCTGTCTTTTAGTGTAGAACATTTTTAAATCTGCTAAAACAAGTGTATGTCATTTACTTATACTCTTGATCCACTGTCCTCTGCAACCATATTGACCACAAGGAGTTGATTCACATTGCCTGTTTTGCTTACAAAAACCTAGATACACACAAACAACATATTCTTCAGTACAAGTTCATTACTAACTTAACAAGTTCATGTCAATCCATAGTTCTTCTCTTCACTGAACAGATGAGGCAAAGGAGTCTTCTTATTGAAGGGTTTTTGCCATGGTGGCATTTTAAGGGGGTAGTTCTAGTAGTAGCTAGGAGGGCATCAACAGGGAAGACAGAAGGTGCCACTTCCACCTATACAAACTCCAAATGCAGGATTTTTCAAAGGGCTATCCATCACTGTCAACCAGATTGAAAGAAAACAGAGAATTTGTTGGTCATACAATATCATAACTTTAGGAAGACAGAGACCAGACTACCACAATGACAGTATTTGACACACAACAAAGAAGACCTGATAGGATAATAACAAATAGCAATATCACCTTTGTATGTGAAATGGTGGGGATCTGGAATTTAAAATTCAAACTTGAGATCATGGTGCCAGGAGAAGTGGGCCCAGAGTCAGGAGTAGTTGGACAAGGTAAAGCGATTACACAACACACAACAAAAGGCCTTAATGATGATGCTGATAGGGCCAGTGTGGAATATTGCATAGGTAATAAAAGACAATGCAGTGAGTTGGTGTCACTTTCACCACATTCGCCCCAGCAAGTGTATGATCCATTTATGGTGTAAAATTAAGTCACACCTCAATGAATCACATAGCCTGGGGAAAGAGGGTTAGTGCCTCGATGAAGGGGTGGGCAAAGGGATTTGGGGAAAGGTGTGACAAAGACAAATACTACACAAAAGAAACCACAACAGTATTCATCAGAGTGATGAGCACCACACCATCATCAATCTGTTGTGGAAGGAAACGATGAAGGGCCAAGTATGACACAGTGAATTTAAGTGCAAATGTTATGTCTTCTAGGTTTGAAGATTACAAATTATGTAGGATTTAAATTGACCCACGCACTTCTAAAAAATATGACTATTAAAAGAAATGGTGCTGTTTTGCTAAACTGGGTGGTGCATCTCCATTCTTCTTAGAATGTCCATTATTCTTGGGTACCAGGCTGAACCTGCCTGGTAAGCAAGCTAGAGTGTTGAGCTTTCACCAAGTTATGTTTGTGCAGGAGAGGACTAGGAAAAGGCCTGCATATTGAAAAAAAAACAGTAACTTTATTATGGAGTAAAGGAGAAGGGCAAAAGGAAGCCAGGTAAGTTGAACGAGATGTACCAAGAAGACACAGTAGCAGCTCAAGAACAAATGAGGAGATTCACATTTGAGACAGCAATGCAGCAAATACATACTCAGCAACATTTCCCAAATTAATGCACCTCTCTCCAGTCCACAGAGCTGAGTGAGTGCCACGCCTCAGAGTCTTCACCATCATCATGGTTTCCCTTTGAAGTTAATAACTTTCTCCATCTAGCTGTTGAGGTAGCCCCGCCCTGAGTTCTTCCAAGCTTCACCTTATGATTCCGACCCATTTCCAAACTGAGGGAGGTAGACTTGTGTAGTGTACTGCTGTTGAAGAACAAATAGGGAAAAGAACTGGAGTATTTTGTGTAGATTTGTGTTTAGTAACTAAAGTGACTCGTCTGGTCTGAGAAACCAGTAAAAAGGAGTAGACCCTGCAGGTAAATTTCACTAAGTTTGAAAGGCCAATCTCTTTTAAGAAAACATGATCACCCATCAACCCCCAAACATTGCAAATAATTGGAAACAAATTTGTTGAACTCCCTCCCTTACTGTCAGCCACCACACACCTCATCAATCATCACTCACAATCACTCAATATATCACTTACTCATTGGTGAAATAGTAGTTTTCTCTTCCAATCCTAGCATGGTGGTTGAACAAAATATTATCTCCTCTTTTATGGTAGCAGCACATTGGAATTCGCATTGGAACTGGCAATATACGTGCGTAATAATAATAATAATAATAATAATAGTAATGTTATGAGTCAAAAACTGTGAGATTGAGGAAATGAACAAACGCAGGTTCCACTCTTTCCTTGGGTATTCCTCTATTGGTTTTTACAGACAGAGGGAAGCCATTGATGTAATTACTTTGGGTACGAACTGAGGAAACACATAGAGTGGAGATACACACCTGTGAGCCCTGAAGAACTTGCATAGGATGAAACCCGTTGGCTAGTTGTTGAAGGAATCTTTTATGATCAAAATTTAAACAAGGAAATGAAGGACTTTCATTTAAAAAATGATATTTTCCTGAGAACTGAGGACTTTTCTGGTCCATCTGATTTGTTAGGAAATTTGTTTTAAAATGAAAATGAACACTTCAGCTTGAGGGATTGTCCCATGGGTGTATATGTCTTGGATCTTTAAACGTATTCAGTTGTATGTTGCGATTGGTGCTTAAGCACTTGTTTATTTATGATCAAAATGAACCAGCATTTTAAACCACCTGATTACACCGTTCCCGAAACACCACAGGAGGAGGAAGAGGATGATTGGCCAGAATCATATATGATTGAAGACCAATTTCTTGGATGGACCACCTGGGTTTGAGGATGAAATCTACTTCCCGGACTGACTATGCCAGTGCCGCCTTAGAACTTTATAATTATTTCACATTTAGCTTATTTCTTTCTTTGCCACAGTATCCTCAATCATATTAATTAATCTTAAAGGGAAAGCACTAACATTGGCAGTATGAAAGAGGTTCTGGGATACTCCTGCACAGGATCAGGAGCTCAACCTGTCAAAGATTATCACTATAACCTATTCAAGTATCTTGCCTATTAAATAGGTTGGTTAAAACAATCTATAAGAGAGTCTTTCATGTCCCGCACTTGGCTTCACCTGCGCTGGTACGGTTGGAGTTCGGGCTTTCGGATTTGGTGGCAGTTGACGCGGGTGCTTTCTTGAAGTTGTGTTATAATCTGCTTCAGGCCTCTGACGGCCACCTGGAGGCAGTCCTGTGGCAAGAAATTAGTGAGTTGAAACCGAAGTGCACCTATTCCCAATTGTTGGTTGAATGTAAACGGCGATTGGATGCTGGTGATATTTGGGAAAGTAATCCCCCTTACTCCTTGTTTAAATCAGAGATTAAAAGGCTTATTCAACTGTATTCTTATCACTCTGACTGTTCCATTTTTGCCCATCTGAAGCATGCCTGGGCAGTAATTGGCTCCTTTAAGCCAGGTATGTCCTCCAGTTTTTTCTCTTGCACATACGGGGTTTGGTTAAAAAAGGCCTTTTAGACAGTCTAGCCCGCACTGTCAAGCCAGGTCCTCCCTGGAACGGAAACAAGCATCCTAGGACCGCTTTCAGGGTATCACCCTTCATCAGCCAAGCTAGCTTGAATTCAGTGGCACAGTGAGCAAGGGACCCACGTCTGGGCATTCCCTTCCCACTTGGCCTGCCAGTTCGGGCTGGACTGTTCCCATGGGGGACAGGGTCAAGACTGATTTGCATATGGCTGGGTCTGAGCTGGAACGGCATGGCAAATAAAAAAAACTGATGCATTAAACGGAGATCTGTCACTGGGGGTGATTGTTTGATTTGTTCTGCATTCCATCCATTTTCTGTTGTTTTTGTATTTGCAGCCCAGGTGGGAAGAGTATGCTCAGATGTGGGCCCCATGCTGGCTTTGCCACCATTTTCAAACTAGCCTCGCTGATGAAGGGTGAAACCCTGAAACTGGTCCCAGGATGTTTTTTTTCTGGTCCATGGAAAACCTAGCCTGGCAGTTCGGGATGGACTTTTCCCATGGGGGACAGGGCCAAGACTGATTTGTATATGTTTGGGTCTGAACTGCAATGACAAGGCAATGAAAACAAAATGATGGATTAAACCCAGATCTGTGACTGGGGGTGAATGTTTTATTTGTTCTGCATTCCGTCTATCTTCTGTTGTTTTGGGATTTGTCACCTCATGTGGGAAGGGTATGCCAAGACATGGGTCCCGTGCTTGCTATGCCACCAGATTCAAGCTAGTCTGCCTGAAACCGGTCCCAGGATACTTGTTTGTGGTTCAGTGAAGATCTGGCCTGGCAGTTCGGGCTGGTCTGTTCCCAGGGGAACAGGGTCAAGATTGATTTGCATATGGCTGGGTCTGAGCTGGAATGGCATGGCAAGCAAAAAAACTGATGGATTAAACCCAGGTCTGTGACTGGGGGTGAATGTTTGATTTGTTATGCATTCCGTCCATTTTCTGTTGTTTTTGCACTAGTAGGCTTGCAGAACTTATAGTAGCACCCACATGAGCAGCCCATTAAACATGTCTCAGACCTGCCTCTGCAGTGTCTGTGTGTGCAGTTTTGCACTGCTGATTCAACCTGTACCCACTTTTTGTATGTGTAAGGAACTCCTAAGATAGGCCTCAGGTAGCCCCATGGCCCAGGTGCAGTGTATGTTAAAGGTACAACACGTGCTGATGTGTTTTAGATCTCCTGACAGTGAAGTACTGCCAAATTCGTTTTTCACTGTTGCAACACATATCTCTCTCATAGGTTAACATGGGGACTGCCTTTAAATATCTTTTAAGAGAAGTTTCTCTTTGGGAGCAGAAAGAGATCTAGAGTTTGGGGTCTCTGAATTCACAGTTTAAAAATACACCTTTTGGTAAAGTTGTTCGTTAGATTGTCAGTTTGAAAATGCCACTTTTAGGTGGCCATTTTCTTGCTTAACCACTCTGTGCCTCTGCCTGCTTGTAGAATCCACGTCTGTGTCAGACTGACGGTTGGGCTGTTTGTGAATTCCCTTGAGACAGTGACACAAAGGGAGCTGGGGTGTAGCGTTCATATCCTGATGAGTCTCCTAGGCTAAAGTGAGTCGGGAGGAACTGACACTCACACCTGAAGGGGCTGTGCCTGTCTCACACAATTTAGTCTCTGACCCCCTGGTGTGTGTCTGGGGCTAGGCTTGGGCAAGGCAGAATCTTGTCAACAACAGAGAATTTTCCTTTGAAGTTTGCCTACTTAAATGGCAGAAAGGAGTGCAAGAATTGGACCCGAAACCCCAGACTTTTAGATTACTTCTGGAGAGCTGGAGGAGGAGTACTGTCCCTGTGACTGTGCTTTGCTGGGTTGGGCTGAAGTTGCTGCTTCTACCTGAAAGAGGACAAAGACTGGACTTTGTGGTATATTCCCGCTTGTGAAGTGTTTCCAAGGGCTTGGACTGACCTTGCCTGCTGTTTTGAAGTCTCAGGGCCATCGAAGACTTCCTCAGCCAGCACCTGGACTCTCTGCTGAGGCTCCTACCGTTCCAAGTAGTGCCCACTCCAGTCCATGGGCCCTTGAAAGGTGAAGCTGTTGAAACCAAGGGAGAAATCCATGTATAGGAGCCGTGCAGGGAAAAATTTGATGCACCAACTGCAATGTGGCTGTAAAAATGACGCACCACCTGCATCGAGGCTGAAAAATTGATGCACCACCTGCATTGTGGCAGGGAAATCGATGCATCACCTGCCTCAGTGCAGGAGAAATGACGCAACACCTGCTTGCAGCTGCTGAAATCAACACAAGCCCCATGTAGTGCGGTTCTTCGTCACTGTGCAGCTGGATTTCACACACATCGTCTTTGGGCGTCAAAATCAACGTGATCTGAGGTGCCCGTCTGGAAATCGACGCATGGCTCTTCTGCGGGAAAGAAAAACAACACATCACCAGCTGACTGGAGAAGAAACAACACACAGTCTCACTTGCGAGTAAGGAATTGATACATCGCTGACTTTTCTGACACACACTATGCAGATGAAGCTTTATTTTTGACGCAAACCAGGTACTTTGTGCAATATAAACGCATCCATTGTTTTCTATGGATTAGGACTCTTTTTTTAATTTTAAAATGCATAACTTTACTTGTGTATGTTGAATTTTAGTTGTTTTGGTCTTGTTTGATCTAGACAACTGTTGTCTATTTTTCTAAACTGTTTTTGTGTTCATTCTGTAGTATTTTCACTCTATTACTATGGGAGTTTGTACAAATACTTTACACTTTGCCAAACTACCAATGGGGTGAGCAGGGGTTAACTTAAGTGTGTTTTGCCATTGCCCTGACTAGAGTGAGAGTCTTTGCTTGGACAGAGTGCAAACTGACTGCCAACCGGACACCCCATTTCTAACATGAAGATGTTTACCAAACATCAGAAAATTACAGGGAAATGTTTTGTTACCATCATTACTGACACAATTATATACATAAAGCCAGCACCACGAGAAATGTGTACAATTACACCCATTTGGAACATTGTCCAAGTCCACCAGTGGGGAGTTCTAAAGCGTATGTAGAGAAGATTGCATATTTTCCTGGTTATGATGTCACAAATGTTGAGTCTTATGATTTTAAATTGCCTCCTATGACATTTCAGAAAGTCCTATTAACAGATACCAAATTCTTCTATTCTGAGTCCTTTGTTTCACAGTTGGCTATTGAAGGCTATGAATATTGGTTGAGGCCAATTGATTTAAAGAATGTGTTGGGAGCTAGAAATTGGCAAATAGAGGTGCAGGGGGCCTTAAATAATGGCGCTAAGCTTGTTTAGTGCCATTATTTAACGCCTGGTTATGGGCAGGCGTAAGGGGACCTGTAGGCAGATTTCTGTTGGACCTGACAGACTTAGAGTGGTCACCCCTAACTTATTTGCCTGCCTCCCTCCACTTTCTGGTCACTGTTTTTGCTGGTTTTAGGACTCTGCATACTTTACCACTGATAACCAGTGCTAAAGTGCATATGCTCTCTCCCTTAAAGATGATGACATTGAATTATACCCAATTGGCTTATTTAATTTACTTATGAGTCGCTAGTAAAGTGCACTATATGTACCCAGGGCCTGTAAATGAAATGCTACTAGTGGGCCTGCAGCACTGCATGTGCCACCCACTCAAGTAGCCCCTTATCCATGTCTTAGGCCTGCCATTGCAAGGTCTGTGTGTGGAGTTTCACTGCCAAATTCGACTTGGCATTTAAATGTACTTGCCAAGCCTAAAACTCCCCTTAAGTCACCCCTAAATTAGGCCCTAGGTAACCCATAGGGCAGGGTGCTGTGTAGTTTACATGTCCTGGTAGTGTAAAACTCCTAAATTTGTTTTGCACTGCTGTGAGGCCTGCTCCTTGCATAGGCTAACGTTAGGGCTACCCTCATATACTGTTTGAGTGGTAGCTTCTGATTTGGAAGGAGTAGGAAGGTTATATTTAGTATGGCCCGAATGGTAATTCAAAATCCTGCTGACTGGTGAAGTTGGATTTTATATTACTATTTTAGAAAAGCCACTATTAGAAAGAGAGCATTTCTCTGCACTTAAATCCTTCTGTGCCTTACAATCCACATCTGGCTAGGTTAAATTGACAGCTCCCTTGTGCATTCACTCAGATAAACCCCAAACACAGGATGCACAGCCTCACATGCATACTTCTGCATTTTGAATGGTTCTTCCTGGGCTGGGAGGGTAAAGGGCCTGACACTTACATGTCAAATGACAGTAGCCTGCCCTCATACAAAGGACTGCCATAACCCCTACTGGGACCCTGGCAGACAGGATGGAACTGAAAGGGGGCCTTGAGCACTTCTAAGCCACTCTTTGAAGTTCCTCCCACTTCAAAGGGCCATTTGGGTATTTAAATAGGGCCTCTGCCCCTACCAACTCAGACACTTCCTGGAGAAGAGAACCTGAACCAGAACCTGCAACCTGCCAAGAAGACCTGCCTGGCTGCCCAAAGGACTCAACTGACTGCTTTCTGTGAAGGACTGCTGCCTTGCTGTTGCTCTGCTGCCTTGCTGGTCTCTGCCTGTTCTGAGAAGTGCTATCCAAGGGCTTGGATAGAGCTTGCCTTCTGTTCCGTGAAGTCTCAGGACCAAAAAGACTTAATTACTGCAAGAAGAACTCCCGGTACGGTGAAAATCGACGCACCGCCTGCCAGAAACGACTCACTGCCTGCCTCCCGGTGAAAAATTCACTGCACGCCGACCCGGATCGACGCAGCCTGACTTCACAAGGAGAAGATCGACGCACACCAGCATAGCGACTGGAAATTTGACGTACAGCCCACTGGATCAATGCACAGTCGAGTCGGAACGACGCAGCCCAATTTCCTGAGAGGAACCGACGCAGCGGCTGCCGTGTGGTAGAAATTTCTACGCAATGCCTACTCGATCGACTCAGCCCCTGTGACTTCGTCCTGTCAGTGTGGGATTCTAACGCATCATCCCCAGGGCGTCCGAAAACCCCACGACCTGAAGATGATCCAAGACTGAGCTCCAGAAATCGACGCAAAGCCTTCCCTGCGTGAAAAATAAACAAGGCATCGCCGTGTGCGGCCCGAGAAATTGCCGCACACCTCCCTGTTTTCCACGCATCTCCTCCCCTGCGGTTCTTTGCAGAGATTTTGAACGCAAACCAGGTACTATGTGCTTGCAAGAGAAATTTATTGCTTTCAAGAGATTAAAGACACTTTATATCATTTTTACAGTGATACCTCAACATATGCTTATTGAATCCTAATCGTTTTGACCTGCATTTTACCAGATAAATATTATAAAAAATTTTAAACACTGTGTGGTGTATTTTATGGTGTTCTACTGTGTTATTGCATGATTTATTGCACAAATACTTTACACGTTGCCTTCTAAGTTAAGGCTGACTTCTCAGTGCCCAGAGGGTGGGCAGAGGATATTTTGGATTGCGCAGGTTTGCACCAAAAAGTATAAATATGGACCTCAGTGTTACAAAAATAAAGGTACTTTATTTTGGTGGCACAAATGTCAAAAATACCTTAGAGACTATACTCCCTTAGGAGGTAAGTAATATACACAATACATATAATAGCAGTAAAAACAGAAAACAGTGCAAATAGTGAAAATCACAGTAGTTAGAAATGGGCCTAGAGGGAACACAAACCATATGCTAAAATAGAGGAATGAGAAAGTCGGTTTCCCACCTAGGTAAGTGTAGTGTGCAGAGGGGCACTAGGAGTGTAAGAAAACACCAAAGGTAAGTGATAGAACCCACCTCAGAGCCAGAGCAGGAGTAAATCACAACAACTTTCCTAGAACACACAAGAACACATGATGGAAGATTTTGCAAGAACCAGAAGAGACTGCAAGACACCAACAATAGATTCCTTGGCTTGAGGACCTGTGGAAGAAGGGGACTAAGTCCAAGAAACACTGAAGAGTTGAGGGAGAACAGGAACCCCTGCTAACCTGGATGAAGGTGCAAAAGAAGAATCACCGGTGAGGAAGAACAGTCAGTACTGCACCCAAGAAGATGCATGTGGGTTCCTGGTTAATGCAGATGATGTCACACGTCGGATGGATGACTGCAGTCTGGTCTGCGTCACTGGATTCCACCAACAAGCCTTGGAACACGTAAAGCTTGCAGTTAGTGGAAAATGGCGCTGCCCGGGTCCAGGAGGGACCTGGTGGCCTCTACCCAGGAGGGAAAGACAGACTGGGCTCTCAGCAACTCTGAGTGCCCTCAGAAGACCAGGCAGCACACACAAAAGTCCCACAGCACAGGGACAAAGAAGGTGCAAAAGGAGGCCCATGCAGCACAACACAAAGGGATCCCACGTCACCGGAGAACCATGCAGAAGGCTGTGCGTCACAGGAAGGAGTGGTGGGGGACAGAGCTGCACAGTGCACGAGGAACTTCATGGAAGGATGCCAATAAGCCTTGACAACTGCAAAACATGTGGTGCAAGGGGGTACTGCTTTGCATGGAGAGGCAAGATCTCACCTTCACCAAAGTTGGACAGCTAGACTTTAGGACTATCTGAACCACTTCAGTCCACCACCCCGGTGGCTGGATCCATGCACTTCTTCGGGAGAGGGGACAAAAGCCACCAATTGTCACTGCAGAGGGGTGCCTGCTGAAGCAAAGAAGTGACTCCTTCACTTCAAGGGAGATTCCTTCGTTCTTCTTGTGCAGGCAGAAGACTGGCTGTCCTCTGAGGATGTACGACCAGGAAACAGTTGCAGTTGCTGGCAGTAGGTGAAGATGCAATGTTGCAGAAGTCGTCTTTCCTTCTTTGTTGCAGTTGTAGAGTTCCTGGAGGGTCTAGATGCAGTTTCTTTGGTAAGAAGGTGAAGTAAAGGATGTAGAGGATTCCTGCTGGAGTCTTGCAATCTGAAGGAGGAGCTCTGAGCACCACCCCTGGGGTGGTGATGGACAGTGGAGTGGTCACTCCCCTTTCCTTTGTCCAGTTGCGTGCCAGAGCAGGGACTGGGGTTCCGTGAACCAGTGTAGACTGAATTGTGCAAGGACGCCACCATCTGTGCCCTTCAAAGCATTTCCAGAGGCCCCTCCCATGCCTGTAACATCTATTTCCAAAGGGAGAGTGAAAGGGAAATTCTTTGTTCTGCGTTCCTGGGCTTGAGCTGCTTGAGCAACAGGAGGGCAGAAACCTGTCTGTGAGGTGGCAGCAGCTGGAATTGCCTGGAAAACCTCAGAAGGCTGGTATTCCACTGTGGAGTCCCCAGAGTGCATAAGCCATACGCCTTAAGCCAGTCTACACCAGTTCAGGGAACCCCAAGTCCCTGCTCTGGCATAAAATTGGACAAAGGAAAGAAGAGTGAGCACTCCCCTGTCCATCACCACCCCAGGGGTGGTGCCAGGAGCTCCTCCAGTGTGTCTCAGACCTCTGCCATCTTGGATCCAGTGGTGTGAGGGCACTCTGGAGGCCTCTGAGTGGCCAGTGCCAGCAGGTGACGTCAGAGACCCCTCCTAATAGGTGCTTACCTGACTAGGTGGCCAATCCTCCTCTGAGGGCTATCTAGGGTCTGTCCAGTGGGCTTTACCTCAGACAACGACTTGCAAGAATTCACCAGACTTCCTCTGCACCTCTCTCTTCGACTTCTGCCAAGGATCGACTGCTGACTGCTCCAGGACACTTGCAAAACTGCAACAAAGTAGCAAGAAGCCTAACAGTGGCATTGTAGCGCCTAATCCTGCTGGCTTTTTCGACTGTTTCCTGGTGGTGCATGCTTTGGGGGCTGCCTGCCTTCATCCTGCACTGGAAGCCACAAAGAAATCACCTGTGGGTCGACTGAATCTTCCCCCTGCTCTTGCAGGCACCGAACTTCAGCGTCACGGGTACTCTGGGACCCCTCTCATCTTGACGAGCGTGGCCCCTGGATCACAGGTGGTGGACCCAAATGACCCAGACTGTCCAGTGGTCCAACTGTCCAAATTTGGAGGAGGCAAGTCCTTGCCTCCCCTCTCTAGATAGTAATCCTTAGCACTGCATGAACTGCAGCTACCAGGGCTTCTGTGCACACTTCCAAGAAATACTTCATGCAAAGCCAAGCCCAGCTCCCCACCACTCTGTCCTGCAATGCTCAGCTCCCTGGGTTGATCTCCTTTGTCATGGGACCCTCTTTTGCAGTGTTGAGATGACCGCCATGTTCAGACTTCTTGAACCCGTGTTTAAGTGCTTCTGCGGGTGCTACCTTCTTGTGCATGGGCTTTCTACATTGCTGAGCGCCCCCTCTGTCCCCTCTAGCAAAGGCGCAATGGTTAGCGTCAGGAAAAATGACTCTAACCTGTTCTTAGCGCCACACAGCATCAAAGTATAAATTTGACGCCAGGGTGGCGTTAAGAAATTACGCTAGCCAGGGCTAAAATGTTTGACTCAAAACTGCATTTGCGCAGTTTTGTGCACATCCAAAGTAACTGCATAATGGACCTTATCTGACATTGTCTTTGTTGTAAAAATGACATGTTATTTTGTATGATGTAAATTGCAGATGAAACAATGTTATTTAGAGTGTAAATGTGGTTGGATCGAGTGTTCATACCATTATTTACAATGGCTGAAGCTGTCTGTAAGTTTTCCTCATCTATTTGCCCTAGCCAGGCGGCGACTGCTTTTTGTGAAAGTGAAAGTGTACACATTTCATTATATATTTCATATAAGAAGTGTTATATGCATGGTTTTCGTCGACCTAACAAGAAATCGTGTAAGTCTGTTGTTAGAAATGGGGTCTTTGGTTGACAGTCAGGTGACCCCCTGTTCAAGCAAGGACCCTCACTCTTCTCAGGGTAAAAGAGAATCACCCTTAGCTAACCCCTGCTTACCCCCTTGGTAGCTTGGCAGAGCAGTAGGCTTAACTTCAGAGTGCTAGGTGTAAAGTATTTGTACCAACACACACAGTAACTTAATGAAAACACTACAAAATGACACAACACCAGTTTAGAAAAATAGGAAATATTTATCTAAACAAAACAAGACCAAAACGACAAAAATCCAACATACACAAGTCAAGTTATGAATTTGTAAAGATTAAACTCAAAAATAGCGCTTAGAAACAAAAATGCTTTGATGAGGTGTTAACACGGCGTTGTGACGGAGTCGTTCTCAACAAGCCGACACCAGCGGCACCAGACACGGAGTCACGTAGACCCCCAAGTACAGTACCTTTGGTGAAGAGTGAAAACAAGCCGATGCGCGAAGTTGGGGATCGCGGCGTCTGTGTGAAACGTTGAATCCGTGCACTTCGAGCGGCGTCGATCACGACGTGGTGTGGCGACTTCCATGGAGTCGTGGACTTCAGCGAGGCTGCAGTGGCGTCGGGCCTGCAAAGAGCGTCGCGTTCCAGCGAAGGTCACGGTGTCGGGTGCAGGCGGTGCCACCGGATTCAGCAGCGGTGTCGGTCTGAAGTCGTCCGAAGTCGATTTCCTTGGATTTCCACCAGCTTTCCTTTCAAGGGCCCAGGGACTGGATAGGGCACCACTTGTCAGAGCAGGAGTCTCTCCAGAGACTCCAGATGCTGGCAGAGAGAAGTCTTTGCTGTCCCTGAGACTTCAAACAATAGGAGGCAAGCTCTAAATCAAGCCCTTGGAGATTTCTTCACAAGATGGAAGGCACTCAAAGTCCAGTATTTGCCCTCTTACTCTGGCAGAAGCAGCACTGCAGGAAAGCTCCACAAAGCACAGTCACAGGCAGGGCAGCACTTCTTCCTCAGCTATTCAGCTCTTCTCCAGGCAGAGGTTCCTCTTGGTTCCAGAAGTGTTTCTAAAGTCAGTGGTTTTGGGTGCCCTTCTTATACCCAATTTCTCCTTTGAAGTAGGCCTACTTCAAAGTAAAGTCCATTTTGAATGTGAAATCCTGCCTTGCCCAGGCCAGGCCCCAGACACTCACCAGGGGGTCGGAGACTGCATTGTGTGAGGACAGGCACAGCCCTTTCAGGTGTAAGTGACCACCTCTCCCCTCCCTCCTATCACAGATGGCTCGTCAGGAACTGCAGACTACACCCCAGCTCCTTTTGTGTCACTGTCTAGTATGAGGTGCAACCAGCCCAACTGTCAAACTGACCCAGACAGGGAATCCACAAACAGGCAGAGTCACAGAAATGCTATAAGCAAGAAAATGCTCACTTTCAAAAAGTGGCATTTTCAAACGCACAATCTTAAAATCAACTTTACTAAAAGATGTATTTTTAAATTGTGAGCTCAGAGACCCCAAACTCCACATGTCCATCCGCTCCCAAAGGGAATCTACGCTTTAATCAGATTTAAAGGTAGCCCCCATGTTAACCTATGAGAGGGTCAGGCCTTGCAACAGTGAAAAACGAATTTAGCAATATTTCACTGTCAGGACATATAAAACACATTACTATATGTCCTACCTTAACCATACACTGCACCCTGCCCTTGGGGCTACCTAGGGCCTACCTTAGGGGTGCCTTACATGTAAGAAAAGGTAAGGTTTAGGCCACTTGCCAAGTCGAATTTACAGTGCACATTTACACACACAGACACTGCAGTGGCAGGTCTGAGACATGATTACAGGGTTACTTGTGTGGGCGGCACAACCAGTGCTGCAGGCCCACTAGTAACATTTGATTTACAGGCCCTGGGTACCTCTAGTGCACTTTACTAGGGACTGAACAGTAAAGCAAATATGCCAATCAAGGAGAACCAATTACATACACATTTTAAACAGGAGCACTTGCACTTTAGCACTGGTTAGCAGTGGTAAAGTGCCCAGAGTAATAAAAACAGCAAAATCAGAGTCCAGCACACATCAATAACCTGGGTAACAGAGGCAAAAAGTTAAGGGAGACCACGCCAAGGATGAAAAGTCTAACATGTGTCCCCCCCAGCTAAAAGTGGGGAGCAACTACCCAACCTCATGGGAGTTCTCATCACTAAGGCGGAAGAATCTGGTCAGACCATCAGCATTGGCGTGTTCTGTACCAGGACGATGTTCCACCGTAAAGTCCATCCCCTGTAGGGAAATGGACCACCTCAACAGTTTTGGATTCTCACCTCTCATCTGCATTAACCATCTGAGCGGCCTGTGGTCGGTCTGAACTCAGAAGTGAGTCCCAAACAAGTAGGGTCTTAGCTTCTTCAGTGCCCAGACCACAGCAAATGCTTCGCGTTCTATGGCACTCCACCTACGTTCCCTGGGTAGTAACCTCCTGCTAATGAAGGCTACGGGTTGATCTAGGCCCTCTTCATTAAGCTGTGAGAGTACTGCTCCAATACCATGCTCTGAGGCGTCTGTTTGCACAACAAACTCCTTGGAGTAGTCAGGTGCCTTCAGCACAGGTGCTGTGCACATGGCAGCCTTCAGGGCATCAAAAGCGTTCTGGCAAGCCTCTGTCCAGATCACTTTCTTGGGTTGCTTCGTAGAAGTCAACTCAGTTAAGGGGGTAACAATGGTACCATATCCCTTAACAAACCTCCTGTAACATCCTGTGAGACCTAAAAAGGCTCTCACTTCAGTCTGGGTCTTGGGAGTCTCCCAAGCCAGAATTGTGTCAATCTTAGGCTGTAGGGGTGCCACCTGGCCACTCCCCACCTGCTGTCCTAAGTACACCAGAGAACCCTGCCCTATTTGGCACTTGCTCGCCTTAATAGTGAGGCCTGCCTTCTGCAGGGCCTCTAACACTCTCCAGAGGTGTTGCAGGTGTTCCTCCCATGTGGAACTAAACACAGCAATGTCATCCAGGTAGGCGGCACTGAACTCATCCAGTCCTGCCAACACCTGGTTGACCAACCTCTGAAAGGTTGCAGGGGCATTCTTCATCCCATGTGGGGTAGAGAATGCTGACCTCTCCTTTGCCCCCTCAGTTAAGGCAATCTGCCAGTACCCAGATGTTAAATCAAACGTACTGAGATACTTGGCAGCTCCTAACCAATCAATGAGCTCATCAGCTCGGGGGATGGGGTGTGCGTCAGTCTTGCTGACCGCATTGAGACCCCGGTAGTCCACACAGAATCTAAGTTCCGGAGTGGCACCAGGAGCAGCAGCCTTTGGGACCAATACCACTGGGCTGGCCCAAGGACTGCTGGAGTGCTCAATAACCCCTAGGGTTAACATTTTGGAGACTTCCTCCTTAATGCAAGCCCTGACCCTCTCAGTCACCCTGTAAACCTCATGTTTAACAGGTTTACTGTCCCCAGTGTCCACATCATGTGTGCACAGGTGTGTGACTCCTGGGATCAGGGAAAACAGCGAGGCAAACTGTCCTAACACGTGGCAACAGTCCCTCTACTGTTCCTCAATCAGGGAGGGGGAGAGGATCACTCCCTCTACAGACCCATCTTTCTCTCCTGCAGACAGGAGGTCAGGAAGAGGCTCACTCTCTTCCTCCACCCCGTCATCTGTTGCTAGGAGCATGGATAGCTCAGTTCGCTCAAAGTGTGGTTTGAGGCGCTTGACATGTAGGACCCTCAAAGGGTTCCTGGGGGATTGCAAGTCTACCAGATAGGTGACCTCACTCTTTCTTTCTACCACCTCAAAAGGCCCAGTCCACTTATTTTGGAGAGTCCTAGGCTCCACTGGTGCCATGACCCACACTTTTTGTCCAGGCTGAAACTTAACCAGAGTGGCATTCTGGTCGTACCACCGTTTCATATCCTCCTGGCTTGCTTCCAGGTTCTCCTGAGCGAGACTCCTGAAGTGGGCAGTCTGGTTTCTTAGTGCCAGCATGTAGCTAAATACATCCTGGGGTGGTTTACTAGGAGCTTTCTCCAAAGCCTCCTTCACCAGACTGAGCGGTCCACTCACAGGGTGGCCATAGATGAGCTCAAAGGGGCTAAAGCCAAGCCCCTTTTGAGGAACCTCCCTGTAAGCGAACAGAAGGCATGGCAAGAGGACGTCCCACTTACGCCTCAAGGGCTCTGACAGGCCCTGAATCATGCCTTTCAAGGGGCAGTTGAATCTCTCAACCAGACCATTACTTTGGGGGTGGTAAGGTGTGGTGAACTTGTAGGTTACCCCACACACCTTCCACAGAGACTTCATATAAGTGGAAATGAAGTTTGTACCTCTATCAGATACCACTTCCTTGGGGAACCCCATGCGGGTAAAAACTCCCATCAAGGCACGTCCCACCATGGGGGCAGTGACCGTCCTTAGAGGAATTGCTTCTGGGTACCGTGTGGCTAGGTCCACCAAGACCAGGATGAACCTGTTGCCCATGGCTGTCTTGGGGTCCAGAGGCCCCACAATGTCAATTCCTACCCGTTCAAAGGGGGTACTGACTATAGGTAAAGGTTGGAGGGGAGCTTTGCATTTCCCCCCACTTTTGCCACTTGCCTGACAAGTCTGACAAGACCTACAATAAGCAGCTGACTGCTTGTGCATCAAGGTCCAGTAAAAGTGGGAGACAAGCCTCTTATAGGTCTTGTCCTGCCCTTGATGTCCTGCCAAAGGCACATCATGAGCCAAACCCAGTAGGAAGGCCCTGAAGCACTGGGGTACCACCAGCATACGAGCTGACCCAGGCTCAGGAACCTTAGGCTCACTATACAGGAGGCCATCCTCCCAATATATCAGGTGAGTACCTGGCACCTCGCCAGCCCCCTGGGCTGCAGCCTGCTGCCGCAGCCCCTCAAGAGTAGGGCACTCCTGCTGCGCTGTGCAGAACACTACCCTGGTGGGTCCCCCTTCCTGCTGCCACTGTGACAGCTCAGGGACCTCCCCCAGTTCAGCCACCTGCTCCCCTGTAGGTTCCAGGGTGTCACCCTCAGGCTCCGCTTCGTCTCGGACCGTGGGAACCACTGGGGCCGGTTTCCCACGTCCCCTGCCCTTCCTCTTCTTGGCGGTCCCCTGGGCAACTGTTTCAGGCTCCAGGGGAACTTGACTACCCTGATTGGCTGCCATAGACCGGGTGGATACGCATACCCACCCAGGCAGACCCAACATCTCCAAGTGAGAACTGTGTTCCACCTCCTTCCAAGGGGAATCCTCCAGATCGTTGCCTAGCAAACAATCAACAGGCATCGTAGACTCACAGCTACTTTCCAGGAACCTGAGACCCCCCCCATTCAAAGGGAACCTGCGCCACTCTGCAGAGGCGCTCAGAGTTGTCTACCGCAACTACTTGGTGAAGTACCCGGGGATCAATCTGCTCTTCAGACACCAGGTGACTCCTCACTGTAGTCACACTGGCTCCTGTGTCTCTCAGAGCCTCCACCCTCTGCCCATTGATGGTCACCCATTGCCTGTACTTCTTATTGTTGTCAGGCACTAGGTTTCTCTGGACCATCTCACTGTCCCCTAGTGAGACAAGGGCCATTTCTGCTGGCTCCCACCCACCAGGAACCAACTCCTCCCCAAGTGCTACACTGGCCAAACCCTGGGATTGCGCACCAGTTGGGTGCCGGCGTATATTTGGGGCATTTGGGGTCCCCCCTCACATGACCAATCTGGTCACATGAATGCCACTTATGTGGGGGACCACCTACCGGTGGCTTCCCTTTGGAGAACCATGGCTTCTTTTCACTGGGAGGTTGGGAATCCTTTCCCTGGGGATCAGTTTGGGGCCCTTTAGAGAACTCCCCCTGTTTACCCTTACCCCCCCTTTTCTTCTGAGAGGGACCCTGCCCATCCTTGGCGTGGTCTCCCCGTACCTCTTTTGGACCCTGGTGCTCTCCCAACAGTCCGCTTCCTGTGCAAGCTTCCTGGGGTCAGTCAGCTTGCTGTCAATGAGGTGCTGGCGCAGCTCTGGAAAACATAAACTGTACAAGTGCTCCCAAGCAATTAAATTGTAAAGCCCCTCAGACGTGTTGACCTTACTGCCCTTCACCCAACCATCCAGTGACCTGCAAAAAGAATCAACACATTCCAACCATGTTTGGGATTCCTTTCTCTTGTAGGATCTAAACTTCTCCTTGTAATGCTCAGGGGTGAGACCATACCTGGTGAGTAAGGCCTCCTTCATGACAGAGTAGGTGAGACTCTGAGCATCCCCTAAGGCTGTCAGTGTGTCCCTCCCCTCTGCCTCAAAATGCTTCCACAGGGCTGCCCGCCAATGAGCTTCAGGGACCAGGTTCATGTGGAGTGCTGACTCATAACCCTTGAACCATAAGTAGATTTCATCCGCCGTCTTATAATCCCTCACAAGGTCTTTTGGGATGTGTACCCTTCTCTCAGGCTGCACTGTAGGATTGCTGCCACCATCCCTACTGGACTGGCTCCTCTGATCTAACTCCTTTAAGTTAAGCTCATGAGCCAGCTGCATCTTCCTTTCCTCAAGGACTGCTCTTCTCTCATCTCTTTCTTTCTCCAGATTGAGCTTCTGCAGCTCCAATTGGTATGCCCTCTCTGCCTGTCTGTCCTGCAATTCTTCAGGCGTCAGACCTTTGGAGGATACACTGCTACCTACCCTAGAGACTCTTTCCCTGTGAATAACAGGTCCCCCCACTATACCATTATGTACTGATTGCCCTCCCTCCTCATCCTCATCCTCCTCCTCATCCTCAGTGTGCCCTCCAGTGCTTCTGGTTGTCAACCAGGCCCTCAGCGCCTTTTTCAGCTCATCCTTCTTGGAAGAGCTATTAATGGGACAACCAAATTCTTTACAAAACTGCTTTAGCTGAGCCTTGTTCTAACTATCCAATTGCTTCAGGTCAAAAACAGCTTCAACTGATGCATCTCCAAGTTGAGACATGACGAAAGGTTAAAAGAGTGCAAAGTTCCAAATGCAGAAACAAGTTCCCAAATGAAGTTCAAAGTCAATCAAAGATCAGCGAATAAAAACAAAGTGGACGTAGGGAAAAATCCACAAAAAGAGAAAAAGCAAAAATCTCAAGACAAGCAGTATGTGGTCACGTAGTGGTCTGCACTCAAAATAATAGTGTACACTTGATCACTGCATGTCAAGTACAAATACAAGTCCAAATCCCAACCGCTGATCACCAATGTTGGGAATGGGGTCTTTGGTTGACAGTCAGGTTACCCCCTGTTCAAGCAAGGACCCTCACTCTTCTCAGGGTAAAAGAGAATCACCCTCAGCTAACCCCTGCTTACCGCCTTGATAGCTTGGCAGAGCAGTAGGCTTAACTTCAGAGTGCTAGGTGTAAAGTATTTGTACCAACACACACAGTAACTTAATGAAAACACTACAAAATGACACAACACCAGTTTAGAAAATTAGGAAATATTTATCTAAACAAAACAAGACCAAAACAACAAAAATCCAACATACACAAGTCAAGTCATGAATTTGTAAAGATTAAACTCCAAAATAGCGCTTAGAAACACAAATGCTTCGATGAGGTGTTAACACGGCGTTGTGACGGAGTCGTTCCTAACAAGCCGACACCAGCGGCGCTGGACACGGAGTCACGTAGACCCCCAAGTACAGTACCTTTGGTGAAGAGTGAAAACAAGCCGATGTGCGAAGTTGGGGATCGCGGCGTCTGTGCGAAACGTTGAATCCGCGTACTTCGAGCGGTGTCGATCACGACGTAGTGCAGCGACTTCCACGGAGTCACGGACTTCAGCGAGGCTGCAGCGGCGTCGGGCCTGCGAAGAGCGTTGTGTTCCAGCGAAGGTCACGGCATCGCGTGCAGGCGGTGTCACCGGATTCAGCAGCGTCGTCGGTCTGAAGTCGTCCGAAGTCGATTTCCTTGGATTTCCACCAGCTTTCCTTTCAAGGGTCCAGGGACTGGATAGGGCACCACTTGTCAGAGCAGGAGTCTCTCCAGAGACTCCAGGTGCTGGCAGAGAGAAGTCTTTACTGTCCCTTAGACTTCAAACAACAGGAGGCAAGCTCTAAATCAAGCCCTTGGAGATTTCTTCACAAGATGGAAGGCACACAAAGTCCAGTCTTTGCCCTGTTACTCTGGCAGAAGCAGCACTGCAGGAAAGCTCCACAAAGCACAGTTACAGGCAGGGCAGCACTTCTTCCTCAGCTATTCAGCTCTTCTCCAGGCAGAGGTTCCTCTTGGTTCCAGAAGTGTTTCTAAAGTCTGTGGTTTTGGGTGCCCTTCTTATACCCAATTTCTCCTTTGAAGTAGGCCTACTTCAAAGTAAAGTCTCTTTTGAATGTGAAATCCTGCCTTGCCCAGGCCAGGCCCCAGACACTCACCAGGGGGTCGGAGACTGCATTGTGTGAGGACAGGCACAGCCCTTTCAGGTGTAAGTGACCACTCCTCCCCTCCCTCCTAGCACAGATGGCTCGTCAGGAAATGCAGACTACACCCCAGCTCCTTTTGTGTCACTGTCTAGTATGAGGTGCAACCAGCCCAACTGTCAAACTGACCCAGACAGGGAATCCACAAACAGGGAGAGTCAGAAATGCTATAAGCAAGAAAATGCGCACTTTCTAAAAGAGGCATTTTCAAACGCACAATCTTAAAATCAACTTTACTAAAAGATGTATTTTTAAATTGTGAGCTCAGAGACCCCAAACTCCACATGTCCATCCGCTCCCAAAGGGAATCTACACTTTAATCAGATTTAAAGGTAGCCCCCATGTTAACCTATGAGAGGGTCAGGCCTTGCAACAGTGAAAAACGAATTTAGCAATATTTCACTGTCAGGACATATAAAACACATTACTATATGTCCTACCTTAACCATACACTACACCCTGCCCTTGGGGCTACCTAGGGCCTACCTTAGGGGTGCCTTATATGTAAGAAAAGGGAAGGTTTAGGCCTGGCAAGTGGGTACACTTGCCAAGTCGAATTTACAGTGCACATTTACACACACAGACACTGCAGTGGCAGGTCTGAGACATGATTACAGGGTTACTTGTGTGGGCAGCACAACCAGTGCTGCAGGCCCACTAGTAACATTTGATTTACAGGCCCTGGGTACCTCTAGTGCACTTTACTAGGGACTTAACAGTAAAACAAATATACCAATCATGGAGAACCAATTACATACACATTTTAAACAGGAGCACTTGCACTTTAGCACTGGTTAGCAGTGGTAAAGTGCCCAGAGTAATACAAACAGCAAAATCAGAGTCCAGCACACATCAATAACCTGGGGAACAGAGGCAAAAAGTTAAGGGAGACCACGCCAAGGATGAAAAGTCTAACATCTGTGTTTTCAGACAGGAGACTAAGGTGTTCCTTTATAGCTGTTAATTTGAAGATTTCATCCATTGTGTACATAATTTTCTCACGCTATATATGTGGTGACAATATTGGAGTTTTGTGATGATATGTAACAAGGGTCAAGTGGCTCACTTAAAACCCCCTGTTGAGTTTACAAAACACGCATGACAACCATTTGTATCCACTGGCCACAATAACCACCCGTTTGGTCCTGAAAGTGTTGAGTTAAATGTTCCATTTCTCACTCACCCGCCAAGCAGTTTTCTCCAGTAACATTTAAAATATTTTGCCATTTGTCAAATGTACCTAATGACTGAATACTGGGCACATTTAATTCATTAATTTTTGCTAAGAATAAATGTAGAAAAGTACCCTCTTTTGGGCATGTTACCCTCAATTTCTGCCTGATGTCAGTGTGTTTGACTGTGTCACTGGGATGCTCTGTCTCCCTAAATGTTGTCACTGCATACTGGTAACCCAGTATTTAATCCCAAATTGTCACACTGGTCACCCCTTATAAGTCCCTAGTATATGGTACCTAGGTATCCAGGGTGCTGGAGTTCCAGGAGATCCCTATGGGCTGCAGCATTTCTTTTGCCACTCATTGGGAGCCCATGCAAAGACTTCTATAGGACTGCCATTGAAGCCTGTGTGAATGGCACCATTTCACAGCCACTTACACTGCACAAGGTCACTTAAAAGTCACTCATAAACCAGGCCTTCCAACCCTGAAGTCTGGGTGCAGAGTACCTGTGTGTGACGGCACCACTGTACTAGCAGAGATGCCACCACATCATCCAGGACCATTTTCCCGGACTTAGTGAATGTGGGGATGCCATTTTATGCATGCACTGGACATAGGTCAATACCTCTGTCCAGCTTCACAATGGTAACTCCGAATATGGCCATGTAAGGTGTCTAACATCTCACAATTATACCCCAATGCTGATTATAGCATTGGTTGTATGATTCCATGTACTGTATGATTCCATGCATAGGTTGTATGATTCCATGCACTCTGGGGGCACTCTGGGGGCTCCTCTCGCTGCCCTTCAAAGCATTTCCAGTGGCTGGGAGAGGCTACCCCTCTCCAGCCTTTAACACCTATTTCCAGAGGGAGAGGGTGTAACATCCTCTCTCAGAGGAAATTCTTTGTTCTGCCTTCCTGGGACTGGGCTGCCCAGACCCCAGGATGGCAGAACCCTGTCTGTGTGGTGGCAGCAGCGGTAGCTGCAGAGAAAACTACAGAGAGCTGGTTTGGCAGTACCCGAGGTCCATAGTGGAGCCCCGGGGATGCATGGGATTGGCACCCCAATACCAAATTTGGCATGGGGGGACAATTCCATGATCTTAGACATGTTACATGGCCATATTCGGAGTTACCATTGTGAAGCTACATATAGGTATTGACCTATACGTAGTGCACGCATGTAATGGCATCTCAGCTCTCACAAAGTCCGCGGAAATGGCCCTGAACTATGTGGGGGCACATTTGCTAGTGCAAGGTGCCCTCACACTTAGTAACTTTGCACCTTACCTTCAGCAAGTTAGGGTTAGACATATAGGTGACTTATAAGTTACTTAAGTACAGTGAAAATGGCTGTGAAATAACGTGTGCGTTATTTCACTCAGGCTGCAGTGTCAGTCCTGTGTAACGGTTTGTCTGAGCTCCCTATGAGTGGCAAAACAAATGCTGCAGCCCATACGGATCCCCTGAAACCCCAATACCCTGGGTACCTATGTACTATATACTAGGGAATAATAAGGGTGTTCCAGTGTGCCAATTGAAATTGGTAAAAGTAGTCACCAGCCTATAGTGACAAATTTAAAGGGAGAGAGAGCATAAGCACATTTAGTCACTACACAGGTACACACATATAGGCCACAAACTATGAGCACTGGGGTCCTTGCTAGCAGGATCCCAGTGAGACAGGCAAAAACAAACTTGCATACATGTAAAAATGGGGGTAACATGCCAGGCAAGATGGTACTTTCCTACACCTACTACACAATGCATGTCAGCCTTGAAAATCAGGCAGTGGAAAGGGCAAAGGGGCGCAACACAGGACTCCCTGCACTGCCCATGCCAGGAGCATGGGCTGTGCAGGGGCATCCAGGGGCACAGTGTAAGAGGCTAGCCTGGCTTGTAGTGGGTACCAGAGGTACTTACACCTTGTGCCAGGTCCAGTTATCCCTTATTAGTGTAGAAGAGGTGTTTCTAGCAGCTTAGGCTAATAGAAGGTAGCTATAGCAGAGCAGCTTAGGCTGAACTAGAAGACATGTAAAGCTCCTACTATACCACTGGTGTCATATGCACAATATCATAAGAAAACACAATACACAGATATACTAAAAATAAAGGTACTTTATTTTTATGACAATAGGCCAAAAGTATCTCAGTGAGTACCCTCAGTATGAGGATGCCAAATATACACAAGATATATGTACACAATACCAAAATTATGCAGTAATAGCAAAAGGAAGTAATGCAAGCAGTGTAAAGTTACAATAGATTGCAATAGGAGCACATAGGAATAGGGGCAACACAAACCATATACTCCAAAAGTGGAATGCGAACCACGAATGGACCCCAAACCTATGTGAGCTTGTAGAGGGTCGCTGGGGCTGTAAGAAAACAGTGAGGGTTAGAAAAATAGCCCACCCCAAGACCCTGTAAGGTATGTGTAAAGTGCACCTACAACCCCCAGAAAGCACAGAAGTCGTGATAGGGGGATTCTGCAAGGAAAACCAACACCAGCAATGCAACAACAGTGGATTTCCAGACCTAAGTACCTGTAAGACAAGGGGACCAAGTCCAAGAGTCGCGACTGTGTCGAGAGTGGGCAGGAGCCCAGGAAATGCCAGCTGAGGGTGCAAGGAAGCTGCCACCGGATGGAAGAAGCTTGGTGTTTTGCAAGAACGAAGAAGACTAGGAACTTCCCCTTTGGAGGATGGATGTCTCACGTTGTGAAGAAGCTTGCAGAGGTGTTCCCACGCAGAAAGACCGCAAACAAGCCTTGCTAGCTGCAAGGGTCACGGTTAGGGTTTTTGGATGCTGCTGTGGCTCAGGAGGGACCAGGATGTCGCCACTTGGATGATGAGACAGAGGGGCCCCCCAGCAAGTCAGGGAGCCCTCACAGAAGCAGGCAGCACCCGCAGAAGTACCGGAACAGGCACTTAGAAGAGGAGTGAACCGGAGTCCACCCGAAGTCACAAAAGGGAGTCTCACGATGCCGGAGGACAACTCAGAAGGTTGTGCACTGCAGATTAGAGTGTCGGGGACACAGGCTTGGCTGTGCACAAAGGAAATCCTGGAAGAGTGCACAGGAGCCAGAGCAGCTGCAAATCACGCGGTACCCAGCAATGCAGTCTAGCGTGGAGACGCAAGGACTTACCTCCACCAAACTTGGACTGAAGAGTCACTGGACTGTGGGAGCTACTTGGACAGAGTTGCTGAGTTCCAGGGACCACGCTCGTCATGCTGAGAGGGGACCCAGAGGACTGGTTATGCAGTATTTTGTTGCCTGCGGTTGCAGGGGGAAGATTCCGTCAACCCACGTGAGATTTCTTCAGAGCTCCTGGTGCAGAAAGGAGGCAGGCTACCCCCAGAGCATGCACCACCTGGAAACAGTCGAGAAAGCCGGCAGGATGAAGCGATACAAGGTTGCTAGTAGTCGTCTTGCTACTTTGTTGCGGTTTTGCTGGCGTCCTGAGCAGTCAGCGGTCGATCCTTTGGCAGAAGGTGAAGAGGGAGATGCAGAGGAACTCTGGTGAGCTCTTGCATTCGTTATCTGAAGAATTCCCCAAAGCAGAGACCCTAAATAGCCAGAAAAGGAGGTTTGGCTACCTAGGAAGGAGGATTGGCTACCAAGAGAGGTAAGAGCCTATCAGAAGGAGCCTCTGACGTCACCTGCAGGAACTGGCCACTCAGAGCAGTCCAGTTTGCCTCAGAAACCTCTGTTTCCAAGATGGCAGAGGTCTGGGACACAGTGGTGGAGCTCTGGGCACCTCCCCTGCAAGGTGCAGGTCAGGGGAGTGGTCACTCCCCTTTCCTTTGTCCAGTTTCGCTCCAGAGCAGGGCTGGGGGATCCCTAAACCGGTGTAGACTGGCTTATGCAGAGATGGGCAGCATCTGTGCCCATCAAAGCATTTCCAGAGGCTGGGGGAGGCTACTCCTCTCAAGCCTTCACACCTATTTCCAAAGGGATAGGGTGTTACACCCTCTCCCAGAGGAAATCCTTTGTTCTGCCTTCCTGGGCCAGGGCTGCCTGGACCCCAGGAGGGCAGAAACCTGTCTGAGGGGTTGGCAGCAGCAGCAGCTGTAGTGGAGACCCCGGAAAGGCAGTTTGGCAGTACCCGGGTTCTGTGCTAGGGACCCAGGGGATTTGTTCGGAGTTACCACTGTGACGCTGTACATAAGCAGTCACAAAGTCCGGGGAATTTGCCCTGAACGATTTGGGGGCACCTTGGCTAGTGCCAGGGTGCCCACACACTAAGTAACTTTGGACCCAACCTTCACCAGGTGAAGGTTAGACATATAGGTGACTTATAAGTTACTTAAGTGCAGTGGTAAATGGCTGTGAAATAACGTGGACGTTATTTCACTCATGCTGCACTGGCAGGCCTGTGTAAGAATTGTCAGATCTCCCCATGGGTGGCAAAAGAAATGCTGCAGCCCATAGGGATCTCCTGGAACCCCAATACCCTGGGTACCTCAGTACCATATACTAGGGAATTATATGGGTGTACCAGTATGCCAATGTAAATTGGTGAAATTGGTCACTAGCCTGTTAGTGAAAAATTTTGAAAGCAGAGAGAGCATAACCACTGAGGTTCTGGTTAGCGGAGCCTCAGTGAGACAGTTAGGCATCACACAGGGAACACATACAGGGCACATACTTATGAGCATTGGGGCCCTGCCTGGCAGGGTCCCAGTGACATGTAGACTAAAACAACATATATACAGTGAAATATGGGGGTAACATGCCAGGCAAGATGGTACTTTCCTACACACAGCACAACACAACACCAACAACCTTTTCATGGGGGTACACCACCATGTCAAGGCTGCTGGAAATGCTGAAGCAGACCAGACTGTAGGGTAGAACGTAAAACTGGTCTGCTGTCACAGGACAGCTGGTATTGTCAGAATATAAACTAGGGGACAATGCTCAGTCACGGGCCATTGGCTCAAGCAGCATTTACCATTGACAACACTCGCCACTACTACCTGTGCTGTGTGTGCTGGTCAATTAGGAAATGACAGTTAGGTGCCCATGGCACAAACACACTCAAAATGAGGGTTCAATATGGCTACGTGATCAATCTCCATCAATCCCTATCCAAGTGCAACTCCTGTTAACTGCTCATGTCCATAGACTCAATAAACATCAAGCACTGTCACATACATTATGATGTACAGAGCAGTAATCTCATACCCATGCTGCCCATTCCGGGGTCTACCCCTGTTCCTGTGTCACAATAGCTGCAATGCCACCATGTAACATCTCAGGAACTCTGCCAGGCCCATCAGTGCAATGCAATGTAGCACACGTACGCAAATATCAGCATGAGAAACTACCAATGGTGACCACTGTATCGTTTCATGGAAATGCAATACATGGTATGGTGCGAGGTCTCAGCACCGTATAGGTGTATGTGAAAAATGATAGAATGGAACAGGGCCTTTTTGTTATGTGTGGTGCATGTGGCATCAGCACACCAACAATCATTGCAAGGCCTCACCATGATAATGGAAGCAGAGGGAGGGTTGATTAGGACAAGAAGATGGCAAGACACAATTTGGACAGAACCCACACCTAGAAGATGTGATGCAGACAATTCCCCAAACTGCCCACACTACATGTGACATGCAGGTGGGGCATAGAACTGAGAGACTGCAAACATTAATGACAGGAACAATGCATGGGAACCAAGATAACAATGTACCACCAATAGGAAGTCAGTGATGTCACATTACAACTGCCACAACACAAACACACTAATTGTACAATATCTCATTGCAGAGGACGATGGCTCTCCTGTGGATCTGTCTGTCCTGGACTACCCTGATGACCTGGATGGCCAGCTGACAACAATCAGCCAGGAAAACCTCCAAGATGTCCTGGAAACCCTCCAGACACCACCTCCACTCGCTAGGATGAATACACATGTAGCAGCCATCCCAGAGGACCCACCCACCACCCCAATAGTACAACCGGCCAGCTCAAACACACGTGAGGACTCTGATGACACAGGGACCACCTTTGAGAGAACAGTAGTGGGAGTACAGCAGGAGCTGGGCAGGGAGGTGTGGGTGAGGATGCAAACTATGGCAGCCAGCCTTGAGGGGATGTGCAGGTATGTGCATGATGACGTCCGCAGAACAGTCAACAGCCATGCAAGTCACACAATCCCTACTGCAAGGAGTCCGACAGTGTGTGAGGGACCTCACCACTGCTGTGAAGGAGTTGCAACAACACCTGCCCTCCCAATCTTGCAGCTGCATGCATGACAACAAGCTGGACTCCTTCAGGGCGGACATGGCTGCCTGCCACATTGATGTGACTGCCATAATCAATAATCAGCAGCTCCTCCTTGCTGCAATTATGCCATATGTAGTTCCATCGATGGCAGCTGCTGGGAATTTGGAGTCCACTTCTTCAACCACTGAAGTGTGTGTTGTCCCCTCAAACCCACCACTACCACCATCAAGGGGAGAGGAGACGACACACATCAGACGATGAAGATGTGGAACAGATCATCTTCACCCGTAGGAGTACCCGGTTGCACCAGCACATGCCACATGGCACTGATTTTCCTTTGTCCTGTGCTTGACAGCATGCCAGTGTTGATATAGTTTGTGATATGCACTCTTCACCGACAAACTGTTAACCTTACCACTATGGACTATAATTGTTTCTCACTACTCAATAGGCAATTCATGTTCCCCTGCACTGAATGACGCTTCATCTCAGCATGTCCAATGACATATCTCTCAACCTTTCACTTGTGTTGCGTCACAATAGAATGCTTTACACTAATGGGCTCACAAACCTGGACTATGTAAATATTGCACTGCAGCACTTTAAAATAAACAGCACCTACACAACCACTTTGCCTCTGTGTAATGTGACACATCTACTTTGCTGGAGATTTGTGATGTATGTAACATGTCTATGGTGACAGAGTGTCAATACCAGAGTGCAGAAATAATTTGGGCAGATATTTTCGCACAAGGGCCATGAATTCTAATTCTTCAGCACTGCTTTTGCATCATTTTTGAAGCAAAAGCAGCACAAACTTACAAAATATCATTGTAATTTGTAAGTTTGCGCTGCTTTTGCATCAAGAAATTAGGCAAATGCAATGCAATAATAGTATATTTCTGGCCCAAGGTATCTACAAGATGAAACTCATTGCTGACAACATCCCCTACAAGAAAGTCATTGCGTATGTGTCATCTGCTTTAAAACATACATGCCTCATCCACACCATACAGCAGGAATGGCTGTGTACGGGTGTTTGATCAATAATGTCAGCTTGGAGCACAATTAAAACACATAGGTGTGAAATTTGTATACTTGACCTCATCTGAAATTGACACTACTCAGTTTAGCAGTGTTCACATGAATATCAGGCTGCAGGCAGGCATCCCACAGTGCCCAACATTCTGACACAGGACCCAAACGATGACAGCTTTAAAACCACACCTATCTGTTCAATACATGGGGACCATAGTCATGTTGAGTGGTGGGTATAATGGATGGCAGATGCATAGAGATTTAGATTTGTGGTAGCTGCCAATGTGACAGCTCAGTTGGAAGTGGGAATTAACATGTCATGAGAGGTATGTGGATGAAGGACGGAATACACAGGCCAACAGACAATTGGCACATTACATTCATGTAAAGCCCCGTAGCCCCAGGCATGTGACACATGCAGTAAGGGAGTACCTACATCTTTAATAACTCTGTACAAAACAGAACATAAAACTATGTTACACACCTATACTAACCTAATCTATCCTAACTATACATTACCCGCAACTGGCCCTAACTACCCTATGCTAAGCTTACTTACCATATTTAACAACATACTCTATACATTTGCCCCTCCCCTCTTAGACACATGTAGGACATCATATACTAACCTAAACAGATGCTAACTAATACTAAACAAATATATTTTCTTTTGTATTTTTTAAAAAATTTATATTTTTCAAAATGTTTTTTTTATTAAAATATATAAAAGCCCCAACATTAATGAAAACAAACTAACATGTAAAAATATGAACCCCCCACCTACTTATCCTATCCAAACTACTACCCTACTCTAACCTATCACTAAACCCCCTAAACCCACTAAAAAGCTGGATAAGGAATGAGGAGGGAGGGGACGGAATTAGGGATGAGGGAAGGCAGGAGTTCAGAGGTTTGCCCTCCTCAGAGTGTTCTTTATAGATTTTAGCATCCGGCTATTCTTGTCCACGTTCCAATGGAGAGTGTCAAGCTTTTTCCTAACTTTATGCATGTGCCTCTGGAGCAGGGAAATGGCTGCCATGTCCAAAGCAGCGGATGTGGTGGTCTGTGTTGCAGAGGTTGTTGCTCCTGCAGGTGTGGTGGTTGGTGGTGCTGAAGTGGAAGGTGCAGCAGGTGTGGTGGTTGTTGGTCCCGAGGTTGATGGTGCAGTAGGTGGGGCTGATGTAATGGTGGCCGCTGTGCTACTGGGTGCAGTGGTGGTAGTGGCTCCACCCGTTGTGGCCAATGCCAGACACCCTTACCTGAAAGCCCGCCATTCTCCTGTGGCTCTCTCTGATAGCTTCTTGCCATCCTCTGGTACCCAGACTCGACATCCAAGATGTGTCTGTACTTCACTGCCCGCTTCTGGAAATCCCTGATCTCTGCTTCATTCATGTTGGCAGCTGTAAAAATTAGACAGGCAACCATCAGTGTTACCATTGTGTGATGCATGTACAGATGATAATCTAACACTCTCCCTCAAATTGCAAATGCAGTCCAAATCACAGTTCAGATGAAATAATGTCCCTGACAAATGAAATACCCATCAAGTATTTAACAGCACAGCAAAGCACAACAGGAGCTGTAACAAATAAAGTGATCTGTGCATTGATTTAGTGCAATGTGTCACAATGCAAATGCAGCAAGTACTTCACATGGGCCAGGCCGACTAATCTTTATCATCTGAGTCAACTTCAAGGCACACAAGACCAGTGATTTGTAGATGTAATTGTCAGGATGGTATGCAGTTGCTAATCATAAGGGGTCAGTATTGTTTGGGGCACATGCTTGCTTGAATGAGATGACTGTCATCTACACTGTGACCATCACATCTACCTACATATATGTTCTTCCCATGCCCCTGTGTCTGAGGGGGAATGGGCATGCAATACATCATCACAACTGTCGAGGACAACCATGAAGCCATGTCCACTTGAACATGGATTTAGTGAGTGGAACACGAAGAAGACTGGACATATGAACAACTTCTAACTCTGTTTTTTATACCACGAGTGCTACGACTCCTGTTTTTATGCTGTTGTGTTTCTCTAGAAACATTGGAGGATTGAGGGAGATCCTCTTGTCAGAAGCACCGTACCATGAACTGAATGTGTTGTTTATTCTATGGACTTTCTGTGAGCACCCATATCCTATGAATATCTTCCTCGTTGTCACTGTTTTTGATTACGTTTTGTAACATAGGGGTGCTGCTCCAGACCTGCTGATTAATTGTAGACTATTTGTCTTGTACTCTTTGCTGTAGTTATGGACCGTGATAAATTAGCAGCAGACATATTTGGAAACCTAGATCAGACAGGGACTATACTCAAACCACAAATACCTCATACAACAAAATGGGGTTACGTGATACATTTTTTAAATTAGAGAAACTGAAGAAACAGGAAGTTTCGAAATGGTGGGATGGGGCCACCTTAAAACAATATATTAAACTTAACAGGATACCAAGGGGTTTAAGATCGCACATCTTTCCCACTTTTGATGATCTTGATCCGGATCTTTTGAATGATTGGGAACAAGAATTAGTGTCAAGTTCACTTAAACTCATGAATATTCTGATAGAAAACTCAGATAGGAAAGTCACTAGACTCCAAATAGAGATTACGGAATTAGAAACAGAAATTAAAAATATGAATTTGGAAGAACCAACAGCTAAAAATTTCAAAATTCTTAATGAAATCATAGATCAACATCAGAATGAGGTTGCACAAAGAAAAGCACGTAAACTTAGACGAGATGAGCTGGACTACAAAAATGGTAGGATTTTCACATTCTCACGCAAATATGATCACCTGATCAAAAGGATTGAACTCCCGCCGAATTGTGAGGCGGGCTCTTCATCCTCTTTGAACAGTGTATCCACCAGTAACAGTGAGACAAGCGTTGGTTCAAATACATCTAGATGTGACATAGTAGCACAACAGGGCACTGCCTCTTTTTTAGCAGAGGTCCAGAGAATACGACAAGGACAATGGGAGACAAATCGGCGATTGGTAGAGCCAGGAAAACCAGACGTGGTGGGAAAGGTAGACAACACCGATATAAAGAAAGGAATGAAAACACGCTCTTGGAACAGGGGGAAATAGGTAACTCTGTCAATAACGATATAAATGTCATTAACCTATCCAGTCTTGAACTCACTACTCATGATCTAACACTTCTCAGTAAGGGTTTGGGTTACTGTCCAGGTGGGAGTGGAGATTTTCAGAGTACTAAAATCGACTTCTTTAAATTTATTAGACGCCTGAAATTGAAAAAACACTTTATCAATCTACCTGATTACAGACATAAAGGTACCTTAATGGACGCCCTCCATGAGGGCCATTCCTTATCCATTAAGGATGTTCAGGATACGGCCACGTTACTGTCTATTGCCAATTATGAACAAGATCCTACTATCTTAACACAGATTTTATCGGAATTGGATATTCCATCAGAAACACTCCCTAGCGGCTTAAAGAATAAATCTACCTGGACTCCCACCCTTATGAAGGATAATTGTATAGATACTTTTTTCAAGGTGGTCTGGCGTGACTTTAACAAGCTAGAGTTGAAAAATACCACTCAAACACACGTTTGGCACCGTAACCTAAACCAAACAGAAATGATTAATCTGAGACAACTACGTAGTAATGAAGACATCACTATAAGGGAGGCAGATAAAGGGGGTAATATTGTGATTATGAACACCATGGATTATGAACTTGAGATCCTTAGACAATTGGGAGACAGTACTTGCTATGAGAAGATTCGCACAGATCCCATACACTGTCTAACAAGATTAACAAATTCTTACTACAGTGCTTTAATCAGTCTCTCCTAAAGGAAGAGGAGTATATGTACCTACGTGTTCACAGACCCAAGAATCCCTGCATTTACATACTGCCTAAAATACACAAGAACCCTACATCCCCCCCAGGCAGGCCTATTGTATCAGGCATAGGAGGTCCCACAGGGAGGCTCTCGGAATATGTTGACATTTTTTTACAACCATTTGTAATCAACCTACCATCATATATTAAAGATACTAAACACATACTTAGTATATTAACGGACATGACATGGGAACCAGGTATGATCTTAGTCACACTAGATGTTACCTCTCTTTACACCAGCATTAATCACGAACAAGGAAAGGAGGCGTTGCGCCATTTTTTATACAAAAGACCTGCGAGACTGTATGACCACACGACAATGTTGGTCAATATGGTTGATCTTATTTTGAATGACAATGTTTTTCTTTTTAAAAATGACTGGTACCGCCAGAGACAAGGCAATGCCATGGGGTCTAAATTCTCGCCAGCTTATGCGAATCTCTTTATGGGACATTTCGAGCAAAATAAGATCTGGAGCAAAGAAGGGAGTTCTTGGATGACAGACATACTCTATTGGGGCAGATATATCGACGATTGCTTGATGATCTGGACTGGGGATCGACAAAAACTAAACGAATATGTAAAATATCTTAACAACAATGATTATAATATTCATTTCACATCCGAACAGAGTATATCTAATATTGCCTTCCTAGATGTGGAACTGTTTGTTAAGGACAACAAAATAGAGAGTCGTCTGTACAGGAAAGGTACTTCGTGTAACTCCATCTTACATGCTAATAGTGCACATCCTATCCACCAAATTAATTCAATACATTATGGTGAGATGGTAAGGGCAAGACGCAATTGTAGCCTGGAAGAAGATTTTGATAGATGCATCAAGGATATGAGCAACAGATTTAAGGCACGGGGGTATTCTCCCAACGTGATTAAAAATGCTCGCACCAGGGCGATGCGTCTTAAAAGATCGCACACATTGTGTCATAAACCTCAACTCAAAGACAATACCATTAGATGTATAGTCAACTATACGGAATCAGCGACGCTCCTTAAAAAATGTATGAACAGACATTGGGGCATTCTCAAAGCCGATCCTAATTTGAAAGAAGTGATCCCCAGAACCCCTATTTTCACATTCAGAAGAGGCAAAACTCTCCAAAATATCCTATGCCCTAGTTTTCGCAGTAAACAGAACCCAGGCAATTGGCTGAGCAACCGAAGTAAGGGTTTCTTTAAATGTGGACACTGTGGCATGTGCAGATGGGCCAAATCGGGTATCACCACATTTAGGAGCTCTACTCGGGTACTTTATAATATCAACTACAATATCACATGTGACAGCAATTTTGTTGTATATATGATCTTATGCAACTGTGGCCTATATTATATAGGCAGCACTATCAGACCACTCAGAATCAGGGCAAGTGAACATTTCAGAGCCCTCAGACAAGATGATGGGAGATACCCCATAGTGAATCACATGCGACATTGCCCTAAACACAATGACTCCTGTGGATTCGAATTTTTTGGGTTTGATCACATCAAAAGAGACCCTAGAGGGGGTAACAGAGAGCTAGCACTCAGGAGAAGGGAATGCTATTGGATTTTAAAACTTAGAGCTGTGGAGGATGGCCTAAATACCAACTTTGAGATGGAATACTACTTAGGGGACTAACTTACTGTCCTCAATTCATTTTCTAAGTGTTATTGGTTGCTCCGGGCCTTCCTGGGAACTCATCTAATGAATGATTGTTAAATGTTAGTCCATTGAAAATGCACTCTCACTCATTATTATTTGGTACATTAGGCTTAACTATATTTACATTAACAATAACTATGTCTATGCTTGTACTCTCATTCTGTGTTGCCATAATAATATGCTGCTATCTATGTGCTGACTACTTACTTACAGTTATTCTGTACGCAGTTGCTTGTTTATATACTGTAATATTATGTTAGATTATCAGTAATTAATGGATTTAGATTGATAGCATTTTGGAGGATAGACTAACAATGTGACTGTCACTGAATTCATATTGACACTATTTGTTGCCTTATTATATGCTATGGAAGTTAGATTATCAGTATTTAATGGATTTAGACTGATAGCATTTGGAGGATATACTAACCATGTGACTGTCACTGAATATATATTGACACTATTTGCTGCCTTATTAGATGCTATGGATGTTTACAATGTGACACATATCATTATGTATAGATATTTATAATTACTGGTAGGATGTTTTTCGAACAAGCCTCTTACTGTTGTCTCCTGCTCTCTTGACACTGGGTATATTTCTTCTGGGCAGATTATTAATTACTCAGAGGTTTACTTACAACATATTTTCCGTATCCATAAGGACTTTTTAACCTTACATGGCTACTCATTAGTTATTGCCCCATTTTTCCTTGACATTATAGACTATCAAGATGGCTTAGCTTATTATAATATTTTGTAGACTGTCCAATTTTAGATATTCTGATATGACGCCAGTATATCGTGACCTTTATACTTTTACTTAGAGACTTGTTAGATGGTTTAGGAATACTAAGCTTGTATCCGTGCATATTAACGGAGACACTCCAAGATGGCGTTCGTTTCTTCTAAGTATTAGCCCTTTCTCTATTTCCATAATTGTTGCGAACAGGCGTTTATCTAACGTCCGTTTCCCGGACGTTCAGATACATTGCGGCCATTAGATTCGGGAACGCTGCGGGTGAATGAGACCACGCGGTGTTCCTTTTTCCTATATTTATTCAATCTGACATTCTGACAGGAGGTGAGATTTTGTATATTTACCGTTTCTGAATATCCACATGGATTTTCCTTATCGGCTTTTAGAAGTATAGTTCTAATTGATATTTAATTGCAAGATTGATGGGGCTGACCGCATTACTGCTTTTTTATGTGTTCTTAATCCCATCATAGATATTATTCGGAGACTACCTAACGTTATGATTATTTTGAATATATGAAGTACAGTAAGGTTAGTGGAGGTTTTTTCTCGCCCCACATGGTTTATGTAGGATTATTTCCTGGATGTTTTTCTGTTATACTGGTAAACCTCTGAGTAACAGTACTTGACACAAATCGGGGTCCCTTTCTACTTTAGTCACATGGATTATCCTTACTTTGATTGTCTGTAGTAACGTGCACTTAGTTTGAGAATGATCTTTTGGCACTCTGATCTTTACACATGTTTTGTCACGCTTTTAGACCCTAACTATGATCACGGATCAAGATGTTTCACCTTGTACTCAAGGTTATTCTTAATTGGGTTGTTTTGTTGGCTTGTGTTTTTCCTTTATCTAATGATTATCACACTAGTCACAATAGAGCATGCATTTGCGTACCGCACTATTGTCACATTTTGAATTTGGTCCAATTTTCTGCTCCTATTATCATTCCATAACATATACATAGACACTACTCTATTTTATTTCAGCCCTGATGAAGTCCTAAATGAGAGATACTTCTCAGAGGATGAAACACGTGTTGGCTGTTCTTATGGAGGATATCTGAACATTATATATAGGCTGTTCTTGTGGAGGATTTCTGAACAGTATTAATAAAATTTGGACTGTGATACAAACACAAGTTGGTTGATAATTTACGAAGAAGACTGGACATATGAACAACTTCTAACTCTGTTTTTTATACCACGAGTGCTACGACTCCTGTTTTTATGCTGTTGTGTTTCTCTGGAAACATTGGAGGATTGAGGGAGATCCTCTTGTCAGAAGCACCGTGCCATGAACTGAATGTGTTGTTTATTCTATGGACTTTCTGTGAGCGCCCATATCCTATGAATATCTTCCTCGTTGTCACTGTTTTTGACATGTGAGGAGGGCTGCCACCTAGGAATGAGGTATCCATAGGTCAATCACATCTACATTCAGGTGTCCAGTTGTGGACAACCATCAACAGCTGATCTGCCAACACAATTCCAAAATCACCCACATTGATGACAGAGCACGTCTGGCCTTGACCTGCATGCATGCCTATTACATACCACATAAGTGTCACATAAATGGAATACAACTTATGGGGCTGGATGCTGGGGACAGTTACAGATACAGTCCTAAATTTACATTACAATACAGGGATGCACAATTTTGTGTTGAAAAATGATGCATCACTGTCTTGTAAAAATGGGGGTATGACTCAGTGACAATGTTCTGACACTGGAGCACTTCCAAGTCAAATGTGGGCCTACATGTGGCCACTAATCACCTTGTTTACATGCTGCTGCCTATTGGGCAGCACAAGACCCCCAAGATATGACTTTCTGCCTGTGAATGTTGAACCCTTGCATGGAACACTATGTCAACATCCAGTCAAGCAATATATCAGATTGCATGCCAGCTCATCATATCTTGCAATGAGTGCAACACACAAGAGCCCCTCACACAACAGCTGCTATCACTATCCTGGACAGACATTATCACACTTACTGGATACGTCTGGGTCCTCAAATTGAGCCACTTCCCCGATGGTACAGGGGGCCGGTCCTCCTGTAAGACATGGAAAGGAAATATATGCTCAATGTCAGATCACTGTACAAACGTATGGACAACATATCACAGAGTGTAACATTTTATATGAGTGAGCTGCTGATCCTGCATGTGGGTGCTCCAACAGACATCCTACTACAAACTCACATTGACACTGACACTCCAGTGAGTGATAGACACACATAGGCACACATGTACTGGGCCTAACAATCATGTGGTGCTAAACCTGACTACAAACATTTGTGGGTAATCCATTTCAGATGGGACTCCAGGTGCTGATTTCTAATTGGGTGACAATTTCAATGGCACTTCTCTGGTGCACTGCAATACAAGTGCAATACAAGTGACTCAGGTATTGTGGCTTGTGCATCAAGGGACACTGAGGTACTGTGTGATGGACATATGGCTCAATTTTCAATCAGTAATTATCATGCATTCAGTGTTTCATAACAGATGTGGCACAGTTGTATGTAGGTAACAAATGCCACATTGGCAGTGTCCCCTAAGCCGTATATGCCCCCTTTGCCAACATAATGGCAGGGATCATGTGTGTGTAATGATCACAATGTAGCACTAAACATGGATAGCCCACTATGCTGTCCCAATACAGTGAAAAGTGGTATGCTGACAGCGTCTTACCTGATCATCATTGAGACAATGCATGGGCACAGGTGTTATCATTGCACCTGAAATGTGTTACTCAGGGCCACATGTACCAAGATCATGTTTTGTGATTCAAACATTGATAGACTTAGCAACTCGTAATTTGCAAGTAGGATGATCTGAGGTAGAACACTGTCAATGACAGTGTTTGCAAATCACAAATGGGGTAGCAAATGGCCTACCTCATGAATTTTGTTGAGGTAGGTCTAATTTTGCAAACCCCTTGGGAATTGTGGCATTCACAGGGATGTTGGCCTGCTGGGCTCAGCAGACCACCATGTCTGTGACTGCTTTCAAATAGAGATGTACATTTTCGTTTAAATGCAGCCTCACTTCATCAGGGGTAAACAGAAAGCATTTCAAAAACCAATATTACGACTCAAATAATTTTTTGAAGCAGTCAGTGGTCCTTGGGACAACTTCCTGCTCAGAAACAATTTTTGGGCATGCATTCACAAAGGGGAAGGGATTCCATGGGTACCCCTCCCCTCCTCCCCTTTGGTAAATGGGTTAGCACCAATTTGAAACGGATGGTAACTGCAATTATTTAGTGACAGCATTTGCGGTCAACAAAAAATCAATCAGCGGACTGCGACTCGCTAATAGGAAAGGAACCCCCCTTCCTAAATTTCCACTAGCAAACCCTGTTTTGTGATTGGGCAATGTGATAGCAGAATGGCAAAATTGGGGGGGTGCATTTGAATGAACGTTTTTCCTGACATAAACACAATAAATCTGAAAACTAGGCTGTTTGTGAGAATTAAAAATAGCTTGGTACATCTGGCCCTAAGTAATAGTAGAACATGACTCAACAAAGCTCAGGACTGCATTGTTAACATGTATAGACAAGTGGAATACATCTCATTCCTGGGACACTAACAATGTGTTCTACTTGCATTCAACATGGCCACAAACATTGCATGCAGCACGTCAAGACATCTGCTACTGTCACTCAGGAGCATTCAACTGTACATATTTGTCAATGTGATACTCACCAACAGGGCCACCAATCAACATACCCAAGTGGTCCACCAGGTCCTGTTCTCTGGTCACCAGGTCAGCCCAGCGATGCTTCAGCTGGTGCTCATTCCTGGTTGTATTGAATACATGTTTGAGGTGGTAGAGCACCTTGCCCCACCACAGCCGCCTTGCCTCTGTGTGATACCCCTGTATCACATGCCAACCCATCTCCAGCATCAACAGCACTGGCACACCAGCCACACAAAGGCCCCAAGCTCCTCCTCACCCATGCGGGTCAGCCTCACCCTTCCCGACATGTCAGTGCACAACAATTTAAACAGAAAAAGGGAAAAAGGAAGGAAAATAAATGTGAAAAAAGGAAACTTACATCCCTAACCATAAACCCCAACTAACCCAACTAACGTGACCCTCAAACAGACACCAGACAGTACAAATACAATCCAAAAATACTAACAAAAGCACTTAAACAGGTACAATATACAAATACAATACACAAAAAGACACAAGGGATTGTACACTTCTTTAAGGCTCTTGGTTCTTCTCCTCCATATTTGGCATAATATCTTCAACCATACGCTCTATTTTTTTAGTGTCTCTGGGGGATTCCCTGTTACTTTGGTGTTAGTTGGTTGCATTTTGCTGTTGCTACTTTCCATTTGCAATGGGTGCCTTATCTCCACAGAGAGGACGTTTGGTGTTTCTACCAACCCAACTGTGTCATGACCGCATGACGTAGTATGCCAGAGCACCACTTCTGGAAGAACTGGAGTCCAACTGATCTTTGTCATTCAGACTGGTTCTGACTTGCGTGCAGTCCATCTTCAATGTTTCTGGTGCCCATTCAAACATGCGCTGGAAGTTTGTCTTACCATGCAGCGCATACCTTCTTTGGACTCTGGTCTGTTGGTGTTTTCACTGAGGGTTTATGACTAGACATGCACATGAAGATTGCTCTGGGAAGCTTCCTATGAGCTGCCCGTTATAGATCAATTGACTTCTGGTGCTACAACATTAGGCACTGCACAGGAAAGTACCACCTCAGCCAGAGCTATGGTGAAGGCAGCAGAACATGAGTGCCCCCTCGCTTTCCTTGTCAAGGAACTGGTTACTTTACCACCTGCTGAAGTGGGGTCTTTCATGGAGTCCATAACAAGTGGTGATATTGGGTATATTTTTTAAAGATTATGATTATTGTTGATTTGCTGACATTTGGCCTAAACGGATGTTCGAGTTTTACAAATTCTAAATTTACTGTTTTAATTTGGGTCAGATTTTATCTTTTTTGTTGTCATTTTATCTAATGCAATATATTTTAGCTTGTTTTTAGTGATCAATGTAGGAACAGTGATTTTAGTATTAGGTTTTACTATAGACCTCTGCACCTTTGAGCCGGCAATGTGGAGGGTGTTGTGAGGTTATTCTAGCATTTATATGGGCACATTGTTTAACCCTGGGCATGAGCCCTCTCACCTAGTCACCTAGTTACTGTAGGAGGCTGGCCTGGCTTATAGTGGGTACCAATGGTACTTACACCTTGTGCCAGGTCCAGTTATCCCTTATTAGTAGAGTAGTAGTGTTCTATCAGCTTAGGCTGATAGAGGTAGCTATAGCAGAGCAGCTTACGCTAAACTAGGAGACATCAAAGCTCCTACTATACCACTTATATCATATAGGTAATATATCATAACAAAGACAATACTCAGAGTTACTAAAAATAATACACAAAATATACACACCAACCAAAATCAGGTAAGTACAACAGTCAGAAAGTAGTGCAAACACTGTAGAATACAATAGGATGCAAAAGGCCTAGGGGCAACACAAACCATATACTAAGAAAGTGGAATGCAAACCACGAATGGACCCCTAGGCTAGTGTAGTGTGTAGAAGGTCGCTAGGAGTGTAAGAAAACACTAAGGGTGCCCAAGATACCCCACCCCAAGACTCTGGAAAGTAGGTGTAAAGTACTACTATTTCCCCAGAAACACACTATGTTGTGCTGAAGGATTTTGCAAAGATCACAACAGACTACAAAGCACTGAAGGCGGATTCCTGGACCTGAGGATCTGCAAAGGAAGGGGACCAAGTCCAAGAGTCGTGAAAGTGTCTGGGGGGGCAGGAGCCCATTAAGCCCCGGATGAAGGTGCAAAATGGCTGCCTCTGGATGGAAGAAGCTAAAGATTCTGCAACACCGAAAGGTGCCAGGGACTTTTCCTTCATGTAGAAGATGTCCCACAGGGTGCTGGAGGATGCAGAGTTGTTGCCTTGGCAAAATACTGCAAACAAGCCTTGCTAGCTGCAAGAGTCATGGTTAAAGAAAAAGGGTGCTACCTGGGCCCAGGAAGGACCATGATGTCGCCACTTGGGAGATGAGACAGAGGGCCCACGCACAAGAAGGTAGCACCTGCAGAAGTCCTTGAACACGGATTCGAGAAGTCTGAACACGACGGTCATCTCAACACTGCAAAAGAGGGTCCCATTACAAAGGAGATCAACTCAGGGAGCTGAGCATCGCAGGACAGAGTGTGGTGGACCTAGGCTTGGCTGTGCATGCAAGATTTCTTGGAAATGTGCACAGAAGCCCTTGTAGCTGCAGTTCAAGCGGTGCACCGGATTACTGTCTGGAGAGAGGAGGAAAGGACTTACCTCCCCCAGATTTGGATAGCTGGACCACTGGAAAGTCTGGGTCACTGGGGTCCACCACCTGTGTTCCAGGGGCCAAGCTCGTCAGGATGAGAGGGGTCCCAGAGTACCGGTGACGCTGAAGTTTGGTGCCTGCTGAAGCAGGGGGAAGATTTCATTGACCCACAGGAGATTTCTTTGTGGCTTCCAGTGCAGGATGTAGGCAGGCAGCCCCCAAAGCATGCACCACCAGGAAACATTCCAGAAAGCAGGCTGGATTAGGCGTGACAATGTCGCTGGTAGTCTTCTTGCTACTTTGTTGCAGTTTTGCAGGTGTCCTGGAGCAGTCAGCAGTCGATCCTTGGCAGAAGTCGAAGAGAGAGGTGCAGAGGAACTCTGGTGAGATCTTGCAAGTCGTTATCTGAGGAAAAGCCCACGGGAGAGACCCTAAATAGCCCTCAGAGGAGGATTTGACACCTAGTCAGGTAAGCACCTATCAGCAGGGGTCTCTGACATCACCTGCTGGCACTGGCCACTCAGAGGCCTCCAGAGTGCCCTCACACCTCTGGATCCAAGATGGCATAGGTCTGAGACACAGTGGAGGAGCTCTGGGAACTATCCCTGGGGTGGTGATGGACAGGGGAGTGGTCACTCTTCTTTCCTTTGTCCAGTTTTGCACCAGAGCAGGGACTGGGGGTTCCCTAAACCGGTGTAGACTGGCTCATGCAAGGAGGGCACCATCTGTGCCCTTCAACGCATTTCCAGAGGCTGGGAGAGGCTACCTCTCCCCTGCCTTTAACAGCTATTTTCAAAGGGAGAGGGTGTAACATTCTTTGTTCTGCCTTCCTGGGACTGGACTGCCCAGACCCCAGGAGATCAGAACCCTGTCTGTGGGCAGGCAGCAGTAGTAGCTGCAGAAAAAACCCCAGAGAGCTGATTTGGCAGTACCCGAGGTCCATAGTGGACCCCTGGGAATGCATGGAATTGGCTCACCAATTCCAAATTTGGAATGGGGGGACAATTCCATGATCTTAGACATCTTACATGGCCATATTCGGAGTTACCATTGCAAAGCTACTTATAGATATTGACCTATATGTAGTTCACACATGTAATGGTGTCTCCGCACTCACAAAGTCCAGGGAAATGGCCCTGAACTATGTGGGGGCACCTTTGCTAGTTCAAGGGTGCCCTCACACTTAGTAACTTTGCACCTAACCTTCAGCAAGTGATGGTTAGAAATATAGGTGACTTATAATTACTTAAGTGCCGTGAAAATGGCTGTGAAGTAATGTGTGCGTTATTTCACTCAGACTGCAGTGGCAGTCCTGTGTAAAGGTTTGTCTGAGCTCCCCATGGGTGGCAAAAGAAATGCTGCAGCCCATAGGGATCTCCTGGAACCACAATGCCCTCGGTACCTAGGTACCATATATTAGGGACTTATAAAGGGTTCCAGCGTGCCAATTGGAATTGGAATATGAAGTCACTAAACTATAGTGACTAATTTGTAAGCAGAAAGAGCATAAGCACTGGAGTTCTGGTTGGCAGAACTTCAGTGACACACTTAAGCTCTACTGACAACACACACATTAGGCCACAAACTATGAGCATTGGGGTCCTGGTTAGCAGGATCCCAGTGAGGCAGGCAAAACATACTGACAAACAGGCAGAAATTGGGGGTAACATGCCAAGAAAGATGGTACTTTCCTACATGCAATGATTCACATGTAATCATTAGACTGACAAGTGGTCCACATATCTGTCTTCAGACTGATAGTGTGGACAACACTTTTCTGCACAGCTTATTCAACCAATTGCAGTGCATCATGATGCAGAGCTGGAACAGCAACATAGGTAAAATTGGTCTGTATCGGAATCTTTCATTTCGAGCAGATGGCTGCCACAAACTCTAAGAACACCCTTACTTCCACAAAAGAAAAAGGTAGAAGGTGCAGGGCTAACACTTTTGCCAATGACCCATTCTAAAAACGTGCCATTGGGAGGTTGCAGTCATAGACCCCCTCCTGACTTAACAAGCCCATGATAGTGGAAGGTGTCTTTTGAGATGTAGATGGTGGTAGACTCAATGTGCATCATGGTGCAGTCACTGTATGCTGTTGTGTCTCCATGTAACTGAGTCTTCCTGTGCCATTGTGAGGTCACTGAGGCAGGTGATTCTGGCACACCATTGGGGACAGGGCTGCTTTGTGCGAGGATGTCACAATCTTCTTCTTTTCCTTCCACCATGATTCCACCAGTTAAAGCTGATCTTTTCCAGCTCTCCTCGTCTTAACCACCATGAACAAATTCAGCCTTTTTTTTGGTGCTCCTTCCACCGGATTGCGTGATGTTATTTCATATCAGTCGTCTCGTTTCCAGCACCATGATATGAACAAGGCTTACCTCGACGAACCTCGGGTGGCAAATGGAGCATATCACAATGTTCTCCTCCTATTTGCTAATCATAAAAAAGTCCCAAACTGGGAAGAAGTACTTTCTTACTAGGCCACTCCAATGCCTGAAGAAGAACAGGATATGGGTGGGTGTGTCAATTGCCCCTCTGCGGTGCATACTTCTACTGAGGTATGGGTTTGTGCAGGTGTCTGCTGGTCCCTGTAAGCTAAAGGTGCTGCCAGTACCACATGCCTTGGAGCAGGTTGGTTAGTAATGTCGGACCTCTCTGTGCTAGCTTCCACAGTGACTGGCTCGTCGTCATCCTCCTCATGATCAATAGTACAGACAAATGCAATCTTAGTGCGGTTGGTTACTTATGTAATAAATACCAATATAATCAAACATTGTAAAGTCAAACCACACCATTGCAGCATAAAATGACAGTTCAAACCAGACAGCATAACATGCAGATATAGCTCTTTGCCTGAGCTCCATCTGTTTTAAAGGAGACACCTATGGTAGTCACAGAGAGGCGCATCGGTAAATTAATTCTTTAAAACAATATGGCAGCAAGGTGGTCCAAGGGAAATGGAAAAATCATTAAAAAAATAATTATTCTGCTGATTTGTCTGTGGTGTGGTGCAGCCAAGGTGCCCAGGAAGAAATCGAATTATTATACACCTAAAGAAATCAAATGCTGTAGTGCGGAAGTGCGCTTTTGGTGGATGGAATGGATAGATGGATGGAGGAATGGGAATGGATGGATGGATCAAGGCAAAATGCAGAATAAAAGAAAATGAAATAAAAATTGAAAAAAATGAAAAAGATCTACAAAAAGAAAACAGACAGATGGTGGATGATAACAAACACACACACACACACACATACACACTAGCCATAAGGTGGCATGGTGGTAACACTCAAGAAAATACTAACATTAATTCAGCAATGCAAAACTCGAAAATTAACTGGGCTATAAAAATGTTACAACATGTCATTCCTATGTCATTACATATTTTCACACAATATATGCACTCTTTTGCACAAAAATGAACTCCAAACAATAGCCAACATTTTTAATTTAAACCAATGCCATACCTGCCCTAAATTGTGTTTTAAAAATATGTCACTAAAATATTTATTTTGTGCACTGATGACTACTAGTACTGGGCCTACTAGTCTAGGTGATCTTTAGAAATCTAGGCCACATAGTAAAATAATATTGCAAACGTAACAAACATGAAGAAAAGGGCAGGTACTGAGCTGTGCAACAATTTTCCTTTACGAAAAATGAAAAAACAATTAAATGCAAAATAAGTAACTAGGCTCACACTTAAACTTCAGACAACCCACCGCTATGAATTTTTAAAATCAAATTAAAGTACAAATAAATATTGGTGCATGGCCAAGCAAACAAACAATACCCTTATTCAATAGTTTTGGCACTTACTTGTGTGATTCCACAAAAACAAATTTCCATCCAAAATTATATCCAGGAGACAAGAGAGTGATCTTTCCACCTCAAAATCTAAGTTAAAAGCAATCAAGAGCTAAACAAAGCACTGAGAGGAGCCTGCTGGGCAGGAACAGGGAGTTGGAGTTTCTGGGGCACTTACTTCTTGTTTGAAAAAAAAAGAAAATCCACTCACAAACCACTTTTGACTAAATTTAGATGTATCTCAAGTAGAAAATCTACTCAAAGTACATTTTCACTCGCAATCGGGACTGTTTTGCCTGACGTTGCGGCCAAAAGCAGCACAAGTAAGTTTGAGGTTTTGCCTGCGCGGCTAGAATCAACATGAGTGAAGGCAAAGTCTTGCACATGCTCGCTAGTGGCCCAGTAGTATTGTGGCTCTTGTAAGAGTGTGCTAAAACTCAACCTTGCACACGCAAATGAACTCCACTCCATGCTGATTCAGGAATTCAGGAACTCTGCATATACTCTGCATAGCGCACAGTTCCTGAATTCTGCAGGCTCCTCTGGCGGAATGGAGTTATACACCCGGGCCTAATATTGGTGAGGCAGGTTAAATGTGACACATTGGTAAATTATCTTTTGCGACTCGCAAATTGCGAGTGACAAAAATTCACAATTTGCCAGTTGCAAAAGAAATGGCCATAGATCTGGCCAACAGAGTCTGTGTCAGAAGAGGCATGTGAAAGGAGAGTCACAGGTACTGCCGTGGGTAGCCTTCTAGACCTGGGTTTTATATGCCAACATGTGTCAAATTGTACCAAACACACCTCCAGTACTGGGAGCAACTTTGAGAGTAAAAGTAAACTGACTGGTCAGTATAGTTTTTTAAATTTTTTGTTCAATTTCACGGTTAGTGGAAGCTTGATGTTTTTAGGTATACCTGTTGTGTTTATAGACATAGTTGGTTTTTCATCTTCTTAAAAATGGTTTGTGTTTTCTTGTTTGTTAAAAAAAATGTGATGGTGGTTTGTGTGGGCTGGTACTTGGCTGGTTGTATGTGCAAACTGGTGCTTGGCTGATGGTATGTGTGGTTTGGCACTTGGCTGGCAGTTGGAGTTGACCTGCACTTGGCTGGCGGTGTGTGTATACTTGTGCTTTGCTGGTGGTATGTGTGAGCTTGCATTTGGCTGGCGGTGTATGTTTAGTGTAATGCTGCTGGTCACTGCACACACATTACCAGCCGAACTCCAGTCCACATACTTTGTTATCTGCCAGGTGGTATGATTTCCATGTCAGTTTCGCTGGGCCTGTGGCTGTTGTTGTGAATGGTTTTGTGTGTTTACACATGAAAGGTGTATGAATGGCCTGTAAATTGCTTGGCTGTACAGATCATGAGCAGTGATTCACTGGTTCAGCATTCAGAACTTTCAATTTTTAACAGTGAATTTCATTCTTGTGAAATCTTGTTAATAAAATTTACATTTTGAACTTTTCACTCACTCGCTTGCCAAATCCAACTAGTATGTGTGTACTTGAGGAGTAGATGGTTATGCAGTAATATTTGTCTTTTGTGTCTTTCTCTGCCAGGGTGTAGATTATCTCTAGGGAAAATCTACCAACTCTAGATATTTTCATTAACTAGAGACCAGGGGGACTCCAGGGTGGCTTGCGTGGATACTTCAAAGAACTGAAATCTGTGGAAGCCTCAAACTTCCTGCCACCCAAAGTTCACACATGCTGATAAAAATGGCACTTCACCTATATGGGTGGGCCTTTTGCCCCTCAAAGGGCGGGGTCTAAGACACCAGGTTACAACATTAACAAAATGGGTAGCTGTACGTGTTGGGCTTAAGTTAGGAGGCCACACAGGGAAACCTACTGAACCCAGGCATCTCTAAAAAATGCTACCCAGGGGAATACAGGGTAGTGTGCCTCCTGTACAAGGTTTTCATACCCAAAATGCTCTGCAAGATGTGATTGAAATGCACATTGTCCTTGCATTTCTGAGATGTATTTAAGCAGAATCAGAAGACATCTACACAATTCCTATCACTCAGTCTTTTCCCACTTTTCCCAAAAAATAATTCTACCCTACTTGTGTGGTTGAGCCTAGTGCCCCCAACAGGAATGGATCAAACAAACATCAATGGGAGGCCTCTCAAAGGGGCAGTTAATGACCTTGGTCCGACCTGTTCCTGTCGCAGGTACTAGGCCCAACCACACAAGTGAGGTTGCATTGTTATTGGGATAAGTGCGAAAATTCTGGACGGAAATAATTTTGTGGATTCCTAATGATTCCAGAACTGTCCATCATAGAAATCTAAGGAAAATGTGTTTTAGTCAAAGTTTGAAGTTTGTAAAGGCTTCTGGTTAGAAAAATCTGGTAGGAGCCACATGGGTCACCCAACACTCGATTACCCCTAGATGTCTAGTATTAAAAATTTACAGGCTTGCTAGGTTTCCCTGGGTGCCAGCTGCACTAGGGCCCAAAATCCACAGTGAGGCACATTGCAAATAAAAAGAGTCAGTTTTCAGTGTGTAATGTATTGTTTCTGTGTTGTATTTTGACACATTTCTTTTTACAGCCACAAGTACTACCCACAAAAGTAAGGAACCATTTTTATCAGGAGACTTGTTGGAATTGTAGGAAATGATTTACTCCCTGCAGACTATAGAACGTTCCATCACAGAATTGTGAAGAAAATGTGTTTTTAGACAATGTTTGAGGTTTGAAACGGCTCCTGGGTAGAACAACCTGGTGGGAGCCACACACGTAACCCCACCCTGAACTTTTCTATGTGTCTAGTTTCCAAAAATATACAGTTTTGCTAGGTTTCCCTAAGTGCCGGGGGAGCTAGTGCCCAAAATCCAAAGGTATGCACACACATTGCAAAAAAGGGTCAGTTTTCAGTGGAAAAATTTGATGTGTCCATGTTGCATTTTGGACCATTTATTATCACGGACATTAGACCTACCCACACAAATGTGGCATCATTTTTATTGGGAGACTTAGAGGAACACAACAAAGAAAGTAGAACAAGTGTTACTAACAATTGTATTTCCCTGAATTTGTACCTTCCAAACCTAAGCCAGTGTTTACGTAAGCACAGAGATGTGCAAATGACCACTGCTTCTAAACTCCATATCTTGTGCCCTTTTTGGAAAACAGGTTTTGTTGATACCTATTTTTCACTCTATGTATTTTACCATATGAATTGCTCTATGCCCAGGACACAATGAAAAAACATTGCAAGGTGCAGCTCAGTTATTGGCTCTGGGTACTTTGAGTTATTGGAAAACCAATAAATCCTGTATATCCCCACAACTAGAAGTATATAGCAGATGTAACGATCTATTGCTTTTGTAAATCATCCATCATGACCAGAAGTTACACTATAAAACATTTTCACAAATGGGCATTTTTTCCTACTAATTTTAAATATGTTTAAGACCACCAAACTCACAGTGGCAATCAGAATACCATACTCCTGGCAGTCCAACAACCAGATTACAACAATGGCAGTCAAACTGCCAGGGGGCGGTTGCCACCGCCAGGATCACAGATCCCAGTGGGATGGCGGCAGTTAGTCATGGTCAGCCATGGTGGTGACCATAGCATGGGTGATAAAGGGGCCCCTCCACCAGCACGTCTGGAATGCGCACTGTCTGACAGTGCACATTCCGAGGGTGCTGGTGTGCAACGCCAAGGCCAATGCTGTGGCACTCTTTCTGCCAGGCTGACTGGCAGAGATGTCATAACACAATGTTTCCACCGGTCAGCCTGGTGGAAACATTTTAGTACAACAGGGGTGAGGCAACCAGTATGATGGCAGCCTCACCCCTGCGAATTTGGCAGTCCAATGGTCAGACTTCCAAACTTGGACACCCTTTGGGAAAACCTTGAAGGATCTACACCAATGACACCTTGCTGAATTAAGAATTTTGTATAGTTTTCAGAAATATTTAGCAGTCGGAATCCACCATGGGTTTTACACCTGTTTCTACCACAAACTGGATGGAGGTTGAAAGTACAACAAAATGGACACTCGACCAGTAAAATGAAAAAATTGAAAAAATCAAGTCTGCTTGTTGCTGAAACCTGGGAAGATGGTGAATTTAGCACTGCAACCTTTAATTAATGCCATTTGCAGTAAAAAACAGGCAAGGCACTTTCTTCTACAGATTTTTTTCCTACAACACTCGAAGTTCCAGGATGTTGGAAAAACAGGATGCACATTTAGAGCAGATCGCTTATATGGACAAGCAGTTACGGAGTCATACATGAAAACTACTGCAAACAGCCAAAAAAGGCTTAGCACGGGGGGTGGAAGGCCTGACAGCGAACAATTAACAATATAAAAGGAACACCATTTTTTTCAACTAAATACTTCAAAAAAGACAAATGCTGCAAGATGAGGAGACTCTGCTGGGTGTCTGGAGCAGACTCGTAAAGAAGAAATATATATATCAGGACAACTACTTAACCAAGTAAGTAATTTGTATATTTAACTTAGAAAATACTTGTAAATACAATTTGAAAGGTAAAATAGGTGGTTAACATAATACTCTCCTGTTTCTAGATCTTTACATGTACTTCCTAAATAAAAAGTGACAACCTGACAGAAAAAACACCCATCATAAACCAGCAAAATCATATAACAAAGTAAATATAGATAAACTACTAAAAAAAATAAACTCACTGCAAAAGCGAGTAAAAATAAACCTAGCATCCTCAACCTCTACAAACTCCCAACAAATAAAAATGTAAAACAAAACCTTTTTTTCTTCTAACAGAAGAGAAAGCACCTGCTCGTCACACCCCCAACAGAAATGGTGCAAAACAGTGTGAAATATCTAAAAAAAGACATACATGTAAGAATAAATAATAGAACTAGTCCCATCATTTTATATGTAAATAGAATTCATAGGGCCTCATCACGAATTTGGTGGTCGGACCTCTAGACCAACGAACGCCAACCAAAAAAGGCAGACATCCAGCGATGCAGAGGCCTGGAAATAAGTAGTCTGACCTCCTTTGCTGACAGCACTGCGACCAACCACTGACCATAGTACATGCACACAGTCTCCATGGCAGACCCCCATGGCGGTCAGCCAATGGTGCTCCGAAACAGGGTGGTCCGCTGTCAGCAAAGTAACACACAACTGCACATTGGATTAATTTGAAATCAACACAGCTGACACATATTGCCACACTGGACAAACCTGCAAAGGACACTGTAAAACATACCTCTTCACAGACTACAATCCTTTGCATTTACACTGCAACACACAAAATCCTGAGTGAACTATTTACCACACAGTACAGATACTAGGAACCACTTTTTTCAACATCCCTACAACACCCTGCACACACTTTTGTCCAGTTACACCCCTTTTCACTTCCCCTCTTTAGTAAGTCACTGTCACCCATTTTTTCCCCACCATAGCAGGTTTAAAAAAAATCCCCATTTTTCAGAAGATGAGTTAAGAGTCATGGTGGATGAAATCATAAGAGTAGAGTCACAATTATTTGGAGCACAAGTTCACCACTCTCCTCTCAAAAGGAAAATGAAAATGTGGGACAGGATTGCCGACAGAATCAATGCTGTAGACACCACTATGCACACCAGGGAGGATATTAGGAAGAGGTGAAACAACCAGAGGGGCAAGGGCCATTCCCTTGTCTACAGGAAGCAGTTGCAGGACAAGAAGACTGGCGTTGGCCCTCCCAGTGCCCCATTACATCTATTTCCCTGGGAGGAGAAGGTCTTGGCCATCTTGCATCCTGAGGGCTTGACAGGAATACCTGGGGGAGTGGAGTCAGGTAAATCACAACACAAAAAATGTCACCAAAATGCTATGTCATACATGCCCACAGCTCATCTTTTGCCTCATTTACTGTTATTAAACTCAGCAGCCCAGTGTCCACCTGTCCAAAGAACTTTAGTGGGCAGCTTACATTTGAATTGTACTCACTTGGGAAAATGACATTAGTATAGTGTGTGCGGTACAGGGACTGACATGACTCCAACTCCCAGCAGGCACTTTTCTATAATTCCAGACACCAGACCAGTGGTCACTTCTCCAAATACCCCTGTTTAATACATGTCAATTTAAGGGTACACCCCTGGGAAGATAACATTTGTCAAGTGTGTGTAGTACAGGCACTGATATGACTACAACTTCCAGCAGGCACTGGCCTTGTAACTACAAACACTAGCACAGTGGTCACATGATACAACACATCTGTTTGTGATCTCTCAGTTGAGGTGTGCCCACCTGGGGGAGAACACTGGTCAAGTGTGTGTACTAGATAGAGTGACCTGACTGCATGTCACAGATGGCACTACTTCAGCAACTCCAAAGACCAGAACAGTAGTCACTTGTCTTAAGACCACTGCCTGGCAACTCACAATTTAGGTTTACTCAGCTGGGAAGATATCATTTGTCAACTGTGGGAAGTAGAGGGAGTGACATGACTACTAAGGCCAGCAAGGTCTCTATGTCTGTCAAATCAACCAATATCCCAGTGTTCTCTTGTCCAAATTGCCATTGTTTGGTAACTTTCAATTGAAGTGGCATCACCTGGTAAGATACCATTTGTATGTGTGTAGAACAGGGAGTTACATGACTGTAACTCCCAGGAGGCTCTCCTACTGTCTCTCCAACCACCACTCCACTGTCCTCTTCTCCAAAGACTCCTCTTTGGGAACTCACAAATGAAATGTACTCACCTGTGGGGATAATACTTGTATAGTGTGTGTACTAGAGAGACTGACATGACTGCTAATGCGAGGAGGGCCTATATCTGTAACTACAGACACCAGCATAGTGTGCGTCTGTCCAAGGATTCTTGTGACTTAATTCTCAATTGAAGTGTACTCACCTGGGAAGATACAATTTGTATGTGTGGGTAATACAGGGAGTTACATGACTGCAACTCCCCCCAGGAGGCCCTCATTCAGTAACTCCAACCACCAGTTCAGTATCCTCTACTCCAAAAACTCCTGTTTGTTAACTCACACATGACATTTTTTCACCTAGGGGGATAATATTGTATGTACTAGAGAGAGTGACATGCCTACAACTCCCAGCAAGCCCTGTTTCTGTAACTCCAAATACCACAATAGTGGTCACTTGCCCATATACCACTTTGTGTCATGTCCCAAATGAAGTGTACTCACCTGGGGGATAATATTTGTATAGTGTATGTATTAGAGAGAGTGACATGACTGCTAATGCCAGGAGGCCCTGTTTCTGTAACTCTAAACACCAGTATAGTGTCTCTTGTCCAAAGACCCCTGCGTGTTAACTCTCTATTGAAATGTACTCACCTGGGAGGATGATATTTGTATAGTGTCTGTAATATAGGGACTGAAATGACTGCTAATGCCAGGAAGCCCAGTTTCCGTAACTCCAAACACCAGCACAGTGTTCTCTTGTCCAAAGAGCCCTGTTTGGCAACTCACTGCCAAATAAAGTTTAACCAGCTGGGGGTACTTAACTTAGGTATCCACTACAAACCAGGCCAGCCTCCTACAGTCCATTCATGCCTAAGGAGTGTACTCTTCAGAAGTCACATAGGTATGTAGTATTTCATGGTGAGTGACATCAGAGTACAGGTTGCTAGATCATGGACTGCCTGGTGTCAGTAAGCTTGCTTAGTCAATGTAGACCCTGAGCAGTAGTGGGTTAGTATGCAGATGGAAATATATATGTCTGTAATCATGTCCCTGCACTTGCTGGTTTGTGTTTTTCACACTTGAGGAGTATTGACAAATGTTAAAGTCCTAGCCTGATGTTACTGAAGTGTATGTGACTCAACGGTTTGTGATGAAACTTGATTATAATCTCTTCATCTATCAAAAGAAATAACTATGGAGAGCCATCACCAAGAAGGTGTGGATCCTTGGAGTCCACAGCCGCTGGAGCATCCAATGCAGTAAAAGGTAGAAGTACATGAGGTTCTGGGCTCAGAAAATCACAGAGATCCAGCTGTGGCTGTCCTCCCAATGTGTGCAGGGTGCCCATCAGACCTACCCAGACCTTGATGGGCATTTGAGGACAACACTGCAGCCACAAGGGGATGAGTACAGGTCATTTTCCTACCTGTCTCATTGCCAAGTGAATGTGTTAGGTTCTGATAGCTGCCTCTGACAATTAGGGAAGAGCCATGTATAGCACAGTAGATGAGTGATTGTTTGTGTAGACATGTCATGTGTATACTGATGTGGCTTGTCTATTGGCCCAGGGACCTAGGACAAAACTGTGTACAATCCACAAAAAACTTGCTCTCCAGGCAAGACATATGACTGTGTACAGTTTTCAAATAAGTATTGTTTGTTGTTGTAGTGTATGTAAATTCTATGCAACAGACCACTACTACTCAATGTTAAAGGCCAAATGTAAGGAAGTGATGGGGCAGTGTCCCCAGCCATGTGTCTAGGTAAATGAGTATACTGGCTTCTGCCACCCAGAGGCCAGTTGCCTTCAGCATATAATGGGTGCTGGTGCCTCACTACAGTCTGTAATGTGAAAATGGTCATCATACATGTGACAGAACAAACATTGTACTTTGGGTGCAGATCAATACATTCCATTGGTAAGTGGGGAGGGTCCATTGACTTGATTTATGTCCCATCACTGTTGTCAACATTCTGTGTGCCTACATATCAGCATGTGCCCCTTTCCCATTAGCAAAACATTTGTAAGGTGCCGTTCCATGCATGGACTACCTGTGTTGATGGGATGATGTACGTAGTCCCTTGCATAAATGTGCGTGGCAACCTGTTTGTGGATTAAGCTATTTACAATGGGGGTACATTTCATGTGCCACTCACACAACAGCACCCCTCAAACACAAGTATGCCTCCTCCATACACACACACATAACATCCACACTGACACAGAAGACAACCACTGTCTCGACCTCCAAATCCCTACTGCCTTCTGCTGACCATCTCTGTGTACCTAAGAAAGTTCTTTTGTTTGACCTTGACCTTTCCCCTGTTCCCTCTACCCTGTCGCAAACCCAAGAGGCCACGACCCACCTCCCAACCCCTCTCTTCCACCTCAAAGTCCTCCCTTGTCAACCTGCCCCCCTGCAAGCATGATGCTCCCAGGAAAAAGCCCACCCCTTCCAGGAAGCAGTTCACCCCTCCCAAACCAAATCCAAACCCACCCATCCCAACTCTGACCCTCTCCCCCCACAGATGATCCCTGAGGTGCCTGCCTGCCCATTTGATTCTTCTTTCTGTGGAGGTTCTCTGGCAGTTAGGAGTCAAGTGACGGCACAGTGATGCGCCTGTTCAGAACCATATGGACTGGCCTATGGCCTTGGACTTTAAAAACCCAAACATTTGTTTTTTGAGTATACATTTGTCCTGAAATTCTTTTTCTACATTGATGTTGTTCCTGAGTGACTTATGTTGTTTGCCTACAGTGGAGTGTTTTCAGCCTACTTACTGATCCATTTGCTGCTGTTTACAGTATCTGACTTTGTGGGCAGAGCTGGTGTCTCCCAAGACAAGGGTAGATGATGACTGGATGGATATGCAATGGTGGTGTCAAGGCATTGTGTACTGTTTGGTATGGTATGGTAAGTATTTCATCTTGTATTGTCCAATGTGAGCAAGTATGGTGTTGGACCCGTCCCCTGATATGTATTATGGATTCATATAATGTGTAGCAGCTTCTGTTTTGTTTGTGCGGTGTGTTCAGTTGTGCTAGCTTTGTTTACATTTGACTTTGCATGTGCCCTTCTAGCAGAGTGTACCTTGCAGCTACTTCATGTAGAGCAGTAGTTCCCAAAAGCTCCCTTGACCTATTGGCCATTGCCTGTGGCTCCCCATTATGTCACCTTTTTTCGGGTGGGTTTATGTAAGCCCTGTCTCAGGAGAACTTCCATTTTTCTCCCTGAAAATAATTGAGATGAAGCCGCTGAAGGTGCTATAATCATCAATGAATCTTCAAGTAAGGCCTTCATTGGTTTTCACACACCCTAACCTCAACATCCTGATGTGTGCATGTCACTTTCCTTGTTTGCATCAGTGCTGTTTACCTAATGTTGATTGATGTTAGCGTAGGTGCCAGGTCAGGTGTAAGTAGTCTAACCCCAAATAAGAAAGGCATTCTGCCCTGCTTTATCTTTACATGTCATTGGTGGATATGAATTGGAACTCTCCCAAGGAAACTCATAGCAACTGTTTAGTTCAGACTGCTTTCTCCCTTCCACCACCACATGCTCCTTTTTTATTCACCAGTGGTCAGCAGTCAGGGCATATCTGGTGCCTATCCCATGCTGTATCTTCCCTTTTGACACCCAGTGCTAAATTTAAAATTGAACCAATAAGTGCCAACAATCATGCTTCTGCTGTCAGCTAGTATTTCCTGGGATTTAAGCAGAACACAACCTGTACAATAGGGGGGTCACATTTGCAGCCTAGCAGATGCATCACTCTGTCACTATATAAAGCCACAGATGTTCCCTGGTTCTTCTTTGTGTGGCATTAAGAGTGCTGAATTCAAATAGCAGTGCATATGCTGTGCCTTACCGTTTTACAGATCATTAATCATGATGTTTAGGTATTGCTTGCTCCTACTCTAATTTTGCTCCATAGCAGTATAGATACATTTTTACACTATTAAGCAGCGTCAATAAATTGTTGTAGTATGATGACATTCAAGTTTTTGTCCTCCAATAAGTGGAAGGCTAAGGCTTCACAGACTGATTTCATGCTTTCCACCTCTCACTCATACAAATGAGTTTGTAGACTGCAGCTAGAATCCTGACGGGAATGATTGCTTCTTTCAACCTTAAGGAGCCATAAACTGTAGCAGTTAGTGTCTTAATAGCAACCAAATTGAAAGCACATGTGAAACGCTTCCTTTTAGGGTGCACACTATGCTAGTAGTTAATATAAACTAACATTTATTATCACTCAGTCTGAACATCAAACTAAAATTTTACAGCAACTGATACACAGCACAATGGCACACACACGGTTGAACACTGCTAAACGCTTTTATGGATGGCTGAGAGATAAAACAAGTGCATGCATTTTGAGCTGTTTATTTCAGAAATATCAAAATTTTCATTTCTCTTACCTGACGTGTGTGGAAGGCTGGTGCAGCCTCTTTCTTTTAACATTTGGTTCATCACAGGGCAGGGCAGGGTGGGATTAACAGCAAGGCTTGCTCAACTGAGGTTGATGTATATCACTGCCTGCTGCAGAGCTGAAGTCCACAGCGTCAGAGAGTAACTTTATGGGTGGGGGAGGTCCTCCAGGAAGAAATGCAATGGCTTTGCCAGGCTGGTGATATCACAAGCCTCAAGTCTGTGAGCTTGTCAACCCGGCAAATCTAGGATTGCCTGTGCATGCTTAGAGTGCATGATTTGTGCATGCCTTAACCCTGACTTGCGAGCGCTGCCTGGAGTCAATGACTGCATCGCAGACAGCCTGAGGCAGGTGGCAGAATTCTAGTCTATTAATGATAGAATTAAAATACATCTAGGGGGCAGAAAGAGAACGAGTGCGTGGCCCCCGGTCTAAATCTTCTTAACTTCCTTTTACCACATTCCCAAGATGTGCGCGGTGCCCCTGGTTAGCTCTAATGGTGCACCGCGGTGCCGCGCACACAGTTTAGGAACTTATGAAGTAGACGTATGTCCCATGCAGTTGGAGTTGTATGTGCTTTGTTGACTTGCACTTCCACATTGTGCAGATAGGTATGTCATTTGGGTCTAGTATTGCTTGTCCCAAAGACACCTTACGGGTCAGCTCCTGTGCAAATGTTGTTTCAATGGGCATGTGGAAAGTGATATCCGTCCCAGTGCAGCCTTCTTCACTGAGTGCTCCTGATGGCCCCATCCTTATTGTGCAGGTATTGTTTGCATAGTGATCTTTGAATATTTCTCTCTCCGTCTATTGTGTATCCAATTGTCTTTCCATTGTGTTGCAATGTGGGTAATATATGTGTCTATTGCAGGGTTGTTTACTGGGAGTGGTGTTTGTGTCCCATGCAACATCCATACATATGTGTACTGAACTTGATGACAGGCCATGGCATGTGAGGGATGTGAGTGTGTGAGTTGTATTTGTAAATGTGATGTTGATGTATTGTTTGATTCTGATGCAGGACACAATGACAAGTGAACTTGGTGCCCGTTTCGTGACCCTTATATAATTTGGCTGATGGTGCGACGAACTCTTGTTGAACATAATGACACAGGTAGGTGTGTGTACTTATGATCGGTTGCACCCAGAGTGAAGAGGATTTACTGCACCTTCGATGATCATCAGGAGTGGCAGGACATGTGTGATGGGCTCCATGGCGGCACCGGACGTCTGAGGCTGTCTGCAGGTGAATGTCTTCCTTTGTACTCCCCATTTCTGCCAGCAGAGATGTGGTGGTTGGACCACCATGGTCACAGTCGTGGTGTGAAACATCATAATGTGTCCGGCAGAAACACTCTGTCCGCTGGCCTGTTTGTGTAGCATCGTGATCGCAGTGGTCTGTGCTGACTGGCGGTGCCAGCAGGGCCATGGCGTTCTTTGCTCCATAGACTCACATGATGTGAAATACGACGGTCTGACCTCCAAACCGACGTATTTTAAATTTTAAAAAAATATTGATTTAACATAATACACTACTTTCATAAACAATGAAAGAGAAAGCTACTTATATAACATCCCAGAAGGGAAAACAGGTATTAAGGGCCCGATTACGATCCTGGTGGTCAGACCACCAGCCCACCAAGCTGGTAGCCTCCTTTCAGGAGGACGCCACCCAGCTGGTGGCCACCTGACCGCTGCATCATGACATCCCCGTGGGGCTGGCTGGGCAGTCAATGCAGCCGGCATTGACTCCAGCTATAAGAGCATGCCGACACCAGCGCTGGCTGAAATGACAGCGCAGCCAGCAAGTCGGTCTCACTGTTGCCATGAACAATGTTGTGCATGCCAGACAGTGCACGCACTGACAGTGCTGGCAGGGGGGCCAGTACAATGCCCATGACAGTGGCATATTTATCCTGGGGCCCCTCGTGTGTCCTTCACCCTGCCTTTCCACCGATTTTTTCATGGCTATGTCCCGCTATGAAAAGCTCGGCAGAAGAGCAGGTTGTAATACACATGGCAGTGCTACTGTCAGCATCGTCTTCATTGTCTACCGCTGTCCCTACTTCTGCCACTGCGGTCGGACAGGAGTCAGCAGTGGAGGTAGTCTTGTGACGGTCCAACCACCACCATTGTAATTGGGATGCCAGACTGCTGAGGACGCGGCGGGCAGACCACCAACGTTAATATGGCAGGCCCAAGACCGTCGTACTTATAATCAGGCCTTAAGTCTTAGGGGTTATGTTGGAAAGTGGTTTATTAATAGGTATCTACAACTAGTTACATCACAATCACAAATAAAGTCCAGTCAATGGGCCTGATTTAGATGTCGGCAAAGGGGTTTCTCTATCGCATATCCTGTCCAATGAAATCTAAATAGCATGAAAAACAATATTATTTAGATTTCAGCGGAAGGGATATCCATCTCCTTTGCGACCGAGGAACACCTCCACCGAGATCTAAATCACGCTTAAAGTCTCAGTTAATTAATCCTTGCACAACCATTGGTAGCTTGGCTGATGAGCAGTCAGGCTTAACTTAGGAGGCAAGTGTGTAAAGCTCTTATTATAAAAAAAACAGTAAAAAAGTAAGATGAAACACACAATAAAAATCCAACACCAATTTATGAAAATACTGAATATGTTTATCTTTAAAATGACACCAAAATGACAAAAATCTAATGTAGGGACCCGGAAATATGAATTGTAAAAGATTCAATGTAAAAATATGCTTTCTTATGCCAAAATGCAAAAAGCGCCAACCTCAGCTATCTGGTCGTGCTGGACTGGGACCAAGTCAAAGTTTTGGGCTAACTGCGATGGAGCATGGGTCGGACACCCTGACTGATTGGGGCAGATCAAGTTTTTACCTTCTCACTTAGACCCATATTTATACTTTTTGACGCAAAACTGTGCAAACGCAATTTTGCGTCAAAAAGTATAGTGCCGGCTTGCGTCATTTGCAGAGCGTTATCCGGGCGCCAAATTTATGGAATGTGCAAGCTGGCACAAAGGGTGGGCTATCATTAAATAAAATGGCATTAGCCGGGCGGGGATGGCGGTATGGGAGAAGGGGTTTTTGCACCAAATAATGACACAAAACCACCCGTACCACATGACTCCTATCTTAGAAAAGACAGGAGTCATGCCTACCACCCCAGCTGCAAGCACAGGGAACCAGTGTTCCCTGGGCATTGCCACTGCACCCTGTGCCATGCAGGGTGCCCTAAGTTGGGCCCCCAATGGCACTTTAATTAAAAAATACTTACCTATACTTACCCTACTTATCTGGGATGGGGCCCTCCGTCCTTCGGCGCCCCTCTGGTGTGGGTGGGGGTGTTCCAGGGGCTTGAGGAGGGCACCTGTGGACCCTTTCAATGGTGTTCAACTATGGAAATTCATCCACAGGTCCCCTAATGCCTGGTCTGACCCAGGCATTAAATAATGGTGCAAAGCCAGCTTTGCACCATTATTTTGCCCCTCCTCCCACCAGTGCGTCATTTTGGCACGGGGATAAATATGGGGATATGGGGTTAGCACCATTTTTTAGATGCCAGTTCATGACTTATTTGGAGCTTTTTCTCTCCACATTCAGAGAGTCTCCTCACCTGCTGGGTTGTAGCTCAATGACAGGGTCTTGCTTCAGGTCAAGGCCTTAGTGATTCCTGGAGGTGTTGTTTCTCGTTGTCAATGATGATGCGCTCCGGAGCTTCACGGAGGCAAACCTGTATGTCAGTCCAAGTTGTGATTTGAGGTCGCCAGCTTGGCTCTCGACGATGGGATGGTAAACTTACGGAGCTTTTTCCCAAGAATTCTCCAAATGTTTCCAAGCTCCTGGATCTTCTTCCGGAATGTCCTTTTGGGGTCTGGAAGGGTCTACAACATGAGCCAAGGTTCCAGAAGGGCTGAGTTGCTCCTTGGAAAGTTCGGTCTACAATTCCCACAATCCACCAGGTCAAATCCTTATAAGTCCATTGGCTACTGGTCAGTTGGGCTCATCTTGCAGGAGTTGATGCAGGAAGGTCTTGGTAGGTCTTTTCTACCTGTTGCATTCAGATAGCCCGTTCCTGAGTCTTGGAAGAAAGGCAAAGCCTTCTTTTTGGTGAAGCCCAGAGTGTGCATCAGCTGCAGTTTAATTGAGTGCAGTCCTTTCTTGGGGTTTAGCAGGGCAGTCCTTCTTCTTTAGATTTATTTTAGCAGGGATCAGAGTTGTTGCACAGCTCTCCCACTTTTATCCAGGTTTCTGGGCTGACAAGCAGGCGGGTACCGCTGAACAGTGGGGTACAGAGTGCCATCCTCTGTGATGACAGCTTCCTTAGAAATGTGGCACAATTTTGGGCAAGGAAAGCACAATTTAATAACAATCCAAAATGGAGAAATTCAATCATAGAGGTTCAGGTCTGGCTAAACCCACCCATGAAAGTGGCTAATGTTCCTCTATACCCCCCCCCTTCCAGCCCCCTTTAATTACTACAGATCTCAACTGGCTGAGGGGGCAGGAAGTGAGGGTTGACCTGGGTCCTTCACTATCTGTCCTTCTCCCTTTGGAGACCAGTTTGGCTACCCAGTCCCCTTCATATCCTCCCAACAGATATCTCCTTTGTCCCAGCCCAGGCCAGTTCCCACCGCATCCGAGCAGCTTGGCTCAGCTTCGAAAGGCTGACCAATCAGGAGAAGATGCTATAGGGCTCATTTTAGGCAACATTAGGAAAGCAGTTCTAAAACGACTTTCCTGCAATAGTTACAATAAATCTAACCTTGTCAATATGTTGGATTGATTATACCTATTATTTTGATCCTTTGAATAACTGTTCTAACTCGCTACTATCACAAATTAGACTTTAGTTTAATGAAGCATTCCCGGGTTAGCCTGAGGAGCTAGCAGTGCTACAATGGGGAAAAAACTAAATTGGCAGTTTGTCCTTCATAAGGGAATATAAAGCATCTTTTATATAGTCCCTGCTTATTATTACAATGCATCCTAATATTGGGGCACCAAGTGCATATCTTAGAGGTGACTTATGTGTAAAAATAAGTTTGTTTAAGACTTTGGAAGTACCTTTAATTCCAAATTTGAATTTGGACAAAGTTTTATTTTTAAAGGAGCCTTCAAGGCAGGGCTGGCTTTAAAAATGACAGCAAGTACAGAAGAAGTGCATACTTCAGTGCATTAACTCTACTGGGCCTCTAAACTAACATAGCCTACCAAATACTATAAACCATATACTAGGGATTTACAAGTAGGTTGTCAGTTCTAATTGTAATTACACCTAATTACCATATGCTTTTTAAACAGAGCACCGGCCCAGGGCCTGGTTGGCAGAGCCCAGGGTACAATCAAAGTCAGAAAACACCAGTGTCAGTCACAAATGGAGGCAAAAACTGGGAGAAACTGCAAAAAGCCCAGTTTTCTCAAAGGCTACATCTACAAACAAGAAAATACATCAACATCAATTGTGAATTGGAGATGTACCAAATATTATTCTAATGCATGCAATGTTAGGGTCACTACAAACGTTGATGTTGTGATTAATGTAAGGGAACACAGTTATCCCTAAGTGTGTCAGAAATATATATAAGGGAGGTATTGCAGGATGTAAGAGAGGCAAGCAGTAGCTCCCAGCAACCCACAACCAAAATCCTAAAAGATACAAGGGCAGATCTATGAGTTTGTTGTGCTATTTTTTGTGATGCAACAGTGGGGCAAACCTTGCACTCCTATCTATGAGGCCATGTAAAGCCACTTTAGGTGGCTTTGAACCCTCTCATAGATGTGAAGTAGACAAGGCAGCGCAAATCGCTGCATTGCCTTACTCTGTGCAAGGAAGGCTTCCTATGAACATTGCGGTCGGTGCTTCAATGTAACATCCATTGATTTTGATGTATCCTCAGAATTACAAGAGCTTGTAAACCTGGAGATGCACCCAAACCTTACGCCTCTTCTTGGGATGAGCAATGAGGAGAAATAATTCTCCTTCTTTTCCTCTTTCTATGCATGCAGCACACATAGAAAGAAGAGAAAAGCCTCCCAAAATTGCTCATTACGACCCTGGTGGTCTAATGATGGCTAGGGTCATGGTGGCGGTCGGACTGCTGCCAATGCGGTGGTCCGACCACCACATTACGACCTTGTTGGTTGCACTGTGGTTGGACCACCAGCACTGCCAGTTTTTGTCTCCATGCCGGTCTGGTGGTGCTGGCAGTCCTAGCACCGCCCTGGGGATTACGACACCCCTTCTCCACCATCGGTTTCATGGTGGTGACCCCGCCAAGAAAAGGCAAGTGGAGACAGGGTGCAGGGTGCCCCAGGGGTCTCCTGCATTGCCCATGCACTTGGCATGGACAGTGCAGAGGTCCCCCTGGCTAGGCCCGTCGCAATGTTCACTGTCTGCCTAACAGTGAACATTGCGATGGGTGCTGGTGCACCCTATGCACTACAGTATTGCCAACGGCTCTATTACGAGCTGGAGACAATGCTGTAGGCTGTTTCCCGCTGGGTCAGCGGGCGGAAATTGAGATTTTGCCCGCTGACCTAGTGGGAAACTCAAAATGTCCCCCGGTGGGGAGGCAGCCACAATGGAGGCAACATCCACATCGGAACTTCAGCAGACAAGCTTTTCCGTCTACCGAAGTCATAATGAGGGCCATAATGAGGAACCTTTTCAATTATATGAAACCTAAACAATGATAAATGAATCCTAATATTTTCTACAGAAGGTAGCACACCAAAACTATTCCATTATTAAACCTGGATGATGGATGGGACCTTCAAAATAAGTGACAAACTATTCACTTCAGATATATACCATACATGATGAATATCAAAACACAAATATCCCTTTTATGTATGCCCTAGTACCATATTAACAATGCAGCACTTACTACAAACTGTTAAACCACATTAAACATAAAACAAATAACTACTACCTACAAAATATAATAATGGACTATGAGTAACTTTTACCCCCACACAGCCATATAAGATGTTTCTACCATTTCAATCAACGCATATTGATTGGCACCCCCAACAATCCCATTAAGGGCCTCATTATGAGTGTTGCAGTCCGAGGACTGCCTCCCTTGCATTGATGGTCGAACCGCTGCACTCTGGGCAGTCTGACTGCTCTATTACAACACCCACCCCACCCGGAGACCTACCGGGAATATGGTTCCTGATGTGGTGATGGCAGTGTGAGCTGTACTCAGCCAGGGTGGTGCTGAATTCAGGGCCATCTAGCTGGTTGCAACTCCCCTCACTGCCAGCCTTTTATTGGCAGGTTCCCCAACATGGAAAGGCTGGTGGTGAGGGTGTGAGAGACTGGCACCTTGTTGCAGTATCCCCCCCCACCTTTTTGTCTGGCTTCTAAATGCAATTTGGACTAGAGTGCACTGGGATCCTGCTAACTAGGGTCCAAGTGTCAGTGTTCTTTCCCTAAAACATTACAAAAGTAATTAGATACACCTTTAGTTACCATTATAAGTCCCTAGTAAAAGGTACTTAGGTACCCATGGTATGGGGTACTATAGGTAAGCCCCTGAGAGCAGCAGCACTGATTGTGCCACCCTCAAGGGCCATGCTTCCCAGAGGCACCCAGCACGGCCATAGCAGGCTGAGTGTCCTGGTGCAAACCTAAAATACAAACATGACATGGCACACTCCCTGTGTGCCCTGTCCACCCTACACTGCATATGTTATGGGTAAGACACCCCTCTAGCAGGCCTTACAGCCCTAAGGCAGGGTGCACCATACTATATGTAAGGGCATAATTACATGAGCAATATGCCGCCACTGTGTCCTTGCCAAACCTAGGACATAGTGAGTGAACAGAGCAGCCATTTTAATATATGTGCTGGACACTGGTCAATACGAGTTTCCCAGCTACATAATTGCTACTCTGAACCCTCAGTTGTTTGGTATCAAACAACTCAGAATGATATATCCAAACTCGCATCAGTACTAGATTTATTATAAAATGTAACGAGGGATCACCTTAGAGGTGCCCCCTGTAAAAACTAACTATTATGGCATGGCTGCTGACTGGTTCCAGCAGGTCTGCCAGATCCAGACACCCAACATACAAACCTGGGGGAGAGCCCTGTCTCTCTCGTTTGTAAAACAATCCCCTTCCTGGGTGGAGGAGCTAACACCCCCTCACTCTTGGGTTTTCACTGCAGCTACCACTGCTGCCAAGTGTGAGGGCACCCTGGCACTAGCCAAGGTGCTCCCACATAGTTAAGGGCAGTTTCCCCGGACTTTGTGAGTGCGGGGACACCATTACACATGTGCACTACATATAGGTCAATACCTACATGTAGCTTCACAATGGTAAGTCCAAATATGGCCATGTAACATGTCTAAGATCATGGAATTATCCCCCCATGCCAAATTTGGTATTGGGATGCCAATCCCATGCATCCCCGGGGCTCCATCATGGACCCCGGGTACTTCCAAACCAGCTCTTTGGGGTTTTCACTGCAGCTACCGCTGCTGCCAACCCTCAGACAGGTTTCTGCCCCCCTGGGGCCTGGGCAGCCCAGTCCCAGGAAGGCAGAACAAACGATTTCCTCTGAGACAGGGTGTTACACCCTCTCCCTTTGGAAATAGGTGTTAAGGGCCTGAGAGGAGTAGCCTCTCCTGATCTCTGGAAATGCTTTGAAGGGCACAGATGGTGCCCTCCTTGCATAAACCAGTCTATACTGGTTCAGGGAGCCCCCAGCCCCTGCTCTGGCACAAAACTAGACAAAGGAAAGGGGAGTGACCACTCCACTGTCCATCACCACCCCAGGGTTGGTGCCCAGAGCTCCTCCAGTGTGTCCCAGACCTCTGCCATCTTGAATGCAGAGGTGTGAAGGCACAATGGAGACCTCTGAGTGGCCAGTGTCAGCAGGTGATGTCAGAGACCCCTCCTGATAGGCTCTTACCTGTTTAGGTAGTCAATTCTCCTCTGAGGGCTATTTAGGGTCTCTCCTGTGGGTTTCTCGTCAGATAACGAATACAAGAGCTCACCAGAGTTCCTCTGCACTTCCCTCTTTGACTTCAGCCAAGGATCGACCGCTGACTGCTCCAGGACGCTTGCAAAACTGCAACAAAGTAGCAAGAAGACTACCAGCAACATTCTAGTACCTCATCCTTCAGGCTTTCTCGACTGTTTCCTGGTGGTGCATGCTCTGAGGGCTGTCTGCCTTCACCCTGCACTGGAAGCCAAGAAGAAATCTCCTGTGGGTCAACGGAATCTTCCCCCTGCCAACTCAGGCACCAAATTTCTGCATCACCGGTCCTCTGGGTCCCCTCTCATCTGGATGAGCGTGGTCCCTGGAACACAGGAGCTGGATGCAAGTGACCCCAACAGTCCAGTGGTCCTTCTGTCCAAATTTGGTGGAGGTAAGTCCTTGCCTCCCCACTCCAGACAGTAATCCTGTGTACTGTGTGAACTGCAGCTGCTAGGGCTTCTGTGCACTATTGCAAGGATTTCTTCGTGCACATCACAGCCCAGGTCCCCAGCACTCTAAGGGTAGAGCCAGGGTAGCTTATTTTTTAGGTGAGGGGGACAGTTTAAGGAAGGGCAAGGTGAAGGAAGGAGAGAAGAGGATGAAGGATCAGGAGAGGACACAGTGAGGTAAGTGGGATTGGGGCAGGTTTGGAGGGAAGTTTTTAGTATTGGGATGGATTTAGGGCTGAGGGTGGGTAGGTGGGTTGGGGTAGTTAACTTATTATTAGGGGGAAGTTATTAGGGCTCAGGGCAGGTGGGGCTGTCAGAGCAGTTTAAATTTTAAGGGCAGAGGTGGAGGATTGGGATAGATTTTCTGGAGTTAGGGTGGATGGGGGTTGTGATAGTTTACTTATTGGGGGAATGTTTTAGGGCTCAGGTTGGGTGAGGAGTGTTGTGGTAGTTTAGTTTCTACGTATTTGTTTGGGGGGCTCGGGTAGTTTTTTTTAGGGCTTAAAGCAGGTTTGGAGTCATGGTTGTTTAGTTTAAAGGGGCGGGGTGTGGGGTCGGAATAGTTTTTTTTAGGGCTTAGGGTGGGTGGGGGGTTGGAGTAGTTAAGTTATTAGGGGTAGGGGAAGGTTATAGGGCTCAGGGCGGGTGGTGGTGTCTGTGTAGTTTAGTTTTTAGGGGCAGAGGTGGGGACAGGGTAGCTTTTTTAGGGCTCAGGACAGGTCAGGGGTTGTGGTTGTTTAATTTTTATGGGTGGGGTCAGAGGGTCGAGATAGGTTTTTTAGGACTCAAGGCTGGTGGTGGGGTGAGTGTAGTTTAATTTTTATGGCTTACAGTGGGTGGGGGTTTGGGGTAGTTTAGTTATTAGGGGTGAGGGAACGTTTTAGGGCTCAGGGTAGGTAGGGGAGTCTGGATAGTTTATTTATTAGGGGTGGAGGTAGTTTTGGGGTTCAGGGCAGGTGTGGGGTTGTATGACCAAACAATGCATGCCATTTCCACTTATGCCTTTACTAAGCATGCTTTTACAATTAAATTCATTGTAAAGGCATGCGTGGTAAAGGCATGTGTGGAAAATACGCAGTTGTGGTTCCAACCATGTTGTTAAGGCATGTATTGTTCCGGCATGTGTGGTTCTGTCATACAACCCAAACAGACAACAACTCCGGGAAACAGTGATTGGAGGGTTAAATAGAATCAATTTTTTAGTTTAAGTACTGGGAAGAGGAAGTAAGAATCACAGTAATTAGGATTACTGGTAAGTAATATGAGCATTATGTTCTAAGATTAAAGAAGCAGCCAGGACACATATTTTAAACCATATAACCCACATAATGAAATGTCCAATGGTGTGACTGATTTTTATCAGCCCTATTGAAATCTGACTACATAATGTCTGAATTTATGAGTCTGCTAAATAAATCCCAATCATGAGTTTTCCATCGATAATAGGGTACTAGTGTGGATTTGGCGCTCAGCTCACCAAACACACATGTCCTGGTAATTGTAGGGCATTTTTATGTTAATACATTACAGCAGGCTTGACCTGCCAAAATGTATCAAGGGAAAACTTAGGATGAGTTGTGTTAGCCACCAAACCTCTAACTAATATGTGCAGTAACAGTAATTACCACACATATCTCAAGTGTAGGAGGCTGACCTAATTTGTAGATGGTACTAAAGGTACTTGCAATAACACTGTAGTCACACAGTACTTACACACATGAATGACAATACTCAGTGTTACAAAAATAAAGGTACTTCATTTTAGTCACACAATGCCCAAAATACTTAAAAACTGGAGACTATTCTCCCTCAGGAGGTAAGTAAATTGCACAATATATATATACTAGTAACCAGAAAAACGTAAGTACACAGTAGGAAAACAGTGCAAATAGTGAAAATCACAATAGGTTGCAATGGGCCTAGGTCGAACACAAACCATATACTAAAATAGTAGAATGCAAAAGTCGGTTTCCCACCTACGCAAGTGTAGTGTGTAGAGGGGTGCAGGGAGTGTAAGAAAAAAACAAAGAAAAGTAATGTACCCCGCCCCAGAGCCCAGGAAAGCAGGAGTAAAACACAGCAAGTTTCCTAAAACACACTAGACGTCGGGATAGAAGATAATGCAAGAACCAGAAGAGACTGCAAGTCACCAACGTTGGATTCCTGGACCTGAAGACCTGTGGAAGAAGGGGACCAAGTCCAAGAAGCACTAAAGGCTCCACAGAGAACAGGAGCCCCTGCTAACCCGGATGAAGGTGCACAAGAAGAACCACCGGTGAAGAACAACAGTTAGAACTGCACCCAAGAAGACAGATGTGGGTTCCTGGTTGGTGCAGAAGATGTCCCACGCCGGATGGATGAAAGCAGTCTGGTTTATGTTGCTGGATTCCCCCAACAAGCCTTGGCATACGCAAAGCTCGCTGTTAGCAGAAAATGATGCTGCCAGTGACCAGGAGTGATCTGGTGGCCTCTACCCAGTAGGGGAGACAGAAGTACTCTCATCAACTCAGAGAGCCGTCAAAAGAGCAGGCAGCACGCACAGGAGTCCCACAGCACGGACAGAAAGAATGTGCAAATGGAGGCCCATGCTGCACAACACAAAGGATTCCCACACTGCTGGAGAACAACTCAGGAAGCTGTGCATCTCAGGGTGGATTGCTGGGGGCCTAAGCTGTGCTGTGCATGAAGAACTTCTTGGAAGGTCACACACAAGCCTTGGAAACTGCAAGTCCCACAGTGTACATGGGTACTGTCTTGCGTGGGGAGGCAAGCCCTTACCTCTACCAAAGTTGGACAGCTGGACCTTGGGACTGCAGGAGTCACTTTAGTCCACCACCCGTGTTGCTGAATCCAAACCTGTCATCTGGACAGGGGGTCCAAGCCACCGGTCATCACTGCAGAGAGGTGCCTGCTGAAGCAGGGAAGTGACTCCATCACTCCACAGGAGATTCCTTTGGTTCTTCTGGTGCAGGCTGAAGACAGGCAGTCTTTGGAGGATGCACAACCTGGAAACGGTTGCAGTTGCTGGCAGGAGCTGAAGATACAATGTTGCAGAAGTCATCTTTGCTTCTTTGTTGCAGTTTAGTAGAGTTCCTGGAGCAGTCAGCGATTGATGCATCAGTAGAGGATAAAGTAAAGGATGCAGAGGATTCCTGCTGGAGTCTTACAATCGGAATCTGACGAAACACCCAGATGAGAGAGGGATTGGTCACCTAACCAGGTAAGCACCTATCAGGAGGTGTGCATTTTCTTTGAAGTGAGGTAATTAAGAAGGGTAATAATGGAGCCATAGTTCTTAATGAACCTCCTGTAATATCCAGTGAGACCAAGAAAGCCTCTGGCTTGGATCTGAGTGGTTGGGGGAGACCAGTCTAAAATAGTCTGGATCTTTCCCTGCAGTGGTTCAATCTGTTCCCCACCAACTAGGTGTCCCACATGAACCACCTTCCCCCGTCCTGTCTGGTACTTTGAAGCCTTGAAAGTGAGGTCTGCCTTTTGCAGGGCATCCAAAACTTCCCACAGGTGGACCAGGTGGTCCTCCCAGGTGGAGCTGAATATAGCAATATCATCTAGATATGCTGCACTGAAAGCTTCCAGTCATTGGAGGACTGTATTCACCAGCCTTTGGAAAGTTACAGGTGCATTCTTCAGGCCAAAGGACATACCTGTAAATTGGTAATGCCCTCCAATGGTTGAGAATGCAGTTTTAGGTTTAGCATTTTCTGATAGCTGGATCTGCCAATACCCTGAATTCAAGACAAAAGTTCAGGTACTTGGCAGATGCCAGTATATCTATCAGCTCATCTGTCCTGGGTATAGGGTGAGCATCAGTCTTGGTGACTGTGTTGAGCCCTCTATAATCGACACAAAACCTAATCTCCTTTTTCCCATTCTGAGAATGAGCTTTTGGCACTAGCACCACTGGACTGGCCCATAGGCTATGTGAGTGCTCAATCACTCCTAGGCCCAACATCTTCTGAACCTCAGATTTAATACAGTCTCTGACTTGGTCAGGCTGCCTATAAATCTTACTTTTGACAGGTAAACTGTCTCCAGTATCAATGGTATGCTCACACCAAGAGGTCTGGCCAGGTGTAACTGAAAAACGTTCAGAGAATTGGCCTAGGAGGTTCCTGCAGTACTCCTTTTGCTCTGCTGTAAGGCAGCCTACAAGAATAACCCCCTCAACCAAGCCATCAGCTGCAGTGTTGGAAAAGAGGTGAGGGAGAGGGTCTCTCTCTTCCTCCTGCCCCTCGTCAGAGGCCATGAGAGGGTCAAGTCTGCCCTATCATAGTAAGGTTTCAGGTGGTTCACGTGAAGACTCGTAGAGGACTTCTGGGAGTGCCCTTGATCCACTAGGTAGGTGACCTCACCCTTCTTCTCCAGTATAAGATGTGGTCCACTTCATTTGTCCTGGAGTGCTCTTGGTGCCACAAGTTCCAATACCCGCACCTTCTATCCTGGGTGGTACTCAGTCAGGGCAGCCTTCTGGTCATGCCATTGCTTCTATAGCTCTTGGCATGCCTGAAGGTTTTTAGTGGGCTTTTTCATGTACTCAGCCACTCTTGATCTTAGGCCAAGCACGTAACTCACAATGTCTTGTTTAGGGGGATTCAAGGGTTGCTTCCACCCCTCTTTGACAAGTGCAAGTGAACCCCTAACAGGGTGTCCAAAAAGGAGTTCAAAGGGGCTGTAGCCCACTCCCTTCTGGGTACTCCCTTAAGGCAAAAAGGAGACATGGAAGTAGGACATCCCATCTCCTTCTGAGTTTTTCAGAGAGTCCCATGATCATGCCTTTGAGACTTTTGTTAAATCCCTCAACTAGTCCATTTGTTTGTGGATGATAGTGTAGGAGACTGGCCTGGCTTATAGTGGGTACCTTGTGGTACTTACACCTTGTGCTAGGTCCAGTTATCCCTTATTAGTAGATTAGTAGTGTTCTAGCAGCTTAGGCTGATAGAGGTAGCTATAGCAGAGCAGCTTAGGCTGAACTAGGAGACATACAAAGCTCCTACTATACCACTTATATCATATAGCATTATATCACAAGAAAACACAATACTCAGAGTTAATAAAAATAAAGGTACTTTATTTTAGTGACAATATGCCAAAAGTATCTCAGAGGATATACTCCCTTAGGAGGTGAGTAAGATACACAGAATATACAGACAAACCAAAATCAGGTAAGTAAAACACTTAGAAAAGTAGTGCAAACACTGTAGAACACAATACAATGCAATGGGGGAAAATAAGCCTGGGGCAACACAAACCATATACTCCAAAAGTGGAATGCGAACCACGAATGGACACCAGGCCTAGTGTAGTGTGTAGAGGGTCACTGGGAGTGTAAGAAAACTCTAAGGGTGCCCAAGATACCCCATGCCAAGACCCTGAAAAGTAGGAGTAAAGTTACCCTACTATCCCAGAAAGACAGGAAAGTTGAGATAGGGGATTCTGCAAAGGCAACAACTGACTGCAAAGCAATGGAGATGGATTCCTGGACCTGAGGACCTGTAAAGGAAGGTGACCAAGTCCAAGAGTCACACAAGTGTACAGGGGGGGCAGGAGCCAACTAAACCCGGGATGAAGGTGCAAATGGGCTGCCTCTGAGTGGAAGAAGCCAAAGATTCTGCAACAACGGAAGGTGCCAGGAACTTCTCCTTTGGTCAGAAGATGTCCCACGGCATGCTGGAGGATGCAGAGTTGTTTTCACGCAGAAAGACTGCAAAATGCATTGCTAGCTGCAAGAGTTGTGGTTAAAGATTTTGGGTGCTGCCAGGGCACAGGAAGGACCAGGAAGTTGCCCCTTGGAGGAGGAGACAGAGGGGGTGCTCAGCAACAGAGAGAACCCATGCAGAAGCAGACAGCCCCTGCAGAAGCATCTGAACAGGCATTCAGAAAATCTGAGCATGGTGGTCATCTCAGCACAACAAAAGAGGGTCCCACGAAGTCGAAGTCAAACTCAGCGAGTTTGGCAATGCAGGACAGAGTGCTGGGGACCTGGGCTGTGCTGTGAACGAAGGAAGTCTTGCAAAAGTGCACAGAAGCCCTAGCAGCTGAAGATCACACAGTACACAGGATTACTGTCTGGCGTCGGGAGGCATGGACTTTCCTCCACCAAATTTGGACAGAAGGATCACTGGACTGTTGGGGTTACTTGGATCCAGCTCCTGTGTTCCAGGGACCACGCTCAACAATATGAGAGGGGACCCAGAGGACAGGTGATGCAGAAATGTGGCGCCTGCGTTGGCAGGGGGAAGATTCCGTCGACCCACGGGAGGTTTCTTCTTGGCTTCCAGTGCAGGGTGAAGGCAGACAGCCCTCAGAGCATGCACCACCAGGAAACAGTCAAGAAAGCCGGCAGGATTAGGTGCTACAATGTTGCTGAAAGTGTTCTTGCTACTTTATTGCGGTTTTCAGGCATCCTGGAGCAGTCAGAGGTCGATCCTCGGGAGAAGTCAAAGAGAGAAGTGCAGAGGAACTCTGGTGAGCCCTTCCATTTGTTATCTGAAGAGAAACTCACAGGAGAGAACCTAAATAGCCTTCAGAGGAGGATTGGCTACCTAACCAGGCAAGAGCCTATCAGAAGGGGTCTCTGACGTTGCCTGCTGGCACTGGCCACTCAGAGGTCTCCATTGTGCCCTCACACCTCTGCATTCAAGATGGCAGAGGTCTGGGACACACTGGAGGAGCTCTGGGCACCAGCCCTGGGGTGCTGATGGACAGGGGAGTGGTCACTCCCCTTTCTTTTGTCCAGTTTCGCAACAGAGCAGGGGCTGGGGGATCCCTGAACCGGTCTAGACTGGTTTATGCAAGGAGGGCACCATCTGTGCCCTTCAAAGCATTTCTAGAGGCCAGGAGTGTCTACTCCTCTCAGTCCCTTAACACCTATTTCCAAAGGGAGAGGGTGTAACACCGTCTCTCAGAGGAAATCCTTTGTTCTGCCTTCCTGGGTCTGGGCTGCCCAGACCCAAGGAGGGCAGAAACCGGTCTGAGGGGTTGGCAGCAGCAGCAGCTGCAGTGGAAACCCCAGAAAGGCAGTTTGGCAGTACCTGGGTTCTGTGCGAGGGGCCCGGGGGATCATGGAATTGTCCCCCCGTCACCCTATCTCCATTCAACCCACTCAATCCCAAACCCATAACCACGCCCATAGCAACCCTCAACAATTTTCTCAGCATGCCCAATTCACTAATAGCACACCTCTCTAAGGTCATCAGTCACACATCTGAATAATGCATGGTCAGCGTGAAGCACTACCAATCCCACAATGCATCACCAATCACTAACCAAAGGTGGAGAACCATCACCCATCCCATAGGGAAGCCAATAAATGCTGAGTATGCATCTGAGGATTAAGTATACAACTATCATACAGTTCCACGTGTATTGCAGCCAATGTCAGCCGGCTGAATCTGCCACGTCAACACAGTCTACCACCAGAAGAAGGCCCCAGGGATGACAGCCACTCTGGATGTCTAGATCAGAAAGATCTCCCTGACCCATCTGGTACCACTGGTCAGGCAGACACCACCAGCAACACCCAGTCCACCCCAGAGCACCCCACGATTGACTTTACAACAACAGCAGCCACCTAACATCCCCAAACCTCATTCAATTAACAGTGTGCCCACCTGTACAGGGACTGGAGTCAGCACCTCCCAGGCATGACGAAGAAGGTCCTGGTGGGAGTGGGCACACAGTTCAGGGCACACAGGCACAGGGGTTCAGGGCTAGTGGGAAGATATCTGTGCGCCCAGGGGTGAGCCAACCCAGGAAACCGTTACATGTCCTGGGAGCATACCTGAAATCCCAGGACACGATGGGTCGAGTACTTATCATTTTGCAGGAGAACCAGAGGCTGGCTGCAGAGGGAACACCACAGGAGGTCATGCAGCAGTTGCAGGCCTACAATGCCCTCAGTGATATGTCATACATCATGCGTGAGTACACAACACACCAGCGGGCCCCTTCTACTAGCCAGTGTACTGATCAGCTCTCCACATCTGCTGCAGCTAGATGACCTGCCACAGGACTCACAGACCAACAGCACTCCTCCCTCTGCAGCAGAAGAACCACCCCTAACGCTAACGTTCCCTGCGAGCCAGACATCCTCCAAAGACTGTAGCCAAGACCAAAAACACTGCCAGGAAGTAAGCCTCTCCTTCATGTCTCCCTTATGTGCCAATGAGACACCTTATACACTTTGAACTGCCACTGCTCCTTTGTCCCTTGGCCCCATGGATACTGGACCTGTGCTACAAACTAACTGGGCCACTACACTGAAGATTTCATCTACCATCGCCCTACTCTATTGCATCATCCATTCATATTTGTAATTTCAATAAACACACTTAAACACAACTGAAGGTTTTGTGCTTTTATATTATCAATATGCAATGTCTTGACCCTTATAATCCTGTGCAAATGTAATACAAAGTGTGAATCGATCCAATATACAGTCAGCTTGGGGTACACATTGTCAGTGTAAGTGCTTGCCATAAGTCACCATCCACCAAACTGTGTGAAAGCAGTCTGTAGGCATTCCATGATTTCACTGTAGTGACCACACCAACATCTGAAATAAGAGAAACCATTTGTCACATACAAATGAGCAGTAAAGAGAAGGAAAGCAACATGAGCTCCTGTAACATAACAGCCATATTTCATCTGGTCACATCAACTTAATATTTTGCACTGCAATTGACTCCATACACTAGTAGTGACAAGAAACAACTGATGTAAGGGCTGCAGACAAGACACCACGGTTTTCTCCAGGCCATGTTGTCAGTATGCCAATCCCTCCTCTGGTTCACCTTGTCCAAGCCAAACTGTCAGGGACAATGAAGTCACAATCAATCAATCAATCAATCAGTGAATTTATAAAGCGCGCTATGTACCCGACAGGGTTTCGAGGCGCTGGGGAGGGAGGGGGGTGTGCTGCTAGCGTTCGAAGACCCATGTCTTGAGGAGTCTCCTGAAGGTGAGGAGGTCCTGGGTCTGGCGTAGTGAGGTGGGGAGAGAGTTCCAGGTCTTGCCAGCGAGGAAGGAGAAGGATCTGCCGCCAGAGGTCTTGCGCTGGATTCGGGGGACGATGGCGAAGGCGAGGTTGGCAGAGCGGAGTTGACGTGTGGGGACGTAGAAGTTGAGTCTGGTGTTCAGGTAGGTGGGTCCGGTGTTGTGTAGTGCCTTGTGTGCGTGGGTGAGGAGTTTGAAGGTGATCCTTTTTTCCACGGGGAGCCAGTGGAGGTCCTTCAGGTGGGGGGAGATGTGACATCGGCGGGGTATGTTGAGGATCAGGCGGGCGGATGCGTTCTGGATGTGTTGGAGTCGTTTGATGTCTTTCGTTGGGATGCCTGTGTAGAGTGCGTTGCCGTAGTCAAGTCTGCTACTGACGAGGGCTTGAGTCACCGTCTTCCTGGTTCCTGTTGCAATCCACTTGAAGATCCTGCGGAGCATGCGGAGGGTGTTGAAACAAGAAGAGGAGACGGCGTTAATCTGTTTGGACATGGTGAGAGCAGAGTCGAGGACGAAGCCGAGGTTTCGTGCGTGGCTGGCTGGGGTGGGTGGGGGTCCGATGGCGGTGGGCCACAGAACCGTTGTGTAAGCACATTGAAACTCACACTACCAAGCAACAAATGCAAAGTACTGTATGGAATGAGGACACAGTTTGACATGGGCATGTATCTAACACTGCTAAACAGCTGACACAGTGCATGTGCTAAATCAGCTTTTTCCTAATCATCACATCACTGGCACGACTTACCACAGATGGAACAGTGTCAGGGTACAGATTACAAACATTTAAGTTTGGTATATCATAGCTGCCACACAGCTCTTCATTGACATGGTAGTATGGACAGAACTACAGTCTTACCTGAGTGTCATTGGAAGTACAGGTGTATAAGATGTGTCCTGTTGTCCACATCCTTTTTCTCCTCTCCATCTCCATCACTGTGTTCAGTTTCTTCTGCTGCCACAGGTGCATTGTCTCCCCCTTCCTCCTGCAGGAATGGCACGTGCTGTCTGAGGGAAAAATTGTGAAGCATGCTGCAGGCCACTACTATCAGGCAGATTTTTCCTGGGGAGTAGAGTAGGTATCCACCTGAAATATGGAGGCACCTGAACATGGCCTTTAGTAGCCCAAAAGTTATTTTGATGACTCTTCTGGTCCATCCATGTGTCTCATTGTATATATTATCTGCCCCTGTTCTCGGATTTCTCACTGGTGTAAACAGCCAGGATAGGTTTGGGTAGCCGGAGTCACCTGTAAATAGTGAGAAACTCACATTACATGTGTACAATAGCACAGAAGACATCTCCAGGTAACATACTGTGACATACATTGCGTGAAACACCATGCTTACCAATGAGCCAGACTCTCTCTTTCTGTAGTTGTGCCATCATCTGTGGGACACTGCTGTTCCTCATAACAAAGGCATCATGAACAGATCCTCGAAACTTGGCAGTAACATGGGAAATATACTGATCAGCAAGGCACACCATCTGTACATTTGTGAATGGTAACTCTTTCTATTTCAGAACACCTGCTCATTTATCCTGGGAGGGACCAAAGCAATATGGGTCCCGTCAATGGCCCTAATTACATGTGAAATGTGTCCTATTGAATAGAAGGCAGCCTTAACAGTGGACAAATCATCAATTTGGGGGAATGTAATATAGCTGCTCATTAGTTTCAGCAAGGCTGTCAAAACTCTACTCAGCACATTAGAAAACATTGGCTGTGACATACCTTCAGCCAAGCCCACTGCCACTTGAAATTATCCACTGGCCAGGAAGTGGAGCACTGACAGCACCTGTACTGTAGGAGGAATAGCAGTAGGACTACGCAGAGGAGTGAGATCTGGCTCCATTTGTTGACACAGTTCAGTGACTGTGGCCCTGTCTAGATGAAAGTTGAGTAGTATATGGTATTCCTCCAGTGTAGCCAAGTCAACTAGGGTTCTGTACATGGGTGCATGCCTCTTCCTCCGTGGTGGTTGATATCTGTACACACAAAACATCACATGTGTGGTAGTAGGAAGGATAGGAACATACAACATCACAGTAAATAGAGCTGTCTCATACATTTCAGCCAACTAATGATTGGGATCTGCTCTGGTGAACTCTACATGCAAACAGACTTCTGATAACATACATTCTCATTCCACTGTCATACTGCCACACAGATGACAACGTAGTTGTGTCTACCATCACATTTTACATTTTGTCAAGTACTCTTCTGCAAGCAGTGCACTGGTATGAGCTCTCTTTGAAGAGCCAAATTCTCTCAGCAAATGTAATATGATGACATGGAGGAATTGCCTTGGTGTGTACGATCAATACCTATGAAGCTCACTTTTTTTGACTAACATGATTACAATCCTCAGAAAATGACAGCCACCTGCCCTGCATGGAAAGTACAGATGGAAGTGACCTCACTCCGCCGGCATTTGATGTGCGGAGGGTGGTCTGAACTGCTGTGCAACTCCTCATTGGTTAACATTGAAGTCTACAGAGCAGAGAGGCCAATGATGATCACCACTGGTAGTGACGATGATTACTGATGCAGGCGTGACTGCCATTTTCAGGAGTCCATGTCACTTGACTCCTGACTTCACCCTATGAAGAACTCCACTGTGTGACCTGCTGTGTCCTGTGTCTAGATCCCACAATGGCCCATGCTACAGAGAATAGGGCCCCAGCCTTCACATCAAAGAACTGGAGAATCTTATGGATGGGGTCCTACCCCTGTATGGACAGTTGTATGGGCCTCCAGATCAATAGGTGAGTACCTTCTAGGTAATTTGGATGCAACATGGCTGTATGTTGACGGATGTGTCTGCATGCAGTGTGCCCTTTAGGGAGTGTTTTTTGTTGCAAGCAGTATGGACACAGAGGAATGAGTGCTGTGGTAAGATGATTGTGGGATCAATGTAGTGTGTAGTCCATTGCTGTAACTGTATGTAGTGTGTAGTTGTTGGAAAATGGGTTATTGATAGGGCAGGTAGGTACCTACACCTAGCAACAAGCCACAAACCTCCACAAAGGTACAGTTAGGTCTCAGTAAATTAATCCCAGCTCTACCCTTGGTAGCTTAGCATCGAGCGTCAAGGCTTAACTTAGGAGACAAAGTGTAAAGCATTCAAATATCACAAAACAGTAATTAAATAAAACACAGGAAACAGTTTAAAAATCCAAAACCAATTTATAAAAATAGCTTATATTTTTATCTTTAAAATGACACAAAAACGATTAAAATCGGTTCAGGGGAACCGGAGATATGAATTTTTAAAGTATTATTATTTTCTAGCGCCCAGAAACGAAAAGCGCCAATCGGGTCATCTGGTTGCACCAGGACCGGGACAAAGTCAAACTTTCAGGCCGACCGCGATGGAGCCCTGCTCGGCTACAGGTCGCGGGAGGCCTCGGTTAAAAAGTTACCTTCTGACTTAGTCTCTTTTTCGATGTTTTTCTTCACCGGGACGAACCTGCCAGTTGGATCCGACCTCCTGGAGCCCTTGTCCGGATACGCGAAGTCGGTTTCCTCGGTGGTGATTTCTACCTTCGGACTTAGTCGTTTTTTCGAGATGAAAATCCTTCGACCGGGGTAAACCTGGATCTTGATCCGACGTCCGTGGAGCCCTTCTCGGATACGATGGCTGGAAGGTCCCGGTCAACTTTTTACGTTCGGACTTAGTCTTTTTTTCGGATGTTTTTCTTGACCGGGACGAACCACGAAGTCAGGCCGGGTCGCGGTTGAGGCAAGCCGGCTAGAATTTCCGCGTCGAGTCGGTCACTTTATGGAGCTTTTTTCTAAAATTTCTCCAATCTTTTCCAAACTTCTGGGGCTTCACCCAGATGTTCTTTTAAGGTTCTTTTGGGGTCCACAGCTCACCCCAAGGGTCCAGAAGTTCTGTGATGGTCCTTGGGAAGTGCGGACTTCAACTCCCAGAGTGCACCTGGCGCAAACTCCTTTTTGGCCACTGGGCAGTGGTCAGCTGGTCACTTTTTCAGGAGTTGGTGCAGGGGACTCTGGTTAGCAATTTTTCACCTGTAGCAAACAGGGAGTCCCTCCTTGAACCAGTGGAAGCCAGGCAAAGTCCTTCTTGTGGTGAAGCCCAAGTGTGCAGCTGGTGCAGTCTTTCTGAGTGCAGGGTCCAGGTGCAGGCCAGGGGTCCAGCAGGGCAGTCCTTCTTCTCCTTGTAGTTCTTTCTTCTTGAAATTTGGTGGGGATCTGAGGCGTGGGTGCAGGTCTGCCAGTTTTATCCTTGCTCCTGGGTGAAAAGCAGGGGGGCCCTGGTCCTCCAATCAGGGACAGGGTCGTCCCCCTGTGATGACCACTTCCTGGGAAGTGTGGCAAAAATCCATCCCAGAAGGCAATAGTCTCTAAAAATCCAAAATGGATGAATCTGATTTTTGGAGGAGAGATCTGGCTGAGCCCACCCACTGGTGTGGCTAAAAATCATAAACACACCCCTCCCTGCCCTCTCCTAATCTAATCAAGGGGGCACCTAGCTGTCTGGGGTTGCAGGATGTGGGGGTGTTGCTGGGTGCTCCAGATGTCCTTCTCTGCCTTTGAAGACCAGTTTGGCAGCCCTCCCCCTTCCTGCTTCCCCATCTGCTGAGGGGAGATCATTCCTTTGTGTGAAGTCAGGCCACTTCACACCTCATTAAAGTAGCCTGGCAGAAGCTGCTGCAGGCTGGCCAATCAGAGCACAGCAGCAAAAACAATGCATAGCTGAAATTGGCAACTTTTTAGGTAAAGTCTAAACTTTTTACCTGCACTAGTTATATTAAATCCAACAACTGGAAGTTGTGGGATTTATTATAACAATCAATTTGATACCAAATTCTTGGTATGTAACATTTAAGGAGACTTTAAAATTTAAAATAAAGTCTGCCCATTCTAGCCTATGAAGGCCATTTACTTCAATGAGGGAAAAACGAATTTGGCTGTTTTTACCTCACCAGGGCTTATAAATCTATTTTTATAAAGTCCCTGCTTATAGTTACATGGCACCCAGCCCTAGGGGCACATAGGGCACACCTTAGGGGTGACTTATATGTAAAAATAAGGTAGTTTAAGACTTTGGAAGTACCTTTAATTCCAAAGTCGAATTTGCATATAACTTTAATTTAAAAGCAGCCAGCAAGGCAGGCTTGCTTTTAAAATGACACTGGGCACCTCAGCAATGCACCTAGGTGTGCACCACCTATGCTGTGGTCCCTAAACCTACATGCCCTACCATATACTAGGGACTTATAGGTAGGTTAACTTGGCCAATTATAATTAGCCTAATTTGCATATCCATTTTACACAGAGCACAGGCCCTGGGACTGGTTAGCAGTACCCAGGGCACCATCAGAGTCAGGAAAACACCAGCATAAAGTGGAAAATGGGGGCAAAAAGTTAGGGGGCCTCTGCAATCAGCCCCAGTTTCTCACACAACCCCCCCCCAGCCCACACGCCCAGGAGACTCAGCCCAACCCTGGGAGAGTCTTCCTGGCTTGTTAGGCGAGGAAGACAGTGAAGAAAACTGGCTGTCCCTTTGCAGGGCCTACTCTGCCTTATATCCTCCTGTCAGGGTCACTCCCTCTGGGTAGTGAAGCCATCCCAACAGTAAAAGGACCCAACCCAAACTGAAACTTCCCTCTAGGGGGGTCTTCCTCCTCTCTCTCTGCCAACTTGGGTAGTGAGGTGCCCACCTCCCCTACTCCTAACTTTGCTAGGGCAAGACCTAGCTTACCCAAAGAGGTCACCCAACACTTGAGCAACCCCACCATGACCAATAGGGTCAGGGGGCCTACTTTGCTATTGGCCTTGGGGTCTGCCTCCCAGGCCAAGTACAGTGCTGCCAGGAAGGCTAGCACCCAGCAGAGGCTACTGACAGCTGTCAGTACCCAGAACCACACCCTAAGCTCTCCACTGACAGGTGGCTGAGCTGCTTTAGGGGCATCTTTGGGGTCCTGGCACCCCTCTTGCTGTCTAGAGTGGGGGGCTACCACCTCTTGTGGCAGACACCCTCCTTCCACTCTCCCTTCTGTCAGTGCAGGGGCAACACCTTGCATCTGGACAGCTGCCTGACTACTCAGGACTTCCTTGGGGTCAGGTGAGGCCTCACCAGTGCCAACTCTGGGCTCCCCCCCTACTGGGGCAGAAGGCCTTTGGCTCCCTGGAACTCTCTTTAAGAGTGGCCTACCCTTCCTTTTCTTCTTTCCTTTTCTTGGGGACCCCTGTCTCCTAACTGTAGGGACTGACTCCCCAGGACTTTGGGTTGGGGGGGCGCCCTGGGCGACCACCCCATCTGTGACCAGACTCACCTCTGGGAGGTCATTGCCCAGGATACAATCTAGGGGAAGGTCAGCACTGACTACCACCCTAATCCAGTCAAGGATACCCTCCCTCTCTAGGGGCACTATGGCTACAGGTTTGGAGGTGACCTCCCCTGTGGCTATCCTGACTTTCTTTGTTTTTCCTGGGACATACATGTCTGGGGTCACTAACCGGTCACTCACTACAGTGTGACTGGCACAGGTGTCTCTCAGGCCAGTGGTAGGGATCCCATTCACTTGAATGTGGTGGAAGTGCCTACTCCCACCCTCAGGGATCACCAGCTTACCATCTGGTCCTGTCTCCCAGCACAATGCTAGGAGGACTTCATCATCTGAGGAATCCTCCTCTATGGCTACACTGGACAGCCCAGTGCTAACCACTTTCTTTGGACAGGCTGCATCTCCTCTGAAGTGACCTGTCTGCTGACAGTCAAAGCAAGCCCTACTGTCCAAGAGCTTTTTTAACCCTGGGTCTCCCTGTCTCTGCATGTCAGATTGGGAGTGGGATTTACTCTCCTCCTTCTTAGGGTTCTGGGGTACAGAGGGAGTCTCTGTGGTGGGCTTGCCACCTCCCTCCTTAGGTTTTTGGGGACCTGTCCCCCCCTTCTTGGAGTCTCCCCCCTGGGACTTGACAACCACCCTGGTTCTCAACCACTCATCAGCTGCCTCCCCTAGCTCTCTAGGGTTGGTCAGCTTAGAGTCCACTAGATGCTGGCGTAACCTTTCTTGGATACAATTGGTCAAGATGTGCTCTCTCATGATCAGATTGTATAACCCCTCATAAGTATTTACTTTGTTGCCAATAATCCAGCCCTCTAGTGCCTTTAGTGAGGTGTCCACAAAGTCAACCCAAGACTGGGTACTGACCTTCTGGGTGTCCCTGAACTTCATTCTATATTGCTCTGGGGTCAGACCAAACTTCTTGACTAAGCACCTCTTCATACTGGGGTATGAATCTGCATCCTCCCCACTCATGGTTAGGAGCCTATCCCTCCCAGAGTTGGGAACTAACTCCCAAAGGAGTGAACCCCAGTACTGAGGCTTGACTTTCCTCATCTGGAGGGCCCTCTCAAAGGCCCCCAGCCACTTATCAATGTCATCCCCCTCTACATAGGCAAGAACCACCCCTTTGGGTAATCTGGGGGCAAAACCCCCACCCAGGGACACCTCAGTTTCTTTCTCGCTGCTTCCATCTTTTTTTTCTTTGCTTGCCCACTTCTTTTTTTCTAGGGCAAGCTTATCTGCCTCCAAAGCTATGTAGGCTAGCTGGGCTTCCAGCTCTCTCTCCCTGATGGATGGGTTCTCTCCTCCTGAAAGGACCCTCTTCCTATCACTAGCTTTGGGTCTGCCCCTAGTGACTGTGTCCAGTGAGAACCGTTCCTCCTCTTCCTCACTTGGGGTCTGATGCCTTTCCTCCCCTGAGTGGTTAGAGTTAGCATCATCCTCTTTTGGTTCCTCCTCTGGAGCTTCCTCTGTCTCTACCTCTTGGGCCTCAGCCCATGCTGTCAGGGATTTAATCAGGATTTCCTTCCTGAGATTAGTGGTTGCAGGCAACCCCCTCTCAATACACAACCCCCTAAGCTGGACTACTGTCAGTGTGGGTAGGCTAGCCAGATCAAGCTCCATGGTTCCCTAGTTTTGTGTCAACAAAAACTTTTTGCAAAAATTGGAAACAAGAATTTAGAAAAATTACAAAAATTCAATAATTGAAATTAATCCAAATTAATTTAAAAAAAAAAAAACAAAAAAAAAAATTAAAAACAATTTTTGCACTAGGACAATTTAAAGGATTTTTAATTTGTTTTATCTAAAACTGTAACGTGATATTGAACACAAGTACAGGATCCCGTCGCTGCTTCCAATTATGTTGGAAAATGGGTTATTGATAGGGCAGGTAGGTACCTACACCTAGCAACAAGCCACAAACCTCCACAAAGGTACAGTTAGGTCTCAGTAAATTAATCCCAGCTCTACCCTTGGTAGCTTAGCATCGAGCGTCAAGGCTTAACTTAGGAGACAAAGTGTAAAGCATTCAAATATCACAAAACAGTAATTAAATAAAACACAGGAAACAGTTTAAAAATCCAAAACCAATTTATAAAAATAGCTTATATTTTTATCTTTAAAATGACACAAAAACGATTAAAATCGGTTCAGGGGAACCGGAGATATGAATTTTTAAAGTATTATTATTTTCTAGCGCCCAGAAACGAAAAGCGCCAATCGGGTCATCTGGTTGCACCAGGACCGGGACAAAGTCAAACTTTCAGGCCGACCGCGATGGAGCCCTGCTCGGCTACAGGTCGCGGGAGGCCTCGGTTAAAAAGTTACCTTCTGACTTAGTCTCTTTTTCGATGTTTTTCTTCACCGGGACGAACCTGCCAGTTGGATCCGACCTCCTGGAGCCCTTGTCCGGATACGCGAAGTCGGTTTCCTCGGTGGTGATTTCTACCTTCGGACTTAGTCGTTTTTTCGAGATGAAAATCCTTCGACCGGGGTAAACCTGGATCTTGATCCGACGTCCGTGGAGCCCTTCTCGGATACGATGGCTGGAAGGTCCCGGTCAACTTTTTACGTTCGGACTTAGTCTTTTTTTCGGATGTTTTTCTTGACCGGGACGAACCACGAAGTCAGGCCGGGTCGCGGTTGAGGCAAGCCGGCTAGAATTTCCGCGTCGAGTCGGTCACTTTATGGAGCTTTTTTCTAAAATTTCTCCAATCTTTTCCAAACTTCTGGGGCTTCACCCAGATGTTCTTTTAAGGTTCTTTTGGGGTCCACAGCTCACCCCAAGGGTCCAGAAGTTCTGTGATGGTCCTTGGGAAGTGCGGACTTCAACTCCCAGAGTGCACCTGGCGCAAACTCCTTTTTGGCCACTGGGCAGTGGTCAGCTGGTCACTTTTTCAGGAGTTGGTGCAGGGGACTCTGGTTAGCAATTTTTCACCTGTAGCAAACAGGGAGTCCCTCCTTGAACCAGTGGAAGCCAGGCAAAGTCCTTCTTGTGGTGAAGCCCAAGTGTGCAGCTGGTGCAGTCTTTCTGAGTGCAGGGTCCAGGTGCAGGCCAGGGGTCCAGCAGGGCAGTCCTTCTTCTCCTTGTAGTTCTTTCTTCTTGAAATTTGGTGGGGATCTGAGGCATGGGTGCAGGTCTGCCAGTTTTATCCTTGCTCCTGGGTGAAAAGCAGGGGGGCCCTGGTCCTCCAATCAGGGACAGGGTCGTCCCCCTGTGATGACCACTTCCTGGGAAGTGTGGCAAAAATCCATCCCAGAAGGCAATAGTCTCTAAAAATCCAAAATGGATGAATCTGATTTTTGGAGGAGAGATCTGGCTGAGCCCACCCACTGGTGTGGCTAAAAATCATAAACACACCCCTCCCTGCCCTCTCCTAATCTAATCAAGGGGGCACCTAGCTGTCTGGGGTTGCAGGATGTGGGGGTGTTGCTGGGTGCTCCAGATGTCCTTCTCTGCCTTTGAAGACCAGTTTGGCAGCCCTCCCCCTTCCTGCTTCCCCATCTGCTGAGGGGAGATCATTCCTTTGTGTGAAGTCAGGCCACTTCACACCTCATTAAAGTAGCCTGGCAGAAGCTGCTGCAGGCTGGCCAATCAGAGCACAGCAGCAAAAACAATGCAGAGCTGAAATTGGCAACTTTTTAGGTAAAGTCTAAACTTTTTACCTGCACTAGTTATATTAAATCCAACAACTGGAAGTTGTGGGATTTATTATAACAATCAATTTGATACCAAATTCTTGGTATGTAACATTTAAGGAGACTTTAAAATTTAAAATAAAGTCTGCCCATTCTAGCCTATGAAGGCCATTTACTTCAATGAGGGAAAAACGAATTTGGCTGTTTTTACCTCACCAGGGCTTATAAATCTATTTTTATAAAGTCCCTGCTTATAGTTACATGGCACCCAGCCCTAGGGGCACATAGGGCACACCTTAGGGGTGACTTATATGTAAAAATAAGGTAGTTTAAGACTTTGGAAGTACCTTTAATTCCAAAGTCGAATTTGCATATAACTTTAATTTAAAAGCAGCCAGCAAGGCAGGCTTGCTTTTAAAATGACACTGGGCACCTCAGCAATGCACCTAGGTGTGCACCACCTATGCTGTGGTCCCTAAACCTACATGCCCTACCATATACTAGGGACTTATAGGTAGGTTAACTTGGCCAATTATAATTAGCCTAATTTGCATATCCATTTTACACAGAGCACAGGCCCTGGGACTGGTTAGCAGTACCCAGGGCACCATCAGAGTCAGGAAAACACCAGCATAAAGTGGAAAATGGGGGCAAAAAGTTAGGGGGCCTCTGCAATCAGCCCCAGTTTCTCACAGTAGTTCATGTTGTCCTTCTGTCTGTGTTTCCTGTGCAGGTCAGCGCACCTCAGAAGAAAGTGTTGTAGGATGCTAGCCTGGTTTGTAGTTGGTAGCAAAGGTACTTACACCTTATAGCAGGTCCAGTTATCCCTTATTAGTGAAATGTAGTCAGTGTCTAGAAGCCAGGATGTCTGTGGGTAGCTGTAGCTGAGCAGCCTAGGGTTATCTTGGAGACATGCAAAGCTCTTGTAATACCACGGTAGTCACACAATACTCACACACATGAACGAAAATACTCAGTGTTACAAAAATAAAGGTACTTTGTTCTTAGTGATACAAAGCCAGAAATACGTGAGAGACTATACTCCCTTAGGAGGTAAGTAATATACAGAGTATATACACTAGAACACAGAAATACCTGTAAAAACAGTTAGAAAATAGTGCAAATAGTGAAAATAAGAATAGGTTGAATGGGCCTAGGGGGAACACAAACCATATACTAAAATAGTGGAATGCGAAAATCGGCTTCCCACCTAGTCAAGTGTAGTGTATAGAGGGGCGCTGGGAGTGTAAGAAAACACCAAAGGTAAGTAATAGAACCCACCCCAGAGCCCAGGAAAACAGGAGTAAATCACAGTACGTTTCTTAGAACACACAAGAAGTCGTGATAGAAGAATATGCAAGAACCAGAAGAGACTGCAAGACATCAACAATGGATTCCTGGACCTGATGACCCGTGGAAGAAGGGGACCAAGTCCAAGAAGCAGTGAAGAGTCCAGGGAGAACAGGAGCCCCTGCTAACCCAGATAAAGGTGCAAAAGAAGAACCAGCGTAGAGAAGACAAAGGGGGTCATTCTGACCCTGGCGGTCATGGACCGCCAGGGCCAACGATCGCGGGAGCACCGCCAACAGGCTGGGGGTACTCCCATGGGCATTCTGACCGCGGCGGTACAGCCGCGGTCAGAAGCGGGAAACCGGCGGTGTCCCGACGGTTTCCCGCTGCCCATGGGAATCCTCCATGGCGGATGGGGATTCCGACCCCCTTACCGCCAGCCTGGTTCTGGCGGTTTTGACCCCCAGAACCTGGCTGGCGGTAACGGGTGTTGCGGGGCCCCTCGGGGCCCCTGCAGTGCCCATGCCAATGGCATGGGCACTGCAGGGGCCCCCTAACAGTGCCCCACCAAGATTTTCAGTGTCTGCCAAGCAGACATTGAAAATCGCGACGGGTGCAACTGCACCCGTCGCACCCCTTCCACTCCGCCGGCTCCATTCGGAGCCGGCATCCTCATGGAAGGGGGTTTCCCGCTGGGCTGGCGGGCGGCCTTCTGGCGGTCACCCGCCAGCCCAGCGGGAAACTCAGAATAACCCCGGCGGTCTTCTGACCGCGCAGCGGTATTCTGACGGCGGGACTTTGGCGGGCGGCCTCCGCCGCCCGCCAAAGTCAGAATGACCGCCAAAGTCATTTGTGCACCCAAGAAGACAGATATGGGTTTCTGGTTGGTGCAGAAGATGTCCTCCGCCGGACGGATGATTGCAGTCTGGTTTGTGTAGATGGATTTCGCCAACAAGCCCTGGCACACGCAAAGCTCACGGTTAGCGAAAAATGGCGCTGCCCAGGACCAGGAGGGACCTGGTGGCCTCTACCCAGGAGAGGCAGAGGGGGCTCTCAGCAACTCAGAGAGCCCTCAGAAGACCAGGCAGCATGCACAGGAGGCCCACAGCACAGAGAAAAAGAAGGTGCAAATGGAGGCCCATGCAGCAAGCCAAATGTTGCAGAAGTCATCTTTGCTTTTTTGTTGCAGTTTTGTAGAGTTCCTGGAGCGGTCAGCAGTTGTTCCTTCAGTAGAAGAGGAAGTAAAGGATGCAGAGGATTCATGCCAGAGTCTTGCAATCCGAATCTGCAGAATAACCTAGAGGAGAGACCATAAATAGCACTGAAAGGGGGATTGGTCACCTAACCAGGAAGCACCTATCAGGAGGGGTCTCTGACATCACTTGTCTGCACTGGCCACTCACATGCTCCCAGAGTGCCCCACCACCTTGGAATCCAAGATGGCAAAACCAGGGACACTCTGGGGGAGCTCTGGGCACCACCCCTGGGGTGGTGATGGACAAGGGAGTTTTCACTCGCTTTTCCTTCGTCCAGTTTCGTGCCAGAGCAATGACGCTGAACTGGTGTAGACTGGATTATGCAAGGTGGGCACAATCTGTGGCCCTCAAAGCAATTCCAGAGGCTCTGGGAGGATACCCCTTCATGCCTGTAACACCTATTTCCAAAGGGAGAGGGTGTAACACTCCTCTCTCAAAGGAAATGCTTTGTTATGCCTTCCTGGGATTGAGCTGCTCAAGCCCAAGGAACGCAGGATCCTGTCTGTGAGGTGGCAGCAGCTAAGGCTGCCTGAAAAACTTCAGAAGGCTGGTATGGCAGTGTGTGGGGTCCACTGTGGAGGCCCCAGAGCACATGGGATTCCCAGTTTTTAGACACCTTATGTGGCCATATTTGGAGTTAACATTGTGAAGCTGGACATAGGTATTGGCCTATGTCCAGTGCATGCTTAAAATGCCGTCCCTGCACTCACAGAGTCCGGGGCAATGGGCCTGGATGATGTGGGGGCACCTCTGCTAGTGCAAGGGTGCCATCACACACAGGTACTTTGCACCCAGCCTTCAGGGTCTGAAGGCCTGTCATATAGGTGACTTATAAGTGTCTTGGTTCAGTGGAAATGGCTGTGAAAGGGTGCATGCACCATTTAACGCAGACTGCAATGGCAGTCCTGCAGAAGCATCTGCATGGGCTCCCTATGGAAGGCAAAAGAAATGCTGCAGCCCATACGTATCCCCTGGAACCCAAAAGCCCTTGGTACTTAGGTACCATACTAGGGACTAATAAGGGGGCACCATTATGCCAAATTGGGATGAAATACTGGGTTACCACTATGTAGTGAGACATTTGGGGACTGGTTAGCAGGATCCCAGTGATACAGTCAAGCATACTGACAAAACAGTCAAACATACTGACTACAGGCCACAAACCATAAGCACTGGGGTCCTGGCTAGCAGGATCCCAGTGACACAGTCAAACACACTGACAAGCATGCCAAAACTGGGGGTAATCATGCTAGAAACAGGCTACTTTCTCACAAGGGTTATGGCAGGCCATTGCAAGGACGTGCGGACCCTGGGTGTCCATAGCTGGCGGAACATCCACTGCAGAAAATGGTGGGAGGACCTGAGACGCTGGGCCCGGAAGATTGAGGAGGCTCAGCTGGGGAAGTCCTCCCAACGAGGAAGGGGTGCCCGTCGGACCGTGCACACCATCACAACCAGCCTTTCCATGCTGGTGAACCTGCCAATCAAAGGTTGGCGGTGAGGGGAGTTGTTACCAGCTAGATGGCTCTGACTTCAGCACCGCCCTGGCTGAGTGCATCTCACACTGCCATCACCACATTGGGAACCATGTTCCCAGTGGGGACGATGGTCCCCTGGTGGGTCCACCCCCGGTGTTGTAATAGAGCGGTCAGCCCGCCCGGAGTGTGGTGGTCCGCTCAGCAATGCAAGTGTGGTGGTCCTCGGACTGCCACACTCATAAAGAGGCCCTTAGTGACGATTGTATGGCAATACCATATGCTTTGATTGAAATAGTAGCAACAGCTTATATGGCTCTGTAGGGGTAAAGTTTGTTCATAGTCCATTATTATATTTTGTTGGCAGTAGTTATTTGTTTTATGTTTAATGTGGTTTGTAGTAAATGCTGCTTTGTTTGTATGGTAGTAGGGCATACATAAAAGAGATATTTGTGTTTTGATATTCATCATGTATGATGTATATCTGAGTGAATAGTTTGTCACACATTTTGAAGGTCTCATCTGTCATCCAGGTTTAATAATGGTATAGTTTTAGTATGTTACCTACTGTAGAAAACATTTGGATTCATTTATCATTGTTTAGATTTCATATAACTGAAATGGTTCCTCATTACGGCCCTCAATATGACTTCGGCAGATGGAAAATCCCATCTGCCCGAGTTCCGACTGGGAAGTTGTCTCCAGTGCGGCTGCCTCCTGTAGGAAAGTTCCATCTTTTTTGGCAGGTTACCCCCAATTTTACCTGTATCAGTATGTTTTTGCCTGTCTCACTGGGATCCTGCTGGTCACAGAGCTCATAGTTTATGGCCTAATGTCTGTTTCTGTATAGTGCTTTACTATGTCACTGAGGCTCAGCTAATCAGAACCTCAGTGCTTATGCTCTCTCTGCTTTGAAATGTATCACTATAGGCAGTGACTTCATTTACCAATTTCAATTGGCACACTGCACCCCCTTTATAAGTTCCTAGTATATGGTTCCAAAGTACCCAGGGCATTGGGGTTCCAGGAGATGGGCCTTATGGGCTGCAGCATTTCTTTTGCCACCCATAAGGAGCTCAGACAAACCCTTTCACAGGACTGCCATTGCAGCCTGCGTTAAATAGTGCACACACTATTTCACAGCCATTTTCACTGCACTTAAGTAACTTATAGAACACCTATATGTCTAACCTTCACTTGCTGAAGGTTTACATGCAAAGTTATTAAGTGTGAGGGCACCCTTGCACTAGCAAAGGTGCTCCCACATAGTTCAGGGCCATTTCCCAGGACTTTGTGAGTGTGGGGACGCCATTACACGCATGCACTACATATAGGTCAACACCTATAAGTAACTTCACAATGGTAACTCTGAATATGGCCTTGTAAGGTGTCTAAGATCATAGAATTGTCCCCCCATTCCAAATGTGGTATTTGGGAGCCAATTCTATGCATCCTGGGGGCTCCACTATTGACCCCCCGTACTGCCAAATCAGCTCTCTCAGGCTTGCACTGCAGCTACAGCTGCTGCGACCTCACAGACATGGTTCTGCTCTCCTGGGGTCTGAGCTGCTCCGTCCATGGGAGGTAGAACAAAGAATTTCTTCTGAGAGCATGGTGTCACAACCTCTCCCTTTGGAAATAGGTTTTACAGGCTGGGAGGGGTAGCCTCCCCCAGAATCTGGAAATGCTTTGAATGGCACAGATGGTGCCCTCCTTGCATAAGCCAGTGTACACCAGTTCAGGGACCCCTTTTCCTCTGCTCTGGTGTGAGACTGGACAAAGGAAAGGGGTGACCACTCCCCTGTCCATCACCACCCTAGGGGCTGTGCCCGGAGCTTCTCAAGTGTGTCCCAGACTTCAGCCATCTTGCTTTGCAAGGGGTGGGGGCACTCTGGAGGGCTCTGAGTGGGCAGTGCCAGTAGGTGACATCAGAGACCCCTCCACATAGGTGATAAGGTAGCCAATCCCCCTCTCAGGGCTATTTAGGTTCTCTCCTGTGGGTTCTTTTCAGATTCTACTTGCAAGTTCCAGCAGGAAACCTCTGCAATTACTACTTCATCCTCTGACTTTGAATCAACCACAGCCTGCTCCAGGAAGCGCTGTAACAGCAACAAAGTATCCACAAGGGATACTTTTCTTCGGCAAGTTCAACTCCAGCCAGAAACTACAACAGTTTCCATGGTGTGCATGCTCTCAGGACGCCCTGCCTTCATCCGGCACCAGACAAAAGAAATCTCCTGTGGGGTGACAGAGTCACTCCCCTGCTCATGCAGGCACCTTCTAAGTCGACAAACAGTACTCCTGGACTCCTCTCACAGCAACAAGTGTGCTTCTTGGAACTCAGAGGGTGGACCCCATCGACACAGACTGTCCTGAGGTCCTGCTGACACAATTTGGAGGAGATAAGACCTTGCCTTCCCTGAGAGCGACAGTACCCATGTGCACCACGTCTTCTTCAACTCCTGAGGCCTTTGTGCACTGTTTACAAAATGTCTTCATGCACAGCCTGGCTCAGGTCCCCAGCACTCTATCCTACGATGCTCAACTCTCTGAGTTGACTTCCAGCAGCGTGGGACTCTTCTTTGCAGTGCTGCACCAACAGCGCTTTGCACCTCCTTTGTCCCTGTGTCCTGGGACTCCCGTGGGTGCTGTCTGTTGTCCTGAGGGTTCTCTAAAGTGCTGAGAGCCCCCTCTTCCTCCCCACAGAGATTTGAGGCCACCAGATCCCTCCTGGGTCCAACCAGGGTGATTTTGACATGAAATGCAACCTTGTTGTAACCAAGGCATGTTGGCGACTTCCAACACAAACTCATGTCTACATTCATCTTCACATCGTGTGAAATCCTTTGCATCATGCAGGAACCTGCTGGCATCTTCCTAGGGTGCATTTCTGCTGTCTTCAATCAACTGGGGATTGTTCTTTTGCACCCTCTTTTGGGTTGGCAGGGGCTCCTATCATTCTTTCGACTTCTGGACTTGGTCCCCATCTTTGGCAGGTCTTCAGGTCCAATAATCCAGCAGTTTTTGTATGCAAACTTGGTTGGTTATTGCAATAATTCCAATCACGAGGTGTAGTGTGTCCTAAGGAAACTTTACTCCTGCTTTTCTGGGCTCTGGGGTGGGGTAATTCACTTACCTTTACTGTATTCCTACTCTCCCAGCGATTCTGAACACACTACACCTGTCTAGGGGAGAATTTATGATTCACATTCCACTTTCTTAGGATATGGTTTATGTTGCCCCTAGACCTATTTTCTCTCATTGCATTCTATTGCACTTCCTACTGTTTGCACTATCCTATGTTTAATTACTTACCTATCTTGATGTCTAGTGTATGTATTGTGTATAATACTTACCTCCAGAAGGAGTATTGCCTCTAAGATATTTTTGGTACTGTGCCACCCAAATAAACAACCTTTATTTTTGGTAACACTGAGGGCCTCATTGCAACCCTGGCGGTCGGTGTTAAAGCAGCAGTAATACCGCAAACAGGCTGGCGGAAAAAAAAATGGAGTCATGGCCATGGTGGAAACCGCCAACATAGACAGCCACTTTAACACTCTGACTGCCACGGCGGTAGAAACAAACACTGCGGGGGTAACCGCCAACAGACAGGCGGAAGACAATGTACCGCCCACCCTGTTACAAGATGCCTATCAGCCACCTTTTCTGGGGTGGAACCAATACGAACAAAAACACGTCAGAAACAGTACACAGAAGGTAAAACACTCACCTCTCCACACCCCACGAGGAACCAGGACGCCATGGAGCCCGAATTGCAGATACTGCCGATGTTGGTCTTCCTTCTCTTCTATCAGGAGCACCAAAGATGGCCGTGACGACCACAGTGAGTACTGCCCCTACAACACAGGGGAGGGGGGAGGGAAAAGAGAGTGACACACACACGCAACACCCTCAACCCCACCATCACCCACAACACCATACACACAAATACATTCAGCAACAGTACACATACACCCCCCTTCACCCCCTGGAAGAACGCAAGGACAAAAGGAAATCATTTGAACGAATGTAATCATGTGAAATCTCATTATCAAAGTTCAAAATCCAGTAAATACAATTATGTACACCAACAACACAAATCCGGATGATGCACCAATCATTGTCCGTGGACCACTGGGCCCAAAAGGCATGGGTATAATGTGTAAGTACCCAAGGTACCCACTACAAACCAGGCCAGCCTCCTACATTCTTGGTGCAGCGGTGGGATATGTACTTGCAATTGCTTTACCACTTTGTTACTGGTGCTTTTCACAAGAAAAGCTTGCTCCAATACTTGAAGCCTATATAATATATACCTAGAAGTAATGTTCTAACTTTCTAAAAAGTTCTTTACACTTTGCAAAAGTCTTTACAAAGTTCTGAAAAGTTTTCTTCTTTTCAATAAAAAGTTAGCTCTGTTATTCTACTAACTTTTTACTCCCTTTCCTAAACTTTTTCTCTCTCAATATGTCTTCTGTAGAAACTATCCCTAGAGTTGTCAGGACTACATATGAGAATCTAAACTTTAAAAGTTTGAGGGGTCTCTGTATTGAAAGAAGTTTAGGAATTTGGAAGAACCCCAATAAGGAGTTCCTCTTACATCTTCTCCTCCAAGATGACCATGGACTCAGAACTGGTTCAGATCAGACAGGGGAAGAGGTCGAGGATGATTCCAACCAGGACGGCTCAGAGGAGCACAATGGCAATCCTGGGGAGGGTACTTCCACAGATTTATCTGTTAACAAGCCCCATAGTACAACTGGTAGTGGAAGAATTCACACACAAGTAGGGCTCCCTTCACCCCTAGAGGCCAGGTTACTAGAGTTGCCCCTGTCAAAGATAAATCTACCTCTGCACATTCCCATGTTACCTCTGTTTCAGAGGCATCCCACACATCTAACCCTGAGGACCAGTCCCTAGATAGAGAACTCAGAGAGCTGAGTTTAGAGGAGGCCAGACTGAGGCTCATGCAGCAACAGTTGGCCTTAGGCAGAGAATTCCTGGCTGTGGAAAAGGAAAGGCAGGGTTTGGGGTTAGTTCCCCATGGTGGCAGCAGCAGTTTCAGAAATTCAAATGTTAGGGAACATTCATTTGATTCTAGGAATCTGCACAAAGTTGTCCGTCTTTACATGGATGGTGATCATCTACAAGTGGTTTGCTGCACTTGAGAGGGCCTGTAAAGTTCAGAGGGTCCCTCATGAACATTGGGCTGCTATCCTTTGGTTATCCTTCTCTGGTAAAGAGAGAGACAGACTCCTTATTGTCAGAGAGGATGACACATATAATTATCAACTTCTTAAAAGTGCACTCTTGGAGGGTCTGGGCTTAACCACTGGGCAATACAGGATAAGGTTCAGAGAGACCAGAAATTAGTCATCACAGGACTGGACAGACTTTGTAGACTGTTCTGTGAAGGCCCTAGAAGGTTGGTTAAATGGAAGTAAGGTGACTGACTATGAAAGCCTACATAACTTGATTCTGAGAGAGCATATTTTAATTAATTGTGTGTCTGACTTGTCACATCAGTACCTTGTGGACTCAGATCTGTCCTCTCCCCAAGAATTGGGAAAGAAGGCAGACAAATGGGTCAGAACAAGGGTGAATAGAAAAGCTCATACAGGGGGTGACAAGGACGGCAAGATGAAGGATGGTAAGGCATATGACAAGGGTGGCGACAAAGATAAAAAATCATTAGAGTCTTCATCAGGCCCACAATAATCCTCTGGGGGTGTTGGGTCCAAATCCTCTTCTCACAAAGATAAGAAACCTTGGTGTTATATGTGTAAAGCCAAAGGCTATTGGGCAACTGATCCGCATTGTCCAAAAAGAAACACCAAGCCTCCCACCACCACAACCCCAACTGCAAACACTATTGCCCCTAGTAATAGCAGTAGTGGTGGCAAGAGAACTACTAATAGCCAATCAAAGGGTGTAGCTGGGCTCACATTTGATAATTTAGTTGGGGTTGGGCTAGTTAGGGAGATTACTAAGGCTGTTTTAGTCTCTGATGGTGGCATTGACCTAGCCACTTTAGTTGCTCGTCCCCTTAACATGGGTAAGTACAAGCAGCTGCCCCTGATTAATGATGTTCAGGTCTACAGGGGCACAGGTGCCAGTGTCACAAACTGGTTGCCCCTGAGCAGCACATACTTGGTCACCAGTATCAAGTGACAGATGCCCATAGCAACACTGTTTGCCACCCCATGGCTGTTGTGAATCTCAACTGGGGGGAGGGGGGGTACTGGTCCAAAGAAAGTTGTGATAGCCACTAACTTACCTGTAGAATGTCTGCTAGGCAATGATTTGGAGAACTCAGCTTGGGCTGAAGTGGAGTTGGAGGCCCATGAAGCAATGTTGGGCATTCCTGTGTTGTGTAGCCATTTTAGCTATAGCTCCATGCACATTATTTTACCATACTAGGCCAAGCCGCTGTGCACTCTAACCTAGATATATTTTATTCGGCTTTGTTTTATTATTGATACAATAGACACTTTTACAGTCTTGTTTTATTTTCTGTTTATCTAACAGTTTTCGCCTAGGCAAGCACTCTGTTCTCAAACAAGATATTCTTGCTCACTCTGTGCTTCTTCCAAGGCTACAGCACGGTACATAGCCGGTGAACGTGGTAGAAGATTAGTCTCCAACATTCATAGAAAACACACATCCTTACGTAGGGACATTTTCTTAGAACATCAGATGTGTTATTATGAAAATACTTCCCTGTCCCTTACACGTTAGAGGAGATTCCAGCCAGAAATCACGTCTGTATGCTGATTGTCAAATGCTTTGCTGGAGCTGTCTTGCAGACCACAGGCCTTTGCTCATGTATGGGGGATGATGTCTTCCCAGGGGAACCTGAAGGGCAGAATTAGAGCTTAACACGCTGTGCTCTATTCTAGCTTAGGTAGGAGTTAGTCTACCGACTAAAGTGACAATATGGTAGCGTTATTCTTATGCTTCACTCTCATTGTCACAATTTTAATACTGTCATGTTGTGTTGTCCTGGTTATTGAAGCTCACGCTTTGCTATCTAAGATGCAGTTGTTTTATTAAAATCATTATTGAAACATATACTGCCTCTGTTTGTCATTGTATAAATTAGACTAATTGTAAGTAAGAGAAATGGTTGAGACCTGAGTGACCACAGCTTCCCTGACAAACCAATTATGTCATGCGCTCGGCTGCCCAGTCATCTCTGCCGTTGGGTGGAGTTGAGGCACTGCTAGTTGGCCGGAGCAATACCCAGATTGGAGCGACAGGTGTCACCTGCAGTGGGTTAGACTTAGTCTCCCACACCGCGGGCGATTTTGCCGCTCAAAATCCAGTAGTCTCATTAGAATAATGAGAGCCTTCACGACATGGCGCGCCAACGTTTGGTCAGGCTCCTATTTTCGGGTCCTCCTGAGAATCTCTGTCTCATTATGTACAACAATACCTCAATACTGTATACGGAGACGTCCGTGGTACTGACGATTTCCGCCCCAGCTACGTATGTTATCCTATCTGGTGCTGGAGGTTGTTCAAGCTTGAACTCTAAAAGCAAGAATGCTATTTGGTGTGCCTTCTCTGAACATATTTTCTATAGCATGGCGAATCCGCAGAAGGTAGCAATAGCAGTCAATGTGAGACAACCTCTGACTACACATTTATTAGCAATTGGCCTAACGGCCCAAGGAGGTCCAGCCTCATTTGTGGTGGACGCCCATCCGGCTTATAGAACAGAACTTTTCTATTCATGGGTCACATTTCCAGCAGTTGATGGGAACACCAAAACATTTCACCACTATACACTTGCAAACGTACCTGGGCAATGCAGGACATATGCATATTTAGAAATACCTTTATCTTATTAAGAACATAATAATTGGCTTGATGGTGCCCTACCCCACACAATATTACCAGTAAGGTTAGGTCCTCTAAGCAATGATGGTCCTACCTGGTCCTTATTGGCCACCTATACACCACACCCCACAGTAGCGACTTTAGCAGTAGCTGAGGTTTGTCGCTTATGTACGGAGCTAACAGCGACATATAGACGATTAGTACAGTTTGTGAAGCAAACATTAAATATGAACCCAGCACGTGCTGCTCCAGCACAACCATATGCAGTAACCCCAGGTATAAACCCTGCGACTGTACATTTGATTATCGGTAAAGTACCTGCCAAACGAGAGGAAACTCAGTTTTGGTTAGCACAAAAATTAAATGCACTGGAAGCAGTATTTCCCCATACAGGACCTCAGGATAAACATAGAATTCTAACAATGTGCTTGCCATTTGGGATGGTCCCCACATTGGATAACTGTAATACCTGGAGAACGGTATTTGCCGCTCTCTATGCGACCGCACACGGTACACCGACACTTGCCAATTTACCGGAAGTGTTGAAGCAAATTCAAAATGAATACGAGGCTGCCCCGGCCCTGGACTTGGGGATGCAATTGATGGGTAATTTTGCCACGGTATCCTCAATTATTGTAAGTAATATTAAAGGGGAAGCAGTCGCACTAGCAGTGCGCATGCGGCTCCGTGACGTTCCTCAACAGGATCAGGAACACAAGCTGCCCAAGATTATCTCAGAGACCTATTCTAGCATTGGTCGAGATAGTCTAGGGGCAAGACCAACTAAACCACAATTTCACGGCAAATCTAATAAAGATTTTTCTAAGCAGGCTCCTAAGGTTAATAAGAAATGCTGGGATAAAAAACAACAAACTCCTAAACAAGAGAGAGGATAATCTCCACGTACGGAGATGCCACAGAATAGATATAGGGGGTCATTCTGACCCCGGCGGTCTTAGACCGCCGGGGCCAGGGTCGGCGGGAGCACCGCCGACAGGCCGGCGGTGCCCCGCAGGGCATTCTGACCGTGGCGGTAAAGCCGCTGTCGGACCGGCAACACTGGCGGTCTCCCGCCAGTGTACCGCCGCCCTTTTGAATCCTCCAAGGCGGCGCAGCTAGCTGCGCCGCCGAGGGGATTCCGACCCCCCCTACCGCCATCCAGTTCCCGGCGGTCCGCCCGCCGGGAACCGGATGGCGGTAGGGGGGGTCGCGGGGCCCCTGGGGGCCCCTGCAGTGCCCATGCCACTGGCATGAGCACTGCAGGGGCCCCCGTAAGAGGGCCCCTACAAGTATTTCACTGTCTGCTTGGCAGACAGTGAAATACGCGACGGGTGCAACAGAACCCGTCGCACCTTCCCACTCCGCCGGCTCGATTACGAGCCGGCATCCTCGTGGGAAGGGAGTTTTTCCCTGGGCTGGCCGGCGGTCTTTTGGCGACCGCCCGCCAGCCCAGGGAAAAACTTAGAATACCCTCTGCGGTCTTTCGACCGCGGAGCGGTATTTCGGAGGGGGGAACTCTGGCGGGCGGCCTCCGCCGCCCGTCAGGGTCAGAATGACCCCCATAATCTTAGAAATAGAGATAATATAAAAACTCCTGATAGATATCAATATACTGATACACGCCAAACTCGTTCCTTTCAGGACTCATCGGAAAAATGAAGTGAGAGAGGTGGGCGATCAGAGCGAAGAACAGAGTATGTGAAACCAAGACAGGAATCACAACGCTCATCTGAGGTTTCGATTAAAAAGGAAGTGAAACCTCCCTAAAAAAACTCAAATTTGAAAAGAATAAGGTGGCAGCAGTCGCAGTACAACATGCCACTCAATAAGAGGGTCCTCTTGAAGAACAGGAAGTGGGCACTATCACTGCTAGACAGAGCGGCAGAGGTCTCAATAGTTCGCCGGAGTCTTCTAGAGCATCTGGAGGTGAAAGCAACTGATGACTTTCCACAAGTAGAAACTGCGGATATGCGTGTCTCCACGCCTGATATGGTGTAAAAAGTAAAGCTACAGTTAGAAGGAGACATTGAGCGCAAAATAGACTCAATCGTTTAGGATCGCGTAGTAAACATATATGATGTTTTGTTGGCCGAACAGGATTGGCCACTGAATTTGTCCGTACCTGCCCATATGGAGAAGATGTTATTAAATCTTCTTTCTCGCCCCTTGTTCCCGGAGGAATTCGCTGAATCCTATGCCATTGATTGGGCTTTAGCAAAGGCACTTGCGTTATGTCACAATCACGTAGGATGGGATAAAGAATCGCCCTACCATGTAATGCTCATTATAAATAAACCTCAACCTCAGTACCCAATAAAACATGAAACAAAAGCACCTGTGAGAGAAATACTCACACAACTAGAGTACCAGGGCGTAACTGAACCCTGTATCTCCCCAGTGAATAGTCCTTTATTCCCAGTAGCTAAACCCGACCATTAATTCAGAATAGTCTTAGACTACAGACACTTAAACAGTCATACATGCATAGAATATAGCACCTGGGAGTAGAGACTTAACAAGTTTCAGTGCACTAGACTCCAAGAAAAAATTCTGTAGTTTACCTCAGGGGTATAAGATCAGCCCAGGGCTGTTCGCAGCTCGTGGCACTACAGTTCTCCACGAGATTGACCCTGAAGTATTGTACTATGTAGATGATATCTATCTTACGGATGATGAATTACTACAACATTTTAGACGGGTAGCCCCCATTGTTGTTGGATTTGTAGAATTTGGCTTCAAATTCAACTTCAAAAAAACAGAAATTGCCTTCCTTAGCATCCTGTTCCTGGGATATGAACTATCAAGTGAAGGAAAGAGCCTAGTGCCAAAATTCTTAGAAAAATGCGCACAACTACAACCTCCAAACACGATAAAAAAACTCTAATCTCTATTGGGTTTTCTAAATTTTTTCATAAAACCCTTATATGACTTATTACGCCCTGACTTTTCAAGTAAATTCTGGACAGTCAAACACACACGAATACTTAGGGAACTGCAGACAGACATGCTTTCAGCGCAACACCTACACACGAGGGACAACAAAACACATTTGGTCATCAGAATAATTGCTGGGGCAATTGGTTTCACTTATGCAAATTTTAATGAAGGTGAGACCGTCCCGATAGCTTACAAATCACATTTGTACTCAGTAACAGAACAACACTTCACTCCCACTGAGAAAATTCTCACTGCTGTTCAGATGGCTGTCATTAAAGAAAGACTTCTGGCCCAGGGCAAACGCATTATTGTTGTTTCGCCAATTCCAGCCCTTTAGGCTGTCATGAAAACAAGCGTTTTGAATGCTAAAGCATTACATCCACGTTGGATACAATGGGCCACGTCTTTGACAACCACTGATGTGGACTACATCTTTGACCCAAAATTATAAGCTCAAGAATTTTTGCAATATGAACTAGAATACCCAGTTCCAGCGAACACACTACCTATTGAACAATATCACAGAGTCATGTACACCAATGCCTCAGCACAACCTGCAATTGGACCAAAACATCAATACTCTGCTGCTTGCGCAGTCGTAAGCAGCTTTATGGAGGACAATACATTTTGTCCACTCCATACATTTACGCAAACCCTAGGGAATTGCACAGAACAATTGGCGGAGCTAAAAGCTCTGTTGATGGCACTGGAACATACGGATCCTGCACAGCCAAAGCTGATTGTTTGAGACTCGTACTATTGTTTCCAGTCCTTCAGTGAGTACCTGCATTACTGGCGCCAGAATGGGATCAGAGATTCTAAAGGCAACACCATTAAACAGAGACTTCTGTGGGGGAAAGTAGTTGATCTGAAGGAAATGCTGCCAAATGTCCATGTTGTACATAAACTTGGACACGAGCGCGTTGGAATACACGTTGCTTGGAATACACTGGCTGAGGAAGCCGCAAAGTCAGCAGTGGCTGCTGTTGCTGCAGTAACTTGTTTCAGTTCAAAACCGGACGCAGACATATGGGCTGCTGTGAAAGCTAAGGCTGATGGTATGCCCTATCCGAAAGCATTTCCTGACAAATATTCCTACCGAATGGGAGGTTTCCTGAACGCTGAAGCTAAGATTCCAGGCATAGGGGTGCAAGATATTCCCAACAGAGATATAAGACCACAATTAATTAAAGCAGCGCACCAAGGGGTAGCATCTGCCCATGCTGGCGTGGAGGCTACAATCTCAATTTTACAATCCCTCTGTTGGTGGCCAGACCTCTACAAGGAGGCCACGCAGTATGTCCTTTGCTGTGACATCTGCGAACAAATTAAAGTCTCAACTGCTAAACGCCCGCCTCAGACAACCCTACACAATGTGTGTACTTGGACCATTGTGGTCCCCTAACACCGGACAGTGCATACAAGTATATTTTAGTCACTGTTGATTCTTGCTCCAGATTTCTGTGGGAATGGCCACAACGCTCGGCTGACTCTCGGACTGTTATGAAAAATTTGCTGTTCTATATCCGTACATATGCAGTTGCAGCTTTCCACTCGGACCAGGGCCCTGCTTTTGCCTCAAGGGCATTTAGAGATGCCATGGCTTAATTTGGGGTCCAACTCCAGTACTCGTCTCCATTTCATCCCAAGGGAAATAGTATTATGGAGCTATTAAACCATGATTTAAAGCAATCCTTAACAACCCGAGTCTTAGGTACGGGTCGTAGTTGGCTTAATCACCTGTATGGAGTTCAGAGAGCACTTAACAATCTGCTTAGAAGGTCCTTGGGGGTCGTACTTCATATGAGTGCCTTTTTTGGAACTCAAATGTATATTCCAGATATTGATGGTCGTGGCGTGGAGGCGGCAGAAGCACCTTTTGACAAACATGACAGTGTCACTGTCTTACAGGAATTACAACAGTTCTATGACGACAATTCTTCTGCCAGTACTGCCTCCGTAGGAATTAAGGATGTACCTGTAACATCTACCGGCTGGATTCCTACAGTTGGGGATCTAGCATGTGAAAAAGTTGCTGTGAAAAAGGAATTTGGTCCTTCTTATCGAGCACCAGTCCCAGTCTTGGGGATACACAGTACCAGAACTGTAATTCTACCGCCGTTGGCAGGTGCCAAAGAAAATCGTTTTGTCTCAATCGACAATGTCAAACTACACCATGTGTCCGATCCTGCACAGCAGGCCAAGAGGAACACCCAGTAGTTCCCGAATCCCTCTCACTACTGGTCAGGATGTTCCTCTACAAGTTGTGAGTAGCAACACCAACACCTCTCCGAGCTTGGGGAGGGTTGAAAATTATCTTGCATTGGTTCCACTAATATGAAATAGTAGATCAATTCGACACTGTTTCAACACAGACTGATGGTGCTATTTATTCTGTGCCACCACGGGAAACACTAACTCCACCAACTAACACAGCTCCAGTTTTTGCACGAACTGCTTCTGGATATTTTGCTGACATCAATGATGACGTCTTGGACTCATTTGCCTCTTCAACACCTGAACTGTCAAAAACACGTAAGCTAATGAACTGGCTTAAAATAACATACTTTATTTTTCCATGGAACTATCTGTGCCTTTCTTTGACTGTACTAGCTTTCCTACTTTAGATTGGTTTTGTCATCACTTTCTTTTTGTTAATACATGGTAATTTTCTTCCTGAAAAATCAACAGTTGAATTGGTGGATGAGGGATTAAAACCACATTTTTAATCACACAAGGTCTGAAGAGACTTATCTTTTGTGAACATTTCCACAATACCAATTCCTGATGGGATTGTTTGGGATAAAGCAACATTTGATATATACAGTACCACGAAGGTTATTCAAATACCATATGTGTTCAAACTTTCCATGAATAATATAATAATACCAGGCATTGTTTCTGATGATTGGGATGTGAAAACAGTTGATTCTATGATGACTGAATTGCAGTATTATACTGTATTTGAAAACGAAGATGTTTATCAATCTAAAGAAAATTATGGTGATATGTTTTGCTGTAATTATTATGGGCACCATTTCATACACAGAGCAAGCAGCCCCAAAACTGTTTTTAATTATACACAATGGGAACATTGTCCGACTCAACCACAAGGGAGTTCCAAAACGTACTCTGAAAAGTTTACATATTTTTCTGGGCATGATGTTAAAAATACTGAGTCGTATTATTTAAAATTGCCACCTACCGAAAACATACACATATTATTGACAAATACGAAATTCATATATTAGGATTCCTTTGTTTACTGGTTGACTATGAACTTTGGCTGAAGTCGATTGACTTAAAAAGTGTGTGAGGAACTCGACATTGACAAACAAGGGGGAAGGAAGCTTTATTTAGAGCATGCCTGATACCTGTACAAATGATATTCTTAAATGAAACAGTACAACAAACAAGTTGTCTAGACTTAGCAAAGATCAAGGAATTAAACACGCCCAGTATACCTGCCCCTGCAAAATTTTACAAATGGCAAAAATATACAAATGCTGAAAATCAGCTCAACAAATGGTCCAGAATGGTACATTTAAAGTTTCACTGACACAGACTGGTGGGTGGTTACTGTGGCCAGTAGATATCAATGGGTGTCACCAATGTATTATCAACTCCTCAGGGAGTTTTTGAACTAACAGGCCAGACCCTCGCTACATATCATCCGAACATGCAGGTATAGTTACGACATACAGTGTAGGGCGGCTATGCCAGCAATGGTTAAGAACTTCCTCGCTAGATACAGTTAGAGAACACCTCAGTCTCCTGTCTAATAATACCGACTTACAGGATTTCCTGTTAGACCCCAGAAAACACTGCAGAAAGTTTTTCTTATATGAAGTATAAAATGAAACTTGTAAGCTTTCTCAACAAGAAGCAGCTGCCCGATTAAGGCAAATAGACCTGGAAAATGTAAAAAAGGCATTAGCTTTTGTGGATAACGGGATTAACACCCTGTCCGACCGGATATGCACTTTAAATAGCATTGTTTCTTCTACTATAGACATTATACAAACAGATATGTCTTCTTTACATTATGGACAGAGTCAGTTGAAGTCCATTATGCAAGTGGGTTGGACACTTCAAACGCTGAAGGCGGGTCGCGTTCCCTGGCAACATGTCAGCATGAGGGACATATTTTCTTCCTTTAATTTAACGTGAAAACAACAACTAATGGCTAAGAAAGAAGTGACTTATTTCATGCTAAACATCGAGAAATTAGAAAAGTTGCCTTTTACTGTGGCTGAAATACCATCTGCTGAGTGGTTAATACATGGGGCCATTAATCTGCCTATTTCTACACTTCAATTCACCTCCTATTTAAAACACATTCCGGTAGGCAGATATGAAAGTTTGTGAGACAGTTACATCCATGAGGTGTGGGAGCCTCCCTTCTCGTACAAATGTCTCAGTGGCATGAAAGAAGTCTTTCTTAGCGGTAGTGAATGTGAGACTTCAGTCAGCCATTCAATGGTTGGTAAACAGCTGTCCTTGCATGGGGCATGTAACGCGTTTGCAGCGAACTTGGCCTGTTATCTGAAGAGAGTTCCAGTCCCCTTGACTAGACCTACATTCCAGGTGCTTTCAAACGGCAGCTATGTCCTCCTCAACGGTGAAGACTGTTGTGGGATGCAAGCCGGAATAGTTTATGTTGTTTCGGTCTCTAAGATCGTTACATGCTGCAGAAACGTACTTTTTCCCCCCACTAAGATAAAAGAGGTAGCTGACATTTGGCCTCATATTGCTACTTCAAATGTGAATTTTGACAAGTTGAGCAGACTCAAGGCTTTATTGTTTCAAAAGCATGTGGCCCTTACATCTGCATGCAAGACCTACACACTTCAGGTGGCAAGGTCGTCAGCAGAAATACATTCCCTTTTAAGTACAAACTTTCCGAGACACTTTGGTGAACTCGTGGGATGGATATTTAATGCATCCAGTACAACTGGAATCGCACATTTCTTTAAGACTGTTGGTTCTGGTTTCATTCACACCTTCTCCTCCATATTCGGTTTAATACTATTGGCCATCCACTCAATTTTCTCTAGTATTTTCGGGGGATTTCCAATAACTTTGGCTTTATTAGCTGGCATTTTGCTGCTGCTATTTTTTATGCACAATGGCTGTCCCGCCACAAATAGAAGGAATGAAAGCGCTTCCAACAGCTGTGTCATGAACGCATGATGCAGTATTTTGGAGCAACACTCCTGGAGCAATTGGAGTGTGGCTGGTCTCTGTCATTCAGACCGTGTTTCGGTGCCTCTGGTGCTCTTCTGAACATGCACTGGAAGTTTGTCTTTCTTCGCAGCTCTTGCTTTCATTAGACGCTGATCTGTTGATGTTCTTGCTGAGGGCACATTACTAGACATGCGTGTTGAGGTTGCGTTTGCTACAGGAAACTACTTATGAGTTGCCCTTCCTGGAGGATGTGGCTCTTGACTTATCTTTGAGTACACCACAGAATGCCGCCTTGGCTGCTGCTGAGGCTATGGAACATGACTGCTCCTTGATCCTTCTTGGCGATGCCTTTCCAACTTTAACACCTGCCGAAGTGGAAGATTTCCTGTCCTCTATGGTCTCAGAATTGATTGGAACTTTTCAAAAATAACTTTGACTCTTGAAACTCAGCCTTTTTATGCCATATGTTCATGTTTTAAATTGTCCCTTTCTATGCTCACGTGTCGCTTCGACTTGTCATGATTGATATTGAATTTTACATGCATATCTTAGGTTGAGCTTTTTTAGTAGCATTTTTTTTATATATCATTAGGCTTTGAACCATCTTCAACCGCCAAGGGGAGGGTGTTGTGTAGCCATTTTAGCTATAGCTCCATGCACGTTATTTTACCACACTAGGCCAAGCCACTGTGCACTCTAACCTAGATATATTTTATTCGGAGTTGTTTTATTATTGTTAGAATAGCCACTTTTACGGTCTTGTTTTATTTTCTGTTTATCTAACTGTTTTTGCCTAGGCCAGCACTCTGTTCTCAAACAAGACATTCTTGCTCACTCTGTGCTTCTTCCAAGGCTACAGCACGGTACATTGCCGGTGAACGTGGTAGAAGTTTAGTCTCCAACATTCGTAGAAAACACACATCCTTACATAGGGACATTTTCTTAGAACATCAGCTGTGTTATTATAAAAACACTTCCCTGTCCCTTACACGTTAGAGGGACATTCTAGCCAGAGAACCACGTCTGTATGCCGATTATCGAATGCTTCGCTGCAGCTGTCTTGCAGACTGCAGGCCTTTGCTCAGGTATTGGGGATGATGTCTTCCCAGGGGAACCTGAAGGGCAGAATTAGAGCTTAACACGCTGTGCCCTATTCTAGCTTAGGTAGGAGTTAGTCTACCAACTATAGTGACAATATGGTAGCGTTATTCTTATGCTTCACTCTCCTTGTCATAATTTTAATACTGTCATGTTGTGTCGTCCTGGTTATTGCAGCTCACGCTTTGCTATCTAAGATGCAGTTGTTTTATTAAAATCATTATTAAAACATATACTGCCTCTGTTTGTCATTGTATATATGAGACTAAATGTAACTGAAAGAAACGGATGAGACCTGAGTGACCACGCCTTTCCTGATAAACCACTTATGTCATGCGCTCGGCTACCCAGTCATCCCTGCCCTTGGGTGGAGATGAGACACTGCTAGTTGGCCGGAGCAATACCCAGATTGGAGCAACAGGTGTCACCTGCAGTGGGTTAGACTTAGTCTTGCACACCGCAGGCGATTCTGACGCTCAAAATCCAGTAGTCTCATTAGAATAATGAGAGCCTACGCGATACCTGGGCATATATTTGCTCTCACCAGGGCTCAGGCTAAGAAGCAACGAGAACAGGGAAACTTGTATCCTGGAATAATGGACCAAGTGTTCCCAAAAACTAGGGGTAAGAAGGGCAAAGACTTGTCCACTATCCCTCCCTCCACAGATGATTCCCCTTTTGAAGAAGAGGAATTATCTCCCTGTGCAGAAACTACACCAGAGGAGCTGGAAGCTGATACAGCTAAGCTTTTGGGTGCAGGGGGCCTGCCAGGGAAGAACTGAGTGTTCTCACTGTCCCACATTGGAGGGTCTCAGACAGCAAGCTCTCAAGCAGCAAAATGGGGATGTCAATGACAGCCACAGAGTTTACTGGGAGAATAATCTCCTCTATACTGAAGCAAGGGTCCCTAAACCTGGTGCAACCAGGAGACTGGTCATCCCTCTTCAATACAGGGAATTCCTCCTAACTCTGACTCATGATATTCCTTTGGCTGGGCATTTAGGCTACAGTAAAACATGGGACAGACTTGTTCCACCTTTTCATTCGCCCAATATGTCAGAAGACACAAAGGAGTTTTGTCGCTTTTGTGTAACCTGCCAAGCCATGGCAAAACTGATGCCACCCCAAAGGCCCCCTTAATTCCACTGCCAGTGGTTGGGGTGCACTTTGAAAGGGTAGTGGTTGATATTGTTGCCCCCCTTCAACATCTTCTGGCAATAGATTTATCCTTGTGGTGGTAGACCATGCCACAAGGTACCTAGAAGCTATCCCCTTAAGGACCACTACAGCACCTGCAGTGGCAAAAGCCCTCCTGGAAAACTTTTCCAGGGTGGGTTTCCCTAAGGAAATGGTGTCAGACAGAGGTAGTAACTTCATGTCTGCATACCTCAAGGCAATGTGGAAGGAGTGTGGTGTTACCTACAAGTTCACCGCCCCTTATCATCCACAAACTAATGGATTGGTTGAGAGGTTTAGTAAAACTCTCAAAGGCATGATCATGGGACTCTCTGAAAAACTCTGAAGGAAATGGGATGTCCTCTTGCCATGCCTCCTTTTCCCCTACAGGGAGGAACCCTAAAAAGGAGTGGGCTACAGCCCCTTTGAACTCCTATTGGGTCACCATGTTAGGGGTCCCCTTGCTCTTGTGAAGGAGGGTTGGGAACAACCTTTAAAACCTCCAAAGCAAGATATTGGGACTATGTACTTGGCCTGAGAAGGAGAATGGCTGAGTACATGAAAAAGGCCAGAAAAAACCTTCAGGCCAGCCAAGAGCTCCAAAAGCAATGGCATGACCAGACGGCTGTCCTGACAGAGTACCACCCAGGGCAGACGGTGTGAGTATTGGAGCCTCTGGCCCTAAGAACACTCCAGGACAAATGGAGTGGATACCATCTAATTGTAGAAAAGAAAGGTGAGGTCACCTACCTGGTAGACCTGGGCACTGCCAGAAGCCCCTCAGGGTGCTTCATGTCAACCGCCTAAAGCCTTACTATGATAGGGCTGACAACCCTGCTCATGGCTACAGATGAGGGACAGGAAGAAGAGAGTGACCCTCTCCCTAGTCTCTTCTCCAACACTGAAGCTGATGGCTTAGTGGAAGGAGTTGTTCTTGCAGACTGTCTTACTGCAGAGCAGAAGGAAGACTGTAAAAAGCTCCTTGGTCAGTTTTCTGAACTCTTCTCACTCACCTGGTATACCTACTTGGTGTGAAAATACAATTAACACTGGAGAGAGTTTATCTGTCAAAAGTAAAATTTACAGGCAACCTGGCCATGTCAGAGATTGCATAAAAGCAGAAGTTCTGAAAATGTTAGACCTTGGAGTTATTGAGGCTTCTGGTGGTGCTTATCCCCAAACTGCATAGCAAAGAAGGAAAGAGAGAAATGTGGTTGTGTGTGGACTATAGGGGTCTTAATACAGTAATCAAAACAGATGTTCACCCTATACCCAGGGCATTTGAGCTACTAGAAACACTGGTATCTGCCAAGTATCTAAGCACCTTTGATTTGACTGCAGGCTATTGGAAGCTCAAAATGTCAGAGGATGCTAAAGCAAAAACTTTACTTTCCACCATAGGAGGGCATTATTAATTCACAGTTATGCCCTTTGGTTTGAAAAATGCACCAGCCACTTTTCAGGGACTGGTGAATACAGTCCTCCAAGGTTTGGAAGCTTTCTGTGCAGCATACTTAGATGATATAGCTGTATTTAGCTCCACCTGGGCCACCTCTAGAAAGCTTTGGAGGCTCTGCAAAAGACAGGCCTAATTATCAAGGTTTCAAAGTGCCAGATAGGGCAGGGGAAAGTGGTTATCTGGGCCACCTAGTAGGTGGAGAACAGATTGTACCACTACAGGGGAAGATTCAGACCATTATGGACTGGGCTCCCCCTACTACACAGACCCAGGTGAGAGCCTTCTTAGGTCTCACTGGGTATTACAGGAGGTTCATTAAGAACTATGGCTCCATTGCAGCCCCTCTTAATGACCTCACCAGTAAGAAAATGCCTAAAAAGGTATTGTTGACAGCTAGCTGTCAGAAAGCTTTTGAGGAGCTTGAGCAGGCAACGTGCTCTGCACCTGTGTTAAAGAGCCCAAACTATACCAAAACATTCATTGTTCAAACAGATACTTCTGAATTAGGGGTAGGGGCTGAACTATCACAACTTAACTCAGAGGGTCAGGATCAACGTGTTGCTTTCATTAGCAGGGGGTTGACCCCTAGAGAAAAGTGTTGGTCTGCCATAGAGAGGGAGGCCTTTGCTGTGGTCTGGGCACTGAAGAAGCTGAGACCCTACTTGTTTGGGACTCACTTCATTGTTCAGACAGACCACAAACCTATATTATGTCTTAAACAAATGAAAGGTGAAAACCCTAAATTGTTGTTGTGGTCCATTTCCCTACAGGGTATGGACTTTACAGTGGAACATAGACTTGGGAGTACCCAATCCAATGCAGATGAACTCTCCAGATATTTCCACCTAGACAATGAAGACTCATCTGGGGAAGGTTAGCCTATTGTCCCTTGTTTGGGGGTGGGTTATAGGAAAGTATCATCTTTCTTTGCATATTACCCCAATTTTATCTGTAAGTCAGTATGGTTTTGTCTGTCTCACTGGGATCCTGCTGGTCAGGACCCCAGTGCTCAAAGTTTATGGTCTAATGTGTGTGTCTGTATAGTGCTTAACTATGACACTGAGGCTCTGCTAATCAGAACTTCAGTGCTTATTCTCTCTCTGCTTTTAAATGTGTCACTATAGGCTAGTGACTTCATTTACCAATTACAATTGGCACACTGGACCCCCCTTATAAGTCCCTAATATATGGTACCTAGGTACCATATAAATTGGGTTTCCAGGAGATCCTTATGGGCTGCAGCATTTCTTTTGCCACCCATAAGGAGCTCAGACAAACCCTTTCACAGGACTGCCATTGCAGCCTGAATGAAAAAGTGCACACGTTATTTCACAGCCATTTTCACTGCACCTAAGTAACTCATAAGTCACCTATATGTCTAATCTTCACTTGCTGAAGGTTAGGTCCAACGTTACTAAGTGTGAGGACACCCTTGCACTACCAAAGGTGCCCCCACATAGTTCAGGGCCATTTCCCGAGACTTTGTGAGTGCGGGGACGCCATTACATGCGTGCACAATATATAGGTCAATACCTATATGTAGCTTCACAATGGTAACTCCGAATATGGCCATGAGAGGTTTCTAAGATCATTGAATTGTCCCCCCATTCCAAATCAGGTATTGGGGAGCCAATTCCATGCATCCTGGGGGCTCCACTATGGACCCTCAGTAATGCTAAACCAGCTCTCTGAGGGTTGCTCTGCAGCTACAGCTGCTGCCACCTCACAGACATGATTCTGCCCTCCTGGGGTCGGAGCCGCTCAGTACCAGGAAGGCAGAATAAAGCATTTCCTCTGAGAGCAGGGTGTTACAGCCTCTCCCTTTGGAAATAGGTGTTACAAGCTGGGGAGGGGTAGCCTCCCCAGCCTCTGGAAATGCTTTGAAGGGCACAGATGATGTCCTGCTTGCATAAGCCAGTCTACTCCAGTTCAGGGACCCCTTGTCCCCTGCTCTGGAACCAAACTGGACAAAGGAAAGGGGAGTGACCACTCCCTGTCCATCACCACCCTAGAGGTGGTGCCCAGAGCTCCTCCAGTGTGTCCCAGACTTCAGCCATCTTGCTTTGCAAGAGGTGCGGGCGCTCTGGAGGGCTCTGAGTGACCAGTGCCAGCAGGTGAGATCAGAGACCCCTCCTGATAGGCCCTTGCCTGATAAGGTAGCCAATCCCCCTCCCATGGCTATTTAGGCTCTCTCCTGTGGATTGTCTTCAGATTCTACTTGCAAGATTCCAGCAGGAAACCTCTGCAACTACTACTTCATTCTCTGATCTCGGATCTACCGCAGCCTGCTCCAGGAACCGCTGTAACAGCAACAAAGTATCCACAAGGGATACTTTTCTTCTGCAACTTCAGGTCCAGCTAGCAATTGCAACAGTTACTATGGTGTGCACGCTCTCAGGACTTCCTGTCTTCATCATGCACCAGAAGGACCGAAGAAATCTCCAGTGGGGTGACGGAGTCACTCCCCTGCTCACGCAGGCACCTTCTAAGTCAATGCCTGGTACGCTTGGACTTCTCTCACAGTGACGAGCATGCTCCTTGGAACACAGAGGGTGGACCCCATTGACACAGACTGTCCTGAGGTCCTGCTGATATAATTTAGAGGTGTTAGGACCTTGCCTTCACTGAGAGTGACAGTATCCCTATTCACCATGTCTTCTTCACCTCCTGAGGCCTCTTTGCAGTATTTGCAAAATTACTTAGTGCACAGGCTGGCCCAGGTCCCCAACAGTCTACCCCGTGATTCTCAACTCTCTGAATGGACCTCCGGCGGCAAGGGACCCTTCTTTGCAGTGCAACACCACTGCATTTTGCACCTCCTTTGTCCCCATGTCCTGGGACTCCTGTGGGTGTGGTCTTGTGTCCTGAGGGCTTTCTAACATGCTGAGAGCCCCTTCTGCCTCCTCACACAGAGTTGAGGCCCCCAGGTCCTTCCTGGGTCCAGTCAGCATAATTTTGACAGAAAATGCAACTTTGTCGTAACCAAGGCTTGTTGGTGACTTCCAACATGAACTCACTTCTGCATCCATCTTCACATCGTGGGACATCCTTTGCATTATGCTGGAAACCACTGGCATCTTCCTAGGGTGCATTTCTGCAGTCTTTGACCAACCAGGGATTCTTCTTTTGCACCCTCTTCTGGGTTGGCAGGGGCTCTTTCGACTTCTGGAATTGGTCCCCTTCTTTTGCAGGTCTTCAGGTCCAAGAATCCAGTAGTTGTTGTTTGCAGACTTGGTTAGTTATTGCAATAGTTCCAATAACGAGGTGTAGTGTGCCTTAAGGAAACTTGCAGTACTTTACTCCTGCTTTTCTGAGCTCTGGGGTAGGGTAATGTACTTACCTTTACTGCATTCTTACTCTCCCAGCAATTCTACACACACTACACTTGTCTGGAGGGGAATTCATGATTCGCATTCCACTTTCCTAGTATATGGTTTGTGTTGCCCCTAGACCTATTTTCTCCCATTGCATTCTATAGCATTTCCTATTGTGTGCACCACCCTATGTCTAATTATTTACCTTATCTTGGTGTCTAGTGTATATATTGTGTATAATACTTACCTCTAGAATGAGTATTGCCTCTAAGATATTTTTGGTACTGTGTCACCCAAATAAAAAACCTTTATTTTTGGTAACACAGAGTATTGTCTTTACTTGTCTATAAGTACTGTGTATCTATAAGTGGTATTGCATGAGCTTTGCATGTCTCCTGGTTCAGCCTAAGCTGCTCTGCTATAGCTACCTCTATCAGCTTAAGCCGCTAGAACACTACTACTTCACTAATAAGTGATAACTGGACCTGGTATAAGGTGAAAGTATCCAAAGAACCCACTACAAACCAGGTCAGCTTCCTACACCTCCCCTCCGGGGCCATTTTGATTTTCCTGCTGGGTCGGCTGGCAGAAACTCAGTTTCTGCCCACTGGCCCAGCGAGAAATGGCCTACAGCATTTTCTCCAGCTCATAATAGAGCCTATGGCAATGCTGTAGTGAGTAGGGTGCACCAGCACCCATCGCAATGTTCACTGTCTGCTAAGCAGACAGTGAACAGTACGACTGGTCTAGCCAGGGGGACTTCTGCACTGCCCATGCCAAGTGCCGGGACAATGCAGGGGCCTCCTGGGGCACCCTGTACCTTGTCTCTGCTTGCCTTTTCATGGTGGGGTCACTGTCATGAAACTGCTGTCGGAGAAGGGGGTTGAAATCCCAAGGGCAGCTTCAGGACCACCAGCACCACCAGACTGTCACAAAGAAGAAAACTGGCAGTGCTAGCAGTCCGACCGTAGTGCTACTACCACAGTCATAATGTGACGGTCGGACCGCCACATTGGCAGCAGTCTGACCACTACCGTGACCTTGGCTGTCATTAGACCGCCAGGGTCATAATGAGCCCTATATGTCATTTTTAAATGTTCAAGTACTTCTATTTCTTGGTATTTTCTAGGGACAGGATGAATATTACTGATTAATTTTTTAGTTCAAGCAATTAAACATTTTTTAGTGGGTATAGATGGTCGTTTGCCTGAAATGTGTTCAGGGTCTTTAGAAAGTAAGGCCGATATTTATGGGCTTTTGATGAAGAGCAGCACTCAAGTCACATTGCTGTGCTCCTCTCCATCAAAAGGAATAGCGGGAATGCACTGTACTTTAGCAATATGGACGATTACTGTTCTTTCCCACTGTGCTCGTGCCATTCTGGCAGCCTAATGCCAATGCAAGCACCCTTGCACCATTGTGCAAGGATTCTGCATTGTAGGCAGAATTTGTTTGTGATGTAAGGGGTCCCTTCCTGCACAAAATCAATTTTGGGAGGCTTTTTTCTTCTTTCTATGTGTGCTGCATACATAGAAAGAGGAAAAGAAGGAGAAATAAAGATATTTCTCCTCACTGCGCATTTCAAGAAGAGGCGTAAGGTTTTGGTGCATCTCCAGGTTTACAAGCTCTTGTGATTCTGAAGATATGTCAAAATCCATGGGTGTTGCATGGGATCACCGACCGCAATGTTCATAGAAAACCTTCCTTGCACAGAGTAAGGCAACGAAGCGATTTGCCCTGTCTTGTCTACTCCATATTCATGAGAGGATTCAAAGCCATGTAAAGCGACTTTGCGTGGCCTCATAGATAGGAGTGCAAGGTTTACACCACCGTTGAATCACAAAAAGTGGCACAATTATGGTGCAGGAAGCTCATAAATATGCCCTTGTATCTTTTAGGATTTTGGTTGTGGGTTGCTGGGAGCTAGTGCTTGGCTCTCTTACATCCTGCAATACCTCCCATTTTCTTTTTATTTCTGACACACTTAAGGATGATTGTGTTCCCTTACATTAATCACAACATCATCTTTTGCATTGACCCTCCCGTTGCATGCATTAGGATAATATTTGGCACATCTCCAGTTCATCATTATGTTGATGTATTTTTTGGTTGTAGATGTAGCCTGTGAGAAAACTGGGCTTTTGCAGTGTCTCCTATGTTGTTCCCCATTTGTGACTGACACTGTTGTTTTCTGACTTTGATTGTGCCCTGGGCTCTGCCAACCAGGCCCTGGGCCAGTGCTCTGTTTAAAAGGCATATGGTAATTAGTTGTAATTACAATTAGAACTGACAACCTACTTGTAAGTTCCTAGTATATGGTATATAGTATATGGTAGGCTACGTAGGTTTAGAGGCCCAGTAGATTTAATGCACTGAAGTGTGCACTGCTGTGGTACCTGCTGTCATTTTTAAAAGCCAGCCCTGCCTTGAAGGCTCCTTTAAAAAAAAAAAAACTTTGTCTAAGTTCAACTTTGGAATTAAAGGTAGTTCCAAAGTCTTAAACTCACTTTGTTTTACATATATGTCACCCCTAAGGTCTGCACCTGGTGCCCTAATATTTAGATGCATTGTAATAATAAGCAGGGAGTATATAAAATATGTTTTTATGCCTTTATGAAGGACAAACTGCCAATTCTGTTTTTCCCCATTGTAGTGCTGCTAGCTCCACAGGCGAACCCGGGAAGGCTTCATTAAACTAAAGTCTAAATTATGACAGTAGTGAGCTAGAACAATCATTCACATTATCAAAATAATAGGAACAATCAATCCAACATATTGACAAGTTTAGATGTATTATAACTATTGCAGGAAAGTAGTTTAGAACAGCTTTGGTAATGTTACATAAAATCAGCCCTATAGCAGCTTCTCCTTTTTGGTCAGCCTTTGGAAGCTGAGCTAAGATGCTCGGATGAGATGTGAAGCATCCTGAGCTGAAGCAGAGGAGGTATCTGGTGGGAGGACAGGAAGAGGGCTGGGTAGCCAAACTGGTCTCCAAAGGGAGAAGGACAGATAGTGAAGGACCCAGGTTGACCCCCACTTTCTGCCCCCTCAGCCAGTTGGGATCTATTGTAATTAAATAAGGAGAGGGGCTGGAAGGGGAGTATAGAGATTGGTTAGTCACACTTGTGGGTGGGTTTAGCCAGATCTGAACCTCTATGATTTAATTTCTTCATTTTGGATTGTTATTAAACAGTTCTTTCTGGGCCAAAAATATGCCACACTTCTAAGGAAGTTGTCATCAAAGAGGGTAGCACACTGTACCCCACTAGTCAGCAGGACCTACCTGCTTTCCAGCCCAGAAACCTGGATAAAAGTGGGAGAGCTGTGCAGCAACTCCAATCCCTGCTGGAAGAAATCTGAAGATGAAGGACTGCTCCGCTAAACCCCTGGTCTGCACCAAGAGAGGACTGCACTCAATTAAACTGCAACTGATGCACACTCTGGGCTTCACCAAAAAGAATGCTTTGCCTCTCTTCCAAGACTCAGTAGTGAGCCCATCTGAACAGTGCTCAGTGAAATTTAAAAAATTTGACCTGGTACATTGTGGAAATTGTAGACCAAACTCTCCAAGGTGCAACTCAGAACTACTGGAGCCTTGGCTCATGTTGTAGACCCTTCCAGGCCCCAAAAGGACATTATGGAAGAAGAACCAGAAGCTTGGAAACCTGACATTCAGGTTTGCTCCGCTGAAGCTCCGGAACTGATCATCTTTGACGACGAGAACCAACACCTTCAGGAATCACTAAGACCTCGAGCTGAAGCAAGCCCCTGTCATTGAAATAATACCCAGCAGGCGAGGAGACTCCCTCAATGTTGAGAGAAAAAGCTCCAAATAAGTCACTAAGGGTCAGATGTAGAAAGATACGTTTTTGAGAATCTGAAATTGCGAGTCGGTGCGATCTTCAAAATCGTATGCAGAATGGTGTCTCAGACACCTTCTGCGAATCGCAAGGGGGTCGCAAATATATTTGAGGTGGGTCACAATTTGTGACCCCCTTGCGATTCCCTGCACTCACAGGGATGGTGGCCTGCTGGAGACAGCAGACCTCCATGTCTGTGACTGCTTTTCAATAAAGCAGTTTTTTTTTGTTTTTTTTGTAATGCAGCCCGTTTTCCTTAAAGGAAAACGAGTTGCATTACAAAAGAAAAAATGAAACAATTTTTTGTAATGCAGCCCGTTTTCCTTAAAGGAAAACGAGTTGCATTACAAAAGAAAAAATGAAACCATTTGGGTTTGTTTTTTCAGAGTAGGCAGTGGTTCATTGGACCACTGCCTGCTCTGAAAAAATATTTTGGGCGACATTCACAAAGGGGAAGGGGTCCCATGGGGACCCCTTCCCTTTTGCGAATGAGTTAGCACACACTTCAAGTGGGTGCTAACTGCTAATTGCTTTGCGACCGCGTTCGCGGTCACAAGGCAATTTTGCATTGCGGTGCGAGTCGCAAATAGGAAGGGGACACCCCTTCCTATTTGCGAGTCGCATTCCCATTTTGCGAGTCGGTACCGACTCGCAAAATGGGAATGTGCATCGCAATGCGCATTTTGCATGGCGCAAACTGCGAATTTCGCAGTTTTCGCCATGCAAAACGCTTCCTACATCTGGCCCTAAGTGCGAAGGTAAAAACTTGACCATCCCCAACCACTCAGTGTGTCTGACCCATGCTCCATCTCAGTCAGCCTAAAACTTTGACTTGGTCCCGGTCCAGCACGACCAGATAGCTGGGGTTGGGGCTTTTGTGTTTTGCCACTAGAAAGCATATTTTTACATTTAATCTTTTACAATTTACATTTCCAGGTCCCTACATTAGATTTTTCTCATTTTTATGGCATTTTAAAGATAAATACAATCAATATTTATATAAATTCGTGTTGTATTTTTCATTGTGTGTTTTGTCTTACTTATTTAATGTTTTGTTGATAAGAAGAGCTTTACACACTAGGGACAACACAGGGTGGGTCAGGAGTAGGGAAGAGGTCAAGACGGCCAAGGAAAAGGTTTAGGTACAGTGGGGTGGACTGTGGGAGGAGGTTTGGGAGTGGAGGGAGAGGGGGTGGTCATAGGACGCATAGGTGTGCTGGCATGGGTTGTAGGTGCATGCAAAGTGTGAGGTGGATAACTGTTGAGCATCTGAGTGTGAGGGTTTATGTGTTTTGGGAGGAGGGTAGGAAGAAAGGGGGAGAGGACAAACAGGTTATGAAAATATATGTTGGGGTGGTGTCTGCAAGTGAGGTGGGTGTGCTGCATGTGGTTCTGGTGATGATGGTGACTGCACATGTGGTGAATGGGGTGCTAGTCTGTGTGTCTGCTGTTGTGGTGAATGTGGGCAAGGCTGAACAGGTTACAGGATCTGGGAATGGGGGTTCAGTGCTTGCAGGTGTGAGTGCTGATGTGACTGTGATGGAGGAGGTAGGGGGAGACAGTGATGGCAGTGGCTGTTTTTGTGTGTGCTTCTGTGTGTTGGCTATGTGGATGCTTGTCGTGTGATATCTGGTGCTTGTGCTTGTCTTTGGGTATCCTGTCTGTTGTCTTGTTTGCATGCTCGTCTGAATGTGTGCTTGGGATGGGTGGGGGTAGAGGGCTCTGGGACTGGTTACAGGTAGTTGGAGGGGGGACAGAAGAACTAGGTACACTGGCTGCCATCAAAGAGGAGGCCAAATCCTGTAATGATCTCTGTAGGCCAGCCAAGCCAAAGTGAATGCCGTCCAGGTAGTAATTGCATTGCTGCATCTGGGATGCCAGCCCCTGGATGGCATTCACTGTGGTTGTCTGCCCTGTATAAATGAATCTCAAGAGGTCAATAGCCTCCTCAGTGAGCGCAGCAGGGCTGATTGGGGCATGGGATTGTGTGCCTGGGGCAAAGGAGATGCCCACCCTTCTAGGTGAGCGGGCAAGGGCAACTGTGTGAGGGGCTGCTGGGAGGGCTGTGCTGGAACAGGGGTGGAGAAAGATGATGTATCCAGGGTGGTTCCAGAGGGGTCCGCCACCACCAGGGAGCTCCCATCAGAGAAGGAATCAGAGTCAGTAGTATCAGCTCCTGTCTCCCCTGTGGTGCTCCCCCTGCCCTCCAACCCACTGGTCCCCTAGGCATCGGTGGACACTGCCTCCTGGGTCCCGTGGGCTGCAGCTTCCCCACTAGCTGGTACTCCTGTTCCTTCACCAGATGATGCTAATGCATGCAAGGACAGGAAAAGAGGGTGGTGGAGAAAGAAACGCAGCACAGGGTCAAAAACAGCAGAAACAGCACATATGGCAAACATATCACAATAACTCACTGGTAAATAACACTATGCAGTGACAACCACACCATTGCTTGGGATCAACAGCTGTAAAGAACTCAGTAGAAACTACCATCTGGACACCTACTGCGACTCACTAATCCATGTCTGCCTGTTGACAAAGGCACAGCTACACTTATTCCATTATAGTGTCTGCACAACTTGCAATTACCAGGTCACACCACATAGGCAGAGGACATCAGAACATCACTTCAACAGTGGTGAGTCAGGATGTAGGCCCTTACTGAAGCAGAAATCCCAGCAAATGACCGATACTAAGGCCTGTATTTATACTTTTTAAGTGCCGCATTTGTGTCATTTTTTTATGCAAAGCGGTGCAAACTTACAAAATACAATTATATTTTGTAAGTTTGTGCCGCTTTTGCGTCAAAAAGCGGTGCAAATGCGTCACTAAAAAAGTATAAATATGGGCCTAATTGTACATGACACCCACTATAGCAATGCAGACCTATAGGAAAATACCTATAAGGGCATACTGAGGCATGGCAGGCATTAGGAAACAAATGTACACAGTGAGTACTCACCTCCTTGTGGCTGCTGTGCTGCCCTCAAGTGCCCATCCATCTCCACCGCTGCCAGTATGCCAGCCACTGTTGAACTCAGCCAGGGCGGTGCTGATATGAAACCCATCTAGCTGGTTACAACTCCTCTCACCCTCCAGATTTTCATTGGCAGGTTCACCAGTATGGAAAGGATGGTGGGGTGAGGGTGTGCTGGGGGCCACAGAGGGGCCCCTGCACTGCCCATGCCCGTGGGATAAGCAGAGCCAGGGCCCCCTGCCCAACACCATCAGAACACACACTGTCTGTTGTGCAGACAGTGCACATTTGGAGGGTGCTTGTTGGTCCCCTCTGTGCTACGATATAGCACTCCAGCAGGAATGCTCTAATACAATGTTTGTGCCAGTCAGACCAGCCGGAACATTGTAATAGGGCGGGGGGATGCCATGGCAGTGCCATCAGCGTGGAATGTGCTACAGAGACTTTGCTTTGAAATAAAATAAATGATAGCACTAGCCTATATCCGTGTCATAGGGGTAGCTAACCACTACAATTTACTAATGGAAAGTCCTTTCTATCAATAAAACAAAGACAAACTATCACCCCTAACGGATTATTTCGAAAACACATGGGTAGGCAGACTGCATTGCTCCGGACACCAATGCCAACCCAAATTCCAAATACTATGGTGGAATGTCTAAGATAGCATCTTGGCACAGGAAGACAAAACAAATATCACAGTGGAAGGATGGCACAATGCCTTCCAAACCACACTAGGCAGAACCAGTCCTAACTCTATACATTTATAGAAGCATTACAAAAAATACAAAGCTACCAACACAATGAGTGAAGCAATATGTTACCCAAATTGCACCTTGTAGGAGACTGGCCTGGTTTGTAGTGGGTACCAAAGTTAGTTACACCTTGTACCAGGTCCAGTTATACCTTATTAGTGAAATGTAGTCAGTGTCTAGAAGCCAGGGTGTCTAGGGGTAGCTGTAGCTGGGCAGCCAAGGCTTATCTAGGAGACATGCAAAGTTTGTGCAATACCACTGTAGTCGCACAGTACTGACACACATGAAAGAAAATACTCAGTGTTACAAAATAAAGGTACTTTATTTTTAGTGACACAATGCCAAAAATACCTTCGAGACTATACTCCCTGAGGAGGTAAGTAATATACACAGTATATACATTAGAATGCAGAAATAGCTGTAAAAACAGTTTGAAAACAATGCAAATAGTAAAAATTAAAATAGGTTGCAATGGGCCTAGGGAGGATACAAACCATATACTAAAATAGTACAATGCGAAAGTCAGTTTCCCACCTAGGGAAGTGTAGTGTGTAGAGAAGCACAGTGAGTGATAGAACCCACCCTAGAGCCCCGCAAAACAGGAGTACATCACAGTAAGTTTCCTAGAACACACTAGAAGTTGTGATAGAAGATAATGCAAGACCCAGAAGAGATTGCAAGACACCAATGATTGATTCCTGGACCTGAAGGTCTGTGGAAGAAGGGGACCAAGTCCAAGATGCACTGAAGAGTCCAAAGAGAATAGGAGCCCCTGCTAACCCGGTGAGAAGACAAAGTCAGTTATACACCCAAGAAGACAGATGCGGATTTCTGGTTGGTACAGAAGATGTCCCATGCCGGATGTATGATTGCAGTCTAGTATGCATCGCTGGATTCCGCCAACAAGCCTTGGCACCTGCAAAGCTCGCGGTTAGCGGAAAATGGCGCTGCCTGGGACCAGGAGGAACCTGGTGGCCTCCACCCAGGAGGGGGATTCAGAAAGTGGCTCTCAGGAACTCAGAGAGCCCTCAGAAGACTTGGCAGTGTGTACAGGAGTCCCACAACACGGGGACAACAAAGGTGCAAATGGAGGGCCATGCAGCAGTACACAAATGGATCCCACATCGCTGGAGAACCACTCTGGAAGCTGTGCATCACAGGATAGAGTGCTGGGGGACTAAGCTGTGCTGTGCATGAAGAACTTCATAGACGGTCACACAGAAGCCTTGACAACTGCAAGTCATGCAGTGCACCGGGGTACTGTCTTGCGTGGGGAGGCAAGCTCTTACCTCCACCAAAGTTAGACAGAATGGACCTTTGAACAGTCGGGGTCACTTTAGTCCCCCCACCAAGGTTGCTGGATCCATGCTCGTTATCTGGAGAATCGACCCACGCCACCAGTCATCGTTGCAGAGCGGTGCCTGCTGAAGCAGGGACATGACTCCTTCACTTCAATGAATACACCTTTGCTTCTTCTGGTGCAGGCTGAAGAAAGGCAGGCCTCGGAGAATGCATGACTGGACCAGTTGCAGTTGCTGGCAGGAGCTGAAGATACAATGTTGCAGAAGTCGTCTTTGCTTCTTTGTTGTAGTTTGTAGAGTTCCTGGAGGGTCCAGATGCAGTTTAATATGTTGAACATGAAGTAAAAGATGCAGAGGATTCCTGCTGGAGTCTTGCAATTCGAAGCTAAGGAAACACCCAGGAGAGAGACCCTAAATAGCCCCAAAAGGGGGATTGGCTAGCTACACAGGTAAGCACCTATCAGGGGAGGGCTCTGACGTCACCTGCTGGCACTGGCCACTCAGATGCTCCCAGAGTGCCCCCCACCTTGGAATCCAAGATGGCGAAACCCAGGGACCCTCTGGAGGAGCTCTGGGCACCGTCCTCGGGTAGTAGGCAGGGGAGTAGCCACTCCCCTTTCCTTTGTCCAGTTTCATGCCAGAGCAGGAACTGGGGGTCCCTGAACCTGTGTAGACTGGATTATGCAAGGAGGGCACCATCTGTTCCCTTCAAGCCTATTTCCAAAGGGAGAGAGTGTAACACCCCTCTCCCAAAGGAAATGCTTTGTTCCGTCTACTGGGCTTGAGCTGCTTGAGCAACATGAGTGCAGAAACCTGTTTATGAGGTGGCAGCAGCTGGGGCTGCCTGGAAAACCTCAGAAGGCTTGTATGGCAGTACTGGGGGTCCACTGTGGAGCCCCCAAGGTGCATGGGATTGTAAAACCAATACTAGAATCAGTATTGGGTTACAATTCCCGGATGTTAGACGCCTTACATGGCCATATTCGGTGTTACCATTGTGAAGCTGGACATAGGTGTTGACCTATGTCCAGTGCAAGCGTAAAAGTGCGTCCCTGCACTCACAAAGTCTGGGAAAATGGGCCTGGACTATAGGGGGGGCACCTCTGCTAGTGCAGGGGTGCCCTAACACACAGGTACTTTGCAACCAGCCTTCAGGGTTGGAAGGCCTGACGTATAGGTGACTTATAAGTGACCTGGTGCAGTTAAAATGGCTGTGAAGGGTGCATGCACCATTTCACACAGGCTGCAAAGGCTCATGGGTGGCAAAAGTAATGCTGCGGCCAATAGGGATCCCCTGGAACCCCAATAACCTGGGTACCTAGGTACCATATACTAGGGACTTATAAGGGGCACCAGTATGCCAATTTGGGATGAAATACTGGGTTACCAGTATGTAGTGACAAATTTGAGAGGAGAGAGAGCATAAGCACTGGGGTCCTGGTTAGCAGGACTCCAGTGACACAGTCAAACACACTGACATGAGTCAGAAATTTGGGGTAACATGCCAAAAAGAGGGTACTTTCCTACACACCTAGTGTTAGTAAACAAACCAAAAGGAAAGTGTGACAGGCTACAAATCTTTATAACCAAAAAAGGAATAGATTACTTGGAAATAACAGCCAAAAGCATATTATAAAGTTAATAGTTACCTGCAAAAGTCCCAAAAACTGTCAAAAAATCTAAACCAACATGACAAATCAGTTGTTATATAAATAATTAACATAATATTTTATTACACCTGTATAAACATTAAATAAAACTGAAATGTTAAATAAGACTGAGATAATAAAATAATATAAATTTTTTTTTAATTAAAATATCAACCCTCATGAACACAAGATCTGAAAGAACAAACTCAATGAGTCATTTAAAACAAATACAACACATAAACCACACATTATCAAATAGCAATCACATAATATTTACACAAACAATAACATATCATTTCCCACCCAAAACAAATAAAATAAATATGACCTACTGTTCTGTAGCTGTATACCCTCCTCTGTGTCTATGTAGTCAAATATAATAACCCACCAAAAATGGGGAAAAGATTTCCAAAACCGCAAACAATACAAAAATAAAAACAAAATCCATAGAGATCCCGCAAAGCATTGAAAAGTATCTAGGAACCATTAAAAAGTGTTAAAAAACATTCCTGGAACATCCCCGTCCCACCAAAACAAAGAAAATCAAAATTGAAAATTTGATTTATTTTAAACAAAAAGTGATTTCCTTAAATAAACTCCAACCTCCAATGCCTATAAGAGATGTTCATAGAAGAAAACCTGTAAAGTAAAAAGGAAAACCAACCCGCAGAACACAATGCATTCCCAAAAAGAATTATACATTGCTCTTAATCATCATATAATGAGCAACATGACACAATATAGCATAACATATTGACACCTCACTTGAACAGTCTACAAAAACGCAAAACTACACACTAGTGAAAAAACTGGAAATGCCCTAAACAACATGTTATGAACAAAGCACACGTTTACCATGCATGTAACCACAGAAAAATGAGGCCTTAACCACACGTGCCAAACTACTCATATAGGTGGTTAAGTTACAGAAAAAGGCAGAGTGGATCAGTGATAGAAATGGGGTCACTGGTTGGCAGTCAGTTTGCACTCTGTCAAAGCAAGGACCCTGACTCTAGTCAGGGCAGTGGAGATACACACTTAGATAACCCCTACTCACCCCTTGGTAGCTTGGCACAAGCAGTCAGGCTTAACTCAAAGGCAATGTGTAAAGTATTTGTACCAAAAGACAGTGTAATACAGTGAAAACACTACAAAATGGACACCACACCAGTTTAGAAAAATAGCTAATATTTATCTAAATCAAAGAAAACTAAAATACAAAAATCTGACATTCACAAGTAAAGTTATTATTTTTTTAAATAACAGATTCTTACTCCATAGAAAACAATGGAAACATTTTTGTTACACAAAGTACCTGTTTTTGTGCAAAAATAAAGCCGCAAGGGCGAGCGTGCATCGAAAACATTAGCAATGTGTTGTTTTCTCACTCACAAGAGAGGCCGTGCATCGTTTTCCTGGTGGGGCACCTCGGGTCGGCACAGGTTTATGTTGATTTTGATTCCCATGGATGATGCATGAGAAATCCGGCCGCACGGTGATGGAAAACCGCGCTGCATGGGGTTTGTGTCATTTTCAGCAGCCGAAAGCAGGTGTTTTACTTCGTTTCTCCATCTGCGATGCTGGTGGTGCATCGATTTTAGCCACAAGTGGGTGGCGCGCTGTTTATACAACTGCATTACAGGTGCTGTGTTGAAATTTTCCCTACACGGCTTCCTGTCTGTGAATTTCAGTCCTTGTTCTACCAGCTTTGGTCTTAGTAATTGTCATTTACTCTTTGAGCAGTGTGGAAAATATTCTGAAGCAACCTGCATCTCATGTAAGGTTCAATTGAGACAAGGCTGAGATATAGAGTTAAATTCTGTATGAATTGTGGAGCATTTATGGCAATGGAGATTGTCTATGTACTACAGACAAGGAGATTTTAAGAAATTGGGGTGCTGGTTGACTGAGGTGTGAGCCCTGAACCACAGTCTTTGTTAGGGGGAAACACAGGAGAACCCTAAATAAAATTGTGCTCAACCCTCCGGTAGTTTGTAACAGAGCAGTCAGGGTTGACTTAGAGACAATGTGTAAAGTATTTGTGTGACACTTCAAATAGTAATAAAGTATTAACACCACAAAAAAGGATCCCACACTAAGGGCCTCATTACAAGTTTGGCGGCCTCCAAAAGACCGCCATGTTGGTGGTCAGACAGATTGCCATATTACGAGTTACACAGGCAGGCCTTCCAAAAGCCAGCCAAAAACCTGACCACGCCAGAACTCTGGAGGGCTGGAAATAGACGGTCTGACCAACGGCACCGCTAGCCCATCAACCAACCACCAAATGTATTTTAAGTAGAAAATCACGATAGCGGTCCCGCCATGGCGGTCTTACAATGCTGGTGTGAACCGCGGCAGACGGAGGTCACCACAGTAATACACAACACCACATTGGATGTATTTGAAAACAACACAGCTGACACACATTCACACACTCAACACACCTGCAAACCACACTATAAAATCACACCACTTCACATACCACAATCCTTTGCATTGACACACCGAACACAAGTCAGAGCACTGCTCAAAAAATTCACCAACCGTAGATCAGGCACCACTCAACTTGCACTAAGCACATTTCGCACTCTCTCAGCATACACCCACCACACACATTTGTTCCATTTACTCCCCATCACCTCCTCACTACACAGCACCTACCAAGTCTATCTATTTTTCTAAGTGTATTCCCACCACCATGTCAACACAGAAAAATCCCCTTTTGCAGATGATGAGTGAAGAGTCATGGTGGATGAAATTATCAGAGTAGGGAGACTATTGTATGGAGCCAAAGTCCAGTAAACTACTGTCGTTAGGAAAATGGAAATGTGACAAAGGATAGTCAACAGAGTATACTCTAGGCAGCTATATGCACACAAGGGACTACATCACGAAGAGAACAACCTCAAGGGGAAGGTTCGTACTATTGTGTCCAGGCACAAGCTTGAAGTCCTGAAGACTGGCAGTGGTCCCCCACCTTCTTCCCTACAACTAACATCATGTGAGAAGAAGGTCTTGGCCATCCTGCATCCAGGAGGGCTTGACAGTAATACCTGGGAGAGTGGACTCAGGTACGTCACAACAACAAATATGTCACCAAAATGTATTGGCATGCATGCTCACTGATCACCTCTTGCCACCTACTATGTCACCCCACTCAACAGCCCAGTGTCCACCTGTCCATAGACACCTGTCTGGCCTCCAACATATCCAGTTTACACACCAGGGGGAACACCTTCTTTGTATAGTGGGTGTAGAACACAGATTAACAACACTACAAGTCCCAGCAGACACCGTTCTTCCATCACTAAATCCACAACAGCATGGCCTATTCAAAATTACATTGTCTGTCAAATCCCCGTTGGGCTTTTCTCATCTGAGGGGATCACATCTGTATAGTGTGTGTGTATGAAAAGCAATGACAGGACTGCCAAGGCCAGGAGGCACTGCGACTCTCACTACACTTAGCCACAACTGTGTGCTCTGCTTCTATGACCAGTCTGCATCTAATTTGCCTTACAATTGTACTCACATGAGAAGATCACAACTGTATAGTGTATAGGTAGCGCATGCAATGAAAGGATTGCCAAAGCCAGGAGGCACTAAGGGGGTCATTCCGACCCTGGCGGTCCATGACCGCCAGGGCCGGGGACCACGGAAGCACCGCCAACAGGCTGGCGGTGCTTCCAGGGCCATTCTGACCGCGGCGGTAAAGACGCGGTCAGAAAAGGGGAACAAGCGGTTTCCCACCGGTTTTCCCCTGGCCCAGTGAATCCTCCATGGCGGCGCTGCTTGCAGCGCCGCCATGGGGATTCCGACCCCCTTCCCGCCACCCTGTTTCACACAGTGAAACAGGATGGTGGGAACGGGTGTCGTGGGGCCCCTGGGGGCCCCTGCACTGCCCATGCCAGTGGAGCCGGCTTCCCCGTTGCAGGGTCTTTCCCGCTGGGCCGGCAGGAGCCCTTTTGGCGGGCGCCCGCCGGCCCAGCGGGAAAGCCAGAATGGCCTCCGCGGTCTTTTGACCGCAGAGCGGCCAAGTGGCGGTTCCCGCTTGGCGGGCGGCGACCGCCACCCGCCAAGGTAGGAATGAGGGCCTAAGACTCTAACTACACTTAGCCACAACTGTGTGCTCTGCTAATATGCACAGTCTACATCTAATCTGTCTTACAAGTGTACTCACCTGAGGGGATCACAACTGTATAGGATGTGGGTGGGACAAGCAATGACATAACAGTTAAGGCCAGGAGGATCTGTCTACCGAATCCAATTACCCAGTCCACTCAGCATATAGCCAATTATCCCTGTGTAGGAAAGTTCCATCTTCCTTGGCATGTTACCCCCATTTTTACCTGTATATCAGTATGGTTATGCCTGTCTCACTGGGATCCTGCTGGTCAGGACCCCAGTGCTCATAGTTTATGGCCTAATGTGGATGCCTGTGTAGTGCCTAACTGTGTCACTGAGGCTCTGCTAATCAGAACCTCAGTGCTTATGCTCTCTCTGCTTTTAAATTTGTCACTGTAGGCCAGTGACTTAATTTACCAATTTCAATTGGCACACTGGACCCCCCCTTATAAGTCCCAAGTATATGGTACCTAGGTACTCAGGGCATTGGGGTTCCAGGATATCCATATGGGCTGCAGCATTTCTTTTGCCACCCATAGGGAGCTCAGACAAACCCATACACAGGACTGCCACTACAGCCTGCGTGAAATAGTGCACACCTTATTTCACAGCCATTTTCACTGCACTTAAGTAACTTATAAGTCACCTACATGTCAAACCTTCACTTGCTGAAGGTTAGGGACAAAGTTACTAAGTGTGAGGGCACCCTTGCACTAGGAAAGGTACTCCCACATAGTTCTGGGCCATTTTCCCAGACTTTGTGAGTGCGGAGTCACCATTACACGTGTGCACTACATATAGGTCAATACCTTTATGTAGCTTCACAATGGTAACTCTGAATATGGCCATGTAACATGTCTAAGATTATGGAATTGTCCCCCCATTCCAAATTTGGTATTGGGGAACGAATTCCATGCATCCTGGCGGCTCCACCATGGACCCCCAGTACTGCCAAACCAGCTCTCTGAGGCTTGCACTGCAGCTACAGCTGCTACCACCTCACAGACAGGGTTCTGCCCTCCTGGGGTCTGGGCAGCCCAGTCCCAGGAAGGCAGAACAAAGCATTTCCGCTGAGAACAGGGTGTAACACTCTCTCCCTTTGGAAATAGGTGTTACAGGCTGAGTAGCCTCCCCTAGCCTCTGGGAATGCTTTGAAGGGCACAGATGGTACACTCCTTGCATACGGCAGTCTACACCGGTTCAGGGACCCATTCTCCCCTGCTCTGGTGCGAAACTGGACAAAGGAAAGTGGAGTGAACAGTCCCCTGTCCATCACCACCCCAGGGGTGGTGCCCAGAGCTCCTCTAGTGTGTCCCAGACTTCAGCCATCTTGCTTTGCAAGGTGTGGGGGCACTCTGGAGGGCTCTGAGTAGCCAGTGCTAGCAGGTGACATCAGAGACCCCTCCTGATAGGTCCATACCTGATAAGGTAGCCAATCCCCCTCTCAGGGCTATTTAGGGTCTCTCCTGTGGGTTCTTTTCAGATTCTGCTTGCAGGTTTCCTTCAGGAATCCTCTGCAACAACTTCAGACTCTTCTGACCTCGGATCAAACTGCAGCCTGCTCCAAGAAATGCTGTAACTGCAACAAAGTGTCTACAAGAGACACTTTTCTTCAGCAACCTCAGCTCCAAGTCAGCAACTGCACAGTTTCCACAGTGTGCATGCTCTGGGGACTCCCTGTCTTCACCCTGCACCAGAAAGACCGAAGAAATCTCCCATGGGGTGACAGAGTCACCCCTCTGCTCCAAGCAGCCACCATCCAAGACGACGACTGGTACCCTGGGACTCCTTTCAGAATGACAAGCATGCTCCTAAGGTCACAGAGGGTGGACATCGTCGACATAGACTGTCCTGATGTCCTGCTGATGCAATTTGGAGGAGGTAAGACCTTGCCTTCCCCGAGAGCGATGGTACCCCTGTGTACTTCGTCTTCTTCACCTCCTGAGGCCTCTGTGAAATAACTTCATGTTCTGCCTGACCCAGGTCCCCAGCACTCCATCCTGTGATGCTCAACTCGCTGAGTTGTTCTCTGGCGGCGTGGGACCTTTATTTGTTGTCCTGCAGCAACTGTGTTTTGCTCCTCACTTGTACACAGGTCCTGTGGGTCCTGTGGGTGCTGCTTGTCATCCTGAAGGCTCTCTAAAGTGCTGAGAGTCCCCTCTTCCTCCTCACACAGTGTTGAGGACCCCAGGTCCCTCCTGGATCCATCCAGAACCATTTTGTCTCAAAATGCACTTTTGTCATAGCCAAGGCTTGTTGGTGACTTCCAACACGAAATCTCATCTGCAACAATCTTCACACCGTGGGACATCTTTTGCATCCTGCAGGAACCTGCTGGCATCTTCCTAGGGTGCATTCCTGCAGTCTTCAACTAATTGGGGACTCTTCTTTTGCACCCTCTTCTGGGTTGGCAGGAGCTCCTGTCCTTCCTGGAACTTCTTTCGACTTCTTGACTTGGTCCCCTTCCTTTGCAGGTCTTCAGGTCCAGGAATAGATCAGTTATTCTTTGCAGACTTGGGCTCATACTTATATCTTTTTAGTGCCGTGTTTGATGCAAAAATGGTGCAAACTTACAAAATATAATTGTATTTTGCAAGTTTGCACCACTATTGCATCAAAAAATGATGCAAATGCAGCGTAAAAAAAGTATAAATCTGGGCCTTGTTTGGCTGCTGCAAAATCACAATCACGAGGGAAACTTGCAGTACTTTACTCCTGCTTTTCTGGGCCCTGGGGTGGGGTAATTTACTTACATTTACTGTATTCTTACTCTCCCAGCGATTCTGCACACCCTACACTTGTCTAGGGGGGAGTTCGTGATTCGCATTCCACTTTCTTAGTATACAGTATGGTTTGTGTTGCCCCTAGACTTATTTTCTCCCATTGCATTCTATAGCATTTCCTATTGTTTGCATTGTTCTATGACTATTCACTTGTCTAATTTTGATGTCTAGTGTATATATTGTGTATAATACTTACCTCCAGAATGAGTATTGTCTCTGAGATATTTTTGGTACTGTGTCACCCAAATAAATACCTTTATTTTTGTTAACACTGAGTATTGCCTTTACTTGTGTATAAGTACTGTGTAACTATAAGTGGTATTGCATGAGCTTTGCATGTCTTCTAGTTCAACCTCAGCTGCTCTGCTATAGCTACCTCTATCAGCCTAATCTGCTAGAACACTACTGTACTACTTCACTAATAAGGGATAACTGGACCTGGTATAAGGTGTAAGCACCCAAGGTAACCACTACAAACCAGGCCAGCCTCCTACACCCTGTTGGTATACTTGCAATGAAAGTCCACTCACCTCAGAGGATGGACAATGTGAACTGTGAGTCATGTCAAGAGGACAATGTGAACTGTGAGTGGTGTCAAGAGTAAAGTCTGAATACATTCAAGAACGACCAGGACATGCAACCCCAAACACCAGACCACTGTCCAGATGATATTGTGCCACAGTCCCTGAACCCACAATGAATGTGATACACCTGGGAGGCACAAGGATACAGGTCATGGTGTACCCTGTGATGTGGCAACATATCCATATCCATCTAGAGCTGACATGCCAGGGTGAAAATAGTGTAGACAGGAAGGACAGCTTAAAGTGTCTGGTAGGAATGTCCCACACAGAATAAAGGTTCCAAAATTTGACTGCTATATGGCATTGGCAGCAGTCACTTCCACAATACACTGACTGCAGTAGGACAACTATCACACATCATCCTAGGTTCTGACAATGCCTGTATGACAAACAAATACCTTTTAAGATTACTCAAACATCATCCTGCTCAGCCAATGGCATGCCTGCACTGCTGGCAACACATGAGTCTATTACTATCCATCCAACAGCTAAGGATTTTAGACAGTTTGAGTATAAATCACTGATCAGGTATTGGCATGTGGCTACGATGTCCGGTCACTACAAATGACAATATGTTTACCTGTCACATGAGGGAAATCAGGAAATACAGTGTGAACATGACCCTAGCCAATAGTAACAGTCAACTATTTGAGGTAGATGTCACAATTCAACAACTAACATTATCTCTCCGGCATCAACAAGTTGTACTGCCACTGCTACTGGGAATGCTACAACCGACACCACAGAAGAGACTGCCACTGCCCCCATGGATGAAGCAGTCAGTGAAACAAACACTCCTGGACCACTGGATGTTGAGGACGGTTCTGGCCCATCCGGCCAACCTGGTGCGATGACATCGGTCAGCCTCAGCCTGATGACATCAACTCCTCCCATGCTCATGTCCTCAACATTGCAGGGAGCCAGTTGCCCCCAGACCTGCATCCCTACAACAGTCTCCTACATCTTGTGTTCCCCAGTCCAGGTTTCTGAGTCACAACCGGCCAACACTGACAATGGTGGACCTTGAACCAGTGGAAGGGGGCAGGTTGCACCAAGGGTGCAAGCACGTGGGCTAGGGTTCCTGAGAGGGTTGGTGTGGCCCAGTGGCAAGAAGCTGCTGGTAATGCCCCTGGCCAGGATACCATCAGTTAGGTCTTGGGTGCCTACCAACATCCCCAAGGCATGATGGGCCAGGTGCTAACCAAAGAAAGGGAAATCAAGGAGCTCCAGAGGGATTTCTATCTTGAGACGGGGGAACAGTGGGAGTCCCACAATTCTAACAGTCTCCCTAACAGGTGTGCTGAGGAACATTAATAGTAACCTGAGCAGGGATAGGCAACAACAGAACACCCCTTCCTTTGGCGCATCCACAACAGGCCCTTCAATGGTGCCAGCCACTGGAAGGGAGGCCCTTCTAGGGGAAGCTCTCACCTCAGACACTCCTGCCTGTGTAGTTACTGAGTCCCCCCCCCCCAGCAGGACATCCAGCCAAACATTAAGGCGTTGCGGGTGGCAAGACACCAACCAATGCCAGCAAGTGACCACTCCTTTGTGTTCCACTGACTCACTCAACAGTTTTTTAAACACTTTCCATATTCCATGCTAGCAGGACACTGGACTCAGGATCCCAAATGTTGTGGCCTCTACTCTACAGATTGCACCAACCATGACTGATCCCTTCACCTTAATTATTGTTTTTTTATCCAGTATCACTATTTATTTTTGTTGGAATGTAAATAAACACCCCAACACAAAAACATTACCTACTAGCTCTATTTTGTATCTGTTTGGAATGTCGAATGCTAATCACATGTAATGTAAATTCTTAAGACATTAGAAGACAATGGATGGAGGGAGATGTCTCAGGTAATGTTATGCTGAAGATGAACAGCAACACTATTTCACAGGTGTATGGTCACATCAAAAGTTTGATTGTACTGTATATAACATAAGGTGTCCCAAGAACATCCCAGCCATAAGGAGTCAGGCCAGATATCCTATCACTAATGTGAACCAGACCACACTAGAAAGGGCCTGTAAGACCTTGTCCCATAGAATAGGCAAAGAGAGTATGGGATTTTGTACCCAGTTTAACCCTTATCCCATACCAAAACCAGGCCTGCCAACTTAACATACATCATGACAAAGACAGAGGGCAGTACAATAGAGCCTGAGTCCAGGACCTTCCCATAACAATGAGCAAGCACCTGGTGGGATGCCATAAACCTGTTTCAGTGTTGTGGAACTGGCACACTGGCCGACATTGAGGTACCACATTGACAGCCACTAAAAGGTCATACAGGATTAATGTCAACACAATGTGAAGGTAGAAGGAATGGATTGCACAAGATGGCATGTTACAAGGCCACATGATCACACATTAGACTATTGGACACACACACCATGGCAAACCGGTCTATTGTGTAGCTCAGATTCCTGCCCTCCCACTGTCCAAGCAGCCTGGCCTTAGGACTCATACACCCCAAATCTGCAACAAACAGTAACTGGATCAATCCATGTCCACTCCACATGTCAGACCAGCAACAGCCACATGCCAATGACACAACTCTAAAATGCCCACATGAGGATAGCATGGTGAAGAGACCTGGAAGGAATAAGTGAGATGCAAGGAGTTTAGGCAGGGAGAGGTATACATAAGACACAAACCTCGTTTCAAACTTTAGTGATTCCCTGACAGTGCAATGTGACTGCCCCAAACAAAGGAGATCCTCAAGGGAGTCACATCTTCATGCCTGATGTAGCCAGCAAAACTGGCCTGTATGATGCATAACATGAGAGGCCCTGTCTCATTGTGACAGAGATACCTTACTTGACAAATACTGATCCCGACAGTACCCCATGCAGTCACACTAATGACATAACATCATAAACTTACACTCAAGTGAAGTACTGATTGATGAGATCTGCCCAGATGTCCCCACCTTCATCCTCATCAATGTCCTCCTAACTTAACATTTCAGGAGGCTCACCCAGTGGCACTGCTAGCTCCCCCCCCATAAGGGATGTAAGGCATGTTTTTCCTCAGGCCAAGGTTGTGGGGCATGCAGCAGGCCACGATGATCTTACACTCTTTTGCTGGTGAGTAGATAAGGGCTCCACCTGTCTAGTCAATGGCCCAGAATCTTGCCTTCAGGAGCCCAAAAGCTCGCTCCACGACATGCCATGTTCTTCCATGTGCCTCATTGAAACGGACTTCCCCTGTCATAGTTGGGTTCCTCACTGGTGTCAACAATCAAGGACGGTTTGGGTATGCAGAGTCCCATATAAGAGAATGTGACGTGTGCAGCCATGAGTCCAAAGCATCATCTCAATAACAGCAAACATAGCATACATACACACATGAAATATGTGACTTACCAACTAGCCAAGCCCTCTCTGGGTACAGTCATGTTATCCGCTGTGGAATAGTGATGTTTCGCATGATGAAGGCATCATGGACTAAACCTAGGTGTTGTGCACACACTTGGAAACTGTAGAGGTCTGCCAGATTAACTACTTGGACATTGATGGAATGGTAATTCTTCACGTTACAATAGACCTGTTTATGGGCATGTGGTAGAAACAAGGCTACCATCAATGGCTCCCACAACATGTGGGATGTCTGCCACACCATAGAACTCTGCATTCACATGGCCAAAATCCACAGGCCGAGAACACCGGATGTAGCTGTCCAGATGTTTCTACATTGCTTAGAGAGCATCCTCCAAGACCAGGCTGAACATAGGCTGGCACATTCCAGCAGTTAGGGCCACTGTATTTTGGAAGGACCCTGCAGCCATGAAGTGCAACACTAACATGACTTATGCAATGGGTGGTATGCTATTTGGATAATGGATAGCTCGCATCATATTTGGCTCCAATTGACACCAAAGATCAATGATTATATGCTTATCCAGCTAGTATATCTGAATAATGTGTCTCTCCTCCATGGCCTGCAAGTCTGCAAGTGGACGGTACACAGGAGATTGGCTGATTCTTCTCCTCCCAGGGTAACTATGTGGATAAAAGGAGATTATGGCAGTTTTTCATTGCATCCCTTGCATATTACATTATACATGTCATATACAAACTGTGACATGTCACCTGCGTCACTGAAATTATAATACACAGCACTCATCAATGCTAACAATTTCACATTTAGAACACATTAACCCCTCGCTTTTCAACATATGTGTACACATCCTCCACCTGGACCGGAACAATATGTGCATCTAACTTGAAACTGACTGATTCCATGCCCAAAATCCTGGAATGCCCGTGGGGGACAGGGTGGAGGCTCTGCCCGCAATTGTGTTGTCATATGTGCTGGACCACATGACAATATGTTCACTAAAAGAATTGACATAAATGACAGGACAAGGTCAGTACTCACAATTTGCCAGGACAACAGTTTTCCAAGTTGTGACACATCTAAAACAGCATGTAAATACATTCTATGCCTCTAAAATGGTTGTGACGGCCGCCAAAATACCATCGTGGAGACGAACATCTGTTTGCCAAATTAAGACACACACACACTCTAAACCAACAGAATACTGCCACAAACACAAATCTGCCAGATCAAAGGTAAGTGGTACAGTGTCAGTATGAACACCCGCACCGTCACGCCAACAAAACAACGCCCTCCACATTATGACACACGAATCACCACCGCGGACATTCAACAATGGTAAACTATTGGCGGTATACACCTGTGTGGTCAGAAGGGCCACCCAAAAACAATACAACACAACATTGGCCAATACCAAAAACACACGCCTGACACTAATACACACACCACACACACCCACCCTCAGAACTATAAAACACACACCCACATTACCCACAACCCTTTACGAACATGAAAAATAGCCAAGAAACAGACACGCAAATCACAGACACAAAGACACACACCACTAACACCCAGCCATCCGTCATGCACCCTATACCCCACCACATTAGTCAACACCCACTGCACAACACACGCCACACAACATCAATGTCCCCACAGAGGCAACCCTGTTTCACTGATGAGGAGTTGCGAGTCATGGTGGAGAACATAGTCAGGGTAGAGCCACAGCAGTTTGGAGCACAGGTACAGCAAATCTCCATTGCAAGGAAGATGGAGCTATGATGGAAAATTGTGGACCCAGTGAACGCTGTGGGACAGCATCCACAAACAAGGGATGACATCAGGAAGAGGTGGAATGACCTACAGGGAAAGGTACGTTTCATAGCAGCAAGGCACCAGCTTGCCATCAAGAGGACTTGCGGTGCACCCCCACCTCCTCCCCCACAGCTGACAGCATGGGAGGAGCAAGTTTTGGCAATACTGCATCCTGAGGGACTCACTGGAGTTGCCGGAGGACTGGACACTGGTGAGTTAACATTTACTAGCTATCACCCCCCATACCTTCATGCCATCTCACCCCCTCACCCTGACTCCCAACACTCCATCCCACACAGTGCACCTAAACATATGACTAATCCCAATGCCAGGCCCTCCATGCCATACCCATTGCATTTACAGCCCTGCCAGCCCTGCATGTACACCCACCACCTATCCATGCACACCATGGAGAACTAACAATCCCACAATACATCACCATACACAAACAAAGGGTGCAGGGCAATAGCAACGATATCGGGGAATCTAGGGATGTAGAATAAGTCACAGACATATTGCACAATATATCACTTACATCCCCGCAGGTTCCCCAGCCAATCCTAGCTGCGAGGAGGTACCACAGCTATCCAGTCCCCCAACAGAAGATGCCCCCAGTGATGAGAGAACTCTGGACATCTGGATCTGGATGAACTTCCTGGCCCATCAGAGACCACTGGTCAGTCTGACACCCCAGCCCACTCCCAGTCCACCACAGAGCCTCCCCCCTGAGTATCCAACACTACAGCACCCACCCATCGTCCCCACACCTCTGTCTCCAGGACACATCAATCAGCAGTGTGCCCACCTGTACAGGGACTCCAGTCCACACCTCACAGCCAAGACAATCGGGGTCCTGGGGTCAGTGGCAGTGGCAGAGGGCACACCGTTCAGGGCACACAGGCACAGGGGGATAGGGACACTCGGAGGACAGCTGTGTTCCAGGGGGAGGACAGGCTCAGGTAACCGACTGTCCTAGAGGCACTCACTAATGTCCTGGGGGCCTACCAACAATCCCAGGACAAGATGGGCCAGATTCTTGACATCATGCAGGAGCAGCAGTGGCTGCAGGAGGTACACCATCAGGAGATCAGGAAAGATTTGCAGGCCCTCAACACCACCATAGCAGGGCTGCTGGCTGATATGACCACCATCATGAGGGAATATACAGCAAACAAGGGGGCCTCTTCCACTATCCAGTCAACTGAACAGCCCACCACATCTGCTGCAGCTAGTAGACAGGAGGCCCTGCCACAGGACCCACAGGCCACCAGCGGCCCTCCCCCTGCAAAAGGTGAACCACCCAGCAAACGGTCCCTGTGACCCAGACAGATGCCTGAGACACTTGCCAAGACCAACACCACCTCCAGGAAATGAGACCCTCCTGAATGTCCCCCTTGTGTCCCACCCTGTCAACTTGTACACTTTGAACAGCCTTTACTCCCCTTCCTATGGCCCCTTGGACACTGGACCTGTGCTACAAACAGACTGGCCCAATACCCTGGACCTCTACTATCACCCCATTCCATTGTACTATTCCATTTATAGATTTCACTACAATAAACACCCTTGGACACAACTTGAGTGATAGTGCTTTATGTGATGGAAATGTGTAATTATGGTAACAGTTACATCTTGTGCAAATTACCTGAACACTGTGATAGCATACAAATAATTACCTGTAGCTGGCTGTAGTCATCACATCAGTACACGGTTGTCATAACACCAACATCCACAAAATGAGAAGGCATAGGTGACAGTAATTTGAGATGCAAAGGAAGTGAATGACATCCTGCTACCGCCACACTGAAAACATAAATAATCAGATGAATGGTCAGTTCCACTGTCTCACCTGTGTGTCATTGGAAGTACTGACGTATAACTGATGTTCTGTTGTCCACATCCCCATCCTCTGCCTCCTTATCCTCACTGTCCTCAGGGTCCACTGCTGCCACAGGGGCATTTCCAATCTCCTCCTCCTGCAGGTAAGGCACATGTCATTTGAGGGCCAGTAGTGCAACATGCAGCATGCTACAACTATCTGGCATACCTTCTCAGGGGAGTAGCACAGGGATCCACCTGTCAGATGGAAGCATGTGAACCTGGCCTTCAGGAGGCCGAAGGAAGATTCTATAATCCACCTGGTTCACCCATGTGCATGATTATACTGATTCTCAGCCCCTGTCCTGGCATTCCTCACAGGGGTCAGGAACCACAATAGGTTTGGGTAGCCAGACTCATCTGAAAGTATTGAGGGACAAACAGTAGCCTTACACAATGGTATGAGGGATAACTCTTGAAGGCATACACTGACCTACATTGGGTGGGGACTCTGGCTCAACTATTAGCCACACCCTGTGCCTCTGCGGCTGTGCCATCACATTTGGGATGCTGCTATCCCTCAGGACGTAGGCATCATGCACTGACACAGGATACTTGGCAGTGATGTGGGAGATGTACTGGTCTGCCAGGCACACCATTTGCATATTGAGTGAGTCGAAACTCTTCCGATTCCTGAACACCTGTTCATTGTGTGGGGGGGCAAACACAATATGTGTTCCGTCAATCGCCCCAATAGTATTTGGTATATGTACCATTGCATAGAATCCTGCCTTCACAGTGGCCAAATCTTCAACTTGGGGGAAAGCTATGTAGCTGCACATGTGTTTAACCAAGGCAGACAAAACCTTTTCCAGCACTATTGAGAACATTGGCTGTGACATTCCTGCTGCCAAGCCCACTGTCACTTGGAAAGAACCAGTTGCCTTGAACTGGATCACTGATAGAACTTGCACAAGATGGGGGATCCCACTGGGATGACGGATAGCTGATATCAGATCACGTTCCAATTGAGCACACAGCTCTGTGATTGTGGCCCTGTCCTGTCTATAGGTGAGTATTATAGCCCTCATTGCAACCCTGGCGGTTAGTGTTAAAGTGGCAGTAATACCGCCAACAGGCTGGCGGTAAGTATTGCCAAATTATGACCATAGCGGTGAGAACTTAGTTAGACAGCCATTTTACTATACCAACCGCCAGGTCGGAAACAACAGGCACCACGGCAATAGCCACCTCCAGCCAGGCGGAAGTCAATGTTCCACCCACCATATTAACACACGAAACCGTCACCTTTTCCGGGGCGGTACCAACAATATCAAAAGCCTGGCGGAAACACTGCACAGAAGGGAAAGGACTCACCTTTGGAGATGCAGGGAACAACCACGCTGCAATGGAGCCCGAGCTGCATGTCTTCCCCATGTCCTTCTATGTGCTGCTCCACCACGAACACCAACGACGGCGAAGACGACGACGGTGAGTACAGCCTAAAGGGAGTGTAATAAGATCAACACAGTATAAATAAGAAATATGCAATGCAACAGATATATACAATTGTACAGTTTAAGGGACACTGCCCAGTCCTCAGTGTACGTGGGCCATAGGGCCAAACACCAAAGTCCAGGGCCCTACTTGTCACCTGCATCAACAAGGAGAGAACACTGCAGGGGCATCAGTTGGTAAATAGGCAGGCACCTCAGGGGGACAGGGGGCACCTCAGCCGGGAAATGAAACAAGACCACTGGTCCTGGAGGGGGCAACAAGGCCTGTGTGTGGTCCTGGGAGTGCAAGGCCACAGTCTCTCAAGTGGGTGACTTGCCCACTTGCTCTGGAGGGGGCAACATGCCCTGTGCTTGGTCCTGAGGAGTGCAAGGCCACAGTCTCTCAGGTGGGAGACTTGACCACATGCCCTGGAAGGGGCAACATGACCTGTGCTTGGTCCTGGGAATGCAATGCCACAGTCTCTCAAGTGGGTGTCTCCCACACTGGTTCTGGAGGGGGCATCATGCCATGTGCTCTTGATCCTGGGGAGGCTTGGGGTGGTGGGTGTCTTACCCACTGGTTCTGGAGGGGGCATCATGTACTGTGCTCTTGATCCTGGGGAAGCTGAGGTTGGTGGGTGTCTTAGCCACTGGTTCTGGAGGGGGCAGCGTGCCCTATGAGCTTGATCCTGGGTAGTGCAATGTCACAGTCTCTTAGGTGGGTGTCATACCCACTGGATTTGCAGGGGGCAGGCCGCACAGCAGCCCATGGAGGCAGTACTACATACCGTCTGCCGGCAGTGACGGCAGCTCAGTGGTGGTAGTGCTGCTGCTGCAGCCCCTGGTGGGGGGAAGCACCAGCCCATCCCCTGCAGCTTAGGATGGCTGCCCATTGGTGGTGGTGGTGGTGCTGCCGCTGGTGGCGGGAGGCTCCAGCCCATCCCCTGCAGCCTCAGATGGCTGCCCACTGGTGGTGGTGGTGCTGCTGATGCTGGTAGGGGGAGACTCCAGCCCATCCCCTGCAGCTTCAGGTGGCTGCACAACCATGTTTTTTTATTTTCTTTTTTTTGTCCTCATTCTCATGATCCCTGGGTCTGGGGCCTAAGACAGCAAACATATGCGGGTTTCTTCTATATCAGTTACCCGAAATGACTCCAAGACCAGGGAAGAGTCCATCTCTGGGCAAAATTACCCTCTGGAACACCGATAATCCCGTTCCTCCGGACTTTAGAGTATTTCATCATAGGACCCATATGGCTATTTATCAAACCAATTTCTTAACGGCTTCCAAAATTCAAAACTTTCTCACTAATTTCTCTCCCCTTTACATCATAAAACAAATGATATAATAGCAAATCTTTCCATTCTCCTATCGTAGGGGACAATGGGCTAATCCATTTTTTGCATATTTCTCTTCTGGCGAGCAGTATCATATAAAATAAAAATGTTGCACCATCTTTTTTTAACCTACTATCTCCCAGTATACAACCGAAAATAATAAGAGAGGGGGATACCTTACACTTCAAGGGTATGATCTCACTAATACGATCACCCACCTCAGACCAAAATCCCAAAAGATGGGGGCAGTCCACAAACAAATGCAAATCACCTATGGCTTCAGCACCACATTTCCGACAGCAAGGCTTGCTACCGTCTTTTAACCTTGACAATTTCTCTGGGGTCCAAGAAACCCTATGTATTGTAAATAGATGGTTCCTTCTCAAACAAGCTGTTTTGACTGTAGAATACAACAATGCTGTGGATACTTGCCACATCTCTGATATTTGTTTACCTAGGGAAATGTCTTTCTAGGTATCCTCCAACATCAAGGCATCCCCATCCATTGACTCCAGGAGAGTCCAATACCATCTTGCTAGTTCATTTTTTCCCAAATCGCTCTTCTGGAGAAGTTTCTCCACCGATTAGTGCAACCTACTCCTTCTTTACAACCTTTCAACCCAAATCCTTATTTGCCAGAACTTAAATCTAGATAAGTTCCCTACTGTTTCCCTTACAAGCTCGCTATAAGGAATCAGGCCTTCTGATGTACACAACTGTGCCCATTGACAGACCCCATCTTCTCTCAAGGGAGCTGCTAGCAGATCCTTAGTCCATTCAGGGGAGCCCGGTGAATTCCAAATCGGGGCAAATTTACTATAATAGGGCAAGTGGGTGTTTCTTCTCAAGTCATACCATGTTTTTACTGAGTCCATCAATATTCTGAATCTCACCTTCTTAAAAACTTTTGGGTCCCCAAATTTATACAAAAATATCTCCTCTACAATCTTCTCAAATTTCATCATTTCTTTCAGGATCAGCCATAATTCAGAATGTGAAGCTCCCCCACAAGCCCTCCTTGAGTTTTTTTTAATAAACATTGCCCAAGCATACAGTTGTAAGTCCGGTAATGTAATCCACCTTTCTCCTTCCTACGCCTCAACTTTTTCCAAGCAATCCGGAACCCCTTATTAACCCATATAAAACTGCTGATCTTGCCCTGAAGTTTCTTCATCCAAACTTTTTCAAATCTTAATGGAATAGCATTAAAAATAAAAAGTATTTTCGGCAAAAGGATAATTTTAACCAAATTCACCCTTCCTAGAATCGTAAGCAGCAAATTATCCCACTTCTTCATCTGCTTACATGACTCAAGCATCACTCTAAAGACAAATTTCTCAGCTATCCTCCCTGGATTCCTAACTATTCTAATACCCAAATATTTCAGCTCTCTGATCATATTAACAGTCCCCACAATCATATTTTCAGGCATATTCCAAACCATAACTTCAGTTTTACTTTTATTAACCACATATCCTGCGATTTCCCCAAATTCCATTATCAACTCCTCCAAAACCGGCAGAGATTGCTTAAGATTACTTGTATATACCATCGAATCATCTGCATATTATGCTACTTTCCTATACCAGCTGCTGCACTGGAAGGGGAGTATCAACAGATTATTTCTGATTTTACAAGCCAGGGGTTCTATATATAGATCAAATAATAAGGGCGACAGAGGGCACCCCTGTCTAGTTCCCCTCTCAATACTAAAGGGTCGGGTCAGGGAACTGTTGACTAAAATTCTAGCCACTGGATTGTGGTACATCCGACTCAAAACTCTTATATACCTACTACCCAGGTTAAGAATCTCACAAAGGAGAATTAGACAGTCCCAATTAACCATGTCAAAAGCCGTCGTAGCATCTATTGTCACCACTGCCAGGGGTACCTTACATGTACTTGCCATATCTGGCCCCTATCACACCATGAGTCAGCTCACATAGAAATCTACCTCTTATGAACCCTTTCTGATGTACCTGAGTCAATTTCTCAACCACCCTACCTAATCTTCTTGCTAAAACTTTTGCAACATTTTTTATAATCAGAGTTCAATAAAGAGATTGGTCTATAAGACTCACAGTGTGTAGGGTCTTACCCAGGTTTTAATATCAGGGTAATTGTTGCCTCCCTCCAAGAGGGGGGAAAGCTGCCCCCTCCTTGACAATAGTATCACACAACCACGCAAAAATCTTAGTTATGCTATCCCCAAGACTCTTATACACTTCAAGGGGTAGGCCATCAGGGCCTGGTGCCTTCCCTGATTTTCCAAATCATATCACCTCTTCCACTTCAGCCTGGTTTACTCCTTTGTTCAAGATATTCCTATCCTCGTCCTCATCTCCTAAGGCTATAAGGTTTACACCTTGTAACCAGGATCGAACTAGTCCTGAGGAAGTAACTAATTTCTCTGCATACAGATCCTCAAAATAGTCCTGAAATGCCTCTTCTATTTCCTTATTACCCCTGTAGGGGTCTCTTTTGTTATCCTCCTGAATCTCCGCCACTTTATTACTCATCAATTTTGATTTTATTTGCCAAGCTAATATTTTCCCACAGTTTTCCCCATATTCAAAAAAAGTCATCCTATTAGCTTTGTATCTCTCCTTAATTCTCCTATCTAATATGGCTACAAGCTCATTACGGGATTCTTGAAGTGCCTTGACCAATACCTTCTCCTCATCTTGTCCCTTTTTATCTATTAGCTCTTTTTCTATCAACTGTATGCGCTCTTCTATAACACTGATCATATTGTTCTATGCTTTCTTTTTAAAGGAGGCTGTTCTCATCAATCTCCCTATCAAAAAGGCTTCTAGGCATCCCACAGCTGATCCAATATTTAACTTTAAAAATTCTTCTGTGTCCTTTTTCAGGTCCGCCACTGTATCTTCATCTAGAAGGAGAGCTCTATCTAACGTCCATATAGAGCTCACATGACTCCCTCTGAACTTTAAGCTCACACTCACTACTGAATGATCTAACAGGTGGGCTCCGACATGTGATATGTAAAGGAGGCTGGCCTGGCTTATAGTGGGTACCTGATGGTACTTACACCTTGTGCCAGGTCCAGTTATCCCTTATTAATAGATTACTAGTGTTCAAGCAGCTTAGGATGAGAGTGGTAACTATAGCAGAGCAGCTTAGGCTGAACTAGGAGACATACAAAGCTCCTACTATACCACTTATATCATATAGCACTATATAGCACTATATCACAAGAAACACAAAACTCAGAGTTACTAAAAATAAAGGCAGTTTATTTTAGTGACAATATGCCAAAAGTATCTCAGAGGATATACTCCCTTAGGAGGTAAGTGAAATACACAAAATATACACACAAACCAAAATCAGATAAGTAAAACACCTAGAAAAGTAGTGCAAACACTGTAGAACACAATAGAATGTAATAGGAGAAAATAGGCCTAGGGGCAACACAAACCATATACTCCAAAAGTGGAATGCGAACCACGAATGGACTCCATGCCTAGTGTAGTGTGTAGAGGGTCGCGGGGAGTTTAAGAAAACACTAAGGGTGTCCAAGATACCCCACCCCAAGACCCTGAAAAGTAGGAGTACAGTTACCACACTACCCCAGAAAGACAGTAAAATCGAGATAGGGGATTCTGCAAAGACAACAACTGACTGGTGGGGACATGCAAAGGAAGGGGACCACGTCCAAGAGTCACGCAAGTGTCCAGGGGGGGCAGGAGCCCAATAAAGCCCGGATGAAGGTGCAAAAGGGCTGCCTCTGAATGGAAGAAGCCAAAGATTCTGCAACAACAGGAGGTGCCAGGAACTTCTCCTTTGGTCAAAAGATATCCCACTGCATGCTGGAGGATGTAGAGTTGTTTCCTCGCAGAAAGACCACAAACAAGACTTGCTAGCTGCAAGAGTAGCAGTTGAAGGTTTTGGGTGCTGCCAGGGCCCAGGAAGGACAAGGTGGTCGCCCCTTGGAGGAGGAGACAGAGGGGGCTCTCAGCAATAGAGATAGCCAACGCAGAAGCAGGCAGCACCCGCAAAAGCACCTGAAAAGGCGTTCAAGAAATCTGAGCACAGCAGTTGTCTCAGCACAACAAAAGACGGTCCCACGAAGTCAGAGGTCAACTCAGTGAGTTGGGCAATGCAGGACAGAGTGCTGGGGACCTGGGCTGTGCTGTGCATGAAGGAAGTCTTGCAAAAGTGCACAGAAGCCCTAGCAGCTGCAGTTCATGCACTACACAGGAATACTGTCTGGCATGGGGAAACAAGGACTTAACTCCACCAAATTTGGACAGAAGGACCACTGGACTGTCGGGGTCACTTGGATCCAGCTCATGTGTTCCAGGGACCACGCTCGTCAAGATGAGAGGGGATCCAGAGGAGCGGAGATGCAGAAGTTTGGTGCCTGCATTAGCAGGGGGAAGATTCCGTCGACCCACAGGAGATTTCTTCTTGGCTTCTAGTGCAGGGTGAAGGCAGACAGCCCTCAGAGCATGCACCACCAGGAAACAGTTGAGAAAGCTGGCTGTATTAAGCGCTACAATGTTGCTTGTAGTCTTCTTGCTACTTTGTTGTGGTTTTGCAGGCATCCTGGAGCAGTCAGCGGTCGATCCTTGGCAGAAGTCGAAGAGGGAAGTGCAGAGGAACTCTGGTGACCTCTTGCATTCGTTATCTGACGAGAAACCCACAGGAGAGACCCTAAATAGCCCTCAGAGGAGTATTGGCTACCTAACCAGGCAAGAGCCTATCAGGAGGGGTCTCTCACGTCACCAGCTGGCACTGACCCCTCAGAGGTCTCCATTGTGCCCTCACACCTCTGCATTCAAGATGGCAGAGGTCTGGGACACACTGGAGGAGCTCTGGGCATCATGCCTGGGGTGGTGATGGACAGGGGAGTGGTCACTCCCCTTTCCTTTGTCCAGTTTCACGCCAGAGCAGGGGCTGGGGGATCCCTGAACCAGTGAAGACTGGCTAATGCAAGGAGGGCACCATCTGTGCCCTTCAAAGCATTTCCAGAGGCCAGGAAAGGGTACTCCTCTCAGGCTCTTAACACCTATTTCCAAAGTGAGAGGGTGTAACACCCTCTCTCTGAGGAAATCCTTTCTTCTGACTTCCTGGGACTGGGCTGCCCAGGCCCCAGGGGGGCATAAACCTGTCTGAGGGTTGGCAGCAGCGGTAGCTGCAGAGAAAACCACAGAGAGCAAGTTTGGCAGTACCGGGGGTCCTTGCTGGAGCCCCAGGGATGCATGGGATTGGCAACCCAATACCAGATTTTGCTTGGGGGGACAATTACATGATTTTAGCCATGTTACATGGCCATGTTCGGAGTTACCATTGTGAAGCTACAAATAGGTATTGACCTATATGTAGTTCACGTGTGTAATGGTGTCCCCGCACTCACAAGGTCTGGGGAAATTGCCCTGAACAATGTGGGGGCACCTGGGCTCATGCCAGGGTGCGCTCACACTTAGTAACTTCCCACCTAACCTTCACTAAGTGAGGGTTAGACATATAGGTGACTTATAAGTTACTTAAGTGCAGTGTAAAATGGCTGTGAAATAACGTGGATGTTATTTCACTAAGTCTGCAGTGGCAGTCCTGTGTAATAATTGTCTGAGCTCCCTATGTGTGGCAAAAGAAATGCTGCAACCCATAGGGATCTTCTGGAACCCCAATACCCTGGGTACCTAGGTACCATATATTAGGGGATTATAATGGTGTTCCAATGTGCCAATCAGAATTGGTGAAAATAGTCACTAGCCTGCAGTGACAATTGTGAAAGCAGAGAGAGCATAAACACTGAAGTTCTGGTTAGCAGAGCCTCAGTGATACAGTTAGGCACCACACAGGGAACACATACAGGGGACAACTTATGAGCACTGGGGTCCTGGTTAGCAGGATCCCAGTGACATAAGCAGAACAAACATACACACAAGTAAAAATGGGGGTAACATGCAAGGCAAAATGGTACTTTCCTACACAACCCCCCCAAACGAGGGGCAATAAGGCTAACCTTGCCCAGATAAGTGTTCATTGTCTAAGTGGAAATATCTGGAGAGTCTATCAACATTGGAGTGCTACTCCCAGGTCTATGTTTCACTGTATAGTCCATTCCCTGTAAGGAGATTGACCACCTCAACAATTTAGGGTTTTCACCTTTCATTTGTTTTAGCCAAAGTAGAGGTTTGTGGTCTGTCTGAATAATAAAGTGAGTACCAAACAGGTATGGTCTCAACTTTTTCAGTGCCCAGACCACAGCAAAGGCCTCCCTCTCTATGGCAGACCAACGCTTTTCTCTAGGGGTCAACCTCCTGCTGATAAAAGCAACAGGTTGATGCTGGCCCTCAGTATTAGGCTGTGATAGCACTGCCCCAACCCCCAATTCAGAAGCATCAGTCTGGACTATGAACCTTTTGGAGTAGCAAGGGCTTTTTAGGACAGGTGCAGAGCACATGGCCTGTTTGAGATCATCAAAAGCTTTTTGACAGCTAGCTGTCCACAATACTTTTCTAGGCATCTTCTTACTAGTGAGGTCATTAAGAGGAGCTGCAATGGAGCCATCATTCTTAATGAACCTCCTATAGTACCCTGTGAGGCCTAGAAAGGCTCTCACCTGGGTTTGAGTTGTAGGGAGAGCCCATTCCATAATGGTCTGGATCTTCCCCTGCAGTGGTGAAATCTGTTCCCCACATACAAGGTGGCCCAGATAAATCACTTTCCCCTGCCTTATCTGGCACTTTGAGGCCTTGATAGTGAGGCCTGCCTTTTGTAGGGCCTCTAAAACTTTCCACAGGTGGACTAGGCGATCATCCAGGTGGAGCTAAAGACAGCTATATCATCCAGATGTGCTGCACTAAAAGCTTCCAACCCTTGCAGGACTGTGTTCACCAACCTTTGAAAAGTGGCAGGTGCATTATTCAGACCAAAGGGCATCACAGTCAATTGATAGTGCCCTCCAATGGTTGAAAAGGCAGTCTTGGGTTTAGCATCTTCTGATAATTTAATCCGCCAATACCCTGCAGTTAAATCAAAAGTGCTTAGATACTTGGCAGAAGCCAGTGTATCTATGAGCTCATCTGGCCTGGTTATAGGGTGAGCATCTGTCTTGGTTACTTGGTTGAGCCCTCTATAGTCAACACAAAACCTTATCTTTCTTTCACCATCCTTACTGTGAGGTTTTGGGACAAGCACCACTGGGCTAGCCCATGGGCTTTTTGAAGGCTCAATCACTCCTAAGTCTAACATTTTCTGAACCTCTTTTTTATGCAGTCCCTGACATGACCAGGCTGCTTATAAATCTTACTTTTGACTGGTAAACTGTATCCAGTATTGAATGTATGCTCACACCAAGTAGTGGTACCTGGTATTAGTGAAAAGAGTTCAGAAAACTGACTTAAGAGATTTACACAGTTGTCCTTCTGCTCAGCAGTAAGGCAATCTGCAAGTACTACTCCCTCCACTAAGCCATCAGCTTCAGTGGTAGAGAAGAGATCAGGAAGAGGGTCACTCTCTTCTTCCTGTCCCTCGTCAGTTGCCATGAGCAGGGTGAGATCAGCCCTGCAATAGTAGGGTTTTAGGCGGTTAACATGGAGCACCCTAAGGGGAATCCTGGCAGTGCCAAGGTCTACCAAGTAGGTAACCTCACCAGCCTTTTCTAAACAATTAGATGGGGTCCACTCCATTTGTCTTGGGGCCACAGGCTCCAATACCCACAACTTCAGTCCTGAGTGGTACTGGGTCAGGACAGCCTTCTGGTCATGCCATTGCTTTTGCACCTCCTGGCTGGCCTGAAGGATTTTACTGGCCTATTTCATGTACTCAGCCATTCTTGATCTTAGGCCAGGTACATAGTCCACAATGTTCTGTTTACGAGCTTTTAAAGGTTGTTCCCAACCCTCCTTAACAAGTGGAAGGTGACCTCTCACAGGGTGCCCAAAGAGGAGTTTGAAGGGGCTAAAGCCCACTCCTTTTTGGGGTACCTCCCTGTAAGCAAAAACGAGGCAAGGTAACAGTACACCCCATCTCCTTCTGAGTTTTTCAGGGAGTCGCATTATCATACCTCTGAGAGTTTTATTAAACCTCTCAACCAGACCATTTTTTGGCGGATGATATGGAGTAGTGAACTTGTATGTTACCCCTCACTCCTTCCACATTGCTTTGAGGAATGCAGACATGAAGTTACTACCTCTGTCTGACACCACTTCCTTAGGGAAACCCACCCTGGGAAAGATTCCCAGGAGGGCCTTTGCCACTGCAGGAGCTGTAGTGGTCCTTAAGGGGATTGCTTCAGGGTACGTAGTGGCATGGTCCACTACCACAAGGATAAACCTATTGCCTGAAGCTGTTGGAGGGTCAAGGGGGCCAACTATGTCAACCCCTACCCTTTCAAAGGGCACCCCAACCACAGGAAGTGGAATTAAGGGGGCCTTTGGTGTGCCACCTGTCTTGCACCTGGCTTGGCAAGTCACACAAGAGCGACACAACCCTTTGGTTTCCTCTGACATATGAGGCCAGTGAAACAGGGGAACAAGCCTGTCCCCAGATTTACTCTGGCCCAAATTCCCAGCCAACGGAATGTCATGTGCCAAGGTAAGAAGAAACTCTCTGTACTGCAAAGGGATGACCAATCTCCTGGCAGCTCCAGGTTTAGGGTCCCTTGATTCAGTATACAGGAGGTTGTCTTCCCAATACACCTTATGGCTATCACTGACATCCCCAATATGTTATTTGACAGCTTGCTGCCTCAAACCCTCTAGTGTGGGACAGGTCTGCTGTGCCACACTCAGCTCTTCCCTAGCAGGCTCCCCTGCACCCAACAGCTCAGCAGTGCCTGCTGCCAGCTCCTCTGGTTTAGGTTCTGCACAGGGAGAGGATTCCTCTTCCTCAAAAGGGGAATCTTCTGGAGAGGGAGGGATAGTGGGCAAGGATTTACCCTTACTACCTCTAGCTTTTGGGAGCACTTGGTCCATTGTTCCAGAATACCCTGGGTTCCTAGGTACCATATACTAGGGAATTATAAGGGTGTTCCAGTGTGCCAATCAGAATTGGTAAAATTAGTCACTAGCCTGCAGTAACAATTTTAAAAGCAGAGAGAGCATAAACACTGAGGTTCTGGTTAGCAGAGCCTCAGTGATACAGTTAGGCACCACACAGTGAACACATATAGGCCACAAACGTATGAGCACTGGGTTCCTGGCTAGCAGGATCCCAGTGACGCATATCAGACACACTGACAACATAGGGTTTTCACTATGAGCACTGGGCCCTGGCTAGCAGGATCTCAGTGAGACAGTAAAATCCCCTGACATATACTCACAAACAGGCCAAAAGTGGAGGTAACAAGGCTAGAAATAGGCTACCTTCCTACAATATTCTTTCTCCCCATGCTGTGGGACTCCTGTGTGTGCTGACTGGTCTTCTGAGGGCTCTCTGAGTTGCTGAGAGCCCTGTCTGTCTCCCCCTCCTGGGTAGAGGCCTCCAGGTCCCTCCTGGTCCCAGGCAGTGCCATTTTCCGCTAACCACAAGCTTTGCGTGTGCCAAAGTTTGTTGCGGAATCCAGCAATGCAAACCAGTCTGCAATCATCCATCTGGCGTGGGATATCTTCTGTACACACCAGGAACCCACATCTGTCTTCATGGGTGTACAACTGACTTTGTCTTGTCACCGTTGCTTCCTCTTTTGCACCTTCATCCAGGTTAGCAGGGGCTTCTGTTCTCCCTGGTTTCTTCAGTGTTTCTTGGACTTGGTCCCCTTCTTTCACAGGTCTTCGGGTCCAGGAATCCATTGTTGGTTTCTTGCAGTCTCTTCTGGTTCTTGCATAACCTTCTATCATGACTTCTTGTGTGTTCTATGAAACTTACAGTGATTCCTCCTGTTCTCCTGTGCTATGGGGCAGGTTTAATTACTTACCTTTGGTGTTTTCTTACACTCCCAGTGCCCCTCTACACACTACACTTGCCTAGGTGGGAAACCGACTTTCGCATTCCACTATTTTAGTATGTGGTTTGTGTTCCCCCAAAGCCCATTGCAACCTATTGTGATATTCACTATTTGCACTGTTTTCTAACTGTTTGACAGCTATTTCTGCATTCTAGTGTATTCTGTGTATATTGCTTACCTCCTGAGGGAATATAGTCTGTAAGGCATTTTTGGCATTGTGTCACTAAAAATAAAGTACCTTTATTTGTGCAACACTGAGTATTTTCTTTCGTGTGTGAGTACTGTGTGACTTCAGTGGTATTGCAAGGGCTTTGCATGTCTCCTAGATAAGCCTTGGCTGCTCAGCTACAGCTACCCCTAGACAGCCTGTCTTCTAGACACTGACTACATTTCACTAATAAGGGATAGGCTAGCCTCCTACACCACCCCAATAGTCTCCTACCCACATCTACATCCCCATTCACCTCAACGCCCCTCATCCCAAGCCACAGAAATGCTCACACTCACCCACCCAACAGACACCCACCACCCACAAACATACCTCGCACAAACATGCACCCATTACATCCACACCAACACCTTAGACAACCACTCCCTCTCCCTCCACAACCAAAACCTTTTGCTATCACTGTCCCTGTGTGTCTAAAAAAGCATTCCTCATGGAGTTTGCCCTTTTCCCTACTCCTCTTCCACCCCGTATACCCATAGACCTTCTGTGTCCCTCCTCAAGTCTAGCCTTACCACCTCCAAAACCTCCCATGGCCCATCTGCAACTACCCATGCTCTTCCCCCTGCCAAGAATTGTACCCCTCCTAAGAAAACCCAACTCTCCCCTAAACCTAAGATGAAGCCAAGACCCCCTCCCAAATCAGATCCCAAAGGCCCCAGTCCAAAACCTAAACCCAACCCCTCTTCTGCTCCCCGTTAACCTCTGAGGTGCCTGCCTGCCCCTTAGATGTCCCTACCTCTGGAGGTTACATGGCAGTTAAGTGTCAAGTTTAGGGCACACATAAGTGCACTGTCTGCATTGGCACTGTGATTTATGGACTGACCTATGGCCTTTGTTTTTCCAATTTGTTGGATTTAACTCTAATTTGAGCAAACCTGTTGTTGGTTTCTTGCTCAAATCTTTGCATTGCATTTATTTCTCTGGTAAGGCTGACATTAGTTGTGTGTGTCTATGTGTGTGTGTGTGTGTGTGTGTGTGCACTGTTTGGGCTACCTCTGTTGTTTAACCAGTATATGAGGTTGTGTGCAGTGCTTTTGTCTGAAAGTGGTAGGGTGTGTGTTGTGTGATGGACAATTGTGTTTTCTAGCTTTTTTTTTGTGTCGGGATTGAGTGTTGCTTGTGTTGAGATGTGTTTGTTGGTGTGTTGTGTGGATATGTGTGCTTTGTGTGCATGAGCTTGTTCTGTGCATGGTATGTTAGATACAATGTTCTGTGTAAGTCGATCAGTGAGAAGTATGATTGTGTATTTGTGTGTACTTTTTGCCTCCTGGTTCTACGTTGTTATGTATTTATGATGTGTCCCTGGGTAGTGTCCCCTGCGTGTCCCTACCATGAAATTGGAGATGGTACAGTTGTGTTGTAGTTATGACGTGGTGTGGTGTTGTGGGTACTGTGTGAGTGTGGGCCTGTGCAGTGTTTCTGTGTGTACCTTTGTGCTGTTGTGACTTGTGAATGTGTGTGTGTGTTGGCCATAGTGTGATAGTTGTGTATATGTGAGTGGGTGTGGCTGTATGTAAGTTTGGTGTTACCTGTGAGTGTTGCCCATGCACCCGCTTCCTGAATGTGTGAGTGTGAGTGTACAAAATCGACAATCCATACCAGGTAAGTGTGTGTGTATGTACGGTTGCTGTCATCGTCGTAGACTCTGGAGTCATTGGGCGAGCAGGAACAGCAGGAAGATGTATAGTTCAGGTTCCATGGCGGCTCTGGACAAGTATGCCTTCCTGAAGTGTCTTGGTTTCTGCCTGGATTTCCTTGGTGGTACAACCGCAGCAGAAACCTTGGCATGTGTAACCTTGTAATCTGTCTGACAAAAACATGATCTCCGCCAGCCTGTAGGTGGCGACCGTTGTCCAAGACGGCCAGACTGCAGTGGCGGTGCCGGCTGTTTTTTGGCTGTGTTCTGATGTGAATGTCGCCAATGTCATAATTTGGTGGTCTTCTCAGCCAGCCTGTTGGTGGTAAAACTGCCTGTGCCACATGGCATTCTTGAGACGCCAGAGTCGTAATGAGGCCCGTAATGTTGTGCAAGGGGTTGCAAAGTGTTGCAATGCATGCATTGCACCACTATGTTAATATGGCACATCAACAATTCCCTTCTTGAGCCATATTCATGTAAAAAGAAATGAAGCTACTATGGTGCAAGGAGACACTAGAGCCTTGTAACTCTGTCCCTTTGTTTTTAAAATGAACTCTTTATAGTAAATTAAAATGTCTGGTAGACCAAAACCACCATTACACTTTGCAATTCTCATTTATTTATAGCTTTTATGAGAAGTTTTGTTATCCCAAATAAATGTAGAAAGTAGATTATCTATTTTTTTTATAAAACATAAGAAGAATTTGAGTAGGAATCATTAACAGTAGACAAAATATTTTTGGAGCAATAACCATTTTAATAGACCTCTACATTGACAGATATTGGCTGACCATTTTTTGGAATTTGCATTTAGTGTGGCTAAGAATGTAATCGTAATTGAAAGTGATTGAATGTGTAATGCCAAGATATTTAAGTTTTCCTTTTGCCATACTATTTCATCATGAGGGAGCATATCAGGCGTACAATGAACATTTAAAGGGAAACAAATTGGTTTGAGAGTGTTTAAAGTATAACCTGAAATTTGGGAATATGATTGAATTAAATTTAAAAGGAGAGGAATGGAAGAATCGGGATTGCTAATATATAGTAATACATCATCAGCATTTGCTGAAGTTTTTATAGCAACATCCTTGATAACAGTGCCTTCAATTTCCTCGAAAAGTGGTTCAACTGTAGGAAGAAAAAGTAAAGGTGATAAGGGACATCCTTGTCTGGTGCCTCTAAAAAGGGAACATTTACTAGAGATTTAGCCATTAAGAAAGAGTAGCCAGGACGGACAAGAATATGGTGCTGAAACCATGTTAATAAATGAGGTTTGAAAATTAAAAGCAGATAAGGTATAAAATGTATACTTCCATTGTACCTTCTCTAAATCATTACCAGCACCTAATGCCAGAACTCAAGATGGAAGGGATATGGATGGTCCCAATTCAATCACATAGAATAATAATCTAGTTATATTTGCTGAATGTCTATTTTTCATGAAATTAAACTGATCAATATGAATTATAGTATGAATCACAGAAGCCAACCTAGTTGCAGGAATTTTGGCAAAAAGTTTACAATCTTGATTTATTTAAGAAATAGGACAGTAGGTTGAAACAATAGTGGGATATGTGTTTGGTTTTGGAAGAACTATAATCAAAGCTTTGGTAATGGACCCTGATGTTGATCCAAACAATACTAAAGTAAGTGAAGAGTTTAAGTAACTGATGTAGAAGGTGAGGAGAACATTCTATAAAAACGTCCGCAGGTATAACATCTTGACCAGGGGATTTAAGCAGTTGAAGGGATTTAATAACTGGTTTTATTTCTTCTAAAGCAATTGGGGTGTCTAATTTATCTCTGATTGACTGGGAAATGTACGTAGTCCACAGAACAACAAGAAATTATCATTACACCTATCAGTAGAAGGAGGTTCATTGTATGTATACAGTAAGGTTCAGCAATAATTCAAATATTCATTAACAACATCTTTGTGAGATAATGCTATTTTCACATTTGAACCATGAATTGCATTAATTGGAATTTTATCTTTTTTTATACTGAGATAATTTGCCAACAAGCTCTGTGATCTATTAGCATTAAAACAACATTTGTACTTGTTTTTGGAAATTAGTATGCTGGCCCTTTTGCTTAACAGGAAATTTCACTCAGAACAGAGTAAGGGTATTGTGTATTTGATATTATTAGATGTAATAAAGAGACATTCATGTTTTGCTATTTGTTTATCCAAATCCTTTAGTTCAGGGTTAAATGATTTGTTATCATGTGCCATACTTGATCTGGTTACCCCTCTAATACAAGCCTTAATTGCATCCCAATGATTTACAAGTAAAGTAAGCCCTTTTGGATTAAAAGAAAAATAACCATGTATTCCTGATAAAAGTTTTTTTTTTTTTTCTCTTTAAGTACAAGATTTGTATTCATACACCACCAGGATTGAGATTTTTGAGTAGAGTTAAGCTGTAAAATACCTAAAATGAGTGCATGATCAGAAACATCAATAATATAAATTATAGCATCAGAAAATGACTGCATTAATTGATGGGAAAATCTGTTTTTGAATAAGAATTATTAGGATTAGGAAAACTGTCAAATGTTTTTCAGTTGAATGGTGTAAATGCCAAATAACTACCAATTTGGTAGATTTAAAAAAAGATTTTAAAATGGAAAAAGCTTTGGGAGGACGATATTTGGAAATAAAGGGTCATTTATCAAATTTAAGTCACCACCAATAATAAGTGAAACATTACCTAGTTTGGGTATTTCAGTGGTAAAGAGACACCAAAAATTAGGATTGTCATTTGTTGAACCATATACATTAATTAAATAAAAAATGGTATTATCTATTTTAATTTTTGCTATGATATAGCGGCCACCTGTATCTGAACATTTGGTTAATATTTGGAGATGTATTTGTTTTTGCAAAAAGAGTAGCTCCTCCATTCCTTCTGTTAACTTCTGGAGAAGAAATACAATTATCAACCCGTTTTTTATTGATATAGGATAAAATTGTATCAGCTACATGAGTCTCCTGAAGCAGATAAACATCTGCTTTATGTTTTGCTAAATAACCTAAAATCTTTGCATGTTTAACAGGGTCTTGCAAGCCTTTAACATTAAAAGAAACAATTTTAATTATATTAACTGTATCCATAGTTATAAAAGAAAGAAGATAGTGAGTAAAAAAGAAAAGAATATTCAATACAACTGAGGGGAAAAAGAAAGGACAAAGACAAAGATATAAAACATGACATAGAAGCAGAAATATATCTCTGGGATTGTACATACATGTGCACGATTGCTCTGCCTGTATATTTCCCATATATAACCATTTGGAAATTGGGCTAGATATAAGAAAGATTTATAACATATGAGTCAAGTATGAGTCACATTGATTTTCATGGATAATGGAGACTGCTGATTCAAAAAGGCACAAAGATCTTTAGGGCATTGAAAGGTTTAAGAAAAACTATCTTTCCATATTCTCATAGTAGATGGATCAAAAAGCCTATCTTTAAAGACATTACTTCTTAGTCGTCGTCTAAGCTCAGTGAATTCCTCAAAATTTTGACAGTTTCCTTGGCAAAGCCTTGATGTATAAAGATTTTATTACTGTTGACCAAAAAAGTCTGTATCTCTCTTGCTGCTTTTTGGATCATCACTAAATGATGATGATGGAGAACTTTAAAGATCACTTGATGAGGTTTAATAGCACTTGGAACATGATGTGAAGGAACCCTATGAGGCTTGTCTATTTCAATTTGTTTCTGGGAATTGTAAATGTAAAACAACATGTATCAATGCTTCCATATATTGCCTCCAGTTCTTGCCTTCAACATCTTCTGGTAAATTAAAACTACGCAAGTTATACTGTCAATTACGGTTTTCCAAGTAAAGCAATATATTCCTCAAAAGTACACTATGCTGCAGCTATAAGCAGATGTAGGCGTGGTTTAGGTTACAGCTGCGCCCTTTTCTAGATGTGACTCCGCATCCCCGACAGGAGCCTCCAGCAGCAAAGCAGATGAAAGAGCAGTAGAAGGCTGAGGAAGGTAAATGCCTTCAATACATCATGCAAAGCCCCAACAAAGGTAGTAAAATGAAGCACCGGGCATTCAGAAGACCTCCATGCTGCAGAACAAAGGTAAAAACTAGCTTTAATAGCGTTACATAACTGTTGATTATGAGGGCTATCTGGAGCTGGCCATCTTGTTTCATGCACTCGCATTTCTCAGCACATATATTGTTTTAAGCTGAAAGTCTCTACATGATTTTAAATCTTTTTATGATTTTAAACCTGTGGGTGGAGGAGGCGGTTGATGTGGATTCTGTGGAGGAGGTGAGAAAAAATGTTTTGCTTCTTTCTTTGCGATTACGTATCTTCCTTTCTGAATTGAAGCAATAAGAGCAATTACGACTTACACAGTTTTTATTGGTATCTATTCTGTTCTGCATTTTCCTATCAGTGTGTAACTTGTAGAAAATGACTACCCCAAACCACTAATGTATTGGTTACATAAATCATTTAATGCTCTCAAAGCAATTGAGTAATTTTCACTAAACATACTTTTTCAGGCAGATTAAAGACCCACTTTCATCAAACACTACCTGGATACTTGGAAAATGTTCTCATCACACAATAGCCTCTACAGGTTTACTAAGGCATTATTAACTACTTTTTGATACATTATATTAGCTGTCCTACCCTCACAGATTCCGTTTATAACTCATCATGTTAGTGAAAAAAACTAAGGAATCAAGTAAGTTCACCAAAAAACCAACCCCCACATGTGAAAGATAAAAGGAGAAGAATGAAAAACATCACACATTGGTTCACTAGAAGGTGTAACTCCAATTCAAAAAGTGTCTGAAATTAAGTGGCATATTAGCCCGAATGGAAGAACTTCCTACTACAGTGGATCGCGACTGAGAGCTTGATGAAGAATCAGCAAGGGGAAATAACAATTTGGATAGCAATCATAAAGCCTCAGTACCACCTGCAAAAAACAAGTACTCATCTCCTAAGAAATACTTCCTAAAAAGGAAAGTCTCCATCTTAATTTCCTTAGATTACATCCTGTCAGATATTTACATTGCCCTTTGTCTAACTCTACCAGTAAAATAGAATCAAAAGCATCATTAGATCTATTTCAGAGTACATCACATGAAGACTTTTTGCATATGGAAGATCTCTCAAATATGCCAGATTTGCCACAGAATGCTTTTTTCATCCCCAGGCTGATTAAAACCAATTATTAGAAGCCTTAATAGTTCTGCAGACAATTCCTCACTCAATTGTGGCACTCTTGGAAAAGATGACATCTAATTTTGACCACAACCATGAAATCTTCTCAGTAATACTAAAATCACTCACTAATTACAATGTTCATTCAAACATATCAAATATAAAATACATCCATGAAAATGTGCAGTTATTATCTGACCATTACAATCTCAAAATAAGAAAGGGAAGTTTAATTAATAAAACAGCCATGGTGATTCAAACCAGAAAATGAAATACAGGGGAATATAAGAATCAGAAAGCTCTGGACATAGAGAAGGACTTTTCTTTTTGGAGGCTATTCTCTGAGGACTGCACATCAAAAACCCATTGCTGAATACAGTACTTCAACTGTCTTTATCTGTTTTCCTGTATTTAATAAGCAGAGTAGAAATGAAACTAAAGATTCCCAATTAAAGTTTCAAGAAAAACCTTCAATAGTAGCAGCTAAATTGAGGAAAAAAAGAGAAATTAGGAAAGGAAAAAATAATAAATGAATAATTACTGAGAAACACTCAGATTTCATACAATTCAGTTAAAAAAATAATAGCCATTGACTCCCCTGAATACTTGGAGAATACTGATATGGGGACAAATCTAATAACTATATTGCAACTACACCAAACTCATGGTACTGAGACTCACAGTTATGAAGGGCCTAGCGACAACTATCGCCACATTATAGTAATTTTTTTATGCTAATGTGGCAATAGTGTGGCAAAAAAATGCTGTGCCATATTTATCAAGTAATGCAATGCATGCATTGCGCCACTTTGTAAAGCCTTGTGCCACATTATGCCTGCGCCAGGCATTTGTATGCAAGGGGGGCATTCCCCCATTAGGGGGCCTGACCAAAAATGTTGCAGTGGAATCTTTGAGATTCTACTGTGCCATTTTTAGTGGCATTTGTAACGCCTGCACAGAGTAGGTGTTATAGGGAGGCACACCATTATTTTTAATGGGTCTCTATGTACTTTGCGGGATTAGCACCAACATTATTGGCACTAATCCTGCAAAGAACAACAACAGCACAAAAACCGATGACGCTATTGTCCACAACCTGAGCCATAGTGCACCGTATGTTATATTGTTAAATACGGTGCACACATGGTGGTGCTAGAGGGGCACAATGGGCCACAAGAAAAGTGGCGCTTCATAACTTGAAGCACCACGTTTCTTCAATCTGGGCCTTAGCTCCTTCAAACAAAATGGGCTAAATTCTTGAAATCCTTTGCCTCTGTTTGTTTCTACCATGGAAAAATGGTAAGCACATCCAAAATAAATAATTGTTTTATCCATGAACCATTTAGTTCTTCAAAAACGTTAAATAACTCCAACTCTACACATTGAAATTAAAGATCTCTTCCCAGTGGTACACAGTAAATTGAACAGCGAAAAGATTGTCTTATTTCACAAGTGTCCGGAGCTTCAATCTCTATCCTCCTCTGAAATAAAGTTGGTATACTTTTCAAATAAACAGAATTTATCTATGGTGAGAGTGGAGTTCTGGTTTAAATTGGTTCCAATAATAATCTTACGGGAAGGCAATTTTCTTTGATGGTTGTTCTATTCAACACTCTGAGCCTCTAGTAGCAGATTTAAAATCATCTGTCTCAATAGATGCAAATAAAACTGCTCCCTCTGCTAATTATCCAGGGTATATGAACACCTATGCACATACAAATTCAGTCCAAATGGCAGAAAAATAAGTACCAGCGATGAGTTGGCTCTTGAAATCTTGAATCATGAGAAGTCATGGGCTTGGCTTTCGGGACAATTAAAACAAAATATGTTGAATACGATTTCTAAGCTTCCATGTTAACAAAAATGCCAATTATTTTCTTCTTGCAGGGTGCAGGATGCTAAAGTAAATACTTTGTGAGTTTAAATGTATCAATGATATGTTTGCAAAAAACGTAATCAACAGAGCAATTCTCAGCAGACGTTTGCAAAAGGTCTATTTGCATTGCTATTAGTACAGTAGACTATAATTGGCAGTACAAGATTCCACCTTCTCCTCAGTAAGAACATACAGGCAGTCATTAGGAGTTTGGCGGGTGGAAAAGGCCGCCCGCCAAACTCCAGCAGGTCAGGAGACCGCCAGTGCAGTATCCTTCCCATGGGCCCAATTATGAGTTTCTCGCTGGGCAAGTGGGAAACACACAACAACATTGACGCTGGCCTGTAATATGTCCGGGGACAATGCTCTCAGGCCAATCACTGTCTGCCATGCAGACAGTGATTTGCATAATGGGCTGGCCTGGGGGGACCCTGCACTGCTCATGCCAAGTGCATGGGCATGCAGGCCCCCCCCCAGAGTCCGCCAGCACCCATTTTAGCCAGTATTCACGTCGGCAGAGAGGTCGTAATCCCGAGGGCAGCGCTGCCCTGGCGGATTGGGACCACCGGCACGTGCCGGCCAGTGACCCTGACCCTGGTGGTCATATAATGAGGCCCACAATATACTAAATTAAACACATTGCAGATGGGTACATTTCAAGGAAACAATCTCTTGTGGTTTAACCTATATGCTCCTCCATGTTAGCCAAACAATTTAATATTATTTGAAATATTTGATTTTATTGAAGATGTAGTTGGAAAATAAAATAATTCAATAGTAATAATAGTTGGTAACTTAAATGACTAGCATCCTACTAGAAGAGACATTACAGACTCAGAAATATTAGATCTCCTAATCTCGAACTATGATCTCTTAAATCAAATTGCAAGGTAATCCTATAATTTGTTGAAGTTAGAAACCATGCACTTCTATAATTAACTATTGACCATCACCGGCAGCAAACCATGAACTGGTCTGTTGAAGCTGGAGATCGACAAAATTAATTAAAAAAATTGTTTTCCAAATTGGAATGCTTCTAATATACACCTTTTAATGATAAGATGTTTATTCCAACTCAAGACCTGCCGTAGTTCCCTGGGGATATTGTAATCCCTGAACACGAGAGGTGGATGCTGAAGTCAACAAATGAGCTAAAGTTAAAAAGTAAATCATCCAAAAAGAGTGTTAAATTGCTAACGGACCCTGTATATGTGAACTTATCCACAGAAATGAATAAAGGGGGTCATTACGAAGGTGGTAGACTTAAGACACTCGTGGTGGCAGTCAGGACCGCCATGGTTGCGGCGGTCTGACTGCCACATTACAACCCTGGCGGTTAGACTGCTAGAGAACTGCCAGCTCTGCCAGAATCATGGATCCCGGTGGCCTGGCTGTGGCAGAGATCGTAATCCACCAGGGTAGCCCTGCAAGCAGCGCTGCACTGTGGATTACGACCTTGTTGTCCGCCAGCCTTTTCATGGCAGTAACACCACCATGAAAAGGCTGGTCAAGAACAGGTGCAGGGGACCACAGGGGGAGCCCTTGCACTTGGCATATGCAGTGCCAGGGCTCCCCTGCCCAGCACCATCACAATGTTCACTGTCTGCTTTGCCTGCTGAGTGAAACTTATAATGACTTGTAGGCGGACACCCTGTTGGGTGTTTGGCGAATGGGCTTTCCCATCTGCCAAACTCATAATGAAACCCTAAATATGGAAACAAATTATACAGTACACCACAATCAGGAAAAAAAAGAAATACAGGATCTGATAAAAAAGTTAAGATATTGAATTGCACAAAAAAGAAAGATCTAGATCAAAATTGGCACAACCTCAATCAAGCAGCTCTTACAGAAAAGTCAAAATAGTTTTTGGGAAGTGTAACAGGACATTGTGGATAAAAAAAATCACATGATATCATTTACATTCCACCTACATTTGGAAAGACTATGGGGATCATTACAACATTGGCGGTAAAAGCCACTTACCGCTGTGCAGAAGACCGCCAACATACAGCCGCGGAATTCCACCACGGTCATTATGAGCCACAGCTCGGAATCTGCCAAAATCCAGACACCCACACAAGTCCGCCACACCAAAGGTCAGTAATAAACTGGCGATAACAAAACCTCCACTGTCACGCTAACAGGAATACGCCCACACTATCACAACCCACGAATCCACGCGGCGGTGTTTCAACCGCGGTATTCCATTGGCAGTACATACCGCCGCTCTAAAAATACACACACTTTTACAAAACACTACCACATTGGACTATTCCAAATACACACACCTGCTACACATGCACACGCCACTCCCACACATCCAATACAATATAAAACACACACCCACATCACCCACAAACCCTTACGACCACAATTGCGACTGAAGGCCACAGAGAGACACCACCATCTACAAACTAGCATCCACAGGCACCCTACACCATCACTCACACAACATCCATGCACCTCACGCAACACCCCTCTAAATATCACCCCACACATCACCCACACCATCCCATGGCCCCGAAAAGACACCCCAGGTTCTCTGAGGAGGAGCTCAGGGTCATGGTGGAGGAAATCATCCGTGTAGAGCCACAGCTATTCAGATCACAGGTGCAGCACACCACCATAGCTAGGAAGATGGAGCTATGGCGCAGAGTCGTGGACAGGGTCAACGCAGTGGGGCAGCACCCAAGAACACTGGATGACATCAGGAAGAGGTGGAACGGCCTACGGGGGAAGGTGCGTTCCGTGGTCTCAAGACACCACCTTGTGGTTCAGAAGACTGACGGGGGACCCCCACTTCCTCCCCCAGAACTCACTACAAGGGAGGAGCAGGTCTTGGCTATACTGCTACCGGAGGGCCCCGCATGAGTAGCAGGAGGAATGGACTCTGGTAAGTCAAACCTTTAACTACTTCATCCCCCACTGTGAGAAAACAGGGCTGATTGCAGAGGCCCCATAACTTTTTGCCCCCATTTTCCTCTTTTTGCTGGTGTTTTCCTGACTTTGATGGTGCCCTGGGTACTGCTAACCAGTCCCAGGGCCTGTGCTCTTTGTAAAATGGATATGCAAATTAGGCTAATTATAATTGGCTAAGTTAACCTACCTATAAGTCCCTAGTATATGGTAGGGCATGTAGGTTTAGGGACCACAGCACAGGTGGTGCACACCTAGGTGCACTGCTGAGGTGCCCAGTGTCTTTTTAAAAGCAAGCCTGCCTTGCTGGCTGCTTTTAAATTAAAATTATATGCAAATTCGACTTTGGAATTAAACGTACTTCCAAAGTCTTAAACTACCTTATTTTTACATATAAGTCACCCCTAACGTGTGCCCTATGTGCCCCTAGGGCTGGGTGCCATGTAACTATAAGCAGGGACTTTATAAAAATAGATTTATAAGCCCTGGTGAGGTAAAAACAGCCAAATTCTTTTTTCCCTCATTGAAGTAAATGGCCTTCATAGGCTAGAATGGGCAGACTTTATTTTAAATTTTAAAGTCTCCTTAAATGTTACATACCAAGAATTTGGTATCAAATTGATTGTTGTAATAAATCCCACAACTTCCAGTTGTTGGATTTAATATAACTTGTCCAGGTAAAAAGTTTAGACTTTACCTAAAAAGTTGCCAATTTCAGCTCTGCATTGTTTTTGCTGTTGTGCTCTGATTGGCCACCCTGCAGCAGCTTCTGCCAGGCTACTTTAATGAGGTGTGAAGTGGCCTGGCTTCACACAAAGGAATGTGCTTGGGGGAGAGAATCTCCCCTCAGCAGATGGTGAGGCAGGAAGGGGGAGGGCTGCCAAACTGGTCTTCAAAGGCAGAGAAGGACATCTGGAGCACCCAGCAACACCCCCACATCCTGCAACCCCAGACAGCTAGGTGCCCCCTTGATTAGATTAGGAGTGGGCAGGAGAGGGGTGTGTTTATGATTTTTAGCCACACCAGTGGGTGGGCTCAGCCAGATCTCTCCTCCAAAAATCAGATTCATCCATTTTGGATTTTTAGAGACTGTTGCCTTCTGGGATGGATTTTTGCCACACTTCCCAGGAAGTGGTCATCACAGGGGGACGACCCTGTCCCTGATTGGAGAACCAGGGCCCCCCTGCTTTTCACCCAGGAGCAAGGATAAAACTGGCAGACCTGCACCCACGCCTCAGATCCCCTCCAGAATTCAACAAGAAAGGAACTAAAAAAGAAGAAGGACTGCCCTGCTGGACCCCTGGCCTGCACCTGGAACCTGCACTCAGAAGGACTGCACCAGCTGCACACTTGGGCTTCACCACAAGAAGGACTTTGCCTGGCTTCAACTGGTTCAAGGAGGGACTCCCTGTTTGCTACAGGTGAAAAATTGCTAACCAGAGTCCCCTGCACCAACTCCTGAAGAAAGCGACCAGCTGACCACTGTCCAGTGGTCAAAAAGGAGTTTGCGCCAGGTGCATTCTGGGAGTTGAAGTCCGCACCCCCCAAGGACCATCACAGAACTTCTGGACCCTTGGGGTGAGCTGTGGACCCCAAAAGAACCTTAAAAGAACATCTGGGTGAAGCCCCAGAAGTTTGGAAAAGATGTGAGAATTTTTGGAAAAAAGCTCCAGAGAGGGACCGACCCGCCGCAGAAATTCTAGCCGGCTTGCCTCAACCGCGACCCGGCCTGACTTCGTGGTTCGTCCCGGTAAAGAAAAACATCCAAAAAAGAGACTAAGTCCGAACGTAAAAAGTTGACCGGGACCTCCCAGCCATCGTATCCGAGAAGGGCTCCATGGACGTCGGATCAAGATCCAGGTTTACCCCGGTCGAAGGATTTTCATCTCGAAAAAACGACTAAGTCCGAAGGTAAAAGTCTCCACCGAGGAAACCCACATCGCGTATCCGGACAAGGGCTCCAGGAGGTCGGATTCAACTGGCAGGTTCGTCCCGGTGAAGAAAAACTTCAAAATAAAGACTAAGGGGGTGATTCTGATTCTGGCGGGCGGCGGAGGCCGCCCGCCAGAATTCCTCCCCCATTATACCGCTCCGCGGTCAGAAGACCGCGGAGGGTATTATGAGTTTTTCCCTGGGCTGGCGGGCGGTCTCCAAAAGACCGCCCGCCAGCCCAGGGAAAAACTCCCTTCCCACGAGGATGCCGGCTCGTAATCGAGCCGGCGGAGTGGGCAGGTGCGACGGGTGCAGTGGCACCCGTCGCGTATTTCAGTGTCTGCAAGGCAGACACTGAAATACTTTGCGGGCCCTCTTACGGGGGCCCCTGCCGTGCCCATGCCATTGGCATGGGTACGGCAGGGGCCCCCAGGGGCCCCGCGACCCCCCCTACCGCCATCCTGTTCATGGCGGCTTTCCCGCCATGAACAGGATGGCGGTAGGGGGGGTCAGAATCCTCATGGCGGCGGAGCGCGCTCCGCCGCCATGAAGGATTCCCCCGAGCAGCGGTAAGTCGGCGGTCAGAATGCTCGTGGGAGCACCGCCAGCCTGTTGGCGGTGCTCCCGTGGTCGGTGGCCCTGGCGGCCACCGGCCGCCAGGGTCAGAATGACCCCCAAAGTCAGAAGGTAACTTTTTAACCGAGGCCTCCCGTGACCTGTAGCCGAGCAGGGCTCCATCGCGGTCGGCCTGAAAGTTTGACTTTGCCCCGGTTGAGGTGCAACCAGATGACCCGATTGGCGCTTTTTGTTTCTAAGCGCTAGAAAAGTAATAATTCTTTAAAAATTCATATCTCTGGTTCCCCTGAACCGATTTTAATCGTTTTTGTGTCATTTTAAAGATAAAAATATAAACTATTTTTATAAATTGGTTTTGGATTTTTAAACTGTTTCCTGTGTTTTATTTAATTACTGTTTTGTGATATTTGAATGCTTTACACTTTGTCTCCTAAGTTAAGCCTTGACGCTCATTGCCAAGCTACCAAGGGTTGAGCTGGGATTAATTTACTGAGACCTAACTGTACCTATGTGGAGGTTAGTGGTTTGTTGCTAGGTGTAGGTACCTACCTGCCCTACCAATAACCCATTTTCCAACACCCACCCACCTGCATGCTATCACATACCCCCACCCTCACCCTCACCCCCATCACTCCAATTCCTCACGTGTGTCCCAATATCACAAACCACACATCCCAAACCCAAGCCCTACATGTAAGACCAAAGCATGGCCACCCATCACCAAAGCATGGCCACTGCACATACCCATACAGACCCCTAAACCATTATCACACAAGGTCCCACACCGGAATGCAAGCACTGGGGTACACGGTCACCCACCCATTGCACACCATGGAACACACAGATGCAATAATCATGCCTTTACACCCCTGCAGGACCCCTACCCAACGTCACCGGACCGGGGATTCAGATATGTCCAATCCACCCGCAGAAGAGGCCCACAGTGATGACAGCAGCTCTGTCCAACTGGATCAAGGTGACCAGCCCGGCCCATCTGGGACCTCGGGACAGTCGGTTCCCCTCACACTGGCACAGACAACTACAGAGCTTCCCCCCTCTGGAAACACCAGCACAGCACCCACCCAGCGGGCCCATACCTCTGTCCCCAGGACACGTCAATCAGCAGTGTGTCCACCACTACAGGGAACCCAGGCTAACCCACCACCCCAACAACATCAGGGACCTGGGGCAGTGGTAGTGGGCACAAGGTTCAGGGGACAGAGGCACAGGAACACAGGGGAACTGGGAGGGCTGCTGTGCGACGGGGGAGGACAGGCCCAGGGAACCCACTCTCCATGAGGCCCTCTCCAACATCATGGGAGCCTACCACCATTCCCAGGAGACGATGGCAACGGTACTGGCCAAGTTTCAGGAGACCCTGCGGCTGCAGGAGGAACAGTATTTGGGCTTCAGGGAGGAACTTAAATATATCAATTCCACCCTGGGCACCATTGTAGGGGTGCTGAAGGAACTCGTGAACACCAGGAGGGACACTGTCGCACAACAAGGGGCCCCTGACACTAGCCTGGACGATGAACTGCCCACCACCTCTGCCGGCGCTGGTGGACAGGTGCAAGCGGTCCCTAAGATCCAGGACAAAGACAGAGAACAATGCCAAGACCCCCACCAAGAAATGAGACCCACCTTATTGTCATCCTTCTGTCCCACTTTGTCACCTTGTTCATACTTAAACTGCCCTAGCTCCACTTCCTATGCCCCTTTGGACAATGCACCTGAGAGACTAATAGACTGGACTCTGCCATGGACATTCCTCCACCATCACCCCTGACCATTTTACAAACACCTCCACTATTGAACACTTAAATAAACACCCTTAAATCACAAAACAGTCAGGAGTCTGTCTGTGCTTTCGAAAATGTGTACTAGCAATAACAGAGGAAAAATGCTATATCAAATGTAATGTCAACATACCTATGTCACACAGCTCTAGTCCATGCGGAAACAAAGCAGATGTCACACAGTGGGTCCCACATCTGTGAAATCGTAAGGGAAAGTGACAACTCAGTGACCATACAGTGGGTGAAAATGACAGACAGATGAGAGGTAGTAGAATTAAATCAGATGTAGCAGGCTGTGTTGTCTCACTGGAAGTATTGCAGGATCACCGTGTTCCTGTTGTCTATGTCCTCTTCTTCTGCTTCCTCGTCTTCACTGTCCACAGGCTCCACAGCTGCCACAACACCTCCATCTGGACCATCCTCCAGCAGAAAAGGCACCTGTTGTCGCAAAGTCAAGTTGTGAAGCATACAGCAGGCCACGATGATCTGGCACACCTTCTTTGGTGAGTAGAATAGGGAACCACCTGTCATATGGAGGCACCGGATCCTGGCCTTCAGGAGGCCGAAGGTCCTCTCTATAACCCTCCTAGTTCACCCATGGGCCTCATTGTAGCGCTCCTCTGCCCTTTTCCTGGGATTCCTCACTGGGGTCAGTAGCCATGACAGGTTGGGGTAACCAGAGTCACCTGCAAATGTCAAGGGACAACTGTTAGACACACACTAACTCATAGGGACATCCCCAGACCCACACACCTAGTCACACTGTATTGGGTCCATGTCCTCACCTAAGAACCACACACAGTGCCTCTGCAGTTGCCCCATCCATAAGGGATGCTGCTATTCTGTAGAATATAAGCGTCATGCACTGAGCCAGGAAATTTGGCATTCACATGGGAGATGTACTGGTCTGCCAAACACACCATCTGCACATTCATCGAATGGTAACTCTTCTGGTTTCTGTACACCAATACCTAGTGGACTCAGATCTGAACTCTCCCCAAGAATTGGGAAAGAAGGCAGACAAGTGGGTCAGAACAAGGGTGAACAGAAAAGTTCACACAGGGGCTGACAAGGATAGCAAGAAGAAGGATGGTAAGTCTTCTGACAAGGGTGGGGACAAAACATTCTGAGTCTTCATCAGGCCCACAAAAATCCTCTGGGGGTGGTGGGTCCAAATCCTCTTCCAATAATCAACCTAAAAAGCCTTGGTGTTATTTGTGTAGTCAAATGCCATTGGGCAACTGATTCCAGTTGCCCAAAAAAAAACACCAAACCTCCCACCACCACAACCCCTGCTGCAAATTGTAGTGCCCCTAGTAATAGAAGTGGTGGTGGGAAATCTACTACTAATAGCCAATCCAAGGGTGTAACTGGGTTCTCTATCGGCAATGTAGTTGGGGTTGGTCTTGTTAGGGAGACCACAGAGGCTGTTTTAGTCTCTGAAGGTGCCATTGATTTGGCCACCTTGGTGGCTTGTCCCCTTAATATGGATAAGTACAAGCAACTTCCCTTAATAAATGGTGTTGAGGTTCAGGCCTACAGGGACACAAGAGCCAGTGTAACTATGGTGATAGAAAAACTGGTCCACCCTGAACAACACCTACTTGGTCAGCAGTATCAAGTGACAGACGCTCATAACAACACTCTTAGCCACCCCATGGCTGTTGTGAATCTCAACTGGGGGGGGGTTACTGGGCCAAAGAAAGTTGTGGTTGCCTCAGACTGTCTACTAGGGAATGATTTATAGACATCAGCTTGGGCAGAAGTGGAGTTGGAGGCTCATGCAGCAATGCTGGGCATTCCTGGGCATATTTGTGCTTTAACCAGGGCTCAGGCCAAAAAGCAAAAAGGACAGGGTAACTTAGATCCTGGAACAATGGACCAAGTGCTCCCTAAATCTAGGGGTAGCAAGGGTAAATCCCTACCCACTACCCCTCCCTCTACAGATGATTTCCCTTCTGAGGAAGAGGAATTTCCTCCCTGTGCAGAACCTTCACCAGATGAGCTGGCAGCAGACACTGCTGAGCTTTTGGGTGGAGGGAAGTCTACCAGGGAAGAGCTGAGTGTGGCACAGCAAACCTGTCCCACATTAGAGGGTCTCAGACAGCAAGCTGTCAAACAGCATAATGGGGATGTCAGTGACAGCCTTATAGTTTACTGGGAGGACAACCTCTTGTACACCGAGGCAAGGGACCCAAAACCTGGAGCAGCTAGGAGATTGGTCATTCCCCTGCAGTACAGAGAGTTCCTCCTAACTCTTGCAGATGACATTCCTTTGGCTGGGCATTTGGGCCAGATCAAAACATGGGAAAGACTTGTCCCCTTGTTTCACTGGCCTAGGATGTCAGAGGACACTAAAGATTTTTGCAAGTCTTGTGTGACCTGCCAAGCCAGTGGCAAGACTGGTGGCACTCCAAAGGCCCTTCTAATCCCACTTCCAGTGGTTGGGGTTCCCTTTGAAAGGGTAGGGGTTGACATAGTTGCCCCACTTGACCGGCCTACTGCTTCAGGCAATAGGTTTATCTTGGTGGTTGTGGACCATGCCACAAGATATCCTGAAGCAATTCCTCTAAGGACCGCTAACGCGCCTGCAGTGGAAAAGGCCCTCCTGGGAATCTTTTCTAGGGTGGGTTCCCCTAAAGAGGTTGTATCAGACAGGGGTAGAACTTCATGTCTGCATACTTGAAAGCAATGTGGAAGGAGTGTGGTGTTACCTACAAGTTCACCACTCCTTATCACCCACAAACTAATGGACTGGTAGAGAGGTTTAATAAAACTCTCAAAAGTATGATAATGGGACTCCCTGAAAAACTCAGGAGGAGATGGGATGTCCTGTTACCTTGCCTCCTTTTTGCTTACAGGGAGGTACCCCAGAAAGGAGTGGGCTTCAGCCCATTTGAACTCCTCTTTGTGCACCCTGTAAGAGGTCCACCAGAAGAAGGATATTTGCTGTGCCATCGCCAAGGACGTGCGGACCCTGGGGGTCCACCACAGACGGAGCACCCACTTCCGGAAAAGATGGGAGGACATTCGCCGCTGGAGCAAGAAGATGGCGGAGGCCCAGCTGGGGATGGCCTCCCAATGTGGGAGGGGTATCCGTCGCACCATGACCCCCTGATGTTCAGGATCCTGGCGGTGGAGTACCTGGAGTTGGATGGGCGCTTGAGGGCGTCACAGCAGCTACAAGGGGGTGAGTACACTCTCATTCTGCTGATTCAGCACGCATTGGAGGTGTCTGGGTGGAGGAGGTGGGCTGTGGGTTCCCCTAGGCCAGAGCGAGTTTAGTAGGCAAGGTCCCTTCTTAAGGCAGGCCCTGTGGCACCCCACCCCACCTGTGTACAGTGCCAACTACACCTAGTCAGGCTCCTGTGACATCCATAGGTGCAGCAATCGTGCATAGCCTTGTAACCCATGTCCCTGGGATTGATTAGGGAACTCCAAGTGCACGGCGTAGTGCAGGGGGCTTCTGTGTCTGTAGTGTCCGCCAACGGTAGCGGTATTGCATGCACTCAACATGTCTTTCTTCTGTCTTCCCCCCCTTTTTGTGGTCTCGCTGTTCTTGTGTGCATTAGCATCATCATGCGGAGGAGCAGTGGCACCAGAGCAGGAGGGAGCTGCCTCCCACATGGCTCTGGATGGTGACACAACGGAGTCTGAATTCACCAGCGGGAAGGAGGGCGAGGGAAGCTCCACGGCAGGTACAGGAGCTGAGACCAGCAATACGGACTCCTCCTCTGATGGGAGCTCCCTTGCGGTGGTGGGCCCATCTGTGCCCTCCGCATCTACAAATACAGCCGCCACCCCCCCACCAGCAACGCCCTCCCAGCAGCCCCTCAACGTTTGTTCCGTGCCCGCTCACCCAGGAGGGTGGGCATCTCCTTCGCCCCAGGCACCTCAGCCCCTGCCACCCCTGCTGCCCTCAGTGAGGAGGCCATTGACCTCCTCAAGTCCCTCACTGTTGGGCAGTCTACCATTTTGAATGCCATCCACGGTGTAGAGAGGCATTTGCAACAAACAAATGCATACCTGGAGGGCATTCATTCTGGTCAGGCAGCCCATCAGCGAGCTTTTAAGACTCTGGCCTCAGCACTGATGGCATCCATTGTCCCTGTCTCTAGCCTCCACCCTCCAACTTCCTCCACCCAGACCCAAACCCCTGTACCTCAGCCTATCCCAAGCACACCATCAGACCAGCATGCACACATCTCGACACAAAAGGGAAGCTCTGGCAAACATAAGCACCACACATCCTACAGGCACTCACGAAAGCATCATACACATGCAGACACACCATCATCCACTGCCTCCACTGTGTCCCCCTCCTTCCCGTCTCCCTCCTCCCTCCCTGTCTCGTCTCCACTCACACCTGCATGCACTTCATCCTCAGCCACTACGTCCATCACCAGCACATCCACCACCACACCCCACTCATGTGCACTCACCACCCCACTACCATTCACACATCCCCTGTGTCCTGTACCAGTGTGTCTGTGAGCCCACCTCCCAAGGTACACAAACGCAGCCACACACCCACCCAACAGCCATCCACCTCACGACAGCCTCCAGCCCATGCACCTTCACCCAAAGTCACCAAACGTATACCTCCTACAACCACTACCTCTTCCTCCACTCCCTAACCCCCTCCATCTACCCGTCACAGTGTTCCCCAAAAACTTTTCCTGTCCAACCTTGACCTCTTCCCCTCACCTCCCCCAACCCTTCAGTCTCCTGGGGCCCGCCTCTCCAGGTCCCAACCCAGCACCTCAGCCACAACATCTGTGGGACCAGTGGTGCCAGTAGTAACCGGCTTCTTGAGTGCTCCAGGCAGCAGGGCAGCCAGTGTGGCAAGGAGCCAGAGCACGGACAGTCCCCCACCTGTAAAGCACAAAAAGTTGGCCAGTGCCCGGCGGGAGAGAGGAAAGAAATCAGCCACCAAAGCTGCTCCAAGTGGTGCAGTTGGTAGTGTGGAGACAGCTGCGCCACCATCCAAGGTGAGGAAGGGGCACAGTAAAACCTGCAAGTCTGGGAAAATCTGCACGGCGGACAAGACTGCCACCAGCCCCGCTGCCCAGGACACCGCCCGCACCAGCCACACTGCCAAGGACACCCCCGCCGCCAGCACCGCTGCCCAGGACACCGCCGCCACCAGCACCGCTGCCCAGGACACCACCGCCACCAGCACCGCTGCCCAGGACACCGCCGCAACAAGCACCGCAGGCCAGTGAGCGCCAAAGTTTATGATGCTACTGAGGCCGCCACGAGCAGGATGAAGCACTCTGGGCACAAAGCCCCCTCCAGAACCAGTGGAGAATCACATCCACTCACACAGTCCTTGACAGGATGAAACACTCTGGGCACTAAGCCCCCTCCAGAACCAGTGAAGAATGTTATCCACTTGAGAGACTGTGGCTTTGAAATCCCCAGGATTGAACAGTGGGCAAACCACCCACTGGAGAGACTTGAGAGACTGTGGCTTTGCACTCCCCAGGATTGAACAGTGGACAAACCACCCACTGGAGAGACTTGTGAGACTGTGGCTTTGCACTCCCCAGGATTGAACAGTGGGCAAACCACCCACTGGAGAGACTTGAGAGACTGTGGCTTTGCACTCCCCAGGATTGAACAGATCGCAAACCACCCCCTAGAGAGACTTGAGAGACTGTGGCTTTGCACTCCCCAGGATTGAACAGTGGGCAAACCACCCACTGGAGGGACTTGAGAGACTGTGGCTTTGCACTCCCCAGGATTGAACAATGGGCATGGAGCCCCCTCGTGGATCTGGCGTTGTGCACTCATCCGGCTGAGGTGCCAGCTCCCCCCCCTTCCCACTGAGGTGCTTGTTTTATTTCTATCTGATGCCCCAGCAGTGTTCTCTCCGTCTTGTTTGGGTATCTTGTGTGGGCCTCACCCATGCCTTTTGGGCCCAGTGGTCCACGGACTATGATAGTGGAATACCTTGGACTTGTATTCTTGGTGTATATATTTGTTTATAGTGTACATATCTTTATATATGTATATATTTTTGATTACTGTATTTGGATATATTACAATCATTCAACTCATTTCTTTTTGTCCTTGCATTCTTCCAGGGGGAGTTGGGGGGTGTAACTGTAATGTATCATGATGTATTAGTGTGTGTTTTGTCGTGGGTGAGGGTGGGGGTGGGGGTTTTGCGTGTTGCGTGTGTGTGTCGCAGTTTTTTCCCTTCCCCCTCCCCTGTGTCGTAGGTGCAGTACTCACCATGGTCTTCGCCGCCAGCATTTGTGCTCCTGGTAGAGGAGCAGGAAGATAAAGGCTGGAAGAATCTGAAGTTCCGGTTCCATGGCATCCTGGTTCCACGTGGGATGTGTAGAGTTAAGCGTTTCCCCTTCCAAGTCCTGTTTCCGCCATGTGTTTGTTTGCGGTGAATCCGCCCCAGAAAAGGTGGCAGATTGGACTGTTGTAATTCTGTGGGCGGTACATTGTCCTCCGCCTGTCTGTTGGCGTTTACCGCTGCGGTGTTTGTTTGTACCGCCTTGGCGGTCGGAGTGTTAAAGTGGCTGTCTATGTTGGCGGTTTCCGCCACGGTCGTAATTAAAAACTAATTCCGCCGCCCTTTTTGCCGTTTTACCGCTGCTCTAACACCGACCGCCAGGGTTGTAATGACCACCTATATGACTTAGGAGTATGCAGAAACTTCCATTCATTACATAAAAGATGGCACATCTACTCTTCAAGGAAGTAATTGTCAGTTCTCAGAGGACTTTTCTTTGCCGACAAGTAAGCAAATAACCAGATTCATTAAAAGAGCGAGACCTCTGGAGCAATGGGTCCTGACCAATTGTTGGTTTTGAAAGGAGTATCAGAAGAATGCAGTCTTTTTCTGCTACTGTTGTTCACATACTGCTGTAAATAGGTGGAATCTCAAACTCTAGGAAAGGGAATAATGAGATTCCACTATATATGAAAGATCTCCCAAGAAATCCAGGCAATCACAGACAACCACCCTTCTGGACCACACAAGAAACATATTTCTGCAAGAAGTGTGCTAGAACATCTCAAGGACTTGGCTTTTGCAAAAGGAATTATTTCAAAAAGACAATCTGGTTTTAAATCAAAGCAGTCAGGGAGTTATTATGAGTCTGGTGGTATCAGGACCGCCATATTGGGGGCGGCAGTCATACCGTCAACAGGCAAGCGGAGAAGACCGCCAAGTTATGACCATGGCAGTATTCACTACACCATGTTACCGCAAGACACATTACGAGGCTGCTCACCGCCATGGTTTCCGTCGCGGTTGCACCATCACGGATACCCTGGTGAAAACCAACTCTTTAAAAGGAGACACCCACCTTCTGGAACACATACTTGTCTGGAGCCACCATGGAACCTGAACCAACCATCCTTCCACTGCTCCTGCTTGCCCAGTGACTCCGGAACCAGCAACAGCGATGACGACAACTACCATGAGTTCACACACCTACCTGACACTGTAGACAAAAGGCAAAGTGCACACAAACATAGACATCCGGGATGGGTGGTGAGGGCGACACACACGTTACCTCACACTGATATACACATTCACACACAGCCACATGCACACATGCACAGACATACTACACATACCACGGCCAACACACACTTACAAAACACACACCAACCCGCAGACACACTGCTCTGTCACATTCGAACACAACAATACACAACACTACAAAATCACACAACTACATCACAACAGCAACATCTCAAATGCATTGCCAAGCAACCACAATACCCAACTCCACCCGACACTATTTACATACAACATGTAACAAAACCTGACAAACAATACACACAATCACACAGCTATACAATGAAGCATATGACATACCACGCAAACACACCTCAGAATGGTCCTGATATACCAATCACCACAAACATGCATGCACACTTTACAACCACATAAGGGCACACAACACTACCAATAACACATGTGAACACAAACAATACACACAATAGCAACATACATGCATTTACCACACACGAATAAGTTAAGTCCAACACAAAATACACAGCCATTACAGCGGGACAAATGGTAGGGCCACACCCAACATGCTGCCCAGACACAACTGCCAGCACAACCAACACACACAAAAAAGTCACTCACACACAAACCAAAGCAGGCAAGACCAAAATAGCCATGTGGAAAGAAAGGCAGGACAAATACTATGGAACCAATAACTGGTTGGCCCAGATATCTTGAAAAAATAAATATGCAAACAAATAAATATGTACAATATAAAAGGCCATAGGCCACTCCAAACTACAATGTGCACAATGCACATATGGCACATCAGTGCCCCTACATGACTCCTGACTGCTAAATGGCCTCCACAGGGTAAGGCATCAAGGGGGTAGGCAGGCACCTCAGGGATTAGGAGGGGTGGGGTGGGGGTTTGGGCTTAGGTTTGGGAGGGGGTCTTTGGGCTAGGGCTTGAGAGGATGGTTTAGGGCAAGGTTTATGGGAGGTCTGGGAACACTGGGAAGGGGTTGACTTCTTAGCAGGGGAGAGGCATGGGTACTAGCAGGGGTTTCAGGGGAGAACTTGGAGGTGGAAGGGCTGGGGGACACAGACCACTTGAGGGTATCACGGGATCTGAGAGGAGGAAGGAAGAGGGAAAACTCTGAGAATAACACAAGGACAGTCATGACAAAAGGGTTTGGGAGAGGAAGTAGAGGGAGTGGTTGTAGGAGGTGTCACAGTAGATGTTGTGGGTGCATGCTTGTACGAGGTATGCTTGTGGGTAATGGATGTCTCTTGGGTGGAGGGGGGAGGATGTGCTGGGAGATGCCATGGTGGATGCGTGACTGTCTGTTGGGGTGGTATCTGCAGGTATAGAGGATGTCCTGCATGTGGGTGTGTCGATGGTTGTGGTGTCTGATGATGTGGTGACTGGGGTCGATGTCTGCGGGTCTGCTATTGTGCTGACTGTTGGTAGGATTGGAGTGGTTGCTATATCATTGAATTTTGGTGTGGTGACTGCAGGTACATCCGGTGTGGTGTCTGTGAAGGTGGGGGTCATGGAGGAGTCTGTGCAGGTAGTGGATGTTGGTGTGTCTGCAGGTGGATGTTGTTTGTGTGCATGCTGGTTGTGGGTCTTGTGGTGCTTGTGTATTTCAGCTGTAGCCTTTGATGTTGAGGTGGGTGCATGCTTGTCTGTATGTGTGCTTTGGTTGGGATGGGAAAGAGGGGTCTGGGATTGAGAAGAGGTAGGTGGAGGGGGGACGGAAGACAAAGGGTGATTGCCTGCCATCAATGTGGAGGCCAGAGCCTGAAAGGATCTCTGAAGGCCAGCCAGTGCACAGTGAATGCCCGCCAGGAACATATTACTCTGTTGGACTTGAGTTGCCAGTCCCTGGATGGCATTCACAATGGTCGACTGACCCACAGAGTGCGACCTTAGGAGATCAATAGCCTCCTCACTGAGGGCAGCAGGGCTGACTGGGGCTGGGGCAGAGGTGTCTGTGGCTAAGGAGATGCCCATCCTCTTGGGTGATCAGGCACAGACAAATGGAGGGGAGCTACAGGGAGGGCAATGGTAGTAAGAGGGGTGAACTTAGATGGTGATGTGGTGGTCCCAGAAGGGTCTGCCACCGCCAGGGATTGTCCACTGGAGGAGGACTGTGAAGATGATGTTGAAGATCCAATTTCCTCTGTGGCACTCCCCTTGTCCTCTGTGCCACTGGGTTCCTCGCTGTTGCTGGTAGCAACACTCCGGGTCACGTGACCGGAAGAATCTTCACTCGCCTCTGCCCTGCCTCATTCACCTGCCAATGCTGATGCATACAAATAGAGAGAGAGAGAGAGAGGGAGGGAGGGAGAGAGAGTGAGAGGGTGAGAAAGGCAAGCGGAGAAGACCGCCAAGTTATGACCATGGCAGTATTAACATATTACTCACATACACACATGTAAACATGCACACCTGTAGGTAAACATCTCCTGCCTAGGCTATCTATGGTGACAATACCCATATGCTATATCATGTCACAACATGTCACAGCTACCCACCCCGTATGCCAACCCACACACCCACATCAAAATCAAAGTAAGTTGGTATGGCTGGAGTCATCCACATGATCTCCAGAAAAGCCATGAGTGCATGCACATCATGCCCTGGCTGAAGTACAAATGACTACCAGAATCCTGATCATACCTCTCCATACTCCTATCACCTATTGGAAAAGCAGGTGATTGAAAAAAACACATCAGGCTTGTATTGTAACTACACTTGATCAGTCCATGTCCATTTGTAATGTCCCTTGATAGTGAAGACTACTCCTCTCACAGACCAAACATCACCTGCCTGCCACATACCATGGCTGACCTAACACTCAGAAATGCCAATATAGATAAAATTGCTGATGTATCCACTACAAGCTGGACTCCCATACAGGTGACACAGATAAAGGTCTGCAGACACCAAACATATCTATACCTCAACTATTCATACATCTAATTCAATCTCCAATGGTCTACATACCACACATGACACACCCATAGTCAATCACTGAGTGTAGTGTCACAACTAATGAACTTCAGGAATCCACATATTACATCATAGGCCACATGCCTTCATAACGTGATCAAACAACCATCACTAACACCATTCTGACATTTGTTACCTGTACCTAGGTCCTGACAATACACATATCAGATGGAAATGACATGTACTCATACTGCACACATGAACCTACACAACTGCCATTGTAACGATAACATTTCTCACTACTACATAGGGTTGCTTCAAGAATGATGATACCACTAAAGGTTTACATAACCATCTCGTAAGTCACACAACTTACATTTATCTTGTCCAAATTACACACATCAGCTAGGCCAAGGGTAGCAGTCATAGTCCCACTTCATCAGATGTGCCCCCAGGTAACCATTGAGGCATGATGTAGGCAGCAACTAAGCTAACTTGCACTGTAATTGGTAGGGCATTGGCACACATGGCATTTACATTGCATATTGCCTGGGCACTTACCTCCTCTAGAACAGTCCCATTGGGTTGAAGGTAATATTCCCACAAGTCAAGCACATGGAAATGCATGATGAGTTCAATGTAATCAAATCAGGCACCTGCTGCTGCAACCTTCACATACTCCATAGATTGAAGATGAACAGTCATTGTGTGTACAACTACCAAGCCATAAGTAAAGTCCTAGACAGGCCATATCTGTAGGAAAGAACCATCTTGCCTGGCATGTTACCCCCATTTTTACTGTATGTATGTTTGTTTTTGCCTGTGTCATTGGGATCCTGCTAGCCGGGACCCCAGTGCTCATAAAGTGTGCCCTGTATGTGTCCCCTGTGTGGTGCCTAACTGTATAACTGAGGCTCTGCTAACCAGAACCACAGTGTTTATGCTCTCTCTGCTTTTAAAATTGTCACTGCAGACTAGTGACTAATTTTACCAATTATGATTGGCACACTGGAACACCCTTATAATTCCCTAGTCTATGGTACCTAGGTACTCAGGGTATTGGGGTTCCAGGAGATCCCTATGGGTTGCAGCATTTCTTTTGCAACCCATAGGGAGCTCAGACAATTCTTACACAGGACTACCACTGCAGCCTGAGTGAAATAACGTCCACGTTATTTCACGGCCATTTTACACTGCGCTTAAGTAACTTATATGTCTAACCCTCACTTAGTGAAGGCAGCCAAGTCCCAGGAAGGCAGAACAAAGGATTTCCTCTGAGAGAGGGTGTTACACCCTCTCCCTTTGGAAATAGGTGTTAAGGGCCTGAGAGGAGTAGCCTCTCCTGACCTCTGGAAATGCTTTGAAGGGCACAGATGGTGCGCTCCTTGCATAAACCAGTCTACACCGGTTCAGGGAGCCCCCAGCCCCTGCTCTGGTGCGAAACTGGACAAAGGAAGGGGGAGTGAGTACTCCCCTGTCCATCACGTCCCAGACCTCTGCCATCTTGCATGCAGAGGTGTGAGGGCACAATGGAGGCCTCTGAGTGGCCAGTACTAGCAGGTGACATCAGAGACCCCTCCTGATAGGCTCTTACCTGGTTAGGTAGCCAATCCTCCTCTGAGGGATATTTAGGGTCTCTCCTGTGGGTTTCTCGTGAGATAACGAATGCAAGAGCTCACCAGAGTTCCTCTGCAATTCTCTCTTCGACTTCTACCAAGGATTGACCGCTGACTGCTCCAAGACACCTGCAAAACCACAACAAAGTAGCGCCTAATCCTGCCAGCTTTCTCGACTGTTTCCTGGTGGTGCATGCTCTGAGGGCTGTCTGCCTTCACCCTGCATTGGAAGCCAAGAAGAAATCTCCTGTGGGTCGACGGAATCTTCCCCCTGCTACCGCAGCACCAAACTTCTGCATCACCAGTCCTCTGGGTCCCCTCTCATCTTGACGAGCATGGTCCCTGGAACACAGGAGCTGGATCCAAGTGACCCCGACAGTCCAGTGGTCCTTCTGTCCAAATTGGGTGGAAGTAAGTCCTTGTCTCCCCACGTCAGACAGTAATTCTGTATACATGTGTGAACTGCAGCTGCTAGGGCTTCTGTGCACTTTAGCAAGGATTCCTTCATGCACAGCCTAGCTCAGATCCTCAGCACTCTGTCCTGCATTGCCTAACTCGCTGAGTTGACCTCCGATTTCGTGGGACCCTCTTTTGTTGTGCTGAGACGACTACCATGCTCAGATTTTCTGAACACCTCTTCAGGTGCTTCTGCAGATGCTGCCTGCTTCTGCATGGGCTCTCTCTGTTGCTGAGCGCCTCCTTTGTGTCCTCCTCCAAGGGGCGACCTCCTGGTCCTTCCTGGGTCCTGGCAGAACCCAAAATCTTCAACCGCGACTCTTACAGCTAGCAAGGCTTGTTTGCAGTCTTTCTGTATGGAAACAACTCTGCGTCCTCCAACACGCCATGGGACATCTTCTGACCAAAGGAGAAGTTCCTGGCACCTTCTGTTTTTGTAGAATCTTTGGCTTCTTCCACCCGGAGGAAGCTCTTTTGCACCTTCATCCGGGGTTTAGTGGGCTCCTGCCCTCCCTGGACACTTGCGTGACTCTTGGACTTGGTCCCCTTCCTTTGCAGGTCGTCAGGTCCAGGAATCCGTCTTCAGTGATATGCAGTCAGTTGTTGTCTTTGCAGAATCCCCTATCTCGACTTTACTGTCTTTCTGGGGTAGTAGGGTAACTTTACTCCTACTTTTCAGGTTCTTGGGTTGGGGTATCTTGGACACCCTTCATGTTTTATTACACTCCCAGCGACCCTCTACACACTACACTAGGCCTGGGGTCCATTTGTGGTTCGCATTCCACTGGAGTATATGGTTTGTGTTGCCCTGAGGTCTATTTTCTTCAATTGTGTTCTACAGTGTTTGCACTACTTTTCTAAGGTCCTCATTACAACCATGGCGGTCTAGGAAATCCCTAGTATTATGACTGCGGCGAAAGCTACGCGGTCGCACCGCCGGGACCAGCGGTTTCACGCCACATTGGTCCCGGCAGTTTTAATCCGCCAGGGCAGCGCTGCTAGCAGCGCTGCCCAGGGGATTACGAGTCCCCCTACCGCCAGCCTTTTCCTGGTGGTTTGAACCGCCAGGAAAAGGTTGGCAGTGCGGGGAGTCGCAGGGCCCCTGGGGGCCCCTGCACTGCCCATGCCACTGGCATGAGCAGTGCAGGGGCCCCCTGCCACAGCCCCGTGCAGCTTTTCACTATCTACTATGCAGACAGTGAAAAGCGCGACGGGTGCAACTGCACCCGTCGCACGGCCGCAACACCGCCGGCTCCATTTGGAGCCGGCTCCTGTGTTGCGGCCGAGATCCCCGCTGGGCCGGCGGGTGGAAACCAGCGGGGATCTCCTGATGGCCGCGGCAGGAGTGTGGCCGCATTGGTGGCCGCCCACGGTCAGATCTTCATATCGAGGGCTCATGTGTTTTACTTACCTGATTTTGGTTTGTGTGTATATTTTGTGTGTTTTACTTACCACCTAAGGGAGTATATCCTCTGAGATACTTTTGGCATATTCTCACTAAGATAAAGAACTTTTATTTTTAGTAACTCCGGGTATTGTGTTTCTTATGATACATTACTATATGACATAAGTGGTATGGTAGGAGCTTTGCATGTCTCCTAGTTCAGCCTAAGCTGCTCTGCTACAGCTACCTCTATCAGCCTAAGCTGCTAGAGCACCACTAATCTACAGATAAGGGATAACTGGACCTGGCACAGGGTGTAAGTACCACAAGGTACCCACTATAAGCCAGGCCAGCCTCCTACAATATCTGTGGGGTAAATTAAATTGCTGCCTCACATGGGGTCAATACCTGAACCAGTACTAGATGTCTATAGTCCCTGTACCAAAAATGAGAGTCAGCAAGGTGCAAATACAGGTGATCAAAGCAGATTGGAGTGGACAGACACCTTAGAGACACTAATGCTCATATGCAGATGGATCGACAAGGTCATACTCAATAGGTAGGGTGATACACAAGCTCACATCCATAGAATATACAGGATGGAGTCACACATATGACATGGTCATTTCACCATCTCTACATGCAGACATGGAGATGTTATGACATAGGAGATGTAAATCTACTGATAGCAACCTATGAAGCCACATCTACATTTAATACTCAGGCAATGTGGGATCTACACATGTCCACTAGTCTACATATATGTTGTGCTTACTACATTATCACAGAAGCTACAGCGAAGCAGCAAACACCATACAACTCAAGTCAATTACCATAATACAGTGAGTACTCACCCTCTTGTGGCTGCTGTGGTGTCCTCAAACAACCATCCACCTCAGTGTAGGCCACTGCCAAAATGCGGGCCATTAGGGGGGTCAGGGTCTGACGGAAACCCCTCCCTCAATGGGAGTACATGCCCAGTTGAGCCTCCGTGATCTTCCGGGCCCAGTGTCTTAGGTCCTCCCAGCGCTTGCGACAATGGGTGCTCCGCTGGCTATGGACCCCCAGTGTCAACACTTGCTTAGTGATGGCACACCAGATCCCTTTCTTCTGATGGACATTCACCTGCATGGATGACACAGAGAAAAGGAGAAAGTCATGTACATGTGCACCCTACCAACGGGAGTGGACACTGCACATGTCTCACAGCAAATTCCCAGAAATACCAATCCTCTCTGCTCACATGCATTCACGTTATGTCCTCTGCATGCATATACTCCCTCAGCAGTACACTTGCCCGAATCAACGTCACACGCAACCACTATGACACATTAATATGGCATAGGACTCACCTGCTCCTCTGGTGCCCCATATAGCTATTCATACAGGGGTAGGACCTCCTCCAGTAGCTTCTCCAGCTTTTCTGGCATGAAGGCAGGGGCCATTTCACCTGCAGGATGTGGCATTATGGCTCCCAGAGGCCGTACAAAGCAGCTCATGTCATGGAGTCAAGTGGGTAAGGCTGCAGAAAATGGTGGTCACAGTCACCATGTGCAGGACCGCCACTGCAGGCGGTCATCGCCATTGGCCCCAGTCTGCCACAGGCAGCAATGTTAACCAGTGACAAGCTGCACAGTGGTTACAACTGCCTACCTCCATGACGACTTCTGCTGGTGGGTTTTGGTCACTTCCAACTGTACACTACACCAGGACAGGCACCTGCCATTTTGTGCACATTTGATTGATGGACGTGCCTAAATAAGTGCGCCATACACAGGCTCGACCAAATGGCGGTGTAAGCCTATGTTGTACCATCATGGTAGTGCTTCATTTTGTGACATTCTTGTCACAATGACATGACATGGCTATATAATTATTGATAGCCATGTTAAGGTACTCAGAGGTACATAGGCTACAGCTATATATTGGTAGATTCTAATACATATTATTTGCTCAGTGCAGGACAGCTCAGTCAGCCGCATATGTTCAATGACACGTGCCATATGCCCTATACGACTTACATGCAAGCCAATGTCTAGCAATGAGGGTGTCCAATGCACATATGCATGGTCGCTATTGTATATGTCATCTGTGCAATGCATCCCCTAAATGTAACATGTGCTGCTTACATGTGCCTACTGCTTTACTCATTGTACATTCTCTCCTCTCAGCTTAGATATCCTGCCATGAGGAGATTGAGACAACCACCAGTGTACTGTCCAGTAGTTGACCTTGCAACCATGGAGGACAGGCATTTAATCCTGACATATCGTATGAATCGTCAGACCATCATGGATCTATGTATGCAGTTGGAGCCAGATATGTTGACAGCCATATGCAATCCCTATTGGATCCCTCCCATAGTACAAGTCTTGTCAGTTCTATACTTTCTTGCCACAGAATACAATGGCCTTAACAGCAGGGATGTCTCAGCCCATATTCAGTCTGGTGTTGCTTTGTTAAGGCACCTGGACAGCTGCATCAGGCTCCCCCAACATGCAGAATTGGCCTCTGTGATGGCAGACTTTTATGATATGGGACACATTCCTCATGTGGTAGGTGCCATTGATGGCACCCATGTAGCCTTGGTCTGGTCACTCCGAGTGCCAATGAACAGGTGTTTAGGAACAGGAAGAACTACCACTCAATAAATGTTCAAGTGGTGTGCCTGGCAGACCAGTACATCTCACAAGTCACTGACAGGTTCCCAGGATCTGTGGATGACTCCTACATTTTAAGTAACAGCAATATACATGATGGCATGACTACACACAGAGAGAGCCTGGCTCCTTGGTATGTATGCATATTTAGCTGTTTCACTGTAATGGCACCTGTCATCACCTTCTCACATTCACAGTACCTGTTATTTCACTGGTCCTACATTTGTATGCACAGGTGACTTCCTTGGCTGTTGACACCAGTGAGGCACCCTGCCATGGAAGGTGAACTCTGTTTCAATGAGGCCCACGGGAGGACAAGGTGTGTAATTGAGCGAACATTTGGCCTACTGAAGGCCAGATTCAGGTGCTTGGACCTATTTGGAGGTGCCCTCCTCTACTCGCCCCAAAAGGTATGCCAAATCATTGTTGCCAGCTGCATGCTCCACAATCTTTCCCTGAGATGTCAGACACCATTGCTAGCTGATGAGGGTGAAACAGCTGGACCAGTGGCTGGAAATGCTCAAGTGATAAGGAGCCAGAGGAAGAAGGTGCAGCTGGCTGTAGGACTGAGCTTATCAATCAGTACTTCCAGTGACATACAGGTATGTTGAGTGAGGTTTTTAAAATCCTGCATGCCCACAATCATTAGTGACAATAGTCCTCCTGATGTGATTCCTCAACGGAGGTGTAATGTGGTCCTATCCCTATGTGTGAGTTGTGGAAACTGGATGATAGAAAGTAAGGTGCACAGTAAAAGTCATTCAACTCAAACATGTTCTCACTGCAGTTTCCTACATTCACTTCTCAAATGAACAGACCAGTATTAAGCTATAAGTCCTACATTATCTTGTTCTCATGCCATTCTACCCACTGACTTTGGTTTTTAAATCTGTGTCTCTGCCACCTATGGCTTGTGGCATTCATAGTCATTAGCCAATGGTAAATGATTACTGAAATGAGGGTTGTACATGACAGATAGCTGGTAATGTGATTTGTGTGAATTTACTATAACTGGTGGTGTATATGTAATATCTGGGGCCCCCTACTTAGAAGGTATTCTACAGTGGGCACAACATCTCTAACCTGTCTATGTGCTTTGTGTTGCACCATACCTTCCACCCTGATGGTACTCTCTGTCATGCTCTTTTTCCAGGTTGGAATACTGACTATACTGTTGTGTGGGCCTGGATTTCAACCTCTCTGACATCTGTCCTGGGACATATCGGTTGTAATGTATCTCCTGTTGAAGGTGTCTCCCTCTGCTGTCCATTACACTGCCTGTTCGATGTAAGGGGGCATTATCAGACCACAGTTGGCAACCATAACAATTGTTGATGTTTTATTGAAGACACATATATAGGTGGTCATTCCGACCGTGGCGGTCGGCGGTGAAGCGGCGGTAAGACCACCAACAGGCTGGCGGTCTTTTTTCATAGATTCTGACCATGGCGGTTACCGCCATGGCCAGCCGCTGCTTCACCATTCCGACCGCCACGGCGGTAACGACCGCCGGTGGAATTCCGACCCGCCTGACCCCGGCTTATCGCCATGGATTTCATGCGGTTTGGGACCGCCAAGAAATCCATGGCGGTAAGCACTATTAGTGCCAGGAAATCCCTTCCCTGGCACTGATAGGGGTCTCCCTAACCCCCTACCCCCACCACGACTCCCTCCCCTACCCCCCCACCACCCCTGCCACCCCCAAAAGATTGCAGGACCCCCCTCCCCACCCCGATTCCCAACATATACACACACATACACGAACCCATCCATGCACGCATTCATGCACATACACACACCCCCCACATTCATTCATGCATTCATGCACATACACCCCCCGCATTCATGCACGCATTCATGCACATACACACCCCCTCGCATTCATGCACGCACTCAACCGCCCCCTCCACATACACACAAGCACACCCCCATGCACGCACACAACTCACAAAACCCCCCCCCCCCTTCCCTAACGGACGATCACCTTACCTGCTCCGGTGATCCTCCGGGAGGGAACGGGACCCATGGGGCAGCACCGTCGACACCGCCACGCCAACAGAACACCGCCACAGCGAATCACAAGTCGTCATTCGCTGGGCGGTGTTCTGTTGGCGTGGCGGTGGAGGTGGAGCTACCTCCACTTCCCCGCCTGCCGCCAGTATGGCTGTTGGCGTCTCTTTGTCCGGAAACGGGCGGAGCGCTGCCAACAGTCGTAATGGCCTGTGCGGAAGCCCGCCAGCACTGGCAGTCTTCCGTACGGCGGTCCCTCGGCAGTCTCTTGGAAAGACCGCCAAGGTCAGAATGACCGCCATAGTAGTTGTATTCAATGGTGGTTATTGTGCATATCATGATTGTGAAAGGCAAAATGAAGGTATTAAAATTGTCCAAAAGGTGATGAGTGAGGTCATGGTAGATAGAATGATCAGGGTAGCTCCTACAGCAGTTGTTTTCACAGGTCCAGGTGCCATTGGAAAATGGAGTACTGTCTCTGAACCTTCAACAGGGTGTCTCAGTGGCACACAAGGGAGACAAATCAGGTGAGGTTCACTACCTGGCAGTGGGTTTGGTCTTGGCATCTGTCCAGCGGATGTCTGGATAGACGCCCATGTTTGTGGGGGGTTCTTCAACTATAGAGGGATGGGTGTCTGAGGCCTGTGGTTCCCCTGGCAGGGCCTCCATTCCACGAGCTGCCGCTGTTGTAGATGGCTCATATGTTAGGTTGATAGTGGAAGAGGCCTGATAGTGGGTCAAGGAAACATGCATGGTGGTGTTGATGTCCCTCAGCACTGCTGCAATGGAGGCCATAGTGGCATTGTGGGCCTGCCACTGCTGCATGATGTCCTGGTGGTATTCCCTCTGCAGCCTTTGGTTTTCCTCCAACATGGTAATAATCTGTCCCATCCTGTCCTGGGATTGTCTGTATCCTCCCAGGACTTGAAAGATGGTTTTCTGGTCAGTGGAGTCCCTTGGGGGCTCCATCCTCTGGCACACAGCTTCCCTCTAATTCCCCCCACCCCCAGGTGCCTGTGCCCCAGGCATGGTGTGCCCACTCGCAGAGTTAGCAGGACCTTCATTGTCTGGGGTGTGAGGGGTCGACTCAGGTCCCTGTACGGTGGGGCACACAAGCACACAATCATTTACTGTTGTATTGTACAAGCTCACCAAATAGATGGTATGACTGATGAGGACCACTACGTGGCAATGACAGCAATGCAACGGCACAACACAATGTCAACCAAGGCTAAACACAGCTACAGCTCTGTGACTAATGCAAATGGCCACTCATCCAGCCCTCCAACACTGAAATGGACTCACCATGGTATGGAAAGTAAGATGGCAGACTCCATGCACATGCACAACATGCACAGACAGGACATTTACCTTGCATACTCATATACTGTCCTCCCAGTGGGGTAACATAGTGCAAAGTCCAGTTATTTTATGTCACATCTAGCAAGCCTGACTATTCACCATGTTACATTGCTGAACAGTCATGTGAAGTATCAGGCACTACCTGAACCATTCCGCAGTGCTATATATCCCATACCTGAATGACAGCACCTAACATGGAGTATGGAACTCATGTCACACACTACTATGTACCATCAATGGTATGCTGTGAAGCATCTGTCATTGTCATAGCTGTAAATCATGTTAAGCTACTGTATGCAGGACATGACAATTGTGGGACATGGAAGTACGGGGTACTTACCAGAGTCCAGCCCCCCCAGTTATTCCAGGCAGATCATCAGGATGCATATTGTCCTAGACCTTCTCCTCCCAATATGTGAACTGTGGGGGAGGAGGTAGGGAACCACCTCCAGTCTTGTGCATGGCGATATGGTGTTGTGATGCCATGGAACGTACCTTCCCCGTAGGTCATTCCACCTCTTCCTGATGTGCTCCCTTGTGTGTGGATGGTTGCTTATTGAGTTGACCCTGTCGACTATTCTTTGCCACAACTCCATTTTCCTAGCTATCGATGTTTGCTGGACATGTGCTATAAAAGGTTGTGGCTCTACCCTGACAATTTATTCCATCCTAACCCTCAACTCTTCGTGTGTGAACCATGGGTGCTTTTGTGGGGACATGGTTGTGGTTGTGTTGGGGGGGTGTTTTGTGTGAGTAAGAGTGCGGAATTGGGTGATTATGTGTGGGTGGTGCATTGTGAGTGATGGGCACTTGTGGTGATTTGTGTGTGCTTGTAATGTGTGTTGTGTGTTAGTTGTGCTGGAGTGTGGTATATAATGTGTGTGGTGTTTGTGTGGCTATGGTGTCAGGGTTCTCTCTCTCTGTGATTGCCTGCTCTCTGTGTATGTCGTTTTTCTTGCAAAGGATTGTGGGTTGTGTGGGGATGTGTTATATACTGCAATGAGTAGGTGTGTCTGGTGTGTGGAGGTGTGTCAGGTGTGGTATATTCCAACTATCCAATGTGGTATTGTGTTCTGACAGTGGTGGATTTTGACCATGGCGGTTCACACCGCCAATGGTTTACCACCATGGAAGAACCACTGTGCTGATTTGTGGCTCATAATCTGGTGGGTGGATTTGTGTTGGCCTGGTGGTGCTGGTGGTGGAACTGCCTCTTTCCCGCCCTCCCGCATCCTGGTGGTGGCAGATTTTTGGCTGTTTTATGGTGATCTTTATGGTGTGACTCTTAATACGGTGGTCGGATCATCGCCAACATGGTGGTCTTTTGGCAGCCGGCTACTGCGGCAGTCTTCCCAAAAGACCACCAAAGTCGTAATGAGGCCCTCAGTCTTGGACAACACTGCAATTTTGCAAATGCTGATTGATAAACATGTATGTTTTAACTAGTAAACAGAAAGTTTGGTGCAAAATAGGGAGAATAATGGCGCTCAGGGTACTGCTAGGCCAAATAAAGTATTTAGGGGTAGCCTACACAAGGGAAACACCCATCCCTCAAGGGTTCAAAACAAACCCAACATTAATTTGCACAAGGTGAGGCCCCCTTACTAAAACAATATTTTTTACTTTCACAAATTACATACGTCAAAGAATCAAATGAGTACAGTTCAAATCAAAAAAGTCAAGATCCAAGTGAGTGGTTTCAAGGGGATACAATCAAGAAATTTCTCATCAGTCAGTGTAAAGTCCAATCCAGTTTAGAGATTTAATAGGTCGCAGTAGCAAAATTTTTTGCAACAAATTCATGAAGATACATTCTGAGCCAACATGTGTTTCGTCTTGGGGAATTCTTCTAATCCCCAGCGACTTCTTCAGGGCTCTATATTGTAAATAAATGAATGGTATTAGAAACCAAAATGCTCAGACTATATGAAACATCATACAAAAACTAGAAAAGCGTCCCATTCAAACCCGAAGGCAAGAAGTAACTATAGAAGTGAGAGGAAAGTAGATAAAGTCCAATGTTAAACCAAACAAATCACCAAATACAGAGAGAAAAAGAGGTGCTACCAGTCACCCTACATATTACATGTCACCAATAATTGCACTCCCATCTATTACAGTGGCACGTTCACCAAAATCTTTCCTTACTGCTAACACAAATCCCTCAAGGTGTTGTTCATGCATCAAAACGAGTGAAGTTATTCGTGAAAGGTTCCCGCTAATCTATACATGACAGCGTTGTCATTAACATACCTCATAAGCTTTCAATCTTTGAAATTTACTGCAAGTCTCTCCAAAGGGTAGGTAGTGTTCCAAAATAACTACTCGAAAAAACAACATACCTAATTTAGCCAAAAGAAAGCATGACATGCCAATAAACAAGTTACTAACGACCGTAATTTCAAATAAAAACAAACAAATGGAATTTGCGTGTCTTACGTCCAAATCCAAGTTTTTAAGAGACTTCAGTAACTTGAAAAAAGCCGTTTCGTTCCAGGCTATGAACATAGAAATACAGAAAGAAAGGGTCGGAAATGTGAATCACGCTAGCAAATCGTAGAAGTTATTAAAGCCCTTAAGGCTAAAGCAAAGTTAAAATGACCCATATTTTCTTACCTAACCGTATTGCATGTCGTGTAGAGTAACGCCCAAAACAATATAAGACGCCAGGTATGTTTTAACTAGTACTTTGGAATGTTGAGCACTCCATTGGAGACAATGGAGTGCTCCTGGCTTCTAATGGCTGGTAGAAGCATAGAGCATTAACATTCCAATATTTCCCTTTCACAGCAGTTGCTGTGAACAAAGGCTTTACAGAGCCTGAGGGGATTTCAACACCCTCAGGCTCCGTGAGTCTTTTGATTTATTGATTACAACATTCTGCCCTCTAGGGGATGAATATTCTAATAGCCTTCTAGTCTGCCAAAGCTGGGCTATATCAGTCACTAAAAGCCGGCTCCCTTGTTTCATGTTGGAGCAGGCCTTTAATGGCCACTATAGCTCACTACGGCGGGCTATAAGACTGCACTAAAAAAATCCTTTATACTGTCTATACAGCCTTTCATCTTGTACATAAGCCAACTCTGTGGAGTAAATTTACCAAGTTAGGCATCTAACTTATTAGGACTAATAACAACACTGCACAATTCTACTTTTCTGATAGGCGGGAGTAACGTTTTACTCCAAAAATACAAACAGGGAATTGCTTTATAAAAGGGTGCTTGTTGGTACCGCTGTTATTTTCCTTATTCCTTTATGATTTACAGGCCCAATTTCCGCAGTTGAGCATTTTCCACTGCAACTCTCCTCCCAATCTCTCCCTATATAGATGTTTTCAGAGGATGTGGTCACCTTTGACATACTCCTGATTGGATTATAGCGTAACCTTCATGTCCATTTGCCTGGAAGAATTTCCTTAAGATTAACATATCTAAAACTAAGGTGGTTGCTTTCTGCAGTAGGAAATATTACAAATCCTTTGGATGGCACCTGGGGTTGAGAGATTAGAATAAGTCACAACATATACCTACCCCAACAGAGTATTTTCTCACAGCCTTGTAAATAGATATCATATCACAAAATTAGGGAATAAAGCGTTCTGCAAATCAATAGGAAAGAGACATGTCATGCATTCATTGGGTATCCTGTATTGGTTGGTACGAGGGCAAGATTTTACAAAGTGTGTGTGTGACAAAATGAACAGTTCCAGTTAAGACACTCAGACTGGAATTGAAATTGTCCAGTACATGTACCCAATCTTTTTCAAAAATACTTTTCAGGGATAGAATACACGCCTCCAGTGGTTCCTTGAGAGAGCTAATAAATTATGAAGCGTTAGTAGCTCCAAAAAAGCACTTTTGATGCTAGTCGAGTAGCAAAAATGGAAAAAAGAGTAACTTGGCACCATTTTTAGTTATCACATTGGTCTTTGTGCTCCAAAAGACTCACAAAAACTGTAAGAACAAGAATTTTGAATCAGGAACTCTGAAATTATTCAGGGAAGAAATAAATGGTGGCATAAGATGTAGTCTGGAAAAAATGCTACATTACAAAAAAGATGTGATTATTAAGTAAGAAAAACTTGCTCAAAAAGATATATGATTACAAAAACAAATACAGGGAGTGCAGAATTATTAGGCAAGTTGTATTTTTGAGGATTAATTTTATTATTGAACAACAACCATGTTCTCAATGAACCCAAAAAACTCATTAATATCAAAGCTGAATATTTTTGGAAGTAGTTTTTAGTTTGTTTTTAGTTTTAGCTATGTTAGGGGGATATCTGTGTGTGCAGGTGACTATTACTGTGCATAATTATTAGGCAACTCAACAAAAAACAAATATATACCCATTTCAATTATTTATTATTACCAGTGAAACCAATATAACATCTCAACATTCACAAATATACATTTCTGACATTCAAAAACAAAACAAAAACAAATCAGTGACCAATATAGCCACCTTTCTTTGCAAAGACACTCAAAAGCCTGCCATCCATGGATTCTGTCAGTGTTTTGATCTGTTCACCATCAACGTTGCGTGCAGCAGCAACCACAGCCTCCCAGACACTGTTCAGAGAGGTGTACTGTTTTCCCTCCTTGTAAATCTCACATTTGATGATGGACCACAGGTTCTCAATGGGGTTCAGATCAGGTGAACAAGGAGGCCATGTCATTAGATTTCCTTCTTTTATACCCTTTCTTGCCAGCCACGCTGTGGAGTACTTGGACGCGTGTGATGAAGCATTGTCCTGCATAAAAATCATGTTTTTCTTGAAGGATGCAGACTTCTTCCTGTACCACTGCTTGAAGAAGGTGTCTTCCAGGAACTGGCAGTAGGACTGGGAGTTGAGCTTGACTCCATCCTCAACCCGAAAAGGCCCCACAAGCTCATCTTTGATGATACCAGCCCAAACCAGTACTCCACCTCCACCTTGCTGGCGTCTGAGTCGGACTGGAGCTCTCTGCCCTTTACCAATCCAGCCACGGGCCCATCCATCTGGCCCATCAAGACTCACTCTCATTTCATCAGTCCATAAAACCTTAGAAAAATCAGTCTTGAGATATTTCTTGGCCCAGTCTTGACGTTTCAGCTTGTGTGTCTTGTTCAGTGGTGGTCGTCTTTCAGCCTTTCTTACCTTGGCCATGTCTCTGAGTATTGCACACCTTGTGCTTTTGGGCACTCCAGTGATGTTGCAGCTCTGAAATATGGCCAAACTGGTGGCAAGTGGCACCGTGGCAGCTGCACGCTTGAATTTTCTCAGGTCATGGGCAGTTATTTTGCGCCTTGGTTTTTCCACACGCTTCTTGCGACCCTGTTGACTATTCTGAATGAAACGCTCGATTGTTCGATGATCACGCTTCAGAAGCTTTGCAATTTTAAGAGTGCTGCATCCCTCTGCAAGATATCTCACTATTTTTGACTTTTCTGAGCCTGTCAAGTCCTTCTTTTGACCCATTTTGCCAAAGGAAAGGAAGTTGCCCAATAATTATGCACACCTGATATAGGGTGTTGATGTCATTAGACCACATCCCTTCTCATTACAGAGATGCACATCACCTAATATGCTTAATTGGTAGTAGGCTTTCGAGCCTATACAGCTTGGAGTAAGACAACATGCATAAAGAGGATGATGTGGTCAAAATACTCATTTGCCTAATAATTCTGCACTCCCTGTATAATCCTGTTTTTAATTTGTTGGGTCATTTTAAGATAAGCTTCCACTAATTTCCTAAAGGTCATAGATCACTTACCTACACCTCCTCCTATGTTCTTTCAATCACTAAAATTAAATGTCTAAATTGCCTATGTAGAAGTAGGTAATGCATGGGCAATCCCACTTCGCATGTAGGTTACAGAGACACGGCCACCACATCAAAACTCTAAGATTTCTCAGATCATCAGTGATTAGCTGAACCAGGCAAGGGTTTTTCTTTGCTTCTGGGACTTGCAGTCCCAATATTATTATTGGATAAACCGGACTACTTCTTCAAAAATGTAAAGGCTGTCCTAGCTAAATTGCTCGCAGAAGAACCTGAGAGACCTATACGTTTTTTCACAAGGGTAGGGAGCTGAGGCTAATTTATTCAGACCTGCATTTTATAAGGCTTCACACTCCAACTAAAGGCATCCGGGCAGTAGAAAATTAAACAAATCGCTAAACAAACTTTAATAAACCCTGTAGGTCAGGTCTTGCTTGTAGCTTTGACTTTGCCTGTGTTTTTTTAAATATATGCATCAGGACATATTCGCACGCAGCCTGGAAAAGGTGCAATGTTGCAATGGGTTGACTTATAAATTCCATTCCAAGATAGTTGTTGATGCACGTTAATTTGTGATGTATGTGCATTCCTGCATTTTGATTCATTCACACTCATCATGATGCATGTATGCATATGTATTGTAACGGACTCTGGTCCTGGAATATCAAGGAATACAGCAGGTCATATTGACTTCTGTCAACATACCTCTGTTTGATATCTGTAATGTGCTAGCAGGGGTTGCTGGAGTTCAGGGATAGGGTATTTAGGCATGGCACAATGACACAATGTTTTCAGGCTAGTAGTTAGCTTGCACAAATTCAGTTTCCATGAGTGCCAATTCAGTGGGATCATTTTAGATAATCAATTTTCAAGTCCAAGAATACAATCATCCTCCTTAAATGGTAGAGATCTAAAGATTTTTCACACCAGAAACCTCTTGCCTCCTCCCCTGCTTCAGTCAGTTCCCCAGGACGTCCCACTGCCTTGGTGACCAAAGGTATGGACAGATGCATGCAATGAAGTCTCCTATTTGTGCATGTTTGTGTATGAATGGCATTGGTCCAGAGCCAGTGGCCATTGAAAGCTCATCATGCACCTTCAAGTAAGAACTTTAACATGTGTCTATCCCTGAACCTTCATAAACTTTCCCCACGATGACATGCACATGACAACTAGACAACCAGGCATATTTCATTCTCACAACACACACACTCAATTCAGTTTAATCCAATCAATAAATCTTTATTCGATCTTTGAAAAAGACTGTAAAAGTACAGAATGAAAACAATGCAAAACAGCATCATAAAATTAAAAGTCATAATTAATTTACAGACTAGGCAAGTCATCATATTATGTATGGCCTAACTAATATAGAATCACAGTACAACTGCAAGGTGTTGTCATTAACAGCCGTTAAAAAACACACCCTGTAAAAATAAAGGTCATCTACTTCTCCATGGATTTCCTGCTGCCGATTGACGATTTAAAAAAAGAACAGACACCAAAACAAATCTGCTGATTACCTAGCGAAAGTAAATACAATACTGCCTCTATACTTTTTAAAAACCAGTGGTTTCACAATGTGCTTAAGACAGAGAGAAAATAATAGTTTATAAACTTTACAGAAGAAAGTAAAATGCAGCAGCAACTGCGCTGCCATCCCATCGCAAGGACAAGGGGGCAGCTTGGAGTCCCACGTCTTACACCCATCAGGGAAGCACAGGAGACCCCACACTGTGCCTGACCTGAAGCTCAAAAGGAGTAACCTCTCCCAATGTGTAAACTCCAAATTTGCGTATGGGGCTGGTACTAAAAAGTCACATACTTAAAGCTGCTGTAGAGCACCATAATTTCTTTGGGAAAGAGCCAACTCTTCAAAACGGGACTTAATCCACCTCTTATCAGACTTACTGATGGACTCTGGAATCAAAAACAGATCTCCAAGACCTATATCAGAAAGGGACTTGTTAGTATAGCTTAGCCAAGGAATTCATATGCCTCTGTCCTTATTAAGGCAATCACGTCAGACCTCCTTATTACAAACAACATAGTTATTAGTCCAAACACTATCCCACAACATTAGTGGGGCCAGTGTAATAAGGTCAGAGACTTGATCCAAATGAAGCTCAGAGTGCAAAATAAAATTGGACCTGGAGAGTGGTGAATTCATTAAATTGCATACAAATTCTATTTTCCTCCACATGTATGACAGAGGATTCTGATACCCTCTCACTCCAGCCCCATAGGTGGCGGTGGGGACACATTGCATGCTAGAGACCTTTAAATATGGGGAGAATATTCTCCTGCCAACCTTCCGGGAAAGGTTCAGTTGGGAATCTCCCACCCTCCCTAGTTTCACTCACACAGTATTCACCTGTGGTTGACAGGAGTTATTTGTGTCAAACATTATACCCAAATAGAAAAAATGTACACCAATTCACTAAGCACTGCTCTTGCATCATGATAGAAGACAAACAATCCCACCCAGACTGCAAACCATTATATGGGATTTTACAAAGTTGGTCTTTAATACTGCATCATCAGCATATATTAATGCCAGAACAGGAGAATTCGCAATGAAAGAGATGTCCTTGGTAGAAGCTGGGTGGAAAGATCATTGATGTAAATAATAAAGAGAAAGGGTGCCAAAGCACATTCCTGGTGCACCCCACTAGCTAAGGGAAAAAAATTACACAGTTCTCCTACTTGACCATACTTTACCCTTGCACTCAAGTTTTCATGCAAGGAGTGCAAAAAATTGACAACAGACACGTCGACCTCAAGATTAATCAGCATCAGCCACAGTTTGCTTCTGTTCACCTAATCAAAGCAGATGACAGGGCCACAAAGGCCAGGAAAAGTGGGCAGCGCTTCACAATAGTATATCTATTTAATATCAGATGTAAATTCAAGCACTGCTCTACTGTGCCTAGCCCAGGATGGAAGCCATACTGATAGGGAGACAGAATGTTACTGTCATTTGCCCACTCATCAAGACAATTAAAAATACACCCTCCCCAGGATCCTCACAGAGCTGTCAATAAGGGTGATAGGTCTATAGCATGCAGGGGATCCTCTGTCCCCTTTTTTAAAGATTGACACTATGGTGGAGAGGGTCCAAGACTCCGGGATCCAGGTGCACAAGGAGTTATTGAATACATTTAGCAACAGGGGAGCCCATAAGTCATGACTACATTTAAATAAGTCCATGGGAATCCCATCAGGACCTGGTTCTTTGTCATTCAGGGTACAATGAAGAGCATCCATGACTTCCTGCATGGAAACCTGAAAAGTTGGAGAGTACGCTACAAATGCCCTTATCCTGCGCTTGGATGCTATATCCTTAGGCATGTAACAGATGACGGTAAAGTGCTTGACCCAGTCCTGACCAGAGATGTTAACCAACAGGAGTTGGTTCGGTGGAGCATCCCACTGATGAAGGCAGATACCTATGTCACAGAACACCTTGCTGTAATTAGGAGCGGCTGCATGCTCAAGAATTTCCCAGTCCCTCATAAACAGGGTGTGCTTCCTCTTCTTAAGAGAAAGCTTAAGGCTTGCCTTGCATCTCTAACAGCCCCAGCATCTCTGGGAGTCCTAGACAGAGCCTTCCTCAGATGCTGGTTAGCCAGAGAGCAGCTGGCATCAAACCAGCCGGAATGCTCAGACACAGGGATAGCTGGTTTTGACAGGTGACCCCTAATGGTATCACATAATAACTGAAAACAGTTGACAAGAGATTCTCCTGAAGCACTACTTAAACAACCCATAAAGACTAAGAAATACCTTTGGAGGTAGGAGCCCAGTGTGGCCTGAGGATCTTTAAGAAACCACACCACTCTTAGACCATCCATGGAATGCAGATTAATGAGATCACACTCTGGGAGTTTATGATCTCTACGCTAGGGGAAGGCCCCAACAATTGAGAGGGCATTGTGAGCACCCCACTGGGTTTCAACTACCTCCCCAGCAATGCACCACTGCAACAATTGCCTGGAGGTGAATATGCAATCTATTACAGATTCCCTACCACCTTTCGTACATTGAGGCTTACCTGGCCCGGTACCCTGAAGATTCTCCAGAACATCCGCCAGGTCCAGCATAGCAATCAATCTCTTCAGCTCCTGCCCCTGGTATCTCCAAGATTGCAAGCAGCTGAACTCACACAGCCTATCTCTCCCAATCCACCCCCTACTTTAGCATTAATATCCCCAAATAGTAGAATCCATGACTCCAAAACTTGCTCACACCCTCATAATTCAAGACCCATAATATACTCAAAAAGGTCATCAAACTATAGTAAGAACTCAAGAAGTCAATATTGTAAAAATTGACCAAATAAAAACGAAAAGCACTGCGCTTATCTTTGATGAGCAAAGCTTGAAACAAATGGCTAGCTGTATCAACAGCTGAAACCTCAACCCTGAGATTTATCTTAACCCAAATAACAAGGCCTCCCCGAGCCTTCCTGTGAGAGGAAACCACCACAGGAGTCAACTAACATTTGAAGCCCTTGCACACAATAGAAGAGATAGCCAAGGTCTCCTGAATGGCTACCAGATCACATTTATCAATAAAAGTAATCCTGTCAGGATCCATAACTTTATCTTTAAGTCCTGCCACATTCTAGCTAATAAGGGAAAAAAGGCTGGAAGGAGGTATTCCCCAGAAGTCAAGATTAATTGGCAATGATGGAGTAGCACAAAAGGCATGAGTCTACAGGGGAATAGACTTGCTCGGCACTAGTGAGCTAGGCTCTGTTCTCACTGTGACTAAAGTAGATAAGCAGCAAGCTCAGCTAGAGCCCTTAAGAACAGTCAATAGGGCTGAAGGCACCTCAGATGATGATCAAACAGATCCAGAAGTTGAAGAAGATTCAATACCGCCCAAAATCAAAAGGGGTCTCCATTACAGTAGGTTTCTGCAGGTTCTGACAGAAAGTAAGGATTTTTCCAATTTCTGCATCCTGCTTATCCAATTTCTCCTGAATTGGTGATGGTAGGTCTTTGAAAGAGTCCACGAGTTTAAGCAAAGCAGATGCCCAAAAAGCTGATAAAAGGAGGAACAGCTGTACTTACAGCAGCACTTATAGAGCCAGCTGGGCTTGAGGTGACATCTACAGCCTTTCAACTCTTCTGCTGGTACTTTGCAACAAGTGAACATGCCAAAGAAGAGTGAGCCATAAGTGACAGTGCTAAAGCTGGCCAAGAGGAGGAGTGCCCACGGTAAAGCTCATCTACGGCAACAATAAGGCTAGGCCTCTGCAGTGGTTCCTGCTCCCTCATCTGATTCACAGCTCAGTTATTGGTACCCACATTATCTGCCTCCTTGAGCATGACTGGACGAGTAAGACCCAGAGACAATCGATGCTCGGCCAAGTTGATTTCTTTTGAAATGACTCCAACTGCTCTGGCAAGATAAGAACCAATAATATTATATGTAGTACCCGTTGCCAGCTTGGCACCCACAATCTTCCTTTTGCCCATGATGCCCAGTAAAGCCCTTAGTTGGATGAAATATAGTATGCACGGAATTCATGGAAACAGCAAAACACAAATAACAGCAGCAGGTGCAGTCTTCAAAGGGCAAGTCCCAGCCAGATGCTGTACAATCCATAAATCACAGGAAAGCCCCCAAAAATCCATGAGAACCAAAAACAAGGCCAGAAAGGCTTGCACCAAGAAGGCAGGCCCAGCCAGGCCTCACCTGGCCACGTACGGGTAAAGACGGGCCCGCTCCTACCCACCTTTTTGTCCGGTCCTGGCCCTGGCATCTCTGGGAGTCCTAGACAGAGCCTTCCTCAGATGCTGGTTAGCCAGAGAGCAGCTGGCATCAAACCAGCTGGAATGCTCAGACACAGGGATAGCTGGTTTTGACAGGTGACCCCTAATGGTATCACATAATAACTGAAAACAGTTGACAAGAGATTCTCCTGAAGCACTACTTAAACAACCCATAAAGACTAAGAAATACCTTTGGAGGTAGGAGCCCAGTGTGGCCTGAGGATCTTTAAGAAACCACACCACTCTTAGACCATCCATGGAATGCAGATTAATGAGATCACACTCTGGGAGTTTATGATCTCTACGCTAGGGGAAGGCCCCAACAATTGAGAGGGCATTGTGAGCACCCCACTGGGTTTCAACTACCTCCCCAGCAATGCACCACTGCAACAATTGCCTGGAGGTGAATATGCAATCTATTACAGATTCCCTACCACCTTTCGTACATTGAGGCTTACCTGGCCCGGTACCCTGAAGATTCTCCAGAACATCCGCCAGGTCCAGCATAGCAATCAATCTCTTCAGCTCCTGCCCCTGGTATCTCCAAGATTGCAAGCAGCTGAACTCACACAGCCTATCTCTCCCAATCCACCCCCTACTTTAGCATTAATATCCCCAAATAGTAGAATCCATGACTCCAAAACTTGCTCACACCCTCATAATTCAAGACCCATAATATACTCAAAAAGGTCATCAAACTATAGTAAGAACTCAAGAAGTCAATATTGTAAAAATTGACCAAATAAAAACGAAAAGCACTGCGCTTATCTTTGATGAGCAAAGCTTGAAACAAATGGCTAGCTGTATCAACAGCTGAAACCTCAACCCTGAGATTTATCTTAACCCAAATAACAAGGCCTCCCCGAGCCTTCCTGTGAGAGGAAACCACCACAGGAGTCAACTAACATTTGAAGCCCTTGCACACAATAGAAGAGATAGCCAAGGTCTCCTGAATGGCTACCAGATCACATTTATCAATAAAAGTAATCCTGTCAGGATCCATAACTTTATCTTTAAGTCCTGCCACATTCTAGCTAATAAGGGAAAAAAGGCTGGAAGGAGGTATTCCCCAGAAGTCAAGATTAATTGGCAATGATGGAGTAGCACAAAAGGCATGAGTCTACAGGGGAATAGACTTGCTCGGCACTAGTGAGCTAGGCTCTGTTCTCACTGTGACTAAAGTAGATAAGCAGCAAGCTCAGCTAGAGCCCTTAAGAACAGTCAATAGGGCTGAAGGCACCTCAGATGATGATCAAACAGATCCAGAAGTTGAAGAAGATTCAATACCGCCCAAAATCAAAAGGGGTCTCCATTACAGTAGGTTTCTGCAGGTTCTGACAGAAAGTAAGGATTTTTCCAATTTCTGCATCCTGCTTATCCAATTTCTCCTGAATTGGTGATGGTAGGTCTTTGAAAGAGTCCACGAGTTTAAGCAAAGCAGATGCCCAAAAAGCTGATAAAAGGAGGAACAGCTGTACTTACAGCAGCACTTATAGAGCCAGCTGGGCTTGAGGTGACATCTACAGCCTTTCAACTCTTCTGCTGGTACTTTGCAACAAGTGAACATGCCAAAGAAGAGTGAGCCATAAGTGACAGTGCTAAAGCTGGCCAAGAGGAGGAGTGCCCACGGTAAAGCTCATCTACGGCAACAATAAGGCTAGGCCTCTGCAGTGGTTCCTGCTCCCTCATCTGATTCACAGCTCAGTTATTGGTACCCACATTATCTGCCTCCTTGAGCATGACTGGACGAGTAAGACCCAGAGACAATCGATGCTCGGCCAAGTTGATTTCTTTTGAAATGACTCCAACTGCTCTGGCAAGATAAGAACCAATAATATTATATGTAGTACCCGTTGCCAGCTTGGCACCCACAATCTTCCTTTTGCCCATGATGCCCAGTAAAGCCCTTAGTTGGATGAAATATAGTATGCACGGAATTCATGGAAACAGCAAAACACAAATAACAGCAGCAGGTGCAGTCTTCAAAGGGCAAGTCCCAGCCAGATGCTGTACAATCCATAAATCACAGGAAAGCCCCCAAAAATCCATGAGAACCAAAAACAAGGCCAGAAAGGCTTGCACCAAGAAGGCAGGCCCAGCCAGGCCTCACCTGGCCACGTACGGGTAAAGACGGGCCCGCTCCTACCCACCTTTTTGTCCGGTCCTGGCCCTGGCACACAACCAGGCATGCCCCACATGCATTCTGTGCAGCAATGAGCACAAACAAGCTATATAGTACTTCCCCCAAATAGCATGTTATCAACGGCTGACTCCTGGGGCCATTTGGCAGTAGTGATGTCTTAGTCTCACCGCACCAACAAAACAGCTCCAATGTCAAGCAAATGAGTGAGCACAAACGTGCAATGTAGCACCTCCCCCAGACAGGTGCAGCTAGTTATCAAGGGTCACCTCCTGGGACTCCAGGGGCAGGATGAATGTCGTAGTCCGCCCCTCACCAACACAACAGCCCCCATGTCCCACACCACACAAAATCAACCTCATATGGATTCCACAGATTACCACCCCTGACTCTCAGCTAACAAGCACTCAAACTCATGCTCATCAACAGATACTCTGCAGTCCATTGTATAATCTAGATGTCATTCTTCCTAAAGACTACAGCGTTCAGCATGTGCACCATGTTCAATAATTCATAGTGCTTCTTCTCTCTAGACAGGTGAGCAACATTGAACTTCCTGTAGCTCCTCACATGTACTTTCCACATTTGAAGGCTGAATCTGTAGTCTTACATCTCATGTTCAGGGCACCCAATAATAGTGAAGACTTCATGCATAAATTCTTGAACATCCTGTCCATCCCATTAAATTGACACATACACACCCTCTACATGACAATTTCAATTTTCCTGACAATACAAATGATAAAAACACCCCTCTCAAGGTCATCAACGTACTCAGTGTAGGACACCATGTCACACAAGAAAAACATTCCAATAGCTACATCCTTGACCTCATCTTGTCAATATTACCAACCATCCAAAGCAAACGAACTATTCCTGCAGATTGGACGACCATGTTACCATCCTTATCACCCTGTTCAACATCCAAAACACACAATAAGGTCAACTGAAAAGAGCATAGACTTTCGGCTTTTCAAGGGCTTCACTTCTACAATGTCTACAGCACAAACTCGTCTTCAACTCTGCGATCTCCACACCAATATCCAAAGTCAACTCTCTTATACAGGATTTCAGTTACTTTGTGGAAAACTATATGAACACCAATACTCAACTAAATAATACAAGTGCAAGCTGAACCCCTTAAAATCTTCATTCTCCAAAGACCTTGGTAACAAAACCTTTCAATACCAAAATAAAGAAGGAATGTGTTGTGTTTTAAGTGTTGTGAATTAAAATAATGTATTCCACTATCAACATCTCACCCTCATCCATAACTTGAATGACGTTGATGGGTCACATTCTCCACTGGTCCACATCCTACCTCTGCATTATAATTACAAATACAAATTAAAAAATACATTAAATAATATATAATACATATAGAAAAATAATCCACACTAATTATGTTTACTCATAAAACAACAAAAACATAACATTATAAACCATTTAATATAAAATGAAATAAATCACTTAAAGAAAATACCCAAAAATAACTGTGCTAAAAACATAGAGAAAACAATTAAATTATAAATGTAATAAAAATACATTATATTCACTTTAATTCAAATAAATTACTCATATTTAAAATGACATAAATGTACATTCATTAAAAAAACAAAACATTAAATCATTTTTAACATGTAACACTTTTAATTGTCATAAACAAAAATTATCCATGGGGTCATGTCCAAGGTGGACAAATGGCTAGGTTCAAACTAGTGTGTCATGGTGGGCAACAAAACCATGGATTTAGGCCCAGATCTCTGAATGTGGTTGAATGTATGACATTGTTAAGTATTCCGTCCATCGTCTTTTTTTTTTTTTTACTTTTAGAACTTTGGCATGTTCCTTCCTCTAACCCTTTGTGCCTGCAGCCTGTCTTAGGTCACATTTCAGGGTGTAGCTGAGAGTCAGACTTTGCAGATTTGCAGGCAGTCACACAATAGTGGGATTAGGTTTGTCCCAATGGGCCATTAACTGGCTTGATGAGGGGACAGAGCCCCACTTTCACTTGAATAGGCTGTGCCCTGTCTCCTCACAATAGGCATAACAGCCCTGTATTGTCACTGCAGTCAGCTTGTAGCCAGGGTAGGGGAATCAGGAAATTCCAAGAACTTCAAAGAACCTTTCTAGAAACTTCTCCTACTTTCTAGGAGCAGGGCACCCCGGTACAAAAAGGGGACCTTCAGACACACTCTTCAGTTCACCACTGAACTTGTGGAAGGCCTCTCAAAGGATTATCTTCTGCTGTACCTGGAAGGACTGCTTTGCTCCCTGGAGCCTGCCTTATCCCCTTTGAGGCCAATCCTGCCGTTGAGTCCTACATCTACACCTGCATGCAGGACTTCCAAAAGTGACAAACAAGAGCTATTGCTGGCCTCCTGTTCAGAGCCAGAAGGACATAACATGTTCCCACCATCTTGAACCTGTACATGGACCCAGCCTGAGTGAGTCCTGAACCCCCAAAAGTTCTCCATCCACCCCCGGACACTTGCTTGTGGTGATAACATTGACCATGTGCCTGTGATTGGTGCTTTTATCTTTTATGCACTATTTTGAACCTTAAACTTTCAAAATCCATAACTCCACTTCAACGGATTGGATTTTTGTTGTTTTTGTGTAATATAATTTATTGCACTGTACTCTATCTAAATTGGTTAGGGATTTTTCATGTGTTGTGTTTTTCACTTTATACCGTTTGTGTGCTGCATAAATATTTTTAATTTACTGATTTTTTGTGGTTAACTCTGCAAGGGACTGTGGCAGTTGCTTGACCAGGACTCACAATCCAATAAACCAACAACCCAGTTTCTCACAGACTGGTATAGAGGAGTGATGTTGATGAGGGACGCAGAGTGTGTAGGAAGCTCAGGGGAAGAATAGAGAAGTAGAGAGGCAGAAGGTGCCATTAATGGTTGTGGCACTCACTAGGATGCATTTGATGGAAACCATTAAAAAGTGGAAAGGGCTACTCCACCAAGAACCATAAAAGCACCTCTCATATTAATTGGCTATGCGTGGTTATATATTTCTCTTATCTTCCTGTGTTATAGCACGTCTTTCTAGTGTGTTCATGTTTTGGTAATCAGTTGTTCTTTCAATAGTGTTCTATATAGTGTTGCTTATTTATTTGAATGGGCAAAACTATCATGAGCGTCTCATGGCCACGGTCCTGACATTCACTATATATCTTTGTTTCTTTCCTTAGTAGTTGTTGTTTCATTTCCATTCTTCTTTTTATTTATAGTCTATAAAAGATGAGTTGAAACTACAGTCCATTATGGAATGTGATAAAAACCTGAATTCCACGGTTTATCACAAGATTACCTGCCCGGTCAGTTAGACTCCTGATTGGCTAAAGGACTGACCTTTGTTTGACTTGGCCCCCTATGCAGGGTCACCCCCAAACGTTTCAACTTCCTCCTCCTAAGTTTTGTTAGCCTTAGGACTTTGTAAACTTTACCACTGCTTGACAGTGGTAAAGTGCTTGAGCTCCCTGTTTAAAACATGGTAACGTTGGCTTATACCAAATTGGCATAGTTAATTTACTTATAAATCCCTAGTAAAGTGTACTACATGTACTCAGGGCCTGTAAATTAAAGGCTACAAATGGGCCTACAGCATCGATTGTGCCATCCACTTCATAGCCTTTCAAACATGTAATGAAGGACTCTGTACACTTTAAATTATAGTAAAGAAGTTTATTTAAGTACAGCTCTTCATTGTGTGGTGTCCCTCTCACCTGATTGTGGCCTCGCCAGCTAGGATCTGAGGCAAGCACCTTGACAACAGAACAATGACAGCTAAACATTCAAAATGTGGCCACCTTTGAGAATAAAAAGAACGTAAGAATAAAGACAGCAAGATTATAACACGTCTCAGGCCTGCCATTGCAGTCTACGCATGCCGTTTAGACTGCCATTTGGACCTAGTGAAATGCACGTTTTGCCAGGCCCAAACCTTCCTTTTTAATTTAAGGTAGGCCATGGACAGCCCAAAGGCAAGGTGCAGGGTATTAAAAAAGTTGGACATATAATTTTAAGTTTGACATAAACTGTTAGGGAAAGCTCTTACATTTGTTTCTCACTACTGCAAGGCCTATTTCTCCCATAGGGTAGCATTGGAATTGCCTTTTATATTTTATAATGTATATGTAAATTTCAAATTGGAAGAGATAACTGGTTCTTGTTTGGTTTCTCCTAATCCTAATTTCAAATCCTAATTTACGATGAAGGTGGATTCAAATTACACCAGAGTATAAAAGATGGACCCTTAGACAGTACCACTTCAGTACACTTTTGAACCTGTTGCCAGGAGGATGGACCACTGTACTGTTGCAAGGAGTGCCACTGTACTGGATTTCTAGACTGCCACACTTAAGGAGCTAATGCCTTGCTGGCCTGCTGCCCTCTTGCCTGGGGTCGAAGAACTGCACCTGGAACCCATCTTTTACACAAGAACTAAGAGTGACTTCAAAGGCTAGTCTGCTGGCCTCCTGATCTGAGCCTCAGGTACATAATAAGCTCCCCAACAGTTCCTGGACCTGCCTTCAGTGTGTTTCTGATCCCCAAGAGGTGCCTCTCAGATCCTGGGCTCTTGGTGTGCCTTTTGAGCTTTTGAAGTCAATCTTTTGGTCTCTTTGTGACCTCGAACGGGCCCATTCACACCCAAACCACACCCCTTACTCAGAAAATCAGCAGGAGCTGCTGCAAGTCCATCTCTTCACACAGAAAGCATTTATTACCCATGGAGTACCTCCAATGTGAGGTACCAGCCCACCCATTTGTGACACCTGGCCTGCTCCTCGTTCTACACCAGCCACTGCCAGCAACACTTTCCTTGCTCCCAACAATTTTCTCCAATGTGAACGAGACTTTTGGTGCAAAACTTGAGAAGGTAAACCTTAAGCTGGACTAACGTAGGGACTGTGTTTGACCAGCACTCCATTGTGTTCGGCCTGAATTTTTTTACTTTGACCCCCATCTTGCATGACCAGATAGCCTTGGTTGATGCTTTCTGCTTTTAGGCACCATTTGCAGTTTATTCTTTAAAAATTCATAACTCCGGTTCTCCCGATTGGATTTTTGTCATTTCTGTTTTGTTTTATCCATTACACCCCACACCCCAGTCAACCAGTAACCCCTATTTCCAACAGCCTTTATCTGTAATCTGTGTCATAAATAAAGTAACATACACCAACCTGTGAGTGAAACTCTGATACTACCAATTTGCTTATTCTAGTCTAGACATTCATATGCTGATCGAAGTTGATGTTCTTTTACTTCTTCTTTTCACAGAAGATGTTCTCAAGCAGCCCTTAAAGTAATACTGTCAAGATACGTAAATTACACTAAACCAGCTCATTTTTTAAGACATTATTACGTGACCTAATTCCCTGTATCTTAAAATAACCAAGTTCCCCTTTAAACAGGAAAACGTTCCAAAGAATTTCAAGGTAGTAGCATTACTTCTCTGGTAAAATGGCCCTGTGATCCTTAGGATATGGACTTTTGCTGCTCTCTGTCACCATACACCTATTTTGCTACTCACTTCTTCTGCACTCACCATGTGCTCAACTATTTTCCCCTTCTTCCATGCGCTTATCCCTCTACTCCCTTCTCTTTCATTATTCCGTCTCACCATGCACTCAAATCTCTACTCCTTTCAGATGTTATAAATATGTGCCTAACCCTAAGCTCCCATCTGCGCCTATCTATTAGTATGGTTACCCTTCTATCACTTCCACTGATTTCAGTCTTTATGCACCCACCTCTCAACCTCCTTCTCTCATCACATACCCATTGATAGACTTCTTTCAAGGCAATTACACAATTAGTCTACTAATGTGTCATCTTGTTTGACCTTAGCAGCAGTTGCATGCTAATAGGTAGTTTGAGGGGTTGTCCTACCGCTAAATTCAGATCTGCTGCAGAAAGCAAATACCTTGGAGAACACTAATTCAGCATCAATCAATAATGCAGCATGGAAATTGCTACTTTGTAAGTGGATGAAGGTGCCCTTCATATTCTGTACAGGAAGAGACTCGCCTAATGATGGTCTTGAACTGCTCTGCTGCATTAATCACTGACAGCCATCAGACTTTCCTCAACATCATAAAGAAGAGGTGTAAGGAGACAAGTGTTTAAAGGGACATGCTTCTTAATATGTATAATACATTTTTATGAGCATTTTAACAACACGGTGAAAGAGTTAAAATTTCAACCCACTAAGGGGCACATTTATGAAAAGTGGTGTCACATCTAGTGCAGCAACACTTTTTGTCTGCCGCCTAGAGCCCCCCTAACGGCACTATTTGTGCACTGTATTTAATATACGGTGCACCATGGTGGTAGGTAGGGATCTAGCATCAGAATTTTTGATACTAGTTTAGTGCTTTGCAGGATTAACATAAAAAATTCTGACACCAATCCTGCACAGCACCCAGAGGCTCATTGTAACCAATTTGAGCCTCCTTTTAACGCCTGCTCTGAGAAGGCATTAAAAGTGGGGGAAAAAATGACGCAAAAAAATCTTTTCGATTTCTTTGCGCCATTCTTTCAGCCCCCCTAACGGGGGAATATCCCCTTTGCACACAATGTGCCTGGTGCATGCATAATGTAACACAAAGGGTTACAAAGTGGCATAATGCATGCATTGTGCCCCTTTGTAAATATGGCACAGCGTTTTTGGCCATCTAACGCCACATAAAAAAAAAAATGCTAATGTGTCATTAGAATGGCACTAGGCCCTTTTAAATCTGGGCCTAGGTTTATCAATTCTAGTGGCGTAACAAAACTTGAAGGAGTGGAGTCCCCACCACACTCAGTAGCACTCAGGCTAGAGTGGTGTGCTGAGGGGGCACCCTGGAGCTCACCCAGCCAGAGGACTTTGTTTTGCCACCGTCTATTTCTCTATCTGGAATGACCATCCATTCCTATTGACGATGTGCCCTCTCATGCAAACATAATATAAGCATCATGTGACCAACATTTTACAGTTTCCTCTTCAGTCTACTGCATTACCCCAGTCAGACACCACCTTTCTTTCTGTTTCCAGTATCTCATCAGTTCTGTATATCAGTGTCCCAAGTTCTGCCATAATTGCCACTGCTAAACTGTGTGCAACACTTTGAATTAGCTGAAATTACAATGAAATTGTGATGCAGTGCAGCGTTTCACACTGCACACTGTTTTCTGATCTGTGCAGAGTTCTGACGGCCAGTGAATGCAACACATAAACACGAGGGCAGGTACTGTCTACTGTTCATCACCCTAACACAGAGGGGCTTATTTACAAGCCTCTGTGGTTCAGGGCTGCTCAGCAAGTGTCTTGTTGCACTGCACTGTGCCACCGGAAAAGGGCAGAAATGTGTGGAGTCTACAAGATACAGCACATTTCTGTCCACTCCACCTACGCTGGCACTAAGATAAGCTGTCTAGCTCCAATGCTGGCACCCTTGCACAATAGTGCAAGAGTGCCTGTGTTGCAGGAAATGATTGTTTATGTTCCAGAAGGTGTCCCTACCTACACATAAACAATCATTAATGGTGTTTTGCTTTTTGAGAATGCAGCATACATGGAAAAAGCAAAAACAAGGATAAATAAAAGTATTTCTCCTTGTTGTGCCATTCTAACCCCACCCATGGGGTGGTGTTAGTTTTTGGCGGTGCCTCAGATTTACGATTTCTTGTAAATCTGAGGCAGTGTCAAAAGCAATGGGTGTTATGTGGAAATGCCCACAGCAACACCCATTGCACGCTCCTCTACCGCAGAAAACTGCATCGGGGGCTATATTGACAAGGCGGTGTTAAGCCACACAAAGTGGCTTAGCGCCACCTTGTAAATGTGCAAGTGTGACAGCGCCACATGCTCCGGTGGTGCTAGGGGGTTGTAAAAAAGCCCCTTAATTTGTAGCTTGTTGCCTGAAAGTGAAGCTTGATGAAAACAAATAAAGGCTTCAAAGTGTCTCATGCAAACATGTCAGAAAAGTTGTGGAAGCAAAATCTGCAAACTGAACTGGAAACAGAAAATGCTGCAAATCCCATGGCATGCACAGGGATTCTTTTCAATATTCCCGGGGAAGGCTCGTTTACACCATTGCAGTCAAAATGCAATCTCTGTGTCATGGCCCTGTGTAAGGAAAATTTCTCAGCTTGTACTGAAAGCGGTTAATTCGTATTTTAGTGCGACAATAACACCAATGCCCAAAAATGTTACCTCCATCATTGATCTAATAAATTGAATGGCTTCCTTTCAATTACAATCCATTAGGTACCAATGACTTAAGCATTGACTCGGTTATAAATCAAGAAAGGTCATGATCGTCACGTTTGACCTTACAACCGCATGTCAATTCCATTTACTCAGGGCTTTTTCTAAACCATGGCACTGAACGTTCAAGATTATTGTAGTTAATTTAGTAATTCAATGTGATTAATGAAATATTCAGATACATGATGATAGGTTTCTCCATCTGTAGAAATGCTTTTAGTCTGATATTATCATCGACATGAGGTAATCATATAACATTACCCCAGTTACATTGGCCAGACCTGTTTAAGCCACCAGGCTTCGACTGAGGAGTAATGTAAATGGAAAATCCAATTACTCCATGTCGAAAACAGCTGCTGCTTCTCTGCCTCCAGATCTATTATGACGAAGAGACTGACAGCGTCTGAATGAAGGCTCTCTTTGCACAACTTCGAATTTACATTAAATGATTTGCAACCAGATGTTTCCACTTCATTTACAGGGGATGGATATCTCCATATTACACTGACGCCTTCGCCATGCACAGTTTTCTCATCAATCATTTTACTGCAAATGTTACAGTGATATTATCAATGATGTCAAAAAAGATGGCATGAGTGATGTAATAACTGGGGAAATTAGCAGTGCATGGCAAGGGTGAGAGTTATAGTTATCTTAAGGCAAAAGTTATAGTTACTGGAAATAACTCTAACTATGACAGCTGAATTTCTATGGTTTTGTGCGTTAAAAGTCTGAACCTATCTATACCATCCCATTACCCTTGGGGACCAGATTTAAGAAGCTCCTAGCTCCACCTTCGCCACATTTGCGTTTTTTTTGTTGCAAATGTGGCGTTAAGATGGCATTCCCCCTGCACCATATTTACAAAATGGCACAATGCATGCATTGTGCCATATTGTAACCCATTGTGGCACATTATGCCTGTGCCAGGCATACTGCATGCAAGGGGGGGTGTTCCAATGCTAGGGGGCCCGAAAACATGCTGCAGTGAAATTTAACAGATTTCACTGTGCCATTTTTTCTGTCATTTGTAATGCCTGCTTAGAGCTGGCATTAAATATGACGCACCCATTTTAATCAATGATCCTCCTTGCACTTTGCTACACTAGCGTCAACATTTTGGATGCCATAGTAGCAAAGTGCCACAATCGCATAAAAAATGTAGACGCTATTGTCTTAACTACCACCATGGTGCGCTGTACGTTAAATTAAATATGGAGCAACTATTGTATGTCAGAGCTGATGTGCCACTTATTTTCCCAAATCTGAGCTTTGGTTTTTTAATGAATGTCTAAGTTTTTTTAAAATTCTATTTTCTAACTTTAACGTCCTTGTAACTTTTGATATTTTTTTCAGTGAGTTTCTATGGTTTTTTAACATTGAGTAAGATTCCCATCACAATGCACATTGGGGGCCGGAGGTTGGACACAGGGTCTGGCCTGGCATTGTGTGGCCCTCACCCGAACTTTCTGCTCCTGCCCCCTCTCCTTCTTCCCATCCATTGCCCAAGTCCATGCCTCTGCTCCCTCATTACAGCCCTGTGTGGCCGTTGTTCTGCCACTACCCTTCCCACCTGCCCTGAACAGTTAGTTTGCTGCCCCATAAACCTCCTCCCTATCCTCTGTTGTCCAAGTCCATTCACCAGCCACCTCCCCCCTGCCCTTCATGGTCCGTTATGCTTCAACTGTCCCTCCTGTCTGTATTATGGTCATTTTGCTGCTCTTGCCTCTTACCTCTCCGGTGTCCATGTGCATGTTCCCTGTCCCCTCCCTATTGCTTTCCATGGTCTGTTGTGCTCCACTGCCAATCTGCTTGCCCTGTATGAAGTGTTGTGCTGCTGCAACCCCTGATGCTTGCCCTGTAATGTCAGTTTGGTGCCCCTGCCCATCTCTCTTCTGATCTCTCTGTTATTTCATTCCATGTCCCACCCCATTCCTCCTGCCATCCATTATCCAATGTACCATAATTGCCAACATTTTTAACTTGGCAAGAGGGAGATTTTGGAAACAAAACTGGGGAATTGATTTTCCACATTGATTTACATTGAAAAAGAGGAGATTTTAGACAGGATGCAGCTAAAATAAAGCCCTTTTGGGCTGAAGAACATCAGGTGACTTCTGTCTGAATCAGGTCTATTGGCATGTATGGTTGTACTGCTACTGTCTCTTTCTTCTGCACTCAGTGGTCTGTTATATTGCCACAGCCTCTCTTGTCTGTCCTGAAGGATTGGCTTGTTGCTCCTGTCCCCACTTTCTCCTGTTCTTCATGGTTCATTGTGTTGCCACTGCCCCTCCCACCTGCCCAGCGTGGTCAACTTGTTGCCTCTGCACCCTCCTCCCTGCCCTCAATTATCTGAGTCCTGGTCTCTGACCACTGCCACTCAACAGTATTCTAATGAACAACTAGATTGTTAACATTCTAAATTTAATACAAACCTGTGGCATGCCTGATGTCATCTTGATATAATCAAAACTGTAAACCTGAACCATTTCCTTTTGAAATTATAAAAATGAAAGGTTTTTGTTCCCATAGAAATTATGGTGAGAGCTCTAAAAAACAAAAATGGGGTCATATTTTCTGAGTTCTTATAGAATGACAAATAACTTTTAAATTATGTGCAATTCTTATGTTACAAAACAACTGTGTCCTTGTGTAATGTAACCGAGGCTCTTGTACAACACTCCAGTACCTTCAGGTCAAATCTGTTCTAGATAAAACTGAAAAAAAACTACAAAATTAAGTAGTTTTCACACTTCTGTCAATTGGCTATACTTGGCATAAATTTTGGTGATATGTGTGTTACGTTTGGGCTCTTTTTTTCTCTGGTGCACATTTTTGGAGAGTTGTTTGTTATAAAGCTCTCTAATTTCCTTATTTACTGCAGTAACCTCAGTAGAAAATGCTTTCAGTTTTGAAGTGCTGACAGCCAATCAGATCTCATCATGAGATCTGTGCTTAGGCTCCACCAAGATATACAAATTTGTTATTTGTTTATTCTCTCTAAAACTACTGAACAGATTTACACCAAATAACATAAAGGGGGTCATTCTAACATCGGCGGGCGGCGGAGGCCGCCCGCCGAAGTTCCCCCACCAAAATACCGCTCTGCGGTCTAAAGACCGCTGAGGGTATTTTGGGATTTGCCCTGGGCTGGCGGGCGGCCGCCAAAAGGCCGCCCGCCAGCCCAGGGCAAATCAACCTTCCCACGAGGACGCCGGCTCAGAATTGAGCCGGCGTAGTGGGAAGGTGCGACGGGTGCAGTGGCACCCGTCGCGTATTTCAGTGTCTGCATAGCAGACACTGAAATACTTTGTGGGGCCCTCTTACGGGGGCCCCTGCAGTGCCCATGCCATGGGCATGGGCACTGCAGGGGCCCCCAGGGGCCCCGCGGCACCCCCTACCGCCATCCTGTTCCTGGCGGGAGACCCGCCAGGAACAGGATGGCGGGAGGGGGTGTCAGAATCCCCATGGCTGCGGAGCGCGCTCCGCAGCCATGGAGGATTCTGTAGGGCAGCGGAAAACCGGCAGGAGACTGCCGGTTTTCCTTGTCTGACCGCGGCCGAACTGCCGCGGTCAGAATGCCCTGCGGGGCACCGCCGGTCTGTCGGCGGTGCTCCCGCCGACCCTGGCCCCGGCGGTCTGAGACCGCCGGGGTCAGAATGACCCCCAAAGTGTGCTTTCTGGACCAAAAGCTACCTTTCTGCCAAATATGGTGACATTCTGTCCATCATTTCAGGCTGCAGGTGTGTCTAAGGACTCAATGGGAATTAACATGGAAACACACTTTTTTTAGAGCTCCCTTGTTCTTGGCCCCCGTTTGACAGATTACCCTGAAAACTTTTATGTACAATAAGACCCAACTTGACATTTTTTTTTGGAACATTTCCTGAAGATTGATCAAACAGTGTTAAAGATGGAGGCAAGTCAAAAAACATTTTTCTATGGAAACTAGGTCCTAACTATAACTACCTAATGGTGAACACAAGTAGGCAATATATAGGTATATATATTCACCTGTTATAGTTAGAGCTGTTTCAAGTAACTATAACTTCTGCCCTAAGGTAACTATAACTCATGCCTCTGCCACGCAGTTTTTTCATCCAAACTTTTACTGCAAATACTACATTGATATTATCAATGAAGTTATCAAAGATGTCATGAGTGCTGTAATATGTGGGGTGATTAGCAGTGCATGGCGAGGGGGTGAGTTATAGTTACTTGAGATAACTATGACTATAACAGGTGAATTTCTATGGTACGTTAATTCAACCACCACCATGCACAGCCTTTGGCTGTGCATGGCAGGAGTTGTCTGCAGGGCCTGCCCTGTGGCTAGGCCCAGCAGCCAACCCCCTATAATCTCCAAACCCCATGCCACACACAGCCTTCGCCCTTGTAAAGCAGGAGTTGGCCGCAGGGCCTGGCTGCAAGCATGCCTTACGGACAATCTCCTATAAACTCCCAAACCCACGGCATGCACAGCCTTTGACTGGGAGCGGTGGGGTTTGGCTCCAAAGCCCGGCCTGGCATAGGTGGTTATAAGGGTTTGGCCGTAACTCAAAAGAATTTCTGGCAAAAAGGATTCAATATTCCATAACAAGCAAAGATTAACATTCAAAACACTCATTAATAATCAGACATACCACCATGCAACAGGAGGGTTTAAACCCTCAACCTACTGAGTGTCAGTACAATAGATTTACCAGTAGGCCACAAGTGAATCTGCTATGCTATCAAAACATAGCTATAACATTCAAACCAAACATCTTGCTAGTCTGACACTTTGATGTCATTCTACACAGAGAGTAATTGCCATACCAATCCATTATGGGATGGAAGAGAGAGAAAGTGTGAGAATGAGAGAGACATTTAGAGGAAGACTTCGACAGAGAGAAATTGAGAGAGTAAGAGAGAGGGGGAGAGATCAAGAGTTTTTTCTACACTTTGATAAATTATATTTTTAGAGTGAGATATTTTAGTAAAAACTGAAAAGAAAAGAAAAAATTTCCTTGTCAATTAAAAAGAGTAAGATCACATTTTGGTGTACCCTAAATATTTGAATTTGCCAAGGAATTAAAGCAAGAATTTTACTACTGATACACCTAGATTGAAGCCCTCAGCCTTCAGGGTGAAAGCATGAGACCCTAACCCCTAGACCACAGGAAACTCCTTCTAATCCACTTTCCAGACATTGGGACTGATTATGAGTCTGGCGACCGCCATGTCAGCAGAGATGGTTTGATTGCCACAGCATTGGCGGTCTGACTGCTGTATTACAATGCACATGGTTGCATAGGCACAAGACCGCCACAATCCCTGCCAGCACCGCAAGCCTGTTGCAGACCTCATATTGGTGGTCTGGGAATTTCAGGGAGGTGCAGGTAAGAGGTCCAATGTCCAGATTACAAAGTGCCTTCCTGTCGACCTCACTGTGGCAGTGGGCATCAACAGCCTTAAATTGGCAGAATAGAGCAAAATGGGGTGTTTACAGACCCAATCCCTTCTTGTCACATCAGTCCCCAATGTGGACCCCTTTCTCCAGGGCGCCCCATCACATTAGGAACTCTAGCCCCAAAACAGATAGGCAAAACTGTGATTGTACCTGTCACATTTCCTGCCATTGACTAAAATGGACATGTATGGTCCTTTCTTCAGCAATGGCATTGTAGCATGTTGTTGGAATTTGCCCTTTTGCAGGGTCATCCCCAATCTTTTTGACTCCTTCCTCCTAATTTTTCTGACCTGTTTCTGTTGGCTTTTGAACTCTGAGCACTTTTCCACTGCTAACCAGTGCCAAAGTGCATATACTCTCTGTGTAAATTGTATGGTTGATTGGTTTATCCATGATTGGCTTATTTGGTTTACTAGTAAGGCCATAGTAAAGTGCACTAGAGGTGCCCAGGGCCTGTTAACCAAATGCTACTAGTGGCCCTGCAGCACTGGTTGTGCCACCCACATAATTAGCTCTGTAATTATGTCTCGGACCTGCCACTGCAGTGTCTGTGTGTGCAGTTTTAAACTGTAAATTCGATTTGGCAAGTGTACCCACTTGCCAGCCCTAAGCCTTCCCATTTATTACATGTAAGACACCCCTAAGGTAGGCCCTAGGTAGCCCCAAGGGCATGGTGCAGTATATGGTTAATGTAGGACATATAGCAATGTGTTTTATGTGTCCTGGGAGTGAAATATTGCTAAATTTGTTTTTCACTCTTGCAAGGCCTGTCCCTCTCATAGGTTAACATGGGGGTACCATTAAATAGGATTAAAGTGTACATTCATTTGGGAGCGGATAGACATGTGGAGTTTGGGGTCTCTGAGCTTCAAAATGCCACTTTTAGAAAATGAGCATTTTCTTGCTTAAACCATTTCTGTGACTCTGCCTGTTTGTGGATTACCTGTCTGGGTCAGTTTGACAGTTGGGCTGGCTGCACCTCTCACTAGACAGTGACACAAAGGGAGTTGGGGTGTAGTCTGCATTTCCTGATGAGCCATCCGTGTTAGGAGGGGGGGGAGGAGTGGTCACTCACACCTGAAAGGGCTATGCCTGCCCTCACACAATGAAGTCTCCAACACCCTGGTGTGTGTCTGGGGCCTGGCCTGGGCAAGGCAGGATTTCACAAATAAGAGAGACTTTGCTTTGAAGTAAGCCTACTTCAAAGGGCAAAATGGTTATAAGAAGGGCACCCAAAAACACAGACTTCAGAACACTTCTGGAAACCAAGAGGAACCTCCGCCTGGTGAAGAGCTGAGGAAGAAGAGCTGCCCTGCCTGTGACTGTGCTTTGTGGAGCTATCCTGCAGTTGCTGCTTCTGCCTGTGCTAGAGGACAAAGACTGGACTTTGTGTGCCTTGCTTCTTGTGAAGAACTCTCCAATGGCTTGATTTAGAGCTTGCCTCCTGTTGTTTGAAGTCTAAGGGACAGCAAAGACGTCTCTCTGCCAGCACCCGGAGCCTCTGCTGAGACTCCTACTCTGCCAAGTGGTGCCCATCCAGATCCTGGGGCCCTGAAAGGAGAAACTGGCAGGACAAGAGTGAGAAATCCATACACAGATCGCCGTCTAGGGAAAAGATCGACTCAACTCCAATCCGTGGCTGAAAAATCGATGTGCCGCCGGCTTCGCAGCTGAACATTGACGTTCCCCTGCAGCGTGACTGGATGATCGAAGCACGCATTTGGAGAAATGACGGAGGCTGGTGAGATCGCAACCTGCGTGGTTTTCAGATCATTGTGCGGCTGCATTTCCAACGCAAACACCGCTGGGTGTGTAAAAATGACGCAAGGCCTGCCCGGACCCGAGAGTGCTGACCGGATCGACGCACCGCTCTCCTGCGGAGAGAAGAAACGACGCACGCCGACCCGACTGAAGGAGAAACAATGCAAGGTCTCGCTCATGAGTGATATCGACACATTGCAAGCCCTTTTTGATGCACACTCACCTGTGCTGGGTTATTTTTGACACGCCGAAGGTACATTCATGCTAACACTCTTAGCGTTGTGTTCAAAATTACATGAAGACTCTTTTTGCATTTTTATTGATAACTTGACTTGTGTTTTGTGGATTTTTGTCATTTTGGTCTTGTTTTGTTTAGATAAATATTATCTATTTTTCTAAACCTGTGTTGTGTCATTTTGCGGTGTTTTCATTGAGTTTCTGTGTGTGTTGTTACAAATACTTTACACCTAGCACTCTGGAATTAAGCCTGCCTGCTTGTGCGAAGCTACCAAGGAGGTGAGCGGGGGTTAGCTGAAAGTGATTCTCTTTCACCCTGATTAGAGTGAGGGTCATTGCTTGGACAAGGGGTAACCTGACTGTCAACCAAAGACCCCATTTCTAGCACATGTTTAAAATATTTTTCCACACGTCATGCATATGTGTTTTTTTTACTCAAAATTTACACCTGCATCAACACCTATGGAAAATATACATTATTTACCTGATCACGTCCTCTGCAGGGCTCCAACTCTGGAAACATTGTAATATGGTGGGTGTGGGACTGCCACCAAGGTGGGCATTCTGAGACCACTGCTGCAGTGGTCCGGCAGTGCAACACCCAAACTCGGAATCAGGCCCATACAAATGACATTCAACCCAACCATTTTGATGGCAAAAAGACTTAAACGTTCCATCACAAGGAATGAAACAGTCAAAGCACTAGTTAATAAATAGATATACTGCCATGAGATACCAGGATTTAAACCTTCAACCTACTCAGTGACAATCTAAGAGCTTAACCAGTAGGCCAACAGTTGCTCTGCTGTACTATGCATATAAACCTAGCTACAACATTCAAACCACATATCTTGCCTGTGTCCCGCTTTAAAGCCATTCCTTGGAGAGGCTATTGTTACTTCAAAGCGTCAGACAAGCAAGATCCTTGTTGCCAAAAGAGCAATGCTGGGGGAGCCTGGAGGCCCCCTGGTCCTAGCCAGCACTCAACTCCAGCAGGTGGTGACATTTCTCCCCCAAGCAGGGAGGAGCAGGCTTTAAACAGCAGCTCCCTGCTTCTGAGAGCAATGTTTTCATCTTTTTCTTTGCACGTATATTTGCGTGCAGGGAAACAGATGAAAACTCCACTTCTCTAAGCAGGGGCTATGATGCTACAATTGTTTTTGATTGGTGGGAGCTATCAGCTCTCACCAAGCAAAAGCAAACAACTGCTTCCTGAGTGTGGGCAACACAGGAGGTGGCAGGAGATCCTGCAGGAGATCCTGCCAGCAACTGCAACAGTTTCCAGGTCATGCATCCTCCGAGGGCTGCCTATCTTCAGCCTACACCAGAAGAACCAAAGGAATCTCCAGTGGAGTGAGCAAGTCACTTCCCTGCTTCAGCAGGCACCTCTCTGCAGCGACGACCGGTGGCTTCGGTCCCCTCTCCTGGGGACTAAAGTGACTCTGACAGTCCCAATGTCCAACTGTCCAACTTTGGTGGAGGTAAGGGCTTGCATCCCCAAGCAAGACAGTACCCCGTGCATCGCATGACTTGCAGTTGCCAAGGCTTGTGTGCGACCTTCCAAGAAGTTCTTCGTGCATAGCACAGCTTAGGCCCCCAGCACTCCACCTTTCAATGCACATCATCCTGAGTGGTTCTCTGGTGGCGTGGGAATCCTTTGTGAGCCTCCATTTGCAACTTCTTTGCCCGTGCTGTCAGACTCCTGTGCATGCTGCCTGGTCTTCTGAGGGCGCTCTGAGTTGCTGAGAGCCCTGTCTGTCTCCCTCTCCTGGGTAGAGGCCACCAGACCCCTCCTGGTCCCAGGCAGTGCCATTTTCTGCTAACTGCAAGCTTTGCGTGTGCCAAGGCTTGTTAGTGGAATCCAGTGAGGCAAACCAGACTGCATTCATCCATCCAGCATGGGACATCTTCTGCACCAACCAGGAACCCGCATCCATCTTCTTTGGTGCAATACTGACTTTGTCTTTTCACCGGTGATTCTTCTTTTGCAGCTTCTTCTGGGTTAGCAGGGGCTCCTGTTCTCCCTGGACTCTTCAGTGTTTCTTGGACTTGGTACCCTTCTTCCACAGTTCTTCAGGTCTAGGAATCCATCATTGGTGTCTTGCAATCTCTTCTGGTTCTTGCATTATCTTCTATCAGAACTTCTAGAGTATTTTAGGAAACTTGCTGTGTTTTACTCCTGCTTTCCTGGGCTCTGGGGTGGGGTACATCACTTACCTTTGGTGTTTTCTAACACTCCCAGCACCCCTCTACACACTACACTTGACTAGGTGGGAAACCAACTTTCGCATTCCACTATTTTAGTATATGGTTTGTGTTCCCCCTAGGCCCATTGCAACCTATTGTGATTTTCACTAATTGCACTGTTTTCCTGCTGTGTACTTACCTGTTTGTGATTACTAGTGTATGTATTGTGTAATTTACTTACCTCCTAAGGGAGTATAGACTCCAAAGTATTTTTGGCATTGTGGCCCTCATTCTGACTTTGGCGGGCGGCGGTCGCCGCCCGCCAAAATCAGGCCGCCGAAAGACCGCTCTGCGGTCAAAAGACTGCGGCGGCCATTCTGGCTTTCCCGCTGGGCCGGCGGGCACCCGCCAAAGGAGCACCCGCCGGCCCAGCGGGAAAGGCCGTGCAACAATGAAGCCGGCTCCGAATGGAGCCGGCGGAGTTGCAGGTGTGCGACGGGTGCAGTTGCATCCGTCGCGATTTTCACTGTCTTCAATGCAGACAGTGAAAATCTTTATGGGGCCCTGTTAGGGGGCCCCTGCACTGCCCATGCCAATGGCATGGGCAGTGCAGGGCCCCCAGGGGCCCCACGACACCTGTTCCCGCCATCCTGTTCCTGGCGGTAAAAACCGCCAGAAACATGGTGGTGGGAAGGGGGTCGGAATCTCCATGGCGGCGCTGCTTGCAGCGCCGCCATGGAGATTCAGCCCATGCAGGGGAAATCCGGCGGGAAACCGCCGGATTCCCTTTTCTGACCGCGGCTTTACCGCCGCGGTCAGAATGGGCTGGGAAGCACCGCCAGCCTGTTGGCGGTGCTTCCGTGGTCCCCGGCCCTGGCGGTCTTGGACTGCCAGGGTCGGAATGACCCCCTGTGTGTCTAAAAAAAGTACCTTTCTTTTTGTAACACTGAGTATTGTCTTTCATGTGTGTAAGTACTGTGTGACTACAGTGGTATTGCGAGAGCTTTGCATGTCTCCTAGTTGAGCCTTGGCTGCTTTGCCTACAGCTACTTCTAAACAGCCTGGCTTCTAGACACTGACTACATTTCACTAATCAGGGATAACTGGACCTGGTATAAGGGGTAAGTACCTTGAGTACCCACTACAAATCAGGCCAGCCTCCAACACCTGCATAAATAATTTGCAGTGCCCCAGGCAGGTGGTGGTACCCGATGCTGCAGGGGGTCACAAGGGCACACCCTGCAGAAATAATATTTAGTGCTCATGGGAGGTGGCATCCCAAGGGATTTGATAATCCCTGTGTGCCGCCCTTCTATTTTTCATATCATGTCCTATCATTCTTTCTAAATTTATGGAGGAGAATTAAATAGTGGACTCAATTCAATTTAGCTTTAGGCCAAATCATAGTACAAAGTCTGGTTTGGTTGTGGCCACTGACCAAGTGAGAAGTATCTTGCATGTAGTGGAAGACTGCCATGATCTGATTAGATTTGGCATCAGCCTTCAACACCGTTAACCATGAAATCTTGATTTCCCATCTCTTTGAGATCAGAATTGTAGGTCTTGCTCTTAAACTCTTTTGATCCTTCCTTTCCCAGAGAGAACTTTCAGTGGCTTTGGGGAATCTTGCCTCCAAGCCTTTCTTGCTGCTGTGTCATGTCCCTCAGGGCTTTTCACTGAGCCCTACTTTGTTTAATATTTCTGCCCCACTGAGTAAATTGATTTGTTCCTTTGGCTTTTCTCCAGCAGCTTATGCAGATGACACACAACTTATCATGTCCCTTTCAGATAACCTGGAAGAAACAGGCCTTCTCTTTAACAGGTGTATGGGGGCCATGGTCCAATGGATGAATGCTATCAGTCTAATGCTGAACTTTACAAAAAACAAGGTTCTCTTCATTGGGAAAAATTCACTACCCTGGAATCTCTGGTAGCCTCAGTCCCTGGGAGACAATCCCCACACCTATCTCTACAATTAAAAATCTAGGAAAAATCTTTGACTCTAGACTGTCATATACCGTACAGACAACAAACTTACCTCTTCTTATTTCTTCCTGCTATGAAAGCTTAGGAATATTTTTCTGTACATTCCTTTTGATCTACAGAAAACTGTTGTAACAGCACTTGTGTTGTCAAGATTGGACTACTGTAATGCCTTCTACATGGGCATTCATCAATACGATTTGAGGATCCTCCAATGTCTTGAGAAGGCAGCAGCGTGACCTCTAAACAAAATTCCTTTTTTCCAGTTAGTGACTGGGACTCTAGAAGAATTTGACTGGTAACCAGTAGAAAAAAGAGTCAGATGTAAGGCACTCTGGCCCTCATTACAACCCTGGCGGTCGGTGTTAAAGCGGCGCCAAAAATTGAATTACGACCATGATGGAAACGGCCAACATAGACAGCCACTTTACCACTCCGACCACCACGGCGGTACAAACAAACAGCGCGGTGGTCACCACCAACAGACAGGCGGAAGACAATGTACCGTCCACACTATTATGAGAGGCCAATCCGCCACCTTTTCTGGTGCGGAACCAACGCAAACAAAAACACGGTGTAAACAGGACTTGGAAGGGAAAACACTCACCTCTCCACACCCCACGAGGAACCAAGATGCCATGGAGCCAAAACTCCAGATACTCCCTGCGATGGTATTCCTGCTCCTCTATGAGGAGCACCAAAGATGACGACGACGACCTTGGTGAGTACTGCACCTACAACACAGAGGAGGGGGGAGGGAAAAGAGATTGACACACACATGCAACACGCAAAACCCCCACCCCCACCCTCACCCACAACAACATACACACAAATACATGCTGCAACATTACACTTACACCCCCCACCCCCCTTTGGAAGAATGCAAGGACAAAAGGAAATGAGTTGAACGATTGTAATCATGAAAAAAACAGTAGTCAAAATTCGAAATACAGTATATACAATTATGTACACCAACTACACAAGTCCGGATAGTGCACCATTTACTGTCCGTGGGCCCAAAACGCATGGGTGAGGCCCACACTAGATACCAGACTTCAAACGGAGAGAACACTGCAGGGGCATCAGATTGAAATGAAACAGGCACCTCAGGGGGATGGGAAGGGGGGCACCTCATCCGGATGAGTGCACAACGCCACTGCTCCACAAGGGGGCTCCATGCCCATTGCTGTATCCTGGGGAGTGCAATGCCACAGTCTCTCAAGTCTCTCCAGTGGGTGGTTTGCCCACTGCATTATCCTGGGGAGTGCAACGCCACAGTCTCTCAAGTCTCTCCAGTGGGTGGTTTGCCCAGTGCATTATCCTGGGGAGTGCAAAGCCACAGTCTCTCGAGTCTCTCCAGTGGGTGGTTTGCCCAGTGCATTATCCTGGGGAGTGCAAAGCCACAGTCTCTCGAGTCTCTCCAGTGGGTGGTTTGCCCACTGCAGTATCCTGGGGAGTGCAAAGCCACAGTCTCTCGAGTCTCTCCAGTGGGTGGTTTGACCACTGCTGCATCCTGGGGAGTGCAAAGCCACAGTCTCTCTAGTCTCCCCAGTGGGTGGTTTGCCCACTGCATTATCCTGGGGAGTGCAAAGCCACAGTCTCTCAAGTCACTCCAGTGGGTGGTTTGCCCACTGCATTATCCTGGGGAGTGCAAAGCCACAGTCTCTCGAGCCTCTCCAGTGGGTGGTTTGCCCACTGCTGCATCCTGGGGGGTGCAAAGCCACAGTCTCTCAGGTGGATGTATCTCTCCACTGGTTCTGGAGGGGGCTTTGTGCCCAGAGTGCTTCATCCTGCCAAGGACTGAGGTAGTGGATGCATCTCTCCACTGGTTCTGGAGGGGGCTCTGTGCCCAGAGTGCTTCATCCTGCCAAGGACTGAGGTAGTGGATGTATCTCTCCACTGGTTCTGGAGGGGGCTTTGTGCCCAGAGTGCTTCAACCTGCCAAGGAAAGAGGTAGTGGATGTGATACTCCACTGGTTCTGGAGAGGGCTTTGTGCCCAGAGTGCTTCATCCTGTCAAGGACTGAGGTAGTGGATGTATCTCTCCACTGGTTCTGGAGGGGGCTTTGTGCCCAGAGTTCTTCATCTTGCCAAGGACTGAGGTGGTGGATGCCTTTCTCCACTGAAGGTGGTGCATCATGGAAGCTGCCCAGGCTCCTGGAACTGACTACCAGTCTAGGACGACTGACCACTGGGGACGGCAGCCATGTCTGCGCTGGTGCCACTGGCTCAGATGTCACGGGGCCGCTGGCAGTGCTTGCAGCGCTGTCAGTCACGGCGGTGCTTGCGGCAGGCTCTGGGGCATCGGTGCTGGTGGCGGACTCTGTGGCATCGGTGCTGGCAGCAGACTCTGTGGCAGCGGTGCTTGCGGCGGGCTCTGTGGCATTGGTGCTGGCGGCGGACTCTGTGGCAGCGGTGCTGGTGGCAGACTCTGTGGCATCGGTGCTGGTGGCGGGCTCAGTGACTGCGGTGCTGGTGGCGGTGCATGTGGAGGTGCAGGTGGCGGTCTTCTCTGCCATACAGGTTGGTGTTGACGTGGACAGAAGGTGTGACACTGGTCTCATTGTCGGTGCCACCATGCCCTCTCGTGACCTGCCCTTGATTTTCTGGCCCTTCCCCACCTTGGGTGGTGGCGCAGCTGTCTTGCCACTATCCCCTTTTGTTTTCCCTGAGCCCTTGGTGGCAGGTGTTTTCTCCGTCTCCGTCTGGGATGTGGGCAACTTTTATACTTTTACAGGTGGCACACTGGCAGCCCTGAGGCTTGTCGCAATCCAAAAGCCCGCAGTTGCTGCCACCATTGTGCCCCGGTGCTGGGTTGGGACCTGGAAAGCCTGGCCCTAGGGACGGACGGGAGGGAGGTGTAGGGAAGAGGTCAATATTAGCCAGGAAATTTTCTTTCGACACACTAGGACAGGTAGATGGAGTGGGTTTGGGAGTGGAGGAAGAGGTAGTGGTTGTAGGAGGTGTACGTTTGCTGAATTTGGGTGAAGGTACATGGACTGGAGGCTGTTGTGAGGTGGATGGCTGTTGAGTGGGTGTGTGCCTGCGTTTGTGTACTTTGGGAGGAGGGCTCACAGACACACTGGTAGAGGACACAAGGGATGTGTGAATGGTTGTGGGGTGGTGAGTGCACGTGAGTGGTGTGTGGTGATGGGTGTGCTGGTGATGGAGGTAGTGGCTGAAGATGTAGTGCATGCAGGTGTGAGTGGAGACGAGAGAGGGAGGGAGGAGGAGAACATGGAGGAGGGGGACACAGTGGAGGCAGTGGATGTTGGTATGTGTGTATGGGTATGATGCTTGTGTGAGAGCCTGTGGGATGTGTGGTGCTTATGTTTGCCCGAGCCCCCCTTGTGTGTTGAGGTGTGTGCATGCTGGTCTGATGGTATGCTTGGGATAGGCTAAGGTACAGGGGATTGGGTCTGGGTGGAGGAAGTTGGAGGGGGTAGGCTGGACACAGGGACAATGGCTGCCATCAGTGCTGAGGCCAGAGCCTGAAATGCTAAGTGTTGGGCTTCCTGGCCAGAATGAATGCCCTCCAGGTATGCATTTGTTTGTTGCAAATGCCTCTTGACACCCTGGATGGCATTCACAATGGTAGATTGCCCAACAGTGAGGGATCTCAGGAGGTCAATAGCCTCCTCACTGAGGGCAGCAGGGCTGACTGGGGCAGGGCCTGAGGTGCCTGGGGCGAAGGAGATGCCCACCCTCCTGGGTGAGCAGCCACGGGACACACGCTGAGGGGCTGCTGGGAGGGCGGTGCTGGTAGGGGGGGTGGCGGCTGTACTTGTTGATGCGGGGGGCACGGAGGGGCCCGCCACCGCAAGGGAGCTCCCATCAGAGGAGGAGTCGCTGTTGCTGCTGTCACCTCCTGTCGCCGCCGTGGAACTCCCTTCGCCCTCCGTCCCACTGGTGGCTTCAGACTCCATTGTCTCGCCCTCCAGGGCCAAGTGGGATTCAGCTCCCTCCTGCTCCAGTGCCACTGCTCCTCCACCTGATGATGCTATTGCACACAAGAACAAGGAGACCACAAAAAGGGGGGGGCAGAAGAAAGACATGTTCAGTGCTTGCAATACCGTTGGCGAACACTACAGACACAGCAGCCCTCTGCACTACGCCATGCACTTATAGTTCCTAGATTAATCACATGCCCATGGGGCACAAGGTCTATGCCCGATTGCTACACACATGGAAGTCACAGGAGCCTGACTAGGTGTAGATGGATCTTACCACTGGTGGGGTTGGGGTGCCACATAGCCTCTCTCACAAAGGGTCCTTGCCTACAAAGTTCGCCCTGGCCTAGGGTAGCCCACTGCCCACCTCCTCCACCCAGACACCTCGTAATGCGCGCAGAGTCAGAGGGATGTGACAGTACTCAACCCCTTGTGGCTGCTGTGATGCCCTCAAGTGCCCATCCAACTCCGGATACGCCACCGCCAGGATCCGGAACATCAGGGGGGGTCATGGTGCGACGGGCAGTGGGTGCTCCATCTGTGGTGGACCCCCAGGGTCCGGACGTCCTTGGCGATGGCATGCCAAATATCCTTTTTCTGGTGGGCGCCTACAGGAATAGTACAGGGGAAAAGGAAAAACTTTAACCGTCTGGACCGTCACAGTCATTGGCCCACGTTCCCACCCTTGCCCTGGCACACATACACTCACCGTCCGCTCATGCAGGGCTCAGTCCCCTCCCATGTATCTTCCATCCACCCCACTCCAAACAGCCATTGCCCATGCAGCATGCTCACAGTGTACTCACCTGTTTGTCTGGAGGACCGTAGAGTAGCGTGTACTGTGGGAGGACCCCATCCACTAACTTCTCCAACTCCTCCGAAGTGAAGGCAGGGGCCCTTTCCCCAGACACATGAGCCATCGTCGCTTCCAGACTGAGATCACAGCAGCACTTGCAGTGTAGGTCCTCTCCTGTCGAAGATCAGGTATCAAGTGAGTGAACAGACAGAAAATGGCGGTCATGTCCACGGCGGTACGTACCGTCACTGCCGGCGTACATCGTCATTGGCTCCTGGGACCCATACGGTTCAATGTTAACCAATGCAGGATTGCGCCGCGGTCTTCGACTGCCTACCTTGACGGTGTAGAACACCAGCGCAGTTACATCATATCCCCTTGTCCCACCTTACAGGTCAGACAGCCGCCATTTCAGGGGGCCACATGGCATTAATAATAACTGCGTCACATCTATCTAGGCCTTGCATACACAGTACCAGGCACATTGCGGATTTACAAATGTGTGCTAATGACATTTTGTAATACCTCAGTGTTGGCTGACTCTCTGCTCGCTGTTCTCCTCCATAGGGCACGTCTGCTGGGACAGGTGATGAGATGGCGGCATCCTCCGGTGTACAGACCGCTGGTGGAACTGTCGACAATGGAAGAGAGACATGTAATAGTCACCTACAGACTTGATTGTGCAACAATCCATGAACTGTGTGCCCAGTTGGAGCCAGACCTGATGTTAGCTATCCGCCATCCCACAGGGATCCCCCCTCAAGTGCAGGTCCTGTCAGTACTCCATTTCCTGGCAAGTGGGTCTTTTCAAACTACATTGGCCATTGCATCATGGATGTCCCAGCCTACATTCCCAAACGTGTTGTCCAGAGTGTTGTCTGCCCTGCTGAAACACATGCGCAGCTACATCGTGTTCCCTCAGGTGGAGGATTTGCCTACAGTGAAAGGTGACTTCTATGCCCTGGGACATATTCCCAACATCATAGGTGCCATTGATGGAACACATGTGGCATTGGCACCCCCCGCAGGAGTGAACAGGTGTACAGAAACCGGAAGAGCTACCATTCAATAAATGTGCAGATGGTGTGTTTGGTCGACCAGTACATCTCTCATGTGAATGCCAAGTTTCCTGGCTCAGTGCATGACGCTTACATTCTGAGGAATAGCAGCATCCCTTGTAGTGAATCCTAGTTTGTTTTAACAGGATAGCAGGAGTTAGCTTAGCCATAGGCTTGTAAACTTGTGCCCCCGTCACCTAGTGACTTTTAACCTACGTAGCTTGCTCTGTCTTAGCCCATTTAATTATTTATTTCCTCTAAGATGGCTGCCTTGTTTATAGTTAGGCCACTTTTTATGAGTTTTATTATCAGTGTCACTGCGCCAAGGTGTCAAGATCAAGCACGAAAGACAAACAAACAGTAGGTGTTCACACTTAGGGATTTTCCCTCTCTATACTTTCGAGGGATTGTTGATATTAATTGCCGTCCCAAGCATGCCTGTTATCTATTGTTTTGGAATACACCTACGTCAGGGGACCTTGTAGATCTGTATAAATACATCACACTTTAGACAGATAATCAGAGGGATTCCGACCAGAGGGCATCGCCACCATCGCTGATACCGATGCTGCAGTCGTCTTGACGCTGACCCAGTCTTCGTGTCCCTACGGAGTCTGAGATAGAGACCTCATTCCAAGGTAACGAGGGTTGGGGGCTCCTCTCATGGACACGGCTTTGGCAGATTAGGTTTAGCAAACCCAGCTCTCCGTTTAACCACGACATTCCCTGAGATATCTTATTTTTGAGTCCATGCGTAAACGACTGCCATAAATCACCTTTTACGATAGTGTTTCTGGTGAGGTACTGCTAGTGAGCCGGTAAGGTTTGGACAACAGTTGCAACTAGTTGTAGGAAAATACTTAGGCCCTCATTCCGACCCTGGCGGTCCAAGACTGCCAGGGCCGCGGGCAACGGAAGCACCGCCAACAGGCTGGCGGTGCTTCATTGCCCATTCTGACCGCGGCGGTAAAGCCGCGGTCAGAAAAGGTGATTCGGCGGTTTCCCGCCGGATTTCCCCTGGCTGGGCTGAACCTCCATGGCGGCGCTGCAAGCAGCGCCGCCATGGGGATTCCGACCCCCTTCCCGCCAGCCTGTTTCTGGCGGTTTTTACCGCCAGGAACAGGATGGCGGGAACGGGTGTCGTGGGGCCCCCTAACTGGGCCCCAGCATGATTTTCACTGTCTGCATAGCAGACAGTGAAAATCGCGACGGGTGCTACTGCACCCGTCGCACACCTGCAACACCGCCGGCTCCATTCGGAGCCGGCTTCTGTGTTGCAGGCCCTTTCCCGCTGGGCCGGCAGGCGCTCCCTTGGCGGGCAACCACCGGCCCAGCGGGAAAGTCAGAATGGCCCCGCGGTCTTTTGACCGCGGGGCGGCCATTTGGCGGTTCCCGCCAGGCGGGCGGCGACCGCCGCCTGCCCGGGTCAGAATGACCCTCTTAGTCACCTACAAACGAAAGTACTGTCATCCTGAGACCAGCAGTCTTGCTCAGAGCAAGATTCCAAACTATGACACCCTTATGTGATGGGGCAACTCCAGAGGGACCGTGTGTGGCTAATAAGTGAGGATAAGGACCCTATACACTGTGAATAGTTGTCTGGGGTTGTCCCTACGGGTTAGTGTGTGTCTAACAGTTGTCCCTCGACATTTGCAGGTGACTCTGGTTACCCCAACCTGTCATGGATACTGACCCAGTGAGAAATCCAAGGACAAGGGCAGAGGAACGCTACACTGAGGCACATGGGCGAACTAGGAGAGTGATTGAAAGGACCTTCGGCCTCCTGAAGGCCAGGTTCCGGTGCCTCCATATGACATGTGGTTCTCTCTGCTACTCACCAAAGAAGGTGTGCCAGATCATCGTGGCCTGCTGTATGCTGCACAACCTGGCTTTACGACAACAGGTGCCTTTTCTGCAGGAGGATGGGCCAGAAGGAGGTCTTGTGGCAGCTGTGGAGCCTGTGGACAGTAAAGAAGAGGAGGCAGAAGAAGAGGATATCGACAACAGAAACAACGTTATCCAGCAATACTTCCAGTGAGACACATGTAAGAAGATGTCACTGCCTCACACATCTCATACAATTGTTAGACCTATCATATGTCTGTCACTTTCACCCTGTGTATGGAACTTGACTTGTCACTTTGCCTTTCCATTTAACAGATGTGGGTCTCACTGTGTGACCTCTGCTATATTACCTCATGGACTAGAGCTGTGTTACATCAGTATGTTGACAATACAATTGGCATTGCTATTTTCTATAGTTATTGCAAATACACATTTGTGAAAGCAACAACTCACTCCAGATTGTTTTGTGATTCAAGGGTGTTTATTTCAGTGCAGATTAGTGGAGAGGGTTGTAAAATGGGCAGGGGTGACGGTGGAGGATTGTCCATGGCAGAGTCCAGTCTATTTGTTTCACAGGTGCAGTGTCCAGGAAGTGGAGCTAAAGCACTTCATGGATGCACAGGGTGACGAAGTGGGACAGAAGGATGACATTCAGGGGGATCTAATTTCCTGGTGGGGGTCTTGGCATTGTTCTCTGTCTTTGTCCTGGATCTCAGGGACCATTTGCGGGGTGGTTCTCCATCTGCAGGGGGTGGGGTGCTCGTGTCGTGGTCCTGTGGCGGTGCCTCCTGTCCACTAGGGCCGGCGGAGGTGGTGGGCTGTTCATCATCCAGCCTAGTGTCAGGGGACCCTTGTTGTGCCACAGTGTCCCTCCTGGTGTTCACAAGTTCCTTCAGCACCCCTTCAATGGTGCCCAGGGTAGTGTTGATGGACTTGAGTTCCTCCCTGATCCCCAGATACTGTTCCTCCTGCAGCCACTGGGTCTCCTGACACTTGGCCAGTACCATTGCCATTGCCTCCTGGGAATGATGGTACGCTCCCATGACGTTGGAGAGGGCCTCGTGGAGAGTGGGTTCCCTGGGCCTGGTCTCCCCCTGTCGCACAGCAGTCCTCCCAGTTCCCCTGTTTTCCTGTGACTCTGTCCCCTGAACCGTGTGCCCACTGCCACTGCCCCCAGGTCCCTGATTTTCTTGGGGTGGTGGGTTTGCTTGGGTTCCCTGTAGTGGTGGACACACTGCTGCTTGACGTGTCCTGGGGACAGAGGGATGGGCCCACTTGGTGGGTGCTGTGCTTCTGTTTTCTGAGGGTGGAGGCTCTGTAGTGGCATGTGCCAGTGTCAGGGGAACCGACTGTCCCGAAGTCCCAGATGGGCCTGGCTGGTCATCTTGATCCAGTTGGACAGAGCTGCTGTCATCACTGTGGGCCTCTTCTGTGGGGGGAGTGGACATGTCTGGAACCTCCTGTCCGGTGACGTTGGATAGGGGTCCTGCAGGGGTGTAAAGGCATGATTATTGCATCTGTGTGTGCCATTGTGTGCAATGAGTGGGTGACCCTGTACTCCAGTGCTTGCATTCTTGTCTAGGACCTTTTGTGATAATTGGTTTGGGGTCTGTGTGGGTATCTGTAGTGGACATGCTTTGGTTATTGGTGTCCATGCTTTGGTGTTAAATGCAGGGCTTGGTGTTGGGATGGGTGGGTTGTGATAGTGGGACATTTGTGAGGTGTTGGAGTGTTGGGGTGAGGGTGGCGTATGTGATAGCATGTAGGTAGGGTGGGGGATGTAATAGTTAAGATTTGACTTACCAGAGTCCATTTCTCCTGCTACTCCTGCGAGGCCCTCAGGATGCAGTATAGCCAAGATTTGCTCCTCCCATGCTGTTAGTTGTGGTGGAGGAGGTGGGGGTCTGCCGCCGTCCTCTGTACTGCAATCTGGTGTCTTGAGACCACGGAACGCACCTTGTCCCGTAGGTTGTTCCACCTCTTCCTGGTGTCATCCCATGTTCTTGGATGCTGTCCCACTGCATTGACCCTGTCTACGATTCTGTGCCATAGCTCCATCTTCCTAGCAATAGAGGTGTGCTGCACCTGTGATCCGAATAGCTGTGGCTCTACCCGGACGAGTTCCTCCACCATGACCCGGAGCTCCTCCTCAGAGAACCTGGGGTGTCTTTGAGGTGCCATGATGTGGTGCGGGTGATTTGTGAGGTGGTGTCAGTTGTGATGTGTGAGGGGATGTGTTTGTGTGTGTTGTCTGAGGTGCGTGGATATTGTGTGAGTGATGGTGTTGTGTGCCTGTGGATGTAAGTGTTGTTTCTGGTGGTGTCTCTCTCTGGGCTTCTTTCTCAATTTTGGTCATAAGGGTTTGTGGGTGATGTGGGTGTGTGTTTCATATTGGATTGGGTGTGTGGGAGTGCTGTGTTTCTGTGTATCAGGTGTGTGTATTTCTATTTGTCCAATGTGGTTGTGTTTTGTAAATGTGTGTGTATTTTGAGCGCGGGGGTGTTTACCGCCAATGGTTTACTGCGGTTGAAAGACCGCCACGTGGATTCATGGGTCGTGATAGTGTGGGCGTCTTCCTGTTGGCATGATGGTGGAGGTTTTGTGATTGCCAGTTTATCACTGACCTTTGGTGTGGCGGACTTGTGTGGGTGTCTGGATTTTGGCGGATTCCGGGCTGTGGGTCGTAATAGCTGTATTGGTATTCTGCCGCTGCAGCGGTGTGTTGGCGGTCTTCTGCACGGCAGTAAGCAGGATTTACCGCCAATGTTGTAATGAGGGCCTCTGTCTAGATCATAAATACCTCTTTGGTTCCTGACTACCTAAAAAAAATCTCACTTGGTACAACTCCAGCAGCACACTTCAATCCCCCAACTCCAGAACAATACATTTTTGTAACTGGTGTTGCAGAGGTTTTATCTACACCACATCCCTTTTATGGAACAGTCTATCAAAACATCCGAGAGGCCAGTCGAATTTTATGAGGTTTAGAAAACATCTCAAAACTTGGTTGTTTTTTAGGTCAGTATGAGAGGTGCTTCTGGCCCACTACCGCAAGTTATATTTATTAGTATGGTAGCTATGGAATGCCAACACTCCGTTGGCATTCACACGCTTTAAAAATTCTATCACTATCACTATTTTTCCAAAATGCTCCCAGGCCCTGGCCCACTTGGGGCCAATAATAAAAGCAAGCGCAAGAGACCATGCTTGCTTTTTTTAAATTTAAATCACAGTGAAATTCACATATTTCCTGTGATTTTCGCTGTGATTAAAAAAAAATACTTGTAAGCCTTAGTGGTCCCTGGAGGACCTCTGCACCAAGGCTAGGGAGGTAGTGTAACATTACTCTGACGCTCTTTTCATTTTTTTCCATTTTTTTTAGACTCAGCTGAAGCTGAGACTCAAAATGGCTGATAATACTCCTGATTGATGTGTTGGCAGCCAATCAGATCCCTACATGAGATTGGGAGTTTTTGCGAAGCCTTGGTGCCTCCAGGTACACAAATTTATTTTCCTTTAAATATTTAAAAATCTCCTGAACAGATTTACACCAAATAACAAAAATCACTTTTTCTGGACCAAGAGCTACCTTTCTGCCAAATTTGGTGGAATTCCGTTCAGCAATTTGGCCTGTAGTCTTGTTTAAAATCCTTAGGGGAATTAAAATGGAAAACGCACTTTTTGTTACTCCCTCCTTTTTCTGCTCCCGCTTGACAGATCACCCTGAAATTTCCTAAGCGCAACAACATTCTCTGGCAAACTTTGGAACATTTTGTGAAGATTCATCACAGAGTGCCAAAGATATAGGCAGGTGAGAAAACGCTTTTTCAATGGAAAATAGATCCCAAATAGAATTAACTACTGGCAGCCGCCAGGCGGTAATATGATAGGTAGGTATTGATGTCATCAGTGCTGTCACTGACCATGTCATATTTGATGCAATATGGGAGGTCATGAGGAGTGCAGTGAGGGAGTGACTTATAGTTAGCTCAGGTAACTAAACTGCTGTATTTCACAGGGTTTGTACGAGTGAAATGTGAGCCTTACTATAACGTCCTTATAACTTTTGTTTTTTTCAGTGAATTTCTAAGGTTTTTTAATGTTTTTTCTAACTATAATGTCCCTGCCTTTGTTTTTTAAGTACATTTCTAATGTTTTTTTACATTTTATTTCCTAACTGTAACTCCTAACCTTTGACAGTAAGGCCCTCATTACGACCTTGGCGGTTGGTGGAGAAGTGGCGGTTTTACCGCCAACAGGCTGGCGGTAAAAAAATTTGAATTATGACCATGGCGGTTACCGCCATGGTCATCCGCCACTTCTCCGATCAGACCGCCAGGGCGGAGACGACCGCTGGGCAGGAGACTTGGGTCTGCAGCCCGGCGGCCGTCACAATACTGCCGGCGGTATCATGACCCGGCTCACCGCCATGGATTTCATGGGGTTGGGTTCCTTCCCTGGCACTGATAGGGGTCTCCCCCACCCCCACCCAAGTCCTTCTCCGACACCCCCCACCCCCCTGCCACCCTCCAAAGGTGGCATGACCCCCCCTCCCAACCCCCAACATCACATTACTGATTTACACCCGACACACACGCAGACACCACCAACACACACATCAACAAACATGCCAACAGCCACACACACAGTCATACACACACACACCCACATTCAGACATACACGCACATATCCATACAGACATACATACAGACAGACACGTACACATTTCCAAACACACAACATCCCTGCATGCATACACGCACTCACACACCCCCTCTACATACTCACACGCACACCCCCTTGCACACACACAACCCCCCCCAACCCCCCTCCCCTAACGGACGAACAACTTACCTGGTCCGTTGATCCTCCGGGAGGGGACGGGATCCATGGGGGCTGTTCTGCGGCTAGCACCCTGTCAACAGAACACCGCCACGCCGAATCACAGAACGTGATTCGGTGGGCGGTGTTCTGTTGACGTGGCGGTGGAGGTGGAGCAACCTCCACTTCCCCGCCGACCGCCAGTATGGCTTCTGGCGTCTCTCCGTTCAGAAAGGGATGGAGGGCTGCCAGTAGTCATAATGCATGAGCGGAAAACCACCTGCACTGGCGGTCTTCAGCACGGCGGTCCCTCAGGGGTCTTGTAAAAAGACCACCAAGATTGTAATGACCCCCTAAGTGTGTTAGTGAGTCCATAAGTGTCTCAGTAGGTCAGGAGTGGATGTGAGAGTATCTGAGTGGGTCTGTCAGTGGGTGTGTTATTGTCTGAGTAAGTCTGTGAGTGAGTGGGTGAGTTTCTGAGTGGGTCTGTGAGTGGGTGCATGAGTGTCAAAGTGGGACTTTGACTCAGTCCAGGAGTGTCAGAGTGGGTCTATAAGTTAATGTGTGAGCCAAAGTGGGTCTGTGAGTGGTTTCATGAATGTGTGAGTGGGTCTGTTAGTGGGTGCATTAATGTCTGATTGGGCCTGTGAGTGTGTGCATGATCTAAGTGGGTCTCTGAGTGAGTGTGTGAGTCTCTGAGTGGGTCTGTGAGTGGGTGTGTGAGTCTCTTAGTGGGTCAGTAGGTGGGTGCATGGGTCTCTGAGTCCGTCTGTGAGTGGGTGTTTGAGTGTCTGAGTGCATCTGTGAGGGAGTGCATGAGGTTCTGATTGAGTCTATGAATGGATGTGTAAGAGTATGAATGAGGCTGAAAGTGGGTGCATGAGTCTCTGAGTGGGCCTGTGAGTGGGTGCATCTGTGTCTAAGTGGGTCTGTGGGTGGAGGTATAAGTGTCTGAGTGGGTTTGAAAATAGGTGTATGAGTCTCTGAGTGGGTCTGTGAATGGGTACATGAGTGTCTGATTGGGTCTGTGAGAGGGTGCATCAGTTTCTAGCTGAGTCTGTGGGTCGGAGCATGAATGTTTGAGTGGGTCTGTGACTGGGTGCATGAGTAGTGCATGGGTCTCTGAGTGGGTCTGTGAGTGAGTGCATAAGTCTGAGTGTGTCAATGACTGAATGTATTAGTGAATGAGTCTGTGAATGTATTTTGTTGCCGATATTCGCCAATTTGTTGCGATGTATTTGCAAATATCATGCATGTTGAAAATAAATCATTTTACAACATTTATAACACATAATGTGACCCACAAATACTCCTATATCCCACCTCAAGGGTCAAGGTACCTCCACCTTGACCCCTTTTACCACTTTTCTTGATTATTTTCCCCCCCAAGGACCATGTCCTATTACATTGCAGACCCCCCGGACCACCAGGGACGCTACCTCCCAAGTGCTTCATTGTAATTCAGTGCAGAGGGGGGCACGGCCCCCCACAGCCCAGGGGACTGTCACGTCCCCAGGGCTTCACTGTAGTTCTGTCGGGGGGCCCCCGCAACCCTGGGAAATATCACCTCCTGGGGCTTCGCTAAACAAATGAGGGGGTTCTGTCTCAGACCTTTGAGCCACGGGGACCACCACTTCCCAAGAGCTAGATTACATTGCAGGAGGGCCACGTGCCCCCCATCGATGATCCATTGATGGCCTGTGGACTGCCAACACTCAAAGCCAACTCCAACCTTGTCCACCCCTGGGACATAGCTGTTTGGTTTTGCTTGGTGGGAAGGGAATGCTCTCACCAAGCAAAAACAAAAAAAGTCTGCTTTCTGACAGCTCCAGCTGCTAAACAGCTCCAGCTGTGAGAAAGTAGAGTTTTCATCTGTTTCCCTACATCCAAACTGCAGGGAAACAGATGAAACATTGCTGCCACAAGCAGGGAGCTGCCATTTAAAGCAGCTCCCTGCTTGTGGGAGCAGTGTCGGCTCCCATGGGTTGTACAGAGTCATCTAGGACTGACGGCCTTTGAGGCTCCCTACAGGGTTCTTTCACTCTCTCTCTCTTCCATCCCATCACCAGCTTCCCAGCTTTCAGGAACAGGCAGACTTGAATCAGAAAACCCAATTTTTCAACACAAATTTGACATTTAACTGGGACATACCCCATTTTTACAATTTTTTGTGCAGTCAGCCTCCTTCCAGTCAGTGACAGAAATGGGCATGAACCCAATGCTCTATCCCAGAAGCTTAAACATTTCTGAAAAGTAGACAAAATTCTGAATTCAGCAAGGGGTCATTTGTGTAGATCCAACAAGGGTTTCCTACAGAAAATAACAACTGAAAAAGAAAAATATTGAAATTGAGGTGAAAAAAAATCACTTTTTCTCTACGTTTTACTCTGTAACTTTTTCCTGCAATGTCAGATTTACGAAAGCAATATACCGTTACGTCTGCTGGACTCCTCTGGTTGCGGGGATATATAGGGCTTGTAGGTTCATCAAGAACCCTAGGTACCCAGAGCCAATAAATGAGCTGCACACTGCGGTGCGTTTTCACTCTATACCGGGTATACAGCAATTCATTTGCTGAACTATAAAGAGTGAAAAATAGCTATCAAGAAAACCTTTGTATTTCCAAAAAGGGCACAAGATAAGGTGTTGAGGAGCAGTGGTTATTTGCACATCTCTGAATTCCGGGGTGACCATACTAGCATGTGAATTACAGGGCATTTCTCAAATAGATTTCTTTTTTACACACTCTTTTATATTTGGAAGGAAAAAATGTAGAGAAAGACAAGGGGCAATAACACTTGTTTTACTAATCTATGTTCCCCTAAGTCTCCCGATAAAAATGATACCTCACTTGTGTGGGTAGGCCTAGCGCCTGCGACAGGAAACGCCCCAAAACGCAACGTGGACACATCACATTTTTTAAAAGAAAACAGAGGTGTTTTTTGCAAAGTGCCTGCCTGTAGATTTTGGCCTCTAGCTCAGCCGGCACATAGGGAAACCTACCAACCCTGTGCATTTTATAAAACTAGAGACCTAGGGGAATCCAAGATGGGGTAACTTGTGGGGCTCTGACCAGGTTCTGTTACCCAGAATCCTTTGGAAACCTCAAACTTTGGCTAAAAAAACACATTTTCCTCAAATTTTGGTGACAGAAAGTTCTGGAATCAGAGAGGAGACACAAATTTCCTTCCACCCAGCATTCCCCCAAGTCTCCCGATAAAAATGATACCTCACTTGTGTGGGTAGGCCTAGCGCCCGCAACAGGAAATGCCCCAAAACGCAACGTGGACACATCACATTTTTTTAAAGAAAACAGAGGTGTTTTTTGCAAAGTGCCTAACTGTAGATTTTGGCCTCTAGCTCAGCCGGCACCTAGGGAAACCTACCAAACCTGTGCATTTTTTAAAACTAGAGACTTAGGGGAATCCAAGATGGGGTGACTTGTAGGGCTCTGACCAGGTTCTGTTACCCAGAATCCTTTGCAAACCTCAAAATTTGGCTAAAAAAACACATTTTCCTCATATTTTGGTGACAGAAAGTTCTGGAATCAGAGAGGAGCAACGAATTTCCTTCCACCCAGCGTTCCCCCAAGTCTCCCGATAAAAATTATACCTCACTTGTGTGGGTAGGCCTAGTGCCCGCGACAGGAAATGGCCCCAAGGGGGGCAGAAATGGTCTAAATACAATTTGCCCCCCAGGGGAGCGACCCTTGCCTAATGGGTCGCTCCCCATCTCTGAAAAAGTAAACAAACAAAAAAAAACACAAAAAAAAAATTGCCCTGGGGGCAGATCGGCCTAATAACAATAGGCCGATCTGTCCCCAGGGGGGGCAGAAATGGCGTAAAATAAATTTGCCCCCCCACAGCCCCCCCGGAGCGATCCTTGCCTATGGAGTCGCTCCCCTGCGTGCCATTGGCGCCCAAAAAAAATCCCTGGTGCTTAGTGGTTTCTGCCCCCCTTGGGGGCAGATTGGCATAGCAAAAATCGGCGATCTGCCCCCAAAGGGGGCAGGAATGGCCTAAATACAATTTTCACCTCCAGGGGAGCGACCCTTGTCCAAGAGGTCGCTCCCCATTTGTAAAACAAAAAAAAACAAAAAATCCCTGGTGCCTAGTGGTTTCTGCCCCCCTTGGGGGCAGATCAGCCTAATCAAAATAGGCTGATCTACCCCCCAGGGGGGCAGAAATGGCCTAAAATAATTCCCCCCCCCCCCCCAGGGAGCGACCCTTGTCCAAGAGGTCGCTCCCCATTTGTAAAACAAAAAAAAACAAAAAATCCCTGGTGCCTAGTGGTTTCTGCCCCCCTTGGGGGCAGATCAGCCTAATCAAAATAGGCTGATCTACCCCCCAGGGGGGCAGAAATGGCCTAAAATAATTCCCCCCCCCACCCCCCAGGGAGCGACCCTTGTCTAAGGGGTCACTCCCCATTTGTAAAACAACAAAAAAACAAAAAATCCCTGGTGCCTAGTGGTTTCTGCCCCCCTTGGGGCAGATCAGCCTAATCAAAATAGGCTGATCTACCCCCCAGGGGGGCAGAAGACCCTTGTCTAAGGGGTCGCTCCCCTTGCGTGAAATTCATGTAAAAAAAAAAGCTCCCTGGTGTCTAGTGGTTTCTGTCCCCCTTGGGGGCAGATTGGCCTCATAAAAATAGGCCAATCTGCCCCCGAGGGGGGCAGAAATGGCCTAAATATAATTTGCCCCCTAGGGGAGTGACCCTTGCCTAAATCAAAAACATAAACAAAAACAAAAGAAAAAATATATATCCCTGGGGACCCCTCTGGGGGCCCCCTTTTCTGCCCCCCCGCTGGGGGCAGAAAAGGCCTTCCCAAAAAATGCCCCCCCTGGGAGCGACCCTTGCCCAAAAGGTCTCTCCCTTATGTCCATTTCAAAAAAATAAATAAATCCCTGGTGTCTAGTGGTTTCTGCCCCCCTTGGGGGCAGATTGGCCTCATCAAAATAGGCTAATCTGCCCCCAAGGGGGGCAGAAATGGCTTAAATATAATTTGCCCCCTAGGGGAGCGACCCTTGCCTAAGGAGTCGCTCCCCACCTAAAAAAGAACAAAAAAATAGAAGAAAAAAAAAAAAGATCCCTGGTGCCTAGAGGTTTCTGCCCCCCCTGGGGGCAGATCGGCCTAATATTAGGCCGATCGGCCCCCAGGGGGGGGCAGAAAAGGCCTTCACAAAAAATGCCCCCCCTGGGAGCGACCCTTGCCCAAGTTGTCTCTCCCTTATGTCCATTTCCCCCCCCCCCCCAAAAAAAAGCCCTGGTGTCTAGTGGGGTTTCAAAAGCCGGATTGCAAGCAATCCGGCTTTTGAAACGCTGGGAGAGACTTCAAAGGGAAGGAAATACATTTCCTTCCCTTTGAAGCCTCTCCGGGCCTCCCCCACGTGATTGAAAGAGAAATGCTGAGCATTTCTCTTTCAATCGCGCTGAAAGCTCGCGCGCTGATTTGTCACAGGGTGGGTGGGGGGTGGAAGGGGAAGGGCTTCCCCTTCCATCCCTGACTTGGGGGGGTGGGGGGAAGCACACATAGGGAGCGAGAGCGCTCCCTCTGGGCTGTGTGCCGAGGGCATAGTGGTAACGTCCTCGGCACAGCAGCACTGTGCCGAAGGACGTAACCACTACGTCCTCGGCACAGAACCAGTTAAACCTTCCTAGAGATGGAACATTCACATTTCTTTCCAATCACATGTGTGGGAGAACTGTTATAGGTATGTATGGAAGCATCACAGGACCCCAGTCTCCCTAGCCCAGCCATTGACTTGAGTGCCCCCCAGAATACTCAGTCACAAAGTTGAGGACCACAGGGGGAGCAAGAAGGCCCCTGCAGTCCCAGCCAGCTTCCCAACTCCTGTGTGAGCCAGGATTGCTGTCATGGAGAGGGAACTGCTAAAGCAGCTCACTCTCTGTGAGAGCAGTTTCCTCTCTTTCCCTACCGGAATCTCCGTGCACAGGGAAACAGAGGAAGCCCCCACTTGCATGAAATTGGGGCTGTTTGATAGCTTTCACTTCTTCCAAGCAGCTGTCAACTCCCACCAAGTCACAGCAAACAACTATGTCCTTGGGGTGGGCACCCTGGGACATAGCGGGATCATGTCCACAGTGGACCCCCTAACTTATTTTAAATCAGCCTCGGGAAGGTGATAGTCCCAGGAGTGCACATTACATTTATCTAAATCCCTTGGGAGGTGCCCCCACCCACATTAATTAAGTTTAATGCCCAGGTAGATGATGGTCCTGGAGACTGTGGAGGACCGGTTGACCCCCACATTACACATATTTAAATCCCTGGGGAGGTGGCAGACCCTGGGGTTGCAGAGGGGCCAAGCACACCCACATTAATTACGTTTAAAGCTGTGGGGAGTTGGCTATCCCGGGGGTGGCGATGAGGCCAGGTGCATCTATTTTGTATAAAGCCTCAGGGAGCTAGTGGCCCCTGGGCCTCCAGGAAGAGGTGAGTGGCCCACCCACATTAACAATAGCAATGCCCCTGGGACTTAGCCCACACAAGGACTTCAGAATTAACAAGAGTTAAAAAGAAATTGCTACAAATTCTTTGTAATTTTGAGTCAAACATTTATTTGAAAAGTGCTTTTTTGCCCGGGGGGATCACTCAGGTTCCCAACACTAGAGCTAAGGGGTCAGGTTGTCACTACCCTGGCCCCTTGTCTTATTTTTTAACTTTTTTGTGAAACTCAACTGAAGCCGTGTCCCATGACGGCTGCTAATACTTTTTGGATGAAAGGTTGGCATGTAATGAAAGCTGTGTATTTCTCTACATGAGCGTCTTATTTGCGAATCCTTCACACCTTTAGATATCTAAGTTTCTTTTTCTTTGGAAATCTCAAAAACTAATAAACAGTTTTACACCAATCAAGAAAAAGGCTTTTTTTCTGGAGCAAAAGCTACCTTTCTCCAAATTTAATGTAATTCCATTCAGCGGTTCAGGCTGCAATCATGTTCCAAAGCTTTATGGGAATTACCATGAGAAACACAACTTTTTCCCCCCCCCCACCTTTTCTCTGTCCCCAATTGAACAATTACCCTGAAACTTCCCATGTACAACAAGATTAGAAAGGAACACTTTTTTGGAAAAGTTGGTGAAGATTTGTCAAACTGCACCAAATATATAGGCTAGCCAAAGAACAATTTTTCTATGGAAACATGGACATGGTCCTTACTATTTCTACCTACTGGCGACCTCCAGGTATATAGCCTTTTTACAGAGTAATTCCCAAACTTTATGCCTTTTCCTTATTTGTCTGACCCTTTTTGGCTGACGTTATAACTCTGGGCACTTTACCAGTGCTAAAGTTCATGTGCACTCACTTGTAAACTTGGGGCCATATTTATACTTTTTGACGCAAAACTGCGCTAACGCAGTTTTGCTTCAAAAAAATTAGCGCCGGCTAATGCCATTCTGAAGCGCCATGCGGGCGCAGTATTTAATCAATGACGTTAGCCGGCGTTAGCCACCGGAGCTGCCTGGTGTGCGTGGAAAAAAACGATGTACACCAGGCAGCGCCGGCGTAGGGGGATATGGAGCTTGGGATCCAAAAAATGGGGCAAGTCAGGCTGAGGCAAATTTTTCGCCTCAACCCGATTTGCGCCATTTTTTTCGACTCCCATCCCCCATAGAAATGACTCCTGTCTTAGCAAAGACAGGAGTCATGCCCCCTTGCCCAATGGCCATGCCCAGGGGACTTCTGTCCCCTGGGCATGGTCATTGGGCATAGTGGCATGTAGGGGGGCACAAATCAGGCCCCCCTATGCCACAAAAAAAAAATATATATATACTTACCGGAACTTACCTTAATGTCCCTGGGATGGGTCCCTCCAGCCTTGGGTGTCCTCCTGGGGTGGGCAAGGGTGACAGGGGGTGTCCCTGGGGGCATTGGAGGGCACCTCTGGGCTCCTTCAGAGCCCACAGGTCCCTTAACGCCTGCCTTTTCCAGGCGCTAAAAAACGGCGCAAAAGCGGCCGTACGTCATTTTTTTTGACCCGCCCACTCCCGGGCGTGAATTTTGCCCGGGAGTGTAAATACGGCGCGCATGCCTCGGAGTCAATTTTTTAGACGGGAACGCCTACCTTGCATCTCATTAACACAAAGTAGGTGTCCACGCAAAAAAATGACGCAAACTCCATGGACTTTGGCGCTAGACGCGTCTAACGCCAAAGTATAAATATGGAGTTAGTTTTGCGTCGGAATTGCGTAAAAAAAAACGACGCAATTCTGGCGCAAACAGAGTATAAATATGCCCCTTGGTATGCTTGGCTATACCTAATTGGCATATTCAATTTACCTATGCGTCCTTTCTAAAGTAGTATCTCTATACCCAAGGCCTGTAAGTTCAATCCTACTAGTGGGCCTGCAGTGCTGCTTGCACCATCCACTGAAGTAACCTTTCAAACCTGCCTCAGGCCTGCTAGTTCAGGGCCTGTGGGCACAATTTTCTGCCATAGGTATCTGACATCTAAATTTACTTTCCAGGCTCAGAACTCCACTTTTACTACATGTAAGTCACCCCTAAGGTAGGCCCTAGCTAGCCCTATGGGCAGGGTGCCATGTATGTAGAAGGCAGGACATGTGCCTAGTAGCGAGGACTGTTCTGGTAGTGACAAACAGCGTATTTGGTTTCTCACTGCTGTGAGTGCTGCCATCTCATAGGATTGCATTGGAAATGCCCTGCCTTATGTGTAGGGGGTATTGTCTGATTTATGAGGGGTAGCATAGGCATGTTTGGTATGGTTGTAATCAAAGTGAGAAATGCTGCTTACTGGTGAAGGTTAATTTTTTATTATCATTATAGAAATGGCACTTCTAGAAAGTGGGCATTTCTCTGTGCTTATAACTCTGGTGTTTTGAACCTTGACTCCAATCCACATCTGGGAAGAGTGACAGTTGGGCTTTGTGCATACGTTTCAGACAGCCTGTACACAGGGAGGGTGGAGGTGTCACAGAGGTGCATCTGCCTACTGAATAGTCTTCCTTGGCTGAGAAAAGGGAGAGGCAGGGCACACCTGCATTTGTAAAGGCTGTGCCCTGGCCTCACACAATAGGGTCGTTTACCCCCAACTGATGTTTGGAGCCTGTGCTGGAGGAGAGAGGGGGCACTCCCAGAACCAGTTGTAATTGGATGGAACCGCCTCTGCCCTCTCTTTGTGAAACACACTGTAAACTGAGTCTGAGTACAGGGGATTTTTCCTCACAGTTTAGACATGAAGAGACCGTCTTGGGACTCCAGAGACACTTCTGGAACTGGACACAAAACGCTATTGACTCACTAGGATCTACCTTGGACTGCTGCTGCTGTGCTGACCTGTGACCTGCTAGGTCACAAGGAGGAACTGCCACCATCTGCATCCCTTGTGCTGGCCTGTTGTTCCGGCCTGGTAGCCCTTTGAGTCCCCCCTCTTCTGTCTCAAGGGGTAGCGTGCTGTGGCCTCTGATCCCTGTAACCATCCACAGCACGAGGAGTGCTGAATCTCCTCATAAACCGCCTGGAGAGCGATTTTCCCTTTTTGCCCCCCTGTGCTCGAAGGGCATTGCCGTGCAGGAGATTCACTGCCTCAGACCAGGGCTCATTAAAGTGTCCCTTGCGCTTGAAATAGCCCGTTGCTGATGCCTGGAATCACCGATGTGACCCAGGGTCTTAATTGCTCCTAGCGCCTTTGCAAGCGCGTTGTTGAAGAAAACTCACCACCCCAACCAGGGCTCTAAATATCTGCCTGCGCTGAGAAGCGCGACCTGGGCTGGTTAAGCATGACCGAAGTGTGCTATGCATCGTGCCCCCAGGAGACCAGAGCACTCGGAGAAGTGTCCCCGGGGCACCCCCAGGCTCCTGCCTGTGAGCCTTGTTACTTCTGTGACCCAGGAGAAAGTGCTGAAGACGGGCCAGTGCCCTGCATCGGGTGCAACTGGTAGAGCAGACGGGAAGCCTCATCACAGGCCCCTGCTCCACCAGGCCCCGGTCCCAGTGAGGAGCGTGAAATTGGAGGGGAGTCTTCAACGGAGGCTCCCTACCCCCCTCTTTGGCCCCTGTGACCATGGGTGGGCGGAAGCCTCATCTGAGACCCCCCCACCGTGTGGTCTCTCCTTTCCCTCTTCTTTTTGGTGGGGGTCATGTTTAACAATAAGATGTATGATGTAAGGGATGGGAAGGCAGTGGATGAGCTGCTGGCAGCTTTCAAGTCTGGGGGCAGTGCTACTGGATAATAACACCTGTGGTCCTCGCCCGGGAGTCACGTGCGCTCTAACTGTGGGCATACCTCAGTACACTATTCGAAGGGGGTTCTCCAAGGGAGGGATGGGAGGGAGAGGGAATGGGTCACAGGGTGGGAAGCATGTGGGGAAAAAAAGAAAAAAAAAGGTTCCTCTTTCAACTCAATTAATGTGGCACCCATTGGATAATGGTTGGTGAGAGTAGTGAATGCCGGACCCCAGGGGCAGTTCTTTCCAGATACTTTCTTGGAATGTTAATGGTCTAAGAACAAAGGGCAGGAGAGATAAAAGTTTACAATATTTAAAAGATTCCCCAGCTCAGATCTTAATTCTACAGGAGACCCATTTAACTAGAGAAGAGGGGATTGAACTCTTTAAAAAGCAAAAATGGCTTTACTCCTTTGCTTGTACGGAGCACAATTTTAATACCAGGGGAGTGGCTATTCAATTCAAGCATGGGATTAAGGCAGGATTATTGGAGATACGATCTGATTCAGTGGGAAAGTGGATTATAGATAAATTACAAATTTATAACAGGAGATTTACAGTGGCTGGATTCTAAGGCCGGAGCTGCGACGATACTGGCCCTTTGGAAAAGTGTTTTTCACAGCTAGTAGATTTTCCCGATTCAGTTATTATCGCTGGAGACTTTAATGTTGTGCTAGATAACAAACTAGATAGATCTAAGAAGTGCAGGTCGTTAGAGACTCCAAAATCTCAACGCTTTTTGAGAGGAATGATAAAAGACTGGGGGTTAAGGGATTTATGGTGGCAGAGAAAGGGGGATCTAAGGGGTTTCTCCTTCTATAATAAAAAATATAAGCATGCCTCTCGTATAGATTACTTTCTTATTGACATGAGGCTCGAAGGCTTGGTAGGCAACATTACCTATCTGCCCACTCACCTCTCAGATCATGCAGCGGTGACACCAGACTTAAGGCTGGTTGGAGGGGCGGGGGTAGTAGATGGACATTTGACTGCACGCTACTACAAGATTTGGAGGTTTTGGATCAGTTACGAACAGAGACGGAGGCCTTTTTTTAAGCCAATCTGGGATCAGCTTCCTTGGCAATGGTATGGGATACTTTTAAAGCAGTTATGAGAAGCAAAATTATGAGCATAGCCAGTTATAAGAATAAGTAGTTTAGGGTTGGTATTTTTCAGTTGGAACAGGAAATGCTTAAAGTAAGGAGTCATTCATTGGTGAGCACTAGGAATGAGGAGGTTGAGGTTTTAGAGAACAAGTTGAAGGAGTTGAGATCTCAGTTTGAGGAGGTGCTACAAGCTAGGGTTGTTTAAAGAGTAGAGGCTAATAAGCTAGCTCACTTTGAATACGGTGAGAATGCAGGGAAATTACTAGCCTGGAACTGTGAGTGGGATTCAGTGAGGAATTACATCAAGGAAGTAGAGATAAATCAATTAGGCGAGAAATCATCAAGTAGCGAGGAAATGGAGCTTGCTTTTCAGTCTTTCTTCTCTGATTTATTTAAAGAAGAGGTTGAGGTAAGATAGGAGGATTTAGGTAAATGGTTGGCGGACAATATACTCCCAACTATCTCACAAGAGGAGAATGTTTTTTTGAAAAGCACAATCTCTGCTGGGGAAATTAGGAAGGTGCTGATTGGTAGTAAGGACTGCAAGGCACCTGGGCCAGATGGTATTCCTATGGAATTTTATAGGTCGATAGCTGAGTTAATAATTCCAGTTTTGGAAGAATCATTTGTGGCGATTTTTGAAGCTAGGACCCCTATTCTGGGTTCATGGAATGAGGCTACAATAGCACTAGTTCTGAAATCGGGTAAGAGTCTGTTTAAGTGTGAGTCATATAGAATTATGTCCTTGCTGAATTGCGATTATAAGATATTTTCTAAAATTCTTGCTGACAGACTCAGCAGAGTGGTGGGTCGGTTAATTCATCCAGATCAGAAAGGGTTTATCAAGGGTAGATTTTTACACAAATTGACGTATGATCTGGTGGGGGCTATAGACATGGCTACATCTTTTGAAATGCATCTGACTTTAATTACCCTTGATGCAATGAAGGCCTTTGATAGAGTGAACTGGAAATATTTAGCTTTCATTTTGAGATCAGTTGGTTTAGAAGAAAATCTGTGTGGAACAATAGGTCTTATATTTAAAGACGCTACTGCAAGAGTCTTAGTGAATGGCAATCTTACAGAGCCCTTGAAGATAACGAGGGGCATTAGGCAGGGATGCTCTCTTTCCCCGTTAATATTTGACTTGTATATAGAGCCATTGGCAAGAAAAATTAGAGGGAACTCGGTTATTGTACTCTTCAATTGTAATGCATGGGTGAAAAAGGTGGCCCTGAATGCTGATGGCCTTTCAGTATATTCGGCGGATCTACTATCTGTCTTGCCTATGCTGCTGACCTTAGCTGAAGACTTTGGTAAAGTGTCGGGGTATCAGGTGAATGCGGAGAAAACTGAGGTTATGCCTTTGAATCATAAGTCGGTGGGACAAGTACAACTGAAGAGAGAAATTAGATATTTAGAGATTTCGTTTACACAAGACATCGATCAGTTTGCAATGACAAATTTAAAGCCAGTGGTAGAGGAAGGTGCAGATCTCTACAGAGATGGATGTATCTCGCCGTGACATTGGTTGGGAGGGTTAATTTGGTAAAAATGATGATTCTGCCCAAAGTTAATTTTCTGTTTAGCTCTATACCTCTATTAATGCATAAGCAGTATTGGTAAAGCTTCAACAGGCTATCACTTCCTTCATTTGGGCATCAAAAGGCCCTAGGATCTCATGGAAAACATTGAGGAGAAGGAGAGAAAAAGGGGGGTTGGCTCTTCTGGATTTACATTATTATGCTTAGGTATTCCAACTGAACTCCGTAAAAATTTTGTTTTCTATTCCTGACTCCTGGCCCATTGGAGTGATGTTTAAAGCTATGTTGGGCACTATCAATGGAGCCTCTAATGGATATCTTTTCAAATTTGGAGATCCCAAATTGTTTAAAAAAATAAAATTGAAAACTCTTTGCGACCTTGCGGCAAGTTGGTATCATTTGAGGGTTGCAGCAGGAGTTAACTATTACAGCCCCTATGCCTTCTCCAGGTATTCCTGAATGATTAAAGGACGTATTAGCACTGCCAATGAAGAAGGCAGGTAAAGCGACTTGAGGGGATCTATTTAGTGAAGAGGCTGTAATCTCCCTGGAGGATCTTGAGATTATGCTGGGGGATGCTTTCTCTAGATTGAAATATGCCCAAATAAAAGGCTGGTTACTGGAATCTTGAGTATCAACTGGGGCTGTATGTTTTTTGGAGGAGTGTGTCAGCAGAATCCCCCAGACTCAAGCGGGTTTCAAGTTGGTACTGGGAGATATTAGAAGGATTGGATGGGAAATGTATACTGCCCGTCTCCCTTTGCGGGAAGGACATGCCACAAGGAAAGGTAGTGCAGTGGTGAGAATCATCTATGCTAACTCTGTTTAAGATAGTGAAGCTGGCGTCTCTGTGGAGGAATCATCTGTTCACTATACATGGAGCTTATTTATCCCCAGGAAGACTCTCTAAAATAGATAATAACAAGGCAACCAATTGCCCTAATTGCGACTTACAGCATGCCTCCAACATACATATGTTTTATGAGTGTTCAGTGGTGGAGCTTTTCTGGAAAGATCTGTGTGACCATCTCTCTAGTATGTTGGGACGGGAAATTCCGGTAACCATCTCTCTGATTATTTTCGGGCAAGCTCAAGGGGTAGGGGGGAAAGGCATAAACGACATAAAGCTCAGAAGAACTTAGGCCCTCATTACAACCCTGGCGGTCAGTGTAGAAGTGGTGGTAATACCGCCAACAGGCCGGCGGGAAAAAAATGGAATTACAACCATGGCGGTTACCACCATGCACAACGGCCACTTCTACACTCCGACAGCCAGGGTGGTAATGACCGCTGGGCTGGAGACTTCGGTCTCCAGCCCGGCGGCCATCACTAGACCCCGGCGGTATCATGACCCCGCATACTGCCATGGATTTTGTGGGGTTTTGTACTGCCACAAAATCCATGGCGGTAGGCACTATCAGTGCCAGGGAATTCGTTCCCTGGCACTGATAGGGGTCTCCCCCTTCCCCCTCTCCAGAGTCCTCCCCCAACCCACAACCCCCTACCACTCCCCAAAGGTGGCAGGACCCCCTCCCCCCCACAGAAACATCCACACACACACAACCCTACATGCACACTCACACAACTCATACACATAAACGCAGACATACACGCACACATACATGCACACATACACGAACACATGCACACAGACGTATACGCACACATTTCATATACACACAACAGACCCCCGCATGCATACACGCACTCACACAACCCCTCTACACACTCACACGCACATCTCCATGCACGCTCACAACACACATCACCCTACCACCCCCTTCCCTAACGGACGATCACCTTACCTTGTCCAGTGATCCTCTGGGAGGGAACGGGATCCATGGGGGCTGCTCTGCCGCCAGCACCCCGTCACCAGAACACCGCCACGCCGAACCGTGGTATGTGATTCAGTGGGCGGTGTTCTGATGACGTGGCAGTGGAGGTGGAGCAGCCTCCACTTCACAGCCGACCGCCAGTATGCCTGCTGGCGGCTCTCCGTCCAAAAAAGTGTGGAGGGCTGCCAGCAGTTATAATAGGCTGGGCGGTAGACCGCCTGCACTGGCGGTCTTCAGCCCGGTGGAACCTCGGTGGTATTGAAAAAAGACCGTCGAGGTCCAAATGAGGGCCTTAATTTTCTATTCCATTTTGGTGGCTAGGAGGGAAATATGTTGAAAATGGATGGTGAATGACCCTCCTCTTCTAATGGATTGGCTGCAGGCCCTCCTCTATATTGCAAGAATGGATTTGGAGGCAGGAGGTGCAAGTAAGAGGAAAGAGGAAATGTGAGCTCCTTTGTTTAACTGGGGAGGAGGCCAAGTAAGGCCTTAATGGAATATGGACGGTATAAATTGAGGTCTCGCAGACCAATGTCCAATGATTATTCTCCTCTTCCCCCTCTCTCATTAAACTGGATGGTATGGTTATTTTATCTACCGTTCGCCGTCTATATAAGAGGAAATGAGGGCTCCTTGGCACGATCAGCTTCACTTTGGAAAGGGTGCAAAGACCAACTATGGGGCTGATATAGGAGTTTTTGTGAGGTGTATGAGGACAAAAAAAAAAAAAAAAACATTGATGTATCCACAATTGGCATAACTTACTTATAATTCCCTAGTAAAGTGCACTATATGTGTCCAGGACCTTTAAAGTACATGTTACTTGTGGGCCTGCAGCACTAATTGTGCCTCCCACTTGAAGCATGTTTTAGGTCTGCGACTGCAGAGCCTGCATGTGCAGTTTCACCTTCATGTGGACTTGGCATTTAAAACCCCTGGCCAATTCTTAAACTCCCCTTTTATTACAAATAAAAGATCCCTAAGGTAAGCCTTTGGTAGCCAACAGTGGCAGGGTGCGGTGTAAGTAAAAGGCTCGGCATGTACGTTTTAGGTTTACATGCCCTGGTAGTGAAAAACGTCCAAATTAATTTTCCACTACTGTGAGGCCTACCCCTCTCATAGGATAACATTGGGAATTCCTTAATACGTTTATTATGTGTAATTCCTGATTGAGAAGGAGTGGGACTGTTGTGTTTGGTAATTATGGACTTGTCATAATAGATTTTTCTTAATGGTAATGTTAGGTTCATGGTTCCGAATTAAAAAAATGCAACATTTAGAAAGTTGAACTTTTTCTGCTCTTAAGCCCTTTGTGCCTCCTGATGCCTGCCTCCAATACATGACTGGTTTGGGTGACAGCAGGACTTTGTGTATTGCTACTAGACATTCACACACAAAGGGAGCTGAGATAATGCATTTTCACCTTGACCCATCACCAGGCTGATGGGCCTTCCTGAGCTAGATGGGAGGGAGGAGCTGACGTGTACCTGAAAAGTGCTGTGCCTGCTCCCACACAAATAGCTGCCTAACTCCCTGTGGTGTGTCTCAGAGCCAGGGCAGGAAAGGAAGGACCTGTGTTCACCACTAAGCCCCTCTTCGAAGTCACTGCCTCTTCAAAGTCACCACTGGGTATAAAAACTGAACTTCTGACCATACCAGGTCAGTGCATTTCTAGGTCTGAGGACATTGCTGCTGTGTTGCTGAAAGGACTGTCACTCTGCTAGATTCTGATGGACTTTGCTGGACTCCTATTTTGCTGCATCTGCCTTGCTGCCTCCTTGACTGTGAGTGGGAAGGACTGGACTTGCATCTCTACATCCCGGAACCAAGGTGACACCAAGGGCTTGCTGGCTTGCCTCCTGTTCTGCAACCCCAGGGACATCAAAGACTGCCTGAATCCCTCCTACAGCTGCAAACTGTGAGTCCTACCCTGCCAAGTGCTGCAAATCCAGTCCTGGGCCCCTGGAAGTGGGTTCTGCATCTGTGTTCTGAGAATATTTAGGCATCACTGTCACTGTGCCAATCAGAACTGCTGCATTGCTTCTCAATGTCAACACGTAACCACTGCTGCTGAGGATGAGGACTTGCATCGCTGTTTACGTGGCTCAGGATTGAAGAAACACCATCAGCCCCAGTATATCACCTTTGCAATATCGGTAGCACAGCTCAACAACAACGCAATGCCTTCACCCCAAACGGTTTGACGCTACACCTTGAGGACATCGCACCAATGACTCCATGGCTAAACAACATTGCAACCCCAAACTGGGTGGATTGGCACTGATGCATCACCTTCGGATTGCCTTCTCTTCTCCTCGCATCAGATCTTCAATGTCAATACAACCCTACATCCTAAGAACTGTTTTAAGTTTTCAAGATTGGTCCCGTAGCCAGCCAGCGCTCCATCTACGTATTGGAATGTTGTCATTTTAGTCTTGTTTTGTGCATTATGATTTATTTTACTAACTTGGTGTGGATTGTTTTGATATGGTGTTTTCACTGTTTTACTGCTTTAATTGTTGCACATATGCTTTACACATTGCCTCTTAAGTTAAGCCTGCCTGCTCTGTGCCAAGCAACCAGAGGTTGAGCACAGGTTAAATTAAGGTGTGTAACTGACTTACCCTGATTAGGATTGTGGTCCCTACTTGGAAAGGGTGGATCTGCTCACTAGAGACCCAGTTGCTAACGCTTTTCATGTAAGAACATGTGGAAATGTTCACAAACCCACACAACCGCTAAACATTATTTTTCAGGTTGTGAATAAGCACGTTCAGTTTGGGACAAACTTTTGCTTACATGTGCCACAACATAGCTTCGAGCATGTGGGTGTCCGCTGTGCTGTGCAAGGATTGCACCAAACCCTTCTGGACTCGCTTGAACAACAACTTTTTTGGACCTAAATATGCCATTTCAGTACTGTTCTCGATAGCTAGTTTGATTCTCCTAAAGTGTTGCTAGCATTCATGTCACCAATGAAAAGAAACATTCTTTTCCATCAAGTCTCTCAGTGGAGTACTCCCAGTGGAAAAGTCTTGTATGTATCTGGAACAGTAACTGGCCATGACAAGGAATAAACATAACATTGAAACATCTTGTGAGGGACTTGCAGTGGACAACGCTTGCACTTTAGCAGGATCAAGTGTTATACCCTGAACAGAAAAGGTATGGCCAAAGGATTTTAGCTTTGTTTTATTGAATTCACATTTCTGAAGACTAATATGTCTTCACTATAGTTAAAAGGTTAAAAGCATTCATTACAGTTTGTATGATACGTTGAATGACATCTTGAAAAATCTGTGCAGCTGATGGCACATCATTTTGTCAGCACTTTTAATGCCTACTCAGAGAAGGCATTAGAAGGCGGCATGCCATTGTTTTCAATGGGCTTTGCAGGCTTAGCGTCAACAATTTTTACGTTAATCCTGCAAAGCTCCGAACTAGCATCCAAAATGGAGCATACATGGTGGCGTTAGGGGGGAACTAAGGCACTGGGTGTAGCACCACTTTTCTTAAATCAGGGCCATAGTCTTTTATATCAAAATAGACCAATATGTGGTTGAAAAGGTTGTAATGTACTTGCAATTCTCCTCGAGTTTCAGCTGATGATATCCTCTACATCAAGACGAGAGAAGACTTTTGCTTCATTCAATTGTGTTATTATGTCAGCAATGTGCAGACCTAGATGCTGGTCTCTCTCAATTGCCTTGTTTGCTTGATACATATCCACACAGATACTTATAGGTCTTTACCTATCCTTTTTTGGGTTCTATTACTATGGGCAAAACCCATGACGTTGGGCCAGCAGAATGCTCAATGATATCATATTTATTAATAATTTGAGTTTCTTTTTAACAGCTTCTTGTTGTAGATCACTGAGATAGGTCCAATATTAGCAGCTGTGCTCAAACAAGGTAAACAGGTACTTGTTGTTGTGCCTTGAAGCACATGAATGGGCACTTGCACTTTCATCTTCTTGTGTTTCAGCATTACTACAAATGAACCTTGACTTTCCAACGGCGTTGATGCTGTTCATGTGTATACTTTTGTTTTGATGACATTGGTAGCAATAATAGAGATAGTTCATTTGTATTTCTCTTCAGGCATAATGTTTATCGAAGCACCACTGTTGATAATGAAAGATATTGGAAAACTGCTAACTTTCAGTGCATTTTCAGACAATGCTTGAATGACTTTGATGCTTTTTCACGTCGACTTTTCCTTGACTGGTATTTCTTTTCACATGTGGCCAGTCCCACATGCGCATATTTTTCTGAGGTAAACACTGACATCACTCAATCAATCAATCAATATTGTATTTGTAGAGTGCAACTTGTTACCAAGAGGGTATCCAGACGCTGAGGATGCTCTCATTCAAAAAAACAGGTTTTGAGCCCTTTCTTGAAGTCTCTGAGTGAAGAGGTGATGAGAGTTGGAGGGAGTTCCAGGCCTTGTGGCAAGAAAGGAGTGTCTTCTGGCGATGCAGCAATGGACATGAGGGATCTGTGAGAGGGCCTGGTGTGCGTAGTGGAGGTTCCCGCTGGGGAGATGGAACTGAAGGTGCAGGGTCAGGTAGGCGGGTCCTTGGTCGTGGAGGGCTTTGAAGGTGCTTGAAGTGGCATCGGGTCTGGACTAGAAGTCAGTGGAGGTTTTTCAGGTGCCGGGAGATATAGGCTCTCTTGGCAGGTCAAGAATCAGTCTGAATGCAGTGTTCTATATTGTTTGGAACCTGTGCATGAGTTCAGTGGAGGTGCCAGCATAGAGTGTGCCGCCATAGTTGAGCTGGCTGGTCATGACAGCTTGAGTAACTGTCTTTTTTGTGTTGATGGGGAGCCACTGGAAAATGTTCCTGACCATGTGGAGCATGTGGAAGCAGGCTGAGGCAATGGAGTTGAATTGACATGTGATGGCGAGATCACTGGCTAAGATGATGCAGAGGTTGTGGATGTAGTCTTTCAGCGGGTGTGGGGCTGAGATCCACCGGCCACCAGGAATTGTTCCAGAGGGCAGAGTGTTTGTAGAAGATGAGAACTTCCATCTTGTCTGTGTTCAACTTTAGGCAGTTGTGCTTCATCCATGCTACAGCGCTTTTCATGCAGTTGTGGAAATTCTTCTTGGTTGCAGTTGGGTCGGCTAAGAGCGATAGGATGAGCTAGGAGTTGTCAGTGTAGGAGAAGGTGTTGATATGCAATCTGATGATGTTGGGAGAGATGTAATGTAGATGTTGAAGAGCGCAGGGCTCAGGGACAAACCGTAGGGGATGCTACAGATGTTTTGCTTGGTGTGATGTGAAGGGAAGGTGGCATACTTTCTGGGTTTGTTCTGTGATGAAGGATGCCATCTATTTGAGCACATCGCTGGTTATTCCTATCTGGTGCTGACAGTGAATAAGTGTGTGGTTGGAAACCATGTTGAGAGCATAGACTGATCAAGGATGATGAGGGCGGTGGATTCTTCACTGTTGAGCAGGGCACAGATGTCATCTGTAGCAGTGATCAGCACTGTCTCGGTGCTGTGGTTGGTTCTGAAACCAGACTGCAAGGAGCCTAGTATGTTGTGTCTCTCCAGGTGTTCGGTGAGTTGGAAGTTGACAGCCTTCTCCAGGACTTTGGTGGGGAACTGGGGCAATGAGATGGGTCAGTAGTTTTGTAGTTCGTTGGGGTATGCCGAGGATTTGGGGAGGAGTGGTCTGTCCTCTACATGTTTCTAGGCATCTGAAAAGGTGGCTGTGGTTAGTGAAGCATTGATGATTGTGGAAAGTTGGCAGATGGATTTGTCTCTTCTGAGGTCGAAGAGATGGTGGGGACAGGGGTCAGTGGTGTCCCTTTCTGCAGATAAACAATCACTAATAGCGTTTTGCTCTTTCTATGTGTACTGCAGAATGTAGCACACATAGAAAAAGCAAAAATGAGGAGAAATAAATGTATTAGTCCTCTTGCGCCACAGTGGTGGCATTAGTTTTTGGTGCTGCCTCAGGTTTATGACCCACAGCAACACCCATTGCACGTCCTTCTTCGCAGAAAACTGCACTGGGGGAGCCCATATTTACAAGGTGGCGTTAAGTCATGCAAAGTGGCTTAGCATCACCTTTTAAATGTGAAAATGGCAACTGATGCTCCAGTCTGATGCTAGGGGCTTGTAAATAAGAATCCTATTTTAAAGTATTTTACATGTCTAAATACCAGCATCTTTTTCTTTTTCTCACTGGCAAATGTTTCAATGTAATCATGGATTCTGATGTGAAGAGGGTTCTAGCACCCGTAGCGTTGCTTGAAATATTATGATGTAACCAAAAACAAGCAGGAATGGATAAGGATCCCATAACTATTACAACAAATGCCTACTTCAAGGTACTCTCTAGTGGCCACCAATTAAAATAGCAAAATATGTCTAGAACATGCTCCATTTCTGAGCTGTGACATACATACCGCTCACCGTCAATTAATTGTAAACAACACTGCAAAACCCTGGTTTTTGTTATAGGCATTATTTCATAAATCGCAAAAAGCTGCTTAGTTAAACCTAAAAAACAAGTGGTTGTAACTAATAAACCTTCTATTGCCCCTACAACCCAATTGTCATGCCCAATACTTCCTCCAAGTAACTGGGACTGACTGACTGACCTTCCATGCCCAAACAGGTACATACCCAGTGTCATGCTGTGTGTGGAACTTACTGTTTTTTGCATGGTAGCTCCCCAGCTGTCGCTTAGCCCATTTTTGTTGTGCATAGGACTCTGCACAATTTACTCCTGCTAACCAGTGGTAAAATGCTTGTACCCTCACTTTTAAAAATGATACAATTGGCATATGCCCAATGGACACATTTACTTTCTTGTGACTGCCTAATATAATGGTACAATATGTACCCAGGCTTTTAAATTAGATGATATTAGTGGACTGCAGCACTCATTGTGCCACCCACTAAAGTAGCCCTGTAAAACACGCCTACATTTCTGGCATTGTAGCCTAGGGGCACAGTTTTAACTTCCATTAGGACCTGTCAAAATACAGGCTTTACTCTGCCTTTCAAATACTGATACATCATGCGAAAGGTAGTCCCTAAATGCCCATAGGGCAGAGTACATAGTATTTAAAAAGTAGGACAGGTATATTTGAAGTTTTACATATCCTCAAAGTCGTCTTTCACTATAGCAATGCTGGCACTCCCATAGTGAAACACTGTGTTGCTTCATAACAACTTATAACAACTTATAATGCTTAAATCTGATTTGGGAGCAGCTTGAAAGATGATTCGGAGATTTATATTAATATAACCTAAATCCAACTGAATCATAAAGTCAGATTTTATATATTTTTTTTTACAATAATATTTTAAGGAAGTTATCATTTCCTGTCCAAGACAAAACGTGCTTTTCTACTGGCATCCATTGTCACATGACATGTGCATGGCACCCTGTGGTGCATTGTAAATTGCTCCCAGACAATGGAGATAAGACTTGGGTGTGGAAAGGTGTTTTTCTTCCTCGTGCAGGATGGCCAAGTATGGACACTCACTCTAGTCAGGGTAAGGGAGATACACAGCTCTGATAATCCCTGCTCACCCCCTTGGTAGCTTGGCACAAACAGTCAGGCTTATCTCAGAGGCACTGTGTGAAGTATTTATAGAAACACACAGAGTAACACAGTGAAAACCCTGTAAAGGTACTCCACACCAGTTTAGACAAATAGCCAATATTGATCTAAATCAAACAAGACCAAAATTACACAAATCCAACATACACAAGTAATGATATCAACTTTTAAAGTAAAAAGAGTCTTAATCCTTAAGAATCACTGAATGTGTTGTTTTAGCACAAACTACCTGGTATGTGTCAAAAATAAAGCAGCAGGGGCGAGGGTGCATCACAAAAGCAAGCAAGGCGTGGATTGCTTACTCGCAAGTGAGGCCGCGCATAGGTTCTTTCTCCAACAGGTAAGCTGGTAATGGAATAAATGTGGCATGTCCCGTGCACTTCTCAGAGGACTGCCCTGATTTCTGAATCCTGACGTAAGACTGTACCCACTTGCCTTGAACCCAGGACCCAAGAAGTAACTCCAAGTGTCAGTTGATTGACCACCTGTTTGAGCTATAGGGACACAGCAAGCATCCAGAGGTCTTTTCCTGCAACTGCCCAACTAACCGGTTCTAGCTGAACCTGCAGTGCACTCTGCTGCTGACCTCTGTTGGCATGAGTTCTAACCCCTAAATCGTCCAGCTCATGACTTTTGGCTGGTGTTAAAGTGTATTCCTCCTGGCCAAACTGCAAAGATCAGACTCAGAAAAGTATTGCCAAGTTTTTGTCCAAAGAACTGAAGTGAGAGACTGAGATAGCCATCAAGCTGATGCAGTTGATGTTAAGTTACTAATCGGATTCAACTTACTGGTAAGTCCCACTGAAGGTGATCTGACTTCCAGAAAAGTTTTTTAGGTTTGAACATTGAGTGCTTCAGAAGTTGAGCACCGACCCATTGGTGTCAAGGCCTTCCTGGGCGCAGAATTCGGACTTCACCTCAGCTTCTCCACCTTTATCGACGACCACAGTGGGACCTCGCTTCTCAGAAACCTGCTTTGATTGAGCAATACATCAGATCCACTTTGTAGCTTGCCCAGCCACCGAATTGTCAACAACCACTTTTCTCCAAAAACGTTACTAAGACGGGTTCATACTGCACTTCATCGCGGTCAGTCTTGAGTTCTGATTTCAACAGCGGTTGTCGCTTTACACTGTTTAAGGCTATTTTTAATTTAAAATTTAAACAATCATATCATGCAGTTTTACTGATTAGATTTTTGTTGATTTGGTGTCATTGTATGTATCAAAATAGTCTCGTTAAGCCTTAGGCGACTACAAAGGACGCCAAAGGCTTAACATTATGTTATTATTGAGGATTATGTTCATGAACTTTGAGATTTTGACAAGTATACAAAGTTGATATTGGGCAATATCCACTTTTTGTTATTTTTTTATATCTTTTCTGGTTATTTTTTATTTTGTGTAATTATTTTTTTTGATTACTAGATTTTCTATGTATTGGAAACTCATTATATGAAAAACTGTTGGTCACCTAAATTGGATTGTATTTAGAGTAGTAGCCATATTATATCTATTATTATGAGTATGGCATATAAAGATCATTGTCTGTAGTTGTTTGCTTATATTGTCATCACTAATTGTTTGTCCAGTGTCTTTATCTTTGATTTTCTTTTTCATCTTTGTCTTATATGTTTGTTACTCTGTGTTCAGTTGAATTTATTAATATTTATTGTAATCCAGATTGTCAGCGTATTTTATGTGGGCGGAATTGTTTCTTAATATATGTGCTGTTGTTATTTTTTTCTAGATTTTTAAGTGTATATTAATAAAATTATCTTGCTTTAAATATGTATTGATATTGGATTAATTCATTTGTTAGATTTTGAGGTGAGAGTGTTTTTGTGTTTTACTTTTCCTGTAAAGGCATTAGTGATACCAACGAGTTTGTTGTTCCGAACTCGTTGTTGAGCCATGGGTGCTTGAAGCACTCGTGGTTTTGAGATATAACCATCCACCACCCCTCAGCATACTGTACAGGTACCTGCATCCATGTCACGCACACCTACACTTCTTACAACCACTCCCTATACCTCCACTCCCATACTTTCCTCCAGGTCCGCCCCTAAAAAACTTTTCCTGTCCCTTGTAGACCTTTTTGAACCCACTGGACCACCCTGTCTTGTCCCTAAACGTGCCCACCTCCTTGCCCTGTCCACTCCTTCCACGTCCAAGTCCGCTCCTGTCTAACCTTCCCATTCCCATGCCCCTTCTCCAGTGAGCAAGAGGCCCCATGCTGGCCCCGGTCCATCTGCCACCCCCAGGTCCAATCCCGCTCCCCCACCTTCCAAGGCTAAGCCAATGCCCCCTCCACCTCCCAAACAGACACCCAAACCCCCCTCCCAGATGTAAGTCCCCACCCCTGCCAACCCCTGCCCCTGTTCCCTGAGGTGCCTGACTGCCCCATTGATGTCCCTTTATGGTGGAGTACCATGTGCACATGAGGGAGTCAAGTTAGGGCCATTTGGGCCTATCAGCCTTTTTGATTTGGACTGGGCAATGGCCTCATTTGGACAATCTGTTGTTACTGGAGCTGTAATAAAGTTTGTGTGACCAGTGTTGGCACACTCTGGATACGTGGTTCATCGTTTCATTTTGGGGGGGTGTTGTGCACATGTGTGTACTTTGGGCAGGTTGTCTTGCCCTTGTGTCGGGTAGATACCTCTTGCTCAGGTGTGTATGGCTTGTGATGTTTTGAGGGGTTGTGGGTGCTTTGCGGGGTGGGTGGAGTGGGTGGGTATGCAACTGTGCCCTTTTTTCCCTTGTTTAGTAGGTTGCAGTACTTACCACCGTCGTCGTCTTCGTCGGTGGCCACGGTCGCAGAGGTATATGGCAAGGAGCAGCACTGGTATGATTTCCAATTCTCTCTCCATGTCTGCTTTGGCATGTTGTGTGTGCCTCCAGTGAGTGTTTCCTTTTACTTGATTTCCGCCAGGCTTTGAGTGGCGATGGTTCCCGCCCTGGAACTGACAGTGGTCTAGTGCTTCATTGTTTGTTGGGCAGGTAGGGCCTTTCTGTCGGCCTGTGGGTGGCCTCTTCCGTCGTTGTCGACACTCCTGTGCTGGCGGTGAGAGTTTTTCAGACTGCCTGTTTTTCATGTGCTTCATTATTTGGTGGTCCAGACTGCCAGCCTGTTGGCGGTAGTTACCGCCACCGCCGGCGGTGGGGTCTTTCCCACCGTGTTCATAATGAGGGCCTAAGTGTTATCCATAATAAAGGTACATTTATTTCATTTACACAAGGGTAAAAATATCTTAGAGGCAATACTCTTTCCGGAGGTAAGTATTATACACTAAATATACACTAGTAACCAAAATCAGGTCAGTAAAAGGTCATAGGATAGTGCAAACAGTAGAAAATACAATAAATTGTAATGGGCCTAGGGGTAACACAAACCATATACTAAAATAGTGGAATGCGAATGTCAAATTCCCCCCTTGGCAAGTGTAGTGTGTAGAGGAGTGTGTAGGAAAACACCAAAGGTAAGTAATGTACCCCACCCCAGAGCCCAGGAAAACAGGAGTAAAGTACAGCAAGTTTCCTCAGGACACACTACAAGATGTGATAAAGGATTTTTCAAGAACCAAGCAAGACTGCAAGCAACAAACACATGATTCCTGGACCTGAAGACCTGTGGAGAGAGGAGACCAAGTCCAGAAGTTGAAGAAGAGTCCAGGAAGGACAGGAGCCCCTGCCAACCTAGAAGAAGGTGCAAAAGTGGATTCTCTGGTCAGAAGAAAAGTACAGCAGCAAAGAATATGGCTGCGGGTTCCTGCTTGGTTCAGAAGATGTCCCATGTCGATTTGTTGGATGCAGGCTGTTTGTGTCGCTGGATTCAGCCAACAAGCCTTGGGTCAAGCAAGTATGTGGTTTGTGACAAAAAGCAGCTGCCTGGACCCAGGAGGAACCTGGGGGACTCAACTCGGGCTGCAGAGACAGGGGGGCTCTCAGCACTTCAGAGAGCCCTCAGAAGACCAGGCAGCATCCACAGGAGTCCCAGAACACAGTGACAAAGAAGAAGCAAAGTGCGGTCATCGCAGCATTACACTGGAAGGTCACACGCCGCCGGAGAACAACTCAGGGAGCTGTGCATCACAGGATGGAGTGCTGGGGACCTGGGTTTACGCTGTGCATGAAGGATTCTTAGAAGAAGTGCACAGAAGCCCATGCAGCTTCAGAAGACGGTAAGCACAGGGGAACTGTCACAGCAAGGGGAGGCAAGCTCTTACCTCTGACAAATGTGGGCAGCTGGAACTTTGGACAGTCTGGGTCACTTTGGTCCATCACCTGTGTTCCAGGGAGGATGCTCTTCATCAGGAGAGGATTCCCAAATTACCGGTTGTCATCACAGAAGGGTGCCTGCAGAAGCAGGGAAGTAACTCCATCACTCCACAGGAGTTTCCTTCAGTTCTTCTAGTGCAGGGTGAAGACAGGCAGTCCTCAGAGTGTGTACACCTTGGAAACTGTTGCAAAAGCTGGTTGGGGCTGAAGTTGCAGGTCACAGGAGTCATCCTGGATACTTTATTGCAGTTACAGAGGTTTGTGGAGCAGTCTGTGGTTGATCCAAGGGTCAGAAGCTGAATCACAGGATGCAGAGGAGTCCTGGAGGAATCTTGCAAACCGAATCTAAGGAAACACCCAGAGGAGAGACCTTAAATAGCCCTGAGAGGGGGATTGGCTGACTAACCAGGTATGCACCTATCAAGAGGGGTCTCTGACGTTACCTGCTGGCACTGGCCACTCAGAGGTCTCCAGAGGATCACCACACCTTGTAATCCAAGATGGCTAATGTCAGGGACACTCTGAAGGAGCTCTGGGCACCACCCCTGGAGTTGTGATGGACAGGGGAGTGGTCAATCCCCTTCCCTTTGACCAGTTTCATGCCAGAGCAGGGACTGGGGGACCCTGACCCGGTGGAGACTGGATTATGCAAGGAGGGCACTGTTTGTGCCCTTCAAAGCATTTCCAGAGGCTCTGGGAGGCTACCCCTCCCAAGCCTGTAACACCTATTTCCATAGGGAGAGGATGTAACACCCACCTCCCAAAGGAAATACATTGTTCTGCCTTCCTGTGATTGAGCTGCTCAGTCCCCAGGAGGGCAGAAACCTGTCTGTGAGGTGGCAGCAGCTGGGGCTGCAGTGGAAACCTCAGAGAGCTGGTTTGGCAGTTCTGGAGGTCCAAGGCGGAGCCCCCCGGGTGCATAGGACTGCCCATCCAATACCAGATTTGGATTGGAGGGACAATTCCATGATCTTAGACACCTCACATGGCCATATTGAAAGTTACCATTGTGAAGCTACATGTATGTATTGACATATATGTAGTGCACTCTTATAATGGTATCCCCGCACTCATGAAGTCTGGGGAATTGGCCCTGGACGATGTGGGGGCACCTTTCCTAGTGCAAGGGTGCCCTCACACACAGTAACTTTGCACCCAGCCTTCAGGAAATGAAGGTTAGATATATAGGTGACTTATAAGTTACTTAGTTCAGTGTAAAAATGTTTGTGAAATAGTGTGCACTATTTCATTCAGGCTGCAATGGCAGTCCTGAAGAAAGGTTGTATGAGCTCCTTATGGGTAGCAAAAGAAATTCTTCAGCCCATAAGGACCCCCTGGAACCCCAATGCCCTGGGTTCCTAGATACCATATATTAGGGATTTATAAGAGGGGTCCAGTGTGCCAATCAGAATTGAAATATGGAGTCACTAAAGTATAGTTACAAATTCGGTAAGTAGAGAGAGCATACGCACTGGCGTTCTGGTTAGCAGAACTTCAGTGACACAGTTAATCATACTGACAATGCACATAGGTCACAAACTATGAGAACTGGGGTCCTGACTAGCAGGATCTCAGCGAGACAAGCAAAACACATTGACAAACAGACAGAAATTTGGGGTGCCAATAAAGATGGTACTTTCCTACAGTTCCCCATTTAGGATTAGAAAAGGTTTGACTGTGAATTAGAATGGAAAAAACACTGAAATGTACAAGTTATGATTAGCACCAAACTCGTAGAACATGCGCCACACGAAATCCATTGCTTACAACTGCATCTTTGTTTTTACTATCACTGTTAAGTGTTTTGCATGTTGTTATATCCAATGCTTGCCATGCACAATTTATTTATTGTCATCATAATTCACAATTCTACCAAATCTCAGCACTGTTTAAAGTGTTTATAACAAACAAAGCAATACAACCTGTTTTCAACTGATATTTGAGTCCGACATCCAAAGATATTGCGAGAAAGTGGATAATTAGTTGAAGTGGATGGGTGTCCTCTTCAAGTAATAATGGCAATATTTCTTACTAGATTCAGGTAAGGGTCAATAATTTAAACCTAAGTTCAATGTGCGGTGTCTGTAGCACAGAACAGACACAAGAAATTTGTAAAAGATTTATCAGTACAAGTCAAAAAGTTCAAAATGTATTACAAATAAAATCATACTTCAATTTATTCAAAATAATGGGCATTCTAATTCTGTTTGTGCCAGATTTGCGTAATTTTTTTCCACGCAAATTCGGAGCAAACTTAACTCCATATTTATATTTTGATGCTAGACCCATCTAGCGTAAAAATATTGGAGTTAACGTCATCTTTTTACAGTGGAAACCTACCTTGCGTCAATGAACTGGAAGGTAGCCGTCTGGAGCACACAATGATTGTAAGGCCTTAGCACCTTATTTATCCTCCTGTGCAAAAATCACGCACGGGAGGAGGAGGCCTTAAATAATGGTGCTAAGCCTGTTTAGCACCATTATTTAACGCCTGGGTCAGGGCAGGCGTTAGGTGACTTGTGGGTTCATTTCCAGGGTCGGAGACCATGGAAGCAGTCCACTGGTGCCGTTCCCTACCCTGAGGGACAGCCACAGCCACTCCCATCCACACCTGGAGGACACCTAAAGATGGGGGGACTCATCCCAAATAAGTCCAGGTTAGTTTTTGTTTTTATTTTTAAAAGTACCATAGGGAGGCCTAACTTGGGCCACCCTACATGGCACTGTGCCCATTGGCCATGCCCAGGGGACATAAGTCCCCTGGGCATGGCCATTGTGCAGGGGGGCATGTCTCTTGTCTTTCCTACGACAGGAGTCATGTCCATTGGGGTTGTGCATCAAAAAATGACAGTAGTCAGGTTAGAGTCATTTTTCTGACTCTAACCTGACTAGCGCCATTCTTTGACGCACAACCTCCTGTTTCCCCTACACCTCCCCCACCCGGTTAGCGTCATTTATTTTGACACTAACCAGCATTACCTCTGGCTAGCGTCATTCCTTAAATGTGACACCCGGCTGGGATCTAGGAATGGCACTAGCCAGCAGTAAGCTTTTTGACGCAAACCTGCGCTAATTTATGTTTGTATCAAAAAGTATCAATCAGGGCCTAAGGGCCCCATTAAGAGTTTGGCAGATGGAAAACTATGGCGGTCATTCTGACCACAGCGGTCGGCGGTCGCCGCCCGCCAAGCGGTCCCCGCCGAAAGACCGCACTGCGGTCAAAAGACCGCAGCGGTCATTCCGGCTTTCCCGCTGGGCCGGCGGGCGACCGCCAGAAGACCGCCGGCCGGCTCAGCGGGACAGCCCCGTCAACAATGAAGCCGGCTCGGAATGGAGCAGGCGGAGTTGAAGGGGTGCGACGGGTGCAGTGGCACCCGTCGCGATTTTCACTGTCTGCTAAGCAGACAGTGAAAATCTTTGTGGGGCCCTGTTAGGGGGCCCCTCGGCAGCCGTTCCCGCCATGCTGGTTCCGGCGGTGGACACCGCCAGAAACAGGCTGGCGGTAAGGGGGTCGGAATCCCCATGGTGGTGCTGCAAGCAGCGCCGCCATGGCGGGTTCCCTGGGCCAGCGGGAAACCGCCGGCTCCCCTTTTCCGACAGCGGCTTTACCGCTGCGGTCAGAATCGCCCAGGAAGCACCGCCAGCCTGTTGGCGGTGCTTCAGCCGCACTCCGCCATGGCGGTCATGGACCGCCAAGGTCAGAATGACCCCCTATGTCTGCCAAACTCCTGACAGGGTTGCCACTGCCTACACGGCGACCTCCCCACCAGAGCTATAATCGTTTTCCTGCTAGGTCAGCAGGCGGAAACCTAACGGGAAACAAGCTACAGAATTGTCTCAGGCTCGTAATTAAGCCAGCAGCAGTGTTGTCGCCTGCACAGTGCACCAGCACCCTCGCAATGTTCACTCTCTGCACAGCACACAGCGAACATTGAGAGGGTGGTGGGCAGGAGGACCCCTGCACTGCCCAGGGCCCCTCAGTGACCCTCTGCACCTGTTCTCCGCCAGCCTTTTCATGGCGCTGCTACCGCCATGAAACTGCTGGCAGAGAACAAGGTCATAATCTCCAGGGCAGTACTGCTTGCAGCGCTGCCCTGGCAGATTAGGACCTCTACCACCTCCAGTCCGTCGGGATCCAAGATCCTGGCAGAGTTGGTAGTCCGACTGCCAGGTTTTAAATTTGGCAGTCGGACCTCCTCATTGGCCGTGGTCCAGACCGTCACCGCAGGGCCCTAAACCACGTTATGAGGCCCTATAACGGTGAAATCATATGTATGAATTCAGAATGTTTTAAATGTTTCTAGACCCAAAAAAGTCCCAACTGTGGGTATCTAATCACACTCAACCGGGTTAAAGGCATAAGTTGAGCTCTACCACAATGGAGAGCTGGATACAGGAAGCACAAATTATTGTATAAGATAGCAAGTTTGGCATTCCCACCCATTGGTGACACAGGTGAACCTGGTTCAATGCACCACTGATGAATGGGAAACACGTGAAAACAAGTGCAACTTACGACTCAATGTGCAATAGAAATAGAGGTGTTGCTTTTGCGCTACTAACAATCTCTATTATAAGAGTAGGAGCACCATGGTAACAGTAACAAACCTATTTCATCATTCACAATATTACACACACACTGCACTAAGAAGAATGAACATGTTTAAGTAGAAAGTATTTATTAAAACAGGAACAATCTGTTTCTGAGTACATCTCAAACTACTACACACACTAAAGTAAAAACAGCAAGAAGGCACTTTATAAACAACAAGAATAAAATGGTTTTTTTTTTAGAATCTAACAACTTAATACCTACTTCTATGCACTATAGAAAGAGAGAGTGGAGGCAGAGCAACTTGTAGTCTAGAGTTTCATAAGAAGAAGAGACCAACTGCCTACCTTGTTGACAGCAAAGGCTATCATTATCAGCTGAGGTATTGTGAGAATGCAGGCTGAAATCATCATGAAGAGCCCCAGGTAGTGAAGAACATAAGTTTATTGTCAGAGACCCCTGTTACAGCTGACAGAAACCTCTACTGACAGGTAACAGCTGATGGAATCCCCAGGAATGGAATGTTCCATTGTACTTGGAAAAGGTGGGGGCAAGGAAAGGAATACATAGGCGATACCACACATCCTCCTTTCTTCATAAAACATGTGAGAAGAGCAGGGAAAAGGTGTCATAAAAGAAAGGTGGGAAGAGGGTACAATCATGTCAATAGGGTGAAAATGCAAAACCTTAAAGCAGGATAAGATTATATTGGATCAATATTACATAACTTCGAATGACTAAGGAAAGCAAAATACAGTTAATTTAAGTTTGCTTTACCATGAACATCCAGTAACCCCAAGTGAACCTGATGATAGGGCATTCACACCCGCCATAGTCGGCCAAGTATGCAGGTGGTCTAATGGGTTGTGTCTGTACCCTTCATGGAATGTCACCTGTGGGAGGTTTGTTTCTGCCTCTACTCATCATATGGGTATCATAATCTAGCATGGCACTTTTTTAATACTTTCCTTAACTTGGAGCTGAATTGAAATATCTTTGACCACAGAGTAATTGAGTTTTGCTTCTCTTCCTAGATTGAATATTATGCCATCCTCTGTTTTAAAGGCATTGCAAAATAATTTTAGTACTCTCCTGGATTTTGCATTTTGATCCTTTAACACACACCCCTGGACATTTGATTTTTACCCAGTCCCTGACTTGTACATTGGACTCTCTGGTGTGGTGGTCTTGATCATATCTTCCTTTCCTTACTTTCCTGAAGTTTTTTCTCATGTTGTCTCCAGGGCTGCTTGGTATGGATGTTTACCCAACCTTAATGCTGCTTCATCCAGGCTGGGACTAGTTGTAAGTGCAGTTTTCTGCTTTTTAACAGTTTGAATGGTGTTTTAATGTGGTTTGGTGTGGTGTAATGTGGGATTCCTCCAGTCTACTGAATATTTCTGTTTTCCAACACAGATTCAAGTTCAAACAATCCAACAAACAATCTAGTAAATAAACAGAAGCTCAATCACTGACCTTGAATTTACTTCCTCAGACAAAGTTTTTGAAAATATATACAGCCAAGAAGACCGCTAGGCCTTCTTTCTCAATCACACAATAGTTTGTTTCTGCCACATGTAGTGCTCTTGAAGTGAAGGTGATTGTTTCCTCTCCTTCACCAGTTGTTTGGGATAGGATTGCTCACAGCCCCCTAGTACTCACATCTGTTCTTATTATTACCTTATCGCCTGGCCTAAAAGAACTCAGTTAGGGATCATGCTTCAGGCATCATTTTACATCTTGATGCTCCTTTTCGCGTTTGGCATCCCAAACAAAGTCTGTTCCGGTCTTAATTAGTGTTCTCATTTGAAAGGTTCTGCTAGCAAAACTCTTTATGAACTTGCTGTAGAATTCTGATTCCTTAGAAATGACTTAAGTTCGTCCTTGTTCTTTGGGGATGATAGATTTAAAATGAAGTTGATGAGTTCTTCTTTGGGCTCAATACCTTTGCTGATGATTTTGTGCCCCAAATATGCTATTTCTTGGCATGTGAACTTACACTTGTCAGCCTTTACTGTGAACCCAATTTTTGGGGATGTTTCCAGTACTTCCTCAACTCTTCTATCATACTCTGCTTCTGAGGCCTGCACACGATACACTGTCTTAGTAGTAAAATACTCCTGGTACATTGTGTAGCAGGCATGACATGGCTCTTTGAAACACCGAGATAGCTGACAGAAGCCAAAAGGGAAGACATTTGAATTTGCAAGCGCCAAAAGGTATGATATAGGCAGTGAGGTTTTAAGACTCTAGGTGTAAGTGTACTTGGTAATAGGCTGATGTTAAGTCTAGGGTTGAGAAAATTTGGGCTCGCTTTAGGGTTGTGAACATTTCAGAAATAGTGGATAAAGAAAACCTATTAATAACTACTTCTTTATTTAAGGCTCTGAGATCTACCCTTAGGGGGTCATTTCAACCTCGGTGGTCTTTTCACAAGACCGCCGAGGGACCGCCATGCTGAAGACTGCCACTGCTGGCGGTTTTCCGCTCGGCGAATTATGACTGCTGGAAGCCCTCCTTCCTTTTCCGGATGGAGAGCCACCCGCAGCCATACTAGCGCTCGGCGGGGAAGTGGAGGTTGCTCCACCTCCACCGCCCAATCAACAGAACACCGCCCACCGAATCACAACACGTGATTTGGCGTGGCGGTGTTCTGTTGACGGGGTGCTGGCGGCGGAGCAGCCCCCATGGATCCCGTCCCCTCCCGGAGGATCAACGGACCAGGTAAATTGATCGTCCATTAGGGGAGAGGGATGGGGGGTGTTGTGTGTTGTGTGCGTGCATGGGGGTGTGCGTGTGAGTATGAAGAGAGTGTGTGTGAGTGCATGTATGCATGCAGAAGTGTGTAGAAATGTGTGCGTGTCTGCCTGTATGTATGTCTGTATGGATGTGTGCGTGTATGTCTGAATATGGGTGTGCGTGTATGACTGTGTGTGTGTCTGTTGGCATGTTTGTTTGTGTGTGTGCGGGTATGTGTGTTGGTGGTGTCTGCATGCGTGTCAGGTGTGTGTCTGTGTAGTGATGTCAGGGGTAGGGGTGGGGAGGGGGTCCTGCCACCTTTGGGGGGTGGCAGGGGTGGGGGGTGTCGGGGAAGGACTCGGGGTGGGGGTGGGGGAGACCCCTATCAGTGCCAGGGAAGGGATTCCCTGGCACTGATAGTGCTTACCAGCGGTTCCCAACCCCATGAAATCCATGGCGGTCAGCTGGGTCACGATACCGCCGGCGATCTTGTGACGGCCTCCGGGCTGGAGACCCCAGTCTCCAGCCCAGCGGTCGTCTGCACCCTGGCGGTCAGTTCGGAGAAGTGGCGGATGACCATGGCGGTAACCGCCATGGTCATAATAAAAAAAAAATTACCGCCAGCCTGCTGGCGGTAAGACCGCCACTTCTCCGCCAACCGCCAGGGTTCTAATGAGGGCCATAGTCTCACTTTATTATCTGCCTTATGTGCTACCACAATGGGTGTTAACCATTCAGTGGCTTCCACCAGTTCTATGATACCTTGTTCACACAGATTCACCAACTCTTTTTCCACAACATCTTGGACTCTCACTGGCAGTCCACAGGCCTTAGATATAGCAGGAGTAGTGCTATTCTTCAATTTAATTTAATGAATGTATATTTTAAGGCACACATTGTTCTCACAAAAGACTTCTGTTAATTTATTCACTATACTATTTTCTTGGATTGTTTGAACTTGAATTTGTGAACAAGCATTAGGGTCTAGGCAACCTCTTAAACTCTTTTGGACAAGCCAAACTAAGATTTTGTCACCCCTTACAGATACATATGCTTTTGATTGGACTTATCTTTCGTGGTACTGATTTCTTGCTATGAAGTAATCTCTTATGTAGATAGAGTGGCCCCCATGTCCATTCCGTTTAGCGGGGTGCTTTCTTTTAACTTTTCTTGAAAGACCTTGGTTAGCCTAAAACATGAGTCAGCTATTGCCTCAACATTTACTTCATTTATCTTCACAATATGTTTAGACCAAAAGCCTACGTTTATGGCTTGTTGGTATTCACAAAGGGAGTACGGAGATTCCACTTTGGGTGTGGAGATTCCACCCCAGGTGTAGATATTCCACCTCAAGTGCAGACATAATGAAACTAATTGTTGTGGTCTTCCTCTGGGACTTGGCTTTATCAGCTTTAGGCTAGGTGTTGCATTTGTGAAGTGTGAAGTGTGCTGGCAGTAGGTGAGACCAACTCGATCAGTATTTTGTGTGATAATCTGGGCAAAGGACCTCTCCTGGCAAGTAGTAAAGTGGCAGTATTTATTTACTAAATCTTATCAAAATTGGAATTTCTGGCATAAATTTAGAAATGCCTGACATAGATTGCATTAAGATGTGCATTCCAGACATTTCCTTATGAAAAAAAGGTAACAGGAAGTCAATTCAGACTGCACTGTTTAGACTATATACTTGCATTTCTTCTTACTTAACCTTGACATAGTGAAAAGTAGACATTTGAACCAGACTGTCACATTACTCAAATTACTTGACACTTTCATGGTTCTTAGAATGATAAGCCAAATGAAATCTGTGTCACATGGCAGGCATGATAATGATTCTGCCTAAATCAGAAGAAATGGTGACTTCTACTATTAAAAATTTAGAAAATGGAACCTTCCATTATCCAAGAAGGAGTTGGGGTCTACATAAATAGAGTCGGACCTTAGGGGCTTTAAATTAGTTTGGTGCAGTGAAATGTTTACCTTCCGACTTAGGAGCATATTTACGAGAATGTTGTGACATGTTTGCACCATGCAAGTTGGTACATGTGTGACTCAAGGCCCTACATCAGAATTCTGAACCATGCAAAGTGACTTTGGACTGCTTTGAGTGGCCTCTCAATCTGGAATAGTGCAACAGAGCACTAGTCGCTGCATTTTACCTCTCTGCCCTGGGTAGGCATTCTTTGGGCATTGTGGTTGCTGTCCCCATGCAACACTTGTGGATTTTGATGCATCCCCAGATTTACAAGACCATGTAAACCTGATGCTGCACCAAAACTTTACTCCTCCCAGGATGGTGCAATGAGAAATATCGTTATTTCATCTAGTTTTCTTTCCTCTTTCTATGTGTGCTGCAGAAGACTAAAAAATCTCTTAGGATTGTCTTTGTGCAGGAATGTGCCTCATCCTGCACAAAAGCAATCTTGCATGCAAATGAGACGCCCTTGCACCATGATGCAAGGGTGCCTGCATTTGTGCTAGGCTGCTAAAATGGCACCAGCACATGGGTAAAGGGCAGAAACCACCATATTGGTTAAACATAATACATTCCTGTGCTTTCCCCTTTAATGCAGGGCAGCACAGCAAGTTGACTTGATGCACTTACCTAGTACAGAATCTTACGAATATGGGCCTTAGTGTTTTGGCTTGAGAAAATTCTGGTTGGAGTGGAAGTTTGATCCAAAAAGCAGCTTGTTGAAGTTGGCCAGCTGAAGCACAGAATCTTGGTGGGAGCCTCGGATGCAGTGAAAGGATCGAGACTCTTGATGTCAAAGATGGGAAAACTCTGAGCAAGTAAAGTCCAGAGATCAGTCCTAGGAAGGTGTTGTCTTCATCATGTGCTGCTTGGCACTGGACTTCACAATGTCTTCTTTGTTGGGACTGAGAAGATTTTCTGAATGTGAGGATCTTTTTAGCAGGGCATGTCAGCAAGTTGAGTCCAATCAACAGTTTGAAGTCCATGGCTGCGGCTTGGAGGCAGTCTTTGGGTAGCCTCTAGTTCTTTTGCCAGAAATCCTTAGAAAAGTCTCTGCTTTTAGGGTTAGGCAGAATGACCACACTCAGACACTTACAGAAGGGACCTAGGACATTAGGAGCACCAGTTGGGGGTCAGGCCTCCCTCCAGGGAAGCTAACAGCAGTGTCCAAGGCAGGCCCAGTAGAAACTGGTCAGCTGGGCTGTTCAGGAAAGTGGAATTTGTGCAGATTTGTGCTTCTCGAGCTTAACAGGAGGCTAGTTAACTCGTTTGCAGGTGTCATAGGACTCTTATTAGTGGATTGAGACTGCTGGATTCAGGGCTGCAGCGCCACCATTTGTGGGTGACTGAGTTAATCCCACACCTCACCCAAACATGGAAGAAAAGATGATTTGTGGCAGTCTGTTGCATGGCACTCAGTGACTTCTCAGTGGAAGCCATGGTTGACAAATCTCACCCCTATCTCTTGTTAGCTAAAGGTCTCATACACAGACATAGGCCAAAGAAAGGATATAGGATGTTTTCAATACATTTATTGAAAAGACTGCAATCTACGATAACATATATGAGCTGCAATTATTATTGCAATGAGACATAGCAGCATTAGGATTGTTGTGACTAGCAAGAAGAAAATAAAAAACACAGCACATTGGAATAACATGCATGTATGAATTCTACCTAACCCTTAATTCCTAAGTGAGTGCATAGAGGTGATAGCACGATCTGTCCGTACTTAGTCCATGAGAGGAACACCCATCCACATTACCTAGAAAATAGGTGTCTGCCTTTACTGATTGTAGAGACAGTACTGAGGTCAGCAAATGAAATGTCATGCAGCGTGGATAGATATACTGGTCGGAGTGACCTCCCTATTGTTCCTTGGCCTGAACGGTGTTTTTATAAAAAACATATTTCTGTGGTGAAATGTCATGCACAGAATTAATAATAGCACATTTGCAGAATGATTAGGAAAATAAAGCAAGCCCACTGAAAAGCAGGCTAACTAAAAATGAATAAATGAAATTAGAGCACATATGTAGGTGAAAGGGCACAGGCCCTAGGCTCAAGCTAAGCTAAAATATGTTCACCCAAGCAATATGGAAAATGAACCGAAGACAAAAGTTGTGGTTTTAAAGGCTACTAAAATCCAACTCGACTATAGATTGTGTTTTAAGTTACTATAAATTTGAGCCCTTGCATCATGGCTCCTGTAATTACCAATCTGAAGTTATGCATTATAAGGTGTTATAATTTATGCCAGTGCTTTTACATGCCAAAGTGAAAAACTATTTAGATATTTTATACTATAAGGGCATGTAAAACCTAGGTAAACATATCCTACTTATGAAATATCCTGCACCCTGCCCTATGGGAAAAAGGTGTACTTTGCGAGGTTGCATTTGCAGTTTCAAAACTGAACACTCAGGGGCTGGCCTGAAGGCATGCTTTGCCTTGTCACTTTGGTGGAGGCACAAAACATGCTGCAGTCCACTAGTGACAATTAACTTACAGGCCCTTGGTATGCAGAGTACTTTATACTAGGGGCTTATAGATAAGTTAAATATGCAAATTAGGTATTAGTCAATTGCACATGTTTTCCAGGGTCTGAGCACATACACTGAGTGCTGGATGTAGCATCCCAGTGTTCAAAATGTCCACACACTGGCAGCATCTGCCCAAAAACTGGAGGTTTGAATGTGCAAAGAAATAGCCTTTCCATACAAAGATGCAGCGCACAAATGTTGGGCATTATGTTAAACATGGACAATAATCTTTTTCTGACCTTGTCCAGGGGTAGATAGTTAGGTAATATCGTGTTGAGCTGGCGGTCAGTAAATCTAGGGCAGGGGGAGAAACTCATGCCACATTTTATAGAGAGCTGTAGTAAAGCAAGTGATGTTTCAGTCTCCATTGTCCTTCTGGCCAGTTTCTTCTGATCTGTCATCAGTGCACTAACTTCTACTGTGACTAGGACAATATTAGTTTCAAGGAAGAACCTGATTTCACGAGTGCTTATATGGCCATAGGAACACTATAGGTGTCTCATTCCATGCTGCAGTTACCTCTTGGATGAGTCTTACTAGGTCTTGAACATGGTTTGTCAGTTCTTTGTGTAGTTTCTGAAAGCCCCCCATTTTGCTTTGCTTGGTTCTGACCATGCTATTGTGGTTTATGTTGATCTTGGGATGGGATGGGCTGTGCATTATTTATCCTTTCTCACTTCCTAAGGGGTATTTGCTGATGCCTAGAGGTTCTCAGGTAAATGCTCAAAGTGCATCTTGGTGTAGTCGTCATTGTATGTGGTGGTGTCTCTATCTGAGTGTTGTGTCATTGCAAGGTTGTTGATGTGGGCGGTGATGCTTGCACACTGCTGGGGACAGGGATGATTTGTGTAAAGCTGCCACTCTCTTTTTCCTCATCACCTCCCACTGTGGTAAGAATTGATTCCCATCTCATATCACCACCACCATAACCTGCAGCAATTTTTTAAGGTGCTCCTCCCACTGGAATATGTGATTTTTTTTATATCGGTCATTTGACCTCCAGTACCATACCAGGCTTACCTCAACGAACACTTGCTTGGCAAATGGAGAATACTGCAATGTGTTCCTCCTGCTTGCTAATCATAAAGAAAGTCCTGAACAGGGAAGGAATTTTTTTTTAGTGTGTCACTGGTGACACTGTCAATGCCCAAAGAACTGGAGGGAGGTGGGTGTGTTGATGATTTCCTCTGAAGTGTATATTTTGACTGAGGTGGTGGTAGATGCAGGTCTCTGTGGGGGCCTCTGTGGGGGCCTAACAAATATGGAATCTGGCAGAGGTGGTATAACCAGTACCACATCCCTCTGAGCAGGTTGAATGGGAGCAGTAATGTTGGTGTCCTTTGAGTCAGCTTCCATGACAACGCTGGCTCGTCCTCCTCCTCCATTTCCATAATTCTAAGGCATTCAGGAACTTTCACTTTCCCCTGTATCTCTTGTGTGGGTCTCGGGCTCAGCCAGGATCCAATTCATGTCCAGATCATCAGAGGGAAGACTTGGAGAAGATGATGGAGAAGCCAATGGTTCAAGAAGAGGCACATCTTGCTCAGCAGGAAGCTCAACCTTCTTCTTCTCCTACTTCTGGAAGAACTACTGCTGGCTGTGGCTGTTCTTCCTGTTGTCACCTTTGCTCAGTTTCCTGCGACGATTGGCTACTAGTTTGGGGCTGCTATTCAAACTCACTGCTCGTTGCCATGTTTGCAGGGGCTGCCTCGCTGAGAGACATGGACTTAGGTTTTTGGCAGTACAGTCATTGATGCTGGTGTAGTGCCCTCAGGTTGCTAGCTACAGACCGGTGGGACAGGCACATGATGGTGCCTGGAAAAGGTGAAGGGCGACAAGCAAGTGGTAACATTCTGCTTCTTCTTCTCCTCCTCCTTATTTCCCCCTGTCTTGGCAGCACCTTTTTTTAGGCTATCTTGAAGCTCTGTCAGTTGGCACTTAGCTGCACAAGTGGAAGCAGATGAATCGTATGTTGTGGTCATGCAATTTTGTGCCAGCCTTCTGTGTGGCAGTACTGTGGGTGATGTCTTTGTTCACCTAAAAGCAAACAAGCAAGAACAACATTTAGTGAAACATGCCATTAGTACACACAATATAATTTAGTGAGGTTATCCCTAATGATTTGTTATATACAATAGTGTGTTGATTCCAATCCACACTATAACATACTATTTCAGCAAGGATAACAAGAAACAGGTCTGCTTGCTTTATGTGCATCTAAGGGATGTGCACCTATGGCAAACATGGCATGTGGGGAAAATGGAATAATCCTTATATAGTGAATGCTGACTTACACCTATGGCAGGTGGGATGTGGAGAAAATAGAATAATCCTTAAAAAATGAATGCTAGTGAGTGCATATGGCATGCATGGGGAGCGGGAAAAATTCAATGTCCCTTAAAAAATAAATGGTGTCCCCATGTGGCAGGCAGGGAGTGCAGGGAAAATTGAATAATCTTTCAAATTGAATGCTGCTTTGCTTTGCATCTATGTTAGGCAGGGGTGCAGGGAAAATAGAATAATAGTTAACAATGAATGCTGGTGTGCGTCTAAGGCTAAGAGAAAAAGATCTGTGGCAGGCAGCAGGTGAAGGGGAAAAGTGTATTACTAGGGACTATGAGAAATCCATTGGGAGGTGAAAGGGTGCAGAGAAAATGGAAAGAATACTGCATATGATATTATAAACACTGTTCATACGTATGCTACAATGATCCTCAAGCACTTTAAACTGATATTACAGAAAAAAGTTTAAAAAATTTATATAGACCTCTTCTATCAATTTCTCTAGAAAATGGCTTTGAAAACTGGAAAATATGGGATTAATACACTAGGTAACTGGTTCAAAATGGCAACATGCACAAAAAACACAGCAAGCAAGGAGGCAAGGGGAAAAAAGAACACATACAGGCCTTTGGCAAAAGCACACTGACTGGCGAGACAAAATGGCCACCAGAAACATTCACAAAAAACAGCAACATCAAGTAAGGAGGCATGGAGAACAAAGAACACATGCAGGCCTATGTCAAAAGCACACTGTCTGCCTATTCAAAATTTCTACCTGCCACATGTTCAAACAACAACCACAGGAAGCAAGGAGACATGGAAAACAAAGAACACATATAGGCTTATGGCAAAAGTACACTGCCTACATAAAATGGCTGCCAGACAGATAGTCAAACAAAAGCAAGCAAGGAGGCATGGCGAAAAAAGAACACACATGCAGACTTATGGTAAATGCATTCTACCTGCCTACACAAAAGGATCACCAGCCACATGGCCAAACAACAACAGCATGCAAGGAAGCATGAAGAACTAAGAACACATGCTGGCTTGTGCAAAAACACACCGACTGGCTCCACCAAATGGCCACCGGCCACATGGTCAACAAAGTACACATGCAGGCCTATGGCAAAAACATACTGGCTGGCTACTCCAAATAGCTACCAGCCACATGTTCAAATAACAAGAAGCAGGGAGGCATGGACAAAAAAGTAATCATGCAAAAAATGGCCTCAGGTCACATGGTCAAACAACAAGAAGCAAGGATTCATTGACAACACAGAACACATGCAAGCCTATGGATGACACAATCAATCAATCAAGTGGGATTTCTTGAGTGAGGTTAATCAGCCATGAGGGTATTCAGGTGCTGAGGGTCTAGCTGCTTTAGGTTGGTTTAGTTGAACTGCCAGGTCTTGAGATATTTCTAGAATTCTTGGAAAAAGGCGGAGGTCCAGAGGTGTAAGGGGAGGTCTTTCTAGGGTTTAGTCATGAGGTAGGAAAAGGAGTGTTCTCCATTGTTGCTATGGGGGATGTGCGCAAGGGAAAGGGAGGCGGAGGATAGATGACTGGAGGATTAGGGGAAGTGCAGGCATTTATTGATGGAGGCTGGTCCTTGGTCATGTAGGGCTTCTTGAATTGACATGTCTTCTATATGGGGAGCTAGTGAACTATCCTGAGATGAGGTGTGATGTGGGCCCCTTTGGGGAGGTGGAGGATGAGTCTGGCCAGAGACTTCTCAATGGTTTGCAGGCTCTCAAGGAGGTGAGTGGGGATTCCTGTGCAGGGTGCGTTGCCCAGGAAGTTTGTGACTAGGGTTTGAGTGATGATGCAGCTGGTGTTGATGGGGAGCCAGTTAAAGATATTCTAGAGCATGCAAAGTGTGAGGAATAGCCGAATGAGACTGCATTGATCTGGGTTTTCATCGTGAGTTTGCTGCCCAGGATAATGCAAGGATTATGAGTATGGTTTGTTGGCACGGTTGTGCGGCCTATTTCCGAAGGCCACCAGGACTCGTTCCATGGGAGATGTCATTGGCAATGAGCAGCACTTTTATTTTGTCTGTAGAGGAAGTTGTTTTTCATCCAGTCATTGACACTTGTCGTACATCTGCAGATGTTGGCTCTCATAGTGGTATGGTCTTCTGAGAGTGCGAGGATGCGCTGGGTGTTGTCCACATAGGGAATTATGTTTATTCTATTGTCTCTGATGATGGTGGCCAATGGGGGTGAAGTAGGTGTTGAAGAAAGTGGAACTTAGGGACGAGCCTTGGGGAACGAATCAGAGGTGTTCTGAGGTGAACAGTATAGATGTATCTCTGGGTTCATCCGGTGAGGAAGGAAGTGATCCACTTGAGGAGGTCTCTTTTACAATATGTTGTAATGTAGTCTTGTGTTGAGGGTGTGGTGTGATACAGTGTTCAACGTTACCAGGAGGTCAAGGAGAATCAGTGCTGCATTTCTCCCCAAATGAGTGAAGTTTTTATGTTGTCAGTGACAGCAATTAGGGCAGTTTTATCACTGTGGTTGGTGTGGAATCTGAATTCGGAGGTGTCCAGAAGATGGTTGTTCTCTAGGAGTGTAGTGAGTTGGCGGTTGATGGCTTTCTCCAGGACTTTGGTGGGGAAGGTGAACAGAGAGATGGCATGGCAGTTTTTGAGTTTGCTTTGGTCAGAGGGCGGTTTCTTCAAGAGGAGTTTGACGTCTATGTGATTCTATTCTTTTGGGAATTTAACTATGGTGATAGAGGTGTTGAAGAGCGTGGTGATCTCGCTGATGATCTTCTTTCTCTTGAGGTTAAAAATGTGGTGAGGACAGGGGGTCGGTGGGGACTCCTAAGAATATAGAGTTTATGATTGCTGTGGTGTTTTCTGAGGTAAGCTGGTCTCTGATGGTAGGTAGGTGATCAGGACTTGCTTCTGTGTGAGCTAGGTGACTGAATGTTGGGGGTCAAAGTTCTTGTAGATGGTGGAGATCGTGTCATGGAAGAAGTCTGCTAGGGTGCCCCAAGGTTCCTGGGAAGGGGTGATGGTATTTTGGATGGCTAAGGGGTTATAGAACTCTCAAACAATGTTGAATAGTTCTTTGCTGTATTTGGAGCTGGCCTCAATGCAGTCCACCAGAGCTTTTGTTTTGCTCTTCTTCAAGAGCTGGTGGTAGTGGTTGAGGGCTGTCATCAAAGGGCTCTGTCTTCAGATTCCTTGCTGGTGTGCCAATTCCTTTTTAGTTGTTTACAGTTACGTTTTGCCGTTTTCAACTCCATGATGTACCATCTGACCTGTTTGGTGGATCTGTTGTGTTTGCAGGGCTTGATGGAAGGGGATTCTGTCAGCATAGTCGGTGATCCAGTGTTGTGGGCATTGCTCCATTGGTTCACTTTGCTCCAGCTACGGTGGGGGGCGCTGGATAGCTCATGAGCAATGCTGGGGTTCTGAATATGACGAAGCGGACAGTGGCATGGTCTGTCCTGGTTAGCTCATTGTCATGACTGTACTTGACTTGGCTGTACTTTACTCTGTTGCAGGCTGCGCAGATAGAGACATGTTTGTGTCTTGAGTTGTGTGTGGGACTGGTGACTAGCTGGGTGAGGCCGATTTTATTCATGCTTTTGAGGAGGTTGGTGGTGCTTATGTCATTGAGGTAACTGAGGTGGAAATTAAGGCCTCTGATGAAGATAATACCAGAAAACAAGTGAAATAACAGCCTTAAACAAGTGAAAATGCAGCAGGAAGTAGGTCACAATACAGCAGGAGCAAGTACAAATACAATAGAGAACAAGTCAGAAAGCAACCATAAACAAGGCAGAGTACCAAGAAGATGAGGCAGAAAACAAGGAAAGGCAAGGCAAAATGCAGAAAAAGGGTGGCAAGCAGAAGACCTGCCACTCCGGGCATCAAGGGGGAGCTAGGTAAGGGACACTGACTGCACACAATGGTGGGTGGTCACATGTCAAGGAGAACATAGATAAAAGGGTGGCCTATGGCAAACACACACACATACACACACACACACACACTCACTAGTGAGACAAAAGAGGCATGGTGAATAATGAAGAAAACATTACCAATTCAGCAATTCCAAAAATAAAAATCCAGTCAGCTATGAAAATGTTTTTAAAACAATAAACTTCGTCCCAAAGCATGATATTACCACACTAAAATACACTTTTTGCAGAAAAAGACGTGAAATACAGAATAAAATATACAATGTAATCCAATGTTATCTCTGGTCTGACTCATAGATGTTTTAAAACAACATGTACCACAGAAATAGTGGTTTCATATATCCAATGACTTGTACTGACTAGATGACCCATGCACTGGCTAGGCCACATGGTAAAATAAAAGAATAGTGCAAATTCAAGAAACATTGAGAAAATCAACTTAACTGTACAACCTTGTTTCCCTTATAAAAGATGAAAAAAAACTAAATGCAAAACCTACTAGGCCCCTACTGAACTTCCAGGCCACCCACCACAACCACAATCAAATTTTAAAATTGAATGAAAATAGTAATGCATACCCTCTATCAAACAACAACCTAATCCAAAAGTTTTTTTTTTTTTAACTTACCTGTAATATCCAAAAAACAAAGGGCTTGATTTAAATATGGGTGGACGGGTTACTCCGTCACAACGGTGACGGATATCCTGTCTGACAAACTATAATTTCTATAGAAAGTAATAGGATGTATATTTCAGAGCACGGGATATCTTTCACTGTTGTGATGATGTAACCCCTCCACTGGAATCTAAATCAGGCCCAAAGGCTTTAAAATCCAATAGTATAAATGGAGCATGAATTGCAGACAAAGAGAGTTATCCTTTCACCTTGAAATACAAGTGAAAAGTGAATCCAGAGATGAATAAAGCACTGGGTGGAGCCTTCTGGACAGGAAGAGGAAGTTTGAGTCTCTGGGGCACTTCCTTCCTGTTAAATACACATAATATAAAAAAAAACAAATTCACACTAAAAAAACAACTTGAACAAACTGTTCGAGTAGAATATCAACTTATAAATACCAACTTAGTTGATTCAGCTGCTTCTTGAGAAACAATCACAGCCACTCGTGTTGGCCCATGTCACAAAAATGGTACCGGAAAGCTCTGTGGTGGCTGGGAATTGTGCTACTGGGTGGCAAACCTCGTGAGCACACATTTACCGAGCCTTTCACAAACTGGATAATAACTCTGCAATAAACTGGTAGAATTTGGTAGAAACGCCTTGTTACGCAAGTAATGCAGAGTTACCTGAATTCTGCCAACTCTGTGAATGGAATTATACTACTGCCCAGGTCTAGGAATAACACCCTAAACCTGACGGGTCTATCAATTTTCATTTCAGGAACTGATTTCAAAATAATGAGCAATCTTACTGTGCATGTTTCCAAATTCACTGTATCTATACTTATATGACATTGCTGAGTGAAGAATTTGATAGCTGTCAGGCAGAGCCAAGTGAGGGGAAAAACACATCAGACTTACCTTAAATACCATTGCAGGTCTTCTTTGACAGATGCACTTAAAATAAAACAATAATATACTTTTATTTTTGCATGAAACGGAAGAATATAATGTAGAAATAGAAGAATGACAAAAAATAGTACAAAAGGGAGAAGTAAAAATAAAGATGGATAAGGAGGAAAGGGAAAACGAGGACACCAGAGAAGACGAGGAAAGACAAGGTCAGATAAAGCTGTTGTGCTCATGCACTAACTTCAGTGGTAGTTCCTGAAACAAGAACCTACTCGTGAGCCGGAGAGGGATGCTGAACATATACAGCCATCAATGACAGAGATAAAGGTGTTATCAGATGAGACAGATGAAGAGAAGAACAGCACACCACACACCACAACTGTTGCCCCTCCATGAACATCAGTTAGCGGAAGACCTAGCCGGATTCACAAGATTACCCGCCACATTACCAGAGGAGTTTGTCTTTCCCCGGCTCATACCAGGGAATGCTTGTGGCAGAGGAGAGGGGGAAACGACCAGGAGTCGAAGGCTCAATGGGCAAACTGTGATCTCTTCAAATGTGTGGGATGAAACAAGAATTACTTGACTGGGGTTCCCCGTACACTTTACCAAGATTTGTCCCATCTAGGTTTGTAGGAGCGGGCAGTATATTTAAAATCAATTACATTGATTTCAAAGATATCTTGTTTTTGTTTGTGATTTTATACTGTGTGGGTCTAAAGATTCCTACTTTAAGAAGAGTAAACAAGAGTTAAACAGTGAGAAATAATTACATAATATGAGACAGGAGCTCTGTGAATGATAACAGGGAGAGATTTTTTGGAAAAACAGAGTAGACAGAATAAGGCGTCTTAACAAAGAGACACACAAAATAAGAGAAACGAGAAGTAGCAAAGAGAGAAAAGACGTGTTAACAAAAAAAGAAAAAACATACTACACATAGTCAGACAACTTAACTGTTGTTTCCGCTTCCGAGGGAACCGTCAAGGAAAGGTCCACTGATATACCTAAAAAAGTAAAAGAAGAAGTGTTCACTGCAATTACTGCTCCGGAATCAAAGACTTTCAATCAAAAAGCAGACCTGTGAAGTGACAGAGTTTGGTTCAAAACCAAGCATGGGTTCATGCCTTTTGTGTTATCTTGTCCCAAGTATAATAAATGAGGAATTACGGTGCAAGCAGTGTGAGGAGTCCATACCTACTGCAGGCCAAATGGCAAATTCCTTAACATTTCTTTTTCTATTTCCTGTGGAATTTACTGAATATTGAATTTAAATTTTCAAAGCAATGTTTCACACATTGCAACCAGGGAATTCTCATAAGTTTATCAATCATAAGGCAATACATTTAAATGTATTTAAAGTGGACCCACTGTGTTCCACACAGAAATCTAGAATTGAAAGAGAGCCATTTCTTCTTTAAGACTCCCCATATGTCAAAACAAATCTATTCTCTGCCTCTGCAAAGTAGTGATATCCAAATGCCCTCATTCTCCAGCTCCATATGATGCAATGAAAAGGCATTCATCATTATTCACTGTTAAGATCTGAACTATGGATGTCAAGAAAATGATTGTAGCTAATGAGAATGATTACCCAAGAGACTGTGTGAATCTCTCAATTCCTCCTTGTATTATCGTTCCCCATTTCAGATTAGAAAAGTCTTGACTATGAATTAGAATGGAAAAAACACTGAAATGTACAAGTTATGATTAGCTCCAAACTCGTAGAACATGCACAACACTAAATCCATTGCTTATAACTGCATCTTTCTTTTACAATATTATTAATGTCATCACAATTCACATTTCCACCAAATCTCAGTACTGCTTAAAGTGTTTATAACAAACAAAGAAATACAACCTGTTTTCAACTGATATTTGAGGCCGACGTCCAAAGGTATTGGGAGAAAGTGGATAATTAGTTAAAGTGGATGGATGTCCTCTTCAAGTAATAATGGCAATATTTCTTACTAGATTCAGTTAGGGGTCAATAATTTAAACCTACGTTCAATGGTTGGTATTTGTAGCACAGAACAGACAGGAAAAATCTGTAAAGCATTTGTCAGTACAAAATTAATTATAAATAAAATCCCACTTCAAGTTATTCAAAATAATGGACATTCTAATGAGCAAATAGACACTAAGGGCCTCATTATGAGTTTGGCAGATAGAAAACCCCTATCTGCCAAAATTCTGACAGGGTGGCCGCAGCCTACACGGCGACCTCCCCACTGGAGCTATTATGGGTTTCCTGCTAGGTTAGCAGGCAGAAACCTGATGGGAAACAGGCTACATCATTGTCTTTGGCTAGTAATTGAGCCGGCAGCAGTGCTGTTGCCTGCACGGTGCGCCAGCACCCTCGCTATGTTCACTCTCTGCGCAGCACACAGTAAACATTGCGAGGTGTTGGGCAGGAGGACCCCTGCACAGCCCAGGACCCCCTAGTTGCCCCCTGCACCTGTTGTCCGCCAGCCTTTCCATGGCGCTGCTACCGCCATGAAACCACTGATGGAGAACAAGGTCATAATCCCCAGGGCAGCGCTGCTTGCAGTGCTGCCCTGGCAGATTAGGGCCTCCGCCATCTCCAGACAGTCGGGATCCAAGATACTGGCAGAGCTGGCGGTCTGACATTGTAATGTGGCAGTCGGACTGCCACATTGGCTATGGTCCAGACAGCCGCTGCGGGCCCTAAACCAAGTTATGAGGCCCTATAACTGCAAAATTATATGTAGGAATTCAGAAAGTTTTAGATGCTTCTAGACCCAAAAAGATCAAAGCCCCAACTGCGGGTATCTAGTCGCACTTAACCGGGTTTATGTTAAGCTCTACCACAATGGAGTGCCGGATACCGGAGACATGATTTTTTGTATAAGATAGCGACTTTTGCATTCCCACCCATGGGTGACACAGGTGAACCTGGTTCAGTGCACCACTGATGAATGTAAAACATGTGAAAACAAGTGTAAATTATGACTCAATGTGCAATAAAAATAGAGGTATTGCTTTTGCGCTACTAACAATCTCTATAAAAAGATTAGGGGCATCATGGTAACAGTAACAAACCTATTTCATCATTCACAGTTTCACACACCCACTGCACTAAGAAGAATGAACATGTTTAAGTAGAAAGTATTTATTACAACAAGAACAAACTGTTTCTGAGTAGATCTAAAACTACAACACAGACTAAATTAAAAAAAGCAAGCAGGCACTTTATAAACAACGAGAATAAAATTTACTTTTTTTTAGTATCTTACAATTTAACACCTACTTCTATGCACTATAGAAAGAGACAATGGAAGGCAGAGCAACTTGCAGTCTGGAGTTTCTGAAGAAGATACAAACTGCCTACCTTGTTGACAGAAAAGGCTGTCTTTATCAGCCATGGTATTGTGAGAATGCAGGCTCAAATCATCACGAAGAGCCCAACGTAGTAAAGAACATAAGTTTATTGTCAGAGACCCATGTAAAAGATGACATGAACCTCTACTGACAGGTAACAGCTGATGGAATCCCCAGGAATATAATGTTCCATTGTACTTGGAAGAGGTGGGGGCAAGGGAGGGAATACATAGGCGATACCACATGTTCCCCTTTCTTCAGAAAACATTTGAGAAGAGCAGGGAAAAGGTGTCATAAAAGAAAGGGGAGAAGAGGGTACTATCATATCAATAGGATGAACATGCAAACTCTTAAAACAGTATAAGATTATATTGGAACTATAATACATGACTTCAAATGACTAAGGAAGGGAAAATGCAGTTCATTTAAGTTTGCTTTACCATGCAAATCCAGTAACCTCAAGTGAACCTGATGATAGAGGCATTCACACCCTGCCATAGTCAGTCAAGTACGCAGGCAGTCTAATAGGTTGTGCCTGTACCCTTCATGAGATGTCACCTGTGTGAGGTTTGTTCCTGTCTCTACTCGTCATATGGGTATCATATTCAGGCACAACGTTTTTTAAATACTTTCCTTAACTTAGAGCTGACTTGAAATATCCTTGACCACAGAGTAATTGAGTTTTCCTACTCTTCCTAGATTCAATATTTCACCATCCTCTGTTTTAATGGCATTGAAAAATAGTTGTATTACTCTCCTGGCTTTTGAGAATTTTGAATTTTGATCATTTGATACACACCCCTGGACATTTGATTTTTACCCAGTCCCCGACTTGTACAATGGACTCTCTGGTGTGGTGGTTTTGATCATATCTTCCTTTCCTTACTTTCCTGAAGTTTTTTCTCATGTTGTCTCCAGGGCTGTTTGGTATGGATGTTTACCCAAACCTAATGCTGCTTCATCCAGGCTTGGGCTGGTTGTGAGTGCGTCTTTCTGCCTTCTAACAGTTTGAATGGTGTTTTAATGTGATTTGGTGTGTTGTAAGGTGGGAATCCTTGAGTCTATTGAATATTTCTGTTTTCCAACATTGCTCACAGATTCAAGTTCAAACAATCCAAGAAAAAATCTAGTGAATAAACAGAAGCTCATTCACTGACCTTGAATTTACTTCCTCAGACACAGTTTTTCAATATATACACAGCTGAGAAGACTGCTAGGCCTTCTTTCATAGAGTTGATTCTTTCTGCACCATGTGGTGTTCTTGAAGTGAAGGTGATTGTTTCCTCACCTTCATCAGTTGTTTGGGATAGGATTCCTCCCAGGCCCTTAGTACTCACATCTGTGGTTATTATTACCTTCTGGCCTGGCCTAAAATAACGCAATTAGGGAGCATGCTTCAGGCATCATTTTACATCTTGATACTCCTTTTCGCATTTGGGATCCCAAATGAAATCTGTTCTGGTCTTAGTTAATGTTCTCATTTAAAAGGTTCTGCTAGCAAAAATCTCTATGAACTTGGCGTAAAATTCTGATTCCAAAAAATGATGTAAGTTCTTCCTTGTTCTTTGGGGATGCTAGATTTAAGTTTATGGGCCTCATTCTGACTTTGGCGGGCGGCGGAGGCCGCCTGCCAAAGTACCGCCGTCAGAATACCGCTGCGCGGACAAAAGACCGCCGCAGTAATTCTGAGTTTCCCGTTGGGCTGGCGGGCGACCGCCAGAAGGCCGCCCGCCAGCCCAGCGGGAAACCCCCTTCCATGAGGATGCCGGCTCCGAATGGAGCCGGCGGAGTGGAAGGGGTGCGACGGGTGCAGTTGCACCCGTCGTGATTTTCAGTGTCTGCTTGGCAGACACTGAAAATCTTGGTGGGGCCCTGTTAGGGGGCCCCGCTACACCCGTTACCGCCAGCCAGGTTCTGGCGGTCAAAACCGCCAGAGCCAGGCTGGCGGTAAGGGGGTCGGAATCCCCATGGCGGCGCTGCCTGCAGCTCCGCCATGGAGGATTCCCCAGGGCAGCGGGAAACCGGTGGGACACCGCTGGTTTTCCGTTTCTGACCGCGGCGGGACCGCCGCGGTCAGAATGCCCATGGATGCACCGCCAGCCTGTTGGCGGTGCATCCGTTGTCGTTGGCCTGGCGGTAGTCTACCGCCAGGGTCAGAATGACCCCCTATGAGTTCTTCTTTGGGTTCTATACCTTTGCTGGTGATTTTGAGCCACAAATATGCTATTTCTTGGCATGAGAACTTACACATGTCAGCCTTTACTGTTAATCTAATTTATTTGGATTTTTCCAGTACTTCCTCAACTCTTCTATCATGCCTTGCTTCTGAGGCCCGCACACTAATACACTGTCTTGGTAGTCAAAGACTCCTGGTACATTGTGTAGCAGGCATGACATGGCTCTTTGAAACGCAGAGTCAGCAGACAAAAGCCAAAAGGGCAAACATTTGAACTTACAAGTGCCAAAAGGTATGATAAAGGCAGTGACCAACTCTTTTTGCACAACATCATCGACACTCACTGGCAGCCCAGAGGCCTTAGATATAGCAGGAGTAGTGCTATTCTTCAATTTTATTTAATGAATGTATATTTTAAGGCACACTTTGTTCTTACGACAAACACTAGGGTCTAGGTAACTTCTTAAACTCTTTTGGACAAGCTAAACTAAGATTTTGTCACCCTTTGCAGATACATACGCTTTTGATTGGACTTCTCTTTCGTGGTACTGATTTCTTGCTATGAAGTACTCTCTTATGTTGATCGGGTTCCCGCCACATCCATTCTGTTTAGCAGGGTGCTTTCTTTGAACTTTTCTTGAAAGACCTTGGTTAGCCTAGAACATGAGTCAACCATTGCCTCAACATTTACTTAATTTATCTTCACAATAGGCCCAATACACGAAGGTAAACTTAGACTTTTGGGCAAGCCAGCAAGTTGAGTCCAGTCAACAGTTTGAAGTCCATGGCTGCGGCTTGGAGGCAGTCTCTGCTTTTAAGGTTAGGCAGAATGACCACACTCAAACATTTACAGAAGTGACCTAGGACATTAGTGACACCACTGAAGTTATGCATTATAAGGTGTTATAATTTATGTAATTGCTTTTCTATGTCAAAGTAAGAAACAATTTGGAGATTCTTCACTGTAAGGGCATGTAAAACCTAGGTACTCATATCCTATTTATGAAATATCCTGCACCCTGCCCTATGGGTAAAAGGTGTATTTTGCAAGGTTGAATTTGCAGTTTCAAAACTGAACACTCAGGGGCTTGCCTGAAGGCATGCTTTGCCTTGTCATTGTAGTGGAGGCACAGAACATGCTGCAGTCCACTAGTGACAATGACCTTACAGGCCCTTGGTATGTAGGGTACTATATACTAGAGGCTTATAACTAAGTTAAATATGCAAATGAGGAATTAGTCAATTGCACATGTTTTCCTGGTTCTGAGCACATACACTGGGTGCTGGATGTAGCATCCCAGTGTTCAAAATGTCCATACACTGGCAGCTTCTGTCCAAAAACTGGAGGTTTGAATGTGCAAAGAATTGGCCTTTCCATGCAAAGAAGCAGCACACGAATGTTGGGCATTATGTTAAACTTGGACAAGAATCTTTCTTTGACCTTGTCCAACGGTGGATAGTTAGGTAATATTGTGTTGAGCTGGCGGTCAGTAAATCTTGGGCAGGGGAAGAAACACATGCCACATGGTATAGAGGGCTTTAGTAAAGCAAGTGATGTTGCAGTCTCCATTGTCCTTCTGGACAGTTTCTTCTGATCTGTCATTAGTGCACTAACTTCTACTGTGACTAGGAAAATCTTAGTTTCAAGGAAGAACCTGGTTTCACGAATGCTTATATGGCCACATGAACACTATAGGTGTCTCATTCCATGCTGCAGTTACCTCTTGGATGAGTCTTACTAGGTCTTGAACATGGTTTGTCTGTTCTTTGTGTAGTTTCTTAAAGCCCCCCATTTTGCTTTGCTTGGTTCTGACCATGCTATTGTGGTTTATGTTGATCTTGGGATGGGATGGGCTGTGCATTATTGATCCCTTCTCACTTCCTAAGAGGTATTTGCTGAGGCCTAAGGGTTCTTGGGTAAATGCAGCAGGGGAGTGTCATTCCAAGGGCTCACTTCTTCCCTTCTCTTTTGCACTATTTTATCTCTATTCTCTGAATATTGTCTGGAAATGCCCCCCTTTCTCATACATCAAGGACCAAGTCATTATTTTCCCAGCACGGATTATTCATAGAACCTGTTATTTAAAGGAGAGGGGGCAAAGGAAAGGGGGCTTGTGGGCCATTGCTACCTTTCACCTGTGGGGGCCTTCCCACAACCCTTGCTCTTCTATCCTCCTGCCCTCCCTCCTCAGTATTTCAATGCCACCTCTTTTTGGCTCTCCACAAAGAAGGAAATGGAAGGGGAGCCCCAGTGTGTGGCCACCCTTCTCAGGTCACAACTATATCCCCACTCCAAACCTGGCACACAACTGCACAGTACCTCATTGAATCATGCCCCCAGAGTGTTTCCATGTGGCCTGGTCTCTAACATTGGTGTCTTTCAGGTAATAGGTTATGGGGGAGCACTACTTATCTTTCACGTGCTGGAGGTTCTGGGACAAGGACAATCATACCCCAGTCTCCCACACCCTATCAGGGATCACGGACAGAATATCAGTAGCAAAAATATTGTGTAGACAGAATACCATGCCAAAAATATCAAGGACCAAAATATTGAGAAAGTAAATGCAAAAAGGTAGGTATAGATTTACCGTTGTTAACTCCATATTTACGTACCTTGAGGATATGTATATCATCAAGATACATATATGTGGAGTTATATATGTATTAAAACTTATCTGCAGAAACTGACACTTCACAATATTTTTGTCCTCACTGTTCTTGACACAATGGGGGTGATTCTAACCCTGGCGGTCGGTGTTAAAGCGGCGGCCAACCCGCCAACAGGCTGGCGATAAAAAAAATGGGATTCTGAGCCTGGCGGGAACCGCCAACACAGACAGCCACCTTAACACTCCGACCGCCACGGCGGTACAAACAAACAGCGCGGCGGTCACCGCCAACAGACAGGTGGCAGACAATGTACCGCCCACACTATTCCAACTCACCAATACGCCACCTTTTCCGGGGCGGGAGCACCGCTGATAAAAACACGGCGGAAACAGACTACGGACGGGAAAACGCTCACCACTACGCACTCCAGGAGGAAGGAGGACAGCATGGAACCCGAATTAAACATCCTACCTGCTCTCATCTACCTTCTCATCTACCACGAGTACGAAGTCCGGCGCAGACGACAACGGTGAGTACTGCACCTACGACACACGGGAGGGGGAGGACGAAAGGTTACGGGCACACACATATGCGACCCCCCCCCCCCAACTATGTACTCACCAATGCAGAGCACCAAGTCACAGTGACACCACCCAAACACCCCTGAAAAATGCTAGGACATAATCAAATTTGGAATAAATATTTATGTACCAAAAAGCTCCAGAAAATTATCGTACAACCATGAAAGATATTCACAACAAAACTAATGACATACACATCAGTGTATAACTGAAGTACCAAGTCCTGCACATCCTACAAATTCAGCATGTCCGTGGGCCAAAGTCTTGAGAAATAAGGGCAAAGCCCACACAGGAGACCTGAGTCCTTTGGAGAGAACACTGCAGGGACATCAGATGTAAAAACTACAGGCACCTCAGGGGGAAGGGAAGGGGGGGGCACCACAGCCACATGAGTCCACGACGCCAGATCAACGAGGAGCCACCATGCCCACTGGACCATCCTGGGGAGTGCAAAGCCACAGTCTCTCAATGTCTCTACAGTGGGTGGGCTGCCCACTGGACCATCCTGGGGAGTGCAAAGCCACAGTCCATCAGGTGGATGACAGTCTCCACTGGTCAAGGAGGAGGCATGGTGGGCACAGTGAACCATAAACGGTGCTTGAGACGGCGGTGCCCAGCGGAGCGGTGCTTGAGATGGCGGTGCCCAGCGGAGCGGTGCTTGAGAGGAAGGGCCCAGCGTAGCGGTGCTTGAGAGGAAGGGCCCAGCGGAGCGGTGCTTGAGATGAAGGGCCCAGCGGAGCGGTGCTTGAGATGAAGGGCCCAGCGGAGCGGTGCTTGAGATGGCGGTGCCCAGCGGAGCGGTGCTTGAGAGGAAGGGCCCAGCGGAGCGGTGCTTGAGATGGCGTGCCCAGCGGAGCGGTGCTTGAGATGAAGGGCCCAGCGGAGCGGTGCTTGAGACGGCGGTGCCCAGCGTAGCGGTGCTTGAGAGGAAGGGCCCAGCGGAGCGGTGCTTGAGATGAAGGGCCCAGCGGAGCGGTGCTTGAGAGGAAGGGCCCAGCGGAGCGGGGCTTGAGATGAAGGGCCCAGCGGAGCGGTGCTTGAGACGGCGGTGCCCAGCGGAGCGGTGCTTGAGAGGAAGGGCCCAGCGGAGCGGTGCTTGAGATGAAGGGCCCAGCGGAGCAGTGCTTGAGACGGCGGTGCCCAGCGTAGCGGTGCTTGAGAGGAAGGGCCCAGCGGAGCGGTGCTTGAGATGAAGGGCCCAGCGGAGCGGTGCTTGAGATGAAGGGCCCAGCGGAGCGGTGCTATAGAGAGGAAGGGCCCAGCGGAGCAGTGCTTGAGAGGAAGGGCCCAGCGGAGCGGTGCTTGAGATGAAGGGCCCAGCGGAGCGGTGCTTGAGATGAAGGACCCAGCGGAGCGGTGCTTGAGACGGCGGTGCCCAGCGTAGCGGTGCTTGAGAGGAAGGGCCCAGCGGAGCGGTGCTTGAGATGAAGGGCCCAGCGGAGCGGTGCTTGAGATAAAGGGCCCAGCGGAGCGGTGCTTGAGACGGCGGTGCCCAGCGTAGCGGTGCTTGAGAGGAAGGGCCCAGCGGAGCGGTGCTTGAGAGGAAGGGCCCAGCGGAGCGGTGCTTGAGAGGAAGGGCCCAGCGGAGCGGTGCTTGAGATGAAGGGCCCAGCGGAGCGGTGCTTGAGATGAAGGGCCCAGCGGAGCGGTGCTTGAGACGGCGGTGCCCAGCGGAGCGGTGCTTGAGAGGAAGGGCCCAGCGGAGCGGTGCTTGAGATGAAGGGCCCAGCGGAGCGGTGCTTGAGACGGCGGTGCCCAGCGGAGCGGTGCTTGAGAGGAAGGGCCCAGCGGAGCGGTGCTTGAGACGGCGGTGCCCAGCGGAGCGGTGCTTGAGAGGAAGGGCCCAGCGGAGCGGTGCTTGAGATGAAGGGCCAAGCGGAGCGGTGCTTGAGACGGCGGTGCCCAGCGTAGCGGTGCTTGAGAGGAAGGGCCCAGCGGAGCGGTGCTTGAGACGGCAGTGCCCAGCGGAGCGGTGCTTGAGAGGAAGGGCCCAGCAGAGCGGTGCTTGAGATGGCGGGGCCCAGCGGAGCGGTGCTTGAGAGGAAGGGCCCAGCGGAGCGGTGCTTGAGATGAAGGGCCCAGCGGAGCGGTGCTTGAGACGGCGGTGCCCAGCGTAGCGGTGCTTGAGAGGAAGGGCCCAGCGGAGCGGTGCTTGAGACGGCGGTGCCCAGCGGAGCGGTGCTTGAGAGGAAGGGCCCAGCGGAGCGGTGCTTGAGATGAAGGGCCCAGCGGAGTGGTGCTTGAGACGGCGGTGCCCAGTGTAGCGGTGCTTGAGAGGAAGGGCACAGCGGAGCGGTGCTTGAGAGGAAGGGCCCAGCGGAGCGGTGCTTTAGAGGAAGGGCCCAGCGGAGCGGTGCTTGAGATGAAGGGCCCAGCGGAGCGGTGCTTGAGATGAAGGGCCCAGCGGAGCGGTGCTTGAGAGGAAGGGCCCAGCGGAGCAGTGCTTGAGAGGAAGGGCCCAGCGGAGCGGTGCTTGAGATGAAGGGCCCAGCGGAGCGGTGCTTGAGATGAAGGACCCAGCGGAGCGGTGCTTGAGACGGCGGTGCCCAGCGTAGCGGTGCTTGAGAGGAAGGGCCCAGCGGATCGGTGCTTGAGATGAAGGGCCCAGCGGAGCGGTGCTTGAGATGAAGGGCCCAGCGGAGCGGTGCTTGAGACGGCGGTGCCCAGCGTAGCGGTGCTTGAGAGGAAGTGCCCAGCGGAGCGGTGCTTGAGACGGCGGTGCCCAGCGTAGCGGTGCTTGAGAGGAAGGGCACAGCGGAGCGGTGCTTGAGAGGAAGGGCCCAGCGGAGCGGTGCTTGAGAGGAAGGGCCCAGCGGAGCGGTGCTTGAGATGAAGGGCCCAGCGGAGCGGTGCTTGAGACGGCAGTGCCCAACGGAGCGGTGCTTGAGAGGAAGGGCCCAGCGGAGCGGTGCTTGAGATGAAGGGCCCAGCGGAGCGGTGCTTGAGACGGCGGTGCCCAGCGTAGCGGTGCTTGAGAGGAAGGGCCCAGCGGAGCGGTGCTTGAGACGGCGGTGCCCAGCGGAGCGGTGCTTGAGAGGAAGGGCCCAGCGGAGCGGTGCTTGAGATGAAGGGCCCAGCGGAGTGGTGCTTGAGACGGCGGTGCCCAGTGTAGCGGTGCTTGAGAGGAAGGGCACAGCGGAGCGGTGCTTGAGAGGAAGGGCCCAGCGGAGCGGTGCTTTAGAGGAAGGGCCCAGCGGAGCGGTGCTTGAGATGAAGGGCCCAGCGGAGCGGTGCTTGAGATGAAGGGCCCAGCGGAGCGGTGCTTGAGAGGAAGGGCCCAGCGGAGCAGTGCTTGAGAGGAAGGGCCCAGCGGAGCGGTGCTTGAGATGAAGGGCCCAGCGGAGCGGTGCTTGAGATGAAGGACCCAGCGGAGCGGTGCTTGAGACGGCGGTGCCCAGCGTAGCGGTGCTTGAGAGGAAGGGCCCAGCGGATCGGTGCTTGAGATGAAGGGCCCAGCGGAGCGGTGCTTGAGATGAAGGGCCCAGCGGAGCGGTGCTTGAGACGGCGGTGCCCAGCGTAGCGGTGCTTGAGAGGAAGTGCCCAGCGGAGCGGTGCTTGAGAGGAAGGGCCCAGCGGAGCGGTGCTTGAGAGGAAGGGCCCAGCAGAGCGGTGCTTGAGATGAAGGGCCCAGCGGAGCGGTGCTTGAGATGAAGGGCCCAGCGGAGCGGTGCTTGAGACGGCGGTGCCCAGCGTAGCGGTGCTTGAGAGGAAGGGCACAGCGGAGCGGTGCTTGAGAGGAAGGGCCCAGCGGAGCGGTGCTTGAGAGGAAGGGCCCAGCGGAGCGGTGCTTGAGATGAAGGGCCCAGCGGAGCGGTGCTTGAGACGGCAGTGCCCAACGGAGCGGTGCTTGAGAGGAAGGGCCCAGCGGAGCGGTGCTTGAGATGAAGGGCCCAGCGGAGCGGTGCTTGAGACGGCGGTGCCCAGCGTAGCGGTGCTTGAGAGGAAGGGCCCAGCGGAGCGGTGCTTGAGACGGCGGTGCCCAGCGGAGCGGTGCTTGAGAGGAAGGGCCCAGCGGAGCGGTGCTTGAGATGAAGGGCCCAGCGGAGCGGTGCTTGAGACGACGGTGCCCAGCGTAGCGGTGCTTGAGAGGAAGGGCCCAGCGGAGCGGTGCTTGAGACGGCGGTGCCCAGCGGAGCGGTGCTTGAGAGGAAGGGCCCAGCAGAGCGGTGCTTGAGATGGCGGGGCCCAGCGGAGCGGTGCTTGAGAGGAAGGGCCCAGCGGAGCGGTGCTTGAGATGAAGGGCCCAGCGGAGCGGTGCTTGAGACGGCGGTGCCCAGCGTAGCGGTGCTTGAGAGGAAGGGCCCAGCGGAGCGGTGCTTGAGACGGCGGTGCCCAGCAGAGCGGTGCTTGAGAGGAAGGGCCCAGCAGAGCGGTGCTTGAGATGAAGGGCCCAGCGGAGTGGTGCTTGAGACGGCGGTGCCCAGTGTAGCGGTGCTTGAGAGGAAGGGCACAGCGGAGCGGTGCTTGAGAGGAAGGGCCCAGCGGAGCGGTGCTTGAGAGGAAGGGCCCAGCGGAGCGGTGCTTGAGATGAAGGGCCCAGCGGAGCGGTGCTTGAGAGGAAGGGCCCAGCGGAGCGGTGCTTGAGATGAAGGGCCCAGCGGAGCGGTGCTTGAGAGGAAGGGCCCAGCGGAGCGGTGCTTGAGATGAAGGGCCCACCGGAGCGGTGCTTGAGATGAAGGGCCCAGCGGAGCGGTGCTTGAGACGGCGGTGCGCAGCGTAGCGGTGCTTGAGAGGAAGGGCCCAGCGGAGCGGTGCTTGAGAGGAAGGGCCCAGCGGAGCGGTGCTTGAGATGAAGGGCCCAGCGGAGCGGTGCTTGAGACGGCGGTGCCCAGCAGAGCGGTGCTTGAGAGGAAGGGCCCAGCGGAGCGGTGCTTGAGATGAAGGGCCCAGCGGAGCGGTGCTTGAGACGGCGGTGCCCAGCGTAGCGGTGCTTGAGAGGAAGGGCCCAGCGGAGCGATGCTTGAGACGGCAGTGCCCAGCGGAGCGGTGCTTGAGAGGAAGGGCACAGCGGAGCGGTGCTTGAGATGGCGGGGCCCAGCGGAGCGGTGCTTGAGAGGAAGGGCCCAGCGGAGCGGTGCTTCAGACGGCGGTGCCCAGCGGAGCGGTGCTTGAGAGGAAGGGCCCAGCGGAGCGGTGCTTGAGATGAAGGGCCCAGCGGAGTGGTGCTTGAGACGGCGGTGCCCAGTGTAGCGGTGCTTGAGAGGAAGGGCACAGCGGAGCGGTGCTTGAGAGGAAGGGCCCAGCTTAGCGGTGCTTGAGAGGAAGGGCCCAGCGGAGCGGTGCTTGAGATGAAGGGCCCAGCGGAGCGGTGCTTGAGACGGCGGTGCCCAGCGGAGCGGTGCTTGAGAGGAAGGGCCCAGCGGAGCGGTGCTTGAGATGAAGGGCCCAGCGGAGCGGTGCTTGAGACGGCGAAGCCCAGCGGAGCGGTGCTTGAGAGGAAGGGCCCAGCGGAGCGGTGCTTGAGACGGCGGTGCCCAGCGGAGCGGTGCTTGAGAGGAAGGGCCCAGCGGAGCGGTGCTTGAGATGAAGGGCCCAGCGGAGTGGTGCTTGAGACGGCGGTGCCCAGTGTAGCGGTGCTTGAGAGGAAGGGCACAGCGGAGCGGTGCTTGAGAGGAAGGGCCCAGCGGAGCGGTGCTTGAGAGGAAGGGCCCAGCGGAGCGGTGCTTGAGATGAAGGGCCCAGCGGAGCGGTGCTTGAGACGGCGGAGCCCAGCGTAGCGGTGCTTGAGAGGAAGGGCCCAGCGGAGCGGTGCTTGAGAGGAAGGGCCCAGCGGAGCGGTGCTTGAGAGGAAGGGCCCAGCGGAGCGGTGCTTGAGATGGCGGTGCCCAGCGGAGCGGTGCTTGAGAGGAAGGGCCCAGCGGAGCGGTGCTTGAGATGGCGGTGCCCAGCGGAGCGGTGCTTGAGATGAAGGGCCCAGCGGAGCGGTGCTTGAGACGGCGGTGCCCAGCGTAGCGGTGCTTGAGAGGAAGGGCCCAGCGGAGCGGTGCTTGAGATGAAGGGCCCAGCGGAGCGGTGCTTGAGAGGAAGGGCCCAGCGGAGCGGGGCTTGAGATGAAGGGCCCAGCGGAGCGGTGCTTGAGACGGCGGTGCCCAGCGGAGCGGTGCTTGAGAGGAAGGGCCCAGCGGAGCGGTGCTTGAGATGAAGGGCCCAGCGGAGCGGTGCTTGAGACGGCGGTGCCCAGCATAGCGGTGCTTGAGAGGAAGGGCCCAGCGGAGCGGTGCTTGAGATGAAGGGCCCAGCGGAGCGGTGCTTGAGAGGAAGGGCCCAGCGGAGCAGTGCTTGAGAGGAAGGGCCCAGCAGAGCGGTGCTTGAGATGAAGGGCCCAGCGGAGCGGTGCTTGAGATGAAGGACCCAGCGGAGCGGTGCTTGAGACGGCGGTGCCCAGCGTAGCGGTGCTTGAGAGGAAGGGCCCAACGGAGCGGTGCTTGAGATGAAGGGCCCAGCGGAGCGGTGCTTGAGATGAAGGGCCCAGCGGAGCGGTGCTTGAGACGGCGGTGCCCAGCGTAGCGGTGCTTGAGAGGAAGGGCCCAGCGGAGCGGTGCTTGAGAGGAAGGACCCAGCGGAGCGGTGCTTGAGAGGAAGGGCCCAGCGGAGCGGTGCTTGAGATGAAGGGCCCAGCGGAGCGGTGCTTGAGACGGCGGTGCCCAGCGTAGCGGTGCTTGAGAGGAAGAGCACAGCGGAGTGGTGCTTGAGAGGAAGGGTCCAGCGGAGCGGTGCTTGAGAGGAAGGGCCCAGCGGAGCGGTGCTTGAGATGAAGGGCGCAGCGGAGCGGTGCTTGAGACGGCGGTGCCCAACGGAGCGGTGCTTGAGAGGAAGGGCCGAGCGGAGCGGTGCTTGAGATGAAGGGCCCAGCGGAGCAGTGCTTGAGACGGCGGTGCCCAGCGTAGCGGTGCTTGAGAGGAAGGGCCCAGCGGAGCGGTGCTTGAGACGGCGGTGCCCAGCGGAGCGGTGCTTGAGAGGAAGGGCCCAGCGGAGCGGTGCTTGAGATGGCGGGGCCCAGCGGAGCGGTGCTTGAGAGGAAGGGCCCAGCGGAGCGGTGCTTGAGATGAAGGGCCCAGCGGAGCGGTGCTTGAGACGGCGGTGCCCAGCGTAGCGGTGCTTGAGAGGAAGGGCCCAGCGGAGCGGTGCTTGAGACAGCGGTGCCCAGCGGAGCGGTGCTTGAGAGGAAGGGCCCAGCGGAGCGGTGCTTGAGATGAAGGGCCCAGCGGAGTGGTGCTTGAGACGGCGGTGCCCAGTGTAGCGGTGCTTGAGATGAAGGGCCCAGCGGAGCGGTGCTTGATAGGAAGGGCCGAGCGGAGCGGTGCTTGAGATGAAGGGCCCAGCGGAGCGGTGCTTGAGATGAAGGGCCCAGCGGAGCGGTGCTTGAGACGGCGGTGCCCAGCGTAGCGGTGCTTGAGAGGAAGGGCACAGCGGAGCGGTGCTTGAGAGGAAGGGCCCAGCGGAGCGGTGCTTGAGAGGAAGGGCCCAGCGGAGCGGTGCTTGAGATGAAGGGCCCAGCGGAGCGGTGCTTGAGATGAAGGGCCCAGCGGAGCGGTGCTTGAGACGGCGGTGCCCAGCGTAGCGGTGCTTGAGAGGAAGGGCACAGCGGAGCGGTGCTTGAGAGGAAGGGCCCAGCGGAGCGGTGCTTGAGAGGAAGGGCCCAGCGGAGCGGTGCTTGAGATGAAGGGCCCAGCGGAGCGGTGCTTGAGACGGCGGTGCCCAGCGGAGCGGTGCTTGAGAGACAGGGCCCAGCGGAGCGGTGCTTGAGATGAAGGGCCCAGCGGAGCGGTGCTTGAGACGGCGGTGCCCAGCGTAGCGGTGCTTGAGAGGAAGGGCCCAGCGGAGCGGTGCTTGAGACGGCAGTGCCCAGCGGAGCGGTGCTTGAGAGGAAGGGCCCAGCGGAGCGGTGCTTGAGATGGCGGGGCCCAGCGGAGCGGTGCTTGAGAGGAAGGGCCCAGCGGAGCGGTGCTTGAGATGAAGGGCCCAGCGGAGCGGTGCTTGAGACGGCGGTGCCCAGCGTAGCGGTGCTTGAGAGGAAGGGCCCAGCGGAGCGGTGCTTGAGACGGCGGTGCCCAGCGGAGCGGTGCTTGAGAGGAAGGGCCCAGCGGAGCGGTGCTTGAGATGAAGGGCCCATCGGAGTGGTGCTTGAGACGGCGGTGCCCAGTGTAGCGGTGCTTGAGAGGAAGGGCACAGCGGAGCGGTGCTTGAGAGGAAGGGCCCAGCGAAGCGGTGCTTGATAGGAAGGGCCCAGCGGAGCGGTGCTTGAGATGAAGGGCCCAGCGGAGCGGTGCTTGAGACGGCGGTGCCCAGCGGAGCGGTGCTTGAGACGGCGGTGCCCAGCGGAGCGGTGCTTGAGAGGAAGAGCCCAGCGGAGCGGTGCTTGAGATGAAGGGCCCAGCGGAGCGGTGCTTGAGACGGCGGTGCCCAGCGTAGCGGTGCTTGAGAGGAAGGGCCCAGCGGAGCGGTGCTTGAGACGGCGGTGCCCAGCGGAGCGGTGCTTGAGAGGAAGGGCCCAGCGGAGCGGTGCTTGAGATGGCGGGGCCCAGCGGAGCGGTGCTTGAGAGGAAGGGCCCAGCGGAGCGGTGCTTGAGATGATGGGCCCAGCGGAGCGGTGCTTGAGACGGCGGTGCCCAGCGTAGCGGTGCTTGAGAGGAAGGGCCCAGCGGAGCGGTGCTTGAGACGGCGGTGCCCAGCGGAGCGGTGCTTGAGAGGAAGGGCCCAGCGGAGCGGTGCTTGAGATGAAGGGCCCAGCGGAGCGGTGCTTGAGAGGAAGGGCCCAGCGGAGCGGTGCTTGAGATGGCGGGGCCCTGTTCAGCGATGCTCTTCTCCACGGCGGGGCCCTGTTCAGCGGTGCTCTTCTCCACGGCGGGCCCTGTTCAGCGGTGCTCTTCTGCACCGCGGGCCCTGTTCAGCGGTGCTCTTCTCCACGGCGGGCCCTGTTCAGCGGTGCTCTTCTTCACCGCGGGCCCTGTTCAGCGGTGCCTATCTCCACGGCGGGGCCCTGTTCAGCGGTGCTCTTCTGCACCGCGGGCCCTGTTCAGCGGTGCTCTTCTCCACGGCGGGCCCTGTTCAGCGGTGCTCTTCTTCACCGCGGGCCCTGTTCAGCGGTGCCTATCTCCACGGCGGGGCCCTGTTCAGCGGTGCTCTTCTGCACTGCGGGCCCTGTTCAGCGGTGCCTATCTCCACGGCGGGGCCCTGTTCATCGGTGCTCTTCTGCACCGCGGGCCCTGTTCAGCGGTGCCTATCTCCACGGCGGGGCCCTGTTCAGCAGTGCTCTTCTCCACGGCGGGGCCCTGTTCAGCGGTGCTCTTCTCCACGGCGGGGCCCTGTTCAGCGGTGCTCTTCTGCACCGCGGGCCCTGTTCAGCGGTGCTCTACTCCACGGCGGGGCCCTGTTCAGCGGTGCTCTTCTGCACCGCGGGCCCTGTTCAGCGGTGCTCTACTCCACGGCGGGCCCTGTTCAGCGGTGCTCTTCTGCACCGCGGGCCCTGTTCAGCGGTGGTCTACTCCACGGCGGGCCCTGTTCAGCGGTGCTCTTCTGCACTGCGGGCCCTGTTCAGCGGTGCCTATCTCCACGGCGGGCCCTGTTCAGCGGTGCTCTTCTGCACCGCGGGCCCTGTTCAGCGGTGCCTATCTCCACGGCGGGGCCCTGTTCAGCGGTGCTCTTCTTCACCGCGGGCCCTGTTCAGCGGTGCTCTACTCCACGGCGGGGCCCTGTTCAGCGGTGCTCTTCTGCACCGCGGGCCCTGTTCAGCGGTGCTCATCCAGCAGGTCAAGGGAGCCAGACCTGGCCTGGACTCCCTGCTCAGTCGCCCTCGGACCGTGACGTTTCTGGACCCTTCGGGGACGGACTCCCGGCCTCCTTAGTGTCCTCCTTCCCAGCTGGGATTTGGCATGTGGGGTCCACCTTCTCCACGCTCCTGCTGCCCTTCCGCTCCTTTGATGGGGCTCTCGGGCCCTTGCCTCCCCTAGATGGTGTGGGTGGTGAAGTGGCCGCACATTGCTCCTTGGGGGCAGCCCTGTCGGTCCTCGCACGGGGCCCTTGTTTTTGCAGGTCCTCTTGCCGAGGGGGGGCTGGACGTGTCCTTGCTGCTGATCGATGTGTCACTGCTGGCAAAGGGTGGGCTCCAGAACCCAGGCACAACAGTGACACCCGAAGCTGGGCTGGTGGTGGCTGCGGTGCTCTTGGGACTCTTTGAAGATGGATGGGGGAGCTCATCGGGGGGAAAGAGGTTAAGGTTAGCCAGGAAAAGTTTTTTAGGGCCAAGGTAAAGGGTAGGAGAAGTGGAGATGGAAGTGGAGGTAGAGGAGGTGGTTGTAGGAGAGTCAGGTGTGCTGTCATTGGGTGAAGGTGCTGGTGCTGTAGGCTGTCGTGAGGTGGATGGCTGTTGGGTGGGTGTCTGCCTGCGTTTGTGTGTCTTGGAAGAGGGGGTGACAGACACAGTGGGAGAGGACACAGGGGACGTGTAAATGGCAGTGGGGGTGGTGACTGCACGAGTGTGGACTGTACTGAAGGGTGAGGTGGTGATGGAAGCACTGGCTGATGTTGGGGTGCATGCAGGTGTGAGTGTAGACGTCACAGGGAGGGAGGAGGGAGACGAGGAGGAGGGGGACACAGGGGTGGCAGTGGCTGTTGGCATGTCTGCATCTGGGTGTTGCTTGGGTGAGTGTTTGTGGGATCTGTGCTGCTTGTGTTTGGATGAGCTGCTCTTGGGTGTTGAGGTGTGTGCAGGCTGGTCTGATGGTGTGGATGGGATAGGCTGAGGAACAGGAGACAGAGAAAGGCTGGAGGCAGTAAGAAGAGGGAGGCTGGAAACAGGGACAATGGCTGCCATCAGTGCTGAGGCCAGAGCAGTGAACGCTCGTTGATGGGCAGCCTGACCCGAATGAATGCCCTCCAGGTACGCATTGCTCTGTTGCACCTCCCTTTGCACACCCTGGATGGCATTCAAAAGGGTCGTCTGCCCAACAATGAGCGTCCTTACCAGGTCAATGAGCTCCACACTGAGGGCAGCAGGGGCAACAGGGGCAGGGGCTGAGGTGCCTGGGGCGAAGGAGATGCGCGCCTTCCTGGGCGAACCGGCACGGAGCGAAGACTGAGGGGCTGCTGGGAGGGCGGGGCTGGTGCGCTGGGTGGCGGCTGTACCTGTAGAGGCGGGGGGCACGGATGTTGCCGCCACCCCTAGGGAGCTCCTATCCGAGGACGTGTCGCTTTCGCTGCTCTCACCAGCGGTCCCCGTTGTGGTGCTCCCCCCGCCCTCCGGATCACTGGTGCCCTTGGTGTCTGTTCCTGGGCCCACCGGGGCCTTGTGTCCTGCAGCTCCCTCGTGCTCTGATGTCAAATCTCCTCCGCCTGATGATGCTAATGCACACATGCACAAGAAGATGAAGAGAAAGGGTGGGGGGAGAAAAAAGAAGACCAGGTTGAGTGCATGCAATGTCAACACCGTTGGCGGAGAGGACAGACACAGGTGCCTAATGCACTAAGCCGCGCATTCGGGGTACACTACTCAGTACTACTGACTAAGACAACAGGCCAAGAGACGCCAAACGCGCACATGGGAGATGCTGGACCTTCAATGGCTGTACTTGTCACCCTACCGAGGTGGGGGCCGGGGGCACAGGGCCATGCCTAAGGGAGAGGACTACACTACAGAAAGCGCCCTGGCCTAATGTCACCCACAGCCCTCCTCCCCCACCCAGACGCCTCCACTGCGCAGAAAGATAGGAGAATGTGCTGATACTCACCCCCTTGTGTCTGCTGTGATGTCTTAAAGCGCCCATCCAATTCAGGGTAGGCCACCGCCAGGATCCGGGACATCAGGGGGGTCATGGTGCGACTGGCACCCCTCCTAGGTTGGGAGGCCATCCCCAGCAGTGTTTCTGCGGTCTTCCTTGTTCCGCGGCGGATGTCCTCCCACCTCTTGTGGCAGTGGGTGCCCCGTCTGTTGTGGACCCCCAAGTTCCAGACTTCCTTGGCGATGGCACGCCAAATCTCGATCTTCTGATGGGCGCTGACCTATTTGACATGTACAGGGTGGAGAGGAGGAAATCATGAATGACCTGCATGTTAGATGTGATTGGCCCCCCCCACCAACTTTGCCATATGGCACATGCTCTCATCTGTCGGGCGTTGCACTCCTCATTCGTCCCCCACCCCACCAACTTACATCCACCCCAATCCACACAGGCATAGCCCATTCCATGTGCACCCGGTGTACTCACTTGTTGGTCTGGAGGACCGTAGAGTAGCGCATACTGGGGGAGGACCCCATCCACGAGCTTCTCCAACTCTTCAGACGTGAAGGCAGGGGCCCTTTCCCCAGTCGCAGCAGCCATTGTATCTTCCAGACCGAGGTCACAGCAGCACTTGCAGTATAGGTCCTCTCCTGTGGATCATCAGGTCTCGAGTGATTAAGCAGATAGAAAATGGCGGTCACGCCCGCGGCGGTGCGTACCGCGGCGGTGCGTACCGCGACCGCCGGCGCACTTCGTCATTGGCTCCTGAAACCCATAGGCTTCAATGTTAACCAATGCGGCTTTGCGCCGCGGTCTTCGACCGCCTACCGCCACGGTGTGCCCCGCCAGCGCATTGACCTCACATCCCATTGTCCCACTTCACAGGTCAGGCAGCCGCCATTTCAAGGGCCTACATGGCTTAATTTTGACTGCGACACACAGGCCTAGGCCTTGCATTGCCACACATACACGCCTTTCAACCCATTGCCATTCTTTAACTGTGCAAGCTGTCTGTACGTACCTGTGGTTTGGCTGACTCTGTGCTCCATGTTGTCCTTCCTAGGCACCGTCCGCTGGGACTTGCGATGAGAAGGAGGAATCCTCGCGTGTACCGACCGCTGGTGGACCTGTCGACAATGGAAGAACGTCATATATTACTTCGATACAGACTTGACCGTGCCACTATCCATGAACTGTGTGCCCAGCTGGAGCCAGCCCTGATGTCCCCCATCCGCCAACCCACAGGGATTCCCCCTCTGGTGCAGGTTTTGTCAGTCCTCCATTTTTTGGCCAGTGGGTCATTCCAGACCACAGTGGCCATGTCATCTGGAATGTCTCAGCCTATGTTTTCTAAGATTTTGAGCAGAGTGTTGTCTGCCCTGATGAAACTCATGCGGAGCTACATCATTTTCCCAGAGGAGGGTGACTTGCCTACAGTGAAGGGTGATTTCTATGCCCTTGGACATATCCCCAACATCATTGGTGCCATTGATGGGACCCATGTGGCTTTGGTACCCCCAAAAGACGATGAGCAGGTGTACCGAAACAGAAAAAGTTATCATTCGATGAATGTCCAGGTGGTCTGTTTGGCTGACCAGTACATCTCCCATGTAAATGCCAAGTTCCCAGGGTCAGTGCATGACGCGTATGTGATGCGAAATAGCAGCATCCCCTATGTGATGGAGCAGCTACAGAGACAACGTGTGTGGCTAATAGGTGACTCTGGTTACCCCAACCTGCCGTGGCTACTGACCCCAGTGAGGAATCCCCGGACAAGGGCAGAGGAACGGTACAATGAGGCCCATGGGCGTACTAGGAGGGTGATTGAGCGAACCTTTGGCCTCCTGAAGGCCAGGTTTAGGTGCCTGCATATGACAGGTGGATCCCTAATGTACTCACCAAAGAAGGTGTGCCATATCATCGTGGCGTGCTGTATGCTTCACAACCTGGCTTTGCGACGCCAGGTGCCTTTCCTGCAGGAGGATGGTCCAGATGGTGGTGTTGTAGAAGCCGTGGAGCCTGTGGAGAGTGAAGAGGAGGAAGACTCAGAGGACGACACAGACAATAGGGACAGAGTGATACAACAGTATTTCCAGTAACACCCAGGTAAGAATCACCCACGCCATTTCACAATTGGTTCTAGCCTCCTGCATCTGTACTTTCTGTAGTTCCCACCAGATCTTTTTGGGTAATTTTTGTTTTTCCCTTCCCTTCTCAGTGCTGTATGACTCAGTGCCTGACTTCTGCTTGGTTTGCCCATGAACTACAGCGTATTGACATTGGTATGTTGTCATCACTAATTGACAGAACAGATATTGAACAGTAATATGTAATACATTTGCTAATAATACAGCATGACTCCAAACTGATTTGTGTGCAATATGTGATTTATTTACAGGGCTAGATATTGGTACATGTGATTATAAGGGTGATGGGTGGGGGTGGAGTAATGTCCATGGCAGAGTCCAGTTCTCAGTCTCACAGGTGCATTGTCCTTTTGCCTGTGGAAGGATGGAGCAGAGGCAGTTCATGGTTGGACAGGGTGGCAATGTGGAAAAGTGGGAAGAGTTCAGGGGGTATGTCCTGCTGGCGGGGGTCTTGACATCCTACTCTGTCTTTTTTTTGGATCTCAGGCTCCTCTTACGGGGTGGTTGTTCTTCAGCAGGAGGTGGGGTTCTGGTGGCCTGCCGTGGTGTTGGGGCCTTCTGTCCACTAGCGCCGGCGGAGGTGGTAGGCTGTTCCTGGTCCGGGCTAGTGACAGGGGCCCTGTGTGGTGCCACATGGTCCCGCAACGCGTCTTCTATCCTGTTGAGGGCCAGGACGATGGTCCCCATTGCGGTCCCGATGATTCTCAGCTCCTCCCTGAACCCCATGTAGCGTTCCTCCTGCTGTGCCTGGATCTCCGTGAACCTGGCCAGTACCGTCGCCATCGTCTCTTGGGAGTGGTGGTAGGCCCCCATGATGGTGGTGAGGGCCTCTTGGAGAGTAGGTTCCCTGGGCCTCTCCTCCCCCCCCTGTCGCACAGCAGCCCTCCGAGCTGCCCGGTTTCCCCCGGCCTCTGTCTCCTGGACGGTGTGCCCGCTCCCACTGCCCCCAGGTCCCTGTTGTTGATGGGGTGTTGGGTTAGCCTGGGTGCCCTGTAGTGGCAGACACACCGCTGATTGACGTGTCCTAGAGACAGAGGCATGGGCCCGCTGGGTGGGAGCTGTGCTGGTGTTGGCAGAGGGGGTCGGGTCTGGTGTGGCCTGTGTCTGGGTGAGGGGAACCGACTGCCCAGAGGTCCCCGATGGTCTGGGCTGGTCATCAGGTTCAGTGTCGACAGAGCTGCTGTCCTCACTGTGGGCCTGTTCCGGGGGTGGGATTGACATTTCTGGACCCTCCGGGCTGGTGTTTTGGGGTTCGGGTCCTGCATGGGGTAAGAGAGTTTGGTTATTGTTTCTGTGTGTGCAATAGCGTGCGTGTTATGGGTGCCCTCGTCCCCCAGTGCAGGCATTCCCTTGAGGGAGGTGTTGTGAGGGTAGTTAGTGGGGGGGGGGTAAGTGCAGTGGTCATGCTTGGGTGATGGGTGTCCATGGATTGTGTTGGCATGCAGGAGTTGGTGTTGGGATGGGTGGGTTGTGCTGGTGAGACATTGTCAGGGAGGATGTGTGCTGGGGGTTTGGGGGTGAGGGTCGGGGTGTGGGTTGGCATGCTGGTGGGGTGGGGGGGATCTAGTAGTTGAGATTGGACTTACCAGAGTCCATTCCTCCGGCTACTCCTGCGAGGCCCTGAGGATGCAGGATGTTGAAGACCTCTTGCTCCCATGATGTAAATTCGGGAGGGGTGGGTGGGGGTCCGCCGCCAGTCTTCTGGACCGCGATGTTGTGCCTGGAGACCATCGATCGGACCTTCCCCCGTAGGTCGTTCCATCGTTTGCGGATGTCCTCCCTATTCCTGGGATGCTGTCCCACCGGGTTGACCCTGTCCACGATCCGCTGCCATAGCTCCGCCTTCCTAGCTATACTGGTGTGCTGCACCTGTGAGCCGAAGAGCTGGGGTTCCACTCTTAGGATTTCCTCCACCATGACCCGGAGTTCTTGGTCCGAAAAGCGCGGGTGCCTTTGGGGTGCCATGGGGTGGTGTGGGTGAGGTGTGGGGTGGTGTATGTGATGATGAGTATGTTGGTGTGTGGTGCTTTGTGCTACTATGTGGTGTGTGTGATGGTGTAGTGTGCCTCAGTGTGTATTGCTATGGATTGTCTGCTGTGTCTCTCTCTCCTTCTCTCAGTAATTGTGGTCGTAGGGGTTTGTGGGTGATGTGGGGGTGTGTTTTATAGTTGATTGATTGTGTGGGAGTGGGTTGTGTATGTGTATCAGGTGTGTGTATTTGTAATTGTCCAATGTGCCTGTGTTTTGGTGCTGTGTGTGTATTTTGACCGCGGCGGTGTGTACCGCCAATGGAATACCGCGTTGGAAAGCCCGCCGCGTTGATTCGTGGGTCGTAATGGCATGGGCGTTTTTCTGTTGGCGTGACGGTGGAGGTTTGGTCATCTCCAGTTTATCGCTGCCCGCTGATGTGGCGGGCTGCAGTGGAGGTCGGATTTTTGGAGGTTTGGCCGTTGTGGGTCAGAATGACCGTGGCGGCTTTCCGCGGCCGCGGCGGTGTTATGGCGGTCTTCTGACCGGCGGTAAGCGCCTTTTACCGCCCAGGTCAGAATGACCCCCAATATTTTTTCCCACATGATGTTCGTACCCTGACATTTTATCTAAACACCCCATATTGGTCTCTGTTGATCTCTGCTCTGTACAGCTGGGCCTCCTGGGTACCTCCATGCTCTAACCCTTTCACTCAGGCCCCAGTTTAATCTTGAATGCCAGCTTTGATTCCTCATCCACTCCCCTGCAGAAGGTCTCCATGACTCTGACTGCGGTTTCACTGTTCAAATGACTTCTTCCAATAACGCCTGAGTTCTTGACTTTTGTGCTAATTTAGTTTGTTAGGGAATGAGCTGCCTGTTTTTTTTCCTGTTTAAGTTGATTGTAACCTATTTTCTCACCATTGTTTGTTTTACATCTGTGCTGCACTGTTTAGGAGCTGCTCGCTCCTTTCCCGCCCATTTTTTCTTCCCCCGCATGCACACCGTTAGGGCCTACTCATTGGAGGCTACAGTATATCTGACCCCCTCCGAGCCTGCCTTCACCGAGCACCACGAGCCATGGCCCTCCAACCACCCAGATACCCCTCCGCAGAACTCATGACTTCGGACACCACAATAACAGCTGCTCCATTTCATCTCCTTGATCAACTGTAGGGCTGTTCACTTGCCCCATTTCTTCCCCACCTGCAACTCAAGACTGTCTGCATGGAAGCCATCTCAACACCCACTGCACCAACCACAACTGCCTCAGAGCTACTCCACTGCCTCCTACTCAATGCCCAGTCACTCTACAAATCTGCCACCAAATCTGGGACACCATCACCACCCTCATCTCCAATGTGTTCTTCATCATAGAGAATTGGCTCAACCCATCTTCACTCCAGATATCACCATCGCATCACCCAGCTGATACATGATTAGACACAAGGACCACACCAACAAACACAGGGGCGGCATCTCCATCATCCGCAAATAACCCATACATTATACTGAAGATGACACTACACCAATCATGTAACACATCAACTTCCAATTCCAAACCAGTGGCAGAATGACCATCAGATGCATCATCACCTACAGACATCCTGGCCCAAGACCCGGCTTCTGCAATGCCATTTACGAATCATCATTACACTCGCCATCGACTCGAAGCACTATATCTTTCTCTGTGACCTCAACTTCCAGCTTGATGACCTCACGTACACAAACACCTCCAACCTCCTGGAATAAGCAACATCTGCATAACCCAACTGGTCACTGACCCCACACACAGCACAAGACACATGCTTGACACAATCTTCACTTCCAGTGACAGAGTCAAGTACAGTTATGTCACAGTACTCACCTGGACCAACCATGCCATAGTCTACTTCACTATCGCAGGATCTGCATGAACTACCACTAAATTCCTCCCACCGCAACTGGAACAAAGTCACAGAGGCCCAATGGATGGACACCCTCAACACCACTCATCTTGACCCAAAACTAACCTGAAACATGCTGTCAAGAACTTCTTCCCCTGGATCATCAACAGAGTCACACACATACAGCCCAAAAAGACCAAGTGATCCACCAAACAAGCCAGCTGTTATACACCAGCAATCAGGAATATAAAACACATCTGCAATCACCTAGAAAGAAGGTTGTTGCAAAAGCAGAGACCCAACAGACTGAGTAGCCTTCATGTCAGCCCTCAACAAATACCATCAATGCCTGAAAGACATGAAAAGATCCACCCTGATACACCTCATCAAAGCCAGCAAGGAACACTTCAACATCATCAGAAAGTTATCCTCCCCATCAGCCACCAAGAACATGCTCTCCCCCTCTCAGGAACTCTGCAACACCCAGACATACTACTTCCACAACAAGTTAGCCACCATCGACAGTAAATTTGACACGGCAAACCACTGACCTTCACTGCCTCAAAATTCCAGCGGGTATCACCCATGGTCATTTGCTCACAGCATGGCAGCAGTTCACCACACAAAGCACAACGGCCATCATGAACTCCATCCACTCTGGAGCGCCCATGGATCTCCTGTCCCCTCACCTCTTCAACCTCAGGAGCAAGGAAATCAGCTGCTATCTCACCTCCATTTTCAATGCACCCATCACCACAGCCACCTTCTCCAACCAATGGAAACATATAGATTCAGACCCCTCCCCAAGCCGACCACATTGATCTCAAGAACTACCACCCCATCTCTCTGTTCTCCTTCCCCTCCAAAGTCCTCGAGGTGGCCATCAATTCATTAAACACCTGGAGAGCAGCAACCTGCTGGACATCCAAAACTGGCTTCTTCACTGAACACAGTTACAAGATAGCCCCGATCACTGCCACTGATGACATCAAGACCCTGCTCAACTGGGGAGAACCAGCGGTTGTGATCCTTCTTGACCACTCAGCAGTATTCAACTCTGCATCTCACCACACCCTTATCAAGAGTGTCAGTCACATTGGTATTAAGGGAGATGCCCTCATATGGATTGCATCACAGGATGAACCCAGAAAATGCATCTACCTCCCTTCACTTCAGAATCTAGAAGCATCACCTGCAGCATCCATCAAGGCTCATTCCTCAGCTCTACCCTGTCAACACGTACATGACGCACCATGGCCTCAACATTATATCCTACACAGACGACACCCAGCTCATCCTCTTGCTCTCAGGAGACCCCTCCACCTCTCCTGTGGGACTATCATCTCCCTATTGAATGGCACCTTGTGGCCTTCTAAATTCTGACTCACACCCACACTAACAGACCATGCCTGCAAACTTGGCATCATCCTGGAAAGTAAATTCACCATGGAACACCAGACCAAGGCAGTTTCTTCTGCCTGCTTCCACAAACTCTGCATTCTCTGAAAGATCTTTAGATGGCTCCCCATCAACACTAGGTAGCCATAACTTAAGCCTAGGTCACAGCCAGCAGAACTACGACTATACTCTCTACACAGGACTTACCACTCAACTCCTAAAGAGACTCCAGACAATACAGAACTCAGCTGCACGACTCATCCTAGACCTCCCCAAATGGACCCACATCACCCCCACCTCAGAAACCACCACTGGTTCCCCATCCAGAAAATATGTAACTTCAAGATGCTGATACACGTCTACAAGACGTTCCACAAACAAGGACCAGCATACCTGAACTTCCATACTTTTGACACATAAATGCCATCCAAACAAGATCATAATTACAAAATGTATTTGAGTTTCTTTACATGCAGGGGACTACCTCCTGCAAATGGAGGTTTCTCCCTGCATACAGCGGTTTTTCTTCCAAATACAGATATCTCTGTCCACATAAGGGGTGGAGATCACTATAGTAGAGGCACACAACTCTGCATACAACAAAAATCTGAAAATGACATATAGGAAGAGAAAGCCAGCCATCTCTGGACATTCTCTACCATCCTTTCACCGCAATAGCATCCTCCTCTTACTTGCGGTTCCTTTCTGCATTAATACCCATAACATGGCAGAGAGGCAAAATAAAGGGAACCACCATGCACTGATGAAGATTAATTGTGAGGGGGTCTACCAAAGATACCTTCAGTTTTATGGGGTCCTGGGAACAGCTATGTAATGCAGCATGGCCCAAATTTGGAGAGACGTGGCCACATGCTGTAGTGCAGTGGGTGACCATGTCTGGAAAGGGAAGCTCTGCCATAAGCATTCTGAGGACACACATTAAAGCTCATAACATTCTGGGTTTTCTTCCCAGCCACATTCGTGATACTCCCATATGAGACTACTAAACATGAGGGTCCTGATAGCAGCCTGGCAGACCCACAATGCTCAGCTGGACGAGATTGAGCTGAAGACATTTATATATTCATGTGGTATCTTAGCATGAGTGATGGAATGTGGAATGTGAGGTGAAGAAGGTTCCTGGGCTGTTTATGGGTGGTTTGTGGAATGTTGAAAGATCAAGTTGGTGCTGGAACAAGGGAGGAGCTGGAGCTATAGCTGTAGATGGATTTTGTTTCATGGAATAAACCTGCTTCCACCTGAGAGCGCTTCCACCTGAGAGCATTTTGAAACTTGTGAGGACTGTAACATAAAGTGGATTCCAATGAAGTGCTCCTGCCATGGTCAAGTCTCTCTTTACTAAACATTTGTTTGGTAAAGTCCTACTGCCCTGAAGTGCTGGGTATGTGGCAGAGCACCTTTATTGACATATTGGCCCATATTTATACTTTTTGACGCAAAACTGCGCCAACGCAGTTTTGCGTCAAAAAAATTAGCGCTGAAGTGCCATGCGGGCACCGTATTTATTCAATGACGTTAGCCGGCGTTAGCCGCCGGCGCTGTCTGGTGTGCGTTAAAAAAAACGACGTACACCAGGCAGCTCCGGCGTAGGGGGAAAATGGCGTATGGGCGTCCACAAATGGTGCAAGTCAGGCTGAGGCAAAAAAATCGCCACAACCCGATTTGCGCCATTTTTTTACGACACCCATCCCCCATTGAAATGACTCCTGTCTTAGCAAAGACAGGAGTCATGCCCCCTTGCCCAATGGCCATGCCCAGGGGACTTCTGTCCCCTGAGCATGGTCATTGGGCATAGTGGCATGTAGGGGGGCACAAATCAGGCCCCCCTATGCCACAAAAAAAAAAAATAAATAATACTTACCTGGACTTACCTTAATGTCCCTGGGGTGGGTCCCTCCATCCTTGGGTGTCCTCCTGGGGTGGGCAAGGGTGGCAGGGGGTGTCCCTGGGGGCAGGGGAGGGCACCTCTGGGCTCATTCTGAGCCCACAGGTCCCTTAACGCCTGCCCTGACCCAGGTGCTAAAATCCGGCGCAAATGCGGGTTTTTTAGACCCGCCCACTCCCGGGCGTCATTTTTGCCCGGGAGTATAAATACGACGCATATGCATCGCAGTCATTTTTTAAGACGGGAACGCCTACCTTGCATATCATTAACGCAAGGAAGGTGTTCACGCAAAAAAATGAGGCTAACTCCATGAACTTTGGCGCTAGACGCGTCTAACGCCAAAGTATAAATATGGAGTTAGTTTTGCATCGAATTTGCGTCAAAAAAATTCGGCGCAAACGGAGTATAAATATGCCCCATTGTGTCAAAGGCTTACTTGTGTAATTGTTGGTGTTTTGGAAGTTGGGTCAAATGAGTGGTCCAGGTGATCTGAAGAAACTGCAAGGAGCAGGTCATTTCTTGTGTGCAGTAACCACAGGCCTTCAGTGACAGAGTTACATGAAGCTCATGCATGTCATTCTGGCACAAAGTTATTCTGTTGTGTACAGGACTAATGCGTTGCATTGCACATGTTTGTGGAATTGCATCCTGCTATGACAGAGTGCAGGAATCTCATGCATGGTGCCTGACATGGCTTCATTGCGTGTGGGAAAGACGCACTTTGCTGTACTACATCGTCCATCCTCTTCGGAGTCTTGGAGTTTCTATAGCGATTTAGTTGAAGATGAAACTGGGATGCACAATGTTGTCTACCATATTAAGTGTGAGGAGTTTCTGCAGCATGCCAGTTCAAATTGACATGCTGCGTTCATCTTTGCCAGTGCCTATAACAGTTAATGGAAGTTTATTAACCTCTCAACTGTGACTTGCAGACTTTTCTCTCACACTATTTGGCAATCAGTGTGAGTTTATTGATAGTGACTCACACACCTAATGGATCTACACCTCAGTGACTTCGGTGATTCACACGCTCCAGACAAGTTGATGTGACCGTTAAGACACCAGGCATTTGGTAATCATATACATTGAATATTGCTCACTTTAGATTTCTACAGTAATCTATAACAAGTTTAGGAAGCAAGGGATGTTTGTGGACATTCTTATTTGCATACTACTTGGGTTGCATTATTTATATATTCTCTTGGCGGTTCTTTTGATATATTCTCAATATGCAAGATGTCTTTCCTTCTCCATTTTTTTGTCTTCTCCCAGAAAACATTTAATTAAATGGGAGAAATGGAAGAATGTATTTTCCAGGTATGCAATAGTATGTGGCACAAATCTGAGTGCTGAAAAAAAGACTATCACACTATTTAGGGTCAGAAGATCCAGAGATTTTTGACCATCTACCCTATTTAACTGATGAAGAGAGTGATGGAATGAATGGGTGTGACGTATGTTTGAATTAAATGGACACACATTTACTGACATATCAGGTCACAGGTTACTTGTGTAATTGTTGAAGTTTTGGCAATTGGGTGATGTATGAGGTCCAGGCATTCTGCAGAAACCACCAGGAGCTGGTCATCGTTAGCGTGCAGGGACCGTTGGCCTTCAGTGATAGAGCTGCAGGAAGCTGATGCACATCAGTCCTTTACACGATAGAATCAGGTTGTGCCAGAATGCCATGCATGAGAATGGTGGTTGGTGCTGGGACACTGGAGGAGCTGGAGCAAGAGCTGTGAATGGAGTCTGCAATATAGAATAAACATACTTCCACCTGAGAGTGCTGTCCTCCTCTTTATTTAGCTGCTATAATTCACTTCAGAGAATAATAATTGAGAAATATTGTTGTATAGCCATTTTAGCCTTTTTTTTAGACATGTTATTTTAGCAAACTAGGCCTGACGTTGTGCAGTTTAGCCCAGTTACATTTTAATTAGCATTGCTTTATTTTTCTAGCATTAGCCACATTTGTGGTGTTGTTTTATTTACGACATCCGTTAGTTTTTTCTCCTAGGAAGGCATTACGTTATTAGCAAAGGATTCAATTCATTTTGTGCTTTACTCAAGGCTGCAGTCAGGTAGGGTTGCCGGCAAAAGTGTTACACTGTGTCTCCGACATTCACTGAAACATACATTTCCTTACATGGGTACCTTTTCTTAGAAAATCAGTTGTTTTATTTTAAAAACACTTCTCTGTCCCATACATGTTAGAGGGAGATTTCCAGCCAGATGACCACAACCGCATGCAGAATGCTGAACGTCTTCTCTACAGCTGCTTGCTTAGACTGCTAAATCCCTTGTCTACATGGGGACGGCTTCTTTCTAGACAACAGGCTTCCTAGCTCAGGTATGGGGGATGATGTCTTCCGCGGGGGGAAACCTGAAGGGCGGATTAGGGCTCATCATACTGTGCACTAAAATAGCTTAGGTAGGAAATATATATATATATATATTTCCTAGTGAGAGTATAGTGGGACTGTTTTTTTGTTTCACTTTCCTTGTCACAATTTTGCTTTTAGTGTGTTTTATCATCCTAGTTATTGCAATACATGCCATTTCATCTAAGAGGCCCTGACTTCAATAAACCTTACTGAACTATACTCTGCTTCTGTTTGTCTTTGCCTGTGTGAAACTAATGTAACTGAGAGAAAGGGATGAGAGCTGATCGACCTCCATTCCCCTAAGGATTCCTCTCTGTCATGCGCCCGGTTGCTACAATCATCCCCACTCTCGGATAGAGATGAGGCACTGCTAGTTGGCCAGAAAATCCGGATTGGGGTGGGATTGTACTCGGTACCCCACAATTCAGGTGATTCTGCCACCCAAGTCCACTGGCCTCATCAGGATAATGAGAAGCTATGCGGCAAGATATCCAGTCATGTGTGCAATCCAAAGTTTGGTTTTAACACTCCACGTTGTATTTAACTTGACGTTTTTGTGCTATGAATGGAATAGAAGATTAAACATAGAAACATGCATGTACTGTGATTTTGGGTGGATTTACTAATGATCTTATCAGGAAACTGCTTCAACACTGGATCTATTACCTTTCTTTCCATTCTGTCAAACTTTGCTAATATGGGAGTGAAATTATCTATCTTTTCCTTACTGTTAAACTACTATATTTACATCATTAAAACTACCAGAATTCACAAAACTTGCATTTATAAAATTATGAATGTTATATTAAAATCAGGAGTAAGACATAATCATTTAGAATGCTTTGTTGCCTTGTGCAAATAGCCAATTTGTTAAAGATGTTGCAAATAATCTTTTTAAAAGTAATCATAGGATTATTCAAAAAAGACAACTGTCTCTGTTCAAACCCTTTTTTTCCTATGTCCAAACCCTTGTCTTTCTTTGAATGCCTGTTTCCAAATTTGGATGTTTGTGAAAATTATAATAAACAAATTGGCTTGCTACATGTTGGGAATTGAACATGGAGGTTTTTTATATCTTCATTTTGAATGGACCGAGCTGGAGCAGGACCAAGGGCAGGTGGGTATGACAGCTATCAGTCACCTATGAGGAAGCCCACACAAGCAGGTATATTGTACCTTCTCAGAGATAAAAAGAAATGATCTTTCACAAAAAGGTTCAAGGTGGAGGCAATAGAACTAACCATGGGAGTGGATGAAATAAACAACACCAGCCAGGATGAGGCAGATATTGGGGCACATTTAGGACTTCACCAATGTGAGACAGTGGTGCTCAAAGACCAGGCTTCACCATCTTCTGGGCCTACATCCACCATCTCCTTAACTCATGAGGCCCTCATACCATCAAGGCCTCACAGACATCATCTCCTCCTCTAAATACCAACCTAGAACAACACCAGCAGTCAATGGACACTTTAGCTCCCAGAACACCACCGTCTTCTTGTGTAGCCAACACCCTTCTCCCAGAATGTGTGTCTTCGAATGCTTTCAAGGTGGTCTTGAAGTCAATCGGAGAGTTTCAGGAACCAATCTCTCAGGATATCAGAGACTCAGTTGGTGAGCTCAGGATACTCTGAGAGGTGGCCACTGAACAGCTCTGAACTTTGATGTTTTTAATGTTGAGTTTGCCTCGAAACCTCACCCCATTTCCCATTGTATCATTCCCTGTTTCATCTGTTATCTCGGTTTCCCCTGCTGTCCCTGTGTTACCTCCATCTAGTAATGTCTCTTGCTCTGTTGCGACCAGCCATATAGCATCTACATCAGAGGAGGACTTTACCATAATTTTAGTGAAAGTTAGTCAGAATCGTATTTCTTCAAGCCAGGAACATGACTCAAATGCCCCTCTAGCATGGGTGGGTCATCCTAATGGTTTTGGACAGTGGATTTAGACTTTTCAAATTTTGGACAAAATTCAGAATTATTTTTATGGATTGATTTATGGTGATTATTCATGGACATTTTTTTGGAATTGGATCATTTGTGCATAGACTTCTTCACTTGATATATCGTGTGGTGTTTTTTTATAATTCAACCAGCTCCTTTCAAGATTTTCTTCTTTACATGAACACTCCTTTTTATTTAATTTTACCAGTTTTTTAAGGCACTCTATATTTTTGTCCCCAAAAATAGTTTTTTTTTAAACTACTATTGTGAATCCTTATATATATAAAAAAAATTGAATATCAATGTTCTTCTTAATTATTAAATGTCACAATGACATTTTAAAATGCAATATGTTTTGATTGTACATTTTCCAATTTAGTAACTTCAACATTAAATATTCAACACAGATGATAGATACGCACAGCTTTTATTTATTTATTTTTTACAAAAAAAACACCACTTTTTTTCGTTTTCCAGTAGGTTGTCAATGGTCAATGAATGTATTCAGGATAGAGTTGAGAAATTTTACAAATTACTCAATACTTGTAATGAGATTCTTTGAGATTGTGCTTGTTTTATAGGTAGTTTAGCTTGTGGTGGAGGTTACTGTGGTGGACTTGATGTAGGTGGTTGTAGCAGAGGTGAATGGTGGACAGGTCTTTGCTAGCCTGAGGTACCCCTGTAGAATGTTGTTCAGGCATTGGCCGTAAGCAATAACATTTGTGTGTTTTGCTCATCGCCTCTACATCAAATGTCTAAGAAGCATTCAGTGTATGTCATAGTAACATTTTCAAACTTTATACAAGGCACAAGTTTGTCAGTCAATCATCTGTGGAAGCTTCATGTGAAAAGTGTGCAGGAGATTTTAGAGCAAAGACTGTTTGATGAGGGCTGCATGGTAGTGAGTCTTTGATATTTAGAACAGGCATCTGTGGCTGATTAGCTACTGGCTGGGCAATGCCAATCCTCAGAACTTATTTTGGAAAAAGATTTCTGCCTCGTCCTGAAGTGGCCTTCTTGGAGATGTTCTGTATCGAGTAAACAATGTACTTCTCCTCATTCAGATTCTTCTCAACCAGCTCCTACTCCTACTCCTCCTCCTCTTTTTCTTCTCAAACAGTGTTGGTTGCTTAGATCATTGCTTGTTCGAGGATTGAATTATTTCCTTGGATTGCTCACTGTTCTGTACTTGAAGATCATTCCACATCAGTGTCCAGCACAATTATCCAAGTACCTTCTAGAAGAAGATGCAAACAGTAGCGATACATGAAATACAGTTTTGTGTTCAAAGTTCAAAACAGTAATTTAGATGACATTGAGATGAAGAAAAATACATAAAGTTAGTACTGAAAGAACAAAAACAAATATGTGAAATTAAGGGTTGATCCATGAATGTAATTTTTATAGCTCAGCAGCATGAATTCTCCTTCTCCAGCTAGAGGTATTTGATTTCTGGATGGCCAGAAGTCAGCTGCTGAACTAGTGTCTTCATGGTTTGAGTTGCCAAAGTATCTTTTTGTCCAGCAGCTAGCGAGGGAAGAATTATGTTTAAGGTATATTGTAATCCTATAAAAGAAATCATGACACAAATAATGGTGTATAAAGATAAATAAATGAAAGGAACACAATCAACAACCATAAAAAACTTTTTCTTATAAAGTGAGGACATATTTGTCATTGAGTCGTATCACTGTTGCTCCACACAAGCGGACACAACAGTGACACAACTACTAAGTTATTTATAAAAGTCACTCAAGGTTACCTTGTGTGGCACTTCATAGCTTGATAAATCTAGAGTAATGCAATGCATTGCAAGCTGCTAGATTGCCTTCCTCTGCCCCAGGAAGGTGTTCCTCTTTCTATGTGTGCTGTGGAATGCAGCACACATAGAAAGAGGAAAAAATTAGAGGAATAGAAGATGTTTCTCCTTGTTTCACCATACCTGGGGAGGCATAGCATTTTGATGTGTTCCCAGGTCTATCAGTAACGATAAATCTGAGAATGCACAAAAATCTATTGGTGGATATGTGGGAGCACCAATGCTCCACCCATGGAGCACCTCCCTGAGGCACAGTAGCCTGCACTGACATGCCTATTCTTATGGCAGATCTTTGATTAGTTGCTGAAGATAGGCTTCCATAGTTGTGTGGTGACTTGGGATCTCTACTGCCTTCAGTGGCTTTAATGATGTGGCTAAAATCCTTCTGGCTGGTGAACGATGGTAGAGGCCACCTTTTCCTCTTCCTCTTCATGATGCATCAACCAACAGTACTCCCCCGCAGTTGCTGCCAGTATGTGTAGGTTTAGCTGAGCTGCTATCTCTTACTAGGACTCAGGGACATAAACTCCATCAGGAGCAGCAAAAGGATTGAAGGAAAGAATGAAAGAAGAAAAGAGCATGAATTGTGATACTCAATGCAACACTTGTACGAACAGTCAAACAGTAACATTCATGGTCCCCTGGGGACATTAGAATTTTTCAATGTGTTTCTTCACACAGCATTTTTTTCCAGACACATAGTGTACATAGTGTAGTAAATGGTATGAATTAATCCATGACAACAGTCATGAACTCTACTACGTATGAAAAGTTAAAATGAATTCATATGGCCAAACTTGCATCACATACATTTGAGCATGATTCACAAACTACACCTTGAGTACGTTTACAATTTTGAGTAAGTTTCCTACTTTTATGTATATACAAATTTCACTTTTGCAGTAACTTATGCTTTTGCAGTGTCTTATACTTTGTAGTCAGTTAAGCACTGCACATGGCCAACCACTGGTAGTGCAACAATCTCTCATAGAAAATAATAGAGGTTGGGGCCTAAAATAAAACCCCATGGGGGTATACATCTACAGTTCAAAGTAGTAAATCTTTAATATTTTAGTATATAACAATAATATAATGTAAGCTGTATAAATGTCACTAATAATAGTATATCTACCTACACACGCACACACACAGACATATAAAATAATATTAACAATTCAATAAAAAATACATGCAATTACCAATTAAATAGAATGTAATAATGTAAAAAACAAAAAACGCAAGAAATTATCTTTTTTAAACTAAAAATTTAAAATAATACAACATTAACAAAAACATATGTATGTGCCTAATAATAGGAAAAGTATTGGAGTCTGGGAACATTAGATCTACTATTTCTACTCCTGTTTAAGCAACAGTAGGGAAAGCGCTGGACTTTGGAGTTTGTGCAACAGTAAGAAAAGATTTGGGGCCAGATGTATAAAGCTCCCGGTTTGCATTTCTTAATTAGCAAATTTTAGGAAATCGCTATTTAAGAAATGCAAAATGGGATGTATGAAAATTGTGAGTCAGTAATAGCGATTTCTTAAAATTCACAATCACAATTTGCGAGTTGCAAATACCGAATCACAAAAAATAGCGAATCTGTATTTGCAAATCGCAAATTGCGAAAACGGCAACCTGGAACAGTCTGATGACATCACAACCAGGAAGTGAGTCTGTCCATGCCGTTTTCAGAAGCCCCACCCACAACAGTAGGCAGAGAGACCCAGCCAAGGATCAGGGAGGCAGTCTTGAGAGCGAGCCAGGACCAAACAGAATTATGGCTACTGATGGGAATGTGAAGGAGAAAGGAGAGAGGAAACGCAAATTCAAATTCAATGATCAGAAATTGGAGATGCTCACCGAGGAGGTGGTCAGGAACCACGACAAACTATTTGGAAAACACTCACTACAGGTACCTGAAAGTGAGAAGAGAAAACTGTGGTCAGACCTCCTGACCAAAATGTGCGCAGTGGGTGTTGTGCAGCGCTCCGTCGAGGAGATACGCAAGCGATGGTATGTATTGCGTTCACATGCCAAAGAGAGGGTAGCAAGCAGGCTGAAAAAGGCAAGGAGCACCGGAGGAGGACCACCCACCCAGACAACATCTACACCAATGGAAAACATGGTGGAGTACACACTGCTTCCTGAAGCTGTCAGTGGTGTCATGACATTGACACCTCAGGCACACCCAGCACCAGCAAAGGTAACAGCAGTAATGATGTGTTTCCCCAAATGTGCAAGTACAAATGGACCTTAGAAAATAGCTATGGCACTATGCAGTGTGACAAGTAGTCCATGCCACATCTTACATACAATAAAACAATTCCTTATGGGAGTGGTAGTCCACACCCCTAAAGTGCAACTACCACATAAATATCAAGATAGTGTAAAACCAAACACATACATGACACAAAAGTCTCTCAGTGATACTATGCCACAATACATTTAATCCTATTATGCAACTGTGTGAGTACATATCAAAGAATGACATGCTGAACATTATTGTTGCAGATGTTCCGGGCCCTGACGCAGCAGAAGATGGAAATGTGGGGGATAGGGAAAGTCAGCCACAGTCCGACTCAAACAACAGTGAGTCCTTCATACAAGCACCAACTCGACGCAGGGCAAGAGTGCTACCCATGGACTCTGATGAAATTCCCAATGAACTACCCACAGCACCCCCAGAGCTTAGAAGCACCGACAGACAGCAGTTCCTGCCCCAGCGTCAGTCCACTCCCCTGAGGAGGTGTCACAAAGAAGGCAGACAGTGCACAGAGGAAGGTGAGGGCCCATCACTGTTTGCTGGCCTTGAAGCTTCCATTCGGAAAGTGCAGCGCTTGCAATGGAAACACATGAGGTCAATGTACAGGCAGTTGGTGTCAATCGATCATAACATGGGAGCAATGCACAGGCAGTTTGAGTCTCACAATGACAACATGGGATCAATGCACTAGCAGTTGGAGTCTCTTAATGGAAACATGGGATCAATGCACAAGCAGTTGGAGTCTCTCAATGAAAACAGGTGCAAGCTGCGTGAGGGACAGCAAACAGCAGCAGAACAAGCAAAGGAGATGACAAATGCCATTAGGGAATTCTGCACTTTGATGCAGCAGGAGCATGTCAGCCACCGTAGGTGCCATCACCAATTGATGGTCAGATTGGATGGGTTCTGCAGATCTGTCAATCGGCTCACTACTACAACTACTTTGTTATCACAACGTGCTGTGGGCATGCAAGTGGAGATGACACATAGCAGTCAGGACGTTGCACAAGGATTGGTGCAAATCACCAATGTTTTGGAGACAATGCAGACAGCAGGGAGTGCTACAAACAGCGAACTAGGTGGTGGGGATAGTGAGGAGCTCCTTAACCTCAGAAGTCTTACTGCCCCTGTGATGGATCGTAGGCATCACAGTACCAGACACAGTACTGTCTTTGAAACTGCAACAAGAGGTGCTACCAAGACCACTGAGCACTCAAGTGGAGCACATGGACGTAGGAAGTAATGTTGAGAGGTACAGGGGACTTCCATATCTTGTAGCAATGCAGTGATGATATGATGCTAATAGTGTTACACTGTAACTAGCACCTGTATGTGTATAGTGCTTACCTATGTCCTAATCATTCATATATTACCTGAAGTCAAGGCAGTAAAGATGCTACCTACAGCCATACATAAACGTTGATGTTGTGTTGTCATTACTTACATCAAAAATAGTTGCGTGTGATCTCGGCACGTCTTTGTCTGCCCTCTGCCGCACTGCTTCTGTCTGCTGGCTGAAGGGGTGGCAAGGGATCGTCCTCATCTGAGTCAGGCTCTGTGGGTCCTACTGGTATGCCCTTCATTGTTGCGATGTTCTGTAACATAGCACATGTATCCACAATTTTGCATGTGCTTTCAGGGATGTACTGCAGTGCACCACCACTCTTGTGCAGGCATCTAAAACAGCTCTTCAGTAGGCCGAAGGTCCTCTCTACAATGCTGGGTGTCATCCTGTGTGCTGCATTATTCCTCCTTTCACTTGGCGTAGCAGGGTTCCGATAGGGTGTGAGTATGAACCAGCGCACTGCATATGCACTGTCTCCTAGAATGACAGGAGAGTCAAATGAGTATTTGTTTTCCATGACATCACATATACATCAAGGCGACATATTACATTACCAAGTAGGTATCCATCGCCAAACTCCCCAGCAAGTAGTCTTGTGTGTATTCCACTGTGCCTGAAGATGTAGGAGTCATGTGTGCTACCTGGTTATCTGGCCACAAGATCCCTAATAAAGTTGGAGGCATTCCTTATGACTTCTATGTTCATGGAATGTGTACTCTTTCTGTTCCAATAAACATACTCTGGCCGATGGTGGACAGATAGCTACATATGTCCCATCAATGCAGCCAATGACATGTGGGAATAGGGCAATCTGGTAGAAGTTGTATTTGGTTTGTAGCAAATCCTGTGGGGTGTGGGGAAATCTTATGTGCTGATGGATTTTGCTAAGCATGGCATTGAGGAATGCATTGAAGAAGCTTGAAAGCGCACTCTGTGAGACACCTCCAGCTGCTGCTATGACCCCTTGATAGCTCTCTGAGGCTAATAGGTGCAGGGCACATAATACCTGCACATTGGTCCAGTGAGTGTTTCACTGCAGTAGGGGTTGCAGATCAGCTATCAGGTCAAGTATCATGGCTGGGTTTAACCTGTACTTATCATATATCTCCTCCTCTGTCTGGTCAAAAAGGCTAATGCGCACTCTAAAAATGCGCTCCTGTCTCCTCTTCCCTCTCCTCAAACCTGTCAGGATCTTCATCCTCCTTGCCATGACGTAGAGTGCAGCCATTGTGGAAAAGAGGCTGAGTCATTCTTGCACCTGTTCACCACCTGATTTCAATTTGTGGTAAATTGCACGTGCAAAAAGCCATTCTGCGAATATTCACTATTTGGGATTTGTTGATGCATTGCATTGCGATACAGAATTTGTGATTCGCGTTTGGCGATTTGCAAACTCATGTCGCTATTTGTGATTCACAGAATGCGACTTGCAAACTCATGTCGCAGTTGCAAGGAATCGCTATTTTTGTGATTTCTTAAATTTTACCTGCAAATGCCTTTCATACATTGTGAAAGGTGATTTTGCATTCGCAAACGGTGAAATTTACCGATTTGCGCCATTTGCGAATCTTCAGAGGGCATTCTTTTTACTATCCCTACTCCAGTCTAAGCAACATAAAGGAAAGTACTTCACCTCAAACACATTCCATGTTACAATAACCATATTAATTTAGGAAAAAGATTAAAGTCTTAAGATAAACATTATTCACATTAAAAATATATATTATATATACATAATTGTTAGTTACTTATCTTTTAATTAACTTTCCGCCCATATTCATTCAAAGCTAGCAGCCTAACCATAAATATATATATATATATATATATATATATATATATATATATAAAGTATTACACAATTTACATAATTATGAATCAATTACATAATTAACATCAATTATTAATTGCTTGTTAATAACATTACTTAAGTAACTCTTCAACCTTAACTCCTACACACCTAGCAACCAACATATATAATATAACTAAAATACATAATTATTACACAATGTACATAATTAATAACCGATTAAATAAATAATACTAAATTAATATTTAAATATTATTTAATTACCTTCCTACCCTATACCCCCACATTCCTTTCATCCCGTACCTAATATATGACTATAATAATAATAAATAATTATTCCATAGTGTACATATTTAATGTCAATAACATAATTAATAAATAATTATCAATTAATTAATAATCAATTGTTACTTGATAACCTTAACGCTCTATCCCTCTACAAACCCAAAAAACCACCACACCACCATATATTACTATTAAGTATTAAATAAAATTCGAAATCACTGAAAATTACAAACTCTATTTAAAAAATGTATAAAAGGTATACAAAGAATAGTAACTTATGCAATTGATATATGAACTAAAGTATATTAAAATAACTAAAAAAACTTATTTTTTACAACAATATTACTGAAAATAATATAAAAAAAATATATTTAAAAAAATTACATAACTTAGGTACAAAAAGATATTCTTACCAACAGTATTTTTACAACTCAATGTTGTGCTCTAAAACCCTCCTGGTTCTCTTGGTTTGCTTATGACAATGTGTTAACTGTAATGTAAAATTAGGTTATTAGTATGCCTGGGCAGAGTGGACAGAATTGTGCTACGTGGAACTCTGCAGAGTGGTAAAAAATCTCTGCCACGCTACTCAGAGTTCCGCGGGTGGACCGAGTTTCCCATCACGCCCATTCGCCCAAACACTGAGTACGTTCTTGCATTCAAACTTGCACGCGAACGGCACCACCCAGTTCACTTGGTTATGTCCATCTTGTTTTTTACTCTGTTTATGCTGCTAGGATGTTTTTTCCATCCTTTAATAATCTTTCAGTCCTCCACCCTCCTAATTAATCTACCCCTCATTTTTATTTATTGTATTAGTGTATCTTTTTGTGTCTGTTGTGCATATTGTTCATTTTTTCCTGTTTTTTGTAATATTTTGTACTTTTGTTTATTTTTCCCTTTACTTCCTTAGTTATTCTTTTTTCTTTCTTCCTTCCTTTTTCCTCATGTTTCTTTTCTTTACCCAGCACCACAGCAGAGCAGGGCAGCACTGGCGAACATGGGAGAGGCAGTGCTATGCCCCCGGAAAACCAGCAGCAGCCGTCTACCTTGGGGGCAGCCCCATCCCTTCTTTTATTAAGTGGAGGTGGCAGCACTGGTTTTCTACTTGCAACAATACCTCCCCTCAATGCTGGCAGCAGGCAGCAGGCCTGGCACCAGTTACCCCCTGGCGAAGCATCAGCTGTGTTGAGGGAGGGCTAATGCACCACTGGGTGGATATCATCAACTGCGAGCAAGACCTACTTGATCTGCTAGGCATAGAGATTCTGGGGTTCAGTAAGTGTTAACTAAATTTATGTTCTACAATGCTAAAAAAATTCCGAATAGCATGCTGCTCACACTGAGAGGTAAGTTATGTTTAGTTCACATTAAGAATATTATTATGTGATCCAGTTAGAGCTAGGCAGGTGCTCGGCACTCCATCATCGTACTTGTGAGCTCTCACTTTGGCTCATTATTTAAGAAGCCATTGCAATGCAGACTCCTCTCTCCTCCTGTCACCATAGTGAATTAATGATATCAGTGAGTTAGCATTCTCTGTGAGTTAATGCATGTAGCTCGTATAGTCCCAAGCACTTTCAAAGTGATGTGTAGTACTTGTATGCCTCTATTCATTGCAAAAAAGGGAGATTGAGTTGGTCCATCAAAGGGGTTGAGAAATGAGAAGAGAATTCAAGTTCATTCATCGCAATGCATTACTTCCAAATGTAGTTTTGTTAAGGAAATTTGGAATAGGGATTTTAGGACTATTGTCAGCTCAACGATAGTTGATCATACTAGTTCCACAAGAGATCTGTTTTAGATAAGTACAATGTCACAGCATTTGCCTGTGATAATATTTGTGTGCAGATTAACTGTACTCAACCTATTTTTTATCGTCTTATTTATTTCTTACATTAGCACCCAGGGGCACGAAGAGGGGCACCAATGAGGCGGGCCAGGCAGGTGCTGGGGAGGCACCCACCACCAGCGTTAATGCTGAGGGCTCTGCTCATCCCAGTAAGCCCTAATATTTATTATTATTATTCCCCTAACTTTTACATCTGCCCACTATTATACTACTTTTAATTTTGCCTTGTTTACTTTTATAATAGTCTCCTTTTTTTCCAACTCTGCCGTACAATTTTTGTTTAATTCCAATTATCCTTGCCTTATCTTTTTTTCTGTCTTTCATTGACCATGTTTATTTCTCCCCTTCATTGTGCTTTGATGATCATAGGCTATAGATCAGCCCCTCAATAACACAAAGTTTTTGATTGGCTTGATTACCTGACTTTCCTAACATTATGAACCAACAAAATGCACAGAGTGATATTTTTCATAAAAGATACTACAGTGCTAACTGAACTTTAGTGATGTGTTGCGTTTAAATTTTTTGATGAAGAGGAGGTGTGGCTGGCATCTAAAAACTATTTAATGTTTTTGTCTAGCCACACCAACAAACAGTGAGCCAGCTAAAGTTCTGCTGAAAGGATGATTGAATAATTTCTGAGATGAATAAACAAGGGGTACTCTTCTGGAGAGGGGCAGACTGCTCAACTACTTTGCTTCCTTTGGGGATGATTACGAGTTAGGCGGGGACTGTCATGTTGGTGGTGGTGGTCCACCCACCAATGGGCTGGTGGAGTGGACTGCCGTATTATGAGTTTGGCAGATGAGCAAAGAGAAGACTGCCAAACGTCTGCCGCTACCAGCAGACACCACAGACCGCTGCTATCTGTCTGAGCCACAAACAGGCCAGCAGATATCATGTTTCTGCCAGACCCATTATCAGGTAGCACACTGCCAATATGACCACCACTGTCTAACCACCACGGGTCAGCAGGTGGAAACAAGCAGTATGAAGGGAGACACACACCTAGACACAGTCCCTCACCTCCAGAGCCACCATGGAGACATTCCAGAACATCATACTGCTGCTCCTGCTTGCAAAAAGACAACGTTTCCAGTGCCAACGTGGACCACACCAACTGTAAGTACAAACACCTACCTATATTATTAACATGTACAGCAAATGTTCACTGCTACAAAACACATCTTGGGGGGAGCGGCAAGGCCAGCAGCTACACTGATCTATCCAGACATACACACATACTGTAAACAGACACCCACACATTCACAACACACACACCTCAGCCAGCGCACATGCACACTGCATGCCAATACCACACATATACTGACAGCCACACAACACAGGATCAGGGACAGTGAAGGCCACACAACACACACAGGAACAACAACACAACTACTGCACATGTACAAATACATTCCACATACTCATACCCAACACTGGCCAGGGACTGCTCACATATCCAACACACTTATACAATCATTTGCCAGGGTGCACACACAACACCATCATCAAACAATACTGCAAGTGACTCACACATCATACACACACACATATAGCAGAAATGGCCAACAATGCCAAGCACAATGCACACAGAGAGAAATAGACAAGAGACACAAACTGCACCATCACAACAACAATGGAACAGCTGGCATAGGAACATCAGGACCATACTTTGAAGGAGACTGCACTGGGACACATATCATGGTGAACAAGGCCCCAAACCACAAGCAAATAGCAGTTGGCCACAATTGATTACCAGTGTCAATGAATACCAGCAGCAATTGTCATACAATGGGGGAAGGTTGAGGCAACAAAGCACCCATAATTCACACTCCATGTAACATACCCTTACACCAACCTGTTGTGATGGACACACATCTAAATAGACACTTGTGCACTCAAATGCAAAGCAAACTTACACAACTCAACACACTTCAGGTCACATGTAGAGAATAGCAAAATCAGGGGACAAGTCAGACGCCATGCATGCCCACATCACAACACACAGAAAGAAACACATATCACAAAAAATAACACAATGCCAAGACACCAACATTCATCCTACATACACATACCCATCACACAACACACATCCCAACCTTGGGGGATAACAGAACTGAACACAAACTCACATATTACAAGACAAACCACTCGGAACAGCAAGCGGTGCAAGCACACATAACTATAGGCAGACAATGTCAGGAAGGACTGAAACCTCGGGAAGGAAGTGCAAGACAAAGGTGTCTTTAAAATACCAACAAAAGGTTGGGTTTTATTAAAAATCTAATGTTGTTGGATAAATGCAATGTCTAAGCCCATTGGCATACAATAAAGACACAGGGCTAAAAGGCACAGTCCTGGGCCCAAACTTAAGTGTTCTGGCTTCTTTGTCTTTCTGTGTAAATGCAGAGGTTGTGTCTGTGAAGAGGTGTCTTTTTGTGTTGCAATTTGTGCCAACTGTGTAGTTTTTAAATCCATCCAATGTAGTGCTGTGTATTACTGTGGGGAACACTGACCACCATTGCTGGGGGTCGGACTGCCTCTTTCCCGCCCTTCAGAGTCCTGGTGGGGTCGGGATATTGGCTGTCTTTTGGCAGGCCAGGCTGTGTGATTCACAATATGGTGGTCTGTATGACTGCCAACATGGTGGTCTTTTGGCGGCTGCCACCGCGGCGGTCTGGTGGTAATGAGGCCCTTTGTGTTTTATGGTTATCAAAGCTATGATTAAGAATGGGGGTATTTTAATTTGTGTTCTAATCTCTTGACTCACTGTATTTTTTTAAATTAGGCAGATATATATCCCACCCATCATCATTCATCAAAACCATCCCTGCTCATGGCATTTGATTTCGCCACCCGTGACTTCATGGATCAATTTGTGCCTGTAGCGTTGGCTGTGCAATGTGCATCTGCTTCAGTTAATGCAACATGTACAAACTTTTCAATGCATTGCAAATCAGACAAAAAAGCTGTGTTTCCCTTCGCCCACTCAGTCACCTGTTCACTTCACTGACATATTATTTCCTAAGTTCTTCTATCCCAGCCTATCAAACAAATTTAAAAGTCCATTCTTGGCATGAGCCGCATTTTTATGGCAATGTGAAGTATTTCCAAAATATATTTCATGGTTTCCCATAAAAGATTTGTTTTACGCCTGTTCAGATGTTTCCCTTTAGACTTTCATCTATACAGTGATTAAATAAGCCAAAGTTTAGGAGCATGATGAATCGATGATCAGTGATGCCGATCCATTGTATAGCAACAGCTCTACCTACACACCTAATCCCTCTGCTTTACTCTGCAGTAGAGTGAGTAAAGTGTCCTTTTCTTACTGCCCAGCAAATGGATTTGTCGGAAAGAATTTGTGGTGGTGGTTGAGGCCAGTAAAGAAAGTGGGACTAGTAAGTGCCCAATTTGATTTCAAGTTTGGCATAAGGGATACTCTGTGATTGACATGGCAAACACAATCAATATAGCCCATTCAATGTTTTCCCCACTGTCTACTTCTGGCAGACAAGAAAGTATATCTGCATTTAATATGTGACTTTTGAGACATATCTTATTTATTATTCATTTGCCTCTTTGGAGCAAGAGTAGGAACTAAGTGAAAGGCATTTTATGATGAGCAGAGCCATTGGAATTAAAGACAGATAATTGTCAACTACAGCTGCCTCAGCTGCAGACAGTAGCAAAGTACTCCAAGTGCTGGCTAGCATGCCTCCATTAATTTGGCACAACAACTTGAACTCCATAGTGAATAATGTGTTACTCATAAATGAGAGGCAATTTATTCTTATTTTTACACTAAAAGTGTCTGTTTAGCTATTAGAAATGCCTTTAACCCCTCGGGTGCCTTGGACGATGTGGTTACATCAGCTGCCGTGGCGCCCACCTCGTCCAAGTACCGGCCCCATGGGAAGCTCTAGTGCTCCCCCAAGAGGCCTCGCACCCCTCCTCCCATGGGCAGGGATGTAAGGGGAATCGCTTTCCCTTCTACCCCAACCCCCTTGACCTCCGTGGTGTCTGAAGACATCAGCGCATGATCGCTCGTTACCTCATCAGAGGCTGCCCCTTCCGCGGTGGAAGCTCAGGTTCCAGCCTGGATCGGAGGAGAAATGCTTATTTCTCCTACGATCACGTGAAGGGGTGAGAGGGGCATCAAAGGAAAGGAAAGGCCTTTCCTTTCCTTTGATGACTCTCTCAGCATTTCTGCTTTGCGATCGGGCAGCAGGAATGCTCACTAGACACCAGGGAGTTTGTTATTTATTTTGATTATTCATAAGGAGTGTGGCACTTTGGGCAAGGACCGCTGCACTGGGGGCAAAATTAACTTTAGGCCATATCTGGGCATATCAGCCTATTTTAGGGCACAGATGGTGCCCTCCTTGCATAAGCCGTTCAGGGATCCCCCAGCCCCTGCTCTGGCGTGAAACGGGACAAAGGAAAGGGGAGTGACCACTCCCCTGTCCATCACCACCCCAGGGGTGGTGCCCAGAGCTCCTCCAATGTGTCCCAGACTTCTGCCATCTTCAATGCAGAGGGGTGAGGGCACAATGGAGGCCTCTGATTGGTCAGTGCCAGCAGGTGACGTCAGAGACCCCTCCTGATAGGTGCTTACATGATTAGGTGACCAATCCTCCTCTGAGGGCTATTTAGGGTCTCTCCTGTGGGTTTCTCTTCAGATAATGAATTCAAGAGCTCACCAGTGTTCCTCTGCATCTCTCTCTTTGACTTCTGCAAAGGATCGACCGCTGACTGCTCCAGGACGCCTGCAAAACCGCAACAAAGTAGCAAGATGACTACCAGCAACATTGTAGCGCCTAATCCTGCCGGCTATCTCGACTGTTTCCTGGTGGTGCATGCTCTGAGGGCTGTCTGCCTTCACCTTGCACTGGAAGCCAAGAAGGAATCTCCAGTGGGTCGATGGAATCTTCCCCCTCCTAACGCAGGCACCACATTTCTGCATCACCGTTCCTCTGGGTCCCCTCTCATCTTGACTAATGTGGTCCCTGGAACACAGGAGCTAGATCCAAGTGACCCCAACAGTCCAGTGGTCCTTCTGTCCAAATTTGGTGGAGGTAAGTCCTTGCCATGGCAGACTGCCAGATGGGTGCAAACTGCTTGAGTATGACCATGCCATCACCAAGAGTGGCACAGTCCCTTGCATATATGTAAGGCGCACTTAAGGTAGGCCGCTGCAACCCAGGAGGCAGGGTGCATTATGTTTAAGGTGCAGGTATATAAGCATGAGCTTCTATTTCTCTACAGTGTACTTTCCATTAAGGTGCATTGGCACTGGTACACAGGATTACATGGGATTTAAGCCCCAATTGACCAGAGCTGTTATATCCATTATGGTACCTATTAGACCTGGCATCCTTGGCATAGTCTACCCTGTCTTTTTCGCCTCTGCTTCCCATGTTTTGACTGTGTGATAGACTCTGTTTTTGCTGTTTTTGGTACCCTGGGCACGTTTCCACTGCTGACCAGTGCTAAAGTGAAAGTCCTCCCTGTGTAAATTGTATTTTCCTTGATAGGCATATTTGATTTACTATTAAGTCCCCAGTAAAGTGCATTAGAGGCACCCAGGGCCAGTAAATTAAATGCTACTAGTGGGGCTGCAGCACTGGTTGTGCCACCCACATGAGTAGCCCTGTAAACATGGCTCAGACCTGCCACTGCAGTGTGCTTGTGTGCAGTTTTAACCTGCCAATTCGACCTGGCAAGTGCACCCACTTACCAGGCCAAAATATTCCCTTTTTATACATATAAGGCATCCCTAATGTAGACCATAGGAAGCCCTATGGGCAGGGTGCATTGTATGTTAAAGGTGGGGCATGTACTGATGTGTTTTACATGTCCTGATAGTGAAATACTGCCAAATGTGTTTATCACTGTTGCAAGGCCTATCTTTCTCATAGGTTAACATGTAGGACGCCATTAAATATATTTAAAGTGCAGTTTCCTTCTGAGAGCAGATTGAGACAGGAGTTTGGGGTATCTGAACTCACAATTTAAATATACACCTTTTGGTAAAGTAAAGCTGTGTAAAAGCAATGTTTCTATTATTTTCTGTGGAGTTAGACACTACTTTGATAATTCATATCTTGAATGTTGTATGTTGGATTTTGTTGTTTTGGTCTTGTTTGATTTAAGTAAATATTTCCTAAACTGGTGGGGTGTTCATTATGTAGTGTTTTGACTCTATTACTGTGTGTGTTGGATAATTTACACATTGCCTTTGAGATAAGCCTGACTGCTTGTGACAAGCTACCCAGGAGTTGAGTAGGGGTTATAATAGGTGTATGTCTCCATAGCCTTGACTGGAGTGAGGGTCCCTGCTTGGACAGAGTGCAAACTGACTGCCAACCAGAGGCCCCATTTCTAACATTGGTGATCAATGGTGAGGATTGTATTTGTACTTGACATACAGTGATTACGTGTACAGTACTGTTTTTAGTGAAAACCATTACGTGACCACATACTACTTGTTTTAGCTTTTTCTCTTTTTGGACTTTCTCTACTTCCATTTTTTGTGATTTTTTTCTAACTTCTCTTGGGAACTCTCTGTTCTTTTAGAACTATGCATTTTTGAGTGAACCTTAACAACATGCCTCAATCTGAGAATGAGCAAACTGTGGCTACAAAGGCTATTTTTGAGTTGGAGAAACTAGAGGAGTATACACTGACTCAACTGAAGCAGTTTTGTAAGGATCTTACCTGCCCAATCAGGTGCTCCGCCAGGAGGGAGGAGCTGCAAAAGGCATTTAGTGCCTGGGTGGCATCCCAGGAGGCTGGGGTCACACACAGAGGAGAAGGATGAGGGTGAGGAGGTACAGAGTAATCCAGGTGATGTATTGGATGTACCTGTCTTCTTGGGGGGAGGGTCTCCAGGGCAGGTAGCAGTGTATCATCTAAGGGTCTGACTCCTGATTTTGAGCTAGAGAAGCGTAAGATGGAGATTGAGATGGAAGAGGGGAGGATAGCCATTGAAGACAAAAATATGCCATTGACTTATGAGCTCAGTTGTATGTTGGGTATATTTTTGGTACAACGTGTTAACGGTGCAAATATTACTTAACCTACCCATTCTCATTTGTACTTTTCATATTTTTTGGTGGTCAAAATGTATTTCTTGCAGTAAAGTTATGTCTGGGTGCTTATAACTGAGAAAGGCAGTAACCTTACTTTTTATCTAGTGAGATAGGATGTTTTCATTCAGAGATGCCTTGAATGTAGAGGACTGAGAGATAATTTGGCTCAGTATATGCTCTCCCAAATATTATACAAATAGAAATTAAGTATACTGCTTAATAATAGATCCTAGATCAAGTATTGAATGTCTGTAAGTGTTTGCCTAGCAGACCAGGAGCCCTCACTCACCAAAGATGTCATGCTTCATTGTAGGAGGCTGGCCTGGTTTGTAGTTGGTACCTTGGGTACTTACACCTTACACCAGGTCCAGTTATCTCTTGTTAGTGAATGTGGAGGTGTTCTAGCAGCTTAGGCAGATAGAGGTAGCTATAGCAGAGCAGCTTAGGCTGAACTAGGAGACATGCAAAGCTCATGCAATACCACTTATAGTTACACAGTACTTATACGCAAGTAAAGACAATACTCAGTGTTACCAAAAATAAAGGTATTTATTTGGGTGACACAGTACCAAAAATATCTTAGAGACAATACTACTTCTGGAGGTAAGTATTATACACAATATACACAGTAGACACCAAAATTAGACAAGTACCTAGTCATAGAACAATGCAAACAGTAGGAAATCCTATAGAATGCAATGGGAGAAAATAGGTCTATAGGCGACACAAACCATATACTAAAAAAGTGGAATGTGAATCACAAATTCCCCCCTAGACAAGTGTAGTGTGTGTGGAATCGCTGGGAGAGTAAGAATACAGTAAAGGTTAGAAAATTACCCCACCCCAGAGCCCAGAAAAGTAGGAGTAAACTACTGCAAGTTTCCTTAGGAGACACAACACCTCGTTTTTGGGATTTGGCAGCAGCCAACCAAGTCTGCAAAGAACAACTGCTGGATTATTGGACCCGAAGACCTTCGATGGAAGGAGACCAAGTCCAGAAGTCGAAAGAAGTTCCAGGAAGGACAGGAGCCCCTGCCAACCCAGAAAATGGTGCAAAAGAAGAGTCCCTGGTTAGTCGAAGACTGCAGAATTGCACCCTAGGAAGAAGCCAGCAGGTTTCTGCATAATGCAAAAGATGTCCCACAGTGTGAACATTTTTGCAGATGAGATTTCGTGTTGGAAGGCACCAACAAGCCTTAGCTACGCCAAAAGTGAATTTTTCATTAAAATGGTGCTGGATGGACCCAGGAGGGAGAATAGGGGGCTCTCAGCACTTAGGAGAGCCCTCAGGATGCCAGCCATCACCCCCATAAGCCGCAGGATGCAGGTTCAAAGGATGTGCAAAATGCAGTTGTTGCAGCACAACAAAAGAATGTCCCAAGCCACCGGAGAACAACTCAGTGAGTCGAGCATCACAGGGTGGAGTGCTGCAGACCTGGGCCAGGCTGTGCATGAAGGCATTTTGCAAAGAGTGCACAGAGGCCTCAGGAGTCAAAGAAGACACAATACACAGGGGTACCATCTTTCTGAGGGAAGGCAAGGTCTTACCTCCTCCAAATTGCATAAGCAGGACCTCAGGATAGTCTATGTTGAGAATGTCTACCCTCTGTGTCCTTAGGAGCCTGCTCGTCGCTGGAAAAGGAGTCTAAGGGTACCAGTCGTCACCTTGGAAGGTGCCTGCTTGGAGCAGGGGACTGACTCCATCACTCCACAGGAGATTTCTTTGGTCCTTCTGGTGCAGGATAAAGACAGGGAGTCCCTAGAGCATGCACATCATGGAAACTGTTGCAGTTGCTGACTTGGAGCTGAGGTTGCTGAAGAAAAGCGTCACTTGTAGACACTATGTTGCAGTTACAGCGTTTCTTGGAGCAGGCTGCAGTTGATCCGAGGTCAGAAGAGTCCGAAGTTGTTGGAGAGGATTCCTGAAGGAAACTTGCAATCAGAATCTGAAGAGAACCCACAGGAGAGACCCTAAATAGCCCTGAGAAGGGGATTGGCTACCTTATCAAGTATGGACCTATCAGGAGTGGTCTCTGACGTCACTTGCTGGCACTGGCCACTCACAGCCCCAGGAGGTCAGAACCGTGTCTGTGAGGTGGCAGCAGCTGTAGCTGCTTTGCAAGCCTCAGAGAGCTGGTTTGGCAGTACTGTGGGTCCATGGTGGAGCCTACAAGATGCATGGAATTGGCTCCCCAATACCAGATTTGGAATGGGGGGACAATTCCGTCCATGATCTTAGACGTGTTACATGGCCATATTCGGAGTTACCATTGTAAAGCTACATATAGATATTGACCTATATGTAGTGCACGAGTATAATGGCATCTCGGCTCTCACAAGGTCCGGGGAAATGGCCCTGAACTATGTGGGGGCACCTTTGCTAGTGCAAGGGTGCTCTCAGACTTAGTACCTTTGCACCTAACCTTCAGCAAGTGAAGGTTAGACATACAGGTGACTTCTAAGTTACTTAAGTACAGTGAAAATGGCTGTGAAGTAGTGTGTGCACTATTTTACGCAGGCTGCAATGGCAGTCCTGTGTAAGGGTTTGTCTGAGCTCCCTATGTGTGGCAGAAGAAATGCTGCAGCCCATATGGATCTCCTGGAACCCCAATGCCCTGGGTACCTAGGTACCATATACTAGGGACTTATAAGGGGGTCCAGTGTGCAGACTGAAATTGGTAAATGAAGTCACTGGCCTACAGTGACAAATTTAAAAGTAGAGAGAGCATAGGCACTGGGATTCTGATTAGCAGAGCCTCAGCGACACAGTTAGGCACTACACAGGCATACATATTAGGCCACAAACTATGAGCACTGGGGTCCTGGTGAGCAGGATCCCAGTGAGACAGGCAAAACATACTGACATATAGGTTTTTATCTACGAGCACTGGGGTTCTTGCTAGCAGGATCCCAGTGACATAGTAAAAACACACTGACACACACTCACAAACAGGCCAAAAGTGGGGGTAACCATGCTAGAAAGAGGCTACTTTCTCACATTCATCATCAAGCCATGCTCGTCATTGGGCCAGTGTTGTAGTGCCAAACAAACCCTGAGAAGGGCTCTTTGCCTGAGATGATTTTATCACTAATCTGGTTGTCAAAAAGTGCAATTCCAAAGTCCTGAATGCTGGAGTAGTGCCTAGGAAAATTGGAACAGGGTGACTAAAATTAACTATAGCACCCTAATGGTCTTTTTTATTCATTAGTGGAAGCTATGTTAAAATTAAAAACAGTTTAGAGAATATAGAGGAAATGATATTCCTTTATTCCCCTAAATAATGTTTAGATGGTAATTTGCCTATGGATTTCTTTGACAATGTATAAGTCTACATGTTCCATGTCTTTGTAGTCCAAAAACGATCTGCAGCTATTCTTCAGGATCAAACCTCAATGACCTACTCTTCTCTTGTGGTCGAGTTCCTATCCTAATCGGGGAAAAAGTGAACCCCACCTCTAGTGAATAGATAGCATTTGTCCATAAGACTTACATCCCTTAAGCTCAGGGTGTAGTCGACTCAATTATATTATTGACATTCCATACCCTTAGGCTGTAGTGAACTCAATTAGATTAGTGGCCCTAAATTCCTAATTAAAAGGCCACATATGGTACATGGATGTTTAACTGTTCCCCAGTCATTTACACATAGATGCTTCCTGGCTGTTGCACCTACCTTACTTCCACGCTCCTGCAGTGGCCTTCTAAATAGGAATTCAGGCAAATGCTTTCAGTGGCCTTTAATATCTGGACATTGAATTATTGATCTAGAATCCAGTACGGAACAGTATCCTTAATTTCTAAAGATACATTCAGAGACACAACATAGCTGTACGTATATGTGTACACATCTTCAGAATTGGTATAACATAATTTACTACAACTGAGTTATCAATAAGCCACCAGGCTGTGTATCCTTGAGATGGGTGTTCAGAATATTTATGTGTAAGATACATATTAATCTTCATGACAGAACTCCACCATCCAGGCAATCCAGCAGGAAGAATAGGGCCAATGTATGTACGTGTAAGGCTGGGCTTACCTCTATCTGATGTGGCTGACCAGAGCTGAAAGACGAGAACAGACAAGTGAGTATCTGATCACCTCAGGGGTAGAGTACTCAGGGATGGAATAGACAGGATAATTACAGTCATAGAACACCACAAAATATATTATATTATCTATTCAAAAAAGCCCTATATTATAGTATATACTCGGAATAGGTACAAATGTCACTACATCACTCTTCTGCAGGTACTAAGGGCCACATGTCAGAAATGTTGGGCAGCATGTAAGGCAGTGCTTCTTCACTTGGGTACCTTAGTGTCCACCTACACCCAACATGTGTGTGCCGTAGTCAATTTGTGGTGCACTGTGGCGCAGAGTAGGTGCAATAGTGTCAACATGATGAATGCCAGAGATGGACTGTGTAGAATAAATGTAAAATGTATGGTACAAGTCCTGCACAGTACATAGAGCCACATTTAAAGCAAGGGTGTGCCCCATACTTACGCCTTCTCTGTGCAGGTGTCAAAACTACCAATTAAAAATTACACTTTGGATGTGCCATTTTGCACAACATTTGTCCATGCACACATGCCCCCTGGGATGAACAAGTAGATGTCCCCAATGAGGAGGACGACAACAATAGTGTACAACTGGAGGAGGGGCGGACAACAAAACACTGCTGCTGGACTAAGTAGAAGAGAACTAATTGTGCAAAACCTTTTCACATATAACTGTAGTCCAAGAATCAGCATGTAAATAATTCAATAAAATCACATAAACTCAGAATGTACATGGTGCACTCTTTTACACCATCACATACCAATTGCAAGTTGCCATATATCAGAGAGCATGGCTGCACCACAGCAGTCGTAAACAACTTTTGGACATAGGCCCTTATTTAAAAGGGCCTAGTGTATCCTTGTTCAATATTAGTGTCAAACCTCATACGCTAATTGGGCCTATGCTATTATCTGAGCAGCAGAAACTCATAGTGGTGAAAGTCAGGCATTGTGCCACTTTGTAACAGCTTGTGCCACAAAATGCCTGTGACAGGCATTAGGTATGCCGGGGGTGTAAGGCTAGTAGAGGGAGGAGCCAAAATAGTGCAATGGAATTTAACAAAACCAACTGTGCCATATATTGCTGCTTCTTTTAACACTTGCACAGAGCAGCTGTTTAACAAAAGCACACCATTGGTACCAATGGGGCCCTGAGTACTGATCATGGTAAGGGCCAAATTTGTAGCTCTGACCCTGAACAGTACATCATTTGCGTCAAATACCTTACACACTGTTGCCCCCTACCCTGTCCCATGGTGCGGAGTGTGTAAAATACGGCACACACATGATGGTGATAGCGAGGTGCCAAGGGGGAAAAGAAAACTATCCCTGCACTGGATGCTGCGCAACTTTACTTTAATCTAGCCCATAGTCAGGAACAATAAACATTTCCAAAATAATTCACTACCACATGAATGTGTTCATGGAATGTCTGCATTTTCTGTAGCTAACACATTTTACATTGTTACATGCATATCACACAAGTGTGCTGGCTCGACATATGCCTGTAGGGATCCAGGAAATATAGATGAATACTGCTGTACTGTTGTATGGGCTAGGTAGGAAAAGGCTAGCAAGTACCTACAATGGTAATATTGTGTCTGCTAGGTAGCCTAGCTAAGTCTGGAAGACAATATCACATGGGAATACTGATAACATACTTCTCAGTGCCACTCACATGTATTAGCAAAAGAGTGACATACATGGACCAATAAACATACATTTCTAGGTGTATCACACCCAATCTACTCAGAATGTGCCTGTAAGTCAAGCAATGTACTAACAAGTCACAGACCCTTGACACATTGTTTGTGTGAAGAATGACATAGAAAGCTTGATTGTGTCATTCCTTCTATCCAAAGCTGACATGATTAATCACATTACCAAAGTACCAAAATACACTCATTGGGAATGTTACATAGGTTATGGAATACAAATATGAACATGTGGCCATGTAGGACAAATGTAAAGCTACAGAAGAACAGTTGTGAGAGAAGTTGGAAGACTTGGAGGGCTGGTCTTGTTGAAATGATGTAGGGATACTAATGGTACCTCTAAATACCAAGGGTCCAGCCATGGACCTGTTTGTGGATGATCTCATTCTGAAACAGCTGTAAAGATGTGGACTTCCAAAAATCTTTCAGGTGGACGGAGTCCACCACATCCCCGGTGCACCATGAGAGCCTGGAGCACACCCTTGTCCCATCATAGGAAGACTCATAAACGTCCAAAACCAGGATGTGAGTCTTCAACGTAGCTCAAAATGCCCCTCTATTGCATATAAGGAAAGCTCGAGTTATCTTCTTCCCCAAATTGAGTGTTTGTGTCCAGAGGCTGTGCCGCAGTTTCATGTAGGTGAAGATGGCTCTGAGGGAATGGGACTACAAGTATACAATCACTTATTTGGTGCAGTTTTGATTAGTCGCAGCATGCAAAACTCACTTTTTATCAAGTGCAGAAGCTGTTTGTGATTGGCTGGATTGAATGTCAGATGGCAGGCGGGTCAAGACACTGTGACTGCTCTAAGGGGTGCTGGGCTGGAGTGGCGGCATGGTGAAGGAATATAGTGAAACACTTGAAGTGGAGGTGTGGGTAAAAACATATTACTCCTAACCTGTGGCATTATCCTGATCACCCAAACAGATCTTTGGACCCATGCGGAGATGAAAGGGTCTTGTGGGATTATAAATATGGCACTGGAGATGCACCCAGACCATCTTGTGGGTAGGCTGGGAGCAGGCTATGCGCAACTGGGGAGGTCGGCAGTTTGGATTCTGCAGTGCAGAGTAACAGGGAGGCAGAATGATGATTGAAGATGGGTAATTGGATAGTTGATGTAGTTAATCTTCAGGCAAAATGCACACGGCCAGTCAACAAAGCTGAGGCACACAGGAAATTCATTCTCACAACCTGAACCCCAAATAGCCTTGGGCCGGCACCCCCATGTGTGGTGCATTGACCATTCAGTGGGATGTCCAAAGTTGGTATGTCAACACTAAGGATAACATTCTAGAGTGTCAATGACCTAGGCAACAAAGTAAAACAGGGAGTGGTGCTCGAGTACATCAAACCCGACTTCCCTGAGGGTTCTACAAGAGACTCACCTCCTAGGTAATACGTGTCATGCCCTTCACCCTTGGGGAAATAAAAAGGCTGCTAATGTGGGCCATACCACCTCCCCTGGAGGAGTAGTACTCTTGGTGAGGAGAACCCTGCCCCTGGTCATTTGGCAAATGTGGTCCAATCTGCTGGGTCCCTAAGTGGTGCTCTCCGGGACCTGGGAGTAGGGGCATCTGAAACATACCTTCAATAGATATTACAATATGACTTCATGACTCGGTACTACCAGCCCTATCTACTCTGCTACACAATCTTCCAAATTGGGAAGTCATCATGTGAGGGGACCTCAATGCAACGCAGAGTTATAGCAATCACCAAAGTCCCGCCAGGCCCCTGGACTTGGTCAGATGACCATTAGCAGACTTCTTCACTGTCCAGGGACTGGCAGATGTAGATGTACCCTTAACCCAGCAACCCAGCACTTCATCCTTTTCATTGGGAGGACATGGTAGTCTCTCCTGAATTCATCACTTTCTCATGCCGACACACCAGCTGTTAAAAGTCAGGAAGGCCACGAACTTAACCAGGGGTATTTCTGACTATTCTCCCATGTGGCTGGTGTATGGGCAGGCCAAGAGGCCAAACACTACCCGCATCATATTGAGCCCTTGGTACCTTAAAGAGCCTAAAATTAGAGAGTAGATGTTAGATGCAAAATACCATTATTTCTAGGGAAACAGCACTTCAGTTGAGTCTCCACTCATGTTTTGGGCGGCCTATAAGGCAGAGTCTGACCATGATGGTGCAAGGAAAAAAGTGACAAGGGCCAAATTGAAGGCTCTTAAACATAAGATTGTGTCCCTTGAGGCCAGCTTACCTGATGAGGAGGAATCAGAGGGAGCCCATATCCTAGCCAAGAAGCTAAAGAATACTGAGACATGGCCCAGGAAGCTGCATGTATGCACCACAGGGCAACACTGTACCACATCAATGTAATGAGGGACACAACAGTAAAAATATTGGCCTGGCTGGACAGGTATGAAGCAGTGGATAGATGGGTTCCTGGGATCCAGGAGGAGTCTGGGGAACCTGCTAGTAGTAGACAAACCATATCCCAAATGTTTTCCCACACATATGAAAAATGTTATTATGCAGAGTATTTTGCAAACAAAAGCAAAGCAGGTGAGCTCCTGGGTGACATCCCTCTCCCTAGCTTTACTGCAGAGGATAGGGAAGTCTTAGAAGATTTCTCTGGAGGAAATTGTTAGAGCCATCAAGGATGTGAAGCCCAGTAAAGCAACAGGGCCCAACAGGGTAACAATGGAACACTATAAGTTGACAACCGCATAGCTTACCTTACATCTGAAGCAGATGTAAGAGAAGAGCAACAAAGGGTGAATACTCCAGTTAGACCAGTGCCATGCTTCCATAGTTGTCATCCACAAGGAAGGGAAGCCCAGGGAGGACAGGATCTCTACCATGGGTCTACAGTTCCACAAGATGTCAATGACCTAGCCAAGCATTGTGGGAATAACCACACCGATTCATGGCAAATCATGTGAAACCATGGGAATTGATGAGACATGTCCTACACAAACAAGCTATCAGTCCTAATATATGATAAGGCAAGCCTGACATCAAGTACCTCAAAGGTAATAAAAACACATAGATGGCCATGGGATCACAAATATGCAGGTGTATATCTGTAGGGGACTTTGCATTTCAGTGCTGACGATCCCTCATGAGGATGGCAGATCACCACCCAACGCCCTCTCAGGCCCCCAAGTAGGCTACATTGACCCTTGACACAATCAGTGGCCTGCTGATTGCACACAGTGAACTGAGCTGAGGTGAACACAGTCAACCGATGTCCATACATGCAACAATGGCCCTGTATGGCCATTCAAATTGCCACACAATCACTGATGACTAGGGTGCCATCACTGCATGAGAACACCCCCACCGTGCAGATTGTTTTCAATTTCATCAATATGCCAATAGCATTTAAGTTTGAGTAATTAAACATTGAAAATGTTTGTTGTTAACACATAATAGCTAAATGTATCCACACATGTCTTAACTAGGTGGACCAGGGTTGGTGCTATCAATTTGTGGATGGACAAATTAGTACAATTTACATTATAAAATGTGTATGGATCACATGATAACTTACAACTTACCATGACCAGTATAAATGTCCCCCCATTGTGAAACATGTTTTACACAGCTTTGGAACAATAGCCTACATGTACGATAGCTAGAATAGAGATTTGGTACACGTCCAATCCCTAAACACACCACTGTATCATGCAGCACTTATCAGACATGGTACATCATTTTTCACACAAAAAACATGTCAAATATAGATCTACAATGACACATGTCAGCACACCATCTCCAACATTTTGCATGCATAGGAAACCATATGCTACCTGTGTTGCTCTGCATCATTAAGTCTCCTCCTTACAACACACCAGAGTAAGCACATTCTTGCACTCACATTGAAATGGCTTACAGGATCTTATCCCAGCCTTAGTCAACAGCATCCTTTGCTAAAGATTTGTTAAGGGTATGATATGGCTGAACATGTATTGCACATGGCCCTTCCCATCTTATGTCGTGTATAGTATAGTCGGAATTCTGACATGACAATCTGTTTGACCTACATCATGAGTGGCATCACAAATGTATACTCAGTGTATAAACAGTTATGTGGCAAAGAGTCTTCATACACATGCACATTTGCAAACAGTATCATTCCTCACATGCATCACACACACATACACGGTAACACATTACATGCACATGCACACACATGTAGCCATACCAAACAAACTACATAGATGCAGAGCCGCTGTACAAGGAATGTGAATGTGGGCGCACTGTCAACTTTTCCACTAAAATACATGTATAGCCATTATGCCTCAAAATTTTTTGATGCATATGGTACATCTACACACATCACAAATCACTAAAATGACCCCTGGCACCAGGCGTGTCTGAACTGTCTTGCTGTCTCAGCCTTTCCTCCAAAATCTACTCATGCCCTGTATGTGTCAATTTACATTGTCCTACAAACATTGCACATGTAAAATATGACGCCTGATCCCTGCGCGTCAATTGCAAGTCACCATGCATTGTCAGCCTTCATGGAAAAAATCCACGCATGGCCGTCTTGCATGGAAAAAAAATCCATATCAGAAAGCGCTCACACGCCCAGGAAGTGATGTTACAGGACTTCCTTGCTACACACATGGTTAATTGAATTTACTTTCACTTTTGTTATGTTAACTTTTTTTATAGAGCGCATAGCTACTCGTAGGCCTCCCAGAGCTGAGAGTGAAACTCTGAGAAGTAAACTGAGGGGTTATGCTCTGAATAGCCATGTTTTTTAGGTCTCCGAAAGGAAATTTCATGGCTAATAAGACAAAGGCTGAGAGGTAAGGAATTACATACCTTGGCCCTACGGTAAGCCAGAGAGCTTCCACCCCATATAGACTTCTTTACTCTAGGGATGAGAGGTAGGGCAGCTATCGAGGACCTAAGCCGTCTAGCAGGTATATAGAAGGAAGCTAATGTCCTAAGCAGGGAAGGATCTCTATTATACAGGGCTCTGTGAACACAGCATAAGGTTTTAAACTCTATGGAATGTTCAACTGGAAGCCAGTGGAGTGAGGAAATAGCTGTTTTGGCTGATTCGTGCCTCAGTATATTTAGAAGCAAATGGGCCAAGGCATTCTGCACCACCAGCAACTTTATGATCACTTATTTAGGGGATCCAATGTACAAAGCATTACCATAATCTAAGCATGAGATGTTAAAACCCTGGATGATAAATCTTTTCGTGACAAATAGAAGGATCTTAAAAACCTTCCTCAAAAGCCTAAGCACACCAAAGGAGGTAGAGGAGATCTTATTGGAATGATATGCCATAGTAAGCTGAGGATCCAACCAAACTCCCAGCCTCTTGATGAGTTCCTTGAGGGTTGCAGAGATTTCCCACACAATCAAAAATAGAAGGACTAGATCTCAGATGTGGGTTGTGTCCTAGTATCATTATCTCAGTCTCATCATCATTAAGCTTAAGCCTGCTTTGTGATATCCATACAGCCACTGCTTGAAGGCAGGGGACAAATGATTAACGGTTAGTGCTGGTTTTTGTGGATAAAGAGACTACCAACTGAGTTTCGTCAGCATACAACACCAGAGAAAGCCCAGACGACTTGACAATTTCTTCCAAAGGTAACATATAAATGTTGAATAACGTGGGACTAAGAGAGGATCCCTGTGGCACTCCACAACTGCTCTTGAGACGGTCAGAGAGGAAAGACTGGTTGAGGAGCTGAAACGATCTCCCCTCCAAAAAAGAGGCGAGCCATCCCAGGGCAACGCCCGAGATACCGACCTCTCTTATTCTTCAAAGTAATATGTCACAATTGACAGTGTCAAAAGCAGCACTAAGATCTAGTAAAATGATTGCCGTGACAATACCCTGGTCAAGACACCTTCTAGCCTCTTCTGTGACTGCAATCAGAGCTGATTCTGTGCTGTGAAGGGGTCTGAAGCTCATCTGTGTGGAATGAAGGATATAGTTACCTTCCACAAAGCAAGATGATTGAGAATGGACATGCTTTTTAATTATTTTGGATAAAACAGGCAACAGAGTGCTAGGCCTAAAATTGGGTGGCATCTAAGTTAGGTTTTTTTAACAGGGGTTTGACAATGGCATGTTTCCACTGTTCTGGAACTGTACTCATGGACAATGAATTTAGGATGTTGGTAATAACAGGTGCAATGAGAGAGGCACCTAATGACAGCACATGTGGGGGAGCTGGTTCAAGGGGAGAGCCTGACTTTAGAGTAGCTAGTGATTTCATGACCGAGTCTTCAGAGAGGGGAAAAATTCCAGGAGGGAAATAGGGCATAAGTCTGCTTACCTATCAAATCAGAAGACTGAGCGGCTGTTGCCGGAAAGGTAAAATAGATGTCTAATATTGGTTCCTGGAAAAAACATGCAAGATTGTTGCTGTGTACTTGGGGGGCCTCCATAAGATCAGAGTAAGGGTGCGGCTGAAAAATTTCCTTAAGTACCTGAAAAATCTCTTTAGGGGAGTTTGACGCCTGCTCAATTCTAGAGGCATAATAAATAGATTGGGCTGATTTAATTTCCAAATGGAAAGAACTGATAGCTCTCCTGTATTCCTGTTTTAAGGAGTCATCATAGGATTTACGCCATCTCTTTTCCAGTCTCCTGCATTCTCTTTTTAGGTGGTGGAAATGGGAAGAGGGCCAAGGGGCGCCTTTCCTACGACGTCCTCCAACTTTGGTAGAATAAGGAAGCAGCACATCTAGACCATTGGTAATCCAACCATTGAATTTTTCTAGCAGGCTCGTCATATTGTCCCTGGGGAAGGGTTTCAGCTTCTCCAGGGTATTAATCCAGGCACTAGCCTTGAGATTGTGGCAGCATCAGAAGGGTTGAATTGTAGTCTGAGGAGATCTTCTACTAATGGGAATGACTAGCTTAAGAGTTATTGAGAAGTGGTCACACAGCCCAGAGGGAGGGGAGGCATAGAGGTCAGGCCCTTAATATTTGTAAAAACTAAATTAATGTGTTCCCTTCACATGTGTGGGACCCTTAACTAATTGGACTAGCTCTAGCGCATCCATATCCAAGAGTAGGGATCTGGCAGCACAATTTTCTGGGTCCTCTGCATGAATGTTGAAATCACCCAACACCATAAAGTTGGGTTTTGTACAAAATAATTCAGCAATGTGTTCTGAGAGTGAGTGTAAAAAAAATCTGGGGACCAGGGGGGCAATAGATCAAGGCTCCTGAAAGAGTAAACTGAGGATTCAACGCAATGGAAAAATACATACTTTCGCAGCCTGAAAGCTGCAGAGAATATAAAGTGACCTTTACTTTGTCTCTATAGATAATAGCAATTCTTCCACCTCTAGAGGCCTCTCTGTCGAGCCTACTTATCAGATAGCCTTGAGGTAGAGCTAAAGCAACATCAGGGGCAGATCCTTCATGGAGCCAAGTCTCAATGAGGAAAAACGCTTTAGGTGAAATCTCATTTAGAAGCAGATTCATATCCACTTTATAGGCTACCAGGGAATGACATTTTGCCAGGGGGAAAGCACTCATAGTATCATCCTGGAGCAGAGGTCTGAAATCCGATTCAGGCAGGGGGGACGAGCAACATGTAGTGCCGGGTCCTGTGGCACTAATTGGGTTAAAGCTGTGAGGATATGTTCCCAAGGAGATGGGCCAAAGAGTACTGAGGAGTACGTTGCTACTTTACTCCTAGAAGGGACAGGGGTACGGGTACTGGCCCCTGGACCCGTCCAGGCATGGACGGGCGCAGAAGGGCTTGCCTTAGGCACGCCCGCTGCCTGCGTCCGTGTTGTGTCAGCTGCATCGCAACCTAAATATAGGCCAAGAGGAAAAGGTTGGCAACTAGACGCTGACTATGCAGGATGGTGGCTGGAAGTGTGCTAGTGGTGGGGTGGAAAAATGGCTACCTCCGTGACCGAAGCATCAACCTGGGTGCTCCACTAGCCACCAGCGGCGGCCAAGAGACAGAGGCAAGAATGCAGGCAGAGAAAAATTGTAAAATGTATCTACCCCCTGAAACCACTAAACATGGGCCAGGGGGAGAGAGGAGGAAGGGTCAGAGCCTAAGATGGCCAAAGAGGAAGTCAAATTACAATATAAAACACTAACAGAACTTGGGCAATATATATATATAAAAACTAAAAGCAAATTAAACTGCCAGAACTTTAAAAACTGTGAAGTGCTAAGAAAGAAGAGTCAGTTGTCAACTTACTCTGAGTGTTCCACACTCTTTTTGTCTGTGGTTGAGAGAGGTTGTGTGGAGCTAGTACTGGTTTAGAAGGGGAGGTTTCTGAGAGTTTTGAGCTTTGTCCTGTTGCTGTTCAGTCCAATGTGTTGTATTTGTAAGTTTTGTGTAGTGTTATTGTCCTGTCATTGTATTTGTATTGTTTTGTGTTTGTCTTAGGGTTGTATAGTTTGTTGGGGTATTTGGGGATTAGGTGGGGTTATTATATACATTTTCTGTGGGTTATTGGTTGCTGTAGAGTGAAACAGCAGGATGACTGTCAAGGAAAGGGCACAGCGCATGAGTCCAGATGAACTGGTGGGTTCATATTGTATTGTGCCACTACTTCCATAATATGGTGAAAATGGGTGGCTGTGTAATCATGGGCTAGCCTATGGAGGCCAGGAAGCTGCTCTGGGGGAAGGTGATGTTCCAGATGTGCAGGATCTTCAAGGTGGAGCATACAGACCATCAGACCAAGCACCGGTGAGCAGACCTCATTGCCGCCAACCCGAACCTGGTGGTTCAGGTTGGCTGACCTGTTGGTAAATAAACCTGTAACATAGCCACATCCTCCTTGCACCCCTGAGCACCTCCTTAACGCCACCATGTGTGAGCTGAATCTAAGATATTGCGCACCGTGGTGAAGGTTAGGGGGAAATTGTGTCATATTTTGTGACACTATTGATATACTGTTCTGGGTTATTGCCATAAATTTGCCAAAAACCCTGACCAGTACTTAGTGGGCCATCAAAATGTAATGGTGTGCCCCTTTTAACACTTGCTCTGAGCAGGCATTAAAATGGGCAGAACAAAATGACACAAATTGTTCCTCTAGGTTTCAATCTGCTATTTCTTCAGCCCCCCCAATGGACAAATGCCCACTTTGCATACATTATGGCTGGCATTGCACCACTTTGTGAACCTATGGGAAACAATATGCCTACACCATGCATGATGTATGATGTTCCCCTGTTAGAGGGGCCAAAAAATAAAAGGCACAAAAAAAACTAAGAGAATTCTTTGTGTAAATCTTTCTGGCATTTTCTACACCTTCTCAGACCAAGCAGCAAAAGGGGTCCCACCATTAATTATGATGGGCCCTTATGTACTGTTCAGGATTTGTCCAAAATCTTGTCACTTCCCCTGAACAGTACATTAATGGCATAAATAATTATGACGACATTAGCCCTGACCCTGCGCCATGGTGCATCTTATCTTAGATATGTGGGGTGCTAAGGGGTGCAGTGCCACATCCCTATTATTTGCCCCTAGGCTTCAGAAAATTAACAGTGTCATGTCCCCCAGTAAGTGTGACGTATGAATCAGAGACATACATGTATGGATGAGTCATATGTTTTTAGGTGCTAGCTATGTCTGTCTGACTGACATGTTGTAGATGGCAGTGGGTTATTCCTAACACTAAGTTGACAAGTTCACACAGCTAAACAAGTGCAATGTGCAATGTGTAACAGTTGTCCATACTAATCTTTGTTCACAAATCACAAAGCAATGTTTTCCTGTCATGTCTTGCAGGCGGATCTCTGCGCTACACCACAGGCGAGGTTTCTACTTTTGAATACCCCGATGCAACCAGTAAGTGTCACCTTGTATGTGACATGTGTACATAAAGTGTTGTGTCTGAGAGGGTTTGATGTGTATTTAGTCATGTACAAAAAGTATTTGTGTAAATTTAAACACCATCATCTATCCTTGGTTATCGACATCATGTCTGATAGGATGCTGAGGACGTGAAATAATTTGAATGATGCACAGGTGCCAACATGTGCTGCTATGGATTAGTGGGACTCAGGAAATGCTTTGTATGCCTACAAACACACTGATGTCAGTCATGATCTGTGTCAGAGGTGCTGGCATTCTGCAATGCAAGGATGTTCCAAACATATTTTTTCACAGCACCTGTTCCTGCACTGTGTGCCACACATTGCACAAATGTAGTCAGGATATGGTACAATATATATACCTAGGTAGAGCTCTCAAAGGGCTTTTTGCAAGGAGAAACTTGAACCACCGGTGCTTCAATACTCTTCAGTAATGAAGTGAGGCACCGGACTTGCAAGGAACACTTTTGAATAGATGTTGTGATAGTTGTGAGACAGCATGATCACATAACATGTGTATGAAAAGTGTATGGTGAGTGTGTAGCTGATAGTTGGGAGGTTTATCATGTTTGTGCACAGATAGGGACAGACACAAGTAAACAGGTGCTGCATCCAGTGCTCCGCTGTAGGAAAGTACCATCTTTCCTGGCATGTTACCCCCATTTTTACTTGTGTGTCCGTTTGTTTTTGCCTGTGTCACTGGGATCCTGCTAGCCAGGACCCCAATGCTCATAATGTGTGGCCGGTATGTGTTCCCTGTCTGGTGCCTAACTGTCTCACTGAGGCTCTGCTAACCAGAACCTCCGTGTTTATGCTCTCTCTGCTTTTAAAATTGTCACTGTAGGCTAGTGACTATTTTCACCAATTCTGATTGGCACACTGGAACACCCTTATAATTCCCTAGTATATGGTACCAAGGTACCAAGGGTATTGGGGTTCCAGGAGATACCTATGGGCTGCAGCATTTCTTTTGCCACGCATAGGGAGCTCAGACAATTATTACACAAGACTGCCACTGCAGCCTGAGTGAAATAACATCCACGTTATTTCACAGCCATTTTACACTGCACTTAAGTAACTTATAAGACACCTATAAGTCTAACCCTTACCTAGTGAAGGTTAGGTGCAAAGTTACTAAGTTTGAGGGCACCCTGGCACTAGCCAAGTTGCCCCCACATTGTTCAGGGCAATTTCCCCGGACTTTGTGAGTGCGGGGACACCACTACACGAATGAACAACATATAGGTCAATACCTATGTGTAGCTTCACAATGGTAATTCTGAACATGGCCATGTAACATGTCTAAGATCATGGAATTGTCCCCCCATGCCAAATCTGGTGTTGGGGTGCCAATCCCATGCATCCCCGGGGCTCCAGCATGGACCCCGGGTAATGCCAGACTAGCTCTCTGGGGTTTTCTCTGCAGCTCCAGTTGCTGCCAACCCTCAGACAGGTTTCTGCCCTCCTGGGGTCTGGGCAGCCCAGTCCCAGGAACGCAGAACAAAGGATTTCCTCTGAGAGAGGGTGTTACACCCTCTCCCTTTGGAAATAGGTGTTAAGGGCTGGGATTGCAAGGATTCCTTCATGCACAATACAGCCCAGGGCCCCAGCACTCCGTCCCGCATTGCTCATCTTGCTGAGTTGACCATCGGCTTCGTGGGATCCTCTTTTGTTGTGTTGAGATAACTGCTGTGCTCAGATTTCTTGAGTGCCTGTTCAAGTATTTCTCCCGGTGCTGCTGCTTCTGCTTTGGCTCTCTCTGCTGCTGAGCGCCCCCTCTGTCTCCTCCTCCAAGGGGCGACCTCCTTGTCCTTCCTGGGCCCTGGCAGCACCCATTATCTTTAATCATGACTCTTGCAGCTAGCAAGGCTTCTTTGTGGTCTTTCTGCATGGAAACAATGCTACATCCTCCAACACGCGGTGGGACATCTTCTGACCAAAGGAGAAGTTCCTGACACCTTCCGTTGTTGCAGAATCTTCAGCTTCTTCCACCCTGATGAAGCCCTTTTGCACCTTCATCCGGGGTTTAGTGGGCTCCTGCCCCCCCTGGACACTTGCGTGACTCTTGGACTTGGTCCCCTTCCTTTGCAGGTCCCAGGGCCAGGAATCTGTCTTCAGTGCTTTGCAGTCAGTTGTTGTCTTTGCAGAATCCCCTATCCCGTCTTTACTGTCTTTCTGGGGTAGTAGGGTAACTTTACTCCTACTCTTCAGAGTCTTGGGGTAGGGATTCTTGGACACCCTTAGGGGCATATTTATATTCCGTCTGCGCCGATTGTGCGTCAAAAGGTTTGACACACAATCAGCGCAAACGTTGCCCCGTATTTAAACTTTGACGCCTGCGGACGTCAAAATTCCGCAGTGTGCGTCATTTTTGGGATGTGGCAACCCGCCTTGCGTTAATTATATGCAAGGTAGGCGTTCCCGTCCAAAAAATGGCTTAAACAGCCGTGCGTCATATTTATGCTTTTGGTAAAAAATGACGCACGGCCGTGAGGCGGAGCCAGAAAATGACGCACAGCCCGATTTGCGTCAAAAATGAACACCTGGGTCAGGGCAGGCGTTAAAATGGGGCAAACACACCTGTATTTAATCAGAACACACAGAACAAACAGCAGAGCAGCAACAGGGAGCCATGGAGGTGATTCTAATCCAGCGTGCATGCAGACACAGAGCCCAGCAGCAACAACAGAAGCTACAACAACACCAGCAGGGACCCCAAAGGCAGCGCAGAAGGCAGGAGAGGATATTCCGCCCCAGAACCACCCTTCAGGGCCTCAGGGAACTGGCAGGCCATTCAGCAGCTGCTGCGCAACATTGAACCGCAGTTGGCCCCCACTTTGGTGACACCCCGCACCATCCCAACAGAAACCAAGCTGCTTGCTGTACTTCATATGCTGGCAAGTGGCTCTTTCCAAACAACTGGTGCCCTGGTTGGCGGAATATCACAACCATCATTCTCTGTCTTTTTGCCAAAAGTACTGGATGCCATCATTGGACTGACACCCCGCAACATGTGCTTCCCTAACACACTGCAGAAGCAGCAGGAAACAAAACAGGGGTTCTACCTCATCAATGGCTTCCCACACGTCCTTGGTGCAATCGACTGCACACATGTACGCCTTCTTACTTGAAGACTGCATTACCAGTCAAACATGCCTTGTGTCCATTTATCTTGTGTTTTTGTTGTTTGTGGGAGTCTGTTGTGGGTAGTGTTATTTTGGGGATAGTTTTTGGGTTTAATTTTTATCTGTCTTTGTACCCCTACTTTCCCCCTTTTCCCCTTTCTATTTCTTTTACCCCTATTCCCTTTCACTTCCAAGTATGTCTGGTAGGCCACGTCTTGGCAGGATGGGGGAAGAGGAGTTGGGGGGTTCATCTGGCTTGTGATGCATTTCTTGCCGCTCATGATCCAGGCAGGGGGCAGGGTGATACAGGGGTATCCAACAGAGGCGCGCAGAATCGGGTGGGGAAAGGTGCTGCATCACCTGCAGCGTGTGTATGCCAGCCAGAGGAGTGACCATCAGCTGAAGCAACGGTGAGCTGACCTCATCGCCAGGGAGCAGGATCTCTTAGACCACCTGGGAATCATGATTTGTAGCACTGTTGGTGAGTACGAATCATGTTAATGTGCATGATTAAATGCTCTGTAGTGACATAAGGGGATTAGTACAATGTCTGCCAGCTAACTTGCTGACTGTGTGTAATGCTGGGGAAATATAAAGGGATCATTGATGCACTATGGCAAGGATCACAATTGCTAGCTGTCAGGCAGCACGTGCTCAGCAAACTTACAGGTTACTTTTCCATGAAGGAAATTGGTGCGGCCTTTTTGTCAGAAAAGCTAACAAAATAGGAGCCAATCATGTCTATATAGGGTACTATTGACAGAGAAGTACAGATGTACCAACATTTAGGCCAACTTTGTTGACGCAATTGCTAGACTGACTTTAGAATCACTACATGATGCAGAAAATGAGTGCTGCCTTCACGTCAATTGATAATAGCAAAGTGGCTCAGACATATGTCTCATGTGAGTCTGGTGAGTGTGGAAGGAAAGCGTTCACGGAAGTACTAGGAATGTGTGGGATCATTGTGTTCCTTGATCTTTTTGGATACATGTCAGCTCTGGATTTGAAAACTTCGTGAAAAGGTGTAAAGTGCCTTCAGCTAACATCTTAGAATGTTTTTTGGAGTTAGTTATGCCAACTTCCAAATATGGATGGCAGTCCAAGTGTATGCACATGGCTTCACATCTCCATGGTTGGTGCAAATCACCATAGCTGGGCCACATCAATTGAATAAACTGTAACAACAGGATAGCTTACAAAAGTCCCTGCCCCTCTCTCTGTACATTGGACCTATGTGTAATAATTGTGTCATGGCCACAAGGCATGTTTGACTGGTAATGCAGTCCTCAAGTAACCAGGCTTTGGATGTCTCTCTTGGATGCACATGATGAGACGATTATACTCCATATTTTTTACTGCTCACTAATTACGGGGCATATTTGCAACCACATGATAGTTAGGGCCAATGTATGTGTGCAGATATGTGTGTAACTGTCACAGGAGACCCATGCTATGTACAAGTTGGCCGTGATATATCAGATGCAGTACCATCATGTCTTAATCGCTGCCATTTCCTTATTCAGCCTACACATTGTATATGTTTATAAATTTGTTGCGCTGTGCACAGATTTTGAGCACATTTCTTCCTTCCATACCTTACAGGTGGACCAGCACCCTTACACTGTGGGAGAGGTGGCGACATTTGAGGACCCGACCACTCCAGTAAGTGTTGATATGTCTGTTATGTTTTGTGTTTGCTGGTTATGGACTCGTGTGAGTTGGGCGCATAGCAAGGTGTGATGCGTTGGGCAAGCTTTTCTCTTGTTCCATGAGTGGGAATTCAGTTTCTCACATGTTTAGAGTTGGCCAATGCTTATCCAATGTTATCATGTTGGGATTGTAGGCCATTCCTGTAGGCCCCACTGTGAGTACAATGGTTAGTCATGTGTATGACACTTGTATCACCAAGAGTCGCACTGGAAGTCAGCCCCGATTTAGTCAGCCTGTCAGACCCACATTCTCTAATATTGGTACAGCAAAATGCCCTCCAATAGACATCTGCTTCCCTATTTACCTACGTAATTTTGAAACAGTAGGTAGAACCTCCTAGAAGCATGTACTTCCACGTGTAGTGCTACATGTATGTGTAACTTGAGTGCAATGGCCTAGGTGTGCATGCAATTCATGATCATGGGTGTTCTAGCAACTCTGTGTCTGATGTAAGTCAGGCCTCACTGGAAGTATATGTTGTGTACAAAGTTCTGCATTTCCTGACATGTCTGACCCTATGAGTGCTCTAGGGTTTGCTGACTCCTAATTGTAGATAGACCTTACCTGTGCTGTGTCTGTAGAGACAAACATGTGTGGAGTTTTCTATACACTCCTCGGTGTACATGTTGTTGGCAAATTATAGTTGTTTATCCACCCCCCCTTAAACACGGGCATGGGTTTGTGAATGGGGTACCTAGTACTGATGCTACCAGTATGTTACACATACATGTGAATAATTGACGGTTTGGTTGCAAACTAGTATACACACTCAGGTTTGGCACTTGGTACTATACTGGCAAGTCCAGTTACAACTTGCAGACCATGTGGCTTTAGTTTTGCTTTCCGTACACTGACATTTGTAGCCCAGGTCTTGGCGGAGGATATGCAGCATGATTCTTAGCTGATAACTGCAGAACTCAGATTGCAAGTCAAAGCCAGTTGTTACCCATCTTGTAGGTTATGGTTGTGCTATGTGTGATGTGACCTTTGTAGTCTGGCCTGCCATGTACTTCCTCAGGGACATTCAATGATCTGTATTGTGATATGAGCTGTTACAATTACAGTAGATGCAATGTCTGATAAACTTGCTGTGCCATTTCACACAATGCAGTTACTGATGTAGAATATCTGCATTTGTCTTCATAGCTGCTAACATGACTCCAGACCAGGTCCGTGAATTTCAGCGCTGGGCCATACACTCAGCTGTACGATTGGCAGCTAGCCCAGAGCTACCTTGCAAAGTGTTGACCCTTCGTTGCAACCACCAATCACAGTTAATATGGATCCCAATGTGTTTCTGTTGATAAGTGTGTTCTCAAAGTCACAAACAGTGCTTCCAGACTTGGTATTGGGGAAACAGTTTTAGGTCTGACTGCAGTGTGATGATCATGCACACCCTTATAAGATGAGTTCTCATTGGCAATCTTGTATTCTTGTCTTCATGACCCTCATACATCATTTGTGACACAGTTCGGCATGATTACTTATTTGTATGTTAACTCAGACACCTTTATTTATGCAGTTTATTTAGTGTTTACTTAGATTAGTGTGGCATGTTTATTGTGTTATTTTTGCATGTTGACAACATTTTGCAGCCACTATTTGTTGACTTAGTTATCCCCTGAGGAAGCTTTCTTCTGTCCAACCCAGCATGGTGGTGTATGGTTGCTCACTTCATCAGATTTGTCCCTCAGGATGGGCAGAGTATGATGCAATCATGGGCACTGTGCAGAATTCTCTGACTACATATTATCAGGACGGTTGTATTGACAAGCTACGTAATTTGACAGTAGGCACATTTCAGTTATCTACTTCACAGTTGATATGTCACATTACCCAGAGACAGATTTGTTGTGTAAGTGGTATTTATTGAAACGTGCTGTAGTGCTATCTGTACATTGTCCATGATTGTGAGTCCATTATAGTGACATCTTACATTGTGATCCAACACAAGGGGTTACGGAAATGATTTTGACATGCTGGGGTTGATGTTTCAGACAGTGCAGAGGGACAGGATTTGGCAATGAGTAGGAGAGAGACAATCACTAGCCTGGGTGACAAGATATAGAGTGGTTTGCAGAACAGTGCTTGAGTAAAGTTGTTGCAAGACTGGCAAGTTACACAGCGCAGGACCTTGGTAAATGTGGGCCATGTGGCAGGGACTAGTGCTTCTGGGTCATTTTCTTGTGAATGTGATCTGTTCCATGTCTTCTTCTTCTGATGTGTGTGTTGCCTCCTCTGTTCTTGGTGGTGGTGGTTGTGAAGGGGCAACACACACCTCAGTGTTAGAAGGCGTGGAGTCAGACATCCCGGTCGCTGCTCCCTGTGAAGGTCTTAAGGGCAGTACTGCAGCAAGGAGGGTCCGCTGGTTCTTGAGAATAGCAGCCACATCACGATGGTAGGCAGCCAGCTTGGCCCTGAGGGAGTCATGATTGCATTCGTGCATGCAGTGGAAGGTTTGGGGTACGAGGCATTGTGGCAACTCCCTTACTGCAGTGGTGAATTCCTTGACAGTTTCTTGTAGTCCTTGCAGTATGGATGTTAGGGCTTGCATAGCTGCTGCCTGATCTGTAGATGACATCATGCACGAATGCATCCCCTCAAGGATGGCTGCCATAGTTTGCATCCCCACCTGCACCTCCTTGGCCAGCTCCTGCTGTACCCCAACTACACTTCGCTCAAAGCTGGTGCCAGTGTCGTCTGAGTCCTCAGCTGTATTGGAGCTGGCAGGTCTTACAATTAGGGTGGTGGGTGGATCCTCTGCAATGGCTGCTTGTTCTGTGCTCCTCCTTGTCACAGAAGGTGGGGTCTGGAGGGTGTCAAGGACCTTTTGGATAGTCTCCTTGCGAATGTTTATCGGCTCGTCATCCATGTCATCAGGGAAATATGGGACATGCATATCGGCAGGAGATCCATCTTCCTCTGCAATGAAACAGGGTACAATTAGTGTGTCTGTGTTGTGGCAATTTTGATGTGACGTGCCTGCCTTTTGATGAATTCACTTTGTGATCTTGTTTTGTGTTAATTTCTCCAGTCCTTCATATGGGCATTCTTCCAGGCCTATGGCCCACTTGTGTGTCACATGTATGTTATTGAGTTATCAGACTTGTCAGCCTCATTGCCTCTAGGTGTTGATTTATGCCAAATAGAGAATTGCCAACTTCTTTTCCTACTCAAGCCTCCGTCTACATCCATTCTCATGGTGAGACCTTTCACTGGCTGTGGGTGTACTGATGGCCCTGGCAGCACACTTAACAATCAGGACCTGACCCAATCTCTGATCTTTCACATCCACTCAAATGTAACTGACATGTGGCATATCCTATGCATGGCAATGTTATGATCCGATATGGATGTTGACATTGGTAATGTGTCCTGCTGATGTTGGGGAATGTGTGTTACATTGGATTGCCCTGATAATGGTATCAGTGTCCTATTTCCTCCTCTGACTGTGCAGGTGTATTTCAGTGACCAGTTACATGTGTCCCCCCCTCAATGCTGTTGTGTGAGCAGTATGACATTTGGGATGTTGCATTGTTACCCAGGCACAGGATGGACCCAGACATATGCAGCATGGGTGTGTCCTTAGTGCTGTGTAGCTCCTATTGTTGTTTACATTGGCTGATGTTTGCGACAACTATGGGCATTGACATTTGAGAGTACTGGGGCCTTTGTCTTGTTTCTGGGGATTGTTGAAGTCGTCATCCTCACCCCCTAATTTAGGTGTGTATGATCTATGGGGAGGTTACTGCCATTGGCTACTTGAGCTGCACACAGAGCAGAGGTGGTAGTGGCAACTGTTGTCGCAGTTACATTCCAGTTGTCGGTATGGCTAGAGGTTGTTAATAGGGCCCTAGTTAATGTAGGGGGTATGGTGGCTGACGTGTGCCGGGATGTCAGTTTGACGTTGTGGCCTTCCCTCCTGGCGTGGCTTTCCCTTTGCTCCATCGTTGACATGACAGCATGCCCCCATGGGACTGTTGTTGGTGTGCCCCAGGTCTTCTCAGATCGGGCCATGCCCCCATGCCGTGCCCCTTTACCCATGCCACTCCATGTATTAGATGACTTCCATGCATTTAGTGGTCGGTATCCACCCCCTGCTCACAGTTGACATTAGTGCATTTTAGTTTCCCATGCGACTTACCCTGCATGTGCGTTGTCTCCTGGTAGTCTGCGCTGTCCTGTCCTTGAATCTCTGTGACGATCTCCTCAGGGATGACGGCTGCGACCATCTCCTCCATGTGGTCCAGGGCCTCCTGGTGTGCTGGACTTCCCCCTCCAGTCTGCAGTGCTGCCTTCCTGTTCCTGGCCATATTTTCCTTGGTCCTGCACTTGCAGTCATGCCAGCGTTTCTTGCACTCGATGACTGTTCTGCGTACTTCAGCCACACTGTTAATCTTGTCGACAATTTGTTGCCATATTGCCTCTCTCCTACTGATTGGCAACTTTGAGGTGACAAACAGTTGGTGCTGGTGTTCCATCACCTCTTTCACCAGAATTTCCTGCTCATCTGCACTAAAGCGACACTTTCTTTTCTTCTTAACAGTGTCCTGGTTCTTGTGTGGGTCCTCCTGGCTGGTTCCTGGTCTGCTGTCATCTTCCTGGGGTCTGTAGTGGCATCTGGGATCCATTTTGGCTCTCCTCTGGTGTAATGGCGGTGTTCGTGGTTTTTTTGACGCTATTGCGTAAAAAAACGGCGCAAATCCGGTTTGCGGGTTCGTAAATCGACCCACAGTCATTTCCGCCGCGTTAACGTCGTTTTGCTTTACGACTTGACGCTGCAGTGTGCGTCAAAAATAATGACTCCCATCTGTGGTTTGTGCCAACGTGCGTCAAAGTATAAATATGACGCCCGCACGGCACACCAAAATGGCGTTAGCCGGCAGTAAAAAAAATTTATGCAGTTTTGCGTCAAATAGTATAAATATGGGCCTTAGTGTTTTCTTACACCCCCAGCGACCCACTTCCACTTTTGGAGTATATCGTTTGTGTTGCCCCTTGGCCTATTTAGTCCTATTGCGTTCTATTGTGTTCTATAGTGTTTACACTACTTTTCTCACTGTTTACTTACCTGATTTTGGGTTGTGTGTATATTTTGTATATTTTACTTACCTCCTAATGGAGTATATCCTCTGAGATACTTTTGACATATTGTCACTAAAATAAAGTACCTTTATTTTTAGTAACTCTGAGTATTGTGTTTCTTATGATATAGTGCTATATGATATAAGTGGTATAGTAGGAGCTTTTCTTGTCTCCTAGTTCAGCCTAAGCTGCTCTGCTATAGCTACCTCTATCAGCCTAAGCTGCTAGAACACTACTAATCTACTAATAAGGGATAACTGGACCTGGCACAAGGTGTATGTACCATCAGGTACCCACTATAAGCCAGGCCAGCCTCCTACACTGGTGGTGCAGCGGTGGGATAAGTACTTGTAACTGCTTTACCACTTTGTCATTGGTGCTTTTCATAAGAAGAACATATACCAAATACTTCAGAATATACACAGTAACCTAAACACTTTAACTTTCCTCCTCTAAAACATTCTAAAAAGTTTCTGAAAAGTTTCTGAAATCTTTCAAAAGTTTCCAAAAGTTTGAAAACGTTTTTTTCCTTTCTTTAAAAAGTTTCAAAACTTGTTTCTCTCTCTGTCCTAAACCCTTTCTATCATGTCTGCAGTAGACCTTACCCCCACACTTGTCCAGGCAACATATGAGAATCTAAACTTTAAAAGTTTGAGGGGTCTCTGGCATTGAAAGAGGTTTGGCAATTGGTAAGAATCCCACCAAAAATCTTCTCCTTAGCCTTCTCCTAGATAGTGACCAGAACCAGTCTGGCCCATCCCAGGATCAGGAGGTAGAGGAGGGGGGTACCCAGCAAGACTCAGAGGAGTCCCCTGAGGATGCTGGGGAGGGTTCTTCCAAGGACCTGCCAGCTAACAGGCCATTTAGTGACACTGGTAATGGGAGGGGGTCACATATTAGTAGGGCACCTTTCACTCCTAAAGGCCAAGTTACTAGAGTCCAGCCAGTTAGGGACATCTCTTATTCTGCCAATTCCCTTATTTCTTCTGTGTCTCACAATTCCCAAGCCTCCCACCCTTCTCTTGCAGTCCTTAGCTCCCCCTATCCGCGACAATGTTGTTGTCATATACAATATATGGTGCACCATGGCCCTGGTTATGTGCCAACTGTGGTTAACTTATTGATGGAAATGATGTACTATTTATGTTTAATGCAAGATAATCTAATGCTAACCTTGAACTGTACATAGGGACTCATTGTGACCAAGGGTATGCCCCTTTTAATTCCAGCTTTGAGCTGGCATTAAAAGCAGCCAAAACAAAATGATGCGGCTGAATCTCTTAGATTGCAGTGTGTCATTTTGGTAGTCACCCTACTGGGGGAATGCCACTCTTGCATACATCATTCCTGGCACAGGCCTATTGTGCCGTAAGGGGTAAGTGGCACAGAACAGGGACTGCACCACTTTGTTGACCATTTGGCCTTGTTGTGCCTTATTAGCATCATATTGATTATGACACTAATGTGGTGAAAGGAGGCCATAGACCCTCTCAAATCTTGGCCCTAGTGTGCAACTTTGGAGCGGTTGTATCCCTGTGACATGTACAAAATACCGTAGATGCTTGCTAGACAGGTTTGTGTAGACACTGTTCAAACCCTGCTTGGGAGGTTCAGTACGTTATTTTAGTCCACAATGCTATTGGTTGCCTTTATCATGTTTGAGTCCTAGTCTGTGCCTTTGTGTCTGGCTGTAAGCCACACATGTCATTTGGTTCTATACTCATTGACATTGCTTCACACAATGCAGACATTTATATTTGATTGAACACTGAAAAAACAGCATGATACATTTGATTATGGTGATTTATTTACATGTGCAAGTTTAGTTTCCAATGCAGTACAATGTCCAGTTCACTGACCCTGTGAGAGATCTTGAGCCATTAGATTTTCATTCAGAGTCCAAGGGTGAGGGACATGTGATGTGACGTGTTGGAGAAGTGTGCATTAGTGAAGAGGTGTTGTATTTGACAATAGGTAGGAATTGAGACAATGACAGACCATAGAAGATAAGGCAACAATGGTAGAGTGAAGAGGGCACATTGCCAGCTGTCACAACACTGGCATAATCTTAAGCACAGAACTAAGGAGAAACTGTCCATGTGGCACAGACTGCAGCTACCGGGTGTTTTTACATGTGAATGTTGTTCCTTCCCCATCTTCATCCTCTGATGTGTGTGGTGCCTCCTGTGCCATGGGTGGTGGTGTTGTTGAAGTTGAGGGGACACAGACACATCAGGGGATAGAGATGGGGAATCAAAAGTCCATCAGCTGCCATTTGTGTGAACATATAAGGCATCTCTGCAGCAAGGAGGAACTGCTAATTTCTCAACACCGCAGCTACATCACGGTGGTAGGCAGCCATATTTTCACTGAGGGAGGCCACTTCCTACTGTATGGACTCCTGGGCATTTTTTATAGCCCCAAGCCTATCATCTATCATGCTGCTGCCACTTTGGGACCGCAATTGTTTAAGCCTCTGCCTCATGACAGCAACTATGGCAGCCAGGGACTGCTGAAGTCCACGTAGTGGAGAGTAGGTGCCTCTGAAGGCAGCTGAGTTGTCCTTATTCAGACAGAGGCACCTCTGTACTCCTTCTAGGCTGCCTGCCATCGCCTCCATCCCCACCCTCATCTGCTGTGCCAGCTCCTGCTAGACTCCTACCACTGTTCGCTGAAAGGTGATGTCCGGGTCCTCAGAGTCCAGAGCTGTGAGAGGACTGGTTAGTGCTGTGTGTTGGTGGTTGGATGGTTAATTTGGAGACCCCACAATGCTGTGTGTCCTCCCTGTGACTGGAGGTGGTGTCTGTAAGGAACCTAGCACATCCTGGAGAGTCTCTTCATTGATCATCTGCAGCTGGTAATCCATGTTATGCGTAAAATCCAGAACAGACAGGTCTGCAGGAGGTAAGGCATCATTCTCTGCAATGGAATAGTGAAAGGTCAATCTTTGACTGTAGTGATTGTTGACATTTCTCATCATTTACTTGCTACTGGTGGTTCTGTGACATGTTACAGACCCCCACATCAAGGCACACATTTTTGGTGCCACCATTTGCACAATCTGCCAGTCCACAGTTCCCAGTGTGTTATACCCAGCTTGATATTTTAATCATGCTCTTTGACATAAGTCCCCCTTTCATTGACTTGACTGTGTAAACTTTGCAAGACATGGGCGTTGTTCCAGATTTGTGCTCACTGCACAAGTGTAGATGTTCCGATATACTTGAAATTTCTTGCACATATTTGAGTTGTTAACCCCTTCGCTGCCAGGCCTTTTCCCCCTCCTGTGCCAGGCCTTTTTTTTGCCTATTTGGGGCAGTTTACGCTTAGGCCCTCATAACTTTTTGTCCACATAAGCTAACCAAGCCAAATTTGCGTCCTTTTTTTCCAACATCCTAAGGATTCAAGAGGTACCCAGACTTTGTGGGTTCCCCTGAAGGAGGCCAAGAAATTAGCCAAAATACAGTGAAAATTTCGTTTTTTTTTAAACAAATGGAAAAAGTGGCTGCAGAAGAAGGCTTGTGGTTTTTCCCCTGAAAATGGCATCAACAGAGGGTTTGCGTTGCTAAACTCAGCAGCTTCCCAGCTTTCAGGAACAGGTAGACTTGAATCAGAAAACCCAATTTTTCAACACAATTTTGGCATTTTACTGGGACATACCCCATTTTTGCAATTTTTTGTGTTTTCAGCCTCCTTCCAGTCAGTGACAGAAATGGGCATGAAACCAATGCTGGATCCCAGAAACCTAAACATTTCTGAAAAGTAGACAAAATTCTGAATTCAGCAAGGGGTCATTTGTGTAGATCCTACAAGGGTTTCCTACAGAAAATAACAACTGAAAAAGAAAAATATTGAAATTGAGGTGAAAAAAACATAAATTTTTCTCTACGTTTTACTCTGTAACTTTTCCCTGCAATGTCAGATTATCGAAAGCAATATACCGTTACGTCTGCTGGACTCCTCTGGTTGCGGGGATATATAGGGCTTGTAAGTTCATCAAGAACCCGAGGTACCCAGAGCCAATAAATGAGCTGCACCCTGCAGTGCGTTTTCATTCTATTCCGGGTATACAGCAATTCATTTGCTGAAATATAAAGAGAAAAAAATAGCTATCAAGAAAACCTTTGTATTTCCAAAATGGGCACAAGATAAGGTGTTGAGGAGCAGTGGTTATTTGCACATCTCTGAATTCCGGGGTGACCATACTATCATGTGAATTACAGGGCATTTCTCAAATAGATGTCTTTTTTACACACTCTCCTATATTTGGAAGGAAAAAATGTAGAGAAAGACAAGGGGCAATAACACTTGTTTTGCTAATCTATGTTCCCCCAAGTCTCCCGATAAAAATGATACCTCACTTGTGGTGGGTAGGCCTAGCGCCCGCGACAGGAAATGCCCCAAAGCGCAACGTGGACACATCCAATTTTTTGAAAGAATACAGAGGTGTTTTTTGCAAAGTGCCTACCTGTAGATTTTGGCCTCTAGCTCAGCTGGCACCTAGGGAAACCTACCAAACCTGTGCATTTTTGAAAACTAGAGACATAGGGGAATCCAAGATGGGGTGACTTGTGGGGCTCTGACCAGGTTCTGTTACCCAGAATCCTTTGCAAACCTCAATATTTGGCTAAAAAAACACATGTTCCTCATATTTCTGTGCCAGAAAGTTCTGGAATCTGAGAGGAGCCACAAATTTCCTTCCACCCAGCGTTCCCCCAAGTCTCCCGATAAAAATGATACCTCACTTGTGTGGGTAGGCCTAACGCCCGCGACAGGAAATGCCCCAAAGCGCAACGTGGACACATCCAATTTTTTGAAAGAAAACAGAGGTGTTTTTTGCAAAGTGCCTAACTGTAGATTTTGGCCTCCAGCTCAGCCGGCACCTAGGGAAACCTACCAAACCTGTGCATTTTTTAAAACTAGAGACCTAGGGGAATCCAAGATGGGGTGATTTGTGGGGCTCTGACCAGGTTCTGTTACCCAGAATCCTTTGCAAACCTCAACATTTGGCTAAAAAAACACATGTTCTTCACATTTCTGTGGCAGAAAGTTCTGGAATCTGAGAGGAGCCACAAATTTCCTTCCACCCAGCGTTCCCCCAAGTCTCCCGATAAAAATGATACCTCACTTGTGTGGGTAGGCCTAACGCCCGCGACAGGAAATGCCCCAAAGCGCAACGTGGACACATACAAATTTTTGAAAGAAAACAGAGGTGTTTTTTGCAAAGTTTCTACCTGTAGATTTTGGCCTCTAGCTCAGCCGGCACCTAGGGAAATCTACCAAACCTGTGCATTTCTGAAAACTAGAGATCTAGGGGAATCCAAGATGGGGTGACTTGTGGGGCTCGGACCAGGTTCTGTTACCCAGAATCCTTTGCAAACCTCAAAATTTGGCAAAAAAAACACATGTTCCTCACATTTCTGTGGCAGAAAGTTCTGGAATCTGAGAGGAGCCACAAATTTCCTTCCACCCAGCGTTCCCCCAAGTCTCCCGATAAAAATGATACCTCACTTGTGTGGGTAGGCCTAGTGCCCGTGACAGGAAATGCCCCAAAGCGCAACGTGGACACATACAAATTTTTGAAAGAAAACAGAGGTGTTTTTTGCAAAGTTTCTACCTGTAGATTTTGGCCTCTAGCTCAGCCGGCACCTAGGGAAATCTACCAAACCTGTGCATTTCTGAAAACTAGAGATCTAGGGGAATCCAAGATGGGGTGACTTGTGGGGCTCGGACCAGGTTCTGTTACCCAGAATCCTTTGCAAACCTCAAAATTTGGCAAAAAAAACACATGTTCCTCACATTTCTGTGGCAGAAAGTTCTGGAATCTGAGAGGAGCCACAAATTTCCTTCCACCCAGCGTTCCCCTAAGTCTCTCGATAAAAATGGTTACTCACTTCTGTGGGTAGGCCTAGCGCCCACGAAAGGAAATGGCCCAAAACACAACGTGGACACAACATATTTTTTCACAGAAAACAGAGGTGTTTTTTGCAAAGTGCCTACCTGTGGATTTTGCCCTCTAGTTCAGCCGGTCCCGGGGGGGCCAGAAATGCTGTAAAATAAATTTGCTCCCCCAAACCCCCCCCGGGAGCGACCCTTGCCTACGGGGTCGCTCCCCCTGCATGACATTGGCGCCAAAAAACAAATCCCCGGTGCCTAGTGGTTTCTAATAATAGGCCGATCTTCCCCCAGGGGGGCAGAAATGGGCTACAATAAATTTGCCCCCCCAACCCCCACCCCCCCCGGAGCGACCCTTGCCTACGGGGTCGCTCCCCCTGCGTGACATTGGCGCCAAAAAACAAATCCCCGGTGCCTAGTGGTTTCTGCCCCCAAGGGGTCGCTCCCTTTTGTCACTTTCAAACAAAAAAAAAAAAATCCCTGGTGTCTAGTGGGGTTTCATCCCTGGTGTCTAGTGGGGTTTCAAAAGCCGGATTGCAAGAAATCCGGCTTTTGAAACCCTGGGAGAGACTTCAAAGGGAAGGAAATACATTTCCTTCCCTTTGAAGCCCCTCCGGGCCTCCCCCATGGGATTGAAAGAGAAATGCTTTGCATTTCTCTTTCAATCGCGCTGGAAGCAGAGCTTCCAGCGCGATGGGGGAGACCCTGTGACTAATCAGCGCGCGCTCGTGCGCTGACGTCACAGGGGGGGTTGGGGGGGTCGGGGTGGAAGGGGAAGGGCTTCCCCTTCCATCCCTGACTTGGGGGGGTGGGGGGAACCCCACAGAGGGAGCGCTAGCGCTCCCTCTGGGCTCTGTGACCAGGACGTAATGGTTACGTCCTGGGCACAGCAGCACTGTGCCTCAGGACGTAACCATTACGTCCTGGGCACAGAACAGGTTAAGTGACTCATCTGCCACCGTACGTGTGTTGTTGGAGTGACAGTAGGGGGTGAGCTACCCACATGCATCCTCCTAGACACTTTGAGTGGAGTGTCCAGCATCCTGCACCACCCATAGTGAGATTCAACCACCTTGTGTGTACATGAGCAAACAGAATGTTCTCCCTTCCTGTAAGACACCACTCATTCGAGTTTCTCAGGTTTCCTTGTTGCATAGCATCCAAAATTTCTGACTTCTACTTGAGTGGTGGATAATGATAGGTCATACATAACATGCCATGGTGAAGCACCTTGCATTCCTCATCCTGACATATTTTCCATGTGCCCCTTTCACACCTGACACTCCATGTAATAGGCATTCCATGTGTATATTTGTGATCTTACCACACAACACATGTGACCCAATCAGCTTCTGATGCCTTTGAAAAGGGAAGCACATCTAGATTAGGTTTAGTGTAGTGTAAGAACTCAGGGTGGTGTGGGAGTGACAAGTGGGTGTGTGACAAGTTTGTAATTCTGCAGGTTGTAATTGTTTATTATGTGTTGCATTGTGCATCACACACATGGCAACCTTTCGAGGTATTTGGTGCATTGATCCCACACCACTATTCTCCTTGCAGGCCCTTTGCCCCAGCCACTGACACCATGGAAGTACGTCATTTACATTCCTGTTCACCATAGTGGACATTCCCACAGAAGTCTAATGAGTTTTGTCACTATTTTGGTGCTTCACTGCATTGGCACCAGAAATGATGGCACTAGTGCAGCAAAGCACAGAAAGGTCTATTGCTTACAAAGCTTGCGTGAGTATGTCATCTGCCTTTGGCAGACCTTTCACATGAGGTAACTAGATGGTACAGTGCAACCTTTACGGATTATCAGCCCCATTAATTCTTCCATCCCTGTGTAAGAGACATTTCCTTGCATACAGCATATCTGCCACAGGCATGTAGTGGTGTAAGGATGAACAATGTGGATTAATGCATGTATTGTGTGACTGCTAATGAGGCACAAGGGGAATGGGCAGCTTGGATCCACATTGGCAACAATTTGTATGATGATAATTTTGCATGACGGACTTGTGATATTGGGCCCCTAGTGCAACATTGATGCCACTTGTGGCTGTTCTTACGCATGAAGGTGTCACTTTGTGAACAACACCAACCATTCCCACAACACAGGCAACATTGTTACATGGTGAAATGAGAGCTACTTGTGCAGCAGCCCCATATGTCTTATATGTTCACTTTTGTGCACATTCCCAAATGGTGCATGGAGGTGTGTGAGAGTTGTTTTTGGGCCACCATGTGCAACCAGCATAGGACATGTTGCCCACTGAGTGTTACACTTGGGCAGGCGGATCAAAGGCAAGCAGTTGCTGAGATGGTTGAGAAATGTTTGGTGCATATGGGGGAAAGGTGTGGGTGCATCTGAAGTATTAGGCCATTATTGCCCAGGTTTCAGGAAATATGACGGAGTGCAAAGTTGCACCACATTTGGCAGTGCCACATGCCGTCATTTTCAATACACTGGATGTACCATTTTTAAGTTTATATGGCACAGCGCTACGTTGGCCCCTGCATCAGCGCAATATTTGCTGCCGGCGCCAACTCACATAACCTTGCGCCATGGATCAAGGATGGTTATGCTACAGGGGAGATAGTTTTTGGGCAGGTAGGAACACTTCCTGCAGAATATACATTCTTTTCTGGGCATTTGCACTTTGTATGTGTGCTGTAGGATTCAGCACACATAGGAAGAGCAATAACACAAGGAGGAAGGAAAGCATTTGTTATTGTTGCTCCCTTCTAATGCCACCCCTGGGGAGGTGTTGGATTTCGTCTCAACTTCAAGTTTAGATGTATTCTTAAATCTGGGGCAACAACAATGTGCAATGGGTGTTGTTGTGGCACAGCCAGACTGATTGCATGCACCTTCCAGGCAAAGTGCTATTTGTGAAGGGGCCATACTTACAAGGTGGTTTTAAGTCACAAAAAGTGGCCTACCACCCGTTGCGACTATGGTGGAATGTATAGCACCACCAGAGCATCACTAAAAGTGAGGCTCCAGAACCAAAAGGGCCTTTTGATTCCTGCACTATGTGTCCACATGCAACCGTTTTGCATGCATTCAGTGTGTTCTATGTGCCTCCCCCTTCTGCTGTTTGTAAATTTCCAGATAGTCCCCCACTGCACCTTACAGTGCATTTGTGGTAAGTCTGGGTAGTCTGCGCTGTCCAGTCCTTTGATTCAAGTGACCAACTCTTCTGGGATGATGGCTGCCTCCATCTTCTCCAGCTCATCCAGGTCCTCGTGATGTGTGGGACTTCCACCTCCAGTCTGCAGTGGTGCCTTTTGGTTCCTGGCCAGTTTCTCTTTAGTTCTGTGCTTGCAATCATGCCAGCGCTTCTTACAATCAGTGACAGTCCTGTTCACCTCTGCCACGCTGTTGACTTTATCCACTATTGCCTGCCATATAGCCTCTCTCCTATCTATTGGCAATTTGGAGGTGATGAAGAGCTGGTGTTGGTGCTCCGTCTCCTCTCTGACCTAGATGTCATCCTCATTCTCACCAAAGCAACACTTCAGCTTCCTCTTCTCCTGGGACTTTGCAGGTCCCTCCTGGCTCATATTGGGCCCATTGGTATCTCTTTGGGGTATCACCTGGCCTGCATCCTCCATCTTGTCTCCCTATTATTTGTTTTCATGCTCGCACATTTTTATTTACGCTAATACTGTTAAATATGGAGCTTACATGATTTGCATAAAAAAACGTGCCGCAAAACGTTCTAAGACCACTTTTGCAGCATTAGTGTCATTTTTCTTTTCAGCATGTTGCAATGGTTAGTGTATTTTATTTTTTACGCTAACCTTTCCTTAGCGACATGGATTTCTTCCCGATCCTTGAAAAGCTATGTGCCCTACCAAATATTCTGCATCACCAAGAATTGATAAAGCCACAACGGCAACCCTGCCTCCCCAAAGGTGCCAATCCACCCAACCAGCCCTTGCTCAAGGTCAAAATATTGTCACAGACATGGCAAAATCAAGCAGCCCACCCCACACAGTTCCTGAGGCCAATGGCCCAACTTTAGTCATCTTCCCCAAGCAGGGACTCAAAGTCCTGCGCATGTGAAAAACCAGAAACTAACACCAAAGACACCACCAAAATCATCGGTGAAACGATATCACGTAACTCCCCCGTCAAGCCTACCCAAGATTTATTCACAGTCCTTACAAGGAGACCAAGGAAAAAACAAAAAAAGCAGGCCAGGAATCATAGGTGCCAAATGAGATCAGCCAAAAGGCACAAAATAAATAGCGTGTATAAACTAATGACAGCTCCACGATGCAGGGAAGGGAATGCCACATTCTGGGCACAAACATCGATACCTGCCTCCTCACGGTCATCGCGACCAGTTCAATCATAGTAGCGCCAACAACGCTGGCCCCCAGGGATCATGATGCAGGAGAAGCAGTTGGAAAAGCGGTCCAACCATCTTACCGGGTAGCCCAGGGGCTCTGAACCCATCCGAGGACCACAGAACCCAAGATCCAAGGCCTATCCGCAAACAGTCCCAGTAAGGACTATAACAGCTTGCTCCCATGAGGAAGGTGTAAGGGAGCACTTCACTCCATACAGTATACAGAACAACTATCAAGACCTGCAAATGGCCTCAAGGAAGGCATAACTACCACAGCACATAGAGACAGCAGGTACCACCAGCTTCGTGGGTGATAGAGAGCAGGCCCTCCACTCAGTGGTAAACGCAATTCACCATGTCCCCACTGGAAGAGATCCCATTCATTGGGCCAGTTCGGAAGCACTGCCAGCTGAACAGGTTACACCAGACCCAGTAGAGCGGGACTCTCTGGACCTGGTGTTCATCCCTCATTACACCTCAAAAGGTCACATAGACTTTCTAAATAGAAGGAATTTATTGTATATTTTCACAAGTGCCAACTCTTAGGCAATCACCTCAGAAGACATGGAATGGGTTAGGTTTGAGCCCCCACTCTAAATGCAACAAATGAGATCACAAAAACAAATTGGAAAAATGCAGCACAGAGGGCCGCAGTCTGAGACTCAAGGGTGCCTTTTGCAGATTGGGGCATTGAACTATATATCCCCCGCTTGATAAATACCAGTTCATCCTCTTAAATACTGCCCCCCTTCAAAAGCCGAAATCTGTTCTAAGAGGCTCAGGTGGGGGGTGGAATCATGAGACCCATACAACGGTGACCCCGCAGACTATAACCATAGTCTGTGCGCAAAAAAGAAGAGAGGTTCATATGGTCACACAAACATTCCCGCAAAGCAAGCAGACGGATCGGGAAAAACCAAGGTATCGGTCCTAGCACTGAGGGGTCCATAGACCACCACCCTTCACGATCACCAAAATCACTGTCATTCCTGCCATGGAACGTGGCAGGCCTCAGGAGCATCATTAGATCTGGCAAGGCCATGTCCTACTTAAACTCCAGTTACATCATCGGTATGCAAGAAACCTGGGAATGTGCTCCTTCCCTACTGCAAGGCTATTATGAAATTTTCCAGGCAGCCATGCGTCCAAGCATTTTTGGTCGGCCTTCAGGTGAATTATCCATCTTCATTAAACACACAGTCCATTTGGCAACCACTGAGCTCACTACCAACAGTAAAATGGCCCAAGTAATCACAATTAGTGGTGTGAACATTGTCCAACAAAATGTGGATCTCATACTACTCAACTGCTACATAAATGCCCCAAAGAAATGTAGGGTAGTAACAATCATCGAACTCTTGAAAAACTTGGAAACTGTCATCTTCAGGCACCCTGGCCACGAAATAGTTCTGATGGGTGATTTCAATGTACATGGGCTCAACGCAAAAACAGAGGACCACCCCTCGAACAGAGGCTGTCAACTACTCCAAAACCTTTTTACAACTTTCAGCCTATCGTCATCCCGACAGGAGCAATCGAATAATCGGAATGGGCGCCCCCTTCCCTCATCATTCAAGGAAGGCTCAACCATTGATTATGCATACCTCTCAGAAAATCTTAAGCAGAGACTCAGTCACTTCAAAATCACTGAGAGGGCAGAGAGCGACCACAATCCCCTGAAATGAATAATTGAATCACAAGTTCAAGCAACCGAGAAGTACACAGTGGTAGGAGCCTCAACGGGCACAGAGCAAGTAGACCTGGTGAGAAGAATCAAATGGAGACCAAGCGATTCTTCCAAAATAATCCTATGGCTAAGAACCTCATTTCAGGAATCAAACCCGAACCTGGAATGGTGGACAAAGTAGGTGGGTGATCTTAACATGCTTCTGCTCAGTAACTCACGGTACGTGCATGTTACTCACCCTGTCCAAAGAAGTATACCAATACAACTGGACAAAAATGTGCTCAAGACAAGGTGGGCACTCCGTAAAGCCCTACTTAGGCACAAGAAAAAGCCCACACCGGACACAGCGGCACAGGTATCAAATTGCAGAAGATCCCTCAAGAAACTGATATGGGAGCTTCAGGGGGAAAAAGAAAGGAAGGAATGGGGTACCTTACTCTAGCTTCTAAAAGACCCAAACTGTGCCCGCTTCTGGGTCTATGTAAATAAGTTAAGAAACACCCATAAGGCAAGAGAGAATTGTGTATCAGAGTTAGCATGGGCCTCGCAAGTTACATTTTTGTATACGCCCACCGACCTAGTATAAGACTTCGCCAGCAATAGCCGGGACAACATTCAGTGCCCATCCACCCCTCAAACGATAATCCCTGTTCCAGGGCCAAGAAACAGCAAGAGAGAGAAGCAGTTCACCTGGCCACACCACATGACGCAAAAGCCACGTTTTTGACTACCTTTTCCATTAGTATGTAGAGAAAGTCATAAAGAGGACTAGGAAGGATGGAGGACTAGGACCTAATGGACTACCTGCTTCTCTGCTCAAATGCGCCACATCGGACTGGGCAGAGAGGCTGTCACACATCTTTAACAACGCGTATCATCTGACCACTGTCCCGGAATCCTGGAGAGGTTCTATATTGTGCCCAAATTTATAAAAATGGGGAACCCTCAGTAGCCACAAACTATTGATTAAGTGCTCTCCCTGATGTGGAGGCAAAAATGTACGCACAACTGTTGTTGGATCAATTGGAAGCCTGGGTAGAAGAGTGTAAAATTCAGCCATTCATTCAATCTGGATTCCGTTCAGGGCCTCAAAGGTGGACAACATTGTGGCACTTTCATATTTACAGCACCAGGCAGGCAACATTGTCCATCAGCCACTATTTTGCTGCTTTGTTGACTACAGTGCGGCCTTCAGCAGAGTTGATTGTGAAACTCTGTGGAAGAAGCTGTCATCATGGGGCATTCTTGACTACAGTGCGGCCTTCAGCAGAGTTGATCGTGAAACTCTGTGGAAGAAGCTGTCATCATGGGGCATTCCCATACATCTTTTAAAAGCCATCATCTCATTGTATTCCCACACTTGGGTCCGGGTCCTCACAGGGCCAGGGTCATTATCACGGAAAATAGAAACTAACAGAGGTCTAAAGCAGGAATGTGTCTTGTCCCCACTACTGTTCAACTTGTATACTGCGGACTTGGAGAAATATCTGTAAGCCAGTAGTTTGGTCTTACACAAGATGGGCCCCACAAGACTACAAATCATCCAGTATGCTGATGACATTGTGATAATGGACTGCACAAAAACTGGACTACAGCGAGCCCTAAACACCCTGAACATTTTCAACAAGGCTGATCCGTTGCAGGTTAATCAGGAAAAAACTAAAGTCCTTATATTTGGAAAGTACAAGAACAAAAATCTCTCAACCTGGCAATTGGGAAGCCAGATCATCCGCACAGCCAGGAAATATAACTACTTGGGGGTGTGGTTCACAGAAAACAACACAGCAGGGGCACAGAAAAGTGCAATTAGACATAAAGTTGCTGTCACCACATACGGGCTTGCCAAATTGAATAACCAACTTAGAAGCGCCTCGGCTGCACCAATACTGAGAGCAACAAAGGTGACACTACTCCCTGCTCTGCAATATGGCTACCTAGCATTCCCGGGGTCCTTAGAATCCACCATAGAACAGGCTCACTGCAGAGCATACTTAACAATGTAAAAACAACCAAAGTATACCCGTCGCACCAGGCTCAGATTGGAAATGGGCGTAATGTCAAAGCAGATAGACTGTCAAGCCGCCATCCCGAAATATTACATCACTCTCAGGAAGGCCAATTCTCTCACACTAAAACATCATTTGAGAAAAAATTTCAAAGCTCCTGGTAACCTGTGGCCCACGCAATTAAGTAAAGCACAAAAGACCGTTGAAACGGGCGACTCCATACAGCTGGCAGACACAGTGACCTAAAGTGTTTGGAAAACATCAATTAACAGAAGGGCAAAGGAACTCTCAAGAGAGCTCAATATACTGACAACCAAATCGCCAACAACAGTGACTGTGCTAAATGATTCCTATTTGATCGGAGCCTCTCAACCATACCTCCTAGAAGCAATACATGCAGGAACTCGGCATCAAATTCTATATATGCGAACATTAGTCCTCCCATTTAAGGACTTTAATCCTTTTTGGCCCGCACACAGGCAAAAAAGTGCCTGTAGGCTCTGGTCTCACCATAAAGAAAACTGGCTACACCTTCTATGCTGCTGTCCCAAACTAGTAGCTGAAAGAAGACAACTAATAATTCCAGTAGCTTTGGCTCAGGGACCACGGTCCTGTATGGAGGTATCCAACCTTTGCTTTTCACACTCCACGCCCTATGCTCTGGCAAGATGTGAAAAATATGACAGTTCTCAGGAGGCTGCTAGCCCAGGCAGCTGGGGCACATAGCAGGGCACACGAGGGTCCTAATTGTGCATAAGCATCCCCTCGCTGCAAATGTAGACAATATGTAGCCTATTTTAACCATTTTTTGTTTTGTTTCCTTTATCATTTAACTTTTAAACCTACACTGGGTTTTTATTATTCTTCATTTTGTAATAGTTTTAACTAAGTGATCAATAAATTGACAATTACAATGACATGGTGCATCACTTTTTAAATATGGTGCACGGATGGCAATAAGGAATGGCATTACCAGGTGGTGATTTTGCACCATTTTTCTTAAATCAGGGCCTTAGTCCTTTCATAAAAGAATTCTTGAGAGATGCACCTTTTGTACACTCTATACTGAAGGGGGATGCGTTTTTGGCTGCCACTACCATTTTTCTTGTCTGTTCTTGTCACAAAAATCAAGTAAATAGCTGACTAAACCTGTTCTTTTACCTTGCTTCTGTGTTCTTATTCAGTGAGCTCTTTGAAGCTCAATGGGTGGATTGAATGTCAGGTTTGTGAGTTCCAGGATGGAACTCATGAGGAACTTAATCATGTCACCTGCTTCTCCTCCAAGTCTGTTGTTTTCTTCTGAAGGTCCCAGTGATCTTGTTCCCAGTCACGTTATTTGCACATTGTCTGCTCAACAAAAGCCAACCCTACTTCATCTACGCCAAGTCTTGCTTTGTGCAAAACAATGTCACTTCTTATCCAATGGCTCGTATTAGCCTTCTTCATGATCATTTATTCCTTGAGCAAATGGATAATTTTGTTGTGGCCAATTCTTTTAGTATCGTCTTGAATGAAGCCTCCATTGTTTTGGTTGGTGGCTGCTTCATGCCTACCTTCTGTGTTTTGTCCACAACAGATTATGCAAAACACAAATATGAGGCAGGTTGTGATTCAGACATTAGGCATTAAGCAGATATTTAATCAAACTGCTACACTTAAAAGAACCTCATGCCAGGTGACTAGTTAAATGGCATATGCCCATGAATGTTATTCTATTCTACAAGAAGAAATGCACTAATTTGTACTAATATTGCAGATAGGTCCAGTTTTTCCCAAATTTGTTCCAGGAAATAATAGGGTCTGCTGTCTCTTGGCAATTGTGCAATAGCAAAAAGGGATGAGGACTGGTTATTTGCCATCCATTCTCCTTTCTATAGCCATGAATCACGTAACAGCAGTGTGGCTGGTACTTTATTTTTTTGTGTAGACCCAGGAGTTACCATTCTGATCCACTGTTACTGACCTTTAGGCACCTTCTTGTTTCTTTGGCCAGATAAAGGTCACCAGAAGATTCTCCTCTAGGTTGAATTAGCCATCCAGGCATTTCAAACATGACGAGTGCCAATGGCAGATCCATACTCCTCCACTGGTCCCACTTCCCTGCACCTCAGCCACATCCAGATTCAAAGAAGAGTATTGCCAGAGATATAATGGAATGTGTCCAGGTGCAACGGTCACTGACTTTGTGGACTTAGTCCAAGAGGAGCAGGTCGGATTGCCACCAGCATTGTGTTAGGTATATATGCCCGTGTGGAATCCAACCACTGTTTTGGGTCTCTGCCAGATTTCACTAAGCGTAACAATCTTTTCCCTTGCCTTTTGCCTTCTGACCTTCTGTTTTGCTGACTTTATTTTCCTGACTTTAGGATTCTGTGCACTTTACCACTGCTAACCAGTGCTAAAGTGCAGGCACACAGTACTCTAAACCTGTCTATATTGGCTTCTCTACAATTGGCATATTCAATGTACTTGTAAGTCCCTAATAAAGTGCACTATATGTGCCCAAAGCCTATAAATTAAATGCTACTAGTGGGCCTGCAGCACTGATTGTGCCACCCACTGCAGTAGACCCCTCTAGGATGCTGGCCTGGTGAGCAGTGGATACCTATTGTACTTACATCTTATACCAGGTCCAGGTATCCCTTATTAGTGTAGTGTAGTCAGTGACTAGAAACCAGACTCTCTAGAAGTAGCTGTGGATGAGCAGCCAAGTCTTATCTAGGAGACATGCATAGCTCATGCAATACCACTGAAGTCACACTTAGGCCCATATTTATACTTTTTTAGCTTCGCATTTGTGCCTCAGGGGCATATTTATACTCCGTTTGCGCCGGAATTGCGTCGTTTTTTTTGACGCAATTTCGACGCAAAACTAACTCCATATTTATACTTTGGCGTTAGACGCGTCTAGCGTCAAAGTCCATGGAGTTAGCGTCATTTTTTAGCGTGGACACCTACTTTGCGTTAATTATATGCAAGGTAGGCGTTCCCGTCTAAAAAATCGACTCCGAGGCATGTGCGTTGGATTTATACTCCCGGGCAAAATTCACGCCCGGGAGTGGGCGGGTCAAAAAAAATGACGTACGCCCGCTTTTGCGCCGTTTTTTAGCGCCTGCAAAAGGCAGGCGTTAAGGGACCTGTGGGCTCTGAAGGAGCCCAGAGGTGCCCTCCCATGCCCCCAGGGACACCCCCTGTCACCCTTGCCCACCCCAGGAGGACACCCAAGGCTGGAGGGACCCATCCCAGGGACATTAAGGTAAGTTCAGGTAAGTGCTTTTAAAAAAAAAAAATTGTGGCATAGGGGGGCCTGATTTGTGCCCCCCTACATGCCACTATGCCCAATGACCATGCCCAGGGGACAGAAGTCCCCTGGGCATGGCCATTGGGCAAGGGGGCATGACTCCTGTCTTTGCTAAAACAGGAGTCATTTCTATGGGGGTTGGGAGTGGAAAAAAATGGTGCAAATCGGGTTGAGGCGAAAAAATTGCCTCAACCTGACTTGCCCCATTTCTTGACGCCCAAGCCCCATATCCCCCTACGCCGGCGCTGCCTGGTGTACGTCGTTTTTTTTAACGCACACCAGACGGCGCCAGCTGCTAACGCCTGCTAACGTCATTCAATAAATACGGCGCCCGCATGGTGCTTCAGAATGGCGTTAGCCGGCGCTAATTTTTTTGACGCAAAACTGTGTTAGCGCAGTTTTGCGTCAAAAAGTATAAATATGGGCCTTAGTACTTACACGCATGAAAAAAACAAAGCACTCAGTGTTACAAAAATAAAGGTACTTTATAGTGGTGACACAACTACCAAAAATACCATAAAGACTATGCTCCCTTAGGAGGTAAGTAATACACAAATTATATACACTACTATGCAGAAATAGGCATAAAAACAGTTAGAAAACAGTACAAACAGTGAAAATCACAATAGTTAGAAATGGGCAGAGGGGGAGCACAAACCATATACCAAGAAAGTGGAATGCTAAAGTCGGTCCCCCACCAAGGCAAGTGTAGTGTGTAGATGGGAGCTGGGAATACTAGGAAAGCCCAAATGTAGGTACCACAACCCACCTGAGCGACCTGGAAAACAGAGGTAAATCACAGTAAGTTTCCCAGAGCACACACAGAGAAGTAAAGAAGAATATTGTAAAACCCAGAAGAGTCTGCAAGACACCAAGAGTGGATTCCTGGACCAGAGGACCTTTGGAAGACGTGGACCAAGTCTCAGAAGCACAGAAGAGTCCAGAAAGGGCAGGAGTCCCTACCCACCAGGATGAAGATACCAAAGGTGATCCACCGGTGAAGAAGAGTCACCGCTGCACCTAAGAAGATGAAGTCGGGTTCCTGGAGGATGCAGGTGATGTCCCACGTCGGATGGAGGTTTCAAGTTTGGCTTGTGTCGTCGGAGTTCGCCAACAAGCCTTGGCACATACAAAGCTTGCGGTTAGCGGAAAATGGCGCTCCCAGGGACCAGGAAGAATCAGATGGACTCTACCCAGGAGGGGGTCAGAGGGGCCCCTCAGCAACACATAGGGTCCACAGAAGACCAGGCAGAGCCCACAGGAGTCCCACAGGACAGGGACAGGAAAGTCGCAGAAGAGGCCCACACAGTACTACAAAAAAGGCTCCCACGCTGTCGGAGAACCACTCAGGGAGCTGTGCATCGCAAAAAGGAGTGCTGGGGGCTGGAGCTTCAAGATGCATGAAGATCTTCGAGGAAGGATGAAAACAAGCCTTGGCAGCTGCACATGACACAGTGCATGGGTTAATGTCCTGTGTGGGCAGGCAAGGACTTACCTTCACCCAAGTTGGACAGTTGGAAGATGGGTCCAGTGGGACCACTTCAGTCCACCACCCATGATGCAGGATCCATTCAGCTCAGCAGGAAAGGGGATCCACACAGCGGGTTGTCATCGCAGTTGGTGCATGCAGAAGCAGGGGAGTGACTCCTTTGCTTCAAGGAAGATTCCTTCTTTCTGCGGATGCAGGCTGAAGACGGACTGTCCTCAAAGGATGCATGACTGGGGAAATATTGCAGTTGCTGGAAGGAGTCGGAGATACAATGTTGCTGAAGGTATCTTGCTTCATTGTTGCAGCTTGTAGAGTACTGAAGAGTCCAGATGCAGTTTCTTCGGTCAAACGTCAAAGTAGAGGGTGCAGAGGATTCCTGCTGGAATCTTGCAATCCGAATCTGAGGAACCACCCAAGAGAGAGATCCTAAATAGCCTTGAAAGGGGGATTGGTCACCTAGCTGGGTGACCACCTATAAGGAGGGGGTTCTGACTTCACCTGCTGCCACTGTCCACTCAGATGCTCTCAGAGTTCCCTGCCAACCTTGAATCCAAGATAGCAAAATCCAGGGACCCTCTGGAGGAGCTCCAACTACTACCCCTGGGGTGGTGATGGACAGAGGAGTGGTCAATCCCCTTTCCTTTGTACAGTTTCGCAACAGAGCAGGGACTAGGAGTCCCTGAACCGGTGTAGACTGGTTTACACAAGAAGAGCAACAAATGTGCCCTTCAAAGCATTTCCATTGGCTTAGGGAGGCTACCCCTCCCAAGCCTGTAGCGCCTATTTCCAATGGGAGAGGGTGTAACACCACTCTCCCAAGGTAAATTCTTTGTTCTGCCTTCCTGGGCATGAGCTTGTCACACAACAGGATGTCAGAAACTTGTCTGGAAGGTAGCAGCAGCTTGAGCTGCCTGGAAACCCTCAGAAGGCTGTAATGGCAATACCGGGGGTCCTCTAAGGAGGCCCCAGAGTATATGGAATCATACAATCAATGCTTGCAACAGCTTTGGGGTATGATTCCAACATATTTGACACCAAACATGTATATATTGAGAGTTAACATCATGTAGCTGGACATAAGTAGTGACCTATATGCAGTACATGCATAAAATGGCGTCCCCACACTCGCAAAATCAGGGAAAATATGCCTGGAGTTTGTGGGGGCACCTCTGCTAGTGCAGGGGTGCCCTCACACACAGGTACTTTGCACCCTGCCCTTCCGGCTACAAGGCCTGACATAGGAGTGACTTATGAGTATCCTGGTGTAGTGAAACATGCAGTAAAAGGGTGCTTGCACCTTTTTATGCAGCCTCTCTTTGGCTCCCTGTCGGTGGCAAATACTATGCTGTAGCCCATAAGTATCTCCTGGAACCCCAATATCCTGGGTACCTAGGTATCATATACTAGGGTCTTATAATGGGGCACCAGTGTGCCAATTGTGGATGAAATACATAGTTTTGCTAGAGAGAGCATAATCACTGGGGTCCTGGTTAGCAGGTTCCCAGTGAACACAGTCAAGCACACTTACATAAGGGGGAACAACGGGGTAAAACCATGCCAAGAAAAAGGATACTTTCCAACACAACCCCCCCCCCCCAAACGAGGGACAAGAAGGCTTACCCTGCCCAGATGAGTCTTCCTTGTCTAATTGGAAATATCTGGAGAGTCCATCTTCATTGGAGTGGTTACTCCCAGGTCTATGTTCCACCGTAAAGTCCATACCCTGTAGGGAAATGGACCACCTCAACAATTTTGGGATTTGTCCTTTCATCTGCTTGAGCCATAAGAGAGTTTTGTGGTCAGTCTGAACAATGAAGTGAGTACCAAAGAGGTATGGTCTCAACTTCTTCAAGGCCCAGACCACAGCAAAGGCCTCCCTCTCTATGGCTGACTAACACTTTTCTCTGGGGGTCAACCTTCTGCTGATAAAAGCTACTGGTTGATCCTGGCCCTCTGTTATAACTTGTGAGAGAACTCCTCCAACCCCTACCTCTGAAGCATCAGTCTGAACTATTAACTTCTTGGAGTAGTTTGGGCTCTTTAGAACAGGTGCAGAGCACAAGGCCTGTTTAAGTTCCTCAAAAGCTTTCTGACAATTGGCTGTCCATAATACCTTTTTAGGCATTTTAATGGAGATGAGGTGTAAGAGGCTGGCCTGGTTTGTAGTGGGTACCTAAGGTACTTATACCTTCTACCAGGTCCAGTTATCCCTTATTAGTGCAATTTAGGCAGTGTTCTAGCAGTTTAGGCTGTCTAGAGGTAGCTGTATCAGAGCAGCTTAAGCTGAACTAGGAGACATGCAAAGCTCCTGCAATACCCTTATAGGTACACAGTAATTATGCACAGTAAAAGACAATACTCAGCGTTACCACAAATAAAGGTACTTTACTTTAGTGACACAAGGCCAAAAATATCTTAGAGACAATACTCCTTCTGGAGGTAGGTATTATACACAATATATACACTAGAGACCAAAATCAGGTAAGTAAATAGTCATAGAATAGTGCAAATAGTAGAAAATACAATAAAATGCAATAGGCCTAGGGACAACACAAATACTAAGAAAGTGGAATGCGAATCACAAATTCCCCCCTAGGCAAGTGTAGTGTGTAGAGGGGTGCGGGGTGAAAGAAAACACCAAAGGTAAGTAAAGTATCCCATCCAAGAGCCCAGGAAAGTGGGAGTAAAGTACTGCAAGTTTCCTCAGGACACACACAAGCAAGACTGCAATCAACAACTGGTGGATTACTGTACCTGAAGACCTGTGAAGAGAAGAGACCAAGTCCAGAAGTCGCAGAAGATTCTAGGAAGGACACGAGCCCCTGCCAACCTAGAAAATGGTACAAAAGTGGATTCTCTGGTTAGAAGAACTCAACAGAAGAGCACCAAAGAAGATGGCTGCGAGTTCCTGCATGGTGCAGGAGATGTCCCATGTCGAAATGTTGGATGCAGGCTGTTTGTGTCACTGGATTCGTCCAACAAATCTTGGTTCAAGCAAGTTTGCGAATTGCGTCAAAATGGTGCTGCTTGGACCAAGGAGGGACCTGGGGGTCTCAACTTGGACTGAGAAGACAGAGGGGGCTCTCAACACTGGAGAGAGCCCAGAGAAGACCAGGCAGCACCCACGGGAGTCCCAGGACATGGGGACAAAGAAGATGCAAAGTGCAGTTGGTGCAGCACAACAAAAGAAGGTCCCATGCCGCCGGAGAACAACTCAGCGAGTTGTGCATCACAGGATGGAGTGCTGGGGGACCTGGGTTACACTGTCTCTGAAGGATTCTTGGAAGAAGTTCACAGAAGCCCAAGGAGCTGATGATGATGCGGTGCACAGGGGTACTCTCGCAAACCGGGAAGGCAAGCTCTTATCTCCAACAAAGTTGGACAGATGGACCGTAGGACAGTCTGGGTCGTGTCGGTCCACCACCTGTGTTCCAGGGAGCACGCTCATCGTCAGGAGAGAACCAGTCATTGTTGCAGAAGGGAGATTCCTTTGGTTCTTCTGTTGCAGGGTCAAGACAGGGAGTCCTCGGAGCATGCACACCATGCACACCTTGGAAACTGTTGCAAATGCTGGCTGGAACTGATGTTGCAGGTCACAGGAGATATCCTGGATGCTTTGTTGCAGTTACAGAGGTTCCTGGAGCAGTCTGCAGTTGATCTGACGATCAGAAGCTGAAGCAGAAGATGCAGAGGACTCCTGGAGGAGTCTTACAAGCTGAATCTGAGGAAACACCAAGAGGAGAGACCCTAAATAGCCCACAGAGAGGGATTGGCTACCTACCCAAGTATGCACCTATCAGGAGAGGTCTCTGATGTCACCTGCTGGCACTGGCCACACAGAGGTCTCCTGTGTGTCCCCACACCTTGGAATCCAAGATGGCTAACACCATGGACCCTCTGGAGGAGCTCTGTTCTCCACCACTGGGGTGGTGATGGACAGGGGAGTGGTCACTCCCTTTTCCTTTGTCCAGTTTCAAGCCAGAGAAGGGACTGGGGGTCCCTGAACTGGTGTAGACTGGTTTATGCAAGGAGGGCACCAAATGTGCCCTTCAAAACATTTCCACTGGCTTGGGGAGGCTACCCCTCCAAAACCTGTAACATATATTTCCAAAGGGAGAGGGTATAACACCCTTCTCACAAGGGAAATCCTTCATTCTGCCTTCCTGGGCTCGAGCTTCCCAAGCAACAGGAGGGCATAAACCTGTCTGGGAGGTGGTAGCAGCTTGGTCTACCTGACATCCCTCAGAAGGCTGTAACGGCAATACTGGGAGCCCCCAGAGAGTATGGAATCATACAACCAGTGTCTGCAACAGCATTAGGGTATTATTCCAACATGTTTGATACCAAACATGCCTATGTTCAGAGTCACCATTAGGTAGCAGGACATAGGTAGTGACCTATGTCCAGTACACACGTAAAATGTCATCTCCACACCCACGAAGTCTGGGAGAATGTGCCTGGAGTTCGTGGGGGTCACCTCTGCTAGTGCAGGGGTGCCCTTACACATTGGTACTTTGCACCCTGCTCTCTGGGCTAGAAGGCCTGCCATAGGGATGATTTATGAGTATCCTGGTGTAGTGAAAAATGGCAGTGAAAGGGTGCTTACACCTTTTCATGCAGGCTGCAATGGCAGTCCTGCAGAAGCCTTTGCTTGGTCTCCCTATGGGTGGAAAAATATATGCTGCAGCCCATAGGGATCCCCTGGAACCCCAATGCCCTTGGTATCTAGGTACCATATACTAGGGACTTATAATGGGGCATCAATGTTTCAATTGCGAATGAAATATACAGTATTGGGAGAGGGAGCATAATCACTGGGGTGCTGGTTAGCAGGATCCCAGTGAACACAGTCAAGCACACTGACATCAGGCAGAAAAAGGGGGGAACCATGCAAAGAAAGAGGGTACTTTCCTACAGCCCCCTTTATGTCTCAGGCCTGCCACTGCAGATCCTGTGTGTGCAGTGGTAAACTGCCATTTGGACCTGTACACCCACTTGCCAGGCTCACACCTTTCTTTTTACTACCTGTAAGTCACCCCTAAGATAGGTCCTAGCCAGACCCAAGAAGAGGTGCAGTGTTTTTAGAAAGTTGGACTTGTACTTTTAAGTTTGACATGCCCTGGCAGTGAAAAAGTATTACATTTGTTTTTCGCCTCGCCTATCTTTCAGATAGGTTAACATTGGGATTACCTTGAAACAGTCTTTAAGGGCAATTTACAATTTAGACAAGATAGAGTTTTGTGTCTCTGAATTCACAATTTAAAATCAGAAACACATGGGGGGTCATTCCGACCCCGGTGGGCGGCGGAAGCCGCCCACCTGGCGGGAACCGCCAGAAGACCGTACTGCGGTCAAATGACGGCGGCGGTCCTTCTGACTTTCCCACTGGGCCGGCAGGCGACCGCCAGAAGGCCGCCCGCTGCCCCAGCGGGAAAGCCCCTTCAACAATGAAGCCGGCTCCGAATGGAGCCGGTGGAGTTGAAGGGGTGCGACGGGTGCAGTGGCACCCGTCGCGATTTTCAGTGTCTGCTAGACAGACACTGAAAATCATTATGGGGCCCTGTTAGGGGGCCCCACGACACCCGTTCCCGCCATCCTGTTCCTGGTGGTTTTTACCGCCAGGACCAGGATGGCGGGAAGGGGGTCGGAATCCCCATGGCGGTGCTGCGAGCAGCGCCGCCATGGAGGATTCTTTGGGGCAGGGGTAAACCGGCGGGAAACCGCCGGTTGCCCTTTTCTGACCGCGGCTTTACAGCCGCTGTCAGAATTGCCCATGAAGCACCGCCAGCCTGTTGGCGGTGCTTCCGCGGCACTCTGCCCTGGCGGTTTTCAACCGCCAGGGTCAGAATGACCGCCATGGTGTCTGAAAATAAGTCTGAAAATGACACTTTTAAAAAGTTAGCATTTTTTACTTTAACCATTCTATGCCTCTGCCTGTGTCTAAATAGATGTCTCGGGTGGCTGACAGCTGGCCTTTGTGCATTCCCTCTAGACATTCACAAACAAAGGGAGCTATATGATGTGACATTTACATCCTGATGACCCATCACCAGATTGATGGTCCTTCATGAGCTAGATGGGAGGGAAAAGCTGGCACTTGCACCTGAATAGGGCTGTGCCTGTCCCTACACAAAGAATTGCATAAACCCTAAAAGAGTTTCTGAAGCCGTGGAAGGAAGGGTAGGGACCTTGGGCACTTCAAAGGCCTCCCTGAAAGTGTCTCCCACTTCAAAGGCTCAACTGGTTATAGGTACTAGACTCCAAACCCCACCAAATCAGCACACATTTGGATCTTATGATATTCTGCCTGGAATAGGGACTGTGCTGTCACAAGGGAGTGCCTCTCTGCTGAATTGCTTTGTTGTGCTACCCTGCTGCCTCTTCGCTGGGAGTGAGAAGGTCTGGACTTACCACTCTATAATCCTTAAAGAACCTAAATGACTCCAAGGACTTTCTGACTTTCCTCCTCTTCTGAAGTCTCAGGACCATCAACAACTTACTTCTATCCTGTTCCAGCTGCTGGACTCTGCCAACTGTGATTTCGGCCCTGCCAAGAAGAGCCAATCCTCTCCTGGGCCTTGGGCATGGGCTTGGCAGCTTTTCTTCTACAAAAATTGATGCATCTATGCTGTTGGCTGATTAAAACTGCAGAATCCTCCCTCAATGATGATTCATTGCTGATGCTTCTGAGGACAAGGTCTTCACATTGATGACTGCTCACGTCAGAATCAGTGCATCACCATAAGCCTCAGTGCTTTGCCTTCGCATCGCTGGCTGCATGGTTCAACGATGGCCCATCATCTTCATCATAACGGGTTTGACACCGCAGCTCAAGAACAGAACTCAGCAACGAGGTAACCCCTGGACTCTGCAGACTTTGAAGTGATCCTCCATCCAAGGTACTTTTCAGCAGTCCCTTTGTTGGTCTTGTAGACGGCCTGCCCTTCTTTGCAGTTGGCCTGATCTTTGGACTAATCCCGGTCTAGAGTGACCTCAAGTAACTTTTCAGCGTTTTAGACTTCTAAGCACTATACTGCAGTTTAATCTTTACAAATTTGTATCTCCAATTCTGGTAAACCTGGGAATGCGTCAAAATCCCATACCTCCCCAGTTGAGGCATAACAAGGAGAAATATCTTTATTTCTACTTGTTTTTTTTTCCTCTTGCTGTGTGTGCTGCGTTTTGCAACACACATAGAAAGAGGAAAAAGCCACTTATGATTGTCTTTGTGCAGGAAGGTGCCCCTTCCTGCACAAAAACAATGCTGCATACAATTCAGATACCCTTCCACCATAGTGCAAGGGTGCCTACGCTGATGCTAGGCAGGCAAAAGGGTGTCAGCAAAGATGTATAGGACAGGAATTAACAAACACAGCACATTCCTGCCCTTTTCCTGTGATGGAGGGCTATGTGGCAAGGTGACTTACTGGGCTGCTCTGTGCCACAAAGTCCATAAATATGGGTATAAGTATTCTGTCTCTGTAGGATAATTTCAGAAAAACTATTTTTTCTAGTTTCATTCAATTCTCATGTTCACTCCTCTGATTAAGACCCTATGCCGATTCCCAATATTGAATTGAAACAGAAAGAACACAACAATGTAGGAGACAGAATCCCACTATGGTGAGTGGGGAATGGCTACTAATGCGTAAACCCGATTTCTAGGGATGAAGTCACAGATGTTAAATGTTATAAAATGGCACCCTACCTCATGTTTCTTTAGAAATAATAAAGTATACAAAAAGTGACAGAAGAAATGCTCGAATTAATCTCCACCACTGATAATTACTCAGGCAGCATCCCAATCCATTATTATTCTGCAAAACTATGCCACCTCATTTTGGACCCAGCTATATTCAAATCAGACTTGACCCTGCTCCAATCAGAATAGTCCAGCTCAAACTGCTGGGCCCTCCAATTACCAGAATACAAGCAACGCAGAACCGGTTTCACCCCAAACTGAGGTGGTATGGTGGACAAAAAAGAGATAGATTGGGATGCAGCCTCAGTGATTGCCATTGGTTGAGAGTTATTCAAGCATGAAATCCATCACCTTGTTGCTTTTGCATTTGTCTCCCTAAGTGCACCGGGTAGGCCCAGTAATGGGTCCTTGGCTCACTGCGCCACTGGAGGCATGCTATGCATGAGTGAAGAGCCCTAACTAGGTCAAAACAGGGCCTAACCAGTTATAGGTTGCTTGTGTTCTGGTTCAGGGAGGACCTGGCCTGGCAGTTCGGGCTGGACTGTTCCCATGAGGAGCAAGTGAAGACTGATTTCCATAAGTCTGAATCCAAACTGAGGTGGCATGGTGGGCAAAAAAACAATGTATTGGGATGTGCCCTGAGCCGTTGCCAGTGGCTGAGAATAATTCAACATTCCATCCATCACCATGTTGTTGCGCTTTCACCATGCACAGTTTTTTTGTCAATAATTTGACTGCAAATATTGCACTGATATTACCAATTATGTTATCAAAGATGTCATGAGTACCCTAATTTGTAGGGTAATTAGCTGTGCATGCCTAGGGTGTGGGTTATAGTTACCTGAGGGCATGAGTTATAGTTACTTGAGTTAACTCTACGTATAACAGGTGAATTTCTGTGGTTTTGTACATTTAAAATGTGAGTCTAACTATAACGTGCCTGTAGCCTTTGTTTTTTTAAGTGAATTTCTATGTTGCTTTTAATTTTATTTCCATATTCCTTTGGCTAACCTCCTATAACCACCCAACCCTGACAGACAGTGAAAGAGAGAGAAAGTGAGAGATTTAGATAGAGATGGAGCAAGTTTGGCTTTGATAAATGATATAATTAGAATGAGATATTGACTGACAAATTGAAAAGGAAAATGTTTTTGTCAATTAAATAGAGTGAGATCACCTTTCAGTATGTAACTTAAATATTTATAGTTGAAAAGAAACTCAAGCAGGAAATGACCACAGACTCACCTAGACGAGAACCCTTAACCTTTAATATGACCACAGACTCAACTAGACGAGAACTCTTAACCCTTAGGTAAGCTGAGACCTTAACCACTAGGCCATGGTGACTATTTACTGTTCAGTGTCCAGACTTAGCTATGGAATTCAATCCGTAGATTTTGAGGGGAAAACTTCTTCAATGTTATATCACTAGACACAAAACACTAGAAAATAAACACACACACTGTATTGAGATACTAAGATTTAAACCTTTAACCTACTGACAATGCAAGAGCTTTACTATTAGGCCAGAAGTGACCCTTCTCTGCTATTCATCAAACCTTAACTATAACATTAGCACCAAGCAGCTTGCTAGTGTGATAATAATCCTTCTCTCTCTGTCTTCCATCCCATTATGGGATGGAAGAGAGAGAGAGAGAGAGAGAGCAACAAGACTGCAGGGAAACCTCAAGGTCCCTGCGGTCCTAGCCAGCACCCCACATCCTGTGTGAGCCAACATTGCTCCCACAAGCAGGGAGCTGCTTTAAATAGCAGCTCCCTACCTGCTGAAGCAATGTTTTCATCTTTTTCCCTGCACACATATTTGCGTGCAGGGAAACAGATGAAAACTTCACTTTCTGTTTGACAGCTCTCACTTTTTTTACAAAAAATGAAATGTTTGCTCTGACTTGGCAAGAGCTGCCAAAGCTCCCACCAAGTCAGAGCAAACAGCTATGTCATGGGGGAGGCACCCCAGGACAAAGCAGCATGCCGGCCCTCAGGGGTGGCAGTCCCCAGGGCTATATATGGCTCTTAGAGGGGGGTCACGTGGCCTCCTCAAATGTAAAATAGCTTCAGGGAGTTGTCAGTCCCCAGAGCTGCAGGGGGCTGCGTGCTCCCCTCATTGTATTCGATTGGAGACCCAGGGAGGTGATAGGTCCCCGTTGCTGCAGGGGGCCACACAGTCCCTCACATTGTATTTTACTAAAGCCAAAGGGAGGAGGTGGCCCTGGGGCTTTGGGGAGGGGGCATGCAGCCCCCTGCATACAACTGATTGTTTGCCCTGAGGAGGTGACAGTCCCTGGGACTGTGGCAGGGCCAAGAAGCCCCCTTTGTATAATTTCACATTGGCCCTGGGGAGGTGGCAGACCCTGGGGCTGAAGTGGGGCAACGTAGCCCCCTCACATACGTAAATAGTTTAGCCTCGGGGAAGTGGCAGTTCCTGAGGCATAAAAATGACCTAGGAGACAGGAAGCGCATCCCCCTCCTTAAATTTTACATGCCCCCGGTTCCTGGCTCACACTTGTTTTTTTTTTTTTCCTGTGAATTTGCAACATCCTTGCAAAATCGCAGGAACATTTAGTTAAAAAAAGTCCCTAGATGGCTGCCAACGTCCTGGTTGAGGTGTTGGCAGCCAATCACCATGCCCCCTGAATGCTTTGCAGATCTCTGCATGAGCTTGTTATTTTTGAAAAGTTGTCAGAGCCATAGATATGCAAATTTGGATTTCCTTTAATTTTTCAACAAGTTATTGAAGGGGTCAGGGTACAGGTACCTACTCATACACTCACACACCCACTCACAGACCCACTCAGACACTCACACATCCACTCATAGACAGTCACACAACCACTTATAGGCCCACTCAGACACTCACTCGCCCACTGACAGACCCACACAAACACTCACATGCCCACTTACAGACCCACTAACACACACACAGTGACAGACCATACAGGCACTCACATACCCACTCCCAATCCACTCAGACACTCACACATCCACTCATAGACAGTCACACAACCACTTATAGGCCCACTCAGACACTCACCCGCCCCCTGACAGACCCACACAAACACTCACATGCCCACTTACAGACCCACTCACACACACACAGTGACAGACCAGACAGGCACTCACATACCCACTCAGACACTCTCAAACCCACTCACAGACCCACACAGGCACTCATACACTCACTCACAGACCCACACAGACACTCATCTCCCATTCACATACCACTCACGTACTCACTCAGACAGTCACACACCCACTCTCAGACCCACTCACCCACAGACCCACTCAGACACTCACACATCAACTCATAGAAAGTCACGCACCCACTCACAGACCCACACAGACACTCATAAGCCCATTCACAGACTATTCAGACACTCAATCACCCACTCATAGGGTCACACAGACACTCCCACATTCACTCACAGACCCACTCAGACACTAACACACCCACTCACAGACGCAATCAGAGACTCATACTGCTACTGACAGATCTATGTATACACTTATAAAACTACTCCAACATCAAGAAACACATCCTTAATTGTTATTGTTGCATATTAGATGAGTGGTTTTGGTTTGTCAATCCAGAATGGATCTGTAGATCCTAATGAGATTGTTTTTCAAAAAAAGAATTGAAATGTAAAAAATCCTATCCTTGAAATGAGGTTTGTCCCTGAAAAGAGAGTTGTGTATATGATGAGTAACCTACACATAAAGCAGGATGTTGGGGGTCATTTTGACGGCCGCCAAAAGACCGTCGCCGCAGCTACCAGCCATCTGCCGGATTATGACCACAGCCGGATTAGCACCAGAAGGATGGTGGAAATCCGGCTGTGGCCATGCCGGCAGATGGCAGTAAGGTGGTGCTGCTGCCAGCAGCAGCGCCACGCCAGTAGACCTCTGCAGACTGTATCATGACACATGATACGGCCTGGTGGTGTTCTGCTGGCGGACGCTGCTACTGGCAGCAGCACCCCATCCCGTCTCCTGCCGGAGGACCCCCTAAACACAGGTAAGTGGGTGCTCCGACAAGGGAAGGGGTGTTGTGTGTGTTGGGGGTGAATGTTTCTGCATGTATGGATGTGTGAGTGCATGTATGTTGTGTTGTGTGAATACGTGTCTCCTTGTATGTATGTAAGTGTGTGAATGGCTGTATGCATGTGTGGATGAATGTGGGAATGGGTGTGTATATGCGTGTGTGCGTGTATGAAGGAAGGGGCTTTTAGGAAGTGGGGTCTGGAGAGGAGGGGGGAGTGGGGGGAGATTCTGGGGAGGGAGAGGGGGTGGTGAATACCCCTATCAGTGACAGGGAAGGGATTCCCTATCACTGATAGTGCCTACCGTCATTGTTTTTGTGGTGGTAATGTTGCCACGAAAACCATGGTGGTAGTTGGGGTCCTAATCCCGCAGGCGGGCTAGTGATGGCCGCCGGGCTGGAGAATGAAGCCCCCAGCCCGGTGGTCATTATCGCCGTGGTGGTCGGTGTGGTACACAAACCACCAATGTCTTAATATGGAGAAATGCACCACCAGCCTTTGGGCAGTACTTTCCTCCATATTAACACCGTCTGCCAGGGTCATAATGAGGGCCGTAGTCTTTCAAGTTGTGAGGAAAACCCTGTTGCCTTTCCCTGTGAAATGAACTCCATCTTTTTTATGTATTTCCTTCATATCAAAGCATGGTTTATTGTGGTATATAGAGCCCATGTTATGATCTCTGAGGAATGTAGAAACATTTTATTGACATGTTTCCTGGATTTGTCTATCTGTGGACAGAATTCAGATGACGACTTCCAATTCTGCCTTTGGCAAATATTTGAGCACACTAAAGCAGGGTGTGGGAAAAGTAACTAATATGTTAGAAAATATATCCTTCATTAGGATTTGCAGTCCTACCCCAGTAACTGTGCCTAGGTCATTGCCACCACAGTACACAATCATGAGATCTGAATGTTGGCAATCCACAATTCGTTCAACCAAATGCAGCAATTGATGCCACTTTAACTATCTCTGGCCAATCCTAGTAATGCTTACTTTAGGGAAACCCAAATCTCTCACAATGCTAGCAGTCTCTGTGGCCCAACACACAAAACTAAGACCCACACCAGGAGTAGCACACAGGGAAAAGCTGCAGGTGAATGAGCCAGTTTTCAAAATGAAAGGCAGTTAAAATGGAGGGCAGCTCCTAAAATTTTAAAGAACCCCTACCTATCCCACCCATGACCCCTGAAGCAGCAGCAGGGCTACAACTGATAAATCCAGCCCTCTGCGGCTCTGTGACACCTGCCACAAGTGTCCAAGCCAGCACTTCAAACTTAGGCCTGCAGTGGTGAGGAAAGCTGTGGCCTTTATTTATGTACTGGCACGCAATACCTACTGTTTGCCTGCAACGGATGCTGGGGAGGCACTGGAGACACACCACGTCTATCCAACCCTCTGCACATGACGTCGGGCCATATGGGGAAAGGCCCCCGCTGCAGCCTACATGGACTATGCGCTGGGGTGAACTGTGGACTGCTGCTGGCCCTGACAGGGGTCCTACACCTACATTTTGACTACAAGGGCCCCCCACAACCAAAATCAAAAGCCCTGCTGCCAGATTGATCCTCAGCCTGCCTTGCCCCACTCACACACACTATACCAGCATGCTGGATTCATATCTGGCACATGCCTTCCTGCCGCTCCTAGGCAACTGGACCTGTGGGGTTCGCCTGCTGACCAGCAATATCCCCTGCACCCACCCATAGCAGACTGGACACTGCTGAGGAGGTAGGACTTGCGTTTCTCTACTCTTCTTTGGGGGATGCTCTTTGAATGCTCTATGGCCACCACAACTCCCAACGGATCCTGAGGTGGGCTCTTCTGCAATGCAAGTGGCTCGGCCAACCCTTGGCGTATGGCCCCCACCACATATAATCACACAGGGGTCGACCATCCTCTGCCTGCTTCAATGTTGCAGAGCCCAGGAGTTCTGTATAGGGCCAACAGCACCCTGCCTGGCTTCACTGCCTTCTTTTTGCATGTACCACCCCTCAGACTGAGAGGCCAGCCTTGTGGTTACACATCAAGATCACATATCTAGTGAGTAACCTTCCCTCATACCAGGCCTGCATGCCACTGTCTGGCCAATGCCATTGGGGTGCTTCTCTGTACCTGATTGGAATGCTCCTACTGCTAACTACTACCATGTGGCACACTGTCCTCTGCACAGCCCTCACCACCCCCCTATAAGGGATACACCCCTGCCAGACATGGTAACCTGGATCAATGATGCCCACAGGCAGGCCAGCTGGAAAACCTGCCTACCAGCTAACTTTCTCTGAGGCCCTCTCTCAACAATGCTCCATGCCCTCTCAACAGGCACTCCCAACCTCAGGCCCAGATCCCTCTACAGGCCAGTGACAAGACATCACTATGGGGCATATTCTGCAGGAAATAACAACTGCTGGCAGGCGATTGGAGGGCATGGATTTCAAAATACTGTGGAATCCTGATCCATCCGAACTGACATTGGTGGATTCCAGGATAGGGTGACAGGGATGGAGCACCACCTCATGGCAGTGGAGGACAGGCTCAATGCTGCGCCAGACAGGGATTAGGAATGGTTGCACCTCCAGAACAACCTGACAGACCTTAAAGACAGAAGCCGTAGAGACAATTTCAGTTTTTTCAGACTCTTGGAATGGGCAAAGGACATCCTTCCCACTCTCACCAGACTCTCATTTACTCCCCTCTAGAGCTCCAATGGGAGCACAGGATGGGTCCCCCATGCAAGGATGCATCCGGGAGAGTGCGCCCTATAATGGTCTGCTTCCTATGGCACGAACAGGTGTTTGACACCCTCCAACATACAGAAGGACCATTGAGTGACCTTCCTCCAAGTCATGGCACACTCGTGCACACTTGGTTTGTGGAACATGGGGCCCTGTTCAATTCCTGAGGCCCTTCCTCTTTTTCTCCCACCCTCCCCCCCAAAAGCTCTATTGCAGACATAGCCCTGCATTGCCCACCTCCCACTTCCTGTCCCTCTTCTTGCGGTCACTAGCGTGCGTGTCGCACAAGTTTAGAACTGCAGTCTATAGTTCCCGGCCTCTGCTAAGACCTACTCCTTGGCTTAGGTCCATCTCATTGTTCTCTGTTCCCTACCCCTCTTTCCTCCTTCCTCACTTCTCTCTTTCTATCTCATCCCTTACTCCCTCTTATTCTCCTCACTTTTGTCCATGTCACCCACAGTGGACATCTCCCTTCCCATCATGCCCCCTATTCCACGTTTCACCCCCTTTGGGAACAGCTCCATCCACAGACCGGAAGTCCCACCCAGGGCCCAAGGCCACCTTTCTACTGCGTGCCATCTCCTGGAATGTTAGTGGCCTGCCGCATTACATCAAACAGAAAAAAGTATTGTCCTGCTTGCAATCTAAGTGCATGGATGTCACCCTACTGCAGGAGAACCACCTCTCCAACCTAGACTCTGAGAAACTGTGCCATGACTGGGTGGACAGGCACTACACAACAGCTGCCCGACGAACTCACCATCTAACACCGGACTATTCAGAAAATACAGTGTTGCTATCCTTCTCTGCAGATCTCTACCCCTCACCACCCACAAGAGTTGTTTGGATCTGGATGGCCATTATATCCTTGCCAAAGTAAAACATGACAAACAAATCTTTCTTCCTTCTAATCACTCGCCTCCTGACTGAGATTGGAGCCACCCATTTCCTCCAGGGAGGGGAATGGAAACTGGCCCGTGACACAGTGCTTGACCACACCAGCCCACTAGATCATTGCAACAATGTCGACAGGGCCCACCTTGATGATGTTATAATGGATCATGGACTGGTAGACCATTTGCGTCTCTCCCACCCCGTAAACAGGGAATATGCCTTCTTGTCCTTTGTTCATAGCAACCAGGCTAGACTATTTTCTGACTTCCCAGAGGAAGGTAGCCCTTGTTAGGGAATCCCAGATCATGGAGGCTGTGCTCTCGGACCACTGCCCCATCCTTCTTACTCTGGACCTAGGACTCACCTTACGGGGTCACAAGCCATGGTACCACAGCATCTTACGGCAGCACATGCACCAAGGCAAAGTTTAATGATGCTCCCACATTTCTATCTACTTAGAAAACAACAAGGGTTTGCTCCTTTCACACAGCCACTGCGAAGACAACAATACTCGGGCAGTTCATGATGAATGCAGCCCTTGCTAATGCCAGGCGGTATTCCCAACAGAAGGATCTAGAGGGTGAGGTTATTACTCTCACCTGCCATTACACTGCGGACCCCTCACCCCTCATCTTCTGTTGTCTAGAACGGGTCAAAATGGATCTCAAAGCCCTTTAAACTTCTAAGGCAGAATACGCTCTTCAACGGATGAAGGGATGCCATTATCAGCAGGGAGAAAAAACAGCTGCCTCTTGGCAGCACAACTGCGATAACAGGACGTGGCGGTGGCCATGTCAGCTATCAAAGCCTCAGAGAGCACTATCCTCACCTAACCCCAAGACATAGGGGGTCATTACAACATTGGAGGTAAAAGGCGCTTACCGCCGTGCAGAAGACCGCCAATACACCGCCACGGCGGCGGCATTCCGCCACAGCTATTATGACACACATCTTGGATTCCGCCGAAATTCAGACACCCACACAACACCGCCACACCAAAGGTCAGTGATAAACTGGCGGAAACAAATCCTCCACCTCCACGCCGACAGAAACACGGCCATGCTATTACGACCCACGAATCCACGCAGCGGTCTTTCAACCGCGGTATTCCATTGGCGGTACACACCACCGCGCTCAAAATACACACACATCTCCAAAACACCACCACATTGGACAATTACAAATACACACACCTGATACACATACAAACACCACTCCCACACACCCAATACAATATAAAACACACACCCACATCACCCACAAACCCCTACGAACAAAAATTAGAGAAGAAGGCGACAGAGAGAGAGCACAGCAATAGACAACCCCACTACACAGAGGCACACAACACCATCACCCACACAACATCCACGCACAAAACACCACACACCACTACACTCACCACAACCATCACCACATACACCACCCCACACATTACCCACACCACCCCATGTCACGCCAAAGACATCCCCGCTTCTCCGAGGAGGAGCTCAGGGTCATGGTGGAGGAAATCGTCCGGGTAAAGCCACAGCTATTTGGCTCACAGGTACAGCACACATCAATAGCCAGGAAGATGGAGTTATGGCGCAGAATCGTCGACAGGGTCAACGCCGTGGGACAGCACCCAAGAAATAGGGAGGACATCAGGAAGAGGTGGTACGACCTACGGGGGAAGGTGCGTTCAACGGTCTCCAGGCACAACATTGCGGTGCAGCGGACTGGCGGCGGATCCCCACCTCCTCCCCCACAACTAACAACATGGGAGGAGCAGGTCTTGACCATCTTGCATCCTGAGGGCCTCGCAGGAGTCAGTGGAGGATGGGACACTGGAAAGTCAATTCTTAACTTTCATATCCCCCACCCTACCTGCATGCTATCACACACCCCCACCCTCACCCCCTCCCCTATCACTACAACTCCTCACTAATGTACCCATGAAACAAACCACCCATCCCAACACCAAGCCCTGCATGACACAACTAAGCATGGACACCCCTCACTAAAGCATGCCCACTGCACATACCCCACACCCCCCCAACCATCACCACACAACCCCACACACAGGAATGACTGCACTGGGGTACACAAACACCCACCCATTGCACACCATTACACACACACATGCAATAATCTAGCTCTTATGCCCCTGCAGGAACACGAAGGACCGTCACCACACCAGAGGGTCCAGACAACACCACTCCACCCCCAGAAGAGGCCCACAGTGACGAGAGCAGCTCTGCCCTACTGGATCCTGATGACCAGCCCGGACCATCGTGGGCCTCGGGACAGTCGGTTCCCCTTGCACAGGCACAGCCCAACACCGACCTTCCACCCTCTGGTAACACCAGCACAGCACCCACCCAGCGGACCCAAACCTCCCTACCCAGGACAGGTCAATCAGCGGTGTGTCCACCACTACAGGGCACCCAGGGTAACCCACCACCCCAACAACAACAGGGACCTGGGGGCAGTGGTAGTGGGCACACGGTCCAGGGGACGGAGGCACAGGAACACAGGGGAATTGGGAGGGCTGCTGTGCGACAGGGGGCGGACAGGCCAAGGGAACCGACTGTCCATGAGGCCCTCACCTCCATCATGGGAGCATACCACCACTCCCAGGAGACGATGGCGAAGGTCCTGGACAAGTTGCAGGAGACCCTGCGCCTGTAGGACGAACTGTATTTGGGGTTCAGGGAGGAGCTCAGGACCATCAGCTCCGCCCTGGGCACCATCGTAGTGGTGCTGAAGGACATACAGCAGACCTTGAGGGACACCGTGGCACTCCAAGGGGCCCCTGACACTAGCCAGGACGATGAACTGGCCACCACCTCCGCCGGCGCTAGTGGACAGGATGCCCCGCCACAGGACCACCACACCAGCACCCCACCCCCTGCAGACGGACAACCACCACGCAAGCGGTCCCTGAGATCCAGGAACAGGACAGAGCAAGATGGCAAGACCCCCGCCAAGAAATGAGACCACCCTGATTGTCCTCCCACTGTCCCACTTTGTTACCCTGTCCATACTTAAACTGCCCCAGCTCCACTTCCTATGCCCAGATGGGCAGTGCACCTGTGAGACTAATAGACTGGACTCTGCCATGGACATTCATACGCCATCACCCATCCTCATTTTACAACCCCCTCCCATTTCAGAGCACTTTAATAAACACCCTTGAAACACAAAACAATCTGGAGTCAGTCTGTGATTTAGTAAAAATGTATTATCAATGACAGTGTCATAATGGGTGTACCATTTAAACGCTAACATACGTATGTCACACATCACAAGCCCTTGAAGGATGCAAGCAGTTGACACGTAGGTAACCACACCTGTGAAACCGTAATGGAAGGGTACAACTCAGTAACCAAATAGTGATTTAAATCGAAAAACAGGATAGAGGTAGACGTGTGAAAGTTAATGTAATGCTAATAATGAAAATGTTCTCACCTGTATGTCACTGGAAATATTGCTGTATGACTGACTCCCTGTTGTCGTTGTCTTCTTCCTCAGCTTCATCCTCATCACTGTCCACAGGCTCCACAGGCTCCACAGCTGCTACAACACCGTCATCGGGATCATCCTCCTGCAGAAAAGGCACCTGGCGTCGCAAAGCCAAATTATGGAGCACGGAGCAGGCGATGATGATGTCGCACACCTTCTTCGGTGAGTAGAATAGGGATCCACCTGTCATATGGAGGCACCTGAACCTGGCCTTCAGGAGGCCGAAGGTGCGTTCAATCACCCTCCTAGTCCGCCCATGGGCCTCATTGTAACGTTCCTCTGCCCTGGTCCTGGGATTCCTCACTGGGGTCAATAGCCAGGACAGGTTGGGGTAACCAGAGTCCCCCAATAGCCATACACGGTGCCTCTGAAGTTGACCCATCATATCAGGGATGCTGCTATTCCGCAGGATGTAGGCGTCATGCACAGAGCCAGGGAACATAGCATTTACCTGTGAGATGTACTGGTCTGCCAAACAGACCATCTGTACATTCATCGAATGATAACTCTTCCGGTTCCTATACACCTGTTCACTCCTGTGGGGGGGGGACCAGAGCTACATGGGTCCCATCAATAGCACCTATGACTTTGGGGATATGTCCCAGGGCATAGAAGTCACCTTTCACTGTAGGCAAATCCTCCACCTGAGGGAAAATGATGTATCTCCTTACGTGTTTCAGCAGGGCAGCCAACACTCTGGACAAGACGTTAGAAAACAGGCTGGGACATCCCTGATACCATGGCCACTGTTGTCTGAAAAGACCCACTTGCAAGGAAATGGAGCACTGACAGCACCTGCACGTCAGGGGGGATTCCAGTCGGATGGCGGATTGGTGACATCAGGTCTGGCTCCAACTGGGTACATAGTTCATGGATTGTGGCACGGTCAAACCGGTAGGTTACGATGACGTGTCTCTCTTCCATTGTCAACAGGTCCACCAGCGGTCGGTACACCGGAGGATTCCTCCATCTTCTCATATGTCCCAGCAGACGGTGCCTACGAAGGACAACAGCGAAGAACCAGTCATCACTCCTCCAGGTATGTACCCACAGTCACACACAAGACTACACCACTCACAAAACCCTTCCTGTATGTGTGTTGAGTGTAGGCCTAGCTATGTGTGACGCAGTAGTAAATGAAGCCATGTGGGCCCCTGAAATGGCGGCTGCCTGACCTCTAAACTAGGACAATGGGATTGTGGGGTAACTGCGCTGGCGTTGCACACCGTCGCGGTAGGCGGTCGTAGACCGCGGCGCAATGCTGCATTGGTTAACATTGGACCCTATGGGTCCCAGGAGCCAATGAACAGGTGCGCCGGCGGTGATGATGCGCACTGCCGCAGATGTCACCGCCGCGGATGTCACCGCCATTTTCTATCTCTTCAATCACTAGATACCTGACCTTCGACAGGAGAGGACCTACACTGCAAGTGCTGCTGTGACCTCGGTCTGGAAGCGACAATGGCTGCTGCGTCTGGGGAAAGGGCCCCTGCCTTCACTGGACAGGAGTTGGAGAAACTCGTGGATGGGGTCCTCCCCCAGTACACTCTACTCTACGGTCCTCCAGACCAACAGGTTAGTACACAGGGAGCACGTTGTATGGGCTAGGCCTGGGTGGAGAGGGCTGGTCGGAAGAGGGAAGGGGGCAGAGTTCATAGAACATTAATGCATGGGAATGAATGGGCCAAATGGCCAGAGTATGGAGGGGGCCACTCACAACGACGGTGCAGTTGGTAATGACTGTTCCTCTTCCCTTGTGCATGTCATGTAGGTCAGCGCCCACCAGAAGAGGGACATCTGGCGTGCCATCGCCAAGGAGGTCCGGACCCTGGGGGCCCACCAGAGATGGGGCACCCACTGCCGTAAGAGATGGGAGGACATTCGCCGCTGCAGCAAGAAGACGGCGGAGGCTCAGCTGGGGATGGCCTCCCAACGTGGGAGGGGTGCCCGTCGCACCATGACCCCCCTGATGTTCCGGATCCTGGCGGTGGCCTACCCGGAGTTGGATGGGCGCTTGAGGGCATCACAGCAGACACAAAGGGGTGAGTACACTCTCATTGCGTGCAGTGGAGGTGTCTGGGTGGGGGAGGTGGGCTGTGGGTGTCCCTAGGCCAGGGCGAGTTCAGTAGGCAAGGCCCCTCCGTAATGTAGGCCATGTGGCACTCTACCCCACCTCAGCAGAGTGCCAAATCGAGGTATAGTTGCCCCTGTGACATCCATGTGCGCAGATGTCCACCATTGCCATATACGCCATATCCCAGAAATTGCATGTGCTGAGGGCAGGAGCATGGCGTAATGCAGGGGGCAGCTGCGTTTGTCTTGTCCGCCAACGGTAGCGGTATGCCATGCACTAAAACTCTCATTCTTCTGTCTTCCCCCCTTTTTCTGCTTTCCCTGTCCTTTTGTATATCAGCATCATCAGGCGGAGGTACAGTGGCACCGGAGCACGAGGGAGCTGCATCCCACATGGCCGTGGAGGGCCACACCACGGACTCTGAATGCACCAGTGGGACGGAGGGCGAGGGGAGCTTCACGTCGGCCACCGGATCACCAAGCAGCGACACAGACTCGTTCGACGATGTGGGCTCCCTTGTGGTGGCGGCACCATCTGTGCCCCCCACCTCTACAGGTACAGCCGCCACCTCCACTACCAGCGCCGCCCTCCCAGCAGCCCCTCAGCGTTCGCCCCGTGCCCGCTCACCCAGGAGGGTGGGCATCACCTTCGCCCCAGGCATCTCAGGCCCTGCCCTAGTCACCCCAGCTGCCCTCAGTGAGGAAGCCATTGACCTCCTCAGGTCACTCACTGTTGGGCAGTCTACCATTGTGAATGCCATCCAGGGTGTAGAACGAGAGTTGCAACACGGTAATGCATTCCTGGAGGGCATTCATTCTGGTCAGGCTGTCCTTCAGCGAACCCTGCAATCTCTGGCCTCAGCACTGATGGCAGCCATTGTCCCTGTGTCTAGCCTCCCCCCTCCAACTTCCTCCACCCAGACCCAATCTCCTGTACCCCAGCCCATCCCAAGCACACCTACAGACCAGCATGCACACAAGTCAACACACCCAAGTAGCTCAAGCAAACATAGGCACCACACACACCACAGGCACTCATGCAAGCCTCACCCACATACAGACACAGCAACATCCACTGCCTCCACTGTGTCCCCCTCTTCCTCTTCTCCCTCCTCCCTCCCAGTCTCGTCTACACACACACCTGCATGCACCACATCTACAGGCACCATGAATCGCACCAGGACACCCAGCACCACAAGCCGCTCACCTGCACTCACCACCTCCACTGCCATTTACACATCCCCTGTGTCCTCTCCCAGTGTGTCTGTGACGCCCCCTCCCAAAGTACACAAACGCCGGCAATCACTCACCCAACATCCATCCACCTCACGACAGCCTCCAGTTCCTGCACTTGCACCCAAAACAGCTAAAGTGACATCTCCTACAACCACCTCCTCTTCCTCCACTCCCAGACCCCCTCCAGCTACCCATCCCAGTGTTCATCAGAAACTGTCCCTCTGTAAAGTTGACCTTTTTGCCCCCACCCCCCCCTCCAATTCATCAGTCCCATCGTAGCGACTCAGCCAAAAAGCCTCCAATACCAGTGGTGCCTGTTCAAGGTTTGTGGAGTGCACCGGCCACCAGGGCAGTAGGACCCGGAGCCGAGGCACTGGCAGCCCACCCCCTGTAAAGGCTCTAAAATTGGAGAGTGGACGACGGGACCGTGTTAAGACTCCTGGTGGTAAAACAACTGACATGGGTTCCAAGGGGATTGGAGAGTCAGCTGTGACTCCACCAAAGGTGGGGAAGGGCCAGAGGAAGTCTCCCCAGCCTGTTGTGAGTGTCACGGCAGAGAAGTGCACCATCATTTCCGTCGGTCGAGACACAACCGCCAGCACCGTCGTCACTGGTCCAGAGACCACCGCCAAAGTCACAGCCCAGACGGGCCCACGTATCGTCACTGGTCAGGAGACCACCGCCAGAGTCACAGCCCAGGAGGGCCCAAGTATCGTCACTGGTCAGACGACCACCGCCAGAGTCACAGCCCAGGTGGGCCCAAGTATCGTCACTGGTCCAGAGACCACCGCCACCGCCAGAGTCATTGCCCAGGAGGGCCCAAGTATCGTCACTGGTCAGGAGACCACCGCCAGAGTCACAGCAAAGGAGGGCCCACGTATCGTCACTGGTCAGGAGACCACCGCCAGAGTCACAGCCCAGGAGGGCCCAAGTATTGTCACTGGTCCAGAGACCACCACCAGAGTCACAGCCCAGGACGGCCCAAGTATTGTCACTGGTCCAGAGACCACCGCCACCGCCGGAGTCACAGCCCAGGAGGGCACAAGTATCGTCACTGGTCAGGACACCACTGCCAGAGTCACAGCCCAGGAGGGCCCAAGTATCGTCACTGGTCCAGAGACCACCGCCAGAGTCACAGCCCAGGAGGGCCCAAGTATCATCACTGGTCCAGAGACCACCGCCACCGCCAGAGTCATTGCCCAGGAGGGCCCAAGTATCGTCACTGGTCAGAGGACCACCGCCAGAGTCACAGCCCAGGAGGGCCCACGTATCGTCACTGGTCAGGAGACCACCGCCAGAGTCATTGCCCAGGAGGGCCCAAGTAACGTCACTGGTCAGGAGACCACCGCCAGAGTCACAGCCCAGGAGGGCCCAAGTATCGTCACTGGTCAGGAGACCACTGCCAGAGTCACAGCCCAGGAGGGCCCAAGTATCGTCACTGGTCCAGAGACCACCGCCACCGCCAGAGTCATTGCCCAGGAGGGCCCAAGTATCGTCACTGGTCAGGAGACCACCGCCAGAGTCACAGCCCAGGAGGGCCCACGTATCGTCACTGGTCAGGAGACCACCGCCAGAGTCATTGCCCAGGAGGGCCCAAGTATCGTCACTGGTCAGGAGACCACCGCCAGAGTCACAGCCCAGGAGGGCCCACGTATCGTCACTGGTCCAGAGACCACTGCCAGAGTCACAGCCCAGGAGGGCCCAAGTATCATCACTGGTCCAGAGACCACCGCCAGAGTCAAAGCCCAGGAGGGCCCAAGTATCGTCACTGGTCAGGAGACAACCGCCACAGCCGGAGTCACAGCCCAGGAGGGCCCAAGTATCGTCACTGGTCAGGAGACCACCGCCAGAGTCACAGCCCAGGAGGGCCCACGTATCGTCACTGGTCAGGAGACCACCACCAGAGTCACAGCCCAGGAGGGCCCAAGTATCGTCACTGGTCCAGAGACCACCGCCACCGCCAGAGTCATTGGCCAGGAGGGCCCAAGTATCGTCACTGGTCAGGAGACCACCGCCAGAGTCACAGCCCAGGAGGGCCAAGTATCGTCACTGGTCAAGAGACCACCGCCAGAGTCACAGCCCAGGAGGGCCCAAGTATCGTCAATGGTCAAGAGACCACCGCCAGAGTCACAGCCCAGGAGGGCAAAAGTATCGTCACTGGTCCAGAGACCACTGCCACCGCCGGAGTCACAGCCCAGGAGGGCCCAAGTATCGTCACTGGTGAGGAGACCACCGCCAGAGTCACAGCCCAGGAGGGCCCAAGTATTGTCACTGGTCCAGAGACCACCGCCAAAGTCACAGCCCAGGAGGGCCCAAGTATCGTCACTGGTCCAGGGACCACCGCCAGAGTCATTGCCCAGGAGGGCCCAAGTATCGTCACTGGTCAGGAGACCACCGCCAGAGTCACAGCCCAGGAGGGTCCACGTATCGTCACTGGTCAGGAGACCACCGCCAGAGTCATTTCCCAGGAGGGCCCAAGTATCGTCACTGGTCAGGAGACCACCGCCAGAGTCACAGCCCAGGAGGGCCCAAGTATCGTCACTGGTCAGGAGACCACCGCCAGAGTCACAGCCCAGGAGGGCCCAAGTATCGTCACTGGTCCAGAGACCACCGCCACCGCCAGAGTCATTGCCCAGGAGGGCCCAAGTATCGTCACTGGTCAGGAGACCACTGCCAGAGTCACAGCCCAGGAGGGCCCAAATATCGTCACTGGTCCAGAGACCACTGCCACCGCCAGAGTCATTGCCCAGGAGGGCCCAAGTATCGTCACTGGTCAGGAGACCACCGCCAGAGTCACAGCCCAAGAGGGCCCACGTATCGTCACTGGTCAGGAGACCACCGCCAGAGTCATTGCCCAGGAGGGCCCAAGTATCGTTACTGGTCAGGAGACCACCGCCAGAGTCACAGCCCAGGAGGGCCCACGTATCGTCACTGGTCCAGAGACCACTGCCAGAGTCACAGCCCAGGAGGGCCCAAGTATCGTCACTGGTCCAGAGACCACCGCCAGAGTCACAGCCCAGGAGGGCCCAAGTATCATCACTGGTCAGGAGACCAACGCCACAGCCGGAGTCACAGCCCAGGAGGGCCCAAGTATCGTCACTGGTCAGGAGACCACCGCCAGAGTCACAGCCCAGGAGGGCCCACGTATCGTCACTGGTCAGGAGACCACCGCCAGAGTCACAGCCCAGGAGGGCCCAAGTATCTTCATTGGTCCAGAGACCACCGCCACCGCCAGAGTCATTGGCCAGGAGGGCCCAAGTATCATCACTGGTCAGGAGACCACCGCCAGAGTCACAGCCCAGAAGGGCCCACGTATCGTCACTGGTCAGGAGACCACCGCCAGAGTCAGAGCCCAGGAGGGCCCAAGTATCGTCAATGGTCAAGAGACCACCGCCAGAGTCACAGCCCAGGAGGGCCCAAGTATCGTCACTGGTCCAGAGACCACCGCCACCGCTGGAGTCACAGCCCAGGAGGGCCCAAGTATCATCACTGGTCAGGAGACCACCGCCAGAGTCACAGCCCAGGAGGGCCCAAGTATTGTCACTGGTCCAGAGACCACCGCCAAAGTCACAGCCCAGGAGGGCTCAAGTATCGTCACTGGTCCAGAGACCACCGCCAGAGTCATTGCCCAGGAGGGCCCAAGTATCGTCACTGGTCAGGAGACCACCGCCAGAGTCACAGCCCAGGAGGGCCCAAGTATCGTCACTGGTCAGGAGACCACAGCCAGAGTCACAGCCCAGGAGGGCCCAAGTATCGTCACTGGTCAGGAGACCACTGCCAGAGTCACAGCCCAGGAGGGCCCAAGTATCGTCACTGGTCCAGAGACCACCGCCACCGCCAGAGTCATTGCCCAGGAGGGCCCAAGTATCGTCACTGGTCAGGAGACCACCGCCAGAGTCACAGCCCATGAGGGCCCACGTATCGTCACTGGTCAGGAGACCACCGCCAGAGTCATTGCCCAGGAGGGCCCAAGTATCGTCACTGGTCAGGAGACCACCGCTAGAGTCACAGCCCAGGAGGGCCCACGTATCGTCACTAGTCCAGAGACCACTGCCAGAGTCACAGCCCAGGATTGCCCAAGTATCGTCACTGGTCCAGAGACCACCGCCAGAGTCACAGCCCAGGAGGGCCCAAGTATCGTCACTGGTCAGGAGACCACCGCCACAGCCGGAGTCACAGCCCAGGAGGGCCCAAGTATCGTCACTGGTCAGGAGACCACCGCCAGAGTAACAGCCCAGGAGGGCCCACGTATCGTCACTGGTCAGGAGACCACCACCAGAGTCACAGCCCATGAGGGCCCACGTATCGTCACTGGTCAGGAGACCACCGCCAGAGTCATTGCCCAGGAGGGCCCAAGTATCGTCACTGGTCAGGAGACCACCGCCAGAGTCACAGCCCAGGAGGGCCCACGTATCGTCACTAGTCCAGAGACCACTGCCAGAGTCACAGCCCAGGAGGGCCCAAGTATCGTCACTGGTCCAGAGACCACCGCCAGAGTCACAGCCCAGGAGGGCCCAAGTATCGTCACTGGTCAGGAGACCACCGCCACAGCCGGAGTCACAGCCCAGGAGGGCCCAAGTATCGTCACTGGTCAGGAGACCACCGCCAGAGTAACAGCCCAGGAGGGCCCACGTATCGTCACTGGTCAGGAGACCACCGCCAGAGTCACAGCCCAGGAGGGCCCAAGTATCGTCACTGGTCCAGAGACCACCGCCACCGCCAGAGTCATTGGCCAGGAGGGCCCAAGTATTGTCACTGGTCAGGAGACCATCGCCAGAGTCACAGCCCAGGAGGGCCCACATATCGTCACTGGTTAGGAGACCACCGCCAGAGTCACAGCCCAGGAGGGCCCAAGTATCGTCAATGGTCAAGAGCCCACCGCCAGAGTCACAGCCCAGGAGGGCCCAAGTATCATCACTGGTCCAGAGACCACCGCCACCGCCGGAGTCACAGCCCAGGAGGGCCCAAGTATCGTCACTGGTCAGGAGACCACCGCCAGAGTCACAGCCCAGGAGGGCCCAAGTATTGTCACTGGTCCAGAGACCACCGCCAAAGTCACAGCCCAGGAGGGCCCAAGTATCGTCACTGGTCCAGAGACCACCGCCAGAGTCATTGCCCAGGAGGGCCCAAGTATCATCACTGGTCAGGAGACCACCGCCAGAGTCACAGCCCAGGAGGGTCCACGTATCGTCACTGGTCAGGAGACCACCGCCAGAGTCATTTCCCAGGAGGGCCCAAGTATCGTCACTGGTCAGAAGACCACCGCCAGAGTCACCGCCCAGGAGGGCCCACGTATCGTCACTGGTCAGGAGACCACCGCCAGAGTCATTTCCCAGGAGGGCCCAAGTATCGTCACTGGAAAGGAGACCACCGCCAGAGTCACAGCCCAGGAGGGCCCAAGTATCGTCACTGGTCAGGAGACCACCGCCAGAGTCACAGCGCAGGAGGGCCCAAGTATCGTCACTGGTCAGGAGACCACCGCCAGAGTCACAGCCCAGGAGGGCCCAAGTATCGTCACTGGTCCAGAGACCACCGCCACCGCCAGAGTCATTGCACAGGAGGGCCCAAGTATCGTCACTGGTCAGGAGACCACCGCCAGAGTCACAGCCCAGGAGGGCCCACGTATCGTCACTGGTCAGGAGACCACCGCCAGAGTCATTGCCCAGGAGGGCCCAAGTATCGTCACTGGTCAGGAGACCACCGCCAGAGTCACAGCCCAGGAGGGCCCACGTATCGTCACTGGTCCAGAGACCACCGCCAGAGTCATTGCCCAGGAGGGCCCAAGTATCATCACTGGTCAGGAGACCACCGCCAGAGTCACAGCCCAGGAGGGTCCACGTATCGTCACTGGTCAGGAGACCACCGCCAGAGTCATTTCCCAGGAGGGCCCAAGTATCGTCACTGGTCAGAAGACCACCGCCAGAGTCACCGCCCAGGAGGGCCCACGTATCGTCACTGGTCAGGAGACCACCGCCAGAGTCATTTCCCAGGAGGGCCCAAGTATCGTCACTGGAAAGGAGACCACCGCCAGAGTCACAGCCCAGGAGGGCCCAAGTATCGTCACTGGTCAGGAGACCACCGCCAGAGTCACAGCGCAGGAGGGCCCAAGTATCGTCACTGGTCAGGAGACCACCGCCAGAGTCACAGCCCAGGAGGGCCCAAGTATCGTCACTGGTCCAGAGACCACCGCCATCGCCAGAGTCATTGCACAGGAGGGCCCAAGTATCGTCACTGGTCAGGAGACCACCGCCAGAGTCACAGCCCAGGAGGGCCCACGTATCGTCACTGGTCAGGAGACCACCGCCAGAGTCATTGCCCAGGAGGGCCCAAGTATCGTCACTGGTCAGGAGACCACCGCCAGAGTCACAGCCCAGGAGGGCCCACGTATCGTCACTGGTCCAGAGACCACCGCCAGAGTCACAGCCCAGGAGGGCCCAAGTATCGTCATTGGTCCAGAGACCACCGCCAGAGTCACAGCCCAGGAGGGCCCAAGTATCGTCACTGGTGCAGAGACCACGGCCACCGCCGGAGTCACAGCCCAGGAGGGCCCAAGTATCGTCACTGGTCAGGAGACCACCGCCAGAGTCACAGCCCAGGAGGTCCCACGTATCGTCACTGGTCAGGAGACCACCGCCAGAGTCACAGCCCAGGAGGGCCCAAGTATCGTCACTGGTCAGGAGACCACCGCCAGAGTCACAGCCCAGGAGGGCCCAAGTATCGTCACTGGTCCAGAGACCACCGCCACCGCCAGAGTCATTGGCCAGGAGGGCCCAAGTATCGTCACTGGTCAGGACACCACCGCCAGAGTCACAGCCCAGGAGGGCCCACGTATCGTCACTGGTCAGGAGACCACCGCCAGAGTCACAGCACAGGAGGGCCCAAGTATCGTCACTGGTCAAGAGACCACCGCCAGAGTCACAGCCCAGGAGGGCCCAAGTATCGTCACTGGTCCAGAGACCACCCCCACCGCCGGAGTCACAGCCCAGGAGGGCCCAAGTATCGTCACTGGTCAGGAGACCACCGCCAGAGTCACAGCCCAGGAGGGCCCAAGTATTGTCACTGGTCCAGAGACCACCGCCAGAGTCACAGCCCAGGAGGGCCCAAGTATCGTCACTGGTCCAGAGACCACCGCCAGAGTCACTGCCCAGGAGGGCCCAAGTATCGTCACTGGTCAGGAGACCACCGCCAGAGTCACAGCCCAGGAGGGTCCACGTATCGTCACTGGTCAGGAGACCACCGCCAGAGTCATTTCCCAGGAGGGCCCAAGTATCGTCACTGGTCAGGAGACCACCGCCAGAGTCACAGCCCAGGAGGGCCCACGTATCGTCACTAGTCCAGAGACCACTGCCAGAGTCACAGCCCAGGAGTGCCCAAGTATCGTCACTGGTCCAGAGACCACCGCCAGAGTCACAGCCCAGGAGGGCCCAAGTATCGTCACTGGTCAGGAGACCACCGCCACAGCCGGAGTCACAGCCCAGGAGGGCCCAAGTATCGTCACTGGTCAGGAGACCACCGCCAGAGTAACAGCCCAGGAGGGCCCACGTATCGTCACTGGTCAGGAGACCACCGCCAGAGTCACAGCCCTTGAGGGCCCACGTATCGTCACTGGTCAGGAGACCACCGCCAGAGTCATTGCCCAGGAGGGCCCAAGTATCGTCACTGGTCAGGAGACCACCGCCAGAGTCACAGCCCAGGAGGGCCCACGTATCGTCACTAGTCCAGAGACCACTGCCAGAGTCACAGCCCAGGAGGGCCCAAGTATCGTCACTGGTCCAGAGACCACCGCCAGAGTCACAGCCCAGGAGGGCCCAAGTATCGTCACTGGTCAGGAGACCACCGCCACAGCCGGAGTCACAGCCCAGGAGGGCCCAAGTATCGTCACTGGTCAGGAGACCACCGCCAGAGTAACAGCCCAGGAGGGCCCACGTATCGTCACTGGTCAGGAGACCACCGCCAGAGTCACAGCCCAGGAGGGCCCAAGTATCGTCACTGGTCCAGAGACCACCGCCACCGCCAGAGTCATTGGCCAGGAGGGCCCAAGTATTGTCACTGGTCAGGAGACCATCGCCAGAGTCACAGCCCAGGAGGGCCCACATATCGTCACTGGTTAGGAGACCACCGCCAGAGTCACAGCCCAGGAGGGCCCAAGTATCGTCAATGGTCAAGAGCCCACCGCCAGAGTCACAGCCCAGGAGGGCCCAAGTATCATCACTGGTCCAGAGACCACCGCCACCGCCGGAGTCACAGCCCAGGAGGGCCCAAGTATCGTCACTGGTCAGGAGACCACCGCCAGAGTCACAGCCCAGGAGGGCCCAAGTATTGTCACTGGTCCAGAGACCACCGCCAAAGTCACAGCCCAGGAGGGCCCAAGTATCGTCACTGGTCCAGAGACCACCGCCAGAGTCATTGCCCAGGAGGGCCCAAGAATCATCACTGGTCAGGAGACCACCGCCAGAGTCACAGCCCAGGAGGGTCCACGTATCGTCACTGGTCAGGAGACCACCGCCAGAGTCATTTCCCAGGAGGGCCCAAGTATCGTCACTGGTCAGAAGACCACCGCCAGAGTCACCGCCCAGGAGGGCCCACGTATCGTCACTGGTCAGGAGACCACCGCCAGAGTCATTTCCCAGGAGGGCCCAAGTATCGTCACTGGAAAGGAGACCACCGCCAGAGTCACAGCCCAGGAGGGCCCAAGTATCGTCACTGGTCAGGAGACCACCGCCAGAGTCACAGCCCAGGAGGGCCCAAGTATCGTCACTGGTCAGGAGACCACCGCCAGAGTCACAGCCCAGGAGGGCCCAAGTATCGTCACTGGTCCAGAGACCACCGCCACCGCCAGAGTCATTGCACAGGAGGGCCCAAGTATCGTCACTGGTCAGGAGACCACCGCCAGAGTCACAGCCCAGGAGGGCCCACGTATCGTCACTGGTCAGGAGACCACCGCCAGAGTCATTGCCCAGGAGGGCCCAAGTATCGTCACTGGTCAGGAGACCACCGCCAGAGTCACAGCCCAGGAGGGCCCACGTATCGTCACTGGTCCAGAGACCACCGCCAGAGTCACAGCCCAGGAGGGCCCAAGTATCGTCATTGGTCCAGAGACCACCGCCAGAGTCACAGCCCAGGAGGGCCCAAGTATCGTCACTGGTGCAGAGACCACGGCCACCGCCGGAGTCACAGCCCAGGAGGGCCCAAGTATCGTCACTGGTCAGGAGACCACCGCCAGAGTCACAGCCCAGGAGGTCCCACGTATCGTCACTGGTCAGGAGACCACCGCCAGAGTCACAGCCCAGGAGGGCCCAAGTATCGTCACTGGTCAGGAGACCACCGCCAGAGTCACAGCCCAGGAGGGCCCAAGTATCGTCACTGGTCCAGAGACCACCGCCACCGCCAGAGTCATTGGCCAGGAGGGCCCAAGTATCGTCACTGGTCAGGAGACCACCGCCAGAGTCACAGCCCAGGAGGGCCCACGTATCGTCACTGGTCAGGAGACCACCGCCAGAGTCACAGCACAGGAGGGCCCAAGTATCGTCACTGGTCAAGAGACCACCGCCAGAGTCACAGCCCAGGAGGGCCCAAGTATCGTCACTGGTCCAGAGACCACCCCCACCGCCGGAGTCACAGCCCAGGAGGGCCCAAGTATCGTCACTGGTCAGGAGACCACCGCCAGAGTCACAGCCCAGGAGGGCCCAAGTATTGTCACTGGTCCAGAGACCACCGCCAGAGTCACAGCCCAGGAGGGCCCAAGTATCGTCACTGGTCCAGAGACCACCGCCAGAGTCACTGCCCAGGAGGGCCCAAGTATCGTCACTGGTCAGGAGACCACCGCCAGAGTCACAGCCCAGGAGGGTCCACGTATCGTCACTGGTCAGGAGACCACCGCCAGAGTCATTTCCCAGGAGGGCCCAAGTATCGTCACTGGTCAGGAGACCACCGCTAGAGTCACAGCCCAGGAGGGCCCACGTATCGTCACTAGTCCAGAGACCACTGCCAGAGTCACAGCCCAGGAGGGCCCAAGTATCGTCACTGGTCCAGAGACCACCGCCAGAGTCACAGCCCAGGAGGGCCCAAGTATCGTCACTGGTCAGGAGACCACCGCCACAGTCGGAGTCACAGCCCAGGAGGGCCCAAGTATCGTCACTGGTCAGGAGACCACCGCCAGAGTAACAGCCCAGGAGGGCCCACGTATCGTCTCTGGTCAGGAGACCACCGCCAGAGTCACAGCCCAGGAGGGCCCAAGTATCGTCACTGGTCCAGAGACCACCGCCACCGCCAGAGTCATTGGCCAGGAGGGCCCAAGTATTGTCACTGGTCAGGAGACCATCGCCAGAGTCACAGCCCAGGAGGGCCCACGTATCGTCACTGGTTAGGAGACCACCGCCAGAGTCACAGCCCAGGAGGGCCCAAGTATCGTCAATGGTCAAGAGCCCACCGCCAGAGTCACAGCCCAGGAGGGCCCAAGTATCATCACTGGTCCAGAGACCACCGCCACCGCCGGAGTCACAGCCCAGGAGGGCCCAAGTATCGTCACTGGTCAGGAGACCACCGCCAAAGTCACAGCCCAGGAGGGCCCAAGTATCGTCACTGGTCCAGAGACCACCGCCAGAGTCATTGCCCAGGAGGGCCCAAGTATCGTCACTGGTCAGGAGACCACCGCCAGAGTCATTTCCCAGGAGGGCCCAAGTATCGTCACTGGTCAGGAGACCACCGCCAGAGTCACAGCCCAGGAGGGCCCACGTATCGTCACTGGTCCAGAGACCACCGCCAGAGTCACAGCCCAGGAGGGCCCAAGTATCGTCACTGGTCCAGAGACCACCGCCAGAGTCACAGCCCAGGAGGGCCCAAGTATCGTCACTGGTCCAGAGACCACCGCCACTGCCGGAGTCACAGCCCAGGAGGGCCCAAGTATCGTCATGGGTCAGGAGACCACCGCCAGAGTCACAGCCCAGGAGGGCCCAAGTATCGTCACTGGTCCAGAGACCACCGCCAGAGTCACAGCCCAGGAGGGCCCAAGTATCGTCACTGGTCAGGAGACCACCGCCACCGCAGGAGTCACAGCCCAGGATGGCCCAAGTATCGTCACTGGTCAGGAGACCACCGCCAGAGTCACATCCCATGAGGGCCCAAGTATCGTCACTGGTCCAGAGACCACCGCCAGAGTCACAGCCCAGGAGGGCCCAAGTATCGTCACTGGTCAGGAGACCACCGCCACCGCCGGAGTCACAGCCCAGGAGGGCCCAAGTATCGTCACTGGTCCAGAGACCACCGCCAGAGTCACTGCCCAGGAGGGCCCAAGTATCGTCACTGGTCAGGAGACCACCGCCGGAGTCAGTGCCCTGGAGGGCCCCGGCTGCCACAGCCCCGCTGGGCAATGATGAAACGTCATGCCACACACCAATGTCCAGTGTAGAGAATGGAATGCCACACACCAATGTCCAGTGTAGAGAACGTAATGCCACACACCAATGTCCAGTGTAGAGAACGTAATGCGACACACCAATGTCCTTATCAGAACCGCCATGGCAAAGCACCGCTGAACAGTCCTGAACCGCCATGGCAAAGCACCGCTGAACAGGGCAAAGACCGCCATGTCAAGGCACCGCTGAACAGTCCTGAACCGCCATGGCAAAGCACCGCTGAACAGGGCAAAGACCGACATGTCAAGGCACCGCTGAACAGGGCAAAGACCGCCATGTCAAGGCACCGCTGAACAGGGCAAAGACCGCCATGGCAAAGCACCGCTGAACAGTCCTGAACCGCCATGGCAAAGCACCGCTGAACAGGGCAAAGACCACCATGGCAAGGCACCGCTGAACAGTCCTGAACCGCCATGGCAAAGCACCGCTGAACAGGGCAAAGACCGCCATGGCAAGGCACCGCTGCACAGGGCAAGCACCGGGTAGGAATGAATGGACCGCCACATCATGCATCCTTATCCCATGTGCAGCTGGGACAGTGACAGGACACGACCTTTGACGGGGAGACTCATCCAGTCTGGGCACCAGTCCCCCCCAGTACCAGTAGAGACCTGCATCAACTTGAGAGACTGTGGCTTTGCACTCCCCAGGATGGTAGAGTGGGCAACCCACCCACTGTAGAGACTTGAGAGACTGTGGCTTTGCACTCCCCAGGATGGTAGAGTGGGCAACCCACCCACTGTAGAGACTTGTGAGACTGTGGCTTTGCACTCCCCAGGATGGCATAAATGGGCATGGAGCCCCGTTGTGGATCTGGCTTTGCACTCCTCCGGCTGAGGTGCCCCCCCTTCCCTTCCCCCTGAGGTGCCTGTAGTATTTCTATCTGATGCCCGGCAGTGTTCTCTCCGATTGTGGTCAGGTATTGTTTGTGGGCCTCGCCCATGCATTTTTGGACTGATGGTGCACGGACATTGTTATGTACATATCTGCACTACTTCTCGTCTTGTATATAATTATGACTGATTTTCAAATATATATCTGTATATTTTTGTATGACATGTATATTGGCACATTACATTGTTTGACCGATTTTCGCTTTGTGTTTTCATTCTTCCGGGGGGATTGTGGGTTGTTACTGTGATTTTTTGTGAATGCATTGGTGTGTATGTTGTAATATGCGAGGGTGGGGGTGGGGGTGTTTGGTGGGTGTCCCCCTAACTTTTGCCTCCCCCATGTCGTAGGTGCAGTACTCACTGTTGTCTTCGGCGCCTACGTAGCTGTTGGTCATAGAGGAGCGGAAACACAAGGGCAGGGACTATTTGGAGTTCCGGCTCCATGGATTCCTCGTTCCTCGTGGGATATGTTCAGGTGAGCGTTTTCCCATAGCAAAAGCTGTTTCCGCCGTGTTTTTATCCACGGTGAATCCGCCCCAGAAAATGTGGCGGATTATCAGGTTGTATTAGTGTGGGCGGTACATTGTCTCCTGCCTGTCTGTTGGCTGTGACCGCCGCGCTGCTTGTCTGTACCGCCGTGGCGGGCGAAGTGTTAAAGTGGCTGTCTTTGTTGGCGGTTTCCGCCAGGGTCATAATTCCCTTTTTTTGTCCGCCGGCCTGTTTGCGGTATTTCCGCTGCTTTAACACCGTCCGCCAGGGTTGTAATGACCCCCATAGTCTGCAAATTTGCAGACTTTTCCTGGACACACTGGAGCCGGTGGAGAATCCCGCCCGACTCCCCCTGTTCCTTGTTGCCATATCCATAAACAAACTCAAAAATGAAAGCATGAGCCTTTTAGAGGGTGAAATTAGGAAAGTGGAGATCACCAAGCCATCTCCAGGCTTCCTATCACAAGGCAACAGGGGAAGATGGATTCCCGGTTGCATTCTGTATATGGACAGGTAATGAGGTGGTTGACTCCTTGTACCAGGCCTTTCAGGAGACAGCAAGCATAGGCTCCTTAGGCTTCATCTTTGAAAAGGCAACAATAGCAATCCTCCCCAAGCAGGGAAAAAATCCTCTGCTCTGTGGGAGTTATAGGCCCTTCTTACTACTAAATGGCGGCATCAAGATTATGTATCCTGACCCTCATACACCACACACAGGTGGGATTTGTGCCTGGTTGCTCATCTAACAACCATTTTTGTACCCTGGTGCACATCCTGTGGTCAGGTAGAGACTTACAGGATGAAGTCCTTGCTCTCTTCCTGGACACTGAAAAGGTGTTTGACAGGATTGAATGGTGGTATCTCTTTGGGTTTCTGCAGTGTTTCGGCATGGGCGAAGATTTCATAGCCAAGTTCCTCTGACTTTATGACTTCCCACGGCACAGGTGAACTTCGGAGGCTTCTTACCCAAAATGGTCCCCATTAGGTATGGGACTCACCAGGCCTGCCTGCTGTCCCCACTGCTGTTCCTTCTAGCTATGGAGCCACTGGCACGCTCTATTCAACACACCTCGCTCATACCAGGTGCTGAGTGGACAATTTATCTTTATGCAGACAATGTACTCCTTACCCTCAGGGACCTTCTACGGTGACTCCCAACATTAAGCTACATCCTAGCTGACTTCAGAGCTGCTGGGCTATAAAGTGAACCGGGACAAGAGCAAGGCATTACTGCTTTCCCATAAGACCATGTGCATGGCATAAGCATATTTCCTCATACGTTGGATGCCATTGTGCCACAAACACCTAGGGATTTACATCAATAGAAGCCTGGATCGCATGCTTGCAGACAATCTTGACCCCTTGCTCATCTGCATGAATCAAGACTTTGAGAAATGGTCACACCTGGGCCTCTCTCTAGGGAAGAGTACAGGCAGTAGGCATGGTGACATTCCCACAATACATGTATGTCCTTGGCGTGTTACCCATGTTGGCCCACCCTCTCTGTGTCATGCTCTGTTAATAAGGGTATCCTCTCCTTCGTCTGAGGGTCGTCTCATCCCCGTATAGCTTACACCAAACTGATGGCCCATTGCTCTTGAGGCAGCCTGGGCCTGCCCCCCGTAGAACACTGCACTGTCCCTACACCTTTCCCAGGCGAACTACATGGCCCCCGAGACACAAGATCCCCCGCTACTGAAGTGCCCTCAGGGGCTGAGCTCACTTTATGAGGAAAGAGGCTCCTTGCTACGCCCTGCTGACCCGATCATGCAGGCAATGGTGAAATCTTGGCATCAAGCTGATCAGCTGTTTGGGATGGACCTCCACCTCCATGAGCATGCACCGCTTTAGGGCAATATCAGGCTGCAGATTGGCGGTAAGATGCTGGACTGGGAATATTGGCAGTCAGCTCGGATCACTCACCTGGACCAGATCCTGGCCAACGGTTCTCTCAAACCTTTTGTAACACTCTTTGATGAGTTCAGACTCCCCCCACTACTGGCTTGAAGGCACTTACATCTGCAACACTGTCCTACTCACATCATGGGAACATGCCCTTGGACCCTGCAGTCCTCTCCTGTGGTGTCCTACCTGAGGACCAGAGTCAACTTCTGCAGAGTGATATCTGGCCTTAACATTCTCCTGATCTATCAGCTTGTTGCCCTACCTCTTTGTACCATGTGGCAGATGAAGCTAGAGGTTGCATATGAAATGGAAGACTGGGCAGATCTACTGGAGGCCCATGTCCACAGCAGGAGGGAAGCCGGTAATGAAGTTCTGCCTTTTCAAAATGCTCAATGACTGGTACTGGATACATCTGAAATTGGAGGCAGTTGGCCTGCTGCTCTACGCAAACTGCTGGTGTTGTCCCCATGCCCAATGCAATCTCCTACATATTGTATGTGACTGCCCCTCCATGCCATCCGACTGGGCTGCAGCGCGTAACAAGTTGCTAGCGACCTTGCCACTCCCAAACCCCTTCCCCGCCCCCTGATCTTTTTACATGATGCTGAGGGATCCCTGGACCTAACTTGTCTGCTGTCCCATCTAGTACACAGTGCTTGCCACGACCAAGCTCTGCATACTCTGGCATTGGCGAGCCCCCACACCTCCCTTTCACGACAAATGCCTCATGGCAGTGTATCAGACAGCCTCACACAAACGCATTATCTATATCCTACACGATAGGGCAGAGGCCTTTCTTCACACTTGGGCACCTTTCATCCAGGCAGATGTATACCAACCCTAAACTCCTTGCCTCCTGCATCCCCCACAGATCCCCCCACCCTTGGTCATTTTGTCACTTTGTCGCATTGCTGCTTTATCCCTTTGTCACCTTTTCACTTTTTCACTCTGTCATTCTATCACTTTGTAGCTTTGTTACTTCATCATTTTATCGCTTTGTCACCTTGTCCCTTCTCCCCTTTACCTTTCTCCCTTTCTCCTCTCTTTCCCCTGTCCTCTTTCCCCTTGTGATGACTTTAGTGTACTCCTGAAACAGTCAAATGACTGCATATCCTATTACTGTTAGTAGCCCACCACACATCTCGACATGGCCTGAAGAGCCCATCCAATAATCATTGAGTAACCTTGCCAGGACCCTCACCACAGAATCCATACTCTTGGTTATGCCTTAAACCATCATTTTACTTGGTGTACAGTACTGTATTTCCTCCATCCACAATGACTACTGTGCCTTATGACCATGTTTTGACGGCTGTTGTCCTCCACTCTGACAAGACTGTTTCTCCTCCCTAACCACTAAAACATTTTTTTAAAAAGACTAGACTGCTAATGTGAAAGGACAGTGGTATGAAAAATATTGCTGATTGAGGAGTGTCTGGGTAGAAATTTTGTAATTGACAGAAAGTAGGTCTTAAATGCCATGCTTTATGATCAGATTAGTAAATGGTTTTATGGGCTCTGATTTGGATTTGTGGATCCACTGCAAATTTACATGGGGGGACATGCTGAGCACCACGGCAGATCTGACCATCCAATCAAAACTCCTACCAAATTGGGGTTTTGAACAGGAGTCTTAAAAACAGTTAAAAAAGATTGACCATTTAGAAGTGGTATACCAAAAGTCAAGCTGAAATGAAGATTGTGATTTGTTTTCCACATGAGTATCACTGAAAACAGAATTGAAAAGGATGTCCTTAATGGTTACTTTGTACTAAGAGAGGTACACCATTCCTGTACTTGTTACTTCACATTTTAAGTGGGAAGCCATTCTAACTGACACTGAAATAAAATATGGAGAACAGCAAAGAGATGTCGCAGGTATGTGAGTTAGGGTACACTTTTGCAAAGAAAATGCATTTGAAAAGATATGTGTGTATATAAGGTGGAAGGAAGTGTGCATGATTTATACAAGAGTGAAAGGGAATATAAAAGGGAGGGTACATTGTTGTATAGCTATTTAAGCCATGTTTTAGACACGTTATTTTAGCAAACTAGGCCCGCCGCTGTGCACTTTACCCCAGTTATATTTTACTCAGAATTGATTTATTTTTCTAGCATTACCCCCATTTGCGATGTTGTTCTATTTTCTCTATCTGTGTGTTCTTTCGCATAGGAAAGCATTACATTCTTAGCACTGCATTCATTTCACTTTGTGCTTTCCTCAAGGCTGCAGTCAGATAGGCTTGCCAGCAAAAGTGGTACGCTGTGTCTCCGACATTCACAGAAACATACATATTCTTCAATGGGGACCCTTTCTTAGAACATAAACTGTTTTATTATAAAAACACTTATCTGTTCCACACACATTAGAGGGAGATTCCAGTCAGATGACCACGACTGCATGCTGATTGCTGAACGTCTTAACTACAGCTGCTTGTTTAGACTGCCAAATACCTGGCCTATAAGAGACAGTGGGCCTGATTCTAACTTTGGAGGACGGTGTTAAACCGTCCCAAAAGTGGCGGATATACCACCTACCGTATTACGAGTTCCATAGGATATAATGGACTCGTAATACGGTAGGTGGTATATCCGCCACTTTTGGGACGGTTTAACACCGTCCTCCAAAGTTAGAATCAGGCCCAGTGTCTTTCTAGACAAAAGGATTCCTTGTTCAGTTATGCGGGATGATATCTTCCCGGGGGGATCCTAAAGGGCAGATTAGGGCTTCTCATGCCGTGTTTAGGTACGAAATATATATGTAATTCAAAGTGACAGTGGGACTATTGTTGTGTTTCACTCCCCTTATCACAATTTTGCTTCTAGTGTGTTTTATCATCCTAGTTATTGTAATACATGCCATTTTATCTAAGATGCAGTTACTCCAATAAACTTTATTGAAATATACTCTGCTTCTGTTTGTCTTTGCATGTGTGAGACTAATGTAACTGAGAGAAAGGGATGAGATCTGATTGACTACGATTCCCCTCAGTAGTCTTCCCTGTCAAACACCCGGTTGCAACAATCAACTCCACTCTTTGTTGGAGATGAAGCACTGTTAGTTCGCTGGAAAAATCCAGATTAGGCCAACAGGCGTCACATGGTGTGGGATTGTACTCAGTACCTCACAATTCAGGTGATTCTGCCACCCAAATCCAGTAGTCTCATTAGGATAATGAGAACCTATGTGACATGGTGCCGCCAACGTTTGGTCAGGCACTAATTTTCAGATCCTCCTAAATATCGCTGTCTCACTATGTGCTAAAGGCACCTCAATACTATATACAGAGATGTCTGTGGTATTGAGGATTTCCTCCTCAGGTAAGTAGGTAGTACCTAACTAACGCTGTAGGTTGTTCAAGCTTGAACTTTAAAAGGATCAATCCCTATTTGGTGTCCTTATCTGTAAACAAATATCTTTACCTTTACCATGGCGAACCCACAAAGGGTAGTAATTGCAGCAAACATGTGACCACCCCTCACTGCACATTTAAGGGCAAATGGCCTCACAGCTCAGGGGGGGTCAATCAATTTACATTTGTTGTTGAGACTCATCTGGCCTACAGAACAGAAGCATTGTATTCCTGTCTCACTTTTCCAGCAGTTGATTGGAACACAAATGCATTTCATCACTATATACCTGCTAACATACCTGCACCACACAGAGCTTGTTCATATTTAGAGATACCTCTATCTTATCAAGACCATAACAATTGGCTTGATGGTGTCCTACCACATACAATATTACATGTTGGGTTAGGTAATCTGAGCAATGATGGCCCAACCTGGCCTTTATTGCCCACATATACACCGCACGCTGATGCAGCAACCTTGGCGGTAGCTGAGGTTCACCACTTATATACAGAGCTCATGGTAATACACAGACTGTTAGTACAGTTTGTAATGCAAACATTAAATACTAACCCAGCACGTGCTGCTCCAGTGCAACCACATGCAGTTACACCAGGCTTTTAATCCTGTGACTGTACATTCGATCATGGGAAAAGTACCTGCGAAGTGGGAAGAAATTCTGATCTGTTTAGCTCAAAAAATGAATGCTCTGGAAGCAGTGTTCCCCATATGATTCCTTAGGAGAAACATAGAATATTCACTATGTGCTTGCCATTTGGGATGGTTTCCACAGTACACAACTGCAACATTTGGGGCATGGTATTTGCCACGCTCTATACTACTTCTCACGGTACACCAACACTTGGCAATCTTTTGGCGGTGTTTAACCAAATTCAAGATAACTATGGGGCTGCCTCGGCCCTTGATTTGGGGATTGGTAGAAATGGGGTCTTTGGTTGGTAGTCAGATTACCCCCGTCCAAGCAAGGACCCTCACTCTAGTCAGGGTAAGTAACACATAATCTAAATTATCCTGTGCCAACCCTCTGGTAGCTTGGCACTAAGCAGTCAGGCTTAACGTAGAAGGCAACATGTAAAGTATTTGTGCAATAAATCATGCAATAAAACAGTGCAAACACAACAAAAATACACCACACAGGTTTAGAAAATATAGAATATTGATCTAAATAGGTTAAGGTCAAAACAATCAAAATGTTGATAAATACAAGTTGAAATATCGCTTTTGTTCTTAAAAATAACAATGGTTTCTTGTGAGAGCAAAGTACATGGTTTGCATCTAAATTATCCTCATGGGACCGCAGAGGAGGAGATGCATGGAAAACGGGGAGGTGTGCGTCGATTTCTCCGGGCACACACAGAAGATGTGTCAATGCTTTTCCACGCAGCAAGGCTTTGTGTCGATTTCTGGCGTGCAGGCTTGGATCCTCTTTGAGTTGCAGGGTATTTGGACACCCCAGACACGATGTGGAGAAATCCAGGATGTACAAGATGAAGTCACAGGAGCTGTGTCGATCTGGTGGGCGATGAAGGGAAATTTTTGTCGCATGGCAGGTGCTGCTTTGATTCCTCTCGCAGGAAGTTGCCTATGTCGTTCCGGTTCGGCAATTCGCTGATCCGGTGGGTCATGCATCAAAGTTCCAGTCGCAACGCTGGTGCTGTTTTGATCTCTACTCGGGGAGCCGGTTCGGCGATCCAGTGATTTTCTCACTGCAGGGCAGGCTGTGCATTTATTCCGGCAGGCTGTACGTCGAATTTCGCAGCACAAGGAGTTCTTTGAAGAGATGAAGACTTTTTGGCCCTGAGACTTCAGGAAACATGAGGCAAGCTCAATCCAAGACTTTGGCGAGCACTTCTCAGCAGAGCCAGAGGGCAGCAAGGCAGCAGGGCAACGGCAAGGCAGCAGTCTGTTACAGCAAAGCAGTCAGGTGAGTCCTTTGGGCAGCCAGGCAGCTTCTCTTAGCAGGTTGCAGGTTCTGGCTCTGTGTTTCTTTCCCAGGAGGTATCTTGTCAAGAAGTGTTAGAGTTCGTAGGGTCAGAGACCTGGCTTAAACACCCAAATGTGCCTTTGAAGTGGTGGATACTTCAAAAAGTGGATTAGGTCCCCTTTCTGTTCCATCCTGTCTGCCATGGTCTCAGTAGGGGGTTTGGCAGTCCATTGTGTGAGGGCAGGCCACTGTCCTTTGACATGTAAGTGTCAGGCCCTTCACCCACCCATCCCAGGAAGACCCTTTCAGTATGCAGATGTGTGTAGGTGTGACTGAGCACCCTGTGTTTGGGATTGTCTGAGTGAAATGCACAAGGGAGCTGTCAACTAACCCAGCCAGACATGGATTGTAAGGCACAGAAGGATTTAAGTGCAGAGAAATGGTCACTTTCTAAAAGTGACATTTCTAAACTAGTAATATTAAATCCAACTTCACCAGTCAGCAGGATTTTGTATTACCATTCTGGCCATAAAAATATGACCTTGTTACTCCTTTCAGATCATAATCTACCACTCAAACAGTATATGAGTGTAGCCCTAATGTTAGCCTATTAAAGGAGCAGGCCTCACAGGAGTGTAAAACAAATTTAAGAGTTTTACACTACCAGGACATGTAAATTACACAGGTACACGTCCTACCTTTTCTCTACAGAGCACCCTGCCCTATGGGTTACCTATGGCCTACCCTGGGGGAGACTTATTGGTAGAAAAAGGGGAGTTTAAGGCTTGGCAAGTACTTTTAAATGCCAAGTCGAATTGGCAGTGAAGCTGCACACACAGGCCTTGCAATGGCAGGCCTGAGACATGGTTAAGGGGCTACTTATGTGGGGGGGCACAATCAGGGCTGCAGGCCCACTAGTAGCATGTAATCTACAGGCCCTGGGCACATGTAGTGTACTTTACTAAGGATTTATAAGTAAATTAAATAAGCCAATTGGGTATGAGCCAATGTCACCCTGTTTTAAGGGAGAGAGCACATGTATTTTAGCACTGGTTAGCAGTGGTAAAGTGTGCATAGTCCTAAAACCAGCAAAAACAGTGTAAAAAAGTAGAGGGAGGCAGGCAAAAAATTAGGGGTGTCCACCCTAAGGCTGTCAGGTCTAAGAGGGATGCAATTGATGGGCAATTTTGCTACAGTGGCCTCAATAATATTGAGTAATCTCAAAGGGGAGGCGGTTGCACCAGCAGTGCGTATGCAGCTCCGGGACATTCCTGCACAGGATAAAGAACGTGAGCTGGCAAATATTATCGCTGAGACCTACTCTAGTATTGGTCAAGATAGTCTGGGGGGGTCAGACACATGAAACTGTTACATGGTAGATCTAATAAAGATTCTACCAAGCAAGCACCTGAAGATTAAAAAAATGCTGGGATAAAAACCAACAAACACCTGAAAAAGAAAGGAGAGAATCTCTGCATTCGGAGGCCCCTCAAAACCACTATAATCTTAGAAATAGAGATAGTATAAAAACACCTAACATACATCAATATACTGATACACGCCAATCTCGTTCCTTTTAGGACTCACAGGAAAAATCCAGTGAGAGAGGTAGGCGGTCAGAGCAGCGAACAGAGTACATGAAAACAAGAAAGGATGCACAACGCTTGTTTGAAGTTTCTGTTAAGAAAGAAACAAAACCTTTCCAACAAAAACCCCAATTCAAAAAGGAAAAAAAGTGGCAGCAGTTGCAATACTACATGCCACTCAGGAAGAGGGCTTTACTGAAGAGAAGAGCGGGAAGTGGGCACTCACACTGGTAGACAGTGCAGCAGAGCTCACAATAGTTCGCCGAGATCTTCAAGAGCATCTGGAGGTAAAAGCAATAGAGGACTTCTTACAAGTTGAGACTGCGGACATGTGTGTCTCCACGGCTGACAGGGTGCATAAAGTAACTATACAGTTAGGAGACATTAAACGCACAATCGCCACCATCTTTTGGGATTGCGTTATTACCATTTATGATATTTTGCTCTCTGAGAAGGATTGGCCACCAGAGTTTGTCCGTAATCTCCCTTATGGGGAAGAAATAATTGAAAAGTCTTTATAGCCCCTTACTCCCATAAAACTTGCATACATAAATGGCATTGATTTGGTAGTGGTGCAGGCACCCACGTTATATCCAAACCACGTAGAGTGGGATAAAGATTCCCTCTATCATGTAATACCCATTAAATTCCAACCTCAACCACAATATCCAATAAAGCATGAAGCTAAAGCAACCGTGAGGAAAATCCTAACACACTTAGAGTCCCAGGGCGTAATTGAACCCTGTGTCTCACCAATGAATAATCCAACGTTCCCCATAGCTAAAGTAGACCATTCATATAGAATAGTCTTCGACTACAGACATTTAAATAGTCACACATGCACATTTGCTATACAAAATGCACACAGCACAGCACCTATGAACAATATAGAGTGCAAAAAATATAAAACAACGGATTTTAAGCCAAAATAAAGCATCTGAAAATAGGGACTTCACAAACTTCAGCGCTTTAGGCACTCCGAAACTTTTTTGCCAACTCCCACATGGGTACTAGACTATTCCAGGACTGTTTTCAGCTCATGTCACATCTATTTTACATGACATTGACCCTGAGGCGTTGTCCTACATGGATGATATCTACCTTACGGATGACGACCTCATGCAACAAATAAGACGGATAGTCTGCATTGTTGTGGCATTTGCCGAAATAAAATACAAATTCAATTAAAAAAAATAGCCTGTCCTGTTTTTGGGATACAAATCATCAGATGAAAGCAGGAGCCTAGTTCCCCAATTTTTAGAAAAATGAGCACAACTACAACTTCCAAACACCATCAAAAAGCTCCAGTCTTTATTGGGCTTTTTAAATTTTGGCAGAACTTACATTCCAGATTATGCACAACCTGTTAAAACTTGATATGATTTGATACGCCCTGACTTTTCCAGCAAATACTGGACAGTCGAACACACACGCGTTCTCAGAGCATTACAACAAGACATGCTTGCAGCTAAACACCTACACACAAGAGACAAAAAAGTACACTTGGTCATCAGAGTGATTGGTGGTGTGATTGGTTTCACCTATGTAATGTTCAATGAGGGTGAAACCGTCCCGACTGCATTCAAATCACATTTATACTCTTCAGAAGAACAACGCTTTGCTCCCACTGAGAAAATTCTCATTGCTGTTCAGATGGCTGTTATCAAAGAGAGACCTCTGGCCCCGGGGAAACATATCATTGTTGTATCGGCCATCCTGGCCCTTGAGACTGTCACTAAAGCTAGCGTTCCCAATGCTAAAGCACTGCATCCACCTTGGATTCGATGGGCAACATCTCTGATGGCCACTGATGATGACTATATTTTTTACTCAAAATTACAAACTCAAGAATTTTTGCAATATAAACCTGAATACCCAGTTCCAGCAACACATTGCCTATTGAACAATACCAAACAATTATGCACATTGATGGTTCAGCCCAACCAGCTATAGGCACAAATAATCAATACTCCACTGCTTCAGCAGTCATGAGTGGCTACATGAAGGATGGTGAGTTCCATTCACAGCATACTTATACGCAGACCTTAGGGGACTGCACTTCACAATTGGCAGAGCTTATAGCTCTGACAATGGCACTGGATCACACGGATCCTGAACTGATTTATGATTGTCTGTGATTCGTACTATGGTGTCCAGTCCTTCAATGAATATCTGCATTACTGACACCAGAATGGGTTCAGAGATTCAAAAGGAAACACCATTAAACACAGACTTTTGTGGGGGAAATTAGCAGATCAACAGGAAATGCTACATAATGTCCTTATTGTACATACACTAGAACACAAGCGTGTTGGAGCACAAGTTGCTGGCAATACCTTGGCTGATGAAGCAGCCAAATCAGCAGTAACTACGGCTTCTCTTGCTGCAGTAACTCATTCTAGAATGAAATTGGATGATAAAACACTGGCTGCCCTGAAAGCTTTGGCTGATGGCATGCTCTTGCCAAAGGGATATCCTGCTAACTATTCCTACCAAATATCATGCATTAATACAGCCCTAGTAGTATTACCAGGGGTGGGTAATCATGTGATTCCCAATCAGGATCAAAGACCAGAATTGATCAAAGCAGTGCATGAGGGAGTTGCTTCTACCCATGCTGGTGTGGCACTACAATATCATTGTGACAAGCATGCTATTGGTTGCCAGGTCCTTATAAATAGACCAAGCAGTATGTCCTTTGTTATGACATCCGTCAGCAAGTAAAAGGGTCCACTGTCAAATGCTCACCCCAAGCACCCCTCCTAATTTCTAACAAACCGTTACAATGTGTGTACTGACACCTGACAGTACATACAAAAATGTTTTAGTCGCTGTTGACTCATGCTCCAGATTTCTATGGGTTTGGCCACAATGCTCAGCTGATGCTCGAACTGTTATTAAAGATTTTCAAGTCTTTATTAGTACATATCCAGGGCACTGCTTTTCCCTCAAGGGCCTCCAGGGATGCCACGGCTTCGTTATGGGTCCAACTGCATTATTCCTCTTCATTTCCTCCCAAGGGAAATAGTGTTGTGGAGAGAAGAAACCAGGATTTAAAACAATCCTTAACAGCCAGAGAATTAGGCATGGGTCGTAGTTGGCTTACTCACCTGCATGGAATCCAGAGAGCAGTTATTAATAAGTCCAGAAGGTCCCAGGGGGGCGTACCTCGTACAAATGCCTGTTCAATCAACAAATGTATGTTCCAGATCTTGATTGTCCTGGCGCGGAGGTGGAAGACAAACCTTTTGACATAAATGAGCATGTCACTGTCTTGCAGGGCTCACCACAGTTCCGTGATGACAGCGCATCTGCCTGTGCCGCCTTCTTGGAAATAAGGGATGCATTAATTACATCTACCTGCTGGATTCCAATAGTTGGGGCTATAGTGCGTGAAAATATTGCTGAGAAAAAGGAGATTGGTCCTTCCTATTGTGCACCAGTTCCAGTCCTGGGAATACATGGTAACAGAACTGGAATTCTACTACCGCGCCTGGTTCTAAAGAAAATCACTTTGTCTCCATCAACAATGTTAAGCTACACTATATGGCTGATCCTGCACAGCAGACCTAGAGAACTCCTGGGTAGTATCCAAATCTTTCATTAGTTCCACTAACTTCTTCTGCGACAAGTAATGCCATCACCATTGAGCACTTCTACTCATATTCTACATAAATGGATGGTATAGACTACAATTAACCACCTCAAGAGACTTCTGCTAGCTCTCCTCTTCCAATCATGGCTCACGTTTTTTCACAAACTGTTTCTGGATATTTTGGTGACATCAATGACACTTTCACGGACTCATCTGCCTCTACTGCCAAAGAACTGTCAAGAGCATGTAAGCTGATGATTTGGCTCAAAACTAACTATTTTATTCTTCCATGGAACTATATATGGCTCTTATTAACTGTACTTGCCTTCCTTCTTTGGATTGGATTTGTCATTGTTTTCTTTTTACTGATAAATGGTCATTACCGCCCTGAACGCTCTACAGGTGAACTGGTGGATGAGATCCTAAAAGCACATTTTTCCTCTCACAAAGTCCGCAGAGAATTGTCCCTAGTGAACATTTCAGCTCTACCAATTCCTGATTGTACTGTTTGGGATAAGGTATCACTTGATATATATGGCCTGACAGACGTAATCCAAATTCCAAATGTATTTAAACTTTTCCTGAACAATGCTGTAACACCCAGAGTAGTTTCTGATGATTGGGATGTAAAAACAGTTGATTCTATGATGTCTGATTTGCAATATTTCACTTTATTAGAAAATGTGAATGTTTATCAATCCAAAGAAAATTAGGGAGATATGTTCTGTAATATGTATTATGGACATCATTTCATTCACAGAACAAGTACACCAAAGACTATTTTTAATTATACGCAGTGAGAACACGGTCCGACTCCGCCAGTCAAAACACATGTTGAAAAGTTTGCATATTTCTCTAGGGACAATGTTAAAAATACTGAGTCATATTACTTTAAATTGCCAGTAATGGAAAGTCAACACGTTTTATTGACTGATACAGAATTGATTTACTCTGATTCCTTTCTTTCACGGTTAGCTATAGAAGGCTATGAATAGTGGTTGAAGTCGATAGACTTAAAAAGTATGTGGGGAACAAAAAATTGGCAAATAAGGGAAAGGAAACTTAATTTAGATCATGCCTGATACCTGTTCAAATGATATTTTTTAATGAAACTATACAACAGACAAGTTGCTTAGGCTTAGCAAAAATTAAGGAATTGAATGTGCCTAGCATTCCAGCCCCTGCAAAGTTTTATAAATGGCAAAAGTATATAAATGCAACCGAAGATCAGCTTGATGAGCTAGTCCAGAATGGAACATTTAACACATCACTTTCACATCCTGGTGGGTGGGTATTGTGGCCAGTAGACACCAATGGGTGCCACACACATTTAGTAAACTCCACAGGGGTTTTAAAACAATTAGGCCAGACCCTCGCTATGTGTCATCGGAACACTCAGGTATCGTGACAACGTAAAGTGTAAGGAAATTATGCCTGCAGTGGTTGAAAAGTTCCTCACTTAGGGGGTCATTCTAACCCTGGCGGTCGGTGATAAAGCGGCGGCCAACCCGCCAACAGGCAGGCGGTCCAAATGATGGAATTCTGACCCTGGCGGGAACCGCCAACACAGCCCGCCACATTAACACTCCGACCGCCACGGCGGGACCGACAAACAGCGCGGCGGTCACCGGCAACAGGCAGGCGGCAGACAATGTACCTCCCACCCTATCACAACTCACCAATCCGCCACCTTTTCCGGGGCGGGAACCCCGCCGATAAAAACACGGCGGAAACAGACTACGAACGGGAAAACGCTCACCTATACACACTCCACGAGGAAGGAGGACAGCATGGAGCCCGAATTACACATCCTACCGGCTATTGTCTACCTGCTCATCTACCAGGAGTACGAACGCCGGCGCAGACGACAACGGTGAGTACTGCACCTACGACACAGGGGAGGGGGGAGGAGGAAAGGTTACGTGCACACACATACGCGATACACCCACCCCCCCCCAACCCACCCCCCCAATACCTACACACCAATGCAGAGCAACAAGTCAGAGTGACACCCCTCAAACCCCCCGGAAGAATGCAAAGACATAATTCAAATGAAGTTTAAAATTTATGTATAAAATAGGTTCATTGAAGTCATGGTAAATATGCCATATGAAATATACAAAAGAAATAATGAACATAGTGCAAAGTGTAAACATAGTCAATAAGTCCTGCACAGTCCGTTCAATATCCATAGTCCGTGGGCCAATGTGTACAAACACATGGGCAAAGCCCACACAGGAGACCGGAGACCATTGGAGAGAACACTGCAGGGGCATCAGATGATAAAACAACAGGCACCTCAGGGGGAAGGGAAAGGGGGGCACCTCAGCCACATGAGTCCACGACGCCAGATCCACGAGGGGCCTCCATGACCACTGTACCATCCTGGGGATTGCAAAGCCACAGTCCATCAGATGGATAACCGACTCCACTGGTATTGGAGGAGGCATGGTGCCCAGAGTGCTTCGTGAACACCTGCTCGACACAGAACCGGCACTGTCAATGGACCAGTGGTGCTTGAGACGGCGGTGCCCAGCGGAGCGGTGCTTGAGACGGCGGTGCCCAGCGGAGCGGTGCTTGAGATGAAGGGCCCAGCGGAGCGGTGCTTGAGATGAAGGGCCCAGCAGAGCGGTGCTTGAGATGAAGGGCCCAGCGGAGCAGTGCTTGAGAGGAAGGCCCCAGCGGAGCGGTGCTTGAGATGAAGGGCCCAGCGGAGCGGTGCTTGAGATGAAGGGTCCAGCGGAGCGGTGCTTGAGATGAAGGGCCCAGCGGAGCGGTGCTTGACAGGAAGGCCCCAGCGGAGTGGTGCTTGACAGGAAGGGCCCAGCGGAGCGGTGCTTGAGATGAAGGGCCCAGCGGAGCGGTGCTTGAGGCGGCGGTGCCCAGCGGAGCGGTGCTTGAGATGAAGGGCCCAGCGTAGCGGTGCTTGACAGGAAGGCCCCAGCGGAGCGGTGCTTGAGATGAAGGGCCCAGCAGAGCGGTGCTTGAGATGAAGGGCCCAGTGGAGCGGTGCTTGAGACGGCGGTGCCCAGCGGAGCGGTGCTTGAGACGGCGGTGCCCAGCGGAGCGGTGCTTGAGATGAAGGGCCCAGCGGAGCGGTGCTTGAGATGAAGGGACCAGCGGAGCGGTGCTTGAGACGGCGGGGCCCTGTTCAGGGGTGCTCTTCACGGCGGGGCCCTGTTCAGCGGTGTCTGTCTTGGCAGGGCCCAGCGGAGCGGTGCTTGAGATGAAGGGCCCAGCGGAGCGGTGCTTGAGACGGCGGTGCCCAGCGGAGCGGTGCTTGAGATGAAGGGCCCAGCGGAGCGGTGCTTGACAGGAAGGCCCCAGCGGAGCGGTGCTTGAGATGAAGGGCCCAGCAGAGCGGTGCTTGAGATGAAGGGCCCAGCGGAGCGGTGCTTGAGACGGCGGTGCCCAGCGGAGCGGTGCTTGAGATGAAGGGCCCAGCGGAGCGGTGCTTGAGATGAAGGGCCCAGCGGAGCGGTGCTTGAGATGAAGGGCCCAGCGGAGCGGTGCTTGAGACGGCGGGGCCCTCTTCAGCGGTGCTCTTCATGGCGGGGCCCTGTTCAGCGGTGCCTGTCTTGGCAGGGCCCTCTTCAGCAGTGCTCTTCACGGCGGGGCCCTGTTCAGCGGTGCCTGTCTTGGCGGGGCCCTGTTCAGCAGTGCCTGTCTTGGCGGGGCCCTGTTCAGCGGTGCCTGTCTTGGCGGGGCCCTGTTCAGTGGTGCCTGTCTTGGCGGGGCCCTCTTCAGCGGTGCTCTTCACGGCGTGGCCCTGTTCATCGGTGCCTGTCTTGGCGGGGCCCTCTTCAGCGGTGCTCCTCACGGCGGGGCCCTGTTCAGCGGTGCCTGTCTTGGCGGGGCCCTCTTCAGCGGTGCTCTTCACGGCGGGGCCCTGTTCAGCGGTGCCTGTCTTGGCGGGGCCCTGTTCAGCAGTGCCTGTCTTGGTGGGGCCCTCTTCAGCGGTGCTCCTCACGGCGGGGCCCTGTTCAGCGGTGCCTGTCTTGGCGGGGCCCTCTTCAGCGGTGCTCCTCACGGCGGGGCCCTGTTCAGCGGTGCCTGTCTTGGCGGGGCCCTCTTCAGCGGTGCTCTTCACGGCGGGGCCCTGTTCAGCGGTGCCTGTCTTGGCGGGCCCTGTTCAGCGGTGCCTGTCTTGGCGGGGCCGCTTCAGCGGTGCTCCTCACGGCGGGGCCCTGTTCAGCGGTGCCTGTCTTGGCGGGGCCCTCTTCAGCGGTGCTCTTCACGGCAGGGCCCTCTTCAGCGGTGCTTGTCCTGTCTTTCAAGGGAGCCAGACCTGGCCAAGACTCCCCGCTTAGTCGCCCTCCGACCTTGCAGTAGCAGGGCCCTCCTGTGATGGAGTCTTGTGCCCGTGGGTGTCGTCCCTTTCACCCGGTATGGGGCTGGTGGGGCCCTCCTGGTGCGCTCGGCTGCTGCATGTCTTCTCCGCCCTGCTGCCCTTGCCCTCCTTCGCTGCAGCTCTCTGGCCCTTGCCTCCCTTAGATGATGTGGCAGGTGACGTGGCAAGGCCACTCTCCTTGGTGTCAGCCGTCTCAGGCTTTTCGCGCCGGCCCTTAATTTTTCTTGTCCTCTTCCCAGGGGGTGGGCTGGCTGTCCCCTTGCTGCTGGCCGATGTTCCTTCCCTAGGAGCTGGTGGACTCCAATAGCCCTGCACTATGGTGATACTAGATGCAGGGCTGGTGGTCGCTGAGGTGCTCTTTGGACTCTTACCAGATGGAGGGGGTGGGTCAGGTGATGCAAAGAGGTTCATTTTGGAGAGGAAAAGTTTTTTAGGAGCAATGGGAAGGGTAGGTGCAGTGGGTATGGGAGTGGAGGAAGAGGATGTGGTTGTAGGAGAGTCAAGTGTTCTGTCTTTGGGTGCAGGTGCTTGGGCTGGAGGCTGTCGTGAGGTGGATGGCTGTGTGGTGGGTGGCTGCCTGTGTTTGTGTGGTTTGGAAGAGGGGGTGACAGACACAGTGGGAGAGGACACAGGGGACGTGCAAATGGCAGTGGGGGTGGTGACTGCACGTGTGCTGACTGTAATGGAGGGTGTGCTGGTGATGGAAGTACTGGCTGATGGTGGTGTGCATGCAGGTGTGAGTGGAGACGTCACAGGGAGGGAGGAGGGAGATGAGGAGGAGGGGGACACAGAGGTGGTAGTGACTGTTGGCATGTATGCATCTGGATGTTGTTTGTGTGAATGCTTGTGTGATCTGTGGTACTTATGTCTAGATGAGCTGCCCTTGGGTGTTGAGGTGTGTGCAGGCTGGTCTGATGGTGTGGATGGGAAAGGCTGAGGAACAGGAGACTGGGACTGGGTGGAGGGAGTCAGAAGAGGGAGGCTGGAGACAGGGACAATGGCTGCCGTCAGTGCTGAGGCCAGAGCGTTGAACGATCGCTGATGGGCAGCCTGACCCGAATGAATGCCCTCCAGGTATGCATTGCTCCGATGCACCTCCCTTTCCACCCCCTGGATGGCATTCAAAAGGGTAGACTGCCCAACAATGAATGTCCGGAGGAGGTCAATGACCTCCTCACTGAGGGCAGCAGGGGTAACTGGGGCAGGGCCTGAGGTGCCTGGGGCGAAGGAGATGCCCGTCTTGGTGTGCAAGCGGGCACGGGGCGAACGCTGAGGGGCTGCTTGGAGGGCGGAGCTGGTGCGCTGGGTGGCGGCTGTACCTGTAGTTGCGGTGGGCACGGATGTTGCCGCCACCGCAAGGGAGCTCCCTTCCGAGGACGTGTCGGTGTCGCTGACGTCTCCATGGGTCACCGTTGTGGAGCTCCCCTCGCCCTCCGTCTCACTGCTGAACTCGGAGTCGGTTGCATGGCCCTCCGGGGCCATGTGAGATGCAGCTCCCTCGTGCGCCGATGCCACTTCTCCTCCGTCTGATGATGCTAATGCACACATGCACAGGAAGAAAAAGAAAATGGGTGGGGGGGAGAAATGAAGACAGGTTGAGTGTATGCATTGGCAACACTGTTGGCGGAGAGGACAGACACAGAAGCCCCCTGCACTACGCTGCGCAATCGGGGTACACTACTCAGTTCTTGTGACTAGGCCTACAGGTCTATGGACGACAAATGCACACATGGGTGATGCAGGACCATGGATAGCTGTACTTGGCACCCTACAGAGGTGGGGGGCGGGGGCACAGGGCCATGGCTAACGGAGGGGACTAGCCTACAGAAAGCGCCCTGGCCTTGAGTTACCCACAGCCCTCCTCCCCAACCCAGACACCTCCACTGCGCGCAAAGATAGCTGAATGTGCTGATACTCACCCCCTTGTGTCTGCTGTGATGTCCTCACGCGCCCATCCAAATCGGGGTAGGCCACCGCCAGGATCCGGGACTTCAGGGGGATCAATTGGCGGCTGGCACCCCTCCTACGTTGGGAGGCCATCCCCAGCAGAGACTCAGCGGTCTTTCTGGTCCCGCGGCGGATGTCCTCCCACCTCTTTCGGCAGTGGGTGCCCCGTCTGTTGTGGACCCCCAGGGCCCAGACGTCCTTGGCGATGGCACGCCAAATGTCGATCTTCTGATGGGCGCTGACCTATTTGACATGTACAGGGTGGGAAAGGAAATATCATCACTTTTCTGCATGGTAGATGTGAGTGGCTCCCCCTCCCCAACCTTGCCATGTGGCACATGTTCCCATCTGTCGTGCGTTGCACTCCTCATTCGCTCCCCTCCCCACCATCTTACATACACCCCACTCAATACAGGCATAGCCCATTCAGCGTGCACCCTGTGTACTAACCTGTTGGTCTGGAGGACCGTAGAGTAGCGCATACTGGGGGAGGACCCCATCAACAAGTTTCTCCAATTCTTCGGAAGTGAAGGCAGGGGCCCTTTCCCCAGTCGCAGCAGCCATTGTATCTCCCAGACCGAGGTCACAGCAGCACTTGCAGTATAGGTCCTCTCCTGTGGATGATCAGGTCTCGAGTGATTAATCAGATAGAAAATGGAGGTCACGCCCGCGGTGGTGCGTACCGCGGCGGTGCGTACCGCGACCGCCAGCGCACATCGTCATTGGCTCCTGAGACCCATAGGGTTCAATGTTAACCAATGCTGCTTTGCGCCGCGGTCTTCGACCGCCTACCGCCACGGTGTGCCATGCCAGTGCAGTGACCTCACATCCCACTGTCACACTTCACAGGTCAGGCAGCCGCCATTTCAAGGGCCCACATGGCATGATTTCTACTGCGTCACACAGGCCTAGGCCTTGCATTGCCACTCATACAAGCCGTTCCATGCATAGCGATTCGTGTACTGTGCAAGCTGTGTGAACGAACCTGTGGGTTGCTTGACTCTGTGCTCCATGTTGTCCTTCCTAGGCACCGTCCTCTGGGACTTGCGAGGAGAAGGATGAATCCTCCCGTGTACCGACCGCTGGTGGACCTGTCGACAATGGAAGAACGACATATCATACTTACATACCGGCTTGACAGAGCAACCATACATAAACAATGTGACCAGCTGGAGCCAGACCTGATGTCCCCCATCCGCCAACCCACAGGGATTCCCCCTCTGGTGCAGGTTCTGTCAGTACTCCATTTTTTGGCAAGTGGGTCGTTTCAGACAACAGTGGCCATATCATCTGGGATGTCTCAGCCTATGTTTTCTAAGGTTTTGTCCAGAGTGTTGTCTGCCCTGATGAAATACATGCGGAGCTACATTATTTTCCCAGAGGTGGGCGAATTGGCTACAGTGAAGGGTGATTTCTATGCCCTTGGACATATTCCCAACATCATTGGGGCCATTGATGGGACCCATGTGGCTTTGGTTCCCCCCAAAGACAGTGAGCAGGTGTACCGAAACAGAAAAAGTTATCATTCGATGAATGTCCAGGTGGTCTGTTTGGCTGACTAGTACATCTCCCATGTAAATGGCAAGTTCCCTGGGTCAGTGCATGACGCGTATGTCATGCGAAATAGCAGCATCCCTTATGTGATGGAACAGCTACAGAGACACCGTGTGTGGCTAATTGGTGACTCTGGTTACCCCAACCTGTCGTGGCTACTGACCCCAGTGAGGAATCCCAGGACAAGGGCAGAGGAACGCTACAATGAGGCCCATGGGCGAACTAGGAGGATCATAGAAAGGACCTTCGGGGTCCTGAAGGCCAGGTTTAGGTGCCTGCATATGACAGGGGGATCCCTCATGTACTCACCAAAGAAGGTGTGCCAGATCATTGTGGCCTGCTGTATGCTTCACAATCTTGCATTGCGACGCCAGGTGCCTTTTCTGCAGGAGGATGGTCCAGATGGTGGTGTTGTTGCAGCTGTGGAGCCTGTGGAGAGTGAAGAGGAGGAAGACGACGGGGACGACACGGACAACAGGGATACAGTCATATAACAATACTTTCAGTAGCACACAGGTAAGAAACAGCCACCCCAATTTACATTTACTTAAGGCCTCATGCGTCTCCACTGTCTGTGTTTCCCCCCAGTTCCTGTTAACTGATTTGTGACTTTCCCTTCCCTTTTCAGAGCTGTATGACCCACTGCCTGACTTCAGCTTTGTTTGCCCATGGACTAAAGCTTATTGAAATTGGTATGTTGTCATCAGAAAGTAACTGGACATTATTGAACCGTTATGTGTAATACATTTGTTAAGAATACAAGCAGACTCCTGTTTATTTAAGTGGAATAAGTGATTTATTTAAAGTGCTAGATATAGGTAAATGATTGGGAAACGGGGATGGGTGGGGGTGGAGTAATGTCCATGGCAGAGTCCAGTTCCCAGTCGCACAGGTGCATTGTCCATATGCCTGTGGAAGAATGGAGCAGGGGCAGTTCAAGGTTGGACAGGGTGACAATGTGGGACAGTGGGATGACATCAGGGGGTATCTTAGGCTAGCGGGGGTCTTGCAATCCTACTCTGTCTTCTTGTGAGATCTCAGGTTCCGCTTGCGGGGTGGTTCTTCTTCTGCAGGAAGTGGGGTTCTGGTGGCCTGTCGTTGTGTGGGGGCCTCCTGTCCACTGGCGTCGGCGGAGGTGGTAGGCTGTTCCTGGCCTGGGCTAGTGACAGGGGCCCTTTGGGGTGCCACATGGTCCCGCAATGTGGTGACTATCTGGGTGAGGGCCAGGACGATGGTCCCCATTGCGGAACCGATGTTCCTCAGTTCCTCCCTGAACCCCATGTACCGTTCCTCCTGCAGTTCCTGGATCTCCTGGAACCGGGCCAGTACCGTCGCCATCGTCTCCTGGGAGCGGTGGTATTCTCCCATGATGGAGGAGAGGGACTCTTGGAGAGTCGGTTCCCCGGGCCTGTCCCCCCCCTGTCGCACAGCACCCTCCCAGTTCCCCTGTGTTCCTGGGCCTCTGTAGTGGTGGACACACCGCTGATTTACGTGCCCTGGAGACAGAGGCATGAGCCCGCTGGGTGGGAGCTGTGCTGGTGTTCCCAGAGGGGGTTGGGTCTGGTGTAGCCTGTGGCTGTCTGTGGGGAACCGACTGTCCAGAGGTCCCCGATGGGCCGGGCTGGTCGTCTGGCTCCAGGGAGACAGAGCTGCTTTCATCGCTGGGGGCCTCTTCTGGGGGTGGGATGGACATCTCTGGACCCTCCTGGGCGGTGTGGTGGCGTTCGGGTCCTGCAGGGGTATAAAGGTATGGTTATTGCTTCTGTGTGTGGGATTTCGTGTGATGGGTGGGTGTCCGTGTACCCATGTGCAGGCATTTCCTTGTGGGGGCTTTTGTGAGGGTGGCTTGTGGGGGTGATGTGTGTGTGCAGTGGGCATGCTTTGGTGATGGGTGTCCATGCTTTGGGGTCGCATGCAGGGCTTGGTGTTGGGATGGGTGGGTTGTGATGGTGAGGCTTTTGCTAGGGGTTGGTGTGATGGGGGAGGGGGTGAGGGTGGGGGTATGATTTGGCATTCAGGTGGGGTGGGGGTGGGTAGTGAAGATTTGCCTTACCAGAGTCCATTCCTCCGCCTACTCCAGCAAGGCCATCAGGATGCAGGATGTGCAAGACTTCCTCCTCCCACGCGGTAAATTCTGGGGGAGTAGGTGGGGGTCCGCCGCCAGTCCTCTGCACCGCTATGTTGTGCCTTGATACCATGGAACGCACCTTCCCCCGTAGGTCGTTCCCTCTCTTCCTAATGTCCTCCCGATTGCGTGGATGCTGTCCCACCACGTTGACCCTGTCCACTATCCTTTGCCATAGCTCTATCTTCCTGGCAATTGTGGTGTGCTGCACCTGTGCCCCGAAGAGCTGGGGCTCTACACGGACTATTTCCTCCACCATGACCCTGAGTTCGGCGTCACTGAACCTGGGGTGTCTTTGGGGTGCCATGGGGTGGTGTGGTTGAGGTGTTTGGTGTCGTTTGTGGTGATGAGTGTGGTGCGTGTGGTGGTGTGTGGTGTTTGGTGCGTGGATTCTGTGTGGGTGATGGTGTTGTGTGCCTCTGTGTTGTGGGATTCTCTATTCTATGCTCTGTCTCTAGCCTTCGTCAATGATTTCGGGTCGTAGGGGCTTGTGGGTGATGTGGGTGTGTGTTTTATATTGTGTTGGGTGTGTGGGAGTGGTGTTAGTATGTGTATCAGGTGTGTGTATTTCGAACTGACCAATGTGGCTGAGTTTTCTATGTGTGTGTGTATTTTGAACGCGGTGGTGTGTAACGCCAATGGAATACTGCGTTTGAAAGACCGCCGCGTGGATTTGTGGGTCGGAATGGTATGGGCGTATTTCTGTTGGCGTGACTGTGGAGGTTTGGTCAGCGCCATTTTTTCGCTGACCTTTGGTGTGGCGGATTATTGAGGATGTCGGGTTTACGGCGGTTTGGCAGTTGCGGGTCAGAATGACCGTGGCGGTTTACCACGGCCGCGGCGGTGTTATGGCGGTCTTCTGACCGGCGGTAAGCGCCTTTTACCGCCGAGGTCAGAATGACCCCCTTAATGCTGTCAAAGAACACCTCAGACTCCTTTCAAATGATACAGGTTTACATAATTTCCTGTTAGGCCCCAGAAGACAACATTGAAAGGATGTGTAGTATAATGAAATTTGGAAACTTTCCCAACAAGATGCGGCTGCCCGATTAAGGCAAATATATCAGAAACATTTACAGAAAGCATTAGCCATTGTAGATAATGGGATTAACACCTTTTCCAACCAGATATACACTTAAACAACATTGGCCCTCATTACAACCCTGGTGGTCGGTGATAAAGCAGTGGTAATACTGCCAACAGGCCGGCTGTAAAAAAAAATTGAAGTTTGACCATGGTGGAAACCACCAACACAGACAGCCACTTTAACACATCGACCACCAAGGCGGTAGCAACAAGCATCGCAATGGTAACCGCCAACAGCCAGACGGAAGACAATGTACCACCCACAATATTACAACTGGCCTATCCCGCACCATTTCCAGGGTGGTACCAACGACATCAAAAGCACAGCGGAACAGTACACAGAAGGCAAAGGACTCACCTCCTGAGACTCAAGGAACAACCACGACGCCATGGAACCCGAACTGCAGGTGTTCCCCATGCTGGTCTTCCTCCTCCAAAACTAGGAATACCAAGGCCGGCGATGACGACCACGGTGAATACTGCCGCCTAGCACACAGGGGAGGGGGAAGGAAAAAGAGAGTGACACACACACGCAACACCCCCACCCAAACACCAGACACACAAACAGATGCAGTAACATTAAATATTCACCCCGTACCCCTCAGGAATAATGCAAGGACAAAATGATTTGAAGAAAGTGAGTGTAATAAGATAAAATACTAGAAATATGTCCTCAAAAATCTAAACAGTATTTACAGATATACAACTGTAGGGACACTGCCCAGTCCATAATGTCCGTGGGCCACAGGGCTGTATCACATAGGCCAAGGCCCCACTTGACTCCTGCCTCAATACGGAGAGAATGCTGATGGGGTGTCAGGTTGAAAATACACAGGCACCTCAGGGGGAAGGGGAAGGAGGGGCATCTCAGCCGGAAGATGATACAAATCCACTGCTCCTGGAGGGGGCTACATGCCCTCTGCAATGTCCTGGGGAGTGCAAAGCCACAGTCTCTCTAGTGTGTGGTTTGACCACTGCTTGGTCCTGAGTGTGCAAGGCCACAGTCTCTGAAGTGGATGGTTTGCCCACTGCTTTGTCCTGGGGAGTGCAAGGCCACAGTCTCTCTAGTGTGTGGTTTGACCACTGCTTGGTCCTGAGTGTGCAAGGCCACAGTCTCTGAAGTGGATGGTTTGCTCACTGCTTGGTCCTGGGGAGTGCAAGGCCACAGTCTCTCAAGTGGGTGGTTTGCTCACTGCTTGGTCCTGGGGAATACAAGGCCACAGTCTATCTAGTGGATTCCTTCTTCCACTGGTTCTGTAGGGAGCCTTGTGCCCAGTGTGCTTAATCCTGGCAAGGAGTGGGTGAGTGGATGCCTTCTTCCACTGGTTCTGGAGGGGGCCTTGTGCCCAGTGTGCCTCATCCTGGCAAGGAGGGGGTGAGTGGATGCCTTCTTCCACTGGTTCTGGAGGGGGCTTTGTGGCCTGTGTTGCAGGTCTTTGTGAGTGCACAGTCACAGTCTCTCACCTGGGTGTCATACCCAGACGAGATTTGCAGTGGGCAGGATGCATGACACTCCATGGAGGGAGGACTAAAGTCCATCCACCGGCGGCGACGGCTGCAGAGTGGTGGCAGTGCTGGTGCTGGTGTTGGTGCTGCCAATGGTGGGGGGAGGCTCCAGCCCTTCCCCTGCAGCCTCTGATGGCTGCCCACTGGGGCTGCTGCTGCTGCCAGTGGTGCTCGTGGCGGTGCTGCCAGCGGTGGGGGGAGGCTCCAGCCCTTCCCCTACAGCCTTGGACGTCTGCCCACTGGGGCTGCTGCTGCTGCCAGTGCTTCTGGTGGCAGTGCTTGTGGCGGTGCTGGTGGGGGTGCTGCCAGTGCTGGGGGGGGGCACCAGCCCTTTTTCTGCAGCCTCAGACGGCTGCCCACTGGGGCTGCTGCTGCTGCCAGTGGTGCTGGTGGCAGTGCTTGTGGCAGTACTGGTGGTGGTGCTGGTGCTGGTAGCAGTGCTGCCAGTCATGGGGGGATGCTCAAGCCCTTCCCCTGAAGCATTGAATGGCTGTCCACTGGGGCTGCTGCTACTGCCAGTGGGGCTGCTGCCGGTGCTTGTGGCGGTGCTGATGGCAGTGAAAGTGGCGGTGCTGCCAGTGGTGGGGGGAGGCTCCAGCCCTTCCCCTGCAGCCTCAGGTGGCTGCCCACTGGGGCTGCTGGTGGCGGTGCTTGTGGTGGTGCTGGTGGCAGTGCTGGTGTTGGTGCTGCCAGTGGTGGGGAGAGGCGCGAACCCTTACCCTGCAGTCTCAGATGGCTGCCCACTGGGGTTGCTGCTTCTGCCAGTGGTGCAGGTGGCGGTGCTTGTGGCGGTGCTGATGGCGGTGCAAGTGGCGGTGCTGGCAGTGGTGGGGGGAGGCTCCAGCTCTTCCTCTGCAGCCTCAGATGGCTGCCCACTAGGGCTGCTGCTGCCAGTGGTGCTGGTGGCGGTGCTTGTGGCAGTACTGGTGGCGGTGCTGCCAGTGGTGGGGGGAGGCTCTAGCCATTACCCTGCAGCTTCGGACGGCTGCCCACTGGGGTTGCTGCCAGTGGTGCAGGTGGCGGTGCTTGTGGCGGTGCTGATGGCGGTGCTGCCAGTGGTGGGGAGAGGCTCCAGCCCTTCCCCTGCAGCCTCAGATGGCTGCCCACTGGGGCTGCTGCTGCCAGCGGTGCTGGTGGCGGTGCTTGTGGCAGTGCTTGTGGCAGTGCTGGTGCTGCCAGTGGTGGGGGCAGGCTCCAGTCCTTCCCGTGCAGCCTCGGGCGGCTGAAGCGCCATGGTTGGTGGTGGGGGCTCAGATTCTGTCAGAGCACCAGGCCTCCTGTCCCTACTGCCTGCAGGGTCAAGCCCTTTGCCCTCCCCTTGGCAGCTGGTGGTGCCTCCTTGCCCTTGGCAGCTGGTGGTGCATCCTTGCCCTTGGCAGCTGGTGGTGCACCCTTGCCCCTGGCAGCTGGTGGTGCCTTCTTACCATTGGCAGCTGGTGGTGCCTCCTTGCCCTTGGCAGCTGGTGGTCCCTTCTTGCCCTTGGCAGCTGGTGGTTGTTCCTTGCCCTTGTCAACTGGTGCAGGCACACTGCCAGTACTGATGGGTGTCTCCTTGGAGCCTCTTACACCTGCAGTAGCTGCCGAAACTACAGTGGCCATGGACTGGCGGGCTGAGGTGCTGGCCTGGATTCTGCCCACCCTGGCCCGAAGTGAAGGAAAGAGGTCAAGAGTGGAGAGGAAAAGCTTCTTAGGGACACAGGGATGGGGAGAGGGTGAAGGTTTGGGAGTGGAGGAAGAGGGTGTGGTTGTAGGAGGTGTCTGTCTGCTATGCTTGGGTGCAGGTTCATGGGCTAGATGCTGTTGTGAGGTGGATGGCTGATGGGTGTCTGAGTGCTTGCGTTTGTGTACTTTGGGAGGAGGGGGCACAGACACAGTGGGTGAGGACAGAGCGGGGATGTGTGCATTGATCTGGGGGTGGTGACTGCCAGTGAAGGGCGTGTGTTGTTAGGAGAAATGGTGAGGGAGGTAGAGGATGAGGAGGTAGTGCATGCAGGTGTGAGTGTAGCTGCTACTTGGAGGGAGGTGGACGAGGAGGAGGAGGGGGAAACAGTGGAGGCAGTGGATGTTGGTATATCTGCTTATGTATGGTGTCTGTTTGAGTGCCTGTGTGATGATGTGTGGTGCTTGTGTTTGCCTGAGCCACTCCTGTGTGTTGTCTTGGGTGCATGCTGGTCTGATTGTGTGCTTGGGATAGGTTTGGGTTCAGGGGAATGGGACTGGGTAGAGGAAGTTGGAGTGGGGAGGCTAGAGACAGGGACAATGGCTGCCATCAGGGAGGAGGCCAGAGCCTGGAATGATCTCTGTTGGGCCGCCAAGCCAGAGTGAATGCCCTCCAGGAATGCATTTGTATGTTGCAAATGCCCTGCCAGCCCCTAGATGGCATTCACTATGGTTGACTGCCCAACAGAGATGGATCGCAGGAAGTCAATAGACTTCTCACTTTGGAAAGCAGGGCTAACTGGGGCAGGGCCTGAGGTGCCTGGGGCAAAGGGGATGCCCACCCTGCTGGGTGGGCAGGCACAGGAAAATCACTGAGGGGCTGCTGGGAGGGCAGTGCTGGTACGGGGGTGGCGGCTGTACCTATAGTTTGGGTGGCCACAGAGGTGTCCTCCACCAGCATGGAGCTTCCATCAGAGGAGGTATCACTGTCTGAACTGTCCCCTCCAGACTCCGCTGTGGTGCTCCCCTTGCCCTCCTTCCCACTGGTGCCCTCACGGTCGGTAGATTCGGCCTCTAGGGCCATGTGGGATGCAGCTCCATCCGTCGCCGGTGCCTCTGCTCCTCCAACAGATGATGCTAATGCACATAAGGACAGGGTGGCAAAACAAAAAGGGGGGAAGAGACAGAGGATACACTTGGTCAATGCCAGCAACAACACCACCGTTGGCGTACACAACACACAAGGGACAGCCCTACGCACCAGGCGTTGCACTACCAGTCACAATGCTAGTCACCAGGCCATGGACAGTAATACCTAACCCCAATAGCAGTTTTGGCAGGCTCTATAGGCCTATGAGGGGTCCCCTTTCTATCATCTGGTATTCATTATGGTACATTGACTGGGCATGGTCTCTCATGGGTGTACTTCACACAGTGTATCAAGTTTGTGTTTCATTAGGGTTATTTGGTGTATACTGGGGTCATGCCCACTAGTCAGGGGCACATTCATTACGTATGTGGTTTGTGCTGAGGGTACGTGTGTGACCTGGGTGGGAGTGTATGTGAGCCAAAAGTTACACATATTCTGGATTTGACATAGTTCTCCCTTGTTTTGTTTCCCCACTCCTGTGCTCTTGTGTCCCTGTGTACATTAGAATCATCTGGCAAGGGAGCTGAGGCAAGTGGGGATGCAGCAGCCCATGGTTCAAGAGAGGCAGAGTCAACCGACGCCAAGGGGACCAGTTGGTTGGAGGGCAAGAGGAGTACTAAGGGGGAAGCAACTACCACTGGAGATAGTGACTCTGACACCTCCTCCAATGGCAGCTCCATGGTGGTGGTGGACCCTACTGGACCCACTCATTCTTTGCCATCTTCTGCCACTCCCATACCATCACCGCCCACCCAGTTGCTCCCCATCGAGTTCTGTTCCCGCTCACCCAGGAGGGTGGGCCTCTCCTTCGCCCAAGGCACCTCATCCCCTACCCCCGTCAGCCCTGCTGCCCTCACGGAGGATGCTATTGACCTCCTGAGAACCATCTCTGTGGGGCAGACAACCATTGTGAATGCCATCCGGGGTCTAGCATCCCAGATACAGAAATGCAATGCATACCTGGAAGGCATTCATGGTGCCATGTCTGGCCTACAGAGATCTTTTCAGGATCTAGCCTCCTCTTTGATGGCAGCCAGTGTCCCTGAACGTTCTGTCCTACCTCCCACCACCTCTACCCCTTCCAGCACCCCAATCCCTTCACCCATCCCAAGCACACATACAGACAGCCATGCACACAGATCAACACACAAGAAGCACACTGAAAAACACAAGCACCACACTTCTCACCACAGGCATGCACAGACAACAACATCCACTTCCCCCAGTGTGTCACCCTCCCCCACCACCCTGTCTGTCACCTTACCATGCACACTCACATGCACTGCACCCTTAGTCACTGCTGCTTCCCCCGTTCTTTCAGTCACCACAACATCTGACATCCAGACATGCACCCCTGACACCACACCTGCACTCACCACGACTACATATACAGACACTTGCAGCACACTCACCAGACCTGCAGACACCCAGACAACATCCAACTACACTGGCAACCTGTCTTATCCCACTGTGTCCACCCCCCTCCTCCCAAAACACTCAGACATTTGCAGACATCCACACCACACCACACACATCCACCACACATAAGCATACTATACAGGCACCTGCATCCACGTACGGCACACCTACACTTGAAACAAGCACTCCCTCAACCTCCACTTCCAGACCTGCCTCCAAATCCCCTCCAACTGCACCTAAGAAGCTTTTCCTATCCTGTGTTGACCTGTTTGAACCTACTAGCCCACCCATCTTGTCCATAAACGTGTCGATGTCCTTGCCCAGTCCACTCCTTCCTCGTCCAAGTCACCCCAGTCCACCGTTCCCAGTCCTGTGCCCCTTGCCCAGGGAAGAAGAGGCCCGTGTTGCCCTAGGTCCCTCTGCTAACCCCCAGCACAAGCCCACTCCCCCTCCTTCCAAGGGCAAGCCCAAACCCCCTCCACCTTCAAAAAGTAAGCCCAAGAACACCCCTTCCAGACCTAAGTCCCCATACCCACCTCCCCCTGCCCCTGTTCCCTGAGATGCCTGGCTGACCCATTGATGCCCCTTTCCAGTGGAGTACCCTTTGCACACGTGGGAGTCAAGTTCGGCCTACATTGGCCCTTCAGGGACTTTCACATGGACTGGCCAATGGCCCTAATTGGATAATACTGTTTGTCGTTCGAATAAAATGTAAGTTCCCAGTGGTGCTATTGGCACAGTATTGTGACGTTGTTCAGTGTTTCACTGTGGAGGTGTGGTGTGCACTTTGGTGCAGGTCTTTGCTGCCTTGTGTCTGGTAGGTACATCTTGTTTTGGTATGTATGACTTGGGATGTGGGAAAGGGAGGGAGTGCGTTGCAGGGTGGGTGGGGTGTATGTGTAACTGTGCCCTTTCTTCCCATGTGTGCTAGGCTGTAGTACTTACTGTTTTCGTCTTCGGCAGTGGTCACGGTCATGGATGTATATGGCAAGGAGTAGCACTGCCATTATTTCCAACTCTCACTCCATGTCTGCGTCGGCGTGTTCTGTGTGCCTCCGGTGAGTGTTTCCTTTTATATTGTTTGTTTCCACCACGCTTGCCTGGCGGTGGTTCCCACCCTGGAACTGCTGGCGGTCTGGTGTTTCATTATCTGGTGGGCGGGTAGCTCCTTTCTGCCAGTCTATCGGCGGCCTCCTCCATCCTCGTCGAGACTACAAAGATGGCAGTGTGTGGATGGACCGCTACTTATTTTTTGTGTCTACAGCCATGTTCATAACGACCACGTAAGACTCTGATTTAGAGTTTGGTGGGTGGGTTTACTCCATAACAAACATGACAGACATACTTTCTGCCGTATCATGATTCCGATATAGCCTATGGAGATCATAATACGGCAGGCAGGATATCCGTCACAGAGTAACCTATCTGCCCATCTCAGGCCCTAAGTCCTATTGTAAAAATTTTATTGAGGCCTACCACTCAGTGTATCTGACTTGGGCTTCTTCAGGTTGCCCTCAAACTTTGACCCTGCCCCAGTCAAGCGCAACTAGATGTCTGTGGTTGGTGTTTTTTGCTTTTAGACACTAGAAAGCACACTTTTCAATTTCATCTTTAACATTTCATATCCACAGTTCCTTCATTGGATGTTTGTCATTTTGGTGTCAATTTAAAGATACAAATATTTCCTATTTTTCAAAATTAGTGTAGGATTTTTATTGAGTGAAGTATTTTACTTATTAACAGTTTTGTTGATTTCAAATGCTTTACACACTTGTCACTTAAGTTAGGCCTAATTGCTCGTGAGCCAAGCTACCAAAGGTTGAGCAAGGATTAATTTATGGAGTCCTTGGCTAGGCCTTAAGTGAGATTTTACCTATTACTAATTGTAGATACCTACCTGGCCTATCCACTTTCCAACATTTATTTACTGTAATCAATTACCTACATCTACTTCCAAAACACATTCATTTTTAGTAGCTCAATAAAATAACTGTTCTTAGTCTTTAAATATGTTTCTTCCTTCTTTGCTGCTCAATAGACATTTCCTTATTATCATCATGTTGTCGCGTAGGTTCTTATTATCCTAATGAGACTACTGGATTTGGGCAGCAGAACCACCTGAATTGTGGGGTATTGAGTACAATCCCACACCATGTGACGCCTGTCGGCCTAATCCTGATTTTTCTGGCCAACCAGCAGTGCCTCATCTCCACCGAGAGCGAGGATGATTGTGGCAACCAAGCGCATGACAGAGAGGACTCCTGAGGGGAATCGTGGTAGATCAGATCTCATCCCTTTCTCTCAGTTACATTAGTCTCACACATGCAAAGAAAAACAGAAGCAGAGTATAGTTCAATAAAGTTTATTGAGGTAACTGCATCTTAGATAAAATGGCATGTACTGCAATAACTAGGATCATAAAACATAGTAGAAGCAAAATTGTGACAAGGAGAGTGAAACACAAAAGCAGTCCGACCATACTGTCACTAGGAATTATATATATATTTCCTACCTAAGCTATGTTAGAGCACAGAGTGATAAGCCCTAATCCCCCCTCCAGGTTTCCCCCATGGAAAGACATCATCCCCCATACCTGAGCAAGGAAGCCTGTTGTCTAGAAAGACACTGTCCCTTATAGGCCAGGGATTCGACAGACTAAGCAAGCAGCTGTAGCGAATACGTTCAGCAATCAGCATGCAGTCGTGGTCATCTGGCTGGAATCTCCCTCTAACAAGTATGGAACAGAGAAGTGTTTGTATAATAAAACAGTTGATTCTAAGAAAGGGTCCACACGTAAGAATCTGTATGTTTCTGTGAATGCGGGAGACACAGTGTACCACTTTTGCCGGCAACCCTATCTGACTGCAGCCTTGAGGAAAGCACAAAGTGAAATTAATGCAGTGCTAAGAACGTAATGCTTTCCTAGGTGAAAAAAAAACAGATAAAGAATATAAAACAACACCACAAATGTCGGTAATACTAGAAAAATAAAGCAATGCTGAATAAAAGAAACTGGGCTAAAATGCACAACAGCAGGCCTAGTTTGCTAAAATAACTTGTCCAAAACATGGATAAAATAGCAATACAACACCCTCCCCTTGCCAGTTCAAAAGTGGTTTGAAGCTTAAAATTAAATAGAAAGCTACTAAAATCTATTCATAAAAGCATATAAATATGAATGTCAATAATGGCAAGTTAAAAGACACTTGAGCATGGTGTAAAAGGGGCAATTTAAAACATCAACAGTGGCACCAATAAAACCGAATCCAAAAGTCAATGTCATTTTTTTTAAATCTCCAATTATATCAGGGACAATTGAAGCAAGGTGGTAAAATATCCAAATAATTTTCAAGGAAAACCATAGAGCACTCTTATCCCAAAGCCATGAGCCTCAGCTGAGGCAGCAGAGTTCTGTGTTGTGCCCAATGTTGAGTTCAGAGCTGTAGTATCCATGAAGGCCAACTCATAAACAGCTTCCCGTAGCAAATGCACGCTCAATGCGCATGTCTGGTAAAGAGCCCTCAGTGAGAACATCAACAGATGAGCGTCCAATGTAAGCAAGCGCTGCATAGAAAGACAAACTTTCAGTGCACCTTCGAAAAAGCACCAAAGGCATCGAAATATGGGCTGTTCACAATCCAAAGCCAGTCTAAATGACAGACACCAGTCGCACTCCAGTTTTTCCAGGAGTGGTGCTCCAAAATACTGCTTCATGAGTTCATGACACAATTGCTCTGGTGGAAGCGCTTTCAGTCCTCATTGTTGTGAAGGGACATCCAGTGTACAGAAAAAACAGCAACAGCAGAATGCCACTTATTATAGCCAAAGTAATCAGAAATCCCCAGAAAATCCTCAAAAATAATGAGTGTATGGCTAAAGGTATTAAGACAAATATAGAGGAAAAGGTGTGAATGAAACCAGAACCAACAGCCTTAAAGAAATACAATATTCCAGTAGTACTAGACACGTTAAATATTCGTCCCACAAGTTCACCAAAGTGTCTTCGAAAGTTTGTACTTAAAAGGTCTTGCACGCAGATGTAAGAGCCACATGTTTTTGAAACAATAAAGCTTTGAGTTTGCTCAGCTTGTTAAAATTCACATCTAAAGTAGCAATATGAGGCCAAATCTCTGCTACTTCCTTTTGGTGTGTAGAGGAAAAAAAGACATTCCCGCAACAGGTGACAATTTGAGAGAGCAAAACGAAATACGCTATTCCGGGTCGCTTTCCACAACAACCCTCACTGTGAAGGAGCACATAGCTTCCATTTGAGAGAACCTGGAATGCAGGTCTGATCAAGGGGGCTGAAACTCCCTTCAGATAACAGGCCAAGTTCGCTGTCGTGGCATTACACACCCCGTGCAAGGACAGCTGCTTACAAACCATTGAATGGCTCACATTCATTGCTGCTAAGAATGACCTCCTTCATGCCATGCGAAAAGGGAAGCTTCCACAGCCTTTCATATCTGCCTACTAGAATGTGTCTCATGCAGGATGTGAATTGAAGTGTTGAAATAGGCAGATTAGTAACCCAGTCTATTAACCATTCGGCAGATGGTATTTCAGCCACAGTAAAAGTAAACTTTTCTAATTTTCACTGTTTAGCATGACATAAGTTGCTTCCTTCATAGCCATTATTTGTTGCTATTGAGTTACATTAAATGTTGAAAATGTGTCCCTTGCGCTACCTCATTGCCGTGGAACATGACCTGTTTTCAATGTTTGCAGTGTGCAACCTAACTGCATAACGGACCTTAGTTGACTCTGTCCATGGTGTAAAAATGACATGTTACTCTGTACTATGTCTATTGCAGAATAGACAATGGCCCTCATTATGACATTGGCGGTAAGTCCCGTTTACCGCCATGCCGACTGCCGCCAACATACCGTGATATTATGACACACACATAGCAATCCGTCACTATACAGACAAAAACACAAGTCTGCCAGTTCAAAGGTCAGTGATAAACTGGCAGCAGCAAAACCCACACCGTTACGCCAACAGAACTACGCCAACAGCATCATGACCCACGAATCACCACAGCGGACATTCAACAGCAGTAAACCATTGGCGGTACATACCACCACGCTCAAAATACACATACACATACAAAACAACACCCCATTGGACAATTCAAACTACACACATCTGACACTCATACACACACCACACTCTTATACCGACACCACAATAAAACACACAGCCAATCTCCCCACAACCCTTTACGACTCAAAGAAATTGACAACTGAGAGAGAAACACACCAAGAGCACCCACAGATCCAGAGCCACAGAACACCATCACCCGCACATCACGCACCTCACAGCACACACCCCAACACATCACACCACACACGCTCACACACACCACACACATTACACCCATTACACCACAAAGACACCCCAGGTTCTCAGAGGAGGAGCTAAGGGTCATGGTGGAGGAAATCATCCAGGTAGAGCCACCGCTATTCGGATCACAGGTGCAGCAGACATCCATTGCAAGGAAGATGACTCTATGGCGGAGAATCATGGACAGGCTCAACACCGTGGGAGAGCACCCCAGAACAAGGGATGACATCAGGAAGAGCTAGAACGACCTACAGGGGAAGGTGTGTTCCATGGTTGCAAGACACCAGATATCTGTACAGAGGACTGGCGGTGGACCCCCACCTCCTCTCCCAGAACTAACAACATGGGAGGAGCAAATGTTGGCAATACTGCATCCTGAGGGCCAGGAATAGCAGGAGGAAGTCAACTCTTTACTACTTTCACCCCCACTACCTGCATGCCATCACATACCCCCACCCTTACCCTCACCCCATCACCCCACCACCTCACATACACCCCACCATCACAACCCCCATCCCAGTACCCAGCACTGCATGCACCATGGACATCACTCACAGCCCTGCATGGACACCCATCGCCACAGCATGCACACTAGAGATAGTCACCTAGCCCACAAAATAACTAGTCACACAAGGCAAAGCTGACAGGTCACTCACAACCATACAGGAAAATGCACCCATGCACAAGATGTCACATGCAGAAACATTAACACTGCATTTACATCCTTACAGGTCCCACACTCAACGTCATCGAAGAGGAGGTGCCAGCAACAACCAGTCCCCCCCCCCAGAAGATGTCCACAGTCATGACAGCAGCTCTGCTCGTCTGGATCAGGATGACCAACCTGGCCCATCAGGGACCTCCGGACAGTCGGTTACGCAGCCACAGTCCCATACCACCACAGAGCCTAACCCCTCAGGAAACACAAGCACAGCACCCACCCAGCGGGCCCATACCTCTGTCCCCAGGACACGTCAATCAGCAGTGTGTCCACCACAAACACAGGACGATCAGGGACCTGGGGTCAGTGGCAGTGGGCACACGGTTCAGGGGACAGAGGCACAGGACAACAGGGAAGCTGGGAGGACTGCTGTGTGACAGGGGGAGGACAGGCCCAGGGAACCGACTGTTCATGAAGCACTCACCAACATCCTGGGAGCATACCACCATTCCCAGGAGACGATGGGCCAGATACTGGCCAAGTTGAAGGAGACCTAGCGGCTGCAGGAGGGACAGTACCTGGGGATCAGGGAGGACCTGAGGGACATCCACACCACCCTAGTCACCACTGCAGGGGTGCTGGCAGACATGGCCAACACCATGAGGGAGGCAGTGGCACACCACTGGGCCCCTGACACTAACCACACTGATGAACAACCCTCCACCTCTGCTGACGCTAGTGGACAGGAGGCCCTGCCACAGGAACAACAGGCCACCAGCACCCCACCCCCTGCAGAAGGCGAACCACCCCATAAACGGTCCCTGCGATCCAGGCAGAAGCCAGAGACTATTGGCAAGACCCCTGCCAGGAAATAAGACTCTCCTGAATGTCACCCTTGTGTCCCACTCTGACACCCTGTCCACCTTGAACTGCCATTGCTCCACTTCCTATGCCCCATTGGACAATGCACCTGTGACACAAATAGACTGGACTCTATCCTGGACATTCCTCCATCATCACCCCAGCCCATCCCCCTCTAATCATTTGCAGTTAAATAAACACCATTTGAATAAATACAAATATAGAGTCTGTCAAATCATTTAACCATGTATTCGTTTAACAAGCTTTAAACAGTGCAATATAACTGTATAGTAATGTATACATAGGAATGACCTGTAGTTGGCTGCAGTCAGTACACCAGGAGCCAGAGTAGGCCACAAATATCTGTGAATAGACTTGTCAAAGGGTACAGTAAGTGGCCATAGTAGTGGGAACACCAGCCTGCCAGTGAAAATTTACTACACAAAAATGCAATGGAAGTTGAGGTTACAGTGTCTTACCATTGTGTCACTGGAAGTACTGTTGAATGATAGATGTTCTGTTGTCCACATCCTCATCCTCTGCCTCCTCTTCGTCACTGTCCACAGGCTCCAAACCTGTAACACGCCCATCTCCAGCCTCATCCTCCTTCAGAAAAGGCACCTGGCGACGTAGGGGAAGGTTGTGCAACATGCAACATGCCACGATGATCTGGCACACCTTCTTGGGTGAGTAGCACAGGGAACCACCTTTTAGATGGAGGCACCGAAACCTGCCCTTCAGGAGGCCAAAGGTTCACTCTATAATTCGTCTTGTTCGCCCATGTGCCTCATTGTAACATTCCTCTGCCCTTGTCCTGGCATTCCTCACTGGGCTCAGTAGCCATGAGAGGTTGGGGTAACCAGAGTCACCTGTAAATATCGAGGGATACCTGTTAGCCAGACACTCACCCTTAGGGTCAACTTCACACCCATATTCCAACATACACTGAGTGGGGACCATAGGCTCACCTATTAGCCACAGCCTGTGCCTCTGGAGTTGAGCCATCACACATGGGATGCTGCTATTCCTGAGGATATAGGCATCATGCACAGACCCAGGATACTTTGCATTCACATAGGAGATGTACTGGTCTGCCAGGCACACTATCTGAACATTCATCGAGTGAAAGCTCTTTCGATTTCTGAACACCTGTTCATTTCTCCTGGGGGGACAAAGGCAATATGTCTACCACCAATTGCCCCAACAATGTTGGGGATCTGTCCCATTGCATAGAAGTCAGCTTTCACTGTGGCCAAATCCTCCACCTGGGGGAATACGATGTAGCTGCGCATGTGTTTCATCAGGGCAGACAACACTCTTGTCAGCACTATTGAGAACATAGACTGGGACATTCCTGCTGCCATGGCTACTGTCACATGGAAGGAGCCACTTGCCAGGAAATGGAGCATAGATAGGATTTGCACAAGAGGGGGGATCCCAGTGGGCTGATGGATAACTGAGATCAGGTCCGGCTCCAATTGGACACACAGCTCTTGGATTGTGGCCCTATCAAGTCTGTAGGTGAGGATAATGTGCCTGTCCTTCATTGTTGCCAAGTCCTCCAGGGGCCTGTACGCGGGGATATGTGGTTGTAATCTAGGGGGCAAAATTATGATCATCTGGTCAGTTTTCAACATTTCCTCATAGTACAATACATTGCATGTTGTGACAGAAACAGAATGTTGATGTTTAATCCCAAATGTGCTTATGTCTGCTGTGATGCAGTTAGGTACCATGGCCTGCCCCCCCTGAAATGGTGGATGCATGTCCTGTGTGGAGGGACAGGTGGAAATGAGGTAATGCCGCTGACGTTGTGCGCCGTTGCGGGAGGCGGTCGAGGACCGCTGTGCAACTCCTCATTGGTCATTATTGGGCCCTATGGGTTACAGTAGCCAATGGTGATGTACGAAGGTGGTGACAGTACGCACCACCGCGGACGTGACTGCCATTTTCTAGCTGTTCTCTCACTTGCTACCTGACCTTCAACAGGAGAGGACCTACACTGCAAGTGCTGCTGTGACCTGTGTCTGGTACCTACCATGGCTCGTGTCACTGGGGAAAGGGCGCCTGCCTTCATCGTTGCGGAGTTGGAGAGACTGGTGGATGGGGTCCTACCCCAGTACTGATTGCTTTATGGGCCTCCAGACCAACAGGTGAGTACACTGTGTGCACGATGCTTGGGGAATGAATGCATGGAGTGCTGTGTGTGAAGGCGTCATGTAAGGGGGGGTGGTTGAGGGGTCCTGGGCAGCATGCTGCATGTATGGTGGGCAATGTATGTGCATATGAGGACGGGAGGGATATGGTGAGCCATGGGTATAACAGGCCTGACGGTATGACTGATCCATTTATCTATTTTCATTTTTCTGCAGGTCAGCGCCCATCAGAAAAAGGGTATATGGCGTGCCCTCGCCAAGGACGTGCGGACCCTTGGGGGACCCTTGGGGTCTACGGTACACCATCCCAATGACTTGGAGGGGGCAAAACTGCAGGGACACACCTGTCTAAGTGCCTGGCACTACAATGCATACATCCCACAGCACCCAAATTCATCCATCACAGTGGTATCACAGCAGTGTTGCTACTCACCCCCTTGTGGCTGCTGTGCTGCCTTCAAGCGCCCATCCAGATCTGGATAGGCCACCACCAGTATGGGGGCCATTAGGTGGTCAGGCTCCAACAGGCACCCCTTCCTCATTGGGAGGTCTTCCCCATCTGGGCCTCTCCAGTCTTCCTGGCCCAGCGCCTCAGGTCCTCCCACCGCTTCCTGCAGTGGATGCTCCGCTGGTTGTAGACCACTTCCTTGGTGATGGCTTGGCACAGGCCTTTCTTTTGATGGGCGTTGACCTGCATGGGACACACAGAGCAAAGAAACAGATGTAAGTAAGGGTGCACCGTCTATAAATGCCATGTCACTCCATATGGAATGGCCATTGTTGACATGCATTTGTTCAACTTATAGGCAGAACATGCCAGACAAACAATGGCTGGGCAGTCACACGTCGGTCACACATGCATACAGGCATCGGGCACAATCACACACATCTTGGAATGACAGATGGCAACTCACCTGCTCCTCTGGTCGCCCATATAACTTTGCATGCAGAGGTAGGACCCCGTCCACCAGCTTCTCCAGCTCCTCTGTGGTGAAGGCCAGGGCCCGTTCCCCTGTGACATGCGTCATCTCGGGGGCCAGAGTCAGGGCACAGCCGCACAAGAAATGGAGTGCTACCCTTCATGTGAATCATGAGTCAAGTGTCAATGGTTTGTGAAAATGGCATAGGTACCGCGGTGGTGTGCTCCCTCACTGCCGGTGGCGATCATGATTGGCCAAGGCTCCCTATTGACAACCATGTAATCCAATGATCAGGTGCACGGCGGTAAACCCTACCTTCCGCTGTGATGACTAACGCCAGCGGAATAAAGTTACTTCCACTCTATCTTACCTGGATGGCAGGAAGTTGCCATTTTGCTACCACCACGTCTCCAAAGCCTGGCCAGGGGCATCATCCAGGGCCCCAATCTCTCTCCCCTTCATCGCTTGCTGATATGTTTATACAATCCTCACATGTATCCATCTTTGTAAGTGTGTCCACACTGTGATGCCATTATGACAGAGTAACCCCAGCACACATTTGCCTGACTGTGTACCTCATTCTTTCCGTTTGTGTGTGTTACCTACGTGACGCATTTTGAAATGTACAGTGACTACATGGGATGCAAGTGTATGTTGACACTCACAATGTATTCTTTCCTCCCCTATAGGTACAGACACATGTGGCGAGGGAGGGCCCTATCTGTATACAGACCCTTGGTAGATCTGGACACAATGTAGGAATGTCACATCATTATCACATACTGACTCAATAGAGCTACAATCCATGACCTCTGTGCATTGATGGATCCTGTTCTGAAACCGGCAAATCGAAATCGCCATGCCATCCCTACAACTGTGGAAGTGCTATCTGTGCTCCATTTCTTGGCTGCGGGATCATTTCAGGTGACAGTGGGCATGGCTGCAGGGGTCTCACAACCAATGTTCAGCCACATGCTGTCCAAATTCCTGGATGCCTACGTTCAACACTTGCAAACTGATGTCTAGTTTCCCGAAAGGGCTGACCTCCCCGCCATCAAATCTGGATTCTATGCCTTTGCTAATATCCCCCATGTGATAGGTGCCATTGATGGAACCCACATAGCTCTCATAACTCCAAGGGTGAATGAACAGGTGTATAGGAATCGGAAGAACTATCACTCCATGAATGTACAATTGGTGTGTAATGCTGATCAGTACATATCACATGTCAATGCCAGGTTCCCTGGATCAGTCCATGATTATTTTGTCCTGAGAAACAGCAGTGTGCCACACATGATGGAACAACTACAAGGGACCGAGATTGGCTCATAGGTGAGTGTGTATTGCACTGGACCAGTACATTGCTGACAGGCAGGCTGTCTGCAAGTAAAGGCAGTTTGTTCAAGTACTCTTTTGCCCACTTTGGCAGATGATTCTGGCTACCCCAACTTGCAATGGCTCCTGAAACCTGTGAGGAATACCAGGACAGATGCAGAGAAGAATTATAAGGATGCCCATGGACATACTCAGAGGGTGATTGAGTGCACTATAGGTCTCAGGAAGACTAGATTTTGTTGCCTCCATCTCTTTGGGGGATCCCTGTGATATGTCCATGTCAAGATGTGTAAGATAGTGGTGACCTGCTGCATGCTGCACAACATGGCTGCGAGGAAAGCTATCCCACTTCTGGAAGAGGAGGGTGCTGTTCAACCAGCCCTGCAACCTCAGAGAGGGGATGAGAGGGATGATGAGGAAGAAGAGGGGGAAGATCTCAACTCCAGGACCCAGCTAATCTAGCTATACTTCCAGTGACTCTAAGGTACTTTTGAATTATGCTGATGTCTTCACTGCATAGCTACAGTCTGACTCATGTAATGCTCACTGATGACTGAAGTGGCATGTGCCAGGGAACCCTATGTAAGGTGCAGTGTGACATACTTCAGACACTATAGTGGGTTGGATCCCCTCCTGCAATAAAAGTGTGATTATGTTAGTAACTGGCTAGTGGATACACAATCACAAATCATATCTCATATTGATGAGGGACATACGATTTGAATGCATAGGTGTATTTATTACATGGAAATATATACATGAGTGTTGGGACAGTGAAAGGGAGTGGGCACATGGTGAAAAAACGTGCTCAGGTATATATGCTTAGCTGTTGGTAGCACTGGGTTTTGGTCCATGTGGCAATTGGAAGATGGTGTGATGGCAGTGACATGTCAACATGGTAACTCAGTGGCACACAAGGGAGACAGTTCAGGGCAGAGTCACTTTTTGGTGCTGGGCTTGGTCTTGGCTGATGTTTCAGTGGCATACCTGGGTCATTGACAAAGGTGCCTCTGGGCTGCAGGGGTAGGGGTGCTGGTTTCCTGTGTGTCCTCTGGCAGTGCCAGCAGTCCAGAGGATACTGCAGATGTAGATGGCAGGGCAGTGTCTTGGCTTGTCTTAGGGGCTTGCAGGTGAGTGGAGGACTCAGACTGGCTGTGGTGCTGGGGCTGCAGCACCCCTGCAATGGAGGTCAGTGTGGCATTGAGTTGTTTCCATTGCTACGTGGCCTCCTGGTGGTGTGTTATCTGCAGCCTCTGATTCTGCTCCAGGGTGGCCAGGATCTGGCCCATCCTGTCCTGGGTATGGTGTTATGTTCCTAGGACCTCAGATATAATCTCCTGGGCTGCTGCATCCATCCTTTGGCCACCCCCTTGTTCAACTGATGCCCTCCCACTGGCCCTAGCCCCCTGTCCCTGTGTCCCCTGCACAGGTCTGGCAGTCCCACTTGCAGTTGGCCCTTCATCATCCTGTCTGTTGGGGGCAGAGACTCTGGCCTCTGTACATGTGGGCCACCAGTCCGTGGCCCGGAGACACTGGTGAGGTGTTGTTTGGGCAGAGCTGATGATGGTGGCTGAGTGGTAGGTGGGTCAGTGGTATCCTGGGTGGGGCTTCTTGAGGGTGACAGTCCAGGACTGTGTGATGGGCCAGGGAGTTCCTCTATTTCCAGACATTCCTCTGTACTCTCCTGAGTGGGGCCTCTGGTCTTCAGGTGGGGGGCTGGCACTCCTTGACATCTCCATCTGGGTGGCATGGGTGGTGGTGCCTGTGTGTGGGGGAATAGACAGGCGGGTGTCAGGTATCTTTTTGGCAATAGCTGCACTGCTCTGCACTATTTGATGCTTATATTCCCCTGTTGTTGCATGCAAGGTCCCTTCGTGTTCATTTTGTTGCATTCTATGTGGGGGGTCGAGGTGCATTGTGGAGGCTGTAGTGCCACTGGGATTCCATGCAGGGGTAGGTGACTGTGCACAGGGGGCTGGATAGAGATCTGTTTGTGGGATTGTGGGTGTGGATGTGGATGTGGATGTTGTGCACTGGGTGGCGGATGGGGTTCTGGTGCTAGTGAGGGGACGGATGGTACATGCATTTCAGGTGTGGTGGATTTGAAGAAATTGTAGTCCAGTCCTCTGGTGAGTCCGGTGAGCCCCTCAGGGTGCAGGATAGCCAGGACCTTCTCCTCCCAGTCAGTGTATTCAGGGTGAGTAGGCGGGGGACCACCACAAGTCTTCTGTATGGCCATGTTGTGCCTGAATGCCATTGACCGTACCTTCCCGCGCAGGTCGTTCCATCTCTTCCGGATGTCGTCCCTTGTGCATGGATGGTTATCCATTATGTTGACCTTGTTGACTATCTGCTGCCATAGCTCCATCTTCCTGGCCACGGGTTTATAGTGCACCTGTGCCCTGAATAGTTGTGGCTCGACCCTAAGTATTTTATCCACCATGGTCTTTAACTCCCTGTCTGTGAAGCAGGGGTGCTTAGGTGGTCAATCAATCAATCAATCATTGGATTTATAAAGCACACTACGTACCCGTGGGGGTTTCAAGGTGCTGGGGGGGGGGGTGCTGTTGTTACTGGCCGAAGATCCAGGTCTGAGGAGTCTTCTGAAGGTGAGTAGGTCTTGGGTCTGTCGCAGGTTGGTGGGGAGGGTGTTCCAGGTTTTGGCGGCGAGGTATGAGAAGGATCTGCCGCGGGAGGTCTTTCTTCGGATGAGGGGGACAACGGCGAGGGCGAGGTTAGTGGAGCGGAGCTGACGGGTGGTGGTGTAGAAGCTGAGTCTGTTGTTTAGGTAGACAGGTCCGGTGTCGTGGAGCACTTTGTGAGCGTGGGTAAGAAGCTTGAAAGTGATCCTTTTGTCCACGGGGAGCCAGTGAAGGTTTCTCAGGTGTGGGAGATGTGGCTGTGGTGGGGTACGTCGAAGATCAGCCGGGCGGAGGCGTTTTGGATGCGTTGGAGGCGTAGTAGGTCTTTTGCTGGGATGCCTGTGTAGAGTGCGTTGCCATAGTCTAGCCTGCTGCTGACGAGGGCCTGTATCACCGTTCTTCTTGTTTCTGTCGGGATCAACTTGCAGATTCTGCGCAGCATGCAGAGTGTGTTGTAGCAGGAGGAGGAAACTGCGTTGACCTGTTTAGACAAGGTGAGGGAGGAGTCGAGGATGAAGCCCAGGTTGCGAGCATGGTTGGACGGTGTCGGTGGGGTTCCTAGTGTGGTGGGCCACCAGGAGTCGTCCCAGACAGAGGGGGTGGGTCCAAGGATGAGGATCTCCGTCTTGTCCGAGTTCAGTTTCAGACGGCTGTTTCTCATCCATTCGGCAATGGATTTCATTCCCTCATGGAGGTTGGTTTTGGCGGTGTGCGGGTCTTTGGTGAGTGAGAGGATGAGCTGGGTGTCGTCGGCATAGGTGAGAATGTTGAGGTTGTGTTGTTGGGCCACTTGTGCGAGGGTGGCCATGTAGATGTTGAACAGCGTCGGGCTGAGGGATGAGCCTTGGGGGATTCCGCAGATGATGTCGGTGGCTTCGGAGTGGGAGGGGGGGAGGCGGACTCTCTGGGTTTTGCCGGAGAGGAATGAGATGATCCAGTCGAGGGCTTTTCCTTGAATTCCGGTTTTATGGAGGCGTGATTTCAGGGTTCAGTGGCAGACTGTGTCGAAGGCGGCAGATAGGTCTAGGAGGATGAGGGCTGATGTTTCGCCGTTGTCCATTTGGCGTCTGATGTCGTCTGTGGCGGCGAGAAGGGCGGTTTTGGTGCTGTGGTTTCGTCTGAAGCCGGACTGGGAGGGGTCTAGGATGTTGTTGTCTTCGAGGTGGCTGGTTAGTTGTGTATTGATGATTTTTTTAATCACCTTTGCTGGAAAAGGGAGTAGGGAGATGGGTCGGAAGTTCTTGAGGTCGTTGGGGTCTGCTTTGGGCTTCTTGAGGAGGGCGCGGATTTTGGCTTGTTTCCATTTTTCAGGGAATGTTGCTGTTTCGAAGGAGATGTTGATAACCTTCTGTAGTTGGGGGGCGATGGTGGATTCGGCTTTGTTGTATACGTGGTGGGGGCAGGGGTCTGACGGAGATCCTGAGTGGATAGAGTTCATGATCTTGCGTGTCTCTGTGTCGTTTACTTTGGTCCAGGAGGTCAGGCGGTTTGCACAGATGGAGTGTTCGGGGGTGGGGTCTGGCGTGGGAGTGGCGTCGAAGCTGTCATGGATGTCGGTGATCTTCCGGTGGAAGAAGGTGGACAGTGCGTTGCAGAGTTCTTGGGATGGAGGGATGTCGTTGACGTTGGCGCTGGGGTTGGAGAGTTCCTTCACGATGCTGAAGAGCTCTTTGCTGTCATGTGCGTTGTTGTCCAGGCGGGCTTTGAATTGGGATCGTTTGGCTTGTCTGATGAGTTGGTGGTGCTTGCGGGTGGCGTCCTAGTGGGCTGTGAGGCTGCCAGGTGTGCGTTTGAGGAGGCATTCCTTTTTTTAGCTTCCGGCAGTCGCGTTTAGAGTTTAGGAGCTCATTGGTGAACCAGGTGGCTCTTCTTCTGGCTTGGTTGTCGGTGGATTTCTTGAGTGGCACGAGGGTGTTGGCGCAGTCGTTGATCCACAGGGTGAGGTTGTGGGCGGCGGTGTCTGGGTCGGTGGAGTCGGGGGTGGGTTCTGGGCGAGGGTTTTGGTAAGGTGGGCTTGAGGAGAAGATGGGATCAAGCGTGTTGCCGGCGATGTGGGTTGGTGTGTTGACGAGTTGTCTGAGGCCGTGGTTGGTGAGGTTGTCGATCAGAGGAGTGGAGTTGGTGTCGTTGTTGTTCTCCAGGTGGAAATTTAGGTCCCTGAGGAGGATGTAATCCGTTGAGGTGAGTGTGTGGGTGCTGGTGAGATTGGCGAGGGATTCGCTGAATGGTGCTCGTGGTCCGGGGGGTCTGTAGGTGGTGCCATGGTGTGTGTTGTGGGTGGTGTGTTATAGGTGTATTGGTGAGGGTGCTGTTGTGTGGTTGTGTGTGTGACTTGTGTGATATTGAGTTTAGTGTATGGGTGTTGTGTTGTCAATATCTGTCATGCTGTTGGCATTGCAAAGGGTTGTGGGGTGTGTATGTGAGTGTTTTATGGTATTGTGGATGTGTGTCAGATGTGTGGGTTTCAAACTTGCCAATGTGTGCATTTGTTGTTTGTGGATCCCATTGCTGGCCGTGGCACCAATGGTCATTCGGCATCTACTGTTTGCCATGCTGATTTGTGCATCATTATTTGGTGGGCAGAGGAATTGTCTGCATGGTGGTGGCGGAGTGGGGTGTACTCCCTTTCTGCCATCGTTGGCCCTGGCGGTGGTTAGAGGTTGCAGGATTTTTGGATATTTTTCATTTTGGCATCATTATTCAACGGTGTGCAGTGCACCACCATTGGCAGTCTTCTGTTGACCGTCAGCACCTCGGTCGGTGCTGATTACCGTCAAGTTTATAATAAGGGCCTTAGTCTTTTCAGAGGCTCCTCTCCAGGCCAGCTTGTGATGCAACATCATCGGCTTGGATCAGCACGAGGTCTCAGTCAACCCCTGGAAGTCTTGTCAATGGGGAAAAGCTCCAGAGCTTCAGCTGGATTAACCTGAAATTCAGGCTGGGTCACAGTTCAACATCGCCGGCTTGACTTTCGTCGACAGGTCGTTCACTTTATGGAGCGTTTTCACAAAGTTGCTCGAAACATCTCCAAACTTCGGGGTCTTCCAGAAGTATGTATAGGGGTCTTGCAGTGACCACAAACTTGCTCAAAGGTTCCAGCACTCTAAGGGCCGTATTTATACTTTTTGGCGCACAACTGCGCCAACGCAGTTGTGCGTCAAAAAATTTAACGCCGGCTAACGCCATTCCAAAGCGCCATGCGGGCGCCTTATTTATGGAATGACGTTAGCCGGCGGAGCTGCCTGGTGTGCGTAAAAAAAAATGACTTACACCAGGCAGCGCCGGCGTAGGGGAAAATGGAGCTTGGGCACCCAAAAATGGGGCAAGTCAGGCTGAGGCAAAATTTTCGCCTCAACCCGATCTGCGCCATTGTTTTTTACTTCCAACCCCCATTGAAATGACTCCTGTCTTAGCAAAGACAGGAGTCATGCCCCCTTGCCCAATGGCCATGCCCAGGGGACTTATGTCCCATGGGCATGGTCATTGGGCATAGTGGCATGTAGGGGGGCACAAATCAGGCCCCCCTATGCCACAAAAAAAAAATAAAAAAAATACTTACCTGAACTTACCTTAAGTTCCCTGGGATGGGTCCCTCCATCCTTGGGTGTCCTCCTGGGGTGGGCAAGGTTGGCAGGGGGTGTCCCTGGGGGCATGGGAGGGCACCTCTGGGCTCCTTCTGAGCCCACAGGTCCCTTAACGCCTGCCCTGACCAGGCGTTAAAAAATGACGCAAAAACGGCTGGACGTCATTTTTTTTGACCCGCCCACTCCCGGGTGTCATTTTTGCCCGGGAGTGTAAATACGGCGCACATGCCTCGGAATCATTTTTTAGACGGGAACGCCTACCTTGCATATCATTAACGCAAGGTAGGTGTCCACGCTAAAAAATGACCCAGACTCCAAGATCATTGGCACTAGACGGTTCTAACGCCAAAGTATAAATATGGAGTTAGTTTTGCGTAAAAAAAAACTACGCAATTCCGGCGCAAACAGAGTATAAATATGCCCCTAAGTTGCTTCTTGGGAGTTGGTACTATAATTCCCAGAATGCACCTGGTCAGAATCCTCAAATGCAGGCAAGATGCAAGGGACTCTTGGTAGCTCCTTTGTACCTGTTGCTTACAGGGAGTCCACCTCCCAGCTATTTAGAAGCAAGGCAAAGTCCTTTATGTGGTGAAGCTCAGTGTGTGCAGCTGGTGCAGTCCTTGTGCAAAAACAAGAGCCTGGTTGATGAAGGGTGATACCTGAAACCGGCCCCAGGTTGCTTGATTCCGGTCAAGGGAGGACCTGGTCTGGCAGTTTGGGCTGGACTGTTCCCATGGGGTGCAGGGTCAAGACTGATTTGCATATGGCTGGGTCCAACTGGGGTGGCACGTTGAGCAAAAGAATTGATGGATTAAACCCAGATCTGTGACTGGGGGTGAATGTTTGATTGGTTCTGCATTCCATCCATTATTTGTGTTTGTTTGCTTTTGTTGCCATAAGTGCACCGGATATGCCCAGACGTGGGTCACGGGCTCACTGTGCCACTGGAATCAAGCTAGCCTGGCTGATGAAGGGTGATACCCTGAAGCCAGTCCCAGGATGCTTGTTGCTGGTCTAGGGAGGACCTGGTCTGGCAGTTCGGGCTGGACTGTTCCCATGGGGAGCATGCTCAAGACTGACCTGCATATGGTTGGGTACAAACTGGGGTGCCATGATGAGCAAACAATTGATGGATTAAACCCAGATCTGTGACTGGGGGTAAATGTTTGATTGGTTATACAGCTGTCTATCATTTGTGTTTGTTTGCTTTTGTCGTCATAAGTGCGCTGGGTATGCCCAGACATGGGTCTCGGGCTCACTGTGCCACTGGATTCAAGCTAACCTGGCTGATGAAAGGTGATACTCTGAAACCAATCTCAGGATGCTTGTTTCCAGCCCAGGGAGGACCTGGCCTGGCATTTCGGGCTGAACTGTTCTTAAGGTGAGCAAGGTCAAAACTGATTTGCATATGGCTGGGTCCAAACTGGGGTGGCATGGTGAGCAAAAGAATTGATGGATTAAACCCAGATCTGTGACTGGGGATGAATGTTTGATTGCTTCTTCACTCCGTCTATCACTTGTGTTTGTTTGCTTTAGTCACCATAAGTGTGCCGGGTATGACCAGACGTGGGTCCCGGGCTCACTATGCCACTGGATTCAAGCTAGCTGTAGGAAAGTACAATTTTCTTGGCATGTTACCACCAATTTTACATGTATGTCAGAATGTTTTTGCGTGTCTCACTGGGATCCTGCTAGCCAGTACCCCAGTGCTCAGAGTTTGTGGCCTAAATGTGCATGCCTGTGTAGTGCCTAACTGTGTCACTGAGGCTCTGCTAATCAAAACGTCAGTGCTCATGCTCTTTCTGCCTTTTAATTTGTCACTAAAGGCTAGTGACTTCATTTACCAATTTCATTTGGCATACTGGACTCCGCTTATAAGCCCCTAGAATATGGTACCTAGGTACCCAGGGCATCGCGTTCCAGGAGATCCACCCATAGGGAGCTCAGACACACCCTCACACAGGACTGCCATTGCAGCCTGCGTGAAATAACGCACATGCTATTTCACAGCCATTTTCACTGCGCTTAAGTAACTTATAAGTCACCTATATGTCTAACCTTCACTTGCTGATGGTTAGGTGCAAAGTTACTAAGCGTGAGGGCACCCTTGCACTAGCAAAGGTGCCCCCACATAGTTCAGGGCCATTTCCCCGGAATTTGTGAGTGTGGGGACACCATTACACGTGTCCACTACAGATAGGTCAATACCTGTAGGTAGCTTCACATAACTCCGAATATGGCCATGTAACATATCTAAGATCATGGAATTGTCACCCCATTCCAAATCTGGTATTGGGGCACCAATTCCATGCATCCTAGGGGCTCCACTATGGACCCCCAGTACTTCCAAACCAGCTCTCTGAGGCTTGCACTGCAGCTACAGCTGCTGCCACCTCACAGACAGGGTTCTGACCTCCTGGGGTCTGGGCAGCCCAGTCCCAGGAAGGCAGAACAAAGTATTTCCTCTGAGAGCATGGTGTTACACCCTCTCCCTTTGGAAATAGGTGTTAAAGGCTGGGGGGGTAGCCTCCCCCAGCCTCTGGAAATGCTTTGAAGGGCACAGATGGTGCCCTGCTTGCATAAACCAATCTACACCGGTTTATGGAACCCCAGTTCCTGCTCTGGTGTGAAACTGGACAAAGGAAAGCGGAGTGCCCACTCCCCTGTCCATCACCACCCCAGGGGGGGTGCCCAGAACTCCTCCATTGTGTCTCAGACCTCTGCCATCTTGTTTTCAGAGGTGTGAGGACACTCTGGAGGCCTCTGGGTGGCCAGTGCCAACAGGTGATGTCAGAGACCCCTCCTGATAGGTGCATACCTGGCCAGGTAGCCAATCCTCTTCTGAGCTCTATTTAGGGTCTCTACTGTGTGCGTCTCTTCAGATTACGACTTGCAAGAATCCACCAGGACTCCTCTGCACTTCTCTCTTCGACTTCTGCCAAGGATCGAGCACTGACTGCTCCAGGATGCCTGCCAAACTGCAACAAAGTAGCCAGAAGACTACCAGTGACATTGTAGCATCCGACTTTCTCAACTGTTTTCCAGTGGTGCATGCTCTAGGTGCTGCCTGCCTTCACCCTGCACTGGAAGCCACAAAGAAATCTCCTGTATGTCGACTGAATTTTCCCCCTGCTCCAGCAGGCAACAAACTACAGCGTCACCGGTACACTGGGTCCCCTCTCATCCTGATGAGCGTGGCCCCTGGAACACAGGTGGTGGACCCAAGTGACCCTGACTGTCCAGTGGTGCAACTATCCAAATTTGGAGGAGGTAAGTCCTTGCTTCCCCTCCCCAGACAGTAATCCTGTGAACCATGTGAGCTGCAGCTACAAGGGCTTATGTGCACATTTCCAAGAAATCCTGATGCTCAGCTTCCTGAGTTGACCTCCGGTGTCGTGGGACCTCTCTTTGCACTGTTGAGACGACAGCCTTGTTCAGTCTTCTTGAACCCATGTTCAAGGACTCCTGCAGGTGCTTCCCTCCTTACAGTGGGCTCTCGACATTTCTGAGGGCCCCCTCTCTCTCGTCTCCTGAGTGGCGACATCCTGGTCCTTCCTTGGCCCAGGCAGCACCCTTGGTATTTAACCGCGACTTTTGCAGGTAGCAAGGCTTGTTTTGCACCTTCATCCGGGGTTTAGTGGGCTCCTGCCCCCTCCGGACATTTTAGCGACTCTTGGACTTGTTCCTCTTTCTTTATAGGTCTTCAGGTCCAGGAATCCATCTTCAGTGCTTTGCAGTCTGTTGTGGCCCTTGCAAAAACCTTTACCACAACTTTAGTGTGTTTTGGGGGAAATAGTAGTACTTCACTCCTGCTTTCCTGGGTCCCGGGGTGGTGTCTCCTTTACACCCTTGGGCCCGTATTTATACTTTTTAAGCGCCGCATTTGCGTCGTTTTTGGACGCAAAAACGGCGCAAACTTGCAAAATACCATTGTATTTTTGTAGGTTTGCGCCATTTTGCGTCAAAAAGAGGCGCAAATGTGGCGCTAAAAAAAGTATAAATACGGGCCTTGGTGTTTTCTCACACTCCCAGCAACCCTCTACACACTACACTTGCCTAGGAGTGCATTTGTGGTTCACATTCCACTTAGTTAGTGTATGGTTTGTGTTGCCCCTAGGCCTATTGCATCCTATTGTGTTTTACAGTGTTTGCATACTTTCTGACTGTTTTACTTACCTGATTTGGTTAGTTGTGTATATTTTGTGTATGTTACTTACCTCCTAAGGGACTATATCCTCTGAGATATTTTTGTCAAATTGTCACTAAAATAAAGTACCTTTATTTTTAGTAACTATGAGTATTGTCTTTCTTATGATATAGTACCTATATGATACCCCTTTCAGATGGTTACCGGTGCTCACCAATGGGCTCAGATTGGGCACTGAGTTCTGCATGTTCCCTTTGACCCCTGGACCCGGGTGATCTGCTATTCGACCGATCTTCTCGACCACCATCCAAACGCGATCCTCACCCAACTTTCCAGCAAGCAGCGAGGCTGCCTTTCCTGACCCTGTGTGCCGGTCCCAAGCGGTCCTCTGATGTGGGGTTTCCGGCCCCCCTGCCTGTCCCACCCTTCTTTCCTCCTTAACTAGTGGTCGACCTCCCACCCTATCCCACTCTGTGTCCGCCCATCTACCAACAAGAACACTCTTTTCTAGATCTCCCCTCTTCCCCTCCCTGTTGCAATCTGTGGGGCTTCTCAACCCCTGTTCGAGCCTCTTGCCCTTGAATTTCCTCCTGTCAACCCCCCCCGGTCCTTGGCCCCTACCTTGATCCCTCCCACCTTATCACCCTCCCCCTTTTCCACCCTATCTTGAGTCCCTTTTAACCCCCTTACGAGCAACAGCCTAATCTCGTGCACATGATGTCGTTCCCCACAGGATACACCTCCTCACCCATTTCCCCCTTCCTTAAACCCCACGGGCCCAATTCCTTCTCCATATCTCCCCCTAATCACCTCTCCCCCTCTGCGCTGAAAAACTTCAAACGCAAACTTACCAGGCAACATCCGGAGCTACTTCTTGTGGACACTTACTTCAATGCCCATAAAGGCCCGAAAAAGACTGATCTTATCTTCTTCACTAAACGCCCGGCTAAATGGAACACCCTCCTCACTACCCACCTCTACCCCTCCAAGACTACTAATATCCCTCACGGTTGCAAACTCTCTATCTCCAGTTCCCCGGCTTTCCAGGGAAATGTCATCATCTCCATCTTCAGAAATGGAACCATCATGATTCAAGCTAACGACTCCAACCTCCGTGCCTTTGAATCCTTTTTCCCCTCCCTTAAGTCTGCACTCCCTCTCCCCCTATCCACCCTCAGCCCATTGACACCCCACCCCACCCCCATTATTCCCCGAACACCACCCCCTGCCCCCCCCGGATCCCAGTGTCGACAACCCCATCCTGTCTGACCCACTCATCCCCATTCTCCCCTCTCACCCTAACCATGCCCCTTACTTCCTTAACCCCAAAACCCCTATCACTACTGCTCTGTCTCCTCATCCCAAACTTCCTTGATCTTCCCCCATAACACCTCTCCTTTCCCCGAACCCCCCTTCGACTCCCCCTCCTCCGTCGCCCCTCCCACCCCCCTTCTCCCCGGCCCTCCTCTAGACCTAACTTGTTGACCTGTAGAGATACTCATATCAAGCCTGCCCCCCCATCACCCCTAACCCTTACTCTGACTCTAACCCCTCTCACCCCACGACAGCCTCCTTTAACCTTCTGCCCAGTGATCCTATATCCCATCTGAATCAGTCACCCCAGCCCCTACCTAAGAAGAACTTTATCTCCCACTCCTTCACCCCTAAATCCTCTCCCTCCACAAATATCAATGAACGGCTCTCCAACCTTGAATCCCAACTAGAACTCATCATTCAAGGCATCAACAAATTATCGAGAAGCCTCTACTCACTGATTGTCCCAGTGCCGACCCAGACACTCACGCCTCCGTCGGTCAACAACTCTTCACAGAGTATCCACTGGCCCTCTAGACCCTTTCTTCATAACACCTCGAGACCAAGAAGAACAATCCCTCCTTTATCTCACAAGGAAGCCACCAAACTCGCTCTCTCCTGTAACCCATCCCTCCCTACCCCGACCCCCCTTCGAACATACAAGTCATCACTGGCCTCAGGAGACAACATATACAGCCTCCCTCTCCCAGACCCCCTGCCCACCTCGTTAATATCCCCCCATTCCCTTCCAAGCCTGAACCTAAGATCCATCCTCGCACCAACTGCATGCTCATAAACTGTACATCAGCAGTCAAACACGCTGCGGATCTTGCTGACGCTATCCTCAACCATAACACTGACATTGCCTTCATCATAGAGACCTGGCTAACCGAACTCTCGCAACCAATCCTGGACACCCTGGTCCCTCCCGGCTACTCTATCTACAACAAAGAGAGAAAGAACCGACCGGGGGAGGTATTGCCATCATCCACAAAAATACCATAGAAATAGATTTCAAAGAAGCTCTCATTTTCAATTCCTGTGAACACTTGAACGCCTCCATTAAGACCAGCGACAACTCTAAGGTGAACTTCCACCTTCTCTACCACCCCCCTGGTAATGCCCAACTTTTTGTGGACCACCTAGCTGACCTAATAACTCACTGCTCCCTCTCTGACCCCAACTTCATCATCTTGGGCGATCTCAACCTTTGCTGGAATGATGAGAACAATGCACTCATCCAAACCCTAAATGACCTTCTTCACAGCAACAACCTTTCCCAATACTGCAAGGGCCAAACCCACAGCAAAGGCGCTACACTAGATGCGATTATAGCGCATAAATATTCCCTCAAGGTCGACGATATCCTTCCTGTCGACTGGTCAGATCATCGCATCATCCTTTTCCATCTCAACTATATCCCCCAACTCACTCCTCATCCCCCAAAATCCTTTAGTTGGAAAAGAAATGTCAGCCAAATCCCCCTATCTACCCTTGAAGAAAAAATCACCTCTCTTCTTACCCCCCCTTCGACCATCCTCTCCACGACAGATTTAACCACCCACTACAACTCGACTATAACTACCATACTTGATCAGCTTGCCCCTCTAAAACTGAAAAGACTGCGAAACATCCCATCTAGAGCTTGGTTCAACAATGACCTCAATTCAGAGAGAAGACAACTCAGAGCCACTGAAAGACTTTGGAGATCCGACCCCTCCTCTACCCACTTGGATCAGCTCAGAAGTGCACGGAGAAGTTACAAAAAACACCTATATAATGAAAAAATATCATTCTTCCAGAATACCCTTGACAGAGCCATAAACCACCCGAAAGAGCTCTTTAACATTATTAAACAACAAATGACCAAACCTGCTCCCAACCCCTTACCCACTACCACAGTCACTTGCGTTAACTTTGCCAATTTCTTCAACGATAAAATCACTGAGATTGAACTTTCCTTAGCACGGGACTCCCCCCCAACACTGTGCCCCGCCTCCCTTCCACTATCAATTTCATCCCTGCTCTATACCTCTCCGACAACCCGTCCCCCTTAACTGAAATCTCTCTCCCCATCCGGACGCAGCTGCCGGCCCCCGCTAGCTGGAGTTCTTTCCAACCCCTCCTGGTATCGGACATCTCCAAACTCATGTCCTCCTCCAAAACTTCCTCCCACCTAGCCAACCCCCTCCCTTCCTCCTTGGCAAAAAAACTCCACCAGTCCCTCTCCCCTACATGGACAATGATCATCAATAGCTCCCTCCAGACGGGCGTATTCCCAGACTGCCTAAAACTAGGCCAAATCACGCCAATTTTAAAGAAACCAGGAGCAGACCCGAACAACCTCCACAACTACATACCTGTCTCCAACCTTCCCTTCCTGGCCAAAGTTCTTGAAAAATTTGCTCTCCAACAAATAACCCAACATATCGATTCCAACAGCCTCCTAAACCCTCTTCAATCTGGCTTCCGGAAAGGCTGCAGCACTGAGTCAGCCATCCTTAACATTGTGGATGACCTCCTCATCTCTCTTGACTCTGACAGACCCTGCCTACTCATTCTCCTTGATCTTACAGCAGCCTTTGACACTGTCGACCACAAACTCTTTCTCGACTCCCTCCAAAAGAGAGTAGGCATTGAAGGTACTGTCCTCTGCTGGTTTTCCTCCTTCTTACAAAACCGAACGCAACAAGTAAAACTTCTCAACTCGACCTCACCCACCTCCCTTATCACCAGAGGGGTCCCCCAGGGTTCTGTCCTCTCTCCAACTCTCTTCAACATCTACATGGACCCTCTTACCACTATCCTCACTCGAGCCAATATCCCCTTCCACCTCTATGCTGATGACACGCAACTCTATATTGAACTATCCACCTTAGACGACATCCACCGTCTGAACAATACCCTTATAGAAGCCCAATGTTGGCTTTCACATAACCATCTTAAACTCAATCACGACAAGACAGAAATACTCCTCCTCTCGAAATCTAACCAGCTTCCTCAACTGCAAGAATGGCTAAAATCTATTGACGCCTTCAAATGCACTCTCTTCCCGTCTACCACGGTCAAATCCCTGGGAATCTCTCTGGACTCCAGCCTGACCATGCAGGACCACATCAAGTCAAACGCTAATAATGCCTTCCTCAGCCTTACACTTCTTCACAAAATCAAATCCTTCATTCCCCAGGATGACCTTAAACAGGCCACTCAAGCACTGGCACTCTCAAGACTAGACTATGGGATCTCCATCCTCACTGGCACGGCCAAATCCCGACTCGCCCCTATGAGGTCCACTCTTCATGCAGCTGCTAGACTAGTGACAGGAATTAAAAAATTTGACCACATCTCCCCAGCCTTGAGGAGTCTGAAATGGCTCTCGATTGAGGCCCGTTGCCTGTTCCGCACTGCCTGCCTAACACACAAAGCCCTTCACACTGGGAAACCTGAATACCTCTCTAACAAGCTAGTGAAAGCTGGTCAAACCAGATCTCTGAGAAGCACAAACTCTCTCCTCCTCCTCCTACCGAAACCTAACAAGCAAAAAACTCGGTCATGCTCCTTCTCAAACAACGCTCTGAGAATATGGAACTCCTTACCCATTCACATCATATCTAACCCTTCCCATATGACCTTCAAGAAGCTACTGAAAGAATTCCTCCTAAACCAACCCTCACATCAATAAGGGTCTCTCACTCACCACCCCTCCTTCCTCGAATCGCCACCCTTCTATTCATGAGAACCCCTATGTATCCTCATTCTACAATGTGACTCTTGACTCATGTGTGTTTCTGATGTTTATTTTCTATTCTGTTGTAAAACGCTCTGTTACCCTCTCGGTCTTGATAGCGCTATAGAAAACTCTTAAAATAAAAATAAAATAAAAAATAAAATGATATAAATGGTATTGCATGAGCTTTGCATGTCTCCTAGTTCAGCCTTGGCTGCTCTGCTATAGCTACCTCTATCAGCTAGAACACTACTACACTTTACTAATAAGGGATAACTGGACCTGGTATATGGTGTAAGTACCATTGGTACCCACTACAAGCCAGGCCAGACTACTACACTAGCCTGGCTGATGAAAGGTGTTACCCTGAAACCGGTCCCAGGATGCTTGTTTCTGGTCTAGGGAGGACAATTTGGGCTTGACAGTTCCCATGGGAAGCAATGTCAACACTGAATGGCTGGGTCCAATCTGGGGTGAAATGGTGACCAAAAGAATTGATGGATTAAACCCAGATCTGTGACTGGATGTGAATGTGTGATTGGTTCTGCATTCCTTCCATCATTTGTGTTTGGGTGTAGTCCTTGCGGGCACAGTCCTTGAGGTGCATACCAGGGGTTTAGCAAGGCATTCCTTCTTCTCCTGATTTTGTTCCAGCAGGGATCCGAGTTGCTCCAGAGCTTTCCCATATTTATACATGCTCCTGGGTTGACAAGCAGGAGGGCTCCTCCACCTAATGGGATGCAGGGTGCCACCCTCTGGTGTGACCACTTCCAGCTAAGTGCGGCAAAATTCAAACCAGAAAGAACTGTTCCCTTAAAATCCAAAATGGAGAAAATCTCTTCTAGGAGGGCAGATTTGGCTAAACCCACCCATCGATGTGGGTAATTTTTCCTAACACACCCCTTCCAGCCACTCTTCTAATTAAATTACAGGAGTTCCCTTCTGGGTGGGTGAAAATGGGGGAGGTTGGCCACCCTACCCCCTTTCTGCTCTGCCATCTGCTGCTGCAGATCTCCACCCACCTGATGATTCCTTTGTTTCAGCCCAGGCCACTTCACACCTCATTAAGGTAGCTTGGCTCAGCCTGTAGATGCTCACCAATAAGTAAAGGCTATTACAGGGCGGATGTAGGTACCTTTTAGTAGATATAGTAAATCTAACATTGGCAGAATGTTGGATTTATTCTAACTAATAATTTGATATCTTGCATGACATGTTTAGCTCTTTTCTATAAAAAATAAGACTTTAGTATTTGAAAATAAACAGGGAAACACAAAATATCCATTTTTTTCCCTCACCAGGGCTTTTAAAACACCTTTTATAATGTCCCTGCTTATAGTTGCACTGCACCCAGCCTTTGGTGCACCAAGGGCAGACTTTAGGAGTAACATATTGGTAAAAATTAGGTGGTTTCAGACTTTGAAAGTCCTTTTAATTCCAAAGTCAAAATTGGGGTTCATTTTATTTTAAAAACAGTCATCAAGGCAGTCATGCCTTACAAATGACACCCGACACCACAGCAGTGCACCCATGGGTACCCTAACTCCAGTGAGGTCACTGAACCTACATGCCCTCTCATATGCTAGGGACTTACAGGTAGGTTGTCGAGTCAATTATAATAATGTCTAATTATCATACACCTTTTAAACAGAGCACTGGCCCTGGATCTGGTTAGCAGAACCCAGGACACAGTCAGAGTTAGTAACCACCAGTATCAGTCAAGAAATGGGGGTGATCAGGACCTAAAAGATGGCTTTCTCACCAAAAAATTAAGAATGTATAATGTGTGCCCACTCAGACACATAGGCAGGTATTTATACACTGTGTTTCAGACTCAGGAAAGTGATTGTAATCTCCATAGTGGTTTAACCAGAGACTAACTGACACACTGAGAAAGATACTAATAAAACAATTCACACACACATTCACTCATGTATACATTCACACCCCACACAGACACTGTGTGATTCACTCAGACAGATGAACAGCCAAATCTGTCTCCAGTAATGATTTTGTTACAGACAGAACCATAACCCAGATAAACAACCAGTCACCCACTGATCCAGCTACTGACATCCCTATTTTCAAAACCATAGAGTGCCTCTCACATCCAAACCAAGGTCGACAGAGGCAGTTACACATTCACATGTTCGTACCTGAGTTAAGTATCCAGCAAAAACAGAGCCCCTTTCACACACAATTACATACTCAAATGTTCACTAACAGCCAGTAAGCAAACAGGCACTTATATACATATTTAGAGACTGCTAGACATACTAAGGGCCAGATTTAGAAGGCCATTATGCATCTGTGCGCCACAATAGCGTCATTGTTTTATGCTAATGTGGAATTAAGGATGCCATTTCCCACCGCCATTTTTACAAAGAGTCACAATGCTTGCATTGTGCCAGTTTGTAACCCCTTGTGCAACCAATGGGCCTCCCTAGTGCTTTGCTGCACTAGCACAATCATTTTCTTTTATTTCCAGTAAAGCACCACAATAACATCATAAATTATGACTCTTTTGTGGAAACAACAATCATGATGTACCATATTGTAAATACGGCACATTTACGGTGTTGTTAGGTGGGGCAGGGGTGGGATCGATGCACCACTTTCTTGTAAATCTGACCCTAAGTGAGCCAGTCCCACTCTTAAAGTGTTACTTATTTATCTAGTAATATACACACAGACCACTGATACACTAACTTAAAAACACTAATTGTGAGAACCAAGTCAGTCATCCATACACTAACTCATCAATGCATTTATATATTCAAACTGAGACACTTATACAGCCTGTTACAAACTGACAAAACTACTTTTGTACCTAGTTAATTGTTTGGATCAAAACATGTAACAATATGTAATGTAAATCTAAAAATATTATTAATTAGTTTTTTAGATGTCTACTTGTATTTACAAAAGAATTGAATTGTAATGCCAAAATTGCAGATAGAAGAAAAAAACAGAAGAAAGAAAATAATGTTTTTAGAGTGAAAAGACACATAGGCGGTCATTATGACCCTGGGGGTCACCAGACTGCTAGGGTCACGGTAGCAGTTGGACCGCCACAGTTGTGGCGGTTCGACCTCCACAATATGACCATGGTGGAGACGCCAAGGTCCAACCGCCGACACCGACAGGCTATCGCGAGCCTGCAGCCTGGCGGTCCTAGCAGTTGTAATCCGCCAGGACATGCAGCGCTGCCCTGGGGATTAAGAGTCCCAATCTGCCAGCCTTTCCATGGCTGTTTACACTGCCATGGAAAGGCTGGCAGAATGGGGGACTTGGGGGGCCCCAGGGACTCGGGTGGTCACTCCCCTTTCCTTTGTCCAGTGTCGCACCAGAGCAGGGGCTGGGGGATCCCTGAACCGGTGTAGATTGGTTTATGCAAGGAGGGCACCATCTGTGCCCTTCAAAGCATTCCCAGAGGCCAGGGGAGGCTACTCCTTTCAGGCCCTTAACACCTATTTCCAAAGGGAGAGGGTGTAACACCCTCTCTCAGAGGAAATCCTTTGCCCTGCCTTCCTGGGACTGGGCTGCCCAGATCCCAGGAGGGCAGAAGCCTGTCAGTGGGTTGGCAGCAGCAGTAGCTGCAGTGAAAACCGCAGAGAACTAGTTTGGCAGTACCCAGGGTCCATGGTGGAGCCCCGGGGATGCATGGGATTGGCACCCCAATACCATTTTTGGCATGGGGGGACAATTCCATGATCTTAGACATGTTACATGCCCATTTTCGGAGTTACCATAGTGAAGGTATTGACTTATGTGTAGTGCATGTGTGTAATGGTGACCCCGCATTCACAAAGTCTGGGGAAAATGCCCTGAACTATGTGAGGGCACTTTGGCTAGTGCCAGGGTGCCCTCACACTTAGTAACTTTGCACCTAACCGTCACTAAGTGAGGGTTAGACATATAGGTGACTTATAAGTTACTTAAGTGCAGTGCAAAATGGCTGTGAAGTAACATGGATGTTATTTCACTCAGGCTGCAATGGCAGTCCTGTGTAAGAATGGTCTGAGCTCCCTATGGGTGGCAAAACAAATGCTGCAGCTCATAAGGATCTCCTCGAACCCCAATACCCTGGATACATAGGTACCATATACTAGGGAATTATAAGGGTGTTCTAATGTGCCAATCAGAATTGGTAAAAATGGTCACTACCCAGCAGTGACAATTTTAAAAGCAGAGAGAGCATAAGCACTGAGGTTCTGGTTAGCAGAGCCTCAGTGACACAGTTAGGCACCACACAGGGAACACATTTAGGCCACAAACTATGAGCAATGGGATCCTGGCTAGCAGGATCCCAGTGAGACAGACAAAAACAAACTGACACACAAGTGAAAATGGGGGTAACATGCCAGGCAAGATGGTACTTTCCTACAGCGCACACTCCCAGTTTTTGCATGTCTATTATTGTCAGGGGTGACAAGAGGAGACTTATGTATCTGTACTGTGGGGCACACAATGGATACTACAGTCCTTTGGACACAAGTTTGGGGGTGAAGGGTTGCCTGTGATGTAGACGCAACAGGGCTGGGAGGAGTCGATGTAGGCAGGGTGAGGATGAGAGTTGTTGCCTGACAAAGTGTCCCTGATGGGCCAGCTTCCTCTTCGGTGTCCACACATCCAGGGATGTTGTACTCACTGGGGCCTTCATCCAGAGGGGCTGTGAAAGTCTCTGGTACCATGTCCATGGTGACATTGTCAAGGTTACCTGTAGGAGAATTGGAACACAGAGTTGCTGTACATTTAGAATATAATTGATGTTGTGCGAGATGCAGACAGTCCCTCAACATGATCACCAGAAATGACAATGACAGGTGCTGCACAATCTTGTTTAGTACATCATGAGACTCTGTAATTTCAATACCATAAACCATGCTTGTGGCTGTTAAACGATGTTGATAGTGTAAGTAAGTAGCCTCTTTCTGGCTTGGCTACCCCCACTTTTGGCCTGTTTGTCAGTGTGTTTCACTGTGTCTACTGGGATCCTGCTAATCAGTACCCCAGAAGTTATGCTCTCTCCCTTAAATCATGGTTACGGCATACTGCTAACCCAGTATTTCATTCACAATTGGCATACTGGCGCCCCCTTATAAGTCCCTAATTTATGGTACCTAGGTACCCAGGGCATTAGGGTTCCAGAGGATCCCTAAGGGTTACAGTATATCTTTTGCCACCCATAGGGAGCCCATGCAAAGGCTTCTGCAGGACTGTCATTGCAGCCTGTGTGGATGTAGGAGGCTGGCCTGGCTTGTAGTGGGTACCAGAGGTACTCACACCTTGTACACAAGATATATGTACACAAACCAAAATTAGGTAAGTAATAGCAAGAAAAGTAATGCAAGCAGTGTAAAATTACAGTAGATTGCAATAGGAGCACATAGGTATGGGGGCAACACAAACCATATACTCCAAAATTGGAATGCGAACCACGAATGGACCCCAAACCTATGTGAGCTTGTAGAGGGTCGCTGGGACTGTAAGAAAACAGTGAGGGTTAGAAAAATAGCCCACCCCAAGACCCTGAAAGGTAGGTGTAAAATGCACCTACTAACCCCAGAAAGCACAGAAATCGTAATAGGGGGATTCTGCAGGAAGAACGAACACCAGCAATGCAACAACAGTGGATTTCCGTACCTGAGTACCTGTAAGACAAGGGTACCAAGTCCAATAGTCGCGACAGTGTCGAGAGAGGGCAGGTGCCCAGGAAATGCCAGCTGAGGGTGCAAGCAAGCTGCCACCTGTTGGAAGAAGCTTGGAGTTATGCAAGAAAGAAGAGAGCTAGTAACTTCTCCTTTGGAGGATGGATGTCCCACGTTGCGATGAAGCTTGCAGAGGTGTTCCCATGCAGAAATACCGCAAACAAGCCTTGCTAGCTGCAAGGGTCGCAGTAGAGATTTTTGGGTGCTGCTGTGGCCCAGGAGGGACCAGAATGTCGCCACTTGGAGGAGGAGACAGAGGGGGCACCCAGCAGGTCAGGGAGCCCTCACAAAAGCAGGCAGCACCCGCAGAAGTACCTTAACAGGCACTTGGAAGAAGGGTGAACCGGACTCCACACAAAGTCACAAAAGGGAGTCCCACGATGCCGGAGGACAACTCAGAAGGTTGTGCACTCCAGGTTAGAGTGTCAGGGACCCAGGCTTGGCTGTGCATGAAGGAAATCCTGAAAGAGTGCACAGGAGCCGGAGCAGCTGCAAACCCCGTGGGACTCAGCAATGCAGTCTAGCGTGGGGAGGCAAGGACTTACCTCCACCAAACTTGGACTGAAGAGTCACTGGACTGTGGGAGTCCCTTGGACAGAGTTGCTGAGTTCCAGGGACCACGCTTGTCGTGCTGAGAGGGGACCCAGAGGACCAGTGATGCAGTCTTTTAGTGCCTGCGGTTGCAGGGGGAAGATTCCGTCGACCCACGGGAGATTTCTTCAGAGCTCCTTGTGCAGAGTGGAGTCAGGCTACCCCCAGAGCATGCACCACCTGGAAACAGTCGAGAAAACCGGCAGGATGAAGCAATACAAGGTTGCTAGTAGTCATCTAGCTACTTTGTTGCGGTCTTGCAGGCGTCCTGAGCAGTCATCGGTCGATCCTTTGGTAGAAGGTGAAGAGGGAGATGCAGAGGAACTCTGAGGAGCTCTTGCATTCGTTATCTGGTGAGATCCCCAATTAGAGACCCTAAATAGCCAGAAAAGGAGGTTTGGCTACCTAGGAAGGAGGATTGGCTACCAAGAGAGGTAAGAGCCTATCAGAAGGAGCCTCTGGCGTCACCTGCTGGCACTGGCCACTCAGAGCAGTCCAGTGTGCCACAAACACCTCTGTTTCCAAGATGGCAGAGGTCTGGGACACACTGGAGGAGCTCTGGGCACCTCCCCTGGGAGGTGCTGGTCAGGGGAGTGGTCACTCCCCTTTCCTTTGTCCAGTTTTACGCCAGAGCAAGAATGGCATTGGGGTGACAATTCCATGATCTTAGACATGTTACATGGCCATGTTCTGAGTTACCATTGTGACACTGTACATAGGTAGTGACCTATGTACAGTGCACACGTGTAATGGTGTCCCCGCACTCACAAAGTCTGGGGAATTTGCCCTGAACAATGTGGGGGCACCTTGGCTAGTGCCAGGGTGCCCACACACTAAGTAACTTTGCATCCAACCTTCACCAGGTGAAGGTTAGACATATAGGTGACTTATAAGTTACTTAAGTGCAGTGGGAAATGGCTGTGATATAACGTGGACCTTATTTCACGCAGGCTGCAGAGGCAGGCCTATGTAACAATTGTCAGAGCTATGGGTGGCAAAAGAAATGCTGCAGCCCATAGGGATCTCCTGGAACCCCAATACCCTGGGTACCTCAGTACCATATACTAGGGAATTATATGGGTGTACCAGTATGCCAATGTGAATCGGTAAATTTAGTCACTAGCCTGTTAGTGACAAATTTGGAAAGCAGAGAGAGCATAACCACTGAGGTTCTGGTTAGCAGAGCCTCAGTGAGACAGTTAGGCATCACACAGGGAACACATACAGGGTACATACTTATGAGCACTTTTTTGCAGGGCCTCCAAAACTTTCCAAAGGTGGACCAGATGCTCATCCCAGGTGGAGCTAAAGACAGCTATATCATCTAGATATGCTGCACTAAAAGCCTCCAACCCTTGAAGGACTGTGTTCACCAACCTCTGAAAAGTGGCAGGTGCATTCTTCACACCAAAGGGCATCACTGTAAATTGGTAGTGCCCTCCTAAAGTTGAAAATGCAGTTTTAGGTTTAGCATCCTCAGCCGATTTGATCTGTCAATACCCTGCAGTCAAATCAAAGGTGCTTAGATACTTGGCAGATGCCAGTGTATCTATGAGCTCATCTACCCTGGGTATAGGGTGAGCATCAGTTTTTGTTACCTGATTGAGACCTCTGTAGTCTACACAAAACCTCATCTCCCTTTTTCCATCTTTGAGTGAGGCTTTGGTACAAGCACCACAGGACTCGCCCATGGGCTTTCAGAAGGATCAACCACTCCAAGATCAAGCATTTTCTGAACCTCTTGTTTTATGCAGTCCCTGACATGGTCAGGCTGCCTATAGATTTTACTTTTGACAGGCAAGCTGTCTCCAGTATCAATTGTGTGTTCACACCAAGATGTGGTGCCTCGCACAGTTGAAAAGAGTTCTGCAAATTGTCCAAGGAGATGTATGCAGTTGTCTTTCTGTTCTGTAGTCAGACAATCTGCCAAAACTACTCCCGCCACTAAAGTATAATTTTCAGTGGTGGAAAAGAGATCAGGGAGAGGGTCACTCTCTTCTTCCTGTCCCTCATCGGTTGCCATGAGCAGGGTGAGATCAGCCCTGTCATAGTAGGGTTTTAGGCGGTTGACATGAATCACCCTAAGGGGACTCCTGGCAGTGCCCAGGTCTACCAGATAGGTAACCTCACCCTTTTTCTCAACAATTAGGTGGGGTCCACTCCATTTGTCCTGGAGTGCTCTTGGGGCCACAGGCTTTAATACCCACACCTTCTGTCCTGGTTGGTACTGGATCAGAACAGCCTTCTGGTCATGCCATTGCTTCTGGAGCTCTTGGCTGGCCTGGAGGTTTTTACTGGCCTTTTTCATGTACTCGGCCATTCTGGATCTTAGGCCAAGTACATAGTCCAATATGTCCTGTTTGGGAGCTTTTAAAGGTTGTTCCCATGCCTCCTTCAGAAGTGTTAGTGGACCTCTTACAGGGTGTCCAAAGAGGAGTTCAAAGCGGCTGAAGCCCACTCCTTTCTGGGGTACCTCCCTGTAAGCAAAAAGGAGGCAAGGTAACAGGACATCCCATCTCCTCCTTTTTCAGGGAGTCCCATTATCATACCTTTGAGAGTTTTATTAAACCTCTCTACCAGTCCATTAGTCTGTGGATGATAGGGAGTGGTGAATTTGTAGGTTACACCACATTCCTTCCACATAGCTTTCAAGTATGCAGACATAAAGTTGCTACCCCTGTCTGCTACAACCTCTTTAGGGAAACCCACCCTGGAAAAGATTCCCAGGAGGGCCTTTCCCACTGCAGGAGCTGTAGTGGTCCTTAGAGGAATTGCTTCAGGATATCTTGTGGCATGGTCCACAACCACCAAGATAAACCTATTGCCTGAAGCAGTAGGAGGGTCAATGGGGCCAACTATGTCAACCCCTACCCTTACAAAGGGGACCCCAACCACAGGTAGTGGGATAAGGGGAGCCTTTGGTGTGCCACCAGTCTTGCCACTGGCTTTGCAGGTCACACAAGACTTGCAAAAATCTTTAGTGTCCTCTGACATCCTAGGCCAGTGACTATAGGTGACTTAGAAGTTACTTAAGTGCAGTGGTAAATGGCTTGAAATAATGTGGACGTTATTTCATGCAGGCTGCAGTGGCAGGCCTGTGTAAGAATTGTCAGAGCTCCGTATGGGTGGCAAAAGAAATGCTGCAGCCCATAGGGATCTCCTGGAACCCCAATACCCTGGGTACCTCAGTACCATATACTAGGGAATTATATGGGTGTACCAGTATGCCAATGTGAATTGGTAAATTTAGTCACTAGCCTGTTAGTGACAAATTTGGAAAGCAGAGAGAGCATAACCACTGAGGTTCTGGTTAGCAGAGCCTCAGTGAGACAGTTAGGCATCACACAGGGAACACATACAGGCCACACACTTATGAGCACTGGGGCCCTGCCTGGCAGGGTCTCAGTGACACATAGACTAAAACAACATATATACAGTGAAATATGGGGGTAATATGCCAGGCAAGATGGTACTTTCCTACAGTGGAAAGGTGCATGCACCCTTTCACTGCCATTTACACTGCACCAGGTCACTTATAAGTCACCCCTATAGCAGGCCCTCCAGCCCTGAGGGCTGGGTGCAGAGTATCTGTGTGTGTGATGGTACCTCTGCACTTGCAGAGGTGCTTCCAGAATCACCAGGACCATTTTCCCAGACTTCATGAGTGCAGGGTTCGCTATTTTACGTGTGTATTGGACATAGGTCACTACCTATGTCCAGCTACATAATGGTAACTCTGAACATAGACATGTTTGGTATCAAATATGTTGAAATCATACCTCATGGCTTTTGCATGCATTGGTTGCGCGAGTCCATGCACTCTGGGGATTCCTTAGAGGACCCACAGTATTGCTATTCCAACATTCTGAGGTTTTCCAGGCAGCCCAGCTGCTGCCACCTCTCAGGCAGGTTTCTGCCCTCCTGTTGCATGAAAAGCTCAAGCCCAGGAAGGCAGAACAAAGGATTTCCTTTGGTAGAGGGGTGTTGCACACTCTCCCTTTGAAAATAGGTGTTACAGGCTTGGGAGGAGTCGCCTCCCCAAGTCACTGAAAATGCTTTGAAGTGCACATTTGGTGCCCTCCTTGCATAATCCAGTCTACACCGGTTCAGGGACCCCCAGTCCCTGCTCTGGCGTGAAACTGGACAAAGAAAAGGGGAGTGACTACTCCCCTGTCCATCACCGTCCCAAGGGTGGTGCTCAGGGCTCCTCCAGAGTGTCCCTGGGTTTTGCCATCTTGGATTCCAAGTTGGCAGGGAGCTCTCGGAGCATCTGAGTGGCCAGTGCCAGCAGGTGACATTAGAGCCCTCCCCTGTTAGGTGCTTACCTGTTTAGCTGACCAATCCCCCTTTCAGGGCTATTTAGGGTCTCTCTCTTGGGTGGTTCTTCAGATTCAGATTGCAAGACTCCAGCAGGAATCACCTGATTTTTTACTTCACCTTCTCATCAAAGAAACTGCATCTGGACTGTCCAGGAACTGTACAAACTACAACAAAGAAGCAAAGATGACTTCTGCAACATTGTATCTTCAGCTCTTGCCAGCAACTGTTTCCATGTCATGCATCCTCAGAGGACAGCCTGTCTTCAGCCTACAGTAGAAAAACAAAGTAATCTCCCTTGCAATGAAGGAGTCACTTCCCTGCTTCATCAGGCACCTCTCTGCATCAATGACAAGCGGCGTGGGTCCCCTCTCCTGACAAGCTGCATGGATCCTGCATCACAGTTTGCGGACTGAAGTGGTCCTGATGTCCTACTCTTCAACTTTGGTGGAGGTAAAAGCTTGCCACCCCACGCAAGACAGTAACCCCGTGCATCACATGTTTTGCAGTTGCCAAGACTTGTTGCGATCCTTCCATGAAGTGCTTCGTGCACCATGCAGCTCCCACCCTCAGCACTCTATCCTATGACGCACATCTTCCTGAGTGGTTCTCCAGCAGCATGGGATCCTTTGTCATAGTGCTGCATGGACCTCCTTTTGCACCTTCTTTTTTGTCCACATGCTGAGGGACTCCTGTGCTTGCTGCCTGGTCTTCTGTGGCCTCTCTGCGTTTTTGAGAGCCCCCTCTGCCTTCGCCTCCTAGATAGAGTCCACCAGGTCCATCCTGGTCCCGGGCAGCGCCATTTTCCGATAAGTGCGAGCTTTGCGTGTACCCAAGCTTCTTGGCAGAATTCAGCGAGTCAAACCAAACTGCAATCTTCCATACAGCATGGGACATCATCTTTACCAACCAGGAACACACATCCATCTTCTTTGGTACAGTATTGACTGTTATTCTTCAACAAGGGTTCTTCTTTTGCACCTTCATCCGAGTTAGCGGGGGCTCCTGTTCTCCCTGGACTCTCCTCTGCTTGTTGGACTTGGTCTCCTTCTTCCACAGGTCTTCAGGTCCAGGAATCCATTGATGGTGTCTTCTTGTCTCTTCTGGTTCTTGCATAATCTTCTTTCTTGTGTTCTTGGAAAGTTACTGTTATTTACTTCTTCTTTCCTGGGCTCAGGGTGGGTTCTATTACTTACCTTTGGTGTTTTCTAATAATCCCAGCGCCCCTATACACACTACACTTGCCTAGTTTGGAAACCGTCATTCGCATTCCACTTTCTTAGTAGATGGTTTGTGTTCCCCCAGGCCCATTTCCAACTATTTTGATTTTCAGTATTTGCACTGTTTCCTAACTGTTTGTATGCCTATTTCTGCATTCTAGTGTATAGAGTTTGTGTATTACTTACCCCCTAAGGGAGTATAGTCTCTACAGTGTTTTTGGCATTCGTGTCACCAAAATAAAGTACCTTTATTTTTGTAACACTGAGTATTTTCTTTCATGTGTGTGAGTACTGTGTGATTACAGTGGTATTGCATGAGCTCTGCATGTCTCCTAGGTAAGCCTTGGCTGCTCAGCTACAGCTACCCCTTGAGAGACTGGCTTCTAGACACTGCCTACATTTCACTAGTAAGGGATAACTGTACCTGGTATAAGGTGTAAGTATCATAGGTACCTCCTTCAAACCAGGTCATCCTCCTACAGGTAGTGGTTGGACTGCTGATACCATCTTATGTTCTGTGATTATTGATATGGGTGTTCATCTTTGTTGCCTACTGAGGTATCTTACATGATACATGGCACAACAAAAGGTGTACAATACACAATAGTGTCAGAGTAGTGATACAATATGGGAGTGTGCAATTGACATTGACTTGTAACTGGATGTACTGCATGTGTAACCACTTTGACATCAAGATTTCCACCCCAGGTGAGTCCATTTCAATCTTAGGAATCTTGGTTCCTTGGACATTGTGATTGGGCACTCAGCTATAGATTTGTTTTGTTGTTGATGATAGTATGCCATTACTTGCACAATCAAGGTAGCTTATATTGGTCATTAGTTTCACAAGCATGACATGTCACAGTTTGAGAACTGTTCTGATTTTCACAATTGTGGGTTAGTGCATTGTAGGAATTGTGGTGCTATGAGTTCCCAGTACTCCATGTGCCATTTCCAAGGGCTGTAGAGCCTGCTGAATTTAGTTGACATGTTGCATGCCAGAGACGGAGATTGGAACATTTGGACAGAGGTGGAGCAGTTGGTATGTGAATTGGGGTAGGTTAAGGTGGTGAGAGAGCATGCAGGACATTACAATTTTGTGACATTTATTTTGTGGGGACTTACCAGATTCCACTCCCACAGGTATTCTTATCAGGCCCTCAGGATGCAGTATGTCCAAGACCTTCTCTTCCCAAGATGTGAAAGTAGGGGGAGGAGGTGGGGGCCCACCACCAGACTTTAGTGCTGTCAGCTGGTGCCTAGATGCCATGGAACGTACCTTTCCCCTGAGGTCATTCCACCTCTTCCTGATGTCCTCCCTTGTGCGTGGATAGCTGCCTACAGAATTGACCCTATCAACAATTTTTTACCACCACTTCATTTTCCTGGCAATTGATGTTTGCTGGACCTGTGTTCCAAACAGGTGTGGCTCTACCCTGACAATTTCGCCCACCATGACCCTCAACTCCTCATCTTTGAATCGTGGGTGTTTTTGTGGGAAAATAGTAGTGGTTGTAAAGATGGTGTGATTGTGTTCAAAGATAAAAAGGCTGGAGTAAAGTGGTGAAGTTTAGTGTAGATGCTCTGATATGAGTGGGTGAGAGCTGTTGTGGATTGTGTGTTGCAGTAAAATATGTGTTGTGTATGTTGTGCAGGTGTGTGATATGTGCATAGTGAAATGTATGTGGATTTCTATTGTTGGTTTTCCTATTTCTGTCTACAAGTTTGCTTATCTGTGGCTGTGTGTGGGGTTCAGGTTGCAAAGGATTGGGGGTTAGATAGGGTTTGTGTTATATAGTGCAATGTGTAGGTGTGACATGTGTGGATGAATCAGGTGTGGGGTACTGTGCTGTGAGTTGAGACCGCTATGGTTTACACCGTCTATGGTTTTCCTCCATGGAAGTACCGCTGTTGCGATTTGTATTTCGTAATCTGGTGGGGGCATTTCTGTTGGGCTGGTGGGGCTGGTGGTGGGACCGTCTCTTTTTTGTCCTTCAATGTCCAAAGTCGTGATAGAAGATAATGCAAGAGTCAGAGCAAGAGTCAGAAGAGACTGCAATACACCAACAATAGATTCCTGGACCTGAAGATCTGTGGAAGAAAGGGACCAAGTCAAAGAATAACTGAAGAGTCCAGGGAGAACAGGAGCCCCTGCTAACCCAGATGAAGGTGCAAAAGTAGAACCACTGGTGAGAAGACAAAGTCAGTATTGCACCAAAGAAGACAGATGCGGGTTCCTGGTTGGTGCAGAAGATGTCCCACGCCGGATGGATGAATGCTGTCTGGTTTGCGTCGCTGGATTCCACCAACAAGCCTTGCAACAGGCAAAGCTCGCAGTTAGTGGAAAATGGTGCTGCCCAGGACCAGGAGGGACCTTGTGGCCTCTACCCAAGACGGGGAAACCGAAGGGGCTCTCAGCAACTCAGAGAGCCCTCAGAAGACCAGGTAGCACACACAGGAGTCCCACAGCATGGAGACAACTGAGGTGCAAATGGAGGCCCATGCAGCACAACACAAAGGATTCCCACGTCACCGGAGATCCACCCAGGAAGCTGTGCGTCACAGGATAGAGTGCCAGGGGCCGAAACTGTGCTGTGAACGAAGAACTTCTGGGAAGTTAGCACACAGGCCTTAACAACTGAAAGTCACACAATTCAGGGGGGTACTGTATTGTGTGGGGAAGCAAGCCCTAAGCTCCACCAAAGTTGGACAGCTGGACAGTGGGACTGCCAGAGTCACTTTAGTCCACCACCCGTGTTGCTGGATCCACGCCTGTTGTCTGGGAAGGGGGTCCAAGCCACCGGATGTCACTGCAGAAAGGTGCCTGCTGAAGCAGGGAAGTGACTCTGTCACTCCACGAGAGATTCCTTTGGTTCTTCTGGTGCAGGCTGAAGGCAGGCAGCCCTTGGAGGATGCACGACTTGGAAGCTGTTGCAGTTGCTGGCAGGAGCTGAAGATACAATGTTGAAGAAGTTGTCTTTGCCTCTTTGTTGCAGTTTTGTAGAGTTCCTGGAGTAGTGAGCAATTGATCCGATGGTAGAAGATGAAGTAAAGGATGCAGAGGATTCCTGCTGGGGTCTTGCAATCCGAATCTGAAGAAACACCCACAGCAGAGACCCTAAATAGCCCTGAAAGAGGGATTGGTCACCTAAACAGTTAAGCACCTATCAAGAGGGGTCTCTGACGTCACCTGCTGGGACTGGCCACTCAGATGCCCCCAGAGTGTCAAACCACCTTGGAATCCAAGATGGCAAAACCCAGGGACACTCTGGAGGAGCTCTGGCCACCACCCCTGGGGTTGTGATGGACAGGGGGTTGGTCACTCCTCGTTCCTTTGTCCAGTTGCACACCAGAGCAGGGACTGGGGGCCCCTGAACCAGTGTAGGCTGGATTATGCAAGGAGGGCACCATCTGTGCCCTTCAAAGCATTTCCAGAGGCTCTGGGAGGATACCACTCCATGCCTGTAACACCTATTTCCAAAGGGAGAGGGTGTAACACCCCTTTCCTAAAGGACATTCATTGTTCTGCCTTCCTGGGATTGAGCTGCTAAAGCCCCAGGAGGGCAGATGCCTGTCTGTGAGGTGGCAGCAGCTGCTGCTGCGGTGGAAACCTCAGAAGGCTGGTTTGGAAGTACTGGGAGTCCATGGTGGAGCCTCCAGAGTGCATGGGATTGTAAAACCAATACTGGAATCAGTATTGGGGTACAATTCCCAGTTGTTAGTCAGCTTACATGGCCATATTCAGAGTTACCATTGTGAAGCTATTTATAGGTACTGACCTATATGTAGTGCACGTGTAAAATGGCGTCCCCACACGCACAAAGTCAGGGAAAATGGGCCTGGATGACATGGGTGCACCTCTGCTAGGGCAGGGGGGCCCTCACACACAGGTACTTAGCTCCCAGCCCTCAGAGCTGGACGACCTGATATATAGGTGATTTATAAGTGCCCTGGTGCAGTGAAAATGGCTGTGAAATTGTGCATGCACTATTTCACACAGGCTGCAGTGGCAGTCCTGAAGAAGCCTATGTATGGGCTCCTTATTTGTGGCAAAAGAAATGCTGCAGCCCATAAGGATCCCCTGGAACCCCAATGCCCTGGGTTCCTATGTACCATATAATAGGGGCTTATAAGGGGGTCCAGTGTGCCAATTTGGAGTGAAATACGGAGTCACTAAACTGTAGTGACAAATTTAGAAACAGAGAGAGTATGAGCACTGGAGTTCTGGTTACCAGTGGCAATTTATACAACAGTGAAACACACTGAAAAGCATGCCATACACCATACCACTGGGGTCCTGACTTGCAGGATCCCAGTGACATGGTCAAAACACACTGACATCAGGCAGAAATTGGGGGTAAAATGCCATAAAGAGGATACTTTCCTACAAAGTGCATGGGCAGATCTGGGTGGTGCCCAGAGCTCCTCCAATGTGTTCCAGACCTCTGCCATCTTGAATGCAGAGGTGTGAGGGCACAATGGAGGTCTCTAAGTAGCCAGTGCCAGCAGGTGACGTCAGAGACCCCTCCTGATAGGTGCTTACCTGGCTAGGTGGCCAATCCTCCTCTGAGGGCTATTTAGGGTCTCTCCTGTGGGTTTCTCTTCAGATAACGAATGCAAGAGCTCAACAACACTCACTCTTCGACTTCTGCCAGGGATTAACCGCTGACTGCTCCAGCACGCCTGCAAAACCGCAACAAAAGAGCAAGAATACTACCAGCAACATTGTAGCGCCTATTCCTGCCGGCTTTCTCAACTGTTTCCTGGTGGTGCATGCTCTGGGAGATGTCTGACTTCACCCTGTACTGGAAGCCAAGAAGAAATCTTCTGTGGGTCGACGGAATCTTCCCCCTGCTAACGCAGACATCAAACATTTGCTTCACCGTTCCTCTGGATCCCCTCTCATCTTGACGACCGTGGTCCCTGGAACACAGGAGCTCAATCCAAGTGACCCCGACACTCCAGTGGTCCATCTGTCCAAATTTGGTGGAGGTAAGTCCTTGCCTCCCAACGCCAGACAGTAATCCTGTGCACTGTGTGAACTGCAGCTGCTAGGGCTTCTGTGCACTTTGCAAAGGAATCCTTCATGCACAGGACAGGCCTGGTCCCCAGCACTCCGTCCTGCATTGCTCAACTCTGCATGACCCTCCTTGTAGTTTTGAGATGACTACCATGCTCAGATTTCTTGAACCCCTGTTCAAGTGCTTCTGCGGGTGCTACCTGCTTCTGCATGGGCTTTCTGTGTTGATGAGTGCCCCCTCTGGTTTCTACTCCAAGGGGCAACCTTCTGGTCCTTCCTGGGCCCGGGCTGCACCCATTTTCTTCAACTGAGACTGCAGCTAGCAAGGCTTGTTTGCAATCTTTCTGTGTGGAGAAACTCTGCATCCTCCAGCACACCGCGGGACATCTTCTGTGTAAAGGAGAAGTTCCTGGCATCTTCCGTTGTTGTAGAATCTTCAGCTTCTTCCACCCGGAGGCAGCAATTATGCACCTTCATCTGGGGTTTAGTGGGCTCCTGCCTGCCCTGGACACTTTCGTGGCTCTTGGACTTGGTCCTCTTCCTTTGCAGGTCCTCAGGTCCAGTAATCCTTCTCAGTGCTTTGCAGTCAGTTGGTGTCTTTGTAGAATCTCCTATCACAACTTTATTGTGTTTCTGGGGAAGTAGGGTAACTTTACTCCTATGTTCAGGGTCTTGGGGTGGGGTAGCTTGGACACACTTGGGGCCTGATTACAACTTTGGAGGAGGTGTTAATCTGTCCCAAAAGTGACGGTAAAGTGACGGAAATACCACCAGCCGTATTACGAGTCCATTATATCCTATGGAACTCGTAATACGGCTGGTGGTATATCCGTCACCTTTGGGACGGATTAACACCTCCTACAAAGTTGTAATCAGGCCCTCAGGGGGTCATTCTGACCTCGGCGGTAAAAGGCACTTACCGCCGGTCAGAAGTCCGCCATTCTACCGCCGCGGCTGCGGTAAACCGCCACGGTCATTCTGACCCACAACTGCCAAACCGCCAAAAACCCGACATCCACGGAAGTCCGCCTCATCAGCGGTCAGCGATAAACTGGAGATGACCAAACCTCCACCGTCACGCCAACACAAACACGCCCATGCCATTACGACCCACGAATACGCGGTCAAAATATACACACCTTTACAAAACACAGCCACATTGGACAATTCGAAATACACACACCTGATACACATACACACACCACACCCACACATCCAATCAACTATAAAACACACACCCACATCACCCACAAACCCCCACTACTAGAAATTCGGAGAGAAGGCGAGAGAGAGAGCACAGCTATCGAAAACCCCAACACACAGAGGAACACAACATCATCACCCACACTACATCCACGCACAAAACACCACACACCACCACACACACCACACTCATCACCACAAACACCACCCCACACCACCCCATGGCACCCCAAAGACACCCCAGGTTCTTGGACCAAGAACTCAGGGTCATGGTGGAGGAAATAATTAGGGTAGAGCCCCAGCTATTCGGCACACAGGCGCAGCACACCACAATAGCCAGGAAGGCGGAGCTATGGCAAAGGATCGTCGACAGGGTCAACGCTGTGGGACAGCATCCCAGAAACCGGGAAGACATCCGAAAGCGCTGGAACGACCTACGGGGGAAGGTGCGGTCGATGGTGTCAAGACACAACATCGCTGTGCAGAAGACTGGCGGCGGACCCCCACCCACCCCACCCGAATTCCCAGCATGGGAGCAAGAGGTCTTGAACATCCTGCATCCTGAGGGCCTCGCTGGAGTAGGCGGAGGAATGGACTCTGGTAAGTCGAATCCCAACTACTTTATCCCCCCAACCACCAGCATGCTAACCCACACCCCCAACCCCCAGCACACATCCTCCCTGCCAATGTCTCACCAGCACAACCCACCCAACACAACACCAATCCCTGAATGCCAACACAAACCATGTACACCCATCACCCAAGCATGACCACTGCACATACCCATCCCCCCCCACAAACCATCCTCACAACTCCTCCCACAAGGGAATGCCAGCACTGGGGGACAAGGGCACCCACAAATCGCACGCCATGGCACACACAGAAGCAATAACCATACTCTTTTACCCCTGCAGGGCCCGAACGCCAACACACTGGCCAGGAGGGTCCAGATTTGTCCATCCCGCCCCCAGAACAGGCCCCCAGTGATGACAGCAGCTCTGTCGACCTAGAACCTGATGACCAGCCCGGACCATCGGGGACCTCTGGACAGTCGGTTCCCCACACACAGACACAGGCCACAGCAGACCCAACCCCCTCTGGGAATACCAGCACAGCTCCCACCCAGCGGGCCCATGCCTCTGTCTCCAGGACGCGTCAATCAGCGGTGTGTCTGCCACTACAGGGCACCCAGGCTGACCCACCACCCCAACAACAACAGGGACCTGGGGGCAGTGGTAGTGGGCACACCGTCCAGGGGACAGAGGCCCGGGGAAACAGGGCAACTGGGAGGGCTGCAGTGCGAGAGGGGGTTGACCGGCCCAGGGAACCCACTCTCCAAGAGGCCCTCACCACCATCATGGGAGCATACCACCGCTCCCAGGAGACGATGGCGACGGTACTGGCCAGGTTCCAGGAGATCCAGGCACAGCAGGAGGAACGGTACATGGGGTTCAGAGACGAACTCAGGAACATCGGTACCGCAATGGGGACCATCGTCCTGGCCCTCAACCAGATAGTCACCACATTGCGGGACCATGTGGCACCCCAAAGGGCCCCTGTCACCAGCCCGGACGACGAACAGCCTACCACCTCCGCCGGCGCTAGTGGACAGGAGGCCCCCACACCACGACAGGCCACCAGAACCCCACCTCCTGCTGAAGATCAACCACCCCGCAAGCGGAACCTGAGATCACACAAGAAGACAGAGTAGGATGCCAAGACCCCACCAGCAAACGATACCCCCTGATGTCATCCCACTGTCCCACATTGTCACCCTGTCCAACCTGAACTGCCCCTGCTCCATCCTTCCACAGGCATATGGGCAATGCACCTGTGCTACTGAGAACTGGACTCTGCCATGGACATTACTCCACCCCCACCCATCACCGTTTTACTATCATGGACCTATACGCAGCACTTAAAATAAATCACCAATTGCACTTCAAATGTCAGGAGTCTGCTTGTATTCTTTACAAATGTATTACACATAACGGTGCAATAATGTTCATTTACATTGTGATGACAACATACCAGTGTCAATAAGCATTAGTCCATGGGCAAACAAAGCAGAAGTCACGCTGTGGGTCATACAGCTCTGAAAAGGGAAGGGAAAGTCAAAAATCAGTGAAAAGGAACTGGGGGGAAACACAGAAAGTAGAGATGCAGGAGGCCAGAAGTAAATGTAAAATGGCGTGGGTGATTCTTACCTGTGTGCTACTGAAAATACTGTTGTATAACTGTGTCCCTGTTGTCCGTGTCGTCCCCGTCGTCTTCCTCCTCTTCACTCTCCACAGGCTCCACAGCTGCTACAACACCACCATCTGGACCATCCTCCTGCAGGAAAGGCACCTGGCGTTGCAATGCAAGATTGTGAAGCATACAGCAGGCCACGATGATATGACACACCTTCTTTGGTGAGTACATGAGGGATCCCCCTGTCATATGCAGGCACCTAAACCTGGCCTTCAGGACCCCGAAGGTCCGTTCTATAATCCCCCTAGTTCGCCCATGGGCCTCATTGTACCGTTCCTCTGCCCTGGTCCGGGGATTCCTCACTGGGGTCAATAGCCAAGGCAGGTTGGGGTAAGCAGAGTCACCTATTAGCCACACACGGTGTCTCTGTAGCTGTTCCATCACATAAGGGATGCTGCTATTTCGCATGACATACGCGTCATGCACTGATCCAGGGATCTTGGCATTTAGATGGGAGATGTACTGGTCAGCCAAACAGACCACCTGGACATTCATCGAATGGTAATTTTTTCTATTTCTGTACACCTGCTCATTGTCTTTTGGGGGTACTAAAGCCACATGGGTCCCATCAATGGCACCAATGATGTTGGGGATATGTCCAAGGGCATAGAAATCACCCTTCACAGTGGCCAAATCACCCTCCTCAGGGAAAACAATGTATCTCCGCATGTATTTCATCAGGGCAGACAACACTCTGGACAAAACCTTAGAAAACATAGGCTGAGACATCCCTGATGACATGGCCACTGTTGTCTGAAAAGACCCACTTGCCAAAAAATGGAGTACTGACAGAACCTGCACCAGAGGGGGAATCCCTGTGGGTTGGCGGATGGGGGACATCAGGTCTGGCTCCAGCTGGGCACACAGTTCATGTATAGTGGCTCGGTCAAGTCGGTATCGAAGTATAATATGTTGTTCTTCCATTGTCGACAGGTCCACCAGCGGTCGGAACACGGGAGGATTCATCCTTCTCCTCGCAAGTCCCAGCGGACGGTGCCTAGGAAGGACAACATGGAGCACAGAGTCAAGCAACCCACAGGTTCGTTCCCACAGCTTGCACAGTACACGAATCGCTATGCATTGAAAGGCGTGTATGAGTGGCAATGCAAGGCCTAGGCCTTTGTGACGGAGTAGAAATCATGCCATGTGGGCCCTTGAAATGGCGGCTGCCTGACCTGTGAAGTGTGACAGTGGGATGTGAGGTCACTGCGCTGGCATGGCACACCGTGGCGGTAGGCGGTCGAAGACCGCGGCGCAAAGCAGCATTGGTTAACATTGAACCCTATGGGTCTCAGGAGCCAGTGACGATGTGCGCCGGCAGTCGCGGTACGCACCGCCGTGGTACGCACCGCTGCGGGCGTAACCGCCATTTTCTATCTGCTTAATCACTCGAGACCTGATCATCCACAGGAGAGGACCTATACTGCAAGTGCTGCTGTGACCTCGGTCTGGAAGAGACAATGGCTGCTGCGACTGGGGAAAGGCCCCTGCCTTCACTTCAGAAGAGCTGGAGAAACTTTTGGATGGGGTCCTGCCCCAGTATGCGCTACTCTACGGTCCTCCAGACCAACAGGTAAGTACACTGGGTGCACGTTGAATGGGCTATGCCTGGGTTGTGTATGGTGGAGGTAAGATGGTGGGGTGGGGAGCGAATGAGGAGTGCAAGGCACGACAGATGAGAGCAAGTGCCACATGGCAGGGTTGGGGAGGGGGGGGCAATCACATCTAACATGCAGAAAAATGTTGAAATTTCCTTTCCCACCCTGTACATGTCAAATAGGTCAGCGCCCATCAGAAAGTCGACATTTGGCGTGCCATTGCCAAGGACGTCCGGGACCTGGGGGTCCACAATAGACGGGGCACCCACTGCCGAAAGAGGTGGGAGGACATCCGCCGCGGGACCAGGAAGACCGCCGAGTCACTGCTGGGGATGGCCTCCCAAAGTAGGAGGGGTGCCAGTCGTACCTTGACCCCCCTGATGTCCTGGATCCTGGCGGTGGCCTACCCCGATTTGGATGGGCACGTGAGGACATCACAGCAGACACAAGGGGGTGAGTACCAGCACAATCTGCTATCTTTACATGCAGTGGAGGCGTCTGGGTGGGGGAGGAGGGCTGTGGGTGACATTAGGCCAGGGCGCTTTCTGTAGTGTAGTCCCCTCCTTTAGGCATGGCCCAGTGCCCCCGACCCCCACCTCTGTAGGGTGCCAAGTGCAGCAATCCATGGTCCAGCATCACCCATGTGCGCATTTGTTGTCTATAGACCTGTTGGCCTAGTCACAAGTACTGAGTAGTGTACCCCGATTGCGCGGCGTAGTGCATGAGGCTCCTGTGTCTGTCCTCTCCGCCAACAGTGTTGACAATGCATGCACTCAACCTGTTTTCATTTCTCCCCCCACCCTTTTTCTTTATCTTCTTGTGCATGTGTGCATTAGCATCATCAGGCGGAGGAGAATTGGCATCGGAGCACGAGGGAGCTGCAACTCACAAGGCACCGGTGGGCCATGGTACAGACACCGAGGTCACCAGTGATACGGAGGGCGAGGGGAGCACCACAACGGGGACCCGTGGTGACACCAGCGACACGTCCTCGGAAGGGAGCTCCCTAGCGGTGGCGGCAACATCCGGGCCCCCCGCAACTACAGGTACAGCTGCCACCCAGCGCACCAGCTCTGCCCTCCCAGCAGCCCCTCAGCCTTCGCTCCGTACCCGCTCGCCCAAGAAGGCGGGCATCTCCTTCGCCCCAGGCACCTCAGGCCCTGCCCATGTTAGCCCTGCTGCCCTCAGTGAGGAGGTCATTGACCTCCTACAGACCATCATTGTTGGGCAGTCTACCCTTTTGTATGCCATCCAGGGGGTAGAGGGAGGTGCATCGGAGCAATGCATACCTGGAGGGCATTCATTCGGGTCAGGCTGCCCATCAACGATCGTTCAATGCTCTGGCCTCAGCACTGATGGAAGCCATTGTCCCTGTTTCCAGCCTCCCTCTTCTAACTGCCTCCACCCTGTCTCTGTCTCCTGTTCCTCAGCCTATCCCATCCACACCATCAGACCAGCCTGCACACACCTCAACACCCAAGGGCAGCTCATCCAGACATAAGCACCACAGATCACACAAGCATTCACCCAAGCAACACCCAGATGCAGACATGCCAACAGTCACTACCACCCCTGTGTCCCCCTCCTCCTCGTCTCCCTCCTCCTTCCCTGTGACGTCTCCACTCACACCTGCATGCACACCACCATCAGCCAGTACTTCCATCACCACCACACCCTCCAGTACAGTCCGCACATGTGCAGTCACCACCCCCACTGCCATTTACACGTCCCCTGTGTCCTCTCCCACTGTGTCTGTCACCCCCTCTTCCAAGACACACAAACACAGGCAGCCACCCACCCAACTGCCAACCACCTCACGACAGCCTACGTCACAAGCACCTGCACCCAAAGACAGCACAGCTGACTCATCTACAACCACATCCTCTTCCTCCACTCCCATACCCACTACACCTACCCTTTACATTGGTCCTAAAAAACTTTACCTCTCCAAACTTAACCTCTTTGCCCCACCTGACCCACCCCCTCCATCTGCTAAGAGTCCCAAGAGCACCTCAGCCACCACCAGCCCTGCTTCAGGTGTCACCATTGTGCACGGGTTTTGGAGTCCACCCTTTCCCAGCACTGATACATCGGCCAGCAGCAAGGGGACAGCCAGCCCCCCCCCCTGGAAAGAGGACCCGTAAAATCAAGGGCCGCCGCGAGAAGACTGACACGGCTGCCCCCAAGGAGCAAAGTCCTGGGACGTCACCTGCCACAACATCCAGGGGAGTCAAGGGCCAGAGAGCCTCATCGAAGGAGGGCAAGGGCAGCAGGGCGGAGAAGTCAGCCAGCAGGGGCGCGGACCAGGAGGGCCCCACAAGCCCCATCCCGGGTGTGAGGGAGGACACCCACGGGCCCAGGACTCCGTCACAGAAGGGTCCAGCAACTGCACGGTCGGAGGGCGACTAAGCAGGGAGTCCTGGCCAGGTCTGGCTCCCTTGAATGACTGGACAAGCACCGCTGAAGAGGGCCCCGCCGTGCAGAAATGCACCGCTGAAGAGGGCCCCGCCATGCAGAAAGGCACCGCTGAAGAGGGCCCCGCCGTGCAGAAAGGCACCGCTGAAGAGGGCCCCGCCGTGCTGAAAGGCACCGCTGAAGAGGGCCCCACCGTGCAGAAAGGCACCGCTGAAGAGGGCCCCGCCGTGCAGAAAGGCACCGCTCCGCTGGGCCCCGCCGTCTCAAGCACCGCTCCGCTGGGCCCTTCCTGTCAAGCACCGCTCCGCTGGGCTCCGCCGTCTCAAGCACCGCTCCGCTGGGCCCTTCCTGTCAAGCACTGCTCCGCTGGGCCCCGCCGTCTCAAGCACCGCTCCGCTGGTCCCTTCCTGTCAAGCACCGCTCCGCTGGGCCCTTCCTGTCAAGCACCGCTCCGCTGGGCCCCTCCTGTCAAGCACCGCTCCGCTGGGCCCTTCCTGTCAAGCACCGCTCCGCTGGGCCCCGCCGTCTCAAGCATCGCTCCGCTGGGCCCTTCCTGTCAAGCACCGCTCCGCTGGGCCCCGCCGTCTCAAGCACCGCTCCGCTGGGCCCTTCCTGTCAAGCACCGCTCCGCTGGGCCCTTCCTGTCAAGCACCGCTCCGCTGGGCCCCTCCGTCTCAAGCACTGCTCCGCTGGGCCCTTCCTGTCAAGCACCGCTCCGCTGGGCCCTTCCTGTCAAGCACCGCTCCGCTGGGCCCCGCCGTCTCAAGCATCGCTCCGCTGGGCCCTTCCTGTCAAGCACCGCTCCGCTGGGCCCCGCCGTCTCAAGCACCGCTCCGCTGGGCCCTTCCTGTCAAGCACCGCTCCGCTGGGCCCTTCCTGTCAAGCACCGCTCCGCTGGGCCCCTCCGTCTCAAGCACTGCTCCGCTGGGCCCTTCCTGTCAAGCACCGCTCCGCTGGGCCCTTCCTGTCAAGCACCGCTCCGCTGGGCCCCTCCTGTCAAGCACCGCTCCGCTGGGCCCTTCCTGTCAAGCACCGCTCCGCTGGGCCCCGCCGTCTCAAGCACCGCTCCGCTGGGCCCTTCCTGTCAAGCACCGCTGGCCCATTGACAGTGCCGGTTCTGTGTTGAGCTAGTGTTCACGCTGCACTCGGGGCACCCTGCCTCCTCCATTACCTGTGGAGTCTGTGATCCACCTGATGGCCTGTGTCTCTGCACTCCCCAGGATGGCACAGTGGGCAGACCACCCACTGTAGAGACTTGTGAGACTGTGGCTTTGCACTCCCCAGGATGGCACAGTGGGCATGGTGGACCCTTCGTGGATCTGGCGTCGTGGACTCATGTGGCTGAGGTGCCCCCCCTTCCCTTCCCCCTGAGGTGCCTGTAGTTTTGTCATCTGATGCCCCAGCAGTGTTCTCTCCAACGGACTCAGGTCTCCTGTGTGGGCTTTGCCCATGTGTTGATACACTTTGGCCCACGGACAGTGGAAATTTAAGTGACTGTGCAGGACTTATTGCCTATGTTTATCGGTTTCGCAATGTTCTTACTTGATTTTTACAATTCATATTGCTATTTTACCATGACTTCAAAGAACCTCTTTTATACATAAATGTTGTTTCTCACTTTAATTATGTCTTTGCATTATTCCGGGGGGTTTGGGTGGTGTCACTGTGACTTGGTGCTCTGCATTGGTGTGTAGATAGTTGGTGGGGGGGGTCGCATATGTGTGTGCCCGTAAGCTTTCCTCCTCCCCCCTCCCCTGTGTCGTAAGTGCAGTACTCACCGTTGTCGTCTGCGCCGGCGTTCGTACTCGTGGTAGATGAGCAGGTAGACAATAGCTGGTAGGATGTTTAATTCGGGTTCCATGCTGTTCTCCGTCCTCGTGGAGTGTGTATAGGTGAGCGCTTTCCCGTTCGTAGTCTGTTTCCGCCGTGTTTTTATCGGCGGGGCTCCCGCACCGGAAAAGGTGGCGGATTGGTGAGTTGTGATAGGGTGGGCGGTACATTGTCTGCCGCCTGCCTGTTGGCGGTGACCACCGCTCTGTTTGTCTGTCCTGCCGTGGCGATCGGAGTGTTAAAGTGGCGGCCTGTGTTGGCGGTTCCCGCCAGGGTCAGAATACCTTTTTTTTGACCGCCTGCCTGTTGGCGGGTTGGCCGCCGCTTTATCACCGACCGCCAGGGTTGGAATGACCCCCTTAGTGTTTTCTTACACTCCGAGTGACCCTCCACACAGTACATTAGGCCTGGGGTCCATTTATGGTTCGCATTCCACTTTTGGAGAATATGGTTTGTGTTGCCCCTAGGCCTATTGTCTCCTATTACATTCTATTGTGTTCTACAGTATTTGCACTACTTTGCTAACTGTTTACGTACCTGATTTTGGTCTATGTGTATATTTTGTATATTTTACTTACCTCCTAAGCGAGTATATCCTCTGAGATATTTTTGGCACATTGTCACTAAAATCAAGTACCTTTATTTTTAGTAACTCTGAGTAATGTGATTCTTATGATATAGTGCTATATGATATTAGTGGTATAGTAGGAGCTTTGCATGTCTCCTAGTTCAGCCTAAGCTGCTCCGCTATAGCTACCTCTATCAGTCTAAGCTGCTAGAATACTACTAATCTACTAATAAGGGATAACTGGACCTGGCACAAGGTGTAAGTACCATCAGGAACCCACTATACGTCACGCCACCCTCCCACATGGTGCAGCGGTGGGATAAGTACTTGTAACTGCTTTACCACTTTGTCATTGGTGCTTTTCATAAGAAAAACATATACCAAATACTTAACAATTTACACAGGTAACCTAAACAGTTTAACTTTCTTTCTATAAACTTTCTAAAAAGTTTCTTAAAAGTTTGAAAAGTGTTTCTCTTTTCTTTAAAAGTTTCTAAAAACTTGTTTCTCTCTGTCCTAAACCCTTTCTAAACATGTCTACAGTAGAACCTACTCCCTCAGCTGTCCAGGCATCCTATTGTAGTTTGAACTTTAAATGTTTGAGAGTATCTGCATAGAAAGAGGTTTAAGCATTGGTAAGAACCCTACCAAAGATCTTCTCCTTAGCCTTCTCCTAGAAAGTGACCAGAACCAGTCTGGTCTATCCCAGGATCAGGAGGTAGAGGAGGGGGTACCCAGCAAGAATCAGAGGAGTCCCCTGAGGATGCTGGGGAGGGTTCATCCAAAGATATGCCAGCTAACAGGCGACCTACTGACACTGGTAGTGGGAGGGGGTCACACACTAGTAGGGCACCTTTCACTCCAAAAGGCCAGGTTACTAGAGTCCAGCCAGATAGAGACGGGTCCACTTCTGCCAATTCCCACATCTCCTCTGTGTCTCAAAATTCCCAAGCCTCCCACCCTGAGGATAACACTATGGAAAGGGAACTCAGAAAGCTGAGGTTGGAAGAGGCCAGACTGAAGCTGAGACAGCAGCAGTTGGCCTTAGGCAGGGAATATCTAAATGTAGAGAGGGAAAGGCAGAGGTTGGGGTTAGTTCCCTGTGGTGGCAGCAGCAGTGCTTTTGATAGCAATCCTGTTGGAGAACAAGATTTCAGAAACCTAGATAATATAGTCTTCCCTTACAAGGAGGGGGATGACATTAACAAGTGGTTTGCTGCACTTGAGAGGGCCTGTGTGGTACAATTGGTCCCTCAGAGGCAGTGGGCTGCTATCTTGTCGCTATCTTACACTGGTAAGGGTAGGGATAGGCTCCTTACTGTCAGAGAAAATGATGCTAATAACTACAAAGTTTTGAAAGATACACTCTTGGATGGATTTGGCTTAACCACTGAACAATACCAGATTGAGTTCAGAGACAACAGAAAAGAGTCCTCTCAAGACTGGACAGACTTTGTAGACTGTTCAGTGAAGGCCTTGGAGGGTTGGTTACATGGTTGTAAGGTGACTGACTATGAAAGCCTGTATAATCTAATCCTGAGAGAGCATATTTTGAACAATTGTGTGTCTGATTTGTTGCACCAGTACTTAGTAGAATCAGATCTGACCTCTCCCCAAAAATTGGGAAAAAAAGACAGACAAATGGGTCAGAACAAGAGTGAACAGAAAAGTTCATACATGGGTGACAAGGATGGCAAGGAGAAGGACGGTAATTCTTCTGACAAGGGTGGGGACAAAGATAAAAAACATTCAGAGTCTTCATCGGGCCCACAAATATCCTCTGGGGGTGGTGGGTCCAAATCCTCTTCTCAAAATCAGAAAAAAGCCATGGTGTTATTTATGTAAAGTAAAAGGCCACTGAGCAAGTGATCTCACTTGTCTAAAGAAAAACACCAAGGCTCCCACTACCACAACCCCAATTGCAACCTCTAGTGCCCCTAGTAATAGCAGTGGTGGTGGGAAGTCTACTACAAATAGCCAATCAAAGGGTGTAGCTGGGCTCACCATTGGCAGTGTAGTTAGGGCTGGTCCTGTTAGGGAGACCACAGAGGCTGTTTTAGTCTCTGATGGTGGTATTGACTTTGCCACCTAGTTGCTTGTTCCCTTAATTTGGGTAAGTACAAGCAACTTCCCCTAATAATTGGTGTTGAGGTTGAGGCCTACAGGGACACAGGAGCCAGTGTAACTATGGTGATAGAGAAACTGGTTCACCCTGATCAACACCTACTTGGTCAGCAGTACCAAGTGACTGATGCTCACAATAACACACTTAGCCACCCCATGGCTGTTGTGAATCTCAACTTGGGGGGGGAGGGGTTACTGGTCCAAAGAAAGTTGTGGTAGCCACTAAATTACCTGTAGATTGCTTACTAGGCAATGATTTGGAGACATCAGCTTGGGCTGAAGTGGAGTTGGAGGCTCATGCAGCAATGCTGGGCATTACTGGGCATATTTTAGCTTTGACAAGGGCTCAGTCCAAAAAGCAAAAAGGGCAGGGAAATTTGGCTCCTGGAACAATGGACCAAGTGATCCCAAAAGCTAGGGGTAGTAAGGGTGAATCCTTGCCCACTATCCCTCCCTCTCCAGAAGATTCCCCTTTTGAGGAAGAGGAATCCTCTCCCTGTGCAGAACCTACACCAGATGAGCTGGTAGCAGACACTGCTGAGCTTTTGGGAGCAAGGGGGCCTGCTAGGGAAGAGCTGAGTGTGACACAGCAGACCTGTCCCACACTAGAGGGTTTGAGACACCAAGCTGTCAAACAGTAGAATGGGGATGTCAGTGATAGCCATAAGGTGTATTGGGAAGACAACCTCCTGTATACTGAGTCAAGTGACCCTAAACCTGGAGCTGCCAGGAGATTGGCCATCCCTTTGCAGTATAGGGAGTTTCTTCTAACCATTGCACATGACATTCCTTTGGCTGGGCATTTGGGCCAAAGTAAAACTTGTTTCACTGGCCTCATAGGTCAGAGAACACCAAAGAGTTTTGTTGCTCTTGTGTGACCTGCCAAGCCAGTGGCAAGACTGGTGGCACACCAAAGGCCCCCTTAATTCTACTTCCTGTGGTTGGGGTGCCCCTTGAAAGTGTAGGGGTTGACATTGTCGGCCCCCTTGACCCTCCAACACCTTCAGGCAACAGGTTTATCCTTGGGGTAATGGGCCATGCCACTAGGTATCCTGAAGCCATTCCCTCAAGGACCGCTACAGCTCCTGCAGTGGCAAAGGCCCTCCTGGGAATCTTTTCCAGAGTGGGTTTCCCTAAGGAAGTGGTGTCAGACAGAGGCAGTAACTTCATATCTGCACACCTCAAAGCTCTGTGGAAGGAGTGTGGTGTAACATACAAGTATCCATATCATCCACAAACAAATGATCTGGTTGGGAGGTTTAATAAACCTCTCAAAGGTATGATAATGGGACTCAGAAGGAGATGGGATGTCCTGTTGCCATGCCTCCTTTTTGCTTACAGGGAGGTACCCCAAAAAGGAGTGGAATTTAGTCCCTTTGAAGTCTTCTTTGGGCACCCTGTGAGAGGTCCCCTTGCATTTGTTAAGGAGGGTTGGGAACAACCTTTAAAAGCTCCTAAACAGGACATTGTGGACTATGTACTTGGCCTAAGATCAAGAATGGCTGAGCACATGAAAAAGGCCAGTAAAAACCTTCAGGCCAGCCAAGAGCTGCAAAATCAATCTTGCCATCTTGGATTCAGAGGTGTTAGGGGCACACTGGACTGCTCTGAGTGGCCAGTGCCAGCAGGTGACATCAGAGACCCCTTTTGATAGGTTCTTACCTCTCTTGGTAGCCAAAACTCCTTTCTTGGTAGCCAAACCTCCTTTTCTGGCTATTTAGGGTCTCTCCTCTGGGGTATTCTTCAAATAACGAATGCAAAAGCTCACCAGAGTTCCTCTGCACTTCCCTCTTCGACTTCTGCCAAGGATCGACCGCTGACTGCTCCAGGACACCTGCAAAACCGCAACAAAATAGCAAGACAACTACCAGCAACATTGTAGCGCCTCATCCTGCCGGCTTTCTCGACTGTTTCCTGGTGGTGCATGCTCTGAGGGCTGTCTGCCTTCACCCTGCACTGGAAGCCAAGAAGAAATCTCCTGTGGGTCGACAGAATCTTCACCCTGCAAATGCAGGCACCAAAAGATTGCATCACCGGTCCTCTGGTCCCCTCTCATCCAGACGAGCGTGGTCCCTGGAACACAAGAGCTAGATCCTAGTGACCCCCACAGTCCAGTAATCATTTAGTCCAAGTTTGATGGAGGTAAGTCCTTGCCTCCCCACACCAGACAGCAAACCTGTGTACTGTGTGATTTGCAGCTGCTCCGGCTTCTGTGCACTTCTCCAAGGATTCCTTTGTGCACATCCTAGCCTGGGTCCCCAGCATTCTGTCCTGCAGTGCTCAAGCCTCTGAGTTGTACTCCGACGTCGTGGGACCCTCCTTTTGTTAATCCAGTTAACAAATCTTCTAAGTGCTTGCTCCGGTACTTCTGCGGGTGCTGCCTGCTTCTGCTGGGGCTCTCTGAGTTGCTGAGCGGGGCGACTTCCTGGTCCTTCCTGGTCCCCAGCAGCACCCAAAAACCTCTACCATGACCCTTGCAGCTAGCAAGGCTTGTTTGTGGTATTTCTGCGTGGAAACACTTCTGCAACATCCAGAATGCCGTGGGGCATCTTCCGTCCAAAGTAAAAGTTCCTAGCCATTTTCGTTGTTGCAGAATCTTTGGCTTCTTCCACCCAGAGGCAGCCCTTTTGCACCTTCATCTGGGGTTTCCTGGGCTCCTGCCCCCCGCTGGACACTATCGCAACTCTTCGACTTGGTCCGCTTGCCTTGCAGGTCCTCACGTCCAGGAATCCATCTTCAGTGTTTTGCTGGTGCTTGTGGTTCTTGCAGAATCCCCCTATCACGACTATTGTGTCTTTCTGGGGTAGTAGGGTAACTTTACTCCTACATTTCAGGGTCTTGGGGTGGGGTATCTTGGACGCCCTGACTGTTTTCTTACAGTCCCAGTGACCCTCTACAAGCTCCCATAGGTCTGGGGTCCATTTGTTATTCGCATTCCACTTTTGGAGTATATGGTTTGTGTTGCCCCTAGACCTATGTTCACCTATTGCATCCTATTGTGATTCTACATTGTTTGCACTACTTTTCTAACTGTTACTTACCTGTTTTGGGTTTGGATACATATAACTTGTGTATATTACTTACCTTTTTACTGAGGGTACTCACTGAGATACTTGTGGCATATTGTCATAAAAATAAAGTACCTTTATTTTTAGTACCTCTGAGTATTGTGTTTTCTTATGATATTGTGTTATATGATATAAGTGGTATAGTAGGAGCTTTGCATGTCTCCTAGTTCAGCCTAAGCTGCTTTGCCACAGCTGACTTCTATCAGCCTAAGCTGCTAGAAACACCTATATTCTACTAATACGGGATAACTGGACCTGGCACAGGGTGTAAGGACCACAAGGTACCTACTATAAGCCAGGCCAGCCTCCTACACCCCTGCACCCAAAATCTCAGCAGTGTTTGCTGTCAGCTCATCTGGTGTAGGTTCTGCACAGGGAGAGGATTCCTCTTCCTCAAAAGGGGAATCTTCTGGAGGGGGAGGGACTTTGGGCAAGGATTTTCCCTTTCTACCTCAGGCTTCTGGGAGCACTTGGTCAATTGTTCCAGGATCCAAGCTTCCCTGTCCTCTTTGCTTTTTGGCATGAGCCCTTGTCAAAGAAAGGATATGCCCAGGAATGCCAAGCATTGCTGCTTGAGACTCCAACTCCACTTCAGCCCAAACTTATGTCTCCAAATCATTGCCTAGTAAGCAAACTACAAGTAAATCAGTGGCTACCACAACTTTCTTTGGAACAGTAACCCCCCTACAGTTGAGCTTCACAACATCCATGGGATGGCTAAGAGTGTTGTTATGAGCATCAGTCACTTGGTACTGCTGATGAAGTAGGTGTTGATCAGGGTGAACCAGTTTCTCAATCACCATAGTGATATTGGCTTCTGTATCCCTATAGGCCTCAACCTCAACACCATTTATTAGGGGAAGTTGCTTGTACTTACCCATATTAAGGGGACAAGCAACCGAGATGGCAAAGTCAATACCACCATCAGAGACTAAAACAGCCTCTGTGGTCTCCCTAACAAGACCAATCCCAACTACACTACCAATGGTGAGCCCAGCTACACCCTTTGATTGGCTATTTGTAGTAGACTTCCCACCACCACCACTGCTATTACTTGGGGCACTAGAGGACGCAGTTGAGGTTGTGGTAGTGGGAGCCTTGGTGTTTTTCTTTGGACAAGTGGAATCACTTGCCCAGTGGCCTTTACTCTTACATACATAACACCATGGCTTATTTTGATTGTGGGAAGAGGATTTGGACCCACCACCCCCAGAGGATTGTTGTGGGCCCGATGAAGACTAAGAATGTTTTTTATCTTTGTCCCCACCCTTGTCAGAAGACTTACCATCCTTCTTCCTGCCATCTTTGTCACCACCTGTATGAACTTTTCTGTTCACACTTGTTCTGACCCATTTGTCTGCCTTGTTTCCCAATTCTTGGGGAGAGGTGAGATCTGAGTCTACCAAGTACTGATGCAACAAGTCAGATACACAATTATTCAAAATAAGCTCTCTCAATATTAGATTATACAGGCTTTTATAGTCAGTCACCTTACTGCCATGTAACCATCCCTCCAAGGCCTTCACTGAACAGTCTACAAAGTCTGTCCAGTCTTGAGAGGACTCTTTCCTGGTATCTCTGAACTTTATCCTGTATTCTTCAGTGGTTTAGCCAAATCCATCTAAGAGTGCATCCTTCAAAACGTTGTAATTATTAGCATCACTTTCTCTGACAGTAAGGAGCCTATCCCTACCCTTACCAGTGAAAGATAGCCACAAGATAGCAGGCCACTGCCTTCGAGGGACCAACTGTACCATACAGGCCCTCTCAAGTGCAGCTAAACTATTTATTAATGTCATCCCCCTCCTTGTAAAGGGGGACTATCTTATGCAGGTTCTTAGAATCGTGTTCTCTTACAGGATTACTATCAAAGATACTGCTGCTGCCACCATGGGGAACTAACCCCAACCTCTGCCTTTCCCTCTCTACATCTAGATATTCCCTGTCTAAGACCAACTGCTAGTGTCTTAGCTTCAGTCTGGCCCCTTCCAACCTCAGCTATCTGAGTTCCCTCTCTATGGTGTAATCCTCAGGGTGGGAGGCTAGGGAATTCTGAGACACAGAGGAAATGTGGGAATTGGCATAAGTGGACCTGTCTCTAACTGGCTTGACTCTAGTTAACGGGCCTTTTGGAGTGAAAGGTGCCCTACTAGTGTGTGACCCCCTCCCACTACCAGTGTCACTAGGTGGCCTGTTAGCTGGAGCGTCTTTGGATGAACCCTCCCCAGCATCCTCAGGGCCCTCCCTTGATTCTTGCTGGGTACCCCCCTCCTTTGCCTCCTGATCCTGGGATGGGCCACCCCTTTTCTGGTCACTTTCTAGGAGAAGGTTAAGGAGAAGATCTTTGGTAGGGTTCTTACCAATGCTTAAACCTCTTTCTATGCAGAAACCCCTCAAAGTTTAAACTACTATAGGTTGCCTGGACAACTGTGGGAGTAAGTTCTACTGCAGACATATTTGTTAGAAAGGGTGTAGGACAGAGAGAAACAAGTTTTAGAAACTTTTGGAGAAAAGATAATTTTTTTTCAAACTTTTCAAAACTTTGGAAAACTTTTCAGAAACTTTTTAGAAAGTTTGTAGAAAGAAAGTTAAACTGTTTAGGTTAACTGTGAATACTTTTGAGTATTTGGCGTATGTTTTTCTTATGAAAAGCACCAATGAGAAAGTGGTAAAGCAGTTACAAGTCCTTATCCCACCGCTGCACCACCAATGTAGGAGGCTGGCCTGGCTTATAGTGGGTACCTGATGGTACTTACACTTTGTGCCAGGTCCAGTTATCCCTTATAAGTAGATTAGTAGTGTTCTAGCAGCTTAGGCTGATAGAGGTAGCTATAGTAGAGCAGCTTAGGCTGAACTAGGAAACATGCAAAGCTCCTAATATACCACTTATATCATATAGCAATTTGGACAAATGGGCCACTGGACTGTCGGGGTCACTTGGATCCAGCTCCTGTGTTCCAGGGACCACGCTTGTCACGATGAGAGGGGACCCAACTGACCAGTGAAGCAGAAATGTCGTGCCTGCGTTAGCAGGGGGAAGATTGCGTTGACCCACTGGAGATTTCTTCTTGGCTTCCAGTGCAGGATGAAGGCAGACAGCCCCAGAACATGCACCACCAGGAAACAGTTGAGAAAGCTGGCAGAATTAGGCGCTACAATGTTGCTGGTAGTCTTCTTGCTACTTTGTTGCGGTTTTGCAGGCGTCCTGGAGCAGTCATCGGTGGATCCTTGGCAGAAGTCGAAGAGGAAGATGCAGAAGAACTCTGGTGAGCTCTTGCATTCGTTATCTGAAGAGAAACCCACTGGAGAGACCCTACGTATCCCTCAGAGGAGGATTGGCCACCTAGTCAGGTAAGCACCTATCAGGAAGGGTCTCTGACGTCACCTGCTGGCACTGGCCACTCAGAGGCCTCCATTGTGCCCTCATAGCTCTGCATTCAAGATTGCAGAGGTCTGGGACACACTGGAGGAGCTCTTGGCACCTCCCCAGGGGTGGTGATGGACAGGGGAGTGGTCACTCCCCTTTCTTTTGTCCAGTTTCGCGCAAGAGCAGGGGCTAGGGGATCCCTGAACCGGTGTAGACTGGTTTATGCAAGGAGGGCACCATCTGTGCCTTTCAAAGCATTCCCAGAGGCCAGGACAGGCTACTCCTCTCAGGCCCTTAACACCTATTTCCAAAGGGAGAGGGTGTAACACCCTCTCTCAGAGGAAATCCTTTGTTCTGCCTTCCTGGGACTGGCCTGCCCAGACCCTAGGCAGGCAGAAGCCTTTCTGTGGGTTGGCAGCAGCGATAGCTGCAGTGAAAACCACAGAGAGCTGGTTTGGTGGTACCCGGGGTCCATGCTGGAGACCCGGGGATGCATGGGATTGGCACCCCAATACCAGATGTGGCATGGGGGGACAATTCCATGACATTAGACACGTTACATGGCCATATTCGGAGTTATCATTGTGAAGCTACATTTAGGTATTGACCTATATGTGGTGCACGTGTGTAATTTTGTCCCCGCAATCACAAAGTCTGGGGAAATTGCCCTGAACTATGTGGGGGCACCTAGGCTTGCCAGGGTGCCCTCACACTTAGTAACTTTGCACCTAATATTCACTAAGTGAGGGTTAGACATTTAGGTGACTTATAAGTTACTTAAGTGCAGTGTAAAACGGCTGCGAAATAACGTGGACGCTATTTCACTCAGGCAGCAGTGGCAGTCCTGTGTAAGACTTGTCTGAGCTGCCTATGGGTGGCAAAAGAAATGCTGCAGCCCATAGGGATCTCCTGGAACCCCAATATGCTTGTTACCTAGGTACCACATACTAGGGAATTAGAAGGGTGTTCCAGTGTGCCAATTAGAATTGGAGAAAATGGTCACTAGCCTGCAGTGACAATTTTAAAGGCAGAGAGAACATAAGCACTGGGGTTCTTATTAGCAGAGCCTCAGTTACACAGTTAGGCACCACACAGGGAACACATTCAGGCCACAAACTATGAACACTGGGGTCCTGGCTAGCAGGATCCCAGTGAGACAGGCAAAAACAAACTGACACACAATTAAAAATGGGGGTAACATGCCAGGCAAGATGGTACTTTCCTACAAATAGTATGTGTAGTACATGTTAATGCTGATTTAATGGGATAGTGATGTAGTGGTCAGATGGTTGCCTTATGTTGTGGTAATACTGTTGTTGTGTTGGATATTTGGAAGTATTAGTTGTGACATGATGTAGGCTCAAATTGTTTCTCAACTAGGGCATTTTTACACATAGATGTGTTGTGAATGTTGTGTATTGTGTAACATATGTGTATATTAAGAATCTGTTGACCCTCTCTCGCGCTCTCTCTCTCTCTCTCTCTGTCTCTCTCTCTCTCTCTTTTTCTCTGCAGCAGGATTGGCAGGTGAAGGAGATGGGACACAGCTGAATGGGGAAACTGCTGAACACGGGATCCGGAGTGCTGATACCACCAACACGAGGGACCCAGTGGCCTGGAGGGTGAGTGCCAGTGGGGAGACAGGATCCACGTCTTCATCTTCAGAATCCTCCTCCAGTTTACACCCCCTGGCTGTGGTGGACCCATCTGGGACCACCCTAGCACCATCTCTGTCCGCCACCCTACCTACTAAAACCTCCCTCCCTGTAGCTCCCCACCCAGTGGGCCATGTCTGCTCACCCAAGAGATGGGCATCTCCCTTTGCCCCTGCTCCTGTCAGCCCTGCTGCCCTCAGTGAGGAGGCGATCGACATCCTGAGGCCGATCTCTGTGGGTGAGTTGATCATCATGAAGGTCATTCCAGGGACTGGCAGCTCAGATCCAACAGAGTAATCCATTCCTAGAGTGCAATCATGGTGCACTGACTGGCCTATAGAGATCCCATCAGTCTCTGGCCTCCACACTGATGGCAGCCAGTCATCCTTTGTCTACTGTCCCCCCTCCAACTTCCTCTTCCCAATCCCAAACCCCTCTTCCCCGACCCAGCCAAAGCACACAGGCAGACAAACATGCATCCACCTCAACATCCAAGGGTAGCTTTGACAAACACAAGCACCATAAGATACATCACCGTCATGCACACCAGTTATACACCTGTACACCTCCACTACCCCCAGAATCACATACAGCACACCTGACACACCTGCACACATCATACCAACATTCACAGATCCAGACACTACACCTATCTTACCCACAAACAGCACCAAAGTAGACCCTCAGACATCCACCTCAATCACCACACCCACATACACCCAAACCACAGACACACCTACATGCAGCATATCCACCATACAGATACTCACCCACCCACCACAGCATCCCCCAGCACCTCATACCCCTGTCCTCCCAAGATACATAAACGCCCTGACTTTTGTATCTTGACACCCACCACCCACAAGCATACATTGCACAAGCATGCACTCAAGACAACCACAACAACACCTCTTACAACCACTCCCTCTCCCTCCACATCCAAACCCTTTTGCTACAACCATCCCCGTGTGTCTAAAAAAACTTTCCTTCCCCTGCCAAGAAGTCTACCCCTCCAACTAAAACCAAACTTTCCCCTAAATTGAAGTCTAAGCCCAAAACTCCCCTCCCAAGCCAGAACCCAAAGGCCCCCTCCAAGACCTGGACCCAAACCCCTGTGGAGGTTACTTGGCAGTCAGAAATCAAGTTTGGGGCACACATCTCTGCCCTGTGTGAATTGTGGACTCACATATGGCCTTTGTTTTTTTTTACAAATATTTGCATTTTAATGATTGCTTGAACCAACCAGTTGTTGGTTTCCTAGATACATCTTTGACATGCATTTCTTTCCCTAGTATGGAGTTTTTCATTGGACAACATTAGTTGTGTATCTGTGTGTGTGTGTGTGTGTTCAGCTTGGGCTACGTGTGTTGTTTTAGCAGTATGTGAGGTTGTGCACAGTGCTTTTGTATTAGAGTGATATAGTATCTGTTGTGTGATGCACATTTGTGTGTCCAAGAGGTTTTGTTGTGTTGGTATTGCGTGTTGTTTGTGTTGAGATGTGTATGTTGGTGTGCTGTGTGGCTTTGTGTGCTTTGACTGCGTGCATGTTATGTGCATGTAAAGTTGGATACAGTGTACTTGGTAAACCAGTCTATAAGTCAAGTGATTGTGTATTTGTATGTTATTTTTTGCCTGTTGGTGTTCGGTTGTGATGTATGTCTGATGTGTCCGGGTAGTGTCTCCTGCGGATTCCTGCCAAGTGATTGGAGATGGTGCTGCTGTTTTGTGTTTGTGACTTGTGCTGTTGTGTGGTACTGTGTGAGTGTGGGCCTGTGCAGTATTTCCATTCATACCTGTGTGTGTTAGTGACATGTGTATATGTGTGCTTGGTGGCGTGTTTGTTGTGTGTGCGCAAGTGTGTTTGTGACTGTATGTGAGTGTGCGTGTAATTGTGCAGTTAGGTGTGTGTGTGTGTGTCACCCTCACACCACCTTCCTGAATGTCTGTTGTGTGAGTGTATAAAATTTGCCAATCTACAACTTTATCTGGTGTGAGTGTGTACTTACAGTTTCTGTTGTCATCATCGTCGCAGATTTTGGAGTCTTTGGGCGAGGGAGATCTAGTTCATGTTCCATAGTGGCTCCAAACGAGTATGGCTTCCTGAAGGTGAGTCTACTTTTATGCAATTGGTTTCCACCAGGGTTTCTGTGGTGGTGTGACCACAGCAGAAATCTTGGCAGAGTGCTTCCTCTTAATCTGTCCAGCAGAAGCATGGTCTTCGCTGGCCTGCATGTAAGAAACATCATCCATGGCAGCCAGACCGCAGTGGCGGTGCCGACAGTGCTCTGGCTGTATTCTGTTGTGAATACTGCCATGATCATAATTTGGCGGTCTTCTCCACCAGCCTATTGGCCTTCTGACCGCCACCACCAACATGGCAGGATTAGACCCGCCAAACTCTTAATGAGGCCCTATATTTGTACTTGTTGTCACCAGACTTACAGGTATCAATGACGGACACCATAAGGGATAGGTGTCATCTTATGACACCGCATTAGTTGGGTGAATGGCACTATATCACTGAGCATGTATTATTTATACTTTCATTAGAGGTAGTCAAACTAGGAGTGGCACTAGGGTGTCCACCTTGGTCCTGAGGAGGATCATAGGGGTAAGGCTCCGAAACATGTAGACAAAGAATTCAGGTACATTACATCCTCCACTTCCGCAGCCCCCTTTTTAATCATACCGCCTCCAAGAGATCTAATAAATCATTGGAATTACTAGGAGACTGGCATTTTAACTCACCCAAGACCCCTCCTATCCCTCCTGTGATTCACATTGACGAGACTAGATCAGTGATCCCACATATCTCGTAGGTCGTAGCATGCCCCGCTCCGTAGCAGAAAGGGAAGAAACCCAATGATAAAGCATGCCACCAAGGGATACCCTGTTGGGTGAGGGTTTTTCTAACAGGAAAATTCCTTTTACTTTCCATCCTGTTGTAGTTCTTTTAGCCGGGCCTCTGCTGTATTGTTATATAGGTTATACGGAGGACAGACCCAGCCTCACAACCTCCTTCTCCCTCCTTGTTTTTGTATGTCACCAGATGTACTACAAAAGCCAAACTTCAAATGTTGATTTATTCTTAAAAACCAAAAAAGATAACAGAGATAAGTGCTTAGAATATGCTATTTAATTTGTGTCAGCATGACAAATCATATGTAAGTATTGCTATGACAAATTAGAGGACAACAAAATGCCTGCCAGTGCAAGTTAGGGTTGGTTCCAATTCCAGAAGAACGTTGACATTTAAACATTTATGGTAAAAGACTAATAACATTTATACACTCCTTTCAAGATATAGTTTGTATGGGACCAAAGAGTTTGAAGCAAACACCAACTGAGCTATAGACCTGAAGGGTAGAGTTGTGTACTTTTCTTTTGACTTTGAATACAATACTAAAACTGTGGGTATAGAAGGAGATAGAGATAATCCACATATTATTCTTGTGAATGGTGTGCCCACAAAAAAGAAAGAAATCAGTCAAGAACTAGTGGATTTAAATAAGGTAAACAAGCTACATTATGCCTGAAATGATATAGGCCATCTTTACGACCCTAGTGGTCGGTGATAAAGTGGCGGTAATACCACCAACAGGCTGTCGGTAACTACTGCCAAATTATGACCATGGCGGAAAGATCTCCGAGAGACAGCCAATGTACCACACCGACCGCCAGGGCGGAAACAACAGCCACCACTGCGGTAGCTGCCTACAGCCAGGCGGAAGTCAATGTTCCACCTACCATATTGCAAGAACACAATCCGCCACATTTTCTGGGGTGGTACCAACAACGTCAAAAGCCTGCCAGAAACAGAGCTCAGAAGGGAAATGACTCACCATTGGAGACACAGAGAACAACCACGCCACCATGGAACCTGAACTACATGTCTTCCCGATGATCATCTACGTTCTGCTCCACCATGAACACAATGCCGGCGAAGACAACGACGGTGAGTACAGCTGCCTAGCACACAAGGGAAGGGGGAGGAAAAAGAGAATGACACACACACGCATAACACACACCCACACACACACCATACACACAACCAGATGCATTATAAAAACTATTTTACCCCGTCACTCGGCTGAATAATGCAAGGCAAAATGATTTAGAAAAAGAGAATGTAATGAGATCAACTCAGTATGAAAAATAAGTTAGGCAAGATAATAGATATATACTTATGTACAGCAAAAAGGACACAGCCCAGTCCACAAAGTTCATAGGCCACATGGCCACAGGACAAACTCCAAGGCCACACATGTCACCTGTTTTAACACAGAGAGAACACTACAAGGGCATCAGTTGGTAAATAGGCAGGCACCTCAGGAGGATGGGGGACAGGGGCACCTCAACCTGGAGATGTTACAAGACCACTGGTTCTGGAGGGGGCAACATGCCTGTGCTTGATCCTGGGGAGTGTTGGGCATGTGGGTGTCATACCCACTGGTTCTGGAGGGGGCAAGATGTCCAGTGCATGATCCTGGGGAGTGATGGGCCACAGTCTCTCAGGTGGGTGTCATACCCACTGGTTCTGGAGGGGCCAAGATGCTCTGTGCTTGATCCTGGGGAGTGATGGGCATGTGGGCGTCATACCCATTTGTTCTGGAGGGGGCAAGATGCCCTGTGCTTGATCCTGGGGAGTGCAAGGCCACAGTCTCTCAGGTGGGTGTCTTCCCCACTGGCTTTGGAGGGGGCAACATGCCATGTGCTTGATCCTGGGGAGTGATGGGCATATGGGTGTCATTCCCGCTGGTTCTGGAGGGGGCAACATGCCCTGTGCTTGATCCTGGGGAGTGATGGGCATGTGGGTGTCATTCCCACTGGTTCTGGAGGGGACAACATGCCCTGTGCTTGATCCTGGGCAGTGATGAGCCACAGTCTCTCAGGTGGGTGTCATACCCACTGGTTCTGGAGGGGCCATCATGCCCTGTGCTTGATCCTGGGGAGTGATGGGCCACAGTCTCTAAGGTGGGTATCATACTTACTGGTTCTGGAGGGGGCAACATGCCCTGTGCTTGATCCTGGGTAGTGATGGGCATGTGGGTGTCATACACACTGGTTCTGGAGGGGGCAATGTGCCCTGTGCTTGATCCTGGGGAGTGCAAGGCCACAGTCTCTCAGGTGGGTGTCTTCCCCACTGGCTTTGGAGGGGGCAACATGCCATGTGCTTGATCCTGGGGAGTGATGGGCATATGGGTGTCATTCCCGCTGGTTCTGGAGGGGGCAACATGCCCTGTGCTTGATCCTGGGGAGTGATGGGCATGTGGGTGTCATTCCCACTGGTTCTGGAGGGGACAACATGCCCTGTGCTTGATCCTGGGCAGTGATGAGCCACAGTCTCTCAGGTGGGTGTCATACCCACTGGTTCTGGAGGGGCCATCATGCCCTGTGCTTGATCCTGGGGAGTGATGGGCCACAGTCTCTAAGGTGGGTACCATACTTACTGGTTCTGGAGGGGGCAACATGCCCTGTGCTTGATCCTGGGTAGTGATGGGCATGTGGGTGTCATACACACTGGTTCTGGAGGGGGCAATGTGCCCTGTGCTTGATCCTGGGGAGTGCAAGGCCACAGTCTCTCAGGTGGGTGTCTTCCCCACTGGCTTTGGAGGGGGCAGGCCGTACAGCAGCCCATGGAGGCAAGATGGCGGTGACGGCTGCACAGTGGTGGTGCCACTGGAAGGGGAAGACTCCTGCCCATCCCCTACAACCTCGGACGGCTGTACAGTGGTGGTGGTGCCACTGGTGGGGGGAGCCTCCTTCCCATCCCCTGCAACCTCGGACAGCTGCACAGTGGTGGTGGTGCCACTGGATGGGGGAGGCTCCTGCCCATCACCTGCAACCTCAGACAGCTGCACATCCATGGTTGGTGGTGGGGGCTCCACCACAGTTCCTGCCCCAGGCCCCTTGGTCTTCCTGCCTGCTGGTGCAGGCTCCTTTGTCTTCCTGCCAGCTCTGGCAGGCTCCTTTCCCTTCTTGCCTGCTGGTGCAGGCTCCTTGGTCTTCCTGGCAGCTGGTGCAGGCTCCTTTCCCTTTTTGCCTGCTGGTGCAGGCTCCTTGGACTTCCTGCTAGTAGGGGCTGTCTCCTTTCCCTTCCTCCCTGCTGGTGCAGGCCCCTTGGTCTTCCTGCCTGCTGTGACAGGCTTCTTTCCCTTGAGTCTGCCTGGTGCAGGCTCCTTCACCTTCAGGACATGTGGCCTGGATCCCTTTCCACCACGAGTGGATGTGGTGACGAATGGGCCCGTGGACTGTGTGGCTGAGGTGCTTGGCTGGGTTCTTCCTACCCTGGCCATACGTGCAGGACGGTGGGGGTGCCTGTGAAACATATGGCCCACCATACCCATTTCCATCACAATTTACACACATGGCCCAGCACAGAACCTGTATACGTTGCCCAGAGGACATCCACCCACCCCCTTACACAAGGCCTTCACACACACCACTCCATGCATTCATGCCGCATGCATCGTGCCCTCAATGTACTCACCTGTTGGTCTGGAGGCCCATACAGCAGTCCGTACTGGAGTAGGACCCCATCCACCAGTCTCTCCAGCTCCTTCGATGTGAAGACTGGGGCCCTTTTCCCAGTCACACGGGCCATGGTAGGTTCAAGACACAGGTCACAGCAGCACATGCAGTGTAGGTCCTTTCCTGTGGAACATCAGGTAGCAAGTGGGGAATCAGATAGAAAATGACGGACACGTCCGCGGCGGTACCTCACTTCCACCTGTCCCTCCACACAGGACAGACGGACGCCATTTAAGGGGGGGCAGGCCCTGGAAAATTGCTGCGTCACTGGTGATATTAGGACATACTGGACAAATCACATTGACCCATTACAAGTCAACAGGATGCAAAGTTCTGTTGTGGCTCCATTGTTCAGTTTGTGACCGGCACCTCACTGTTTTGTCCCTTAGATTCCTATCTCTGTGGATGAATAGGAGATGGAGACATACCACTGTGAACAGACCACTGGTGGACTTGGCAACACTGGAGGACAGGCACATTATCCTCACCTATAGACTTGACAGGGCCACAATCACAGAGCTGTGTGCCTGATTGGAGCCTAACCTGATATCTGCTATCCGTCACCCCACTGGGATCCCCCCTCTTGTACAAGTGCTATCAGTGCTCCATTTCCTGGCAACTGGTTCTTTCCAAGTAACAGTGTGCTTGGCAGCAGGAATGTCACAGCCAATGTTCTCAAAAGTGCTGACAAGAGTGTTGCCTCCCCTGATAAAACACATGTGCAGCTACATTGTTTTCCCACAAGTTGAAGATTTGGCCACAGTGAAGGCCATATTCTATGCAATGGGACATATCCCCAACATAATTGGGGCGATTGATGGAACACATATTGCATTTGTGCACCCTGCCGGAATGAACAGGTGTTCAGAAATAGAAGAATTTCCACTCTATAACTTTACAGATGGTGTGCCTTGCGGACCAGTACATCTCCCACACCAATGCTAAGTATCCTCGGTTGGTGCATGATGCCTTTGTACTGAGGAACAGCAGCATCCCAAATGTGATGACCCAGCTACAGAGACACAGGGTGTGGCTAATAGGTGAGCCCGGGTTCCCACCAAGTAGATGTTGATGTATGGGTATGGTGTGTGGCAAATGGGATACTGTGTGGCTAAATGTTGTCCCTCAATATTTCAGGTGACTCTGGTTACCCCAACCTATCATGGCTGCTAAGCCCTGTGATGAATGCCAGGACAAGGGCAGAAGAATGTTATAGTGAGGCCCATGGGCAAACCAGAAGGATAATTGAAAGGACCTTTGGCCTCCTGAAGGTCAGGTTCCTGTGCCTCCAGCTGACAGGTGGATCCCTATGCTACTCACCCAATAAGGTCTGCCACATACTGGTGGTATGCTGCATGTTGCATAACCTGGCCCTCGGACGCCCTGTCCCATTCCTGAAGTAGGAGGAGGCTGGAGATTTCCGTGTACCAGCAGTGGACCCTGTGGACAGTGAGGATGATGAGGCAGAGGATGAGGATAATGACAACAGAACATCTGTGATCAGGCAATACTTCCAATGACACACAGGTAGGGCAGTGTTATTTCACATTTCAGAAACATTTGTTTGAATTTCTGTGGCACTGGCATGCTGATATTTCCCACTTTTATGGCCACTTACTGTTCCCTCTGGCAATTCATTTTGCAGATGTTGGTGACCTCACCTATACTCCTGGTGTGATAACTGCAGCCAGCTACAGGTCATTAATCTATGCTCATTTTCTGAACAATTGAATTGCAATGTTTTTACCTGTTTTAATGAATACGTAATTGATAAACATGACATACTCCCAACGTCTTTTTTTTCCAAGGGTGTTTATTGAAGTATTAAAATATAGAGGTGCAAGTGCAATGGGATTGGGTGATGATGGAGTAAAGTCCAAGGTATTGTTCAAGTCTGTTTGTAGCACAGGTGCATTGTCCAAGGGGACATAGGAAGAGGAGCAATGGCAGTTCAAGGTGGACAGGGTGACTGAGTGGGACACAAGGGGGACAATCAGGAGAGTCTCATTTCCTGGCGGGGGTCTTGGCAAGTGTGTCTGGCTTCTGACAGGATTGCAGGGAAAGTTTGCAGGGTGGTTCACCTTCTGCAGGGAGAGGGGTGCTGGTGGCCTGTGAGTCCTGTGGCGGGGCCTCCTGTCCACTAGCGGTAGTGGAGATGGAAGGCTGTTCAGATGTCTGGCTAGTGGCAGGGGCCCGCTTTTGTGTGACTGCCTCCCTCATAATATTGGCCATGTCTGCCAGCACCCCTGCAATGGAGATCAGAGTGTTGTTGATGGCCTGCAAGTCCTCCCTGATCCCCTGGTACTGTCCTTCTTGTAGCCACCTGTTCTCCTACACATTGTCCAGGATCTTGGCCAACTTGTCCTGGGAACGTTGATAGGTTCCCAGGATCTCTGGAAGTGTCTCCTGGAGAGTCAGTTCCCTGGGCCTGTCCTCCCCCTGGCGCACAGTAGTCTTCCCAGTTTCCCTGTTGGCCTGTGCCTCTGTCCCCTGAACCGTGTGTCTACTGCCACTGACCCCAGGTCCCTCATTGTCTTGGGTATGAGGTGTGCCCTGGGGTCCCTGCAGAGGTGGACACACTGCTGATTGACGTGTCCTGAGAACAGAGGTGTGGGTATCTTGGGTGGGTGTTGTGGTGGTGTTTCCTGATGGGGGAGGCTCTGTGGTGGTGTGTGACTGGGCCTGGGTAACCGGCTGTCCAGAGGTCCCTGATGGACCAGGTAGGTAATACAGATCCTGAAGACCAGAGTTGCTGTCATCACTGTGGGCCTCTTCTGTTGGGGGACTGGATATTGCTGGCATCTCCTCTCCACTGATATTGGCTGGGGTATCTGTGGAGATGTAAGTGATGTGTTATGGTTCCTGTGTCTGAAATATTGTGCATCCGTGGCGTGCCCTCTTTCGTTGTATTTGCGCTGGGAGCTTTCACTTGTGTACGTTGGTGTATGGTGGGATGATTAGTTCTCTATAGTGTGCATGCTTTAGTGATGAGTGCCCATGCAGGGCTGTGAGTGGTGTCCATGAATTAGTAGAGCATGCATGGCTTGCATTGGGATGAGAGAGATGTGATGGTGGGGTGTGTGGAATGGAATGGAGTGATGGGAGTGAGGGTGGGGTTTATGATGGCATGCAGGTGGAGGGTAGTAGTAGTAGAGTGTTGACTTACCAGAGTCCATTCCTCCTCCTACTCCGGCCAGGTGCTCAGAATGAAGGATTGCCAAAACTTGCTCCTACCATGCTTTTAGTTGTGGGGGAGGAGGTGGGGGTCCACAGCCAGTCCTCTATACAGCGACCTGGTGTCTTGCTGCAATGGAACAAACCTTCCCCCATAGGTCATTCCACCTCTTCCTGATGTCATCCCTAGTTCTTGGGTGCTGCCCCACTGCATTGACCCTGTCCTCGATTCTCCACCAGAGCTCCATCTTCCTAGCTGCAGCTGTGCTCCAAATAACGGTGGCTCTACCCTGATAATTTCCTCCACCATGACCCTTAACTCCTCCTCTTTGAAAAAGGGGTGTCTTTGTGGTGCCATGGGTGCTGTGTGAGGTGTGTAGGTGAGTGTGTGTTGGGTAATGTGTTGGGGTGTGTGATATGGGGGGCGTGAGTAGTGCATAGGTGCGAATATTGTGTGGCTCTAGTTGTGTCTGTGGTCTTGATGTGTCTCAGCTGGCAATGGTTTGGAATGGTAAAGGGTTGTGGGTACTGTGGGTGTGTGTTTTTTAGTGGTGTGGGTCCGTGGGTATGGTGTGTGTATGCTTGTCAGGTGTGTGTTGTTCGAATTATCCAATGTGGTGTTGTTTTGTTTGTGTGAGTCCATTTTGAGCGCAGCAGTATGTACCGCCAATGGTTTACTGCTGTTGAATGTCCGCTGTGGTGATTCATGGGTCATAATGTGATGGGTGTAGTTCTGTTTGCATAACGATGTGGGTTTTGATACCCCCACTTTATCACTGACCTTTGGTGTTGAAGATCTGTGTATGTGGTGTAAGTTGGTGGCAGTCAGCGCAGCGGTACGTGGGATTTACCACCAATGTCATAATGAGGGCCATAATGTTTATTACAAAGATGTAGATGTTTTTGCAGATGGAAGGAAAAGCGAATAAAAGTAAATCTGAAGAAAGGTATAAAAACCACAGTATCCCTCCACTAAATTCAAAAGAGGTTACAGCAAATGCCTTTGACCTGTATCAGAAGAAACTAGTGAATGTTTGCCAATGAGTATGTGGGAGGAAAGTTTAGAGGCTCTCTGTTTTCCACAGTTATTTACAATTTGAGTAGGTGGACTGTATGATGAACACCCAGTGTAAATACCAACACCTAAGTACGTCAACCACATTATATTAAGAAGACCCTAGATTTTGTCAAAGTATCCCACCTGTTATTTGAAAGTGATTTGTCTGGACTATCAAAGGCTGTGAACCACATAAGGCAGGAGTTCATCTACAAAATTTGTCTGCGAAAGACTTTGTTGACAAAATTAATGGAAAGGAAGGGAAGTTGGAGTACAACTTGATAAATTTTATGGCATGCTAATGTGGGAGCAATAAGTATTGGTATTTTCGCCATGGTGAACTGAAGTGTATGTTGCAAAATTTAGGTGCACTTACTTGGTTTGTGGCCCTCACTTTTACAGTATGGATGGGATGATTAACTTGACTTTTTGAGAGAAACAAACTCTAGCAATAAGGACATCTGTTTGAAGACAACAGCAGAATGTTGCTCTTTGGTGTAGGAAGCTGACCTGGCTCATAGTGGGTACCCTGTGGTACTTACACCTTGTGCCAGTTTGAGTTATCCCTTATTAGTTGATTAGTAGTGTTCTAGCAGCTTAGGCTGATAGAGGTAGCTATAGCAGAGCAGCTAAGGCTGAACTAGGAGACATGCAAATCTCCTACTATACCACTTATATCAGTTAGCACTATCTCATAAGAAACACAATACTCAGAGTTGCTAAAAATAAGGTACTTTATTTTAGTGACAATATGCCAAAAGTACCTCAGAGGATATACTCCCTTAGGAGGTAAGTAATATACACAAAATATACACACAAACCAAATTCAGGTAAGCAAAACACTTAGAAAAGTAGTGCAAACACTGTAGAACACAAAAGAATATAATAGGAGACAATAGGCCTAGGGGCAACACAAACCGTATTCTCGAAGGCCTAGTGTAGTGTGTAGAGGGTCAGTGGGAGTGTAAGAAAACACTAAGGGTGTCCAAGATACCCCACCCCAAGACCCTGAAAAGTAGGAGTAAAGTTACCCTACTACACCAGAAAGTCAGTAAATTCGAGATAGGGGATTCTGCAAAGACAACAACTGACTACAAAGCACTAAAGACGGATTCCTGGACCTGAGGACCTGCAAAGAAAGGGGACCAAGTCCAAGAGTCACACAAGTGTCCGGGGGGGCAGGAGCCCACTAAAGCCCAGATGAAGGTGCAAAAGAGCTGCCTCTTGGTGGAAAAAGCCAAAGATTCCGCAACAATGGAAGGTGCCAGGAACTTCTCCTTTGGTCAGACGATGTCCCACGGCATGCTGAAGGATGCAGAGTTATTTCCACGCAGAAAGACCGAAACAAGCCTTGCTAGCTGCAAGAGTCGCGGATGAAGATTTTGGATGCTGCCAGGGCCCAGTAAGGACCAGGAGGTCGCCCCTTGGAGGAAGAGACAGAGGGGGAGCTCAGCAACACAGAAGCAGGCAGCACCTGCAGAAGCACCTGAACAGGCATTCAGAAGATCTGAGCATGGCGGTCATCTCAGCAGAACAAAAGAGGGTCCCACGAAGTCGGAGTCCAACTCAGCGAGTTGGGCAATGCAGGACGGAGTCCTGGGGACCTGAGCTAGGCTGTGCACAAAGGAAGTCTTACAAAATTGCACAGAAGCCCTAGCAGCTGCAGTTCACACAGTACACAGGATTACTGTCTGGCGTGGAGAGGCAAGGACTTACCTCCACCAAATTTGGACAGAAGGGCCACTGGACTGTCGGGGACACTTAGATCCAGCTCCTGTGTTCCAGGGACCTCGCTCGTCAAGATGAAAGGGGACCCAGAGGACGGCCGCTGCAGAAGTTTGGTGCCTGCATTAGCAGGGGGAAGATTCCGTCTACCCATGGGAGATTTCTTCTTGGCTTCCAGTGCAGGGTGAAGGCAGACAGCCCTCAGGGCATGCACCACCAGGAAACAGTTGAGAAAGCCGGCAGGATGAAGCGCTACAATGTTGCTGGTAGTCTTCTTGCTACTTTGTTGTGGTTTTGCAGGCGTCCTGGAGGAGTCAGCGGTCGATCCTTGGCAGAAGTTGAAGAGAGAAGTGCACAGGAACTCTGGTGAGCTCTTGCATTCATTATCCAAAGAGAAACGCACAGGAGAGACCCTGAATAGCCCTTAGAGGAGGATTGGCTACAGAGAGAGGAAAGCACCTATCAGGAGGGGTCTCTGACGTCACTTGCTGGCACTGGCCACTCAGAGGTCTCCATTTTGCCCTCACACCTCTACATTCAAGATGGCAGAGGTCTGGGACACACTGGAGGAGCTCTGGGCACCTCCCCTGGGGAGGTGCTGGTCAGGGGAGTGTTCACTCCCCTTTCCTTTGTCCAGTTTCGCACCAGAGCAGGTCTGGGGGATCCCTAAACCAGTGTAGACTGGCTTATGCAGAGATGGGCACCATCTGTGCCCATCAAAGCATTTCCAGAGGCTGGGGGAGGCTACTCCTCCCCAGCCTTCACACCTATTTCCAAAGGGAGAGGGTGTAACACCCTCTCTCAGAGGAAATCCTTTGTTCTGCCTTCCTGGGCCAGGGCTGCCTGGACCCCAGGTGGGCAGAAACCTGTCTAAGAGGTTGGCAGCAGCTGCAGTGCAAACCCTGAAAAGGCAGTTTGGCAGTACCCGGGTTCTGTGCTAGAGACCCGGGGGATCATGGAATTGACAATTCCATGATCTTAGACATGTTACATGGCCATGTTCGAAGTTACCATTGTGACGCCATACATAGGTAGTGACCTATGTATAGTGCACCTGTGTAATGGTGTCCCCGCACTCACAAAGTCTGGGGAATTTGCCCTGAACAATGTGGGGGCACCTTGGCTAGTGCCAGGGTGCCCACACACTAAGGGGGTCATTACAACATTGGCAGTAAAAGCCGCTTACCGCCGTGCAGAAGACCGCCAATACACCGCCGCAGCCGTGGAAATCCGCCACAGCTATTATGACCCACATCTCGGAATCTGTCGAAATTCAGACACCTACACAAGTTTGCCACACCAAAGGTCAGTGATAAACTGGCAAAAACAAAACCTCCACCGTCACGCCAACAGAAACACGCCCATGCTATCACGACCCACGAATCCACGTGGCGGTCTTTCAACCGCGGTATTCCATTGGCGGTACACACCGCCGCGCTCAAAATACACACACATCTCCAAAACACCACCACATTGGACAATTCCAAATACACACACCTGAAACACATACAAACACCACTCCCACACACCCAACACAATATAAAACACACACCCACATCACCCACAAACCCCTATGACCATAATTATTGACGAAAGCCAGAGAGACTGCACAGCATAGACAACCCCACCACACAGAGGCACACAACACCATCACCCACACAACATCCACGCACAAAACACCACACACCACTACACATCACCACACTCATCACCACATACACCACCCCACACATCACCTACACCACCCCATGGCACGGTAAAGTCACCCCAGGTTCTCCAAGGAGGAGCTCAGGGTCATGGTGGAGGAAATCGTACGGGTAGAGCCACAGCTATTTGGATCACAGGTGCAGCACACCTCCATAGCTAGGAAGATGGAGCTATGGCGAAGAATAGTCGACAGGGTCAACGCAGTGGGACAGCACCCAAGAAATCGGGACGACATTAGGAAGAGGTGGAACGACCTACGGGGAAAGGTGCATTCCGTGGTCTCAAGATAGAACATCGCGGTACAGCGGACTGGCGGCGGACCCCCACCTGCTCCCCCATAACTAACAACATGGGAGGAGCAGGTCTTGACCATTATGCATCCTGAGGGCCTCGGAGGAGTCGATGGAGGAATGGACTCTGGTAAGTCAAATCTTAACTATCATATCCCCCACCCTACCTGCATGCTATCACAGACCCCCACTCTCACCCCCTCCCCTATCACTCCAACTCCTCACTAATGTACTAATAACACAAACCACACATCCCAACACCAAGCCCTGCATGACACAACAAAGCATGGACACCCCTCACTAAAGCATGCCCACTGCACATACCCATAACACCCCCCCAACCATCATCACACAAGCCCACACACAGGAATTCTAGCACTGGGGTACACGCTCACCCACCCATTGCACACCATGACACACACAGATGCAATAATCATGCTTTTACACCCCTGCAGGACCACTACCCAATGTCACAAGACAGGAGGGTCCAGACATCTCTACCCCACCCACAGAAGAGGCCCACAGTGATGACAGCAGCTCTGGCCAACTGGATCCAGATGACCAGCCCGGACCATCGTGGGCCTCGGGACAGTCGGTTCCCCTCGCATAGGCACAGTCCAACACAGACCTTCCACCCTCTGGAAACACCAGCACAGCACCCACCCAGCGGGCCCATACCTCCGTACCCAGGACATATCAATCAGCTGTGTGCCCACCACTACAGAGAACCCAGGATAACCCACCACCCCAACAACAACAGGGACCTGGGGGCAGTGGTAGTGGGCAGAGGAACACAGAGGAACTGGGAGGGCTGCTGGGCGAGAGGGGGCGGACAGGCCCAGGGAACCCACTCTCCACGAGGTCCTCAATCATGGGAGCATACCACCACTCCCATGAGACGATGGCTACGGTCCTGGCCAAGTTTCAGGAGACCCAGCGCATGCAGGAGGAACAGTATTTGGGGTTCAGGGAGGAACTCAGAACCATCAGCTCCGCCCTGGGCACCATCGTAGGGGTGCTGAAGGACATACTGAACACCATGAGGGACACTGTGGCACTCCAAGGGGCCCCTGACACTAGCATGGACGATGAACTGCCCACCACCTCCGCCGGCGCTAGTGGACAGGACGCCCCGCCACAGGACCACCACACCAGCACCCCACCCCCTGCAGACGGAGAACCACCCCGCAAGCGGTCCCTGAGATCCAGGAACAGGACAGAGCACGATGGCAAGACCCCCGCCAAGAAATGAGACCACCCTGATTGTCATCCCACTGTCCCACTTTGTAACCCTGTCCATATTGGAACTGCCCCAGCTCCACTTCCTATGCCCATATGGGCAGTGCACCTGTGAGACTAATCGACTGGACTCTACCATGGACATTCCTCCACCATCACCCCTCACCATTTTTCCACCCCCTCCAATATTTAGCACTTCAATAAACACCCTTGAAGCACAAAACAATCTGGAGTAGGTCTGTGATTTTGAAAATGTGTATTAGCTATGACAGTGACAAAATCCGTTCTCAAATGTAATGTCAACATACCAATGTCACACATCACAAGTCCATGAAGAATGCAAGCAGATGACACACGTTGGTAACCACACCTGTGAAACCGTAATGGAAATGTACAGCTCAGTTACCAAATACTGCTTGAAATTGACAGACAGGATAGAGGTAGAAGTGTGAAAGTACTTGTAGTAGGCAAGAAAGTGTTCTCACCTGTGTGTCACTGGAAATATTGCTGGATGACTGAGTCCCTGTTGTCAAGGTCTTCTTCCTCTGTTTCCTCCTCATCACTGTCCACAGGCTCCACAGATGCCACAACATCCTCATCTGGACCATCCTCCTGCAGAAAAGGCGCCTGGCATCGCAAAGCAAGATTGTGAAGCATACAGCAGTCGATGATGATCTGGCACACCTTCCTTTGGTGAGTAGAATAGGGAACCACCTGTCATATGGAGGCACCTGAACCTGGGCTTCAGGAGGTCGAAGGTGCATTCGATCACCCTCCTAGTCCGCCCATGTGCCTCATTGTAGCGTTCATCTGCCCTGGTCCTGGGATTCCTCACTGGGGTCAGTAGCCATGACAGGTTGGGGTAACCAGAGTCCCCTAATAGCCACACAAGGTGCCTCTGGAGTTGACCCATCACATAAGGGATGCTGCTATTCCAAAGGATGTAGGCGTCATGCACTGCGCCAGGGAACATAGCATTTACCTGGGAGATGTACTGGTCTGCCAAACATACCATCTGTACATTCATGGAATGATAACTCTTCCGGTTCCTGTACACCTGTTTACTCCTGTGGGGGGGGACCAAAGCCACATGGGTCCCATCAATGGCACCTATGATGTTGGGGATATGTCCACGGGCATAGAAGTCACCTTTAACAGTAGCCAAATCCTCCACCTGAGGGAAAACGATGTAGCTCCTCATGTGTTTCAGCAGGGCAGACAACACTCTGGACAACACGTTGGAAAACATAGGTTGGGGCATCCCTGATGCCATGGCCACTGTTGTTTGAAAAGACCCACTTGCAAGGAAATGGAGCACTAATAGCACCTGCACTTGAAGGGGGATCCCTGTGGGATGGCGGATAGCTGACATCAGGTCAGGCTCCAACTGAGTACCCAGTTCCTGGATTGTGGCACGGTCAAACCTGTAGGTGATGATTAAGGGGGTCATTCTAACCCTGGCGGTCCAAGACCGCCAGGGCTAAAATGACGGGGGCACCGCCAACAGGCTGGCGGTGCCCCGCTGGGCATTCTGACCGCGGCGGTTCGGCCGCGGTCAGAAGTGGAAAACCGGCGGTCTCCCGCCGGTTTTCCGCTGCCCAAATGAATCCTCCATGGCGGCGCAGCATACCGCCATCCTGTCCCTGGCGGTTCTCCCGCCAGGAACAGTATGGCGGTATGGGGTGTTGTGGGGCCCCCGTAAGAGGGCCCCATAAAGAATTTCAGTGTCTGCTTTGCAGACACTGAAATTCGCGACGGGTGCAACTGCACCCGTCGCACCTTCCCACTCCGCCGGCTCAATTCTGAGCCGGCGTCCTCGTGGGAAGGTAGTTTTACACTGGGCTGGCGGGCGGCCTTTTGGCGGTCGCCCGCCAGCCCAGTGTAAAACACAGAATAGCCGCAGCGGTCTTCCGACCGCGGTGCGGTATTCTGGAGGGGGGAAGTCTGGCGGGCGGCCTCTGCCGCCCGCCAGCCTTAGAATCACCCCCTAAATGTCGCTCCTCCATTGTCAACAGGTCCACCAGCGGTCGGTACACCGGAGGATTCCGCCATCTCCTCACATGTCCCAGCTGACGGTGCCTAGGAAGGACAACAGCGACCACAGAGTCAAACAACTCAGAGGTGTGTACCCACAGTCTACACAGAACACGAAACATAGGGGGTTATTCCAACTTTGGAGGAGGTGGTAATCTGTCCCAAATGTGACGGATTTACCACCAGCCGTATTACGAGTTCCATAGGATATAATGGACTCGTAATACGGTTGGTGGTATATCCGTCACTTTACCGTCACTTTTGGGACGGATTACCACTTCCTCCAAAGTTGGAATAACCCCCATAATCCAAAAAGTTGTCTGTATGTGTGTTGAGTCCAGGCCTAGGTATGTGTGACACAGTTGAAAATGAAGCCATGTGGGCCCCTGAAATGGCGGCTGCCTGACCTCCAAACTGGGACAATGGGATGTGAGGTAACTCCGCTGGCGTTGTACACCGTTGCGGTAGGCGGTCGAAGACCGCTGCGCAATGCTGCATTGGTTAACATTGGACCCTATGGGTCCCAGGAGCCAATGACGAAGTCACCGCTGCAGACGTCACCTCCATTTTCTATCTGTTGAATCACTCGATACCTGATCTTCAACAGAGGAGGACCTATACTGCAAGTGCTGCTGTGACCTCGGTCTGGAAGAGACAATGGCTCGTGCGTGCAATGGCTCGTGCTTCTTGCCTTCACTGCACAGGAGTTGGAGAAGCTCGTGGTCGGGGTCCTCCCCCAGTACACGCTACTCTACGATCTTCCAGACCAACAGGTGGGTACACAGAGAGCAAGTTGTATGGGCTATGCTTGGGTGGATAGGGCTGGTTGTAAGAAGGAAGGGGGCAGAGTTCTGCGAGCATGAAGGACTGTGAATGTATGTGCCACATGGCAAGGGTAGGGATGTGGGCCACTCACTTAGACGGTGCAGTTGGTAATGACTTCTCTTCTTCTCCTGTACATGACATGAAGGTCAGCGCCCACCAGAAGAAGGATATTTGGCGTGCCATCGCCAAGGACGTCTGGACCCTGGGGGTCCACCAGAGACGGAGCACCCACTGCCGTAAAAGATGGGAGGACATTTGCCGCTGGAGCAAGAAGACGGCGGAGGCTCAGCTGGGGATGGCCTCCCAACGTGGGAGGGGTGCCCATCGCACCATAACCCCCCTGATGTTCCGGATCCCGGCGGTGGCCTACCCTGAGTTGGATGGGCGCTTGAGGGCATCACAGCAGACACAAAGGGGTGAGTACAACATCATTCAGCGGACTTTGCGTGCAGTGAAGGTGTCTGGGTGGGGGAGGAGGTCTGTGGGTTTCCCTAGGCCAAGGCGAGTTCCGTAGGCTAGGCCCCTCCGTAATGCAGGATATGTGGCACTCCACCCCACCTCTGTAGAGTGCCAAGTACAGGAATACATGCCCCTGTGTCATCTATGTGTGCTGATGTCCACCATAGCCATGTTGGATATATCCCAGGAACTGCATCAGTAGAGCCCAACAGCGCGGCGTAGTGCAGGGGGCTGCTGTGTCTGTATTGTCCGCCAACGGTAGCGGCAAGCCATGCACTCAACCTGTCTTTCTTCTGTCACCCCCCCCCCCCCCTTTTTGGGCTCTCCCTGTTCTTTTGTGCATCAGCATCATCAGGCGGAGGTACAGTGTCACCGGAGCACGAGGCATCCCACATGGCCATGGAGGGACACACCAGGGACTCTGAATACACCAGTGGGACGGAGGGCGAGGGGATCTTCATGGCGGTCACAGGATCAGCAACCAGCGACACGGACTCGTCCTCCGATGGGAGCTCCCTTGTGGTGGCGGCAAAATCTGTGCACCCCACTTCAACAGGTACAGCCGCCACCCACCCTACCAGCACCGCCCTCCCAGCAGCCCCTCAGCCTTTGCCCCGTGCCCTCTCACCCAGGAGGGTGGGCATCACCTTCGCCCCAGGCACCTCAGCACCTGCCCCTGTCACATCTGCTGCCCTCAGTGAGGAGGCCATTGACCTCCTCAGGTCACTCACTGTTGGGCAGTCTACCATTGTGAATGCCATCCAGGGTGTAGAAAGGGAGTTGCAACACAGTAATGCATTCCTGGAGGGCATTCATTCTGGTCAGGCTGCCCTTCATCGAACCCTGCATTCTCTGGCCTCAGCACTGATGGCAGCCATTGTCCCTGTCTCTAGCCTCCCCCCTCCAAATTCCTCCACCCAGACCCAATCCCCTGTACCCCAGACTATCCCAAGCACACCATCAGACCAGCCTGCACACACGCCAACACACAAGGGAAGCTCAAGCAAACATAAGCACCACACATCCCACAGGCACTCGCGCAAGCATCACACACATACAGACACACCAACATCCACTGCCTCCACTGTGTCCCCCTCCTCCTCGTCTCCCTCCTCCCTCCCAGTGTCGTCTACACTCTCACCTGCATGCACTACCACTACAGCCACTAGGTCCCACACCAGCACACCCACCACCACACCCCGCTCACCTGCACTCACCACCCCACTACCATTTACACGTCCCCTGTGTCCTCTCCCAGTGTGTCTGTGACGCTCCCTCCCAAAGTACACAAACGCGGGCACACACCCACCCAACATCCATCCACCTCACGACAGCCCCCAGCGCATGCACCTGCACCCAAATCAACAAAAGTTACACCTCCTACAACCACCTCCTCTTCCTCCACTCCCAGACCCCCTCCAGCTACCCGTCCCAGTGTTCGTAAGAAACTTTTCCTGAGCAACCTTCACCTCTTTCCCACCACCCCCCCTCCAATTCATAAGTCCTGTACTAGCACCTCAGCCAAAAAATCTCAAGTACCAGTGGTGCCTGTTAGAGGTATGTGGAGTGCACCGGGCACCAGGGCAGCCAGTGTGACACGGAGCCACAGCACAGCCAGTCCCCCCCTGTGAAGCACCAGAAGTTGGAAAGTGCCAGACGGGATAGGGGGAAGACGCCAGCCGGCAAAGCCGCTCACAAGGGTCCCGGTGGGACTGTCCACTCAGCTGTGACTCCTCACAAGGTGGGGAAGGGGCAGAAGAAAGCGCCAAAGTCTGGGAAGAGCAGCTCAGCGGAGAAGCCCGCCATCATCCCCGCTGCCCAGGAGGCCACCGCCAGCCCCATTGTCACTGGCCAGGAGGCCACCGCCAGAGTCAGTGCCCAGGAGGGCAGTCCCATCATCACTGGCCAGGAGGCCACCGCCAGAGTCAGTGCCCAGGAGGGCCCCGGCAGCCACAGCCCCGCTGGGCAATGAGGGACCACCATGGCAAACACCGCTGCACAGGTCAGACACAGCAAAGTCAAGCACCGCTGAACAGGGCAAGCACCGCTGAACAGGGCAAAGACCTCCATGGCATGCACCGCTGAACAGGTCAGAGACAGCAAAGTCAAGCACCGCTGAACAGGGCAAAGACCGCCATGGCAAGCACCGCTGAACAGGTCAGAGACAGCAAAGTCAAGCACCGCTGAACAGGGCAAAGACCGCTGAACAGGGCAAAGACCGCCATGGCATGCACCGCTGAACAGGTCAGAGACAGCAAAGTCAAGCACCGCTGAACAGGGCAAAGACCGCTGAACAGGGCAAAGACCACCATGGCAAGCACCGCTGCACAGGGCAAGCACCGCCAACTCAAGCCCCGCTAGCCCATGTGCAGCAGGGATGTGAGGGAACTGGGACCATTACGGGGAGAGTGATGCACTCTGGGCACCAGTCCCCCTCCAGAACCAGTGGAGACTGTTATCGACTTGAGAGACTGTGGCTTTGCACTCCCCAGGATTGAACAGTGGGCAACCAACCCACTGTAGAGACTTGAGAGACTGTGGCTTTGCACTCCCCAGGAGGGTACTGTGGGCAACCCACCCACTATAGAGACTTGAGAGACTGTGGCTTTGCACTCCCCAGGATTGAACAGTGGGCAACCCACCCACTGTATAGACTTGAGAGACTGTGGCTTTGCATTCCCCAGGATTGAACAGTGGGAAAGCCTCCCACTGTATAGACTTGAGAGACTGTGGTTTTGCACTCCCCAGGATTGAACAGTGGGCAAGCCACCCACTGTAGAGGCTTGAGATTGAACAGTGGGCAAGCCACCCACTGTATAGACTTGAGAGACTGTGGCTTTGCACTCCCCAGGATTGAACAGTGGGCAACCCACCCACTGTATAGACTTGAGAGACCTTAGGCTTTGCACTCCCCAGGATTGAACAGTGGGCAAGCCACCCACTGTATACACTTGATAGACTGTGGCTTTGCACTCCCCAGGATTGAACAGTGGGCAAGCCACCCACTGTAGAGACTTGAGAGACTGTGGCTTTGCACTCCGCAGGATTGAACAGTGGGCAAGCCACCCACTGTAGAGACTTGAGAGACTGTGGCTTTGCACTCCCCAAGATACATCAATGGGCATGGAGCCCCCTCGTGGATCTGGCGTGGTGCTGTCATCTGGCTGAGGTGACCCCCCTTCCCTTCCCTTCCCCCTGAGGTGCCTGCTGTATTTCTATCTGATGCCCCAGCAGTGTTCTCTCTGTTTTGCTCAGGAATCGTGTGTGGGCCTCGCCCATGCATTTTGGGCCCAGTGGTCCACGGACATTGAATGGTGCATTACCTGCACTACTAATCGTGATGTATATTTTGTTGAATGTGTATATCTATCTGTATATATTTGGTTACTGTATTTTAATATATTACAATGGTTGCACTCATTTCCTTTTGTCTTTGCATTCTTCCGGGGGGTTTGGGGGTTGTTACTGTAATGTTTGGATATGCATTGGTGTGTGTGTTGTAGTGGGTGGGGGTCGGGGTGGGGGTGGGGGTGGGGGTGTTGCGTGTGTGTGTCCCTGACTTTTGCCTCCCCCCTCCCGTATGTCGTGGTGCAGTACTCACCGTTGTCTTCAGCGCCGGCATTGATGATGATCGTACAGGAGCAGGAAGACTATCGCAGGGAGTATTTGGAGTTCCGGCTCCATGGTGTCCTCGTGGAGTGTGTAGAGGTGAGCGTTTTCCCATTGAAATGGCTGTTTCCGCCGTGTTTTTATCCACGGTGAATCCGCCCCGGAAAAGGTGGCGGATTGGTAGGTTGTGATACTGTGGGCGGTACTTTGTCTCCCGCCTGTCTGTTGGCGGTGACCGCCACGCTGTTTGTCTGTACCACCGTGGCGGTCGGAGTGTTAAAGTGGCTGTCTTTGTTGGCGGTTTCCGCCACCGTCATAATTCCCTTTTTTTTCGCGGGCCTGTTTGCGGTTTTACCGCCGCTTTAACACCGTCCGCCAGGGTTGTAATGACCACCTAAGTAACTTTGCACCCAACCTTCACCATGTCAAGGTTAGACATATAGGTGACTTATAAGTTACTTAAGTGCAGTGGTAAATGGCTGTGAAATAATGTGGACGTTATTTTACTCAGGCTGCACTGGCAGGCCTGTGTAAGAATAGTCAGATCTCCCTATGGGTGGCAAAAGAAATGCTGCAGCCCATAGGGATCTCCTGGAACCCCAATACCCTGGGCACCTAAGTACCATATACTAGGGAATTAGATGGGTGTACCAGTATGTGTAGGAAAGTACCATCTTGCCTGGCATGTTACCCCCATTTTTCACTGTATATATGTTGTTTTAGTTGTATGTGTCACTGGGACCCTGCCAGCCAGGGCCCCAGTGCTCATAAGTGTGCCTGTATGTGTTACCTGTGTTTCGACTAACTGTCTCACTGAGGCTCTGCTAATCAGAACCTCAGTGGTTATGCTCTCTCATTTCTTTCAAATTGTCACTAACAGGCTAGTGACCAATTTTACCAATTTACATTGGCATACTGGAACACCCTTATAATTCCCTGGTATATGGTACTGAGGTACCCAGGGTATTGGGGTTCCAGGAGATCCCTATGGGCTGCAGTATTTCTTTTGCCACCCATAGGGAGCTCTGACAATTCTTACACAGGCCTGCCATTGCAGCCTGGGTGAAATAACGTCCACGTTATTTCACAGCCATTTTACACTGCACTTAAGTAACTTATAAGTCACCTATATGTCTAACCTTTACCTGGTAAAGGTTGGGTGCTAAGTTACTTAGTGTGTGGGCACCCTGGCACTAGCCAAGGTGCCCCCACATTGTTCAGGGCCAATTCTCCGGACTTTGTGAGTGCGGGGACACCATTACACGCGTGCACTACATATAGGTCACTACCTATATGTAGCTTCACAATGGTAACTCCGAATATGGACATGTAACATGTCTATGATCATGGAATTGCCCCCTCTATGCCATCCTGGCATAGTTGGTACAATCCCGTGATCCCACAGGTCTGTAGCTCAGACCTGGGTACTGCCAAACTACCTTTCCCGGGGTTTCACTGCAGCTGCTGCTGCTGCCAACCCCTCAGACAGGTTTCTGCCCTCCTGGGGTCCAGCCAGGCTTGGCCCAGGAAGGCAGAACAAAGGACTTCCTCAGAGAGAGGGTGTTACACCCTCTCCCTTTGGAAAATGGTGTTAGGGCTGGGGAGGAGTAGCCTCCCCCAGCCTCTGGAAATGCTTTCATGGGCACAGATGGTGCCCATTTCTGCATAAGCCAGTCTACACCGGTTCAGGGACCCCTCCGCCCTGCTCTGGCGCGAAACTGGACAAAGGAAAGGGGAGTGACCACTCCCCTGACCTGCACCTCCCCTGGGAGGTGCCCAGAGCTCCACCAGTGTGCCCCAGACCTCTGCCATCTTGGAAACAGAGGTGCTGCTGGCACACTGGACTGCTCTGAGTGGCCAGGGCCAGCAGGTGACGTCAGAGACTCCTTCTGATAGGCTCCTTCAGGTGTTGCTAGCCTATCTTCTCTCCTAAGTAGCCAAACCCTCTTTTCTGGCTATTTAGGGTCTCTGCTTTGGGGATTTCCATAGATAACGAATGCAAGAGCTCATCCGAGTTCCTCTGCATCTCTCTCTTCACCTTCTGCCAAGGAATCGACTGCTGACCGCGCTGGAAGCCTGCAAAACTGCAACAAAGTAGCGAAGACGACTACTGAAACTCTGTAACGCTGATCCTGCCGCCTTCTCGACTGTTTTCCTGGTGGTGCATGCTGTGGGGGTAGTCTGCCTCCTCTCTGCACTAGAAGCTCTGAAGAAATCTCCTGTGGGTCAACGGAATCGTCCCCCTGCAACCGCAGGCACCAAAGAACTGCATCACCGGTACCCTGGGTCTCCTCTCAGCATGACGAGCGAGGTCCCTTGAATCCAGCAACTCTGTCCAAGTGACTCCCACAGTCCAGTGACTCTTCAGTCCAAGTTTGGTGGAGGTAAGTCCTTGCCTCCCCACGCCAGACTGCATTGCTGGGAACCATGACTTTTGCAGCTACTCCGGCCTCCGTGCACTTCTGGTGGAAATCCTTTATGCACAGTCCAGCCTGGGTCCACGGCACTCTAACCTGCATTGCACAACCTCCTAAGTTGTCCTCCAGCTGCGTGGGACTCCTTTGTGCAACTTCGGGTGAGCACCGTTTCACTCTACTTCGTAGTGCCTGTTCTGGCACTTCTGCGGGTGCTGCATGCTTTTGAGAGGACTCCTTGTCTTGCTTTATACCCCATCTGTCCCCAAACGCAATTGGTGACATCCTGGTCCCTCCTGGGCCACAGCAGCATCCAAAAACCCTAACCGCATGATTTGCAGCTAGCAAGGCTTGTTGGCGGTCTTTCTTCAGGAAAATACTTCTGCATGACTCTCCACGGCGTGACGGATCCGTCCTCCAAAGGGGAAGTTCCTAGCCTATGTCGTTCCTGCAGAACCTTCAGCTTCTACTGTCCAGTAGCAGCTTCTTTGCATCCACAGCTGGCATTTCCTGGGCACCTGCCCATCTCCGACTTGCTTGTGACTTTTGGACTTGGTCCCCTTGTTCCACAGGTACCCTCGACTGGAAATCCATTGTTGTTGCATTGCTGGTTTGTGTCTTTCCTGCAGAATTCCCCTATCACGACTTCTATGTCCTTTGGGGAACTTTAGTGCACTTTGCACTCACTTTCAGGGTCTTGGGGTGGGCTATTTTTCTAACCCTAACTGTTTTTTTTACAGTCCCAGCGACCCTCTACAAGGTCACATAGGTTTGGGGTCCATTCGTGGTTCGCATTCCACTTTTGGAGTATATGGTTTGTGTTGCCCCTATCCCTATATGTCCCCATTGCATCCTATTGTAACTATACATTGTTTGCACTGTTTTCTAACACTATTACTGCATATTTTGGTATTGTGTACATATATCTTGTGTATATTTGCTATCCTCATACTGAGGGTACTCACTGAGATACTTATGGCATATTGCCATAAAAATAAAGTACTTTTATTTTTAGTATATCTGTGTATTGTGTTTTCTTATGATATTGTGCATATGACACTAGTGGTACTGTAGGAGCTTCACTCGTCTCCTAGTTCAGCCTAAGCTGCTCTGCTAAGCTACCATTATCTATCAGCCTAAGCTGCTAGACACCCTATACACTAATAAGGGAAAACTGGGCCTGGTGCAAGGTGTAAGTACCCCTTGGTACTCACTACAAGCCAGTCCAGCCTCCTACAGTATGCCAATGTGAATTGGTGAAATTGGTCACTAGCCAGTTAGTGACAATTTGGAAAGCAGAGAGAGCATAACCACTGAGGTTCTGGTTAGCAGAGCCTCAGTGAGACAGTTAGTCATCACAAAGGGAACACATACAGGGCACATACTTATGAGCACTAGGGCCCTGCCTGGCAGGGTCCCAGTGACCCATAGACTAAAACAACATATATACAGTGAAATATAGGGGTAACATGCCAGGCAAGATGGTACTTTCCTACAACACAGAGTAGATTTTCTACTCGAGGTACATCTAAATCTAGTCAAAAAATAGTTTTTGAGTGGATGTTCTTCTCCAATGGACCCTTTAAGTTTTCATTTAGTGCAAGAACCCTTTTTTTCAAACAGGAAGGAAGTGCCCCAGATATTCCAACTTCCTGTTCCTGTCCAGTAGGCTCCTCCTAGTATGCTTTGTCCATCTCCTGGTCGCTTTGCTCTTGAATTTCAAGGTGGAAGGATCACTCTCTTTATATTCTGGACGTACCTTTTGAGGTGAGGAGTTTTTTTTTTTTTTTAATAAAAAAAAACTATTGAAAATGGGCGTTGTTTGTTTGCTTGGTCATGCACCAATATTTTTTTGTACTTTAATTCAATTTTACCACTTTACTTCGGTGGGTGGCCTAGAGTATAAGTAAGGGCGTAGTTATTTTTTTTCTTTCATTGATTTGTCATCTTTTGTAAAGAGTAAGGTAATGTCTTTGGAATGATAAAAAATGGCTTGAGGAACATCTGTGTCAATTTTTACAACTTTTTTAAAAATTGCCTTGTGGGGACCTGTGTTTCATCAAGTGTGTTTATATTTTTCCCCAGCTCTGCCCCTGTAAACAGGAGGTGGTACTGTCGCTTTAAACTTTAAACACACTTTGCATTTAAACACACTTGGCTTACAAGAAGCACTCAATAGTAGTAGAAAGGTCAGGCATCTCAAGGGAAAAGCTACATAACCCCATTTTTATCCAAGTGTTTTTCATGCAAATTACGTTTTACCTCTATATATTTAAAAAAAAAAAAAAAATCATGAAGTATTTAATTTGGACTTTTTGTGTTTGAATGTTCTTAATGGTTTTATAAATATTGCTAAAAGCATTCCAGAATACTTCCAGAATACATTACTAATGTTGTTTGATTCTTAACTGCAATTGAAGAATTATAGTGGTGATACAATATAACTGGTTTGATCATTTTTGACAAATAATTCAGACTCTTTATGCCTCAGTAATGTTAGGGTTTGGGGTTGGGTAGTTCAAAGGGTAAGCAGGGTAATTTTAGGATTTAGGGGTGGTAAGGGCATTTTTAGGGTGTAAGGGTGAGTAGTTGTGAGGTCTGGTAAGGGTACAAAGAGGCATATATATATATATATATATATATATATAGGCCTTCAATATACTTACCACTCAAGGTACAGCAGGCCTCCGTGTGGTAAAGGCATGCGTGGTGATAAAGGCTGCAAAGGCGTGCATTTTACACAGCTTGCCATTGTTCTGAAATTTCTACTGGATGCCATCAAATATAAATCTCACACAAACACCTCCAGCTTACCTTACCATTGCTGTGCAATGCTTAGAATCACATAGAAAGAGTACAACCAATAATATCATTGGCATGTGACTCTTTGAAAATATTGCTCTGCACTATTTTTACTTTTTGCTGAGTGAAGTACAATGGAATGCTACAAATGTTTATATAGCACTGACACAAGTTCAGATCACAACCACAATCACATGTTTCCAAGCTGTGCTAAATCAGCTTATGCAATAACTTGCAATCATCAAGTTATTGCATGTGCACATAGACAGCCAGATTGAATTCAGAAGTGGTGCACCACTCCCTTCAGCATGATATTTCCTCTGGACTCTTTAGGCATTTAACTTGATTAAGAAGAGTTTTAGACTGCCTATTGAATTGTGATTATCCATTTTTATAGTACTACATAAACATTTGGCTCAGCAACACTCCCTCTTATGTATTGCATACATGTCTATATGCTTGGTGCCTTATGTGTTCTTGTGCACTTGCTCAGTACCTATTTGTAGTTCTAACTTAGTTACAGTGATCAGCAAGCCCTCCTGACTCATCTGATGCTAGGATTGTATTGTATTTAAATGTATGTAGTCTTTACTACCCCTGATGAGTTGTAGAAGTGCCATACAGTGGATGGTACACTACTCCAGAACAGAATATTAGTTGTCAGAGATTCATACTAAGCCTTGGGTTCAGTTTCTGTTTTGTAGATTAAATTAATTCGAGGTAGGTGTGATCCTTAGTGGGAAGTATGTGAGCGCATGTCAATTGTTGATCGAGTAAATAGATAGAGGAAAGTAAGTATTTTTAGACTGCATTGGTATACTTACAAAGAAGGACAGATTATGATCCATGAAATGAGGTGTGAGCAACTTTGCAGAAATACAATGATGGAGAATAAGGCGGACAGGTGTGAAACTTAGAGTAGGCTGTACTCAGAGACTGAAGGTAAGCACAGGAATGAAGGTAAGGGGAGGCTTATTTGATAGATAGGATGGGGAGATAAGTAAAACACTCTAGATTTTTAAATTAGGTTTATTTTCCATGCAGAGCTTTGGAAACATAGGGACAGGCTAACTAACTTTAGCGCAATGTAGCACACCAACTGAAGTTGCTGCACTGCATTATGCCAATGGGAAAGACAAAACAGTACCATATCTACAAACATTTTTGCTGTTTATCTCTTACCAGTGCTGACACGCTTTTGGCTGGTATCTGCCAACATACACACCGTTGAACTGTAGTACCAGGCTGTGTGCGTTCTGTCAGGACTAGGTATTGCACTGGGCGGTGACAGAGTCACTTACGGGAATGGAGGGTTTCCACCTGGAGAACGATATGGTAGACCTTAATATGATTGGGACTGCATTGAGTTCCTCTACCCGCACCTTGGAGGCTAGAGCAGAGAATGCTGAAAGCTGATCTAAATTCAATCTCCAATTCGTAGGCTTGCAGAAAGGCCCCTATGTCCCACGCCCAAAACCTTCATCATAGAGAACAGACTCAGATCCTGGGTCCCAATGGGAGTCCACTCCCCTTGGTTCATTGCAGAGTGAGCATACCCAGTCATGACACACCCTCATCCTGATGTGCCCTTTTGTCCTATGATAGCTAAAATCCTAAACTACCACGACCGCAACAACATCCTGCGAGATGCATCCAAGGGAAGGTCTTCTTCCAGTTGGCCAACAGTATGATCTTTCCCAGCTACACAAAGACAGTTGAGAATCAACACTGTCAAAACAAATCTGAAGGAAACATCCTTGCAAAATATGCTGCTCTTCACAGCAAAGCTGAAAGCGATCCCCAGCTCTTGCTATCACTTCTTCAAAACCCTAGAGGAGGCCCGGGAATGGGCTGCAATGAAAGCAAGAAATCAGTTGCCACAACTCCCCAGTTCTGACCAACAGTGAGGACACTCCATCAATTACTGTGGCAGCCCAAAATCCAGAGAGGACATGGTCCACATAAATATTTCCCTGCATCATCTGACACTGAGCCCAGATGCTCCCAAACCAGATAACTACTCCTTTATGGGCCCAAGTATCCTACATGGCTCAGGGAATCCCAACTGTGACAAACTCGGGTGGCGAGGAATTCCATCAATGATGAACACCAAAGGTGAATCCAAACGTGTACCCCAAGTCCAGTTGCCGTCCCTACAGCAAAGACATCCATCAGACTTAGATACATGATCCTACATGGAATGAGGCCCACCTTGAAAATGTATTATGTTTTGTTGTTTGGGAGTTTGAGGGTGACAGATGCTTCTGGGGCGGAAGTGTGGGGTGGGAGTACTGTTGGGGTAATTGTTTCAAGTTCTAACTTGTTGTAGTTTGTTTCACCGGGTCATCTTTGCACACACCGAAGATCATACATCACATGCCTTTGATCTGATCAAGAAGAAACTAGCCACACCTGCAAAATAGCCATCATAACAGAGTTTCACCTCATCTCGTGGAATGCTAATGGCCTCCTGGACTGAATTAAACACACATTGGTCCTTCGCTTTATCAAACAGCACCAGCACAGGATAGCTTTACTGCAAGAACTCAACTTATTGGGCTATATCTGTTCTTGTTCCTATGTAGATCAGTTACAACAGCATCTTTCATGGGGCTTTAGTAAGGGCTCCAGAGGGCTAGCCATATTACGCTACAAGCACTTCCCACTGAGGATTATCTGCAACCTATGTCCGTGTGATGGAGAAACTAGAAGGTCAACCATACAACATTTATATACCACCCCATCTTCAGAGGCACACCCTCCACAAGCTTACAAAAATGCCAACTTGGACAAGGGTCCTTGGCGGTGGCTTTAACGCTACGGTTAAACCAGTGTTAGAAATGGGGTCTCTGGTTGGCAGTAAGTTTTTCCTCTGTCCAAGTGGGGACCATCACTCTAGTCGGGGCAATGGAGATAGACACATGGATAACCCCTGATCACCCCTTGGTAGCTTAGCACAAGCAGTCAGGCTTATCCCAAAGGCAATGTGTAAAGTAGTTGTACCAAAACACACAGTAATACAGTGAAAACTCCGCAAAATGAACACCACACCAGTTTAGAAAAAATAGGCAATATTCATCTAAATCAATCAACACCAAAACAACAAAAATCCAACATACACAAGTCAAGATATGCATTTTCAAAAGGACAAGAGTCTTACTTCATAGAAAACAATGGAAATGTTGTTTCTTACACAAAGTACCCCGTTTGCGTCAAAAAATAAAGCTGCACGGGCGAGCGTGCAGTGAAAAAGTCAGCTTTGCGTCGATTCCTTACTCGCAAGTGAGTTTGTGCATCATTTCTTCTTTGGTCAGGTAGGTGATTTGTCATTTTTCTCTCCCGCAAGACAGTGATGCATTGATTTCCAGACGGGCACATCAGATCCACGCAGGCTTGCATAGATTTTTGACACCCAGTGATGATGCGTGAGAAATCCGGCTGCATGGTGTTGGAAAACCACACTGCGTGGGGTTTGCGTTATTATCAGCAGCCCCAAGTGGGTGTTGTTTCTCCAGTTGTGATGCATCAATCTCACAGCCGCGATGCAGGTAGAATGTCTATTTTACCCGCAAAGCAGGTGGCGTGTCATTTTTCAGCCACGTTGCAGGTGGTGCATCAAAACTTTTCCCGCACAGTGTTCTGTGCGTGGATTTCAGTCCTTCTTCTGCCAACTTCACCTCTCAGGGACTGGATATGGCACCACTTGACAGGGCATGAGTCTCAGCAGAGAGTCCAGGTGCTGGCAGAGGAAGTCTTTGACCCAAGAGGTCTCTGATATATCTGACTCCCTCTGCTAACAACTTGAGCTTGATAGAGTGACGCTGAGGTAACTTGTGTTTAATGTGGCTTGTCAATGCTGGAAGAAATCCACCTGGCACATGTATGAGCAAGGGGATAAAAGTGTTAAACTCCTATACTGGATAGTCACCAGAGGCGCTGGCTTCAAATTGAGGCCCTCCATTGCAGACCCATCAGGATGCCTCCTACACAATCCAGCTGGGATGGCAAGGGCCTTTGCGGACTACTATGAATGGCTATATGTCAGCCAGTGACGCCCGCTCGGGAACAAGTCAGTTCCCTCCTCAACAGAACACCCTGTACATACCTCACAAAGCTTCAACAGGAAGAACTGGACTCTCCACTTACAGAGGATGAAAAAATATCCACAATGCGTGGTTTGAAAACAACAAAAAAGACTTCCGGTTCTGATGGGTTTCCTCTAGGGTATTACTGTAAGTTCAGAGACTTTATAGCCCAAACTTGCTCTAACTCTATACCCAAGCATTCCAAAAGGACTTCTACCCATCCAACCTAGGCTTAACTACTACAGAGGTACTTCCCAAAGTGAGGGAATACTACTCAATTTCTCTGATAAACAACATTTTTTGCCAAAGCATTAGCAAACAGGATCCAGCCCATCCTCAGTACCTTAATACATCTGGACAGATGTGGCTTTTTGCCCAACCACAACACCCATCGCTGCATTAGGCAGGCTCACACTTAACTAAACTATGTTCATGAGATAGCTGACTCCACAGTACTCTTACTTGCAGATTTCAAAAAAGCCTTCAGCACTGTCGATTGGAACTACTTGGACCTCGCCCTGCAAGGCATGTAGTTCTGTCTCACATTCCAATAGTACGTTATCTTCTCTACAGGGAGCCTTCAGTGTAAGACAGTTTAAATGGGTTACTATCACACACCATTCTGATCAGATAGAGAACCAGGCAGGGGTGCCCACTATCCCTGCTCCTCTTTTCTCTGGCAATTGAACCCCTAGCCAGAATCATGTGCTGCGACACGCAGATACAGAGGTGGAATTGCAATGGGTTCCAGGAGACAGAATAGCACTATGTGCTGAGGATATTCTCCTCTTTCTTGCAGACCCCCAAAAGTCTGGCCCTCGGGTCCTAGACATCCTGAAGGTATTCAAAGAGGCCTCTGGCCTTTGTGCAAACTTGAGCAAATCACTTCTAGGCCCCCTAACAGGGGACAGTGCTACAATCACTGGATAATCAGGCATCCTAGTCTGCTGTCTCAGTTTCAAGAATATAGGCTTTCACATGATATCTTTACCAGAACTCACATGTAATCTCAACTTTACCCCTCCAAAATATGACTAAAACGAACTGCAATACTTGGAACAAACTTCCCCTGAATATAATGGGATTTGTAGTGCTCATCAAAATAATGATACTTCCATGTTTATTATTCGTTTTACAGAACTTCCCACTACCAGTCCTAGCTTTCGGTTTGCTGGGGTTGCAGCGTTGTGCCACTCTTTTCTATGGAGGGACTGACCCTAGTAGCCTACGGTGAGGGCTGGGTTGACAGAGACTCAATTGTATTACTGGCATCTCAGGTTCTTGACTGGATGGACGGAGGCTAGAGCAACCTGGCATACCAACTAGAGCTGGCCCACCTCAGTCCTGACAATGTAAAGAGCATTCTATATTGCAGACTTCTCCCATCTCACATTATACAGGTCATGAAGCTGACTAGCGGTGAACAGATTCATGGACTAGGACAGAAAAAATGACTCAAACAAACTCCCCTCTGGAGAGGCCACTGGCTTAACCACATGGCAGAAATAGAGGACTTGTAGAAATGGAACATAATCAAGTTCACCACACTGGGGGATGTTTGGAGTGGATCACACATAAAAATGTTTCAAGATCTCCAGACTCATTTTAAACTCTCACACACACACACACACCCTTAGGACCCATCTAGCAGAACTCACTAATTTACCTGAATTAAGCCTACTGGTGTTGCAGTGGCATCTCCCAGACCTACCACCCCCTGGTTTGTAATGTCCCCAAGACGATCGAGAACCTTCAGAAAAAGTAGGAGTGGTAGGTGAATAGCTTTGAAGACTCTGAGTGGCAGGAGGCTTGTATGGTCCCTGTGAAATTGCTCTCTGCACTCCTGTGGCCGGTCCAGCTACACTGTTTGAACTTGACCTATCTCACACCGTAATGATTCTGATATGGCAGCATCCTCCCAAGTCTAGATGCCGCTAGCTCTCTACTGGAAGCTAGTTGCTCAAACCCTTTCCAAAAGTCTAGAGCAGCAGATGCTCAGGGTTACCAAAGAGACAGTACAATCATGGGCCTGACAACAATGTCTAGCAAGAGAGACATTGCTTGTAAGAAAAAAGCCAGAACTCCCCAACATTTTCCAATTGGAAGGCCAGAATGGACTGTTGTGAAAAACAGGAGGGTGTGCACTACTGAGGATAGAATGCATGCTTTTAAAGAATGGGTTTTGTTTCTACCCCAAAACATCAAAATGGTGCAGGATAGTGCATGAGAGGCTCAATGATCTGACATGAAGCGCTGAAAGGAATATGTTTGGTTGTTGGCATCAGACCACATAGAACCCTTTGTTCAGAAGCTGTTATCAGACCTTATCCCTGAAACTTCACTGGCTAAAAACAATTTACAGAGTACCGCTGTACTGTTTCAGAAGTACTGTGGTACTTAATTTTGTTTGAAAAAATGCTAAAAAAATAAGAATACACTGAATTACACTATATTTTATAAATTTAGTGTACTACTGTGTATTTTCATTTTTTATGTACTTAACTCTTCACAAACAAATCAATGGAGTTCTGTGGTAATACTGACATATTACCACACAAATCAAATACATTTTTTTAAAAAGCACAGCTCTCCATAAAGTACAGTAAAACTACAGAAATATAAATGCATTTCTACACCTATTACCACTTTAATGAACTGGCAATAGGTAGGGAACACCAATTAAACCTGCTATTTATCTATATTTAATTCCCTAACACAGAACATAGCACAAGTGTGCTGAAAACAACATGAATGTCTTTAAGGTTTTGTAAAGACAGCATTGGTCAATCACATACTAGTTTTTCATCTGCATGTACTGTGGTATACTGCAAAATTACAACAACATACCACAGCACAAATATTTTAACACTTGTAGCTTTAACATTACTTACACAATTTACACTTAGTACCAGAAATGCCCATTTATACATCATTGTCTATATTCCTGCCACATTGCATTTACATCTATTCAGACACTTCCACGCTATATCTGTTTCAAGTTCCACACTCCACTCCAGTCTATGCCACTTCACTCTACCCCACTCCACTGTACTCTATTATACTCTACGCCACTCCACCCAGTGTCACTCAACTATATGCTACTCTATTCTAAGCTAATCCACTGTATGTCACTTCACTGTACCCCACTCTACTCTACACCACTCCGCTCTACACCACTGCACTGTATGCTATTACACTCTATGCCACTACATTCTACAGCACTCCAGTGTACATCACTCCAATGTACGTCCCTCTTCTCTATGCTAATCCACTGTTTCTACTCAAGTCTTCTCTACAGCACTATGCTATTCCACTCTACTGTACACCACTTCAGTCTAAACCTCTACACTATACGCTATTCCATTGTACACCACTCCACTCTTTGTCACTCCACCGTACGCCATTCCACTCTACCCCACTCCAGTTTACACTGTTTCACTGCATGCCATTACAATGTACCTCACTCTATTCTATTTCACTCCACTGTATGCCACTCCCACTGTAAACCACTCCACTCTACCCTCTTCCATTCCATGCTACTCTGCTCTATGCCACCCCACTCTAACTCACTCTAGTGTATGCCACTCCACTCTATGCCACTGCTCGCTGCACTATTCCACTGTATGCCACTAAAGTCGACCTCATCCACTCTAAGCCGCTCCACTCTACAACACTATGCTCTGCACCACTCTACTTTATGCTATTCCACTGTATGTCACTCCACTCTACTCCACTCCACTGTACACTATTCCACTGTATGCCACTCCACTCTATCAAACTTTACTCCACACTCCTACACTCTATACCACTCCATTAAAAGCTATTCCACTGTACGTCATTCCACTCAATACCACCCCACTGTACACCACTAGACTATTTGCTATTCCATAACCATGATTTAAGCTTTACTTTATCTCATCAAGTCTTCCACCAAAATTCCCAATCCATTATCTATCCATTCAGTATCCACCCTTTCTTTCAATCACCCTGTAACCCATCCATTAATTTACCCAATACTCAACCACGCATCCTTTCATCCACTCTTGCATAACGTGTGGGTTCATGATCACAGCAATGCCCTTGTAGCTAGTGAGTTATAGTAATTGTCAAAAAGCAATCTATGTGACTAACCACCGTCCATCCCATGTGCCACTTCTCCCCCTGTTCTATCTGCTCCTGCAGCGGAAAATTAGCTGACTCCATTAGTGGTCTGTGTGGCTAGAAAAAATATCATACAGCTTTTAGATGCCAGGTATACCTCCTCTTAATTTTTCTAAATAAAAAAATGCAACCACAACACATTGCTATAGTTAGGTGAGCACTGCAGTATCCCCTATCAAACAAAACCACTCAGGACATTTAGTTGGTTCACAATGTTACAAAACCACGTAGTCAAGCCAAAAAAAAAAAGTACTTAGCTCTGGGGTCACAGACGGACTCCGCCAGGGATTAAAAGCATTTTTTTAACAAGAGAAAAAACAGTGGATCTAGATCAGTGGGTTTTCCTGACGTTTTAAAAAAATGGCTTAAGGGATATCAAAGTTAGGTTCAGAATTTGCCTACACAAAATCATAGAAATTCAGTAGTTATACTAAGAGTTATTTCATGTAACTATAACTCGCGGTCTAAAGTAACTATATCTCATGCCCCCATCATGCACAGTTTTTTCTTCAATATTTTGACTGCTAATGTTTCATTGATATTTTTATTGAAGTTGTAGGAGTTGTCACATGATGGCTCTAATATCGGGGTAATTAGCAGTACAAGGTGAGGGTGCAAGTTATAGTTACCTTAAGCAGCTCTTTCAAGAGGGCAACAATGGTGCTATACCCCTTGACAAACCTCCTGTAGTAATTGGTGAGACTGAGAAAGGCTCACGGGTCTTGGGTCTTGAGGGCTCCCAAGTCAGCATAGTGTCAATTTTTTATCACAGGGGTGCCACCTGGCCACTCCCCACCTTGTGTCCCAAGTAAACCACAGATCGCTGCCCTCCTTGGCACTTACTGGTCTTAATATTTAGGCCTGCCTTCTGCAGGGCCTTCAAAACTTCACAAAGGTGTTACAGGTGGTTTTCCCAGCTGGTGCTGAACACTGCAATGTCATCCAGGTAGGCTGCACTGAAATCCTCTAGCCCATCCAAATTCTGATTTACCATCCTCTGAAAGGTGTCAGGGGCATTTTTCATCCCAAAGGGTATAACCCTGAACTGGTAGTGCCCCTCTGGGGTGGAAAATGCTGACTTCTCCTTTGCCCTATTGGTTAAGGCAATCTACCAATACCCAGATGTTAAGTCAAATGTGCAGAGGAACGTTGCAGCTCCTAGCCGTTCTATGAGCTCGTCAGCTCTGGGGATGGGTGCACATTAGTCATAGTGGCAGCGTTGAGTCCACGGTAGTCCACACAGAACCTCAGTTCTGGGGTGGCACTGGGGGCAACAGCCTTTGAGACCAAGACCATGGGCTGGCCCAAGGACTGCTGGAGAAGTCAATAACCCCTGACACCAACATCTTGGGAACATCATCCTTGAAGCTGGCCTTGTGTTTCACAGGTGGACTGTCCTCAGTGTCCACATCATGGGTTCACAGATGAGTGACCCCTGGGGTCAAGGAAAAAAGCGAGGCAAACTGTCCTAGCAACTAGCAACAGTCCCTCCATTGTTCTGGGGTCAGTGTTGGGGAGAGGTTCATACCCTCCACAGATCCATCTTTCTCCTGAGCAGACAGGAGGTTAGGAAGAGGCTCACTCTCCTTCTCCTCCACCCGATCATCTGTTGCCAAGAGCATAGTTAGTTCAGACCTCTGAAAGTGAGGTTTGAGGTAGTTCACATGCTGGACCCTTAATTGGTTCCTGGGAGTCTGCAAGTTCACCAGATAGGTGACATGACTCTTGAGCTCCACCACTTCAAAATGACTAGTCCACCTCTGTTAGAGAGTGCAAGGCTCCAATGGGGTCATGGACCACACCTTCTGGCCAGGGTGAAACTCGCCAGAGTGGCATTCTGTTCATACCACTGTTTCATGTCCTCCTGACTTGCTTCTAGGTTCTCCTCAGCAAGCTTCCTGTGGCTCACAGTCTGGTTTCTAAAGGTCAGTACATAGCTTAACACATCCTGGGGGGCTTGCTGGAGGTTTTATCCAAGCCCTTCTTCACTAGAATCAGAGGTCTCCTCACAGGGTGGCCATACAGCAGCTCAAAGGGGCTAAAACAAAGTCCCTTCTGTGGTACCTACCTGTAGGCAATGCAAAGGCATGGCAAGAGGATGTCCCACTTAAGCCTCAGGGGTTCTGACAGAACCATAATCATGCCCTTCAGGTTGTGGTTGAATCTTTCAACCACCCCATTTCCTTGGAGATGGTAAAGAGTGGTGAACTTGTAGGTCCAGTCTATGGCAGCCCATCAGGATGATCAGGAGGCCTTGCAGTCTGAAAGAGTGCCCCAGGTGCCTGCAAGGAAGTGGAAGGTAAAAAGGTGGGGGAAACCAGTCCCAGAAGTTCCCACGGTCTGGGAGGAGGCTGAACCTGAGGGCGGCAGCCCAAAGCCTACAGAGGAACAAGTGTCTAAACTGGGCGAGGTGCCCAAACTGACCTATTGGTAGCCACGGTGCCGCTTGACAGGCTACGCCAAAGCAGACCGTACCCTCCAGAAGGAGTCCCAGAGGGAAAAAAAACCAATACTGGGGAAAAAACCTCAAACAGGAACTCTTGAAGAAAAAACAAGAAAAAACAGGTCTAAACAACAGGAAACAAAAAAAGGCAAAAATCTCCCAAGGCAATAAGCAGGAACAAAGAACAGGAAAAAATCTCCCAAGGCAAAAAGCAGAAACAAAGAACAGAAGCGAACAGCACAACCAGAAGGAAGTGTTTGCAACGCAAGGTGGAACAAGACTGACTGACTTATATACTGAGAAAAGGGAAGTGACATCACAGGAAGAGGAAAGAGCACCATCTTGAATTGGGAAGAGCCCATAGACCAGTATAGGAAAAAGGAAGTAGTATAAAAGAAAAACAGAGCATGCTGGGACAAAAACAAGAAGAAGACAAGATGGACACAACATGGACATAGAAGGTAAAAAGACCAAACAAACCCACCAACAACAAAAAAGAAGAAAAAAGGGATACAGGTAAGTGTAGCGCGACCGGGAGCGAAATATATGCTTCCCAGAATGTGTAGTCAAAAAACGCGGGGAACGGCGCTCCGAATATCAGTAGCGTGTTCCATCCGCGAGGACAGAAAGAGACGCCGCGTCTGAGCGCAGCGTTACAGTAGATCCCCTCCCCGAGGCACCAGGTTTGTCAGGATGACTGTCAAAAAACAGGCGGACAAAACGGGGAGCATGGACTGAGGAAGCATCCTCCCAAGAACAGTCACTGAGAGGGTATCCTTTCCAACGGACCAAAAACTGTAGTTTGCGTCGAAAAATTCTGGAGTCACAGATTTCCTGCACTTCATACTCAGGCTGTCCGTTAATAGAAAGAGGGGAGGCGGATGCTGGAACTGGCAATGGTATGGATCAGGAACAAAGAGTTTTAACTGGGACACATGGAAAACAGGATGAACCCTCCAGGTATGAGGTAAGCGGAGACGCACAACTACAGAATTCAGGACTTGCGAAATCCGAAAAGGTCCATAAAAACTTGGCTTGAACTTATTGGTGGAAAACCGGGAAGGTAGGAATCTGGAAGAAAGCCACACCTTTTGGCCCACTTGATACAAAGGTGCGGCTTGTTGATAACGATCCGCCTTTCGTTTCATTGTCTGTTTCGAAGCTAGGAGAGTTATGTGAAGTAGGCCCTGGATTTGACGGATCTGTCATGAAAAAGAAGTGACAGCAGGCACAGAAGAGGATGTTCGGGAAACAATAGTGAAAGTCCTCGGATGAAATCCATAGGTGCAATAAAAGGGTGTGGTCTTGGTCGCACTATGTATTGTGTTGTTATAGGAGAACTCGACAAGAGCAAGATACTCTGACCAATTGCTTTGTGTGGCATTGCAGTAACATCTCAGATACTGCTGAAGTTCTTGATTTACTCTTTCAGTTTGCTCATTAGTTTGTGGATGGAAACCAGAGGATAAAGAAATCTCAATGTTAAATAAGGCACAAAAGGCCCTCCAGAAACGTGATACATATTGAGGCCCTCTGTCTGAAATGACCTCTTGCGGAAGACCATGGAGGCGAAAAATATCCAGCAGAAAAATGCAACTCATTTCTGGGGCCGTCGGTAGTTTCTTCAAGGCTGAGAAATGGGCCATTTTGGTGAATGAATCTACGGTCACCATGATTACTTGGTTACCAGAGGAGGAAGGTAGAGAGCATATGAAATCCGTGGATAGAGTACACCAAGGAGCTGAAGGAACCGGTAAAGGTCTTAATAAACCTGCCACCTTAGTTCAGGGTGTCTTAGTCTGAGCACAGACTGGGCATGCTGACACATAGGTTTCAGTGTCTGTCTTAAGCGAAGGCCACCAAAAAGATCGCTGAAGCAGCTCCTGGGTCTTCCTGATACCTCGATGACCAGCTATAGGAGAATCATGGCACATTTGTAGAGCTTCTGTCTGCACTTTCTTGGTAGGTAGAAAAAGAGCATGTTGATGATAGAAGTAGTTGTCCTTCTTCTGCAAAAAAGGAGTCACTCTATCCCATTCTGAAGCAGACAGAAACTGGTACTCGGATTGAACGCGTTCTTGAAAAAATTGAGTAGCTCCGATGATTCTGCTAGACTCAATAAGAGGTGGAGAGGAGTTCTGGGCTATGTCAGGATATCTGTGGGATAAGGCATCTGCAACTGAATTCTGGGAACCAGGTATGTACGTGATCACAAAATCATACTGGCTAAAGAAGAAAGCCCATCGAGCCTGACGACTATTTGCGACACTGAAAACTCAGAAGACATTGGCGATTACGATGATCAGTCCTGGCTTCAAAAGGCTCTCTGGAACCCATCAAGAAATGCCTCCATTCTTTACAAGCTACTTTGAGCGCGAGTAGTTCTCGTTCTAGTACATAATAATTGCGTTCAGCCTCTGATAGGATATGAGACAGATAATAGATAGGATGTTCCAGTCCATCGTTGCCTTGTTTTTGTAGCAGAACTGCCCCAATAGCTCTGTCTGAGTCATCAGTCTCAACAATAAATTTCTTGGTATTGTCAGGATGACGCAAAACGGGTGCTTGGGTAAAGGCTGTCTTCATATCATGAAACGTGCGTTCAGCATCCTTGGTCCAAACGAAACCCTTCTTCAGGTTCTCTTTCTTAAATGTTTGTGTTATGAAACTTTGTAGGTGGGCAAAGTTCTGAATAAACTAACAATAAAAGTTTCATAAACCAAGGAAACATTGCGTTTCCTTAATGGACGCAGGATAAGGGCAATCTAATATGGCACTGACCTTGTCAGGATCCATGGATATTCTGTGTTGATTAATACAGAACCCCAAATACTTTACTTCAGATTTATGGAACTCACACTTCTCAGGTTTACAAAACAATTGTTTTTTCTTGAGTCTTTCCAGGACTTGCAGGACATGATTTATATGTTGCTCAGGCTCACAGGAATAAATCAAGATATCATCCAAATAAATGACTATATATTGGTTGAGTACATCCGAGAACACCAAATCCATAAATCGTTGAAAAACAGAAGGGGCGTTGGTCAGTCCAAAAGGCATAACACGGTACTCATAGTGCCCAAAAGGGGTACGGAAAGCTGTCTTCCATTCATCTCCTTCCTTGATCCGAAGGAGATGATAGGCACCCTGTAAGTTTAATTTGGAAAACATCTTGGCTCCTTGAATGGCATCCAATATATCTCTGATTAAAGGCAGCAGATATGGATTCTTAATCATTATTCTGTTGAGTTCACGAAAGTCAACACAAGGACACAGATCCTTGGTCTTCTTTGGGACGAAGAAGAGAGGAGCCCTAGCCGGGGACATGGAAGGAGCAATCAAACCGTTGTGCAAGTTCTCATCTAAATATTCCTTTAGCACCTTCTTTCCTTGGTCTGTCAGAGAATACATTCGACCAAAGGGGACAACTTCATCAGGAATTAAAGGAATAGCACAGTCATAACTGCGATGAGGCGGCAAAATAGGATTACTAGGTTTCAGAAAAATCCTGATATATTCCTGAAAACAATCTGGAACTCCCTGGATCATATTGATAGAGTTAGTGTTATCCTTAGTTGACTGACAGGACCTTTTGGGAGTCCAATAAGAAGTAGTGGAATAACAATTCTGTTGACAAAATGAAGACGTTAGGGATATAGTTCTTGTTTCCCAATTAATATTGGGGTTGTGTCGGGCTAACCAGGATATTCCTAAAATCATGATGTGATTTGGTGAGGCTATGAGATCAAAGACAACATGTTCTTGATGCCCCCCAAATGTCAAACAAAGAGTAGGAGTTGAGGCCACCACAGGTCCTGAGGTTAACAGAGAGCCATCCACTGTGTGAAGCTGCCCAGGAGTCTCTTTAAGAATGCAGGGAATTCCTTTACTCGTAGCCCAGGTCTCATCCAGATAGAGTCCACTGGCTCCACAATCAAGGAGAGCCAGAAGGTGTTCTTCTTGATCTTGTGAACTTTGTAACTTGACCGAGAGGATAAACAGGGTGGACATGCTTTCTTTGGAGGAACATATTGATGGTACTTCCGCTCCTCCCGTCTCCTTCCTCCTTACAGGGGACGGGAGCTGGCGTTTCCCGCAGGTCTTGAGGGACGTACCGGACAACTACGGATCAGGTGGCCAGCCTTACCACAGTACAGACAAAGGGGGTCATTACGACCTCGGCGGTCTTGTAAAAAGACCGCCGAGGCCGCGGGAGACAGAATACCGCCATTGCCGGCGGTATTCCTGGCTCCCTATTATGACATTTCCGCTGGGCCAGCGGAAATGTCACATCAACATTGCTGCCGGCTCGTAATAGCAGTAGCACCTGTCGTGCATTTCACTGCCCGAAATTCGCGACAGAGCTATGCCTGGGGGCTCCTGCACTGCCCATGCCACCCCAAGTCCCCTCACCTCCAGCCTTTCAATGGCGGTGTGTACCGCCACGGACAGGCTGGCGGTCGGGGACTCATAATCCCCAGGGCAGCGGTGCTTGCACCGCTGCCCTGGGGATTATGACGGCCAGGCGGAATCCTGGCGGGATATTGGAGGGGCCGGCGGTATGGCCGTGGCAATTCCGCCACCGCCATAATTGCTGGCGGTACACCGCCAGCCTGTTGGCGGTGTTACTGCCACCTTACCGCCGGTCGCCAGGGTCGTAAGGACCCTCAAAGTCCCTTTCGTCATCGTTCCTCCCTTTCTGACTCCGTCAATGGCCCACAAACCAGATCTATCTGCATGGGATCTTCAGGGGGAGTTGGAGGGGCTTCAGATGGAATATCTTCTGTTCGCCGACTGCTAGCACGAAAGGTACCAGACTGGTATGGAGCTCACGTTCTACGTATCTCCATCTTGCGCTCTCGAAGTCTATATTCGAAGTTCATAGATTGATCTATTAAGTCCTTCAAAGAACAAGCTGGAAAAGAATGTACAAGCTCATCTTTAATTTCTTCACGCAGGCCTCGGCGGAAAAGGATTATGAAGGTGCGTTCCACCCAGGAGGTTTCAGCTGCCAGCTGTTTGAAGTGGGTTACATACTGCAGAACATCCTGAATACCCTGCTGAATGTCACATAAGGCTTCTTCAGCTGCTGCTTCTACCCCAGGTCTCTCAAACTTTTGTTAGAAAAGAGTCAGGAAAGCAGAATAGTTAGCCAGGACTGGGTCTTCTGCAGAAAACAGAGGAGTCGCCCAAGCAAGCGCCGGGCCAGACAAGGCGCTGATCAGATAGCCCACCTTAGCTTCATCCGAAGAAAACTGGAGTGGACGAAAGGCAAAGAAAACCGTCAGGGCGTCCAAAAATTCCTTCCAAAAATATCGGTAGCGCATTCCATCCGCGAGGACAGAAAGAGACGCCGCGTCTGAGCGCGGCGTTACAGTAGGTACCTGTGTCCACTTGGGATCACATGCAAAACACTTGTGGGGAGCCTTCGCTGAAGGTTTCCCTGTAAATACTTATGGTTTCTTCTCATCTGGGGGCTGGGAATCCTTACCCTGAGAACTAGGTTGGGGCCCTTTAGAGAACTCCACCTGTTTATGGTTACCCCCCACTTCTTCTGATGGGTACTCTGCCCACCCTTGGCGGAGTCTCCCCCCTGCCTCTTTTGGACCCCGGTCCTCTCCCACTGTTCCGCTTCCCAGACAGGCTTCCTGGGGTCAGTCAGCTTGCTGTCAGTTAGGTGCCAGTGCACCTCCAGAATACAAAGACCATACAAGTGCTCCCATGCAATCAAATTGTACCATACTGCTTTTCACCCAACCATCCAATGACCTGCATAAATAATCTACACATTTCAACCAAGTTTGCGATTCCTTTTTCTTATAGCATCTAAACTTTTCCTTGTATTGTTCAGGAGTGAAACCATATCTAGAGAGTAGTGTGTCCTTCATGATAGAATAGGTGAGTCCCTGAGGACCCCCTAAGAATGCCAGGGTGTCCCTCCCCTCAACCTCAAAGTACTTTCACAGGTCCACCCTCACGGACCATGTTCATGTGGAGAGCTGACTCGTTCCCCTTACACCACAGGTATATGTCATCCTCCATTTTGTAATCCTTCACTACTTCCTTCGGCATGTGTAACCTTTTTTCAGGCTGCTCTGTGGTATTGGTGCAACCATCTCTACAGGCCTGACTCCACTGGTCCAGCTCCCTCAAACTTAACTCATGAGCCAAATGCATTTTTTCTCTTCCATGGCTAATCTCTTCTCTTGCCTTTCCATTTTAAGCTTTTCTAACTCAAAATGGTGTATTCTCTCTGCTTGTCTGTCCTGCAACTCCTCAGGGGTCAGACCTTTGGAAGAAACACTACTGTCTGCCCTTGCAGCACTCCCCTAGGCAAGTCAGGGTTACTCAACACAACATCATATATACTCTGCAACTCCTCATCCACATTCTCCTCCTCTGTGTGCCCCCCAGCCTCCTGAGCTGCCAACCAGGCCTTCAGGGCCTTTTGACTCTCTTTCTTAGCAGAGCTTTTGATTGGGTAGGATAGTTTTTTTGCAAAATTGTTTAAGCTGAGCCACTGTATACTCCTCCAGCATCTCCAACTCAAACACAACATTTGTAGAAACAGCTGGTGCATCCCCAGACTGAGTCATGCTTGAGAGTGAGGTTCAATAAACATGTATGAGATCAGAGAGATCCCAAGAGAAAAAAGTACCAAAAAAGAAGCAGAACAAATCCATAAAAGAGAAAAACAAGTTGTTTGTAGTAATGTAATGGTCTGCACTGAAAACAGTAGTGTACACCAATCACTGTATGTCATGTACAAATACAAGTTCTATCCTAACAGCTGATCCACATTATTGGAAATAGGGTCTCAGTTTGGTAGTCAGTTTTCACTCTGTCCAAGCAGGGACCCCCACTCTAATCAGGGTAAGGGAGATACACATCAACGATAAATCCTGCTCACCCCCCATGGTAGCTTGGCACAAGTAGTCAAGCTTATCTTAGAGGCAATGTGTAAAGTATTTGTACCCACACACACAGTAGCACAGTGAAAATAACACAAAAGTGAAACAACACCAGTTTAGACAAATATCCAATTTATCTAAATCAAACAAGACCATAACAACAAAAATCCAACATACACAAGCAAAGTTATGAATATTTGAAGTAAAAAGACTCTTAATCCAAAGAAATCAATACATGCATTATTTTTATACAAAGTACCTGGTTTGTATCAAAAATAAATCTGCATGGGCAAGCATGCATTTGAAAAGTCAGCAATGTGTCGATCCCTTACTCGCAAGTAAGGCTGTGTGTAATTTTTTCTCCGGTCGGGAAGGCAATGAGTCATTTTCCTCTCCAGCAGAAGAGCGATGTGTTGATTTCCAGACGGGCAACCTCGGATTTGCACAGGTTTACTGTGGTTTTGATGCCCAGTGATGATGCGTTGGAAATCCTGGTGCACAGTGGTGAAGAGCAGCACTGCATGGGTGATTAATCGATTTTGGCAGCAGCACACAGGTATTGCGTCGATTTCCCAGTTGTGATGCAGGTGTTGCATTGATTTTTCAGCCGCAAAGCAGGTGCTGTGTCGATTTTTCTCCCACACGGCTCCTGTGCATGGATTTCACTCTTAGTTCCACCAGCATCTCCTTTCAAAGGACTAGAGACTGGATTAGGCACCACTTGCACTGTAGGAGGCTGGCCAGCTGATAGTGGGTACCTGATGGTACTTACACCTTGTGCCAGGTCCAATTATCCCTTATTAGTAGATTAGTAGTGTTCTAACAGCTTAGGCTGATAGAGGTAGCCATAGCAGAGCAGCTTAGGCTGAACTAGGAGACATGCAAAGCACCTACTATACCACTTATATCATATAGCACTTCATCATCAGAAACACAATACTCAAAGTTACTAAAAATAAAGGTACTTTATTTCACTGACAATATGCCAAAAGTATCTCAGAGGATATACTCCCTTAGGAGGTAAGTAAAATACACAAAATATACACACAAACCAAAATCAGGTAAGTAAAACACTTCGAAAAGTAGTGCAAACACTGTAGAGCACAATAGAATGCAATAGGAGACAATAGGCCTAGGGGCAACACAAAGCATATACTCCAAAAGTGAAATGCGGACCACGAATGGACCCCAGGCCTAGTGTAGTGTGTAGGGGGTCGCTGGGAGTGTAAGAAACCACTAAGGGTGTCCAAGATACCCCACCCCAAGACCCTGAAAAGTAGAAGTAAAGTTACCCTACTACCCCAGAAAGACAGTAAAGGCGAGATATTGGATTCTGCAAAGACAACAACTGACTGCAAAGCACTGAAGACGGATTCCTGGACCTGAGGACCTGCAAAGGAAGGGTACCAAGCCCAAGTGTCACGCAAGTGTCTAGGGGGGCAGGAGCCCAGGAAACCCCAGATGAAGGTGCAAAAGGGCTGCCTCCGGGTGGAAGAAGCCAAAGATTCTGCAAAAACTGAAGGTGCCAGGAACTTCTCCTTTGGTCACAACGGTGTGCTGGAGGATGCAGAGTTGTTTCCACGCAGAAAGACCACAAACAAGCCTTGCTAGCTGCAAGAGTCACGGTTGAAGATAATGGGTGCTGCTAGGGCCCAGGAAGGACCAGGAGGTCGCCCCTTGGATCAGGAGACAGAGGGGGCGCTCAGCAACAGAGAGAGTCCATGCAACAGCAGGCAGCACCCGCAAAAGCACTTGAACAGGCATTCAAGAAATCTGAGCACGGAGGTCATCTCAACACAACAAAAGAGGGTCCCACGAAGCTGGAGGTCAACTCAGCAAGTTGGGCAATGCAGAACAGAGTGCTGGGGGCCTGAGCTGTGCTGTGCATGAAGGAAGTCTTGCAAAAGTGCACAGAAGCCCTAGGAGCTGCAGATCGCGCAGTATACAGGATTACTGTCTGGCGTAGGGAGGCAAGGACTTACCTCCACCATTTGGACAGAAGGACCACTGGACTATCAGGGTCACTTGGATCTAGCTCCTGTGTTCCAGGGACCACGCTCATCATGATGAGAGGGGACCCAGATGACCGGTGATGCAGAAGTTTGGTGCCTGCGGTAGCAGGGGGAAGATTCCGTCGACCCACAGGAGATTTCGTCTTGGCTTCCAGTGCAGGGTGAAGGCAGACAGCCCTGAGGGCATGCACCACCAGGAAACGAGAAAGCCGGCAGGATTAGGCACTACAATGTTGCCGGTAGTCTTCTTGCTACTTTGTTGCGGTTTTGCGGGCATTCTGGAGCAGTCAGCGGTCGATTCTTGGCAGAAGTCAAAGAGAGAAGTGCAGAGGAACTCTGGTGAGCTCTTCCATTTGCTATCTGAAGAGAAACCCACAGGAGAGTCCCTAAATAGCCCTCAGAGGAGGATTGGCTACCAAACCAGGCAAGAGCCTATCAGGAGGGGTCTCTGACGTCACCTGCTGGCACTGGCCACTCAGAGGTCTCCATTGTGCCCTCATTGAGCGGTAGCTGCAGAGAAAACCCCAGAGAGCTAGTTTGGCAGTACCCAGTGTCCATGCTGGAGCCCCGGGGATGCATGGGATTGGCACTCCAATACCACATTTGGCTTGGGGGGACAATTCCATGATCTTAGACATGTTACAGGGACATGTTTGTAGTTACCATTGTGAAGCTACACATAGATATTGACCTACATGTAGTTCACACGTGTAATGGTGTCCCCACACTCACAAAGTCCGTGGAAATTGCCCTGAACAATGTGGGGGGCCCTTGGCTAGTGCCAGGGTGGCCTTACACTTAGTAACATTGCACCTAACCTTCACCAAGTGAGGGTTAGACATATAGGTGACTTATACGTTACTTAAGTGCAGTGTAAAATGGCTGTGAAATAACATGGACGTTATTTCACTCAGGCTGCAGTGGTAGTCCTGTGTAAGAATTGTCTGAGCTCCCTATTGGTGGCAAAAGAAATGCTGCAGCCCATAGGTATCTTCTTGAACCCCAATACCCTGGGTACCTAGGTACCATATACTAGGGAATTATATGAGTGTTCCAGTGTGCCAATCAGAATTGGTCAAATTAGTCACTAGCCTGCAATGACAACTTTAAAAGCAGAGAGAGCATAAACACTGAGGTTCTGGTTAGCAGAGCCTCAGTGATACAGTTAGGCACCACATAGGGAACACATATAGGTCACAAATTATGAGCACTGGGGTCCTAGCTAGCAGGATCCCAGTGACACAAGCAGAAACAAACACACACACAAGTAAAAATGGGGGTAACATGCCCGGCAAGATGGTACTTTCCTACACTTGCCAGGGTAGGAGTCTCTGCCTTTGATGGCCCTGAGACTTCAGAACAGGGGGCAAGCTCAGTGCAAGCCCTTGGAGACACTTCACAGGCAGGAAAACACAGCATGATCCAGTCTTTGTCCTCTCAAAGCCAGAGGCAGGCCAACCTCTGCCAACACTCAGAAGCAAGGGGGCAATATTACTCCTCCAGCTCTTCAGCTCTTCTTCTTGGCAGCAGTTTCTCTGATCCAGAAGTAATCTAAAAATCTGGAGCTTTGGGTCCATTACTTATACTGCTTTCTGCCTTTGACATAGGCTAACCTCAAAGGAAAGTCTCTGTTGTTCACAAGATCCTGCCTTGCATAGGCCTGGCCCCAGACACACACCAGGGGCTTGGAGACTGCATTGTGTGAGGACAGCACTGCCCTTTCAGGTGTAACTGTCATCTCCTCTCTGCCCACTCTAACCCAGGAGACTCATCAGGATATGCAGGATACACCCAAGCTCCCTTTGTCTCACTTTCTAGAGGGAATTCACAAACAGCATAACTGTCAGTCTGACCCTGATGCGGATTCCACAGGCAGGCAGAGGCACATAATGGTTAAGGAACAAAATGCCCACTTTCTAAAAGTGGCATTTTCAAACTGACAATCTAAAAAACAACTTTACCAAAATATGTATTTTTAAATTGTGGGTTCAGAGACCCTACACTCCTCATCTTTATCTGCTCCCAATGGGAAACTACACTTAAAAGATATTTAAAGGCAGTCTCCATCTTAACCTATGAGAGAGATAGTCATGGAAACTGTGTAAACCAAATTTGGCAGTATTTCACTGTCAGGACATGTAAAACACATCAGTACATGTCCTACCTTTAACATAAACTGCACCATGCCCATGAGACTACAAAGGGCCTACCTTAGGGGTGTCTTCCATATAAATAAGGAAGGTTTGGGCCTGGCAAGTGGGGACACTTGCCAGGTCAAATTGGCAATTCAAAACTGCACACACAGACACTGCAGTGGCAGAACTAAGCCATGTTTAAATGGCTAACCATATGGGTGGCACAATCAGTGCGCCAGATCCACTAGTAGCATTTGGTTTACAGGCCATGGGCACATTTAGTGCACTTTACTAGGGATATACTAGTAAATCAAAAATGCCAATCAGGGATAAGCCAATTACCAGTACAGTTTACTCAGAGAACACTTGCACTTTAGCAATGGTCAGCAGTGGTAAAGTGCCCAGAGTACCAAAACCAGCCAAAACAAAGTCCAACACAAAGTCAAAAACACAGGATGCAGAGGCAAAAAGGGGGAAACCACATCAAGGATTCATAGTCCAACTAGAATCATTTGCCCTTTCCAAAAGTGGAGCTTCATCTGGGGCACCTTCTATATTTATACTTCTAAGTGCTTCCTATTGACTTTTAATTTCTTTGAAATGAGCAGCCTTGTCTTCTAATGTCTTTTTGAGGGTGAGAGGGGCTGTGCAGTACTTCTCTCACAGCTGATTTTGGCTCTGGGAACCGCATCCTCTGGAGCCCGACCTTTTCTAATTAATTCTTATTTTTTAGGAGGGGGGCCACGCAAACCCCCACCCCATGCCAAATTTGGCAGTCGGGACCCCATCCCCTTGGGCCTGGCCTCACTAGTTACTTTATTTTTTGGTGGAGGGGGCTGTGTGCGTTTGGGACCATGGGGCTGCATGAAGGCCCTGTGTTCCCAGCCAGCTCCCTGCTTCCTACAGGAGCAAGCATTGCTTTCAGAGAGAGGGAGCAGTTAAACATGCAGCTCCCTCTCTGTGAGAGCAGTTGTTCACCCTCACTCAGAGCAAAAGAGAGCTACTTGACAGCTCTCACTTGCTGCAAGTGGAGTGTTGCTGTGACTTTGCGGTAACTGTCATAGTTACCAACCAGTCACTGCAAAGAACAATGTCCTGGGGATGGGTACCCTGGGACACAGCAGGAGCAGGCCCTGGAGGGTTCTGGTCCCCATGGCCATTAGTGAGTCCACAAGGGGGGCTGCGTGACCCCCTCCAATGTTCAATTTGCAACAGGGAGGTGGTGGTTCCACAACAGACTCCCTTCATTCTTTTATTGTAGCCCTGGGGAGATGGCAGTCACCCAGGCTACAGGGGGACTGTGCACCCACCCTTCATTAAAGTAAATTGCCCCAGAGGGGTGGTGGTTCCCTTGGCTGCAGGGGTGCAGTGCGCCCCCCTGCATATTCTACAATGTAAGCCTTGGGTAGGTGGGAGTCCCTGCGTCTGTGGGGGAGTGTGTGGCCTCCCACACACACACTTCTTATTTAGCCCTGGCCAGGTGGCCCCCAGTGCTCTGGGGGAGGCCACCTCCTCCATATCAAAGACATGGAGTTTCCACATGCCCCCCCTTGCATTTTTCTTTCTGATTGCTCCGGGGTGGTGGCAGTCCCTGGGATTAACAGAAGTCCTAGGAGGGGGGCCCAGTTCTTCCCCCCTCCTTTATTAAAGCCTCCAATACCCACAGGGCCTGGCTCACTCAGGAGTTATAGCTGCCTTAGGACATGTGTTATAGTTACTTGAGGTAACTGTAACTATAAATGGTGAATTTCTATGGTTTTGTATGTTTAAAATGTGAGCCTAACTATAACGTCCCTGTAACCTTTGTTTTTTTAAAGTGCATTTTGATTCTATTTCCTAATCATACCTTCCATGTAAACTTTGTTTTTTTCCGTGAATTTCAGTTTTTTAAACCTATATTAATTTTCATTACTATACGCTAATCTAACAACCGCCAAGCATTTACTTTAATCGTGCACAGTGGTGGTTGGCCACCCCCTTTAAGATCCCAAACTTGCACATGCACAGACTTTACTCTTGAGCAGGGGAGGTTGCCCGCTAGACCTGGCCTGCAGCCAGACCCTGAGGCCAACCACCCTAACCAGCCAACCCCCAGGCTGTGCACGGCCCTTTGGCCTTGTGGAGTGGGAGTTGGCCACAGACTCTCTGGGTGTGAGAATAAGTGTGAGAGGGTGTATCTGGGGGTGAGAGTAGCTGTCAGATTGTCTGTCTGGGTGTGAGAGTGTGTACATCAGTGTTTTAGTGGGTGAGTCACTGTGTGCATGGGTCTGTGAGTGGGTGTGTGACAGTCTGAGTGGGTCTGTGAGTGGGTGGTAACTGTCTCAGTGAGTCTCTGAGTGAGCGCATGAGGGTCTGACTGGGGCTGTGAGTGAGTGCACAAGGGTCTCAGTGGATCTGTGAGGGGGTGTGTGAGTGGGTTTGTGAGTGGGGTGTTAGTGTCTGAGTGGTTGTGTGAGTTGGGGAAAGAGATTGAAAGAGAGACGTTTTAGGCTTTTATGTATGATATAGCTACAGTGAGATATTTCTGCACAATTTAAGAAAAATGTAGTTGTAATTTTTTTTAAGTAAAATCACCTTTCATTTGACCCTTAAACATTAAAAAAATAATAATAAAACAGGGAAACCAGTCTAGCTGGACTTGAACCCTGAATGCTCAGTGTGAAGGAAGGTCTATGACTTTCACATCGAGCTATTTGTTTTTTCCCACTTATTTTTTTCGCCCTTTATTGGCAATCTGGGACTGTGAGGGAACCCCCAAGAGCTCCCCCGTGGTTCCTACATGTTTTTTTAAACAATTTACAGTTTTATTTAAAAAGAATGCCATTTACAGGCTATCTGGCTCTGCAGGGGAAGCCTCAAGGCCTTCCCCGCGGTTCCATTGCTTCAGCAAAGCAAGGAGCTGCTTTGAGTAGCAGCTCTGTGCTTGCTGAAGCAGATCTTAAGGCCTGCTTTCAGACAGCAGGACCTGTGTGACAAACTGGAGTGTTTGCTGTGGCTTGGCTGCAGCTTATAAGTTGCAGTCAAGCTACAGCAAACAGCTATGTCCTGGGGTGGGCACCCCGGGACATAGCAGGAGCCGACCCTTGGAAGTTGTGGTCCCCAGGGCCATCAATGGCTCTTGAAGAGTACCCCATAACACCCCTCCAAAAGTTATAGCCCTGGAGAGGTGGTGATCCCCGGGGCAAAAGGGGGTCCGAAATGGAGCCCCTATGCCTATTTTTAATATAGCCCCAGGGAGGTGGTAATCCCCGGAGCTTGGGGTGGGCCCAAGTGGACCTCTTGACCAAATTTCTAAAAAGGCCCAGGGGAGGTGGTGTTCCCCAGGGCTGTGGGGATGCCATCGGGCCTCCACACATTAAAAAAAAGTTTTTTTGCCCCAGGGACTGGTCAGGGCCATAAAAGTGCCCCCAGGACCTGTCCCACCCAGTGAATTTGCGGTAAATGTTTAGGAAAAAAAAATGTTTTTTAGCCCCGGGGGTGGTCACTTTGGGACTCCAGCACTAGAGGTAAGGGGCCAGAGTGTTCATACACTGGCCCCTTTTCTATTTTTTATTCTTTTTTTCAAGGAGCCGAGTTCCAAGATGGTTGCCAACACATTGCTTTTTTGGTGAAGTGTTGTCAGCCAATCAGATCTCAACATGAAATCGGGAGGGATCTCAAATCCTTTCGGCCCCTAGTTATACAAATTTGGACTTTCTTTAATTTCTCTAAAACTACTGAATGGATGTACACCAAAACAACAAAGGTCGCTCTCTGGACCAGACTTCATTCTCATATGGCTGAGAAAGGTAGTGTGAATTTTCAAGAAAATATGCTATCATTTTCGCTTCTGGGGCACCTTTCATCACCTCTATGGGAAAATCGTGAGAAAACAGTTCTCTTTCAAACATGATACATGAAATCCCAGCAGGGTAAAATGACCCTTGAACACACCACAATTCCTAAAATTAGTATGGTGCCATCAACACATGATCTACATTATAACTAAAATTTATCACCCTTTATATGTTCTCATTTTTGTGATCCTTAAAATCTGCCATTTAATACAATGCATTTCAATGCAATGTTATCATGTATATTGGTCCCAAGATGTCTGCCATCACTTTCTGATGGAAGTGCTGACAGCCAATCAGATCTCACCATGAGATCTGTGCTTAGGCTCCACCCAACTATATAAATATCTAAAAAACTGTTAAAAAAGAATGATCTGCAGACCAAAAGCTACTTTTTTGCCAAAGTTGATGTAATTCCGTCAAGTGGTTATCTATTACCTAGTTGCTGTTGCTACTAGATAGTTATAGTTAGGAGCCAAACTTTATACAATTTTTTTACTTGCTTAAATATTTGGCACCAGTTGACGAATCTTCATGACATTTTCCAAACAATTGTGATGCTCATGTGAGGTGCTGTTTGGAAAGTTTAGTGGTGATCAGGGCTGACAGAACAGGGAGGGGGATGGCAAAAGGCTTTTACCCCATTCATTTTTCCATCGGGTTTTGAACCACTGGATGGAATTACTTATACACTCTCTCTTCATGCACTCACACATCCATACAGTATATACACAGTTATGTACAATGTTCACAATTATTTCCTCAAGCCTCGAGTGCATATCAAAGACACCATACTATTCAAATACTTGTATTTCCAACAGCTAAAACAAGCATTAACTTCATATGATGCATTTAAAGATGGATAAAACTTTTAAAAAACACATAGAGCGTATAAATAGGAAAATGCTATTACCTAAAATCCTTTGACACAGCTCTGACATTACTTTTTGCAAAAAAACGCATCAGTGACATATCTTTAATGTTGAGGATTGCAAGACCAGCCAAAATTCCACCCCATTTAAAAATCAAAAGATGTAGAACACACTTAGGGGCATATTCCTAATGCCCTTGCACCACCTTGCGCTACATTAATGTAATTGTTTTTTACTTTAATGTGGCCCAACGAGGCGAAATCCCTGCACCTTATTTACAGGGTAGAGCAATGCATGCATAGCACCACTCTGTAACCCTTTGCGCTACATTATGCCTGCGCCAGGCATATTGTATGCAAAGGGGATATTCCCCCGTTAGGGGAGCAGGGAAAATGTTGTAAGGAAATCTATAATATTTCCTTGCATCATTTTTTATGGCACATTTAGGGGCATATTTATACTCTGTTTGCACCGAATTAGTGTCATTTTTTTTTACTCTAATTCGGTGCAAAACTAACTCCATATTTATACTTTGGTGCTAGACCCCTCTAGCACCAAATTTATGGAGTTAAAGTCATTTTTTGAAAGTGGAGACCTACTTTGCCTTAATGAGATGCAAGGTAGGCGTTCCCATGCAAAAAATTACTCTATGGCCTTAACGCCATATTTAGGGGCATATTTATACTCTGCAGCATATTTATACTCTGTTTGCACCGAATTAGTGTCATTTTTTTTTACTCTAATTCGGTGCAAAACTAACTCCATATTTATACTTTGGTGCTAGACCCATCTAGCACCAAGGCCCTGATTTAAACTTTTTTTGCACCGCATTAACGTCTTTTTATGGCACAAAAGTGGCGCAAACTTACAAAATATTGGCCCTCATTTATACTTTTTGCTGCAAAACTGCACTAACTCAGTTTTGCACCAAAAAGTTTAGCACCAGCTTGCACCATTTCTGTGCACCAGCTGGGCACCATATTTATGGAATGGTGCAAGCCGGTGCAAAGGGTAGGCTAGAGTTTAAAAAAATGACTTTAGTCGGGTGGGGCTGGCAGTATAGAAGAAGAGGGTTTAGCACCACAAAATGGCTTTAGGTAGGTTAGAGTAAAAAAAATGACTCTAACCAGATTAACATCATTTTATGGTGCTAAACCTACCATGCCACATGACTCCTGCCTTAGAAAAGGCAGGAGTCATGCCCACCACCCCAGTTGCCAGCACAGAGGACAGGGGTCCCCTGGGCATGGCCATTGCACCCGGTGCCATGTATGGGGGCCCATTTCAGGGCCCCCTGTGGCACTTTCAAAAATAAAATGCACTTACCTGTACTTACCTGGGATGGGGTCCCCCATCCTCGCAGTCCCTCTAGTGTGGGTGGGGGTGCCCCTAGGGCCTAGGGAGGGCACCTCTGGGCTTATTCCATGGTGTTCCACCATGGAAATAGGGCCACAGGTCCCCTAACACCTGCCCTGACCCAGGTCTTAAAAAATGGGGCAAAGCAAGCTTTGCCCCATTTTTTGACCCCTCCTCCCTCCCTTGCACCATTTTTACATGGGAGTATAAATATGGTGTTAAGGCCATAGAGTCATTTTTTTGCACGGGAACGCCTACCTTGCATCTCATTAAGGCAAAATAGGTTTCCACTTCCAAAAAATGACTTTAACTCCATAAATTTGGTGCTAGACGGGTCTAGCACCAAAGTATAAATATGGAGTTAGTTTTGCACTGAATTAGAGTAAAAAAATAATGACTCTAATTCAGTGCAAACAGAGTATAAATATGCCCCTTAGCGTCAAAAAATGATGTTAATCTGGTCAGAATCATTTATTTTGACTCAAAACTGCCTAACGTCATTTTTTTTTAAGCTAGCCTACCCTTTGCACCGGCTTGCACCATTCCATAAATATGGTGCCCAGCTGGTGCTAAAAAATGGTGCAAGCCGGTGCAAAACTTTTTGGGGCAAAACTGCCTTAGTGCAGTTTTGCACCAAAAAGTATAAATAAGGCCCTGTATGCCTGCACAAGAGCAGGTGTTAAAAGGGGGCTTCCGTTCTTTAACATTGGGCCCTATGCACTCTGCAGGAGCAGCACCAATATTCTGGCGCTACTCCTGCAGAGTACATCAATAGTGTCATGAAAAATGATGCTATTGCCCCCTACCCTGCTCCATGGTGCGCCGTACTTTAAATACGGTGCACATATTGTGGAGGAGGGGGGTGCAGAGGGGCTCAGAGAAAGTGGCGCTGAACACAGTGCAGCACAATTTTCCTTAAATCTGTCCCTTTGTTCCTTAATCCTGGAGAGCTGTTGCTTGAATTTTTCAGTACCATTACTTGTACAGTTTTGTATCCCTGCCACCAAGTGTATACGAGGTAACTGGATAGAGAGAAGACAAGCCATTGTGTGCTGACAGATTTAAGAATTCTAATATGGCACCATGCTAAAATGTAACAAATCGGCATCAACCAGGCCCCCCTGATATTGATGTACCTGGTGAAAAACATTTCCATAGAATCTGTACTGGCCAGGCATGAGGGACAATTTGGAGAACTGGTGTCAGGCAGTCTGCTGTGGAACCCATTCACTTGTAGAATACCATATTATACTTGTTTTGCGCCAAATTTGCGTAATTATTTTTATGCAAATTCAGTGCAAAACTAACTCCATATTTATACTTTGGTGCTAGACCCGTCTAGCGCCAAATTTATGGAGTCAAAGTCATTTTTGGGACGTGGAAATCTACTTTTTGTCAATGAGATGCAAAGTAGGGGTTACCGTGCAAAAAATTACTCTATTGCCTTAGCGCCATATTTATCCCCTGTGCTAAAATCACGCACGGGGGGAGGAGGGGTCAAATAATGGTGCAAAACTTGCTTTGCACCATTATTTAAAGCCTGGGTCAGGGCAGGCGTTAAGGGACCCGTGGGCCTATTTCCATGGTGGAACCCCATGGAATACACCCACGGGTGCCCTCCCCAGTTCCAAGGAACAACCCCACCCACACCAGAGGGACAGCGGAGTATGGGGGACCCCATCCCAGGTAAGTATAGGTAAGTACAGGTAAGTATTTGAAGTGGGCCCCCCTACATGGCACTGGGTGCCTGTCCCCTGTGCTGGCCATTGGGTGGTGGCATGACTCCTGTCTTTTCTAAGACAGGAGTCTTGTGGTATGGATGGTTTTGCATCAGAAAATGATGCTTGGCTGGTTACAGTCATTTTTTATTACTCTAACCTGCCTAACATCATTTTTGGTGCAAAACCCCCATCTTCCATACTGCCAGCCCTACATCATTTTTTTACACTAGCCTACCCTGTGCACCATCTTGCACCATACCATAAATATTTTGCCCGTCTGGTGCTCAGACATGGTGCAAGCCTATGCTAAACTTTTTGCTCCAAAACTGTGTTGATGCAGTTTTGCACCAAAAAGTATAAATCAGGGCCTTAAAATCGAATACAATGTTTAGTTTTAGTCTGTGGAGGTTCAATTCAGTTTCAAAATTCCTCACATTTCTTTTGATCTTTAAAAGCCATAAACCACACAGTGAGCTCCCCAACCCTGCTGTGACCTAAACATATACCAGTAATTTAGTCCCAGTATCTCTTTGTAAGGCATTTTAGGGTGACTTAAATTAGTATTGAACCATAGATTGTTCAGACCCAATCAGATTAGCCAGTTGTTAACATATTTAAGCCACGGTATACACCCATTTGATTCAAGTGCAAAATCTTCAAGAAATGATTGTTTGATAGGTAATGATGAATTATTATTGGTTAAAATTCTGATCCACTGAGCTGAAAACCTGAATGAAGTCACATGCGCTATATTTTTGAGGGCAAGGTACAAATGGATAGGGGTTAATGGTGCATTCCAGGTTAGTGTGAGTACGTATTGCATTAAAGTATTCACTGTTTTTTCTTTGACCACCACATTATTCCAGCCCCACAAGTCGGAACCATAAAGTGGCGTCCTTTGCTCAATAGATTTTAATTGCAAGAGTTGCTGGCATATAGGTGGAAGATTAAGGCCCTCATTACAACCCTGGCGTGGGTGATGAAGTGTCAGTAATACCGCAACAGACCAGTGTGGAAACAACATCCACTACTGCAGTAGCCGCCAACAGCCAGGCAGAAGACAATGTACCACCCACCATATATTGACCTTTTCCGGGGTGGTACCAATGCCAACAAAAGTCTGGTGGAAACAGAGCTCAGAAGTGAAAGGACTCTCCATTGGAGGCACAGGGAAAAACCAGGCTGCCATGGAACCCGAACTGCAAGTTTTCCCGATGATCTTCTACGTTATGCTCCACCTGGAACACCAACGATGACGGTGAGTACAGTCACCTAGCACAGAAGGGAGGGTGGGAGGAAAACGGCAGTGACACACACACGAACAACACACACCTGACACACACACCATACACACAACCAGCTGCACAACAAAAAACTATTTGTCCCTGAAAATCTGCAGAATAATGCAAGGACAACAGGAATTGACTAAAGTGATTGTAATCAGATCAACATCAAAATGAATAATTCAATTTGGTAATGAAACAGATAAACAAATATAAACAAAGGGACACAGCCCAGTCCAAAGTAAAAAGGGCACACATGGCCACAGGGCACAGTCTAAGGCCCAACTCGAATCCTAAGCACATCCGGATAGAACACTGCAGGGGCATCAGTTTGCAAATAGGCATGCACCTCAGTGAACAAGCCCACAGGTTCTGGAGCGGGCAACATGCCCATTGCTTTGTCCTGGGGTGTTCAAAGCCACAGTCTCTGGAGTGGATGACTTGTCCACTGGTTCCGGAGGGGGGGAGCATGCCCATTGCTTTGTCCTGGGGAGTGCAAGGCCACAGTCTCTCAGGTGGGTGACGTGCTCACTGGTTCTGGAGGGGGCAGCATGCTCATTGTTTCGTCCTGGGGAGCGCAAGGCCACAGTCTCTAGAGTGGGTGACTTGTCCACTGGTTCTGGAGGGGACAGCATGCCTATTGCTTTGTCCTGGGGAGTGCAAGGCCACAGTCTCTCAGGTGGGTGACTTACCTACTGGTTCTGGAGGGGGCAGCATGCCCATTGCTTTGTCCTGGGGAGTGCAAGGCCACAGTCTATGGAATGGGTGACTTGCCCTCTGGTTCTGGATGGGGCAGCATGCCAATTGCTTTTCCCTGGGGAGTGCAGGGCCGCAGTCTCTGGAGTGGGTGACTTGCCCACTGGTTCTGGAGGGGGCAGCATGCCCATTGCTTTGCCCTGGGGAGTGCAAGGCCGCAGTCTCTGGAGTGAGTGACTTGCCCACTGGTTCTGGAGGGGGCAGTATGCACATTTCCTTGTCCTGGAGAGTGCAAGGATACAGTCTCTCAGGTGGGTGTCATTCCCACTGGTTCTGGAGGGGGCAGCCCGCACAGTAGCCCCTGGCAGGTAGACTACATGGTGGTTGGAGGAGGTGGTGGTGGTTGGAGGAGGATCCTGGGCAGCCCCTGCACTCACTGATGGCTGCATGGTGGTGGTTGGGGAGGATCCTGGGCAGCCCCTTCACTCACTGATGGCTGCACATCCACAGCTGGCGGTGGGGGCCAGTGGCAGCTGGTGGTGGTGTTAGCCTGACAGCTTCCGCTGGCATAGAGTGCCTCGTCTCCTCCTGTTCATGGGTCGGGGATTCCTTACCCTTCCTGCCAGGTGTGGATGGGCTCTTCCTCTCTCTGCCTCGTGGTGCAGGCTCCTTCACCTTCCTCATAGGTGGTGCAGGCTCCTTCCCCTTCCTCACAGCTGGTGCAGGCTCCTTCCCCTTCTTCACAGCTGGTGTAGGCTCCTTCCCCTTCCTCACAGCTGGTGTAGGCTCCTTCCTGTCCTTAGAGCTGGTGTAGGGTCCTTCTCCTTCCTCACAGCTGGTGCAGGACTCTTCCCTTTCAGCCCTGGTGGCGCTGGCTTCTTCCCCTTCAGTGTCATAGGTCTTGCATCCTTACCACCATGAGTAGACGGTGCTACCACTGTCCCCATGGACTGTTTGGCTGAAGTGCTGAGCTGTGTTCTTAGTACCCTGCCCATACATGAAGGACAAGGGGTAGGGGAAGGGAAGAGGTCAATTTGGGAAAGGAAATGTATGAGTATGAGGGAGTGGTTGTTGGAGGTGTATGTCTGCTGGATTTGGGTATAGGTGGATGGCTGTTGGGTGTCTGAGTGCCTGCGTTTGTGTGCTTTAGGCAGGGGGGACAGACATGGTGGGAGAGGACACCGGGGACGCGTGCATGGATGTTGTGGAAGTGTCTGCCAGTGAGGTGTGTTCTGCTTGGTGTGGAGATGCTGGTAGTGGATGTTGATGTGGTGCATGCAGGTGTGAGTGTGGAAGTAACTGGACGGGAGGTGAAGGAAGAGGAAGGGGAGACAGTGGAGGCTGTTGATGTTGTCTTGTCTGCAACGGTATGGTGTTTGTGTGAGAGCCTGTGAGATGAGGTGAGGTGCTTCTGTTTGTCTGTGCCACTCTTGGGTGTTGCCTTGTGCTTATGCTCGTCTGTTTGTGTGCTTGGGATGGGTTGGGGTTGAAGAGAATGGCACTGGGAAGTGGCAGTTGGAGGGGGGATGGTAGGGACACGGACAATGGCTGCCATCAGTAAGGAGTCCAGACCCTGAATCAATCTCTGTTGGGTCACCAATCCACTGTGAATGCCCTCCAGGAATGCATTTGATTTTGCTGCATCAGGGCTACCAGCCCCTGGATGGTATTCACAATGGTTGACTGCCCTACAGAGATGGATCCCAGGAGGTTAATAGCCTCCTCACTCAGGGCAGCAGGGCTAACTGGGGCAGGGCCTGAGGTGCCCGGGGCGAAGGAGATGCCAACCTTCCTGGGTGAGAGGACACGGGCAACTCGCTGAGCGGCTACTGGGAGGGCGGTGCTGGTGTGGGGGTGGCGGCTGTACCTGCAGCTGGGGTGGTCACAGAGGGAGCTCCCATCAGAGGAGGTATCAGAGTCTGTGTTGTCCCCTCCAGTCTCCTCCATGATGCTCACCACACCCTCCGTCACACTGGTTCCCTCGGCGTGGGTGGATTCTGCCTCCAGGGTCCTGTGGATTACAGTTCTCTCTGTCTCCGGTGTCTCTGCTCCTCTGCCAGATGATGCAAATGCACATAAGTACAGAATGACAAAACAATAAAATGGGGGAGAAAGACAAAGGATACACTGGGTCAATGACTACGGCAACACCACCGTTGACGTATACAGCACCCCCACACACAGGGAACAGGCCTAGACACTATGCTTTGAACTACTAGTGAAATGGCTAGTCACCAAGGCATGAGGAGGAGCACACACCGCCAACTGCATCACACCTGGGACCCATGCAGCCCTGCCTAGAAGTGAACACTAACAAGCTAGGTTACCTGTATTTGCCATGCAACTATTACCCTTCAAAGGATCTACGTTGCTACGTCTGGCCTGGCCTTAGGGGCACCCACTGACACACACCCACCACCTGGATACCACCCCACCATAAGTTGTAATTATTCCCACTGTACTCACCCCCTTGTGGCTGCTGTGATGCCCTCAAGCGCCCATCCAGCTCAGGATAGGCCACCGCCAGTATGCAGGCCATCAGGGGGGTCAGGGTCTGACGGGCACCCCTTCCTCGTTAGGACACCATCCTCAGCTGGGCCTCCACGGTCTTCCGTGCCCAGCGTCTCAGGTCCTCCCACCGTTTGTGACAGTGGGTGCTCTGCCTGCCATAGACCCCCTAGGTCCACACCTCCTTGGCGATGGCACACCTTAATCTCTTCTTTTGATGGGAGCTGACCTGCAGAGGTAATACATATAGGAGAACTCCATTAAACAAACAGTCCAGCCTGTCACACATATGGCCCACCATATCCGATCCCATCACCATTGCAAGACAACACTCTGCCAAAACCCCGATGCGCACGGCACAGGTTTATTCGCTCCACAAATACTTGAGGCTTATTATGGCCATCATTTGCCTATACTATTTGATTTCTCCCAAGGACTCATGACTACCAGCAGCTTGATCTATGTACCTTTCGTGTTTACATATAATGTTTTATATACATCTGAAGCCTTGACAAAGTCTTGAAGACAAAACACGTGTTGGCTGTTTTGCTGTATGGACTTATTGTTACATTCGAACATCCTATTGTAACTCTGACCATTTATCACCATCTGGCTGCTCTGGACACATGGTCATTTTGTACAACGCAGTCTTTTGATTGAGATTTCTACTTTCTACCTGCACTTATAATAAATATCTACACATCATCTTCCAAGAACGAACTTTCTATTTATTCCTGAACATTATCAGGATTCATGCTATTGGTGTGCCCTGGCCACTCTTCTTTCAATATGTAGGCAACCACCCACTCTTCAGTGTGTGTGGTCCTCCGACACCTGTGGTGGCAGGTGTTAGGGCTAGCCTGGCACCCAACACCATATTGTTTAAATTTTATGACTTCGCTTGGATTTCACTATTGACATACGCTTTGCAGATGTGCAAGCACTCTCTGGCATCCGCCACCTTCTTCGCCTGACTTACCTTTGCAAGACACATAGGCCAGCTCACAATATGTACACCGCCAAGAGAAAATCACCCCACCCTTACACGATGCCTTCACACACATCTCCATGCATTCATGCCACATGGATCGTGCCCACTGTGTACTCACCTGTTGGTCTGGAGGCCCGTACAGCAGTCCGTACTGGGGCAGAATCCCATCCACCAGTCGCTCCAACTCCTCAGAATTGAAGGCTTGGGCTCTCTCCCCAGTCACACGGTCCATGGTAGGTTCCAGACACAGGTCACAGCAGCACATGCAGTGTAGGTCTTCTCCTTTGGAAGGTCAGGAAACAAGTGATGATTGAGAAATAAAATGGCGGTCATGTCCGCGGCGTGTATACCATCACCGCCGGCGTACATCCCCATGGGCCCCTGTAACCCAGAGGGCCCAATATGTTCCAATGAGTAATTGCACAGCAGTTTACGACCGCCTACCGCAACAGCGCACAACATCGGTGAAATTACATCACTTCTACCTGTCCCTACACACAGGACAGGCAGTCGCCATTTCGGTGGGGGCAGGCCTATCAATAATTGCTGCATCACAGGATAAATAGGCACATACTTTTAAATTCCACTGTCTCAAAACATGATTGCATGATGTGGACTACTGTTGTGGTATAGTTTTTCAAATTGTGACAGCCTACTCAATCTTGTGTCCCTTAGATACCTACTGCACAGATGAATAGGAGATAGAGGCATACCCACATGTACAGATCCCTTATGGACTTAGCTACACTGGAGAACAGGCACATAATACTGACCATAGACTGGACAGGGTCACAATCACAGAGCTGTGTGCCCATTTGGAGCCTGACCTAATATCAGCTATCCGTCTTCCCACTGGGATCCCCTCTCTTGTGCAGGTTCTATCAGTGCTCCATTTCCTGGCAACTGGTTCTTTCCAAGTGACAGTGGGCTTGGCAGCAGGAATGTCACAGTCAATGTTCTCAATAGTGCTGGCAAAAGTCTTGTCCTCCCTGAGAAAACACATGTGCAGCTACATTGCTTTCCCCCAGGTAGACGATTTGGCCACTGTGAAGGCCAGATTTTATACAATGGGACATATCTCCAATATAATTGATGTGATTGACGGTACACATATTACGTTTGTCCCCCCCGGCAGAATGAACAGGTGTACAGGAATCATTTCCACTCCATGAATGTGCAGATGGTGTGCCTGGTGGACCTGTACATCTCCCACGTCAATGCTAAGTATCCTGGGTCGGTGCATGATGCCTTTGTCCTGAGGAATACCAGCATCCCAAATGTGATGGCCCAACTACAGCCTTATATGTGAGCCTTGGTCCCCACCCAGTGTATGTTGGTTTAAGTCTATGCAGTTGGCCAAATAGGATAGTGTGTGGCTAAATGTTGTCCCTCAATATTTTCAGGTGACTCTGGTTACCCAAACCTATCATAGCTGCTGACCCCTGTGAGGAATGCCAGGACAAGGGCTGAAGAATGTTATAATGAGGTACATGGGCGAACCAGAATGATAATTGAGAGGACCATCGGCCTCCTGAAGGCCAGGTTCAGGTGCCTCCATCTGACAAGTAGATCCCTGTGCTACTCACCCGAAACGCTCTGCCAGACAGTAGTGGCATGCTGCATGTTGCACAACCTGGCCCTCAAACACCATGTACCTTTTCTGCAGGAGGAGGAGACTGGAGATGCCCCTGAGGCTGCAGTGGACCCTGAGGACAGTGAGGATGAGGATGTGGACAACAGAACATTAGTGATCCATCAGTACTTCCAATGACACACAGGTGGGACAGTGAAACTTCACATTTCTATGACTATCGTATTCTGTGTGGCATGGCATGCTGGCATTACCAACTTGTTTCCTCTACTTACTGTCAACTCTAGATTGTCATTTTACAGATGTTGGTGAAATGGCAACAATGTCCTGATATGATCACAACAGCCAGCAAAAGGTCATTCATTCTATGTTCTCACTATGTACATTTCATTTGCAATGGATGTAGCTGTTTCTATGAATACAAATTTTCACTACATGAATACTAGTAGTCGAAGTTTGTCCAAGGATGTTTATTGTAGTACTAAGATATTGAGGGAAAAGTGCAATGGTATGGGGTGATGATGTAGGAAAGTCCAGGGTATTATTCCGGTCTGTTTGTAGCACAGGTACAGTGTCCAAGGGGGACATAGGAAGGGGAGCAATGGCAGTTCAAGGTGGACAAGGTGACTGAGTGGGACACAAGGCAGACAATCAGGAGAGTCTTGTTTCCTCGCGGTGGTCTTGGCAAGTGTCTCTGGCTTTTGTCTGGGTCACAGGGAACATTTGCGGGGTGGTTCACTTTCTGCAGGGGAGGGGTGCTGGTGGCCTGTGGGTCCTGTGGCGGGGCCTCCTAGCCACTGGCGGCAGCGGAAGTGGATGGCTGTTCAGATGACTGGCTAGTGGCAGGGGCCCGCTGGTGTGCTGTCGCCTCCTTCATGATGTTGGCCATGTCTGCCAGCACCCCTGCTATGGTGATCAGAGTTTTTTTAATGACCTGCAAGCCCTCCCTGATCCCCTGATACTGTCCCTCCTGCAGCCTTCTGTTCTCCTGCATGTTGTCAAGGATCTGGCCCATGTTGGTAGGCTCCCAGGATTTTGGAGAGAGCCTCCTGGTGAGTCTGTTCCCTGGTCCTGTCTTCCCCCTCGGATACATCAGTCCTCCCAGTGTCCCTGGTGGTTTGTGCCGCTGTCCCCTGAACTGTGTGCCCACTGCTACTGACCCCAGGTCCCTGATTGTCTTAGAGGCGAGGTGTGGCCTGGGGTACCTGTACAGATGGGCACACTGCTGATTGATGTGTCCTGGGGACAGAGGTGCAGGTATGCTGGGTGGGTGCTGTGGTGTTGGTTCCTGAAGGGGGATGCTCTGTGGTGGTCTGTGAGTAGGCTTGGGAGACTGACTGTCCAGTGGTCCCTGATGGGCCAGGTAGGTCCTCCAGATCCTCAATTCCAGAGTTACTGTCATCACTGGGGGGCCTCTTCTGTTTGGGGACTGGACAGGGGTGGTACCTCCTCTTCCACTGATATTGGCTGAGGTACCGGTAGGGATGCAAATGATGTATTATGCTTCAAGTGATTGATATTTGTACTTCCCTAGCTTTTCCTTTATGGTTGGTGTTACCCTGCCAGCTTTTGCTTGTGCATGGTGATGTATTGTGGGATTGTTAGTTTCCCTATGCTGTGCATGCTTTAGTGATGGGTGTCCATGCAGGGCTGGGAGGAGTGTCCATGCATTGATATTGCATGCAGGGCTTGGTATTGTGGTTAGTTATATGTGTAAGTGCAGTGTGTGGGATGGTGTGGAGAGATGCGAGTGAGGGTGGTGGTGGTGTGTGATGGCATGCAGGTATGGAGGTGATGATTAGTAAATATTGACTTTCCAGTGTCCAGTCCTCCGGCTACTCCAGCGAGTCCCTCAGGATGCAGTATTGCCAGTACCTGCTCCTTCCATGCTGTGAGCTGTGGGTGAGGAGGTGGGGGTCCAGCGCCAGTCCTCTGCATGACGAGCTGGTGTCTCGCTGTTATGGAACGTACTTTCCCCTGTAGGCCGTTCCACCTTTTCCTGATGTCGTCCCTTGTTCTTGGATGCTGTCCTACGGCGTTAACCTTGTCCACTATTCTCCGCCATAGCTCCATCTTCCTTGTAATGGATATTTGCTGTACCTGTGCTCTAAAGAGCTGTGGCTGTACCCTGACAATTTCCTCCACCATAACCCTTAACTCCTCCTCAGTGAAATGGGGGTGCCTTTGTGGTGCCATGGGTGTTGTGTGATGTGTGTTGATGAGGGTGTGTTGAGTAATGTGGTGGGGTGTGTGATGTGGGGTGCGTTAGGGGTGTATAGGTGCAAGTGGTGTTTGTGTGTCTAGTTGTCTCTGTGCTCTTCTTCTAAGTCTCCTGGTAGAAATTGTTGTTTGTAAAGGGTTGTGGGTACTGTGGGTGTGTGTTTTATAGTGGTGTGTGTGTGTGAGTGTGGTGTGTGTATAAGGGACAGGTGTATGTTTTTAGTATTGGTCAATGTAGTGTTGTTTTGTATGTAGGGGTCCATTCTGAGTGTGGTGGTATGTACTGCCATTTAATGTCCACCGTGGTGATTCGTGGATCATAATGTGGTGGGCGTTGTTTTGTGGCATAACGGTATGAGATTTGGGACAGCCACTTTTGCATTGACCTTTGGTCTGGCGGATTTGTGTATGTGGCTCAATTCTGTTGGATTGATGTGTGTGTGTGTGTCATAATATGGTGAATGGATATCTGCCACCGTGGCAGTAAGTTTGTGGCTGTCAGTGTGGCAGTAAGCAGGATTTACCACCAATATCATAATGAGGACCTTACTCTTCTTAGATATAGCTGAGCTTACATGTTGGGGTGCTAGCTGGCTCTTAGAAATTTGTGGGGACCACAAAATAATCAAATTGCTTAACTTGCTCCAAAAAGGAACCCCCCCCGCCTTTAAACTTGCTTCTAAATGACTTGTGTGGTCAGAAGCTCATAAATTTAGTTTTTGCAATGTTGACTTCCAGCTCAAATTTACCACAAAAAGAATGAAACCGGTCAAGTAGATTTTTCAACCCCATATATAAAAGAGTGCTGTCGGCAAAAAGTAGGGATAACATTTTTTGTCCTGCAATCATTGGGGGCACCATTACAATCAGCTACTATTTTTATCAGCCTGGTAATGTATAGAGTAAACAGTGTCTGTGCTAATACATACCCTGGTCGTACTCCTCTTTTTACTCTAATATGCTCAGTCAGGTAGCCCTTCCTACCGCATGTTACTTGGGGATAATTATTCTTGTGAAGCCTATTTATTAATTGTGAAAGGTTCTTTGGGAACCACATCTGTTCAACAGCTAACCACATTTTTTTCTTGGAATAAGGTCAAAGGCAGCAGGCATGTCTTGGAATCCTACATTTACAGAATCTCCTTTCATGGCTACATGGTTCCATAAAATAATAAGGAATCAGAAGATTTGGTCTCATCCAGACTTGAACCCACTCTAACAAATGCCTGAAAAATAATTTCTGTGCGATGTCAATCCGGCTAAAAGGCTTGTAATTCGCTGGGTCGTTTTTATTACTCTTCTCGAATATTGGCTCTATCTCACCTCCCAGGCAAGAATCAGAAATCAAAAAGCACCCTTTGCAACTGTATTAAAACTATGATTCAGAATAAAGCTCAATAGCATGGGCTCTGAGGGAAAGAGAACATCTGGAATTTTATCCAGACCCTGGCCTTTACTCTTTTGCAGTGTGGTGAGGGACAGCTGCTTTCCTCGAAACTAAAAATAATAGGTCCAGGTCACTTGGCTCATTTCTACTGTCTATCCTCTCCTTATTGCTTGCTCCCAAAACATTTTTCACCTGTCTTATATTAAGAGAACTGAAATGGTTTACCCAAGACTGTGGCTGAATGTGGTAATCTTCTTCTTTGATTTGACTCTTGGAATCTTTTGCTACCATATGCCAAAATGCTTGCTGTGTTTGAGTTTTGCCACATTATATAGGTTACTCCATAGCCCCTCTTACCTGATCCTTTTGGCCTCTCTGTAAACTCTTTCATATGTTTTCCTTAATGTAGCCCCATTGACCCTACACTCAGATTGTATGGCCTCCATTGGCTCTGCCCTAGCCACCTTACAGTGCTCGTCAGACATCCTACTTTGTTATTACTTATCAGCAAGCTCCCTCATTCCTTGAGGAAAAACATTTATGCTTTTCAAGCAGTCTACTAAATGACTCAATAGTAAGAAATACATCTACCTCATAATTATTGATGTCATATTTCACCTGCAATGCAACGCTATAGATTTGTGCTAAGATGAAGTATTACTCTCTATTTTGGGACACTTAATCCTTCTTCTAGGGGTACAAAGTCAAATTGAGTTGGATATTTTTCCCCAACTGTAACTGGGATTTGAAGAACCTAAGATCCAATTTTAGTATTAGGGCATGATGGTTACTGTTAAATTTTTCAGTTACCATCATATCGATCAAATAGTTCCAAGAGGATGTATCTAGTAGAAGTAAACAATTCTTGTTCTACAATTAATCCTATTAAAGGTGTTTAGGGCGCTTGTCTGAATTTGTTTGGTCAGGCCCAAAGACCATAATTGAGAGCAAAGAAGGAGACTTCAAAACACTGCTTTAGAGTTTCTAGCATAGCCCTCATAGCTCAAACTCACAATTCCCTGTTCCTCGTCCTCCACCTCAGTCAGGTTTGCCCTCATCTATAATGGTTCCTTGGTGGTGTTTAAGACCCCTGCTAGTAGTAAAAAAAAGAGTAGTCTCAAGTCTTTCCAGGAAGTCATCCAGGGCTATTATGGCGGGGGAGTCCTGATTCTGCGACGTGAATCTATTATAAATATTAACTAGGATTGACTCTTTCCTCTTAGCACTTCCAAGTTCCAGAGCGAGTAATAACCTTTTTAAAAGCAGGTCTGAAGGGTTTTAACCAACATAATAAGACACAACCTGCTGGTTAGGGAGTTGCCGTTACACTAAAATTTAAAAAAGTAATCTAATGGACTGTGTAAATGGCCCATGTCACTTGTAAAAGGCATACTTCAAAGTCACTGGTAAAATTTCCCCACTCTTCACTGTTAAGTTTGGACTTTAAGCCAGCTATATTCCATGATAAAATCTAACTAGGGATTGTTTCTCCTCCTCTTCAGTATTGCTAAAAATAGAGTGTAATTCTCCACCTTTGGTTCCACTGGTGCCCAGGCCCACCACCTCCTCGCTTAGCTTGCCAGTTTGGGTGGCAATCTCTTTTCCCCATCATGCTCTACCTCGATCTACCTCCTCGTTAGATTCATGTCTGTAGAATCATCTTGGTAAATTATAACTTGACAATTCAAGAGCTAGTCTCTCAAGGACTTACAGTCTTTCCTTCTAAATGGTAAGTGGAGATTGAACTGGATCTTAAAACCCTCAGGGGGAGAGGTACATTGGTTGAGATTTACCAAAGTTGCTCAAACGGCATTGTTGACTAAATCAAGGATAATATACTTAAATTCATCATCAAAGTGACACTATCTGGCAGCTATAATGTCAGATCTTTTAATCGAATGTAGTACTCATCTTTCTGGAGTCTGTGGCACAGTTTAATAAAGATGTTTATTCTTTGTAGCTTTTGATTTTTACGTTCCACATTTGTGCTGGGGAGGTTAATTTTGGCAAGGTAAAAACTGCTTTATAAAAATTTTATTGAAGCTGATTTCCAAAGTCTGCTTCCTTACCATGCAGAATTTCCAGTCCATATGCCAGTGATGGAATGAGTTGAGCTTCCATTACTTTCAATAGATGACCATGTGAAGGACAGTTTAATTTATTTTTCAGGATCTTACACGCAAACGTTTATCAGTGGATGTTTGCTTGCAGATGTTTCTTGAAGGAGAGCTGATGCCCACTGTGCATCCCCAAGTACTTATAAGAGTTAACTTTCAACACGTACTTGCTCCTGAGGTTCTAGGGGAATGACTTGAACTTAGAGTCCACTAAACACACTACTTTTGTTTTGTCTTGATTCACCTCTAATTCTTACTGCTCAATGTAAGCCACACGCACATTGATGGATCTTTGTAGACTGATGGGCATTTGGCTCAGTACCACAATGTAATTTAGGTAATATAAGCATGAGATTTTTTCTTCCACCAGGAAGGGTGGGTGACTCTCCACTTGTCTCAAGTGCTTGTTTAGGTCTGCCAGATATAAAATAAACAAGCACAGGGACAGTGATGGAATGGATCCCTGTTTCAAACGACCCTGTTTCAGACCATTCTTGGTCTAAATTCTTGAGATGACTTGGCTGCCGTCTCCTAGTTTAATAGCTTAATCTGTGCCCATGTATCATCATACAGTGTGATGATTGCTTCTAGCATTTTTGCTGCCAACTTAGCCCAGAGTTGGTTATGAAGTACATGATCAAAAGAAGATTTGAGGTCTATAAAACATGTGAATAGGTGGGTTTTACTCCTTAGGATTTTTTTTGTCAGGAAGGTAAGTGCCAATACATTTGTTGTTGTTCCCATGGCCTGCCTACACTTCGTTTTGCTGTTTGGAATGACATTTTTCCCATTAGCCTAGGCTTGCAGGTCTTGTAAGATGCAGGATGCTTACAGTTTGGATTCCACGCAATTCAATGCTATTAGCCAGTAGTTACTTGAAGATGAAGGCTTCCTTTTTTGAAAATTGGATGAAATATATTCCCTTTCCATGATGATGGAATGTCATTGTCTGATAAATCTGATTGAAATACGGGGTTAAATACTTAGCCCACAAAACCACATTGTGTTTAGAGAGTGCTTTAGGGAGTCCATTCTGACCTGCCGCTTCTTCTGTCCTCATGCTCTTTATGAGCACGCCCAATCGCTTTGGGTCAGTCAGGGTCCCCTGTCTGACATACCCTTACTCCATGAGTTTGCTTAAACCACTTTGATTTGATTCCAGGATGCTCTCACTGGCCCCTAAGAGCACTACCTTCTCCTTTTTTGGCTTATGTTCTTAAATAGTTTGGGCATACATATCTAGGATGTGTTCTTTCTAATTTTCATCACTAATCCCTACATTTTGGTGGCGTGCCTGCCCCTTGACCAGCGTATTCATCCCAACCCAAAATTCTTTGTTGTTTGAATTTTCACTGGACCTTAGGAGTTTGTTTCAGGTTTCTCTTGCTTTTTGCCTTTCAACATTCTTTGTGATATAAATACCCCATTGTTTCAGTTGTAATTTGTCCAGCTTTTTCCCACACTTTGCTTTCAGCACTAATCTTCTTTTTCTTTAGTTATTGGTTTCATCAGTTCCCGCAGCCCAGTGGTGTACCAGTGTTCTCTTCCTGCACCCCGTGTAACTAATTTTCCTTCAATTAACTTATACCATGCCAGTTTGGGTGTGAATTTTCATAATGAACTTTGCCCAAGCCTCTTCTTGGGAGGCTACTCCTTCGTTGGAGGCCTCTTGCATCTCTACATGGGGATGAACCACCGTCATTTCTAGGCCCATGCCCATACCCTACCATTTTTGGTTGTTTTTGTTCTAAGCTGCAGGTTTTGATATTATGTAATTTGTTGTACTTGTCTTGAGGAAACTGATATCTAATCTGAGCGTTTGAGAAAGATAATCACTTTCTGAGCGTGATAGAATTTGAAAGGAATTCACCAGAGCCTTATGTATTCACTTATAAGAATGCAATCAAAAATTGAGCAAATTCTTCCACTCAAGAAAGTCACTGCCGCTGGGAAGTCCTCTTTTGTATAACTGTTCAAAAACAGTAAACTGCCTTCCTCCAACAGTTTCCTGAGTCTTCCCGTGTTGTCAGATTTCTTTGATTACCATGATTTTTGATCTTCCCATTGAAGTTTGTGTTAAAGTCCCCAGAGATGATGAAATTTACATACATGCTATAATTTTTGCAGTGATGTTGTTAGGGCAATCAGAATTGTCATCTTTTCTAGTTGTCTTTTCTTTGCACGGGTGTATGCACAGGAATACAGGATTCACAGTGGCTAGATGGTATTATAAGGCACACAAAAACCTCATCTTAAGCAATCTTCCAGTCCAAAGAAAAGTCAAAGTTAGTGGGTGGCCCAGCCCAGCCTCATCTGGTCTCAGACAGTCACAGATGGGTCTGCCCTTGGCCCGGGCTTATCCTGCATGTGTCCTGCATTGCGGAAGGTCAGGCGTGCAATAAGGATGATGCAGTTGGTAGCCCTGCCCACTCCTCACTCGTTGCAGTGCCTCTGGGCTCTGGGAAGTATGGCCATTTGAGTCACTTGCAATGGCCTTAATGTTGTGCCAAGGAAATCTAGCCCCCCTCAGCTGATGTCCCCACATAGAGCAGAGACCGCATTGCGGGAGGCCGGGGCATACTATAATAGTGATGCGGTCACTATCCTCAGCCCCTCCTTATTCTTTGCAACACCTCTGGGCACTGGGTATTATGGCTGTTTGAGTCCCTTGCAGCTGGGTTAGTGTTGTGACAAAGGGGTCTGTCCCCGCTGAGCTGATGTCCCCATAATATAAGGAGGCGAAAACAGGGTTGAGCATGGATTCCTTCATGAGAAGAAAGGGACTGTTTTACGTCAGCGGTCAAGCTGGCACAGGTAAAAGCTTTTTAATACAAGTTCTCACTGCTTTCCTAGAGTAGCCTACAGAGTGTGATTTTTGTCATGTGTAACAACAGTGCCCCTGAATTTGCTGTCCACAATATTAAAAGAATGACTTTACAATGACTTTTCATGCTGCTTGTGGAACATGAAAACAAACTGGAGTACTAAACGTTATCCAGATAAGCTTGTCATGAAGTCTCAAGAGTACTAAAAAACTTGAAAAACTTTTAATCATCATTGAGAAGAGCATAGGTGGTCATTCCGACCTCGGCGGTCTTTTCTTCAGACCGCCGAGGCCGGGGGAGACAGAATACCGCCATTGCCGGCGGTATTCATGCCTCCCTATTCCGACATTTCCACTTGGCCAGCGGAAATGGCACATCAACATTGCCGCCGGCTCGTAATAGAGCTGGCGGCAATGTTGGTGTGCAGCGGGTGCAGTAGCACCCATCGCGCATTTCACTGCCCGAAATTCGGGCAGTGAAATGCGCGATGGGGCTATGCCTGGGGGCCCCTGCACTGCCCATGCCAAGTGCATGGGCAGTGCAGGGGCCCCCAGGGGCACCCCCAGTCCCCTTACCGCCAGCCTTTCAATGGCGGTGTTTACCGCCACGGACAGGCTGGCGGTCGGGACTCATAATCCCCAGGGCAGCGGTGCTTGCGGAAAAGTGGAGGGGCCGGCGGTCTGACCGTGGCTTTTCCGCCACGTTCAGAATTGCTGGCGGAACACCGCCAGCCTGTTGGCGGTGTTACTGCCAACATACCGCCGGCCGCCAGGGTCGGAATGACCCCCATAGTCTTAAAGTTAATGCTTGTTTTTATTCACTTGCAACATATTCTAAGAACAAACTATCATGTGCTATTTGGAGGAAAGCACTTGATTGTGTTTGGCAATGTACTACAACTTTCAACGGTCAAAGTTCAGCTTATGTTCAAAACATTGCTCCATGATGAAACTCAGGTTTCTTTGGAGAGTATTGGAAATGTGAACATTTGGATAAACTTCTAATATAAAGAACTATTTAGGAATATGCAAAAAGCATCTGACGTTGAATATGCAAATATTCTCAAAGGTATTAGATATTGAGAGAACATACGTTTTCTCTCAAAAGAGGGGAAGTGTGTCCTAAAAAGTCGGCTTCTTAAAAGACATCAATTGGATGCCTAATGCCTACATTGGAGGAGTACACATCTTTCAGCAAAGAATTTCTGGAAGTGGAGAAAGAAGACATTTTTTTCAACTTACCGCAATAGACAATATGGAACATCAGGGTGTGACACTATTCTTAAATGAAAAGCTATAAGCAAAACTGGAATTTCCAGAACTGTAGGAGTAGAGAAATGTTTAGATGTTTGGAAGAATTGTAGAGTCATTTTGCCCCAAATCTTAAATGTTGAGGAAGGATTAGTTAATGGTGTGATGCGTTAAGGTGATCGATTTCATTTCATACGAATGAGGTGGATTAAACTCAATAAAATTTGATCAGATTGATAGAGTAGAGAAGATTAGAAGGTCCACTGTACTTTGTTTGCTTGTGAAAGACTGATATGTTTCTTTTATTACATGGTAATGGAACTAAAACACATTGTGCATCACAAATCTGAGACCTTGTCGATGTATGCAGTGGATCTGCACTGTTTACACAAAACACTCAAAATGCACAGGGCATTTAACCCATTCGCTGCCAGGCCTTTTCCCCCTCCTGTGCCAGGCCTTTTTTTGGCTATTTGGGGCAGTTTGCGCTTAGGCCCTCATAACTTTTTGTCCACATAAGCTAGCCAAGCCAAATTTGTGTCCTTTTTTTTCCAACATCCCAGGGATTCCAGAGGTACCCAGACTTTGTGGGTTCCCCTGAAGGAGACCAAGAAATTAGCCAAAATACAGCAAAAATTTCGTTTTTTTTAAACAAATGCGAAAAAAGGGCTGCAGAAGAAGGCTTGTGGTTTTTCCCCTGAAAATGGCATCAACAAAGGGTTTGCGGTGCTAAAACCACCATCTTCCCAGCTTTCAGGAACAGGCAGAATTGAATCATAAAACCCAATTTTTCGACACAATTTTGGCATTTTACTGGGACATACCCCATTTTTACTATTTTTTGTGCTTTCAGCCTCCTTCCAGTCAGTGACAGAAATGGGTGTGAAACCAATGCTGGATCCCAGAAACCTAAACATTTCCAAAACGTAGACAAAATTCTGAATTCAGCAAGGAGTCATTTGTGTAGATCCTACAAGGGTTTCCTACAGAAAGTAACAACTGAAAAAGAAAAATATAGAAATTGAGATGAAAAAAACATCAATTTTTCTCTACGTTTTACTCTGTAAATGTTTCCTGCAATGTCAGATTTTCGAAAGCAATATACCGTTACGTCTGCTGGACTCCTCTGGTTGCGGGGATATATAGGGCTTGTAGGTTCATCAAGAACCCTAGGTACCTAGAGCCAATAAATGAGCTGCACCCTGCTGTGCGTCTATACCGGGTATACAGCAATTCATTTGCTGAAATATATAAAATATAAAGAGTGAAAAATAGCTCTCAAGAAAACCTTTGTATTTCCAAAATGGGCACAAGATAAGGTGTTGAGGAGCAGTGGTTATTTGCACATCTCTGAATTCCGGGGTGACCATACTAGCATGTGAATTACAGGGCATTTCTCAAATAGATGTCTTTTTTACACACTCCCTTATATTTGGAAGGAAAAAATGTAGAGAAAGACAAGGGGCAATAGCACTTGTTTTGCTAATCTATATTCCCCAAAGTCTCCTGATAAAAATGATACCTCACTTCTGTGGGTAGGCCTAGCGCCCGCGACAGGAAACTCCCCAAAACGCAACGTGGACACATCACATTTTTTTGTAAAGAAAACATAGGTGTTTTTTGCAAAGTGCCTACTTGTAGATTTTGGCCTCTAGCTCAGCCGGCACCTAGGGAAACCTACCAAACCTGTGCATTTTTTAAAACTAGAGACCTAGGGGAATCCAAGATGGGGTGACTTGTGGGGCTCTGACCAGGTTCTGTTACCCAGAATCCTTTGCAAAATTAAAACTTTGGCTAAAAAAACACATTTTCGTCAAATTTTGGTGACAAAGTTCTGGAATCAGAGAGGAGCCACGAATTTCATTCCACCCAGCGTTCCCCCAAGTCTCCCGATAAAAATGATACCTCACTTGTGTGGGTAGGCCTAGCGCCCGCGACAGGAAATGCCCCAAAACGCAACGTGGACACATCACATTTTTTTAAAGAAAACAGATGTGTTTTTTTCAAAGTGCCTACCTGTAGATTTTGGCCTCTAGCTCAGCGGCCCCTAGGTAAACCTATCAAACCTGTGCATTTTTTGAAACTAGAGACCGAGGGGAATCCAAGATGGGGTGAATTGTGGGGCTCTGACCAGGTTCTGTTACCCAGAATCCTTTGCAAACCTCAAAATTTGGCTAAAAAAACACATTTTCCTCACATTTCGGTGACAGAAAGTTCTGAAATCTGAGAGGAGCCACAAATTTCCTTCCACCCAGCGTTCCCCCAAGTCTCCCGGTAAAAATGATACCTCACTTGAGTGGGTAGGCCTAGCGCCCGTGAAAGGAAATGCCCCAAAACACAACGTGGACACATCACATTTTTTGACAGAAAACAGAGGTGTTTTTTGCAAAGTGCCTACCTGGAGATTTTGGCCTCTGGCTCAGCCGGCACCTAGGGAAACCTACCAAACCTGTGCATTTTTTAAAACTAAAGACCTAGGGGAATCAAAGATGGGGTGACTTGTGGGGCTCTGACCAGGTTCAGTTACCCAGAATCCTTTGCAAACCTCAAAATTTGGCTAAAAAAACACATTTTCATCACATTTTGGTGACAGAAAGTTCTGAAATCTGAGAGGAGCCACAAATTTCCTTCCACCCAGCGTTCCCCCAAGTCTCCTGATAAAAATGATACCTCACTTGCGTGGGTAGGCCTAGCGCCCGTGACAGGAAATGCCCCAAAACACAACGTGGACACATCACATTTTTTGACAGAAAACACAGGTGTTTTTTGCAAAGTGCCTACCTGGAGATTTTGGCCTCTGGCTCAGCCGGCACCTAGGGAAACCTACCAAACCTGTGCATTTTTTAAAACTAAAGACCTAGGGGAATCAAAGATGGGGTGACTTGTGGGGCTCTGACCAGGTTCAGTTACCCAGAATTCTTTGCAAACCACAAAATTTGGCTAAAAAAACACATTTTCCTCACATTTTGGTGACAGAAAGTTCTGAAATCTGAGAGGAGCCACAAATTTCCTTCCACCCAGCGTTCCCCCAAGTCTCCCGATAAAAATGATACCTCACTTGCGTGGGTAGGCCTAGCGCCCGTGACAGGAAATGCCCCAAAACACAACGTGGACACATCACATTTTTTGACAGAAAACAGAGGTGTTTTTTGCAAAGTGCCTACCTGTAGATTTTGGCCTATAGCTCAGCCGGCACCTAGGGAAACCTACCAAACCTGTGCATTTTTAAAAACTAGAGAACGAGGGGAATCCAAGATGGGGTGACTTGTGGGGCTCTGACCAGCTTCTGTTACCCAGAATCTTTTGCAAACCTCAGAATCTGGCTAAAAAAACACATTTTCCTCACATTTTGGTGACAGAAAGTTCTGGAATCTGAGAGGAGCCACAAATTTCCTTCCACCCAGCGTTCCCCCAAGTCTCCCAATAAAAATGATACCTCACTTGTATGGGTAGGCCTAGCGCCTGCGACAGGAAATGGCCCAAAACACAACGAGGACACATCACATTTTTTCATGAAAAACAGTGCCTACCTGTGGATTTTGGCCTCTAGCAGAGCCGGCACCTGGGGAAACCTAGCAAACCAGCGCATTTTTGAAAACTAGAAACCCAGGGGAATCCAAGATAGGGTGACTTGTGGGGCTCTGACCAGGTTCTGTTACCCAGAATCCTTTGCAAACATCATAATATGGCCCAAAAAACACTTTTTCCTCTCATTTCGGTGACAGAAAGTTCTGGAATCTGAGAGGAGCCACAAATTTCCTTCCACCCAACGTTCCCCCAAGTCTCCCGGTAAAAATGATACCTCACTTGAGTGGGTAGGCCTAGCGCCCGTGACAGGAAATGCCCAAAAATACAACGTGGACACATCACATTTTTTGACAGAAAAGAGAGGTGTTTTTTGCAAAGTGCCTACCTGTAGATTCTGGCCTCTGGCTCAGCCGGCACCTAGGGAAACCTACCAAACCTGTGCATTTTTGAAAACTAGAGACCTAGGGGAATCCAAGATGGGGTGACTTGTGGAGCTTTGACCAGGTTCAGTTACCCAGAATCCTTTGCAAACCTCAAAATTTGGCTAAAAAAAAAAATGTTCCTCACATTTCGGTGACAAAAAGTTCTGAAATCTGAGAGGAGCCACAAATTTCCTTCCACCCAGCGTTCCCCCAAGTCTCCCGATAAAAATGATACCTCACTTGTGTGGGTAGGCCTAGCGCCCGTGACAGTAAATGCCCCAAAACACAACGTGGACACATCACATTTTTTTAAAGAAAAGAGAGGTGTTTTTTGCAAAGTGCCTACCTGTAGATTTTGGCCTCTAGCTCAGCCGGCACCTAGGGAAACCTACCAAACCTGTGCATTGTTAAAAACTAGAGACTGAGGGGAATCCAAGATGGGGTGACTTGTGGGGCTCTGACCAGCTTCTGTTACCCAGAATCCTTTGCAAACCTCAGAATCTGGCTAAAAAAACACATTTTCCTCACATTTTGGTGACAGAAAGTTCTGGAATCTGAGAGGAGCCACAAATTTCCTTCCACCCAGCGTTCCCCCAAGTCTCCCGATAAAAATGATACCACACTTGTGTGGGTAGGCATAGCGCCGCAACAGGAAATGGCCCAAAACACAACGTGGACACATCACATTTTTTCATAGAAAACAGTGCCTACCTGTGGATTTTGGCCTCTAGCTCAGGCGGCACCTGGGGAAACGTAGCAATCCAGCGCATTTTTGAAAACTAGAAACCCAGGGGAATCCAAGATGGGGTGACTTGTGGGGCTCTGACCAGGTTCTGTTACCCAGAATCCTTTGCAAACATCAAAATATGGCCCAAAAAACACTTTTTCCTCTCATTTCGGTGACAGAAAGTTCTGGAATCTGAGAGGATCCACAAATTTCCTTCTACCCAGCGTTCCCCCAAGTCTCTTGATAAAAATGGTACCTCACTTGTGTGGGTAGGCCTAGCGCCCACGAAAGGAAATGGCCCAAAACACAACATTGACACATCACATTTTTTCACAAAAAACAGAGGTGTTTTTTGCAAAGTGCCTACCTGTGGATTTTGGCCTCTAGCTCAGCCGGCCCCAGGGTGGGCAGAAATGGCCTAAAATAAATTTGTCCCCCACCCCCCCAAACCCCTGCCCGGGAGCGACCCTTGCCTACGGGGTCGCTCCCCCTGCGTGACATTGGCACCAAAAAAAAAAATGGTCTAAATACAATTCCCCCCCCCCAGGGGAGCGACCCTTGCCTAATGGGTCGCTCCCCATCTCTAAAAAAACAAACAAACAAAAAAAAAAAAAAATTGCCTTGGCTCCTAGAGGTTTCTGCCCCCCCTGGGGGCAGATCGGCCTAATAACAGTAGGCCGATCTGCCCCCAGGGGGGGCAGAAATGGCCTAAAATAAATTTGCCCCCCCACACCCCCAACCCCTCCCCCGGGAGCGACCCTTGCCTACGGGGTCGCTCCCCCTGCGTGACATTGGCACCAACAAAAAAAAATCCCCGGTGCGTAGTGGTTTATGTCCCCCTTGGGGTCAGATTGGCGTAGCAAAAATCGGCCAATCTGCCTCCAAAGGGGTCAGAAATGGCCTAAATACAATTTTCCCCTCCAGGGGAGCGACCCTTGTCCAAGGGGTCTCTCCCCATCTGTAAAACAAAAAAAAACAAAAAAATCCCCAGTGCCTAGTGGTTTCTGCCCCCACTGGGGGCAGATCGGCCTAATCAAAATAGGCTGATCTACCTCCCAGGGGGGCAGAAATGGGCTAAAATAATTTCCCCCCTTGCGTGAAAATCACATAAATAAAAAACAAACTCCCTGGTGTCTAGTGGTTTCTGTCCCCCTTGGGGGCAGCTTTGCCTCATCACAATAGGCCAATCTGCCCCCAAGGGGGGCAGAAATGGCCTAAATATAATTTTTCCCCTAGGGGAGCGACCCTTGCCTAAGGGGTCGCTCCCCACACCTAAAACAAAAAAGTAAAAAAAATATATATATATATCCCTGGTGCCTAGAGGTTTCTGCCTCCCCTGGGGGCAGAAAAGGCCTTCCAAAAAAATGTCCCCCCTGGGAGCGACCCTTGCCCAAGGGGTCGCTCCCTTATGACAATTTCAGAAAACAAAACAATTCCCTGGTCTCTAGTGGGCGTTTCAAAAGCCGGATTGCAAGCAATCAGGCTTTTGAAACGCTCGGAGAGACTTCAAAGGGAAGGAAATACTTTTCCTTCCCTTTGAAGCCTCTCCGGGCCTCCCCCACGTGATCGAAAGAGAAATGCAAAGCATTTTTCTTTCGATGGGGGAGGCTCTGTGATTGTCGTCACAGGGGAGGTGGGGTGGGCGGGGGTGGAAGGGGAAGGGCTTCGCCTTCCATCCCTGCCTTGGGGGGTTGGTGGGGAGCACAGGGGGGGAGCGCTAGCGCTCCCCCCACTTCCCGTTCCTTGGAAGAGGTGACCTCGTCCAAGGCACCCGGGAACCAGTGCCTTGGACGAGGTGACCTCGTCCAAGGCACTCGAGAGGTTAATGGTGATGTTAGCAGTTTTAGAAGCTGAAACTCATGAACTTCAAGTACAGATATAGATTTTGAGAGACTCATGTATTTAACACTATTAGATTGCTAAACTGTGACTTTTCACAGATTGTTTAAGCAAGCTACACAAAATAATAATTGCCGAAATTGTTGATTAGATTTTATGGCCACATTATGTATATGAAGAAGTGACAAATATGTTATTTTACTGCTACAGTGATGCAGAGCAGATGGCAGTATATTAGAAACAGATATTACAAACTTTAAAGGTGGACACATATCTATATCTGGAGAAACATATACAACTGTGGCTATCATATTTCATGAAGTAGTTACTGTTACATCTGGACACTACATTGCCCATGTAAAATGTAAAACTGGATGGACTCAATGTAATGACAGCAACCTCGGATTCAAACAAAGACTGATTGATATGCTAGCAAATTCTTATCTTTTCTTTTTTGAACCAATGTTCTAAGGAGGATCACAATCGTAAACGTTAATTAGTGTAGTTGATGCATAATCAGTATTTATGACATCATATGGCCTACCTGGGGTGATGCCTTTATAAGGCTTTACATATTTTGGTGTATTTTGTATCTATTAGTAGTATTATAGCACGTCTAATGGTTAAGGAGTTATTTTTAGCATATGTCTCTTTAGATTAGTTGAAAAATCGTTTAATCAATTGTTTAAGGTATTGTAGTGAGTGTGATGTACAGTGTTGCTTATTTACAGTGACATACTGTGGAGTTCTGTTTTTCTTTCTCAATCTATATTGTTTTTTCCCCAATGTTCAAGATTCTTTAGACAGAACATTATTTATGGTTTATACGTACACCTCCCATCCCCTTCTCCCCACTCCTTCTCAGCGCCTTGAGACCCTCATGGGTGAGTAGTGCATTTTACACATTTCTGATTGATTGATACGTACAGAACATGAAAACAGTAAAAAAATGAAAATGAAATGCCTAAGTTGAATGTAAGATAACATTACAGCAGAAGAAGCGTGTGTGTATCACTTAGCACATGAACCTATGCATTGCAGATATTAAAACTTTATTGTGTCATTTTATCAATTGTAATGCCAACTCATATTTCTGTTTTAATTCTTTATACAGATGAATGGCACCATCTATTGCAGTAATGTACTTTAGTTATTAGTTCGTTCATTGTTGTTCTATAACATTATAGTCTTACAGTACATACCCAAACACATACTGTTGCAGCCAGTAATACATTCAGCTACACATCAATACATCCTGTGACACATCCAGGTACACACTGATACAGTCACTGACACACACTGACACAGCCAGGCACACACTAATACAGCCTATGGCACACCAAGGCACACACCAAAAAAGACTCTGACATACCCAGCACACATTGATAAGGACACTGACCCACACTGGCACACACGATACAGCCATTGAGATACCCAGACACACACTAATACAGAACCTGACACATTCAGGCACACACTGATACACTCACTGACACACCCAGGGACATACCAATGCAGACACTGATACACATCACAAAGCACTAATCCAGGCACTGATGCACCCAAGGACACACTGATAAAAGACTATGACACACCCAGCCACACAATGACACAGCCACTGACACACCCAGGCAGACACCAATACAGACAGTGACACACCCAAATAAACACAAATGCAGCTACTAACACAATCATGTATACACCAATACAGGAATTGACATGCCCAACCAAACACTAATGCAGCTACTAACACACCCAGGCACACACGATTCAGACACTGACACAGCCAGGCACACACCATTTCAAACACTGACACACCAATGAACACACCATTACAGACACTGACACACCAAGGCATGTACTCATACATCCATTGACACACCTAGGCAAACACTGATGCAGAGACTGACACACCCAGGAAAACATGAATGCAGCTACTTACACACCGATACACCCACTGATACATCAAGTCACACATTAATGCAGCCACTGACACACCCAGGCACACACGATACAGGCACTGACACTCCCAGGCACACACTCATATGCCCACTAACACACCCAGGCACAGACTGATGGAGGCACTGACACACAAAGTCAGATGCCAATACAAACACTTACAAACCCAGCCAAACACTAATATAGTCACTGACTCATCCAGGCACACACCAGTAGAGGCACTGACACACCCAGTCACACACAGATACAGCCACTGACATACCCTGGAACACACTGATACAGACTTTGGCACACTCAGGTACACACCGACACAGGCATTGATACAGCCGGTTACCACAACGATACACTCACTGACACACCCAAACACACACCAATACAAACATTGATACTCCCAACCAAACACTAATGCAGCTGCTAACACACCCAGGCACACAGCGATATAGAAACAGACACATCGAGGCACACATGATACAGATACTGACACACCCAGGTACATACCAATACAGGCACTGACATGCCCATAATAGCAATTTTACATTTCATTCACTTAGTATATATCTTTAAGTCTTAAAAACATTAATAAAAAAACATTTATTCAGTGAATGATGTCATCAGTGATATTTGAGATGTTATCAATAATGCCGTCAGTGATGTCACTGACCATGTCATGAGTGATGTAACATGTGAGGTCATAAGCAGTGCATGGCTAGCTGTGGTAACTATAGCTGCTGAAGGTCTATGGTTTTGTGTGGGTAAAATGTCAACCTAACTATAACAACATCCCTGTGACCTTAGTTTTTTCTGTAAATATATACCTTTATGTAAATATCTAATAAAATATATATATATATATTTGCATATCTTTATCTATCTTTCTAAATATTATATACACTTTAAGAACCGTTAATTGCTGAATTTACTCATAAAAAATCATAGAAATTATATTATAGTTAGAGTTATCTCAAGTAACTATAACTCGCGTCCTAAGGTAAATATAACTCGCACCCTCAAGGTAAGGCAAGGACAAGGTAGTGAAGAACACTGAAAAAATAAGGAGAAAGCAGCAAGCATATATACATATTGTTGGAAAGTAGATTATTGGTAAGGACAGGTACCTGAGTTTCACACAAGCTTTATTCGAATAAATAATCATCATGAATAAAACAAATCTACCATAAACCAAGTTTAAGAAAAGAGAATAAAATCCATTCTTGCCCAACTTAAGAACAGTTAAGAACATTATAGATAAAAGTTACGTATACGCCATGCCGCTACAAAAAACTTGCTTACAGCATATATTAACACACTTGAATTGTGACTTTTTAAAATCCTCAGAGCCAAAGTACATTTTCTTAACTTCATTTTCCGACAAATTTTGCGGATCCATTTAGTCCTTGGGGTTAAATAAGCAGGGCAAAAAAACATAAAATGCTCTACTGTTTCAGAGAAATTGCCACACACAGGACAAATATCAGACGTTAAATTTGATCCCCATCTACTCGTCAAGGCCATCAATGGTAATGTTCCAAAGCAGAATCTGGCACACAGTCCTTTGCCTAGTAGGTCAGGTATTATATCTAAGTATAATTCAAATTCCTGGTACCATTTAAAATCAATAAAAAAATTGGTTAAACTACCACTAGATTTATGGGAAATATAGTTATTCCGTATATAAGACCAGTAGGCTCCCTTCAATACTTTTACATGGGATTTCCCCAGTTGTTGAGGGTTCTCCCATAAATCTCTCAGTCCCAATGTACAAAACCAGCCGGATACATGTTTGATCCATGGGATAGAGGTGGAATTAGGACATTTTAGCAATTCTAGAAGTGAGGACTTATATACGACCAATTCGGGGACTATCCATAACCTCACCCAATACAACAAAGAACGTAAGATGATTAGATCAGCCATTCGTTTTAACCCTAAGTCTAGAAATAAAGGGATTAATGGGGTGCTAACGGGGCATGCACATAAAGCCCGTGCAAAGCTATTCTCAATTTTAGTTATTCTACTACTATCTGACATGCCCCAAATCGCAGCTCCATAGGCAGCAGCACCCTGCGCCTTGGCCACGTAAATCTTTATTGCTGGAGATACAGCTTTGGCAATCGTGCTCCTGTAAAGGCGCAATATGGATGCTGCCCGATGTTGCAGAAGCCCAGCACTCTTGCTAACCTGTTCCTCCCAATGAAGTAAATCTGTGAGCCTCATACCCAAGTAATCGATGGAGCTAACCTGGTCCAAAATAACACCATCTAACCATATAGTGCATTTCTTCAGAGGGCCGGAACAAAGCACCATCAATTTAGTTTTCTTCAGGTTCAGCTCTAGACCAGAATTCCAACAAAATATATTAAATTTGTCCACGAGAATTTTTAAACCCATGGGGGTTTTTGAAATGAGTAAGGAGTCATCCGCAAAAAGGAGAATAGGAATTTTCTGATTGACTAAAGTGGGAGCATTATTCTGGCATGCCCTTAATTCTTGCACCACCTCGTTGATAAATAGAGAAAACAGGAGTGGTGCTAGTACACACCCCTGTCAAACGCCTCTTTTAATAGGGAATTTGTTAGTCAGTTCACCTTGATTGCCCCACCTCACTTGCGCATATGTGTCTTCATGCATGCATTTCAATAGGTGGATTATATTAGCTGGTATCCCTATTTTGTATAACACTTTCCAAAGTTTTCCTCTTGGGACCAAATCAAAGGCAGAACGTAAATCAATAAAGGCAACATATAAGGATTGCTTTGCCAGAACTACATATTTCCACTGTAACACAGCCAGCCTAAAGGCCTGGTCTACCGTACTTATTTTAGGCCGGAACCCTGCCTGTAGCGGTGAAAGAATCTGTTGTTCTGTGACCCAGCTCGATAGTCTAGCTAGAAGCTGTTTGGCGAAGATTTTTTGCAGATTATCAATTAAACTGACCGGTCTATAGTTGGTTGGGGGATTGGAGTTACCCTTTTTATAGATGGGGATAATTTTGCCACCCTTCCACGTCTCGGGAATCTGCCCTCCTTCTGTGATTTTGTTTGACAATAAGTTGATATACCAGGTCCATATAAGTGGCTCAGATCTATATAGATCACCTGGGATTTTGTCTGGTCCTGGGGCTTTGCCAGATTTCAAGGAGTTAATAGCATCAGCAGTTTCTTCTAAAGAGAAACAAATGGGGCTCTCAGGGTCATATAGACTCCCATCGAATAATAAAGTGGCAGGGTTAACCTTTGGTAAAATGATACCATTGGTAAAATGATGGGGTCTAAACCCACGTTATCACAGTCAGAAGCCCCAGAGGAGATAGTTTCCTCATAAAGAAGAGAGAAGTGCTCCACCCAACATTCTGGTTGAATATGATTCCTTAGAATGGATCTACCCCCTCTCTCATGTTTAATCAACAATTCCCAGAAAAGCGTGTTGTTGTTTGTTTTTGTAGCATCCAACAACTCCTGCCAAATAGAGTCTTCCCAAGATTTCTTTGATTGTAAAATTGTCTTTTTGTACGTACATCTTGCTTGTTTAATCGCCCCCGGAGTCCCAACCTTAATAGCCTTTTTTAGGCCGGACTTAGCCCTCATACATGAATCATTAAACCATATACTGATGTTCGGAGCCCTGGCTCGCGGGCTTGCCGTGGCCTTTTTATAAAATATACTTTGCAATTTGACCATCATATCTGCATGGATACCAAGAAGTGGAATAACCTCAGGATCACAATCTTCATAGGCTGACAAGTTAGCGGAAAACATTAGATAAATCTTGCATAAAAAGTAAGGATTCAACATCACTTTAGGCCACCCTACCTTTGTGTAAGCATTGTTAAAAATAGGGGGAGGGACCGTTGTAAGTTGTATATTCGAGGTTCTGCCAAAGATGTTCCCAGAGAGGGTGAGTAACAGGGGATAATGATCGCTCTCGCACCTGGAATCCACCCTCATATCACACAATAGCGGCCAAAGTCTCACATCCACTAGAAAATAATCGATAACACTAGTCAGAGAACCTCGTTGAAATGTAGGAGCAAGGTTTAGATCAGAAGGCATACGGCCATTACAAGCCCTGAGGCCAAACTTTAAACATAGTGAGGCCAACTGAGCTGCAACACGAGAACGTGGGCAAGGGCTATCACCATTCAATTGTGGAATCCCCCATAATTCATCCTCTTCCACAGTTAAATCACTTAAATACTCAGAGGGCTCGAAGGTACAATTTACATCCCCAGCAATAATTAAATAAGAATTAATTTGTATAGTATCTAAAAAATCAGAAAGTAGAGTTAAAATATGTGATTCTGCTCCTCGTGAAACTAATCGGGATATACATTTATAAGAGTTATGTTAAAATTCTGTTGGAAAGAGATTTGTAGACCCATCAAATACACACAGTCAAATTTTAAGACCTTATAATCACATTGAAGATTTGAATTTAAAAGGATTAAAAGTCCCCCTTTTGCACGACCTGGCTGTGCAGAAACATTAAAAGAAAGGAACCGATCTATACTAGTTCGACCCTCAACCCAAGTTTCTTGAAAGAGACAAACATCTTGGGACTTTATATAAGTAACCCAATCAATATCGTCCAATTTCCTAGCAAGACCAGCAAGATTCCAAGTCATTATGGATAATCCAATAGTGTCTATTTTAATGTCATAGGTTGAGGGAGAAACATCCTTATAGTTCAACTCCTTAGCAGTGATCTTGTCAAAGCTATTTATTTGAGATTCCTCGGAAATGTCCCTGTTGAGAGCTTTTTGGGCAGAAGACAGTCATACAGAATCATGGGGCGTATGTTCGCCTCTCTCCCTGGAATCATTCCTATTATCATGGGCGTTGTGACCATACACAGGGGCCTGATTTAAATCAACTAATTTGGAGACTAACATGATGCCTTCTCCTTTTAGCCCCTTGAACTGACACATGGGTGCAACAAAGTCAATGAGATGGGCTGCCATAATTTTGTCCAAGAACACAATTGAGATTACATCAAAGTTTGACCCAGAGGGACTCCATCCTTCAGTTTTTAGGATGCCCGAGCGTATAACTGAAAGGCATTCCTGTCGATGACGCAACCAATGGATAACCTTATTAAGCCTAGACTCATGGTTCTCAACGGACCTGGGTGACAATTTTGGAACATTAGTTAAGAAAAGAGTATTGCCTCCATACCTGGAGCCTATACTTGTTGGAGGCATGTCTAAGGCGTTATGAGCTCCTTGAAAAGGAATGATACAGGTTGAATCCTTAGTCAGAGGGTTGACGAGATAACTAGTGATATTAGGAGGAGGGCAGTCCATTTTATTTAAAGTATTGGTAGTGATGTTATGCCTCATAGTAAGATGGTGATTCGGTGGGGCAAGGGAACTACCAGCAGTGTCAGCACCACTCACTGGGGTAGTTCCACCAGAAATAATACTATTACACCCTATATGTTTACTTTTAAGATTGACTGTATGGGGATTAAAATATCCTCTGTGGCACCCAAATAAAAAACAGTACTTTGAGGATGGTTGGTTGGTCCCTTGCATACATTGAAATTGGATAAAGCTAATTCGGCCACCAAAGTTCCACCTTCCTCAACTGCCTCTGACTTTTCACATTTACATCTAGGTTGTTGGGCCATTTTCCCCTGAAGGAGTTTAGTTAGAAGCAATACTAAATTCCTAACTTCATCTACTCTCTGTAGAATTAGAGGCAAGTTTACTTTGTTAGCAGGTGGTTCAGAACATGCAAAAGTAATAGGAGAGGAGATGGCAGCCTCGATAGCTGTCTCGGCCATAAGGAGGTCATGGGTCTCGATCAAATCGCCCTCCTCAGTCAAGAACTCAAAGCGATTCCTACATGGTATGTTAGGGACCAGCCTTATCTCCAGACTCAATGGTAGGGGAATACATTCTATTTCCTCTACGTGAGATGCCCCCTGGGTGTGCAAAGAATTGGAGGTACAACTATAGGCCCCAGTACTCTGCTGAGTAGAGGGAATAGTGGTATTAACAATGGGCAGTTTCCCTGCACCATCAATTGGACCCCCAGAATCGACTGGGCCCTTCTTCTTCTTGTTAAAAAACTCCTGGATCCTTTTGGGTTGGAGCGAAGGCTTCTTCTGGGGCAAGATTTCGTGGGTACCTAGTTCACTATTAAGTATGGCCTCCACCTCCTCAAATAATAGATCTATCTCGTCAAGTGATTTCGGACCACCTCCTACGGTCTTGTTAGTTACTTTCCTAGGACGCTTTTTCTGTTTTTTTATATCATCCAGTGGTGCCGGCGGGTCAACAGCTTTCCTTTTCCCCATAGTTCTAAATAACAATAATAATCAAAAAAAGAGAAAAGTAGTCTTACTAGGAAGCTCCCTCTAAAGGGACTGGTCCCGTCCCAGCCTCGATCGGGTGATGACGGGCAAGGACGTGCCCACCCTTGGCCCGGGCTTCGCCCGGGCGCGTCCCGCGAGCGGGAGCGCTGTAGTTGTTTTTAAAGGGCTCCCTGGCCCTAGGTCAGCCACTCCTCCTTCTGTGTGGCAGCAGCAGCAGCGTCAGCATCCCACGAGCGTCCCGCGAGCGGGAGCGCTGTAGTTGTTTTTAAAGGGCTCCCTGGCCGTAGGTCAGCCCCTCCTCCTTTCGTGTGGCAACAGCAGCAGCGTCCCACGAGCGGGAGCGCTGTAGTTGTTTTTAAACGGCTCCCTGGCCCTAGGTCAGCCCCTCCTCCTTCCGTGTGGCAGCAGCAGCAGCGTCAGCGTCCCACGAGTGGGAGCGCTGTGGTTGTTTTTAAAGGGCTCCCTGGCCCTAGGTCAGCCCCTCCTCCTTCCGTGTGGCAGCAGCAGCAGCAGCAGCGTCAGCGTCCCCTGTACTTAGCCGTAAGTCACCAACCCCCACTAGGTCGACTCAGGTCTCAATAAATGAATCCCTGCTCAACCATTGGTAGCTTGGCAATGAGCGACAAGGCTTAACTTAGGAGACAGGTGTGTTAAGCATTTAACAGTCACAAAACAGCAAAACACAATCCAACACCAATTTATAAAAAATAGCGTACACCAAAATGATTAAAATCGGAAAAGGGGAACCGGAGATATGAATATTTAAAGAATTAATTATTTCTAGCGCATAGAAACTAAAAGTACCAATCTGGTCATCTGGTCGCACTAGACTGGGGCAAAGTCAAATTTTCAGGACAACCGCGATGGAGCCCTGTGTCAGAGTCACCAGATCCCGGGTCTGTGCACGTTCCCAACACTTCCACCACGAGACAGCTCCAATACTCTGATTAGAATTGTCACAGAGTCTAAGAGAGTCCAAGTGGGGAAAAGGGGATTAGGAAGGGAACAGCTGGGAAGGAGACCAGTAGGAAGCAAAAAGATTAAAACACACAATATCAAGATTATATCATATTAACAATAGTAAGCTATGACTCTAAGCATTGTCATTCTGAAAACATAGACAACCTAGGCATAGACTTAAAATGACAAGGCTTCAAGAGGACTGGAATACCTGTGAGGGAATCAAGAAAAGTTAAATGCAACTTTCAAATTCAAGTATTATCTTTTGCATGAGGATCAGGAAATAATCTGAATGATTTCCAAACCATAATATGAATCATGTTTGAGAAACTTATTATGTACATACAACATTACATCTAGAACGCTAGCGTTTTTCTTCTCTTAAAGCTGCTGGAACATGAATTGCACACATTGCAGATGTGTACAAAGGTTGTAAATACCATAGAATGATTGTGCACCATGAATAACATGAATTTGACTCCAAGAAATAAAACACGCGTCTTACCAACTCTAAAGCCACCAAGTAAATGCCTTAAAATGGTAGCACGTAATGAACACCGTGATTTTAAACACAGAAAAGGAATTGCGCATACTGCAGATTTGAATGTCAGCCAATAAATGTAATAAAATGGTAACACACAATGAATATCATGAATTAGACACAAGAAAAAGAATTGCGCGACTTTGCCGATTCAACTGTCACCATATGAATGTCAGGAAATGGTAATGTACAATGAATAACATGAATTAAACACGAGAAATGAATCTCGCTTCTTGCCGATTCAAATGCCACCATGTAACTGCCAAGAAATGGTAGCGTACAAAGAATATAAAGGGTTAGAGCATGAGAAACGAATTGCGCATCTTGCCGATTCGAGTGCCACCATAAAACTGCCAAGAAATGGTAGCACACAATGAATATCAACGGTTAAAGCACGAGGAACGAATCGCGCATCTTGCCGATTCGAGTGCCACCATGAAAATGCCAAGAAATGGTAGCGCACAATGAATATCAAGGGGTAAGCACGAGAAACTAATTGCGCGTCTTGCCGATTCGAGTGCCACCATGAAACTGCCAAGAAATGGTAGTGCACAATGAATATCAGGGGTTAAAGCACGAGGAACGAGTCGCGCGTTTTGCCGATTCGAGTGCCACCATGAAACTGCCAAGAAATGGTAGCGCAAAGGGATATCAAGCACGCGTCTTTCCGATTCGAGTGTTAACATGTAAATGCCAGAAAAAAACAGAACACATTCACACATGCAAGGTAAAATATCTCAACATGAAAATTAGGCCCAAGAACTCGGATGTCTCCGAAAACGGGATCGGGGGCCCAGCCTGACCTCCGTCTTACCGCCCTGATCAAGGATCACCAATGTAAATGAAGGGCAAAGACCTTGAAGATCAAAGTAGGCCACCGGAACAAGAGCTCAGGAAGTTGCTGCTGCTCTGCACCGGGACCTCTGAATAGTGAGCATCTGGAGCTGGGCTGGCTTCCTTTTATAGAGTCTTAGCCCAGCCCACCAACCACACCCAGGCATGCTGCAGGGAAAGCTTCTAGAAGGCCCTGGAAGGAGACCACATCCTGACACAGTCTGAAAGCCTGCAGCAGTACATTACATGTGAACAGTATTTAAATGCATGCAGAACATAAGTCTTCAGGATTAAACTATGTAATGCAAAAGGTTAAACAACATCATATCAGCATAATGCATCAATTATGTTAGCTTGAAAGTGTTAGGTTTTTGCATTCTAGTCGCCAGTAGAGCGCGCACTGCCCTGATGTTGACAGAACTCCCCTCTCCCAGACACGCTCTAGGGCCTGGTTTGTCTGGGTTGAGACTATGAAAATGCCTCACTAGTGCTGGAGCATGGATATCAGATGCGGAAACCCAAGAGTTACTTTCAGGGCAATAACCTTTCCATGAGATTAAGTACCATAGGTTACGCCTTCTCAGTTTAGAATCCAACACTTCCTTGACTTCGTATTCTTCTTCCCCCTGTACTAGAACTGGAGCTCGGTGAGGGTGGACCTTCTGGACTGCCTTTTTCAAAAGGGAAGTGTGAAACACAGGATGAATCCATAATGACCTTGGCAATTGTAGTTTATAGGTCACAGGATTGTTTGCTGAAGGACAGTTTAAGGAGCTATGCATTTGGGGTTGAACATGTGTTTCTTCTTGAAGTCTATATGTTTTGTGGTAAGCCACACCTTGTCACCTGGTTGATACTGCGGTCCCTCAGAATGTTTTTTGTCATAGTACTTTTTATATTTTTGTTTGGCCTTTTCTAAATGCTGTTGAATCTATTTCTTGGTTTGATGCAAATGTTGAATGGCTTCTGACACAGTTGGAGTAAGAGAACTTTCTTGAGGGATTGTGATGGGCAAGGTGTCAGGGTGATAGCCAAATAAGCCAAAAAAAGGTGTAACGCCAGTAGAAGTGTGGAATGAGTTATTCTAGGCTAATTCAGCTAACCAGAGCATTGATGTCCAAGAATGAAATGCTTTTTCAGCGTAAGCATGCAAATATTGCTTCAAAAACTGATTTAGTCTCTCCGTTTAACCATCTGTATGAGTATTGTGACTAGTAGATAGTGTAGATGTCACTTTGAGTGTTTTACACCATGTTTTCCAGAAATTGGAAGCAAATTGCGACCCCCGATCGGAGAGGATCATCTTTGGCAGTCCATGATAACGAACCACTCTGTTCAGTAAAATAGTTGCTATTTCACTAGAGGTGGGCAATTTCTTACAGGCAATGAAATGTCCATATTTCGTGAGACTATCTACTACCACCAGAATTACTGAATGCTGTTGAACCACTAGTAGACCGGTAATAAAGTCTAAAGCAATGTGCTCCCACGGACGACTTGGAGTTGGAAGCGGATGCAAGAACCCTTTCGGTTTTGAATGACTTGTTTTAGTGCGAGCACAGACTTCACAGTTGTTTACCATTGCTTTTACATCTTTTGTTAGGGTAGGCCACCAAAAATAGCGTTGGATTAATTCAAGAGTTTTTGGAGTACCTGAATGACCTGCCGTAGGTATAACATGCAACCAATGAAACACAATCTTGCGAAGTTTGGTAGTGGGCACAAACATATGAGCGTCATAAAAAGGTAAACCTTGTTTGATTGACCTTTTGGGATCTGCTTGGGCCCAAGTCTGCCATTTCTCAACAGTGAAAGAGTTGCGGATGTCTTCAAAGAAATCTTCAGTTTTGATGATACATAGGACTTTCTGGGGAGCACTGATAGCTCTGGAGGTTTGAACTGGAGGCAACGTGGTAGACTCTAGGCGGGACAAGGCATCAGCTTTACGATTGTCTTTACCAGGCCGGAACGTTACCACAAAATCGAATTTGGCAAAAAAACAACATCCAGCGTAATAGCAGAGGAGTCAAAAGTCCGGCAGAACTCATGAACTGAAGATTGCGATGATCAATATATACCGTGCCAGTGTATTTGCCACATAACAAATGATGTTTCCATTCTTTGAAGGCATTACGAATCGCCAGAAGCTCCTTTTCAGCAATGACATAGTTCTGTTTGGCTTCATTCAACTTCAGAGACATGTAAGCTACAGGATGAAGGTGACCAGTGTCCTTGTTTCGTTGTGACAAAACTGCTCCTATTACCACATCTGAAGCATCAGCTTCCACTATCAAGGGTCGATCTGCATCAGGATGAGTCAAGACTGGGGCAGTGGAGAAAGCTTCTTTCAAAGATGAAAAGGCTCGGTCAGCTTCTGGGGACCATACAAATGTCTCCTTCTTTCTTAATAACTTCATGATTGGAGCCACTGTCTGGGAGAAATGATTTATGAACCTCCGGTAAAAATTTGCAAATCCCAAGAAACATTGTACATCACGAACAGTCTTTGGGGTGGGCCAATCGGATACATCCTTCACTTTCTTTTCTGCCATCGCCATACCTTGAGGGGTAAGGATAACCCCCAAAAACTCAACTGTGGTAACATGAAACTCACACTTGGTTGGTTTGCAATATAAATGGTGCTTTTGAAGGGCTGCAAGGAGTTTCTTGACATGTTGGACATGTTCATCTTCATTGTCTGAGTAGATCAAAATGTCATCAATGTAGGCTATGGCAAATATGTCGAGGTACTCTCTAAGAACGTCATTCAAGAAAAATTGAAATGTTGCTGGAGCATTACACAGACGAAACGGCATGACGGTGTATTAAAAAAGGCCATATCTTGTCTTGAATGCTGTTTTCCATCCATCACCCTCTCTCATTCTGACCAAATGATAAGCACCTCGGAGATAGAGCTTCGTGTAGATTTTTGAGTTCTTTACTTGCTCCAGTAAGACCGGAATCAGGGGCAAAGGATATTTATTCTTGATGGTGACTTTGTTCTGTCCTCTATAGTTGATACAAGTTCGAAGTTCTCCATTCGCTCTTCAGAACAAAAAAGAATGGAGAAGCTGCAGGAGACTTAGAGGGGCGAATGAAACCATTCTCCAAGAATTGATCTAGATATTTTCGTAAATGTTGATTTTCATGTTCTGACAGGGCATATACTCGACAATTGGGAAGTATTGCACCTGGGACTAGATCAATTTGACACTCATAAGATCTATGAGGAGGTAGGTTCTCTTCTTCTTTTTCATCAAATACATCCTCGTAAGATGAATACTGCTTGGGCAGTTGAATTTCTTTCTCCGCGGCAGTAGCTGTGTAAGAGCTGCAATCTTTTGATACTGGAATTTTTTGGAGGCATTGTTCTTTACATAGCACAGATGAGAATACAACCTTTCGTTCTGCCCAATTAATTTCTGGATTGTGATGAGTTAACCATGGTAAGCCAAGGTTTATTCCATGTTGGGGAGCATGGATCACGTCAAGGATAAGTTTCTCTTTATGTTTCTTTCTTTGATTCTTCTCCTCACAAATCGCCACCAATGGAACAGTCTGAAGAGTTACTAGACCTCCAGTCAAGAGTTTTCCATCGACTGCCTGGATGATTTCTGGAGTCTTCTTTTCAATACATGGGATCCCCCATGCACGAACCAATTGGGTATCAAATAATTTCCCGGTAGCCCCAGAATCGACTAGAGCCTTCTTGAAGTAGTTATTTTTCTTAACCTGAAATTTTATTCCCAGTTTGAGATGTCTGGATTGTGAAGGGTCCACAGTGACACTCAAGAGCAACCCTTCTCTGCATCTTGGGTGATTTAGTTTTCCGACTCGACTTGTGCATTGGCTGCAACCATCTGAACTAGACCTCGTTTGCTCTTTGGTTTGACTGGACAATCTTTGGCAAAATGACCCTTGCATCCACAATATAGACGTTGTCCATTCTTTCTGCGTAGATCTTTTTCATCTCTGCTCAATGGTCTCCTGATGGTTCCAATTTCCATCGGTTACGGCGTTCTTTCTTTAGGAGTTCTTGAATCTCTATTATCGTAAACACGCCAGAAATATTTTTCAGTCTTTTTTTGTGTTCCTTTTCGTTCTGATAAATGATGATCAAGCCTCAAAACAAGGTTCATAAATTCTTGACAGTCTGTAGGTTGCGGGTCAATTTGAGCTAGGATATCTTTCAGCTCCTCTTTGAGTCCCTTATAGAACAAGGCTGCTCGTTTTTCTTCAGGCCAGGATGTCTCAGCGACCAGCCGATTAAAGTTGGCTACATATGACACTAAGGGACTGATTCCAACCCAAGCCAGACGGGAACCGGCATTTGGCCGCCATGCAGCCAAAATATCGCTTCCCTCATTCCGACATTCCCGCTGGGCCGGCGGGAGCTAACCAAGTTAGCGCCGGCCGGCCCAGCGGGAATGGGGGCCGCAACACAGGAGCCGGCTCCGAATGGAGCCGGCGGTGTTGCGGTGGTGCGACGGATGCAGTTGCACCCGTCGCGCTTTTCACTGTCTGCTAGGCAGACAGTGAAAAGCTTCATGGGGCCCCAGGACACCCCTTACCGCCAGCCTCTTCCTGGCGGTGAAAACCACCAGAAACAGGCTGGCGGTAAGGGGGTCAGAATCCCCAGGGCAGCGCTGCTTGCAGCGCTGCCCTGGCGGATTCGCCCAGCCGGAGCAAAAACGGCGGGAAACCGCCGGCCCCGGTTTTCTGACCGCGGCTTTACCGCCGCGTACAGAATGGGCTTGGAAGCACCGCCAGCCTGTTGGCGGTGCTTCTGTCATTCGTGGCCCTGGCGGTCTTGGACCGCCAGGGTCAGAATGACCCCCTAAGTCCTGATTCCCTTGGCGTAAGTCTAATAGTTCATGATCTGCTGACAGTGTTACAGTTCTACGATCAAAAACTCGCTCAAACTCTCAAAACAAGATTTCTCCAGTTGTACAACAGAGGACTATCTTTACACACAAGAGGAATAGCACAGGTAGCTGCATCTCCAGACAGGTATGATAACAAGATGGCTACTTTGGACAGGGCATCGGGGAAATTATGTGGTCTGCAGGTGAAGTGTAATTCCACTTGAACCAGAAAAGATTGCGCTTTCAAGGGGTCACCTGAGAAACGTTCTGGGGGAGCTAAAGGAATGGCTGAAGGAACATTGAGGGAAATGTTTGTTGGATTACCTCCAGAAGTCTGAGAAGAAGGACCTGGCCAAGACACACCTGTGGAATTTTGTTCCTTCTTCTCTACATTATCCTGTAACTGACTCACTCTCTCAGCTAGGCTAGTTGCCAAATCTTTTGATGATACCACCTCTGCTTGAAGCTGAGTGATAGCCTTGACTACCTTGTCCAGTGTGGGCATGTTGAGAACATACACAAACCAGGAGGATAATAATTTGTGGGCTCACTTTTCTGTCAGAGTCACCAGATCCTCGGGGTCTGTGCACGTTCCCAACACTTCCACCACAAGACAGCTCCAATACTCTGATTAGAATTGTCACAGAGTCTAAGAGAGTCCAAGTGGGGAAAAGGGGATTAGGAAGGGAACAGCTGGGAAGGAGACCTGTAGGAAGCAAAAAGGTTAAAACACAAAATATTAAGATTATATCATATTAATCAATACTAAGCTATGACTCTAAGCATTGTCATTCTGAAAACATAGGCAACCAAAGCATAGACTTGAAATGACTAGGCTTCAAGATGACTGGAATACCTGTGAGGGAATCAAGAAAAGTTAAATGCAACTTTCAAAGTCAAGTAATATCTTTTGCATGAGGATCTGGAAATAATATGAATGATTTCTAAACCATAATATGAATCATGTTTGAGAAACTTATTATGTACATACAACATTATGGGCCTCATTCTGACCCTGGCCGGCGGCGGTAGCCGCCGGCCTGGCGGGGCCCGCCAGAATACCGCTGCGCGGTCAAAAGACCGCCGCGGGTATTCTGGGTTTCCCGCTGGGCTGGCGGGCGACCGCCAGAAGGCCGCCCGCCAGCCCAGCGGGAAACACCCTTCCATGAGGATGCTGGCTCCGAATGGAGCCGGCGGAGTGGAAGGGGTGCGACGGGTGCAGTTGCACCCGTCGCGCTTTTCAGTGTCTGCATGGCAGACACTGAAATTCTTTGTGGGGCCCTGTTACGGGGGCCCCTGCAGTGCCCATGCCATTGGCATGGGCACTGCAGGGGCCCCCATGGGCCCCACAACACCCCATACCGCCATTCTCTTCCCGGCGGCCAAAACCGCCAGGAACAGGATGGCGGTATGGGGGTCGGAATCCCCATGGCGGCGCAGCAAGCTGGGCCGCCATGGAGGATTCCCCAGGGCAGCGTGAAACCAGCGTTACACCGCCGGTTTTCCGTTTCTGACCGCGGCTGTACCGCCGCGGTCAGAATGCCCATGGGAGCACCGCCAGCCTGTTGGCGGTGCTCCCGCGGTCGTTGGCCCTGGCGGTTTTTACCGCAGGGTCAGAATGACCCCCTATATCTAGAACTCTAGCTTTTTTGTTCTCTCAAAGTTGCTGGAACATGAATTGTGCACATTGCAGATTTGTACAAAGGTTGTAAATACCATAGAATTATTGTGCACCATGAATAACATGAATTAGACTCAGAGAAATAAATCACGGGTCTTACCAACTCGAAAGCCACCAAGTAAATGCCTTAAAATGGTAGCGCGTAATGAACACTGTGGTTTTAAACACAGAAACGGAATCGCGCATACTGCCGATTCGAATGTCAGCCAATAAATGTCATAAAATTGTAACACACAATGAATATCATTAATTAGACACAAGAAAAAGAATCATGCGACTTTGCCGATTCGAATGTCACCATATGAATGTCAGGAAATGGCAATGTATAATGATTAACATGAATTACACACAAGAAATTAATCGCGCGTCTTGCTGATTCGAATGCCAACATGTAACTGCCAATGAATGATAGCGTACAATGAATATCAAGGGTTGAAGCAAGAAAAACGAATCGCGCTTCTTGCCGATTCGAGTGCCACCATGAAACTGCCAAGAAATGGTAGCGCACAATGAATATCAAGGGTTAAGCACGAGAAATGAATCGTGCGTCTTGCCGATTCGGGTGCCATCATAAAACTGCCAAGAAATGGTAGCGCACAATGAATATCAAGGGTTAAGCACGAGAAGTGAATTGCGCGTCTTGCCGATTCAAGTGCCACCATGAAACTGCCAAGAAATGGTAGCGCACAATGAATATCAGGGGTTAAAGCACGAGGAACGAACCGCGCTTTTTGCCGATTCAAGTGCCACCATAAAACTGCCAAAAAATGGTAGCGCACAATGAATATCAGGGGTTAAAGCATGAGGAACGAATCGCGCATCTTGCCGATTTGAGTGCCACCATGAAACTGCCAAAAAATGGTAGCGCACAATGAATATCAAGGGGTAAGCACGAGAAGCGAATCGCTCGTCTTGCCGATTCAAATGTTAACATGTAAATGCCAGAAAAAGCCATAGCACATTCACACACGCAAGGTAAAATCTCTCAACATGACAATTAGGCTCAAGAACTCGGATGTCTCCGAAAACGGGATCGGGGGCCCAGCCGGACCTCCGTCTTAGGGTATTGTGTTTGCCACAATGCATCAATTTGATCATGCAGGACGACCCCGATCAAGGGTCACCAATGTAAATGAAGGGCAAAGGCCTGGAAGATCAAAGTAGGCCACCGGAACAGGATCTCAGGAAGTTGCTGCTGTTCTGCACCAGGACCTCTGAATAGTGAGCACGTGGAGCTGGGCTGGCTCCCTTTTATAGAGTCTTAGCCCAGCCCACCAACCACACCCAGGCATGCTGCAGGGAAAGCTTCTAGAAGGCCTTGGAAGGGGACCACACCCTGACACAGTCTGAAAGCCTGCAGCAGAACATTACATGTGAACAGTATTTAAATGCATGCTGAACATAAGTCTTTAGGATTAAACTCTGCAATGCAAAAGCTTAAACAACATCATATCAGCACAATGCATAAATTATGTTAGCCTGAAATTGTTCGGTTTTGTGGCGCCGCTGCGCTGCGCCCCTAGGCTGCTCTGCATTTTCTGAGGCCCCAAATTGGGCATGGGGCCTCGTTCTACTTTCACGCACCGCGCTCACAGGCAGGTCTGACCCCCCCACTCACCTGTTCTTTTCTTTTCTTCTTTTTCTGGCTATCTGGTTGTGCCTTCCTTTATGTTTTTTCTTCCCTTCCCATATTACCCTTCTCTTCCCAGCATTCCCTCTTTCCTACTCTCTATGGCTCCTAGTCCATTCTGTTCTAAGTGTTTTTTCCCTATCTAAGATGGTGTCCTTGTACTTCCTGTTGGTCGCTTCCTATTTGTTGGTATTTAAGGGCTGTGATTCTTTCTCTCCTTGCGCTGCAACACTTTCTGTTTGGTTGGTGTCTTCGCTCCCATTTCCTTGCCTTCCTGTGCTGGTTCTCGTCGGTTCCAGTATATTTTCCTGTAATTTGCCTCTGTTGATAACTGTTCTTTTTTGTTCCTGTTTCAGGAACCTATCTTTTGGAGTTTTTTCCCCCTTTCAGGTTTTTTTTCGCCCTGGCGCTACTTCTGGGGGACACAGTCTGCTCTTGGCATTCCCATTGCCTGCAGCACCGTGGCTACCAGAAAGAGTCGCCCCTACCTGGGCCAAGGCCAAACAATCAAGAACAAGACCCACGCCACTCGTTCTGCGGACTCCAGGTTAAAACAGCACGTAAGTCGTGACAGGTTTTTGCATTCTAGTCACCCGTAGAGCGCGCACTGCCCTGATTTTGAAACCCTGCTTGGCCAAAGCAAGCGGGGGGCCTTGGTCAAAAGTTTACATTCGGACATAGGCCCTCATTACGACTTTGGCGGTCTTCTCAGAAGACGGCCAAAGCTGTGGGCGCCAGAAGACCGCCTGTGCTGGTGGTTTTCCTAATACCATATTATGAGTACTGCTGGATCTCCACCACAATTGGGGTAGAAATCCTGCAGTAGTTTTGCTGGCGGTCGGAGTGCAATAATACGGCCTGGCGGTGCCCTGCTGGTGGGGCGCTTCCGGTGGTGGAAGCGTCTGTTCCCGTTCCCTGCCAGACGACCTTCTCCCCGGGCCAGGTAAGGTGATCATCAGGGGAGGGGCGCCAGGAGGGTGGGAGGTGTTGTGTGTGCGTGTGTGTGTGTGGTGTCTGCGTGTGTGCATGAATGCATGTATGCGTGGTTGTATGCGTGTCTGAATGTTGAAGTGAGTGCGTGTATGCATGTAAGTGTGTATGCAGGTGTGTATCCGAGTGTGAGTGTTGTGAATGCGTGTATATATGCGTCTAAGTGAATTATAATTAGCCTAATATACTTACTCATTTTATACAGAACACAGGCCCTGGGACTGGTTAGCGGTATCCAGGGCACCATTAATTTTCACTGTGATTTGTGGCAGATCCACGATTCTGGTGAAAATGTAAAAAAACAAAACAGCGCAGGTTCCACACTTGTTCATGAATAAGAACCCAGGTGGGCCCGTGTCCCGGGGGCATTCCCATTTTAATGTGGGAATGGGGCCTGCCAGTCCCCCCACTACCCCAAAGAACTGCCACCACCCCAGAGCAAAAAAAGAAATGTGTGAAGGGGGCCAACCGGTCCCTCACAACACTGGGGATCGCCACCATTCTGGGGCACTAAACACAAAATGTGCTAATTACCCCAAAAATGATGGCACTCATGATATCTTTAACAACATCACTGATAATATCAGTGTAATATCTGCTCTAAAATATTTATGAAAAAACTGTGCATGGCGAGGGCATGATTTATAGTTGACTCAGGGCTCGAGTTATAGTTACTTGAGATAACTAACTCTAACAAGTGAATTTCTCTGTGTAAAAAGTGAGCATAACTATAACGTCCCAGTAGCCTTTTTTTTTCAAAGTGTATATATTTATTCCTGCTTGTGGGAGCAATGTGGGAACCCTGCACCACAGTTAAGAGATAAGGGTACCCCTACCGTGGCCCCTTTTGGGTTTTTGTATGTTTTATTTTAGGGGGTCAGCTGAAGCCAAGTCCCAAAATGGCTTCCAACACTTCCTGGTTGAAGTCTTCACAGCCAATCAGAGCTGTGCATTCCTCTGCATAACATTTGCATTATTCACGAGGTCGGAGCGCCCAGAGATATAAGAATGTATTTTTCCTTTAATTTTTTGAAAACTACTCTATGGGTTTACACCAAATAAATAAAAGCATAATCTACATACCTCCAGCGTTTTTCCAAATTTGGTGTAATTCCATCCAGCGGGTCAGGCCGCAGTCTTGTTCAAAGGTCCTATGGGAATTATCATGGGAAATACACATTTATTGACCCCTCCTTTTTATCGGCCCCTGCTTGACGGATCACCCCCAAACTTTGGTGTACAACAAAAATAACTGTGGCACTTTTTTTTAAAAACATTTTTGTAGATTCGTCAAACAATACAAAAAAATGTCCGCAAGTCAATAAAAGCTTTTTTTATGGAAACATGGTTCTAGCTATAACTACTTAGTGGCGACCGCCACTAGCTAACATATATATATATATATATATATATAATTTTATTAAGTGTATTAAAAAAAATATATATATATATGCTTTTCTCAGTAGAGCCATTAACATAGACGGGACCTACCATATGGTGTTTGTTCCGACCATGTGAATGCAATGTATCCGCAATGTTGAGTTTGTGGATTAAGCGAAATGTTAAAAAATTTGTTTAACTATATGGGAGCCTCTCTTTTGAATGTTAGCATGAGGTGATCATGTTTTAAATCATATAAACAATATTGTATATTTGTTTTTTAAGAATTTAGGACTTTTATGATTTTGTTGACTTCGCAAATCTGGGTCATTCGATGACAGACAGAAAATCTCCCACAACTATTTTACAATAAAGTCACTCCCAAAAACCAGTTATTTCTCTGATAACCCTTGTTGGAGAAGCATTGCAATACAGGGGTTCCTGGTGAAGTAAAAAATAGCTGAAAGAAGAGCTCACCTGAATCAGAAGAACTCCAGGTGAAGATGAGGAACACCCATCTATTGTGAAAAAAGAATTTGGTGTGTGTCAGTTCTTCCCAATCCTCCAGGGGAGAAGAAAATATGCACCAGATTGGTGCAGTGCAAGTTGTGTGGTAAACAGATGTCACATGGCACTGCAAAGAAATATAGCCTTTGCACATCAACCATGAAAACACCATGAGTGTGCATACCATCATATGGGAAGGGAAAGACCTGCAACATCGGGGGATGATACAGGTGCCTCAACCTCAGGACAAAGACCATATCCTGCTGAGGTTAATATTCCAGCTAGCTGCCCTGATTTGGAAGGGATGGTGACACACCGGGGCAAGTGTCACAACCCGGTGGCACTAAAACTTTGCAGTTTGTTAGAATATTCTAAGGCCATCAAAGATTTTTTCTTCTCCATTTTGTTTTTGTTGCTGTTATTGCAGGACACTGTTTTTGCAGAGTAATGCAAGTTCATCACATCCAGTTTATTTGTTTGCACGGTTTGCAAATTGTTTCGTTTTTTCATGAAAAATAACAAAAGCAAAAAAAATTAAAAAACTTGTTTACAATAAATTTGATCAAAGAGCTCCCCCTGTCTCTTTATTATTGTAGTGTATGCTTCTGTGTGTGTTATTAGGTGTATGAATATATACTTCAGGACTCATTTACAAGTCCCTTGCGCCACTGTAGCATAATTTTTTTGATGCTACGAAGGTGCAAAACAGTTCCCCACACCACACCGCATTTACAAACTGGTGCAATGTCACCATTGCGCCGGTTTGTAAACCCTTGCACCACATTATGCCTGTGCCAGGTATAATGCATGCAAGGGAGGCGTTCCCATGCAGGGAAGCCCAAAAAAATGGAGCAGTGAAATCTACCCAGGGCATGTGTTTAAACTGACACTAGACTCTTTTCAATGGATCTTAACAAGCTTTGCTGGACTAGCTTCAAACATTTTGGTGCTAGTCCAGCAAAGCGCCACAACTGCATCAAAGCTTTTGCACCATGGTGTGCTGTATTATAAATTCAGTGCTACCATGGTGTCATTAGGGGGTTGCAGAATGACGTAAGGAAACTGGTGCATCGGAGCTGATGCACCAGTTCTTTGCAAATGAGGCCCTTAGTATGTCTTAGCATGTTAGTGTACATATTAATGTTTATACCTAAGTGTGTGCATGGGTGTGTTAGTGTATATATTAGTGTGTGCCTGGCTGTGTCAGTGTATGCATCAGTGTGCGCTTGGAAATGTTAGTGTGTGCCTTGTTGTATCAGCATATATCTGAGTGTTTGCTTGGGTGTGTCAGGGTATGCATCTATAGATGCCTGGTTGTGTTAGTGTGTACGTCAATGTGTGTCTACATGTATCAGTGTATGCATGAGTGTGTGCTTTGGTGTGCATTGTATGCTTCAGTGTGTGCCTGGATGAATTAGTACATGGACCAGTATGTGCCTGGATGTATTAGTGTATGCATCAGTGTGTGTGGGTGTATCAGCATATCCATGAGTGTCTGTTTGGCTGTATCAGGGTATTTCCCTTTTTTACTGTTCTCAGCTTTTATAGGTTTCCACTGTAAACAATGTGTTGTATAGAGGCTCATAAATGAACAGTGGGGAAAAAGCAATCATATTGTTTGTAGAAAAAATAAATATGTAACTGCATAGTAGGTCACTGTAAATTAGCAACACTATGCATCACACTCACTACAACTGATTAACCAATTGCTTTAGCTATACTTATTGAACTAATAAAATGAAACATATGCTTAAGCTAACTGCTTTTTTAAAGAGTTATAATACAATTAATATGTATGGAGGATAGTCTTACATGAAAAGCCTTATATACACATCAGCCCTAGTTGCCTTATGATGTCATAGACACTTGTAATCCATCAAGTAGAAGTGAAGAATGTCAGTGTTCCAATTCTAATACTTTTTATAACTTTGTAACTCTTATTGCAACATCTGTTTAACTGTAATGTTCTTCTTATGATATTGTGTCCATCTGGATTAACTTTTTAAAAACAAATTCAAAATCCAGAAATAAAACAAACTTTTTTCGTAAAAAAATAATTATTTTAGCAGTATTTGTTTCTCCAAAAAATATGTGTGTGTCTTGGTTTTTAGTTTGTGATGTCTGTCCAATTTAGTGGCATCTGTGTTTCTTTCCAAGAGTAAGTGCATACCAGTATTTTGAATACCCTCTATAGACATCACCCTTGGTAGGTGATATGATGTCTTAAATCATTGTACTAGAAGTGTTTTTTTTTTTCAGCAGTAATCCTCCATAGAATTTCAGTTCAAGAAACAGAAGATGGGAATTTGGTAGTTTAGACGTAATCTTTTCTTGAGCATAAGGTAGCTGTCGTATCTGTCCATCAAGTGATATTTTTTAAGTAGGTGTGTCTAAATGTAATAATTAACCTCTCTATAAAATATAAAATATAAAAACTATATGGATATATGTTTTTTTTTTAAATAGAGATTTGTCCAGCTTAAATTTTTTTGTAATTTGTCTTTCCAATTTACATCCATCTGTTGTGCAGATGTAGCATTAGGATTATATATTTGCCACTTCTTCTTATATTAAAAGTTGATTCTGATATTTTATTGACAACTTGAGCAGGTATTATTCTGTGATGCTTATTTAAACAACCTGGCAGAATTGACAGCTTTACAGTCTGCTAGAGTTAAGTAGATACATTGTTCTGAAACTATTTGTGTTTTTAATGAAAAAGAATAATTTTCACAGTCATGCTGCCATGAGAAACTAAGTCCAAATATGGCATTGGTAGGAACTATCTCTTCTTCTCAGATACCACATAGTACCATCAAGAACTCTTGTGCATCTTATAAAATATTTGGGTGAAGTGAACTGATCCAGTGCACAGATCTACAAGACGTCTAAATGAGATACAGAATATGTTTTTTCTATCACTGCATAAGCATTCTAACAAAGAAAAGTATGCAGAGCACAATCGTTTGTCTATTTTCTGTTTAAGTGTGTGAACAAGATGAGGTAACAATAACAGTGCATTGAGAACCAAAGTGGCAAAGCTATTGACTCAAGAGGGGTCATAAATACATCTGGTATTCTTAGTATTTTGTTTCTTCAAAATGTCCTTGTTTTCTTTTTTCAGCAACGTCACTGTCATTCTTAGAATGTTTTTACTTTCCCAAGATGCTAGTTTTTTTTGTAAACTGGAAACTGTCCTAAAATAAGGAGCATAAACACTTCCTAAATACTTTGCACTACTTCAATCAACATTTACTTTACTGTCATCAATGTCTATGAGATGCAAATTGGACAAACCTCTAACCCGTGATAAGGCTACATATGGCATGCCTTGAAGTATAGGTATTAGTCATACAATGGATTTCCTTTCTTAAATGAAATTGAACACTAGTTGTGCTGCTGACTTCTTTGTAGGAAATAGTTTCTTTATAAGTAGATTTTCTAAGCAATGTTTTCCCTCTTTTGTGAGAAATCCGACTATAATATTTTTGAGAACATTTCCATATTCCATGTCAGATGCTGGATGCATATTCCTAAGTAGTCCCTTGTATTGGAAGTTTAACCAAATGTTTACATTTCCCATACTTCCCAAAGAAGAAAACATGTCTTCATGTAAAAGTGTCTTGAACACAGGCTGTCCTTTCAAGGGGTAAACTGTAGTAGATCTCTGAATACGTTTTCCTCCAAATAGTACTCCATAGTCTGTCTTCAGATTCTGTTGCATTCTCAAATGGACAAATGCAAGCATTAAATTTAAGACCATGCTCACCTCATCACTGATTCAAAGTTTCAATTTCTTGAGCATTCTGGAAACTTAATGGTACGATTCCCAAGATAACTTTTGGTGCTCCATTTTGTTGTCATGTTCCACAGGTAGCACCAGTAGTCGATGCTAAATAGTTCCTTTAATATTGTCTACAGTTAATCCAGTTGGTTCTGTTCCTTCATACAACTAATTCATGTTTGTAGTCCTCTGTAAGTAAATGGTGAGAACATTAACTAAAATGTTTGCCCAGAGCCAGCTTGCCCACTGACATATAATACAATAAAATGTTTAACATTTACATTCATTCATTTTGTGGAGGAATCCATGCTCTATTTTTTTTTTACCTTCATATACATTTCTTTCTGCTTGGTGTTCAGTTGTCTGACTAACTGCTCCAAATCAACACTTTCTTTTCTTGCTTGTTGCATTGCAGTCTCCACCTAATTCATGATGATGGCAGCTTCATTTTCAATTATTGGTTGTCCAAGAGGATGTTGACTTAAAGGTCCTGAACACCTACTGCTTTGTGAAATGTTCTTTGCTAGCTCAGCAGCAATTGTTTCCTCCTGTTTAGTGTCATCATTTATTCATGTAGCTGGGAAAGACTGAACACTGAGGGCCTCATTACGACTTTGGCAGTCCTTTCATAGGACTGCCAAAGCTGCGGCAGGCGAAAGACTGGCAGTAATGGAGGTTTCTTGCCCGCCATATTAGGAGTTTTCCACTGGCTCAGCAGAAAACTCACCATGTGACAGCACCCATTGCGCATTTCACTGCCCTTAATTCTGACAGTGAAATGTGTGATAAGGCTGTCCATGGAGGCCTCTGTACTGCCCATGTTGGCGTTGAGACCACCATGCAAAGGCTGGCAGAAAGGAGAATCGTTATCCCCAAGGCAGTGCTGCTTGGAGCGCTGCCCTGGCAGATTGCGACTGCTGAGACTGCCAGGCTGTTGAAAGGCGGCAACATGGCAGTGCCGGCAGTTGGCTCGTGACCCATCTGCCACTGTCATAATTGGGCGGTCAGACTGCCCTGTCTACGACAGTCCGAATACCATCACGAGTGTGGCGGTCTTGTAACACTCGTAATGAGGGCCTGAATGTCATCTATCACAGCATTGAAAAAATCTTCATAACAGTCATAGGGGGTCATTCCGACCCCGGCGGTCAAGGACTGCCGGGGCCGGGGATGCGGGAGCACCGCCAACAGGCTGGCGGTGCCCCGCAGGGCATTCTGACCGCGGCGGTTTGGCCGCGGTCAGAAGAGGAAAACTGGCGGTCTCCCGCCGGTTTTCCGCTGCCCTGGGAATCCCCCATGGCGGCGCAGCTTGCTGCGCTGCCATGGGGGATTCCGACCCCCTCACCGCCATCCTGTTCCTGGCGGCTCCGACCGCCAGGAACAGGATGGCGGTGAGGGGTGTCTTGGGGCCCCTGGGGGCCCCTGCAGTGCCCATGCCAATGGCATGGGCACTGCAGGGGCCCCCGTAAGAGGGCCCCACTTTGTATTTCAGTGTCTGCTTTGCAGACACTGAAATACGTGACGGGTGCAACTGCACCCGTCGCACCTTCCCACTCCGCCGGCTCCATTTGGAGCCGGCCTCCTCGTGGGAAGGGGTTTCCCGCTGGGCTGGTGGGCGGCCTCCTGGCGGTCACCCGCCAGCCCAGCGGGAAAACCAGAATGGCCTCCGCGGTCTTTCGACCGCGGAGCGGCCATTTGGCGGTTCCCGCCAGGCGGGCGGCTACCGCCGCCCGCCAGCCTCAGAATGAGGCCCATAATGTCTGACTAACTCCGAATCAGAACACCAATGCTTAAACAGTTGCAGAAGTACAAAGTACAAAACCTCTCTGTGGTTTACTAAACTTCCTTTTGTGTGTTGAATCAAACAACTGTCGCAACCAAATAGTGCATAATTCCCATTATCCATGTTTTCTGTCACATTGTTTCTAATCGTTTAGTGTTGCAGAATCTCGTAAAGACATTTGTTTTGCTGTGGACACCTTCATGGATAGTAAGTATTCAACATATTTCTTTTCACAATATCTGTACTTTCCAGATCCAACTCTGCTAGGTACTGAATTTGTGGGAAAAACGTCAAGACTCAGTTTCACGTATTTGCAAGCCTAGACTGACTCATATAATTCCCTATGACTTTGAGTACAAATTGACTGAGCTAAACCTGTCACAGCATTCATAGGAACTTATTTCTTTACGTGAAAGCATTTTCAAGCTGAAGCTCCTCCCATGTTTCCTTCCTCTCTGTGTTTTCTTATTTTGTAATTTATGAAGTGACATAACACGGATGGATTTGTCTGCAACAAATTATATATAAATGTTTCCTCAATTGCAGAATGACAAAATTATAGTCATTAATTTATTTAGAAGTCTCTGTTCTTCTGAGATTGTATTTTTTTTTGGGTGATTTTTATGCCAGTGTATTTATGACCGCTGGTACAATGCTGTTCACTCTTCCTTTGAAATTGATAGGTCTTGGAAATCCAAAATGACACATTGTATATAATTTTCCTTTACATCTGTACTTTCAATGAGAATACTTGCCACATCTATGTGTTTGAAAGCATAGAACTTTTTGTCTTAGTCCTTTATAATCATTGCCTTTTGGGATGATGCATGTCACATACTGTTCTATGAAAGATAGCACGGAGTCATCACTGTTGGGTCCAAATTCTGGTGTATATTTTATCCAGCATGTGAATATGAGGAGCACCTCTTGACTGGTGCGCTCAACCACAAAAAAATCTGTGTTTTCAACAAAAGGAGGATTAATTTGTTTGCATATGAAACCCAGGTATGCTTGAAACCTGTGGCTAAAAAACCTACAAACATTAGCAGGATCCAAAGAGCAAAGTTCTACTGCTGTTTCAAATTGATGTCCTTAATGTTAGTGTTTGTTTCTCATAAAAAACTCAAGTAAATCATCATATATGTATTCAGGCCAACTAACTGTCATAAACTAAGTAGGTGCACCTACGTTTTGCAACATATATTTAAGTTCTCCATGACAAGAATACCATCATCATTGGCACCACACTGATACGCCATCAAATTAATCAAATTGTACTCCAACTTTTCAACATTACCTTCCTTATCTTCTGATTTTTGTCTACCCACTTTTTCAATATGTCCACTTGATGGTAATGTTCATCATCAATACAACTTAGGTCTCCAACAAACATCAACATTTTTGTTAAAAACATTTTTTTCTTTGAAGTGTAATGTGGGTTTTTTGACTTTACTAACACCCACTAATTCTTGCCAGATGTTTTTGATTTTGGTGGGCACAGCTTTTACTAGAATGATGACTGGTTTGTCAATATTTCTCCCTAAACCCACAGTCTCATATTCAATTTAAAATCTAAAGGTAAGTAGACAAATCTTCATTTAAGTCCTTTCTGCAGCTCTGTAGGTATTAGTGCCCCAGTCTTCGGTCCCATTTGAACCATTGCTTCAAAAGGGTGTTAAGTGTGTATGAGAATTGATTCACAACCATTTAATTGTTGAAGTTCTTCTAGGATTGATACCAATTCTACCTTGTTATGTATTGCTCTTGATGGCATTTTATTATTCTCTAATGCATCATAACAATGATCACAAATAGAGGGTCATTCTGACCCTGGCGGCCGGTGGCCGCCAGGGCCACCGACCACGGGAGCACCGCCAACAGGCTGTCGGTGCTCCAATGAGCATTCTGACCGCAGCGGTTCAGCCGCGGTCAGAAGCGGAAAGTCAGCGGTCTCCCGCTGACTTTCCGCTGCTCTTTGGAATCCTCCATGGCTGCGGAGCGCGCTCCGCAGCCATGAGGATTCTGACCCCCCCTACCGCCATCCAGTTCATGGCGGGAAAGCCGCCATGAACAGGATGGCGGTAGGGGGGGTCGCGGGGCCCCTGGGGGCCCCTGCCGTGCCCATGCCAATGGCATGGGCACGGCAGGGGCCCCCGTAAGAGGGCCCCGAAAAGTATTTCAGTGTCTGCCTTGCAGACACTGAAATACGCGACGGGTGCCACTGCACCCGTCGCACCTTCCCACTCCGCCGGCTCGATTACGAGCCGGCATCCTCGTGGGAAGGTCGTTTTCCCCTGGTCTGGCGGGCGGTTTTACTGGAACCGCCCGCCAGCCCAGGGGAAAACTCGTAATACCCGCCGCGGTCTTTTGACCGCGGCGCGGTAATTTGGAGGGCGGGATCCTGGCGGGCGGCCTCCGCCGCCCGCCAGGGTCATAATGAGGCCCATAGTTTCCTTTGTTGCCAAATCAAAACATTATTCCACAAATAAATATACACTAAATTCCTGCACTTATCTCTCTTCTCTTTCTAATTTTTTGAGAATGCAACTACTTTGCGAGTTTTCCTTTTGTACTGAGTGCAATGACAACAAATACAAACATAGTTTGGTTTCACTGATGAAAATGTGCTAAACTTAGCTATTGCTTGTGTAAAATGTCTATTTGTAATTTATAAGTCCTGCTGCTCTACAACTCCAGTCACCAGCTCCTCATTTTCTCTGCACTCCTCTTCAAGACCAAAGAAATGAAACTGAACATCTTCACAAACCTTTCCATCTCTACCATAGTACCAAGCAATAGAGCTCTGTTCATGTCTCCTAAACATATAGCAGCAGGTTCCCCGTCCAAAACAATTTTTTTAGTTTTTGTTAGCTTTGGCCCAGCCTTCATCACAAATGACTTAGATCTATTAATTTTAAGACCAAGGTTTCCCATGAATATATTATAAGCATTCAATAAAATTTGAAGGCCATTGCTGTCCCTGAAATGAGTACGGCGTCATCCGCATACAATAGTACTGGAGTTAGGGAATTATTAATAATTTGCAGATCCTTCCCCGATTCACAGAGAGATCTCTCTAGCCCATTTATATAAAGAAAAAAAAGAAAGGGGGCCAGCACACAACCCTGCCTAACCCCCTTTTGTGAAGGGAACTTCTCTGTTAAACCACCGAACTTGAGCCGATGTACAAGCATGCAGTCTGCTAAGCAGGACAATTATATATTTATCCACCCCCATATTTAGCATAGCCATCCATAATTTCTCTCTATTGACTGTATCGAAAGCACAAGACAGGTCCATAAATGCTAGATGTACACACCCATTTTTGACTTTCGTGTATTTTTGAACTATAAGAGTCAAGTTGAATGTTTGTTCTACTGTACCCAACCCAGGTTGAAAGCCAAAGTGCACTTCTGAAAGACAGTTAGATTCAATTGCCCAGTTTTCCAGCTTATTTAAGATCACTCTGCATAAAATTTGAACTGAGCTGTCCAACAGGGAAATTGGTCTGTAGCATAAAGGATCTGCCCTATCCCCCTTCCTGAAAATCTGAACAATAATCGCCTCTCTCCAAGTATCTACTAATGGGCCTGTCATAACAGATCTCAAAACATTGTGAGCAACGGCCCGCAAAAATCAGGAATCGCTTTATATAAATCAACAGGAACTTTGTCTGGGCCAGGTGCTTTCTCAGGAGGGCAGTCTTGAATAGCCTGTTTTACGTCAGCTACACTTATAGCATTACTAAAAGCAGCACTAATCGAAGCATTTCCTATTGTCATAAGGCAATTCGTATCATCTTGTGGGGCATTGTTCTCTATTGCAAACTTTTTTGAGAAATAATCCACCCAGGTTTGAGCTGGAATGACAGTATCCATAGTCATTTCATGCTTATCATTCAACAAAGGGGAGATAACCACTCGCCAAAATATATTGTATCTTTATTTTTACGTGCTTCAATCGGTTCCTCCCAAGCAGACTCACTCAATTCAGCCTTCCTAATAGCAAGTACTTTCTTATAACTATTTCTTGCAATTTTAACTGCTTGTCGATCTTGAGGAGATGCATTAATAATTCTCTTTGGATTTTTTAGGGATAGGGTACATGCATGATTGAACCATCGAGGGCCTCTTATTTTATTAGTGCTGGAGCACTGCAATTTTTCAGCCATATACTTTGTTAACGAAGAAAAGGCATAGACAATTTAGTGGGGGGGCATATCTTCACTCAAGGTTGTCATAACATCTGTCCATTTATTCAACATTAAGGTGGTCATTACAACCCCGGCGGACGTTGTTAAAGCGGCGGTAAGACCGCCAACAGGCCGGCAGAAAAAAATTTGCGCGGCGGTACAAACAAACTTCGCGGCTGTCACCACCAACAGACAGGCGGGAGACAATGTACCGCCCACACTATTATGACAGGCCAATCCGCCACCTTTTCCGGGGCGGATTCACCGTGGATAAAAACACGGCGGAAACAGGAATTTCGAAGGGAAAACGCTCACCTCATCACACTCCACGAAGAACGAGGACACCATGGAACCGGAACTCCAAATCTTACCTGCGATAGTCTTCCTGATCCTGTACTAGGAGCACGAACGCCGGCGGCAAAGAGCACAGTGAGTACTGCACCTACGACACAGGGGAGGGGGAGGCAAAAAACAGGGACACGCAACACCCCCACCCCCACCCTCACCCACTACAACACACACACTAATACATATCTATACATTATAGTTACACCCCCCAAAACCCCCCAGAAGAATGCAAAGACAAAAGGAAATGAGTGTAACCATTGTAATCTATTAAAATGCAGTACGCAAAAATATACATATTTACACTATTAACAAAATATACACCAAGAATAGAAGTCCAGGTATTGCACCATTTATAGTCCGTGGACCACTGGGCCCAAAATGCATGGACGAGGCCCACACTCGATACCAGATCAAAACAGAGAGAACACTGCAGGGGCATCAGATAGAAAAACAACAGGCACCTCAGGGGGAAGGGAAGGGGGGGTACCTCAGCCAGATGAGTGCACGACGTCAGATCCACGAGGGGGCTCAATGCCCACTGTTCAATCCTGGGAGTGTAAAGCCACAGTCTCTCAAGTCTCTACAGTGGGTGGTTTGCCCACTGCATTATCCTGGGGAGTGCAAAGCCACAGCCTCTCACGTCTCTACAGTGGGTGGTTTGCCCACTGCATTATCCTGGGGAGTGCAAAGCCACAGTCTCTCAAGTCTCTCCAGTGGGTGGTTTGCCCACTGCATTATCCTCGGGAGTGCAAAGCCACAGTCTCTCAAGTCTCTCCAGTGGGGGGTTTGCCCACTGCATTATCCTGGGGAGTGCAAAGCCACAGTCTCTCAAGTGCATAACAGTCTCCACTTGTTCTGGAGGGGGACTGGTGCCCAGAGTGCTTCATCCTGTGAAGGACAGAGGTAGTGGATGCATGTCTCCACTGGTTCTGGAGGGGGACTGGTGCCCAGAGTGCATCACTCACCCCGTGACGGTCCCAGTTGCGTCAGTTCCCCTGCCGCTCATGGGCTAGCGGTGCTTGAGTTGGCGGTGCCCTGTTCAGCGGTGCTTGAGTTGGCGGTGCCCTGTTCAGCGGTGCTTGAGTTGGCGGTCCTTCATGGCCCAGCGGGTCTTGTGCTGGCGGTCCTTCATGGCCCAGCTGGGCTGGGGCTGGCGGTCCTTCATGGCCCATCTGGGCTGGCAGTCATTCATGGCCCATCTGGGCTGGGGCTGGCGGGGCCCTCCTGAGCAGCTGGGATGGGGCTGGCGGGGCCCTCCTGGGCAGCTGGGATGGGGCTGGCGGGGCCCTCCTGGGCAGCTGGGATGGTGCTGGCGGGCCCGCCTGGGAAGCGGGGATGATGGTGGTCTTCTCCGCTGTGCTGCTCTTCCCAGACTTGCCGGGTTTCTTGTGGCCCTTCCCCACCTTGGGAGGTGTCACAGCTGAGTCCACACTCCCACCGGGACCCCTGGGAGCGGCTTGGGTGGCTGGAGTCTTCCCCCTCTCCCGCTGGGCACTGGCCAACCGCTGATGCTCCAAAGGGGGGACTGGCTGTGCTGTGGCTCTGTGCCACACTGGCAGTCCTGGTGGCTGGTGAACTCCACATACCTGTGACTCAAGGCACCACTGGTCCCGGAGATGTTGTGGCTGTGGTGCTACTTCGGGACCTATGAGATGGACAGGGTTGGGGGAGGAGTGGGAAAAAGGTCAAGGCTGGACAGGAAAAGTTTTTGGGACACACTGGGACGCGTAGCTGGAGGGGGTTTGGGAGTGGAGGACGAGGTGGTGGTTGTAGGAGGTGTACGTTTGGTGACTTTGGGTGAAGATGCATGCGCTGAAGGCTGTCGTGAGGTGGATGGCTGTTGGGTGGGTGTGTGCCTGCGTTTGTGTATCTTGGGAGGGGGCGTCACAGACACACTGGGAGAGGACACAGGGGACGTGTGAATGGTAGTGGGGGTGGTGACTGCACGTGAGCGGGGTGTGCTGGTGGGTTTGCTGGTGAGAGACGTAGTGGCTGTAGAGGTAGTGCATGCAGGTGTGTGCGTAGACGAGACTGGGAGGGAGGAGGGAGACGACGAGGAGGGGGACACAGTGGAGGCAGTGGATGTTGGTGTGTCTGCATGTATGTGATGCTTGCGTGAGTGAATGTTGGATGTGTGGTGCTTATGTTTGCCTGAGCTTCCCTTGTGTGTTGAGGTGTGTGCAGGCTGGTCTGATGGTGTGCTTGGGATAGGCATAGGTACAGGGGATTGGGTCTGGGTGGAGGAAGTTGGAGGGGGGAGGCTAGACACTGGGACAATGGCTGCCAACAGTGCTGAGGCCAGAGTTTGAAAGGCTCGGTGAAGGGCCGCCTGACCAGAATGAATGCCCTCCAGGAATGCATTAGTTTGTTGCAAATGCCTTTCTACACCCTGGATGGCATTCAAAATGGTAGACTGCCCAACAGTGAGTGACCTGAGGAGGTCAATGGCATCCTCACTGAAGGCAGCAGGTGTGACTGGGGCAGGGCCTGAGGTGCCTGGGGCGAAGGTGATGCCCACCCTCCTGGGTGAGAGGGCACGGGCGAAGGCTGAGGGGCTGCTGGGATGGCGGTGCTGGTAGGGGGGGTGGCGTCTGTACCTGTAGATGTGGGGGGCACAGATGTTGCCGCCACTACAAGGGAGCTCCCATCAGAGGACGAGTCCGTGTCGCTGGTGCCAGCTCCAGTCCCCGCCGTGGAGCTCCCCTTGCCCTCCGTCCCACTGGTGAATTCTGAGTCCGTAGTGTGGCCCTCCATGGCCATGTGGGATGCAGCTCCCTCGTGCTCCGGTGCCACTGCTCCTCCGCCTGATGATGCTAATGCACACAAGAACAGGGAAACCAAAAAAAGGGGGGGGGACGACGGAAGAAAGACATGTTGAGTGCATGGATTACCGCTACCGTTGGCGGACAAGACAGACACAGAAGCCCCCTGCACTACGCCGCGCTCTTGGGCTCTACAGTGCAATTCCTGGGAAATGGCCTACAAGGCTATGGACGACATCTGCACACATGGATGACACAGGGGCATGAATAGCTATACTTGGCACTCTACAGAGGTGGGGTGGAGGGCCACAGGGCCATGCCTTATGGAGGTACCTAGCCTACGGAACTCGCCCTGGCCTAGGGAAACCCACAGCCCTCCTCCCCCACTCATACAACTCCACTGCGCACAATGTCAGCTGAATGAGAGTGTACTCACCCCCTTGTGTCTGCTGTGATACCCTCAAGCACCCATCCAACTCCGATTAGGCCACCGCCAGGATCCTGCACATCAGGGGGGTCCATAGTTCGACGAGCACCCCTCCTCAGCTGAGCCTTCGCCGTCTTCTTGCTCCAGTAGCAAATGTCCTCCTATCTTTTCCTGCAGTGGGTGCTCCGTCTGTGGTAGACCCCCAGGGTCCGGACGTCCTTGGCGATGGCACACCAAATATCTTTCTTCTGGTGGGCGCTGACCTACATGAAATGTACAGGGGAAGAAGAGAAGTCATTACCAACTGCACCGTCACAGTGATTGGCCCCCATCCCTACCCTTGCCATGTGGTACATGCACCCACCGTCTTTCATGCACGCAGAACTCTGCCCCCTTCCTTCTTACATCCAGCCCTCTCCACACAGGCATAGCCCATACAACATGCTCCCTGTGTACTTACCTGTTTGTCTGGAGGACCGAGGAGTAGCGTGTACTGGGGGAGGACCCCATCAACGAGCTTCTCCAACTCCACCGATGTGAAGGCAGGGGCCCTTTCCCCAGACGCACGAGCCATTGTCTCTTCCAGACCGAGGTCACAGCAGCACTTGCAGTGTAGGTCCTCTACTGTCGAAGATCAATTATCAAGTGATTGAACAGATAGAAAATGGCGGTAACGTCCGCGGCGGTCACGTCCGCGGCGGTGCGTACCGTCACCGCCGGCGTACATCGTCATTAGCTCCTGGGACCCATAGGGTCCCTGTTGTCAATGTCTTCCTCTGCTTCCTCCTCATCACTGTCCACAGTCTCCACAGCTGCCACAACACCGTCATCTGGACCATCCTCCTGCAGAAAAGGCACCTGTCGTCGCAAAGCCAAGTTGTGAAGCATACAGCAGGCCACGATGATCTGGCATACCTTCTTTGGTGAGTAGAATAGGGAACCACCTGTCATATGGAGGCACCTGAACTTGGCCTTCAGGAGGCAGAAGGTGCATTCGATAACCCTCCTAGTCCGCCCATGGGCCTCATTGTAGCGTTCCTCTACCCTGGTCCTGGGATTCCTCACTGGGGTCAGTAGCCATGACAGGTTGGGGTAACCAGAGTCCCCTAATATCCACACACGGTGCCTCTAGAGTTGACCCATCACATAAGGGATGCTGCTATTCTGCAGGATGTAGGCGTCATGCACAGAGCCAGGGAACATAGCATTTACCTGGGAGATGTACTGGTCTGCCAAACATACCATCTGTACATTCAAGGAATGATAACTCTTCTGGTTCCTGTACACTTGTTCACTCCTGTGGGGGGGGACCAGAGCCACATGGGTCACATCAATGGCACCTATGATGATGGGGATATGTCCAAGGGCATAGAAGTCACCTTTAACTGTAGGCAAATCCTCCACCTGAGGGAAAACGATGTAGCACCGCATGTGTTTCAGCAGGGAAGACAACACTCTGGACAACACGTTGGAAAACATAGGCTGGGACATCCCTGATGCCATGGCCACTGTAGTTTGAAATGACCCACTTGCAAGGAAATGGAGCACTGATAGCACCTGCACTTGAGGGGGGATTCCTGTGGGATGGCGGATAGCTAACATCAGGTCTGGCTCCAACTGGGCACACAGTTCCTGGATTGTGGCACGGTCAAACTTGTAGGTGATGATCAAACTTCTTTCCTCCATTGTCGACAGGTCCACCAGAGGTCAGTACACCGGAGGATTCCGCCATCTCCTCACATGTCCCAGCGGACGGTGCCCAGGAAGTACAACAGCGACCACAGAGTCAAACCACTCAGAGTTATGTACCCACAGTCTACACAGAACACCATTCATACAAAAAATGTGGCCTGTATTTGTGTTGTGAGACAAGGCCTAGGTATGTGTGACGCAGTTGGTAATTAGGCCATGTGGGCCCCTGAAATGGCGGCTGCCTGACCTCTAAACTGGGACAATGGGATGTGAGGTAACTGCGCTGGTGTTGTACACCGTCGCGGTAGGCGGTCGAAGACCGTGGCGCAATGCTTCATTGTTTAACATTGGACCCTATAGGTCCCAGGAGCCAATGACGATGTACGCCGGGGGTGAGGGTACGCACCGCCGCGGACGTGACTTCCTCGGACGTGACTGCCATTTTCTATCTGTTCAATCACTCGATACCTGATCTTCGACAGGAGAGGACCTACACTGCAAGTGCTTCTGTGACTTCTGTCTGGAAGAGACAATGGCTCGTGCGTCTGGGGAAATGGCCCCTGCCTTCACTGCAGAGGAGTTGGAGAAGCTCGTGGATAGGGTCCTCCCCAATACACGCTACTCTACGGTCCTCCAGACCAACAGGTAAGTACACAGGGAGCACGTTGTATGGGCTATGCCTGTGTGGAGAGGGCTGGTTGTAACATTGAAGGGGGCACAGCTCTGCGTGCATGAAGGACTGTGAATGAATGTGCCACCTGGCAAGGGTAGGGATGTGGGCCACTCACTTAGACAGTGCAGTTGTTAATGACTACTCTTCTTCCCCTGTACATGTCATGTAGGTCAGCGCCCACCAGAAGAAGGATATTTGGCATGCCATCGCCAAGGACGTCCGGAACCTGGAGGTCCACCACAGACGGAGCACCCACTGCCGGAAAAGATGGGAGGACATTTGCCGCTGGAGCAAGAAGACGGCAGAGGCTCAGCTGGGGATGGCCTCCCAACTTGGGAGGGGTGCCCATCGAACCATGACCCCCCTGATGTTCCGGATCCTGGCTGTGGCCTACCCTGAGTTGGATGGGCACTTGAGGGCATCACAGCAGACACAAGTTGGTGAGTAGAACATCATTCAGCGGACTTTGCACTCAGTGAAGGTGTCTGGGTGGGGGAGGAGGGCTGTGGGTTTCCCTAGGCCAGGGCGAGTTCCGTAGGCCAGGCCCCTCCGTAATGCAGGCCATGTGGCACCCCACCCCAACTCTGTAGAGTGCCAAGTACAGGTATTCATGCCCCTGTGTCATCTATGTGTGCAGATGTCGTCCATAGCCATGTAGGCCATATCCCAGGAATTGCATCTGTAGAACCCCACATCGCGACGTAGTGCACGGGGCTGCTGTGTCTGTATTGTCCGCCAACTGTAGCGGTAAGCCATGCACTCAACCTGTCTTTCTTCTGTTGGCCCCCCCTTTTTGTGGTCTTCCTGTTATTGTGTGCATCAGCATCATCAGGCGGAGGTACAGTGGCACCGGAGCACGAGGGAACTGCGTCCCACATGACCATGGAGGGCCACACCACGGACTCAGAATACACCAGTGGGAAGGAGGGCGAGGGGAGCACCACGGCGGTCACAGGATCTGCAACCAGCGACACGGACTCGTCCTCCGATGGGAGCTCTCTTGTGGTGGCGGCAAAATCTATGCCCCCCACTTCTACAGGTACAGCCACCACCCCCCTACCAGCACCGCCCTCCCAGCAGCCCCTCAGCCTTCGCCCCATGCCCGCTCACCCAGGAGGGTGGGCATCACCTTCGCCCCAGGCACCTCAGCCCCTGCCCCAGCCACATCTGCTGCCCTCAGTGAGGAGGCCATTGACCTACTCAGGTCCCTCACTCTTGGGCAGTCTACCATTTTGAATGCCATCCAGGGAGTAGAAAGGGAATTGCAACACACAAATGCATTCCTGGAGGGCATTCATTCTGGTCTGGCTGCCCTTCATCGAACCCTGCAAACTCTGGCCTCAGCACTGATGGCAGCCATTGTCCCTGTATCTAGCCTCCCCCCTCCAACTTCCTCCACCCAGACCCAAGACCCTGTACCCCAGCCTATCCCAAGCACACCATCAGACCAGCCTGCACACACCTCACCACACAAGGGAAGCTCAGGCAAACATAAGCACCACACATCCCACAGGCACTCACGCAAGCATCACACACATGCAGACACACCAACATCCACTGCCTCCACTGTGTCCCTTCTCCTCCTTGTGTCCCTTCTCCCTCCCAGTCTTGTCTACACTCACACCTGCATGCACTACCACTACAGCCACAACGTCCCGCACAAGCACACCCACCACCACACCCCGCTCATGTGCACTCACCACCCCCACTACCATTTACACGTCCCCTGTGTCCTCTCCCAGTGTGTCTGTGACGCCCCCTCCGAAGATACACAAACGCAGGCACACACCCACCCAACAGCCATTCACCTCACAACAGCCTCTAGCCCATGCACTTGCACCCAAATCGACAAAAGTTACACCTCCTACAACCACCACCTCTTCCTCCACTCCCAAACCCCCTCCATCTACCCGTACCGGTGTCTCCAAACAACTTTTCCTGTCCACCCTTAACCTATTTCCCACCCCCCCCCCTTCCAACTCATAGGTCCCGTACTAGCACCTCAGCCAAAAAATCTCCGGGACCAGTGGTGCTACAGGTATGTGGAGTGCTCCGGCCACCAGGACACACAGTGTGGCACGGAGCCACAGCACAGCCAGTCCACCCCCTGTGAAGCACCAGAAGTTGCACAGTGCCCGGCGGGAGAGGGGGATGACTCCAGCCAGCAAAGCCGCTCACAAGGGTCCCGGGGGGAGTGTGGACTCAGCTGTGACTCCTCCCAAGGTGGGGAAGGGGCAGAAGAAATCTCTAAAATCTGGGAGGAGCAGCACGGCGGAGAAGACCGCCATCATACCCGCTGCCCAGGAGGCCACCGCCAGAGTCAATGCCTAGGAGGACAGCCCCATCGTCACTGGCCAGGAGGCCACCTCCGGAGTCACTGCCCAGGAGGCCAGCCCCTATGTCACTGCCCAGGAGGCCACTGCCAGAGTCACTGCCCAGGAGGCCAGCCCCATCGTCACTGGACAGGAGGCCACCGCCAGATTCACTGCCCAGGAGGCCAGCCCCATCGTCACTGGCCAGGAGGCCACCGCCATCCACAGCCCAGCTGGCCAGGAGGGCCCGCAAGCCACAGCCCAGCTGACCCATGAAGGACCGCCAGCCACAGCCCTGCTGGGCAATGAAGGACCGCCTTGGCAAGCACCGCTGAACAGACCAGGGACCGCTGAACAGGGCAAAGACCGCCATGGAATGCACCGCTGAACATGTTTGACACTGGCAACTCAAGCACCGCTGAACAGGCCAGGGACCGCTGAACAGGGCAAAGACCGCCATGGAATGCACCGCTGAACAGGTCTGACACTGGCAACTCAAGCACCGCTGAACAGGCCAGGGACCGCTGAAAAGGGCAAAGACCGCCATGGAATGCACCGCTGAACAGGTCTGACACTGGCAACTCAAGCACCGCTGAACAGGCCAGGGACCGCTGAACAGGGCAAAGACCGCCATGGAATGTACCGCTGAACAGGTCTGACACTGGCAACTCAAGCACCGCTGAACAGGCCAGGGACCGCTGAACAGTGATAAGACCGCCATGGAATGCACCGCTAGCCCATTTGCGGCAGGGGCAGTGACGCAACTGGGACCGTCATGGGGTGTGCGCTGCACTCTGGGCACCAGTCCCCCTCCAGAACCAGTGGAAACTTGCATCCACTCTGTCTGTCCTGCACAGGATGAAGCACTCTGGGCACAAAGCCCCCTCCAGAACGAGTGGAGACTTGCATCCACTCTGTCTGTCCTGCACAGGATGAAGCACTCTGGGCACAAAGCCCCCTCCAGAACCAGTGGAGACTTGCATCCACTACCTCAGTCCTTGGCAGGATGAAGCACTCTGGGCACAAAGCCCCCTCCAGAACCAGTGGAGACTTGCATCCACTCTGTCTGTGCTGCACAGGATGAAGCACTCTGGGCACAAAGCCCCCTCCAGAACCAGTGGAGACTTGCATCCACTCCGTCTGTTCTGCACAGGATGAAGCACTCTGGGCACAAAGCCCCCTCCAGAACCAGTGGAGACTGTTATCCACTTGAGAGACTGTGGTTTGCACTCCCCAGGATGGTACAGTGGGCATCCCACCCACTGCAGAGACTTGAGAGACTGTGGCTTTGCACTCCCCAGGATAGTACAGTGGGCAACCCACCCACTGCAGAGACTTGAGAGACTGTGGCTTTGCACTCCCCAGGATGGTACAGTGGGCAACCCACCCACTGCAGAGACTTGAGAGACTGTGGTTTCACACTCCCCAGGATAAAGCAGTGGGCATGGAGCCCCCTCGTGGATCTGGCCTGGTGCACTCATCCGGCTGAGGTGCCCCCCTTCCCTTCCCCCTGAGGTGCCTGTTGTATTTCTATCTGATGCTCCAGCAGTGTTCTCTCCGTTTTGATCGGGTATCTTGTGTCGGCCTCGCCCATGCATTTTGGGCCCAGTCGTCCACGGACAATGAATGGTGCAATATCTGCACTAGTAATCGTGGTGTATATTTTGTTTAATGTGTATATATATATGTATATATTTGCTTACTGTATTTTGATATATTACAATGGTTCAACTCATTTCCTTTTGTCTTTGCATTCTTCCGGGGGGGTTGTTATTGTAATGTATAGATATGCATTGGTGTGTGTGTTGTAGTGGGTGAGGGTGGGGGTGGGGGTTGGGATGTTGGTTGTGTGTGTCCCTGTGTTTTTGCCTCCCACCTCCCCTATGTCGTAGGTGCAGTACTCACCGTGGTCTTCCCCGCCGGCGTTGATGATCCTCGTATAGGAGCAGGAAGACTATCACAGGGAGTATATGGAGTTCTGGCTCCATGGTGCCCTCGTTCCTCGTGGAGTGTGTAGAGGTGCGCGTTTTCCCTTTGAAATGGCTGTTTCCGCAGTGTTTTTATCCGTGGTGAATCCGCTCCGGAAAGGGTGGTCGATTGGTAGGTTGTGATACTGTGGGCGGTACATTGTCCTCCGCCTGTCTGTTTACGGTGACCGCCGCACTGTTTGTCTGTACCGCCGTGGCGGTCTGAGTGTTAAAGTGGCTGTCTTTGTTGGCAGTTTCCGCCACGGTCATAATTCCAATTTTTTTACCGCCGGCCTGTTGGCGGTTTTACCGCCGCTTTAACACCATCCGCCAGGGTTGTAATGACCACCTATATGTGGTATAACCATTAATATATGGAGGCTCTATAAGCCAGGTCTCTTGGCAACAAATAACAAGATTTTCTGTCACTAATTTTAGCCAATCAAGTTTTCCCATTTTTATATCAGAGGCTCCCTTAGATTGCAGAACGGGCTGATGCAATGTATTTATCTCCGGAGTCCCCTGTGAAGGAGACCCAGTTGCTGATGGTCAGTCTAACTGCTCTAAAGAAACCAGGGGCTCAAATCTGTTAGACAGCATCAGGATGGTATCGAGCGGTTTGGAGACACCAAGATGGCTAAGATTCTGTTTTTCAGAGTATTGTAAATCAGATGGATTGAGCTTAGGTGAAGAAAGAATAAACTTAGATCGAGGTTGTACTCTTATAGACCCTACGGATTGCATTATAGTTGAAAAATGATGACGCAAGGCATTGACTATCCAGGGGCTCCTAAAGTTTACAATTATGCAATCCCCTTGTGACGACTTGGGGGATAAGCCAACCCAGGGGACCCTTCTTACACTTAAAATATCCTTGCAAAAATGTGCCCCCCTCCCTGAATGCTTTCCTACCCAGTGCGTCACTTTATTTAACAATGATGCATGAGACTCGTAGTGCGAGTTTCCTAGTGTAGGCACATTTTCCAGAATTGAAATATAGGGAACACATGCCAGCGGGATCCTTGGGTAAGTTGTTTGAGCTCTTATAAACACCTGGCCCTCACGATCCTCCAGCTTATCTGTTCCCCACTGGGATTGCATATTTGTAGAATTTGGTATTGCCACAGGATTCAAGGACTTTGAAGCTAAATTCTGGGCGGGATTAAGCCTATGTTTTTGATGTGGCAAAATAACCGGGGCTGGTGGGCGCACAGAGTCAGTATGGTTGAACTGAGATTCTACCCTCAGTGATGATGGATTTGTTGCCATTGATATAGAGTCAACCTTCTCCTCGAGAACAACCACTTTATCCAGAACCAAAGAACATAACTTTTTTATATCCCTGAGTTGGTTCTTAATCTGGCTAAGATAGTCAGTAGAGAGCTCCAAGGTCTTAGTGTCTCTTGTCTGTTTTCCAATAGTTCTTTTTAATGGGTTGGATTGTAGTTTTCCCTTTCTCTTCTCCTTTCCTATTAGGTCCTTTTCAAGCGCATGAGATTTTAAAGGGGACAGGGCTGGATCTGGAGAGGGGAATGTAACATGAGGAGAGATAACTTGCCTGCTTTTTTTGGGGGGTGGACTCTCAGAGGTCATAGAAGTACTTAGGTCAACTCGGGGATCCTTATCCATTATAACACAAGGATTCCCTGTCCTTGTCTTAGTTGATGGAGATTTTACATAGGGAGTCCTTTCTTCCATCTTACCTTTCCCTATTTTCTCAAGGGATGACTCTAATGTAGCTTCCACCCTCCCTATCTCTGACTCAATGACACCCATCACGGAGGTGGGATAGCTAGTTATCAGCCTGGGGGGGGACCTCCTGGATGGGGCCCCTCCTTCCACAATCTCCTTTGCGTTTCCCCATCAGGGCAAGCAAATCCTTGATTAAAAAACTGAATACCTTATGTTTTTTCCTTCCTTATAGAGTCCAATACCCAATGCTAGCCTAGGGTAAGGCTGAATTTTATACAACTCCTGTCAGGAGGGGAAGGACTAGTCACAGCTTCCTGCCACAGAGAATCTTAAAAATTATAGTCCTATGTCTCTCACCGTCTCCTGGTATGCGTATGAGTTGACAAGACAGAGAGTGTCTAGAAAAGCGTCTCAAATACCTAAAATAAAAGAAACTCCTCCTTCTCCTCCTTCAATCAGTGCTATTTCATGATTTGAGCCCGTTCACCGGGGCCCCTGAGAGAGGATTAAAGGGGGGCCCAGCCTCTTCCTGTCGATGACGGACAAGGCAGGAGCACAATCAAATCTTTAAAGGTGCTTGGCTCTGCCCCCAAAGGAAACATTGCCGGGACTCACCCCCGGTGGCTGCGTGATAAGCGGCAGAAGTCCAGCGCGTCCCGCAAGGCCGGAGCGCAATCAAATCTTTTAAGGGGCTTGGCTCAGCTCCCAAAGGAAACGTTGCCGGTACTCAACCCCGGGGCTGCGTGATAAGCGGCAGAAGTCCAGCGCGTCCCGCGAGGCGGGAGCGCGATCAAATCTTTAAAGGGGCTTGGCTCTGCCCCCAAACGAAACGTTGCCGGGACTCACCCCCGGTGGCTGCGTGATAAGCGGCAGAAGTCCAGCGCGTTATTCAGTTGATTTCAAACTCTGTTTTTTGCTTGACAGTTTTCTCTCATTTTGCTATTTTTTTACATACTTTTTTCAGAAACTCCTCAGTGCTCTTCCAGCTGTTATTTTTTTCCTCTCCACATTCTCTACCTTATCTATCTTTTTACTCTCCATTTGAATTAGGTAGTACTGTTTCCTCTGTTTCTTTATTCTCTGTCGCTTAACAGACACTGTGAGTCTTTACAAAGAACAAATTTACCTCTACAGAACATAGTACTAAATTACATACTATAACCAATTAGTGTGCTTGTGTGTTCATTTGTGTGTGCATGAGCCTGCCACTGACTGCAATAGTGTTTGCTGGGTGTACCAATGTCTGTCTTCATGTGCAATTGGGTGTGTTAAGTAGCTGTATCAGTGCATCCATGGATGTGTCAATGTCTATATCAGTGTCTGCTTTCTTCTGTGACTATGCGCATTGATATAATAATGGGTGTCGTAGTTGCTGCAACACAGAATCCCTTAGTGAGAGTGGCTATATCAGTGTTTATATGAGCATCTCTGTGTATGCATCAGTATGTGAATGGGTGTGTGAATCTCTTCATTAGAGTTTGGCAGTGTGTGTGAGTGTCTGCATCAGTGACTGTTTCTGTCTCTCACTAGCTCTATTAGTATTTACTGGATGTGGCAGTATCTCTATCTAACATCATGCAAAGGCTGGTGGAAAGGGGACTCGTAATCCCCAGGGCAGCGCTGCTTGCAAAACCACTAGACTGTCCACAGGCGGCAACCTGGTGGTGCCAGCGATTGGTCCGTAGCTCATCTGCCATGGCCATAATAGGGCAGTCGGACCGCCCCGTCTGCGCGGTCCGACTGCCATCTCGAGTGTGTTGGTCTTGAGACCGCCACACTGGGAATGAGGTCCTACATTTCTGGTTGTGTTAATGGGTGTGAGATACCCCTCTGGGTTTAAGAGGGGCTGTGACAGTATCTGCATGGGTCTGTGAGTGGGTGTGACAGTGTCTATCTTGGTGTCAGAGTGGGTGTGTCTGTCTGTCATCTGGGTGTGCTAGTTCATATGAGAATGGATGCTTGAGTGTGTCAGTGGGTTTGAAAGTGTCTCTCTGGATGTCAGAGTGGGTGTATCAGTGTCTGTCTGGAAGTGTATGTGGGTGTTAGTGCATCTATCTGGGTGTCACAGTGGCTGTGAGAGTGTCTGCTTAGGTATGTGAGTGGTTATGAAGGTATCTCTCTGGGTGTCAGAGTAGGTGTGAGAGCATTTAGGTGTGTGAGTGGGTGTGAGAGTGTCTGTCTGGGTGTGTGAGTGGGTGTGAGAGTATCTGCCTGGGTGGTTCAGTGGGTGTGAGAATGTCTGTTTGGGTCTGTGAATGGGTGTGAGAGTGTATGTCTGGTTGTGGGATAGTGTCTCTGTGGTGTGTGAGTCAGTGTGATAGTGTCTGTCTGGGTCTGTGAATGGGTGTGATAGTGTCTGGCTGGGTGTGTGAGTAGGTGTTAGAGTGTCTGTGTGGGTCTATGAGTCAGTGAGTCAGTGTGAGAGTGCCTGCCTAGGTCTGTCAAGGGGTGTGAGAGTGTCTGTCTTGGTGAGTGAGTGGTTGTGAGAATGTCTGTGTGGGTGTGTGAGTGGGTGTGAGAGCATTTGTGTGTATGAGTGGGTGTGACAGTATCTGCCTGGGTATGTGAGTGGGTGTCAAAGTCTGTGTCTAGGAGAGTATGTGGATGTAAGAGTGCCTGCCTAGGTGTGTGAGTAGGTTTCATAGTGTGCATCTGGGTCTCACAGTGGGTGTGAGGGTATGTATCTGGTTGTCAAAGCAGGTGTGAGAGTGTAAGTCTGGGTGAGTGAGTGAGTGCCAGAGTGCCTGCCTGGGTGTGAGTGGGTGTGAGTGTATGTGTCTGGGTGTCACAGTGTGGTGTTAGAATGTCTGGCTGAGTATCAGAGTGGGTTTGAGAGTATCTGTACAGGGAGTGCAGAATTATTAGGCAAATGAGTATTTTGACCACATCATCCTCTTTATGCATTTTGTCTTACTCCAAGCTGTATAGGCTCGAAAGCCTACTACCAATTAAGCATATTAGGTGATGTGCATCTCTGTAATGAGAAGGGGTGTGGTCTAATGACATCAACACCCTATATCAGGTGTGCATAATTATTAGGCAACTTCCTTTCCTTTGGCAAAATGGGTCAAAAGAAGGACTTGACAGGCTCAGAAAAGTCAAAAATAGTGAGATATCTTGCAGAGGGATGCAGCACTCTTAAAATTGCAAAGCTTCTGAAGCGTGATCATCGAACAATCAAGCGTTTCATTCAAAATAGTCAACAGGGTCGCAAGAAGCGTGTGGAAAAACCAAGGCGCAAAATAACTGCCCATGAACTGAGAAAAGTCAAGCGTGCAGCTGCCACGATGCCACTTGCCACCAGTTTGGCCATATTTCAGAGCTGCAACATCACTGGAGTGCCCAAAAGCACAAGGTGTGCAATACTCAGAGACATGGCCAAGGTAAGAAAGGCTGAAAGACGACCACCACTGAACAAGACACACAAGCTGAAACGTCAAGACTGGGCCAAGAAATATCTCAAGACTGATTTTTCTAAGGTTTTATGGACTGATGAAATGAGAGTGAGTCTTGATGGGCCAGATGGATGGGCCCGTGGCTGGATTGGTAAAGGGCAGAGAGCTCGAGTCCGACTCAGACACCAGCAAGGTGGAGGTGGAGTACTGGTTTGGGCTGGTATCATCAAAGATGAGCTTGTGGGGCCGTTTCGGGTTGAGGATGGAGTCAAGCTCAACTCCCAGTCCTACTGCCAGTTCCTGGAAGACACCTTCTTCAAGCAGTGGTACAGGAAGAAGTCTGCATCCTTCAAGAAAAACATGGTTTTCATGCAGGACAATGCTCCATCACACGCGTCCAAGTACTCCACAGCGTGGCTGACAAGAAAGGGTATAAAAGAAGGAAATCTAATGACATGGCCTGCTTGTTCACCTGATCTGAACCCCATTGAGAACCTGTGGTCCATCATCAAATGTGAGATTTACAAGGAGGGAAAACAGTACACCTCTCTGAACAGTGTCTGGGAGGCTGTGGTTGCTGCTGCACGCAATGTTGATGGTGAACAGATCAAAACACTGACAGAATCCATGGATGGCAGGCTTTTGAGTGTCCTTGCAAAGAAAGGTGGCTATATTGGTCACTGATTTGTTTTTGTTTTGTTTTTGAATGTCAGAAATGTATATTTGTGAATGTTGAGATGTTATATTGGTTTCACTGGTAATAATAAATAATTGAAATGGGTATATATTTTTTTTTGTTAAGTTGCCTAATAATTATGCACAGTAATAGTCACCTGCACACACAGATATCCCCCTAACATAGCTAAAACTAAAAACAAACTAAAAACTACTTCCAAAAATATTCAGCTTTGATATTAATGAGTTTTTTGGGTTCATTGAGAACATGGTTGTTGTTCAATAATAAAATTAATCCTCAAAAATACAACTTGCCTAATAATTCTGCACTCCCTGTATGGGTGTCACAATGTGTGTGTGTGTTCATGTGTTAGTTTGATTCACAGATAAATCTGTGGGTGTGCCACAGATTTACACAGAGAGCCACAGCAAGCACCGCGGGTGGTTCAGCGGATCTCGTGAAAGGTTAAACAAAAAGATTATGAGGCAGTTTTCCCTATTATTTATAATTTTGCCATATCTTCACACACACATGGGCCAGGGGAGCTCTACTCTGAATACTTCATACGAATTGCAGCCCACATTTCAGCCCTAGGGACCATTTCCCAAAACAATAAAATGAAGGGTGCAACTTACCTGTCAGGTAGTTGATAGCCAATCAGAGTGTTGCATTGGCAAGTGGGAATGTGGATCCACAACAAATGGATCAGCTGAGGATCTGCTTTCCTCTTTTGTGTTTTAGCTTCATGGGTGAGCAATCCTACCCAAAATCATCTTTTGTGCAGTTTGCAAAATTGTAGAATGTGAGAAAACTGGACTGATTGCAAAAGCCATCTAACTTTTTGCCCCCATTTTTCACTTTTTGTTGGTGCTTTACTGTATCTGAACCCTGGGTACTACTAACCAGTCCCAGGGCCTCTACTCTATTTAAAATGAGTATGCAACTTAGGCTAATTATAATTGGCTATGTCAACCTACCTAGAGGTCCCTAGTCTAGACATTGGTGCACTGCTGAGGTGCCCAGTGCCATTTAAACAGCAGGCCTGCCTTGCTGTCTGCTTTTAAAGTAAAGGTATTTACAAATTTGACTTTCGAATTAAAATGACTTCCAAAGTCTTAAACTACCTTATTTTTACATATAAGTCAACACTAAGGTGTCCCTAAGTGCCCCTAGGGTTGGGTCTTATGTAACTATAAGTAGTGACCCTTTAAAAAATATTTTATTAACCCTGTGTAGTAAGTACCACCTTGCCTGGCATGTTACCCCCATATTTCACTGTATATATGTTGTTTTAGTTGTATGTGTCACTGGGACCCTGCCAGCCAGGGCCCCAGTGCTCATAAGTGTGCCCTGTATGTGTAACCTGTGTTATAACTAACTGTCTCACTGAGGCTCTGCTAATCAGAACCTCAGTGGTTATGCTCTCTCATTTCTTTCAAATTGTCACTAACAGGCTAGTGACCAATTTTACCAATTTACATTGGCATACTGGAACACCCTTATAATTCCCTAGTATATGGTACTGAGGTACCAAGGGTATTGGGGTTCCAGGAGATCCCTATGGGCTGCAGCATTTCTTTTGACACCCATAGGGAGCTCTGACAATTATTACACAGGCCTGCCACTGCAGCCTGAGTGAAATAATGTCCACGTTATTTCACAGCCATTTTACACTGCACTTAAGTAACTTATAAGTCACCTAAATGTCTAACCTTTACCTGGTAAAGGTTGGGTGCTAAGTTACTTACTGTGTGGGCACCCTGGCACTAGCCAAGGTGCCCCCACATTGTTAAGGGCCAATTCCCCGGACTTTGTGAGTGCGGGGACACCATTACACGTGTGCACTACATATAGGTCACTACCTATGTGTAGCTTCACAATGGTAACTCCGAATATGGCCATGTAACATGTCTATGATCATGGAATTGCCCCCTCTATGCCATCCTGGCATTGTTGGCACAATCCCATGATCCCACGGGTCTCTAGCACAGACCTGGGTACTGCCAAACTGCCTTTCCCGGGGTTTCCCTGCAGCTGCTGCTGCTGCCAACCCCTCAGACAGGTTTCTGCCCTCCTGGGGTCCAGCCAGGCTTGGCCCAGGAAGGCAGAACAAAGGACTTCCTCAGAGAGAGGGTGTTACACCCTCTCCCTTTGGAATAAGGTGTCAGGGCTGGGGAGGAGTAGCCTCCCCCGGCCTCTGGAAATGCTTTCATGGGCACAGATGGTGCCCATTTCTGCATAAGCCAGTCTACACCGGTTCAGGGACCCCTCAGCCCTGCTCTGGCACGAAACTGGACAAAGGAAAGGGGAGTGACCACTCCCCTGACCTGCACCTCCCCTGGGAGGTGCCCAGAGCTCCTCCAGTGTGCTCCAGACCTCTGCCATCTTGGAAACAGAGGTGCTGCTGGCACACTGGACTTCTCTTAGTGGCCAGGGCCAGCAGGTGACGTCAGAGACTCCTTCTGATAGGCTCCTTCAGGTGTTGCTAGCCTATCTTGTCTCCTAAGTAGCCAAACCCTCTTTTCTGGCTATTTGGGGTCTCTGCTTTGGGGATTTCCTTAGATAACGAATGCAAGAGGTCATCAGAGTTCCTCTGCATCTCTCTCTTCACCTTCTGCCAAGGAATCGACTGCTGACCACGCTGGAAGCCTACAAAACTGCAACAAAGTAGCGAAGACGACTACTGCAACTCTGTAACGCTGATCCTGCCGCTTTCTCGACTGCTTTCCTGGTGGTGCATGCTGTGGGGGTAGTCTGCCTCCTCTCTGCACTAGAAGCTCCGAAGAAATCTCCTGTGGGTCGACGGAATCTTCCCCCTGCTACCGCTGGCACCAAAGAACTGCATCACCGGTCCCCTGGGTCTCCTCTCAGCACGACGAGCAAGGTCCCTTGAATCCAGCAACTCTGTCCAAGTGACTCCCACAGTCCAGTGACTCTTCAGTCCAAGTTTGGTGGAGGTAAGTCCTTGCCTCCCCATGCCAGACTGCATTGCTGGGAACCGCGTCTTCTGCAGCTACCCGGGCCTCTATGCACTTCCGGTGAAAATGCCTAGTGCACAGCCAAGCCTGGGTCCACGGCACTCTAACCTGCATTGCACGACCTCCTGAGTTGTCCTCCGGCGGCGTGGGACTCCTTTGTGAAACTTCGGGTGAGCACCGTTTCACTCCTCTTCGTAGTGCCTGTTCCGGCACTTCTGCAGGTGCTGCCTGCTTCTGAGAGGGCTCCTTGTCCTGCTGGGCGCTCCCTCTGTCCCCTGACGCAATTGGCGACATCCTGGTCCCTCCTGGGCCACAGCAGCATCCAAAAACTGTAACCGCACGACTTGCAGCTAGCAAGGCTTGTTTGCAGTCTTTCTTCAGGACTCTCCACGGCGTGGGCCATCCATCCTCCAAAGGGGAAGTTTCTAGCCCTTGTCGTTTCTGCAGAATCCTCAGCTTCTACTTCCTAGTAGCAGCTTCTTAGCACCCACAGCTGGCATTTCCTGGGCATCTGCCCACTCTCGACTTGGTCGTGACTTTTGGACTTGGTCCCCTTGTTCCACAGGTACCCTCGTCTGGAAATCCATCGTTGTTGCATTGCTGGTTTTGGTCTTTCCTGCAGAATTCCCCTATCACGACTTCTGTGCTCTTTGGGGAACTTTAGTGCACTTTGCACTCACTTTTCAGGGTCTTGGGGTGGGCTATTTTTCTAACCCTCACTGTTTTCTTACAGTCCCAGCGACCCTCTACAAGGTCACATAGGTTTGGGGTCCATTCGTGGTTCGCATTCCACTTTTGGAGTATATGGTTTGTGTTGCCCCTATCCCTATGTGTCCCCATTGCATCCTATTGTAACTATATATTGTTTGCACTGTTTTCTAATACTATACTGCATATTTTTGGTATTGTGTACATATATTTTGTGTATATTTGCTATCCTCACACTGAGGGTACTCACTGAGATACTTTTGGCATATTGTCATAAAAATAAAGTACCTTTATTTTTAGTATATCTGTGTATTGTGTTTTCTTATGATAGTGTGCATATGACACTAGTGGTACTGTAGGAGCTTCACTCGTCTCCTAGTTCAGCCTAAGCTGCTCTGCTAAGCTACCATTATCTATCAGCCTAAGCTGCTAGACACCCTTCACACTAATAAGGGATTCCTGGGCCTGGTGCAAGGTGTAAGTACCCCTTGGTACTCACTACAAGCCAGTCCAGCCTCCTACACCCTGGTGAGGAAAAATAGCCAAATTTGTTTCTCACTCATTGTAGTGATGAATAGGCTCCATAGGCTAAAATGGAGAGACTTTATTTTAATTAATAAAGTCTCCAAAGAAGCTAGATATGTCAAGTTTAGTATCAAACAAATTGGTATAATACATCCAGCAACTTGTCATTGTTGAATGTAACATACCTAGTTTAAGGAAAACGTTTTAGAACTCTACCTGAAAGTTGCCAACTTCAGCTCTGTAGTCCCCTTCCGTGATTGACCAGCCTCTGGCAGCCTGGTCAGGCTGCCCTGGTGAGGTGTGAAATGGCCAGGGCTAAAGACAAGGAATGTGCCTATGGGTGGAGATCTGCCTCAGGTTTGGCCTGGACGAGGAGTTCCATCCTGAAAAATTGTCTGAAGGTAGAATTCTTCACCAATGTCTCCTGAGACGTGCATCTGAAGAAGGTTCCAGGGAGATCGGATTGGATTGGTGACTTTGTCCCGCTGAAGAAAATCCTCAAGAAAAAGACTAAGGGGGTCATTCTGACCTCGGCGGTAAAAGGCGCTTACCGCCGGTCAGAAGGCCGCCATAACACCGCTGCGGTTGCGGTAAACCGCCACGGTCATTCTGACCCGCAACTGGCAAACCGCCAAAAACCCGACATCCACAAACGTACGCCACACCAAAGGTCAGCGCGAAACTGGCGATGACCAAACCTCCACCGTCACACCAACAGAAATACGCCCATACCATTCCGACCCACAAATCCCCGCAGCGGTCTTTCAACCGCGGTATTCCATTGGCGGTACACACCGCCGCGGTCTAAATACACTCACCTTTACAAAACACTACCACATTGGATAATTCAAAATACACACACCTGAGACACATACACACACCACTCCCACACACCCAATTAAATATAAAACACACACCCACATCACCCACAAACCCTTACGACCACAATTGCGAGTGAAGGACAGAGAGAGACAGCACAGCATAGAGTAGACCATCACACAGAAGCAAATCACAACATCACCCACACAATTTCCACGCACAAAACACCATACAACACCACACTCACCACACTCTACAACACATACACCACCCCTCACCTCATCCACACCACCCCATGGCACCCCAAAGACACCCCAGGTTCTCTGACGCAGAACTCAGGGTCATGGTGGAGGAAATAGTTCGTGTAGAGCCCCAGCTCTTCGGGGTACAGGTGCCAGGAATTACCAGGAAGATGGAGCTATGGCAAAGAATAGTGGACAGGGTCAACTCTGTGGGACAGCATCCGCGCAATCGGGACGACATCAGGAAGTGGTGGAACGACCTACGGGGGAAGGTGCGTTCCATTGTATCAAGGCACAACATTGCGGTGCAGAAGACTGGCGGCGGACCCCCACCTACTCCCCCAGAATTCACAGCGTGGGAGGAGGAAGTCTTGCACATCCTGCATCCTGAGGGCCTCGCAGGAGTAGGCGAAGGAATGGACTCTGGTAAGTCAAATCTTCACTACTTCATTCCCCCCACCCCACCTGCATGCCAAATCATACCCCCACCCTCACCCCCACCCCCATCACACCAACTCCTTGCAAATGGCTCACCATCACATCCCACCCATCCCAAAACCTAGCCCTGTGTGCGTCCCCAAAGCATGGACACCCATCCCCAAAGCATGCCCACTGCACACACCCATCACCCCCACAAGCCACCGTCACAAAAGCCCCCACAAGGGAATGCCAGCACTGGGGTACACGGCCACCCACCCATTACACGAAATGCCACACACAGAAGCAATAACCATACTCTTATACCCCTGCAGGACCCGAACGCCACCACACCGCCACAGAGGGTCCAGAGATGTCCATCCCACCCCCAGAAGAGGCCCCCAGTGATGACAGCAGCTCTGTCTCCCTGGACCCAGATGACCAGCCCGGCCCATCGGGGACCTCGGGACAGTCGGTTCCCCACAGACAGCCACAGGCTACACCAGACCTAACCCTCTCTGGGAACACCAGCACAGCTCCCACCCAGCGGGCCCATGCCTCTGTCTCCAGGACACGTCAATCAGCGGTGTGTCCACCACTACAGGGCACCCAGGTTGACCCACCACCCCAACAACAACAGGGACCTGGGGGCAGTGGTAGTGGGCACACCGTCCAGGGGACAGAGGCCCAGGAACACAGGGGAGCTGGGAGGGCTGCTGTGCGAAAGGGGGGGGACAGGCCCAGGGAACCGACTCTCCAAGAGGCCCTCTCCTCCATCATGGGAGCATACCACCGCTCCCAGGAGACGATGGCTACGGTACTGGCCAGGTTCCAGGAGATCCAGGTACTGCAGGAGGAACAGTACATGGGGTTCAGAGAGGAACTGAGGAGCATTAGTTCCACAATGGGGACCATCGTAGTGGCCCTCAACCAGATAGTCACCACATTGCGGGACCATGTGGCACCACAAAGGGCCCCTGTCACTAGCCTGGACCAGGAACAGCCTACCACCTCCGCCGGCGCTAGTGGACAGGAGGCCCCCACACGACAGGCCACCAGAACCCCACCTCCTGCAGAAGAAGAACCACCCCGCAAGCGGAACCTGAAATCTCACAAGAAGACAGAGTAGGATGCCAAGACCCCTGCCAGCAAACGATACCCCCTGATGTCATCCCACTGTCCCACATTGTCACCCTGTCCAACCTTGAACTGCCCCTGCTCCATCCTTCCACAGGCATATGGACAATGCACCTGTGCGACTGAGAACTGGACTCTGCCATGGACATTACTCCACCATCACCCATCACCGTTTTACAATCATGTTCCTAAATTTAGCACTTTAATTAAATCACTTATTGCACTAAAAAAATCTGGAGTCTGCTTGTATTTTGAACAAATGTATTAGACATAACGGTGCCAAAATGTTCAGTTACATTGTGATGACAATATACCACTGTCACACAGCTGAAGTCCATGGGCAAACAAAGCAGAGGTCACGCAGTGGGGCCCACAGCTCTGAAAACGGAAGGGAAAGTCACAACTCAGTTAACAGGAACTGGGGGGGATCTCAGATAGTAGAGAGGCAGGAGACTTTAAGTAAATGTAAAATGGCGTGGTTGATTCGTACCTGTGTGCTACTGAAAATACTGTTGTATCACTGTGTCCCTGTTGTCTGTGTCGCCCCCGTCGTCCTCCTCCTCTTCACTCTCCACAGGCTCCACAGCTGCTACAACACCACCATCTGGACCATCCTCCTGCAGGAAAGGCACCTGGCGTTGCAAAGCCAGGTTGTGAAGCATACAGCAGGCCACGATGATATGGCACACCTTCTTTGGTGAGTACATGAGGGATACCCCTGTCATATGCAGGCACCTAAACCTGGCCTTCAGGAGGCCGAAGGTTCTTTCTATAATCCTCCTAGTTCGCCAATGGGCCTCATTGTAGCGTTCCTCTGCCCTTGTCCTGGGATTCCTCACTGGGGTAAGTAGCCACGACAGGTTGGGGTAACCAGAGTCACCTATTAGCCACACATGGTGTCTCTGTATCTGTTCCATCACATAAGGGATGCTGCTATTTCGCATGATGTACGCGTCATGCACTGACCCAGGGAACTTGGTATTTACATGGGAGATGTACTGGTCAGCGAAACAGACCACCTGGACATTCATAGAATGATAACTTTTTCTGTTCCTGTACACCTGCTCACTTCCACTGGGGGGAACCAAGGCCACATGGGTCCCATCAATGGCACCAATGATGTTGGGAATATGTCCAAGGGCATAGAAATCACCCTTCACTGTAGCCAAATCGCCCACCTCAGGGAAAACAATGTAGCTCCGCATGTATTTCATCAGGGCAGACAACACTCTGGACAAAACATTAGAAAACATAGGCTGAGACATCCCTGATGATATGGCCACTGTTGTTTGGAATGATCCACTTGCCAAAAAATGGAGTACTGACAGAACCTGCACCAGAGGGGGAATCCCTGTGGGTTGGCGAATGGGGGACATCAGGTCTGGCTCCAGCTGGGCACACAGTTCCTGTATAGTGGCTCGGTCAAGTCTGTATGTAAGTATGACATGTCTTTCTTCCATTGTCGACAGGTCCACCAGCGGTCTGTACACGGGAGGATTCCTCCATCTCCTCGCAAGTCCCAGCGGACGGTGCCTAGGAAGGACAACATGGAGCACAGAGTCAAGCAACCCACAGGTACGTAACCACAGCTTGCACAGTACACGATTCGCTATGCATTGAATGGCTTGTATGAGTGGCAATGCAAGGCCTAGGCCTGTGTGACGGAGTAGAAATTCAGCCATGTAGGCCCTTGAAATGGCGGCTGCCTGACCTGTGAAGTGTGACAATGGGATGTGAGGTCAATGCGCTGGCGTGGCACACCGTGGCGGTAGGCGGTCGAAGACCGCGGCGCAAAGCAGCATTGGTTAACATTGAACCCTATGGGTCTCAGGAGCCAATGACGATGTGCGCCGGCGGTCGCGGTACGCACCGCCGCGGTACGCACCGCCGCGGGTGTGACCGCCATTTTCTAACTGCTTAATCACTCGAGACCTGATCATCCACAGGAGAGGGCCTATACTGCAAGTGCTGCTGTGAACTCGGTCTGGAAGAGACAATGGCTGCTGCGACTGGGGAAAGGGCCCCTGCCTTCACATCTGAGGAATTGGATAAACTTGTTGATGGGGTCCTCCCCCAGTATGCGCTACTCTACGGTCCTCCAGACCAACAGGTAAGTACACTGGGAGCACGTAGTATGGGCTATGCCTGTGTTGAGTGGGGTGGATGTAAGATGGTGGGGAGGGGAGAAAATGAGGAGTGCAACGCACGACAGATGAGAGCATGTGCCACATGGCAAGGTTGGGGAGGGGGGGCCACTCACATCGACCATGCAGAAAAGTGATGATATTTCTTTTTCAACCATGTACATGTCACATAGGTCAGCGCCCATCAGAAGATAGACATTTGGTGTGCCATTGCCAAGGACGTCCGGGCCCTGGGGGTCCACAACAGACGGGGCACCCACTGCCGCAAGAGGTGGGAGGACATCCGCCGCGGGAGCAGAAAGACCGCAGAGGCTCTGCTGGGGATGGCCTCCCAACGTAGGAGGGGTGGCAGTCGTCAATTGACCCCCCTGATGTCCCGGATCCTGGTGGTGGCCTACCCCGATTTGGATGGGCGCGTGAGGACATCACAGCAGACACAAGGGGGTGAGTATCAGCACATTCCGCTATATTAGTGCACAGTGGAGGTGTCTGGGTGGGGGAGGAGGGCTGTGGCTATCTCTAGGCCAGGGCGGTTTCTGTAGGCTAGGCCCCTCCGTTAGACATGGCCCTGTACCCCCGCCCCCCACCTCTGTAGGGTGCTAAGTACAGCTATCCATGGCCCGGGGCTCACCTATGTGTGCATTTGTCGTCCATAGACTTGTAGGCCAAGTCACTATAATTGAGTAGTGTACCCCGTGTGCGCGGCGTAGTGCAGGGGGCTTCTGTGTCTGTCCTCTCCGCCAACGGTGCCGCCAATGCATGCACTCAACATGTCTTTCTGTCTTCTCCCCCCCCTTTTTTTTGGTTTTCCTGTTCATGTGTGCATTAGCATCATCAGGCGGAGGAGAAGTGGCATCGGCGCACGAGGGAGCTGCATCTCACATGGCCCCGGAGGGCCCTGCAACCGACTCGGAGTTAACCAGTGAGACGGAGGGCGAGGGGGGCTCCACAACGGGGACCCGTGGAGACGTCAGCGACACCGACACGTCCTCAGAAGGGAGCTCCCTTGTGGTGGCGGCAACATCCGTGCCCACCGCAACAACAGGTACAGCCGCCCTCCCAGCAGCCCCTCAGCTTCCGCCCCGTGCCAGCTCGGCCAGGAAGCCGGCCATCTCCTTCGCCCCTGGCACCTCAGGTCCTGCCCCAGTTACCCCTGCTGCCCTCAGTGCGGAGATCATTGACCTCCTCCAGACGCTCATTGTTGGGCAGTCTACCCTTTTGAATGCCATCCAGGGGGTAGAAAGGGAGGTGCATCGGAGCAATGCATACCTGGAGGGCATTCATTCGGGTCAGGCTGCCCATCAGCGATCGTTCAACGCTCTGGCCTCAGCACTGACGGCAGCAATTGTCCCTGTGTCTAGCCTCCCCCCTCCAACTTCCTCAACCCAGTCCTACTCCCCTGTTTCTCTGCTTATCCCAGACACACCTACAGACCAGCCTGCACACACCTCAACACCCAAGGGCAGCTCATCCAGACATAAGCACCACAGATCACACAAGCATTCACCTGAGGTACTGGGTTTTTCAGAACCGGTACTGATCCGGTAACCCAGCGGTGCCAGGGTACACCCAAAGACCTCGGGTACTTTCCTGATTCAGACCACAGAAACTCAGAGTCTTCTAGGTGAAGTCAAAGATCGAATTTATTGGCTGCAGCCAAGTAACAAGCGTCCTAGAAGTACAACAGCACGGTTTGTATGTTCTCAGGAGACTGTGTGTCAATGCAAAGTCAGGTTTCCTTATATACAGTTTTTTAAGCTTCAGGCAAACATTCTTGACATTTTGGTTGGTCATTCACATGTTTTCACTACAAAGGAAAAAACTGTGTCATGATGAAACCTCATATTTCATGTCATCCAACCCATAATAAATTACCCGGCAAGGTCTAGTATTTTACATCAGATAAGTGTGGACCCCCAATAAAAACGGGCACCTCCCCCTCGTAAAGTAAGAAGAAGAAAAGAGCAGGTGCAGGTGTGAGCAAGATTAGGCAGGGTGTGTGAGCGATAATAAGGGTTTTATGGCATGGTGTGCCTTGATGCTATCTGATTCGGCCACTGGGAGAGGGACTGACCAAACAGGTTTGGCCTGAGGCAATGGTTCCAGCTTGCCCAGGTCAGAGAAAAGTCAATCAAGGTGTACGTGTCCTTGGAATCAAATCTGACTGTATTATAAGCCTATGTGAGGGCAACTTTTAAAATGGCTGCCGTGTATAAAATGGGAGCCACGAGTGCAGGACGAAAATGTCGATTTCGAGGTGAAAACGCTGCTGGAATTGAGCGAAAATGCTCATGCTTAGTGTACTAGTCATTATCGGTCTTTTGATACTAAAATCATACTGCTGTGGCAAAGTAAATTACATGGGTCCAGAATTTTTAGAACCACACACCCAAGCAACATCCACATGCAGATATGCCAACAGCCACTGCCTCCTCTGTGTCCCCCTCCTCCTCGTCACTGCCATTTACACGTCCCCTGTGTCCTCTCCCTGTGTGTCTGTCACTCCCTCTTCCAAGCCACACAAACGCCGGCAGCCACCCACCCAACAGCCATCCACCTCACCACAGCCTCCAGCACAAGCACCTGCACCCAAAGACAGCACACTTGACTCTCCTACAACCACATCCTCTTCCTCCACTCCCATACCCACTGCACCTACCCTTCCCATTGCTCCTAAAAAGTTGTTCCTCTCCAAAATTAACCTCTTTGCATCACCTGACCCACCCCCTCCATCTCGTAAGAGTCCAAACAGCACCTCAGCCACCACAAGCCCTGCACCTACTAGGACCATCGTTCAGGGCTATTGGAGTCCACCAGCTCCTAGGGGCAGGAACATCGGCCAGCAGCAAGGGGACAGCCAGCCCACCCCCTGGGAAAAGAACCAAAAAAGGGAAGGGCCGGCGCGACAGGCCTGAGACGGCTGCCCCCAAGGACACCACCCTTGCACCGTCACCTGGCCCATCCACAAAGGGAGGCAAGGGCCCCAGAGATTCGGCCAAGGGGGGCAAGGGCAGCAGGGCGGAAGAGTCCGGCAGCAGGCGAGCTGCCCAGGAGGGCCCCACCAGCCCCATTTGGGGTGTGACGGAGGACACCCACGGGCCCAGGACTCCAGCACAGGAGAGCCCCGCAAGCGATAGGTCGGATGGAGACTGAGCAGGAATAATTGGCCAGATCTGGTTCCCTAAGAACACAAGACAAGCACCGCTGAACAGGGCCCCGCAGTGAGAAGCACCGCTGAACAGGGCCCCACCAAGAGAAGCACCGCTGAACAGGGCCCCGCCGTGAGAAGCACCGCTGAACAGGGCCCCGCCGTGAGAAGCACCGCTGAACAGGGCCCCGCCGTGAGAAGCACCGCTCCGCTGGGCCCTTCATCTCAAGCACCGCTCCGCTGGGCCCCGCCGTCTCTGCACTGCTCCGCTGGGCCCTTCATCTCAAGCACCGCTCCGCTGGGCCCTTCCTGTCAAGCACCGCTCCGCTGGGCCCTTCATCTCAAGCACCGCTCCGCTGGGCCCTTCATCTCAAGCACCGCTCCGCTGGGCCCTGCCGTCTCTGCACCGCTCCGCTGGGCCCTTCCTGTCAAGCACCGCTCCACTGGGCCCCTCCTGTCAAGCACCGCTCCGCTGGGCCCTTCATCTCAAGCACCGCTCCGCTGGGCCCTTCATCTCAAGCACCGCTCCGCTGGGCCCGGCCGTCTCTGCACCGCTCCGCTGGGCCCTTCCTGTCAAGCACCGCTCCGCTGGGCCCTTCATCTCAAGCACCGCTCCGCTGGGCCCTTCCTGTCAAGCACCGCTCCGCTGGGCCCTTCATCTCAAGCACCGCTCCGCTGGGCACTTCATCTCAAGCACCGCTCCGCTGGGCCCCGCCGTCTCTGCACCGCTCCACTGGGCCCTTCCTGTCAAGCACCGCTCCGCTGGGCCCCTCCTGTCAAGCACCGCTCCGCTGGGCCCTTCATCTCAAGCACCGCTCCGCTGGGCCCTTCATCTCAAGCACCTCTCCGCTGGGCCCCGCCGTCTCTGCACCGCTCCGCTGGGCCCTTCCTGTCAAGCACCGCTCCGCTGGGCCCTTCATCTCAAGCACCGCTCCGCTGGGCCCTTCCTGTCAAGCACCGCTCCGCTGGGCCCTTCATCTCAAGCACCGCTCCGCTGGGCCCTTCATCTCAAGCACCGCTCTGCTGGGCCCCGCCGTCTCTGCACCGCTCCGCTGGGCCCCTCCTGTCAAGCACCGCTCCGCTGGGCCCTTCATCTCAAGCACCGCTCCGCTGGGCCCCGCTGTCTCTGCACCGCTCCGCTGGGCCCTTCCTGTCAAGCACCGCTCCGCTGGGCCCCTCCTGTCAAGCACCGCTCCGCTGGGCCCCTCCTGTCAAGCACCGCTCCGCTGGGCGCTTCATCTCAAGCACCGCTCCGCTGGGCCCTTCATCTCAAGCACCGCTCCGCTGGGCCCTTCATCTCAAGCACCGCTTGCCCATTGGCAGGGCCGGATCTGTGTCGGGCAGGGCTTCACGAAGCACTCTGGGCACCATGCCTCCTCCATAACCAGTGAAGTCTGTAATCCACCTGATGGACTGTGGCTTTGCACTCCCCAGGATGGTACAGTGGGCAATCCACCCACTGTAGAGACTTGAGAGACTGTGGCTTTGCACTCCCCAGGATGGTACAGTGGGCATGGAGGCCCCTCGTGGATCTGGCGTCGTGGACTCATGTGGCTGAGGTGCCCCCCCTTCCCTTCCCCCTGAGGTGCCTGTGGTTTTATTATCTGATGCCCCAGCAGTGTTCTCTCCAATGGAATCGCGTCTCGTGTGTGGGCTTTGCCCATGTGTTTATGCACATTGGCCCACGAACAATGGCATGTAGCCAATATGTGCCGGACTTTTGGACTATGTATACATTGTTCATGTTGTAATATATTTATTTTAGAAATTTCATATTTCACTTAAGTTCAAATATGCTTTAATATACTTCAATTTTAATGATCATTTTATTTTGTCTTTGCATTATTCCGGGGGGTTTGGGGGGTGTCACTCTGACTTGTTGCTCTGCATTGATGTGTGGGGATTTGGGGGGGGGTGGGTGTGTCGCGTATGTGTGTGCCCGTAATCTTTTCTCCTTCCCCCTCCCCTGTGTCGTAGGTGCAGTACTCACCGTTGTCTCCTGCGGCAGCGTTCGTGCTCCTGGTAGAGGAGCAGGTAGACAATAGCTGGTAGGATGTTTAATTCGGGTTCCATGCTGTCCAGATTCCTCGTGGAGTGTATAGAGGTGAGCGTTTTCCCATTCGTGGTCTGTTTCGGCCGTGTTTTTATCGGCGGGGCTCCCGCCCCGGAAAAGGTGGCGGATTGGTGGGTCGTGATAGGGTGGGCGGTACATTGTGTGCCGCCTGTCTGTTGGCGGTGACCGCCGCGCTGTTTGTTTCCCCCGCCGTGGCGGTCAGACTGTTAAAGTGGCGGGCTGTGTTGGCGGTTCCCGCCAGGGTCAGAATTCCATTTTTTTTACCGCCTGCCTGTTGGCGGGTTGGCCGCCGCTTTAACACCGACCGCCAGGGTTGGAATGACCCCCTAAGGGCCTGATTTGTGAAAAGTGAGCGTCGCATTAGCGTAATTTTTTTATGCAACTGTGGTGCAAACTTACAGTTTGCGCCACTTTTGCGTAAAAAAAATGATGTATAGGCTGCGCTAACTTTTCATAAATCAGGCCCTAAGTCCGAAGGTAAACTTTTGACTGAGGCCTCCCGCTTGCTATAACCAGCCAGGGCTCCATTGTGGTTGGCCTCAAACTTTGACTTTACCCCAGTCTAGTGTGACCAGATGACCAGATTGGTGCTTTTAATTACTATGCGCTAGAAAAACATTAAGGCCCTCATTACAACATTGGCGGTAAAAGCTTCTTATCGCCGTGCAGAAGACCGCCAAAACACCGTCGCAGCAGTGGAATTCCGCCAAGGTCATTATGACCCACTGCTCGGAATCTGCCAAAATTCAGACACCCACAGAAGTCCGCCACGCCAAAGGTCAGTGATAAACTGGGAAAAAAAAACCTCCACCGTCACACCAACAGAAATACGCCCACACTATCACGACACACGAATCCACGCGGCGGTCTTTCAACTGCGGTATTCCATTGGCGGTACACACCGCCGCGCTCAAAATACACACACATATACAAAACACTACCACATTGGACAATTCCAAATACACACACCTGATACACATACACACACCACTCCCACACACCCATTACAATATAAAACACAGACCCACATCACCCACAAACCCCTACGACAAAATTACAGAGAGAAGGCCAGAGAGAGACACTACAAACAACTACCAAGCATCCACAGGCAAACAATACCATCACCCACATAACTTCCATGCACCTCACCCAACATACCACTAAATATCACCCCACTTATCACTACACACACCACCCCACACATCACCCACACCACCCCATGGTACCCCAAAGACACCCCAGGTTCTCTGAGGAGGAGCTCAGGGTCATGGTGGAGAAAATTGTCTGGGTAGAGCCACAGCTATTCGGATCACAGGTGCAGCACACCTCCATAGCTAGGAAGATGGAGCTATGGCGAAGAATAGTGGACAGGGTCAACGCAGTGGGACAGCACCCAAGAAATAGAGATGACATCAGGAAGAGGTGGAACGACCTACGGAGGAAGGTGCGTTCCGTGGTCTCAAGACACCAGCTTGCGGTTCAGCAGACTGGCGGCGGACCCCCAGCTCCTCCCCCACAACTAACAACATGGGAGGAGCAGGTCTTGGCGATTCTTCATCCTGAGGGCCTTGCAGGAGTAGATGGAGGAATGGACTCTGGTAAGTCAAATCTTAACTATCACATCCCCCACCCTACCTGCATGCTATCACATACCCCCACCCTCACCCCCATCACTCCAACTCCTCACAAATGTCCCAACATCACAAACCACACATCCTAACACCAGGCCCTGCATGCAACAACAAAGCATGGACACCCATCACCAAAGCATGGCCACTGCACATACCTATACACCCCCCTAAACCACCATCACACAAGGACCCACACAGGAATGCAAGCACTGGGGTACACGGTCACCCACCTATTGCACACCATCCCACACACAGATGTAATAAACATCCTTTTATACCCCTGCTGGACCCCTACCCAACGTCACCGGACAAGAAGGTCCAGACATGTCAACACCACCAACAGAAGAGGCCCACAGTGATGACAGCAGCTCTGTCCAACTGGATCTAGATGACCAGCCCGGCCCATCGGGGACCTCTGGACAGTCGGTTCCCCTGACACAGTCACAGGCCACCACAGAGCTTCCCCCCTCTGGAAACACCAGCACAGCACAGCACCCACCCAGCGGGCCCATACATCTGTCCCCTGTCAGGACAGGTCAAGCAGCAGTGTGTCCACCACTACAGGGAACCCAGGCTAACCCACCAGCACAACAACAACAGGGACCTGGGGGCAGTGGCAGTGGCAGTGGGCACACGGTCCAGGGGGCGGAGGCCCAGGAACACAGGGGAACTGGGAGCGCTGCTGTGCGACAGGGGGAGGACAGGCCCAGGGAACCCACTCTCCACGAGGCCCTCTTCAACATCATGGGAGCCTACCACCATTCCCAGGAGATGATGGCAACGGTACTGGCCAAGTTTCAGGAGACCCAGCGCCTGCAGGAGGAGCAGTATTTGGGCAATCATAAGCACCACACATCCCACAGGCACATACACAAGCATCAGACACATGCAGACTCACCAACATCTATTGCCTCCACTGTATCCCCCTCGTCCTCGTCTCCCTCCTCCCTCCCATTGTCGTCTACACTCACACCTGCATGCACTACATCTACAGCCACTACTTCCATCACCGGCACACACACCACCACACCCCGCTCACGTGGAATCACCACCCCCACTACCATTCACACATCCCCTGTGTCCTCTCCCAGTGTGTCTTTGACGCCACCTCCCAAGATACACAAATGCAGGCACACACCCACCCAACAGCCATCTACCTCACGACAGCCTCCAGCGCATGCACCTTCACCCAAAGTCACCAAACGAACACCTCCTACAACCACAACCTCTTCCTCCACTCCCAAACCCCCTCCAGCTACCCGTCCCAGTGTTCCCAAGAAACTTTTCCTGTCCAACCTTGACCTCTTTCCCTCACCTTAACCTCCCCGTCAGTCTCCTGGGGCCCGACTCTCCAGGTCCCAACCTAGCACCTCAGCCACAACATCTCTGCGACCAGTGGTGCCCGTAGTCATCGGAATCTGGAGTGCACCTGGCAGCAGGTCACCTAGTGTGGCACGGAGCCACAGCACAGACAGTCCCCCACCTGTGAAGCATCAAAAGTTGGCCAGTGTCCGGCGGGAGAGGGGGAAGACTCCAACCACCAAAGCAGCTCCCAGGGGTACGGGTGGGAGTGTGGAGTCAGCTGCGACACCTTCCAAGGTGGGGAAGGGCCACAAGAAAGTCAGCAAGTCTGGGAAGAGCAGCACGGTGGAGAAGACCGCCATCATCCCCGCTTCCCAGGAGGCAGCCGCCATCATTCCTGCTGTCAAGGAGGCCACTGCCATCATCCCCGCTGCCCAGGAGGCCACCGCCAGCAACAGCTCTGCTGCCCAGGAGGCCACCGCCAGCAACAGCCCAGCTGCCCAGGAGGCCACCGCCAGCACCAGCCCAGCTGCCCAGGAGGCCACCGCCAGCACCATCCCTGCTGCCCAGAAGGCCAGCACCTGCCCTGCTGCCCAGGAGGCCAGCACCAGCCCTGCTGCCCAGGAGGCCACCGCCAGCACCAGCCCTGCTGCCCAGGAGGCCACCGCCAGCACCAGCCCAGCTGCCCAGGAGGCCACCGCCAGCACCAGACCCGCTGGGCCAGATAGGACCACCAGCACCAGCCCCGCTGGGCCAGACAGGACTCCCAGCAGCTGAGTCACTGCTAAGGACCCCGCCGCCACAAGCACCGCTGAACAGGACCCCACCGCCACAAGCACCGCTGAACAGGACCCCGCCGCCACAAGCACCTTTAACAGGACACTGCGGCCACAAGCACCGCTGAACAGGACACCGCCGCCACAAGCACCGCTGAACAGGACACCGCCGCTACAAGCACCGCTGCCAAGGACACCGCCGCAACAAGGACCGCTGCTAAGGACACTGCCGCCACAAGCACCGGTGAACAGGACACCGCCGCCACAAGCACCTCTGAACAGGACACTGCCGCCACAAGCACCGCTGAACAAGACACTGCCGCCACAAGCACCGCCGCTGAACAGGACACCGCCGCCACAAGCACCGCTGAACAGGACACTGCCGCCACAAGCACCGCTGAACAGGACACCGCTGCCACAAGCATCGCTGAACAGGACACTGCTGCCACAAGCACCGCTGCCAAGGACACCGCCGCCTCAAGCACTGCTGCCAAAGACACCGCCGCAACAAGCACCGCTGCCAAGGACACTGCCGCCACAAGCACCGCTGAACAGGACACTGCTGCAACAAGCACCGCTGGCCCATGAGCGCCAAGGGCACTGACGCTACTGAGTCCGTCACGAGCAGGATGAAGCACTCTGGGCACCACGCCCCCTCCAGAACCAGTGGAGAGATACATCCACTACCTCTGTTCTTGGCAGGAAGAAGCACTCTGGGCACAAGGCCCCCTCTAGAACCAGTGGAGAGATACATCCACTACCTATGTCCTTGGCAGGAAGAAGCACTCTGGGCACAAGGCCCCATCCAGAACCAGTGGAGAAAGGCATCCTCCTGAGAGACTGTGGCTTTGCACTCCCCAGGATGAAGCAGTGGGCAACCCACCCACTGGAATGACTTGAGAGACTGTGGCTTTGCACTCCCCAGGATAAAGCAGTGGGCAACCCACCCACTGTAGAGACTTGAGAGACTGTGGCTTTTCACTCCCAAGGATGGAACAGTGGGCAACCCACCCACTGTAGAGACTTGAGAGGCTGAGGCTTTGCACTCCCCAGGATAATGCAGTGGGCAACCCACCCACTGTAGAGACTTGAGAGACTGAGGCTTTGCACTCCCCAGGATTGAACAGTGGGTATGTGGCCCCCTCATGGATTTGGCATTGTGCACTCAACCGGCTGAGGTACCCCCCCTTTCCCTTCCCCCTGAGGTGCCTGTTTTATTGCTATCTGATGCCCCTGCAGTGTTCTCTCCATCATGTTCAGGGATTGAGTGTGGGCCTCGCCCATGCCGTGTGGGCCCAGTGTTCCACGGACTTCAATGAAGCACTACCTGGACTACTATTCTTGGTGTATATATTTGTTTATAGTGTATATATATTTTTGCGTCCTGGATTTTAATATATTACAATGGTTACACTCATTTGCTTTTGTCTTTGCATTCTTCCGGGGGGTTTGAGGGGTGTAACTGTAATGTATCATGCTGTATTAGTGTGTGTGTTGTAGTGGGTGAGGGTGGGGGTGTTGCGTGTATGTGTCCCTGTTTTTTCCCTCCCCCTCCCCTGTGTCGTAGGTGCAGTACTCACCGTTGTCTTCACCGCTGGTGTTCGTGCTCCTGGTAGAGGAGCAAGAAGATGAGGGCTGGCAGGATCTGGAGCTTGGGTTCCATGGCGTCCAGATTCCTTGTGGGGTGTGTAGAGGTGAGCGTTTTCCCTTCGAAGTCCTGTTTCCGCCGTGTTTTTGTTCGCGGTGAATCCGCCCCGGAAAAGGTGGTGGATTGGTAGGTTGTGATACTGTGGGCAGTACATTGTCCTCCGCCTGTCTGTTGGCGGTGACCGGCAAGCTGTTTGTTTGTACCGCCTTGACGGTCGGAGTGTTAAAGTGGCTGTCTTTTTTGGCAGTTTCCGCCATGGTCGTAATTGCAATTTTTTTACCGCCGGCCTGTTGCCGGTCTTACTGCTGCTTTAACACCGACCGCCAGGGTTGTAATGACCACCTAATTCTTTAAAAATTAATTCCTCCGGTTTCCCTTATTTGATTTTAATCATTTGGTGTCATTTTAAAGATAAAAATATGTTCTATTTTCTTAAGTTGGTGCTAGATTTTTATTGTGTTTTGCTTAGTTACTGTTGTGTGATCTTTAAATGCGGAGTCCATGGAGCTTGATCTGGCTAGCCTACCCACACTCACTGAAGCTGAGCTTAGGGTGTTGTGCAGACAATGGGGATTACCTGCTGCTAACAACCTTAGGAAGGCTGAGGTGATCAAGCCCCTTGAGGCCTGGGTAGTGTAGAGAGAGGCAGAGAAAGCTTCATAGGTAGGAAGGGAGAGAGAAGATGTCCTCTCTAACCTCCAGTGACATCAGTAGTAGAGTCAGTAGTAGTGGCCCATCCAGAGCTAGTAGGAGGGAAGGGTCTGTAGCATCAGCTGAAGAAGAAGCAGACCTGGACCTCACGGAAAATTTGGCAGAGCTGCACCCACACCTCAGATCCCTACAGTGCAGAACATCAGAAGAAGGACTACCCTGCTTGCGCCCTGACCTGCACCTAGACACTGGACTCTGAAGGACTGTACCAGCTGCATACTTGGGCTTCACCACTGAAAGTACTTTGCCTGTCTTCAACTGGTTCAAGAAGGAATCCCTGCTTGCTACGGGTCAAAAATACCTAACCAGAGTCCTCTGCATCAAAACCTTGAGGACATGATCAGTTGACCAGTGGTCATTTTGTGATTTCAGCCAGCTGCATTCCAGGAGTTGGAGTCCTTACCCCAAGGAGCAACTCAGAGCTTCTGGAACCTTGGGAGGCGCTGGGGGCTCCTAAAGGACCTTCAGAGACCTTCTGAAAGAAGATCCTGAAGTTTGGAGAAGTTTGGCAAACTTTTGGAAAAAAACTCCATGTAGGGACCGACCCACCCTGGTGAGTTAAGCTGGCTTACCTCAGCTGTGAACCCAGCCTGACTTGCAGGTTCATCCCACTGAAAAGCTCCAGAGCCCCAGACTTTCAGGCTTTCACTGGGTTCTCCTGGAAAGGTGATCTGACGACCTTGCATCAAAATTGGCTTGCTGTGGAGGATCGATTACAGTCAGAAGGGAAAAGGTCCAAAAAAGTGACAAAGTCTGAACATAAAAAGTTGATTGGGACTTCCCACTCAGCGTATGCACAGAGGTCTCCAGGGATGTCGAATCAAGATTCAGCTTTGGCCGGACGAAGATTTCCACCCTGAAAAATCGACTAAGTCCGAAGGTGGAATTCTTCACCGAGGTTTCCGGTGACATGCATCCAAAGAGGGTTCCAGGGCAGTTGCATCAGATTGGTGACTTCATCTCGATGAGGAAAACACTAAATCCAAAGGTAAACTTTAGACTGAGCCCCCCTGCTTGCTGTAGCCGAGCAGGGCTCCATCGTGGTTAGTCTCAGACTTTGACTTTTCCCCAGTCTAGTGCGACCAGATGCCAGGTTTTTGACCTAGGTCTTTTGACCCCGGCCTCCCACTTGCTGTAGCCAAGCAGGACTCCATCACGGCCAGCCTGAAACTTTGACATTGCCCCGCCCAGTGCGACCAGATGACCAGATTGGCGCTTTTAAATTCTATGCCCTAGAAAACATTAATTCTTTAGAAATTCATACCTCCGGTTCCCCTTATCCAATTTTCGTCATTTTTATTTAATTTTAAAGTTAAAAATATACTCTTTTTTATAAATTGGTGTTGGATTTTGATTGTATTTTGTGTTTTACTTAATTACTGTTTTGTGATATGTAAATGCTTTATACACCTGTCTCCTAAATAAAGCTTTGACGCTCGTTGCCGAGCTACCAAGGGTTGAGCGGGCATTAATTTATTGAGCCCTGACTGGACCTAGTGGGGCTTAGTTGCCTATTGCTAATTGTAGGTACTTACCTGCCCTTACCATTAATCCACTTTCCAACGTAGAAGAAATTGAAGAATGCCTTCTTCAGACTATGATGAGGAGGTACCAGCAGTTTCACCATCTCGAGCTGTTCAAGCCTCTTGTTTGGCAGTTTTTTGCAATGTGGGTTCAGGAAGTAAAAATGTCTCTGCCAAGTTTGTTGCTTGCAAACTTTTCAAAAAAGAATGCAGAGGGCTAAAGATACAGTATAGCATGAGTACCACTAGCATGTGGCTGCATTTAAAATCTATGCATCTGCATAAACTTGCACATGCTGAGATGGCATGCTCTGCTGAAATGGACAGAACCTAAAGAGCTCCCACATCTTTTGACCCGGGAGATACAGTATTACCTTAAGGTCTGTCCATTCAGACTTGTACAAATCCCTCTTGTTTAAACAAGGTTCTCATTTGCTTCATGTGTAAGCTAATAATTTTTCTCCCAAAGTTAGAAGAACCGCACAGGATAAGCATGCACTGGAAAATAATCTCTGCCCAGGCACTAGTTCTTGTTGGTATTGCATTGCTACAAGTTATTGCTTTGGACTTTTTAGAAAAGCAAAGTTCTTGCATTTATCTGAATTTTGGAAGAACCAGAATGCTGTAGTTTTCGCCCCTTAAAAATAAAACAAAAATATTGCAAAGTCAAACACTTTAAAAAAAAAAAAAAAAAAAAGGCTTCTTCAAAAGCTACCGTCTATTGTCATTATCTTCCAGAAGTATAGTGTAACCTCCCCTTTCTTTAAAAACAAATGGCTCCCACAAGACTCTGACAGAAACTGGAGGACCTAAATTAAAAGACTATTAAATATTTTTAGGAGTTCCACAACATCATCATCAGATTACACATTATACTATTTAGTATTAAATTGCTTTAAATATTTAGTAATATTTTTGACAATGACTTAAATCAACATTTTCTGTCACAGTTTTACTTCAACATCTTCGGTATAGCAATTTAAACTTAGCCTTATCTATGGAAAGTTTCCCCTGAGTCTCAGATGTACATAGTAGGATAGCATAGGGAGAGACCACCTTATTATTCCGATTCCTGCACAGGGTGAAATCTTTGAATAGTTGAGTGAGGGGAGGGATTGGCCTTTCTACTAAAAAGTCTTTGATGTATGACTGAAGTAGATAATATATTGTAGTGAGACATTAGTGTCACCAGTAAGACCTTTGACTTGTATGGTGAATGCCCATATTAGATTGTGAAAATTTACAGATAACTCTTGTGACCCATTTTTATTAACTTTTAGGCATGTTTATTGGGGGAGGCACCAACTGAAATCTATGGTAAGATTAAAAAAAGGGATAACACCTCTGTAAAGTAAAGTGTGATTTAAAACTGCAATCATCATTTACATTTCCCTTGAGAGTATTGAGCTTTATATTAAAGTGTTAAAAGAGACTTGACTTTCCATTAAGACTTCTGAACAGGGTGATAAATGTGCAAGTGGAGTATTAAGAAGCACACTTCTCTCCATTTAGATCTGTGTCGTCAATGAATCATCTACATAAGAAGATATGAAAAGAAACTTTCCTCGCACTAAAACAAGCTCCCTGGCTGCAAAAGGGACTGCCTCTCTGCAGAGACCAATTAACAGGCAAATACATTTGTGTACTACAGTGTGAGTACAGGATGGTCTTTTGGTTTACACCTCTTGTCAGTAGGTTTAATGTGTGCAGCAAGTGTAGGGAGGCACTGGTGTCTCTATTAAATGTTTTCCCCAGAGTGAGAACTGTTTATATTAGGAAGGGCAAGGACACTGATATTTTCACAGACAATTGTCTATTGCATCATAGCTCTGTATAGTACTACATGAAGAGGAACTGGCCTTTGTACTGAGAAGTATCTCTATGAGCACAGCTGTTTGTAGTAGACTATAATGCGTGAGTGTTCTCTCCACAGAGACCACTGTCTTCAACAGTGAATGTTTGTACCAGGGTGTGGAAAGGGTGTCATCTCTCCACTGACACTTTTCCTTTGAATTGCTAGTATGTATAGTAGATTTTATAGAGGAACTGCTAAGATCTCTCTTTTGTCTCAGAATTGTGTGCAGTATAATCCGTACAGGTAAGGATCTCTAACCTAGGACATCTTCTGAAAGTTATGGGTGTTAAGTAATAGAGTATGGCAACATAATAACCTTTCTCTTGAGTATACTTAAAAGGGTAATGGCTGTTGATATTAGGGCATAGGGAGAGGATAGCCTTTTAAGTAACACTGATATTCTGAAAAGCAAACTTGTATAATAGAGAATGTGAGAAGAAAATCCTTTCCGGTGAGTGTTGTCACTAGGCTGATAGCTCAAAACTGTAACACATAGGAACACACTCACCTTTTGTATGACAGTACTTCTTAGGGTGATAGATGTATCTAATAGAGTGTAGTGAAGGACTGAGACCTTCAGATTGACCTCCCTCCTTGACAATGTGCATTCTCAATGACATATAGAGAATATCTACTCCCTGCTGAATACTCTCCAAACAGTAAAAGGTGCATGTAGTATGGTATGGGGAGAACCTCCATTAAGAATATTGTTCTTCAGGCCACTATTTGTGTTGAGGATAGTGTGCAAAAAGATATACCTATAGTCAGCCATGTCTCCTCCGGATGATGGATACGTGCACTAGAGAGCGTGCAGGTAGTGACATTTGTGGTAAAAGGTGTCTGTAGAGTGAACATTTTGTGCAGTACGATATATAGCGTGACTATTTCCTGCAATCATATGTCTTTTAAGATATTCCTATCCTGATAAAAAAGAACATCATTTTCTTTACATTCTGTACATGTTACTGCTACAATATAATTACTAAAGCTATGAACTTTCACACTTTTTCCTGCTTATATGTACATAAAGTCTTCCAAATATTCTGGCCCAGATTTTTTTGGGATGCTAATGTGGCCTAATGAGGCCAAATTTGCTACACCATATTTACAAAGTGGCCCAATGTGTGCATCACACCACTTTACAACCCTTTGAGCCACATTATGCCTCTGCCAGGCAGAATGTATGCAAGGGGACGTTCCCCCATTAGAGTGGCCCCAAATGATTTTAGTGGCTTTTTTTAATGCCTGCACAGAGCAGGCGTTAAAAGGAGGCACACCATTATTGTTAATGGGCCTCCATGTGCTTTGCAGGATTAGCACCAAAAATCTTGATGCTAATCCTGTAAAGTACAACAATGGCATAAAAAATGTTGACGCTATTGTCCCTAACCTGTGCCGTGGTGCGCTGTATGATTAATATGATACACACATGGTGGCGTTGGGGGGGGCACTAAGAGGTGCAAGAAAGGTGCCACTGCGTATAATGCAGCTCCACTTTTCTTAAATTTGGGCTATTGTTTTTTAGAAGCTTGGTTCCAAAAATATGACATACAATATGAGTTTGGAAGTTTCTAGGGTAACCTTTACTTTACTGTAAGACACACAGAGGGTCATTCTGACCCTGGCGGCCGGTGGCCGCCAGGGCCACCAACCACGGGAGTACCGCCAACAGGCTGGCGGTGCTCCAACGAGCATTCTGACCGCGGCGGTTCAGCCGCGGTCAGAAGCGGAAAGTCAGCGGTCTCCCGCTGACTTTCCACTGCTCGTTTGAATCCTCCATGGCTGCGGAGCGCGCTCCGCAGCCATGAGGATTCTGACCACCCCTACCGCCATCCTGTTCATGGCGGGAAAGCCGCCATGAACAGGATGGCGGTAGGGGGGGGTCGCGGGGCCCCTGGGGGCCCCTGCCGTGCCCATGCCAATGGCATGGGCACGGCAGGGGACCCCGTAAGAGGGCCCCGCAAAGTATTTCAGTGTCTGCCTTGCAGACACTGAAATACGCGACGGGTGTCACTGCACCCGTCGCACCTTCCCACTCCGCCGGCTCGATTACGAGCCGGCATCCTCGTGGGAAGGTCGTTTTCCCCTGGGCTGGCGGGCGGTTTTTCAGCAACCGCCCGCCAGCCCAGGGGAAAACTCGTAATACCCGCCGCGGTCTTTTGACCGCGGCGCGGTATTTTGGAGGGCGGCATCCTGGCGGGCGGCCTCCGCCGCCCGCCAGGGTCATAATGAGGCCCACAGTCCAGACAGATAAATTTTGAAGGTGTAGTGACCGGAGTTGATCACCTGTCTGTGGTGAAAAATAATGGCAGCAGTAGTGTATGTTTTTCTTTAAATTGATATCTCAACAGCTTTAAAGTTGGCGGCATCAGTGTTAGTTTTGTTGACATCTGCTCTTTACCCCTGTATCATAAGAATAAGATATTTGTAAATATTTATCACCATCAATATAGGCAGCACTTCTGAACTGCAGTCTTGACAGCACTTATCCTGCATGGCTATTTCCAAAGGTATTTCAAAAGCTAGTGACTTTAAAAATGTGCTGTAAGGTACACAAATCACTTTGAAACAATGTCTGTTCTCCCTGAGTAGGAATAATTAAGACACTTGTGATTCCTTGAATAGTTAGTTGTGTTTCTCCCATTTTCTAGCACATTTAGCACTACCATGAAAAACTCCTATACATCCAATTGCACATTCAAAGTGAACTGTGAGCCACTATCACAGTAACTAACAATATTGCATAGCGATGTGATTGAAGAAGACATGTTTTTCAGTCTGAACACATTTGTGAAAGATTGACTACATTACAACAACAAGGAACTCTTGAAAATGCAAAGCCCATTGCATTATGTAATTAATTCATTTTTATCTTTTTGGAAATGCTTCAAAATTCTTCACTTAGTTTTGAAACTGTCGAAAGGTTTTTAAAAATCTAAATGTTCTGCACATTTTCTCACTTTCTGTAACTTCCATGTTTCTCAACAATGTGATGAATGGTCTAAATAGCAGTATACAGCCCTCTTAAAAGATTGTATCTATCCTCATTGACTTTGCTCTCACCAAGCCAAAGAAGTAGCAATCCATACAATGCCTTAACACGTGATAAAACAACATAATACATACCTTCTTTGAAGATTGTGTGATCTATATTTAATCATTGCGATATGTGAGTGGTGGCAGCACAGGCCAAACACATAGGAAACTGTTGTCTGCTCACATACATCTTTAATCAGCGGAAATCCAACAGTGCACCTGCCAATGTGGGCAAATGTTAACAAAATATACGTATATTCTGTTTTATTTGGATTTGGGATGAAATCCATCACATTCCCCATTGTGTCATTTACTAATCCCTCCTTGACATTTCCTTTTTGTCACCAAATTATTCTGCACATTTTACAGAGATTTAGAGTGTTTTCTGAACCAATGGCATGTGAAACTGTTTTATCTAGTAATTCCATGATTGTTACCACTGACTGACATAGTGGTAAGTTTAAATCTACTTAAACTTTATTATTCAGACTCAGAATCTCTTGTCAAACTGAGTGCACTCCTCCAGTGTTGCCATAAGCCACACAATGTGTTTGTGTCTTTTCAGGAGATGTTTTGTTACAGAAGGAGGTGAGTCATTGTATGTGAACAAAGAGCTGTGCGTGTGACAAGCTACAACTTTCTTTGCTTCCTATCTAATAATTCTTCTTCTGATACCACCTGTTTTGAGTTAACTCAGCATACTGAAAATGTAACTATGTTAACATTTCCAATAATTCCTAAGGATTTTTTTTTTTTTTTTGTGAAGCAATTTGTTAAAAACTGGTTGACCTTTGACAGGAGTCAGCTGTAAAAGGCCACCAATAGATGTGCTTAACACCAAAGAGAACACCATAATAAGTTCTGAGGACCTCTTGCACCCTCAGATGAATGGGAGCTAGTGCTAGGTTTGATGCCATGATCACCTCATCAATAATTAGGACATTTAGGGCCTGATTACGACTTTGGCGGAAGGGATGACTCTATCCCAAATGTGACGGATATCCCGTCCCCGCCGTATTACGAGTTCCATAGGATATAATGGACTCATAATTCTGCGGGTGGGATATCCGTCACTTTGGGATGGAGTAATCCCCTCTGCCAAAGCCGTAATCAGGCCCTTCATTTTTTGAGGACCCTGGAGACCTCATGACAAGCCTCACCAGGTATTTCAAAGCTTAATATCCTGTTGTCATGTTCCACAAGTAACAAAAGTAGCCAATGCAGTGTGATTCCTTTAATGTTATGAGCAGGTAGTCTGGTAGGACTATTCACGACACATGAAGGATCACAACTAGCCTTCCTGTGAGTGCCTGACCACTAACATAGTGAAATGTAGGCTTGAATGCTGTATGTGAATATTGAGACGCATAATGAAAAAGTCCAATTTCTACTGATTTAGATATTTTTTTAAAAATTAGCAGCTGTTCTTTATTTAGTTGTAATATCAAATTTTCTCAATCAATATTCTAATTTCTCATGTGGCCTATGCCATTTTCCTCTTCATTCATAGCAATGGATGCCTCAATTCCAACAGCCAAGGTGTTCTTGAACATAAGGACATGAGCTCTGTCTTGTGAACTATCTTTTGCAGCATCTATAGCAATTGTTTCCTCTTGTTGGATTTCATCATTTAACATTTTCAGACACTTTGGAAACACTGCACATTGAATATTATATTTAATTGCATTGAAAGCGTCTTCTTAGCAGTCATGGTTACCAAGCTATTTATTTCAGAATGCCATGGTTTAGAAAATTACAGAGATCCAAGTAAAAGAACCCTCTTTTCTTGCCTTTTTAGACCGCTTGGTTTCCAAGGATTAAAGAGACTTGATTTTGAGTGTTTAGCTAAAAATTCATTACAACCAGTCACTCCAAATGTTCCTTTTTTAATATGTTGATCCATGTTATTTCTGTAAATATAGTACTGGAGTACTTCATACAGACAGATTTATTGAGAGAACACTCTGACTAGAGTTATAAGTATCCAGTTAATTCATTTTGAGTACGTCAGTGCTTTATGGGTCAAACTGAACAAGTTACTAATTTTCAGAAAATTATTTCAACACACACTTTGGGTGTAGATGCTAGATGTAAATTTCCCCAAATAAACAATTTGGACCTCCCGTAACAGCTAGCAAAACTGAGCTTATTGCAGGCTTCATAAAATCGAATTTCCCTCCAGGAAAGTATCTTTGAACTGAAATGGTAATGCTTTTTACTTAAAGACTTTCTGCTTCTATCTCTTCTTATACATCGTTCATTTCTGTATTTTTTTTTATATACGATGTCATGTGTAAAGCAACATCAATAGAACTGGCTGCGAAACTGAATATCCATGCTAGAATTCCACATGGACAGGATTACAGAATTGTAATCACTAATCTTTGATGCCTCACTCGTCTTCCGGTTGCATGTGTTTTTAGGTGTGTTTCCAGTAACAGCATGTCTGATTGCAGAGATAAAACTGTTCACTCTTTTTTTTAAATAACAAGTCTAGTTAATCTGAAATGACATTTAGTATAGTATATCCCTTTTGCTCTGTATCTCTGTTGATAATATTTCCCACATTTATGGAACTGGAATCATAACTCTTGTTACCTGAGAGCTCTGTTGTGGGACTCTTCTGAACTCTCACACGTTACATACTGCTCAAGGAATGATAACACAGATTCATCGGTATCTTCACCAAACCTTGGTGCATCTTCTACCCACAATAACATGTATATGTGGTGCACCCCTAGCTTCATATTTTTTCTCCAGAAAAAGTCCACACCCTCACCTCATGGTAGATTCATTTGTTACAAATAAAATGGAACCTGGCTTTAGATATGTGTTTAAAGTATCTACAAACATTTGCAGAATCAAAGGAGCACTAGGAGTTTTAAAATTAATGTCTGCAATGTTTGCATTAGCTTACTTAGGAATCATAAAGATCACCTCAAGCATATGCTGCACAGTTCAAACTGCAGACCAGGTAGGCACACCTAGATTGTGTAACATGTACTTTATCATTCTGTGGCAATGGAACCAATATTCATTGATACGACATTGGCAAAGTCATGATGTTCATCGGATTACTCTTTAGAACCTCATCTTTTCATTGGACGTTTTCCACAAAATCCCTGGCAATTATATAATTGAACTGTGTCCCTGTTTTCATACTGTGGCCTTCAGCATAAAATAGCACTGAGAGAACACTTTCAAAATGCATGGAATGTTTGCCTAAACAGAGGATCAAAAAATCAATCAATCATCAATAGATTTGTAGAGGGCTATTTGTCACCCTTGAGAGTATCCTGAAGCTGACGGGTCCAGTTGATTAGCTGAATAGCCAGATTTTACTGAACTTTCAGAACTCTAAAAGACATGGGGAGGTCCATGGATAAAAATGTAGCTCATTCCATGTCTTTGCTGCTAGATATGGAGTGTCCTTTGCATCTGCTACTTTGGATATGGGGGATGAGGGTTAGAGAAAGGGATGTGGATCAAAGGTTTCTGAGGGCTTATGGAAGGTTAGGTGGTGGTTCACGTGGGGACGTGGTTGTGTAGTGCCTTGTATGCATATCCATGGGTCAGGAGCTTCTGACAGGACGTGTCTGGCTGCAGCGTTTTGTATGGTCTATAGCAGGGGTCTCCAACATTTTTTGTTGTGAAAGCTACTTATGTTGATGAAAATCATCCAGAGCTATGAATACTATTAGAATTTTAATACTGACCACATCAGACAAGTTTACATGTTTGTTTTAAATATAAACTTTTCAGTTTTTGCAGGCTAAGCCACACACAGGAGAGCTACTTATAGGCAACTTGAGAGCTACTAGTAGCTCACAAGCTACTTGTTGGAGACCCCTGGTTTATAGTCATTGGAGGAACTGAGCTGTTATCTCTGCATAGAGAGAGTTCCTGTAGTCCAGTTGTCTGAAGATGAGGGTCTGGGTGATTGAGCAACTGGAGCTTCAGAATATAATCAATGGTGTTGCATCTGGAGCTGCAGATTATAACCTACTTGATCTATATTTTGAAGCAGTAATCTGTATTAGACATTCATCATAATGACCACCTACTTCTGTTGGAAATGGAATTGGAAAACACAGTGCTTCTAAGCTCTTGTCTCTCACATTTAAAGGCTCCCATTTTGCTTGATTTATATGATACAACTTTATAGGATTATATATCATACCTCTCGTGTGTAGAGGATGAATGCTGCAGTGTTCATATGTTTGTTATGCTTGGCTTCATTTAACTCTTTCAAATTGACCAAAAGGGCTTGACCTATGGATGTCTGTTATAACACAGGTAACATGTCCTTCTACATTGACATCTTTGTAAAACACATTTTCTAGTTTAAGGTATCACAACAATTCTCAACATTATCAATGCTTACAAGTTCCTGTTTTTATGTTTAGTAGTCACACTATTTACTAAAAGAACTAATGCTTCTTCTTCCTCTCTATCTGTACCTATAGTGTTAGTAGTTTCCTTCATATTTAAACACAAATACACAACTTTACCTTTCATATCTTTCCATAATTCAAAAGGAGGTAGCTTCTTATTTTTTGTATGCATTATAATAATTTCTTGGAAGGGATGCACTGTCTGCATGTGAATACTCTCATAGATATTGAAGTATTGAAGCTCAGAGGAATTGAAAAAACGTCCAATTTATTATTAACACCTCTTGCAGGCACTTTCTTATCATCCAGTTTGTCAATACAATATTTACAGACAATCTGGCTTATGCACAAGTGAAACTAATCTTCAGCTATTAGGTAAAGGGCACATTTAAATCACTGTAATAGATCACTCTTCTAGTTTTTCACAACTATAACTTTTTATGGTGTGTTATGTATAGTAGGTTCAACTGTAACAAACAGACTTTGGGCCTGATTAGGACCTTGGCGGATGAAATCAATAGGATATAATGAAACTTGTAATACGAAGGGTGGGATATCTGTCACGTTTGTGACAGAGTATCCCAGCTGCCAAGGTCGTAAGCAGGCCCTTTGTCAAGCATTTCTGTGGTTGTTGTTACAAATGCATCCATTTCCTTTTTAAGATTTTCTAAAACTTTGTTTGAATTGGAAATGTCACTATTCTTCTCCACAATCACCTCATTCTCTTCATTTGGGCTATCATCTGAATATCATCTACAATAGAAGTCACTTCAGAATGACCACCTCTTAATAAAGTTTAATTTTGTTTTTGAAGCTGGAGTTCTGAACTTTAGACAAAACACAATCTTCTCACCAGATGACACATTTTAGCGTGGAGCGCACACAGCATTCCTGTGTGATGGAAAGTATTGGCACAAATCTGATGTGATAAGTAAGCCTACGTCCTTGAAGGTTTGTCCGTATCCTAACTCCTCAAGGATCAAGGCATTGCAATAGATTGATTCTTTGTTTCACAGTTCCCCTGCTGTACTTGTTTAAGAATAGCCAAAGTTTGTCAATAGACTGCTGTCTCCTGCACTTCTAATCAAAAACTGGCTGTGGGAGATGTTGACCTAACACTTCACAGGTTGTTTCTTCTTCTACATTTCTAGGTACTTTTTCTTTCTCAATTGGTGTACCTTCATTCATTTCATATGCATGACCATCTATGTCAATTGCAAAAACTAGCTCATTTTCCTGTAACTTTCCTCATTTAAAAAAAAAAAATGCCTAACTACTGGAAACCTGTTCAAACTCCCCCTGGAAAATAGTACAAACGTCTGATTTATTAAGTTGAACCTTTTGATGACATTTCATTTTAGGTGAATTAACAAATTTTTCTAAACATCTCATTCTCTGCAAAATGAGAATAAATATATTTCTCTCCAACTACAAAGGCCTTTTGTACTAAGCACTCAACAAACTGCAATCTTGCAGTGCTTTTCTCTTTTACACTTTTTCATAACATTTGAAAATCTTTGAATTTCTTTTTATTTAATCTACTTTGTTGTTCTGTCTCTTTTCTGTTATTTTTTCTTTTTTTTTTTTTAAAGAAAAAGAAACATTTTAAATCTTTCACACATCAATACTATTTACACCTGCATGAGAAAGGCAACAAGATATTATTAACTTTTTAATAAAATACTGTGTGCTCTTGTCAGATTTATGTATTTTATCATCTTTTCATTTTTGTGTCTGTCTTTCAACTCTTCAAAAGTGTTTATGATATTTTTAATCATCTTCTTTATTCTTTTGAAGTTTCATTGGCATCTTTAATTCCTTGCAAAACCTACATAAAAAACAAAAATATATGCTATTCATTCCCTGTTGTCACAAACATATCAGTGAGTAAATCAGAATATTTCAGATTATACATCCTCATATGCACAACAGCTACCTATAGGGTAAGGTCTGGGCTATGAAAGGCTTTACTGAGGAACTCAGCCCGCTGTTAAGATCTTTTCTGTTTATCAATAGAATGTATAGTTCAGTTTGCTAAGAAGACCATCTTCAGTGACTCCTCTGAACAGAGTGAGGGGTCTGTAGAATCATGATTAAGAGAAACACTGGGACCTGTGATAGCAAATTTTAACAGACTGCAGATCGAGTAAGGTAAAATTTGATGTAGGAGTAAATCTTTCTATTACAATTCTTCACAGAGTGAATGGTTTAGATTTATGACAACATACCCTCTCTATCACACCTCGCTGAAGGGTAAAGTCTGGGTGTAAATGGCCTTAGTGAGTGATGTTCCACTCTACAAAAACCTTATGTCTGAGTGAACATCATACATGAATGGGTTTTCAAACAACAAACTCTCTACTGATACCTCTTAACAGAGTAAATGTGCAGTGCACGAGGTTTAAGAGAAACACTAGTCTCTAGAGATTGTGAGCCCCTTGCACCACCATTGCATTATTTTTTGTGATGCAACAGAGGCACAAACCTAAAAACTATATCTACTTTGCATGGCTTTTTAACAACCTCATAGACATTGCTGCATTGCCTTAATCTGCACAAGGGTGCCATTTCATGTGTGTTGGATGGGTGTTTCCACCCATCATCCATGGATCATGATGCATCCCCCGATTTACAAAATCTTGTAACCTGGGGATGTGCCAAAACCTTCCACCTCTATATGGGAGGTAAAATGAGAAGAAATATCTTTATTTCTCCTTGTTCTTTTCCTTTTTCTATGTGTGCTGCATTCTGCAATACACATAGAAAGAGGACAAAACCTCCCAGAATTGTTTTTGTGAAAGAAGGTGTCCCTTCCTGCACAAAAACAATCATAACTGCATATCAAACATGGTGCAAGGGTGCCTACTTTGGCACTAGCCTGTCAAAATGGTGCCAGCTCAGTGGGAAAGGGCAGGAATGTGCCATATTGCTTGAATAGAGAGGATTCCTCCCCTTCCATTTTATGCAGGGCAGCACAGCAAGATGACTTGCTCCACTGCCCTGCTTCAAAAGCTAATAATATGGGCCCTTGTATGGTAGAGATAGATGAAAGATTGACTCTTTCTCATACAACTCCAATACAGAGTGAATGGTACAGAATTATATGAACATATCTTCTAGCTGACACCTAGCTACAGGGTCAATACTGGATTTGATAGACTTTAGTAACAAAACCAGTTTCTCTGTAGATATCATTTCTCAGAGTGAAAGGAGTGTTTGATTCCGAGTCTTCAAAGAGCAAGCTCTCCATTGACAACTCTGAATGGTTACAGAATCTGTGTAGAAGACTTTCAAGACACACCAAGGCTTGTGTTACCACATTTTAAGAGGGTACAAATTCTGTAAGGTAGATTTTGATACGAGAGAGTGGCTTCTTTTCTTATAACTGTATAGAGGATAAATGCTTCAGTTTAATGACTACCTGGCAACACTGCTGAGACTTCTCCTCATGATAAATGCTAGGTGTAAAAGGCTTTATTTAGAAACTCATTCCGCTACAAAGACATTTTCTGTTAGTGAACACAGTGTATAAATATGTTTATAAACAATAAAACTCTCTACTGATGTCTCTGAACAGAGTAAAGGATCAGTGTACAAGGTTTTAGAGAAACTATAGACCATGTGACATCACATTTTAACAGGAGACAGAGTGATGCATAGCAGAGTTAGATGAAAGGCTGACAGCCAGATTTAGATCTCAGCAGAGGGGTTACTCTGTCACAACAGTGATGGATATCCCAACCACTGACATCTAAATACCATTGTTTTTTATGGTATTTAGATTTTGGCAGATGGGATATCCGTCACCATTGCAACAGAGTAACCCCTACACTGAGATCTAAATCAGGCCCTGATTTTCTCTCACACAACTCAATACAGAGTAAATGATCTATATTCATAAGAACATACCACCTCAGCTCTCACCTCTCTACAGGGTAAATGCTGGGTGTGAAAGGGTTTGATAATTAACCAATCTGCTGTAGAAACCTGTTCCCAGAGTGATCAGGGTGTTTGATTTAGTTTATAAAGAGCATTGTCTATATTGATACCTCTGAAATGGGTAAAGGATATGTGCAGAAGGGTTCACAGAAACACTAGGTCCTGTGTTGTCACATGTTAAGAGGGCACAGATTCTGTATGGTACAGTTAAAAGAAAGAGTGGCTTATTTTTATAAATGCTTTAGTTCTATAGAACGTTCCCTGCTGAGACCTCTCCACCTGATAAATGCTGAGTGTAAAAGAATTTAGTGAACAACTAATCCCTCTACAAAGACAAAAAAGAGTACACCAGAAGTATGATTAGTTTTACAAAGAAGACCCTCTCTAGTGACAACTTGGAACAGAGTAAAGGGTGTGCAGAAGAGTTCAGAGAAAAAATATGCCCTGTGCTACCACATTGTAACAGACTACAGACTCAGGCCCTCATTACAACATTGGCGGTAAATGCCGCTTACCGCAGTGCAGAAGACTGCCAACACACCGCCGCAGCCGCAGAATTCCACCACAGCTATTACCACCCACAGCTCAGAAACTGCCAAAATCTAGACACCCACACAAGTAAGGCACACCAAAGGTCAGTGATAAACTGGCGATAACAAAACCTTCACCATCACGCCAACTGGAATACGCCCACATTATTACGACCCACAAATCCACGTGACGGTATTTCAACCGTGGTATTCCATTGGCGGTACACACCGCCGCGCTCAAAATACACACAAATTTACAAAACACAGCCACATTGGACAAATCGAAATATACACACACCTGATACACATACACACACCGCTCCCACACACCCAATACAATATAAAACACACACCCACATTACACACATTACACACAAACTCTTACTACCAAAACTTTTGAAGAAGGCCAGAGAGACAGCAAAGCAAAGACAACACCAGCATACAAAGGCACATAACACCATCACACATACACATCCACACACAAAACACCACATACCCCTAAACATCACCCCACACATCACAACACACACCACCTCACACATCACCCACACCACCCCATGGTACCACAAAGACACCCCAGGTTTTCTGAGGAGGAGCTCAGGGTCATGGTGGAGGAAATCATCTGGGTATAGCACACCACCATAGCTAGGAAGATGGAGCTATGAAGCAGAATCGTGGACAGGGTCAACGCAGTGGGACATCACCCAAGAACACGGGATGACATCAGGAAGAGGTGGAACGACTTACGGGGGAAGGTGCGTTCCGTGGTCTCAAGACACCACATTGCAGTTCAGAGGACTGGTGGCGGACCCCACCTCCTCCCCCACAACTAAAAAGATGGGTGGAGCAGGTCTTGGCTATACTGCATCCTGAGGGCCTCGCAGGAGTAGCTGGAGGAATGGACTCTGGTAAGTTAAATCTTTCACTACTTCATCCCCCACCCTAACTGCATGCTATCACATACCCCCACGTTCACCCTCACCCTCATCACTCCAACTCCTCACATATGTCCCACTATCACAAACCACACATCCCAACACCAAGCCCTGCATGCAACAACAAAGCATGGACACTACACATACCCACACAGACCTCTAAATAATTATCACACGAGGTCCTACACAGGAATGGAAGCACTGGGGTACAGGGTCACCCACCCATTGCACACCATGGCACACACAGATGCAATAATCATGCCTTTACACCCCTGCAGGACCCCTACCCAATGTCACAGAACAGGAGGTTGCAGACATGTCCACTCCACCCACAGAAGAGGCCCACAGTGATGACAGAAGCTCTATCCAACTGGATCTGGATGACCAGCCCGGCCCATCTGGGACCTCAGGACAGTCGGTTCAACTCACACAGTCACAGGCCACCACAGAGCCTCCGTCGGCGCTAGTGGACAGGAGGCACCACCAGAGGACCACAACACCAGCACCCCACCCCCTGCAGATGGAGAACCACCCTGCAAGCGGTCGCTGAGATCCAGGACAAAGACAGAGAACAATGCCAAGACCCCCGCCAAGAAATGAGACCACCCTGATTGTCATCCTTCTGTCCTACTTTGTCACCCTGTCCATCCTTAAACTGCCATAGTTCCACTTCCTATGCCCCTTTGGACAATGCACCTGTGAGACAAATAGACTGGACTCTGCCATGGGCATTCCTCCACCATCACCCCTCACCATTTTACAACCCCCTCCACTATTGAGCACTTAAATAAATACCCTTGAAGCACAAAACAATCTGGAGTCAGTCTGTGATTTCGAAATAGTGTATTAGCAATTACAGTGTCAAATGCTCTTTCAAATGTAATGTCAACATACCTATGTCACACAGCTCTCGTCCATGAGGAAACAAAGCAGATGTCACACAGTGGGACCCACATCTGTAAAATCGTAAGGGAAAGTGACAACTCAGTGACCATACACTGGGTGAAAACGACAGACAGTTGAGAGGTAGTAGTGTTAAAGTACATGTAGTAAGCAGGTTTGTATTCTTACCTGTGTCTCACTGGAAATATTGCAGGATCACCAACTTCCTGTTGTCGATGTCCTCTTCTTCTGCTTCCTCATCTTCAATGTCCACAGGCTCCACAGCTGCAACAACACCGCCATCTGGACCATCCTCCTGCTGAAAAGGCACCTGTCATCGCAAAGCTAAGTTGTGAAGCATACAGCAGGCCACGATGATCTGGCACACCTTCTTAGGAGAGTAGAATCGGGATCCACCTGTCATGTGGAGGCACCTGAACCTGAATGTCCCTCTGCCATGGACATTCCTCCACCATCACCCCTGACCATTTTACAACCCCCTCCACTATTTAGCACTTAAATAAACACTCTTAAATCACAAAACAATCTGGAGTCAGTCTGTGCTTTCACAATTTGTATTTGCAATAACTGAGGGAAATAGCAATGTCCATTGTATTGTCAACATACCTATGTCACACAGCTCTAGTCCATGAGGTAACACAGCAGAGGTCACACAGTGGGACCCACATCTGTGAAATCGAAAGGCAAAGTGACAAATCAGGGTCCATACACTGGGTGAAAGTGATTTTATCAGATGTAGGAGGCAGTGATGTCTTCTTACTTGTGTCTCACTGGAAGTATTGATGGATCATGGTGTTTCTGTTGTCTATGTCCTCTTCTTCTGCCTCCTCTTCTTCACTGTCCACAGGCTTCACAGCTGCCACAACACCTCCTTCAGGACCATCCTCCTGCAGAAAAGGCACCTGTCGTTGCAAAGCCAAGTTGTGCTGCATACAGCTGGCCACGATGATCTGGCACACCTTCTTTGGTGAGCAGTATAGGGAACCACCTGTCATATGGAGGCACCTGAACCCGGCCTTCAAGAGGCCGAAGTTCCTCTCTATAACCCTCCTAGTTCGCTCATGGTCCTCATTGTAGTATTCCTCTGCCCTTGCTGGGGTCAGTAGCCATGACAGATTGGGATAGCCAGAGTCACCTGCAAATGTTGAGGGACAACTGTTAGACACACACTAACCCTTAGGGACAACCCCAGACCCAGACAACTATTCACACTGTATAGGGTTCATGTCCTCATCTTATATCCACACATGGTGCCTCTGGAGTTGCCCCATCACATAAGGTATGCTGCTATTCCTCAGAATTTAAGCGTCATGCACTGAGCCAGGAAACTTGGCGTTCACAAGGGAGATGTACTGGTCGGGCAAACACACCATCTGCACATTCATTGAATGGTAACTCTTCCGGTTTCTGTACACCTGTTCACTCCTGCGGGGTGGACCAAGGCCACATGTGTCCCATCAATGGCACCTATGATGTTGGGGGTATGTCCCAGGGCATAGAAGTTACTTTCCACTGTAGGCAAATCTTCCACCTGAGGGAAAACGTAGCTGCGCATGTGTTTCAGCAGGGCAGACAACACACTGGACAACATGTTAGAGAACATTGGCTGGGACATGCCTGATGCAATGTCACTGTTGTTTGAAAGGACCCACTTGCCAGGAAATGGAGTACTGATAGGACCTGCATGAGAGGGGGGATTCCTGTGGGATGGCGGATAGCTTACATCAGGTCTGGCTCCAACTGGGCACACAGTTCATGGATTGTGGCACGATCAAGTCTGTAGGTGACTATTTCATGTCGCTCTTCCATTGTCAACAGGTCCACCAGCGGTCTGTACACCGGAGGATGCCGCCATCTCCTCATCTGCCCCAGCAGATGTGCTCTATGGATGAGAACAGCGAGCAGAGGGTCAGCCAACACTGAGGTACGAAATAAACAACTTTATTGCACACATTTGTCAATCGGCTATGTGCCTGTCTTAGTGTGTATGCAAGGCCTACATTGGTGTGACGCATTTAAAATTAATGCCATGTGGCCCCCTGAAATGGCGGCTGCCTGACCTGTAATGTGGGACAAGGGGATATGAGGTAACTGTACTGGCTGTAGGCAGTCGAAGACCGCAATGCAATCCTGCATTGGTTAACATTGGACACTATGGGTCCCAGGAACCAATGACGATGTATGCCGGCGGTGACGGTACGCACCGCCGCGGACGTGTCCGACATTTTATCTCTGTTCACTCACTTGATACCTGATCCTCGACAGGAGAGGACCTACACTGCAAGTGCTGCTGTGACCTCAGTCTGGAAGCGACAACGACTCAAGTGTGTGGGGAAAGGGCCCCTGCTTTCACATCGAAGGAGTTGGAGAAACTAGTGGATGGGGTCCTCCCCCAGTACACGCTACTCTACGATCCTCCAGACAAACAGGTGAGTACACTGTGAGCATGCTGGATGAGCAATGCCTGTTTGGAGTGGTGTGGATGGGAGATGTGGGGGGAAATGAGGCGTGCATGAAACGACGGTGAGTGGATGTGTGTCAGGGCAAGGGTGGGAACGTGGGCCAATGACTGTGACGGTCCGGATGGTTATAGTTTTTCCTTTACCCCTGTACTATTCCTGTAGGTCACCGCCCACCAGAAGAAGGATATTTGGCGTGCCATCACCAAGGACGTCCGTGCCCTGGGGGTCCACCACAGACGGAGCACCCACAGCCGGAAAAGATGGGAGGACATTCGCCGCTGGAGCAAGAAGATGGCGGAGGCCCAGCTGGGGATGGGCTCCCAACGTGGGAGGGGTGCCCGTCACACCATGACCCCCCTGATGTTCCGGATCCTGGCGGTGGCGTATCCGGAGTTGGATGGGCGCTTGAGGGCATCACAGCAGCCACAAGGTGGTGAGTACACTCACATCCATCTGATTCAGCGCTCATTGGGGTTGTCTGGGTGGGGGAGGTGGGCTGTGGGTTCCCCACAGCTAGGCGAGCCTTGTAGGCAAGGACCCTTTCTGAGGCAGGCTCAGTGGCACCCCATCCCCACCAGTAGTAATAGCCATCTACACCTAGTCAGGCTCCTGTGACTTGCATTTGTGCAGCAATCGGGCATATGCCTTGTACCCCATGTCCCTGTGATCAATTAGGGAACTCAAAGTGAATAGCGTAGTGCAGAGGGCTGCTGTGTCTGTAGTGTCCGCCAGCAGTAGCGGTATTGCATGCACTGAACATTTCTTTCTACTTTCTTGCCCCCCCTCTTTGTGGTCTCCCTGTTCTTGTGTGCATTAGCATCATCAGGCGGAGGAGCTGTGCCACCGGAGCAGAAGGGAGCTGCATCCCACAAGGCCCTGGACGGCGAGACTATGGACTCATAATTCACCAGTGGGACGGAGGGCGAGGGGAGCTCCACAGCGGGGACAGGAGCTGAGACCAGCGACACTGACTCCTCCTCTGATGGGAGCTCCCTTGCGGTGGTGGGCCCCTCTGTGCCCACTCCATTTACAGGTACAGCCGCCACCCCCCCTTCCGGCACTGCCCTCCCAGTGCCTCAGCACTGATGGCAGCCATTGACCCTGTGCCCAGCCTCCCTCCTCCAACTTCCTCCACCCAGACCCAATCCCCATTACCTCAGCCTATCCCAAGCACACCATCAGACCAGCATGCACACACCTCAACACACAAGGGTAGCTCTGGCAAACATAAGCACCACACATCCCACAGGCACTCACACAAGCATCATACCCATGCAGACATACCAACATCCACTGCCTCCACTGTGTCCCCCTCCTCCACGTCTCCCTCCTCCCTCCCTGTCACGTCTCCACTCACACCTGCATGCACTACATCTTCAGCCACTACCTCCATCACCAGCACGCCCATCACCACACACCGCTTACGTGCACTCACCACCCCAATTACCATTCACACATCCCCTGTGTCCTCTCCCAGTGTGTCTGTGAGCCCTCCTCCCAAACTACACAAACACAGTCACACACCCACCCAACAGCCATCCACGTCACAACAGCCTCCAGCCCATGCACCTTCACCCAAAGTCAGCAAACCAACACCTCCTACAATCACTACCTCTTCCTCCAGTGTGTCTAAAAAACTTTTCCTGTCAAACCTTGACCTCTCCCTTCACCTCCCCCACCCCTTCCGTCCTCTGGTGCCCGCCTTTCCAGGTCCCAACCCAGCACCTCAGCCACCACATCACCAGGAACAGTGGTGCCAGCAGTAACCGGCTTCTGAAGTGCGGCAAGCAGCAGGGCAGCCAGTGTCCCAAGGAGCGAGGCCAAGGACATTCCCCCACCTCCAAAACAAAAAAAGTTGCCCGGAGAGAGAAGGCCAAAACACCTGCCACCAAGGGCTCAGCCAGGACAACAGTTGGGAGTGGCAAGACAGCTGCGCCACCATCCAAGGTGAGGAAGGGCCAGAGAAAGAAAGGGAAGTCGCCGCCAACCTTCACGGCGGACAAGACCGCCACTGGCACCGCCACATGCAACGTCCACCATGGGCACAACCGCTAAGGACACTGCCGCCAGCAGCAAGCTCAGTGAGCCCTCCACCAGCACCGCTGCTCATGACACCACCGCCAGCAGCACGCTCAGTGAGCCCCCCACCAGCACCTCCGCTCAGGACACCGCAGCCAGCAACACGCTCAGTGAGCCCCCCACCAGCACTGCTGCTCAGGACACCGCCACCAGCAGCACGCTCAGTGAGCCCCCCCTCCAGCACCGCCACTCAGGACACCGCCGCCAGCAGCATGCTCAGTGAGCCCCCCACCAGCACTGCTGCCCAATGAGTGCAGCAAGCACCGCCACTACTGAGCCCGCCGTCAGCACCGCCAGCTGCCACGCCACATCCTGTGCCAGCGGCACCACCGCAGACATGGCTGCCATCCCCAGTGGTCATTCGTACGAGGCTGGTGGTCAGTTCCAGGAGCCTGGACAGCTTCCATGTTGCCCCACCATCACTGGAGTGTCAGATCCACTACCTCTGTCCTTGGCAGGATGAAGCACTCTGGGCACCAAGCCCCCTCCAGAACCAGTGGAGTATCACATCCACTACCTCAGTCCATGGCAGGATGAAGCACTCTGGGCACCAGGCCACCTCCAGAAGCAGTGGAAAAAGGCATTCACTACCTCTGTCCTTGGCAGGATGAAGCACTCTGGGCACCAGGCCCCCTCCAGAACCAGTGGAGTATCACATCCACTACCTCAGTTCTTGGCAGGATGAAGCACTCTGGGCACAAGTCCCCTCCAGAACCAGTGGAGAAAGGCATCCACCACCTCAGTCCTTGGCAGGATGAAGCACTCTGGGCACCAAGCCCCCTCCAGAACCAGTGGAGCATCACATCCACTACCTCTGTCCTTTGCAGGATGAAGCACTCTAGGCACCAGGCCCCCTCCAGAAGTAGTGGAGAAAGGCATCCACTACCTCTGTCCTTGGCAGGATGAAGCACTCTGGGCACCAGCCCCCATCCAGAACCAGTGGAGTATCACATCCACTACCTCTGTCCTTGGCAGAATTAAGCTCTCTGGGTACCAAGCCCTAGCCAGAACCAGTGGAATATCCCAACCACTACCTCAGTCCTTGGCAGGATGAAGCTCTCTTGGCACCAAGCCCCCTGCAGAACCAGTGGAAAAAGGCATCCACTACCTCAGTCCTTGGCAGGTTGAAGCACTCTGGGCACCAAGCCCCCTCCAGAACCAGTAGAGTATCACATCCACTACCTCTGTCCTTGGCAGGATGAAGCACTCTGGGCACCAAGCCCCCTCCAGAACCAGTGGAGTATCACATCCACTACCTCTGTCCTTGGCAGGATGAAGCACTCTGTGCACCAATCCCCCTCCAGAAGCTGTGGAGAAAGGCATCCACTACCTCTGTCCTTGGCAAGATGAAGCACTCTGGGCACCAGGCCCCCTCCAGAATCAGTGGAGACTGTTATCCACTTGAGAGACTGTGGCTTTGCACTCCCCAGGAAAAAGCAGTGGGCAAACGACCCACTGGAGAGACTTGTGAGACTGTGGCTTTGCACTCCCCAGAATGCAGCAGTGGGAAAACCACCCACTGGAGAGACTTGTGAGACTGTGGCTTTGCACTCCCCAGGAAAAAGCAGTGGGCAAACCACCCACTGGAGAGACTTGTGAGACTGTGGCTTTGGACTCCCCAGGATACCTCAATGGGCATGGAGCCCCCTCATGGGGCTGGCGTTGTTCATTCTTCCGGCTTAGGTGCCCCCTTTCCCTTCCCCCTGAGGTGCCTGTTTTATTTCGATCTGATGCCCCTGCAGTGTTCTCTCTGTTTAGATTGGGTATTGAGTGTGGGCCTCGCATTTTGGGCCCAGTGGTCAGTACATGGACTTGAATTCTTGGTGTACATATTTGTTAATAGTGTATATATATTTTTGAGTAATTAATTTTTAATGATTACAATCGTTCAACTCATTTCCTTTTGTCCTTGCGTTCTTCCAGGTGGGGTTGGGGGGGAATGTAATGTTTCAGCATGTATTGGTGTGTGTGTTGTTGTGTGTGAGGGTCGGTGTGGGGGTGTTGTGTGTTGCGTGTGTGTGTCACTCTCTCTTCCCTCCCTCCTCCCCTGTGTCGTAGGTGCAGTACTCACCGTGGTCATCACGCCGTCGGTCGTGCTCCTGGTAGAGGAGCAGGAAGACTATTGCAGGGAGAATTTGGAGTTCCGGCTCCATGGCGTCCTGGTTCCTCGTGGGGTGTGTAGAGGTGAGAGTTTTCCCTTCCAAGCCCTGTTTTCACTGTGTTTTTGTTCGTGTTGAATCCGCCCCTGCAAAGGTGGCAAATTGGCCTCTCATAATGGTGTCTGTTGGCGGTGACGGCCATGATGTTTGTTTGTACCGCCGTGGCGGTTGGAGTGTTAAAGTGGCTGTCTATGTTGGCGGTTTCCGCCATCGTCGTGATTTTTTTTTTTTCGCCGGCCTGTTTGGCGGTCTTACCGCCGCTTTAACACCGACCAGCAGGATTGTAATGAGGGCCTCAGGCCCAGATTGCAACAAAGTGGCGCAGCGCGGTGCTGTGCTAAAAATAGCAGGGCTGCACTGCACCACTTCTGAAACGCAGGGATGCTCCATAATTTCATAAATAGGGCACACCCCTGTGTTTCCACCTTATTTTGGCACTGCCTCAGATTTACACCTTCTTGTAAATCTGTGGCAGCGTCAAAAGTAATGATGTTGCAGTGGAACGTCCACAGCAACACTTATTGCATGCCAATCTTACACAGCAAACTGCATCGAGGAGCCATATTTACAAGGAGGCGTTAAGCCACAAAAAGTGGCTTAACACCTCCTTGTAAATATGGTGCAGTGAAAAGCACCACCAGACTGTCACTGAAAATGACACACCGGTGGCTCTAGGACCTTGTAAATCTGGCCCTAAGTATGGTAACCTTTAATGTAAAAGTAAACATTTCTAATATGATTCTCTGCAGAGTGAATGACTCACTTTCATTAAAACATACCCTCTCTACTGATACCTTCACACAAGGTAAAGCCTGGGTGTAAAAGGCTTTAGTGAGTAATTAGCCCCTCTACAAAGTCCTTTTCTCTGTGTTTGAATGGGGTTACAGACAGCAAGCTCTCCAATTAGATCACTTAATAGATTAAATGATCAGTGAACAACGTTTTACAGAAACACTAGTCCCTATGCCACCACATTTTAACAAAGTACAGACTGAGTATGGTAGAGTTAGGTGAAAGACTGACTCTTTCTCTATAAAACCCCATACTCCAAATGTATCTATCAAGTATGCAGGGCCACACAAGGCGCCTTGCATGGCTTGATAAATCCGACTTTAATTCCTAGTCATCCTTGTGCAGCACTATGATAAATCTGGTCCCTAGGCTTCTGGTATTACATTTTAAAAGGGTGCAACGTATGTATGGTAGATGTAAATAAAGGAGTGGCTTCTTTTCTTATCACTGTATGCAGGGTAAATGCTTAATTTGTGTGACACAGGCCCTCTCAGCTGAGACGTTTGCACATGATAAAAGCTGGGTTTAAAAAGCTTCAGTGAGAAACTCAACCCTTTACATAGACCTTTTATCTGAAGGAACTGCATGCATGATTGGCTTAACAAACAGAACCCAGCCTAGTGACATCTCAGAAGAAAAGTAAATATTGTTTGTTGAAGGTGTCAGAGAAACACTAGTCCCTCTGCTAACTAGGGGTGAGACGAGCTTGTGGAATTTGACTTTATGGAATTCCAACGAGTTTCAGAAAAACCCAGTGAGATTCTATGGAGTTTCGCCAATGGGTGAAAATGGGCACACTGTGCTGTTTGTGCAGCGATTTAGCCCCTGGAGTATGTTCCATACTGACAAATCAGCACAAATGGCACCAAGAAGCATGCCAGAGAGAGCAACTACACAAACTTCTTTTTCTGCTTCTTGAGTGTAGATTTTCTACTCGAACAGCAGCCTTCTGATTGCGACATTGGAAATATCTCGCTGGATGTCCTCCTAGAAACTGAAAATCATTCTAGGGGATGCCAAGCCTCGCTCGCCAACTTGCCATTTTGGAGTCACATGCAATAAAAAAATTCAGTTGGCGGACAGAATACTTTACCTACTCCTATAGCTAGCACATTTTCACAGAACGCAGATTAGATAAGGCACAATTCACCGAAAGACTGAGTCTATCTCACAGAACTCTCTACAGGGTAAATGCCTTATTTTAATTACAGCATATTCTCTCTACTAATTACACCTGTCCAATCCAGCTCTCTAGACTCTCGTGGGACAATAAAAATAGCTTATGAAAAGGTCACTGTAAATTTAAGTGTGGCCCTCAAGAGTGTCTCACTAGACTGTACAAGCCCACATAGCAAGCTTCACTCACAGAAGCTTGCAGTCTACTCTTTCGAAACTCTTGCAGGATAGATAATTTCAAACAATCCATAACACACTCCTTTACAAAACTCACAAACATTAAAGAATAACTCTGCACCATACAATTTGATTGCAGCCTAACCTGGTTTTATAGCTATTAAAAATCTACCAGTGGCATGTGTACCTTTATCTCCCATTTTTCTCTCTCAAGTAACTCCATGTTCTTTGAGAATATTACTCATTCTGCTGAGCATTCCTGTTGTGACCGACATCCTCATGTTGCATCATCCTTTACCTCTGGATTTTGGGACACAGTTTCATCCACTGCGCTAGAGAATATGCCAATACTTGTATTAAAAAAGATCTAGGAATTCCAGACTTGGTCAACTCTTGGACTGGCCACAGAGGTACAAAGTGGCATCAACTGTTAATAATGGTTGAGAGCGTTTTGGAATGTGAGCACCCAGATCTCTTGATAGTGCACTATGGTGGCAATGACCTAAGCACAATCACAGGGGTTGCTCCTGAAATCAAAATGAAGGATATTATTTCACAATTTAAATTTCTCTTTCCTCATATAGCCTTTGCAGATTCTAACATGTCAAATGGGAAAAATAGCAATAGCGAAAACTGTTTAGTCCTAAGAATGAGAAGTCAATGAAGAATGTTAATAAACCAATTTGTGCATTTCTTCATGACCATGTCATGGGCTTTATTTGTCATAACAATATCAGTTTTGATGTGCTGCATGTAGAGTACATCTGAAGCATTTTTGCTCTCTCCCTTTCCCGCAACGTAGTGCAACAACTTTGCTTGCTGCACTGCCTTGCGTGAAAGTTTAATAAATGTGCCCAGTCATGTCCAATGGCTTGCCTTGTGCCTTTACTTCAAGGATGATTGAACTAAATGTATCCCTGATTCTTCAGTAGGGTTATGTAACTAGTTGTGGGTGAAAAATTTGAAAATAAGGTACATTATGGACGTGCTGGTGAATTTGTGAGGCTCTCTCTGTGCCCTTCTTCGAGTTTACCACTTTTCCTTAGAACTATTTTAGTGATAACGTCCATTCTGTAATGGTGTCCTAAAGAAACTTATGGTGGATTTATGGATGTCTACCTTTATTAGATAAAACATTTTCAACTAGAAAAATGATTACTTTGAATAAAAGAATGAGACTTAGACAAGAGCAGTTTCAAGCTACATGTTCGAAAATACAACACACGTACAACACATGTACAACAATTTTTTTTTTAAATGAAGACTTTCCTGCAATGAAACAAATCTTTGGGGGTCATTCTGACCCTGGTGGTAATTACCGCCATGGCGGAGGTCGGCGGTAGCACCGCCAACAGGCTGGCGGTGCACCGCTGGGCATTCTGACCGCGGCGGTCATGGGGATTCTGACACCCCCTACCGCCATCCTGTTCCTGGCGGGTCTCCCGCCAGGAACAGGATGGCGGTAGGGGGTGCCGCAGGGCCCCTGGGGGCCCCTGCAGTGCCCATGCCAATGGCATGGGCACTGCAGGGGCCCCCGTAAGAGGGCCCCACGAAGAATTTCAGTGTCTGCTTTGCAGACACTGAAATTCGCGACGGGTGCAACTGCACCCGTCGCACCTTCCCACTCCGCCGGCTCCATTCTGAGCCGGCGTCCTCGTGGGAAGGGTGTTTCCCGCTGGGCTGGCGGGCGGACTTTCGGCGGTCGCCCGGCAGCCCAGTGGGAAACCCAGAATGACCGCTGCGGTCTTTTGACGGCGGTACGGTCTTCTGGCGGTTCCCGCTTGGCGGCCGGCTACCGCCGCCCGCCAAGCTTAGAATCACCCCCTTTGTCTTTTACTCTTTCCGACTCACAAAATGCGATGCGAGCCATTACCGACTCGCAAAAATAGCGATCCCATTTTGCGACCCGACAATAGGAGGTCGCAATTTGCGAGTCGCAAACCAAATGCAATAGCCACTCGCAAATTGCGACTAGTTGCAAAAAGCCCATTTTGCACTTCCAATTTACCACTAACTCAGAGCAGGTGGTAACCAGAACCAAAGTATAAAAGGAGACCCAGAAGGCATCTGGGTTACTCAAGATGGCGGAGATATATGTGATAGGAATAAGGAGGAGAGCCCACGTTGCACAGCAGAGGAGGAGGAGCCAGAGACAGGAGAAGATATACAGAACCAGGCAGACACTTTTCCAACAAACTGAGGAGGAGATTTATGATAAATATAGACTCAGCAGTGCAGCAATACTAGATTTAATAGATTTACTCAATCCGCAGCTACAACGCCAGACTGTGCACGGCTGCGCCATCCCTACGCATGTGCAAGTGCTATGCTCACTGCACCTCTTGGCCTCGGGTAGCTATCAGGGGGTCATTGCTGTGGCAGGTGGGGTATCCCAAAGTTCACTCAAACGGTTCTTCAGGGCATTCCTAGATGCCTTACTCACACACATGTCCAGATACATATACCTACCCAGGAATGAGGCAGAAATCAACAGCACCAAGTTGGAATTCTACAGGATTGCCAACTTCCCCCATGTCATAGGGTGTGTGAACGGGACACATATACAAAAATGCCCTCCTGCAAACCTGGAATATCTATTCCGCAATAGGAAGTGTACCCACTCACGGAACATACAGGTGGTATGTGACGCCGATTATGTTATCACTGACATGGTAGCCAAATTCCCAGAGAGTACACATGACTCATACACTTTCAGGCACAGTGGGATACACCAACGCCTAGAACGTGGGGAGTTTGGAGACGGATACCTCCTAGCTATAGCTGAATACACCTTGCAGACATACACACAGGTCAATGTGGAACCCATCTATGCCCAGCTAACATTGTACATTTTGTGCCAAACAGGTGACAGTGCATATGCACTACGACCATGGATACTGACCCCGTACTTAACACCCAGCAATGAGACAGAGAGGCGATACAACAGTGCACATAGGAGGACCAGAAATATAATTGAAAGGACCTTTGGACTGCTGAAGGCAAGATTCAGATGCCTCCACAGAAGTGGAGGTGCCCTCCAGCATACCCCAGTAACAGCTTTCAAGATTGTTGGCGCATGCGCTATCCTGCACAGCATTGCCACCAGACGTGGGCTACCTCTCACCCCAGAAGACCCAGATTCGGAGGATGAAGAGCAAGAGCTACCACATCGCCATCATGGGGATAGAAGCATTGCAAATCAAGGCAGACTGAGACGGGACCACATTGCAAACCAATACTTTGGAAGGTACGTGCTAACTGTCACCAAACTAACTAATGTCACACACAAAGAGTCCAGGTGTGAAATGGAACTAACACGTTATTTATTTTGTGCACCAAAAAACACTATATACATTGACAACAGTTCAGGGGCAGTAACAGTCCACCTGGCATGAGGACACATTGACCTCATTTGCCTCTACCCCAGGACAGTGTGGAGCTCATATTCTACGCCGGCCTCGGCCAGCATGGCTGGTACCTGGTGTCTCAGCAGTGCCCTGCCTTGCGCTTCCACTGAGCAACACCCTGGTGTCACTGGCTGAGACACTGCTGATGGTGGAGCCCTCCTCGCTATCCTGCGGCGTGTCAGCCGCGCCCCTAGCCACCTGCCATGCCTCCATGATATCAATGGCATGGCTGAGACGTCCCAGTCCACGTGCCACATCACTGGCAAAGTGGCCCATGTCTACTTGGAGGCTGACCGTGCGCCTTGAAAGGCCAGTAGTGTTCACAGCCAGCCTGACTATGGAAGCAGACATTTGGTGCAGCCGGTGCATTAGCTGCCTGTCTCGACGCCTTGCACCCTCTCTCTCTGTTATGAGTTCCGCCACCAGTTGTCTCATGGAGAGTGCAAGGTCGCCCACATGTGTGTTCAGTTGTTGCAGCTCTGTGTGTACCAGCTGCATACCACTGCTTTGGTTTTGCTCCATGCGCCGCATTGCCCCTGAAATTCTCCATATCTCCTGTGTTTGCAGGCGCTGACCCCGTAGGAGTGCGGCCTCGGCGTGCGACATGGAGGCGTCCCCTGATTCAGCCTGCGGCTCTGGTGGTACATTTACACATCGCCTGCGACGCAGTGGAGGCTCCGTGTCATCTACAGTGGCTCTGTGGCTGGGACCAGGTGCTGGCTCACTCACCAGTATGGCAACTGGTGCATCCTGAGGGGACTGTGTGTTGGTGGTGCAGGTGTCTGTGGTGGCTGGTCCTGACTCGTCTGCAGGCTGGTGGCTGACCTGTGGCCCCTGAATGCTTTGGTTGGCGGGGGTGTCGTGTGGGAGACCTGTGGGACATAGGGAACACACTGTCAGTATCTATCATCTGTTATCAACTTCCTAATAAACTGTTGCCTATCAACTGCCTACTTGACTACATTGCCCATAATGCACCATTCTGGCTATTGCTACTCTGAAATGGAGCAATTTTGGTTGTGCATGCTACTGCGTACAAGGTGGGTGGGGGTATGGCATATATGGGTGTACATGCATGTCTCATGGTACTCACCGGTTGATGGTCCTGGCTCTGAAGTATCCAGCTCTCCCATCCCGCACACTGCCTCTGGCTCCAGTGTCTCCTCAACTCTTTCCTCCAGGGGTATGGGTGGTGGTATTGTAGACGGTCCCCCTCCAGTGCCCCTCATCTCCCGGAGCCGCTCTGCCACCCTCTCCTTGGTCCGGGAGCGCAGGTCATACCACCTTTAAATTCTTCTATGCTCCGGTGGCTGACACCCAGGGAGTTCACCTTGTCTTGGATGTCCGTCCAGATTCTTCTCTTCTCCACCTCTGGCACAGTGAGGGCTGCCCTCCCAAAAAGTTGGTCATGGTGCTGGCAGCACTCCTCTGTCAGCACCTCCAGCTCTTTCTCTGCAAATTTCAGTTTGCGCTTCCTTGGTGTCTCAGCCATGGTAGCTGCTGTTCTCTCTGTTTGCAGTGTAGCAGTTGAAAATGGGTGTGGTCCTCCTTCCTCCCAGGTGTATTTGTAAACTTCCTGGCTGTGATATCATCATCAGGAGCCAGGAAGTGTTTTCCAGAGTGTTCTGCTGCACCTGCATTCAATTTGCAGCACAGTCGCAATTTGCGACACCCACTCGCAAATTGCGTGTTCGTTTTTAGCGCAGTCGCAAAAAGCGACCTCGCAAACAGCGGACTCGCAATCTGTGGTGCGACTTCATATGCAAGTCGCAAATTGAAATTGTGTTTTCTTCTTGCATACCATTTAGCGAGTCGGAAATTGCGAGTCGAAATGACTCGCAAATTCCGACTCGCTAAATTTTTCCTACCTACATCTGGCCCGTAGTTACTATTTCTTATTTCATCTAACTTGAGCTGTCACTATATTTGCTTCCTTAAAGAGCAAGGGTTGCTGTAGTTTGTACATTCTTCACATTAATCTGTTTGATGACTACAGCAAGTTCCGTTTGTGACACTTCCTCGTGTATGCCAGAATCCTTAATGCTCTGTGAATATTTCTGATGTTATTTTACAATTTGTGTAACACCTTTGTATCTTGCAGAAACATTAAATTAAACAAACTAATTTCCTAAATATTTCGTTCATTAACTGCATATATTAACATTCGCTTACATGAGGGAGCGGTCGATCATTATTTCTAGTAAATCCGTTGCCACTGACGTTAAAGCACAGTTCGAAATAATTACCAGCAACAAATCCATTCCATAAATATATCTTGTTCATTCCTGTACTTCGTTAAACTTAACCTGCTGATTCAAAGATCATCAGGTCAAATACTGCTTAAGAGACAGTTAATCATGACCGATTCCTAGGGGAAGGAAATCTTTAAAATAAATTAAAAAAGCAAGCCATTTTACGGTCGCATGTGGGTCCTGGTCCCAGAAGACTTCTTTCAATGTGACTCTAAAACTAAATACAAACTTGCGCCTGCAGTTAGAAGCATAATTTCTCTTTTGGAAGAATAGCAATCCATACATTTGTTCCTTGTGAATGTGTTATTAGCATTTAGAAAACAGTTTACTTGCTAAACATATTTTAGCATACAAAGTACTTTGAGGGGTGCCAATCATGCAGCACTTTTGCACAACATGTATTATTCACATTGTTCTACGTGACAAGATAATCACAGCTGCTTTTCATTAATAATCTTGTAATAGAAACAAAGACAACAAAATTACACATAAGAAAAATGAAGCTCCTGAGGTGGTGGCAGCATGGCGTGGTAAGGGTGCTATAAATAGAATAGACTATCTTGTATAAAGAAATGGCTTTCAACAATTGCCACTCATTTTCGAATGCATTTGCTATATTTGCATATTTTTGCAAGGTAAACTTTGTTAGTCTCGGCAAATTCTAAGGAAAGCACTTCTTAGCCACGTGTATATTGCTACACTAGGGGTATCACAAAAAATATCACTGCTGCAGGGCACACCTGTAATGGTCAGCAGTGGTTCCTCCATAGGAGCGGAGGAGCGTCACCCTTCCCACAGAACTGCAGAAAGTGTGAAAAATTAAATGGTAATAGAATGATTTTATTAATATTTTATTTTTACCCTTTGTCTGCCGAACAGAGTGTGGTGCAGGGCCAGTGTGTCATTGCTGCTATTTGGCAGCAATGAGGAATGGCCACTTCGGTTTGAAGTGTGCATGTGGGTTTGGCTGGCTCTTTATCTACATCCAGCCCGACATGCGCAATTCATTCCTGCACCTACACTGCGGCATAGAGCTGGAACAACCTCCCCCTGCACCTCAGACAAAGTCTGCCGCTCACCATCTTCAGGAAGACCCTCAAGACAGGGCTCTTCAGAAGAAGCCCCTCCCCACCCCCAGCCCCATGAGACCCTCACAGGAGAGTAGCCACGCTTTACAAATATTGAATGATTGATTCTTCTTAAATGTTCCAGAGGGCAACTCCGTAGGCTCCCTGCTCGAAATTGTGACTGGGCTGTTGTTGAGAAACCCCATGCCTTCTTGGCTCCGGAGTCCAGGCTATTATTTTCTAGAGCAACTTTAACAACACAAAAGGATGATGGACAGAGTGCTGAACAATGCACTCACTCACTCCCAGTCACAGATCTGGGTTTAATCCATTGTTCTTTTGCTCACCCTGCCACCCAGCCATATGCAACTCAGTCTTGACCCTGTTCCACATGGGAACAGTCCAGCCCGAACTGCCAGGACAGGTCTTCACGGGACCAGAAACAAGCATCCAGGGACCGGTTTCAGGGTATCACCCTCCATCAGCCAGGCTAGCTTGAATCCAGTGGCACAGTGAGCAAGGGACCCACATTTGGGCATACCCTTCCCACTTAGGGCAACTTTAACAAAAAAGGATGATGGACGGAGTGCTGAACAGTGCAAACACTCACCCCCAGTCACAGATCTGGGTTTAATCCACTGTTATTTTGCTCACCATGCCACCCAAGTTTGGACCCAGCCATATGCAAATCAGTCTTAACCCTGTTCCACATGGAACAGTCCAGCCCAAACTGCCAGGCCAGGTCCTCCCTGGACCGGAAACAAGCATCCTGGGACCAGTTTCAGGGTATCACCCTTCATCAGCCAGGCTAGCTTGACTCCAGTGGCACAGTGAGCAAGGGACCACGTCTGGGCATACCCTTCCCACTTAGAGCAACTTTAACAACGCAAAAGGATAATGGACAGAGTGCTGAACAATGCAAACACTCACCCCCAGTCACCGATCTGGGTTTAATCCATTGTTCTTTTGCTCTCCATGCCACCGCAGTTTGGACCCACCAATATGCAAATCAGTCTTGACCCTGTTCCACATGGGAACAGTCCAGCCCGAACTGCCAGGCCAGGTCCTCCCTGGACCGGAAACAAGCATCCTGGGACCGGTTTCACGGTATCACCCTTCATCAGCTAGGTTAGCTTGAATCCAGAGGGTAGAGATAATAGTTAAGACTACGGATGTGTTTTTACTTCTACAGGTGCAGTGAGTCTAAGAACTGGTTCAGATATATACATTGTTTTGACTGAAGAAAAAGGTTAAAGTGATGTTATAGTTATGCAAAGGGGTAAGATTTTTGCTTGTGTTTAAAGAAACATAGAAATTCACTGAAAAACCAAAGGATATAGTGATATTATAGTTAGGTGCTGTAGTATTATAAAAACAAATGTTTAAAAACCAAAAACCATTAAATTCACCAGTTATAGCTTACTGAACTAACTTTAACTTGGCCTCCAGTGAAGCACTGCTTACAACCTATTATATTACATTACACCTGAAATGTTCAATGACAACATTCCTGACATCACTGATGACATCTCAATCAGACTCTTTGGAGTATGCCATCGGTGATGTCATCACTGGTGCTAATAATGATGCCACTGAACTTGTCTTGAGTAATGCAACAATGGAGGTCATAAGCAGTTCATGGCAGGGACAAATGTTATACTTAGCCCAATGAATTATAAGTGTTGAATTTCAAACTGTTTTTGTTTAAAATGGTATTTTCAACTGACATTTTCATTTATACCCTCCTTTTAAGCTTTGTTTTTTTCTGTGAATTTCTAGGTTTTTATTTTATAATATTTCCAGATATTATTTCCATACCTAACTATATTGTTTTTTACAGTGAATTTCTGCATTTTATTAATGTAAAGTAACAAATTATTACAACTCCTAACTATAGCATCATTTTAAACTTAGGCGGTCATTCTGACCGCGGCAGTCGGCGGTCGCCGCCCGCCAAGCGGTTCCCGCCGAAAGACCGCGGCGGCCATTCCGGCTTTCCCGCTGGGCCGGCGGGCGACCGCCAGAAGACCGCCGGCCGGCCCAGCGGGACAGCCCCTTCAACAATGAAGCCGTCTCGGAATGGAGCCGGCGGAGTTGAAGGGGTGCGACGGGTGCAGTGGCACCCGTCGCGATTTTCACTGTCTGCACAGCAGACAGTGAAAATCTTTGTGGGGCCCTGTTAGGGGGCCCCTGCACTGCCCATGCCAGTGGCATGGGCAGTGCAGGGGCCCCCAGGGGCCCCACGGCACCCGTTCCCGCCATCCTGGTTCTGGCGGTGTCCAGCTGGCAGGAAGGGGGTCGGAATCCCCATGGCGGTGCTGCAAGCAGCACCGCCATGGCGGGTTCGCTGGGCCAGCGGGAAACCGCCGGCTCCCCTTTTCCGACCGCGGCTTTACCGCCGCGGTCAGAATCGCCCAGGAAGCACCGCCAGGGAGTAGGTTCTATAACAGTCTACATGCTTAAAGCTGATGCAGTGTTATGGCTTGCCCACACAATAGGGATTGCATAGCTGGAGGGAGTGGGCTCTACACCCATCTGCATACTGAGCACAGACTGTAGTAGGGGCTTTCCCATTTAATTGGGCTTAATTCAATGGAAGGAGTGGGCTCTATGCACAGTCTTCCCAATGAGCACAGACTCAGTGTGCCCACTTAATGAGGTTAATGGGGTTTATGTCACCAGAGGGGATGAGCTCTATGCACAGATTACACACTGAGCACTCACAGTGCATAGTGTTGCCTTGCCCACCTAATGGGGCTTCGATTGCTGGAGGGAGTGGGCTTTACACACAGTCTGAATTGAAAGTGTCCCTCAGGATTGAAGAATGCAAACCTTTCCCTGGTTCCCTCATTTAGGGCAATTTACCAATACCTTGATGTTAAATCCAAGGTACTGAAGAGCTTGCCGGCCCCCATTCAATCAATGAATAAGGTGAACATCAGTTTTGATGAATGAATTATGGCCAATGTAATTAACACAGAGCCTGAGGTCTTGGTGGACAGCCTGTCAATTTTGTTTTTTACAAGCATAATGTCCCCTGTGTCTATCGAATGGGTACACCAATCGGTGACCTATAGGTAAATTGAGAATAAAGTGACAAACTGCCCCAACAAGTGGCAACAGTCCCTCTATTGTTCTGGTGTCAGGTTAGGGGCAAGGACAGCTTTTTCCACTGAACCATCTTGCTACTTAAAAGACAGGAGGTCAGGTAGGGGTTCACTGAAGTCCTCCTCACTCTTATAGGTCACCAAGAGCATGGCTACTCTGGAATTTTCAAAGAGCAGCTTGAGGCAGTTCACATGGAATAACCTTAAGGGTTTCTAAATATTTTGAGGCCCATCAAGTAAGTGATCTCTCCTTTCTGCTCCATACCTCACTGGGCCTCGCCCACCTGTCTTTCAATGCCCGATCTCCACTGGCTCCATCACTCACACATTTTGGCCAGGCTGATATTCCAACAGGGTGGGCTTCGGGTCACACCGCTGCTTCCTTGCTGGCCTCTAGGTTCTCAGTAACCTCTGCAGAAAAGCCTTTCATCTGAGACTGAAGGGCCAACATGCAGCTCACTACATCTTGGGCTGCGGGGTTCTTGGGTGCTTGTTCACAACTCTCCTTTATAAGACTGAGAGGTCCACGTTCAGGGTGGCGTAAGAGAATTTCAAAGGGACTGAACCCAAGTCCCTTCTGAGGCACCTCCTGGTATGCAAAGTGAATGCATGGAAGAGGGGCATCCCACTTATGCCTCAATTGCTCTGATGGGCCCATGATCATGTATTTCAGGGTCTTGTTGAACCTCAAAAGCCCAGTGGTCTGGGGGGATGGTTTGGGGAACTTGTAGGTTACCCACCACTCCCCTCACATGAAGTTACCAGACAAAAGCTTCCTGTGGAGACCAATATGGGTAAATATCCTCATCAGTGCCCTGGCCATTGTAGGTGCATTCAGCGACCTCAGGGGTATGGACTCATGGTACTGTGTGGCATGATCCACCAAGACCAGGATGAACCTGTTGCTTAATGCAGGTTTTGGGTCCAGAGGCCCAACAATGTTGTTGCTCATCCTCTCAAAGGCTGTTCCAAGTACCTGGAAAGGAAATTAGGGGAGGACGGTGAACTCCGCTCCACTCACGGAGTTTGCTGAGTCTTTCCCACTCTATGCTCCGCTTAGAGCACGGAGTTGCAAAAGACTCCACTGAGTGGAGATTTTTCCTTGCTCGCGCTCGCCAATGTAAAGTTGGCAACTGCAAGCAAGGAAAATCTTACTCCAGAACACCTCTAGGCAAGATTTCTCAACGCGGCCAGTCATGGATGGTTGCTACCACTTGCTTTGAGAAACCTTCCATCCAGCCTTGAGGAAGCTGCTGCTCCTGTAGAAAATGTACTCGAGCGGCAGAGTAAAAGCAGCATCCTCTTGCACTGCATGTAGTGCAGTTCACGGTGATTTTACAGTCCTAAAAACCAGCGACCTAACGCACTCCATTTGCATAACTCTGTGTAGCATGGCATAGTTTTTTGTTCACTTCGCAGAGTTCCACATAGTTCCACATAGTTCCATGAACTCCACACAGGCCTAACGGAAACGGGGGCTTTGTGTTTACCCCTGACTTCCAACTTGGCTGGCAGGTCATGCAAGATTTGTAGAAGGCATCAGACTGAATCTACATCTCCAGGGCAATATAAGTTGGCCTGCAGCAGGTGTCCTGCCAGAGGGGTAGATTGAGCCATCTCCAATATGAATGCCCAACAGCATTGGGAGACCACCAACACATGGGTTGACTGAGGCTCTAGCACCTTGGGTTCATTATACAGAGGATCATTCTTCCACTAAATGAGGTGATCACCAGAGGTGTTGTTATCTGTCACCATAGGTCCTTAAGTGTTTAACCCAGGTAGGTCTCCCAGGGCACCAATTAATTCCCCTGTCAGTTCTGGGATGTCACCTTCAGGATTAGCCTTCTTACACACTGCAGACAAGGCTATAGTGGATTTCTCAGGCCCCCTGGTGTTCCTCTTTTTGCCATGTACTTGGTCCACTTTTCCAGGCTCCAGTTTTTTTTTTATTCACATTACTCGTGTCATACCCAGGTCTACATGTGCTGTATGTTCTCCAATGTCAATGTTTTCTAGTTGAGCAGGTGCCATGTACTCTGCTATATACTTTTCACTGCTTTCGAGTTGGGCAGGTGTCATGTAATCTGCAGTGAACATTTCACTGTTTTCTATTGGGCAGGTGCTATGTACTATGTACTCCATTGTGCACTTTATTTAGACATGCCATGTACTTTAGTTTGAGTGCACTGTTTCAAGATCTCCCTTATTAAATGCAAATGTTTGGAATTTCTGTTTGAACAAGCAAGGTGCTGATTAGTTAAATACCTGTTTCCTTCTGACCGCAAGGTTGCCTGATATGCTTATATGTTGTTTATTCGTTTAGCTCCCCTGTCAGCTAAGGGTGTCCCTTTTCTGCCCCAGAGTAGTTAAAAGTGTCTGTTTCCTGCTTACATAAAGGTTTCAGATATACTTGGTTGTTTTTTATTTGTTCAGCTGCCATGCCATCTAATTAAAGGTCTTCATTTAATGCCCCATTATTCTACCAGAGAGAACGTTGTGATTGAAAGGGTACACTTAGTATTCTTTAGAATGACTCAAGTGCCTAGTGTGCTAGTATACTCAATCTCCCATTTTCTGTCTTGGTATTAGCTTTCTAATTGATCGGAAACAATTAGTATTCTTGAAGAAGGCTCCAGATTAACACTTGACAGGCTGTAAAAGCTGCTTTCCAACTCAGTCCCCTGCCAGGCTGGGTCAATCAGTATTGAGAAAAAACTGTGCCTCTCATTAGAGCTATCTTTGGGTCCTGAGCTCCGCCACCTGCAACAAGACTAACCTGGACATTTTCGCCTATAAGCTGGGTGCCAGCGACCCCTCTTTATACTCAGTCCCTTTAAGATCAGATGGTACTGCTGTGCACCATTAGCCTTGAATATAACCATCTTTTCACTGTTTAAATCTCCAGCTATTCCAGCCTATTACATGGACCTCAGGTTAGTGCACTAACTGGACACTTCTAGTATTAATGTTTTCATTTTCTTCAAGGACACCCTAGCAACTTGAGTTTGAATAAGAATCCTTTGGCGAAAGGAAAATGACTAGGTGAGTAAGGTAACACAACATTAAGAACAGATAACGATTTCAGAATCATCTGAGCAGATGCTAAACAATACATGCTCAGGAGTTATTACAGGGTCTGTGGTAAATATCAATAGGGCCTGCTTAGTGCTTCTATTTTAAATGGCACATTTTAACTTAGCATTTATTTTGTGATGGTGACCCTTTACATGACCTTTCACTCATGTGATAGTATACAGAGAAATCACTGTACATGTAGCACTTTTCTTCAAGTGTTGGTGCCATTCAGTCTGTACATCCTGTGTAGGGCTAAGCACACAGAGCGCTTGCACTACAGCAGAATGTCTCCCTGACTTCTTGGCATAGCTTCCCCAGGTATGTGGGGGTCGGGCTACTCCACTTGATCTGACAGACGGTAGTCACACAATGCTCTCAATAATGTAGGTAATAACCAATTGGCATGTACCAACACAACAACAAAATAATGGTTGAAGTGTTTATTTTTTTCACCATTATGGTAATGCTCTTCACTATGCTTTGACTCGTTTTCCTAATAATCACACCTCATGCTTTTTTATGCAAGAATAACATTGTTGCTATAAATTTTCTAAAAGACCTTTCCACATCTTTCTTGTGTCTCATCTTCGGTACACAGATTGACAATGAAATGGTAGACCTGTTTCCATGATTTTCTTGGGAATCAGTGTAGTGATGTTTGAGGTTGCAAATTCCATCTTTTACCTTGTGTGTTTAGGGGTTTAAATGGGGCAATGTGAGCTAGCTAGGAGCTGTATTAGCATTTCCTGATGATATAGGCAAACTGAGTCCCTATATCCTGACATTATATTGACCAGATGCACAGTCCTACTTAATTTGCAGGAACCTCATAACGTGGTACCACCAATGTTCTAGGTCAGGTACTTATTTAATGGGTATCCTAAGTAGTTGTTAAGTATGCAATGTCTTTTTAACCTTTATATAGAGATTTCCAAGGTGTTGGGAATAATCTTCCTGAATAGGAAACGCTTTTTTTCAGTCTGTAGGTTGTTCAAGCTTGAACATTTAAAAGGATTACCCCACTATACCGTTCCCTCTCTGAATACCATTCCTTAAAACAGTGAATCCAAACAAAATTCCAGATAATACAGACAAGCTGTCACAACATATTTGGTGCAACAGGGACTCCCTCTCATGGTGGAGTGACCTTCATGGTAGAGGCCCACAAAGCATGTATATGCAATGTTTTTTATTAAAGGATTGATTTTCCTGTAGTAGCTGCAATACACAAACATTTCATACACACACTGAGGTGGCAGGACCTAATCAATACAGACCTTACCGCAACTTAGAAATAGCATTACTCTATCAACAACATCAATAAGTGGTCCTGAGTCACCCTTCCATCTCCACTACAAAATTAAGACTAGGTCTCCTCAGTAATGATGGGGCGGCCTGGTCTGTCTTAGTTGGTTACACAACATACTCACATTCAGGACCACTGTACTCTATACACAAGGCTAGTTAGACTATGTAGACGTCTTACTTAGTTTGTCATGCAAACAATACAACTGTTTTACAAAGGGCTTTTCAAGACAGAGTTGGACTGGGACCCCAAAATAGCCCTGGAAATGTTTTTCAGACTAGCCCACATAGAGTGCATAATGATGAGCCTGACCACAACAATGGGACTTGGGGGGTCCCTCAAGAAAATTTGGGAAAACATTTCAGAAACAGTGCATTGTACAACAATGTTTCTATTATTTAATCAATTGCATTAGTTTTTAGAGCATAGTAAATGATGAACTTGCAGTGCACCAAGTTATGGCAATCTTTATTGGGGATAGTAAATGATTCAGTGCTAAAAAATAAATTAAGCAACTTGGAATTGGTGCTAACTGCGATTGTTTTGCAGCCGCATTCACAGCCCTTAGGAAGGGACGGCCTGAACAGGACCCTTCCTAATACCGAATCGCAAAACCCAAATTGCATTTCAGTAACAACTTACCAAATTGCAGTTTGATCTTTGTACTTCCCAAAAAGCATTTTTCTAGTCGCAAACGACTAGAAAAATACTTTGTACATGTGGCCCTCAATAAATACAGGGCTGTCCCTGCCCTGAATTTGGAGTTGAAATAAATAATTATTTTAATTGGCAGCTCTGCTGCACTCCCTCAGTCACATTAAGTAATATTGAAGGGGAGGCAGCAGTGCTGGGAGTATGCCAATGACTCAGGCAGGTTCCTGCATGGGATCAGGAGACAGAACTACGCCAATTTATTACTGACACCTATACATCTTTAAGGCGAGGTAATTTGGAAGCCAGGTTTAATAAGCCACAACCTAAGGGCAAATCCTACCGAGATAACTCCAAAAAGGCACCCGAGCCCTCTAAAAATCATTGGGGCAAACAAAGAGAAACAAAACACAGGGTGGATCTCCACAACCAGAGCCCACTGAAAAGCATTCTGAATTGCGTGACCATCATACACTTAAACAGCCTGATAGGTATTAGTGTACTGAAACACCTACTCCTCATTCCTTTGAGGACTCACCAGACAAACACTCTGAGAGAGGATGACGGTCCAAAGCGAAAGCATGAAGAGTATCTGAAACGTAAAACAGACTGACAATGCTCATCACCCCAGTTCAAAAAGTAGAAAGTGGGAGATATTTCTGTGAAATGTGCCACACATATTAAAAATACTCCTTCTGAACAAGACATGGGCATTGGCACTGCTAGAAAGTGCTTCAGCGGTCACAATAATTCTCCAGAATCATCAATAGTTTCTGGTTTCAGAGCAACTAGTAAATTAATTAAGGGTGGGCAGTAAACTTCACTCTGCCAACAGAGTTCACAGAGTTTTCGCCACTCTGTGCTCTGCTTGGGATGCAGCATTTCATAAAAACTCCGCCATCAATCACGTGGTGGAGTGTACCATCCACCAGTACAGAGATGCAGCTGTAATTGCTATAGTGCAGTTTAAGAGATTTATGCTTTTTGAGCCTAGTCATTTTATTTGTTGAACTTGAGTTTTTAGTCCCTTTTTAAAAGGGGATAGGGCTTCTTGCATCTTGATGGACCATTTGCTGTTTGAGTTGTCGGCACAGGTCAGGTGACTGCTGTGGGACCCTGCAGCCCACTCACTGATAATGGATGAGCAGCTCCAGTGGCCAACATATGCGGCACTGAGTGCAAGGCAGCAGAGGTGGCACACTGGTGCTGCCCTTGTAGCGATGGTGAGTTTAGCAGTATTTTATGGGCCATAGGCCTGCAGCATCTGCCCTTTGGACTGGTAGTAATTCACTTGAATTCATTTTATTTTCTGAGCTGCACTTCATTCAGCGGTGATGTTACATTTCCTCTTATCTCATACATTTTTACCCTAAAAACTGTTTTCATTCTTTTTAGCTTGATATTTTCTACTGTGCTTTGCTCATGGCTGTATGCAATTTTGCTGCATGGGAGAGATCTCTTGGTAGACCAACAGCCCTCTTCACTATATCATATTCAGAAATGGAGGATGGTGTCTTCCCAGGAGTCTTGAAGGGCAGATTAGGGCTAACACTGCTGTGTTCTATTTTAGAACCCTAGTGGTGTGGATAGGAATTCTAATACTTAGCATATTGACACTATGTTGTGACTTTTCTTGTTTCACTTGCCTTGTCACAGCTCTGCTATTATTGTGTTTCTTTATCCTAGGGGGTCATTCTGACCCCGGCGGGCGGCGGTTGCCGCCCGCCTGGCGGGAACCGCCATTTGGCCGCACTGCGGTCAAAAGACCGCTGTTGCCATTCTGACCTTCCCGCTGGGCCGGTGGGCGCTACCCAAGGTAGCGCCCGCCGGCCCAGCGGGAAGGAGCCCTGCAACACAGAAGCCGGCTCCGAATGGAGCCGGTGGTGTTGCGGGGGTGCGACGGGTGCAGTTGCACCCGTCGCGCTTTTCACTGTCTGCTAAGCAGACTGTGAAAAGCTTAATGGGGCCCTGTTAGGGTGCCCCTGCACTGCCCATGCCAGTGGCATGGGCAGTGCAGGGGCCCCCAGGGGCCCCTAGACACCCGTTACTGCCAGCCTTTTCCTGGCGGTGACAACCGCCAGAAACAGGCTGGCGGTAAGGGGGTCAAAATCCCCAAGCAGCGCCGCCATGGCGGATTCGCCCAGCCGGGGGTAAACCGGCGGGAAACCGCCGGCCCCGGTTTTCTGACCACGGCTTTACCGCCGCGGTCAGAATGGGCAAGGAAGCACCGCCAGCCTGTTGGCGGTGCTTCCGTCACCGCCAGGGGCCGGAATGACCCCCCTAATCATTACAGTACATGCCATTTTTATCTAGAATGCAGTTGATTTAACAAAATATATTGAACCACTCTTCTGCTTCTGTTTGTCTTTGCATGTATGAGATGAATGTAACTAAGGGAAAAGGATTAGATCTTTTCCACCACGATTGACCTGAGAAATCAGAATTTCATGTGCATGACTGTCACAAATCACCACCACCTTTGGGTGCTGGTGAGGTACTGTTAACTGGCTATGTGCCAAAAGTACCCCAATACTAAACACAGAGATGTCTGTGGTATTGAGGATTTCCTCTTCAGCTGGATAGGTAGCACCTATTTAAGAATGCAGGTTGTTAAAGCTTGAACCTTAAAAGGATTAATCCCTAATTGGTGTCCCTATCTCTAAACAAGCACATCCAACATGGGGAGCCCACAACAGTTGGTATTCACCATAAACATGAGGCACCCTCACTAATCATTTATTAAATAATAGCCTTACAGCCCACGGGAGTACTGTTACATTTGTGGTTGAGGCACATCCAGCTTATAGAACAGAAATGTTCTATTCTTGGGTCAATTTTCCAGCAGTTGATGGGAACGCTAACATATTTCGTCATTATACACCTGCTAATGCACATGCACATCCAGAATACTGAGCATACGCAAATATAGAAATATCTTTATCTTTTCCAGACCCCCAAAACTGGCTTGACCGCACCTTACCACATACAGCACTTCATGTTAGGCTACGTCGTTTGAGTAATGAAGGCCCTACCTGGCCACAATTGGCTACATACATACCACATCCAGATATAGGCACCTTGGCGGTAGCTGAGGTTCGCCATTTATACATTGAACGTGAAGCAATATATAGACTCTTAGTACAGTTTGTAATGCAAACATGAAAAACTAGCTCATCATGAGCTGCTCCAGCAAAATTACACGCATTCATACACGATAATAACCCTGCAACGTTGCATTCGATTATGGGTAACGTGCTCACAAAAACATGAAGAAATTTCATTTTGGTTAGCTAAAAAAAAAAAACGTGCTGGAAGCAGTCTTTCCCCGTATGGAAATCCAAGATAAACACAGAATTCTCACTATGTGCTTGCCATTTGGGATGGTTCCCTCTGTGGATAACTGTACCACCTGGGACACTGTATCTGCCGTTCGGTACACTACTGCACATGGTATACTAACACTTGCCAATCTTCCGAAGTTGTTAAAACCCGGCCCTGGATTTGGGGATGCAATTAGTGCAAAATATTGCTACAATGTCCTCAATAATATTAAGTAACTTTAACGTGAAAGCAGTAGCACTACAGTGCGCATGGGGCTCCAGGATGTTTCTCCACAGGATCAAGAACTTGAGCTGCCTAAATTAATTGCCAAAATCTATTCAAGTATAGGTCGGGATAGTTTGGGAGCCAGACATAGTAAACCACAATTAGAAGGTAAATCCAACAAGGATTCTACCAAGCTAGCAGGTGAGGTTTCTAAAAAAATGCTAGTATAAACAAAAACAAACATTTAAAACAGACAGGGAGAATCTCCATGTATGGAGACCCCAGAGAAATGTTATGACTTAAGAAATCGGGATAATATAAAAAACTCATGATAGATGTCAATATACTGATTCACGCCAATACCGTTCCTTTCAGGAGTCACTAGATGAACGTAATGAAAGAGGTACATGGAACTCAAAAATGATTCACAACACTAAACAGAAGTTTCAATTAAAAAAGAAGATACATTTCCACAACAAAAACCACAATTTAAAAAGAAGAGGGTGGGAGTTATTTCTGCAAGAAATGCTACGCGAGATGAGAGTTTTATTGAAGAACAGGAACTGGGTTCTGGCTGTGCTAGACAGTGCAGCAGAGGTCATCAGCATCTTCAAAATCAGCTGGAGATGAAGGCAACTGACGAATTTTTAGAAGCTGGGACTGTGGACATGCATAACCCTAAGTGGGGTGTATAAAATCAAAATACAGTTTGAGGGAGACATTGAGCACACAATTGATATATTCTGGAAATGATAAACTGGCTTATATTAAATTTTGTTTGCTGAAAAAGATTGTCTGCTAGAATTTGCCTGTGAAGTCCCAAGGGGGGAAAAGATGATTAAATCCTCCTTCTCGCTCATGGTTCCAATAAAGTTGATTTGGCATTGGCACAAGCACCCATGCTGTATCACAATCATGTTGGGTGAGATAAAGATTTTCCCTACCATATTAATTGCAATTAGGACCGAACCACAGTCTCAACATTAATAGCTTATTAAGCATGAAACTAAAACACACGTGAGAGAGATTCTTGCACAGTTAAAGTAACAAGGTGTACTTGAGCCCTGAGTCTCACCAATGAATAAGCCCCTATTTCCGATTGCTAAGCTGGACCATTCATAGAGAATAGTCTTAGAATACAGACATTTAAACAGTCATACACACACATTTTCTATCCAAAATGCATATAACACAGCACTCTGTAACAATATGGTGAGCAAAAAAATGCAAAACACCATTGTGTGTTTCTAACCGCTTTTACTGCAAAAGTATAACACCTAAAAGTAGGGATTTAACAGCACTTTAGGCTTGCAGAAAAAAATGTGTAGGCTCCCACATAGGTATAAGAACAGTCATGGGCTGTTCTCAGCATGTGTAACATCCATTTTACACAACATTAATCCTGAGGCACTGTCCTATGTTGAGGACATCTACCTAATGAATGATGACCTTATTCACCACCTAAAATGGGTGGCCCGCATAGTTGTGGGATTTGCCAAATGCAGCTGCAGGTTCACTTTTAAGAAAACAAAAATGCCTTTCTCAGTGTCCTATTTTTGAGATAGGTTTTATCAGATGAAGTCAAGAGCCTACCGTGACTCTTTCTAGAAAAATGTGCACAATTGCAACCACCAAATACCGTAAAAAACTTCAGTCTTTGTTGGGCTTTTTAAAATTTGGCAGAACTTACATTCCAGATTATGTACAATGCATTAAACCAGTGTATGACAATGCTTTGCTCCCACAGAAAAGATTCTGACTGCTGTTCAGAAGGCTGTCATTAAAGAGAGAACTCTGGCCCAGGGGAACCTCATTATTGTTGTTTCTCCGATCCCAACCCTTGAGGTTGTCACAAAGGCCAGCGTTCCAAACACGAAAGCATTACATCCACTCTGGATCCAATAAACAATGACACTGATGTTGATTACATCTTTGAACCAAAATTTAAAACTCGAAAATTCTTTAAATACAAAATGGAATATCTAATACTAGCAAACACTTTGTCTATAAATCAATATCAAACAACTATTTACTTTGATGGTTCAGCCCAACCAGCTGTAGGCACTGAACACCAATACTCTACTACTTGTGCGACTATGAGTGGCTACATGAAAGATGGTGAATTCCATCCACAAAATGCTTACTCACAGATCATAGGGGACTGTACTGCACAATTAGTAGAGCTCAAGGCTCTGGTGATGGCACTGGAATACACAGATCCAGAACAAATAATGTTATTTAAAAAGCAACACCATCAAACACAAGTTACTGTGGTGGAAAGTAGCAGATCAGAAAGAAACGCTACTCAATGCCCATGTAGTCCATACATTGGGACATCAACGTGTAGGAATGCACGTTACAGACAATACCTTGGCTGATGAACCAGCAACTCAGCACTGTTGCTGCAATTACTTGTTCACAAATGAGGCTGGATGATGAAACACTGGCTGCTGTAAAAGCTCTGGCTGATAAAAAGCCATTTCCAAAGGCATAACCCTCCAAATATTCCTACCACATACCTAGCCTGAATACAGCCTTAGTAACAATATCAGGGGTGGGTGATTGTTTAATCCCCAACCAACACCACAGGTCTGAATTGATAAGAGTGGCACATGGGAGTTGCTTTTGCCCATGCAGGGGTATCTGCTACTATTTCTTTACTACAAAAATGCTATTGGTGGCCAGGTCTCTACAAACAGACAAAACTTTGGGGGTCATTCTGACCTCGGCGGTAAAAGGCCCTTACCGCCGGTCAGAAGTCCGCCATTCTATCGCCGCGGCCGCGGTAAACCGCCACAGTCATTCTGACCACCAACTGTGAAACCGACAACAATCCGACATCCAAGGAAGGCCGCCTCATCAGCGGGCCGCGGAAAACTGGAGATGACCAAACCTCCACCGTTACGCCAACAAAAACACGCCCATGCCATTCTGACCCACGAATCCACGCGGCGGTCTTTCAACCGCGGTATTCCATTGGCGATACACACCGCCGCGCTCAAAATACACACACAGCTCCAAAACACAGCCACATTGGACAATTTGAAATACACACACCTGACACACATACAAACAACACTCCCACACATCCAATCAACTATAAAACACACACCCACATCACCCACAAACCCCCACTAGTTGGAAATCGGAGAGAAGGCGATAGAGATAGAGAGAGCGAGCACAGCAATCGAAAACCCCAACACACACAGGAACCCAACTTCATCACCCACACCACATCTACGCACACATCACCACATATCACCACGCACATCACCACAAACACCACCCCACACCTCATCCACACCACCCCATGGCACCCCAAAGACACTCCAGGTTCTCGGACCAAGAACTCAGGGTCATGGTGGAGGAAATTATAAGGGTTGAGCCCCAGCTCTTCGGCACACAGGTGCAGCACACCACTATAGCAAGGAAGGCTGAGCTATGGCAATGGATCGTAGACAGGGTCAACGCTGTGGGACAGCATCCCAGAAATCGGGAAGATATCAGAAAGCGATGGAACGACCTACGGGGGAAGGTGCGCTCGATGATCTCAAGGCACAACATCGCTGTGCAGAAGACTGGCGGCGGACCCCCACCCACTCCACCCCAATTCACAGCATGGGAGCAAGAGGTGGTAAACATCCTGCATCCTGATGGCCTCGCTGGAGTACACGGAGGAATGGACTCTGGTAAGTCGAATCTCAACTACTTCACCCCCCACCCAACCACCAGCATGCCAACCCCCACCCTCACCCCCAATCTCAACCCCCCAGCACACAACCTCCCTGCCAATGTCTCACCAGCACAACCCACCCTAAACAACACCAACCCCTGAATGCCAAAACAAACCATAGACAGCCACCACCAAAGCATGACCATTGCACATACCCATACACCCCCCCCCACCACCCTCACAACACCTCCCACAAGGGAATGCCAGCACTGGGGGCCAAGGGCACTCAAAATGCACGCCATGGCACACACAGAAACAATAACCATACTCCTTTACCCCTGCAGGGCCCGAACGCCAACACACCGCCACGGAGGGTCCAGATTTGTCCATCCCACCCCCAGAACAGGCCCCCAGCGAGGACAGCAGCTCTGTCGACCTTGAACCTGATGACCAGCCCGGACCATCGGGGACCTCTGGACAGTCGGTTCCCCACACACAGACACAGGCCACAGCAGACCCAACCCCCTCTGGGAACACCAGCACAGCTCCCACCCAGCGGGCCCATGCCTCTGTCTCGCGGACGCGTCAATCAGCGGTGTGTCCGCCACTACAGGGCACCCAGGCTGACCCAACACCCCAACAACAACAGGGACCTGGGGGCAGTGGTAGTGGGCACACCGTCCAGGGGACAGAGGCCCGGGGAAACAGGGCAACTGGGAGGGTTGCTGTGCCAGAGGGGGTTGACCGGCCCAGGGAACCCACTCTCCAATAGGCCCTCACCACCATCATGGGAGCATACCATCACTCCCAGGAGACGATGGCGACAGTACTGGCCAGGTTCACCGAGATCCAGGCACAGCAGGAGGAACGGTACATGGGGTTCAGCAATGAACTCAGGAACATCGCTACCGCTATGGGGACCATAGTCCAGGCCCTCAACCGGATAGAAACCACATTGCGGGACCATGTGGCACCACAAAGGGCCCCTGTCACTAGCCAGGAACAGCCTACCACCTCCGCCGGCGCTAGTGGTCAGGAGGCCCCCACAGAACGACGGCCCACCAGAACCCCACCTCCTGCTGAAGAACAACCACCCCTCAAGAGGAACCTGAGATCTCAAAGGAAGACAGAGTAGGATGCCAAGACCCCCGCCAGCCTAATATCCCCCCGGATGTCATTCCACTGTCCCACAGTGTCACCCTGTCCAACCTTGAACTGCCCCTGTTCCATCCTTCCACAGGCATATGGACAATGCACCTGTGCGACCGAGAACTGGACTCTGCCATGGACATAACTCCACCCTCACCCATCACCGTTTTAATATCATGTACCAATATCTAGCACTAAAAATAAATCACTCATTGCACTGAAATCATTCAGGAGTCAGCCTGTATTATTTACAAATGTATAACACATTACTGATCAATAATGTTCTGTTATTTTTGTGATGACAACATACCGATGTCAATAAGCATTAGTCCATGGGCTAACCAAGCAGAAGTCACGCAGTGGGTCATACAGCACTGAAAAGGGAAGGGAAAATCAAACATCAGTTTAAAAGAACTGGGGGGAAATACACAAAGGGGGTCATTCTGACCTCGGCGGTAAAAGCCGCTTACTGCCGGTCAGAAGGCCGCCACAATACCGCCGCGCCCGCGGTCAGCCGCCACGGACATTCTGACCCACAACTGCAAAACCTCCAAAAATCCGCCCTCCACTGCAGTCCGCCACATCAGCGGCCAGCGGTAAACTGGAGAAGACCAAACCTCCACCGCCACGCCAACAGAAATACGCCCATCCCATTATGACCCGCAAATCCACGCGGCGGTCATTCAACCGCGGTATTCCATTGGCGGTACACACCGCCGCGGTCAAAATACACACACTTTTACAAACCCCTACCACATTGGACAATTTGAAAGGCACACACCTGAAACACATACACACACCACTCCCACACATCCAATACCATATAAAACACACACCCACATCACCCACAAACCCCTACCAACAAAAACCAGAGACGAAGGAGAGAGAGACACATCAGAGAATAGATAGCCAGACACACAGAGGCACACCACAACATCACACACACCACATAGAAGCACAAAGCACCACACACCAACACACACATCATCACATACACCACCCCACACCTCATACACACCACCCCATGGCACCACAAAGGCACCCACGCTTTTCGGACCAAGAAGTCCGGGTCATGGTGGAGGAAATCATAAGAGTGGAACCCCAGCTCTTCGGCTCACATGTTCAGCACACCACCATAGCAAGGAAGGCGGAGCTCTGGCAGCGGATCGTGGACAGGGTCAACGCGGTGGGACAGCATCCCAGAAATAGGGACGACATCCGCAAACGATGGAACGACCTACGGGGGAAGGTGCGATCGATGGTCTCGCGACACAACATCGCAGTGCAGAAGACTGGCGGGGGACCCCCACCCACTCCACCCGAATTCACAGCATGGGAGCAAGAGGTACTCAACATCCTGCATCCTGATGGCCTCGCTGGAGTACACGGAGGAATGGACTCTGGTAAGTACAAGGCCAACCACTTCACCCCCCCCCCAGCATGCTAACCCCCACCCTCACCCCCAACCCCCCAGCACACATCCTCCCTGAGAATGTCTCTCCAGCACAACCCACCCAACACCAACCCCTGCATGCCATCCCCAAACTATGGACACCCATCACCTAAGCATGACCACTGCACATACCCATCCCCCCCCCCCACAAAACACCCTCACAACACCTCCCCCAAGGGAATGCCAGCACTGGGGGACAAGGGCACCCATAAAACGCAAGCTAATGCACACACAGAAACAATAACCATACCCTCTTACCCCATGCAGGACCCGAACGACAACACACCGGTCATGAGGGACCAGAAATGTCCATCCCACCCCCGGAACAGGCCCCTAGTGATGACAGCAGCTCTGTCGACCTGGACCCTGATGACCAGCCCGGACCATCGGGGACCTCTGGGCAGTCGGTTCCCCTCACCCAGACACAGGCCACTGCAGACCCAACCCCCTCTGGGAACAACAGCACAGCTCCCACCCAGCGGGCCCATGCCTCTGTCTCTAGGACAGGTCAAGCAGCGGTGTGTCTACCACTACAGGGCCCCCAGGGTAACCCACCAACCCAACAACAACAGGGACCTGGGGGCAGTGGGAGTGGGCACACCGTCCAGGGGACAGAGGCCCAGGGAAACAGGGCAACTCGGAGGGCTGCTGTGCGACAGGGGGGGGAGGAGAGGCCCAGGGAACCCACTCTCCAAGAGGCCCTCACCACCATCATGGCAGCCTACCATCACTCACAAGAGACGATGGCGACGGTACTGGCCAGGTTCCAGGATATCCAGGCACAGCAGGAGCAACGCTACATGGGGTTCAGCGACCAACTCACCAACATCTCAACCGCTATGGGGAGCATAGTCCAGGCCCTGAACCGTATAGAGGACACGTTTCGGGACCATGTGGCATCACACAGGGCCCCTGTCACTAGCCAGGAACAGGAACAGCCTACCACCTCTGCCGGCGCTAGTGGACAGGAGGCCCCACCACAACGACAGCCCACCAGAACCCCACCTCCTGCTGAACAACAACCACCCCGCAAAAGGAGCCTGAGATAAAAAAAAACGACAGAGTAGGATGTCAAGACCCCCGCCAGCATCACATACCCCCTGAAGTCCTCCCACTGTTCAACATTGCCACCCTGTCAAACCTTGAACTGCCCCTGCTTCATCCTGCCACAGGCATATGGACAATGCACCTGTGAGACTGAGAACTGGACTCTGCCATGGACATTACTCCACCCCCACCCATCACTGTTTCACTATCATGTACCAATATCTATGCACTAATAATAAATCACACATTGCACTGAAATCAATCAGGACTCAGCCTGTCTTATTTACAAATGTATGACACATTACATATCAGTTACGTATTTTTAACATTGTGAATTACACATACCGAGGTAACTTGGCATTAGTCCATGGGCCAACCAAGCTGAGGTCACGCAGTGGCTCATACAGCACAGAAAAGGGAAGGGAAGGGAAAATCAAACATCATGTTTATAGTTCTGGGGGGAAATCGACAAAGTTGAGATGCAGGAGGCTTTCAGGAAATGTAAAATGGCATGGGTGATTATTACCTGTGTGCTACTGGAAATACTGTTCTATTACTCTGTCCCTGTTGTCTGTGTCGTCCTCTGAGTCTTCCTCCTCTTCACTCTCCGCAGGCTCCACAGCTGCTTCAACACCACCATCTGCACCATCCTCCTGCAGGAAAGGAACCTGACGTCGCAATGCCAGATTGTGAAGCATACAGCAGGCCACGATGATATGGCACACCTTCTTTGGTGAGTACATCAGGGATCCCCCTGTCATATGCAGGCACCTAAACCTGGCCTTCAGGAGGCCAAAGGTCCTTTCGATGATCCTCCTAGTTCACCCATGGGCCACATTGTACCGTTCCTCTGCCCTGGTCCGGGGATTCCTCACTGGGGTCAGTAGCCAAGGCAGGTTGGGGTAACCAGAGTCACCTATTAGCCACACACGTTGTCTCTGTAGCTGCTCCATCACATAGGGGATGCTGCTATTTCGCATAACATACGCGTCATACACTGACCCTGGGAACTTGGCATTTACATGGGAGATGTACTGGTCAGCCAAATAGACCACCTGGACATTCATCGAATTATAACTTTTTCGGTTTCTGTACACCTGCTCATCGTCTTTTGGGGGTACCAAAGCCACATGGGTCCCATCAATGGCACCAATGATGTTGGGGATATGTCCAAGGGCATAGAAATCACCCTTCACTGTAGGCAAGTCACCCTCCTCTGGGAAAATGATGTAGCTCCGCATGAGTTTCGTCAGGGCAGACAACACTCTGCTCAAAATCTTTGAAAACATAGGCTGAGACATTCCAGATGACATGGCCACTGTTGTCTGGAATGACCCACTTGCCAAAAAATGGAGGACTGACAAAACCTGCACCAGAGGGGGAATCCCTGTGGGTTGGCGGATGGGGGACATCAGGGCTGGCTCCAGCTGGGCACACAGTTCATGGATAGTGGCACGGTCAAGTCTGTATCGAAGTATTATATGGCGTTCTTCCATTGTCGACAGGTCCACAAGCGGTCGGTACACGCGAGGATTCGTCCTTCTCCTCGCAAGTCCCAGCGGACGGTGCCTAGGAACGACAACATGGAGCACAGAGTCAGGCAAACCACAGGTACGTACAGACAGCTTGCACAGTTAAAGAATGGCAATGGGTTGAAAGGCGTGTATGTGTGGCAATGCAAGGCCTAGGCCTGTGTGTCGCAGTCAAAATTAAGCCATGTAGGCCCTTGAAATGGCGGCTGCCTGACCTGTGAAGTGGGACAATGGGATGTGAGGTCAATGCGCTGGCGGGGCACACCGTGGCGGTAGGCGGTCGAAGACCGCGGCGCAAAGCCGCATTGGTTAACATTAAACCCTATGGGTTTCAGGAGCCAATCACGATGTGCTCCGGCGGTCGCGGTACGCACCGCCGCGGTACGCACCGCCGCGGGCGTGACCGCCATTTCCTAGCTGATTGATCACTTGAGACCTGATCATCCACAGGAGAGGACCTATACTGCAAGTGCTGCTGTGACCTCGGTCTGGAAGTGACAATGGCTGCTGCGACTGGGGAAAGGGCCCCTGCCTTCACGTCTGAAGAGTTGGAGAAGCTCGTGGATGGGGTCCTCTCCCAGTATGCGCTACTCTACGGTCCTCCAGACCAACAAGTGAGTACACCGGGTGCACATGGAATGGGCTATGCCTGTGTGGATTGGGGTGGATGTAAGTTGGTGGGGTGGGGGGCGAATGAGGAGTGCAACGCACGACAGATGAGAGCATGTGCCATATGGCAAAGTTGGTGGGGGGGGGCCAATCACATCTAACATGCAGGTCATTGATGATTTCCTCCTTTCCACCCTGTACATGTCAAATAGGTCAGCGCCCATCAGAAGATCGAGATTTGGCGTGCCATCGCCAAGGAAGTCCGGAACTTGGGGGTCCACAACAGACGGGGCACCCACTGCCGCAAGAGGTGGGAGGACATCCGCCGCGGAACAAGGAAGACCGCAGAAACACTGCTGGGGATGGCCTCCCAACCTAGGAGGGGTGCCAGTCGCACCATGACCCCCCTGATGTCCCGGATCCTGGCGGTGGCCTACCCTGAATTGGATGGGCGCTTTAAGACATCACAGCAGACACAAGGGGGTGAGTATCAGCACATTCTCCTATCTTTCTGCGCAGTGGAGGCGTCTTGGTGGGGGAGGAGGGCTGTGGGTGACATTAGGCCAGGGCGCTTTCTGTAGTGTAGTCCTCTCCCTTAGGCATGGCCCTGTGCCCCCGGCTCCCACCTCTGTAGGGTGACAAGTACAGCCATTGATGGTCCAGCATCACCCATGTGCGCGTTTGACGTCTCTTGGCCTGTTGTCCTAGTCAGTAGTACTGAGTAGTGTACCCCGAATGCGCGGCTTAGTGCATGAGGCTCCTGTGTCTGTCCTCTCCGCCAACGGTGTTGACATTGCATGCACTCAACCTGGTCTTCTTTTTTCTCCCCCCACCCTTTCTCTTCATCTTCTTGTGCATGTGTGCATTAGCATCATCAGGCGGAGGAGATTTGGCATCGGAGCACGAGGGAGCTGCAGGACACAAGGCCCCGGTGGGCCCAGGAACAGACACCGAGGGCACCAGTGATCCGGAGGGCGAGGGGAGCACCACAACGGGGACCGGTGGTGACACCAGCGACTCAGACACGTCCTCGGATGGGAGCTCCCTAGCGGTGGCGCCAACCCCAGCGCACCAGCACCGCCCTCCCAGCAGCCCCTCAGCCTACGCTCCGTGCCCGCTCGCCCAGGAAGGCGCGCGTCTCCTTCGCCCCAGGCACCTCAGCCCCTGCCCCTGTTGCCCCTGCTGCCCTCAGTGCAGAGCTCATTGACCTGGTGAGGACGCTCATTGTTGGGCAGACGACCCTTTTGAATGCCATCCAGGGTGTGCAAAGGGAGGTGCAACAGAGCAATGCGTACCTGGAGGGCATTCATTCGGGTCAGGCTGCCCATCAACGAGCGTTCACTGCTCTGGCCTCAGCACTGACGGCAGCCATTGTCCCTGTTTCCAGCCTCCCTCTTCTTACTGCCTCCAGCCTGTCTCTGTCTCCTGTTCCTCAGCCTATCCCATCCACACCATCAGACCAGCCTGCACACACCTCAACACCCAAGAGCAGCTCATCCAGACATAAGCACCACAGATCCCACAAACACTCACCCAAGCAACACACAGATGCAGACATTCCAGCAGTCACAACCACCTCTGTGTCCCCCTCCTCCTCGTCTCCCTCCTCCCTCCCTGTGACGTCTACACTCACACCTGCATGCATCCCAACATCAGCCAGTGCTTCCATCACCACCTCACCCTCCAGTACAGTCCACACTCGTGCAGTCACCACCCCCACTGCCATTTACACGTCCCCTGTGTCCTCTCCCACTGTGTCTGTCACCCCCTCTTCCAAGACACACAAACGCAGGCAGCCACCCACCCAACAGACATCCACCTCACGACAGCCTACAGCACCAGCACCTTCACCCAATGACAGCACACCTGACTCTCCTACAACCACATCCTCTTCCTCCACTCCCATCACCACTTCTCCTACCCTTTACCTTGGACCTAAAAAGCTTTTCCTGGCTAATCTTGACCTCTTTCCCTCCGATGAGCTCCCCCCTCCATCTGCAAAGAGTCCCAAGAGCACCACAGCCACCACCAGCCCAGCTTCGAGTGTCACTGTTGTGCATGGGTTCTGGAGTCCACCCTTTGCCAGCAGTGACACATCGATCAGCAGCAAGGACACGTCCAGCCCCCCCCCCCGGCAAGAGGACCCGCAAAACGAGGGCCGCCGTGCGAGGACTGACAGGGCTGCCCCCAAGGAGCAATGTGCGGCCACTTCACCAGCCACACCATCTAGGGGAGGCAAGGGCCCGAGAGCCCCATCAAAGGAGCGGAAGGGCAGCAGTAGCGCGGAGAAGGTGGACCCCACATGTCACATCCCAGCTGGGAAGGAGGACACTAAAGAGGCCAGGAGTCCGTCCCCGAAGGGTCCAGAAACATCACGGTCCGAGGGCGACTGAGCAGGGAGTCCAGGCCAGGTCTGGCTCCCTTGACCTGCTGGATGAGCACCGCTGAACAGGGCCCGCGGTGTAGAAGAGCACCGCTGAAGAGGGCCCCGCCGTGAAGATAGGCACCGCTGAACAGGGCCCGCGGTGCAGAAGAGCACCGCTGAAGAGGGCCCGCAGTGCAGAAGAGCACCGCTGAACAGGGCCCGCGGTGCAGAAGAGCACCGCTGAACAGGGCCCGCGGTGCAGAAGAGCACCGCTGAACAGGGCCCCGCCGTGAAGATAGGCACTGCTGAAGAGGGCCCGCCGTGCAGAAGAGCACCGCTGAAGAGGGCCCGCCGTGCAGAAGAGCACCGCTGAAGAGGGCCCCGCCGTAAAGATAGGCACCGCTGAAGAGGGCCCCGCCATCTCAAGCACCGCTCCGTCACGGTCCGAGGGCGACTGAGCAGGGAGTCCAGGCCAGGTCTGGCTCCCTTGACCTGCTGGATGAGCACTGCTGAACAGGGCCCGCGGTGCAGAAGAGCACCGCTGAAGAGGGTCCCGCCGTGAAGATAGGCACCGCTGAACAGGGCCCGCGGTGCAGAAGAGCACCGCTGAAGAGGGCCTGCGGTGCAGAAGAGCACCGCTGAACAGGGCCCGCGGTGCAGAAGAGCTCCGCTGAACAGGGCCCCGCCGTGAAGATAGGCACCGCTGAAGAGGGCCCCGCCGTGAAGATAGGCACCGCTGAACAGGGCCCGCGGTGCAGAAGAGCACCGCTGAAGAGGGCCCGCCGTGCAGAAGAGCACCGCTGAAGAGGGCCCGCCGTGAAGATAGGCACCGCTGAAGAGGGCCCGCGGTGCAGAAGAGCACCGCTGAACAGGGCCCGCGGTGCAGAAGAGCACCGCTGAACAGGGCCCCGCCGTGAAGATAGGCACCGCTGAAGAGGGCCCGCCGTGCAGAAGAGCACCGCTGAAGAGGGCCCGCCGTGCAGAAGAGCACCGCTGAAGAGGGCCCCGCCGTAAAGATAGGCACCGCTGAAGAGGGCCCCGCCATCTCAAGCACCGCTCCGCCGGGCCCTTCTTCTCAAGCACCGCTCCGCTGGGCCCTTCATCTCAAGCACCGCTCCGCTGGGCCCTTCTTCTCAAGCACCGCTCCGCTGGGCCCTTCATCTCAAGCACCGCTCCGCTGGGCCCCGCCGTCTCTGCACCGCTCCGCTGGGCCCTTCCTGTCAAGCACCGCTCCGCTGGGCCCTTCCTGTCAAGCACCACTCCGCTGGGCCCCGCCGTCTCTGCACTGCTCCGCTGGGCCCTTCCTGTCAAGTACCGCTCCGCTGGGCCCTTCCTGTCAAGCACCGCTCCGCTGGGCCCTTCATCTCAAGCACCGCTCCGCTGGGCACCGCCGTCTCAAGCACCGCTCCGCTGGGCACCGCCGTCTCAAGCACCGCTCCGCTGGGCCCTTCTTCTCAAGCACCGCTCCGCTGGGCACCGCCGTCTCAAGCACCGCTCCGCTGGGCACCGCCGTCTCAAGCACCCCTCCGCTGGGCCCTTCTTCTCAAGCACCGCTCCGCTGGGCACCGCCGTCTCAAGCACCGCTCCGCTGGGCACCGCCGTCTCAAGCACCGCTCCGCTGGGCCCTTCATCTCAAGCACCGCTCCGCTGGGCACCGCCGTCTCAAGCACCGCTCCGCTGGGCCCTTCATCTCAAGCACCGCTCCGCTGGGCACCGCCGTCTCAAGCACCGCTCCGCTGGGCCCTTCTTCTCAAGCACCACTCCGCTGGGCACCGCACTCCCCAGGATGGTTCAGTGGGCAGCCCACCCACTGTAGAGACATTGAGAGACTATGGCTTTGCACTCCCCAGGATGGTACAGTGGGCAGCCCACCCACTGTAGAGACATTGAGAGACTGTGGCTTTGCACTCCCCAGGATGGTACAGTGGGCAGCCCACCCACTGTAGAGACATTGAGAGACTGTGGCTTTGCACTCCCCAGGATGGTACAGTGGGCAGCCCACCCACTGTAGAGACATTGAGAGACTGTGGCTTTGCACTCCCCAGGATGGTACAGTGGGCATGGAGGCTCCTCGTGGATCTGGCGTTGTGGACTCATGTGGCTGTGGTGCCCCCCCCTTCCCTTCCCCCTGAGGTGCCTGTAGTTTTTACATCTGATGCCCCTGCAGTGTTCTCTCCAAAGGACTCAGGTCTCCTGTGTGGGCTTTGCCCTTGTTTCTCAAAACTTTGGCCCACGGACATGATGAATTCGTAGGATGTGCAGGACTTGTTACTTCAGTTATACACTTATGTGTATATCATTTGTTTTCTTGTAAATATCTTTCATGGTTGTACGATAATTTTCAGGAGCTTTTTGGTACATAAATATTTATTCCAAATTTGATTATGTCATAGCATTTTTCAGGGGTGTTTGTGTGGTGTCACTGTGACTTGCTGCTCTGCATTGGTGTGTACATAGTTGGGGGGGGGTCGCATATGTGTGTGGCCGTAACCTTTCGTCCTCCCCCTCCCGTGTGTCGTAGGTGCAGTACTCACCGTTGTCGTCTGCGCCGGACTTCGTACTCGTGGTAGATGAGAAGGTAGACGAGAGCAGGTAGGATGTTTAATTCGGGTTCCATGCTGTCCTCCTTCCTCCTGGAGTGCGTAGTGGTGTGCGTTTTCCCGTTCGTAGTCTGTTTCCGCCGTGTTTTTATCGGCGGTGCTCCCGCCCCGGAAAAGGTGGCGGATTGGTGAGTTGTGATAGTGTGGGCGGTACATTGTCTGCCGCCTGGCTGTTGGCGGTGACCACCGCGCTGTTTGTTTGTACCGCCATGGCGGTCGGAGTGTTAAAGTGGCTGTCTGTGTTGGCGGTTCCCGCCAGGGTCAGAATTCCATTTTTTTGACCGCCAGCCTGTTGGCGGGTTGGCCGCCGCTTTAACACCGACCGCCAGGGTTAGAATCACCCCCTTAGTGAGATTAGGCTCCTCTGGCTAGTGGTAAGACTCTATAATGATGATTTGAGGATGCTTTTTAATGAGTTGAGTGATTGAATGTTTGAGATTGTTTTAATGTGATGTTTTGATAAAGGAAAGGTTTTTTTAAATTACATGGGGTGGTTTTAAGTAAAGTCATGTTAGGGGCATAGAGTTTTTTTTTTTAATTAATGGGATTGGAAGAAATTTAGGGAGTTATTTATATGTGTACATATTTGTGTTTGTTTATTTTTTTAGTTGTGTGTTATGTTGAAAGAATTGTAATGGGAGGATATCATACTGTCCTGAAGAAGGTGGTGGAAGAAGTGTGAAGAGACCACAGAAACGTGTTGACGCCTGTTGAATTGCTGGACCAATTGGAAATGCACAAAATAGATTTGGAAACTGGAAATACAAATCAAGGGGACAGTATATACCAAAATTTGGACAGCAGAAAACAATAGACTAGGGAATTTGTCTTGTGTCTTGTCTCCCATTTTATGTTGTGTTTATTGGTGAGTATTAGTATCATTTTTAGTATTTGTTTCTTTATGAGGTATTTTATTTATGTATTATAGATGGGATTAATTATTAATAAATATTTTCTTAGATATTTCCTTTATCAAGACTGATCATTAGTGGATGTGCTTGACAGTGTAGTGTGTTGAGGGGTGGATAGGTTTGTGCTCCCTCCAAGGTTTGTTTATTTTCTTTTTCACAAATGTATTTTCCAGATCTTGATGGCTTTGGGGCAGATGAGGCAGACACACCTTTTGACAAAAATGGATATGTCACTGTCTTGCAGGAATTACAACAGTTCCGTGATCCACCGGCTGGATTCCAAAAGTTGTGGATCTAGTGTGAGAAACTATTGCTGTAAAAAAGAAGTTTGGTCCTTCATATCATGCACTAGTTTCAGTCCTGGAAATACATGGTACCAGAACTGTTATTCTACCACTGCTGCCTGGATCAAAACAAAACCGCGTTGTCTCAATTGATAATGTCAAGTTACACCATGTGGCCGATCATACACAGCAAACCTAGTGGACTCATGGGTAGTTCCCGAATCCCTCTAACTATAGGCCAGAACATTCCTCTACAGGTTTTGAACAGTGATGTTGACACTTCTCCAAGCTTGGGGAGGGTGGAAAATTATCTTTCATTAGTACCACTATCTTCATCTGCCACAACAAACTACCAAAATAATGAGCAATGCTACTCAAATGCAATTCAAACTGATGGAATTGTTTTCTACAAACCACAGAGGGAGACTTCCTCCTCACACAGCTCCAACTTTTGCACTACCTGCTTCTGGATATTTTTCCTATCAAAATGATTTCTTCTCTGATACATCCACCTCTTCTGTGACTTTATTGTCAAAAACACATAAGCTGATAAATTGGCTTTTAACTAACTATTTTATTTGTCCTTGGAGCTATCTGTGGCTCTTACTAACTGTACTTTCCTTCCTTCTTTGGAATGCGTTTGTCATTATTTCTTTCTTACTGATACACGGTCATTACCTTCATGATTGCTCTGCAGTCTAACTGTGGTTCATAAGGACTTTCAGACTTGTCCCTAGTGAACATTTCATCTATACCAATTCCTAGTGGGATTGTTTGGGATAAGGTATCTTTTGATATATGTAGTCTGACAGAGGTTCTGCAAAATCCATATGTATTCAAACTTTCAGTGAATGATCTGATAATACATGGGTTGTTTCTGATGACTGGGATGGAAAAACGGTTGATTCAATGCTTTCTGAGCTAGAGTCTTTTACTGTATTTGAAAGTAAAGATATTTACCAACAAGAAGAAAATTATGAATATTTGTTCTGTTGTTATTATTATGGACACCATTTTATTTTAAGAGCAGCACCCTAAAGACTTTTTTTTTTACACACAATGGGAACAATGTCCTACCCCACCAGTGGGGAGTTCTAAAACATCTCTGCAAAAGTTTACATATTTTTCTGAGCACAATGTTAGAAATGCTGATTATTATTTCAAATTGCCTGAAAAGTAACTGCACAATGTACTGTTAACAAACACAAAATTGATTTATTCTGATTCCTTTGTTCTCTGGTTGGCTATAGATGGCCATGAATATTGGATGAAGTCGATTGACTTAAAGAGTACTTTGGGGAACTACAATTTACAATGACATTTGGAAGCTTTAACAGCAAGAAGCAGTGGCCTGATTAAGACAAATAGATCAAGAAAAATTACAGAAAGCATTAGCAGTTGTGGATAAAGTGATGAACACCTTGCCTGACTGCATTAGCTCTTAACAACATCATTTCTATTACAATGGACATTATGAAAACTGATACTTCATCTTTATAACACGGACAGAGTCAAATTAGGTCCATTTTGCAGTTAGGTTGGACACAGCAGACTTTGAAAAATGGTTATGTTCCATTTCATTACGTCAGAGCAAAAGACCTGTTTGCTGCGTTTAATTTGAGGCAACAACAACTAATAATGGCTAAGAAAGAAGATACTTATGTAATGCTTAACATCTAGAAGTTACAAAAGTTGCCTTTTACTGTGGCATAAATACCATCTGCATTCTGGTTAATTCATGGGGTTGTCAATCTGCTTATTTCAACACTCCAAATCTCATCTTGCTTGAAACACATTCCAGTAGACATATATGAAATGCTAGGAGATAGCTACATTCATGAGGTGTGATAGCTACCTTTCCCATTCATATGTTTCAATGGCATGTAAGAGGTCTTTCTTAGCAGTAGCAAATTTGAGACCTCAGTGAGCCATTCAATGGTTTGCAAACAACTGTCCTTGCAAAGAGCTTGTAATGCTTCTGCAGCGGGAGGGAACAGTTCCTGTCCCCCTTATTCAACCAACATTCCAGGTGCTCTTAAATGGAAGTTAGGGGCTTCTAAACAGTGAGAGCAGTTGTTGAATGTGAGCTGGGATTGCCTACATCATTTTGGGCTCTCCAAAATTATAACTTGTAACGCCACTCCCCAAGTAACAGACAAAAGTCACAGAAATTTGGCCTCATATTGCTACTTCTAATGTAACGTTTGACAAGTTGAGCAGACTAAAAGCTTTATTGCTTCAGAAACATGTAGTGCTGGCATCTGCCTGTTAGACCTGTGTGAGGTCGAAGCAGCGAGGTGGTCTGCCGAGATACAGTCCCTTTCAAATCCAAACTTTTCAAAACACATGCATGGGACAAATATTTAATGGGTCCAATACGGCTGGGTTTGTATTTTTCTTAAAAGCTGTTGGTTCTGGGTTTGTTAGCACCTTCTCGTCTATATTTAGTATAATACCTTCAACTACATACTCAATATGTTTGGGTATTCCCAACTACTTTGGCCTAAGTTGGTGGCATTTTACTGTTGCTGTATTTTATTTGCAATGGCTGCCCTATCTCAACAAGGAGGAGTAATGGCATTTCCACCAGCTGAAATGTGTTGTGAAAGCATGATGCAGTATTTTTAGGAGAACCACTCCTTGAAGAGCTGGAGTGCAACTGGTCTTTGTCATTTAGACTGGGCCTGGATTGTGTGCAGCCCGCGTTTCATTGCCGTTGGTGCCTTTATGGATGTGCCCTGGAATTGTGTCTTTCTACATGATGCTTACTTTCACAGGATGCTGATCTGTTGATGTTCTCGCTGAGGGCTCATTACCAGACATGCACATTGAGGGTGCATTTGTTATGGGAAGAATCCTATGAGCCACCCTTTGTGGATGAAGTGGCTCCTGGATCTTTAACATCTGCACTTCAGGGAATGCTGATGCCTTGCCTGGAGCTGGGGCTTTGGAACACAAGTGTTCTTTGGGTTTCCTTGTCACCGATTTGTTTGCATTAACACCTGTAGAAGTGGGATCTTCCTTGATTCAATTGCCATGGATGTATTGGTAATTTTCAAACTGACAATGACATTTAATATATGTTTATGAGCAGACGTATCATTCTGTGGTGATGTTTTATTTATTTTATCTTATACACTTTAAGCCTAGAAACTGTTTTCATTCCTTTTAACTTGATATTTTGTTCTGTCCTTTGTTCAAGGTTGTACACGATTTTGTTGCCAGTACAAAGTGTAACACCACAATCTCTGCTACTACACCAAAACATATGTGTTCCTACATTAGGGCAGTTTTATTAGAACACCAGCTGTTTTAATATAAAACATCGCTGTGCCCCCTATATGGTAGAGGGAAGTTCCAACTCCACACAGAGGACAAGAAATGAGAGTGGACACCCAAAATGGTGGGCCCCACTGTCTAGAGACACAGCATCTTTGTTAGAAAAACTGCTCTCACCCACTAATCGTGGCATGCTTCATCAAAGGACTATGCTGAGACAGTCCCACGCTTAGCCAACGTAAGGAATGGAGCAAAAGGGAGGGGGAACAAAACACATAAAATGACCAACAGGGATCAGACATACAGAACAACATGCATGATAGTTAAAACTATCTCAAGTGAATCCATAATTTGTCTTTATTCCGGGATTCACCGGATAGGGTTAAGAAATTATAAAAATGGTGGAGATATAGGGATAACAATCATCCCTTCAACCCAAATACCAGTTCTAGGGTCAACATGTTTCGGCCATTTCCATCGCCCATATGGGTTGCTCGGTCTTCATTACGACTATCAATTCCCTCAACATTAAATACCCTACCCGTTGTACACCAATTTTTGATCAACAGATTGGTTTGAGTTCAATTGTCCCCTTTTAGTACACACACTCAGGAATACCTACAAGGGAATACAAAGGCAAACATGCAAAAATGTGTGAAGGCTCCATCATCCAAACATTGCCTCTTGTTCTCTTATATTTTTGTGCTTACACCCATGTCCCTTTCACCCGATAGTGACACCATGAACTCCATGCACAGTCTCTTCCCAAATTGGGAATTAGTTAAAGCTTAATGCAAAGGCATCCTTTTAAAGCACGCACTCATCACCCCACGCAGTCAGCCAGGCATTAAGTCACTTGATATGCGTGAATATTTCAGCTCACCAAGTTTTCATTGTTTACCTTCAAAACTGGAGTTCTATGGGAGCACCTCCCTGTAGTCACACACTAAATATGAACAAAAAACAGTGTGAAAAGCACTGTATGCTCAGCGCCCCCATGTCAGAGCAACTCTCTCTCCCCGTGTCTCACTGCCGTCCCCTTCCCAGCACACCTCATCAAGAGACCAGTGCCACCTCTCTTCCACACATGACTCCATGAAGGTAAATGAGACGTTCTTGGCTCCATCTTTTATTCCCCATTATGCAGTCAGGTGATCGTGTTTTTAAGAAGTAAAGCTAGACTGTTCTGCCAAAAGACTAGGTGTTTGCTCTTGACAGCCATACTGTGTGTACCGGAAGAAATCCATAAACCCAATGGTTGTGGCCATCTTGGTAATTTCTCTTCCTGTGGTCAAATGATTTTGAACATTATGGGGGTCATTCTAAGTTTGGCGGGCGGCGGTCACCGCCAAGAGAGCGCCAGCCGGCCCAGCGGGAAAGGCCCTGCAACACAGAAGCTGGCTCCGAATGGAGCCAGCGGTGTTGCAGGGGTGCGACGGGTGCAGTTGCACCCATCGCGATTTTCACTGTCTGCTATGCAGACAGTGAAAATCATGCTGGGGCCCTGGTAGGGGGCCCCAGGACACCCGTTCCCGCCATCCTGTTTCTGGCAGTGAAAACCGCCAGAAACAGGCTGGCGGGAAGGGGGTCAGAATCCCCATGGCGGCGCTGCTTGCAGTGCCACATGGAGGATTCTCCCAGCCGGGGCTAATCCGGCGGGAAACCACCGGACCCGGCTGGGCGACCGCGGCTTTACAGCCGCGGTCGGAATACCACATGAAGCACCGCCAGCCTGTTGGCGGTGCTTCTGTGGACAGCCACCCTGGCGGTCTACGACCGCCAGGGTTGGAATGAGTGCCTATATATTACATGTCAGTGCTGTATCCATACAACTGCCCTCTGAATGCACATGGTATTGTATCACATGTACCATATACAGTGCAGCGTGCGATGGCAGGAAAATAAAACTAGACTGTTTATGCCACATGACTACGTGCTCACTGATGGCCTCCATATTAGACATACCAACAGTGATCAAAACCCCATTGTGCGGTCAGACGATTGCGTGTTTAGGAGGTAAAGATGGAGATGGAGAAGTGTGGCTCAATGGTTAGAGTGGCAGACCCTGATGCAGAAATCTGGCCCGGACCACGGTTCAATTCCTGCCTCCGCGGGTCTTGGACCCAATTTCCTCGGACCTGATAATTCTCGCATCGGTGCCTAATCTAATTCATGGTTCCCACTCTGTAACTCTGGGCAATAGCTTGCTTAATCTGCACAACGGCCCCAACAGTGCTGGGATGCCTGGCTTCACCTTGGAAGTTGCCCAGGAGTGGGCACCTCACAGGGAAAAGCCAGGAGGGGTTCCACAGCGGTATGCGTACAGCACCTTGAGACCCTAATGGGTGAGTAGTGCGCTATACAAGTACGAAGTTTAGTTTAAAGATAGATAGTTATGCCAAAAAACCACTTGTTCACTAGTGGCCGCCATATTGTGTGTGCCGGAAAAAATCCATATTCCCAAGGGTGGTGACCATCTTGGTCATCTCTCTTCCCATGGTCGAATGATTTCGCATATTATATATTACATGTTGGTGCTATATATATATATATATCGACATCTTATATTCTACCTGTAGGTACTGTGTATATACACACCCACTCTATAGATACACTTGATGTTATTACTCAAATGTCATTTACAGTGCACCGTATGAAGGCAGGCATCTTACATGTAGAACTGTGTTATTTATACTGTATTGTGCTCACTGTTTTAATATTTTATCTTGAAGGTTTGGATAACAATTCAATATCCAGAAGACTCTTCTCATCACCCTCACTCTTCTGAAACGTCGAACCCGGTATCATAATATAGTGGCAATCTAATATCTAGACAAACTGTTCTTCTGAACATAATAGTGCAGGAAACACCCTGTATGAGTCTGGCTAAAATCAATGACATAAGTACTCCTAGTGTTCCCTCTATTGGCTGTTTTAACAATTTGCAACATTTAGCAAACTTTACAGAAGAGCAATAAAATGACATGATACAGAATGGTACATCTATTCTTCAATTTCAGGTCTAAACAGGTGTTTAGTGTGGCCAGTCATCACTAATGGTTGTCATGCACATTTTCTAGACTCCACTTGTGCTTAATGCTAGCAAGCCAGACCCATGGTACTTGCAATCAAAACATTTAGGGGCAGTTGTCACTTATAAGCTAGGAGAATTGTGCCAGCAATAGTTACAACATTCCACATTAGTTGCTTTTAAGAAACACCCATATCTCCTTCCTGGTGATGTGAATTTACAAGATTTCTTGCTAGGTCCTTGAACACCACACTTCCTATATGAGATTTTGAAGGTTTGTCAGTAAGACACTGCTGAATGGTTAAGACAGTTTGACAGCGAACATTTAGAAAAAGCTCTGGCTGTTGTGGACTATGGTATGACTACGCTGTCAACACGTTTTTTTTTATTAACATTTTGTCATGCTCATTCAATATCATACGAAAAGACGTGCCTGTAATAACATGGACAGAGCCAGCTGAGATACAATTGAGTTGGACATTGCAAGTTTTGAAATCAAACAGTGTACCATGGAAATATCTGAACACAATAAAACCATTTTTGCCATTTAATGTAATTTAACACACATACAGGGACTCATGGCAAAAAAGACTCAACTTACGTCAAGCTGAACAATTAACTTTGAGAAAATTACCCTTTTCAGTAGCTGAAACACCTGCCATGTGGTTAATTAATATCTTTATCTTATTGCCAGTCTCTACATTTCAATATATATTTTGGTTGAAATATTATCAGATAGGCAAATATGAAGGAGAGGGGTATAGTTTTGATCACGAGTCCTGGGTTTTGCCTTACGATTACACATGCTTGCAAGGGGAAACTGAAGTCTTCCTCAGTGAAAACAAATGTGCAACTTCATTTGGCCAGTCACTACTTTGTAAAGAGGTAAACCTGAAAGACATGTGTAATGCATCCATGGAAAATCTGGCATGTTATCTGAAAGCTGCACCGGTCTCCTTGATTTGCCCAGTGTTCCGATTACTCTTGAATGGGAGTTATTTGGTTTTAAATGACCAAGGCTGTTGTGGGATGAAACCTGGTGTCCCTTATATGGTAAAAGTGGCTTACACCAAATTGGCCTATTTAATTTACTTTGATGTTGCTAGTAAAGTGATAGTACAAGTACTCAAGGCCAGGAAATTAAATACTACTAGTGGGCCTGAAGCAGTTATTCTGCCACCCACTGAAACAGCCCTTTAAAACATGGCTCAGGCCTGTCATTGGAGCCTGTGTGTGCAGTATTCAACTGCCATTTTGACCTGACAAAATAAACCTTTTGGCAGACCTAAACTTTTCTTTTTAATATTTGTAAGATACCCATAGAGGAGGGTCATGGTTCTGTAGCAATGTGTTGTTTCCACCCAAGGACAAGGTTAGGGAAATTTCCATATGGCCATCCATCCATCCCTTTTTTTAGTGTAAGCTTTGATATGCTGAAAACCTTATTGTTTCAAAGGGATGTTTCTTTAACATCTACCAAAGAGATTTTTGATCTCCAAATTACAAGGTCTTCTGCTGAAGTCCAATTGCTATTGCGCAATAACTTGCCACAGTATTTTGGTAAGCGTGTTCACCGAATATTTAATGCAATGAGTACCATGGAAGCTGTCACTTTTATTAAAGCAATTGGGTCAGGCTTTGTGAGCAATTTCCACACTATGGTGGTCCTTATGACATTGGTGGTGAGGGATAATGTGGCGGAAATACCGCCAAGAGGCTGGTAATTACTGCCAAATTATGACCATGGCGGTGAGAACTCTCACAGACAGCCAATGTACCACATAATTCACCAGGGCATTAACACCACTCCCACAGCGATAGACAACAACAGCCAGGCAGTAGACAAGGTACCACCCACAATATCATGCCCTTGCAATCCACCTCAATTTCCGGGTGGAACCAATGCCATCAAAAGCCTGGTTGAAACACTGCACAGAAGACCAAAGACCCACCACCAGAGACACAGAGAAGAACAACGCCCCCATGGAAATGGAACTGCAAGTCTTCCCAAAGCTTTTCTACGCCATGCTCCACCTGGAACACCAACGCCAACAAAGACGATGGCGGTGAGTACAGCCGCCTACCACACAAGGGAGGGCGGGAGGAAAAAGAGAAGAACACACAGACACACACCAGACACATAGATACAACCAGCTTCAGACGTAAACCAGTGGCACACGACACACAGCATAATAAAACAAGGACTAGATTTCAAAAGTATTGAAAATGTATTAGCAAGGCAAAAGCCACCACATTAACCAGATATGTTCAATTCTCCACAAAGGGCCAATACCCAGTCCAAAGTACTAAGTGCTCACATGGCCAAAGGGCACAGTCCAAGGCCCAACTCTTTTCCTGATGACAACCTCACAGCATCACTATTGAAGTAGACAGGCACCTCGGGGAAAGGGGCGGGGGGCACCTCAGCCGAAGTCGGGAACTTGCTTACTGGTTCTGGAGGGGGCTCCATGCCCATTTCCCTTTGCTGGGGATTGCAAGGTCACAGTATTTGTGGTGGGGAACTCGCTCACTGCTTATGGAGTGGGCTCTATGCCCATTTCCCAGTGCTGGGGAGTGCAAGGTCACAGTCTTTATGGTAGGGAACTCGCCCACTGGTTCTGCAGCTGGAGGTGAGGGCTCCATGACCACTGGTGGTGGTGGTGGTGGTTGTACCCTGCCAGCCTCGGCTGGAGGTGAGGGCTGCTGTGTCTCAGCTGTGGAAGGCGCCTCCTGGGCAGCCTCTGCTGGAGGTGAGGGCTTCTGTGTCTCAGCTGTGGAAGGTGCCTCCTGGGCAGCCTCCGTTGGAGGTGAGGGCTGCTGTGTGGCAGCTGGAGGTGAGGGCTTCTTCACTTTCATTGCAGGAGGTAAGGGCTTCTTCCCTGTCCTGGCTGTTGGAGTGGGATCCTTCCCCTTCCTGGCTGTTGGTTTTGGATCCTTCCCCCTCCTGGTTGGTGGAGAGAGATCCTTTTCCTTTCTGGCTGATGGAGTGGGATCTTTCTCTTTCCTGGCTGGTGGAGTGGGATCCTTACCCTTCCTGGCTGGTGGAATCGGATCCTTACCCTTCCTGGCTGGTGGAGTGGGATCCTTACCCTTCCTGGCTGGTGGAGTAGGATCCTTCACTGTCTTGCCTCCATAACTAGGAGGTGCCTCCACTGTCCCAGTGGACTGTTTGGCTGAGGTGCTGGGCTGGTTCACTGGGACCCTGCTCTTACGGGCAGGACGGGGGAGGGAGGGAGAGGGAAGGGGTCAAGTTGGGCAAGGAAAAGCTTCTTAGGGACAGTGGGGCGGGATGAGGGAGGAGGGATGGGAGTGGAGGTTGAGGGAATGGTTGTTGGAGGAGTATGTCTGCTGAACTTAGGTGCAGGTACATGGGCAGTGTGAGATGGATGGCTGTTGGGTATCTGAGTGCCTGTGTCCTTCAGGAGGGGGGGACAGACAGGGTGGGAGAGGACACAGGGGACGCATGCATGGATGTTGTAGAGGTGTTTGCTAGTGAGGTGTGTGTGCTGCTTGGTGTGGTGATGTTGGTGGTGGATGTTGAAGCAGTGCATGCAGGTGTGAGTTTGGACGTGACTGTGAAGGAGGTGGAGAAGGAGGAGGGGGAGACAGTAAAGGCAGTGGATGTGATTGTGTGTGCAATTGTCTAGTGTTTGCGTGAGTGCATGTGGGCTATGTTTGTCTGTGCCCCTCTGGTGTGATGTCTTGTGTGCATGCTCATCTGTATGTGTGCCTGGGATGGGTTGGGGTTGAGGAGACTGGGACTGAGAAGTGGTACTCGGAGGGGGGACGGTAGGAACATGGACAATGGCTGCCATCAGAGAGGAGGCCAGATCCTGAATCAATCTCTGTTGGGTTGCCAATCCACGTGGATGCCCGCCAGGAATGCATTGCATTGCTGCATCTGCGATGCCAGCCCATGGAGGCATTCACAATCGTTGACTGCCCTACAGAGATGGATCTCAGGAGGTCAATAGCCTCCTCACTCATTGCAGCAGGGCTCACTGGGGCAGAGCCTGAGGTGCCTGGAGCGACGGAGATGCCCACCCTCCTGGATGAGTGGGCATGGGCAACTTGTTGAGGGGCTACTGGGGGGGCGGTGCTGCTATTGGGGCTGGCAGCTGTACCTGCAGCTGGAGTGGTTACAGAGGTGTCCACCACCACCAGGGATCTGAGTCTGTGTTGTCCCCTCCTGCCTCTGCCATGGTGCTCCCCTCGCCCTCTGTCCCACTGGTTCCCTCGTTGTCGGTGGACTCTGCCTCCTGGGTCCTGTGGGATGCAGCTCCCTCTGTAGCTGGTGCCCCTGCTCCTCCGCCAAATGATGCTAATTCACACATGGACAGAATGACAGAACAAAAAAGGAGGGGGAGATTGAGAAAGGGAACACTGGGTCAATTACAGCACCAACACCACAGTTGGCATTCACAGCACCGTCACACACAGGAATCAGGATTGAGCACTATGCATTGCAGTGCCATTGATTTGGGTAGATGCAACAGCAAAGAAGAGGGCCAAACACCACCAACTGCACCCCTCTGCAGGCGATGGTGTATACCATTACTTCCGGCGCACATCATCCTTGGCTACTGTACTCCATAGAGACCCATATTAGCCAATGAGGAATTGCACTGTGGTACAAGACCGTCTTCCGCCATGACGCCTAACATCGGCAGAGATACCCCACTTCCACCTGTCCCAAAATACAGGACAGGCGGTCGCCATTTCAAGGTGGTGGACAACAATCAGATAAACCAGCACTGCGCCATTGCCTAAAATAGCTCATACATTGTGTAGGAGGCTGGCCTGGCTTGTAGTGGGTACCAGAGGTACTTACACCTTGTGCCAGGTCCAGTTATGCCTTATTAGTGTAGAAGAGGTGTTTCTAGCAGCTTAGGCTGATAGAAGGTAGCTATAGCAGAGCAGCTTAGGCTGAACTAGGAGACATGCAAAGCTCCTACTATACCACTGGTGTCATATGCACAATACCATAAGAAAACACAATACACAGATATACTAAAAAAAAAGGTACTTTATTTTTATGACAATATGCCAAAAGTATCTCAGTGAGCACCCTCAGTATGAGGATGCCAAATATACACAAGATATATGTACACAATACCAAAATTATGCAGTAATAGCAAAAGGAAGTAATGCATGCAGTGTAAAGTTACAATAGATTGCAATAGGAGCACACAGGTATAGGGGCAACACAAACCATATACTCCAAAAGAGGAATGCGACCCACAAATGGACCCCAAACCTATGTGGGCTTGTAGAGGGTCGCTGGGAATGTAAGAAAACAGTGGGGGTTAGAAAAATAGCCCACCCCAAGACCCTGAAAGGTAGGTGTAAAAGTGCACCTACAACCCCCAGAGAGCACAGAAGTCGTGGTAGGGGGATTCTGCAAGGAAAACCAACACCAACAATGCAACAACAGTGGATTTCCAGACCTGAGTACCTGTAAGACAAGGGGACCAAGTCCAAGAGTCGTGACAGTGTTGAGAGTGGGCAGGAGCCCAGGAAATACCAGCTGAGGGTGCAAGGAAGCTGCCACCGGATGGAAGAAGCTTGGTGTTTTGCAAGAACAAAGAGGACTAGGAACTTCCCCTTTGGAGGATGGATGTCCCACGTCGTGAAGAAGCTTGCAGAGGTGTTCCCATGCAGAAAGACCGCAAACAAGCCTTGTTAGCTGCAAGGGTCACAGTTAGGGTTTTTGGATGCCGCTGTGGCCCAGGAGGGACCAGAATGTCGCCACTTGGATGAGGAGACAGAGGGGGTGCCCAGCAAGTCAGGGGGCCCTCACAGAAGAAGGCAGCACCCGCAGAAGTACCGGATCAGGCACTTGGAAGAGGAGTGAACTGGAGTCCACCTGAAGTCACAAAAGGGAGTCCCACGACGTCGGAGGACAACTCAGAAGGTTGTGCACTGCAGGTTAGAGTGTTGGGGACCCAGGCTTGGCTGTGCATGAAGGAAATCCTGGAAGAGTGCACAGGAGCTGGAGCAGCTGCAAATCACGCGGTACCCAGCAATGCAGTCTAGCGTGGGAGGCAAGGACTTACCTCCACCAAACTTGGACTGAAGAGTCACTGGACTGTGGAAGTTACTTGGACAGAGTTGCTGAGTTCCAGGGACCACGCTCGTCATGCTGAGAGGGGACCCCGAGGACCGGTGATGCAGTCTTTTGTTGCCTGCATCTGCAGGGGGAAAATTCCTTCGACCCACTGGAGATTTTTTCAGAGCTCCTGGTGCAGAAAGGAGGCAGGCTACCCCCAGAGCATGCACCACCAGGAAACAGGCAAGAAAGCTGGCAGGATGAAGCGATACAAGGTTGCAGTAGTCGTCTTTGCTACTTTGTTGCGGTTTTGCAGGCGTCCTGAGCAGTCAGCGGTCGATCCTTTGGCAGAAGGTGAAGAGGGAGATGCAGAGGAACTCTGGTGAGCTCTTGCATTCGGTATCTGAAGAATTCCCCAAAGCAGAGACCCTAAATAGCCAGAAAAGGAGGTTTGGCTACCTAGGAAGGAGGATAGGCTAGTAAGAAAGGTAAGAGCCTATCAGAAGGAGTCTCTGACGTCACCTGCTGGCACTGGCCACTCAGAGCAGTTCAGTGTGCCAGCAACACCTCTGTTTCCAAGATGGCAGAGGTCTGGCGCACACTGGAGGAGCTCTGGGCACCTCCCCTGGGAGGTGCCGGTCAGGGGAGTGGTCACTCCCCTTTCCTTTGTCCAGTTTTGCGCCAGAGCAGGGCTGGGGGATCCCTAAACCGGTGTAGACTGGCTTATTCAGATATGGGCAGCATCTGTGCCCATCAAAGCATTTCCAGAGGCTGGGGGAGGCTACTCCTCCCCAGCCATCACACCTATTTCCAAAGGGAGAGGGTGTCACACCCTTTTTCAGAGGAACTCCTTTGTTCTGCCTTCCTGGGCCAGGGCTGGCTGGACCCCAGGAGGGCAGAAACCTGTCTGAGGGGTTGGCAGCAGCAGCAGCTGCAGTGGAGACCCCGGAAAGGCAGTTTGGCAGTACCAGGGTTCTGTGCTAGAGACCCGGGGGATCATGGAATTGTCCCCCCAATGCCAGAATGGCATTGGGGTGACAATTCCATGATCTTAGACATGTTAGATGGCCATGTTCGGAGTTACCATTGTGACGCTATACATAGGTAGTGACCTATGTATAGTGCACGCGTGTAATGGTGCCCCCGCACTCACAAAGTCTGGGGAATTTGCCCTGAATGATGTGGGGGCACCTTGGCTAGTGCCAGGGTGCCCACACACTAAGTAACTTTGCACCCAACCTTCACCAGGTGAAGGTTAGACATATAGGTGACTTATAAGTTTCTTAAGTGCAGTGGTAAATGTCTGTGAAATAACGTGGACGTTATTTCACTCAGGCTGCACTGGCAGGCCTGTGTAAGAATTGTCAGATCTCCCTATGGGTGGCAAAAGAAATGCTGCAGCCCATAGGGATCTCCTGGAACCCCAATACCCTGGGTAGCTTAGTACCATATACTAGGGAATTATATGGGTGTTCCAGTATGCCAATGTGAATTGGTGAAATTGGTCACTAGCCTGTTAGTGACAATTTGGAAAGCAGAGAGAGCATAACCACTGAGGTTCTGGTTAGCAGAGCCTCAGTGAGACAGTTAGTCATCACACAGGGAATACATACAGGGCACATACTTATGAGCACTGGGGCCCTGCCTGGCAGGGTCCCAGTGACACATAGACTAAAACAACATATATAGAGTGAAATATGGGGGTAACATGCCAGGCAAGATGGTACTTTCCTCCACATTGCCATTCCCACTGTCCCATCACATTGATGGTGTATGTACACTGAAGTGGTGGTTCTATTGTTCAAACTGTGACAGCCTACTCACTCTTGTGTCCCTTAGATACCTACCACTGTGGATGAATAGGAGGCGGAGGCAATCCCTGTGTACAGACTCCTTCTGGACTTGGGTACGCTGTAGGACAGGCACATTATACTCACCTATAGACTGGACAGGGCCACAATCATAGAGCTGTGTGCCCAATTGAAACCTGACCTGATATCAGCCATCCGTCATCCCACTGGGATCCCCCCTCTTGTGCAACTGCTATCAGTGCTCCATTTCCTGGCAACTGGTTCTTACCAAGTGACAGTGGCCTTGGCAGCAGGAATGTCACAGCCAAATTTCTCAATTGTGCTGGCAAGGGTTCTGCCTGCCCTGGTGAAGCACATGTGTACCTACATTGTTTTCCCCCAGATGGAAGATTTGGCCACTGTTAAGACAGGATTATATGCAATGGGCCATATCCCCAATATTATTGGGGCGATTGACTGTACACATATTGCGTTAGTCCCCCCTGCTGGAATGAACAGGTGTTCAGGAATCGGAAAAGTTTCCACTCACTGAATGTGCAAATGGTGTGCCTGGCTGACCAGTACATCTCCCACATCACTGCCAAGTATCCTGGGTCGGTACATGACACCTTTGTCCTGAGGAATAGCAGCATCCCAAATGTGATGGGTTAACTACAGAGGCATAGGGTGTGGCTAATAGATGGCCAGAGTGCTCACCCACTGTATGTCAGTGTATGCCTTGAGGTGTTATCCCCATAGGATTGTGTAAGGCTAAAGTTTGTCCCTCACTATTTGCAGGTGACTCTGGCTACCCAAACCTTTCATGGCTCCTGACCCCTGTGAGGAATGCCAGTACAGGGGCTGAGAACCACTACAAAGAGGCACATGGGCGAACCAGAAGAATAATTGAAAGGACCTTCAGCCTCCTGAAGGCCAGGTTCAGGTGCCTCCATCTGACAGGTGGATCCCTGTGCTACTCACCCGGTAAGGTCTGCCAGATAGTGGTGGCATGCTGCATGTTGCACAACCTAGCCCTCAGACGGCATGTGCCTTTTCTGCAGGAGGAGGAGACTGGAGCTGTCCCTGTGGCAGCAGTGGACCCTGAGGACAGTGGGGATGAGGAGGCAGAGGATGAGGATGTGGACAACCAAATATCAGTTGAATGTCAATACTTTCAATAACACAGAGGTGAGACAGTGGAGCTGATCATTGCTCTGAATATTGATTTCATCTGTGTGACTGTGGCATGATGGCATTTGCTTCCTTTGCATCCAATCTTACTGTCACCTATGGCTTGTCATCTTACAATTGTTGGTGATATGATAACAGTGTCCTGATGTGATAACTACAGACAAATACAGGTCACTGTTTGTATGCTATCACAGTGTCCATATCAATTGCAGTCAAGTTGTGTTCAAGGATGTTTATTGTGGTGATATAAAAGTGAGGGTAAAGTGCAATGGAGTATGGTGATAGTAGAGGAAAGTCCAGGGTATTGTTCCAGTCTGTTTGAAGCACAGGTGAAGTATCCGAGGGGCCATAGGAAGGGGAGCAAAGGCATTTCAAAGTGGACAAGGTGACAGGATGAGACACAGTGGGGACAATCAGGAGACTCTAATTTTCTGGCGGTGGTCTTGGTCTTGGCAAGTATATCTGGCTTCTGTCTGGGTTGAAGGGATTGTTTGCGGGGTGGTTCCCCTTCTGTAGGGGGAGGGGTGCTGGTGGCCTGTGGGTCCTGTGGCGGGGCCTCCTGCCCACCAGCTGCAACGAAGGTGGCCTGCTGGTCAATAGACTGGCTAGTGGTAGGGACCCGCTAGTGTGCTGTCTATTCCCTCATGATCTTGGCCATGTCTGCCAGCACCCCTGCTATGGAGATCATGGTGGTGTTGAGAGCCTGCAAGTCCTCCATGATCTCCTGATGATGTTCCTCCTGCAGCCACTTGTTCTCCTGCATGTTTTCAAGGATCTGGCCCATCGTGTCCTGGGATTGTTGGTAGGCCCCCAGGATCTTGGTGAGTGCCTCCTGGAGAGTTGGTTCCCTGGGCCTGTCCTCCCCCTACCAACAGCGGTCCTTCCAGTGTCCCTGTTCCCCTGTGCATCTGTCCCCTGAACGGTGTGTCCACTGCCACTGACCCCAGGTCCCTGATTGTCTTGGGTATGAGGTGTGGACTGGGGTCCCTGGACAGGTGGGCACACTGCTGATTGACGGGTCATGGGGACAGAGGTGTGGGGATGCTGGGTGGGTGCTGTGGGGTTGGATACTGATGGGGTGGCGTTGTGGTAGACTGTGAGTGGGCTGGGGTGACCGACTGTCCAGTGGTCCCTGATGGGCCAGGTTGTTGATCCAGATCCTGAAGTCCAGAGTTACTGTCATCACTGGGGGCATCTTCTCTTGGGGGACTGGTTTGGCGTGGCACCTCCTCTTTGCTGACATTGGCTGGGACACCTGCGGGGATGTAATTGATGTATTATGCTTCATGCCTGTGACATATTGTACATCCCTAGCTTCCCCTCTATCGTTGCTGTTTCCCTGCCACCTTGGTTTGTGTTTATTGATGTATTGTGAGATTGTTAGTTCCCCTATGCTATGCATGCTTTTGTGATGGGTGTCTATGCAGGCCTGGGAGAGCTGTCCATGCATTGGTATTGCATGCAGTGCTGGGCATAGTAGTTAGTCATATCTATAGATGCAGTGTATGGGATGAAGTGGAATGATGAGAGTGAGGGTGAGGGGGTGCTTTGGCATGCAGGTATGGGGTGATAAGTAGTAAATGTTGACTTACCAGTGTCCAGTCCTCTGGCAACTCCAGTGAGTCCCTCAGGATGCAGTAATGCCAAGACTTGCTCCTACCATGGGGCTCAACTGCCAGTCCTCTGTGTGGCAAGCTCGTGCCTTGCTGCTATGGAACGTACCTTCCCCTGTAGTTTGTTCCACCTCTTCCTTGTTCTTGGATGCTGTCTCATGGCGTTCACCCATAGCTCCATCTTCTCTGCCATAGCTCCATCTTCCTGGCAATGGATATCTGTTGTACCTGTGCTCCAAACAGCTGTGGCTCTACCCTGACTATTTCCTCCACCATGACCCTCAACTCCTCATCTGTGAAACTGGGGTGCCTTTGTGGTGACATTGGTGTTGTGTGGTGTGTGTAAGTGTGTGGGTGTTGGGTAGTGTGGTTGGGTGTGCGTGGTGGTGTGCGTGAGGGATGTATGGGAGTATGTGATGTGTGTGTCTAGTTGTCTTAGTGGTCTTGGTGTCAGACTGGTGGCAATGATTTTTTTTCGTAAAGGGTTGTGGGTAATGTGGATGTGTGTTTCAGAGTGCTGTGGGTGGGTGGGTGTGTGTGCGTATGAGTGTCAGGTGTGCAGTTTAGTATTTGGGTGTCCATTCTAAGCACGTCAGTGTGTACCGTCAGTGATTTACCACCGTTGCATGTCTGCTGTGGTGATTCGTGGGTCATAATTTGGTGGGCGTTGTTTTTTTGCCATAACTGTATGGGTGTTGGCACCGGCATTTCAGCACTGACCTTTGGACTGGCGGATTTGTGTATGTGGCATGATTCTGTCGGATAGATGTGTGTGTGTCATAATATGGAGAACGGATATTCGCCACCGCTGCGGTATGTTGGCGGCTGTCACCATGGCGGTAAGCAGGATTTACTGCCAATGTCATAATGAGGGCCTATATTTGGAGTTAGATTGTCCTTGTTACACTCTTTGGTTTCAAATGATTTTGTAGGCATGCAGATTGCATTATTCCTAGTCAATGCTATTGAGGTTCTAATTGTTCTTCTCCGTAATGGCAGAATAGTGATGAATCTGCCACACGTCCTCTTATGTTGTGAATGCATGATACAGCATTTCAGAGTGACTTTGCTTCAGAAATTGAACATGAACTGATCTTTGTGGTTTAGACCTTTGTGGTTGCAACGTGTGCAGCCTATGTTCTCGCTGTCTGCTGTGCCCTTTTGCAAGTGTACTGGATCTTTGTCTGGCTGCGCAATTGGTTCAATCTGTGGATAGGAATCTGCACATTAGTTTGTTGAAGACCCACCTTCAGTGTTGTCCCATGAGGCTGCCATTGCTTCTGGATGCGTACTATGTACCACCTTTCTGGTTGATATGGATGCTTTGGATCCTGGGTTCCTGGAGTCTGGCTCTAACCATGTAGTTACCCCATTGGCTGTCCCACCTTAAGCATTATTTGAGTTGGCTGGACCTCACCATTTCTGTTCTTTGGAACCTTTTTCTCAGGCCACGGTGAATCTGTCATCTGCAGTTGCGGGTTCTATCCTGGATCCTATTCATTTTAGACATGGAAGCATATCAGGAGCCTTTTGATTCTGCCCTTTGCTTTTAAGCAAATTGTTTCTTTTAATTATCAGCTTTTAATTGAGATATTATTTAGGTATGGCTTTCATTTACTTTTATTATTAAAGTGCATTCCATATTTTCAACATTTAGGCCCTCATTACAACCCTGGCGGTAAATCCCACTTTCCACTGTGCTGAAGATCGCCAACAGACCGTTGCGGTGGCAGAATCCCGCTACAGGTATTACTACCTGCATCTCGGAATCCTCCACAATACAGACACCCACACAAGTACGCCACACCAAAGGTCAGTGATAAACTGGTGATACCAAAACGTACACCGTCACGCCAAGAAGAATACGCCCACACTATCATGACCCACGAATCAACGCAGCGGTCTTACAACTGCGGTAATCCATTGGCGGTACACACCGCCGCGCTCAAAATACACACACACTTACAAAACACAACTTCATTGGACAATTTAAAATAGACACACCTGATACACATACACACACCACACCCACAACACTATAAAACACACACCCACATTACCCACAAACCCTTACAACGAAAATTTTTGAAGAAGCCCAGAGAGAGATTAGCAAACACAACACCAGCATCCACAGACACACAACACCATCACCCATACAACATCCACACACCTCAAACAACACACACCAACACATCCCCCCACACATCACAACAGACAGCACCTCACACATCACCCACATCACATCATGGCACCTCAAAGACACCCCAGATTTTCTGAGGAGGAGCTCAGGGTCATGGTGGAGGAAATCATCCGGGTAGAGCCCCAGCTTTTCGTATCACAGGTGCAGCACACCTCCATTGCAGGGAAGATGGAGCTATGGCGGAGAATCATCGACAGGGTCAATGCAGTGGGACAGCATCCAAGAACACGGGATGACATCAGGAAGAGGTGGAATGACTACGGAGGAAGGCACACTCTGTGGTTTCAAGACACCAGATTGCTGTACAGAGGACTGGCGGTGGACCCCCACCTCCTCCCCCACAACTAACAACATAGGAGGAGCAAGTATTGGTGATCATGCATCCTGAGGGCCTCGCAGGAGTAGCAGGAGGACTGGACTCTGGTAAGTTATATCTTTACTACCATATCCCCCACACTCCACCTGCATGCCATCACATACACCCACCCTTACCCTCACTCCCATCACTCCATCATCTCACATATGTCCCACTATCACAACCCACACATCTCAATACCAAGTCCCTGCATGCAACACCTATGCATGGACCACCGTCACCAAAGCATGTCCAGTACAGATACCCACACAGACCCCAAACCAACTAGCACAAAAGGGCAAACACAATGATGCAAGCATAGGAGTAAAGGGTACCTCACCCAATGCACAAGATGGCACACACAGATACTAAAACTATGCATTTACACCCCAATAGGACCCATACCCAATGTCACTGGACAGGAGGTACCAGACATATCCAGTCCCCCCCCCCAGAAGAGGCCCACAGTGATGATAGCAGCTCTGCACGCAGGATCAAGATGACCAGCCCGGCCCATCAGGGACCTCTGGACAGTCGGTTCCTCTGCCACTGTCACTAGCCACCACAGACCCGACCCCCTCAGAAAACACCAGCACAGCACCCACCCAGCGGGCCCATCCCTCTGTCCCCAGGTCACGTCAATCAGCAGTGTGTCCACCAATACAGGGAACCCAGGCAAACCCACCAACCCAGGACAATCAGGGACCTGGGGTCAGTGGCAGTGGGCATACGATTCAGGGGACAGAGGCACAGGATAACAGGGAAGCTGGGAGGACTTCTGTGCAACAGGGGGAGCACAGGCCCAGGGAACCCACTCTCCACGAGGCACTCTGCAACATCATGGGAGCATACCATAATTCCCAGAAGACCATGGGCACGGTACTGGCCAAGTTTCAGGAGACCCAGCGGCTGCAAGAGGAACACTACCTGGGGATCAGGGAGGATTTGAAGTCCATTAACACCACCCTGGTCACCATTGCAGGGGTGCTGGCAGACCTTGTCAACACCATGGACACAGTGGGACACAAACGGGACCCTGACACTAGCCTGGACTATGAACAGCCCTCCACCTCCATCGGCGCTAGTGGACAGGAAGCACCGCCACAGGACCAACAGGCCACCAGCACCCCACCCCCTGCAGAAGGAGAACCACCCCGCAAACGGTCCCTGAGATCCAGGAACAAGACAGAGAACATTGCCAAGACCCCCACCAGGAAATAAGACCCTCCTGAATGTCACCCTTCTGTCCCACTTTGTCACCCTGTCCACCTTAAACTACCATTGCTTCCCTTCCTATGCCCCATTGGACAATGCACCTGTGAGACCAAGAGACTGCACTCTGCCATGGACATTCCTCCACCATCACCCCAGCCCATTTCACAACCCCTCCACTTATTAGCACAGAAATAAACACCCTTGAATCACCAAAAAATCTTGAGTCAGTCTGTGCTTTCACAAATGTGTAATTGCAAAATCTCTGAAATACAGCAATGTCAATGTACTTGTTCATATACCAATGTTACACAGCTGTAGGCCAGGAGTAAACATAGCAGAGGGCACAAATTGGGACCCAGATCTGTGAAATGGAAAGCCAAAGTGACAAGTCAGGGTCCATACACAAAGTTAAAAAGGCAGACTTATGCTAGGTCCTACAGTAGTATGAGATGTGGGAAGCAGTTCCATCCTCTTTCCTGTGTTTCACTGGAAGTATTGCATGATGATATTGATACGGTTGTCTACATCTTCTTCTTCTGCCTCCTCTTCTTCACTGTCCACAGGCTCCACAGCTGCCACAAGACCAGCATCAGGCGCATCCTCCTGCAGAAAAGGCACCTGGCATCGCAAAGCCAGGTTGTGCAACATACAGCAGGCCACGATGATCAGGCACACCTTCTTCGGTGAGTAGTATAGGGATCCACCTGTCAGATGGAGGCACCGGAATCTGGTCTTCAGGAGGCCGAAGGTGCGCTCTATTATCCTCCTAGTTCACCCATGTGCCTCATTGTAGCGTTCCTCTGCCCTTGTCCTGGGATTCCTCACTGGGGTCAGTAGCCATGAGAGGTTGGGGTAACAGAGTCACCTGCAAATATCGAGGGATAACTGTTAGACATCTTCCAAACATTAGGGAACCTCCCATACCCAGACAGGAAATGAAACTGTGTGGGGACTTTAGGTTCACCTATTAGCCACACACAGTGCCTCTGGAGTTGCCCCATCACAAAAGGGATGCTGGTATTCCTCAAAATGTAAGCGTCATGCACTGAGCCAGGATACTTGGCATTCATGGGAGATGTACTTGTCTGCCAAACACACCATCTGCACATTCAGTGAATGGTAGCTTTTCCGGTTTCTGTACACCTGTTCATTCCTGCGGGGGGACAAATGCAACATGTGTACCATCAATGGCACCAATGATGTTGGGTATATATCCTAGGGCATAAACGTCACCTCTCACTGTGGGCAAATCCTCCACCTAAGGGAAAGCGATGTAGCTGCGCATGTGTTTCAGCAGGGCAGATAACAGTCTGGATAACATGTTAGGGAACATTGGCTGGGACATCCCTGATGCCATGGCTACTGTTGTTTGAAAAGACCCACTGGCCAGGAAATGGAGTACAGACAGGACCTGCGCTCGAGGGGGTATTCCTGTGGGATGGCGGATAGCTGACATAAGGTCTGGCTCCAACTGGGCACACAGTTCTTGGATTGTTGCACGATCAAGTCTGTAAGTGATAATTATGTGTCTGTCTTCCATTGTCGACAGGTCCACCACGGGTCTGTACACCGGAGGATACCACCATCTCATCACCTGCCCCAGCGGACGTGCCCTATGGAGGAGAACGGTGAGCAGAGGGTCATGCAACACTCAGGTTTCACAAGGCTGTTTAGCACAAGCGTAAAGTTTTTTCTATGTGCCTTTGTCTGTCCGTATTCCTGGCCTAAATAGGTGTGACACAGTTATTTGGCCTGCCATGTGGCCTCCTGAAATGGCGGCTGCCTGACCTGCAAGGTGGGACAAGGGGAAATGAGGTAATTGCACTGGCGTTGTACACCGTTGCGGTAGGCGGTTGAAGACCGCAGCGCAATTCTGCATTGGGCCCTATGGGTTCCAGGAGCCAATGGCGATGTACGCCGGCGGTGACGGTACACACTGCCACGTACGTGAACGCCATTTTCTATCAGTACCCTCACTTGATACTAGACCTTCTACAGGAGAGGACCTACACTGCAAGTGCTGCTGTGACCTGTGTATGGAAGCGACAATGGCTACAGTGTCTGCGGAAAGGGCCCCTGCCTTCACTGCGGAGGAGTTGGAGAAACCAGTGGATGGGGTCCTTCCCAGTACACGCAACTGCACGGTCCTCCAGACAAACAGATGAGTCAACTGTGTGCATGGTGGATGGCACATGATTGTATGGAGTGTCGTGGATGAAAGAGAGAGGGGCGGACAGACCAGCATGTGAGGATGCTGTGTGTATGTATGTCTGAACCAGGGTGGGAGGTTTGTGGGCAATGTGTGAGAAGAACTGTACGGGAGAGTAACATCTATTATAACTTCACTTTTCCTCTAGGTCAGTGCCCACCAGAAGAAGGGTATTTGGCATGCCATCGCCAAGGGAGTGCTGACTCGTGAGGTCTACCATAGACGGAGCACCCACTGCTTGAAAAGATGGGAGGACCTGCGCCGCTGGAGCAAGAAGACGGCGGAGGCCCAGCTGGGGATGGCCTCCCAACGTGGAAGGGGTGCCCGTCGCACCATGACCCCCCTGATGTACCGGATCCTGGTGGTGGCATATCCTGAGTTGGATGGGCGCTTGAAGGCATCACAGCAGCCACAAGGGGGTGAGTACACTCACATTCATCTGACTCTGTGCGCTTGACGAGGTGTCTGGGTGGGGAGGTGGGCTGTGGGTTTCCCTAGGCCAGGGCAGACGCGCAAAGGTAGATCCATTGATTTGCAGGCTCATTCCCACTCCAACCCCAAAGGTGGTATTTGCCCTCTACAACTAGTCAGGCTCCCATGGGTTCCAGCTGTGCAAAAAATGGGTCTAGACAGAGTCCCCCTTGGGCATGTACTTTCCCCCAGCACTGTTAGTGCATGGCTTAGTGCATAGGGTTGCTCCCTGTGTGTTGTGTCCGCCAACAATAGTGTTATTGCAGGCATTGACCATGTGTCTCCTCTGTCTTCCCCCCCTTTTGTTTTGTCACCCTGTCCTTGCGTGCATTAGCATAATCTGGCAGAGGAGCAGTGGCACAGGAGCAGGAGGGAGCTACATCCCACATGGCCCTGGAGGGTGCTGTAACGGAGTCAGAAGGCACCAGTGGGACGGAGGGCGAGAGGAGCTCCACGACGGGGACAGGAGCAGACACCAGCGACAGCGACTCCTCCTCTGGTGGGAGCTCCTTTGCGGGGGCGGGCACCACTGTGCCCACCGCATCAAAAGGTACAGCTGCCACCCCCACTACCAGCACCACCCTCCCAGCAGCCCTTCAGCGTGTTTCCCGTGCCCGCTCACCCAGGAGGGTGGGCATCTCCTTCACCCCAGGCACCTCAGGCCCTGCCCCAGTCAGCCCTATTGCCCTCAGTGATGAGGCTATTGACGTCCTGAGATCCCTCACTATTGGGCAATCTACCATTTTCAATGCCATCCAGGGTGTTGAGAGGCATTTGCAGCAAACAAATGCATACCTGGAGGGTATTCATTCTGGCCAGGGGGCTCAACAGAGAGCATTTCAGGCTCTGGCCTTAGCAATGATGGCAGCCATTGTCCCTGTGTCCAGCCTCCCCCCTCCAACTTCATCCACCCAGACCCAATCCCCTGTACCTCAGCCTATCCCAAGCACACCATCTGACCAGCATGCACACTCATCAACACACAAGAGTGGACATGGCAAACATAAGCACCACACATCCCACCGGCACTCACACAAGCACCATCCCCATGCAGACACAACAACATCCACTGCCTCCACTTTGTCCCCCTCCTCCATGTCCTCCTCCTTCCTCCCTGTCTTGTCTCCACTCACACCCGCATGCACTACATCCTCAGCCACTAAATCCATCACCAGCACGCCCATCACCACACACCGCTCACGTGCAATCATGATCCCCACTACCATTCACACATCCCCTGTGTCCTCTCCCAGTGCGTCTGTGAGCCCTCCTCCCAAACTACAGAAACTCAGACACACACCCACCCAACATCCATCCACCTCACAACATCCTCCGGCACATGAACCTTTACCCAAATTCAGCAAACGTACACCTCCTACAACCACTACCTCTTCCTCCACTCCCAAACCCCCTCCATCTTCCCATCCCAGTGTGTCTAAAAAACATTTCCTGGCTAACATTGGCCTCTTTCCTCCACCTCCCCACCCCCGTCCTTCCCCTAGGGCCAGACTGTCCAGGTCCCAGCCCAGCACCTCAGCCACCAAATCCTCCAGCACAGTGGTCTCAGCAAGTCCGGTCACATCGCGGGCGGCACCCATCAGGGCTGCCAGTGTGCTACCTAGCAAGGCCAAGGAGCAGGCCATTCCACCACCTGCCAAGGTGAAGAAGATGCCCACATGCCGGAGGGAGAATCCGCACCTACCAGCAAGCAAGGGCCCCTCTAAGCCAAAAGGGGACAGTGGCAAGCCACCAGCAGCAACATAAAGGTAGGGAAGGGACACAAGCCGAAGAGCAGGTCAGGACAGGGTACGGTGGCTTCGGCTGAGGGACCAGAGTCACCCCTTCTGTCAACCACAACACCAACCTGTACGGCGGTGGACACCGCCACCTGCACCGGCACCTGCACCGCTACCTGCACGTCTGCTGCCTCAGCAACAGTCCCCAGGATCATCCCCAGTGGGCAGCCGTCCGAGGCTGCAGGAGACATCCTGCTGTGTCCCTCAACAGGAACAGACACACGCACGACCGCCAACACCTCTGCCACAGACACCGCCGCAACCACCGCCACCACCGCCACCAGCCCTGCGACGTGCTCAGGCAGTGCCACCACAGCTGACATTGCAATCATCCCCAGTGGCCAGCCGTCCGAGGCTGCAGGAGACGTCCTGGACCCTGCACAGCGTACTTGAGGCATGACTCCCAGCACTGTTTGTACCAGCAGGTGGCAGGTGGCAGGCGAAGTCGCAGCAGGGTGGAGTGTGTCTCTGCCTCCATGGAGTATCATGCTACCTATTCCCAGGCAATCTCGTGGCACACACCCCCAGGTGAGGGAATGGGACTACCACACTGCATGTGAAGCACTCTGGGCACAGAGCCGCCTCCAGAACCAGTGGAGATTCACATCCACTACCTCAGTCCTTGGCAGGATGAAGCACTCTGGGCACAAAGCCCCCTCCAGAATCAGTGGAGTATCACACCCACTACCTCAGTCCTTGGCAGGATGACGCACTCTGGGCACAAAGCCCCCTCCAGAACCAGTGGAGATTCACATCTTCTACCTCAGTCCTTGGCAGGATGAAGCACTTTCGTTACAAAGCCCCCTCCAGAACCAGTGGAGACTGTTATCCACTTGAGAGATTGTGGCTTTGCACTCCCCAGAATAAAGCAGTGGGCAAACCACCCACTGGAGAGACTTAAAAGACTGTGGCTTTGCACTCCCCAGGATAAAGCATTGGGCAAACCACCCACTAGAGAGACTTGAGAGATTGTGGCTTTGCACTCCCCAGGACCAATCAGTGGGCATGGAGCCCCCTCATGAAGCAGTGGCGTTGTCTGTTGATCCGGCTGAGGTGCCCCTCCTCCCCCTGAGGTGCCTGTTTATTTTCCATCTGAATCCCCTGTAGTGTTCTCTCTGTTTCGAGTCAGGTATCTTGTGTGTGCTTCACCCATGCATTTTGGGACACTGATCCACGGACAATGATTTCAGTAATATCCGGACTTGTGTAGTTGGTGTACATATTTGTATATACTGCTATTTGAATTTGGCCTATCTGATTGTTACAATCATTTCCTTTTGTCCTCACATTCTTCCAGGGGGTGACGGGGTGTATATGTAATGTTGCGGCATGTATTTGTGTATGGTGTTGTGGGTAAGGGTGGGGGGCGGGGGTGTTGCATGTTGTGTGTGTGTGTCACTCTCTTTTCCCTCCCCCCTCCCCTGTGTGCCAGGTTCAGTACTCACTGTGGTCGTCGCCGGCATCTTTGCTGCTCTTGATACAAGAGGAGGTAGACCAGCATGGGCGGACCTGTAGTTCGGGCTCCATGGCCTCCTGGTTCCTCGTTGGGTGTCGAGAGGTGAGTGGTTTTCGTTCCAGGTCCTATTTCCACTGTGCTTTTGATGTCGTTGGTACCACCCCAGAAAAGGTGGCGGATAGGCATGTTATAATACAGTGGGTGGAACCTTGTGTTCCGCCTGTCTGTTGGAGGTTACCGCTGCGGTGTTTGTTTCTACTGCCATGGCTGTCGGAGTGTTAAAGTGGCTCTCTACGTTGGTGGTTTCCGCCATGGTCGTGATTCAATTTTTTTCCACGGGCCTGTTGGCATTATTACCGCTGCTTTAACACAGACCGCCAGCGTTGTAATGAGGGCCTTAATCATTTTAAATGTACTTTTATGGATAGATTAATACTTTTATTTTACCTTGAGCTTTGTCTCTTATTGGCAAGGGGGAGGAGGGAAGAGGGGTGGTAAAGCATGATACGGTGGCTTAGTAACTCCATTTTAAAATGCATATTTGAACTTAGCGTTTCATTTCAGATGATGACCCTTTATATGGCTTTTCACTCATTTGATATTGTACTCAGAAATCACTTTACATGCAGCTTGTTTCTTGAATGCGTTGATGACATTCAGTCTATATACTCTGTCCAAGGTTTCACACCCAGAACGTGACACCCTAAATATTTCAATTGTCTGTTGAGACAGCTCCGCATTTGCAGACATATCATAGCATCAAGCCTGCAATTCTGACACAGTGTGACAATACCAGTGTTTGTATTATAAAAATTGCCTCTGTGCCACATTCTGCAGATGATCCCTTCCTCTAGGACTGTCCCAGAAAGTGCCACACTGTGTCATAAATTGCAGCTTGGCTGACTCAGATGCTGATTCTGATCACTACCCTACACACAACAATAGCCTGAACTATACCACAGTGGATTCCTGGCCTCCAAGTACACCTTATCCAGGAATGGGAATCAGGCTATCCCAATTGATCTGGAATAAGGTAATCACACTATGCTCTCTATAGTGTAGGTAATAACCAATAGGAGTGTACAAAAACAATAACATAATCATGGTTGTACTGTTGATCTTTTTCGCTATTACCAGGCTTTGTCTTGTTTGCCTAATAATTGCAGCTCATGTTTTTGTGTCTCATCTTGGGTACACAGGTTGACAAAAAAAGGGGTAGATCTGTTTCCACGATTTCCTTGGGAATCTTAGTACACATGTTCGAGGCTGCAAATACCATCTGGTACTGTGGTGTATTTAGGGGTTCATATTGGGCACAGTGAGCTAGCTAGGAACTGTGTCAACATTTCCTAATGATACCAGCAGACTGAGTCCCTATATACTAACGTCTATGTTGACCAGATACACAAGGCTACTTAGGGGCATAAAACAAATTGGCATAGGGCAGTGTAGCAAATTATTTTGCTGCCACGCCCATTGCTAATTTGAAAGTGCAGGAATGCACTGTATTTATGAGATGTTTTGTTCTTGTCCATAGCATTTTTTTTAATTCACAGTTCCATTAATGTACCTCAAGTGGATCAATTGATTAGGGTTGTAACTCACCTACCTTTGAGTGATATGTTATAGCAGTCATGCCAGAGCAGATGATAGGTAATGTGCAATTAATGATAGAATGTTTTCTTGAACATCCTCCCACAACAAGAAGAACATGTGCCACCTGATCGAATTAGTAAAGCTACATACAATAAATGCAATACCAGGTACTCAACCTACTGTGTTACATTAACCCTCGCTAGAGAGGTAGTCAGTCCAGGTACCTTAAACTCGATTTAATAAATATCAATCACATGGGAAACTGATCATCTTACCAAGGGTTGATAATATTCTTGGCAAATCACTTTATCTCCCTGTGCCTGAAAAAAACAAAAAATGAATGTGTCTTGTAATGTAGCAGGTACTCATGTAAAGTGCACCAATACCTTTGGTTTGAGTTTGCGCTATATAAAACCTGCAAAAAAGAAATGCCCATTGCATATGTTCTTCCCATGTCACTAATATAGAGCACTTGCACAAAGTATTTGAGGCTTGCTTAAATAGTAAGTAGTACTATCGGATCAGAAGCCGGACATTTGTTGCCTCACTTTCCAAAAGAATAAATAAAATACATCTACCATCTGACAATTGCTATCATCCCATGTATCTTCAGTTCATCACTGACTACTTTGAAGTGCACTGATGCAAACAAAAGGACCACCCTGTCAGTGAAAGTTTCAACGCTGCTGAGATCCATCTTTATTCCTACAAAACTTACAGATGCAAAATATGAGGACATGAGTGAAATTTAAGGAAAACAGTTATTGAAAAATGCCCAATTAAAAATGAAGGAGAACTTAAAAATAAAAAGCAGTTTTTATGTCAGATTATGAAGGGATTTTTTTCACCCAAATCACTGAGTGACACCGCACAAATTCAAGGTCTAGATCTCACTGCTAAACACCAATTGGAGTATTAGTTTGAGGTATGACCCACTAGTGACTTGATTAACCTGTGTTTAACGTTCTGGTAGCTTGGCACACAAATAATCAGGCTTAATTTAGAGGCAATTTGTAAAGTATTTACGCAAATCCAAAGTGAAAACATAGCACATGAAGAATCCTAAATGCATTTGGAAAAATATAGAACATTTTAATACATTTAACAACACCAAAACAACACAAATCCAAACAGTAGAATTGGAGATATCAATTAAAAGTAGCACCAAAACCACCAAGCAAAGTTGTCTGGTCGCTCCACACTGGGTCAAAGTCAAAAGGTAAGGCTGACTGTGATGAAGCTTGTATCAGGTTCAGAGACCAGGATCATGCCATTGGAAATTTTACTTTCTGACTCATGGATATTTCTGGAGCAAAATTGTTGCTAACGTGTCATTGGTGTGGTAAGCTGTAAGCTAGATCTGATGCATGCAGGGCTCGCCGACGGAGGATTGCTGTAGAATGGAGTCCCATCATGGCATTCAATGCTGTTGGACAAGTTCTGAGAGGGTAGAGTTTGTGTGCAGGAAGGCATCAACGTAGATTGGCTTCAGCTTGGCCTCAGTCTCAGTGTTGTTCAGACTTGGAAACTTTGTTGGAAGTCAGATTCCTACAGCAGTGCAAATCAGCAAATTTAATCCGACCGGTAATTCATGTTGATGGGTTCAGCATGACAGTGGTCTCAGTCTTCTGCCAGTTCTTGGAGAAAAGTTGCTAGTTCTTGGAAAAATAGTTGGCAAAAAGTCCAAGATTTTGCAATTTGGACAGGAGGAGTACGATGTCACACAAGCCAAGGGTGCAAGACCTCAGAGGGACCACTTGAGGATTATGACTTACTCGAACTGTGGCCAGCAGCATGGTGCAGGGAAGGTCCAGTTGGAACAGGTCAGCTGGGGAGTTGCATTAAAAGTCATCTGGAATCTTTTTGTGTCCCTGTAGCTTGAGCAAGTGGTCAACCAACTGACCCTTGGTGTCACTTCTGGGGCCGTGGGTAAAGGCTAGCAGGTCCAGACTTCTTTCTGGATTCAGACAGAAGGGCATTCCTTCTGCTGACCTTCACAGGTCTAGGAGTGTTCTAAGAGGTCTGTTTGGTCCTATTGTATGCCCAGTGCAGGACTGTGGGGGGAGGCACCCCTTTAACCATCCTCTAAACCAGTTCTGGTCAGTTTGTTTGCTGCCTCTGGGTTTGTTTCCAGCCTGAGTAGAGAGACAAAGGACAGGCAGTCCCAAATATGAGCTGCATCTGCCAGTGACAAGGTAGGTCTACAGTGAAGTCAGGAGGGAGCTAGTGACAGCCTCCAGTCTACCCTTTTGAAGATCTGGCAAGTGCTGGGTTTAGCACCCCTACATCTTCTTCGTCAGGAAAGAAACACCCCTCCTCACAGCCAGTGCCCTTTGTCTGCTGTCTGGGAGAAATAAACATAACACTCTAGGGGAGCTGTCAAAGATCAGGCCATAGTGCACACTGACGGAAAGGCGCATTTGGCTTAGACAGGAAAAGACAACTTTTGAATGTTAAATTATTATTGAAATGAGTCCTTGAATCAAGTTTCTAGCTGACCCTAAACTAATACTAAGGATAATTGTTGGAAATGGCCTCTCTGCAGGGTCACCCCCAAACTTTTTGCCTTCTCTTCTTTTCTGACCTCATTTTTGCTGCCTTTAAGACTCTGGACACTTCACCACTGCTAACCAGTGCTAAAGTGTATGTGCTCTCTCGCTAGAAACATGGTGACATTGGCTCATACACAATTGACATATTTAATTTACTTCTAAGTCCCCAGTAAAGTGCACTACATGTGCACAGGGCCTGTAGATTGAATGATACTAGTTTGCCTGCAGCACTGATTGTGCCACCCACATAAGTAGTCCCTTAACCATGACTCAGGCCTGCCATTGCAAGGCCTGCGTGTGCAGTTTCACTGCCACATCGACTTGGCATTTAAAAACCCTAAACTCCTCCCCTTTTTCTACATATAACTCCCCCCTAAAGTAGGCCCTAGGTAACCCATAGGGCAGGGTGCCATGTAGGTAAAAGGCAGGACATATACCTGTGTGTTTTTAATGTCCTGCTAGTGGAAAACTCAATTATTTTTCCACTACTCTGAGGCCTGCTCCTTTCATAGGATAGCATTAAGACTACCCTCATATACTGTTTGAGTGGGAGATTCCGATCAGAAAGGGGTAACCAGGTCATATTTAATATGGCCAAAATGGTAATAGAAAATCCTGCTTATTTGTGAGGTTGGATTTTATGTTACTTTTTTAGAAATGCTACTTTTAGAAAGTGAGAATTTCTCTACTCTTAAATCCACCTGTGCCTTACAGCCTGTTCCCAATGAATCTCTGGGCTGGGCTGGTTGACATCTTCCTTGTGCATTTCACCCAGACAACCACAAACACAGGACACTTAGGGGGTCATTACAACCCTGGCGGTAGGTGTTAAAGCGGCTGTAAAACCGCCAACAGGCCGGTGGTCCAAAAAATGGAATCACGACCGTGGCGGAAACCACCAGCATAGACAGCCACTTTAACACTCCGACCGCCAAGGCGGTAGAAACAAACACTGCGGCGGTAACCGCCAACAGACAGGCGGAAGACAATGTACCGCCCACATTATTACAAGGCACCAATCCGCCACCTTTTCCGGGGTAGATTCACCGCGAACAAAAACACAGCGGAAACAGGACTTGGAAGGGAAAACGCTCACCTCTGCACAGCCCACGAGGAATCAGGACGCCATGGAACCCGAGCCCCAGATTCTTCCAGCCTTTATCTTCCTGCTCATCTACTAGGAACAACAAAGACGGTGGCGAAGACCACGGTGAGTACTGCACCTACGACACAGGGGAGTGGGAGGGAAAAAAGAGTGACACACACATCCAAAACGCAACACTCCCACCCCCAACCTCACCCACTACAATACACACACAAGTACATGTTGATACATTACATTAACAACCCCCAACTCCCCTGGAAGAATGCAAGGTCAAAAGGAAATGAGTCGAATGATTGTAATATATTCAAATACATTAATCAAAAATATATACATATACAAAGATATTCACACTCTAAACAACTATATACACCAAGAATACAAGTCCAAGGTATTCCACCATCATAGTCCGTGGACCACTGGGCCCAAATGCATGGGCGAGGCCCAGACTCAATACCAGAACAAGAAGGGGAGAACACTACTGGGGCATCAGATAGAAATAAAACAGGCACCTCAGGGGGAATGAAAGGGGGGGCACCTCAGCCAGATGAGTACACAACGCCAGATCTACGAGGGGGCTCCATGCCCATTGATGTATCCTGGGGAGTGCAAAGCCACAGTCCCTCAAGTCTCTCCAGTGGGTGAGTTGCCCACTGCTGCATCCTGGGGGTTTCAAAGCCACAGTCTCTCAAGTCTCTCCAGTGGGTGAGTTGCCCACTGCTGCATCCTGGGGAGTGCAAAGCCACAGTCTCTCAAGTCTCTCCAGTGGGTGGTTTGCCCACTGCTTTATCCTGGGGAATGCAAAGCCACAGTCTCTCAAGTCTCTCCAGTGGGTGGTTTGCCCACTGCTTTATCCTTTCAAGTGGATAACAGTCTCCACTGGTTCTGGAGGGGGCTAGGTGCCCAGAGTGCTTCATCCTGCCAAGGACTGAGATAGTAGATGTGAATCTCCACTGGTTCTGGAGCAGGCTTTGTGCCCAGAGTGCTTCATCCTGCCAAGGACAGCGGTAGTGGATGTGATACTCCACTGGTTCTGGAGGGGGCCTGGTGCCCAGAGTGCTTCATCCTGCCAAGGACAGAGGTAGTGGATGTGATACTCCACTGGTTCTGGAGGGGGCTTGGTGCCCAGAGTTCTTCATCCTGCTCGTGGCGGCCTCAGTAGCGGCGGAATCTTTGGCGCTCACTGGCCTGCGGTGCTTGTTGCGGCGGTGTCCTGTTCAGCGGTGCTGGTGGTGGCGGTGTCCTGTACAGCAGTGCTTGTGGCGGCAGTGTCCTTGGCAGCGGTGCTTGTGGCGGCGGTGTCCTTGGCAGCAGTGTCCTTGGCAGCAGTGCTGGTGTCGGCGGTGTCCTTGGCAGCGGTGCTGGTGGTGGCGGTGTCCTTGGCAGCGGTGCTTGTTGCGGTCTTGTCCGCCGTGCAAGTTTTCCCAGACTTGCCGGTTTTACTGTGCCCCTTCCCCACCTTGGATGGTGGCGCAGCTGGCTCCACACTCCAAACTGTACCCTGGGAGCGGCTTTGGTGGAAGATTTTTTTCCTCTCTCCCGCCGGGCACTGGCCAACTTTTTGTGCTTTTGAGGTGGGGGACTGTCCGTGCTCTGGCTCCTTGGCACACTAGCTGCCCTGCAGCCGGCGCACTCCAGAAGCCGGTTACTACTGGCACCACTGTTCCCGCAGATGTTGTGGCTGAGGCGCTGGGTTGGGACCTGGAGAGGCGGGCCCTAGGAGACTGAAGGGGTGAGGGAGGTGAGGGGAAGAGGTCAAGGTTGGACAGGAAAAGGTTTTTGGACACACTGGGACAGGTAGATGGAAGGGGTTTGGGAGTGGAGGAAGAGGTAGTGGTTTTAGGAGGTGTATGTTTGGTCACTATGGGTGAAGGTGCATGGGCTGGAGGCTGTCATGAGGTGGATGGCTGTTGGGTGGGTGTGTAGCTGCGTTTGTGTACCTTGGGAGGTGGTCTCACAGACACACTGGGAGAAGACACAGGGAATGTGTGAATGGTAGTGCGGCTGGTGACTGCGCGTGAGCAGGGTGTGGTGGTGGGTGTGCTGATGAGGAAGTTAGTGGCTGATGATGTAGTGCATGCAGGTGTGAGTGGAGACGAGACTGGGAGGGAGGAGGGAGACGAGGAGGAGAGGGACACAGTGGAGGCAGTGGCTGTTGGTATGTCTGCACGTGTATGATGCTTGCGTGAGTGCCTGTGGGATGTGTGGTGCTTATGTTTTCCTGAGCTTCCCTTGTGTGTTGAGGTGTGTGCATGCTGGTCAGATGGTGTGCTTGGGATAGGCTGAGGTACAGGGGTTTGGGTCTGGGTGGAGGAGGTTGGAGGGGAGGTGAGAGACAGGGACAATGGCTGCCATCAGTGCTGAGGCCAGAATCTTAAAAGCTTGCTGATGGGCTGCCTGACCAGAATGAATGCCCTCCATGTATGCATTCGTCTGTTGCAACTGCCTCTCTACACCCTGGATGGCATTCAAAATGGTAGACTGCCCAACAGTGAGGGACCTGTGGAGGTCAATGGCCTCCTCACTGAGGGCAGCAGGGGTGACTGGGGCAGGGGCTGAGGTGCCTGGGGCGAAGGAGATGCCTACCCTCCTGGGTGAGCGGACACGGGGCAAACACTGAGCAGCTGCTGGGAGGACGGTGCTGGTAGGGGGGGTGGCGGCTGTACCTGTAGCTGCGGGGGCACAAAGGGGCCCGCCATCGCAAGGGAGCTCCCATCAGAGGAGGAGTCCGTGTCGCTCGTGTCTGCTCCTGTCCCCGCCGTGGAGCTCCCCTTGCCCTCCGTTCCACTGGTGGCTTCTGACTCCGTTGTGTCACCCTCCAGGGCCATGTGGGATGCAGCTCCCTCCTGCTCCGGTGCCACTGCTCCTCCGCCTGATGATGCTAATGCACACAAGCACAGGGAGACCACAAAAAGGCAGGTGAAGACAGAAGAAAGACATGTTGAGTGCATGCAATACCGCTACCGTTGGGGGACACTACAGACACAGAAGCCCCCTGTACTACGCCGTGCACTTGGAGTTCCCTAATCAATCACAGGGACATGGGTTACAAGTCTATGCCCGATTGCTGCACCCATGGATGTCACAGGAGCCTGACTAGGTGTAGTTGGCTCTGTACGCAGGTGGGGTGGGGCACCACAGGGCCTGCTTAAGAAGGGACCTTGCTTACTAAACTCGCCCTGCCCTAGGGGAACCCACAGCCCACCTCCCTCACCCAGACACATACAATGCACGCTGAGTCAGCTGAATGAGAGTGTACTCACCCCCTTGTGGCTTCTGTGATGCCCTCAAGCGCCCATCCAACTCTTGGTATGCCACCGATAGGATCCGGAACATCAGGGGGTCATGGTGTGACGGGCACCCCTCCCACGGTGGGAAGCCATCCCCAGCTGGGCCTCCGCCGTCTTCTTGCTCCAGAGGCGAATGTCCTCCCATCTTTTCTGGCAGTGGGTGCTCCGTCTGTGGTAGACCCCCAGGGTCCAGACTTCCTTGGCAATGGCACGCCAAATATCCTTCTTCTGGTTGGTGCTGACCTACAGGAATAGTACAGGGGAAAAGGAGAAGATTTAACCGTCCGCACCGCCACAGTCATTGGCCCGCATCCCTACCCTTGCCATGACGCACATGCACTCACCGTTGTTTCATGCACGCCTCATTCCCCCCCCCCCATCTGTCATCCACACCACTCCAAGCAGCCATTGCCCATGCAGCATGCTCACAGTGTACTCACCTGTTTCTCTGGAGGACCGTGGAGTAGCGTGTACTGGGGGAGGACCCCATACACTAGTTTCTCCAACACCTTCATGCTGAAGGCAGGGGCCCTTTCCCCAAACACATGAGCCATTGTCTCTTCCAGACTGAGGTCACAGGAGCACTTGCAGTGTAGGTCCTCTCCTGTCGAAGATCAGCTATCAAGTGAGTGTTCAGAGAGAAAATGGCGGTGACGTCCGCAGCAGTGCGTACCGTCACCCCCGGCGTACATCGTCATTGGCTCCTCTGACCCATAGGGTCCAATGTTAACCAATGCAGGTTTACGCCTCGGTCTCTGACCGCCTACCGCAACGGTGTACAACGCCAGTGCAGTTACCTCATATCTCTTTGTCCCACATTACAGTCAGGCAGACGCCATTTCAGGGGGCCACATGGCATTAATTTTGACTGCGTCACACATATCTAGGCCTTGCTTAAACACTAATACAGCCATATGTCGATTTGAAAACATTTTACGATTAAGTTGTGTTTACGTACCTCAGAGTTGGTTGACTCTCTGATAGCTGTTCTCCTCCATAGAGCATGTCCGCTGGGGCAGGTGAAGAGATGGCGGCATCCTCCGGGGTACAGACCGCTGGTGGACCTGTAGACAATGGAGAAGCGACATGTAATCATCACCTACAGACTTGATTGTACCACAATCCTAGAACTGTGTGCCCAGTTGGAGCTAGACCTGATGTCAGCTATCCGCCATCCCACAGGAATCCCCCCTCAAGTGCAGGTGCTGTCAGTACTCCATTTCCTAGCAAGTGGGTCTTTTCAAACAACAGTGGCCATAGCATCAGGAGTGTCCCAGTCTATGTTTTCCAACGTGTTGTCCAGAGTGTTGTCTGCCCTGCTGCAACACATGCGGAGCTACATCGTTTTCCCTCAGGTGGAGGATTTGCCTACAGTGAAAGGTGACTTCTATACCCTGGGACATATCCCCAACATCATAGGTGCCATTGATGGGACACATGTGGCCTTGGTACCCCCCCGCAGGAGTGAACAGGTGCACAGAAACCGGAAGAGTTACCATTCGATGAATTTGCAGATGGTGTGTTTGGCAGACCAGTACATCTCCCATGTGAATGCCAAATTTCATGGCTTAGTGCATGATGCTTACATCCTGCGGAATAGCAGCATCCCTTATGTGATGGGGCAACTCCAGAGAAACTGTGTGTGGCTATTAGGTGAGGACATGGACCCAATACAGTGTGACTAGGTGTCTGGGTCTGGGGATGTCCCCAAGAGTTAGTGTATGTCTAACAGTTGTCCCTTGCCATTTGCAGGTGACTCTGGTTACCCCAACCTGTCATGGCTACTGACCCCAGTGAGGAATCCCAGGACAAGGGCAGAGGAACGCTACAATGAGGCACATGGGCGAACTAGGCGTATTATAGAGAGGACCTTCGGCCTCCTGAAGGCCAGGTTCCGGTGCCTCCATATGACAGGTGGTTCCCTATTCTACTCACCAAAGAAGGTGTGCCAGATCATCGTGGCCTGCTGTATGCTTCACAACTTGGCTTTGAGACGGCAGGCGCCTTTTCTGCAGGAGGATGGTCCAGATGGAGGTGTTGTGGCAGCTGTGGAGCCTGTGGACAGTGAAGACGAGGAAGCAGAAGAAGAGGACATAGACAACAGGAACACGGTGATCCAGCAATACTACCAGTGAGACACAGGTAAGAAGACAACACTGCCTGCTACATCTGACTTAATTCTTCTACCTATCATCTGTCTGTCACTTTCACCCAGTGTATGGACCCTGAATTGTCACTTTGCCTTTCCATTTCACAGATGTGGGTCCCACTGTGTGACCTCTGCTATGTTACCTCATCGACTACAGCTGTGTGACATAGGTATGTTGACAATAGAATGGACATTGTGATTGTACTCAGTTATTGCAAATACACATTTGTGAAAGCACAGACTGAATCCAGATTGTTTTGTGATTCAAGGGTGTTTATTTAAGTGCTAAATATTAGAGGGGGTTGTAAAATGGTCAGGGGTGATTGTGGAGAAATGTCCATGGCAGAGTCTCACAGGTGCATTGTCCAAAGGGGGCATAGGAAGTGTAGCTAGGGCAATTTAAGGATGGACAAAGTGGGACAGAAGGATGACAATCAGGGTGGTCTCATTTCTTGGCGGGGGTCTTGGCATTATTCTCTGTCTTTGTCCTGGATCTCACGGACCGCTTGCGGGGTGGTTCTCCATCTGCAAGGGGTGGGGTGCTGGTGTCGTGGTCCTGTGGCGGTGCCTCCTGTTCACTAGCGTCGGCGGGGTGGTGGGCAGTTCATCGTCCAGGCTAGTGTCAGGGGCCCCTTGTGGTGCCACAGTGTCCCTCCTGGTGTTGAAGAGTTCCTTCAGCACCCCTACAATGGTGCCCAGGGTGGAATTGATGGATTTGAGTTCCTCCCTGAACCACAAATACTGTTCCTCCTGCAGCTGCTGGGTCTCCTGAAACTTGGCCAGTACCGTTGCCATCGTCTCCTGGGAATAGTGGTATGCTCCCATGATGTTGGATAGGGCCTCGTGGAGAGTGGGTTCCCTGGGCATGTCCTCCCCCTGTCGCACAGCAGCCCTCCCAGTTCCCCTGTTTACCTGGGCCTCCGTCCCCTGAACCGTGTGCCCACTACCACTGCCACCAGGTCCCTGGTGTTGTTGGGTTGGTGGGTTAGCCTGGGTTCCCTGTAGGGGGGGACACACTGCTGCTTGATCTGTTCTGGGGACAGAGGTATGGGCCCGCTGGGTGGGTGCTGTACTGGTGTTTCCAGAGGGGGGAAGCTCTTTAGTGGCCTGTGCCATTGTGAGGGGAACCGACTGTCCTGAGGTCCCAGATGGGCCGGGCTGGTCATCTTGATCCAGCTGGACAGAGCTGCTGTCATCACTGTGGGCCTCTTCTGTGGGTGTAGTGGACATGTCTGGACCGTCCTGTCCAGTGACGTTGAGTACGGGTCCTGCAGGGGTGTGAAGGCATGATTATTGCATCTGTGTGTGCCATGGTGTGCAATGGGTGGGTCACCCTGTACCCCAGTGCTTCCATTCTTGTGTGGGACCTTCTGTGATAATGGTTTAGGGGGTGTATGGGTATGTGCAGTGGACATGCTTTGGTGATTGGTGTCCATGCTTTGGTTTTGCATGCAGGTCTTGGGTTTGGGATGTGTGGTTTGTGATATTGGGACATATGTGAGGAGTCGGAGTGATGGGGGGGTGAGGGCGAGGGTGGGGGTATGTGATAGCATGCAGGTGGGTGGGGGATGAAGTAGTGAAAGATTTGCTTACCAGAGTCCATTCCTCCAGCTACTCCTGCGAGGCCCTCAGGATGCAGTATAGCCAAGACCTGCTCCTCCCATGTTGTGAGTTCTGGAGGATGAGGTGGGGGTCTGCCGCCAGTCCTCTGAACAGCAATGTGGTGTCTTGAGACCACGGAACACACCTTCCCCCGTAGGTCCACCTCTTCCTGATGTCATCCCTAGTTCTTTGATGCTGTCCCACTGCATTGACCATGTCCACGATTCTTCGTGTGCTGCACCGGTGATCCGAATAGCTGTGGTTCAACCCGGATGATTTCCTCCACCATGACCCCGAGCTCCTCCTAGGAAAACCTGGGGTATCTTTACAGTGCCCTGGGTGGTGTGGGTGATGTGTGGGGTGGGGTGTGTTGTGATGTGTGGGGTGATATTTAGAGGTGTGCTGTGTGAGGTGTGTGGATGTTGTGTGAGTGATGGTGTTGAGTGCCTGTGGATGCTATTGTTCTTTCTGGTGGTGTCTCTCTCTCGCCTTCTGTCACAATTGTTGTTGTAAGGGTTTGTGGGTGATGTGGCTGTGTGCTTTATATTGTATTAGATTTGTGGGAGTGCTGTGTGTACTTGGTATTGTCCAATGTGGATGTGTTTTGTAAAAGTGTGTGTATTTTGAGCGCGGGGTGTATACCGCCAATGGAATACCGCGGTTGAAAGACCGCTGCGCGGATTTGTGGGTTGTGATAGTGTGGGCGTATTCCTGTTGGCATGACGGGGGAGATTTTGTTATCTCCAGTTTATCACTGACCTTTGGTGTGGCAGACTTGTGTGGGTGTCTGGATTTTGGCAGATTCCGAGCTGTGGGTCATAATGGCAGTGGCGGTATTCCGCGGCCGTGGCGGTGTGTTGGCGGTCTTCTGCACGGCGGTAAGCGGCTTTTACTGCCAATGTTGTAATGCCCCCCTTAGTCACACTTGCACTCATCTGCATACTGAATGGGTCTTCCCGGGCTGGAAGGGTGGAGGGCCTAACACTTACATTTCAAAGGCTAGTGGCCTGCCCTTACACAATGGACTGCCAAACCCCCTACTGGAATTCTCTCAGACAGACCTGTACTGAAAGGATACTTTGAGCACTTCAAAACCACTCTTTGATGTCTCTCCCACTTCAAAGGCATTTTTGGGTATATAAACTTTGTCCCTGACCCCACCAACTCAGACACTTTTGAACCTGAACCTGCAACCTGTGAAGAGGAACTGCCTGGCTGCCCAAAGGACTCATCTGTACTGCTTTGCTGAGAAGGACGTCTACCCTGATGTTGCCCTGCTGCCTTTCTGCCCTCTGACTTTGCTGAGAAGTGCTCTCCAAGGGGTTGGATTGGGCTTGCCTACTGTTTTCTGAAGTCACAGGGCCAAAAAGACTTAGGGGGTCATTACAACCCTGGCGGATGGTGTAATACCGGCGGTAAGACCGCCAACAGGCTGGCGGTCTTACCTTGGTGTATTATGACCATGGCGGTTACCGCCATGGTCATCTGCCGGTTTTCCGTCCTGCCCGCCAGGGTGGAGACGACCGCCGGGCTGGAGACCTGGGTCTCCAGCCCGGCGGCCGTCAGTATACCGCCGGCGGTATTTGGACCCGGCTTACCGCCGTGGATTTCCAGCGGTGTCAACCGCCATGAAATCCATGGCGGTACGCACTATCAGTGCCAGGGAATTCCTTCCCTGGCACTGATAGGGGTCTCCCCCACCCCCACCCAGACTCCCTCCCCTACACCCCCCACCACCCCTGCCACCCCCCAAAGGTGGCAGGGTCCCCCTCCCCAGCCCGACCCCCAACATCACATCACTCATACACACACGACACGCATGCAGGCACCACCAACACACACACGCACACACCCCAACATACATGCCTACATCCACACACACAGTCATACACGCACACCCACATTCAAACATACACGCACACATCCATACAGACATACCCACAGACATACACGCACTCATTCCCATACACACAACAACCCCGCAAGCATACACGCACTCACACCCCCCTCTACATACACACACGGACACCCCCATGCACGTACACAACACCCAACACCCCCCGCCCCCTACCCTAACGGACAATCGACTTACCTGGTCCGTCGATCCTCCAGGAGTGGACGGGAGCCATGGGGGCAGCTCCACCGACACCACACCGCCAACAGAACACAGCCGCGCCGAATCACAGAACGTGATTCGGTGGGCGGTGTTCTGTTGACGTGGCGGTGGAGGTGGAGCAACCTCCACTTCCCTGCCGCCCATCACTATGGCTGTTGGTGGCTCTCCGTCGGAATAACGACAGAGAGCATCCAACAGTCATAATACGCCAAGCGGCAAGCCGCCTGCACAGGCGGTCTATCGCACGGCGGTCCCTCAGCGGTCTTGCAAAAAGACCGCCGAGGTCGTAATGACCCCCTTAATCTTTTGAGGAAACTCCTTGTGCGCCAAAAATCGACACAGTGCCTGCCATGCGTCAGAAAATTAAATGCATCACCTACCGGATTGATGCAACGCTTGTGACTTCTTCCCACGCTCCCTGGATCAAAAAGATCCCCGCATTGCAGTCAGGCTGCTTTGGCTGGATGATATTGACACAGTCAGGGGCCCAGTGTGGCGGCTCAACAGCTGGTATCTTCAGGATAGCGAATACAGACAGGCCATTGGGGACTGGCTCTCAGACTATTTTTCTTTCAATCTTGGTTCAGTGCCGTCTCTGGATACAATCTGGGCTGCTTGCAAGGCCACTCTTAGGGGGCATGCCAAGCATCTCATTTGTGTGTGGGAGCGTGCGCGTAGCCAGAAAGTGTCGGCGCTTGAGGCCCAGGCGGTGGGTCTGGAGGGCCAACTCACCGATACCACGAATATGGCTGCCACGAGGCAGCTCGCCTTGCTTAGTTAAGACATTAGGCACGCCACTCTCGAGACAGCGAAGCATATGTGGCGGGCCTCTGCAGCCCGAGTGTACGGGTGGGGTGACAAAAATGGCAAGCTTTTGCACTGGCTTGTGGCAGGGCCGATGGCAGGCAGAGCCGTTCCAGAGGTCGTTGACGATTCAGGAGCCATTTCGCAGACGCCTTGCGAAATAGAGCAAAGTTTTGTCGCCTATTACACGAGGCTCTATGAGGAACGTCCCAGGCCCCAATTGGAGAAGGAGGCCCCTTTGCTGCAGAAGGTGTCCTTTCCAAGGATCTCAGTGGTGGACAGACGGGACCTCAACGAGCCCATTGGCCTTGTGGAAATTGGGGCGCTATAACTGAGTTGGCCGCGGGTAAGACCCCGTGCCCCGATGCGTTTCTGGCGGAGTTCTACAACAAGTTTCGTGACATCCTCACTCCCCATTTGCTTGCCATGTTTGAGGAGGTGGAGAAGACCGGGGGTTCCCCCTCGAGGCTCGACCAGGCCACCATTGTGGTGATTCCTAAGGCAGTCCCCCTCAAGGTGTTGCTCTGCTTACCGCCCCATCTCGCTTCTGAATACTGAGATCAAGATACTATCCAAGGTTTTGCCCGCTAGGTTGAGGAGAGTGTTGACTTTACTGATACACCCGGATCAGTCTGGTTTCATGCCAGCTAGGAGTACCAGGCATTGGATTAGGTGACTGCACGTGGCACTGGCCAACCAGGCCCTCTTGACCTCTCCTTTGGCTCTCCGCCTCATGGACTTCAAAAAGGCGTTTGACGCGGTGGACTGGTACCTTCAAGGGGTGCTTGCGAGTGCCGGTTTGGTCCATGGTTCCGCGCACTGGTGGGACTCCTCTCCTCTAATCCCACGGGCTGAGTGCAGGTAAATGGGGCGTGTCGGACCAGTTTCCCATCTGCAGGGGTACCCGTGAGGACTGCCCCCTGTCCCCGCTCCTATTCGCACTAGCGATGGAGTTGCTAGTGAAGCTAATAAGGGAGGACCCCCTAATTGACGGTTGGGCTTGGCCCACTGGGAGGGAGGACCGCATTGCGTTATTTGCAGATGATGTACTCTTGTTCTTGTCTAATCTGGCAAGCACTGGACCTCGGGTGATGCAGCTGCTGGGGCTGTTTGCCGAGGTGTCAGGTTTGATAATTAACCCCTGTAAATCTCTCTTTGTTCTGTTGAGCTCCACTGTAGGAAAGTCCTCCTTTTTCCCCTGGTCACCCCCAAACTTTTTGGACAGGTACTGGTGGCTACTGACTCTTGGCTGTGCCCTGCGTACTGCTTACCAGTCCCAGGGCCAGTGCTCTGTGTAAAGTGGATATGCAAATTAGGCTAATTATAATTGGCAAAATTAACCTACCTATACGTCCCTAGTATATGGTAGGGCATGGAGGTTTAGGGACCCCAGCATAGGTAGTGCCACCATAGGTGTACTGCTGAAGTGCCCAGTGTCATTTAAAAGGCAGGCCTGCTTTGCCGGCTGCTTTTAAATTAAATTTACATGCAAATTCTACTTTTGACTTAAAAGTAGTTCGAAAGTCTTAAACAACCTTTTTTTTTACATATAATTCACCCCTAAGGTGTGTCCTATGTGCCCGTAGGGCTGGTTGCCATGTAACTATAAGCAGGGACCTTATAAAAATAGTTTTATAACCCCTGGTGAGGTAAAACAGCCAAATTAGTTTCTCCCTCATTGTAGTGAATGGCCTCCATAGGCTAGAATGGGGAGACTTTTTATTTTATTTTAACAATTCCCATAAGTAACAGATACTACAAGTTTGGTATCAAATTAATTGTTATAATAAATCCCACAACTTTCAGTTGTTGGATTTAATATAAGTTATTCAGGTAAAGAGTTTAGAACTTTACCTGAAAAGTTGCCAACTTGAGCCCTGCAGTGTTTTTGTTACTTTGCTCTGATTGGCCAGACTGTGGCAGCCTGGCCAGGCTGCCTTGATGAGGTGTGAAGTGGCCTGGCTCCACACAAAGAGATGTGCCTGTGGGAGGAGATCTCCCCTCAGCAGATGGTGAGTCAGGAAGGGGGAGAGCTGCCAAACTGGTCTTCAAAGGCAAAGAAGGACATTTGGAGCATCCCAACAACACCCTCACATCCTTCAAACCCAGACAATTAGGTGGCCCCGTGATTAGATTAGGAGAGGGCAGGAGAGGGGTGTGTTTAGGATTTTTAGCCACACCAATGGGTGGGTTTAGCCAGATGTAACCTCAAAAAATCACTTTCAGCCATGATGGATTTTTGAGGAATGTTGCTCCCTGGGATTCATTTTTGACACACTTCCCAGGAAGTGATCATAACAGGGGGAAGGACCCTGCCCCTGATTGGAGAACCAGGACCCCCTGCTTTTCACCCAGGATCAAGGATAAAACTGGCAGACCTGCACCCACACCTCAGATCCCTATCAGATTTCAACAAGGAAGAACTACAGAAGATGGAGGTCTGCTCTTCTGGACCCCTTGCCTACACCTGGACACTGCACTCTGGAGGACCGCACCAGCTGCACAATTGGGCTTCACCACAAGAAGGACTTTGCCTGTCTTTAACTGGGTCAAGAAGGGACTCCCTGTTTGCTACTGATGAAGCACTTGCTAACCAGAGTCCCCTGCACCAACTCCAGAAGAAACCAACCAGCTGACCACTGTCTAGTGGCCAAAAAGGAGTTTGCTCCAGGTGCATTCAGGAAGTTGTAGTCTGCACCCTCAAGGAGCATCTCAGAGGTTCTGTAACCTTGGGGTGAACTGTAGACCTCAAAAGAACCTCAAAACATCTGGAAGAAGATCCAGAAATTTTGAGAAGTTTGGAGAACTTTTGGCAAATAGCTCCATAGAGGGACCGACCCACTGCGGCAACTCTAGCCGGCTTGCCTCAACCGCGACCCGGCCTGACTTGCAGGTTCGTTCCAGTGAAGAAAATCTCCAAAAAAGTGACTAAGTCCAAACGTAGGAAATTGACTGGGACCTCCCAGCCAGTGTATCCGAAGAGGGCTCCAAGGACATCAGATTAAGATTCAGGTTTACCCTGGTCGAAGGATTTTCACCTTGAAAAAATGACTACGTCTGAAATTAAAAATCTCCACCGAGGACTCCCGCGACGCGTATCTGAAGAAAAGTTCTAGGAGGTCAAATTGGACTGGCAGGTTCACCCCGCTGAAGAAAATCTCCAGAAAAATGACTAAGTCCCAAGGTAAACTTTTGACCGAGGCCTCCGGCAGGCTGTAGCTGAGCCGGGCTCCATTGCGGTTGGCCTTAAACTTTGACTTTGCCCCGGTCGAGGTGCGACCAGATGACCAGATTGGTGCTTTTGCGCTTGAAAGCATTTATTCTTTGAAAATTCATATCTCCGGTTCCCCTTATCTGATTTTATTCGTTTTGGTGTCATTTTAAAGCTAAAAATATTTCCTATTTTTATAAAAGGATTTTGGATTTTTAAACTGTTTCCTGTGTTTTATTTAATTACTGTTTTGTGATATTTGAATGCTTTAAGCTTTCCTAAGTTAAGCCTTGTAGCTCGTTGCCAAGCTACCAAGGGTTGAGCTAGGTTTAATTTACTGAGACCTAACTGGACCTAAGTGGAGGTTGGTGGCCTATTGCTAAGTGTAGGTACTTGCCTGCCCTTACCAATAACCCATTTTCCAACACCCATCAGGGACTGTTATGATTGGCAAAATGCTATTCCTATCTGACGCAATAGTTTCTGGTATTTGGGGGTGCACATAGCACTTCTACCCAAGCTGGCATGGTCTCTCAATGTGGTACCACTAGCTCGAAGAGTTGCCTTGCAACAGTGAAAAACGAATTTAGAAATATTTCACTGTCAAGACATATAAAACACATTACTATATATCCTACCTTAACCATGCACTGCACCCTGCCCTTGGGGCTACCTAGGGCCTACATTAGGGGTGTCTGACATGTAAGAAAAGGGAAGGTTTAGGCCTGACAAGTGGGTACACTTGCCAAGTTGAATTTACAGTTAAAACTGCACACACGGACACTGCAATGGCAGGTCTAAGACATGATTACAGAGCTACTTATGTGGGCGGCACAACCAGTGCTGCAGGCCCACTAGTAGCATTTGATTTACATGCCCTGGCACCTCTAGTGCACTTTACTAGGGACTTACTAGTGAATCAAATATGCCAATCATGGATAAGTCAATTACATACACATTTTGTAAAGGAACACTTGCACTTTAGCACTGGTTAGCAGTGGTAAAGTGCCCAGAGTAACAGAAACAGTAAAATCAGAGTCCAGTACACATCAACAACCTGGGGAACAGAGGCAAAAAGTTAAGGGAGACCACGCCAAGGATGAAAAGTCAAACACTCCGAGAGCGGTGGGAGCGGTGGGTGGGTCCGCTAGAGGATGAGGACTGGAGGGATGCTTTAATGGCCCCGCGGACACTGACCATGACCTCCTATCTCCAGGTGGTTCAGACCTACTTTCTCCACATTGCATACCTCACTCCCGACAGGTTGCGTAGAGCAGGCCTCCTGCCCCAGGCTAAACCGTCCTCGTTGTGCAAGCTCCATTGTGGACTTTTTCCATATGCTGTGGACTTGCCCCCAAATACCAACCTACTGGCTGGCGGTGGTAAAAGAGATCTCCAGAGTCTTACAGGTGGAGGTTGAGGTCGCCCTGTTACCTATTTTATTGGGAGTTCTTGAGGGGGTAGGTTCCATCAGAGCGGACCAGTCATTTCGTAGGATGGCCTGCTTAGTGGCCAAAAGAGAGATTGCAGTGAGTTGTAAAGCAGAAACTGCCCCCGCGATCACAAAGTGGTGCCGGGGGTAGACTGGTGCGCCCAGCAAGACAAATTGGTTTATGAAGCGAGGGGCTGTCCAGCCAAGCATGAAAGAGTGTGGGGGAAGTGGATGGGGACCTGGGGAGATTGTGCAGCAGACATTGCTGCATTGTAGGAATGTTGTGTGCCTTGTCTTTGACTATCATGATGGTTCTTGAATGTATACCTGTGTTATATGCTTTGGGCCTGTGCAGTTTCAGTCAGCAAAGTGTAATTGTGACCCATTGGGTTGTCTGTTGCTATATAAAACTAATAAAAATGGTTTATAAAAATATATATATATATATCTTCTAGAAAGCTAAGGGCCTGATTTAGAGTTTGGAGGATGGAGTTTCTCCATCACGGGTGTGACGGATATCCCATCTGCTGTATTATGATTCCATTATGTCAAATGAACATCATAATGAAGCTGACAGGATATCCACCATGTTTGCAATGGAGTAACCCATCTGCCAAACTCTAAGTCAGGCCTTAAGGGTCTTAAGGCTTGTTTTCAGGGTACTCAGTCAAATCATGATGCATGTACACTGTTATTTGCAGTGCATTTACTGACATGCACCAGTAATATGGTGGTTGAAATATCCACCATGAACTGACAGGGGATGAAGGTGGCAAACAGGCCATAAGAACAATATATGTGACTAGTTGTGGGTACAGTGATCAGTATATCACTTCTTCCTTACTCTGCCTTCTCCCTACACCGGATCACTTTGCCCTATGCAGGTATTCCTCTTGACTTAGAATGTGCTTCTTCTGGTGTCTTGAGACATTATATGAACTGCCCAGCACTATATGATATGCAATTCTGTTTATTCATGTTTGTCTCCAGATTTCTCTTTGCCCTTTGCAAAGACTGATGTAGAATTGTATGATACACCCGTATGCTCTGACTCCTTTTTCCCTTCCGGCTGTCTCTGCATCCTTTTTTACTTTATCCCACTTTTGGTGATTTGTGTTCTGGGACGTTTGATACATTCTGCAAGTTCCAGTGAAGAACTTAAGACTCTTACCCATATATATAGTTTGGGCACTTTATACAGCAACAACCTATGGTGGCATAGGTAGGTCCCAGCATCATCGCAATGCCTTGGGCGAATGTGGGCTCTTATTAGTTTAAGATTAGGGTACTGTACTCATGGTACTGCTTGCTTCTTTTTTTTTGGTTGAACAAGCCTGCTTTACATAAATTGACTGGTATCGTTTATGGCGAACGCTTGAATCAGAAACTATATTTGATCTTTGCTAGTTATACTTCTTCGGGTTATGTATGATTTTTGGGAATTGTGACCATGTATGATGTTATTGCTGACATATAATCTCGATGTGTATATACTATTTTACATATGGTATTCCTGTTACAATTATTGCAACTGCATGAATTGGGAGAATTGTCAACTGTATGGGATGTACCTGTTGCAACTATATGATGGAAACTCTTCACAGAAATGCAGTTTATATAAATTCTCTCCTTACTAGTAGTTTTTGTTATTTCTTTCTCTTATTTTCCAAATGTTTTGACCTTATTTCCACTTGTCATATTCTTTAATTATCCATTTTTCTCGTGGCCAAATTTTGTTTTATAACTTGGCTTATGGTTGGGTGCTTGTAGTGCTTTCCTCTTATCTAGTTTCTAAAGCACTAACATAACACAACAGAAATGCACTTCTGAGGTCAAAGAAGACTTTTATTGTTGTTAATTCTTCCCCAACCACAATATTTATGAATGACGAATTAGTAGCTTTCAAGTCCGCGTTAATCAAACAAAATATATCAGTTTGCAATATACACAGCAGGTTATATTTATAAGATATTGAATGCAAAGCAAAACAAATACTTCACCGTGTGGGAACTATCTACAGCTTCATCTTTCTAAGGTCTGCAAGCTGATGACCCCTGTCAGCCGCGAGAAAGAGAGATTCATCTACCCACACGGGATTGCTGGCAGCCTGCGCCAAGCTCCAGCACGAGGTCCGGCAGATTCGAATCTGACTCTCTGCAGCCTGTGTCATTCGTTACAAAGGTGTGCCCCCTCCTCTCAGACCTGGGAAACTGAGCAAGCCTTTTGGAGACTGGCCAGGTCTCCAAGACTACTCCTGTTCCCAAGCTCAAGCAGAGAGAACAACACCCATGTACTCTCTCTTATCATGTCTAGTCTACTGTGAGAACAAAACATCTTGGTTCATCTTGTGCAAAAACACAGCTTGGAAAAATACAGCTTGGATTCTCAACTGCAATGTCTAACTCCACGTTAAAGGCAATAGGCAGCTAACCTAAATATCAAATGCAATGTCATGTTAAAGGCAATAGGCAGCTAACCTAAATATCAAATGCAATGTCTAGTGTCATGTCAAAGCCAATAGGCATCTAAGCTGAATACAAAATGCAATGTATAATATCATGTCAAAGCCCATAGGCAGCTGAGCTGAATATAAAATGCAATGTATAATATCATGTCAAAGCCAATAGGCAGCGGAGCTGAATACAAAATGTAATGTATAATATCATGTCAAAGCCAATAGGCAGTTAAGCTGAATACAAAATGCAATATATAATATCATGTCAAAGCCAATAGGCAGAATATCTAATAGCATGTCAAAGTCAATAGGCAGCTAAACTGCATGCAATGTCAAAGCCAATAGGCGGCTAGATTGGATACAGCATGTCAAAGCCAATAGGCAGAATACAAAATGTAATGACTAATGCAAAGTCAAAGCCCATAGGCGGCTAAACTGAATACAGAAAGTAATGGCTAATACCATGTCAAAGCCAATAGGCGGCTCAACTGAACAAAACATACCATGTGCTACTGGTGAGCATTGAGCAACTAATATGCGCAGTGGTGAAACACAAAGTCATTGGTCAAAACAAAATTTATCAAATGGCAGTACATTCCGCCCTTTGACCAATGAATTTTTGTTTCACATATCTCTTGTTTCAAACAAAAACAAAAAAAACATCAGATCAAAGCAATCCCTGTAAAGCAATAGAAGTGGATTAACACATTGATTTCATAACCTTTCACATCAGATACATCTACATAGAAAAGACTGGGCAATTGTTATACTCTGAGTGAGTCTCTAATTCAACAGCATTAGCAATTTGATGTGGCATGAGTTCTACTCATGTAAAGATGCACGGTCCACCTGAAAGGTTTGCTGGAAGATAAGCAAAAGCCAGAGTTCCATACGAGAGGGAAAAAAAAAAACACAGCTTAGTTCCAGTGGAAGAATGCAATCAAACAAGTTGAACTTGAACTGAAGGCGCAGTTTGCGCAAAATGGATCCATGGTGCTGGCACTTTACTCAGCCAGGTTCAGGTTGGGGATTCGGTCCCTTCCCCGACCCCACACGCACACACCGGAAGGGGGACCACACAGCACACTCAGGGACAGTGGCGAAACGTGGTAGGATCTGCAAAAGAAACAAGTATGACTTTTCTTGCAAATAACATTTTTCATTTAAACTGCACCCTTCCTCTTTCTTTCCCTGTTTTATAATCAGCAGGACGTTTTTGAGGCCCTTTGTTATATTTTCTGCAGGTTCTGGAGGATCACTTGGGGCTTCAGCCCACACATCAGCACTGAGGTTTTTATCTGCTGCGCCACAGCTTCCCTTTTCTTGCACTGTCAGAAGGGCTGGGGCAGACTCATTCTTTACCAAACCTCCATTCACTGCATTTTTGCCAAGTTGGGCCATTCTGTCTCCAATTTGTATGAATGAATCAGATTCTTTTCTAGGTATCAGCATAATTTCGATTTTTCCTTGGTAATTTGCAGCAATCACTCTCCCTAAAACCTGATCAATTTGCCATTTCTGTCCTGGTAACTTTCCTCTCCCCAACTGCTCTGTGACTGCTTGCATGACAGATTGCTTTTGTGCGTGCTGCACAGTTTTTATCAAATCTAGGGGAATGTGCATCTCTCTCATCTCTGCCCACCTGTAAGTGGCTTTTTCTCTCAGCTGTTCACATTTCTGGGGCACCCACTTAGCCATCCCCACTAAGGCAGAATTCTGGGTGTACACTTCTCTCTCTGAATTTTTCTCATTAACATCTGCAAGGTAATTGAACCAGTTAGGTGCTAAAACATTAGCAATGAACCAAAAATCAGCGTAAAAATGACACATCTCACGTAGCTCTTGCTTTAAAATCTGACACACATTATACAACTCTGTTCCTTCTACTGTGCCAGAAAGCAACATTTCAGTCAATGAATCATTAGTAAAACAAACATGCTTTTTATCTTCAGTGGACACGAATTCAAATGGTGCACTCAACTTCATTGATAATTCTTTTACCTGTGGTACTCTAGCCCTGTCTTGCAAGTACCAGATCCATTGTATGATTCTAGCTAGGGGCAGTATTTTCTTTCCTTGTTCTTGAGTTACATGTACATAAGTATTTCCTTCTTGCACTGCGCAGAAACCTAAAGTCTGCATTATTTCATTTGCCAAATCACAAGCGCGCAGCTGCATATAATTTTTTACAGTGATCATATACAAAAGTGTTAGGATTTCACTCAAATGAGGGCTACTCTTTTTCCAAAAATCAAACAAGCTAATGAAAGTCAGCTCTTGCTCTAAAATCTTTAGTTTTACTTGTGCATTTTGTAACTCGTAAATCACATTCTGGTCTCTCTCGTCCATGTTATCAGTTAAGGAATGCATTTTGTCTGCCAAAAACCCTGGCTCACACGAAAACTCAGTGCAGCTCGGAGCTGTCTTAACCCCCTCATTACTGGAATGGGACAAGAAAGATTCTTCAAAAACAGCCCTTTTATAACTTTCAGTCGGGCTAATTTGCTCACTTAAATTCCTATTTTCATGTTCCAACTGCCTACATTTCTCCTGCATTTCTCTGTAAGCAGATAAAGGTATCCAAACCTTTCTGTCATCATTACTTCCAAAAGACACGTTTTCTACATATGTACAACAGGAATTATTTCTCAAAACATTATCAGGCATTTTAGCTACACATGCATTTTCTTCTGTAATTCCCCAAACAGAAAACAATTCACAGTTTTTCTTAGCACCATCAGGCAGTTTATCAACACATGTATTCTCAGTCATGGTCTGCCGTGCTACTGTGATTCCCCAAACAGAAAACAATTTCTGTAATTCTCCAAACAACAAAAAAACAATTACACTTTTAAAGTGTGCACTTAGAAATCTACCAACTCGTCAACACCCTCTTAATCACCTCTTAATGACCGACCCCACTCCTGGTACCAATTGTAGTGCTTTCCTCTTATCTAGTTTCTAAAGCACTAACGTAACACAACAGAAATGCACTTCTGAGGTCAAAGAAGACTTTTATTGTTGTTAATTCTTCCCCAACCACAATATTTATGAATGACGAATTAGTAGCTTTCAAGTCCGCGTTAATCAAACAAAATATATCAGTTTGCAATATACACAGCAGGTTATATTTATAAGATATTGAATGCAAAGCAAAACAAATACTTCACCGTGTGGGAACTATCTACAGCTTCATCTTTCTAAGGTCTGCAAGCTGATGACCCCTGTCAGCCGCGAGAAAGAGAGATTCATCTACCCACACGGGATTGCTGGCAGCCTGCGCCAAGCTCCAGCACGAGGTCCGGCAGATTCGAATCTGACTCTCTGCAGCCTGTGTCATTCGTTACAAAGGTGTGCCCCCTCCTCTCAGACCTGGGAAACTGAGCAAGCCTTTTGGAGACTGGCCAGGTCTCCAAGACTACTCCTGTTCCCAAGCTCAAGCAGAGAGAACAACACCCATGTACTCTCTCTTATCATGTCTAGTCTACTGTGAGAACAAAACATCTTGGTTCATCTTGTGCAAAAACACAGCTTGGAAAAATACAGCTTGGATTCTCAACTGCAATGTCTAACTCCACGTTAAAGGCAATAGGCAGCTAACCTAAATATCAAATGCAATGTCATGTTAAAGGCAATAGGCAGCTAACCTAAATATCAAATGCAATGTCTAGTGTCATGTCAAAGCCAATAGGCATCTAAGCTGAATACAAAATGCAATGTATAATATCATGTCAAAGCCCATAGGCAGCTGAGCTGAATATAAAATGCAATGTATAATATCATGTCAAAGCCAATAGGCAGCGGAGCTGAATACAAAATGTAATGTATAATATCATGTCAAAGCCAATAGGCAGTTAAGCTGAATACAAAATGCAATATATAATATCATGTCAAAGCCAATAGGCAGAATATCTAATAGCATGTCAAAGTCAATAGGCAGCTAAACTGCATGCAATGTCAAAGCCAATAGGCGGCTAGACTGGATACAGCATGTCAAAGCCAATAGGCAGAATACAAAATGTAATGACTAATGCAATGTCAAAGCCCATAGGCGGCTAAACTGAATACAGAAAGTAATGGCTAATGCCATGTCAAAGCCAATAGGCGGCTCAACTGAACAAAACATACCATGTGCTACTGGTGAACATTGAGCAACTAATATGCGCAGTGGTGAAACACAAAGTCATTGGTCAAAACAAAATTTATCAAATGGCAGTACAGTGCTTTGTTACTGTTTTGTTACTATGTGTGTTTGCTGTATTTGTTTTTGTCAGTTTGTGACTATTAGGTTTGTGAATGATCTTTATAGGGTATTCTAATTTGGTAATGATCGTATTGTATGTCCAGCCTTGAAAAAGCCCCAGGCTTGCTTGGCCATTAGAGGGCAAAAAACGTGTTTGCTGCACAGCTGTATGTCCAAAGAGTTATTCGGAGAAAGAATGCATGAGATTGCATCTTAATAAAGGACTGTATTTTTGCACGTAAGAAACCTGGGAGCCTGTACCTATTATTGGAATGACCTAGGACCAAAAGATTTTGGATTCTCATCTTTGTCCTGTACTACTGCTATATGAATGTTGCCTTGAGGACTGGTTACACGCTGTGATACCAAGGACTGACCACTAGGGCAGTGCTTAATTTGTAAATTAAAACGTGCCGGTGCCCAAAGCCCTCCTCTTAAAACACACAGCTGCTGCATTTAAATGTGCGAGCACGGAATATTGAGGCAGCGTAATGCTGAAGCCATCTCCAGCCTCTTCAATCCATTTAAAGCCACTCCCTGCCCCTTCAGCTCACTCTGGCAGCTTTCTGCTTTCTCCCTGTGTGACACTTTTTCGTTTTTCTCTTCCTCTGTCGTTCCCATATGTGTCTTTTGCTCGCAGCAAATGGTTGAGGCAGAAGAATAAGCCCCGGTCCTCAAAAATAAGTGCCGGTGCTCAGCACCGGAAACAATAAGCACAAATTAAGCACTGCACTAGGGATAAGTAGCAATAATCGTTACTGAATTTGTACTTAAACACCACTGTTAAGACAAAGTCATCAGCCATATCTACTTTGGAGCCAACTCTGAATAATTTGCTAACAGTCCACGAAACACATTACATATTAATTACAGAGGATTTTAATTCCAACTTATTCAGGTCAAAAGAGCACAATGAAAATGCCATAGCCCAAAATGCAGTATGGGCCATTCCAGAGCAAGCAACCCCACCATCAGAAAGAAATGAGACACTGGGCTTGCAGCTAGTGTTGCTGCTAAATGCCTCAGAAGAAACAAAACCTGAATAGGAGGTTTGCAGGGGACCAACCTGCTGCATAGACACGCATCTCTCAAAAGGCTGTTACTGTAATAGATTATACGGCTCTTTCCCTGGACTCATTGATAACTTTAAAATGTAAGTGCAAGAAGAGAGTGATCATAACCCACAAACCATTATCTTGTACCTCAAGCCGATAGCATCCCAATTACTGACTCGAGCATTCAGAATTTAAAGCGATTACAATGACATGTCAAGCAGCAAACTGAAGTGCTATCTAATTGCACTGAACTGCCGGATGGACATCAGCTTGCTACTAATGCAATTTGTGAATGGGAAATGTACTGTAAGGCTCTGGTAAAAAAAAGTATGGCAGGGAAAAGAACTGACCCATTTTCTAACAACAGGAAAAAAAATCAAAGCGTATGAAAAACATCACTTTGACAAGTTTTGGGCAAAAATGTTCCATACAAGCAAGTCCAGAAATACAAGAGATTTTTGGAAAATATTCAACAAGATAAACAACTTCCATTTGTAGTGCAAATATAAGCGAGGAGGCTTGGGCACATTACCTGCACACTCATTATTCTGTCACAGAAAACAGATTCAATGTAATCAAAGCCACTACCCAATGTAATCATCACCTCATTAAGCAATCAGAAGGAGCAGGAAAAGTTTCGGCAAAGCAACCTACCTCAAGTCAAAGGCATAACCAATCTCAGCTGCATCGCGGGATGTGCCATATTCAAATGAAAGCATTGAGGTGTCCGCCCGACAGCATCATTCTTCCCTTAAAACGATGAGACAAACAGGGTGACAATATGAAGGAAGCCAAGCAGGAAGAGCGAACTCACCCAGCACAAAATTTGTCGTGAAAAAGTCCATTTACAAGCCACATAATGGCCAAAAACCAAATGCTGAGCAAAAATCAAGCCCCATTGTCTCCACTTTAAGGAATAGTGGAACATGTGGAGTGTCTGGACCCAGTGGGCTACCGGCAGCCCTATTCAAGGTATCCTCAGAGTTCTGGGTAAAACATGTAAATCTGTTTTACAGCGTGGTCTACCTTCAACAGGCAGTACCAAATGCATGGCGAGGATCAATAATACTCAGTATTTAATGGGGGTGATAGAATTGATCCATCAAATTATCAATTAATTTCGCTATTGTGCACTGAGGCCAATTACTTTGCAATTCCAATATTGCAAGACCTCCACACATGGGTAGACAGACAGGCATCCATCCCATGGAATCAAACTGGTTTCAGAGCTGACCAGAGCACACTTTCAAGCTTTGCAGCCCAAACCCTTTACATGGAAAAAACCTTTGAAACAAAATTGACACTCTATGCATGGTTTATTGACTTTAAGGTAGCATGGAACAAGGTTCCACAAGTTGTTCTTTGGCAGAAACCTATCAGCATGGGGATCCATCCTATACACTGACGACGTACTTCTGATGAACATGACACTTGTGGGCTGCAAAGACTTCTAGATACCCTGCTCTGCTTCATAAAATGGTGTAAACTTGAATCAACTACATGAAACCAAATCGTGAAATTCAGTGAAAATTTAAAAACATCAGGTTCATGGAGCCTAGACGGTTCCAATTATCCATCGAATTAGATCATAAATGTCTGGAGATGTTTTTTGATTCCAGAGGTACCTTCTGCCCACGTTTGAATTTGATGAACTCGAGGACTGCCTCCCTGATATCAGGTTTCTGTACACTTGCAAGATCACTGAAGTGCCCCATTTTAGGACTCATACAGAAGGTTATGGCAGCAAAACTGTTCACCCTCAATTGCATATGGTTGTGATGTAACTATTGGAAAGGCAGCAAAGTTATCAGACCACCTGACATCAAAAGCTTGTGAATCAGTCTTCAAGCTCTCATATATTTGCTCTACACGGCAACTACAATTAAAACTGGACCTAGCAAAACAGGCCTTGGCCTCAAGAGGTCCTTTCATAAGAATGTGCCATAGATTTAAATCAGCTGAGGAGAATGAACTAGCTGCCTATGTCTGCAAGACAAAATAAGCAGAATTCAAACTCCTCATATAGCTGCTTTTTGCCTGATGCCTTAGTGTCAATTCAGGTCACCAATCTATGGTCCACACAGGTAGAGGCAGGTGAGCTAAAAGGCCTGGCAAGTGATAAACTCATACATTCTTAAAACCGCATTCCTGTTTTAAATTTGGCTATCCATTTTATATTAAGCTCCAGTATTTGCACCTCCGTCTAGAATTTCAATCAACTCTAGACCCTCTTTCCATTTGGTTAAAAAAGCTGAGTCCTCACTATGCAGCCTGTGCGGCACTGGAAATGAGACCCTAATACACGTACTCTGTATTTGTCCGTCGATTTTACACAAGTGTAAAAAGTTTCTAGGTAGACCCGTTAATCAAGTTGCAATGGGTACGAGCAGGCAGGTGATCATCACTGCCCTCAATACTGAAAACATGCACCAAAACATTGAGTAGTTCATAGACATATTCGAAGCTAGAGAAAAGCTCAATGAATGCATGGGCTAATGGTGTGGAACCGGACACCACAAGAAACAATGTCACTTTAGTAATTTTTGCGCGTGAACTTTTAAAACGAGTGACAGACTATCATATTTCAGTCTGCACAGGAAGCCAGGAAGGGGATTGGACATTTAACCCATTGTTCATGGTTTCATTAGGTTATAGGCACAGTCTTGTTTTTCAAGATGTATTTCATGGTTCCTATGTAATTTTAGTGAATAGTGTTGAAGTGTTTTCTTCAGTATATTAGGTTTTTCATCATTCATTTTCTTTTTGCAAAAAGGCGTGATGGCATTTATTAAACATGCATTCCAGAAATAAACTTGAACTTCAATATACTGCTTTGAGAATTGAGTAAAGTATTATCACAACATCTCAAAACCTGCACTTATTACACTCATCACTACAAAGAACGTCTTCAAAATAGATCAATGCAGCAAAGTTTTTTTTAAATAATAATGCTACCAGGAAAAACAAGAAAAAAATAGGTAAAGTTGCAACACACCCCATAAGTCAAAAGCACATTATGCCAAATTTGTCCCCTATGCCAGGAGAAACATTTTTGTGAGAAATGTGTCTTGTGAAAGAACAGAAGGCTTGTGACACAATTTAGACTCGTGCACCGTACATCCCTCTGCTTCAACCAACTACATCATAGGACAATATGACAGCCCACATCAGCCATATCCTAATCAGTGACTGACCCACGTCAGCCATATCCTAATCAGTGACTGAAGTGGGAAGACACTGCTGACACTACTTCCCATTGAATCCTCGCAGATGTAGGTACATAAATAATGTGTTATGTTTTGCTCTTCCTCGGAGAGGAGAGCAATTGCTTATATTTGTGTGATATCTTCGGGCACCAAAGAAGAAAAGGATACCCTGATCACCTCTTCCCTCCTAAGTGTTTCCCTAACGAGACTTGAAGTCAGTCATCCTCTGCAAGGATACTATCATGAACATCAGATAAATATAAAAATAATACTACTTTAATTGTGCGTGATACTGGCCCCTCATTTCATGTGCCAACTTCATAAACCATGTCTGAAGAAATCAAAATGTCTATCTTTATAAGTTTCTGATATTAGCTTTGGTAATTCCTCTTCTCAATCTTGGACAGGAATAGTTGAAAGTGTGGCCAGAACTGCTGTTTCTCCACGAATGTTACTTAGAATGATTGAGGAAACCATTTCAAAATTGTCCATTAGTTTTATTCTAAAATCCAGAGCTAGTGCTGCTCTGTGTTTTTTTTGTGCTTGTCTTAATACATTTGAACTACTGCTAAAGAGGGTGTACCATGTGCCGTAGTATAAATAGGCGCAAACATACTTCCACAGGTGTTGCATTCCTCTAAGAGTAGCACCATCCCAAGCGTAAGTCACCGACCACGGGAGCACCGCCAACAGGCTGGCGGTGCTCCAACGAGCATTCTGACCGCGGCGGTTCAGCCGCGGTCAGAAGCGGAAAGTCAGCGGTCTCCCACCGACTTTCCGCTGCTCGTGTGAATCCTCCATGGCTGCGGAGCGCGCTCCGCAGCCATGAGGATTCCGACCCCCCCCTACCGCCATCCTGATCATGGCGGGAAAGCCGCCATGAACAGGATGGCGGTAGGGGGGGGTCGCGGGGCCCCTGGGGGCCCCTGCCGTGCCCATGCCAATGGCATGGGCACGGCAGGGGCCCCCGTAAGAGGGCCCCGCAAAGTATTTCAGTGTCTGCCTTGCAAACACTGAAATACGCGACGGGTGCCACTGCACCCGTCGCACCTTCCCACTCCGCCGGCTCGATTACGAGCCGGCATCCTCGTGGGAAGGTCGTTTTTCCCTGGGCTGGCGGGCGGTTTTTCAGCAACCGCCCGCCAGCCCAGGGGAAAACTTGTAATACCCGCCGTGGTCTTTTGACCGCGGCGCGGTATTTCGGATGGGGGAATTCTGGCGGGCGGCCTCCGCCGCCCGCCAACATTGGAATGACCCCCATAGTCAGGAGTCTATGTTTGTTTGGGGTGAGGTGTGAAGATAGATTGTTTCCAACTGATTGGTCTTATAAGTAATCCAGAAGGCAATTTCATCATCATTTCAAAAGTATTTTGCCCATGATGCAATTTATAGTCTGTATACTTAATGCCTGTATGGAAACCTGTCCCAGTACTGCATGTTCTACGGGAGCTTGTGAGCCATGTTTGTTTTGTAGTACATATTGTTTGAGTTGCCTACATATGGAAACTGTATAATATAATACCCCTACTCCTTCATTTAGAGGTAAGATATTTGGCCCGTTATTACTTATGGGAGCCAGTCTGACATTTCTATTTCTATATGATAGCAAACCACCAAACCAATTTTAGTGTTCCCAGTGAGTTGAAGAAAATTCGAGGCCATGATATGCTCTGTAATGTTCAGGGCTAGCTATTTTTTTTTTGTGATTGAAAGTGCCTTGCATTGACTTCTACAGGATCACACTCTACCCATGAGTAAAAAGTCTAAAAGTCATGCGCAGCACATGCATTTACCACAATTGGGACGGCTTTCCCATTGACAGGGACACCCCTATCTTTAAGATTTAAGATGTTGTGTGACTGCTGTCCAGTAACGTACTCCTATCACAACAGTAGCCAACCTTGTTAACAAACAGATTCATTAAACATTAGATCCAAAAATAGGGAATACCCTTTAAAGAATCATGCTTTTATAACCTAGAGTAAACAGGAGATTCATATTTTATCTGAAGGAGGTAAACATGATTACAACAGACGTCTTTGAGTATTTATAATACTCAGTTTGCTAGATAGTATTTATTCAAGAACTGCTCAAGAAACCAGAAAATTCCAAAAGGCAAATGTTAGGCTCTAAATTATACGAATTCCAGGGATTTCCCAGATCTGCATGGGTTGAATTTCTAGCCCACATATGCAAGGACGTAGTTGAATGTTCTAGACTGATAAAGAGATGCTATTTGAGCCTGCCCTGTAACCTACCAACTAAGAACTTGCCGACAGTGTTTTCAGGTTTCTTTTTAGGTTTTAGGGGCACTGCGGTAATAAAAACAAACGCTTGTCCTTGAGCAACACAATCAAGCATAGTACTAGGTGCATAAGGGATTTGCTTAAAACATTTATATGGAAGTCTTAATCCAGTACTTAAAATGTGCATAGTCACCACACAGTACGAAAATATAAAAACAATTGTGCATATCATGAGCAACAATAATAAAATGAACATCTCTATCATGTTTTGAAGGTTCCTAGCATCCTAGTAGCCTCTAGCTATTTCTAAGTACTACTCTACTTGATTAGTCATAGCATTTAATAGCAAACTTGGATCTCACGTTTCTTAAGGATCATCACGTCATACCTGTTGGGTGCAGAAGAAGTTATAGAAGTTTGAATAAACTTACATTGCTGAGAATTTTTTGAGGATTGGTGCTTAATATGAGGATTTATAAACGTAGCTGGCTAGGAGCTGAGCACTGCGAACACCTAGTGGCGGTACATGCACTGTAGTGTAGGAGAGGGAGAGATAAAAAAGGCAAAAACAAAGCCACCACAAAATCTCTTGTAACACCCAAGTAATTAAATAGAAACTCAGAAGACAGCAATGTACATCAAGAACCAACCGATATGAAAAGTAAATAAGAAAAAAACACATTGTTTCAACTTGCAGCAAATACATCAAAAAGATAAACTAACATGCAATTACTTTACAAACATCAAATAGAAAACCGACAATAATGATGATGATTAAGATCGGCCCAAAGATCTAGCTTTGGGCACAAATCCTCTAGACTCACAAAATGGGATTACAATTCAGGTACAAATGTTGCAAGTCCAAGAAGTCTCCTCCCAGTGATTTAGGCCATGGAATCGTGCTACAAGCAAGGGAGGAAAATGTGCAAAATAGTATTTTGCACACCCATTAATAGGTAGAATCATTTAGAAATTGCATATGATTTCCCATTCTTGGATGAGCATATTGTACTGGTCTTCAAATGCTGCAACAGCAGATTTATGAAGCCCATGCTTTGCAAATTCATGGGTGTGCAATTTTCACTAATTTTTTGGGGACCTTAACCCCTTCGCTGCCAGGCCTTTTCCCTTCCTGTGCCGAGCCTTTTTTTGGCTATTTGGGGCACTTTGCGCGTAGGCCCTCACAACTTTTTCTCCACATAAGGCACCCATGCCAAATTTGCGTCCTTTTTTTGCCAACATCCTAGGGATTCTAGAGGTACCCAGACTTTGTGGGTTCCCCTGAAGGAGACCAAGAAATTAGCCAAATTACAGCAAAAAATTCATTTAAAAAAAAAAAAAAGGAAAAAAGTGCTGCAGACGAAGGCTTGTGTTTTTCCCCCTGAAAATGGCATCAACAAAGGTTTGCAGTGGTAAACTCACCATCTTCCAACCTTTCAGGAACAGGCAGACTTGAAATAGAAAACCCAATTTTTCAACACAACTTTGACATTTTACTGGGACATACCCCATTTCTACTATATTTGGTGCTTTCAGCCTCCTTCCAGTTAGCGACAGAAATGGGTGAGAAACCAATCCTGGATCTCAGAAGGCTAAACATTTCTAAAATGTAGACAACATTTTGAATTCAGCAAGTGGTCATTTGTGTAGATCCTACAAGTGTTTCCAACAGAAAATAACAGCTGAAATAAAAGAATATTGAAAGTGAGGTGAAAAAAGCTGCCATTTTTCTCCATGTTTTACGTCTGCTGGACTCTTCTGGTTGCGGGGATATATCGGGTTTATAGGTTCATCAAGAACCTTAGGTACCTACAGCTAATAAATGAGCTGCACCTTGCAATGGGTTTTCATTCTATACCGGGTATACAGCAATTAATTTGCTGAAATATAAAAAGTGAAAAATAGGTATCAAGAAAACCTTTGTCTTTCCAAAATGGCCACAAGATAAGGTGTTGAGAAGCAGTGGTTATTTGCACATCTCTGAATTCCGGGGTGCCCATACTAGCATATGAATTACAGGGCATTTCTCAAATAGACGTCTTTTTTACACACTGTCTTACATTTGCAAGGAAAAAATGTCGAGAAAGACAAGGGGCAATAGCACTTGTTTTGCCATTCTGTGTTCCCCCAAGTCTCCCGATAAAAATGGTACCTCACTTGCGTTGGTAGGCCTAATGCTCATGACAGGAAACACAAAATGGACACATCACATTTTCATATTGAAATCTGACATGTTCTTTGCAAAGTGCCTAGCTGTAGATTTTTGCCTCTAGCTCAGCCGGCACCTAGGGAAACCTAGCAAACCTGCTCATTATTTAAAACAAGACACCTAGGGGAATCCAAAATGGGGTGACATGTGGGGTTCTGACCAGGTTCAGTTACCCAGAATCCTTTGCAAATCTCTAAACTTGGCCAAAAAAACACCTTTTCCTCTCATTTCGGTGACAGAAAGTTCTGGAATCAGAGAGGAGCCCCAAATTTCCTTCTACCCAGTGTTTCCCAAAGTCTCCCGATAAAAATGGTACCTCACTTGTGGGAGTAGGCCTAGCACCCGTGACAGGAAATGCCCCAAAACACAACGTGGACACATCACATTTTCACAAAGAAAACAGAGCTGTTTTTTGCAAAGTGCCTAGCTGTGGATTTTAGCCTCTAACTCAGCCAGCACCTAGGGAAACCTAGCAAACCTATGTAGTTTTGAAAACTAGACACCTAGGGGAATCCAAGATGGGGTGATTTGTGGGGCTCTGACCAGGTTCTGTTACCCAAAATCCTTTGCAAACCTCAAAATGCGGCCAAAAAACACTTTTTCCTCTTATTTCGGTGACAGAAAGTTCTGGAATCAGAGAGGAGCCAAAAAATTTCCTTCCACCCAGTGTACCCCTAAGTCTCCCGATAAAAATGGTCCCTCACTTGTGGGGGTAGGCCTAACGCCCGTGAAAGGAAATGCCCCAAAACACAATGTGGACACATCACATTTTCACAAAGAAAACAGAGCTGTTTTTTGCAAAGTGCCTAGCTGTGGAGTTTGGCCTCTAGCTCAACTGGCACCTAGGGAAACCCAGCAAACCTGCGCAGTTTTGAAAACTAGACACCTAGGGGAAACCAAGATGGGGTGACATGTGGGGCTCTGACCAGGTTATGTTACCCAGAATCCTTTGCAATCCTCAAAATGTGGCCAGAAAAACACGTTTTCCTCTCCTTTCGGTGACAGAAAGCTCTGGAAACTGAGAGGAGCCACAGAAATGGTATAAGCAAGAAAATGTTCACTTTCAAAAATTGGCATTTTCAAACACGCAATCTTAAAATGTGAGCTCAGAGACCCCAAACTCCACATGTCCATCTGCTCCCAAAGGGAATCTACACTTTCATCAGATTTAAAGGTAGTCCCCATATTAACCTTTGAGAGGGACAGGCCTTGCAACAGTGAAAAATCCATTTAGCAATATTTCACTGTCAGGACATATAAAGCACATCACTATGGCCATCATTACAACCCTGGCGGTCGGTGGTAAAGCGGTGGTAATACTGCCTAGAAGCTCACAGGAAAAAAAATCGAATCATGACCATGGCGGAAACCGCCAACATAGACAGCCACTTTAACACTCTGACCGCCACGGCGGTAGAAACAAACACCGCAGCCGTCACCGGCAACAAACAGGCGGAGGACAAAGTACCGCCCACTGCATTCCAACACGCCTATCCACCACCTTTTCCGGGGCAGAACCAACGCTATCAAAAACACAGCAGAAACAGTACACAGAAGGGAAACCACTCACCTCTCGACACCCAATGAGGAACCAGGACACCATGGAGCCCAAGTTACACCTACTGCCCATGCTGGTCTTCCTCCTGTTCTATTAGGAGCAGGACAGACGCCGTCGACGACCACAGTGAGTACTGCACCTACAACACAGGGGAGGCGGGGAGGGAAAAGAGAGTGGCACACACATGCAACACACCATACCCCCACCCCCCCCTCACCCACAACACCATACACACAAATACATGCAGCAACATTACATTTACACCCCGTCACCCCCTGGAATAACGCAAGGACCAAATGAAATGATTATGACGAGTGTAATCATCGAAAAATGGGATAGGCCAAAATTAAAATCATCAGTATATACAAATATGTACACCAACTACACAAGTGTGGATGGTGTACCAATTGTTGTCCATGGACCAGTGGTCCCAAAATGCATGGACTAAGCCCGCACAAGATACCTGACATGAAACGGAGAGAACACTGCTGGGGCATCAGATCAAAATTAAACAGATACCGCAGGAGGAAGGGGAGGGGGGCACCTTAGCCGGATGAACGCACAACGCCACTGCTGCACGAGGGGGCTCCATGCCAATTGCAGTGCCCTGGGGAGTGCAAAGCCACAGTCTCTCAAGTCTCTCCATTGGGTGGTTTGCCCACTGCTCTATCCTGGGGAGTGCAAAGCCACAGTCTATCAAGTCTTTCCAGTGGGTGGTTTGCCCACTGCTCTATCCTGGGGAATGCAAAGCCACAGTCTCTCAAGTGGACGTGAATCTCCACTGGTTCTGGAGGGGGCTTGGTGCCCAGAGTGCTTCATCCTGCCAAGGACTGAGGTAGTGGATGTGAATCTCCACTGGTTCTGGAGGGGGCTTTGTGCCCAGAGTGCTTCCTCCTGCCAAGGACTGAGGTAGTGGATGTCTTTCTCCACCGGTTCTGGAGGGGGCTTGGTGCCCAGAATGCTTCATTCTGCCAAGGACTGAGGTAGTGGATGTCTTTCTCCACTGGTTCTGGAGGGGGCTTGGTGCCCAGAGTGCTTCATTCTGCCAAGGACTGAGGTAGTGGATGTGAATCTCCACTGGTTCTGGAGGGGGCTTGGTGCCCAGAGTGCTTCATCCTGACAAAGACTGAGGTAGTGGATGTCTTTCTCCACTGGTTCTGGTGGGGGCTTTGTGCCCAGAGTGCTTCATCCTGCCAAGGACTGAGGCAGTGGATGTCTTTCTCCACTGGCTCTTGAGGGGGCTTGGTGCCCAGAGTGCTTCATCCTGCCAAGGACTGAGGTAGTGGATATGAATCTCCACTGGTTCTGGAGGGGGTTTGGTGCCCAGAGTGTTTCATCCTGCCAAGGACTAAGGTAGTGGATGCAGTTCTCCACTGATTCTGGAGGGGGCAGAGTGCTCCACATGCAGTGTGGCTGATCCCATTACCTCACATGGGTGTGTGTGCCACGTGATTGCCTAGGAGCAGGTAGTATGATACGCCATTGAGGCAGAGACAGACCCCACCCTGCTGCAGCTTCGCCTTCCACCTGCAGGTGCAAACAGTGATGAGAGTCATGCCTCATGGTAGCTGGGCAGGGTCCAGAAAGTCTCCTCCAGCCTCTGATGGCTGCCCACTGGGGATGGTAGCCATGTCAGCTGTGGTGCCACTGTCCAAGCACGTCACAGGGCTGGTGGCGGTCATTGCAGCAGTGTCTGTGGTGGAGGTGCTGCAGTGGTGCATGTGTCAGCACCTGTTGAGGGACACAGCAGGACGTCTCCTGCAGCTTCGGACGGCTGCCCACTAGGGAAGATGCTGGGTACTGTTGCTGAGGCTGCAGACCTGCAGCTGGCAGTGCAGGTGGCTGTGCTGGTAGCGGTGCAGGTGGCGGTGCTGGTGGCGGTGCTGGTGGCGGTGCTGGTGGTGGAGCAGATGGCGGTGTTTGCCACCGTACAGGTTGGTGTAGTGGTTGACAGAAGGGGTGACTTAATTCCTTCAGTCGTAGCCACCGTGCCCTGTCCTGACCTGCTCTTCAGCTTGTGTCCCTTCCCCACCTTTGATGGTGCTGCAGGTGTCTTGCCACTGTCCCCTTTTGTTTTGGATGAGACCTTGGTGGCTGGTAGGTGCGGTTTCACCCTCAGGGATGTGGGCGCCTTCTTCACCTTGGCAGGTGGCGGAATGTCCTTGGCCTCGCTATGTGGCACACTGGCAGTCCTGATGGGTGGCGCACTCTATGACCCCGCAGTTGCTGGCACCACTGTGCCTGGGGATTTGGTGGCTGAGTTGTTGGGCTGGGACTTGGAAAGCCTGGCCCTAGGGGAAGGACAGGGGTGGAGGTGTAGGGAAGAGGTCAATGTTAGCCAGGAAAAGTTTCTTAGAAACACTGGGACGGGAAGATGGAGGGGGTTTGGGAGTGGAGGAAAAGGTAGTGGTTGTAGGAGGTGTACATTTGCTGAATTTGGGTGAAGGTGCATGGGCCGGAGGCTGTTGTGAGGTGGATGGCTGTTGGGTGGGTGTGTGCCTGCATTTGTGCACTTTGGGAGGAGGGCTCACTGACACACTGGGAGAGGACACTGGGGACGTGTGAATGGCAGTGGGGGTGGTGATTGCACGTGAGCGGTGTGTGGTGATGGGCATGCTGGTGATGGAGGTAGTGGCTGAGGATGTAGTGCATGCAGGTGTGAGTGGAGACGAGGCAGGGAGGGAGGAGGAGGACATGTAGGAGGGGGACACAGTGGAGGCAGTGGATGTTGCTGTGTCTGCATGGGGATGGTGCTTGTGTGAGTGCTTGTTGGATGCGTGGTGCTTATGTTTGCCATGTCCACTCTTGTGTGTTGATGAGTGTGCATGCTGGTCAGATGGTGTGCTTAGGATAGGCTGAGGTACAGGGGATGGCTGCCAGGGGCTGCAGTTGTAGGGGGGAGGCTGGACACAGGGACAATGGCTGCCATCAGTGCTGAGGCCAGAGCCTGAAATGCTCTCTGTTGGGCCGCCTGCCCAGAATGAATGCCCTCCAGGTATGCATTTGTTTGTTGTAAATGCATCTCATCACCCTGGATGGTATTCAAAATGGTAGATTGCCCAATAGTGAGGGATCTCAGAAGGTCAATAGCCTCCTCCCTGAGGGCAGCAGGGCTGACTGGGGCAGGGCCTGAGGTGCCTGGGGCGAAGGAGATGCCCACCCTCCTGGGTGAGCGGGCACGGGACACACGCTGAGGGGCTGCCTGGAGGGCAGTGCTGGTAGGGGGGGTGGTGGCTGTACCTGTTGATACGGTGGGCACAGAGGTGCCCGCCACCTCAAGGGAGCTCCCATCAGAGGAGGAGTCGATGTCGCTGGTGTCTGCTCCTGTCCCCGTCATGGAGCTCCCCTCGCCCTCCGTCCCACTGGTGGCTTCAGACTCCGTTGCTTCACCCTCCAGGGCCATGAGGGTTGGAGCTCCCTCCTGCTCTGGTGCCAATGCTCCTCCGCCAGATGATACTAATGCACGCAAGAACAGGAAGACAAAACAAAAAGGGGGGGGGACAGAAGAAACACATGTTCCGTGCATGCAACACCACTACCGTTGGTGGACACAACACACAGGGAGCAGCCCTTTGCACTAAGACATGCACTAACAGTTCCTTGAAAATTCACATGGTCATGGGGGACGTGGCCTAGGCCCAATTGCTGGACTCCTGGAAGTCACAGGAGCCTGACTAGGAGTCGATGGCTATTACCAGTATTGGGGTTGGGTTGCCACAGAGCCTGCCTAACAAGGGACCTAGCCTACCAAGTTCGCCCTGGCCTAGGTGAACCCACAGCCCACTTCGACCACCTAGACACCTTGTAAAGCGCACAGAGTCAGCTGAAGGAGAATGTACTCACCCCCTTGTGGCTGCTGTGATGCTCTCAAGCACCCATCCAACTCCGGATAGGCCACTGCCAGGATCCGGCACATCAGGGGGGTCAAGGTGCGACGGGCACCCCTTCGACGCTGGGAGGCCATCCCCAGCTGGGCCTTCGCCGTCTTCTTGCTCCAGCTGCGCAGATCCTCCCATCTTTGACAGCAGTGGGTTCTCCGTCTATGGTAGACCCCTAGGGTCTGGACGCCCTTGGTGATGGCACACCAAATACCCTTCTTCTGGTGGGCGCTGACCTACAGGAAAAGTGAAGTAAAAATGGATGTTTCTATCCCATTAATTTCATCTCACGCATTACCAAACACCTCCCAACCTGGCCCAGACATACATACACACACAATCCTGACATGCTGGCCTGTCCCCCTCCCCACCCTCTTCCATTCACGACACTCCATACACTCATGTGCCATCCACCATGCTCACAGTGTACTCACCTGTTTGTCTGGAGGACCGGACAGTTGTGTGTACTGGGGGAGGATCCCATCCACCAGTTTCTCCGACTCCTCCAAAGTGAAGGTAGGGGCCCTTTCCCCAGACACTGTAGCCATCGTCGCTTCGAGACACAGGTCACAGCAGCACTTGCAGTGTAGGTCCTCTCCTGTTGAAGGTCAGGTATCAAGTGAGGGAACAGTAAGAAAATGGTGGCCACGTCCACGGTGGTGTGTACCGTCACTGCCGGCGTACATTGTCATTGGCTCCTGGGACCCATAGGGCCCAATGTTAACCAATGCTGAATTGCGCTGCGGTCTTCGCCCACCACCACATACAACGCCGGAGCAGTTACCTCGTTTCCCCTTGTCCCACCTTACAGGTCACGCAGCCACCATTTCAGGGGGCCACATGGGATGGAAACAAACTGCATCACACCTATTTAGGCCAGGAATACGGACAGACAAAGGCACATAGAGAAAACTTTACGCTTGTGCTAAACAGCCTTGTGAAACCTGAGTGTTGCATGACCCTCTGCTCACCGTTCTCCTCCATAGGGCACGTCCGCTGGGGCAGGTGATGAGATGGTGGCATCCTCCGGTGTACAGACCCGTGGTGGACCTGTCGACAATGGAAGACAGACACATAATTATCACTTACAGACTTTATCGTGCAACAATCCAGGAACTGTGTGCCCAGTTGGAGTCAGACCTGATGTCAGCTGTCCGCCATCCCACAGGAATATCCCCTCGAGTGCAGGTCCAGTCTGTACTCCATTTCCTGGACAATGGGTCTTTTCAAACAACAGTAGCCATGGCATCAGGGATGTCCCAGCCAATGTTCCCTAAGGTGTTATCCAGACTGTTATCTGCCCTCCTGAAACACATGCACAGCTACATCATTTTCCCTTAGGTGGAGGATTTGCCCACAGTGAGAGGTGACGTATATGCCCTAGGATATATACACAACATCATTGGTGCCCTTGATGGTACACATGTAGCATTTGTCCCCCCCCCCGCAGGAATGAACAGGTGTACAGAAACCGGAAAAGCTACCATTCACTGAATGTGCAGATGGTGTGTTTGGCAGACCAGTACATCTCCCATGTGAATGCCAAGTATCCTGGCTCAGCGCATGACGCTTACATTTTGAGGAATACCAGCATCCCTTATGTGATGGGGCAACGCCAGAGGCACTGGGTGTAACTAATAGGTAAGCCCAAGGTCCAAATATAGTTGACATAGGTGTCTGGGTATGGGGTTGCCCCTAAGGGTTAGTGTCTGTCTAACAGTTGTCCCTCGACATTTGCAGGTGACTCTGGTTACCCCAACCTGTCATGGCTACTGAACCCAGTGAGGAATCCCAGGACAAGGGCAGAGGAACGCTACAATGAGGCACATGGGTGAACTAGGAGGATTATAGAATGCACCTTCGGCCTCCTGAAGGCCAGATTCCGGTGCCTCCATCTTACAGGTGGCTCCCTATACTACTCACCGAAGAAGGTGTGCCAGATCATCGTGGCCTGCTGTATGTTGCACAACCTGGCTTTGCGATGCCAGGTGCCTTTTCTGCAGGAAGATGGGCCAGATGGTGGTCTTGTGGCAGCTGTGGAGCCTGTGGACAGTGAAGAAGAGGAGGCAAAAGAAGAAGATGTTTACAACCGAAACAACATCATCATGCAATACTTCCAGTGAGACACAGGTAAGAAGATGTAACTGCTTCCCACATCTCATACTGTTGTTGGAGCTAGCATAAGTCTGTCATTTTCACTCAGTGTATGGACCCTGACTTGTTACTTTGCCTTTCCATTTCACAGATCTGGGTCTCACTTTGTGCCCTCTGCTATGTTTACTGCTGGCCTACAGCTGTGTAACATTGGTATGTGAACAAGTACATTGACATTGCTATTTTCCAGAGATATTGCAAATACACATTTGTGAAAGTACAGACTGACTCCAGATTGTTTTGTGATTCAAGTGTGTTTATTTCTGGGCAAATAAGTGAAGGGGGGTGTGAAATGGTCTGTGGTGATGGTGGAGGAATGTCCATGGCCGAGTCCAGTCTATTTGTTTCACAGGTGCATTGTCCAATGTGGCATAGGAAGTAGAGCAATGGCAGTTTAAGGTGGACAGGATGTCAAAGTGGGACAGCAGGGTGACATTCAGGGGGGTCTTATTTCCTGGCTTGGGTCTTGGCAATGTTCTCTGTCTTGTTCCTGGATCTCAGGGACCGTTTGCTGGGTGGTTCTCCATCTGCAGAGGGTGGGGTGCTGGTGGCCTGTTGTTCCTGTGGCTGTACCTCCTGTCCACTAGCGCCGGCAGAGGGGGAGGGCTGTTCATCATCCAGGCTAGTGTCAGGGGCCCGTTTGTGTGCCACTGTGTCCCTCCTGGTGTTGACAAGGTCTGCCAGCACCCCTGCAATGGTGACCAGGGTGGTGTTGATGGACTTCAAGTCCTCCCTGATCCCCAGGTAGTGTTCCTCCTGCAGCCGCTGGGTCTCCTGAAACTTGGCCAGTACCGTGCCCATGGTCTCCTGGGAATGGTAGTAAGCTTACATGATGTTGGAGAGTGCCTTGTGGAGAGTGGGTTTCCTGGGCCTGTCCTCCCCCTGTCGCACAGCAGTCCTCCCAGCTTCCCTGTTATCCTGTGCCTCTGTCCCCTGAACAGTGTGCCCACTGTCACTGCCCCCAGGTCCCTGATCGTCCTGTGTTAGTGAGTTTGCCTGGGTTCCCTGTAGTGGTGGACACACTGATGATTGACGTGTCCTGGGGACAGAGGGATGGCCCCGCTGGGTGAGTGCTGTGCTGGTGTTTCCTGAGGGGGGAAGCTCTGTGGTGGTTTGTGACTGTGTCAGGGGAACCGACTGTCCTGAAGTCACTGATGGGCCGGGCTCGTCTTCTTGATCCAGGCGCGCAGAGCTGCTGTCATCACTGCGGGCCTCTTCTGTGGGTGGATTGGATATGTCTGTCACCTCCTGTCTGGTGACGTTGGGTATGGGTCCTGTTGGGGTGTGATTGCATAATCTTAGTATCTGTGTGTGCCATCTTGTGCAATGGGTGAGTTAACCTGTGCTCCTGTGCTCGCATTATTGCCGTGGCCCTGGTGTGATTGGTAATTTTGGGGCATGAGTGAGTCTCTCTACTGGACATGCTTTGGTGATGGGTGTCCATGCATTGGTGTTGCATGCAGGGCTTGAATTTGGGATGTGTGGGTTGTGATAGTGGGGTATCTCTGGGATGTTGGGGTGATGGGTGTGAGGGTGAGGTGGGAGTATGTGATGGCATGCAGGTGGGGTGGGGGGATATGGTAGTTAGGATTTGACTTATCAGAGTCCAGTCCTCCTGCTACTCCTGCGAGGCCCTCAGGATGCATGATCGCCAAGACTTGCTCCTCCCTTGTTGTTAGTTGTGGGGGAGGAGGTGGGGGTCCACCGCCAGTCCTCTGTACAGCAATCTGGTGTCTGGATACCACAGAACGTACCTTCCCCCGTAGGTTGTTCCACCTCTTTCTGATGTCATCCCGTGTTCTTGGATGCTGTCCCACTGCATTGACCCTGTTGACGATTCTCCGCCATAGCTCCATCTTCCTAGCAATGGATGTCTGCTGCACCTGTGATCTGAATAGCTGTGGCTCTACCCAGATGATTTCCTCCACCATGATCCTGAGCTCCTCCTCAGAAAACCTGGGGTGTCTTTCGAGGTGCCATGATGTGGTGTGGGTGATGTGCGAGGAGCTGTCTATTGTGATGTGTGAGGGGATGTGTTGGTGTGTGTTGTTTGAGGTGCATGGATGTTGTATAAGTCATGGATTTGTGTGTCTGTGGATGCTGGTGTTGTGTTAGCTAATCTCTCTCTCTGGCCTTCTTTCAAATTTTTTGTTGTAAGAAATTGTGGGTGATGTGGGTGTGTGCTTTATATTGGATTGGGTGTGCGGGTGTGGTGTATGTATGTGTATCAGGTGTGTGTATTTCGAATTGTCCAATGTGGTTGTGTTTTGTAAATGTGTGTGTATTTTGGGCGCGGCGCCAATGGATTACCGTGGTTGAAAGACCGACGCATTGATTCGTGGGTCGTGATAGTGTGGGCATATTCCTGTTGGCGTAACGGTGTGGGTTTTGGTATCGCCAGTTTATCACTGACCTTTGGTGTGGCGAACTTGTGTGGGTGCCTGTATTGTGGCGGATTCCGAGCTGTGAGTCGTCATACCTGTAGCGGAATTCCACAACGGTATGTTGGCGGTCTTCTGCACGGCGGAAAGCCGGATTTACCGACAGGGTTATAATGAGGGCCTATATGTCCTACCATAACCATACACTGCACCCTGCCATTGAGGCTACCTAGTGCCTACCTTACGGGTGTCTAACATGTAAGAAAAGGGAAGGTTTAGGCCCGGCAAGTGGGTACACTTGCCAAGTCAAATTTACAGTTAAAAACTGCACACACAGACACTGCAGTGGCAGATCTGAGACATGATTACAGAGCTACTTATGTGGGTAGCACACCAGTGCTGCAGGTCCACTAGTAGCATTTGATTTACAGGCCCTGGGCACCTCTAGTACATTTTACTAGGTACTTACTAGTAAAACAAATATGCCAATCATGGATAAACCAATCAACAATACAATTTACACAGAGAGCATATGCACTTTTGCACTGGTTAGCACTGGTAAAATGCTCAGAGTTCAAAAGCCAACAGCAACAGGTCAGAAAAAATAGGAGGCAAAAAGATTGGGGAAGACCTTGTATAAGCAAAAAAGTCCAACAAGCATTTTCCTCCTTGTCAACCGGATCACCCATCCCAGGGAAGAGGCTTACTTTCCTTAGCTTTTTGTAGAGTTGTTCTCTATGTTTTTCGGGGGTGTCCGTCAATTAGCAATATATTTGGTGACCTAGAGGAGCAGCAGCATAAACAGCAATACTTTAGGGGACAGAAAATGAGACTGAAGGGGTGGATTAGTGTTGCCTGGCCCAATTTTCTCCCCCAGGGAGAGGAAAATCATTTGGCCTCTAGCTAGATCAGTACTTTTGCGGGTGGGCTGTTCCCCCTAAAAATCATTCGCTGATGTTGAGTGGAGGATTCCCGTTCTGGGATCACGGCAAAGACTCACTCCCTGAGCAGGAATCCTGTCGCCAAGGACACTATTGGAAAGGGGAGACCTTTGCTTTTGCAGTGTTGCATCTCGGAGGAGCTACCCCATATGCAGATTGAGAAACTTACCTAGATTAATCCAGTGGCATCTTCTTTGTCCCAGCTGGTATATATATACCACCAGCATGCTGATTTCATTAATCTAACACAGGAGGTCCCATGACGTGATACAGTGGCGCTTCACCCTGTGTTGAGGGCATAAAACAAGGAACCCTTTATTGCACGTACCGGAGTCTAACCTACATACGTTATAGAAAATAGCATATTTAAGTACTTCAGAAGTAGTGTAGAAAACATGAACGTCACACTCGCTACTTTAATGTGGTTAAAGAAGGACATAGAAAACTATGGCCCTCATTACAACCCTGGCGGTCGGTGTTAAAGCGCCGGTAAAACCGCCAACAGGCCGGCGGTAAAAAAAATGGAATCACGACCGTGGTGGAAACCACCAACATTGAGAGCCACTTTAACACTCAGACCGCTATAGCAGTAGAAACAAACAGTGCGGCGGTAACCGCCAACAGACAGGCGGAAGACAAGGTTCCGCCCACTGTATTACAACAGGCCAATCTGCCATCTTTTCCGGGGTGGATTCACCGCGAACAAAAACCCGTCGGAAACAGGACTTGGAAGGGAAAACGCTCACTTCTACACACCCCACGAGGAACCAGAACGCCATGGAACCCGAGCTCCAGATACTCCCAGCCTTTATCTTCCTGCTCCTCTACCAGGAACAACAAAGACGGTGGCGCAGAACCATGGTGAGTACTGCATCTACGACACAGGGGAGGGGGGAGGGAAAAACAGTGACACACACATAGAACACGCAACACTCCCACCCCCACCCTCACCCACTACAACACACACACACAAGTACATGTAGATACATTACATTTACAACCCCTAACCCTCCTGGAAGAATGCAAGGACAAAAGGAAATGAGTCGAATGTTTGTAATCTATTCAAATACAGTAATAAAAAAATAATATATATATATATAAATATATATATATTTACACTATAAACAAATATATACACCAAGAATACAAGTCCAAGGCATTCCACCATCATAGTCCGTGGACCACTGGGCCCAAAATGCATGGGTGAGGCCCACACTCAATACCCGATCAAAACGGAGAGAACACTGCTGGGGTATCAGATAGAAATACAACAGGCACCTCAGGGGGAAGGGAAGGGGGGCACCTCAGCCAGATGAGTGCACAACGCCAGATCCACGAGGGGGCTCCATGTCCACTGCTGTATCCTGGGGAGTGCAAAGCCACAGTCTCACAAGTCTTTACAGTGGGTGGGTTGCCCACTGCTTTATCCTGGAGAGTGCAAAGCCACAGTCTCGCAAGTCTTTGCAGTGGGTGGGTTGCCACTGCTTTATTCTGGGGAGTGCAAAGCCACAGTCTCACAACTCTTTCCATTGGGTGGGTTGCCCACTGCTGCATCCTGGGGAGTGCAAAGCCACAGTCTCACAGGTCTTTACAGTCGGTGGGTTGTCCACTGCTGCATCCTTGGGAGTGCCAAGCCACAGTCTCACAAGTCTTTCCAGTGGGTGGGTTGCCCACTGCTTTATCCTGGGGAGTGCAAAGTCACAGTTTCACAAGTCTTTCCAGTGGGTGGGTTGCCCACTGCATTATCCTGGGGAGTGCCAAACCACAGTCTCTCAAGTGGATGCCTTACTCCACTTGTTCTGACGGGGGCCTTGTGCCCAGAGTGCTTCATCCTGCCAAGGACTGAGGTAGTGGATGCCTCACTCCACTGGGTCTGGAGGGAGCTTTGTGCCCAGAGTGCTTCATCCTGCCAAGGACAGAGGTAATGGATGTAAATCTCCACTGGTTCTGGAGGGGGCTTTGTGCCCAGAGTGCCTCATCCTGCCAAGGACAGAGGTAGTGGATGTCTTACTCCACTGGTTTTGGAGGGGGCTTTGTGCCCAGAGTGCTTCATCCTGCCAAGGACAGAGGTAGTGGATGCCTTACTCCAGTGGTTCTGGAGGGGGCTTTGTGCCCAGAGTGCTTCATCCTGCCAAGGACTGAGGTATTGGATGTGATACTCCACTGGTTCTGGAGGGGGCTTTGTGCCCAGAGTGCTTCATCCTGCCAAGGACTGAGGTAGTGGATGTGATACTCCACTGGTTCTGGAGGGGGCTTTGTGCCCAGAGTGCTTCATCCTGCCAAGGACTGAGGTAGTGGATGTAAATCCCCACTGAGTCTGGAGAGGGCTTTGTGCCCAGAGTGCTTCATCCTGCAAAGGACAGAAGTAGTGGATGTAAATCTCCACTGGTTCTGGAGGGGGCCTTGTGCCCAGAGTGATTCATCCTGCTCGTGGCGGCCTCAGTAGCATCAGAAGCTTTGGCGCTCATTGGCCTGCGGTGCTGGTGGTGGCGGTGTCCTTGGCAGCGGTGCTGGTGGCGGCGGTGTCCTGTTCAGCGGTGCTGTTGGCGACAGTGTCCTGTTCTGCAGTGCTTGTGGCTGCGGTGTCTTTGGCAGCGGTGCTGGTGGTGGCGGTGTCCTTGGCAGCGGTGCTTGTGGCGGCGGTGTCCTTGGCAGCTGTGATTGTGCAGCGGTGTCCTTGGCAGCGGTGCTGTTGGCGGCGGTGTCCTGTTCTGCAGTGCTTGTGGCTGCGGTGTCCTTGGCAGCGGTGCTGGTGGTGGCGGTGTCCTCGGCAGCGGTGCTTGTGGTGGCTGTGTCCTTGGCAGCTGTGCTTGTGGCGGCGGTGTCCTGTTCAGTGGTGCTGGTGGCAGCGGTGTCCTGTTCAGAGGTGTTGGTGGCGGCGGTGTGATTGGCAGCGGTGCTGGTGGCGGTCTTGTCCGCCGTGCAGTTTTTTACAGAGTTGCCTGTTTTTCTGTGCCCTTTACCCACCTTGGATGGTGGCGCAGCTGTATTCCAACTCCCAACTGTACCCCTGAGAGAGGCTTTGGTGGTAAATGTTTTGCCTCTCTCCCGCCGGGCACTGGCCAACTTTTTGTGCTTTTGAGGTGGGGGACTGTCCGTGGTCTGGCTCCTTGGCACACTGGCTGCCCTGCTGTTTGGCGCACTCCAGAAGCCGGTTACTACTGGCACCACTGTTCCCGCAGATGTTGTGGCTGAGGTGCTGGGTTGGGACCTGGAAAGGCGGGCCCTAGGAGACTGAAGGGGTGGGGGAGGGGAGGGGAAGAGGTCAAGGTTGGACAGGAAACATTTTTGGTACACACTGGGACGGGTAGATGGAGGGGGTTTGGGAGTGGAGGAAGAGGTAGTGGTTGTAGGAGGTGTACGTTTGCTTACTTTGGGTGAAGGTGCATGGGCTGGAGGCTGTCGTGTGGTGGATGGCTGTTGGGTGGGTGTGTGGCTGCATTTGTGTACCTTGCGAGGTGGGCTCAGAGACACACTGGGAGAGGACACAGGGGATGTGTGAATGGTAGTGGGGTTGGTGACTGCACGTGAGCGGGGTGTGGTGGTGGGTGTGCTGGTGATGGAGGTAGTGGCTGAAGATGTAGTGCATGCATGCAGGTGTGAGTGGAGACGAGACTGGGAGAGAGGAGGGAGATGACGAGGAGGGGGACACAGTGGAGGCAGTGGATGTTAGTATGTCTGAATGTGTATGATGCTTGCTTGAGTGCCTGTGGGGTGTGTGGTGCTTATGTTTGCCTGAGCTTCCCTTGTGTGTTGACGTGTGTGCATGCTGGTTTGATGGTGTGCTTGGGATAGGCTGGGGTACAGGGGTTTGGGTCTGGGTGGAGGAAGTTGGAGAGGGGAGGCTAGAGACAGGGACAATGGCTGCCATCAGTGCTGAGGCCAGAGTCTGAAAAGCTCACTGTTGGGCTGCCTGACCAGAATGAATGCCCTCCAGGTATGCATTGGTCTGTTGCAACTGCCTCTCTATACCCTGGATGGCATTCAAAATGGTAGACTGCCCAACAGTGAGGGACCTGAGGAGGTCAATGGCCTCCTCACTGAGGGCAGCAGGGGTGACTGGGGCAGGGCCTTAGGTGCCTGGTGCGAAGGAGATGCCCACTTTCCTGGGTGAGCGGCCACGGGGCACACACTGAGGGGCTGCTGGGAGGGCGGTGCTGGTTGGGGGGGTGGCGGCTGTAGCTGTAGATGCGGTGGGTACAGGGGGGCCCGTCACCGCAAAGGAGCTCCCATCAGAGGAGGAGTCCGTGTCGCTGGTCTCAGCTCCTGTCCCCGCCGTGGAGCTCTCCTCGCCCTCCATCCCACTGGTGGCTTCTGACTCCGTTGTGTCGCCCTCAAGGGCCATGTGGGATGCAGCTCCCTCCTGCTCCGGTGGCACTGCTCCTCCGCCAGATGATGCTATTGCACACAAGAACAGGGAGACCACAAAAAGGGGGGGGGGAGACAGAAGAAAGACATGTTGAGTGCATCCAATACCGCTACCGTTGGCGGACACTACAGACACAGATGCCCCCTGCACTACGCCGTGCACTTAGAGTTGCCTAATTAATCACGGGGACATGGGTTACAAGGCCTATGCCCAATTGCTGCACACATGGAAGTCACAGGAGCCTGACTAGGTGTAGTTGCCTCTTAACACATGTGGGGTGGGGTTCCACAGGGCCCGCCTTAAGAAGGGACCTTGCCTACTAAACTCGGCCTGGCCTAGGTCAACCCACAGCCCACCTCCCCCACCCAGACACCTACAATGCACGCTGAATCAGCAGAATGAGAGTGTACTCATCCTCTTGTGGCTGCTGTGATGCCCTCAAGCGCCCATCCAACTCTGGATACGCCACCGCCAGGATCCGGAACATCAGGGGGTCATGATGCGACGGGCACCCCTCCCACGTTGGGAGGTCATCACCAGCTGGGCCTCTGCCGTCTTATTTCTCCAGCAGCGAATGTCCTCCCATTTTTTCCGGCAGTGGGTGCTCTGCCTGTGGTGGACCCCCAGGGTCAGGACTTTATGGGGATGTCATGCCAAATATCCTTCTTCTGGTGGGCGCTGACCTACACGAATAGTACAGTGGAAAAGGAGGAGATATAACCGTCCGCACCATCACAGTCATTGGCCCCGCATCCGTAGCCTTGCTATGACGCACATGCACACATCGTCGTATCATGCATGCCTCATTCTACCCCCCCTATCTTTCATCAACACCACTCCACACAGGCATTGCCCATTTGGCATGCTCACAGTGTACATACCTGTTTGTTTGGAGGACCGTAGAGTTGTGTGTACTGGGGGAGGACCCAATCCACTAGTTTCTCCAACTCCTCTGTGCTGAAGGCAGGGGCCCTTTCCCCAGACACATGAGCCATTGTCGCTTCCAGACTGAGGTCACAGCAGCACTTGCAGTGTAGGTCCACTCCTGTCGAAGATCAGGTATCAAGTGATTGAACAGAGAGAAAATGGCGGTCACGTTTGCGGCAGTGCGTACCGTCACCACCGGCGTACATCGTCATTGGCTCCTGGGACCCATAGGGTCCAATGTTAACCAATGCAGGATTTCACAGCGGTCTTCGACCGCCTACCGTGACGGTGTACAACGCCAGCGCCGTTACCTCATATCCCACATTATAGGCAGCCGCCATTTCAGGGGGCCACATGGCATTAATTGTGACTGCGTCACACATATCTAGGCCTTGCCTAAACACTAATATAGCCATATATCGATTTTCAAACATTTTGCTATAAAGTTGTGTTTACGTACCTCAGTGTTGGTTGACTCTCTGCTCGCTGTTCTCCTCCATAGAGCACGTCCGCTGGGGCAGGTGAGGAGATGGCGGCATCCTCCGGTGTACAGACCGCTGGTGGACCTGTCAACAATGGAGGAGCGACATGTACTTGTCAGATACAGACTTGATCGTACCACAATCCTGGAACTGTGTGCCCAGTTGGAGCCAGACCTGATGTCAGCTATCCGCCATCCCACAGGAATTCCCTCCTCTAGTGCAGGTCCTGTCAGTACTCCATTTCCTGGCAAGTGGGTCTTTTCAAACAACAGTGGCCATTGCATCAGGGATGTCCCAGCCTATGTTCTCCAACGTGTTGTCCAGAGTGTTGTCTGCCCTGCTGAAAAACATGCGCAGCTACATCGTTTTCCCTTAGGTGGAGGATTTGCCTACAGTGGATGGTGACATCTATGCCCTGGGACATATCCCCAACATCATAGGTACTATTGATGGGACACATGTGGCCTTGGTCCCCACCTGCAGGAGTGAACAGGTGTACAGAAACTGGAAGAGTTACCATACTATGAATGTGCAGATGGTGTGTTTGGCCGACCAGTACATCTCCCATGTAAATGCCAAGTTTCCTGGTTCAGTGCATGACGCTTACATTCTGCGGAATAGCAGCATCCCTTATGTGATGGGGCAACTCCAGAGGCACCGTGTGTGGCTATTAGGTGAGGACATGGATCCAATACAGTGTGACTAGGTGTCTGGGTCTGGGGATATCCCTAAGAGTTAGGGTGTGTCTAACAGTTGTCCCTCACCATTTGCAGGTGACTCTGGTTACCCCAACCTGTCATGGCCACTGACCCCAGTGACGAATCCCAGGACAAGGGCAGAGGAACGCTACAATGAGGCCCATGGGCGAACTAGGAGGATTATAGAGAGGACCTTTGGCCTCCTGAAGGCCAGGTTCCGGTCCCTCCATATGACAGGTGGTTCCCTATTCTACTCACCAAAGAAGGTGCGCCAGATCATCGTGGCTTGCTGTATGCTTCACAACTTGGCTTTGCGACGACAGGTGCCTTTTCTGCAGGAGGATGGTCCAGATGGAGGTGTTGTGGCAGAGGTAAGAAGACAACACTGCCTGCTACATCTGATTTCATTCTTCTACATCTCATCTGTCTGTCATTTTCACTCACTGTATGGACACTGAGTTGTCAATTTCCTTTTCGATTTCACAGATGTGGGTCCCACTGTGTAACCTCGGCTTTGTTTCCGCATGGACTAGAGCTGTGTGACATAGGTATGTTGACATTACATTGGACATATCATTTTTCCACAGTTATTGCAAATACACATTTTCAAAAGCACAGACGGACTCCAGATTGTTTTCTGATTTACGTGTGTTTATTTAAGTGCTAAATAGTGGAGGGGGTTGTAAAATGGTCAGGGGTGATGGTGGAGGAATGTCCATGGCAGAGTCCTGTCTATTAGTCTCACAGGTGCATTGTCCAAAGGGGCAGAGGAAGTGGAGCTAGGGCAGTTTAAGGATGGACAGGGTGACAAAATGGGACAGAAAGATGACAATCAGGGTGGTCTCATTTCTTGGCGGGGGTCTTGGCATTGTTCTCTGTCTTTGTCCTGGCTCTCAGCGACCGCTTGCGGTGTGGTTCTCCATCTGCAAGGGGTGGGGTGCTGGTGTCATGGTCCTGTGGCGGTGCCTCCTGTCCACTAGCGCCGGCAGAGGTGGGGGGCAGTTCATCGTTCAGGCTAGTGTCAGGGGCCCCTTGTTGTGCCACATTGTCCCTCCTGGTGTTGACGAGTTCCTTCAGCACCCCTACAATGGTGCCCAGGTTGGAATTAATGGATTTGAGTTCCTCCCTGAACCCCAAATACTGTTCATCCTGCAGCCGCTGGGTCTCCTGAAACTTGGCCAGTACCGTTGCCATCGTCTCCTGGGAATGGTGGTAGGCTCCCATGATGTTGGAGAGGGCCTTGTGGAGAGTGGGTTCCCTGGGCCTGTCCTCCCCCTTTCGCACAGCAGCCCTCCCAGTTCCCCTGTGTTCCGGGGCCTCTGCCCCCTGAACTGTGTGCCCACTACCACTGCCCCCAGGTCCCTGGTGTTGTTGGAGTGGTGGGTTAGCCTGGGTTCCCTGTAGTGGTGGACACACTGCTGCTTGACATGTCCTGGGGACAGAGGAATGGGCCAGCTGGGTGGGTGCTGTGCTGGTGTTTCCAGAGGGGGGAAGCTCTGTAGTGGCCTGTGCCAGTGTGAGGGGAACCGACTGTCCCGAGGTCCCAGATGGGCCGGGCTGGTCATCTTGATCCAGTTGGACAGAGCTGCTGTCATCACTATGGGCCTCTTCTGTGGGTGGAGTGGACATGTCTGGACCATCCTGTCCGGTGACGTTGGGTAGGGGTCCTGCAGGGGTTTGAAGGCATGATTATTGCATCTGTGTGTGCCATGGTGTGCAATGGGTGGGTAACCCTGTACCCCAGTGCTTCGTTCTTGTGTGGGATCTTATGTGATAATGGTTTAGGGGGGTGTATGGGTATGTGCAGTGGACATGCTTTGGTGATTGGCATCCATGCTCTGGTGTTGCATGCAGGTCATGGGTTTGGGATGTGTGGTTTGTGATAGTGGGACATGTGTGAGGAGTTGGAGTGATGGGGTGAGGGCGAGGGTGGGCATATGTGATAGCATGCAGGTAGGGTGGGGGATATGGTAGTTAAAGGTTTGACTTACCAGAGTCCATTCCTCCAGCTACTCCTGCGAGGCCCTCAGGATGCAGTATAGCCAAGACCTGCTCCTCCCATGTTGTTAGTTCTGGGGGAGGAGGTGGGGGTCCGCCGCCAGTCCTCTGAACCGCAATCTGGTGTCTTGAGACCACGGAACGCACCTTCCCCCGTAGGTCTATCCACCTCTTGCTGATGTCATCCCTAGTTCTTGCATGTTGTCCCACTGCATTGACCCTGTCCACGATTCTGCACCATAGCTCCATCTTCCTAGCTATGGTGGTGTGCTGCACCTGTGATCCGAATATCTGTAGCTCTACCCGGATGATTTCCTCCACCATGACCCTGAGCTCCTCCTCAGAAAACCTGGTGTGTCTTTGCGGTGCCATGGGGTGGTGTGGGTGATGTATGGGGTGATGTGTGTTGTGATGTGTGGGGTGATATTTAGAGGTGTGTTGTGTGAGGTGCGTGGATGTTGTGTTAGTGATGGTGTTGAGTGCCTGTGGATGCTAGTGTTGTTTCTGGTGGTGTCTCTCTCTGGCCTTTTGTGCAATTGTTGTCGTAGGGGGTTGTGGGTGATGTGAGTGTGTGTTTTATATTGTATTGGGTGTGTGGGAGTGGTGTGTGTGTGTGTGTATCAGGTGTGTGTATTTCTATTTGTCCAATGTGGTAGGGTTGTGTAAATGCGTGTGTATTTTGAGTGCAGCAGTGTATACCGCCAATGGAATACCACGGTTGAAAGACCGCCGCATGGATTCTTGGTTCGTGATAGTGTGGGCATATTCCTGTTGGCGTGACGGTGTCGGTTTTGTTATTGCCAGTTTATCACTGACCTTTGGTGTGGCGGAGTTGTGTGGGTGTCTAGATTTTGGCGGATTCCGAGCTGTGGGTCATATTAGCTGTGGCGGAATTCCGCAGCGGTGTGTTGGCGGTCATCTGCACGGCGGTAAGCGGCTTTTACCGCCAATGTTGTAATGACCCTCTATATGTGTTATATTTTTTACCCTAGACACACAGGCGGTCATTCTGACCGCGGCAGTCGGCGGTCGCCGCCCGCCAAGCGGTTCCCGCCGAAAGACCGCTCAGCGGTCAAAAGACCGCGGCGGCCATTCCGGCTTTCCCGCTGGGCCGGCGGGCGACCACCAGAAGACCGCCGGCCACCCCAGCGGGACAGCCCCTTCAACAATGAAGCCGGCTCGGAATGGAGCCGGCGGAGTTGAAGGGGTGCGACGGGTGCAGTGGCACCCGTTGCGATTTTCACTGTCTGCACAGCAGACAGTGAAAATCTTTGTGGGGCACTGTTAGGGGGCCCCCAGCACCCGTTCCCGCCATCCTGGTTCTGGCGGTGGACACCGCCAGGAACAGGCTGGCGGGAAGGGGGTCGGAATCCCCATGGCGGTGCTGCAAGCAGCGCCGCCATGGCAGGTTCCCTGGGCCAGCGGGAAACCGGCAGGAAACCGCCAGCTCCCCTTTTCCGACCACGGCTTTACCGCCGCGGTCAGAATCACCCAGGAAGCACCACCAGCCTGTTGGCGGTGCTTCCGCCGCACTCCGCCATAGCGGTCATGGACCGCCAAGGTCAGAATGACCCCCACAGTCTGCAGCATCTATATTTAAAATGTGATTGTTCTCATTAAGAAAAAGTTTAGCACTGAAAATCATGGGCCAGAATTACAAGGCCCCAGCGCCACCGGAGCATCACTTTCAGTAGCACTTCAGTGGCGCTTTTCACTGCACCATATTTTCAAAAAGGCGGTCAGCCACTTTTTGTGGCTTAAGGCCAACTTGTAAATATGGCCCTGACACAGTTTTCTGCATCACAGGGGTGTACAATGGGTGTTGATGTGGGTGTTCCAGCACAACACCCAGTGCTTTTGATTCTGCCCTAGATTTACAAGAGGGCATAAATCTGAGGTAGCACCAACAACTAACACCACCCCGGGGGTGGCGTTAGCATGCCCAACAAAGAGGAATACATTTATTCCTCCTTGTTTTTTACTCTTTCGATGTGGCCTGCACATAAACAATCTATCCCCTCAACACAGACACCCTTGAACTATGGTGCAAGAATGCCTGCGTTTGCGCAGGCAACTTAATTCAATGCCAGCGCTGGGGGAAACACAGGGGTGCACTGTATTCCTGTAAATACAGCGCATCCCTACATTTCAAAATTGGCTCAGCACTGCGCTTCTATTTTTGGCTCTGCACTGCGCTGCACAACTTTGTCGGAAATTTGGGCCCAAATTCCTAAAAACTGTATGCACCATAGGGGTTAACAGAGCTGTTAAGTAGCACCAAGGTATGATATCATTGTGCGAGTTAGTTACAAATGTGGCTACCTAATTTGATTCTGAATTCTTCTTGCTCTCAGGTACCTGAAGTTTAAACAAAGTTAAACTGTTGTTTTTTTTCTTCCCATGTTCCTTCACCACTCAGCTCCTAAAAGATAAAATCAGATGATACCACTGGAAACTTCGAGCAAACAGTACCTCCCCAAGCTAGACCCCTGAGTAACTTCCTGTTTGCTAATGAAATTTACCAAAAAAAGGTGTTTTAGACCCGATTCAGGTTTGAGGCCCACTGTGGGATTGAGGGGCATATTTAAGAGCCACTAGAGTCACCAGAATGTCACTTTTCTTGATGCTCCGCCGGCGCTAAGCACGGCTCCATATTTACAAGAAGGTGTAACAATACTTTTTTGTGGCGTTACACCTCCTTGTAAATTTGGGCCCCTCCGATGCAGTTTTCTGCTTCAGGGGGGTGTTCAATGGGTGTTGCTGTGTGCTTTCTGCAGCAAAACCCATTGCTTTTGACACTGCCTCGGATTTACGACTTGACGTAAACCTGAGGCAGTGCCATAAACTAACACCACCACAGGTGTTAGCCTGGCAAAATGAGGAGGAATGATTTTATTCCTCCTTGCTTTTTGCTTTTTCTATGTGTGCTGCATCACACATAGAAGAGGCAAAATGCCATGGACGATTGTTTACATGCAGGAAGGGTCATTCAAAATTACCCTTTGGCACTTCTATGTGTGCTGCATTTTGCAGCACACATAGAAGTGCCAAATCACCATTATAGAGGTTGCAAATCACAAGACAAAATAGGCTTTTAAACCTTAAAATGGTTTTTAACTTTGTATAAAGCTGTTTTACAAGTAAGATTTGTTTTGCCTCATTAAGGGTTTTTACAATGACTTATATGTCACAACTAAGAGAGAGACAGAAGTGACGCCCCCTTCCTCCTTGGGAGTTGCAATAAAAGGAATCAATGGTTTGCAAACACAATTGCTGTAGCAAATCTTTGAGAAAAATGTGTCAGGATTTCGGGGCTGCACGTTCTCAAACGTGTCCCCCACGCCGAACTTCCTGATGCTATGCCCATCTGTTACGCACTACGTATGCCCGCACTGGCAGTCCTTTCCTGCAGCAGGCCACGCTCCTCTCGCTATCCCTCTGGCAAAACTCATCTACCTGGGAGGAGCGCTCGATGGTGGTTACAATGCCCTCACTATGGACCCTCATTTCCAACTGGGACTCCAACTCCCAGCATCCTTGGGCGGGGGCCATCTTAAGGTGTGGCCGGTCTATAAATGCCAGCCACACCCCGGTACCGGCGCTTACTATTCTGGAATTTCCCTGGAGTAGAGTTCTCCGCTTGGGTCTGTGTGCTGCTCCTGGAACCCTGAACAGGAGGTTTTTTCCTCTAGCGAGTGGTCGGACTCGCTTGCGGTGAGTTTGCTCCGACGGGGCTTCCCCCGGCAGCTTTTGGATTCCTTGCTCTGAGTTTAAACATTGTTTCCGCTCTTCCCCAGTTTCTCTGGGGGGGCTGAGCGGCCCTTTTCTACAGTTACTCCAGCGCAACTATCTTTGATATATAGTTTTTCTGAATGTCATTCGAGAAAGAACAACAGCTATGCAATGTTGATGTTTTACTAATTGTCGAACTCGGCATTTGTTATGCCTTAAGGGGATACTGTGTTACAATTTATTCCTGTTTATTGTGAAGCCCGTGAATTATCTAAGGAAAGACTTTCTCATGTTATTGACGTTTTGTGTCACCGGTCTGCAACATACTCAGCAGGAAGGTTTGTGTTGGTAATTTTTGTTCTCCTAGCGTGGCGCACACGTGTAGAATTCAGTGCTGGTGAAGCTCAGTGGCTTTGGTGTAAATTCTCTCTCAGCTGAGGCTAAACTGCTTTGGAGACTGTTTTTTGTGCTGCTGTGAGTTCATTAATCGCACTTTAAAAGCTTCCTTTGAATAACTTGACCTTTGTGTGATTACAGTTGATATAAGTTTTGCATTTAACCGCTTCCTTTCCAGACCTCCTTCCTGGATGTTCCCTTCCTGCTTTCCCATCCCCCAGCCTGGCCCCTTCAATCCTCAGTGCCACAAAGGCATCTGAGTTGGTGTTGCCCCTTGATTAGCAACGTGCAGATCCCGAGGAATTGGGCGCCTGACAAAAGGGAATGGTATCTGATTTGCACAGGAGAAGTTGATCCTGTAGGACAGTTTACATTTTGTGAATTGTGCCAGATTGTGTAGAGGGAGCATATACTGGTCCCAAAGAGAACATTTTTTAAAGCAATACCTGTTGATTCAAAGCCAGATGTATTTTACAAAAATGCAAGGACAATGGTCTCCTGTGTTTTGCAGGTCAGCACTCCTGCCTTTTAGCCACTCACTGGGTTGTGATTCACAAATTTAGACCTGTCTTAATATTATACATTCTGCAGATCACTTTTCATTTATCTGAGAATCTGCAAATTTTGATGCAACCTATTAAAACAAAGTTTGCATCACATATTGCATATACATTTTCAAAAGAGCTCTGTTAGAAATGGGGTCTTTGGTTGGCAGTCAGGTTACCCCCTGTCCAAGCAAGGACCCTCATTCTAGTCAGGGTAAGTCACATGCAATCCAAATTATCCTGTGCGCACACTCTGGTAGCTTGGCACTGAGCAGTCAGGCTTAATTTAGAAGGCAATGTGTAAAGTATTTGTGCAATAAATCATCCAATACCACCATATAGCATCACAAAAATACACCACACAGTGTTTAGAAAAATATATAATAATAATCCGGATAAATGAAGTTCAAAACGATCAAAGATGCAATAAGTAAATGTAGAGATATCACAGAAAAGTGATATAAAGTGTCTTAAGTCTTATAAAAGCAAACAAAATCTCTTTCAAGCACAAAGTACCTGGTTTGTGTGAAACGTCTCTGCAGAGGAGGAGAAGCATGGAAACAAATGGGTGTGTGTTGATTTCTCGGGCTGCACACGGCGATGCGTCGTTTAGTTTCCACGCAGGGATGGCTGTGCGTCGATTTCCGGCACTCGCTCGTAGATCTTCTTCAGGGGTTTTCAAACGCCCTGGGGATGGTGAGTGGATTTTCTGCGCTGGCAGGACAAAGTCACAGGAGCTGCATCAATCCAGTGGGCATTGCATAGAATTTTCTACTGCACTGGGTGGATTCCTCTCTGGAAGTCAGGCTGTGTCGTTCCGGCTCAGCTATGCGTCGATCCAGTTGTCGCGTAGGCTCTCATTATTCTAATGAGACTACTGGATTTTGAGCAGCAAGATCGTCCACAGTGTGGGGGACTGAGTCTGACCGACGGTGGATGACACTTGTCGTTCCAAATCCGGGCTTTGCTCCAGCTAACTAGCAGTGCCTCATCTCTCCCAGGAGGCAGAGACGATTGGGCAGCCGAGCGCATGACATATTGGTACTTCTCAGGGAAGTTGTGGTCACTCAAGTCACAACCGGTTCTCTCATACACAGTGCGGTCTCATATATAAATGACAATAAAGGCAGTATAAGTTTTAAAGATTTGTTTAATAAAACAACTGCATTTTGAATGGCAAAGCGTGAGCTGCAATAACCAGAACTACACAACACAACAACATTAAAATAGTGAGGATGAGAGTGAAGCATAAGAATAATGCTATCATAGTGCCACTAGAATCGATGGAGTATTCCCTATCCACATCATATTTCGAGCACAGCATGTTAAGCTCTATTCCTGCCTTTCAGGTTCCCCCGGGAGGACATCAACCCTCATACCTGAGCAAAGGCCTGTGATCTGCGTCAGCATCTGCAGCGGAGCATTCAGCATACAGTTGTGGTTCCCTGACTGGAATCTCCCTCTTGATGTGTACTAGGACTAGAAAGTGTTTTTTTATAACTAACACAGCAGATGTTCTAAGAAAATGTCTCTACGTAAGGATGTGTATTTTCTGCGAATGTTGGGGACTAAACTTCTACCACGTTTAATGGCAATGTACCAGACTGTAGCCTTGACTGAAGCACAGGGTGCTCAAGAATGCGTTGTTTGAGAACACAGTGCTGAACTAAGCAAAACAATTTGATAGAAGAAATTAAAACAAGACCGTAAAACTGGTTATTGTTAAAATAACAGTGTGTAGCTGAATAAAATATATCTAGGTCAAGGTGCACAGCGGCCTAGTGTATTAAACTAACGTGCATGGAGCTATACTTAAAATGGCTACACAACACAGTGGGCCGTGCATTGAATTTCCTGTCACTACGCTGGCGCTGCGTCGATCTTCTGATTGTGAAGTCGGGCTACGTCATTCCGGTTCGGCGTGCAGTGAAATTTTCACCGCGGTGCAGGCTGTGTGTCGTTTCTGCCAGGCTGTGCATCAAATTTCGCTGCACAAGGAGTCCTTCTTGAAGAAATTAAGGCGGTCATTCAGACCGCGGCGGGCAGCGGTCGCCGCCCGCCATGCGGTCACCGCCAAATGGCCGCTCCGCGGTCAGGGGACCGCGGATGCCATTCGGGCTTTCCCGCTGGGCCGGCGGGCGACCGCCAAAAGGCTGCCCGCCGGCCCAGCGGGAAAGCCCCTGCAACATAGAAGCTGGCTCCGAATTGAGCCGGCGGTGTTGCAGGGGTGCGACGGGTGCAGTAGCACCCGTCGCGATTTTCACTGTCTGCAAAGCAGACAGTGAAAATCTTCATGGGGCCCTGTTAGGGGGCCCCTGCACTGCCCATGCCAGTGGCATGGGCAGTGCAGGGGCCCCCAGGGGCCCCACGACACCCGTTCCCGCCATCCTGGTTCTGGCAGTGTAAACCGCCAGAAACAGGCTGGCGGGAAGGGGGTCGGAAACCGGTGGGAAACTGGCGGGAAACCGCTGGTTCCCCTTTTCTGACCGCGGCTTTACCGCCGCGGTCAGAATGGCCCTGGAAGCACCGCCAGCCTGTTGGCTGTGCTTCCGTGGTCCCCGGCCCTGGCGGTCATGGACCGCCAGGGTCGGAATGACCCCCTAAGTCTTTTTGGTCCTGAGACTTCAGGGAACAGGAGGCAAGCTCTATCCAAGCCCTTGGAGAGCACTTCTTTACCTCAGCCAGAGAGCAGCAAGGCAGCAGGGCAACACCAAGGCAGCAGTCCTTCACAGAGAGCAGTCAGGTGAGTCCTTTGGGCAGCCAGGTAGTTCTTCTTGGCAGGATGCAGGTTCTGGATCCAAGGTTTATACCCAAAAGTGCCTTTGAAGTGGGGGACTTCAAAGAGTGGCTTAGAAGTGCACCAGGTCCCTTTTCAGTTCAATGCTGTGTGCCAGGGTCCCAGTAGGGGGTGTGGCAGTCCTTTGTGTGAGAGCAGGCCCTCCACCCTCCCAGCCCAGGAAGACTCATTCAAAAGGCAGATGTGGGCAACTGTGGCTGAGTGTCCTGTGTTTCGGGGTGTGTCTGAGTGAATGCACAAGGAGCTGTCAACTAAACCCAGCCAGATGTGGATTGTAAGGAACAGAAATGTTTAAGTGCAGAGAAATGCTTACTTTCTAAAAGTGGCATTTCTAAAATAGTAATATTAAATCCAACTTCGCCAGTCAGCAGGATTTTATATCACCATTCTGGTCATACTAAATATGACCTTCCTACTCCTTTCAGATCAGCAGCTACCACTCAAACAATGTATGAGGGCAGCCCCAGTGTTAGCCTAAGAAGGGAGGTACATGTCCTGCTTTTTGCCTACACAGCACCCTGCCCTATGAGTGCCCTCTACTAGGGACTTATAAGTAATTTAAATAGTCCAATTGGGTATTATCCAATGTTACCATGTTTAAAGGGAGAGAGCATGTGCACTTTAGCACTGGTTAGCAGTGATAAAGTGTGCAGAGTCTTAAAACCAGCAAAAACAAGCTCATTGCAAAAATTACTCATCCTAGGTTTTTAACAGGTTTTTCAGTATTATTATTAACCTGTCTGTGTTAATATAACTGTTGTCCAAACATGGACTTCTTTTAGACTAGGGCCACATATAATAGCGCTGGTGAACATTTGACATATCACCTGTTGAGATGGAGACTCAGAAGTAGCTGGTATTCTTTCACACGTTTTAGTTGGACCAAAAGCAATTTATTTGCCCAAATCACTGACTTGTGGTAGGAGATCGAAGAGTACACCCGATAAACAAGATATTCTGAGGTAGACACTCTCAAACAAGGGCCCAGATTTAAGAAGCTCTAATGCCACATTAGCTTCATTTTGTTGGTGTTAAGCTTTAAAAATCGCCACACAATATTTACAAAGTGGTGCAATGCATGCATTGCACCACTTTGTAACCACTTGCGCCACATTATGCCTGGGGGTGTTCCCCTGTTATGGGGGCCACAAAATTGCACAAAGAAATCTTCATTTCTGTAGCACTTTTAATGCCTGCACAGAGCAGGCGTTCAAAGGAGGCACACATTATTTATAATGGCCTTCAATGTGCTTTGCAGGACTTGCATCAAACTTTTTAACACTAATACTGCAGAGCGCCAATCTAGAGTCAAAAGCTTTGAAGCTAGGTCCTTAACTACAGTCATGGTGCGCCGTAGGTTAGGGGGTGCCAAGGGGCACAGAAAAGTGGCGCTGTATTGGATGCAGTGCCACTTGTCTTAAATCTGCCCCAAGGTTTTTAAACTACATACACATTACTTTTCCTCAGAATGTTATGTGACTAGTTAGTCTATATCCCAAATACAATGTTCTACAAAACTATGGGCCTTATTTACTAGCACCTTATACCACCGTAGCATCATTTATTTTTACCCTTTGGAGGCGCAGAACGGTCCCCCACCCGTGCCATATTTACAACCTGGTGCAATTATAGCACACATTATACCTGCGCCATGAATAATGTATGCAATGGAGGCGTTAACCAGCTAGGAAACCCGCAGGAATGGCACAGTGAAATCTACAAGATTTCACTGCCTCATCCTGGTTTCATTTTTACCGCTGGCTGAAGGGAAGGCTTTAAAGTGACGCTAGGCTGTTTTCAATGGGCCAACATTTTTGATGCTAGTTCAGCAAAGTGTCACCACTGCGTCAGAAATTCTGATGCAGATGTGTTATCAAGCGCCATGGTGATCTGTATTGTAAATACAGCACTACCATGGTGTTGTTAAGGACATGCTGGGTGGTGCAAGCAATCTGACGCATTGCGACCAATGTGCCAGATTGTTTTAAATGAGGCCCTAAATTTGTACCTATTTATCGCGCACTATGTGCTGAATTTTTCTTTACATATTGTTTTTACAAATTAAAAATAAAAATAAAATTCAAGTCAACTAGTGAGAATTGCGTTGGGGCAGAATACTTTTTCTGTTATTTTAGCTTCATATATGCCTTTGTCAAAACATTTTACTAGTTGACTGGAACAATGCTTACTACTTTTTCTATAGGAATATGAACACTTTTCATTTTCTGCTGTTTTAGAGATGTCTATAATTATCACTGTTTAAAAGGGCTTGATCGGATGTGTGAATGTTTCTAAAAGTATAGCTTACTGACAACACTGTGAAAAATAGTTTACATGGATATGACTATATTTTATTAAACTTTGTAAACTTACCAAATGCCCGTGTTTTAAAGACTGAGTTGCTCATGTGTGGACTGAATGCCGCGTGTATTGATGACGTGAAGAGACTTGATGGCATCGTTGTCTGAGCTGACAGCTCATAACAAGTTACAGCGTGGGCAAGAATTCATACTTTCGTGATCACCCGCTTCACACTAGTCTGACAGAAGCTCCTCTGTCGACAGTGATCTGAATCTTTTATCAAGTCAGAAAAACGCTGGAAAAAAATAAGACAAAAGGAGAAACCTCAAAAAAATCTTTAAATTGTTGCATAGGCAGTTGTTGTAAATTGAAATCACATTGTTTTTTAAAAGGACGCAATAAACCGTGGTGATTGAGATTACTTTCACTTGGCATCTGCTAAGTGAATAGCTAGATATCGTTGTGATATAAAATGCGAGGCACGTGGACAGTTGTCTCAATTTCTTCTCACTTGTTCAGTTATAGATTGTCTGAGACCTAATAGACACCCTTGGAGGAAGAACTAAGGACAGTCGCACACACAGGCAGTAGATGGAGGAACTTAAACAATTCGATTTTAGTCACAAGCAAGTCCGTAGAGAAGCAGCACCACTGGACAAAAGTAGAGGAGATCTCAGGGAAAGGATTATTCAGAAAGGTATTTAGAAAAGTATATAAAACATGATAATCCTGCTGGATGCGTTTTACTGTACAGAAAGTCAGTAACAAGGCTATATGTAAAAGCTTTTTCATGATTGCAAAAGGTCTGACTCAGAGTGTGCAAGCACAAATTACTAAACCCATTTTGTGAGTCAGTATATTTTTTTCTAAGTCCTAAAATGAGTTTGGAAATGTATTAGGAATCTCTAGTTATTGATTTATTTGATGTTATTCTATAGTGAATTAAAACGATAACAAATAGATTTTCAGTTCATACTAAAACCAACATTCTAAAAATAACATACATCTAATTCTATTTTTTTAACAAGGAAGTATATATTATTACAGAAGAAAACATTACGTCATGTATAAATATTGAAGAACAGTTGTCAATCAACTGAAACTTACCAAATTGCGGAAACAAAGTGTGATGTACATTTGAGCAGAGGGAGGAGCCTTACTACTGTCAAGGGCTTTACTCCTGGTTAGGTCGAGCTTGCAAGGGTCCGTGGGATTTTAACCACGCCCATCTCTATCACTCATTCATGGGCCTGCCTTTCAAAAATCCTTTGTTATCATTGGTAAATGCTTTACGTTTGTCCCTCATTGGGCCAGTTTTGTTACAGCCTTGGCCATCGACCCTGTTACCTGGATATTTGCACGTTTGCCGATAAGTTTGACTGCAAGCATAACTTATTTTTCCTTTTGTGTCTCCTTCCCGCTCATGGTGGCTGTGGCGATTTGAATGGGCTTGTATTATTTGCAACATTCTTGAAAGGACCATGTTGCTTTTTTCAAGTAAAACAGAATTGTGTGCTCAGGAAGGAGTTCAGTTCTTTTTTAATTGTATTTTGGAAACACACAACGAAGACTCAGTTGACTGCACCTTTAGCCAATTAACTCTACTGGCGTTGAGGAGAACCAATGCAAGAAACATTGTTTCATATGAGATCTACCAGGAGAATAATTTCTCTCCCACGTTTTAGTCGAAGATTCTCCACATTAGTGAAAAACGTGACCAGTCCTTGTAGTGTTATTTACAGCAATGCGGTGTATAAAAATTGGTCGGAGGTGAATGGCTTTGCTCTTGGGGCAGGTATTTATCTCTCTCCACATGCATGCACACACATGGAGAGTTTGAAATAAATGTCTACTTCAGTGATGTCTCAGTGAATAATCTCTGGACTTCATTCATCAAATGAATATTGAAACTTGTTCTATTTATTATCCTTCTTTGTACTTTGTTGTAACTAAAGATTGTGCACCTGAGAAAAACCTGCCACTGCAGGGAGATCTCCCACTGCATGTCTTCCCAGAAAGATGGAGCTTACATGCTAGTCCCAGCTGCCTAGTGCATAAGGGCAGACTGTGGGGCACCCTACTCAAGGGTCCACCGTGGTGGGTGCCTACCGTGCAACACTTCTGCTACCATTCAATTATTCTTATCTCCCCACGGGCCACAACAACACTACAGCTGGCCCCCCAGGTCGTGCTTGTACCACAAGGACACTACAGCAGCCCCTCCAGGTCACCCTGTCATCTTCCTACTGGTTGTCTCATTTGTGAGGGAGAGAACAGCCTGGGCCTTCTGTATCTACCGCAAGGTGCCAACCCATGTGAACACTGCCACACACACCGGCCCCACCGCATTATCACATGACCCAATGCAGGGGCCACAAATAGCCCACCTGCAGGTGACAAGGTGCTCTCCGTCACCTTCCCATGGTGTCTTATTAGTACATAATGGCACCAAGAGAAATCATTCCACCACGCTTCTGCACAAGTGTGAGAAGGTGTGCTCTCTGTCTAACACATGCTAACTCCTCTGTTTGGGGGGGTCACTTGGCATGATATGCAAACGATGGGCCTAGTGTTTCAGAACATGTACTTGGAGTGTAGTGCAGCACAGCCACAAGAAAAGTCATGCAACACATTTGGTTTTGATAGCAACATCGTATCACAGGTTACACAATTATGGCTTTTTTTTGCTTTTTATATACTGGGAGGGTGTCTCGAAGTCCTGACCCCATAGGCACAACATGCAGACTAATTCATACACACTGGCCCTCATTATGACCCTGGCGGTCAGCGGTAATATGGTGGAAAGTACTGACAACAGGCTGGCAGTACTTTCCACCATAATATGACATTGGCAGTTTGGCTGGAGCCAAACCGCTAATGTACCACACTGACCGCCATGGCGGTAATGGCCGCCAGGCTGGAGATATCAATCTCCAGCCCGGCAGCCGTCACTGTACCACCTGTGGGATAATGAACCCACCTGCCGCCATGGTTTCCGTGGCTCCCATACACCACAAAAATCATGGCGTTAAGCACTATCAGTGACAGGGAATACATTCTCTGTCACTGATAGAGGTCTTACCCACTCCCACACCCCTCCCCACATTTCCCCCAAACCCTTCCTCTCCAAACACCCCCTTCATTCACGCCCCTCCCTTCACACACGCATACACACCAATTCCCATAGTCATCCACGCATGCATACATCCATTCACACACACACATCATCACACTTTCATACATACTCGCAGACACAAATTCACAGAACACAACATACATGCATTCACACATCCATACATGCACATACATTTGACACAGAACACACACCCACATACATGCAAGCACAAACATTCACACACACAACGCCCCCCTCCCCTGTCAGAGCACCCACTTACCTGTGTTTAGGGGGTCCTCCAGCAGGAGAAGGGGCGGGGTGCTGCTACCAGCAGCAGCATCCACCAGCAGAACACCGCCAGGCTATATTATTTCTCATAATACAGGTGGTGGAGGTCTACTGCCGTGCCTCTGCGGTAGGCGGTTATTATTGCCATTTACATAATGAGGGTCTATGTCTTGAGTGAAGTTTGGGAAAATGTTTCTTTCTTTCTAACACCTCTGCTGCTGCACAGTGGTTCTGCACACATTACAGTTATCCGGTCAGAGCGATAGTGATTTCATGTTCTGAGTGTGTTTATATAGTTTGGTAAGGTTATCCATTTAAAAACAAAACATTGAGTATGCTGCTCATTCCAGTTTAGCAGGCCACAGACCAAGCAGAGTTTTAAAATAATAGTGTCCACAGTAGATGGAAAGAAGAACACAGTCAAAAATATGGAATACCTCACAGACTTGTTATTTAATGGCCATTTTATTGGATTTGAGATGCTGCTAAATAAAAATGCAAGTGGATATATGGGATTTAGTTTAAGGAATACCTGCATAATTAAAAGGACTCAGTGCAGGAACATTTGTACAAGGGTTAAAGGGATGACGTAGTTTGGGTGGAAAAACAGGCATGAGCATGAAACAGCCTCTTGCACTAACAATAATTACACAGTCGGTGTCAGAAAGTTACTCCTAATATTGATTGAGCTTGGTTAGAACAACCTTTTGCAGAACTAGGGAGTGTACGTAATTAGCACAGTAAAAAACGGATTGCCAGAGACATAGAGGTGATGACATGTCTGCTCTGCTGGTCTCTCACAAGCACACACATAATGCATACACAGAACTCATATTTCCCTATATTAATCCACCACAAATCCTTTTGGGTTCTGGTATAGCGTGCTACTTGCTGAAAAATGCTTTGGCGCCTCACTCAGGGGTTACTCTTACAATTATAACAAAGGTGCAGGGGACAGTACGTTCTCATACCTGGCTCCTTCAGCCTGGAACAACATCCCACAACACATCAGAGCTTTCTTGTCTTCTTTTTGACTTCCACAAAAAGCTGAAGGCCTCGCTCTTCAAGCAAGCCCTCCAGGACTGGTCTCACACACCAGCTACATTACACTTCACATATTCTTTCCCCTGGTGCCTTCTTCTACCCTCCTTCTCACTTTCTTCTCTTCCTCCATTCTCCTCCACTCTGAAACCATCACTCCTACTCCACTCATCCCGCTTCTTGTCCCTTCTGTCTAGCCTCCTTCCTCACTTCTTCCTTTTCTCATTCCTACCCAAGGACATCTTAAGGATTTTAGGAGTCGTGGGCCAAATGTATTTTGGGAGCCCCTGTTTGAAACAACTCTGAATTTATGATCCGATTTTTAGTTTTTCATGCCATTTTTGGCAATGTCACCAACAGTTCACAGGCACACTGGCCCAAATTATTATTTGGGGATACTGATGGGTATTGAGGTTGAGAGTGCAAGCACCTTGATCTCTTGTAGGTCTAGTGGGCTTTTAACCACACCCATTGCATGCCCATCACTTTCACTTAATCCTTGCACACACACCCCTCATCCGCACCCTTGCACACACCCCCCTCTTTGGCACACTTGCACACAGACACCTCCCTCACTCGTACACTTGCACACAGACACGCCCACACTCACTCACAAACACTCACTGACACCCCCATTCGCACACACATGCACTCCGATACTCCCACCCCTCTGCATACAAACACACACGCACTCGCACCCCGCCATGACCCACTCCCCTCTGCATACATGCAGACAAACACAGCCTCCACGCACACCTACATACGCACAAGCACACCCATTCAGGCACACATACACGCACACACCACACACACACATGCACCCAACACCCTCCACCCTCTCCTCCTTTTGGACAATCAACTTACCTTTTTCCAGTGAGTTGGTCATCCGGGCGGGGAAGGGTCCTGGCATATTCCACTGCCAAAACAGCACTGGCAAAAGGACTCTGGCACGCCATATTAAAGTATTATCGTAATACGGCAGACGGTGTCTTGTTGGCGTGGCAGTGCTGGTAATGGAACTGCCTCTTCAACTCTGGTAGCAAGCCGACGGAGTCGGACTTCCGCCCATAAATAAGCAGAAGTCCAAACAGGATTCCTTATAGGGTGGTCAACCGACCGCCAGCACTGGCGGTCCATTGACGGCAGCGGGTTCGGCGGTCTGCTTAACAGACCTCCAAAACTGTAATGAAGCCCTATGTCATTCACGTAGAGTAGATTGAAAACACTGAAGTTATGCAGTCTGAGCAATTTTGATATGACAATTTCCAAAGCTTGTGAGATGTCAGTCATGAGCAGATTAAACAGGTAGGGTGCCTACACTCAGCCCTGTTTTATGCCCTCCATTGTTTGATTTGAACTCAATATTCTTTCCCCTGCAACCAATTTTATTCAGGTCCATGCCTTTAAGTAAAGAAGCTGAATGGTTTTTAGTAGTGAATCCAATATGACCTTCTTCATAATATTTAGACCAGAGGTATATTTCTGTCTACAGTGTGGAATGCTGTCTTATAGTCCACAAAACAGAGATAATTTCAGTTTTTTCCCTTCATTTTATCAATTAAGAAGGAAGGCAGCATGATGTTTGCAGCAGTTCCAATACCCTTTGCAAAGTTTGGCTGATTTATTGAAATTAGCGTGATCTCTTCCGACAAGCTGGTAAGATCTTTCAGAGGGCTGTAGCAAAATATTTAGCTTCAACGTCCAGTAGTGCTATTAGTTGATATTTTGAAAAGTCTTTTCTATCTCTGCCATTGAATACTAGGCTTAGTATCAAGCCTCACCAGCTTACCAGAATTATTTAAGTGTGCAAACTATAATTAAATAATATGCTGAATTTCCCTACTCAGAACTCCGGATCATTCTTAAATAGGGTTTGAGGGATTCCATTAGGGCCAGGTTTACCATCACCTCGGCCTTGTCTTATGACAACAGAAATCTGTTTTGCAGTAATTGGAGATAACTTACTTCAGGTATTATTTCCAAATGTCGTATTAGATCCCTCTTTCTCCGGATGCATGCCTGGGATGTGTGTTGTTAGATGTTTAACTTGGGCCATTTCAGTTACATAAGATGGACAGAATGGCTATTAACTTTGTGCCAGAAATTCTTTGCATTGTCTTTTGTGCAGACTTCATTACTTTTCTGCCAATACAGATCCTGCTATAGTGTGAAGACTTCTCACAAAGATTTGGATAGGATTTCCACAGGGTATGTAACTCAGCGAGGCCTCTTTGCCTCTGATGACTCTTATGGATTGGTTAAGCTTCTTCTTTGTCAGCAGTGGCATTCATGATTGGCGTCTGAATCTAGCAGTGCAGAGCGAAACTGATACAGAGCAGAATTTGGCAGGAGTACTTATTGTATGCTTGTCATTAGAATTAACGAGAAAGCTACCCATAAATGTATCTGATCAGGTTGGCTGGCCTCAAGTGATTCTGAGATCTGTTTGGCTGATAGTTCAATAGCATCTATTAATTTGGCTGACCACTTAATTCTTTTATAGCTAATCATATGAGTTATTCCAATATTATCATTTGTTTCCCCATACATTTGATGGTCTAAGTGCCAATGTTATTGATTGAGGAAACTGGTCATTGTCCAATGTGGGATCTATATCAAAAGTCACCACTGCTGAAAAGAGATAGAGCCAAAAAGGTGAAATCCAATATTGATTAGCTGGGAGAAAAGTGGTGTGAGTGCCAGAGGTGCTTACTATTGAAGTCTACCGTTCAATGACCTTAGTAAGGCTATTACAGACCCATGGTGATGTATCATTCAGTGAACTTAACCCCAGCTGTTGCAGCTCCTCTGCTAGCTCGACTCCTAATTTATCTCCCCGCTTGGCGCTCATTGCCTGCACAGACTGCAGGGATATTCCAAATTCTGTTTTGTGCCTTAATATCTTCATCAATGTCCGAGACATGTTAATAATATTGTTGAAGTCTCCAGAGAGAAAGATTTAAGGATATGGAGATCTTTTTATTACCACTAGGATTGTGTGCAGAATTATTGCATTGTTTCTTCTTTTGTTTTCATGTTAGAGTGAATATACACATGTAATAGTAAAAGCAAAGTCTTAAACCTGGCAGTCCAATTAGTAATTTCTAAAATCTGCAGGCCTGGATGATCGGTGGGAATTACCTCATATGATCCCTTTATTGATTCAGTATCGTAATTTGCCAAGCCCACCATTGGTTGTCCAAAAACGGAATCCTTCACTGCAGGCCTATCAAATATGATGTACCCAGGTATGAAAACTGGATGCATGGACTATTGTTATGTTGGGGGTTAACAAACTGCACTCCACGAATGATGTATATTTTTGAAGTCTATTGATAAATCACAGAACAAGTGTCCCTCAGCGACCAGCATCCAAGAAGCCCAGCAACAACTGACTTTCTCGGAATGTCCCCTCAGACATAAAACAAAAAATTCTACATCATGATCACGAGCGGGGCCCTGGTTTCACAGTGCTCAAGAGCACACTCCTTGGTTGCTATAACATTAATGAAAACTCACCACATATAACAACCATGTTTCTTAGTACATCATTATTTGAAATATTTCCCAGTGACTTAAAACATCTGGGTCTAAACTATTTGGAGCTAGGCCCTGAATGTTCTGTGAACATATTTTAAGCAATCCATTATTGCTGGTTTCTTTTATTGTTTTAGGTCATTGTTCTATTGTTGGCTGTAAAATTGTTAGTAACCAAGACCAATCATTTATTTACAATCTTCTGGTGAGCCCCCTCGGGCTTGAGATAATCACCTCGTTGGTTACGATAGACGAGCTATTACTTATAACAACCCATAAGATCGACATGGGTTGTTTTTTAGCGTCTGGTCGACTGCTGACCTGTGTTATTCTCAGTCCCTGGGGTGAACTGAGTTGTTTTCCCACTGGAAGGGCCATTAAATTTTTTGGTAGTAGAGTTGTTGGTTAGCCAGGGTGACCATAGCACCTGATTGTAATTTTCAATTTTTTGAACGGGCCTTTTCTTTCAATACTTCATGTGCTATTTTCCCATTCACCCAGATGACTAAAGTGCCCCTTCTTTCGAATGTGGCAGTAGAAAGCTATGGGTCTAATATACAAGCTAGCCAATGACTCCAAAGACAGAATTTCTTTTAATAGCCTTGGGGTGTTTCTCTGGTTCATTATGTCAAAGAGACCACAATATTTATATTGGGGGATAAATGAAAGCTTATCACCAGCCTGTGTAATTCTTTGGACTTTCAGAGTGCCGATTTTTTAGAACATTTGATTGAGTTTCGATACCAGATCCCTGTCATTTATTGTCAACATCAGGACAGTGCGTGCTCTACGGGTGACAAAAATGCAAAAACCCAGTCTTTATGAAAGAGCATAATTGATGCATTGTGTTGTTAACCTTTTGCATTGCAGAGTTTTACCTTGAAACCACTATTAATGATGTTTTCAAATAATGTTCATTTGCAAGGTATTGCTGAAGGCTTACAGAGTGTATCAGGGTGTGGTCCCTCTCTAGAACCTTCTAGAAGCTTTCCCTGCAGCATGACTGGGTGTGGTTTGTGGGCTGGGCCAGACTCTATATAAGGGAGTCAGCCCAGCTCCACGTGCTCACTATTCAGAGGTCCAGGTGCAGAGCAGCAGCATTCTCTTGAGCTCTTGTTCCGGAGGCCTACCTTGGCGTTCCAGGATTTCCCCGCATTTGTTTGGTGATCCTTGAACAGGGTGGTAAGACGGAGGTCGGGCTGGGCTCCTGACCCCGTTCTAAGAGACTCTTGAGTTTTGGGGCCTACACGAGAAACTTTCAGAGTACGCAAATCATTGTTCTGATTCAGATCTTGGTGTTCAGATTGGCAAAGGCTTGCGCGATCATTTCATGGCATTTGCATATTCTTGTTTAAATCGTCAGTGTGCACGATTCATTTATCCCATGTAAATCTTGATGTTCAGATTGCTTACAGAGTGCGCAATCATTTCATGGCATTTGCATATACTTGTTGGAATCGGCAGTGTGCACAATTCATTAATCATTTAAACCTTGATGTTTAGATCGCTTTCAGAGTGCGCGATCATTTCATGGCATTTGCATATTCTTGTTGGAATCGGCAGTGTGCGCAATTTATTCCCGCATTCAAACCTTGATGTTCAGATCGCTTACAGAGTGCGCAATCATTACATGGCATTTGCATATTCTTGTTGGAATCGGCAGTGTGTGCGATTCATTCCCGTATTTAAACCTTGATGTTCAGATCGCTTACAGAGTGCGCAATAATTTCATGGCATTTGCATATTCTTGTTGGAATCGGCAGTGTGCTTGATTCATTTCCCGCATTTAAACCTTGATGTTTAGATGGCTTACAGAGTGTGCGATCATTTCATGGCATTTGCATATTCTTGTTAGAACCGGCAGTGTGCGCGGTTCATTTCCCGCATGTAAAACTTGGTGTTCAGATTGCTAACATTGTCCGTGATCATTTCATGCCAATTAAAACTTTGATGTGTAGTGTTTCCTGAAGTGCACACATTTATCCTGAGCCTATGGATTTCCTGTGAAGATGATAAATTCAAAATGTGCCCTTCATGTGCATATTAAGTCCCTAGTACAATTCCAATAGTTTTCCAGGGAATGTTTCAGATTGTCTTGTCCTCATGTTAAAAATGCATTGTTTGTTCTGAAACAGTATTCTAGAAGGTTCTTGAATTTCTAGACTGTATGTGATATATCATGAAAAGCTCATATGAAACATTGGATTAACCCATTCTTGATTCATTCCAGGTACCTAGATTTCTTGATGCCTCGTTAGAGTCTAGTTCTAGGACATTCATGTTTCTTCAGTCTAAGTGTTATTTCATGTTCCGAATATCATTGAACTCTGAATTCAACAGAGTGTTATTTCATGTTCCGAGTATCATTGAACTCTAGATTCAACAGAGTGTCATTTCATGTTCTGAATATCATTGAACCCTAGATTCAACAGAGAGTTTTTATGAACCTCAATGTGATTATATCTTGATATTGTGTTGTTTAACCTTTTTGCTTCCTACAGGTCTCCTTCCCAGCTCTTCCCTTCCTAATCCCCTTTTCCCCACTTGGACTTTCTCAGGCTCTGTGATGTTCTATCAGAGTTTTGGAGCTGTCTAGTGGTGGACATGTTAGGAGCGTACGCAGGCCCCAAGGATCTGATCTCCCTGACACTTATCTTACCTTCTACCAATGTAGCGAATGTAGATACATCTCCTATTTGTTTGACTTTTCGCCCTTGTGCTTGCAGAGCTGGGATCTTCCCTGGACCATGTCCTGTTATTGGTAGCAGGAGAACTTCAAGTGTCTCCTCTACTGATAAGGCTTTTTAGGAGACCAATTAAGAATTATGATCATCTGCCAAATTCAGAGGGGCTAGATTTTGTGCAAAGAATTAAGTGCTAATTATGTTTGCTCTGTTTTCTATAGTTGAGCTTGGCAAATCCTTTGTGTGACTTTAGTTATTTCCATTGACTTTATTTATGTTTGGGCTGGGTGCCTTTTTGTCAGGACCTTCATCCCAGTGCATTTTAGATGACACATGTTTGCCTATAGGCTGCTGTACGAAAGTTCCCACTTATGAATATATCCTGTGCAGCTATCTTTTTTGATGTGTCAATGTTTTGTTTTGAATCTCATATTCTTGGCTGTCTATCGAGGGTCTATTAACTGTTAATGTCTTGCTAGATGATGACTCCATATCTGTTTGTTTTGGTTGCACTTGGGACTTAGCAAAAATTGGGAATAGGTTCTTCATAATCTAGTTTTTCCCAGTGCCCGTGATCTTTTTGTTGTATGCCTTTAGCTGTCTTTCCCTTTACCTTTTTGTTTGGGCTTGGCCCACAACGTTTTCTTCTGATTTCAAACTGTGTCACTTTTTATTTGCTGTTAGAGTCTCATTTAGTTTTTTGTCCTTGTGTCTCTGAGAGGATGGTAGATGATGAGGCAGGGAAGCTGGCGTCACCTGGAGCTATTGATTGACTTGGGGGATCATGTGGTATCATTGTGGCTGGGCTAATAGAGGTCTCTGAGTGACTCTGTCGCTCTACTTGTTAGACTAGTTTGGTACTCCTTTGTTTGTTGCATCTCTTTTCTCTGATAAAACTGTGTCCAGGATTTTTGGTAATTAATGGGATTAGTTTATCAATCACTGCCAAGCATGAGCAGCTTCTCTGTTTTGTTGGCGAAACCTGCGTGGCTGGACAGTTTGATAGATTAGGCATTGCCTCCTGCTGAGCCAATACGAGATTGTTAATATTGAATAGACTAGTTTCAATGTCTGAGATGTATACAGTTAAAAAGTTAAGCAGGTCCATCTGCAAGTCTAGTTTCTTTGATTGATAGTTTAAGGCATCAAGAGTCCTTTGAGAAGTTTTTCAGAGTAAGTTCCAGGTGCTTTATAATGAATCTGCCAAAGTAGGAGTACCTTGTTGGTGATCTGTAGCTGGATCCTGTGTCTCTGAGGGCTTGCAGAGCCCTACACGATCTTCTGGTATCTTTGCCTGTTGATTTCTATCTGTTACTTTATGTGGCATTTCAGAGGTCATCTCTAACTCTATATCATGTAGAGTAAGGACAGAGGAGTCTATCTCATTTAATAATTCCTTTTCTAGTATAACTCTTTCATGAGCTGCTGCAACTGTGGCTAGTGCTTCTGTAATTTCTTTCAACCTGCCTGTAAATATCCAAACTACCCAAACCCTTATGCAGTTTTGAAATATCCGAGCACTCATCTCATCAAAGAACACCAGAGGACAGATTTTCTAATATCTCATGCGAATTACACTAGCAACCTAAGTGTTCAGTGTCAAGACTGATTTACAGATAATGGGGTTCCAACTGAGGTGCCTTGGTGGGCAAAAGTATGATGGGTTGGAATGCCACAATGAACTTTTGCCACCGATTAGATCAATAGCATTGCCAAATTGTACATCTGAAGTTCTGCCATCCCCATCCTGCCCTCGTAGACCAATGACCGACATCTGGTCCATGTTATAGGGGGTGGTCATTTGGCCCACAGGAAATTTTATATTGATGATGTGAGATTCTTGAACCAGCTATTAGGGGATCCACTGCTGGACGTTTTGGAGGATGTAAAGGTATTGAGGTAAGATCATCATTTTGAAAAGGGCCACATGTCCCAGTACATTAATATACCAGGTCTGCCATATATTGATGAGTTCCAAGGAGTCCCCCCAGCTCTTCAATTGTTTGGTTTTCATCAGCCGTTGTGTCATCAGGGTTGCATTAGTGTCTATAATGGGGTGGGGTTTAATGTGGCATTAAAGTCTCCTCCTATGATAATCGAGCTGGCTGCACTTATACCACCCCCATTTTTCTAATCTGAAAAGGGAGAAAGACTAAGGGCCATATTATGAGTTTGGCAGTTGGACTGCCAGACCAACATGTTGGCGGCCCTGAAAAAAACACCATGTTGGCGGACTTTCAGATCGCCCTATTACGAGTTGCACAGGCAGGACCACCAACCTCCAAGTAAAAATTGCAGACCTCCAGCAGTGCAGCAGGTTGGAAATAGGGGTCTGACCTCTATCGCCGATAGCACCGCTCCCAACCACCAAGCACATTACACACACACAGTTGCCATGGCTGTCCCTTAATGGTAGTAAAAAAAAAATGGCAATCTGAACCACAACAGTTCCTGGTCAACAAAGTAATAGACAACTACACATTGGAAGAATCTGAAAACAACACAGCTGAAACACATTGGCCAAGTGGACACACCTGCAAAGGACTATATAAAACATACCCCTTCAGACCTCAATCCCTTGCATCTGCAACACAAAACACAGAAGCCAGAGTGCCTTTTTTCTTCAGAGTACCTATATTAGGCTCCCCTATTTTTCACCTTCCCAGAGAACACCGTGCACGCACTTTTGTCCATTCACACCCTTTTGCACTTCCCCAATTTAGTAAGTCACTGTCACCCGTTTTTGTTTTCCACCATGTCACGTCCTAAAAATCCTTGTTTTTCAGAAGTTAGAGTCATGGTGGATGAAATCATAAGAGTAGAGCCACAATTGTTTGGAGCACAAGTCCAGCACACTCCGAAGGAAAATAGAAATGTGGGACTCGATCGTTGATAGAGTGGATGATGTAGGCACCACCCTGTGCACAAAGTAGGACATCAGGAAAAGGTGAAACAACCTCAGAGGCAAGGTCTTTTCCTATGTTGCCATATCTTGGGTAGCCTCTGTTTTGCCTGAACTGGTGTCAAGATGATATTTTCCGACTATCCTCCCAAGTGTAAATGATCTGCACATTTCAGTAGCTGCTTGAGTCAAAATGAATTGGCATGCTTCACATGTCAATAACCCAATCCTACAGTCACTTGCCACAATAGGATTAACTGCAACTTAAATTTGTACAATATCTCTGCTTACTGTAACTTTAAACCATTGGAGGTAGATATAACAATATAATCAGTAACATTGTACCTTTTACATCAATAGGTCGAGCTGCCTCTGGGCACACAGAGGCCACAGAACAGACTGCCAGGCTGTCAGTGACAAAGACACTCCTGGACGTGAAGAACAGTTCTGGCCCATCTGTGCAACTCACTGTGCCGAAATCAACACCTCCCAGATTCACAGACAACCATTCGCCCCCCAACCTGTGTCCCTAGCACAGTATCTACCATCTCGTGCTTCCCAGTCCTAGGAACATGAGTTTCAGCGCACTACTTCCAACAATGAGGATCCAAGAAAAAGTTGGAGAGGGCACCTTGTGGCAAAGGCACAGGCCTGTGGGGTAGGGTGTGTGAAATGGATGCTTAGGGCCAGCGGGGTTAGGGAAGTGGGGCTGCTGTCAGCCAGAACACAATCAGCCACATCTTGGGGTTCTATCAGGAGTCCCAAGGTGTGATGGGCCAGGTCTTGATTGAACTCTGGGAAAACAAGCAGCTACAGAGGTACATGCATAGGACATGTGGGAACAGACGGAGGCCCACAGTACCAACATGCCTTACCTAACAGTGCTAAGGGACATTCACCCCACCTTTGTCAGGGCTTTTCAACAACAGTCTACCCCTTCCTTTGTCTCATCAACCCCATGTACATCAAAATCTGTGCCAGCCACTAGAAGGAAGGCCCTGCCAGAGGAGCCAGCCCAAAAAAACCCTGCCTCTGTAGCAGCAGACCTCCCCCCATGCAAGCAGGGATGTCGAGCAAAAGAATCGAGGAGGCACAATGGCAAGACACCCACCACTGCCAGTAAGTGACCTCTTCCTAAAGGACCTCCTTTGTGTGCTGCATATTCACTCTGTTGACTGATACTCAACCATCTGCGAGTTCCAAAGGAGGAGTACTCTGGACTTTGGACTCCCAGTGGTGTGGCATTTACTTCAATGATTTAATTCACCATGACTGACCCTTTCTCTTTACATGTTTGTTTCTTTCTGTTCCAAATGTATTTTCTGTATTAACAATGTAATAAATTCATCTATCACAAATTAATTGTCTGCTTGCTTAATTTTCACATTTACCTATGTAGAGATGTGAGGCCATGTGAACTATACGATGAGGAGACAAGTTACTTGTACAAACAAGGATATGTTACAGGTCCATAGTGTCCAGCTCAGGTTTACAAACATTACACACAAACACATACATATAAGTGTCCGGTCAAACCAAACATTTTATTACAGTGTTCAGCACATAGGCTGTAAATATGTCTGGACTATTGGAAACAAGAATGAGTGACTCATATTGAGTAAATCAATATATTTATAGGTACAGACCTCAGACAACAGAAGGCAAGGATTTGTCAGACATTTTCCTGTAGAATAGGCAGACATTAAAGTGGTTGAACCATATCACATACCACACAAAGTAATACAACATCACACTATCCAAGATATAGACAGACGACATTACAATTGTTCCTGATCACAGGGCCATCATAATCCATTTCTGATGGTATGACACACATATATTATAGTGTTGTGGCACAGGCACTGTGGCCTGTATTGAAGAAGCACATCTACAGCTATATAGAGGTCATAAAAAAGAGTGTTTAGCCAATGTGAATGAAAAATGACTTGGTAAAAAGCTAGGGCTACATATTTTCAGACCACATGATGACACACATGCTGCATCAGGGACACAACAACATACAAAAAGTACAATGGGCACTTCTGGACCTCCACTCAAACAGTATGCAAATTGTTTTGGTACAGGTCTCATATATCCAAACACTGCAACCTACACAACCTGGAACAATTCATGTACAAAAAGCAAAACAAAGAGTATAGGCTTGAAACCATACCTATGACACAAGACACACAGCAAGCAACTGAAAAGAAAAGTACATTGCAAGGCAACTGACACAAACAAAGCAACATCATCAAGGTGGGGATGTGTCAAAAGCTATCTAATCAAGCAGTCTTTCACTAAATATTGCAGAGTATCAGCTCCCTAGCTGTTTCAAAAACACTCAACTCCACACATTCTCACAACTAAAGGTCATTGTATAGTCACAGTCATGACAACACATGACATACTAACACTCATGAAAAGTAGCTGTTGAGATCTTTTCACAAGACAGCTCCTTCTGCTTCACCACTGTCGTCGTCTCTTGGCATTTCAGGAGTGTTACCCGGTGGCACTGCAGACTCCCCCTTCTCTGGGATGTACTGGATATTCTTCCGCAGGATGATGTTGTGGAGCATGCAGCATGCCACAGTGATCTGCCACACTCTCCTGGGTGAGAAAAAGAGGGCTCTACCAGTCCTGTCCAGAAACCTCAATCTGGCCTTCAGAAGCCCAAAAGCCTGCTCCCCTGGCCGCTGTGCTCTTCCATGGACCTCATTGATGCAGACATACCCTGGTGTAGTTAGATTCCTCAGTGGCATCGAAATCCAAGAATGGTTTGGATATGCTGGGTCTTTTGTTAAAGAATGGGACATAAGTGCAACAATGAGTCACTCACTTCATGATTGTGGCACCTGACATTGCACACACACAATCAGGACAGATATGACTTACCAACTAGCCAGGCCCTCTCTGGGTGCAATTGTGACATCAGCTGTGGTATGGTGCTGTTCCGAATTATGAAGGAATCATGGGCTGGTCCTGGGTAACGGGCACAGTGTATGGAAATACCATCTTGCCTGCCATGTTACCCCATATTTCACTGTATGTATGTTGTTTTAGTCCTTGTGTCACTGGGACCCTGCCAGGCAGGGCCCCAGTGCTCATAGTATGTGCCCCTATATGTGTTTCCTGTGTGGTGCCTAACTGTATCACTGAGGCTCTGCTAACCAGAACCTCAGTGTTTATGCTCTCTCTGCTTTCCAAATTGGTCATTAAAGGCTAGTGACTAAATTTACCGATTCACATTGGCATACTGGTACATCCACATAATTCCCTTGTATATGGTACACAGGGTATTGGGGTTCCAGGAGATCCCTATGGGCTGCAGCATTTCTTTTGCCACCCATAGGGAGCTCTGACAATTCTTACACAGGCCTGCCATTGCAGCCTGAGTGAAATAATGTCCACGTTATTTCACAGCCATTTACCACTACAGATAAGTAACTTATAAGTCACATATATGTCTAACATTCACCTGGTGAAGGTTGGGTGCAAAGTTACTTAGTGTGTGGGCACCCTGGCACTAGCCGAGGTGCTACCACATCGTTCAGGGCAAATTCCCTAGACTTTGTGAGTGCGGGGACACCATTACACACGTACACTAAGCATAGGTCACTACCTATGTATAGCGTCACAATGGTAACTCCCAACATGGCCATGTAACATGTCTAGGATCATGGAATTTTCATCCCAATACCATTCTGGTATTGGGGGGACAATTCCATGATCCCCCGGGTCTCTAGCACAGAACCTGGGTACTGCCAAACTGCCTTTCCGGGGTCTCCACTGCAGCTGCTGCTGCTGCCAACCCCTCCGACAGGTTTCTGCCCTCCTGGGGTCCAGGCAGCCCTGGCCCAGGAAGGCAGAACAAAGGATTTCCTCTGAGAGAGGGTGTTACAACCTCTCCCTTTGGAAATAGGTGTGAAGGGCTGTGGAGGAGTAGCCTCCCCCAGCCTCTGGAAATGCTTTGATGGGCACAAAATGCTTTGATGGGCACAGATGGTGCCCATCTCTGCATAAGCCAGTCTACACCAGTTCAGGGATCCCCCAGCCCTGCTCTGGCACAAAACTGGACAAAGGAAAGGGGAGTGACCACTCCCCTGACCAGTACCTCCCAGGGGAGGTGCCCAGAGCTCCTCCAATGTGTCCCAGATCTCTGCCATCTTGGACACAGAGGTGTTGGGGGCACACTGGACTGCTCTGAGTGGCCAGTGCCAGCAAGTGACATCAGAGGCTCCTTCTGATAGGCTCTTACCTCTCTTGGTAGCCAATCCTCCTAACTTGGTAGCCAAACCTCCTTTTCTGGCTATTTAGGGTCTCTGCTTTGGGGAATTCTTCAGACAGTGGGTAGCCTGCCTTCACCCTGCACCAGAAGCTCTGAAGAAATCTCCTGTGGGTCGACGGAATCTTCCCCCTGCTAACGCAGGCACCAAAAGACTGCATCACTGGTCCTCTGGCTCCCCTCTTGTCCAGACGAGCGTGGTCCCTCGAACACAGCAACTCTGTCCAAGTGACTCCAAGAGTCCAGTGACTCTTCAGTCCCAGTTTGGTGGAAGTAAGTCCTTGTCTCCCCACGCTAGACTGCAAAGCTGTGTACCGCATGATTTGCAGCTGCTCCGGCTCCTGTGCACTCTTCCAGGATTTCCTTCATACACATCCTAGCCTGGGTCCCCAGCACTCCATCCTGCAGTGCACAACCCTCTTAGTTGGCCTCCGACATCGTGGGACCCCCTTTTGTAACTTTGCGTGGACTCCATTTCACTATTCTTCTAAGTGCCTTTTGGGCTACTTCTGTGGGTGCTGCCTGCCTCTGTGAGGACTCTCTGAGTTGCTGAGTGCCCCTTCTGTCTCCTCCTCTAAAAGGTGACATCCTGGTCCTTCCTGGTCCTCAGCAGCACCCAAAAACCTCTACAGCGGCCCTTTCAGCTAGCAAGGCTTGTTTGTGGTATTTCTGCATGGGAACACCTCTGCAAGCTTTATCGCAACGTGGGACATCTCTCTTCCAAAGGAGAAGTCCCTAGTCCTCTTCTTTCTTGCAGAACTCCAAGCTTCTTCCAACTGGAAGCAGCTTCCTTGCACCTTCATCCTGGGTTTCCTGGGCTCCTGCCCCCCCCAGACACTGTTGCGACTATTGGACTTGGTCCCCTTGCCTTGCAGGTCCTCAGGTCCGGGAATCCATTGTCAGTGCACTGCTGGTGTTTATTGTTCTTGCAGAATCCCCCTATCACGACTATTGTGCTCTTTTGGGGTAGTAAGTGCACTTTACTCCTACTTTTCAGGGTCTTGGAGTGGGGTATCTTGGACACTCTGACTGATTTATCACAGTCCCAGTGACCCTCTACAAGCTCCCATAGGTCTGGGGTCCAATCGTGATTCACATTCCTCTTTTGGAGAATATGGTTTGTGTTGCCCATATACCTATGCTTGCCTATTGCAAACTATTGAAATTCTACACTGTTTGAATTACTTTTCTGACTCTTACCTGATTTTTGGTTTGTGTACACATAACTTGTGTATATTACTTACCTTCTTACTGAGGGTACTCACTGAGATACTTGTGGCATATTGTCATAAAAATAAAGTACCTTTATTTTTAGTAACTCTGTGCATTGTGTTTTCTTATGATATTGTGCATATGATTTAAGTGGTATAGTAGGAGCTTTGCATGTCTCCTAGTTCAGCCTAAGCTGCTTTACCATAACTACCTTCTATCAGCCTAAGCTGCTAGAAACACCTCTATTCTACTAATAAGGGATAATTGGACCTGGCACAAGGTGTAAGTACCTTTGGTACCCACTACAAGCCATGCCAGCCTCCTACACATAGACATTTTAGATGCAGAGAGCCGCCAAACAGGACAACTTGCACTTTGATGCAATAGAAGTTATTTCTGTTGCAATAGACTTGTTCAGTGGCCTTCGGTGTCACCAAGCCAACATGTGTTCCATCAATGACCCCAACCACATGTGGACACCGTGCAAAACCATAAAAGTCAGCCATCACATTGGTTAAATCCTCTCATCAGGGAATATAGCTGTCAATGTGTTTCGAGATTGCTGAGAAGAAATCCTTTAAATCCAGAATGAACATGGGCTGGGGCATACCAACAGATAGGCCCGCTGTATGTTGGAAGGACCCTGTGACTAGGAAGTGCAATGCTGACATGACTTGTACAATGGGTGGTATGCAGGTTGGATAACTAAAAGCTGGCATTAGATCTGGCTCCAACTAATGGCATAAGTCCACTATTGATTGCCTATCCAGGATATACGCTGTGAAGGTATTGGTGGTCAGTGCTATATGTTAACTACAGTCACAGATCCTCCTTGTGTTGGATGCTCATAACTAGGTCAGGAGACTTTACTGCTATCCAATGACATCTCTTCCTTCATGATTGTTGTAAATTGTGAGGACAACATTTATTACAATTTCAGCATGAACTGTGTATGCATGCTGTATGAGTCATTTGAGGATCTTGTAAGCAATGTGTATAGTACTACAGATCTTTCAGCTCACATCTAGCCTTGCCAAACTGTAGTATGGAATCCGTATCCTGACTCAAACTGCCCTTCAGGTTGCCAGGTACATCTCATGCCAAATTGCTGATGGCCACATGATGTACTGTTATACATGGAAATGGGACCAGGGCCTGTCAAATGTATCTCCCAGTATGGGACATAGTCCAGGCTGGGGTAGAGTCACTGCGGCTATGCAACTGTGGCACTGTGTCCACTCCCTGTACATGAGCAGATCCTGGCATGTGAACAATATGGCGCTCTAGTGACAAAACATGCACTGAATGTCTCAGTCTGTTATGGGTTCATTTGTGGTTCCCTGCCTGGGCACAATGATGGCTTACCTTAGGCTTGCTGCCTTTGCCCTTTTACCAAGATAACATGTTCTGTATTCCTTTATTCATTTTTATTTATTTTAGTTCAGCTTCTTTTAGTTGCAGTGTTGTTTTCATAATCAGTCGCTATTCTACGAGAGTGTCACTATCAGCGTTATGGATGACATACTTTGCATAATGTTGTTTTCCTCGGGTTCACAAGAACAGAATGCAAGACACACAGGAAAATATTTTGTAGTGCCAGCAACAAGGTTGCATAAACTGTCCAGCGCTAAGATACATACTTGTGTCAGGCTTCCGTGCCGAAACATAAACATGTCTCCTATCAGACCATCTTGTAGGACAAAGGGCACTAGAGGGGGTTCCAGCCAGGGTTTCCATCCATACTTCAAGCTGGTTCTCAGCCGACCTCAGCCTTTTTGTCTCTGTGAAGGCTAAATCTTGAGACTGAAGGGCTGATCTTGTACCAAGGTAATGGGGTGTGCTTGCATGGACAGTTTTGGCCTACATTGCATGGACATGTTTGGCCTACATCACCATTCTCTCGCTAAGGGGCTAGAGATTAGAATTTAGGTAGGAATTGTGTATTCATATCTTGCAATATGTTGGGGTTGTTCATATATACATCTCTGATTTTCACAATCTTGATTTTGTTATTCCTCATTTTCCTAATCCTTGCAGCACATGCATTTTATTGTAGATTGCTGTCTTTTCAATAAATGTATTGAAAACTGTCCTGCATCTCTTTTCTCTCTGATGTGTATGTAAGAGACTTGTATGTGGAGAGAAAAGGGTAAGGATTGTTTACCATGATTTCCCTGAGGCGTTTTTAGAGTTCTATGTGCAAGGCTGCCACAATTCACCTTTACCGGTTGGGTTTGAGTATGGTGCTGCTAGAGATCCGGAAGGGTTGGGCCAACAGTTGCCAACTAGTGTGAGAGTGATTCTCTTGCTTACAAGCAGAGGAGCTTCCATCCCAAATCCAGCAGTCTTGTTGTAATACGAGAGTCCTTATGACAAGTACATTGACTGAATTAGGAATGGGTACTGAGGTATGTCTTTGACTCATGACAGGTCCCTTACTCACACAGCTCTGTTGTCACCTTCACATAAGTCATATTTGTCTTGTACAGGCTTATTGCACAAATGACAGTCCCGCAGTGCAGTGTGTTGATTTCTGTGAGGCCACAATATGTGAGTCAGTACCTTGGTCATATGGCGAAATTGTACAATGCATGCCTTTGTCTGTTGGATGCCACCTTTTTAGGATAGACACATATGCCCAAAGGAATGTTCTACGGTACAGGTAAATACTACAGAACTCACCCCCTGAAGTGACATGAGTCTGCTTTTGGTAGGCCATATGTCCACACATGCACAAGGAAGATACTTTCTGTACCCACCATGCAGTCTTTTCATTGTCATTCAAGTGTAAGGGTGAAGTCTTTACTATGGGAGTCACCTGTAGGGACTCTATGCATTGAGTCAATGTTGCAAAGTATGGATGTGTTGGTCCACTCATGCCTAAGGAGTTCACCCTTCAGAAACCACATATGTGTGTAGTGTTTCATTGTGGCTCACATCACAGTAGAACATGGGCTACCTGATGTCAGTAGGCCTCCTTAGTAATTGTAGGCCATGAGCATCGTAGTGGGTTAAGCTACAGATGGATGTATATGTCTGTAGTCTGTAGTCATGTTTGAATCACAGCCCCAGCTTGACCTCTGCGATCTTCCAGGCCCAGCGTCTCAGGTCCTCCCACCTTTTGCGACAGTGGGTGCTCTGCTGGCTGTAGACCCCCAGGGTCCGCACCTTTCGGGCATTGGCCTTCCATATATCCTTCTTGTGATGGTCATTTACCTGCATGGATGCAAAAGACAGATCAAGAGATTACAATCACACATTTTGGCAATCACAAGTTTTGGCACAAATGGTCGAGTCACAAATATGTCAGAAACACCAAGCTAAAAATTTAAATTTGTTAACATACCACAAATGTAAAGCACACCAAGCCAATAAATGCAGGGACACCCACCATACCTGCAGGTACCACCCCAACAGACACACAGACATCCACTACTACCAGCATACCTGCAGATACCACTGCAACAGACACACAAACATCCACTGCTACCAGCATACCTGCAGACACCACCCCAACAGACACACACATATCCACCACTCCATCACCCAGCACCTCCACCTCTCAGCCCCGCAAGACACACATACACCCACACTCACACATGCAACAGACAAACACAACTAAGCATACCTCACACACACACATACCCAAGACATCTTTTTACACACAACAGAACCACACCATTATCCTCCAAATCTCCAAACCTATCTGAGGACCATCCCCGTGTTCCAAAGTAGAGTTTCCTTTATGAGCTTGCCCTTTCTCCCCTGTTCCCTCCAGCCCTGTCCCAAACACAAGAAGCCCCCAACCACATTCCAACTCATCCCTTCACATCTAAGTCCTTCCCTATCACACCTCCCCCGCAAGCACCCATACCTCTCCCCCAAGAAGAAGCTGACCCCTCCTAAGAAGGAGTCAACTTATCTCAAACCCAAATGCACCAATCTTAAATGCCACCCCCCACAAAGATAATCCCGGAGGTGCCTGCCTGCACACTTGCTGTCCCTTCCTGTGGAGTTTCCCTGGCAGTAATAGGAGTCAATTGTAGGCACAGTACTGTGCAAAGACATCAAGGTGGACTAGCTAATGGCCTTTGATCATAATCATTTTGATTCAAATAAACCCAAATAGCAATTTTTTTAGGTACACATTAATCCTTCATTTTCTTCTCTACCTTTATGTTGCTCCTGAGTAATTTGTGTTGTCTGCCTACAATACTGTGTGTGTCAGCCTGATTGCAGATCCATTTGCTGTTATAAATTATAAAACTCTGACGTTGTGGACAGTGCTGGTGTTACCCAGGACAAGGGTATATGTTGACTGTATGGATATGTGTTTGTTAATGCAATTTTGGTATCATTGTACTGTGTAATTTTCATAAGAATTTCATCTTGTGTGGTCCATTGTCAGCATCTATGGTGTTAGACTTGTCCCCCTGATAAGGAATTTAGATTTGTGTCATGTGTGGCAGCTGAATTTTCTTTGTGCGGACATGGAGAGTGTTCAGTTGTGCTACATTTGATTGCACTTGACTGTGCTTGTGCCAATTTTGATGTGTGTACCTTTCAGCTACTTAATCTAGATGTATGTCCTATGCAGTTGCAGTTGTATTTGCTTTCTTCACTTGTACTTCCACACTCTGCAGATAGACATGTCACTTGGCTCTAGTATTGTTTGTCCCTGAGATACATTTATAAGCCAGTTCCTGTGCAAATGTTGTTTTAGGGCTATGTGCAAATTGTCATGTGTCCCAGAGTAGCATCCTTTCCTGAGTGCTCCTGATGCCCCTATCCATTTTGTGAAGGTATTGTTTGCATAGCAAGCTTTGGATATTTGTCTCTCTGACTATTGTGCATACTATTGTCCTTCCATTGTGTTGCAATGTGGGCGATGTGTGGGTCCATACCAGGGATATTTAATGGGAGTGGTGTTTGTGTTCCTTGACACATCCACATTTATGTGTGTTGAATCTGCTTACAGAGCATGACATGTAGCCAATTTGAGAGTGTCAGTTGTATTAGTAGATGTGATGTTGCTGTGTTGTTGATATTGTGTGACACAGTGTTGTGTGGACTTCACTGTCCCTGTACCGAAGATGTGCAAATATATCTTTTTCCATACTGTTGTGGTACAGTGTCAGTGACCTGCTCAAATAGGGTGTTTAATGGCTGTGAATGTGTCCTTCTTTGTGAATGAATCTGATTGTGTACACAATGACAAGTGTACCTGATGCTGGTAGTGTGACCCCCATATCATGTGGATGATGGTTCGATGATCTGTTGTTAAGCTTAATGACACAGGTAGGTGTGTGTACTTAAGGTTGGTTGTGTCCATGACAGCGTGGACTGAGTGCCCCTTCGATGAGCATCAGCAACATCAGGGCGTGTGTGATGGGCTCCATGGCGGCACAGGATGAGTAGTGCTGCCTGTAGGTTAGTGGCTCCTTTTAAATTCTCTATTTCCACCTACTGAGACGTGGTGGTTGGACCGCCACAGTCACATTGGTGTTGTGCAACCTCAAAATGTGTCCGGCGGAAACACAGGCTCTGCCAGACTGTTTATCCTACCTCATCATAGCAGAGGTTTGCACTGCCTGGCGGTACCGGTGGGAGTGAAGCAGTCTTCGCTCCATAAGCCGGCATGACCCGTAATACAGTTGCCCAACCACTAAGCTAATGGCATTCGCCCAGCAAACACCACCATGGCAGTGCATGGTCTAAAACCCCAGAATGAGACCCTAAGGCCCATATTTATACTTTTTTAGCGCCACATTTGCATCGTTTTTTTACGCAAAATCGGCGTAAACTTAGAAAATACAATGGTATTTTGTAAGTTTGCGCCATTTTGCGTAAAAAAATGACGCAAATGCGGCGCTAAAAAAGTATAAATATGGGCCTAAGAGTCCAGGGAATCAGACACTTGTAGGCTTGTACAAGACCAATGAGCTGTTAATGACATTGTGAACCATTAATATTATTGCGGTATCCAGTTCTCTAGTTTCCAGTAGTCCAAAACCCTGCCACTATAGAGTCTTCCATACCTCAAACCACAACTCACTTCATGGTAAAAGATTTGAGCTCATAATTTTTCTTAACTCCACTGCACTATTGTAGCTAGTATCTTTTCCCATTCAAATTTAAAAATAGATCGTATTGTTGAACATATTTGCCTGAGTTATATATAGAATCTCCTCATTGTTTTTTGCAACTTTGAAAAACGATTTTGATGCCATGAAATTACAATACCAAATTTCTCTTGTGCAGTGGGTTGATGATATGCTCCTCGCTTCTCCCTCAGGTGGGGCTTGCAATGAGGATAACATTGCGTTGTTACAATACCTATGCTATAGAAGGCATCAGTTGTGGTATTGTCAAGAAGAAGCCACCTATTTAGGAAACATAGGGCCTGATTTAGAACTTGATGGATGGAATACTCTGTCACAAACATGATGGATATCCTGTCCACTTTATTACCATCCCCATAGGATAAAACTGTATCATAATACGACCAATGGCATATCCGGCCATAATCTCTAAGAGCCATGTGAGCCACTGTCACAGCTACTGTTAATCACCCAGTCCCAAGAACACAGGGAGAGCTACACATTTTTTTGATGGTGGCTGGATACTGCATGCAGTGGGTGTTTTGTTTTCCTTTATTAGCAAAACCTTCTCACGTCTTAAGGAAGATAAAGGCCCCCAAAACCATTCATCATTACAATGATTATAAAATAGAATTTTTTTAATTAAAAAGAGTTTCTTTTGGGATTAAAGAGTCATTGTGTATTCTTGACGATAATAAAGATTTTAAAATATTTATTCATAGAAAGCAATGATGTTCCCTAGCAGTACTAATGCAGAAATATGGGTCCCATCACCTTTCTGTAGCATATTAATTTGACATTTAGAGCATGTAGTGGCCGCAATGTCATCCGGTATTAGAGTGGGTCAGCAGCAGTAAGTTCAGAAGAACATTCTGGTAGTAATTTTTGGGATTTCCATTGACTCTTTTCCTTTATGCATTTTTGACAAATACAAAAGAACAGCTCCTTACACATGCAAAATTGACACAATATGAACTGGTTTTGTTGTTAAGTATATGAATTAAAGGAGGGGGTGTTAACACCTGCCATGTGTCCCCTGTATGGAGAGTGAATACACAGAGACTGTTCATGAATATGTTGAAAGTTTGGAACATGTAACACTACGTAGATCGGATTTGCAGACACTGCTTTACAAGATGTTAAAAGTGATTTATCAGGTAATGGGTTCTGTTTCCGAGAACCTTCATGTTCTTCACAAGCAGCATATGCTGTCCTTACTGCCCGGTGGGTGACAGAATGTGCTAGAATACCAAATGTAACAGCTGCAAAACTTGTAGAATTAATTGATTTAACAAGAGCCTGACATATTACATGCCCAGGCCAGAATGGTAAACATAACCAATGACAGCCAGTTTTGTTTTGGCGTGGTACATGAATGTGCACAAAGGGGATCCCTCATCTCAGCAGGGAAAGAAATCAATAATTTTAAGCTAAAAAATACTTCCCACAAGCTCTGTGTTTACCTACAATGCGTCAGTAGTAAAATGTGCTGCACATAATAGAGTGGTGCTGTTAGACGTCACAGCCTTAGAGCGGTCACCCCTAACTTTTTGCCTGCCTGCCTGCTTCCACTTTTTGGACACTGTTTCTGCTGGTTTTTAGACTCTGCGCACTTTACCACTGCTAACCAGTGCTAAAGTGCATATGCTCTCTCCCTTTAAACATGGTAACATTGAATCATACCCAATTGGACTATTTAATTTACTTATAAGTCCCTAGTAGAGTGCACTATATGTGTCCAGGGCCTGTAGATTAAATGCTACTAGTGGGCCTGCAGCGCTGATTGTGCCACCCACTTAACTAGCCCCTTAACCTTGTCTCAGGCCTGCCATTGCAAGGCCTGTGTGTGCAGTTTCACTGCCAATTCGACTTGGCATTTAAAAATACTTGCCAAGCCTAAAACTCCCCTTTTTCTACATATAAGACACCTCTAAGGTATGCCCTAGGTAACCCATAGGGTAGGTTGCTGTGTAGGCAAAAGGCAGGACATGTACCTATGTAGTTTACATGTCCTGGTAGTGTAAAACTCCTAAATTCGTTTTTAAACTGCTGTGAGGCATGTTCCCTTCATAGGCTAGCATTGGGACTTCCCTCATACATTGTGTGAGTGGTAGCTGCTGATCTGAAAGGAGTAGGAAGGTCATATTTATTATGGCCAGAATGGTGATATAAAATCCTGCTGACTAGTTAAGTTGGATTTAATATTACTATTTTAAAATGCCACTTTTAGAAAGTGAGCATTGTTCTGCACTCAAATCTTTCTGTGCCTTACAATCCACATCTGGCTGGGTTTAGTTGACAGCTCCTTGTGCATTCACTCAGACACATCCCAAACACAGGATACTCAGTCTCACTTGCATACATCTGCATTTTGAATGGGTCTTCCTGGGCTGGGACGGTGGAGGGCCTGCTCTCACACAAAGGACTGCACACCCCCTACTGGGACCCTGGCAGACAGGATTGAACTGAAAGGGGACCTGGTGCACTTCTAAGCCACTCTTTGAAGTCTCCCCCACTTCAAAGACATATTTGGGTATATAAACAGGGCCTCCCCCCCCTCCCAGCTCAGACACTACCTGGAGAAGAAACTTGTAACCAGAACATGCATCTAGCCAAGAAGAACTGCCTGGCTGCCCAAAAGGACTCACCTGACTGCTTTCTGTGAAGGGCTTCTGCCTTGCTGTTGCCCTGCTGCCTTGCTGCTCTCTGGCTGAGGTGAAGAAGTGCTCTCCAAGAGCTTGGATAGAGCTTGCCTCCTGTTCCCTGAAGTCTCAGGACCAAAAAGACTTCATGTCTTCAAGAAGGACTCCTTGTGCCTGCCAAAAACTATTTACTGTCTGCACCGCAGAGAAAATGTCACCGCACGCTGAACCGAAATGACGCAGCCCGACTTCACAATAAGAAGATCGGCGCAGCACCAGCGTAGCAACCGGAAATTCGACGCATGGCCCACTGGATCGATGCATAGCCAAGCCGGAATGACGCAGCCTGACTTCCAGAGAGGAATCGACGCAGTGCCTTCCGTGACTTCATCCTGCCAGCGCAGGAAATCCACGCATCGTCCCCGGGGCATCCGGAAATACACAACCCGAAGAGGATCCATGACTAAGCGCCGGAAATCGATGCACAGCCATCCCTGTGTGGAAACTAAACGACGCATCACTGTGTATGGCCCAAGAAATCGACACACACCCCCTTGGTTTCCACGCATCTCGTCCTCTGTGGTTCTTTGAGGAGATTTTTCACACGAACCATGTACTTTGCGCTTGAAAGAGACTTTGTTTGCTTTTAAAAGACTCAAGACACTTTATATCACTTTTCAGTGATATCTCCTCATTTACTTATTGCATCTTTGATCGTTTTGACCTGCATTTAACCAGATACATATTATATATTTTTCAAAACACTGTGTGGTGTATTTTTGTGGTGTTATATGGTGGTATTGTATGATTTATTGCACAAATACTTTACACAGGGCCTTCTAAGTTAAGCCAAACTGCTCAGTGCCAAGTTACCAGAGGGTGGGTCCAGGAAAATTTGGATTGTGTGTGACTTACCCTGACTAGAATGAGGGTCCTTGCTTGGACAGGGGGTAACCTGACTGCCAACCAAAGACCCCATTTCTAACAGGTGCCCTCAAAAGAGTTAGAAAGATGGATAAGTAAGGGTGTAGACAGAATGAAAAGGGACTATGGATACGTGTGAGAATCAAGATTGCATTGTCAGATTATCTGTTGCCCTTTATGGCTCAGCTGGCTCGTGACCCATCACAAGTTGACAAAGATAGCATGATGGCAGAGATTTAAATCTGTTAGGTTGTGCAAGACCTGTACTGTATGGAGACTGCACAGTATAGGAAAGGTAACATTGTCAGACGAAGTACATTTTCCTCCCTCTCAGGGACTATTTCAGAATTTACAAATTTATTTTATTGTGATGCCTTGCAATAAACACAAATTTATATGTTGTTAATCATATGATTGTTTGATTTATTGGTTATGTAGTTAAACAGATCCGCAAGGCATCGGGGTATTGGAGACAATCTACTGTGTCTACCATTCTCGAGCATCAGGTGCAAGAAAAGATTGCGTGTAAAACAAAACTGTTTAAAGTAAGTTTCTCCAAAGATGTGTTGTTAGCAGATGCTTTGGCTTTGATGAGCATGAGGAACACGCGGGACAGAGTAACAAAGAACATTGCAGCTGTCTCATCTTCTGTTTACTATCTGTAAAAAAAAAAAAAGATTATTATCTAGGGTTGCCAAACTCAAGGCGCATTAACACTATCCCGTCAGGATGAACCAAAAGTCACGAAATTAACGTTCACTCAGCCCCTTGGTAGCTATGGCACAGAGTAGACAGGCTCAATTTAGGGCAATGTCTAACATATTTTTGCAGTTATGTCCAGTTCTGCGTGATTACGAGTGGCCAGCAGGTCGGATCGGGGCTCGTGTTGGCTGTACGCCACCACTGAATATTTCCTCAGAATACCACTCTACTACAAAATGGATAAATGAGCCACTCCAGTTGTTTCCACCTACACGGTTTTGGCCACATGAAATTACGGTTGCATTGTGAAGGTCCTTTTTAAACCCCATTGATTAGTGTTTGATTTACAGTGGGATTAGGAAATCAGATGGTGTCTGCGAGAAGTCATATTAATGGACCTTGTCATGGCTGGCAAGCCTAGAAACATCGAGAGCGTATAATCAACAGGGTTAGTGTGAGCCCCCAGGCAGAAATGTATGGTTTCTTAGGATTTATAAACACTTTTAATAGTTTTGATTATAAAGAGGTGGAGAGTAAATTATGTATCATGCCACTGTCTTTCCCCGCATTTGAAATGTATTTGTATAGGTTATGTTGTAAAAAAGCAAGTATTTCTTACAATATTACTTCAAATGTCATACAGTATGGAATTACATAAATATGTAACCTGTGACTTGTGTTTACATATAGGACAGGCTACTTGAGTCGCACTTATTTATTGATTTATTTAATGCATGAACGATTATAGCAGACTTACAATTATTTTATTTTTATTCATTTTAAAATGAATAATGGTTATACCTCAAATCTATGACGTTAAAACCAGGCTAATTGCAACTACAGGTCACGTGACAGTGACCGTGTAGGTCTAAACACGTTATGTGTGTTTGTTCTTTTGCCAGATAAAGAAGGTGCCATTAAAACGCTGGCTGGATTGGCTTGTTTATCCATCTTGCAAGTAGGGTGGTATTCTGAGGATATGGTTTTTGTAGTACCAAACAATAATACTTTCAAAACATCAAACAATAAAAAATCCAAACCAAACTGAAGAAAAATAATTCAAAATATTATCAAAAGGACAAATATCTAAAAAGGGTAATGGGAGCTCTACGTTTTAATAATTTAAGTGAAAATAGTGCCAAAAAGTTGTAAACTCTAATTATAGTCTATGGTTGCAGTTGTCAATGATAGTTCTTGAGGCCAGATGCACCAAGCAGGATGGCCCAATAAAAGATCTTACCTTCAGATGTTGTATGTAATAATGGTAGGTCTGCAGTCTGTATCTGGGAAGGTGTAGCCAAAGTCGGATAGGCATTGAGCAAGGTCCTGCGAAGACTGTTGATTTTGGCCAGAGAAGTTTCAAGCAGGAAAACCCACATTTCATACCCAGGGCTGTTGTCTCACTGGTTGTACACTTCTGGTATCTTTGTCTGGTCAAGATTTCAGTCTTTGGACTCAAAGCCTGATTTATATGTTGGTGGTAAGGTTACTTTGTTGCAGCAGTGTGACAGCGGTTCCTGCCAATGCTTTTGAAATGGCCGCCAGCTTGGTGGTCATTTCTAAATTTTCTTGTGGAGCACCCTCATCTTGGTGACATTAAGTCTTCCACAAGGCCAACAGAAAATGCTCCATCTGACTAAACTTAAATCGGGTCCTTAGCCTCTAAAATGGAGTTATGATTTCTCCAGTAGAACAAGACAGCAGACAGTATCTGAAGAGAGACTGCATGGGGTAAGATAAATTCACTGAAACAGATTTGATGATGCAGAAAAACTCCAAGTCAGACAAACTGTTTCTGCAGCTGAGCAAATCAGAGATTGCCTCTGGTGGTTAGGTCCGGTCCTCTAGTGCTTGGAAGTCATATTTTTTCCAATTGTGAAAACTTTACAGTGGTAAACCCCTTTTTCCTCTCCTCTTCACTAAGCTTCGGGGGATGTTAAGACTTCAGGGCTTGGTTCAACAGAGATCCTGTGCAGGGTAAAGTTGTGACTCAGCAACCTTTCATTAAGGAAAATTGGTTCTTCAGTTTGTTGTTTTCCTGTGCTACTTCTTTGTCCCGGGTACAAGAGGAAGCAGGCCCAGTACTTCAGAGCTCCTCTCAAATTAAAACAAGTAGGATTCTGTTCTTTCTTAATCTTCAGCAGATCCAGAAAGTGTCCTGACGATAATCCATTGGGATGGCACATTTATGGTTGGCCCTAGTGAGAGGGTGAAGGGTCCTACCTAAACAATGGGCTAAAAAGTATCAGGGGTACCCAATCAACTTTTTAGTGATTCCAGTTTGCCCTACAGCAAATAATCCCACCAAGTTCCTTATGCCTAAATCCAAGATGGGGGACCCTTTTTCCTTCTGCAAAGCTTTTGTGCCCACCAAGGGGTATGCCCAAGGAAATGAGCAGCCTCCTTGTTTGTGGATATCAAAACTAGTTCAAAACAGATTTTGGAATGCTTGCCTCCCCCAGGTCTTCCCCTGAATTTAATTGTGAAAGGCAAGGCCCTTTTCAAGATAATGCAGTTACTGGGTCCTGTTTTACTGGTCTTCTTGCAAGTGGAAGAAAAACATCTCCCCGCACCAAATCCATTGGTACTACTTCACAAGCATTGTGCATACCTCATTAGGGAGTAAGCATTGGCAGACCAGATATCAGTAGGTAAATATTAATTAGCCTACTGGATGTTCAGGCAGAACAAATATGCATTTCTAAAAGTTGCATTTCCTAAATTTCTAAAAGAATCCTACTTTAGTATTAGAAATTGGGTCTTTAGTTGTCAGAGGTATAAATTCTTGTCCAAGTAGGGACCACAGTCCTTGTCAGGGTAAGTCACAATGCAAATTATCCTGTGCTCACCCTCTGGTCGTTTAGCACAGAGCAGACAGGCTTAACTTAAAAGGCAATGTGCAAAGTATTTGTGCAATAACTCATACAGTAACACAATGAAAACACCACAAAAAATGCACCACACAGGTTTAGAAAAATAAACAATATTTATTTGAATATACCATGACCAAAACAACAAAAATCCAATATACACAAGCAAAGTTATGAATTTGTAATGATTAAGCCCCACTAAAGTGCTTAGAAACACAATAGCTCCAACTGGCACAATCATGGCATAATTGACTGAGCCCTTCCCAATAGTCTGACTCCACAGATGCCGGTCATAAAGTCACACGGCCCCCCCAGGCACAGTACCAACGGAAATGAAAAAACAAAGAAGTCACATGGAGTCATGGAGCCGGTGCGGCGCCAGACTCTTATGTCGTCCAAGGAGGTAAGGGGTTGGTTCCATACTGTGAGGCAGGGGAGACAAGGCGTTGGTTCCGTCCGGTTGCAGAAGGAGCTGGCACATAGCCAGAGCAGGCAGCGGTGCTGCATTAGGCAGTGGTGCTGGAGTCTCTGAAGTTGGTGCTGGAGTTGCTGAAGTTGGTGAACTAGCTAGAAGCTAGTAGATGAAGACTTTGTTGGCCCTGAGGCTTCAGAAAGGGAGGCAAGCTCAATCCAAGCCATTGGAGAGCACTTTTGGGGAAGGCAGAGTCCTTCCAGCAAAGTCAGAGTCCATCAGGCATCAGGGAAACAAGCAGGACAACAAGCAGGGCAGCAGTCCTTCTCAGCAAAGGAGTCCAGATGAGTCCTTTAGGAAGACAGGCAGTTTCTCTGACATAGTTCAGCTGTAGATTCAGAAGTGTCTTATTTGGTGGGTTCAGAGAAGCAGTGTATATACCTAAAAATGCTTCAAAGAGTGGTTTTGAAGTGCACAAGTTCCCTTTTCAGCCCAGATCTGTGTGCCAGGATCCCTGTGGAGGGTTATCAGTCCTATCTGTGAGGGCAGGCCACTGGCCTTTGAAATATAAGAGGAAGCCCCGCCACCCTTCCTACTCAGGTAGACCCATTCAGTATGCAGATGAATGCAGATATGACAAAGTGCCCTGTGTTTATGGCTGTCTGGGTGGGATGCACAAGGGGAGCTGTCAACCAGCACAGATCAGATATGAAGGGGAGATGGGCTGTAAGGCATAGATAGCAGTAAGTGCAGAGAAATGCACACTTTTTAAAAGTGCCATTTCTAAAATAGTAATGTTAAATCCACCTTCACCAGAAAGCAGGATATTCTTTTACCATTCTGGCCATACTAAACATGACTAGCAAGTATTACTAAATGCCAAGTCGAAGTGGCAGTGAAACTGTACACAAAGGCATTGCAGTGGCAGGCCTGTGACATGGGTAAGGGACTACTCATGTGGGTGGCAAAATCAGACCGGCAGGCTCACTAGTATCATTTAATTTACAGTCCCATGGCACATGTAGTACACTTTACTAGTGACTTATAGGTAGATTAAATATGCCATTGTGGTGGGAACCAATGTTACCATGTTTAGATGATTGAGCATATGCACTTAAGCACTGGTCAGCAGTGGTAAACTGTGCAGAGTCTAAAACTCGAAAAAACAGGGTCAGAAACAAGGAGGGAGGCTGGCAAAAAGTTGGGGGATGATTACCCTAAGGCTGTCAGGTGTAACATGTGCTCCCCCAGCTGAAAGTGGGGAGAGCTATTCAACCCCTTGGCAGCTCTCATCACTAAGGTGGAAGAATCAGGAGAGACCATCAGCATTGGGGTGGTCAGTCCCCAGGTGATGCTCCACAAAAAAGTCCATACCCTGTATAAAGATGGACCACCTCAAGAGTTTAGGGTTCCCCCTCATCTGCATGAGCTATCTGATGGGCCTATGGTCTGTCTGAACCCAGAAGTGAGTCCCAAACAGATAGGGTCTCAGCTTCTTCCGTGCCCAGACCACAGCAAATGCTTTTCTTTCAATGGCACTTTACTTCTGTTCTTATGGGAATAACCTCCTGCTAATGAATGCTACTAGTTGGTCTTGGCCCTCCTCATACAGCTGTGTCAAGACTGCCCCTATGCCATGCTCTGAAGCATCCATCTGTACTATGAATACCTTGGAGGAATCAGGGGCCCTGAACACAGGTGATGGGCACATGGTTTCCTTGAGGGAATCAAAGGCTTTTTGACAAGCCTCTGTCCTGATCACCAACCTGGGCTGCTTCTTGCAAGTCAGCTCAGTTAATGTGGCAACAATGGTGCCATATCCCCTAACAAATCTTCTGTAGTAACCAGTGAGGCCTAGGAAGACTCTCACTTCAATTTGCTTTTAGGTGGTTGCCAAGCCATGATTGATTCAATCCAGTGCAGCATCGGTTCCCAAGCTGTGGAACAGAGGAGCAGAGACATCAGTGCGAGGCATCAGGTCCTTGCTGAGGGAGAAGTGGAGATGAAGAGATGTTGGTGCTATGTATCAGTTCCTTACACTTCTGGCAGGGTCGATGTACGGTGGTCAGGACATGGTGGGACAACCTGACAGGGTCGCGGTCACACCACGAGGCTGCAGGTGCCACTGAAGAGTCGTGTGTCACAGATGTCGGTGACACAGAACTTTAGGACTCAAAGGGTTGTGGACTTCAGCGAGTCTGTGGAGGTGTTGGGCTTGCAGGGTCATCAGGGCTGTGGCACTTCAGCGGGGACCATGGCTTCAGCTGCAGGCTGCGTTGCGGGATCCGGCAGCGGCGTTAGTTCGTGCATCGTCCAAAGTCGGTGCACTTGTTTTTTCTTGATTTTTTAATCAGCCTCTCCTTTTAAAGGCCCAGGGACTGGATTAGGCACCACTTGGCAGGGCAGGAGTCCCATTAATAGAGTCCAAGTGAAGGCAGAGGAAGTCTTTGATAGCCCTGAGACGGGGGCAAACTCAGTCCAAACCCTTTGAGAAACTTCACAAGCCGGATACACAGTAAAGTCCAGTCTTTGTCCCCTTTAAGGCGAAAGCAGCAACTGCAGGCCAGCCCAGCAAAGCACATACAGCAAGGGGCAGTACTCCTTCAGCTCTTTGGCTCTTCTCCTTGGCAGAGGTTCCTTTTGATCCAGAAGAATTCTAAATGTCTTGGGTTTTGGGGTCACTACTTATACTCCTTTCTGCCTTTGAAGTAGGCAAACTTCAAAGGAAAGCCTCTGTTGTTGATAAGACCCTGCCTTGCAGAGGACTGGCCCCAGACAAACACCAGGGGGTTGGAGACTGCATTTTGTGAGGACAGTCACAGTCCTTTCAGATGTAAGTATCAGCTCCTCCCTCCCCTCTCTCGCTCAGGAGACTCATCAGGATATGCAGGCTACACCCCAGCTCCCTTTGTGTCACTGTCTAGAGGGAATTCACAACAGTTCAACTGTCCGTATGACCCAGATGTAGAATAAAGAAGCAGGCAGAGGCACAGAATGGTTTAGCAAGAAAATGCCCACTTTCTAAGAGTGGCATTTTCAAACTGACAATCTAAATAACAACTGTACCAAAAGGTGTATTTTTAAGTTGTGAGTTCAGAGCCACAAAACTCCACATCTCTATCTGCTTCCCATGGGAAACTGCACTTAAAAGATACTTAAAGGAAGTCCTCATGTTAACGTATGAGAGAGATAGGCTTTGCAACAGTGAACACCGAGTTGGGCAGTATTTCACTGTCAAGATATGTAAAACACATCATTACATGTCTTACCTTTAACATACACTGCATCCTGCCCAGGGGGCTAACTAGAGCCTATCTAAGGTGGACTTTACATGCTTTACATGTAGGAAATTGGGCAGTTTTAAAACTATGTACACAGACACTGCAGTGGCAGGTCTGAACCATGTTTAGAGGGCTACTCAGGTGGGTGCCACAATCAGTGCTGCAGGCCCACTAGTAGCATTTGATTTACAGACCCTGGGCACCTCTAGTAAACTTTACTAGGTACTTATGACTAAATTAAATAAGCCAGTCATGAAAAAGCCAACTACACAAACAGTTTACACAGAGAGCACTTGCACGTTAGCACTGGTCAGCAGTGGTAAAGTCCCCAGAGTACCAAAAACCAGCAAAGACAAAGTCCAGCACACAGTTAAAACATAGGAAGCAGAGGCAAAAAGACAGTGGAGACTACGCCAAGGATGTCAGGTCTATCAAGCATTCTGTGCCTCCTACTTATGCGACAATGCCGTCTAGAGTGCCAGCTGAGAGGAACACCTGCTTCACCTCCAAGAGGTGCTCCAGGCCCTGCAACAGGCAGGACTGGTAATTAAGGCCAGTGAGTGCCAGATTGGCCAGAGTTCCATGGTATATTTGGGACACCTGGTAGGTGGTGGCGAGGTGTAGTTCCTCCAGGTCAAAATTTACACACTCATGGCTTGGCAACCACCTAAAACCTAAACTGAAGCGAGAGCCTTCCTAGGCCTCACAGGTTACTACAGAAGATGTTTTAAAGGAAATGGGACCATTGTTGCCCCATTAACTGAGCTGACTTCTAAGAAGCAGCTCAGGCTTGTGGTCTGAATACAGGATTGTCAGAAACCCTTTGATTCCCTCAAGGTATCCATGTGCACAGCACCTGTGCTCAGGTTTCCTGATTACTCCAACGTATTCATAGTGCAGAAGGACACTTCAGAGCATGGTGTAGGGGCAGTCTTAGCACAGCTGAATGAGGAGGGCCTAGACCAACCAGTAGCCTTCATTAGTAAGAGGTTACTTCAATGGGGACAGAAGTGGAGTGGCATTGAAATAGTAGCATTTGCTGTGTTCTGGGCACTGAAGAAGCTGAAACCATACCTGTTTGGGACTTACTTCCAGATTCAGACAAACCATAGGCCCCTAAGATAGCTAATGCAGATGAGGGGGGAAATCCTAAACTCTTGAGGTGGTCAATATCCTTACAGGGTCTGGAGTTTATGGTGGAGTATTGCCTGGGGACTGACCACGCCAGTGCTGATGGTCTTTCTAGATTCTTCCGCCTTAGTGATGTGAGCTTCCAAGGGGTTGGGTAACTATCCCAACTCTCAGCTGGGGGTGACACATGTTAGACCTGACAGCCTTCAGGTGGTTATCCCCCACCTTTTTACCTACCTACCTCCATTTTTCTAACCCTATTTTTACTGGTTTTAGGACTCTGCATACTTTATCACTGCTGACCAGTGCTAAAGTCCATGTGCTCTCCCCCCTAAACATGGTAACATTGGTGCCTATCCGATTGGCACATTTAATTTACTTAGAAGTCCTTATTAAAGTGCACTACGTGTTTCCAGGGCCTGTAAATGAAATGATTCTAGTGGGCCTGCAGCACTGGTTCTGCCACCCACATAAATAGTCCCTCAACTATGTCCTGTATCTACAGTTTCACTGTCACTTTGACTTGGCATTTAAAACCACTTGCCAAGCCTTAAACTCCTCTTTTTCTTCATATACGTCACCCCTAAGGTAGGCCCTAGGTAACCGATAGGGCAGGGTGCCATGTAAGTAAAAGACAGGGCATTTACATATGTGGTTTATATGTCCTGGTAGTGCAAAATTCAAAAATGTATTTTCCACTACTGTGAGGCCTGCTCCTCACCTAAACTAGCTTTAAAACTGGCCTCATATATTTTTAGGTGGTGGATTCTGATCTAAAAGGAGTAGCCCAGTCATGTTTAATATGGGCAGAATGGTTATAGAAGAACCTGCTTAGTGATGAAGTTGGATTCAGTATTACTATTTTGAAAATACCACTTTTGGGAAGTGGGCATTTCTGTGCACTTACTGCTATCTGTGCCTTACAGCCTCTGTCCAATCCACATCTGGTTTGTGCTGGTTGACAGATCCCCTTGTGCATTCCACCCAGACAGCAGTCACATCTGCATTCATCTGCATACTGAATGCGTCTTCCTGGGCGGGAAGGGTGGACGGCCTCTGTCTTACACTTCAAAGGTGAGTGGCATGCCCTCACACAAAGGACTGGTAAGCCCCCACAGGGATCCTGGCACACAGTACTGGGCTTAAAGGGGAACGTGTGCACTTCAAAACCACTTATTGAAGTTTCCCCACTCCAAAGGCACTATTGAGTGTATATACTGTGTCTGTGACCCCACCAAATCAGACACTTCTGTACCTACACCTGGACTCTGTCAGAGAGACTGCCAGGCTGTCCAAAGAACTCATCTGGACTGCTTTGCCAAAGGAATGCTTTCCTGCTTGTTGCCCTGCTGCCTGGTGCTCCTGACTCTGCTGGAAGGACTCTGCCTTCCTCCAAATGTGCTTTCCAAGGGCTCGATTGAGCTTGCCTCCTGTTTCTGAAGGCGCAGGGCCAACAAAGACTTCACCCCTTCATGAAAACCCTGTGCGCTGGAAAATCGATACAACGCCTGTAGAAATTGATGCAGCACCTGAATCGTAGGTGGAAAATCACCGCACCACTGACAGGAATGATGCAGCACCTGACTTCCAACTGGAAATCCGCTGCAGTGCCTGCCTCGCGGCTGAAAAATCACCCCAGTGCCTACTGGATTGATGCCGCACCTGCTCCTTTCTACCAGCATGTCCAGGATTTTCGACACATCATCCCTGGGTGTCAAAATATCCCCTCATCGCAGTGTGGAACCAAGGCTGTACTCCTGGAAATAGATGCATCACCTTGAACAGTGGAAAGAAATACCTCATTGTCTATGCCAACCCGAAAAATCTGACACAGCACTTTATTTTTCAATGCATCTCCTCCTCTGCTGTCCCGGTGCGTCATTATTTGTGACGCATCCCAGGTAGTGTGTGTTACACAGATACAAGCACTTATTTTTAAGGATTGAGACTCTTTTAAACCTTCAAAAAGTGATATCTCAACTTGTGCATTTTGGATTTTTGTTGTTTTTATCTTATTTTATTCCGATAAATATTATCTATCTTTCTATACCTGTGTGGTGTATTTTTGTGGTGTTTTCACTGCGTTAATGTCTGAGTTATTGCACAAATACTTTAAGCATTGCCTTCTAAGTTAAGCCTGTCTGCACTGTGCCAAGCTACCAGAGGGTGAGCACAGGATAATTTGGTAGACTGGGCCAGAAAAGGTAGGCGTCATGAGCACTTACAGGGTACTTGGCCAGCAGATCGGAAAACATCCCCAGATGGTCCATGATGGCCTCAGTTTTTATGGAGTATGTATGGGTTCCATTCCACAACAGGTGTGCTATATCTGCTGGGAGAGTCAACTGCACATCCATTGCACCCAAGAGATATGGAAACCCTGCAATGGTGTAAAAGCCTTGTTAGGTCCCCAGCTGTTGGTGAGTCAGGAGGAAGAGGTACTGCAGTGTGAGCCAAATGGTAGCATCCATGACAGTGGGTAAGAAGAGAGAAAATTATGACCTTCCGGTCTCTCTTGCTGTTGTGACCTGGAATCACCCAGAGGCCAGCATGTTGAGCACAGCCATCAGTTTCACCTTCGGAGGAATGTTGGTGAGACTGGCAGTTGGTGGCAGCAGACTTGACCCGATTTTCTGGAGCAATTCTAATATGCAGGATCACAACCTCTATGACGTAGTTGAGCTTGCAAAAGTGATTTTGGATGTTCAGGTTTTTACCACAGCCTCTGCGTTATTTCCAATGCTTGGGTTACTGATGGGCAGAAATGTTGGTGCATTTCAGGCCTAGCATGCTTCATCTTTGTGATGTGTCACAGATTGCCAAACCCATAAAGATCACTGCATTAGTTTTACATGATATTTTATGGGGCAATGTCTACCTTACATATTTTAATTTCTGTGTGCTGCAGCTCATTTAGGCACAGTTTTTGCCCAATGCAAGCCTTTAAAAATGAGGCATTTGGACAACTGCTTCATCTTATGGATATGGAGTAAAGTTTGCACCCCTGTTGCATAAAAACGTTTGGCTCAAAAGAGGGGCAAGCCTCTCATAAATATACCCCCTAGTCTTTTGTATCAAAACAGTCCAATCTGTGTAGAAAAGGTTCTCCTTTAGTTCCAACTGATGATATCATTTATTTAAATCAAGGAGAGAGAACACTTCTGCACCATTCAATTGTATTATCATATCAACAAGCTGAGGACCTTGATGTCATTCTCTTTTGATTTCCTTGTTCTCTTGACACATATCCATTCAGATGGGTACGGCTCCTTCACTGTCCTTCTTGGCCACTACCACTATATTGGCAACCTGTGGTGTTGGGTCAGGTGAACACTCAATGATAACAAGCTTAAGTAATGATTCAAGTTACTCTTCACCAGTTTCTTCTAAATTAAATGCAATTCTCCTGCGTCTTTGAGCAACAGGAAGACCAACATCCTCATTGATATGTGTTGGGCCTGGCTTTTTGACAGGGACATCCCCAAACTTTTTGCCTCCTTCCTCCTATTTTTTCTGACCTGTTGTTGTTGGCTTTTGACCTCTGAGCACTTTACCACTGCTAACCAGTGCTAAAGTGCATATGCTCTCTGTGTAAATTGTACTATTGATTGGTTTATCCATGATTGACTATTTAATTTACCTGTAAGTCCCTAGTAGAGTGCACTACATGTGCCTAGGGCATGTAGATTAAATGCTACTAGTGGGCCTGCAGCACTGGTTGTGCCACCCACCTCAGTAGCCCCTTAACCTTGTCTCAGGCCTGCCATTGCAAGGCCTGTGTGTGCAGTTTCACTGCCACTTCGACTTGGCATTTAAAAGTACTTGCCAAGCCTAGAACTCCCCTTTTTCTACATATAAGTCATCCCTAATGTGTGCCCTAGGTAACCCCTAGAGCAGGGTGCTGTGTAGGTAAAGGGCAGGACATGGACCTGTGTAGTTATATGTCCTGGTAGTGTAAAACTCCTAAATTCGTTTTTACACTACTGTGAGGCCTGCTCCCTTCATAGGCTAACATTGGGGCTGCCCTCATACACTGTTGAAGTGGCAGCTGCTGATCTGAAAGGAGCAGGAAGGTCATATTTAGTATGGCCAGAATGGTAATATAAAATCCTGCTGACTGGTGAAGTCGGATTTAATATTACTATTCTAGAAATGCCACTTTTAGAAAGTGAGCATTTCTTTGCACTAAAAAGTTGTTGTGCCCTTCAATCCACGTCTGGCTAGGTTTAGTTGACAGCTCCTTGTGCATTCACTCAGACACACCCCAAACACAGGGTACTCAGCCTCACTTGCATACATCTGCATTTTGAATGGGTCCTCCTGGGCTGGGAGGGTGGAGGGCCTGCCCTCACACAAAGGACTGCCACACCCCCTACTGGGACTCTGGCAGACAGGATTGAACTGAAAGGGGGCTTGGTGCATTTCTTAGACACTCTTTGAAGTCACCCCCACTTCAAAGGCACAACTTAGTATAAAACAGGGCCTCTGCCCTACCTCATCAGACACTTGCTGGAGAAGAAACCTGAACCAGAAACTACATCCTGCCAAGAAGAACTCCCTGGCTGCTCAAAGGACTCACCTGTCTGCTTTCTACAAAGGACTGCTGTCTTGCTGTTGCCCTGCTGCCTTGCTGAACTCTTGCCTGGCTGTGAAAGTGCTCTCCAAGGGCTTGGATAGAGCTTGCCTCCTGTTCCTTGAAGTCTCAGGACCAAAAAGACTTCTTCCTTTCACTTGGACGCTCCGTGCGCCGAAAATTTCGACGCACAGCTTGTTTCGCGGCGAGTAAAGCGCCGCACACCGATGCTGATCGACGCGACGCCCTCGGGACGATCGAGACTTCGACGCACAACCTCGCAAGGACAACGCCGCCCGACTTCCAAGGAGAAATCGACGCGACGCCTACCGTGAGCGCGAAACTTTGACGCACGGCCTCGCAAGGACAACGCCGCCCGACTTCCAAGGAGAAATCGACGCAACGCCTGCCGTGAGACCAAAATTTCGACGCACGGCCTCGCAAGGACAACGCCGCCCGACTTCCAAGGAGAAATCGACGCGACGCCTACCGTGAGATCGAAACTTCGACGCGCAGCCCCGCAGAACGACGCGCAGCCGGAAAATAAGCAGGAGAATCCACGCACAGACCCGGGACATCTGGTAATCCCCGCGATCCACAAAAAGAGACTGTCTGCGCGCCGGAAAACGACGCCCGACTTCCCCGCGTGGAAAAGAACGACGCAAGTCGGTGTGTGCTGAGGAGAAATCGACGCACACACCCCTTTTTCCACGCATCTCTTCTCCTGTGGCCCTCTGAGGAGATTTCCCACCAGAAACCAGGTACTCTGTGCTTGAAAGACACTTTATTGCTTTTTAAAGACTTAAAGACACTTAATATCACTTTTCAGTGATATCTTTACAAATTCGTATTGCAACTTTGATCGTTTTGACCTACAATTACCCAGATAAATATTCTATATTTTTCTAAACACTGTGTGGTGTATTTTTGTGGTGTTATACTATGGTGTTGTATGATTTATTGCACAAATGCTTTACACATTGCCTTCTAAGTTAAGCCTGACTGCTCGTGCCAAGCTACCAGAGGGTGGGCACAGGATAATCTTGGATAGTGTGTGACTTACCCTGACTAGAGTGAGGGCTTTTGCTTGGACAGAGGGTAACCTGACTGCCAACCAAAAACCCCATTTCTAACATTGGTGATCAGCGGTGAGGATAGGACTTGTGTTTGTGCAGTGACATACAGTTGCTAAGTATTTCACTACCTACCCACAGTGGAAGGTCAACTTGATTTTTCATCTTTTTTGCTTTTGGTTCTCTGATGTCCTCCTGGACATACTATTGATATTTTGGACTTTGGATTTTGGTTTCTGCTGGTAAGATCCTATCAGAATGGGATTGCTTACCTACTCATTCTTTGTTCGTACTGACCACCTCACTAAGGCTGACCTAAGGACGCTTTGCAGAAAATGGGGCCTTCCTGTAGCAAGGAGATCTACTAAGGCGGAGTTGCTACATGCCTACATAGTCTGGGGGGAAGAAAGATGGGCAGAGAGAGAGGCAGCAAGAAACCAAATGACTAAGTACCCCTCAGATGAGGAGGAGGACTACTCACATGAGGAGGAAGACTGCTCACATGAGGAGGAAGACTACTCAGACGAGGAAAGAGACCCAGTGAGAGATGAATAGCTCATAGCTCAAGCACGGTGGATGGAAGAGCTAGATGAGTTTCTTGAAAGGGCTGAGGCAACAAGTCTCTTAGCCCGGGAAGAAGAAAAGATTGCAGCTCAGGAGCTGAGCTGTAAAGAGCTGAAACTGGAGGCCGGAAGGGCTGAGTCCAGTTCAGATGGTGGCAGCAAAAATCTTGCATCCAGTACTGCTGAAGAAGGGCACAAGCCCAGAGATGTGGTGCCCAACTTGAAGAAGGGAGTTGACACACCCCAGGTGGTTCAAGAGTATGAGGTAGTTCCCGTTATGCACAGGGTCCCTGAGAAGGATTGGGGAACTGGCACAGGGAGTCATATTCCTACTGGGGGGAGGGACACTTTACTGACTCTAGCAGAGAGTGACAGAGAAAAGGGTTCCCCCCTGGTGGACGTCCTGGATATAGAGTGTAGAGACATCCCAGAAGAGTATGGGTTGAGTGTCAGGGACAGGCAGATACTGTCTCACCAGTCTCAAGAGGGTGACATAGAGTGCTTTTCCAAGGCTGAGTTACTGGGTGGTTGGGTGAAGGGTACTGTGGTTAATACATGTGAAGGGCAGAGTGATGTAATTGCTGGAGAGCATATGTCTGGTCCTTATTTTCCAGAGCTACGCCAACACCAGGTGGAGTGTGAGTTCTCTGACCCCAGGGAACTTACAGTGGAGGCAGACTTTTGGGTGAGTACCAGAGAGTCTGAAGAGGCATTTGGGGGTGCTCCGGAAGGGAGTGGTCTAGGTGGTTCCCGACCAAGTGAGGTGGGAGAGGATTGTAGTGTCCCAGGTAGGTCTCAGAGCCTAACCTGTACCGTAGGGCCACCTTTTGAGGGAAGCCCCGCAGTGTCAGAAGGACTTGGGGGGATGACTGTAGACAGCATCCCAACAGTTCTGGTGTCTGGCAGTACCACTCCTAGTGAGGGGGTGCAGAAGTCCAGACATAGGGTTGAGAGGGGGTGGCAGACCCCAGTGGAGGATCTTGAAAGTCAGGGGTCAGCTCTGAGAGCAGAGCCCCCCAGGAATGACCCAGGTGAGACCGTTTCTGGTTTGGGGGAAACCCAGACTCTGCCGGATGGGCAGAGGTCGGGAGACCTGCGCCAACCAGACTCTTGTGTGGCCCTTGGGGACGGCGTGTCCCTTGTGGGGGGTGAGAGTGCCCCCCAGGAAGTCCTGGCATGCCAGGCAAAGATTCAACCTCATGGTGGTGACTCTGGGTTGGATAACCGGGTTCAGAGGTTAAACTTTGACCTGGTGGGGGGTTGATGTGCCCCCCAGAAAGTCCTGGAATGCCAGGCAATGGTTCAACCTCAGGGTGGTGACTCTGGGTTGGCTTACCAGGTGAAGAGGTCAAACTCTGACCGGGTGGGAGGTAGGTGTGCCTCCTAAGAAGTCCTGCTGTGCCAGGCAATTGTCCAACCTCAGGGTGTTGACTCTGGGTTGGATGGTCAGGTTCAGAGGTTAAACTCTGACCTGGTGGGGGGTAGGTGTGCCCCCCAGAAAGTCCTGGCGTGCCAGGCAGTTGTCCAACCTCAGGGTGTCGACTCTGGGTTGGATGGCCAGGTTCAGAGGTTAAACTCTGACCTGGTGGGAGGTAGGTGTGCCTCCCAGAAAGTCCTGGGGTGCCAGGCAATTGCCCAACCTCAGGGTGGTGACTCTGGGTTGGCTAACCAGGTTCAGAGGTCAAACTCTGACCTGGTGGGGGGTAGGTGTGCCCCCCAGAAAGTCCTGGTATACCAGGCAATGGTTCAACCTCAGGGTGGTGACCCTGGGTTGGAGAACCAGGCTCAGAGGTTAAACTCTGACCTGGTGGGAGGTAGGTGTGCCTCCCTGAAAGTCCTGGCCTGCCAGGCAATGGTTCAACCTCAGGGTGGTGACTCTGGGTTGGATATCCAGGTTCGGAGGTTAACCTCTGACCTGGTGGGGGGTAGGTGTGCCCCCCAGAAAGCCCTGGTGTACCAGGCAGTTGTCCAACCTCAGGATGGTGACCCTAGGTTGGAGAACCAGGTTCAGAGGTTAAACTCTGACCTGGTGGAGGGTCAGTGTGCCCTCCAGGAAGTCCTGGCGTGCCAGGCGATTGTTCAACTTCAGGGTGGTGACTCTGAGTTGAATGGCCCAGTTCAGAGGTTAAACTCTGACCTGGTGGAGGGTCAGTGTGCCCTCCAGAAAGTCCTGGCGTGCCAGGCAATTGTTCAACCTCAGAGTGCTGACTCTGGGTTGGATAACCAGGTTCAGAGGTTAAACTCTGACCTGGTGGGAGGTAGGTGTGCCTCCCAAGAAGCCCTGCTGTGCCAGGCAATTGTCCAACCTCAGGGTGGTGACTCTGGGTTGGATGACCAGGTTCAGAGGTTAAACTCTGACCTGGTGGGGGGTAGGTGTGCCCCCCAGAAAGTCCTGGCGTGCCAGGCAATTGCCCAACCTCAGGGTGGTGACCCTGGGTTGGGGAACCAGGCTCAGAGGTTAAACTCTGACCTGGTGGGAGGTAGGTGTGCCTCCCAGAAAGTCCTGGTGCGCCAGGCAATTGTTCAACTTCAGGGTGGTGACTCTGAGTTGAATGGCCCAGTTCAGAGGTTAAACTCTGACCTGGTGGAGGGTCAGTGTGCCCTTCAGGAAGTCCTGGTGTGCCAGGCAATTGTTCAACTTCAGGGTGGTGACTCTGAGTTGAATGGCCAGGTGCAGAGGTTAAACTCTGACCTGGTGGAGGGTCAGTGTGCCCTCCAGGAAGTCCTGGCGTGCCAGGCAATTGTTCAACTTCAGGGTGGCGACTCTGAGTTGAATGGTCAGGTGCAGAGGTTAAACTCTGACCTGGTGGGGGGTAGGTGTGCCTCCCAGAAAGTCCTGGTTTGCCAGGCAGTGATCCAGTCTGAGGGTACAGACCCTGGGCTGGAAGACCAGGTTCAGGGTGTCCCCCCGGACCTGGAGAGAGGGGCTACTGATAACAGTGCCCCTACCCTATTATCTTCTGAGGAGGCCACTCCTAGTTGGAGGGTGCTGGACCCCAGAAGGGAGGGCAGGGGGAGGGAAGCCTCACCCTGGGCCCTAGTCCAACCTGAAGGTACAGACCCCAGGTTGGAGGGCCAGTTGCAGGTTAACAGCCCTGCACTGGTGGAGGAATGGTACAGGGCGACTTCTATAAGCACCCTGACCATGGTGGACTCTGGGGGTACCGCTCCAGGAGGGAGGGTACAGAGCCCCAGAGGGGAGGACCAGGTTCAGGCTGTCATCCCTGACCTGGTGGAAGGGAGAGTGGTTAAAGGGTGCCCAGCACCTGGGGCTACCGCCCCCCACTCTCCACAGCCACAGTGGTGGGAGAGCTTTGAGAGGCCTGGGGCCTGGCTCTCATCCCTGACAACTGTCAGTAACCACAGTGGCTTGCTGTCCGGGTGGACAGAGTTATCCCTGGGGAGGGGACAAGTGTCACACCCCGGGGATAGAATGGGCAACACCACGGTGTCGGTCCTGGTGGTACTATCCTGCTCCTGGGATACATCTGTGAGCAATGTAAGGTTAGGTGCTGCACAGATGGGATCCGCAGGAAAGGAGAAAGGTTCCCCATGGATGGGCTTAGTGGGCCCTGAGAGTATGGACAGAGGGATCCAATTGGAGTCAGGAAGGCGAAGAACTGGAGCATGCCCCTGCTGTTGTGGGCCTGGGTCCTTGTTCTGTCGCCTCAAACAGGGAAGTACATCAGGATAGTGATTGATCTCCCCTGGCTTTAGGCTGGTAGGGGGTCATGTTGGACCTGGCTTTTTGACAGGGACATCCCCAAACTTTTTGCCTCCTTCCTCCTATTTTTTCTGACCTGTTGTTGTTGGCTTTTGACCTCTGAGCACTTTACCACTGCTAACCAGTGCTAAAGTGCATATGCTCTCTGTGTAAATTGTACTATTGATTGGTTTATCCATGATTGACTATTTAATTTACCTGTAAGTCCCTAGTAGAGTGCACTACATGTGCCTAGGGCATGTAGATTAAATGCTACTAGTGGGCCTGCAGCACTGGTTGTGCCACCCACCTCAGTAGCCCCTTAACCTTGTCTCAAGCCTGCCATTGCAAGGCCTGTGTGTGCAGTTTCACTGCCACTTCGACTTGGCATTTAAAAGTACTTGCCAAGCCTAGAACTCCCCTTTTTCTACATATAAGTCATCCCTAATGTGTGCCCTAGGTAACCCCTAGAGCAGGGTGCTGTGTAGGTAAAAGGCAGGACATGGACCTGTGTAGTTATATGTCCTGGTAGTGTAAAACTCCTAAATTCGTTTTTACACTACTGTGAGGCCTGCTCCCTTCATAGGCTAACATTGGGGCTGCCCTCATACACTGTTGAAGTGGCAGCTGCTGATCTGAAAGGAGCAGGAAGGTCATATTTAGTATGGCCAGAATGGTAATATAAAATCCTGCTGACTGGTGAAGTCGGATTTAATATTACTATTCTAGAAATGCCACTTTTAGAAAGTGAGCATATCTTTGCACTAAAAAGTTGTTGTGCCCTTCAATCCACGTCTGGCTAGGTTTAGTTGACAGCTCCTTGTGCATTCACTCAGACACACCCCAAACACAGGGTACTCAGCCTCACTTGCATACATCTGCATTTTGAATGGGTCCTCCTGGGCTGGGAGGGTGGAGGGCCTGCCCTCACACAAAGGACTGCCACACCCCCTACTGGGACTCTGGCAGACAGGATTGAACTGAAAGGGGGCTTGGTGCATTTCTTAGACACTCTTTGAAGTCACCCCCACTTCAAAGGCACAACTTAGTATAAAACAGGGCCTCTGCCCTACCTCATCAGACACTTGCTGGAGAAGAAACCTGAACCAGAAACTACATCCTGCCAAGAAGAACTGCCTGGCTGCTCAAAGGACTCACCTGTCTGCTTTCTACAAAGGACTGCTGTCTTGCTGTTGCCCTGCTGCCTTGCTGAACTCTTGTCTGGCTGTGAAAGTGCTCTCCAAGGGCTTGGATAGAGCTTGCCTCCTGTTCCTTGAAGTCTCAGGACCAAAAAGACTTCTTCCTTTCACTTGGACGCTCCGTGCGCCGAAAATTTCGACACACAGCTTGTTTCGCGGCGAGTAAAGCGCCGCACACCGATGCTGATCGACGCGACGCCCTCGGGACGATCGAGACTTCGACGCACAACCTCGCAAGGACAACGCCGCCCGACTTCCAAGGAGAAATCGACGCGACGCCTACCGTGAGCGCGAAACTTTGACGCACGGCCTCGCAAGGACAACGCCGCCCGACTTCCAAGGAGAAATCGACGCAACGCCTGCCGTGAGACCAAAATTTCGACGCACGGCCTCGCAAGGACAACGCCGCCCGACTTCCAAGGAGAAATCGACGCGACGCCTACCGTGAGATCGAAACTTCGATGCGCAGCCCCGCAGAACGACGCGCAGCCGGAAAATAAGCAGGAGAATCCACGCACAGACCCGGGACATCTGGTAATCCCCGCGATCCACAAAAAGAGACTGTCTGCGCGCCGGAAAACGACGCCCGACTTCCCCGCGTGGAAAAGAACGACGCAAGTCTGTGTGTGCTGAGGAGAAATCAACGGACACACCCCTTTTTCCACGCATCTCTTCTCCTGTGGCCCTCTGAGGAGATTTCCCACCAGAAACCAGGTACTCTGTGCTTGAAAGACACTTTATTGCTTTTTAAAGACTTAAAGACACTTAATATCACTTTTCAGTGATATCTTTACAAATTCGTATTGCAACTTTGATCGTTTTGACCTACAATTACCCAGATAAATATTCTATATTTTTCTAAACACTGTGTGGTGTATTTTTGTGGTGTTATACTATGGTGTTGTATGATTTATTGCACAAATGCTTTACACATTGCCTTCTAAGTTAAGCCTGACTGCTCGTGCCAAGCTACCAGAGGGTGGGCACAGGATAATCTTGGATAGTGTGTGACTTACCCTGACTAGAGTGAGGGCTTTTGCTTGGACAGAGGGTAACCTGACTGCCAACCAAAAACCCCATTTCTAACAATATGCAACTGTACTTTCATAGTCTTAAGTTTTCCTAACCCATGAAATAATGAAGGCAACTGCCTTACTATTTTGTGCTGATCATTCATAATGTAGTTCACTAATATCTGTCCTATATCCTCAGCTGTGCCGAAACTGAGTAGACAACCACTTGATACTGTACCTTGAAGTGTGTGAATTGGTGCTTGCACTTTTGTCTTCTTGTGCTTCATAGTCACTAAGAATGAACCTTTACTTTTCAAAGTTATTGATGCAGCCCATGTGTGCATAATCAATCAATCAGCTATTTTATATAGCGCAACTTCTCACCCATGGGTTTCAAGGTGCTGGTGAGGGGGTGCTGATCAGTTGCAGAGCCAGTTATTGAGGTCCTTCTTGAACTGGTTCAGCAAGGGAAGCTTCTTGAGGTGGAGTGGCAGAGTGTTCCAGGTCTGCGTGGCTAGGGAGGAGAAGTATCTACCTCCTGCTGTTTTCTTCTTGATTCTAGGGGTGATGGCGAGGGCCAGTTGAGCAGAGCAGAGTTGTCTGGAGGGGGCATAAAAAGATAGATGGTGGTTGAGGTAGACTGGTCTGGTGTTGTGCAGGGCCTTGTAAGCATCAGTCAGGAGTTTGAAAGTGATGTGTTTGTTGATGTGGAGCCAGTGCAGGTTTCTCATATGGGCAGAGATGAACCTGGCTGCAGTGTTCTGTATTCACCCTAGTCTTGTTTGAAGTTTCTTTGTGATGCCCGCATAGAGTGCATTGCCGTAGTCGAGTTTGCTGCTTATGAGTGCGTGGGTGACCGTCCTTCTTTTTTCAATGGGGATCTACTTGAAAATCTTCCAGAGCAGGCAAAGTCTGTGGAAGCACTACAATAAGACAGCTTTGACTTGGCGGGCCATGGACAGCGAGGAGTCGAGGGTGATGCCAAGGTTGTGTGTGTGGTCGGTGCAGGGAGGGGCGGTTCAAAGGGCTTTTGACCACTAGAAGTCATCCCAGGTGGTGGGAGTAGGGCCCAGGATGAGGATCTCTGTGTTGTTCAAGTTGAGCTTGAGGCAGCTGTCTTTCATCCAGTCAGCAACTGTCCTTCATTGTGGAAATTGCTCTTTGCTGTTGATGGTTCGTCGGTAAGGGATAGAAGTAGCTGTGTGTCATTGGCATAGCAGAGGATGTTAAGGTTTCGGTGTCTGATGATCTTGCCGAGCCGGCTATGTAGATATTGAAGAGGGTGGGGCTCAGGGAGGAGAGGAAGGAGTGGATCCACCTCAGGACCTTTGCCGAGGTTGCCTGCGTCGTGTATTATGGTGCCTAAGGTGGTGTTGAAGATGGCGGAGAGGTCGAGGAGGATGAGGGCAGCTGTTTCTCCATGGTCCAGCAGCATGCAGATGTCATCCATGGCTGTGAGGAGACCAGTTTGGTGCTATGTTTGCTCCTGAATCAGTTTTGGGAGGGGTTTAGGATGTGGTTCATCTCAGGGAACTCCGTGAGCTGTGTGGTTATAGCTTTTTTAATTACCTTAGCCGGGAAGGGGAGCTATGAGATTGGTCTGTAGTTTTTCATATCCCTTGGGTCAGCAGAGGGTTTCTTCAGTAGAGAGTTCATGTCCGTGTGTTTCCAGTCATCCAGGAAGGTGGTGGTCTCAATAGAACAGTTGAGTGTCCAGCAGAGTTTGGGGGTGATGGTGGCTCTGGCTTGGTTAAAAATGTGGTGTGGGCATGGGTCCAAGGGTGCCCCTGAGCGGACAGAGCTCAGGAGTTTTTGGGTGTCTTCTGTGGTATTGAGGGTCCAGTGGCCCAGGGTTGGCTGGGGACTGGGGTTCGTGGGGTTGCTGATAGGGGGAGGGGAGGCTTGGCTCCCGAATCCTTCATAGATGTTCTGGATTTTTCAGTGAAGAAAGGTGGCGAGGTTGTGGCAGAGGTCCTGAGAGGGGGGGTGTCTGAGGTGTAGTTTCTGGGATTCGTGAATTCCTTAACTATGGTGAAGAGCTCCTTGCTGTTGTGTGCATTGGTTTTGATGTGCTCCTGAATGCTGACTTTCTGGAGGATCTAATGTGCTGGTGGTATGAGGTGACTGCGTCTTTGTAGCTTTGCAGTCTGTCATGCTCATGCTGTTTCTCCACTTTTGTTCTAGTCGTCTGCAGGTGCACTTTTATTCTTGGAGATCGGACAAGAACCATCTGGGTTTCCTGTAGTACTGATTGCTGGCCAGTTTCCTTGGGGGGCTAGGGTGTTGGTGCAATTGGCAATCCAGTGATGGAGGTTGCAGGCCGAAGCATTAGTGTCCTTGATGTCCAGGGGTAGGAAATGGCTGAATGCGTCTGTGAGCTGCGATCAGTACCCTTGCTCCAATTCTTGTAGGGGGGCAGAGGGTGTGATGGAGTACAGTGGTCTTGGTGAATGAGAAGTGGATGCACTGTTGGCCAATCCAGTGGTGTTCGGAGATGTGTGAGAGGGAGATGTTGTTTCTTGCTGAGAAGACGGGGTCGAGGGTGTGTCCTGCTGAGTGGTGGGGAGGTAGAACATTTGCTTGAGTCTGTGGGTGGAGAGGTTCTCCAAGAGGGATGAGGTGTTTGGGTCATTGCAGTTGTTGAGGTGAAAGTTAAGGTCACCGAGGAGGATGTAATTTGTTAAGGTTAGGGTGTGGGGAGCGATGAGATCAGCAAGGGCTTTGCTGAACTGGGGGCAGGGTCCAAGTTGGCTGTAGATGAGGGTGTCACAGAGGGTGGTGTTCGGATCGGTTTGCATTTGGAAGTGTACGCTTGATATTTATCAATGCATCACTGTCAGTGATAGAAGGTATTTTGCAACCATTTATTTTCAGTGCAGTTTTTGAATGACTTGGGTGCTTTCTCAAGTCAACTTTTTTTTGACTGGTATTTCTCTTCACATGCAACCCGTTCAACATTTGCGCATTTATTTGGGGTAAACATTCAGATTGCACAAGCATCTTCTTCACTTTCACTCGATAATGATACTGACAAACTTTTCGACGGTGAGTTAGACGGTGATTGACTTCATTTGGCATGAGCATGAGATGTGATGGGCAACAAAACCAGCAACAAGCATAACAAATGCAGTGCAACAATACTATGTAGCTTAAGGAGTAAGAGAGGTTGAACCACTGGCAAAATGAGGTATACGTGGCCTAAAGTAGTGGTTTTGTAGTTTCTCATCAGCTGAAAACTCGAGCTCGTACCAAGCACTGCTTGATAATAGGTTGTGCAGAATAGAGCATGTCAGTACAAGCAACACTAGCGAACAAAGGCCCTGATTTAAGAAAAGTAGCTCTTCATGTCATGAAGTTTTACTTTTCTTGCGGCCCTTGCACCCCCCCTCCAATGCGAACATGTGTGCTGCGTATTTAACACCATGGCGTAGGTTAGGGACAATAATGTCATCATTTTTTACGCTATTGTTGTACTTTGCAGGATTAGCGCCAAGAGGCCCTTTAAAAATAATGGTGTGCCTCCTTTTAATGCCTGTTCTGTGCAGGCATTAAAAATCCTGCTAAAAATGGCACAGTTAAATCTCATAGATTCCACTGAGCCATTTTGTAGGCCCCCATTGCATACTGCATTGCACCACTTTGTAAATATCGTGCAGCATTTTTGCCACACTACCGCCACATTAGCATCACAAAAATGACACTAATGTGGCTATAGTTGGTGCTCGGCCTTTCTTGAATTTGGGTCTGTGAAACATATCCGAGTGCAGAGATCATTCGAGAATGGGCGCGCTGGGAAATGTAGACTGCATCACTGTGTGGCATATAGGAATATCCATATAATTGGTTTAGCACTGTCTTGCCATTGTATTACTCTGATAGCGTGACCGATTGTGCATTAAACACACTAACAAAGAGCAGATTTGCTCTTGACTTGAAGGTTCTGTGAAATAATAGGACAGAAAAAGATGCAAGCAAAGCTTTTCACTTACAGCTCAGTGAAAAATGAAGTGCCTTACCAATTGGTTTCGGAAACACTGACAACTGTGCGATAATAGTAGTCTTTACTGATTTAGCACCAATTCAAATCCGTGTCATTTAATAAGACATATGGCACTGCGCTGACGTGAGAAAGAAAGTGTTTATTGTAGTCAGAGTTATTCTGCACTGTATGGAGAAAAAGAGAGCCACGCTTGTTGGGATGATATGAAAAGCAATGTCCGTCATGAGACACGTCTCACATGGTAGATGTATGTTTGAGGTAGCGCTATATGCCTTTATTTGCAAATGTTTTTTATTGAAAAATCCTTGTTTACAAATAACTAATGAGTTAATTCAGTTTAAACAAAATCAGTCAACGGTTTCAGAGACGATAGGTCCAGGTGGGTTCAAATTTTATGGTATGGTTAAGTCTCCCATTTACCTAATTCTGGATTGTTTTTGCATGCTCAATGGAAATATTTGCATGGGAATGGGGTTGGCTCTGAAAAATTGATTCTTCGTTCCCCGTGAATTGCCTTTAAAACCGTCTTCCGAATAACGTTGAAAGTGTATTGATTTTAGCAATAGTTTTCTGGAAGCATCTTGAAAGGAGCGCAAAGGTCCAGGCTTTACAGTGAAACTCCACCTGTAATAAACTTGGCAAACTTTGGGTAGTAATCATAAATGTCAATAGCCCTCCAAACATACATTATTTTTGATTATGCTTGTTTTCTCTTCTGTCTTCATTTACCAAGGAAGTAAATAGAACATTCCAGAATGTGTATCACAGAGAGTTGTGAGCGAAGCATGGATTTTGCAAAGGTTTTTATTTTACCACACCATGAAAAGACTGGTCTTCTGTATATTTTGCTCATGAGACATCATTCGAGTTGTCAGCTCACCCAAATATTGTACTGATGGTGCTAATGTGGAATTTTACCTAAACAAACGTTGAATTAGCTGTACACCATTCGGGCTACCATGCAAACTATTCAAAGGCAATACAAGTATTTTGTATAGTATGGAAATTTATAAACAGAGCTGTTGAGTGTAAAACAATAAGAACCTGATTTAAGAAAAGTGGTGCTGCTCCCAGTGCAGCACCGCTTTTCTTGTACCATCATGTATTTGCCGTACGATGCAGCTCGGTGGTAGTTAGGGGAACTCGCAGCAATATTTTTTACGCTAGTTCAGAGCTTTGCATGATTAGTGTAAAAAATGTTGACGCTAATCCTGCAAAGCCCATTGAGGCCCATTGTAAACAATGGTGTGTCGTTTTTTAATGCCTGCTCTGAGCAGGCGTTAAAAGTGCCAAAACAAATGACACAAAGAAACCTTTTAGATTTCTTTGCACCATTTTTTTGCCCCCTCTAACGGGGAATGTCCCCTTTGCATGCATTTCACCTGGCGCAGGCATAATGTAGCGCAAAGTGTTACACAGTGGCGCAATGCATGAGTTACGCCTCTTTGTAAATTTGGAGCTGTGATTTTGGCCTCGTTGGGCCACCTTAGCATAAAAAAAACAATGCTAATATAGCACAAGTAGGCGCTAGGGGGTCTCAAATCTGCTTTGCATATACTATTATTTCAGCTACTATCATTTTTGGGGTCGAGTGCACAAGCACTCTATCCCTGTTGTAATCTCTCTTTGGGCTTTTCACCACACCCCTGTCACACCTATCACTTTCATTGGTTCATGGGCTAGCCTTTCAAAATCCACTTGATTTCATTAGTGGAAGGAATTGCATACGTCATGCCTTTTCCAATATTTAGCCCTTCTCAAGTGCACCGGCCAACTACTGATAACATCCGAGGCTCCATTATCAGCCTGGTTTCTGCACTACTTTATCTTTTCATTTTTCAAACAGCACGATAGCGCTTGGTTTTACATTGAGCGAGCTCACTCATCTTTTTTCTTTCAATTTATGTGGCAAGAAAAGTCCAGTTCGGAGTTTACAATGCTAACAGCTCTAACTCGAGCAAATGCGAGACCCATTGCATTGCAAATGCTTGTTGGTGAGGTGTCACTCATTTAGATGAATAATCATATCACTTATTTCACCAATGAAAAAGAACATTGAAGTGTGCAGCTCGGGGCCAGTTTGTGGTGTTAGCGTGTCTGACCTTAATCAGTAAAATTACAAGGGGATGTGAATAGGTCGATGAACCTTTTAACTCACAATTAAGATGTTCCAACAATAATTCCAGTTCATGCAGATCAATAATGAATAACCAATACACAATATCAATAATCAACAATAATCAATAACAATAATAGTCAATAGAGTCAGTAATTGTCAAGCACCATGACCTTTCAGCCATAAATAACCATACCTTTTAGTAAAAGTAAAAAATATTCATTTCCCTATACTAACAATGCTGAAGTCACGTAAATTAATCTCAAATCAAATGATACACATACAGAAACAACACTGTCTGTCCAAAGCGACAGGAAAACATAATCTAATCAAAGCTTGGACTATTACACATTCTAAAGGTACAGTGCAACTTAAGAACAAACAATTTCGCTACGAGATCACATACAAGTAGATTCAGCAAAGAAATGTATCAAGCATTATTCCCTATTAGCAGATTTTCATTAGTGAGGATCCTCAACTAACACCAGATTAGCATCAGTATGTTGGGCTTTATGCAAAACAATTTAATAACATGAATTTTGAAAAACATCTACCTATGTGTAGGAAAGTACCATCTTGCCTGGCATGTTACCCCCATTTTTACTATATATATATTTGTTTTTGCCTGTGTCACTGGGATCCTGCAAGCCAGGACCCCAGTGCTCATAAAGTGTGCCTTGTATGTGTTCCTTGTGTGGTGCCTAACTGTATCAATGAGACTCTGCTAATCAGAATCTCAGTGTTTATGCTCTCTCTGCTTTTAAAATTGTCACTGCAGGCTAGTGACTAATTTTACAAATTCTGATTGGCACACTGGAACACCCTTATAATTCCCTAGTATATGGTACCTAGGTACCCAGGGTATTGGGGTTCCAGGAGATCCCTATGGGCTGCAGCATTTCTTTTGCCACCCATATGGAGCAAGACAATTCTTACACAGGACTGCCACTGCAGCCTGAGTGAAATAACATCCACGTTATTTTACAGCCATTTTACACCGCACATAAGTAACTTATAAGTCACCTATGTGTCTAACCCTCACTTAGTGAAGGTTAGGTGCAAAGGTACTTAGTGTGAGGGCACCCTGGCACTAGCCAAGGTGCCCTCACATTGTTCAGGGCAAATTCCTCAGACTTTGTGAGTGCAGGGACACCATTACATGCATGCACCACATATAGGTCAATACCTATATGTAGCGTCACCATGGTAACTCCGAACATGGCCATGTAACATGTTTAGGATCATGGAATTGTCACCCCAATACCATTCTGGTATGGGGGGACAATTCCATGATCCCCGGGGCTCCAGCATAGAGCCCGGGTACTGCCAAACTAACTCTCTGGGGTTTTCTCTGCAGCTACTGCTGCTGCCGACCCTCAGACAGGTTTCTGCCCCCCTGGGGTCTGGGAAGCCCAGTCCCAGGAAGGCAGAACAAAGGATTTCCTCTGAGAGAGGGTATTACACCCTCTCCCTTTGGAAATAGATGTTAAGGGCCTGAGAGGAATAGCCTCTGGAAATGCTTTGAAGGGCACATATGGTGCCCTCCTTGCATAAGCCAGTCTACAATGGTTCAGGGATCCCCCAGCTCTGCTCTGGCGCGAAACTGGACAAAGGAAAGGGGAGTGACCACTCCCCTGACCAGCACCTCCCCAGGGGAGGTGCCCAGAGCTCCTCCAGTGTGTCCCAGACCTTTGCCATCTTGGATGCAGAGGTGAGAGGACACAATGGACACCTCTGAGTGGCCAGTGCCAGCAGGTGACGTCACAGACCCCTCCTGATAGGTGCTTACCTTTCTCTTTAGCCAATCCTCCTATGAGGGCTATTTAGGGTCTCTCCTGTGGGTTTCTCATCAGGTAACGAATGCAAGAGCTCACCAGAGTTCCTCTGCACTTCTCTCTTCGACTTCTGCCAAGGATCGACCGCTGAGTGCTCCAGGACGCCTGCAAAACCGCAACAAAGTAGCAAGAAGACTACCAGCAACATTGTAGCACCTCATCCTGCCAGCTTTCTCGACTATTTCCTGGTGGTGCATGCTCTGAGGGCGGTCTCCCTTCACCCTGTACTGGAAGCCAAGAAGAAATCTCCAGTTGGTCGACAGAATCTTCCCCCTGCCAATGCAGGCAACAAACTTCTGCATCACCGGTCCTCTGGGTCCCCTCTCATCCTGACGAGCGTGGTCACTGGAACATAGGAGCTGGATCCAAGTGTCCCCGATAGTCCAGTGGCCCTTCTGTCCAAATTTGGTGGAGGTAAGTCCTTGCCTTCCCACACCAGATAGTAATCCTGTGTACAACATGAACTGCAGCTACAAGGGCTTCTGTACACTTTTGCAAGACTTTCTTTGTGCTCAGCCTAGCCCAGGTCCCCAGCACTCTGTCCTGCATTGCCCAACTCGCTGAGTCAGACTCCGACTCCGTGGGACCCTCTTTTTTTGTGCTGAGTTAACCGTTGTGCTCAGATATTCTGAATGCCTCTTCAGGTGCTTCTGCTGGTGGTGCCTGCTTCTGTGTGGGCTGTCCTTGTTGCTGAGCACCCCCTCTGTCTCCTCCTCCAAGGGGCGACCTCCTGGTTCTTCCTGGGCCCTGGCAGCACCCAAAACCTTCAACCACAACTCTTGCAGCTAGCAAGGCTTGTTTGCTGTCTTTTTACATGGAAACAACTCTGCATCCTCCAGCACACCGTGAGACATCTTTTGACCTAAGGAGAAGTTCCTGGCATCTTCCGTTGTTGCAGAATATTTGGATTCTTCCACCTGGAGGCAGCTCTTTTGCACATTCATCCGGGGTTTAGTGGGCTCCTGCCCCCCCTAGACGCTTGTGTGACTCTTGGACTTGGTCCCCTTTGTTTACAGGTCCTCAGGTCCAGGAATCCATCTTCGGTGCTTTGCAGTCAGTTGTTGTCTTTGCAGAATCCCCTATCTCGACTTCACTGTCTTTCTGGGGTAATAGGGTAACTTTACTCATACTTTTCAGGGTCTTGGGATGGGGTATCTTGGACACCCTTGGTGTTTTCTTACACTCCCAGTGACCCTCTACACACTACACTAGGCCTGGAGTCCATTCATGGTATGCATTTCACTTTTAGAGTATATGGTCTGTGTTGCCCCTAGGCCTATTGTCTCCTATTGCATTCTAATGTGTCCTACAGTGTTTGCACTACTTTTCTAACTGTTTACTTACCTGGTTTTGGTTTGTGTGTATATTTTGTGTATTTTACTTACCTCCTAAGGGAGTATATCCTCTGAGATACTTTTGGCATATTGTCACTAAAATAAAGTACCTTAATTTTTAGTAACTCTGAGTATTGTGCTTTCTTATGATATAGTGCTAAGTGATATAACTGGTATAGTAGGAGCTATGCATGTCTCCTAGTTCAGCATAAGCTGCTCTGCTATATCTACCTCTATTAGCCTAAGCTGCTAGAACACTTCTAATCTACTAAAAATGAATAGCTGGACCTGGTACAAGGTGTAAGTACCACTAGGTACCCACTATAAGCCAGGCCAGCCTCCTACACTATGGCTTTATCAAAACAATGCGTTTGGTACCTAGAAAGAAAAAGCAAATATGCATAACAGACACATATGTACGATTTATACCTCTCCTCAATTGGATCAGCAAGACAAGATACTCTTCATCATCAGGAAATTAGTCGATCAGCAAGGCATCAGAATTCAGCATCAAAGTTCAGAAAACACAAGTCTTTAAGCAATAAAGTTAAGTATGTCTCATGTCAAGACGGAAAATGGGCAAGAATGCGCTCATGGCAAATGGTAAAAGCAAAGTGCTAAATGCAAAAATGCGGAATGTTGGTTTCTTCTCAGTGCAGTCTCGTTAAGTCAAATTTACTAAAACTATTTCCCAAACCCCTATTGGTCAAGGGATCACATGTTCATACTTTGTCCAACAAAACCGAAAACTCAAAATCTATGAATCTGACCACTACTCCGTTCACATGTCATTGATTGGTTGTCCTGGAATGTACTCATCATCCGGCTCGTCAGATAACAATATTGTTGCAGCTTCTACTCCAGTCAGTGTCTCCATTGTTCTCCTCCTGAGAAAGTCAGTCTTACACACATTACACGTAATGTTACATCTAGCAAGAACAGCATCTCCTAGCAGTCGGTTCTCATGGGAAAAGATTCTCAGCTGCGAGCACATTTACACAATACAATGGAAAATCACAGTTTTAACTCTCTAGGACAGCCATTTAGGCCTGGCAAGTAGGCCAAGATCTTCGCTAAATTAAGGCCTACAACTAATTAAGCTAATACGAAATGCATAACCCTTAATATGACATATTACTACATTAGTCAAACATATGCTCCGCATTTCACAGCATTATACTATTTATAAGTACACCTTGTGAACATTGGCGGCCACTCATCGTATTCACATTTTCAAATGTGTGCATTATTTTTCTATGTTATTATATTTTCTACACAAATCCATTATTCAGAATACATGAATACTCAGTAATATTTTTTATTAAAATACCTGCACTAATATTTCCTCCTCTGATGACTAAATGTGTCATCACACTAACTTCTCCCCACAAATATTTGCATCAGCTAAAATTCTGTTAATTCAATCCCTTCATATCTTTGTTCCCTTTTTTAATTTTCCCTGTACCATTTTTCCCTTTTCTTTTCCTTCCTCCTCTGATTATTCTTTAACCCTTTCAATGTAATTCTTTTGCATAATTTACACAATTCCCATAATCTAATTAGACAAACCACAATAATTAATATCCCCTGCAAGATTTTCAATAGTATCCCATTCCAAATGTTGCTGAGCCGATTTCCCACTGAAGCAAAACCTTTGCCAATCTTTTCCTTTTCCTTCAATTCTTTCAAATCAGCACTTTCATTAGTCAAATTAGTAATTAAGGCCCATATGTATACTATTTAGCACTGCATTTGCGCCGCTTTTGCGTTAAAAATTGTATTTTGTACGTTTGAGTGCTTTTGCATCAAAAAATGACCCAAATGCAGCACTAAAAAAGAATAAATATGGGCATAAGTCTCTAATTTCATTACTATTATTAATATACGAACAAATGTCATTCTACAGACTCCGCCATCCTTTGGTAAAAGAAGTTCTAAAGCGAGACATTTCTGAAGAGTCATAGCTCTTTCAGCAGCTAATTCAGTATCTATTAGGAGTATGGCTGCAAAAAAAATTGTCAGCATGTTATCCACAATTGTAGACAGCTTTCGAATCTATATCGAATTCAGAATGACTCCTACTGAAGGAATCATTGCTCCAAATATATCTCCCACTATACCAGAAGGAGACTCCCTCCTCTGTCTCATATGAGGTAATTCAGTCACCTTCGGAAACTTCTTCGAATCATTCATTTGATAAATCTTTAGGAAAACTATCCCCAAATAACATGTCCCATACCATTCTCTTGGAAGATGGTAATAAGCACTAAGACCACAGATGTAAAAAGTTCAGGGAATGGCTGGGTCCTGTCCATTCAGCATAAACGTCCACTTACTCTGAAACAAAAGTACATGCTTACATTCACTTGTTCCCACAAATAAAGGCCCTCATTACAACCCTAGCATTTGGTGATAAAGTGGCAGTAATACCGCCAAATTATGACCATGGCGGAAAGATCTCAGATAGACAGCCACTTTACCACACCGACCGCCAGGGCAGAAACAACAGGCACCACGGCAGTAGCCACCTACTGCCAGGCGGAAGTCAATGTTCTGCCCACCATATTAAGGCCCTTGAAACCGCCACCGTTTCCGGGGCGGTACCAACAACAGCAAAAATCTGGCTGAAACACTGCACAGAAAGGAAACCACGAGGGCATGGAGCCTGAGCGGCAAATCTTTCCTATGATAATTTACGTCCTGCTCCACCATGAACACCAACTACTGCAAAGACAGCCACTGTGAGTACAGCCGCCTAGCACACAGGGGAGCGGGGGAGGAAAAAGAGAATGACACACACACGCAACACACACCCTCTCACCCTCTCACCCCCAACAACATACACACAATCAGATGCAGTAAGAAAGCATACAGACCCCGTACCCCTCAGGAGTAATGCAAGGACAACATGAATAGATGAAAGTGAGTGGAATACTATAAATACAGTAAAAATACGAACATTCAGTCTAAAAGTATATACATATGTACAGTTCAAGGGACACTGCCCAGTTCTCAATGTGCGTGGGCCACAGGGCCACATGACAAAGTCCAAGGCCCCACTTGTCTCCTGCACCAACACGGAGGGAACACTGCAAGGGCATCAGTTGTAAAATAGGCAGGCACCTCAGGGGGGCGGGGAGCGAGGGGCACCTCAGCCGGCAGATGGAACAACACCATTGGTTCCGGAGGGGGCAACATGCCCTGTGCTTGGTCCTGGGGAGTGCAAGGCCCCAATCTCTCAAGTGGGTGACTTGCCCACTTGCTCTGGAGGGGGCAACATGCCCTATGCTTGATCTGGTAGTGCAAGGCCACAGTCTCTCAAGTGGGTGACTTGCCCACTGGCACTGGAGGGGGCAAAATGCCCTGTGCTTGGTCCTGGGGAGTGCAAGGCCACAGTCTCTTAAGTGGGTGACTTGCCCACTGGTTCTGGAGGGGGCATCGTGCCCTGTGCTTCAGATTCTGGGGAGGATGGGGTCAGTGGGTGTCATACCCACTGGTTCTGGAGGGGCACTGTGCCCTGTGCTTCAGATCCTGGGGAGGATGGGGTGAGTGGGTGTCATACCCACAGGGTCTGGAGGGGACATCATGCCCTGTGCTTCAGACCCTGGGGAGTGCAAGGGCACAGTCTCTCAGCTGGGTGTCATACCCAAAGGATTTGCAGGGGGCAGGCTGCACAGCACCCCATTGTAGGAAAATAGCCTCTTTCAAGCATGCTTACCCCCACTTTTGGCCTATTTGTGAGTGTGTGTCAGTGTGTTTTAACTGTGTCACTGGGATCCTGCTAGCCAGGACCCCAGTGCTCATAGATAAAAACCAATATGTCAGTGTGTTTTGCCTGTCTCACTGGGATCCTGCTAGCCAGGACCCCAGTGTTTATAGTTTGTGGCCTAATGTGTATGCATGTGTAGTGCCTAACTGTGTCACTGAGGCTCTGCTAACCAGAATCTCAGTGCTTATGCTCTCTCTGCTTTTAAATTTGTCACTGTAGGCCAGTGACTACATTTACCAAATTCAATTGGCATACTGGACCCACCTTATATGCCCCTAGTATATGGTACCTAGATACCCAGGGCATTGGGGTTCCATGAGATCCATATGGGCTGAAGCATTTCTTTTGCCACCCGTTGGGAGCTCAGACAAACCCTTACACTGTACTGCCACTGCAGCCTGTGTGAAATAGTGCACACACTATTTCACAGCCATTTTCACTGCACTTAAGTAACTTATCAGTCACCTATATGTCTAACCTTCACTTGCTGAAGGTTAGGTGCAAAGTTACTAAGTGTGAGGGCACCCTTGCACTAGCAAAGGTGCCCCCACATGGTTCAGGGCCATTTCCCTGGACTTTGTGAGTGTGGGGACACCATTACACACATGAACTACATATAGGTCTACACCTATATGTAGCTTCACAATGGTAACTCCGATTATGGCCATGTAACCTGTCTAAGATCATGGAATTGTCCTCTCATTCCAAATCTGCTATCGGGGAGCCAATTCCATGCATCCTGGGGGCTCCACCATTTACCCCCAGTACTGCCAAACCTGAGGCTTGCACTGCAGCTACAGCTGCTGCCACCTCACAGACAGGGTTCTGCCCCCCTGGGGTCTGGGCAGCCCGGTCCCAGGAAGGCAGGACAAAGCATTTCCTCAGAGAGGAGGGTGCTACACCCTCTCGCTTTGGAAATAGGTGTTACAGGCTGGGGAGGGGTAGCCTCCCCTAGAGCCTCCCCTAGCGTCTGGTAATGCTTTGGAGGGCACTGATGGTGCCCTCCTTGCATAAACCAGTCTACACTGGTTCAGGGACCCCTTCTCCCCTGTTCTGGTGGGAAACTGGACAAAGGAAAGGGGGTGGTGCCCAGAGCTCCTCCAGTGTGTCCCAGACTTCAGCCATCTTGCTTTGCAAGGTGTGGGGGCACTCTGGAGGGCTCTGAGTGGCCAGTGCCAGCAGGTGATGTCAGAGACCCCTCCTGATAGGTCCATACCTGATAAGTTAGCCAATCCCCCTCTCAGGGCTATTTAGGGCCTCTCCTGTGGGTTCTCTTCATATTCTGCGTGCCAGTTTCCTTCAGGAATCCTCTGCAACAACTTCAGCATCCTCTGACCTCGGATCAACCACACCCTGCTCCAAGAAATGCTGTAACTGCAACAAAGTGTCTAAAAGAGACACGTTTTTTCAGCAACCTCAGTTCCAAGTCAGCAACTGCATGGTGTGGATGCTCACTCCCCTGCTCCAAGCAGGCACCTTCAAAGGTGATGACCAGTACCCTGGGACTCCCCTAATGGCGACGAGCATTCTCCCAAGGACACAGCGCATGGACATAATCGACATAGACTGTCCTGAGGTCCTGCTGATGCAATTTGGAGGAGATAAGACCTTGCTTTTCCCGAGAACAATGGCACCCCTGTGTTTTGTGTCTTTTTCACCTCCTAAGGTCTCTGTGCACTCTTTGCAAACTTCCTTTGTGCAAAGGCTGGCCCAGGTCCCCAGCACTCCACCCTGTGATGCTTAACTCGCTGAGTTGTTCTCCGGCGGCATGGGACATTCTTTTGTTGTGCTGCATCAACTGCATTTTGCACCTCCTTTGAACCCAGATCCTGTGGCTTCTGGGAGTGCTGGCTCCCATCCTGAAGGCTCTCTAAAGTGCTGAGAGACCCCTCTTCCTCCTTACATAGGGTTGATGCCCCCAGGTCCCTCCTGGGTCCATCCAGTGCCATTTTGATGAAAAACACACTTTTGCCATAGCCAAGGCTTGTTGGTGCCTTCCGACACAAAATCTCATCTGCAACCATCTTCACGCCATGCAACATCTTTTGCATTATACAGGAACCCACTGGCATGTTGCTAGGGTACATTTCTGCAGTCTTCTACTAAACAGGGACTCTTCTTTTGCACACTCTTCTGGGTTGGCAGAGGCTCCTGCCCTTCTTGGAACTTCTTTTGACTTCTGGACTTGGTCTCTTTCCTTAGCAGGTCTTCAGGTCCAATAAACCAGCAGTTGTTCTTTGTAGACTTGGTTGCTGCAAAATCCCAAAAACGAGGTGTAGTGTGTCCTAAGGAAACATGTAGTACTTTACTCCTGCTTTTCTGGGCTTTGGGGTGGGGTAATTTACTTACCTTTACTGTATTCTTACTCTCCCAGTGATTCTGCACACACTACACTTGTCTAGGGGGAATTCATGATTCACATTCTACTTTTTTATGATATGGTTTGTGTTGCCCCTAGACCTATTTTCTCCCATTGCATTCTATAAGATTTCCTACTGTTTGCATTGTTCTATGACTATTTACTTGTCTAATTTTGATGTCTAGTGTATACATTGTGTATAATACTTACCTCCAGAAGGAATATTGTCTCTAAGATATTTTTGGTACAGTGTCACTCAAATAAATACCTTTATTTTTTGTAACACTGAGTATTGTCTTTACTTGAGTATAAGTACTGTGTAACTATAAGTGGTATTGCATGAGCTTTGCATGTCTTCTAGTTCAGCCTAAGCTGCTCTGCTATAGCTACCTCTATCAGCCTAAGCTGCTAGAACACTACTACATTCACTAATGCAAAATGCTTGCTACATCTGGCCCTAAGTGTAATATGGATATGCAGGAAGAGGAAATCCAGAGAAGGCTGCCAGTGGCTTGCTATGTCAATTAGAATAGCTGCAGTTTGTCCCTAGATTTAGATATATGCTATTCTTCAGGTTTGACAGCCAACACTTTTCGACTCTTACTTGGCATGCATTCCTGGGTTTTTTCAAAGCTGTAATTAATAAAAAATGAACTGAACATTGTTTAATCATATGCAAAAAAACAATGTTTTACAAGTATCTACAACGTGTAGGGGCGATTCACACACATGTGTAACACTGCATGCATTAAACTTGGGTGTGATAAATGCTGCAATGAAACATGTTTGATAGAGACACAATTGTTGAATTATTGTTGGAACATTAATTGTAGAACGTTGTGGATGTTAGGCACAGGTTGTGTGATCGGTTTTAGGGAAAAATGAGCAAAGATTTTAAGAATTTGTGCATGGAGTTTGATATTCAGGATGAGAGAATGTGGATAGTGATTAGAAATTGCTTTGAAACTGTTTGGTGGGTTAGCGGTGCCAGGGAAACCTCACATTGAATTTCCCTTCCCTTATACAATGAAAGGTGGAACAGAATAAAAGAGTGGTGAGCAGTGTCTAAAAACTAGGAAATAAAATTATGTGACATTATGTGTGGGTGAAAGAACATTATGCTCAGGGGGACACAATAAAGGGTTAATGGTAATTAAATGGATAGTTATGTTGCGTCACCAAGAATGAATATGTTGGTTACATTAAGGGCAAGGAAACTAACAGCGCAGTAGAGACTACAAGACTTTTGGGATGTCCAGTTTGGGTTTTGTCCCAGTCTAGGAACAACTGAGCGACCTTGAACTTGTCCCTCATTGTGCATAAATACACGAAGGCTAAAAAAGGCAGTGTTGACCTGGCCTTCATGGATATAACATGTGACTTTGATAGAGTGGAATGACCTAAATTAGCGTCCCTAATCACAAATTTAAGGGTTAACGCAACTATTACACTACACTGTAGAATTCATGCACACACCATCGTCAAAGTTCGATATAGCAAGGAAGGAGATTTAACAGAAGAGTTTTCCTCTGTAGCTGGGGTAAGGCAAAGTTGTGCGTTGGTCCATTTCCTTTTTTTATTATATGCCAATGGCCTTGAGGACTATCTATGTAGTACAGGAAAAAACATTTCAAAGAAATTCATAGCGAGAGCAGCGACTGCCTTCAAATTTTGTTGGACAGTTTTAGCAGTTTTATGAACAACCTGGGCCTCAGGGCAAACTGAACAAAATCTTTTATAATGAAATGTGGTCCAAAACTAGCTAAAAGTAGGAAATGTATGCTTGGCGATAAAGAGACCATTAATGCCCCCGATTTTACCTAGTTTATGTTGATTTTAACTGGAAAGTTTACTGAAGACTAGAGTTTTCCAATTCCAAAGATCTATCTATCTGCTGTTTTTATATTTTCTAAAATGTTGGAGCATAAAACCTGTAAAAGAATTACTCTGTGATTTTAGGAGTAAGTCCTTATCCATTACCTTCTTTGGCGCTGGGGTGTGAAGCAATGCCAACTGCAATTCTCTTCAAGCACTTGAAAATACATTTTTGAGAAGGCTGCTGGCAGTGCCACAGTGCTGCAGTGCATCCCCATGTCTTTGCTGTCATGAAGAAACTGAGCTTTGGTTCATAGAAGAGCATATCAAGTTTCTCTGACTTAGAGTTTGGAAGAACCCAGAGGCGCATTTCTATAGAACAGTTCTGGCTGACTGCCTGACCCAGGATAACACCCTAGATATCCCATGGATTAAGTATGTAAAATATACCTTAACAAAGTTGGGCGCCCCAGAATAAGTTTCCAGTCGGGACAACCTCACTACTAGCTCATTGGGCAAAGTGGAAGAGCAACAATTTTCATATGCAAATTCACAACCTGCATTGTACCTACAGATAATTCCAAATGAGGCATACATTTTTCTGACCAGATTTCACCCTAATTCAACCAATTTTTTGGTGGCTTTTCCTATTCAGGGCAGATGTGACATTTCACTGCCTTTTTGCCCATGCAATGGCTCGGCTCTGCATTTCAAAACACTTTGGGGGTCATTACGAACCACTGTGCTGAAGACCGTCAGTGCAGGTGGTTTTCCGCTTGTCAAATTATGACTGCTGGCAGCCCTCCGTCCTTTTTCAGACAGAGAGCCGCCAGCAGCCATACTGGCAGTCGGCGGCGATGTGGAGGTTGCTCCACCTCCACTGCCCTGTCATCAGATCACTGCCCACTGAATCACGTCCCATGATTCGGTGTGGCGGTGTTCTGGTGACGGGGAGCTGGCGGTGGAGCAGCCCCCATGGATCCCGTCCCCTCCCGGAGGATCAACGGACCAGGTAAGTTGATCGTCCGTTAGGGAAGGGGGTTGGGGGGTGTTGTGTGCATGCATGGGGGTGTGCGTGTGAGTATGTAGAGGGTGGTGTGAGTGCGTGTTTGCATGGAGGGGTGTTGTGTGTTTGAAAATGTGTGCGTGTCTGTGAGTATATGTGCGTGTATGAGTGTGTGTGTGTCTGTTGGTATGTTTGTTGGGAAGTGTGCGGGTATGTGTATTGGTGGTGTCTGTATGCGTGTAGGGTGGGGGTGTGTTCCAATGTTGGTGGTAGGGGTGGGGAGGGGGGTCCTGCCACCTTTGGAATGGCAGGGGGGTGGGCGGTGTGGGGGGAGGGCTTGGGAGTGGGGGGTGTGGAAGACCCCTATCAGTGCCAGGGAAGGAATTCCCTGGCACTGATAGTTCCTACCACCATGGATTTCATGGCGGTTCCAAACCACCCGAAATCCATGGCGGTCTGCAGGGTTGTGATACCGCCGGCCGAAGTCTCCAGCCCAGCGATCGTCACTGCCCTGGCAGTCAGAATGGAGAAGTGGCGGATGACCATGGCGGTAACCGCCATGGTCATAATTCCATTTTTTTTCTGCCGGCCTGTTGGCGGTATTACCACTCTCTGCATAATTCTGTATTTTATTATATTTGATGCAACCATTTATGGCTCAAAAGAGTCACAAAAGTAATAATGATGGTGAAACAGTTGTATATTCTAAGAAAAATACACCTTTTTTATGAAGAGCGCAGGAGTTAAAAAGAGTCACACCATTATTTTTATGGGGACTCTATGTAGTTTGCATGATTAGCATCAACATTTTAGGTGCTAATCCTGCAAAGTCCAACTTTAGCGTCTAAAATGATGATGCTATTGTCCCTCATCTGTGACATGGTGCGCCATATGTTTAATTCAGCACACAGATGGTGATGTTAGGGGGTGCAATGGGCCACAAGAAAAGTAACGCTTCATGACATGATCACCACGTTTCATAAATCAGGGCCCTGGTGACTTAGAAATGCCATAGAACCCTGTCAGTGGCTTAGTATTAAGGCACATTGCCAAAACACGCACACACAGTGATCTTGCACGTCATTCTGAGGATCAGAGTGGGCAAGAAAACAAAAATCAAAACCTTAACATAGAGGTTAATATACTCAGACCAGGCCTATATTATGTGGCGGAGAGAAATCCTTGTCAAAAGTCACACACCAGGGACTAGGGCAGAGGATGCTGAGGGCTTGTCAATGGAAAAGACCTCTTGATTACTAGGCTTTCTGGGAAGGGTAGAAGGGCCACTGACAGAAATCTTCTTGGATCAGTGGATTCAGACAGTTTTAAACCCTGAAGCAATCTCAACATTTTTCTCAAAAGAACATGTACACAGTGCATGGACACTTCGTCAACAGGCAAGTGTTCCACAATGGGTAATACAGCAAGATTTATTACTTTATGTGATGCATTTTTAAAACTCACCAGAAAAACAGTACTATGGTAAATCCATTTTAGTTTCCTATTGGGATACAGGAGTTTAGCTTAGCCTTTGGCTTGCAGGCCTGTGTCCTGTCAGCTAGTGACCTTTAACTTACTTAGCTTGCTCTGTTTTATTTCACTTATTTTTATCATTCTTCCATTGTTTATATTTTATAACCAATATTTTTATTTGCATTATCAGTGCTATTCTGAGAAGGTGTCATTATCAGCATCATGATCAGTGATGTATGGAGGTATTGTTATCATGTCTCTTTCTCACTTACATGTGATAGAAACATAGGGGGTCATTCTGACCCTGGCGGTCGGTGACCGCCAGGGTCACCGACCACGGGAGCACCGCCAACAGGCTGGCGGTGCTCCCTCGAGCATTCTGACCGCGGCGGTTCAGCCACGGTCAGAAACGGAAAGTCGGCGGTCTCCCGCCGACTTTCCGCTGCTCGGGAGAATCCTCCATGGCGGCGGAGCGCGCTCCGCCGCCATGGGGATTCTGACACCCCCTACCGCCATCCTGTTCCTGGCGGGATGGCGGTAGGGGGTGCCGCGGGGCCTGCAGGGGCCCCCGTAAGAGGGCCCCAAAAAGTATTTCAGTGTCTGCAAAGCAGACACTGAAATACGCGATGGGTGCAACTGCACCCGTCGCACCTTCCCACTACGCCGGCTCAATTCTGAGCCGGCGTCCTCGTGGGAAGGTAGATTTGCCCTGGGCTGGCTGGCGGCCTTTTGGCGGCCGCCCGCCAGCCCAGGGCAAATCTCAAAATACCCTCAGCGGTCTTGCGACCGCGGAGCGGTATTTTGTCGGGGGAAGACTGGCGGGCGGCCTCCGCCGCCCGCCAGTCTCAGAATCACCCCCATAATGTGCACTTTTGGAGGATTGTTTATATAATTGCTGCCAAAGGTCTACCTCCTTATCAGTTGTTTAGAAACATACCTGCATCAGGGAACCTACATGATCTGTATAAATACATCTCACACGGACAAGGTCATTAGAGAGGTTCCTTACAGGTGCCACCTCTGCTACACGTCACCCTGCTGCAGAACTCAGCCTTTGTGTTACCACTGAGTCTGACCTAGAGACCTCTTTCCAATGTAACGAGGGTTAGAGGTTGCTTCTCATTGACATGGTACTGGCAGATGAGGTTTATCATACCTAGGGGCATATTTATACTCCGTTTGCGCCGATTTAGCGTCGTTTTTTTCCACGCAAATTCGGCGCAAAACTAACGCCATATTTATACTTTGGCGTTAGACGCGTCTAGCGACAAAGTATGAGGACAGAGCGTCTTTTTTTGCATGAACGCCTTCCTTGCATTAATGAGATGCAAGGTAGGCGTTCCCGTCCAAAAAAATGACTGCGACACAAATGCGTCGTATTTATACTCCCGGGCAAAAATCACGCCCGGGAGTAGGCGGGGCAAAAAACCCCGCATTTGCTCCTCTTTTTAACGCCTGGGTCAGGGCAGGCGTTAAGGGACCTGTGGGCTCAAAATGAGCCCACAGCTGCCCTCCCATGCCCCCAGGGACCCCCCCTGCCACCCTTGCCCACCCCAGGAGGACACCCAAGGATGGAGGGACCCATCCCAGGGACATTCAGGTAAGTTCAGGTAAGTATAATTTTTTATTTTTTAAATATTTTTTTTGGCATAGGGGGGCCTGATTTGTGCCCCCCTACATGCCTCAATGCCCAATGACCATGCCCAGGGGACATAAGTCCCCTGGGCATGGCCATTGGGCAAGGGGGCATGACTCCTGTCTTTCCTAAGACAGGAGTCATGTAAATGGCGTCTGGGCGTCGTTAAAAATGGCGCAAATTGGGTGGAGGCGATTTTTTAGCGTCAACCTGACTTGCACCATTTTTTAGACGCCCTAACGCCATTTTCCCCAACGCCGGCGCTGCCTGGTGTACGTGGTTTTTTTCCACGCACACCAGGCAGCGCTGGTCTGGCAGCGCCGGTCTGCTAGCGCCGGCTAACGCCATTCAATAAATACGGCGCCCGCATGGCGCTTCAGAATGGCGTTAGCCGGCGCTAAACTTTTTGACGCTAAACTGCGTTAGCGCAGTTTAGCGTCAAAAAGTATAAATACGGGCCCTAGTTTCCACTACGGTAGAGATTGGGTTTTCTTGGTTAAGAATTTTAAATCTCATATGGATTGTAAGACAGTGGGGTTTTTTGTATTCACAACTCTCATCTTCACAATCCTGCTTCTTTTACTGTTCACTATCCTAATCATTGCAGCTCATGCTATTGTAGATTGTAGTCTTTTCAATAAACATATTGAAAACTTTCCTGCATCTTCTTCATTGCCTGTGTGTGTATGAGACTCGTTGCCAATGTGGGAACAGGGTAACTTCCGTTCCACCATGACTTCCCTGAGAGGTCTTATCAATAGTCCATGTGTAAGGCTGACAGAAATCACCTTTGAATTCTGAGTTTTGGTGAGGTATTGCTTGTGAGCCGGGAGAGTTGAGCCAACAGTGGCGACTTGTTGTAGGAGTGACTCAGTCGCCTACAAACAAAAAGTGCTTTCATCCCTAAACCAGCAGTCTCACTTAAGAGCGAGAGTCCGACTATGAAAGTACCAAATAGATTTACAAATTAAAAAAGAAACATAATATTTTAAGATTGTATTAGCAAGCACTGAAATAACCCAAGTACAGAAATTACATGCCCCCTGCTTAATAATTCAGAACAAATACCCCACTAAGTCTAGAGCTATCCATAACTGAAAACCTATTTTCTTTACAATTCTGCTTAGTGCATAAGATTGATAGAACTGAGGAACGTAACTGGGCAATATTTGGTGATATCTGGTACCACATATTATCCAAAACATCAGTGATTATGACTTACTTCCAGAGTTGAGGAAAACAAAAAAGAGTTATAGTCAAAGGTATTGGAACCCCGGCACCACATTCACACAGAGTCCTTTCACCAAAGGATCAGCCAATAATATAGAGGAAACTGAAAAACCTGGATGTTGATGCAGACAGTTTGGACTACGTTGCAAACTATGACTGAGATTGAAAAAGCTGGAGTTACAGTGATCTGGACTACTGTGAAATTAAAGTACACTTCTGATTGGATGGTAGAAGGGGGCATAGCTCCTTGAGGTTTTTTAATGTAGCCAAGGGCTGTTTCAGAAAATAACACAATTTGTTCAATTGAGTCTGGGCTGCCAATCCAAAGAGTAAGTCAAAACTAGTTTCCTGCACCCTCCCTAATTTAAACTCTGGTCATCAGTAACACTGAAACAAAATGAAAATAAAATAAAAAATGAGCAAATATAGAAGGCCTGCCTATAAAAATATTTTGCAAAGAACTGCACCCAAACTATTTGATTTCCCAGAAAGTAGAGATTCCAAAGGTGAATGATGAAGCCGAGCTTGCCAAAGAAGAGTGATGCTCCCCCTCCAGCTTCCAAAAAAAGCTGGGGAAAAGCACAAGAAGGACTCTTGAGGATAAGAAGAGGAAGTTGATACTATCTTACAGTAGCCTCACTTTCTATGGTTCTTCCTCTGTGTAACCCAAAATGAAATAGAATATATATATATATATATATATATGAATATATATATATATATATATATATATATATGAGAAAACAAACTGTTCCTGCTTCTGGCGCGCTCTTTCATGTTGGTGCAGGTGTGAGGAATGGACCATTTCCTCTCAGAAATCCAAAAACAAACAGTTGCAAACCACTTCACCACCGCACTCCATGAGGAAGTTATTTCTTTTTATTGCAGTCAAGATTAAATCAACCTCCTTCACCACCGATGTGTTTCGACCTACTGGTCTTGATCACAATAAGTTAGTCCTATCTCCATGTCCCCTATTTATAGTGTCTCTCCTATGACCCCTATTAGTGCATTGTGGGACATGTAGTCTATTAAAAATAAATTAAATGTTGTACATTAAAAACCAAGCTCCCCACCACCACAAAACCTGTCCAACGCTACACAAATTGTCTAACTTAATATGTGCAAAGAATATCACTATTCACAACAATCATCATGTCCATTCCTATTCTGTTGGAACTATTAACCTTTCTTCATGCAAAAACCTTTGTGATTCCTACATATACCTGATAATAGATTGGTGCATTTATCTATTATTGTTTTCATGCTTTCTCATATACATCCTAAACTTACCTAATTTTCTCCTTGATATTTATCTATAAATGTCCTCTATCCACACAGCCACAGGTAATCTTATCTAATAACTGTTAGCAAGAGCGTTATATATCCTCAACCTACAGATGATAATGCAGTTCCTCATCCCCATTCAGACCCCTTGGGCTTTTGGTTTTGAGCTATATTATGAACCGTGACTCCAAACGTCTCAGTTGTAACTCTCTATCTCCTCCCCTTTCATTGCCATCTACACTCGCTATACCAAAAAATCTCATGTCTGTCCATTTAGCTCCATCATGAGTCATAAGGTGTTTTGCAATAGCATATGTTGTATCCTTATTTTGCACGGCTCTAATGTGTTCCAAAATGCATTTTTTTAAAGGACAAATTGTACTGCCCACATAACGCAGACCACATGTGCATTGGATCACATATACCACATAATTGGAATTACATGTGATCTTTTTGTTGATAATCATCTTGTTACCACCAGAGTCCTCAAATTCTTTCACGTTAATCCCAATGCAGCATGCTTTGCACTTCTTACAGCAAACAAAACCAATTGTTTGGTTCGAGAGCCAGTTTGACTGTTCTTTGATCTGAAAATGACTGTTAACCAAAAGGTCACGTAGAGATGGTACTTTTTTATAGGTAACCATAGGTTTTTCCCCAACCAACTTTCCCACCTCTGGGTCCTTCCTTATAATGTCCCAATATTTCCTCAGAATTTTTTAGATTAAATGGCTCTCCTTGGTGTATGTCATTACAAATCTGATAGTTGTATGTTCCTGAGGTTTTTTCATCATTGTTTTGTTCAATATATTATCTCTGGTTCGAGCTCTTGCTTTTAGTTCCCCAGCTCTAATATCTTTGTATTTGTATTTTCTTTGAAGAAATCTCTTTCTCATCTCAGTGAATCTTTGTTCCATTTCACTTTCCATGGAGCAGTTATGTTTTATCCTAACAAATTCTCCATAAGGTATACTCTTTTTCAATGACATTGGAAGCTCTCTTCATGCAAGATGCTGCTAGTCGAAGTTTCCTTCCGAAATAGAGTTGTCTGAATCCGATTGTTCTCTACATATACTATCACATCCAAAAACTGGACCCGTTCTTTACTTATGTTATATGTGAATTGGAGGCCCATATCATTTTGATTTAGTTTTTCAAAGTATTGCAGGAATTCATTTTCTGTCCCATTCCAAGTGATGAAAAGATCATCTATAAATCTTAACCAGATCACAGTTTCTCCGCTAATTTCTCATTCTCACCTCCCCAGGCTATCTGTTTCTCCAACCAGCCCATGGTCAAGTTGGCGTAACTCGGTGAGATGGAAACGCCCATTGCTGCCCCACGGATTTGGGCAAAGATTTGATGATTAAATAGGAATCTATTATTGTTCAGACACAATTCTATCATCTTCAGCAGCATTTGAGAGTGTTTTAACAGACTGATGTCACGTTGCTGTAAAAAGTATTGCACTGCTTTCAATCCAATCTCGTGGTCAATAGATGTATAGAGAGATGCCACATCAATAGTGACCAATTTATAGCCTTCTTCCCATCCAATGTCAGCAAGAATCCTCAGGAAATCACCAGTATCCTTGATATAAGAACTAAAATTTTGTACTAACGATGCCAGAAAGTAATCCACATAAGTAGAAATATTTTCATACAGTGCTCCACAACTCGAGACAATTGGACACCCTGTTTTTTTTTTAGGCTCTTGCGTATCTTTGGGAGGAAGTATATTGTAGGAAGTGTCAGATTTTCATTTCTAAGGAATGTTTTTTCATCATCATTTAACAAACCAGCCTCATACCATGAGTCCAGATATCTATTCAACTCAAAGATCAAATCATTCATGGGATTTCTTTGCGGTTTCAGATAGTGATTTTTATCAATTAGTTGATGGTATGCCTGCTGCATGTACTGTTGCTTCTCCATAATCACTATGTTCCCACCTTTGTCTGCTGGTTTGATTTCCAAGTTGTTATTCTCCATGAGTGGCTTCAGTGCCTGCCGTTCTCGTATAGTGATATTTTCACTTTTCTTATTCTTGATCTTAACCATCTTATCAAGATCCTCAATTACCAAATCATGGAATGTATCCATTCTATTACCTGGTGATAAAGCTGGACGGAATTTAGATATGGGCTTAAAGTCTGTACAACAGTGTTTAGATGTTTCAATCTGCAGCTCCTCCAATATCTGTGTCTCTGTGAGCTGATCGTCTTCAAGATTGTGCATCAAATCAAATGCAGTTTTAATATCCGATTTTTGTTGAATGGTCAGACTGGGCTAGTCACCGCCCGTCATTATTGGTCATTTTTTTAGGTGCACTCTTTGCAAAGAATTTCGCCAATTTTAGTTTGCGGACATATTTATATAAATCCACTCTAGTTTCTATATAGTCATAATGTTTTTCAGGACAGAACGTTAATCCCCTATTTAATGGGGTTTTCTCATCTTGTGTCAATTCATGGTTGGAGAGATTAACTATTAAGTTTACATCCCGTTCCAGTTTCATTGGACTGCTCAGTTCTTTTGTTTGCTTCTCAGTGGGTACCCTCCTATTTTTTCTAGGTACCCTCCTTGTTTTCCAATATTTCCTCGTTCTGTTCCAAATTTCTTCCCTCTTCCTTGTGTTTGACCTCTGCCTCTGCCTTTCGGTGTTCTCTGGTCCATGTAGATCAGTTTCATTTCATCTAAAAAAGTTACTTTCTTCATATTCGTAGAAGTGCCTTCTCCTTCACTCAATTCCACATCCGATTCACTTAGCGATGTCTCCGGGGAAACAGTCGTTTTCTCAGGTCCCATATTCGTTTGTTGTTTCAATACATCAAACCTCTTGGCAAATGTTAGAATTCTGCCAGTTTCATAATCAATTTCAGCCCTCCTAAACTTTCCTGTTTTCGTTCTTCTATTATCCTTTCATATTTCTCCAGATTATTTTCCATCATGGTTCTCAATTTTTTACTTTCCTCTTCCTTATTCATTGCTATTATTTTTTCTTCCTGGAGTGTGGTGGTGAAGTTGCTTGCAACTGTTTGTTTTTGGATATTGTCACCAGATCCTCGGGGTCTGTGCACGCTCCCAACACTTCCACCACAAGACAGCTCCAATCCTCTGATTAGGTTTGTCACAGAGTCTAAGAGAGTCTAAGTGGGGAAAAGGGGATTAGGAAGGGAACAGCTGGGAAGGAGACCTGTAGGAAGCAAAAGGCTAAAACACACAAGCATAAAAAATAATCTCTCATGAAAACAGTACTATACCATGACTCTAAGAATCATCACTTTGAATACATAAATAACCCTAAGAATGAATCTCATAAAGACTAGACTTTTTTGATGACTGAATACCTGTGGGAGAAAACAAGAGGAGTTAAATATAACTTTCAGATTCACGTACTTTCTTTGGCATGAATATCAGGAAAACTATCTGAGTAAATTCTGAACCTTCGTATAATTCTTATTTTAAGAATACATATTAGGAACACACGACATTTCATCTAGAACTCTGGACTTCTTTGTTCTCTCTAAATGTTGAAACATGAATTGCACACATTGTAGATTTCCACATAGATATTTAAACCCCCATAGAAGGATTGAGCGACATGAATAACACCACATAGATTCAAGGAATAAATAATGTGACTTGTCAACTCGAATACTTCCCAGTAAATGCCTTAGAATGGTAGCGCACAATGAACAACATGAATAAAGCACGAGGAAAGAATTGCACGTCTTGCCGATTCGAAAACCACTGTGTAACTGTCAAGGAATGGTAGTGCACAATGAATAACATGAATTAAGCACGAGGAAAGAATCGTCGGTTTTGCCGAGTTGAAAACCACCATGTAACTGTCAAGGAATGGTAGTGCACAATGAATAACAAGAATTAAGCACGAGGAAAGAATTGCGTGTTTTGCCGATTCAAAAAAACCACCATGTAACTGCCAAGAAATGGTAGCGCACAATGAATATCATGAATTAGAACACCAGGGAAAGAATTGCGAGTCTTGCCGATTCGAATGCCACCATGAATCTGCCAAGGAATGGTAGCGCACAAAGTATATCATGAATTAGTACACAAGAAAAGAATTGCGTTTCTTGCCGATTTGAATGCCACCATGAAACTGACAAGGAATGGTAGCGCACAACGTATATCATGAATTAGTACACAAGAAAAGAATTGCGCGTCTTGCCGATTCGAATGCCACCATGAAACTGCCAAGGAATGGTAGCGCACAATGTATATCATGAATTAGTACACAAGACAAGAATCGCGCGTCTTGCCGATTCGAATGCCACCATGCAAATGTAATGGAAAAGCCCAAACGCACATTCACACACGCAAGAGCAAATTATTTTAGCAATAAAAAATTAGGCCCAAGAGTTCAAGCGTCATTGATACGGAGTCGGGGGCCCAGCCCAACCTCCGTCTTACCGCTCTGATCAAGAACCACCCAACGAGTGAAAGGGCGAGGCCTGGAAAATCAAAGTAGGCCACCGGAACAGGAGCTCAGGACGTTGCTGCTGCTCTGCACTGGGACCTCTAAATAGTGAGAATGTGGAGCAGAGCTGGCTCCCTTTTATAGAGTCTTGGCCCAGCCCACAACCACACCCAGGCATGCTACAGGGAAAGCTTCTAGAAGGCCCTGGAAAGGGACCACACCCTGACTCACTCTGAAAGCTTGCAGCAATTCATTGCAAATGGACAGTATTTATAAGCACCTTAAAAATGATTCTTCAGGATTGAATTCTGCAATGCAAAAGGTTAAGCAATTACATATAATCACAATGCATAAATTACATTATCTTGAGAGTGTTGGGTTTTTGTATTCTGGTTGCCCGTAGAGTGCACACTGTCCTGGTGTTGACATATATATATATATATATTGCACCCAATATTTACCAATATTTACCAAAATGATCAGCCTGGGTGAGAAAAGTTAACATTAAATGCATTTTGATTTATTATTGGTGCCTACATTAAAGAAATGTTGCTTGCCTTCAGTTCCCTAGTGTTGATTCTGCACATCAATTGCCTTTTTTTCTGAACTGTGTTTTGCGGGGTGGCATAGTGCCACTATCTCAGGAATTATGCATAATGTATATAATGCAAAATCCGTAAGATTATGTGTTAGACTTTTCATCATTTGCATGGTCTCCCTTAACTTTTTGCCTCTGTTTCCCAAGTTGTTGATGTGTGCTGGGCTCTGTTTTTGTTGTTTTTGTTACTATGGGCACTTTACCACTGCTAACCAGTGCTAAAGTGCAGGTGCTCCTATACAAAATGTGTATGTAGTTGGTTTATCCATGATTGGCATATTTGATTTACTAGGAAGTCCCTAGTACAGTGCACTAGAAGTGCCTAGGGACTGTAAAACAAATGCTACTAGTGGGCCTGCTTCACTGGTGTTGACACCCACATTAGTAGCTCTGTAAACTTGGCTCAAACCATCCACTGCAGTGTCTGTGTGTGCAGTTTTAAACTGCAAGTTCGACCTGGCAAGTGTACCCTCTTGCCAGGCCTAAACCTTCCCTTTTCTAACATGTAAGGCACCCCCAAGGTAGACCCAAGGAGCCCCAAGGGCAGGGTGTAGTGTATGGTTAAGGTACGACATATAGTAGTGTGTTTTATATGTCCTGACAGTGAAATACTGCTAAATTTGTTTTTCACTGTTGCAAGGCCTGTCCCACTCATAGGGATCCCTTTGGGAGTGGATAGACATGTGGAGTTTGGAATCTATGAGCTCACAATTTAAAAATACATTTTTTAGTAAAGTTGATTTTAAGACTGTGTTTTCGAAAATGCCACTTTTAGAAAGTGAGCACTTTCTTGCTTAAGTCATTTTTGTGACTCTGCCTGTTTGTGGATTTCCTTTCTGGGACAGATTGATAGTTGGGCTGGTTACTCCTCTCACTAGACAGGGAGACAAAGGGAGCTGGGGTGTAGTCTGCATTTCCTGATGAGCCATCTGTGCATGGAGGGAGGGTAGGAGTGGTCACTCACACCTGAAAGGGCTGTGCCTGCCCTCACACAATGCAGTCTCCAGCCCCCTGGTGTGTGTCTGGGTCCGGGCCTGGGCAAGGCAGGATTTTATAAGCAAGTGAGACTTTCCTTTGAAGTAAGCCTACTTCAAAGGGCAAAATGGGTATAAGAAGGGCACCCAAAACCACAGACTTTAGAACACTTCCGGAAACCAAGGGGAACCTCTGCCTGGAGAAGAGCTGAGGATGAAGAGTTGTCCAGCCTGTGGCTGTGCTTTGTGGAGCTACACTGCAGTTACTGCTTCTGCCTGTGCAAGAGGACAAAGACTGGACTTGTGAAGAACTCTCCAAGGGCTTGATTTAGAGCTTGCCTCCTGTTCTTTGAAGTCTCAGGGATAGCAAAGACTTCTCTCTGCCAGCACCTGGAGCCTCTGCTGAGACTGCCCATCCAGTTCCTGGGACCCTGAAAGGAGAACCTGGCAGCCCAAGAGTGAGAAATTCATGCACCAACCACTATGCGGGGAAAAGATTGATGCAACTCTGATCTGCAGGCTGAAAAATCAACGTGCCGCCGGCTTGACAGCTGAAAAACTATGCTCACCTGCAGTGCGACTGAAAGATCGACGCACGCGGCTGGAGAAATGACGCGCAGCATCGCTGACGGAGGCTGGTGAGATTACAACCTGTGCTGCATGTAAAAACGATGCAAGGCCTGTCCGGACCCGAGAGTGCGGTTCGAATCGAAGCATAGCTCTCCTGCAAAGAGAAGAAACTAATCACACAGACTTGACTGAAAGTGAAACGACGCACAGTCACGCTCGTGAGTGATATCGATGCATCGCAAGCCCCTTTTGATGCACCCAGGTACATTTCCACGCTAACAGCATTAGCGCTGTGTTTAAAATTACGGGAAGACTCTTTTTGTTTTTTAATTGATATCTTGGCATGTGTATTGTGGATTTTTGTCATTTTGGTCTTTTCTAAACCTGTGTTGTGTCATTTTGTAGTGTTTTCATTAAGTTACTGTGTGTGTTGGTACAAATACTTCACAGCTAGCACAGAAGTTAAGCCTACTACACGTGCCAAGCTACCAAGGGATTGAACGGGGTGAGCTGAGGGTGATTCTCTATTATCCTGACTAGAGTGAGGGTCCTTGCTTGGACAGGGGGTAACCTGACTGCCAGCCAAAGACCCCATTTCTAATATTATGTCAAAGCACGCCGGCTTAAAAGTAATTACACCTGGTGTGAGAAAGTACCTGTATGTCAGTATGTTTTTGACTGTCTCACTGGGATCCTGCTGGCCAGGACCCCAGTGCTCATAGTTAAGGGCCTAATGTATATGTCTCTATAGGGCTTAACTGTGACACTGAGGCTCTACTAATCAGAACCTCAGTGCTTATGCTCTCTCTGCTTTTAAATTGTCACTGTAAGCTGGTGACATCTTTTACCAATTTCAATTAGCACACTGGACCCCCCCTTATAAGTCCCTAGTATATGGTACCTAGGTACCCAGGGCATTGGGGTTCTAGGTGATCCTTATGGGCTGCAGCATTTCTTTTGCCACCCATGAGAAGCTCAGACAAATTCTTTCACAGGACTGCCACTGCAGCCTGCGTAAAATAATGTCCACGTTATTTCACAGCCATTTTCAATGCACTTAAGTAACTTATAAGTCACCTATTTGTCTAACCCTCACTTGCTGAAGGTTAGATGCAAAGTTACTAAGTGTGAGGGCACCCTTGCACTAGCAAAGGTGCCTCCACACTATCCAGGGCCTATTTCCCAGTCTTTGTGAGCGTGGGAATACCATTACACGCGTGCACTACATATAGGTCAATACCTATATGTAACTTCACAATGGTAACTCCGAATATGGCCATGTGGAGTGTCTGAGAACATGGAGTTGTCCCCCCATTCCAAGTCTAGTGTGGGGGGCCATTCCCATGCATCCTGTGGGCTCCACCATGGACCCACAGTACTGCCAAACCAGCTCTCTGGCCGGCGGTAAACATTTTGCAATTACGACCGTGGCGGAAACCGCCAACAAAGACAGCCACTTTAACACTCCGACCGCCACGGCGGTACAGACAAACAGCGCGGCGGTCACCGCCAACAGACAGGCGGAGGACAAAGTACCGCCCACAGTATCACAACCTACCAATTCGCCACCTTTTCTGGGGCTGATTCACCGTGGATAAAAACACAGTGGAAACAGGATTCCGAAGGGAAAACGTTCACCTCTACACACCCCATGAGGAACTAGGAAACCATGGAGCCGGAACTCCAAATTCTCCCTGCGATAGCCTTCCTGCTACTCTACCAGGAGCACGAACGTCGGCGGCGAAGACCACAGTGAGTACTGCACCTACGACACAGGGGAGGGGGGAGGGAAAAACAGGGACACACACACGTAACAACCCCACCCTCACCCACTACAACACACACACTAATACATATTAATACATGATCAACACACCCCCCAACCCCCCCGGAAGAATGCAAAGACAAAAGGAAATTAGTGTAACCACTGTAATATATTAAAATCAAGTATGCAAAAATATATGTATACACCATTAACAAAATATACACCAAGCATAGTATTCCAGGTAGTGCTCCAATTAAGTCTGTGGAACACTGGGCCCACACGGTACGGGCGAGGCCCACACAAGATCCCTGACCATGACGGAGAGAACACTGCAGGGGCATCAGAGAGCAAGAAACCAGGCACCTCAGGGGGAGGGAAAGGGGGGGCACCTCAGCTGGTTGAGTGCACAACGCCAAATCCACGAGAGGGCCACATGCCCACTGTTCAATCCTGGGGAGTGCAAAGCCACAGTCTCTCAAGTCTCTACAGTGGGTGGGTTGCCCACTGTTCCATCCTGGGGAGTGCAAAGCCACAGTCTCACCAGTCTCTACAGTGGGTGGGTTGCCCACTGTTCCATCCTGGGGAGTGCAAAGCCACAGTCTCTCGAGTGGATAACAGTCTCCACTGGTTCTGGAGGGGTCCTTGTGCCCAGAGTGCTTCATCCTGCTAAGGACAGAGGTAGTGGATGGATCTCTCCACTGGTTCTGGAGGGGGCATGGTGCCCAGAGTGCTTCATCCTGCTAAAGACAGAGGTAGTGGATAGATCACTCCACTGGTTCTGGAGGGGGCATTGTGCCAAGAGTGCTTCATCCTGCTAAAGACAGAGGTAGTGGATGTATCTCTCCACTGGTTCTGGAGGGGGCATGGTGCCCAGAGTGCTTCATTCTGCCCGTGACGGACTCATGGGCCAGCGTTGCTTGAGGTGGCGGTGCCCTGTTCAGCAGTGCTTGAGACGGCGGTGCCCTGTTCAGCGGTTTGTGAGATGGCGGTGCCCTGTTCAGCGGTGCTTGGAGCGGCGGTGCCCTGTTCCGCGGTGCTTGAGACGGCGGTGCCCTGTTCAGCGGTCCTTGGAGCGGCGGTGCCCTGTTCAGCTTTGCTTGAGACGGCGGTGCCCTGTTCAGTGGTGCTTGAGATGGCAGTGCCCTGTTAAGCGGTGCTTGGAGCGGCGGTGCCCTGTTCAAGCGGTGCTTAAGACAGCAGTGCCCTGTTCATCGGTGCTTGATACGTTGGTGCCCTGTTCAGCGGTGCTTGAGATGCCGGTGCCCTGTTCAGCGGTGCTTGGACCGGAGGTGCCCTGTTTAGCGGTGCTTGGAGCGGCGGTGCCCTGTTCAGCGGTGCTTGAGACGGCAGTGCCCTGTTTATCGGTGCTTGAGACGGTGGTGCCCTGTTCAGCGGTGCTTGAGATGCCGGTGCCCTGTTCAGTGGTGCTTGGAGCGGCGGGCTCCTTTGCAGTGACTCAGCTGCTGGCGGTCCTTTATGGCCCAGTGGGGCTTGTGCTGGCAGGCCTCTCTACTCCAGCGGGGCTTGTGGTGGCGGTCCTTCATGGCCCAGCGGGGCTTGTGGTGGCGGGCCTCTCTACCCCAGCGGGTCTTGTGGTGGCGGTCCTCTCTGTCCCAGAGGGGCTTGTGCTGGCGGTCCTCTCTAGCCCAGCGGGGCTTGTGCTGCCAGTCCTCTCTAGCCCAGCGGGGCTCGTGCTGGTGGTCCTCTCTAGCCCAGCGGGGCTTGTGCTGGTGGTCCTCTCTAGCCCAGCGGGGCTCGTGCTGGTGGTCCTCTCTAGCCCAGCGGGGCTTGTGCTGGCGGTCCTCTCTGTCCCAGAGGGGCTTGTGCTGGCGGTCCTCTCTAGCCCAGCTGGGCTTGTGCTGCCAGTCCTCTCTAGCCCAGCGGGGCTGGTGCTGGTGGTCCTCTCAAGCCCAGCGGGGCTTGTGCTGGCGGTCCTCTCTTTCCCAGCGGGGATGATGGCTGTGGCCTCCTGGTCAGCGGGGATGATGTCTTTGGCCTCCTGGTCAGCAGGGATGACGGATGTGGCCTCCTGGGCAGCGGGGGTGACGGCTGTGGCCTCCTGGGCAGCAGGGATGATGGTGGTGTCCTCCACTGTGCTGCTCTTCCCAGACTTTCCTGGTTTCTTGTGGCCCTTCCCCACCTTGGAAGGTGTCGCAGCTGACTCCACACTCCCACCGGGACCCCTGGGAGCGGCATAGGCGGCTGGAGGCTTCCCCCTCTCCCGCCGGGCACTGGCCAACTTCTGATGCTTCACAGGAGGGGGACTGTCTGTGCTGTGGCTCTGTGCCACACTGGCTGCCCTGGTTGCCGGTGACCTCCAGATTCCGGTGACTACAGGCACCACTGGTCCCGGAGATGTTGTGGCTGAGGTGCTAGTTCGGGACCTAGGAGACAGACAGGGTGGGGGAGGTGTGGGAAAGAGGTCAAGGTTGGACAGGAAAAGTTTTTGGGAGACACTGGGACGGGTAGCTGGAGGGGGTTTGGGAGTGGAGGAAGAGGTTGTGGTTGTAGGAGGTGTTAGTTTGCTGACTTTGGGTGAAGGTGCATGCGCTGGAGGCTGTTGTGAGGTGGATGGCTGTTGGGTGGGTGTGTGCCTGCGTTTGTGTATCTTGGGAGGTGGCGTCACAGACACACTGGGAGAGGACACAGGGGACATGTGAATGGTAGTGGGGGTGGTGACTGCACGTGAGCGGGGTGTGGTGGTGGGTGTGCTGGTGATGGCAGTAGTGGCTGCAGAGGTAGTGCATGCAGGTGTGAGTGTAGACGAAACTGGGAGGGAGGAGGGAGACGAGGAGGAGAGGGACACAGTGGAGACAGTGGATGTTGGTGTGTCTGCATGTGCGTGATGCTTGCTTGAGTGCCTGTGGGATGTGTGGTGCTTATGTTTGCCAGAGCTTCCCTTATGTGTTGACTTGTGTGCATGCTGGTCTAGAGGTGTGCTTGGGATAGGCTGGGGTACAGGGGATTGGGTCTGGGTGGAGGAAGTTGGAGGGGGGAGGCTAGACACAGGGGCAATGGCTGCCATCAGTGCTGAGGCCAGAGTCTGAAAAGCTCACTGTTGGGCTGCCTGACCAGAATGAATGCACTCCAGGAATGCATTGGTTTGTTGCAACTGCCTTTCTACACCCTGGATGGCACTCAAAATGGTAGACTGCCCAACAGTGAGGGACGTGAGGAGGTCAATGGCCTCCTCACTGAGGGCAGCAGAGGTGACTGGGGCAGGGCATGAGGTACCTGGGGCGAAGGTGATGCCCACCCTCCGGGTGAGCGGGCACGGGACATAGGCTGAGGGGCTGCTGGGAGGGCGGTGCTGGAAGTGGGGGTGGCGGCTGTACCTGTAGATGGGGGGGGCACAGATGTTGCTGCCACCACAAGGGAGCTCCCATCAGAGTACGAGTCCGTGTCGCTGGTTTCAGCTCCTGTCCCTGACGTGGAGCTCCCCTCGCCCTCCGTCCCACTGGTGAAGTCTGATTCCGTAGTGTGGCCCTCCATGGCCATGTGGGATGCAGCCCCCTCGTGGTCCGGTGCCACTGCTCCTCCGCCTGATGATGCTAATGCACACACGAACAGGGAGACTACAAAAAGGAGGGGGGACGACAGAAGAAACACATGTTGAGTGCATGCATTACCTCTACCGTTGGTGGACACGAGAGACACACAAGCTCCTTGCTCTATGCCACGCTCATGGGCTCCACTGTTCAATTCCTGGGAAATGGCCTACTAGGCTATGGACGACATCTGCACAAATGGATGACACAGGGGTGCAGTGGGGTGCCACATGGCCTGCCTTACGGAGGGACCTTGCCTACGGAACTCGCCCTGGCCTAGGGAAACCCACAGCCCATCTCCCCCACTCAGACCCCTCCACTGCGTGCAAAATCAGCAGGATGAGAGTGTACTCACCCCCTTGTGGCTGCTGTGATGCCCTCAAGCGCCCATCCAACTCCGGGTACGCCACCGCCAGGATCCTGAACATCAGGGGGGTCATGGTGCGACGGGCACCCCTCCCACGTTGGGAGGCCATCCCCAGCTGAACCTCTGCTGTCTTCTTGCTCCAGCGGCGAAAGTCCTCCCATCTTTTCCGGCAGTGGGTGCTCCGTCTGTGGTAAATCCCCAGGGTCCGGACGTTCTTGGCGATGGCATGCCAAATATATTTTTTCTGGTGGGCTCTGACCTACATAATTTGTACAGGGGGAAGAGAAAGTTATTACTAACTGCACCGTCACAGTCATTGGCCCCCATCCCTACCCTTGCCATATGGTACCTGCACTCACCGTTGTTTCATGCACGCTGCACTCTCCCCCCTTCCTTCTTACATCCACCCCTCTACACACAGGCATAGCCCAGTGTACTTACATGTGTGTCTGGAGGACCGTAGAGTAGCGTGTACTGGGTGAGGACCCCATCCACGAGTTTCTCCAACTCCTCCGATGTGAAGGCAGGGGCCCTTTCTCCAGACACTTGAGCCATTGTCTCTTCCAGACCGAGGTCACAGCAGCACTTGCAGTGTAGGTCCTCTCCTGTCGAAGATCAGGTATCGAGTGATTGAACAGATCGAAAATGGCGGTCATGTCCACAGGCGGTGCGTACCATCACCGCCGGCGTACATCGTCATTGGCTCCTGGACCCATAGGGTCAAATGTTAACCAATGCAGCATTGCTCCACGGTCTTCGACCGCCTACCGCGACGGTGTACAACGCCAGCACAGTTACCTCACATCCAATTGTCCCACTTTACAGGTCAGGCAGCCGCCATTTCAGGGGCCCACATGGCTTCATTTTTAACTGCGTCACACATACCTAGGCCTAGACTCAACACACATACAGGCCACTTTTTAGATTATGATTGGTGTTCTGTGTAAGCTGTGGGTACGTACCTCTGAGTTGTTTGACTCTGTGCTCGCTGTTGTCCTTCATAGGCACCGTCCGCTGGGACATGTGAGGAGATGGCGGCATCCTCCAGTGTACCGACCGTTGGTGGACCTGTCGACAATGGAGGAAAGACATGTGATCATCACATACAGGCTTGACCGTGCACAATCCAGGATATGTGTACCCAGTTGGAGCCAGACCTGATGTCAGCTATTCGCCAACCCACAGGAATCCCCCCTCAAGTGCAGGTGCTGTCAGTGCTCCATTTCCTTGCAAGTGGGTAATTTCAAACAACAGTGGCCTTGGCATCAGGGATGTCCCAGCCTATGTTTTCCAACATGTTGTCCAGAGTGTTGTCTGCCCTGCTGAAACACATGCAGAGCTACGTCGTTTTCCATCAGGTGGAGGATTTGCCTACAGTGAAAGATGATTTCTATGCCCTGGGACATATCCCCAACATCATAGGTGCCATTGATGGGACACATGTGGCTTTGCCCCCCCTCCCCCACAGGAGTGAGCTGGTGTACAGAAACCGGAAGAGTTATCATTCGATGAATGGACAGATGGTATATTTGGCAGACCAGTACATCTCCCATGTGAATGCCAAGTTCCCTGGCTCAGTGCATGACGCCTACATCCTGCGGAATAGCAGCATCCCTTATGTGATGATGGGGCAACTCCAGAGGCACTGTGTGTGGCTATTAGGTGAGCACCTGGAAGCAAGACAGTGGGAATGGTTGTCTGGATCTGGGGATAACCCTACAGGTTAGTGTGTGTCTTACAGTTGTCCCTCGCCATTTGCAGGTGACTCTGATTACCCCAACCTGTCAAGGCTACTGACCCCAATAAGGAATCCCAGGACAAGGGCAGAGGAACGCTACAAGGAGGCCCATGGGTGAACTATGAGGTGATTGAGCGGACCTTCGGCCTCCTGAAGGCCAGGTTCAGGTGCCTCCATATGACAGGTGGATCCCTATTTTACTCACCAAAGAAGGTGTGCCAGATCATCGTGGCCTGCTGTATGCTTCACAACTTGGCTTTGCGACGACAGGTGCCCTTTCTGCAGGAGGATGGTCAGAGATGGCGGTGTTGTTGCAGCTGTGGAGCCTGTGGACAGTGAAGATGAGGAAGCAGAAGAAGAAGACATGGACAACAGGGACTCAGTGATCCAGAAATATTTCCAGTGAAATACAGGTAAGAATACAAACCTACCTACTACATGTACTTAAACACTACTACCTCTCTACTGTCTGTCGTTTTCACCCAGTGTATGGTCACGGAGTTGTCACTTTCCCTTACGATTTCACAGATGTTGGTCCCAATGTGTGACATCTACTTTGATTCCTCATGGACTACAGCTGTGTGACATAGGTATGTTGACGTTACAAATGAAAGGCCTTTTTGCCACAGTAATTGCAAATACACTATTCCGAAATCACAGACTGACTCCAGATTGTTTTGTGCTTTAAGGGTGTTTATTTAAGTGCTCAATATTGGAGGGGGTAGCAAAATGGTGAGGGGTGATGGCGGAGGAATGTCCATGGCAGAGTCCAGTCTATTAGTCTCGCAGGTGCATTGCCATAATGGGCATAGGAAGTGGAGCTGGGGCAGTTTAAGGATGCACAGGGTGACAAAGTGGAACAGTGGGATGACATTCAGGGTGGTCTCATTTCTTGGCCAGGGTCTTGGCATTGTTCTCTGTCTTTGTCCTGGATCTCAGGGACCGTTTGCGAAGTGGTTCTCCCTCTGCAATGGGTGGGGTGCTGATGTGGTGGTCCTGTGGCGGTGCCTTCTGTCCACTAGCGCCGGCAGAGGTGGTGGGCAGTTCATCGTCCATGCTAGTGTCAGGGGCCCCTTGTAGTGCCACAGTGTCCCTCCTGGTGTTGAGTACTTCCTTCAGCACCCCTACGATGGTGCCCAGGGTGGAATTGATGGCTCTGAGTTCCTCCCTGAAGCCCGAATACTGTTCCTCCTGCAGGCGCTGGGTCTCCTGAAACTTGGCCAGTATTGTTGCCATGGTCTCCTGGGAGTGGTGGTAGGCTCCCATGATATTGGAGAGGGCCTTGTGGAGAGTGGGTTCCCTGGGCCTGTCCGCCCCCTGTCACACAGCAACCCTCCCAGTTCCCCTGTGTTCCTGGGCCTCCGTCTCTTGGACCGTGTGCCCACTGCCCCCAGGTCCGTGTTGTTGTTGGGGTGGTGGGATAGCCTAGGTTCGCTGTAGTGGTGGACACACTGCTGATTGACGTAACCTGGGGACGGAGGTATTGGCCCGCTGGGTGGGTGCTGTGCTGGTGTTTCCAGAGGGGGGAAGTTCTGTGGTGGCCTGTGACTGGGAGAGGGGAACTGACTGTCAAGAGGTCCCAGATGGGCCGGGCTGGTCATCTAGATCCAGTTGGACAGAGGTGCTGTCATCACTGTGGGCCTCTTCTGTTGGTGGTGTGGACATGTCTGGACCCTCCTGACGTTGGGTAGGGGTCCTGCAGGGGTATAAAAGCTTGTTTATTATATCTGTGTGTGCCGTGGTGTGCAATAGTTGGGTGCCCGTGTACCCCAGTGCTTGCATTCCTGTGTGGGACCTTGTGTGGTGATGGTTTAGGGGGATGTATGGGTATGTGCAGTGGGCATGCTTTATTGATGGGTGTCCATGCTTTGTTGTTGCATGCAGGGCTTGGTGTTAGGATGTGTGGTTTGTGATGTTGGGACATTTGTGAGGAGTTAGAGTGATGGGGGTGAGGGTGGGGGTATTTGCTGGCTTGCAGGTAGGGTGGGGGATGTAATAGTTAAGATTTGACTTACCAGAGTCCATTCCTCCACCTACTCCTGAAAGGCCCTCAGGGTGCAGAATCGCCAAGACCTACTCCTCCCATGTTGTTAGTTGTGGGGGTGGAGGTGGGGGTCCTCCGCTAGTCCGCTGAACCGCAAGGTGGTATCTTTAGACCACGGAATGCACCTTCACCTGTAGGTCGTTCCACTTCTTCCTGATGTCCTTCAGATTTCTTGGGTGCTGTCCCACTGTGTTAGCCCTGTCCACTATTCTTCACCACAGCTCCATCTTCCGAGCTATGGAGGTGTGCTGCACCTGTGCTCCGAATAGCTTCGGCTCTACCCAGACGATTTCCTCCACTATGACCCTGAGCTCCTCCTCCGAGAACCCGGGGTGTCTTTGCCGTGCTATGGGGTGGTGTAGGTGATGTGTAGGGTGGTTTGTGGGGTGCTAAGTGTGCTGAGATGTAGTGGTGTTTAGTGTGAGGTGCGTAGAAGTTATGTGGGTGATGGTGTTGTGTGCCTGTGGATGCTAGTATTGTTGATGGGGGTGTCTCTCTCTGGCCTTCTCTCAGTAATTGTGGTAGCAGGAGTTTGTGGGTGATGTGGGTGTGTGTTTTATATTGTATTGGGTGTGTGGGAGTGGTGTGTGTATGTGTATCAGGTGTGTGTATTTTGAATTGTCCAATGTGGATGTGTTTTGTATATGTGTGTGTATTTTTAGCACAGCGGTGTGTGCCGCCAATGGAATACCGCGGTTTAAAAAACGCCGCGTGGATTCGTGGGTCGTGATAGTTTGGGCGTATTCCTGTTGCCGTGACGGTGGAGGATTTGTTATCGCCAGTTTATCACTGACCTTTGGTGTGGTGGACTTGTGTTCGTGTCTAGATTTTGGCGGATTCCGGCCTTTGGGTCATAATGACCGTGGCGGAATTCCGCGGCGGTGTGTTTGCGGTCTTCTGCACGGCGGTATGCGGGTTTTACCGCCAATGTTGTAATGACCCCCAATGTTATTTCAGGTTGTTAGGCCAGGTACTAGTAATGCAGGGGCTAGGACAAGACAGGTGCAACATGGAGGAAGGCTAAGACAAGACAGGTGCAACATGGAGGAAGACTGGGCAGTACCTTGTGATCAAGTATTTGAGACCTTGTATAACATTTTACCTCTTGTAGCCTCAGACATTAAAGCCAGGGTATGCCATGAGTGTGTGTTGCAGGTGTTGTGTCCAGTAAAAAGGAGTTCGCTGAAGGTGGGTCCCTATAATGGCACCAGCAATTTGTGTGTCCAGGAAAGGAGGTAATGTCATTATAGGTGAATTGAGAGAGGCTGAGGGGCATGGAGAGGCCACAGTCTCCTCTACCGCCTGTTAATATGCTGGGACTGGCATAATAGTGCATCAGCATAGCAATAGCCAGGTGTAGAGATGCTGGCACGGCCATTCTTTTTGTTGCTGGGATGGGCACAGGTCACCCGCCTCTTAGCGGCCCTTTGGTTAAGTGGTTACCTGCCTAGATCTACAAGGGGAAAACAATGGCCTGCACTTCAACCCCCTCTTGCATCAACTTGAGGGGAGAGCACTGTCAGGACCATCCATGATGTATAGGACAGGTGCCTCAGTGCAGTGTCCAGATTGGGGAGGTTGTGTGGAGAGTGAAGCAATGCTTATGCACTGGGAGCGTCCTGTCAGAACTAGCCAGAACCAGCCATGGGTGTAGAAGATGCCCTTGGGTGTGCTGTTCAAATGATGCAGAGACTGCACGAGCCCTGCATGGACCGTCCCTGAGGTGCAGGACAGGCTCCTAGGTGCAGTGACCGATAATGAAGAGACAGCTTGGGCACAGGATGTGCCTTGTCAGGACTGGCCAAGCTGTGTAGGCCAGACACCTGGGTGCAGTGTTCAGATAATGAAGAGAAGCTTGATCATAGAGAGCCATGGGCTGCCAGAAGCAGCACCAAGGACAGCTCCTACGGCTGAAGGTGCCCTGAATTGGCTCTCTCTCCCATAGGCTCGGCTCCAGTATTTTAGAGCCACTGCTAGAGGTGTTCTAGGGGCCTTTCTTCCTTCCAGTGGCTCTAACTCTTCCTTGTTAGGCAAGGGTGGACTGACCTCCAAGGAATCGCAAATTGAGTTTCTATTTCAACTCCTCGAGTTCCACCCATCCTTATTTTAAAAGTTTGAGCAGATTCATCAAATGGCTAAAGTTATTAGCAAAACAAAAAATTTATTTCCTATGTAAAGCTCAACCTAACTATAACTATACAGTCTCGTCTGTCACTTAACTCTGTCTCTTGGTTATTTTTTTATCTTTCCTAAAGGAGATGATCACTTTTCTCTTCTCCAAAGATCCTGTCATATCTTGTTTAATATAGAATACATGTTAAAAATATGTAATTCATTTAACTTTCCTATGGGGTGTTATTTTATTTCCCTGTCTCCATTATTGTTTTTAATGACAGTGTTGCAGTACCTGTGAGTAGCCGTATGTGGTGCTTTATTTGTTCCAAGTCTAGACTGTATACATTTTAGCCTACTTCAACATCTTTAGTGCTGTAGGAACATTAAAACCGTAGTTTATTAATAGCAATTGACTCATTCTTTTTTTTTAGTAAGCACCTCCTTGGCCCTTCCAAAACCTCTCCTTACCTTACCCCTCTCTTAACTACTCCCATTTAGTCGCAAGTATTCTCCACTTTGCATCCATTGCTCCTGGTCCCCTACATATGTGGAGATCTCTGCTACATGGTAAGATATCTCTGCATAGAAAAGATTGGATAGGTGGAGGTCTCTGCACACAGGTTCTTGCCTAACATTTTGCGGTACATGAATAGCACTACTGTAGCACTACTTAATGTACTCTAAATGATGTTTGTCAATAAGTTCCATTGAGTATAAGCATATACGCCGATGAAGAGTGGTGGTTGCTCATACACTTTAGTTGGGGATCCTATGTCTCTCTTAACATAGAGGCCTAGATTCTCAAAGTTGTTGTGGAATGCAGAGCACCAGCCAAAAATGCTGTGCTGCGTTGTGTGACAGGGAGAGAGCAGGAGAGTACCATATTCACAGAGATATGGGGCCAGATTTAAGTAAGTATGCGTTGCTGCTCCAAATTTGGCAGCGTCACACACTGTCATTTTAAAAATGCAGGGATGTGCCATATTTACAATATCACAGCGCACCCCTGTGTTTCCCCCTACACCAATGCAAAATGTGCTGCAGCACGCAAACGCAACCACTGGTCTGTCACGTAGGCTCTCATTATTCTAATGAGACTACTGGATTTTTAGTGGCAGAATCGCCTTTGGTATGGGAGACTGAGTCTAACGCTCTACAGGTGACACCTGTCGCTCCAATCCGGGTTCTGCTCCGGCTAATTAGCAGTGCCTTATCTCTACCCAAGGGCAGGGATGATTGGGCAGCTGAGCACATGACATAAATGGTTTCTCAGGGAAGCCGTGGTCACTCAGGTCTATCCGTTTCTCTCAGTTACATTAGTCTCACATACACAATGACAAACAGAGGCAGTATATATTTCAATAATGCTTTAATAAAGTGACTGCATCTTAGATAGCAAAGCGTGGACTGCAATAACCAGGACAAGAGAGCATGACAAGTTTAAAATTGTGACAAGGAGAGTAAAACATAAAAATAATGCTACCATATTGTCACTAGAGTCAACAGACTAATTCCTACCTAGGCGATGATAGAGCACAGGGTGTTAAGCTCTAATTCTGCCCTTCAGGTTCCCCTGGGAAGACATCATCCCCCATACATGAGAAAAGGCCAGAAGTCTACAATACAGCTGTAGCTAAGCATTCGGTAATCCGCATACATTCGTGGTTCTCTGGACAGAATCTACCCCTAACGTGTAAGGGACAGGGAAGTGTTTTTATAATAAAACAGCTAATGTTCTAAGAAAATTTCCCTACGTAAGGATGTGTATATTCTATGAATGTCAGAGACTAAACTTATACCAGGTTCACCGTCAACCTATCTTACTGCAGTCTTGGAAGAAGCACAGAATGAACAAGAATGTTTTGTTTGAGAAAAGAGTGCTGGCCTAGGCAAAAACAGTCAGATAGAGAGAAAAAAAGACAAGAGCATAAAAATGGCTACTGTAACAATAATAAGGCAAAGCCAAATAAAATATATCTAGGTGAAAGTGCACAGCGGCAGGCCTAGTATGTTAATATAATGTGCATGAAGCTATAACTAAAATGGCTTCACAACAGTTCCACCATAGTACAAGGATGGCTGCATTCAGGGGGAGATTTATTTTGTGCAGGAAGGTACAAAGCAGCTGGGATGAGGTCCAAGTACGTATCTGATAACGATGCTCCCTTTGATGAATGTGTGGGTGCAAAGCGGCTGGGATGAGGTCCAAGTAGGTGCCTTCTAATGATGCTCCCTTTGACAAATGTGTGATTACAAGAGGCATTATTCCCACCCCAGACCAGGGGCCTGTAGCCCTTGTTTAGGGTACCTCCAACTTTCCAATAACACTCAGGCAGGCCTTGAGTATGTTGGATGTGAAGTAGTGCTTCTCATCAGTAGGATAGCATAGGTTCCACCTCACAGAAGCACAGATAGGAATCTTTGATCCTGAAGAATGCCCCTGACCAGTTATGGCTTAACTTGAGGGCAGCAACATGTTGGCCTTAATGATTGTATTGATGGAGTGAGTCATCATACTCAAAAACCCATCCGATTTTTGTTTTTATTCTTACCAGCAGACACCACTATTAAAGGCATAATCTACACTGGATATCTTTTAGGTAATTTTAAAAGATGACTGGATCCCTGTATTATCCAGAGTAACTTTGGGGGTCATTCTGACTTTGGCGGGCGGCGGACGTCGCCCGCCAAAGTAACCCCGTCGAAAGACCGCAGGGGTCATTTCGACTTTCCCGCTGGGCCAGCGGGCGACCGCCAAAAGGGCGCCCGCCGGCCCAGCGGGAAAGACCCTGCAACAATGAAGCCGGCTCCGAATGGAGCTGGCGGAGTTGCAGGGGTGCGACGGGTGCAGTGGCACCCGTCGCTATTTTCACTGTCTTCAAAGCAGACAGTGAAAATCTTTATGGGGCCCTGTTAGGGGGCCCCTGCACTGCCCATGCCAGTGGCATGGGCAGTGCAGGGGCCCCCAGGGGCCCCACGACACCCGTTCCCGCCTTCCTGTTTCTGGCGGTGTAAACCGCCAGAAACAGGCTGGCGGGAAGGGGGTCGGAATCCGCATGGCGGCGCTACAAGCAGCGCCGCCATGGAGGATTCTCCGGGCCAGGGGAAATCCGGCAGGAAACCGCCGCGGTCAGAATGGCCCTGGAAGCACCGCCAGCCTGTTGGCGGTGCTTCCGTGTCCCTCCACCCTGGCGGTCCATGACCGCCAGGGTTGGAATGAGGGCCTTTATCTAAGAACTCCCTCTGGATTTATTTAACCATGAGGTTAAGTCCACCCAGCTGGCCCTGCCCTACCTGGGTGGGGACTGGTGGGCAATGATGAAGCATGACAATATTATGTGTGTGGGACCACCTATTCCATAGGTAGGAACCCTCAACATAGGTTCCAAATTGACGATCTTCATGAATTCTCTTAGGGCATACAGATGGGACCACAACCAAAAAGGTTGCATTTGACTTTTTTCCTTTTTTTGTTCCCTCCATACCTGTTGTGTTCATGATTTGTGTAGTAAGGGACACCTTCCTCCACAAAAAACTATCTTCAATGGCAATTTGCTCCTTCTATGTGTGCTATGAAATCTATGTGTGCTGTGAAATGCAGGACACATATAAAGAGCAAAAAACTAGGATAAATGATTACCAAGGGTGGCGGGGCCCACCTCCCCACTAATGCCTGGGAAGTGGGTCTGTGGGGCCAGCCGGTGGCATCAGCGGTCCCTGCAGCCTTTCTGGTGATGCACAGCGATAGCAGTGGGAAGAGCTTCACCACCTGAGGAGTGTGAGGGTGCAGGAGCTGGGGACTTGGACATAGCACTGCTACCAATAAAGAGGACGGGGGCCTGGCTGTCCCAGCCCCTCATGACTAGAAATTGGTGGCCTGCCTGGAGATCCTCCCTTCTACCTGGGAGGCATTCACAGCATGCCATGGTTCCCATTCCTCAATCAGCACATAGGGGTGGGTGGTGCTGATTCTGCCTGAGAGGAGCAGAGCCAGTGCACTGCACTTTCTTGCCAATCCATCTTGCCCCTCCTGTTATTTGACTGGGTGCTTCACCACACCACTTCTCAATGCTACAAGGGATATTTTTAAGGATGTTGCCCTCATGCCTAAGGAGAGCCTAGCACTGGTCTGTAGCGCTTTGGTCTCCGGCATGCAAGCGGAGTTGGCCCAGAGTGGATGGAGAAGGTGGGACCTCGGAAGGGAGCTGTCTCACCGGAAGTTTTAGGTATGTGGGCCAGGAATTTCTCAGGGCTGCTTGCCCTCATGACTGGAACCCATTATCAAGATGAGTGTTAGCCATCTGACTCACACTTATCAGGAACGGAGAGCTGGGTAGTGCTGAAACTGGGAAAGAGCCCTGCTCCGGAGAAGATCTTGCCAACAACATCACAAATATTAATGGTGGTGAAACATGACAACCGCCCTCAATAAGAAGGAATGCTCCCTCGAGTATATGCTAACTAAGACAGCCACAGTTAACCAACCCTTCCAGACAACCCAAGACACAGATCCAGAGATGGATGAAGCAGAAGGCCAGTGACCTGCTCCTTTATGGAGGGTCTGTTTGAATTGCTGAATGACTACTTTCAAAATGTCAAGCAAGATCTGAAATGGGTTCAAAAGAACTTGTCCGAGACTGGAGATAGGAACTCCACACTGGAGGACAACGGGTCCAGCAGAAATGAGGAACTTGAACATTTTCAACAAGAGATTCTTCGTAAGGAACAACCATCAATCAGTCAATCAATTGGTTCTTCTAGAGCATGGCTAATCACTCATCCGGGTCCGAAGGCGCTGGGGTATAGGGTTCAGCGGCTCAGTTAAATTGTTGGATGGCTGGTCCGTCGAAGAGCCAGGCCTTGAGGTGGAAGAGAGTTCCAGATCTTAGCAGCGAGGTAGAAGAAGGATCTTCCTCCAGCTGTGGTCTTGCAAATTCATGGAATGGTGGCCAGGGCTAGTTGAGCTGAATCGAGTTGGCTGGTGGACGTGTGGAAGGTAAGGCAGTGGTTGTGCTATGCAGGTTCAATGTTGTGGAGGGCCTTGTAGGCATACGTGAGGAGCTTGAAGGTTATCCTCTTGTTGATCGGGAGCTAGTAAAAGACTGTTCCGAAGATGTGGCCGCAGCAAGGGACGTCCAGGATGAATCTGACTGCAGTGTTCTTGATTATTTGCATCTTCCTTTGGAGCTTCTGGGTAGTGCCTGCATAGAGTGCATTGTCGTAGTCGAGCTTACTGCTGATGAGCACCTGGGTGACTATCAATCACTCAATCAATCATGAGCTTGTAGGGTGCACTAGTCACCAATAGGGTCTCAGGCCACAGGGGGGTGACCTCAGAGATCAGTCGAAAAGCCAGGTTTTGAGGTCCCTCCTGAACTAGGTCAGCGATGGCGACTGTCTGAGGTGCATAGGTAAGGTGTTCTTGCCTTTTGCCGCTAGGTAATAAAAAGATTTTCCTCCAACCGAGGACTTATTTATGCGTGGTACGCTGGCGGTTGAATGTTGGGATGAGCAAAGAGGTCTGGAGGGGGAGGACCAGTTGATGCTGCTGTTGAGGTAGTTGGGTCTGTTGTTGTGGAGGGCCGTGTAGGCATGTATGAGGAGTTTGAAGTTGATCCTCTTCTCAATGGTGAACCAGTTGAGGTTCCTCAGGTGTTCTGTGATGTGTTCTCAGCAGGGGATGTCCAGGACGTGCCTGGCAATGGAGTTCTGAATCTGTTGCAGCTTGTTCAGGTTTCTTTTGGAGCTCCAAGCACAGAGGACGTTGCCATAGTCCAGTCCGCTTGTGACAAGGGCATGTCACAGTTCTCTGGCAGTTGGTTGGTATTCATCTGGTGATCTTTCATAGGAGTCAGAGGGTGTGAAAGCAGGTGGAGGCAACAGAGTTGACCTGCCTGGTCATGGTGAGTGTTGAGTCGAGGATGACACCAAGGTTACGTGCATGGTCTGTAGGGGGAGGGGGTTTGTTGAGTGCTGAGGGTCATCATGAGTCAACCAAGGCTGGCTGCGAGGGTCCCAGGATGAGGATCTTAGTTTTGTCAGAGTTCAGCTTGAGACAGTTTTCCCTCATGCAGGTGGCTACCGCTTCTATCCTGTGTCTGAAATTCTTCCTGGCTGTTGATGGATTTTTGGACAAGCAGATGTTCAGCTCGGTGTCATCCATGCAAGATACGATATTCATCTTGTAGTTCCTGACAATGGGGGCGAGCAGGGTCATATAGATGTTGAACAACGTGGGGCTTAGCGATGATCATTGGGGTACTCTGCAGTTGATATCGGTGGTTTCTGACTGGTGAGGAGGGAGGCTGACTTTCTGTGTTCTGCCTGTCAGGAAGGAGTGAATCAATTCAAGTCCCTTGCCTCATATGTCTGCTGCATGGAGTCTAGCAAATAGTATTGGCAAGATACTGTATCAAAGGCGGCAGAGAGATCAAGAAGGATGAGGGTTGCTGTATGACCTTGGTCGAGGAGGGAGCGATTGTCATCTGTGGCTGCGAGACGGGTGGTTTCAGTACTGTGATTGGTTCTGAATCCTGATTGGGAGATGTTTAGGATGTTGTTGTCTCAGTGTGTTGGCGTAGTTGAGTGCTGATTGCTTTCTTGGTGACTTTAGCTGGGAAAGGTAGCAGTGCGATGGGGCTCTAGTTTTTGAGGTTGGTCTGGTTGGCTGTAGTTTTTTTTAGGAGTGGGTGAATCTCGGCGTGCTTCTTGTCTTGGGGGTAGGTTGCTGCTTCAAGGGAGCAGTTGATGATCTTGTGGAGTTCCGGCATGATCAGGGTGCTGGCCTTGTTGAAGATGTAGTGTGGGCAGCGGTCAGTCAGGGCTCCAGAGTGGATACTGCTCATGATGGAGATGGTGTCATCCATCATAAGTGAAGTGCAGGAGTTGGAGGGTTTAGCTGAGCCTTGCAGGGGTGTTGTAGGTGGGTCCAGAGAGTCTTGAGGTCCAAAACTGATGTAAATGTTCTTGATCTTCCTGTGGAAGAAGGTGGGCAACCTGACGCAGACTTCCTGAGCTGGAGGGATGTCAGTGGTTTTTGCCTGTGGTTTGGCAGATTCTCTGATGAGGTGGAGGTCCTGCAGGGTGTCCTTCCTGGTGGACCTGGTCAGGCTGTGGTGGGATCTTGTGGCGACTTTGAAGGTGCCAGGTCTTGTGGGGATTTTCTGTTTCTCCATTTCTTCTCCAGCCTCCTGCAGTAGCACTTAGATTCCTGGAGTGCGGTGGTGAACCAGTTGGCTCTTTTGGAGGAGGGTTACCCTGTGCTTGATCGGAGCATGGCTAAGGTGTTGGAACAGTTGGTGATCTTTTTGCGGAGCTTCCAGGCAGGTTGTGTCGGAGGGAGGAGTGTTGCAGAGGACGCTGGTGAGTTGCTCCTCTGAGATCTGATTCCATCTTCTGTAGGTGGGACCTGTTGAGTGAGGATGCGCTGTGGCGATGGAAATGTGGATGTGGTAGTGGTCGGTCCAGTGGAGAGGTGGGGTCGAGTTGCTGATAGAGATGTTGCTGTTTGCAGAAAAAATGGGGTCGAGGTTTTTTCTGGCAGTGTGCGTTGGTGAAGTAACCAGTTGCTTGAGTCCGATTGTGTCCAGGTTCTCAAGTAGGGTTGAGGTATTGTGGGTGCTGTGATCGTTGAAGTGGAAGATGAGGTCGCCTAGGAGAAGGTAGTTGCTGGATGTGAGTGCGTTGGGAGCTATGAGGTCAATGATGGTGTCACTAAACGCTGATCACTGTCCAGGTGGTCTGTAGGTGAGGGTGCCACCGGTGGTGGTCTTTAGTGTGGTGTGCACTTGAAAATGTAGGTGCTCCATGAGGGGGATTAATTCTTGTGTGTTTACTGTCAGTCGGAGGGTGGACTTGTTGGCGATCAATATGCTGCCTTCTGGTCTGGAAAGGCGGTCCTTGCATAGCAGCTTGTATTCTCTGGAAATGGCCATAGAGATGTCCGGACAGTATGCTGTATTGGTCCATGTCTTGGTGAAGAAAGCAATATCTTTGTGGGTGGGTGTCTATTAGGTCCCAAATTTCCACTGCATGTTTGTGCAGGAAGCAGGCATTCAGGAGGATGCCCTTGAGGTAGCTTGGAGACAGTTCTTGCGCTGCGAGGGCTAGGGTTTGGTGGACGGCAAAAGTGAAGTGGCAGTGGCAGCAGGAAAATGGTCCATGGGTGTTCCTTGGGGAGGCACAGTGACAGTTGTTCTGGCATCCTGCGTTCAGAGCATGGAGGGTGCTGGTGTCATATTGATGGGTCATGTGACATCCAGGGTCCATGGCACTGGGTGCGGTCCAGGCACAGACAGACGCAGACGTGCTTGCCTTTCGCGCACATTTGACTCACCATCAGCACGCCCACTGCGTGCACCTGCTGCACAGCCACAGAGCTGCCACCCGTAAGAAGGGGCGGGAGGGTGTTTTGGTCAGCTGAGATGCAGGCTGTGGGGGCAACAGTGGCAAGGAAAGTGCAGGAGCGAGAGAGGAGTGAAAGGAGAGTGAAAGGAGGAGTGAAAGGGAGAGTGAATGAGAAAAAAGAAACAAATGAGAAAAAAGAGGCAAAGTGGAACAAAAGAAGGGAAAGGGGAAAAAAGACTAACCAAACAGATGCCTCGAACACGGAGCCGGCATGCTCTGTGGTGAGGCCTGCAGCAGCAGTGGCATGCAGAGGCAGGGACAGACGCTGGCCATAAGGTCAGTTCTGTCACCCCTCACTGCACAGCGGCCACCCTTAAGAAGGGGGGGAGTGGTCAGCTAGGTGGCGGGAGGGTGGTAAGCACTACAAGGGCAGGGAGCGGAGCCACAGGGGTCATCAGCGGCAGGGAAAGCACTGGAGGAAGAGAGGAGTGAAAGGAGAGTAATAGGAGGAGTGAAAGGGAGAGTAAGTGAGAAAAAAGAGACAAACAAGAAAAAGGAGGTAAAGTGCAGCAAAAGAAAGAAAATGGGAAAAAAGACTAACCAGACAGAAGCCTCGAACACTGAGCTGGCAGGCTCTCTGATAAAGCCAGCAGCAACAGCAACACTGGCCATAAAGGGGGATCGACAGACAATGGCCTAAAGGTCAGTTCAGTCGACCTGTATTTTTCAGGATTTGACTGGGATCCACTTGAAGATCTTTCGGAGAAGGCAGAGCATGTGGAAGCAGGAAGACAATATGGCATTGACTTGGTGGTTCATAGAGAGTGAGGATTCGAGGATGATGCATAAGTTGTGTGCATGGTCAGTCGGTGTGAGGGGCTCCAAGCACTTTGGGCCACCAGAAGTCGTACCAGATTTAGGGGGTTGTACCTTGGGTGAGGAATTCTTTGTTGTCAGAGTTGAGCTTGAAACAGCTGTCTTTCATCCAGGCTCTGACTGTATTCATCCCGTTGTGGAAGTTGGTCTTTGCAACAGTAGGTTCATCGGTGAGGAAGACGATCAGCTGAGTGTCATCAGCATAGGAGAAGACATTGAGTCCTTGGTTTCTGACGATGCTTTCTAGCGGGCCATGTCGCTGTTGAAGAGGATGGGGCTGAAGGAGGAACCTTGGTGGATGCCAAAGCTGATCTTTATAGCTGTGGATGTGAACAGTGGTAACCTGACTCTCTGGGATCAGTCGGTGCCATAGGTATGAAACACCAAATTACCAAATGGCAAATTTTACTGAATTGCTATTTGGAATTTGTTAATGTTATGTAACAACGTAATCCCAAAATGTTTTGCAATTGCCTAAAATTTAAAATCAAAATATAGCGATTTAATAAAATAGTGAATCACTATTTCGTAATGTAGAAAAGTACCATCTTTCTTGGCATGTTATCCCCATTTTTACCTGTATGTCAGTATGTTTTTGCCTGTCTCACTGGGATCCTGCTGGTCAGGACCCCAGTGCTCATAGTTTATGGCCTAATGCGTGTGTCTGTATAGTGTTTAACTGGGCCACTGAGGCTCTGCTAATCAGAACCTCAATGCTTCTTGTAGGAAAGTACCATCTTGCCTGGCATGTTATCCCCATTTTTACTTGTGTGTCAGTTTGTTTTTTGCCTGTCTCACTGGGATCCTGCTAGCCAGGACCCCAGTGCTCTAGTTTGTGGCCTGAATGTGTTCCCTGTGTGGTGCCTAACTGTGTCACTGAGGCTCTGCTAATCAGAACCTCAGTGCTTATGCTCTCTCTGCCTTTAAAATTGTCACTGCAGACTAGTGACCATTTTCTCAAATTCTAATTGGCACACTGGAACACCCTTATAATTCCCTAGTATATGGTACGTAGGTACCCAGGGTATTGGGGTTCGAGGACATCCCTATGGGCTGCAGCATTTCTTTTGCCACCCATAGGGATCTCAGACAATTCTTACAAAAGACTGCCACTGCAGCCTGAGTGAAATAACGTCCATGTTATTTGACAGCTATTTTACACTGCACTTAAGTAACTTATAAGTCACCTATATGTCTAACTCTCACTTAGTGAAGGTTAGGTGTAAAGTTACTAAGTGTGAGGGCACCCTGGCACTAGCCAAGGTGCCCCCACATTGCTCAGGGATTATTCCCCGGACTTTGTGAGTGAGGGGACACCATTACACGCGTGCACCACATATAGGTCAATACCTATATGTAGCGTAACAATGGTAACTTCGAACATGGCCATGTAACATGTCTAGGATCATGGAATTGTCACCCAATACCATTCTGGTATTGGGGGGGACAATTCCATGCATCCCCGGGGCTCCAGCATTGAGCCCGGGTACTGCCAAACTAACTCTCCGGGGTTTTCTCGGCAGCTACCGCTGTTGCCAACCCTCAGACAGGTTTCTTCCCCCCTGGGGCCTGTACAGCCCAGTCCCAGGAAGGCAGAACAAAGGATTTCCTCTGAGAGAGGGTGTTACACCCTCTCCCTTTGGAAATAGGTGTTAAGGGCCGGAGAGGAGTAGCCTCTCCTGGCCTCTGGAAATGCTTTAAAGGGCACAGATAGTGCCCTCCTTGCATAAGCCAGTCTACACCGGTTCAAGGTTCCCCCCAGCCCTGCTCTGACACGAAACTAGACAAAGGAAAGGGGAGTGACCACTCCCCTAACCAGCACCTCCCAAGGGGAGGTGCCCAGACCTCCTCCAGTGTGTCCCAGACCTCTGCCATCTTGGATGCAGAGGTGTGAGGGCACAATGGACAGCTCTGAGTGGCCAGTGCACATCAGGTGACGTCAGAGACCCCTCCTGATAGGTGCTTACCTTTCTCTGTAGCCAATCCTCCTCTGAGGGCTATTTAGGGTCTCTCATGTGGGTTTCTCATTAGATAACGAATGCAAGAGCTCACCAGAGTTCCTCTGCACTTCCCTCTTCGACTTCCACTAAGGATCGACTGCTGACTGCTCCAGGACACCTGCAAAACCACAACAAAGTAGCAAGAAGACTACCAGCAACATTGTAGCGCCTCATCCTGCTGGCTTTCTTGACTGTTTCCTGGTGGTGCATGCTCTAAGGGCTGTCTGCCTTCAACCTGCACTGGAAGCCAAGAAGTAATCTCCCGTGGGTCGACGGAATCTTCCCCCTGCCAACACAGGCACCAGACTTCTGTTCTGCATCACCGGTCCTCTGGGTCCCCTCTCATCTTGACGAGCGTGGTCCCTGGAACACAGGAGCTGGATCCAAGTGTCCCCGACACTCCAGTGGCCCTTCAGTCCAAATTTGGTGGAGGTAAGTCCTTGCATCCCCACACCAGACAGTAATCCTGTGTATTGCGTGAACTGCAGCTGCTAGGGCTTCTGTTCACTTTTGCAAGACTTCCTTCGTGCACAGCCTAGCCCAGGTCCTGAGCACTCTGTCCTGAATTGGACTCCGACTTTGTGGGACTCCCTTTTGTTGTGCTGAGATGAATGCCATCCTCAGATCTTCTGATGCCTGTTCAGGTGCTTCTGCGGGTGCTGCATGCTTCTGCATGGGCTCTCTCTATTGCTGAGCGCCCCCTCTGTCTCCTCCTCTAAGGGGCGACCTCCTGGCCCTTCCTGGGCCCTGGCAGCACCCAAAATCCTCAACTGCGACTCTTGCAGCTAGCAAGGCTTGTTTGCGGGCTTTCTGCGTGGAAACAACTCTGTGTCCTCCAGCACGCCGTGGGACATCTTCTCACCAAAGGAGAAGTTCCGGGCAACTTCAGTTGTTGCAGAATCTTCGACTTCTTCCACCCAGAGGCAGCCCTTTGCACCTTCATCCGGGGTTTAGTGGGCTCCTGCCCCCGGACACTTGCGTGACTCTTGGACTTGGTCCCCTCCCTTTTCAGGTCCTCAGGTCCAGGAATCCGTCTTCTGTCCTTTGCAGTCAGTTGGTGTCTTTGCAGAATCCCCTATCTCGACTTTACTGTCTTTCTGGGGTAGTAGGGTAACTTTACTCCTACTTTTCAGGGTCTTGGGGTGGGGTATCTTGGACACCCTTAATGCTTTTTTTCACTCCCAGTGACCCTCTACACACTACACTAGGCCTGGGGTCCATTCGTGGTTCGCATTCCACTTTTGAAGTATATGGTTTGTGTTACCCCTAGGCCTATTGTCTCCTAGTACATTCTATTGTGTTCTACAGTATTTGTACTACTTTGCTAACTGTTTACTTACCTGATTTTAGTCTTTGTGTATAGTTTGTGTATTTCACTTATCTCCTAAGGGAGTATATCCTCTGAGATACTTTTGGCATATTGTCACTAAAATAAAGTACCTTTATTATTAGTAACTCTGAGTATTGTGTTTTCTTATGATATTGTGCTATATGATATAAGTGGTATAGTAGGAGCATTGCATGTCTCCTAGTTCAGCCTAAGCTGCTCTGCTATAGCTACCTCTATCACCTAAGCTGCTAGAACACTTCTAATCTACTAATAAGGGATAACTGGACCTGGCACAAGGTGTAAGTACCACAAGGTACCCGCTGTAAGCCAAGCCAGCCTCCTACAATGACACTTCACCCCAGCATGTCCAATGACATGTCCCTCACCATTGCACTTGTGTTGCGTCACAATAGAAGGCGTAACACTAATGGACTTACAATCCTGGACTATGTAAATATTGCACTCCAGCACTTTAAAATAAAATAGCACTTACACAACCACTTTGTCTCTGTGTAATGTGACACATCAACTGTGTAGGAGATTAGTGATGTATGTCACATTTCAATGGCCATAGACTGTCAATAAAACAGTGTTGAAAGAATGTGGGATGATAACTATGCACTGGGGTCTGGATTTTATCATCATCTGTGCTTCCTTAGGCTTATTTCTGAAGTGAAATGAAAACAAACAGTATAATGCTGTGTAGGACAGAAAAAGTCAGCTTCAAAGTATGTTTAAGCTGAAACTCAATGTGGCCAACATTCCCTTCAAGACAATCTTTATGTATGTGACATCTGACTATAAACTTTAATCACACACACACACACACACACACCATACAGCAGGAACGGATGTGTACGAGTGTATGGACAAATATGTAACCTGGGAGTACAATGTAAGAAATTATAGGTGTAAGTTATGTATATTAAACTACATAAGATAATACCATCACTCAGCTTATCAGGGTTCAAATGAACATCAGGCTGCAGGCAGTCAACCCACAGTGCCCAAGATTCCAATTCAGGACTCAAACGATGACAGATTTAAAAACACATCAACCTTCACAAATGTAGGAAAGTACCATCTTGCCTGGCATGTTACCCTCATATTTCACTGTATATATGTTGTTTTAGTTGTATGTGTCACTGGGACCCTGCCAGCCAGGGCCCCAGTGCTCATACGTGTGCCCTGTATGTGTTCCCTGTGTGATGACTAACTGTCTCACTGAGGCTCTGCTAACCAGAACCTCCGTGTTTATGCTCTCTCTTTGCTTTCCAAATTGTCACTAACAGGCTAGTGACCAATTTCACCAATTCACATTGGCATACTGGAACACCCTTATAATTCCCTAGTATATGGTACTGAGGTACCCAGGGTATTGGGGTTCCAGGAGATCCCTATGGGCTGCAGCATTTCTTTTGCCACCCATAGGGAGCTCCGGCAATTCTTACACAGGCCTGCCACTGCAGCCTGAGTGAAATAACGTCCACGTTATTTCACAGCCATTTACCACTGCACTTAAGTAACTTATAAGTCACCTATATGTCTAACCTTTACCTGGTAAAGGTTGGGTGCTAAGTTACTTAGTGTGTGGGCACCCTGGCACTAGCCAAGGTGCCCCCACATCGTTCAGGGCAAATTCCCCGGACTTTGTGAGTGCGGGGACACCATTACACGCGTGCACTGGACATAGGTCACTACCTATGTACAGCGTCACAATGGTAACTCCGAACATGGCCATGTAACATGTCTAAGATCATGGAATTGTCACCCCAATTCCATTCTGGCATTGGGGAGACAATTCCATGATCTCCCGAGTCTCTAGCACAGACCCGGGTACTGCCAAACTACCTTTCCCGGGGTTTCACTGCAACTGCTGCTGCTGCCAACCCCTCAGACAGGTTTCTGCCCTCTTGGGGTCCAGCCAAGCTTGGCCTAGGAAGGCAGAACAAAGGACTTCCTCAGAGAGAGGGTGTTACACCCTCTCCCTTTGGAAAAAGGTGTCAGGGCTGGGGAGGAGTAGCCTCCCCCAGCCTCTGGAAATGCTTTGATGGGCACAGATGGTACCCATCTCTGCATAAGCCCTGCTCTGGTGCGAAACTGGACAAAGGAAAGGGGAGTGACCACTCCCCTGACCTGCACCTCCCCTGGGAGGTGCCCAGAGCTCCTCCAGTGTGCTCCAGACCTCTGCCATCTTGGAAACAGCAGGTGACGTCAGAGACTCCTTCTGATAGGCTCTTACCTGTGTTGCTAGCCTATCCTCCTTCCTAAGTAGCCAAACCTCCTTTTCTGGCTATTTAGGGTCTCTGCTTTGGGGAATTCTGTAGATAACGAATGCAAGAGCTCATCAGAGTTCCTCTGCATCTCTCTCTTCACCTTCTGCCAAGGAATCGACCGCTGACTGCTCTGGACGCCTGCAAAACCGCAACAAAGTAGCAAAGATGACTACTGCAACCTTGTATCGCTGATCAGGCTGCCTTTCTGCGTGGGAACACCTCTGCAAGCTTCTTCACGACGTGGGACATATATCCTCCAAAGGGGAAGTTCCTAGTCCTCTTCGTTCTTGCAGAATCCACAGCTTCTACCATCCGGTGGCAGCTTCTTGCACCCTCAGCTGGCATTTCCTGGGCATCTGCCCAATCTCGACTTTGTCGCGACTCTTGGACTTGGTCCCCTTGTTCCACAGGTACTCTCGTCCGGAAATCCATCGTTGTTGCAGTGCTGGTGTTGGTCTTCCTTGCAGAATTCCCCTATCTCGACTTCTGTCTTCTCTGGGGAACTTAGGTGCACTTTACACCTACTTTTCAGGGTCTTGGGGTGGGCTATTTTTCTAACCCTCGCTGTTTTCTTACAGTACCTTGGATGGATTGCGGAGGGCATTTCTTGTGAGCAATGCTTGTCATACCTGGGGCACTCATGCTATCCATTTTCAGCTTAGATGGACTTCTTGTCACACATGCTCCTTGCAGAGATAGCTGATGTCACACTTACTGCTGTCAAGGGTCTGGTCATACATTCCTGTTACCAATGCAATACCACATCCACTGCCTCATGTATGAAACACGTTTTTACCTTATGATTGATGGTATCTTAGTTGTGTGTCATTTGCTGCAATGGACCATGTTGGCAACATGGATGTGTCTCATAGCTGTTGTCCTCTGATATTGCCCTTCACATGTGAAATAGACAGGATATATGTTATTTACACTGTGTTTGATGTTGGCTGTACATTCATACCCATCAAATATGAGGTGGCTTTTTCAGTATCCTAATCTGTATTTCTGCAATGCTCCATGAGGCTAAACTCTGATTATGATTCCTAGGGATCATGTGATGCACAAAAATTACCCAGACCATGATTGAGTGATGACGTTAGGTGCTTAATGACATATGATAACAAAGTGGTGATGGTGACTATAGTTAGAAGACGTTTAGTGCAATGTGTTGTCTCCAACGCAATCCTGCAGCTGTGGTTGGATGTTAGCCCTCCTTTTCATGGACAGCATCCTCCTCTTCCTCCTCTTCAGGCATTTGTGAGTCTGGATCATAGAGAGGAATATTCCCCCATACACAAATGTTGTGCAGGATGGAACAGGCCAAAATGATCTTGCAGACCATTTCAGGTGAATATAGGAGGCTGCCTCCGGTGATGTCCAGGCACCTGAATCTGGACTTCAGGATGCCAAAAATCCTCTCAACTGTGGTGTGTCTTCTACGAAGTGCGTCATTATAGGCACGCTCTGCTGCTGTGCTTGGGTTGGCAAATGGGGCCATGGCTGGATCCCGTAACCCTGATCAGCTGAAAGAGAAAATTAGGGTAAATATTTGGTTGCACCTTGATTGTCACTTTGCATGGCAGTTGTTATCTTGAGTCATGTGCGATCCATCTGTGTTTGTGGTATTGTGTGGAATCCTAGGCTTCTGTGATGTTCTTTCTGCATTGGGTTGTTTAACTATCAAAACTGGTGTTTGGCTGATTGACCTGATATCAGTGGTACATTTCAAAACTTGCTGTTCAGTGTTTATCTCCCATGCATTATGTAATGTGAAAGAAGTGTCTGTGTGCCTTCACTGGAGGTGACATGATACTTCCACACACACAATTGATTCTACTGTGGTATTAACACGGTTGCACTATATGGGCTGTACATCCCATCCAATGTGACATATGTAATTGCATGTTAAATGCAACAGTGAGGCCCTTTGATTTGTCTAGGTGACAATGCACAACACATCTCCATAAGCTGGCAGCACTGAAGTGTTCACAATTGACACTGCACAATTATCCCATGTGTGACAAGTTCTATGCAAACTTATTTTTGTGCCCTCCGCGAGTTGGCTCATGTGCAAACAGGTACCTACACTACTGAACTTGCTCCAGGTAAGCTGGCTAACTTGGTTGTGGGGATGAAGGTTTTAGTGTCAGAAGGTCAATGTGCCTATACATCTGTTAGGTATATGGGGAATTGTCTCAATCCGTATGTGCACTTTGCATTAGTGTCACATCCACATGTTTTCATAGCACGGTCCACTTCCTTATTGCTAGCGGGTAATGTCACCCCAGGAGTGATGTGAGATGTTGGTACTGCCTCAATAACTCCATGTCACCATCATCAGAGTCTGCCTCATCATGCTATGTGTCCCATGGTGTTTGACCTGCAGCAACACACATTACACACCCATTACACAGGACGTATTGGTTGGAAGGTTGTTTGAGTGAGTGTTATTAATGTGATATTGAAAGATTCATCTTCCAAGTTATACTGACAGTTAAGGCCATGTCATTGTCACTGTGTGGTTATAAATTGGTCCAGTGTGGCTCTGGAGTGGCATCTCTTGTTATTTGCATCTGTCTTTTGCCCATAGGTGTATATCTCATTGGGTCAGGATATCAAACACGACGACTAGTGTTACAACCTCAGTGTCTTCCTGGCCACGTGTCAATGTAGTGGTGTATGTATTGTGTGTCCTACAGGGTTGCTGTGCTGTGTGTAAATTCTTAGGTTTATGTAATTACCAACAAGTAGGCCATTGCCATAACCTCCATCCTGGTAGTGCTGATTGATGGTGCTGTGGCGGAAGATGAATGAATCATGTACACTCCTAGGATACTGTGCCACGATGTTGGTGATCAATCCACAGTGATCCACAATGGCCTTCACATTGATGGAGTGTGTGTGCTTCCTGTTGCAGTATAAAAGCTCTGTTACAGCAGGTGGCACAATCCGTTTATGTGTGCAGTCAATTACACCAAGCATGTGCGGGAAGCCGCTGATTTGATAAAACCCCTGTTTGGTCTCCTGCTGCTTCTGCTTTGTATTGGGAAAGCTGATGTGGGGGTGTGTGAGGGAGATGATGGAATCAAGAACCTTGGGAAGGAAAGCAGAAAATGAGGGCTGTAAGATCCTGGCAACCAGGGCACCAGTGGTTTGAAAAGAGCCACTTGCCAACATATGCAGGACAGCTAGCAGCTTTGTCTCTGGTGGAATGATGTGGGGTGTCTGCAAGCTGGGTGCCAACTGTGGCTCAATGTGGCGCAACAACTACTGTATGGCTTGCCAGTTTAGTCTGTACCTCTGGATGATGTCATGTTCCCTGAGGCCCTGAAGGGTTGTCCTGGTCCTGAATATCCTCTCCTGCCTTCTGCGTTGACTTTGAGGTCCCTGTTGGTGTGGTGGTAGCTGCTGCTGTTGCTCCTGTGCTCTGCCTCTTCATGCATGCTGGATGAATAGCACCTCCATGTCTTACTTTTTGGGCTCTGATGTTGCTTCTGTGAGTTTTCCTTCAGTAGTGGTGTGTTTGCCCCATTTTAATGCCTGTCCTGACCCAGGCGTTAAAGTTTAGTGCAAATCGGGATTTGCGCCATTTTCCGAATCCACCTACCAGCCTTGCGACATTTTTGCACGGTTGGATAAATATGGCGCACGGGTGTTTAAGTACTTTTTTAGACGGGAACGCCTACCTTGCATCTCATTGACGCAAGGCGGTTTCACGCATCAAGAAAATGACGCACAATGGGATATTTTGACGTTAGACGGGTCTAGCGTCAAAGTATAAATATGATGTTAGCTTTGCGCCGAATTAGCGTTAAAAAAAAGACTCTAATCTGACACAAAGGGAGTATAAATATGGGCCCAAGAATCTCCCAATCGGAGTTAAAAAGGAAAGGACACGCTGTTTAAACTTGGTCTGAAAGCACGAACAATGCGCTCGCCCAGGGGCAGATTGATAGATACAGCTGCGATGGCAAGCTGCTCGTGCTCGAAGCAGCAATCTCGCTTTAAGAAAATTTACAGGGAAAAAATGAAGATATGGAAGCTGCACTTAAGGTGCAAGCTTTTGGAATGGATACGAAGATAAAAATAAGAATACAAATTAAAAGTTTAAAGGTGAATGGGGAGATTCGAACCTGGCTCAGTCCACATATAAAAATCATACTATTGATGTGAAGTTTCCCTGAGGTCACAGCGGGCATGGTGAAATGAAGAGCTATTCGCACTGGAATGGTGTGCTTCGGGATAGAGATGTGTAAGGAGAGGGAAGGGAGGGCAGGGAGGGGGCACCACCATATGAGACAAAAAGGGATAATAATTAATGTGAAAAAATATTAAAAATAAGGAGTGCAAGGGGATCAGACCCTAACTGGACACCATACATAAACGGTGGCATTTACTACAAAGCTAAATTGAGGCAATAAGTTTGGGCCTCTCACCAAAAGATTAGGTGATGGTAAATATTAAATGTTCTTCTTTTAATAAGGGGAAGACAAAGGAAGGAAAAGGGAACAGAGTTAAAAGGTAAAAGAAAATTATGAAACTGGGATAACAGCTCAGACTTCAAGGTGATCTACAAGAATACTATATCTAAGGATATTATTATTTACAAGGGACAAGGAGAAATCACTGGTACTTATTATAGATCACTTATAAAGAGGCATACTGAACGGGAACTACTATTTAGAGTTAGGATTCAGTCCAAAAATGTGATAAATGGAGAATGAAAAAACATTTAAAGGACTAATACCACATAATCAAAAGGGGAATTGGCAATACAACCCAAACACAGCAGGGAAAAGGAACAAGAAAAACATAACTTAATATGCAAAATGGTACAAGTGTTGTGCCAGGTTAGTTAATAGAGACGTGCACTTCCTCCATTCTTCCATAGAGTTCAGACCATCCGTTATAGAGTCACATTTACATATTCATTTGCATTCCAGTCTTTGTAAGTTCAAGCCATAGTCACCTCTTCTAGGTGAAGGAACAGCCTTTTCAATGATTTGTCATCTGACGTCTTCTGAAGTATGTTGTCATTCCTGATAGTGCTGGACATTTGGCACCATTTCTACTAAGCATCTGATGAGGCTCCTATGTTGACTTATCCTTGTTCGTAGCTGTTCAGTTGTCTGCCCAATGTAAATGAGATCACTAGGACACCAGATACAATAAATGACATTGGTCAAAGCACAGTTTGTGATGTCTCAAAATAAATTGAATGTCACCATGAACAAACAAGTTTATATTAGTCTGTATTGACAGGCAACACAGTTACCACATTTGCAATGTCCTGTAACTGAATCCAAACCAAAGAGGGAAGGCAATGTCACATGGTCTTTTGATATTCTTGTGTCTGCAGGTTCCAAGTGATCCCTGAGGTTTTTTCCTTTTTTGTAAGTGAAAAGGAGGGTTTCCAGAAAGGGGCACAGTGTTTTTTAATAATTTCTACAATCTTGTTGGTCTGCGGACAGAATGTTGTGACACATGCAATCTTATCCATACAGGCCCTTTGTCTGGTCTGCAGAATAATAACCCTTGGATTGTGCCATACCCTTTTGAAAGAATTCTTGACTAGTCATTTGGGGTAACCTCTCTGTAGTAATTTTTGACTAGGTATAGCTCCCTCTCTGAAATAGTCATTTTTCAAAGTACAATTCCTACAAAGCTGAATGAATTGGCCAAATGGTAATCTGTCTTTCAAAGCCCATGGATGGAAACTCTTGTACTGTAGTAGGTTTTGTATTCTGTTGTTTTGCAGTAAAGCGTAAAGGAGGAAGTTGGTCTCAGTTGTGGTGATTACAGTGTCATTTGTGACAGTGAGTTGATCATTGTTACTTTTAATTAGAAGACACAACAAATGGTATGCTACATTGATCCATACTACAAGTAAACTTCAAGTGGGGGTGGCAGCTGTTAAGATAATGGCCAAAACGTCTGAGTGCCTCATCTGTCAATCTCAAATCATGAAAATATAATCAATATATCTTTTCCAGCAGTGTATGTTTCTAAAGAAAGGATTGTTTTCTGTGGGGTGAGCAAGCACTCTAAATGGCCAACATAGAGGTTTGCTAGAGTAGGGAGAAAAATAGCTCCCATAGATGTATCAGAGCATTGTTCATAGAAATCACTTCAATGCTGTCTTTCTGGGGAATGTTGGCATATAATGACTCAATGTCAAGGGTAACCAGAAGTTCCCAACAATGGTCACATCCTATCCCCTTGATTAAATTAATCATATATGTACTGTCCCTAACATAGGTGTCTAAGAGGGGTACAAAATCTATGATAAAGGTATTAATGTATTCACCGAAGGGTTGAAGAATCAAGTCACAACCTGACAGAACAGGTTGCTGAGGGGATTCCTTGTATATTTATGGATCTTCAACAGCATATACAAAACAGGCATTCTGGTGAACTTTACGTTAAGGATCCCAAATTTCCATTCAGAAAGAAATCCTTGTTGTAGACCCTGAGATAGTGTCAAAAAATAAGACGTTTAATTTCTGATAAAGGATTGGAGGCCAGTTGTCTATAATGTTTAGAATTGCTAAGCTGGCGCATGATTTCAGCTTCGTAAAAATGTCTATCTTGTATCACAATACCACCTTCCTTGTCAGCTGGTTTGATTATAATGGCGGTATCTGACTTAAGAGTCTGAAATGATTGCCTTGCAGATCTAGTAATATTGTATTGAACAAAAGATCTCTCATTTCAGAGGGTGTTGGTATCTAAAACCACTTTCTCAAATGCTAATATCTCTGGCGGCATCAGAGCATTAGGAGGTATAAAGGAGGAAGTTGGTCTCAGTTGTGGTGATTACAGTGTCATTTGCGACTCTTTACCATGATAAAAATAGCTCAGGCAGAGCTTCTGAAAAAAACTGTAGAACTCCAAATTCAGCCTCGAAAAATCAATGTGTTCCGTTAATACAAATGACAACCCTTTACTCAGCAAAGAAAGAACATCTTGGTTAAGTTCAAGGTGTGATACATAAAAAATTGGGATAGGTTGTTGGACCTCTTAGTTTAAATGGTCAATGATAGAGGGTTAATTTTTAGGAGGAAACAAAGTGGAGTTACTTAATGGCTCTCTGGTCCCCACTGATAACGTTCGCAGGTCTGCCTCTCTACTGAGAACTGATTCCATGTTCTCCCATGGCTGCCTCTGTTTCTATGTCCTCCAAGCTATCAGATCCTGCTGATTCAGAGAACGTGACTAGTCTCTGATCTCTGAATCTATCCCAAGTTTAATTTTTCGAAGGCGGCTGTGTTTGGGTGTAGTATTCATCTATTAGACAAGAACAGGTTTTTTCTTTAATGAATTATTTAATATCTTTCTGCTCTTTATCCGCCTTTTTTTTTAGTTCAGAACCATTGAACTCTTCAATCAACCAATCAATCAAAAAGTTTATAGAGCGCGCTACTCACCCGTGAGGGTCTCAAGGCGCTGTGAGGGGAGGATTAAGGGGGGGGGGCAGGGAGGGTCACTGTTCGAACAACCATGTCTTGAGGTTCTTTCTGAAGAGAAGGAGGTCTTTGGTTTTGCGAAGGTTGGTGGGGAAGGAGTTCCAGGTTTTGGGGGCGAGGTAGGAGAAGGACCTGCCACCTGTGGTGGTGCATTGGATGCGGTGGACTGTGGCTAGGGCGAGGTCGGCTGACCGGAGGTTGCGTGTGGGAGTGTGGAAGTTCACTCTTTCGTTGAGTTAGGTTGGGCCGGTGTTGTGGAGGGATTTGTGAGCGTGGATGAGGATCTTGAATGTGATTCTCTTGTCTATGGGGAGCCAGTGAAGGGATTTGAGGTGTGGTGAGATTCGTTTGTGGCAGGGGAGGCCAAGGACGAGGCGTGCAGCTGTGTTCTGGATTCTCTGGAGTTTGCGTTTGAGTTTGAGTGTGGTGCCGGCGTAGAGGGCGTTACCGCAGTCTAGTCTGCTGCTGATGAGTGCATGGGTGACTGTCTTCCTGGTCTCTTGGGGAATCCAGTTGAAGGATTTTTTTAGAGTGCGGAGTGTGTAGAAGCAGGAGGTATGGGCATTGATTTGCTGTGTCATGGAGACGGAGGGGTCTAGGATGATGGCGAGGTTGCGTGCGTGGTTTGCGGGGGTGGGTGCGGGGCCTAGGGCGGTGGGCCACCAGGAGTCATCCCCTGTGGTTTTGTTGGGGCCAAAGATGATGATCTCGTTTTTTTTGGAGTTAAGCTTGAGGTGCTTAGTAGTCATCCAGTTGGAGGTGTCGATGAGAGCAGCGTGTAGGTTGGTTTTGGTGGTGGTGGGGTTGCGGGTGAGGGAGAGGATGAGTTGGGTGTCATCTGCGTAGGAGAGGATAGTGATTCTGTGTGCTCGGAGGATGAAAGCTAGGGGGATCATGTAGATGTTGAAGAGTGTGGGGCTGAGGGAGGACTCTTAGGGGACTCTGCAGATGATCTTGGTAGTGGTGGAGTGGAAAGGTGGAAGGCGGACTCTCTGGGTCCGGTCGGTGAGGAAGGAGGTGAGCCAGTCTAAGGCTTTGTGGCGAATTCCTATGTTGCGGAGGCGTGTGTGGAGTGTGTGGTGGCAGACGGTGTCAAAGGCTGCAGAGAGGTCTAGGAGGATGAGTGCGACGGTCTCGCCTTTGTCGACTTTGGTCCTGATGTCATCAGTGCATGCGATGAGGGCAGTTTCCGTGCTGTGGTTCTTGCGGAACCCGGATTGGGAGGGGTCAAGAGTGTTGTTTGCTTCGAGGAAGTGGGATAGGCGGGCGTTGACTAGTTTCTTGGCATCCTTGGCGGGGAAAGGGAGGAGGGAGATGTGGCGATAGTTGGAGAGGATCTCCGGGTCGGCTTTGTTTCTTTTTAGGAGAGCAGTGATTTCTGCGTGCTTCCAGGGGTCTGGGTAGGTGGCGTAGTCGAAAGAGGAATTGATTATGTTGCAGAGTATGGGGGCGATGGTTGGGCTGGCTTTGTTGTAGATGCAATGTGGACAGGGGTCGGAGGGGGATCCGGAGTGGATGGAGTTCATGGTTTTTTTCAGTTTCTTCGTGTGTGGTGGGGGCCCAGGTGGTGAGTGTGGTGGGGGGTCATGAGTGGGGGTTGGGTTGGGTGAGTGAGGGGTGTGTGCGGTGGGTGGGTGTGGTATGAAGCTGTTGTGGATGTTGAGGATTTTGTGGTGGAAGTGGTTGGAGAGGGCGTCACATAGGGGCTGTGTGTGTGAGGGGTCTATGTTGCTGGCTTTGGGTTTGGCAAGTTCATTAATGATGGTGAAGAGTTCTTTGCTGTTTTGAAAGTTGTTGTCAAGGTGTGTCTTGTAGTGATCTCTTTTGGTGGTGCGTATGAGTTGGTGATGGGTGCGAATGGTGGTTTTGAGGGTGGAGAAGTTGTTTGTGGAGGGTTCTAGTCGCCATATTTTCTCCACTTGGCGGCATTTGCGCTTGGAGTCTTGGAGTTCGGGGGTGAACCATGGGGCATTCTTGATGTTGTGGTGGTGATGTGTTTTCTGAGGGGGGCTAGTGTGTCTGCGCAGGTGGTGATCCATTTGGAGAGGTTGTGTGCTCCTGTGTTGGGGTCGTTGGCGTGGGGGGGAGGTTGTGAGCCAGTTGGGAGCTTAGTCATTCTGTGGGGATCTTGTCCCACATACAGTAGGGTGTGGTGTGTTGATTGTGGTGTGTGGGGGGTTTGCTGAAGGAGAAGTGGACGCAGTGGTGGTCAGTCCAGAGGAGTTCGGTGGTGTGGGTGTAGTCTATGTGATGGCTTGAGGTGAAAATTGCCTCGAGCGTGTGTCCTGCTGAGTGGGTGGGTGCAGTGACCAGTTGTTTGAGTCTGAGGTTGGTGAGATTGTCTATGAGGGAGGTACAGTTGTGGTCTTGTAGGTTTTCCAAGTGAAAGTTGAAATCACTGAGGAGGATGTAGTCTGTGGAGGTGAGGGCATGCGAGCTGATGGTGTCGGCGATGGTGTCGCAGAAGGCAGGGCGTGGTCCTGGTGGTCTGTAGATTAATGTACCTCTGAGGGTGGAGTTGTTGTTTATGTGGATCAGGAAGTGCATGTGTTCTGTGTTGTTGATAGTGTCTTAGGAGCTGGTGGTCACTTTTATGGTGTCCCTGTGTAGGATGGGGATGCCACCACCTGGCCTGTTGAGGCGGTCTTTGCGTTGGAGTTTGTATCCCTTGGGGGTGGCGATGGCTATGTCGGGTTCTGAGGAGGGGTTGGTCCAGGTTTCCGTGAAGAAACTCTTCAACGTATTTAAGTTTTTCTAAGGCTTGCAACACTATCACAATCTAATAATTCCTTCCCTAATCCTGTTACCTCTTTCAGTAGGGTATTCAAGTGCTATCTCAATACCTAGTACCATCCAGTGTCTAGAGCAAGTAGTGGCAATATGGCTAAAGTCTCCTGTTGGACCAGGCCATTTTTGAAGGGTAATTCCCAAACTTTTTGCCTCTTTCCTCCTATTTATTCTGACCTGTTTCTGTTGGCTTTAGGACTCAGGGGACTTCACCACTCCTAACTAGAGCTAAAGTGCTCCTGTGTACAATGTATGTGTAATTGGCTGTCCATGGTTGGCATATTAGATTTACAAGTAAGTCCTAGTAAAGTGCACTGGAGCTGCCTGGGGCCTGTAAATCAAATACTACTAGTCAGCCTGTAGCACTGATTGTACCACTATCATGAGGAACCCCATACACATGGCTCAGACCTGCCACTGCAGTGTCTGTGTTTGCAGTTTTAAACTTCCAAATCGAGCTGGCAACTGTACCCATTTCCCAGGCCCAAACCTTCCCTTTTTGTAAATGTAAGACACCCCTAAGGTAAGCCCTGGGTAGCCCCATGGGTAGGGCGCAGTGTATGCTAAAGGTGGGACATGTACTCATGTACTCATGCGTTTTACATGTCCTAAAAGTGTAATACTTCCAAATTCAGTTTTCACTGTTGCAAGGACTATCTTAACATGAGGGCTGCATTTAAATATCTTTTAAGTGCAGTTTCCCTTTGGGAGCAGATAGACCTGGGGAGTTTGGGGTCTTTGAACTCATAATTAAAAATACATTATTTGGTAAAGTTGTTTTTTAAATTGTCTGTTTGAAAATGCCACTTTTAGAAAGTGGGCATTTTCTTACTTAAACCATTCTGTGACTCTGCCTGCTTCTGTATTCCCTATCTGGATCAGACTGACCGTTGGGCTGTTTGTGAATCTCTACTAGACAGTGACACAAAGGGAGCTGGGGTATAGCCTGCTCTCCTGATGGGCCATCTGTGCTAGAGTAGAGTGAGGAGTGGTCACTTACACCTGAATGGGATGTGCCTGCCCTCACGCAATTCAGTCTCCAACCCCCTGGTGTATGTCTGCGGCCAAGCCTGGGCAAGGCAGGATCTTTTGAGCAACAGAGATTTTCCTTTGAAGTTTGCCTACTTCAAAGGCAGAAAGAGGCACATCTAGTGGAACCCAGATTTTTAGATTTGCTTCCGGAACCAAGAGGAACTTCTGCCAACGAGAATGGCTGAGGAGAAGTGCTGCCCGTGACTGTGCTTTGTTGGGCTATCCTAAAGTTGCTGATTTTGCCTGGGAAGAGGACAAAGACTGTACTTTGTGGTATATTACTGCTTGTGAAGAATCTCCAAGGGCTTGAATTGAGGATTGCCTTGTGTTTGAAGTCTCAGGGCCATCAAATGTATCTAATGCCAGCAACTGGACTCTCTGCTGAGACTCCTGCCCTGCCAAGTGGTGCCCTATCCAGTCCCTGTGCCCTTCAACGGTGAAACTGGTAGAACAAGGATGGAAATCCATGCACAGGGAGCCATGTGGGGAAAAGTTTGATGCACCACCTGCAATGAGGCTGCAAAAATGACACGCCACCCTCCTCATGGTTGATTTCAATGCATCACCTGCATTGTTGCTAGAAAAACGACACACAACCCGCTTGTGTCTACTGTAAATGACACAAACCCTATGCAGCACAGTTTTCAATCACTGTGCAGCCAGATTTCTCACACATTGGCATCACTGGGTGTCATAATCATTGTGAACCTGCACAAATCTGCAGTGCCCTGTCCGGAAATTGATGCATCGCTCTCTTGAGAAAAAATGACTAACGGCCTCACTTACGAGTAAGGAATTGACGCTTTGTTGACTTTTCTGATGCACGCTCGCCCGTGAGGCTTTATTTTTTACGCAAACCAGTCCATTTTGTAGTGTTTTCACTGTATTACTCTGTGTTTTCGTACAAATACTTTACACATTGCCTTTGAGATAAGCCTGACTGCTTGTGCCAAACTACCAAGGGGGTCAGCAGAGGTTATCTAAGTGTGTATCTCCATTGTACTGACTAGAGTTAGGGTCCCTGCTTGGACAGAGTGCAAACTGACTGCCAACCAGAGATTCCATTTCTATCATTGGTGATCAGCGGTTAGGATTGGACTTGTATTTGTTCTTGACATACAGCGATTGGTGTACACTACTATTTTCAATGCAGACCATTACACAACCACATACTGTTTTTCCTTTTATGTTCTCTGGTGTCCTCCTGGAGGTATTGTGACTTTTTGGACTCTGGTTTTTGGTTGTACCTGTGAGGACTTTGCAGAATGGAAGTCATCTTCTGGCACCTGAGATCTATACAATGAGGGAGCTAAATGATTTTATAGAAGGGAAGGACGATCTATTATAGGAGTTGACACGCCAAGAGGAAAAGGTTCGTATTAACTTAGAAGCCTTTTTGGAGGAGCGCAATTGGTTAAAGTGGAAAAGTAGTCGATATGCACATTATGAATATGGAGAAGGCTGTAGTAAATTGTTAGCTTGGAAGGTTAAGTCGGACCTTTCTAAAAGGCATATTTTATCGGTTAAATCTGATCTTACAAACCAGATCTGTGTGGAGCAAGAAGAGATTGAGGGGGCATTCGTATCCTTTTTTCAAGAAATGTATTCAGAAAGCCTAGTTAATTCAGAGGAGTCGATCAGAGCATTCTTGGAAAAAGCAAATCTCCCAGTTTTAGAGGAATCAGAAAAGCTTTAATTGAATTGTAAGATAAATGAGGCTGAGCTTGTTGAAGGCATAAAGGCTTTGAAAAAAGGAAAGGCAGTTGGCCCAGATAACCTACCTAATGAACTATATATGGTTTTGGGGGAAGAACTATTCAACTCTATGCTGTAGAAGGGGAACAGATACCTAAATCCTGGAGAGAAGCGATAATTTGTTTATTGTTAAAGCCAGGTAAGGACTCAATGTTTTGTTCATCCTATAGACCCATCTCCTTGTTGAATGCAGATTACAAACTGTATACAGGGATTTTATCTAGGAGACTAGGGAAAGCTATAGGTAATCTGATTCATTTGGATCAAAAGGGTTTCATGAAGGGGAGGCAACTCCATGAGGTAACTCACAAGTTATTTGCTGCAGTAGACCATTAGCGATTTTGACTTTTGATGCAGCGAAAGCTTTTGATCGTGTCAATAGGTCCTTCTTAAGGGCTGTGTTAGAAAAAGGGGGCTTGGGAATTCCTTTTGTTAGAGCTGTTAGGGAATTGTATAGATGCCCCTCTGTGAGAGTCTTGGTTAACGGCCAACTATCACAGGAATTCAGGATCTGGCGGGGTACGCAACAGGAGTGTCCTCTATCTCCCTTGCTTTTCAATTTATATATTGAACCTCTGGCAATTTTACTGCGGTCTTGTAAGGACATTTACCCATTTCGGATCGGGGGCTGGGAAAAAAAAGTAGCGTTATACGCGGATGATCTTATGTTATACACTAGCGATGTCAGGTCTACTCTACCTATGGTCAATACACTGATGGAACAATTTGGTAGATTTTCCGGTTACAGTATAAACACAGAAAAGACGGAAATTATGTGTTGGAACTTGGCCTATGCTTCTCCCTTAGTTAAACAAGAGATCAAATACTTGGGAATCCGATTAACAACTGACCTTAATGAGGTAGCTAAAGTAAATTTTTACATAACTTACAGGGAAACCAAAAAATTGCTAAAGGCGTGGGCTGCTCTTCCACTTTCTATAATCGGAAGATCTAATATTTTGAAGATGTGCATCCTCCCAAAATTCACCTTTTTATTTAACACTATTCCACTAGAGTTTAAGAGGAGATGGTTTAAAAAACTACAGGGAGATTTATCCTCGTTTGTATGGGCCTCTAAGGGAGTAAGGATTTTGTGGAAAAGATGAGTAGAAAGAAAGAGTGGGGGGGTATAGCGTCTCCGGATTTTTTTTAGGTATTATTTGGCTTTTCAACAAAAAAATACCAGAATGTTATTGAACAAGAAGTCAGAGTATGATCTGGCCTGGAGAGCTTTAACGGCACATCTTGAGGAAGGAGCAGACTATTTCTTATATAAATTTGGACACCCAAAGTACTTTAAGAAGGTACGTTTGAAACTCCCCAGACAGGCATGTAATGTTTGGATGTATTTTCGGAGGGTGTTAGAGATACCTTATTTTTGTAGTTCTGCTCCAATCTGGGATTCACCCGGTACCCCTGATTGTCTTATTGACAAATTGTCAATTCCTTTGAGAACGAGTGGGATGGTAAGATGGGGTCAGATTATAGAAGGATCGGAATTGTTAAGCTGGTCTGCATTTCAGGGGGGTACTGGAGGGACAGTTTCTAAATTTAAGAATCTCCAGATTTCTAGTTGGGTGAAATCTCGACGAACAGGTGAAGGAGGGAGGAGCTTATGGGAAGGGAAATTAAACCAGAAAGTCATTAAAAAAGAAGTTGCTTTGTGGTATCATGCTTTGTTGGATACAGCAGAGGATGGTGCATCCCTTCCCTTGTTGAAGTGGGGGGGGATTTTTCCAACCCTAGAAGTTACAGCATTGTGGCAAAGGTCTTGTTCACAACTGTGGTTTACTATTAAACCTGCATGGTTGAAGAAAAACCATTTGTTTACACTCCACAGGGTTTATTGGACACCGGCTAGATTAACAGCTATTGGGAAAGTTAAGAAAAACTGTCCGAGGTGTGGGGAAGACAAGGCAGATGATGTTCACATGTTTTGGCAATGTTCAAGGTTGTTGAAATATTGGGAGGATATAGGAAGCATCCTAATGGTAATCTTTAATGTAAACTTAAAAATAAATGTTTCTATGGTGGTGTTTGGGGTTTGTGAACAGGGTATAAATTATCAGAGAATGTCAGCACATCAGGAGCACTTGTTGTTTGTACTAATGCTTTTAGCTAGACGAGAAATATGTCGTAAATGGGTTGATCCTCTCCCCCCTCTTGTTCAGGATTGGCAGACATCTGTAAATCGACTGTGCAAAATGGAACAACGAGGTCCTTTCTCTAGAAGAGACAATTTTTGGGTGGACTGGGAAAATGTTTATTAATAGTTCATCAAATTTGTGTTTTGTAGGTTCTTCGTTTGGTCTCCTCCTCTTGATACTTAAGTCCAATGATTAGAACTCCCCTCATCCTTTTGGGTGCTGCTTTGGTTACCATCAGGTCTCGAAGATAATAATAAGACTTGGTTGATGGCATGCGATTGGGAAAAGAGCAGTGAGTAGAACAGGTGGGGCGGCCCAATAGAGGTATGGACCGCATACCTGGAGACATACTTACTATTCGCCGTGACCATTACCTTTTCCTTTCAACCAAAGCGTGGGTGCCGAAATGAGGACAAAAAAAAAAAAGACCGCAAATGTGGCTATTGTTAAAATAATAAAACAAAGCTGAATAATATATGTCTAGGTTAAAGTGTACAGCGCCAGGCCCAGTTTGCTAAAATAACATGTATTGAGCTATAACTAAAATGGCTACACAACACTCTGAGGTCAGAGCCCACAAGGAATGACCTTGGTGGTACCATTTCTAGGCTGGAGTGATCTAGCATATGCCAGATTGGCAGATGTCAGGAGACCAGTGCCAGCCAGACTATAGTGCAGCCCCTAGGGAAGGTGTTTCCCTTGTGGGGAGTAAGTGTGCTCCCCATGATGTCCTGGATTACCAGGCAGGGGTCCAGTCTGAGGATACAGCCTCTAGGCTGGAGGGTCAGGTGCAGTGATAAACTCTGACCTGATGGGGGGCGGTTTGCCCATTCACCCCCCTGTGTGACTGCTAGGGGTACTCTTAATGGAAGGGGCAGGTTCAGGGTGTCCCCCTTGTCCTGGAAGAGGGACAACTGGGGGGGGGGGGTGAAGGACCACAGAAGGAGGGGCAGAGGGAGGGAAGCCTTGCCCTGACCCTGGTCCAACCTGAGGGAACAGACCCCAGGTTGGAAGATCAGTTCCAGGTTAACATCTCTGCACTGGTGGGAGAATTGTGCAGCACTGCTTCTACAAGCACCCTGACAATTTTGAACTCTGGGGGGTCACTCCTAGTGGGTGGGTGCAGGACCCCAGAAGGAGGGGCAGGAGGAGGGAAGCCTCACGCTGACCACGTTCCAACTTGAGGGTACAGACCCTAGGTTGGAAGACAAGTTGCAAGTTAACATCTCTGCACTGGTGGGTGAATTGTGCAGGACTGCTTTTACAAGCACCCTGACAATTCTGAACTCTTGGGGTATGGCTCATAGGGGGAGGGTACAGAGCCCTGGAGGGGAGTACCAATGTCAGGCTGCCATCCCTGACCTGGTGGAAGGAAGAGGGGACAAAGGGTGCCAGACACCTGGGGCTACTGCCCCCCCCACTTTCCAAAGTCACAGTGGTTGGAGAGCCCTGAAAGGCATGAGGCCTAGCTCTCATCCCTGACAGCTGCCAGTGACCACTGTGGCTTGCTGTCCTGGTGGAGGGCAGGAGGCACACCCCAGGGGTGGAGTAGGCCACACCACTGTGTTGGCCATGGTGGTATTTTCTGCCCACTGGGATACATCTGGGTGTCAGGGAGACCAGGTCCTCGGGGTCTGCGCACATTCCCAACATGTCCACCACAAGACAGCTCCAAACCTCCGATAGTAATATCACAGAGTCTAAGACAGTCCAAGTGGGGAAAAGGGGATTAGGTAGGGAACAGCTGGGAAAGAGACCTGTAGGAAGCAAAAGGTTAAACAACACAATATCAGAATAATCACATTGACTTTCACTAGAATATAGTTCTAAGCATTGTCTTACTGTAACCATGGATAATCTAAGAAGTGACTTAAACTAGACTTCAAGAAATCTGGGTACCTGGAACAAATCAAGAATGACTAATGCAATGTTTCATATGAGCTTTCATAAATTGTCACATAATGTTTAGAAGTACATGAGCCTTCTAAAATACTGTTTTCAGAATAAACACTGCTTTTTTAACATGAGGCCCAAAGTCAATCTGAAATAGTTCCTGGAAAACAATTGGAATTGTACCAGGGACTTAATATGCACAAAGAATGTCACATTTTGAATTTAGCATCTTTACAGGAAAATCATAGACTCAGGATAAATGTGTGCACTTCAACAAACTTTACATATCAAAGTTGTAGTAGCCATGAAATGAATCGCGCACTCGACTGATTCGAACAAGAATATGTAAATGCCATAAAATGATCGTGCAAGCCTTTGCCGATCTGAACATCAAGTTTTACATGCGGGAAATGAATTGCGCACTCAACCGATTCGAACAAGAATATGCAAATGCCATGAAATGATCGCGCAAGCCTTTGCCGATCTGAACACCAAGATTTACATGCAGTAAATGAATCGCGCACACTGCTGAGTCTAACAAGAATATGCAAATGCCATTAAATGATCGCGCAAGCCTTTGCCGATCCGAACACCAAGATTTACATGTGGTAAGTGAATTGTGCACACTGCAGATTCTAACAAGAATATGCAAATGCCATGAAATGATCGTGCAAGCCTTTGCCGATCTGAACACCAAGATTTACATGCAGTAAATGAATCACGCACACTGCCGATTCTAACAAGAATATACAAATGCCATGAAATGATCGCGCAAGCCTTTGCCGATCAGAACAACAAGATTTACATCAGAGCAATGATTTGCGTACTCTGAAAGTTTCACGAGTAGTCCCAAAAACTCAACAATCTTTTTAGAACGGGGTCAGGGGCCCAGCCCGACCTCCGCCTTACCACCCTGCTCAAGGATCACCAAGATAATGCGGGGCAGGCCTGGAACGTCAAGGTAGGCCTCCGGAACAGGAGCTCAGGAAATTGCTGCTGCTCTGCACCGAGACCTCTGAATAGTAAGCATGTGGAGCTGGGCTGGCTCCCTTAAATAGAGTCTGGCCCAGCCCACAAACCACACCCAGTCATGCTGCAGAGAAAGCTTCTAGAAGGTCCTAGAAGGGACCACACCCTAACACACTCAGTCAGTCTGCAGCAATGCCTTACAAATGAACAGTTATTGCAAACATCATTAATAGTGCTTTTCAAGGTTAAAGTCTGCAATGCAAAAGATTAACATACTGCATATAAACACAATGCATGAATTATGCTCTTGCATAAAGCCTGGGTTTTTGAATTTTTGTCGCCCGTAGAGCTCACACTGTCCTGATGTTGACACTGGGAAGCAAAGTAATGCTACGTGTTGCACAGATGGTATCCGCAGGTGAGGAGAAGGGTTCCCCATGGGTTAGCTTTGTGGGCCCTGAGAATATGGACAGAGGGATCCAGCTGGGTTCAGGAAGGCGTGGAACTGGAACATGCCCCTGCTGTTGTGGGCCAGGGTCCATGTTCTAATATCCCATTCAGGGATAGTCCCTCAAGGTATTGATTGGTCTCCCCTGGATTTAGACTGGTAGCGGGTTGTGTTTGGCTTGACACTTTTTGCAGGGTCATCCTCAATCTTTTTGCCTCCTTCCTCCTACTTTTTCTGACCTGTTTTTGTTGGCTTTAGGACTCTGGCTACTTTACCACTACTAACCAGTGCTAAAGTGCATATGCTCTCTGTATAAAATTGTATTGTTGATTGTTTTTTCCATGATTGGCATATCCCTAATAAAGAGCACTAGAGGGGAGGGGAAATCAAATGCTACTAGTGGGCCTGTAGCATTAATTGTCCTGCCCATAAGAGTAGCCCCATAAACATGGCCAGACCTGCGGCAGCAGTGTCTGTGAGTGCAGTTTTAAACTACAAATTCGACCTGGCAAATGTTCCAAGTTTTACGTGTAGTTTCCCTTTGGGAGCAGATGGGGATTTGGAATTTGGGGTCTCCGAACTCACAATTTGAAAATACATCTTTTGGTAAAGTTGGTTTTTAAATTGTCTGTTTGAAAATGCCACTTTTAGAAAGTGGGCATTTTCTTGCTTAAACCATTCTGTAACTCTGCCTGCTTGTGTATTCCCTGTCGGGGTCAGACTGACAGCTTGGGTTGTGTGTAAATCTCCACTAGACAGTGACACAAAGGGAGATGGGGTGTAGCATGAATATCCTGATGTGCCATTCTGGATAGAGTAGAAGGAGGAGTAGTCACTTACACCTGAATGAACAGTGTCCAACCCCCTGGTGTGTGTCTGGGGCCAAGCCTGGGCAAGGTAGGATCTTCTGAACAGCAAGTTTGCCTACTTCAAAGGCAGAAAGGGGTATAAGTAGTGGACCCAAAATTCCAGATTTTTACATTTGCTTCTGGAACCAAGAAGAACCTTTTCCAAGGAGAAGAGCTGAAGAGCTGTGTAGAAGTGCTTCCCTTGCCTGATACTGTGCTTTGTTGGGCCATTCTGCAGTTCCTGCTTCAGCCTGAGGAAGCAGACAAAGACCAGTCATTGTGATACATTACTGCTCCCGAAGAATTTCCAAGGGCTTGGACCAAGCTTGCCTCCTATTTTGAAGTCTCAGGGTCATCAATAACTTTGTCAGCCAGCACCTGGACTCTATGCTGAGGTTCCTGCCCTGCCAAGTGGTGCCCTATCCAACCCCTGAGCCCTTGAAAGGTGAGGCTGGTAGAAAAAGGATGGAAATCCATTCACAGGGTGCCGTGCTGGGAAACTTTTGATGCACCACCTGCAACGCTGCTGTAAAAATTAATGCACCACCTGCCTTGCGGCTGAAATCAAAGTATCACCTGTAGCGCTGCTGGAGAAATGACGCAACACCCACTTGCTGCTGCTAAAAACAACACAAACCCCACGCAGAGTGGTTTTCCATCACCGTGCAGCTGGATTTCTCATGCTCGTCGCTGGGTGTCAAAATCATCAAGAACCTGTGCAGATCCGAGGTGCCCTGTCGGGAAATTGACGCATTGCTCTCTTCATTTTCGAGTTAGGAATCGACTCATCGCTGACATTTACGATGCACGCTCGCCTGTGTGGTCTTATTTTTGCCACAAACCAGGTACTTTGTGTAACAACAATGTTTCCTTTGCTTTCTATGGAGTAAGATTCAATTATTTTGAAAATGTATAACTTTACCTGTGTATGTGGGACTTTTGTCATTTTTGTCTTATTGGATTTAGATAAATATTGCCTATTTTTCTAGACTGGTGAGGTATCCATTTTGTAGTCTATTCAATGTATTAGTGTGTGTTTGGTACAAATACTTTACACATTGCCTTTGAGATAAGCCTGAATGCTTGTGCCAAGCTACCAAGGGGGTGAGCAGGGGTAATCTAAGTGTGCATCTCCATTACCCTGACTAAAGTGAGAGTCCCTGCTTAGACAGGGTGCAAAATGACTGCCAACAAGAGACCTAATTTCTAACACCTTACATTTTTTGTTCTCTCAAAATATTCCCGGACGTTCCACACTTGCGGACCTTGAGGAATGATTCCTGCTTTGAGGTAAGGTATATTAGGGACAGTACTTATATGATAAATGTAACCAAAAGGATGAGACTTCACCGTACTGGGAATCTTCTGGTTACCCTCGACATTGAGTCATTCTATGCCAACATTCCCCAGAAAGACAATATTGAAGTGATTAGGCAGGTATTATACACCTGCCCAGTACCATGCAGAGTTTCCACAGACTTTATTATTGATCTACTTGACATTGCCCTATCTAAAATGTATTTTTATTCCAAATGGATTTCTATGAACAATGCTCCTGTACATCTATGGGAGCTAATATTGTTGCCCCAATCTAGCAAACCTCTATGTTGGCCATTTAGAGTGCATGTTCATCACCACAGAAACCAATCCTTTCTTTAGAAACATATACTGCTGGAAAAGGTACATTGATGATATTTTCCTGATTTGGGAAGGGGCAGATGAGGCACTCAGACATTTTGGCTACTACCTAATCAGCTGCCAACCCCACTTGAAGTTTACCTGTAATGTTGATCAATGTTGCATACCTATTTTGGATCTTCTGATGATTAAAAGTGACAATAACCAAATCACGATTTACTCTACTACAGTACAAGAGTTTCCATTTTAGGGCTCTGAAAGATGTATTACCAATTGGCAAATTCCTTTAACTTCGTACGAATTGTACTTTGAAAAATTACTATTTCAGAGAGGGAGCTATACTTAGCCAACAATTACTAGCGAGAGTTTACCCCCAAATGACTAGTTAATAATTCTTTCAAAAGGGCATGACACAATCCAAGGGATATTATTCTGCAGACCAGACAAAGGCCCCCTATGGATAAGATTGCATGTGTCACAACATTCTGTTCGCAGACCAACAAGATTGTAGAAATTATTAAAAAAAACATTGGTTCATTCTTAGAACTATGGACCCCTTTCTGGACACCCTCCTTTTCTCTTACAAGAAAGGAAAATTCCCTAGGGATCACTTGGGTCATGCAGACATAGGAATACCAAAAGACCATGTGACATTGCCTTCCCTTTTTGGTTTGGATCCAGTTAAAGTAGATTACAAATGTGGCAACTGTGCTGCCTAATAATACAGGACTAATATAAAACTGTTTGTTCATCTTGACATCCAATTTACTTTCACATCACATGAAATGTGCTTCGACCAATCTCATTAATTGTACCTGGTGTCCTTGTGATCTCATTTACATTGGACAGACAGCTCAAAAGGTACGAACAAGGATAAGTCAACATAGGAGCCGCATCAGATGCTGCGTAGAAATAGCACAATGGTCCAGCACCATCAGGAACAACAACATACTTCAGAAGACTTCAGATGGCAAGCCATTGAAAAGACTGTTCCTTCGCCAAGAGAAGTTGACAATGGTTTGAACTTAAAAAGACTGGCATGCAAATGGGTAGAGAAATGTGACTTTATAAAGAGTGGTCTGAACTCCATGGAAGAATGGAGGACGTACACTTCACTACTGAACTACCCCAGCACAACATTTGTACCATTTTGCATATTGATGTGTATTTATTACATTTTTGGACTAAATCCTAACTGTCAATAATTGTTCTCATACAGTATGTCTCTTTATATGTGATCTATAATACATAGCAATGATTCCTCCTTGTCCCTTGTAAACAATAGTATCCTTAGGCATAGTATTCTTGTAGCTCACCTTGAAGTTTGTGCTGTTATCCCTGTGTCATAATTTTATTTTATGTTTTACACTTGTTCAAGTATGTTACATCCCTTTCCCATATTCTTTCCTTCATCTTCCCCTTATTAAAAGAAGAACATTAAATATTTACTGTCACCTATCCTTTCGTTGAGAACCCAAACGTATCACCTTAATTTAGCTTTGTGGTAAATGCTGCCATTTATGTATGGTGTCCAGTTAGTGTTTTTCACATTAATCAATATCCCTTTTTGTCCTATATGGTGACGCCCACTCCCTGCCTTCCCTTCCCTCTCTTTACACATCTCTATCCTGGAGCGCACCATTCTAGTGCGAATAGCTCTTTATTCCACGATGCTCTCCTATAGCCTTGAGGAAACTTAATGTCAATATTGTGACGGGGTCTGAGCAAGGTTCACATCTCCCCCTTCACCTTTAAACTTTAATTTGTATTCTTATTTGTATTTTAGTATCCATTCAAACGGTTTGCGCCTTATGTGCAGCTTCTATATCTTCATTTTTTCCCGTACATTTTTTAATATCAAGAGTGCTGCTTCGAGCGCGAGTAGCTTGCCATCTCAGATATTCCTAATCAATCTGCCCCGGGCGAGCATGTCGTTTGTGCTTTCAGACCAAGTTTATAAAGAGGAAACAGTTTGTCTCTTCCTTTTTCCCTCAGATTTGGAGATTCATACTCTTTAGTGTTCCTCAATGAAGGAATAGCTCTTTTCCAGCTGATGTGTCACTTTACACATTCAGGTAAATTTCTTTCATTAACCCTTCCCTTGTAAATCCAGCTCTCGGTTACAGCTGTTTTTTGGTTATTTTTGGGTTATTCCACGTGTATTAAGCACCATGGCAAGCTGCACATTTTGGCACCATCATGGTGAGTTAAACTCTAGAGGGAGAATAGGGTCTCATGACTAGGTGTATTTGGTGGCAAGACTTTGCATATTCCTCCAGGACTGCCACACAATAGAGGGATTAGGTGTGTCTGGATCGGCTACCAAAAGCGGGATGGGGGTAGAGCTGGAAACAATCCTACTTGCATGTCAATAGGCTGTTTAATGCATTCACACAAAGGACTTCACAGTAGCCTTTTGCACCTGCAGCCAGGCTGAAGCAAGACCATGAAGATAGGAAATTCTAAAAACTTCTAAGAGAATTTCTAGAAACATGTCCTACTTCAAAAAAGACACCAGGTATAAATTAGGATGTTCTGACCTACTCTTCGTTTCACTCTCTAGAATTGTGGTAGTACTCACAGAGAACTGGTTGCTGCTGTGGATTTCAGAAGACTGTTTGCTGTGCCTGGAAGGATTGCTCTGCTGCATGAATCCTGCTGTGAATTGTTTGAGGTCTCCTAGTTGAGACCTGTTCAATTGCCTGAATCCAGGACCACCAGAGGGACTTGAAAGGCTTTTTTGGCTGGTCTCCTGATAAGAGCTTCATTAAAGGAAAAGGCTCCAGCCTTCTTAAACATGCAGCTCCACTCCTGGATGAGTCCTACCCCTTGCGCTGGTGCCTCTCCAGTCCTGGACCCTTGGAAACGGTGCTAAAGGAGCCCAGGTACCCAAACACCAAAACTTGAACATTTTGGCTGAGAACTGCCCTGAGTACCAAGAGGAGACTACCTACTCATCAATCTCCCCAAGTGGCATTGCTGGTCGGTCTCACTTTGTGTCAACTCTCACTATGTTCTTCTCTGCAGCAGCATATCTTGTTCAGACCCACCTCTGTAAAGGTGTGTCTGTCCTCACGGAGCCCTCATCCGCTATAGCCTGCAACTTTGTCCTGCTGTAGAGTTTAGACTTACAAAAACACAATAAGGGCCTCATTACGACTTCGGCGGTCCTTTCACAGGAATGCCGAAGTCGCTGCAGGCAAAAGACCACCAGTAATGGAGGTCTTTTGCCTGCCCCATTAGGAGTTTTCTGCTGAGCCAGCGGCAAAAACAGCATTTCCACCCTGTGGGCCAACGGAAAACACACCACAACAGTGACGCCGGCTTGTAATCTAGTCAGCTGCAATGTTGAGGTGCAACAGCACCCGTTGTGCATTTCACTGCTTGTAATTCGGGCAGTGAAATGTGAGACAGGGCTGTCCATGGGGATTTCTGCACTGTCCATGCAAACTACATAGGCAGTGCAGGGGCCCCCTGGGGCCCCCAATACCCACTTTCTGCCAGCCTTTGCCTGACAGTGAGACCGCCATGCAAAGGCTGTCGGAAAGGGGACTCGAAATCCACAGGGCAGCATTACAAGCATCGCTGCCCTGGCGGATTGCGGCCGCCGAGACCACCAGGCTGTCGACAGGCAGCAACCTGCTGTTGCCAGAGGTTGGACCATGGCACATCTGCAACGGGCATAATAGAGAGGTCGTATCGCCCTGTTTGCTGTGGTCCGACCGACATCGTGAGTGTGGAGGTCTTGAGACCGCCACACTTGTAATGAGGGCCTTTGTCCAATGGCTCCCCATCAATGACAACACCTCCTCCTCCACAGTTACTGCCTGCAGCCTTACCCTCACTGAACTTTACCTTCTCATATATTTCTTCACAAAATTTCTTGTAAGTCCGAAGGTAAGCACACTTTTTGTATCTGACCCGTGCTCCTTTGTGGTCTGCCATAACAATTGACTTTGACCTTGTCTGGCATGACTAGATGTCAGCAGTTAGGTCTTTGATCGGTTTGGCACTATATTTCCTTCTAACCTTGAAAAAATCATAATTATCTGTTTTTTGGTCTTTTTGGTGACAAATAGTGTATTGAAAGGTACTCTATTTTTCTAAATGGATGTGGGATTTTGCTTGCATTGCCTTTTCACTTCATTACTGAATAAGAACTTTACACATTGCCTCTAATTTAAGACAGATTGCTATTGTGCCTAGCTGTTAGAGGGTTAAGCACACATTTATTTAGTGACTTTAGTTGCAGGGATTGTTGCAGTTGCTTGAACAGAATTTATACCTCAGACAAACCAACAACTCATTTGCTCATATTAACAATTTCTCTCTTTTTCTAAATATGTTTGGGATTTTTCTTGTGAGGTGTTTAAACTTTATTACTGTTTAAGTGCTGAATAATTACTTTACTCGTTGCTTCTAAATTAGGCCTATCTGCATTTGTGCCTCACAAACAGTAGGTTAATCAATAATTTCCCTGACAAAGACTGTGATTATTATTTTAAGTTCCCTTCAACCAATAATCCAACATCTTGCAGATTGCCAGATCTGTTATTATTCAGATATGTAGTTGTAACATGCTACAGTCATATTTAGAATGGGCAGTAAAAATGAAATAATATGTGTTATTACTAAACGTACTGAACGTACTGTCAGTTCTTTAAATTTTCTCAGATATTTGTAAAGATATGACATTTTTAAAAACTAGGACAATATAATTGCATAATTTCATGAAGTCATTAAAATATGTTTTTCACATTACTATTATGGCGACCCCTAATCTTATGTATTTCTTTGTTTTTGCTTGTACCACCCTATGAAAAATGAAATAAATAAAACGGTTGGTATTAATCTGTTTAGTGATTTTTGTTGTAAAAGTCAGCAATTTATGCTATTGGAGTTAAAATTGAAAATATATATCTTTTGATCCCTTTCTTTAATGCTTTCAGTCCATGGAGATTTCAGCAGAACTTACACAATCATGTCATTTGCGTGCAAGGGTTTATGCAGATTTGGTAAAGGGTGCCTAAGTTATAAATATACTAGAAAACTGCTATCATTGAAACTGAGACCTAAACGTCGCTACACATTACATATTTTGGTGCTTGTATTGCACAAAATGAAGTTGTATAAAAAGTAATTTTTCGACAGAGGATGTGCTTTGGCAGGTTCCTGTGAAATACAAATTTCATTCGGAGGTTAGATTCCGTGCAGTGTCTTGCCTCTAGGTAATTAGTGAACTTAAATATTGACAGTCCCAAACCACTCAACAAAGCAGGGTATTTACTACATTCTTTGCTCTAAAAACAAACCATGGATCAAACCTAGAGAGAAGTACGACTGTACAGAAGATTAAGGTGGTCAGTACAACCCTGGCGGTTGGTGTTAAAGCGGCAGTAAAACCGCCAACAGGCCGGCGAAAAAAAAAAATGGAATTACGACCGTGGCAGAAACCGCCAACATAGACAGCCACTTTAACACTCCGACCGCCAAGGCGGTACAAACAAACACCGCGGCTGTAACCACCAACAGACAGACAGGCGGAAGACAATGTACCACCCACATTATTACAAGCCACCAATCCGCCACCTTTTCCAGGGCAGATACACCGTGAACAAAAACACGGTGGAAACAGGATTTGGAAGGGAAAACGCTCACCTCTACACATCCCACGAGGAACCAGGACGCCATGGAACCGGAACTTCAGATTCTTCCAGCCTTTATCTTCCTGCTCCTCTATCAGGAGCACGAACGCCGGTGGCGAAGACCACGGTGAGTACTGCACCTACGACACAGAGGAGAGTGGAGGGAAAAAATAGTGACACACACACGCAACACTCCCACCCCCACCCTCACCCACGACAATACACAAACTAATACATCATGATACATCACAGTTACACCCCTCAACCCCCCCTTGAAGAATGCAAGGTCAAAAGGAAATGAGTTGAATTATTGTAATATATATGAAGACAGTAATCAAAAATATATACATATATTAAGATGTTCACACTATAAACAAATATATACACCAAGAATCCAAGTCCAAGGTATTTCCACTATCAAAGTCCGTGGACCACTGGGCCCAAAAGGCATGGGCGAGGCCCACACTCAATACCCAAAACAAGACGGAGAGAACACTGCTGGGGCATCAGATACAAATAAAAAAGGCACCTCAGGGAGAAGGGAAGGGGGGCACCTTAGCCGGATGAGTGCACAATGCCACATCCACGAGGGGGCTCCATGCCCACTGTTCAATCCTGGGGAGTGCAAAACCACAGTCTCTCAAGTCTCTACAGTGGGTGGTTTGCCCACTTTTTCAATCCTGGGTAGTGCAAAGCCACAGTCTCTCATGTCTCTACAGTGGGTGGTTTGCCCACTGTTCAATCCTGGGGTGTGCAAAGCCACAGTCTCTCAAGTGGATAACATTCTCCACTGGTTTCTGGAGGGGGCTTTGTGCACAGAGTGCTTCATTCTGCCAAGGACTGTGTGAGTGGATGTGATACTCCACTGGTTCTGAAGGGGGCTTTGTGCCCAGAGTACTTCATCCTGCCAAGGACTGTGTGAGTGGATGTGATACTCCACTGGTTCTGGAGGTGGCTTTGTGCCCAGAGTGCTTCATCCTGCCAAGGACTGAGGTAGTGGATGCCTTTCTCCACTGGTTCTGGAGGGGACTTTGTGCCCAGAGTGCTTCCCCCTGCCAAGGACTGTGTGAGTGGATGTGATACTCTACTGGTTCTGGAGGGGGCTTTTGGCTCAGAGTGCTTCATCCTGCCAAGGGCAGAGGTAGTGGATGTGATACTCCACTGGTTCTGGAGGGGGCTTTGTGCCCAGAGTGCTTCATCATGCCAAGAACTGTGTGAGTGGATGTGATACTCCACTTTTTCTGGAGGGGCTTTGTGCCCAGAGTGCTTCATCCTGCCAAGGAGTGAGGTAGTGGATGCCTTTCTCCACTGGTTCTGGAGGGGGCTTTGAGCCCAGAGTGCTTCATCCTGCCAAGGACTGTGTGAGTGGATGTGATACTCCACTGGTTCTGGAGGGGGCTTTGTGCCCAGAGTGCTTCATCCTGCCAAGGACAGAGGTAGTGGATGTGATACTCCACTGGTTCTGAAGGGGGCTTTGCGCCCAGAGTGCTTCATCCTGACAAGGACTGTGTGAGTGGATGTGATACTCCACTGGTTTTGGAGGGGCCTTTGAGCCCAGACTGCTTCATCCTACCAAGGACTGTGTGAGTGGATGTGATACTCCACTGGTTCTGGAGGGGGCTTTGTGCCCAGAGTGCTTCATCCTGCCAAGGACTGTGTGAGTGGATGTGATACTCCACTGGTTCTGGAGGGGGCTTTGTGCCCAGAGTGCTTCATCCTGCCAATGACTGTGTGAGTGGATGTGATACTCCACTGGTTCTGGAGGGGGCTTTGTGCCCAGAGTGCTTCATCCTGCCAAGGACAGAGGTAGTGGATGTGATACTCCACTGGTTCTGGAGGGGGCTTTGCGCCCAGAGTGCTTCATCCTGACAAGGACTGTGTGAGTGGATGTGATACTCCACTGGTTTTGGAGGGGCCTTTGTGCCCAGACTGCTTCATCCTACCAAGGACTGTGTGAGTGGATGTGATACTCCACTGGTTCTGGAGGGGGCTTTGTGCCCAGAGTGCTTCATCCTGCCAAGGACTGTGTGAGTGGATGTGATACTCCACTGGTTCTGGAGGGGGCTTTGTGCCCAGAGTGCTTCATCCTGCCAAGGACTGAGGTAGTGGATGTGATACTCCACTGGTTCTGGAGGGGGCTTTGTGCCGAGAGTTCTTCATCCTACCCATGGCGGCCTCAGTAGCATCAGAATCATTGGCACTCACTGGCCTGCGGTGCTGTTCTGGCGGCGGTGTCCTGGGCAGCGGTGCTTCTGGCGGCGATGTCCTGGGCAGCGGGGCTGGAGGCAGCGGTGTCCTGGGCAGTGGTTCTGCTGGCCGCAGTGTCCTGGGCAGCGGTGTCCTGGGCAGCGGGGCTGGTGGCGGCGGTGTCCTGGGCAGCGGTTCTGCTGGCGGCGGTGTCCTGGGCAGTGATGCTGCTGGCGGCAGTGTCCTGGGCAGCGGTTCTGCTGGCGGTGGTGTCTTGGGCAGCAGTGCTGTTGGCGGCGGTGTCCTGGGCATCGGGCTGGTGGCGGTCTTGTCCCCCGTGCAGATCTTCCCAGACTTGCCAGTTTTACTGTGCCACTTCCCCACCTTGGATGGCTGTCTCCACACCCCCAACTGTACCCCTGGGAGTGGCTTTGGTGGCTGATTTCTTTCCCCTCTCCCACCGGACACTGGCCAGCTTTTTATGCTTTACAGGTGTGGGACTGTCCGTGCTCTGGCTCCTTGCCACACTGGCTGCCCTGCTGCCTGGCGCACTCCAGAAGCCAGTTACTACTGACACCACTGGTCCCGCAGATGTTGTGGCTGAGGTGCTGGGTTGGGACCTGGAGAGTAGGGCCCTAGGAGACTGAAGGGGTGGGGGAGGTGAGGGAAAGAGGTCAAGGTTGGACAGGAAAAGTTTCTTAGGAACACTGGGACAGGTAGATGGAGGGGGTTTGGGAGTGGAGGAAGAGGTAGTGGTTGTAGGAGGTGTACGTTTGGTGACTTTGGGTGAAGGTGCATGGGCTGGAGGCTGTCGTGAGGTGGATGGCTGTTGGGTGGGTGTGTGGCTGCGTTTGTGTAACTTGGGAGGTGGCCTCACAGACACACTGGGTGATGGACGTAGTGGCTGAGGATGTAGTTCATGCAGGTGTAAGTGGAGATGAGACAGGGAGGGAGGAGGGAGACGAGGAGGAGGGAGACATAGTGGAGGCAGTGGATGTTGGTGTGTCTGCATGTGTGTGATGCTTGCAAGAGTGCCTGTGGGATGTGTGGTGCTTATGTTTGCCAGAGCTTCCCTTGTGTGTTGAGGTGTGTGAATGCTGGTCTGATGTTGTGCTTGGGATAGGCTGATGTACAGGGGTTTGGGTCTGGGTGGAGGAAGTTGGAGGGGGGAGGCTAGAGGCAGGGACAATGGCTGCCATCAGTGCTGAGGTCAGAGTCTGAAAGGCTCGCTGATGGGCTGCCTGACCAGAGTGAATGACCTCCAGGTATGCATTGGTTTGTTTCAACTGCCTCCCTACATCCTGGATGGCATTCAAAATGGTAGACTGCCCAACAGTGATGGACCTGAGGAGGTCAATGGCCTCCTCACTGAGGGCAGCAGGGGTGAGAGGGGCAGGGGCTGAGGTGCCTGGGGTGAAGTAGATGCCCACCCTCCTGGGTGAGCGGCCATGGGGCAAATGCTGAAGGGCTGCTGGGAGCGCGGTGCTGGGAGCGGGGGTAGAGGCTGTACCAGTAGATGCGGGTGGCACAGATGGGCCCGCCACCGCAAGGGAGCTCCCATCAGAGGAGGTGTCCGTATCGCTGTTGTCAGCTCCTGTCCCCGCCGTGGAGCTCCCCTCGCCCTCCGTCCCACTGGTAAATTCAGACTCCGTAGCGTCGCCCTCCAGGGCCATGTGGGATGCAGCTCCCTCCTGCTCCGGTGCACTGCTCCTCCGCCTGATGATGCTAAAGCACACAAGAACAGGGAGGCCACAAAAAGGGGGGGGCAGAAGAAAGACATGTTGACTGCCTTAGGAAGGGTCCTTGCCTACTAAAACAGCCCTGGCCTAGGGAAACCCACAGCCCACCTCCCCCACCGAGACACCTTCAATGCACGCTGAATCAGCAGAATGAGAGTGTACTCACCCCCTTGTGGCTGCTGTGATGCCCTCAAGCGCCCATCCAACTCCAGGTACGCCACCGCCAGGATCCTGAACATCAGGGGGGTCATGGTGTGATGGGCACCCCTCCAACGTTGGGAGGCCATTCCCAGCTGGGCATTCGCCGTCTTCTTGCTCCAGCTGCGAATGTCCTCCCATCTTTTCCCTCAGTGGGTGCTCCGTCTGTGGTAGACCCCCAGGGTCCGGACTTCCTTGGCGATGGCACACCAAATGTCCTTCTTGTGGTGGGCGCTGACCTACAGGAATAGTACAGGGGAAAAAGGGAAGTTATTACCGTCCTCACCGTCACAGTCATTGGCCCACATCCCTACCCTTGCCATGACGCACATGCACTCACCGTCGTTTCATGTGCGCCTCATTCTCACCCCCCCGATCTTTCATCCACACCACTCCACACAGGCATTGCCCATACAGCATGCTCACAGTGTACTTACCTGTTTGTCTGGAGGACCGTAGAGTAGCGTGTATTGGGGGAGGACCCCATCCACAACTTTCTCCAACTCCTCCGTGCTGAAGGCAGGGGTCCTTTCCCCAGACACACGAGCCATTGTCTCTTCCAGACTGAGGTCACAGCAGCACTTTCAGTGTAGGTCCTCTCCTGTCGAAGATCAGGTTTCAAGTGATTAAACAGAGAGAAAATGGCAGTCACGTCTGCGGTGATGCGTACCGTCACCGCCGGCGTACATCGTCATTGGATCCTGGGACCCATAGGGTCCAATGTTAACCAATGCAGGATTGCGCCGCGGTCTTCGACCGCCGATCATATCCCATTGTCCCACTTTACAGGTCAGGTAGCTGCCATTTCATGGGCTCACATGGCATTATTTTGGACTGTGTCACACATATCTAGGCCTTGCCTAAACACTCTGTAAGCTGTGTTTACGTACCTCAGAGTTGGTTGACTCTCTGCTCGCTGTTCTCCTCCATAGGCACAGTCTGCTGGGGCATGTGAGGAGATGGCGGCATCCTCCGGTGTACAGACCGCTGGTGGACCTGTCGACAATGGAGGAGCGACATGTGATCATCACCTACAGACTTGATCGTCCCACAGTCCAGGAACTGTGTGCCCAGTTGGGGCCAGACCTGATGTCAGCTATCCGCCATCCCACAGGAATCCCCGAGTGCAGGTGCTGTCAGTACTCCATTTCCTAGCAAGTGGGTAATTTCAAACTACAGTGGCCATAGCATCAGGGATGTCCCAGCCTATGTTTTCCAACATGTTGTCCAGAGTGTTGTCTGCCCTGCTGAAACACATGCGGAGCTACATCGTTTTCCCTCAGGTGGAGGATTTGTCTACAGTGAAAGGTGATTTCTATGCCCTGGGATATATCCCCAACATCATAGGTGCCATTGATGGGACACATGTGGCCTTGGTCCCCCCCCGCAGGAGTGAACAGTTGTACAGAAACCGGAAGAGTTACCATTCGATGAATGGTGTGTATGGCAGACCAGTACATCTCCCATGTGAATGCCAAATTCCCTGGCTCAGTGCATGACGCTTACATGTTGAGAAATAGCAGCATCCCTTATGTGATTGGGCAACTCCAGAGGCACCGTGTGTGGCTATTAGGTGAGGACATGGACCCAATACAGTGTGAGTAGTTGTCTGGGTCTGGGGATGTCCCTATGAGTTAGTGTGTGTCTAACAGTTGTCCCTCGCCATTTGCAGGTGACTCTGGTTACCCCAACCTGTCATGGCTACTGACCCAAGTGAGGAATCCCAGGACAAGGGCAGAGGAACGCTACAATGAGGCCCATGGGTGAACTAAGAGGGTTATAGAGAGGACATTCGGCCGTCTGAAGGCCAGGTTCCGGTGCCTCCATATGACAGGTGGTTCCCTCTTCTACTCACCAAAGGTGTGCCAGGTCATCGTGGCCTGCTGTATGCTTCACATCTTGGCTTTGCGACGACAGGTGCGTTTTCTGCAGGAGGATGGTCTAGATGGAAGTGTTGTGGCAGCTGTGGAGCCTGTGGACAGCGAAGACGAGGAAGCAGAAGAAGAGGACATAGACAACAGGAACACAGTGATCCTGCAATACTTCCAGTGAGACACAGGTAAGAAGACAACACAGTCTGCTACATCTGATTTAATTCTACTACCTCTCATCTGTCTGTCATTTTCATCCAGTATATGGTCACTGAGTTGTCACTTTCCCTTACTATTTCACAGATGTGGATCCCACTGTATGACATCTGCTTTCTTTCCGCATGGACTAGAGCTGTGTGACATACGTATGTTGACATTACATTTGATATAACATTTTGCCACTGTTATTGCAAATACACATTTTTGAAAGCACAGACTGACTCCAGATTGTTTTTTGATTTAAGGGTGTTTATTTAAGTGCTCAATAGTGGAGGGGGTTGTAAAATGGTCAGGGGTGATGGTGGAGAAATGTCCATGGCAGAGTCCAGTAGTCTCACAGGTGCATTGTCCAAAGGGACATAGGAAGTGGAGCTGGGGCAGTTTAAGTAAGGACAGGGTGACAAAGTGGGACAGAAGGATGACAATCAGGGTGGTCTCATTTCTTGGCGGGGGTCTTGGCATTGTTCTCTGTCGTTGTCCTGGATCTCAGGGACCGTTTGTGGGGTGGTTCTCCATCTGCAGGGGGCGGGGTGCTGGTGTGGTGGTCCTGTGGCGGTGCCTCCTGTCCACTAGTGCCGGCGGAGGTGGTAGGCAGTTCATCGTCCAGGCTAGTGTCAGGGGCCCCTTGTTGTGCCACAGTGTCCCTCCTGGTGTTCATGAATTCCTTCAGCATTCCTACAATGGTGCCCAGGGTGGAATTGATGGATTTGAGTTTCTCCCTGAAGCCTAAATACTATTCCTCCTGCAGCCGCTGGGTCTCCTGAAACTTGACCAGTACCGTTGCCATCATCTTCTGGGAATGGTGGTAGGCTCCCACAATGTTGGAGAGGGCCTCATGGAGAGTGGGTTCCCTGGGCCTGTCCTCCCCCTGTCGCACACCAGCACTCCCAGTTCCCCTGTGTTCCTGGGCCTCTGTCACCTGAACCGTGTGCCCACTACCACTGTTCCCAGGTCCCTGGTGTTGTTGGGGTGGTGGGTTAGCCTGGATTCCCTGTAGTGGTGGACACACTGCTGATTGACGAGTCCTGGGGACAGAGGTATGGGCCCGCTGGGTGGGTGCTGCGCTGGTGTTTCCGGAGGGGGCAAGCTCTGTAGTGGCCTGCGCCAGTGTGAGGGGAACTGACTGACCCGAGGTCCCAGATGGGCTGGGCTGGTCATCTAGATCCAGTTAGACAGAGCTGCTGTCATCACTGTGGGCCTCTTCTGTGGGTAGAGTGGACATATCCGGACCTCCTGTCCGGTGACGTTGGATAGGAGTCCTGCAGGGGTGTAAAGTCTTAATTATTGCGTCTGTGTGTTTCATGGTGTTCAATGGGTGGGTGACCGTGTCCCCAGTGCTTGCATTCCTGTGTAGGACCTTGTGTGATAATGGTTTAGGGGCGTGTATGGGTATGTGTAGTGGTCATGCATTGGTGATGGGTGTCCATACTTTGGTGTTACATGCAGGGCTTGAGTTTGGGATGTGTGGTTTGTGATATTGGGACATACGTGAGGAGTTGGAGTGATGGGGGTGAGGGCGAGGGTTGGGGTGTATGATAGCATGCAGGTGGGTGGGGGATGTAATAGTTAAGATTTGACTTACCAGAGTCCATTCCTCCTGCTACTCCTGCGAATCCCGCAGGATGCAGTATAGCCAAGACCTGCTCCTCCCATGTTGTTAATTGTGGGGGAGGAGGAGGGGGTAGGCCACCAGTCTTCTGAACTGCGATGTGATGTCTTTAGACCACGGAACGCACCTTCCCCGGTTGTTCGTTACACCTCTTCCTGATGTCACCCCTAGTTCTTGGGTGCTGTCCCACTGCGTTGACCCTGTCCACGATTCTTTGCCATAGCTCCATCTTCCTAGCTATGGTGGTGTGCTGCACCTGTGATCTGAATTGCTGTGGCTCTACCTGGATGATTTCCTCCACCATGACCCTGAGCTCCTCCTCAGAGAACCTGGGGTGTCTTTGCGGTGCCATGGGGTGGTGTGGGTGATGTGTGGGGTGGTGTGTGTTGTGATGTGAGGGGTGATATTTAGAGGTGTGTTGTGTGAGGTACGTGGATGTTGTGTGAGTGATGGTGTGGAGTGCTTGTGGATGCTAGTTTGTAGATGGTGGTGTCTCTCTCTGGCCCTCAGTCGCAATTGTTGACGTAAGGGTTTGTGGGTGATGTGGGTGTGTGTTTTATATTGTATTGGGTGTGTGGGAGTGGTGTGTGTGTGTGTGTATCAGGTGTGTGTATTCAAATGTCCAATGTGGTAGTGTTTTGTATATGTGTGTGTATTTTGAGCACGGCGGTGTGTACCGCCAATGGAATACCAGGGTTGAAAGACCGCTGCATGGATTCGTGGGTCGTGATAGTGTGGGCGTATTCCTGTTGATGTGACGGTGGAGGTTTTGTTATCGCCAGTTTATCACTGACCTTTGGTGTGGCGGACTTGTGTGGGTGTCTGGATTTTGGCAGATTCCGAGCTGTTGGTCATAATGACCGTGGCGGAATTTCACGGCCGCGGCGGTGTGTTGGCGGTCTTCTGCATGTCGGTAAGCTGCTTTTACCACCAGTGTTGTAATGACCACCTAAATGTGAATTTAAACAACAACAAAAAAAATGTAAATAATTTTGCTATTTTAATAATAGCTTTTTTGAATCTCAAAACAATGTTATTTGGGCACGTACGCAAAAAACTGTGCCCAGTGGAAAATCAGTGACAAAGATTTTGTGATTATAAGGAATATGTGAGAACGGGAATGCATCCACTGAGATTCAAGTGAACATCAAAAAAGAAATGTCAGCGCAGAGAACAAATCCCCGGAAAGAATGCAAAGGTAGTCTGACAAATGTTAATGAACCTAAAACACAAGATATATTTCAAGCTTTGCCAGAGCAACAGAAAACTAATTATGAATTATTTATCTTAACACATCTACCAAATGCCACCGTGCATAATAATAAACAAATAGCAGTGTGCGCAAATAAAGGTATTTTATTCAATAGAGACAAAAAAGATCTTAAGGTATTATTTGTCATGGACATAGTGATTCACGACTGAAATTAGAAGTACTTTTTATCAGTGCAGCAGTAGATGATTTGCTCTCCACTACCTCTCTCATCCTTGCTTTTTCACTCAATTGACCACCTCTGCCCGTTTTGTCTATGAGCTGAGTTCATGGTTACAGTATTAAGGAAATAGAATGAGCTCCTATGACTTTTGAATGTGTGTTTTCTAAAGATATTGCCCTTGATAGCACTTCTTGTAACTGATATTTGGTAACTTTTACATCTGTCTTTCACTTCTTCCTCTACCATCCACTTATGAATTTCTCTTCCGCTTCCTTATTTAGACACACTACTATAAACACTGGTGAAATATGCGCTTTTAGCAACACTGCTTGCATTTGCGAAGCGCATTAAATGCCTTTGTATTTTCTTTAAAGTAGGTCTGGTAGTTGGAGGAGGATTTGTTACACAATGTTCAGTTAGATTAAGGGGGTCACTGATTGTTTGCCATGTTTTAAATTCAAAACTACAGTTCATTGCATTCTTTAGTGCTCTGCGCTCTTCATGCTCCAGGACAATTTAAAGAAGTTAATGACGCATGTCTGTTTGTTAAAGCCCAATAGTGGTGTGGGAAACATGGGCTGATTGCAGAAGCCCCCTAACTATTTGCCCCTGTTTTTGAGTTAAACTGTTGTTTTTTTGACTCTTATAGTGTCCTGGGGACTGCTAAACAGTCCCAGGGCTTGTGCTCTGATGAAAATGGATATGCTATTTAGGTTAATTATAATTGGCTGTGTCAAGCTACCTATAACTACCTTGTATATGGTAGGACATGTAGTTTTAGGGACCCCAGTATAGGTAGTACACCCATAGGTGCACTGCTGTGGTGCCCAGTGCCATTTTAAAGGCAGGCCTGTCTTGCTGGCTGTTTTTAAGTTAAAGTTAACCACAATTTCGACAGTGGAATTAAAAGTACTTCCAAAGCCCTAAGTTACCTTATTTCTACATATAAGTCAACACTAAGGTATGCCCTAAGTGCCCCCAGGGTCGGTTGCAGTGTAACTATAACCAGGGACTTTATAAAAGATTTCTTATAAGCCCTGGTGAGGGAAAAATAGCTTAACTTGTTTTTCCCTATTGTAGTGAATGGGCTTCAGAGGCTAACATAGAGAAACTTTGTTTTAAAATAATAATGACTTACTTTGCATAGGAAGGAGCTAAATATGGCAGGGTTAGTATCAAATTAAGCATTGTAATAAATCAAACAACTTGCCACTGTTGAATTTAATATAACTTGTTCCTGTAAAAATGAAGTGGATACCTTGGGTACTTATACCTTATACCAGGTCCAGTTATCCTTATTAGTGAAGTAGTAGTGTTCTAGCAACTTAGGCTGATAGAGGTAGCTATAGCAGAGCGGCTTAGGCTGAACTAGGAGACACGCAAAGCTCATGCAATACCACTTATAGTTACACAGTACTTATACACAAGTAAAGACAATACTCATTGATACCAAAAATAAAGGTAATTATTTGGGTGACAGGGTCAATACTCCTTCTGGAGGTAAGTATTATACACAATATATACACTAGACACCAAAATTAGACAGGTAAATAGTCATAGAACAATGCAAACAATAGGAAATGCAATAGATTGCAATGGGAGAAAATAGGTCTAGCGGCAACACAAACCATATACTAAGAAAGTGGAATGAGAATCACGAATTCCCCCTTAGACAAGTGTAGTGCAGAATTGCTGGGAAAGTAATAATACCGTAAAGGTAAGTAAATTACCCCACCACAGAGCCCAGAAAAGCATGAGTAAAGTACTGCAAGTTTCCTTAGGACACACTACACCTCATGATTGGGATTTTGCAGTAACCAACCAAGTCTACAAACAACAACCTCTGGATTTCTGGACCTAAAGACCTGCAAAAGAAGGGGAACAAGTCCAGAAGTTGAAAGAAGTTCCAAGAAGGACAGGAGCCCATGCCTACCCAGAGGATGGTGCAACAGAACAGTCCCCGGTTAGTTGAAGGCTGCAGGAATGCACCCTAGGAAGATGCCAGTGGGTTCCTGCATGATGCAAAGGATTTTGCACAACGTGAAGATGGATGCAGATGTGATTTCATGTTGGAAGTCGCCAACAAGCCTTGGTTACGAAAAAAGTGCATTTTGCATCAAAATGGCACTGGCTGGACCCAGAATGGACCTCAGGGCCTCAACTCTGTGTGAGGATAAAGAGGGGGCTCTCAGCACTTTAGAGAGCATTCAGAATGCCAGATAGCACCCACGGGAGCCCCAGGCGATGGGGAAAAAGAAGATGTAGAATGCAGTTGGTGCAGCACAGCACAGGAAGGTCCCACGCCACCAGTGAGTTGAGTGGCATAGGATGGAGTGCTGGGGACCTGGGCCAGGCTGTGCATAAAGGCATTTTGCAAATAGTGCACAGAGGCCTCAGGAGGTGAAGAAGATGCAGTACACAGGGGTACCGTCGCTCTCAGGGAAGGCAATGTCTTAACTCCTCCAAATTGCATCAGCAGGACCTCAGGACAGTGTATGTCAAAGAGTTCCAGCCTCTGTGTCCTTAGGTGCATGCTTGTTGCTGTGAGAGGAGTCCAAGTGTACCGGTCATAGTCTTTGAAGATGCTTGCTGGAGCAGGGGAGTGACTCCGTCACCCCATGGGAGAATTCTACGGTCGTTCTGGTGCAGGATGAAGACAGGGAGTCTTCAGGACATGCACACCATGGAAACTGTTGCAGTTGCTGGCTGGAGCTGAATTTGCAGAGGAAAAGTATCCCTTGTGGATACTTTGTTGCTGCCACAGCGGTTCCTGGAGCAGGCTGTGGTTGACGTAGTTTTAGAGGATTCCTGAAGGAAACTTGCAAGCAGAATCTGAAGAGAACCCACAGGAGAGACCCTAAATAGCCCTGAGAGGGGGATTGGTTATCTTATCAGGTTTGGACCTAGCAGGAGGGGTCTCTGATGTCACCTGCTGGCACTGGCCACTCAGAGTCCTCCAGAGTGCCCCCACACCTTGCAAAGCAAGATAGCTGAAGTCTGGGACACACTGGAGGAGCTCTGTGCACCACCACTAGGGTGGTGATGTGCAGGAGAGTAGTCACTCCCCTTTCCTCTGTCCAGTTTCACACCAGAGCAGGGGTCAAGGGGGTCCCTGAACCGGTGTAGACTGGCTTATGCAAGGGCACCATCTGTGCCCTTCAAAGCATTTCCAGAGGCTGGGGGAGGCTACCCCTTCCCCACCTGTGACACCAATTTGAAAAGGTAGAGGGTGTAACACCCTGCTCTCAGACTAAATGCTTTATTCTGCCTTCCTGGGACTGGGCTGCCCAGACTCAAGGAGGGCAGAACCCTGTCTTTGAGGTGGCAGCAGCTGTAGCTGCAGTGCAAGCCTCAGAGAGCTGGTTTGGCAGGACTGGGGGTCATTGGTGCAGCCCACAGGATGCATGGAATTGACTAGCCAATATCAGATTTGGAATGGGGGGACAATTCCATGATCTTAGACATGTTACATGGCCATATTCGGAGTTATCATTGTGAAGCTACACATAGGTATTGACCCATCTGTTGTGCACGCATGTAATGGCATCCCCACACTCACAAAGTCCTGGGAAAGGGCCCTGAACTTTGTGGGGGCACCTTTGCTAGTGCAAGGGTGCCCTCACACTTAGTAATTTTGCACCTAACCTTCAGCAAGTGAAGGTTAGACATATAGGTGACTTATAAGTTACTTAAGGGCAGTAAAAATGGCTGTGAAATAATGTGTGCGTTATTTCACGCAGGCTGCAATGGCAGGCCTGTGCAAGGGTTTGTCTGAGCTCCCTATGGGTGGCAAAAAAAATGCTGCAGCCCATATGGATCTCCTGGAACCCCAATGCCTCGGGTACCTAGGTACCATTTATTAGGGACTTATTAGGGGGGTCCAGTGTGCCAATAATAATTGCTAAATGAAGTCACTAGCTTACAGTGACACATTTAAAAGCAGAGAGAGCATAAGCACTGAGGTTCTGGTTATCAGAGCCTCAGTGACACAGTCAAGCACTACTGACAACTCATACTTTAGGCCACAAACTATGAGCACTGGAGTCCTGGCTAGCAGGATCCCAGTGAGCCAGGCAAATGACACTGACACATAGGTTTTTATCTATGAGCACTGGGGTCCTGCTAGCAGGATCCAAGTGACACAGTAAAACCATACTGACACACACTCACAAACAGGCCAAAAGTGGTGGTAACCATGCTAGAAAGAGGCTTCTTTCTCACAAAAGAGTTTTAGAAATCTTCATAAAAGTTACCAAATTGAGCCCTTTAGTGCCTTTCTCTGATTGGTCAACCTCTGGCAGCCTGAGCCAGGCTGCCTTGATAAGGTGTGAAGTAGCCTGGGCGGAAAAGAAGGAAACATCTAGTTGGAGGAGATCTGCAACAGCAGATGGTAGAACAGGATGGGGTGAGAGCATCTAAACTGGTCTTCAAAAGAGGGAAGGACATTTGGGACAGTAACTGTACTTCCCCTATTTCCCGCAAACCAAGACAGCCAAGTGCCCCATGATTAGGTTAAGGGAGGAGTGTGTTAAGGAAAACATAGCCACATCAGTGGATGGGCTCAGCCAGACATAAACTCTAAGATTGATTTTTTGCCATTTTGGAGGAATGTTGCTCCCTGGGATTGATTTTTGCCACACTTCCCAGGAAGTGGTCGCTCAAGAGGGCGGTGGCCTGCATGTGACTGGATAGGGGCCCGCTTGCTTTCCACCCTGGAGCAAGGATAAAATTGGCAGAGCTGCACCCTACCTCAGATCCCTATAGAAGCAATACAAGAAGAAGAAGGCCTGCCATGCTGGACCCCTGGCCTGTGCCTGGACACTGCACTCATAAGGAATGCACCAGCTACACACTTGGGAGTCACCAACAACAGGACTTTGCCTAGTTTCTACTGCTTCCAGAAGGGACTACCTATATACTACAGGTAGCTGAACAAAGTCCCCTGCATCAAGCCCTAAAGAAATTGACCAGCTGGCCAGTGACCAGAGGTCATTTTGGGATTTGAGCCTGGTGCATTCTGGGAGTTGACGTCCCAACCCTCAAGGAGCAACTCAGAATTTCTGGAACCTTAGGATGAGTTGCGGACACCTAAAGAATCTTAAATGGCCTTCTGTAAGAAGATCTAGAAGTTTGGAGAAGATTGGAGCAATTTTGGAAAAAAAGCTCCATAAGTAGACCGACACAACGTCGTGTGTCAAGCCAGCCAACGTCGACCGCAACCCAGCTTGACTTGCAGGTTCATCCTGCTGAAAAGCTCCATAGCCCCAGACTTCCAGGATTTCACCGGAGGCTTATGGAAAGGCAATCTGACGATGTTGCATTGAAATCGGCTTGCTGTGGAGGGTCGTCTGACATCGAAGAGATAAAGCTCCAAAAAAGGTTCCTAAGTCAGAAAGTAAAAAGTTGACCAAGGCTTCCCCCACAGTAGATCTGAGGAGGGCGCAAGGGAGATCAGCTTCAATTTCGACTTAGTCCCTGATGAAGGTTTCAATTTAAATTGTGAGCTCAGAGACCCCAAACTCTATCTGCTCTTAAAGGGAATCTATCCTTTAATCATATTTGAAGGCAGCCCCCATGTTAACTTATGAGAGGGACAGGCCTTGCAACAGTGAAAATCGAATTTGGCAGTATTTCACTGTTAGGACATATAAAACACATTAGTATATGTCCTACCTTAACCATACACTGCACAATGCCCATGGGGCTACCTAGGGCCTACCTTAGAGGTGTCTTACATGTAAGAAAAGGTAAGGTTTAGGCCTGGCAAGTGGGTACACTGGCCAAGTCGAATTGGAAGTTTAGAACTGCATACGCAGACACTGCAGGGCCTGGTCTGAGACATGTCTGGAGAGCTACTATTGTGGGTGGCACAATCAGTGCTTTAGGCCCACTAGTAGCATTTGACTTACAGGCCCTGGGCACCTATAGTGCACTGTACTAGGGACTTACAAATAAATCAAATATGCCAATCATGGATAAACCGATTACATATACATTTTATATAGGAGCACTTGCACTTTAACATTCAGCGTCCAGCACACATCAACAACTTGGGAAACAGAGGCAAAAAGTTAGGGGAGACCACGCCAAGGATGTCAAGTCTAACAACAACCTTGTTCCCCACCAGCCTTTTCATGATGGTAACATCACAATGAAAAGGCTGGTGGAGAACAGGGGCAGGGGGCCACAGGACAATAAATTTGTTCTTGGCTTTATAGAGGGATTTAACTAATATCAATCCCTAACTCCATTCAAAGATGTCTCCCATGTAAAGACCCTTTTTCTTAGACCTTTTTCAGTCTCCAGGGTGAGCGTCTTTTCCTTCAATCCAAAGGGCTAAAAATCAGAACTCTCCTCCTCCTCCAAACCTATTCTGGGTAACATGGATAGTGGGTAGGTCAAGTTGTCCGCTGTATCCAAGAGGGAAGTGAGTACTGATTTTAGTTGACTGCATACGCTCTCTACCTAACACCCTTAGTGAGGAGGTGGGCTTAATTGGCTATTTTCAAGGTTGGTGGAGAGTTCATCTACTCCTATCTACCCCGGCGTAGCACTGGTGAGGGCTGTCATAATATAGAACTAAAGGAAGACAGCCTTGCATGACGTTCATGCTTGTGAATATTTATATAGGAGTGACTTCATTCTAGGAGCTCGCCACACGTTGATCTCTGCCCCTCTTTAGTCCTGTCTTTGAGATTTATAGACAGGGGCTCTCAAAATGGGGCATGATTTCGGAGACATCACCTCCTTTAACCACAATGTGGTTGTAGGCAATATTCTGGTGTATGCCTGAGATGCTAATGTCACAGTACAACTGACTAAAGCTTCATAATAGTAAGGCTGAGCACACTGGGGCTAGTTACAAATACCAGTTTGTGTACTATGGCATTGCCTGAAGTCCGACAAGTTGAGTTTATCAAACTGTGATATTATTTTATTAGCACGTACATTTACCATGAAGCACATTCATTGATATGATGAGGTTAAAGCACGTGCTTAGTGGTGCTATATTTATTAAATAATCAAGCTGGTGGCGGCTGTCACTCTGGGGTTGTTACCAACCTGCCAAGAGCAATTACAGACAAACCTTGATTTTAATGCTTTTAATATAAGATTGGTTTAATTCACATCACTTCCAGCTTATGCAATTTTTCTAACCGGTATTTCGCTAGTATAGTCTCAGTTTGACATTAGGATGTGTATTGACGTGCCTTCATACCGACATGCCTTCTAAGCTTCATTAAATACTTTTATGCTCATCTTTTTTTGGAGACACATTTTCAGTTTGTCAAGATGAACCTAAAAGACTCAGGGCCTCAGTATGAGCTTGGCAGAGGGGATTACTCTGTCTTAAACGTGATGTATTACAAGTTCCATTATATTCTATGGAACTTGTAAAACAGCAGACGGGATATCCATCACTTTTGGGACAGAGTAATCCCCTCCGCCAAGGTCGTAATCAGGCCCTCAATGTTTTGGTTGATTTTTTTGTTGGAGGAACAGCTAGCATCCATGTTATACCCAAGGGGCCTGCACTTGAATCTAAGAGGGTAAAAGTAACTATGTGGGGTGTGTTCAGCAGTGCCTTTATGCATGTCCAGATACACATCATACACCCCACTATTAGCACGTGTATGGCTTGCAGTGTTCACTTGCACACAATACACTTTTTTCAAGGGTACAAAATGCGTCCATGACTTTATGTATATCTATTTACTGTTCTACTATTTTTCTTTAATCCAGGTTTCTGCATATCAGTGAGCAATATCCTACTAGGAGGTTTAGGTTTCATCTATATAGTTAATATAGAGTATTCTTACTCTCTTAGTGAGGAATAGGAATTATATGTTAGGCCCGATGAATTGCCACTAGATCCTTTTGACTATATAGGCGAGAAACATGTGTACCACTGGTCCTGTAGTGTAGGGAATAATCACGCACAGTCTTTCCATACACACACCATCAGTTGAGGTGTTAGGTATCCACGTCTTCACTTCATAGGGAACCATACCATAATGATCTGTTGTTTTCCCTTGTTCTGATTTAAATCATGACATCGTTTTGTGTTGTATTAACGATTGTCTTTTTCACACCCATAGTCAATTTTAGCACACTTGTTCCAGTTACTCACATACCCATTCATCTTCAGCAATCTCTTTCTAAGGATCTCCGGATCTCTAGAAGGGCCAATCCGGCATTGCAGTTCTGGCCTGCATAGGAGTATGGCCTGATGATGAAGCACGTCACCTAATGGTGAGTGAAGGCTATTGTTCGTAAAAAGCTAGTGCGGTAAGAGTGGAGACTTACATTTCAGAACAGTGCATCTTGGTTTGTACATTAGGATTTTCTTTGTCCTGGACCGTATACCTCTCCCCATTTCTTACCCCTCCTTGCTTTTTGTGATGTTAGAATAGTAGATACACACTCAAATATGGTCAATGACTGGTCCTCATATATATATAAGTATGTCATGGTGTGTGTGTACATGAAGGTGCACATGTGTAAACAAGCTGGAGAGATAGAAGTGTGCACATAATTAAAATAAATACTGTTAGACCTGGCCCTCTCTGTCAGGTCGCCCCCAAACCTTTTGCCTTTTTCCCTCAACTTTTTGCTAAATTAGTTTTTGTTGGCCTTAGGACTCTGTCCACTTAACAAGTGCAAAATGGCTTGTGCTCTTTCCCCAAATATTGGTTACTTCGCTTATACCCAATCGGCATATTTAGTTTACTTGTAAGTCCATTGTAAAGTGGAATAGCACATACCAGGCCAGTAAATTAAATGCTACTAGTGGACCTATAGCACTTATTGTACCACCCACTTAACAGTAGCACTTTAAAACATGTCAAAGGCCTGCCATTGCATCCTGAGTCCAGTGGTGCACTGCCATGCTGATATAGCTGTTAATCACCCTTGCGAAGCCTTAAACTCCCCTTTTATTATATACAGGTCACCCCTAAGGTAGGCCCTGTGTATCCCACAGGGCAAAGTGCTGTGTAAGGTTGGGCATATATTTTTAAGTTTGATGTCCCTGTAGTGAAAATTAGCTCTTTACTACTGTGAGGCCTACCCCTCCTATAGGACAATGTGGATGATTTCCTGTTGCATTTAATGAGCTTTATTTTTTAAATGGAAGCTGGTAGCCATTCCATGTGTGATGTCTCTGGAATTTTAATGCAAACCCCTATTGCATGCTAAATTCAGATTTTTTATTACAAATTCAAATATGCCACTTTTAGAAAGTTGCTATTTTTTTCCCCTTACCACTTTTGTGACTGCAGGCTGGCCCATGTCATATGACTGGGTTCAACTGTGAGCTAAACTTTGTGAACATCTCCCAGACAGTCACACAATAGAGGGATTAGGTGAGGCGGAATGGGCCATTTGCTGCAGGAAGGGGAGGTAGAGCTGAGTGCAGCCCCACTTGCAACTGAATAGCATGTGCTCTGCCTTCACACAAAGGGCCTAACAATCCCAGATTGTCACTGTAGCCAGCTTTGGGCCAGGGCACGGGAGACAATAAATTCCATGCACCTCAAAGCCTCTGTCTAGAAACTCAGACACAAACTGTTCAGTACACTGCTTGCCCTGTGGATACTCTTTCAGGAAGAAGGACTGCTGTGTTGCTGAAGGGACTGCCACTCTGCTGGACTTGTCGAAGTAAGCCTCAGCAAGGCCTACTAGTGCAAGGGGTTCGCCCTTCTCTGCACAAAGTCCTCAGACCATATAGGAAGAAGTTGGCACAGAAACTGAAATAAAAGACAAAGTTTATTAAACCTCATGAGGTGGTACTACAGTTCAAACAGCACCTTTCGGTAATGTTTGAATTAGCACACTGAACTAAGAGAGCATGGTCCTTTTATACCCACGCAGGGGCTAAAAGAAGGTGGTACAATTCTAGAAGCAAGACTTATATACATATAAGGTCATGTGGAAATGCACAGTCAACAGGTAGGAGGGGCTAACAGTTTTCAAGGACTAGTTGACACATTACTGTCTGTTACTGATTACTAACAGCTGCAGATCTTACTGGACATGTGCGAAAGTGGGAGATGCTAAATATAACTTGTCACTAGACAGATTTTCAAGAGTAGTTAGCAGGAAGGTAGGACAGAACACATGGCGAGCACATGGCAGCATGTGGCAGAGAAAATGGCTGCCATGAATACAAAATGGATTCCGTGAAATGTTCACAATAGTTGCTAAATACAAGATGTCTTCTGCTAATGCTTAATCTAATTGCTACTGATTTACAACAGACTGGTGCTCTGAAGAACTTCTGCCCTGATGGATTGCTTTCCTGCTGTCCTGCTAGCTTCTGAGAGTGACCGAATCATCAACTGTCATAGGACCATCAAAGTGACACGCAAGGACTAGTTTGATGACCTCCTGTTCAGAACCACAGGGACACAAATGTTTTCTCCATCTTGAACCTACACCTGGACCCAGCCTGGGTGAGTCCTGACCCTCACACTGGTACTTCTCCAATCCTGGACCCTTTGAAGTGGTGCTAAATGTGCTCAGATAGCTCAAATCCAAAAGTGGAGACAGATAACTTTTGGCTAAAAGCTGCTTCTTGAATCGGGACCAACCTTCTTGATTACTCAACAGAGGTGCATCATCAGTTAGATTGACTTTGTGGCTTCCTCCACTACATTCTTCACCACTGCAGCAAATCCTTTTCAGTGCTTCTTCACGAAAGCGGTATCCAACCTCACCAAACTGTATTCGGCTATAGCCTTCTTCCTCATCCTGCTGGAGATTCTTTACATCTATTTCAGTGGCTAACGCCCTAATTACGAGGCTGGCTATCCCATCAGAGGACCGCCAAACTCGTGGGGAGGATGCCACCACCATGGAGGTGGCTTTCCCCCGAGCGTATATTACAACCAGTAAGCCCGGAGGGAACATTACAATATGCTTTTCTGCCGGTCAGTCCGGCGTGAACCATGCTACAATATACCACTCCATTAAAGGAATCAAGTGCTATATTATAGCACAGAGGGGGTCGTCCTGCACCCTCAGAATGCACAATGTCTACAAAGCAGACAGTGTGCATTCTGACCCCTGTGGCCTCCTGCACTTGTTCTCTGTCAGCCTTTTCTTGGTGGGGAAATCACAATGAAAAGGCTGGCGGTGAACAAGGTTGTAATCAACCAGGCAGCGCGTAGAAATCTTCACCGTGACTTTAACCTAAGGCTATCTGATAATGGCGCTGCATCCTTGGACACTTCCTGCAGCCTTGCCCCACTGGACTTTACCTTCTCAGAACAGTTTTCTCAGAAATGTTTCCAAGTCTGAAGGTAAGAGCTGATCAAGCCAAATCCACTCCTTATATCACAACCACGTTGCATTGTGGTTGATGCAATTTTCCGACTTTCACACGGTCTCAGGTGACTAGATTTTTGCACTATGTACTTTTAGGTTTTACCAAAAACTTTAAACGTCTTTAAGCAACTTTAAACTCCTCTTTTACTGATTGGATTTTTGGCATTTTGGTATAAAATAAATTATTAAAACCTACACTATTTTTTTTTAATAGTTTTGGATTTTTTTTTGTTTTCTTTTCACTTTAGAACTGTTTGTGTGCTGCATAAATGCTTTACACATTGCCTCGGTGTTCAGCCTAACTGCTTCTTGTGCCAAGCTACTCCGGTTAATATCAGGTTAATTTAGTGACTTTTTGTGGTTCACCCTGTAAGGTATTGTGGCTTTTGCCTAACCATGTCTCACACCCTAGTCAATGAACAAATCAGTTTCTAACAACAGGATCACTAACTTGGAGTTAAAATAGGGCTATCATTTGTGACCTCACCCATTACAAATTAGAGCACAATGTACTGACATCCTTTTCATTATTTTAAAAGGACCATCTCAGAAATGGCTATGATCATGTGTTTTCCCTATAAACTATTTTCTAATTCTTTCAAACAATTTGACACTTTAACAACCATTTTGATACCTGATAAGTTATTGCTGAGGTTACAGTGTTACTCAAACCTTACATTCCCATAGCTGCACTCCTCAATTACATAGGCATGCAGCTTAGCCTGCACTTACAAAAAGCATTACTCACATTGCAGTTATAAAACACACTACTCAGCTTGCACTCTCACATGTGCACTGTTCATTCTATTTTCACAAAAGCACACTGCACAACTTACACTAATAAACACCTCAAACATAGACATACTTCTCACCCTGCACTCCGATAGACACAGTGCACATCCTTAATATTGTTTAAAAAATATTATTAAACACATACATTATGTAAAAAATATGGTAATGTTGAGAATATTATGGAACAGAATATTGCAGTTATGAATACAATTTTTAACATCAGTCCCTTTTTAAATATAGTTATATATGTTTTTGTTTTGTATTTTATGTTTTATTGCAAATTGTGATATGCTCTCATTTAATCTGATCACATGCAAATGTTACAGTATATTTTATTTAGTTTCTGTTTAGGAAATGCATGTATTTTATTTATTTTATTTGAACTTATTTATTTATTAGCGAGTTGTTTGGTCTGTAGGGAAAAAAGGCAGGAACTTTGTCTTAGATATATGTTTTAGTTTTGTATATAAATAGTGTTAGACCAGGCATCCTTGGTGTGGTCTCCCGTGCCTTTTTCGCCTCTGCTTCCCATGTTTTGACTGTGCGCTGGACTCTGTAATGCTGTTTTTGATACTCTGGGAACTTTACCACTGCTGACCAGTGCTAAAGAGCAAGTGCTCCTGTGTAAAATATATGTGTAATTGACTGTCCATGGTTGGCATATTTTATTTACTAGTAAGTTCCTAGTAAAGTGCACCAGAGGTGCCTGGTGCCTGTAAATCAAATACTACTAGTGGGCCTGCAGCAGTGGTTATGCCACCCACATTAGTAGCCCTGTAAACTTGACTCAGACCTGCCACTGCAGTGTCTGTGTATGAAGTTTTAAACTGCCAGTTTGACCTGGCAAGTGTACCCATTTGCAAGGCTTAAACCTTACCTTTTTGTACATGTAAGGCACCCCTAAGGTAGGCCCTAGGGAGCCCCATGGGCAGGGTGCAGTGTATGTTAAAGCTGGGACATGTACTGGTGTGTTGTACATGTCCTGACGGTGAAATGCTGCCAAATTCAATTTTCATTGTTGCAAGGCCTATATCTCCCATAGGTAACATAGGGGCTGCCTTTAAATCATATTTAAGTGCAGATTCCATTTGGTTGCAGAAAGAATATGGAGTTTGGTGTTTCTGAAATCACAATTTAAAAATACATCTTTTGGTAAAGTTGTTTTTTAAATTGTCAGTTTGAAAATGCCACTTTTAGAAAGGGGGTATTTTCTTTCTTAAACCATTCTGTGACTCTGCCTGTTTGTGGATTCCCTGTCTGGGACTGTTTGTGAATCCCTTTTAGACAGTGAGAAAAAGGGAGTTTGGCTGTAGCATACATATCCTGATGGGTCATGTGAGCAAGAGTGGAAGGAGGAGTGGTCACTTACACCTGAATGGGCTGTGCCTGCCCTCTAACAACCTCCTGATGTGAGTCTGGAGCCTGGCCTGGGCAAGGTAGGATCTTCTGAACAACAGAGACTTTCCTTTGAAGTTTGCCAATTTCAAAGGCAGAAAGGGGTATAAGCTGTCAACCCAAAACCCCACATTTGAAGATTACTTCTGGGATCAAGTGGGACTTCTGCCAAGAAGAAGAGCTGAAGAGCTGAGGAGAAGTGCTGCCCCTGCCTGTGACTGTGCTTTGTTGGGCTGTGCTGCAGTTGCAGCTTGTTCCTGTGAAAGGGGACAAACACTGGACTTTGTTGTGAATTCCTGCTTGAGAAGAATCTCCAAGGGCTTGAAGTGAGCTTCGCTCCTGTTTTGAAGTCTCAGTGCACAATGGTGTCCTATCCAATCCCTGCGTCCTTGAGAGGTGAAGTTGGCAGAACAAGGACTGAAATCCACGCACAGAATACCGTGCAGAGGAAATTTTCAACGCACCACCTCCAACGTTGCTGAAATACGATGCACTACCCACTTTGCTGCAAAAATTGAAACTCCATCTACATTTGGGCTAGGAGATCGACACATATCAGCTGGAGAAATGACACAACACCTGCTTTAGGCTGCTAATAACAACTCAAACCCCACGCAGTGCGGTTTTATAACAGTCTGCAACCGGATTTCTCATGCGCGTGCTTGAGCGTCAAAGTCATTGCGAACCTGTGTGGATCTGAGGTGCCCCTTCCGAACATCGACGCATCACTCTCTTGTGAGGAAGAAAAAGGACGCCTTGCTGACTGGAGAAGAAACGACGGACGGCCTCACTTGTGAGTATGGAATAGACGCATCTCTGACTTTTCCAACGCATGCTCGCTCGTGCCGCTTTGATTTTGACGCAAACCTGGTACTTTGTATAAAATCAACATTTCCATACTCTTATTATTCTGAACATTCATATCTTGACTTGTGTATGTTGAATCTTTGTCATTTTGGTCTTGTTTGATTTAGATAAATATTGCCTATTTTTCTAAACTGGTGTGGTGTCCATTTTGTAGTGTTTTCACTGTATTACTGTGTGTGTTGATGCAAATACTTTACACATTGCTTCTGAGTGAAGCCTGCCTGATCATGCCAAACTACCAAGGGGGCTAACAGGGGTTAACCAGGTGTGTTTCTCCTTTGCCCTGACTAGAGTGAGGATCCTTACTTGGACAGGGGATAACCTGACTGCCAACCAAAGACCCCATTTCTAATATTGGTGATTAGTGCTGATGATTGAACTTGTATTTTTACCACATGAATCTGGTCCCTGAAGCACATTTGGTGGCGGGTCTGTGGAAACACTTTGAGTTAGAAGGGAGGGACACTCTGACATCCTTAGGGGATCCTCAGGGGCTCACCTACTCCATCAAGAAGGATGCCCTACTCACAAGATATGGTCTCACCCCTGAGCAGTACAGGGATAAGTTTAGGTCTTACCAAAAGAAAGAATCCTAAACTTGGATGGAATGTGTTGACTCTTTTTGCAGGTCACTGGGTTGTTAGGTGAAGGGCAGCAAAGTGACAACTTATGAGGGTCTGTATAATTTGTTTGCTTAGTAGCATTTTCCAGTCTTTTTTTCCAGAGATGTACAAGCACCTAATGGACAGCAAGCTAACTGATCCCCGAAAGCTCACACTGGAAGTGGACTGGTGGAAGAGCACCAGGGTCTAGAAGAGGTATGGGGAAGAACATGCCAAGGGTGGGCAGGGTCCCCATCAGAAGAAGTAGAGGGTAAAGGTAAACAGGAGGAGTTCTCTAAAGGGCCCAACCTAGTTCCCAGGGTAAGGATATCCAGCCCCCAGCAGAAAAGAAACCATGGGTCTCTAAGGGGAAACCTACAGAGAAGGGTCCCCGCACGTGCTTTGCATGTGATCAGGAGGGTCACATAAGGGGGATCTCAAATGTCCCAAGGGGACACAGGCACATGGTTTGGCCAGTGTAGCTCTTGGGCAGGAGTTGGTTCCAGGTGGATGGGAGCCAACAGAAACTACCCTTGTCTCACTAGGGGACCTTGAGTGTTGTCAGGCATGAACCTTATGCCTGACAACACTAAGAAATACAGGCAGTGGGTAACCATCAATGTACAGAGGGTGGAGGCTCTGAGAGACACAAAAGATAGTGTGACTACGGTGAGAAGTCATCTGGTGTCTGAAGAGCAGAAAGATCACCATGTAGTTCACCAAGTAGTTGTAATTGACAGCTCTGAGAACCTATGCAGAGTGGCACAGGTTCTCTTTGAATGGGTGGATGGTCTCGGGTTCCTTGGGGGTAGCTGTGAGTCCAACCATACCTGTAGATTGTCTGCTTGGCAATGACCTGGAGGATTCCCCTTGGAAGGAGGTGGGACACAGGTCTCACTTTGAGATGTTTGGTTTGCCAGGGTGGGTGTATGTGTCCACCTGGTCAATGGCAGCCCGTCAGGGTGATCAAGAGACCCTGGATCCTGAAAGACTTGGCCAGGTGTCTGCAGAAGGAGGAAGGGTAAGGGCAAGGGAAACCAGCCCCAGAAGTGACCACGATCTGGAAGAAGATTGAACCTAAGGTGGCTGCCCCGGAGCCTTCAGGGGAACTGGTGGCTGAGCTGGGGGAGGCCCATTGCTGACACCGTGGCAGCAGGAACGGGGGCCCACCAGCTAGGCATTCTGTGAGGCAAAGAAAGTATGCCCAACTCTAGAGGGTTTGTGGCAGCAGGCTGGAGACCAGGCGTCTAGCAAGGACTCTGGGTCACATCTGATTTATTGGGAAGATGGCCTCCCCTATAGCGAGCCTATGGTTGCTGAGCTTTGGGCAGCCCATTTGCTGGTGGTACCCGAGTGCTTCAGAGCGTTCCTACTGGGTCTGGCTCATGATGTGACTTTGGTGGGATATTTGGGGAAGGACAAAACCTTTGAGAGGCTTGTCACCCACTTTTACTGGCCCCAAATGCACAGGCACTCTGATGCATATTGTAAATCTTGCCAAACTTGTCAGGCAAGTGGCAAGAGTGGGGGGAAATGTAAGGCTCCCCTCCAACCTTTTATTGCTGTCATCACCCCCTTTGAGAGGGTTGGTATTGACATTTTTGGGCCTCTTGATCCTAAGACAGCCATGGGCAACAGGTTTATCCTGGTCTTGGTGGACCATGCCGCCAGGAACTCGGAAGCCATTCCCCTGTTGTGGGCCAGGCATTGATAGGGATTTTTACCTGCATGGGGTTCCCCAAGGAGGTGGTCTCTGACAGGGGTACCAACTTCATAGCTCTTTATATGAAGTCTCTGTGGAAGGAGTGTGGGGTAACCTGCAAGTTTACCACTTCTTACTACCCCCAAAGTAACAGTCTGGTTGAGAGATTGAATCGCATCTTTAAGGGCATGCTCATGGGCCTGTCAGGCATAAGTAGGATATCCTCTTGACATGCCTTCTGTTTGCTTACAGGGAAATGCCGCAAAAAGGACTTGGTTTTAGCCCCTTTGAATTGCTGTATGGATGTCCTGTGAGAGGACCTCTGAGTCTGGTTAGGGAAGGCCTCCAGTGAGACCCCCCAGCAGGTATTTAGCTACATTCTGGCTTTTAGGAACTAGACAGCCCACTTCAGGAAGCTCGCTCAGGAGAACCTGGAAGCAATCCAGAAAGGCATGAAGCGCTGGTGCTAACAGAATGTCACTCTTGTTTATTTTCAGCCTGGCTAATAAGTGTGTGATGGTCCCAGAAGAGCCTAGGGCACTCCAGGACAAGTGGACTGGGCCTTTTGAGGTGGTGGAGCACAAGAGCGATGTCACCCATCTTGTGAACTTGTGGACTCCGAGGAACCCTTTAAAACTTCCTACACAAGAAGCGCCTCAAACCTCACTTTGAGAGGTCAGAGTTGACAATGCTCCTAACAACAGATGACAGGGTAGAGGAAGAGAGTGAGCCTCTTCCTGATCTCCTGTCTGCTAAGGAGACAGATGGGTCTGTGGAGGGTGTCGCCAGGTGTTGGGACAGTTTGCTTCACTGTTTTCCTTGGTCCCAGGGGTCACTCATTTGTGTACACATGATGTGGACACTGAGGACAATCTGCCTGTAAAACACAACATTTACAGGGTGACTGACAAGGTCAGGGCTAACATCAAGGATGAGGTGTTTAAGATGTTAGCATTAGGGGTTATTGAGTTTTCCAGTAGCACTTGGGCAAACCCAGTGGTCATGGTCCCAGAGGATGCTGCTCCTGGTGCCACTCTGGTATTAAGGTTCTGTGTAAACTACCATGGGATCAATGCAGTCACGAAAACTAACATACACCCCATCCCTTGAGCTGATGAGCTCATTGATTGGTTAGGGGCTGCCAAATATCTCAGCACATTTGGTGGTTCAAACCGCCATGAAAAGGCTGGCGTGAGGGGGAATCGTAATCCCCTGGGCAGCGCTGCAAGCAGCGATGCACTGGAGGAGTACTTCCACTGGGACAAAAGTGGCAGAAAACCGCCGGTCCCGGTGGTGTGACCGCGGCACTTCCACTGCGGTCGTAATCCCCCAGGGAAGCACCGCCAGCCTGTTGGTGGTGCTTCCTCCAAAACAGCCCTGGCGGTCAAAGACCGCCAGGGTTGTAATGACCGCCATAGTGATGTGTTTTATATGTCCTGACAGTGAAATATTGCTAAATTCGTTTTTCACTGTTGCAAGGCCTGTCCCTCTCATAGGTTAATATAGGAGCTACCTTTAAATCAGATTAGAGTATAGATTCCCTTTGGGAGTGGATGGACATGTGGAGTTTGGGGTCTCTGAGCTCACAATTTATAAATACATCTTTTAGTAAAGTTGATTTTAAGATTGAGTGTTTGAAAATGCCACTTTTAGAAAGTGAGCATTTTCTTGCTTATAACATTTTTGTGACTCTGCCTGTTTGTGGATTCCCTGTCTGGGTCAGTTTGACAGTTGGGCTGGTTGCACCTCACACTAGACAGTGACACAAAGGGAGCTGAGGTGTAGTCTGCATTTCCTGATGAGCCATCTGTGCTAGGAGGGAGGTGAGGCGTGGTCACTTATACCTAAAAGGGCTGTGCCTGTCCTCACACAATGCAGTCTCCGACCCCCTTGTGAGTGTCTGGGGCCTGGCCTGGGCAAGGCAGGATTTCACATTCAAAAGAGGCATTCCTTTGAAGTAGGCCTACTTCAAAGGAGGAATTGGGTAGAAGAAGGGCACCCAAAACCACAGACTTTAGAACACTTCTGGAAACAAGAGTAACCTCTGCCTGGAGAAGAGCTGAAGAGCTGCCCTGCCTGTGACTGTGCTTTGTGGAGCTATCCTGCAGTTGCTGCTTCTGCCAGAGTAAGAGGGCAAAGACTAGACTTTGTGTGCCTTCCATCTTGTGAAAAAATCTCCAAGGGCTTGATGTAGAGCTTGTCTCATGTTGTTTGAAGCCTCAGGGACAGCAAAGACTTCTCTCTGCCAGCACCTGGAGTCTCTGGAGAGACTCCTGCTCTGACAAGTGGTGCCCTATCCAGTCCCTGGGCCCTTGAAAGGAAAGCTGGTAAAAATCCAAGGAAATCGACTTCGGACGAACCTGACTGTCAGCCAAAGACCCCATTTCTAACAACTGTATAAGTGAGCTTTAGAAATTTGCCATATCTTGAAGGAGTGGTAGTTAGATGTTTGTAAGCTCAAAATATCTTTATTGTTGCTGGTCTCATGATTAGTATGACTAATTCAATTCTTGTCCTAATACCACTCAGAAAAACTAAACACGACTAAAGAAAACCAACACCTTGGAGAAACACAGAACTTAAAAAGATAAAGCAACAAATCAGAAAGTTGCAGCGGACCTGGCTCAAAACAAACAACAGTCAAGACAAACTGCAGCTACACAAACTTAACAGGATATACAAATCATCAATCCAAAAAGCTAAAAAAAGATACTACTCAGACAGAATTCAAAATGCTCAATCTACAACCAAGGAATTTTATAAAATTCTCAATGAATTTCGAAAACCTACATGCATGGAAGGAAGTCATCCCACCACTCAAGATTTCACAAACAAATTGGCAACTCACTACACAACCAAGGCAGACACATTGGACTCCTATTGAAAACAGAAGAAAACCATCAGCACCAACCCCTTTACTAAAATACCCTTTAAGAATAAACCATCCCAACCGCTACAGTCCTTCAAACAAATATCCCAGGATGAATTTATGGATTTGGTCAAAGCAAGCAGACCTTCTGGTTGCCCTTCTGACCCTTGCCCACCACAAATCTTCAAGAACATCCTGCTATCTACTTCTGCTGCCACACCTGTAAGAAGAATCCTCAACAACTCTTTAACTTCAGGAACTTTTCCTGCAGACCTGAAAAAGGCATACATACGACCATTATTAAAGAAAACAAACCTAGACCCGCAAGACCCCACCAACTACAGACCTATCACAAATGGACCTTTCTGGGGAAATTGATAGAAAGAGCAGCATCCGCCCAGATGTCAGAATTCATTGAAGACAATTCTATACTTTCAGACTTCCAAACTGGATTCCGCCCAGGAAGAAGCACTGAATCGGCACTCATGGCAATCTGGGACGATCTTAAAAACACAGTCGACCGAAATGGAGTTGCTGCACTACTTCTCTTGGACCTCTCAGCTGCCTTTGATACGGTTGACCATGACACCCTAACTCAAAGACTCCACGAAGCCGGCATACAAGGGATTTCTCTCGACTGGATTACTTCCTATCTCCAAAAAAGAGCGAATATCATCCACTCGCCCCCCTTCTCGTCCGAACCCTACCTCATAAAAGCAGGGGTCCCCCAAGGGTCAATCATCTCACCTTTGCTTTTCAACATCTACATGATATCTTTACCAGAACTGATCAATGATTTCCATCTCACATGCTACAACTATGCAGATGACACACAAATACTACTTAAATTAGAAGACCCCAAAAACATTGAAAACTCACAAATCTTCAGTTGCCTCAGAGCCGTTGATCAGTGGATGACCTGGAGCCATCTCAAACGAAATACCTCCAAAACAGAAATACTCATATGTGGTGACTGGAAAAATTATGACCCTCTGTGCGTCTGGCCTGACGATCTCGGACCACCTCCTCAATTATCCAAGGAAGTGAAAAACCTAGGAATCACCATGGATTCCAAGCTAACTATGAATGCCCAAGTAGACAAATTAGCACGCACAAGCTTCATCACCTTAAAGACTTTACGAGGCATCTTCCCCCACCTCGGATTTCCACACAAGGTGCAAGCTACTATCTCGCTTGTACTATCCAAACTGGATTATGCCAATAGCCTCTACCATGGATCATCTCTATCTGTTATGAAAAAACTACAACGTATCCAGAATTCCGCAGCCAGGCTACTACTACATATAAAGCCGCAAGCCCACATCTCCCCTGCCTTGAGAGCACTACACTGGTTACCCGTTGCCAGAAGATGCACTTTCAAGCTGCTTTGTATCACCCACAAAGCTATACATGGAACAGCACCTCTTTTTATCAGAAAGAAAATTACCAAATACATCCAATAAAGAACCCTTCGCTCAAGACTGGCACCCCACCTTAGAACACCACCATACAATAAAAAGACTGTTATGGTACATCCTTCTCCGTCCAAGCAGCCAAACTATGGAATTCATTACCCCCAACTATAAGAGCCACAGATAACTTTCTTGTCTTCAGAAAACTACTCAAGAGTTGGCTCTTTCCTTCATAACCACCTTTTTCAAACAACTATGAACTGCATATGCCTATGGGGATAAATATTTTTTTCAGATTATATGTATATTTCTATTTATTTATAGTTTCTTTGGAAAATATGTATTGCTACTGTAATAACAATAAAATACTCACACACTCTTTAAACCTGTCTGACTAAGTATATTTTTTACCCATGATTCTAATTATGTATTGTATGTGCATATGTGTGTGTATTCATGTGTGTGTGTGTGTGTGTGTGTATATATATATGTGTATGTATGTGTATATGTTGTTTCTGTGCTTGGCATGTTCGTGGATCATTGCATGGCTCCTGGTTTTTGGGTTGTTATACTAGATATCTATGAATTCCTACTCTCATCTTATCACACTTATCTACTCATCATGTCATGTCTCTATCAAACTATCCTCCATTCTCACTCTGACTCATCCCAAATCCCTTCTACCACTTTCATCTCCTAAATATCTCTGCCTAAGCTCTTCCCTCCACCTCCACATCTAACTCACCAAACCTCACTCTACCTCTGTGACCTCCCACACAACCCTACTAAATTCTCCTGCATTCATCTCACCCTGCTACTATGCTCTCCCTAACCCTTCCACATACTCTTCCCCCTCCGCCCCCCTTTATTCATCCCAAGCCTTTGGGTTGAGTAAATGAAGGATATACTCCCAATTAACACTTCTGGATTTCTTTCCTCCTCCACCCCTCCATTACTCCAGTCAATCTAACTAACAAACTCTCATATCCGCGGCTCAAATTAACTCATAATAATACTAAAACTGTACTCATTATTAAACGATACTAATCCATCACTAATTCTTGTTGGGTTCCGGAGTAGCGTGCTACTCATCGAAAAGCGCTTCGACGCCTCGTCAGGGGTAGTAAGCGCTATATAAATACGATTACAATACAATACAATATCACGTTGGTACAGCGTAATTAGTATGACTCACTCCATTACATCAGGTTAGTACAGCCAACATGTGTTTCACCCAGTCACAGTGCCTATAAGGCTGGGGCTTTCTCAAGGCTTATATTTACTGTCAGTAATAATTCAAAAGTGTATGATATAACTTCCAAATTTACATAGAGAACCAGAATCATTCATCCACTTATTAAGTCAGTAATGGTTCCAAAAAAGGACCACAATTACTTTTTCCTATTTTGAAGCCTGGGTGCTAGGCAGGGCAGGGGAACATCATCCCCACAGGAAAGAGCCAGAGATTAAAAGTGAAACAATAGTTTCACTATTGTTTTTTTTTTTTTTCCATCTGCTGGCTCAGCCAGCAGTGAAGGGAGAGGTGGGAATGTGCCATGTGAGGTGGAAGGAGGGAGGAGGAGAGAGTGCACCTAAGTGCGCACGTGTGTTTGGTCGGCCTCCTCAGGCCGGCTAAATACACATGAGCAACTAGGTTTCTCCAGCCCAGCTGTTTTTAACATCTGGGCAGGCAAAACTGCACAGGCCCCAGGGTTGTGTCTGAGCGACAGTCCGAGCCGCTCAAACCAGTCCTGGTGCTGTTTTAATGCTAGCTTTGGCATGAAAACAGCACCAGGGTTGCTGGGGAGCCTGTGCTGGTGTCCCAGTGAATGCTTGGACACCAGAACAGGTCCGACAATCGAGGAGGCAGGAGGCAGCAGCACGAATGGAAAGTAAGTGTTGTTTTTTTAAATGTCCTTCTTTTCCCTATCCCCGTCGTTCCCCATTGAGATTTGCAGCGGCCGTCACTGGTGCTGGGTGCTCTGGAGCTTAGGTGATATTTCGTAATCGTTCATAACATATCTGTTTATTGTTGACTGTCGTGATATTACGTTTTTTCCATTTGGTCCGTAGCGGAATAAACGTACCCTGCAAGCAGCGCTGGATTATGCTTCCTGTTGCATGTTCCCGAGGAGGTTTCCCTCTTTCTTTGGACTATATCGTGAGTATGTTATCCTTAGAGATTTTCACTCCATTGACATGTTTGACCCGTTTCGCCATATAATCTCCTGTTTTCATTTTTAAAAAGTGTAAGATTATTCAAAACACAAAGAACCCTTTGGCTCCTAGGGAAGGCCTTTGAGGGTTCGTTTGCATCTGTTCCACTAAAAAAATATGATGATAAACATTTGCAGATTTACCGTCAGACGAAACAACGTGAGTAATGCCTGCGGCGTATTCACTTAGGTATTACTGACTGCATATTCCAAATGCATTATTAATAAACACAATTTAGTACACATTAAGCTTCAGATTTATGAATGTTTCACCAAGATTCTAGTTATTTGTTTGTGTTAAATAGCCCTCTTATTGTGGATGTCCTGCGCTTTCCTTAATTCTTTGATTAGCTTACATAACTATTATTCAAATTCTTGGAAATAATCATGTGTCATATTAGGGAATCTTGGCCAGAATAGCAATTGGTTGGAGGACATTAGAAAGTCATTCAATGGACATTGGGGAAAATCAATCTGCGATGGCAAATGCTTGATCGCTCTTTTATTTAGAAGTTATTTTCTCGTGTTAATTCGCCATGTTTAATGAACTAAGATATTTGGAAACTTTAGTATAATGTGCAATTGCTTGAACAAGACTGTATTTTTTCTGTGAGTACGAAACACATGAAATATATATAAAAGGCTCTTTTGTGTGGGTTTCTGCGGTTTTTCAAGGGTGTTATGGCAAAATAATGCACAACAAAGTCATTTAGATTTATTTATCAAATTAATACTTTTACCTAGATTCGAAATCACGATAAACTATTTATTGTCTACTGTCTTTTAGCATATTGTAGAAAGGTTACAAAAGAGAGGCTAAGGCACGCATGATAGTTCATGTTGCTTTTTGTGGCAGAGGTTAGAGCTGCCTGTAGACGGTTTGAGCTAACTCTACATTTAGCGTAACACTTTTGATAGTTTGCTGCACAGAGATACCTTGCCAGGTTGCGATAATTAAATAAAGTTCCATATTAAACTCTAACTGCTGTATATTTATTATTGTGAAAAAGTAATTTATTTTGTTTATTGATGATACTTACAGAGCAAAAACCTAGCCAGAGGGCTACAGAGCAGTACAACAGTATGTGTGAATAAAGGTATTAAAAAGTATATAAATCTGTACGGCCAAAGGCCTGAGCAATAGTGTAGACGTGAAAACGATTTATATTTCAGTAAATAAAAATTGTGCATTTCACAATTGTACTTAAGTATTTTTTATGTATTTCGTAGTGCATTACGTGCAACCTTTAAGTTAAGTCGGGGTTCATGCTGATATTACACCATTTAGTCAAACTAAAAAATGTGTACAGGAGGTGACTGGGCCTAGTCGGGTAGTGCAGGTAGCCATTACCCTTTCGCTTTACATGCATTATCCTCTCCTCCTATCATCTCCCTTGTATACCCACTAGTCAATCATGTAAGTTAAGTGCCTCAGCAACATGTTTGTCTGTGTCATTCTGTCACTCACTCCCCTTTCTCGCCTGGATACATGTATCTTTAGCTATCTGCCGGACCTCATGTCAATATACCGCAATATACATAGAAAGCTTCAGATATTGGGTCAGCCTGTTGACCCATTGATTGAAGAAAGATTAATTTACATTTTCGATCAGATTAGTGAATATTTCAGTATCAGTGTTAGCTATTGGCAGGTAGGAGTGTGATTCTACCTGACTAAATATTGCTTTGCATAAAAGAGATAAATAGTGAATGCTTAAGCCATCGGAGTGTCACTTTTAGGGACACTTCAATGGCGCAATGTCATGTGCCATATTTACAATGCGGTGTTAAGCCACCTTTTGTGGCTTAACTTCGTCTGTGGGCATTCCACTGCAACACCCATTGCATTTTGATGCTGCCTCAGATTTACAATAAATCAAAAACATGAGGCAGTGCCAGAAACTAACTCCACTCTAGGGGTGATGTTATTATGGTGCAACGAGGAGAAATACTTTAATTTCTTCTAGTTTTTTTCTTTTTTTATGTATGCTGCATTCTGCAGCACACATAGAAAGAGCAAAACGCCATGAATGAATGTTTATGTGCAGGAAGGTGTCAAAGCAATACATTTCTTTGAAATCACACAGCACGGACCTCAGATATGTGACTGCATATCTGTTAGGAACTGAGGATTTCATGCTGTACTGGGGATTTGCTTTCAATGTTAATCTCCATTTCACTCCATTTCTCCATGTTTACTTGGCACTAATGTTGATATGGTTTTTGCTAGCAGTCTGATTGTAATTCTGTTATTAAGTCTCAGAGTATTTAAACAATGGGAGAAAAGGAAAGTGGCAACATTTCTCTCACCAAATATTGACCGACAGATGAGTCAATCTGGGATGCACTCATTGTAATGGAGTGTGCGTATTATAAAGAAAAACACCACTACTGGAGGCTACAAGTGACTCTAACATCAAAGAAGTAGGCAGAGAATAATTAAAAAGGATGGGATGAATCAAGAAGAGGGAAGGAAGCAGGCTCTGCAAACATTTCACAAGGGGCTGCTAGCTGCATATCTAGTGCAATATCAAGAATGTAGAAAAATGTATAACAGAGATATTTTGTTCAAAGGGATGACATCACATATATAGATTTGTTTACCCCAATCAGGAAGGGTAATTGTTTGTAGGGGTTGTGAGAAAATGCTCCTTTTCTCGTAGTCACCCCCATTTTTGCTGAATTTTATTGCTAGTTTTTAGAATCTGTACCCTGGAACACTACTCTCTAGTAGTCCCAGTGCTCAGTGCATACGCTCTGACCCCTAAAACATATAGAAACTAGCTACATCCTGACAAGCTTATTTAACTTTCTCACAAGGCTGTAGTACATTGTGCAGAAGAAACATGTCTTAAAAAAGTTATATGTCACATGTGGACTTCAGCACTTATCGTGCTACCCACTAGTGTGACAAGGAAAACATGGCCTCAGGCCTGCCCTGTGTAGGCTGACAGCAGCAGCTTGAACACTGCTACACAGATCTGTCAATGTCACCCTTTTGACTGGTAGGAAAACCTGATTTTACATATTAAATAAGTCACCCCTATGATCACCTTGCTTCTCACAAGGTATGGTGCATATCCCTAAAGACTGAATTGTGTGACATTAGAAATGGAATATTTCCCCTGTGTCTAGGCCCAAAACCTATGGATTACACATTTTGATCTATAACATCTGACCTGTACCAGGAAACAGACTTCATTCAAAATCTGCATTTTGTTTATTTAATAACAATCTAATCTAATGGTGAAGGTGTTTTTATTAAATATTTGAGAAATGTGACTTTTAGAAAGTTAGCTTTGCTCTGCCTGAAGCGTTCTAATTTGCATTAGTTCTCTGATATGTGAAAAGTGTGTAAAAACTGCTCTAGGAGCAGGGACAATGGCCTGGGTGTGAAGCAGTGTGTGCTTCCTCTGGCTGGATGACCAGTTGGAGTGGGCAGAGGAACTTAATTATCTTCAAAGTAGCCTACTCTCTCAGAAGTAAATCTAAGCTGGCACGAGGAAAGGCCCAGCCTTTTTCTCCATAGTCCGACTGGCACCAAGCCAACTGGGAAAAATTCTGTCCACAGAACTCGTTGTAAATGATTGCAGAAGAGGGGACTGCTCTCTGCTGTACATGGGCATGCAGATTCAGCACAAAAGAGAAAGGTTTTCTCCATCTTGAATAATGACAGTGAGGGGTACCATGAGATTTTTGGCAGTAGAGCAAACTATACATGCTAAAAAAATGTGGGCAGATTTTCCCCATGTGGAACCTTTAACCCTCTGGTTAGGGAGTGCCCAGGAGTCACCCCAACCCCTAGCTCATAACAGTCATACATGTGGCACCTCAAGTCACCTCATCAGAACACTTACTGTACTTGCAAAAGATCAGAAGAGGACGGGACTCACTGGCTGTGCCCTGAGAGGAGTCCTGAAGGACTTTTGTGGATATTTACAAGAAAGTGGTGTATTGCTCCCAATGCACCACTTTTCTTGTATCACCCCTGCCCCACCTAGCGACTCCATGGTTGTGCCATATTTAAAATACTGCGCACCATGGCGGTCGTTAGGACAATGGCATCAAAAATGTTATGCTATTGTGGAGCTTTGCTGCACTAGCATCAAACATTTGACACTTGTGCAGCAAAGCGCAGGGAGGCCCATTGAATAAAATGGATGCATCATTTTAATGCCTGTTCTAAGCAGGCATTAAAAATGATGGAAAAAATGGTGCAGTGAAATGTTGTAAAATTCACTGCACCATTTTGTTATCCTCCCTGCATTGGAATACCCCCCTTGCATTCATTATGCATGGCACAGGCATATTGTGGCGCCAGGGTTTTCAAAGTGGCGCAATGCAACTAAATATGGCGTGGGAGAAAGACCTCTGTAATGGCACCTTAGTGTGAAAATCTTTTTTGCAATGGTGGCACAAAGTGGCACAAAGGGATTGTAAATGTGCCCTATATTTGTCCCTTATTGCACCAAGAACAAAGACGTAGAATCGAAGGGTGAGTTAGATGATCTTCTCTGTGCCTACAGGGGCACAACAAGCTAGCTGCAAAATGCCTTTTTCCTGAAGCACCCTAGTGATAAATGGTAACAGGACATGAACTGGGGCTTGCTCTTGGCATCTGCCTTACACTCTGTTAGAGTCTATGTGCTTCAGACCTTGGAAGTATACACTGGTAGTTGTTTGGACACCAAATAAAATTTGGAAACTTTTTGAAATAGTTCCTCCAGCAATATAGAGCTTCAGAGCTCGAGCAGGATGAATGGAAAAAATACCTGACTATCAGTTTCACAGCGTTGGATTGGATTTCAGATTTTTATCCCAGTCCCTCAGAAGAAAAAAAAACATTGTACTTTGTTTGATTTCTGTTACATCTAGTGCTATTTGCTTGGTGTGTGCAATTCTGCATACTCTTGCATAGTTTTGCTGTCATTTTGCATAATTATGCTACAGCAAATTCCACAAGTTATATCCAACTTTGCTATCATCCACGCCAAATAATAAATAACTTTCTTACTTTGGTGATGAGAGGTGGCATCCAGAGTGTGTGTTTAGCACCAGCATTCAGTTTTTAATTTTGCAACTAGAAAAACCCTAAATTTAATTAACATCAGCATTCGGCATTTCAATTTTAACTGGCATGAGGTCTTTTATTGGGTCATTTTTTACTTTTCTAGATCATATATAAGTCCGGTTTTTGTACCTTAAGTCGTTTCTAGGATGGATCTAGCTACCCTGGCCAGTGTTACTGTGGTGGAAAGAAAGGACGTGTGCCAGGCAAGGAAGTTGAAGATGGTCTTGAGTGCTAGGCAGGCAGACTCTCAGAAGACCCTTGAGAACTGGGAAGACGCCTGTCAGCTACTGATCCCCTCAGAGTAGAATGAAGTAGAGATTGTGGAAGCACAAGGAGAGGAGGAGGCAGATAACATCTCAAAGAAGCTTCTCATATGGATCTTCCAGGGCAGAAGGTACTACACACTGAGCCCATAATTCACAGCCAGCTAGATGGAGTTCCATGACAAATAGTCAGAGAGGGACAATCAGGTTAAACTAGATGCTTTAGCTCTAGAGAACAAGAAGATTGCACTAGAAGAGAATATCCTGGCCTTGGAAAAGTAGAAGGCCAGACTGGGATTGACATGCACTGAAAATGGCGGCATCACTGGTGAAGTGTGTACAGATTGAAACACACCTTTTGCTTAGCAAATGATATAGTGCCTATCTTTGTGAGAGGGATGACATTGGTAAATGGTGTGCCTCCTATAAGAAAGCATTAAGAGTAAGCAGGGTAGAAAAGCAGCACAAGGGACCATTATTGTGGAAGTTGGTCCCTCCACTGAGGACAGAAACAGTCCTGACTACAGAGGACAAGGTAGCTGACTCATACTCCCATGGAAGATGCACCAGTGCAGAACTTTTGTCTCATGAGAAGGGCCAAAAGTTGTGGATTCCAAGCTGACTGACTGCAGTGCACTTGGAAGGGGAGCTGATGAGTGGGTGCACATTAGGGTGTTTAAAAAGATCCGTATGTGATGGTCGAAAAAGGTGGTCCCACACCAGGGAAAGAATGGGAGCAACAACTCTCTAAAAAGAAAACTCCTTAGGGCCCCAAACATCTGACAAAGAGAAAGAGTCCCACACCATTTCTGATAGGCAAGGAACTGGAAACCTGAGGGAAAGTGACTCACATTGATTCCCCATCAGATTTCCAGTCACCGCCTTGGCTGTCTACCCGCTCTATTTACATATTGGTGAGTTCATAGACAAAAACTCGCCAATGAACCACGTTGGCGACGGGTGTCCAGACAGTTTTACTACCCAGCCAATAAGTGATGTGCCTTCCTGGTGATGCAACTGTGGTGGCTAAATCTCCACGCCTGAGTTGGTGAATTGGGAGGGATAAAATAATGAAACTCACCTTTTTTCCAGGTTTTCTAATTTCCTCCTGCCATGAACCCTTTCATACAATTCCTGCAGTTTCTACTGCTCCTAGACCAAGAGAAAAATTAACCCAGTTGCCACGGAACAAAAGGTAAGTCACTGTATTACCTGTCATTCTCAAAATTGTTGGTGTATATGAGCACTGGACTCATACATGTTTAACAGATACTTGAAAGGAATAGTACAGTGATGTGCAATTCATATGTCTGTTATCTCATAGTTAGAAAAATGTTTAAAAACACCGCTCAATGTATCAGAAACACTCACCAATCTGGTGCTAGCTGCCTTCATGGCAATGGATACCTACACAACAAGTCATATCAATCCCAGCTCGAAATGTGTCCATACAGGTGTGTGCAACAATTTGTCCTAAACTATCATATCATGTGCAAGAACAGTATACCCAATGGGAACTACATAAATCCATGATAATGTAGTGATTGCACTACAAAATGCTACAAGTGGGTTTAGACAGAATGTATGACCAATGTTACCTCTAAACTGCAAATACGTCCGAGAGGTATTGCCATGAGGTTACTTTAGCTATTACACAAGAACATTATTTTAGCTGAGGCCTGCAGCTTCTGCCCCTTCACTTCAAGACATGGATTTTATTCTTATTTTATTTTACCAAAAGCTTTATTTTAGTAAAGATGTTTTTATTATTTTATCAGTTTGTCCTTTCGCACAGAATTCTGTCATTCTTTTCTCTGCACAACATTTTCATTATGTGCTTCATTCAAGGCTGAACGTGATAAGTTATGAGTTATTGCTGGCGCAAAGTGTTCATCATGTCAGCAGCTCTTATATACAGAAATATATGTGTTGGCATGCGAAGGCAGTTTTTTAAGAACACCAGATGTTTTATTATAAAACATCTCACTGCCCCCTACATGATAGAGGGGAATTCCAATCAGTATGCTGTACGTCGCCTTTGCAGATTCTGCTGAGACCTGACACCTTCTCTCCCTCCACGTGGGAGGAATCTCAGTAGACCAACAGATCTCATCTCTACCTACAAACACAGGTATGGGGACAAACTCCTTCTGAGGGGTCTGTTGGGCAGATTATAACTTGCACTGCCATGCTCCTGCATAGAATCTTAGTAGTGATTCTAGAACCACTGTTGTGACAGAATGGTGGGACTTTTCCTATGTTTCACTTTCCTCGTCACTGCCTTGCTTTTGTTATGTTTTATCTTCCTTATAATCCCAATACATGATTTTTACAAAAAATGCAGTTGATTAACCCCTTCGCTGCCAGGCCTTTTCCCCCTCCTGTGCCAGGCCTTTTTTTGGCTATTTGGGGCAGTTTGAGCTTAGGCCCTCATAACATTTTGTCCACATAAGCTAGCCAAGCCAAATTCGTGTCCTTTTTTTGCAACATCCTAGGGATTCTAGAGCTACCCAGACAGTTTTTTTTTAAAAAATGGGAAAAAGTGGCTGCAGAAGAAGGCTTGTGGTTTTTCCCCTGAAACTGTCATCAACAAAGGGTTTGCGGTGCTAAAATCACCAGCTTCCCAGCTTTCAGGAACAGGCAAACTTGAATCAGAAAACCCAATCTTTCAACACAAATTTGGCATTTTACTGGGACATACCCCATTTTTACAATTTTTTGTGCTTTCAGCCTCCTTCCAGTCAGTGACAGATATGGGTGTGAAACTAATGCTGGATCCCAGAAACCTAAACATTTCCGAAAAGTAGACAAAATTCTGAATTCAGCAAGGGGTCATTTGTGTGGATCCTACAAGGGTTTCCTACAGAAAATAACAACTGAAAAAGAAAAATATTGAAATTGAGGTGAAAAAAACATAAATTTTTCTCTACGTTTTACTCTGTAACTTTTCCTGCAATGTCAGATTTTCGAAAGCAATATACTATTACGTCTGCTGGACTCCTCTGGTTGCGGGGATAAATAGGACTTGTAGGTTCATCAAGAACCCTAGGTACCCAGAGCCAATAAATGAGCTGCACCCTGCAGTGCGTTTTCATTCTATACCGGGTATACAGCAATTCATTTGCTGAAATATAAAGAGTGAAAAATTGCTATCAAGAAAACCTTTGTATTTCCAAAAAGGGCACAAGATAAGGTGTTGAGGAGCAGTGGTTATTTGCACATCTCTGAATTCCGGGGGTGACCATACTAGCATGTGAATTACAGAGCATTTCTCAAATAGATGTCTTTTTTACACACTCTCTTATATTTGGAAGGAAAAAATGTAGAGAAAGACAATGGGCAATAACACTTGTTTTGCTCATCTATGTTTCCCCAAGTCTCCCGATAAAAATGATACCTCACTTGTGTGGGTAGGCCTAGCGCCCGCGACAGGAAACGCCCCAAAACGCAACGTGGACACATCACATTTTTTTTAAAGAAAACAGAGGTGTTTTTTGCAAAGTGCCTACCTGTAGATTTTGGCCTCTAGCTCAGCCGGCACCTAAGGAAATCTACCAAACCTGCACATTTTTGAAAACTAGAGGCCTAGGGGAATCCAAGATGGGGTGACTTGTGGGCTCTGACCAGGTTCTGTTACCCAGAATCCTTTGCAAACCTCAAAATTTGGCTACAAAAACACATTTTCCTCACATTATGGTGACAGAAAGTTCTGGAATCTGAGAGGAGACACGAATTTCCTTCCACCAAGCGTTCCCCCAAGTCTCCCGATAAAAATGATACAACACTTGTGTGGGTAGGCCTAGCGCCCGCGACAGGATATGCCCCAAAACACAACGTGGACACATCCCATTTTTTGAAAGAAAACAGAGCTGTTTTTTGCAAAGTGCCTACCTGTAGATTTTGGCCTCTAGCTCAGCCGGCACCGAGAGAAACCTACCAAACCTGTTCATTTTTTAAAACTAGAGACCTACGGGAATCCAAGATGGGGTGACTTGTTGGGCTCTGACCAGATTCTGTTACCCAGAATCCTTTGCAAACCTCAAAAATTTGACTAAAAAAACAAATTTTCCTCACATTTCGGTGACAGAAAGTTCTGGAATCTGAGAGGAGGGACAAATTTCCTTCCACCCAGCGTTTCCCCATGTCTCCCGATAAAAATGGTACCTCACTTGTGTGGGTGGGCCTAGCGCCTGCGACAGGATATGCCCCAAAACACAACGTGGACACATCCCATTTTTTTAAAGAAAACAGAGCTGTTTTTTGCAGCCTAACTGTAGATTTTGGCCTCTAGCTCAGCCGGCACCTAGGGAAACCTACAAAACCTGTGCATTTCTGAAAAGTAGAGACCTAGGGGAATCCAAGATGGGGTGACTTGTGGGGCTCGGACCAGGTTCTGTTACCCAGAATCCTTTGCAAACCTCAAAATTTGCCTTAAAAAACACATGTTCCTCACATTTCTGTGGCAGAAAGTTCTGGAATCTGAGAGGAGACACAAATTTCCTTCCACCCAGCGTTCCTCCAAGTCTCCCGATAAAAATGATACCTCACTTGTGTGGGTAGGCCTAGCGCCCGCGACAGGAAACGCCCCAAAGCGCAACGTGGACACATCACATTTTTTTAAAGAAAACAGGTGATTTTTGCAAAGTGCCTACCTGTAGATTTTGGCCTCTAGCTCAGCCGGCACCTAGGGAAACCTACGAAACCTGTGCATTTCTGAAAACTAGAGACCTAGGGGAATCCAAGATGGGGTGACTTGTGGGGCTCTGACCAGGTTCTGTTTCCCAGAATCCTTTGCAAACCTCAAAATGTGGCTAAAAAAACACATTTTCCTCACATTTCGGTGACAGAAAGTTCTGGAATCTGAGAAGAGGGACAAATTTCCTTCCATCCATCATTCCCCCAAGTCTCCCGATAAAAATGATACCTCACTTGTGTGGGTAGGCCTAGGGCCCGCAATAGGAAATGCCCCAAAACGCAACGTGGACACATCCCATTTTTTGAAAGAAAACAGAGGTGTTTTTTGCAAAGTGCCTACCTGTAGATTTTGGCCTCTAGCTCAGCCGGCACCTAGGGAAACCTACCAAACCTGTGCATTTTTGAAAACTAGAGACCTAGGGGAATCCAAGATGGGGTGACTTTTGGGGCTCTGACCAGGTTCTGTTACCCAGAATCCTTTGCAAACCTCAAAATTTGGCTAAAAAAACACTTTTTCCTCACATTTCAGTGACAGAAAGTTCTGGAATCTGAGAGGAGCCACAAATTTCCTTCCACCCAGCGTTCCCCCAAGTCTCCCGGTAAAAATGATACCTCACTTCTGTGGGTGGGCCAGGTGCCTGCAACAGAATAAGGCCCAAAACTTGCAGAGATAGAGGGAATAGCACAACGAGTTTATAAAGACATATTCTTTTATATATCTTTAGACTGACTCTGCTTTGGGAACCCACATAAGTGAGGTGTCATTTTACTTGGGAGACTGAGGGGAACACTGGGGAGTAGGAATTGTGTGCTGGAGCGGTGATCCTACTAAGAAAAGTCAGGAAAATATGCTTTTTTAAGCAAATTTTCAGGTTTACAGAGGAGTCTGGGTAAGAAAATGTTGGGGGAGTCACGCAAGCCACACCTCCCTGGACTCCTTGGGGTGTCTAGTTTTAAAAAATGTCTGGGTTTGGTAGGTTTCCCTAGATGAAGGCCGCACCCAGGAAAAAAAACATAGGTGCCCTCTCCCCCCAAACAAAGGTAGTTTTGAAATTTATCATTTTGATGTGTCCACATGCGTCAGTGATGTGCCAAACACTAAAATTGTGAAAAGAAACACACTTAGGTTATGTGAAAAAGACCCCTCACCCACCAACCAAGTTGGTGGCATGCTTCATCATCGGGGTCCCACCCGAGGCACCTAGCGTGTCACAGGTGTGCTGCAACACCTGATTACAGCAGAGCAGGTTTTGTCATTTTTACCACACATACTGGTTGGATTTGGTACGAGGGTGAGTGATGGTTCAGTGGATCAAATTTTATTAACAAGAGATTTCACAAAAATGAAATGCACTGTTAATAACTGAAAGGCAAAAAACTGAACCAATGACTCACAGTTCGTGAGCTGTAAAGCCGCGACAAGGCACCAACCGCTTTACAGTCCATTCACACACCTTTCATACATGACACACACAAGACCATTCACACCGACAGCCATGGGCCCGGCACATTACAACACTCACATCGACAGACCGCGCCACTCAAGGGCCCATCACTTACATACGCCCACATGCCTGATACAAGAATCACACCAGCTGATGGGAGTGTGGACTGGCATTTGGCTGGCACCGCCAGCCAAGCACCACCGCTCCCACACTGCCAGCCAAGCCCCACCCCACGCACACCGCCAGCCAAGCCCCACCCCACGCACACTGCCAGCCAAGCGCCACCCCAAGCACACCGCCAGCCAAGCGCCAATCCAAGCACACCGCCAGCCAAGCGCCACCCCAAGCACACCGCCAGCCAAGCCCCACCCCACGCACACCGCCAGCCAAGCCCCACCCCAAGCACGCCGCCTTCCAAGCCCCACCCCATGCACACCGCCAGCCAAGCGCCACCCCACGCACACCACCAGCCAAGCGCCACCCCAAGCACACCGCCAGCCAAGCCCCACCCCAAGCACACCGCCAGCCAAGCGCCACCCCAAGCACACCGCCAGCCAAGCGCCACCCCACGAACACCGCCAGCCAAGCCCCACCCCACGCACACCGCCATTACTTTTTTTTGTTTATAAACAACAAAGAAACCACTAACTAATTATAAAATAAGCACAAAACTACAAACACAAAAGCTCTAACTAAATACATGACACATATGCCAACCGTGAAACATATGAAAATTTAAAACAGACAGCTTACGCTCACGGTATTTCCCAGAAGTTTTTCCTTGTGTGGTAACTTCTAAAACAGCTGGGCACACACAGCCCAGGCTTTGAATGGCATTCGGGGCAGTACATCCGGCTCTCCCTTCGCATTAATCCCCGGGCACATACTCTACATTTCTTTGTGGGCAAGTCTTTTTTGGGAGTGGGAGGAATGTGATCTGGAAAGTGCTGATCTTTCAATCTAGCCACATCCTCCACCACTTCTACTCTAGGAACTCTTGCCGGTTCCACCACAATAATGCTTTCTATCACGACTCCTGAAATTTAACAAATGTCATCCTTGACTCAGGTGAACAATCCTTGTATACAATAAAGGCAATAAAAGTTGCCAAATGAAATAAATGTAGGGCCAACTTTTTATACCACATGTAAGACTTACGAAGAGCAGTGTAAGGTTCCAACCTCTGATCTACTATATCAACACCACCCATGTGCCTATTGTAGTCCAAAATGCACGCAGGTTTGCGCATTTCCGCAACCTGACCTGAAACAGTCACAGGGGAAGTACTCTTATCATGGATGGTAGATAGCATGTACACATCCCTCCTATCTGTAATTTCAGAGCTAGCAGCTCATTATTCCAACAGGCACTGCACTGTCCCCTCTCAAGTTTTTTACAGACAAGCTCCCTTGGATAGCCTTTCCGGTTAGAACGGATTGTGCCACAAGCAACAGTGTCCACTCTAAACAATTCCTTGAACAACTCCACTCCAGTGTAGAAATTATCTACGTACAAATGGTGACCTTTGTTAAACAGCCGTCTACCAAGTTCCCACACAATTTTTTGGCTAACTCCAAAAGTGGCCAGACAACCAGGAGGGTCAATACTGGAATCCCTACCAGTGTAGACCCGGAAATTATACACATATCCTGTACTGCTTTCTGACAGCATATACAATTTAATCCCATAATGTGCCCTCTTACTAGGAATGTATTGCTTAAAAACTAAACACCCCTTGAAAAAGACCAAAGACTCGTCCACACTTATCTCTTTGCCTGGAACATAGACCTCTGAAAACCGATCTACAAAATGATCAAGGACAGGCCTAATCTTTAAAAGACAGTCACAATCAGGGTGATCTAGTGGCAAGGCTAAAGCATTGTCTACAAAATGCAGCATACGAAGAAGAAGCAAATACCGATTGCATGTCATAGTTGCAGGAAATATAGCCGTTGCCATCAAGGGACTAGTAGACCAATACGAAGCCAGTGACGGCTTCCTGATCAACCCCATCAAAAAAGACAAACCTAAAAACTTTTTCATCTCTTCCAGATATGTGGGAACCCACTGAGTAGCTCTAGACTAAGACTTAAGTCTGGCAGCGTTGTCCCGCAAATATTGCTCTGCATACACATTAGTCTGCTCCACAACCTCTTCCAAAAATACATCTTCCATAAACAAGTGAAAGAAATGGACAGGCAAAAAGTTTTCCGTATTACCTCTACACCCTGGGAGACCAGTAAATGCAGGTAACTGTGGCTGCTCCATGTTTGGGGCAATCCAGGTGTCAGGTCTTCTAATGGGAAACCCTTCAGCCCCAGGCTGCTGCACTCTTGGCACATCAATGTCCTCCTCTACAACAGGCCCTTCATCTGCACTGAGAGTAGCTTCCTCATCAGAAGAATACTCTCGGACCGAAAACTCACTTCCAGAATCTCCCACTTCCTCCTCTGCCTCAGATGCAGAGTCAGTCTCATAATCATGGTCTGAATACGAATCAAAGAGCATGCGAACAACTTGCTGAGTGGTCACTCAGCAGCTAGCCATGATCCTCACTAACAACAAATGGATTGCCAACAACAACTGGCACTAAAATAAGTAGTTTTATCACAAAGAGGTATGTACTAAAAAAACTATACCACTCACTTGCCTGAAAAAGCTATTCACCAAGCAACTACTCTGCACAGACACAGCAATCACCAATGATATCCCACTAAAAAGAAAAAAGACAAAATTAGACATATGACAACACAAATATCATTGTGCTCAAATCTAAGGACAATTTCACACACAATACTGCATTTAGTACACCACCTACAAACATGTCATTCATGCATGTCAACAATACTCCTTTGGAGTAAATTGCTTTCACTTACCTAAAACATGCAACTATGCAAACCTCAGGACAACTACTGCCAAAACCACAAGGATCCACAGCAAAGGAAGCAAAAGCGTTGAACTAGAAGAAAAAGAAGAAATAAATTGTTATAATCACAAATACAAATACTTCACCAGTTGACAAACACCCCACCACCAAGAACTTAGAAATTGTCCCCGGTACCTAAGTGGATCCTGCCCCCCTCAGTGGCAGATGGGCGTAAAATAAATTGGCCAATCTGCCCCCAAGGGGGGCAGAAATGGGCAACACCTCTGTGCCCCCTTTAGGGGGCGACCCTACCCAAGGGGGGCACACCCAGCACAAAACAAAAGAAAGGGAACAAAAAAAGAAATCCCTGGCGTATTGGTGGTTTCTGCCCTCCTTGGGGGCAGATGGGCCTACAAAAATAGGCCCATCTGCCCCCAAAGGGGGCAGACATGGCCAACACAAACTTTCCCCACTTTGGGGGGGGCGACCGTTGCCCAAGGGGTGCCCCCAAACACATACCACACACACACCACACAATCCCTGGTGCCTAGTGTGCTTCGACCCACCCCCCCTGGGGGCCAGATCGTCCAAAAACATGGCTGGTCTGCCATCGGGGGGCTGAAACAGAAAAAAAAATGCTCCCCCAGGGGAGCAACCTTTGCCCAAGGGGTTGCCCCCAAAATAAACAATAAAAACAAAATCCCTGGTATCTAGTGGATTTCGCCCCCCCGGGGGCAGATCGGCCAAAAAATCGGCGATCTGCCCCCGGGGGGGATCGGGGATGGAAGGGGAAGGGCTTCCCCTTCCATCCCCGCCTTGGGGGGCTGGGTGGGGTGCACAGGGGGGGCGCGCTAGAGGTGACCTCGTCCAAGGCACACGGGAACTGTAGCCTTGGACGATGTCACCTCGTCCAAGGCACAGAACAGGTTAAATAAAACATATTGAACCTAGTCCTGCTTCTATTTTGCCTTTGTGTGTGTGAGACATATGTGACTGAAAGAAAGTGGTAAGATTTGTTGCACCACAATTCCCCTGAGACACCTAGATGTCAGACGAAGGGCTGCCACAAATTTCCTTTACTCATGGTTACTGTCGAGGTGCTGCTAGCTGGCCAGAAGTGTTAGGCCAACAGCTGTCAAACGGTGCAGGAAGAGATTCAGTCCCCCACGCTTTTTGGTGATGCCACCCAAATCCAGCAGTCCCATTGTTATAACAGAAGTCTCTATGAGAGTATGAAGCTCACATGTCCCCTTAGTTTTTGTAAGTTACGACAAACATTAGATGTCATTTAACTTCAGTGTCAGGTTACATGTGTAATGCATATGTATATATTGTAGACCCATTATGTTAAAATACACATACATGCATTATCCAGCCATAAAAACAGAAACACATCTAATTTTGGTGTAAGTGTTCAGTAAAGTGATGAATGCTTACAAAAAAATTAACATGTCCATACCAAATGTACAACACTAATGTATGCATTCCAAAGATATCTAAAAAAAAAAACCTGTTCTTGTCACTGTCTCAAATACGAGCAAGTGCATGGCTGTCAAAAAATTGGGGTTTTGGTTGGCAGTCAGGTTACACCCTGTCCAATTAAGGACCCTCACTCTAGTCAGGGCAAAGGAGAAACACAGCCAGTTAACCCCCTGCTAACCCCCTCAGTAGCTTGGCATGAGCAAGAAGGCTTAACCCAGAGACAATGTGTAAGGTATTTGTACCAACACACACAGTAATACAGTGAAAGACTGCAAAATGGACACCACACTGGTTTAGAAGAATAGTATATATTTATCTAAGTAGAACAAGACCAAATATGTAAAAATACACAATTAAAAATATGACTCTAGCAATTAAAAACACCAAAATAGTGCCTAGAAGCACCAATGCCGCAATTTGATGTTAAGCGTTTTTGTGATGGAGTCGTTTCCCACAATGTGATGCCACTAGTGCCATTTACTGAGTCATACGAACCCCCAGGTACTGTACCTTAGCAAAAGTGTGGAAAACAGACCAGTGCACAGAGTCAGGGAGCGAGGCATCTCTGGATCCGTGGTGCACCAAATCTGTTGCTGCAAGGCAAAGGAGCGGAGGCGTCACAAAGAGGTGTTGGGTCCTTGCTGTAGAACAGTGAAGGAGAGATGGTGTTAGTTAAAAGGAGTATGTCCCAGGGCACATCCGACAAAGTTGAAGTCCGGGGAAGTTATGACGTTGCGCGCGACCTCAAGGGGTCGAGGTCACATCACAGGGTCAAAGGCACTGTGATGGAGTCGGGTGTCACAAACGTCGATGCTACAACACTCTGATCTTGTGAGTTCTTGGGACATCAGCAGCGACAGTGATGCGGGCCTACTATGTTAGTGGGGTCGTCGCACGTCTGTGAGGTCCACGGCTTCAGGTGCAGGAGGCACCACAGGTTCTGTGCAGCAGCATCCTTGTGAAGTCGCACGGCGTCGACCAGCTTTGTTTCACAGGATTTTACCAGAAATTCACTCTCGTGGTCCCAGGAACTGGAATGGCACTGTCCGACAAGCTACAATTCACAGCATGCAGACTCAGAGACTGGTTGGTGAAGCTTTTACTGTCCTTAAAGCTTCAAAAACAGGAGGCAAGCTCAGTCCAAGCCCTGGGAGATTCTTCTTAAGCAGGAATATACCACAAAGTCCATTCTTTGTCTCATTTCACAGGCAGAAACAGCAACTGCAGGATAAACCAACAAAGCACAGTCATAAGCAGGGGCAGCACTTCTCCTCAGCTCTTCAACTCTTCTCCTTGGCAGAGGTTCTTCTTGGTTCCAGAAGCAAATCTTGAAGAAATCTAAAGTCTGGGGTTTTGGGTCCAATACTTATACCTCTATCTACCTTTGAAATTGCAAATCTTCAAAGAGAAGTCTCTGTTGTTTACAGGATCCTACCTTGCCCAGGCCCCAGACAAACACCAGGGGGTTGTAGACTGCATTGTGTTAGGGTAGGCACAGCCCGTTCAGGTGTAAGTGACTTCTTCTGCCTCCATCCTAGCCCATATGGCTCATCAGGATATGTAGGCTCCCTTTGTGTCACTGACTAGAGGAAATTTACAAACAGCCCAACTGTCAGTCTGACCCAGACAGGGAATCCAGAAACAGTCAGAGTCGCAGAATGGTTAAATCAAGAAAATGCCTACTTTCTAAAAGTAGCATTTTCAATCTAACAATCTAAAAATCAACTTCACTAAAAGATGCATTTTCAAATTGTGAGTTCAGAGACCCCAAACTCCTTTTTTCTATCTTCTCCCAAAGGGAAACTATGTTTATATGTTATTTAAATGCAGCCCCCATGTTAACCTTTGGGAGAGATAGGCCTTGCAACAGTGAAAACCGAATTTGACAGTATTTCACTGTTAGGATATGTAAAACACATAAGTATATGTCCCATCTTTAACATACACTGTACTCTGCCCATGGGGCTAGCTAGGGCCTACCTTAAGGGTGGCTTACATGTATAGAAGGTGAGGTTTGAGCCTGGCAAGTGGGTGCACTTGCCAGGTTCAATTGGCAGGTTAAAACTGCAGACACTACAGTGGCAGGTATGAGCCATGTTTACAGGGCTACTCATGTTGGTGGCACTGTCAGTTATGCAGGCTCACGGTAGCATTATTTACAGGTCCTGGGCACATTTAATGTACTTTAATAGGGACCTACTAGTAAATCAATTTTGCCAAAAACAGCAAACACAGAGTCAAGCACACTGCAACAACCTGGGAAGCAGAAGTAAAAGGTTAGGGGGGACAATGCAAAGGATGCAAGTTCTAACAATGGCACACATTAGCAGAAATAAAATCATTAGCAAACAATTAGAAAATTATGCCAAGACAAAGGTATTGTCAAAGAAACAATTTTTTTTATGAAAATGAGATGTATCTCAAAAATAAATTTCATAAGAAATGTAACAATAAAGGGTCAAAGGCCAAATGTCCCAAGCATAGGTTGCATGTCCAGAACTTGCCTCCTACTCACACTGCCAAAATCAACCTCCTCCAGAAGGGGAATCCATTAGGCAGATACCAGGCACCTCAATGATCTTTCTTGAGGGGGTCCTGTGGTTTGGGGAGGAGGTTTTGGGTGGCGTGGGTTGGGTTGGGATGTGAAAGGGGTGGGTTGGGGGTGTGAAAGGGGTGGCAAGATGTTTGGGAAGAGTGGGTTTACATTTGGAAGGGGTGGTTTGGGTTGTTAAAGAGGTAGGTTGGGGTATGGAATGGGTGGCAAGACATTTGGGAGGGCTAGTTTGGGATGTGGAAGGTGTTTGGGCCAGGGCATATAGAAGGTTCTTCCATGGAAAAATGGGTAGGGTGGTTGGCAAGGAGTTTGGATTGGGAAGTAGAAGGAGTAGTACTACCTGATGTGAATGTGTCAGTTGACTGTGCTGGTGCCTATGAGTCTCATGTATGTGATGTATTTGTTGGTTTGTGTTCTTTCTGTGTGTCTGTTCTTTGGGTGAGTGTGACCATTTGTGTACACTTTGTGTAAAGTGCAATGTATGTTTGTGTGTGGATGGGCATGCTATGAAGGTGTGTGTGGTTGTGGTGCATGTGTGCGTGGTGGTGGATGTGGTTGTGTCATGGAGGGTGTGGTGTCTGCAGGTATGGTGGTGGTGGATGTGGATGTTTGTGTTGTGGTGGTTGGGGTATCTGCAGGTTTGGTGGTGGCGGGTGTGGATAGTTTTGGCATGGTGGGTGTGGTATCTGCAGACGTGGTGGTGGTGTGTGAGTCTTTGTTTCTTTCTGTGAAATGGAGTGAGTGTGATTTGGATAGAGGTGGGAAGAGGGATTAGGGATGGGGAAGAGGTGGGAGTTTGGGCATGAGGTTTGGATGTATGGGAGGCTGTGGTCACTGAGGACACCAGATCCTAGAATGGCCTCTGCAGGCCAGGCATGTTTCTGTGAATGTCATCCAGGTAAGCTAGCATCTGTGTGACCTGCCCACTAAGACCCTAGATTGTATTCGGTAGTGCAGTCTGGCTTACAGAGATAGTCCACAATGGGTCAATAGCCTACTCATTGAGTACAGCCTGGGAAACAGGGTGGGGGAAGGTACCTGCAGCAATGGTGACCCCACCCCGTTTAGGGAGGCACCTATGGCCAACTGGGGAGGAAGCAAGATTGAGGGTTTAGATGGAAAAGTGGGTGGTAGACAACAATGTAGGTGGAATTGTCACAATAAGGTCTGCCACCATTAGAGACTAGTCTTCTGTGGAGGTCTCCGAAGATGATGTAGAGTCACTGGTGGCCTCCTTGTAAATCCCCTCACCCTCTGTGGCACAGGGTCCCTTGATGTCAGTGGTGTCTATACTGGAACCACAGTGCCCAGCTTCTTCCCCAATGACGTGGCCACTGTCCCATTCACTCTGCCAGGAGAATGCAGAAAACACAAATAAAGAGTGTATTTGTATTAATAGAATTGAAAATTACCTTTACTTACAAAACTTTTTTCAAGTCTACATATTAAACCAGCTTCAAGGCTCTCAAACCTGTCTTCTTTATCATCAGTATCTCATGGATATAGGGAAGAATTCCACAAACCATTTGCTCACAGTCTAGAAATTCCCTGTGATAGCTCCCATATCATGTATACCTCATACCTCTTATCTACTTATATTTCTCCGCATGACACATGACTTTGACAGCATGAGTAAATACATAGGCCTGGGTGCATTCCTAATCAACTTCAGTACTGAGCAAAAACGTGTCGACATTTCCAAAAGAGTCATGTGTTGGGCCTGATATTAACATATCAAGATGGGATACTCCAACATCCATGCGATGTAACCTTCCATCACTTTTCTCACCATCATTGATTTCTTATCTGGACATAAATAAGGACACTTAGTTGTCATTTGGGGTATGTGTAACTCTGTCACCAATGTAGACACATTTATGGCTGTTTCAGTGAACACAGTTTGACATAAAAATTGGTTGACAAAGACATTTTGAAGGACTACGCCTTCATGGCAATCTGCTACTGTCTACATGAACTGACATGAATCTTGCTGTTGAAACATATTTTTAATTTATTTTAGACAAGGAATGATGCCATTGTACACATGTTTCCAGTTCTGATGGATCACAAGATCATGATCATATTGTCATTATACCAACTTACCAATGTAAAGTCTGAAACATCAACTGTATCATAAGTGCTTACTTTACCTTGACAGCAATATTAGGGCCTAAATAAGCTACTCACATTTATGATGGAGCATCACACCTGACCCAGTCCTCAAATGCAGCATTTGGTACAAATGTCCCTCATAACATGGAGAAAAATGCAGGTAGACCTTTTTTGCATGCAGCCATGTGTCTTCTCCAAACCGTATTTGGCTTGGAAGGAGGAATCTAGTGACAACCTTTAGCACAAAACAATACACCAACGTTAGCTTCAGACTCCGTCTGAAAAACATACATCTCCAGAAATCTTCATCTGCTTAGATGCGTGTCAACCGTCATGTTGATGCCAAACAACATTGCTGTACATTAAAAAGGTAAAACATGAAGAAGAGCTACAGACAATAACTTACCCCATTGATGCTGCTGTTGGGCAATCAACTGCCCAGCGAGATCCGGGTAGACCAGCACAAGATCGCAGGCCATTAGGAGGGTCAGGGTGCGGTTCACATGCTTGCCTCACTGGAAGGCCTGCCCAAGTTGGACTTTGGCTGACTTTCTGGTCCAGCTTCAGAGGTCCTCTCACCTCTTCATATAATGCAGATCAGACTGCTTATAGACCCCCAGGGTCCACAACTCCTCGGCTCTGGCCTTTTATATGTCCCACCTTTAATGGGTGTTGACCTGTATGGTTGAGAAAAAATAACAACAAAAGATGTCTGAGTGATTTTGTTTTGTCAGTACTGGTGTGGCACAATTTTGCTGCAAGTCAGTACAGATTATTTTCAAAAATGTACAATTTCCGAGGAAATACTAATTTGCATTGATCTGTTGAGTACCCTCAACACTTTCTGTCTCCTCATGTTACCAATCCAGGCCACACACATCATCTTGGCCAGGGCTAGAAACCTTTGCTGCAGTGAGAGCCAGTCCTGATTAGTCCAAATCATTGTGAGCTACTGAAGGCCAAACAACCTGTATATTATTTGCACATAACCCATGCACACGTACAAATGTATGCCTAATCTTGTACTAGCCAGATGCTATGGTTTACACTACATACAGTGACTAAGGGCAGTATGAAAGTGCTGCCATATGTCAGTGACAACATGGTATTCAGTCATGTCTGAATAATTGTGTATAGTAATGGGACTCACTTGTATGGATGATTGAGAGCCTGTGTAATTTAGACTTGCAGCAAAGGAAATAACTTTCCCCATATGTGGCACCATGACATGTTTGAAACATACAGATACTCTTTTTTCAAGTTATGGGGTGTAATTGCACTTGATAGAACAGCATCAGACAACTCCACAACGTTGAAGATTCTTCTTGTGATTTAAATTTCACTCATTTTGACATGAGCTGCATGTTTTCACTTATACTATTGGTAGAGTGTCTACTGCCCACGGGAAGTAAGGGGCCAGCAGTTTATTTAATGACATTTGGAATTATGAGTTACATGAACTGAAAATTTAAGTTATTCTTTCAGGTGACTTTTCATTTCAATGCACAAACATTTCTAACATTGTAAAACAAAATGATGTACCCAGCTAAATCATTAAGTTCACTACATTCTAATAATAACATTTCACTCTTGAATAAAAAAGTGACAAATTAGTCTGTATACAAAGGAGGAACAAGTTACTTTGCCAAACATTTCCCACTTCAACCTGTACCTTCTTCCTGTGGGTTCCCATCATCTGGCTGTACAGTGACAGGACCTTGCGCATGAGGAGCCCTAAGTCCTCAGGGGGGAAAGCAGGGGCCCTGTCACCTGCTTTGCCCAGCACCCTGGCTACCACACATCGTTAACAGCAGCACAATTCAATGAGTGTTGTTGGCTGCAGTGTTAGGAGGCAAGTGAGCTCTTTTCCAGACACTACCTGCACGTACAGAGCTTACATGCACCGTGGTAGAGATGGACACAGTCACTGGCATTCATTCATAGCCACAACACACATTAGTCAATGGCAGTGTCCATTGTGAAGTGTTTTGTCTCCTATGAGGTCAAATTCCACTGAAGGCTGTCGGATAAGCAATGCCCGGAAGGCAAGGTAAGCCACACCCCCCATTTTAGGACCTGAATCTGAGTATTTTGAAATTGTTTGTGCGTCACCAGCACTCAAAATGGTGACTACTTTGTATACCAATCTCAGATACATACAAAACTGTTTTTGACAAAGTATGACAATAAAATAGTGAACTTTCCCTTTGTCTGAAAGTGATAGTGCCGCTGTGCATGTTATTCTTTCATTGATGGTAATTGCCAAAAAACAAATCAACAAAAAAAAATACAGACAATTCATTTCAAATGTACTATGTATACATAATTTGTAAAAAATGTCAGACATAAACAAATTTCGATTCGCAGTAGCAAAGATGCTAGAAAAGTATGGCAATACATATGATACCATAAGATTGCGAATTTAACCTAGACATGAGATGTATATTCATTTTGAAAGTCTAGTGCAACTATTGTAATTGATAGTTTGTTTTCCTTACATGCAGACATATGAACCAAGGGATGGGTCAAAGTAGGCGTCCTCAAGCCTTTCGACCATTTTCAGAACTTGCCACCATGGAGGAAAGGTATATTATCAAAAGGTTTAAATTAAGTAAGCAAAGTGTATTGGATTTGTGTCAGCAGCTGGAGCCTGATCTCATGCCTCACAATAGGAACACAACATCAATACCACCAATAGTGAAATTCAGGCAGTACTTCATTGTGTGGCCACTGGCTCTTTTCAGTACACTGTGGCAGTATCTGGAGGCACGTCAAAGCCAACTTTAGTTGCGTGCTATAGGAAGTCCTTGCTTTAATGATGAGACACATCAACAGCTTCATCCAGTTTCTAAGAGCTCACGATTTGGCCAATGTGAAGGAAGATATTTATGATTTGGGTGACCTACCAAATGTGGTTGGAGAAACTAATGGCATACATATTGCTTTGGTGCCACCACTGCAATTGGAAAAACTACCATTCCATCAAAGTGCAAGTTGTCTGCATACCAGGTTTATTATCTCAGATGTGTGTGTCTGCTTTCCTGGGTCAACACATCATTCTTTTGTACTACATAACAGTACCACATCCCTGCAAATGTCATAACGTGGACCTGAGAGGGCCAGGCTTGTTGGTAAGTACAATATTACTTGATGATCATTTGCTTTAACCCTAGTTTAGGATAGTATAATGGTCTGATATCATTTTAATTTTTCAATGTGTTGCTTCCATGTAGGAGACTCAGGTTCACTGACCATGGTTGTTTGCACCACTTGCTGGAATCCAACAATGCAGGGGGAAGTCCGATTCAGTGAGGCCTTTGGAAAAACACAGATGCCCGTGGAGTGTGCTTTTTGGCTCATGTGCCAAATCACACTTGCCTGCTGCACGCTCCACAGCATTGTCCTCCAACCAAACATCTCAATCATTACAGAGGATGGAGGCCATGAAGAGTCACCAGGTGAGGATGTCGAAAGGCCCAATAAAGATGACATTGGTGAAGAGGAAGAGATTGGCGTGTGTCAGGATGTCATTGGCCACTTCTTCACCTGAATATAAGTGTACACTTACATACTGAGGCATCCAATGTCAGATCAACTTGTGACATACTGAACATATTAGTCTGTGTTGGTAATTTGGTAGGAATGGTCAGTTCAGGAAAGTCTAAGGCAAAGATGTTTGTAGTTTCCCTACATTGACTACTGTGCTTGTTGAAATAGATTACGTTTGCTTGTGCTAAGTATATGGGTCTTCCTAATTTATCATTTGAGTCACATTTGATATGTGACATCATTATTTTCCCTTGTGATTCTTTTTTTTTCACCTGTTATTCTTCACTATGTCATCTTTATTTGGACATTTCCAAGTTGTGACAATTGCAGTGATATATGCTATTGGAAAGTAGTGAGGGAACATGGGTCGATTGTGGCTCAGACACACACTTTGGATGGACAGATCTTGTACAGAGACAACTTTCATTGTAATTGAATTGAAGTTCTTGAGATTGTATTAGACTTTTTTTTCTGCTGGATGTTGCCACCAAGGCAATATATGCTGCTTAATGCACTCCATCCACATGTGTATGTCATGTATATGTCGAGCCGTGGCATACTGGTCTCCCTTCACATTGGCTAGATCATTAATTTGTGTTCAGTGTAGGAAGCTGTTGATGGTTGTGCCTTTGCAAAAGATACTTCCACAGTGTCCTGAAATTATCATTTGTTCTAAATTTTTGCTACCGCCATGATGTAGACTATTGGTGTTATTGATGTATGAATCCTATTGTGAGGGCAGGATGTCTGGCTCCAGCTGAGGTCATGAATCAATAATAGTTTGCCTATTGCTTTTAAGAAATATTCTCTTTCTCCCATTGAGTGCAATACATTTGAAACCAGAATAAAAAGAACAAGAATAAAAAACTACAATCCACCATGGTGGATGAACCTATGGACTATATGTATAAAAAAAAAGTGGCTGATGCACCACTTTGTCTACTACTCCTTAGTCAGCAATATGCAGATTGTATTTTATTGGAAACCTTTAAATACACAAACTATATTTTATGCAAGCAAGAACATCAATCCAGTGAAGTAACAAGGAGGTGATAACATACTGGATCAACACATGCATATGAAATTGTAATACATACCATGAAATAGTGAATGGCAACTCCATAAAGCATTGAGATTTGGCAAATGTAGAAAGAACGCCAAAATGCTCTATTGTTTTGAAAAGACAAAAGGAAGGCATCATGGTAGTTGTTGTCATTTGTAAAATCTATTGTCAATACTTGTGAACAAGTGAGTAATACATACCTAAATAAATTAATACAGGTAAAATAAACACACAGTTATGATATGCACACACGTATGTGTATAATGTGAGTAGGTTAAGTTACCACTTTCAAGCGCTATAGCTTCAAGTGCATATAAATGGTGTTTCAAACCTGCTTTTGAAGTACAACAACCTGCATTGAGATACAGCAAAGGTCTAAACAAATACATGGGGGATTCATGGAGAACAACACACAATCTGACAATACATATTGTTCATTGTTAAGTGATAGAAACAACCATTATGCTACTGATTAGGATACCACAAGGTATTTTGGAAAGTGACATTTCAATATATTTGTTTTGATTGGTGTCCAGAATCATTCTGAACAGCTACGTTAAGGGCAAAGACTCCATTTGTGATTAGTGAGATATACAAGGTGCAACTTAGTCTCCACTCCACCAGGGCTTCCTGTTAAATCTACAGGTTGTAGGATATGCAAGACCTTCTCCTCCCAGTGAAAGGATTGGGATGGTGATCTAGGAGAACTACCAACAATCCTCTAGGCCTCCAGGTGATACTTGGAGACGAGGTAACAGATTATCCCCCAGGTCATTCCACCTCTTCCTACTTTCCTCCTGTGTACATAGATTGTTAGATACCATATTCACTCTGTTGACTATTCTGTCCCACATTTGCCTTTTGTGAGAAACAGTATGTAGGAGGCTGGCCTGTATCTACAAGGGGGGGGGTTATTAACGAGTAAAAGGCGCTCCTACCCTCATAATATTAACTCTGTTAAATGATCTTATAGTACACGGTGCCAAATACTGGGGTTACACCCTCCAGTATCCCCAACAAAGTAACAAAACGTTACCCAAAACTTCGCATGAGGTATTCGCACACGTGAACAGATTAAATTATGTATAATCTAATTTAATCTGTTCACGTGTGCGAATACCTCATAGGAGGCTGGCCTGGTTTGTAGTGGGTACCTTGGGTACTTACACCTTACACCAGGTTCACTTATCCCTTATTAGTGAAATGTAGTAGTGTCCTAGCAGCTTAGGCTGATGGCGGTAGCTATAGCAGAGCAGCTTAGGCTGAACTAGGAAACATACAAAGCTCCTGCAATACCACTTATAGTTACACAGTACATGTACACAAATAAAGACAATACTCAGTGTTACCAAAAATAAAGGTCTTTTATCTGGGTGACACAAGGCCAAAAATATCTTAGAGGCAATACCCCTTACAGAGGTAAGTATTATACACAATATATATACTAGAGACCAAAATAAGGTAAGTAATTAGACGTAGGATAGTGCAAACAATAGGAAATGCCATAGAATGTAATGGGAGAAAATAGGTCTAGGGGCAACACAAACCATATGTTAAGAAAGTGGAATGCGAATCACAAATTCCACCCTAGACAAGTGTAGTGTGTACAGAATCACTAGGAGAATAAGAATATAGCAAAGTTAAGTAAAATACCCTGCCCCAGAGCCCAGAAAAGCAGTAGTAAAGTACTGCAAGTTTCCTTAGGACACACTACTAGTCGTGATTAGAGTTTTTGCAAGAACCAAGCAAGACTGCAAACAACAAATGCTGGATTCCTAGACCTGGAGACTTGCAAAGGAAGGAGATCAAGTCCAGAAGTCGAAAGACATTCCAGGAAGGACAGAAGCCCCTGCCAACCCAGAAGAGGGTGTAAAAGAAGACTCCCCGGTTGGACGAAGACTGCAGCAATGCATGCAAGGAAGATGTCAGCGGCTTCCTACATGATGCACTGGATGTCCCACAGAGAGAAGTTGGATGCAAGTGATTTTTGGTGCTGGATTCCTCCAACAAGCCTTGGTTCCGGCAAAGTCGCATTTTGCATCAAGTTGGTGCTATCTGGACCCAGGAGGGAACTGGAGGCCTCAACTCTGTGTGAGGAGGAAAATGGGGCTCTCAGAACTTTAGAGAGACCTCAGAACACCAGATAGCACCCACAGGAGTCCCAGGACATGGGGCCAAAGGAGGTACCAAATGCGGATTGATTCAGAACTACAAAGGAGGTCAATTCAGCGAGTTGAGCATTACAGGATAAAGTGCTGGGGACCTGGGCCAGGCTGTTTTGCAAATAGTGCACAGAGGCCTCAGGAGGTGAAGTAGATGTGGTGCACAGGGGTACTGTCGTTCTGGGGGAAGGCAAGGTCTTACCTCCTCCAAATTGGGACAGCAGGACCTCAGGACAGTCTGTGTTGATGGGGTCCACCATCTGTGTTCCAAGAAGCACGCTCGTTGCCAGGAGAGGAGTCCAAGAGAACCGGTCATCGACTTAGAAGATGCCTGCTTGAGCAGTTGAGGGACTCTGTCACTCCACAGGAGATTTAATTTGTCCTTCTGGTTCAGGGTGAAGACAGGGAGTCCTCAGAACATGCACACTGTGTAAACTGTTGCAGTTGCTGGCTGGAGCTGAAGTTGCAGAAGAAAAGTAGCCCTTCTGGATACTTTGTTTCTGTTGCAAAGGTTCCTGGAGCAGTCTGTGGTTGATCTGAGGTCAGAGGATGAAGTAGTAGTTGCAGAGGATTCCTGCCGGAAACATGCAAGTAGAATCTGAAGAGAACCCACAGGAGAGACCCTAAATAGCCCTGAGAGGAGGATTGGCTACCCTATCAGGTATGGACCTATCAGGAGGGGTCTCTGACGTCACCTGTTGGCACTGGCCACTCAGAGGCCTCCAGAGTGTCCCCACACCTTGCAAAGCAAGATGGCTGAAGTCTGGGACCCACTGGAGGAGCTCTGGGCTCCACCCCTGGGGTGGTAATGGATAGGGGAGTAGTCACTCTCCTTTCCTTTTTCCAGTTTTGCGATAGAGCAGGGACAAGGGGTCCATGAGCCGGTGTAGACTGTCTTATGCAAGGTGGGCACCATCTTTTCCCTTCAAAACATTTCCAGAGATCGGGGGAGGCTAACCCTCCCCTGTCTGTAACACCCTGCTCCCAAAGGAAAAGCTTTGTTCTGTCTTTCTGGGACTGAGCTGCTCAGACCCCAGGAGGGCAGAACCCTGTCTGTAAGGTGGCAGCAGCTGTAGCTGCATTGCAAGCCTCAGAGTGCTGGTTTGGCAGCACTGGGGTCCATGGTGGAGCCCCTAGGATGCATGGAATTGGCTCCCCAATACCAGTTTTGGACTGGGGGGACAATTTAATGATCTTAGACTTCTTACATGGCCATATTCGGGGTTACCATTGTAAAGCTACAGAAAGGTATTGACCTATATGTAGTGCACACGTGTAATGGCTTCCCCGCACTCACAAAGTTCTGGGAATTATCCCTGAACTATGTGGGGGCACCTTTGCTAGTACAAAGGTGCCCTCACACTTAGTAACTTTGCACTTAGCCTTCATTAAATGATGGTTAGACATATAGGTGACTTATAAGTTACTTAAGTGCAGTGAAAATGGCTGTGAGTGGCAGACCTGTGAAAGGGTTTGTCTGAGCTCCTTATGGGTGACAAAAGAAATGCTGTAGCCCATAATGATCTCCTGGAACCCCAATGCCCTGGGTCCCTAGGTACCATATACTAGGGACTTGTAAAGAGGGCCCAGTGTGCCAATTGAAATTGGTAAATGAAGTCACTAGCCTATAGTGACAAATTTAAAAGCATGGAGAACATAAGCACTGAGGTTCTGATTAGCAGAGCCTCAGTGACAAAGTTAAGCACTATACACACTCACACATTAGGCCATAAACTGTGAGCACTGGGGTCATGACCAGCAGGATCCCAGTGAGACAGGCAAAACATTCTGACATACCGGTATACCGGTAACAATGGGGGTAATATCCCAAGAAAAATGGTACTTTTCCACACAGCCCCCCCAACAAATGAGGAACAATAAGATTAACCTTGCCCATATGAGTCTTCATTGTCTAATTGGAAATATATGGAGAGTCCATCTGCATTGGAGTGGGTATTCCCAGGTTAATGTTCCACTGTAAAGTCCATACCCTGTAGGGAAATGGACCACCTCAACAGTTTAGGGTTTTCACCTTTCATTTGCTTAAGCCACAATAGAGGTTTGTGGTCTGTTTGAACAATGAAGTGAGTCCCAAACAAGTAGGGTCTCAGCTTCTTCCAGGCCCAGACCACAGCAAAGGCCTACCTCTCTATGGCAGACTAACACTTTTCTCTAGGGGTCAACCTCCTGCTGATAAAAGCAACAGGTTGATCCTGGCCCTCTGAGTTAAGTTGTGATAGTAGCCCAACCCTAATTCAGAAGCATCTGTTTGGATAATTAATTGTTTGGAGTAGTTTGGGCTCTACCAGACAGGTGCAGAGAAATGTGTCTGCTTAAGCTCCTCAAAAGCTTTCTGACAGCTAGCTGTCCACAATACCTTTTTAGGCATCTTCTTACTGGTGAGGTCATTAAGAGGGGCAACAATGGAGCCATAGTTCTTATTGAACCTCCTGTAATGCTCAGTGAGGCCTAAAAAGGCTCTGACCTGGGTCTGTGTAGTAGGGGTAGCCAAGTCCATCATGGTCTGAATCTTACCCTGTAGTGGTTCAATCTGTTCTCCACCTCCCAGGTGGCCCAGATAAACCACTTTCCCCTGCCCTATCTGGCACTTTGAAGCTTTGATAGTAAGGCCTGCCTCTTGCAGAGCCTCCAAAACTTTCCAGAGGTGGACCAGGTGGTCATCGTAGGTGGAGCTAAATACAGCAATATCATCTAAGTATGCTGCACAGAAAGCTTCCAAACCTTGGAGGACGCTATTCACCAGCCTCTGAAAAGTGGCAGGTGCCTTTTTCAAACCAAAGGGCATATCAGTGAATTGATAATGCCCCCCTATGGTTGAAAATGCAGTTTTTGGTTTAGCGTCTTCTGCCAATTTGATCTGCCAATACCCTGCAGTCAATTCAAAGGTGCATAGATACTTGGCAGATGCCAGTGTATCTATTAGCTCATCTGCCCTAGGTATAGGGTGAGCATCAGTTTTGGTTACAGTATTGAGACCCCTATTGTCCACACAAAACTGCATTTCTCTTTTTCCATCTTTGCTATGCAGTTTGGGGACCAGCACCACTGGGATGGCCCAGGGGCTATCAGAAATCTCAATAACTCCTAGATCCAACATTTTCTGAACCTCTGTTTTAATGCAATCGCTAACATGGTCAGGCTGCCTGTAAATTTTACTTTTGACAGGTAAACTGTCTCCTGTGTCAATTGTATGTTCACACCAAGTCGTTGTACCATGTATGAGAGAGAAGAGGTCAGAAAACTGTCCTAGGAGATTTTTGCAGTCCTCATTCTTCTCAGCAGTGTGGCAGTCTGCAAGAACCACTCCTTCCACTAAGCCATCCGCTTCAGTGGTGGAGAAGAGGTCATGGAGAGGGTCACTCTCTTCCTCCTGCCCCTCATCTGTGGCCATGAGCAGGGTTAAGTCAGCCCTGTCATAGTAAGGTTTCAGGCGGTTGACATGAAGCACCCTAGGGGGGCTTCTGGCAGTGCACAATTCTACCAGATAGTTGACCTCACCTTTCTTTTTCACAAAGAGATGGGGTCCACTCCATTTGTCCTGGAGTGCTGTTGGGGCTACAGGCTCTAATACCCACACCTTCTGTCCTCAGTGGGACTCTGTAAGGACAGCCTTCTGGTCATGCCATTGCTTTTGGAGTTCTTGGCTGGCCTGAAGGTTTTTAGTGGCCTTTTTCATGTACTAGATCTTAGGCCAAGCACATAGTCAACAATGTCTTGCTTTGGAGGTTTTAAAGGTTGTTCCCAACCCTACTTAACAAGAGCAAGGAGACCCCTAACAGGGTGACCAAATAGGAGTTTAAAGGGGCTGTACCCCACTCCTTTTTGGGGTACCTCCCTGTAGGCGAAAAGGAGGCATGGCAAGAGGACATCCCATCTCCTTCTGAGTTTTTCAGAGAGTCCCATGATCATGCTTTTGAGAGTTTTAATAAACCTCTCAACCAATCCATTTGTTTGTGGATGATAAGGGGAGTTGAACTTGTAGGTAACACCACACTCCTTAAAACATTGCCTTGAGGTATGCAGACATGAGGTTACTACCTCTGTCTGATACAACTTCCTCAGGGAAACCCACCCTGGAAAAGATTCCCAAGAAGGCTTTTGCCACTGCAGGTGCCGTAGTGGTCCTGAAGGGGATAGCTTATGGATACCTTGTGGCATGGTCTACCACCACAAGGATGAATCTATTGCCAGAAGCTGGTGAAGGGTCAAGGGGCCAACAATATCAACCCCTACCCTTTCAAAGGGCACCCAACCACTGGCAGTGGATTTTACGGGGCGCTTTGGGGTGCCACTAGTATTGCAACTGGCTTGGCAGGTGACACAGGAGCAACAAAACTCCTTTGTGTCTTCTGACATATGGGACCAGTGAAAATGTGGAACACATTTGTTCCATGTTTTACTCTGGCCTAAATGACCAGCCAAGGGAAAGTCATGAGCTAGAGTTCGGAGGAATTCCCTGTACTGAAGGAGGATGACCAGTCTCCTGGTGGCAACAGGTTTAGGGTCCCCTGCTTCAGTACAGAGGAGATTATTCTCCCAGGAAACTCTCTAGTGTGGGATAGGTCTGCTGTGCCACACCCAGTTCCTCCCTGGCAGGCCACCTGCACCCAAAAGCTCAGTTGTATCAACTTCCAGCTCCTCTGGTGTAGGTTCTGCACAGGGAGAGGATTCCTCATCCTCAAAAAGGGAATCATCTGGAGAGGGAGGGATAGTGGACAAGGGTTTGCTCTTCCTACCCTTAGTTTTTGGGAGCACTTGGTCCATTGTTCCAGGATCCAAGTTTCCCTTTCCTCTTTGCTTCTTGGTCTGAGCCCTAGTAAGAGCAAAGATATGCCCAGGAATGCCCAGCATTGCTGCATGGGCCTCCAACTCCACCTCAGCCCAAGCTGAAGTCTCCAAATCATTGCCCAGCAGACATTCTATAGGTATGTCAGTGGCTACACAACTTTCTTTGGACCAGTAACACCCCCCCAGTTGAGAAGTTGAGATGCAAAACAGCCATGGGGTGGCTAACAGTGTTGCTATGGGAATACATCACTTGGTACTAATGACCAAGTAGGTGCTGCTCAGGGGCAACCAGTTCTCCAGCACCATTGTGACACTGGCACCTGTGTCCATATAAGCCTCAACCTGAACACCTTTAATCAGGGGTAGTTGCTTGTACTTATCCATACTAAGGGGACAAGCAACTCATGTGGTGAGGTCAATGCCACCATCAGAGACTAACAAAGCCTCAGTGATCTCCCTAACTAGACCAACCCCCAACTACATTACCAATGGTAAGCCAAGCTACACCCTTTGATTGGCTATTAGTAGCGCTCTTCCCACGCCACTGCTATTACTAGGGGCATTAGTGGTTGCAGTAGGGGTTGTGGTGGTGGGAGATTTGGTGTTTCCTTTTGGACAATAAGGATCAGTTGCCCAATGACCTTTGACTTTACACTGATAACACCATGGCTTTTTCTGACTGTGAGAACAGGATTTGGACCCACCATCCCCAGAGGATTTTTGTGGGTCTGATGAAGACTCAGAAGATTTGTTTATCTTTGTCCCCACCCTTGTCATGTGACTTACCATCCTTCTTCTTGCTGACCTTGTCACCCCCTGTATGAACTTTTCTGTTCACCCTTGTTCTGACCCATTTGTCTGCGAGCCCTCATACTTAGGGCCATATGTACTAAAGCATTTTTCGATAGACACAGAATGGGTAAAATCCTTTGGTACATCTGGCCCTTAGTAACTTTGCATCTAGCCTTCATTAAATGAAGGTTAGACATATAGGTGACTTATACGTTACTTAAGTTCAGTGAAAATGGCTGTGAAATAATGTGTGCACTATTTCAAACAGGCTGCAGTGGCAGTCCTGGGAAAGGGTTTGTCTGAGCTCCTTATGGGTGGCAAAAGAAATGCTGCAGCCCATAAGGATCTCCTGAACCCCAATGCCCTGGGTACCTAGGTACCATAAACTAGGGAATTATAAGGGAGGTCCAGTGTGCTAATTTAAATTAATAAATGAAGTCACTACCCTATAGTGACAAATTTAAAAGCAGAGAGCGCATAAGCACTGAGGTTCTGATTAGTAGAGCCTCTGTGACACTTTTAAGTACTATACAGACACACACATTAGGCCATAAACTATGAGCACTGGGGTCCTGACCAGCAGGATCCCAGTGGGACAGGCAAAGCATACTGACATACAGGTAAAAATGGGGGTAACATGCCAAGAAAGATGGTACTTTCCTACACAGTAGTATTTTGTATTTGTGCTCCAAACAGTTGTGGTTCTGTGAGAAACTACCTTTTTTGACATGGTAGCCCTGCCACTTTTTGCCTGGAAAATGTGGTTTCAAACTGTAAGTGCTTGTGCCCCTGCTAAACAGGTTCCCAGGACAGATCTCTTTACTTAAAACTGTACTATGCTTGGCACTTCAGTCACCCTTGTATGTCCCTTGTAAATAGTACCCCTGGTACCTAGGGCATGGGTTCTGAAGAGGACCCCCCCTAGAACTGCAGCACCAAGTGTGCCACTCTAAGATACCCCATACCAGACTCAAGCAGACTGCAATTTCAATTGCATGACAAGGTATATTTATAAGTTGCAAACTCTACATGACACTAACCAAGAGTGCTATGTCTAGTAACACTCCATGCAATATAGATTTGTCACCCCCCTGGCAGGCTTCTAGCCCCAAGACAGGATACACTATACTGCATGTGAGGGCATATGTGTGCAATGGCAAATATGCTCCTACTGTGTCTTTGCAAATGCTTAAGACATAGTACATGTACAGGGAAGCCACAGTGAATACATGTGCTGGACACTGGTCATTATGAGTTCCACAGCTACATGATAGTCTCTCTGAACACTGAGCTGTTTGGTATCAAACAAATCAGAATAATAAACCCACACTGATGCCAGTGTTGGATTTGTTTGTTAAGTGTACCTAGAGGGTACATTAAAGGTGCTCCCTGCAAAATCGAATAGCCCTGGCAGTGTTGCTAACTGGTCCTAGCCAGCCTGCCACCATCAGACAGAAGTCTGGACTATCAGGGTGGGAGCCTCTGCTTTGAGGATCCAGAACATTGAGGTTTCCTGGGTATAGCCATTACACCTCCTCCCCAGGAAGGCCCCTTGAACCAGAGGTCATTTTCAAAGGATTTACCACCATTATTCCCCCACTTTGAGTGGGAAAACTGGCAGGAAAACTTAGCCAGAATAAGATAGCCAGAATAGCAGGAATGGCCACCCTCAGTCTGCACCACCCCTCAGGTGTGGCAGGCGAGGTTATCACTCCATTTCATTTTCATCCATCTTGAATGGTAGGAAAATAGCCAATCAGGATTAGGCATGTGACCCCTTCCAGCAGGAAGTGGTCACTAATTGGGTGCACCCACCCTAAAGTAGGTGGCCCATTAGCCACTATCAGGTACTCTCCCTAACACCCACTAAATTCAGTATTTAGTGGGCATCCTTACACCTACAGACACGTTTTGATGGTCACAAAAAGACCAGGAACAAAGAAGACCAAAGGCATGAGAACAGTAGTCTTGCTCCAAGAAGAAAAAGGTGCCAAACATTGCTTGCTACTTTTAGGGCTTGACAATCGCTGCTGAGTACCTCCATCCTTCTGCAAATTGCCAAGAACCTCCCTCAGAGTGAAAGTATCACTCTCCTGAAACCGTTAAGCAATTCAGCGAAGTCCACTTCACTGACCAGCAGCTGACCAACAAGCAGGGCACAGCAGCCTGACAAAAATCCACATGACAAACCTGAAGGACAAAGACTACCAATGTACCAAACTTAGTGGTACTTTAACTTACAGGGCCTGAGACGCACCTTTGCCCTGGGTACTGCAACCCCCAACTTCAGATACACAGAAGCAAAGCCCACTCCAGACGCTCAAAAACACAGAAGCAACCACCAGTCAACGAACTTCAGAAAACCTGAGGACTACCCTCCAGAGTGGCCCTGCTGACCTGCAGTATACACTCCAAGTGGCCTGTGCCTGGCTCCACAGCCTCCCTGATGCTCGACTCTTGGCTAACCTATCTGCACCCCACCTGGCCTCTCTGGCCCCTGCGTTGTTAATCCAGCTGTGCTCCAGTGTTCCCTAGTCTATTGTGACCGCTACTCTCCAAGGGGGCCATCGGGCTTATCTTTAAGTCCATCTGTGCAGTTTGTTTCCAAGTGGTCCCCTTCTCTGCTTTGCCCCAGCTCCAAGAGTTTCAGCCGCTGCTCCACTTGAACCAGGACCACCCGATCTTCTCTGGCTGGACTACAGGACATCTCCACAACCTCAACCTAAAAATAGAAGGTGACACTTGTGAGAGCATTGCCTGCTTTTACATGCCATTTTAAAACTATCCATTCATTCCTTTGGTGCGTAATTAGGCACAACAAGCATATATTTTCTAAATTTTGAAAAATCACAACAAAATAAGTATTTACTATGTATTGATGATCTTGGTATTTTTGTAAATTGGTCTTAAGTTATTCTTCCAAGTGCGTATCCACATTTATTGACACTGTGAGTACAACAAATGCTTAGCACATCTCCAAGATAAGCCAAGCTGCTCACCCACACTGCCACAAAAAATATAGCATTAGGTGGTCTGCTTTTTACCTATGGATATCAAAGTGGGGTTGCTTGGACTCTTTGCACTGTGCACGCCATTTTCATACACTACATAGAGATCCAGCCTCCTACAGGTTCTACTCTAGTAATTTCATAATCCGTGACTGTCAATTCTCCTTTTAAAAAATGTGGGGTTCTCCTCCCTCCCATAGTGATAAAAAATATATACTAGTTTCTCTAAAAAAATGAAAGAATGAAATGGTGAAAAATACAGAGGAAGAATTCAAAAAATAAAATAACCTGGATGTTCAGTGGCAAGCAGTGGAATGGCAAAGAATCATTGTCGGAACTGGAGTGTCTTTTTCATAGTGTGTTTAGCAGATGTTCACAATTGTCTAATATATATCAGGTGTGGACTGCTAACATCCCTCCAATAGAGATACAGCCATAGTCAATGGTGCACGGGTACCACAACTGACTCCCACCATCATGGGGCCCCCACTGGTACACCACCAGCTCAACTGTGTTATCTAATTGTGGTTGGCACAATGCTGCCTTCCTGACGGCGACAGAGTGCTACTCTCCAGCATTGGAGTCCACCGCATCGGCTGTAGGATCCAGCTAGCGTGACAGGGAACACTCTGTCGACACAGACGGCAGTTGAACATCAATAGATCTAAATACAGCAATCAGAACACTGTCAGCTTGGTGGAATACTTGGGGCCACCCCTGTGGTGGATTTACAGTAAAACTGCCAAGATCTAAACCAGGCCCCTAGTTTTCATAGGAACAGTGTTTTTGTTTTGCAAATAACTTGGCGCTGTTTAACAAATCTTCACTAAAGTTTCAAAACTAGCCCAAACCGTTGCACCTAATTTTGCAGAAAGGTAGCATTTGGTCTGGAAAGGGCTCTTTTTGTGATTTGGTGTAAACCTTTTCAATAGCTTTTGAGATATTAAAGGAAAAATAAATATAGATATCTAGGGACTTGTACCCTCAGTGGATCCATCAACCGTTGGATTAGCGTGCAAAAGCAAGGTCCTGAGTCACAGGCTGCAACCTGAGAGAAAAGTTGCCTCTGTCATTTTATTCATCAGGGAAACAGTCCTAAAGGCTGAAAAATAGCCTGCAAATTAGATGACGCAGTCAAGACAGATGTTCACTGACCCCATATTTCTGTAGCAGAAGTTGCAAAAATAGGTATGATGGGCAAGCAATTGCCTAAAAATGTTTTGATTTTTTCCCCGGATCCACTGCGGGCTTGGCACAGTTCCCTGTGTAAATCTGATGGATCAGTGGATTTCGCCGTGATTTAAAAAAATATTTCTACTCACTCACCCGCTCACACACCCACATAGACACCAACACACACACTCACAAACGGACACAGTCACACATCCACTAACACACCCACACACCTATTCACAGACCCATACAGACAAGCAAACACACACCCACTCACAGACCCATTGAGACACTGTCATATCCACTCACAGACCCTCGCAAACACTCTCAGACTCACTCACAGAATCTTTCAAGCCCACTCACACATCCTTCACAGGTCCACACAGACAATCTCACACCCACTAACAGACCCACATAAACACTCTCACACCCACTCACAGACCCAGAAAAACACTCACACACCCACTCACTGACCACATGGACACTTTCAGATCTACTCACAGGCCTACAGAGGCACACCCACACCTACTCACAGACCCACACAGACACTGACACACCTACTCACAGACCCACACAGACACACACACACCCTTCACAGACTTGTAGACACACATCCACTCACAGACCCACACAAACAGACACTCCCCCACTCACATAACCACACAGACACTCATACATCCACAAAGACACTCACATACAAGCTCAGAAACCCATGGAGACGGTCTCACACCTACTCGCAGACCCACACAGACACTCTCAGACCCACTTACAGACCCACACTAATACTCTCACACCCACTCACACACCCAGACAGACACTCTCACACCCACCCCCACACACAGACAGACATTCTCACACCCACTCTGACAACTCTTGACAGACCCACACAGATATTCCCACTGACTCACAGAACCACTCACAGACCCAGAGAGACACTCACACACTCACCCACAGACATACATGGACACTCTCAGATTGAGGCAGGCCTACAGAGACACTCACACACCCACTCCCAGACCCACACAGATACTCACACACCCCTTTACACACCCATACAGGCACTGACACAACCACTCACAGATCCACACAGACACTTCCTCACTCACATACTCACACACTTGCACACCAACACGCACAACCACACAGACACTCACACACCCACTCACAGATCCATGGAGAAGCTGTCACACCCACTTACAGACCCACACAGACACTCTCACACACCTAGACAAACATTCTTACACTCACTCACACACCTAGACAAACATTCTGACACACACTCTGACACCCTTTGACAGACCCACACATACATTCTCACACCCATTTACAGACCCACACAGACACTCCAACACCCCTTTACACACCCATACAGGCACTGACACAACCACTCACAGATCCACACAGACACTTCCTCACTCACATACTCACACACTTGCACACCAACACGCACAACCACACAGACACTCACACACCCACTCACAGATCCATGGAGAAGCTGTCACACCCACTTACAGACCCACACAGACACTCTCACACACCTAGACAAACATTCTTACACTCACTCACACACCTAGACAAACATTCTGACACACACTCTGACACCCTTTGACAGACCCACACATACATTCTCACACCCATTTACAGACCCACACAGACACTCCAACACCCACTCACAGACCCAGAGAGACACTCACACACCCACTTGGGCACTCTCAGATCCACTCACAGGCCTACGATACACTCAATAGCCACTCACATACCCACACAGACACTCACACACCCACTCACAGACCCATAGAGAAACTGTCACACCAACTCACAGACCCACACAGACACATACAGCCCCACTCACAGACTCACATAGACACTCTCACACCTCCTCATACATCCATACAGTCTCACACCAGCTCACATACCCAGACACTATCACACTCACTCTGACATCCTTGAAAGGCCCACACATACATTCTCACACCCACTCATTTACCCACACACTCTCACACCCACTCACAGTCCCAGTGAGAGACTACCACACCCACTGTAAGACATCCACTGACACTCTCAGACCCACACAAATACTCACACACCCAACCACAGACCCACATAGACAATCACACAGACCTGCACAGACCCATACAGATACTAACATACCCACTCACATACTCAGAGACCTACTGAAACACTCCCACAACCACTCACAGACCCACAGAGACATTCACACCTATTTACACATCCAGAGATATACCCACATACCCAATCACACACCCACATGGATAGTCTCAGTCCTACTAACAGACTTACAGAGACACTCATAGACCCACTCACAGACCCACACAGACACTCTCACACCCACTCACAGATCAAGCAAAACACTCACACACCCACTCATTGACCCCGATAGACACTCACACATCCATTCAAAGACCCACAGAGACACTGACGTACACAGTGACAGACCCACACAAATACTCACACACCCACTCACAAACTCATGGAAACATTCTCACACCCACTAATAGACCCACCCAGACACATGCACATCTACTCTCAGACTGACACAGACACACTCAAGCACCCACTCAGAGACCCATAGAGACAGTTACACTCCCACTCACAGATTGAAAAAGACTTACGCTCACTCACTCACAGACCCATTAAAACCCAAACACTTAGACACCCATTGATAAAGCCAGAGAGACAGTGACACACCCACTCACAGACCAGAAGAGACACACACACCTACTCACAGACTCACAGAGACACTGAAATACCCAGTGACAGACTCACATAGTCACATACTCACTCAGAAATCCACATAAACCTTTTCACACACACTCAGGCTTAATCAGAGAGTCATTCACACACTCAGAGGCATACACATTCACTGACACATCTGCTGCTACAGTGAAAACCACTCAGATCTAATGATACTGTAGTGTTACTGGTGTGAAGTGAATGAGTGATTTTGGTTTGTGAGTCTGTAAATGTGATTTTTTTAATTGTTTAAATGCAATGGGAAAACTGTGTTTAACAATAGGATTGCTTCTGAAAAAGAACGTTTGTGTTTATAATGTGTATGCGGTATCTTCACACAAAACAGGATGCAGTCTTTCAAGTTCAGGAGGAACACCCTTTTGCCTTCCTCTGTCAAGTAAACTCCAACAGTGCATAGCAGCAGAATTTCAGATCCACCTGAAAATCCCTACCACATGTGGTTTCTTTGGAAGAGTTTTATAAAGGGTTAACCGCACAGACCGTTCAGAAGTGATATAAGTTAAATATGAAAGAAAGGATGTGATAAAACAAATTATGCTGATGTGGCGCAAGGAGGTGCTAGGAGCTCTTAATCTGCCCCTCAATGTGTTCTGAAAGTAGATTTAGATGATTTATTACAGTAAATAAATGAATAATACAGTTGTCGACCCAGTCAAAACACAAGCTGGTACTTATACACCATGCTTTACTTTCACAGAAGCAACTATCACCATCATACTAGTTTAGGTAGAGAGTATGTGACACAATGTAGTAAAATAGATTTCCACACCCCCATCCAGACATTGTGTGATTCAGTCTTAGAGCTATAGAATCCAAAAATAACTCTGTCACAAATAGATGTAGACAACCATACAGCCAGGTATAGAACTAGTTACTGACTAATTTACCTACTGATATACCTATTTACAAAACCATAGGTGCCTTATACATGTAGTGAGGGGTGACAGAGACATTCACACATTTACTCACATACCTACACAACACTTTTGTACACAAAACAAACAAAGCCACTTTGACACACAATTACATACCCAAACATTCACTAACACATCAAGTAATCAATCCATACTGTTACTTACATACCCACTTAGACACCCATTGAGTTAGTAGGACAGGCAGTTATACACTTACATAGTTAATGAGAATAGAAATCCATGTAAACAGCCACAGAGGCACTTATACAGTCACTCAGATATGTACTCAAAAACTGAAACATTTAGTGACTTATCCATAAAGTAACTCATAAATGCATCTATAAATGCAGAGAGACAGACTTACAGTGTGAATAACACACTGTATAAATGATACAGTTATATGTTTAGTTATGTTTTCAGAAAAGTGCTTATAAACCCAGATTTAGTATAGCTAAAGAGTAACTGCCACACTGAGAAAGACACTAAGAAAACCATTTACGCACCCATTTAATAACCTATACTTCCATTAACATACTCATTGACAGTAATGCACCCACTGATATAACCATGCACACAATAATGCAGGCACTGAGACACTCCGGTACATACCGATGTAGATACTGACACACCTTGGCACATCCTCATACAGTCAAACAATAATGCAGTCAGTAAGACAACCAGGCACACACTGATACAGGGATTGACATGTCCTACAACCACTAATACAGCTAATAACACACCAGGCATACATCAATACAGTTATTGACTCATCGCTCCAGACATTAATACAGAGACTAATACACCCAGACACACACAAGTGCAGCCACTGACAGATCCATGCACACACTGATATAGACACTGACATATTGAACCAGACATTAATGCAGCTCTTAGACACACAGGCACAATCTGATGCAGATACTGACACAGCTGCTAACACACTGATGCAGCCACTGAGGCAGCCAGCCACAAACCTATGTAGACACTGACACACCCAGTCATACACTGATACTGCCACTGGCACACCCAGACAAATGCTAATGCACACACTAATGAAGACACTGACTAACACAATTAAGAAGTGATATAGCCTCTGATACACAGGCACTCTCCAATGTATGCATTGACACACAGAGGCACACATTAATCAGCTACTTACACACCCAGCCAAACTCAAATACAGCTACTTACACATCCAGGCACATACTGTGGTAACTAACCCAGCCAAACACTAAAACATCTAGTGAGACACTGAGGCACACACAGATTCAGAGACTGACACACCCAGGCACACACTGATACAGCTTCTCAGACAGCCACACACCAAATGCAGATACTGACACACCCAGCCAATCATTAATGCAGACAATGACACACTCAGTCAATCATGAATGCACCCACTAACACATCCATATATGTACTGTGGGAAAGTCCTCCTTTTTGCCCTAGTCACCCTTAAACTTTTTAGACAGATACTGGTGGTTACTGACTCTTGGCTGTGCCCTGGGTACTGCTTACCAGTCCCAGGTCTCCTGGGACGCATAGCCAAAGAGGGCTCCAGTCCCATGGCAAGTGCTCTGTGTAAAGTGGATATGCCAATTTGACCAATTATAATTGGCAGTATCAACCTACGTATATGTCCCTAGTATATGGCAGGGCATGTAGGTTTAGGGACTCCAGCATAGGTAGTGCACCCATAGGTGCACTGCTAGGGTGCCTAGTGTCATTTTTAATGCAGGCCTGCCTTGCTGGCTTTTTTTTATTAAAGTTACATGAAAATTCGACTTTGGAATTAAAACTACTTTCAAAGTCTTAAACTACCTTATTTTCACATATAAACCCCTAAAGTGTACCCTAAGTGCCCCTAAGGCTGGGTACATGCAATGTTTAGCAGGGAGCTTATATAAATTGTTTTATAAACCTGGTGCGGTAAAATAGTCTAATTTGTTTTTCTCTCACTAAACTGAATGGGTTCCATAGGCTCAAATGTGGATACTTTATTGTCATTAATAAAGTCCCAACAGGAGCTGGATTTTTCAAATTTGGTATCAAACTGATTGTTATAATAAATACAACAACTGCCAATCTTGAATTTAACATAACTAATTCAGGGAAAGAGTTTTAAAACTCTACCTGAAAGTTGCCAACTTCAGCTCTGCAGTGCCCTTCTCTGATTGACCAGCCTCTGGCAGCTTGGCCGGGCTGCCTTGATGGGGTTTGAAGTGGCCTGGGCTGAACACAAAGAATGTGCCTGGGGAAGGAGATCTGCCTCAACAGATGGTAAAACAGGATGGAAGAAAAGCAGTCAAACTGGTCTTGAAAGGAGGGAAGGATATTTGGAGCAGCTCAGGACCTCCCCAATTTCCTGCAAACCCAGACAACCAGGTGACCTCTTGATTAGAATAGGAGGCACACTAGTGGGTGGCCCCCCCACCCCTGCTTTTCACCCCAGGAGCAAGGATAAATTAGGCAGAGCTGCACCCACACCTCAGATCCCTACAAGGAACAACATCAGAAGAAGGACTGCCTGTTGGACCCCTGACCTGTACCTGGACACTGTACTCTGAAGGGCTGACCCAGCTGCACACTTGGGCTTCACCACAAAAAGGACTTTGCCTGGCTTCAATTGGTTCAAAAAGGTCTCTCTGCTTTATAAAGGTGAAAAATAGCTATACAGTGTCCCCTGCATCAACTCCTGAAGGAACTTACCAGCTGACCACTGTTGAGTGGTCATTTTGGAGTTTGAGCCAGGTGCATGTTGGGAGTTGAAGTCCTAGCCTTCAAGGAGCAACTTAGAACTTCTGGAACATTGGGATGAACTGTGGACTCCTAAAGGAGCTTCAAATACCTTCTGGAAGAAGATCCAGAAGTTTGAAGAAGATTGGAGAACTTTTAGCAAAAAGCTCAATAAAGGGACCGACCCACTGTGTGAGTCAAGCCAGCTTACCTCAACCGTGACCCGGCCTGACTTGCAGGTTCGTCCGACTAAAAAGGTCCAGAATCCCAGACCTCCAGGATTTTAATGGGGGCTCCTGGAAAGGTGATCCGATGATCTTGCATTGAAATAGGCTTTCTGTGGAGGTTCGACCCCCATCGGAAGGAAAAAGCTCAAAAAAAGTGAAAAATTCTGAATGTAAAAAGTTGACAAGGACTTCTTTCACAGCAGATCCCAGGAGGTCTCCAGGGATGTCAGATCAACATTCAACTTCGGCTCCTAAGAAAATATGCATCCTAAAAAATCATCTAAGTCTGAATGTAGAACTCTTCACTGAGGTCTCCTGTGATACATATCCAAAGAGGGCTCCAGGGAGGCCAGATCTTATTGGTGACTTTGTCCTGCTGAACAAAATCTTCAAGAAAAATACCAAGTCCGAAGGTAAACTTTTGATGAGGCCTCTGGCTTGCTGTAGCAGACCAGGGTTCCATTGCGGTCGGCCTTAAACTTGGACTTTGCCCTGGTCAATTTTAGTTTCCAAGCATTAAAAAACATTCATTCTTTAAAGATTCATATCGCCGGTTCGCTTATTTGATTTTATTTATTCTGGTGTCAAATTAAAAATAAATGTTTCCTAATTTTCTAAATTGGTTTTGGATTTGTAAACTGTTTCCTGTGTTTTATTTTAGTACTGTTTTGTGATACTTGAATCCTTTGCACACTTTGGGTGTCTTTACGACTCTGACGGTAGTAAGGACACAGTGGCGGACTGAAAGCCACATTAAGACCGTGGTGGTTGTGCCACGGTCGTATCACCAGCACCACCACTTCTACACTGGAAGGGCTGGCAGTGCTGGTGGTCCTAATCCCCCTGGGCAGTGCTACAAGGGCCCCTGCACTGCCCATTCACTTGGAAATGGGAATGGAATGGGGACCACATGGCCAGTCCCAACTCGCTTTTCACTGTCTGCTTTGCAAACAGTGAAAAGCGTGATGGCTGCTGGCGCATCCTACGCACCACAGCATTGCATCCAGCTCTATTATAAGCTGGTGTCAATGTTGTGGGCTGTTTCCCTCTAGCCTAGCAGGAAACTCATAACAGGGGCCGCAGGAAGGGGACCACAATGGTGGTAACCTGACAGCGGGACTTCAGCGGATGGCCTTTTCTGTCCATCGGAGTGTTAATAACGCCCTTAGGCTCCTAAGTTAAGCCTTGTTGCTCGTCCCTAGCTATCAAGGGTTGAGCTGGCGTTAATTTTTTAAGGCCTAACTATGTCTAGTGGGGGTTAGTGACCCATTGCTAAGTGTAGTTACTTACCTGCCATTAGCAATAATCCACTTTCCAACTTGCACTGATGCAGAGACTGACACACCCATCCAAAAAGTGATGCAGACGCTGACATCCTCATTATTATATGCAAATTAACGCACATTGAGTGGCTGTTAAATAGTGACCTAACTATTTATGTAACTACTTCAATGCTTAAACTATGCAATTTAATATTATGTCATCTGAAGCTAAATACATTGGTTTTTGTTTGCTTTTCATATATTCAGTTGTATTTACACTTAAAGATTTAGAATGCAAAAAGACAGAAAAAGAAGAAACAAAAGACAGCATACCATCTTTCTACAACTCAGAGTGAAAATGGATGCAATGTAGAGAATGTGGTTAAACAGAAAAGAGTTGCTGGTAAGAAAACTAAATGTTTATTAAAATAGTATATGGAAAATGCAAAGTGAGCTCAACCATACAAGTAAAAAGCAAGATTTGAAATCAGTTAAGACAGGAGATACAGTAAGTGATATTGAAAGTAATACATCTAATAAGAAAGAAAATAGTTTAACAAGAAGACAGAAGCTATTTAGTGAAATAAGAGTTAGAATCATTCAAAGCATGGTAATGCAGAATTTGGTGCAAACTGTGAAGCAGTAAAAAAGGAGATAAAAGGAGAAGAGAAGCAGTGGAACAAATGCAACATATTGAGAATGTAGTTAAGAAGGCATTTGCACTTCTGAATAGAAGTTATTTTTGTACAATTTCCAGAGCATAATGGAAGCATGTGTGTAGTACTGAGTCTTTCTTTTGTGATGAAAGCTACTTCCAAAAGAATATATTAGAGTGCTTGCAGTTGAAACAACTGGTTGTTTCTATAAGGTGAAAAATGTAATTCCCATTGCGAAAGAGAAGGTGGTTCCTAGAAAAGTAGAGTAAGATATAGCTGAAAGGGTAAAAGGTAGGCCTGGACATGCTCCTGTGTATGGACAAAAAATGACCACAGCACTCAAACAGTGTACAAATTGTAAGCGTATAGGTACAATCTTATATGTAGCAGGTAAGTAAATAAAGCATTCAAAGTTCTTCTTGATGTTCCAGTAGGTCTTTAATTCAGATTAATAGTCGCAAAGTACAGTCAAACAGGCACAGTCAACATGTGTTTCGTCACCAATGTGACTTCCTCAAGGCTGTAACAAAATATACAGTAACGGGTTTAAGGAATGTAAATGTAAACCGGAACAAATATTCCTTGAAAATAGCTAGTGTGAGTGTAAAGACATGGCAAACAAAACCAGTGTGCAAACATGATGTAGTAACCTGTACAAACAAGATCGTGGGAATTGCTTCCATAGTGAAAACAGAAAGTGGAGCCCAATGAACATATCCCAACAATGTGTATATATACCACTTCAAATGTACGTTAAAAGTGACTTATATATAGCATGGTGTTAAACCATGGTCCCCATATTACGCGGCTACCCAGTGTAATATCACAATTGCAATGAGATCAATGAAAGGGGTGCAAATAGATGGTAAAGCTGCCTACCTATTTTGTCAGTAATGGGAAGGAGTACCTTAGCGAAGTATGTAAAGGAGATACCTGGGCAAATAAGAAAGGTAGAGAGAGGAGGGAAGAAGAGAAGGTGAAAATGAAGAAAAGGTACAGATTGGTGAATGGCATGACTAAAATAGAGTCAAAGTCAAAAGTAGAAGGGGTGAGTTGAAGAATGGAATCACACTACCTGCGCATGAACAGGTGTAGAAAGGGCGTCAGAATCCAAGTGAAGAACCGTCAGTTGTAAGACGACGTCTCCCTAGTAGTATCATCCAATATAACGGATAAGTGTGCCAAAATAACGAAGGTAGGTAGGACCCTGGTAAGTCCTAGGATAAATTGAAGGTAAGTATATTGAGGTTGTCAAGAACAAGACAAACAAGATCTACAGCGTAAAGAGGCATACGGCCTCTGGTGAGTTTTTAAATATTCTCCATATTGGTTAACCGTATATGAAGGAGCAGCAGTTATTGAAAGCGCGATGTAAAATAATTGTAAAAGTGAAGGCAGTACGGGTATCATAAGTAAAACAACAAGTAGTGGCAAAGTGTAAAATTGAAGGTAGCACGAGCACCATAAGTAGAGAGACAAATGGTGGCAAAACGCGTTAATTAGGGGAAGAAGGCCGGTGTGTTTCCAAAATTATAACATTTAAAATTATAAAAGAAAGTCTGTATGCATGGTAAAAATGTGAACCCTTTATGGCAGTGGTGAGACGACAGTATAAGGCGTAATGTTGGTGCCATGTATTGTGGGACTTGCGCTAAGTAGTATGGTAAGAAATGCGGTGTAGGAAGGTAGCCTCTTTCTAGCCTTGTTACCCCCACTTTTGGCCTGTTTGTGAGTATATGTCAGGGTGTTTTTACTGCCTCACTGGGATCCTGCTAGCCAGGGCCAAGTGCTCATAGTGAAAACCCTGTGTTTTCAGTGTGTTTTATATGTGTCACTGGGATCCTGCTAGCCAGGACCAGAGTGCTCATAAGTTTGTGGCCTATATGTGTTCCCTGTGTGGTGCCTAACTGTATCACTGAGGCTCTGCTAACCAGAACCTCAGTGTTTATGCTCTCTCTGCTTTTAAAATTGTCACTGCAGGCTAGTGACTAATTTGACAAATTCTGATTGGCACACTGGAACACCCTTGTAATTCCCTAGTACATGGTACTGAGGTACCCAGGGTATTGGGGTTCCAGGAGATCCCTATGGGCTTCAGCATTTCTTTTTCCACCCATAGGGAGCTCAGACAATACTTACACAGGCCTGCCACTTCAGCCTGAGTGAAATAACGTCCACGTTATTTCACAGCCATTTTACACTGCACTTAAGTAACTTATAAGGCACCTATATGTCTAACCCTCACTTAGTGAAGGTTAGATGCAAAGTTACTTAGTGTGAGGGCACCCTGGCACTAGCCAAGGTGCCCCTACATTGTTCAGGGCAATTTCCCCTGACTTTGTGAGTGCGGGGACCTCATTATACGCGTGCACTACTACATATAGGTCAAAACCTATATGTAGCCTCACCATTGTCGCTCTGAACATGGCCATGTAACATGTCTAGGATCATGGAATTGTCACCCCAATACCATTCTGGTATCGGGGTGTCAATTCCATGCATCCCCATGTCTCCAGCATAGAGCCAAACTACTGCTGCTGCCAACCCTCAGACAGGATTGTGCCCCCCTGGGCAGCCCAGTCCCAGGAAGGCAGAACAAAGGATTTCCTCTGAGAGAGGGTGTTACACCCTCTCCCTTTGGAAATATGTGTGAAGGGCCTGGGAGGAGTAGCCCCTCCTAGCCTCTGGAAATGCTTTGAAGGGCACAGATGGTGCCCTCCATGCATAAGCCAGTCTACACCGGTTTAGGGATCCCCCCCAGCCCTGCTCTGGCGTGAAACTGGACAAAGGAAAGGGGACTGAGCCTGACCAGCACCTCCCATGGGATGTAGAGGTGTGAGGGCACAATGGACAGCTCTGAGTGGGGATTGTCAGCAGGTGACATCAGAGACCCTCCTGACAGGTGCTTACCTTTCTCTGTAGCCAAGCTTCCTCTGTAGGCTATTCAGGGTCTCCCCTGTAGGCATCTCACCAAATAACAAATGCAAGAGCTCACCAGAGTTCCTCTGCACTTCCCTCTTCGACTTCTGCCAAGTATTGACTGCTGACTGCTCCAGGGCGCCTGCATAACTGCAACAAAGTTGCAAGAAGACTACCAGCAACATTGTAGCGCCTCATCCTGCCGGCTTTCTTGACTGTTTCCTGGTGGTGCATACTCTGAGGGCTGTCTGCCTTCACCCTGCACTTGTTACGTACTGTGCTGGACTTTTCACCTCTGGATACCAGGTTTGTGAATACACCAGGTCTTCTACAGGTTCTGGATACTCCCAGATAAGGGCGACCCCTTCTAGTAGCCACGGTGCCGCTTGACAGGCTACACCAAAGCTGACCGTACCCTCCAGAAGGAGTCCCAGAGGGAAAGAACCCCAACACTGGGGAAAAAACCTCTAACAGGAATTCCTGAAGAAAAACAAGAAAAAACAGGACTTGACAACAGGAACGAAAATAGGCAAAGTCTCCCAAGGCAAAAAGCAGGAACAAAGAACAGGCAAAATATCCCAAGGTGGAAATCAAGAACAAAGAACAGGAAAAATGTCCCAAGGCAAAAGCAGGAACAAAGAACAGGAGTGAACAGCACAACCAGAAGGAAGTGTATGCAACGCAAGGTGTAACAGGACTGACTGACTTGTATACTGAGGAAAGGGAAGTGACATCACAGGAAAAGGAAAGAACACCATCTTGAATTGGGAAGAGCCCATAGACCAGAATAGGAAAAAGAAAGTAGTATAAAAGAAAAACAAAGCATGCTAGGCAAAAAAATGAAGAAGACAAGATGGACACAACATGGACAGAGACAGGAAAAAAGACCAGACACACCCACCACCAACAAAACAAAAAGAAGAAAAAAGGGCTACAGGTAAGTGTAGCGCAACCAGGAGTGAAATATGTGCTTCCCAGGATGTGTAATAAAAAAACACGGAGAACGGCGCTCCGAGTGTCGGTTACGCGTTCCATCCGCGGGGACAAAAAGAGCCACCGTGTCTAAGCGTGGCTTTACAGCACTGGAAGCCAAGAAGAACTCTCTGGTAGGTCGATGGAATCTTCCCCCTGCTAACACAGGTACCAAACTTCTGTATCACTGGTCCTCTGGGTCCCCTCTCATCCTGACGAGCGTGGTCCCTGGAACACAGGAGCTGGGTCCAAGTGTCTTTGACAATCCATTGGCCCTTCTATCCAAATATGGTGGAGGTAAGCCCTTGCCTCCTCACGCCAAACAGTAATCCTGTGTACTGTGTGAGCTGCAACTTCTCTGGCTTCTGTGCATTTTTCCAAGACTTCCATTGTGCACAGCCTAGCCCAGGTCCCCAGCACTCCGTCCTGCATTGCCCAACTCACTGATTTGGACTCCGATGTCGTGGGACCCTCCTTTGCTGCTCTGAGTCGACCGTCATCCTCAGATCTTCTAAGTGCCTGTTCAGGTGCTTCTGCTGATGCTGCCTGCTTCTACGTGGGCTCTTCATGTTGCTGAGCGTCCCCTCTGTCTCCTCCTCCAAGGGGTGACCTACTGGTTCTTCCTGGGCCCTGGCAGCACCCAAAATCCTCAAATGCAACTCTTGCAGCTAGCAAGGCTTGTTTGCGGTCGTTCTGCATGGAAACAACTTTGCATCCTCCAGCTCGCTGTGGTACATCTTCTGACTAAAGGAGAAGTTCCTGGCACCTTCCGTTGTTGCAGAATCTTTGGCTTCTTCCACCCGGAGGCAGCCCTTTTGCACCTTCATTTGGGGGTTAGTGGGCTCCTGCCCCCCTGGACACTTGCATGACTCTTGGACTTGGCCCCCTTCCTTTACAGGTCCTCAGGTCCAGGAATCCGTCTTCAGTGCTTTGCAGTCAGTTGTTGTCCTTGCAGAATCCCGTATCTCGACTTTAGTGTGTTTCTGGGGTAGTAGGCTAACTTTACTCCTACTTTTCAGGGTCTTTGGGTGGGGTATCTTGGACACCCTTACTGTTTTCTTACACTCCCAGCAACCTTCTACACACTACACTAGACCTGGGGTCCATTTGTGGTTCCCATTCCACTTTTGGAGTATATGGTTGGGTTGCCCCTAGGTCTATTTCTCCCTATTGCATTCTATTGTGTTCTACAGTGTTAGCTCTGCTTTTCTAACTGTTACTTACCTGATTTTGTTTTTTGTGTATATATTTTGTGTATATTGCTTACCTGCTAAGGGAGTCTATCCTCTGAGATACTTTTGGCATATTGTCACTAAAATAAAGTACCTTTATTTTTAGTAACTCTGAGTATTGTGTTTTCTTATGATATAGTGCTATATGATATAAGTGGTATAGTAGGAGCTTTGCATGTCTCCTAGTTCAGCCTAAGCCGCTCTGCTATAGCTACTTCTATCAGCCTAAGCTGCTAGAACACCTCTATTCTACTAGTAAGGGATAACTGGACCTGGCACAAGGTGTAAGTACCACAAGGTACCCACTATAAGCTAGGCCAGCCTCCTGCACGTGGTAAACAGTAATGGTGCAGATCTAAGCCGTTAGGGTTGGGGGTGTAAAGGGGGCAGGACAGTCTCATGGCTGAGAGAGCCTGTCTGTCACCAAAAATTAAAGAAGCGCGGTAAGCAAGCAGTGTCCGATACAGGACTAGGCTGTAAACCGGTAACAGCGGTAGAAAATATTGTATGCACGGATAATGTTAAAGTAAATAGCGGAAAGGGTGACAGCAACTTCTTACAGCTGAGAACACTTACCCTGAGCCCGCATGTGTGTCTCCTGTCAGTTTGAAGTACGATGCTGGTGAGACTTGGTCGGGTAGTGAATAAATAGAGAAAAAGGGGGGGAAACGTCAAGGAAGACGTAGAGAGGTATTGGATGTCGTCCGATCCCAGGAAATTGCCGAGTCAGGCCAAATGTGGCCGTCATGTTGGGAGGGTGGTGTAAGTAAGTGATAGTATGGAAAAAGAAGGTAAGAATGATGTTTGTAGGAAATGTATGATAAATAGAGACCCCAAGTCAGAGACAAATATGTGTTAAGGGAATAGCACCACAGTAAAAAACTCCAGGATGAATCCACAGTATAGAAAATAACAGTAAGCCCAGGTGTAACATATAATAAGGAGCTAATTAACAGCAGTATGTAAAAATAGTACACTTGTAACTAGTGCAGTTTAAACATATATATAACCATGATTGTTGCACATTATTTGAATATTTTTAGAATACACCCCCAAAGGATTAGTAGAACATAGAAGTGAGTGACATGGAGTAAATAATAAGTCAGTAGTATAAAGTCTACCAGGCAGTATTAGTTGGTCTTCAGTTTCCACTAGTTATTTATACAGGTAAATCCTATATGTAACATATAGTGTTAGTAGAACAATATACAAGTAATGGTTACTCATAGGTACACGTCGTATACGGACATGTTAAGTAATCAAGTTATCTTACGTCATAACTAATAAATACATCAGACATGGTATAGGTGAGCGGTAAGTGACGGGGGGACCTTAGGACGTAAAGCTAGGACTGTATCTAGTACACCTTTGAATCCTATTCTGGAAATATATAATGTGCAAATTCGAGGTGCTGCACTGTATGGGGCAGAGTTATGGGGTTCCCAAAGGCAGTTGGATGTCCTCCAAATGAAAGAGAACTTCTTTTTTAGGTATATAACTAGGTTGGGGAAGGCTACACCAATGATCCCCCTCAGATTTGATCTCGGAATAAAAAGTATTAAAGATGTAGTGGGCTTAAGACCTCTCTTATATTGGATTCGCCTATGGAAAATGGAAGAACTGGAACCTTTCCAAGAGGCAATAAAAGATCTTTTAAAGACCCAGCATAACTGGAAAAAGATCAGAGGGTTGAGGGAGATGAAAATGGCCGGGGCCGAATTGGCTTTCCCCCATTTCTGGGAGAAACCCAAGTCAATTCCCTCTAATGCTACTCTATTAGTCAAACAAAGATATTGGGAGAAGGCCAATGCAGAGATCCTCCATATTAATGGTGTAGGTCAACTAACTCCTGAGTTCCTGCTCGTAAAACAAGAACCCTGGCTTGAGCAATTTTTTGATCTCCCAATACCTGCTTATGCCCATGTTTTATTTCTCCAATTTAGATATGGAACTTTACCAGTCAATAGTTTTACTGCTCGATGGTCGAAGATTAGTTCTGAGGCAAATAAGTGTCTAAAATGTTATACATTGGAGGAATCAATCGAAAACCTTCCGTTTTTTTGGTCCCTAAACAAGAGTCCCAGGGAAAAATGGATCATCCCATTGTTCTGCTTTCCTACTTATCTCATATCAGAGCTTACAGAACCTCTCTGGAATGCACTTCTGAGTTCAAAGAAGACCTTTATTGTTGTTAATTCTTCCCCACCCACAAGTTCTTGAGAGACAAATTAATAGATTTCAAGCACATGTTCAAAATAGTAAAAGTAGTCGCAGCAATGAAAACAAAATATATCACAGTACTTCTCAGTTGCAATGTACACAGCAGATATATATTATATAATTATAATAGCAAAGCATAAAAGTCAAAATTCATCACCGTATGAGCAAGTAGGACCTATCTTCAGCTTCATCTTTCTGGGGTCTGCAAGTTGATGACTCCGGTCAACTGCGAGAAAGAGATTATCTACCCACACGGGAGACTGGTAACTGATGCTTAGTTCCAGCCTGAAGTCAAGCAGATTCGAATCTAACTCACTGTAGCCCAGAGTCATCCTTACAAAAGCGTGCCCCCTCCTCTCAGACTCGGGAAAACTATGCAAGCCTTTGGAGACTGGCCAGATCTCCTAGACTTCTCCTATTCCCAAGGCTGAGCAGAAAGGAAAATACCAAATGTACTCTCTCTTATCAGGTCTAGTCTGGTGTGAAGAAAACAGCTTGGTTCATCTTGTGGAAAAACACAGCTTGGAAGAATACAGACATCTGTGATGTTTCAAATGCAATGTCTAAGTCCCCGTTAAAGCCAATAGGCAGCTAACCTAAATATCAAATGTAATATCTAATGTCATGTCAAAGCCAATAGGCAGCTAACCTAAATATCAAATGTAATGTCTAATATCATGTCAAAGCCAATAGGCAGCTGAGCTGAATACAAAATGTAATGTCTAATATCATGTCAAAGCCAATAGGCAGCTAAACTGAATACAGCATGTCAAAGCCAATAGGCAGAATACAGAATGTAATGGCTAATGCCATGCCAAAGCCAATAGGCGGCTAAACTGAACAAAACATATAATATGCTACTGGTGAACATTGAGCAACTAATATGCGTAGTGGTGAAACACAAAGTCATTGGTCAAACACAATTAATAGCATCACACCCAGTGTGCAAAGTGTTGTTACTATATGATCGCGCTAAAGCCTATAGAATTTGAAAATATGATTCATCTGCCTTGTTGTAAGCGCAGTAACAAAAATGTTGACAACAGCTTCGTCCATTCGTAACAGGGCCACTCTCAGTGCCTGATTCTTAATGTTGAGTCACATAGTAGGAATAACGGGGAAAAATAGTTGGTACTGGTTCTTTAATGGTTTTTCCCCTCTTTCCTGTTTTTATTCATTAGTCACAGAGATGAAACTCTTTTAATAATTTCAGTGCAATTTACAGCGATAACATTACGATAATAAAAGTATCTGTTTCTATTATTTTTAGCTTTTAAGATCAATGGTTGAAACAAAGTACCTATTTATCAATCTTTTTATTGCATCAGCACACTGCACTTTAGACTGTATGATTAGATTAGATCATTGTAGGATAGTATATTGTACATGTGAACTGTTAGTACTAGAATATTTTAGTACGAACGGCTGTGGTTACAAAAAGTTTTCCTCTATAGGAAATGGTATATCGAAATCCTAGATTAGTAAATCTGAAATTATTCTTACATTGAAATTTTTATTCTATTACATTTTCATGTACGTATCATTGGTTTGAAGTACACCCCTTTTTAATAGATGTGAATGGGAATCTATTAGCCTCGAGCAGGAGTTTGCTATAATGTGCTGTTGATTGGGTTAAGCAGGCATGAAGGTTTCTTGTTATCTTTTGTAAAGAAGTCAATGGTTGTCCCTGTTTTCAATATTTATTTAGAGTTTTATCATTCACTTTTATATATATATCTTTTTTAGTGTATTTATGCATGGATGATTGTACTCTAATGGTATAAATTTTGACCGAATAAAGAGAATTGAATTGAATTGACAGTGTAAGTTTAGAGTAATAAGAGTGATGGCCGAAATGTTAATGGTACTATGCAAAGTACCAGAGTAAAAAAGCAGATAGAACAGTAAAAAAAAAAAATATTTCAACAGAAAAAACACAGAACCATATAACCAGGAAGAAACAATTGGTTGGTAATGAGAGAGACGCAGTATCTATTGTGTGAATCAACAGGCATTCGACTTCAGAATAAAAGGTCTCATGATTGCAAACAGTATTACTGTGTTATGAGACGTGTTTGTGTTACATGTACATAAACAGTAGGGTAAGTTGTGTGACCCATTAAAAGCAAGTGTTACGGAGTCAGAATGAATCAAATAGAAGTGCGATTTGTCTAAGAGAGAAATACGTAAAACTCATTATCAGTATTAAGACCCTTTTCCACAGTTCATAGTTGAATTATCCACCTAGCCTCGCATTTACGTAATTCCGACTTTACGCCTTATACTGTTGTCTCACCACTGCCATAAAGGGTTCTCTATGGCGACACGTTTTTATCATGCATACAGACTTTCTTTTATAATTTTAAATGTTTTTGTTCTCCTACCCCTCATGTCAGAGCGCATTGCACTGTTGACCTTTTTACATATAATCCTCATGTTATAATTTCCGAAACACACCGGGCTTCTTCCCCTAAATAACGAGTTTTGCCACCATTTGTCTCTCTACTTATGGTGCCCATCCTGCCTTCACTTTTATGCTTTGCCACTACTTGTCGTTTTACTTATGATACCCGTACTGCCTTCACTTTTACAATTATTTTACATCGCGCTTTCAGTAACTGCTGCTCCGTCATATATGGTTAACCAATATTGGGAATATTTAAAAACTCACCAGAGGCCGATTGCCTCTTTACGCTGTAGATCTCGTTTGTCTTGTTCTTGACAACCTCAACATACTTACCTTTAACTTATCCTAGGACTTACCAGGGTCCTACCTACCTTCGTTATTTCGGCACACTTATCTGTTATTTTGGATGATACTACTATGGAGACTTCGTCTTACAACTGACGGTTCTTTACTCGGATTCAGACTTCCTTTCTACACCTGTACATGCGCAGGTAGTCTGATTCCATTCTTCAACTCACCCCTTCTACTTTCAACTTTGACTCCATTTTAATGATGCCACTCACCAATCTGTACCTTTTCTTCCTTTTCACCCTCTCTTCTTCCCTCCTCTTTCTACCTTCCTTATTTCCTGAGGTGTCTCCTTTACATGCTACTCTAAGGTACTCCTTCCCATTACTGACAAAATAGGTAGGCGGCTTTACCATCTATTTGCACTGCTTTCATTGATCTCATCGCACTTGTGATATTACACTGGGTAGCCGCGTAATATGGGGACCATGGTTTAACACCATGCTATGTATAAGTCACTTTTAACGTACATTTGGAGTGTTTTATATACACATTTTTGGGATATGTTCATTGGGCTCCACTTTCTGTTTTCACTATGAAAGCAATTCTCACGATCTTGTTTGTACAGGTTACTACCTCATGTTTGCACACTGGTTTCGTTTGCCATGTCTTTACACTCACACTAGCTATTTTCAAGGTATATTTGTTCCAGTTCACATTTACATTCCTTAAACCTGTTACTCTATAAATTGTCACAGCCTTGAGGAAGTCACATTTGTGACGAAACACGTGTTGGCTGTGCCTGTTTGACTGTACTTCGCGATTATTAATCCGAATTAAAGACCGACTGGAACATCAAGAAGAACTTTGAATGATTTATTTACTTACCTGCTACATATAAGATTGTACCTATACGCTTACCACTGTACACTGTTTGAGTGCTGTGGTCATTGTCTGTTTATACACTCTACTGTGCCTTTAGGTAGTAGGCCACTCGTCCACGCGCACCACGATTGTTCTCAATACAACTCACCACTGTGGACAACATTCGGATGTGCGATTCCTACCATTTACTACCTTTTTGCATGTTCCTGTGTATAAATGGAGCTGTAGTAGTATTTATAGTGTTCGACAGGAATCAATAGATGTATTAATATATTTTCTAAGACAATTTCCAAACAAAAGTGTGAAGCAAAAAATTGCTATTTTGGAAGGATTAGATCCATGCAAAGTCAGGATGTATACTAATTTACAAAGACATCTAAGAAAGTGTGCACAAGCAGCTTTCATCACTTCAGAATGTTAGTTTTTCATCACTGTAAAATGCACAATGTAGCTAGGAGACTTTACTTTGTGAAAACTCCAGCCTTATATTTAGGAAAGATTAATAGAGCTCCATTGCATGGAACACTAGCAAAGGTAGAAAAAGTTTGTGAAGATGATCAGTTTTGTTTCTTTGGTCCTGAAGAGGAGTCTAGGCAAGAAATTGCAAAGTTTAACAGTTTCTTCAGTTTGAATTAGTTGTTAACGCACTGACTACAAAAGTCAAACTTGCAATGTTGTTTTGTTTTCAAAAACTGGACGGAAGAACAGAAATGAGTGGCAAGAACTTGGTGTATATTAATTTGTTGGGGAACTCTTTGATGTATCAACATAGTACATTATATGTGAATATTGCTATGATAAGTTAGAAGACAACAAACTTCCTGCCTGAGCAATACATGACAAGTTTAAATTAGTATTTATTCCAGCAGAAGTTTAACAAATAAATATTTATGAATCAATTCTCATACAATCTGTACACCCTTTTCAAGTAATAGTTCAAAGAATGGGGAAAAATTACCGACAGAGCTACTGAAAGGCGATAAAGGAAACGTTGTGTACTGACCTTATGATTTAAATGTAATATTGAAACTGGGGGTGCAAAGAGAAATATTGGTGAACCACTGATGAATCTAGCAGATAGTGTACCCATCTAAAACAAACAAATCTGGCAAGAAGTAGTAGATGTTAACAAAGTAAAAAATCTCTATTATACCTGAAACAAAATAACATTTATTACAAAAATGTTGATGTTGTTGGAGATGCAAATTCTATGAAGGATAAAACATTACCATCAAGTGGACAAATTGAAAAAGTAGATAGAGTCAAATCAGAAGAAATACATGAACACTATGGTAACAATCCACTCTATTCCAAAGAAGTTATTGGTGATGCTGTTGATCTATTTCAAGTGAAACAAGCAAAAGGAGCATCACTGAATATGTTTTGCACAACTATTTCCCAATGGAATAGGTGGCTGGTATGATGCCCAACCTAAAAAATACCAGCAGCTTAGTACATGCATACTAGATTATATTCAGAGGACCCTAGAATTTACCAGTGTGTTCCATACATATTCTATCTACTATTTGAGAGTGACTTGTCTGGCCTTTCATATGCTGGAAACCATATACTGAAGACAAGAGTTAACATACAAAATCTCTCTGCAAGGCACTTTGTTGACAAAGTTCAAGGTACGGATGAAAAATTGAAATACAAGTTGATTAATTTAATGGCATGCCGAGGTAGGACCAAAGAATATTGATTTTGTTGTCATGGAGAACTAAATGTATGTTGCAATACTTAGGTGCACCTACTTGGTTTGTGACACTCAGTTGGGCAGGATACACGTAGGATGACTTCTTGACTTTTTGAGAGAACCTAACTCAAACATTAAGGACATCAATGTGAAGAAAGCAGGAGAAATTTGCTCTTTGGATCCTACTTATGTCTGTAGATATTTTAACCACATTTTTTAAGGCATGTTTTCTTTTATCCCTAATAAAATTAATCCTCCTCTTGGCGAATTTATTGATTTCTTTTGGTGAATTTACTGATTTCTTTCAGCATAAACAGAACCAAGCAAGATGAGCTCCTAAAATTCACATTCTGTTAGCAATAACAAGATACAATGAAAAGACAGTGAAGTACTCTGTACTCCCTTCCATAGAACACTATATGATGTGCCATCCAGAAAGATAGGGGTGAAAAAGGCCTGAAACAACAGGTTTTGTGCTTTTAAACACATAGGGAGTCAGTACGACCCCTACGGTCGACAATAATATGGCGGTAAGTACTGCCAAAAGGCTGGCGGTACTTACCTCCATATTATGACATTGGCAGGTTGGCTGAAGCCAACCCGCGAATGTACCACTCCAACCGCCATGGCGGTAACAGTGGCTGGGCTGGAGATATCCATCTACAGACCAGTGGCCATCACAGTTTCGTTTGCAGGATTTTGATCCCTCCTACCACCATGGCTTTTGTGGCTTTCTTAATGCCGTGAAAACCATGATGATAGGTACTATCCGGGACAGGGAATTCCTTCCCTGTCACTGTTAGGGGTCTCCCCCCTCCCCCTTCAGCCACCAGCAGCACCTGCCAGCAGAACACCACCAGGCCATATTATGGGTCATAATACGGCTGGCAGCAGTCTACTGGCATGGTGCTGCTGGTGGCAGCAGCGCCACCTCACTGCCTTCAGCAGGCATGGCCACAGCCAGATTTCTGCCATTCTTCGGAAGGAAATCCGGCTGTGGTCATAATATAGCGGACGGCTGGTAGCCGCAGCGATGGTCTTCTGGAGGCCGTTATTGCGGCGGTAGGTGGTTTTTACCACCAGTGTCAAAATGAGGGCCATAGATGTTGCAAGAACTGTCGTCAAAAATACAAGTCTAAAGGAAAGTTTTACACATGATATAATTTTGGATTTCCAAGACCTGTGATATTCAAAGGAAGAGTGAACAGCTTTTTATCATCTTTGATACTTACAGTTACTCACCAATCACCACAAAATACCATCTCAGAAGAATAAAGTCCTCCATGTATATTGAAGATTATATTCCTGTGATTCTCAAAATGTTGAATGCCAATATGGATATACAATTTGTGGCAGACAACTCCATCTCTGTTCCTCGTTATGTGACTTCCCACATAACAAAATCAGAGAAGACGGAGATGAAGGAGATGTGATAGGAGATTTCTGACTATAAGCCTTGAATAAAGAAATTGTTCAGCTTCAGTTTGAAAATGCTTTTACATAGGGAGATAGATTGCTATGACTGCTGTGATCGGTTGACTTCAACCAGTTTGTTCTTGAAGTCAAGGGGCATTGTTGGGCAAGTCTAGGCCTTACAAGCACACCAAATAAATTTGCAAAGTCTTTCCTGGAAATTTAGTACCTAGCAGAGTTTGATCTGTAAAGTACAGATATTGTGAAAACAAAAACATTAGACACTTGCTATCCAAGAAGGAGTCTACATCTAGAAAGCATGTGTCTTTATGAAATACTTCAGCACTACAGATATAGAAACAATGTAAAAGAAAGAAAAGATTAAAGGAAATATGCAATAGTTGGTTGTGATGTTTCTTTGGTTTGACACAAGAAAATTCAATAAACAACAGATTTGATTCAAATTTAGAAAACAATGGTATTTAGATTTGGTCAACAGGATATCTGTTACCTCTGTGATGGAGTAACCCCTCTGCTGAGACCTAAATCAGGCTCTTAGTTGGCAAACTCCTGATAAAAATGTTTTTCTATGTGGCACTTCTACAACTGTTCAAGCCATGGTGTTGTGAATCAAATTACTCAGACTTTGACTGCTACGATGATTCTTTTGACTCTGTGAAAGACAGCATCCAGTTTTCAGTGTTTTCAAATTATTCGCAAATGTTAAATGTTGAGATTGAAGAGGATGAAATAGTTGCTGCTGAGAAAGCAAAGGAGAGTTTGCATAGAAGCCAAAGTTCAGGACCTCTAAGTCAAGATCCTTTTGGATAACCAATTATTGGAATTGAAGCTACGATAGCCATGAATGAGGCGGAAACTGCAATGCAACAAAAAAGATAAGAAATTGTTGATTTTGTGCAGTTAGTTGGACAACTAAATGATGAGCTGAAAGAAATATATATGGAGGTGAAAAAGAAAATTGATCTTGGGTTCCTCCACAAGAAGACAGAATCTACATGTACATCATTTAAGCCAATACTGTTATATGTCAGAGGCCAAGCTGGCACTGGGAAAAACTTTTTAGTTGAAGTTCTCACTGTTTACCTACAGAGGACTACCAACTTAAATTTGTCATGTATAGTAACAGTGCCAACTGGATTTGCTACACACAACATTAAAAGGATTACTATACTAATTGACTACTTTTGCTACCTGTAGAACATGACAACAAACTGGAGTACAAAAAGTTATCCAGTGATACGTGTCATGAAGTCTCAAGAGAACTGACAAAATTGAAATGTTTAATCATCGATGAGGTGAGCATGGTCACAATCTTCATTCTTGCCTTTGTACCCTTGGGAATGCAACAGACTCTAAAGGCATACTATGATGTCCTGTTTGTAGGAAAACACTTAATTGTGTTCAGTAATTTACTACTTTCACAGGACAGCCTCTGTTCAAGACACTAATTCAAGTGGAGACTTGAATTTCTTGGTATTAGAAATGTAAACATTTGGTTAAACTTCCACATCAAAGAACTACTTAGGAATATGCATCAAGCATCTGAAATGAAAATGGAAATATTCTGAAGGATATTAGAGTAGGAGTTCTCACAAAAGTGGGGAAACATAGCTTAGAAAGATTTATAAACAAACTGTTTCCTACAAACAAGACAACAGCACAGCTAATGTTTATTTTCATTCAAGAAAAACAATTGGTTGTCTGCCTAATGCCTACACTTCAGGAGTGCTCCCGTTTTATGAAAAATTACTGAAACTGAAGAAGGAAGAACTTTTGGAACCTACAGCAATTGACGAAATGGAACACCAGGTTGTGACACTGCTCCAAACAAAAAAAAAATGCAAGCTAAGATGGAGAAATCTGTTTCCAGGAAAATGTTTACATGTCTGCAAAAACTGTAAAGTAATTTTGGGGTTAAATTTAAATGGGGAGGAAGGATTAGTTAATGATGCTACTGGTAAAGTGAATTATTTAACTTAGTTTCTTAACAGGAATGAGGTTGAATACTTAGCAATAAAACTTGATCAGGTCAATGGCGTAAAACAGATTAGATTGTCCCTTACACTTTTTTTGCTTGTGAAAGACTTGTATGTTCCTAGTTTCTCTCACATATTCGATGATTGTTAATAAATCTCAAAGTTTGTGTGTCTATGCAGCATTCACTAATATTGGCACTGCTGTATTTAAGGAAGGTATGTCATATGTAGCCGTATTGCAAGTTAAACCATTGTTCGGTTTGTATGTTGTTGACTTTGATGATAGTAAAGTAAATGCGATACAAGTTGTGTCAAATGGTTCAACAGATTGAGAAGTGCTCATGCTCCTCATTTAGAACAGTATCTGATTTATGAAAACCTACCAAAGTGAAAACTTCAAAAGATCGTAGCGATGTTGTTCAGAATGAGTGTTAGAAAGAGAACAAGGAACAGGGACAAAGTCGGAAATATTGTTGGTTACCAATTGTTAAACCTTTCTGATGTCAACTGCTATGCAGATGTGGTTCTCAATGCACTGTTTACATTACTTCATGTTGATCATGCAATTGAACATAGAGATTTTGCTCCCACTGTTCGCTTTGTTAGAACCCCTCTGCAATTTTAGAAGTCAAACACATTGTGCATCTCACTTTCAAGACCTTGTAGATATATGCACTGGATCTGTACACTCAAGAGAATGCAAAATAATTTCTAATGGTAATCTTTGGTATTTTAGAATGAAAAAAAGTGTTGATGACTTATTTGGACTGAGTTAGCCATGGAACTATGAGTGTAAAAAGTGATCTTTGACTTTAACTGCAGAAATAGGTTCAGAGTGACTTATTTACGCTATTAGATCGCAAACATGTCAAGTTTGACAGGTTGCTTACAGAAGCTTCACAGAACAATACCTGCAGAAATTGTCAATCACATTTTCTGTCAAATGTGCATATCCGCAGATATGGGAAATTTGTTATTACAATGCCACAGTGATGTACAGCAGATGGAAGTAAATTGGAAACAGAAGATGCAAATTTTAAAGCAGAACAAATATCTAATTCAAGAAAACATATATAACTATGGCTATTATTTTTCATGAAGGAGCTTGTATTGCATCTAGACACTATACCATCTAATTAAAAGCACAACTGGAGGGGCAGAATGTAAGAAACACAACCTCACATTCAAGCAAAGACCTTTTAAGCTACCAAACTCTCAGCTTTGGTTTCTTGATCTTAAGTTCAAAGGAGGATTATATGTCAAAAAGTGAAACAGTATAGTTGTGACATTTTTATTATGACTACTTATGACGCCATACTGCCTACAAGGGGAGATGTCTTTCTAAGGCTTTGAACAGGATTGTGTGCAGTTAATCCTACAACAGAGGAGATGGGAATAAATTGGAAGCTGATATTACAAACTATAAACCAGGATATAACAATATTTTGCATAAACAAATACTACTTAGGCTGTCATCTTTTATAAAGGAGCTAACATTACATCTGGATACTTTAATACATAGTTAAACACTTAAACCGGATGGCACAATGTAATAAGACCAGCATCACAATCGAACAAACGTTGCATAAGAACATTTGCATTGCAGAAACAAAGTTTATTGTGCAAAGTTATAGAGTGTAACATTAACCTATATTTATGGTTTCTTTATTTTTAGTAGTGTAGGTTAGTTATTTGATTTTTCACCATTTTTAATACATCCAATAACACACCCAGACCCACTGATACATACACTGACACGCCCAAGCACATACTGATGCATACACTGACATATACACTGACACACTCAGCCACACACTAATGCATACACACTTACACACCCATGCAGACACATGCATACCCTAGCACACCCAGGCATACCCTCAAGCATACATTAGGACACCCAGGTAGAAACTTATGCATACACTGACACACTCAGTTATACACTGACACATACACTGACACATCCAGGTACACACTGATGCATGCACTGAGACACCCAGGCCCACACTGATGCATACACTTACACATCCAGGCAGACACTGATGCATACACTGACACAACCAGGCACACACTGATGCATACACTGATGCATACAGGCACATACTGATCCATACACTGACACACCCCGGAAGACACTCATGCACACTCTGGTAAGCCCATGTACACACTAACATATACTCTGTGTTAGAAATGGGGTCTTTGGTAAGCAGTCAGGTTACCCACTGTCTAATCAAGGACCCTCACTCTAGCCAGGGTAAAAGAATCACCCTCAGCTAATCCCCGCTCACCCACTTGGTAGCTTGGCACGAGCAGGCAGACTTAACTTCAAAATGCTAGGCGTAAAGTATTTGTACCAACACACACAGTAACTTAATGACAACACTACAAAATGACACAACACAGGTTTAGAGAACTAGAAAATATTTATCTAAACAAAACAAGACCAAAACGACCAAAATCCAACATACACAAGTCAAGTTATTAATTACAATGTAAAAAGGGTCTTCATGTTCTTTTAAACACAATGCTCACGCTGTTAGCATGAAAATGTACCTGGGTCACAGGTGAGTGTGTATCGAAAGAAGCCTACAATGCGTCGATATTACTCACAAGTGAGGCCGTGCGTCGTTTCTCCTTTGGTCGGGTCGGTGTGCATCATTTCTTCTCTCTGCAGGAAAGCGATGCGTCGATCCGGACAAGCACTCTTGGGTCTGGGCAGGCTTTGCATTGTTTTTACATGCCCAGCAATGTTTGCCTCAGAAATCCTGTCACACTGTGATCCAAAAACCATGCAGTGTGCGTTGCAATCTCACCAGCCTCCATCAGCTATACTGCGTGTCGTTTCTCCAGCCACGTGCGTTGATCTCTCAGCTGTGCTGCAGGTGAGGCATCGATTTCTGCTGCTAAGCTGGCTGTGCATTATTTTTCTGGAGGTTGCGTAAAAATTTTCCCCACGTGGTGGTCTGCGCGTGGATTTCTCAAACTTGGCCTGGCAGCTTCTCCTTTCAAGGCCCCAGCAATTGGATGCGCTACCACTTGGCAGGGCAGGAGTCTCAGCAGAGGTCCCAGGTGCTGGCAGAGAGAAGTCTTTGTTGTCCCTGAGACTTCAACCACAAGAGACAAGCTCAGTTTCAAGCCCTTGGAGAGTTCTTTACAAGCAGGAAGGCACACAAAGTCCAGTCTTTGTGCTCTTGCAGAGGCAGAAGCACCAACTGCAGGATAGCTCCACAAAGCAGAGTCACAGGCAGGGCAGCTCTTCTTCCTCAGCTCTTCAGCTCTTATCCAGGCAGAGGTTCCTCTTGGTTTCAAGAAGTGATCAAACGTCTGTGGTTTTGGTTGCCCTTCTTCTACCCATTTTGCCCTTTGAAGTAGGGTTACTTCAAAGGAAAGTCTCTCTGGTTTGTGAAATTCTGTCTTGCCCAGGCCAGGCCCCAGACACACACCAGGGGGTTGGAGACCGCATTGTATGAGGACAGGCACAGTCCTTTCAGGTGTGAGTGACAACTCTTCCCCTCCCTCCTAGCACAGATGGCTCATCAGGATATGCAGGCTACATCCCAGCTCCCTTTGTGTCACTGTTGAGACAGAGGTGCAACAGCCCAACTGTCAAACTGACCCAGACAGGGAATCCACAAATAGGCAGAGTCACAGAATGGTTTAAGCAAGACAATGCTAAATTTCTACAAGTGGCATTCTGAAACACACAATCTTAAAATCAACTTTACTAAAAGATGTATTCTCAAATTGTGAGCTCAGAGACCCCAAACTCCACATGTCTATCCGCTCCCAAAGGGAATCTATACTCATATTTTAAAGCAGTCCCCAAGTTAACCTATGAGAGGGATAGGTCTTGAAACAGTGAATAACAAATTTAGCAGTATTTCACAGTTAAGACATATAAAACACATTAGTATATGTCCTACCTTAAACATACATTGCACCCTGCCCATGGGGCTACCTAGGGCCTAACTTAGGGGTGTCTTACATGTAAGAAAAGAGTAGGTTTAGGCTTGGCATACACTTGTCAAGTTTAATGGGCAGTTTAAAACTGCACACACAGACACTGAAGTGGCAGGTCTGAGCCATGTTTACAGAGCTACTAAGGTGGGTGGCACAACGAGTGCTGCAGGCCCACCAGTAGCATTTGATTTACGGGCCCTGGGGACCTCTAGTGCACTGTACTAGGGACTTACTAATAAATCAAATATGCAAATCATGTATGCACCAATGACATATACATTTTGTATAGATGCACTTGCACTTTAGCACTGGTTAGCAGTGGTAAAGTGCCCAGAGTAAGAAAAACAACAAAAACAGAGCCCAGCACACATCAACAACCTGGGAAACGGAGGCAAAAGGTTAGGGAAGACCACGCCAAGGATGCCAAGTCTAACACTCTGACACACTCAGGAGTGAGAAAGTGCCTATTTTTACATGGTTAGCCCCCAACTTTTTGCCTTGGGCATGATGTGGTTTTGAACTGTAAGTGCCCTGGGCCCCTGCTAAACAGGTTACAAGGGCCAGATCTCTTTCCCGAAAACTGTGCTGTGATTAGGTCTTTAGCCATCCTTGTACATCCGTAGTAAATAGTATCCCTAGTACCTAGGGTATGGGTACTGAAGAAGGCCCCCCAGGACTGCAGCACCAACAGTGCTGCTCTGAGAGGCCCCACACCAGCCTCATGCAAACTGCCATTGCAAATTGCATGACAAGGTGATCCAAAATTGCATACTCGACATGGCACTCACTCTGGCTGCCATGTCCACTAATACTGCATGCAATAGAGATAAGTCCCCACTCTAGCAAGCCTTACAGCCTAAGTCAGGGTACACTATAATGCATGTGAGGGCATAAGTGAATGCGCCAATATGCCCCTACTGTGTCTTTTCTAATTCTTAGACATAATAAGTGTATAGGGAAGCCATGCTAAATTCATCTGCTGGACACTGGTCACTACGAGGTCCCCAGCCACATGATGACCTCTCTGAACCCTGGGTTGTTCGGTATCAAACTGCTCAGACTAATAAATCCACACTAATGCCAGTGTGGGATTAAATATAAAAGCTACCCGGAGGGCATCTTAGAGGTATGTCCTGCAAAACTTAATAGCCCTGGCATGGTTGCTGACTAGTCTTAGTCAGCCTGCCACCACCAGACATGATTCTGGATGACTCTTGGGGTGAGAGTCTGTGCATTCAGGTGCCAGAAGACAATGCCTTTCCTGGGTGAATGTGTGACACCTCCTCCTCCAGGCAGGCACACTGCTTCAGTGGTCAGCATCAAATGCCTTGCTTCCTTCGAAATCTGACCCCAGCCTCTGATGCTACCAGCAGAAGGCAGCCCACTGGTTCTACCTCAAATTTGGGTAGGACAACTACAGGAAACATATAAAGAATAAGGGGAGTGTCCATCCTAAGCCTACCCCACCCCTCGAGTGAGATGATCACTCAAATTCATTTTCCTCTATCTTGGATGGTAGGAAAAAAAGCCAATTGGGGTCAGGGTTCTGTCCCCTTCCAACAGGCCAACAGGAAGTGGTCACTCAGTGGGTCTATCCACCCTAAGGTAGGTCGCCCATTGGCTACTAGTAGGTTCTACACCTAATGCCCCCTAAATACAGTAGTTAGGCGGCATGCCCTGACCTTGATCTCAGATTCGATGGACACAAGAAGACCAGGACAAAGAAGACCTAAGGTACGAGAACTGAAGCCTACTGCACAAAGAAAAAGGTGCCAAACCCTATCTGCTGCTCCAAGGACATGCCAATCATTGGTTCAGTGCCTCCTGGAAACCTGAAGAACTCTACAAAGCCCCAGAGCACATCCAATCTTCTAAACATTGTCAAGAACCTCCCTCAGAGTGAAGGCATCACTCTTCAGCACCCTGCAGTCAAGGAACCTGTGAAGTCCGGCTTACTGACCTGCTGCTGACCAATGACTCCTAAGCAGTCGCCCAGCCAAAGATAAAACCAGACACCAGCTCCAGAGGACCAGGCCTGCCTCCCTGGCAAGTGTGGTGGCACTGGGACCTTCTAGGGCTGTGGCATACCAATACCTGAGGTACAGGACACCCAACGGTGGACACCCAGAAGCAGAGTCCATTACAGATTCTAAAAAACACAGATGTAAGCACCAGTTGAAGGACTTTGGGGCTCATAAGACCCTCCCACTGAGTGGCACAGCTGACCTGCAATCCCCCTCAAACCTTCCTGCACCTGAGCACAAGGTCTCCAAGATGCACAATGCCTGGTCAACCCATCTGCACTGCACCTAGCCTCCCTGGCTCTTGCACCAACCAACCAGCTATGCTCCTATGTTCCCCAAGCACTGGCAACCCCCTCCTTCCAAGGAGACCCTTAGGACTTACCTTTAAGTACTACTGTGCAGTGTGTTTCCAATTGGCCCTTCTCCTATGTGCACTAGCTCCATGATTTTAAGCCGCTGCTGCCGCTGGAACTGGGGACTGTACAAACATCTCCTCCTGGGCCACTGGACCTGTCCAGGATCCCAACCTAAAACATAATATGACACTTGTGAGATCACTGCCTGATTTTTCAAACTTTTCCCATTGATTCCTATGGTGCATAATTACGCATAAGAACATTGCATTAAAACATTCATCATTACAAAAGTACTTACCTTGTATGAAGTTCTGGGTCTTTTATAAATATCTATGCTATTTTTGTAAATTGGTCTCAAGTTGTTCTTCTGAGCTTGTGTCTTTGTTTATTGACCGGCAGGTGGCCCTCTTCTCTGTCCGATGAGTGGTGTGCCTGAGACACCCCCACCCCATCCCCAGACCTCACTTGCAGCCTCTGAGTGACCCCGGGGTCCCCCCATAGGCCTGCATTGGAAACCCAACGTCCTGTGTGCATCTGCACTTGGCCACCTCTGTGCCACTGAGGGTGTGTGTTTGGTGCCTACTTGAGGCCCCTCCAGTACTCTTCTACTCCCCCCTGTCTGCCTTCCGAATCGCAGGTACTTTCCTGCTGGCTGACCGGATTCAGAGTACTCCCTGTCTCCACAGGAGGCCCCATTAACTTAGCTCTTCTTTGACCTCTGCACCCGACCGGCCTCATGTTGCTGGTGGTGGGTGTTTGGGGTTAACTTGAACCCCCAACAACGGACTACCTAAACCCCGGAGATAGGAACTGTAAGTCGACTACTTACCTGTAAAACTGTAAAATCTTTTCCTACCCCAGGAACTGTTGGAAATTACACTATGTCCACTTTTAAAATAGATTTTTTGCCATTCTAAAGAAAACTGTATACATTGTTGATTCCATTCAAAGCTCTGATTATAGCTATGCAAATTACCTTTCATTTTATGTACTTACCTGCAAACTGGATCTTGTGGTTCTAGAAATAAATTAACAAAACATATGTTTCTATATGAAATCCTATTGGTCTGGAGTTAAGTCACTGAGTGTGTGTTTCTTCTATTGCTTGTGTGTGTACAACAAATGCTTAACACTACCTTCTGATAAGCCTAACTGCTTGACCACACTACGACAAATAGAGCATTAGTATTTTCTATTTTTGCCTCTGTGAAGCCTCTGGGGAACTCCTGGAATCTGCACACTAATCTCATTTTGACATAGTATATACAGAGCCAGCTTCCTACACCAGGTTATAAGGTAAGCCTCATATCGGTAGTGAAAGGGTGCATGCACCATTCCATGCAGGCTTCAATGGCAGACCTGCAGACACAGTTTACATTAGCCCCCATGGGTGGCACAATACATGCTGCAGCCCAGGGGAGACCCCTGGTGTAACAGTGCCCTATGTACCTAAGTTCCATATGCTAGAGGCTTACATGGGTACACCGGTATGCCAATTGTGGGGTGTAAAGTTTAGCAGCAGCCAAATTTAGAGGAGAGAGCACAGGCACTAGTGTCTTGGTTAGCAGGATCCCAGTGCATTACAGTCTAAACACACTGACACCAGGCAAAAAGTGGGGGTGCACTGAGCTCTGCCAGGATGCCGGTTGATTCTGCCATCTTGGAAACAAGATAGGCAGAGGCCCTGGGAGCATCTGACTCGTTAGGCCAGGTAGATAATGTCCCTGACCCCCCCGATAAGTGGGTCACATCAGAGAGTGACCAACCCCCTTTTAGGGTTACTTAAGGGCTCCCCGACGGTGGGTCCTCTGAAGCACAAAGCAAGACTCTACGAGGAACTCTCTGTAAGACATCTGCTTCTGGCCTCTGGTGCTGCTGCTGGTCTGCTTTGGAGCTGAGGTGGGTCTGCTTCTGGTGGGGGGTCCCATTGCAACATTGTTTCTCCGGATCTTGCAGGAGTTCTGCGATTTCCAGGGCTGTGCTTCCTCCAGGGTTACTTGGACTCTGTTTTCATCTGGAAGCACAAAGGAATCTCTCTTGGAGTGACTGAATCACTCGCCTGCATCTGCGGAAGCCCTGGGACGGGGACAGCTGGCTGGTGGGTCCTGCTGTCCCGCGGACAGTGGGAGGGCTCTGCTCCCAGGTGGTGGATCTGTGGCCTCCTCTGGGTCCTGCTTGTCTTCTGACCAACTTGGGAGACGGTGGCCCCTGCCGCTGGACTGGAGCCCCTGTGCACCTCAGCTGTTGCTTTTGCCGGGGCCTGTTGCCTCTTCCTCCGAGAGATCTTCAAGCACTGAGGTGCCCAGCCTCTGGCACTCTGCCGTCCGACGATCGACCTCCGTTCTGCAGCTCCTGCGACGTGTGACTTCTGTTTCGTTGTGCTGCTGAGGTCTCCTTGTGTCCATCGCCTGTCGGTCACTCCTGGGGGCTCTAGTGCCTTCTGCTGGCCCCCCTGTGTGCTGGGGCCAGCCTTGACTCCCCCTCAGGGGTGGCGTCTCCTGGACCATGTTGTTCCCCAGAGGCTTGCAAATCCATCTTCGGCTCCTGCTTGTATTTGCTGGTGCTTGTTGGTGACCTCGCTGGTCACTGGCCCTCCTGCAGTCCGGTGACTGATATGGGATGGCTCGTGGGTGACTCAGAGAGTCAGCACCTGGACCCCGTGGCTGGACTTGTTCCTTCGTAACCTGCAAGGGCTCCGCCTCTAGGAGGGTGGGCATTGGCACTTGCGCCACCTGTGCACCTCTGGGGGTGCTGGACTCTGTCCCCTTCTTTTTTGGGTCTTCTATGTTCGGGATCTGTCCTTGGGTTCCGCCAGCCCGGTCTGTGGGTCGCGACAACAGCTGGACAGCCGAGATCTCCATTGGCTCCGGCGGGGGTTTCCGGCGTCCGTTCGCCCCTGTGCATTCGGGTCCCTTGGTGTGGGTGCTCCTGTCTTCTGGGTATCTTTGTGTGGGAATACTCTCCAACCTTCATTTTGACTTTGGGTTACCTCGGGGTCGACTGGGAAGGGTCCTGAAACTCACGGATTTGAACCACAACTTCCCTGTGTTAGGGATGACTGGGTAAGTAACCACTCTGCACCTGGTCGCTGGGGTCACTTGCTGTACTTACCTCTGGTGTCTTTGTTCTTCCACCGCCCCTAGCAAACTACCACACTTACCTTGGTTTGGGTTCACTTTTTTGCATTCCACTTACTTAGTATATGGTTTGCCCACCTACCCGGGCCCTGTACATTTTATGCTGTTTCTGTTTGTTATTTGGTGTATATATTGTGTAGATGTCTCCAAAGGGAGATGTACCAGTGCTCGTCTAGTATATAGCTGTGATGGGTATTCCTTTATTTTTGTGGCACTTGTGTGTTTTTTTTTCTTGTGTGCGAGTTGCTGTCTGGTTGCTGTTGTGTTGCGGGTGCTTTGAATTCCCTCTGGATGAGCTTCGGCTTCTTGCCTCGGCTGCCCCTGGAGAGTTTTTGCTGTGTGGACACCTGGACACTGGCACTGGGGGTTGCCTGGACTCAGTGGGGGGTGATAGAATTGAGAGGATTCTGGAGAGAACATTGAACCTGCAGGGAGCTGTGCTGGTAGTACAAGAGGGGATTGTAGAAGTAGGCCCACTTTTTCTCTCCCTGTGTTGGTCCAAAGGGTATCCAGGAGGGGTAGATCCTCCTCTTCTTCCCTTGTCTCAGCATCTATTCCTGGGGCCATCAACTCTAGCTCAGAAGAGGGATCATTAAATAGGGGTTCAGCAGTAGTGTTGTTTAACATTGGTGTTCTGGGTCACAGTCCTGTTGCACTCGCTCGTAATTGCTGGTAACTCTTTTAGCACTTAACTGTTATGGCAGCAGTTCTAAAGAGCTACGTTTACTCCAGATGATGTTACTGGATTAGAAACTCAAAAGTCTGCAAAGAAAACTGAACTAGTCTTCGCAGGTTGTTCTTCACTTGTTACAAACAGAGGCTTTATTCAGTTGCAAGTTGGAATGCAGGGATTATGAACGTTATCTACAGGAATGTGGTAAGGTATACCCCGTAGACTGTGCTACATCTATATGCCCCCTAGAAGAGGCGGAGCACCTACAAGTTTAAGCACTATAGCACCTCTAAATGACTATTCCTGGTCCTGGATGTGGGGTAAGTACTTACCTTGCCTTCCTTTTATTTATTTTTTGTGTTGTAATTTTTTATTGTTTTGAGAGTGCCAATATGAGTATATTATGATACAATGATAATAAACAAAGATGAGCAAGGAATAGCAAATCGCAGGTTCCATATGATGTTCTCCATAAGCGATAAGAAGAGAGACTTCTATTTAAGATAATCCGGGTAACCAAAGTATACTAATGTTCTACTGTGTATTAACATGATAACAAAAGAGAAACAGAGAGATACAAAGAGAAAGAGATATGAGGAATGGAAGATGGCAATAATAATAAGGTTGAAACCAACCAATCTGACAGGGTGATAGGTGGAGAAGAGACAGAGATTTAGCGCAGACTTTGGACCAGCGGGCCCCTAGAGGAGATATCTATCGACGTGATGGATCACAGCCGATTATGAGTCTGTGGTGTATAGTCAGTGATCAGTGAGCTATCCAGGACTGCCCCCCCCCCCCATCAGTATGTGCCTACATGGACAAAGGCCCTATGAGTTTTTTGCAGGCTTTAGTCATGTAGGCTATATACAAGGATAGGGGGAAGCAAAAACCTGACACTCGGGTGCCCCCTAAAGTGGGGGCCTACAAAGGTCTGCGTAGAGAGAGATAATTGCAGTTTCCCCAGTCGGTACAGAAATTGCTGGATGAAGAAGAAGAAGAAGAAGAAAAGAGAAACAGGCAAAAATGGAAAAGGGAAGTGATAGTGGGGAGAGCAGGGGGAGGAAGGGGACTAGAGGTGGGAGAAAGGAATGGATAGGAAGAAATAGAGACACAGGGAGGGGAGAAGGGAGGTGGGCTGGCGTCACTGAGAAGAGTGGGGGAAGAAGGGGGGAGGAAGGGAGAAGGAATCAGGCGATCAATGGTAGCGTCCCCAAGGTAGGGGGAAGGGGGAGAAAAGGAATAAGGGAAAGAAGGGAGAGGGGACATGAATAAGAGAGGAAAAAAGAAGGATGCCAGAGTAAGAAAAAAGGGGGGGGAAAGGGGAGAATGGAAGGTGTGAGGAGTTATCTGAAAAGGGGTAATGACGGAGACATGACCGGAACATCTGAGAGGAAGGGGGCCCATACCTGCTCTTGAAGATCATGGTGGTCATTACAACCCTGGCGGTCGGTGTTAAAGTGGCGGTAAAACGGCCAAAAGGCCGGCGGTAAAAAAAATGGAATCACGACCGTGGCGGAAACCGCCAACATAGACAGCCACTTTAACACTCCGACTGCCACGGCAGTACAAACAAACACCGCGGCGGTAACCGCCAACATACAGGCGGAGGACAATGTACCACCCACACTATTACAACCCACCAATCCGCCACCTTTTCCGGGGCGGATTCACCGCGAACATAAAACATGGCGGAAACAGGACTTTGAATGGAAAACGCTCACCTCTACACACCCCACGAGGAATCAGGACGCCATGGAACCCGAGCTCTAGATTCTGCCAGCCTTTATCTTCCTGCTCCTCTACCAGGAGCACGAACGCCTGCGGTAAAGACCACGGTGAGTACTACACCTACGACACAGGGGATGGGGGAGGGAAAAAACAGTGACACACACACACACAACTCCCCCACCCTCACCCACTACAACACACACGCCAATACATATTGATACATTACAGTTACACCCCACAACCCCCCTGGAAGAATGCAAGGACAAAAGGAAATGAGTCGAATAATTGTGATATATTCAATAACATACATCAAAAATATTTACAAATATATACATTTAGACTTTATACAATTATATACACCAAGAACACAAGTCCAAGGGAATCCACCATCATAGTCCGTGGATCACTGGGCCCAAAAAGCATGGGCGAGGCCCACACTCAATACCCGAACAAGACGGAGAGAACACTGCAGGGGCATCAGATAGAAATAAAACAGGCACCTCAGGGGGAAGCGAAGGGGGGGGGGCACCTCAGCTGGCTGAGTGCACGACACCAGATCCACAAGGGGGCTCCATGCCCACAGTTCAATCCTGGGAGTGCAAAGCCACAGTCTCTCAAGTCTCTACAGTGGGGGGTTTGCCCACTGTTCAATCCTGGGGAGTGCAAAGTCACAATCTCTCAAGTCTCTACAGTGGGTGGTTTGCACACTGCTTTATCCTGGGGAGTGCAAAGCCACAGTCTCTCAAGTCTATACAGTGGGTGGTTTGCCCACTGCTTTATCCTGGGGAGTGCAAAGCCACAGTCTCTCAAGTCTCCCAAGTGGGTGGGTTGCCCACTGTTCAATCCTGGGAAGTGCAAAGCCACAGTCTCTCAACTAGATGTAACTCTCCACTGGTTCTGGAGGGGGCTTGGTGCCCAGAGTGCTTCATCCTGCCAAGGACTGAGGTAGTGGATGTAACTCTCCACTGTTTCTGTAGGGGGCTTGGTGCTCAGAGTGCTTCATCCTGCCAAGGACTGAGGTAGTGGATGTAACTCTCCACTGGTTCTGGAGGGGGCTTGGTGACCAGAGTGCTTCATACTGCCCGTGGCCGTCTCAGTAGCGTCAGAATCATTGGTGCTCACTGGCCTGCGGTGCTGCTGGTGGCGGTGTCCTGGGCAGCGGTTCAGCTGGTGGCGGTCTTGTCCTGTCCGGCGGTGCTGCTGGAGGCGGTGTCCTGGCCAGCGGTTCAGCTGGTGGCGGTCTTCTCCTGAGCAGCAGGGCTGCTGACGGTCCTATCTTGGCCAGCGGGACTGCTGCTGGCGGTTCTGTCTTGGGCAGCATGGCTGCTGCTGGCGGTCCTGTCTTGGGCAACAGGGCTGCTGCTGGCGGTCCTGTCTTGGGCAGCAGGACTGCTGCTGGCGGTCCTGTCTTGGACAGCGGGACTGCTGCTGGCGGTCCTGTCTTGGGCAGCGGGACTGCTGCTAGCGGTCCTGTCTTGGGCAGCGGGGCTGCTGCTGGCGGTCCTGTCTTGGGCAGTGGGGCTGGCGCTGGCGGGCTTCTCCTAGGCAGCGGGGCTGCTGCTGGCGGTCCTGTCTTGGGCAGCGGGGCTGCTGCTAGCGGTCCTGTCGTGGGCAGCGGGGCTGCTGCTGGTGGGCTTCTCTTGGGCAGCGGTGCTGCTGGCGGTCTTCTCCTGGGCAGCGGGGCTGCTGGCGGTTTTGTCTGCTGTGCTGATCTTCCCAGACTTGCCGGTTTTAATGTGCCCATTCCCCACCTTGGATGGTGTCGCAGCTGTCTCAACAGTCCCAACTGTACCCCTGCGAGCAGCTTTGGTCGCTGATTTCTTTCCCCTCTCCCGCCGGGCACTGGACAGCTTTTTATGCTTGACAGGTGGGGGACTGTCCGTGCTCTGGCTCCTTGCCACACTGGCTGGCCTGCTGCCTGGTGTACTCCATAATCCGGTGACTACTGGCACCACTGGTCCCGCTGATGTTGTGGTTGAGGTGCTAGGTTGGGACCTGGAGAGTCGGGCCCCAGGAGACTGAAGCGGTGGGGGAGGTGAGGGAAAGAGGTCAAGGCTGGCCAGGAAAGGTTTCTTAGGAACACTGGGACGGGTAGCTGGAGGGGGTTTGGGAGTGGAGGAAGAGGTTGTGGTTGTAGGAGGTGTACGTTTGCTGACCTGGGTGAAGGTGCATGGGCTGGAGGCTGTTGTGAGGTGGATGGCTGTTGGGTGGGTGTGAGCCGCGTTTGTGTACCTTGGAAGGTGACCTCACAGACACACAGGGAGAGGACACAGGGGATGTGTGAATGGTAGTGGTGTGGTGACTGCAGATGAGTGGGGTGTGGTGGTGGGTGTGCTGGTGGTAGGTGTGCTGGTGATGGATGTACTGGCTGAGGATGTAGTGCATGCAGGTGTGAGTGGAGACAAGACAGGGAGGGAGGAGGCAGATGAGGAGGAGTGGGACACTGTGGAGGCAGTGGGTGTTGTTGTGTTTGCATGTGTGTGATGCTTGTGTGAGTGCCTGTGGGATGTGTGGGGCTTATGTTTGCCAGAGCTTCCCTTGTGTGTTGAGGTGTGTGCATGCTGGTCTGATGGTGTTCTTGGGATAGGCAGAGGTACAGGGGTGTGGGTCTGGGTGGAGGAAGTTTGAGGGGGAGGCTAGAGACAGGGACAATGGCTGCCATCAGTGCTGAGGCCAGATTCTGAAAAGCTCGCTGAAGGGCTGCCTGACCAGAGTGAATGCCCTCTAGGTATGCATTGGTTTGTTGCAACTGCCTCTCTACACCCTGGATGGCATTCAAAATGGTAGACTGCCCAACAGTGAGGGACCTGAGGAGGTCAATGGCCTCTGCACTGAGGGCAGCAGGGGTGACTGGGGCAGGGCCTGAGGTGCCTGGGGTGAAGGTAATGCCCACCCTCCTAGGTGAGCGGTCACGGGGCAAACCCTGAGGGGCTGCTGGGAGGGCAGTGCTGGTGGGGGGGTGGCGGCTGTACCTGTAGATGCGGGGGCACAGATGGGGCTGCCACCGCAAGGGAGCTCCCATCAGAGGAGGAGTCCATATCGCTGGTGTCAGGTCCAGTGCCCACCGTGGAGCTCCCCTCGCCTTCCGTCCAAATGGTGAATTCGGAGTCCGTAGTCTCGCCCTCCAGGTCCATGTGGGATGCAGCTCCCTCCTGCTCCAGTGTCACTGCTCCTCTGCCTGATGATGCTAATGCACACAAGAACAGGGAGACCACAAAAAGGGGGGGAGACAGAAGAAAGACATGTTCAGTGCATGCAATACCGCTACCGTTGGCAGACACAAGAGACACAGAAGCCCCCTGCATTACGCCGCACACTTGGGGCCACTATTCAATCCCTGGGATATGGCTTACAAGGCTATGGCCAATTTCCTCACACATGGATGTCAAGGGAGCCTGACTAGGTGTAGTTGGCACTGTACACAGGTGGGGTGGGGTGCCACAGGGCCTGCCTGAAGAAGGGAACTTAACTACCAAACTCACCCTGGCCTAGTGGAACCCACAGCCCACCTCCCCCACCCAGACACCTACAATGCGCGCTGAATCAGCAGAATGAGAGTGTACTCACCCTCTTGTTGCTGCTGTGATGCCCTCAAGTGCCTATCCAACTCCCGGTACGCCACCGTCAGGGTCCTGAACATCAGGGGGTCATAGTGTGACGGGTACCCCTCCCACGTTGGGAGGCCATCCCCAGCTGGACCTCCGCTGTCTTCTTGCTCCAGCAGTGAATGTCCTCCCATCTTTTACGGCAGTGGGTGCTCCATCTGTGGTAGACCCCAGGGTCCGGACTTCCTTGGTGATGGCACACCAAATGTCCTTCTTCTGGTGGGCGCTGACCTGCAGGAATTGTACAGGGGAAAAAGAGAAGTAATTACTAACTGCACCGTCACAGTCTTTGGCCGGCATCCCTACCCTTGCCATGATGAAGATGCACTCACCGTAGTTTCATGCACGCCTCATTCTCACACCCCCGATCTTTCATCCACCCCACTCCACACAGGCGTTGCCCATACAGCATGCTCATAGTGTACTTACATGTTTGTCTGGAGGACCGTAGAGTAGCGTGTACTGGGGGAGGACCCCATCCACGAGTTTCTCCAACTCCTCCGTGCTGAAGGCAGGGGCCCTTTCCCCAGACACACGAGCCATTGTCTCTTCCAGACTGAGGTCACAGTAGCACTTGCAGTGTAGGTCCTCTCCTGTCGAAGATCAGGTATCAAGCGATTGAACAGAGAGAAAATGGCAGTCACGTCCGCGGTAGAGCGTACCATCACCGCCGGCATACATCGTCATTGGCTCCTGGGACCCCTGGGGTCCAATGTTAACCAATGCAGAATTGCGCTACGGTCTTCGACCGCCTACCGCGTCGGTGTGCAATGCCAGTGCAGTTACCTCATATCCCCTTGTCCCACATTACAGGTCAGGCAGCTGCCATTTCAGGGGGCCACATGACATTTATGTTTGAGTGCGTCACACATACCTAGGCCTTGCCTAAACACTCATACAGCTAAATTTTGAATTATGAATATTTTCAGTGTAAGCTGTGTTTACGTACCTCAGAGTTGGTTGACTCTCTGCTCGCTGTTATCCTCCATAGGCACCGTCCACTGGAGCATGTGAGGAGATGGCGGCATCCTCCGGTGTACAGACCACTGGTGGACCTGTCGACAATGGAGGAAAGACATGTGATCATCACCTACAGGCTTGATCGTGCCACAATCCTAGAACTGTGTGCCCAGTTGGAGCCAGACCTGATGTCAGCTATCCGCCATCCCAAAGGAATCCCCCCTCTAGTGCAGGTCCTGTCAGTAATCCATTTCCTAGCAAGTGGGTCTTTTCAAACAACAGTGGCCATAGCATCAGGGATGTCCCAGCCTATGTTTTCCAATGTGTTGTCCAGAGTGTTGTCTGCCCTGCTAAAACACATGCGGAGCTACATTGTTTTCCCTCAGGTGGAGGATTTGTCTACAGTGAAAGGTGATTTCTATGCCCTTGGACATATCCCCAACATCATAGGTGTCATTGATGGGACACATGTGGCCTTGGTCCCCCCACGCAGACGTGAACAGGTGTACAGAAACCGTAAGAGTTACCATTCCATGAACGTGCAGATGGTGTGTTTGGCATACCGGTGCATCTCCCATGTTAATGCTAAATTCCCTGGCTCAGTGCATGACGCTTACATCCTGCGGAATAGCAGCATCCCTTATGTGATGGGGCAACTACAGTGGCACTGGGTGTGGCTACTAGGTGAGCACATGGACCCAATGCAGTTGGAATAGTTGTCTGGGTCTGTGGATGTCCCTATGAGTTAGTGTGTGTCTAACAGTTGTCTCTCGCCATTTGCAGGTGACTCTGGTTACCCCAACCTGTCATGGCTACTGACCCCAGCGATGAATTCCAGGACAAGGGCAGAGGAACGCTACAATGAGGCCCATGGGCGAACTAGGAGGATTATAGAGTGGACCTTCGGCCTCTTGAAGGCCAGGTTCTGGTGCCTCCATATGACAGGTGGTTCCCTATTCTACTCACCAAAGAAGGTATGCCAGATCATCGTGGCCTGCTGTATGCTTCAAAACTTGGCTTTGCGATGACAGGTGCCTTTTCTGCAGGAGGATGGTCCAGATGGAGGTGTTGTGGCAGCTGTGGACCCTGTGGACAGTGAAGACGAGGAAGCAGAAGAAGAGGACATCGACAACAGGAACACAGTGATCCTGCAATACGTCCAGTGAGACACAGGTAAGAAGACAACACTGCCTGCTACATCTAATTTAAATCTACTACCTCTCTACTGTCTGACATTTTCATCCAGTGTATGGTCACTGAGTTGTCACTTTCCCTTACAATTTCACAGATGTGGGTCCCACTGTGTGACATCTGCTTTGTTTCCTCATGGACTAGAGCTGTGTGACATAGGTATGTTGACATTACATTTGAAAGAACATTTTGTCACTGTAATTGCTAATACACTATTTCGAAATCACAGACAGACTCCAGATTGTTTTGTGCTTTAAGGGAGTTTATTTAAGTGCTCAATACTGGAGGGGGTTGTAAAATGGTGAGGGGTGATGGTGGAGGAATGTCCATGGCAGAGTCCAGTCTATTAGTCTCACAGGTGCATTGTCCAAAGGGGCATAGGAAGTGGAGCTGGGGCAGTTTAAGGATGGACAGGGTGACAAGGTGGGACAATAGGATGACAATCAGGGTGGTCTAATTTCTTGGCGGGGGTCTTGGACTCATTCTCTGTCATTGTCCTGGATCTCAGGGACTGTTTGTGGGGTGGTTCTCCCTCTGCAGGGGGTGGGGTGCTGGTGAGGTGGTCCTGTGGCGGTGCCTCCTGTCCACTAGCGCTGGCAGAGGTCGTGGGCAGTTCATCATCCAGGCTAGTGTCAGGGGCCCCTTGTTGTGCCACACTGTCCCTCCTGATGTTGACGAGTTCCTTCAGCACCCCTACAATGGTGCCCAGGGTGGAATTGATGGATTTGAGTTCCTCCGTGAAGCCCAAATACTGTTCCTCCTGCAGCCGCTGGGTCTCCTGAAACTTGGCCAGTACCGTTACCATCGTCTCCGGGGAATGGTGGAAGGGTCCCATGATGTTGGAGAGTGGGTTCCCTGGGCCTGTCCTCCCCCTGTCTCACAGCAGCCCTCAAAGTTCCCCTGTGTTCCTGGGCCTCTGTCCCCTGAACCGTGTGCCCACTGCCACTGCCCCCAGGTCCCTGGTGCTGTTGGGGTGGTGGGTTAACCTAGGGTTCCCTGTAGTTTTGTACACACTGCTGATTGATGTGTCCTGGGGACAGAGGTATGGGCCCGCTGGGTGGGTGCTGTGCTGGTGTTTCCAGAGGGGGGAAGCCCTGTAGTGGCTTGTGCCAGTGTGAGGGGAACCAACTGTCCCGAGGTCCCAAATGGGCCGGGCTGGTCGTCTAGATCCAGTTGGACAGAGCTGCTGTCATCACTGTGGGCCTCTTCTGTGTGTGGAGTGGACATGTCTGGACCCTCCTGTCCGGTGACGTTGGGTACGGGTCCTGCAGGGGTGTACAAGCATGAATATTGCATCTGTGCGTGCCATGGTGTGCAATGGGTGGGTGACCGTGTACCCCAGTGCTTGCATTCCTGTGTAAGACCTTGTGTGATGATGGTTTAGTGGGGTGTATGGGTATGTGCAGTGGCCATGCTTTGGTGATGGGTGTCCATGCTTTGGTGTTGCATGCAGGGCTTGGTGTTGGGATGGGTGGTTTGTGATATTGGGACATGTGTGAGGAGTAGGAGTGATGGGGTGAGGGCGAGGGTGGGGGTATGTGATGGCATGCAGGTAGGGTGGGGGATATAGTAGTAAAGATTTGACTTACCAGAGTCCATTCCTCCAGCTACTCCTGCGAGGCCTTCTGGATGCAGAATAGCCTAGACCTGCTCCTCCCATGTTGTTAGTGGTGGGGGCCCGCCGCCAGTCCTCTGTACCGCGATGTGGTGTCTTGAGACCACGGAACACACCTTCCCCCGTAGGTCATTCTACCTCTTCCTGATGTCATCCCTATTTCTTGGGTGCTGTCCCACTGCGTTGACCCTGTCCACGATTCTTCGCCATAACTCCATCTTCCTAGCTATGGAGGTGTGCTGCTCCTGTGATCCGAATAGCTGTGGCTCTACCCGGATGATTTCCGCCACCATGACCCTGAGCTCCTCCTCAGAGAACCTGGAGTGTCTTTGCTGTGCCGTTGGGTGGTGTGGGTGATGTGTGGGGTGGTGTGTGTTGTGATGTGTGGGGTGATATTTAGTGGTGTGTTGTGTGAGGTGCGTGGATGTTATGTGGGTGATGGTGTTGAGTGCCTGTGGATGCTCATTTGTAGATGGTGGTGTCTCTCTCTGATCTTCAGTCGCAATTGTTGTCGTAGGGGTTTGTGGGTGATGTGGGTGTGTGTTTTATATTGTATTGGGTGTGTGGGAGTGGTGTGTGTATGTGTATCAGGTGTGTGTATTTCGAATTGTCGAATGCGGTAGTGTTTTGTAAATGTGTGTGTATTTCGCGTGGATTTGTGGGTGGTGATAGTGTGGGCGTATTCCTGTTGCCGTGACGTGGAGGATTTCTTATCACCAGTTTATCACTGACCTTTGGTGCGGCGGACTTGTGTGGGTGTCTAGATTTTGGCGAATTCCGGGTTTTGGGTCATAATGACCGTGGCGGAATTCCGCGGCGGTGTGTTGGCGGTCTTCTGCATGGCAGTAAGTGGCATTTACCGCCAATGTTGTAATGACCCCCTATAAATTATTCTTTCGTGCCTGGCTATATTAGTCATTGCCACTATCCATTCCTCAGGCGTGGATGGGGTAACAGATCTCCAACATTGTAAGATACACATTTTCGCTGTTGCCAGAGCTGTGTGTAATAGCCTTTTTTGCAGCCGCGTTAAGGCCAGAAGGGGGTTTGTGTCATGCAACATGATAAGGGAGGGGATATGGGGGATTGTAGCGACATGGAGTCTGACAGAGTGTCCTCAACAGCTCTCCACAGAGGTCGGACCGACGGGCAGCCACTGAGTACATGGAGCAAATCGCAGAGTGCTTCTGTGCAACGCCAGCACATTGAGTGTGAAAGAAGGCCAGCTCTGTGTAATTTCATCGGAGTCCAGCACCAGTTGTGTAGCGTCTTGAAAAGGCAGAATTTTATACGGGCTTCACGCAAGCCTCTGTCCAGTGCGTCCACCATGTCCGCCCAGTCCTCCACGTCAAAGACTTGTTGTAGACAAGTTTGCCACTGTAAGCGCAAGTTGTCGAGTACGGGTGCGAGTGTAGGTGGCCTGTAATGATTCTGTACAGCCCTGCCATTACCCCTTTGTGTTTCCCCCATGCCTTCATATACACTACTATGGGTGAGGGCTGGAGACCTCGTCGAATAATGTCTGTGTGTTGGCGCATACAGTGCTGGAGTTGGAGGTATCTCCATTCCTGTTTGGATGCAGGTAGAATTCCTCTTGCAACTTGGCAAAGGGTTTGAGCCTATCATCTTCCAACACCTTGGCTAGACGGTCTATCCCAGCATCCCTCCATTCTGACTAGTTAAGAGGTGTTCTGCCTATGCACAGACTATCATTGTGCTACAAGGGAGCCTGGGCGTGGAGGAAGTGGTGAACCCACAAGAGACGGTGAGCTCTTTGCCACGCTGCAAGTGTCACCTTCAGTATACGGTTCAGGTCATTATGGGGTGCAGGGGTCATTTGATAGAACCCATCAAGGCCTTGATTATGGGAGAGTATCTCCGTCTCTACTGGGACCTAGAGCGGCGGTCCGCGTGATCCGGCAGGGTTGTTGCTAGTGGGGACAGGTGGATAATGCTCCACTGAGGGGAGCCAGATTCCACCATGAGATTGGTGTGCTATGAGCTTGGCTGGCGCCAACCGTGGGCGCATAGTACCCCACACGGTGGATCTGATTGCAGCATTGATCGAATGCAGTGTGAGGAGAAGGGTCTGAAGGGGTAGAAGCCCCAAGATATACGTGAATCGCAGCACCTTGACCATCCATACCGCCTGCAGCCTGCCCTACATGGTAAGGCCCAGCTGGGACCATTTGCCAAAGTCCAGTCACATATGTGCAAAGAGGGGATCTAAATTTTCTGCCGCCATACGTTCTAGGCCACGATTAACTAAGACTCCTAGATATTTAAGGTGCTTCGGAGTCCATCGGAATGGAAGTCCTAAGAGCGCTGCTTTTGTCGTCACCCGTGAAAGGGGGAGTGCCTAATTTTTGCCCCAATTCACCTGATAACCGGAGAGGGGTGCAAAGTCATCTATAATACCCATTAGAGTGGGCAAGGAGTGTTCGAGATCAGTGATTGTGAGCAGGACGTCATCCGCATACAGATAAAGCTTGGAGGTACCTCCCAGAAGGGGGAGGCCCATCACCAGTGAAGAGGCGCGGATGGCAGCCACCAGCGGCTCCAGCGCCAAGAGGAACAAAAGGGCGGGGAGAAGGGCATTTCTGTTGGGTTCCTCTGCAGAAAGGAAAGGGATCCGAGAGAAAACCCCCGCAATTGACCCGTGCCGTAGGGTTTTCATACAGCAAGCGGATTTTGGATATAAATTGGTCACCCATTTCGAATTTCTTCAGTGTTGCGAATAAGTACGGCCATTCTATGCGGTCGAATGCCTTTTCCTCATCTAGAAACAATTCCAGAGGGCATGGCAAGGGTACGAAGATGGTTGCACGAGCTTCGACCCGGCACAAACTCCACCTGTTTCTGATGTATAAGAGACGGTATGACCTTACGCAAGCGATTCACCAGGATGCTGGCCAGAATCTTGATGTCTCCATTCAGGAGGGAGATGGGTCGGTAACTACCACAGAGCAATGAGTGTCAACCAGGTTTTGATATGACAGCAAAGATAGCGGTGTTGGAGATCACCCCTAGAGAATTCGTCTGACACGCCTCAGTGAGCGCTTCATGCAGGACATCGAGTGTGTCTTCTCCCACCCATTTATAAAATTCTGCCAGGAATCCATCCTCTCCGGGTGACTTATGGTAGGGGAGGTTGAATACAGCCTTTAAGAGCTCCTGGTGTGTGATATCCCCCTCCAGTAACCCACGACCCTCATCAGAGAGTGAGGGGAGAGTAATATTGTTGAGGAAAGTCTCTACCTGGGCAGGAGAGGACTGCGATTCTGGTGCGTAGAGGTGACGGTAAAAGGTTTCAAATTCTTCTACGATCTGCTGTGGGTGCATGAGGATCTCCCCCATGCTTGCCTTAATGGCCGGTATAGCTAGGGTTGCTTCTCTCTGGCGGAGTTGAGCTGCCAGCAAACATCCAGCCTTCTCCCCCAGTTTGTAATGCCTCCCACGCAAGCGTTGCAGTGCATATTTGGCCTGAGAGGTGAAGAGCTCATTCAGACCCATACGGGCTCTCTCCAGCTGTCTACGGATGGATAGGGAGGGGTGGTCTGTATATTGACGTGTCAAGCTCCTGGTTTAAATTTCCAGGGCCATTTGCCGCACCTTCTTCTCTGCATTCACCAGTGCGTCGTCATGCACCATTTGGCCTCGTATGGCTGCCTTTGCCGCTGCCCATGTGACCCTTTTGGACATCACTGTGCTGAGGTTGTCGCGAATGTAAGTTGATGCGTGTGCCTGCTGTTGCGCCTTCCCTTGAGAGGAGCGGTAGCGGTGGACAGCAAACCGCCATGGCTTGCGCCCAGAGGATATCAGGCCCAGCTGGATGGCTGAAAAGACCGGGGAGTGATCCGATAAACCTCCATCTAATATGCGAGCGCCCTGCGCATGCGGCACAATGCTATGTGAAATGAGGAAATAATCCAATCGGGACTGAGTTCCCTTGACCTGGAATAAAAAGGTATATTCCTGATCCGCCGGGTGTGTCAACCTCCAGAAGTCCGCTAGGCCATTTTCCTGCATGACATCAGATTGTAAGGCCCTGTCTCCATTATTAGTGGTGTCCAAAGGTCTAGTCCGGTCCAGTATCGCGTCTCTAGCTAGGTTCCAGTCTCCCCCAATTATGTGTCAGGTTGCCCCATCTCCGTCAAGAGGTGGTTGATACTTAAGAAAAACTGTTTTTTTTTTTAACTGATTGGGGCATATACAGAGCCCACACAGATCGAAGAGCCTCCTAATTTCAGTTTGGCAAACAGGTACCATCCCTCCGGATGAACCCATGATTTAGTGACAGTGAGAGGTAGGCTTTTCCGTAAAAGAATAACAACACTGCACTTTCGTGGCATATTTCCTTTGGTGTCCTGTGGGGGAGGGCTACAGCTAGACAACACTGTCCCCACCAACTCTCGTCGTAGCTTATCAGAATCAATTCTGTTCAGATGGGTCTCTTGGAGGCGAGCCACATCTGTCCTCTTAGTATTCAGGTATGAGAGTATTTTCTACCTTTTAATGAAATGGGTAAGGCCAGGAACATTCCAGGAAATGACCCGCAGTGGGTTGGAGGAGGAGGACGAGTGTCCGGCCAAGTTAAAAGAAAAAGAAAGGATAGCAGAAAGGGGGGTGGGGGAGAGAGAAGGAGAGGGTGCGAAAAGGGGGTGGTGAGAGAGATGAGACGAAGATAACAAGGATGGTTGTGCCAGTCCCAGCGGAGGAGGAAAGGGGAAAGGTGTAGAGGAGAGAAGTTGGGGGAAAGGAGAAATGTGGAGCTAAAGAAGAGCCCCTAAGGTCCTTAACCGTTATCTGCTGGTCTATGCCTGAGCCCTAAGAGCCTCCCCGTCCAGCCAGCGGGACCCCAGCCGGTGGGAGCGGAGGGAGCACAGAGCGGAACCATATCCGTCCATGTGCACAAGTGTCCCACAACCCTGGGACCAGGATCTTTCCACGCGGTGCCATCCGAGTGGGGCTGCACAGTGTTGCGCCACAGGAGGGCCAGTGTGTTGGGGAGCACTGTAGCCAGCTTGATAAGTCCCCCATAGGAAGGGGGAGGTTCGAGGTGGGATGGAACGTCATGAGTCTATATGACGGCGGCAACGCCGCTTGTGTACTAAGGGGGAGGGAGAAGGGGAGAAGGGGAGGGGGAAGGGCGGTAGGGAGCAGAGCACGGGTGGAGAGAGTAGATAGAGAGGAGGTACAGAGCTTGGTCATAGGAGCGCTGTCATATAAACACTCACCACAGAAACATTGTGTAAACACTGGAGGTACATGACAATAGTAAATAGTTAACAGTAATCAAATTATCAGCATATTAGCTCACAAATTAACTAACTGGGTGGGTCGTCAGGACCAAAAAGGACATAGTGTCCAGTGTACAAACTGTTCCAACAGGGAGGGGGCACCCCTGGAAACTTATTTGACCTATTTTAAGACCACCAAGAGGCCTGCATGGCATAACAATTACTACACAATCAACATTATTTAGCAATTTGGATCAATTCTCATCCAGCCATTAGAGCGGTAGAAGGTCACTCACTCCTAGTCTGGGGATGTTAGAAGCCTCTGGCCCCATAGCGTCATGCATCCCAGTAGAACACAGCAAGTTCAAGAAGTTTCTGCTGGGGGCTTCAGAGGGGAACAAGACTTGTCCCTGTCCGCCACTTGTGTATGTCCTCTGTCATCGTGACTGGTCATGAGACGCTCCAGGTCCCAACCCTCCTGGGGCGGGTCCTTGCGGCAGGGTGTCCTGGTCCGGTACAGGCATGTCTCAATGCGAGAGCGAGACAGAAGTGTCCATAGGTTGTAGGCCATCCAGAAAAGATCACAGGTCCTCCGGGTCGTAGAAGTCTTGGGGCATTCCTTTTTTTGTAACCCACATTCTCGCCGGTTCAAACAGGCCATATTTCACCTCCATCTGTCTTAGTCTGGGGCTGAGGGCCAGAAATGCCCTCTGCGCTCACTGGTTTCCTTGGAAAAGTCTGCCGTTATCCGGATTGACCGTCCATCTGACGGGATCCGTGGGCACGTGCTGTTTGTATGATCTGGCGGGCTTGCATATGGTAGAGGAAGCAGGCTATAATCAGCTGTGGATAAGCAGTCACGTCAGGTCTCTTGGGACCGAGCCTGAGTGCTCTTTGAAACTCTAGGGGAGGATCGAAGGTTATGCCCTTGAGTTTTAGCAGCATCTCTCTCAAGAACAAGTGCATATCCTCACCCTCGATTGCTTCAGGGAATCATAGGAATCGAACGTCGTCTCTCCTGCTCCTGTCTTCTAAATCTGTCACCTTGCTGGGGAGGTACAAGAGTTCCTGGTCCTGATCCCGGGAGGAGGTGGTGTGGGGCTCCAGTAGTGACACCCGTTGTTCCAGTCCCAACACACGTGATTGGAAGCCTGCAATATCCAAACGGATGGATTTTGTTTCCGCCGTTAATGAAGCCATTGCGTTGTCCATTCTCTCCAACTTCTGGCCCACCGCCAATATCTCTTGGAGGATACTATCCATGGTGGACTCCTGGGCTGTGTCCGACGTAGTATCGTGCTGTACAGGCTGCTGGGTCATCGAGGCAGAGGATGACGCCTCTGAATGAAGTAAGGCTTCCGAAAAGAGCAGCTGCCTCACAAGTTTGCCTGAGTTGTTGGTCGACTGCCTGGCATCTCTGGCCCCACCAATGAGTATAGATGCGGTATTGTAGGAGATTAGGGCCTCAGACCGTCCTCTGGGGCAGGTAAGGTCGATCAGAGCTTATGTTCCAAAATGGATTTCCAATAATTGGGACAACTCCAAACGGAGCTAGCGGCACGGTCCGTGTCCATAGGTAAAAATGAGGCCTTAAACCGGTGAGGGGCAGACAGCCGTTAGCCACAGCGGGGGTGCACTGGTAGGAGGAGGCCCTCCCCCTGTGTGCGGGAGGGTGTGGGTGCCCCGTAGGGCGAAGGATACTCGTCGCCTAATTCATCATGGGTCCAGTCCCAGCAGCCGGTGCAGCCCTCTCCACCCTCTGTGCCCAATGAGGAGGGGAAGGCCAAGAGCAGGGGGGTGTGGGCAGTGTCCAAGGATGCAAAAGAAGACCTCCAAAAGGGTTGGCGTGCCTTGTAGAAAGTAGTGCAAGAAATGGGGGTGGGCAAGGAGGCTGCAGGGCAATGTACCCACAGTAAGTAAATCAATCACCGCCAGTGAAAATAGTGCTGTGCTCTGTCCATGGGGGCAACTCTTACCCCTCATCTCCCGACGTCATGCCCTGTTCTGATGGGGACCATGCTCTCTGGGTCCCCTGGGTGTCATGGCTACTGCTTGGCTATTACATGGGAAGGCTGTCTGCTGTTGACACACGGATCCTGGCTGGGTGGGTCCCCTCATGTTGAGAGGGGGAAGAAGAGGAAAGGCTCATCCCCTCAGTCCAGCCACCATCTCCCCGTCCTCAGGTGGTCCAGCGCAGCACCAGTGGACTCCAATGTCTCCGTCTCAGCAGGGAGGAGGGAAGGGGGCCCCTCACCGGGCGAAGGAAATGACGAGCAAAGGAGGACAAAGGTGGCACCCCAGGTGGAGGCCCGGCCCACCGCCAGTCTCTCTGCGCCACTCCACCTCCACTAGTCACAGGAATGATGTGGCTCCCAGCTTCAATTCCCCTCCAGGCTCTTCAGTGCGGCGCCAGTCAGAGTAGCGGCAGGCTGCCCAGGAGGGTGTCACTCTTGGCCACGCTGCAGATCGCGGCAGGCCACGCCCCACCGGTGAGTCAGTAACCTGCGGGGGTAATCGGGGGCCCCAGGCAGACAGGCAAGCCAGCACCAACTCCGCTCCCACCTCCCGCGAAGACGGCACCGGAAACTGGAGATACGAGAGGCAGCGGTCCGGGCCTGCAATATAGGCCGTGGTTCCGGGCCGCCAAAATGCTGGTATGCAAGGGGCTACAGGTCCGCGTCGCACCCCGGGGCTGTCCTCTCCGTAGCAGCACTCCACGTTCACTCTCCCAGTTCCGACGGAGATGCTCCGTGCCCCCGCAAAACCCGCCCAGCTCCAGTCCCGCCACCCTGCAGAGCTCCTCTGTCAGGCAGTCATCGTCGTCCATGGCCAGACCATGCCCCCTTAACCTTGCCTTCCTATGTCTTGGACACTGTTTGATTCACCCGGGAAGGAGGTCCTATATTCCATAGTAGAAGGGAAAATAATAAATGGGAATTCTACATCTTTGCCACTCCACCGCTGAATGAGGGATACGATCAAGGAAGTCTGTAGAAGTGCTGTACAGCTTGCATTGTAGCGAAATGACTAGGAAACAAACTAGACTGTGCCTGCCAGAAAGAGCATCTTCATCTTCATCAAACAGTGTAGTTCATCTGTAAGGTCCTGAGAGAAGATGTCAACAGAATGGTCAGGTGGTATCCCTAGCCAGCAGCCCAGGAACTGCAACACCAACTATGGCAACTTATGGTCCAGAGGAAGCTAGTGGATAACTGCATATGTTTCCTATATCCTGCTCAGTGGACTAATGTACCTCATAATCCAATATTATGGGCCTCATTATGACCCTGGCGGTAGAGAACCGCCAGGGCCAACGTGGGTGGGAGCACCGCCGACAGGCCGGCGGTGCTCCCTTGGGCATTCTGACCGCGGCGCTTTGGCCGCGGTCAGAAAGGGAAAACCGGCGGTCTCCCGCCGGTTTTCCACTGCCCCTAAGAATCCTCCAAGGCGGCGCAGCTCGCTGAGCCGCCGTGGGGATTCTGACAATCCTTACCGCCATCCTGTTCCTGGCGGCTCGCCCGCCAGGAACAGGATGGCGGTAAGGATTGTCGTGGGGCCCCTGCAGTGCCCATGCCAATGGCATGGGCACTGCAGGGGCCCCCGTAAGAGGGCCCCGCTAGTATTTCACTGTCTGCGTAGCAGACAGTGAAATACGCGACGGGTGCAGTAGCACCCGTCGCACCTTCCCACACCGCCGGCTCGATTACGAGCCGGCTTCATGGTGGGAAGGTCGTTTTCCCCTGGGCTGGCGGGCGGCCTTTTGGCGGCCGCCCGCCAGTCCAGGGGAAAACTTGGAATACCCTCCACGGTCTCTGGACCGCGGAGCGGTACTTTGGAGGGGGGAAGTCTGGCGGGCGGCCTCCGCCGCCCGCCAGACTCAGAATGAGGCCCTATGTCTCTTCCAAAATAAATAACAACACAACAAAAAAAATGGAGAATCAGTCCGCTTGCTATGTCCAAGCACTGCCCATATGGTTCTGTTAGTCCTCTTTTTGGCAACCCCGTGGGAGTTTAGATATCCTGACTTTGATCTGTGGGTTGAGGCCCATTCAGAAGGGTGCAGGTGAGAGTGTAGGAAAGTGACCATTTTTGACATGGTCACCCCCACTTTTTACCTGGTACATGATGCAATTTTGACTGAAAGTGCATACTGGGTTCCTACTATCCAGGTCCCCAGTGCTAGATCTCTTTCCCTAAAACTGCACAAATGTCCTCCAATTGGCAATACCTTCAGCACCCCCTGCAAGCCCCTAGTAAATGGTAACCCTGGTAGCTAGGGCATGGGTACGCAAGAGAGTCGTTAAGGGCTGCAGCATGTCTTGTGCCACACTGAGGAACCAGGAAAGATAGAATCCCCACCCGGGGTCTTCTTCCCAGCGGTGGAGGGACACCCTAGTCCTCAGGGTCCATTTAGCAGAGAGTACACAAATCAAGCGGAGTCACCAACTTGAGGAATAAAGAGAAGTTTATTACATGGATTATAGCTCGAGCTAATACAGAGTCCCAGGACAGTCAAGTGACTATCCCACGGAGGCTGCCCCTTCACTCTGGGGCACCCAACCTTATATACACACAAAACTGCTTAGTCAGAGGACAACTCCACCCCTAGTGTATTCAAGGTCCTCTGCGGCCTTCAGAATATTTCAGGGATACACGTGTGATGGGAGAAGGTACAGATGCAGCTGGTGGCAACGACCTGTACAAACCTGTTCTGGCAGTTACTGATTAAGCACAAAAATTCTTGGAACAACAGTTAGAACAAGTAAATTACAGCGATAAGCAGATTGCAGCCCAAGGCTGCGAGCACAAGGTCAATCACCAAAGTTCAGGAGGTTTGTCGAGCACATGGCAACATAATAAAGATAAACAGATGCCTAGCAGCTAGAGGTGTATGATTAAGTTTATGTACATTTTCTCAATCCCTCCTTTTGCCATCGTGAGGCAAGTTTGAACGTCATTCAGTGTCTATGTTAATGGACATAAGGTCTTTTATCTCCTGCTCAAGGGACAGCATAGCCATGTGTTGAGGAGGGTGAACAGGCCAGGGGGCAAGGGATGCCATACAGCAACCGCACAAAGCAGGTAGGCACTGTACATAAAGACAACAGGTGAGGAATACAACAGCGAGCACAAAAAGGAGTATTAGTATCTTCCAGACCCATTGGGAAATCAAACCCCAAAACCAGTTGGTTAAGGACCATGGGCCAGATGTAGCAAAGCTTTAGTGAGTCGCAAACGGCGAAAATCGCCGTTTGCGAGTCGCTAAAGCAACTTTGATATGTAGAAATGCATTTTGCGAGTCGGAACCGACTCGCAAAATGCATTTCCGACTCGCAAATAGGAAGGGGTGTTCCCTTCCTATTTGCGAGTCGCAATGGTATGCATTTTCATTTGCGACCGCGATTGCGGTCGCAAATGAAAGCGCAGTTACCATCCACTTGAAGTGGATGGTAACCCATGCGCAAACGGGAAGGGGTCCCCATGGGACCCCTTCCCCTTTGTGTCTGGCACAAAAAATAATTTTTCAGGGCAGGCAGTGGTCCAATGGACCACTACCTGCCCTGAAAAATACCGAAACTAAAGTTTTTTTTTTTTTTTTCAAAGTGCAGCTCGTTTTCCTTTGAGGAAAACGGGTTGCACTTTGAAAAAAAAAACTGCTTTATTTAAAAGCAGTCACGGACATGGTGGTATGCTGTTCCCAGTTCCCGTGAGTGCCCTGAATCACTATGGGGTCGCAAATTGCAACCCACCTCATTAATATTAATGAGGTGGGTCTTTGCGACCCCATAGCGACTCGCAGAAGGTGTCTGAGACACCTTTCTGCATTTCCTTTTGCGAGGTGCAAATTGCAAGTCGCTGGGACTCGCAATTTGCACCTCGCTAAAGGAAACCTACCTACATCTGGCCCCATGTTCCTTCGTCTTGGTGCATTGTGGAAGCTATCATATGCAACCTTTGAATAGCTTTATACACTGAAGGTGCATTGTCTGGAATATAAACGCAGCAGCTCGATCCGATCAAAGTACAAACTCCACCACGGTCCGCCAAGATGATGTCAAGAACCATTCTGTTTTGAAGAGTAACAAGGCAGTCAGCAGCAAGCTCTGCAGTGATGTTACTCAGAGCTCCTGCTGTTTCATTTATTGTTGCTTCCACGACTCGTGTGAGATGTCTGAGATCCCTACTGTTCATCATAGGACCCCAAAATGGAAGGACTCCTTTAAAGTAGTCCAATGCTTCTTGTGCTGAGGTATCTTCTGCAGATATTACCCCTCTCCGAGTCCTGTGGTGTTGAGGGCCAGCTGTGTAAGTTGGTGGTAGTAACCAAGCAATTTAACACATGCCGGTCCAGGTGGGTACCAAGGAGGTGTAGGCATTATCACCACAAACAAAATATGAGTTTCGTGATGGTATCATGGTAGGCCAATTAGTTCCATTCAATATTACTGTAGCATTACAGTTACTGGCACCTACACTTCTATTACCACTTTTCTGAAAACAAAGTGGAGCCTTGACCTGTGTTACAAAAAATCTTTAGCCAATCCGGGGTGTGGTATTAAAGGATAAAAAATATATGTCAGTAGACCTATTTCGTCGGTCAGCATATTCTGACTTTTCTTCCTTTGTTCCATAAACTCTTGTTCCAGTGGGCCAGCATAACCGGTATAGGTGGGTGACCAATAGTCCGGAATTAGTAGCATCCATTGAGGTAGCCCAAATGGCTGATAGTTCATACCAGGTGCTGCAGGAGCCATCAAAAGAAAAAGGGAATTAAATATATGGCAACCTTCTTTGCACGGAACTCGGTAGCAAGCCACATATCCAACAATTTGTTGCATTTACAGCCAGCTGATGTTGATGTAACATAGATATGAAGGTATTGTTTTCATATTCCTTACGTCGTCCTTCCTCATGGGGTGGTAAGGAAACATGGCTGTGTTCTGAAGGCGGTGGCGTAGTTGGTGAGACCTCTGAATCAGAATCATGTTTTACCCAACCAATGCAGGACAGAAGTACCAAAAATAGTATTGTTATGGTGAGACAAGCGATACGTGGGCCTTATAGTCTTTTTAAATTACTTATTTTTTTCTTTTTCCTCTTGTCTTCTTGTACAACACCCATTTCTCTTTATTGCTTGTCCCACTAGCAGTTCAGTCTGACCTAAGTGCTGCCCGTGACTGGTGGTTGCTTCACTGTGGGGTGATACCAGCAGTCCTATTGACACACTCTGGTCCGCCTCGACAGACAAAATCACCGCCCTGCAGCTATCGTCAGACTTAGTACAGGGGACAAGCAATCAGTTCATTGTTCATTTTCTTATTTTCGTGGGTGGAAATCGTATCTTGTGGACTGTGGTATGGTATGCTCAGGAAACAATTGTTCAGTGTGACCTAAATCTGAGGGAACCTCCTGCAGCACACTGTCATTCTGTTTTTTATCACTCCGCGTAGTGTTGCTGAAATGGTCCTCAGTCGTCGGGTGGTCACCACTTTTTATTTCATCAGAGGGTACGAGTAGGGGTACTTTCTTACAGTGGGATGCATGTATCCAATTCTTAGCTCCCTCGACTTTAACTGCTGTTCGAGTAGTAAGAAGGACCTGTCGCAGACCTTTCCATCGAGGTTCGAAACTCTTTTTCCACTGGAAATTCTTTGTGAGAACCCAGTCGCCAGGTAGTGTCTTGTGACCTGGATCAGTGGATACAGATGGGAGTGCTTCACGCACCTGTTGGTGAATAGAACGCAAAGAATTAGTGAGTTCAATTAAATAGTCCATCAAAACAGGATGTTCTAGTTCTGAGTACTTGTGAGGTTGAGGGACCCCCCAGACATTTGCTGGCCTTCCCATCACTATCTCATGGGGTGACAACCCTGATCTAGAGTGAGGTGTCATCCTGACAGACATTAAAGTCAGGGGCAACGCATCCGGCCACCGTATACCGCGTTCTGCGCATATCTTTGACATCTTCAAATTAAGTGTGGCATTATATTTTTCAACTAGTCCTGCTGACTGGGGGTGGTTAGCTGCATGAAACTTCTGGCGGAGGCCCAACCCTTAACACACCCTTTTCATCACCTGCCCTACAAAATGAATCCCATTATCTGACCATACACACCTTGGGACCCCAAACCGTGGGAAGAACTCCTTCAGAAGTACCTTTGCGGTAGTAAGGGCAGTATTATCTTTAGTAGGGTAAGCTTCTACCCACTTACTAAACATACAGACCACAACTAGGACATATTTCAAGTTGTTACACCTTTCCATCTCAATATAATCCATTTGTAGTACTTCAAAGGGATACGTTGGTGGTGAAAAATGCCCAGCGGGAACTGAGGCACCCTTCCCTATGTTATGTTGTAAACAAATCATGCAGGATTGAACCAGTTGGTCAGATACTTTTCTGATATTTTTATTAGACCAAACCGGATCAAGCAAATCACAGATGCTTTTCACACTAACGTGTGCAGGACCATGGGCCATAGTCACTACTTGCAGAAAGAATGCATCGGGTAACATCCATCTTTCCCTCTGTGACAGATCTGTCCAGCACAGCGTATTTTCATCTAGCTTGGCCTTCCCTTCTTCTCATTCCTTTTTCTCCTGTTCAGTTGCCTCATCCTGTATCTTCCTGACACTCTCTACCGTGTTCCCAAATATTTCATGGGGACGAACCTTCTTTGTACTATTTACCACATACATGTGTCCTGTCTTTGCATATGCTGTATCTTTTGCTGTCTGATCGGCTAGGGTGTTGCCCCGTCCAGATTCATCTGTCACCTTTTTGTGTGCACTACACTTCATGATAGCCATTGTTTTGGGCAATGCCAGGGCAGAAAGTAAGTTAGTTATAAGGGTCCCATGTTGAATACATGTCCCATGTGAGGTGAGAAATCCTTGTTCTGCCCACAAGCGACCAAAATTGTGTGCTAAGCCAAATGCATACTGACTGTTCGTGTAAACATTCACATTAAGTCCTTTCCTTAACTCACAGGCTCGTGTTAGAGCTATTAATTCTGCGGCCTGAGCAGAGTTATGTGGTATTCTAGCTGTTTCAACTACAGTGGTAGCTGTTGTAACTGCATAGGCTGCAGAGGTAGTGCCATCGGGTAGCTTGATGCATGAGCCATCTACGTATAATATGCCATCAGGGTCTTTCAGTGGAGTGTCCTGTAAGTCCACTCTCCCTTTTGTTTCATCCTCCGTCCGGAGAATGCAGTCATGTATGTCATCATAAGAATCTTCAGTTTTTTCAGTAATTGGCAATAAAGTGGCAGGACTGAGCGTGTTGCACCTTTTTAATGTTATATGACTAGCTAAAAGTGTCAGTTCATAAGTAGTTAATCGTGCATTAGTAAGATGCTGTGTTTATGTTTTGTTTAATAGTGCGTCAACAGTGTGTGGGACCAACAGGGTGAGGGGTGAATCCATGACTATCCCGGCCGACTGGCGCACTGCTACCGCTGCAGTGGCTACTGCCCGTAGACAGCTCGGGAGTGCACGGGCTACTGGATCCAGTAGGGCCGAAAAATAAGCACAGGGGCGTTGTTTGCCGCCGTGCTCTAGGGTTAACACTGACAGTGAACATCCATTTCTCTCGCTCACATATAACTGAAAATCTTTACGATAATCAGGCGTACCCAGTACAGGTGCTGTGCAGAGTGTATTTTTCAATTCATCAAAACCAAACTGAAAACCGTCATTCCATTCAATTGTTTCAGGACAATCTTTGTGGGTGAGATGCAAAAAACGGTTTTATCAAAAGAGAATAATTAGGAATCCATTGACGACAGAAGGAGGTAATACCTATAAAGGCCCTAACCTCTCTCTGTGTCCTTGGAACCGGTATGTCTCGTATAGCTTGTATTCTCTCAGCCGTCAACGTACGTCCCTCCTTAGACAGGAGGTGTCCTAGGTATATAACCTCCTGTCTACAATATTGCAATTTGGAGAGGGAGACCTTATGGTGATGGTGTGCAAGATGTTTCAATAAGGCTACAGTATCTGTTTTACAATTTTGTTCTGAAGTGGATGCTATTAAAAGGTCATCCACATATTGAACCAGCGTCGAGGAGCAAGGAAAACCAAGGGTATCTAATTGACCCTTGAGGGCCTGGCTAAAAGTGCTAGGCGATTCAGTATAGCCTTGTGGAGCGCAACAGAACCGGAAACTGCGACCACCCAGTGAAAACCCAAAGATGTGTCTGCTATCTGGATGAATGGGAATGCTAAAGAATGCATTTTTAAGATCAATAACAGAGAACCAAGTAGCGGAGGCAGGTATCATTGTTAATAATGTCGTAATGTCAGGAACAACAGGGAACTGGGGTATTACAATCTTATTGACCGCCCGTAAATCAATAACAAACCGGAGTCCTGGAGACGCAGTGCCATCAGATAATTTTTTATGAACAGGAAGGACAGGACTGTTACAATCATTACCACGCGTTTCTTCAATGACACCCAAATCAATCAACTGGGTCACAATATTTTTGAGTTGTTGTTCAATGTGTTGGGATAATTTGTATTGGGGAAGACGAGGTAATTTGGCATTGGCTTTCAAGCGTATGACATACGGTGTATGTCCAGACATCCAACATCGTCCTTATGTGTGGCCCATAAAATGCCTGGCAAATCTCGAAGTTCGGGTGGAAGTGGTTTTGACAAAAATTGTGACGGGGAAATATTTGGACCTAAAGTGACATGAACTCCATCCAGAGAGCAATAAATGGTGGCGTACAATTTCTTTAATAGGTCCAAACCCAATAAATTCTCACTACAGGCCGAAGTAAGAATGAGAGGGGAGCTAATGGTGTAAGGACCTATAGCAACATGCAGCGGCTGGGAGACGGGGTTAGCCACCGGAACACCAGAAAAACCCATAGAGACGTTAATATTGCCAGACAGAGGGACCCCTTGGACCTCTTCCTGTTTAACAGAACTTTTGGTGGCCCCAGTGACTTCAAAAAATCATGTGAAGTACTGTCTAATTGTACCTCAACGTGAGGGCCATTCTGCCTAACAGGAATAGAAACTGGTCCCATCCTCCTCTGTCGAAGGATGTCCTAGTCAAAGGAGGACCCCTGACCTTCATACGCATCATAGTCGTCATTAAAATATTGACGCTGGGATGAAGCATCAAAATAATTCAGGCGGGGGGTACTGTGGGACCGTGAAGGGGCCTGCTGGCGGGGTCTGTCTGCAGGACCAGACCTACTGCGTGGTCTGTTGTCCTGTTGCGGTGGGGGCATGGGGCGGCCTGTGGAGTTCTCCTTATTGGGGCAGTCATTCTTCCAGTGGCCCTCCTGCTTGCAATAGGCGCACTGATTGTAGGAGAGGGAAGAACGGGGAGGGCGTTGGGACTGCCTTCTGTCATTGGGAGGTCCTTGTGACCTTGATCTGGACTGCTGTTGACGGGGCTGAGGGTAGGCCTGCTGAAATAACACCTTTGTTTTCGACTCCTTTGTTTTTTTCTTGTTCTTTTCTTGTTCTTCTATCTCCCTGTTCTCATAATATTGGGCCATTGTCAGTATTCCAGTGGCAGTAGAGACTGGCCACGTACTTTCGCACAATTTCAATTTTCCCTTTATGTCTGGTAATAAATTATCCACGAATATGTCAACAAAGAGTCTTATACCTCCTTCAGTAGTCATGTCTTGGCCACTGTAATCAGAAAAGACACCCTCAAACCTTGTATAAAAGTCCGAAACACCCTCATCCTTTTTCTGTTTACAGGCGGCCAATTTATCCCAATTTATCCTGTGTGGTGCAAGTATGGTCTTCATTAAATCCAAAATACGCAGTGGGAGAGCCAATATAAGTGGGTCTGGTTTCACTCCCCCAACCCTGTCCCTTTCTGCTGCTTGCAATTGGTCCCACGTGCCCCCTAGTTCAGCATGGTCATGCCTCCGTACTTTTGACCATACTTCCTGCGGGACTACTGCTGCCATTAACATGTCAATATCAGACAACGTCATAGTACAGGATTTAAGAATTTGTTGCAGTTCTTTATAATATCCTTCAGGTTTCTTACAGGGGTCAGGTAAGGCAGCTTTTAGGATATATGTTTCAGATCTTTTCCATGGGGTGTGTACCCACATTTGTTGAAAATGCCCTGCGGTAATAACTTGGCCAGCGTTATCCATCACCGGCTCTCGCCAAACCGGCGGAACCTCTCTCATGGGAAACATGGATGCCCTTATAGAAGGGCTACATTTCCACAGGCTGTCCCTATATACGAGAAGAGTAACAACATAATCATGTAGACCAAAACCAAACGGCAGTCCAGTAGAGGTGCGTTTTCAGAGGTCCACCAGTCCCGCGGGAGCTGAGGAACCATCATCCTTATATTCTTGTATTATAATGTTGCACATAAGGGTAGCTGCATGTAACTGAACTAAACTATCCCATTGTTTCATAGTGTGGACAATGTCCCTGACCCCATAGTCATTCCAATTAGTCATCCACCTCCGTGTCAATTAGAGAACAAGTGTCCGCGGAGGGTGCGCTTTCGCGGGGTCATGGGTGTATGCGTGGTGTCTAAACAAGAGTCAGGGGTGGGCCAAACGGGGGCCAGTCGAGGGGTGTGTACAGTCGGGCGGGGTGTATCCTCTATAGGTCTGGTGACAGGAGGGGTGGTGGTGGGTGGCGGAGCACTCGCCTGAGATCCAACCGGGGGTGGCACAATAGGGTCACCTGGAGCAGGTTGAGGATTTAGTGTAGCATAAATTGGTGGAGTATATAATGGGGGTTTATCTAACATATCGTTTAAAAGGGGGTCTTCCTCTTGTGGCTTATCCACTACTGTCCTGGAAGGGTAACACTTATCAGTTTGTAAGTGAAGCCTTCGGTCATGTTCTAAAATTTTCTGTTGATGTTCAGCTACGTCAGAGTCATATACCTTTTCAGTCACCGTCCTGGTCTTATGTCTCTGTAATTCTATCTCTGCCTTCCAACGTCTTTGGTCTGCTTCTTTCTGCCAAGTCCGTAGTGAATTAAACATCCCTGGTCTACTTTTTGTCACAAACAAACGTTCCTGTAAATAGTCTAATTTATCTTTATCAAATGTCCCGTGAATAGGCCATTGTAAATCAGAACTACCTTTGGTTCTTTTTCTCCATATATCAGACCAGATAATCAGACCTATGCCATATTTAACATATATATCATGATTCGGAGTCCCGGCCGGAGGAGCGGGGCATGTTTCCTCCAGGCGGGAGTCCGTACTGCAAAGACAACAACACAATTTCCTAAAACAACTGAACGCTGGCATTCTTCCAGTATTTAAAAAAAAAAAAAAATCTTACACCAGTGGTTTGAGTACACCAAATGAGTGGCAAATATGCCCTTTGCTTCCTATATACTTAAATGACAACCGAGGTCAGTCTTACCACTGACGTCGATCTTTGCAAAGAGTGATAGGAACCGTACAATACTCACAGACCTATTTTTAGACAGGAATCTTTCAACTCCCGTCCTTACCTGACACTTCTGTTATAGTCCGACAGTTGGGGACTCCAGTAGTTCACGGAAAACAGAGACCCGAATTCAGACAGCACCAGGAGAAGTCGAGCCGGCTGGAAGACACACAGTGGAGATCCGCAGGTCCACGACAGAGAACGAAGCTCAGAATCTGGTGTGGGGCGCCTCCCTTGGAAGTCCAATCGTGAGTCCTCCATCACCTGGTCAATCCCCTGGATGCCTGACTCGGGTCCCTGTTCGGGCGACAACTGAGGATCCAGGAAAGATAGAATCCCCACCCGGGGTCTTCTTCCCTGCGGTGGAAGGACACCCTAGTCCTCATGGTCCGTTTAGCAGAGAGTACACAAATCAAGCGGAGTCACCAACTGGAGGAAGAAAAGAGAAGTTTATTACATGGATTATAGCTCGAGCTAATACAGAGTCCCAGGACGGTCAAGTGACTATCCTACGGAGGCTGCCCCTTCACTCTGGGGCACCCAACCTTATACATACACAAAACTGCTTAGTCAGAGGACAATTCCACCCCTAGCGTATTCAAGGTTCTCTGCAGCCTTCAGAATATTTCAGGGATACACGTGTGGTGGGAGAAGGTACAGATGCAGCTGGCAGGAGGTGGCAACGACCTGTACAAACCTGTTCTGGCAGTTACTGATTAAGCACAAACATTCTCGGAACTACGGTTAGAACAAGTAAATTACAGCGATAAGCAGATTGCAGCCTAAGGCTGCGAGCACAAGGTCAATCATCAAAGTTCAGGAGGTTTGTCGAGCACATGGCAACATAATAAAGATAAACAGATGCCTAGCAGCTATGGTGTATGATTAAGTTTATGTACATTTTCTCAACCCCCAAGAACCCCTTACCTCACACATGCATACTGCCATTATAGGCTGCATGTCTTGCTGCAGCTAAAAGTGAAAACAACGTGACATACAGCCTGTGTGTCATGTCCCCTAACACTGCACGCAATATATGTAAGTCACCCTTAGAGCAGGCCTTACAACCTAAGGCCGGGTGCATTATATTACATGTGTGTACATATCTGCCAGAGCAGATATGTCCCTCCTATGTCTTTCGATTCTTAGAGTTAGTAAATGATCAGGGCAGCCATTTTAAGTGCATGTGCTAGACACTGGTCAATGTGAGTTCCCCAGCTACATAATGGCTTCAATGAAAATAGGGTTGTTTGGTATAATAAATCTCAAATTAATTAACCCTCACTAATTCCAGTGATGGATTTATTAATACATGCACCCAGAGGGCACCTACCATCTACCGTGTGCTGGCTGACGTTGGTTGGTCAGGAACAAAGCCTTCTCTGGCAAGGGTGTTAACACACCCCTTCCAACAGGATGACTGGCAAATATGCATTCCAAAGCAGGGGGCTTCAAAGGAGCCCACCACCCTTGGTATGCAGATGTGACTTTCCTCAGAATGGAGATGCCAACATCCCTGCCCAAGGGCCCATTTGGCACCTGGACAGGTGGGAAAATTAGTAGTCAGGAAGGCGTGCTCACTCAGGTCAGTTCCACCCCTAAGGTGAGCTGCCTGGTGTGCACACGAAATTTCAGAGTCTGCCATCTTGGTGATGACAGAACTAGGAACTCTGGGGCAGGGCTATACCCACTTCCCACAGAATGTAGTCATATAGGTAGGGCATAGTGACCACAGTGGTAAGTAGCCTATTGGCTACCACCCTACACTCCCCTAAAATCCCTAAATTCAGTATTTAGGGGAGTCCAGGGCATCAGAAAATCAGATCCTGCTGGGCTGAATAAAGGCAGACACTCCAGAGATGCAAAAGGCAAAAATTAAAGATCAGTGACTGACTCTCCCAAACCTTCCAGCCTGCCTTCTGACTTCACCAATTGCGAGATAGACACCATCTTGCAGCTGCTTGTGCCTGCATAAAAAGCCCAGGAGGAGTGGCAACCTTCACTCCTGTGGAGTAGCAGAGCTGCTTCACTGTATCTTGAGGCACCTCAAGAAGAATTGAGAGGACTCCAGATCTCCAAAACCTGCCACAAGGAAGCACCACTGAGCCTGTGCCCCCGCCTAGCCCGAGTTGAAGAGGGCTAACAGTGCATGTGTGGCCCCCAAACCCACCAGAGACTAAGCCCACCTTGGGTCTTCCATCTTTGACCTTCCTGATGATGCCTGCATCTTCTGTGTGCAGGCCCCCTCTACTATTAGTGACCTGGAGACAAAGACCCAATGTCCTTAGGACACCTCTGCACTGGACTGGGGAGAAGAGGACGCAGGGTGTCCCTACATCCCTCAGCCTTGTGAGACCTGATTCCAGTTGTTGGCTTAGTCGAACTGGATCCCCAGTCCACACCTGCAGTCTCTTTCTGCAGGTCTCCTCAAACACAACTGCTCCAGTGACAGAAACCTGACAGTTAAGGACACCTCTGCACCTGGCCGTCCCTGATCCAGGAGAATAAGGACCAAGGGTATCCCCACGTCCCCAAGCATTACAAATCTTGAACCCTTCTGTTGGTTCACCCAGGCTGCAACCCAGTTCCTGTCTTAAGTGACCTTTCTAACCGAACCAACCCCCATTGACTTCAACAGGCACCCAACGCGGAACTGCACCTCTTTGCCTGGCTGCCCCAGTGCCGCCTGAGGTGACCTGTTGATGTGGCCTAGGATCCTGCCCCATACAAAATGTAAGTATGGAAGATTGGACCCCTAAGTCACTGCTGAGTACCTGCTAGCTGTATTTGTTTTTCCTCTGCAAGATAACATTGCAGATCCAGATAATTGATGACTATGCAAAACTGTAAGAATTTCTTCTGCAAAATGTACTTTCCTGATCGTATTGATTCTAGTGCCCAAACGTGTATGAAGATACTTTTTTTTTTTTTTTTAGTAAATTGGTTTGGATCTCCTTCTTGAGTCATGTAATTTATTGACTGTGCCTACTGCAGATGTCTAACACTCCTCTCTGAGACGTCTAAGGCTGCTCGACCACACTACCTCCTAAAAGAGCACCTTCCTTGGGATTGCTAGCGCAACTCAGGTCCACCCATAAGGGGAACTCCTGGACCCTTTACATGGTATACCTCATTTTGGTATCCCATATGAAGAGCCAGCTTCCTAGAGTCACCCTGATTTCCGAGTGATTTGAATCCCCCTTCTAATCCATTTGCTCCTGGAAATTATCTTGTTGAAAGGCTTGTCCAGGACTCCAGTCCTGTTGTCCAACAAGACTCTGTCCAACATCATAAACTTTTGCCTGCCACTGTGGTTTTCAAGGTGTAAGCCCCTCAATGGTGAGTCATTGTTGGTCATTCAAGGTGTACTGGCACCTAGGTCAGACACTATGCCCCCGAGTAACAGTGCTACTACGAGACATTTGACAACATGTAAGAAACAACTTTGTTGCACACAAGGAAGGTTTTGCTTGCCAAATAATGTAGGGGACATCCTTTGTGTGGTGAGATTGCAGAGTCTTTGGGTTTTGTAGAATATACACTAGGTAATTTTTTCCATCATTAATGGAAAAAAAAATTATGGAACTGGAAGCTAAAGAACCATTGCATTCCTACTTGAAATGACTGGAGAGAAGACAGTGTGCTGCCCCCATTTAACTATGACCAAATTAACTTTGTCCAATCTCCAATATTTAGAAAATTCAGTGCCTAACACTGAGGAACTTATATGTATGTTTTAGGTTTCTTTGTCACAGAAGGTACCAGCAGCATCTTGTTGTCTCTTATTTTGAACTGCTGTTTTTGCCTACCTTAAAATTGATTTTCTTCAAACTTATAACACTCGTGAAATGCTTATATTACATATTATTTGTGTTAATGTATTGCAGTTTCTGATCCCCTTTTTCCCCCTAGTTATACGCTTGACTGCATGATCTAACGACTTACAGAGTCTTGTCCAAAGGGGCATAACCTGGTTATCTAGTTGGATTGTAGTGATACTAGTGGCTCTTGGGCACTAATGCTAAATGGGTACCAGTGCAGTATTCAGACCAGAAGCCTGACTGTCCCAGAACCCCACTTCATAGGCTCGGCATGCATAACACCCGGCTGCTGGCCTGTTCCATTGTTCAGTGTCCAGGAGGAATTTGATGATAAGGAAGGAATCTCCGGTAAGATGTAGTATCCACGATAAAGTATTAACAAATGTAAGTAACTTGTGCTTTGCGCTGTAACTGCAGGATATTAGAATATTCCCTTTGAATTATGGCGTGTATGGGATAGTTTATTGAACTGTATTGTTAAACTATAGAGGAGACAGGTATACATCTTCTATAACTGTGGCTGACGTAATAAACAATCTAGCACCTAAAAGTGCAAGCAAGTTTCTGTGTGGAATCCGGAACTTATATCTGGCAGTTTGGCACAAGCAGCAGCACCTTTACCAGAGGACAGTGTCCATGACATACGAGCAGTTTAATTGTTTAAATGACTGTATTGCTAGGGCATGACTGCAGTACCAAGAGCTCCGCTATTCACTCTAATCGAAGATACACAAATTAGGACAATTGTGGTATCCAGTTAGGGAAGGCTTTGTTCTTAGTATACCTGACTATCTTTCTGAGATTTTAAATAATTACGTAATTATATGAATTTTGTTGGTTATGTATGTATGACATTGCACTTTGTCATTTATTGACGGCTTAGTGACATGCTTGCATGTGTTTTAATCTTCTTTTGTGCCAACTGTATTTTACCGGTTTCATACTTTCCAATTTTACTTTTTTTAATTAAATGACTTCAAAATGAAGCAAATATTATCTAAGCATCAGACAGTATTAAAAAATAAATATATTGGTTAGTTGGGATTTTCTCTTGTTTTATGGAGACGTTAATGAAAGGCATCCCGTTGTGCTCTGGCTGTGATTCTCTTAAATGGCCGGTGAGGGCAACAGTGCATTAGTTTTTGACACTGCCTACCTTTCCTGCCCCAAGTGAACAATTTTAAAACAGAAGGTCTGAGGGAAAATAATTCCTTCCACACTCAGTCTACGCAAGGTGCTAATTTAAGTGAGAGATGCATATCCACACTTTCAATTGGATTGCAACTTGAAGTTATAGTCACTTTTCATTGTGCTTGTTTTCCTGCATACTGATGATGCTTCTTCTCGCTTGTGGCTCTTCCATGCTTTCTTTAACTAAGGAATGCGGTTCCGCAGAGGGCAGGTCGCCTTTGTGTGGACAGAAAGAGACTAAGGGGGTCATTTTGACCCTGGCGGTCGGTCAACGACCACGGAAGCACCGCCAACAGGCTGGCGGTGCTTCCTGGGGCATTCTGACCGCGGCGGTAAAGCCGCGGTCAGAAAAGGGGAACCGGCGGTTTCCCGCTGGTTTACCCCTGGCCCAGGGAATCCTCCATGGTGGCACTGCTTGCAGCGCCGCCATGGGGATTCCGACCCCCTTCCCGCCATCCTGTTCCTGGCGGTTTTTACCGCCAGGAACAGGATGGCGGGAACGGGTGTCGTGGGGCCCATGCATGGCAGTGCAGGGGCCCCCTAACAGGGCCCCATAATGATTTTCAGTGTCTGCTTTGCAGACACTGAAAATCGCGACGGGTGCCACTGCACCCGTCGCACCCCTGCAAATCCGCCGGCTCCATTCGGAGTCGGCTTCCCCTTTGCAGGGGCTTTCCCGCTGGGCCGGCGGGCGATCTTCTTGAGATCGCCCGCCGGCCCAGCGGGAAAGTTGGAATGACCCCCTAAGGGCCAGATGTATCAAACGAATTTTCATTAGCAAACGGTGTGATTCGCAGAAATCGGCCGTTTGCTAATGCAAAAACGTGATTTGCGATGTATGAAAGGCATTCGCAGGTCAAAAACAAGGAATCGCAAAAATTGCAAATTTTTGCAAAATGACATGGTTTTTCGTGTTGCATTTTGCGTATCGCATTTTGCAACATGAAATACCGGATATCGACTCGCAAATACGGATTCGTTTTTTCTCGTCGCAAATTGAGATACGCACATTGCGACACGCAAAACCATGTCGGAATTCGATGCATCAAAAATTCGCAAACTGCGAATATTCGCAGAATGGCCTTTTGCACATGCAATTTACCACGGATTGAAACCAGGTGGCAACCAGGTGCAACCTATATAAAGAGGCCCAGAATGCCTCAGACTCTTTTCCACAATGGCTGCACTCTAGGTCATGGCGAGGAGAATGAGGATCTTGGCAGGTTTGAGGAGAGGGAGGAGGAGACAGGAGCGCATTTTCAGAGTGCGCATTACCCTTTTTGACCTGACTGAGGAGGAAATATTTGAGAAGTACTGGTTGAGCTCAGCCATGATACTTGACCTGATAGCTGACCTACAACCCATACTGCAGCGCACAACACACAGGACCAATAGCATACCCACCCATGTGCAGGTATTATGCTCCCTGCATCTACTTGCCTCAGGGAGCTATCAAGGGGTCATAGCAGCAGCTGGAGGGGTATCACAGAGTGCCCTCTCTAGATTTTTCAATACATTTCTAAATGCCATGCTGAGCAGGATACACCAGTACATCAGATTCCCCCACACCCCACAGGAAATACAGCAGACAAAAATAGATTTCTACCAGATAGCACAGTTCCCCCACATCAAAGGTGCCATAAATGGGACACATGTTGCAATCTGTCCACCATCGGCCACAGAGTATGTGTACCGCAACCGTAAATATCTACATTCAATGAACATACAGGTGATATGCAATGCCTCTTACATCATAACTGATCTCGTGGTCAGGTACCCAGGGAGCACACATGATTCGTACATCTTTCGTCACAGCGGGATTCACAGAAGACTGCTAGCTTGGGAATTTGGGGAAGGATATCTACTAAATAATTTCCCTTGTTACAATGGTGCATTGATGGCAGTGTGACGTCAGATGGCAGAGCTACTCATTATACCCTTTGTTCCGTCCAGGAGACAGTTCCTACGCGGTGCACACCTACATGATGACATCCTACCTAAATCCTGAAACACCAGCAGAGCGGAGATACAAGTCAGCACATAAGGCAACCCGCAATGTGGTGGAGTGCACCTTTGGCCTGCTGAAGAGTCGCTTCCGATGTATCCACAAAAGTGGAGAGGCACTACAGTACAGCCTGGACTCGACCTGTAGAATAGTGGTCACATGTGCGATCTTGAACAATATAGCTACCACCAGGGGCACACCTGTGGAAGTATCGGAGCCAGACTCAGATGAGGATGATGATCCCATACCACCCCTACAGCCAGCAGACAGGACCAGTGCAGCAGACAGCAGGAAAAGGCATGCTGACATCATGCACAACCATTTTAAATGTAAGTTATGACAACACAACCTCAGTGACATGTATTTCGGTAGTTAGCACCTTTATTACCTTGACTTCAGGTAACATACGTTACTAGGACAAAGTAATACACACGAGTCAGACATGAGCCATTAACAGTGTTGCACTATTGCCATCATAGTTTACTGTACTTCTACATGTGAAGGTAGTCCCCTGTGGCCCTCAATGTCACTTCTTACGACCACGCATTCCACTTGAGTGCGCAGTGGCCTCGCTGGCACCTCTTGTATCAGGCTCACAGGCAGTACTATGCCTGGCACTGCGATGCCTAGGATCCATCACGGGCACTGCAAGACTGCTGAGGCTAGATGACTCCTCAGGACCCCCAACTCCCAGTTCACTGGGTGTAGCACTGCGTGCTGTCAGCATAGTATCCAGAACGTTGGTAATTTGCACCAATCCCTGTGCAACATCCCGACTGCTATGTGCTGCCTCCACCTGTGCGGCCACAGCACACCGTGAAATCAGGGCAGTAGATGTAGCTATACGATTTACAGATCTGCAAAAGCCATTGAACATTCCCATGAATTGCCTTTCGCGCCTGCGGTGGCTAACTCGCTCATACCTGATCTCAGGACAGAGTTCCTTAATGGCATTTGTCAGTTCCTTGGTGTTCTCCCCAGCTGTTTTCTGTCCCTCATGCAGCTTGCAGATGTTTGTATTCAGACACTCCAACTGCTTGTGTAGCCCCCCCCCCATATTGGCATTGTGTGACTGCAACTGCCTGTGCATTTCCTTCATGTTTTTGTATTGCAGGCGCTGCACTTTGAGCATGTATGCTTCAAGGTCACAAAAGAATGATGGCCGTCCCCTCCATCTTTGTGCCTGCATCGTGAGGCCTCCTGCAGGGAGTTGAGTGGCGCTGGGGCAGGGACTGCTGCCTTCCGGTGGATCTAGATTCTGGGGATAGTGTGTGGCCTTCATCCGGCATGTCATCGGAGTCCTGGTTCAAATTGTAGAGAGGTAACACCCTTGCCCTGCGTCTGATTAGTGCTATACGCAATGACTCGCTGGTGTTGGAGTCGGCAGAGGGTGTGTTTCTGCATCCCCCACATTGGCACATTCTGCTGCTGCTGGGCTTGAGCCATCTGCAACGACAATGTGCAGCATGTCATTTATGTATGTATCACCAAATGTGGCACAATGGTAATAAATGTACACTTACATCGTATCACTATGAACTGGGTGTTTTGTTCTTCTGGGTGTCGTTCTACTTAATTGCATTCTATGTGCTAGTTTCAGCTCTGGGTTGTGGACTACCACTCCCATAAGGCATTGTTGTGCCGCATATAAGATGTGGAATGGACTACTTATGACAATGTTTTGCACTACTTGCTATTTCCTAAGGGGCATTTGTGCATGCACATATGGGGTTACATATCATTATTGGACTTACCTTTACTGGTGCTGGGTGTGCCGGAAGTGTCAATGTCAGTGACCCCACTGACAGCTTCTGGAAGCAGTGTGGACTCCACCAGGTCTTACATGGGGGTGGAGGGTGTCTGGGTGGATGGTCCGCCTCCTGTGCTCCTTGCCTCCTTTAGCCTGCTGGCCACCCTCTCCTTGGCACAGGAACGCAGGTCGTACCACCTCTTCTGTATCTCTTCCACTGAGCGCTGCGCAACCCCCCCCTGCGCAGATTTTGGTCTGGATGTCAGCCCAAAGTTTTCGCTTCTCACTCTCTGGTACCTGGAGTGAGCTCTTGCCACCTCCTCAGTGAACACCTCCAATTCTTGCTCACTGACTTTCAGCTTCCTCTTCCTCTCTCCCTTCTCCTTCCCATTACCAGCATTGGCCATGCTGGTATCAGGTCCTGGCTTGCTCACAAACTTGCTCATTGGGGCTGGTCTGTGACTCTCTGACTGCTCCTGAGGGTGTGGTACCTGGAAACAGCATGGGGTGACTCACTTCCTGCGTGTGATGTCATCAGGCTGTGCCAGGTGACAGTTTTCGCAAATTGCAATTTTCAAATACCGAATCGCAAATATTTTTGCAATTCGGTATTTGGACCTCGCAAATTGCATTAGCGAATTTTAAGAAATCGCTATTTCCGACTTTCACATTTTGCATGCCAGAAATAGTGATTTCTTAAAATTCGCTATTAGGGACTCGCAATTGACTTTCTTAAGACATCTGGCCCAAATTTCCTTAGTTCTCCAAATAGCCTTCCAGCTCCAAAGATTCAAGTTAAAGTCCCCTTGTCCCGTCCCTCTCCACCCTCCCTCCTGAATTCCCCAGTAGTGAAAGGCTAGACCTGCTTCTTTCAAAGATGGCAGATGTGAGTGAAAGGCATTGCCCAGGTAATGCTTCAATAGTTGTGGGAGAGGGTGCATATGATTCTAAAACGTGTGCCCCTGGTGCTGCAACTGCAGGAATGGTTATAAAGGTCATAAGTACAGACCGCTTACCGAAGACATGAACATTGCAAACTTACAAAAGTCACCATTGTAACCTATAAAACAATAGCCTGGTGTAGGAAAGTACCCTTTTTTTGGCATGGCTACCTTGTGTTCTGTTTTTTCCTGACTTAGTACACCCCACAATTCGCATACTGGTGCCACCATGTAAGTCCCTAGTATATGGTACCTGGGTACCCAGGGCATTGGGGCAGCAGGGGTTCCCCATGGGCTGCAGCATGTATTATGCCACCCATTGGAGCCCATGTAAAATGTGTCTGCATGCCTGCCATTGCAGCCTGCATGAAAAAGTGCATGCACTCTTTCACTTCAGGTCACAACACCAGGTCACTATACGTCAGCCCTATGTTAGGCCCTCCTAGCCCAGAGGGCAGGATGCAGGTACCTGTGTGTGAGGCACCCCTGCAGGAGCAGAGGTGCCCCAATGAACTCCAGCTCCATTGCACTGAACTTCATAAGTCCGAGGAAGCCGTTTTACTCATGTACTGGGCACCGGTCACTACCTATGTCCAGCCTATAATGGTAACTCCAAACCTGGGCATGTTTGGTATCAAACAAGTTGGAATCATACCCCAACACTGTTGCAAGTATTGGAAGTATGATTCCATGCACTCTGGGGACTCCTGAGAGGATCCCAAGCATTGCTACCACCAGTCTTACAGGGTTTTCCCAGGCAGCCGGTGCTGCTACCATCCTACAGACAGGTTTCTGCCCTCCTGCTGCTTGACCAGCTCAAGCCCAGGAAGGCAGAACAAAGGATTTCCTTTGGGAGGGGGAGGCAACACCCTCTCCCTTTGGCAAGAGGTGTTACATGGCCTGGGTGGGGTAGCCTCCCCAAGCCACTGGTATGCTCTGAAGGTCACATTTGGTGCCCTCCATGCATAAACTGGTTTGCACCAGTCCAGGGACCCCCTCTCCCTGTTCTGGCTCGAAACTGGACAATGGAAAGGGGAGTGCCCACTCCCCTGTCCATCACCACCTTAGGGGTGATACCCAGAGCTCTTCCAGGTGACCACTTAATTCTGCCATCTTGAATCCAAGATGGGCAGAGGCCTCTGGGAGAATCTGAGTAGCCAGGACAGGCATGTGACATCACAGCCCCCTCCTGATAGATGGTCACCCTGGTAGGTGACCAGTCTTCCTTTCTGGGCTATTCAGGGTCTCCCTCTTGGATGGGTCCTCAGATTCAACGTGCAAGGTTCCAGCAGCACTCCTCTGCATCGTTTACTTCACCTTATGGCCACTGGAACTGCAACTGGACCCTCCAGGAACCGACAGTCTGCATCCACAGTGATGACACTGCAACATTTCCATGCCTGTGCATCCTCTGAGGGTGACAAGTCTTCAGTCTGCACAAGAAGCAAGACGGAATCTCCCTTGGAGTGAAGGAGTCACTCCCCTGCAACCGCAGGCACCAACTGCAATGACAACGGCTGCGTGGTTCTTCTCTCTTCCAGAGCTGCATGGATCCTGCGTCATAGGTGGAGGTCTGGAGTGCTACCCTTGGTCCTCTCTGCCAGCTGTCCAACTTTGGAGACTGTACGTTCTTGCTTCTCCACGCAGGACAATACCCCTGTGCACCTACCAAGGCTTGTTGGCACCTCTTCCAAGGGATCTTCAGGGTCGTGTAGCGTCAGCCCTCAGCACTCTTCCCTGCGACGCACAGCCCTCTGCATGCTTCTTCAGCGATGTTGGACACCTTTCTAGGTGTGCTGCGATGCCCTCACTGTGACTCCTGTGCTTGCTGTCTGTCTGTGAGTCACCTGTGGGGGCTGCTTCCTCTTCCTGTGACTCTCACTGCTGTAGGGTCACCCGGGACTCACCTCCGTCAGTTGAGTCCTCCTACATCTTGCTAGTCCCCTGCAACTCTGCATTTCTTCTCCACCGACATGTGCCTTTGCCAAAGCTTGTTGGTGGTTTTTCCACACCACTGACTGACTGCGATCCTTCTTACGGCTTGGGACGTCGACTGCTTCACTTCAGTAACTTCAGCTGCTCCAGTGCTGCACTTCTGACTGTCTTTGTCCACCGTCGACCTGGTCCTGCATCCACAGACGGGTGGTTAGTGGGTCCTGCCACCACCGGACACTCCAACGTGAACTGGACTTGGTACCCTCCATTCCAGGCCTTCCTCTACCATGATCCACCTTTTGTTTCTTGCAGTCTTGCCTGGGTCTTGCATTATCCTTTTCTGATGTCCTTTTGGTAAGTTTGGGGAGAACTAGTTACTTACCTCTTTTTTCCTGGTTGCTGGGGGGCACTCTTTCTTAGTATATAGTTTGGGCCCCCTAGGGCCTTCAGTACTTACTATTGTTTTCACTATTTTCTATAACCTTTTATGCTAATCACTGACTCCTAAAGTGTACATAATAGTGTGTTTACTTACCTCCAGTTGGAGTATTGCCTATGTAGTATTTTGGTATTTGTGTTACCTTAATATCCAAGGCTCAAATTAACTCATAATAACACTAAAACTGTACTTGTATTTCCCTATACTAATCCACCACTAATTCCTTTTGGGTTCCAGAGTAGTGTGCTACTCACCGGAAAGCGATTTGATGCCTCATCAGGGGTAGTAAGCGCTATATAAATACTATTACAATACAATACAATACAATGATGTTAGTACAACAAACGCTTATCACAACTCCTGGATTAGCCTAACTGCTCGCCCTCCCCTACCAGATAAATAGAGCATTAGGTGATCTCTTTGTTACCTCTAGATGCCAAGGTGGGGTTGCTTGAACTCTCCGCGCAGTGCACATCATTTTCATACACTATATAGAGAGCCAGGCACACACTGATATATACTGACACACCAGGCAGACAATTATGCATACACTGACAGATCCAGGCAAAAACTCAGGCATGGAGTAAGACACCCAGAAAGACAGTCATGTGTACACTGACACACCCAGGCACACAATGACCCATACATTAATACTCCCAGTCACACATTGGTATGTACACTGACACACCCAGGCATTCACTGATCCATTCATACATTGACACACCCAGGCAGACACTGATCCATACAGTGACGCACCCAGGCACACACTGATGCATACACTGGACTCCACTGATGCATCAGTTGTCTCCTACACAATCCTATTATACAGTTTCTCATATATTATCTTGAGGTGTTTCCACATGCTCCTAGTTCTGTGTGAGTAATATTTAGCAGTTCCTCTAGATAACTGCTTCCCACAAGCAGTGCATTAGAAGTACTTTGCCCTTTGGGTTGTGTACATTCTTCTTCCTCCTCTTCAACAAGCTGTGGATCTTCATGCCATTTTTTCAGAAAGAGAAAAGTTTTGCCTGTGTCATCGAGTGAATTGACAAATTCAGTCCATAGATTTGTACATTAGTAGAAATCTTAAAATGACTATGTTGTTTAAAAATCAAATATAGGGTGCATTATATATATACGGGCATGCACAGAAAAGGGCACAGAGAAAGAAACGGGCTAAAACAATGGCACAAAGGCTAGTAAAAGCAGTACAGTAAACAAAAATGTATATATATAGAAACGGGCTAAAACAATGGCACAAAGGCTAGTAAAAGCAGAACAGTAAACAAAAATGTATATATATATATATATATATATATATATAAATTTTTGTTTACTGTACTGCTTTTACTAGCCTTTGTGCCATTGTTTTAGCCCGTTTCTTTCTCTGTGCCCTTTTCTGTGCATGCCCGGCTCCGCCAGCTCTCTGCAGTCTTCCAGCCCCTGACGCTGCGTCCCCTACGGCCCCGCCCCCCTCACACACCCATTGGTCCCTTCTCTCCTGCCTCCCAGCTGCTCCTCCCTCCCACCTCCCCTCTTAATGGCAGCCGCTGTGCGGAGCCCCGTGTGACCCCCTGATTTGATTCTGGCCAGGACTCCACTTGGCTCCACCAGCTGCCTCCGTGCTCCTGATCCCATTCTTCTGCCAGGGTTTAGAGATCGGGGCCCTCCACCACCTGCAGGCACCCGCCTGCACCTCTTCCCTGGTGCCTAGTGGTAGGCTTACTGTGTTGTTGTGCTCTACTGTTGGATTTAGCTTTTTTCATTTTTCTGAATTGTTTTTTCATTTACTGTACTGCTTTTACTTGCCTTTATGCCATTGTTTTAGCCTGTTTCATTCTCTGCGCCCTTTTCTGTGCCCGCACGGCTCAGCCGGCTCTCACCAGTCTTCCAGCCCCTACCGCTGCGTCCCCTGCGGCCCCGCCCCCCTCGCGCACCCATTGGTCCCTTCCCTCCAACCTCCCAGCTGCTCATCCTTCCCACCTCTCCCTCTGAATGGTGGCCGATGTGCAGCCGCGAACAGTGGGCACGCTACTGGCGTGCCGTCTGCGCCTGGACCGCGCCCAGAGCCGGTCCCCTTGGTCCTCGCAACCCCAACCCCCCAAGACAGCATTACTCTGCCACAACGTTACACGCCCTTAACCCAGGTCTGCACCCCACCTGCGCCCAAGCCAACCCCAATCACACACACAGAACTTTCACATGTTATGTATGCAGTTTCTCCAGCACCCGCACAAACACCAACAACACTGACATGCTCCACTCCAACCCTAACATGTTCTACATCAACACTAGCATGCTCTACAACAACACTAACGCGCCCCACAACAACACTAACACGCCCCACAACAACACTAACATGCCCCACAACAAAAGCCCCCGCAACCACTTTAACTGCATACTCTTAAACACCCGCTCCGTACACAAGCATGCCATCGAGCTCTGGGACCTGATCACAACACACTCCCCTGACATCGCCTTCCTCACAGAAACTTGGATAAATCCCTCATCTGAACCCGACATAGCCATAGCCATCCCAAAAAGCTACAAAATCTCTCGAAGAGACCGTCTAAACAAACCAGGAGGTGGCATCGCCATTATACATAAAAACACCATAAAGATCACCACCAATACCCACGACACCCTAGACAGCGCAGAACACCTACACTTCTTAATTCACATAAACGCCAACACCACCCTCAGAGGAACCCTCATTTACGGATCACCAGGACCTTGCCCCCCTTTCTGTGACATCGCTGACACCATCAGCCCCCACGCCTTCACCTCCACAGACTACATCCTCCTTTGTGACATCAACTTTCACCCGGAGAACCCCCACGACCACAACTCCACAACCCTGCTAGGCAACCTCATGAACCTAGGACTCAAACAACTTGGCACCTCACCCACCCACTCAGCAGGACACACACTAGATGTGATTTTTATCTCCAGCAACCACATAACTTTCACACACACCACCGAACTCCACTGGACCGACCACCACTGCATCCGCTTCTCCTTCACGAAACTCACCACCGTCAACACACCACACCCTACCATATGTGGGACAAGATCCCCACAGAACACCTGAACGACAATCTCGCACAAACTCCCCCCACATCAACGACCCCAACATCGCTGCCCATAACCTCACACAATGGATTACAGCTTGCGCAGACTCACTCGTCCCTCTGAGAAGAAACAACACCACCTGCAACATCAAAACCGCCCCCTGGTTCACCACTGAACTCCAAGCCTCCAAGCGTGAATGCCGCAAAACCGAGAAAGTTTGGCGCCAAGAACCCTCAATGACCAACTTCTCCACCCGCAAAACCACCATACGCAAACATCACCAACTCATCCGAACCACCAAAAGGGCTTACTACAAAGAACGCATAGACAGTAATTCACATAACAGCAAGGAACTCTTTACCATCATCAAAGAGCTCACCAAACCCAAATCCTGCAACATCAACCCCACTCACATACAAAACCTCTGCAACTCCCTCTTCAACCACTTCCACCTAAAACTTTTAGACATACACAACAGCTTCACACCACCAGCACCTACCATCTCCACCACCGACACGATCAGCAACAAAACACACACCCTCCAAGCAACTGCACACCTGGGCCCCTACCAATGACGAAGAAACCGAAAAAAACATGAACTCCATCCACTCAGGCTCCCCCACCAACCCCTGCCCCACTACACCAACAACAAGGCCAGCCCAACCATCGCTCCCCAGCCTCACACCGTAATCAACAGCTCCTTTGGTGCCGCCACCTTCCCAGACTCCTGGAAGCACGCCAAAGTAACTACACTCCTGAAAAAAACCAAAGCAGACCCTGATGACCTCACGAACTACTGCCCCATTTCTCTTCTCCTCTTCCCTGCCAAGGTCACTGAGAAGCTTGTGAACGCCCACCTGTCTCACTTCCTAGAGGAAAACAATGCACAGAACACCTCCCAGTCTGGATTCCGCAAGAACCACAGCACTGAGACCACCCTCATCGCCTGCACTGATGACATCAGAACCAGAGTCGACAAGGGCAAGACCATAACACACATCCTCCTGGACGTCTCTGCAGCCTTCGACACTGTCTGCCCCCAAATACGCCGTACACACCTCTACGACGCAGGAATCCGACACAAAGCCCTGGACTGGCTCACCTCCTTCCTTGCCGAAAGAACCCAGAAAGTTCACCTCCCTCCCTTCCAGTCCCCAGCAACCAAGATCATCTGTGGGGTCCCCCAAGGTTCCTCCCTCAGCCCTACCCTTTTCAACATTTACATGGCCCCGCTTGTCAACATCCTCCGCCCTCATGGAATCACCATCATATCCTACGCAGGCGACACCCAGCTCGTCATCTCCCTCACCAGGAACCCCACCACCGCTAAGACTAACCTCCACGCTGGACTCTTCGACACCGCCAAATGGATGACAACAAGACACCTCAAACTAAATTCCAACAAAACTGAAATCCTCATCCTCGGCCCCAACAAGACAGTATGGGATGAGTCCTGGTGGCCCACTGCCCTAGGACCAACCCCAACACCCACCAACCACCCACGCAACCTTGGCATCATCTTAGATTCTTTTCTCTCCATAGCCCAGCAAATCAACTCTATCACTTCCTCCTGTTTCAACACCCTCCGCATGCTGCGAAAAACCTTCAAATGGATCCCCATAGATACCAGGAAGACCGTCACCCATGTACTCATCAGCAGCAGACTAGACTACGGAAATGCCCTCTACACTGGCACCAGAGTCAAGCTTCAGCATGGCTCATCCTGAAACTCCCACGCCATGAACACATCTCCACCCACCTCAGATCCCTTCACTGGCTACCCATCAGCAAAAGGATCATCATCAAAGTCCTCATCCATGCACACAAATTCCTCCACAACACTGGACCAGCCTACGTCAACGAAAGAGTGAGCTGCCTCCGCTCTGCCAACCTCGCCCTCGCCACAGTCCCCGCATCCAACCCACCACCTCCGGAGGCAGATCCTTCTCCTACCTCGTCCACAAGACCTTGAAATCCCTCCCCACCAACCTATGCAAGACCCAGGACCTCCTGTCCTTCAGAAAACACCTCAAGGCATGGCCTTTTGAACAGTAAAACAACATCCCCCCTGTTTTGTCCCCCCCAGCTCCTTGAGACCCTTGCAGGTGAGTAGCACGCTTAATACATATTTTGATTGGTTGATTGATTATATTCTTTGCCATATGTTCACCCTGATGTCATTAATCAAAACAAAGGCACCTATATACTTACATTTGTTTTTTTAAATGTTGTTGAATCCACAGTTCCGGATTCATTCTGATCACATGATTGTAACAAAAACCACAGAGTACGTTCTGTCTATGTTGCAGAGTCCTGGAGGAGGTGCAGATCCAAATAATACTTTTAAAAAAAAACTCATATCATCACATTTACAATATTATTATACACTGTAACTTCACTAGATATTTCCTTTTTATGTTTGAAAAAAAGTTTCTAATTCAAAAAAGAAAAGAAAAACCATAATAATGTGTGCTATATGTAATATTAAAAATAAACTCAATAAGTAAACACAAATAGCTAAACATTATGTATGCATAATAGAAATAGAAGTAGTTATTGAAAAACCTATTAAATCACTGAAAAAACAAAAGTTATAGATATGTTATAGTGAAGAAATAGAATTTAAAAAACCTTCGGAATTCCCTCAAAAAAACAAAGGTTACGTAAGTCATTTTCATTACTATTTGGTAATCAAACCACTACTGCACACGGCCTTCTGCTGTGTGTGGTGGCAGTTGGCAGGGACATTATAGTTAGGAAATAGAATTTTTTTAAAACATGAAAATTCACTTAAAAAAAACTAAAGGTTACTGGGACATTATAGTTAGGTTCACATTATCTCAAGTAACTATAACTCATACCTGAAGGTGACTATAATTCACACCCTCACCATACACTGCTAATTACCCCACAAATTACAGCACTGATGACATCTTTGATAACATAATTGATCATGTCACTGTAGCAACTGCAGTAAAAATATTGATTAGACAACTGTGAATGACAGGGGTGCGAGTTATAGTTACCTTAGGGGCGGTTATAGTTACTTGGAATATAAATAAGCATTACTGAACCCTAAAAACGAGTACTGCCCTTAAACTACAGCCATACATGACCCATGAGACCTCCTCATCACCCTAAACTACTCATCCATAAACCTTAAAAACAACTTTCTACATCTAAACCCCACCCATCATTTAATCCACCACCCTAAACTTCACCCCATTCTGAACTGTAAAACCTTTTCACCACCCCAGCCGCTACCCATAGTTGAACCTTAAAAACCATCACCTCCCTTAATCTCTGCCCATCCTTGAACCCTCTATTTCTTCAACAGCCTTCCACTCCATCAATCCCTGAAACCTATAAACACCTCACACACCTAAACACCACTCACTTGTGAATGCTATAAACCCATCATACCTCTACTCTCCATCCATCTCTGAACCCTAAAAAAACATTTCAATGCTGAACGCTGTATATAACTGACATCTAATAATCTCTCTTCACCATAAACATTATTCATCCTTGAACCCACAGTAGTCCTAAACTCCAAGTTTAATGTAATATTGGATTTCTCTTTGAAAATATCTCTCCTTTAAAATGTTTCCTTTATTTATTTATTTTTGTATTTCCTTAAAAGTGTCTTTCCTTAAAATAGTTTTTCATGACATGTTTTCCTCCAATGTAGTTTCTCATTTTTTTGTTTTCCATTAATTCACACACATCAGCTGAAGTGGATGAAAATAATACTGGCAAAGAAAATACAGCATGTTTTACATTTTTGCTGCCTCAATTAGAAAATATTGTCACATAATATGATATTCCATGTCATATAATCCTAGTAACACCGATAGTGGTGAAAGCTCTGCATAGTAATTTGGGAGCTGTCATTATGATGATGAAATCTGCTTTTCCTATATTTCACTTTTCACTATGGATTCTGGATTTTTCTGCTACTATATTTTATACAATGATGTTACAGACTGAGGTGCTCTATATGTACTGCTGTGGTGGAGGAGGCTGTCTCCCTGCCATGGTCCCCGCAGTAAAGACCCCTGCATTACGAGTGTGGCGACTTGGCCGAAGCCAAAGCTCCACAAAGCCCCCAGTCCCGCCGGTAGCAGCTCCTTGCCATAGGGCTCTCTCACCCATCCTTAGGGTAGACTTATACATATTGTTAAGGGAAGGAGTGGCTTTGCTATTGGTTTGAGTGGCAAGGTCAAACTGGCAGGGTAAATCCCACCCTTTCAGTCTACAGTGCTGTTCTAGGAGCCATTTTGTACTTTGTCACACATAGGGTGGCATGATCAGTGCTGCACCCCTGGGTGGACGTTGTGCCTAAATTAGGGATTGCTGATTTGATACTCACTTTGTAAGGGGTTAAAACACTGGCACTGAGGTCTGGTTATCAGGACTCAGTTCACTCTCAGACTCAACAAATCAGCAGCATTATTCCTAAAATATGGGGGTGAACAGGCAAAAAGAGGCACCCAGTATGTACTAAAAGTATTTTACCTATTTATAAACTTGACTTTCATGGAATATACCTACCCAAAAGAAAACACACTGAAAATTCAGTACATACAATTTTAAAGCCTGTTATAGGATGTCTGCTACTATTACGTAAGCCTTTGAGACATTAAATATCACAGTTGTTAGACCTGTCAGCCTTAGGGTGGTCTTCCTCCAAACCTTGTGCCTGGTTGCCTCATAATTCTGCAGTATTTGTTTGTTGGTTTTAAGACTGTGAACACTTTACCAGTGCTTCTGCTTGTCCCCTAAACACAGTAGCATTGGTATATCCAAAATTGACATATTTAATTTACTTACAAGTCACTTGAAAGTTGATATAGCATGTACCCAGGGCCTCTAAAATGAATGCTACTAATAGGCATGCAGCACTGATTGTGCAACACACTAATGCAGCCCTTTGAACATGTCTCAGGCCTGCCACTGCAGAACCTGTGTATGCAGTTTCACTTCCACTTCGACTTGGTATTTAAAGTCCTTTCACCAAGCCTTAAACTCCTCTTTATTACATATAAGTCACCCCCAAAATAAGCCATAGGTAGCCCATAGGGCAGGGTGCTATATAACTAAAAGGCTTGACATGTAATATTAAGTTTCTCAGCATCGATATTTCCTGGTAGTGAAAAACTCACAAAATAATTTTTCACTACTGTGAGGCCCACTCCTCTCATAGGCCAGCAATGGGAATTCCTTAACATACTTTTAAAGCTGTAATTCCTGATCAGAAAGGAGTAGCTGTATCATGTTTCATATCACAGGAATGGTAATGATAAAACCTCTATATTGGTGAAGTCATATTTAACATTACAATTTTAGAAATGCCACTGTTAGAGTGTGGGCATTTCTATGCTCTTACAGCTCTGTGTGACTACAGCCTAACTCCAATACATGTCTTAGGTGGGTGACAGCTACACTTTGTACATTCCCTCTAGACAGCCACAAACACAGGAACGTTAGGTGTGTCGGAGCACTCATCTGCATTTTGTTGGCCCTTCCTGGGCAATAAGGGTGGTGGGGAGCTGACACCTCACATCTGAATATGGAGTGATTACCCCCTACTGATAGTCTGGAGCCAGGGCTGAGAATGTAAGGACTTCTGTGCAATTCAAAGACCCTTCTTTAAAGTCACCCCCACTTCAAAGGCAGGTCTGGGTATAAAAACTGGTTTTCTGGCCATACCAAATCCATACACGATTGGACCTGTGAAGAACTCTCCCAGGAGTAAAGACTGCTGTGCTACAACTCCAAAGTGGAGTGTGACTCTCCTGGACTGCTTTCCAAGAAGGATTGCTCTCTGCTTTGATGAGTTACCCTGCAGCCTACTGATATTTGCTCAGCTGAGGAAGGACTGAACCCCTCTCATCTAAACCCAGAGTGACTCCAAGGGCTTGGTGGCTTGCCCCTTGTTCTCCTGCAGTCTCTGGGACATAAAAGATGGCCTGCAATCTGTAACCACCACCTAGGCTCTGTCTGATGTGAGTCTTGCTCTGCCAAGTGGTGCAAATCCAGTCCTGGGTCCCTTGAAAGTGAACACCTGTGTTGCAGCCCAAGAAAATCCACACATCAATGATGTTGTGCCTATTGGAAGTGGTGCATTTCCTCTCCATGCCAATGCATTGATGAACGAGTGATTCATCATCCCTAAAATCTGAAGCATCTTTGACCTTGTGTGGTTCAGCTGCAAAGCATCATTCCAACCCAGTGGTTCAACGATGACGCTTCACCTCAACACCAAACACTGCCTGATCTTTGATGCAGCATCGATGTTGCACAGCTCAGGACTGACACATTGCCCACATCTCCTCGACCGACAGTAATGCATTCCTCCAATACTCCAAGCATTGGGAGTCATTACAATATTGGCGGTAAAAGCCGCTTACTGCCGTGCAGAAGACCGCCAACACACAGCCACAGCAGCGGAATTCAGCCACAGCCATTATGACCCACAGCTCTGAATCCATCAGAATCTAGACACCCACACAAGTCCACCACACCAAAGGTCAGTGATAAACTGGTGATAACAAAACCTCCTCCGTCACGCCAACAGGAATAAGCCCACACTATTACGACCCACGAATCCACACGGCGGTCTTTCAACTGCGGTATTCCATTGGCGGTACACACCGCCGCGCTCAAAATACACACACATATACAAAACACTACCACATTGGACAAATCGAAATACACACACCTGATACACATACACACACCACTGCCACACACCCAATACAATATAAAACACACACCCACATCACCCACAAACACCTACAACAACAATTGTGACAGAAGGCCAGAGAGAGACACCACCAGAAACAACACTAGCATCCACAGGCACTCAACACCATCACTCACACAACATCCATGCACCTCACACACCACACCTCTAAATATCACCCCAAACATCACAACACACACCACCCCACACATCACCCACACCACCCCATGGCACCACAAGGACACCCCAGGATTTCTGACTATAGCTAGGAAGATGGAGCTATGGCGAAGAATCGTGGACAGGGTCATCGCAGTGGGACAGCACCCAAGAACTAGGGATGACATTAGGAAGAGGTGGAACAACCTACGGGGGAAGGTACGTTCTGTGGTCTCAGGACACCAGATTGCGGTTCAGAGGACTGGCGGCAGACCCACACCTCCTCCCCAGAACTGACAACATGGGAGGAGCAGGTCTTGGCTATACTGCATCCTGAGGAACTCGCAGGAGTAGCTGGAGGAATGGACTCTTGTAAGTCAAACCTTAAACTACCATATCCCCCACCCTACCTGCATGCTATCACATACACCCACCCTTGCCCTCACCCCATCACTCCAACTCCTCACACATGTTCCCCTGTCACAAACCACACATCCGTAATCCAAGCCCTGCATGCAAAACCAAAGCATGGACACCCATCACCAAAGCATGTCCACTGCACATACCCATACACCCCCCTAAACCATTATCACAGAACGTCCCACACAAGAATGGAAGTACTGGGGTACAGGGTGACCCACCCATTGGACACCATGGCACATACAGATGCAATGATCATACCTTTACACCCCTGCAGGACTCCTACCCAACATCACCGGACAGGAGGGTCCAGACATGTCCACTCCACCCACAGAAGAGGCCCACAGTGAAGACAGCAGCTCTGTCCAACTGGATCAAGAAGACCAGCCCGGCCGATCTGGGACCTCGGGACAGTTGGTTACCCTCACACTGGCACAGGCCCCTACAAAGCTTCCCCCTTCTGGAAACACCAGCACAGCACACACCCAGCGGGCCCATACCTCTGCCCCCAGGACACGTCAAGCAGCAGTGTGCCCACCACTAAAGGGAACCCAGGCTAACCCACCACCCCAACAACAGCAGGGACCTGGGAGCAGCAATAGTGGGCACACAGTTCAGGGGACAGAGGCCCGGGAAAACAGGGGAACTGGGAGGGCTGCTGTGCGACAGGGGGAGGACAGGCCCAGGGAACACACTCTCCACGAGGCCCTCTCCAACATCATGGGAGCTTACAACCATTCCCAGGGGACGATGGCAACGGTACTGGCCAAGTTTCAGAAGGCCCAGCGGCTGCAGGAGGAACAGTATTTGGGGTTCAGGAAGGAACTCAAATCCATCAATTCCACCCTGGGCACCATTGTAGGGGTGCTGAAGGAACTTGTCAACACCAAGAGGGACACTGTGGCACAACAAGGGGCCCCTGACACTAGCATGGACAATGAAATGCCCACCACCACTGCCGGCTCTAGTGGACAGGAGGCATCGCCACAGGACCACGACACCAGCACCCCACCCCCTGCAGATGGAGAACCATCCTGCAAGCGGTCACTGAGAGCCAGAACAATGACAGAGAAAAATGCCAAGACCCCCGCTAAGAAATTAGACCACCCTGATTGTCATCATTCTGCCCCACTTTGTCACCCTGTCCATACTTAAACTGCCCTAGCTCCACTTCCTATGCCCCTTTGGACAATGCACCTGTAAGACTAATAGACTGGACTCTGCCATGGACATTCCTCCACCATCACCACTGACCATTTTACAACCCCCTCCACTATTTGGCACTTAAATAAACACCCTTAAATCACAAAACAACCTGGAGTCAGTTTGTGCTTTCGAAAATGTGTATTTGCAGTAACTGTTGAAAAATGGTATATCAAACGTAATGTCAACATACCAATGTCACACAGCTCTAGTCCATGCGGAAACAAAGCAGAGGTCACACAGTGGGACCCACATCTGTGAAATCGAAAGGGAAAGTGACAACTCAGTGTCCATACACTGGGTGAAAATGACAGACAGATGAGAGGTAGAAGAATTAAATCAGATGTAGCAGGCAATGTTGTCTTCTTACCTGTGTCTCACTGGAAGTATTGTTGGATCACAATGTTCCTATTGTCTATGTCCTCTTCTTCTGCTTCTTCATCTTCACTGTCCGCAGGCTACACAGCTGCAACAACACCTCCATCTGGAACATCCTCCTGTAGAAAAGGTACCTGTTGTCGCAAAGCCAAGTTGTGAAGCATACTGTAGGCCACGATGATCTGGCACACCTTCTTTGGTGAATAGAATAGGGAAAAACCTGTTATATGGAGGCACCGGAACCTGGCCTTCAGGAGGCCGAAAGTCCTCTCTATTATCCTCCTAGTTCACCCATGGGCTCACTGTTCACTGTTCTCCTCATAGAATATGTCTGCTGGGGCAGGTGAGGAGATGACGGCATCCTCCTGTGTACAGACCGCTGGTGGACCTGTCAACAATGGAGGAGCGACATGTAATTGTCACCTACTGACTTGATCGTACCACAATCCTGGAATTGTGTGCCCAGTTGGAGCCAGACCTGATGTCAGCTATCAGCCATCCCACAGGAATCCCCCCTCTAGTGCAGGTGCTGTCAGTACTCCATTTCCTAGCAAGTGGGTCTTTTCATACAACAGTGGCCATTGTATCAGGGATGTCCCAGCCTATGTTCTCCAACTTGTTGTCCAGAGTGTTGTCTGCCCTGCTGAAACACATGCACAGCTACATTGTTTTCCCTCAGGTGGAGGATTTGCCTACAGTGAAAGGTGACTTCTATACCCTGGAAAATATCCCCAACTTCATAGGTGCCATTGATGGGACACATGTGGCTTATGTCCGCCCACGCAGGAGTGAACAGGTGTACAGAAACCGGAAGAGTTACCATACTATGAATGTGCAGATGGTGTGTTTGGCCGACCAGTACATCTCCCATGTAAATGCCATGTTTCCTGGCTCAGTGCATGACGCTTACATTCTTCTGAATAGCAGCATCCCTTATGTGATGGGGCAACTCCAGAGGCACCGTGTGTGGCTATCAGGTGAGGACATGGACCCAATACAGTGTGACTAGGTGTCTGGGGATGTCCCTAAGAGTTAGTGTGTGTCTAACCGCTGTCCCTCACCATTTGCAGGTGACTCTGGTTACCCCAACCGGTCATGGCTACTGACCCCAGTGAGGAATCCCAGGACAAGGGCAGACGAACGCTACAATGAGGCCCATGGGTGAACTAGGAGGATTATAGAGAGGACCTTCGGCCTCCTGAAGGCCAGGTTCCGGTACCTCCATATGACAGGTGATTCCCTATTCTACTCACCGAAGAAGGTGTGCCAGATCATCGTGTTCTGCTGTATGCTTCACAACTTGGCTTTGCGATGACAGGTGCCTTTTCTGCAGGAGGATGTTCCAGATGGAGGTGTTGTGGCAGCTGTGGAGCCTGCGGACAGTGAAGACGAAGAAGCAGAAGAAGAGGACATAGACAACAGGAACACGGTGATCCAACAGTACTTCCAGTGAGACACAGGTAAGAAGACAACACTGCCTGCCACATCTGATTTAATTCTTCTACCTCTCATCTGTCTGTCATTTTCACCCAGTGTATGGACACTGAGTTGTCACTTTCCCTTTCGATTTCACAGATGTGGGTCCCACTGTGTGACCTCTGCTTTGTTTCCGCATGGACTAGAGCTGTGTGACATAGGTATGTTGACATTACATTGGATATAGCATTTTCCCACAGTTATTGCAAATACACATTTTCGAAAGCACAGACTGACTCCAGATTGTTTTGTGATTTAATGGTGTTTATTTAAGTGCCAAATAGTGGAGGGGGTTGTAAAATGGTCAGGAGTGTTGGTGGAGGAATGTCCATGGCAGAGTCCAGTCTATTAGTCTCAGATGTGCACTGTCCAAAGGGGCATAGGAAGTGGCGCCAGGGTAGTTTAAGTATGGACAGGGTGACAAAGTGGGGCAGAAGGATGACAACCAGGGTGGTCTCATTTCATGGCGGGGTCTTGGCATTGTTCTCTGTCTTCGTCCTGGATCTCAGGTACCGCTTGCGGGGTGGTTCTCTATCTGCATGGGGTGGGGTGCTGGTGTCGTGGTCCTGTGGCAGTGCCTCCTGTCCACTAGCGCCGGCGAAGGTGGTGGGCAGTTCATCGTCCATGCTAGTGTCAGGGGCCCCTTGTTGTGCCACAGTGTCCCTCCTGGTGTTGCCGAGTTCCTTCAGCACCACTACAATGGTGCCCAGGTTGGAATTGATAGATTTGAGTTCCTCCCTGAACCCCAAATATTGTTCCTCCTGCAGCCGCTGAGTCTCCTGAAACTTGGCCAGTACCATTGCCATTGTGTCCTGGGAATGGTGGTAGGCTCCCATGATGTTGGAGAGGGCTCTCATGGAGAGTGAGTTCCCTAGGGCCTGTCCTCCCCCTGTCGCACAGCACCCCTCCCCGTTACCCTGTGTTCCTGGGCCTCTGAACCGTGTGCCCACTACCACTCCCCCCAGGTTCCTGCTGTTATTGGGGTGGTGGATTAGCCTAGGTTCCCTGTAGTGGTGGACACACTGCTGCTTGACGTGTCCTGGGGGCAGAGGTATGGGCCCGCTGGGTGGGTGCTGTACTGGTGTTTCCAGAGGGGGGAAGCTCTGTAGTGGCCTGTGCCAGTGTGAGGTGAACCGACTGTCCTGAGGTCCCAGATGGGCCGGGCTGGTCATCTAGATCCAGTTGGACAGAGCTGCTGTCATCACTGTGGGCCTCTTCTGTGGGTGGAGTGGACATGTCTAGACCCTCCTGTCCAGTGACGTTGGGTAGGGGTCCTGCAGGGGTGTAAAGGCATGATTATTGCATCTGTATGTGCCATGTTGTGCAATGGGTGGGTCACCCTGTACCCCAGTACTTCCATTCTTGTGTGGGACCTTCTGTGATAATGGTTTAGGGGGGTGTATGGGTATGTGCAGTGGACATGCTTTGGTGATGGGTGTCAATGCTTTGGTGTTGCATGCAGGGCTTGGATTACGGATGTGTGGTTTGTGACAGGGGCACATGTGTGAGGAGTTGGAGTGATGGGGTGAGGGCAAGGGTGGGTGTATGTGATAGCATGCAGGTAGGATTGGGGATATGGTAGTTTAAGGTTTGACTTACTAGAGTCCATTCCTCCAGCTACTCCTGCGAGGCCCTCAGGATGCAGTATAGCCAAGACCTTCTCCTGCCATGTTGTAAGTTGTGGGGGAGGAGGCGGGGGTCCTCCCCGAGTCCTCTGAACCGCAATCTGGTGTCTTGAGACCACAGAACACACCTTCCCCCGTAGGGATGATTTCATCGACCATGACCATGAACTCCGTTGGGCAGTCTACCATTCTGAATGCCATCCAGGGTGTTGAGAGGCATTTGCAACAAACAAATGCATACCTGGAGGGTATTCATTCTAGCCCGGCAGCCCAAAAGAGAGCATTTCAGGCTCTGGCATCAGCACTGATGGCAGCCATTGTCCCTGTGTCCAGCATCCCACCCCCAACTTCCTCCACCCAGACCTAATCACCTGTACCTCAGCCTATCCCAAGCACACCATCAGACCAGCATGCACACACCTCAACACACAAAAGTGGCTCAGGCAAACATAAGGACCATACATCCCACAGGCACTCACACAAGCATCATACCCATGCAGACATACCAACATCCACTGCCTCCACTGTGTCCCCCTCCTCCACGTCTCCCTCCACCTGGCCAGTCTCGTCTCCACTCACACCTGCATGCACTACATCTTCAGCCACTACCTCCATCACCAGCACGCCCATCACCACACACCGTTCACGTGCACTCACCACCCCCACTACCATTCACACATCCCCTGTGTCCTCTCCCAGTGTGTCTGTGAGCCCTCCTCCCAAAGTACACAAATGCAGGCACACACCCACCCAACAGCCATCCACCTTACAACAGCCTCCAGCCCATGCACCTTCACCCAAATTCAGCAGACGTACACCTCGTACAACCACTACCTCTTCCTCCACTCCCAAACCCCCTCCATCTACGCTCCCAGTGTGTCTAAAAAACTTTTCTTGGCTAATATTGACCTCTTTGCCACACCTCCCCCTCATCCGTCCCCTAGGGCCAGGCTTTCCAGGTCCCAACCCAGCACCTCAGCCACCACATCCCCAGGCGCAGTGCTGCCAGAAACTGCGGGCTATTGGAGTGCACCAACCATCAGGGCTCCCGGTGTGCCACGGAGCGAGGGCAAGGACATTTCGCCACCTGCCAAGCTAAAAAAGTTGCCCACATCCAAGAGGGAGAAGCAGAAAACACCTGCCACCAATGGGTCAGGAAGAACGAAAGGGGATAGTGGCAAGACAGCTGCTCTATTATCAAAGGTGGAGAAGGGCCAGACACTGAAGGGCCAGTCAGGAGGGGGCATGGTGGCACCGACTGAGGGACCAGTGTCACACCTTCTTTCCACGCCGACACCAACCTGTACGGCAGAGAAGACCGCCACATGCACCACTACCTGAACCGCTGCCACAGAGCCCGCCACCAGCACCGCTGCCACAGAGCCCGCTGCTAGCACCGCCACCACAGAGCCCGCTGCAAGCACATCTGCGACTGACACCGCCGCAAGCACCGCCAGTGGCCCCACGACATCCTGAGCCAATGACACCACCACAGACATGGCTGCCATCCCCAGTGGTCAGTTGTCAGAGGCTGGTGGTGAGCTCCAGGAGCCTGGGCAGATTTCATGAAGCATCACTTTCAGTGGAGAAAGGAGTTCACTACCTCAGTCCTTGGCAGGATGAAGCACTCTGGGCACAAAGCCCCCTCCAGAACCAGTGGAGTATCACATCCACTACCTTTGTCCTTGGCAGGATGGAGTATCACATTCACTACCTCTGTCCTTGGCAGGATGAAGCACTCTGGGCACAAAGCCAACTCCAGAACCAGTGGAGATTTACATCCACTACCTCTGTCCTTGGCAGGATGAAGCGCTCTATGCACAAAGCCCCCTCCAGAACCAGTGGAGAGATACATCCACTACCTCTGTCCTTGGCAGGATGAAGCACTCTTGGTACAAAGCCCCCTCTAGAACCAGTGGAGTATCACATCCACTACCTCTGTCCTTGGCAGGATGAAGCACTCTGGGCACAAACCCCCCTCCAGAACCAGTGGAGAGATACATCCACTACCTCTGTCCTTGGCAGGATGAAGCACTCTGGGCACAAAGCCCCCTCCAGAACCAGTGGAGAGATACATCCACTACCTCTGTCCTTGGCAGGATGAAGCACTCTGGGCACAAAGCCCCCTCCAGAACCAGTGGAGACTGTTATCCACTTGAGAGACTGTGGCTTTGCACTCCCCAGGATAAAGCAGTGCGCAACCCACCCACTGAAATGACTTGTGAGACTCATGCTTTGCACTCCTCAGAATACATCAATAGTCATGGAGCTCCCTTGAGGAACAGTGGCATCCTGCGTTCATCAGGCTGAGGTGCCCCTCTCCCCCTGAGGTGCCTGTTTCATTTCGATCTGATGCCCCTGCAGTGTTCTCTCTGCTACCAGTCAGGTATCTAGTGTGGGCCTCGCCCATGCATTTTGGGCCCAGTGGTCCACGGACAATGATTGGTGCACTATCCGGACTTGTGTATTTGGTGAACATAATTGTATATTCTGGATTTGGAGTTTTGACTACTGGATTTTTATTGATTACAATCGTTCAGATCATTTCCTTTTGTCCTTGTGTTATTCAAGGTGGGGTGGGGGGTGTAAATGTAATGTTGCAGCATGTATTTGTGTGTATGGTGTTATGGGTGAGGGTGGGGGTGGGGGTGGAGGTGTTGCATGTTGTGTGTGTGTGTGTGTCTCTCTCTTTTCCCTCCCCTCTCCACTGTGTTGTAGGTGCCGTACTCACCGTGGTCGTCGCCGCCATCGTTGGAGCTCCTGACAGAGGAGCAGGAAGACCATCGCCGGCAGGATCTGCAGTTCTGGCTCCATGGCATTCTGGTTCCTCATGGGGTGTGGAGAGGTGAGTGATTTTCCCTTCTGTGTACTGTTTCCGCCGTGTTTTTATTTGCGTTGGTTCCGCCCCAGAAAAGGTGTCGGATTGCCAGGTTGTGATAGGGTGGGCGGTACATTGTCTTCCGCCTGTCTGTTGGCAGTTACCACCGTGCTGTTTGTTTGTACCGCCGTGGCGGTCGGAGTGTTAAAGTGTCTGTCTATGTTGGCTGTTTCCGCTGTGGTCGTGATTCAATTTTTTTTCCGCCGGCCTGTTGGCTGTATTACCGCTGCTTTAACACCGACCACCACGGTTTTAATGAGGGCCTATGTCTTCCTAGTAGGTTCATCTTAAGACATTGCCGATGAAGAAAAAAGTCCACTGATAGATTATTTTGAGGACACCTTTGTGCTTTGTATACACTCAATTAGATAAGCAACATGTACCGAATTCAAAATCCCATGGTGAAATGTGTATGAAAGCACATAAATAAAGAAGCCTAAAAAGATATTGCCAATGAAGAGAGGCACAACTTTTCCATAGACCGTTGAAGAGACATCACCCAGCAAGTAACTAAAATCCTGAAGAAAGAGCACAACTACCAACAACTAGGGCAAAATTCACTACCCTAAACTTTCTATGCTAAATTCTCCAGGCATACTAAACACATGCATGACATACTGGTTAACCTTTGCACACCTTGTGTAAATAACTCATCCATTAAAAATTAAGGGGCATATTTATAATCTGTTTGCTCCGAATGTGCGTCAAAAATTTTGACGCACATTCGGTGCAAACAGTGCACCATATTTAAACTTTGACGCCTGAGCCCGCGGACGTCAAAATTCCTCTGTGTGAGTCATTTTTTGGATGCAGGAAACTGCCTTGCGTTAATGACATGCAAGGTAGGCGTTCCCGCCCAAAAAATGACTTTGAGGCCTGTGCACCTTATTTATACTCCTGCGTCCTTTTGATGCACAGGAGAGGGCGGGCCTTAAAAAACAGTGCACAGCCTGATGTATGCCTTTTTTAAATGCCTGGGTCAGGGCAGTCATTAAGGCACCTGTGGGCTCACTTCCATGGTCTCTGACCATTAAAGGAGTCCAGAGGTGTCCTTCCCTGCCCCCAGGGACACCCCCTGCCACCCTCGCCCACCCCTGGAGGACACCCATGGATGGGGGACCCATCCCCGGTAAGTACAGGTAAGTTGAATTACGTATTTTTTATAGTTTTTTAAAGTGGCATAGGGGGGCGCAATTTGGGCACCCCTCCATGCCACTGTGCCCAATGACCATGCCCAGGTGACAGAAGTCCCCTGGGCATGGCCATTGGGCAAGGGGTCATGACTCCTGTCTTTGCTAAGACAGGAGGCATTTCAATGGGGGTTGTGCATCATACAATGGCGCAAGTCCGGTTTGAGGCATGATTTTTGCACCATTTTTTGACGCACAACCCCCATTTTCCCCTACACCGGCGCTGCCTGGTTTGAGCTATTTTTTTTTACTCTGACCAGTCCACAGTGCCGGCTAATGTCATTCCTTAAATAAGGTGCCCGCATGGCGTGTAGGAATGGCATTAGCCTGCAGTAAAACATTTTACGCAAATCAGCGCCGTAGCTGGTTTGCATCAAAAAGTGTAAATATGGGCCTAAATTCTGTGTTGACACCAAGGATGAAATAGGTTGATTTAAGGTGTCTACGCCCTCACTTAAACTACACAATAAGTGGGAATTAGTTTTGCTTAGTATGTTAGAACATGAGCTTTGGAAGAGAATGTCTTTTTCATAATAAAGTAATAAAACAACTCATATGTTTTTGCATACGGAATCGTTATTCAGTCACAAAATGTGGCAATGAGGTAAACGGATCATGTGACTGACAACTGATATATAATGTGCTGGTGATTTTTAATCAAATGTATTGAAGAATCAAGCAAGATTGCAGAAAATGTTAAACAGTTTTCATACAGTCTTGTTTATGTGTTCAGTCATGTGACACTGCACATGACACGTTTTATTTCTCCTGTAAAAAAGACGGCCTCCTAATGTGAAGAAGGCCAAATGACTGAAATGAGAAGTTCACTATTTGCTAAATTAAGTGCTAAATAAAGTGCCCATTTGAAGTAATTGCTTAATTGGTGTAAGCATTGAATGCTCCTGAACGGTTTGTTGGCTACCACGCAGGACCAGAACAACACCGAAGTAGCCACAGTGGGTTTTTGAGCCATTATCCACATTAAAGTGTTTGACCCTCTGTCGTAATTCAGAGAGAACTGGGAAAGCAATCACAACTGGAATCGCGATTACAAATCTCCAGGATCGCAGGCTGGTTGAGATCCCAGAGGCTGCACATCCGATGATGTGTTGCTTGAGAAAAGCACTTTGGGATCCATAAGTGTTACAAATAATTTAGGGCCACATTTACAAAGCATTAAATGCTTTTTGAGCCCAAATTGCAATTCTGTAACTTGTTACTTAATCACAATTTGGGTTTTGCCATTAGGTATTGGGAAGGGGCGTGTTGAGGGTGTCCATTCCTAATACTGAATGGGAAAGGTAAGTGTGAATGTTTTGCGACTAAAATGCAGTCACAAAACATTCACAGTTTACTGCCAATAGATAGTTAGTGGCAACCTGCTGGCAAATGGAAAGGGGTGCCTAGGGGACCTCATCCCCTTAGAGAAGAGTGGGGAAAATATTTTTTTCAGAGCAAGCAGTGGTCCCACTGACCAATGCGTACTCTTAAAAAATGAAACTTAAATGTTTCATTTTTTTCTTTGTAAACACATCACATCTTCCTTTAAAGATAACAAGATGTGGAGGATGATTGCAAAGATAAAAGAGATCAATCAGTGAAAAGGAACAGGAGGAACAAAGCAAAATCTCAGCAGACCTTATAGTGGACACAGCGAAGATTAATACTTTAATTAATTTAAGCAGATTGACACTATCTAAGGCACAAACCCAGATTTTGTCATTAGCCCTTTCTTTCTGCCCTGACTCCTGTTTTGATCATGTGCAGGTATGAATACACATTTTTAAATACACTCAAAGACTTAAATGAATGTAACACTTCATAATGAATGAGGACAGACATCATTGTACTATAATATCAGAAAGAAGTTGTATTGGATCACATTTACAAATAGTATATTTAGAACAAATGCAGGTACTTGAATAACTTGAGAATGAGACAGGTGTCATAACTATTGATCAGTGGGCAACCCGTTTAGACATTAGTGACCATCCAAATATTAATTTTAGACCAAGGTTTGAGTAAGTACTGCATATGTCTAGTGATTCAATTGACATACTTCAAGAAGGAGTGATACAATTCAAAAGATTCTGCCATTGCAGCCTGTGTACAGGTTTACACTCCCATTTCGACCTGGCAAAATAAGCCTTCTGCCAGATCTAACCCTTCCTTTTTCTTAAACGTATAAGTCACCCCCTCTTTTAAGCCCTAAATAGCCCATAGGTCTGGGTGCATTGTGTTTAAAAAGTTGGACATATACTTCTAAGTTTCACATATCTAGTGAAAAACTCTTACATTTGTTTTTCACTACTGTTAGGCCTAGATCTCCCATAGGAAAACTATAGGAAAACTTTAGGATATCTTATTACATTTAATAAAGAAAACTTTTGTTAAGGGACAGGATGAAATGTCATGTTTGGTCTCTAGAGAATTGCAATTTAAACTCTTCTTTAATGGCAAGTCAAATTTTATATTACATTTGTGAACATGCCACTTTTAGAAAGTTGGCATGTTCTTGTCTTAACCATTTGGTACCTGCTAGTTGTAGTTGGCAGGTGGCCTTTGTGTATTCTCCTTAGACATTGTCACAAAGGGGGGCTGTGTCCTGGCAGGATAAGGCATCCTGACAGGATGGGTGGGTGAACAGCTGTAATCAACCACACTTACGTTACAAAGGAGCTGCTTTAGCAGACTCACAAAAGACTTCACGCTAGTTTTTTGCCACTCCAGACATCCTGGGACCAGGAGTGGAGGAAACAAATCCCAGGACCATGTGTGGGAGGAAAATTCCAGCTTTAAACCTGGCAGGTATTAATATTAGACCCTCGGACCCACTCTTTAGAACACTTTTGGGCCTGTTGGTACTATGAAAGAAGGGCTGATCTGCTGCCCTGCTGCCAGAGTACAGCCCTGCTATCTGATAAGAAAGGCTGGACCTGCACTATTCATCCAAGCCTGAGTGACCCTAAGGGTCAGTTGGCTAACCTTCTGTCCAACCTACAGTGACACAACAAGCTCCAGAGGCCCCCCGGCAAAGTCCCAGTTGACATGCTGCAAGTGAACCTGCCTGACCTGCAACTTGGACACGCCTAAGCTCTGCTGAGGTAAGTGAGTGCCTTAACCCCAAGTGGCACCTCTGCAGCTTGTGGGTCCTTGGATGGCATCAGAGACCACTCACTTGGACACATAGAGGAAATACTGAAGTTCTGAGCTCTTCATAACTGAGAATAGGTCATTCAAGCAGAGATCCTGCCACTCACCCTGACTACCAACATGAAGTTCCTAAGAACACATCCTTTCACGCTGCAAGCCCTGCCAGCATTGACCAGAAAAGCGAGTTCTGGACTTTGGGCTACAGCATCAACAGCCTGCGGTGACCACCAGATCGAAGCTCCAGCAACGATCATCCACAACACACAACAGGATCTTTGTGCTACAAGGACAACCACCCAGCCTGCTCCTCATGCAGCATTGATGACTATCTGCAACTTTCTCCTGGATCCTTGTAGCCATCTTCACAGCAAAAGGATCTTTCTCGCTGGACTTTGACAAGGTAACTCTTTCAACTGGAGTAACCTGGTCAATGTGTCCTGCCTGCGCTAAAATATGATCAGCCTGAACTTGTGACGTTCCCCATAGTCTAACACAACCAGATAACTGTGAATGACATGTTGTGTTGTTAGGAGCCAAACTTGCCTAAATCTTTGAAACTGTGTATCTCCAGTTCCACTGATTGGATTGCTTTCATTTGGTGTCAAATAATTTATTACATGTTACTCCATTTTTCCAACTTGATGTTGGATCTTTCTTCTATTTTGTTTTCACTTCATTACTGTTTGCGTGCTGCATAACTACTTTACACTTTGCCAATAATCTGAGCTTGACTGATTTTGTGTTATGCACAGTCTAATTTACTGCATTTCACCCTAACAAGGATTGTGGCTTTCATTTGAGTAGGGCTTGCACCCCCTTAATCGACAACCCAATATTTCACAGCACTGAAAAGGAAATTAATTTGTATATTGATTTACTGATTTTAAATTATCTAAATGTGAGAATTGCAAGCCAGTGTCAGTAGAAAATGATGTGGCGCCCCATTATGTAAAAGAGGAAGTGGATGAAGGAGTATAAGAAACAACAATAAACAGGAACAAATATTCTACATGTGGAACCTTTCCATCAACAGCACTTAAAACACACCAGTCAATATGGTTAAATGCTCAGGACCAAACACATATGCAGAAAATGCAACTATTTAAAAACAATGTACAAAAATATTTGTGGTAGACTATCTAAAAGGATATATATGGATAAGATGTTAATGGTGGCAATTGGAAAAATACATTCAACAAAACGTGAGTCTCTACTTTTTTAACACTAGAACAAAGACACAGGATCTCATGTTGTCAGAATAATAACAGGTAACACTACATCACACAATAGACTAAGAAGAAATATGAGCAATACATGGATTCTGACTACCAGTGACACCGTAAGAGGTAATTTAGTAATTCTGAGTTTCAAACAAGGCAACTCTTTGAGAGATGACTTGGACAGGGGTTAATTCACAGCTAGTAACTGTAGATGTTTTTCTTTAGCCAAAGGTTCTAAGAGTTAGAAAATGGCAAGCAGGTAATCAAAGTCATGACTGCACAGCAGTAAGGATGAAAAACTAAGAGTATCGCAGGGAGATCAAACTGATATTTAAACTGTAAAACAGATTATGTGATATACATGCTGATTTGTCCATATGATAACAGGAACATTGGAGTCCTATCTTACAGATATATAAACTGACACTGCAAGACATACATGCTATAAAACACATATATCCGAACTATCTGGTAGCTTACCCCCTTGCAAAGAACATGTAATTTACTGTGTGTCTGATGGACAGATTTGAACCCAAGGGCTTAAATATGGACAAAGAATTTAATATAGTTCTCTAGAACTTGTAACCTGAACATCCTCTAAGGGGATGTTTTTTAAAGTGGATATCAGGAATAATAATAACCCTAGTTTTTTTTACCTACTTGGCCATTTTTTCACTATAACAACAATATTTTAGATAATGATGAGACCTTGAACAAAATTAGGGGATGTAAGCCCACTGGACTCAATAATTCAATTGTGTGTTCACCCCTATGATGAAATCGGTTGATTTAAGAAGGCTACAAACTGACTTAAAGTATATAATAAGGGGAAATAAGCTTCACATGTATTAGGACATGAGACATCAAAGACAATGTCTTGTTTATGATTTGGTTATAAAACTACTCAAATTATCATTATTGTGTACATAAGCAAATAACCAATCATGTTATTTACAGACAAATGAGAACTTGGGATGAACAGATGAATATCATTGACAGGTAATGTGCTGGTGATATTTAACCAAATGTATTGAGTAATTCTGCCAGATTCTGAACAATGTTTTATTAGGTCTAGGTGGAATTTCCATTATGTAATCAGAGTATTTTCTCTAACTCTACATTACTCTTTACCAATAAGAATGTGATTATGCCCACTTGTGTAGTTAAGAGTAATTTGGGAGGAAAATTCATTTGCGAGAGCACTTTTAGTGAATGTGCGTGGCTGCGTGTACTGCTGTTCATTTCTTGTAGCATTTAAAACTAATTTCTTGGAGCAAAATTCATCCTCATGTCCATTTTTGATTTGAAGATGGATTTCGTATTATGAAACTAGTGTTAAATGCTGGGATTAAGTTGGAGGAAAATAAAACCTCAAGTGTATTTTTAGGGAGGGCATGCGGCTGCTCGCTATTCACGTTCTGTCACATTTAGCACTATTTCTTACCAAAATGTCACCCTCACATCTATTTTAGATGTGAGGGGGCATTTCTGCACTAGGAAAAGTGCTACTATTTTTGTTTAATTCTCTTAGTCTCCCAAAATATTTGGGTGATTACAATAGTTCCCTCAAACTTCTTCCTATATATGCATCAGTAAAGTGTTCCATGCAAACACATCTAACGTTGCATGTGCTGGAGACAAGCAATAACTTAATATGTAAGCATGCGCTGTGTGCAAGCTACCAAAATCAGTGGCATAGTAAGAGTGCTATGGGCCCTAATGCAAACCAGAAAGAAAATGCTCCCCCCCCACCTCTGGGTTGGTATTAAAATACACCATTTTGCATTAGTTTGTACACATGGCAGTTCCATGCAACTGTCCATGTGTTTGGCAAATCCCAGTCTCCTAACATTTATAAACAAGGATTTGAGCCAAAAATATATGTCTCTTTAAGGCAGGCATAACTGTGAAGTCACATTTAAAACTCTTAATATTTGTCAAACTTTGCATGTGGGTTGCACTAAACAGCACACATACAGTGGTAAAAGTCTCAGACCACCCTTACCCTGGACTAAGGTCAGGGCCACAATAATTATGCAATTATATGGCTGTGGCCTTTTCCATATAACTGTGGATTTGCCAAAAGTCACATAATCCATCCTTTTTAAAAAATCTGCAGCTATTGAACCCACAAAATAGTTATTAGTGTAACTTGATCAAAAGTTACCAAAAACCATGACTACCCTATTGCTGCTAAGTGGAAAACCCTTTGCAAATGTTGACTGGTAACCTTGTGGTTGTTAATTGGTGTATTTGGCATTCTATTGGTACTAATGAGGTTAAACGTTTGTCAAGACAGTGTTAGCATGTGTGCAAATGACAAAACAAGTAAAGTAATACTATCACAAAATGTGTTGCATTATGCTTCATAATTTGCCTTTCCTTGCCGCATAATTCAACCCTGACACCAAGGGGGTCATTACGACCCTGGCGGCCGGCAGTATGTTGGCGGTAACACCGCCAACAGGCTGGCGGTGTTCCGCCAGCAATTATGACCGTGGCGGAAAAGCCACGGCCATACCGCCGGCCCCTCCACTTTGCCGCCAGGATTCCGCCTGGCGGTCATAATCCCCAGGGCAGCGGTGCATGAACCGCTGCCCTGGGGATTATGAGTCCCCGACCGCCGGCCTGTCCATGGCGGTACACACCGCCATGGAAAGGCCGGCGGTAAGGGGGCTTGGGGTGCCCCTGGGGGCCCCTGCACTGCCCATGCACTTGGCATGGGCAGGGGCCCCCAGGCATAGCCCCGTTGCGCATTTCACTGCCCGAATTTCGGGCAGTGAAATGCGCGACGGGTGCTACTGCACCCGCGGCACATCAGCATTGCCGCCGGCTCTAATACGAGCCGGCTGCAATGTTGATGTGACATTTCCGCTGGGCCAGCGGATGGTAACGCTGTTACCGTCTGCTGGCCCAGCGGAAATGTCATAATAGGGAGACAGAAATACCGCCGGAAAAGACCGCCGAGGTCGTAATGACCCCCATAATTTGGTAATCTCCTGCCTTATAATTCCAGTGACTCTGACTATACTGCAAGCTAGATGTAGGTGAGCTAACAAACTAACAGGGACAGCTGAGCCAAGGGTTCACTCTTACTTTTGAGAGCCCATGCACAAGCAGAGCCTTAAAAATATATGACATGTCAATCCTGCAGCAAAGATCATGTTAGAACATAAGGGGGGTGATTCTGACTATGGCGGACGGCGGAGGCCGTCCGCCATAGTACCGCCGCCAAATGACCGCACCGCGGTCAAAAGACCGCGGCGGCCATTCAGACATTTCCTCTGGGCCGGCGGGCGCTCTCCAAAAGAGCGCCCGCCGGCCCAGAGGAAATGCCCCTGCAACGAGGACGCCGGCTCAGAATTGAGCCGGCGTAGTTGCAGGGGTGCGACGGGAGCAGTTGCACCCGTCGCGTATTTCAGTGTCTGCAAGGCATACACTGAAATACTTTGCGGGGCCCTCTTACGGGGGCCCCTGCCGTGCCCATGCCATTGGCATGGGCACGGCAGGGGCCCCCAGGGGCCCCGCGGCACCCCCTACCGCCATCCTGTTCATGGCGGGTTTCCCGCCATGAACAGGATGGCGGTAGGGGCTGTCAGAATCCTCATGGCGGAGGAGCGAAGGATTCCCCCGAGCAGCGGTAAGTCGGCGGGAGCCCGCCGACTTGCCGCTTCTGACCGCGGCTGAACCACCGCGGTCAGAATGCTCGTGGGAGCACCGCCAGCCTGTTGGCGGTGCTCCCGTGGTCGGTGGCCCTGGCGGCCACCGGCCGCCAGGGTCAGAATGACCCCCAAGGTGTCTTCACAAGTAAATAAAAAAATAAAAACTGGAAGCGTTTCACCTTAGTCTGGGACACTGGAATTAATTGATTCTGGAGTTGCAGGTTTTCTCACAGATTAATTGATTTGACACATTTGCCACAAAATTGATTATCTGTTGGACAATCTGCAAGTTTTAACAAAAAATGTTTCTAGCTCAAACTGATTAAAAGTTACTAAAAATGTGGCAATATTTGTTTGCAGGCAGAAGAAGGCCCTTCACAAAGTTTAACTGGTTATCATTCAGTTCCTTTTTTTTTTTCATTCAGTTGTTACACTGGCAGTAAAGATATTAAATATGTGCACAGACAGTATTACTGGTGCTCTCCTGCCACATATTCCAGTGGCTCTAACCTTAGTACATCAGATTATGCGCAAAGTATTTATTAACCGCTTCTGTGCCTTGGACGAGGTGACCTCGTCCAAGGCTACAGTTCCCCTGTGCCTTGGACGAGGTCACCTCGTCCAAGGCACAGGGGAAATTGGGGGAGGGCTAGCGCGCCCCCCGTGCACCCCCTCCCCCCCAAGGCGGGGATGGAAGGGGAAGACCTTCCCCTTCCACCCCCGACCCCCCCGGCAATCCGATGACGTCAGCGCCCGCACAGCGCGCCAACGTCATCTAGTGTTGCCGGGCGCGCTGGAAGCCATTTGCTTCCAGCACGCGAGGAGGAAAGGACAAAACAGGTGAGTCCTTTCCGTTTTTGGTGGGTGGCGGGGGGGAAACAGACACAGGGGGAAAGTAAAGGGTTTTTCCTTTCCCCCTGTGCCTGCTTTCACAAGATTCCTGCTCCACGATCGCGGGCAGTGCCCGCAATCGTGGAGCAGGAATCTCCACTAGACCCCAGGGATTTTTTCTATTAGGTTTCTTTTGGGGGCGACCCCTTGGGCAAGGGTCGCCCCCCTGGGGGGCAATTTTTTTTAGTATTTCGCCCCCCCCCCCCCCCGGGGGGCAGATCCACCGATTTTTTGGCGAATCGGCCCCCGGGGGGGGCGAAAACCACTAGACACCAGGGATTTTATTTTGTGTGTGTATTTTGGGGGGAACCCCTTGGGCAAGGGTCGCTCCCCCCAGGGGGCTATTTTTTTAGTATTTCGCCCCCCCCCTGGGGGCAGATCGCCGATTTTTGGGCTGATCTGCCCCCAAGGGGGGGGCGAAATCCACTAGACACCAGGGATTTTGTTTTTATTGTTTATTTTGGGGGCAACCCGTTGGGCAAGGGTCGCTCCCCTGGGGGGCTTTTTTTTTTTTCTGGTTCGCCCCCCCCGATGGCAGACCCGCCATTTTTTGGACGATCTGGCCCCCGGGGGGGTGGAAGCACACTAGGCGCCAGGGATTGGGTGGTGTGTGTTTGGGGGCACCCCTTGGGCAAGGTCGCCCCCCTAAAGTGGGGAAAGTTCGTATTGGCCATCTCTGCCCCTATTTTTGTAGGCCCATCTGCCCCCATGGAGGGCAGAAACCACCAATACGGCAAGGATTTTTTTTTTTGTGTTGTGCTGGGGGTGCCCCCTTTGGGAAGGGTCGCCCCCTAAAGGGGGCACAGAGGTGTCGCCCATTTCTGCCCCCCATGGGGGCAGATTGGCCAATTTTTTTACGCCCATCTACCCCCGAGGGGGGCAGGATCCACTTAGGTACCAGGGACAACTTCTAAGTTCTTGGTGGTGGGGTGTTTGTCAACTGGCAAAGTATTTGTATTTGTGATTATAACAATTTATTTCTTCTTTTGCTTCCTTTGCTGTGGATCTTTGAGGTTTTGGCAGTAGTTGTCCTGCGGTTTGCATAGTTGCATGTTTTAGGTAAGTGAAAGCAATTTACTCCAAAGGAGTATTGTTGACATGCATGAATGACATGTTTGTAGGTGGTGTACTAAATGCAGTATTGTGTGTTTGACATTGTCCTTAGATTTGAGCACAGTGATGTTTGTGTTGTCATATGTCTAATTTTCTTTTTTCTTTTTTCTTTTAAGTGGGATATCATTGGTGATTGCTGTGTCTGTGCAGAGTAGTTGTTTGGTGAGTAACTTTTTCAGGCAAGTGAGTGGTATAATTTTTTGTAGTACATAACTCTTTGTGATAAAGCTACACTTTGTTTATTACTTATTTTAGTGCTAGTTGTTGTTGGCAATCCATTTGTTGTTAGGATCATGGCTAGCCGCAAAGTGACCGCTCAGCAGGTTCTTCGCATGCTCTTTGAGTCGTCTTCAGACCATGATTACGACACTGACTCTGCATCTGAGGCAGAGGAGGAAGCAAGAGATTCTGGAAGTGAGTTTTCTGTCTGAGAGTATTCTTCTGAGGAGGAAGCTACTTTCAGTGCAGAGGAAGGGCCTGTGTTAGAGGAGGACATTGATGTGCCAAGAGTGCAGCAGCCTAGGGCTGAAGGGTTTCCCATTAGAAGACCTGACACCTGGATTGCCCTAAACATGGAGCAGCCACAGTTACCTGCATTTACTGGTCTCCCAGGGTGTAGAGTTAATACGGAAAACTTTTTGCCTGTCCATTTCTTTCACTTGTTTATGGACGATGTATTTTTGGAAGAGATTGTGGAGCAGACAAATGTGTATGCAGAGCAATATTTGCGGGACAACGCTGCCAGACTTAAGCCTCAGTCTAGAGCTACTCAGTGGGTTCCCACATATCTGGAAGAGATGAAAAGGTTTTTAGGTTTGTCTTTTTTGATGGGGTTGATCAGGAAGCCGTCACTGGCTTCTTATTGGTCTACTAGTCCCTTGATGGCAACTGCTATATTTCCTGCAACTATGACACATAATCGGTATTTGCTTCTTCTTCGTATGCTGCATTTTGTAGACAATGATTTAGCCTTGCCACGAGATCACCCTGATTGTGACTGCCTTTTTAAGATTAGGCCTCTCCTTGATCATTTTGTGGATCGGTTTTCAGAGGTCTATGTTCCAGGCAAAGAGATAAGTGTGGACGAGTCTTTGGTCCTTTTCAAGGGGCGTTTAGTTTTTAAGCAGTACATTCCTAGTAAGAGGGCATGGTATGGGATTAAATTGTATCTGCTGTCAGAAAGCAGTACAGGATATGTGTATAATTTCCGGGTCTACACTGGTAGGGATTCCAGTATTGAGCCTCCTGGTTGTCCGGCCACTTTTGGAGTTAGCGAAAAAATAGTGTGGGAACTTGCTAGACGGCTGTTTAACAAAGGTCACCATTTGTACGTAGATAATTTCTACACTGGAGTGCAGTTGGTCAAGGAGTTTTTTAGGGTGGACACTGTTGCTTGTGGCACAATCCGTTCTAACCAGAAAGGCTATCCAAGGGAGCTTGTCTGTAAAAAACTTGAGAGGGGACAGTGCAGTGCCTTGCGGAATAATGAGCTGCTAGCTCTGAAATTTTCAGACAGGAGGGATGTGTACATGCTATCGACCATCCATGATGAGAGTACTTCCCCTGTGGCTGTTTGGGGTCAGGTTGCGGAAGTGCGCAAACCTGCGTGCATTTTGGACTGCAATATGCACATGGGTGGTGTTGATAGAGTAGATCAGAGGTTGGAACCTTACACTGCTCTTCGTAAGTCTTATGTGTGGTATAAAAAGTTGGCCCTACATTCATTTCATTTGGCAACTTTTAATACCTTTATTGTATACAAGGATTGTTCACCTAAGTCAAGGATGACATTTGTTAAATTTCAGGAGTCGGTGATAGAAAGCCTTATTATGGTGGAACCGGCAAGAGTTCCTAGAGTAGAAGTGGTGGAGGATGTGTCTAGATTCAAAGATCGGCACTTTCCAGATCACATTCCTCCCACTCCCAAAAAAGACTTGCCCACAAAGAAATGTAGAGTATTTGCCCGGAGATTAATCCGGAGGGAGAGCCGGATGTACTGCCCCGAATGCCCTTCAAAGCCTGGGCTGTGTGTGCCCGGCTGTTATAGAAGTTACCATACCAAAACAAAAATCTGGGAAATACCGTGAGCGTAAGCTGTCTGTTTTATATTTTCATATGTTTCACGGTTGGCATCTCTGTCATGTATTTAGTTAGAGCTTTTGTGTTTGTAGTTTTGTGCTTATTTTATAATTAGTGGTTTCTTTGTTGTTTATAAACAAAAAAAGTGATGGCGGTGTGCGTGGGGTGGCGCTTGGCTGGCGGTGTACGTGGGGTGGCGCTTGGCTGGCGGTGTGCGTGGGTTGGCGCTTGGCTGGCGGTGTGCTTGGGGTGGCGCTTGGCTGGCGGTGTGCTTGGGGTGGTGCTTGGCTGGCGGTGTGCTTGGGGTGGCGCTTGGCTGGCGGTGTGCGTGGGGTGGTGCTTGGCTGGCGGTGTGCGTGGTGTGGCGCTTGGCTGGCGGTGTGCTTGGGGAGGCGCTTGGCTGGCGGTGTGCTTGGGGAGGAGCTTGGCTGGCGGTGTGCTTGGGGTGGCGCTTGGCTGGCGGTGTGCGTGGGGTGGCGCTTGGTTGGCGGTGTGCTTGGGGTGGCGCTTGGCTGGTGGTGTGCGTGGGGTGGTGCTTGGCTGGCGGTGTGCTTGGGGTGGCGCTTGGCTGGCGGTGTGCGTGGGGTGGCGCTTGGCTGGCGGTGTGCTTGGGGTGGCGCTTGGGTGGCGGTGTGCGTGGGGAGGCGCTTGGCTGGCGGTGCCAGCCAAACGCCAGTCCACACTCCCATCAGCTGGTGTGATTCTTGTATCAGGCATGTGGGCGTATGTAAGTGATGGGCCCTTGAGTGGCGCGGTCTGTCGATGTGAGTGTTGTAATGTGCTGGGCCCGTGGCTGGCGGTGTGAATGGTCTTGTGCGTGTCATGTATGAAAGGTGTGTGAATGGACTGTAAAGCGGTTGGTGCCTTGTCGCGGCTTTACAGCTCACGAGCTGTGAGTCATTGGTTCAGTTTTTTGCCTTTCAGTTATTAGTAGTGCATTTCATTTTTGTGAAATCTCTTGTTAATAAAATTTGATCCACTGAACCATCACTCACCCTCGTGCCAAATCCAACCAGTATGTGTGGTAAAAATTACAAAACCTGCTCCGCTGTAATCAGGCGTCTCAGCACACCTGTGACACGCTAGGTGCCTCGAGTGGGACCCCGATGATGAAGTATGCCACCAACTTGGTTGGTGGGTGAGGGTTCTTCTTCACATAACCTAAGTGCGTTTCTTTTCACAATTTTAGTGTTTGGCACATCACGGACGTATGTGCACATATCAAAATGATATATTACAAAAATACCTGTGTTTGGGGGGGAGGACCCACGTATGTTTTTGGTCCTGGGTGCGGCCTTCATCTAGGGAAACCTACAAAACCCAGACATTTTTTAAAACTAGACACCCCAAGGAGTCCAGGGAGGTGTGGCTTGCGTGGCTCCCCCAACATTTGGATCACTGCTCCAGCACAAAATTCCTACTCCCCAGTTTTCCCCTCAGTCTCCCAAGTAAAATGACACCTCACTTATGTGGGTCCCCAAAGCAGAGTCCGTCTAAAGATGTATAAAAGAATATGCCCTTATAAACTCGCTGTGCTATCCCTTCTATCTCTTCAAGTTTTGGGCCTTATTCTGTTGCAGGCACCCGGCCCACCCACACAAGTGAGGTATCATTTTTGTCGGGAGACTTGGGGGAACGCTGGGTGGAAGGAAATTTGTTGCTCGTCTCAGATTCCAGAACTTTCTGTTACCGAAATGAGAGGAAAGGGTGTTTTTTTAGCAAATTTTGAGGTTTGCAAAGGATTCTGCGTAACAGAACCTGGTCCGAGCCCCACAAGTCACCCCATCTTGGATTCCCCTAGGTCTCTAGTTTTCAAAAATGCACAGGTTTGGTAGGTTTCCCTAGGTGCCGGCTGAGCTACAGGCCAAAATCCACAAGAAGGCACTGTTTTCTTTCAAAAAATGGGATGTGTCCACGTTGCGCTTTGGGGCATTTCCTGTCGCGGGCGCTAGGCCTACCCACACAAGTGAGGTATCATTTTTATCGGGAGACTTGGGGGAACGCTGGGTGGAAGGAAATTTGTGGCTCCTCTCAGATTCCAGAACTTTCTGCCACAGAAATGTGAGGAACATTTGTTTTTTTAGCCAAATTTTGAGTTTTGCAAAGGATTCTGGGTAACAGAACCTGGTCAGAGCCCCACAAGTCACCCCATCTTGGATTCCCCTAGGTCTCTAGTTTTCAGAAATGCACAGGTTTTGTAGGTTTCCCTAGGTGCCGGCTGAGCTAGAGGCCAAAATCTACAGGTAGGCACTTCGCAAAAATCACCTCTGTTTTCTTTCCAAAAATTGGATGTGTCCACGTTGCGCTTTGGGGCGTTTCCTGTCGCGGGTGCTCGGCCTACCCACACAAGTGAGGTATCATTTTTATCGGGAGACTTGGGGGAACGCTGGGTGGAAGGACATTTGTGGCTCCTCTCAGATTCCAGAACTTTCTGCCACAGAAATGTGAGGAACATGTGTTTTTTAGCCAAATTTTGAGTTTTGCAAAGGATTCTGGGTAACAGAACCTGGTCCGAGCCCCACAAGTCACCCCATCTTGGATTCCGCTATGTCTCTAGTTTTCAGAAATGCACAGGTTTTGTAGGTTTCCCTAGGTGCCGGCTGAGCTAGAGGCCAAAATCTACAGGTAGGCACTTCGCAAAAATCAACTCTGTTTTCTTTCAAAAAATTGGATGTGTCCACGTTGCGCTTTGGGGCGTTTCCTGTCGCGGGCGCTAGGCCTACCCACACAAGTGAGGTATCATTTTTATCGGGAGACTTGGGGGAACGCTGGGTGGAAGGAAATTTGTGGCTCCTCTCAGATTCCAGAACTTTCTGCCACAGAAATGTGAGGAACATGTGTTTTTTAGCCAAATTTTGAGGTCTGCAAAGGATTCTGGGTAACAGAACCTGGTCCGAGCCCTGCAAGTCACCCCTCCTTGGATTCCCCTAGGTCTCTAGTTTTCAGAAATGCACAGCTTTTGCAGGTTTCCCAGGTGCCGGCTGAGCTAGAGGCCAAAATCTACAGGTAGGCACTTCGCAAAAATCACCTCTGTTTTCTTTAAAAAAATTGGATGTGTTCATGTTGCGCTTTGGGGCGTTTCCTGACGCGGGCGCTAGGCCTACCCACACAAGTGAGGTATAATTTTTATCGGGAGACTTGGGGGAACGCTGGGTGGAAATTAATTTGTGGCTCCTCTCAGATTCCAGAACTTTCTGCCACAGAAATGTGAGGAACGTGTGTTTTTTAGCCAAATTTTGAGGTTTGCAAAGGATTCTGGGTAACAGAACCTGGTCCGAGCCCCACAAGTCACCCCATCTTGGATTCCCCTAGGTCTCTCGTTTTCAAAAATGCACAGGTTTGGTAGGTTTCCCCAGGTGTCGGCTGAGCCAGAGGCCAAAATCTACAGGTAGGCACTTCGCAAAAAACACCTCTGTTTTCTTTCAAAAATTTGGATGTGTCCACGTTGCGCTTTGGGGCGTTTCCTGTCGCGGGCGCTAGGCCTACCCACACAAGTGAGGTATCATTTTTATCGGGAGACTTGGGGAAACGCTGGGTGGAAGGAAATTTGTGTCTCCTCTCAGATTCCAGAACTTTCTGCCACAGAAATGTGAGGAACATGTGTTTTTTTAACCAAATTTTGAGGTTTGCAAAGGATTCTGGGTAACAGAACCTGGTCCGAGCCCCACAAGTCACCCCATCTTGGATTCCCCTAGGTCTCTAGTTTTCAGAAATGCACAGGTTTGGTAGGTTTCCCTAGGTGCCGGCTGAGCTAGAGGCCAAAATCTACAGGTAGGCACTTTGCAAAAAACACCTCTGTTTTCTTTAAAAAAAATGGGATGTGTCCACATTGCGTTTTGGGGCTTTTCCTGTCGCGGGCGCTAGGCCTACCCAAACAAGTGAGATATCATTTTTATCGGGAGACTTGGGGGAACATAGATTAGCAAAACAAGTGTTATTGCCCCTTGTCTTTCTCTACATTTTTTCCTTCCAAATATAGGACAGTGTGTAAAAAAGACATCTATTTAAGAAATGCCCTGTAATTCACATGCTAGTATGGTCACCCAGGAATTCAGAGATATACAAATAACCACTGCTCCTCAACACCTTATCTTGTGCCCTTTTTGTAAATACAAAGGTTTTCTTGATAGCAATTTTTTACTCTTTATATTTCAGCAAATGAATTGCTGTATACCCGGTATAGAATGAAAACGCACTGCAGGGTGCAGCTCATTTATTGGCTCTGGGTTCCTTGGGTTCTTGATGAACCTACAAGCTCTATATATCCCCGCAACCAGAGGAGTCCGGCAGACGTAATGGTATATTGCTTTCGATAATCTGACATTGCAGGGAAAAGTTACAGAGTAAAACGTAGAGAAAAATTGATGTTTTTTTCACCTCAATTTCAATATTTTTCTTTTTCAGTTGTTATTTTCTGTAGGAAACCCTTGTAGGATCTACACAAATGACCCCTTGCTGAATTCAGAATTATGTCTACTTTTCAGAAATGTTTAGGTTTCTGGGATCCAGCATTGGTTTCATGCCCATTTCTGTCACTGCTTGGAAGGATGCTGAAAGCACAACAAATTGCAAAAATGTGGTATATCCCAGTTAAATGCCAAAATTGTGTTGAAAACGTGGGTTTTCTGATTCAAGTCTGCCTGTTCCTGAAATCTGGGAAGCTGCTGAGTTTAGCACCGCAAACCCTTTGCTGATGCCATTTTCAGGGGAAAAACCACAAGCCTTCTTCTGCAGCCACTTTTTCCAATTTTTGGGGAAAAAACTAAATTTTCACTGTATTTTGGCTAATTTCTTGGCCTCCTTCAGGGGAACCCACAAAGTCTGGGTACCTCTAGAATCCCTAGGATGTTGGAAAAAAAGGACGCAAATTTGGCTTGGTTAGCTTATGTGGACAAAAAGTTATGAGGGCCTAAGCGCAAACTGCCCCAAATAGGCAAAAAAAGGCCTGGCACAGGAGGGGGAAAAGGCCTGGCAGCGAAGGGGTTAAAGGTGGGAGTTTTTAAACATGAACTAAGAAATGTTTCTGTCCCACTTTTTTTATTAAAACATTGCTATTACTGAACCAAAAGCCAAGCCAACGATTGTGTGTACCCAATATGTAGCCTAGATTCTAATTATAGATGGAACACTTTTATAGCCTAGTAAATCAATGACAAGAGTTGTTTTCTTTCATAGTCACATATTTGAAGATGCCCTCATTTGCAAAGATAAACAAAAAAGAGGATCAGTTTAGCGTTTGGCAATTCTTTAAGCTAAACATTTAATTTTTGTTGTAGTTATATATACCAAATTTGAGCAGAGAGTATTGGAGGGCTTTACCTGAGCATTGAGACTGAAACCTGTTTCCAAAGTCAGCAACTCTTCTAATATTAACACATCTTCACCCTCTTACTGCAGTGTGAAACAGAATCATACATGTGTTTATTTCACACTGTCTGCTGCAGTATCTTGAAACACTCACACTAATAGAAGCAGTCCCTTTCTTTTTGATAGCTTTGCTTGGCCTCTTGGTATGCCGCCTGTGAACAGAGAAAAGAGGATTTTTCACACCTTTCTTTTGCTTTAGGACTTGGGAGTGGCAAGCATGCTCCCAGAGAGAGTCTGGAAACCATGTACAAGCTACAGGGAACATAGGTGATTAGTACAATATGGAATTATGGCCCTCATTACGACCCTGGTGGTCGGTGATAAATTGGCTGTAATACCGCCAACAGGCTGGATGTAACTACCGCCAAATTATGACCATGGCGGTGATATCTCCAAAAGACAGCCAATGTACCACACTGACCGTCAGGGCGGAAACAACAGTCACCACGGCGGTGGCCGCCTACAGCCAGCCGGAAGACAAAGTTATGCCCACCATATTATGACATGGCAATCCACCACCTTTTCCGGGGTGGTACCAATACCTTCAGAAGCCTGGTGGAAACAAAGCTCAGACGTCAAAGGACTCAGCATTGGAGACACAGGGAAGAACCAAGCCACCATGGAACTGGAACTGCAAGTATTCCCGATGATCTTCTACGTTATGCTACACCACGAACACCAACGCCGGCGAAGACAATGAAGGTGAGTACAGCCACATAGCACACAAGGGAGGGGGGAGGAAAACGACAGTAACACACACACGCACAACATACACCCCATACACACCCACCGTACACACAACCAGCTGCACAAGAAAAGCAATTTATCCCCGTAAATTGGCTGAATAATGCAAGGACAACAGGACTTGATGAAAGTGATTGCAATCAGATCAACATTAAAATTAATAATTCGATTTGGCAATGCGACAGATATGTACAAATGTACAAAAAAGGGACACTGCCCAGTCCTCAGTTCAGAGGGGCCACATGGACACAGGGCAAAATCCAAGGCCCCACTTGTTCCCTGCACCATTACAGAGAGAACACTGCAGAGGCATCAGTTGGCAAATGGGCAGGCACCTCAGAGGGAGCGGGCCACCTATGCTGGATGCGGAAACTAGACCACTGGTTCTGGAGTGGGCAACATGCACATTGCTTGGTCTTGGGGAGTGCAAGGCCATAGTCTCTCAAGTGGGTGACTTGCCCACTGGTTCTGTAGGGGGCAACATGCCCTGTGCTTGGTCCTGGGTAGTGATGGGCCACAGTTTCTGGAGTGGGTGGCTTGTCCACTGCTTCTGGTGGGGACAGGCCACACAGCAGCCCATGGAGGCTTTATCATATGGCGTCCACCAGCGGTGTTGGCTGCACTGTGATGGTGGTGGTAGTGGGAGGCTCCTGCTCAGCCCCTGCACCCTCTGATGGCTGCACTGTGGTGGTGGTAGTAGTGGGAGGCTCCTGCTCAGCCCCTTCACCCTCCGATGGCTGCCCTGTGGTAGTGGTGATAGTGGGAGGCTCCTACCCAGCCCCTGCACTAACTGATGGCTGCACAACCACGGCTGGTGGTGGGGCTTCTGTGACAGCTGCTGGTGCAGGCTCCTTCCCCTTTCTGCTGGCTGTTGCAGGCTCCTTCCCCTTTCTGCTGGCTGGTGCAGGCTCCTTCCCCTTTTTGATGGCTGGTGCCTGCTCCTTCCCCTTTGTACTGGCTGGTGCAGGCTCCTTCCCCTTCAGTATTTGTGGCCTCGAATCCTTTCCAACACAAGTAGGTGCTGATGGAACTGGGCCTGTGGACTGTTTAGCTGAGGTGCTTGGCTGGGTTCTTGATACCCTGGCCATGTGTGCAGGACGGGGGAAGGGTAGGGAAGAGGTCAATGGTAGATAGGAAAAGCTTTTTAGGGACATTAGGGAGGGAAGAGGGAGATTAAATGGGAGTGGAGGATGAGGGAGTGGTTGTTGGAGATGTTTGTCTGCTGGATTTTGGGTGTAGGTGGATGGGTTGTATGCTGTTGTGAGGTGGATGTCTGTTGGGTGTCTGAGTGCTTGTGTTTGTGTACTTTAGGAGGGGGGGACAGACACAGTGGGAGAGGTCACTGGGGACGTGTGCAGGGATGTTGTGGAGGTGTCTGCCAGTGGATGATGATGTAGTGCATGCAGGTGTGAGTGTGGACGTAACTGGGTGGGAGGTGGAGGAGGGGGAGGAGGGGGAGGAGGGGGAGACATTGGAAATAGTGGATGCTGTTGTGTCTGCAACTGAATGATGTTTGTGTGAGTGCCTGTGGGATGAAGTGTAGTGCTTGTGTTTACCTATGACACCTTTGAGTGGTGTTCTGTGTGCATGCTCTTCTGGCTGTATGCTTGGAATGAGTTGGGGTTGAGGAGAAGGGGACTGTGAAGTGGTAGTTGGAGGGCGGAGGGTAGAAACAGAGACAATGGCTGCCATCAGAGAGGAGGCCAGAGCCTGGATCGATCTCTGATGAGCCGCCAATCCACTGTGAATGTCCTCCATGAGTATATTAGATTGCTGCATCTGGTCTGCCAGCCCCTGGATGACATTCACAATAGTTGATTGCCCTACTGAGATGGATCTCAGGAGGTCAATAGCCTCCTCACTCAGGGCAGCAGGGCTCACTGGGGCAGGGCCTGAGGTGCCTGAGGCAAAGAAGATGCCCACCCTCCTGGGTGAGTGGGCACGGGCAACTCGCTAAGGGGCTGCTGGGAAGGTGAGGCTGGTATGGGGGTGGCGGCTGTACCTGTAGCTGGGGTGGTCACAGAGGTGTCCACCACAAAGAGGGAGCTCACATCGGAGGAGGCAAAAGAGTCTGTATTGTCCGCTCCAGTCTCTGTCATGGTGCTCCCCCGCCCTCTGTCCCAATGGTGCCCTCAGTGTTGCTGGACTCTGCCTCCTGGGTCCTGTGGGATGCAGCTCCCTCCGTCGCCGGTGTCTCTGCTCCTCCGTCAGATGATGCTAATGCACATAAGGACAGGATGACAAAACAAGAAAGGGGGAGAGAGAGAGACAAAGGATACACTGGGTCAATGAATGCACCAACACCTCAGTTGGCGTACACAGCACCCTCACACACAGCGGACAGGCCTACGCACTATGCATTGCACTATCAGTGATATTGCTAGACACCAAAGCAGGAGGAGGTTCACACCGCCAACTGCAGCACACCTTGTACCCACGCAGCCCTGACTAGTAGTGGATGCTAACAAGCTAGGTAGGCAGTATTTCCCCTTAAGGCCCTTAGCCACTAGAGGACCTACGCTGCTATGTCTGGCCTGGCATAAGAGCACCCACTGACTCACAACGACCACCCAGATGCCACCCCTCCAGCCATTTCCTTCAATGATGGCCACTGTACTCACCCCCTTGTGGCTGCTGTGTTGCCCTCAAGTGCCCATCCAGCTCTGGATAGGCCATCGCCTGTATGTGGGCCATCAGGAGGGGTCAGGGTTTGACGGGCAACCCTTCCTTGTTGGAAGGCCATCCCCAACTGAGTCTACGCAGTCTTCTGTGCCCAGCATTTCAGGTCCTCCCACCGTTTGCGATAGTGGGTGTCTGCCATAGACCCCCAGGATCCCCACCTCCTTGGTGATGGCACGCCATATACCCCTCTTTTGATGGGTTCTGACATGCAGAGGCAATATAAACAGGAGAAAACCATTAGACAAACAGTCCATCCAGTAACACAAATGTCCCACCATACCTGTTTCCAGCACTATTGGCACAAACATAGCCCAGCACTCAATTTGTACTTAGCCAGGAGGACATCCCTCCCCCTTACACGATGCCTTCACACACACCTCCATACATTCATGCCACATGCATTGTGCTCACAGTGTACTCACCTGTTGGTCTGGAGGCCCATACAGCAGTCCGTACTGGAGTAGGACCCCATCCACCGGTCTATCCAACTCCTCAGAAGTGAAGGCTGGGGCCCTTTCCCTGGTCACACGGGCCATGGTAGGTTCCAGACACATGTCACAGCAGCACTTGCAGTGTAGGTCCTTTCCTATAGAGGGTCAGGAAACAAGTGAGGTATCAGATAGAAAATGCCAGTCACGTCTGCGGCGGTGCATACCGTCACTACCGGCGTAGATCACCATTCGCCACTGTACCCCATAGGGCCCAATATTAACCAATGATGAATTGCACAGCGGTTCACGACCACCTTCCACCACAGCGCACAATGTCAGGGGCATTACCTCACTTCCACCTGTCCCTCCACACAGGACAGGCGGATGCCATTTCAGGGGGGGCAGGCTATGGAATAATGCTGCATCACAGGAGAAATAGGCATATACTGGACATATTACATTGACCCATTACATGTTTACAGATTGCAGACTACTGTTGTGGCTCCATTCTTAGGGTTTGTGACAGGTTCCTCACTCTTTTGTCCCTTAGATTCCTACCACTGTGGATGAATAGGAGATGGAGACATACCCCAGTGTACAGACCCCTGGTGGACTTGGCTTCACTGGAGGACAGGCACATAATACTCACCTATAGACTGGACAGGGCCACAATCACAAACCTGTATGCCCAAATGGAGCCTGACCTGATATCTGATATCCGTCATCCAGCTGGGATCCCCCCTCTTGTGCAAGTCCTATCTGTGCTCCATTTCTTGGCAACTGGTTCTTTCCAAGTGACAGTGGGCTTGGCAGCAGGAATGTCACAGCCAATGTTCTCAATAGTGCTGACAACAGTGTTGTCTGCCCTGATTAAACACATGTGCAGCTACATTGTTTTCCCCCAGGTGGAGGATTTGGCCACTATGAAGGCTGAGTTTTATGCAATGGGACATATCCCCAATATAATTGGGGTGATTGATGGAATACAGTTGCCCCCCCCGCCAGAATGAACAGCTGTTCTGGAATCATAAAAGTTCCCACTCTATGAATGTGCAGATGGTGTGCTTGGCAACCCAGTATATCTCCCACGTCAATGCTAAGTATCCTGGGTCGGTACATGATGCCATTGTCCTGAGAAATAGCAGCATCCCAAATGTAATGGCCCAACCACAGAGGCACAGGCTGTGGATAACAGGTGAGCACTGGTTCCCACCCAGTAAATGATGGTGTATGTCTATGGTGTTGGCCATATAGGATAGTGTGTGGCTAAATGTTGTCCCTCAATATTTACAGGTGACTCTGGTTACCCAAACCTATCATGGCTGCTGATCCCTGTGAGAAATGCCAAGACAAGGGCAGAAGAACATTATAATGATGCACATGGGCGAACCTGAAGGATAATTGAGGGAACCTTTGGCCTCTTGAAGGCCAGGTTCTGGTGCCTCCATCTGACAGGTGGAGGATCTCTGTGCTACTCACCCCAGAAGGTCTGCCAGATAGTAGTGGCATGTGGCATACTGCACAACCTGGCCCTCAGATGCCATGTCCCTTTTCTGCAGGAGGTGGAGACTGGAGATGCCCCTATGGCAGCAGTGGACCCTGTGGACAACTGTAATCCGTCAGTACTTCCAATGACACATAGGTGTACAGTGTAACTTTACATTTCAATGACTTTGGTTGTATTCTGTGTGGCATTGACATGTTGGTATTTCCCACTTCTATGCCCACTTACTGTTCCCTCTGGCTATTCATTTTGCAGATGTTGGTGATTTGACAGATACCCCTGGTGTGCTCACAAAAGCCAGCTATAGGTCATTAAGTATATGCTTTCTATTTACAATTCATTTGCACTAGTGGGACACAAGGGGGACAATCAGGAGAGTCTAATTTCTTGGCTGGGGTCCTGGCAAGTATCTCTGGGTTCTGTCTGGATCACAGGGAACGTTTGCGGGGTGGTTCACATTATGCAGGGGGAGGTGTGCTGGTGGCCTATGAGTCCTGTGGCGGGGCCTCCTAACCACTAGCGGCAGCGGAAGTGGAAGGCTGTTCCAATGACTGGCTAGTGGCAGGGGCCCACTGGTGTGAGACTGCCTCCCTCATAATGTTGGCCATGTCTGCCAGCACCCCTGCTATGGAGCTCAGGGTGTTGTTGATTGCCTGCAAGTCCTCCCTGATCCCCTTGTACTGTCCAGCCTTCAGCCGCCTGTTCTCCTGCACATTGTCTAGGATCTAGGAATGTTGGTAGGCTCCCAGGATCTCAGAGAGTGCCTCCTGGAGAGTCGGTTCCCTGGGCCTGTCCTCCCCCTGGCACACAGCAGTCCCCCCAGTGTCTCTGTTGGCCTGTGCCTCTGTCACCTGAACAGTGTGCCACTGCCACTGACCCCAGGTCCCTGATTGACTTGGGTGCGAGGTGTAGCCTGGGGTCCCTGTACAGGTGAAAACATGGCTGATTGATGTGTCCTTGGGACGGAGGTTTGGGTATGCTGGATGGGTGCTGTGGTGTTGTTTCCTGACGGGGGAGGCTCTGTGGTGGTCTCTGACTGGGCTTGGGTAACCGGCTGTCCAGTGGTCCCTGATGGGCCAGGTAGATCTTCCAGATCCTGAAGACCAGAGTTACTGTCATCACTGTGGGCCTCTTCTGTTGGGGGGCTAGATAGTGCTGGCACCTCTCCTCCGGTGACATTGGCTGGGGTACCTGTGGGGATGTAAGTGATGTGTTATGGTTAATGTGTATTACATATTGTACATCCCTGGCTTCCCATCCATGGTTGTTGTTGTCCTGCCAGCTTTTACTTTTTTATGTTGGTGTATGGTCAGATTGTTAGTTATCTATGCTGTGTCCATGCAGGGCAGTGAGAGGTGTCCATGCATTGGTACAGCATGCAGGGCTTGGCATTGGGATTAGTGAGATGTGATGGTGGGGTGTATGGGATGTAGTGGATTGATGGGAGTGAGGGTGAGGATGAGGGTATGTGATTGCATGCAGGTATGGGGGTGATAATAGTAGAGAGTTGACTTACCAAAGTCCAGTCCTCCTCTGACTCCGGCCAGGCCCTCAGGATGCAGTATTTCCAAGACTTGCCCCTCCTATGCTGTGAGTTGTGGGGGAGGAGGTGTGGGTCCACCGCCAGTCCTCTGTATAGCGAGCTGGTGTCTAGCTGCTATGGAACGTACCTTCCCCAGTAGGTCGTTCCACCTCTTCCTGATGTCGTCCCTTGTTCTGGGGTACTATCCCACAGTGTTGATCCTGTCCACAATTCTCCGCCATAGCTCCATCTTCCTGACTATTAATATCTGCTGCACCTGTGCTCCAAATAACAGTAGATCTACCTTGACAATTTCCTCCACCATGACTCTTAACTCCTCCTCAGTGATTCTGGGGTGCCTTTGTGGTGCATGGGTGTTATGTGATGTGTGTTGGTGAGGGTGTATTGGGTTATATGTTGGGGTGTGTGAAGTGGGGTGCATGAATGATGCACGGGTGCATGTGGTGTGTGTATATAGTTGTGTCAGTGGTCTTGGTGTCAGTCTCGTGCCAATGAATTGTAATCATAAAGGGTTGTGGGTAATGTGGGTGTGTGTTTTTTATAGTGGTGAGGGTGTGTGGGTGTGGTGTGTGTATGGGTGTCAGGTGTGTGTTATTTGAATTGTCCAATGTGGTGCTATTTTGCCTGTGGGTGTCCATTGTGAGCACAGCAGTATGTACCGCCAATGGTTTACCGCCATTGAATGTCCGTCATGGTGATTCATGGGTCATAATGTGACGGGCGTTGTTCTGTTGGCGTAACGGTGTGGGTTTTGATACCGCCAGTTTATCACTGACCTTTGGTCTAGAGGATTTGTGTTTGTGGCTGAATTCTCTTGGATTGGTGTGTGTGTGTCATAATATGGTGAACGGATATCCGCTGCCGCAGCAGTAAGTTGGCAGCCGTCAGCGCAGCGGTAAGTGGGATTTACCTTCATGGTCATAATGAGGGCCTATATGAGTTACACCCACCCTTAGTTTTTATACAGGGTGGAATTCTGTTTTTCATGTTGCTTTCTTTCAATTTGAAGTATTTCGTTGAGTGTGCAACCAGTTCCTTTGGCATAAGCATATATATTTTCACTGAACAAAAACAAAGGTTAAATAGATGTTATAGTTAGGTAAATATCTCAGTGACAACATTTAACATTTAAAAATAAAAAACACAGAAAATCCCCAGTTCTATTTAGCAGAGCTAACTTGAACTTGGGCCTCGCCATGCACTGCTTATTGCCTCACATATTGTATCACTCATGGCATGTATTATGATATCATTGATGACATCACTGGTAATATCTCAAATGTTCCTGCCAGGCGGAAGCAAACACGTTTACCTGCCCACGCTAGTGTGGGCAGAGAAAAAAATACTTTTTCCCTGGGATGGGCTCCCAGGGAAATAGTAAGTGAGTCTGCCCAGGAAATGGAATCCCTGAGGACTTACTAAGACTCAGAAAACCTAACAAGGCTTGGTAGGTGGGCCACATGGCCCTCCTCTTCTTTATAATGACATGTGACCCAGTGGTATGGGGGTCTCCAAGGCCTAATAAGGCTCAGGGAGGCAGGAATGATTTCCCCTTCCCCATTTTAATGCCATGTGGCCCCTTGGGATGCAACTCACTGGGCCATTTTTGGCTCGGCAAGGCTGGCTGCCTAAGGCAGTGGTTGACCACAAGACCTGACAGCGTGGAGTTGGCTTCCAGTGGACAACCCCTGCTGTGCACGACTAAAGTGTGCAGTGCAGCATGGAATTGGCTGCCTATACACGGTCAAAGGCTATCACCATATGGGGTTGGCTGCCTGTGGGGGATTGGATGTTGGGCTCATAGCCAACTCCCCATTGCACATGGCCGAAGGACGTGCATTGCATGTGGTTGCCTGTTGGTGAGAAGTTGGGTGCATGGCCTGCCCATAGGCCAGGCTCTGTGACCAACCCCCTCTGTGCACATCCCAATCTGTGTAAGGTGTGGGCATGGCTGCCAGCAGGGGGTGGATGCTGAGCCTAAAATTATAATAAACAAATAAAAAAGCATGCAATATCAAACAATCTTGCGATTTGTGAACAAGGGATTACATGATGTTGTCAACATATATTTTGTTAAATGAATGGAGAAGCGCTGAGAAAAGAGGAGTGATGAATGTGGAAGATGGACAAAACCTTGGTGTCCAAAATGCACACAGGTTGCATTCCAATGTTTGTTGCCGATAAAAGAGGCCCATAGGAGGGTGTTAAAAGAAGACAAATTCAGATAGATTCCTCATGAATTATACTGTATAAATTCAATAGAGTGCTACAGTTGTGTTCAATAGGAGGCCTCTTGTTTCAGTGGCTCTGATGTTTTCCCCAGTATAATGGATTTGCCACACATAGTTTGCATATTTTTCAAAAAAGGTTATTTCTTGCTTAGATGGAAAACATAATCCTGCCAGGCAATCTGTTGTGTAATGCAGCATAATTTGCATTTTTTAGCCACATACCTTTAAAAGCCCACTGCATAATGTGGTTGTATGTGCATATGTATATTTTAGCGACACAGTCACTCCTTTTTGATAATGTTTGGATAAGGTTGGTGCCTTACTCTATAGAAAGTCAGATTTAGGGCTCTTTAATAAGTTTGACTCTATTTGACTAATATGAGGTAGAAAGCAGTGTTAAAACTCATTTTATTACTTAAAAGAACTTAAACTTAGCTATAACTTATGCCTCACTCAGCACTACTTATGTTATGATCTTGCATATTAACATTCAAAGTTTTTCTGGGGAGATTAACTGAACCACTGATCTATTTTTTTTATCTTCATTATTTCTTACATCAGCACCCAAGGGAAAGAAGATGGCTTCAGAGGTGGGTCAGGGAGTGCCACCACCAGTGCAGCGGCTAACAAATCTGCTGGCCTCAGTGAGTCCTTTTGCTAATATTATTAATATTTCCCTAACTCTTATCTCTCCCCATTTACAATAATTGTCTTTTTTTTTACTGTGCCTGTCTCCCTTTTTTAACTCCTCTGATGTTTGTTAAATTCTTGCTATGCCTGCATTATCATAGTTTTTTTCTGTATCTCATTTTTCTGTAGTTGACTTCCTCCTGTCTGTACTAGTCTGTAGCTTTCTTCAGCTTTGTTAGTACGCTGTTTCCCCCTGTTATATATCTTGTGGACTGGTACTGTTAAACTAAGAGAACAGATTTTAGGACAGGTACTCCGCTGTTAAGATTGCATGCCCAAGTAAGTAATTCTGTGCATGTTTGTTGAAAAGGCTTTTTTTTTCTTGCTCATGCTCTTTTTCTTGCTCATGCACAAGGCGGTGGCCATAGTCATGGTGGACTCCCCCCAATGTTGCGATGTATATATTATCATTCATTAATGTCCTTCATTGACCAATTATTCCACCCCTTCAGTGCACTTTAATGACACAGGGTCTACTTAGGAGCTTGGTGGATGGGCTGTTCATTCTGACAAACTTCCAACAGGGTGGCTATCGCCTTCATGGTACCCACCCTGCTGGAGCAATTAAGAGTTTCCCGCTAGGTCTGTGGGCAGAAACCTCAATTTCCGCCCACCGGCCTAGCTTGAGACAGACTACAGCATTGTCCCCGGCTTGTAATCAGCCAATGGCATTGCTGTAGTCTGCAGGGTGCACCAGCACCCTCGCATTGCTATTGTCCTGGGCAGGGCCCCCTGCACCTTTTCTCTGACAGCCTTTTCATGGCACTATTACCGCTGTCGCGTAGGCTCTCATTATTCTAATGAGACTTCGGATTTTGAGCAGCAAGATCGTCCACAGTGTGGGAGACTGAGTCTGACCCACTGTGGGTGACACCTGTCACTCTAAATCCGGGTTTTGCTCCGGCTAGCTAGCAGTGCCTCATCCCTACCAGGGGATAGGGATGATTGGGCAGCCGAGCGCATGACATATTAAGCTTCTCAGGGAAGTCGTGGTCACTCAGGTCGCATCCGGTTCTCTCATTTACAATTCAGTCTCATATATAAATGAAAAACAGAAGCAGTATATGTTTTAATGATTGGCTTAATAAAATGACTGCATCTTAGATAGCAAAGCGTGAGCTGCAATAACCAGGACGACACAACGTGACAGTATTAAAACGGTGACGAGAAGAGTGAAGCATAAGAATAACGCTATTGTCACTATGTTCAATGGACTATTTCCTATCTAAGTCATAATCTGAGCATAGCATGTTAAGCTCTAACTCTGCCTTTCAAGTTCCCCCGGGGAGACATCAACCCTCATACCTGAGCAAAGGCATGTGGTATGCGATAGCATCTGTAGCAAAACATTCAGCAGTCAGCATACAGTCGTGGTTCCATGGCTGGAATCTCCCTCTTAACGTGTAATGGGACTAGGAAGTGTTTTTATAATAACACAGCTGATGTTCTGAGAAAATGTCCCTACATAAGGATGTGTATTGTCCACGAATGTTGGAGACTAAACCTCTACCACGTTCACCGGCAATGTACCAAACTGTAGCTTTGAATGAAGCACAGAATGATCAAGAATGTCTTGTTTGAGAACACAGTGCTAGGCTAAGCAAAAACAGATAGATAAATGAAAATAAAACAAGACCGTAAAAATGGTTATTGTAAGAATAATAATGCAAAGCCGAATAAAATATATCTAGATTAAGGTGCACAGCGGCCTAGTGTGTTAAAATAACGTGCATGGAAGTATAACTAAAATGGCTACACAACACCGCCATGAAAAGGCTGGTGGAGAACAAGATTGCAATCCGCATTGTAGAGCTGCATACAGCATTGCCCTGGCAAATTAAGATCTCTGCCACCGCCGGGCTCAATGGATCATAGATCCTGGCAGTGCTAGCAGTTCCCTGTTAGCGCAGGTTTGGGTCATAAAGTATAGCGCCGGCTAGCGCCATTCCATGATGCCGGCCGGGCACCAAATTTATGGAATGGCACTAGCTAGTGCTAAGGCCCTGTTAGGGTCCTTATAAAGGATGCTAACAGGGCCAGGAAGGGGTAGGGGGAACCGGGGCTTGTGCGCCACATTATGGCTCTACACTCTTTAGAGGCAAAGAAATTGCCTCTAGGCAGTGTAGCGCCATTTTCTGGTGCACAAGCCCCATGAACATGACTAAGACAGGAGCCATGCCCGCCACTGCAATGGCCATGCCCAGGGGACAAATGTCCCCTGGGCATGGCCATTGGGGCCAGTGTCGTGCAGGGTCCCCAAGTCAGGTTACCCGAGCGGTGTTTGGCAAAAAAAATACAAATACTCATCGAGACTTACCTTGGATGGGTCCCCCATCCTTAAGTGACCTCCTGGTGTGGGTAGGGGTGGGTGGGGGTGTCCCTGGAGACAGGGAAGGGCACCTGTGGGCAATTTCCATGGTCTGTGACCATGGAAATCTGCCTACAGGTCCCCTTACGCCTGCCCAGACCCAGGCATTAAATAATGGCGCTAAGCAAGCTTAGCACCATTATTTAAGGTCCTCATTCCCCTGTGCTGGATTTTAGCACGGGGGATAAATATGGCACAAAGGCCATATTGTCCTTTTCTGGACGGGAACGCCGACCTTGCATCTCATTGAAGCAAGGTAGGTTTTCCCTCCAGAAAACTACGTTAACTCCATCACTTTGGTGCCAAAGTATAAATATGGAGTTAGGTTTGCGCTGAATTAGCATAAAAAAAATGATGCTAATTCAGCGCAAACCAAGTATAAATATGGGCCTAAATGTTACACATCTATGCTGCATGACATGTTACCATCTATCCTCTGTGCCCAGGTACCATGCAAGGGTGAGGAGGAGGAATGCACCAGTGTACAGGCCTCTAGTAGACCTTGCCACCCTGGAGGAGCGTCTCATCATCCAGACCTATCGTCTGAACCGTGTGACCATAATGGAGCTAGGGGCCCAGTTTGAGCCGGATCTGTTGCCTGCCACACGCAATCCCACTGCCATCCATCTCATAATGCAGATGTTGTCATTACTCCACTACCTTGCCTCAGGCTCCTTCCAGGTCACAGTGGGACTCACAAGTGGGATGTTGCAGCCCATGTTCAGCAACACCCTGAGGGATGTACTGATACACATACGGCCAGCTACATCCGGTTCCCCCAACGTGCAGATTTGCCCAGTGTCAAAGCTGCGTTCTATGCTGTGGCACACGTTCCACATGTCATTGGTGCCATTGATGGCACCCTCATTACCCTGGTGCCACCCAGGAGCAATGAAGAGTTTTATAGAAAATGCAAAAGCTTTCATTCAATCAATGTGTAGGTGGTTTGTCTCGCGGACCAGTACATCTCCTAGGTAATGGCCAAGTACCCAGGCTCTGGCCATGATTCCTACACCCTGCGGAACAGCACCATCCTACACATGATGGCACCACTCCAGAGGGACCGGGCCTTGCTCATCGGTATGTTCCCCTGCATGTGTGTGCCCCTCAGCTCACTACACCCTTGTGTCCCTGCCATGTTGCCCTCCCGGTCTTGACAAGCCTCTTCTCTCTATGCACACAGGTGACTCTGGCTAACCCAACCTGCCCTGGCTCCTGACACCCGTGAGGCGTCCAACCTCAGCTGCAGAGGACCGTTACAATGAGGCCCACAGTTGTACCAGATGGGTCATTGAGAAATGCTTCGGTCTGCTGATGGCCAGGTTCCGGTTTTTGAATGTCTCTTAGGGTGCCCTGCTCTATAACCCACACAAGGTTTGCCTGATCACTGTGGCATGCTGCATGATACAAAATCTGGCCCTGAGGTGTCACATCCCTTTGCTGGATGCAGAGGAGGGGGTAGCTGTGCCAGTAGCTGATGAAGGGGACATGGGTAGTGATGGAGAGGAAGAGGATGATGAGGATGCAGCTGACTCTAGGGCAGAGCTGATACGACAATACTTCGGCTGAGATGCAGGTATGTGCAAACTGTGTTGAATGTGTCCTCTACAACTGTCTGCCTTGTCCCTGATTCCACCTGTTGTCTGTGACCTCGACGGTGATGGTACAGCTCTGACTCTGGATGGGTTGGGAGGGTATCATATGTGACCATGACTGAAGTAGTCACAGTGTACAGGTCAGGCCTACTGTCAGGCAGGTGTTGTGCTGGTGCACTAGTGCCATCAATGTGTATGTGGAATGTTCCCAGAATTGCCAGTTCAAGGGCCACACAGGGTTGTTCCATCTGTGCAGCATCCATCCTGGGATTCAAAATAGGGTGGCAGTGCAACATTGTTATTGGTGGCAATGGGTATAGGGCCAGGTCTGGTGCTGGGCAGTGTGAAAGTGGGACCATTGTATTGGTGTGTGTTGTGTATACGTGTTGGTACTGGCCATACGGTTGTAGACCTGCCTGACATATCTGCCCTGGATACCTGTTCCTACAGCACATTTGTGTGGAGTTGGCATCTGTGACTCCTACAGTGATTGTTGTCCCTGTCTTGGTCTCCTTTCAGGACAATGTTGTTGTGTTCTGTGCTCCCTACCTGGGCTGTTGCTTCAATTTACACTTATGTCCTGCCACTGCCTGCTGCACGATCAACCTTCCGGCATTTTTCTCCCCCTGCTGTCGCTCTCCCATGAATGTACTGGGTGATGGGTTGCCACTTGTACACGTATTGGCATTTCCATGCATACTCATGGCAAATAAACATGTAGACATGGACTCTGCTCAGTTGTCGTTTATTTGTGATGTACAAGTTTGAGGGTGATGAGTGGGGCATTGGTGGCAGAGGTCATCGGAATGGTAAGGTAAGGTAGGTAGTCCAGGTCCAGTATGCTGGCCATGGGAAGACAGAGATATGGAAGTGGATAGTCAACAGGTTGTCACACACAAAGGGGAATGTTCAGGAGAGGGTCACTTCCTGGAGGTGGTCGTGGTCTGGGAATCATTTCCAGCTGGATGTCTACTTGGACATCCTTGCTTGTGTGGGGGTTCCTCAGCTAAAGGGGTAGGTGTGCTGGTGTCCTGCAAGACATGTGGCGGGCCTTCATGGCACTGGCTGCCGCTGATGTGGAGGGCTGTGATGGGATGTGGCTAGTGGTAGGGGCCTGCTGGTGGGTGGTGGACTTATGCATCACACTGGTCAGGTCCTTGAGCACACCTACAATGGAAGCCATAGTGGTATTGTGGGCCTGCCATTGTTGCATGGCCTCCTGATGGTATTGCCCCTGCTGCCGCACGGTCTCCTGCACAGTGGCGAGGATCTGGGCCACTGTGTCCTGGGTGGCTATCCCGACCCTTGGGTCAAGGTTCTCCTCACACTACCCCTGGACCCCTGTGCCTGTGCCCCTGGCACAGTGTGCCTACTCCCAGTAGCAGCAGGGCCATCATTATTTTAAATTTATCTAATTATGAATCCCTATTTAGCTATTTTTACATTTAAATTTGCATTGACAATTATTCTGTGTATGTATATATAATTATGAAATATTTATTTACTATTATTAAATATTTTTATTAATTAGCCATTGTGTGATATATTATTTTGATAATAAAATAGAACATTTAATCTATGTTTTTTTAAATAAATGTGTTTAAAATTACAATTAAAATAAATTAAGCTAGCTTGTTTATTATGTAAAACAAGTAAACAAAATACTATTCTTTAATTTTTTATTCCAGTACAATGTTATTGCCTAAAGCTAACCACAATCCAGACATCATTAGAAAAAAGTGAATACATAAGTGGTGAGATTTTCTATTCTTTCTCTAATGCTATATACACTAGAAAATGTGCATGATATGGTGAGGTATGATTTACTACTCTATCTGTATTCCTAATACTGGAAGGGAAAGTGTAAGAAATGGGGATCAAAAAGTACTAATCCAACTAGAATGACATAAACATTGGGAAAGATGCATGAATTGAAGAGGGGTGGGGATAAATATATAATTATAACCTCAGCTACACAAACCTTTGGCAAAATACATAAACAGTGGGAAAGAGCTTAAAATATAGAATTCTAACTCCAACCCTACAAACAGGAAAAGTTCAATAATTTTGGGGCTAAGATGTATTTTTCTAACTTCTGTTCCATAAACACTGAAAACTGTGAATTCATTGTTGACTAAGATGCACAGTTTAAAATCTAGTTCCAGAAACTTTGAGGAAAATGCATGAATAGGGGCACAATATATTGCTTTAATTCTAGGCCCAGGAACATTGAGGAACACAAATAGAAGTAAGATGAGGGAAGAGGAATAGTGTACCATTCTAGCTTGAGACAAACATTCTATATAGAGTATAAACTGTAGGTGAGGAAGCCAATGCACTACCCTGGCTCCAAAAACAACAATATAAGAAAATAAGTCATTAGTTGAGAGGCGTGACAACCCACCTGAAATAATAATCACAGTCCTTGACAGGGTGAGCCACAGAAGTTGCTAAATAAACCTGTGTTTAACCCTCTGTTATCTTGGCATAAAGCAGTCAGGCTTAAGAAAGGGGCAATTTGTAAATTATTTGTGCAGTACTCTAAAAGTAACAAACACAAGAACAACCCCAAACCAATTTAGAGAAATAGAAGATACCTTAATAAATAAAATGACAGGAATCAAATCAGTAGAAACAGAGTTATGAGTTTTTTTTAATGTTTGAGGTCAAATTAGCACCAAAGAGGTGTGAGGAGGCAATTGCTTATATCTGGTTGCCCCGTGTCAGGACACAGTCGAAATTCAAGCCAATCACAATGGTGGCTTAGGCTGAATACACAACCACTTTTTCCTCACAGGAAGTTTGTTGCAAAGCTGGTGGGGAATGGATCTGCAGAGCCCTGTGTTGTCCTGTATCACACTGTGGTGGATTAAGTGAGGCATTCAGTAAGGAGCTGTGTGGCTCTGAGAGGTTCTGTGTCATTTGGTATCAGCTCCAGTGGAGCCAGTGGTAAGGAGCTGCGTTGTAGGGCTCTGTGGGCTCTATTTCACTCTGTAGGGCACTGTGGGCTCTATTCTGTTCTTTATTAGGCTACTTTAGCTCCTGTGTGGCTTTCAGTCGGGATATGGACAGTGTGTCTCTGCACAGCTCTGCGTCACCCATTGTGGGATCTCGTGAAACCATTGAGTAGAATTCTAGGTCTAGGTAAACCTTCAGTTAGGCAGGGAGAGGTGCACGCTGACTCCATTCAAGGGTCTTGGAAAAAAGTCAGTTACGTTTCGTTCTTCCTTCTGAATCTCCTTGAGAGGGTTATTCTGCAATTGTGTGTAGTGCTGGTGTAGGTCTGCTAACTGAAGCCGTGTCATAATTTCTTGTTCATATTTCACTGTGTTCATTATGACAATGGCTCCTTCTTTCTCTGTGGGCTTAATTGTGATCAATCTGTTTTTTTCCTAAGGTTCTCAAGTGCAGATTTTTCTTATGTTGTGATGCTGTAATGTACAGGTATTAGCTGCATTGTATGAGTGCGGAAAGTGTGGAGATATGGTTTTCTCCATTTTAAGATGGCCAGTCCATGGTTGTATTAGAAGGCACTGAGTGAGCATACACTATACTCTCTCAAGATGATATCCATGGGTAACATATGAGTGGGTCCCCAATTATGGCGAAATCACTGCATATCTTTCCTCTACCTGATTCCTTGCACACAGGGAGGCATGGTAAATTGGCTGCAAACATAGCAGGTGGAAGCTGTTTCTATTGCTTAGAAGCAGAGATAAACTGCTCCAGCTGTAAGGTTTTCTATGGTAGATTCCTTAAATTGTACTGCTTTTTATGTGTTTCACGTAGATTCAGATACCCATACTGTATATATGTTTCATATGCCAATTACAGCACTACTACAATTTATTTTGAGCCCTGGAACCCCTGCACCTTTTAATATATTGATTGGCACAATTTGAAGAAAGTATATAAAAAAAATACATCTTCATACATTATGATCCATTGTGCTGACATAGATATGTATCCCTCGGTACTACTGGAGTGGGTTCCACAGAACAATTTACTACATGTGTATTTTTGTACTCAGTGGCAACCTTTGGGGTTGGAAACACCTCTTTGTCTATCTCTAAAACTGATTCTGGTCAGTTCTTCCATTTCCCATGAGTTTTTGTCTAGTCTATTTAGTGAAACACAGGTTCGGCAGGCACAGGTAGGAGCTGCATTTGGCAGTGAATGGGTTCTTCTGACAACAGGAAGGAGCTGGGTGTAGCCCACAGGCTACCCTTCAATGCTCAGAAAGGGGCTGGGCAGACCCATCAGGCCATCCTCCTCAGAAGAGGAACATCCATTCTCAAACCAAAGGCACCTTTTATCCACGTTCTGGGAGTAATACACATCAGTCTAAAGGAAAGGCATTAATAGTCAGGTGACCCTGGTCACTGTCAGAAAAACAAATTTCATTTAGGTAGGAAAATGCCAACTTTCTTAATATGTACAAAAACAGTAACACAAGCCAACACTGTGATCAACTTAAACAAACCTATGATTTAAAGTAAGAAAGTATAATTAATTGCCTCACACATATTACAATTCTTTTGCGTATTCCAAAAATAACATTTTTGCCCACAAACACAAATACAAAAACCAAACATGGTCTATTACTACAGTCTTCCTTTTTGCCCTGGTCAACCCCAAACATTTTGGACAGATACTGGTGGTTACCGACACTTGGCTGCGCCCTTGCTACTGCTAACCAGTCCCAGGGCCAGTCCTCTCTGCAAAATGAAATATGTAAATTAGGCTAAGTATAATTGGCTGTAGCAACTTAATTAAAAGGTCTCTACTATATGGTAAGGCAGGTGGGTTTAGGCACCCCAGCATAGGTAGTACCCCCATAGGTTCCGTACTGAGGTGCACAGTTAAAGACAGCCCTACCTTTCTGGCTGTTTTTAAATTAAAGATATCTTCAAATTTGACTTTGGAATTAAAAGTACTTCCAAAGTCTTAAGCAACCTTATTTTTACATATATGTCACCCCTAAGGTGTGTCCTATGTGCCACTAGTGCTGGGTACAGTGTAACTATAAGCAAGGACCTTATCAAAGATGCTTTATACGCCCTTGCGAGGGAAAAATAGCTACATATGTTTCACTTTGAACACAACCACACCATCTTCACAAACATTACCATGTCCCCACAAAAACACTCATGTTTCACAGATGAGGAGTTGAGGGTCATGGTGGATGAAATTGTCAGGGTAGAGCCACACCTGTTCAAAGCACAGGTCCAACAAGCATACATTGCCAGGAAAATTGAGTTGTGGCAAAGGATAGTCAACAAGGTGAATTCTGTAGGCAGTTATCCACACACAAGGGAGAGCATCATGCAGAGGTGGAACGACCTCAGGGGGAAAGTCCGTTCCATGGCATCCAGTATGCGGTACTGAAGACTGGCCGAGGGACCCCATACCCTCCCCTAACTTTCACATTTTTAGAGGAGAAGGTCTTGGACATTCTGCATCCTGAGGGCCTGACAGGAATACCTGGGGGAGTCGAGTCTGATAAGTACCCACAACATTCATGTTACCCAATTGTCTAGTCCTGCATGCTCCTTCATCACCTAAACCCACCCCAATTAATACACCACCCACTACAACTCTGTTCTAGTCACCTGATACACCTCTCTTGCATGCCACATATCCACTAAATTCATCTGGCCCCAGAGCCCTTAGAAATGGCACGTGAAGTACTGGCTAATTATAGCACTGCAATTCCCAGAATGCAATAACACAACATTTTCAAAACCTGGTCACTGCTCCAAATATTACATGTAATGCATGTTAAACTAATTTTATATCTACACCATCTTGATTGTTCTAGTGTGGAACAGTACATGGTAATGACAACAATGCAATGGTTCATTCATACTAGCATCCCAAACAAAACACAGCAATAGATGAGCGCCCAGTTAAAATGGCCACAGATGAAAGAGCCCAAGCTAAGAAATACTCACCTGGTTTGGAAATTCAGGTGGCTGAGTGGATGCACATGTAGTACATCCTGATATAGGTCAATGTCCATTGCTCACTCATATACTGTGTTTCCACAAGGACACCAATGTGCATTGTACAACTCGTATTTTTGTGCCATCTATCATGCCAGACAGTTCACTAGTTAATAGAGGTATACAGCCATGACAATATCTGATGCCATCAACAGTACAAATAGTACCAGCCTAGCCTAAAGGCTCAATGCATGGAGTATGGAATTCAAGTCACACAGCTGTATGTAGTACTACGTTATTATGTGAAGCAGCTGTCAATGTCATTGCTGGCGCAATGTTACAGCACTGACTGAATGTCACACAAGTGCAACAATACCCTCAATTTAACCTGAACTCTGTCTTTCACTCCTTCCACAGTTAACCTTCCCATTGCCACCATGGAGAGGACACCAGAGACTGTCACTACATCTCTGGATGAAGGCCTCAGTGAGGAAAACACCCCAGTTGATGAACCTGGCCCATCTGGGACACCTGGTCAGTCAACAAATGTCAGCCTCACCCTGCCTACATCAAATCCTCCCAGCCCTGTTGCATCTACATCACAGGAAACCATTCACCCCTAAACCTGTGTCCCAAGGGCTGTTTCATACATTCTGTGCCCCACAGTACAGGTACCTAAGTCTCAACTTGCCACCCCGGACAATGGTAGACTTTCTACCACTGGGAATGGACACACTTTGCCAGGGGCACAGGCATGTGGGGGTAGGGTGTGTGAGAGGGATGCTGTGGGCTAGAGGATGGGGTCTCAAAGGGACAATACTAACCAGCAAACCATCTCCCAAGTTTTGGGAGCCTACCAAAGTTCCCAAGGCATGATGGGCCAAGTTATCACCATGTTGGGGGAAATCCAAAAGCTACAGAGGACAACCACCAGGAAGTCATGCAGCAGTGGCAGGAACATTATGCCCACTTGGCTTTCATTGCAGGGGTGCTGAGAGACATGAATGCCACACTGAGTACGTTTTGTACTCAACATCTGGCCCATTAAACTTACTGTGAAATATCAGGCCCTTCTACATCTGCGGCTGCCAGTGGAATGGAAGCCCTGACAGATGAAAGGACATGTCTCAGACAACCCATTCTCTGTGGCTGAACCCCCCCCTCCGAATATGTGGGTGTCCACCCAGACATCCAACAGGAGCAGATGCCAAGACCAAACCCACTGCCAGGAAGTAAACCTTTCCTGACTTGTACCCCTTGTGTGCCACACCCTGTTGACTGTTCTGTAACCAATTTACATTTTCCTATGGTGCAAGGACACTGGCCTTGTTTTTCCTGTCGGTGTAGCAGCTACCCTCATAATTCCAGCCACCATGACTGAACCCATCACTGTATAGTGTTTGTGTTTTTTATGTATATAGTCACATATGTTGATTTAATTCTACAATACATCACACTTAAACCCAGGTTCTGTGTATGCGTAATTTATCATCCATGTACAATAGCTATGCATGCCAATTGTAGTCTGAATATGTCCCTCTGTCTTGTACACCCATTGTTATGGACATCAAGCATCGACTCCATCAGCAGGAGACTTATCACAATAGGATAGGAACAGGACAGATTCAAAAAAAGCTGTAAACTACAACTGCACACAATCATTGGCAGATATGCTAACAACACATACAGCATGAGTGAGAGTAGCATCAGGATGTTTGCTAAGGTATCACACAGCTAAACCACAGGATACAGCCAGTAGGGTCATGTTAGTCTACCAGCAAGCCAGGGGGCACATGGATTTGTCCTTTGTATCACCTGATAAAACCTTCTCACATACCCATACCATATCTTGCAAATATCCATACCCTATTGTACAGACAGTGATCAGTACTCATGTCCCCAGTCCTGGAAACTTTCAGTTACATTGGTCACATACCTGTGGGCTTGTTATTCACCTATGTCAGTCCACAGTGACATGCACATTGGTCTGCAAAGTAAGAACACACTGACAGCTAGGTACAAGGTAGTTTGCATACAACAGAAACCATTGTGATGGTAGATGCTATCTATGGTCCTACATTTACACATGTGCCAGACACCTCCTGTATCTTACATGTGAACTTGCCAGGAAAACACATTACCACCTGTTAGAAATGGGGTCTTTGGTTGGTTGTCAGGTTACCCCCTGCCCAAGCAAGGACCCTCACTCTAGTCAGAGTAAGCCACACACAATCCAAATCATCCTGTGCCCACCTTCTGGTAGCTTGGCACTGAGCAGCCAGGCTTAACTTAGAAGGCAATGTGTAAAGTATTTGTGCAATAACCCATGCAATAACACACTATAATACCACAAAAATACACCACACAGTGTTCAGAAAAATACATAATATTTATCTGGTTAAATGCAGGTCAAAACGATCAAGATTTGATAAGTACACTTTAAAATATCACTTTAGAGAATGATAAAAGGAGTCTTTAGTCTTTAAAAAGCAACATGTGTCTCTTGCAAGCACAGAGTACCTGGTTTGCATTTAAATTCTCCACAAGGGACCACAGAGGAGGAGATGCGTGAAAAATGGGAAGATGTGCGTCAGTTTCTCTGGGCGCACACAGGTGATGCGTCAATGATTTTCCACACAGAGAAGGGGTTCCATCGATTTCCGATGCGCTGACTTGGATCCTCTTCGGGTTGCAGGGTTTTCAGACGCCCCGGGGCTGATGCAGAGAAATCTTGGGCATCCAGGATGAAGTTACAGGAGCTGCGTCGATTCGGTGGGCGATGCAGGGAAATTTCTGTTGCACAGCAGGCGCTGTATCAATTCTTCTCGCTGGAAGTCGGGCTGCGTAGTTCCGGTTCGGCTATGCTTCGATCCAGTGGGCCGTGCGTCGAAGTTGCGGTCGAAAAGCTGGTGCCACATCAATCTCCTATCGAGGAGCCGGGCTGCCTCGTTCTGGTTTGGCGTGCGGTGATTTTCTCACAGCGATGCAGGCTGTGCATTGTTTCTTGTAAGCTGTGCGTCGAATTTTCATCCCACAAGGTGTTCTTTGCAGGAGGAAGTCTTTTTGGTCCTGGCTCTATCCAAGCCCTTGGAAAGCACTTCTTCAGCAGAGCCATAGGGCAGCAAGGCAGCAGGGCAACAGTCCTTTGCAGAAAAGCAGTCAGGTGAGTCCTTTGGGCAGCCAGGCAGTTCCTCTTGGCAGGTTTCAGGGTCTGGTTCAGAGTTTCTTCACCAGTGGTATCTTGTCCAGAAGTGCCTGAGTTGGTAGGGTCAGAGGCCCTGTTTAAATGCCCCAATGTGCCTTTGAAGTGGGGGAGACTTCAAAGAGTAGCTTAGAAGTGCACAGGGTCCCCTTTTAGTTGCATCCTGTCTGCCAGGGTCCCAGTATTGGTTTTGGCAGTCCATTGTGTGAGGGAAGGCCAATGTCCTTTGACATGTAAGTGTCAGGCCCTCCATCCTCCCAGCCCCGGAAGACCCATTCATTATGCAGATGTGTACAGGTGTGACTAAGCATCCTGTATTTGGGGTTGTCTGAGTGAAATGCACAAGGGAACTGTCAAGTAACCCAGCCAGACGTGGATTGTAAGGCACAGAAGGAATTAAGTGCAGAGAAATGCTCACTTTCTAAAAGTGGCATTTCTAAAATAGTAATATTAAATTCAACTTCACCAGTCAGCAGGATTTTGTATTACCATTCTGGCCATACTAATAATGACCTTGTTACTCCTTTCAGATCAGAATCTACCACTCAAACAGTATGTGAGGGTAGCCTAGCCTATGAAAGGAGCAGGCCTCACAGTAGTATAAAACGAATTTAGGAGTTCTACACAACCAGGACATATAAACTGCATAGGTATATGTCCTAGCTTTTACCTACATAGCACCCTGCCCTATGGGTTACCTAGGGCCTACCTTAAGGGTAACATATGTAGAAAAAGGGGAGTTTTCAGCTTGGCAAGTACTTTTAAATGCCAAGTCGAAGTGGCAGTGAATCTGCAGACACAGGCTTTGCAATGGCAGGCCTGAGGCATGGTTAAGGGGCTACTTCTGTGGGTGGCACAATCAGTGCTGTAGGCCCACTAGTAGTATTTAATCTACAGGCCCTGGGCACATGTAGTGCACTTTACTGGGGACTTACAAGTAGATTATGCACTTTACTGGGAACTTACAAGTAGATTAAATAAGCCATTTGGGTATGAACTAATGTCACCATGTATTTAAGGGAGAGAACATATGACCTTTAGCACTGGTTAGCAGTGGTAAAGTGTGCAGAGTCCTAATACCAACAAAAACAGTATCCAAAAAGTGGAGGGAGGCAGGCAAAATGTATGGGTGACCACCCTAAGGCTGTCAGGTCTAACATCACCCCAGTGTCCTGAGAGTCTAGCAAAGTTTGTTACAGTCCATATAATCAAGACCAATAGTACATGGTTTCAGCCATGTCCACTTCTTATGTCTGTCAGCAATTCCCATCGGCTTTTGACATTGTCTGTCTTTTGTCAAACACCATCTAGGCAAATCTGTGATTAAAAGAGAAAAGGGATTGTACATAGCAGAATACACTCCTCAAATCAGAGAAGTCATGTCTGCAAGTGTGACTTGACTTCTGCAACAACAATACATGATACTGTAGACCACTCTGTCCTGTACACAGTACAAACTTTCAGTCTGAATGCACAACTCACTCATAGGCATTGGAGCTATCTACAACCCCACAGATGATGCAAGAATGCAGATGACATGCTACCCATCTACTTCAGTTTATAAAATTACATCACAACATTAAATCAAATTCACATACTTTTTAGTGAGTTGTAGTACTGATTGATGAGATCTGCCCTAGAATCTCCTGATTCATCTTCCTTTGGCTCTTCATTAATTGGCAAATATGCTTTACCACTCACAAGTTCTGCTGGCTAACCCTCATCTGGCATAAATGGTATCTGTAGTCTCAGGATAAGATTGTGGAGCATGCAGCAGGCAACTATTATTTGACATACCTTGTTGGGTGAATAGAGGAGGGCTATTCCTGATGTGTCCAAGCACCTAAATCTTGCCTTCAGGAGCCCAAATGTCCGCTCAATGACACACCTTGTCCTCCTGTGGGCCTCATTGTAGTGGACTTTCCCTGCTATGGTTGGCTACCTCACTGTTTTCAACAACCAAGGATGGTTCGGATAGCCAAAGTCACCTGTGAACAATTTGGTAGAACAACACGAACATGTTTGTGGAAGATGCAACATTTTGATGGCAGGAGACATACATTGCAAACACATTTTCCAATTTAAATTGCAACTTACCAACCTGCAGGCCATCTCTGTGTGGAGTTGTGTCACCAGCAGTGGGACATTGCTGTTCTGCATGATGAAAGAATCATGGACTGATCCTGGATACTAAGCACTGACTTGTGAAATGTAGTGGTCTGTCAGACACACCATTTGAACATTTATGGAGTGGTAGTTTTTCCTGTTCCTATACACCTGTTCATTGTCAGTGCAGGGAACCAAGGCTAAATGGCTGCCATCTATGGCTACAACCACATTTAGAATGTGTCCCACTGCATAAAACTCTGCCTTTACATAGGCCAAATCTGAACGTTGGAGAAACCTGATGTAGCTGTCTAGTTGTTTCAACAATGCACACACAACATCCTTCAAAACCAGACTGAACAGGGACTGAGACATCCCTGCAGTAAGGGCCACTGTATTCTGAAAGGACTCAATGGCCAGGAAGTGTAGCACTGACAAGACTAGAATGATAGGAGGTATGATATAGGGAATGCGAATAGGAGGCATTAGATCTAACTTCAAATGATCACAAAGATTCATGATAGTGTTACAATTCAGCAGATGTTTGGATGCAATGCCTCTTATCGATGGTGTGCAGGTCTACTAGTGGACGGTACATTGGTGGTTGTCTTCCTCTACTCATGGCAGGGTAACTATGTGAAGAGATGTAAACACAGTATGTGACATGCAGCATGCACACATCATGTAAAGTTAAATAAACAACACACACATATCTGCAGTTGAGGTTGGTTACAACCTCTGACATCTACAGTACAGCACATAGCTATGCCTCCAATGACACCCTCCGTGGTGGACATTGTTGAGACGGGTCACTCACCTTAAAGCAGGATGTCTGCAGGGGCAATGGTATGCCCCGACCTCCTGGAACACCTCTCGGCACTTCCTGCTGGGCACAGAAACTCTGGCAGGGTCCCAAAAGGAAAGGAGGAGTAGAAGAGAAAGAGACAAAACACTGCCACATCTTGCCGATCCAGCCAGGCACCCCGTATCTTTGGGGGGTAGGTCGTTGTGGACAGAGTGATAGTAGTTAGTGCACTCAACTTCCTTGAAACTGAATATCTCTTTCTGATATGGGCACGGGAGTGGTAGAAGAACACCGGTTTACTCCAGCACTTTCCCTGGATAATAATAACTGTTGGTACAATTACTAACACTGCATTACCAAACACCCAAAATGAATACCATAACAATAACAATAAGCAACACTAGGGCTGGCTTCAAAGAAATTCACTGTTGCACACTACAATTAGAACTGTGGTTGCACTTATCATGCACAAGAAAAACAAACAAGGGCATTAATTATATCACATATAACTTTCCTGCATGCATAGGGTTAAACTAAAAGGAACAAAAACAATTCAAGAAATACAAATGTCCACTCTGGGTTTAAACAGTTAGGGTGGCACAGTTTGGTTTGGTTTCACTGTGTGTGAAAAACCCTTCAAAAGCAAATTCCTCAAACCTGAAACACAGGTATGAATGACACAATTTAAAACCAAGAGTTATGCTATTAGAGAAAGAAAAGTCATGTAAATGCTCTTTTAAAATTGCACTGTCACTTTTTATAGTACTTGAGCTCAAGCAGATTTCCTGAAGCACATTTAGGCAAGTAACTACAATAATAATGTAGCATGTTCAGAAATGTATTTGTCTCTTCAAGATAAGCACTCTGCCAAAATACGAGGTCTGAAATACACCAGCTGTTCCAGGAAAGCGTGGCGCTCAAAAAACAAACTCCATGGAGAATACTAGTCACTTAGCTGCAGTCTTTTCCGGAGTGCTGGAGGAATGCCTGGTGTCAGCTGGTACAGGAACCTCAAGATTCCTGAATACGAGGATGACAGCAAAGGCTGGACTGCCAAATCAGATGCTGAGATCAGGAAGCAAAACAAAGCCAAGAAGGGAGGCATGCTTTGCTCTGTTATTTATAGCCAATCAGGAAAGCAGTTGAGTTTCCACATGTGGATGAGTCACCACACCCAATTAGAAGCACATGTCTACACCACACCAAATTAGAAGCACATGCTCACATTAGCAAACAAGCATTGGTAAAACAAGCATTGATAAAACCAATTGTGCAACACAGGACATTGTGTTTACTTAGAAACATGAATGTTTGACCAAGAATAGAGATATGATTTAACCCTAATCCCTGAGGATACTGACAGATAACGCAGGAGGCCCCTCGGGGATTCCTGACACACATTCCCTCAACTAACTATTCAACTACACATACGTATTCATCTGTTACTGAATATGTTTGTAAGTCCCACCAACTTGACATGTCTTAAACATATTGTTATACCTTATCTAATTTTTCAAAGCACATAAGAACCTCAGAACAGGTGTACATTGCTATCACCACATGTCCTTCAGTTACACATTATTTACTGCACAGATCCACAAATAGAAAACTAAACATGAAGGCAGTACTTACAGATATTGCAAAATATGGAGTATAGTTCATGACGCAGATTTTAAAACCTCTTCTTTACATGAAATGTGCTTAAAATGGCAGCCACCTGAACTACTGCACTGACCATGTGGAAGTGACCTAAGTCTACCGGTGGAAGTCGTCATTGTGGTAGGCAGTCACAACCGCAGTGGAAATTGCCATTAGAAGAAATTGCTGCCTTTGGGGATCTTCGGACAATGGCGATTTCTGTCAGTGGTGACGGTCATGTACGTGACAGACATGACACTATCTTCTGCAGTATTGCTCATTTGACTCCTGACACTGCTGCCAACAAGACCTCCACTACCTGAGCTGCTGTTTACTGCCTCTGGGATCTATCATGCCACGTCATGCAGGTGATAGGGCCACAGTCTTCACCCCAGAAGAGCTAGATAAGCTGGTGGAGGAGGTCATACCACTGTATGGTCAGCTATATGGTACACTAGAGGAGCAGGTGAATCCAATGCAAAACCAATGTGTAATAGGTGTTGTATATGATGGTGTAACTGAAATGTAAAGTTGTGAAGGAGTTGATGCATGCAGATGCTAATTTGTAAGTGACTGTGAGCTGAGAGGATGGAAATGTTTCTCTACTTGCTGTCACTGAAGTGTTCTGTCCACTACTATTGGTATGGTGCATGTGGACTTTTTCCTTTTGTCTGTGTCATCTATGCCTGTCAACGCTCATTTTGGCGTGCCCTCGCCAAGCAAGTATAGGCCCTGGGTGTCCACAGCTGGTAGAGGACCCACTCTAGGAACCAGTGGGAGGACGTGAGAAGCTCAGCCCGGAAGATCGCAGAGGCCCAGCTGGAGATGTCCTCCCAATGAAGGAGGGGGGGGGGGGCACTCAAAACGTGACCCACCCTAATGGCCTGCATTTTGGCAGTGGCCTACCCTGAGGCAGATGGGCGTTTGAGGGCAGCACAGCAGTCTCATGGGGGTAGTTACTGACTGAACCCAAGTACATTCCTCTGCAAGTTCAGTGTATGATGTATAAGTATCTCATCTGTGACAATGTGGTAAGTCACACAGGTAAAGTGTCACCTAGGTAGACATAGTATTCCAGTTGGCAATATAAAAACACAGATGTGGCCACAGTATTGTGTATACAGACATGTTCATAACCTATGTCAAGCAAATCATGTGACTTCATGTGGAGATGCAGATGTGACTGTGTAATGTGTGTAATTCTACTCAGCCATTCAAATGTGTAACCAGCTGTTTCATCCTTCCCAACTAGTGTTCCCAAGTCAACTTACCAAACTGATCAGTTGTATAGCTATTTGGTCTCAGATCAGTCCAATTCCACTGGATGTTGCTCTATGTGCAACATCGGGTCTGACAGATGAGTAAGAGGGTCAAGTAATCCTGTGTCCTGAAACAGATGGAAACTTCATGTGAGGCTGTCATCCCTAGCAGGAATTAACTATGTCAAACTCACTACACTCCCTATGAGGTCCGAGGAAGTATCCCCACTGTCAGGTCAGATTTATACATTAGAAAAGTTGAGTTTTGATCAGGGTGCACATCCTACATTATGGAAATCATGTTAGTAATTAAACATTGACATTTCAAGACATAACATTGATGTGTACTAATACCTTTTAGTCTTGTATATGATTATGAGAAGGTAAGTGGCTAGTTTGCGGACCCCTAAGTCCATGTCTATTGTCCATGCTACTTAACGGTATGACTGCAACAAGAACTATTACCTGCCTACATCATGTGTCAATTGATGCTCTGTGGCTACTATAATGTTGAAACCTCTTCTTTGCCAGACTTACCTTTACAAAGCTGAGGCTGTTTGGACAGGTTTAGTAATGGATCTGCCTGACTTAATGGTGTAGCAGGTGTTCCATTTTACTATTACGTGTTGGTGTTTTGGGATATGTTGTAGTTAATTATGCCTGACTCTAGATGTAGGTGTAATTCAGGGTTGCCTTAGTAATTAGTTGTTTACATGTTAGTTCTGGACTAAGGTAATAGGAATCACATGTCTGGACAGTTGTTAGTGATTAGGGTGTTTAGATGTAGTCATGTAGAGGTTTCTAATCAGCATGTATGGTAGAATGCTATGGGCCCTTCATGCTCACTGTTTGGTGCCCATTGTATTGGTTGTGTTACTATGCTCCTTGTGGTTGTTTGTGGATGCATCCTGTGTGCTAAGTAGGGCCCTACTTCAAGACATGGAATAGTTTTCTATGTGGCAATGAGTTAGATAAGTGGGTCCAGATACTCTTTAGGAATCTTTTCATTGTATTCAGATAGATGTTTCAATGACATGCTATGTCATTTCGTGAGGTACATTGTTTGGGGATGCCACATATAGGCCCTCATTATGACATTGGCGGTAAATCCCACTTACCTCCATGCTGACTGCCGCCAACATACCACCGCCGCCGCGGACATCTGTTTACCATATTATGTCACAGACACACCAATCCATCACTATTCAGCCACACACACGATTCCGCCACAACAAAAGCCAGTGATAAACTGGCGGTATCAAAACCCACACCATTACACCATCAGAACAAGTCCCGCCACATTATGACCCACGAATCACCACAGCGGACATTCAATGGTGGTAAACCATCGGCGGTACATACTGCTGCGCACAAAATACACACACACACATACAAAACAACACCACATTGGACAATTCAAACAACACACACCTGACACCCCCATCACTATAAAACACATACCCACACTACCAAGAACCCCTTACGAATACAAACCATTGGCAAGAGACAGACACCACGACCACAGACAAGACCAGAGCCACACACCACCATCACCTATACACCACCTACGCACCCCATATCACACACCCCAACACATCACCCTACACACCCTCACCCACACAATTTACACAACACCCGTGGCACCACAAAGACAATACAATGCCTGATGTTAAATGTTAACGTATTATTAGCATTTGTCCTGTATGTCCAATTTTGAACTGTGACGCAGTTATTATCCAGGGCCTGCCCCCCCATGAAATTGCGTCCACCTGTCCTGTGTGGAGGGGCAGGTGGGAGTGAGGGAATTCCTCTAATGTTGTGCACCATTGCAGTAGGCCGTCGGGAACCACCGTGCAACTCCTCTTGGGTATTATTGGGCCCTATGGGGCACAGTGGCTGATGGTGATGTATACCGGCAGTGACAATATGCACCGTATTGGAAGTGACAGCCATTTTCTATCTAATCACTCCCCTGCTACCTGACCTTCAACAGGAGAGGACCTACTCTGCAAGTGCTGCTGTGACATGTGTCTGGAACCTACCTGGGCTCGTGTGACTGGGGAAAGGGCCCCTGCCTTCACCTCAGCAGATTCAAAGTGACTGGTGAACGGTGTCCTACCCCAGTACGGACTGGTATATGAGCCTTCAGACCAACAGATGAGTACAATGTGAGCACGATGCATGGGGCATGAATGCATGGAGTGGTGTGGTGAAGGCCTCGTGTTGGAGGGGTTGGTGGCTGTCCCCTGTGTGGCGTGCAGCTTGTGTGCTGGGCCCTGTGTGTGCAAACGGTGATGTGAAGGGGTATGGTGGGCTGTAAGTGTAACAGGCAGGACAGTTTGACTGATACCTTTTCCTGTGTGTATTTCTCTGCAGGTCAGTGCCCATCAAAAGAAGGGTGTATGACATGCCATCGCCAAGGACATGAGGACCCTGGGGGTCTACGGCAGGCGGAGCACCCCCTGTTGGAAACGGTGGTAGGACCTGAGACTCTGGGCACGGAAGACCGTGGAGGCCCAGCTGTGGATGGCCTCTCAACGAGGTAGGGGTGCCCATCAAACCTTGACCCCCTGATGGCCCGCATACTGGCGCTGGCCTATCCAGAGCTGAATGGGCGCTTGAGGGCATCACAACAGCCACAAGGGGGAGAGTACAGTTCCCATCATTACAACTTACGCATGGTAGGGGGTACCCAGGTGGGGGATGTGTGTCAGTGAGTGCCCTAGGCCAGGCCTGACTTTGCAGAGTAGGTCCCATGTTGGGCAGTGTTCTGAAGTGATAATCCTGCTACCTAGGTTGTCGGCATCCACTACTGGTCAGGGCTGTGTGGATCCAAGGTGTGCTACTGTTGATGGTATTTACCTCTCCCCATGCCCTGGTGGCTAGCATTATTGCTGGTAGTGAATTGCTTTGTGCGCAGGGCTCTGTGGTGTATACGCCAACGGTGGTATTGGTGCAGCCATTGACCAAGTGTATCCTTTGTCTCTTCCACCCCTTTTTGTTTGTCACCCTGTCCTTATGTGCATTAGCATCATCTGGCAGAGGAGCACAGGCACTGGCGGCAGAGGGAGCTGCATCCAACAGGACCCAGGAGGCAGAGTCCACCGACGCTGAAGGTACCAGTGGGACAGAGGGCGAGGAGAGTACCACAGAGGAGACAGGAGGGGACAGTTCAGACACAGATACCACCTCTGATGGAAGCTCCCTGGTTGTGGCGGGCACTTCTGTGACAACCCCAGCTACAGGTACAGCCGCCACCCCGGTACCAGCACCGCCATCCCAGCAGCCCCTCAGCGAGTTGCCTGTGACCGCTCACCCATGAGAGTGGGCATCTCCTTCGCCTCAGGCAACTCAGGCCCTGCCCTAGTTAGCCCTGCTGCCCTGAGTGAGGAGGCTATTGACCTCCTGCGATCCATATCTGTAGCGCAGTCAACCATTGTGAATGCCATCCAGAGGCTGGCAGCCCAAATGCAACAGACTAATGCATTCCTAGAGGACATTCACACTGGCTTGGCGGCCCAACAGAGATCAATCCAGGTTCTGGCCACCTCTCTGATGGCAGCCATTGTCCCTGTTTCCAGCCTCCAACTTCCTCTTCCCAATCCCATTCCCCTAAACCCCAAACCCCACCTATCCCAAGAAAACAGGAAGATGATCAAGCATACAAGACAACACACAAAAGTGGCACAGGCAAACACAAGCACCACACTTCATCCCACAGGCATTCACACGAACACCATCCAGATGTAGACATACCAACATCCACTGCCTCCACTGTGTCTCCGTCCTCTTCCTCCTCCACCTCCCTCGCAGTTCCGTCTACACTCACACCTGCATGCACTACACCATCATCAACTACCACCATCACCACCACACCCAGTAGAACACACACCTCATTTGCAGACACCACTACAATAGCCATGCACCCGTCCCCTGTGTCCTCTCCCACTGTGTCTGTCCCCCTCCCAAGGTACACAAATGTAAGCACTCAGACACCCAACAGCCATCCACCTCACAACAGCATCCAGACCATACACCTGCACCCAAACAAGCAGACAGACACCTCCTACAACCACTCCCTCTTCCTCCATTACCAAACATTTTCCCTCTTCCTGCCCCAGTGTCTCTAAGAAGCTTTTCATCTCCACCACAGACCTCTTCCCTCCCTCTCCCCCTGTCCTTCACATCTGGCCAGGATGCCAAAAACCCAGGCAAGCACCTCAGCCACCAAGTCCATGGGACCAGTAGTCTCCACATCCACTCGTGGTGGGAAAGGATGCAGGGCACCAGCCAGCCTCAAAGAAAGTGTGCCTGCCCCAGCTGCTGCTCGGAAGGGCAAAGAGCCTGCCCCAGCTGCTCTCCCAGCTGCTGCCCGGAAGGACAAGGAGCCTGCCCCAGCTGCTGCCCAGAAGGACAAGGAGCCTACCCTAGCTACTGCCCAGAAGGGCAAGGAGCCTGCCCCAGTTGCTGCCAGGAAGGGCAAGGAGCCTGCCCCAAGTACTGCCAGGAAGGGCAAGGGGCCTGCACCAGCAGGAAGGAAGGCCAAGGGGCCTGATGCAGGGACTCAGTCAGAGCTCCCACCACCAACCATGGTTTTGCAGCCATCAGAGGCTGCAGGGGATGGGCTAGAGCCTCCCCCCACCACCACCAGCAGCAGCAGCACCAGCAACAACGCCACCACCAGTGGGCAGCCATTCGAAGCTGCAGGAGATGGGCTGGAGCCTCCCCCCACCAGCACCGGCAGCACCAGCAGCACCGCCACCACCAGTGGGCAGCCATCCGAGGATACAGTGGATGGGCTGGAGCCTCCCCCCACCAGCACCAGCAGCACCACCACCTCCACCAGCAGCAGCATGAGCAGTACCACCACCACCAGTGGGCAGCCATCCGAGGATGTAGGAGATGGGCTGGAACTTCCCCCACCACCACCTGCAGTAGCAGCACTGCCACCACCAGTGGTCAGCCATCTGTGGCTGCAGGGGATGGGCTGGGGCATCCCCCCACTAGCAGCAGCACCACCACTACTACAGCAGCAGCAGCTGCACCACCACCACCACCAGTGGGCAGCCATCCGAGGCTGCAGGGGATCAGCTGGAGCTTCGTCCAACCACTATCAGCAGCAGCACTACTGCCACCACCAGCAGTGGGCAGCAGTCCAAGGCTGCAGGGGATGGGATGGAGCTTCCCCCCACCACCACCAGCAGCAGCACCACCACCAGTGAGCAGCCATCCGAGGCTGCAGGGGAGGGGCTGGAGCCTTCCTCCACCAGCAGCTGCAGCAACACCAATACCACTGCTGAGCAGCCATCACCGCCAGTGGACGGTCTGTAGTCGTGCCTCCATGGGCTGTTGGGCGGCCTGCGCCTGCAAATCCTGTGGGAATAACACCCAGCTGAGAGACTGTGATTTTGCACTCCCCAGGATCAGAAGCACAGAGCACGATGCCCCCTCCAGAACCTGTGAGTAAGCCACCCACTCACCCCATCCTCACCAGGCTCAGAATCACAGGGCATGATACCCCCTCCAGAACCAGTGGGTAAGCCACCCACTCAACCTATCCTCCCCAGGATCAGAAGCACAGGGCACGATGCCCCCTCCAGAACCAGTGGGCAGGCCACCCACTCATCCCATCCTCCACAGGATCAGAAACACAGGGCACGATGCCCCCTCTAGAACCAGTGGGTATGACATCCACTCACCCCATCGTCCCCAGGATAAGAAGCACAAGGCACGATGCCCCCTCCAGAACCAGTGAGTAAGCCACCCACTCACCCCATCCTCACCAGGCTCAGAATCACAGGGCATGATACCCCCTCCAGAACCAGTGGGTAAGCCACCCACTCAACCTATCCTCTCCAGGATCAGAAGCACAGGGCATGATGCCCCCTCCAGAACCAGTGGGTATGACACCCACTCACCCCATCCTCCCTTGGATCAATAGCACAGGGCACAATGCCCCCTCCAGAACCAGTGGGCAAGCCACCCACTCATCCCATCCTCCACAGGATCAGAAACACAGGGCACAATGCCCTCTCCAGAACCAGAGGGTATGACACCCACTCACCCCAGCCTCCCATGGATCAGAAGCACAGGGCACAATGCCACCTCCAGAACCAGTGGGTAAGCCACCCACTTGAGAGACTGTGGCCTTGCAGTCCCCAGGACCAAGCACATGGCATGTTGCCCCCTCCAGAGCATGTGGGCAAGTCACCCACTTGAGAGACTGTGGCCTTGCATTCCCCAGGACCAAGCACAGGGCATGTTGCCCCCTCCAGAGCCAGTGGGCAAGTCACCCACTTGAGAGACTGTGGCCTTGTACTCCCCAGGACCAAGCATAGGGCATGTTGCCCCCTCCAGAGCATGTGGGCAAGTCACCCACTTGAGAGACTTTGGCCTTGCACTCCCCAGGACCAAGCACAGGGCATGTTGCCTCCTCCAGGACCAGTGGTGTTGTTCCATCTGCCGGCTGAGGTGACCCCCCCCATTCCCTGTCCCCTTGAGGTGCCTGCCTATTTCTCAACTGATGCCCCGGCAGTGTTCTCTCCGTGTTGGTGCAGGTGACAAGCAGGGCCTTGGACTTTGGCCTGTGGCCCACGCACATTGAGGACTGGGCAGTGTCCCTTGTACTGTACATATGTATAAGTCATTAGATTAATTGTTCTTATTTCTATTGTATTTATATTATTACACTCACTTTCATCAATTCCTGTTGTCCTTGCATTATTCCTGAGGAGTACGGGGTAATTATGTTTTATTACTGCATCTGACTGTGTGTATGGTGTTGGGGTGGGGGTGTGTGTTGTGCATGTTTGTGTCACTCTCTTTTTCCTCCCTCCCCTGTGTGCTAGGCGGCTGTACTCACCGTGGTCGTCTTCGCCGTTGTTGGTGTTTGTGGTGGAGCAGGACGTAGAAAATCATTGGGAATATCTGAAGTTCAGGCTCCATGGTGGTGTGGTTATTCCCTGTGTCTCCAAAGATGAGTCCTTTCTCTTCTGTGTTCTGTTTCCACCAGGCTTTTGATGTCGTTGGTACCGCCCTGGAAAAGGTGGCATAACATTGACTTCCACCTGGCTGTAGGTGGCTACCGCCGAGGTGGCTGTTGTTTCTGTCCTAGCTGTCGGTGTGGTAAAGTGGCTGTCTGTCTCAGCTTGCACAGCCATGGTCATAATTTGGCTATAGTTACCACCAGCTTGTTGGTGGTATTACCGCCACTTTATCACCGACCGCCAGGGTTGTAATGAGGGCCATAGTGTATTCATCTGAGTTATTTGACATTATGGCCCTCATTACAACCCTGGCGGTCTGTGTTAAAGCGGCGGTAATACCGCCAATAGGCCGGCAAAAAAAAAAATGGAATCACAACCATGGTTGAAACTGCCAACACAGACAGCCACTTTAACACACCGACCGCCACGGCGGTAGAAACAAACACCGTGGAGGTAACCGCCAACAGACATGTGGAAGACAATGTACCACCCACTGTATTACAAGGCACCAATCTGCCAGCTTTTCCGGGGTGGTACCAACACCATCAAAAGCACAGCAGAAACAGTCTTTGAAACGGAAACCACTCACCTCTCAACACCCAACGAGGAACCAGGATGCCATGGAGCCCGAACTTCAGGTGTTACCAATGTTGGTTTACCTCCTCTTCTATCAGGAACATCAAAGATGGCAGCGACGACCACAGTGAGTACTGCACCTAGCATACAGGGGAGGGGGAGGAAAAAGAGAGTGACACACACACACAACACGCAACACCCCCACCCCCATCCTCACCCACACCACCATACACACAAATACATGCAACAGCATTACATATACACCACGTAACTCTCTGGAAGAACGCAAGGACCAAATGAAATGATTGTAATAAGTGTAATCATCGAAAATCCAGATAGGGCAACATGTCTGTAGGAGATCAATATATACAAATGTGTACAGCAACTACACAAGTCCGGATATTATTCCATTCAATGTCCATGGACCAGTTGTCCCAAAATGCATGGGCGAAGCCCACACATGACACCTGCCTCAAAATGGAGAGAACACTGCTGGGGCATCAGTTCGAAAAAAAACAGGCACCTAAGGAGGTACGGGGGGACACCTCAGCCGGATGATGGGATGACACCACTGCTCCACGAGGGGGCTCCATGCCCACTGCTTGCTCCTGGGGAGTGCAATGCCACAGTCTCTCAAGTCTCTCAAGTGGGTGGTTTGCCCACTGCTTGGTCCTGGGGAATACAAAGCCACAGTCTCTCAAGTAGGTGGTTTGCCCAATGCTTGGTTCTGGGAAGTGAAAACCCACAGTCTCTCAAGTCTCTTAAGTGGGTGGTTTGACCACTGAATGGGGTTCGTACTTCCTTGGCGATGGCATGCCAAATACCCTTCTTCTGGTAGGCGCTGACCTAGAGGAAAAGTGAAGTGAGGATGGATTTTACTCCCCCGTCCGGTTCTTCTTAATCATTGGCCACAACTTCCCACCCTGGCCCAGAAACACATACACTGACCATCCTCACATGCTGGCCTCTGACCACGCCCGTATCTTCCATCCACGCCACTCCATACATTCATGTCCCATCCATCATGCTCACAGTGTACTCACCTGTTTGTCTGGACGACCGTAGAGTAGCGTGTACTGGGGGAGGACCCCAGCCACCAGGTTGTCCAACTCCTCCCCGGTGAAGGCAGGGGCCCTTTCTCTAGACACTATAGCTATTGTCACTTCCAGACTCAAGTCACAGCAGCACTTGCAGTGTAGGTCCTCTCCAGTTGAAGGTCAGGTATCAAGTGAGTGAACAGATAGAAAATGGTGGTCACGTCTACGGCGGTGCGTTCGGTCACCACTGGCATACATCGTCATTGGCTCATGGAACCCATAGGGCCCAATAATAACTAATGCTGAATTGTGCCGCGGTCTTCGTCCGACTAACGCGACACTGCACAATGCCAGCGCAGTTACCTCAGTTCCCCTTGTCCCTCCTTACATGTCAGGAAGCCGCTATTTCAGGGGGCCAACTAACTGTGTCACATCACTTTTGTGCAGGAATACGGACAGACAGCGCCACACACCGATTACATCACAATTGTTCTAAGCACCCTTGTGAAACCTATGTGGTGTATGACCCTCTGCTCATCCTTCTCCTCCATAGGGCACGTCCGCTGGGGCAGCTAATGAGATGGCATCATCCTCCGGTGTACAGACCCCTGGTGGACCTGTCGACAATGGAAGACAGACACATCATTATCACCTACAGACTTGATCGTGCCACAATCCATGAACTGTGTGCCCAGTTGGAGCCAGACCTGATGTCAGCTATGCGCCATCCCACAGGAATCCCCCCTCTAGTGCAGGTCCTGTCAGTACTCCATTTCCTGGCCAGTGGATCCTTTAAAACAATAGTGGCCATGGCATCAGGGATGTCACAGCCAATTTTCTCGAACGTGTTGTCCAGAGTGTTGTCTGCCCTGCTGAAACACATGTGCAGCTACATTGTTTTCCCCCAGGTGGAGGATTTGCCCACAGTGAAAGGTGACTTCTATGCCCTGGGACATATCCCCAACATCATTGGTGCCATTGATGGTACACATGTGGCATTTGTCCCACCCTTCAGAAATGAACAGGTGTACAGAAACCACAAAATCTTCCATTCCATGAATGTGCAGATGGTGTGTTTGGCAGACCAGTACATCTCCCATGTGAATGCCAAGTATCCTGGCTCAGTGCATGACGCTTACATTTTGAGGAATAGCAGCATCCCTTATGTGATTGGCCAACTCCAGAGGCACCGTGTGTGGCTAATAAGTGAGCCCAAAGTCCCCACACAGTTTGAATAGGTGTCTGGGTATGGGAGAGTCCCTAATGGTTGGTGTGTGTCTAACAGATACCCCTCGATATTTGGTGGTGACTCTGGTTACCCCAACCTGTCATGGCTACTGACCCCAGTGTGGAATCCCAGGACAAGGGCAGAGGAATGTTACAATGAGGCAAATGGGCAAACTACGAGGAAAATAGAGCGCACTTTCGGCCTCCTGAAGGCCAGGTTCGGATGCCTCCATCTGACATGCTCCCTATACTACTCAACGAAGAAGGTGTGCCAGATCTTGGATGTTGTATGTTGCGCAAACTGGCTTTGCGACGCCAGGTGCCTTTTCTGTAGGAGGATGGGCCTGATGTTGGTTTTGTGGCAGCTGTGGAGCCTGTGGACAGTGAGGAAGAGGAGGCAGAAGAAGAAGATATAGACAACCGAAACAACATCATCATGCAATACTTCCAATGAGACACAGGTAAGAGACTGGAACTGCTCCTCTCATATCAGACTACAGTAGGACATTGCAGGATTCTGCCTTTTTACCTCTGTGTATGGACAGTTCACTTTGGCTTTCCATTTCACAGATCTGGGTCCCATTTTCTGCCTTCTGCTATGTTAACTGCTGCCCAACAACTGTCGAACATTTGTATGTGAAAATGAACATTCACGTTGCTATTTTTCAGAGAGGTTGCAATAACACATTTGTGAAAGTACAGACTGATTCCAGATTGATTTGTGATTCAAGGGTGTTTATTTTTGTGCTAATAAGTGGAGGGGGATGTGCAATGGGCTGCGGTGATAGTGGAGGAATGTCCATGGTGGAGTCCAGTCTACAGTATTGGTATCACAGGTGCATTGTCCAAGGGAGCATAGGAAGTGGAGTAATGGCAGTTCAAGATTGTCAGGGTGACATAGTGGGACAGAAGAGTGACAATCAGGAGAGTCTTATTTCCTGGCGGGGGTCTTGGATATATTCTCTGTCTTGTGCCTGGATCGCAGGGACCGTTTGGGGGGTGGTTCTCTTTCTGCAGGGGGTGGGGTGCTAGTGGCCTGTTGGTCCTTTGGCAGGACCTCCTGTCCACCAGCGCCGGCGGAGGGGGAGGGCTGTTCATCATTCAGGCTAGTGTCAGGGGCGTGTTGGTGTACCACTGTGTCCCTCATGGTGTTGGCCATGTCTGCCAGCACCCCTGCAATGGTGACCAGGGTGGTGTTAATGGACTTCAAGTCCTCCCTGATCCCCAGGTATTGTGTCTCCTGCAGCCGCTGGGTCTCCTGAAACTTGGCCAGTACCGTGCCCATGGTCTCCTGGGAATAGTGGTATGCTCCCATGATGTTGGAGAGTGCCTCATGGAGGGTTGGTTTCCTTGGCCTATCCTCCCCCTATCGCACAGCAGTCCTCCCAGATTCCCTGTTATCCTGTGCCTCTGTCCCCTGAACCGTGTGCCCACTGCCACTGACCCCAGATCCCTGATTGTCTGGGGTTAGTTGGTTTGCCTGGGGTCCCTGTAGTGTTGGACACACTGCTGATTGACATGTCCTGGGGACAGTGGCATGGGCTCACTGGGTGGGTGCTGTGGTGGTGTTTCCTGAGTGGGTTGGTTCAGTGGTGGTTTGTGACTGTGGCAGGGGAACTGACTGTCCAGACGTCCCTGATGGGCCGGGCTGGACATCTTGATCCAGGCGTGCAGAGGTGCTGTCGTCACTGTGGGCCTCTTCTGTCAGAGGACTGGATATGTCTGGCACCTCCTGTCTGGTGACATTGGGTAGGGGTCCTGTTGGGGTGTAAATGCATAGTTATTGTATCTGTGTGTGCCATCTTGTGCAATGGGTGAGTTACCCTTTACTCTTGTGCTTGCATTATTGTCTTTGCCCTTATGTGATTGGTGATTTTGGGGCCTGGGTGAGTATCTGTGCTGGACATGCTTTGGTGATGGGTGTCCATGCATTGGTGTATCATGCAGGCCTTGGTTTTGGGATGTGTGGATTGTGATAGTGGGTTATCTTTGGGGTGTTGGGGTGATGGGTGTGAGGGTTGGGCTAGAAGTTTGTGATAGCATGCAGGTAGGGTGGGGGGGATATAGTAGTAAATATTTGCCTTACCAGAGTCCAGTCCTCCAGCTACTCCTGCGAAGCCCTCAGGATGCATGATCACCAAGACTTGCTCCTCCCATGTTGTTAGTTGTGGGGGAGGAGGTGGGAGTCCACCGACAGTCATCTGTACTGCTACCTGGTGCCTGGATACCACGGAACGTTCCTTCCCCTGTAGGTCATTTCACCTCTTCTTGATGTCATCCTGTGTTCTTGGATGCTGTCCCACTGCGTTGACCTTGTTGACAATTCTCCCCCATAGCTCCATCTTCCTAGCAATGGATGTCTGCTGCACCTGTGATCCGAATAGCTGTGGCTCTACCTGGATGATTTCCTCCACCATGACCCTGAGTTGGAGTGCCAACCTGGGGTGTCTTTGAGGTGCCATAATGTGGTGTGGGTGATGTGTGAGGTGATGTGTTGGTTTGTGTTCTTTGAGGTGTGTGGATGTTGTATAAGTGATGGTGTTGTGTGCCTGTGGATGCTGGTGTTCTTTTTCCTATTCTCTCTCTCTCTGCTTCTTCCTAAACAATTGTTGTACGGGGTTGTGGGTAATGTGAGTGTGTATTTTATAGTGGTGTGATTGTGTGGGTGTGGTGTGTGTATGTGTATCAGGTGTGTGTATTTTGAATTGTCCAATGTGGTTGTGTTTTGTAAATGTGTATGTATTTTGAGCGTGACTGTATGTACCGCCAATGGATTACCGTGGTTAAATGACCACCGTGTTGATTCGTGGGTCGTGATAGTGTGGGCATATTCCTGTTGGCGTGATGGTGGAGGTTTTGCTATCTCCAGTTTATCACTGACCTTTGGTGTGGCGGACTTGTGTGGGTGTCTGTATCGTGGCGGATTACGAGCTGTGTGTCGTAATGCCTGTAGCAGATTTCCAACGCAGCCATAGTATCTTGACGGCCGTTAGCACAGCGGTAAGCAGGATTTACTGCCAAGGTTGTAATGAGGCCCTATGTAAGTTGTGCAAAGAATAAGTTAGGTGTGTGTTTGGAAAGCAACATGCTGTGTTGTATTTGAAGTGAGATGTTTTTACTTTTATGGAACATGACTACTGGTGATGGACTGAGCAGGTATGGAGTAGGGGAGGCATGATACTTTGTTGTAGTAAACTCCATTTCCTTAAAATGAGTTATTGATAGGCAGCGATGATATGTGTGGGGAGAGATTGTAGAAGTAGCCAATTCATCTTGTGCATGATGCTTTTGAGTTACTGGTGAACTGATGGGATGGTGATGTAGTGGTCAGATGGTTGGCTGATGTAGCTGAGACTATGGACATATGGGAATATTGGAAGTATCTAGGTATGACACAATGTAGCCTTTCAATGGTTTCTACCAGGGGCTTTGTTTGACATAGATGTGTTGTTACTGTTGTGTATGTGGTAATGAATGTATACGTTAGGAATGTGATGACCTCTCTCTCTCTGTTTCTGTGTATCAGCATCGGCAGGTGAAGGAGATGGGGCACAGCTGAGTGGGGAATCTGCTGGCCACAGGACCTGGAGTGCTGAGACCACCGACAGCGAGGGACCCAGTGACATGTAAGGCGAGGGGAGTGCTACGGGGGAGACAGGATCCACATCTTCATCATTGGAATCCTCCTCCAGTGGACACTCCCTGGTGGTGCTGACCCATCAGGTCCACTCCAGCACCATCTAAGTCCACTACACCCCTTACTACGACTGCCCTCCCTGTAGCTCCCCACCCAGTTGGCCGTGCCGCTCACCCAAGAGGGTGGGCATCTCATTTGCCGCAGGCACCTCTGCCCCTGTCCCTGCCCCTCTCTGCCCTGCTGCCTTTAATGAGTAGGCTATTGACTTCCTGAGGTCTATCCCTGTTGGTCAGTCGACCATTGTGAAGACTATCCAGGGACTTGTAAATCAGATACAACAGAGTAATGTATTTCTGGATGGCATTCAGGGTACACTGGCTGGCCTACACAGATCCTTTCAGACTGTGGCCTCCAAACTAACAGCAGCGAGTCACCCTTTGTCTCCCGCCCCCACTCCACCTCCTCTTCTCAAACCCCTCTTACCTGACCCAGCCAAAGCACACACACAGAGAGGCATGCATCCACCTCATCATCCACGGGTAGCTCAGATAAACATAAGGGCCACAAGATACACCACCGGCATGCACACAAGCAACATACTCTTGCACACGCAGCAACAGTCACTACCTGCCCTGATACCCCCACCATCACCAGCATCACTGACAGCACACCTGACACAGCTAAAGACACTGCACCAACATTCCCAGATCCAGCCACCACACCAATCCTAACCATAGACACCACCACAGAAGATCCTCAGACATCCATCCCAGTCACCACACCCAAGACATCACAACCACTAACACTCTTACATGCAGCAAATCCACCATACCTGCAGTCACCACCCCAACAGACAGTCACCCACCTACCACGGCATCCCCCGTGGCTACTCTCTCGTGAGGATCTAAAGGCGCTGGGGGGATAGTAGGGACCTCATCCGAAGAGTCATGTTTTGAGGTTCTTCCTGAAGATGGTGAGTGAGGGGCTCTGTCTGAGGTGCAGAGGTAGGTTGTTCCAGCTTTTTGCTGCAATGTAGGTGAAGGATCGTCCTCCGGCGATGCTTTCGCTGATGCAAGGGATGGTGGCCAGGGCCAACTGGGGGGAGCAGAGGGATCTGGTGGGGTTCTGGAAGGAGAAATAGTGGTTCAGGTAGGCTGGCGCTGCATTGTGAATGTCCTTGTATGTGTGGGTGAGTACCTTGAATGTGATTCATTTCTTGACCTGTAGTCAGGTGTTGGGAGATGTGTTCTCAGTGTGGGAGGTCCAGAATGAGTCTGGCGTTGGTGTGCTGGATGAGTTGTAGTTTTTTGATGTTTCTAGTTGAGGTATTGGTGTAGAGGGCGTTGCCGTAGTCAAGCTTGCTTGTGACTAAGGCGTGGCTGACTGTCCTGCGACAGTCAGCTGGGATCCCTCTGAAGATCTTCTGAAGTTTTTGGAGTGTGTGCCAGCAGGAGGAGGAGACTGAATTTACCTGGATAGGGAGGAGTCAAGGATAATGCCTACGTTGCGGGCGTGCTCAGTTGGTGCAGGGGGCACTGATGGATGTGGGCCACCAGGAGACGTCTCAATCTGAGGTGGCGTTTCCAAAGATGATGAGCTCAGTCTTGTCGGAGTTGAGCTTGAGGCAGCTTTCTCTCATCCAGGTGGCGACAGCTTCCATTCCTGAGTGGAAGTTCCTTTAGTTGTGTATCATCAGAATATGACAAGATGTTAATACAGTGGCTTTGGATGATGGCTGCCAGAGGGGCCGTGTATACGTTGAACAGTGTGGGGCTCAGTGAGGATCTGTGGGGGACTCCTCAGTTGACTCCTGTGGGTCTGGATGTGTACGGCGGGAGTCTGACCCTCTGAGTCCTCCTGGAGAGGTAGGAGTGGATTCATTCCAGAGCTCTTGTGTGGATTTCTATTTTGTGGAGTCTGGTGTGCAGAGTTCTGTGGGAGACCGTGTTGAAGGCTGCTGAGAGGTCAAGGAGTATGCAGTGTGGCCATGGTCTCGGAGTAATCGGATGTCATCTGTGGCTGCCAAGAGGGCTCTCTCCATGCTGTGGTTGGTGAGGAAGATGGACTGGAAGCTGTCCAGTGAGTTTTTGGCCTCACTGAAATTCTGAAGTTGCACGTTGATTGCTTTCTCCAGTACTTTGGTGGGGTAGGGTAGCAGTGAGATGGCACGGAAATTCTTTAGTTTTGATGGGTCAGCCAAAGGGGAAGGTGCCAGTGTGGATAGAGCTGTTAATTGTGTTCTGGAGCTCGGGCGATGGATGCACTGGCTATGATGTATATGTGGTGTGGGCAGGGGTCTGTGGGGGCTCCAGAGTGGGTGCTGTTCATGATTTGGACTGTTTCCTCTGTGCTGTAGATGGTCTGGGTGCGTTCTGGGGGGGCCGGCGTTCGTTCACTGGTCCCTGTGCCAGGATTTTCCATGAGGAAGCTGTTGTAGATGTCCTAGATCTTGCAGTGGAAAAAGGTGGTGAGTTTGTCGCAGAGGTCCTGTGAAGAGGGGATGCTGGTAGCTTTGGAGTGGGGATCTGTGAACTCGTTGATTACTGAGAAGAGTTCCTTAGAGTTGTGTGTGGAGAAGTTGATGCGCTCCTGGATTGCGTCCTTCCTTGCGTCCTTCAGTTTTCGGTGGTGAGCGGTGGCTGCTGCTCTGAAGGAGGCAAGGTCTACGTTGGTTTGGCTGTTCCACTTTTTCTCTAAACATCTGTGGGTAGGCTTTTATTCTTGGAGTTCAGTGGTGATCCAGCTGACTTTCTTAGGTACGCATTTGGCCGATATCAGCCAGAAGGGGGCTAGAGTGTCACTGCATTTGGTGATCCATGCATTGAGATTGCACACTGCTGTGTTGGCATCATCGGAGGAATGCGGGAGGGATTTGGAGAGAGATGAGGTGAGTTACTCGTTGGTGATTCTGTTCCATTTCCTGCGGGAATTCCTGGTGTTGTGGATAAGGCTGCTGAGTGCAGTGATTATGAAGTATTTTCAGCAGTGGTCGGTCCAGTCTGGGGTGAAGATGGTCTCGATGATGATCCAGTTGCTTGAGGTAAAAATAAGGGTCCAGTGTGTGTTCTGCGATGTGTGTGGGTGCAGAGACCAGCTTTCTGAGGCCGAGGGTGGCAAGGTTGTTGAGTAGAGCAGTAGTGTTTGGATCAGCATGGTCCTCGTGGTATAAATTCAGCTGCTGAGGAGGAAGTAGTCGTCTGACACCAGCGATGTCTACAACGTCATCTATGGAAGCTGGGTGGGGGCCTGATGGCCTGTACACCAGGGTGCCGAGGATGGAGGAGTTGTGGTTGGAGTGGGCTAGAAAATGAAGGTGTTCCATGGTGGTGTATTGTTCTTCTGGGAAGGCCTTGACACATAGTGAGGACTTGTGTACGATGGTGAGTCCTACGCCCGGGTGGCAGGGCAGGTCCCTCCTTAGGATGCAGTATCTATCGGGAATAGCGATGACGATGTCTGGTTCTGAGGTGGGGTTTGTCCAGGTGCTGGTAAGTTAGGCGATGTCTGGTCGGGCAGTGTTGATCAAATCCCAGAGTTTGGTGGTGTGTTTGTGGAGGGAATGGATGTTCAGGAGCAGGCAGTTAATGGGGTTGTGGAGGTTTTTGGTACCTCTGTGTGTGAAAAGTACCTTCAGCTGTGTAGGCTGGCGCTGAAGTTGCAGTTCCTGCAGGTGAAAGGTCTGTGGGTGTCCTTTGGGGAGAAGATGCAGCAGTTGCTGAGACGTCCGGTGTTGAGGCAGAGGTGGGTCTCAGCATCATAATGGAGGCCGGCCAGGGGATGGTTCAACAGAGATCCAGGGTTCCTGGTACTGGATGCAGTCCGGGCTTGGACAGGTATGGACGGGTTTGCCTTTGGTGCACCATTGGCACACCAGTGGCGCAGTCGCGCTGCGGCCACCAATAAGAAGGGGAGGGGTGGGGGAGCGGTCAGCTGGCAGGTAGGACTATGAGAAAGGTGCTTCTTGGGGGTGGGGGGGTAGTGGAAAGGAGGGGATAAGTACAAGAAAAGGAAAAACTAGTGAACAAAAGGCAGAAAAGCAAGAGTGAAAGAGGGCAGAGGAAGGTCGGAGAGATGTAAAAGAGAAGGAAAAACGAGTGAGAAAAGGCAGAAAAAGCAAGAGTGAAAGAGCGACAGAGGGAAAATACTTACTTGTGATGGCCACTAGACCACCAGGGATGAGACGCAGAGACAACCTTGTGGGTGGAGGAGGTCCTCGAACTGAGAGTCAGGAGGATCACAGTTCGACCCAGGCAAAAGGCAGAGGCAGCAGCAGCCAAAGGAGCTGGTGAGAGCAGCAGACACTGACCAGGAGGTCAGTACAGTTCACCGCCCCTCATCCCCTTACACATAAACACCATCATTCACCCACCCAATATACACCCACACGCTTACCTCCCACACACACGGATCCATGACAACCACACCATGTCAGACAACCAATTCCACACCCTCCACTCCCAAACCCCCTTCTGATGACTGTCCCTGTGTGTCTAAAAATGTGCTACTTTCATGTTTTGACCTATTCCCCATCCCTCTTCCCGGTGACACCCCTAAATGCTCAGTTTGTGGCTCCCCGGGCCCATCTCTTTCACCTCAAGGGCCTTAACTACGGTCCTGCAAGTATGCATGTCCCTTTTCCTTACCGAGAAGTCGACCCCTCCCAAGAGATCCCAACCCTCCCCTAAGCCTGGACCTAAATCTCCCCTCCCAAGCCAAATCCCAAAGGACCCCCTCCCAAGCCTAAACTCAAACTCTCCCCCTCACTCTCCTTGCCTGCCCCCTTGATGACCCTACCTGTGGAGTTTACATGGCATTCAGGAGTCTTGTTCAGGGCACACAGATATGAATCAACTGCATGTTGCACTATTTTTACTTGGACATTTTCATATATGTTCTAACTTTTAATTGCTAATTGGACGAACCAGTTGTTGGTTTCAACGTTGCATATTAGTCCTGCATTTCATGGGCATATTTGGGAATGACTGACATTGTTTGTGTGACTATTTGTGTGTAAGTGGTGCTTGTGCTACCTGTTTTGTCTGGGCAGCATGTGAGGTTGTATGGAGTGCTTTTGTCCACTAGTGAATGGTGTGTGTTGTGTGATGGCCATATGTATGTTGGTGACATGTTCTTGTCATTGTATTGAGTGGCGTTTGTGTTGACATGTGTTTGTTGCAGCATTGTGTGGCTTTGTGTGCTTTTACTGTGGGCATGTGCGTGTTTGGTGAATGGTCTGTCAGATACTTTGTGATGTGTGTTTGCTGGATAAGTCGAATACTGCATAGTATGGTTGTATGGTTGTATGCATTATTTCCCTGTTGGTGGTACGTTGTGTTGTATGTGTGATTTGTTGATGGGTAGTGTCTATTTTGAGTGCTTGCCAATGCATCAATGGTGTTGCGGTTGTGGTGTTGTAGTGATGTTTTGTGGTCAATCAATCAATCAATCAATCAATCAGAGTTTATAAAGCGCAGCCACTCACCCGTTAGGATCTCAAGGCGCTGGTAGGGGGGGGTGTAGCATGTACCGGAAGTGGAGTGAAAAAGCTTTGTTTTCAGTTCCTTCATGACCCTGGGGAGGGAGGTGGTTTGTCTGATGTGGATGGGTAGGCCGTTCCAGGTGGTAGTGGTGAGGTAGGAGAAGGAACGTCCTCCTGTTCTGGTTTTCCTGATGAGGGGTACTTCTGCAAAAGAGAGCTGGGCTGAGCGTAGGGTCCTGTAGGGTGCGTGGAAAATGTGTCACTGGTTAAGGTAGACAGGTCCGGTGTTGTGGAGGGCTTTGTGTGCGTGGGTGAGGATTTTGAAAGTGATTCTTTTCTCAATAGGGAGCCAGTGCAGCGTGCGTAGGTGTTGTGAGATGTGGCAGTGTTGGGGTAGGTCGAGGATCAATCTGTCTGCAGGGTTCTGGATGTTTTGAAGTTTGCGGGTGAGTTATTTGTTGATTCTGGCATAGAGTGTGTTGCCGTAGTCCAGTCTTCTGGTGATGAGGGCGTGTGTGATGGTCTTTCTATGCTTGAGGGGGATACATTTGAAGGTCTTGTGTAGGAGGCTGAGGTTACAGAAGCAGGTGGAAGTGACTGAGTTGATCTGATGGTTTATGCTGAGGTCAGGGTCCAGGTGGGTTTCCGAGGGTGGGTGGCCACCAGGAGACACTCCATGCATTGGGTTGAGGGCCCAGGATGAGTACCTCAGTCTTGTTTGTGTTGAGTTGAAGGCAGCTATCTCTCATTCAGTTGGCAACTGCTTTCATGCCCTTGTGGAATTTTGTCTGGCCTTGTCTGGTTCATTGGAGAGGGAGAGGATGAGTTGGGTGTCATCGGCGTAGGAGATTATGTTTATTTCATAGCTTCTGACAATGGTGGCTAGCAGGGCCATGTAGACGTTGAATAGTGTGGGGCTAAGGGAGGATCCGTGGGGCACTCCGCAAGTGGTGGGTGTGGGTTCTGCGAGGAAGGGGGCGAATCTCTCTCATTGAATTTTGCTGGAGAGGAAGGATTGGATCCAGTCGAGGGTCTTGTCTCTAATGCCGGCGTCATGGTGTCTTCTTGTCAGGGTGTGATGGGAGGCTGTGTCAAATGCTGCCAAGAGGTCAAGTAGGATGAGTGCCACCATCTCTCCCTTGTCCAGTAGGGAGCGGATGTCGTCTGTTCTGGACAGGAGCGCAGTTTCAGAGCTGTGGTTGGTGTTGTATATTGTTGTGTGTGTCTGTGCTAGTGCTGTGTTTTTGGGAGTAGGTGTGTGTTTGTGATGTGTGTGTGTGATGCCCATAGTGTGTGTACTGTGTATGTACGTGTGTGCATGTGGCTGTCTGGTAGTGTGTGTGTCAGTGTCAAGTTATGTGTGTGTTTCCCTCACCCCCCCATTCCCGATTGGTATGCTGTGTGCTTACAAACTTTACATCAGTGACAGGTAAGTGTGTGTACTGAGGGTTGCTGTCATCGTCTTTGATGTTGATTTTGGTGTCTCTAGGCGAGTAGGAACAATGGGAAGACGTGCAGTTCAGGTTCTATGGCGGCTTTCTGAAGTTGAGTGTCTCTTTTTATGCAGTTTGTTTCCGTCTGGGTTTCCATGGTGGTGAGACCATGGCAGAAACCTTGGAGGTGTGCAACCTCATAATCTGTCTGGCAGAAACATGGTCTCCTATGGCATGCAGGTGACTACCGTCGTCAGTGGTGGCCAGACTCCATTGGCGGTGCCAGCGGTGCTTTGACTGTGTTCTATTGGGAATTCCGCCATGGTCAAAATATGGCGGTCTTCTTCACCAGCCTGTTGGTTGTGCAACTGCCACTGCCAACATAGAGGCCATGGTACTGCCAAACTTGTAAGGAGGCCCTTAGTCTGAAGGTAAAATTCTGACTGAAGCCTCCCGCTCACTGTAGCTGAACAGGGCTCCATCACGGTTGGCCTCAAAGTTTGACTTTGCCCCGGTAGAGTGCGACCAGATGTCCAGATTGGCGCTTTTAGTTTCTATTGGCTAAAAAAACATTTAGGGGGTCATTATGAATCAGTGATAATGTGGCCCGACACCAAGACCCTGGCAGTTAGACCATCAGGGTACCACCAGCACCACCAGGATCTATGTTCTGGACAGTCTGGCGGTGGCAGAGATCACAATCAGCCAGGGCAGCGCTGAATGCAGCACCGCCTTGACCTTGTTCTTCGCCAGCCTTTTCTTGGCCATGAAAAGGCTGGCGGAGAACAGGTGCAGGGGTGCCCCTTCACTGCCCAGCACCATTGCCAGACTGAAGTACTGGGTTTTTCAGAACCCAGTGGTGCCAGGGAACACACCCTAAGACTTCGAGTCCTTCCTGTTTCAGACTACAGAAACACAGAGTCTTCTTGGTGAAGTCAAAGATCTTGTTTATTGGCTGCAGCCAGTAACAGGTATCCTAGAAGTACAACACGGTGTATATTCTCAGGAGACTGCTGCTTTTGCAAAGCTAACCTTCTCTTTTATACAAAATATTATGCTTTGGGCAAACATTCCTTATTTTACAGTTGACCATTCACATATTTTCACTACAAAGAAAAGGCAGGGTTATGATGACAAGCCCATATTTCTGTTTGTCCAGCCCTCAATCAATTACCGGGCAAGGCTCGGTACTTTCATCAGATATCAACGGAACCCCAATATAAACAGGTACCTCCTCCTTGTAAAGCAAGTCATAAAGAAAGAAACAGGGACAGGTGTGTGTAAGATTAGGCATGGTTTGTGTGTGATGAAAGGTTTCATGATGTGTTGACCCTTGATACTAATCTCATTCGGCCACTGGGAAAGAAACTGGCCGAACAGGTTTGGCTTCAGGCAGTGGAGTCAGCTTGCCCAGGTCACAGAGGAGTCAGCAAAGATGTACGTGTCCTTCAGACTCGTTTTCAGCAATAGACATTGGCCTATGTGAGGGCAATCACAAAATGGCTGTCGTTTAAATGGAACACGAGGGTTCAGGACAGAAACTCTGATATTCGGGTGATTTCGTTACACGAATATGAATACAATGCTTGTGCATACTATTCTAATCATTCTCGGTCTGCTGATACCAAAATCGTTGTGATACGACGATGTTTATAACACGGGTCCAGAATTTTCAGTACCACAAGACCGCCATGGCAGAGGTAGTCCTGACTGCCTCAGAGAGGCTGGCAGTCTAAAGACCATCAGCCGCATAATGAGGCCCTTTTTCTCCTAAGTTAAGCCTTATTGCTCGTTAAACTACCAAGGGTTGAGCCGGGATTCATTTATTGAGATCTTGACTGGACCTAAGTGGGAGAGTTGTGGCCTATTGCTAAGTGTAGGTTCCTACCTGCCCTTACCAAAAATCCACTTTTCAGCATTTTTGGTGCACAGTGGTGGGTTCCAGTACTTGTGTTCAGTATCACACTACAGTTTAAAGTAAAACAAATCAGAAATCCTCTAAATTGTCTTAGTCCAAAAATTATTTTTGATTTTTAATTTGGACTAGTTTCAATTATTGAATTTTTTTAACTCTTCATTCCAATTTTTGCAAGAGTCTTTTGTGTGACTCAAAACTAGGGTAGCTTGTTCTGGCTAGCCTCCCCACATTAACAGTAGTCCAGCTTAGGGGGTTGTGTACTGAGAGGGGGTTGCCTGCAGCCACTAATCTCAGAAAGAATGTGTTGATCAAATCCCGGACAGTCTGAGCTGTGGCCAAAGTGTTAGACACAGAGGAAGCCCCATGCCAGCTCCAATCACTAAGGGGAGGGAGGGCATCTAAACCTTAGTTAGGGTGGAGGAGAAAGACAGGTCCTCACCACACACATTCACCATGGCCAGGCCAAAAGATAGTTGAGGGAGGGGAATCCCTTCAGGAGAGATCTGTCTCTCAGGGAGAACGAGCTGGAAACCCAGCTGGCATATGTAGCTTTGGAGTCAGAAATTCTGGCCCTAGAAAAGAAAAAGTGGGCAAGGGAAGAGCATACACATGGTGGCAGTAAAGAAGACTTGGAGATGTCCAGGGTGTTGGATTTTGTCCCACTTTACCCAAGGGGGTGGTTCCTGTGTACAAGGAGGGGAATGATATAGACACATGATTGACAGCCTTTGAGAGGGCTCTCAGATGAGAAGGGTTAAGTCCCAATATTTGGGTTCACTCCTATGGGAACTGAACCCAGTATCTTGGAGGGATAGGCTGACCCTAAGGGAAAAGGAAACAGATTCCTATCCCAGTATGAAGAAGTGTTTAAACAGGAAGTTTGGTCTGATTACAGAGCAATACAGGCTCACTTTCAGGGGCATCTAGAAGACAGCTACCCAATCCTAGGTTCATTTTGTGTTCATCTCAGAAAAGGCACTAGAGGGCTGGATTCGGGGCAACAAGGTACATACTTTTGAGGGGCTATTTAATTTGATTATGAGAGATCTCCTTTTAACTAACTGTGTCCAAGAAAGGTTGCACCAGTATCTAGTTAATTCTAAGTTGAACAACCCCAGAGAGCTGGGGGAGGCCGCAGATGAATGGTTGAGAACCAAAGTTAACCAGAAAACCCCCATGGGTGATCATGAAAAATGAAAGACATGGCTCTTCTAAAGGGAAGACCCCAGGAAAAGACCACGGGGTCCTCACAAGAGTCCCCCAAACCTGCACAGGGAGGGAACCCCAAAGCCATGCCACGTCTAGGGAAAGAAGTACCAGAGGAAGCATTATGATCCTGTCAAGGCAGGAAAGTTCTAAGAACTTGCCAAGACTGGCAAGTGTTTTGAGTGTGACCAGCCTGGACACAAAAGAGGGGTTTCTGTCTGTTCAGGAAGCACCCCACTGGTGGGCAATCCCACAGGATTGCTAATGTAGGTGTGCTGGTGGAAGTTGGCCCAGGGTTGGGATCAGGGTACACAGAGGTAACCTTAGTGTACGTGGGTAGGGTGGACATTGCGCTATGGCCACCTTACCTCCCAGCATCGAGAGGTAAAGGCAGAGGCCTAAAGTCAATGGGACTGAGGTGGAGGCTCTGTGAGATATAGGCGTCAGTGAGACTATGGTCATAGAAAATCTGTTTTCTCCAGAGCAGGTCTTACCTGGTGTATTCCACCAGGTAACATATGCAGACAGTACAACCAAGTTCCATCCCATAGAATGGTGAGCTTAGAATGGGGAGGTATGACTGGCCCTAAAAAGGTGGTTGTTACTCCTGCCCTCCCAGTAGAGTGTTTGCTGGGAAATTATATGAAAATATCTGAGTGGTCAGAGGTGGGAAGAAGGTTCCATGCACAGATGCTAGACCTCCCTGAATGGGTGTGTTTTGTGCCCAGATCACAAGCAGCATATCAGGGAAGTGCTGGAACAATGGGCCAAGCCTCTAAGAGCAAGAGAAAAGGCAAAGGGTCTGTCTTCCCAGCCGCAAAAGGTACAGAGGTTCAGGAGGAATCCAATCCTGAGGGGGAGGATCTGACCTCTGAGAGAGGGACCCCTCCCCTGCAAGCTCTGTCTGACTTGGCAGAATTGAAAGGGTTCCACAAGGTTTATTGGGAGGATGGCGTACTCTACACTGAGAGAAGGGACCCTAAACCAGGGGCACCCAGGAGAGTGGTCGACCCCCAGAAGTATAGAGAATTCCTCCTAATTCTAAGCCATGACATTCCCTTGGTAAGACATCTGGGGCAGACCAAGACCTGGATCATGTTGGTCAACCACTTTTACTGGCCCCATATGTCAGAAGTCAAGGACTTTTGCAGCTCCCTTGTCACCTGTAAGGCAAGTGGCAAGACAGAGGGCAAGCCAAAGGCTCCCTTAACTCCACTGCCCATTGTTGGGACTCCCTTCGAGAGGGTGGGGATTGACATTGTTGGTTCCCTAGACCAACCACCTGCCTCAAGTAACAGATACATTTCGGGGGTAGTGGACCATCCCACCAGGTATCCAGAGGCAATACCCCTCAGGACTGTCACTGCTCCAACAGTGGATAGGGCCCTTCTTGGTGTGTTCACCAGAGTAGAATTCCCAAAGAAGGTGGTCTCAGTTAGGACCACAAACATCATATCTGCCTTTCTGACAGCAATCTGGGATAAGTGTTGTGTTACCTAACTTCACTACCCTCTATCATCCACAGACTTCTGGTGGAGAGATTTAACAAGAACATGAAGGGCATGATAATGGTTTGGTCTGACAAACTCTGGAGGCATTGGGATGTTCTGGTAACCACAGTCATGATATCATAATTTATTTGTAGATATACATATTTAGAAATATACAATCCAATACAGATAGACACAAACAATATAAAAGACATATGAACAAAAGCTACAAAATACAATGACACAAATGTGGCACAGAAAAAATATCAATATGGGCCTAAGACTGACACTCACCCCATAGCTAGAGCTGATGAGCTCATTGATAGATTGGGGGCTGCTAACGTTATTGGGAACATTTGTTTTGACCTTAGGATCTTGATAGATTGCTTATGCCCAGGAACGAAGGAGAGGTCAGCATATTCCACCCCAGAGGGCCACGTTCAGTCCAAGGTGATGCCCTCTGAATTGAAAAATGCCCCGTCACCTTCCAAAGGTTGGTGAAAGGAGTCTTGTCTGGGTTGGAATCTTTTAGTGCAGCATATCTAATTGATATAGCTGCATTCAATTCCTTCCGGGAGGATCACTTAGTCCACTTGAAGGAAGTGGTTCAGGCCCTGCTCCAGGTAGGCCTGACTATCAAGGCAAGCAAATGCCAGATAGGACAGAGTTCAGGGGTGTACCTGGGCCACCTTTTAGGTGGAGGCTATGTACAGCCTATCCAGCCCAATATCTAGACCAACCTGGACTGGGAGGTTCCTAAAACCCAGACTCAGGTCAGGGCATTTCTTAGCCTAGCTTTGTATTACAGGAGGTATGTTCAGAATTATGGGCCAACTGTGCTACTCTGACAGAACTCAGATCAAAGAAGCAGCCCAAAAAGTCATTTGGACCCCAGAGTGTCAGAAAGCCTTTGACAATCTGAAGAAGGCTACGTGTTCATCACCAACGCTACTGGCCCCTGACTACAATGAAGTGCAAACAGCTTCAGATACAGGAATTGGGGCAGTGTTAGCACAAGTCAATGAAGAGGGCCAGGATCAGCCGTTGCCTTCTTCAGCAGGCAACTACTCCCCAGAGAGCAAAGATGGAGTGCCACTGAGAGGGAGGCCTTTGCTGTGGTCTGGTCCCTGAAGATGTTGAGGCCATACCTGTTTGGCACTCACTTCCGTGTTTGAACCGACCATAGACTTCTCAGATGGCTCATATGGATGAGGGGGGAAAACCCAAAACTATTAAGCTGATGCATTTTCCTATTAGGAATGGACTTTACAGCGGAGCATAGACCTGGGCCTGCCCAGGCCAATGCAGATGGACTTTTCAGGTTTTTTCAGTTTGGTGATAAGGACTACCATGGTGTAGGTTGGTACCCATCACCTTTCATCTGGGGGGGGCAGTGTAGAAAAGTCCTTCTTTTTTCCCTGGTCGCCCCCAAATCTTTTGGACAGATACTGGTGGTCACTACTCTTGGCTGTGCCCTGGGTATTGCTAACCAGTCCTAGGGCCAGTGCTCTGTGTAAAATGGAATATGCAATTTAGGCTAATTATAAGTGGCTATAGCAACCTACCTACAAGTCCCTAGAATACAGTTGGGCATGTAGGTTTAGGGATCCCAGCATAGGTAGAACCCCCATAGGTGCACTGCTGAGGTGCCCGGGGCCATTGCTTTGAGTGTTGCTTTTAAATTAAAGTCATCTTCAAATTCAACTTCAAAGTACTTCCAAAGTCTTAAACAACCTTATTTTTACATATGTCACCCCAAGGTGTTCCCTAGGTGCCCCCTGGGATGGGTTTAGTTGAACTATAAACAGGGACCTTATAAAAGATGTTTTATAAGCGCTAGTGAGGGAAAAGTAGGTAAATTTGTTTCCCCCATTGTAGTGAAAGGGCTCCCTAAGCTAACATGGTGAGACTTAATTTTTAATTAATAAAGTCTCAAAAGGAACTAGATATTTCAAGTTTGGTATCAAATGTATTGTGATAATAAATCCAATAACTTGATATTGTTGAATTTAATATAACTAAATCAGGGAAGGAGGTTTAGAACTCTACCTGAAAGTTGCCAACTTCAGCCCTGTAGTGCCCTTGTCTGATTAGCCAGCCTCTCACAGCCTGACCAGACTGCTTTAATAAGGTGTGAACTGGCCTGGGCTGAACAAAAAGGAAGTTGTTGGAGGAGGAGAACTGCCTCAGCAGATGGTAAATCAGGATGGGGGAGAGCAGTGAAACTGGACTTTAGCGTAGTGAAAGACATTTGGCCCTCCAAGTGGGCCTCTCTCATTTCCTGCAAACCCAGACAGCCAGGTACCTCCCTGATTAGATTTGGAGAAGGCTGAAAAAGGGGGTGTTATGGAAAATTAGCCACACCACAGACCTAACCTCCAAGATTGAATTTCTGCCATTTTGAATTTTTGAGGAATGTTGCTCGCTGGGAATGATTTTTTCCACACTTCCGAGGAAGTGGTCCTCCAAGATGGTGGTGGTCTGCCTGTGATTGGACAGTTGCCCCTCTCCCCCATTTTCCATCCCAGTATGAAGGATAAATATGGCATCCCTACAAGGAACAATGACAAGAAGAAGGACTGCCCTGCTGGACCCATGACCTGTATCTGGACACTGCACTCTGAAGAACTGCACCAGCTGCACACACAGGCCTCACCAGAAAAAGGACTTTGCCTGTCTTCAACTGGTTAAATAAGGGATTCCATGTTTGCTACAGGTAGAAAATCGTTGACCAGAGTCCCCTACATCAAGTCCTGGAGAAGCTTGACCAGCTGGCCACTGTCCAGTGGTCATTTTTGGAATTGAGCTAGGTGCATTTTGGGAGTTGGATTCCTAACCCTTCAAGGAGAAACTCAGAGCCTCTGGATCCCTGGGGTGAGTTGTGGACTCCTAAAGTACCTTCAAAGAAAATCCGAAAGTTTGGAGAATATTGGAGAACTTTCAGAAAAAATCTCCATAATTAGACCAACCCGATGTCTTAAGTAAAGCAGACTTACGTCGATCACGACTTGGCATGACTTGCAGGTTCATCCCTCTGAAAAGCTCCGGAGACCCAGACTTCCAGAATTTCACTGGGAAAGGTGATCTGATGACATTGACTCAAAATCAGCTTGCTGTGGCGTGTTGTCTGATGTCGGAGAGAAAAAGTTGCAAAAAAATGGACAAAGTCCGAAAGTAAAAAGTTGACCAAGGCTTCCAGTGCAGCGTATTCAAGGAGGGCGCCTGGAAGTTCAGATCCAATTTCAAGTTCCGCCCAGACAAAGATTTCCATCACAAAAAATTATCTAAGTCTGAAGGTAAAAGCCTTCATTGAGAGTTCCTGCAACGCGTATACAAAGAGAGCTCCAGGGAGGTTGGGTCCAATCTGCGACTTAGTCTCAACTCGGAAGGTAAAACTTTGACCAGACATAGGGTCTCCCGCCAATGCCATCCCGCCATCAGGCCAAACCTGCTGGGATAGCGGGCGGGGGGAAACAGTGTTCCACCTGCCGGCTCAGTGGGAAAGAGGGCCCTAACATTGCAGCCGGCGACAAATGGCGCCCGCAGCAATGTGATGGTGCAGTGGGTGCAGCATCACCCATCGCTCATTCCACTGCCTGTAATTTGGGCAGTGGAATGCGTGATGGGGCTGGGCATGGGGGCGCATGGGTGCATGGGAAGTGCAGGGGGCCCCAGGGGCCCCCCGAGTCCCTCATTCCACCAGCCTAATAGGCTGGCAGATGGGGACTCGTAATCCCCAGGGCAGCGCTGCTTGCAGCTTGCACCGGGACCACCAGGGTGCAGGCTGGAGGAAGCCTGGCGGTGTCTGTGGTTAGAACGTGGTAGCTCTGCCACAGTCATAATGTGGAGGTCAGACCGCCACAAATGCAGCGGTCTGACCACCACCCTGACACCGCCAGGGTCATAATGACTCCCATAGTATATGCAAAGGGGGCATTCCCCTGTTATGCGGGCCCAAAAAATTACGCAAAGGAATCTAACAAATTTCTTTGCGTCATTTTTTTGGCCACTTTTAGCACCTGCTCAGAGCAAGTGTTAAAAGGAGGCACACCATTGATTACAATGGGCCTCAATGAGCTTTGCAGGATTAGCCTACATTTTTGATGGTAACAAAATTCTGTCACTAGTCCCCTAACTACCGCTATGGTGCACTGTATTTTAAATGCGGCGCACACATGGTGGCACTAGGGGGGCGCTAAGGGGTGCAAGAAAATTGGAGCTGCACTGTGTGCAGCGCAACGTTTCTTAAATATGCCTCCTAATAGTTCTAATCTTCTCTACAGTTACCACAGTACCTGCAAAAGGCAGGCAGCTTACAATTTATCTCTCGGATCGCCATTTCTTGTGTTAGCAAAAAGACATGAGTCATCCCAAATAAGGTAATATGAGTTTTTCTGTTAAATTTGGGATCTTGATCAGCACTGATTAATCAAACTTATCTAAAGCCAGCAATAATATTCGGATCAATCTTGTGATGTGTTTTTTGTAATAGCTGTGCCTTCTTGGATCTTGTGCTCATAGGTTTTCAATTCATGTTTTCTCGATCAAAGTCTGATGTTGGTGTTCAAAAGACTTTTGGGAAAATTGGGAACTATAATCTGATTGCCATTGCATATTTGCATATGAACCTTAAAATCTTGAGACTTTTGAAGTATGGAAGAATTTGAAGTCGTTTGTTGTCATTAACCCAGCTATTATCTCTCAGTGAAAATCTTTGTACACAATAATTCCAGTTAATGATCATTCATGGATAATTCTTGAATCACACTGGGGAATGGTTCTAGTATTAGTTATTGGTATGATGATTTAACGTTAGTTAATGCCAAAGATCTGTTTAATTTTTCCTGTTTTAAAGTGTGGTTTCATTACAGGTTAATCTGATTCTAGACCGTTGTATCTGAATAATCTTGATTGTCAGTATCTTGAATCCAGAACCAGAATCCAGATATCCTTAAGCCCAGCAGTACCTGGAGTAGAGAAATTTGAATATGCAGACGTCCTGGTATTTCTCTCTTTCGCTCTCATCCAAACCCCTCTTCCCTTTGGAAACTATCAGTGTTCCAGTGTGTTCTTTATTGCTGCCCTATCAGTTCTCATTGGGATTCGGTGACTATCATCGCCCCATTAGAACCACCTGGAGTTCAGTGAGTGGTTCACAACACACACGTCCTGCCGCTGCTGCTGATCATCAAAAGTGCACAAAATCCACACCGCTGTGGACGCAACTGAATGCATGTACACACACCTACCTGTGTCATTATGCTTAACAACAGATTGTTGCACCATCATCCACATCATGTGGGGGTTCAAACTTCCTGCATTAAATACACACCATTGTGTCCCGGTTCAGAATCATTCACAAAGAAGGACACATTCATAGTCACAGAACGCCCCCTTTCGGCTGGGCATTCTCACTGACTGTACCTCTACACAAAAACACATGTCTGCTCATCTCAAGGACAGGAACAGTGATGTATACACAACATTGTGTCACACAACACCAATACCACAGCAACATCACACCCACAAACACAACTCACACAACCAAATGGACTACTGTCACATTCAACACACATATGTATTGATGTGCCATTGATCACAAACACCACTCCCATTAATCCCTTGGGTGCCAAGGATGTAATGGTTACCTGCATGGCTGCAGTGCTGAGGTGCCACAGACGTAGCCATTACGTCCTAGGACTGGCCCTCTGTGGAAGCGCTAGCACTCCCCCCGTTGGCTGCGCCCCCATGGCAGGGCTGGAAGGGGAATCGCTATCCCTTCGACCCTCAAACCCCCCTGGCCCCTCCAGTGACATCTGATGACATCAGCACTCATCAGAGATCACCTCCCATCATGCTGGAAGCATGCTTCCAGCGCAATGTGGAAGAGAAATACTCAGCATTTCTCTTCCGCTCAGGAGGTGGGGACAGGCAGAGGCATGAAAGGAAAGGCCTTTCCTTTCATGTCTCTGCAAGCATTTTTGCTGCCCGATCGCAATGCGATCGGGCAGAAGAAATGCCCACTAGACACCAGGGATTTTTTTTTCTTCTTTTTTTGATGATACTCACTCATAAGGGGAGCGACCCCTGGGCAAAGGCTGCTCCCCAGTTTTAGGACATTTCGGACCCCCTGAGGGCAGAAATCCCCTAGACACAAGAATTTTTTTTAAAATGTGTTTATTTATTTTTTTATATGTGGGAAGCGACCCCTAATGCAAGGGTCGCTCCCACGGGGGGCAAAATTACTTTTAGGCCATTTCAGATCGGCCTACTTTTATGAAGCCAATCTGCCCCAAGGGGGGCAGACACCACTAGACTTCAGAGAATTTGTTATTTTTTATACTTACGGCCTGTTGGGCAAGGGTCCCCCCTCAGGGGGGGCAAAGTATTTTTACGCCTTTTCTGCTTCCCCTGGGGGCAGATAGGCCTATTATAATTAGGCCGATTTGCCCCCGGGGTTAGAAACCTCTACACACCAGGGATATATTTTTTTTAGTTTACTTTATGTTTTTATGTATGGGGAGCGACCCTTTAGGCAAGGGTCGCTACTCTGGTGGGCAAATTGTTTTTAGGCCATTTTTGCCCCCTTTGGAGGCAGATCGGTCTATTTTTATTAGGTCAATTTGCCCCCGGGGGTAGAAACCACTAGACACCAGGGATTTTTTTTTATATACTTGCGCATAAGGGGAGCAGCTTTTTGGACAAGGACTGCTCCCCAGGGGGGCAAAATATTTTTTGTCCTTTTCTGTCCCCTGTGGGCAGAAACCCCTAGACACCAGGGATTTTTTTTGTGTGTTTACTTTATGTTTTTATGTATGGGGAGAGACCCCTTAGGTTAGGGTCGCTCCCCTGGGGGTCAAATTTATTTTAGGCCATTTCTGCCCCCCTTGGAGACAGATCAGCCTATTTGTATTAGGCCAATCTGCCCCCATGGTGGCAAAAAAAACTAGGCACCGGGGATTTTTTTTGTGTGTCATTTTCAAGCAAGAGGAGCAACCCCTTAGACAAGGGTCACTCCCATGAGGGGAATACATTTATTTTAGGCCATTTCTGCTCCGCTTTGGGGCAGATCAGCCTATTTCTGTTAGGCCAATCCCCCTCCTGGGGGCAGAAACCACTTAGGCCCCAGGGATTGGTGTGTGTGTATGTGTGTGTTTTGTTTGGGGAGGCAGCCCCTTGGGCAAGGGCCGCTCCCCAATGGGGCACATTACTGTTGGCCATATCTGGCCCCCTTGGTGGCAGATTGGTCTATTTGTGAAAGGCCCATCTGCCCCCAAGGGGAGGAGAAAGCCCACCAGAAACCAGGGAAGATTTGTTTAGCAAAATAAGAGGGTGAGGGTATGGCCATATTGCCACCCCAAATAAATGGGGCCAAAGTTGCTCTGCCCACTAGTGGACAGATGGGGCAATTACCCCCGATCCACACCCTGGGGGGGCAGAGAGTCTACTAGATGCCAGGGAATTAAACAAACAAAAAAATTGTGTGGTGGCTGCTACCAACCAGTATGGGCATGGTTATGCTCCCACCCTAACTGAAGGGGGTAACAATCTTTCACCTCTCCCTCTGCACACAAAAACATCTTATTCCACGGCAAGCAAGAGGTCATTTGATTATTTTGGGTTTTGGTTTTACATTTGGGCCATGAGAGCTTGGCTAACTCTCAAAATCGCCCCACTTGGAATGGTGAGGACTGCACTTTTTGGACTTTGGGACACTGCGATGTAGAAAAATCCACAAAACCTAGACACATCTGAAAACTAAACATCTCCGTGAGTCCAGGGTGGTGTGCTTTACATGCACTCCGCATCATTTGCTAACCCACTATGCCCTGCAAACCTCCAATTTTGCTGAAATCACACATTGTTTCCACATTTTTGTGATGGAACCTTCCGGAATCTGCAGGAATCCACAAAATGTCTACCACCCAGCATTGTCACATTTATACCAATAAAACTTTTGTCCCATTTGTCAGCCTAAAAATATTTTTTTTCAAACTGCCCTTTTGGACGCACTTTGGTCCTCCCTCAATTTTGACATGTTTTTGGCTCTTCCCTGTCACAGGCACTTGGCCCACCTACACAAGTGAGGTATCATTTTTTACCGGGAGACTGAGGGGATCCCACACAGAAATGTGAGAAGAATGTCATTTTTTTAGCTATATTTGAGGTTTGCTGAGGATTCAGGGTAAGAAACTTTGGGGGAACCACATAATTCACACCTCCCTGGATTCCCTTGGGTGCCTAGTTTTCAGAAATGTTTGGGTTTGGTAGGTTTCCCTGTGTAGCTGCTGAGCCCAGGACCAAAAGCGCAGGTCCCCACTCTGCAAAAACAGGTAGTTTAGTATTTGATAATTTTGATGTGTCCACATAGGGGGTCATTCTGACCTCGGCGGTAAAAGGCCCTTACCGCCGGTCAGAAGTCCGCCATTCTACCGCCGCGGCCACGGTAAACTGCCACGGTCATTCTGACCCACAACGGCGAAACCGCCAAAATCCCGACATCCAAGGAAGGCCGCCTCATCAGCGGGCCGCGGAAAACTGGAGATGACCAAACCTCCACCGTCACGCCAACACAAACACGCCCATGCCATTCTGACCCACCAATCCACGCGGCGGTCTTTCAACCGCGGTATTCCATTGGCGGTACACACCGCCGCGCTCAAAATACACACACAGCTCCAAAACACAGCCACATTGGACAATTTGAAATACACACACCTGACACACATACAAACAACACTACCACACATCCAACCAACTATAAAACACACACCCACATCACCCACAAACCCCTACGACCGAAGATCATAGACGAAGGAGAGAGAGACACATCACAGAATAGAGAGCTACATCACACAGAGGCACACTACACCATCACACACACCACATAGAAGCACAAAGCACCACACACCAACACACTCTTCACCATATACACCACCCCACACCTCATCCACACCACCCCATGGCACCCCAAAGGCACCCACGCTTTTCGGACCAAGAACTCCGGGTCATGGTGGAGGAGATCATAAGAGTCGAACCCCAGCTCTTCGGCTCACAGGTGCAGCACACCACTATAGCCAGGAAGGCGGAGCTATGGCAGCGGATCGTGGACAGGGTAAACGCGGTGGGACAGCATCCCAGAAATCGAGAGGACATCCGCAAACGTTGGAACGACTTACGGGGAAAGGTGCGCTCGATGGTCTCGCGACACAACATCGCAGTGCAGAAGACTGGCGGGGGACCCCCACCCACACCACCCGAATTCACAGCATGGGAGCAAGAGGTACTAAACATCCTGCATCCTGATGGCCTCGCTGGAGTACACGGAGGAATGGACTCTGGTAAGTACAATCTCAACTACTTCACCCCCCCCCAGCATGCCAACCCCCACCACCACCCTCACCCCCAACCCCTATCACACATCCTCCCTGAGAATGTCTCCCCAGCACAACCCACCCAACACCAACCCCTGCATGCCACCACAAACTATGGACACCCATCACCTAAGCATGACCACTGCACATACCCCCCCCAAACACCCCCACAACACCTCCCCCAAGGGAATGACAGCACTGGGGGACAAGGGCACCCATAAATCGCACACAATAGCACACACAGAAACAATAACCATACTCTCTTACCCCATGCAGGACCCGAACGCCAACACACCGGCCAGGAGGGTCCCGAAATGTCCATCCCCCCCCCGGAAGAGGCAGCCAGTGATGACAGCAGCTCTGTCGACCTGGAACCTGATGACCAGCCCGAACCATCGGGGACCTCTGGACAGTCGCTTCCCCACACACAGGCCACAGCAGACCCAACCCCCTCTGGGAACAACAGCACAGCTCCCACCCAGCGGGCCCATGGCTCTGTCTCTAGGACAGGTCAATCAGCGGTGTGTCTGCCACTACAGGGCCCCCAGGCTAACCCACCACCCCAACAACAACAGGGACCTGGGGGCAGTGGTAGTGGGCACACCGTCCAGGGGACAGAGTCCGGGGGAAACAGGGCAACTCGGAGGGCTGCTGTGCGACAGGGGGGGGGGAGGAGAGGCCCAGGGAACCGACTCTCCAAGAGGCCCTCACCACCATCATGGCAGCCTACCACCGCTCACAAGAGACGATGGCGACGGTACTGGCCAGGTTCCAGGAGATCCAGGCACAGCAGGAGGAACGCTACATGGGGATAAACAATCATCTCACCAACATCTCTACCGCCATGGGGAGCATAGTCCAGGCCCTCCACCGGATAGAAGACACGTTGCGGGACCATGTGGCACCACACAGGGCCCCTGTCACTAGCCCGGACCAGGAACAGCCTACCACCTCCGCCGGCGCTAGTGGACAGGAGTCCCCACCACAACGCCAGGCCACCAGAACCCCCACCTCCTGCTGAAGAACAACCACCCCGCAAGATGAGCCTGAGATCCAAAAAAAAGACAGAGTAGGATGTCAAGACCCCCGCCAGCATGAGATACCCCCTGAAGTCATCCCACTGTCCCACATTGCCACCCTGTCCAACCTTGAACTGCCCCTGCTCCATCCTTCCACAGGCATATGGACAATGCACCTGTGAGACTGAGAACTGGACTCTGCCATGGACATTACTCCACCCCCACCCATCACCGTGTGAATATCATGTACCATCATCTAGCACCAAAAATAAATCACGCAATGCACTGAAATCATGCTGGAGTCGGGCTGTATTATTTACAAATGTAAAACACATTACCGATCAATTATGTTCTGTAAAATTTGTGCTGAACACATACCGAGATCAATAAGCATTAGTCCATGGGCTAACCAAGCAGAAGTCACGCAGTGGGTCATACAGCACTGAAAAGGGAAGGGAGAATCAAACATCAGTTTCAAATAACTGGGGGGTCATAGACAAAGTTGAGAAGCACGAGGCATTCAGGAAAATTTAAATGGCGTGTGTGATTCTTACCTGTGTGCTACTGAAAATACTGTTTGATAACTCTGTCCCTGTTGTCTGGGTCGTCCTCTGAGTCTTCCTCCTCTTCACTCTCCACAGGCTCTACAGCTGCTTCAACACCACCATCTGGACCATCCTCCTGCAGGAAAGGCACCTGACGTCGCAATGCCAGATTGTGAAGCATACAGCAGGCCACGATGATCTGGCACACCTTCTTTGGTGAGTACATCAGAGATCCCCCTGTCATATGCAGACACCTAAACCTGGCCTTCAGAACCCCAAAGGTCCTTTCTATGATCCTCCTAGTTCGCCCATGGGCCTCATTGTACCGTTCCTCAGCCCTGGTCCGGGGATTCCTCACTGGGGTCAATAGCCAAGGCAGGTTGGGGTAACCAGAGTCACCTATTAGCCACACACGTTGTCTCTGTAGCTGTTCCATCACATAAGGGATGCTGCTATTACGCATCACATACGCATCATGCACTGAACCAGGGAACATTGCATTCACATGGGAGATGTACTGGTCAGCCAAACAGACCACCTGGACGTTCATAGAATGGTAACTCTTCCTGTTTCTGTACACCTGCTCATCGTCTTTTGGGTGGACTAAGGCTACATGGGTCCCATCAATGGCACCAATTATGTTGGGAATATGTCCAAGGGCATAAAAATCACCCTTCACAGTGGCCAAATCAACCTCCTCAGGGAATATAATGTAACTCCGCATGTGTTTCGTCAGGGCAGACAACACTCTAGACAAAACCTTAGAAAACATTGGCTGAGACATTCCAGATGACATGGCCACTGTTGTCTGGAATGAGCCACTTGCAAGAAAATGGAGGACTGACAGCACCTGCACCAGAGGGGGAATTCCTGTGGGTTGGCGGATGGGGGACATCAGGGCTGGCTCCAGCTGGGCACACAGTTCATGGATAGTGGCACGGTCAAGTCGGTATCGTAGTATGATGTGGCGTTCTTCCATTGTCGACAGGTCCACCAGCGGTCGGTACACGCGAGGATTCATCCTTCTCCTCGCAAATCCCAGCGGACGGTGCCTAGGAAGGACAACATGGAGCACAGAGTCAAGATAATCACTGGTACGTTCACCACTGCTTGCATGGCACACGGTTATCTAGGTATTGAAAGGCGTGTATGTGTGGCAATGCCAGGCCTAGGCCTGTGTGTCGCAGTAGAAATTATGCCATGTGGGCCCTTGAAATGGCGGCTGCCTGACCTGTGAAGTGGGACAATGGGATGTGAGGTCACTGCGCTGGCGGAGCACACCGTGGCGGTAGGCGGTCGAAGACCGCTATACGGAGCCGCATTGGATAACATTGAAGCCTATGGGTTTCAGGAGCCAATGACGATGTGCGCCGGCGGTCGCGGTACGCACCGCTGCGGCACGCACCGCCGCGGGCGTGACCGCCATTTTCTATCTGCTTAATCACTCGAGACCTGATCATCCACAGGAGAGGACCTATACTGCAAGTGCTGCTGTGAACTCGGTCTGGAAGTGACAATGGCTGCTGCGACTGGGGAAAGGGCCCCTGCCTTCACGTCTGAAGAGTTGGAGAAGCTCGTGGATGGGGTCCTCCCCCAGTATGCGTTACTCTACGGTCCTCCAGACCAACAGGTGAGTACACCGGGTGCAAATGGAATGGGCGATGCCTGTGTGGAGTGGGGTGGATGTAAGTTGGTGGGGTGGGGGGCGAATTAGGAGTGCAACGCACAACAGATGAGAGCATGTGCTATATTGCAAGGTTGGGGAGGGGGGGCCAATCACATCTAACATGCAGTAAGTTGATTAATGTTTCCTTCCCACCCTGTACATGTCACATAGGTCAGCGCCCATCAGAAAGTCGAGATTTGGCGTGCCATCGCCAAGGAAGTCCGGGCCCTGGGGGTCCACGTCAGACGGGCACCCACTGCCGCAAGAGGTGGGAGGACATCCGCCGCGGAACCAGGAAGACCGTCGAGTCACTGCTGGGGATGGCCTCCCAACCTAGGAGGGGTGCCAGTCATACCCTGACCCCCCTGATGTCCCGGATCCTGGCGGTGGCCTACCCTGATTTGGATGGGCGCTTGAGAGCATCACAGCAGACACAAGGGGGTGAGTATCAGCACATTCAGCTATCTTTCTGCGCAGTGGAGGCGTCTGGGTGGGGGAGGAGGGTTGGGGGTAACATTAGGCCAGGGCGCTTTCTGTAGTGTAGTCCTCTCCCTTAGGCATGGCTCTGTGCTCCCGGCCCCCACCTCCGTAGGGTGACAAGTCCAGCTATTGATGGTCCAGCCTCACACAGGTGCGCGTTTGTCGTCTCCTGACCTGTTGTCCGAGTCAGAAGTACTGAGTAGTGTGCCCCGAATGCGCGGCTTAGTGCATGCGGCTCCTGTGTCTGTCCTCTCTGCCAACGGTGTTGACATTGCATGCACTCAACCAGGTCTTCTCTTTCTCCCCCCACCCTTCTTCTTCATCTTCTTGTGCATGTGTGCATTAGCATCATCAGGCGGAGGAGATTTGGCATCGGAGCACGAGGGAGCTGCAAGCCACAAGGCCCCGGTGGGCACAGGAACAGACACCGAGGGCCCAAGTGAGCCGGAGGGCGAGGGGAGCACCACGACGGGGACCGGTGGTGAGAGCAGCGACAGCGACACGTCCTCGGATGGGAGCTCCCTAGCGGTGGCGGCAACATCCGGGCCCCCCACCTCTACAGGTACAGCCGCCACCCAGCGCACCAGCCCCGCCCTCCCAGCAGCCCCTCAGGCTACGCTCCGTGCCCGCTCACCCAGGAAGGCGGGCGTCTCCTTCGCCCCAGGCACCTCAGCCCCTGCCCCTGTTACGCCTGCTGCCCTCAGTGAGGAGGTCATTGATCTCCTCAGGACACTCATTGTTGGGCAGACTACCCTTTTGAATGCCATCCAGGGGGTAGAAAGGGAGATGCATCGGAGCAATGCCTACCTGGAGGGCATTCATTCGGGTCAGGCTGCCCATCAACGATCGTTCAATGCTCTGGCCTCAGCACTGACGGCAGCCATTGTCCCTGTTTCCAGCCTCCCTCTTCTGACTGCCTCCACCCTGTCTCTGTCTCCTGTTCCTCAGCCTATCCCATCCACACCATCTGACCAGCCTGCACACACCTCAACACCCAAGGGCAGCTCATCCAGACACAAGCACCACAGATCCCACAAACACTCACCCAAGCAACACACAGATGCAGACATCCCAACAGTCACTACCACCCCTGTGTCCCCCTCCTCCTCGTCTCCCTCCTCCCTCCCTGTGACGTCGACACTCACACCTGCATGCACACCAACATCAGCCAGTGCTTCCATCACCACCACACCCTCCTGTACAGTCCGCACGCGTGCAGTCACCACCCCCACTGCCATTTACACATCCCCTGTGTCCTCTCCCACTGTGTCTGTCACCACCCCTTCCAAGACACACAAACGCAGGCAGACACCCACCCAACAGACATCCACCTCACAACAGCCTACAGCACCTGCACCTTCACCCAATGACAGCACACCTGACTCTCCTACAACCACATCCTCTTCCTCCACTTCCATCTCCACTTCTCCTACCTTTTACCTTGGCCCTAAAAAAGTTTTCCTGGCTAATCTTGACCTCTTCCCCTCCGATGACCTACCCCCTCCATCTGCAAAGAGTCCCAAGAGCACCACAGCCACCACCAGCCCAACTTCGGGTGTCACTGTTGTGCATGGGTTCTGGAGTCCACCCTTTGCCAGCAGTGACACCTCCATCAGCAGCAAGGACACATCCAGCCCCCCCCCCCGGCAAGAGGACCAGGAAACACAAGGGCCGCCGTGCGAAGACTGACACGGCTGCCCCCAAGGAGCAGAGTTCGCCCACTTCACCAGCCACAATGTCTAGGGGAGGCAAGGGCCCGAGAGCCCCATCTAAGGAGCGTAAGGGCAGCAGGGCGGAGACGTCAGCCAGCAGGAGCGCTGAGCAGGTGGGCCCCACATGCCACATCCCAGCTGTAAAGGAGGACACCAAAGGGCCCAGGACTCCGTCACCGAAGGGCCCAGGAACATCACGGTCGGAGGGCGTCTGAGCACGGAGTCCAGGCCAGGTCTGGCTCCCTTGAACCTACTGGATGTGCACCGCTGAACAGGGCCCGCCGTGCAGAAGAGCACCGTTGAACAGGGCCCGCCGTGCAGAAGAGCACCGCTGAACAGGGCCCGCCGTGCAGAAGAGCACCGCTGAACAGGGCCCGCCGTGCAGAAGAGCACCGCTGAACAGGGCCCGCCGTGAAGATAGGCACCGCTGAACAGGGCCCGCCGTGAAGATAGGCACCGCTGAACAGGGCCCGCCGTGAAGATAGGCACCGCTGAACAGTGGCCCGCCGTGCAGAAGAGCACCGCTGAACAGGGCACGCCGTGAAGATAGGCACCGCTGAACAGGGCCCGCTGTGAAGATAGGCACCGCTGAACAGGGCCCGCCGTGAAGATAGGCACCGCTGAACAGGGCCCGCCGTGCTGAAGAGCACCGCGGAACAGGGCCCGCCGTGAAGATAGGCACCGCTCCGCTGGGCCCTTCCTGTCAAGCACCGCTCCGCTGGGCCCCGCCGTCTCAAGCACCGCTCCGCTGGGCCCCTTCATCTCAAGCACCGCTCCGCTGGGCCCTTCCTGTCAAGCACCGCTCCGCTGGGCCCCGCCGTCTCAAGCACCGCTCCGCTGGGCCCCGCCGTCTCAAGCACCACTCCGCTGGGCCCCTTCATCTCAAGCACCGCTCCGCTGGGCCCTGCCGTCTCAAGCACCGCTCCGCTGGGCCCCTTCATCTCAAGCACCGCTCCGCTGGGCCCTTCCTGTCAAGCACCGCTCCACTGGGCCCCGCCGTCTCAAGCACTGCTCCGCTGGGCCCCTTCATCTCAAGCACCGCTCCGCTGGGCCCTTCCTGTCAAGCACCGCTCCGCTGGGCCCCGCCGTCTCAAGCACCGCTCCGATGGGCCCCGCCGTCTCAAGCACCGCTCCGCTGGGCCCCTTCATCTCAAGCACCGCTCCGCTGGGCCCCGCCGTCTCAAGCACCGCTCCGCTGGGCCCCTTCATCTCAAGCACCGCTCCGCTGGGCCCTTCCTGTCAAGCACCGCTCCGCTGGGCCCCGCCGTCTCAAGCACCGCTCCGCTGGGCCCCTTCATCTCAAGCACCGCTCCGCTGGGCCCTTCCTGTCAAGCACCGCTCCGCTGGGCCCCGCCGTCTCAAGCACCGCTCCGCTGGGCCCCGTCGTCTCAAGCACCGCTCCGCTGGGCCCCTTCATCTCAAGCTCCGCTGGGCCCCGCCGTCTCAAGCAGCGCTCCGCTGGGCCCCTTCATCTCAAGCACCGCTCCGCTGGGCCCTTCATCTCAAGCACCGCTCCGCTGGGCCCCGCCGTCTCAAGCACCGCTCCGCTGGGCCCCGGCGTCTCAAGTCCCGCTCCGCTGGGCCCCTTCATCTCAAGCACCGCTCCGCTGGGCCCCGCCGTCTCAAGCACCGCTCCGCTGGGCCCCGCCGTCTCAAGCACCGCTCCGCTGGGCCCCTTCATCTCAAGCACTGCTCCGCCGGGCCCCGCCGTCTCAAGCACCGCTCCGCTGGGGCCCTTCATCTCAAGCACCGCTCCGCTGGGCCCCGCCGTCTCAAGCACCGCTCCGCTGGGCCCCTTCATCTGAAGCACCGCTCCGCTGGGCCCTTCCTGTCAAGCACCGCTCCGCTGGGCCCCGCCGTCTCAAGCACCGCTCCGATGGGCCCCGCCGTCTCAAGCACCGCTCCGCTGGGCCCCTTCATCTCAAGCACCGCTCCGCTGGGCCCCGCCGTCTCAAGCACCGCTCCGCTGGGCCCCTTCATCTCAAGCACCGTTCCGCTGGGCCCTTCCTGTCAAGCACCGCTCCGCTGGGCCCCGCCGTCTCAAGCACCGCTCCGCTGGGCCCCTTCATCTCAAGCACCGCTCCGCTGGGCCCTTCCTGTCAAGCACCGCTCCGCTGGGCCCCGCCGTCTCAAGCACCGCTCCGCTGGGCCCCGCCGTCTCAAGCACCGCTCCGCTGGGCCCCTTCATCTCAAGCTCCGCTGGGCCCCGCCGTCTCAAGCACCGCTCCGCTGGGCCCCTTCATCTCAAGCACCGCTCCGCTGGGCCCTTCATCTCAAGCACCGCTCCGCTGGGCCCCGCCGTCTCAAGCACCGCTCCGCTGTGCCCCGCCGTCTCAAGTCCCGCTCCGCTGGGCCCCTTCATCTCAAGCACCGCTCCGCTGGGCCCCGCCGTCTCAAGCACCGCTCCGCTGGGCCCCTTCATCTCAAGCACCGCTCCGCTGGGCCCCGCCGTCTCAAGCACCGCTCCGCTGGGCCCCGCCGTCTCAAGCACCGCTCCGCTGGGCCCCTTCATCTCAAGCACCGCTCCGCTGGGCCCCGCCGTCTCAAGCACCACTCCGCTGGGCACTTCCTGTCAAGCACCGCTCCGCTGGGCCCCGCCGTCTCAAGCACCGCTCCGCTGGGCCCTTCCTGTCAAGAACCGCTCCGCTGGGCCCCGCCGTCTCAAGCACCGCTCCGCTGGGCCCCTTAATCTCAAGCACTGTTTATGGTTCACTGTGCCCACCATGCCTCCTCCTTGACCAGTGGAGACTGTTATCCACTTGAGAGACTGTGGCTTTGCACTCCCCAGGATGGCACAGTGGGCAACACACCCACTGTAGAGACTTGAGAGACTGTGGCTTTGCACTCCCCAGGATGGTACAGTGAGCAACCCACCCACTGTAGAGACTTGAGAGACTGTGGCTTTGCACTCCCCAGGATGGCAGAGTGGGCAACCCACCCACTGTAGAGACTTGAGAGACTGTGGCTTTGCACTCCCCAGGATGGCACAGTGGGCATGGTGGCCCCTTCGTGGATCTGGCGTCGTGGACTCATGTGGCTGTGGTGCCCCCCCCCTTCCCTTCCCCCTGAGGTGCCTGTAGTATTTTCATCAGATGCCCCTGCAGTGTTCTCTCCAAAGGACTCAGGTCTCCTGTGTGGGCTTTGCCCTTGTGTCGCTACACTGTAGCCCACGGACTGTTCCATTTGACTTTGATGTAGCGGACTAATTGCCTCGGTTCTCCATGGCAGTGTGTATAGTATTATTTTGTTATGGATATTTTGCATAGTTGCCGATACATATCAGAGTCTATTTTTTATATAAAATTTTGGTTCACAATTTAATTATGTCTTTGCATTTTTCAGGGGGGTTTGGGTGGTGTCACTGTGCATTGTTGCTCTGCATTGGTGTGTACATAGTTTGGGGGGGTGGGGGTCGCATATGTGTGTGCCCGTAACCTTTCCTCCTCCCCCCTCCCGTGTGTCGTAGGTGCAGTACTCACCGTTGTCGTCTGCGCCGGAGTTCGTACTCGTGGTAGATGAGCAGGTAGACGAGTGCAGGTAGGATGTTTAATTCGGGTTCCATGCTGTACTCCGTACTCGTGGAGTGTGTTTTGGTGAGCGTTTTCCCGTCCGTAGTCTGTTTCCGCTGTGTTTTTATCGGCGGGGCTCCCGCCCCAGAAAAGGTGGCGGATTGGTGAGTTGTAATACTGTGGGCGGTACATTGTCTGCCGCCTGCCTGTTGGCGGTGACCGCCGCGCTGTTTGTCTGTACCGCGGTGGCGGTCGGAGTGTTAATGTGGCGGGCTGTGTTGGCGGTTGCCGCCAGGGTCAGAATTCCATTTTTTGGACCGCCGGCCTGTTGGCGGGTTGGCCGCCGCTTTATCACCGACCGCCAGGGTTAGAATCACCCCCATAGTGTTTTGGGGCATTTCATTTCGCGGGCACTGGGCCTACTGACACAAGTGAGGTTCCATTTTTATCGGGAGACTTGAGGGAACACTGGATGGAAGGAAATTCGGGTTCCTCTCAGATTCCAGAACTTTCTGTCACCGAAAATTGAGGACAAAGTGTGTTTTGGGGCAAATTTTGAGGTTTGCAAAGGATTCTGGGTAACAGAACCTAGTGAGAGCCCGACAAGTAACCCCATCTTGGATTCCCTTTAGTGTCTAGTTTTCAAAAATGCGCAGGTTGGTAGGTTTCACTAGGTGCCGGCTAAGCTAGAGGCCAAAATCCACAGCTAGGCACTTTGCAAAACACAGCTCACAAAGTCTGGGTACCTCTAGAATCCCTAGGATGGTGGTAAAACAGGAGCAAATTTAGTGTGGGTAGCTTATGTGGACAAAACATTATGAGAGCCTAAGCGCGAACTGCCCCAAACAGCCCAAAAAAAGGCTTGGCACCTGAGGAGGAAAAGGCCTGGCAGCAAAGGGGTTAAACAGCCCTGCAATGGACACATACATAATCCACATTGCAACACAATGGATGGACAATGGGATGCACAACACTCCCCTAAACCAACATATACACAGGAAATGGCCCTCCATGTATCTCAGTGACAAATAATGCTAGAGCGCAGTGACATGCCAATCTGCACAATATGAAAGTGCAAGTCAACAAAACAAATACAATTCCAACTGCATGGGACATACATCTACATAAAGTAGCTGCAAGGTACAAACAGCTGAATGGACACATGCACAGTCAAATGCAAATAAAGGTACCACAATTTAACACCCTCCATGTCTGCACTATAAAAACCTAAGGTGCCACACATGAGATAAATCTACAATTCATATCAGGGGACAAGTCTAACACCATACATGCTCACAATGGACAACACAAGATGAAATACTTACCATACCATACATAACACCACATCTACATTTATACCCACGTATACATACAGTCAACAGCTTCCTTTGTCTTGGGGGACACCAGCACTGCCCATGAAATCACATTTTGCAAACAACCGCAAATGGATCAGAAAGACACCTGCAACACACAAAACTGTATGCAGACAACACAAATTAATCAGGAACAATATAAGGGTAGAAAAGGAATTGCTGGACAAATATTTACCCAAAAAAGACAACTGTTTAGGCTTATTGTAAACCAAATGTAAATTGTCCAAGGGCATTGGCCAGTCCATATCATTGCCCTCCATAGCACAGTATTGTGTCAACACTTGACTCCAATTTCTGCTAGGGAACATCCACAGGAATGGAAGGGACAGCAAGTGGGCAGGCAGGCACCTCAGGGATGATTCTTGGCGGGGTCAGAATTGGGATGGGTGCATTTGGATTTAGGTTTGAGAGGGGTGGACTGCTTCATTGGAGGGGTTGGCTTCTTCGCGAAGGAGGTGTATGGATGATTGCAGGGGGAGGTATGATGGGGAGGAAGGGATGGGTTAGGGCCTCTTAAATGTGGGTTTTGGGTGGAGAGAACAGTGGATAGGTCAAGCTCAAACACAAAATCTTTCTTAGTAACATGGGGACGGTCATCAGAAAGGAGTGGGGGTAGGGAACAACAGGGAGGGTGGCAATAAAGCTGGGGGTGATGGACAAAGTTGGTAGAGGTGGACGTCCCGATTAGTGGTCACTACTAGGGAGTGGCCACTGGAGTAAGACTCTGATGATGACGAGGATGTAGATCCAATCTCCCCTTTGGCATTCCCCTTACCCTCTGGGACACTGGGTCCCTCTGTGGAAGTGATGTCTTGTCCGGAGGCCCAATGGCCAGATGCTTCCCCACTTGGCTGTGTCCTGTCTCCTTCGCTTCCCTGGGCTGATGCTGCAAATACAAAGAGCAATAGGGTCACCACATGTCCATGATAACACTTGAACAATAATTGCTGTTAGTAAACATTACCATGATGTCACGTAGACCCCAGCAATAAACTCCACCTGAGTGGCCCCTACATGTACCGTACCATATGCATGCATGCCAACTGAACTTTCAACAGTTGCCCACAGGAAAATCCATATCTCAGACAACTATAATTGCATGGCTAAAGATGTGCAATCACAGTAACCATTAAACAAGTAAAAGACCACATTATCTTCAATGCTTTGCCTCATGGAGCATACATCACTTACCTATTGTCATACTATAATAGGCCAGTGCCAACTCCATTTTCAAAGATCCCACACATGGTCATGCTGACATCGATTTGTCACATACATAATAACACAAACATAAGAATTGATGCTCCTAGAACCTGCCATGTTGCTGACAACAGTACAATAGCCTGGAGACGATGAAATCGAAATACTCATGTAACACTGGAAACATCCACAATGTACACTTCGCCAACTGAAATTGTTTCCAGTGGAGTCATGGAGGTAGTACTAATGTTGCTCAGAAATGCCATTTGGCATGGAAATGTATACTGTAGCCAACTTGTACACAATGTCAGGGACATATGTCTGTAAATTACAAACACAATGATTCAGCAAGTCTCAGTGAAACCACCACTAGTGTCTGACACCCCTTACAATGACAAACTCTGAGTACATCAGTTTGCACCAATAGTCCTTTGAATGTTGGAGAGACCAGAGATTTGCAAGTACTTGTAGAAGGCCCTCAACATGTTGCCCAGTGGGAGGCTACATCATTGTCTCCATTTTGGTCATGCACACCTAGAAGTCTGTGGATGAATGCCTGTTCCCAACCACATGTGATTTTGTCATAACTGCAAGTCAGATTACTAACCTTCCACATTTAATCTATGCCAAGCACTTTGCTTCATCGTTCTACAGCAGTTGCATGGTAATGCACATTGTGGGTAAAAACCCCAGGCCTCCCTGTCATGTTCCTCAGTGCTACTGCAGTTGTACACACAAATGACATGCTACGACAGGTGAGGGTATGGGTCAGCCAGTAATGAATGGTGCCTCACTCCTGTCTATGGCACCACATGAAATGTACCTCTATTGTATTTTTTATTACTTTTTTATTGAATACCTGAGATACAATTTATTACAATAATTACATCAATTACATCCACAGAGGAAAAAAAAAACTCCCCTGCAATGATGTAGCAATACACCAGAAGTGAGACAGTGCTGCGAACCTTTATAAGATACGGCAGAGGGAAATAATACATGAAATGCAATATTCATATTCCTCAAAATCATAAACTTATGCTCCTTATCATCTTTTTATTCCATACCGCCAGCTGTTTAGTTCTGATCCACTCACTGAGCAATCCGCAGATGACTTGCCCCTTCCGTCTCGCTTCCATCCCCTTCTGTTGGAACAGTGAGCACTCGAGCTGATATATAGTGAGGGGACGTTCTAGCCAATATTGGAATTCTGGAGGTTGCTGATCCAGCCACGCGGAGGCAATATATAACCGATAAATAGCCATTGAAACAAAGACAAACTTAGAGATCATAAATCCGCACTTCCAATTGTGTCAGATACACCTAAAATTATGATCGCAGGGGTTAATTCCACATCCTGTTTATTTTCTTCTTTTAAAAATTGCCTAATATCCCTTTTCAAAGTTGCTATTTTCATGCATGTGGCAAACATCTGGATTAGATCTGCACCAAGAAGCTGACATCTCGGACAATGTATCCCCTCTGTCCTACCCCACTTGGCTATTTTATCTGAGGTGAAATATAAATTAAATATTGTTCTATAATGTTGTGTCTGGAGTGCTGCAGAGATCAAAATGCTACACCCCAATTATAGAGATTCATAAAATTCTGCATCTCTGACATTTAATCGAGCTACCCACTTCTTGCTATGCTTTGCTAAATCCTCTGGCTGTTCTTCATTCAGCATAACATATACTGAGCTTATAGACATCTGTGCGCCAGTTACCATCATCTCCATAAGAGGACATTTTGTAAACCCTGCTGGCGCCCCGGTTTTCCTATGCATAAAATCTCTCACTAGATATTTTAAAAAATCCCTTCGCTCCAAGCAATATTTCTCCCTCAAATTCTCAAATGTACCCATCGCAAAACCCTTCAAGGAGATCTCCAAACTTTTGAACTCCCTGACGATTCAACTTTGCCATATATGTATCCCTAAATATCTCCGGAAGAGATGGATTGTTTTGAATCTAAGTATAGTTATTAAATCTACCTAATCCCATTTTCTTCCACCAGGAATCCCAGCATTTAAAAGCGGCATTTAGTACCTTAAATTGCACTTTCTTATAATAGCTGGGTTCAGTCAATGTCAACAATCTGCCTCTGGCCAAGTGACCAATTAGCAATTCATAAATATCCGTAACGTACACTACCCCTCTCGAGGTTCCTCTGTTAGTTAGCAATGGACACATAAATTGTAGTGCGTCTGCCAACTGATAAGGTTTCAAATTTGGCAAAGACCATCCCCCCTTTTCCTTTGATAAAGTCATGTATTTACTAGCTCTCCTAATCTTGCCAAATGATCAAACAAACCTCATCACAAGCTGATCCATCATGTTAAACCAAGACCTTCCAAATTCTGTCGGGATTATACGGAATAAATAGAGCACCTTGGGAAGAAACATCATTTTTACCATATTGTTATGCCCCATAATAGACATGTATAAGTTATTTCATCTTCTAAAATTATATTTAGCTTTTTTTAAGATCGTGTCAGGTTGATCTGTACAATCTCCTCCACATTAGATCTAATATCAATCCCTAAATAGACTGAGCGGTCCACCCTTCGAACATCACTTGTCTCAGCATGCTTGTTCACCACTAACTGAGTTTTATCTTTGTTTAGTAAATAACCACATACTTTCCCAAAATTAAATGCAGCTTTTTCAATTTCACAGAGAGACAGATCTGGATTAGCTGTGACAATGGCAACGTCATCAGCATAAGCTAAGATTTTGGTGTGCCAACCATTGCGGGTTACTGGCATAATTGTTGTATTCTTTTCTAGTTGCCGTAACAATGGGTCAATATAAAGTGCGAATAACAAGGGGGAGCATGAGCACCCTTGTCTTGTGCCACGTTCGATTTGTATGACCTTTGATTGAACTCCCAGCATTTGAAACTGGGTATTTGGATGCTTCTATAAGGCTTTGATAGTGGTAATAAAACTACTTCCCTATCCATATACCCCTAGTAATTCCCACATACACTTCCAATTGACCCTGTAAAATGCTTTTTTCAGCATCAAACAGAACGATTGCCATAGGTTCTTCTGCGATGTTGGCCGCATCGAACAATGTAGTAACTCTTTTAATATGGTCAGTGGTAGCCCTCCCTGGGACAAACCCATGCTGGTTCTGTGTAACTAGCTTATGAATACAAACAGATAAGCGTGTTTCAAGAATTTTAGAATAGATCTTCGCATCACTATTAATAAGTGTGATGGGTTTGTACGAACTCAGACTTAGCAAATTTTTGCCCTACTTCAGGAACACTATTATATTGGTGGCAGCCCAAGATGAAGGGGGATTACCCCCTTGCTGCACTTGAATAAACAGTTCTAACATAATCGGCATCAACAGGGCCTTAAAGTGTTTATACAGTTCTAATGGGATTGCATCCATTCCTACGGCTTTCCCACTGGGTAGCTCTAGCATCGCCTCCTCTAATTCCTCCATTGTAGCCTTCTTTCCTAATCTCTTCTATTCGTCAGGGTTAATCCCACTGGTCTCTACATTACTTAAAAAGCTGTGCCCAACCTGTTCCTCTGCTACAGGGATGGCTTTATATAATTCCGCATAGCACCCCCGAAAGGCTTCCCTGATTTGTTCAGGGTCTGAAACTAGCTTACCCTGTCTATCTTTAATTTCTCTGATTAAACCAGAGGCTGCCTTCTGGCGAGCACGTACCGCTAATAAGTGTCCCACTTTCTTGCTATACTCATAGTACTCCTTACATCTTGCTAAGTATTTTTCCGCCATACTTTCTGCCGTCCTATTATTAATTAAGGTTTTTACAATCGTTATCTGCTGTAAAACATCATTAAAAACCCTGCAATCTTCAACAGCCAAAGTAAATTGTTTTTCTGCCTCCTGAAGCTTAGTATGTAATTCTTGGATCTGTTCTGCTGCATGTTTCTGATGTCTAATACTAAAGCTTAGCGTTTCCCCCCTTATCCCTGCTTTCATTGTATCCCATACAATTTCTGTGGGGTGGATCCTCTATTGATTTCTAAAAACTCACTCAGCCATATTTTCATGTGATGCAGATATGTGGGATCATTCAACAGACCTCTCTTAAATGTCCAGCCCTTCCTGCAGCTCTTGATATCCTCCCTCTTAATTACCAAAATTAGAGGATCATGATCTGACATTAACCGTGGATATAGTTCCATATCTGCCCCTTCTAATAAATCAGGTGAAATAAAATAATAATCCAACTGGGCCAATTTCATGTTTTGAGTTGAATAATATATATACACTGGATCTGGTCCCCTCATTATTGGCCATGCATCTACTACTCCTACTTCCTTCTATAAATTACGAAGGGCATGAAATACTCTGGGTTTGCGACCCAAGTAGCTTTTACTATTAACATCAATTATGTTTTTTAATCCATCCTAGGAACCATTAAAATTCAAATCACCACATATAATATAAGGGGCTGGCCATTCTGCTAATTCAATTAAAAGAAAATCTAACAGTGTGGGGTCATCGAGCACTGGATCATACAAAAGAGCATAAGGTAAAACTCCCTTTACTCAACTGGCACTCTATTACGACCCATCTCCTGAGATGATCAGACCTACACCGGGCAACCTCACATCTTGTATTACTTGTTAAAATAGCTAACCCTTTTGTTTTAACATTTTGTTTAGTACACACCACTAACTTCAACCCAAAAATATCCAATACAGCTTTGTCGCAATACTCAATGTGAGTTTCTTGTAAACAATATGTATCCACTTTTTATGTTTTCAAATCTTCTGCTATTTTTCCTTTCTTTTGGGGGTTATTTAAACCACATATGTTTACGGATGCTAACCGAAGTTTAGCAATTTATATATACTAGTTCCCAGCATCACCACATTCACACAAGATCATTCTGTTTCTACAACTACTGTTAATTTCAACAGCCTTCTCATCTGCCACATCCCATTTTATACCTTCCTTCATTTTATTGCTCCGCAACCTCTGTGTTATTCGTCTTTCAGGTATCCTTCTTTTTTTTGCACCACCTACTGACCCCTCAACCACCGCCCCTCCCAAACCACCCTTCCCTCACCACCCCACCACCCTCTCCCCTACCCTACCACCGCCGCTAACCCTCCCACCCCTAGGGACAATCAGACCCTCTTCTGTCTGAATGACAGCTCTTGTGTTGTCGTCCAAGACCTCCCCCCCGACCTGCCATACATAAATGTGTATGCTTATTCTATAGTCAACTTCGCACACATATTATTTTAACAACATATACATGAAAAACCTATTAGCACTACACATTCTACATGCTAATTTCATTTAAATGCTGCTTTGCCTGAATCTCCGAGGTGAATACTTTAATCCCTCCCTTAATTATAGTTTTCAAACGTGCTGGAGCAAGTAAGAAGGCCTTCCCACCCTCATCCTGGTAGGGCTTGATCAGCTGTTGTAGTCTCCATCTATGCTCTACAGTAACGTGACAGTCTGGCTGTGAAAAAAAGGTTATGTTATCCACTGTTTTTGGAGCATTAGGGTGCGCATTTTCAAAAACTGCTTGTCTTAACAGAAAATTGCCAAAGAAGATGAGAATAGCCCTCGGGTATTTGGGACCAGGACTATGTTTGATAGGTTGCCTAGCAAGAAGAAACCTATGAACCCTTTACACTTCATTTTCCCAGTCCCAATTCATTAAATCGGGAAATGCTTTTCGGAGTAAATCAATCATGAATTTCCTTATGTCGTTACCCTCTACACCTTCCTCTATGCCGAGAAATCATAAATTATCCCTCCGGTGCCGGTTCTCCTGATCTTCCACCTTCCACATTATGGTGGTCATTACAACCCTGGCGGACGGTGTTAAAGAGGCGGTAAGACCGGCAACAGGCCGGCGGAATTTTTTTGGGAATTACGACCGTGGCGGAAACCGCCAAAAAAGACAGTCACTTTAACACTCCGACCGCCATGGCGGTACAAACAAACATCTCGGCGGTCACCGCCAACAGACAGGCGGAGGACAATTTTCCCGCCCACACTATTATGACAGGCCAATCCGCCACCTTTTCCGGGGTGGATTCACCGCGGATAAAAACACGGTGGAAACAGGAATTTCGAAGGGAAAACGCTCACCTCTACACACTCGACGAGGAAGGAGGACACCATGGACCTGGAACTCCAAATCCTACCTGCGATAGTCTTCCTGCTAATGTACCAGGAGCACCAACGCCGGCGGCGAAGACCACGGTGAGTACTGATATATCTATCTACATGGATATATCTATAGATAGATCTATATATATATATATATATAAATATATATATATATATATTTAAATCCCAAAACGTTGCTAGACATCCGAGGCTGCTAATTCGGTAGTGGTCCGGGCGTGGACCTAGCCTTCCACTGCTTAATTCAAAATTACTTCTGATACCATACATAAAATGTCCCGGACACCAAATGGAAGTCCAAAATGTTTATTCACCAATGCTTCCTCCCAAAACAACACGTTTCAGCCGTAGCCTTGCTCACGCATTAATTAAAAGTGCAAGCCACACAGACTATATACCACAGACAAATTAGACATAAAGGAAAGACTATTAAAATGCATGGTTCCAAATATAGGCACCATCTTGAAATATCTAAGAATGATCTATGCACCAATACTCAAGGGTCTCCTAATCACAACTCCCTCCACAATATTAGTTAATTATACATCACATGATGAAATATCCTCAATTCAATCATTTACATTTAAATATTGTGAATATTGCAAACATTAAAAATATTTTAAAATATTAAATATTGTTAATCATCAAACAGTCAATAATATAAGAGCAAAATATGATAATCATTCTATTGGTAAGCATAAAAAAAGTCATTGTAAACAGGAAGCACTTACAAATATAAACTTAGCAGGTGCCCCAGTTGAATCTCAGCTTCTGGAAAGGACAAGCCATCCTAACTCTTGGGCTTGGCAAAGATAAAGCAAGTCTGCGCGCTCAGAGATCCCATAGCAGAAAAAGATTTTAGAATCCTCCCTGGAGGTGAATTGATGATGTACTGGAGCGTAATCTGTATCTGACTTGAATAGCGGGTTCTATCTTCCTCTCCTGGAGACACAGAGTAGAAGGTTCTCCCTTTATAAATCACCTGTAAGCTCCACCCGCTGAGCCACGCCCGTCCTCCCTCGAAGTAGGCAAAGGAATTCCCGCCTTTTACCAGGATGATGGACAGCTTTCCAAAACGACCCCACTGCGTTTACCGCCGATTCAGGTGGTGCGTTGTTGATGCGCAGAAGCATGAGGACATCTCCACAAAGACGCACTATTAACAATCACATTGCCAAAGGCACCCAAAGTGGTTGTTGGAGACGTTTCCCCCATGACCCATCACGTAGCCTTAGTGTACAATATAAACAGGGCGTAAAAAACATGCTAGGTAACGCTTACTGACTTACTCGTAAAAAATACTCCGGTTGGGTTGGCCGTGATGCTCATTTTACAGAAACTAAACCTCAAAGGAAGCACTTACAAATATAAACGTAGCAGATGCCCCAGTTGAAGCTCAGCTTCTGGAAAGGACAAGCCACCCTAACTCTTGGGCTTGGCAAAGATAAAGCAAAGCTGTGCGCTCAGAGATTCCATAGCAGAAAAGATCTAGAATCCTTCCTGGAGGTGAATTGATGATGTACTGGAGCGTAATCTGTATCTGACTGTGACGCGCGGTTTCTATCTTCCTCACCTGGAGACACAGAGTAGAAGGTTTCTCCCTTTATAAGTCACCTGTAAGCTCCGCCCGCTGAGCCATGCCCCGTCCACCCTCGAAGTAGGCAAAGGAATTCCCGCTTTTACCAGGATGATGGACAGCTTTCCAAAACGACCCCACTGAGTTCTACCGCCTATTCAGGTGCTGCGTTGTTGATGCGCAGAGGCACGAGGACATCTCCACAAAGACGCACTAGTAACAATCACATTGCCAAGGACACACAGGGTTGCTGGAGACGTTTTCACCGTGGTCCATCACGTAGCTTTAGTGTACAATATAAAAGGTGCATATAAAACATGCTAGGTAACGCTTACTGACTTACTGATAGAAATACTCTGGTTGGGTATGCCATGATGCTCATTTTACAGAAACTAAACCTCAACAGGAAGCACTTACAAATATAAACGTAGCAGGTGCCCCAGTTGAAGCTCAGCTTCTGGAAAGGACAAGCCACCCTAACTCTTGGGCTTGGCAAAGATAAAGCAAGGCTGTGCGCTCAGAGATTCCATAGCAGGAAAAGATCTAGAATCCTTCCTGGAGGTGAATTGATGATGTACTGGAGCATAATCTGTATCTGACTTGAATAACGGGTTCTATCTTCCTCTCCTGGAGAAACAGAGTAGAAGGTTCTCCCTTTATAAGTCACCTGTAAGCTCCGCCCGGTGAGACACGCCCCGTCCGCCCTCGTAGTAGGCAAAGGAATTCCTGCCTTTTACCAGGATGATGGACAGCTTTCCAAAACTACCCCACTGCATTTACCTCCGATTCAGGTGCTGCGTTGTTGATGCGCAGAAGCATGAGGACATCTCCACAAAGACGCACTAGTAACAATCACATTGCCAAAGGCACACAAGGTTGTTGGAGACGTTTCCCCCATGACCCATCACGAATCAAGAATTCCGCAGCCAGGCTACTACTACATATAAAGCCGCAAGCACACATCTCCCCTGCCTTGAGAGCACTACACTGGTTACCCGTTGCCAGAAGATGCACTTTCAAGCTGCTTTGTATCACCCACAAAGCTATACATGGAACAGGACCGCTTTTTATCAGAAAGAAAATGACCAAATACATCCAACAAAAAACCCTCCGCTCAAGACTGGCACCCCGCCTTAGAACACCACCATACAAGAAAAAGACTATAGGTGGTACATCCTTCTCCGTCCAAGCAGCCAAACTATGGAATTCATTACCCCCAACTATAAGAGCCACAGATAACTTTCTGGTCTTCAGAAAACTACTCAAGAGTTGGCTCTTTCCTTCATTACCACCTTTTTCAAACAACTATGAACTGCATATGCCTATGTGGCTAAATATTTTTTTCAGATTATATGTATATTTCTATTTATTTATAGTTTCTTTGGAAAATATGTATTGCTACTATGTCATAACAATAAAATACACACACACTCTTTAAACCTGTCTGACTAAAGTATTTTTTTACCCATGATTCTAATTATGTATTGTATGTGCATATGTGTGTGTGTATATATATATATATATATATATATATATATATATATATATATATATATATATATATATATGTGTGTGTGTGTATATGTATATATATGTGTATGTGTATATGTTGTTTCTGTGCTTTGCATGTTCGTGGATCATTGCATGGCTCCTGGTTTTTTGGGTTGTTATACTAGATATCTATGAATCCCTACTCTCATCTTATCACACTTATCTACTCATCACTCTTATGGCATGTCTCTATCAAACTATCCTCCATTCTCACTCTGACTCATCCCAAATCCCTTCTACCACTTTCATCTCCTAAATATCTCTGCCTAAGCTCTTCCCTCCACATCTAACTCACCAAACCTCACTCTACCTCTGTGACCTCCCACACAACCCTACTAAATTCTCCTGCATTCATCTCACCCTGCTACTATGCTCTCCCTAACCCTTCCACATTCTCTTCCCCCTCTACTCCCCTTTACTCATCCCAAGCCTTTGGGTTGAGTAAATGAAGGATATACTCCCAATTAACACCACTGGATTTATTTCCTCCTCCAGCCCTCCATTACTCCAGTCTAACTAACAAACTCTCATATCCGTGGCTCAAATTAACTCATAATAATACTAAAACTGTACTCATTATTTAACAATACTAATCCATCACTAATTCTTGTTGGGTTCCGGAGTAACGTGCTACTCATCGAAAAGCGCTTCAACGCCTCGTCAGGGGTAGTAAGCGTTATATAAATACGATTACAATACAATACAATACTGCACCTACGACACAGGGGAGGGGGGAGGGAAAAAACAGGGACACACACATGCAACACCCCCACCCCGCCCCCACCCTCACCCACTACAACACACACACTAATACATATCTAAACATTATAGTTACACCCCCCAACCCCCCAGAAGAATGCAAAGACAAAAGGAAATTAGTGTAACCATTGTAATATATCAAAATGCAGTACGCAAAAATATCCATATATACACTATTAACAAAATATACACCAAGAATAGTAGTCCAGGTATTGCACCATTCATATCCGTGGACCACTGGGCCCAAAATGCATGGGCGAGGCCCACACATGATACCAGATCAAAACAGAGAGAACACTGCAGGGGCATCAGATAGAAATACAACAGGCACCTCAGGGGGAAGGGAAGGGGGGCACCTCAGCCGGATGAGTGCACGACGCCAGATCAACGAGGGGGCTCCATGCCCATTGATGTATCCTGGGGAGTGCTAAGCCACAGTCTCACAAGTCTCTACAGTGGGTGGTTTGCCCACTGTTCCATCCTGGGGAGTGCAAAGCCACAGTCTCTCAAGTCTCTACAGTGGGTGGTTTGCCCACTGTTCCATCCTGGGGAGTGCAAAGCCACAGTCTCTCAAGTCTCTACTTGCCCACTGTCCCATCCTGGGGAGTGCAAAGCCACAGTCTCTCAAGTCTCTACAGTGGGTGGTTTGCCCACTGTTCCATCCTGGGGAGTGCAAAGCCACAGTCTCTCAAGTGGATAATAGTCTCCACAGGTTCTGGAGGGGGACTGGTGCCCAGAGTGCTTCATCCTGTTAAGGACAGACGGAGTGGATGCATGTCTCCAGTGGTTCTGGATGGGGACTGGTGCCCAGAGTGCATCACTCACCCCGTGATGGTCCCTGTTGCGTCAATGCCCCTGCTGCTCATGGGCTAGCGGTGCTTGAGTTGGCAGTGCTTGCCCTGTTCAGCGGTGCTTGAGCTGGCGGTGCTTGCCCTGTTCAGGGTGCTTGCCCTGTTCAGCGGTGCTTGAGTTGGCGGTGCTTGAGTTGGCGGTGCTTGCCCTGTTCAGCAGTGCTTGCCCTATTCAGCGGTGTTTGAGTAGGCGGTGCTTGAGTTGGCGGTGCTTGCCCTGTTCAGCGGTGCTTGCCCTGTTCAGCGGTGCTTGAGTTGGTGGCGCTTGCCCTGTTCAGCGGTGCTTGAGCTGGCGGTGCTTGCCCTGTTCAGCGGTGCTTGCCCTGTTCAGCGGTGCTTGAGTTGGCGGTGCTTGAGTTGGCAGTGCTTGCCCTGTTCAGCGGTGCTTGAGTTGGCGGTGCTTGAGTTGGCGGTCCTTGCCCTGTTCAGCGGTGCTTGCCCTGTTCAGCGGTGCTTGAGTTGGCGGTGCTTGACCTGTTCAGCGGGGCTTGAGTTGGCGGTGCTTGCCTTGTTCAGCGGTGCTTGACTTGGCGGTGCTTGAGTTGGCAGTGCTTGCCCTGTTCAGCGGTGCTTGAGTTGGCGGTGCTTGCCCTGTTCAGCGGTACTTGAGTTGGCGGTGCTTGCCCTGTTCAGCGGTGCTTGAGTTGGCAGTGCTTGAGTTGGCGGTGCTTGCCCTGTTCAGCGGTGTTTGCCCTGTTCAGCAGTGCTTGAGTTGGCGGTGCTTGCCCTGTTCAGCGTGCTTGTCCTGTTCAGCGGTGCTTGAGTTGGCGGTGCTTGCCCTGTTCAGCGGTGCTTGAGTTGGCAGTGCTTGCCCTGTTCAGCGGTGCTTGCCCTGTTCAGTGGTGCTTGAGTTGGCGGTGCTTGCCCTGTTCAGCGGTGCTTGAGTTGGCGGTGCTTGCCCTGTTCAGCGGTGCTTGAGTTGGAGATCCTTCATTGCCCAGCTGGGCTGGCAGTCCTTTATTGGTCAGCTGGGCTGTGGCTGGCAGGGCCCTCCTGGGCAGCTGGGCTGTGGCTGGTGGGGCCCTCCTGGGCAGTGAGGATGGGGCTGGCGGTGGCCTCCTGGGCAGCGAGGATGGGGCTGACAGGGCCCTCCTGGGCAGCGAGGATGGGGCTGGCGGTGGCCTCCTGGGTAGCGAGGATGGGGCTGGTGATGGCCTCCTGGGCAGCGAGAATGGGGATGACGGTGGCCTCCTGGGCAGCGAGGATTGGGCTGGCGGGGCCCTCCTGGGCAGCGGGGATGATGGCGGTCTTCTCCGCCGTGCTGCTCCTCCCAGACTTGCCGGCTTTCTTGTGGGCCTTCCCCACCTTGGGAGGAGTCACAGCTGACTCCACACTCCCACCGGGACCCCTGGGAGCAGCTTGGGTGGTTGGAGTCTTCCCACATCCCACCAGGCACTGGTCAACTTCTGGTGCTTCACAGGGGGGGGGACTGGCTGTGCTGTGGCTCCGTGCCACACTGGCTGTCCTGGTGGCCGGTGCACTCCACATACCTGTGACAACAGGCACCACTGCTCCCGGAGATGTTGTGGCTGAGGTGCTAGTTCGGGACCTATGAGTTGGACGGGGGGTGGGAAAGAGGTCAAGGCTGGCCAGGAAAAGTTTTATGGACACACTGGGACGGGTAGCTGGAGAGGGTTTGGGAGTGGAGGAAGAGGTGGTGGTTGTAGGAGGTGTAGGTTTTGTGGCTTTGGGTGCAGGTGCATGCGCTGGAGGCTGTCGTGAGGTGGATGGCTGAGGGTGGGTGTGTGCCTGCGTTTGTGTATCTTGGGAGGGGGCGTCACAGACACACTGGGAGAGGACACAGGGGACGTGTGTATGGTAGTGGGGGTGGTGACTGCACATGAGCAGGGTGTGCTGGTGGGTGTGCTGGTGAGGGACGTAGTGGCTGTAGAGGTAGTGCATGCAGGTGTGAGTGTAGACGAGCCTGGGAGGGAGGAGGGAGACGACGATGAGGGGGACACAGTGGAGGCAGTGGATGTTGGTGTGTCTGTATGTGTGTGATGCTTGCGTGAGTGGGATGTGTGGTGCTTATGTTTGCCTGAGCTTCCCTTGTGTGGTGAGGTGTGCGCAGGCTGGTCTGATGGTGTGCTTGGGATAGGCAGAGGTACAGGGGATTGGGTATGGGTGTAGGAAGTTGGAGGGGGGAGGCTAGACACAGGGACAATGGCTGCCATCAGTGCTGAGGCCAGAGTTTGAAAGGCTCGGTAAAGGGCCACCTGACCAGAATGAATGATCTCCAGGAATGCATTTGTTTGTTGCAACTGCCTTTCTACACCATGGATGGCATTCAAAATGGTAGACTGCCCCACAGTGAGTAATCTGAGGAGGTCGATGGCCTCCTCACTGAGGGCAGCAGGGGTGACTGGGGCAGGGCCTGAGGTGCCAGGTGCGAAGGTGATGCCCACCCTCCTGGGTGAGCGGGCACGGGCGAAGGCTGAGGGGCTGCTGGGAGGGCGGTGCTGGTAGGGGGGGTGGCGGCTGTACCTGTAGATGCGGGGGCACAGATGTTGCCGCCACCACAAGGGAGCTCCCATCAGAGGACGTGTCCGTGTCACTGGTTTCAGCTCCTGTCCCCGCCGTGGTGCTCCCCTCACCCTTCGTCCCACTGGTGTATTCTGAGTCCGTAGTGTGGGCCATGTGGGATGCAGCTCCCTCGTGCTCCGGTGCCACTGCTCCTCCGCCTGATGATGCTAATGCACACAAGAACAGGGAGACAGAAGAAAGACATGTTGAGTGCATGGATTACCGCTACCGTTGGCGGACAAGACAGACACAGAAGCCCCCTGCACTACATCGCGCTCTTGGGCTCTACTGTGCAATTCCTGGGAAATGGCCTACAAGGCTATGGACGACATCTGCACACCATGCCTTACGGAGGGGACTAGCCTGCGGAACTCGCCCTGGCCTAGGGAAACCCACAGCCCTCCTCCCCCACCCAGACACCTCCACTGCGCGCAAAGTCAGCTGAATGAGAGTGTACTCCCTTGTGTCTGCTGTGATGCCCTCAAGCGCCCATCCAACTACAGGTAGGCCACTGCCAGGATCCGGAACATCAGGGGGGTCATGGTTTGACGGGCACCCCTCCCACAATGGGAGGCCATCCCCAGCTGAACCTCCGCCGTCTTCTTGCTCCAGCGGGCGAATGTCCTCCCATCTTTTCCGGCAGTCGGTGCTCCGTCTGTGGTGGACCCCCAGGGTCCCAACGTCCTTGGCGATGCACGACGTCCTTGGCGATCCACGCCAAATATCCTTCTGCTGGTGGGTGCTGACCTACATGAAATGTGCAGGGGAAGAAGAGAAGTCATTACCAACTGCGCCGTCAAAATGAGTGGCCCCCATCACTACCCTTGCCATGTGGCACATGCACCCACCGTCTTTCATGCACGCAGAACTCTGCCCCCTTCCTTCTTACAACCAGCCCTCTCCACACAGGCATAGCCCATACAACATGCTCCCTGTGTACTTACCTGTTGGTCTGGAGGACCGTAGAGTAGCGTGTACTGGGGGAGGTCCCCATCGACGAGATTCTCCAACTCCTCCGATGTGAAGGCAGGCGCCCTTTCCCCAGATGCACGAGCCATTGTCTCTTCCAGACCGAGGTCACAGCAGCACTTGCAGTGTAGGTCCTCTCCTGTCCAAGATCAGGTATCATGTGATTATACAGATAGAAAATGGCGGTCACGTCCGCGGCGGTGCGTACCATCACCGCTGGCGTACATCGTCATTGGCTCCTGGGACCCATAGGGTCCAATGTTAACCAATGCAGCATTGCGCCGCGGTCTTCGGCCGCCTACCGCGATGGTGTACAACGCCAGCGCAGTTACCTCACATCCCATTGTCCCACTTTAGAGGTCAGGCAGCCGCCATTTCAGGGGCCCACATGGCCTAATTTCCGACTGCGTCACACATACCTTGGCCTAGTCTCAACACACATACAGGCCACATTTTGTGTATGATTGGTGTTCTGTGTAGACTGTGGGTACATACCTCTGAGTTGTTTGACTCTGTGCTCGCTGTTGTCCTTCATAGGCACCGTCCGCTGGGACATGTGAGGAGATGGCGGATTTCTCCGGTGTACCGACCGCTGGTGGACCTGTCGACAATGGAGGAAAGAAATTTGATTATCACCTACAGGTTTGACCGTGCCACAATCCAGGAACTGTGTACCCAGTTGGAGCCAGACCTGATGTCAGCAATCCGCCATCCCACAGGAATCCCCCCTCAAGTGCAGGTGCTATCAGTGCTCCATTTCCTTGCAAGTGGGTCTTTTCAAACAACTGTGGCCATGGCATCAGGGATGTCCTAGCCTATGTTTTCCAACGTACTGTCCAGAGTGTTGTCTTCCCTTCTGAAGCACATGCGGAGCTACATCGTTTTCCCTCAGGTGGAGGATTTGCTAACACTGAAAGGTGATTGGACATATCCCCAACATCATTGGTGCCATTGATGGGACCCATGTGGCTTTTGTCCCCCCCCACAGGAGTGAACAGGTGTACAGAAACCGGAAGAGTTATCATTCCGTGAATGTACAGATGGTATGTTTGGCAGACCAGTACATCTCTCATGTGAATGCCATGTTCCCTGGCTCAGTGCATGACGCCTACATCCTGCGGAATAGCAGCATCCCTTATGTGATGGGTCAACTCCAGAAGGCACCATGTGTGACTATTAGGTGACTCTGGTTACCCCAACCTGTCATGGCTACTGACCCCAGTGAGGAATCCCAGGACCAGGGCAGAGTAACGCTACAATGAGGCCCATGGGTGAACTAGGAGGGTGATCGAGCGGACCTTCGGCCTCCTGAAGGCCAGGTTCAGGTGTCTGAATATGACAGGTGGATCCCTATTCTACTCACCCAAGAAGGTATGCCAGATCATCGTGTCCTGCTGTATGCTTCACAACTTGGCTTTGCGACGAAGGGTGCCTTTTCTGCAGGAGGATGGTCCAGATGGCGGTGTTGTGGTAGCTGTGGAGCCTGTGGACAGTGATGAGGATCAAGCAGAGGAAGAAGAAATGCAGAACAGGGACTCAGTTATCCAGCAATATTTCCAGTGAAACACAGGTGAGAATACATTCCTGCCTACTATGTGTACTTTTACACTTCTACCTCTACCCTGTCTGTCGTTTTCACCCAGTGTATGGTCACTGAGTTGTCACTTTCCCTTACGGTTTCACAGGTGTGGGTCCCACTGTGTCTCATCTGCTTAGATTCCTCATGGACTAGACCTGTGTGACATAGGTATGTTGACATTACTATTTCAAGAACAATTTGTCACTGTAATTGCAAATACACTATTTCGAAATTACAGACAGACTCCAGATCATTTGGTGCTCTAGGTGTGTTGATTTAAATATAAATTATTGGAGGGGGAAGTTAAATGGTGAGGGGTGATGGCAGAGGAGTGTCCATGGCAGAGTCCAGTCTATTAGTCTCACAGGTGCATTGCCCATATGGGCATAGGAAGTGAAGCTGGGGCAGTTTCAAAATGGACAGGGTGACAAAGTGGGACAGTGGGATGACAATCAGGGTGGTCTAATTTCTTGGCGGGGGTCTTGGCATCATTTTCTGTCTTGTTCCTGGATCTCAGGGACCATTTGCGGGGTGGTTCTCCCTCTGCAGGGGGTGGGGTGCTGGTGTGGTGGTCCTGTGGCGGTGCCTCCTGTCCACTAGCACCTGCGGAGGTGGTGAGCAGTTCATCGTCCATGCTAGTGTCAGGAGCCCCTTGTAGTGCCACAGTGTCCCTCTTGGTGTTGAGTACTTCCTTCAGCACCCCTACGATGGTGCCCAGGGCGGAGCTGATGGTTCTGAGTTCCTCCCTGAAGCCCAAATACTGTTCCTCCTGCATGCGCTGGGTCTCCTGAAACTTGTCCAGTACTGTTGCCATCGTCTCCTGGGAGTGGTGGTAGGCTCCCATAATGGAGGAGAGGGCCCTTGGAGAGTGGGTTCCCTTGGCCCGTCCGCCCCCTGTCGCACAGCAGCCCTCCCAGTTCCCCTGTGTTCCTGGGCCTCCGTCACCTGGACCGTGTGCCCACTGCCACTGCCCCCAGGTCCCTGTTGTTGTTGGGGTCGTGGGTTTTCCTGGGTTCCCTGTAGTGGTGGACACACAGCTGATTGACGTGTCCTGGGGACGGAGGTATGGGCCCGCTGGGTGGTTGCTGTGCTGGTGTTTCCAGAGGGGGGAGGGTCTGTGGTGGTCTGTGCCTGTGTGAGGGGAACCGACTGTCCAGAGGCCCACGATGGTCCGGGCTGGTCATCTAGATCCAGTTGGACAGAGGTGCTGTCATCACTGTGGGCCTCTTCTGTGGGTGGAGTGGACATGTCTGGACACTCCTGTCTGGTGACATTTGGTAGTGGTCCTGCAGGGGTGGAAAGGCATGATTATTGCATCTGTGTGTGTCATGGTGTGCAATGGGTGGGTGACCGTGTACCCTAGTGCTGGCATTCCTGTGTGTGAGCTTGTGTGATGATGGTTTAGGGGGGTGTATGGGTATATGCAGTGGGCATGCTTCAGTGATGGTTGTCTATGCTTTGGTGTTGCATGCAGGGCTTGGTGTTGGGATGTGTGGTTTGTGATGTTGGGACATTTGTGAGGAGTTGGAGTGATAGGGGTGAGGGCAAGGGTGGGGGTAAGTGCTGGCATGCAGGTAGAGTGGGGGATGTAATAGTTAAGATTTGACTTACCAGAGTCATTCCTCCACCGACTCCTGCGAGGCCCTCAGGATGCAGAATCGCCAAGACCTACTCCTCCCATTTTGTTAGTTGTGGGTGAGGAGGTGGGGGTCCGCCGCCAGTCCGCTGAACCGCCTGGTGGTGTCTTGAGACCAAGGAACACACTTTCCCCCGTAGGTCGTTCCACCTTTTCCTGATGTCCTCCCGATTTCTTGAGTGTTGTCCCACTGCGTTGACCCTGTCGACTATTCTTCGCCATAGCTCCATCTTCCTTGCAATGGAGGTGTGCTGCACCTGGGATCCAAAAAGCTGTGGCTCTACCCGGACGATTTCCTCCACCATGACCCTGAGCTCCTCCTCCGAGAACCTGGGGTGTCTTTGCCGTGCCATGGGGTGGTGTAAGTGATGTGTGGGGTGGTGTGTGTGGTGATAAGTGTGGTGATATGTAGTGGTGTGTTGTGTGAGGTGTGTGGAAGTTGTGTGGGTGATGGATGTTGTGTGCCTGTGGATGTTAGTTTGTTGATGGTGGTGTCTCTCTCTGGCCTTCGGTCGTGAATTGTGGTCGTAGGGGTTTATGGGTGATGTGGGTGTGTGTTATATATTGTATTGGGTGTGTGGGAGTGGTGTGTGTATGTGTATCAGGTGTGTGTATTTCAAATTGTCCAATGTGGCTGTGTTTTGTAAGAGTGTGTGTATTTTGAGCGCGGCGGTGTGTACCGCCAATGGAATACCGCGGTTGAAAGACCGCTGCGTGGATTCGTGTCGTGATAGTGTGGGCGTATTTATGTTGGCGTGACGGTGGAGGTTTTGTTTTTGCCAGTTTATCATTGACCGTTGGTGTGGCGGACTTGTGTGGGTGTCTGATTTTTATCGGATTCCGAACGGTGGGTCATAATAGCTGTGGCAGAATTCCACGGCGGTGTGTTGGCGGTCTTCTGCACGGCGGTAAGCGGCTGTAACCGCCAATGTTGTAATGACCACCTATATCTTTTAGCTGTTCGCTTTGCGTATCCACCTGATCTTTCAGCACCTCAATATATGCCTCTATCATGGAGGCTCTGTTCTCCATTGCTTTTAGCTTTTCTTCGATCTCTCCACATGACTTAGCTACCTTTTGCACAGTAACCTGAAGTTGCTTGGTTGCGGACCTGGCCCTGCGGCTCTCTGTTCGAGTTTCTGTTTTTAATTCCTTTATCATACCATATATTAATTGAAGCATTGTTTCCTCTGAGTGCTCCTTAGGCACAGCCTCTCCACTTTCTTCTATATCATTGTTATGTTTTGGGCTGGCCTCAGAAACCTTCTCTGGGGTGTACAGACTAATTTCTGAATAATCCGATTTAAGGGTTGCTGCGCTATGTTCTGCTGCTATCTCCTCTGCTGCAGCCGCTCCTGCCTGGTTTTTTTATATGTTTATGCTGCTGCTGTAGCTGCTTTACATTGGGGCCGATGGCTAATGACAGGCTAGTCTCAAGCTCCGACAAGAGTTTATCTTCTGCATCACTTTGTACACCATTGCTTTCCAAGTCTTCAGTGAGTGAATAAAACTTATCTCTACCTTCCTTAGACCAGTCTGCATCCCTCCCAACACCCTAAGCCTGTCCGGATTCTGCATCTTGTTTCTCCCTGATCAAGAGTTCATCCATAATTGGACTCCAATTCCTGCTAGCCTTTGTTCCATTAGGCTCTGTCAAAATATCAGCGGGATTGCCCTGTTGATCCCTTTTATACTCTGAATGTATTCTATCTATGTTGGTGATAAATCCAGCGAAACCAGTCCCCTCCGTCACTCCCATAAGCTCAATTGTCTGATTTTCTGTCATGTTTTGCGTCTCCACCATCTGCGCGGGGATGAGCACTGGTTTTGCTCCGGACTGTTCAGGCTCCAGTATCCCATTATTAGAGCCTCCATATACTATACGGTATGTATCACTGCTTTCTTGCGGGAGCAGCGGCTCAATGCTCACGGTGGCTTTAGCCCCTTTGATGGGGAAGTCAGTAATTATGGGCTGCGGGTTACCTTTTAATTCGCTACTCACTGCCTGACCCGTAGTTAGTGCCCCACCGCTCCTACCGCTACCATTTTCAATTACATCCTTCACACTCCCAGCCTCAGTCTTATTAATTAATTTACTCGGCCTTGTTAGAGACCGCCTACCTCCAGGGCCGCACCTGTCTGTGTCCATCCCAACCCACCTCTGTTGTGTTCCTCCAGTCACCATACGGCCATCAACATTTGTGTGTTCGTCTTTCTCTGATTTCCCCCTGAAATCTGAGTATTTTTAGGTGCCATCCTCAGCTTGCTACAGCCAAGCAGGCCTCCTGGACATGCTGTGCCCCAGCTCCAGCATTCATCTGCCTTCAGTATCTGGTTGGCAAAGATCACAAGTATTAATACATTTCTCTGGGGAGCAACTCCGGTGCTACCCACCGCTCGGCCTCTTGATGCCTCGAACCCGGGCAGCTTTCCGGCATAAACAGGCTCCAGGAGGTGCGCCCCATATCATAAAGCCTCCTGGAGTTGAAATTGTGCCTTTCACTTTTCGCGGGCCGCCAATCGCGGCCTGCTTATCTCCTTTTTTCTGTGCGCGTGACTCTGACATATCAGTGTGTATGGCGTCGGGAGGAGGGGTGCACCGACAGCCTTACACGAGCGCCATCTTGCCTCCCTAAGTACCCCTATTGTAAATGCCCTAATGTACACACAGGTTGGCGTGCACATATGTGTTAGGAAATACAGAAAATATTCCATCAGCACAGGTAGACCATGCATGAAACAGCAGCTTACAAATGTTTTTCAAAAGAGAAAGGGACACATGCTGACATGTATGTACAAGGAATGCTGGCAACAGTGATGGCACATAAATCATGCCAACTCACATCCCCAACATACCAAGGGAAAGTGTTGATCTATAGCTGCACTCCCAAAAACACTTATGCACTGTCACATGTATGATGCCCATTATAGACAGTAGTGAGGCACCAGCACCCATCATACACTGAAGACAAGTAGCCTCTGTGTAACAGAGGCCAATACACTCATTTCACCAGGCACATGGCTGAGGAAAGTGATCCATTACTACCTTTCTTATGGCATGTAACACTGAGGCAGAGTGGCCTGTTGCATAGAATATACACCCACTACAACAACAAGCAGTACTTTATTAATTAATATACAAATCCATATGTTGTCCCTGTTGAGCAAATTGTTTGTGGATTCTGTACAATAGGTAAGGCACATCAGAATGTAACACATAACATGCCTACACAAACAATCTCTCATCTACTGTGCTACACATGGGGAGCTGTCAGAACCTAACATATTCACTTGGCAATGTGACATGCAGGAATATGCCCTGCACTCACCCCCTTGTGGCTGCTGTGCTGTCCTCAAATGCCCATCAAGGTCTGGGTAGGCTATCTCGAGAATGCAGGCCATTAGAGGGGTCATAGTCCAACATACTCCCCATCGACACTGGGAGGACATTCCCAACTGGACCTCTGTGATCTTCCAGGCCCAGTGTCTCAGGTCCTCCCACCTCTTCTAACAGCGGGCGATCCCCCGGCTGTGATTCACCAGGGTCTGCACCGTCCGGATGATGGCTCTTCATAGCACCTTCTTCTGATGGGCGTTGACCTGTATTGATGCAAAAGACAAAACAAGAGATTACAATCACAAGTTTTGGCACAAATGGTTGAGTCGCATACATGTCAAATACACTCAGCTAGAACGTTTCAATTTGTTAACACTCCACAAGTGTGAAACACAGAAGACAATAAGTACAGGGACATGACTACAGACATATATATTTCTATCTGTACATTAACCCAGTACCCTGCTCAGGCCCTACAATGCCTAAGCAACCTTATTGATATCAGGTAGCCCCTGCCCCAGCAGCATGTATTCTTAAGTGAGCCACAATGAAACACTGTGCAACCACGTGACTTCTGCAGGGTAAACTCCTTAGGCTTAATGGACCAACATATTCACACTCTGTGAGATTGACTCACTGCATCAGTCCCTGCAGGCAACTGCCATAGTACAAACTTCACCATTGAACTTGAGTGCTAATCAAGGGGCTAGCATGGTGGGTACAGAAAGTATCTTTCATGTCCATTTGTGGGCATGTGGACTAACAAATGCAGACTCATGGCACTTCAGGGGGTGGGTTTTGTGGTATGTACCTGTACCACAGAACACTCATTTGGTCCAACCTACAGAGATGGCATCTAACATACAAAGGCATGCATTGTACAGTTTCTGCTATGTGACCAAGCAACATAGTCATATGTCATGGCCTCTCAGGGATCAACACGCTGCCTGCACTGTGGGGCTATCATTTGTGCAATAATCCAGTATAGGACAAATATGAACTTTGTGAAGGTGACAAGAGAATTGTTGGAGTAAGTGGCATGTAATGAGTCAAAGACACACATTGCTGATGATGCAAAATGCACATATTGACTAGTTTACTGATTTACCTCTGTACCTAGTTCTAATCTAATCAAAGGACTGAGGTAGCCAGGGTAGGATTTGCCACTAGAGCTTCATATTGGACACATGGCAGGATCTGCTAGTTCCACGGTTGCATAGTCATAGCGACTCCCCCACAGCCTGGAAATATTTCATACTGGGAGATACATTTTACAGGCCCTGGTCTCTGCAGGCTGAGCAGACAAAACCTACATGACACTCCATTTCTATCACTTCCATGCATGACAGTACATCATGAAGCCATCAGCAATTCAGCATGGTTTGTGTGTCAACATGTAGGACAGGGTGAGTCATGATATGCCTTCCACAAAACAGTTTTGCATGGTCAGATGTGAGTTGAACGATCTGTGGCACTATACACATTGCCCACATGTTTCTCACATGAGTCATTTCAGATTCATACACAGCTCATGCTGTCATGAACGTACATGCTGTCCAATATTTACAACAATCATGAATAAATAAATAGCATTGGGTAGCAATAACATCTCCTTACCTATTTTTGTGCATCCAGCACATGGAGGATCTAGAACCCCAAAGACCTCACAAAACACAATATGACTGAACTTAACATATGATGCTGGCCACCAATACCTATACATTGTAAATCCCCATGGTGGCACACAGACTGCAACCACAGGGACACACAAATTCTGTCTGGCACACAGGCACACAGGAGCCCATTCTAGCCTGTGAGGAGGTAAAGGATGGGGAAGTACACATAAGATTGTGCACATGAGGCACTTACCTGCTCCTCTGTTGAGCCATAGAGCTGTTCATTCGGGGTATGACCCCATCAGCTAGCCCCTGGAGAGAAGGCAGGGGTCCTATCACCTACTAAATGTGGCATGATTGCTCCCAGATGCGGCACACAGCAGCTCAAGTCATGGAGGTGATGCTAGCAGCAGTGTCAGAAGTCAAGTGAGAGAATCTGCACAACATGGCGGTTACGTACGCCACATACGCGGTCACAACCACAGGAAGACAGAGCCATTTGGCTGCTACCTCCACTGGCAACAATATTAGCCTATGGCTGTGTCCGCCGCAGTTGCAACTGCCTGTGGCCATGATGACTTCCAGCGGTGGTCATAGGCATTTCCTAATGTCCACTTGAGTAGGTCAGGCATCTGCCATTTTAGTAGCCTGAAATGCTCTATTGGGCTTTAGAAACTGTGTCACACCTATGAAACATGTTTTGTTATCTCACAATCATTCTTATTCTGTCATGTCATGTAGGTCAGTCTACTCAACCACCACTGTAGTATGTTGCAGGGCACAGGTGGAATTTAACTGTGGTGCACAGTCCAAACCCGCAGACGGTCATTTGGTGGCCATACTGTACAGTCACATTTCAAGGGGAAATTGTGTAGCACATCTTTGATTTTGTTCTCAATTCATTTTGTGGAAATGTGTTGAAAACCATGGGGGTCACATATGAAAATTGTGTAGTTGCAACCTGTGATGTGTATTGCTTGCCATGTCTATACAGTCAGAAATGCTTTGTCACATGATATCATTCGCATGCATCAAACTTCCTGTGAACCATCCACTGCCAGACCTTCAGACCATGAAGAAACACCACAAAATAATGTTTTACTGCCTGACAAACAACAGTGGACTTATGTTGTCAGTTGGAGCCAGATCTGATGCCGGCTATTAGTTATCCAACCAGCATACTACCCATTGTACAAGTCATGCCACTAATGCACTTGCTAGCAACAGGGTATTTCCAACATACAGTGGCCCCATCTGCTGGTATGTCCCAACCTACATTCAGGGGGTGATTCTAAGCTTGGCGGGCGGCGGTAGCCGCCCGCCAAGCGGGAACCGCCAGAAGACCGTACCGCGGTCAAAAGACCGCGGCGGTCATTCTGGGTTTCCCACTGGGCTGGCGGGCGACCGACGAAAGTCCGCCCGCCAGCCCAGCGGGAAACACCCTTCCCACGAGGACGCCGGCTCAGAATGGAGCCGGCGGAGTGGGAAGGTGCGACGGGTGCAGTTGCACCCGTCGCGAATTTCAGTGTCTGCAAGGCAGACACTGAAATTCTTTGTGGGGCCCTCTTACGGGGGCCCCTGCAGTGCCCATGCCATTGGCACCCCATACCGCCATCCTGTTCCTGGCGGGCGAACCGCCAGGAACAGGATGGCGGTATGCGGTGTCAGAATCCCCATGGCGGATTCCTATGGGCAGCGGAAAGTCGCGGGACACCGCCGGCTTTCTGCTTCTGGCCGCGGCTGTACCGCCACGGTCAGAATGCCCAGCGGTGCACCGCCAGCCTGTTGGCGGTGCTACCGCCAACCTCCGCCCTGGCGGTATTTACCGCCAGGGTCAGAATGACTCCCTCAGTCTGGTATTAAAGGATGTCCTCTCAGCAATCTTGAAACAAGTTGACAGCTTTATCAGGTTCCCCTGATGTGAGGATTTAGCCAATGTGAATGCTGACTTTTATGGCTTTGCCCACCTCCTACATGTGGGGGGACCACATGTTGGATTGGTGCCACTACAAGTCAAGGAACAGGTTTATCATAAAAGAAAGAACTTCCATTCCATCAACGTGTAAGTCATCTATTTGGCGGATCTCTAAATTTCACATGTCTGTGCATGTTATCCTGGTTCACCCCATGATTCCTTCATAATGCAGAACAGCACCATACCCCAGCTTATGTCACAACTGTACCAAGAGAGTGCCTGGCTGGTTGGTAAGCCATATCTGTCCTGATTGTGTATGTGTAATGTCAAGTGCTACAATCAGTAAGTGAGAGACTCATTGTTGCACATATGTCCCATGCCATAACAGGAGATTCTGCATACCCAAACTGTCCTTGATTGTTGCCGCCACTGAGGAATCCAACTATGCCAGTGGAAGTCCATTTCAATGAGGTTGATGGAAGAACACAGCAGGTAGTAGAGGGGGCTCCTGAAGGCCATATGGACTGGTGAAACCCTCCTCTACTCACCTGGAAAAGTGTGTCAGATCATAGTGGCATGCTGCATGCTCCACAACATCTACCTGCGAAGGAATATCCCATGCATCCCAGAGGGCAGGAAGCCTGCAGTGCCACCAGGTGAGACTCCTGAAATGCCAAGTGAGGATGACAGTGGTGAAGAGGAAGGAACTGACTTGCGAGAAGATCTCATCAACAGCTACTTTTCATGAGTATAAGCATGTCATGTGATGTAAAGTCTGTGATTGCCCAATGAACTGTAGATGTGAAAATGTATGGTGTTTCTTTTGTTAAAAACAGCTAGGGAGCTTATAGTCTGAAATATTCAGCCAAAGGCTGCTTGATGAGATAGCTTTTCACACATTCCCACCTTGGTGATATTGCTTTGTTGTGTCATTTTCATTGCCATGTAATTTGTTTTCCAGATGCTTGCTATGTGATTTGTTTCATAGGTATGTGTTTAGGCCTCTAGTACTTGTTTTGTCTTTGTTCAGGTAGCTTCACATGGGCATTTCAGAGTTGTGACACTGGCAGGTATCTGATGATTCTCTGACATCCAAAGTAGACATGGATTGTTCCAGGTAATGTAGGTCACAGAGTTTGGTTGTATGAGACCTGTGCCAAGACAGCAAATGCAGTGTTTGGGTGGAAGGTGAGAAATCCCCATTAGACTTGTTTTGTGTGCTGTGGTGGGTCGATTGCATCATGTGTCATCATGTGGGCATGAAATATGTAATCAAATACTGCAAACAACTAATTTTACCTTCACATTGGCTAAACACTTTTTGTATGACCGATATGTAGCTGTAGATGTGTTTCATCATTGCAGGCCACAGTGCCTGTGCCAGAGACATATGTTTGTGTCATACCACCAGATGCATGGGAATTAGATTAAGACAGGTCTGTGATCAGAAACTATTGCACTGCCATCTGTCAATATCTTCGATTATGTGATTTTGGATTACTTGGGTGTGGTATGTGATAAGGCTCAAGCTAGTGACATCATTCACTTTAATGGTTGCCTATTCTACAGGACAATGTCTGACATGTGTCTCTTCCTTCCATGGTCAGGAGGGCTCTACTTTGAAATTTGTACTTTTACTCAGTATGAGTCACACATTCTTGTTCAGATATATAGACAGCCTATGTGCTGTACCCTGGAATATTTCTTTTGATTTGACCAGACACTTGTACTGATGTGTTTGTGTGTAAGGGTTGTGATCCTGAGGAGGACACTGTATACTCTAACATAGCCCTGCTTACACAAGTGTGTTGTGTCCTCATCATATGGGTCATCTGGTTGACATGGTCATACATTTTTACACAGCAAAATTTTAAAATTAAGCAAGCAGACAATGAGTTTGTGGTGGGTGAATGTATTTCAATGCTAGTGCAGAAAAGAACATTTGTACAGAAAGGAACAAAAATGAAATGTGGAGTGATCAGTCATGCTGAATGAATTCATTGGAGTAGATTCCACACCATTGGGAGTCAAAAGTGAAGAGTACTCCTCTGATTCGAAATTTTAGGTGGATGAGGATCAACAGAGTGAATGTGTGGCACACAAAGGAGGTCCTTTAGGAAGCGGTCGCTTGCTGGCAGTGGTAGGTGTCTTGCCATCTGTGCCTCCCGAACATCCTGCTTGCGTGAGGGGGATCTACTGCTTCAGAGGCGGGGATGTCTGGGGATGGTTCTTCCTCTGGCAGGGTCTAACTTCCACTGGGTGGCACTGATGTTGATGGGCCTGGTGCTAATGAGCCAAAGGAAGGGGAAGATTGATTTTGAAAAGCCCTGCTCAGGACATTGTGAATGTCCCTCAGCACCCCTGTTAGGGAGCCCATGTTGGTATTGTGGACTTCCATATGTTGTCTCATGCCTCTATGCACATCTCTCTGTAGAGGCTTGATTTCCTGGCATGCAGTCAAGACCTGGCCCATCATGCCTTGGGACTCCTAATAGACCCCAAAAATGTGGCTGAGGATGTCCTGGGCAGGAGCAGCCCCAGTGGTCTCACTCCACTGGCCCATAGCTTTCCTCCTACACACCCTACCCTCACGGTCCTGTGCCCTTAACACAGGATGCCCTCTCCTACTGTGTCTTGCAACCTCATTGTCTGAAGTGTTGTACTGCAATTCAAGATCCAGGACTGGGGGCATGAGATGGTAGACACTGTGGGGGTCATTCTGACCCTGACGGGCGGCGGAGGCCGTCCGCCAGAGTTCCCCCCTCCAGAACACCGCTCCGCGGTCATAAGACCGCTGCGGTGATTCTGGCTTTTGCACTGGGCTGGCGGGCGGCCGCCAAAAGGCCGCCCGCCAGCCCAGTGCAAAAGGGCCTTCCCACGAGGACGCCGGCTCAGAATTGAGCCGGCGGAGTGGGAAGGTGCGACGGGTGCAGTGGCACCCGTCGCGTATTTCAGTGTCTGCAATGCAGACACTGAAATACAATGTGGGGCCCTCTTACGTGGGCCCCTGCAGTGCCCATGCCATTGGCATGGGCACTGCAGGGGCCCCCAGGGGCCCCACAACAACCCATACCGCCATCCTGTTCCTGGCGGGAGAACCGCCAGGAACAGGATGGCGGCATGGGTTGTCAGAATCCCCCATGGTGGCGCAGCTTGGGCAGCGGAAAACCGGCGGGAGACCGCCGGTTTTCCCTTTCTGACCGCGGCCAAACCGCTGCGGTCAGAATGCCCTGCGGGGCACCGCCAGCCTGTTGGCGGTGCTCCCGCCGACCCTGGCCCCGGCGGTAGTGAACCGCCGGGGTCAGAATCACCCCCTGTATTTGGTATACTGGTTGGGGGAGTAAATAGCTGCCTATGATGTTGAGGCAACCAGGCTGGGAGGTATTTATATGGCCACAATGAGACTCACTTTTGGTGTCTGACCAGGTTGCACAAATGGATTAGAACCGTCCTCCACGTCCCGACATCCAGAAGTGTCTTCTTCACTGAGGGCTTCATTCAGGGGCGTAGTGACAGTCTCCTCTGTGACCTCTGTGACCTCTGTGTGTCCATTGGCAGCTCCATCTGTTGATATGAAACATACAATGTTACTGGTTGTATTGTGATATCTACCTCCAACAGTTTAGTGTTATAGTAAGCATAGAGCATGTACACAGTTAAGTTGCAGTTCATCTTATTGTGCCAAGCAGCCATGTTATTGGTTGTATTGACATGACATTTGTGCAGCATGCCAGAACTTTTTGACTGAAGCAGCTGCTGAGATGTGCAGGTCATTAGCACTTGGGAGGATGGGCTGAGAATTACATCTTGCCACCAGTAAAGAACACTGTGGTTAGGCAAAATGTGGCTTTGGCAATTTGGAAGCCTAGTTGAGTGTGATACAAGCAGACCCAGGACTTTGATGTACACGTGACTGGAGTCATCATATGCTTAGTGCAGTGTGAATGTGTATGCTGCTGCTACCAATCTGGTGATACATCCAGAGGCCTTAGGAATATTGTTATACACACTGGGTAAGGTGTCATTCATATTCCCAATAGTGTAATCTTAGGTTAGCAGTTCAAGATGGAGCTAGGTAGATAAACATGTCTTTGAGTTGGTCATGATCTGCATATTGGTAACTTCCAGGTGAGTAGACTTCAATTGAGAGTTAGCAAGCAAGGGTTTTTGGACAAGTGAACACTGGTCTGGAGTTTGGAGTTAGAGAACCAGTGCCCCCCGGGCTTTGCAGTCATGTCACTCTCTATACTACACACACTAGACAAATGTTATCCTTCCAGGTGAGTAAACTTCATTTGAGAGTTCATTAATAGATGGATTTGGGCAAGTGAACACAGGGCTTATGGTTGGAGTTAGAGAATTTGTGAGTTCCAAACAGGGGTGTTTTGAGAAGAGAACACAGGACTGGTAGTAGGAGTGACCATAACAGAGCGTCCTCGTAGTTGCAGTTATGTAACTTCCTGTACTACACACACTATACAAACATTATCACCTCTAGTGAGTACACTTCATATGTTAGTTACCAAACAGGGGTCTCTGGAGAAGAGGACACTAGGCTGGTGAGTGGAGTAACAGTAACAGAACCTCCTGGCCTTAGCAGTCCTGTTACTCCCTGTACTACACTCAGTATACAATTGTTATCTCCCCAAGTGTGTAACCTTAAATTGATAGATAACAAACGGCATTATTTTGACAAGTGAACACAGGTCTGGTGTTTGGAGTTAGAGAAAGAGTGCCTCCTGGGAGTTGCAGTCAGGTCACTCTCTCTACTACAGACACAAAACAAATGTTATCCTCCCAGGAGAGTACACTTCACTTGAGAGTTACCAAACAATGGTGTTTGGACAAGAGAACACTGGGCCAGTGATTGCTTTTGAGGATACAGGGCCTTCCTGGCCTTAGTAGTCATGTCATTCCCTCTTCTTCACGCTTTTGACAAATGGAATCTTCCCAACTAAGAAAACTTACATTGATAGTTGCCAAAAAGGGTTCTATAGACAAGTAAATACTGTTCTCATATTTAGAGTCAGAGAAATAGTGCATCCTGTGAGTTGCAGTCAGGTTATTCCATCCACTTCTCAAATCGTGACCAATGTTATCCACCCTGGTGAGTAAACTTCCTTTGGGAGATGGGAAACAGGGTTCTTTGGACATAAGAACATAGGCTAGTGTAGGAAAGTACCATCTTGCCTGGCATGTTACCCCCATTTTTCACTGTATATATGTTGTTTTAGTTGTATGTGTCACTGGGACCCTGCTAGTCAGGGCCCCAGTGCTCATAAGTGTGCCAGAATGTGTTACCTGTGTTATGACTAACTGTCTCACTGAGGCTCTGCTAATCAGAACCTCAGTGGTTATGCTCTCTCATTTCTTTCAAATTGTCACTAACAGGCTAGTGACCAATTTTACCAATTTACATTGGCTTACTGGAACACCCTTATAGTTCCCTAGTATATGGTACTGAGGTACCCAGGGTATTGGGGTTCCAGGAGATCCCTATGGGCTGCAGCATTTATTTTTCCACCCATAGGGTGCTCTGACAATTCTTACACAGGCCTGCCACTGCAGCCTGAGTGAAATAACGTCCACGTTATTTCACAGCCATTTTACACTGCACTTAAGTAACTTATAAGTCACCTATATGTCTAACCTTTACCTGGTAAAGGTTGGGTGCTAAGTTACTTAGTGTGAGGGCACCCTGGCACTAGCCAAGGTACCCCCACATTGTTCAGGGCCAATTCCCCGGACTTTGTGAGTGCGGGAACACCCTTACACGCGTGCACTACATATAGGTCACTACCTATATGTAGCTTCACAATGGTAACTCCGAATATGGCCATGTAATATGTCTATGATCATGGAATTGCCCCCTCTATACCATCCTGGCATAGTTGGCACAATCCCATGATCCCAGTGGTCTGTAGCACAGACCCTGGTACTGCCAAACTGCCTTTCCCGGGGTTTCACTGCAGCTGCTGCTGCTGCCAACCCCTCAGACAGGCTTCTGCCCTCCTGGGGTCCAGCCAGGCCTGGTCCAGGATGGCAGAACAAAGGACTTCCTCTGAGAGAGAGTGTTACACCCTCTCCCTTTGGAAAATGGTGTGAAGGCAGGGGAGGAGTAGCCTCCCCCAGCCTCTGGAAATGCTTTCATGGGCACACATGGTGCCCATTTCTGCATAAGCCAGTCTACACCGGTTCAGGGACCCCTTAGCCCTGCTCTGGCGCAAAACTGGACAAAGGAAAGGGGAGTGACCACTCCCCTGACCTGTACCTCCCCTGGGAGGTGCCCAGAGCTCCTCCAGTGTGCTCCAGACCTCTGCCATCTTGGAAACAGAGGTGCTGCTGGCACACTGGACTGCTCTGAGTGGCCAGTGCCAGCAGGTGACATCAGAGACTCCTTCTGATAGGCTCCTTCAGGTGTTGCTAGCCTATCTTCTCTCCTAAGTAGCCAAACCCTCTTTTCTGGCTATTTAGGGTCTCTGTCTTTGGGGATTCTTTAGATAACGAATGCAAGAGCTCATCCGAGTTCCTCTGCATCTCTCTCTTCACCTTCTGCCAAGGAGTCGACTACTGACCGCGCTGGAAGCCTGCAAAACTGCAACAAAGTAGCAAAGACGACTACTGCAACTCTGTAACGCTGATCCTGCCGCCTTCTCAACTGTTTTCCTGGTGGTGCATGCTGTGGGGGTAGTCTGCCTTCTCTCTGCACTAGAAGCTCCGAAGAAATCTCCTGTGGGTCGACGGAATCGTCCCCCTGCAACCGCAGGCACCAAAGAACTGCATCACCGGTACCCTGGGTCTCCTCTCAGCACGACGAGCGAGGTCCCTTGAATCCAGCAACTCTGTCCAAGTGACTCCCACAGTCCAGTGACTCTTCAGTCCAAGTTTGGTGGAGGTAAGTCCGTGCCTCCCCACGCCAGACTGCATTGCTGGGAACTGCGACTTTTGCAGCTACTCCGGCCTCCGTGCACTTCCGGTGGAAATCCTTTGTGCACAGTCCAGCCTGGGTCCACGGCACTCTAACCTGCATTGCACGACCTCCTAAGTTGTTCTCCGGCGACGTGGGACTCCTTTGTGCGACTTCGGGTGAGCACTGTTTCACGCATCCTCGTAGTGCCTGTTTCTGGCACTTCAGTGGGTGCTGCCTGCTGCTGAGAGGGCTCCTTGTCTTGCTCGATGCCTCCTCTGTCCCCAGACGCAATTGGCGACATCCTGGTCCCTCCTGGGCCACAGCAGCATCCAAAAACACTAACCGCATGATTTTCAGCTAGCAAGGCTTGTTGGCGGTCTTTCGGCGGGAAAACACTTCTGCACGACTCTCCACGGCGTGGGGGATCCATCCTCCAAAGGGGAAGTCTCTAGCCCTTGTCGTTCCTACAGAAACCTCAGCTTCTACTGTCCAGTAGCAGCTTCTTTGCACCCACAGCTGGCATTTTCCTTGGCATCTGCCCATCTCCGACTTGCTTGTGACTTTTGGACTTGGCCCCTCACAGGTACCCTCGACTGGAAATCCATCGTTGTTGCATTTCTGGTTTGTGTCTTTCCTGCAGAATTCCCCTATCACGACTCCTATGTCCTTTGGGGAACTTTAGTGCACTTTGCACTCACTTTTCAGGGTCTTGGGGTGGGCTATTTTTCTAACCCTTACTATTTTGTAATAGTCCCAGCAACCCTCTACAAGGTCACATGGGTTTGGGGTCCATTCGTGGTTCGCATTCCACTTTTGGAGTATATGGTTTGTGTTGCCCCTATCCCTATGTGTCCCCATTGCATCCTATTGTAACTACACATTGTTTGCACTGTTTTCTAATACTATTACTGCATATTTTGGTATTGTGTACATATATCTTGTGTATATTTGCTATCCTCATACTGAGGGTACTCACTGAGATACTTTTGGCATATTGTCATAAAAATAAAGTACCTTTATTTTTAGTATATCTGTGTATTGTGTTTTCTTATGATATGGTGCATATGACACTAGTGGTACTGTAGGAGCTTCACTCGTCTCCTAGTTCAGCCTAAGCTGCTCTGCTAAGCTACCATTATCTATCAGCCTATGCTGCTAGACACCCTATACACTAATAAGGGATAACTGGGCCTGGTGCAAGGTGCAAGTACCCCTAGGTACTCACTACAAACCAGTCCAGCCTCCTACATTGGTTGTGCAGCGGTGGGATAAGTGCTTTGAGACTACTTACCACTCTTGTCACTGTACTTTTCATAAGAGAAAAATATACAAAACAAGTTCAGTGTATGTACACCTAACCAAAAAGTTTTGCATTTCTTTTCTCACCTCTTTACTAAAGTGCTGAAAAGTACCTCTAAACTTTCTTAAAAGTTCTTAAAAGTTTAAAAAGTTTTCTTCTGTCTTTCTAAAAGTTCTGAAAACTTTTTTCTCTTTTTCTATCACTTTAACTCTTTCTAAAAATGTCTGGCACAGGCCAAAATGTTGATCTGTCCAAACTTGCATATGACCACCTTAGCTGGAAAGGAGCAAGGAGTCTCTGTGTAGAAAGAGGTTAGAGTGTAGGGAAGAATCCTTCCTTGGAATTATTGCTTAACATGCTTAGAGAACAAGATAAGGCCACAAGGGCCCCATCTGTTGAAAAAGTAGCTAATGGTTCCCAATCTGATCCAGGGACTCCCCTAGGAAAAGATTCAGGAAAGAAACTTCCTAGCCTGCCCAATACTAGACAGCCTAGCATAGTTGGTACTGAGGTTGAGTCACACCATACAGATAGTGTTGTCTCACATCATAGCAAGAGCATTCATTCTCACCACAGTAGAAGTGATGTTTCTGTTAACCAAGCTGTTAGGGTGCCTTCTGTAAGGGACAGGTCTCCTTCTGTCCATTCTCATCATACTTCTGTTTCTAGACATGTCCCTCCCACCCACCCTGATGACAGATTGTTAGAAAGGGAGCTCAATAGATTGAGAGTGGAACAAACCAGACTGAAGCTCAAGAAGCAACAGATGGATTTGGATAGACAGTCCTTAGAAGTAGAGAAGGAGAGACAGAAGTTGGGTTTAGAAACCCATGGTGGCAGCAGCAGTATTCCCAATAGTCATCCTGCAAAAGAGCATGATTCTAGGAATCTGCACAAGATAGTTCCCCCTTATAAGGAGGGGGATGACATTAACAAGTGGTTTGCTGCACTTGAGAGGGCCTGTGTTGTACAGGATGTCCCTCAAAGGCATTGGGCTGCTATCCTATGGCTATCATTTAGTGGAAAGGGTAGGGATAGGCTCCTTACTGTGAAATAAAGTGATGCCAATAATTTTACAGTTCTTAAGAATGCACTCCTGGATGGTTATGGCTTAACCACTGAGCAATACAGGATAAAGTTCAGAGAGACCAAAAAGGAGCCTTCACAAGACTGGGTTGATTTCATTGACCATTCAGTGAAGGCCTTGGAGGGGTGGTTACATGGCAGTAAAGTTACTGATTATGACAGCCTGTATAACTTGATCCTGAGAGAGCATATTCTTAATAATTGTGTGTCTGATTTGTTGCACCAGTACCTGGTGGACTCTGATCTGACCTCTCCCCAAGAATTGGGAAAGAAGGCAGACAAATGGGTCAGAACAAGGGTGAACAGAAAAGTTCATACAGGGGGTGACAAAGATGGCAATAAGAAGAAGGATGGTAAGTCTTCTGACAAGGGTGGGGACAAATCTAAAAATGAGTCTTCATCAGGCCCACAAAAACACTCTGGTGGGGGTGGTGGGCCCAAATCCTCTTCTAATCAAAACAAAGAAAATAAACCATGGTGCTATTTATGTAAAATAAAAGGCAATTGGACAACAGATCCCAGTTGTCCAAAGAAAAGCACCAAGCCTCCTACCACTACAACCCCTACTACTACACCTAGTGTCCCTACTAATAGCAGTGGTGGTGGGAGCAAACCTACTAATAGCCAATCCAAGGGAGTAGCTGGGCTCACTTTTGGTAACTTAGTTGGGGTTGGTCTGATTAGGGAGACCACAGAGGCTGTGTTAGTCTCTGAGGGGGCTATTGATTTAGCCACCTTGGTTGCTTGTCCCCTTAACATGGATAAGTACAAGCAACTACCCCTAATAAATGGTGTTGAGGTTCAGGCCTACAGGGACACTGGAGCCAGTGTGACTATGGTCATAGAGAAACTGGTCCACCCTGAACAACGCCTACTTGGTCACCGGTACCAAGTAACCAATGCTCCCAACAACACACTTAGCCACCACATGGCTGTTGTAAATCTCAACTGGGGGGGGGGGTTACTGGTCCAAAGAAAGTTGTGGTAGCCTCAGATTTACCTGTAGACTGTCTACTAGGAAATGATTTGGAGACATCAGCTTGGTCAGATGTGGAGTTGGAGGCCCATGCAGCAATGCTGGGCATCCCAGGGCATATTTTTGCTTTAACCAGGGCTCAGGCCAAAAAGCAAAGAGGACAGGGTGACTTGGATTATGGAACAATGGACCAAGTGCTCCCTAAAGCTAGGGCTAGTAGAAGTAAAGCACTTCCTACTATTCCTCCCTCTACAGTGGATTCTGCTTCAGAGGAAGGAGAATTTCCACCCTGTGCAGAACCTACACCAGAGGAGCTGGAAGCAGACACTGCTGAGCTTTTGGGTGAAGGGGGGCCTGCCAGTTAGGAGCTGAGTGTGGCACAGCATACCTGTCCCACACTAGAGGGTCTAAGACAGCAAGCTGTCAAACAGGCTAATGGGGATGTCAGTGACTCTCACAGAGTTTACTGGAAGGACAACCTCTTGTATACTGAAGCAAGGGATCCTAAACCTGGAACTGCCAGGAGGTTAGTGATTCCTCAGGAGTACAGAAAGTTCCTCCTAACTCTAGCCCACGACATTCCACTAGCTGGGCATCTGGGACAAATGAAAACTTGGGACAGGCTTGTTCCCTTGTTTCATTGGCCTAGAATGTCTCAGGACACAAAATAATTTTGTAAGTCATGTGAAACCTGTCAAGCCAGTGGCAAGACAGGTGGCACCCCAAAGGCACCCCTTATTCCACTGCCTGTGGTTGGGGTTCCCTTTGAAAGGGTAGGGGTTGACATAGTTGGCCCCCTTGACCCTCCTACTGCTTCAGGCAATAGGTTTATCTTGGTGGTAGTGGACCATGCCACAAGATATCCTGAAGCAATTCCTTTAAGGACCACTACAGCACCTGCAGTGGCAAAGGCCCTCCTGGGAATATTTTCCAGGGTGGGCTTCCCAAAGGAAGTAGTATCAGACAGGGGAAGCAATTTCATGTCTGCTTACTTAAAGGCCATGTGGAAGGAGTGTGGTGTGACTTACAAGTTCACTACACCCTATCCTCCACAAACAAATGGACTGGTGGAGAGATTTAACAAAACTCTCAAAGGCATGATTATGGGACTCCCTGAAAAACTCCACAGGAGATGGGATATCCTTTTACCATGCCTCCTTTTTGCCTACAGGGAGGTACCCCAGAAAGGAGTAGGCTTCAGCCCCTTTGAACTCCTCTTTGGACACCCTGTTAGGGGTCCACTAACACTTGTCAAGGAGGGTTGGGAACAACCTTTAAAAACTCCAAAGCAAGATATTGTGGATTATGTACTTGGCCTCAGATCAAGGATGGCTGAGTATATGAAAAAGGCCAGTAAAAACCTTCAGGCCAGCCAAGAGCTCTAGAAGCAATGGCATGATCAGAAGGCTGTTTTGGTTCAGTACCAACCAGGGCAGAAAGTGTGGGACTTGGAGCCTGTGGCCCCAAGAGCACTCCAAGATAAATTTAGTGGACCCCACATAATCGTTGAAAAGAAGGGTGAAGTCACCTACTTAGTTGACTTAGGCACTGCCAGGAGTCCCCTTAGGGTGCTCCATGTCAATCGCCTGAAACCCTACTATGACAGGGCTGATCTCACCCTGCTCATGGCAACTGATGAGGGACAGGAAGAGGACAGTGATCCTCTACCTGATCTCTTCTCTTCCACAGAACAAGATGCTCTAGTGGAAGGTGTAGTTTTGGCTGATTGTCTTACTGCTGAGCAGAAAGACCATTGCATAAATCTCCTGGGTCAGTTTTCTGAACTCTTCTCTACTGTGCCAGGTACCACTTCTTGGAGTGAGCACACTATAGATACTGGAGACAGCTTGCCTGTCAAAAGTAAGATCTATAGGCAGCCTGACCATGTCAGAGACTGCATAAAGCAAGAGGTGAAGAAAATGTTAGAACTGGGAGTGGTTGAGCACTCTGAAAGTCCATGGGCTTCTCCTGTGGTACTTGTACCAAAACCTCCTTCCAAGGATGGAAAGAAGGAAATGCGGTTTTGTGTAGATTACAGAGGTCTCAACCAGGTAACCAAAACTGATGCTCACCCTATACCCAGGGCAGATGAGCTCATAGATACACTGACATCTGCCAAGTATCTAAGCACTTTTGATTTGACTGCAGGGTATTGGCAGATCAAATTATCAGAAGATGCTAAACCTAAAACTGCGTTTTTGGAGTTGCTGAAACAGTGCCTCCTGGGAGTTGCAGTCATGTCACTCTCTCTCCTACACACACTATACAAATGTTTTACCCCCGGGTGAGTCTACTTCAATTCATAATTGTGAAACAGATGTATTAAGGCATGTGCCCACAATGCTGGTGGTTGGAGTTACAGTAGCAGTGTCTCCTGGGAGCTGCAGTCATGTCACTCTCTTTACTATATACACACTGTAGAAATGTTATCCCCCACTACCAGCTGAGTCCACTTATATCAATAAAAGTGAAACAGTTTATTGGGGCATGTGACCACTGGGAAGGTGTTTGGAGTTACAGATATATAGCACTTAGGTCAAATTTGTGTGTTGTGACTTACCAGACTCCACTGCCTCAGATATTCCTGTCAAGCACTCAGCATGCCAAATGGCCAAGATCTTCTCTTTCCAGGAAAAGAGATGTGATGGGGTAGTGGGAGGGCCACCGCCACGCTTTACGGTCTGCAGATGGTGCCTAGATACCTGGGAACAGACTTTGCCTCTGAGGTCATTCCACCTCTTCCTAGTGTCCTCCCTTGTGTGCACCATGGCGCCTACAGCATTCATTCTGTCAACAATCCTGCCCACATTTCCATTTTCGGACTGAGATGGGTGTGCTGGACTTGTGCTCAAACAACTGTGGCTCAACTCTTATGATTTCATCCACCATGACTCTTAACTCATCTACTGAAAAACAGTGATTTTTTAAACATGACATGATAGAAGAAACTACAGGTGACAGTAACTTACTAAACGGGAAGTGAAAAAGAGTGTGAATGTACACAAATGTGTGCAGGGTGTTGTATGGGATGGTTACAAAAGGGCTGCTTCATCTATGCAGTGTATTGGAGATAAGGTGTTCTGGCTTCAGTTTTTGGCATTGATAATGCAAAGGATTGTTTGTCTGTGAAGGGATGTGCTTTATAGTGTCCTTTGCAGGTAGTCCACTGTGGTAGCTGTGTTCTCTTCAAATTCATCCAATGTCCATTTGTGTATTACCTTGCTGAACTCAAACCACCGTAGTTGGGACTGCCATTTGCTGACCGCCATGCAGGTCTGCCACGGCAACTGTATGCTTGTAATAAGGTTGGTAGTTGGTTGCGGTGCTGTTGCAGTTGGAGGTTGGACCACGTACATCCAGGCTGCAAAGCTGCTGAAAGTCTGCATTATTTGGTTGGCGGTCAGCAGTCCTGCTTGTATAACTCATAATAGGGCGGTCTATAAGATCGCCAACGTGGCGGTCTTTTCAGGACCGCCAACATGGCAGTCTGGGGTCCGACCACCAAACTTGTATTAATGCCCTAAGAAATGAGGATTATCTTTCCTTACAGTTTGAGATTTTAGCTGCTGAAAATAGCAACAATCTACCTGTGAAATACAAGGCCAAATGAGGATTTATCAGAAGAAGTGAACCAAAAATTACCAATTCCTCTGGTAATTCCTCATTTACCTGCTCAGATTTCAGCTATTTTAAATATTTGAAATTTCTAGGTTTTAGTGAGCAAATCTTCAGTGTTCCTGTGGATCTTGGAATTTCGATGGGGCTGACAACAACTGCTACTTGGTCCAACAAAATTAAGAGGTCACTCTTAATGAGACCTAGATGATGGCAACAGAAAACGCAAAATAAAAATTAACGTCTGAAATCATACCTTTGCATAAAAATATAATAATTAACATACAAATTACAATACTAATGGAAACTGCATCAAATATCATGATATTTTAGTATCTAACATTTCAAATAATATCTTAATTTTTTATATTATGGCCAATGAATCTTTGCAGTCCTAAATATTCTTATTGTTATCACAATGCAAAAAGAACAGATGATGGACAGAATGCTGAACAATGTCAAACATTCACCCCCAGTCACAGATCTGAGCCTAAATCCATCATTTTGTTGCTCACTATGCCATTCCAGTTTGGATCCAGTCATATTCAAATCAGTCTTGACCCTGCTCCCAATGGGAACAGTCCAGCCTGAACTGTCAGTCTACGATATTCACAATATTATGGTACAACAATATTTAGGATCTGGTAACAAGGATCCTCTAGATGTTGCTCTAATATCCACAAACTGACATTTGACCATAAATGTAAAGCATCACAGTTTTGGAGAGCATTAACCCATTTAGCCTTTGTTGAGAGTTTGCTAAATAACCAGTCAGTTTTGTTTTATTTGGCCATTTGATTGTTAATTTGACATTCCTCTTGGGAAACCTTCTCCTCACATAATTAAGTTTGCTATGGAGCCTCAGGGGAAGATTTATGAAAATCTGAGCTGCACCTAGTACAGAGCCACTTTTCTTGTGCCCCTTAGCGCCTGCCTAACGCTACCATGTGTGTTCCATAGTTAAAATAAGGCACACCATGGCTATAGTCAGGGGGACTAGCATCATAATTCTTCACGCTAGTCTGGCGCTTTGCAGGATTTGCATAAAAAATGTTGACGCTCTTTCTGCAAAGAATTTTTTTGTGCCATTTTTTCAGCCCCCCTAGCGCTGAAACGCCCCAATTGCATACATTTTGCCTGACAAAGGCATTATGTGGCGCAAGGTGTTACAAAGTGGCACAATGCAAGCATAGCACCACTTTGTAAATATGGTGCAGCATTTTTGGCCTTCCAGTGCCACATAGGGTAAAAAGAATGATGCTAATGTGGCCATGGAAAGGCACTAGGCCCTCATAAATCTGGGCCTTACTTTCTGATCCGTTCTGTTTGCTCTGAATTGGTCAGCTTTATATCTATGTTTCTTTGGTATGGTGATCTGCAAATCATGCATGTGTTGCTGCTTCACATGACAAGTGCATTAAAGTTGCTTCAACAACAAATAGTTCAACAGCCATTCTTAGGTTTTTATCATGTTCCCCATCTCTGACACTTTCAAATTATCCTGTGCACTATTGATTCATGTCCCTTAAGCTATACATCTAGCAGTAGATTATCATTGTTTCACATAACACAGAACAATAACTTGTTGCACTGAGCAAAAGAGAGAATGCAGGAATAAGCCATATCTCTCAAGATGTGGTGCATTCCTGCTCTGGATGCTGTTTACACCCACACTCCACCTATGGTATGCCATCCTAGGGCACAGTAATGCAAGGCAGTGATTTGCACTACCTTGTGTTATTCTAGATTTACTGAGCAAGGCAGGGTCATGAAAGGTGTCCTTGGGTTGCTTGGTAAATCTAACTTAGATATTGCATTTCCTTTGCAATACCATGAATGATGTAACAGAAACACAATAGCTTGATAAATCAGCCCCACAATTTTATGGATTTTCTAAATGTTTGAAGGTACCAAGGTGCAAATGTATCATTCTTCATGCAATGCAACTCAGCAAGACAGCTGGCTGTACTGTGTGAAAGAGGGAGGAGGGGAATGCCCCATTTCTATCAAGATATGATACATTTCTGCTCTATCCTGTGCTGGTATACTGCTTTAAAGCAGGCAGCCATCTACCGGGTTGCAGGGGTTCATGCATTGCAGGAAGGATTGTTTTTGTGCAGGTGCGGACACCTTCCTGCGCAAATAAAAACTCTGACGCGTTTTTCTCTTTCTATGGGGGTCATTCCGACCCTGGCGGTCCATGACCGCCAGGGCCGGGGACCACGGAAGCACCGCCAACAGGCTGGCGGTGCTTCCAGGGCCATTCTGACTGCGGCAGTAAAGCCGCGGTCAGAAAAGGGGAACCAGCGGTTTCCCGCCGGTTTTCCCCTGGCCCAGGTGTAGGAGGCTGGACTGGCTTGTAGTGAGTACCAAGGGGTACTTGCACCTTGCACCAGGCCCAGTTATCCCTTATTAGTGTATAGGGTGTCTAGCAGCTTAGGCTGATAGATAATGGTAGCTTAGCAAAGCAGCTCAGGCTGAACTAGGAGACGTGTGAAGCTACTACAGTACCACTTAGTGTCATATGCACAATATCATAAGAAAACACAATACACAGTTATACTAAAAATAAAGGTACTTTATTTTTATGACAATATGCCAAAGTATCTTAGAGTGTACCCTCAGTGAGAGGATAGGAAATATACACAAGATATATATACACAATAGCAAAAATATGCAGTATAGTCTTAGAAAACAGTGCAAATAATGTATAGTTACAATAGGATGCAATGGGGAAACATAGGGATAGGGGCAACACAAACCATATACTCCAAAAGTGGAATGTGAACCACGAATGGACCCCAAACCTATGTGACCTTGTAGAGGGTCGCTGGGACTATTAGAAAATAGTGAGAGTTAGAAACATAACCCTCCCCAAGACCCTGAAAAGTGAGTGCAAAGTTCACTAAAGTTCCCCTAAGGACAAAATAGTCGTGTTAGAGGGAGAATGCAAGGAAAACACAAATCAGCAATGCAACAACGATGAATTCCTGTCTGAGGGTACCTGTGGAACAAGGGGACCAAGTCCAAAAGTCACAAGCAGCTCGGAGATGGGCAGATGCCCATGAAATGCCAGCGGTTGGTGCAAAGAAGCTCTTACTAGGCTGAAGAACTGTGAATACTGCAGGAACGACAAGGGCTAGAGACTTCCCCTTTGGAGGATGGATCCCCCACGCCTTGGAGAGTCGTGCAGAAGTGTTTTCCCGCCGGATGGATGCCAACAAGCCTTGCTACACGCAAATCGTGCGTTTGGCGTTTTTTGGACGCTGCTGGGGCCCAGGAGGGACCAGAAGGTCGCAAATTGAACCTGCAGAGAGAGGGGACGTCGAGCAAGACAAAGAGCCCTCACTGAAGCAGGTAGCACCCGGAGAAGTGCCAGAAACAGGCACTACGAGGATGCGTGAAACGGTGCTCGCCGAAGTTGCACAAAGGAGTCCCACGTCGCCGGAGACCAACATAGAAAGTCGTGCAATGCAGGTTAGAGTGCCGTGGACCCAGGCTTGGCTGTGCACGAAGGATTTCCGCCGGAAGTGCACAGGGGCCGGAGTAGCTTGCAAAGTCGCGGTTCCCAGCAATGCAGCCCAGCGAGGTGAGGCAAGGACTTACCTCCACCAAACTTGGGCTGAAGAGTCACTGGACTGTGGGGGTCACTTGGACGGTGTCGCTAGATTCGAGGGACCTCGCTCGTCGTGCTGAGAGGAGACCCAAGGGACCGGAAATGCAGCTTTTTGGTGCCTGCGGTTGCAGGGGGAAGATTCCGTCGACCCACGGGAGATTTCTTCGGAGCTTCTGGTGCAGAGAGGAGGCAGGCTACCCCCACAGCATGCACAAGCAGGAAAACAGTCGAGAAGGCGGCAGGATCAGCGTTACAGAGTTGCAGTAGTCGTCTTTGCTACTATGTTGCAGGTTTGCAGGCTTCCAGCGCGGTCAGCGGTCGTTTCCTTATCAGAAGGTGAAGAGAGAGATGCAGAGGAACTCGGCTGAGCTCATGCATTCGTTATCTAAAGTTTCCCCAGAGACAGAGACCCTTAATAGCCAGAAAAGAGGGTTTGGCTACCTAGGAGAGAGGAAAGGCTACTAACACCTGAAGGAGCCTATCAGCAGGAGTCTCTGACGTCACCTGGTGGCACTGGCCACTCAGAGCAGTCCAGTGTGCCAGCAGCACCTCTGTTTCCAAGATGGCAGAGGTCTGGAGCACACTGGAGGAGCTCTGGACACCTCCCAGGGGAGGTGCAGGTCAGGGGAGTGGTCACTCCCCTTTCCTTTGTCCAGTTTCGCGCCAGAGCAGGGGCTAAGGGGTCCCTGAACCGGTGTAGACTGGCTTATGCAGAATTGGGCACATCTGTGCCCAACAAAGCATTTCCAGAGGCTGGGGGAGGCTACTCCTCCCCTGCCTTCACACCATTTTCCAAAGGGAGAGGGTGTCACACCCTCTCTCAGAGGAAGTTCTTTGTTCTGCCATCCTGGGCCAGGCCTGGCTGGACCCCAGGAGGGCAGCTGCCTGTCTGAGGGGTTGGCAGCAGCAGCAGCTGCAGTGAAACCCCAGGAAGGGCAGTTTGGCAGTACCAGGGTCTGTGCTACAGACCACTGGGATCATGGGATTGTGCCAACTATGCCAGGATGGTATAGAGGGGGCAATTCCATGATCATAGACATGTTACATGGCCATATTCGGAGTTACCATGGTGAAGCTACATATAGGTAGTGACCTATATGTAGTGCACGCGTGTAATGGTGTCCCCGCACTCACAAAGTTCAGGGAATTGGCTCTGAACAATGTGGGGGCACCTTGGCTAGTGCCAGGGTGCCCTCACACTAAGTAACTTTGCACCTAACCTTTACCAGGTAAAGGTTAGACATATAGGTGACTTATAAGTTACTTAAGTGCAGTGTAAAATGGCTGTGAAATACCGTGGACGTTATTTCACTCAGGCTGCAGTGGCAGGCCTGTGTAAGAATTGTCAGAGCCCCCTATGGGTGGCAAAAGAAATGCTGCAGCCCATAGGGGTCTCCTGGAACCCCAATACCCTGGGTACCTCAGTACCATATACTAGGGAATTATAAGGGTGTTCCAGTAAGCCAATGTAAATTGGTAAAAATGGTCACTAGCCTGTTAGTGACAATTTAAAAGTAATGAGAGAGCATAACCACTGAGGTTCTGGTTAGCAGAGCCTCAGTGAGACAGTTAGGCACCACACAGGGAACATATACATGCACACCTATGAGCACTGGGGCCCTGTGTGACAGGGTCCCAGTGACACATACATATAGGCCACAAACCTATGAGCACTGGGGTCCTGACTAGCAGGATCCCAGTGACACATAACAACCATACTGAAATCATGGTGTTTTCACTATGAGCACTGAGGCCTGGCTATCAGGATCCCAGTGAGACAGTGAAAACAGTGACAAACACCCTGACATACACTCACAAACAGGCCAAAAGTGGGGGTAACAAGGCTAGAAAGAGGCTACCTTCTCACACAACCCCCCCCCAAACGAAGGACAATAAGGCTAACCTTGGCCAGTTGAGACTTTATTGTCTAAGTGGTGATAAGTAGAGAGTAGCTCTGCAATAGACTGGTTACTCCCTTTATCATCCACTATATGGTTACTTCCCTGTGGGGATGTAAACCCCCCTGTTTGAAGTTTTTTAGCTAAGCAACAATGTGAAGATGTATTTTCAGAGTTTCTATCAGTAAGTTTTAGTTTAGAGCAGTGGGAATTGTCCACTGAACCTATTTGTAGTGATGGAAATGCCAGACAGGGATGCTGTCTCAGAAAAGCCATAGCTGGGCAAAAACTTTGTCCATATGGCTGGAAGAGAGAACAGGGATGCTGTTTCTCTTGGGTTGGAGCAGGGCAGGGATGCTGTCCTATCAGCTCCACACTGGGGCAGGGATGCTGTCCTAAGTGTTGTGAGGCAGTGCAGAGTTTCTGCACTAAAGTTTCTCTGGGAGGGTTGGAGGGATGCTCCATGTTAACTAAAATGGTGCTCTTTTTCTCACCAATGTTAGTTATCCCACAGAGAGGTAATTCCACCTCAGGGAGTCCAGCTTTGCCAGCTGATGATTCCCTTGGAACAGGTGCCACCCCAGGAGAGGTTTCTCCCACCACAGGAATAGTATCCTGAATGGTAGGGTGGTTAGGGGATACTGTGATACCCTTTTTACCTGTTGATGGAGAGGGATCCTGAGTTTTCAGGCCTTCTCTCCTTTGCTTTTTCATTTCACTTGAAATGAGAGGGAACAATTCCTCAGGGATGCCCAGCATGGCTGCATGGGCATAAAACTCTACATCAGCCCAACCTGAGGCCTCTAGGTCATTACCTAAGAGACAGTCTACAGGTAAGCTAGGTGATACCACCACCTGCTTAGGGCCAGTAACTCCACCCCAACTAAACTGAATTATAGCTAAGGGAAGAAACTTAGTGGAGTTATGGACATCAATAATCTTATACTGTTGTCCAATGATGTGTTGTTCAGGAGGCACTAGGTTTTCAGTCACCAAAGTGAAACTGGCACCTGTGTCCCTGTAGGCCAAGGCCTCAACACCATTTATTGAAACTGTCTGCCTGTACTTATCCATTGTAAGGGGACAAGCAGCCAGTGTGGCAAGGCCAATGCCACTAGGTGTGACAGAAACTGTCTTGGGACTGATTACATCAGTTTCCACTATGGACCCATAAGTGAACCCAACTACACCCTTTGCTTGACTGTTGCCAGCAGTCCCACCACTAGTACCACTACTGCTAGGGGCACTAGAGCTTGATGTATTAGTGGTGGTAGGCTCAGGAGGTTTACCTGGACAGGACTTATCCCCTGGCCTATGGCCTCTGTTTTTACACACAAAGCACCAAGGCTTTTTAATGTGTGCAGGTTGGGAAGAAGAGGAAGAATTTGTTTTATCCCCACCCTCTGAAGAGTGTTTAAGATTTGAAGTGGGATCTTTGGTTTTACCCTTATCCCCATGCTTATCTTGAGATTTTTCACCATCTTTCTTCTTATTGCCATCTTTGTCACCCCCTGTATGAACTTTTCTGTTCACCCTTGTTCTGACCCATTTGTCTGCCTTCTTTCCCAATTCTTGGGGAGAGGTCAGATCAGAGTCTACCAGGTACTGGTGCAACAACTCAGACACACAATTATTAAGTATATGCTCTCTCAGGATTGTGTTATACAGGCTTTCATAATCAGTAACTTTACTGCCATGTAACCACCCCTCCAAGGCCTTCACTGAATGGTCAATGAAATCAACCCAGTCTTGTGAAGACTCCTTTTTGGTCTCTCTGAACTTTATCCTGTACTGTTCAGTGGTTAAGCCATAACCATCCAGGAGTGCATTCTTAAGAACTGTAAAATTATTGGCATCACTTTCTTTCACAGTAAGGAGTCTATCCCTACCCTTTCCACTAAATGATAGCCATAGGATAGCAGCCCACTGCTTTTGAGGGACATCCTGTACAGCACAGGCCCTCTCAAGTGCAGCAAACCACTTGTTAATGTCATCCCCCTCCTTATAAGGGGGAACTATCTTGTGCAGATTCCTGGAATCATGCTCTTTTGCAGGATGACTATGGGGAATACTGCTGCTGCCACCATGGGTATCTAAACCCAACTTCTGTCTTTCCCTCTCTATTTCTAAAGACTGTCTATCCAAATCCAGCTGTTGCTTCTTGAGCTTCAGTCTGGTTTGTTCCACTCTCAATCTATTGAGCTCCCTTTCTAACAATCTGTCATCAGGGTGGGTGGGAGGGACATTTCTAGATACAGAGGTATGATGGGAATGAACAGAAGGAGACCTGTCCCTTACAGAGGGCACCCTAACAGCTTGGCTACCAGCATAATGTGAGAGCACACCATCAGTATGGTGTGATTCAACCTCTGTACCAACTATGCTAGACTGTCTAGTAATGGGCAGGCTGAGAAGTTTCTTTCCTGAACCTTTTCCTGGGGGAGTCCCTGGATCAGATTGAGAACCATTAGCTACTTTTTCTACAGATTGGGCACTTATGGCCTTATCCTGTACTCTAAGCATATTAATTAACAGTTCTAAGGAAGGATTCTTCCCTACACTCAAACCTCTCTCTATGCAGAGACTCCTTGCTCCTTTCCAGCTAAGGTGATCATATGCAAGTTTGGACAGTTCAACTTTTTGGCCTGTGCCAGACATTTTTAGAGAGAGTTAAAGTGATAGACAAAGAGAAAAAAGTTTTCAGAACTTTTTGGAAAGACAGAAAAAACTTTTTAAACTTTTAAGAACTTTTTGTAAGTTTAGAAGTACTTTTCAGCACTTAGAAAAGAGTGAAAAGAGGAAATGCAAAACTTTTTGGCTATGTGTATATACACTGACCTTGTTTTGTATATTTTTCTCTTATGAAAAGTACAATGACAAGAGTGGTAAGTAGTCTCAAGCACTTATCCCACCGCTGCACAACCAATGTAGGAGGCTGGACTGGCTTGTAGTGAGTACCAAGGGGTACTTGCACCTTGCACCAGGCCCAGTTATCCCTTATTAGTGTATAGGGTGTCTAGCAGCTTAGGCTGATAGATAATGGTAGCTTAGCAAAGCAGCTCAGGCTGAACTAGGAGACGTGTGAAGCTACTACAGTACCACTTAGTGTCATATGCACAATATCATAAGAAAACACAATACACAGTTATACTAAAAATAAAGGTACTTTATTTTTATGACAATATGCCAAAGTATCTTAGAGTGTACCCTCAGTGAGAGGATAGGAAATATACACAAGATATATATACACAATAGCAAAAATATGCAGTATAGTCTTAGAAAACAGTGCAAATAATGTATAGTTACAATAGGATGCAATGGGGAAACATAGGGATAGGGGCAACACAAACCATATACTCCAAAAGTGTAATGTGAACCACGAATGGACCCCAAACCTATGTGACCTTGTAGAGGGTCGCTGGGACTATTAGAAAATAGTGAGAGTTAGAAACATAACCCTCCCCAAGACCCTGAAAATTGAGTGCAAAGTGCACTAAAGTTCCCCTAAGGACAAAATAGTCGTGTTAGAGGGAGAATGCAAGGAAAACACAAATCAGCAATGCAACAACGATGAATTCCTGTCTGAGGGTACCTGTGGAACAAGGGGACCAAGTCCAAAAGTCACAAGCAGCTCGGAGATGGGCAGATGCCCAAGAAATGCCAGCGGTTGGTGCAAAGAAGCTCTTACTAGGCTGAAGAACTGTGAATACTGCAGGAACGACAAGGGCTAGAGACTTCCCCTTTGGAGGATGGATCCCCCACGCCTTGGAGAGTCGTGCAGAAGTGTTTTCCCGCCGGATGGACGCCAACAAGCCTTGCTACACGCAAATCGTGCGTTTGGCGTTTTTTGGACGCTGCTGGGGCCCAGGAGGGACCAGAAGGTCGCAAATTGAACCTGCAGAGAGAGGGGACGTCGAGCAAGACAAAGAGCCCTCACTGAAGCAGGTAGCACCCGGAGAAGTGCCAGAAACAGGCACTACGAGGATGCGTGAAACGGTGCTCGCCGAAGTTGCACAAAGGAGTCCCACGTCGCCGGAGACCAACATAGAAAGTCGTGCAATGCAGGTTAGAGTGCCGTGGACCCAGGCTTGGCTGTGCACGAAGGATTTCCGCCGGAAGTGCACAGGGGCCGGAGTAGCTTGCAAAGTCGCGGTTCCCAGCAATGCAGCCCAGCGAGGTGAGGCAAGGACTTACCTCCACCAAACTTGGGCTGAAGAGTCACTGGACTGTGGGGGTCACTTGGACGGTGTCGCTAGATTCGAGGGACCTCGCTCGTCGTGCTGAGAGGAGACCCAAGGGACCGGAAATGCAGCTTTTTGGTGCCTGCGGTTGCAGGGGGAAGATTCCGTCGACCCACGGGAGATTTCTTCGGAGCTTCTGGTGCAGAGAGGAGGCAGGCTACCCCCACAGCATGCACAAGCAGGAAAACAGTCGAGAAGGCGGCAGGATCAGCGTTACAGAGTTGCAGTAGTCGTCTTTGCTACTATGTTGCAGGTTTGCAGGCTTCCAGCGCGGTCAGCGGTCGTTTCCTTATCAGAAGGTGAAGAGAGAGATGCAGAGGAACTCGGCTGAGCTCATGCATTCGTTATCTAAAGTTTCCCCAGAGACAGAGACCCTTAATAGCCAGAAAAGAGGGTTTGGCTACCTAGGAGAGAGGAAAGGCTACTAACACCTGAAGGAGCCTATCAGCAGGAGTCTCTGACGTCACCTGGTGGCACTGGCCACTCAGAGCAGTCCAGTGTGCCAGCAGCACCTCTGTTTCCAAGATGGCAGAGGTCTGGAGCACACTGGAGGAGCTCTGGACACCTCCCAGGGGAGGTGCAGGTCAGGGGAGTGGTCACTCCCCTTTCCTTTGTCCAGTTTCGCGCCAGAGCAGGGGCTAAGGGGTCCCTGAACCGGTGTAGACTGGCTTATGCAGAATTGGGCACATCTGTGCCCAACAAAGCATTTCCAGAGGCTGGGGGAGGCTACTCCTCCCCTGCCTTCACACCATTTTCCAAAGGGAGAGGGTGTCACACCCTCTCTCAGAGGAAGTTCTTTGTTCTGCCATCCTGGGCCAGGCCTGGCTGGACCCCAGGAGGGCAGCTGCCTGTCTGAGGGGTTGGCAGCAGCAGCAGCTGCAGTGAAACCCCAGGAAGGGCAGTTTGGCAGTACCAGGGTCTGTGCTACAGACCACTGGGATCATGGGATTGTGCCAACTATGCCAGGATGGTATAGAGGGGGCAATTCCATGATCATAGACATGTTACATGGCCATATTCGGAGTTACCATGGTGAAGCTACATATAGGTAGTGACCTATATGTAGTGCACGCGTGTAATGGTGTCCCCGCACTCACAAAGTTCAGGGAATTGGCTCTGAACAATGTGGGGGCACCTTGGCTAGTGCCAGGGTGCCCTCACACTAAGTAACTTTGCACCTAACCTTTACCAGGTAAAGGTTAGACATATAGGTGACTTATAAGTTACTTAAGTGCAGTGTAAAATGGCTGTGAAATACCGTGGACGTTATTTCACTCAGGCTGCAGTGGCAGGCCTGTGTAAGAATTGTCAGAGCCCCCTATGGGTGGCAAAAGAAATGCTGCAGCCCATAGGGGTCTCCTGGAACCCCAATACCCTGGGTACCTCAGTACCATATACTAGGGAATTATAAGGGTGTTCCAGTAAGCCAATGTAAATTGGTAAAAATGGTCACTAGCCTGTTAGTGACAATTTAAAAGTAATGAGAGAGCATAACCACTGAGGTTCTGGTTAGCAGAGCCTCAGTGAGACAGTTAGGCACCACACAGGGAACATATACATGCACACCTATGAGCACTGGGGCCCTGTGTGACAGGGTCCCAGTGACACATACATATAGGCCACAAACCTATGAGCACTGGGGTCCTGACTAGCAGGATCCCAGTGACACATAACAACCATACTGAAATCATGGTGTTTTCACTATGAGCACTGAGGCCTGGCTATCAGGATCCCAGTGAGACAGTGAAAACAGTGACAAACACCCTGACATACACTCACAAACAGGCCAAAAGTGGGGGTAACAAGGCTAGAAAGAGGCTACCTTCTCACACAACCCCCCCCCAAACGAAGGACAATAAGGCTAACCTTGGCCAGTTGAGACTTTATTGTCTAAGTGGTGATAAGTAGAGAGTAGCTCTGCAATAGACTGGTTACTCCCTTTATCATCCACTATATGGTTACTTCCCTGTGGGGATGTAAACCCCCCTGTTTGAAGTTTTTTAGCTAAGCAACAATGTGAAGATGTATTTTCAGAGTTTCTATCAGTAAGTTTTAGTTTAGAGCAGTGGGAATTGTCCACTGAACCTATTTGTAGTGATGGAAATGCCAGACAGGGATGCTGTCTCAGAAAAGCCATAGCTGGGCAAAAACTTTGTCCATATGGCTGGAAGAGAGAACAGGGATGCTGTTTCTCTTGGGTTGGAGCAGGGCAGGGATGCTGTCCTATCAGCTCCACACTGGGGCAGGGATGCTGTCCTAAGTGTTGTGAGGCAGTGCAGAGTTTCTGCACTAAAGTTTCTCTGGGAGGGTTGGAGGGATGCTCCATGTTAACTAAAATGGTGCTCTTTTTCTCACCAATGTTAGTTATCCCACAGAGAGGTAATTCCACCTCAGGGAGTCCAGCTTTGCCAGCTGATGATTCCCTTGGAACAGGTGCCACCCCAGGAGAGGTTTCTCCCACCACAGGAATAGTATCCTGAATGGTAGGGTGGTTAGGGGATACTGTGATACCCTTTTTACCTGTTGATGGAGAGGGATCCTGAGTTTTCAGGCCTTCTCTCCTTTGCTTTTTCATTTCACTTGAAATGAGAGGGAACAATTCCTCAGGGATGCCCAGCATGGCTGCATGGGCATAAAACTCTACATCAGCCCAACCTGAGGCCTCTAGGTCATTACCTAAGAGACAGTCTACAGGTAAGCTAGGTGATACCACCACCTGCTTAGGGCCAGTAACTCCACCCCAACTAAACTGAATTATAGCTAAGGGAAGAAACTTAGTGGAGTTATGGACATCAATAATCTTATACTGTTGTCCAATGATGTGTTGTTCAGGAGGCACTAGGTTTTCAGTCACCAAAGTGAAACTGGCACCTGTGTCCCTGTAGGCCAAGGCCTCAACACCATTTATTGAAACTGTCTGCCTGTACTTATCCATTGTAAGGGGACAAGCAGCCAGTGTGGCAAGGCCAATGCCACTAGGTGTGACAGAAACTGTCTTGGGACTGATTACATCAGTTTCCACTATGGACCCATAAGTGAACCCAACTACACCCTTTGCTTGACTGTTGCCAGCAGTCCCACCACTAGTACCACTACTGCTAGGGGCACTAGAGCTTGATGTATTAGTGGTGGTAGGCTCAGGAGGTTTACCTGGACAGGACTTATCCCCTGGCCTATGGCCTCTGTTTTTACACACAAAGCACCAAGGCTTTTTAATGTGTGCAGGTTGGGAAGAAGAGGAAGAATTTGTTTTATCCCCACCCTCTGAAGAGTGTTTAAGATTTGAAGTGGGATCTTTGGTTTTACCCTTATCCCCATGCTTATCTTGAGATTTTTCACCATCTTTCTTCTTATTGCCATCTTTGTCACCCCCTGTATGAACTTTTCTGTTCACCCTTGTTCTGACCCATTTGTCTGCCTTCTTTCCCAATTCTTGGGGAGAGGTCAGATCAGAGTCTACCAGGTACTGGTGCAACAACTCAGACACACAATTATTAAGTATATGCTCTCTCAGGATTGTGTTATACAGGCTTTCATAATCAGTAACTTTACTGCCATGTAACCACCCCTCCAAGGCCTTCACTGAATGGTCAATGAAATCAACCCAGTCTTGTGAAGACTCCTTTTTGGTCTCTCTGAACTTTATCCTGTACTGTTCAGTGGTTAAGCCATAACCATCCAGGAGTGCATTCTTAAGAACTGTAAAATTATTGGCATCACTTTCTTTCACAGTAAGGAGTCTATCCCTACCCTTTCCACTAAATGATAGCCATAGGATAGCAGCCCACTGCTTTTGAGGGACATCCTGTACAGCACAGGCCCTCTCAAGTGCAGCAAACCACTTGTTAATGTCATCCCCCTCCTTATAAGGGGGAACTATCTTGTGCAGATTCCTGGAATCATGCTCTTTTGCAGGATGACTATGGGGAATACTGCTGCTGCCACCATGGGTATCTAAACCCAACTTCTGTCTTTCCCTCTCTATTTCTAAAGACTGTCTATCCAAATCCAGCTGTTGCTTCTTGAGCTTCAGTCTGGTTTGTTCCACTCTCAATCTATTGAGCTCCCTTTCTAACAATCTGTCATCAGGGTGGGTGGGAGGGACATTTCTAGATACAGAGGTATGATGGGAATGAACAGAAGGAGACCTGTCCCTTACAGAGGGCACCCTAACAGCTTGGCTACCAGCATAATGTGAGAGCACACCATCAGTATGGTGTGATTCAACCTCTGTACCAACTATGCTAGACTGTCTAGTAATGGGCAGGCTGAGAAGTTTCTTTCCTGAACCTTTTCCTGGGGGAGTCCCTGGATCAGATTGAGAACCATTAGCTACTTTTTCTACAGATTGGGCACTTATGGCCTTATCCTGTACTCTAAGCATATTAATTAACAGTTCTAAGGAAGGATTCTTCCCTACACTCAAACCTCTCTCTATGCAGAGACTCCTTGCTCCTTTCCAGCTAAGGTGATCATATGCAAGTTTGGACAGTTCAACTTTTTGGCCTGTGCCAGACATTTTTAGAGAGAGTTAAAGTGATAGACAAAGAGAAAAAAGTTTTCAGAACTTTTTGGAAAGACAGAAAAAACTTTTTAAACTTTTAAGAACTTTTTGTAAGTTTAGAAGTACTTTTCAGCACTTAGAAAAGAGTGAAAAGAGGAAATGCAAAACTTTTTGGCTATGTGTATATACACTGACCTTGTTTTGTATATTTTTCTCTTATGAAAAGTACAATGACAAGAGTGGTAAGTAGTCTCAAGCACTTATCCCACCGCTGCACAACCAATGTAGGAGGCTGGACTGGCTTGTAGTGAGTACCAAGGGGTACTTGCACCTTGCACCAGGCCCAGTTATCCCTTATTAGTGTATAGGGTGTCTAGCAGCTTAGGCTGATAGATAATGGTAGCTTAGCAAAGCAGCTCAGGCTGAACTAGGAGACGTGTGAAGCTACTACAGTACCACTTAGTGTCATATGCACAATATCATAAGAAAACACAATACACAGTTATACTAAAAATAAAGGTACTTTATTTTTATGACAATATGCCAAAGTATCTTAGAGTGTACCCTCAGTGAGAGGATAGGAAATATACACAAGATATATATACACAATAGCAAAAATATGCAGTATAGTCTTAGAAAACAGTGCAAATAATGTATAGTTACAATAGGATGCAATGGGGAAACATAGGGATAGGGGCAACACAAACCATATACTCCAAAAGTGTAATGTGAACCACGAATGGACCCCAAACCTATGTGACCTTGTAGAGGGTCGCTGGGACTATTAGAAAATAGTGAGAGTTAGAAACATAACCCTCCCCAAGACCCTGAAAATTGAGTGCAAAGTGCACTAAAGTTCCCCTAAGGACAAAATAGTCGTGTTAGAGGGAGAATGCAAGGAAAACACAAATCAGCAATGCAACAACGATGAATTCCTGTCTGAGGGTACCTGTGGAACAAGGGGACCAAGTCCAAAAGTCACAAGCAGCTCGGAGATGGGCAGATGCCCAAGAAATGCCAGCGGTTGGTGCAAAGAAGCTCTTACTAGGCTGAAGAACTGTGAATACTGCAGGAACGACAAGGGCTAGAGACTTCCCCTTTGGAGGATGGATCCCCCACGCCTTGGAGAGTCGTGCAGAAGTGTTTTCCCGCCGGATGGACGCCAACAAGCCTTGCTACACGCAAATCGTGCGTTTGGCGTTTTTTGGACGCTGCTGGGGCCCAGGAGGGACCAGAAGGTCGCAAATTGAACCTGCAGAGAGAGGGGACGTCGAGCAAGACAAAGAGCCCTCACTGAAGCAGGTAGCACCCGGAGAAGTGCCAGAAACAGGCACTACGAGGATGCGTGAAACGGTGCTCGCCGAAGTTGCACAAAGGAGTCCCACGTCGCCGGAGACCAACATAGAAAGTCGTGCAATGCAGGTTAGAGTGCCGTGGACCCAGGCTTGGCTGTGCACGAAGGATTTCCGCCGGAAGTGCACAGGGGCCGGAGTAGCTTGCAAAGTCGCGGTTCCCAGCAATGCAGCCCAGCGAGGTGAGGCAAGGACTTACCTCCACCAAACTTGGGCTGAAGAGTCACTGGACTGTGGGGGTCACTTGGACGGTGTCGCTAGATTCGAGGGACCTCGCTCGTCGTGCTGAGAGGAGACCCAAGGGACCGGAAATGCAGCTTTTTGGTGCCTGCGGTTGCAGGGGGAAGATTCCGTCGACCCACGGGAGATTTCTTCGGAGCTTCTGGTGCAGAGAGGAGGCAGGCTACCCCCACAGCATGCACAAGCAGGAAAACAGTCGAGAAGGCGGCAGGATCAGCGTTACAGAGTTGCAGTAGTCGTCTTTGCTACTATGTTGCAGGTTTGCAGGCTTCCAGCGCGGTCAGCGGTCGTTTCCTTATCAGAAGGTGAAGAGAGAGATGCAGAGGAACTCGGCTGAGCTCATGCATTCGTTATCTAAAGTTTCCCCAGAGACAGAGACCCTTAATAGCCAGAAAAGAGGGTTTGGCTACCTAGGAGAGAGGAAAGGCTACTAACACCTGAAGGAGCCTATCAGCAGGAGTCTCTGACGTCACCTGGTGGCACTGGCCACTCAGAGCAGTCCAGTGTGCCAGCAGCACCTCTGTTTCCAAGATGGCAGAGGTCTGGAGCACACTGGAGGAGCTCTGGACACCTCCCAGGGGAGGTGCAGGTCAGGGGAGTGGTCACTCCCCTTTCCTTTGTCCAGTTTCGCGCCAGAGCAGGGGCTAAGGGGTCCCTGAACCGGTGTAGACTGGCTTATGCAGAATTGGGCACATCTGTGCCCAACAAAGCATTTCCAGAGGCTGGGGGAGGCTACTCCTCCCCTGCCTTCACACCATTTTCCAAAGGGAGAGGGTGTCACACCCTCTCTCAGAGGAAGTTCTTTGTTCTGCCATCCTGGGCCAGGCCTGGCTGGACCCCAGGAGGGCAGCTGCCTGTCTGAGGGGTTGGCAGCAGCAGCAGCTGCAGTGAAACCCCAGGAAGGGCAGTTTGGCAGTACCAGGGTCTGTGCTACAGACCACTGGGATCATGGGATTGTGCCAACTATGCCAGGATGGTATAGAGGGGGCAATTCCATGATCATAGACATGTTACATGGCCATATTCGGAGTTACCATGGTGAAGCTACATATAGGTAGTGACCTATATGTAGTGCACGCGTGTAATGGTGTCCCCGCACTCACAAAGTTCAGGGAATTGGCTCTGAACAATGTGGGGGCACCTTGGCTAGTGCCAGGGTGCCCTCACACTAAGTAACTTTGCACCTAACCTTTACCAGGTAAAGGTTAGACATATAGGTGACTTATAAGTTACTTAAGTGCAGTGTAAAATGGCTGTGAAATACCGTGGACGTTATTTCACTCAGGCTGCAGTGGCAGGCCTGTGTAAGAATTGTCAGAGCCCCCTATGGGTGGCAAAAGAAATGCTGCAGCCCATAGGGGTCTCCTGGAACCCCAATACCCTGGGTACCTCAGTACCATATACTAGGGAATTATACGGGTGTTCCAGTAAGCCAATGTAAATTGGTAAAAATGGTCACTAGCCTGTTAGTGACAATTTAAAAGTAATGAGAGAGCATAACCACTGAGGTTCTGGTTAGCAGAGCCTCAGTGAGACAGTTAGGCACCACACAGGGAACATATACATGCACACCTATGAGCACTGGGGCCCTGTGTGACAGGGTCCCAGTGACACATACATATAGGCCACAAACCTATGAGCACTGGGGTCCTGACTAGCAGGATCCCAGTGACACATAACAACCATACTGAAATCATGGTGTTTTCACTATGAGCACTGAGGCCTGGCTATCAGGATCCCAGTGAGACAGTGAAAACAGTGACAAACACCCTGACATACACTCACAAACAGGCCAAAAGTGGGGGTAACAAGGCTAGAAAGAGGCTACCTTCTCACACCAGGGAATCCTCCATGGCGGCGCTGCTTGCAGCGCCGCCATGGGGATTCCGACCCCCTTCCCGCCAGCCTGTTTCTGGCGGTTTACACCGCCAGAAACAGGATGGCGGGAACGGGTGTCGTGGGGCCCCTGGGGGCCAGTGGCATGGGCAGTGCAGGGGCCCCCTAACAGGGCCCCATAATGATTTTCACTGTCTGCTTTGCAGACAGTGAAAATCGCGACGGGTGCCACTGCACCCGTCGCACCCCTGCAACTCCGCCGGCTCCATTCGGAGCCGGCTTCCTTGTTGCAGGGTCTTTCCTGCTTGGCCGGCGGGCGCCGTTTTGGCGGGCGCCCGCCGGCCCAGCGTGAAAGCCAGAATGGCGGAGCGGCCAAATGGCGGTTTCCGCTTGGCGGGCGCTGCCCGCCGCCCGCCAATGTCGGAATGAGGGCCTATGTGTGTTGCAGAATGTGTCAGCTTTTCAGGAACTTTATTTTTCATTTTCTAAAATGTGATGTGTGCATTTGTCCCATTCTCAGCGTTATCCACTTCTTCCAGGCATTTATTTTATTATAACATATTGTTAGAAAATGGGTCTCTAGTTGACAAAGGTATTTACCCTGTCCAAGTAGGAAGCACAATCCCAGTCAAGGTAAGAGAGTTAACCTGTGCTCACCCTCTGGTAGTTTGGCATAGAGCAGGCAGGCTTAATTAGGAGCCAATGATGAAAGTATTTGTGTAACACTCTAAACAGTAACACAGTGGAAGCACCACAAAAAGAATTAATACAAAGTTAGAAACATAGGCCCTCATTACAACCCAGGAGGTCGGTGATTAAGCGGTGGCAATACCGCCAACAGTCCGGTGGTAAAAAAAATGGAATTATGACCACAGCAGAAACCGCTCACACAGCCAGCCACTGTATCACACCGACCGCCACGGCGGTAGCAACAAGCACCACGGCGGTAACAGCCAACAGCCAGGCGGAAGACAATGTACCAACCACACTGTAACAACAGGCCTATCCGCCACCTTCTTCGGGGTGCTACCAACGACATCAAAAGCACGATAGAAACAGTGCACAGAAAGGAAACAATTCACCCCTGGAGACTTAAGGAAGAACCATGCCGTCATGGAGCCCGAGTTGCAGGTGTTCCCTATGCTCATCTATCTCCTTCTTCACCATGAAAACCAGCGCCGGCGAAGACGACCACGTGAGTACTGTTGCCTAGAACACATGGGAGGGGGGAGGAAAAAGAGAGTGACACACACACACAAAATACAACACCCCAACACCATACACACAAACAGATGCAGTAACATTACATATCCACCCAGTACCCCTCAGGAATAATGCAACGACAAAAGGAATTGAATAAAGTGAGTGTAATAAGAAAAAATACCAGAAATACGTCCTTCAAAATCAAAACAGTATATACATATATACAAATGGAGGGACACTGCCCAGTCCACAATGTCCGTTGGCCACAGGGCCACATCACATAGGCAAAGGCCCCACTTGGCTCCTGCCACAACACGGAGAGAACACTGCAGGGGCATCAGGTCGCAAATACACAGGCACCTCAGGGGGACGTGGAATGGGGGGACACCTCAGCCGGAAGATGGAACAACACCACTGGTCCTGGAGTGCCCTGTGCTATGTCTTGGGGAGTGCAAAGCCACAGTCGCTGAAGTGGGTGGTCTGCCCACTGTTTGGTCCTGGGGAGTGCAAGGCCACAGACTCTCCAGTGGGTGACTTGCCCACTGCTTGGTCCTGGGGAGTGCAAGGCCACAGTCTCTCAAGTGGATGGTCTTCCCACTGCTTAGTCCTGGGGGGTGCAAAGCCACAGTCGCTCTAGTGGGTGACTTGCCAACTGCTTGGCCCTGGGGAGTGCAAGGCCACAGTCTCTCAAGTGGGTGGTCTGCCCACTGCTTGGTCCTGGGGAGTGCAAGGCCACAGTCTCTCAAGTGGATGGCTTCTCCACTAGTTCTGGAGAGGGCTTTGTGCCCAGTGTGCTTAATTCTGGCAAGGATGGGGTGAGTGGATGCCTTCTCCCACTGGTTCTGGAGGGGGCTTTGTGCCCTGTGATGCAACACATGGGGAGTGCAAAGTCACAGTCTCTCACCTGGGTGTCACACCCACAGGATTTGCATGGGCCAGGACGCACTACAGTCCATGGAGGTAGGACTACACACTGCCCGCTGGCGGTGGCGGCTGCTCAGTGGTGGCAGTGGTGGGGCTGGTGTCGGGGATGTCGGTGGTGGGGGGAGGCTCCAGCCCTTCCCCTGCAGCCTCGGATGGCTGCCCACTGGGGCAGCTGCTAATGGCACTGCTGCAGGCAGTGATACTGGTGACGGTGCTGGTGGCAGGAATGCCCGTGGTGGGGGGAGGCTCCAGCCCTTCCCCTGCAGCCTCAGACAGCTGCCCACTGGGGCTGCTGCTGCTGCTGGCAGTGATGCTGGTGGCGGTGCTGGTGTTTTGATGCCCATGGTTGGGGGAGGCTCCAGCCCATCCTCTGCAGCCTTGGATGGCTGAACGGCCATGGTTGGTGGTGGGGGCTCTGATTCAAACCCTGCACCAGGCCTCCTGACCTTCCTATCTTGCCCTTCCCAGCTTGTGGTGCCTCCTTGCCCTTTCACAGCTGGTGGTTCCTCCTTGCCCTTGCCCTTCACAGCTCAGCTGGTGGGCCCTCTTTTCCCTTGCCCTTCACAGCTGGTGGTGCCTCCTTGTCCTTCCCTTTGGCAGCTGGTGCAGGCACATTGTCAGTGGTAATGGCTGGTTCCCTAGAGCCTTTCCCACCTGCAGTAGCTGCTGACACTACTGTGGCTGTGGACTGGGTGGCTGAGGTGCTAGCCTGGGTTCTGACCAACCTGGCCTGACGTGAAGGACAGGGGAGAGGGGTAGGGAAGAGGTCAACAACAGAGAGGAAAAGCTTCTTAGGGACACTGAGGTGGGAAGAGGGGCAAGGTCTGGGAGTGGAGGAAGAGGGAGTGGTTGTAGGAGGTGTCAGTGTGCTGTGTTTGGGAGCAGGTGCATGGGCTGGATGCGGTAGTGAGATGGATGGCTGTTGGGTGTCTGAGTGCTTGCGTCTGTGTACTTTGGGAGGGGGGCACAGACACAGTGGGAGAGGACACAGGGGACGTGTGTATAGATGTAGGGGTGGTGACTGCCAGTGAGGGGTGTGTAGTGATAGGCGTGATGGTGATGGAGATAGTGGATGAGGATGTAGTTCATGGAGGTGTGAGTGGAGACGCTACTGGGAGGGTGGTGGATGACGAGGAGGAGGGGGACACAGTGGATGTTGGTGTATCTGATTCTGGATGGTGTTTGTGTGAGTGCCTGTGGGATGATGTGTGGTGCTTGTGTTTGCCTGAGCCGCTCCTGTGTGTTGTCTTGGTGCATACTGGTCGTGCTTGGGATAGGTTGGGGTTGAGGGGAATGGGACTGGGTAAAGGAAGTTGGAGGGGGAGGCTACAGACAGGGACAATGGCTGCCATCAAGGAGGAGGCCAGAGCCTGGATTGATTTCTGTTGGGCTGCCATGCCAGAGTAAATGCCCCCCAGGAATGCATTTGTTTGTTGCAAATGGCCTGCCATCCCCTGGATGGCATTCACTATGGCTGACTGCCCAATAGGGATGGATCGCAGGAGGTCAATAGCCTCCTCACTCAGGGCAGCAGGGCTATCTGGGGCAGGGCCTGAGGTGCCTGGGGCGAAGGAGATGTGCTGTGAAGGGCTGCAGCGTTAGAAGCATTTTGGAGGGGGACTACCTCTCCCAGGAGGCCAGGAGACCAGCAGCATGAGGGGGGCGCAGCCAGGCGGTCAAGTGCTTATAGCGCATTTCGCCGGTCCAGCAAAGCAGGTTACAAGCATTTTGGAGGGGGACTACATGTCCCAGGTGGCCAGGGGACCAGCAGCATGGGAGGGGTGGAGCCAGGCCCTCAAGCGCTTATAGCGCATTTCGCCGGTCCCGCAACGCGGGTTACAAGCATTTTGGAGGAGGACTACCTGTCCCAGGAGACCAGCAGCATGAGGGGGGGCGGAGCAAGGCCGTCAAGCGCTTATAGCGCATTTCGTCGGTCCCTCAACGCGTGTTGCAATCATTTTGGAAGGGGACTACCTGTCCCAGGAGGCCAGGAGACCAGCAGCACGAGGGGGGCGGAGCCAGGCCCTCAAGAGCTTATAGCGCAGTTCGCCAGTCCCCCAATGCAGTTTACAATCATTTTGGAGGGGGACTACCTGTCCCAGGAGGCCAGGAGACCAGCAGCACGAGTGGGGTGGAGCCAGGCCCTCAAGCGCTTATAGCACATTTCGCTGGTCCCGCAATGTGGGTTACGAGCATTTTGGAGGGGGACTACCTGTCCCAGGAGGCCAGGAGACCAGCAGCACGAGGGCAGCGGAGCCAGGCCCTCAAGCACTTATAGCGCATAGCGCATTTGGCTGTGCCCGGGCAAAGCCCAGGCCAAGGGCGCGCCTGTCCGGGCCTGTCAGAGACTGGAAGAGGCCGGGCTGGGCCACATCTCTTGATTCAAAGGTAAACGTTTTTAGTTTGTCATTCTACTTGCTTTTGGATACATCTTTTGGTTCCTTGATACTAACTATAGAATGGGGAAGCGCAAAGCACAAGGGAGCTCTGTGGCAGAAGTTACGTTATCTAAAATCCCTAAATCTCATAAAAACTCAAAGAGATTTTCTAACTGTGCCACCAATGAAATTGATACCTTAATTGAAGAGGTGGAGTCTGTGTTAAATGGGAAAGAGAGTCGAGTGACAAAAGGGTCAACCAGTGCCCCTCACATCTTTTTTTTAGGCCTAGAGCACCTAAAAGGGCCAATCCAGCTAGCTGCATGGATCCTGCTCTAAATTTGATAACTACAGCGGGGACGGACGATGCAGTCGATTCACGGGCCATAAGCCAAAGTCCCGCAAAAACTGTTGATCCGGGTGTTGTTGATGGAACCATAGTAGTTCATGACATAACCTGTTTTAATCACTTTTCTGTATTAGGAGATTCTGATCAAAATACGGAGAAGGGTTGTCCGGATTCTATTTTTCAAATACCCAGTACCCAGGCTATGGGTGGTAGTTTTCAGGCAGAAGTAGTTAACTTAATTATGGACTTAAAACAAGAGATAATGGACCTAAAACAGATGTTGACTGAGGATCTCATCTTACTTCGTCTGGAGGTTAAGAAGAGGGCTGGGAAGATCCCACATGAGAAAAGATCCAATCCAAACCTACCTATTGTCAAAGATTGGAGTAAGGAATCCGGCGTAGGGCCTGATGAGCTACTGACCAGAATAGAACCATCACTGCGAAGTACAAAAGCCCATGGAGCATCTTGTGGCAGCATCTATTTCTCGCAGCCTAGCTCCTGCATAGGAGTGCCACAGAATACTCCCGCTAGGCAACCCTCAGGGATCAACCTGATCATAAAAAAGATCATTCAATCTATATGTTCCGAAATTAGCAGCAAATATGTCTGAAGATAGCCTGTCACTAAGAAACAATGCCACCCACTGGATAAGGCATGTTAGGAAATGTGGTTCTATCATCCATTCAGACATTATTTTTGCCAAACGCCATATAGGCAAGCCAGGCCATTTGGACACTGTTGAGTTAGTATTAGATACCCCTCACTTGGTCAAACGCCTGTTTTCCCTGGAGGCCCGGAACCCACTAGGAAATGGATCGAATATCATTCTTCAAACAAACTGTCCCGTTTGGGAGACCACAGTCAAGGAAGTATCTGTCACCTCGGGAAGTGGTACCGCTATTACAGGCTCTGTCGAGACACCACGTCCCATTTCAACAGCTCCTCTTGTGGACACTCCCTGGAGGGAGTGCGAGACTCGAGGCAAGCAGCTGAAATCTTTAAATAAAACATCTAGTTCCGACTTATCAGATATTGATTGACTAAAAGATGTAATAGTTCATCCAAATATTAGCTCATTGCATGAGGGTGGAAACTCACATAAGAACTTGGATGGCAGTTCCCAGGAGTCCATTGTGGGGGGTGCCTCTCTGGATGAGAGTCTACGGACATCAGACGACCTAGCAATATTGCTTTTAGCGTCCTGCCATAAGATTGTGAATGATCCCCATCCTGGACTCAGGCACTTTTCCCCCTCTTTAATTTCTTGGAATATAGAGGGCTTGCGGAAAAATATTGGCGATCCGGATTGGGGTTCCCTTATTGATCCCTGCAGTATTTTTCTTCTCCAGGAAACATAGGCTAGTATTAACGTACATAGACAAGGGTATATTTCATTCTGTAAAGAGGCCATCCCATCACCTGCAGGGGGGGCTGTAAGGGGCCTCATTATGTGGGTAAAGATTTCCCAGGTAGGGGAAGCAAAGGAAATCTATGTGAACTCACCTGATATATTGGTGGTTTCAATCAAACCAAAATTGGGTCCCCTGGTTTTGTGTGTCAATCTTTATAACAGACCAGGTCCCTCTGGTAAAACTTCAGAAACTATATCTTTGTTGAACACACTTGTGGCTGATTTGCTTCCTTCGCATTTTGTTATCTTAGCTGGCGACTTCAATGTTTTTCTGGAGCCTAATTCCCTTTTTGCAGAGTTAACTCAGGAAGAGGATGCAATATGGGTAATTCCACCTTTTTCCACGCTGAGAAACCAGCCCAAACCTAGACCAAGGGCGTTGCAGGTCACTGAGTTAATGCTGCTACAGAGCCTACGGCCAGGAAATGTGCGTTTCCCCTCAGAAATCCCAGCATGTCCCACTTTCTCCAGAGGGTCCTATAGTAGTCTGATTGACTATCTGCTTATCGATGTTAGGATCTGGCATGAGATTAAAGACCTTAAAGTGGGAGACCAATGCTATAGTTACCATTTCCCCTTTTGATAGAGTGGGACAGGTGGGTTTCCGTTCCTGGGTTAAAAAAAGCAAGACTAGAGATCTACGTCCCTTTTGGAGGTGGACAGTAATCAGCGTGTGTTAAGATGGGAGGCTTTTATGAACAAGGGTGCTCTAGTAGTTCAAATGTTAAACTTGGTCCCTATGCATGCTGCTGCCCTTGTACCTAATTCTTATTCCGCTGATCAAATCATGGCAAATCACGTTGAGCTTTTTGCTTCCATAAAGGCCCTTTTCATTAGGGGATGTAGGGGAAGCGGGAAATGCAGGGCGCCCAAACTAAATCCATGGTTTAACAATGCCTGCAGGAGGGCAAAGCATGGTCTTTTGGAAGCAGTTAAACAACAGGATAGATCTGCTATAAGGATGGCAAGGTGTGACTATGCTGCTGTAATTAAGTCTAGCAAGGCACAGTGGGTGGAGGATGTATGGCAAGATTTGTTGGTAGCAGCCAAGGATCAGGACACAAAGCGAATCTGGTCCCTGGTCTGCCAAGAAGGACAAAACTTGAGTTCTAGGCCTGACTGTCACATCCCTCCCAAAACCTTACTTTACTAAACCTTATAGCCAGGACCCTGTTCTCCCAGTAGACATAGAGGCTCCACATATGAAGGAGATCGATGGGGCAGGTGTTATTGCACCGTTCACTAGGAAAGAAACAGAGATAGCCATTATGGCCCTAAAACCAGGAAAGGCTCCTGGGCTGGACGGGATTCCATCTGACCTGTACAAGTCTCATTTGTCATTATGGGGCCCTTATATAAATCAAGTCTCAAATACTATCTTGGAGAATATCATGCTCCCTCATTCATGTCCCTATCTATAAAAAGGGGGACAAATCGGCTTTGGAAAACTACAAACCGATCAGCCACTTAGATAATCTTCAGAAAAATTTTTCCTTCCAGGTTTTGGGTAGGCTCAGAGCCTGGTTCGAAGAAAGTGGGGCCTAAAGCCATTTGCAGGCAGGTTTTAGGCGAGGGATGGGCACGGTGGACCAGGTCTTCCACTTTCTTACAATCAAATGGAAGGTGGTGGACCTGGATGGTGGTAGGCTGTTTGTCGCCTTCGTTGATCTCAGATCCGCCTTTGATTTGGTCCCTCGTTCAAAGTTATGGGAGATTTTGGCAAAAATTGGAGTCCTGGGTTCCCTGTTAAATTTGATTAGGGAATTATACTCAGAGAGTTTTGCTGGGGTAAGGTGGGGGAGGGATTGAGAATTATCTGACGAGTTTCCCATTCAGAAGGGTGTTAGACAGGGATGTGTTCTGGCTCCAACTCTTTTTTTACTCTTCATAAACGCCTGCATTCCGTATTTATTTGATAGCTTAAATGACGCCCCGAAATTGGGTGGTACCAAGACACTGTGGGCCTGATTCTGACAGGCTGGCGGTGCCCCGCAGGGCATTCTGACCGCAGCGGTTTGGCCGCGGTCAGAAAGGGAAAACCGGCGGTCTCCCGCCGGTTTTCCGCTGCCCTATTGAATCCTCCATGAATCCTCCAGAATCATGGGGATTCTGACACCACATACCGCCATCCTGTTCCTGGCGGTTCGCCCGCCAGGAACAGGATGGCGGTATGGGGTGTCGTGGGGCCCCTGGGGGCCCCTGCAGTGCCCATGCCAATGGCATGGGCACTGCAGGGGCCCCCATAAGAGGGCCCCACAAAGAATTTCAGTGTCTGCGTAGCAGACACTGAAATTCGCGACGGGTGCAACTGCACCCGTCGCACCTTCCCACTCCGCCGGCTCCATTCGGAGCCTGCTTCCTCGTGGGAAGGGGTTTCCCGCTGGGCTGGCGGGCGGCCTTCTGGCGGTCGCCCGCCAGCCCAGCAGGAAACACAGAATCACCGCAGCGGTCTTTAGACCGCGGAGCGGTGTTCTGGAGGGGGGAACTCTGGCGGGCGGCCTCCGCCGCCCGTCAGAGTCAGAATGACCCCCTATGTTTGCTGTTTGCTGATGATACCCTGCTTTTATCTCAAACTGCCTCTGGATTATCAAGGCTCTTGGAGAAATTTTCGGGGTTTTGCAGGGATCACGGCTTACAAATAAACAACACCAAAACCAAATGTATAGTATTTGGTGACCCAAAACTTAGAGTAAAGAAAAACATAAGTTTGGATGGTGTGGCTCTTGAACGTGTTAGCGATTTTGATTATCTGGGAATTAGATTAGAAAATTCCCATAAATGGACATCAGATCTGATAAAGGCCCTCATTACAACCCTGGCGGTAAATCCTGCTTACTGCCGTGCAGAAGACCGCCAACATACCGCTGCGGCCGTGGAATTCCACTACAGTTATTACGACCCACAGCCTGGAATCCGCCACAATACAGACACCGACACAAGTCCCCCACACCAAAGGTCAGTGATAAACTGGCGATAACAAAACCGACACCGTCACGCCAACAAGAATACGCCCACACTATCACGACCCACAAATCAATGCGGCCGTCTTTCAACCACGGTAATCCATTGGCGGTGCACACAGCTGCGCTCAAAATACACACACACTTACAAAACACAACCACATTGGACAATTTGAAGTACACACACGTGATACACATACACACACCACACCCACACACCCAATCCAATAAAAAACACACACCCACATCACCCACAAACCCTTACTACCAGAAATTTGAAAGCAGGCCAGAGAGAGACACTACCTAAAACAACACCAGCATCCACAGACACACAACACCATCACTTACACAACATCCACACACCTCAAACAACACACACCAATACACCCCCTCACACATCACAACAGACACCTCCTCACATATCACCCGCACCACATCATGGCACCTCAACCACACACCAGGCTCTCTGAGGAGGAGCTCAGGGTCATGGTGGAGGAAATCATCCGGGTAGAGCCAAAGCTATTCGGACCACAGGTGCAGCAGACATCCATTGCTAGGAAGATGGAGCTATGGCGCAGAATTGTTGACAGGGTCAATGCAGTGGGACAGCATCCAAGAACACGGGATGACATCAGAAAGAGGTGAAAAGACCTATGGGGGAAGGTGCGTTCCGTGGTCTCCAGATGCCAGATTGCTGTACAGAGGACTGGCGGTGGACCCCCACCTCCTCCTCCACAACTAACAACATGGAAGGAGCAATTATTGGCAATACTGCATCCTGAGGGTCTCACAGGAGTAGCAGGAGGACTGGACTCTGGGAAGGCAAATCTTTACTACCTTATCCCCCCACCCCACCTGCATGTCGTTGCATACTCCCACCTTTACCCTCACACCCATCATACCCCACCATCACAACCGACACATCCCAAAACCAAGCCTTGCATGTAACACCAATGCATGGATGCCCATCACCCAAGCATGTCCACTACAGAGACTCACTCATGCCCCAAAATCACCAATCACTCAAGGACAAAGCCAATAATGCAAGCACTGAAGTGGAGGGTCAACCACCTATTGCACACGATGGCACACACAGATACAATAAATATGCATTTACACCCCAACAGGACCCCTACCCAACGTCACCGGACAGGAGATGCTAGACATATCCAGTCCCCCCACAGAAGAGGCCCACAGTGATGACAGCAGCTCTGCAAAACTGCACAAAAAGATGACCAGTCTGGCCCATCAGGGACCTCGGGACAGTCGGTTCCCCTGACACTGTCACAAGCCACCACAGAGCCTGCCCCCTCAGGAAACACGAGCACAGCACCCACCCACCCAGCGGGCCCATCCCTCTGTCCCCTGGACACGTCAATCAGCAGTGTGTCCACCACTACAGGGAACACAGGCAAAACCACCAACCCAAGAAACTCAGGGACCTGGGGACAGTGGCAGTGGGCACACGGGTCAGGGGAAAGAGGCACAGGATAACAGGGAAACTGGGAGGAATGCTGTGCGACAGGGGGAGGATAGGCCCAGGGAACCCACTCTCCATCATCATGGGAGCATACCATAATTCCCAGGAGACGATGGCAACGGTACTGCCCAAGTTTCAGGAGACCCAGCGGCTGCAGGAGGAACATTACCTTGGGATCAGGGAGGACTTGAAGTCCATGAACACCACACAGGTCACCATTGCAGGGGTGCTGGCAGACCTTGTAAACACCAGGAGGGACAAAGTGGTACAACAAGGGGCCCCTGACACTAGCCTGGACGATGAACAGCCATCCACCTCCACTGGCGCTAGTGGACAGATCCCGCTGATGGAGAACCACCCCGCAAACGGTCCCTGAGATCCAGGAACAAGACAGATAACATTCCAAGACCCCTGCCAGGAAATTAGACCCCCCTGAATGTCACCCTTCTGTCCCACTATGTTACCTTAAACTGCCATTGCTCCACTTCCTATGCCCCTTTGGACAATGCACCTGTGAAACAAAATAGACTGGACTCTGCCATGCCCATTTTACAACCCCCTCCACTTATTAGCACAGGAATAAACACACTTCAGTCACAAAACAATCTGGAGTCAGTCTGCTTTCACAAATGTGTAATTGCAATAACTATGGAATATAGCAATGTCAATTTACTTGTTCACACACCAATGTAACACAGCTGTAGGCCAGCAGTAAACATAGCAGAGGGCACAAAGTGGGACACTGATCTGTGAAATGGAAAGTCAAAGTGACAAGTCAGGGTCCATACACTAAATGAAAATGACAGACTTATTCTAGTGCCAACAATAGAATGGGATGTGGGAAGCAGTGGTATCTTCTTACTTGAGTCTCACTGGAAGTATTGCATGATGATGTTGTTTCGGTTGTCGATATCCTCTTCTTCTGCCTCCTCTTCTTCACTGTCCACAGTCTCCACAGCTGCCACAAGACCACCATCTGGCCCATCCTCCTGCAGAAAAGGCACCTGGCATTGCAAAGCCAGGTTGTGCAGTATACAGCAGGCCACGATTAACTGGCACACCTTACTCGGTGAGTAGTATAGGGAGCCACCTGTCAGATGGAGGCACCGGAATCTGGCCTTCAGGAGGCCGAAGGTGCGTTCGTTCACCATCCTAGTTCGCCCATGTGCCTCATTGTAGCGTACCTCTGCCCTTGTCCTGGGATTCCTCACTGGGGTCAGTGGCCATGACAGGTTGCGGTAACCAGAGTCACCTGCAAATGTCGAGAGACAACTGTTAGACAAACACTAACCCTTAGGGACAGCCCCATACCCAGACAGCAAATGAAACTGTGTGGGGGCTTTAGGCTCACCTATAAGCCACACACGGTGCCTCTGGAGTTGCCCCATCACATAAGGGATGCTGCCATTCCTCGAAATGTAAGCGTCATGGACTGAGCCAGGATACTTGGCACTGACATGGGAGATGTACTGGTCTGCCAAACACACGATCTGAACATTCATAGAATGGTAGCCCTTCCGGTTTCTGTACACCTGTTCATTCCGGCGGGGGGGGGGGGACAAATGCCACATGTGTACCATCAATGACACCAATGATGTTGGGGATATGTCTCAGGGCATAAAAGTCACCTTTCACTGTGGGCAAATCCTCCACCTGAGGGAACACGATGTACCTGCGCATGTGTTTCAGCAGGGCAGACAACTCTCTGGACAACACGTTAGAGAACATTGGATGGTACATCCCTGATGCCATGGCCACTGTTGTTTAAAAAGACCCACTGGCCAGGAAATGGAGTACAGACAGGACCGGCACTAGAGGGGGGATTCCTGTGGGATGGCGGATAGCTGGCATCAGGTCCGGCTCCAAATGGGCACACAGTTCCTGGATTGTTGCACGATCAAGTCTGTAGGTGACTAGGATGTGTCTCTCTTCCATTATTGACAGGTCCACCAGGGGTCTGTACACCGGAGGATGCAGCTCATCACCTGCCCTAGCGGACGTGCCCTATGGAGTTGAACAGCGAGCAGAGAGTCATCCAACACTGAGGTATCACAATGTGTTATTTGCAGAAACGTTATTAATCCGCAATGTGCCGGTATCTGTCTATATTCCCGGCCTAGATAGGTGTGACGCAATTAACATCCATCCCATGTGGCCTCCTGAAATGGCAGCTGCCTGACCTGTAAGGTGGGACAAGAGGATATGAGGTAACTGCGCTGGCGTTCTACACCGTCGCGGTGGGCGGTCGAAGACCGCAGCGTAATCCTGCATTGGTTAACATTGGGCCCTATGGGTCCCAGGAGCCAATGACGATGTACGCCGGCGGTGACGGTACGCACTGCCGCAGACGTGACAGCCATTTTCAGTCTGTTCGCTCACTTGATACCTGACCTTCAACAGGAGAGGACCTACACTGCAAGTGCTGCTGTGACCTGTGTCTGGAAGCGACGATGGCTCATGTGTCTGGGTAAAGGGCCCCTGCCTTCACTTTGGAGGAGTTGGGGAAACTAGTGAATGGGGTCCTCCCCCAGTACACGCAACTGTACGGTCCTCCAGAAAAACAGGTGAATATACTGTGAGCATGCTGCCTGTGCAATGCCTGTTTGGTGTTGATGTAAGATACGTGGGGGGGGCTGAGGCCTGCATGTGCAGATGGGGAGTGTATGTGCGTCAGGGCAAGGGTGGGAACTGGGGGGCAATGACTATGACGGTCCAGACGGGTAAGTAATTTCCTTTCCCCCTGTACCATTCCTCTAGGTCAGTGCCCACCAGAGGAATGGTATTTGACTCTTGTGTGTTGATGAGTGTGCATGGTGGTCTGATGGTGTACTTGGGATAGGCTGAGGTACAGGGGATTGGGTCTGGGTGGAGGAAGTTGGATGGAGGAGGCTGGACACAGGGACAAAGGCTGCCATCAGTGCTGAGGCCAGAGTCTGAAATGCTCTCCGTTGGGCTGCCAGCCCAGAATGAATGCCCTCCAGGTATGAATTTGTTTGTTGCAAATGCATCTCAACACCCTGGATGGCATTCACAATGGTAGATTGCCCAACAGTGAGGGATCTCAGGAGGTCAATAGCCTCCTCTCTGAGGGCAGCAGGACTGACTGGTTCAGGGCCTGAGGTGCCTGGGGCAAAGGAGATGCCCACTCTCCTAGGTGAGCGGGCACGGGACACACGCTGAGGGGCTGCTGTGAGGGCGGAGCTGGTAGGCAGGGTCGCGGCTGTACTTGTTGATGCTGTGGGCACAGAAGTGCCCGCCACCGCAAGGGAGTTCCCATCAGAGGAGGAGTCACTGTCACTGCTGTTTGCTCCTGTCCCCGCTGTGGAGCTCCTCTCGCCCTACGTCCCACTGGTGGCTTCAGACTCCGTTGTTTCGCCCTCCAGGGCCAAGTGGGTTGCAGCTCCCTCCTGCTCCGGTGCCAATGCTCCTCCGCCTGATGATGCTATTGCACACAAGAACAGTGAGACCACAGAAACGGGGGGAAAGACAGAAGAAAGACATGTTCAGTGCATGCAACACCATTACCGTTGGCGGACACAACACACAGGAGCAGCCCTCTGCACTACACCATGCACTGACAGTTCCTAGAAATTTCAGCTGACTATGGAATACGAGGCCTAAGACCAATTGCTGCAAACCTGGAAGTCACAGAGGCCTTAGTAGGTGGTGATGGCTATTACCACTGGTGGGTTTCGGGTGCCACATGGCCTGCCTACCAAGTTCGCCCTGGCCTAGGGGAACCCACTGCCCACCTCCCCCACTCAGACACCTTCTAATGCGCGCAGAGTCAACTGAATGAGAGTGTACTCACCCCCTTGTGGCTGCTGTGATGCCCTCAAGCACCCATCCAGCTCCAGATAGGCCACCGCCAGTATGCGGAACATCAGGGGGGTCAGGGTTCGACGGGCACCCCTTCCTTGTTGGGAGGCTATTCCCAAACAGGCCTCCACTGTCTTCTGTGCCCAGCGTCGCATGTCCTCCCACCGTTTCCGACAGTGGGTGCTCCGCCTGCAGTAGACCCCCAGGGTCCGCACGTCCTTGGCGATGGCACACCATATACCCTTTTTCTGATGGGCACTGGCCTTCAGAAAAATAAACATTGAAAAAGGTATCAGCCATACCGTCTGGCCTCTTACAATCATGGCCCACCATATCCCTCTCATCCCCTTACACACAGACATTGCCCATCATACATGCAGCACACTGCCCAGGACCCTTCCACCCCCTACACGAGGCCCTCACACACAACACTCCATGCATTCATGCCACATGCATCGTGCTCACAGTGTACTCATGTGCTGGTCTGGAGGCCCATACAGCTTTTAGTACTGGGGTAGGACCCCCTCCACCAGTCTCTCCAACTCCGCAGCAGTGAGGGCAGGGGCCCTTTCCCCCATGACTTGAGTCATGGTCAGTTCCAGACACAGGTCACAGCAGCACTTGCAGTGTAGGTCCTCTCCTGTTGAAGGTCAGGTAGCAAGTGAGAGAACAGATAGAAAATGGCGGTCACGTCCACGGCAGTGCATACCGTCACCGCCGACGTACATCACCATTGGCCACTGCAACCCATAGGGCCCATAGACAACCAAGGAGGAGTTCCATGGCGGTACTCGATGCCTCCCGCAACAGCGCACAATGTCAGCGGCATTACCTCATTTCCACCTGGCCATCCACACAGGACAGACGGACGCCATTTCAGGAGGGGGCAGGCCATGGCACCTAAATGCGTCACAGTACACATAGGCACCATTTGGGCCTATCCAACAACATACTGTTTCAGTCACAACGTGCAATGCAGTGTACAGTTTGGAAATGTGGAATACTGACCGGATGCTCATCGTTTTGCCCCCTAGATTGCCACCACTGTGGATGAATAGGAGATGGAGACATCCCCCCATGTACAGATCCCTGGTAGACTTGGCAACAATAGAGGACAGGCACATTATCCTCACCAACAGACTTGAAAGGGCCACAATCCAAGAGCTGTGTGCCCAATTGGAGCCAGACCTGATATCTGCTATCCGTCACCCCACTGGGAACCTATCTGTGCTCCCTTTCTTGGCAACTGGTTCTTTCCAAGTGACAGTGGGCTTGGCAGCAGCCAATGTTCTCAATAGGGCTAACAACGGTGTTGTCTGCCATGATGAAACACATGCACAGCTACATTGTTTTCCCCCAGGTGGAGGATTTGGCCACAGTGAAAGCTGACTTCTATGCAATGGGACATATCCCCAACATTATTGGGACAATTGATGGTACACATATTGCCTTTGTCCCCCCGTAGAAATGAACAAGTGTTAAGAAATCGAAAGAGCTTTCACTTGATGAATGTTCAGATAGTGTGCCTGGTGGACCATTACATCTCCCATGTCAATGCAAAGTATCCTGGCTCTGTGCATGATGCCTATATCCTGAAGAATAGCAGCATCCCACATGTGATGGCTCAACTCCAGAGGCACTAAGGGTGTGGTTAATAGGTGAGCCCATGGATCCCACCCAGTATATGTTGGTGTAAGGGGATGGGGTTGGCCCTAAGGGTTAGTTTGTGTCTATCAGGTATCCCTTGATATTTGTAGGTGACTCTGGTTACCCCAACCTCTCATGGCTACTGACCCCAGTGAGAAATGCCAGAACAAGGGCAGAGGAACGTTACAATGAGGCAGATGAGTGAACAAGAAGGATTATAGAGAGAACATTCAGCCTCCTGAAGGTCAGGTTTCATTGCCTACATCTAACAGGTGGTTCCCTGTGCTACTCACCCAAGAAGGTCTGCCAGATCATCGTGGCATGTTGTATGTTGCACACTCTTGCCTTACATCGCCAGGTGCCTTTTCTGCAGGAGCATGAGGCTGAGATGGACGTGTGGCAGCAGTGGACCCTGTGGACAGTGACGAAGAGGAGGCAGAGGATGAGAACAACAGAACATCAATCATACGACAGTACTTCCAGTAACATACAGGTAAGACACTGTAACTTCACCTTCCATTGACAGTTATGTGTTGGATATTGTCACTGGCAGGCTGGTTGTCCCACTACTATGGCCACTTACTGTACCCTTTGGCATGTCTATTTTCAGATATCTGTGCCCCACTCTGGCACCTGGTGTACTGACTGCAGCCAACTACAGGTTATACCTATGTATACATTACTGTACAGTTGAATTGCAATGTTTACAGCTTGTTAAAAGAATACATAGTTCAATCAATTGACAAACTCCATACTTGTATTTATTACAAGGGTGTTTATTTATGTGCTAATAAGTGGAGAGGGTATTGCAATGGGCTGGGGTGGTGGTGGAGGAGAGTCCAGGGTAAAGTTCCATTCTATTTGTATCACAGGTGCACTGTCTAAGGAGGCATAGGAAGTGGAGCAATGGCAGTTCAAGGTAGACAGAGTGACAGAGTGGGACACAAGGGTGACATTCAGGAGAGTCTTATTTCCTGGTGGGGGTCTTGGCAATATTCTCTGTCTTCTGCCTGGATCGCAGGGACCATTTGCGGGGTGGTTCTCCTTCTGCAGGGGGTGGAGTGCTGATGGCCTGTGGTTCGCCTGGCGGGCCTCCTGTCCACTAGCATCAGCGGAGGTGGAAGGCTGTTCATTGGTTTGGCTAGTGTCAAGGGCTCGTTGGTGTGCCACTGCCTCCCTCATGGAGTTGGCCATGTCTGCCAGCACCCCTGCAATGATGACCAGGGTGGTATGGATGTCCCTCAGGTCCTCCCTGATCTCCACATACTGTCCCTCCTGCAGCCGCTGTGTCTCCTGCAACTTGGCCATAATCTGGCCCATCATCTCCTCGGAATGGTGGTATGCTCCCAGGATGTTGGTGAGTGTCTGGTGGAGAGTTGGTTCCATGGGCCTGTCCTCCCCCTGTTGCACAGCAGTCCTCCCAGCTTCCCTGTTATCCTGGTCCTCTGTCCCCTGGGCCGTGTGCCCACTGTCACTAACCCCAAGTCCCTGATCTTCCTGTGTTTGTGGGGTGGCCTAGGGTCCCTGTAGAGGTGGACACACTGCTGATTGACGTGTCCTGGGGACAGAGGTATGGGTCCACTGGGTGGGTGCTGTGCTGTTGTTTCCTGAGAGGGGAGGCTCTGTGGTTGTCTGTGACTGTGCCTGGGTAACCGACTGTCCAGAGGTCCCTGATGGGCCAGGTTGGTCATCTTGATCCAGGCGTGCAGAGCTTCTGTCATCACTTTGGGCCTCTTCTTGGGGTGAACTGGATGTTGTTGGCACCTCCTCTCCAGTGACATTGTGTGGGGGGACACGTGGGAATGTAAATGCAGTGGTATTATTTCTGTGTGTGCCATCTTGTGCATGTGTGTGTTACCCTCTATGGTTGTTATTGCTCTGGCAGCTTAGGCTTATGTGAGTGGTGATTTGGTGGGCTAGGTGATTGTCTCAAGTATGCATGCTTTGGTGATGGGTGTCCATGCAGGTCTGTGATGGGTGTCCATGCAGGGGTGTTGCATGCAGGGCTTGGTTGTGGGAGGGGTGGGTTGTGATTGTATGGTGTGTGGGAGGTGGTGGAGTGGTGGGAGTGAGGGTGGGGGTATGTGATGGCATGCAGGTAGGGGGGTGAAAGTAGTAAAGATTTGACTTACCAGAGTCCAGTCCTCCTGCTACTCCTGCTAGGCCCTTAGGATGCAGTATTGCCAAGACTTGCTCCTCTCATGTTGTGAGTTGTGGGGGAGGAGGTGGGAGTTCACCGCCAGTCATCTGTACTGCTATCTGGTGTCTTGCACCACGGAACGTACCTTTCCCCATAGGTTGTTCCACCTTTCCCTGATGTCATCCCTTGTTCTTGGTGCTGTCCCACAGCTTTGGCCCTATCCATGATCCTCCGCCATAGCTCCATCTTCCTGGCAATGGATGTCTGCTGCACCTGTGATCCAAATAACTGTGGCTCTACCCAAATGATTTCCTCCACCATAACCCTTAGCTTCTCCTCTGAGAACCTGGGGTATCTTTGTGGTGCCATGGGTGTAGTGTGTGTGTTGTGCATGAGGGTGTGTGGGGTGATGTGTTGGGGTGTGTGCTGTAAGGTACGTCGATGGTGTATGGGTGATGATGTTTTGTGGCTCTGGTTCTGTGGGTGCTGTTGGTCTGTTTCTCTCAGTTGGCAATATTTTTGAGTTGTAAGGGGTTGTGGGTAGTGTGGGTGTGTGTTTTATAGTGGTATGGGTGTGGTGTGTATATGGGTGTCAGGTGTGTGCTATTCAAATTGTCCAATGTAGTGTTGTTTTGTATTTGTGTGTGTATTTTGAGCGCAGCGGTATGTACCGCCAATGGTTTACTGCGTTGAATGTCCTCCTCAGTGCTTCGTGGGTCATAATGCTCTGGTCATAGTTCTGTTGGTGTAACGGTGTGGGTTTTGGTACTGCCAGTTTATCACTGACCTTTGGTCTGGCGGACTTGTGTGTGTGTCTGTATAGTGATGGATTGCTATGTGTGTGTCATAATATTTTAGCTGTAAACCGCAGTGGCGGCGGGATGTTGGTGGCAGTTGGTATGGCGGTATGCAGGATGTCATAATGAAGGCCATAGGTTCTATTTTTATGAACAAAACAAGTCCAAAACAACAAAAATGCAATATGTAGAATTTGATATATGAATTTTTAAAGAACATCTGCAAATATAGGCCCTCATTATAACATTGGCGGTATATGCAACCTACTGATGCGGCAAAATACCGTTGCCGCAGCTACCAGCCATCAGCCGTATTATGACAGCAGCCAGATTTCCGCCAGAAGGATGAAGGAAATCCGGCTGCGGCCATGCCGGCGAATGGCGTAGACCGCCTCAGACCGTATCATGACCCATGATAGAGCCTGGCTGTGTTCTGCTGGCGGACGCTACTACTGGCAGCAGCTCCACGTCTCCTGCCGGAGGACCCCCTGGACCCAGGTAAGTTGGGTGCTCCGACAGGGGAGGGGGGTGGAGGGTGTTGTGTGTGTGGGTGTGTGTGTGTGTGTATGTAAGTGCCTTTGTGAATGCGGGTATGTGATGCATGTTGTCTTTGTGTGTGTGTATGGATGTGTGACTGTGTGTATGTTGTACTGTGTGCATGTATGTATGTCAGTGTGTGTGGATGTGTGTGAATGGATGCATGCATGCATGGATGAATGTGGGTATGAGTGTTTGTATGCGTGTGTTCATTGGTAAGTGAAAGTGCATGTATATAATGGGGGCTCTATAGAGGGAGGGGAGTGGGGGAAACCTGGGGAGGGGAGGGGGGCGGGGAAGACCCCTATCTGTGACAGGGAAGGAATTCCCTGTCACTGATAGTGCCTACCGCCATGGTTTTTGTGCAGGTAAGGAAGCCACAAAAACCATGGTGGTATGAGGGGACTTAATCCCGCAAGCAGGCTAGTGACAGCCACCTGGCTGGAGACTGAAGTCTCCAGCCCGGCGGTCATTACCGCCGTGGTGGATGGTGAGGTACGTTGGCAGTTTGGTTTGAGCCACTTTTCTTTGGCACTCCATTTTATCGCCATCCACCAGGGTCGTAATGAGGGCCATAGTGCTTAGAAGCTCAGAGAATCAAGCCGATTGCAATGGATTGCAGGACAGATACAAGGACTAACCTTGTCCCACTGAAAAAGTACCTTTCGGTACATCAAGGTCAAAAACCTACAGTGCGAACCAGAGGAGGCAATTCATCAGTGTTGATCCTTTTGGACGCAAGCGATGCGCTGGTTTCGATCCACCCAGTTGGAGATACCTCATTGGAAAGCTCCATGCAATGAAGGTGATGCATTGTCTTCGAGCCTCGCAGTGGGTGATGCAAAGTCTTTGGGAAGCAATGCATCAGTGTTGAAGGCGATGTGTTGTTCTGACCGGTGCAACATCAGCTATAAGTGTATTTTGTTAGTTTCAGCACAGAGAAAACCAATTCTCCAGGACTATATTGGCACCACTTGGCAGGAGAGGATTCACAGTTGGCAGAGTCCAGGTGCTGTTGTTGTGTTGCTGAAAGTCTGTCCCTGAGACTTCAGAACAGGAGGCAAGCAGACAAGCCCTTGGAGTCACTCTGGGTTCAAGTGGTGTAGGTCCAGTCTATCCCGCACACGCAGAGTGGGCAGCAGGCAGGTCAGCACAGCAGAAAAGAGTTTTTTTCAGAGCAGCAGTCCAGCATTGCAGCAGTCCTTCAGGAGCACAGCAGTCCTTCTTCCTGGCAGAGTATCCACAGTTCCAGAAACATACTGGTTTCGTGAGGGGTCCAGTTAGTACTCCCACTGGTGTCTTTGAAGGGGGGTGGCTAAAAAGAAGGGTCTTAAAAAGTACAGAGGTCTTCCCTTCTTGCCCTGTCTCCTACAGGGGGTTAAGCAATCCTTTGTGTGAAATTAGGACACTGTCTGTTCAGGTGCAAGTGCCATCTCCTCCCTTCCAACCTGCCCAGGATGACCCAACAACATGCAGATGACCACTCAGTAACACTTATCCTTCCTTTCTGTGAGGCTGTCTAGAAGGGATGCGGGGCGCCAGCTGTTACCCCGGCCCATACATGTATTGGTAACAGGCTGTAGGCACACAGGGCTAAGAGCAGGAAAATGGCAACTTTCTAAAGTGGCATTTTCAAGATTGTAATAGTGAACCCAACTTACCATTAAAGAGGATTTATCATTACAACTCCATAGGTACTAAACATGACATATCTACTCCATCTCAATCAGGGATTGCACTTTATTACACTTTATTAAATGTAAAAAGGAATCCCCAATGTTAATCTGTGAGGTCGAAGGTCTCACAGTAGTGAAATTTGGGAGTTTCTTTTGTTTTCACTATCAGAACATTTAAAATGTAAAAGTATGGTCCTGCCTTTTAATTACATAGCAAGCTGCCCTGTGGACTACCTGGGGCCTAACTTAGGGATCACCTATATTTAATAAATGGGATATTTAAGGCTTGGCAAGGGGTTTTAAATGCCAAGGGGACACAGCAGTCAGACTGCACACACAGGCTCTGCAGTGACAGGCCCGCAACATGTTTAAAGCGTTACTTAAGTGGAAGGGGCAGTCAGTGCTGCTGGACCACTAGTAGCATTTAATATACAGGCCCTGGGCACATATAGTGCATTTTATTAAGGAATTAGAAGTAAATTAAATATACTAGTTGTGGATACACCAATGTTACCATGTTTTCGATGAGTGAGCATGTGCACTTTAGTACTGGTTGGCAAAGGTAAAGTGCCCAAGACCTAAGGAAAAAAATAGATCAGCAAAAGTGAGGCAAAGAAGTCAAAAGGTTTTGGGGAAGACCACCGTAAGGCTGACATGTCTAACACATAATTTCCATTTTCCACACTTTGTCCTTCAAGCCACTCTTATGGTTTCACTTTTATTCAGCTTTGTCCTTTGAGTCACTCCCCCAGGCATTTTAACTTCATGTTGCACTATTGTTTGTTGTTTCTACCTCCTCTATGTTTTTCTCTCTTTGTTTCCTTACATCACCACACCCTGTGTGTTGCTTCTCTGACCCACACCATCGGTATTACTTTCCCCCTGTTGACTCCCATGCTGCTATTGCCCACCCTCCATGTTGTTTCTCACCACATGGCCTCCCTCCCCAGGGCAAATCTTGGCCCTGGGGACCGCTTCCCCAGGGACCCAGCCATGTGAACTTGGTGTCCCCAAGGATACACAGTCACAATGTTGGGGATTATGGGGGGAACCTGAAGGCCCCCGTGGTCCCAGCTGGCTCCTCACCTCTGGTGGGAGTCGGCATTGCTGTCACAGAGAGGGAACTGCTAAAGAAGCTCCCTCTCTGTAAGAGCAGATTCCTCTGTTTCCTTGCCTACATCTCTGCGGGCAGGGAAACAGAGGAAACATCCACTTGGATCAAGTGAGAACTGTTTAACAGCTCTGACTTCATCTGACTGGAGTGTTTTCTCTGATTTGATGTGAGGTATTAAAGATCCTGCCAAATTACAGCAAATAGCTATGTCCTGGGGTTCCCACCCCAGTACATAGCAGGTGCCAGCCCTAGAAGGTTGCAGTCCCCAGGGCCATTAATGGCTGAGGGGGGCAGTGGGGCCCCCCTCCAACATCTAAATAGCTCTGGGGAGCTGGTAGGCCCCAGAGGGCCATAACAGACCTCATATCTCTTTTGAAAGAGGGCATCCTCCTACATTACATTTAAAGAAGTGCCCCAGGGAGGTTGCAGTCCCAGGGGCTGTTGGGGGGGGGGCTGGGTGGCCCCTCTGCTTTCAATCGTACTTTTCTGCCCCAGGGAGGTGGCAGTCCCTAGGGCTGCAGGGTTCCGGACAGCTCCCCTGCATCACATTTAAAGAAGTGCCCAGGGGAGGTAGTGGTCCCTGGGGCTGCATGGGGGCAGGTACCTGCCCGGCATTACATTTTCAGAAGTACCTCGAGAAGGTGGTAGTCCCTGGGGCTGTGACAGGGGCCCAGGAGGCCCCCTGAATTCAATCTTACTTTTGTGCTCCCTGGAGGTGGTGGTCACCAGGGATGTGGGAGTGTTGGAAGGCCCCCCGCCCTCAGTTTCATATATGTGCCCCAGGGAGGTGGTGGTCCCTGGGGCTGAAGGGGGGGCTGGACAGCCACTTCATTACATTTCCTAAAGTGCCCCGGGGAGGTGGCAGTCCTTGGGCTGCAAGAGGCTGGGTGGGCCACTCACATTCAATCTTTGTTAGTGTCCCAAGAGCGGGGGGTCCACAGCCTGTGGGGGGCAGGGAAGCCCTCCACATAGAAAATGGGAACACCCCCAGGACCTGTCCCACACATGGGCTTGTAAAAAGCAAGTGCTGGTGGCTGCGCTTGCTTTTTTTTTTAGACATTTTTCCGACTTTGTGACATTGTCGCAAATTTGCAGGAAATATATTTTTAAAAAAGCAATTGTTTGCTCTTATGCTTGGGTCCCAAGGTTTAGGGTGACCCTACCCTGGTCCCTTGTCTTTTTTATGTTTACTTTTTTGTGGGACTCGGCTGAAACCAAGTCCCAAGATGTCTGCCAACACTTTCTGGTTGATATGTTGACAGTCAATCAGAGCTGTGTATTTCTCTGCATGAGCTCTGTACTATTTGAGAATCCTTTACACCTCTAGCAAGCTATATTTCTTTTTCTTTCAATATCTGAAAAACTACTGAATGGATTTACACCAAACACAGATAGTCTATGGCCCAAATGTGGTGTAATTCATTCAGCAATTTGGGCTGTAGTCGTGTTCAACAACCCTAAGGGAATTAACATGGAAAACACAACTTTTTTGACTTCCCCCCACTAGATTTGTCAAACTGCGCCAAAGATATAGCCAAGTCAAAAATAGCTTTTTCTATGGAAATATGGACCTAACTATAACTCCCTAATGGCAAAGTCAGTAGGTAATATGGCTATATATACATATGTATATGTATGCAGTTTCACTCATTTCACCACTAAGCTCTCAAACACTTTAAGATGACTGTTCCACTCATGATGGTGACCTCACATATGAATCTGAAGACTCCCACCTGAAAGAACGACGGGCATTCATGGGGTAAAAATGCAATTTCTTTATTGTTATGATGAGGAAACACATTTTGGCTGTGAGCCTTTATCAGTGCTCGTTGTTGTAAAAGCATTCCCATGAAACATTCCTTTAAATCCATCAGTTTGCTCTACCATTGGAGAGTTACATATAAACACTGAAGAAGGACTTTCCAGCTAAGTTTAAATACAGTGTATTTGGCCATTATAAAAGCATGTACAATGTTCAATAGGCACTGAATGGCAGTCATTGTGTTTAATTGCTGATGTTTGGTAAATGCTTGAGAATACACAATATGACAGTGAGTCAGTGTTTATTAAGAGCACATCAAAGTCTCATGCTCACAGTTAATTGTCCTTCCTTCCTTAGAATATACCTTTGCATGTCTCCTGGTAGGAATGCATTTCCCAAAATGCAAAATTCCCTTGTCTGTCGTAGATGTAATAGAACAGAAATCCTTGGCTCATGACCACTGGATTGAAGTCCAGTGACCATACGTCCTCAGGTTAAATAACCCCTGAACTTTCATCAGTAGAATATGAGCCAAATTGATCTCACTGCAGCAGTACTGGCAGCATTCCTTTACATCCGTTTTACTCATTTCACCATCAAGCTGCTGAGCACTTTACCATGGGTGCTTCGCTCGTGATGGTGACCTCACGTGTAAATCCAAATACTTCTACCAGAAAGCAGGATGGGCACTCATGGGGTCAAAACGAAGTTTCTTTATTTTTCTGATGAGCAAACGCATTTCGGCTGTAAGCCTTTATTAACGTTTGGTGTTATAAAAGCATCCTGATGATACATTCATTTAAATCCATCAGTTTGCTCTCCCATTGGAGAATTATATATGAACACTGAAGAAGAACTCACCAGCTAAGTTTAAATATAGTGTATGTGGCTGCCATCAAAGCATGCCCATGTTCAATAGGCCCTGAATGGCAGTCTTTGTATTTCATGGTTGATGTTAGGCAACATTATGACAGACAGTACTGCAGAGGTCACAAGAGTTCAAGTCAAGAACTTCTGGATGTGACAGCAACTAATGACTTTCTTGATGTTGGAACTGCAGAAAGGAGCACCCCCACCAATGTGGTTTACAAAGCAAAAAATAAAAATAAAGGGAGACATAGAGAACACAGTAAAAATAATATTTTGGGGAAGATGAACCTGAATTTGTTCGTATTCTCTTATTAGGGGAAGTTGTTATTTTGCTGTCTTTCTCAGTCCTCATTCCAGATGTACTAAAAGAAGCTTACACTATTCCAGCCCCATCCCAACCCCCTCTTTACCTGGCACGCCACCAGGTTCAGAGACAGATCGCTTACCCTCTACTCAATACACCCAGCTCCTGAAACAAGAAGTGTAAGAAAACAGATGTCAGGAGGGTAGGGATATGAAAACAACAACAGTGACAAAGGACTTTTGCTTTCAGGAATAGACACCCGGAAGTGACTCACCAGCCATCGATTTCCATTGGATAAACCTGAGGGATCAACTGGAAGGAGAGAGGAACATAGAAGTAAAAGGGCGAGTAAAATAGAGTGTGGGTAGGCGATGGAGAAGAGGAAATGTGAGGGACAAAAGGAAAAAAGAGAAAATGGATAGATCGAGAAGCAAGAAGAACAATGGCGAGGTGTGTCAGATATGGGCTGTAAATCCCCTGGGCTTCAAGCCAGAGGTAGCGTGACCAGACAGAGGAAGTCAGCCACAAAGACACCAATCAGAGAGAGGAGGATGAGACCTAGACAGTAGAATGGTGGTGCCCATCGCCTCATGACTATTTGCTAACCCTACCATAACTCAAGGAGAGTTGTAGCCCTCACTGTGAGTGAACCGGGGCTAGCAGTGAATATTGAAGGGAGAGTTTGGCAGAAATGGGGTCTTTGGTTGGCAGTCAGGTTACTCCCTGTCTAAGCAAGGACCCTCAATCTAGTCAGGGTGAATGAGAATCAACCTCATTTAACTCCCAATCACCCCCTTGGTAGGTTGGCATGAGCAGACAGGCTTAACTTCAGAAGCAATGTGTAAAGTATTTGAACCAACAGACACAGTAATACAATTCAACACTACAAAATGGACACTACACCAATTTAGAAAAATAGGCAATATTGATCTAAATCAAACAAGACCAAAACAACAAAACTCCAACATACATAAGTCAGGAAATTCATTTTAAAATGAATAAGAGTCTTAGGCCCTCATTACAACCCTGGCGGTCAGTGTTAAAGCGGCTGTAATACCGCCAACAGGCCGGCAGTAAAAAAAATGGAATCACGACCACGGCGGAAACTACCACCATAGACAGCCACTTTAACATTCCGCCCACCACAGCAGTAGCAACAAACACCGCAGCGGTCACCGCCAACAGACAGGTGGAAGACAATGTACTGCCCACCCTATCACAATCCGCCAATCCGCCTGCTTTTCCAGGGCGGTACCAATGCCATAAAAAGCACAGCGGAAACAGTGTTCTGAAGGGAAACCACTGACCTTTCGACACTCAACGAAGAACCAGGACGCCATGGAGCCCGAACTACAGGTCCTGCCGACACTGGTGTATCTGCTAATACACCAGGAACACAAAAGACGGCAGCTGTGAGTACAGTGAGTACTGCACCTAGCACACAGGGGAGGGGGGGAAGAGAGTGACACACACACGCAACACCCAACACCCCCAACCCCCACCCTCACCCACAACACCATACACACAAACACATGCAGTACCAGTACTTTTATACCTCGTAACCACCTGGAAGAACTCAAGGACAAAAGGAATTGAGTGCAAATAGTGATATTTAGAAATATGCAGATAAAGTTAACAATTGGAAAAAACAGTATATACAAATATTCACAATATGTACAGAAGGCTGTACACTGTCCTTTGCAAATGTTTATGGCCCAGTGGGCAAAAAAATCATAGGCGAAGCCCACACTTGACTCCTGCCTCAAAACGGAGAGAGAACTCTATAGGGGCATCAGGTCGAAAACACACAAGCACCACAGGGGGAAGGGGAGGGGGGCACCTCAGCTGGAAGATGGTACAACGCCACTGCTCCTGGAGGTGGCAACATGGCCACAGCGATGTCCTGGGGAGTGCAAAGCCACAGTCTCTCAAGTGGGTGCTTTGCCCACTGCCTGGTCCTGGGGAGTGCAAAGCCACAGTCTCTCAAGTGGGTGCTTTGCTCACTGGTTCTGGAGGGGGCCTTGTGCCCAGTGTGCTTCATCCTGCCAATGAAAGTGATAGTGGATGCACATCTCCACTGGTTCTGGAGGGGGCCTTGTGCCCAGTGATGCTGCACCTGGGGTGTGCCAGTTCACATTCCCTCACCTGGGTGTCTGACGTACGAGATGTGCAGGGAACAGGTAGCATGGTACTCCATGGAGGCAGAGCCACACTCCATCCTGCGGCGACTTAGGCTGCAAACTGCTGGTAGTACCAGTGCTGGTGGTGGTGCTTCAAGTGGTGGCGGGAGGGTCCAGGCCGCCTCCTGCATCCCCGGACGGCTACCCACTGGGGATCATGCTGATGACAGATGTGGTGGCACCAGCTGGGCATGTGGCGGTGCAGATGGTGGTGCAGGTGGCGGTGCTTGCGGCGGTGTCTGTGGCGGAGATGCTACCGGTGCTGGCTGTGGTGGAGGGAGACAGCAAGCCGTCTCCTGCAGCCTCGGACTGCTGCCCACTGAGGATGATACTGCTGACAGTTGTTGTGGCAGTGGCGGAGCAGGTGGCAGTGCAGGGGGCGGTGCAGGTGGCGGTACAGGTGGCGGGCCAGATGGTGGTGCAGGTGGCAGTGCCTGTAGCGGCGCTTTCCACGGTACAGGTTGCGGGGCTGTCGGTACTGATGGTGGGCACCAGTCCCTCACCTGGAGGCTCCGAGGCCTGAAGTGCCTTGCCTTGGGTTTTCTTCCCCTTCCCCACCTTGGCAGACGCTGCTGGGACCTTGCCACTGGCAGATGTAGTTTTGGAGGAGGCCTTGCTGGGTGGGTCATGCTTCTTGCCCGTGCTGCATGCTGGCACCATCTTCACCTTGGCAGGTGGCGGAATAGGTTGGTCCTTTGCAGGGGTCAGTGGCATACTGGCAGCCCTGACGGATGCCCCCTTTGATCCCCCAGGACTTGCAGGTACCACAGTGGAGGGCGACTTGGTGGCTGAGGTGCTGGCCTGGGATCTTGACACCCTGGCCCAGAGGGAAGGACGGGGGGGAGTCGTAGGGAAGAGGTCAAAGTTTGCAAGGAAAAGTTTTTTAGACACACTGGGATGGGATGATGGAGAGGGTGTGGGAGTAGAGGAAGAGGGAGTGGTTGTAGGAGATGTACGTCTGCTGAGTTTGGGTGAAGGTGCATGGGCTGGATGCTGGAGGGGGACACATTGGAGGCAGTGGATGTTGGTGTGTCTGCATGGGGATGGTGCTTGTGTGAGTGCCTGTGAGATAAAGTGTGGTGCTTGTGTTTGCCTGAGCCACTTCTGTGTGTTGATTTGGGTGATTGCTGATCTGAAGGTGTGCTTGGGATAGGCTGGGGTTGAGGGGATTGGTACTGGGTAGAGGAAGTTGGAGGGAGGAGGCTGGACACAGGGACAAAGGCTGCCATCAGTGTTGAGGCCAGAGCCTAAAATGCTCTCTGTTGGGCCGCCACACCAGAATGAATGCCCTCCAGGTATGCATTTGTTTGTTGCAGATGCCTCTCGACACCCTGGACGGCATTCAGAATTGTTGACTGCCTAATAGTGAGGGATCTCAGGAGGTCAATAGCCTCCTCACTGAGGGCAACAGGGCTGACTGGGGCAGGGCATGAGGTGCCTGGGGCAAAGGAGATGCCCACCCTCCTGGGTGAGCGGGCATGGTAAATACGCTGAGAGGCTGCTGGGACAGCGGTGCTGGTAGAGGGGGTGGCGGCTGTACCTGTTGTTGGGGTGGGCACAGAGGTCTCCGCCACCGCCAGGGAGCTTCCATCAGAGGAGGAGTCGCCGTCACTGGTCTCCCCTCCTGTCCCCATCATGGAGCTCCCCTCGCCCTCTGTCCCACTGGTGCCTTCAGCCTTGGTGGATTCGTCCTCCAGGCCTATATGAGATGCAGCTCCATCCATCACCGGTGCCTCTGCTCCTCCACCAGATGTTGCTAATTGACACAAGGACAGGGTGACAAAACGAAAAGGGGGGAGCGACAGAGGATACACTTAGTCAATGCCAGCAACAACACTACCGTTGACGTACACAACACACAGGGAGCTGCCCTATGCACTAGGCCATGCCCAAACCTGCACTAAGGAAGTCACCAGCCCATGGGGTACAATGCCTAACGCCAGCATCTGCACACCTGACACCCACAGGACCTAGCCCAGTAGTAGTTGCCCAAAAACACCATTGGGTTTGGAGTGCTTCAGAACCTGCACACAAGGGACCTACCCTGCCATGATAGGCCTGGCCTAGGGGCACCTACAGCCCACATCCCCCAACCAGCTAGCTCCTAAAGCGCGCAAAGTCAGGATTTAGAATCTATACTCACCCCCTTGTGGCTGCTGTGATGCCCTCAAGCACCCATCCAACTCCGGATAGGCCACCGCCGGGATGCGGAACGTCAGGGGGGTCATGGTGTGACGGGCACCCCTTCCACGTTGGGAGGCCAGCCCCAGCTGGGCCTCCGCCAAATTATTGTTCCAGCGGCGCAGGTCCTCCCATCTCTTGCAGCAGTGGGTGCTTTGCATGTGATAGACCCCCAGGGTCCACACCTTCTTGGAGATGGCACGCCAAATACCCTTTTTCTGGTGGGCACTGACCAAGAGGGAAAAGACAGCAGAAAAGGAAATTACTCACCCGTCCGGACCGCATACTCATTGCCCCCCAGTTCCCACCCATGCATTGACGCACATACACTGACCACCTCTCATGCAGCACTCAGGCCAGGACTCCTCAGCACCCCGCAACGTGTGGCTTACATCCACACCACTCCAAACATGCATTTCCCACACATCGTGCTCACAGTGTACTCACCTGTTTGTCTGGAGGACCATAGAGTAATGTGTACTGGGGTAGGACCCCATCCACCAGTTTCTCCAGCTCCTCCGCAGTGAAGGCAGGGCCCCTTTCTTCAGACACCCTAGCCATTGTCACTTCCAGACTCAGGTCACAGCAGCACTTGCAGTGTAGGTCCTCTCCTGTTGACGGTCAGGTAGCAAGTGAGTGAATAGTTAGAAAATGGCGGTGACATCCGCGTCGGTGCGTACCATCACCACCGGCATACATCGCCATTGGCTTCTGGACCCATAAGGCCCAAAGATAACCAATGTGAAGTTGCGCAGCGGTCATCGACCACCTACCGCGATGGAGCACAACGCCAGTGCACTTACCTCATTTCCACTTGTCCCTCCTCACAAGTCAGGCAGCTGCCATTTCAGGGTGGCACATATCACAGCAGACATTGGGCCATCAACTGACTCTCAACTTCACATACTGCTTCTGTGACCTAATTTCAGCAACTGTTGTGCATTCTATGTGGAAATATGACTTTCTGCTCACCGTTCTCCTCCATAGGCTACAACGGCTGAGGCAGATGATGAGATGGCATTGTACGGTGTACAGACCCCTGGTGGACCTGTCGACAATGGAGGACAGTCACATTATCATCACATACAGACTTGATCATGCCACAATCCAAGAAGTGTGTGCCCAATTGGAGCCAGACCTGATGTCAGCTATCTGCCAGCCCACAGGAATACCCCCTCTCGTGCAGGTTCTGTCAATGCTGCATTTCCTGGCAAGTGGTTCCTTTCAAACTACAGTGGCCATGGCATCAGGAATGTCTCAGCCAATGTTCTCCAACGTGTTGTCCACAGTGTTGTCTGCCCTGCTGAAGTACATGCGCAGCCACATCGTGTTCCCCCAGGTGGAGGATTTGGCCACAGTGAAAGCTGACTTTTATGCCCTTGGACATATCCCCAACATCATTGGTGCCATTGATGGAACACATGTGGCATTTGTTCCCCCCCCAGAGAAATGATAAGGTTTACAGGAATAGAAAAAGCAATCACTCGATGAATGTGCAGATGGTGTGTTTGGCAGACCAGTACATCTCCCATGTGAATGCCAAATATCCTGACTCAGTACATGATGCCTATATCTTGAGGAATAGCAGCATTCCTTATGTGATGGGTCAACTCCAGAGGCACCGGGTGTGGCTAATAGGTGAGCCCAAGGTCCCCACCTAGTATAAGTAGGTGTCTGGGTATGGGGTTGTCCCTAAGGGTTAGTGTCTGTCTAACACTTGTCCCTCGATATTTACAGGTGACTCTGGTTACCCCAACCTCTCATGGCTACTGACCCCAGTAAGGAAGCCCAGGACAAGGACAGAGGAACATTACAATGAGGCACATGGGCATACAAGGAGTATTATTGAGAGAACATTTGGCCTCCTGAAGGCCAGGTTCCGGTGCCTCCATCTGACAGGTGGATGCCTTTACTACTCACCCAAGAATGTGTGCCAGATCATTGTGGAATGCTGTACGTTGCACAACCTGGCCTTGAGACGTCAGGGGCCTTTTCTGCATGAGGATGAGCCTGGAGATGGTCTTGTGGCAGCGGTGGAGCCTGTGGACAGTGAGGAAGAGGAGGCAGATGAAGATGTGGACAACAGAGCAAACATTATACAGCAGTACTTCCAGTGACACACAGGTAAGAGACTGTAACTCAACTTTACTTTTCAGTAATCCATTGGACATTCTACATGGCAGCCTCTTACCCTCTGTCTATGGACACCGACTGTACCATTTGGATTCTCTATTTTCAGATCTGTGTTCCCCATTCTGGCTCCTGCTATATGTACTGCTCCCCACCAAAGGTCATCCTGTAGTATATTTCACTGAACATATACGTTGTAATGCTTGGAAAATGTTGTACTAATACATTTTTCGAATCAAGTATGGGGGTATGTACAAGAGGCTTGGGTGATGGTGGAGGAATGTCCAGTTAGAGTGCAGTCTCTAGGTATCACAGGTGCATTGTCCAATGGGGCATAGGAAGAGGAATTATGGCAGTTCAAGGTGGACAGGGTGACAGAGTGGGACAGAAGGGTGACAATCAGGAGAGTCTTATTTCCTGGCAGGGGTCTTGGCAATGTTCACTGTCTTCTGCCTGGATCGCAGGTACAGTTTGCGTGGTGGTTCTCCTTCTGCAGGGGGTGGGATGCTGGTAGCCTGTTTGTCCTGTGGCAGGGCCTCCTGTCCACCAGTGCTGGTGGAGGTGGAAGGCTTTTCCTTGGTTTGGCTAGTGTCAGCCACCCTTTGTTGTGCCACTGCCTCCCTCATGGTCTTGCCCACGTCAGCCAGCACCCCTGCAATGGTGACGAGGATGGTGTATATTTTTGTTAGGTCCTCCCTGATCCCTAGGTACTGTCCCTCCTGAAGCCGCTGGGTCTCCTTTAACTTGGCCAGTACCTGGCCCATGGTCTCCTGGGAATGGTGGTATGCTTCCATGATGTTTGATAGTGCCTCATGAGGGTTGGTTTCCTTGGCCTATCCTCCCCCGTCGCACAGCAGTCCTCCCAGCTTCCCTGTTGTTCTGTGCCTCTGTCCATTGAACCATGTGCCCACTGCCACTGACACCAGGTTCCTGATCATCCTGTGTTTGCGGGGTTGCCTGGGGTCCCTATAGTGGTGGACAAACTGGTGATTGACGTGTCCTGGGGATAGAGGTATGGGACCGCTGGGTGGGTGCGGTGCTGGTGTTTCCTGAGGTCGCAGAGTCTGTGGTTGGTTGGCACTGTGGCAGGGGAACCGACTGTCCAGAGGTCCCTGATGGGCCAGGTTGGTCATCCAGATCCAGGCGTCCAGAGCTGCTGTCATCACTGTGGACCTCTTTGGGGGGGGGTGGGGGCTGGACGTAGCTGGAACCTCCTCTCTGGTGACGTTGAGAAGGGGTCCTGTTGGGATGCAAATGCACTGTTAATTTATCTGCATGTGAGTGGTGATTTTGTGGGCTGGGTGATTCTCTCTTTTGGGCATGCTGGGGTGATGGGTGCCCATGCAGGTCTGTGATGGGTCTCCATGCATTGTTGGTGCATGCAGGGCTTGGTATTGGGATGAGTAGGTTGTGATAGTGGGGTATATGTGAGGTGGTTGAGTGATGGGGTGAGGGTAGGACTAGGAGTTTGTGATGGCATGCAGGTAGGGTGGAGGGATGAAGTAGTTAAGATTTGACTTACAAGAATCCAGTCCTCCTGCTACTCCTGCTAGGCCCTAAGGATGCATGATCACCAAGACTTCCTCCTCTCATGTTGTTAGCTGTGGGGGAGGAGAGGGGGTCCACCACCAGTCCTCTGTACAGCAATCTGGTGTCTTGAAACCACAGAATGCACCTTCCCCCATAGGTCGTTCCACATATTCCTGATGTCATCCCTGGTTCTTGGGTGCTGTCCCACGGCGTTGACCCTGTCCACTATTCTCCGCCATAGCTTCATCTTCCATGCAATGGACGTCTGCTGCACCTGTGATCTGAATAGCTGGGGCTCTACTCAGATGATTTCCTCCACCATGACCCGTTAGCTCCTCCTCTGAAAATCTGGGGTGTCTTTGGGGTGCCATGAGTGTGGTGTGAGTGGTATGTGTGAGGATGTGTGGGGTGATTTGTTGTTGTGTATGCTGTGATGTGCATGAATAGTGTATGGGTGATGGTGTTCTGTGCTTCTGATTGAGTGGGTGCTCCTGGTTTGTCTCTCTCAGTCTTTTTTTTTCATTGTAAGGGGTTGTGGGTAATGTGGGTGTGTGTTTTATAGTGGTCTGAGTGCGTGGGTGTGGTGTATGTATGTGTGTCAGGTGTGTGTATTTTGAATAGTCCAATGTGGTATAGTTTTGTTTGAGTGTGTGTATTTTGAGCACGGCGGTGTGTATCGCCAATGGTTTACCGCGGTTGAAAAGACCGCCACGTTGATTCGTGGGTCGTGATACTGTGGGCGTATTCCTGTTGGATTAAAGGTATGGGTTTTGCTATCGCCAGTTTATCACTGACCTTTGATTTTAGCCGTGATGCTGGCAGCACGTCGTTTATCAGCCGCGTTACGTAAAGGTGCGTCAAAAATTTCCCCGCACAGCATTCTTTGTGCGCATTTCAGTCCTTTTCCACCAGCTTAACCTTTCAAGGGCCCAGAGACAGGTTAGGGCACCACTTGGCAGGGCAGGAGTCTCATCAGAGAGTCCAGGTGCTGGCAGAGAGAAGTCTTTGAAGTCCTTGAGACTTCAACAATAAGAGGCAAGCTCAGTTAATGCCCTTGGAGATTCTTCACCAGTGGGAAGTCACAAAAAAGGAAGTCTTTGTCATCTCGCAGGCAGAAGCACCTTCTGCAGGCCAACCCAACAAAGCACAGTCACAGGCAAAGGGGCAGTACTCCTCCTCCAGCTCTTCAGCTCTTCTCCTTGGCAAAGGTTCCTCTTGGTTCCAGAAGTAATCTGATTTTCAGGGGTTTTGGATCAAATACTTATACCCCTTTCTGCCTTTGAAGTAGGCCTACTTCACCGGAAAGTCTCTGTTGTTACAAGATCCTTCCTTGCCCAGGCCAGGCCCCAAACACCCACCAGGGGGCCTGAGACTACATTGTGAGAGGGCAGACACAGCCCATTTAGGTGTAAGTGACCACTCCTTCTTCCACTCTAGCACAGATGGCTCAGCAGTATATGCTGGCTACACCCCAGCTCCCTTAGCCTCACTGTCTAGAGGGGTTTCACAAACAGCCCGAATGTCATACTGACCATGACAGGCAATTCACAAACACACAGTCACAGAACGGTTTAAGCAAGAAAATGCATACTTTCTAAAAGTGGTATTTTCAAACTAACAATCTAAAAACCAACTTCACTAAAAAATGTATTTTGAAATTGTGAGTTCAGAGACCCTAAGCTCCATATTTCTATCGGGAAACACCCAGAAGAACGAGTCCCGAACCACGAGGTTGTGAAAAATGAAAGCAAAACAACACTTTCATTTTCCACGATTTCCTGGTTTTGGTACCTTAACCACGCATGTCTGAACAATGTACATGGGTGGTCAAGGTACAGTAGAAGGCAGTCGGAGCGGACGTGGTGAAGGAGGAGGTAAGTTGGGCTGGGACTGGGGCTGTTTTTGGGGGTGATTAGGGTTTGGGGGGCAGGGTTTAGGTTTAAGGGTTGGGTCGGGGGTTGTGGTGTTTAGGTTTTTGGGGCAGGGGAGGGAACTCGGGTATTTTTATTTTTTGGGGTGGAGTGAGGGGCTGGGGGTGATTAGGGTTTAGGGGGTGAGGAGGGTCAGGGTTTAGGTTGAAGGGGTGGGGTGGGGGTCTGGGGTGGAAGCATGCTCAGTCATGCATGCTGATTGCTAAATGCCTTTACCAGGAAAACAGTAAAATTGTTGTAAACACATTTGTGGTAAAGGCATTAGTGGTTAGAACGACGTCATTGTTTCGACCTCGTTGTTGAGCCATGGGTGGTTTAGGCACCAGTGGTTCTGAGATATAACCATTTCTATCTGCTCTCAAAGGGAATCTGCACTTTAAAGTTATTTAAAGGCAGCCCCCATGTTAACCTATGAGAGGGATAGGCCTTGCACCAGCGAAGACTGAATTTCACTGTTAGGACCCGTAAAACACATCAGTACATGTTCTACCTTTAACAGATACTGAACCCTGCCCATTGGGATACCTAGGGCCTACCTTAGGGGTGCCTTACATGTAGAAAAGGGAAGGTTTAGGCCTGGCAAGTGGGTACACTTGCCAGATCGAATTAGCAGTTTTAAAACTGCAGACACAAACACTGCAATGGCAGGTCTGAGCCATGTTTATAGGGCTACTCTGGTAAGTGGCACAACTAGTGCTTTAGGCCCACTATTGGCATTTGATTTACAGGCTCTAGACACCTCTAGTGCACTTTATTAGGGTCTTACTAGTAAATCAAATATGCCAATCATGGAAAGCCAATTATACATATATTTTACATAGGGAACACATACACTTTAGCACTGGTCAGCAGTGTTAAAGTGTTCAGAGCAAACAAAAAATAAAAAACAGAGCCCAGCACACAGAAGCAACCTGGGAAGCGTATGCAAAAAGTGAGGGGAGACTACAACAAGGATGCCAAGTCTAACTGGTTTCATTTGTTGTGTACGTTCAGTTTTTCTCATTTCTGTTCTTGCATGAGTTTTTTTTCTTTTCACCTTTCTTCTGCATTTTTTCCTCTGTGATTACTGAGACTACTTCTTTCTTTCTTCTCTATGTCATGCAGATCGGGAGAGGAGAGTGTTCCGCTGAAGACAGTGTCTGAGGGCTTATCACCCCCTCCCACGGGCATAATCTAACACTCTGTTCCCCCAGATGAATGACACCACATGGGTGTATCGGTGGTGATGCATACTATAAAAGATAACAACTTACTGCAATGTCTCAGATGACAGGCACCTTAAAAGTGGACATTTACAATACAAAATGCACATTTGCAATACAAAACGAACACAGCACAGCACTTATTAACAATTTAGTGCACAAAAAATTCAAAACAACCTTGGATATATGCAATGTTTTTTTCTGCCAAAATATAGCACCTGAAAGTTTGGATTTGAAGCCTTCAGTGTGCTTGTCTTTCAGGAAAAATGTTACCAACTCCCACAGGGGTAAAGAACAGTCCCAGATTGTTCTCAGCTCATGCAACATCAATATTACATGATATTGTTCCCTCGTTGATGTCCTGCGTAGATGATTTCTACCTTACAAATGATGACCTCAGAATACCTAAAACAGGTGTACCACATTATTGTGGGATTTGCCGAATTAGGCTAGGAATTTTATTTCAAGGAAACTAAAATGGCCTTTCTCAGTGTCCTGTTTCTGGGATATGAGTTATCAGATGAAGTAAAGTGTCTGACACCCCACTTTCTAGAAAAGTATGTACAGTTACAACCACCTAATACCATCAAAAAGCTACAGTCATTGCTGGGCTTTTTTTAATTTTGGCAGAACATACATTCCAGATTATGCACAATACAGAAAACCACGTTATGACTTAATACGTCCAGATTTTTCAGGCAAACATTGGACACCTGAACATACACATATTCTTAGAGCCCTGCAGCAGGACTTCTTGAAGCAAAACACTTACACACATGTTATAACAAAACAAACTTGGTCATCAGAGTAATATAATATTCAATGAAGGTCACACAGTTCCAATAGCATACAAATCACATTTGTATTACACTGCTAAACAGCGCTTTGCTCCCACTGAAAAAATTGGGACTGCTGTTCAGATGGCTGTCATTAAAAAAAAAACTTTTGCCCCAGGGAAACACATTATCATTGTGCCCCTAATACCAGCCCTAAAGGCTGTTACAAAGGCAAGTGTTTCAAATGCAAAAGCAGTACATCCACCTTGTATTCAATGGACAATGTCTTTGATGGCCACTGATGTAGATTATGTTTTTGATTCTAAACTTCAAACACAAGATTCCTTCAATATGTCTTTGAATACCCAATGCCCGCAAATAGTTTGCCTCTGGATTGATACCAAATAATAATTTGCACTGATGGTTCAGCTCAGGTACCAAACAGCAATACTCCACCACTTGTGCAGCTGTCAGCAGGATAATGAGGGATTCTAGATTCCTCCCTCAAAATACCTACACACAGACCCTACAGGACTGAACTGCACAACTTACTGATCTTAAGGCTCTAATTTTGCGACTGACACGCATGGATCATGAACTTTCTACATTGATTGTGTGTGATTCGTACTACTGTGGTCGGACCTTCAATGAATATCTGCATTATTGGTGCTAAAATGGATTTATATATTCAAAAGGGAATACCATTAAATACAAGGTTTTGTAGAGCAAGGTATGAGAACTGAAAGATAAGTTACCAATGGCCCATGTAGTACATATGTGGGGTCACCAATGTGTAGAAGTACACATTGTAAAAAACACTTTGGTGGATGAGGTAGCTAAATCAGCAGTAGCTATGGCTTCTATTGCTGGTATTACTCTTGTCCTACAAGTTTGGATGATGAAACACTGGCTGCTGTGAAGGCTTTGGCTGACAGCATGCTCTCACCAAAGGCATATCCTGCCAAACATTCCTACCACCTAAGTGCCAAAAACATTGGATTCGCAATAATACCAGGGGTGGGTGATCCTGTGATCCCCTACCAAGGCAGGACACTAGGGGCCTGATTTATACTTTTTTAGTGCTGCATTTGTGTCATTTTTTTATACAAAAGTGGTGCAAACTTAAAAAAATTCAATTATATTTTATAAGTTTGCACAGCTTTAGCATCAAAAAATTACCCACATGTGGTGCTACAAAAGTATAAATCAGGCCCTTGATCTCATAAAAGCATCACATGGGGAACTTGCTTCTGCCCATGCGATGCGGCGGCTACTATTTCCTTACTTCAGAAATGCTACTGGTGGCCAGGTCTGTACAAGCAGACCAAGCAGTTTGTCCTTTGTTGTGACATTTGTCATCAAATTAGTGCCCACCGCAGACTGCCCTCCTCATTTACTCATATGTGGAAAAATGTTCATACTTTGCTGGCTTTTGACTTTGCTAAAAGGACTTTTCCTTCCCCAAAAATGCTCTCCAAGCACTTGGTCTGAGCTGGCCTCCTGTTCTGAAGTCTCAGGGCCAACAAAGACTTCCCCTACTAGCTAGTTTTCTGACTTCAGTGACTCCAGGACCGACTTCAGTGACTCCAACACAGATGCTGCTGCCCGATGTCACACTGCTGCCTGCTCCGGCTCTGTGGTCCACACTGCATGCAATGACTGCGGTCTGCAATGCAAGTCTGATGTTGCCCGATGCCACTGACGTCCCGTAGTGTGATCATGACACTGTGAAGTCAACTTATCGTGTCTTTGCTGACTGGATCCATCGACCCCACCGTGTCACAAGCAACGGACTCCTCACCACTGACGACACACTAGTCCTCCATGCAGCCGGACAGAACTGACACCTCACCTCTCCCTGCCTTGCAGTGTGGAACTGATGCCTCACCTCCCCAGACACTGTGAGGGACTGGCGCTGTACTAGGTCAAGTGAAGCAGCATCTCCATGACTCCACGCAACGCCTTTGTTTCTTTGTTTTCATAGATACTGCGCCTGGGGTCCTTGGGCACCTGTGGTTTCAAATTTTTTGGAACGACTCTGTCAACGACGCCATGATCGCCCAAGTTTGAGCTTTTGTGTTTCTAAGTGCGTTAGTGGGATTTAATCTTTAAAAATTCATAACGTTGCTTGTGTACATTGGATTTCCATTGTTCTAACCTTATTTTATGCAGATAAACAATATCTAATTTTCTAAGTCTGTGTTTTGTATTATTGTGGTGTTTTCACTGTGTTACTGTATGAATTATTGCACAAATACTTTACACATTGCCTTCTAAGTTAAGCCTGCCTGCTCTGTGTCTAGCTACCAAAGGGTGAGCATAGGATAATTTGGGTTGTGCTGTGACTTACCCTGGCTAGGATTGTGGTCCATACTTGGACAATATTGTATCTACAGAGAGCGGATAGACAACAACGCACACAACAGCAAGGAACTATTTAACATCATCAAGGAACTCACTAACCCCAAAGCCTGCTCCATCGACCCTCCCCACTCACAAGACCTCTGCGACACCCTCTCCATCTACTTCCACTGCAAGATCGCAAGCATACATGAAAGCTTTGCAACGCCGTCCCCCACCAGGACCACCACTGACATGGTCAACCCCATCGCATCCTGCCGCACCAACACACTTAGCGCCTAGACCCCCACCAATGATGAAGAAACCACCAAAACCATGAGCACCGTCCACTCCAGCTCTCCCACAGACCCCTGCCCCCACCACATCTTCAATAAGGGCAGCCAAATCATCGCTCCCCAGCTCCGGACCATCATCAACAACTTCTTTGACACCACCATTTTTCCGGAAAGCTGGAAACACACAGAAGTCAACTCCCTGCTAAAAAAAAACAAAGCCGACCCGAAGACCTCAAAAACTACTGACATATCTCCCTACTCCCCTTCCCAGTGAAGGTCATAGAGAAGATAGTCAACAACCAACTTTCCTGCTTCCCGGAGGACAACAGCCTACTCGACGTCTTCCAGTCTGGATTCCACAAAAACCATAGCACCGAGACCGCCCTCATCTCCTGCACCGACGACATCAGGACCAGGCTTGACAAAGGTGAAACCGTTGACCTCATCCTTCCCGACCTTTCTTCAGCATTCGACACAGTAGGCCACCAAACCCTTTGCACACGCCTCTTCGATACCAGAATTCACTGCAAAGCCCTAGACTGACTCACCTCCTTCCTCTCCAAAAGAACACAAAGAGTTTACCTCCCCCCGTTCCGGTCACAGGCCACCAAGACCATATGAGGAGTCCCCCAGGGATTCTCACTCAGCCCCACCCTCTTCAATATCTACATGGCTCCGCTCACCAGCATCGTCCGACCCCACGGACTCAACATCATATCCTACGTGGACGACACCCAGCTCATCCTCTCCCTCACAAGGAACCCCACAACCGCCAAGAACAACCTCCACACCAGACTTCTCGCCATCGCTAACTGGATGACAGCAAGTCACCTCAAGCTGAACTCAGAAAAAAATGAAATCATCATCTTCGGACCCAACCAATCAGCATGGGATGACTCCTGGTGGCCGGCCACACTGGGGCCGCCTCCAACACCCACCACCCATGCACTCAGTCTTGGCTTCATACTAGACTCTTCTCTGCATGACCCAGCAAGTCAATGCCATATCATCCTCTTGCTTCAACACCCTCGGCATGCTCCGCAAGACCTTCAGGTGGATTCCCGTAGAAACCAGAAGAAGGGTCACCCAGGCCCTCGTCAACAGCAGACTGGACTACGGCAATGTCCTCTACGCAGGAACCACAGCCAAGCTTCAGAGAAAACTCCAGCGCATCCAGAACACACAAACACATCTCAGGCCACCTCAGAGACCTCCACTGGCTCCCCATCAACAAAAGGATCATCTTCAAAATCCTTATCCACGCTCACAAAGCCCTCCATGACACCGGACCGGCCTACCTCAATGAACGACTTAAATTCCACATCCCGACATGCCAGCTCCGCTCCGCCGAGCTCACCCTCCCAACAGTCCCTTGCATTCACCGCACCACTACCGGTGGCAGGTCCTTCTCCCACCGCGCCGCCAAAACCTGGAACTCCCTCCCCACCAAGCTACGCAAGACCCAGGACCTCCTGTCCTTCAGAAAGTACCTCAAGACCTGGCTCTTCAAGCAATAGCACCCCCCCCCCCACCCAGAGCACCTTGAGACCCTACCGGGTGAGTAGCACACTCAACAACTTGATTGATAGATTGATGGATACCTCTGCCAACTAGAGACACCTCTTATAACAACGATAATTTACCATGTATTGCTAGTTCAAAGAGCACAATGTCTACCTTACACAGGAAGCATGTATTATCATGTCAGGGCAGTTCTTAGAACAACAACATGTGTTATTATAAAACAACATGCTGCCCAAACTAAGCAAGAGGGGATATTCCAAATAGCCAGTCATCTTATGCTGAACCCTTCATCTTCTATCCATCCACTTGGGAGGATCGACAGCAAACAAAAAAAAACTCTTCTCTACCTAATGTGCTGGTATGGGGGTGTATTTCTTTACAGAGACTAGATGAGCAGATTAGGGTAAACTCTGCTGTTGCTGCTGCTCTCGTGTAGACTTTTAGGAGTGCAGGTAGGGATTTTAGATTCACTATTGTGACAATATGGTGGGACTTTTATCTTTTTCACTTTTCCTGTCACTGCAATAATAGTGTTTTGTTTCATTATCCTAATAATCACAATTCATGTATTTTTACCTAGAATGCAGTTGCTTCAATAAAATTTATTGAACCAAATCCTACTTCTGTTTGTCTTGTTCATGTATGAGATTTGTGTAACTGGGAGAAAGAGCTAAGATCTGTTCCACCACAACTCCCCTGAGAAGTCACAGAGTGTCATGAGTCAGGCTGCCACAAATCACCTTTACTCCTGGGTTTTGGTGAGGTGATGAAAGCTATCCTGAAAGGGTTAGGCCAACAGCTATTATACGGTGTGGGATAAGACTCAGTCCTCACGTGGGGTAGTGCTGCTGCCCGAATCCAGCAGTCTTGTCCCCATGATGAGAGTCCTATGACAGTTGGTAGCAATTAAGGGATAAAATAACATTTTATTCTCATGTCTCTCTCCGTACTTTACTTCAGCTTTTGTACCTTGTCGATTTATCTTTAACTCTCTCTACCCATCTCTTCATGTCTATGTGTCAACCTAATCTCTCCATGACAGCTCTCTCTTTCTCATCTATCTCTACCTCACCATTCCAATAATGCCTGCCACTGTATCCCACCTCTCTCTCATGACATTACCTTTCTCTGTACTAACTTATAGACATACCTCTCTAGTCCTATCTCTCTAAACTCTTTATGCCTCATCTCTCACTCTCCCTTCTTCACCCCTCACGTTGTGCCTCACTGCTCTGTTCCAACGTCACCTCCCTTTATTTCACCCACAGCTATGTCAAATTACCTTCTATCTTATTCTATCGTTACCGCACCCTGTATCTCTCCATCTCGCTGTACTTCACATCACTTCTTCTCTAAAAAAAAACACTGCTCTAGCTACTTTTTCTCTCATCCCTCACATTCCTATGACTCTCCCAATCCCTTCTATTCTATCTCTCTCTTTACAAACTACTTAACCTCTTAATGTATGTCAACATGTGCTGGCTGCCTTATCTCTCCACCTACCCTCTCTCTTTTCCAACCTCTGTTCTTTCTACCTCATCTTTCTCATTACCTTACTCCTTTCTTACCCGCCACCTCTGGTTGGCTATAATTAAGGTCCTTCATCTCTCCTTGCAAAACATTATCTACTTCAATTCCCCCTTTCTTTACCACTCCTGCCTTTACCTATCTACCTTACAACTCTCACCTCAACCGTTTTCTCCTTACCTTACCACTCTTTCTCCCCTACCTCACCTGTCTCACCACTTCAACACTCTTTTCCTAATGCCGCTTCTACCTTTCTACTCTTCACCCTCCTCACTGTACATTCCTACCTGCTGTATTACTCTCTTTACTTTACGTGCTTTATCTTCTCACACCTCTCCCTACCTCACCTCTTTTTATGCTTCTCTCACTACCTCTCTCTCCATCTATCTCACTGTTTGATGTACCGAATCCCTCTTCTCATCTCTATATTTCTTTGCCCCCCATTTTTTTCTCTAGCTTTCTTTATCACTCTAAAATTTAGCCTGACTCTTTTTCACTACCTACCTCTTCCTCTTTCTATCTCTCCATGTTTCTTTCTGGCTATTTGACCTTTCTCTTGTTGCCTAATTTTTCTCTTAGCTCACCTACCTTCCTAACTCATCTGTAGGGTCAACCTTACTGCTCGCAATACTTCAAAACTTCTATTGCTCTCTCTACTATGCTCTTTAACTTGTATTTTTGTCCTTCAACCATCCATTTTCCTTACTCAGCAGTCAGAGGTCATTTTTTTAGTCAGAGAGATGTACACATAGAAGGAAAAGTGGAGGGAAATTAAATGCTGAATAACATCGAAGAAGTGCTTTAATTTTCACAGTTAGTTATGAATATACAACAATTACGAGCTATGTGCATACGTCAATACGTTCACCTTATTTTATGGATGCAAGAACAATATAGGTCTAAGTGCAAACAGAAATGGTGGGCTAAATATCTGTTCAGCGTTTTTCTTGGTAACATAAGGCTGGTAGATGCCGGCTAGCTTAAGTTATCAGTTGTTTTTGCTGCCCCGTGAAAGAAATTTGATCACGTAATTAAGGGTAATACATTCAAAGCTGTTCAAAAGAGGCAGCTCAAAATATTTTTTTGTTTACTTATGTAGGAGTTTTATATGTACTTGCACCTCATCTAGACTACTTAGGAGTATCCCTTAGCTTGAGGGAAACGAAGAAATGTATTGGAAGGGAGGAACATTGCATGCTCCCCTTTTCAGAAGAGGTCGTTCGTCCAGGGAAGAGTCATGACTGCTTTTACCGTAGAAGCCTAAAGCCATTTTACCGACTAGTCTTAATGATCATTAAAATTGGATCCAGAGTCCCCGAACACAGAAAATACGGTTGTGAAAACACCGGGCCATTCGTGATCGGGGAGCGTTGAATTTCAGTAGGCAATTGCGCTCATTCCGCTCGTAATGAGCGTCTTCGTGTTTTTTTGTGATGTCGCACAAATAGTTGTACATAATTTTAGCAAACATTTCGAATAGGAAACAATGCAGTTTTGCACACCACTAAACTAGAAAACGCACAGATGTGTTGGACTATCAATATTTTTTTCTCCATGTATGATTCCAATGTAGCACCACAAATAAAACAAATGTTTGGGTAATGTGCTTGTAGGACAGCTGGTCAATGAGTAATAAGGAGATTATTTATTATCAGACTCAACAAATCAACCGTGCAAATGGAATGGAAAAGACAAATCCAGGAATTCAGTCGGTATATAGTCCCAAAGACTTATGTAAATGTTAGAATATGAAAGCCAACATTTGAATGGTTACATTATCTCAGTAAGAAAGCTGAGCATATTGTAGTTTGAAAAATAGAACAAACTGCCAATATTATATAGCCCTTGAGTTAAATATTTACCAGTTTGTGTACCATCTGAGCTATTTCCCTTAATCAGCCAAACACATGGCATGTTTTTCTCAAGAGACCCTATCACCATGACAACTTTCCCATGCAAAATAATTCACTGCTGAACCAGTGGCTGCTTAATCAGGACCACAGGCATGATTTTATGTTTTGTTTATATCAATACGATGAAGACATTATGAACATACACTATTACAGTAATAATACAACATGAAAAATGTACAAAGAGAAAAAGGAACACAAGCATTAGGCTGAAAAATGGGCAATCAAAGAAGCTATTGCACGCGGCAGATGGAAAAGCAGCAGGTGCCGCGGTGTGATGGGACCTTGCCTCCCATCATGCACTCCATACAATGATGCACGCTGACAGGGAAGGGAATTAATGTGTTGGAGCAGGTCCTTTTTGTCCATTAGCCGATGTTCAATACATCCACATAATCTGCTCTCCCCAGCTCTTTGATAAAATTACTAACAATTCATTGTTCACAAAGTTGAATAAGAAGAAACATCTCAGTGTGACCTGCCCGTCACAGCAGCCAGAAGTAAGTGACCAAGTAAACATTCGTCCACCCCACACAGGGATTAAAGGCTCCAGGCTATGAATAAATTATTTGAATGCAGATGTTTAGAATACATTACTGTACAGCACAGTGCCGGAGTTTCACTGGGGGACAGACTGATGAATAGAATGTTCAAACCCAAATTAACTTTCGCAAACAAATGAGAGCAATGTGCCGCCTGTGATAACACACATGCCGCTACCGTGCACTCCTGTGCAAGTCCCTGGCTACGAAAAGGGCGTTTTAGGAATAATAAAACCTTTTGCACTGAATCAGCCCGGTTTTTCATTCCGAATCGTGCCTGTTCTGCGAACACAATGAGGTCTGTTGCAGCATTGCATTCCTGTTTCCAAAGAGACCATCTACATTCTACAAGGTTTTAAGTAATTGTAACCTGTCTTCCTTTGTATACGTCTACACATAATTGGACTAGTTGTTTCAAGGCTGTCCCTCATACATCAGAGGAGTGATCTGGGCGGCTAACGTGCGCACAGACACAGAAAACAGCTCTCTTTAGGCCAGCTCTCTGCCTTTTGTCTGTGTCATACTGTCACGTTAAGTGTAGTTCTGTTTACTCTACTAAAACAAGCTCTTAGTAAGAAAACCAAAGCATTCTCTGTATCTTTTATCCGACCAAACATTTGCTATTGTATACAAATTGGACGTAAACTGTGCCTATTAAGAACATGATAACGTCTTCTCAATGAGCAGCACCATGTTCGCCGATGCCTTCCTTAGAATGTATTTCTTCATACCATCTATGGGTGAAGGGACCAGCCGTGTTTTTAATTGTGTACTGACCTAGGCATTGGGCAATGTGACAATCTGGCTCTATTTCTGTGGGCAGAGGTACACAGGGACAGTCATCTCCTTGCAAGGTACAGCCACCCGTCATGGCACATAACCCCAGGGACAGAGCAATAACTGAAATGTAATTGAGAAGTGTAATTTCCTATGAGAATGCGAACAATTAACCATTCTGCTCTGTGAGAAACATCTTCTAGGCACCATTCGCCTTTTCTTTTGAATACTGACTTGCTAAAACTATTCTAAAACAAATCATTGTAGTTGTTTCTGAAAGTCCAGTTATCTGTCACGCAGAAGAAAAGAATACAAATACGAACGGAGGAAGCTACGGCAGACACTTCTATTGTGGAACTGTGCTTTGAGGGTTTACATGGTGCCACTCGATCAGCGTGAAGGGAGCTCAAAGATCTGTGTTCAAGGACGAGATTAAAGTTTTTTTTTTGTTGACAAAATGGCTTCACCGTGTATTTCAGAGCTGCTTTTGGTAAATCAAAAATTGTTGAAAGTTCCACATTGCCATTATGGAATTTGTGTGATTTCTGAATACTTACCCCAAAGTTAGAGTCCATTCTCTCTATCCCCCCCTCCGTGCTGGGAATTCTTTCTCAGTGATAGAGAGGGGTTTCTTGTATGTCAATCGCCTGGTAAAACCATCAAGCAAAATTAACCTCTGGTCGTATTAGACCTTTGATTGTTGAGTGCAAGGAAGAGGCTAAAATTTGAAATACGTTGCAAACAAAGAGAAACCAATGTGACTCCAGAAATATGATAACGGGGATTTTCTTGACAACATAAGGGTTTTATTACACATTTTGTTCAGTTTATATATGGCATCAATCAGCAAAATTGATAGAAAAACACTGTAAGAACATACATATTTATAGATGATCAAAAAATATGCAAAACAGGAGCCACGTGAGCACGTGAAACAAGATGGCTGCCTCCCGTTAATCTCCACAGATTGCTCTTATTATCGACGATTTTTCTGCCTTTTGTTAGGCTTATTTTTTACCTGAAATTGAGGCATCTATAATTATGTAAATCCAGTGCTGCACAGTGAGGTGATTTTGAAGGCATTGCAGGAGAGTTAAGGAGTTTTCTTTGTTGGAGCCTTCCTCCAGGCTCTCCCATGAAGTGCAGCTGGAGTTTCCTGCAAGGAGGGAGGAGACAGTTCAAGGAAAAGGCGAAGCTGAGGCCTAAACCACACCTCTAGCTGTTGCACAGCCGGCTTTAAAGGTGATATCTTGACTAACTTTATTCTCTCTTTATTTGGAGTGAAGGTGATACCCTTCATGTTAATTACTAATATTATATCGAGAAGGAAGGAAAAAACTATGCATGTTATGAATAACAAACAAAAAACAAACAACTTCTCCATCAGTAACGTGAAAAATTGTAGATTCGACTGAACCTTCTTTTACTACGATATTAGAAGAATTACAAGCAGTGCGCTCGAATATCGATAACATTGTGTCAGAAATTAATAATGTATGCAAGGATATGGCAAGCCTCTCAATGATAATAGGAAAAAACGTGACAGTATAGCACTCCTTGCTGCAAAAAATGAACCTTTGTATAGACTGGGACTTGATTTAGAAAATCGCAACAGACAATATAACCTGCACATATTTAATTTGCCAGAAGATGTTGAAGACGAAGACTGTAGGGAATACTTGGAGGCCTTGTTACCTGGTCTGCAAAAGTTTAAATTGTCAGAAAAATTTGAAATTGTCTAAGCAAATAGAATTCCTTCTCATCGTAATCCATCAATTGAGCTTCAAAGTTTTAAGTTACCATCATGTTATGATGATCCGGAAAGCAGCAAGAGAAATGTGAACATTAATGGTCAATGGAAATAAAATCTTTTTACATCAAGATTTTGCCAAGGAACCTGTTAAAATATGCAAAGGATTTGCCGATCTTCAACCATAACTTCAAAGCTGTCATTTTAAATATGACATTTTGATCCATCCAGTGGCGGCCGGCAGCTTTGGGAGGAGGGCGGGCGGGGCACACACACAAACACACACACAGACTCATTCTTTCACACCCAAACACGCACGCACGCACGCTCACCCATTAACAACACTCATTCCATTCAAACATGCACGCACGCACCAAACATTCATTTCACAAATTCACACACATTCATTCTTCCACACACACGCACGCACGCACTCACATCCATTAACAACACTCATTCCATTCAAACATGCACGCACGCACCAAACATTCATTTTACAAGATCAAACACATTCATTCTTTCACACACACACACGCACGCACATCCATGAACAACACTCATAACACTCAAACATGCACGTGCGCACCAAACATTCAATGTAAAACATAACACACATACATACACACACACACACACTTACCTTTAGCCTCCAGGTCCCAGGAGGGTAGAGACTGCTGCCTTCCCTGGTCAGCCAATGAGGGAAGGCAGCAGTCCCAGCCTCGTCACAGAGTGGGATGGGGTCAGTGAGACTGCTGACCCCACCCCACCCCACTCTGTGACGAAGTGTCACTGATTGACACTCGCCCTGGGCACTTCAGGGCTTAAACCTGAAGCGCCCAGGGAGAGTGTCAATGGGTGACGCTTTCCTCGTCACCCAGGGGAGGGCCTGGAGGCACCTTTGCTGGGCCGAGGAGGTCACGCCCATAGGGGTCGTGATCTCCTCAGCCCAGCAAAGTTCAGCTCAGGCAGCCAGGAGTCTGCGCAAATCGCGCATGTCTGCTCCTGGCTGCCTGACCTGAACATAAAGAGTGTCTGTCAGGCTGACCTTTGTTCAGCCTGACAGACACTCTTTATGGGGTGGGGGGGCGTGGCCCCTCCGCCCTAAAGGACGGGCCGCCACTGGATCCATCTATTATATGAATTTGGAAATATGGTATTTCAAAAGCTTTTTAGCCCCCTGAAGATCTACTTGCCTTTTTAGATCACCACTCTCTGGTTTCTATGGAAACCAATGATGCCTCTTCTTAATGCAAATGACTGATTTTTATTATAATTAGCCTTCTATTTTACTTTATATATGATGGCTTTGTTTCACAGGTCAATTTTGCATATGCATGTGCACAATTCTGGAATACCTTTTATGTTTCTGTTAGAAATGGGTTTTTTGGTTGGCAGTTAGGTTACCCTCTGTCCAAGCAAGGATCCTCACTTTGAATCCTCGCAGAGTCGGGTTCACTTTGACGCCCAGGGACGATACATGGAAAATCCTGTTGCACGGTGTTAGAAAACCTTGCTGCATGGGGTTTGCATCGTTGTCAGCAGCAGGCGGGTGTTGGCGTCGGTTCTCCAGTCGTGATGAGTCAGTCTCCCAGCCGAGATGCACGTGGAGCGCCAATTTTAGCCGCGAAGCCGGTGGTGCACCGTTTATCAGTTGCATTGCAGATGGTGCATCGAAAATTTCCCCACACGGAGTTCTGTGTGTGGATGTTCAGCTATTGTCTGTCAACTTTACCTTTCAAGGACCTGGGGACTGGATAGGGCACCACTTGGCAGGGCAGGAGTCTCAGTAGAGAGTCCAGGTGCTGGCAGAGGAAGTCTTTGATGGCCTTGAGACTTCAAAACTGTAGGCAAGCTCATTTCAAGCACTTAGAGATTCTCCACAAGCAGGAATATACCACGAAGTCCAGTCTTTGTCCCCTTTCACAGGCAGAAGCAGCAACTGCAGGATAGCACAACAAAGCACTGTCACAAGCAGGGGGAGCACTTCTCCTCAGGTCTTCAACTCTTCTCCTTGGCAGAGGTTCCTCTTCATTCCAGAAGTAATCTAATTTTCAGGGGTTTTGGGTCCAATACTTATATCACTTACTGTCTTTGAGGTAGGCCTTCTTCAAAGGAAAATCTCTGTTGTTCACAAGATCCTGCTTTGCCAGGCCCCAGACACACACCAGGGGGTTGGAGACTGCATTGTGAGGGGGTAGGCACAGCCCATTCAGGTATAAGTGACCACACTTTCCTCCACTCTAGCACAGATGGCTCATCAGGATATGCAGGCTACACCCCAGCTCCCTTTGTGGCACTGTCTAGAGGGAATTAACAAACAGCCCAACTGTCAAACTGACCCGGACAGGGAACCCACAGACAGGCGGAGTCACAGAATGGTTTAAGCAAGAAAATGCCTACTTTCTAAAAGTGGCATTTTCAAACTAACAATCTAAAAAACATCTTTACTAAAAGATTTATTTTTAAATTGTGAGTTCAGAGACCCCAAACTCCAAATTTCTATCTGCTCTCAAAGGGAATCTGCACTTTATTAACATTTAGAGGTAGCCCCCAGAATAACCTATGAAAGAGATAGGCCATGCAACAGCGAAGACTGAATTTAGCAGTATTTCACTGTTAGGATATATAGCGCACATCAGTACATGTCCCATCTTTAACATACACTGCATCCTGCCCATGGAGGCTACCTAGGGCCTATCTTAAGGGCGCCTTACATGTATGAAAAGGGAAGGCTTAGGCCTGGTAAGTGGGAACACTTGCCAAGTGCGACCGCATTCTCTCTCTCGGACAGCCTGCAGCTCTGCAGACTCGGCCCGGGTCACAGTGTAGATCACATCATAGTAGGTGATGGTTGGTGCGCCCGGGGCACTACGAAGTGTGTGCCTCATCTGCACATTAGTGAGTGGTAGCGATCACCGCCACACTTATTTTCTGCTCACGGGTGAGGGGTGGGGGGACAGCAGCAATCACCTGGCCCTCGGAAGAGCAATACGCCACGCTTCTCAGATGTTTGTAGAAAGTTCAAATGCAGCACTCTGAATCAGCCAGCACCCCAAGCACCCTTCACATGCTGGGGTCGATGGATCACTCTGTAGGTGCTCAACATAGAATAATGAGCACTCCATTGGTGTCCATCGATAAAGGACGCACATCGAATTCCCAAGAATGCAGTGGAGACCTGGGGTACACAACCCAGCCCCTGGAGACAACTAAGGGGGGCACAAGGCTGCAGAGCCCAAGCAAGCAAGCCAGTATAAGGGCTCACAGGCAGTGGCAGGCCCTTTCAGCACAACAGCAGTAGTCCCATGGCAGTTCCTGGCGAGTCCTTCCAACAGCATCCAGTGTCCAGTTTAGTAGTCCTTTAGTGTCTGAAAATGTGGGGGAAAACCCTCTGTACTTATACTCATTTTGCACAGTCTCCACAAAAGGGGGGAAGGGGTTCCAACCAGTCCTAACTGGTTCTAGGAGTGACCCCTCTCTCCTACAGCAAAGGCTCCAGACATCAGTGGGGGCTAAACAAGACCTTTGTGTGAGGCCCGGGCACTGCCTTTACAAATGCCTTTACAAGGTGTGTCCACCTCTCCTTCTCTGGCCAACGAAGACCATTCAATATATAGATGCCTCACTGTGACACCTCTATTCTCCCTGTGTACAGGCTGTCTGAAACGTACGCACAGAGCCCAGCTGTCACTCTGCCCCAGACATGGATTGGAGTCAAGCTGCAAAACACCAGGGTCATTGGCACAGTGAAATGTCAGCTTTCTAGAAGTGGCATTTCTATAATGGTAATAGAAAATACACCTACACCACTAAGCAGCATTTCTCATTACGATTACAACCATACCAAACATGCCTACGCTACCCCTCATAGATCACACAATACCACCCAGACATAAGGTAGGGCATTTCCAATGTAATCACATGAGAAAGGCAGCACTCACAGCAGTGAGGAACCACATAGGCTGTTTGTCACTACCAGGACAGCCCACCCAACTAGACACATGTCCTGCCTTTTGTAGCAGGCTGGCATGGCTGATAGTGGGTAACTGATGGTACTTACACCTTGTGCCAGGTCCAGTTATCCCTTATTAGTAGATCAGTAGTGTTCTAGCAGCTTAGGCTGATAGAGGTAGCTTTAGCAGAGCAGCTTAGGCTGAACTAGGAGACATGCAAAGCTCCTACAATACCACTTAGATCATATAGCACTATATCATAAGAATCACAATACTCAGAGTTACAGAAAATAAAGGTACTTTATTTTAGTGACAATGTGCCAAAAACATCTCAGAGGATATACTCCCTTAGAAGGTAAGTAAAATACACAAAATATACACACAAACCAAAATCAGGTAAGTAAACTGTTAGAAAAGTAGTGCAAACACTGTAGAATACAATAGGATGCACTAGGACACAATAGGCCTAGGGGAACACAAACCATATACTCCAAAAGTGGAATGCGAACCACAAATGGACCTCAGGACTAGTGTAGTGTGTACAGGGTCGCTGGGAGTGTAAGAAAACACTAAGGGTGTCCAAGATACCCCACCCCAAGACCCTGAAAAGTAGGAGTAAAGTTAAACTATTACCCCAGAAAGACAGTGAAGTCGAGATAGGGGATTCTGCAAAGACAACAACTGACTGCAAAGCACTGAAGACAGATTCCTGGACCTGAGGACCTGCAAAGGAAGGGGACCAAGTCCAAGAGTCACGCAAGTGTCCAGGGGGGCAGGAGCCCACTAAAACCTGGATGAAGGTACAAAAGAGCTGCCTCTGGATGGAAGAAGCCAAAGATTCTGCAACAACAGAAGGTGCCAGGAACTTCTCCTTTGGTCAGAAGATGTCCCACGGTGTGCTGGTGGATGCAGAGTTGTTTCCACACAGAAAGACTGCAAACAGGCCTTGCTAGCTGCAAGAGTCGCGGTTGAAGATAATGGGTGCTGCCCGGGCCCAGGAAGGACCAGGAGGTCGCCCCTTGGAGGAGGTAACAGAGGGGGCGTTCAGCAATAGAGAGAGGCTATGCAGATGCAGACAGCACCCACAGAAGTACTTGAACAGGCATTCGAGAAATCTGAGCACGGCAGTCATCTCAACACAACAAAAGAGGGTCCCACAAAGTCGGTGGTCAACTCAGCGAGTTGAACAATGCAGGACGGAGTGATGGGGACCTGGGCTGTGCTGTGCACAAAGGAATCCTTGCAAAAGTGCACAGAAGCCCAAGCAGCTGCAGTTCCCGCAGAACACAGGATTACTGTTTGGCGTGGGGAGGCAAGGACTTACCTCCACCAAATTTGGACAAAAGGACCACTGGACTTTCGGGGTCACTTGGATCCAGCTCCTGTGTTCCAGAGACCACACTCCTCAAGATGAGAGGGGACCCAGAGGACCGGTGATGCAGAAGTTTGGTGCCTGAGTTAGCAGGGGTAAGATTCCGTCAACCCACGGGAGATTTCTTCTTGGCTTCCAGTGCAGGGTGAAGGCAGACAGCCCTCAGAGCATGCACCACCAGGAAACAGTTGAGAAAGCCATCAGGATTAGGCACTACAATATTCCTGGTAGTCGTCTCGCTACTTTGGTGCAGTTTTGCAGACGTCCTGGAGCAGTCAGCGGTCAATCCTTGACAAAAGTTGAAGAGGGAGATAAAGAGTAACTCTGGTGAGCTCTTGCATTCCTTATCTGAAGAGGAACCCACAGGAGAGACTCTAAATAGGCCTCAGAGGAGGTTTGGCTACCTAACCAGGTAAGAGCTTATCAGGTGGGGTCTTTGATGCCACCTGCTGGCACTGGCCACTCAGAGGCCTCCATTGTGCCCTCACACCTCTGCATTCAAGATGGCAGAGGTCTGGAACACACTGGAGGAGCTCTGGGCACCACCCCTGGGGCGGTGATGGACAGAGGAGTGGTCACTCCCCTTTCCTATGTCCAGTTTCACTCCAGAGCAGGGGATGAGGGATCCCTGAACTAGTGTAGACTGGTTTCTGCAAGGAGGGCACCCCCTACATGCTTAATTTGAAGAAATTGTCTTATAGAATCATGCATGTACCATAGCTATAGATTTAAGTTCTTGATAGGCATTCTGATTGTGTGTCAGCAAATACCTGTTTGTCAGCGGTTTGTTATAACTATACCTCCACAATTGCATCAGTCAAAGCAGATTCTCTAGCTAAATTGACATCACACTTTCTGAACACATGATGTACATACATAGAAGTGAGAGATGTGACTGAGAAAAAAACAGCAAAGAACAAAAAGTCCTACAAAAATAATAAGAACAAATATGTAAAATAAACCAAGCCTGTCTACGTGTATCGAAAGCCCCTGTTACATGAAAAAAATGTAGTTCAAAATATTCGACATAGGCCTATAAAAAACATGGTGTGTAATAAATGTCCACCTCAACTGGTCCTTTAACCCATTTCATTAATATTAGACAAGGTTTGGTCCCCTCAATTAAATACTGGTGGTACAATTGCCGTATTAACTAAAACATAATAAATATGTGCAATGAAAACGTCTATATCGGACTGAAACACAGCACATATCATGTGCAAACACTTTACCCCAGGCAATATCATTCTTATAAAATAGCAAAGAATTGAAATAACGAGTATAAAAGATGAAGGCACACATGTCCCATTCCAAATCACGCTCAAACAACCAATCACCTCGTGATATTTCTAATCATAATCAACATCTTCCATAAGCAAAATATTAATGTACATCTACATTATGTATCGGACATAATGCAATTTTGCATGACATAAATTAAACTGCGCTCCACTCTTGGTTGACTGTACAGTGTAGACCTGCTACTCTTCCTAGGTTAAGGGAGACCAGGAAGGTGGCAGTGCACACTTAGGCCCATATTTATACTTTTTGAGCGCTGCATTTGCACAGCTTTTTGAGTCAAAAGCGGCGCAAACTTACAAAATACAATTGAAAGTTTGCAACGCTTTTGCGTAAAAAAATGAGGCCTTAATATCTCCATCGCACAATATATACTGAAAAAATGGTACTAAACTCCCTGGAGGTGGGGAGGCAAGATAGGAGATCGGTACATGATCTCGTATCAAGTACAAACCCAAAAATATTAGGCAACTGGAAAAAGGTCTTCGTGCACATTTGCTGTCATAATCACACAATGTATACTGCAACAGACCAATACTAAACTCCCTAGGGTCAGGGAGGCCAGTCAGTCGATTAGTGCGTGATCTCCGTCGGCCAAATCAAAACACCATGAGCAATCTCCTCAAAAGGGGTCATCTTTTCTAGTCAAGCAATATAAATCTGACATACTTTATGCTTTTGTTTATTTGAATTGTGGGGTTATTGACTGCTGAAGAAGTTACACATATTATACAATCATAAGCAAGAGACTGTGGCCCTCATTTTGGCCACGGTGGTGGTCTTCACCGACAATGGCCTGGTGGTGAAGACTGCCACATTATTAGTGTGGAGGGTTGGCCTTTGCCAACCTGCCACATCCCCATTCAGACCACCAGGGCGGTTGGACCCGCCGTCCTGGAGACAAGCATCTCCGACCCGGCAGTCCAATGAAGACTGCCAGCAGTATTTTCAGCAGGCTTTCCACCAGGGTTTCCGCGGTGGTAGGACCGCCATGAATACCCTGACGGGAAGGCTATGAGTGACAGGGAATTTCTTCCCTGTCACCAGCAGACTACTACCCCCCTAGCAAGCACAATACCCCTCTCACTCCCCCCTCCATACCATATCTCCCACACCCTCTTCAGCTACTGCACCCACCTCCCCACTTCAGGTACAGTGCCCTCCTCTCCCCTACTCCCTCCCCCAACCCCCTCACCCTCCTTCAGGTACAATGCCCCCAACCTCCCTTCAGGTACAGCGGCCACCTCCCCCACCCCGCATACATGCACATGCACACAGAGACCCACACGCACCCCGCATACATTCACTCAAATACATCCATACACGCATTCACTGCAACACTCATACATGCATTCACTTCAACATTCATACTTGCATTCAACCACGCATGCACACACCCATACAAACACCCATACACACATGCATACACACACGCAGACAAAGACGCATACACACATGCAAACACCCACTCCCATTTGCACACACAACACACCCCACCCTCCCACCCCTCTCCCCTGTAGGACGTCCGACTTACCTTAACCGACGAGGAGGTCATTCAGCAGGGAATGTGGGCTTCCAAGTCCAGCAGCGCCCCACTATCAGGACACCACCAGGCCATATTACAGGTAATAATACAGCTGGTGGAGTCCTTTTGGCGGGGGTGGTGGTGGAACCACCCATGTGCCTCCGCCCACCAGCACGACTACTGCAGGATTTCCCACCCAAAAAGTGGAAGAAATCCTGCAGTACTCGAAATATGGTAGGCGGATGACCGCCAGCACTGGTGGTCTTCTGGCGCCCATGGCTTTGGCAGTATTTCAAAAATACCACCAAAGTCATAATGAGGGCCTGTGTCTCGAAATATGTGTTGGCTGTCTTTTTCTGTTGTACTGCAAGATTGGATCTTCTGCGACTTACCAAGTGACTCCATGCAACAAAGACAAGATGTTTTGGAACATGGACTATATGTGATGGATTCCTTTTTCTCAGATGAACTGGTGTATGCAAAATATATGTAACTAACACTGGTGGGGTACCAACTCATCTGGAGCTCATCGATGGGTGATTTACCCAGCACCCATTTTCTGAAATAATCAGACAGGAGCAAGACACTTTTTTCTCATCTGCTTGGATTAGTACTGTCAATAGGATTTTTGTTTTTGAGAAAAACAATATGTCTCAACATTATGATAAAAGAAAGGCATTAGCAAATAAGATGTTTTTAGGGATGACTACAGGTGGTCAGCGCATGACTAATAAACCTAAAACCTTAAAGGAATTGTTCATTAGGTTGGAACGAGTATCCAAGAAGGAGCCTGCCAAATAGTGGAACTCCATGACAGTAAGGATGTATCTAGAGGTAATCTGTATACCAAGTGGGCTCAGGATCAATATTTTCCCAGATGAGAAAAAGGCACAAAGGTGGGAAAGTAAGCTCAAGGGAACTGATGGAAATGTTACTTGAGTTTTCTGGTATTCAAAGATATGTTTTGCTTAAAAAATAGAAGAAATCAAGAAAGAAATTGAGGGGATGAATTGTGTGGAAAATATGTTTAAAAAGTATGGGATTCTAGACAAAGTGATGGATAGGTTTCAGGATGAGCAACAACATTTTTAAAGAAAAGGACAACATTTTTAATGGATAAGAGAGATTATAAATATGGCAGAGTGTACACGTATGCAAAAATGTTTGATGAGTCCACACATAGAGATGTTTTAAGGAGCAAGAAACCTAGGGAGAAAGGCTTTGGCATTACTGGTGCCCCCAGTATGAATTTTAATGGTAGCAGTTCAGATTTGGACAACACCTCCACATCTAGACAACCCACTGAAAGCAGATGTTTTTTTTACGGGAGCTCAAAAGACTGAGGAGGTTTCATGCTCAGATGGGTGGAAGGGAACAAGAAAGATATATTCATTGAAAGGAGTCAGAGGCAGGAGGGGTGGAAGAATTTAGGAAAGTACCATCTTTCTTGGCATGTTACCCCCAATTCCTGCCTGACTGTCAGTGTGTTTTATCTGTGTCGCTGGGCTCCTGCTAGTCAGGACCCCCGTGCTTATGGTTTGTGGCCTGCACCTGCTTACCAGTGTACTTGCACTGTTTTCTAAATTGCCCTGCTAATCAGAACTCCAGTGCTCATGCTCTCTCTGTTTCTACATTTGTCACTATAGTCTAGTGACTCCAGATTGGCATACTGGACCACCCATATAAGTCCCTAGTATATGGTATCTGGGTACCCAGGGCCATTGGGGTTCCAGGAGACCCTTATGGGCTGCAACATTTCTTTTGCCACCCATAAGGAGCTCATACAAACACTGCTTCAGGACTTCCATTGCAGCCTGAGTGAACTAGTGGAAGCACTATTTCAAAGCCATGTTCACTGCACCAGCTCACTTATAAGTCACATATATATCTAACCTTCACACCCTGAAGGCTAGGTGCATATTACCTCTGTGTGAGGGCACCCCTGCACTAGCAGAGGTGCCCCCACATCATCCAGGCCCATTTTCCCAGACATCGTTAGTGCGGGGACGCCATTATAAGTGTGCACTACATATAGGTCAATACTTATATGTAGCTTCATAATGGTAACCCCGAATATGGCCATGTGAGGTGGCTAACAACTGGGAATTGTACCCCAATACTGTTTCCAGTATTGGCTGCACAATCCCATGCACTCTGGGGGCTCCACCATATACCCCGAGTACTGCTATACCAGCCTCCTGAGGTTTTCACTGCAACCCCAGCTTCTGTCACCTCACAGACCAGCTTCTGCCCTGCTGGGGCTTGAGAAGCTCAATCCCAGGAAGGCAGAACAAAACATTTCCTTTAGGAGGGGGGTGTTACACCCTCTCCCTTTGGAAATAGGTGTTACAGGCATGGGAGGGGTATCCTCCCAGAGCCTCTGGAAATGCTTTGAAGGGCACAGATGGTGCCCTCCTTGCATAATCCTGTCTACACCGGTTCAGGGACTCCCCAGACCCTGCTCTGGCATGAACTGGACAAGGGAAAGGGGGGTGACCATTCCCCTGTCCATCACCACCCCCGGGGTGGTGCCCAGAGCTCCTCTAGAGTGTCAGTGGGTTCTGCCATCTGGAAGCATCTGAGTGGCCAGTGCCAGCAGGTGACGTCAGAGACCCCTCCTGATAGGTGCTTACCTGGTTAGGTTGTTGTGTAGTTATTTTAATTCTTGTTTTATACATGTTATTTTAGAATACTAGGCCTGCCACTGTGCACTTTAACCTAGATATATTTTATTCAGCTTTGTTGTTATTATTTGAACAATAGCCACATTTGCGGTCTTGTTTTATTTTTCTCTATCTAGCTGTTCTTCACCTAGGTCAGCACTGCGTTCTTAAACAAGACATTTCTTTCACTCTGTGCTTTTCTCAAGGCTGCAGTAAGATAGGTTGCCGGCAAAAGTGGTACACTTTGTGGGTCATTCCGACTCCCGCCGGCGGCGGTAACCGCACGCCCAGCGGGAGCCGCCGAATGACCGCACCGCGGTCAAATGACCGTGGCGGCCATTCTGGCTTTCCCGCTGGGCTGGCGGGCGACCGCCAGAAGGCCACCCGCCAGCCCAGCGGGAAAGCGCCTTCAACGAGGAAGCCGGCTCCGAATGGAGCCGGCGGAGTTGAAGGCGTGGGACGGGTGCAGTGGCACCCGTCGCGATTTTCAGTGTCTGCTTGGCAGACACTGAAAATCAATGTGGGGCCCTGTTAGGGGGCCCCTGCAGTGCCCATGCCATTGGCATGGGCACTGCAGGGGCCCCCAGGGGCCCCACGACACCCGTTACCGCCATCCTGTTCCTGGCAGTGAAAACTGCCAGGAACAGGATGGCGGTAAGGGGGTCGGAATCCCCATGGCGGCGCTGCAGGCAGCGCCGCCGTGGAGGATTCCCTGGGGCAGCGGGAAACCGGCGGGACACCGCCGGTTTCCCGTTTCTGACCGCAGCTGTACCACCGCGGTCAGAATGCCCATGGAAGCACCGCCAGCCTGTTGGCGGTGCTTCCGCGGTCGTTGGCCCTGGCGGTCGGTGACCGCCAGGGTCAGAATGACCCCCTTTGTCTCCAATGTTGACAAAAACATACACACTCTTACGTGGGGATCCTTTCATGAAGCATCAGCTGTTTTATTATAAAAACACTACCATTTACGTTAGAGGGAGATTCCAGCCAGATGACCACGACTGTATGCTGATTACTTCTCTGTACCTGCTTATGTAGACTACAGGCCTCTTGCTCAGGTATGAGGGAAGATGTCTTCCCAGGGGAAACCTGAAGGGCAGAATTAGAGCTTAACATGTTGTGCTCTAACATAGCCTAGGTAGGAACTATACTTCACAATCTTAGTGACACAATGGTAGCGTTATTCTTGTGTTTTACTCTCCTTGTCACAATCTTAATCTTATTGTGCTTCTTTGTCCTGGTTATTGCAATACATGCCTTATTTTCTAAGATGCAGTTACTTCAATAAAACCTTATTGAAGTATATTCTGCCTCTGATTGTCCGTGCATATGTGAGACTAATGTAACTGAGAGAAATGGATGAGATCTGAGGGACCAAGATTCCCATGAGGAGTCATTTATGTCATGCACCCGTTTTCCCCAATCATCCCTGCTCTTGGGTGGAGATGAGGCACTGCTAGTTAGCCGGAACAAAACCCGGATTAGGCCGACAGGTGTCACATGATGCAGGTTCAGATCCAGTCTACCGCAGTCTCCCGCAGTACAGTGGATTCTGCTGCCCAAATCCAGTAGTCTCATTAGGATAATGAGAACCTACGCAACATGGCGGCGCCAACCTTTGGTCAGGCACTATTTTTCGGGTCCTCCTGAGTATCTCTGTCTCACTAACATGCAAAGACACCTCAGTACTATTTACGGAGATGTCCGTGGTATTGAGGATTTTCCTCCTCAACCATGTAGGGAGTACCTAAATAATGCTGTAGGTTGTTCAAGCTTGAACTCTAAAAGGATAATCCCCATTTGGGGGGTCATTACAACATTGGCGGTAAAAGCTGCTTACCGCCATGCAGAAGACCGCCAACACACCGTCGTGGCTGCGGAATTCCGCCACAGCTATTATGACCCACATCTCGGAACCCGGCAAAATTCAAACACCCACACAAGTCCGCCACACCAAAGGTCAGTGATAAACTGGCGAAAACAAAACCTCCACCATCACGCCAACAGAAATACGCCCACACTATCACGACACACGAATCCACACAGCGGTCTTTCAACCGCGGTATTCCATTGGCGGTACACACCGCCGCGCTCAAAATACACACACATTTACACAACCACATTGGACAATTCGAAATACACACACCTGAGACACAAACACACACCACTCCCACACACCCAATACAATATAAAACACACACCCACATCACCCACAAACCCCTACGACAAAAATTGAGAACGAAGCACAGAGATAGACACCACCAGCAAGTACAACAGCATCCACAGGTACATAACACCATCACCCACACAACTTCCACGCACCTCACACAACACACCACTACATATCACCACACTTATCACCACACACACCACCCCACACATCACCTACACCACCCCTTGGCACGGCAAAGACACCCCAGGTTCTTGGAGGAGGAGCTCAGGGTCATGGTGGAGGAAATCGTCTGGGTAGAGCCACAGCTATTTGGATCACAGGTGCAGCACACCTCAATTGCAAGGAAGATGGAGCTATGGCGAAGGATAGTGGACAGGGTCAACGCAGTGGGACAGCACCCAAGAAATCGGGAGGACATCAGGAAAAGGTGGAATGACCTACGGGGGAAGGTGCGTTCCATGGTCGCAAGACACCACCTGGCGGTTCAGCGGACTGGCGGCGGCCCCCCACCTCCTCACCCACAACTAACAACATGGGAGGAGCAGGTCTTGCCGATTCTGCATCCTGAGGTCCTCGCAGGAGTAGGTGGAGGAATGGACTCTGGTAAGTCAAATCTTAACTATTACATCCCACACCCTACCTGCATGCTATCACATACCCCCACCCTTGCCCTCACCCCTATCGCACTGGGGTACACGGTCACCCACCCATTGCACACCATGCCACAGACAGTTGCAATAATCATGCCTTTCCACCCCTGCAGGACCCCTACGCAACATCACCAGACAGGAGGTTCCAGACATGTCCACTCCACCCACAGAAGAGGCCACAGTGATGACAGCACCTCTGTCCAACTGGATCTAGATGACCAGCCCGGCCCATCGGGGGCCTCGGGACAGTCGGTTCCCCTCACACAGGCACAGGCCACCACAGAGCTTCCCCCCTCTGGAAACACCAGCACAGCACCCACCCAGCGGGCCCATACCTCCGTCCCCAGGACACGTCAATCAGCTGTGTGTCCACCACTACAGGGAACCCAGGATAACCCACCACCCCAACAACAACAGGGACCTGGGGGCAGTGGCAGTGGGCACACGGTCCACGGGACGAAGGCCCAGGAACACAGGGGAACTGAGAGAGCTGCCGTGCAACAGGGGGCGGACAGGCCAAGGGAACCCACTCCCCACGAGGCCCTCTCCTCCATCATGGGAGCATACCACCACTCCCAGGAGACGATGGCAGCGGTACTGGCCAAGTTTCAGGAGACCCAGGGCATGCAGGAGGAACAGTATATGGGCTTCAGGGAGGAACTCAGAACCATCAGCTCCACCCTGGGAACCATCGTAGGGGTGCTGAAGGAAGTACTCAATACCAGGAGGGACACTGTGGCACTCCAAGGGGCCCCTGACACTAGCATGGAGGATGAACTGCCCACCACCTCTGCCGGCGCTAGTGGACAGAACGCCACACCACAGGACCACCAAACCAGCACCCCACCCCCTGCAGAGGGAGAACCACCCCGCAAACAGTCCCTGAGATCCAGGAACAAGACAAAGCACGGTGCCAAGACCCCCGCCAAGAAATGAGACCACCCTGATTGTCATCCCACTGTCCCACTTTGTCACCCTGTCCATAATTAAACTGCCCCAGCTCCACTTCCTATGCCCATATTGGCAATCCACCTGTGAGACTAATAGACTGGACTCTGCCATGGACACTCCTCCGCCACCACCCCTCACCATTTAACTTCCCCCTCTAATAATTTGCATTTAAATAAACACACCTAAAGCACAAAATTATCTGGAGTCTGTCTGTGATTTCGAAATAGTGTATTTGCAATTACAGTGGCAAAATGTTCTTGAAATAGTAATGTCAACATGCCTATGTCACACAGCTCTAGTCCATGAGGAATGTAAGCAGATGACACACGTTGGGATGCACATCTGTGAAACCGTAAGGGAAAGTGACAACTCAGTGACCATACACTGGGTGAAAACGACAGACAGGATAGAGGTAGTAGTGTAAAAGTACATGTAGTAGGCAGGAATGTATTCTCACCTGTGTTTCACTGGAAATATTGCTGGATCACTGAGTCCCTGTTCTGCATGTCTTCTTCCTCTGCTTCATCCTCATCACTGTCCACAGGCTCCACAGCTGCCACAACACCACCATCTGGACCATCCTCCTGCAGAAAAGGCAACTGTCATCGCAAAGCCAAGTTGTGAACCATACAGCAGGACACGATGATCTGGCACACCTTCTTTGGTGAGTAGAATAGGGATCCACCTGTCATATGCAGGCACCTGAACCTGGCCTTCAGGAGGCCGAAGGTCCGCTTGATCACCCTCCTAGTTCGCCCATGGGCCTCATTGTAGCGTTTCTCTGCCCTGGTCCTGGGATTCCTCACTAGGGTCAGTAGCCATGACAGGTTGGGGTACCCAGAGTCACCGGCAAATGGCGAGGGACAACTGATAGACACACACTAACCTGTAGGGATAGCCCCAGAAAACCATTCCCACTGTCTTGCTTCCAGGTACTCACCTAATAGCCACACACGGTGCCTCTGGAGTTGACCCATCACATAAGGGATGCTGCTATTCCGCAGGATGTAGGCATCATGCACTGAGCCAGGGAACATGGCATTCACATGGGAGATGTACTGGTCTGCCAAACATACCATCTGTACATTCATAGAATGATAACTCTTCCGGTTTCTGTACACCTGTTCACTCCTGTGGGGGGGGACCAAAGCCACATGGGTCCCATCAATGGCACCTATGATGTTGGGGATATGTCCCAGGGCATAGAAATCACCTTTCACTGTAGGCAAATCCTCCACCTGAGGGAAAACGATGTAGCTCCGCATTTGTTTCAGAAGGGCAGACAACACTCTGGACAATACGTTGGAAAACATAGGCTGGGACATCCCTGATGCCATGGCCACAGTTGTTTGAAAAGACCCACTTGCAAGGAAATGGAGCACTGACAGCACCTGCACTTGAGGGGGGATTCCTGTGGAATGGCGGATTGCTGACATCAGGTCTGGCTCCAACTGGGTACACAGTTCCTGGATTGTGGCACGGTCAAACCTGTAGGTGATTATCAAATGTCGCTCCTCCATTGTCGACAGGTCCACCAACGGTCGGTTCACCGGAGGATGCCGCCATCTCCTCACATGTCCCAGCGGACGTTGCCTATGAAGGACAACAGCGACCACAGAGTCAAACCACTCAGAGGTACGTACCCACAGTTTATACAGAACACCAATCATACACAAAAGGTGGCATGTATGTGTGTTGAGACTAGGCCTAGGTATGTGTGACGCAGTATAAAATGAGGCCATGTGGGCCCCTGAAGTGGCGGCTGCCTGACCTCTAAAGTGGGACAATGGGATGTGAGGTAACTGCGCTGGCATTGTACACCGTCGCGGTAGGCTGTCGGAGACCGCGGCGCAATGATGCATTAGTTAACATTGGACCCTATGGGTCCCAGGAGCCAATGACGATGTACGCCGGAGGTGATGGCACGCACCGCCACGGACGTGACCGCCGCGGACGTGACCGCCATTTTCTATCTGTTCAATTACTCGATACCTGATCTTTGACAGGAGAGGACCTACACTGCAAGTGCTGCTGTGACCTCAGTCTGGAAGAGACAATGGCTTGTGCGTCTGGGGAAAGGGCCCCTGCCTTCACATCGGAGGAGTTGGAGAAGCTCGTTGATGGGGTCCTCCCCCAGTACACCCTACTCTACAGTCCTCCAGACAAACAGGTAAGTACACAGGGAGCATGTTGTATGGGCTATGCCTGTGTGGAGAGGGCTGGATGTAAGAAGGAAGGGGGCAGAGTGCTACGTGCATGAAATACGGTGGGTGCATGTGCCACATGGCAAGGGTAGGGATGGGGGCCACTCACTTTGACGGTGCAGTTGGTAATGACTTCTCTTCTTCCCCTGTACATTTCATGTAGGTCAGCGCCCACCAGAAGAAAGATATTTGGCGTGCCATCGCCAAGGACGTCCAGACCCTGGGGGTCTATCACAGATGGAGCACCCACTGCCAGAAAAGATGGGAGTACATACGCCGCTGGAGCAAGAAGACGGCGGAGGCTCAGCTGGGGATGGCCTCCCAACGTGGGAGGGGTGCCCGTCGAACCATGACCCCCCTGATGTTCCGGATCCTGACGGTGGCCTACCCGGAGTTGGATGGGCACTTGAGGGCATCACAGCAGACACAAGGGGGTGAGTACACTCTCATTCAGCTGACTTTGCACGTAGTGGAGTTGTCTGGGTGGGGGAGGAGGGCTGTGGGTTTCCCTAGGCCAGGGTGAGTTCTGTAGGCTAAGCCCTTCCGTAAGGCATGGCCCTGTGGCCCCCTACCCCACTTTTGTAGAGTGCCAAGTACACCTAGTCATGCCCCTGTGTCACCTATGTGTTCAGATGTCGTCCATAGCCTTGTAGGCCATTTCCCAGGAATTGCACTGTAGAGCCCTAGAGCGCGGCGTAGCGCAGGGGGCTTCTGTGTCTGTCTTGTCCGCCAACGGTAGCCTTCAAGGTCTCAGTGTTGGCAGTCCTTCATGGCCCAGCAGGGCTGGTGCTGGCGATGGCCTCCTGGGCAGCTGGGCTGGTGCTGGCATCCTGGGCAGCTGGGCTGATGGCGGTCTTCTCCGCCGTGCTGCTCTTCCCAGACTTGCTGGGTTTCTTGTGGCCCTTCCCACCTTGGGAGGTGTAATAGCTGACTCCACACTCCCAACGGGACCCCTGGGAGCGGCTTCGGTGGCTGGAGCCTTCCCCTTCTCCCGCCGGGCACTGGCCAACTTCTGATGCTTCACGGGGGGGACTGGCTGTGCTATGGCTCCATGCCACACTGGCTGTCCTGGTGGCCGGTGCACTCCACATACCTGTGAATACAGGCACCACTGGTCCCTGGGATGTTGTGGCTGAGGTGCTACTTCGGGACCTATGAGATGGACGGGGTGGGGGAGGTGGGGGAAAAAGGTCAAGGCTGGACAGGAAAATTCTTCTGGACACACTGGGACGGGTAGCTGGAGGGGGTTTGGGAGTGGAGGAACAGGTGGTGGTAGTAGGAGGTGTACGTTTGGTGACTTTGGGTGCAGGTACATGCGCTGGAAGCTGTCGTGAGGTGGATGGCTGTTGGGTGGGTGTGTGCCTGTGTTTGTGTATCTTCGGAGGGGGTGTCACAGACACACTGGGAGAGGACACAGGAGACGTGTGAATGGTAGTGGGGGTGGTGACTGCACGTGAGCGGGGTGTGCTGGTGGGTGTGCTGGTGAGGGACGTAGTGGCTGTAGAGGTAGTGCATGCAGGTGTGTGTGTAGATGAGACTGGGAGGGAGGAGGGAGACGACAAGGAGGGGGACACAGTGGAGGCAGTGGATGTTGGTGTGTCTGCGTGTGTGTGGTGCTTGCGTGAGTGCCTGTGGGATGTGTGGTGCTTATGTTTGCCTGAGCTTCCCTTGTGTGGTGAGGTGTGTGCAGGCTGGTCTGATGGTGTGCTTGGGATAGACAGAGGCACAGGGGATTGGGTCTGGGTGGAGGAAGTTGGAGGGGGGAGTCTAGATACAGGGACAATGGCTGCCATCAGTGCTGAGGCCAGAGTTTGAAAAGCTCGGTGAAGGGCCGCCTGACCAGAATGAATGCCCTCCAGGAATGCATTAGTTTGTTGCGACTGCCTTTCTACACCCTGGATGGCATTCAAAATGGTAGACTGCCCAACAGTGAGGGACCTGAGGAGGTCAATGGCCTCCTCACTGAGGGCAGCAAGGGTGACTGGGGCAGGGCCTGAGGTGCTGGGGTGAGGGTGATGCCCACCCTCCTGGGTGAGCGGGCACGGGGCAGAGGCGGAGGGGCTGCTGGTAGGGCGGTGCTGTTAGGGGGAGTGGCGGCTGTACCTGTAGATGCGGGGGGCACAGATGTTGCCGCCACCACAAGGGAGCTCCCATCAGAGGACGAGTCCGTGTTGCTGGTGTCAGCTCCTGCCCCGCCATGGAGCTCCCCTCACCCTCCGTCCCACTGGTGAATTCAGACTCCATAGTGTCGCCCTCCAGGGCCATGTGGGATGCAGCTCCCTCGTGCTCCGGTGCCACTGCTCCTCCACCTGATGATGCTAATGCACACAAGAACAGGGAGACCACAAAAAGTGGGGGGAAGACAGAAGAAAGACATGTTGAGTACATGCATTACCGCTACCGTTGGCGGACACGACAGACACAGAAGCCCCCTGCACTACGCCGCGCTCTTGGGCTCCACTGTTCAATTCCTGGGAAATGGCCTACAAGGCTATGGACGACATCTGCACACATAGGTGACACAGGGGCATGACTAGGTGTACTTGGCACTCTACAGAGGTGGGCTGAGGTGCCACATGGCCTGCCTTACGGAGAGGCCTTGCCTACGGAACTCGCCCTGGCCTAGGGAAACCCACAGCCCACCTCCCCCACCCAGACAACTCCACTGCGCACAAAGTCAGCAGAATGAGAGTGTAATCACCCCCTTGTGACTACGTTGGGAGGCCATCCCCAGCTGAGCCTACGCCGTCTTCTTGCTCCAGCGGCGAATGTCCTCCCATCTTTTCCGGCAGTGGGTGCTCCGTCTGTGGTAGACCCCCAGGGTTCGGATGTCCTTGGCGATGGCATGCCAAATATCTTTCTTCTGGTGGGCGCTGACCTACATGAAATGTACAGGGGAAAAAGAGAAGTTATTACCAACTGCACCGTCAAAGTGATTGGCCCCCATCCCTACCCTTGCCATGTGGCACATGCATTCACCGTCTTTCATGCACGCAGCACTCTCCTCCCTTCCTTCTTACATCCAGCCCTCTCCACACAGGCATAGCCCATACAACATGCTCTCTGTGTACTTACCTGTTTGTCTGGAGGACCGTAGAGTAGGGTGTACTGGGGGAGGACCCCATCTATGAGCTTCTCCAACTCCTCCGATGTGAAGGCAGGATCCCTTTCCCCAGACACTCAAGCCATTGCCTCTTCCAGACCGAGGTCACAGCAACACTTGCAGTGTAGGTCCTCTACTGTCAAAGATCAGGTATCGAGTGATTGAACAGATAGAAAATGGCGGTCACGTCCGCGGCGGTGCGTACCGTCGCTGCCGGCGTACATTGCCATTGGCTCCTGGGACCCAAAGGGTCCAATGTTAAACAATGCAGCATTGCCTACCGCGACGGTGTACAACGCCAGCGCAGTTACCTAACATCCCTTTGTCCCACTTTACAGATTGTTGTCTACCCTTCTGAAACACATGTGGAGCTACATCGTTTTCCCTCAGGTGGAGGATTTGCCTACAGTGAAAGGGGATTTCTATGGCCTGGGACACATCCCCAACATCATAGGTGCCATTGATGGGACACGTGGCTTTGGTACCCCCCCACAGGAGTGAACAGGTGTACAGAAACCAGAAGAGTTATCATTCTATGAATGTACAGATGGTATGTTTGGCAGACCAGTACATCTCCCATGTGAATGCCAAGTTCCCTGGCTCAGTGCATGACGCCTACATCCTGCGGAATAGCAGCATCCCTTATGTGATGGGTCAACTCCAGAGGCACCGTGTGTGGCTATTAGGTAAGCACCTTGAAGCAAGTCACTGGGAATGGTTGTCTGGGTCTGGGGATATCCCTCCAGGTTAGTGCGTGTCTAACAGTTGTCCTTCACCATTTGCAGGTGACTTTGGTTACCCCAACCTGTCATGGCTACTGACCCCAGTGAGGAATCCCAGGACGAGGGCAGAGGAATGCTTCAATGAGGCCCATGGGTAAACTAGGAGGGTGATCGAGCGGAACTTCGGCCTCCTGAAGGCCAGGTTCAGGTGCCTCCATATGACATGTGGATCCCTATTCTACTCACCAAAGAAGGTGTGCCAGATCATCGTGGCCTGCTGTATGCTTCATAACTTGGCTTTGCGACGACAGGTGCCTTTTCTGCAGGAGGATGGTCCAGATGGCGGTGTTGTTGCAGCTGTGGAGCCTGTGGACAGTGAAGAGGAGGAAGCAGAGGAAGAAGACATGCACAAAAGGGACTCAGTGATCCAGCAATATTTCCAGTGAGACACAGGTGAGTACAGACCTGCCTACTACATGTACTTTAACACTACTACCTCTCTACTGTGTGTCTTTTTCACCCAGTGAATGGTCACTGAGTTGTCACTTTCCCTTACGATTTCACAGATGTGTGTCCCACTGTGTGACATCTGCTTAGATTCCTCATGGACTAGAGCTGTGTGACATAGGTATGTTGACATTAAACTTGAAAGAGCATTTTGTCACTGTAATTGCTAATACACTATTTAGAAATCACAGACACACTCCAAATTGTATTGTGCTTTAAGGGTGTGTATTTAAGTGCTCAATATTGGAGGGGGTAGTGAAATGGTGAGGGGTGATGGCGGAGGAATGTCCATGGCAGAGTCCAGTCTATTAGTCTCACAGATGCATTGCCCAAATGGGTATAGGAAGTGGAGCTGGGGCAGTTTAAGTATGGACACGGTGACAAAGTGGGACAGTAGGATGACAATCAGGGTGGTCTAATTTCTTGGCGGGGTCTTGGCATCATGCTCTGTCTTTGTCCTGGATCTCAGGGACCGTTTGCGGGGTGGTTCTCCATCTGCAGGGGGTGGGGTGCTGGTGTGGTGGTCCTGTGGCGGTGCCTCCTGTCCACTAGCGCCGGCGGAGATGGTGGGCAGTTCATCGTCCATGCTAGTGTCATGGGCCCCTTGTAGTGCCACAGTGTCCCTCCTGGTGTTGAGTACTTCCTTCAGCACCCCTACGATGGTGCCCAGGGTGGAGCTGATGGTTGTTAGTTCCTCCCTGAAGCCCATATAATGTTCCTCCTGCAGGTGCTGGGTCTCCTGAAACTTGGCCAACACTGTTGCCATCATCTCCTGGGAGTGGTGGTATGCTCCCATGATGGAGGAGAGGGCCTCGTGGAGAGTGGGTTCCCTTGGCCTGTCCGCCCCCTGTCGCACGGCAGCCCTCCCAGTTCCCCTGTGTTCCTGGGCCTCCGTCCCCTGGATCGTGTGCCCATTACCACTGCCCCCAGGTCCCTGTTGTTGTTGGGGTGGTGTGTTATCCTAGGTTCCCTGTAGTGGTGGACACACTGCTGATTGGTGTGTCCTGGGGACGGAGGTATGGGCCCGCTGGTGGGTGCTGTGCTGGTGTTTCCAGAGGGTGGAAGCTCTGTAGTGGCCTGTGACTGTGCGATGGGAACCGACTGTCCCGAGGTCCCCAATGGGCCGGGCTGGTCATCTAGATCCAGTTAGACAGAGGTGCTGTCATCACTGTGGGCTTCTTCTGTTGGTGGTGTGGACATGTGTGGACCCTCCTGTCTGGTGACGTTGGGTAGGGGTCCTGCAGGGGTATAAAAGGATGGTTATTACATCTGTGTGTGTCATGGTCTGCAATGGGTGGGTGACCGTGTACCCCAGTGTTTTCCTTCCTGTGTGGGACCTTGTGTGATGATGGTTTAGGGGGTTGTATGAGTATGTGCAGTGGGCATGCTTTAGTGATGGGTGTCCATGCTTTGTTGTTGCATGCAGGGCTTGGTGTTGGGATGGGTGGTTTGTGATGTTGGGACATATGTGAGGAGTTGGGGTGCTGGGGGTGAGGGTGAGGGTGGGGGTATGTGATAGCATGCAGGTAGGGTGGGGGTTGTAATAGTTGAGATTTGTCTTACCAGAGTTCATTCCTCCAGCTACTCCTGCGAGGCCCTCAGGATGCAGAATCACCAAGACCTGCTCCTCCCATGTTGTTAGTTGTGGGGGAGGAGGTGGGGGTCCGCCGCCAGTCCTCTGAACCGCCAGGTGGTGTCTTGAGACCACAGAACGCACCTTCCCCCATAGGTCGTTCCACCGCTTCCTGATGTCCTCCCAATTTCTTGGGTGCTGTCCCACTGCGTTGACCCTGTCCACTATTCTTCGCCATAGCTCCATCTTCCTTGCAATTGAGGTGTGCTGCACAACCTCAAAATTCTCACCTACGCCGACGACACCCAGCTCATCCTCTCGCTCACCAAAGACCCGCGCACAGCCAAAACCAACCTCCACGAGGGAATGGAATCCATCGCCAAATGGATGAAAAGCAGCCGTCTGAAACTCAATTCGGACAAGACTGAGGTCCTCATCCTAGTACCCACCCCCTTTACCTGGAACGACACATGGTGGCCTACCGCACTTGGAACCCCACCGACACCAACCATCCACGCACGCAACCTAGGCTTCGTCCTCGACTCCTCCCTCACCATGTCTAAACAGGTCAACGCAGTCTCCTCCTCCTGCTACAACACACTCCGCATGCTCCGTAGGATCTTCAAGAGGATCCCGACAGAAACAAGAAGAACGGTGACACAGGCCCTTGTCAGCAGCAGGCTAGACTACGGCAAAGCACTCTACACTGGCATACCAGCAAAAGACCTACTACGCCTCCAATGCATCCAAAACGCCTCACCCGGCTGATCCTTGACATACCCCACCGCAACCACATCTCCCACCACCTGAGAAACCTTCACTGGCTCCCTGTGGACAAGAGGATCACTTTCAAGCTTCTTACCCACGCTCACAGAGCACTCCACAACACCGGACCAACCTACCTGAACAACAGACTCAGCTTCTACACCCCCATCCGTCAGCTCCGCTAACCTCGCCCTCGCCATTGTCCCCCGCGCCCAACGAAAAACCTCCGGCGGCAGATCCTTCTCATACCTCGCCGCCAAAACCTGGCACATGCTCCCTACCAACCTGCGACAGACCCAAGACCTACTCACCTTCAGAAGACTCCTCAAGACATGGCTCTTCGATCAGTAACTCCAGCGCCCCCCCCTCCCCTTCAGCGCCTTGAAACCCTTGCGGGTAGGTAGAGCGCTTTACAAATTAAATTATTGATTGACTGATTGATTGTGCTCCGAATAGCTGTGGCTCTACCCAGACGATTTCCTCCACCATGACCCTGAGCTCCTTCTCCGAGAACCTGGGGTGTCTTTGCGGTGCCATGGGGTGGTGTAGGTGATGTGTGGGGTGGAGTGTGTGGTGATATGTGGGGTGATATGTAGTGGTGTGTTGTGTGAGGTGCGTGGAAGTTTTGTGGGTGATGGTGTTGTGTGCCTGTGGATGCTGTTGTTCTTGCTGGAGCTCTCTCTCTGGCCTTCTTTCGGATTTTTTTGTTGTGGGGGTTTGTGGGTGATGTGGGTGTGTGTTTTGTATTGTAATGGGTGTGTGGGAGTGGTGTGTGTATGTGTATCAGGTGTGTGTATTTCAAATTGTCCAATGTGGCTGTGTTTTGTAAGAGTGTGTGTATTTTGAGCGCGGCGGTGTGTACCGCCAATGGAATACCGCGGTTGAAAGACCGCTGCGTGGATTCATGTGTCGCGATAGTGTGTGCGTATTTCTGTTGGCGTGACAGTGGAGGATTTGTTTTCACCAGTTTATCACTGACCTTTGGTGTGGCGGATTTGTGTGGGTGTCTGAATTTTGGCGGATTCCGACATGTGGGTCATAATAGCTGTGGTGGAATTCCGTGGCCGCGGCGGTGTGTTGGCGGTCTTCTGCATGGCAGTAAGCGGCTTTTATTGCCAACGTTGTAATGAGGGCCTTTGTCTCCATCAATAATGTCAATTTACACCATGTGGCCAATTCTGCACAGCAGACCAAGAGGAACAACAAGTAGTATCCAAATCCCTCTCACTACTGGTCAAGATGTCCCTCTGCAAGTTATGAGCAGCAACGCTGACACGTCTCCGAACTTGGGAAGGGTGGAAAATGACCTTGCATTAGTTAGTGGCTTTCCTTGACTGTATTAGCTTTCCTCCTTTGGATTGGCTTTGTAATTACTTTTTTTCTACTAATATTTGGTCATTACCTTCCTGCGTAATCAACAGTTGAACTAGTGGATGAGGTCCCAAAACCCAATTTTTCTTCTCAAAAGGTCCGCAGAGACTTGTCTTTCGTGAACATTTCCCCTCTACCAATTCCTGATGGGATTGTTTGGGATAAAGTCACATTTGATCTATGAAGCCCGAACGGGGTCATTCAAATACCATATGTGTTTAAACTTTCTTTGAATGAGGTAATAATATCCGAAGTTGTTTCTGATGACTGGGATGTGAAAACAGTTGATTCTATGATGACTGAGTTGCAGTATTTTACTGTATTTGAAAGTGAGGATGTTTATCAATCTAAAGAAAATTATGTTGACATGTTCTGCTATAATTATTATGGACACCATTTCATTCACAGAACAAGTACCCCGAAAATTATTTTTAATTACTCAGAAATGGAACATTGTCCAACTCCACCACAAGAGAGTTCTAAAACACACTCTGAAAAATGTGCATATTTTTTCTGGGCACAATGTTAAAAATGTTTTATTTCAAACTACCATTTCTGGAAAATTGACAGATACAAAATGTATTTATTCAGATTCCTCTGTTTCCCGGTTGGCTATAGAAGGCTATGAATATTGGTTGAAGTTGATTGACTTAAAAAGTGTGTAGGGAACAAAATATTAGCAAATAAGGGGAAAGGGAGCTTTGTTTAGAGCATGCCTGATACCTGTTCAAATTATATTTTTAAATGAAACTGTACAGCAGACAAGCTGTTTAGGCTTAGCAAAAATTAAGGATTTGAATATGTCCAGTATTCCTGCGCCTGTGATATTTTACAAATGGCAAAAGTATATAAATGCAACTCAAGATCAGCTCAATGAATAGGTCAAAAATTGCACGTTTAATGCTTCACTTTCACGTCCTTGTGGGTGGTTATTGTGGCCAATAGATACTAATGGTTTGTCATAAACTTTTTGTAAACTCCACGGGAGGTTTTAGAACAAGTAAGCCTGACCTTTGCTATGTGTCATCTGAACACGCGGGTATAGTAACAACATATAGGTCCTCATTACAACCGTGGCGGTCGGTGTTAAAGCAGCGGTTAAAAAAATGGGATCACGACCACAGCGGAAACCGCCAACACTGACAGACACTTTAACAATCCGACCGCCAGGGAGGTAGCAACCAACACTGCGGCGGTCACCGCCAACAGACAGGCGGAAGACAATTTATCGCCCACCCTATTACAACCTGCCAATCCAACAGCTTTTCCGGGGCGGTGCCAACGCCATCAAAAGCACGTCGGAAACAGTCTCTGGAAAGGAAACCATTCACCGCTTGGCACTCAATGAAGAACCAGGACGCCAAGGAGCCCGACCTGTAGGTCCTCCCCATGCTGGTCTACCTCCTCATACATGAGGAATATCAAAGGCGGTGGCGACGACCACAGTGAGTACTGCACCTAGCACACAGAGGAGGGGGGAGGAAAAAGAGAGTGACATACACACGCAACACCCCCACCCCCACCCTCACCCACAACACCATACGCACAAACACAAGCAACAACAGAACATTTACACCCCGTTGCCCCCTGGAAGAACGCAAGGACAAAAGTAATTGAGTGAAATAAGTGATATTTTTTAAATAGGCAGATATACGTAACAAATAGAAAAAGAGTATATACAAACATTTACAATTTGTACAGGCGACCTTACATTGTCCTTCGCAAATGTCCATGGCCCACTAGGCCACAAATCATGGGCCAAGCCCACACTGAAGGGGCATCAGGTCGAAAACACACAGGCACCTGAGGGAGATAGGGAAGGGGAGGCATCTCAGCCAGAAGATGGAAGAACGCCACTGCTCCTCGAGGGGGCTCCATGCCCACTGCTAGGTCCTGGGGAGTGCAAACCCACAGTCCCTCAAGTCTCTCAAGTGGGTGGTTTGCCCACAGCTTGGTCCTGGGGAGTGCAAAGCCACAGTCCCTCAAGTCTCTCAAGTGGGTGGTTTGCCCACTGCTTGGTCCTGGGGAGTGCAAACCCAAGGTCTCTCAAGTCTCTCAAGTGGGTGCTTTGCCCACTGCCTGGTCCTGGGGAGTACAAAGCCACAGTCTCTCAAGTCTCTCAAGTGGTTGGCTTCTCCACTGGTTCTGGAGGGGGCCTTGTGCCCAGTGTTCTTCATCCTGCTAAGGAGGGGGTGAGTGAATGCAGTTCTCCACTGGTTCTGGAGGGGGCCTTGTGCCCAGTGAGCTTCATCCTGCCAAGGTTAGGGTGAGTGCATGCAGTTCTCCACTGGTTCTTGAGCAGGCCTTGTGTCCAGTCTGCTTCATCCTGCCAAGGATAGGGTGAGTGGAGGCAGTTCTCCACTGGTTCCAGAGGGGGCCTTGTGCCCAGTGTGCTTCATCCTGCCAAGGAGGGGGTGAGTGGATGCAGTTCTCCACTGGTTCTGGAGGGGGCTTTGTGCCCAGTCTGCTTCATCCTGCCAAGGATAGGGCGAGTGAATGCAATTCTCCACTGGTTCTGGAGGGGGCCTTGTGACCAGTCTGCTTCATCCTGCCAAGGATAGGGTGAGTGGATGCAGTTTTCCACTGGTTCTGGAGGGGGCCGTGTGCCTAGTGAGCTTCATCCTGCCAAGGAGAGGGTGAGTGGATGCAGTTCTCACTAACTCTGGAGGAGGCCTTGTGCCCAGTGATGCAGCACTTGGGGTGTGGCAGTTCACATTCCCTCACCTGGGTGTCTGAGGCACGGGATTTGCATGGGCGAGGTAGCATGACACTCCATGGAGGCAGGGCCAGAATCCATCCTTTGGCGACTAAGGCTGCACACTGGTGGTAGTGCCGGTGCTGGTGGAGGTGCTTCCAGTGGTCGTGGCAGGCTCCAGGCCGTCTCCTTTACACTGGGGCTGCTGCTGCTAGTAGTGGTCCTACTTTCAGTGGTACAGGTGGCGGTGCTTGCAGTGGGGATGCTGGTGGTGCTGGCCGTGGTGCAGGTGCTGGTGCTGCCAGTGGTGAAGAGAGGCACCAGCCCATCTCCTACAGCCTCAGACGGCGGCCCATTTGGGATGCTGCTGCTGACAGTAGTGGTAGCAGAGGCGCTGCAGGTAGCGGTGCAGGTGGCGGTGCTTGCAGTGGTGCTTGTGGCTGTGCTGGCTGCGGTACAGGTGGCGGGGCTGTCGGTTCTGATGGTGGGCACCAGGACCTCACCTGGAGCCTCTGAGGCCTGAAGTGACTTGCCTTGGCTTTTCCGCCCCTTACTCGCCTTGGGAGATGCTGCTGGGACCTTTGCTCTGCCAGCTGGAGTTTTGAAGGAGGCCTTGCTCGGTGGGTTGTGCTCCTTGGCTTTGCTGCATGCTGGCCCCTTCTTCACCTTGGCGGGTGGCGGAATGGTTTGGTCCATTGCAGGGGTCGGTGGCACACTGCCTGGCCTGATGGGTGCCCCCTTTAATCCTCTGGGAGTTGCAGGCACCACAGCGGACGCTGACCTGGAGGCTGAGGTGCTGGCCTGGGATCTGAACACCCTGGGCCGAGGGGAAGGATGGGGGGGGGGGAGGATGGGGTAGGGAAGAGGTCAATGTTTGCCAAGAAAAGTTTTTTAGACACACTGGGACGGGACGATGGAGAGGGTTTGGGAGTGGAGGAAGAGGGAGTGGTTGGAGGAGGTGTCTGTCTGCTGATTTTGGGTGAAGGTTCATGGGCTGGCTCTGTTGTGAGGTGGATGGCTGTTGGGTGGGTAGGTGCTTGCATTTGTGTACTTAGGTAGGAGGGGTCACAAACACACTGGGAGAGGACACAGGGGATGTGTGCATGGTTGTGGGGGTGCTGACTGCTCGTGAGGGGTGTGTTGTGATGGGGTGCTGGTAATGGAGGTAGTGGATGAAGATGTAGTTCATGCATGTGTGAGTGGAGACACTACTGGGAGGCAGGTGGATGATGAGGAGGAGGGGGATACAGTGGAGGCAGTGGATGTTGGTGTGTTTGCATGGGTATGGTACTTGTGTGAGTGCCTGTAAGATGAAGTGTGGTGCTTATGTTTGCCTGAGCCACTTTTGTCTGGTGATTTGGGTAAATGCTGGTCTGAAAGTGTGCTTGGGATAGTCTGGGGTTGAGGGGATTGGGTCTGGGTAGAGGAAGTTGGAGGGGGGAGGCTAGACACAGGGACAAGGGCTGCCATCAGAGCAGAGGCCAGAGCCTGAAATGCTCTCTGTTGGGCCGCCACGCCAGAGTGAATGCCCTCCAGTTATGCATTTGTTTGTGCATTCCACCCTGGATGGCATTCAGTATGGTTGACTGCCCAACAGCGAGGGAGCTTAGGAGGTCAATAGCCTCCTCACTGAGGGCAGCAGGGCTGACTGGGGCAGGGCCTGAGGTGCCTGGGTCGAAGGAGATGCCCACCCTCGTGGATGAGCGGGCATGGTAAATACACTGCGGGGCTGCTGGGAGGGCGGTACTGGTGAGGGGGGTGGCGGCTGTACCTGTTGTTGGGGTGGGCAGAGAGGAGTCCGCCACCGCCAGGGAGCTTCCATCGGAGGAGGAGTCACTGTCACTGGTCTCTCCTCCTGTCCCCGTTGTGGAGCTCCCCTCCCCCTCCGTCCCACTGGTGCCTTCAGCCTCGGTGGATTCGCACTCCAGGCCCATATGGGTTTCAGCTTCATCCGTCGCCGGTGTCTCTGCTCCTCGGCAAGATAATGCTAATGCACACAAGGACAGGGTGACAAAACAAAAGGGGGGGGAGAGACAGAGGATACACTTGGTCAATGCCAGCAAAACCACTACCGTTGGCATACACAACACACAGGGAGCAGCCCTATGCACTAGGCCATGCCCAACCATTTACTAAGACAGTCACCCGCCCATGGGGTACAATGCCTAACACCAGCATCTTCATTGCAGAAACCCACAGGACCCTGCCCAGTAGTAGATGGCCACTTACACTATTGGGTAGGAGTGCTCCAGAGCCTTCCCAACAAGGGACCTACCCTGCCATGATCGCCCTGGCCTAGGGGCACCCACAGCCCACATCCCCCACCCAGGTACCTCCTAACGCACGCAAAGTCTGCTTTCAGAATCTGTACTCACCCACTTGTGGCTGCTGTGATGCCCTCAAGCGCCCATCCAACTCTGGATAGGCCACCGCCAGGATGCGGAACATCAGGGGGTCATGGTGTGACGGGCACCCCTTCCTCGTTGGGAAGCCAGCCCCAGCTGGGCCTTCATCGCCTTCTTTGACCAGCGGTGCAGGTCCTCCCATCTCCTGCAGCAGTGGGTGCTCCGCCCGTGAAAGACCCCCAGGGTCCGTACCTCCTTGGCGATGGCACACCAAATACCCTTTTTCTGGTGGGCATTGACCTGGAGGGAAAAGACAGCAGAAAAGGGAATTATTCACCCGTCTGGACCGTCAGACTCATTGCCCACCAGTTCCCACCCATCCCCTGGTGCACATATACTGACCACCTTACGTGCTGTACTCTGGCCAGGATGCCTCAGCACCCCCCAACATGTGGCTTACATCCACAGCACTCCATACATTCATGGCCCACGCATCATGCTCACAGTGTACTCACCTGTTCGTCTGGAGGACCGTAGAGTAATGTGTACTGGGGTAGGACCCCATCCACCAGTTTCTTAACTCCTCAGCAGTGAAGGCAGGGGCCCTTTCACCAGACACATGAGCCATTGTCGCTTCCAGACACAGGTCACAGCAGCACTTACAGTGTAGGTCCTCTCCTGTTGAAGGTCAGGTATCAAGTGAGTGAATAGATAGAAAATGTCGGTCATGTCCGCAGCAGTGTGTACCGTCACCGCTGGCGTACATCGCCATTGGCTCCTGAAACCCATAGGGCCCAATAATAATCCAATGCAAAGTTGCGCGGCGGTCATCAACCGCCTACCGCGATGGCGCACAACGCCAGCGCAATTACCTCATTTCCACTTTTCCCTCCTCACAGGTCAGGCAGCCACTGTTTCAGGGGGGCACAGGGCATGGCACCTAACTGCGTCACAGAATACTTTGGCACATCAACTGACTCTCGAGTTCACATACTGTTTCTGTTAAGTAAATAAAACATTAGTGCAATAGATCTGTGAATATGGCCCTCTACTCGCCGTTCTCTTCCATAGGCTTCATCCACTGAGGCAGAATATGAAATGGCGGCATCCTCCGGTGTACAGACCCCTGGTGGACCTTGCAACAATGGAGGACAGACACATTATCATTACAGACAGACTTGATTGTGCTACAATCCAAGAACTGTGTGCCCAATTGGAGCCAGAACTGATGTCAGCTATCCGTCAGCCCACAGGAATCCCCCATCTAGTACAGGTCCTGTCAGTGCTCCATTTCCTGGCAAGTGGTCCCTTCCAAACAACAGTGGCCATGGCATCAAGGATGTCTCAACCAATGTTCTCTAACGTGTTGACCAGTGCTGTCTGCCCTGCTGAAACATATGAACAGCTACATTGTGTTCCCCCAGGTGGAGGATTTGGCCACAGTGAAGGCTGACCTTTCACTGTCCCTGGGTATGGGACTGTCCCTAAGGGTTAGTGTGTGTCTAACAGTTGTCCCTCGATATTTGAAGGTGACTCTGGTTACCCCAACCTCTCATGGCTACTGACCCCAGTGAGGAATGCCAGGACAAGGGCAGAGGAATGTTACAATGAGGCACATGGGCGTACAAGGAGGATCATTGAAAGGACCTTCGGCCTCCTGAAGGCCAGGTTCCGGTGCCTCCATCTGACAGGTGGATCCCTGTACTACTCACCCAAGAAGGTGTGCCAGATCATCCTTGCATGTTGCATGTTGCACAACCTGGCCTTGAGACGCCAGGTGCCTTTTCTGCAGGAGGATGTGCCTGGAGATGGTCTTGTGGCAGCGGTGAAGCCTGTGGACAGTGAGGAAGAGGAGGCAGAGGAAGAAGATGTGGACAACAGAACAAATATAATACAGCAGTACTTCCAGTGACACACAGGTGAGACGCTGTAACTCCACTTTACATTTTAGTTATCTGTTGGACATTGTAAAAGGCAGCTTCTTTCCCTATGTCTGTGGCCACTGACTGTTCCCTTTGGAATCTCTTTTTTCAGATATCTGTGCCCCATTCTGGCTCCTGCTATGTGTTCTGCTGCCCACCAAAGGTCATCCTGAAGTATATTTCACTGTACATTTGCGTTGCACTGCTTTGATAATGTTGTACTAATACATTTGTGAATATTCAGACTGACTTCAGATTGGTATTTGTTTCAAAGGGTGTTTTTTTTTAGGTGTTCATAAGTATAGGGCTATGTGCAAGGGGCTGGGGTGATGGTGGAGGAAAGTCCAGGGTAGAGTCCATTCTCTTGGTATCACAGGTGTGCATTGTCCAAGGGGGCATAGGAAGGGGAGCAATGGCATTTCAAGGTGGACAGGGTAACAGCGTGGGACAGAAGGGTGACTATCAGGAGAGTCCTATTTCCTGGTGGGGTTCTTGGCAATGTTCTCCGGCTCTGCCTGGTTCGCAGGGACCTTTTGCTGTGTGGTTCTCCTTCTGCAGGGGGTGGGGTGCTGGTGGCCTGTTGTTCCAGTGGCGCGGCCTCCAATCCACTAGTGCCGGCGGAGGTGGAAGGCTGTTCTTCAGTTTGGCTAGTGTCAGGAGCCCGTTGTTGTGCCACTGCCTCCCTCATGGTCTTGCCCATGTCAGCCAGCACCCCTTCAATGGTGACCAGGATGGTGTATATTTTTGTTAGGTCATCCCTGATCCCCAGGTACTGTCCCTCCAGCAGCCGCTGGGTCTCCTGCAACTTGGTCAGTATCTGGCCCATCGTTTCCTGGGAATGGCGGTATGCTCACAGGATGCCTTGTGCCTTGTTGAGAGTGGGTTCCCTGGGCCTGTCCTCCCCCTGTCGCACAGCAGTCCTTCCAGCTTCCCTGTTGTCCTGTGCCTCTGTCCCTGAACTGTGTGCCCAAAGCCACTTACCCCAGGTCCCTGATCATCCTGGGGTTGCTTGGGGTCCCTGTAGTGGTGGACACACTGTTGATTGAAGTGTCCTTGGGACAGTGGCATGGGCCCGCTGGGTGGGTGCTGTGCTGGTGTTTCCTGAGGGAGGAGGCTCTGTGGTGGGTTGGAACTGTGCCTGGGTACCCGACTGTTCAGATGTCTCTGATGATCCAGGTAGGTCATCCTGATCCAGGAATGCAGAGCTGCTGTCTTCACTTTGGGCCTCTTCAGGGGGGACTGGATAGATAGAAGCTGGTACCTCCTCTCCGGTGATGTTGAGTATGGGTCCTGTTGGGATACAAATGCATTGTTAATGTATTTGCATGGGACATATTGTGCATGGGTGTGTTTCCCTCCGTGATTGTGATTTCCTTGTCAGATTGGCCTTGTGTGAGTGGTGATTTTGTGGGCTGGCTGACTCTCCCTACTGGGCATGCTGTGGTGTTGGGTGTCCATGCAGGTCTGTGATGGGCGTCCATGCATTGTTGTTGCATGTAGGGCTTGGTATTGGGATGGGTGGGTTAGGATGATGGGGTATATGTTAGGTGGTGGAGTGATGGGGGTGAGGGTAGGGGTTGTTGTTTGTGATCGCATGCAGGTAGGGTGGGGGATAAAGTATTTAAGATTTGACTTACCAGAGTCCAGTCCTCCTGCTACTCCTGCGAGGCCCTCAGGAAGCATGATCGCCAAGACTTGTTCCTCCCATGTTGTTAGTTGTGGGGGAGGAAGTGGGGGTCCACGGCCAGTCCTCTGTACTGCTATTTGGTGTCTTGCAACAATAGAACACACCTTCCCCCATAGGTTGTTCCACCTCTTCCTGATGTCATCCCTGGTTCTTGGGTGCTGCCCCACTGCCTTGACCCTGTCCACGATCCTCCGCCATAGCTCCATCTTCCTTGCAATGGACGTCTGCTGCACCTGTGATCCGAAGCTGTGGCTCTACCCGGATGATTTCCTCCACCATGACCCTTAGCTCCTCCTCTGAAAACCTGGGGTGTCTTTGGGGTGCCATGGATGTGGTGTGAGTGATATGTGTGAGGGTGTGTGGGGTAATGTGTTGTGGTGTATGCTGTGATGTGTGTGATTTGTGTATTGGTGATGGTGTTCTGTGCCTCTGATTGAGTGGGTGCTCCTGGCTTGTCTCTCTCTGCTTGCTATCTTTTTCTCTCTCGCCGTAATGGGTTGTGGGTAATGTGGGTGTGTGTTTTATATCGGATTGGGTGTGTGTGTGTGGTGTGTGTATGTGTGTCAGGTGTGTGTAGTTTGAATTGTCCAATGTGGTGTAGTTTTGTTAGTGTGTGTGTATTTTGAGCACGGCGGTGTGTACCGCCAATGGTTTACCGCGATTGAAAGACCACCACGGTGATTCGTGGATTGTGATACTGTGGGCGTATTCCTGTTGGCATAACGGGGTGGGTTTTGCTATCGCCAGTTTATCACTGACCTTTGGTCTGGTGGACTTAAGTGGTTGTCTGTATAGTGGCGAAATTCTCAGTGTGGCTCATAATATCCGTGGCGGAATACCGCCGTAGTCACGATATGTTGGTGGCCGTCAGCACGGCGGTATGTGGCATTTAGCACCAGGGTTGTAATGAGGGCCATAGTGTAGGGAAACTACGCCAGCAATGGTTGAAGGGCTCCTCACTAGACGCTGTTAAATAACACCTCAGTCTCCTGTCTAATGACACTGACTTACAGGATTTCCTGTTAGGCCTTAGAAAACAACTCAGAAAGTGCTTTTAATATGCAGTCTATAATGAAATGTGAAAGCTTTCTCAACAAGAAGCTACTGCCTGGTTAAGGCAAATAGATCAGGAAAATTTATAGAAGCATTAGCTGTTGAAGATAATGGGATTAATACCCTGTCCGACCAAATGTACACCTTAAACAACATTGTTTCCTCTGCAATAGACATAGTACAGAGCGACATGTCCTCTTTACACCATGGACAGCGTCAACTCAGATCCATTATGCAGTTGGGATGGACACTACAAACACTGAAATCAGGTCACGCTCCCTGGTAACACATCAGCTCGAGGGACATATTTTCCACATTTAATTAAACATAACAACAACATCTAATGACTAAAATGAAGTGACTTATGTCATGTTAAATATTGAGAATTTAGAAAAGTTGCCTTTTACTGTGGCTGAAATACCATCTGCTGAGTGGTTAATAAACAGGGTCATCAATCTGCGTATTTCAACATTTCAGTTCACATCCTGCTTAAAACACATTCCAGTGCGCAGATATGAAAGGCTAGGAGATAGTTACATCCATGAGGTGTGAGAGCTACCCTTCTCGTACACATGTCTTAATGGCATGAAAGAGTTCTTTCTTAGCAGTAGTGAATGCAAGACTTCTGTGAGCCATTTGGTGGTTTGTAAACAGCTGTCCTTGCACGGGGCGTGTAATGCTTCAGCAGCAAACGTGGCTTGTTATCTGAAGGGAATCCCCGTCCCCTTGATTAGACCTGCAAATCAGGTGCTCTCAAATGGCAGCTATGTCCTCCTCAATAGTGAGAGCTGTTGTGGGATGCGAGCCTCAATAGTTTATGTTGTTTCGGTCTCCAAAACTGTTACATGCTTTTGGAATGTACTTTTTTCTCCTACACAGTAGAGGTAAGTTGCTGAGATTTGGCCCCATATCGCAACTTCAAATGTGAATGTTAACTAGTTGAGCAGACTCAAGGCTTTATTGTTTCTAAAACATGTGGTACTTACATCTGCATGCAAGACCAATGCGCTTCAGGTTGTGAGGTCATCCAAAGAGATACAGCCCCTTTTTAATACTAACTTTCCAAGACACTTTGGTGAACTAGTGGGATGGATATTTAATGCATCTAGTACCACTGGAATCGCACATTTCTTTAAGGCTGCTGGTTCTGGTTTCATTCACACCTTCTCCTCTATAATTGGCTTAATACCTTTAGCCATTCACTCAATATATTCCAGTATTTTGGGGGGATTTCCGATAACTTTGACAATAATAGGTGGCTTCTTGCTATTGCCACTTTTTCTGTTCAATGGCCGTCCCTTTACAACACCGAGGACTGAAAGTGATTCCACCAGCGCAGCTGTGTTGTGAACGCATGATGCAGTACTTTGGAGCATCACTCCTGGAGCAATTGGAGTGTGACTGGTCTCTGTCATTCTGACCAGTTTTGCTGCGTGCAGCCTGTGTTTCAGTGCCTCTGGTGCTCTTTTGAATGTGCACTAAAAGTTTGTCTTTCTATGAAGTGCTTGCTTTCATTGGACGCTGATCTGTTGATGTTCACGCTGAGAGCTCATTACCAGACATGCGTGTTGAGGGTGCATTTGCTACGGGAAGCTGGTTATGAGTTGCCCTTTGTGGATCATGCAGCTCTAAACACGCTGGTGGGCACACCATGGAATGCTTGCTCAGGCTTTGGAACACAAATGCTCCTTGGTTTCCCTTGGCGATGAACTTCCTACTTTACCACCTGCCGAAATGGAAGATTTCCGGTATTCAATTATTGCAGATTCAATTGGCGATTTTAAAAATGACTCTGGCTTTTGACATTTTTGCTTTTCTTGACACCACAATTAACATTTTAAATTGTCCTTTTAATACATGCTCAAGTGTCTTTTAACTTGTCATTACTGACATTCCAATATATATGCCTTAGGATGAATTTTAGTAGCTTTTATATAATTAGGCTTTGAACCACCTTTAAACCAGCAAGGGAAGGGTGTTGCGTAGTCATTTTAATTCTTGTTTTATACACGTTATTTTAGCACACTAGGCCTGCTGCTGTGCACTTTGACCTAGATATATTTTATTCAGCTTTTTTTTTATCATTTTAACTACAGCCACATTTGCGGTCTTGTTTTATTTTTCTCTGTCTAGCTGTTCTTCGCCTAGGTCAGCACTGTGTTCTTAAACATTACATTTCTTTCACTCTGTGCTTTTCTCAAGGCTGCAGTAAGATATGTTGCGGCAAAAGTGGTGCACTTTGTATCCAATGTTCACAGAAACATACACACTCTTACGTGGGGATCCATTCTTGGAACATCAGCTGTTTTCTTAAAAAAACACTACTTTGACCCATGTACATTAGAGGGAAATTCCAGTCAGATGACCATGGCTGAATGCTGATTGCTAATTGCTTTGCTGCAGCTGCTTATGTAGACCACAGGCTTCCTGCTCAAGTATGAGGGATGATATATTCCCAGGGGGAACCTGAAGGGCAGAATTAGAGCTTAACATGATGTGCTCTAACATAGCCTAGGTAGGAACTATCCTTCAGAGTCTTAGTGACACAATGGTAGCGTTATTCTTGTGTTTTACCCTCCTTGTCACAGTCTTACTCTTATTGAGCTTCATCGTCCTAGCTATTGCAATACTTTTATTATTTTCTAAGATGCAGTTACTTCAATAAAACCTGATTGAAGTATTCTCTGCCTCTGATTGCCCTTGCATATATGAGACTAATTTAACTGAGAGAAATGGATGAGATCTGAGTGACCACGATTCCCCTAAGGAGTCATTTATGTCATGCGCCCGGTTGCCCCAATCCTCCCTGCTCTTAGGTGGAGATGAGGCACTGCTAGTTAACCAGAACAAAACCCGGATTAGGCCGACAGGTGTCACATGGTGCGGGTTCAGACAGGTGATTCTGCCTCCCAAATCCAGTAGTCTCATTGGAATAATGAGAAGCTACATGACAAGGTGACCAATCCCCCTCTCAGAGCTAGTTAGGGTCTCTCCTGTGGGTGTTTCCTCTGATTCGGATAACAATACTCCAGCAGGAATCCTCTGCATCCTGTGCTTCACCTTCTACCATCAGATCAAATGCAAAACCGCTCCAGGAACTCTACAACTTGCAACAACGTATCCAAGACGGCTACTGCACCTCTAGCTGCTGCCAGCAACTGAAACAGTTTCCATGTCATGCACGCTCCGAGGACTGCCTGTCTTCATCCTGCACCAGAAGAACCGAAGGAATCTCCAGTGGAGTGATGGAATTCCTTGCTTCAGCAGGCACCTCTCTGCAAGGATGACTGGTATTCTGTGTCTCCTCTCCTGACAATGAGCATGGATCCTGGAACACAGGTGGTGGACCAAAGTGACCCTGACTGTCCAAAGGTCCTACTGTCCAAATTTGGTGGAGCTTACTTCCCCGTGCCAGACAGTACCCCTCTGCACCTCATGTTTTGCAGCTCATAGGGCTTCTGTGCACTTCTCCAAGGAATCATTTGTGCACTTTCTAGCCTAGGTCTTCAGCACCCTATCCTGCTACTCTCAGCTCCCTGAGTTGTACTCCGGCGGAGAGGGATCTCTTTGTGTAGTGCTGTGATGACTGAGATCTGCAACTCATTTGTCCCCATGTCCTGGGACTGCTGTGGGTGCTACCTGGTCTTTTGAGGGCTTTCTGAAGTAATGAGAGCCCCCTCTGTCTTCTCAGTCCGAGTTTGGACCTCCAGGTCCCTCCTGGACCCCGGGAGTGCCTTTTCCCACCAAATGAGTCTCTTGCGTGAGCCAAGGACTCTTGGCGGATTCCAACGATGAAAACCAGCCTCTATTCATCTACTCGACGAGGGACATCTCTTGCACCAAACAGGAACCCACAGCTGTCTTCTTTGGTGCATTTCTGACTTTTTTTTCCAACCGGAGGTTTCACTTTTGCACATTCATCCGGGTTAGCAGGGGCTCCTGTTACTCCTGGACTCTTCAGCTGTTCTTGGACTTGGTCTCCTCTCTCCAGAGGTCTTCACGGCCAGGAATCCATCATTGGTGTCTTGCAGTCTTACTTGTGTTTTGCATAATTCTTTATCACGACTTATAATGTGTTCTGAGGAAACTTGCTGTACTTTACTCCTGTTTTCCTGGGCTCTGGGGTGGGGTACCTCACTTACCTTTGGTGCTTTCTTACACTCCCAGTGTCCCTCTACACACTACTCTTGCCTAGGTTGGAAACCGACATTTGCATTCTACTATTTTAGTACATGGTTTGTGTTCACCCTATTCCCGTTGTAACCTATGGTGATTTTCACTATTTGCACAATTTTATGACTGTTTATTTACCTAATTTTGGTTACTAGTGTATAGTTTATGTATAATACTTACCTCCTGAGGGAGTATAGCCTCTAAGATATTTTTAGCATTGTGTCACTAAAATAAAGTACCTTTTGCTTTTTTGTAACACTGAGTATTGTCTTTCTTGTGTGGAAGTACTGTGTGACTACAGTGGTATTGCAAGAGCTCTGCATGTCTCCTAGTTCAGACCCGGCTGCTCTGCCTACAGCTACCTCTAGAAAGCCTGACTTCTAGACACTGCCTACATTTCACTAATACGAGAAAACTGGACCTGCTATAAGGTATAAGTACCTTAGGTACCCACTACAAACCAGGCCAGCCTTCTAAAGCATTCCACTATTTTAGTATATGGGTAGTGTCTAGGATCAGATTTGGATCCCAAAAAAAAGTGGCCCACATTCGAGCGGCATACGCTTTTAATGAAATACCATTTGGTGACTCTCAGAGGTCTCATTTTTAGTGAAATGTTTATGAAATTAAGCATTTTATAGCTTATAGAGCCAGTAACATTGGTGAAGACTAGGAGCACTGCAGTTCTGAAAACGGAATACTTAAATGCATTCTTAACACTGTGCACAGTGTAGTTAGATACACTTTCCCAACTAGCTATGGCCTTGACTCTGATCATCACATACATCAGAATTCTAGTGCAAAGTCAAGGGGAACGGGTTAGACGCGAATCTCTGAGAATAGAACATGTAATATTCAAAGATAAGAGAAAGAGCAGCTGTGGACCTCTTCCTTGGAGAATAGTACCTTTAATGTCAAACATTTTGCATATCAGCCATAAAAACATTTAGCAAAACACTCACAAGAAATGAAATCTAGGTGCCTCACAAATGTTGCCCTTTTTCCTGAACGCAAATACTGTTGCTCAAAGACTTGGCTGTGCTAGCTCTTCTATGGTCCAGTTGGTTGGGCCTCTGAGAATCAAACCTACAATAACAGAGAGAAAGAGAGAAAAAAAAAACATGTATAAGTCACCTATGGAAAACAGAGTCTAAAGCTCCCCAATATTAACAAAATCTAGTGCCCTCAAAAGTCTGATTTTAACCCACATTTATGTAGATTTTGACAAAGTATTTTCTGGAACATCTCCTGACTGGTGCTGAAAAAAATAATACCTTTGTTAATACTTACTTGAAGATTAAACATCTTGCACAAGGTGGAAAGATACCCATTCTCAAACAACTTTCTGCTGGACACTGATCATTATACAAATCAGAAATCTCACACACAGTCAAATGGGAAAGGGTTAAGTCAGGATATCTGGGAACAGAACCTACAATGACACAGAAAGAACAGGTCTTAAACGCTCATGAGTTCTTCTCCAGCCAATTCACAATGAAGGGACTTTGGGGAACATAACCTGCAACAAAAATAAACAGAGTAGGTTTACTTTTTACCCATACATAAAAGAGATGTTGCAGATAAAAAATAAAAAAAAAGATAAAATCTATCATTTTACCTGCAAGTCTAGTTTGCAACACCTTTCTATTTCCAGTGAGTTATTCCTTCCTCCTAATTTACTGGGAGAGAAGAGAACCTGTAATATAAAGAGGAAGAGAAATGACACCAGCACCAAAAGTGCTTAACAAATTCACAGATATATACAGTTATTCCCACTCACATTTTTTTTATTTTTTTTTACCTAAAAGTATGCAGATTTTGTCCTACATAATTGCAGGAACATTTCTATAGGGCTAGAGTGGATTGGAAATTTCTGAGCATCCTTTCCTTTCCCTGGTAAATAGAGGAGACATTGTAGAAAACAGAACCTGCAAGGCCACAAATAATATATATCTGATTAGGGACAACAAAAATATACTTTAGTAATTCCGAAGCAAGAAATCTAGATCTATCACAATGAGGGTCATTCCGACTCCCGCCGGCCGCGGTAACTGCGGTGCCGGCGGGAGCCACCAGAATACCGCTGCGCGGTCAGAAGACCGCCGCAGTTATTCTGTGTTTCCCGCTGGGCTGGCGGGCGACTGCCAGAAGGCCGCCCGCCAGCCCAGCGGGAAACCCCTTCCCACGAGGAAGCCGGCTCCGAACGGAGCCGGCGGAGTGCGAAGTGTGCGACGGGTGCAGTAGCACCCGTCGCGAATTTCAGTGTCTGCTATGCAGACACTGAAATTCTCAGTGGGGCCCTCTTACGGGGGCCCCTGCAGTGCCCATGCCATTGGCATGGGCAATGCAGGGGCCCCCAGGGGCCCCACGACACCCCTCACCGCCATCCTGTTGGCGGTGAGGGGGTCGGAATCCCCCATGGCGGCGCAGCAAGCTACGCCGCCATGTGGGATTCCTCAGGGCAGCGGAAAACCGGCGGGAGACCGCCGGTTTTCCATGTCTGACCGCGGCCAAACCGCTGCGGTCAGAATGCCCTTAGGAGCACCGCCAGCCTGTTGGCGGTGCTCCCGCCGACCCCGGCCCTGGCGGTCAAGGACCGCCAGGGTCGGAATGAGGCCCAATGTCTAGTCTTTTAACTGGGCGTACAAATGCTTGTCCACTGTTTTCACTGGCCTTTCTCTGCAAGGCTAGATTGTCTCAGCACCAAAAGCTCTTGCATTCATATCAGTAATACTCTTGGTCAGCTTCACTGTGTAGGACTCCAGAAAACAGAACTGCAACATTAGAGAAACAGCAAAAACAATATCTAAATGTCACCTGCAGAAAGTACCCTTACAAAACCTCAGAAACGTATAATGTAGCTCCTGATTTTTTTCTTAAAGTAAGGATCTTTTCTCCAGAGTATTTCACAGGATTATACCTGAAGGGCTAGAGTGCATTTGAAATTTCTGTGGATTTTTGTCAGGTCCTCTTTCACTTGGGAACGAGGAGTGGGCTAGTAGAGAAAAGAACCTGTAGAAAGAAAACAACACTTGATTAGGACCTACCAAAGGATATTCCCAGAAAATGAAAAAAATATCTCAAGCCAGCATAATTTGCTGCCATTTACCTGAATGTATGTACCTGTTGTCCAAAGTCCTCACTAGGCTGTCTGCACAGGACTAAAGTGATTCTCATTACTTTCCTCAACATTCATATAGATACTTCTCTTGTTCAAATTAATTGCAGATGCTCTGAAAAATTTAACCTGTACCAACAGAAAAAAAGTAATAATAAAAAAGAAATTATGCAAAACTGAGCAACATACATAACATCCAATTCTTGTAGTATATGCATTTTTTTTACCTAAACATTTGCAGCTTCCAGCCAAACTCTTCACTGGGCCTTCTCCAGAGGACTGAGTGTTGCTTGGTAAAAAGAGCAGCTTTGAAATCAGTGTGGCTTCTCATATCAATTATTCTGATAAATCTTTTGAATTCACAAACGAGGAAAAAGAAGTCTATGGTTTAAAGAATGCTAAAGCAAATGTGTCTGTACAATCTAGTAGTAAATTTGACCAAAGCCAGCAGTTGATGTTCATATACAGAAAAACACAGTTTTATTCACATATGTTGCTGCTTTTATGTCTGGGCAGTGGAGAGACTGTGCATTACTCAATCAAGAGTTCCTGCAGCAATACACTTTTTTTTGCAACTACGTCTATAATGTCATTGTTTTTCAACTGAGAAAGCACATTCCATTCAACTTCATGAGCATAAAGGCTTCAAGGTTTTCCTGACCAATTTGGTTTCTTAGGCAGGTTTTGATGCATTTAAGTTTAGAAAGACTTCTCTCACAGGCTACTGGTGTACAGGATAAGGTCAAGACATATTTGTATGCCAAATACAAATGCTGGTAGGCACTGCTGAAAAGCAGGTAATTTTCAAGATAGAGTAACAACAGACAGCACAGTCATGGCAAGTATTCCACTTTGTAGGTCCAGCCTCGGGTTCTTGGTCAAATCCTTCTAATTGCAGTTATGGGTCTTCATTAGTCTGGCCTTCCCTGTCATACTCTTCAGGTAGTGTACTTTTTACATTTGCCCATTTAGCAGCAAAAGTTCTTCCTGCAAAGTCTGCACATTTATGGAGCTATCTATGTTTTACAGCAAGGAACAAAGTTTCACAAGCACATTGCCTGGGAGACTCTGATTGAAGTTCTTTGGGTCCAGTAATGCTATATATGCTGCCAAAGTTAAATGGGTCAGACTTTGAATAACCATGTCCACTACTGTATTGTACAGCCCAATACGAAATCTATCTTTAGCTAAGGTTATAGGCTCATCCTTTGTGCTCATCCCAGGCATCTTTTTGAAGGACACCCTCCCTTCAGGAAGTACCATTTGTACGTTGTAGGAGGATGGCCTGGCTTATAGTGGGTACCTTGTGGTACTTACACCTTGTGCCAGGTCCAGTTATCCCTTATTAGTAGATTAGAGGAGTTCTAGCAGCTTAGGCTGATAGAGGTAGCTGTAGCAGAGCAGCTTAGGCTGAACTAGGAGACATGCAAAGCTCCCACTATACCACTTATATCACTTAGCACTATATCATAAGAAACACAATACTCAGAGTTACTAAAAATAAAGGTACTTTATTTTAGTGACAATATGCTAAAAGTATCTCAGAGGATATACTCCTTTAGGAGGTAAGTAATATACACAAAATATACACACAAACCAAAATCAGGTAAGTAAACAGTTAGAAAAGTAGTGCAAACACTGTAGGACACAATAGAATGCAATAGGAGACAACAGCCCTAGGGGCAACACAAACCATATACTCCAAAAGTGGAATGCGAACCACAAATGGACCCCAGGCCTACGATAGTGTGTAGAGGGTCTCTGGGAGTGTAAGAAAACACCAAGGGTGTCCAAGATATCCCACCCCAAGACCCAGAAAAGTAGGAGTAAAGTTGCCTGACTACCCAAGAAAGACAGTAAAGTCGAGATAGGGGATTCTGCAAAGACAACAACTGACTGCAAAGCACTGAAGATGGATTCCTGGACCTGAGGACCTGTAAAGGAAGGGCCCAAGTCCAAGAGTCACACAAGTCTCCAGGAGGGGCAGGAGCCCACTAAATCCCAGATGAAGATGCAAAAGGGCTGCCTATAGGTGGAAGAAGCCAAAGATTCTGCAACAACGGAAGGTGTCAGGAACTTCTCCTTTGGTCAGACGATGTCCCACGGTGTGCTGGAGGATGCAGAGTTGTTTCCACGCAAAAAACCCACAAACAAGCCTTGCTAGCTGCAAGAGTCGTGGTTGAAGGTTTTGGGTGCTGCCAGGGTCCTGAAAGGACCAGGAGGGTGCCCTTTGGAGGAGGAGACAGAGGGGGCGCTCAGCAACACGGAGAGCCTATGCAGAAGCAGGCAGCACCCGCAGAAGCACCTGAACTCGCATTCGGAAGATCTGAGCATGCCGTTCGACTCAGCACAACAAAAGGGAGTCCCACAAAGTCAGAGCCCAACTCAGCGAGTTGGGCAATGCGGGACGGAGTGTTGGGGATCTGGGCTAGGCTGTGCACAAAATAAGTCTTGCAAAAGTGCACAGAAGCCCTAGCAGCTACAGTTCAGGTAGTACACAGGATTACTGTCTGGCATGGGGAGGCAAGGACTTACCTCCACCTAATTTGGACAGAAGGGCCACTGGACTGTCGGGGACACTTGAATCCAGTTCCTGTGTTCCAGGGAACACGCTCGTCAAGATGAGAGGGGACACAGAGGACTGGTGATGCAGAAGTTTGGTGCCTGCGATGGCAGGGGGAAGATTCCGTCGACCCACGGGAGATTTCTTCTTGGCTTCCAGTGCAGGGTGAAGGCAGACATCCCTCAGAGCATGCACCACCAGGAAACAGTCGAGAAAGCCGGCAGGATGAGGTGCTACAATGTTACTGGTAGTCTTCTTGCTACTTTGTTGCGGTTTTACAGGCGTCCTGGAGTAGTCAGCAGTCGATCCTTGGCAGAAGTCGAAGACGGAAGTGCAGAGGAACTCTGGTGAGCTCTTGCATTCGTTATCTAGTGAGATACTCAGAGGAGAGACCCTAAATAGCCCTCAGAGGAGGAATGGCTACAGAGAAAGGTAAGCACCTATCAGGAGCGGTCTCTGATGTCACCTGCTGGCACTGGCCACTCAGAGCTATCCATTGTGCCCTCACACCTCTGCATCCAAGATGGCAGAGGTCTGCGGCACACTGGAGGAGCTCTGGGTACCTCCCCTGGGAGGTGTTGGTCAGGGGAGTGGTCACTCCCCTTGCCTTTATACAGTTTTGCGCCAGAGCAGGGCTGGGGGGATCCCTGAACCAGTGCAGACTGGCTTATGCAAGGAGGGCACCATCTGTGCCGTTCAAAACATTTCCAGCGGCCAGAAGAGGTTTCTCCTCTCAGGCCCTTCCCTCCTGTTTCCAAAGGGAGAGGGTGGAACACCCTCGCTCCGAGGATATCCTTTGTTCTGCCTTCATGGGACTGGGCTGCCCAGGCCCAAGGGGGGCAGAAACCTGTCTGAGGGTTGGCAGCAGTGGTAGCTGCAGAGAAAACCCTGGAAAGTTAGTTTGGCAGTACCCGGGCTCTGTGCTGGAGCCCTGGGGATGCATGGAATTGTTCCCCCCAATACCAGAATGGTATTGGGGTGACAATTCCATGATCCTAGACATGTTACATGGCCATGTTCGGCATTACCATGGTGACGCTACATATAGGTATTGACCTATATGTAGTGCACACGTGTAATGGTGTCCCCGCACTCACAAAGTAAGGGGAAATTGCCCTAAACAATGTGGGGGCACCTTGGATAGTGCCAGGGTGCCCTCACACTAAGTAACTTTGCACCTAACCTTCACTAAGTGAGGGTTAGACATATAGTTGACTTATAAGTTACTTAAGTGCAGTGTAAAATGGCTGTGAAATAACGTGGACGTTATTTCACTCAATCTGCAGTGGCAGTCCTGTGTAAGAATTGTCTGAGCTCCCTATAGGTGGCAAAAGAAATGCTGCTGCCCAGAGGGATCTCCTGGAACCCCAATACCCTGGGTACCTAGGTATCATATACTAGGGAATTATAAGGGTGTTCCAGTGTGCCTAATCAGAATTGGTAAAATTAGTCACTAGCCTGCAGTGACAATTTTAAAAGCAGAGAGAGCATAAACACTGAGGTTCTGGTTAGCAGAGCCTCAGTGATACAGTTAGGCACCACACAGGGAACACAGACAGGGCACACTTTATGAGCACTGGGGTCCTGGCTAGCAGGATCCCAGTGACACATAGGAAAAAACCAACATACATACAGTACAAATGGGGGTAACATGTCAGGCAAGATGGTACTTTCCTACACAACCCCCCCCCCCCAAACGAGGGACAATAAGGCTAACCTTGCCCAGATGAGTCTTCATTGTCTAAGTAGAAATATCTGGAGAGTCCATCTGCATTGGAGTGGGTACTCCCAGGTCTATGTTCCACTGTATAGTCCATTCCCTATAGGGATATGGACCACCTCAACAATTTAGGGTTTTCACCTTTCATTTGTTTTAGCCAAAGTAGACATTTGTGGTCTGTCTAAACAATAAAGTGAGTACCAAACAGGTATGGTCTCAACGTTTTCAGTGCCCAGACCACAGGAAAGGCCTCCTCCCTCTCTGTGGCAGAGCAACGCTTTTCTCTAGGGGTTAACCTCCTGCTAATAAAAGCAATAGGTTGATCCTGGCCCTCAGTATTAATCTGTGCTAGCACTGCCCCAACCCCCAATTTAGAAGCATCAGTCTGGACTATGAACTTTTTGGAATAGCAAGGGCTTTTTAGGACAGGAACAGAGCACATGGCCTGTTTGAGCTCCTCAAAAGCTTTCTGACAGCTAGCTGTCCATAATACCTTTTTAGGCATCTTTTTACTAGTGAGGTCATTAAGAGGAGCTGCAATGGAGCCATAATTCTTAATGGAACTCCTATAGTACCCGGGGAGGCCTAAAAAGGCTCCCACCTGGGTTTGAGTTGTCGGGGGAGCCCATTCCATAATGGTCTGGATCTTCCCCTGCAGTGGTGCAATCTGTTCCCCACCTACCAGGTGGCCCAGATAAACCACTTCCCCCTGCCCTATCTGGCACTTTGAGGCCTTGATAGTGAGGCCTGCCTTTTGGAGGGCCTCTAAAACTTTCCACAGGTTGACCAGGTGATCATCCCAGGTGGAGCTAAAGACAGCTATATCATCCAGATATGCTGCACTAAAAGCTTCCAACCCTTGCAGGACTGTGTTCATCAACCTTTGAAAAGTGGCAGGTGCATTCTTCAGACCAAAGGGCATCACAGTGAATTGATAGTGCCCTCCAGTGGTTGAGAATGAAGTTTTAGGTTTTGCATCTTCTGATAACTTAATCTGCCAATACCCTGCAGTTAAGTCAAAAGTGCTCAGATACTTGGCAGAAGGCAGTGTATAAATCAGCCCATCTGACCTGGGTATAGGGTGAGCATCTGTCTTGGCTACTTGGTAAAGCCCTCTATAGTCAACACAAAACCCCATCTCTCTTTTTCCATCTTTACTGTGAGGTTTTGGAACCATCACCACTTGGCTAGCCCATGGGCTTTCTGAAGGCTCAATCACTCCTAAGTCTAACATTTTCTGAACCTCTTGTTTAATGCAGTCTCTGAGATGGTCAGGCTGCCTATAAATCATACTTTTGACAGGTAAACTGTCTCCAGTGTTGATTGTATGCTCACTCCAAGTAGTGGTACCTGGTATCAGTGAGAAGAGTTCAGAAAACTGACTTAAAAGATTTACACATTTATCTTTCTGCTCTGCAGTAAGACAATCTGCAAGTACTACCCCCTCCACTAAGCCATCAGCTTCAGTGGTGGAGAAGATATCAGGGAGAGGGTCACTCTCTTCTTCCTGTCCCTCATCAGTTGCCATGAGCAGGGTGAGATCAGCCCTGTCATAATAGGGTTTTAGGCGGTTGACATGGAGCACCCTAAGGGGACTCCTAGTAGTGCCCAGGTCTACCAAGTAGGTAACATCACCCTTTTCTCTACAATTAGATGGGGTCCACTCCATTTGTCCTGAAGTGCTCTTGGGGCCACAGGCTCCAATACCCACACCTTCTGTCCTGGGTGGTACTTGGTCAGGACAGTCTTCTGGTCATGCCACTGCTTTTGCAGCTCCTGGCTGGCCAGAAGTTTTTTACTGGTGTTTTCATGTACTCAGCCATTCTTGATCTTAGGCCAAGTACATAATCCACAATGTCCTGTTTAGGAGCTTTTAAAGGTTGTTCCCAACCCTCCTTAACAAGTGCAAGGAGATCTCTCACAGGGTGACCAAAGAGGAGTTCAAAGGGGCTAAAGCCCACTCCTTTTTGGGGTACCTCCCTGTAAGCAAAAAGGAGGCAAGGTAACAGGACATCCCATTTCCTTCTGAATTTTTCAGGGAGCCCCATTATCATACCTTTGAGAGTTTTATTAAACCTCTCAACCAGACCATTTGTTTGTGGATGATAAGGAGTAGTGAACTTGTATGCTACACCACACTCCTTCCACATTGCTTTGAGTTTTGCAGACATGAAGTTACTACCTCTGTCTGACACCACGTCCTTAGGAAAACCCACCCTGGAAAAGATTCCCAGGAGGGCCTTTGCCACTGTAGGAGCTGTAGTGGTTGTTAAGGGGATGGCTTCAGGATACCTAGTGGCATGGTCCACTACCACAAGGATAAACCTATTGCCTCAAGCTGTTGGAGGGTCTAGGGGGCCAACTATGTCAACCCCTACCCTTTCAAAGGGCACCCCAACCACTGGGAGTGGGATTAAGGGGGCCTTTGGAGTGCCACCAGTTTTGCCACTGGCTTGGCAGGTCACACAAGAGCGACAAAACTCTTTGGTGTCCTCTGACATATGAGGCCAGTGAAACAGGGGAACAAGCCTGTCCCAAGTTTTAATTTGGCCCAAATGCCCAGCCAAAGGAATGTCATATGCCAAGGTAAGAAGGAACTCTCTGTATTGCAAAGGGATGACCAATCTCCTGGCAGCTCCAGGTTTAGGGTCCCTTGACTCAGCTTACAAGAGGTTGTCTTCCCAATACACCTTATGGCTATCACTGACATCCCCATTCTGCTGTTTGACGGCTTGTTGTCTCAAACCCTCTAGTGTGGGACAGGTCTGCTGTGCCACACTCAGCTCTTCCATAGCAGGCCCCCCTCCACCCAAAAGCTCAGCAGTGTCTGCTGCCAGCTCATCTGGTGGAGGTTCTTCACAGGGAGAGGATTCCTCTTCCTCAAAAGCAGAATCTTCTGGTGAGGGATGGATGGTGGGCAAGGATTTACCCTTCCCACCCCTAGCTTTTGGGAGCACTTGGTCCATTGTTCCAGGATCCAAGTTTACCTGTTCTTTTTGCTTCTTGGCTTGAGCCCTTGTTAAAGCAAAAATATGCCCAGGAATGCCCAGCATTGCTGCATGAGCCTCCAATTCCACTTCAGCCCAAGCTGATGTCTCCAAATCATTGCCTAATAAGCAACCTACAGGTGATTCAGAGGCTACCACAACTTTCTTTGGACCAGTAACCCCCCCAGTTGAGATTCACAACAGCCATGGGGTGGCTAAGTGTGTTATTGTGAGCAAGTACTGCTGACCAAGTAGGTTTTGATCAGGGTGAACCAGTTTCTCTATAACCATAGTTACACTGGCTCCTGTGTCCCTGTAGGCCTCAACCTCAACACCGTTAATTAGGGGTAGTTGCTTGTAGTTACCCATAGTAAGGGGACAAGCAATCAAGGTGCAAAGTCAACGCCACCATCAGAGACTAAAACAGCCTCTGTGGTCTCCCTAACAAGAACAACCCCAACTACAATGCCAATAGTGAGCCCAGCTACACCCTTGGATTGGTTATTTGTAGTAGCCTTCCCACCACCACTGCTTTTACTAGGGGCACTAGAATTTGCAGTTGGGGTTGTGGTGGTGGGAGGTTTGGTGTTATTCTTTGGACAAGTGGCATCACTTGCCCAATGGCCTTTTACTTTACATAAATAACACCAAGGCTTTTTCTGATTGTAAGAAGAGGATTTGGACCCACCACCCCCAGAGGATTTTTGTGGGCATGATGAACACTCGGAATGTTTTTTTATCTTTGTCCCCACCCTTGTCAGAAGACTTACCATCCTTATTCTTGCCATCCTTTTCACCCCCTGTATAAACTTTTCTGTTCACTCTAGTTCTGACCCATTTGTCTGCCTTCCTTCCCAATTCTTGTGGAGAGGTCAGATCTGAGTCTACCAAGTATTGGTGCAACAAATCAGACATATAATATGCTCTCTCAGAATTAGATTATACAGGCTTTCATAGTCAGTCACCTTACTGCCATGTAACCAACCCTCCAAGGCCTTCACTGAACAGTCTACAAAGTCTGTCCAGTCTTGAGAGGACTCTTCTGGTGTCTCTGAACGTAATCCTGTATTATTCAGTGGTTAAGTCAAATCCATCCAAGAGTGCATCCTTCAAAACTTATTAGTTATTAGCATCACCTTCTCTGACAGTAAGGAACCTATCCCTACCCTTACCAGTGAAAGATAGCCACAAGATAGCAGCCCACTGCCTTTTAGGGACCAACTGTACCATACAGGCCCTCTCAAGTGCAACAAACCACTTGTCAATGGCATCCCCCTCCTTGAAAGGGGGGACTATCTTCTGCAGGTTTCTGGAATCTTGTTCTCTAACAGGATTATTATCAAAAACACTGCTGCTGCCACCACGGGGAACTAACCCCAACCTCTGCCTTTCCCTTTCCACATCCAGAGATTATCTGTCTAAGGCCAGCCGTTGCTGTTTTAGCTTAAGCCTGGCCTCTTCCAACCTCAGCTTTCTGAGTTCCCTTTCCATTAAGTTATCCTCAGGGTGGGGGGCTTGGGAATTGTGAGACATAGAAGAAATGTGGGAATTGGCAGAGGGAGACCGGTCCCTAACTGGCTGGACTCTAGTAACCTGGCCTTTAGGAGTAAAAGGTGCCCTACCAGTGTGTGAACCTCTCCCACTACCACTGTCCCTAGATAGCCTGTTAGCTGACAGGTCCTTGGAAGAACACTCCCCAGCAACGTCAGGGGACTCCTCTGAGTCTGACTGGGTACCCCCCTCCTCTACCTCCTGATCCTGGGATGGGCCAGACTGGTTCTGGTCACTTTCTAGGAGAAGGCTGGGGAGAAGATCTTTTGTAGTATTCTTTCCAATTGCTAAACCTCTTTCTATGCAGAGACCCTCAAACTTTTAAAGTTTAGATTCCCATATGTTGCCTGGACAACTGTGGGAGTAAGCTCTACTGCAGACATGATAAAAAAGGTTTAGGACAGAGAGAGAAAAAAAAAGCTTTTGGAACTTTTGAAAGAACAGAGAAAATCTTTTTCAAACTTTTGAAAACTTTAAAAAGTTTTCAGAAACTTTTCTGAAACTTTTTAGAAAGTTTTAGAGAAGGAAAGTTAAACTGTTTAAGTTACTGTGTATATTCTGAAGTATTTGGTATATGTTTTTCTTATGAAAATCACCAATGACAAAGTGGTAAAGCAGTTACAGTACTTATCCCACAGCTGCACCACCAATGTAGGAGGCTGGCCTGGCTTATAGTGGGTACCTTGTGGTACTTACACCTTGTGCCAGGTCCAGTTATCCCTTATTAGTAGATAAGAGGTGTTCTAGCAGCTTAGGCTGATAGAGGTAGCTATAGCAGAGCAGCTTAGGCTGAACTAGGAGACATGCAAAGCTCCTAGTATACCACTTATATCACTTAGCACTATATCATATGAAACACAATACTCAGAGTTACTAAAAATAAAGGTACTTTATTTTAGTAACAACATGCTGAAGGTATCTCAGGGCATATACTCCCCTAGGAGGTAAGTAATATACACAAAATATACACACAAACCAAAATCAGGTAAGTAAACAGTTAGAAAAGTAGTGCAAACACTGTAGGACACAATAGAATGCAATAGGAGACAATAGGCCTAGGGGCAACACAAACCATATACTCCAAAAGTGGAATGTGAATCACGAATGGACCCCAGGCCTAGTGTAGTGTGTAGAGGGTCGCTGGGAGTGTAAGAAAGCACTGAGGGTGTCCAACATACCCCACCCCAAGACCCTGAAAAGTAGGAGTAAAGTTACACTGCTACCCCAGAAAGACAGTAAAGTCGAGATAGGGGATTTTGCAAAGACAACAACTGACTGCAAAGCACTGAAGACGGATTCCTGGAACTGAGGTCCTGTAAAGGAAGGGGCCCAAGTCCAAGAGTCATGCAAGTGTCCGGGGGGGCAGGAGCCCACTAAAAACCCCGGATGAAGGTGCAAAAGGACTGCCTCTGGGTGGAAGAAGCTGAAGATTTTGCAACAACGGAAGGTGTCAGGAACTTCTCCTTTGGTCAGAAGATGTCCCAAAGTGTGCTGGAGGATGCAGAGTTGTTTCCACGCAGAAAGACCGCAAACAAGCCGTGCTAGTTGCAAGAGTTGCAGTTGAAGGTTTTGGGTGCTGCCAGGGCCCAGGAAGGACCAGGAGGGTGCCCCTTGGAGGAGGAGACAGAGGGGGCGCTCCGCAATATGGAGAGCCCACGAAGAAGCAGGCAGCACCCACAGAAGCACCTGAACAGGTGTTCAGAAAATCTGAGCACGATTAGCGACTCAGCACAACAAAAGGGAGTCCCACGAAGTCACAGTCCAACTAAGCGAGTTGGGCAATGCAGGACGGAGTGCTGGGGACCTGGGCTAGGCTGTGCACGAAGGAAGTCTTGTAAAAGTGCACAGAAGCCCTAGCAGCTGCAGTTCACGCAGTACACAGGATTACTGTCTGGCGTGGGGAGGCAAGGACTCACCTCCACCAAATTTGGACAGAAGGGCCACTGGACTGTCGGGGACACTTGAATCCAGCTCCTGTGCTCCAGGGACCACACTCGTCAAGATGAGTAGGGACGCAGAGGACCTGTGATGCAGAAGTTTGGTGCCTGCGTTGGCAGGGGGAAGATTCCGTCGACCCACAGGATATTTCTTCTTGTCTTCCGGTGCAGGGTGAAGGCAGAGAGCCCTCAAAGCATGAACCACCAGGAAACAGTCGAGAAAGCCGACAGGATGAGGCGCTACAATGTTGCTGGTAGTCTTCTTGATACTTTGTTGTGGTTTTGCAGGCATCCTGGAGCAGTCAGTGGTAGATCCTTGGCAGAAGTCAAAGAGGGAAGTGCAGAGGAACTCGTTATCTAGTGAGATACCCACAGGAGAGACCCTAAATAGCCCTCAGAGGAGGATTGGCTACAGAGAACGGTAAGCACCTATCAGGAGGGGTCTCTGACATCACCTGCTGGCACTGGCCACTCAGAGCTATCCATTGTGCCCTCACACCTCTGCATCCAGGATGGCAGAGGTCTGGGAGACACTGGAGGAGCTCTGGGCACCTCCCCTGGGAGGTCCTGGATAGGGGATTGGTCACTCCCCTTTCCTTTGTCCAGTTTCACGCCAGAGCAGGGCTGGGGGAATCCCTGAACTGGTGTAGACTGACTTATGCAAGGAGGACACCATCTGTGCCCTTCAAAGCATTTCCAGAGACCAGGAGAGGTACTCCTCTCAGGCCCTTCACAACTATTTCCAAAGGGAGAGGGTGGAACACCCTCACTCAGAGGAAATCCTTTGTTCTGCCTTCCTGGGACTGGACTGCCCAGGCCCCAGGGGGGGCAGTAACCTGTCTGAGGGTTGGCAGGAGCGGTAGCTGCAGAGAAAACCCCAGAAAGTTAGTTTGGCAGTACCGGGGCTCTATGCTGGCGCCCGGGGATGCATGGAATTTTCCTCCCAATATCGGAATGTTATTGTGGTGACAATTCCATGATCCTAGACATGTTACATGGCCATGTTCGGAGTTACCATGGTGACGCTACATATAGGTATTGACCTGTATGTAGTGCACGTGTGTAGTGGTGTCCTCGCACTCACAAAGTCCGGGAAAATTGCCCTGAACAATATGGGGGCACCTTGGCTAGTGCCATGGTGCCCTCACACTAAGTAACTTTGCACCTTACCTTCACTAAGTGAGGGTTAGACATATAGTTGACTTATAAGTTACTTAGGTGCAGTGTAAAATGGCTGTGAAATAACGTGGACGTTATTTCACTCAGGATGCAGTGGCAGTCCTGTGTAAGAATTCTCTGAGCTCCCTATGGGTGGCAAAAGAAATGTTGCAGCCCAGAGGGATCTCCTGGAACCCCAATACCCTGGGTACCTAGGTACCATATACTAGGGCATTATAAGGGTGTTCCAGTGTACCTAATCGGAATTGGTAAAATTAGTCACTAGCCTGCAGTGACAATTTTAAAAGCAGAGAGAGCATAAACACTGAGGTTCTGGTTAGCAGAGCCTCAGTGATACAGTTAGGCACCACACAGGAAACACATTCAGGGCACACTTTATGAGCACTGGGGTCCTGGCTAGCAGGATCCCAGTGACACATAGGCAAAAACAGACACACATACAGTAAAAATGGGGGTAACATACCAGGCAAGATGGTACTTTACTACATACGTCTTGGTCACAGTTACTTTCTTCTAAGCCTGTGTTGGCCCACTCTGCAAATTTTTGGGCAGCAGAGTACACAGTTTAAAAATTGCGGGAATCTGTGGTAAGAAGTTTTATAATGTCTGACACCATTCTCTGTATTTGCAGGATATCTATTCCACTTGTTTGGAGATACTTAGACAGAGGTCTAGTTGATGCAAAAATGCGAAGATACAATTGGGCTGTTAGGACTGTTTGAAATTTGCATAGCCCCTCAGCATATTGTAAGGCTTGGCACCGTACATTTTGAACAAATCTAAGATTGTCAGATGAAATATTATGAAGGACTTTGACCAAATCAATAAACATAGCATTGGCAGGGTTATTGAAAGAGCCAAAAACTTTCTTGAGAGCAGCATCTTTTGCCCACCACCTTGTTTCTCTGTTGATCTGGACTGTCTGACCATCCTTTGCCAGCTCACGCCACACATCCATCCTTTTATATGACTCCCGCAGAAAGGCTGCACAAGAGTGTAGCAGTCCAAAGAGAGAGGTGGAGGCTGTAGATGCCTGTGTCACATCAATAAGTACTAGGTTTAACACATGTGCATAGCACCAGACATGTATGTGGCTTGGGGATTCTTTGCTTAGCCAAGTACTGAGTCCATTGCACTGGTCTTGCATGTTGAAAGCACCATCAGTCGAATTTCCAATGCACTTAGCTATGTCAAGACCAATTTGTTGAACTGCAGTTTGTACCAACTCGAACAATCCTTTTCCTGCTGACAAAGTTCAATTTCTGACTGTCAGTCAGTCAGTCAGTCAAAAGATCTTTATTCTGCAATTGCCATAAAAGTACAAACAAAATAACATATCTAAAAAGCAAAACAACAAAATAAGAAACAATTTAAATAGACTACCCCAATACCAAAACATAAATAAACTACCTTAACAACCTAAATGTATCTAATCCAATTTGCCCTTGCAGGAATAAGAAGAGTTTACTAAATATAATCTTAATACCACTTAAAGATGTACAAACTTATGATAATTCTTACCACGACATTTACTAAAAACGTAAAACAATAAAATATGATATTAACATTTTAGATAAACTAAAATATAAAAAATCCTCACTCCATCTAAAATCACAAAAGCATCACAAGCAACATATACATTTTGCTAACCACTAAGAATAGGCAAATTCATAACAATTCTTATATTACCAGAACATATTCTAAAAAAAACCCAATATAATATGATATTAAAATATTAAAATTAACCCAGAATATCATAACTAATTCACACTATAAATGAGATCATAAAAGCGATTCAAAATGTTGTTAAAAATAGATTGCTACCCAGTGGAAATTTACGAATTCATAACAATTCTCACATTATGAAAAGTTCTCTAAATGTATGCAAAGGATATAGGTGGTAAAGTAGATAAGTAACAAGATGTTCATACCGTTTCCTAATAGCAGTAGCAGATCTAATAAAATGTAATACATGAGAACAAGTTTGAGTTTCTGACAGTTTCTGAAAATATATCAGAGCTTCCTTATAGTGGATAGGTCTTAATTTACGTAAAAGTGGTCAAATAAAAACATTTCTGCGGGGGGGGCATAAAGAGTTCAGAAAAGAAAGAAGTGAGAAGTACTCTGCTTTGATCTTGCATCACAAGGACAAGATGGTAGATCTTTTTGCCAAAAATACTGATTAGGGAAGGCCACCTTAAAATGTATCAAATTTAATCTAAACAAAGTTAAGAGAGAATATATTCTTGGGCACGAGAACCAGATAGGGTTCCACGTTTTAGGCCATAGCAATTTGAGCATAAGAATCAAAAGTTTTCAGTTTCAAAGAACTATAGAATCTTATATTTAAAATATGCTCAGGATGGCGTGATTTCAACAGATTATTTGCATTTGTGGTTAGCGATTGTGGTTCTTCAAACATGTTGCTGAGCCCTAACTTTTCAAAAGATATTTGCAAATACAAAAGCCAAGGAATCCTATTTGATCTGGCCAACTGTAAACATTCAATAATACATTCCTGCACGAGACTTGCAGCTGGATTCGTCCAACATCTAATCCACAACAAGAGAGGGGCAATAGAAACCATGTCCTCTAAGAAACGTTGGCCCACCTCATCGTGGCTGATGATGTTTGCCACACACTTAGGTACCATCAATAACCTACGTATAAATTTGTTCTCAACACGTTGGAGAGTAGGTACTGTAGTATAGCCCCAAACACCTGCCCCAAATAGGGCTGCTGAAACACACTTGGAGTTATAGAGCGTTACAATCTGGGATGATGGTCTATGGCCCAATTTACGGGTGAAACGAAAAATCGCTTCTATATTCCTCGCCATTTGCTGGTTCTTGAAATTAGGATGGGTATTCCATAACATGGAAGAGCTCACGTGCCTTCCCAAAATGCAAAAGTTTTTCACCTTATTAATAATATTGCCTCCCATAGTAAATATTGTAGACTTAGTATTTCGAGGGCCACATGTCATAACAAATGTCTTAGAATAGTTAACTTTCAGGTCAAGATCCAACATGAAAGTTAAAAAAAGTCCAACAAGCCTTGTAAACCATTTGCAGTGTGGGCAATTAATATGGCGTCATCTGCATATAATAGTACTGGGAGCAATCTCTGGCCCATCTTCGGTACGTCTTTCCCGTATTTTATCAAAAAATGGTAAAGGCCATTTATATATATCAAGAAAAGAAAAGGGGCTAAAATATATCCCTGTTTAACTCCTAGAGTTGAAGAAATAGGGGAGGTTCTCTGACCAGATGGGCCAAACTGAACTAACACCTTTAAGTCCGTGTGTAGGCGCTTTATGAGCTCCAATAAGGTTGCATCGCACCACAAGGTTCCCATAATTTGTCATAGCTTCTCTCTATTTACCAGATTGAAAGCGCTTGTTAAATCAATAAATGCCATATGAATGGATCCTTTTTGGCAATTACATATTTACTGAGAATAAGGTGCAAGTTTAATACTTGTTCGACTGTGCCTAATCCAGGTCGAAAACCAAATTGAATTGGGGATAGAATCTGTGCCTTTGTCACCCAGTCCTCCAGACATGATAAGATCACACTGCCCAAAATCTTGGCCGTAGAATCAATAAGAGATATTAGTCTATAACAAGAAGGATCTTGTCTGTTGCCCTTTTTAAATATAGGAATGATAGTTGCCAGTTTTCATGAGGAGGATATATTACTTTTTAACAGCACTTCTTAGCACATTTGTGACTAGGGGCCCCCAAAGATTGGGCATAGATTTAAAGATATCTACAGGGACTCCATCAGGGCCGGGAGCCTTCCCTAGCCTTGATGGATTAATGGCTCCAAGGACCTTGTGGAGATCAATCGAGATACCTAAGACATTTGTGTTAAAATCTGTGAGAGTCTGCTTAGTAATACTATCCTCCTTAGTCAAAATGTCATTATCTGGGTAAAATACTTTCCTAAAGTGCTTCAGCCATACATCCTCTGCAATGAGGCAATCATCAGCCTTAGTGTTACTATCCGAGAAATATGAGTGATTTACCACCTTCCAAAATTTTGAAGCATCCTTCAAATTAGTGGCAGCCAAGAGCTCTTCCCATGCCTTAGTCCTTATTTCTAATTTCCTTTTTTCCAAAGTGGCCTTATACTCGGCTCTTGCTAGGTTGATTAAATAGTGAGAAGGAGAAACTATTCTAAGGGCTTCTTTTATTTTTTTATGGGCAAATGAACACGCGGAGTCAAACCATCTGTGGACAACTGAACCCAGGGAAGGCCTATCCGCCACCAAGCTACTAAGCATTCATGTATAGTGTCTGTGACATATCAAATGATAACTGAACACTGGTCAGTAACAATTATATCCTGTGTTGAGTCGATCTGGATTGAGAACATACCTGCGTCGTTTATTTCTTTAGTAATGTGTCTTTTATCAGTTTGGAAATTGTTGCTATTACATAGCCAATAGTGGTCTTTGACATGAAAGTCACAGACGCACCACGGCCACCTTTCTGTTTTGCTTTGAAAGTGAGAGATTCAATGTGTTGTTTAAGAGGCTGGTCATATTTTGACAGGAGAAGGATGAGTTCACAAAAGATTCCATGATCAAGCAAATCATTATCCAACTCAAAAACAGACTCGATTTCCAACGATAGCTGAGCCCTCTTTTACCAATCATTTTAATAACTTCAACCACATGCTCCATTATTTCCCTCCTTCTTCTGACTTGTAGTGCACAATTTGTTGTCTGCAGAGAGAAGAGGAGAGGAGTTATGTCAACTCCAGAGATGGTCATCATGTATGAATCAGTGCATCTTTTGTGGAATTGGGATGCCTCATGCTTTGTAATGCGCATGTACAAGTGCCTAAAATTTTTCATCCCTTGAATAAATGGACCACTTTCTTCACATTTGCTAAATGCCAAGCAAACTGTGCAAAAGAAAACTTTTGGGATTTCTGAAAAACGTAACCAGTGTCGGATACTCACATTTTTTTCTCATAAATGCCTACTGCCCATTAAACTGTTGACTTTTGGAAGGTTGGATCGGGTGATACTGAAAAATTCAGAAAGCTTATCATGCCTTGGCCTTTGAAAGAAGAAGTCAACTATCTGTGATTGGTCCATTCCTTGTGACTCTGTCATATCTTGGATCCCAGCTTCTAGCACTAAGATGGATTCAGAGCTCCCTGACTCAGTGGATTTAGCTGCTTTATCTACTTGAGTGGTCTTTGCACTGGATTTGGTTGCTTCCTCCGCATTTGCTGCAGGTATTGCAGAAGTACTGATTTGTGACTCCTCACTTGTTACATCTTTAGTTCCATCAGCAGACAAGACTCCTGCTTCCTCTGACGGTACATCCTCCATTCTTTCAGAATCACATTGTTCTATCATTTGCTTGCAAGTGGAGTGTTCTGTCAAAGTAATGGCCAAAGTATTTGCACCTGACGATAGAGAACCCACTGCTGTGGTACAAGCATTGTAATACAGATTTTTGGTCTGCATTGTGAACATGTCAAAAATGTTCTTGTTTTCTCTCACTTCTTCTTCAAACTGTCTTCTCTTCTTCTCTCGTAATTTGTCAGCACCCCCTTTTCTTTTCTTCTGTTCCATTTCTTTCCCTAGGCAAATAAAACATCCTGTTGTTTGTCTCATTAATTCAGGCTAAGTGAAAACAACCATAAAAGAGGAAAACTAATAACAAATTCATCTACCTGGACTTCTAGTGCAGTATGGTTATTTGCTAAACATAATTTGTCATTTTATTTTAACAGATTTACACTTTTTAGTAAATATACTGCACAAAAGAAAGTACTTTAGGCCAGCGATACCTAAAGAAAACACATTTCAGCACAGTGATAGTCAAAGTAAGTCCCAGAGGCTACATGCAGCTCTCCTGAACACATTTCAGCACAGTGATAGTCAAAGTAAGTCCCAGAGGCTACATGCAGCTCTCTTGACCTTAACTTGCGGGCCCCTGGTCAAGAGCAGCACTGGGCTGCTCTTTACTTGACTCAGCACTAACATTAAAACATACTAAATAAACAGGCAAGTATGTATTGAAGTTAAAGGAAATAAGTAGGGTATCTTGCTCCTCTCAACTTTAGATACACCTTCTTTTTTAAGGATGTCTTGCAGCAAAAGTTTAAAAGTGTGATAAAGTCTGTTTAAAATTCAAATTGTGTATTTCATTACCATGCAGAACTGCTTCTTCTTTGTACATCAAATTATATCAGTGCAGTGAGAAGTATTTTTAGAAATGATAGTTTTAAAACATGAACTCAGAAACATTCACTCTTCCCCGCCACCCTGACAGCAATGCCAGTAGTCTACTAAGAGGCAAGTCAGTCCTTATGTGCAATCTTTGGCTGACTTGGGTTTCTATTATACATGAACAAAATTATACTTTATTTAATCAAACACAGGAGAAGGTTTTGTACAGCACACATCCTGAAGTCATGTATTTCGAGTCCCTTATATGTGATAATGAAGAAATAGGAGGGAAAGTGAAACAAAACAATTGCCTAGGATCACGCAATCTGGTTAAATTGAGAAGCATGGATTAATCCGAAATTTTTGGTTCCACATTGTATAACTCAGACACTAGATGTACATGCCTCACTTCCCTTACACTCACCTTACCACCAACATCCTCCCCACAACCCCCATGGACTGCCACCTTGCTGGTATCAATGCAGCCTTCGGTCACATCACAGACCGAACTTTGTGGGTCTTGAAAATAATGTTTGTGATTACCCATGTTCAAGCCTATGTCATAACATAATACAATCTGGAATGAAGCTTCAAAAACATTCCTTGGGTGAATTGTGCACATTAATAGTACTCAGTGCATTAAATTACAACATTTTACGTGGAATACTGTGTGTAACTAGCCTATTCCGCACATTTTTTGTGATACGCTAAGGGTGATTTGGTTGATGCTTAGCGAGCTAGTAAATAATATCACAGTAAAGCACATGGGCATCGTGTTTGCAAGTGTAGCTTTAGTTATGTTTACGAAGGTAATTCTTACAGCAACAATGAAAACCAAAGCGCTGTTCTGAGGATTTTCACCTTTCCATTGGATGAAATCTAATAATTTCCTGCTTATTTCTCTTCCGCGCCTTGTCCCTCTTCCCCTCTTTTTTTTTGTGCACTACTCTGGTTTGATAATGATCCCCAGTTCTTCTGGGTAGTAGCAACTAGAGGGCTGGGGGAAAAGAAGAGGTGAACAGAGAAGTAAAGAGGCAGTATAATGAGAGAGGTGAAGTAGAACTAGAAATGAGATATTGATAGGTGTGATGGGGAGAGACATAAGGTAGAGACTGAAAGATCAGGGAGACAGAAGAAAAGATACATAGGTATAGAAAGAGGAAGAGGTAGGTAGATAATAAATGTAAGAGATATAGGAAATACTTTATTGTCATAGAAAAACACATGCAAACCTACAAAGTGCACTTTCTTCACTTTTCCAAAGAGATTATGTATCAAATGCCACACGGAATTCAGAAGAAGCAATAAACACCCTCTGTTCTTAGAATCATAGTTCAAGTGGCCTGCAGCCAACTAGTGATATTGGTTTGAGTATTTCATCTGTGTAACAACTCCTCACAATTCTTCACATGTCCCTCCTTGTGTAAGACACATGCTGCAGCACCAAATCTGAAGCATGTTCTGCCGGCCACATGCATGATAACAAAACACAACCAACCAGTAAAAATTGTGCAGTACTAAATGGCCCTCCTCTTTCAGGCAGAATAGAGCCACTTGTTTGGACATAACAGGGCCTAACCCCTTAAACAGACCTGAGGCAATTATCTTGCTGAAAAGCTCCTCTATGGATGACAATAACCATGAAAAACATAGAAAATGAACAAAAAGGACATATAACCTCAACATCCTAGAAGAGGCAATCCTGCTGCACAGAGAAAGAAGTATCAAGTTTGCAAAATTTGCTTAGACCTTGAGCAGGGCATAGCTTAGAATGAGGCTCAAACTGTTTTCTTTTGAGAAAGCACATTAACACAAAGTCTCAAACATATCCTGAAATCAACACATTGAGATGTTGGCACATTCAAGCCTGATACCTAAAACAGAGTCTAGTTAGAATGACCTACAAACTACAACCAAAAATTAACCAAAGTTTACTGAATAATATTCCTGGCATATGAAGAAATAAGTCCCTTGTCTGCATTTTGGATGAGGCCTTTAAAATAGAGCTAAACGTTTGACTGTGACTCAAATGACTCAGTTTAATTTTGAAAAGAATTGGTTAAAAAAAGTTAAAATGGTTCGTACCTGTTCCTTCTTGCTTCATAGGAAGGGATTGACTAGCAGTACACTGCATTTCTGGGTCCCTTGGTGCTGGGTGTGGCAAGTCAGTAAAGCTTTGGGACATACCTACTTCACTGAGCCTAGTGCAGGATTTTCTGGATATGGTGGGACCCCATTTGCAGAGCACTAGATGTGGCTTTGACTACGGCTTTACTCAGCCTGCTTTGGTCAGCTCTTTGGAGAGTGGGGTGCCCGTAGGATTAGATGGCCCTCCTGAGTAGGAGCTTGGCCGTGTGGTGCATCTGGATAGATCACCTAAAAGGAAAAGGCTGGGTGAACACTCTGTAGTTCTCTATGGGAGGGTTGGGACTACCTTCTGCCTAAGTCTCAGGAGTTGGACTTGACCACTGAAAGCCTAAGCATGGATTCCTTCCTACTGGGAAGGAAAGGAAAAGGTTGGGCCCAAAGAGATGAAGAAGTTTGCTGAAGCAGCAGCCTGTTGAAGCAGGGCTTCTAGGCTCCTGGGGGCTGGGCAGTTCTTCGCTTTAACCTCCTGCTGCGACTTCTGAAAAAGATTCTCCTGGTGGTGGGTGCTGTAAAGTCCAACTTGAGATTGTCTGATGCAAGATGTAGGCCAGCTGCTTTTATGCCCCTCTCCTGGCTGATGTTGTTATCCTAGTGCATGGTGATTTTCTCTGAATAAAAAAAAGACCATAGGATGATTTTAGGTGCCCCCCACTGACTACCATGGATTCTCTCACTACCACCCTTTGACAGAGCCACTCAAGTCTCCATAACCACCCTATCTCAAATTCATTTTATTAGTTTTACAGCATCACTCACACCAGTGTAAGTAGGGTGTCAGAGTATAGAGATAATCAATCCAATGTGTGTAAATTAGTGTATATGAAATATTACATAACACAGGGGACTACAAGGTATAGGACTCAAAGGTCATCCATACTGCTAGGCAGTAAAGTTTAATAGTGCTTGTTTTGGAGGAGCACAAACTCAGAATTAAAAATGTAACACCAGAGTTGTGGGTTCTCTTTAATAATAAGAATTGATTTATACATAAATGAACCCTTTTTGCAACATTAGGATTATGAAAGACTGGGAAAAATCACAACACTTTGATCTATACCTTGCTGTTTGCAGACAGCTTTTAAATGAGAGTTAATAGCTTAGTGTTCTATATTAGGATTTTAACTTATAAACTGCAAGTAACAAAAAGATCTCTGACAAAAGCAGTAACACTCTGACCTTTTTAATTAAATGCACTTTGCGATCTGCATAGTACATGTTCTTTGCAGCAGACGTAGTAACCCTTTTCCATAGTCACCCTTTTATTATAAGTCAAAACTTCCACTAGACAGAACTATGATCTCTCTCTCCAGAAAGAACATTAATCATGCATCTTGACATTTTTGTTGTTGCCTGAAACTTAGCTGGAGGCAAGGAACCATGGCAGGAGGTACTTTTAAAATCACAGGTACACTGGCACCCCCGAGAGCCACTGCCATACAGAACAACAGAGAGGTCCCTTCTTTTACTCAAGCCCTTTATTGGCTCAGGGTAGTGGCCTGGTAGGGGAGGAGAACAAGGCAAAACACAGCTGCTGGCCATCCATGGAGCAGGGGGGTGGGGGCTGAGGTGAAGATGGCCCAAGGCCACAACATCACCTGACCCCCACAATGAGGCCACAGAATAAACCCACTCTCCCTCGCCCACCGTGGGAAATGTGAAGTGCCTTGGGGCGAGGTGGCAAGGAAAAGCATTGTTCATGGGCTGTGTATGCCCTGGGGGCTCAGGTGAGAATGGCTCAATGTCAGAGCAGCACCTTGCCCCCAGGGAGGCAGACTCTTGCACATAATCAAACCCTTCCCAGCTCACCATTGCCTCAGGGTGATTGCCCAGCAGGGGAGGGTATCAAGGAGAGGCCACAGCAACCGATCGATGAACGGCCACTTCACACGACCTCCAGTGCGAGGCTGCTCTGTTTCTCTTGTCCAGTGCCCTCTGTGACCTGGGAAAGAGAACAAATACACGGCCCACAAAGGGCAGTGAGACACCGGCCCATCAGCCAATGCCTGACTGCCTGTGTTGCCAATCCGTCCATGTTTGTGTGCCCCTAGTCCCATTGTAACCTATGGTGATTTTCACTATTTCCACTATTTTATGAATATTTAATTACCTGATTTTGGTTACTAGTGTATATTTTGTGTATAATACCTACCTCCTAAGGGAGTATAGCCTCTAAAATATATTTGGCATTTTGTCACTAAAATAAAGTACCTTTATTTTTGGTAACAATGATTATCGTCTTTCATGTGTGTACGTACTGTGTGACTACATTGGTATTGTAATAGCTTTGCATGTATCCTAGTTCATGCTTGGCTGCTCTGCCTACAGCTACCTCTAGACAGCCTGGCTTCTAGACACTGCCTACATTTCACTAATAAGGGAAAACTGGACCTGGTATAAGGTGTAAGTACCAACTACAAACCAGGCCAGCCTCCTATAAAGAACAAGGGAACAATGGATGGAGGCATCAGGGACAGGATAGGAGTCAGGGCGAGATTGCAAAGAATGAGAGACACCAAACAGTAGAAAATTTAGTGGCAAACTTGTCAGACAGGCAATTAATTGCAATGGAAATTTCAGCTCTGAATCAGGGTTTAAGTTTCTCCCCCACAAATAGGTTCAATGACTTGCAAGCTAAGGAAGATTTAGTCAGGCTTGTAAGACAGTTAAAACTAAGAAACATTTTTTACATAAGCAGGATCATGTCTCTATTATGCAGGAAGAGAGTCATATTCATATTAGACAGATACATGATATAATTTTGGAGATGAATCTAGAAGAACAGTAGCATCAAGATACTGAGGATCTGGCATCCCAATTGGGTTTGAAGGGTAACCTCCAGTTAGAATTGATAATGTCATGGATGTCTTCTAAAATCTTGTCATTAATGATTTAAAAACACTTAAAGTGTCCTGTAAGCAGTCAAATTTGAATATAGTTGAATTACGAGCACTATGTGACCTAGGAATTACAAATCCATTATTATTAAAGAAGCAGATAAAGGAAGAAATGTAGTGATTATGAATTTCAGAGATTATGATCTGAAAGCTTAAAGACAATTAGGGGTCAACTCGAATTATGCAAAGTGGATGCAAACATGCTTGAGAGATATGAGTCTGCTTAAAGCTACATTACATATGTATTTTGACAGACAACTCCTAGACATGGATGAGTATAGCTATTTGTGGGTGGAAAATGCCATTACACAATTTATTTACTTCTTGCCTAAAATACATAATTGTGGACCCATTCCTCCTGGTGAACCTATTATAGCTGGTATAGGCAGTATGACAGGACACATTTCTGAGTATGTAGACATGTTTTTAAATCCATTAGTGATTATATTGTCTTTGTATATCAAGGACACTAAGGATTTTCTCGTACAGATGAATGACATCACATGGGAATCTGATTACTACATGGCCACCATGACGTGAGGCCCTTGTATAATGGTATTGATCACAATTATGGAAATTAAACTATCAACTATTTTCTGTACACCAGATTGGCAAGGTTTCTCCAACACTCTCACATGTTGATTGACCTAGTGGAAACAGTGCTTGTGAACAATTACATCTTGCAACAAAATGATCCGTGTCATCAGTTACGAAGGACTGCAATGGGATCCAGGTTTGAATCCCTCCTATGTCTAGCTCTTTATGGGCTGGCATGAGAGGGTGCATGCCTGGTCCTGTCCATGGTATGAGAGCAACCAGCTGGTGCATTGAGGTTGTTATATATGTGACATTTTTGTAATTTGGAAAAGTGAAGTTGAGGATCTTAAATCGTATCATGGCTATCTTAATAATAATAATAAATAGAATATTACATTGAGTCTTGGGTATGGCAAAACATGTTTTTTGCATCTTGAAATGTATGTTGACAGGAACAAGTTAGCTTCATGACTACTGTATTTTGAGAACTGACTTCAGCAAAAGCTATATTACAGGCTGGTGCTGGGCATTTTAAAAGGCAAATAAGTAACATTCCCTTTGGCGAACTTTTGAAGGACAAAAAGAATTGCAGCTTGCAAATGGAGCATGAAACACAGACTTCAGACATCGTTGCCAGGTACCATAGGAGTGGATATTATTTTTTAACTTTGCGGGTTGCCAGAAACAGAGCTAACAACATTTCCAGAAAGGATCTATTGAAGGAACTTTCCAAACACAAGGTGGGCCCTGGTAAGAAATCAGATTTGTATTTAAATACAGCAAAGGCAACAGACAAATACATTATAGATTATGTAAGCCTTGGCTGTCCTTATACTAGAACCTGGCCTTGCATATGTATTGACAGATAAACACAGCGCGGTATATAAGAAGGCACCCATTTTACGCACATCATTGAGTCCTAGCGATACTATTAGTTATTCGATCAAGAACATGCAGACTGGGTGGCTATTACACTTACCGAATAGTTCTTTAAATGCGACAACTGTATATGTTGCTAATTTGTTTCAGACGTAAAGAACGTGGTATATGTCTTTGGACAGAACTTATATCATATTGCCTCATTTTTAAATTGCAACATAACTAATAGTGTTTATATGATGATGTATATTTGTGACAAGCAATATATTGGATCAACTATGCAGAAATTGAAAGTTTGTTGAAAGGAACATTTTAAGGCCACTATGAATATCCATAACAACTATCCTGTGGCAAGTCACTTAAGCTCGATACATTCACTTACAGATCTAGAGAGTCTCAGATTTATTGAGGAGGTAAAAAAAGATAGAAGGAGTGGAGATCTGGAAAGAAAGTTAAAAGCTAAAGATACGTTTTCATTCATCGGTTTAAAACTGTGAAATTTGGTCTGAATATAGATTGTGAATTATCTGCCTTTTCGTGATATTTAGGGGACACTTCTAAGGTGGATATGTATAGTGAGAAAGTGAGTGGGGTTCCGTCCTTTGAGATATATATCCTAATAGAAGAGACATATTCGAAACATCTGTATTAGAAATGGGTTGACATTCTGGAGACTCTACGTAGTTTGTGCATTACTGTAACTTATGGCGATGCTGTTTGGGAATACTTAATTCAACAAGTGCCTTGAAGATTTTGCATTGGATGTTCAGAAGAGGGGGATCTACATGAACACTGTGCAGATTACATACAGCTTTAATGTTAGAATATGTGCATATGGTGTTCCTCACTCAGGAATTTAGGCGAATGGCAGTATGCTGTTATTTAGCTGTTTTGGCCTGTGTGGGCATACTTAGGTCTACATCCAGCTTGAAAACTTTCCATCAGGTGTTTAGTAGGGGAGCTCTACAGGAACAGTATGCAAAATACATACAGCCTAATTTTAGCATACATACACATGGGGTTCCTTATTTAGAACTTCAGGGGAACGGTGATATGCTGTTGCTTTGCCGCCTTATTTTCATGTTGGGGTTATGGATTAATAATGTTAATGAACTTAGGGCCAGATGTACGACCCAGAGATTTGCGACTCACAATTTGCGACTCATTTGCGGGATGCAAATTGCGAGTCACAAAACCATGTGTACATCAGTGTATTTCACACTGTTTGCGATTCCAAATGGGGTTGCAAATGACCTACCTCATTAAAATTCATGAAGTAGGTTGAAATTTGCCACCCCATCGGGAATGTCTGCACTCACTGGGATGGTGGCCTGCTGGGGACAGCAGACCACCATGGGGACAGCAGACCACCATGTCTGTGACTGCTTTTAAATAAAGCTGTTTTTTTTTTGTTTTTTTTTAAATTTAGCCCGTTTTCCTTAAAGGAAAATGAGATGAATTTCAAAAACAAAAATTAAACGTTTTCTTTTCATTTTTTCAGAGCAGACAGTGGCCCGTAGGACCACTGCCTGCTCTAAAAAAACATTTTCGCTACCACTCAATTCCTGTTTGCGAATGGGTTAGCAGCAAATTGAAATTGGTGCTAGCAGCTATTGTTTTGTGACCGCATTCTCGGTCATAAAACAATCACACATTCCACTGCGACTTGCAATTAGGACGGGAACTCCCCTTCCTAATTGCAACTCGCAAATCTATTTTGCGATTTGGGAAATAGATTACTGAATCACAAAATAGGGTATGTACATACCTTATGCTTTTTTCTCGTCACAGATGTAACAAGAAAAAAGCTACCTACCAGTGGCACTAAGGGGGTCATTACAACCCTGGCGGACGGTGTTAAAGCGGCGGTAAGACCGCCAACAGGCTGGCGGTCTTTTTTTTAGTATTATGACCGCCATGGTCATCCGCCGCTTCCCCGTTCCACCCGCCAGGGCGAAGACGACCGCTGGGCTGGAGACCTGGGTCTCCAGCCCAGCGGCCGTGACGATACCGACGCCGGTATTGTGACCCGGCTTACCGCAGTGGATTTCCAGCAGGTAGGAACCACCATGAAATCCATGGCGGTAAGCACTATCAGTGCCAGGGAATTCCTTCCCTGGCACTGATAGGGGTCTCCACCACCCCCCACCCCTACCCCAACTCCCTCCCCTACCCCCCACCACCCCTGCCGCCCCACAAAGGTGGCAGAGCCCCCCTCCCCACCCCGCCCCCCGACATCACCTTACACTTACACACCCGACACGCACGCAGGCACCACCAACACACATACACGCACACACACCGACATACATGCCAACATCCACACACACAGTCAGACACGCACACCCACATTCAAACATACACGCACACATCCATACAGACATACATACAGACACGCATACATTTCCGAAACACGCAACACCCCCGCAAGCATACACGCACTCACACACCCCCTACATACACAGACGCACACCCCCATGCACCCACACAACACCCCCCACCCCCCTCCCCTAACGGACGATCGACTTACCTGTTCCGTTGATCGTCCGGGAGGGGACGGGAGCCATGGGGGTAGCTCCGCCAACACCACACCGCCAACAGAACACCGCCGCACAGAATCACAGGACGTGATTAGCTCGGCGGTGTTCTGTTGGCGTGGCGGTGGATCAACCTCCACTTCCCCGCCACCCGCACGTATGGCTGTTGGCGGCTCACCATCGGAAAAACGACGGAGGGAAGCCAACGGTCATAATACGTCGAACGGCAAACCGCCACTACTGGCGGTCTTCCGCATGGCTGTCCCTCGGCGGTCTTCTCAAAAGACCGCCGAGGTTGTAATGACCACCTAAGTAACCTGAGTGAGTTTCTTTCTAGTGGCTGTTAAAATTCTGTCAATTGAAACTTTCATAAGATGGAGGTAGTGGTGATTATCAGTTCTTCTTTTCTTTTGTTATTTTCGTTGAAAGAGTTGGCTCAAATATAGTTTTGAATTGCATTCTGTCTAAGGATTTACCCACACAAGGAGCTGGTGAAGATATGACTTTAGACATAGCACACTGATTATGCTGCTTGGTATTGATGTCAGGGGCTGGGTTTTGATACTTTTACTGGACTTAGGGCCAGATGTAGTAAGCCGTTTGCATGTCGCAAACTGCTAAAATCTCAGTTTGCGGCATGCAAACGGCCGAACGCGATACTCATTCCCAAATTGCGAGTCAGTACCGACTCGCAATTTGGGAATGCGACTCGCAAATAGGAAGGGGTGTTCCCTTCCTATTTGCGACTCGCATCGCAATTCAGATTTGCTTTGTGACCGCGAATGCGGTCGCAAACCAACTCGCAGTTACCACCAGTGTCACACTGGTGTTAACTCATTCGCAAAAGGGAAGGAGTCCCCATGGGACCCCTTCCCCTTTGTGAATGTCGACAAAAATATTTTTTCAGAGCAGGCAGTGGTCCTATGGACTACTGCCTACTCTGAAAAAAACAAAAACAAATGGTTTCGGTTTACTTTTCATTTTGCAACTTCCTTTAAGGAAAACGGGCTGCAAAATGAAAAAAAAAACTGCTTTATTTATAAAGCAGTCACAGACATGGAGGTCTGCTGACTACAGCAGGCCAGCATCCCTGTGAGTGCAGGGACTCGCTATGGGGTCGCAAAATGCGACCCACCTCATGAATATTGATGAGGTGGGTCTTTGCGACCCCATAGCGAGTCGCAGAAGGTGTCTGAGACACCATTCTGCATCCAATTTTGCGACTTGCAAATTGCGAGTCGGTCAGACGCAAAATTGGATTTTCCTACATCTGGCCCTTGGTGTCACGACCCTTCAAACCTGCCACGCAGTAACCGTGAAAAGTCAGAAAAAAGCATTGAGAATGCAGGCAAAGAAGTATCCTCAAGGGAGACAGAGATGTCCTAGTTGGCAAGAAGGTTGGCCAAGTCGTGTTGCGTTATTTACAAAGAAAAGGCCAAAGAAAGGAATCCAAGATGGCCGACGAGAAACCAGAAGGTTAAGTTGTTGTTCTAGTGTTGCATTCAGTTAGTTGCTAAGATACGCACACGCCGTTTGAGAGCTCCGCACTTCAACTGTGATCCGACAGAAACCAGATGTGCAGAGAGAGTGCGTCTTCTGAGGTAAACATTTCTGTGAGGAAAAACTAGACTCCGCATGCAGTTTTACAGATAACAAGTTATCAGCAGATATTAAAAGAAGAGAAAAGGCATTACCTGATTCAGAAAGTCTTTGAGTGTTTTAACAAATTTTTGGTTGAGAAGGACAGTCAAAAAACATTTGAAGGACATTTAGATATTTAAACAACAATCCGCTAATCTAGTCACAGATATTTAACAACGAACGTAAGAAGACTTCAATTAGAAGTTCAACATGCATTGTTTATATCAAGCACAAAAGCTACGTTTGTGACAACAACAATATTTCAAAGACATTTCAGAGGAATTATTTGCCTCGACTCACCCAAGAATAAAATAACAATTAACTATATATATATATATATATATATATATATATATAGCGACTCACCAGAATAGTGAGAACGTATTAAGAAAACGTATTCAGAACTGAAAATCTTATCAGTTGAGTCAAGCAGCAAACAACTCTTCATGTTACATAAATAACTATTCCACAAAGTTCATTGGTATATTCCCAATAAACATTTACATAGACAGAGAGAAGCAAAACCTCAGGGAGCTCAGGGTGAGAGAGTAAAATATTGAAAGTCAGAAAGAATTAATTGTAAATTAATAAGAACGCATAGTAACAAATAATGTTGTGTCCCTAGTAATTGTGAATGTGATATTTCAGGTGCCGTTTCCTTAAAGGAAAACAAAATGCATTTCAAAAACAAAAAATGAAATGTTTTTGTTTCATTTTTTCAGAGCAGGCAGTGTTCCGTAGGACCACTACCTGCTCTGAAAAAATGTTTTTACTGCCATTCACAAACGGGAAGGGGTCCCGTGGGGACCCATTCCCGTTTGCGAATGGGTTAGCACCAGTGTGACACTGGTGCTAACTGCGATTGCTTTGCGACTGCATTCGCGGTTGCAAAACAATCTTTCCTAATTGAGACTCACAATCCCTTTTTACGATTAGGTAAATAGTTTACCGAATCGCAAAAATGGGTTTCAACATACCAAAGTGCATTTTGCACGCCACAAACAGCCCGATTCGCTGTTTGCGATGTTCAAAATGCTACGTACATGTAGCCCATAGTGACAAAACTCATCGTTTATGATGGTTATTCTATATTTTGTCATTAGGAATTGTTTTATGATGGAACTGTTTGTTTTTGGTTTTCTTTTTTTGCTGTTCTACTTAGAAAGCTTAGATATCCAATGGTTCGAATATTGTCTTGGATAATGATGTTTCCACATAAGGGTCTGTGAGATTTGGAACATTTTTTTCTCTATGTTCATTTAGGGTCACACCCTAAACACAGGTGTATGTTATCAAAGAAGAGGATATTTAAACAAAGGGTTCGGATAAACTTGGGGCCTGATTTATACTTTTTTAGCCCCACATTTGCATCATTTTTTTATGCAAAAGTGGTGCAATCTTACAAAATATAATTGAATTTTGTGAGTTTGCGCTGCTTTTGCGCCAAAAAATGACGCAAATTTGGTGCTAAAAAAGTATAAATCAGGCCCTTGGTTGCTTACTCTTAAGTTGAGAAGTCCAGCGAAGGCCAAAAGAGTTGATGAGTTGAGTGTGAGAAAAGGCCTCTTTTTGTGATGGTTAACCCCCACATTTTGTCTGGTATGTGATGTAGCCTCAAAGTTGTTAGTGCACAGAGCCCCTCTGAACCAGATTCCCTAGGCCAGATCTCTTTCCCTAAAACTGTTGTGATGCATTGACACAATTGGAAACACCTTCAGCTGCCACTATAAGTCCCTAGAAAAGGGTACTTAGGTTCCCAGGGCATAGGGTACTAAGGGTAGGCCTGTGAGGGCAGCAGCACTGATTGTGCCACCCTCTAGGGCCATACATGCAGAAGCACCCAGCAATGCCATTGGTAAATCACCCCTCTGGCAGGCCCCCAGCCCAAAGGAATGGTGTACTATATAGTATGTGTGGGCACAGATGCATGAGCAATATGCCCATACTGCGTCCTTGCAAACCTGGGTCATGGTAGGTAAACAGGGCAGACATTTTAATGCATGTGCTGGACACTGGTCAATACGAGTTTCACAACTACATGATGGTTACCTTGAACCCTGGGTTGTTTGGTATCAAACAACTCATAATGATAAATCCAAACTGGTACCAGTATTGGATTTATTACAGAATGTAGCCAGGAGTCACCTTAGGGGTGCCCCATGGAAAAGCTCTCTACCCTGGCATTGTTGCTGGCCAGTCACAACCAGCCTGTCACCACCAGATAATATTCCGGTACACTGAGGTGAGAGATTCTGCTCTCTGGGATACAGAACAAAGCCCTTCCTTGGTGGAGGTGCTAACATCCCTACATTCACAAATGTGCACTTCCCTGCTGTGAAAAAACAGGGCTGATTGCAGAGGCCCCCTAACTTTTTGCCCCCATTTTCCACTTTTTTCTGGTGTTTTCCTGACTCTGATGGTGCCCTGGGTACTGCTAACCAGTCCCAGGGCCTGTGCTCTGTGTAAAATGGATATGCAAATTAGGCTAATTATAATTGGCTAAGTTAACCTACCTATAAGTCCCTAGTATATGGTAGGGCATGTAGGTTTAGGGACCACAGCATAGGTGGTGCCCCCATAGGTGCACTGCTGAGGTGCCCAGTGTAATTTTAAAGGCAGGCCTGCCTTGATGGCTGCTTTTAAATTAAAGTTATATGCAAATTCGACTTTGGAATTGAAAGTAGTTCCCAAGTCTTAAACTACCTTATTTTTACATATAAGTCACCCCTAAGGTGTGCCCTATGTGCCCCTAGGGCTGGGTGCCATGTAACTATAATCAGGGACTTTATAAAAATAGTTTTATAAGCCCTGGTGAGGTAAAAACAGCCAAATTCGTTTTTCCCTCATTGTAGTAAATGGCCTTCATAGGCTAGAATGGGGAGACTTTATTTTAATTTTTAAAGTCTCCTTAAATGATGCATACCAAGAGTTTGGTATCAAATTAATTGTTGTAATAAATCCCACAACTTCCAGTTGTGGGATTTAATATAACTTGTTCAGGTAAAGAGTTTTAAACTTTACCTGAAAAAGTTGCCAATTTCAGCCCTGCATTGATTTTGCTGCTGTGCTCTGATTGGCCAGCCTCAGCAGCTTGGCCAAGCTGCCTTGATGAGGTGTGAAGTGGCCTGGCTTCACACAAAGGAATGTGCCTGTGGGAAGGAATCTCCCCTCAGCAGATTGTGAGGCAGGAAGGGGGAGGGCTGCCAAACTGGTCTTCAAAGGCAAAGAAGGACATTTGGAGCAACCAGCAACACCCCCACATCCTGCAACCCCAGACAACTAGGTGCCCCCCTGATTAGATTAGGAGAGGGCAGGAGAGGGGTGTGTTTATGATTTTTAGCCACACCAGTGGGTGGGCTCAGCCAGATGTAACCTCCAAAAATCAGATTCAGCCATGATGGATTTTTAGAGAATGTTGCCTCCTGGGATTGATTTTTGCCACACTTCCCAGGAAGTGGTCATCAGAGGGGGAAGGACCCTGCACCTGATTGGAGAACCAGGACCCCCCTGCTTTTCACCCAGGAGCAAGGAAAAAACTGGCAGACCTGCACCCACACCTCAGTTCCCTACCACATCCAACAAGGAAGAACAACAGAAGAAGAAGGACTGCCCTGCTGGACCCCTAGCCTGCATCTGGAACCTGCACTCAGAAGGACTGCACCAGCTGCACACTTGGGCTTCACCACAAGAAGGACTTTGCCTGGCTTCAACTGGTTCAAGGAGGGACTCCCTGTTTGCTACAGGTGAAAAATTGCTATCCAGAGTCCCCTGCACCAACTCCTGAAGAAAGCGACCAGCTGACCACGGTCCAGTGGCCAAAAAGGAGTTTGCGCCAGGTGCATTCTGGGAGTTGTAGTCCGCACCCCCCAAGGACCATCTCAGAACTTCTGGACCCTTGGGGTGAGCTGTGGACCCCAAAAGAACCTTATAAGGACATCTGGGAGAAGCCCCAGAAATTTGGAGAAGTTTGGGCAACTTTTGTAAAAAAGCTCCATAGAGGGACCGACCCGCCGCGGCAACTCTAGCCGGCTTGCCTCAACCGCGACCCGGCCTGATTTGCTGGTTTGTCCCGGTAAAGAAAAATCTCAGAAAAAGAGACTAAGGGGGTCATTCTGACCCTGGCGGTCATCGACCGCCAGGGCCAACGACCGCGGAAGCACCGCCAACAGGCTGGCGGTGCTTCCTGGCCAATTCTGACCGCGGCGGTAAAGCCGCGGTCAGAAAAGGGAAACCGGCGGTTTCCCGCCGGTTTTCCCCTGGCCATAGGAATCCTCCATGGATTCCGACCCCCTTCCCGCCATCCTGTTCCTGGCGGTTCTTACCGCCAGGAACAGGATGGCGGGAAAGGGTGTCGTGAGGCCCCTGGGGGCCCCTGCACTGCCCATGCCACTGGCATGGGCTGTGCAGGGGCCCCCTAACAGGGCCCCATAAAGATTTTTAGTGTCTGCTTTGCAGACACTGAAAATCGTGACGGGTGCCACTGCACCCGTCGCACCCCTTCAACTCCGCCGGCTCCATTCGGAGCCAGCTTCATTGTTGAAGGGGCTTTCCCGCTGGGCCGGCGGGCGGCCTTCTGGCGGTCGCCCGCCGGCCCAGCGGGAAAGTCAGAATGACCGCCGCGGTCATTTGACCACGGTACGGTCTTCTGGCGGTTCCCTCCAGGCGGGCGGCTCCCGCCGCCCGCCGGGGTTGGAATGACCCCCTAAGTCCAAAGGTAAAAAGTTGACCGGGACCTCGCAGCCAGCGTATCCGAGGAGGGCTCCATGGACGTCGGATCAAGATCCAGGTTTACCCCGGTCGAAGGATTTTCACCTCGAAAAAACGACTAAGTCCGAAGGTAAAAATCTCCACCGAGGATTCCAGCATCGCGTATCCGGAGAAGGGCTCCAGGAGGTCGGATTGGACTGGCAGGTTCGTCCCTCTGAAGAAAATCTTCGAAAAAAAGACTAAGGGGGTCATTCTGACCCTGGCGGTCATCGACCACCAGGGCCAACGACGCGGAAGCACCGCCAACAGGCTGGCGGTGCTTCCTGGCCAATTCTGACCGCGGCGGTAAAGCCGCGGTCAGAAGAGGGAAACCGGCGGTTTCCCGACGGTTTTCCCCTGGCCATAGGAATCCTCCATGGCGGCGCTGCAAGCAGCGCCGCCATGGGGATTCCGACCCCCTTCCCGCCATCCTGTTCCTGGCGGTTCTTACCGCCAGTAACAGGATGGCAGGAACGGGTGTCGTGGGCCCCCTGGGGACCGGTCGCCCGCCGGCCCAGCGGGAAAGTCAGAATGACTGCCGCGGTCATTTGACTTGGGTACGGTCTTCTGGCGGTTCCCGCCCGGCGGGCGGCTTCCGCCGCCCGCCGGGGTCGGAATGACCCCCTAAGTGTAAAGGTAAACTTTCAACCGAGGCCTCCCGCGGCCTGTAGCCGAGCAGGGCTCCATCGCAGTCGGCCTTAAACTTTGACTTTGCCCCGGTCGAGGTGCAACCAGATGACCCGATTGGCGCTTTTTGTTTCTAGGCGCTAAAAAAAAACAAAAATCTTTAAAAATTCATATCTCCGGTTCCCCTTATCCGATTGTATTCGTTTTGGTGTCATTTTAAAGATAAAAATATAATCTATTTTTATAAATTGGTTTTGGGTTTTTAAACAGTTTCCTGTGTTTTATTGAATTACTGTTTTGTGATATTTGAATGCTTTACACTCTGTCTCCTAAATTAAGCCTTGACGCTCGTTGCCAAGCTACCAAGGGTTGAGCTGGGTTTAATTTACTGAGACCTAACTGGACCTTAGTGGAGGTTAGTGGCCTGTTGCTAAGTGTAGGTACCTACCTGCCCTTACCAATAACCCATTTTCCAACACCTGCTGATGAGCCTCGAAGGGCATACTGCCCTTAAAACTCAACCCCTAGGCCTGCTACTAGTGTCCGATGGTCACCCTCATTGCAAACCCCCAATTTTGGTGGGAGCAATTGGGGAAACAGACAAAGGGTAGGAGGAGGATCAGTCCTGGATTGCACCACCTCAGTGTGTTGCATGCAAGGTGACCTCTCCATGTCATCTTCCTCCATCTTGAATGGAATGAAAGTAGCCAACCAGGTGTAGGAAAGTGACCTCTGCTCACAGGAAGTGGCCACTTAATGGGTGTAGCCACCCTAAGGTAGATGACCGATTGGTCACTACTATGTACCCCCTAAAATGCCCACTAAATACAGTATTTAGTGGGCATCCCTAGACCAAGAAAGTATATTTGAAAGACAAGAGAAGACCAACAACAAAGAAGACCCAAGGCTCGAAAACTGAAGTCCTGCGGCACTGAGGAAAGGTGCAAACCCTACCTGCTGCACCCAGGTCTCAACAATCGCCGCTGAGGTATCGCTTAGACGTAGGATGGACTCTACAAACCCCCAGAAGACGTCCACTTTTCAAAAATCATCACAGATCTCCCTCCAGAGTGAAGGCATCAATCTGCAACACCAAGGAACAAAAGGCCCAGTGAAGGTCACGTCACTGACCGGCTGCTGACCAAGAAACCAGATGCTGCAGCTGGACGAAACGCCAGCCATCAGACCATAAGGACAAAACCTACCAGTGTGCTAAGTTTGGTGGCACTGTGCCCTCCAGTCGCCAGACCCTGCAATATCACTTGACACTGATAACCTCATGTCGGACACCCAGAAGGACAATTCATTCCAGACTGAAAAAAGACCTGGAGGAAGCCCCAGTCAAGGAACTTCAGGAACCACCTGGAACTCCCACTAGAGTTCTCCTGCTCACCTGTAAATGAACCTCAAACAGACCTACCTTCTGCTTTCAAGGTCACCTTTGCGCACAGATCCTGATCCAGCTGTGCCCTAATGGTCCCCCACCCCTGGCAACCTTGACACTCCAAGGGGACCCACTGGACTTACCTTTAAGTCCACCTAGGCAGTGGTCCCCTACAATGGTCTGGCACCAGCTCCATCGACTTTCTGCAGCTGCTCATGCTGGAATCAAGAATTGCCCGAACGTCTCCTGCTAGCTAAGGGTACCCATCAATGACCTCAATGTATCTGCAAAAGGAGACACTAGTAAACGCACTGCCTGATTTACTGTGAATTTTCCACATATTTCTCCATTGATTCCTATGGTACATAATTACACACAAAAAGACTATTGACATAGTTAAGAAAAGTGGTGCTGCACACAGTACAGCATCACTTGTCTTGTGCACTGTAGTGCCCCTCCTACTGCCACCACATATGCGCCATAATTAAAATAGGATGCACCATGGCACAGGTTAGGTAGCAATAGGGTCATTTTTTTATGCTATTGATGTACTCTACAGGAGTAGCGCCAACATTTCGTCCCTACTCCTGCAGAGTACATAGGGGCCAATGGTATTTAATGGCATGCCCCCTTTTAATGCCTGGTCTGAGCAGGGGTTAAAAGTGCCAAAGAAAATGACTGTGCCAATTTTTCTACCCCCCCCCCAATGGGAGAACTCCCCCTGGTTCAGTCATAATGTAGCACAAAGGTTTAATGTATGCATTGCACCACCTTTTAAATATAGCACGGTATTGTTTGCCTTCTAGCACCCCATTAGCTAATGTGGCGTTAGAAGGGTGCTAGTGGCTCTTAAATATGCCCCTAAAATTATTGCAACTATGAAAATTCATAACTTAAAAAGTACTTACCTGATATGGATGATCTTGGTCTTAAAAATGTTATACAAATTTGAAGTATTTTTGTGAATTGGTCTTGCATTATTCTTTGGAGTGCATGATCTCATTTATTGATACTGTCAATACAACAAATGCTTTGCACTTCTCTAGGATTAGCCTACCTGCTTGGCCAAGCTATCATAAAAATTAGAGCATTAGGTGGTCTAGTTTTTACTTCTGTAAACAAACGTGTGATTGCATGGATCCCATGCACAGTGTGCCTAGCTTTGCACACTACATAGAGGGCCAGCCTCCTACAGTGTAGACTTGGGGAGCTCTTAATCTGCTAATACTGATAAGTGGAAGTTTATTATGTGTTAATTTGTGTGTTGCCATTTTTATTTTGTTCTTATTAGGGACTCGTGTCAAATGGACTAATTTCCTAATGTGAAGGTGTGTGGAGAATCAAACTTAGGCCCCCATTACAACCCTGGTGGTAAATCCCACTTTCCACTGTGCTGAAGACCGCCAACATACCGTTGCAGCGGCAGAATTCAGCTACAGGTATTACGACCCACATCTCGGAATCCGCCACAATACAGACACGCACACAAGTCCGCCACACCAAAGGTCAGTGATAAACTGGTGATACCAAAACCTACACCGTCACGCCAACAAGAAAACGTCCACACTATAACAACCCACGAATCAACGTGGTGGTCTTAAAACCGCGATAATCCATTGGCGGTACACACTGCCACGCTTAAAACACACACATTTACAAAACACATCCACATTGGACAATTCAAAATACACACACCTGACACACATACACACACCACACCCACACACCCACAACACCTCAAGCAACACACACTAACACACACCCCCACACATCACAACAAACAGCACCTCACACATCACCCACACCACATCATGGCACCTCAAAGACACACCAGGTTTTCAGAGGAGGAGCTCAGGGTGATGGTGGAGGAAATCATCCGGGTAGAGCCATAGCTTTTCGGATCACAGGTGCAGCACACCTCCATTGCTATGAAGATGGAGCTATGGCGGAGAATCGTAGACAGGGTCAACGCAGTGGGACAGCATCCAAGAACACATGATGACATTAGGAAGAGGTGGAACGAACTACGGGGAAGGTGCGTTCAGTGGTATCCAGACACCAGATTGCTGTACAGAGGACTGGCGGTGGACCCCCTCTTCCTCCCGCACAACTAACAACATGGGAGGAGCAAGTCTTGGCAATACTGCATCCTGAGGGCCTCGAAGGAGTAGCAGGAGGATTGGACTCTGGTAATTCATATCTTTACTACTATATCTCCCACCCCACCTGCATGCCATCACATACCCCCGCCCTTACCCTCACTCCCATCAATCCATCATCTCACATATGTCCCACTATCACAACCCACACATCCCATTACCAAGGCCCTGCATGCAACACCTATGCATGGACCACCATCACCAAAGCATGTCCAGTACAGATACCCACACAGACCCCAAATCAACCATCACAAAAGGGTAAACACAATTATGCAAGCACAGGAGTAGGGGGTACCTCACCCAATGCACAAGATGGCACACGCAGATACTAAAACTATGCATTTACACCCCAACAGGACCCATACCCAACGTCACAGGACAGGAGGTGCCAGACATATCCAGTCCCCCCCACAGAAGAGGCCCACAGTGATGACAGCAGCTCTGCACGCCTGGATCAAGATGACCAGCCCGGCCCATCAGGGACCTCTGGACAGTCGGTTCCCCTGCCACTGTCACAAGCCACCACAGAACCTCCCCCCTCAGGAAACACCACCACAGCACCCACCCAGCGGGCCCATCCCTCTTTCCCCAGGACACGTCAATCAGCAGTGTGTCCACCACTACAGGGACCCCAGGCAAACCCACCAACCCAAGAAAATCAGGGACCTGGGGTCAGTGGCAGTGGGCACACGGTTCAGGGGACAGAGGCACAGGATAACAGGGAAGCTGGGAGGACTGCTGTGTAACAGGGGAAGGACAGGCCCAGGGAACCAACACTCCACGAGGCACTCTCAAACATCATGGGAGCATACTACCATTCCCAGGAGACCATGGGCACGGTACTGGCCAAGTTTCAGGAGACTCAGCGGCTGCAGGAGGAACACTACCTTGGGATCAGGGAGGACTTGAAGTCCATCAACAACACCCTGGTCACCATTGCAGGGGTGCTGGCAGACCTTGTCAACACCATGAGGGACACAGTGGCACTCAAACGGGCCCATGACACTAGCCTGGATGATGAACAGCGCTCCACCTCCGCCGGCGCTAGTGGACAGGACCAACAGGCCACCAGCACCCCACCCCCTGCAGAAGGAGAACCACCCCGCAAACGGTCCCTGAGATCCAGGAACAAGACAGAGAACATTGCCAAGACCCCCACCATGGAATAGGACCCTCCTGAATGTCACCCTTCTGTCCCACATTGTCACCCTGTCCACCTTAAACTGCCATTGCTCCCCTTCCTATGCCCCATTGGACAATGCACCTGTGAGACCAAGAGACTGGACTCTGCCATGGACAATCCTCCACCATTACCCCAGCCCATTGCACACACCCCTCCACTTCTTAGCACAGAAATAAACACCCTTGAATCACAAAACAATCTCCAATCTGTGCTTTCACAAATGTGTAATTGCAACATCTCTGAAATATAACAATGTCAATGTACTTCACGTACCAATGTTACACGGTTGTAGGGCAGCAGTAAAAATAGCAGAGGGAACAAAGTGGGACCCAGATCAGTGAAATGGAAAGCCAAAGTGACAAGTCAGGGTCCATACACAGAGGTAAAAAGGCAGATTTATGCTAGGTCCTACAATAGTATGAGATGTGGGAAGCAATTCCATCCTCTTACCTGTGTCTCACTTGACGTATTGCATGATGACGTTGTTATGGTTGTCTACATCTTCTTCTTCTGCCTCCTCTTCACCACTGTCCACAGGCTCCACAGCTGCCACAAGACCACCATCAGGCCCATCCTCCTGCACAAAAGGCACCTGGCATCGCAAAGCCAGGTTGTTCAACATACAGCAGACCACGATGATCTGGCACACCTTCTTCGATGAGTAGTATAGGGATCCACCTGCCAGATGGAGGCACAGAAGGCCGAAGGTACTCTCTATTATCCTCCTAGTTCGCCCATGTGCCTCTTTGTAGTGTTCCTCTGCTCTTGTCCTGGGATTCCTCACTGGGGTCAGTAGTCATGACAGGTTGGGATAACCAGAGTCACCTGCAAATATCGAGGGACAACTGTTAGACATCCTCCAAACATTAGGGAATCTCCCATACCCAGACAGCAAATGAAACTGTGTGGGGACTTTAGGCTCACCTATTAGCCACACACAGTGCCTCTGGAGTTGCCCCATCACATAAGGGATGCTGCCATTCCTCAAAATGTAAGCGTCTTGCACTGAGCCAGGATACTTGGCATTCATATGGGAGATATACTGGTCTGCCAAACACACCATCTGCTCATTCATAGAATGGTAGCTTTTGTGGTATCTGTACACCTGTTCATTCCTGCGGGGGCGGGGGGACAAATGTCACATGTGTCCTATCAATGGCACCAATGATGTTGGGGATATGTCCCAGGGCATTAAAGTCATCTTTCACTCTGGGCAGATCCTCCACCTGAGGGAAAAAGATGAAGCTGCGCATGTGTTTCAGCAGGGCAGATAACACTCTCGACAACACGTTAGAGAACATTGGCTGTGACATCCCTGATGCCATGGCTACTGTTGTTTGAAAAGAACCACTGGCCAGGAAATTGAGTACTGACAGGACCTGCACTATAGGAGATTGCTGACATCAGGTCTGGCTCCAACTAGGCACACAGTTCCTGGATTGTTGCACAATCAAGTCTGTAAGTGATAATTATGTGCCTGTCTTCCATTGTCGACAGGTCCACCAGGGGTCTGTACACCGGAGGATGCCGCCATCTCATCACCTGCCCCAGCGGACGTGCCCTATGGAGGAGAACGGTGAGCAGAGGGTCAAACACGACATAGGTTTCACAAGGCTGTTTAGCACAAACGTTAAATTTTCATTATGCGCCTTTGTCTGTCCGTATTCCTGGCCTAAATAGGTGTGACGCAGTTATTTGGCCTGCCATGTGGCACCCTGAAATGGCGGCTGCCTGACCTGTAAGGTGGGACAAGGGGAAATGATGTAACAGCGCTGGCGTTGTACAGCGGCACTGTTCTGCATTGGTTATCATTGGGCCTTATGGGTTCCAGGAGCCAGTAACGATGTACTCCGGTGGTGACAGTACGCACCACCGCGAACGTGACCGTCATTTTCTATCTGTTCACTCACTTGGGGCCATATGTACAAACACATTTTCCCATAGACACAGAATGGGCAAAACTGCTTGCTACATCTGGCCCTTGATCACTTGATACCTGACCTTCAACAGGAGAGGACCTACACTGCAATTGCTGCTGTGACTTGAGTCTGGAAGCGACAATGGCTACAGTGTCTGGGGAAAGGGCCCCTGCCTTCACTTCTGAGGAGTTGGACAGTCTAGTGGATGGGGTCCTCCCCCAATACACGCAACTGTACAGTCCTCCAGACAAACAGGTGAGTAAACTGTGTGCATGGTGGATGGCAATGATTGTATGGAGTGTCGTGGATGGAAGAGACAGGGGTGGGTGACAGGCCAGCATGTGAGGTTGGTGTGTGTATGTATTTCTGGACCAGGGTGGGAGGTTTATGGCCAGTGTGTGAGAAGAAATGTACCGGCTAGTAATATCCACTTTTACTTCACTTTTCCTCTAGGTCAGCACCACCAGAAGAAGGGTATTTGGCGTGCCATCGCCAAGGAAGTGCAGACCCTCGGGGTCTACCATAGACGGAGCACCCACTGCTGGAAAAGATGGAAGGACCTGCCCTGCTGGAGCAAAAAGACGGCGGAGGCCCAGCTGGGGATGGCGTCCCAACGCGGAAGGGGTGTCCGTCACACCATGGCCCCCCTGATGTAACGAATCCTGGCGGTGGCATATCCGGAGTTGGATGGGTGCTTGAGGGCATCACAGCAGCCACAAGGGGGTGAGTACACTCTCATTCAGCTGACTCTGCATGCTTGACGAGGTGTCTGGGTGGGGGAGGTGGGCTGTGGGTTCCCTTAGGCCAGGGCAGACGTGCAAAGGTAGATCCATTGATTTGCAGCCTCATTCCCAGTCCAAGCCCAAAGGTGGTATTTGCCCTCTACACCTACTCAGGTTCCTATGGCTTCCAGCTGTGCATAAAATGGTTCTCGAAAGAGTCCCCTATGGGCATGTGCTTTTCCACTGCCCTGTCAGTGCATGGCTTAGTGCATAGGGCTGCTCCCTGTGTGTTGTGTCCGCCAACGGTAGTGGTGTTGCAGGCATTGACCTTCTGTCTTACCCCACCTTTTCTTTTTGTCACCCTGTCCTTGTGTGCATTAGCATCATCTGGCAAAGGAGCAGTGACACCGGAGCAGGAGGGAGCTGCATCCCACATGGTCCTGGAGGGCAAAGTAATGGAGTCCGAAGGCACCAGTGGGACAGAGGGCGAGGAGAGCTCCACGGCGGGGACAGGAGCAGACTCCAGCGACAGTGACTCCTCTGATGGGAGATCCCTTGCAGTGGCGGGCACCTCTTTGCCCACTGCATCAACAGGTACAGCTGCCACCCCCCTACCAGCACCGCCCTCCCAGCAACCCCTCATCGAATTTCCCGTGCCCGCTCACCCAGGAGGGTGGGCATCTCCTTCACCCAGGCACCTCAGCCCCTGCCCCAGTAAGCCCTGCTGCCCTCAGCGAGGAGGCTATTGACCACCTGAGATCCCTCACTGTTGGCAATCAACCATTTTGAATGCCATCCAGGGTGTTGAGTGCAGCAAACAGATGCATACCTGGAAGGCATTCATTCAGGAGTGGTGGCCCAACAGAGAGCATTTAAGGCTCTGGCCTCAGCACTGATGGCAGCAATTGTCCCTGTGTCCAGTCTCCCCCCTCTAACTTCCTCTACTCAGACCCAATCCCTTCTACCTCAGCACATCCCAAGCACACCATCAGACCCGCATGTACACTCATCAACACACAAGAGTGGACATGGCAAACATAAGTACCACGTATCCCACAGGCATTCACACAAGCACCATCCCCATGCAGACACACCAACATCCACTGCCTCCACTGTGCCCCCCTCCTCCACATCCTCCTCTTCCCTCTCTGTCTCGTCTCCACTCACACCTACATGCACTACATCTTCATCCACTACCTCCATCTCCAGCACGCCCATCACCACACACCGCTCATGTGCAATCACCACCCCCAATACCATTCACACATCCCCTGTGTCCTCTCCCAGTGTGTCTGTGAGCCCTCCTCCCAAAGTATACAAACTCAGGCACACACCCACCCAACAGCCATCCGCCTCACAACAGCCTCCGGCCCATGCACCTTCACCCAAATTCAACAGATGTACACCTCATACAACCACTACCTCTTCCTCCACTCCCAAACACCCTCCATCGTCCCAGTGTGTCTAAGAAACTCTTCCTTGCAAACTTTTACCTCTTCCCTACACTTCCCCCCGTCCTTCCCCTTGGTCCAGGCTGTCCAAGTCCCAGCCCAGCACCTCAGCCATGTAATCATCCAGCACAGTGGTCTCAGCAAGTCTGGTCACATCGCGGGCGGCACCCATCAGGGCTGCCAGTGTGCCACCTAGCAAGGCCAAGGAGCAGGCCATTCCACCGCTTGCCAAGGTGAAGAAGGTGCCCATATGCCGGAGGGAGAAGCTGCACGTACAAGCAAGCAAAGGCTCCTCAAAGCCAAAAGGGGACAGTGGCAAGGCAACAGCAGTGACATCAAAGGTGGGGAAGGGACACAAGCCGAAGAGCAGGTTAGGACAGGGCACGGAGGCTATGGCTGAGGGATTAGAGTCACTTTTCAAAGTTTTCAAAAAGTTTGCAAAAAATGTTCTCTTTGTGCTTTCAAAAGTTCCAAAACTTTTTCTCTCTCTGTATTAAACCTTTTCTATCATTTCTGCAGTAGAGCTCATTCCCAAAATTGTTCAAGCAACCTATGAGAGTTTAAACTTTAAAAGTTTGAGAAGTCTCTGCATAGGTTAAAGCATTGGTAAGAATCCTACCAAAGACTTTCTGTTTAACCTTCTCCTAGAAAGTGACCAGAACCAGTCTGGCCCATCTCAGGAACAGGAGGTAGGAGTGGAGGGTGCCCAGTCAGACTCAGAGGAGTTCCCTGAAGAGATTGGGGAGGGTTCTTACAAAGACCTGCCATCTAGCAGGCCACCTAGTGACAGTGGTAGTGGGAGAGGGGCACACATTAGTAGGACATCTTTCACTCCTAAAGGCCAGGTTACTAGGGTCCAGCCAGTCAGGGACAGGTCTCTCTCTGCCAATTCCCAAATCTCCTCTGTATCTAAACATTCCCAAGCCTCCAAACCTGAGGATAACTTAATGGAAAGGAAACTCAGAAAGCTGAGGTTGGAAGAGGCCAGACTGAAGCTTAAACTGCAGCAGCTGGCCTTAGACAGGGACTCTCTGGATGTAGAGCGGGAAAGAGGGAGATTGGGGTTAGTTCCCCATGGTGGCAGCAGCAGTGTTTCTGATAGCAATCCTGTTAGAGAGCAAGATTCCAGAAATTTGCATAAGATAGCCCCCCCCTCACAAGGAGGGGGATGACATTAACAAATGGTTTGCTGCACTTGAGAGGGCCTGTATGGTACAGTTGGTTCCTCAAAGGCAGTGGGCTGCTATCTTGGGGCTATCTTTCACTGGTAAGGGTAGGGATAGGCTCCATACTGTCAGAGAAAGTGATGTTAATAACTACAACGTTTTGAAGGATGCACTCTTGGATGGATTTGGCTTAACCACTGAACATTATAGGATTAGACTGGACAGACTTTGTAGACTGTTCAGTGAAGGCCTTGGAGAGTTGGTTGCATGGCAGTAAGGTGAATGACTATGAAAGCCTGTATAATCTTATCCTGAGAGAGCATATTCCTAACAATTGTGTGTCTGATTTGTTGCACCAGTACTTGGTAGACTCAGATCTGACCTCTCCCCGAGAATTGGGAAAGAAGGCAGACAAATGGGTCAGAACAAGAGTGAACAGAAAAGTTCATACAGGAGGTGACAAGGATGGCAAGAAGAAAGAGGGTGAAAAATCTCAGGATAACCATGGGGATAAGGGTAAAACTAAAGACCCTTCTTCAAATCCTAAACACTCTTCAGGGGGTGGGGATAAATCCACTACCTCAGTCCTTGGCAGGATGAAGCACTCTGGGTACCAAGCCCCCTCCAGAACCAGTGGAAAAAGGCATCCACTACCTCAGACCTTGGCAAGATGAAGCACTCTGGGCACAAAGCCCCCTCCTGAACCAGTGGAGTATCACATCTATTACCTCAGTACTTGGCAGGATGATGCACTCTGGGCACAAAGCCCCCTCTAGAACCAGTGGAGACTGTTATCCACTTGAGAGACTGTGACTTTACATTCCCCAGGATAAAGCAGTGGGCAAACCACCCACTGGAGAGACTTGAGAGACTGTGGCTTTGCACTCCCTAGGATAAGGCAGTGGGCAACCCACCCACTGGGGAGACTTGAGAGACTGTGGCTTTGCACTCCCCAGGATAAAGCAGTGGGCAAACCACCCACTGGAGGGACTTGAGAGACTGTGGCTTTGCACTCCCCAGGACCAATCAGTGGGCATGGAGCCCCCTCGTGGAGCAGCGGCGTCATCCGTTCATCGGGCTGAGGTGCACCCCCTCCCCCTGAGGTGCCTGTTTATTTTCCATCTGATGCCCCTGCAGTGTTCTCTCCGTTTCAAGTCAGGTATCTTATGTGGGCTTCGCCCATGCATTTTGGGACATTGATCCACGGAAAATGATTTCATTAATATCCGGACTTGTGTAGTTGTTGTACATATTTGTATATTCTGATATTTGAATTTGGCCTACCTGATATTTCAATGTTTATACTTGTTACAATCATTTCACTTTGTCCTTGCATTCTTCCAGGGGGTGACGGGGTGAATATTTAGGGGCATATTTATACTCCGTTTGCGCCAAATTTGCGTCGTTTTTTTGGACGCAAATTCGGCGCAAAATGAACGCCATATTTATACTTTGGCGTTAGATGCGTCTAGCACCAAAGTAGGAGTAAGGAGCGTCATTTTTTTGCGTGAACGCCTTCCTTGCGTTAATGAGATGCAAGGTAGGCGTTCCCGTCCAAAAAAATGACTGCGACGCAAATGCGTCGTATTTATACTCTCGGGCAAAAATCACGCCCGGGAGTGGGCGGGTCAAAAAAACCCGCATTTGCGCCGCTTTTTAACGCCTGGGTCAGGGCAGGCGTTAAGGGACCTGTGGGCTCAAAATGAGCCCACAGCTGCCCTCCCATGCCCCCAGGGACCCCCCCTGCCACCCTTGCCCACCCCAGGAGGACACCCAAGGATGGAGGGACCCACCCCAGGGACATTCAGGTAAGTTCAGGTAAGTATAAATATTTTTATTTTTATATTTTTTTTGTGGCATAGGGGGGCCTGATTTGTGCCCCCCTACATGCCACAATGCCCAATGACCATGCCCAGGAGACAGAAGTCCCCTGGGCATGGCCATTGGGCAAGGGGGCATGACTCCTGTCTTTACTAAGACAGGAGTCATGTAAATGGCGTCTGGGTGTCGTTAAAAATGGCGCAAATCGGGTGGAGGCGATTTTTTAGCGTCAACCTGACTTGCACCATTTTTAAGACGCCCTAACGCCATTTTTCCCTACGCCGGCGCTGCCTGGTGTACGTGGTTTTTTTCCACGCACACCAGGCAGCGCCGGTCTGCTTGCGCCGGCTAACGCCATTCAATAAATACGGCGCCCGCATGGCGCTTCAGAATGGCGTTAGCCGGCGCAAAATTTTTGCCGCTAAACTGCGTTAGCGCAGTTTAGCGTCAAAAAGTATAAATACGGGCCTTAATGTTGCTGCATATATTTGTGTGTATGGTATTGTGGGTGAGGGTGGGGGTGAGTGTGTTGCATGTTGCATGTGTGTGTCACTCTCTTTTCCCTCGCCCCTCCCCTGTGTGCTAGGTACAGAACTCACTGTGGTTGTCGCCGGCGTCTTTGCCGCTGCTGATGCAAGAGGAGGTAGACCAGCATCGGCAGGACCAGTAACTCAGGCTCCATGGTGTCCTGGTTGTTCGTAAAGTGTTGAAAGGTGAGTGGTTTCCGTTCCAAGTACTGTTTTCTGCCATGCTTTTGATGGCGTTGGTACCACCCCGGAAAAGGTGGCTGATAGGCGTATTGTAATACAGTGGGCGGAACCTTATCTTCGGCCTGTCTGTTGGTGGTTTCCGCTGCAGTGTTTGTTTCTACCGTCGTGGCGGTCGGATAGTTAAAGGGGCTGTCTGTGTTGGCAGTTTCCGCCATGGTCGTGATGCACTTTTTTTTTCGCCGGCCTGTTGGCGGTATTACCGCTGCTTTAACACCAACCGTCAGGGTTGTAATGAGGGCCTTAGTGCTTAAAAGGTATGATTGCATATATGTAGTTAGGGGAAGGAAAAGATGACCCCCTTTTAGGGATATAGCTCATGGTGATTTAAGTTTGTAGTTGATTCGGGAAATTGACATCAGTTACCAGTCACCTAAGTGGTCTCACAATGCTATGGAGTTTAGTACCAGTCTGTTGCAGTATACATTGTTTTATTATGATTGCAAGTGTGCATGAAGATCTTTTCCCAGTTGTAGGAAAGTACCATCATTCTTACCTGCATGCCAGTATGTTTTTGCCTGTCTCACTGGGATCCTCCTGGTCAGGACCCCAGTGCTCATAGTTTATGGCCTAATGTGTGTGTTGTGTATAGTGCTTAAATGTGCCACTGAGGCTCTGCTAATCAGAACCTCAGTGCTTATGCTCTCTCTGCTTTTAAATGTGTCACTATAGGATAGTGACTTCATTTACCAATTTCAATTGGCACACTGGACCCCCCTTATAAGTCCCTAGTACATGGTACTTAGGTACCCAGGGCATTGAGGTTCTAGGAGATCCTTATGGGCTGCAGCATTTCTTTTGCCACCCATAAGGAGCTCAGACAAACCCTTTCACGGGACTGCCACTGCAGCCTGTGTGAAATAGGGCACACATTATTTCACAGCCATTTTCACTGCACTTAAGTAACTTATAAGTCACTTATATGTCTAACCTTCATTTAATGAAGACTAGTTTCAAGTTACTAAGTGTGAGGGCACCCTTGGACTAGCAAAGGTGCCCCCACATAGTTCAGGGCCAATTCTCTGGACTTTGTGAGTGTGGGGACAACATTACACGCATGCAGTACATATAGGTCAATAGCTATATGTAGCTTCACAATGGTAACTCAGAATATGGCCATGTAAGGTGTCTAAGATCATGGAATTGTTTCCCATTTCAAACCTGGAATTTGCAGATCCAATTTCTTGCATCCTGGGGGCTCCACCATAGACCCCCAGTACTGCCAAACCAGCTTGCTGAGGCTTCCACTGCAGCTATAGCTGCGGCCACCTCACAGACAGGGTTCTGCTCTCCAGGCATCTGAGCAGCTCAGCCCCCAGGAAGACAGAACAATGCATGACCTTTGGGAGGGGGTTGTTACACCCTCTCCTTTTGGAAATAGGTGGTACAGGCTGGGGAGGGGTAGCCTCCCCAGCCTCTGGAAATGCTTTGAAGGGTGCTGATGGTGCCCTCCTTCCATAAGCCAGTCTACAACGGTTCAGGGACCCCCAGTCCCTGCTCTGGCATGAAACTGGACAAACTGACCACTACCCTGTCCATCACCACCCCGGGGATGGTGTCCAGAGCTCCTCCAGTGTGTTCCAGACTTCAGCCATCTTGTTTTCCAAGGTGTGGGGACACTCTGGAGGCCAGTGCCAGCAGGTGACATCAGAGACCCCTCCTGATATGTCCATACCTGATAAGGTAGCCAATCCCCCTCTCAGGGCTATTTAGGGTCTCTCCTTTGGGTTCTCTTCAGATTCTACATCAAAGTTTCCCGCAGGAATCCTCTGCAACTATTACTTCATCCTCTGACCTCGGATCAGCCGCCAACTGCTCCAGGAACCGGTGTAACAGCAAGAAAGTATCCATAAGGGCTACTTTTCTTCTGCAACTTCAGCTCCAGCTAGCAACTCCAACAGATTCCACAGTGTGCACGCTCTAGGAACACCCTGTCTTCACCCTGCACCAGGAGGACCGAAGAAATCACCAGTGGAGGGATGGAGTCACTCCCCTGCTCAAGCAGGCACCTTCTAAGTTGACAACTGGCTCTCTTGGACTCCTCTCCTGGTGACGAGTGTGCTCCTTGGAACACAGAGGGTGGACCCCTTCGACACAGCCTGTCCTGAGGTCCTGCTGTCCCAATTTGGAGGAGGTAAGACTTTGCCTTCCTTGAGAATGACAGTACAACTGTGCACTATTTGCTAAATGTATTCATGCACAGCCTGGCTCAGGTCCCCAGCACTCTATCCTGCGATGCTCCAAACGCTGAGTTGACTTCCAGCGGCGTGGGACCCTGCTTTCTAGTGCTGCACCAACTGCATTTTGCACCTCCTTTGTCCCCGTGTCCTGGGACTCCCATGGGTGCTATCTGATCTTCTGAGGGCTCTCTGATGTGCTGAGAGTCCACTCTTCCTCCTCACACAGAGTTGAGGTCCCCAGGTCCCTCCTGGGTCCAGACAGCACCACTTTGACTTTGCCAGAACCAAGGCTTGTTGGAGGAATCCGGTGCCAAAAATCACCTGCATCCAACTTCTCTCTGTGGGACATTCAGTGCATAGTGCAGGAACCCGCTGACATCTTCCTTGGGTGCATTTCTGCAGTCTTCGCCAACCAGGGACTATTCTTTTGCACCCTCTTCTGGATTGCCAGGGGCTCCTGCCCTTCCTGGAACTTCTTTCGACTTCTGAACTTGGTCTCCCTCCTTTGCAGGTCTTCAGGTCCAGCAATCCACCATTTGTTGTTTGCATTCTTGCTTGGTTCTTGCAATAACTCTAGTCACAACTTCTAGTGTGTCCTAAGGAAACTTGCAGTAACTTTACTCCTACTTTCCTGGGCTCTGGGGTGGGGTATTTTACTTACCTTTGCTGTATTCTTACTCTCCCAGCGATTCTCTACACACTACACTTATCTTGGGGGGAATTTGTGATTTGAATTCCACTTTCTTAGTATATGGTTTGTGTTGCCCCTACACCTATTTTCTCCCATTGCATTCTATAGCATTTCCTATTGTTTGCACTATTCTATGTATAATTACTTACCTTATTTTGGTGTCTAGTGTATATATTGTGTATAATACTTACTTCCAGAAAGAGTATTGCCTCTAATATATTTTTGGTCTTGTGTCACCCAAATAAACTACCTTTATTTTTGGTAACAATGAGTATTGTCTTTACTTGTGTATATGTACTGTGTAACTATAAGTGGTATTGCATAAGTGGAATGTCTCCTAGTTCAGCTTAAGTTGCTTTGCTCTAGCTATATCTATCAGCCTAACCTGCTAGAACACTACTACATTTCACTAATAAGGGATAACTATACCTGGTGTAAGATGTAAGTACCCAAGGTACCCATTACAAACCAGGCCAGCCTCCTATACCAGTCGTCTAATTGTTCAGAGATTTAGGGCCATATGTACGAACACATTTTCCCATAGACACAGAATAGGCAAAACTGCTTGCTACATCTGGCCCTTACTTGTGAGAAAGTCATCCTTTTAGCCCTTATCACCCGCAAACCTTTTGACTGATACTGGTGGTTACTGACTCTGATTATCACCTGGGCACTGCTAACCAGCCCCATGGCCAGTGCTCTATTTAAAATAGTATACGCAAATTAGGCATTCTTATACTTGCCTCTGACAACCTACCTATAAGTCCCTAGGATATGGTAGGGCATGTAGGTTTAGAGGCCCTTGCATAGTTAGAGCCACCATGGGTGCACTGCTGTGGGGGTCGGGGGTCATTTTAAAGGCAGGTCTGCCTTCTTGGCTGCTTTTATAGTAAAATGAATCCCAATTTCCACTTTGGAATTAAAAGAACTTTCAGACTCTCAAACGACCCTATTTTTACAAATGTCAACCATAGGGTCTGCCCTAGGTGCCCCAAGGGTTAGGTTCAGTGTAAACAAAAGCAGGGCCTTTATAAAATATGTTTATAAGCCCCTGAGAGGGGAAAACAGCCAGATTCATTGTTGACCATTGTAGTACATGAGTTCCATAGGCTAACATTGGGAGGCATTTTAAAAAAAAAATAGTCTCCTCTCAGCTAGAAACAGAGCTAAATATATTATGTTTGATATCACATCAAAGTTGGAGTAAATCCAACAGCTTGCCAATGATGGATTTATTATAGTTAGTACAGAGAAATAGTTGTAGAACTCTTTTTGACCTATGATGTCTTACCTTAATGAAGTGTGAAGTGGCCTGGACTGAAACAAAGGATCCATCTGGTGAGAGGAGAACTGCTGCAGCAGATGGCAGAGCTGAAAGGAGACACAGGGGGTCATTCTGACCTCGGCGGTAAAAGGCGCTTACCGCCGGTCAGAAGACCGCCATAACACCGCCGCGGTCGCGGTAAACCGCCACGGTCATTCTGACCCGCAACTGGCAAACCGCCAAAAACCTGACATCAACAAAATTCCGCCACACCAACGGCCAGCGAAAAACTGGCGATGACCAAACCTCCACTGTCACGCCAACAGAAATACGCCCATGCCATTCCGACCCACAAATCCCCGCAGCGGTCTTTCAACCGCGGTATTCCATTGGCGGTACACACCGCCGCGGTCAAAATACACACACCTTTACAAAACACTACCACATTGGACAATTCAAAATACACACACCTGAGACACATACACACACCACTCCCACACACCCAATACAATATAAAACACACACCCACATCACCCACAAACCCTTACGACCACAATTGCAACTGAAGGACAGAGAGAGACAGCACAGAATAGAGTAGACCATCACACAGAGGCAAATCACAACATCACCCACACAATATCCACGCACAAAACACCATACACCACCACACTCACCACACTCTACAACATATACACCACCCCTCACCTCATCCACACCACCCCATGGCACCCCAAAGACACCCCAGGTTCTCTGACGCAGAACTCAGGGTCATGGTGGAGGAAATAGTTCGGGTAGAGCCCCAGCTCTTCGGGACACAGGTGCAGCGCACCACCATTGTCAGGAAGATGTAGCTATGGCAAAGAATAGTGGACAGGGTCAACGCTGTGGGACAGCATCCACGAAATCGGAACAACATCAGGAAGCAGTGGAACGACCTACGGGGGAAGGTGCGTTCCATGGTATCAAGGCACAACATCGCGGTGCAGAAGACTGGCGGCGGACCCCCACCTACTCCCCCAGAATTCACAGCATGGGAGGAGCAAGTCTTGCACATCCTGCATCCTGAGGGCCTCGCAGGAGTAGGCGGAGGAATGGACTCTGGTAAGTCAAATCTTCACTACTTCATTCCCCCCACCCCACCTGCATGCCAAATCATACCCCCACCCTAACCCCCACCCCCATCACACCAACTCCTTGCAAATGGCTCACCATCACAACCCACCCATCCCAAAACCTAGCCCTGCATGCGTCCCCAAAGCATGGACACCCATCACCAAAGCATGCCCACTGCACATACCCATCTCCCCCACAAGCCACCATCACAAAAGCCCCCCACAAGGGAATGCCAGCACTGGGGTACACGGCCACCCACCCATTACACGAAATGCACACACAGAAGCAATAACCATACTCTTATACCCCTGCAGGACCCGAACGCCACCACACCGCCCAGGAGGGTCCAGAGATGTCCATCCCACCCCCAGAAGAGGCCCCCAGTGATGACAGCAGCTCTGTCTCCCTTGACCCAGATGACCAGCCTGGGCCATCGGGGACCTCGGGACAGTCGGTTCCCCACATACAGCCACAGGCTACAGCAGACCTAACCCCCTCTGGGAACACCAGCACAGCTCCCACCCAGCGGACCCATGCCTCTGTCTCCAGGACACGTCAATCAGCGGTGTGTCCACCACTAAAGGGCACCCAGGTTGACCCACCACCCCAACAACAACAGGGACCTGGGGGCAGTGGTAGTGGGCACACGGTCCAGGGGACAGAGGCCCAGGGAAACAGGGGAACTGGGAGGGCTGCACTGCGACAGGGGGGGGACAGGCCCAGGGAACCCACTCTCCAAGAGGCCCTCTCCTCCATCATGGGAGCATACCACCGCTCCCAGGAGACGATGGCTACGGTACTGGCCAGGTTCCAGGAGATCCAGGTACTGCAGGAGGAACAGTACATGGGGTTCAGAGAGGAACTGAGAAACATTAGTTCCGCAATGGGGACCATTGTCATGGCTCTTAACCAGATAGTCACCACATTGCGGGACCATGTGGCACCACAAAGGGCCCCTGTCACTAGCATGGACCAAGACCAGGCTACCACCTCCGCCGGCGCTAGTGGACAGGAGGCCCCCACACAACGACAGGCCACCAGAACCCACCTCCTGCAGAAGAAGAACCACCCCGCAAGCGGTACCTGAGATCTCAGAAGAAGACAGAGTAGGATGCCAAGACCCCCGCCAGCAAAGGATAACCCCTGATGTCATCCCACTGTCCCACATTGTCACCCTGTCCAAACTTAAACTGCCCCTGCTCCATCCTTCCACAGGCATATGGACAATGCACCTGTGAGACTGAAAACTGGACTCTGCCATGGACATTACTCCACCATCACCCATCACCGGTTTTCAATCATGTCCCTAAATTTAGCACTTTAATAAAATCACTTATTGCACTTAAAAAATCTGGAGTCTGCTTGTATTTTGAACAAATGTATTAGACATAACGGTGCCAAAATGTTCAGTTACATTGTGATGACAACATACCACTGTCACACAGCTGTAGTCCATGGGAAAACAAAGCAGAGGTCACGCAGTGGGGCCCACAGCTCTGAAAACGGAAGGGAAAGTCACAACTCAGTTAACAGAAACTGGGGGGAAACACAGACAGTAGAGAGGCAGGAGACTTTAAGTAAATGTAAAATGGCGGGGTTGATTCGTACCTGTGTGCTACTGAAAATACTGTTGTATCACTGTGTCCCTGTTGTCTGTGTCGTCCCCGTCGTCTTCCTCCTCTTCACTCTCCACAGGCTCCACAGCTGCTACAACACCACCATCTGGACCATCCTCCTGCAGGAAAGGCACCTGGCGTCGCAAAGCCAGGTTGTGAAGCATACAGCAGGCCACGATGATATGGCACACCTTCTTTGGTGAGTACATTAGGGATCCACCTGTCATATGCAGGCACCTAAACCTGGCCTTCAGGAGGCCGAAGGTCCGCTCGATCACCCTCCTAGTCCGCCCATGGGCCTCATTGTAGCGTTCCTCTGCCCTGGTCCGGGGATTCCTCACTGGGGTCAGTAGCCACGACAGGTTGGGGTAACCAGAGTCACCAATTAGCCACACACAGTGTCTCTGTAGCTGTTCCATCACATAAGGGATGCTGCTATTTCGCATGATGTACGCGTTATGCACTGACCCAGGGAACTTGGCATTTACATGGGAGATGTACTGGTCAGCCAAACAGACCACCTGGACATTCATCGAATGATAACGTTTTCGGTTCCTGTACACCTGCTCACTTTCACTGGGGGGAACCAAAGCCACATGGGTCCCATCAATGGCACCAATGATGTTGGGGATATGTCCAAGGGCATAGAAATCACCCTTCACTGTAGCCAAATCGCCCACCTCAGGGAAAAGAATGTAGCTCCGCATGTATTTCATCAGGGCAGACAACACTCTGGACAAAACCTTAGAAAACATAGGCTGAGACATCCCTGATGATATGGCCACTGTTGTTTGGGATGATCCACTTGCCAAAAAATGGAGTACAGACAGCACCTGCACCAGAGGGGGAATCCCTGTGGGTTGGCGAATGGGGGACATCAGGATCGGCTCCAGCTGGGCACACAGTTCCTGTATAGTGGCTCGGTCAAGTCTGTATGTCAGTATGACATGTCTTTCTTCCATTGTCGACAGGTCCACCAGCGGTCTGTACACAGGAACATTCCTCCATCTCCTCGCAAGTCCCAGCGGACGGTGCCTAGGAAGGACAACATGGAGCACAGAGTCAAGCAACCCACAGGTACGTAACCACAGCTTGCACAGAACACGATTCGCTATGCATTGAATGGCTTGTATGAGTGGCAATGCAACGCCTAGGCCTGTGTGACGCAGTAGAAATTAAGCCATGTGGCTGCCTGACCTGTGAAGTGTGACAATGGGATGTGAGGTCAATGCGCTGGCGTGGCACACCGTGGCGGTAGGCGGTCGAAGACCGCGGCGCAAAGCAGCATTGGTTAACATTGAACCCTATGGGTCTCAGGAGCCAATGACGATGTGCGCCGGCGGTCGCGGTACGCACCGCCGCGGGCGTGACCGCCATTTTCTCTCTGCTTAATCACTCGAGACCTGATCATCCACAGGAGAGGACCTATACTGCAAGTGCTGCTGTGACCTCGGTCTGGAAGAGACAATGGCTGCTGCGACTGGGGAAAGGGCCCCTGCCTTCACATCTGAGGAATTGGAGAAACTTGTTGATGGGGTCCTCCCCCAGTATGCGCTACTCTACGGTCCTCCAGACCAACAGGTAAGTACACTGGGACCATGCTTTGTGGGCAATGCCTGGGTTGAGTGGGGTGAATGAACGACGGTGCGGAGGGGAGCGTATGAGGCATGCATCAAACGACGGATGAGAGCATGTGCCACATGGCAAGTGTGGGGATGGGTGGACACTCACATCGAGCATGCCGAAAATTCTGATATTGTATTTTCTCTCCCTGTACGTGTCACATAGGTCAGCGCCCATCAGAAAGTTGACATTTGGCGTGCCATCGCCAAGGACGTCCGGACCCTGGGGGTCCACAACAGACGGGGCACCCACTGCCGCAAGAGGTGGGAGGACATCCGCCGCGGGAGCAGAAAGACCGCGGAGGCTCTGCTGGGGATGGCCTCCCAACGTAGGAGGGGTGCCACGCGTCAATTGACCCCCCTGATGTCTCGGATCCCGGCGGTGGCCTACCCAGATTTGGATGGGCACGTGAGGACATCACAGCAGACACAAGGGGGTGAGTACACTCTCATTCTGCTGACATGCGCGCAGTGGAGGTGTCTGGGTGGGGGAGGAGGGCTGTGGGTATTCCTAGGCCAGGGCGATTTCTGTAGGCTAGGCCCCTCCGTAAGGCATGGCCCTGTGCCCCCGCCCCCCACCTCTGTAGGGTGCCAAGTACAGCTATCCATGGCCCTGTGTCACCTATGTGTGCAGTTGTCATCCATAGGCTTGTAGGCCATGTTCCACTGATTGAGTAGTGTACCCCAAGTGTGCGGCGTAGTGCAGGGGGCTTCTGTGTCTGTCCTCTCCGCCAACTGTGTTGCCAATGCATGCACTCAACATGTCTTTATTCTCCCCCCCCCCTTTTTTGGTCTGCTCTTCCTGTTCATGTGTGCATTAGCATCATCTGGCGGAGGAGAAGTGGCATTGGAGCACGAGGGAGCTGCATCTCACATGGCCCCGGAGGGCCATGCAACGGACTCTGATTTGACCAGTGAGACGGAGGGCGAGGGGGGCTCCACAACGGGGACACGTGGAGACATCAGCGACACCGACACGTCCTCGGAAGGGAGCTCCCTTGTGGTGGCGGCAACATCCGTGCCCACCGTAACAACAGGTACAGCCGCCACCCAGCTCACCAGCTCCGCCCTCCCAGCAGCCCCTCAGCGTTCGCCCCGTGCCCGCTCGCACACCAAGGCGGGCATCTCCTTCGCCCCAGGCACCTCAGGCCCTGCCCCAGTTACCCCTGCTGCCCTCAGTGAGGAGGTCATCGACCTCCTCCGGACGCTCATTGTTGGGCAGTCTACCCTTTTGAATGCCATCCAGGGGGTGGAAAGGGAGGTGCATCGGAGCAATGCATACCTGGAGGGCATTCATTCGGGTGAGGCTGCCCATCAACGATCGTTCAACGCTCTGGCCTCAGCACTGACGGCAGCCATTGTCCCTGTCTCCTGCCTCCCTCCTCCAACTCCCTCCACCCAGTCCCACTCCCCTGTTCCTCTGCCTATCCCAGACACACCTACAGACCAGCCTGCACACACCTCAACACCCAAGGTCAGCTCATCCAAACATAAGCACCACACATCACAGAAGCATTCACACAAGCAACATCCACATGCAGACATGCCAACAGCCACTGCCTCTTCTGTGTCCCCCTCCTCCTCGTCTCCCTCCTCCCTCCCTGTGACGTCCCAACTCACACTTGCATGCACCACTTCATCAGCCACTACGACCATCACCAGCACACCCACCAGAACACTCCGCACACGTGCAGTCACCACCCCCACTGCCATTTACACGTCCCCTGTGTCCTCTCCCAGTGTGTCTGTCACCCCCTCTTCCAAACCACACAAACGCAGGCAGCCACCCACCCAACAGCCATCCACCTCACGACAGCCTCTGTCACAAGCACCTGCACCCATAGACAGCACACTTGACTCTCCTACAACCACATCCTGTTCCTCCACTCCCATACCCACTGCACCTACCCTTCCCATTGCTCCTAAAAAGTTATTCCTCTCCAAAATTAACCTCTTTCCATCACCTGACCCACCCCCTCCATCTCGTAAAAGTCCAATCTGCACCTCAGCCACCACAACCCCTCGACCTACAAGGACCATAGTCCAGGGATATTGGAGTCCCCCACCTTCGAGGGCAGCCACATCGGCCAGCAGCAAAGGGACAGCCAGCCCACCCCCTGGGAAAAAAACAAAAAAAGCCAAGGGCCGGCGCGAGAAAACAGAGACGGCAGCCTCCACAGGCACCACCCTGGCACCGTCAGGGAGTGGGGTGCCACCTGGCCCATCTCCAAAGGGAGGCAAGGGCCACAGAGGATCAGGCAAGGATGGCAAGGGCAGCACGGCCGACAAGTCCGGCAGCAGGCGAGCTGCCCAGGAGGGCCCCACCAGCCCCATTCCGTGGGTGAAGGAGGACACCCACGGGCACGGGCCACCTGCACAGGAGGGCCCAGCAAGCGAGAAGTCGGATGGCGAGTGAACACCATCTATTGGCCGGATCTGGTGCCCTGGAGACACATGTGAAGCACCGCTGAACAGGGCACCGCCGTGTCAAGAACCGCTGAACAGGGCCCTTCAAGACAAGCACCGCTGAACAGGGCACCGCCGTGTCAAGAACCGCTGAACAGGGCCCTTCAAGACAAGCACCGCTGAACAGGGCACCGCCGTGTCAAGAACCGCTGAACAGGGCCCTTCAAGACAAGCAGCGCTGAACAGGGCCCTTCAAGACAAGCACCGCTGATCAGGGCACCGCCGTGTCAAGAACCGCTCCGCTTGGCACTTCATCTCAAGCACCGCTCCGCATGGCCCTTCATCTCAAGCACCGCTCCGCTGGGCCCTTCATCTCAAGCACCGCTCCGCTGGGCACCGCCGTCTCTGCACCGCTCCGCTTGGCCCTTCATCTCAAGCACCGCTCCGCTGGGCCCTTTCGCTCCGCTGGGCCCTTCATCTCAAGCACCGCTCTGCTGGGCTCCGCCGTCTCTGCACCGCTCCGCTTGGCCCTTCATCTCAAGCACCGCTCCGCTGGGCCCTTCATCTCAAGCACCGCTCCGCTGGGCACCGCCGTCTCTGCACCGCTCCGCTTGGCCCTTCATCTCAAGCACCGCTCCGCTGGGCACTGCCGTCTCTGCACCGCTCCGCTTGGCCCTTCATCTCAAGCACCGCTGACACATTGGCAGAAGGGGCAGGCCCGGATCAGTGTCTGACAGGGCTGCACGATACACTCTGGGCACCAAGAGTCCTCAAGTACCGCTGGAGTCTGTCATCCACTTGTGAGACTGTGGCTTTGCACTCCCCAGGATGGCACAGTGGGCAAGCCACCCACTGTAGAGACTTGAGAGACTGTGGCTTTGCACTCCCCAGGATGGCACAGTGGGCAAGCCACCCAATGTAGAGACTTGAGAGACTGTGGCTTTGCACTCCCCAGGATGGCACAGTGGGCAAGCCACCCACTGTAGAGACTTGAGAGACTGTGGCTTTGCACTCCCCAGGATTGAACATTGGCCGTGGAGGCCCCTCGTGGATCTGGCGTCGTGGACTCATGTGGCTGAGGTGGCCCCCCTTCCCTTCCCCCTGAGGTGCCTGTAGTTTTCCTATCTGATGCCCCTGCAGTGTTCTCTCCAAAGGATTTGGGTCTCATGTGTGGGCTTTGCCCATGTGTTGAGGACCATTGGCCCACGTACAATGACAGAAAGCCAATTCTGACGGGACAATATACATATGTGTATATAGTTATGGGATGTTCGTCTTACTTATTTACTTTGCCTTACAATATATTTGTATTACAATTACTTATTATTTTGTCTTTACATTCTTCTGGGGAGTTTGGGTGGGGGGTGTCACTCTGAGTTGTTGCTCTGCATTGGTGTGTAGGTAGTTGGGGGGGGGGGTGTCGCATATGTGTGTGCCCGTAATCTTTTCTCCTCCCCCCTCCCGTGTGTCGTAGGTGCAGTACTCACCGTTGTCTTCTGCGCCGGCGTTCGTGCTCCTGGTAGAGGAGCAGGTAGACAATAGCTGGTAGGATGTGTAGTTCTGGTTCCATGCTGTCCAGATTCCTCGTGGAGTGTGTAGAGGTGAGCGTTTTCCCGTTCGTAGCCTGTTTCCGCCGTGTTTTTATCGGCGGGGCTCCCGCCCCGGAAAAGTTGGCGGATTGGTGAATTGTGATAGGGTGGGCGGTACATTGTCTGCCGCCTGTCTGCTGGCGGTGACCGCCGCGCTGCTTGTCTGTACCGCCGTGGCGTTCGGAGTGTTAAAGTGGCGGGCTGTGTTGGCGGTTCCCGCCAGGGTCGCAATTCCATTTCTTTGGCCGCCTGCCTGTTTGCGGGTTGGCCGCCGCTTTAACACCGACCGCCAGGGTTGGAATGACCCCCACAGTGTCCAAACTGGTTTTCAAATGAGGTAAAGCCACCTGGGACAGAAACCAGACCCCCTCCCATTTCATGTTCACCCTGCTAGATGGGAGCCCCAGCAATTAGATGAGGAGAGGGGCTAGAAGGGGTATGTTAGGGAAACCTAGCAACACCAGTTGGTGTGCTCAGCCAGCTGTCACCTGCAAGGGGATGGACTTTTAGAGAATATTGCTTTCTTGGATTGATTTTGCCCACCCTTTGCAGAAAGTGGTCATCCCAGAGGGCGACACGCAGAATCCCATTGGTCAGGAGTGCCCCCCTGCTAGCCATCCGAGGACCAAGGATAAAATGGCGGAGATACCCAGCAAATCCGAGCTATCCTGGAAGAAAAAGACTGGAGAAGAAGTACTGCCCTGCTGATCCTCTGGTCTGCACCTGAAGGACTGCATCTACAAGGATTATACCAGCTGCACATACTGGGCTTCATCAAGAAAAATACTTTGCCTTGCTTCTACAGCACCAGGCATGTGCTCCCTATAAGCAACAGGTACAAAGGAGATAACCAGAGCCCCCTCCATAAAGTCCTGCAAGAAGAGCCCAGCTGACCAGCGTCCAATGAGAATTTGAGGATTCTGACCACATGCATTCTGGGAACTGTAGTCCCATCTTCCAAAGAGCAAATCAGAGCTTCTGGAACTTCAAATCAACATTGCAGACACTTCAAGAACCCAAAAAAGTGAAGTTTGGAGCAACTGTGAAAAAGCTCCATCATGTGACCGACCCATCGACAGGAGTAAAGCTGGCAATGCCGAACCACGACCCAACCTGAATTTCAGGTTCGTCCTGCTGAAGCTCCAGAGCTATTCCCTGTTGATGAGACTTCTAGGAGTTGAGCGGGATCTCGCACTGAGCCAAGCCGATGACGTCACATCGCAAACTGCCTGAAGTGGAGTCTCGACCGACGATGAGAGAAAAAGGTCCAAACAAGAGACTACACCCAAAGGTAAAATTTTGATTGAGGCGTACCGTTCAGTGTATCCCGCTAGGGCTCCATTGAGGTCGGCCTCAAACTTAACCTTTGTCCTGATCAAGCGCAACCAGATGTCCACAGTCGGTGCTTTTTACTTTTACGCCCTAGCAAATTTTTTGCATTTCATCTTTAATAATTCATAGCTCCTGTTCCCTACATAGGATTTTTGTAATTTTTGTGTTTTTGTAAAGATAAAAATAATTCCTGTTTTATATATTGGTGTTGGATTTTTATCTTGTATTGTGTTTCACTCATTTACTGTTTTGTTGATAATAAATGCTTTACACACCTGTCTTCTAAGTTAAGCCTGACTGCCCGTGGCCAAGCTACCAAGGACTAAGCAAAGATTATTTTACTGAGACTTTGACTGGAGCTATTGTGAGATTGTGGCCTTTAATTAAGCGTAGGTACCTAGCTGCACTTCCTACTTTCCAACATTTCTGGGGTGCATTGTGGAATCCAGTACTTGTGTTTAATATTACAATACAGCGTTTAAATGAAGCAAATAAAAAATCCTCCAAATTGTTCTAGTACAAAAATGTTTTCAATTTTTTATTTGGACCAATTTCAATTAATTATTTTTTATTTTTTTGTTCTAAACTCCTGACTCCATTTTGGCAAAGTTTCTTTTTGTGTAACCCAACAATTAGGGATAGCATGGAGCCTGGTCTGGCCAGCCTACCTACCTTTACTGTAGTTCAGTTTAGGGACTCGTGTAAGGACAGGGTAATACCATCAGCTACTAATCTCAGGAAGTCTGAGCTGGTTAAGTCCTTTAGGGCCTGGGCAACTGCCCAGCAGGCAGGCCCAGAGATGGTGGCAGCGAAGTAGAGTTTGAGGTGTCCAGAGGTGGTGGGCTTTTCCCCAGACTACCCAAGGTGATTGTTTCTAACTACAGGAGGGTGATGTTATCAGCAAGTAATTGACAGCCTTTGAGAGGGCTCTCAGGATGAGAATGGATAGTCTTCAGTATTGGGCTTCACTTCTGTGGGAACTGATCCTAGTAACCGGGAGGGATAGGCTTCTGACCCTACAGGCGGGTGAGGCAGAGTCCTACCCCCATATCAAGAGATGTATCATCAAGACGTTTGGCATCACCCTAGAGCAGTATAGGATGCAGTTAAGAGAGATCCAGAAAGTTTATACCAAGTTGTAGGTTGACTTTGTAAACACGTCAGTAATGGCTCGTGAGGGCTTGATAAAGGGAAACATAGGTAAGTACTTATGAGCGGCTATACAATTTGAACATGAAAAAGCACATCTTTGGTAGTTGTACCTATGAAAAGTTACACCAGTATCTGGTATACTCTAAGCTGTTTAGTCGCCAGGACCCAGGAGAGGCAGCTGATGAGTGGGTGAGAGCCAGGGTTTCCAACAAACACCAGGGGCGGTGATCAGAATTAAGGAGGACAAGGACTCCCCAGGGGAAAGTCCAGGGGAAAGAAGATAAACAGTCAAAAGAGTCCTCACAGGAGCCACAACAACCTGCACAAAGAGGGAGGCCTAAGCCATGCCACTTCCAAGGGGAGGGAGTATCTTGGGAAGTATTTTGATCCTGCTAAGGCAAGGAAGCTCTGTGTCCTTGGAAAGGAAGGGATGTGTTTTGACTGTTTTCAGCCAGGACAAAAAGGAGGAAATGCTGTCTGCTCCATAAAGCCCCCACTGGTTGGCTCTCTCATGGGATTGCTAGTTGAGATGTGGGGGTAGAAGTTGGACCAGAGATGAGGTCAGCATATACAGAGGTTACATTAGTGTCTGTGGGAGGGGTGGATGTTGCAGCCCAGGCCCCCTTAACTGCAATCATGATGAAGTACAGGCAGAGGCCTAAAGTCAATGGGACTGAGTTAAAGGTTCTGAGAAATACAGGAGTCAGTATTACTATGGTCACATCAAAACTGGTTTCTCCAGAGCAGATCCTATATGGTGTACTCTACCAGGTGACATATGCAGACAGCAGAGCCTAGTTCCATCCCATAGCCATGGCGAGCTTGTAATGGATAGGTGTGAATTACCCTAAAAAGGTAGTTGTGCCTCCTGCTCTCCCAGTAGAGTGTCTATTGGGAAAAGATTATGAAGCATCTGAGTGGTCAGAGGTTGAAAAAGGGTCCATGCTCAGATGGTGGACTTCCCTAAGAGGGTGTGTGCTGAAACAAGCTCACAGGTTGCACAACAGGGAAGTGCTAGACACTTGGACCCTGGAACAATGGGCCAAGCCTCCAGAAACAAGAGGAAGGACACAGTGTCTTGTGAGCCAGCCCCAGAAACTCAAGAGGTGTAGGTGGAATCCATTTGTGCAGGGGAGGATCTGACATCTGAGGTAGGGACTCCACCCCTAAAAGCTCTGCTTTACTTAGTAGAATTCGAAGGAGAAGGTGGACACACCAGGGAAGAGTTTTGCCAGGGGTAAAGAGATTGCCCCACTTTTGAGGACCTGAGACAGACTGCCTCTAGGCAAGAGCAGGGTTATGTCTGTGGATCATACAGGGTTTACTAAGATGATAGAGTACTCTATTCTGAGGCAAGGGACCCCAAACAGGGAGCAACCAGGAGAGTGGTGGTCACCCAGAAGATTGGGGAATTCCTCCTCACCCTAAGCCACGACATGCCCTTGGCAGGACATTTGGGTCAGACCAATACCTGGAATAGGCTGCTCAACCATTCCTATTGACTCAACATATCTGATAAGGTGAAGGAGTTCTGTAGCTCCTGTGTCATCTGTCAGACAAGTGGCAAAACAGGGGGCAAGCCAAATGGTTAGGGCTCCTTTTGAGAGGGTTGGTATTGACAGTATTGGTCCCCTACACCCAACAACTGCCTCAGATAACAGATACATTTTGGTGGTAATGGGCTATGCCACCAGGTATCCAGAGGCAATACCCCTAAGAACAGTTACTGCTCCCACAGTGGCCAGGGCATGACTTGATGCCTTCACCAGAGTGGGTCTCCCATATGAGATGGTCTCAGATAGGGGCACGCACTTTATGTCTGCCTATCTGAAGGCAATGTGGGATGAATGTGGTGTTACTTACAAGTTCATCACTCCATATCACCCCCAGGCTGATGGTCTGGTGGAAAGATTTAACAAAACCCTGAAAGGCATTCATTATTATGGATTTGCCTGGCAAACTGAGAAGGAGATAGGAAGTTCTCCTCCCATGTCTGTAGTCTGTGCACAGAGAGGTGTCCCAAAAGGGGGTTGAGTTTAGCCCATTTGAGTTGCTGTTTGGGTACCCATTAAGAGGCCCATTGTATTTGGTGAGGGAGTCTTAGGAGAAGCCTCTCAAAGAGTCCAAGCAGAATGGGTTTAACTATGTGCTAGGCCTTCAGTCTTGCATGGCAAAGTACACGAAGAAGGCAAGCAGCAACCTAGAGGCCAGCCAAGATCTCATGAAGTGTGGGCATGAACAAAAGGCTTGAATACCATCCAGGTCAGTTGCTGTGGGTGTCCACACCGCCAGGATGCGCAAACTGGGCCTTATCCCATTCTGAAGAAAAGGGGTGAGGTCACCTGCCTGGTGGACCTTGGCCCCCGAGGAATCCCCACCGGATCTGGGTGTGAATAGACTTAAACTTTACCAAGTCAGGGCAGACAAGACCACATATGGTCACAGATAAGGTAAAGGAGGAGGAGACAGAACATCTCCCAGACCTCCTCTCTGCCACAGTGCAGGATGGGTAAGTGAAGGAAGTTGTACTCTCCCCCAAGCTGACAGAGTAGTATCAAAAAGACTGCAAGCAAGTGTTGGAGCAGTTTGCTGGGCTGTTCTCCCTGACCTCTGGACTTACCACTTGGTATGTGTAGACTGAAGACTACAGAGGGTGAAGACTCAAGCTCTCCCCATTCCTAGCTCTGATGAGCTCATTGATAGTTTGGGGCTGCCAAGTTCCTGAACACATTTGACCTGACATTAGGACACTAGCAGTTTGTCTTAAGGCCAGGAGCCAAGGATAGATCGTCATTTTCCAACCCAGAAGGCCATTTTCAATTCAAAGTGTTCCCCTTTGGATTGAAAGATGTTCCTGACACCTTCCAAAGGTTGATAAAGAAAGTCTTGTCTGGGTTGGAATCTTTTAGTACAGCTTACCATGATGATATAGCTGTCTTCAGTTTGACTTGGGGAGATTACCTGGTCCACCAGAGGAACATGCTTCAGGCCCTGCAACAAGCAGGCCTGACTATAATGGCAAGCAAATGCCAGATAGGGGAGAATTCAGTTGTGCACATGGGCCACCTTGTGGGTTGAGGCCATGAACAGACTCTCCAGTCCAAAATCTAGACCATTCTGGATTGGGAGGTTCATAAAACCAGACTCAGGTCAGGGCCTTTCTTGACCTGACTGGACATTACTGGAGATTTGTCAAACATTATGGGAACATTGTGGCCCCTCTGACAGAACTCATATAAAAAAAGCAGATCAAAAAGGTCATTTGCACCCAAGAGTGTCAGAAGGCCTTTGGCACTCTGAAGGCGGCTATGCGTTCAGCACCGGTATTACTCGACCCTGAGTACAATAAGGAATTTATTGTACAAGCAAATGCTTCGGAGCAAGGGGTTGGGGAAGTGTTCTCACAAGTAAATGATGAGGACCAGGATCAGCGAGTTGCCTTTGTTAGAAGGTGACTATTCCCCATAGAACAAAGTTGGAGCACCATTGTGAGGGAATTCTTTGCTGCGGTCTGCTCCCTGAAGAAACTGAGGCTATACCTGTTTGGTCCTCACTTCCATGTTCAGAGTAACCTTTGACCTCTCAGATAGCTCATGCAGATGAGGGGGGAGAACCCAAAACTGGTGAGGTGTCCAATTCCCAACAGGGGATGGACTTCACTGTGGAACATATACCTAGGAGTGCCCATGCCAATGCGGATAGACTTTCCATATTTTTGCAATTAGCTGATGAAGACTACTAGGGTAGAGGTTAATACTCATCACCTTTTATCTGGGGGAGGAGTGTGAGAAAGTCATCCATTTGGCTTTGATCACCCCCCAAACGTTTTGACTGATACTGGTGGTTATTGACTCTGACTGTGCCCTGGGAACTGCTAACCAGTCTCCGGGCCAGTGCTCTGTTTATAATGGTATATGCAAATTAGGCATAATTATAATTGTCTCTGAATACCTATCTATGGGCCATATGTACGAAAGCTTTTTCCCATAGACACAGAATGGGTAAAATCCTTTCGTGCATCTGGCCCTATAAGTCTCTAGTATATGGAATGTAGGACATGTAGGGGTGTATGTTTAGAGAATCCAGGGTTGTGAGGGCCTCATTGGAACTTGGAGTAGTTTGAAGGTCCTTTTTCTCATAATGCATTTCTGCTTCTGGGCACAAACAGTGATGATGATTATGTCATACTGATGGTTAACTTTCTGCAGATGGGAATATAACATTGTCCTTATGAGTTATGTGGACGATCAGGTTCTATATTCAAGATTTATAACTATTGATTCTATGGACATTATGCATATTGTGTTTGATATACAAATGTAAACTGCAATATCCAATTGTAAGCTGCAACTATTGCAGCACTGACATTTACTTTACACTTACAGGAGATGTGTATGTACAACATTTGTGCTGATGGTTTATATGGTGTGTACACTGCATGGAAATGACGTGCACTGTGCACATAGTCCAAGAAACCCACAATTTGGTATCCAGAGGTAAAAAGCAGACTCCCTAATGATTTGTTTTTGTGGTAGTGTGGACAAGCAATTAGGCTTATCATGGAGATGTACACACAGTATCAATAAATGTGGACACAGACTCGGAAGAATAACTCAAGACCAAGTTACCAAAAATACTTCAGAATTTTATACAGTTTTAAAAACCAAGATCATCAATATACAATAAGTCCTTTTTTAGTTATGATTTTTCAAAGTTTAGAATATGTTCTCTTTTTGTGCATAATTACACACTATAGGAATAAATGTGAAAATCTTTAAAAAAGCATATATGATCAGGCAATACTTTCACAAGTGTCACCTTCTATTTTTAGGTTGAGGTTGTCTACATGCCCTGTGGGCCAGCTGGAAAAGATCCAGCAGTTCCTGGTTCAAGCAGGAGCAGCGGCTGAAAGCCTTGGAGGTGGTGCACAACAGAGAGGATGACCACTTGGAAACACACTCCACAGGTGGACTTAAAGATAAGCCTGGTGGGTCCCCTTGGAGGGTAGAGGTTGCAAAGAGTTAGGGACCCCAGAGAATAGCTGGTTTGTTGATGCAGGGGCCAGGGAGGCTGGGTGCAGTGCAGATAGGTCAGCCAGGAGTTTTGAATTTTGGAGTCCTGGGTGCCAGGAGCAGGTCCCTTGTAGGATAGATTGCAGGTCTGCAGTGCCATTCTGGGGGGTGACTCTTTGGTGTCCTGAAGTCCGTTGACTGGTGCTTGCTTTTGGGCTTTTTAGAGTCCGGAGTGGACTTTGCTTCTGGGTTCCTGATGTTGGGGGTCCAGTACTCTGGGCAATAGTAAGTCTCAGGCCCTAAAACTACCAGTGCCACCAAACCTGGCACACTGGTTTTGTCCTTTGAGTCTATCCTCCAGATTGTGGTCAGGCTGCTGGGTCTGGTTCATTGGTCAGAAGCCAGTCAGTGAACAAGACTTCACTGGTTCCTCACTTGCAGGGTGTAGCAGAGGGATACCTTCTCTCTGAGGGAGGGTATATGTGATTTTCAGAAAGCTGGAGGTGCTTTGGGGTTTTGTAGAGTCCTTCAGGTTTCTGGTGACACCCCAGCAGTGACTGTCAAGTCCTTGGAGCAACAGGCAGTGTTTGGCACCTTTTTCTTTGTGGTGCAGGACTTCTGTTCTTGTGCCTCGGGTCGTCTTTGTTCCTGGTCTTCTTGTGTCCATAAATATAATCTGTTGGTCTAGGGATGCCCACTAAATACTACATTTAGTGGGCTATAAGTGAGTACCAGGTAGTAAGCAAAGGGCCACCTCCCGCAGAATGGCTACACCAACTAAGTGACCACTTCACTTCCTTTACCCTGATTGACTATTTTCCTTGCATCCAAGATGGAGGAAAATTTAATGGAGTAGTCACCTTGCCTGCCAAACCTGAGGGATGGTACAGGCTGGGGATGGCCACCTTGCTAGGATTCCCAGCGGTTTTCCCACCTAAACTGGGGAAAAACTGTTGGCCAGCCATCTGCTGATAGAAGCAGCGGTATAGATCAGATTTCAAAGGCGGTAAAGCCTTTGAAGCTGACTGCTGCTGCAGGGTGCCTGCTGGGGAGAGGAGGTGTAACACATCCATCCAGGAAAGGCTTTGTGTTCTGGTGCCTGAGAGCAAAAGGTTCTTATCCCAGGAGTGCACAATTGTGTCTAGTGGTGGCAGGCTGGTAAGGACCAGTCAGCAACCATGCCAGTGCTCTTAGTTTTTGCTGGGGGCACCTCTAAAGTACCCTCTGGGTATGTTATAAGAGATCAAACACTGGCATCAGTGTGGGTTGTTTGAGATGAAATGAACAAGTGTTCAGAGAGGCCATCATGTAGCTGGGGAACCAGTGTTCAGCACATACATTTGCTATAACTTCTCTGTACACTTACCATGTCTGAGGGCTTAATGAAGACACAGTAGGGGCATGTTTTCTCCTGCACACATATGCTCTCACATGCGTTATAGTGCACCTTGCCTTAAGACTGGAAGGCGTGCCAGAGGGGTGATTTACCTGTATTGCATGCAGTGTTAGTGGACATGGCACTCTTGTTGAGTGACATGTCGAGTTTACAACTTTTGAATAAACCTTGTCATGCACTTACGCTGGCAGTCTGCATGAGGCTGGTGTGAGTGGCACTCTGGGTGCTGATGCTTTGGGGGACCCTCTTCAGTACCCATGCCTTAGTTAGGATGGGTACCATTTACTAGGGACTTACAAAGGTGGCTGAAGTGCCAAACATAGAACAGCTTTGGGGAAAGAGATCTGGCCCTGGGAACCTGTTCAGCAGGAGCCCAGAGCCCTCACAGTTTGAAACGGTATCACTTTTCAGGCAAAAAGTGGGGGCTACCATATCACAAGAGGCCCTTTCTTACACTGTCTCTCCCCCCAGACAAAAAGGGATGAACCTACCTTTTCCCTGGGGAGTCTTCATCCTCTAAGTGGAAGAACCTGTAAAGGCCATCTGGATTGTCATGGGCAGACCCAGGTCTCTATTCTATTTTAACGTCTATTCTCTATAGAGACATGGACCACCTAGGAGTTTGGGGTTTTCAACTTTTATTTGTTGAAGCCACCTGAGAGCCCTGTGGTTGGTCTGAACTATGAAGTGGGAGCCAAACAAGTATGGCCTCAGCTTCTTCAAGGACCAGACCATAACAAAGGCTTCCTTCTCTATGGCACTCTATTTTTGTTCCCTGAGGGGTAGTCTTCTGTTTATAAAAGCAACAGGCTGGCCATGTCCCTAATCATTGGTCTGAGTTAGGACTGCTCCTATCCTAAGTTCTAAGGCAGCTGTTTGGACAATAATTTCCCTGGAGTAATCTGGAGCTTTCAGGACTAGGACAGAGTACATTGCATCCTTCAGAGTATCAAAAACCTTTTGACAACTCAATGTCCAGGTAATCTTTCTAGGCATTTTATTAGGGTAAGTTCTGTGAGAGTGGCCACTATGGTGCATAATCCTTCACAAACCTCCTATAGTACTCAGTCAAGCCAAGGAATGCCCTGTTTTGAGTCTCGGTGGTTGGCACTTCCAATGCCAGAATTGTCTGGATCTTGGGCTGTAGTGCCTGAACTTGGCCTCCATCTATCAGCTGGCCCAAGTATACAACCTTTCCCTCCCCTATCTGTCACTTACTGACCTTGATAGTAAGGCCTACTTTTTGCAGGGCCTCAAAGATCTTTCCCAGGTGAATCAGGTGATCCTGTCAGCTAGAGCTGGAGGCAGCAATGTCATCTAGATAAGCTGCACTAAAGGATTCCAACCCATCAAGGACTTGGTTCACCAACCTCTGGAAGATGGCAGGGGCCCCCTTTAATCTGAAGGGCATGACAGCAAACTGATAGTGCCCACGTGGGTAGAAGCTGTTGATCTCTCTCCAGGGACCATGCCATTTGATAGTACCCAGATGTAAGATCAAAGGTACTCAGGTATTTGTCTGCCCCTCATCTCTCTATGAGCTCATCAGTTCTTAGAAATGGGTGTGCATCAGTTATTGTTATAGAATAGTGGCCCCTATAGTCCACACACAACCTCATTACCTTTTTCTCTCCCTTGGAGTGAAGTATGGGGATTAAAACTACTGCTCTGGCCCAGAGGCTCTCAGAGGGTTCAATGACACCCAAATTTAGCATCCTATTGACTTTAACTTGGATGCTTTCTCTGACATGGTCTTACTGCTTATATATTTTGTTTTTGACAGGCAAGCACCTAGTTATTGGTGAGCTTCGGTACATTGCCTGTAATCCATAAAAGGGAGAGTTAATCCACCATCACATGGCAGTATGTTTCATAATTGCACATACAACCTGTGTCTTTCAAATGAATACAACACCCCAAGGGTGAGATTCACATGTGAATCATATGTTCAATATTGATAGGGCTGATAGCACATAGTGATGCCAGCACTCTGAGATGCTCAACAAATAGTGCACAGAAGGAAACACAACGTACATATCATGGAATAGGTTGGTATATTATGGATCCTCTGGGAGGGCGTGAACTTGTAGTCACATTCTGCAATGATGAAGAATTGTTATGTTAAAATGCTATGTCAATGGCGCTATCTCCCCTCACACTGCTGAGGCAAAAAAGTTACTTAGTACTTCAAAGCATCACTCCTGACTGTCAACCTGTGTTCTACCAGCCCGGGGTCCGAATGTTACCAAACTAAGTAAACGCAGCTCATTTGTAATGAAAGAGTGTGATTTGCAAGTAGGCAATACCATGTCCTCATGTGAAAGTGTGAAAACTAGGCTGCTACCCTCAATAAAATGGCTGCCTCTAATGGACCATGGAGTGTGTTCTGCTCAGGACCCAACATGAATCATGGCGGTTAATCAAATGCCCGTACAGTAATTACACCAATATATGACTGGATTCCAAAACAACGATGTGCTGAATATGTGAACAAAAGAGGGTCCAATAGTCAAATGAAAATGCTTTATATTAGTACACTGTAAATGGAATATTGAGAATATAATGTATATGAGGATGGCCTGGTTTGTAGTGGGTACCTTGTGTACTGACACCTTACATCAGGTCCAGTTATCTCTTATTAGTAAAGTAGTAGTTTTCTAGCAGCTTAGGCTGATAGAGATAGCTACAGCAGAGCAACTTAGGCTGAACTAGGAGACATGCAATGCTCCTGCAATACCACTTATAGTTACACAGTACTTATACACAAGTAAAGACAATACTCAGTGTTACCAAAAATAAAGGTATTTATGTGGGTGACACAGTACCAAAAATATCTTAGAGACAATACTCCTTCTGGAGGTAAGTATTGTACATAATACATAAACTAGCCACCACAATTAGACAAGTAAATAGTCATAGAAGAATGAAAACAGTAATAAATCCTATAGAATGCAAAGGGAGAAAATAGGTCTGGGGCAACACAAACCATATAGTAAGAAAGTGGAATGTCAATCCTGAATTCCCCCCTAGACAAGTGTAGTGTGTGCAGAATCGCTGGGAGAGTAGGAATACAGTAAAGGTAAGTAAATTACCCTACCCCAGAGCCCAGAAAAGCAGGAATAAAGTACTGCAAGTTTCCTTAGGACACACTACACCTCGTTTTTGGGATTTTGCAGCAGCCAACAAAGTCTGCAAAGAACAACTGCTGGATTATTGGACCTGCAGACCTGCAAAGGAAGGGGACCAAGACTAGAAGTTGAAAGAAGTTCCAGGAAGGACAGGAGCCCCTGCCAACCCAGAACAGGATGCAAAAGAAGAATCCCTGGTTAGCCGAAGACTACAGAAATGCACCCTACAAAGATGCCAGTGGGTTCCTGCATGATGAAAAAGATGTCCCATGGCGTGAAGATCATTGCAGATGAGATTTCTTGTTGGAAGTTGCCAACAAGCCTTGGCAACGACAAACGTGCATTTTGCACCAAAATGGCACTGGATGGACCCAGGAGGGACCTGGGGGCCTCAACTCTGTGTGAGGAGGAAGAGGGGCTCTTAGCACTTTAGAGAGCCCTCAGGATGCCAGCCAGCAACCCCAGGAGTCATATAATCCAGGTTCAAAGGATGTGCAAAACACAGTTCATGCAGCACAACAAAAGAAGGTCCCACGCCGCCAGAGATCAACTTAGCGAGTTGTGCATGGCAGCATTTAGTGCTGGGGACCTGAGCCAGGCTGTGCATGAAGGAGTTTTTCAAAGAGTGCACAGAGGCCTCAGGAGGTGAAGAAGACGCAGTACACAGGGGTACCATCGCTCTCAGGGAAGGCAAGGTCTTACCTCCTCCAAATTGCGTCAGCAGGACCTCAGGACAGTCTATGTCGATGATGTCAATCCTCTGTGTCCTTAGAAGCACGCTCGTTGCTGTGAGAGGAGTCCCAGGGTACCGGTCGTCATCTTGGAAGGTGCCTGCTTGGAGCAGGGGAGTAACTCTGTCACTCCACGGGAGATTTCTTTGGTCCTTCTGGTGCAAGATGAAGACAGGGAGTCCCCAGAGCATGCACACCATGGAAACTGTTGCAGTTGCTGACTTGAAGCTGAGGTTGCTGAAGAAAAGTGTCTCTTGTAGACAATTTGTTGCAGTTACAGCGTTTCTTGGAGCAGGCTGCGGTTGATTCGAGGTCAGAAGAGTCTGAAGTTGTTGCAGAGGATTCCTGATGGAAACTTGCAAGCAGAATCTGAATAGAACCCACCATAGAGACCCTGAATATCCCTGAGAGAGGGATTGACTACCTTATCAGGTATGGACCTATTAGGAGGTGTCTCTGACATCACCTGCTGGCACTGGCCACTCAGAGCCCTCCAGAGTGCCCCCACACCTTGCAAAGCAAGATGGCTGAAGTCTGGGATACACTGGAGGAGCTCTGGGCACCACTCCTGGGGTGGTGATGGACAGGGGAGTGGTCATTCCTCTTTCTTTTGTCCAGTTTCCTGCCAGAGCAGGGGACAAGGGGTCCCAGAAACGGTGTAGACTGGTTTATGCAAGGAGGGCACCATGTGTGCCCTTCAAAGCATTTCCAGAGGCTGGAGGAGGCTACCCCTCTCCAGCCTGTAGCACCTATTTCCAAAGGGAGAGGGTGTAACACCCTGCTCTCAGAGGTAATGCTTTGTTCTGCTTTCCTGGGACTGGGCTGCCAAGACCCCAGTAGGGCAGAACCCTGTCTGTGAGGTGGCAGCAGCTGTAGCTGCAGTGCAAGCCTCAGAGAGCTGGTTTGGCAGTACTGGGGGTCCATGGTGGAGCCCCCAGGATTCATGGAATTGGCTCCCCAATACCAGATTTGGAATGAGGAGACATATCCATGATCTCAGACATGTTGCATGGCCATATTCGGAGTTACCATTGTGAAGCTATATATAGGTTTTGACAGATATGGAGTGCACTCATGTAATGGTGTCCCCGCACTCACAAAGTCCGGGGAAAAGGCCCTGAACTATGTGGGGGCACCTTTGCTAGTGCAAGGGTGCCCTCACACTTAGTAACTTTGCACTTAACCTTCAGCAAGTGAAGGTTAGACATATAGGTGACTTATAAGTTACTTAAGTGCAGTGAAAATGGCTGTGAAATAACGTGTGTATTATTTCACACAGGCTGCAATGGCAGGCCTGTGCAAGGGTTTGTCTGAGTTCCCTAAGGGTCGCAAAAGAAATTCTGCAGCCCATATGGATCTCCTGGAACCCCAATGCCCTGGGTACCTAGGTACCATATACTAGGGACTTATAAGTGGGTCCAGTATGCCAATTGAAATTGGTAACTGAAGTCACTGGCCTACAGTGACGAATTTAAAAGCATGGAGAGCATAAGCACTGAGGTTTTGGTTAGCAGAGCCTCAGTGACACACTTAGGCACTACACAGGCATACATATTAGGCCATACATTATGAGCATGGGGTCCTGGCTAGCAGGATCTCAGTGAGACAGGCAAAAACATACTGACACACACTCACAAAAAGGCCAAAAGTGGTGGTAACCATGCTGGAAAGAGGCTACTTTCCTACAATATGTGATATTCATAGGAAATAAACAGCAAAAGAAACTATGCCATTCCAGATTAAAAGGTAATACATGGGCCCCTCATTATGGGGACTACTCATACGCCAGTTGAGGGATAGCTATGAACCATATAGGGGATGAGTCCGTTCAGGACCACCACAGACATAATCTTGGATAATGAAAAGGGACATAGTTAAAAGGAAACCACATTAGGATGGTGCAGGGGTTGGACAATCTATCATTGATACTATGTGCAGGGCGTATTAAAAAAAGGAAACTAACATAAGTGGTGATGTCATAGTTGAATGTAGAAGGCCTGTAGTGTAGATCCCATAGAGTAGGGATTGTTCACCTACTTGTTTAGACATTACTATAAACAATATAAAATGTCAGTAGTGCATGGGATATGCAAGTAGAGGTTCTTCTTTTCCTCATGGTATAACTTGGCCCCAAGGAATGTCATCATTCATCCTCCTTATGTTTGTTTGCAATTTGAAAATCCACCATTGTTCTGTGGTAAATAGTCTTGACTCACAGTTGGACCCTTCCCTCAGACGCTCCCTAATGACCCCTTAGTAATCTTATACTGTGTGTCCTTTCTCAATGAAGTGAGTTGACATCTTAGTGGTGGCCAGCCTGTACCTTAAGTCACTGCGATGTTCACTGATTCTCGTCTTTATTTTTTTAATGGTCATCCCTATGTAGTGGAGGTTGCAAGGGCATGTTATTAGATAGACCACTCTTTGTGTTTTACAGTTGGTGAATCCCTTCCGCTCCCATGTGGTGTTGTTGTTGAAGGTTACCCTTGTTGTGGTTTTTGTTAGGTGGCATATACTGCAACCTCCACATGGATGGTGACCTGCCTTTGGTGCTAGGTTGCATTATCTGGTCGCTCTGTCTATTGTTTGCCTCCCTGGTCGCATGTGTACTAGCATATCTCACAGGCCCTGACTACATCTGTTAGACCTGACAGTTTTAGGGTGGTCATCCCCCAACATTTTGCCTACCTCCCTCCACTTTTCTGACACAGTTTTTGCTCGTTTTAGGATTCTGCGCACTTTACCACTGCTAACCAGTGCTAAAGTGCATATGCTCTCGCCCTTAAACCATCGTAACATTGTTTCATTCTCAATTGGTATGTTTGATCTACTTGTAAAACCCTAGTAAAGTGCACTACATGTGCCCCATAGTAGGCTAGATGTGTTATCTAGCCTACGTTTATGCCCTGTATGATACTCCCTCTTACCAATATCGACTTACTCATCTTGGTATGCTCACATATGCTCGTATTTTGCTCATTTTTACCTCACCTACAAGTTGGATTCCCTTTGACACCAATGGACTTGTTTAACTGTTCTACTTATATGGCACATTATTATCTCACCAGCATTTCCTGCCTTATCTTTCTCGGTTTCCCATAGGTTTATTTAATTGATACAGCGAGTCACTACATTTTATCTTTTTTCCTCACATTTACCTTGTTACCTACGCAGGGTCCCCAACTGAGGCTTATCAAGGCCTTTTTTGCTTACCGTCATTTACTGGATCGGCTTTCACCTACTGCCAACCATCCAACTCCTTACATCGGTCCCACCCACTACTTACCTTCCTGGCCAATTGGCCCAGGTATAACTGTTTACCTCCGTACCCAACTCTTGTATGCACTTACCTTCTTTCTCCTATTACTTCACCGTATTGGCTTTACCTAGATATCACTACTCTTGGGGATAGTATTGGGTGTTCATTATCACAATCCAACACACGGCTTCGAATAATGAGTTGCTCTCTTCTTCTTAACTTTTTTCCTCTTCCTAGGTGTCCTTTCATTTACACATGGGACTTTTGCTCACAATTTTCATTATGGTTTGCCATGCCTACCCAATCTGACGTCACAAATATGAATACGTGTACACACTCACATGGGTGAATTATTACACGGGCACCTGTCCCTTTGGACTTAGACCAAGCCTACTTACCCATGTTTACTCCCACATATTGTGTACACCATTTACTGTTTTACAGCCTTGAAAAAGTCACTTGTGTGACGAAACACGTGTTGGCTGTTCTTGGATGACTACGTCAATTTGTGGTGAATTGGGCCTACAAATAAAGACACTTACATCACCAACTGAGGACTCCAGATTTATTATCCACGCCTGCAAACTGAACACCAGGGACACTTGTCCTCTATTTGAACTGTGACTGTACTGTTCTGTGTGCCGGGGTCATTCTGCTGTTATTATCATTGTGTACCTGTTACGCATATCTGTGCCTATTAGGGGAGTTAGGCACCCGACCCATCGAGCACCAATGTTTAATTTTCACTGATTCTCTTATTTACCTGTGTTGTTACTCAACGGAAGTGCAGCTGCTCTCACCCTAACTACCCTTATATTGTTGTCCTTTCATAGGATAACATTAGGGCTACCCTCATATATTGTTTGAGTGGTAGATTCTGATCAGAAAGGGGTAAATAGGTCATATTTAGTATGGCCAGAATGGTAAGACAAAATCCTGCTTCTTAGTGAGGTTCGATTTTATATTACTATTTTAGAAACACCACTTTTAGAAAGTGAGCATTTCTCAGCACTTAAAATCCATCTGTGCCTTCCAGCCTGTCTCAAATGCACATCTGAGATGGGATGGTTGACAGCTCCATTGTGCCTTTCACCTAGTGTAGGAGGCTGGCCTGGCTTATTGTGGGTACCTGATGATACTTACACCTTGTGCCAAGGTCCAGTTAATCCTTATTAGTAGTGTTCTAGCAGCTTAGGCCGATAGAGGTAGCTATAGCAGAGCAGCTTAGGCTGAACTAGGAGACATGCAAAGCTCCTACTATACCACTTATATCATATAGCACTATATCATAAGAATCACAATACTCAGAGGCATATTTGTACTCTGTTTGCGCCGAAAGTGTGTCAAAAAGTTTGTTTTTCCATTTCCTGGATGCAGGAAACCACCTTGTGTTAATGACATGTAAGGTAGGCGTTCCCGTCCAAAAAATGACTTAAACACCCATGCCCCTTATTTATCCAACCGTGCAAAAATCCCGCAGGGCCGGGAGGCGGAGTCATAAAATGACACACAACCCGATTTGCGTCAAAAAATAACGCCTGGGTCACGGCAGGTGTTAAAATGGGTCTAACACACCAGTACTTAATGAAAACACACAGAAGCAACAGCAGAGCTCCAAAAGGAAGACATGGAGTTGCTTTTCATCCAGCATGCACGCAGACGCAGAGCACAGGACCAACAACAGCAGCTTCTACAACCCCAGCAGGGACCCCAAAGGCAACACAGAAGGCAGGAGAGGATATTCCGCATCAGGACAAACCTTCTGGGACTACGCCAACAAGACATCACCCAGAGGTACATGCTCAACTGGCAAGCCATTCAGCAGCTGCTGTGCAACATTGAGCCACAGTTGACACCCAGATTGCAGACACCCTGCACAATTCCACCAGAAACCAAGCTGCTAGCTGTACTCCACATGTTTGCAAGTGGCTCCTTCCAAACCACTGGTGCCCTGGTTGCCAGGATCTAACAGCCCTCATTCTCTGCTTTCCTACCCTAGGTATTGGATGCCATCATCTTCCTCACACCCCGCCACATCAGCTTCCCCAACACACAGCAGAAGCAGCAGGAGACCAAACAGGGCTTCTACCAAATCAGTGGCATCCCACACGTCCTTGGTGCGATTAACTGCAAACATGTACGCCTTGTGCCACCTGCTGCAACCGAGCATCTATACCGCAACAGGAAGCACACACACTCCATCAATGTACAGGCCATTGTCGATCACTGGGGTTTGATCACCAAAATCGTGGCAAGGTTTCCTGGGAGTGTACATGATTCATTCATCTTCCGTCACTTCACCATCAATCAACACTTCCAGGATGGAGGATATGGAAATGGACTACTTGTTGGTAAGTACAGAAACCTACTTCTATACACAGAGCACAGCAACCCTGAAGGACACATAACACGTACACCACGACATCGGCACGTGGCCAGGAAGAAAATGAGGTTGTGACACTGCTAGGCATGTGTGATATCCTGACCCATTTGGATATACACCTATGGACAAATGACAGTACCAAATAACAACAGAAGCCACTCCACAGACACAAGGGAACAATTTAAAACAACACAATGACATTGACATGGCCTTAACTGGCAGTACAACTTGGAAGATTAATCTTTCAATATCACATCAATAACACTCAAACACCCTTCCAACCAATACATAATGTGTAAGGGTGTGTAATGTGTTATTCTGCAGGTCAAACACCATGACACACATAGCATGATGATGACTACAATGAAGGTGACATGGAATCATTGAGGCTGTACCAATATCTCACATCACTCCTGCTCTCACATTGCCCACTACCAATAAGCAAGTGGACTGTGCGAAGAACACATATTGATGTGACAATATTGAAAGTGGACATTCCTACACATACGGATTGAGACAATTTCACACACACACAACAGATATACAAGCATACGGACCTTCTGACACTCAAAATGACAACCTCGCAACCAAGTTAGCCAGCTGAACTAGAACATGTTCAGATGTATAGGTACACGTGATAACCTGTGTCAACTTGGCAAGGGCAGAGAAATAGGTCTGCAGAGAACTTGTCACACATGGGATATTTGTGCATAGTCAAATGTCAACACGTCAGTGCTGACAACGTACGGAGATGTGTTGTACATTGTCACCTTGCCAAATCTAAGGGTCTCACTGATGTTTAAATACTTCTATTGCATATGTGAAATTGGATGGGATGTCCAGGGTATATAGATGCAACTGTGTTATCACCACTGTGGAATTGATTCTGTGTATGGAAGTATCATGTCACCCCCAGTTAAGACACATGGACACCTCTTTCACATGACATAGTGCAAGGAAATACACAATGCACTGCAACTCTAGAAAAACACTGACATTCGGTCAATCAGCCAAACACCCGTTCAGATAAGGAAACAACCCAGTGCTGATGGTACATCCTAGAAGCCTAGGATTCTGCACAATAACACAAAAACCTATGAGTCACAGACAACACAAGAGAACAACTGCCATGCAAAGTGATAATCGTGGTCCCAGCTACATCAACATGTTCTCACTCATTTTCTCTTTCAGCTGATCAGGGGTATGGGATCCAGCCATGGATCATGACCCCATTTGCAAACCCAAGCTCTGCAGAAGAGCGTGCCTTTAATGAGGCACATCGGAGGACATGCACCATAGTCGAGAGGACCTTTGGCATCCTGCAGTCAAGATTCAAGTGCCTCGACATCACCGTAGGCAGCCTCCTATACTCACCTGAAATGATGTGCAAAATCATTTTGACCTGTGCCATCCTGCACAACATATGTGCAAGAAGGAACATTCCCCTATATGAACCCGACCCACAAATGCCTGAAGAGAAGGAAGAGGAGGACGCTGTCCATTAACATGAGGGGGACCATCCAAACACAGCTGCAGGCTGTCGGAAACAACATATTGTTAAACATTTATTTTAACTCTACTCATCCATCACCACTTTCTTACCATATGTCAATAAACACCTATTCTAATCACTATATTATGGTCTGGATAATCATTTTTGCATAACATTATCCCTAACTATCAGAGTGTAGCCTCATGGAGCATTGCAGAAATACAGATTAAGATACAGAAAAATCCACATCAAATTTGATGCATATGAATGTACAGCCAAATTCACACACACTGTAAATGACATATATCCTGTACATTTCACATTTGAAGGGCAATAGCAGAGGACCACATCTATTTCACACATACATGTTGGCAACATGGTTCATCGCAGCATATGGCACACAACTAAGACACCATCAGTCAATAAGTGAAAATAAATGCCTCACACGTGAGGCAGTGGATGTGCTATTGCAAAGGTGACAAGAAGGTATGACCAGACCCTTGACAGCAATAAGTGTTACATCATCTGTCTTTGCAAGAACTATGTGTGACAAGAATTCCATATAAGCAGCAAATGGATAGTACAAGTGCCCCAGGTATGACTAGCATTGCTCACAAGACATCCCCTGCACATGGTAGCCCAGGTCTGAAGTCCTGCCACACCCATGTTCCCTGTCGCACCCCACCCTTCTTCAGCGGTCCCTGGAAAGGGAATATGTGTACCCAGATAACCCCTCCTCTACACACACTCAGACTCACATTGTGAATCCAGTGTGCTTCCCTCTTTAGTATGGTATGCCATAGTCATTGTACTTCTGTCTGCATGGACTTCTGGTAAAATAATGCACTGCCTTGTAGTCTGTAGGACCTGTAATCACCTGTACATTGCTTCCCATGTGAAAGGTACTGTTGGCCCTTTGAACTTGATTCTCACCTACAGGACTTATGAGAGACTGAAGCTGCACACACCTTTGAGCACCTTCATGCAGACTAGCCATTTGAGCATGCACTGCCATGCAGCTGCCTGGAACAGCATAGAAGGTGCCATTTTATGTATAACACTGTTATGCATTGCCGTATCAATCACTTGTGTAACACAGCCCTTGGGTTATTGTGTTACGTTCCAACACACAGGACAAACACAGTTTTCATTTTCCACAGTGTTGTGCCACCTTTGACCAGTCTCAGTCTGCTCACTGTGTATTTGCCTTGCTCATTTTTGTTCCTGATTGACCCTGCATCCTGTTAGCCTGACTGGTTCCTCTCTTTTCATCACCATAAAGGTTCCCTGTGGCTACATTTGTCTCATAGTTGCTTTCCATGCCCTCACTCTCTGTAGGAAAGTACCATCTTGCCTGGCATGTTACCCCCATATTTCACTGTATATATGTTGTTTTAGTTGTATGTGTCACTGGGACCCTGCCAGCCAGGGCCCCAGTGCTCATAAGTGTGCCCTGTATGTGTTACCTGTGTTATGACTAACTGTCTCACTGAGGCTCTGCTATCCAGAACCTCAGTGGTTATGCTCTCTCATTTCTTTCCAAATTGTCACTAACAGGCTAGTGACCAATTTCACCAATTTACATTGGCATACTGGAACACCCTTATAATTCCCTAGTATATGGTACTGAGGTACCCAGGGTATTGGGGTTCCAGGAGATCCCTATGGGCTGCAGCATTTCTTTTGCCACCCATAGGGAGCTCTGACAATTCTTACACAGGCCTGCCACTGCAGCCTGAGTGAAATAACGTCCACGTTATTTCACAGCCATTTACCACTGCACTTAAGTAACTTATAATTCACCTATATGTCTAACCTTTACCTGGTAAAGGTTGGGTGCTAAGTTACTTAGTGTGTGGGCACCCTGGCACTAGCCAAGGTGTCCCCACATTGTTCAGGGCAAATTCCCCGGACTTTGTGAGTGCGGGGACACCATTACACGTGTGCACTATACATATGTCACGACATATGTATAGCGTCACAATGGTAACTCCGAACATGGCCATGTAACATGTCTAAGATCATGGAATTGTCACCCCAATGCCATTCTGGCATTGGGGAGACAATTCCATGATCCCCCGAATCTCTAGCTCAGACCCGGGTACTGCCAAACTACCTTTCCCGGGGTTTCACTGCAGCTGCTGCCAACCCCTCAGACAGGTTTCTGCCCTCCTGGGGTCCAGCCAGGCTTGGCCCAGGAAGGCAGAACAAAGGACTTCCTCAGAGAGAGGGTGTTACACCCTCTCCCTTTGGAAAAAGGTGTCAGGGCTGGGGAGGAGTAGCCTCCCCCAGCCTCTGGAAATGCTTTGATGGGCACAGATGGTGCCCATCTCTGCATAAGCCAGTCTACACCGGTTCAGGGATCCCCCAGCCCTGCTCTGGCGCGAAACTGGACAAAGGAAAGGGGAGTGACCACTCCCCTGACCTGTACCTCCCCTGGGAGGTGCCCAGAGCTCCTCCAGTGTGCTCCAGACCTGTGCCATCTTGGAAACAGAGGTGCTGCTGGCACACTGGACTGCTCTGAGTGGCCAGGGCTAGCAGGTGACGTCAGAGACCCCTTCTGATAGGCTCTTACCTGTGTTGCTAGCCTATCCTCCTTCCTAAGTAGCCAAACCTCCTTTTCTGGCTATCTAGGGTCTCTGCTTTGGGGAATTCTTTAGATAACGAATGCAAGAGCTCATCAGAGTTCCTCTGCATCTCTCTCTTCACCTTCTGCCAAGGAATCGACCGCTGACTGCTCTGGACGCCTGCAAAACTGCAACAAAGTAGCAAAGACGACTACTGCAACCTTGTAACGCTGATCCGGCCGCCTTCTCGACTGTTTTCCTGGTGGTGCATGCTGTGGGGGTAGTCTGCCTCCTCTCTGCACTAGAGGCTCCGAAGAAATCTCCTGTGGGACGACGGAATCTTCCCCCTGCAACCGCAGGCACCAAAAGACTGCATCAACGGTCCTCTGGGTCCCCTCTCAGCATGACGAGCGTGGTCCCTGGAACTCAGCAACTCTGTCCAAGTGACTCCCACAGTCCAGTGACTCTTCAGTCCAAGTTTGGTGGAGGTAAGTCCTTGCCTCCCCACGCTAGACTGCATTGCTGGGTACCGCGTGATTTGCAGCTGCTCCGGCTCCTGTGCACTCTTCCAGGATTTCCTTTGTGCACAGCCAAGCCTGGGTCCCCAACACTCTAACCTGCAGTGCACGACCTCCTGAGTTGTCCTCCGGCGTCGTGGGACCTTCCTTTGTGAATTCGGGTGAGCTCCAGTTCACTCTTCTTCGTAGTGCCTGTTCTGGCACTTTTGCGGGTGCTGCTTGCTTCTGAGTGGGCTCTTTGTCTTGCTGGACGCCCCCTCTGTCTCCTCACGCACTTGGCGACATCCTGGTCCCTCCTGGGCCACAGCAGCATCCAAAAACCCTAACCGCGACCCTTGCAGCTAGCAAGGCTTGTTTTCTGTCTTTCTGCATGGAAATACCTCTGCAAGCTTCTTCATGACGTGTGACATCCATCCTCCAAAGGGGAAGTTCCTAGTCCTCTTCGTTCTTGCAGAATCCACAGCTTCTACCATCCGGTGGCAGCTTCTTTGCACCCACAGCTGGCATTTCCTGGGCATCTGCCCACACCCGACTTGATCGGGACTTTTGGACTTGGTCCCCTTGTTCCACAGGTACTCTCGTCTGGAAATCCATCATTGTTGCATTGCTGGTGTTGGTCTTCCTTGCAGAATTCCCCTATCATGACTTCTGTGCTCTCTGGGGAACTTAGGTGCACTTTGCACCCACTTTTCAGGGTCTTGGGGTGGGCTATTTTTCTAACCCTCACTGTTTTCTTACTGTCCCAGCGACCCTCTACAAACTCACATAGGTTTGGGGTCCATTCGTGGTTCGCATTCCACTTCTAGAGTATATGGTTTGTGTTGCCCCTATACCTATGTGCTCTCATTGCAATCTATTGTGACTGTACATTGCTTGCATTGCTTTCTATTGCTATTACTGCATAATCTTGGTATTGTGTACATATATCTTGTGTATATTTGCTATCCTCATACTGAGGGTACTCACTGAGATACTTTTGGCATATTGTCTTAAAAATAAAGTACCTTTATTTTTAGTATATCTGTGTATTGTGTTTTCTTATGACATTGTGCATATGACACCAGTGGTATAGTAGGAGCTTTACACGTCTCCTAGTTCAGCCTAAGCTGCTCTGCTAAGCTACCTTTTCTATCAGCCTTAGCTGCTAGACACCTCTTCTACACTAATAAGGGATAACTGGACCTGGTGCAGAGTGTAAGTACCCCTTGGTACCACTACAAACCAGGCCAGCCTCCTACACTCTCCTCCTGGGGTATTGTGTCAGGTAGGTCTACAATGAATACTCAAATACATTGTATAGCGTAATCAGTTTACTTATCGTATCATGGGGTGGAACTTTTCTTCAAATAGCCTAATCATGGCCCATCCCTTGTCTGGGTTTCATGTATGCATGAGTGACAAGTAGTGACAGTGTACCATGGCTGTATGCATGGATTGGGTATGGTGCCTCCAGCACAACAAACAAGGTCAGATAATGTGCATGAAATGTCAACACATGTTAGGACCCTGACAGTCCACACGCTGATTCACATTGCCCCCCACATATTGATGGGGCTTGCGTGGTGAATAGTTGTGAGATTAATCAGCACAGAGGCACTGATGTTCCCGGATGCAGTGGTAATTTTAGAGCCCAACCTATGTACAAATGTTGTGAGGAAACCTGCCGGTTTAAAATTCCTGATCCATTAACTTTGTCAGCACACCAAGGTTGCCCTGTTGTCAGTCTCATAACACGTCTGCAGAGCCATAGCTGGACTATCCCCATGTGTGTTCTCAATTCCTCATTGGCTTTCCTTCGATTCAGCTGTGAAGGATACTTTGTAGATGCAGGAAATGGCTCCACAGGCTCATGACTAGACCTGCACGTAACTGTGACAACATGGACCCCAATAATGACACAGGCTAAACATTGTCCCACACACTTGAACCGGACACCTTTGTGCATTTTACCACTGAAAATATGTGAACACGTCTGCTAGTCCTCCACTGCCACAGGAGAGACATGGCTCATTTATATGACTCCAACTGTGGTGTGACATTACATTTGTGGATTGTATTTGGGACTCGTCATCAGAAACACTGTACCCACATAGCATTATCCCATTCCTGACTCATGGGGAGTAAACAAATAAGTGCCTAGGAAGTAGTAACCACCATTCCAGGACATGTGATGACTTCGTTTTGGAACATTGCCATGATCAACCGTCTGCTATCTATCCTGTGCATGTTTTGTCATTGGTGGTGCTTATGTTCCAAAAAACCTAGGAAGTGCACACAGCATTCGTTGCTACGTGTATGACAAACACATTTCCTCTCTCATTTCCACACTGAATAGCATCTGATGGTTGGACACAATGACTCCACATGCATACAAGCAGATTTGCAAAAATGTGTCTTGTGATGTTCACACAGTGGGACAACTACAATAGTAAGAACCAAATCACACACATTGACACATAGGCATTGAGTTACTGTATGGAGCTGTGTCGCCTTGCTATCCTCTCTTGATGCAAAACATGCCCTAACTGGGTAATACCTAATTGTATTCCACATGTTTGGCCACCTATTGCATCAGTGAAGAGTGCAAATCCGGTACAACAAGTAGAGGATCATGGTTCGCAGTAGTATGATCTGTCACATGTGCCCATACATCAGAATGCACAATGTTGGTGCAATCAGCCTATCTCTGTATTGTCACACCTGCCATGTACTATTACAAATGAGAAATTACCCAAACCTAGTCAAAGACAGAAATGTTGACACATATGTGTAAAAAAAGACGCACATGCGTCAAAAAATGACGCATGTGCATCAAAATATGATGCTCATTGCCATGAAACATCCATTGGCCCTGAGCGGTAATTCCCACACTGCACCCCCTGAAATTGGTTAAGTATGAAACATATTTCAAAATATGAATGCAGGGTTATTTCTAAGCATGTGCAGCAACAAAAAGTGATGCATAGAGTGTAAGTGTTATAATATTTTGACGCATACGATTAAAAACGCACCACATTTGAGGCAGGAAGTGATGTAATAGGATATCCTGTTTACTGAATTGGTACAGAGGGTGTACTTTTACTATCACTTTGCAGTCTGTGATATTTCCTGACTGTGTGGCTGTGTTCTGACTTGTCTCTCTGTGCATTTTGTGAATTTGTCTCCAGTGTGCTCTTTAAATTTTCTTTTTGTGTTTCAAAAGTGTCTGTGGTATCCTGTGTTAGTGTTTTTTTTGGTCATTTCTGGTGTCTAAATTTGTCTTTGTACTGTTGGGAGTCTGTTGTGGGTAGTGTTAGTTTGGGGATAGTTGGGCTGTGTTCTGTTATTTTTTTTCCATTTCCATTTCCTACTTTCCCTCCATTCTCCTCTGTACCCCTTTATTCCCTTTTTTGGTGCAAGCATGTTGGGTAGGCCTTGTCTTGGCAGGATAGGAGAGGAGCTGGGTGACTTTATTTGTCTGGTGTGCCACTTCCTACCCTTAATGATCAAGGCAGGTGGGCGTGTGATACAGGGGTATCACACAGAGGCATAGAGGCTCCGGTTGGCAAAGGTCCTGTACCATCTACAGTGAATCTACAACACACCGCACAACAACCACCAGCTGAAACACTATTGGACTGACCTGGTTGCCCGGGATCAAGACCTGCTGGACTGCCTGGGGATTGTGATTGGTGGCCCTGTTGGTGAGTGCAAATCAGAGTAATTTGCACAATTAAATGCTCTGTAGTGACAGTAGCTGATTTGTTCAGATGATGCAGAAAATGTTTTTGAACATGTGGAATGCAAGATAAACATAAAGGCCCACATTTATACTTTATTAGCACTGCATTTGCATAATTTGTTAAGCAAAAGCGGCGCAAACTTACAAAATACAATTGTATTTTGTAAGTTAGCACCGCTTTTGCGTCAAAAAGCAGAGCAAATGCGGCGCTAAAAAAGTATAAATATGGGCCACAGTTGCCTGTGAGATATACAATAATTTCTACACATTACCGTCATTTGTTGACGCAACAGCTAGACTAACTTACAAAACACAACAGGATCCTGTAAATTAGTGCTGCCTTCACGTCAATAGATGATGCAAATGTGGCTCTAACATATGTTTCATGCATGGTCTGTGAGTGTACCAGTAAACACATGTTTTAAATCCAGATTTTTACAAGAAATATTGTGTTCCTCAATTTTTTTGGATACATGTCTGAACTGGATTATGACACATATGTAACAAGTTATAGCTGACCTCAGGTAACATCTTAGACTGATATTTGGACTTTGTAGTGCTGCAATAAAATTAGGAATGGATGCCAAAAGTTATGCACACGGGTTCATATCTCCATGGTTGGTGCAACTTACCATAGCTGTGGCACATAAAATGAAGAAAATTATACAAATTGAGGGCTAACAACTGTCCCTGGCCCTCTGTACATTGTACCTCTGTGTTTTAAATTGGTCTTAGTCACAATAGCTGGGTGACTGGTATTGCAGTCCTCCAGGAAAGTGGCTTTGCATGTCTCTCATGCATACACATGATGAGAGGAATACACTCCATGAATTAGTTTGCTAACTAATGATAGAGCATGTTTGCCACCACATGATAGTTAGGGCCACTGCATGTGTGCAGATATGTGTGTATCACTCACTGGAGTGCCCGGGTCTGTACATGTTTGCAGTGGTATGTTGGATGCAGTATCATCATGTCTGAGAGGCTTGACTTTCTGATTTAATATTACTCATAGTATTTGTATTTGGAAGTGTTGTACAGTACACATTTCTCCCTTCCATGCCTTACAGGTTGACCAGCTCCCTACACTATCGGAGAGGTGGCTCAATTTGCAGACCTAGACATCTCCAGTAAGTGTTGATATTTCTGTTCTGTGTTGTGTTTGCTGATGTTGTGTGATTGACTCCTGTGTCTGGGACACATAGCAAGGTGTGATGCGCTGGTCAATGATCGGATATGTTCCTTGAGTGGAGTATCATTTTTTCCCCATCTTTGATTTGGCCAATCATTAGCGTATTGTCGGTCAGTCCTTTAGGCACGGCCATGTGAATAGGGATGAGTTTTGTGGATAAAACTTAAAATCAGAAAATGTAGCAGAGGACCATATTTGTGATTTAGTCAGCAAGCCAGACCCTGATTCTCACAGAATAGGGATGCCAAAGTCTTACCCACAGACTTCAGGTTCCCTATTCACTAAAGAACATGTTCAACTGTATGTTTGACTTCCTAGCAGCATGTAGCTCCACATGTTGTGCTATGAGTATGAGGCACTTGAGTACACTGGCCTAGGTGTGCATGCAGCTCATGGGCAGATGTGTGCTTGCATCTATCTGCTTGCTGTAAGTCATGTGTTACTGGTAGGAAATGATGTTGACAATTGTCTGCATTTCCAAACATAAGTGTGGATGGGATTGTCCAAGGTTTGGCTGTAGCCTAGTTGGACTTCCTCCTTACCTGTGGTGGGCTGCCCAAACCCATGTACAGCTGTCCAACGCTTCCTGGGTGTCCTGGTTGTTTGAAAGTATTTGTTGCCTGCCCCCCCCCCTCCTCAGGCACAGGCATAGGATTATGAAAAGTGTACCTCAGACTGATGATCCAAGTTTAGTACACAGACATGTAAATCTGTACGTGACTTGTCCAAACCTAGGATAACCCTCATGATTAGCAACTGCATTCTATCCTAGCAATTCCATTTACAACTCGCACCCTTGCACCATTTACAACTTGTGGCCCTTGATTGTCATCAGTTGGCCTGTCAGTGGTGGAGGACTTGCAGCTTTTTTTTTACCTGACAAATGGCTGAACAATGATGCATAAGTCTTTCAAGTTGTTACCCATCTTTTAGAGTATTGCTGTGCTGTTTGATAGGACATGTGTAGGCTGCATTGGCATGGACTTCCTCAGGGACAATCAGTGATCTGTACGATGATATGGCCTGTTTCTGGTACATTATATGTATTGTCTGATTTACTCCTGGAGCAATATCACACAATGAAGTACCCAATGATAGGTTTTCTATTTGTTTTAACAGCTGTCAATATGAATCCCATCCAGATTCGGGAGTTCCAGCACAGGGCGATGCGTTACCGCCACATTCTGGATGTGGAGTCGGGGTTCCGCAACATGGCAAGATGTCATCGCCATGAAAGAGCCTCCGGAGTGTGGAGGGCATTTGCCCAAGGGGGCCCTTCCGTGTCCACCACAGCCACCACCACCACCACCAATACCACCCAGACGGCACCAACCTTAGCAGGCACCTTTGCTGGACCGTCAACCTCCACTGCTCCAGGACCTGTCACAGCACCACCTGCACCTCCTCCTACAGACATGGCACTGACAAGGGCACATACTTCCTCAACTGGCACCAGACCACCCCTGCTGCAGTCATAGACCCAGCAGCTTTTCAACAGATGCAACGGAACTTGGACCGTATGTTGCGGAAAATAAGCAGGCTGCAGCAGGAGGTGGCACAAGTAAATCAGAAGGTGCGTGCCATAAAAAAGACCCTGCGGAGGGCAACCTTGTAGACAATATACCCTCAGCCATGATTCCCTCCCCTCCCTCCTCTTTCCTGGTTCTTTTAATTAGTGGGTTTAGGGGGCTTAGTGTGAGGTTAGTATAGGCTGTTAGTTTAGTTAGTAGTAGTGGGTGGAGGGATGAGGGTATGATACTTTTTATATTTGTTTTTTTATGTGTGTGGGTGGGTGGGGGGTGATGTTGGGGTTTTGGTGTTTTAAAAACAAACAAATACAAACAAATATATATTTGTTTAGTATAAGATAGTATGTGTTTAAGTTAGTATATGTTGTCGTCCATGTGTTCCATCTTATAAGGGGGGTGGAGGGGTTGATGTTTAGATCATTACGTTAAATGTGATAAGTAAGTTTAGCTTAGGTTAGTTAGGGCCAGTTGTGGGTAATGTGTGGTTAGGATAGGTTAGGTTAGGTGTTTCCCCTGGTTTTAGCTTCTGTTTTTACTGTTTAATAAATACTTAAGTAACCCTTTACAGTATGTGTCACATGCTTGGAGATCAGGGCCTTGGCATGAGTGAACAGTGTCTCTTTTGTATTAGTTTTGGTGTCCCATGCTGCAACCAAATCCCAACTGAGCTGTTACATTGGCAGCTACAAAAAAGCTACTTTGCTAAGATTCTGCCATCCATTTCACCCACCACTCACGGTTATTATGGATCCCAAAGTGTGGTTAATTTTTGATTTATGTTTTCAATGTCACATACTTTGCTGCCAGAATTGGTATTGAGGACACTGTGTTAAGTCTGCCTGCAGCCTGATGTCCAAGCGAATCCTTCTAAGGTGAGTTCTAGTATGCTCTCATGTAGTGTGGTATACCTAACTCACACCTATCATTTATTACAATGTTCAGCCCGGTGACATCTTTGAATGTAAACTCTTACACATCCATCCATGCAATATGGTGTGTGTTATGTAATATTTGGGTCAAATGTCAAATACGTAAGTTTTGGCTTGAATAAAAATTTGAAGGCAATATTTCTTGGCATCCTATGAGGAAGCGTTATTCTGTCCAACACAGCATTATGGTATATAGTTTATATTTTCCTCTGAAATAACCCTCAGGAAGGGCAGATGATGATACAATCCAGACCACTGTGCATAGTTATCAGCCAACATTCTTTCAGGTCAGATGTATTGACAATCTATAATCATTGACCTGATGTAAACATCACTGATCTACCTCACGGTTGATGTGTCACATTACACAAAGACAAAGTTATTGTATAAGTGCTATTTATTTTAAAGTGCTGTAGTGCTATATGTATATTGTCCATGATTGTGAGTCCATTAGTGTGACACCTTCTATTGTGATTCTACACAAGTGCAAAAGGTCATGTCATTGGACATGCTGGGGTAAAGTGTCAGACAGTGCAGAGGGACAGGACTTGCCAATGAGTTAGTGAGAGACAATCACAGGGCAGGGTGACAAGATAAACAGTGGGCTGAAGCACAGTGTTTGAGTACAGTTGTTGCAAGACTGACATGTTACAAAGCACAAGACCTTGGCAATAGGAGGCCATGTGGCAGGGACTTGTGCTACCGTATACTCTTACGGGTGAAGGTGATCTGTTCCACGTCTTCATCTTCTGATGTATGTGTTGTCTCCTCTGCCATTGGTGGTGGTGGTTGTTAAGGGGCAACACACACCTCAGTGTTTGAAGACGTGGAGTCAGACATCCTGGTTGCTGCCAACTGTGGGGCTATTAAGGACAGTACTGCAGCAAGGAGGAGCTGCTAGTTCTTAAGAATAGCAGCCACATCACTGTGGTAGGCAGCCAGGTCGGCCCTGAGGGGTTCAATATTGCATTTGTGCACTTGTTGACAGGATTATTGTTGTAGGTGTTGCTCTTACAGCTGTGCTGATTTCCTTCAACCTTTTTTCAAGTTCCTGCAAGATTGTTGTTCGCCCTTGCAAGGCTGCTGCCTGTTCTTCAGTTGACATCATGCACAAAAGCACCCCTTCTAGGCTGACTGCCATATTTTGCATCCCCATCCGCACCTCCTTGACCTGCTCCCGCTGTACTCCAACTCCAGTTCTCTCAAAGCTGGTGCCAGTGTCGTCAGAGTCCTCAGCTGTGTTAGAGATGGCAGGTCGTACAATTGGGGTGGTTCCTCTGTGATGGCTGCTAGTTCTGTGCTCCTCCTTGTGACTGAAGGTGGGTTCTGGAGGGTTTCAAGGAGATCTTGGAGGGTCTGCTGGCTGATGTTTGTCAGCTCGTCATCCATGTCATCAGGGTAGTCCTGGACAGGCATATCTGCAGGAAAGCCATCGTCCTCTGCAATGAGATATGGTACAATTAGTGTGTCTGTGTTGTGGAATTAGTAATGTGACGGGCCTGTCTTCCTATTATTTTCACATTGTGATCTTGGTTCTGGTTCATTGTTCCTGTCTTTCATATTAGCATTCTCCCAGACCTATGCCCTGCCTGCATTTCACATGTATTGTGGTCAGTTTGTTGACTTGTCAGCATCACATCCTCTAGGTGTTGGTTCTGGCCAAATTGTGAATTGCCACCTTCTTGTCCTACTCAACCCTCCGTCTACTTCCATTCTCATGGTGAAGCCTTTCACTGGCTGTGGGTGTTCTCATGGCACTAGCACCACAATTAACATTCTGGAGCTGCCACAGTCTCTGATATTTCACATCCACCCATATGTTGCTGAGATCTAGCATATACTATGTATAGCATTGGTATGGCACAATACCGACGTCAACATTGGTAATGTGTACTGCTGAGGTTGGGAAATCTGTGCTACATTGGATTGCACTGATGGTCCTAGCACAAACCATATACTCTAAAAGTGGAATGAGAACCACAAATGGACCCCAGGCCTAATGTAGTGTGTAGAGGGCCGCTGGGAGTATAAGAAAACTCTAAGGGTGTGAAACATACCCCACCCCAAGACCCTGAAAAGTAGGAGTAAAGTTACCCTACTTCCCCAGAAACACACTAAAGTTGTGATAGGAGATTCTGCAAAGACAACAACTGACTGCAAATCACTGAATATGGATTCCTGGACCTGAGGACCTGCAAAGGAAGGGGACCAAGTCCAAGAGTCATGAAAATGTCCAGGAGGGGGGGTGCGGGAGCCCACTAAACCCCGGATGAAGGTGCAAAAGGGCTGCCTCTGGGTGGAAGATGCTGAAGATTCTGCAACAACAGAAGATGCCAGGAACTTCTCCTTTGCACAGAAGATGTTTCACAGCATGCTGGAGGATGCAGTTGTTTTCATGCAGAAAGGCCACAAACAAGCCTTGCTAGCTGCAAAGGTCATGGTTGAAGAAAATGGGTGCTGCCTGGGCCCAGGAAGGACCAGGAGGTCGCCCCTTGGAGGAGGAGACAGAGGGGGCACTCAGCAGCACAGAGAGCCCATGCTGAAGCAGGCAGCACCCACACAAGCACTTGAACAGGCATTCAAGAAATCTGAGCACATCAGTTGTTTCAACACTACTAAGGAGGGTCCCACAAAGCCGTAGGTCAACTCAGGGAGTTGAGCAATGCAGGACAGAGATACCTGGGCTACGCTGTCCACGAAGGATTCCTTGCAAAAGTGCACAGAAGCCCTAGTAGCTGCAGTTCACGCAGTACACAGAATTACTGTCTGGTGTGGGGAGGCAAGGACTTACCTCCACCAAATTCGGACAGATGGACCACTGGACTGTCGGGGTCACTTGGATCCAGCTCCTGTGTTCCAGGGACCACGCTTGTGAAGATGAGAGGGGACACAGAGGACCGGTAATGCAGAAGTTCGGTGCCTGAGTTAGCAGGGGGAAGATTCCTTCGACCCCCAGGAGATTTCTTCTTGGTTTCCAGTGCAGGATGAAGGCAGACAGCCCTCAGAGCATGCAACACCAGGAAACAGTTAAGAAAGCCGGCAGGATTAGGCGCTACAATGTTGCTGGTAGTCGTCTTGCTACTTTGTTGAGGTTTTGCAGGCATCCTGGAGCAGTCAGCGGTCGATCCTTGGCAGAAGTCAAAGAGAGAGAGATGCAGATGAACTCTGGTAAGCTCTTGCATTCATTATCTGAAGAGAAACCCACAGGTGAGACCTTAAATAGCCCTTAGAGGAGGATTGGCCACCTAACCAGGTAAGCACCTATCAGGAGGGTCTTTGACATCTCCTGCTGGCACTGGCCACTCAGAGGCCTCCACTGTGCCCTCACACTTGTGCATTCAAGATGGCAGAGGTCTGGAACACACTGGAGGAGCTCTGGGCACCACCCCTGGGGTGGTGATGAACAGGGGATTGGTCACTCCCCTTTCCTTTGTCCAGTTTCGTGCCAGAGCAGGGGCTGGGGGAACCTTGAACCGCTGTAGACTGGCTTATGCAAAAAGGGTACCATCTGTGCCCTTTAAAGTATTTCCAGAGGCTGGTGGAGGCTACTCCTCCCCAGCCCTTAACACCTATTTCCAAAGGGAGAGGGTGTAACACCCTCTCTCAGAGGAAATCCTTTGTTCTGCCTTCCTGGGACTGGGCTGCCCAGTCCCCAGGAGGGCAGAAGCCTGTCTGTGGGTTGGCAGCAGCAGCGGCAGTGGAAACCCCGGAAAGGCAGTTTGGCAGCACCCGGGTTCTGTGCTAGAGACCCGGGGGATCATGGAATTGTTTCCCCAATACCAGAATGGTATTGGGGTGACAATTCCATGATCTTAGACATGTTACATGGCAGTGTTCGGAGTTACCATTGTGACGCTATACATAGGTAGTGACCTATGTATAGTGCACGCATGTAATGGTGTCCCCGCACTCACAAAGTTCGGGGAATTTGCCCTGAATGATGTGGGGGCACCTTGGCTAGTGCCAGGGTGCCCACACACTAAGTAACTTGTCACCCAACCTTCACCAAGTGAGGGTTAGACATATAGGTGACTTATAAGTTACTTATGTGCAGGGAAAAATGGCTGTGAAATAACGTGGACGTTATTTCCCTCAGGCTGCAGTGTCAGGCCTGTGTAAGAATTGTCTGAGCTCCCTATGGGTGGCAAAAGAAATATTGCAGCCCATAGGGATCTCCTGGAACCCCAATACCCTGGGTACCTCAGTACCATATACAAGGGGATTATATGGGTGTACCAGTGTGCCAATGAGAATTGGTATATTTAGTCACTAGCCTACAGTGACAAATGTAGAAAGCAGAGCCTCAGTGATACAGTTAGGCACCACACAGGGAACACATACAGGGCACATATATGAGCTCTGGGGTCCTGCCTAACAGGATCCCAGTGACACAAGTGCTAAAACAACATACATACAGTGAAAAACGGGGGTAACATGCCAGGTAAGATGGTACTTTCCTACACAACCCCCCCACCAAATGAAGCACAATAAGACTAGCTTTGTCCAGATGAGTCTTCATTGTCTAAGTGGAAATATCTGGAGAGTCCATCTGCATTGGAGTGTGTACTCACAGGTCTATGTTCCACTGTATAGTCCATTCCCTGTAGAGATATGGACCACCTCAACAATTTAGGATTTTCACCTTTCATTTGCTTTAGCCAAAGTAGAGATTTGTGATCTGTCTGAACAATAAAGTGAGTACCAAACAGGTATGGCCTCAGTGTTTTCAGTGCCCAGACCACAGCAAAGGCTTCCCTCTCTATGGCAGACCAACACTTTTCTCTAGGGGTCAACCTTCTGCTAATAAAAGCAACTGGTTGATCCTGGCCCTCAGAATTCAGACTGCCCCTACCCCTAATTCAGATGCATTAGTTTGAACAATGAATTTATTGGAGTAACATGGGCTTTTTAGGACAGGTGCAGAGCACATGGCCTGTTTGAGCTCCTCGAAAGCTTTCTGACAGCTGGCTGTCCAAAACATCTTCTTAGGCATTTTCTTGCTTGTGAGATTATTAAGAGGGGCTGCTATGGAGCCATAATTCTTGATGAATCTCCTATATTACCCTGTGAGGCCTAAAAAGAGTCTCACCTGGGTCTGAGTTGTAGGGGGAACCCAATCCATGATAGTCTGGATTTTCCCCTGTAGTGGTGCAATCTGTTCTCCACCAACCAGATGGCCCAGATAAACCACTTTCCCGTGCCCTATCTGGCACTTTGAGGCCTTGATAGTGAGGCCTGACTTTTGCAGGGCCTCCAAAACGTAACATAGGTGGACCAGGTGATCATCCCAGGTTGAGCTAAAGACAGCAATATCATCTAGATATGCTGCACTGAAAGCCTCCAACCCTTGCAGGACTGTGTTCACCAACCTCTGAAAAGTGGCAGGTGCATTTTTCAAACCAAAGGGCATTACTATGAATTGGTAGATCCCTCCAGTGGTTGAAAACACAGTCTTGGGTTTAGCATCTTCTGCCAATCTAATCTGCCAATACCCTGCAGTTAGATCAAAAGTGCTAAGATACTTGGCAGAAGCCAGTGTATCGATGAGCTCATCTGCCCTGGGTATAGGGTGCGCATCAGTTTTGGTTACATGATTGAGCCCTCTGTAATCTACACAAAACCTCATCTCCCTCTTTCCATCTTTGGTGTGAGGTTTAGGTACAAGCACCACTGGGCTAGCCCATGGGCTTTCAGAAGGTTCAATCACCGCTAAATCCAACATTTTCTGCAACTCTTGTTTAATGCAGTCTCTGACATGGCCAGGCTGCCTATAAATTTTACTTTTGACAGGCAGGCTGTCTCCACTGTCAATTGTGTGTTCACACTAGGATGTTGTACCTGGTACAAGTGAAAAGAGGTCTGAAAATTTTCTTAGGAGATTGATGCAGTTGTCTTTCTGTTCTGCAGTCAGACAATCTGCTAAAACTACTCCCTCCACTAAGGCATCTGCTTCAGTGGTGGAGAAAAGATCAGGGAGAGGGTCACTCTCTTCTTCCTATCCCTCATCTCTTGCCATGAGCAGGGTGAGATCAGCCCTGTCATAGTAGGGTTTCAGGCGGTTTACATGAATCACCCTAAGGGGACTCCTGGCAGTGCCCTGGTCTACCAAATAGGTAACCTCACCCTTCTTCTCAACAATTAGATGGGGTCCACTCCATTTGTGCTGGAGTGCTCTTGGGGCCACAGGCTCCAATACCCACACCTTTTGTCCTGGTTTGTACTGGATCAGAACAGCCTTGTGGTCATGCCACTGCTTTTGCAGCTCCTGGCTGGCCTGAAGGTTTTTACTGGCCTTTTTCGTGTACTCAGCCATTCTGGATCTTAGGCCAAGTACATAGTCCACTATGTCCTGTTTAGGAGCTTTTAAAGGTTGTTCCCAACCCTCCTTCACAAGAGTAAGTGAACCTCTTACAAGGTGCCCAAAGGGGAGTTCAAAGGGGCTGAAGCCCCCTCCTTTCTGGGGTACCTCCCTGTAAGCAAAAAGGAGGCAAGGTAACAGGACATCCCATCTCCTCCTGAGTTTTTCAGGGAGTCCCATTATCATACCTTCAAGAGTTTTATTAAACCTCTCAACCAGACCATCAGTTTGTGGATGGTAAGGGGTGGTGAACTTGTAGGTAACACCACACTCCTTCCACATTGCTTTTAGGTATGCAGACATGAAGTTGCTACCTCTGTCTGATACCAACTCTTTAGGAAAACCTACCCTGGAAATGATTCCCAGGAGGGCTTTTGCCACTGCAGAAGTTGTAGTGGTCCTTAAAGGTATGGCTTCATGATATCTTGTGGCATGGTCCACTACCACCAAGATAAATCTATTGCCTGAAGCAGTAGGAGGGTCAAGGGGTCCAACTATGTCAACCACTACCCTATCAAAGGGCACCCCAACCACTGGAAGTGGAATTAGAGGGGCCTTTGGAGTGCCACCAGTCTTGCCCCTGGCATGGCACGTCACACAGGACTTGCAAAAATCTTTGGTGTCCTCTGACATATGAGGCCAGTGAAACAAGGGGGCAAGTCTTTCCCAAGTTTTCGTCTGGCCCAAATGCCCAGCCAAAGGAATGTCATGTGCTAGTGTGAGAAAAAAACTCTCTGTACTGCAGGGGAATGACCAATCCCCTGGCTGCTCCAGGTTTTGGGTCCCTTGACTCTGTGTACAAGAGGTTGTCTTCCCAGTATACTCTATGACTGTCACTGACATCCCCATTTTGCTGCTTGACAGCTTGCTGTCTGAGACCCTCTAATGTGAGACAGGTTTGCTGTGCCAAACTCAGCTCTTCCCTGGCAGGCCCCCCTCCACCCAAAAGCTCAGCAGTGTCTGCTGCCAGCTCCTCTTGTGTAGGTTCTGCACAAAGAGGAAATTCCTCTTCCTCAGAAGGGGAATCATCTGTAGAGGGAGGGACAGTGGGTAGGGATTTAACCTTGCTACCCCTAGCTTTTAGGAACACTTGGTCCATTGTTCCAGGATCCAAGTTACCCTGTCCTTTTTGCTTTTTGGCCTGAGCCCTGGTTAAAGCAAAAATATGCCCCGGAATGCCAAGCATTGCTGCATAGGCCTCCAACTCCACTTCTGCCCAAGCTGATGTCTCCAAATCATTCCCTAGTAGACAGTCGACAGGTAAATCTGGCTACCACAACTTTCTTTGGACCAGTAAACCCCTCCCCCCTCACCAGTTGAGATTCTCAAAAGCTATGGGGTGGCTAAGAGTGTTGTTATGAGCGTCTGTCACTTGGTACTGCTGACCAAGTAGGTGTTGCTCAGGGTGGACCAGTTTTCCTATCACCATAGTTACACTGGCTCCTGTGTCCCTGTAGGCCTGAACCTCAACACCATTGATTAGGGGAAGTTGCTTGTACTTATTCATATTAAGGGGACAAGCAACCAGGGTGGCAAAATCAATGCCACCATCAGAGACTAAAACAGCCTCTGTGGTCTCCCTAACAAGACCAACCCCAACTACATTGCCAATAGTGAGCCCAGCTACACCCTTGGATTGGCTATTAGTAGTAGTTTTCCCACCACCACTGCTATTACTAGGGGCACTAGAATTTACAGCAGGTGTTGTGTTGGTGGGAGCTTTGGTATTTTTCTTTGGGCAGCTGGAATCAGTTGCCCAATGGCCTTTGACTTTACGCAAATAACACCAAGGCTTTTTAGGTTGATTATTAGAAGAGGATTTGGACCCACCACCCTCAGAGGATTTTTGAGGGCCTGATGAAGTCTCAGAATGTTTACGTTTGTCCCCACCCTTCTCAGAAGACTTACCATCCTTCTTCTTGCCATCATTCTCACCCCATGTGTGAACTTTTCTGTTCACCCTTATTCTGACCCATTTGTCTGCCTTCTTTCCCAATTCTTGGGGAGAGGTGAGATCAAAGTCCACTAGGTATTGGTGCAACAAGTCAGACACACAATGTTTAAGAATATGCTCTCTCAGAATAAGATTGTACAGGCTTTCATAGTCAGATACCTTACTGCCATGCAACCATCCAAGGCCTTCACTGGACAGTCCACAAAATCTGTCCAGTCTTGAGAAAACTCTTTTCTGGTGTCTCTGAACTTAATCCTGTATTGTTCAGTGGTTAAGCCAAATCCATCCAAGAGTGCATCTTTCAAAACTTTGTAGTTATTGGCTTCACTTTCTCTAACAGTAAGGAGGCTATTCCTATCCTTTCCAGTGAAAGATAGCCACAAAATAGCAGCCCACTGCGTTTGAGGGACCAACTGTACCATACAGGCCCTCTCAAGTGCAGCAAACCACTTATTAATGTCATCCCCCTCCTTGTAAGGTGGGACTATCTTGTGCAGATTCCTGGAATCTTGCTCTCTAACAGGATTGCTATCAGGAATACTGCTGCTGCCACCATGGGGAACTAACCCCAACCTCTGTCTTTCCCTCTCAATGTCTAGTGATTCCATATCTAAGGCCAGCCTGCTGCTGTTTGAGCTTCAGTCTGGTCTCTTCAACCCTCAACTTTTTGAGTTCCCTTTCTAACAAGTTATCCTCAGGGTGGGTGGGTTGGGAATGCTTTGACACAGAGGAAATATGGGAAGTTTCAGAGGGGGGCCTGTCCCTAACTGTCTGGACCCTGGTAATCTGGCCTCTAGGGATAAAGAATGCCCTACTGTTATGGGAACCTCTATCACTACCAGCATCACTAGGTGCCCTGCTAGGGGGCAGTCCCTTGTCAGAACCCCCCCCCCCACCCCCCAGCTTCTCCTGGGGACTCCTCTGAATCAGACTGGGAAGCTTCTCCCTTTTCTAACCTCTCATGTGATGGTCCAGACTGGTTCTGGTCATCTACAACAAGCATGTTAAAGAGAAGGTATTTTGTAGGGTTCTTTCCTGTACTCAAACCTCTATCCAGGCAGAGACCCCTCAAACTTTTATAGTTCAAACTCTCATATGCTGCGTTAACAGTTTTGAGAGTGGCATCTACAACAGACATGATAGTATAGGTTTAAGGATAGTGAGAAGGAAAAAGTTTTAGAACTTAGAAAGCACAGAGAAAAACTTTCTCAAACTTTGGGAAAACTTTTAGAAGTTTTCAAAAACTTTTCAGAACTTTGTTAAAAGTTTGAGAATAGAAAAGTAAACTTTTTTGGTTAAGTGTACATACACTGAAATATTTGGTATATGATTCTCTTATGAAAAGTACCAAATGACAAAGTGGTAAAGCAGTTGCAATTACCTATCCCACTGCTGTACCACCAATGTAAGAGGGTGGCCTGACTTATAGTGGGTACCTTGTGGTACTTACACCCTGTGCCAGGTCCAGTTATCCCTAATTAGTAGAATAGAGGTGTTTCTAGCAGCTTAGGCTGATAGAGGTAGCTATGGCAAAGCAGCTTAGGCTAAACTAGGAGACATGCAAAGCTCCTACTATACCACTTATATCATATAGCACAATATCACAAGAAAACACAATACTCACAGTTACTAAAAATAAAGGTATTTTATTTTTATGACAATATGCCAAAAGTATCTCAGTGATTACCCTCAGTAAGAAAGTAAGTAATATACACAAGTTATATGTACACAAACCCAAAACAGGTAAGTAAGAGTCAGAAAAGTAATGCAAACAGTGTAGAATTACCAAATGATGCAATAGGCAAACATAGGTCTAGGGGCAACACAAACCGTATACTCCAAAAGTGGAATGCGAGTCACGAATGGACCACAGACCTATGGGAGCTTGTAGAGTGTTGCTGGGACTGTAAGAAAACAGTCAGGGTGTCCAAGATATCCCATCCCAAGACCCTGAAAAGTAGGAGTAAAGTTCCCCTACTGCCCCAAAAGGACACAATAGTCGTGATAGGGGGATTCTGCAAGAACAACAAACACCAGCAAAGCACTGAAGATGGATTCCTGGACCTGAGGAGCTGCAAGGCAAGGAGACCAAGTCCACGAGTTGCAATAGTGTCCAGGTGGGGCAGGAGCCCAGGAAACCCCGGATGAAGGTGCAAGGAAGCTTCCTCCATATTGAAAAAGCTTACGATTCTGCAAAAACGAAGAGGACTAGGAACTTCTCCTTTGGATGGAAGATGTCCCACGGCATGCTGGAGGTCACAGAAGTGTTTCCATGCAGAAATACTGCAAACAAGCCTTTCTAGCTGCAAGGGTTGCGGTAGAGGATTTTGGGTGCTGCTGGGGACCAGGAAGGACCAGGATGTCGCCCCTTGGAGGAGGTGTCATGGGGTGCTCATCAACTCAGAGAGTCCCCAGAAAAGCAGGCAGCACCTGCAGAAGTACCCGAGCAGGCACTTAGAAGATGTGTGAACCAGAGTTGATTCAGAGTCACAAAGGAGGGTCCTACGACGTCGGAGGCCAACTCAGAGGGGTGAGCACTGCAGGACGGAGTGCTGGGGACCCAGGCTAGGCTGTGCACAAAGGAATCCTTGGAGGAGTGCACAGGAGCCGGAGCAGCTGCAAATCACGCAGTACACAGGTTTGCAGTCTAGCATGGGGAGGCAAGGACTTACCTCCACCAAAGTTGGACTGAATGATCACTGGACTGTGGGAGTCACTTGGATAGAGTTCCTGTGTTCAAGGGACCACGCTCGTCAGGATGAGAGGGGACCCAGAGGACCGGTGATGCAGTCTTTTGGTGCCTGCGTTAGCAGGGGGAAGATTCCGTCGACCCACAGGAGATTTCTTCTTGGCTTCCAGTGCAGGGTGAAGGCAGATGACCCCCAGAGCATGAACCACCAGGAAACAGTCGAGAAAGCCGGCAGGATGAGGCGCTACAATGTTGCTGGTAGTCGTCTTGCTACTTTGTTGCGGTTTTGCAGGTGTCCTGGAGCAGTCAGCGGTCGATCCTTGGCAGAAGTCAAAGAGGAAAGTGCAGAGGAATTCTGGTGAGCTCTTGCATTCGTTATCTGAAGAGAAACCCACAGGCGAGAACCTAAATAGCCCTCAGAGGAGGATTGGCCACCTAACCAGGTAAGCACCTATCAGGAGGGGTCTCTGACGTCACCTGCTGGCACTGGCCACTCAGAGCAGTCCAGTGTGCCCCCAAGACCTCTGAATCCAAGAGGGCAGAGGTCTGGGACACACTGGAGAAGTTCTGGGCACCTCCCCTGGGAGGTACTGGTTAGGGGAGTGGTCACTCCCCTTTCCTTTGTCCAGTTTCGCGCCAGAGCAGGGCTGGGGGATCCCTGAACTGGTGTAGACTGGCTTATGCAGAGATGGGCACCATCTGTGCCCATCAAAGCATTTCCAGAGGCTGGGGGAGGTCACTCCTCCCCAGCACTTCGCACTTATTTCCAAAGGGAGAGGGTGTAACACCCTCTCTCAGAGGAAATCCTTTGTTCTGCCTTCCTGGGCCGGGGCTGCCCAGACCCCAGGAGGGTAGAATCCTGTCTGAGATGTTGGCAGCAGCAGCAGCTGCAGTGGAAACCCCGGAAAGGCAATTTGGCAGCACCCGGGTTCTGTGCTAGAGACCCGGGGGATCTTGGAATTGTCACCCCAATACCATTCTGGTATTGGGGGGACAATTCCATGATCTTAGACATGTTACATGGCCATGTTCAGAGTTACCATTGTGACGCTATACATAGGTAGTGACCTACGTATAGTGCATGCATGTAATGGTGTCCCCGCACTCACAACGTCCGGGGAATTTGCCCTGAACCATGTGGGGGCACCTTGGCTAGTACCAGGGGGCCCACACGGGGGCCCACACACTAAGTAACTTGGCACCCAACCTTCACTAAGTGAGGGTTAGACATATAGGTGACTTATGAGTTACTTATGTGCAGTGAAAAATGGCTGTGAAATAATGTGGATGTTATTTCACTCAGGCTGCAGTGGCAGGCCTGTGTAAGAATTGTCCGAGCTCCCTATGGGTGGCAAAAGAAATGCTGCAGCCCATAGGGATCTCCTGTAACCCCAAACCCCTGGGTACCTCAGGATTCAAATGGCTCACCACACCTAATGGGTGATTTTTGTATCCCTGATACCTCCTGTACCCTCTCATCATCCAGTACAGGGGCCTGTGCCACCTGTTCATGCAGGGCTGATGTGCTGGTCCCACTCTGCCCCTCTCCTATATGTGCCAATTCCATTTTATTATACCGGCTTCTTGTGCATGTCCTATCCTGTGAGGTTTAGGTGAACTCATCTCAGGTCTTAGAATTATATTTTGACCTAGGGTAATTTGTCAGTATCCACCAGAGCCCAGTGACACGCTAGTAACTGTTCTCAAAGGGAGTATATCACTCTCCAGGATCTGGTAGCTTTTTCATCCAGAAACCCAGGGACACCCAATTTCTTACCTGTTTTTGACACATGCTCCAATTTCCATATTGTCCCTCAATGGTTACATGTAACTCAATGTCTCCTCCTTGTACTGGACATATATCTAAAGCCAGTTGAATCATCTCCTTTGCCAATTCAAACGCACACTGCTGCTGCTCTCCTATTCAAACTCATGGTTCTTTCTTGTCACTTTGTACAAACTGGCCACATTCTGTCTCCAGTGAGTGATATGCTATCTCCAAAACAAAACAATCCAATGAAATGCTGAGTCTCCTGCTTATTAAGTGGTATGGCAAATTCTAATATTTTTTCTTTTGCCAGCAGTAACACCTCTCTATGTCCCTGATTCCACTAGATTCATAAAAATTTCACATTTTGAGAGGGTCCTTGTGTCTTATCTGGATTGATCATCCACCCTTTTCTCTGCAAGAGTTCCACAACCCTGTCCAACTGAGTCTGCATCTGTTTTTGTGTCTCTCCCTGAATCATCACATCATCGATATAGTGAGACAATTGTACCCCTGGAATGACAGATACTTCATCCAGGTGTTCTGCCACCAGTCGGTGACAGATGGTGGGGCTATGTATATACCCATCTTGAATTGTTTGCTGCCATGGGAGAAGCTAATTTGCTCCTGACTCTCAGGGGACAATGGTGTGGAAAAGAAAGCATTAGCAATATCAATAGTTGCATATGAGGTCCCTTTATGTTTTTCTAGCCTTTCAATCAAAGGGATGGTGTCGTGGATTGCAGCAGTCAGAGGAGGCGAATAATTGTTCTATTTGTGGTTGTCAATCATCATTCTATATCGCTCACCTGCTTGATGTACAGACCACAAAGGATTGTTCCACTCAGTAGTGACTGAAGCTACCACACCTGCCTCCATGAACTCCTGTATAGTCTCACTTATTTTCTTATACCTTCCCGGAATTCAGTATTGTTTGAAATGAACCACATTGGTTGCTGGGGCACCTTACCCGGGGGTATCCTTTAGGGGTTTGCTTTTCACCCAACCTTGTGATGACGTAGTACTGACCTGAAAACTCTTTGGGATTTCCATGAATTAAAGAGGCCTACTCTCCGGTGTCCACCAAGGCCTGAACCTTTTGAACATTTCTATGTCTCTAATGAATTTCTAAATCAACATGTAGGGGGTTATTCCAACTTTGGAGGAAGTGGTAATCCGTCCCAAAAGTGACGGTAAAGTGACGGATATACCACCACCCGTATTACGAGTCCATTATATCCTATGGAACTCGTAATACGGCTGGTGGTAAATCCGTCACATTTGGGACAGATTACCACCTCCTCCAAAGTTGGAATAACCCTCGTAGTCTGTTATCTTTACAAGCCTATCTCTGTACCGGAGCTTGACATGTTTCCTAATCTGATTTAAACCTGTCACCTTTTGCCCACGTCAAGTTTGGGTATATGCTCTCATACCTGAGGGGAGTTTCCTCTCTTTCCCTGTTTTCAGCAGTTAACCAATTGGTATCCAAATCTTCCTCCCCCAAGAAGAATTTTTTTTCTCCCTCTCTTTTTCTTCCTCCTGCATCTGTGACCTCCCCTGAGTCACTTGTTTGTTATTCTGCTTATTCACTTTTCCACTGCCCTCCTTTCTCTCCAGCCCTCACTTATGGTACAGCTCCCATAGATTCTTAGGGGCATATTTAAGAGCCCCTAGTGCCACCAGAGTATCACTTTTCATGACGCTCTGGTGGCGCTAAGCTCTGCTCCAGATTTACAAGGGGGTGTAACGCCACTTTTTTTATTTGAGTAATGCATTGTTAAGGGACTTCCCAGTTTTGAATTGAAAGCACACGAAAATATGAACATGAACATTTAGCTTTAGTGCAGTAAAACATGTGTAAATACTAGAATACTCCCAGCAGTTAAATAATGACAGGCTTAAAAAAGTACAATCTATCAACAATGAATATGTATTCAGTGAATAAATATATATATATATATATATATATATATATATATATATATATAATAATGTATATGAATGCGCAGCCTAGCTAGATAATTAATTAGGAATAAAAATGCATCACCATGGGGATCAAATCCAGCAAGCTATTCCTGGTGCCAGCGTCAAGCTGCGGAAACCTTGACAGCTAAGATAGGAGAAGCTTGCTCGATGGGACTTCGTTCTGGGCAGTGCGTCCACCCCAAAATGATTTCCTTCTGCCTTGTCACAAAGCTTCCACACTATATATGTCTTAAGCAAAGCGAAGAGGAAGGTTCTGGCAACCTCCCCCTCCCTTTGCTTGAGTAATGAAATTCAAGCACTGGCTGTACTCACTCTGTGTCGAAAACACACAAAGGATCTGGCCCTGCCCGATATGCATTCCAGAGGCAGAGGAGCAGTACTTTTGCATAATTAAAACATTAAAAACATTCCCAAGCTGAGACTGTCTTATCACTTCTACTGTCTACACCCAGCATGCTATGTTCCTGCACAGTGCAATCCATTGCTGGTGAGAAGAAGCTAAAACACATTTAGGGGGTGATTCTGACTATGGCGGACGGCGGAGGCCGTCCGCCATAGTACCGCCGCCAAATGACCGCACCGCGGTCAAAAGACCGCGGCGGCCATTCAGACATTTCCTCTGGGCCGGCGGGCGCTCTCCAAAAGAGCGCCCGCCGGCCCAGAGGAAATGCCCCTGCAACGAGGACGCCGGCTCAGAATTGAGCCGGCGTAGTTGCAGGGGTGCGACGGGTGCAGTTGCACCCGTCGCGTATTTCAGTGTCTGCAAGGCAGACACTGAAATACTTTGCGGGGCCCTCTTACGGGGGCCCCTGCCGTGCCAATGCCATTGGCATGGGCACGGCAGGGGCCCCCAGGGGCCCCGCGGCACCCCCTACCGCCATCCTGTTCATGGCGGGTTTCCCGCCATGAACAGGATGGCGGTAGGGGCTGTCAGAATCCTCATGGCGGCGGAGCGCGCTCCGCCGCCATGAAGGATTCCCCCGAGCAGCGGTAAGTCGGCGGGAGCCCGCCGACTTGCCGCTTCTGACCGCGGCTGAACCGCCGCGGTCAGAATGCTCGTGGGAGCTCCGCCAGCCTGTTGGCGGTGCTCCCGTGGTCGGTGGCCGCCAGGGTCAGAATGACCCCCTTAGTGTAGAAAACAAGCTTTGTGAAAAAATACCTGCGTCACTGATGTGACGGCATCTGAAGCTAATCTAAGCACAAAATGGATCCAGTGGTCATGATGGAGTCAGTGGTTAAATACAGACAACATTACAGCAGGTCACCATCCCTCTGGAGGTTGCAGTGTGTGCCATCTAACCAAAACCGTGACAAGGGTAACCTTCAACAATAACACCTCATGGAAAATGAGGGGATTCAACAACTGTAACACACAAGTGGTATATCTAATAACATGCCCTTGCTACCTCATCTACATAGGGATGACCACTAGAAAAATAAAGATGAGAATCAGTGAACATCGCAGTAACCTAAGGTGTAGATGAGCCACCACAAAAATGTCAACTCACTTCATTGAGAAAAGACACACAGTAAAAGATTGCCAATGGGTCATTCTGGAGCATCTGGTGGAAGGGTTTAACTGCACGTCAAGACTATGGCCCTTATTCTGATCTCGGTGGTAAAGACCACCGAGATCAGCGCTGGTAGTCAACAGAAGACCCCCACCCCCTCACGGCCACATAATATTTTCCCCTCTGGGCCGGCGGGCGGAAACAGTGGTTCCGCCCGCTGGCCCACTAGGAAAAAGGGCCTTAACAATGCTCCATTTGGAGCCGCCGCCAATGTTAGTGTGCGGCGGGTGCAGCAGCACCCGTCGCGCAGATCACTGCCCATAAATTGGGCAGTGACCTGTGTGACGGGGCACTGCACAGGGGCCCCTGCACTGCCCATGTCAGGTGCATGGGCAGTACAGGGGCCACAAGGGGGACCCCGGAGCACACCTTCCGCCAGACGTTCCCTGGCGGGGGGAACCCGCCAGAGAAAGGCTGGAGGAAAATTGATCATTATCCGGAGGGCAGTGGTGTTCACAGCGCTGCCCTGTCGGATAATGATTTCCGTCACCGTCAGGCTGCCAGTTGGTGGTAGCCTGGTGGTGGTGGAAGGCCACCTGTGGCGGTCCGCACAGCCTTCATTATTTGGGGGCTGAGCCCGCCATGCCGGTGGCGGTCATTACCGTTGCCACCGGTAAGGCGGGCTCAGCTGCCAATGTTCATTATGAGGGCCTATATCTGTGGAAGTCCTGTAGAGAATTATAGCCGTCCCTGAACTGGCATATGAGTAGTCCCCATAATGAGGGGCCCATGTGTTACCTTTTTTTCAGGAATGGCAGAATTTCATTTGTTGTTTATTTACTCTGAATATCATATATACATTGTATTCTCATTATTCCATGTACATTGTACTAATGCTAAATATTTACATTTCACTATTGAGCCCCCTTTTATTCACACATCCTGCACAACGTTGTTCCAGCATTCAGTAATGTATTAGTGTAATTACTTGTACAGGCATTTGATTATCTGCCTTGATTCATGTGCAGTACTGAGAAGAACACACTCCGCGTTCCATTACAGGCCACTATTTTATGCAGGATAGCGGTCTAGTTTTCACTTTTTTACGTGAGGTCACAGTATTGGCTCCTTGCAATGTGTGTTCTCACATTACAAATGAGTCGCATTAGTTGAGGTTGGTAACATTTGGACCACGGACTGGCAGAACACAGGTTGATGGATGGGGGTAGTAAGTAGTAAGTAATGTTTTTTGTCTCAGCAGTGTGAAAGGTGATCACTCCTTTGACATAGCGTTTTTGCACAGTGATTCTCCAGCATTGCAGAGTGTGAGTACAAGCTCACCCCTGAGGATCCATGATATACAAACCTATTCCATAATATCTACGTTGTGTGTCCTTTTGTGTGCTATTCGTAGTTTCTGTAATGTGCATCCCAGAGTGCTGGCATCACTTTTTACTATCACCCCTAACAATACTAAAGATATTATTTACATGTGAATCAAATGCTTGGTGGTGTTGTATTAATTTGAAAGGCACAGTTTTTATGTGCACTCATGAAAGATACTGCCATGTTGTAGGAGGCTGGCCTGCAATTATAGTGGGTACCTAGTGGTACTTACACCTTGTGCCAGGTCCAGTTATCCCTTATTAGTAGATTAGAGGTGTTCTAGCAGCTTAGTCTGATAGAGGTAGCTATAGCAGAGCAGCTTAGGCTGAACTAGGAGACATGCAAAGCTCCTACTATACGACTTATATCAAATAGCACTATTTCATAAGAAAACACAATACTCAGAGTTACTAAAAATAAAGGTACTTTATTTTAGTGACAATATGCCAAAAGTATATCAGAGGATATACTCACTTAGGAGGTAAGTAATATACACAAAGTATATACACACAAACTAAAATCAGGTAAGTAACAGTTAGAAAAGTAGTGCAAACACGGCGGAACACAATAGAATGTAATAGGGAAAAATAGGCCTAGGGGCAACACAAACCATATACTCCAAAAGTGGAATGCGAACCACGAATGGACCCCAGGCCTAGTGTAGTGCGTAGAGGGTCACTGGGAGTGTAAGCAAACACTAAGGGTGTCCAAGATACCCCACCCCAAGACCCTGAAAAGTAGGAGTAAAGTTACCCTACCACCCCAGAAAGACAGTAAAGTCGAGATAGGGGAAGCAGGCAGCACCCACAGAAGCACCTGAACAGGCTCTTAGAAGATCTGAGGACAACGGTCAACTCAGAGTCACAAACGAGGGTCCCACGATGTTGGAGTCCAACTCAGCAAGTTGGGCAATGCAGGACGGAGTGCTGGGGACCTGGGCTAGGCTGTGCACAAAGGAAGTCTTGCAAAAGTGCACAGAAGCCCGAGCAGCTGCAGTTCACGCAGTACACAGGATTACTGTCTGGCATGGGGAGGCAAGGACTTACCTCCATCAAATTTGGAAATAAGGGCCACTGGACTGTCGTAGACACTTGGACCCAGCTCCTGTGTTCCAGGGACCACGCTTGTGAGGATGAGAGGGGACCCAGAGGTTTGGTGTCTGGATTAGCAGGGTGAAGATTCCGTCGACCCACAGGAGATTTCTTCTTGGCTTCCAGTGCAGGGTAAAGGCAGACAGTCCTCAGAGCATGCACCACCAGGAAACAGTCGAAAAAGCCGGCAGGATGATGCGCTACAATGTTGCTGGTAGTCTTCTTGCTACTTTGTTGCGGTAATGCAGATGTCCTGGAGAAGTCAGCAGTCGATCCTTGGCAGAAGTCAAAGAGGGAAGTGGAGAGGAACTCTGGTGAGCTCTTGCATTCATTATCTGGTGAGATACCCACAGGAGTGACCCTAAATAGCCCTCAGAGGAGGATTGGCTACAGAGAATGGTAAGCACCTATCAGGAGGGGTCTCTGACATCACCTGCTGGCACTGGCCACTCAGAGCTGTCCATTGTGCCCTCACAACTCTGCATCCAAGATGGCAGAGGTCTGGGACACACTGGAGGAGCTCTGGGCACCTCCCCTGGGAGGTGCTGGTCAGGGGAGTGGTCACTCCCCTTTCCTTTGTCCAGTTTCGCGCCAGAGCATGGCTGGGGGGATCCCTGAACCAGTGTAAACTGGCTTATGCAAGGAGGGCACCATATGTGACCTTCAGAGCATTTCCAGAGGCCAGGAGAGGCTACTCCTCCCAGGCCCTTCACACCTATTTCCAAAGGGAGAGGGTGTAACACCCTCTCTCAGAGGAAATCCTTTGTTCTGCCTTCCTGGGACTGGGCTGCCCAGGCCCCAGGGGGGCAGAAACCTGTCTGAGGGGTTGACAGCAGCGGTAACTGCAGAGGAGACCGCTTGAAAGTTAATTTGGCAGTACCCGGGCTCTGTGCTGGAGACCCGGGGATGCATGGAATTGTCCCCCCATAGCAGAATAGTATTGGGGTGACAATTCCATGATCCTAGACATGTTACATGGCCATTTTCGGAGTTACCATGGTGACGCTACATATAGGTATTGACCTATATGTAGTGCATGCGTGTAATGGTGTCCCCGCACTCACAAAGTTCGGGGAATTTGCCCTGAACAATGTGGGGGCATCTTGGCTAGTGCCAGGATGCCCACACACTAAGTAACCTTGCACCTATCCTTCACCAAGTGAGGGTTAAACATATAGGTGACTTATAAGTTACTTAAGTGCAGTGTAAAATGGCTGTGAAATAACGTGGATGTTATTTCACTCAGGCTGCAGTGGCAGTCCTGTGTAAAAATTGTCTGAGCTCCCTATGGGTGGCAAAAGAAATGCTGCAGCCCACAGGGATATCCTGGAACCCTAATACCCTGGGTACCTAGGTACTATATACTAGGGAATTATAAGGGTGTTCCAGTGTGCCAATCAGAATTGATAAAATTAGTCACTAGCCTGCACAATTTTAAAAGCAGAGAGAGCATAAACACTGAGGTTCTGGTTCGCAGAGCCTCAGTGATAGTTAGGCACCACACAGGGAACACATACAGGGCATACTTTATGAACACTGGGGTCCTGGCTAGCAGGATCCCAGTGACACATAGGCAAAAACAAATATACATACAGTAGAATTGGGGGTAACATGCCAGGCAAGATGGTATTTTCCTACACATGTGATGGAGGGTTAACTCTTCCTTTTAGGTATTGCAGACAATGTATTGAAGTTCATCAATAACTAGGTGCAGTATGTTTATGCATTTACACATTTGGGATGTATATTGTCACATTCCCCATGTGAGGAGTGGCACCAGTGAGTTACTCTTGGTCCTAATGGAAAGCCAAGGGTAGGCTTGATACATGTCGACCACACATAAAAGGAAGGCAGGTTCATTGATCATCTCCCTTCCATTCACCACATTTTAACCACACTTCCACTAGGGCAGATATTAACACATTAGTTTACTTAGGAAGCAGGTATTTTTAATTGTGTATGCCCTCCTGCTCCTATTACACATCATCATAGTGGAGTTTATAGTGATCCCACGTAATTCAGCGGTTCAGCACACCCCATTCCATCATTGAACAGGAATGACCCAATGATAAAGCATGCCACCAAAGGGTAACCCTGGTGGGTGAGGGTTTTCTAAGGAAACTAATTATTTTCCAGATTTTATTTGGATGGTTAACCTTGTATAAAATGGCTGGGCTTTTGTGTGGCTTAAGGTATATGATTTTATAGGAGGGTTGGCCTCTGTCCTTATATAATTTTTCTCCTTACTCCCTCTTCATTTTGTTGCACACTATGGGTGCACAAGTTAGTCCTTACAGGGCTCAGTGAAAATAGTTCAGCATTCTGGTTGACGACTTGCCTACAATCAGCCTGCTGTTGCTCTGTGAGAGTGTCTGACAAGACCACTTCATCCGCAGAACCATCTTGTTGAGGGAGAGGCTCACTCTCTTCTTCCTGCCCCTTATCTGTAACCATGAACATGGTCACATCAGCTTAGTCAAAATAGTGCTTCAGGTGGTTGACATGTATAATCCTTTTGAGAGTTTTGAAAATACCAAGGTCAACAAGGTGGGTAACGTCCCCTCTCCTTTCAAGTATGGGGCAGGGACCAGATGTAGGAGGCTGGACTGGATTGTAGTGAGTACCAAGGGGTACTTGCACCTTGCACCAGGCCCAGTTATCCCTTATTAGTGTATAGGGTGTCTAGCAGCTTAGGCTGATAGATAATGGTAGCTTAGCAGAGCAGCTTAGGCTGAACTAGGAGACGTGTGAAGCTACTACAGTACCACTCAGTGTCATATGCACAATATCATAAGAAAACACAATACACAGTTATACTAAAAATAAAGGTACTTTATTTTTATGACAATATGCCAAAGTATCTTAGAGTGTACCCTCAGTGAGAGGATAGGAAATATACACAAGATATATATACACAATAGCAAAAAATATGCAGTATAGTCTTAGAAAACAGTGCAAACAATGTATAGTTACAATAGGATGCAATGGGAAACATAGGGATAGGGGCAACACAAACCATATACTCCAAAAGTGGAATGCGAACCACGAATGGACCCCAAACCTATGTGACCTTATAGAGGGTCGCTGGGACTATTAGAAAATAGTGAGAGTTAGAAAAATAACCCTCCCCAAGACCCTGAAAAGTGAGTGCAAAGTGCACTAAAGTTCCCCTAAGGACAAAGAAGTCGTGTTAGAGGAATAATGCAGGAAAGACACAAACCAACAATGCAACAACTGTGGATTTCCAATCTAGGGTACCTGTGGAACAAGGGGACCAAGTCCAAAAGTCACAAGCAAGTCGGAGATGGGCAGATGCCCAGGAAATGCCAGCTGCGGGTGCAAAGTAGCTTCGACTGGACAGAAGAAGCTGCGGTTTCTGCAAGAACGAAAAGGGCTAGAGACTTCCCCTTTGGTGGATTGATCCCTCTCGCCTTGGAGAGTCGTGCAGAAGTGTTTTCCCGCCGAAAGGACGCAAACAAGCCTTGCTAGCTGCAAATCGTGCGGTTGCCATTTTTGGACGCTGCTGAGGCCCAGGAGGGACCAGGAGGTCGCAAATTGGACCAGCAGAGAGAGGGGACGTCGAGCAGGACAAGAAGCCGTCTCTGAAGCAGGTAGCACCCATAGAAGTGCCAGAAACAGGCACTACGAGGATGCGTGAAACGGTGCTCGCCGAAGTTGCACAAAGGAGTCCCACGTCGCCGGAGACCAACTTAGAAAGTAGTGCAATGCAGGTTAGAGTGCCGTGGACCCAGGCTTGGCTGTGCACAAAGGATTTCCGCCGGAAGTGCACAGGGGCCGGAGTAGCTGCAAAAGTCGCGGTTCCCAGCAATGCAGCCCAGCGAGGTGAGGCAAGGACTTACCTCCACCAAACTTGGACTGAAGAGTCACTGGACTGTGGGGGTCACTTGGACAGAGTCGCTGGATTCGAGGGACCTCGCTCGTCGTGCTGAGAGGAGACCCAAGGGACCGGTAATGCAGCTTTTTGGTGCCTGCGGTTGCAGGGGGAAGATTCCGTCGACCCACGGGAGATTTCTTCGGAGCTTCTGGTGCAGAGAGGAGGCGGACTACCCCCACAGCATGCACAGGCAGGAAAACAGTCAAGAAGGCGGCAGGATCAGCGTTACAGAGTTGCAGTAGTCGTCTTTGCTACTATGTTGCAGTTTTGCAGGCTTCCAGCGCGGTCAGCAGTCGATTCCTTATCAGAAGGTGAAGAGAGAGATGCAGAGGAACTCGGCTGAGCTCATGCATTCGTTATCTAAAGTTTCCCCAGAGACAGAGACCCTAAATAGCCAGAAAAGAGGGTTTGGCTACCTAGGAGAGAGGATAGGCTAGCAACACCTGAAGGAGCCTATCACAAGGAGTCTCTGACGTCACCTGGTGGCACTGGCCACTCAGAGCAGTCCAGTGTGCCAGCAGCACCTCTGTTTCCAAGATGGCAGAGGTCTGGAGCACACTGGAGGAGCTCTGGACACCTCCCAGGGGAGGTGCAGGTCAGGGGAGTGGTCACTCCCCTTTCCTTTGTCCAGTTTCGTGCCAGAGCAGGGCTAAGGGGTCCCCTGAACCGGTGTAGACTGGCTTATGCAGAATTGGGCACATCTGTGCCCAACAAAGCATTTCCAGAGGCTGGGGGAGGCTACTCCTCCCCTGCCTTCACACCATTTTCCAAAGGGAGAGGGTGTCACACCCTCTCTCAGAGGAAGTTCTTTGTTCTGCCATCCTGGGCCAGGCCTGGCTGGACCCCATGAGGGCAGATGCCTGTCTGAGGGGTTGGCAGCAGCAGCAGCTGCAGTGAAACCCCAGGAAGGGCAGTTTGGCAGTACCAGGGTCTGTGCTACAGACCACTGGGATCATGGGATTGTGCCAACTATGCAAGGATGGCATAGAGGGGGCGATTCCATGATCATAGACATGTTACATGGCCATATTCGGAGTTACCATTGTGAAGCTACATATAGGTAGTGACCTATATGTAGTGCACACGTGTAATGGTGTCCCCGCACTCACAAAGTTCAGGGAATTGGCTCTGAACAATGTGGGGGCACCTTGGCTAGTGCCAGGGTGCCCTCACACTAAGTAACTTTGCACCTAACCTTTACCAGGTAAAGGTTAGACATATAGGTGACTTATAAGTTACTTAAGTGCAGTGTAAAATGGCTGTGAAATAACGTGGACGTTATTTCACTCAGGCTGCAGTGGCAGGCCTGTGTAAGAATTGTCAGAGCTCCCTATGGGTGGCAAAAGAAATGCTGTAGCCCATAGGGATCTCCTGGAACCCCAATACCCTGGGTACCTCAGTACCATATACTAGGGAATTATAAGGGTGTTCCAGTAAGCCAATGTAAATTGGTAAAAATGGTCACTAGCCTGTTAGTGACAATTTGGAAAGAAATGAGAGAGCATAACCACTGAGGTTCTGATTAGCAGAGCCTCAGTGAGACAGTTAGGCACCACACAGGGAACACATGCATATAGGCCACAAACTTATGAGCACTGGGGTCCTGACTAGCAGGGTCCCAGTGACACATAACAAACATACTGAAAACATAGGGTTTTCACTATGAGCACTGGGCCCTGGCTAGCAGGATCCCAGTGAGACAGTGAAAACACCCTGACATACACTCACAAACAGGCCAAAAGTGGGGGTAACAAGGCTAGAAAGAGGCTACTTTCTCACACAACCCCCCCCCCCCAAACGAAGGACAATAAGGCTAACCTTGGCCAGTTGAGACTTTATTGTCTAAGTGGTGATAAGTAGAGAGTAGCTCTGCAATAGACTGGTTACTCCCTTTATCATCCACTATATGGTTACTTCCCTGTGGGGATGTAAACCACCCTGTTTGAAGTTTTTTAGCTAAGCAACAATGTGAAGATGTATTTTCAGAGTTTCTATCAGTAAGTTTTAGTTTAGAGCAGTGGGAATTGTCCACTGAACCTATTTGTAGTGATGGAAACGCCAGACAGGGATTCTGTCTCAGAAAAGCCATAGCTGGGCAAAAACTTTGTCCATATGGCTGGAAGAGAGAACAGGGATGCTGTTTCTCTTGAGTTGGAGCAGGGCAGGGATGCTGTCCTATGAGCTCCACACTAGGGCAGGGATGCTGTCCTAAGTGTTGTGAGGCAGTGCAGGGTTTCTGCACTAAAGTTTCTCTGGGAGGGTTGGAGGGATGCTCCATGTTAACTAAAATGGTGCTCTTTTTCTCACCAATGTTAGTTATCCCACAGAGAGGTACTTCTACCTCAGGGAGTCCAGCTTTGCCAGCTGATGATTCCCTTGGAACAGGTGCCACCCCAGGAGAGGTTTCTCCCACCACAGGAATGCTTTCTTGAATGGTAGGGTGGTTAGGGGATACTGTGATACCCTTTTTACCTGTTGATGGAGAGGGATCCTGAGTTTTCAGGCCTTCTCTCCTTTGCTTTTTCATTTCAGTAGAAATGAGAGGGAACAATTCCTCTGGGATGCCCAGCATGGCTGCATGGGCATAAAACTCTACATCAGCCCAACCTGAGGCCTCTAGGTCATTACCTAAGAGACAGTCTACAGGTAAGCTAGGTGATACCACCACCTGCTTAGGGCCAGTAACTCCACCCCAACTAAACTGAATTATAGCTAAGGGAAGAAACTTAGTGGAGTTATGGACATCAATAATTTTATACTGTTGTCCAATGATGTGTTGTTCAGGAGCCACTAGGGTTTCAGTCACCAAAGTGATACTGGCACCTGTGTCCCTGTAGGCCAAGGCCTCAACACCATTTATTGAAACTGTCTGCCTGTACTTATCCATTGTAAGGGGACAAGCAGCCAGTGTGGCAAGGCCAATGCCACTAGGTGTGACAGAAAATGTCTTGGGAGTGACTACCCCAGTTTCTACTATGGACCCAAAAGTGAACCCAACTACACCCTTAACTTGACTGTTGCCAGCAGTCCCACCACTAGTACCACTACTGCTAGGGGCACTAGAGCTTGATGTATTAGTGGTGGTAGGCTCAGGGGGTTTACCTGGACAGGACTTATCCCCTGGCCTATGGCCTCTGTTTTTACACACAAAGCACCAAGGCTTTTTAATGTGTCCAGGTTGAGAAGAAGAGGAAGAATTAGTTTTATCCCCACCCTCTGAAGAGTGTTTAAGATTTGAAGTGGGATCTTTGGTTTTACCCTTATCCCCATGCTTATCTTGAGATTTTTCACCATCTTTCTTCTTATTGCCATCTTTGTCACCCCCTGTATGAACTTTTCTGTTCACCCTTGTTCTGACCCATTTGTCTGCCTTCTTTCCCAATTCTTGGGGAGAGGTCAGATCAGAGTCTACCAGGTACTGGTGCAACAAATCAGACACACAATTATTAAGTATATGCTCTCTCAGGATTGTGTTATACAGGCTTTCATAATCAGTAACTTTACTGCCATGTAACCACCCTTCCAAGGCCTTCACTGAATGGTCAATGAAATCAACCCAGTCTTGTGAAGACTCCTTTTTGGTCTCTCTGAACTTTATCCTGTATTGTTCAGTGGTTAAGCCATAACCATCCAGGAGTGCATTCTTAAGAACTTGGAAATTATTAGCATCATTTTCTTTCACAGTAAGGAGCCTATCCCTACCTTTTCCACTAAATGATAGCCATAGGATAGCAGCCCACTGCCTTTGAGGGACATCCTGTACAACACAGGCCCTCTCAAGTGCAGCAAACCACTTGTTAATGTCATCCCCCTCCTTATAAGGGGAAACTATCTTGTGCAGATTCCTGGAATCATGCTCTTTTGCAGGATGACTATGGGGAATACTGCTGCTGCCACCATGGGTTTCTAAACCCAACTTCTGTCTTTCCTTCTCTAGTTCAAAAGACTGTCTATCCAAATCCAGCTGTTGCTTTTTAAGCTTCAGTCTGGTTTGTTCCACCCTCAACTTATTGAGTTCCCTCTCTAACATTCTGTCATCAGGGTTGGTGGGAGGGACATTCCTAGATACAGAGGTATGATGGGAATGAACAGAAGGAGACCTGTCCCTTACAGAAGCCACCCTAACAGCTTGGCTAACAGAAACATTACTACCAGTATGGTGAGAATAAATGCTTTTGCTATGATGTGAGACAACACTATTTGTATGGTGTGGCTCATCATCATTACCAACTATGCTAGACTTTCTAGTAATGGGCAGGCTAGGAAGTTTCTTTCCTGAATCTTTTCCTGGGGGAGTTCCTGAATCAGATTGGGAACTATTAGGTACTTTTTCAACAGATGGGGCACCTATAGCCTTATCTTGTTCTCTAACCATGTTAAGTAACAGTTCCAAGGAAGGATTCTTCCCTACACTCAAACCTCTCTCTATGCAGAGACTCCTTGCTCCTTTCCAGCTAAGGTGATCATATGCAAGTTTGGACAGATCAACATTTTGGCCTGTGCCAGACATTTTTAGAGAGAGTTAAAGTGATAGAAAAAGATAAAAAAGTTTGTCAGAGCTTTTAGAAAGACAGAGAAAAAAAACTTTTAAAACTTTTTAGAACTTTTTAGAAAGTTAGAAGTACTTTTCAGCACTTAGAAAAGAGTGAAAAGAGGAAATGCAAAACTTTTTGGCTATGTGTATATACACTGACCTTGTTTTGTATATTTTTCTCTCATGAAAAGTACAATGACAAGAGTGGTAAGTAGTCTCAAAGCACTTATCCCACCGCTGCACAACCAATGTAGGAGGCTGGACTGGCTTGTAGTGAGTACCAAGGGGTACTTGCACCTTGCACCAGGCCCAGTTATCCCTTATTAGTGTATAGGGTGTCTAGCAGCTTAGGCTGATAGATAATGGTAGCTTAGCAGAGCAGCTTAGGCTGAACTAGGAGACGTGTGAAGCTACTACAGTACCACTCAGTGTCATATGCACAATATCATAAGAAAACACAATACACAGTTATACTAAAAATAAAGGTACTTTATTGTTATGACAATATGCCAAAGTATCTTAGAGTGTACCCTCAGTGAGAGGATAGGAAATATACACAAGATATATATACACAATAGCAAAAAATATGCAGTATAGTCTTAGAAAACAGTGCAAACAATGTATAGTTACAATAGGATGCAATGGGGAAACATAGGGATAGGGGCAACACAAACCATATACTCCAAAAGTGGAATGCGAACCACGAATGGACCCCAAACCTATGTGACATTGTAGAGGGTCGCTGGGACTATTAGAAAATAGTGAGAATTAGAAAAATAACCCTCCCCAAGACCCTGAAAAGTGAGTGCAAAGTGCACTAAAGTTCCCCTAAGGACAAAGAAGTTGTGTTAGAGGAATAATGCAGGAAAGACACAAACCAACAATGCAACAACTGTGGATTTCCAATCTAGGGTACCTGTGGAACAAGGGGACCAAGTCCAAAAGTCACAAGCAAGTCGGAGATGGGCAGATGCCCAGGAAATGCCAGCTGCGGGTGCAAAGAAGCTTTGACTGGACAGAAGAAGCTGCGGTTTCTGCAGGAACGAAAAGGGCTAGAGACTTCCCCTTTGGTGGATTGATCCCACTCGCCTTGGAGAGTCGTGCAGAAGTATTTTCCCGCTGAAAGGATGCCAACAAGCCTTGCTAGCTGCAAATCGTGCGGTTGCCGTTTTTGGACGCTGCTGAGGCCCAGGAGGGACCAGGAGGTCGCAAATTGGACCAGCACAGAGAGGGGACGTCGAGCAAGACAAGGAGCCATCTCTGAAGCAGGTAGCACCTGGAGAAGTGCCAGAAACAGGCACTACAAGGATGCGTGAAACGGTGCTCGCCGAAGTTGCACAAAGGAGTCCCACGTCGCCGGAGACCAACTTAGAAAGTCGTGCAATGCAGGTTAGAGTGCCGTGGACCCAGGCTTGGCTGTGCACAAAGGATTTCCGCCGGAAGTGCACAGGGGCTGGAGTAGCTGCAAAAGTCGCGGTTCCCAGCAATGCAGCCCAGCGAGGTGAGGCAAGGACTTACCTCCACCAAACTTGGACTGAAGAGTCACTGGACTGTGGGGGTCACTTGGACAGAGTCGCTGGATTCGAGGGACCTCGCTCGGCGTGCTGAGAGGAGACCCAAGGGACCGGTAATGCAGCTTTTTGGTGCCTGCGGTTGCAGGGGGAAGATTCCGTCGACCCACGGGAGATTTCTTCGGAGCTTCTGGTGCAGAGAGGAGGCGGACTACCCCCACAGCATGCACAGGCAGGAAAACAGTCGAGAAGGCGGCAGGATCAGCATTACAGAGTTGCAGTAGTCGTCTTTGCTACTATGTTGCAGTTTTGCAGGCTTCCAGCGCGGTCAGCAGTCGATTCCTTATCAAAAGGTGAAGAGAGAGATGCAGAGGAACTCGGCTGAGCTCATGCATTCGTTATCTAAAGTTTCCCCAGAGACAGAGACCCTAAATAGCCAGAAAAGAGGGTTTGGCTACCTAGGAGAGAGGATAGGCTAGCAACACCTGAAGGAGCCTATCACAAGGAGTCTCTGACGTCACCTGGTGGCACTGGCCACTCAGAGCAGTCCAGTGTGCCAGCAGCACCTCTGTTTCCAAGATGGCAGAGGTCTGGAGCACACTGGAGGAGCTCTGGACACCTCCCAGGGGAGGTGCAGGTCAGGGGAGTGGTCACTCCCCTTTCCTTTGTCCAGTTTCGCGCCAGAGCAGGGCTAAGGGGTCCCCTGAACCGGTGTAGACTGGCTTATGCAGAATTGGGCACATCTGTGCCCAACAAAGCATTTCCAGAGGCTGGGGGAGGCTACTCCTCCCCTGCCTTCACACCATTTTCCAAAGGGAGAGGGTGTCACACCCTCTCTCAGAGGAAGTTCTTTGTTCTGCCATCCTGGGCCAGGCCTGGCTGGACCCCAGGAGGGCAGATGCCTGTCTGAGGGGTTGGCAGCAGCAGCAGCTGCAGTGAAACCCCAGGAAGGGCAGTTTGGCAGTACCAGGGTCTGTGCTACAGACCACTGGGATCATGGGATTGTGCCAACTATGCAAGGATGGCATAGAGGGGGCGATTCCATGATCATAGACATGTTACATGGCCATATTCGGAGTTACCATTGTGAAGCTACATATAGGTAGTGACCTATATGTAGTGCACGCGTGTAATGGTGTCCCCGCACTCACAAAGTTCAGGGAATTGGCTCTGAACAATGTGGGGGCACCTTGGCTAGTGCCAGGGTGCCCTCACACTAAGTAACTTTGCACCTAACCTTTACCAGGTAAAGGTTAGACATATAGGTGACTTATAAGTTACTTAAGTGCAGTGTAAAATGGCTGTGAAATAACGTGGACGTTATTTCACTCAGGCTGCAGTGGCAGGCGTGTGTAAGAATTGTCAGAGCTCCCTATGGGTGGCAAAAGAAATGCTGTAGCCCATAGGGATCTCCTGGAACCCCAATACCCTGGGTACCTCAGTACCATATACTAGGGAATTATAAGGGTGTTCCAGTAAGCCAATGTAAATTGGTAAAAATGGTCACTAGCCTGTTAGTGACAATTTGGAAAGAAATGAGAGAGCATAACCACTGAGGTTCTGATTAGCAGAGCCTCAGTGAGACAGTTAGGCACCACACAGGGAACACATACATATAGGCCACAAACTTATGAGCACTGGGGTCCTGACTAGCAGGGTCCCAGTGACACATAACAAACATACTGAAAACATAGGGTTTTCACTATGAGCACTGGGCCCTGGCTAGCAGGATCCCAGTGAGACAGTGAAAACACCCTGACATACACTCACAAACAGGCCAAAAGTGGGGGTAACAAGGCTAGAAAGAGGCTACTTTCTCACACCAGACCACTTATCTTGGAGAGCGCTGGGAGCCAGAGGCTCCAACACCAAAACCTTCTGCTCTGGTTGGAACTCCTGGCTGGCCTGGAGGTTTGTGCTGCCCTTTTCCTTATACTAAGCTTCCTGGAGCAAAGGCCAAGTACATAACTGACAATGTCTTGTTTGGGCTTTTTGAGAGGCCTCTCCCAGCCTTCCTTCACATGACTCCATGGACTCCTAATAGGATGTCCAAACAAAAGTTCAAAGGGTGAAAACCCACTTCCTTTTGTGGCACTTCCCTGTAGGGTAAAAAACACATATTTCAGTAAGACATCCCTTCTCCATCTTCAATTTTCAGGGAGCCCTCCAATCATGCCTTTCAATCTCTGATTACATCTTTCAACCAGCCCATTGGTCTGTGTATGGTGTGGGGTAGTGAACTTATCAGTCACTCCTCATTCCTGCTTCATGTTTCAAGTATGCAGACATGAAGTTTGAATCCCTGTCTGATACTACCTCTTTAGGAAAGCAACCCTAGTAAAAATACAAAGGAGGGCCCTGGCCACTGCAGGGGCAGTGATGGCCCTAAGAAGAATGGCTTCAGTATATCTAGTGGCATGACCTACTACCACTAGGATAGATCTGTTTCCTGAAGCTGTTTCAGGGTCAAGAAGGTTAAAAATGTCAACACATACCCTTTAGAAAGGCACCCCAACCACAGGTAGTATGATTAAGGGGGCTTTCAGGTAGCTTCCTGCCTTACCACTGGCTTGACAGGAATCAAAGAACTGACAAAAGTCATTCACCTTCTGGCCCACTCCAGGCAAGTAAAAGTGATTAACTAGCCTTCTCCAGGTTTTGTTTTGGCCCAGATGCCCAACTAGTTGAATGCCATGGGCTAGAATGAGAAGAAACTCTCTGTACCGTTGGGACACTACCACCCTCTTGGTTGCACCAGGCTTGAGGTCTCTGGCCTCATTGTACATGGGTTCACCCTCCCAATAGACCCTGTGGGTACTGCTGACACTACCCTTTCCAGCTTGAGCCTCGGGCTGTCAAGAGTGGGACAGTATTTTTGTCCCTAGACCAGATTCTTCCTAGAGGACCCCCTGGTCCCAAGAGCTCTGGGTGGTAAAGCCCAAGCTCAGCAGGCTCACTCTCCTTTGGGACTAACAAGTCATCTTCCTGGGGCTCTGACTTGAAATCTGTATAGAATCTAGTCCCCTAGTCTTCTTGCCTTTCCTCCTGAAGGGTTTGCCCATTCTTCCAGGACTGAACACCTTTTGTTCACTCTGGAGTTTGCTCTGTGCCCTTGGTCAGTTCTACTTCAGCCCAGGGGGAATTTTCCAAGTCATAGCCAAGCAGACAGTCTACAGGGATAGATGGAAACACAGCCACCTCTTTTTGTCCAACTACTTCCCCACAGACAAAAGATAATGTTTTCCCTAACAGATACTGATGTAAGTGGACCAGGTGCTGGCTCACCATGGTAACACTAGCCCCTGTGTCCCTCAAGGCTTCTACCATAGTCCCATTAATCAAAGGGTGCTGACTGTATTTTTGCATGTTAGTAGGCCAGGCAGCACAGGGTAAGTCCACCCCTCCCTCAGTGACTAATGTTGCCTCTGTGGGTTCACTGACATGGTCAGGCCACAACTGTGATCCCATCTCGAGATTTGCAACTGCATTTACTGCAGGTGAACTAGAAGCATTCTTTTTTGTTTTTACAGCTAGGGTCTCCAGTTTGGTGTCCTTTGTTTTTGCAATCATGGCAGCAAACCTTGTTGGGATCAAAGTGTCTACTACCCACCCTTAGGCAACAATGAGTCTTGGGGCCCACTCTCCTGAACAGGTTTTTGAGGGCCTGTTGAAGACTCTTTGCTTTTGTTTTGGTTCCCATCTTTCTCTTGGGGGTCATTTTGGCCTCTTTCTTTTGGTCTCCCCCACCAGTGGTAGTTTTGGTCACCCTTGTTTTGACCCAGTTGTCTGCCTTTTTCCCCAACTCTAGAGGAGAAAGTGGGCCTAGGTCTACCAGGAACTGCTGTAGTATCTCATCGTAGCAATCACAATTAACTTGTACGGCCCATCACAATCTGCTACCTTCTAACTAGTCAACCAGCATTTTCACTGAAAAATCCACATATTCTACCCAAGACTGACTCTGGATTTTTTGGGTCTTCCTGAATTGTACTCTGTATTCTTCTACTGTAAGTCCAACGCCCTTAATTAGGGTAGCTTTCATGATGTCATATGACTTAGCATCTGCTTCATAAAATGTCAGGAATCTATCTCTGCATTTACCTGAGAAGAGTTCCTACAATAGAGAGCCCCAATATTTCCTATATACCGCCCTGGCTATGTAGTCTCTCTCAAAGGCAGAAAAGCATTTGATGACATCGTCACCTTCTATGAAGGGGGGGACAAATCCAATGGGGAGTTTTAGGTAAAAAGACTTCTCTTTCTCCCTAGTTGCTTGTATGCTGCCACCAAAGATGGGTCCTGAGCCCAACTATCTTCATTTAACTTCTATTTCCAAAAGTTAAGCTTCTAAAGCCAAACATTGTGTCAACCTTGCTAAAGCCAAGTCATCCTCTGAGGAGGGCTCCAACTTCTAAGATAGAGGATCCTGTCTCATCATCCTCAGTTTCACTGTAGTTTTCTTGATTTTTTTGTCTTGAGGTTTTACCATCATCCGCCGTGTGTGTAGTCTTACATTCTGCCACAAGTCTCCTACGAGTTTTTGTGGTAACATGAGCACCAGTGTGAATTTGGTATCCTTTGCAGAGAGCCCTTAGCCTGGATTACTTCAATCCCATCCAAAGGGACCAGTCAAGCTCCTGATTCTGTTCTCTACATCAGACATTGTTCTCACTATAGTTGGGATCATTTTAACTTTTGGAAAAACTTTTGCAAACTTTTAAAAATGTGCAAAATTTTGAAAACTTTTTCTAAAGCGTAACTATATTAAAGTTTTTTTCATTCTAATCACTAGTGTAGGGACCTAACCAGGGCCCTGGAAATGGATTTAAAAATTTTGAACAATAGTCAAATCGCAAAATAAAGCTAGGCTAAAGACAATTTTTAGAGTTTTTCGTGTGATCACTTAGTGATAATGTGGTATGAGCAAATGCAATGTCTTGTATCCCACCACTGATACACCAAATACAGGAGGCTGGCTCTCTATATAGAGTATGAAAATGACATGCACTGTGCATAGAGTCTAAGCAACCCCACCTTGGTATCCAGAGGTAACAAGCAGACCACCTATTGCTCTGTTTTTGTGGGAGTGGAGGCGAGAAGTTAGGCTTATCTTGGAGATGTGCTCAGTATTTATTGTACTCACAGTGTCAATAATTGTGATACACACTCAAAGGAATAACTCAAGACCAATTTGCAAAAATACTTCAGATTTTTATAAAATGTTTAAGCCCAAGATCATCAATATATGGTAAGTACTTTTTTAGTTATGATTTTTGTGCGTATTTACACACCATAGAAATAGAATGGAAAATCTTTAAAAATGCATATAAAATTAATGCTTTCATAAGCGTCTCCTTCTAATATTATGTCAAGGTCACTATGATGTCCTGTGGGCCAGCCACAGATGTTCAGGTGGTTTCCGATTCAAGTGGGAGCAGTGGCTGAATGTCTTGGAGCTTGTGTACAATGGAGAGGAGGACCACTAGGAAACACACCGTGTAGGTGGACTTAAAGATAGGCCCAGTGGGTCCCCTTGGAGGGTGGAGGTTGCAAGGGGTTAGGGACCCCTGGAGCACAGCTGGCTTGTCAATCCAGGGCCAGGGAGGCCGGGTACAGAGCAGATAGGTCACCTGGAGTTCTGAGTCTTGGACTCCTTGGTATCAATCGCAGGTCACGTTTAGGGTAGATTGCAGGCCAGCAGGGCCACTCCGGGGGGTGATTCTAGGGTGTCCTGAAGTCCCTCAATGAGTGATTGCTTCTGGTCTTTTGACAGACTGGCGTGGACTTTGCTTCTGCATGTCTGAAGTTGGGGGTCCAGTACCCTGGGCAATGGTATGCATCAGGCCCTGAAAGACCCAGTGCAACTCAATTTGGCACACTGGTAGGTTTTGCACTTCAGGTCTGTCATATGGATTTTAGTCAGATGCTGTCCAGTGTTTTGGTCCGCGGCCAGTCTGTGAACTGGAATTCACTGGTTTCTTGCTTTCAGGTTGCAGGAGAGTGATACCTTCACTCTGAGGGAGTTTCAGAATGCTTGAGGTTCACTGGGGTTTTTTAGAATCCTTCAGCTTTCCAGGTGACACTTCAGTAGCAATTGTCGAGTCCTTCGAGCAGCACGCATGCTTTGGCAGCTTTTTCTTTGTCTAGCAGGACTTCTGTTCTCATGTCTTGAGCCTTGAGCCTTATTTCTCTTGGTCTTCTTGTGTCCTTCAAATCTGATTTGTTGTTCTAGGGATGTCCACTAAATACTGCATTTAGGGGACGTTAGGGGGAGTCCCTGGTAGTGGCCAATCGGCCACCCACCTAAGGGGGCTACACCCACTAAGTGACCACTTCCTGTAGGATGGGATCACATCCCTAACCCTGATTGGCTAGTTTCCTGCCATTCAAGACGGAGTAAAATGAAATGGAATGGTCAACTCACCTGCCACTCTGGAGAGGTTGTGCAGTCTGGGGATGGCCACTCATCCTACCCTTGAAAGTTTTCCCACTTGTTTTCCCACCTAAAGAGGGGACAAAACCATTGGGCAACCATCTGCTGCTAGCATCAGAGATGGAGGTTAGATTTCAAAGATGGTAAAACCTTTGAAGCTGACCGCTGGTGCAGGGTGTCTACCGGGGGAAGGAGATGTAAGACCTCCATTCAGGAAAGGTTTTGTGTTCTGGTTGCTGAGAGCAAAAGGATCTCGCCCCACGAGTCCAGAATCATGTCTGGTGGTGGTAGGCTGTCCAGGACCAGTCAGCAATTATGCCAGGGCGGTTAGGTTTTGCAGTGGGGACCTCTAAGGTCTCCTCTGGGTACATGGTATAATAAAGCCAACACTGACATCAGTGTGGGTTTATTATTTTGAGTTGTATGATACCAAACAACCCAGTGTTCAGAGAGGCCATCATGTAGCTGGGAAACTCGTAATGACCAGTGTCCAGCACATGCATTTTCTAATGCTTCCTTGTACACTTATCATGTCTGAGAGTTTAGAAAAAACATAGCAGGGGCATATTTGCTCATGCACACATATGCCCTCACATGCATTATACTGCACCATGCCGTAGGGCTTGAACGCCTGCCAGAGGGGTGACTTATCTACATTGCATGCAGTGTTAGTGGACATTGCTCTTTTGGTGACTGCCATGTCGTGTTTGCAACTTTTGGATACACCTTGTCATGCACTTGCAATGACAATCTGCATGAGGTTGGTTTGGGTCCTCTCAGAGTGGCACAATTGGTGCTGCAGCTCTGAGGAATGGTTGTGTGAGTGTCTGTATGGGAGAGCGAGTGCCTGTGTGAGAGGCTAAATGGGTGAGTGAGTGCTAGTGTGACTGGCTGTATGGGTGAGTGAGTGCTAGTGTGAGTGGCTAAATGAGTGAGTGAGTGGGTGTGTGAATAACTGTATGAGTGCGTGAGTGAGTGAGTGGCTGTGTTAGTGTTTGTATGAGTGAGTGAAAGGGTGATGAGTTGCCCATGTGAGTAGCTGTTTGGTTGCGTGAGTAGCCTTGTGAGTGACTGTATCAGAGAGTGAGTGGCTGTGTGAGTGCCTTTATGGATGAGTGAATGCTTGTGTGAGAGGCTGTATGGTTGAGTGAATACTTGTGTGAGTGGTTCTTTGGTTGAGGAAGTGACTGTGTGAGTGGCTGTAGGGGACAGTGAGTGGTTGTGTGAGTAGCTGTATGAGAAAGTGAATGGTTGTATGAGTTGCTGGATGGGTAAGTGAATGGTTGTATGAGTGACTGTATGGGTGAGTGACTGGTTGTGTAAGTGTCTGTATGGGAGAGTGAGTGCCTGTATGACAGGATCCATGGATGAGTGAGAGCCAGTGTGAATGGATGTATGTGTGACTGTGTGAGTGCTTGTGTGAGTGAGAGAGTGTAGGAGTAGTAGTATGTGTTTGTTATTGCCTCTGTGAGTGGCTCTATGTTTGAGTGAGTGGGTGTAGGAGGGGCTATGTGGCAAAGGGAGTAGTTGTATGAGTAGCTGTATAGGTAAGTGAATGGCTGTGTGAGTGGCTAAATGGGTGAGTGCCTGTATAGGAGGGTGAGTGCCTGTGTAAGTAGTCCTATGGGTGAGAGAGTACTAGTGTGAGTGGCTGTATGGGTAAGTGAGTGGGTGTGTGAGTGTTTGTATGAGTGAGTGAGAGGGTACATGAGTGGCTGTATGGATGACTGTCTGGTTTCATGAGTAGCTATATTGTCGCCTGGGCTCTCATTATCCTAAATGAGACTACTGGATTTCTAGGCAGCAGGATCGATTCATTTCTCCCACGGGGAAGAAATGATTGGGCAGCCGAGCGCATGACATCTTTGGAACTTCTCAGGGAAGTCGTAGTCACTCAGATCCAAACCAACTCTCTCATTTACAATATGATCTCATATACAAATGACAAAGACAGTATAAGTTTTATATAATGTTTTAATAAAACAACTGTATTTTAGATAATAAGGTGTGAGCCGCAATAATCAGAACAATACAACACAGTAGGATTGAAATAGTCACCAGGAGAGTAAAACATAAGGACAAAGCTATCATAGTGCCTAACAGTTTCTACTCTCCCTCTGCTTGTTCTTTTTAGAGCACAGCATGTTAAGCTTCTAGCTTGCCTTTCCGAATCACTGGGGAGACATCAGCCCTCATACCTGAGCAAAGGCCTGTGATCTGGTTCAGCATCTGCAACGAGGCAGTCAGCGTCTAGTTGTGGTTCCCTGGTCGGAATCTCCCTCTTACGTGTATTGGGACAAGGAAGTGATTTTATAACTAACAAGTTCAGCGTGATCACAAAATGTCCCTACGCAGGAATGTCAAGTCTAAACTCCTACCACGTCTATCGGCAATGTACCAGACTGTATCCTTGACTGAAGCACAGAGTGAATGTGTTATGGAGAACTCCAGTGCTGAAGTAGGCAAAACAGTGTGATATGAATAAAAAACAAAACCGTAGAACTGCCCATTTGAAAAATAACAGTACGAAGCCTAATAAAAAGCATTTAGAGCAAAGTGCACAGAGGCTCTATGCTGCCAGCAAATGAATAAAATACATCCAGGGCAAAGTGCACAAAGGCCTAAAGCCTGAAGCTAACGCGCAAAGGATACATAAAACCAACCACACTACACCCTCCCCTTGTCGGTAGCAAGTGGTTCCAATAATATAAAAATATGCCTCAGATATAAACAATACCTAAAAATATATACATATTTCGACAAGGTCAGAAGACAACAAAGTCATAAATTTAGAAAACATGTGACAATAAAGCCAAATTCAATATAATGTCAATTTTGCAGGAGAGGAAAAAAAAAAAATCCAATTGTTAAACAGAAGCAATAGAGAGTAGGAGCTCCTCCACTTCGATATATGTCAATATCGGAAGATCCACGCCACAAAGTACCATGGAGCAGGTGTGTTCCAAAGCCCCAAAACCAGTCAGAGTGGCACCCCGTGCAGGGCCTATGAATGAGACAAAACCATCTTCCTCCAGGAAGGGAATCTCATAAACTGCCTCACGAAGCAAACGCAACCGTAGTGCACAAGTCTGGGAATGAGCCCTAATCGGGAACATCAACAGATCAGGATCGACCACTGGAGAGCACCGCAGTGAGAGACAGAGAGCCAGTGCATGTTCAAATGAGCACCAAAGGCACCGAAACACTGGTTGCACACAATCCAAAACCGGTCTGAATGACAGTGACCAGTCACACTCCAAATGGCCCAGGAGTGTTGCTCCAAAATGCTGCATCATGCGTTCACGACACAGCTGCGCTGACGGGAGCAGCAATATAGGATCTCGTCGTGGCGGGACAGCCATTGAGAAAAAATAGCAACAACAGCAAGACTCCAGCCAATAAAGCCAAAGTAATCGGGAAACCCCAAAAAATGCTTCCGAAAATAGAGTGTATAGCCGAAGGTATCAAACCGAAAATGGAAGAGAAGGTGTGAGCAAAACCAACACCAACGGCTTTGAAAAAGTGTGCAATACCAGCAGTGCTGGATGCATTAAATATACGTCCCACAAGTTCACCGAAATGGCTCGGAAAGTTAGTATTCAAAAGGAACTGTATTTCCACCGATGACCTTGCCACCTGAAGTGCGTAGGTCTCGCTCGCAGATGTAAGGGCCACATGCTTTTGAAACAATAAAGCCTTTAGTCGACTCAACTTGTCAAAATTAACCTTGGAAGTAGCAATATGAGGCCAGATGTCCGCCACCTTCCTAATTTGAGTGGGGGGAAACAACACATTCCCGCAGCACGTAACGGCCTTGTTGACAACGACAACGTAAACTATTCTGGAACGCATGCCACAGCAGCGCTCGCTGTTAAGAACAATGTAACTGCCGTTAGAAAGCACCTGGAAAGTGTTTTTAATAACCAGGACTGGAACTCCCTTCAGATAACAAGCTAAGTTAGCAATCGAAGCGTTACACGCTCCGTGCAAGGACAGCTGTTTACAAACCATAGAATGGCTGACAGAAGCTTCGCATTCACTACCGCTAAGAAAAACCTCCCTCAAACCATTAATACATCTGTATTGAAAGGGAAGCTCCCACACTTCGTGTATGTAACTGTCTCCCAATAGTTCATATCTACCCACCGGAATGTGCTTCAAACAAGAAGTACATTGCAGAGTGGAGATAGGCAGATTAATAACCCCATGAATCAACCACTCAGCTGACGGAATCTCAGCAACCGTGAAAGGCAGTTTCTCCAAATTCTCAATATTCAACATGACATACGTCGCTTCCTTTTTAGCCATCAGCTGTTGTTGACGAGTCAAATTAAAGGAGACAAAGATCTCTCTGGCACGAATGTGCTGCCATGGAACGTGACCTGCCTTCAAGGTCTGAAGAGTCCAACCCAGCTGCATGATGGACCGCGTCTGACTCTGCCCATGATATAAAGAAGACATGTCCGATTTAATAATGTCAATAGCAGAGGAAACAATGCTGTCAATCGTGTAAACACGGTCAGAAAGGGTATGCATGCCATTATCAACAACAGACAAAGTCTGCAGCAGATTTTCCTGATCAATCTGCCTCAACCGGGCTGCAGCCTCCTGTTGTGAAAGCTTCCAAATCTCATTATAAACTTCGTATAAAAATCTTTTCTTCCGTGGTACCTTGGGACCTGACAAAAAATATTGTAAATCAGTATCATTAGACAGTAACGTGAGATGTGACTTAACTGCATCCAGCGTGGATGATTTCAACCATTGCTGACAAAGCTTCCCCACGCTGTATGTAGTTATAACATCAGCATGTTCTGGTGAAATATAACGAGGGTGTGCCCTACTAGTCCTGAACCCCCCTGAAGAGGTGACAAAACGTTGATGACACTTATTAGTGTCTACAGGCCATAATAACCACCCGCCCGGATGTATCGACAAAGTGTTAAGTGTACCATTCTGGACCCAATGTGCAAATTCACTAAAAGTAGCATTCACATAGTGCTGCCAGTTGTTTAATTTGGAAGGGACAGGTATACTAGGCAAAGTTAACTCTCTAATTGTTGCCAACCCCAAACAGCTAGTCTGTTGTACTGTGTCATTTAGGAAAATCATCTGCACAGGGATAATACATGCTCGAAATAATGTGTCCCTGCCTCGCATCTGCAAATTTTTTGAACCCCAAACACTTTTCAAGTCAACAGTCTTAAACCAGTATTCATACCCCTCGACCGAAAGTTTAGATACAAACAAATTTGAATACAGTAATTTAGTATCGGTCAATAACATTTGTTTATTAGAATACGGTGCAACTTTAAAATAGTAAGCATTAGCATTTCGCTGATCATGCCCAGAGAAATATGCAAATTTATCATAATACGTTTTCGAACTCCCTTGTGGAGGAGTCGAGCAATGTTCCCATTGCACATAATTAAATATGGACTTAGGGCTACTAGCTTTATGAATAAAGTGGTGTCCATAATAGTTGTAGCAAAACATGTCACCATGATTATCTCTAAATTGGTAAGCATCTTCATCGTCATAGACAGTATAATATTGCAAATCTGTTAGCATAGAATCTACTGTCTTCACATCCCAATCATCCGAAACAATGCCTGGTATAACAATATCATTCATTGATAACTTGAGGACATACAGTATTTGAATCAATTCAGTGGGACCATATATATCAAACATTACTTTATCCCACACAATCCCATCCGGAATCGGTATTGCAGAAATGTTTACATTGGACAAGTCTCTTCGAACCATATGAGACGAAAAATGTGGTTTTAACACAGTCTCCACGTGCTCAATGTCATATCGATCAGGAAGAAAATGACCATGTATTACCAGAAAAAAAGTAACCACAAATCCCAACCATAAAAAAAGAGTCATTACAGCCAAAAAAAGCAAAAAATAGTTCCAAGGAAAAACAAAATATGTGCGTTTAAGCCAACCCAGCACCTTACGTGGACCTTGGACAGAAGACATCGAGGACGAGGAGCTGGACACTGCATCATCAGCATCGTTGAAGCAGCCAGAGGCAGTTCTTGCAAAAGGTGCAATTGTGAACAAAGAAGCAGATGGAGGCTCTCGCCTAGGCACGCTATAAACCACATGTTCAGAAACATCAGTAGAACGTACAGCAACTTGATCAAAAGATTCCATATTAATCGTCGTCTGTGGAGATCATCATCCACCCTCCCCAAGCTCGGAGAAGAAACAGCGTTGGTGTAAATCACCTGCAGCGGGACTTCTTCCCCAGTAGTGAGAGGGATTCCGGAACTACTGGGTGTCCCTCTTGGTCTGCTGTGCAGAATCGGCCACATGTTGTAACTTGACATTATCAATGGAAACAAAGCCATTTCCTTTGGCCCCTTGCAGCGGCGGTAAAATCACAGTTCTTGTGCCGCTTACCCCTAACACAGGGACAGGTGCTCGATAAGAAGGACCAAATTCTTTCTTTACTACAACCTTTTCACGCACTAGATCCCCAATCCTGGGTATCCAACCAGTAGGTGTTACTGGCTCATCCTTAATTCCTGAGGAGGCAGCACTTGCAGAAGAGTTATCTTCACGGAATTGTTGTAAATCCTGCAAAACAGTGACACGATCATTTATGTCAAAGGGCGTAACTGCCGCCTCCACACCAGGACCGTCTAGATCTGGAACATACATTCGTGTTCCAAACAGGCACTCATATGAAGTACGAACCCCCAGTGACCTTCTAGGCAAGTTATTAAGTGCTCTCTGTACTCCATACAGGTGGGCTAGCCAACCGCGACCCGTACCTATAACTCTGGCCGTTAAGGATTGCTTTAAATCACGATTTAAACGCTCCACGACAGAATTTCCCTCGGGATGAAATGGAGACGAGAATTGGAGTTGGACCCCCAACGAAGCCATGGTGTCCCTGAATGCCTTAGAGGCAAAAGCAGGGCCCTGGTCCGAATGAAAAGCCGCAACTGCGAATGTATCGACAAAGATGCGCAAATCCTTAATAACAGTTCGAGCGTCAGCCGAGCATTGTGGCCATACCCACACAAATCTGGAGCACAAATCTACAGCAACCAATATATATTTGTATGTACTATCTGGTGTCAGCGGACCACAATGATCTAAGTACACACACTGTAAAGGTTTATTTGAAATCAGAAGGGGCGTCTGCTGCGGGCGTCTAGCCGACGAAGCTTTAATCTGTTGACAAACGTCACAACAAAGGACATATTGCTTTGTCTCTTTATAGAGACCAGGCCACCAGTAACGAGCCTGTAAAAGTGAAATCGTGGCAGCCACACCAGCATGTGCAGACGCCACCCCCTCATGTGCTGCAGAAATTAATCGAGGTCTCTCAATTCTATTGGGTAGTTCACGTACACCAATGCCTGGAATATTAACAACAGCATTCAGGGCACTACTCAAGCAGTGACTATATTTAGAAGGAAATCCTTTAGGAAATGGCGTGCCATCAGCCGTAGCTTTTTTGGCAGCCGAAATCTCTGTGTCTGGTTTGGAACTCGAACGAGTCACTGCGGCCACAGTGGCTACAGCCACTGCCGACTTTGCGGCTTCATCAGCCAAAGTATTCCCAGCAACATGTATTCCAACGCGCAGGTGTCCAAGTGTATGCACAACATGGACCTTAGGAAGCATTTCTTTCAGATCCGCAACCTTACCCCACAACAATTTATGTTTAATGGTGTTGCCTTTAGAATCTCTGAACCCATTCAACTTCCAATAGTGCAGATATTCATTGAAAGACAGAACACAGTAGTAGGAGTCACAGACCAGCAAGGTCAAAATCGCCGGATCCGCGGGTTCCAACGCTAACAATAGAGCTTTGAGCTCAGCCAGCTGTGCCGTGCAATCTCCCAAGGTTTTAGTATAAGTATGTCGGGGGCAGAACACTTCCCCCTCCATAGTGCCGCTCACCACCGCACATGCAGCAGAATACTGTTGTTTTGTCCCAACCGATGGTTGCGCAGAGCCATCGGTATACATGACCACCTGATATTGGTCAATAGGCAACGTACCAGCAGGAACTGGGTACTCCATTTCATATTGAAGAAATTCTTGAGTCTGCAGTTTAGGGTCAAATATGTAATCTACATCAGTGGCTGTCAAAGACGTAGCCCATTGTATCCATTGCGGGTGTAAAGCTTTCGAATTAGGAACACTCGCTTTTGTAACTGCCTCTAAGGCCGGAATCGGGGAAACGACAATGATGCGTTGGCCCTGGGCAAGCGGTCTTTCTTTAATCACAGCCATCTGTACGGCAGTGAGTATTTTCTCAGTCTGTGCAAATCGTTGTTCTGCAGCAGAATACAAGTGGGACTTGTATGCAATCGGGACTGTCTCACCCTCATTAAAGGTGACATACGTAAACCCAACAGCCCCAGGTATCACCCTGATGACTAAATGTGTCTTATTGTCCCGTGTGTGTAAGTGTTTAAATGCTAAGAGATCAGTCTGTAACTCTCGTAGTATGTGTGTATGCTCAATCATCCAAAATCTACTCGAAAAATTCGGGCGAATCAATTTGTATAAGGGTTTTATACGCGTAGCATAATCAGGAATGTAAGTTCTGCCAAAATTCAGAAACCCCAACAATGACTGGAGCTTCCGAACCGTATTAGGAGGCTGCAATAAATCACATTTCTCCAAAAAATGTGGCGCTAAGCTCTTGCCCTCACTCGACAGCTCATATCCCAGGAAAATGACGCTGAGGAAGGCAATCTTTGATTTCTTAAAATTAAACTTATAGCCAATATCAGCAAACCCCACAACAATGCGCAATACACGCCTTAGATGTTGCAGAATCTCATCGTCTGTCAGATATATGTCATCAACATATGATAACGCTTTAGGGTCCAACTCGTGCAGCATTTCAGTCACACGAGCCGAAAACAGTCCTGGGCTATTCTTATACCCCTGAGGCAAACGTCAAAATTTTTTCTGAGAGCCAAACGCACTGAAACTGGTATAGTCCCGACTTTCGGGCGCTATATTTTGGCAGAAAAATCCATTAGAGATATCTAACGTTTTGTATTTCGTACGTACTATATTATTCATAAGCGCTGCGCTATGTGAATTCTGTATTGCATATGTGCGTGTATGACTATTCAAATGTCTGTAATCCACCACTATCCTATATGAATGGTCCGGTTTAGCAACCGGAAATAAGGGATTATTCATCGGCGAGACACAGGGCTCAATTACACCCTGGTACTCCAATTGTGTAAGAATTTTCCTAACCGATGCCCTTGCCTCAAATTTGATAGGATACTGCGGCTGTGGCTGAGGTTCACCCTTTATTGGAATTACATGATAAGGTGATTGTCTATCCCACCCCACGTTATTTCTATATAGGGCGGGAGCCTGTGCTAGAGCCCATGTTTTACTATAGGACTCCGCTAGTTCTCTCGGAACAAGTGGTGAGAAGGAAGGTGTAATAACCTCCTCCCCAACCGGACAGTCGCGAACAAAGTCAGGTAGCCAATCCTGTTCGGCCATCAGAACATCATATGATTTTACCACATGGTCCCAAAAGATGGCGTCTACAATGCGGTCAATGTCCCCTTCTAATCGTAGAGTCACTTGATAAACCCTATCAGGATCAGAGACTCGCGTATCTGCCGTTTCGACTTGTATGAAGTCATCAGTTGCTTTCACCTCCAGATGCTCTAGAAGACTCCTGCGAACTATTGTGACCTCTGCCGCGCTGTCTAACAGTGCTAACGCCCATGTCTTGTTCGTCAAGAGAACTCTCTTCTTGAGCGGCATGTCTAACTGAGACTGCTGCCACTTTCTTCTTTTTAAATTGCTGTTTTTGTTGCAGCGGTTTCTCTTCTTGTTTAATAGAAACCTCCGTTGAGCGTTGTGAATCCTGTATCGGTTTCACGTACTCCGTCCTCCGCTCTGACCGCCCACCTCTCTCACTTCTCTTCTCTGAGGAGTCCTGAAAGGAACGAGGTTGGCGTGTATCAGTATACTGATATCTATCAGGCGTCTTCAAATTATCCCTATTCCTGAGATTATACCTATTCTGTGGGGTCTCCGGTTGCGGAGACTGTCCCCCATCTTTCTTAGGTGTTTGCTGTTTCTTTTCCCAGTGCTTTTTAGTACCCTCAGGTTGCTGCTGTTTAGCATTATCTTTATTATTTTTACCCTGTAATTGGGGTTTTTGTGGTCTAGCCCCTAGGCTATTGCGACCAATACTGGAATATGTTTCTGCTATTATTCTCGGAAGTTCCCGCTCCTGATTAATCTGCGGAACGTCCCGAAGACGCATTCGCACTGCTAGTGCTACTGCCTCTCCCTTGAGATTACTCAAAATAATAGAAGAAACCGCAGCAAAATTGCCCATTAACTGCATGCCCAAATCTAAGGCAGGGGCAGCCCCATATTCATCTTGAATTTGTTTAAGCACTTCCGGTAAATTAGCTAATGCCGGTGTACCGTGTGCTGTAGTGTAGAGCACGGCAAACACCATGCCCCAGGTATTACAAAGGTCAACCGGAGGAACCATCCCATATGGCAAACACATCGTCAATATTCTTTGTTTATCCTGAGGTCCCGTATGGGGAAATACTGCTTCCAGCGTATTCATTTTTTGCGCCAGCCAAAATGGAGTCTCCTCACGTTTAGCCAGTACCTTACCCATAACTGAGTGTACAGTGGCCGGATTGATACCAGGAACCACTGCTTGTGGGTGCGCCGGAGCAGCACACGCTGCATTAGTATTTAATGCTTGCATTACAAACTGAACCAGTCTTCTGTATGTAGTTGCTAAGTCTATATATAAACGACGCACGTCAGCCACTGCCAAATTTGCAACCGCAGGATATGGTGTGTAAGTAGCCAATAAAGGCAAGGTCGGACCATCATTACTCAGTGGACCTAACCTCACTTGTGCTACCGTGTGTGGGAGGGCGCCATCAAGCCAATTATGGTGTTCTTGATAAGATAAAGGTATCTCTAAGTATGCATAAGCCCTGTATTGTCCAGGGACATTCGCAACAGTGTATCCGTGAAAAGTATTTGTTCCCCCATCAACTGCTGGAAATACGACCCAAAAATAAAAAAGTTCTGTTCTATAGGCTGCATGGGCGTCCACCACAAAAGTGACCGAACCCCCCTGGACCGTCAGTCCATGTGCTATCAGATGTCCTGTGAGCGGGTGTCGCATATTAAGCGCTACTTGCACCACTACCGGATTCGCCATCTAGAGAAAAACAGCACCTGGGTAGGGAAGGCACACCAATAACGGGGTTTTTCCTTTCAAAGTTCAAGCTTGAACAACCAACCACTAAGTAATAGGATGTACCTACCCCCTGGGTTGGCGGAAACCCTCAGCCCCACAGACGTCTCCGCTTATGGAACCGAGGAGTCAAAATATATATGAGACCGAGAGAGTCAGCCGGACCTAAATATTAGAGCCAGACCAATCGTTGGCGGCGCCATGTCGCGTGGGCTCTCATTATCCTAAATGAGACTACTGGATTTCTAGGCAGCAGGATCTATAACGGTGTGGGGGACTGAGTCTGACCCACGTGTAAGGAAATCTGTCACCCTAAATCCGGTTTTTGCTCCGGCTAACTAGCAGTGCCTCATTTCTACCACGGGGAAGAAATGATTGGGCAGCCGAGCGCATGACATCTTTGGAACTTCTCAGGGAAGTCGTGGTCACTCAGATCCAAACCAACTCTCTCATTTACAATATGATCTCATATACAAATGACAAAGACAGTATAAGTTTTATATAATGTTTTAATAAAACGACTGTATTTTAGATAATAAGGCGTGAGCCGCAATAACCAGAACAATACAACACAGTAGGATTGAAATAGTCACCAGGAGAGTAAAACATAAGAACAAAGCTATCATAGTGCCTAACAGTTTCTACTCTCCCTCTGCTTGTTCTACTTAGAGCACAGCATGTTAAGCTTCTAGCTTGCCTTTCTGAATCACTGGGGAGACATCAACCCTCATACCTGACCAAAGGCCTGTGATCTGGTTCAGCATCTGCAACAAGGCAGTCAGCGTCTAGTTGTGGTTCCCTGGTCGGAATCTCCCTCTTACGTGTATTGGGACAAGGAAGTGATTTTATAACTAACATGTCAGCGTGATCACAAAATGTCCCTACGCAGGAATGTCAAGTCTAAACTCCTACCACGTCTATCGGCAATGTACCAGACTGTATCCTTGACTGAAGCACAGAGTGAATGTGTTATGAAGAACTCCAGTGCTGAAGTAGGCAAAACAGTGTGATATGAATAAAAAACAAAACCGTATGTGAGAAAACAGGGCTGATTGCAGAGGCCCCATAACTTTTTGCCCCCATTTTCCACTTTATGCTGGTGTTTTCCTGACTCTGATGGTGCCCTGGGTACTGCTAACCAGTCCCAGGGCCTGTGCTCTGTGTAAAATGGATATGCAAATTAGGCTAATTATAATTGGCTAAGTTAACCTACCTATAAGTTCCTAGTATATGGTAGGGCATGTAGGTTTAGGGACCACAGCATAGGTGGTGCACACCTAGGTGCATTGCTGAGGTGCCCAGTGTCATTTTAAAAGCAAGCCTGCCTTGCTGGCTGCTTTTAAATTAAAGTTATATGCAAATTCGACTTTGGAATTAAAGGTACTTCCAAAGTCTTAAACTACCTTATTTTTACATATAAGTCACCCCTAAGGTGTGCCCTATGTGCCCCTAGGGCTGGGTGCCATGTAAATATAAGCAGGGACTTTATAAAAATAGATTGATAAGCCCTGGTGAGGTAAAAACAGCCAAATTCGTTTTTCCCTCATTGAAGTAAATGGCCTTCATAGGCTAGAATGGGCAGACTTTATTTTAAATTTTAAAGTCTCCTTAAATGTTACATACCAAGAATTTGGTATCAAATTGATTGTTGTAATAAATCCCACAACTTCCAGTTGTGGGATTTAATATAACTTGTCCAGGTAAAAAGTTTAGACTTTACCTAAAAAGTTGCCAATTTCAGCTCTGCATTGTTTTTGCTGCTGTGCTCTGATTGGCCAGCCTGCAGCAGCTTCTGCCAGGCTGCCTTGATGAGGTGTGAAGTGGCCTAGCTTCACACAAAGGAATGTGCTTGGGGGAGAGAATCTCCCCTCAGCAGATGGTGAGGCAGGAAGGGGGAGGGCTGCCAAACTGGTCTTCAAAGGCAGAGAAGGACATTTGGAGCACCCAGCAACACCCCCACATCCTGCAACCCCAGACAGCTAGGTGCCCCCTTGATTAGATTAGGAGAGGGCAGGAGAGGGGTGTGTTTATGATTTTTAGCCACACCAGTGGGTGGGCTCAGCCAGATGTAACCTCCAAAAATCAGATTCATCCATGTTGGATTTTTAGAGACTATTGCCTTCTGGGATGGATTTTTGCCACACTTCCCAGGAAGTGGTCATCACAGGGGGACGACCCTGTCCCTGATTGGAGAACCAGGGCCCCCCTGCTTTTCACCCAGGAGCAAGGATAAAACTGGCAGACCTGCACCCACACCTCAGATCCCCTCCAGAATTCAACAAGAAAGGAACTAAAGAAGAAGAAGGACTGCCCTGCTGGACCCCTGGCCTGCACCTGGACCCTGCACTCAGAAGGACTGCACCAGCTGCACACTTGGGCTTCACCACAAGAAGGACTTTGCCTGGCTTCAACTGGTTCAAGGAGGGACTCCCTGTTTGCTACAGGTGAAAAATTGCTAAACCAGAGTCCCCTGCACCAACTCCTGAAGAAAGCGACCAGCTGACCACTGTCCAGTGGCCAAAAAGGAGTTTGCGCCAGGTGCATTCTGGGAGTTGAAGTCCGCACCCCCTAAGGACCATCACAGAACTTCTGGACCCCTGGGATGAGCTGTGGACCCCAAAAGAACCTTAAAAGAACATCTGGGTGAAGCCCCAGAAGTTTGGAAAAGATTTGAGAATTTTTGGAAAAAAGCTCCAGAGAGGGACCGACCCGCCGCGGAAATTCTAGCCGGCTTGCCTCAACCGCGACCCGGCCTGACTTCGTGGTTCATCCCGGTAAAGAAAAACATCCAAAAAAGAGACTAAGTCCGAACGTAAAAAGTTGACCGGGACCTCCCAGCCATCGTATCCGAGAAGGGCTCCATGGACGTCGGATCAAGATCCAGGTTTACCCCGGTCGAAGGATTTTCATCTCGAAAAAACGACTAAGTCCGAAGGTAAAAGTCTCCACCGAGGAAACCCACATCGCGTATCCGGACAAGGGCTCCAGGAGGTCGGATTCAACTGGCAGGTTCGTCCCGGTGAAGAAAAACTTCAAAATAAAGACTAAGTCAGAAGGTAACTTTTTGACCGAGGCCTCCCGCGACCTGTAGCCGAGCAGGGCTCCATCGCGGTCGGCCTGAAAGTTTGACTTTGCCCCGGTCCTGGTGCAACCAGATGACCCGATTGGCGCTTTTTGTTTCTGAGCGCTAGAAAAGTAATAATTCTTTAAAAATTCATATCTCCGGTTCCCCTGAACCGATTTTAATCGTTTTTGTGTCATTTTAAAGATTAACATATAAGCTATTTTTATAAATTGGTTTTGGATTTTTAAACTGTTTCCTGTGTTTTATTTAATTACTGTTTTGTGATATTTGAATGCTTTACACTTTGTCTCCTAAGTTAAGCCTTGACGCTCGTTGCCAAGCTACCAAGGGTTGAGCTGGGATTAATTTACTGAGACCTAACTGTACCTATGTGGAGGTTAGTGGCTTGTTGCTAGGTGTAGGTACCTACCTGCCCTACCAAAAACCCATTTTCCAACATAATTGGAAGCAGCGACGGGATCCTGTACTTGTGTTCAATATCACGTTACAGTTTTAGGTAAAACAAATTAAAAATCCTTTAAATTGTCCTAGTGCAAAAATTGTTTTTAATTTTTAATTTGGATTAATTGCAGTTATTGAATTTTTGTAATTTTTCTAAATTCTTGTTTCCAATTTTTGCAAAAAGTTTTTGTTGACACAAAACTAGGGAACCATGGAGCTTGATCTGGCTAGCCTACCCACACTGACAGTAGTCCAGCTTAGGGGGTTGTGTATTGAAAGAGGGTTGCCTGCAACCACTGATCTCAGGAAGCAAATCCTGATCACATCCCTGACAGCATGGGCTGAGGCCCAAGAGGTAGAGTCAGAAGAAGCTCCAGAGGAGGGAGAAAGAAGGGAGGATGCAAGCTCTAACCACTCAGGGGAGGGAAGGCATCTGAGCCTAAGTGAGGATGAGGAAGAACGGTCCTCAGTAAATACAGTCACTAGGGGCAGATCCAAAGCTAGTGGTGGGAAGGGGGTCCTTTCAGGAGGAGAGAACCCATCCATCAGAGAAAGAGAGCTGGAGGCCCAGCTAGCATACATAGCTTTGGAAGCAGAGAAGCTGGCCCTAGAAAAGAAAAAGTGGGCATACAAAGAGAAAGAGATGGAAGCAGCGATAAAGAAGCTGAGGTGTCCAGGGGTGGGGGAGTTTGCCCCAGGTTACCCAAGGGGGTAGTTCCTGCTTATGTAGAGGGGGATGACATAGATAAGTGGCTGGGGGCCTTTTAGAGGGCACTCCAAATGAGAAGGGTTAGGCCTCAATACTGGGGTTCCCTTTTGTGGGAGTTGGTCCCCAACTCAGGGAGGGATAGGCTTCTGACCTTAAGGGGGGAGGAGGCAGATTCATACCCTAGTATGAAGAGGTGCTTAGCCAAGAAGTTTGGTCTGACCCCAGAGCAATATAGAATGAAGTTCAGGGACACCCAGAAGGTCAGTACCCAGTCTTGGGTTGACTTTGTGGACATTTCACTAAAGGCACTAGAGGGCTGGATTATTGGTAACAAAGTAGATACTTATGAGGGGTTATACAATCTGATCATGAGAGAGCACATCTTGACCAATTGTATCCAAGAAAGGTTACGCCAGCATCTAGTGGACTCTAAGCAGACCAACCCTAGAGAGCTAGGGGAGGCAGCTGATGAGTGGTTGAGAACCAGGGTGGTTGTCAAGTCCCAGGAGGGAGACTCCAAGAAGTGGGGGACAGGTCCCCAAAAACCTAAGGAGGGAGGTGGTAAGCCCACCACAGAGACTCCCTCTGTACCCCAGAACCCTAAGAAGGAGGAGAGTAAATCCCACTCCCACTCTGACAAGCAGAGACAGGGAGACCCAGGGTTAAAAAAACTCTTGGACAGTAGGGCTTGCTTTGACTGTCAGCTGACAGGTCACTTCAGAGGAGATGCAGCCTGTCCAAGGAAGGTGGTTAGCACTGGGCTGTCCAGTGTAGCCATAGAGGAGGATTCCTCAGATGATGAAGTCCTCCTAGCATTGTGCTGGGAGACAGCACCAGATGGTAAGCTGGTGATCCCTGAGGGTGGGAGTAGGCACTTCCACCACATTCAAGTGAATGGGATCCCTACCACTGGCCTGAGAGACACCTGTGCCAGTCACACTATAGTGAGTGACCGGTTAGTGACCCCAGACATGTATGTCCCAGGAAAGACAAAGAAAGTCAGGATAGCCACAGGGGAGGTCACCTCCAAACCTGTAGCCATAGTGCCCCTAGAGAGGGAGGGTATCCTTGACTGGATTAGGGTGGTGGTCAGTGCTGACCCCCCCCTAGATTGTATCCTGGGCAATGACCTCCCAGAGGTGAGTCTGGTCACAGATGGGGTGGTCGCCCAGGGCGCCCCCCCAACCCAAAGTCCTGGGGAGTCAGTCCCTACAGTTAGGAGACAGGGGTCCCCAAGAAAAGGAAAGAAGAAAAGGAAGGGTAGGCCACTCTTAAAGAGAGTTCCAGGGAGCCAAGGGCCCTCTGCCCCAGTAAGGGGGAGCCCAGAGTTGGCACTGGTGAGGCCTCACCTGACCCCAAGGAAGTCCTGAGTAGTCAGGCAGCTGTCCAGATGCAAGGTGTTGCCCCTGCACTGACAGAAGGGAGAGTTGAAGGAGGGTGTCTGCCACAGGAGGTGGTAGCCCCCCACTCTAGACAGCAAGAGGGGTGCCAGGACCCCAAAGATGCCCCTAAAGCAGCTCAGCCACCTGTCAGTGGAGAGCTTAGGGTGTGGTTCTGGGTACTGACAGCTGTCAGTAGCCTCTGCTGGGTGCTAGCCTTCCTGGCAGCACTGTACTTGGCCTGGGAGGCAGACCCCAGGGCCAATAGCAAAGTAGGCCCCCTGACCCTATTGGTCATGGTGGGGTTGCTCAAGTGTTGGGTGACCTCTTTGGGTAAGCTAGGTGTTGCCCTAGCAAAGTTTGGAGTAGGGGAGGTGGGCACCTCACTACCCAAGTTGGCAGAGAGAGAGGAGGAAGACCCCCCTAGAGGGAAGTTTCAGTTTGAGTTGGGTCATTTTACTGTTGGGATGGCTTCACTACCCAGAGGGAGTGACCCTGACAGGAGGATATAAGGCAGAGTAGGCCCTGCAAAGGGACAGCCAGTTTTTTTCACTGTCTTCCTCGCCTAACAAGCCAGGAAGAATCTCCCAGGGTTGGGCTGAGTCTCCTGGGCGTGTGGGCTGGGGGGGGGGGGGTTGTGTGAGAAAACAGGGCTGATTGCAGAGGCCCCATAACATTTTGCCCCCATTTTCCACTTTATGCTGGTGTTTTCCTGACTCTGATGGTGCCCTGGGTACTGCTAACCAGTCCCAGGGCCTGTGCTCTGTGTAAAATGGATATGCAAATTAGGCTAATTATAATTGGCTAAGTTAACCTACCTATAAGTCCCTAGTATATGGTAGGGCATGTAGGTTTAGGGACCACAGCATAGGTGGTGCACACCTAGGTGCATTACTGAGGTGCCCAGTGTCATTTTAAAAGCAAGCCTGCCTTGCTGGCTACTTTTAAATTAAAGTTATATGCAAATTCGACTTTGGAATTAAAGGTACTTCCAAAGTCTTAAACTACCTTATTTATACATATAAGTCACCCCTAAGGTGTGCCCTATGTGCCCCTAGGGCTGGGTGCCATGTAAATATAAGCAGGGACTTTATAAAAATAGATTTATAAGCCCTGGTGAGGTAAAAACAGCCAAATTTGTTTTTCCCTCATTGAAGTAAATGGCCTTCATAGGCTAGAATGGGCAGACTTTATTTTAAATTTTAAAGTCTCCTTAAATGTTACATACCAAGAATTTGGTATCAAATTGATTGTTGTAATAAATCCCACAACTTCCAGTTGTGGGATTTAATATAACTTGTCCAGGTAAAAAGTTTAGACTTTACCTAAAAAGTTGCCAATTTCAGCTCTGCATTGTTTTTGCTGCTGTGCTCTGATTGGCCAGCCTGCAGCAGCTTCTGCCAGGCTGCCTTGATGAGGTGTGAAGTGGCCTAGCTTCACACAAAGGAATGTGCTTGGGGGAGAGAATCTCCCCTCAGCAGATGGTGAGGCAGGAAGGGGGAGGGCTGCCAAACTGGTCTTCAAAGGCAGAGAAGGACATTTGGAGCACCCAGCAACACCCCCACATCCTGCAACCCCAGACAGCTAGGTGCCCCCTTGATTAGATTAGGAGAGGGCAGGAGAGGGGTGTGTTTATGATTTTTAGCCACACCAGTGGGTGGGCTCAGCCAGATGTAACCTCCAAAAATCAGATTCATCCATGTTGGATTTTTAGAGACTATTGCCTTCTGGGATGGATTTTTGCCACACTTCCCAGGAAGTGGTCATCACAGGGGGACGACCCTGTCCCTGATTGGAGAACCAGGGCCCCCCTGCTTTTCACCCAGGAGCAAGGATAAAACTGGCAGACCTGCACCCACACCTCAGATCCCCTCCAGAATTCAACAAGAAAGGAACTAAAGAAGAAGAAGGACTGCCCTGCTGGACCCCTGGCCTGCACCTGGACCCTGCACTCAGAAGGACTGCACCAGCTGCACACTTGGGCTTCACCACAAGAAGGACTTTGCCTGGCTTCAACTGGTTCAAGGAGGGACTCCCTGTTTGCTACAGGTGAAAAATTGCTAAACCAGAGTCCCCTGCACCAACTCCTGAAGAAAGCGACCAGCTGACCACTGTCCAGTGGCCAAAAAGGAGTTTGCGCCAGGTGCATTCTGGGAGTTGAAGTCCGCACCCCCTAAGGACCATCACAGAACTTCTGGACCCCTGGGATGAGCTGTGGACCCCAAAAGAACCTTAAAAGAACATCTGGGTGAAGCCCCAGAAGTTTGGAAAAGATTTGAGAATTTTTGGAAAAAAGCTCCAGAGAGGGACCGACCCGCCGCGGAAATTCTAGCCGGCTTGCCTCAACCGCGACCCGGCCTGACTTCGTGGTTCATCCCGGTAAAGAAAAACATCCAAAAAAGAGACTAAGTCCGAACGTAAAAAGTTGACCGGGACCTCCCAGCCATCGTATCCGAGAAGGGCTCCATGGACGTCGGATCAAGATCCAGGTTTACCCCGGTCGAAGGATTTTCATCTCGAAAAAACGACTAAGTCCGAAGGTAAAAGTCTCCACCGAGGAAACCCACATCGCGTATCCGGACAAGGGCTCCAGGAGGTCGGATTCAACTGGCAGGTTCGTCCCGGTGAAGAAAAACTTCAAAATAAAGACTAAGTCAGAAGGTAACTTTTTGACCGAGGCCTCCCGCGACCTGTAGCCGAGCAGGGCTCCATCGCGGTCGGCCTGAAAGTTTGACTTTGCCCCGGTCCTGGTGCAACCAGATGACCCGATTGGCGCTTTTTGTTTCTGAGCGCTAGAAAAGTAATAATTCTTTAAAAATTCATATCTCCGGTTCCCCTGAACCGATTTTAATCGTTTTTGTGTCATTTTAAAGATTAACATATAAGCTATTTTTATAAATTGGTTTTGGATTTTTAAACTGTTTCCTGTGTTTTATTTAATTACTGTTTTGTGATATTTGAATGCTTTACACTTTGTCTCCTAAGTTAAGCCTTGACGCTCGTTGCCAAGCTACCAAGGGTTGAGCTGGGATTAATTTACTGAGACCTAACTGTACCTATGTGGAGGTTAGTGGCTTGTTGCTAGGTGTAGGTACCTACCTGCCCTACCAAAAACCCATTTTCCAACATAATTGGAAGCAGCGACGGGATCCTGTACTTGTGTTCAATATCACGTTACAGTTTTAGGTAAAACAAATTAAAAATCCTTTAAATTGTCCTAGTGCAAAAATTGTTTTTAATTTTTAATTTGGATTAATTGCAGTTATTGAATTTTTGTAATTTTTCTAAATTCTTGTTTCCAATTTTTGCAAAAAGTTTTTGTTGACACAAAACTAGGGAACCATGGAGCTTGATCTGGCTAGCCTACCCACACTGACAGTAGTCCAGCTTAGGGGGTTGTGTATTGAAAGAGGGTTGCCTGCAACCACTGATCTCAGGAAGCAAATCCTGATCACATCCCTGACAGCATGGGCTGAGGCCCAAGAGGTAGAGTCAGAAGAAGCTCCAGAGGAGGGAGAAAGAAGGGAGGATGCAAGCTCTAACCACTCAGGGGAGGGAAGGCATCTGAGCCTAAGTGAGGATGAGGAAGAACGGTCCTCAGTAAATACAGTCACTAGGGGCAGATCCAAAGCTAGTGGTGGGAAGGGGGTCCTTTCAGGAGGAGAGAACCCATCCATCAGAGAAAGAGAGCTGGAGGCCCAGCTAGCATACATAGCTTTGGAAGCAGAGAAGCTGGCCCTAGAAAAGAAAAAGTGGGCATACAAAGAGAAAGAGATGGAAGCAGCGATAAAGAAGCTGAGGTGTCCAGGGGTGGGGGAGTTTGCCCCAGGTTACCCAAGGGGGTAGTTCCTGCTTATGTAGAGGGGGATGACATAGATAAGTGGCTGGGGGCCTTTTAGAGGGCACTCCAAATGAGAAGGGTTAGGCCTCAATACTGGGGTTCCCTTTTGTGGGAGTTGGTCCCCAACTCAGGGAGGGATAGGCTTCTGACCTTAAGGGGGGAGGAGGCAGATTCATACCCTAGTATGAAGAGGTGCTTAGCCAAGAAGTTTGGTCTGACCCCAGAGCAATATAGAATGAAGTTCAGGGACACCCAGAAGGTCAGTACCCAGTCTTGGGTTGACTTTGTGGACATTTCACTAAAGGCACTAGAGGGCTGGATTATTGGTAACAAAGTAGATACTTATGAGGGGTTATACAATCTGATCATGAGAGAGCACATCTTGACCAATTGTATCCAAGAAAGGTTACGCCAGCATCTAGTGGACTCTAAGCAGACCAACCCTAGAGAGCTAGGGGAGGCAGCTGATGAGTGGTTGAGAACCAGGGTGGTTGTCAAGTCCCAGGAGGGAGACTCCAAGAAGTGGGGGACAGGTCCCCAAAAACCTAAGGAGGGAGGTGGTAAGCCCACCACAGAGACTCCCTCTGTACCCCAGAACCCTAAGAAGGAGGAGAGTAAATCCCACTCCCACTCTGACAAGCAGAGACAGGGAGACCCAGGGTTAAAAAAACTCTTGGACAGTAGGGCTTGCTTTGACTGTCAGCTGACAGGTCACTTCAGAGGAGATGCAGCCTGTCCAAGGAAGGTGGTTAGCACTGGGCTGTCCAGTGTAGCCATAGAGGAGGATTCCTCAGATGATGAAGTCCTCCTAGCATTGTGCTGGGAGACAGCACCAGATGGTAAGCTGGTGATCCCTGAGGGTGGGAGTAGGCACTTCCACCACATTCAAGTGAATGGGATCCCTACCACTGGCCTGAGAGACACCTGTGCCAGTCACACTATAGTGAGTGACCGGTTAGTGACCCCAGACATGTATGTCCCAGGAAAGACAAAGAAAGTCAGGATAGCCACAGGGGAGGTCACCTCCAAACCTGTAGCCATAGTGCCCCTAGAGAGGGAGGGTATCCTTGACTGGATTAGGGTGGTGGTCAGTGCTGACCCCCCCCTAGATTGTATCCTGGGCAATGACCTCCCAGAGGTGAGTCTGGTCACAGATGGGGTGGTCGCCCAGGGCGCCCCCCCAACCCAAAGTCCTGGGGAGTCAGTCCCTACAGTTAGGAGACAGGGGTCCCCAAGAAAAGGAAAGAAGAAAAGGAAGGGTAGGCCACTCTTAAAGAGAGTTCCAGGGAGCCAAGGGCCCTCTGCCCCAGTAAGGGGGAGCCCAGAGTTGGCACTGGTGAGGCCTCACCTGACCCCAAGGAAGTCCTGAGTAGTCAGGCAGCTGTCCAGATGCAAGGTGTTGCCCCTGCACTGACAGAAGGGAGAGTTGAAGGAGGGTGTCTGCCACAGGAGGTGGTAGCCCCCCACTCTAGACAGCAAGAGGGGTGCCAGGACCCCAAAGATGCCCCTAAAGCAGCTCAGCCACCTGTCAGTGGAGAGCTTAGGGTGTGGTTCTGGGTACTGACAGCTGTCAGTAGCCTCTGCTGGGTGCTAGCCTTCCTGGCAGCACTGTACTTGGCCTGGGAGGCAGACCCCAGGGCCAATAGCAAAGTAGGCCCCCTGACCCTATTGGTCATGGTGGGGTTGCTCAAGTGTTGGGTGACCTCTTTGGGTAAGCTAGGTGTTGCCCTAGCAAAGTTTGGAGTAGGGGAGGTGGGCACCTCACTACCCAAGTTGGCAGAGAGAGAGGAGGAAGACCCCCCTAGAGGGAAGTTTCAGTTTGAGTTGGGTCATTTTACTGTTGGGATGGCTTCACTACCCAGAGGGAGTGACCCTGACAGGAGGATATAAGGCAGAGTAGGCCCTGCAAAGGGACAGCCAGTTTTTTTCACTGTCTTCCTCGCCTAACAAGCCAGGAAGAATCTCCCAGGGTTGGGCTGAGTCTCCTGGGCGTGTGGGCTGGGGGGGGGGGGGTTGTGTGAGAAAACAGGGCTGATTGCAGAGGCCCCATAACATTTTGCCCCCATTTTCCACTTTATGCTGGTGTTTTCCTGACTCTGATGGTGCCCTGGGTACTGCTAACCAGTCCCAGGGCCTGTGCTCTGTGTAAAATGGATATGCAAATTAGGCTAATTATAATTGGCTAAGTTAACCTACCTATAAGTCCCTAGTATATGGTAGGGCATGTAGGTTTAGGGACCACAGCATAGGTGGTGCACACCTAGGTGCATTACTGAGGTGCCCAGTGTCATTTTAAAAGCAAGCCTGCCTTGCTGGCTACTTTTAAATTAAAGTTATATGCAAATTCGACTTTGGAATTAAAGGTACTTCCAAAGTCTTAAACTACCTTATTTATACATATAAGTCACCCCTAAGGTGTGCCCTATGTGCCCCTAGGGCTGGGTGCCATGTAAATATAAGCAGGGACTTTATAAAAATAGATTTATAAGCCCTGGTGAGGTAAAAACAGCCAAATTTGTTTTTCCCTCATTGAAGTAAATGGCCTTCATAGGCTAGAATGGGCAGACTTTATTTTAAATTTTAAAGTCTCCTTAAATGTTACATACCAAGAATTTGGTATCAAATTGATTGTTGTAATAAATCCCACAACTTCCAGTTGTGGGATTTAATATAACTTGTCCAGGTAAAAAGTTTAGACTTTACCTAAAAAGTTGCCAATTTCAGCTCTGCATTGTTTTTGCTGCTGTGCTCTGATTGGCCAGCCTGCAGCAGCTTCTGCCAGGCTGCCTTGATGAGGTGTGAAGTGGCCTAGCTTCACACAAAGGAATGTGCTTGGGGGAGAGAATCTCCCCTCAGCAGATGGTGAGGCAGGAAGGGGGAGGGCTGCCAAACTGGTCTTCAAAGGCAGAGAAGGACATTTGGAGCACCCAGCAACACCCCCACATCCTGCAACCCCAGACAGCTAGGTGCCCCCTTGATTAGATTAGGAGAGGGCAGGAGAGGGGTGTGTTTATGATTTTTAGCCACACCAGTGGGTGGGCTCAGCCAGATGTAACCTCCAAAAATCAGATTCATCCATGTTGGATTTTTAGAGACTATTGCCTTCTGGGATGGATTTTTGCCACACTTCCCAGGAAGTGGTCATCACAGGGGGACGACCCTGTCCCTGATTGGAGAACCAGGGCCCCCCTGCTTTTCACCCAGGAGCAAGGATAAAACTGGCAGACCTGCACCCACACCTCAGATCCCCTCCAGAATTCAACAAGAAAGGAACTAAAGAAGAAGAAGGACTGCCCTGCTGGACCCCTGGCCTGCACCTGGACCCTGCACTCAGAAGGACTGCACCAGCTGCACACTTGGGCTTCACCACAAGAAGGACTTTGCCTGGCTTCAACTGGTTCAAGGAGGGACTCCCTGTTTGCTACAGGTGAAAAATTGCTAAACCAGAGTCCCCTGCACCAACTCCTGAAGAAAGCGACCAGCTGACCACTGTCCAGTGGCCAAAAAGGAGTTTGCGCCAGGTGCATTCTGGGAGTTGAAGTCCGCACCCCCCAAGGACCATCACAGAACTTCTGGACCCCTGGGATGAGCTGTGGACCCCAAAAGAACCTTAAAAGAACATCTGGGTGAAGCCCCAGAAGTTTGGAAAAGATTTGAGAATTTTTGGAAAAAAGCTCCAGAGAGGGACCGACCCGCCGCGGAAATTCTAGCCGGCTTGCCTCAACCGCGACCCGGCCTGACTTCGTGGTTCGTCCCGGTAAAGAAAAACATCCAAAAAAGAGACTAAGTCCGAACGTAAAAAGTTGACCGGGACCTCCCAGCCATCGTATCCGAGAAGGGCTCCATGGACGTCGGATCAAGATCCAGGTTTACCCCGGTCGAAGGATTTTCATCTCGAAAAAACGACTAAGTCTGAAGGTAAAAGTCTCCACCGAGGAAACCCACATCGCGTATCCGGACAAGGGCTCCAGGAGGTCGGATTCAACTGGCAGGTTCGTCCCGGTGAAGAAAAACTTCAAAATAAAGACTAAGTCAGAAGGTAACTTTTTGACCGAGGCCTCCCGCGACCTGTAGCCGAGCAGGGCTCCATCGCGGTCGGCCTGAAAGTTTGACTTTGCCCCGGTCCTGGTGCAACCAGATGACCCGATTGGCGCTTTTTGTTTCTGAGCGCTAGAAAAGTAATAATTCTTTAAAAATTCATATCTCCGGTTCCCCTGAACCGATTTTAATCGTTTTTGTGTCATTTTAAAGATTAAAATATAAGCTATTTTTATAAATTGGTTTTGGATTTTTAAACTGTTTCCTGTGTTTTATTTAATTACTGTTTTGTGATATTTGAATGCTTTACACTTTGTCTCCTAAATTAAGCCTTGACGCTCGTTGCCAAGCTACCAAGGGTTGAGCTGGGATTAATTTACTGAGACCTAACTGTACCTATGTGGAGGTTGTTGGCTTGTTGCTAGGTGTAGGTACCTACCTGCCCTACCAAAAACCCATTTTCCAACATAATTGGAAGCAGCGACGGGATCCTGTACTTGTGTTCAATATCACGTTACAGTTTTAGGTAAAACAAATTAAAAATCCTTTAAATTGTCCTAGTGCAAAAATTGTTTTTAATTTTTAATTTGGATTAATTGCAATTATTGAATTTTTGTAATTTTTCTAAATTCTTGTTTCCAATTTTTGCAAAAAGTTTTTGTTGACACAAAACTAGGGAACCATGGAGCTTGATCTGGCTAGCCTACCCACACTGACAGTAGTCCAGCTTAGGGGGTTGTGTATTGAAAGAGGGTTGCCTGCAACCACTGATCTCAGGAAGCAAATCCTGATCACATCCCTGACAGCATGGGCTGAGGCCCAAGAGGTAGAGTCAGAAGAAGCTCCAGAGGAGGGAGAAAGAAGGGAGGATGCAAGCTCTAACCACTCAGGGGAGGGAAGGCATCTGAGCCTAAGTGAGGATGAGGAAGAACGGTCCTCAGTAAATACAGTCACTAGGGGCAGATCCAAAGCTAGTGGTGGGAAGGGGGTCCTTTCAGGAGGAGAGAACCCATCCATCAGAGAAAGAGAGCTGGAGGCCCAGCTAGCATACATAGCTTTGGAAGCAGAGAAGCTGGCCCTAGAAAAGAAAAAGTGGGCATACAAAGAGAAAGAGATGGAAGCAGCGATAAAGAAGCTGAGGTGTCCAGGGGTGGGGGAGTTTGCCCCAGGTTACCCAAGGGGGTAGTTCCTGCTTATGTAGAGGGGGATGACATAGATAAGTGGCTGGGGGCCTTTTAGAGGGCACTCCAAATGAGAAGGGTTAGGCCTCAATACTGGGGTTCCCTTTTGTGGGAGTTGGTCCCCAACTCAGGGAGGGATAGGCTTCTGACCTTAAGGGGGGAGGAGGCAGATTCATACCCTAGTATGAAGAGGTGCTTAGCCAAGAAGTTTGGTCTGACCCCAGAGCAATATAGAATGAAGTTCAGGGACACCCAGAAGGTCAGTACCCAGTCTTGGGTTGACTTTGTGGACATTTCACTAAAGGCACTAGAGGGCTGGATTATTGGTAACAAAGTAGATACTTATGAGGGGTTATACAATCTGATCATGAGAGAGCACATCTTGACCAATTGTATCCAAGAAAGGTTACGCCAGCATCTAGTGGACTCTAAGCAGACCAACCCTAGAGAGCTAGGGGAGGCAGCTGATGAGTGGTTGAGAACCAGGGTGGTTGTCAAGTCCCAGGAGGGAGACTCCAAGAAGGGGGGGACAGGTCCCCAAAAACCTAAGGAGGGAGGTGGTAAGCCCACCACAGAGACTCCCTCTGTACCCCAGAACCCTAAGAAGGAGGAGAGTAAATCCCACTCCCACTCTGACAAGCAGAGACAGGGAGACCCAGGGTTAAAAAAACTCTTGGACAGTAGGGCTTGCTTTGACTGTCAGCTGACAGGTCACTTCAGAGGAGATGCAGCCTGTCCAAGGAAGGTGGTTAGCACTGGGCTGTCCAGTGTAGCCATAGAGGAGGATTCCTCAGATGATGAAGTCCTCCTAGCATTGTGCTGGGAGACAGCACCAGATGGTAAGCTGGTGATCCCTGAGGGTGGGAGTAGGCACTTCCACCACATTCAAGTGAATGGGATCCCTACAACTGGCCTGAGAGACACCTGTGCCAGTCACACTATAGTGAGTGACCGGTTAGTGACCCCAGACATGTATGTCCCAGGAAAGACAAAGAAAGTCAGGATAGCCACAGGGGAGGTCACCTCCAAACCTGTAGACATAGTGCCCCTAGAGAGGGAGGGTATCCTTGACTGGATTAGGGTGGTAGTCAGTGCTGACCCCCACCTAGATTGTATCCTGGGCAATGACCTCCCAGAGGTGAGTCTGGTCACAGATGGGGTGGTCGCCCAGGGCGCCCCCCCAACCCAAAGTCCTGGGGAGTCAGTCCCTACAGTTAGGAGACAGGGGTCCCCAAGAAAAGGAAAGAAGAAAAGGAAGGGTAGGCCACTCTTAAAGAGAGTTCCAGGGAGCCAAGGGCCCTCTGCCCCAGTAAGGGGGAGCCCAGAGTTGGCACTGGTGAGGCCTCACCTGACCCCAAGGAAGTCCTGAGTAGTCAGGCAGCTGTCCAGATGCAAGGTGTTGCCCCTGCACTGACAGAAGGGAGAGTTGAAGGAGGGTGTCTGCCATAGGAGGTGGTAGCCCCCCACTCTAGACAGCAAGAGGGGTGCCAGGACCCCAAAGATGCCCCTAAAGCAGCTCAGCCACCTGTCAGTGGAGAGCTTAGGGTGTGGTTCTGGGTACTGACAGCTGTCAGTAGCCTCTGCTGGGTGCTAGCCTTCCTGGCAGCATTGTACTTGGCCTGGGAGGCAGACCCCAGGGCCAATAGCAAAGTAGGCCCCCTGACCCTATTGGTCATGGTGGGGTTGCTCAAGTGTTGGGTGACCTCTTTGGGTAAGCTAGGTGTTGCCCTAGCAAAGTTTGGAGTAGGGGAGGTGGGCACCTCACTACCCAAGTTGGCAGAGAGAGAGGAGGAAGACCCCCCTAGAGGGAAGTTTCAGTTTGAGTTGGGTCATTTTACTGTTGGGATGGCTTCACTACCCAGAGGGAGTGACCCTGACAGGAGGATATAAGGCAGAGTAGGCCCTGCAAAGGGACAGCCAGTTTTTTTCACTGTCTTCCTCGCCTAACAAGCCAGGAAGACTCTCCCAGGGTTGGGCTGAGTCTCCTGGGCGTGTGGGCTGGGGGGGGGGTTGTGTGAGAAAACAGGGCTGATTGCAGAGGCCCCATAACATTTTGCCCCCATTTTCCACTTTATGCTGGTGTTTTCCTGACTCTGATGGTGCCCTGGGTACTGCTAACCAGTCCCAGGGCCTGTGCTCTGTGTAAAATGGATATGCAAATTAGGCTAATTATAATTGGCTAAGTTAACGTACCTATAAGTCCCTAGTATATGGTAGGGCATGTAGGTTTAGGGACCACAGCATAGGTGGTGCACACCTAGGTGCATTACTGAGGTGCCCAGTGTCATTTTAAAAGCAAGCCTGCCTTGCTGGCTGCTTTTAAATTAAAGTTATATGCAAATTCGACTTTGGAATTAAAGGTACTTCCAAAGTCTTAAACTACCTTATTTTTACATATAAGTCACCCCTAAGGTGTGCCCTATGTGCCCCTAGGGCTGGGTGCCATGTAAATATAAGCAGGGACTTTATAAAAATAGATTTATAAGCCCTGGTGAGGTAAAAACAGCCAAATTTGTTTTTCCCTCATTGAAGTAAATGGCCTTCATAGGCTAGAATGGGCAGACTTTATTTTAAATTTTAAAGTCTCCTTAAATGTTACATACCAAGAATTTGGTATCAAATTGATTGTTGTAATAAATCCCACAACTTCCAGTTGTGGGATTTAATATAACTTGTCCAGGTAAAAAGTTTAGACTTTACCTAAAAAGTTGCCAATTTCAGCTCTGCATTGTTTTTGCTGCTGTGCTCTGATTGGCCAGCCTGCAGCAGCTTCTGCCAGGCTGCTTTGATGAGGTGTGAAGTGGCCTAGCTTCACACAAAGGAATGTGCTTGGGGGAGAGAATCTCCCCTCAGCAGATGGTGAGGCAGGAAGGGGGAGGGCTGCCAAACTGGTCTTCAAAGGCAGAGAAGGACATTTGGAGCACCCAGCAACACCCCCACATCCTGCAACCCCAGACAGCTAGGTGCCCCCTTGATTAGATTAGGAGAGGGCAGGAGAGGGGTGTGTTTATGATTTTTAGCCACACCAGTGGGTGGGCTCAGCCAGATGTAACCTCCAAAAATCAGATTCATCCATGTTGGATTTTTAGAGACTATTGCCTTCTGGGATGGATTTTTGCCACACTTCCCAGGAAGTGGTCATCACAGGGGGACGACCCTGTCCCTGATTGGAGAACCAGGGCCCCCCTGCTTTTCACCCAGGAGCAAGGATAAAACTGGCAGACCTGCACCCACACCTCAGATCCCCTCCAGAATTCAACAAGAAAGGAACTAAAGAAGAAGAAGGACTGCCCTGCTGGACCCCTGGCCTGCACCTGGACCCTGCACTCAGAAGGACTGCACCAGCTGCACACTTGGGCTTCACCACAAGAAGGACTTTGCCTGGCTTCAACTGGTTCAAGGAGGGACTCCCTGTTTGCTACAGGTGAAAAATTGCTAAACCAGAGTCCCCTGCACCAACTCCTGAAGAAAGCGACCAGCTGACCACTGTCCAGTGGCCAAAAAGGAGTTTGCGCCAGGTGCATTCTGGGAGTTGAAGTCCGCACCCCCCAAGGACCATCACAGAACTTCTGGACCCCTGGGATGAGCTGTGGACCCCAAAAGAACCTTAAAAGAACATCTGGGTGAAGCCCCAGAAGTTTGGAAAAGATTTGAGAATTTTTGGAAAAAAGCTCCAGAGAGGGACCGACCCGCCGCGGAAATTCTAGCCGGCTTGCCTCAACCGCGACCCGGCCTGACTTCGTGGTTCGTCCCGGTAAAGAAAAACATCCAAAAAAGAGACTAAGTCCGAACGTAAAAAGTTGACCGGGACCTCCCAGCCATCGTATCCGAGAAGGGCTCCATGGACGTCGGATCAAGATCCAGGTTTACCCCGGTCGAAGGATTTTCATCTCGAAAAAACGACTAAGTCCGAAGGTAAAAGTCTCCACCGAGGAAACCCACATCGCGTATCCGGACAAGGGCTCCAGGAGGTCGGATTCAACTGGCAGGTTCGTCCCGGTGAAGAAAAACTTCTAAATAAAGACTAAGTCAGAAGGTAACTTTTTGACCGAGGCCTCCCGCGACCTGTAGCCGAGCAGGGCTCCATCGCGGTCGGCCTGAAAGTTTGACTTTGCCCCGGTCCTGGTGCAACCAGATGACCCGATTGGCGCTTTTTGTTTCTGAGCGCTAGAAAAGTAATAATTCTTTAAAAATTCATATCTCCGGTTCCCCTGAACCGATTTTAATCGTTTTTGTGTCATTTTAAAGATTAAAATATAAGCTATTTTTATAAATTGGTTTTGGATTTTTAAACTGTTTCCTGTGTTTTATTTAATTACTGTTTTGTGATATTTGAATGCTTTACACTTTGTCTCCTAAGTTAAGCCTTGACGCTCGTTGCCAAGCTACCAAGGGTTGAGCTGGGATTAATTTACTGAGACCTAACTGTACCTATGTGGAGGTTAGTGGCTTGTTGCTAGGTGTAGGTACCTACCTGCCCTACCAAAAACCCATTTTCCAACATAATTGGAAGCAGCGACGGGATCCTGTACTTGTGTTCAATATCACGTTACAGTTTTAGGTAAAACAAATTAAAAATCCTTTAAATTGTCCTAGTGCAAAAATTGTTTTTAATTTTTAATTTGGATTAATTGCAATTATTGAATTTTTGTAATTTTTCTAAATTCTTGTTTCCAATTTTTGCAAAAAGTTTTTGTTGACACAAAACTAGGGAACCATGGAGCTTGATCTGGCTAGCCTACCCACACTGACAGTAGTCCAGCTTAGGGGGTTGTGTATTGAAAGAGGGTTGCCTGCAACCACTGATCTCAGGAAGCAAATCCTGATCACATCCCTGACAGCATGGGCTGAGGCCCAAGAGGTAGAGTCAGAAGAAGCTCCAGAGGAGGGAGAAAGAAGGGAGGATGCAAGCTCTAACCACTCAGGGGAGGGAAGGCATCTGAGCCTAAGTGAGGATGAGGAAGAACGGTCCTCAGTAAATACAGTCACTAGGGGCAGATCCAAAGCTAGTGGTGGGAAGGGGGTCCTTTCAGGAGGAGAGAACCCATCCATCAGAGAAAGAGAGCTGGAGGCCCAGCTAGCATACATAGCTTTGGAAGCAGAGAAGCTGGCCCTAGAAAAGAAAAAGTGGGCATACAAAGAGAAAGAGATGGAAGCAGCGATAAAGAAGCTGAGGTGTCCAGGGGTGGGGGAGTTTGCCCCAGGTTACCCAAGGGGGTAGTTCCTGCTTATGTAGAGGGGGATGACATAGATAAGTGGCTGGGGGCCTTTTAGAGGGCACTCCAAATGAGAAGGGTTAGGCCTCAATACTGGGGTTCCCTTTTGTGGGAGTTGGTCCCCAACTCAGGGAGGGATAGGCTTCTGACCTTAAGGGGGGAGGAGGCAGATTCATACCCTAGTATGAAGAGGTGCTTAGCCAAGAAGTTTGGTCTGACCCCAGAGCAATATAGAATGAAGTTCAGGGACACCCAGAAGGTCAGTACCCAGTCTTGGGTTGACTTTGTGGACATTTCACTAAAGGCACTAGAGGGCTGGATTATTGGTAACAAAGTAGATACTTATGAGGGGTTATACAATCTGATCATGAGAGAGCACATCTTGACCAATTGTATCCAAGAAAGGTTACGCCAGCATCTAGTGGACTCTAAGCAGACCAACCCTAGAGAGCTAGGGGAGGCAGCTGATGAGTGGTTGAGAACCAGGGTGGTTGTCAAGTCCCAGGAGGGAGACTCCAAGAAGGGGGGGACAGGTCCCCAAAAACCTAAGGAGGGAGGTGGTAAGCCCACCACAGAGACTCCCTCTGTACCCCAGAACCCTAAGAAGGAGGAGAGTAAATCCCACTCCCACTCTGACAAGCAGAGACAGGGAGACCCAGGGTTAAAAAAACTCTTGGACAGTAGGGCTTGCTTTGACTGTCAGCTGACAGGTCACTTCAGAGGAGATGCAGCCTGTCCAAGGAAGGTGGTTAGCACTGGGCTGTCCAGTGTAGCCATAGAGGAGGATTCCTCAGATGATGAAGTCCTCCTAGCATTGTGCTGGGAGACAGCACCAGATGGTAAGCTGGTGATCCCTGAGGGTGGGAGTAGGCACTTCCACCACATTCAAGTGAATGGGATCCCTACCACTGGCCTGAGAGACACCTGTGCCAGTCACACTATAGTGAGTGACCGGTTAGTGACCCCAGACATGTATGTCCCAGGAAAGACAAAGAAAGTCAGGATAGCCACAGGGGAGGTCACCTCCAAACCTGTAGCCATAGTGCCCCTAGAGAGGGAGGGTATCCTTGACTGGATTAGGGTGGTAGTCAGTGCTGACCCCCCCCTAGATTGTATCCTGGGCAATGACCTCCCAGAGGTGAGTCTGGTCACAGATGGGGTGGTCGCCCAGGGCGCCCCCCCAACCCAAAGTCCTGGGGAGTCAGTCCCTACAGTTAGGAGACAGGGGTCCCCAAGAAAAGGAAAGAAGAAAAGGAAGGGTAGGCCACTCTTAAAGAGAGTTCCAGGGAGCCAAGGGCCCTCTGCCCCAGTAAGGGGGAGCCCAGAGTTGGCACTGGTGAGGCCTCACCTGACCCCAAGGAAGTCCTGAGTAGTCAGGCAGCTGTCCAGATGCAAGGTGTTGCCCCTGCACTGACAGAAGGGAGAGTTGAAGGAGGGTGTCTGCCACAGGAGGTGGTAGCCCCCCACTCTAGACAGCAAGAGGGGTGCCAGGACCCCAAAGATGCCCCTAAAGCAGCTCAGCCACCTGTCAGTGGAGAGCTTAGGGTGTGGTTCTGGGTACTGACAGCTGTCAGTAGCCTCTGCTGGGTGCTAGCCTTCCTGGCAGCACTGTACTTGGCCTGGGAGGCAGACCCCAGGGCCAATAGCAAAGTAGGCCCCCTGACCCTATTGGTCATGGTGGGGTTGCTCAAGTGTTGGGTGACCTCTTTGGGTAAGCTAGGTGTTGCCCTAGCAAAGTTTGGAGTAGGGGAGGTGGGCACCTCACTACCCAAGTTGGCAGAGAGAGAGGAGGAAGACCCCCCTAGAGGGAAGTTTCAGTTTGAGTTGGGTCATTTTACTGTTGGGATGGCTTCACTACCCAGAGGGAGTGACCCTGACAGGAGGATATAAGGCAGAGTAGGCCCTGCAAAGGGACAGCCAGTTTTTTTCACTGTCTTCCTCGCCTAACAAGCCAGGAAGACTCTCCCAGGGTTGGGCTGAGTCTCCTGGGCGTGTGGGCTGGGGGGGGGGGGTTGTGTGAGAAAACAGGGCTGATTGCAGAGGCCCCATAACATTTTGCCCCCATTTTCCACTTTATGCTGGTGTTTTCCTGACTCTGATGGTGCCCTGGGTACTGCTAACCAGTCCCAGGGCCTGTGCTCTGTGTAAAATGGATATGCAAATTAGGCTAATTATAATTGGCTAAGTTAACCTACCTATAAGTCCCTAGTATATGGTAGGGCATGTAGGTTTAGGGACCACAGCATAGGTGGTGCACACCTAGGTGCATTACTGAGGTGCCCAGTGTCATTTTAAAAGCAAGCCTGCCTTGCTGGCTGCTTTTAAATTAAAGTTATATGCAAATTCGACTTTGGAATTAAAGGTACTTCCAAAGTCTTAAACTACCTTATTTTTACATATAAGTCACCCCTAAGGTGTGCCCTATGTGCCCCTAGGGCTGGGTGCCATGTAAATATAAGCAGGGACTTTATAAAAATAGATTTATAAGCCCTGGTGAGGTAAAAACAGCCAAATTTGTTTTTCCCTCATTGAAGTAAATGGCCTTCATAGGCTAGAATGGGCAGACTTTATTTTAAATTTTAAAGTCTCCTTAAATGTTACATACCAAGAATTTGGTATCAAATTGATTGTTGTAATAAATCCCACAACTTCCAGTTGTGGGATTTAATATAACTTGTCCAGGTAAAAAGTTTAGACTTTACCTAAAAAGTTGCCAATTTCAGCTCTGCATTGTTTTTGCTGCTGTGCTCTGATTGGCCAGCCTGCAGCAGCTTCTGCCAGGCTGCCTTGATGAGGTGTGAAGTGGCCTAGCTTCACACAAAGGAATGTGCTTGGGGGAGAGAATCTCCCCTCAGCAGATGGTGAGGCAGGAAGGGGGAGGGCTGCCAAACTGGTCTTCAAAGGCAGAGAAGGACATTTGGAGCACCCAGCAACACCCCCACATCCTGCAACCCCAGACAGCTAGGTGCCCCCTTGATTAGATTAGGAGAGGGCAGGAGAGGGGTGTGTTTATGATTTTTAGCCACACCAGTGGGTGGGCTCAGCCAGATGTAACCTCCAAAAATCAGATTCATCCATGTTGGATTTTTAGAGACTATTGCCTTCTGGGATGGATTTTTGCCACACTTCCCAGGAAGTGGTCATCACAGGGGGACGACCCTGTCCCTGATTGGAGAACCAGGGCCCCCCTGCTTTTCACCCAGGAGCAAGGATAAAACTGGCAGACCTGCACCCACACCTCAGATCCCCTCCAGAATTCAACAAGAAAGGAACTAAAGAAGAAGAAGGACTGCCCTGCTGGACCCCTGGCCTGCACCTGGACCCTGCACTCAGAAGGACTGCACCAGCTGCACACTTGGGCTTCACCACAAGAAGGACTTTGCCTGGCTTCAACTGGTTCAAGGAGGGACTCCCTGTTTGCTACAGGTGAAAAATTGCTAAACCAGAGTCCCCTGCACCAACTCCTGAAGAAAGCGACCAGCTGACCACTGTCCAGTGGCCAAAAAGGAGTTTGCGCCAGGTGCATTCTGGGAGTTGAAGTCCGCACCCCCCAAGGACCATCACAGAACTTCTGGACCCCTGGGATGAGCTGTGGACCCCAAAAGAACCTTAAAAGAACATCTGGGTGAAGCCCCAGAAGTTTGGAAAAGATTTGAGAATTTTTGGAAAAAAGCTCCAGAGAGGGACCGACCCGCCGCGGAAATTCTAGCCGGCTTGCCTCAACCGCGACCCGGCCTGACTTCGTGGTTCGTCCCGGTAAAGAAAAACATCCAAAAAAGAGACTAAGTCCGAACGTAAAAAGTTGACCGGGACCTCCCAGCCATCGTATCCGAGAAGGGCTCCATGAACGTCGGATCAAGATCCAGGTTTACCCCGGTCGAAGGATTTTCATCTCGAAAAAACAACTAAGTCTGAAGGTAAAAGTCTCCACCGAGGAAACCCACATCGCGTATCCGGACAAGGGCTCCAGGAGGTCGGATTCAACTGGCAGGTTCGTCCCGGTGAAGAAAAACTTCAAAATAAAGACTAAGTCAGAAGGTAACTTTTTGACCGAGGCCTCCCGCGACCTGTAGCCGAGCAGGGCTCCATCGCGGTCGGCCTGAAAGTTTGACTTTGCCCCGGTCCTGGTGCAACCAGATGACCCGATTGGCGCTTTTTGTTTCTGAGCGCTAGAAAAGTAATAATTCTTTAAAAATTCATATCTCCGGTTCCCCTGAACCGATTTTAATCGTTTTTGTGTCATTTTAAAGATTAACATATAAGCTATTTTTATAAATTGGTTTTGGATTTTTAAACTGTTTCCTGTGTTTTATTTAATTACTGTTTTGTGATATTTGAATGCTTTACACTTTGTCTCCTAAGTTAAGCCTTGACGCTCGTTGCCAAGCTACCAAGGGTTGAGCTGGGATTAATTTACTGAGACCTAACTGTACCTATGTGGAGGTTAGTGGCTTGTTGCTAGGTGTAGGTACCTACCTGCCCTACCAAAAACCCATTTTCCAACATAATTGGAAGCAGCGACGGGATCCTGTACTTGTGTTCAATATCACGTTACAGTTTTAGGTAAAACAAATTAAAAATCCTTTAAATTGTCCTAGTGCAAAAATTGTTTTTAATTTTTAATTTGGATTAATTGCAGTTATTGAATTTTTGTAATTTTTCTAAATTCTTGTTTCCAATTTTTGCAAAAAGTTTTTGTTGACACAAAACTAGGGAACCATGGAGCTTGATCTGGCTAGCCTACCCACACTGACAGTAGTCCAGCTTAGGGGGTTGTGTATTGAAAGAGGGTTGCCTGCAACCACTGATCTCAGGAAGCAAATCCTGATCACATCCCTGACAGCATGGGCTGAGGCCCAAGAGGTAGAGTCAGAAGAAGCTCCAGAGGAGGGAGAAAGAAGGGAGGATGCAAGCTCTAACCACTCAGGGGAGAGAAGGCATCTGAGCCTAAGTGAGGATGAGGAAGAACGGTCCTCAGTAAATACAGTCACTAGGGGCAGATCCAAAGCTAGTGGTGGGAAGGGGGTCCTTTCAGGAGGAGAGAACCCATCCATCAGAGAAAGAGAGCTGGAGGCCCAGCTAGCATACATAGCTTTGGAAGCAGAGAAGCTGGCCCTAGAAAAGAAAAAGTGGGCATACAAAGAGAAAGAGATGGAAGCAGCGATAAAGAAGCTGAGGTGTCCAGGGGTGGGGGAGTTTGCCCCAGGTTACCCAAGGGGGTAGTTCCTGCTTATGTAGAGGGGGATGACATAGATAAGTGGCTGGGGGCCTTTTAGAGGGCACTCCAAATGAGAAGGGTTAGGCCTCAATACTGGGGTTCCCTTTTGTGGGAGTTGGTCCCCAACTCAGGGAGGGATAGGCTTCTGACCTTAAGGGGGGAGGAGGCAGATTCATACCCTAGTATGAAGAGGTGCTTAGCCAAGAAGTTTGGTCTGACCCCAGAGCAATATAGAATGAAGTTCAGGGACACCCAGAAGGTCAGTACCCAGTCTTGGGTTGACTTTGTGGACATTTCACTAAAGGCACTAGAGGGCTGGATTATTGGTAACAAAGTAGATACTTATGAGGGGTTATACAATCTGATCATGAGAGAGCACATCTTGACCAATTGTATCCAAGAAAGGTTACGCCAGCATCTAGTGGACTCTAAGCAGACCAACCCTAGAGAGCTAGGGGAGGCAGCTGATGAGTGGTTGAGAACCAGGGTGGTTGTCAAGTCCCAGGAGGGAGACTCCAAGAAGGGGGGGACAGGTCCCCAAAAACCTAAGGAGGGAGGTGGTAAGCCCACCACAGAGACTCCCTCTGTACCCCAGAACCCTAAGAAGGAGGAGAGTAAATCCCACTCCCACTCTGACAAGCAGAGACAGGGAGACCCAGGGTTAAAAAAACTCTTGGACAGTAGGGCTTGCTTTGACTGTCAGCTGACAGGTCACTTCAGAGGAGATGCAGCCTGTCCAAGGAAGGTGGTTAGCACTGGGCTGTCCAGTGTAGCCATAGAGGAGGATTCCTCAGATGATGAAGTCCTCCTAGCATTGTGCTGGGAGACAGCACCAGATGGTAAGCTGGTGATCCCTGAGGGTGGGAGTAGGCACTTCCACCACATTCAAGTGAATGGGATCCCTACCACTGGCCTGAGAGACACCTGTGCCAGTCACACTATAGTGAGTGACCGGTTAGTGACCCCAGACATGTATGTCCCAGGAAAGACAAAGAAAGTCAGGATAGCCACAGGGGAGGTCACCTCCAAACCTGTAGCCATAGTGCCCCTAGAGAGGGAGGGTATCCTTGACTGGATTAGGGTGGTAGTCAGTGCTGACCCCCCCCTAGATTGTATCCTGGGCAATGACCTCCCAGAGGTGAGTCTGGTCACAGATGGGGTGGTCGCCCAGGGCGCCCCCCCAACCCAAAGTCCTGGGGAGTCAGTCCCTACAGTTAGGAGACAGGGGTCCCCAAGAAAAGGAAAGAAGAAAAGGAAGGGTAGGCCACTCTTAAAGAGAGTTCCAGGGAGCCAAGGGCCCTCTGCCCCAGTAAGGGGGAGCCCAGAGTTGGCACTGGTGAGGCCTCACCTGACCCCAAGGAAGTCCTGAGTAGTCAGGCAGCTGTCCAGATGCAAGGTGTTGCCCCTGCACTGACAGAAGGGAGAGTTGAAGGAGGGTGTCTGCAACAGGAGGTGGTAGCCCCCCACTCTAGACAGCAAGAGGGGTGCCAGGACCCCAAAGATCCCCTAAAGCAGCTCAGCCACCTGTCAGTGGAGAGCTTAGGGTGTGGTTCTGGGTACTGACAGCTTTCAGTAGCCTCTGCTGGGTGCTAGCCTTCCTGGCAGCACTGTACTTGGCCTGGGAGGCAGACCCCAGGGCCAATAGCAAAGTAGGCCCCCTGACCCTATTGGTCATGGTGGGGTTGCTCAAGTGTTGGGTGACCTCTTTGGGTAAGCTAGGTGTTGCCCTAGCAAAGTTTGGAGTAGGGGAGGTGGGCACCTCACTACCCAAGTTGGCAGAGAGAGAGGAGGAAGACCCCCCTAGAGGGAAGTTTCAGTTTGAGTTGGGTCATTTTACTGTTGGGATGGCTTCACTACCCAGAGGGAGTGACCCTGACAGGAGGATATAAGGCAGAGTAGGCCCTGCAAAGGGACAGCCAGTTTTCTTCACTGTCTTCCTCGCCTAACAAGCCAGGAAGACTCTCCCAGGGTTGGGCTGAGTCTCCTGGGCGTGTGGGCTGGGGGGGGGGTTGTGTGAGAAAACAGGGCTGATTGCAGAGGCCCCATAACATTTTGCCCCCATTTTCCACTTTATGCTGGTGTTTTCCTGACTCTGATGGTGCCCTGGGTACTGGTAACCAGTCCCAGGGCCTGTGCTCTGTGTAAAATGGATATGCAAATTAGGCTAATTATAATTGGCTAAGTTAACCTATCTATAAGTCCCTAGTATATGGTAGGGCATGTAGGTTTAGGGACCACAGCATAGGTGGTGCACACCTAGGTGCATTGCTGAGGTGCCCAGTGTCATTTTAAAAGCAAGCCTGCCTTGCTGGCTGCTTTTAAATTAAAGTTATATGCAAATTCGACATTGGAATTAAAGGTACTTCCAAAGTCTTAAACTACCTTATTTTTACATATAAGTCACCCCTAAGGTGTGCCCTATGTGCCCCTAGGGCTGGGTGCCATGTAAATATAAGCAGGGACTTTATAAAAATAGATTTATAAGCCCTGGTGAGGTAAAAACAGCCAAATTCGTTTTTCCCTCATTGAAGTAAATGGCCTTCATAGGCTAGAATGGGCAGACTTTATTTTAAATTTTAAAGTCTCCTTAAATGTTACATACCAAGAATTTGGTATCAAATTGATTGTTGTAATAAATCCCACAACTTCCAGTTGTGGGATTTAATATAACTTGTCCAGGTAAAAAGTTTAGACTTTACCTAAAAAGTTGCCAATTTCAGCTCTGCATTGTTTTTGCTGCTGTGCTCTGATTGGCCAGCCTGCAGCAGCTTCTGCCAGGCTGCCTTGATGAGGTGTGAAGTGGCCTAGCTTCACACAAAGGAATGTGCTTGGGGGAGAGAATCTCCCCTCAGCAGATGGTGAGGCAGGAAGGGGGAGGGCTGCCAAACTGGTCTTCAAAGGCAGAGAAGGACATTTGGAGCACCCAGCAACACCCCCACATCCTGCAACCCCAGACAGCTAGGTGCCCCCTTGATTAGATTAGGAGAGGGCAGGAGAGGGGTGTGTTTATGATTTTTAGCCACACCAGTGGGTGGGCTCAGCCAGATGTAACCTCCAAAAATCAGATTCATCCATGTTGGATTTTTAGAGACTATTGCCTTCTGGGATGGATTTTTGCCACACTTCCCAGGAAGTGGTCATCACAGGGGGACGACCCTGTCCCTAATTGGAGAACCAGGGCCCCCCTGCTTTTCACCCAGGAGCAAGGATAAAACTGGCAGACCTGCACCCACACCTCAGATCCCCTCCAGAATTCAACAAGAAAGGAACTAAAGAAGAAGAAGGACTGCCCTGCTGGACCCCTGGCCTGCACCTTGACCCTGCACTCAGAAGGACTGCACCAGCTGCACACTTGGGCTTCACCACAAGAAGGACTTTGCCTGGCTTCAACTGGTTCAAGGAGGGACTCCCTGTTTGCTACAGGTGAAAAATTGCTAAACCAGAGTCCCCTGCACCAACTCCTGAAGAAAGCGACCAGCTGACCACTGTCCAGTGGCCAAAAAGGAGTTTGCGCCAGGTGCATTCTGGGAGTTGAAGTCCGCACCCCCCAAGGACCATCACAGAACTTCTGGACCCTTGGGGTGAGTTGTGGACCCCAAAAGAACCTTAAAAGAACATCTGGGTGAAGCCCCAGAAGTTTGGAAAAGATTTGAGAATTTTTGGAAAAAAGCTCCAGAGAGGGACCGACCCGCCGCGGAAATTCTAGCCGGCTTGCCTCAACCGCGACCCGGCCTGACTTCGTGGTTAGTCCCGGTAAAGAAAAACATCCAAAAAAGAGACTAAGTCCGAACGTAAAAAGTTGACCGGGACCTCCCAGCCATCGTATCCGAGAAGGGCTCCATGGACGTCGGATCAAGATCCAGGTTTACCCCGGTCGAAGGATTTTCATCTCGAAAAAACGACTAAGTCGGAAGGTAAAAGTCTCCACTGAGGAAACCCACATCGCGTATCCGGACAAGGGCTCCAGGAGGTCGGATTCAACTGGCAGGTTCGTCCCGGTGAAGAAAAACTTCAAAATAAAGACTAAGTCAGAAGGTAACTTTTTGACCGAGGCCTCCCGCGACCTGTAGCCGAGCAGGGCTCCATCGCGGTCGGCCTGAAAGTTTGACTTTGCCCCGGTCCTGGTGCAACCAGATGACCCGATTGGCGCTTTTTGTTTCTAAGCGCTAGAAAAGTAATAATTCTTTAAAAATTCATATCTCCGGTTCCCCTGAACCGATTTTAATCGTTTTTGTGTCATTTTAAAGATAAAAATATAAGCTATTTTTATAAATTGGTTTTGGATTTTTAAACTGTTTCCTGTGTTTTATTTAATTACTGTTTTGTGATATTTGAATGCTTTACACTTTGTCTCCTAAGTTAAGCCTTGACGCTCGTTGCCAAGCTACCAAGGGTTGAGCTGGGATTAATTTACTGAGACCTAACTGTACCTATGTGGAGGTTAGTGGCTTGTTGCTAGGTGTAGGTACCTACCTGAAATCAAAAAAGATTACACACGGTTCCACCTAGTGTCGTGGGTTTCTTTCGAGGAAAAAATTCAACAAATCATTGAAAAGCGAACTTAATCGAAGCAAGAGCCCTCACTCACCATCCGGTGACATGCTTCATCATAGGGCCAGCTCCTCGTCAGGCCGGCACTGCAATGCCTGACGGGCCCCGCCAGGGGGCTCTTTGCCGGAGATCTTTTAAGAATCGGTTGTGGCCGGTTGAAAAAGAAATGAAGTGAAGGATTGGTAAATAAGAAAAGGTTAAAAAATGTCTAGAGGTAAAAATTAATAAATTTTAATACTCATGACTCTACCTCTGACAAGATTAAAATCGAGTAAAGTTGGGAATTGGTAGGATAATGTCCGTAATTCCCATGAAAGCTAGGAAGGTATAAACGTCAAAGGACGGAGCACACAGGGTCCCCTGTGTCACTCTATATAATTGGTCAACATGTTTCTCGCTTGTCACCAAGGAATTACCTTATGCGATTCGTCAGGACCTAGTAACATACCTAATCCTTTAAATTGTGAAGTTATCACATATAACAGTCAAAAAAACCTACAAAAATGTAGAAGAAAAGAAACCACAGTTAATATGAAACAAACAACAAAATATTAAATTTAGTGCAACCCCAAATGTAAGTGCAAATACACTCTAGTGCCAAGTGGTATATAAGTGATTAAGGTAAATCAAAGTGCACTAAAAATAGCTTACCCTCCAAAAATTAGTGGTAGGGTCACATCGGGGGAGGCCAGGCTAAAAAAATCAATCAATTCTGATCTAAATATGCACAAAGTAAAGGGACATAAGAGACACAATTATTGAGAGAATCAGTAATTCATAAAGATATTCGCGTAACTATTATAACACTATTTCAAATAATCCATTAACAAGTAGCCTAAGATATCCCAGAAGGACATCTAGTCTGCAGGGGCAGAGAACTGACTATTGCATTACCATACATATAACGAAATTGCTTAGAATAGGTAAGTTAATGTTGGGAGTAAATATAGGCACAGCTAGACTCTTAAGTAGGGGATAATGTACCTGTAAGGCCCAGCAAGTGTAAAATAATTTTTCTTTTTATTTTGGGGAAGAAATGTGTGTGTAACAAGCGCGTGTGCAAGCGCTGTAAAAAAAGGAAGGAGGAGGCGTACGGTTACCACGCGTCACTCCTGCAAGTATCTAGACACACCAAATGAATTCATTATTGCAGGTCAGAAAAGCGCGCGAAATTAGAGGCGCGTATTAGTTCTAGACGAAATGCCGAAATATAGAAGGTGCGCGAGTAAAGACACGTCGCCCCTGATTGTGTCTATGTGCGCTGGCTCGTCGTTACCGGTCAGAGGAGCGCGTAAGATTAATAACGTGCATCAACTTTGGAAGAGTACCGAAAAGCAAGGGGGCGCGTGAATAAAACGCGTCGCCCTTGACTGTGTCTGTGTGCGCGGACACAGAGGAGGTAGAAACCTCGAAAACCCGCGTCTCGGGTATCTATGTAATAACATAGGTAGCCGGTTTTAAGGATACGGCAAAAAACACGGCAAAAGAACACACAGTAGGGTTCACAGTAACGCCGGTTGCTCAGAAATATGGTTAGCATGTTTAGGAAAAAACACTTACTTTTAGAAGTCTATGGACACTGCCGATAAACCTACGCCAAGTTCTTCACCCCGGAGACGAAGATTCTCTGTCACCACGGGGTATAAGAGCAAACAGGGGAAGCAGGAAAAAGGAAAAAAGGACTAGTTTCTACTGGGGCAGAAAGATGGTGGCCATCTTGGCATGTAGATACATAAATTGCGGGCTGAAGGTGTCGGCCATATTGAAGTATGACAAGAATGGTTGAACAATCTAAGCCCTACCTTGCAAACCATAAAATCAAAACAATTATTGAAAGATTTTCATGAAATAGATAGAGAGTATGCAAACATACAAATTGGTGTGTATGTGACTAGCGAATAAAGTCATAGTTAAATGCAGGGAAGCAAAATTCAGTGCAGTCTGGGGGACTTCCAAATAACGAACCTTGTCCTAAATAGCTCAAGGTTTGGTCATAGTAATGAAAAAGGAGAGAGGTGGTTAATGGATGAAGTTAGTCCATTGAATATCATCATTTAGGCCAACTAAATGTGTCTTAAGTCTGAAAACCCACCGTTGTTCCTTTTCAAAAAGCCTCTTTGTATTGTCAATATTGCCTCTTATAATTTCTAGAACAAACCATTTAATGTCATTAGGGGTGTGCTGTTTTTCGATAAAATGGTTGGTTAGTTTAGTAGATGATCTCTTGCACCTAATGGTGCTCCGGTGTTCGTTAATACGAATTTTCACCATTCTCGTTGTCATGCCGATATATTTCAGATTGCATGGACAGGTAATCATGTAGATACAGTTCTTGGTCCGACAGTTAGTATGTGATCTCAGTTGCCAAGTTTTTTGTTCACCTATGTCCACTTCTTGAGTGTTATAAGTAAAGGGGCAGACATTACAAGAACCGCAGGGATAATGACCCTTTACTCTTAGCCATTGATTCGGGCCCAGGAGATCAGGGGGTCGAACCACTATGGGTCTTGTGTGCACCACCAGGTCCTTAATATTGGGAGTTCTTTTGAAGGCAAACAAAGGACGTTCTAGTGTAGCACCTGCGCTGGTGAGAATGGGCCAAAGCCTACGGACAATGCCCTTAATTTTGTTACTAAAGGGAGTAAATGTAGTCACACAGGTCAATCTATTTTGTTGGGGACGAGTGTTGTTCATCAATAGGGTGTCTCTGGGGATATTACCAGCCCTCTTTTTCGCTCGTCGAATATTTAGTGGGGGATAGTTCCGATCACTCAGTTTATGACATAGAGTATTGGCTTGTGTGTGAAAATCATTCTTATCAGAGCAATTACGTCGTATCCTCAAAAACTGGCCAAAAGGTAAGTTATCTCGTAGGGCTTTAGGATGATGGCTGTTGTAAAGTAAAAGACTATTGCGGTCAGTGGGTTTGTGGTAAATAGATGAGTTAAGGAAGCCATCCTTAAGTGTAATTTGTAAATCCAAAAAGGAGACTTCCTTGTTGGAGACAGTAGAACTGCAGCGCAGGTGGGTATCCAAAGTATTAACCCACTGAGTGAAGGCTATCGCATGATCCATCTCGCCCTTCCAGATTACCAAGATATCATCGATATATCGACGCCACAGTTTAATGTTGGAGAAGAATGGTTGATCGGGGGTCAAGATGTGGCGTTGTTCAAAAGTAAACATGTAAAGGCAAGCCAAACTTGGCGCAAATGTGCTACCCATCGATGTACCTTGAATCTGATGGAAGAGGCTGTTCTCAAATTGAAAGAAATTTTCTTGTAGGGCAATACCCGCACATTGCATGATGAAGCTTACTGGGGTGTTATAAGTCCAATTGTCTGTCAGAAGTATTTCCTTTACAGCAGCAAGGGTAGCCTCTTGTGGAATGTTAGTGTAGAGAGCCTCTACATCTAGACATATCAGTATGTCAGTGGTGCCTGCCTCATTTATGTCGTTCAATAGAACCAGAGTATCTTTAGTATCCTTTAAAAAGGTAGATGTTTTCTGAACGATAGGTTGTAGAAAAAAGTCACAAAATTTGGACAGAGGCTCCAATAATGAGCCTATACCGGACACAATAGGGCGTCCAGGAGGAGGAAGACCTTTATGGATTTTTGGAAGACAGTAAAAGTATGGAATTCTGGGGTTCTTAGTATCAAGAAACTCAGCTTCTTGCCGAGTAATCCAGCTGGACGTTTCTGCTTCCATAATCATGCCGCGAATCTTACGTTGTAGGCGTGGAGTAGGATCAGTGGAAATAGGATGGTAATAAGATGTATCACTAAGTAATCTTCTGCACTCCTGTTGATAATAGGTGGTGTCCATAACCACGATGGCACCACCTTTGTCTGCTGGTTTCAGCACGATATCTGGATTGGAAGACAGGGAGTTGATAGCCACCCGTTCTAATTTAGAGATGTTCTGAAAAACTTTGGGGGAATTGAGCTGTTGAATCTCATGGCGCACTGCTTTTTCGAAGGTAAGTACTTCCAGTGGGACCGATGTGGTGGGGGGCATGAAAGTGGAGGGATGCCTTAAGTTGGTATCGCCCTTTGTCTCCACATTAGGACGGTCTTTGAAGAAGAAATGTAGTCTGACTTTGCGGAACAAGGCTGCCATCTCACAATGTAGTCTAAATTGGTCTTCCCTTGGAGTGGGAACGAAGCCTAAACCTTTCTCCAGAACTGCCAGTTCTGATGAGGTCAGGACAGAACTTGAAAGGTTGACCACTAGGGTCTCTTTTGGCTCGTCGCACTGCGGCTTCTGGTGATCATTTGGGGCTCTTCCTGTGCCCAGTGAACATTTCTGCCTCTCCTTCTGTTTCTTCCCCTGCCTCTGCCCCAGCCTCTTCCTAAAAAAGGATTGAAGTTATATTGGGGCTGTGGTTGAAAGTACGGCATAGGCATAGGTTGCCAATGTGGTATAGGCTGGTAAGGAAAAGGAGAGTTGAACTGGGCAGGTGGAGCATAGCGATTCCGATTCGGTCTCTGTCCTTCGTCTCCACTCCAGTCATCCGAGCTGGAGCTGTTCTGTGGAAAGCGGGGTCTCCGTTGTGAGGTATCTGAATCATCTGAGGTCTCGGAAGAACCTTCACATTGATAGTCGTCTTTAGTATAAGGATATATTCTCTCTCTGCTAAACCGTTTGATGTCTTTCTGTAATTTGTTAATCTTCTGGCGTGTAAGGTATTCCTTGGACTCATTAAGTTCCAGGTTAATCTCGGCTAAGCGAGACTTAAATTGGGCAAGTTGAACTGTTGTTCTCATGGCTGCTTCAGTGATGGAAATCTGAATGGTAATCGAGTCTGCCAAACGTTTAGAGGTATTGATAATAAGAATCAGCCAGTCACGAGTGCATTTCCACAATATTTGTGACCAGTCAAGGCGGAATTGAAGATCTTGAAGGAAGATCCTAGGCACGTTAGTGACAATAAGGCCATTTGGAGATATATTGGCCCTAAGATATTCAGTCATAATGCTGCCGTGTAAAATAGTCTTAATGAGTTCCTTTTTAAGAGCTGATAATTTGCTCCAATCTTCTTTGGTACCACTCGTAGGACCACTGTTGTCATCCCCTAGGATAGAGGGGGTTTGTAGGATAGCCTGGACCATGCTATCATCAAAGCTCAGACCCTGGAGGTCCGACATATTTCACCACCAGATATAGTATATCGGGGTGTAGAAAAGAAAGAAAGAAAAGGTAAAAGTGCCCTGTAGCCAAAGGCTACTCTAAATCATCAAAAAAGCAACAAAGGAGGGGCATGAGAAATGGGATATTCGGAGAATAACTCCTGGTCCCGTGTGTAAGGTTCCCAATGGACAAGAAATCAAAAAAGATTACACACGGTTCCACCTAGTGTCGTGGGTTTCTTTCGAGGAAAACATTCAACAAATCATTGAAAAGCGAACTTAATCGAAGCAAGAGCCCTCACTCACCATCCGGTGACATGCTTCATCATAGGGCCAGCTCCTCATCAGGCCGGCACTGCAATGGCCTCCCCCTACCACTAATTTTTGGAGGGTAAGCTATTTTTAGGGCACTTTGATTTACCTTAATCACTTATATACCACTTGGCACTAGAGTGTATTTGCACTTCCATTTGGGGTTGCACTAAATTTAATATTTTGTTGTTTGTTTCATATTAACTGCGGTTTCTTTTCTTCTACATTTTTGTAGGTTTTTTTGACTGTTATATGTGATAACTTCACAATTTAAAGGATTAGGTATGTTACTAGGTCCTGACGAGTCGCATAAGGTAATTCCTTGGTGACAAGCGAGAAACATGTTGACCAATTATATAGAGTGACACAGGGGACCCTGTGTGCTCCGTCCTTTGACGTTTATACCTTCCTAGCTTTCATGGGAATTACGGACATTATCCTACCAATTCCCAACTTTACTCGATTTTAATCTTGTCAGAGGTAGAGTCATGAGTATTAAAATTTATTAATTTTTACCTATAGACATTTTTTAACCTTTTCTTATTTACCAATCCTTCACTTCATTTCTTTTTCAACCGGCCACAACCGATTCTTAAAAGATCTCCGGCAAAGAGCCCCCTGGCGGGGCCCGTCAGGCATTGCAGTGCCGGCCTGACGAGGAGCTGGCCCTATGATGAAGCATGTCACCGGATGGTGAGTGAGGGCTATTGCTTCGATTAAGTTCGCTTTTCAATGATTTGTTGAATTTTTTCCTCGAAAGAAACCCACGACACTAGGTGGAACCGTGTGTAATCTTTTTTGATTTCTTGTCCATTGGGAACCTTACACACAGGACCAGGAGTTATTCTCCGAATATCCCATTTCTCATGCCCCTCCTTTGTTGCTTTTTTGTAGGTACCTACCTGCCCTACCAATAACCCATTTTCCAACACCGTAGAACTGGCCATTTGAAAAATAACAGTACGAAGCCTAATAAAAAGCATTTAGAGCAAAGTGCACAGAGGCTCTATGCTGCCAGCAAATTAATAAAATACATCCAGGGCAAAGTGCACAAAGGCCTAAAGCCTGAAGCTAACGCGCAAAGGATACATAAAACCAACCACACTACAATATGAGTAAGTGGCTGCGTGAATTGCTGTCTGAGTGATTAAGTGACTGTGTGAGTGCTTGCATGAGTGAGTGAGAGGGTATATGTGTAGCTGTATAGTTGAGTTAGTGCCTGTGTGAGAGGCTGTTTGAGTGAGTGGCGTTATGAGTGGTTGTAGGGGTATGGGTGAGTGAATGGTTGTGTGAGTGGCTACATGGGCGAGTGAATGGTTGTGTGAGTGCCTGCATGGGAGCCAGAGTACCTGTGTGACTGGCTCTATGGATAAGTGAGTACTAGTGTGAGTGACTGTATGGGTGAGTGAGTGCTAGTTTGAGTTGCTGTATGGGTGACTTGTTGGCTAGGTACGTGGTTGTACAGAATATTCAGAGGGTATATGAGTAACTCTACTGGTGAGAAAGTGGGTGTGACAGTAAGTGTATATGTGAGTGAGTCAGTACCTGATGGGCTGTATCAGTGATTGAGAGGGTGTGTGAGTAGATTATGAGTGAGTGAATGACTATGTCAGTGGCTGTTACAGTGATTGAGTGGGGTTGATCTAGTGTATGAGTGAAAGAGTAGACATGTTAGTGACTTTATCACTGAGTGACTGTTTCTCTGAGAGGGTGCATGGGTAAGTGATTGCTTGTGTAAGTGTATGCATAAATATGTGCTTGAATGATTGAGTTATTGTGTGACTACCTGAAAATTAGTTGTATGTCACTGAAAGATTAAGTAGGAAATGGGCAAAATAAATTAATGGAAAGGTGTGGCAAGAGCAGTTTATATTTAAGAAACTCTCCATGGATATCTCTAAGCAATATGTCTGTAGTTCAAGCAGTGTTTTGAGACATGTAACTTTGCTTAACTGCAGCCGCTATTGAAATAGAAAAAGAAGATAAAGCTATCTTAGTGTTTAGTCTTTAATGTAGTCATTGCTTGTACTGTAAGACTGTATTACAATGTAGCAAACATATCTTTTTCACTTTCTCTACTGTTCTCAGCTTCCATACTTCTTCACCAGAAACAATGGTTTGTATAAAGCATCATCTACAAACTGTGGGGAAAAATCAATCAATCGATTGCAAAAAAAAACCCAAAGCTGTACAGTAGATCACTACAAACAAGTGACATTATGCATTGCACTCACTGCAATTCATTAATTAGTGGCTTTCTGGTACAGATATCTGAAATAAATGTAAAGTACTCTTGAATTTTAGAGGTCCTTTTTAAAACATCATCCCTTGTAGGACAAATGATGTCTAAACTGCTGATGATCCATGTACACAAAAGCCCACACATTATTTTATTTCCTCATTTAGGACATAGAGGTTTGATTGGAGAAACACAAGAAGACATTTTAGTTTTGAAGGCATTTTTGTCTTTAAACGTAAGGCTTCTGTAATTACAGTATGTCCTTCCAGTTTCAGATTTTAAGTAGTGAGTATTTTATTGAGTTGTTAGATTAACTCCTTTCTGAAACATTAATAGGACTCTTGATTTTTTAAGGTGTTTTTTAAAAACATTACTCTTATAGGCCAAATAATGGCTAACAAAAATGATGAACCACGTAGAGAAAACAGGGTATGCCACTTTCTAAACCAGAATTCTTCCTTTGAAGTTTGATTGAAGAATGAAAAGATATGAGTTTGGTAGCGTGAAAGGAAGTTTTGGTTTGTATTTTAGGTTGATGTCATTGGATTCTGTCCATCGAGTTTCCCTCCTTAAATAGACGGTGTAGTGTCCAGATGTTGTATTAACTCCTTTGTGAAAGATTATAGCCAAAGTAGTCATAATTCTTCCTTAAAGTTATATTTGACCAGCTTTGAAGTTTGTAATTTGAGTTTCCAATTTGGAACCATCCGTACTATGTCGTTGTAGCATCACTAGAAGTTATGTTCCAGTTCTTTGTAGAAACAATGTAGACAGAGTAGATGAACTACAGTTAGGGGAGGTCATATTTTGATTAGCATTCCTGTACAATTTGTCAAACAGCACAGTTTTAGAATCCGGTAATATAAAGAAGTGAAATCGTTCAGAATTGATTACAGAGCTAGATGTGAAAGAGCAATCTTCACAGTCACGGTTCCATTTGTATCTGAGTCCAAATGAATCATCAATATCTACTTCTTCTTGTTCTAAGACTCCAAGGATGACCATAATAAACTCTTCTGAATCTTGAGTGTTGAGAGTAAATGCTATTTATCTGCTACATGAATTCTGCTACATGAATCTAAAAGATACCGGGTCGCTGAAGCACAATGTTTTACACTTTTATCAATTATTAAAAGTCACAGGAAAATATATAGTGCAGAAGATATTCTCTTATCTGATTTTTGTTCAATTTGATTCACTGCATGCAGTAAATGGAACAGTACATTAGAACAACATTTGTATAGTGTATAATGTTGCTTGCTTTACTTTACTAAAATTTACTAACTCTTACAATAGCTTTTAGCTCTCTGGTAGGGACATCATATACTAGAATTAAAAGTCCTTCTTCCAAATCTTATTGCACACCTACAGTTTCAATATTCTGCTTGAAATCTAATGGCAAGTACACAAGTCTACCTTTAATACCTTTCTCAAGCTCAGTTGGAGGTAACTTTGCTGTCGTTGGCACTATAAGGACTATAGCTTGAAAAGAATGTATACATTGTATGGGTATAGCTTCATAAACATACAAATCTTGTTCTTGTGGAATTGAAACTTGTTCTAATTTGTTATGCACTGCTCTAGCTAGCATTTAATTGTCCCCTGTTGGAAAATGAGTTATTTGTAAGGGCAGGTAAGTACCTACCCTTAGCAATAGGCCACTAACCTCCACTTAGGTCCAGTTAGGTCTCAGTAAATTAAACCTAGCTCAACCGTTGGTAGCTTGGCAATGAGTGACAAGGCTTAACTTAGGAGACTAAGCGCAAAACATTCAAATATCACAAAAACAGTAATTAAATAAAACACAGGAAACAGTTTAAAAATCCAAAATCAATTTATAAAAATAGGAAATATTTTTAGCTTTAAAATGACACCAAAACGAATAAAATCAGATAGTGGGAACCCGAGATATGAATCTTTAAAGAATTAATATTTTCTAGCAGATAGAAACAAAAAGCGCCAATCTGGTCATCTGGTCGCACCTCGACCGGGGCAAAGTCAAAGTTTAAGGATGATTGAAAAGAGCCTGGCTCGGCTGCAGCCCGCGGGAGGCCTCGTTCAAAACTTTACCTTAGGGCTTAGTAGTTTTTCTGTAGATTTTCTTCAGCTGGACGAACCTGCCAGTCCAATCCGCCCTCCTAGAACTCTTCCTCGGATATGCATCGTGGGAGCCCTTGGTGGAGATTTTTACCTTCGGACTTTGTCGTTTTTTCAAGGTGAAAATCCTTTGACCGGGGCAAACCTGAAACTTGATCCAACGCCCTTGGAGCCCTCTTCGGATAAACTGCCTGGGAGGTCCCGGTCAACTTCCTACGTTCGGACTTAGTCATTTTTTTAGATGTTTCTTCACCGGGACAAACCTGCAAGTCAGGCCGGGTCACGGTTGAGGCAAGACGGCTAGAGTTGCCGCGGTGGGTCGGTCCCTCTATGGAGCTTTTTTCCAAAAGTTCTCCAAACTACTCCAAACTTCTGGATCTTCTTCCAGATGTTCTTTTAACGTTCTTTTGAGGTCTACAGTTCACCCCAAGGTTCCAGAAGCTCTGAGATGTTACTTGAGGGTGCAGACTACAACTCCCAGGATGCACCTGACACAAACTCCTTTTTGGCCACTGGACAGTGGTCAGCTGGTTGGTTTCTTCAGGAGTTGGTGCAGGGGACTCTGGTTAGCAAGTTTTCACCTGTAGCAAACAGGGAGTCCCTTCTTGAACCAGTTGAAGCCAGGCAAAGTCCATCTTGAGGTAAAGCAAAAGTGTGCAGCAGGTGCAGTCCTCCAGAGTCCAGATGAGGGTCAGGGGTCCAGCAGGGCAGTCCTTCTTCTTCTGTAGTTCTTCCTTGTTGGAATCTGATACGGATCTGGTAGGGAACTGAGGTGTGGGTGCAGGTCTGCCAGTTTTATCCTTGCTCCTGGGTGAAAAACAGGGGGGTCCTGGTTCTCTAATCGGGGGCAGGGCCCTTCCCCCTGTGATGACCACTTCCTGGGAAGTGTGGCAAAAATAAATCCCAGGGAGCAACATTCCTCAAAAATCCATCATGGTTCAAAGTTGTTTTTGGAGGTTTCATCTGGCTGAGCCCACCCACTGGTGTGGCTACAAATCCTAAACACACCCCTGTCCTGCCCTCTCCTAATCTAATCAAGGGGGCACCTCATTGTCTGGGTTTGCAGGATGTGAGGATGTTACTGGCTTGCTCCAAATGTCCTTCCCTGCCTTTGAAGACTAGTTTGGCAACCCTGCCCCCTTCCCGCTTCTCCATCTGCTGAGGGAAGATCTCCTCCCCCAAGGCACATTTCATTGTGTTGAGCCAGGCCACTTCACACCTCATCAAGGCAGCCTGGCCAGGCTGCCAGAGGCTGGCAAATCAGAGCAAAGCAGCAAAAACACTGCAGAGCTGAAGTTGGCAACTTTTCCGGTGAAGTTTAAAACTCCTTACCTGAATAAGTTATATTAAATCCCACAACTGGAAGTTGTGGGATTTATTATAACAATTACTTTGATACCAAAATTGTGGTATCTGTTACTTAATGGACTTTTAAAATTAAAATAGAGTCTCCCCGTTTTAGCTTACGGAGGCCATTCACTACAATGAGGGAAAAACTAATTTGACTGTTTTACCTCACTAGGGCTTACACAACTATTTTTATAAGGTACCTGCTTATAGTTACATGGCACCCAGCCCTAGGGGCACATAAGGCACACCGTAGGGGTGACTTATTTGTACAATTTAGGTTGTTTAAGGCTTTGGAACTACTTTTGATTCCAAAGTCGAATTTGCATGTAACTTTAATTTGAAAGCAGCAAGCAAGGGAGGCCTGCCTTTAAAATTACACTGGGCACCTCAGCAGTGCACCTATGGGTTCACTACCCATGCTGGGGTCCCTAAACCTACATGCCCTACCATATACTAGGGACTTATAGCTAGGATGACAATTATAATTAGCCTAATTTGCATACTGATTTTACACAGAGCACAGGCCCTGGGACTGGTAAGCAGTGCCCGGGGCACCATCAGAGTCAGGAAAACACCAGTAAAAAGTGAAAAATGGTGGCAAAAAGTTAGGGGGCCTCTGCAATCAGCCCTGTTTTCTCATATCCTCTAACATAAAAATACTTAGATATAATTTGTCTTGTGGAACAATCAAAGTGTTCTTCCACAAATAAATAAGCTGCTCATTCTCGGCACTTACCTCTATTGTATTCTTAAATTTTTGAAGACACAATAACATAATGAGCTTGATATTTGTAATGAGTGCATCAACACAATATACACTGTCCAGTTTCTCTGAAGAGACTTTGTTAAACTTTCTAATCTCTTCAGTAAAGTTACCAACAGCAATACTTGTCACCTGTTCCACTATGCCTGCAAATACCAAGTCTTCTGAAACTACACACCATTACAAACATTTTCTACCTTTGCCACCGTACCATGCAAAAGAGCTCTTTTTATTCCTCCTCAACATAGCGCAGGAGTCTTCACATGGTAAAGCCTCCTAGCTAAATTTTGCATTTGTGAGTGGTGTACAGTTAACATTCTAAAATGATGAAAGGTGCTTTGGCACAATCAGTCAATCAATCCATCAGAGCATTTGTAAAGCACACTACTCATCCGTGAGGGTCTCAAGGTGCTGCTGGGAGAGGGGCTGCTACTGCTTGAACAGCCATGTCTTGAGGTATCTCTTGAAGGTAAGTAGGTCCTGCGTCTGTCGCAGGTTCCACGACTTGGCGGTGAGGTGGGAGAACGATCTGCAACCGGCGGTAAGCTGTGGATGTGTTTGATGGCGGCAAGGGCAAGGTTGGGGGAGTGCAGCTGTCAGGTCAGGGTGTAGCAGAAGAGCCATCTGTTGAGGAATTCTGGTCCAGTCATGTGCAGTGACTTGTGAGTGTGGGTGAGGAGTTTGATTGTGATTCTCTTGTTGACGAGGAGCCAGTGTAGGTCTTTCAGGTGGGCTGTGATGTGGCAGTGGTGGGGGATGTCCAGGATGAGGTGAGCCTAGACGTTCTGTATGCATTGCAGTCTCTTCTGGAGCTTGGCCGTGGTTCCTCCGTAGAGGGCATTGCCGTAGTCCAGTTTGATGCTTGCGAGGGCTTGGGTGACCACCCTTCTGGTTTCAGTGGGGATCCATTTGTAGATCTTCTGAAGCATGCAGAGGGTGTTGAAGAAGGAGGAAGAGATGGTATTGACTTGCTGGGTCACACTTTCTTTGATAACCATGCTAGTAAATGTCCCTGTAGATGTGAATATTTCCTTACTTTTCATGGATCTAATCCTTGCAAAATGACTTCAGCATGGAAATACACATAGGGAATCTCTCAATATGTCAATTAAATGCTGCCAAACGCTACAGAAACTGCTTCAGTTTCACTTATATACAGAGATCCAGTCAGCCATGACTTCCTCTAAATTTCTAGGTACCATTACCTCTTTTGAAACAGGAGAACCATTTTTCATCTCATAATATCGTCCAGATTCATCAACTGCATGCACTAATGTGTTCTCTTGCAAGCTTTTTCATTAAAGAAAAGCTCATAACTAGAAGTATGTCTCCATTCATCACTGAAAACGTTGTAAAAGTTAGTTCTATTGACATGTCTTTTCTTTTGGCTTTTTCCTCTCATACTCAACTCTATTTTGTCTAGTGTTTTCATCCTGTTTAGAATCAAAACAAAGAGCATCCTTTTGAGAGCAAAGGTCTTATCGACTACATCGTCAACACGTTCCCTTTGTGTGACAGTTTCTCTCCTTCATTTATACTTCTTCATAGTTCCCCTTAGATTTTGAATTACTCTGCTACAAACATTCTAACTCTTGATTTCCTTAACTGGCTCAGCTTTCTGGTTATGCATTGTAGGATTTTTTAGTTGTCATATCATATACTTTTACTCCTTTCTTATTTGATATCATGAAACAGCCAACCCAAACAGCCAATTTAACACACTGACTGCTACGGCGGTATCAACAAACACCGCAGCGATAACCGCCAACAGCCAGTCGGAAGACAATGTACCGCCCACTGCACTACAACACGCCTATCCACCACCTTTTCCGAGGTGGTACCAACGCCATCAAAGCATGGCGGGAACACTACTCTGAAGAGAAACAACTCACCTCCCGACACTCAAGGAAGAACCACAATGCCATGGAGCCCGAGCTGTACATCTTCCCAATGCTGGTGTACCTTCTCACACACCAGGAACACAAACGTCGGTGAAGACGATCACGGTGAGTACTGCACCTAGCACACAAGGAAGGGACGGAGGAAAAAGAGAGTGACACACAAGCAACACGCTACACCCCCACCCCCACCCTCACGCCCAACACCATACACACTAACAGATGCAACAACATCACATATTCACCCCGTAACCCTCAGGAATAACGCAAGGGCAAAAGGAATGGAGTAAAATGAGTGTAATAGTAAAGTCTTAGAAAAATACGTACTTAAATCAAGAAGGAGTGACAATGCCCACTCCAAAATGTCCGTGGCCCACTGGGCCAAAACTCATAGGCCAAGGCCACACTTGACTCCTGCCTCAATACGGAGAGAACACTGCAGTGGCATCAGGTCGAAAATACACAGGCACCTCAAGGGGACAGGGAATGGGGGGCATATCAGCCAGATGATGGTACAATGCTACTGGCCTTGAGGGTGCTCCAACCCCACTGCTTGCTTCTGGGGAGTGAAAGGCCACAGTCTCCCAAGTGGGTGGTTTGCCCACTGCTTGCTCCTGGGAAGTGCAAGGCCACAGTCTCTCAAGTGAATGGTTTGCCCACTGCTTGGTCCTGGGGAGTACAAGGCCACAGTATCTCAAGTGGGTGACTATTTCCACTGGTTCTGGAGGGGGCCTTGTGCCCAGTGTGCTTCATCCTGGCATGGAGGGGATGACTGCATGCCTTCTCCCACTGGTTCTGGAGGGGGCCTTGTGCCCAGTGTGCTTAATCCTGGCGAAGAGGGGCTGATTCAATGCCTTCTTCCATTGGTTCTGGAGGGTACCTTGTGCCCAGTGTGCTTCATCCTGATAAGGAGGGGATGAGTGGATGGCTTCTTCCACTGGATCTGGAGGGTGCCCTGTGCCCAGTGTGCTTCATCCTGGCAAGGAGGGGCTGAGTGGATGGCTTCTTGCACTGGTTCTGGTGGGAGGCTTGTGCCTACTGTGCTTCATCCTGGCAAGGAGGGGGGAGTGGATGCCTTCTTCCACTGGTTCTGGAGGGGGCCTTGTGCCCAGTGTGCTTCATCCTGGATGGGGCAAGGCCACAGTCTCTCACCTGTGTGTCACACCAACAGGTGTTGCAGGGGCCAGGACGCACTGCAGCCCATGTATTCACCACTACACACTACTCGCCGGCGGTGACCGTTGCTCAGTGGATGCCAGTTGCGCTACAGGTGGCAGTGCTGGCAGTGGTGGTGGTAGCCTCCAGGCCTTCACCTGCAGCCTCGGATGGCTGCCCACTGGGGCTGCTGCTGCTGGCAGTGGTGCTGCTGGCGTTGGCGCATATTTGATCTTTTTCATTTTTATAGAAAATTTAAATTGTGAAAATGGTTTGCTACTTAACCTAAATTGATGCAAGATACTAATGTATTCAAACCATCCAATCTTTTGATTAGTGATGTACAACTTCTACATATGTTATCTGAATTACACAGTGACGTGGTTCCTGAACCTGATCCTTTCCTTAATTTAACCAACACCGATATTGACATTGATTTGAGCTGTTCAAGTGGGTTGAAAGCCAAATCTGTATTCCTCCCTCCAGTGGTTAATGATGCCATTACTGTATTTCAAAAAGGCATCATGAAAGAAATGAAAAAAATGAGACATAAAAGAGCAGCAAAATGGAATAATCTTGAGTATAGACACAGAGAGGCCATACAATCTTTACTGAATAATAACAAAATTGTGATTAAGAAATCAGACAGGGGTGGAAATGTAGTAATTTTACCTATTCAGATGTATTTAGATGAAGGTCCACGACAGTTAAATGATGTTACCAGTTATGCAATATCTAACAGGGAGGCTGTAAAGGAAGCCAATCAAAAATATGTGAAGAAACTGGAAGAATGGAATAATAAGGAACTGTTAGAATGGGATGAGTATCGGTTTTTGAAGAAAGAGTTCCCTAAAATACCAGCCTTGTATTTTCTTCCTAAACGACATAACAATTCCACCAATCCCCCAGGTAGACCAATTGTCCCCTTGAAGGCGAGTTTATTAGAGAATACCTCTAAGTATGTTGACTTCTTTTTACAACCCTTTTTAGAAGCACTTCCTTCATACATTAGAGACACCACTGACTTCCTACGGCTGATTAATGACATCCCTTGGGAAGATGATTTTTTGTTCATGTGTTTAGAGGTTAGTAGTCATTATACATGTATCCCTCATGATTTGGGTATTCAAGCTACTAGACATTTTCTAAGAGCTAGATCTTTGTCTTATTTGTTACACACAGAGATGCTTTTAGATATGCTTTCTGTCTGCCTCACCAACATTTATTTTCATTTTTAACAAAGAGATTTATAGACAAATACAGGGGACTGCAATGGGTACCTGTTTCTCCCCAGCTATGGAGGTATTTTTCTGGGCTGGTGGGAGGAACAGGTAGTCGAGAACATTTACCTTTTTGACAAAAAGGGCACCCCAATGAAAAAATGGGACTGGGGAAACCAAGTCAAAAATACTAACAATGTCCCGAAAGGAGCTCTCTGGGTACCAGATGAGGAAATCCCAGGTGTCCAAAGGAAGAGAGTCTCAAAAATAGAGCAAGTAAATAAAATTAAATCTGTAACTGCATCTGTTACAGACACTCAATACAATTTTTTATTAAATGATATAAATATTCACAAACCCTAATTAAACCAGAAAAATACATCAAACTGATAAATAAACCAAGCATTAACTCTGGAAAAAGTGTAGCCTAAAAAACAATAAATCACACTCATACTTCTTCACTGATACTATAGTTAAGAATATGACAAGGACCCAACATAATACAGAAGGAACAACAAAAAACATGTATAAAGGGATACATATGTTAACACCACATAGATAAATCATTGTTGCCAGAAATATCACAGCAGAATGGTACTAAAATAGTATCATAATCTGTAGACTTAATTGTCCCCCAGAAAAGTTCTTGATATATACTATATTGTATTGTCAGTCCAACTTTCTGGTTTTTAAATCCTCTTTTTGGTGATGTATGTCCTTTCTTCCTTCTTTCTATTGAATGGATAAGTCAATAGTGGTATATGGTAGAATCCCCATGTTGATCGAAACAGACATCCTTGTCTTGTATAAGCGGCCCATCCGGGTCACTCACCTTCTTCAGGGCACAAGACGTTGATAAATACAGAAATAATTCTAGGGGAATATCTAATGTGCCTGAAATATGGAAGAAAAGATAAATATGTCTCTAATTTTTAGGCCTCTACATAAATAATATATAAGAAGACAGAGTAAAGAGAAAAAAGAATAATAAAAAATAAAAAAAAATAAAAAACAGAAAAGAACCAGAGGGCGAAAGAAATATTTTATTTAAAAAAGTGAGAAAAAGAAACAAAAAAATTCAAGCTGAATAATTCAAATTCCACCACCGCATGTGATGCTCATGCACAAAAAAAGAGTGTTCTCCAATCACTTCAAAACCAATAAGCTACCCTGTAGCCCAGGTGTAATTTGGATAGGCGTGCTATAGGAGATATATCACAGCGAGACAACTCCACCAAAAGGTATCCCTTTATTGGTGCCCAAGGGTTCTCTATATAGAGATTAACAAAAACATCATAATAATAGTGCCTCACTGCAAAACAGAAAGACTGTTAGAGTTTCTAGCAATGGTCTCCACTCAATGTAGTCACTTCTCAATTTGTGTTGTTGCTCAAAATACCTAAACAAAATTAAACAGATATATGAGGATATTGGTCCTAATGTTATGCATATTCTGAAGGTGATGCCGACAGGAGGACACCGCCTCCAAGAGACACACCTTGAAGTTCTTACATGTTGCAAGGAAGACCTTGCATCCATGTCCCCTGTCTTACCTTATGTTGATGTCATTGCGAGTGCTAGAGGCCATATCTTGTTTTCATATTCCACAGCGGTATAAGGCCTCTGTTATTACATACTTCATATATCCATAGGCTCACACCGATAGTGCTAAAAAGCAATTACCCAAGCTGACTACAAATGCAGTCAGAAATGTGGAGCTAACGAGCCTCACTGATGAAATTGATGCCCACGCAGCAAAAAATAAATAAATAAATATTGCCTACCCAATAACAAATTGAAAGCTGCATCGTGGAGCAGACGGCAACGGCAAAGAGGGTTCCCGTGAATGCCCGAATAAAATAGACAGGGGCTATAAAAGCAAACGACGGACACCAAACCAGCAAAAGATGGAAACAGAGGATATAGTGTGTGCCATCTTAAGATGAATACCCTGTAACTTCTATCGAAGCTGAAACAAAAACTGAGATAAAAAAATATAAATAAACTTACCGCTGATCACATGCCTGGGCTAAAATAGTGCCAAAACTATATATCAGATGACAATGCATCAGCAAAGGATGTCACAGAAACTATTATTGACAAGAGTTCAAATAAGGATAGCATGTTAAAACCTCGTAACTAAATTATAGATACAACAAAAAGTAATCTGAAACATAAGACATAGGTGTTAATAATGAAGAAGAGATGGTTTTTACTACATTTCCTATGCCATGAACTCTCAGCGAAGTATGAGTATGATTATTGTTTTTTAGGATACACTTTTTCCAGGGTTAATGCGTGGTTTATTTATCAGTTTGGTGTATTTTCCTGGTTTATTTAGGGTTTGTGAATATTTATATCATTTAGTAAAATTAATATTGAGTGTCTGTAACAGATGCAGTTACAGATTTAATTGTATTTACTTGCTCTGATTCTGAGACTCTCTTGCTTTGGACACCTGGCATGTCCTCATCTGGTACCCAGAGAGTTCCTTTTCCTGGAAATTGTTAGTATTTTTGATTTATCTTTTTGACACACATGTAGTCCTCTGGGTGAGATATATAATCAACATCATCTGTATCGGGAGAGGTGATGTTGAGCCAGCTAATGGTTTTGTGAATATTTTGAATGACAACTCTATGAATTTGAAATTTTCGAGCCACATTGACTCAGAATCAATGGAATTTTTGAATGTGCTGATTTGCAAGGAGAATGGTAAATGAATAAGCACCATCACAGAAAAGTAATGGCAGGTAAGAGTTTGCTTCATGCCAGCAGCAGTCATCCAAAAAACTTGATACAGAGTATTTCCTATGGAGAGTTATTACGGGCTCGACGTAACTGTAGCACAAACAAAGCTTTTTTGCAAGAGGTTGCGACAATGACCAAGAGAATTCTTTAGAGAGGCTATAAGACCAAGATAATTCTTCAGAGAGGCTATAAAAAATTCACGACTGACAAGGCTATTAAGAAAGTTTCTCAGGTCAATTGATATGATGTGTTACTTGTAAAAAGTAAAAAGTAAAATTCAAGAAAATAAACAACCTATTTGGTTTTTACAACTTACCATGATAGTATTAGTGAACTGAGGATGATTTTTAACAAATTTTGGCCAGTTTTAAAAAACTGCTGACACATTTGCAAGACATCTAGATGATCATCCACATTTTACACTTAGGAGAAGTACCTCTCTAAAGGACTCTTTAAGCAGGTGTCTAGTACCACAGGTCCAAACCAGCAATCCAATTCAAGGGTTTTCCATTTGTGGCAAATGTAAAGCCTGCAGATACAGTGATATCACAAAAATTGTGAATTGTCCCACAATCCTAAAACCATATATCATTAAAAAAACATTTATCCTGTGTTTTAGACTATTGAGTTTATGCATTAATTTGTCCCTGATTTTTTTTTTATATTGGTTGCATTGTCCACACAGCGAAGAAACGTGTGTTGGAAAATGTTAGGGCTATTGCAAACCATGACAAAACCTTTCCAGTAGCTAGACATTTCAAGGAGTTTTATTCTCAATGGATTCATTTGTTAAAATTTGTAGTTCTGGATAGAATTGCAATCAATGAAACAGGAGGAAACAGAGTCTTACAACTGAGAAGACTGGAGTCTAAATGTATAATTAGTTTTAATATACTTCATCCTACAGGTCTCAATATGGATGAGTAGATGGCAATACATGTATGTGATTACAGGTTTCCCGTTCCTTACAGATATATTTTTCAGTAGTATGATTCAGCTATTTTTCTGTAGTAAGATTGTTTAGTGCATTGTTTTTATCTGTTTTTGATGCTTTTCATATGTTTGATTTATGTCACAGTTACACTGGTGGTGAGACATTGAAGGACACACTGAGTGAATTTTAGTCGGAATTACACTTAATTGATGAAATGCAAAAGAGCTATAGTATCCCTTAAAAAATTATCTTTTTTTCAGCTAAGTTTGTATTAGAGTATTTAGGATAATTCATGATTATTTAAATTTGTGTATATAAGCTAAATCCAAGGATGTAGGATATTATGCTTTTAATCATGAGGTAAAACATTGTGAATGTTGTAGTTCTATTTGCAATTAATGCCTTTTTAGGAATCCCGCCAACTTGGGCTTGATTGTAATTAGCGATGTCAATTCAATTGATTAATAACTTCTTTTTTGAGAGAGGTTGGTATAAGATGCTTAATACAATGGTTAACGTTCTGTTTTTTAGTTACTTTGCCCACTAGGGCTAAATAAGTGAAAACAATTTGACGGGGTAAATGGCTGAAACTGTTTTGTTAAATATGGCATGTTTTGTTAAACATGCTATTTTTTGCAGGCTCTCATTAATATGGTTGTGATGTTAGAATTGCGTCATAGACTGATGTCCACTTGGGCTAGATGTTACTTGTGTAATGAAGCTGCCACAAATAGCTATTTAAACATGGCCGAAATTGTTTTGCTCAATATGGTATTTTTTTGGAGTTCTTTTTTTATGTCGATGGGGTATTAGCACTGAACAATAAAAACTGAAATTTTCGTAGAGTATTTCAACTGTGACCAAGGAAACTTGGTTTCCAAAACATATTGGGTTTTGGGCCATTAAAATATTCACTTTAGCAATGAATTTGTGACTGAGCCTATTTCTCAGCTCTCAGCGATAAGTACGGATCACTAAAGCTGGAGGAATTGTTTTTCATCTATGCATATTGTTAGATTTGGCATCTTTGGCATGGTCTCCCCTTACTTTTTGCCTCTACTTCTCAGGTTGTTTCTGTGCGTTGGACTCTGTTTTTGCCGTTTTGTTTGCTCCCTGACACTTTACCACTGCTGACCAATGCTAAAGTGTAAGTGTCTCCTGTATAAATTATATGTATGGCTTATCCATGATTGACATATTTCATTTACTAGTAAGTCCCTAGTAAAGTGCACTAGAAGTGCCAGGGCCTGTAAATTAAATGCTATTAGTGGGCCTGCAGCACTGGTTGTGCCACCCACATTAGTAGCCTTGTAAACATGGTAAAGACCTGCCACTGTAGTGTCTGTGAGAGCAGTTTTAAACTGCCAATTCGACTTGGCAAGTGTACCCACTTGCCAGGCCTAAACCTTCCCTTTTCTTACATGTAAAGCACCCCTAAGGTAGGCCCTAGGTAGCCCCATGGGCAGGGTGCAGTGTATGTAAAAGGTGGGATATGTACTTATGTGTTTTACATGTCCTGACAGTGAAATGCTGACAAATTTGGTTTTCACTGTTGCAAGGCCTATCTCTGGGGGCTGCCATTAAATGTAATTAAAGTACAGATTCCCTGTGGGAGCCAATAGACATGTAGAGTTTGGGGGTCTTTGAACTCACAATTAAAATATACATCTTTTAGTGAAATTGGTTTTAAGATTTAGAAAGTAGGCATTTTCTTGCTTAGACCATTCTTTGACTCTGCTTGTTTGTGGTTTCCTTGTCTGGGTCAATTTGACAGCTGGGCTGTTTGCACCTCTCCTCTAAGCAGTGACACAAAGGTAGCTGGGGGTAGCCTGCAGATCCTGATTGGCCATCTGGTCTGAGGGGAGGAGTGGTCACTTACACCTGAAAGGGATGTGCATGCCCCCACACAATGCAGTCTCCAACCTCCTGGTGTGTTGTCTGGGGTCTGGTCTGGGCAAGGCAGGATTTTGAAAACAACAGAGACTTCTCTTTGATGAAGGCGTACTTGAAAGGCAGAAATGGGTATAAGAAGAGCACCCAAAACCCCTGAAAATCAGATTTCTTCTGGAACCAAGAAGAACCTCTGCCAAGGAGATGAGCTGAGAAGCTGGAGGAGGAATATGACCCCTTTGTCTGTGGCTGTGTCTGTGCTTTGCTGGGTTGGTCTGCCCTAGCTGCTTCTGCCTGAGAGAGGACAAAGACTGACTTTTGTGTGACTTCCCACAGGTGAGGAATCTCCAAGGGCTTGAAATGAGCTTGCCCCCTGTTGTTGAAGTCTCATGGACAACAAAGACCTCTCTCTGTCAGCACTTGGGCTTTCTGCTGAGAGTCTTGCCTCCAAAGTGGTGTCCTAAGCTGCCTCTGGGCCCTTCAAAGGTGCAGCTGGTGGAAAAGGACAGAAATCCAAGCAAAGACCTCCGTGCTGGGAAACGTTTGATGCACCACTCGCCCCGTCGCTGATAAATGACGAGTAACGGGCCTCGAGGATAAAATCGATGCTCCACCTGCCTCACGGCTGGAAGATCGATGCAACATGGCTGGAGAAATGACGTGCAACACCCACATCGGCTGCTGTCAAAGATGCAAGCCTCCACGCAGAGTGGTTTCTTGACACCGTATGACCGGATTTCAATGTAACATCGCTGGGCCCGGAAAAATTAACACGAAACCTGTCCAGACCCAAGATGCCCGTCCAGGATTGACGCATCGCTTTTTTGTGGGAGAGAGGAAATGACACACACCGACCTGATCGGAGGAGGAATGACGCACATTCTCGTTTGCAAGTGAGAAATCAACGCATCGCTGGCCTTTTTCGACCCACACTCACCCGTGCAGCTTTATTTTAAAGCTACCTAGGTACTTTTGTGCATTAACAACGTTCTCACTGTTTTCTAAAAGATTTAAGACTCTTTTTCTTTTTAAATTTATAACTTGACTTGTGCATGTCAGATTTTTATTGTTTTAGTCTTGTTTTGTTTAGATAAATATTACCTATTTTTCTAAGCCTGTGTTGTGTCATTTTGTAGTGTTTTCACTGAGTTACTGTGTGTGTTGGTACAAATACTTTACACATTGCTTCTAAAGTTAAGCCTGCCAGCTTGTGCCAAGCTACCAAGGGGGTGAGCCTGGATTAACTGAGGGTGGTCCTCTTTTAACCTGACTAGAGTGAGGGTCCTTGCTTGGACAGGGGGTAACCTGACTGCCAACCAAAGACCCCATTTCTAACATTGGTGATCAGCGGTTGGGATTGGACCTGTATTTGTACTTGACATATAGGCCCTCATTACAACCCTGGCGGTCGGTGTTAAAGCGGCGGTAAAACCGCCAACAGGCCGGCGGTAAAAAAAATGCAATCACGACCATGGCAGAAACCACCAACATAGAGAGCCACTTTATCACTCCGACCGCCACGGCGGTACTTACAAACAGCATGGCGGTCACCGCCAACAGACAGGCGGAAGACATTGTACCGCCCAGAGTATCATGAGAGGGCAGTCCGCCACCTTTTCCGGGGCGGATTCACTGCGAACAAAAACACGGCGGAACCAGGACTTGGAAGGGAGAACTCCATATTCTACCTGCCATTGTCTTCCTGCTCCTCTACCAGGAGCATGAACAACGGCGGCGAAGACCACGGTGAGTACTGCACCTATGACAAAGGGGAGGGGGGAGGGAAAAGAGAGTGACACACACACGCAACACGCAAAACCCCCACCCCATCCTCACCCACTACAACACACACACAAGTACATGTTGATACATTACATTTACACCCCCCAAAACCCCTGGAAGAATGCAAGGACAAAAGGAAATGAGTTGAACGATTGTAATCATTAAAAATCCATTACTTAAAAATATATATACACTATTAACAAATATATACACCAAGAATTCAAGCCCATGTACTGCACATACATAGTCCGTGGACCACTGAGCCCAAAATCCATGGGCGATGCCCACACAAGATACCCGATCAAAACGGAGAGGACACTGCAGGGGTATCAGATCGAAATAAAACAGGCACCTCAGAGGGAAGGGAAGGGGGGGCACCTCAGCCGGATGAGTGCACGATGCCAGATCCACGAGGGGGCTCCATGCCCATTGATGTATCCTGGGGAGTGCAAAGCCATAGTCTCACAAGTCTTTCTGTGACCCTTCCCCACCTTGGATGGTGGCGCAGCTGTCTTGCCGCTCCCAACTGTAGTCCTGGGAGAGCCCTTGGTGGCAGGTGTTTTGCCCTTCTCCCTCTGGGCTGTGGCCAACTTCTTATGTGGGGGACTGTCTGTGGTCTGGCTCCTTGGCACACTGGCTGCCCTGCTGCTTGGCGCACTCCAGAAGCCAGTTACTGCTGGCACCACTGTTCCCGGTGATGTGGTGGCTGAGGTGCTGGGTTGGGACCTGGAAAGGCATCCCCTAGGGGACGGAAGAGGTGGGGGAGGTGTAGGGAAAAGGTCAACATTTAAGAGGAAACGTTTTTTAGACACACTGGGACGGGTAGATGTAGGGGGTTTGGGAGTGGAGGAAGAGGTAGTGGTTGTAGGAGGTATATGTTTGCTGACTTTGGGTGAAGGTGCATGGGCTGGAGGCTGTTGTGAGGTGGATGGCTATTGGGTGGGTGTGTGACTGCGTTTGCGTACTTTGGGAGGTGGGCTCACAGACACACTGGGAGAGGACACGGGGATGTGTGAATAGTAGTGGGGGTGGTGAGTGCACGTGAGCGGTGTGTGGTGATAGGCGTGCTGGTGATGGACGTAGTGGCTGAAGATGTAGTGCATGCAGGTGTGAGTGGAGACGTGACAGGGAGGGAGACAAAGAGGAGGGGGACACAGTGGAGGCAGTGGATGTTGGTATGTGTGCATGGGTATGATGCTTGTGTGAGTGCCTGTGGGATGTGTGGTGCTTATGTTTGCCAGAGCTACCCTTGTGTGTTGAGGTGTGTGCATGCTGGTCTGATGGTGTGCGTGGGATAGGCTGGGGTACAGGGGATTGGGGCTGGGTGGAGGAAGTTGGAGGGGGAGGCTGGACACAGGGACAATGGCTGCCATCAGTGCTGAGGCCAGAGTCTGAAAAGCCCGCTGTTGGGCTGCCTGACCAGAATGAATGCCCTCCAGGTATGCATTTGTCTGTTGTAACTGCTCTCTACACCCTGGATGGCATTCAGAATGGTAGACTGCCCAACAGTAAGGGATCTGAGGAGGTCAATGCCCTCCTCTCTGAGGGCAGCAGGGCTGACAGGGGCAGGGGCTGAGGTGCCTGGGGAGAAGGAGATGCCCACCCTCCTGGGTGACCAGCCACGGAGCACACGCTGAGGGGCTGCTGGAAGGGTGGTGGTGGTAGGGGGGTGGCGGCTGTACCAGTAGATGCGGGGGGCACAAAGGGACCCGCCACCACAAGGGAGCTCCCATCAGAGGAGGAGTCGGTGTCGCTGGTCTCAGCTCCTGTTCACGCCGTGGATCTCCCCTCATCCTCTGTCCCACTGGTGAATTTGGCTCCCTCCTGCTCCGCTGCCGCTGCTCCTCCACCTGATGATAGCTATTGCACACAAGAACAGGGAGGGCACATAAAGGGGGGGAAGACAGAAGAAAGACATGTTCAGTGCATGCAATACCGCTACCATTGGCGGACACTACAGGCACAGCAGCCCTCTGCACTACGCCATGCACTTAGAGTTTCCTAATTAATCACAGGGCCATGGGGTACAAGGCCTATGCCCGATTGCTGCACACATGGAAGTCACAGGAGCCTGACTTGGTGTAGTTGGCTCTTAACACTGGTGCGGTGGGGTGCCACATGGCCTGCCTTTGGAAAGGACCTTTCCTACAAAACTCGCCCTGGCCTAGGGGAACCCACAGCCCACCTCCCCCACCCAGACACCTCCAATGCGCGCTGATTCAGCTCAATTAGAGTGTACTCACCCCCTTGTGGCTGCTGTGATGCTCTCAAGCGCCCATCCAACTCCAGGTACGCCACCGCCAGGATCCGGAACATCACGTTGGGAGGCCTTCCCCAGCTGGACCTCCGCTGTCTTCTTGCTCCAGCGGCGAATGTCCTCCCATCTTATCCGGCGGTGGGTGCTCCGTCTGTGGTGGACCCCCAGGGTCCAGACTTCCTTGGCAATGGCACACCAAATATCCTTCTTCTGGTGGGCGCTGACCTACAGGAATAGTACAGGGGAAAAGGAGTAGATATAACCGTCCGGACCGTCACACTCATTGGCCCGCGTTCACACCCTTGCCATGACGCACATACACGCACCTTTGTTTCATGCACGCCTCATTCTCCCCCCCGTATCTTACATCCACACCACTCCACACAGGCATTGCCCATACAGCACGCTCACAGTGTACTTACCTGTTTGTCTGGAGGACTTAGAGTAGCGTGTACTGGGGGAGGACCCAATCCACTAGTTTCTCCAACTCCTCCGTGGTGAAGGCAGGGGCCCTTTCTCCAGACACTTGAGCCATTGTCGCTTCCAGACTGAGGTCACAGCAGCACTTGCAGTGTAGGTCCTCTCATGTCGAAGATCAGGTATCAAGTCAGTGAACAGATAGAAAATGGCGGTCACGACCACGACGGTGTCCAACGCCAGTGCAGTTACCTCATATCCCATTGTCCCACCTTACAGGTCAGGCAGCCGCTATTTCAGGGGGCCACATGGCATTATTTTTAAATGTGTCACACATATCTAGGCCTTGCATACACACAGTGACAGGCACATTGCGGATTGAAAAATGTGTGCAACAAAGTTGTGTTTTCGTACCTCAGTGTTGGCTGACCCTATGTTCGCTGTTCTCCTCCATAGAGCACGTCACTGGGGCAGGTGATGAGATGGCAGCATCCTCCGGTGTACAGACCGCTGGTGGACCTGTGGACAGAGGAAGAGCGACATGTAATTGTCACCTACAGACTGGACCGTGCCACAATCCATGAACTGTGTGCCCATTTGGAGCCGGACCTGATGTCAGCTATCCGCCATCCCACAGGGATCCCCCCCTCTAGTGCAGGTGCTGACAGTACTCCATTTCCTGGTAAGTGGGTCTTTTCAGATGACAGTGGCCATAGCATCAGGGATGTCCCAACCTATGTTCTCCAACGTGTTCTCCAGAGTGTTGTCTGCCCTGCTGAAACACATGCACAGCTACATCGTGTTCCCTCAGGTGGAGGATTTGCCTACAGTGAAAGGTGATTTCTATGCTTTGGGACATATCCTCAACATCATAGGTGCCATTGATGGGACACATGTGTCCTTGGTCCCTCCCGCAGGAGTGTACAGGTGTACAGAAACTGGAAGAGTTACCATTCTATGAATGTGCAGATGGTGTGTTTGGCCGACCAGTACATCTCCCATGTGAATGCCAAATTTCCTGGCTCAGTGCATGATGCTTACATTCTGAGGAATAGCAGCATCTCTGATGTGATGGGGCAACTCCAGTGGCACTGTGTGTGGCTATTAGGTGAGGACATGGACCCTATAAAGTATGAATAGTTGTCTTGGTCTGGGGTTGTCCCTAAGTGTTAGTGTGTGTCTAACAGTTGTCCCTCGACATTTGCAGGTGGCTCTGGATACCCCAACCTGTCATGGCTACTGATCCCAGTGAGGAATCCCAGGACAAGGGCAGAGGAACGCTACAATGAGGCACATGGGCGAACTAGGAGGGTTATAGAGAGGACCTTCAGCCTCCTGAAGGCCAGGTTCAGGTGCCTCCATATGACGGGTGGTTCCCTATTCTACTCACCAAAGAAGGTGTGCCAGATCATCGTGGCCTGCTGTATGCTGCACAACTTGGCTTTGCGACGACAGGTGCCTTTTCTGCAGGAGGATGGTCCTGAAGGAGGTGTTGTATTAGCTGTGGAGCCTGTGGACAGTGAAGAAGAGGAAGCAGAAGAATAGGATATCGATAACATAAACACCCTGATTCATCAATACTTCCAGTGAGACACAGGTAAGAAGACATCACTGCCTGCTACATCTGATACACTTGTTCTACCTCTCATCTATCTGTCACGTTCACTCAGTGTATGGACCCTGATTTGTCACTTTCCCATTCGATTTCACAGATGTGGGTTCCACTGTGTGACCTCTGCTATGTTACCTCATGGACTAGAGATGTGTGACATAGGTATGTTGACAATATAATGGATATTGCTATTTTCCTCAGTTATTGCAAATACACATTTGTGAAAGCACATACTGACTCCAGATAGTTTTGTGATTTAAGGGTGTTTACTTAAGTGCTAAATAGTAGAGGGGGTTGTAAAATGGGTAGGGGTGATGGTGGAGGAATGCCCATGGCAGAGTCCATTCTATTTGTTTTACAGGTGCATTGTCCAAAGGGGCATAGGAAGTGGAGCTGGGGCAGTTGATGGATGGACAGGGTGACAAAGTGGGACAGAAGGATGACAATCACGGTGGTCTCATTTCTTGGCGGGGGTCTTGGCATTGTTCTCCTTCCTGGATCTCAGGGACCGCTTGTGGGGTGGTTCTCCATCTGCAGGGGGTGGGGTGCTGGTGTGGTGGTCCTGTGGCGGTGCCTCCTGTCCACTAGCGCCGGCGGAGGTGGTGGGCAGTTCATCATCCAGGCTAGTGTCAGGGGCCCCTTGTTGTGCCACAGTGTGCCTCCTGGTGTTCACAAGTTCCTTCAGCACCCCTACAATGGTGCCCAGGGTGGTAATAATGGATTTGAGTTCCTCCCCTGAACCCCAAATTCTGTTCCTCCTGCAGCCGCTGGGTCTCCTGAAACTTGGCCAGTACCGTTGCCATTGTCTCCTGAAAATGGTGGTAGGCTCCCATGATGTTGGAGAGGGCCTCATGGAGAGTGGGTTCCCTGGGCCTGTCCTCCCCCTGTCGCACAGCAGCCCTCCCAGTTCCCCTGTGCTCCTGGGTCTCTGTCCCCTGAACCGTGTGCCCACTGCCACTGCCCCCAGGTCACTGCTGTTGTTGGAGTGGTGGATTAGCCTGGGTTCCCTGCAGTGGTGGACACACTGCTGCTTGACGTGTCCTGGGGACAGAGGTATGGGCCCGCAATTTGGGTGCTGTGCTGGTGTTTCCAGAGGGGGGAGGCTCTGTAGTGGCTTGTGCCAGTGTGAGGGGAACCGACTGTCCCGAGGTCCCAGATGGGCCGGGCTGGTCATCTAGATCCATTTGAACAGAGCTGCTGTCATCACTGTGGGCCTTTTCCGTGGGGGGAGTGGACATGTCTGGAACCTCCTGTCCGGTGACGTTGGGTAGGGGTCCTGCAGGGGTGTAAAGGCATAGATTTAGTATCTGCTTGTTGCATGGTGTGCAATGGGTGGGTGACCACATTCCCCAGTGCTTGCATTCCTGTGTAGGACCTTGCGTGCTAATTGTTTAGGGGTCTGTGTGGATATGTGCAGTGGACATGCATTGGTGATGGGTGTCCATGCTTTGTTGTTGCATGCAGGGCTTGGTGTTGGGATGTGTGGTTTGTGATAGTGGGACATATGTGAGGAGTTGGAGTGATGGGGGTGAGGGTAAGGTTGGGGGTATGTGTTAGCATGTAGGTAGGGTGGGGGATGTAATAGTTAAGATTTGACTTACCAGAGTCCATTCCTCCTGCTACTCCTGCGAGGCCCTCAGGTTGCAGTATAGCCAAGACCTGCTCCTGCCATGTTGTTAGTTGTGGGGGAGGAAGTGGGGGTCCTCTGAACCGTGATGTGGTGTCTTGAGACCACGGAATGCACCTTCCCCCGTAGGTCATTCCACCTCTTCCTGATGTCATCCCTAGTTCTTGGGTGCTGTCCCACTGCGTTGACCCTGTCCACGATTCTGCACCATAGCTCCATCTTCCTAGCTATGGTGGTGTGCTGCACCTGTGATCCGAATAGCTGTGGCTCTATCCGGATGAGTTCCTCCACCATGACCCTGAGCTCCTCCTCAGAAAACCTGGGGTGTCTTTGCAGTGCCATGGGGTGGTGTGGGTGATGTGTGAGGTGGTGTGTGTTGTGATGTGTGGGGTGATGTTTAGGGGTGTGTGGTGTTTTGTGCGTGGATGTATATGAGTGATGGTGTTGTGTGCCTCTGTATGGTGGTGTTGTCTTTGCTGTGCTGTCTCTGTGGCCTTTGTCAATATTTTAGGTAGTAAGGGTTTGTGGGTGATGTGCGCGGGTGTTTTATAGTGGTGTGGGTGTGTGGGAGTGGTGTGTGTATGTGTATCAGGTGTGTGTATTTGGAATTGTCCAATGTGGTTGTGTTTTGTAAGAGTGTGTATTTTGAGCGCGGCGGTGTGTACCACCAATAGTTTACTGCGGTTGAAAGACTGCTGCGTGGATTCGTAGGTCGTGATAGTGTGGGCGTATTCCTGTTGGCATGACGGTGGAGGTATAGTTCTTGCCAGTTTATCACTGACCTTTGGTGTGGCGGACTTGTGTGGGTGTCTAAATTTTGGTGGATTCTAAGCTGTGGGTCGTAATAGCTGTGGCGGAATTCCGTGGCCGCGGCGGTGTGTTGGCGGTCTTCTGCACGGCGGTAAGCGGGATTTACCCCCAGTGTTGTAATGACCCCCATAGTGATTAAGTGTACACTACTGTTTTCAGTGCAGACCATTACATGACCACATACTACATATCTTTGCTTTTTCTCTTTTTTGGATTTTTCTCTAAATCCATATTTGTTGGTAATCCTTTACTGACTTATTAACTTCATTGGGAACTAATTTTTCTGCCTTTGGAACTTTGCACTTTTGTCTCTTTTTCATGTCTCAGTCTGGGGCTGCATCAGCTGGAGCTGCTTTTGGTTTAGGGAAACTGGAAAGCTATACAGTTGCCCATTTGAGGCAGTTCTACAAAAACCTTGCTTGTTCCATTAACGGCTCCACCAGGAAGGAAGGGCTGCAGAAGGCACTGAGGCCCTGGGTAACAGCAAAGGAAGCTGAGGGGCACTCAGAGGGCGATGAGGAGGATGAGGAGGAGGAGGAAGAGCAATCTATCCACAGTGGTGTAGTGGGCATGCCTGTTATGTCCAGTGAGAGGGTCTCCAGGGCAGGTAGCAGTGTGCCATCCAAGGGTCTGACTCCTGAGGAATTGCAGGGCAGACAGGCAGAAAGTGCTCACCAGCTGGAGTTGGAGAAAATTAGGATGGACATAGAAGAGAAAAAGTTACTGTTGGCTGATAAGCTCAGGTTGAGGGAGCTGGATCAGAGGAGCCAGTCTAGTAGGGATGATGGCAGCAATAACACAGAGCAGCCTGAGAGGAGAGTGCACATTCCTAAGGACCTTGTGAAGGATTACAAATGGGAGGATGACATACTGTTGCGGTTCAAGGGGTATGATTCTGCTCTCCATATGAATCTGGTCCCTGAAGCTCATTGAGGGGCTGGTCTGTGGAAGCAGTTCGAGGTAGAGGGGAGGCAAACCCTGACCTCCTTAGGGGATCCCCAGGGGCTTACCTACCCTATTATGAAGGAAGCCCTGATCACAAGGTATGGTCTCACTCCTGATCAGTATAAGGACAAGATTAGGTCCTATAAGAAGAAGAAATCCCAAACATGGTTGGAATGTGTTGATTCTTTTTGCAGGTCACTGGATGGTTGGGTAAAGCGCAGTTAGGTAACAATGTATGAGGGGCTTTATACAATTTGATTGCTTGGGAGCACTTGTACAGTTTATGTTTTCCAGCTGCGCCAGGACCTAATTGACAGCAATCTGACTGACCCCAGGAAGCTTGCACAGGAAGCGGACTGTTGGGAGAGCACAGGGTCCAAAAGATGTATGGGGGAGACCATGGCAAGGGTGGGCAGGGTCCCCATCAGAAGAAGTGCGGGGGTAAGGGTAAACAGGGGGAGTTCTCTAAGGGGCCCCAACCTTGCCCCCAGGGTAAAGAATCCCATCCCCCAACAGAAAATAAACCATGGGTCTCTACAGGGAAACCTACAAAGAAGGGTCCCCATAAGAGCTTTGCATGTGATCATGATGGTAACATGAGGGGGAACCCCAATGTCCCAAGTGGACACCAGCACCCTCTGGTGCTCAGTTACAGGTTTTGACCAGTATAGCGCTTTGGGAGGAGTTGGTTCTAGGTGGGTGGGAGTCAGCTTAGGTGACCCTTGTCTCACTAGGGGACAGTGAGGTGGTCCATAGGACCCTAGTGCCTGATAACACTCAAAAGTACAGGTGGTGGGTGACCATCAATGGACAGAGGGTGGAGGCTCTGAGAGACACTGGAGCCAGTGTGACTACAGAGAGGAGACATCTGGTGTCAGAAGAGCAGATAGATCCCTGTGTCACCAAGTAGTTGCTGTGGACAGCTCAGAGCGCCTGTGCAGAGTGGCACAGGTTCCCTTTAAATGAGGGGGTCTCAGGTTCCTTGAAGGTAGCTGTGAGTCCTCAACCATGCCTGTAGATTGTTTGCTTTGCTATGACCTGGATGATTGCCCTTGACAGGAGGTGGAACTCAGGTCACACTTGGAAATGCTGGGTCTGCCTGGGTGGGCATGTGTGTCTACCCAGTCTATGGCAGCCCATCAGGGTGATCAGGAGACCATGCAGCCTGAATGAGTGGCCTCTGCCAGAAGGAGGAAGGGCAAGGGGAAAGGAAACCGTCCCCAGATGTCCCCATGGTCCGGGAGGAGGGTGAACCTGAGAAGGAGGCCCTGGAGCCTTCAGGGGAACAGGTGGCCTGACTGGGCAAGGTCCCTGAGCTGTCACAGTGGCAGCAGGAAGGCAGGTCCACCAGGAAAGCATTCTGTGAGGCACAGAAATCATGCCCTACTCTGGAAGGTTTGCGGCGGCAGGCTGCAGACCAGGTGCTTGGCAAGGAGCCTAGATCACATTTGATTTACTGGGAGGATGGCCTCTTACATAGTGAACCTAAGGTTCCTGAACCTGGGTCAGCCCGTTTGTTGGTGGTACCCCAGTGATTCAGGGCCTTCCTACTGGGCTTGTCTAATGATGTGCCTTTAGCTGGCCATTTGGGGCAGGACAAGACCATTGAACGGATTGTCACCCACTTTTACTGTCCCCTAATGTGCAGGTATTCGGATGATCATTGTTTGTCTTTCCCAAATTGTCAGGCAAGTGGCGAGAGTGGATGGAAATGCAAGACCTCCCTACAACCTTTCCTTGTGGTTAATGCGCCCTTTGAAAGGGTTGATATTGACATTGTGGGGCCTGTGTATCCCAAGACAGCCATGGGTAACAGGTTTATCCTGGTCTTGGTGGACCATGCTACCCGGTACCCAGAAGCCATTCCTTTGAGATCAATCACTACCCCTGAGGTGGTGTCTGATAGGGGCACCAACTTAATATCAACCTATATGAAGTCTCTGTGGAAGGTACATGTGGTAACGTACAAGTTCACCACACCTTACCACCTCTAAAGCAATGGTCTTGTTGAAAGATTCAATCGCATCTTGAAGGGCATGATAATGGGCCTGTCAGAGCCCTTGAGGCTGTCCTCTTGCAACGCATTCTGTTCTATTACAGGAAGGTGCCTCAAAAAATACTTGGCTTTAGTACTTTTGAGCTGTTGTATGGCCACCTTATGAGGGGACCTTTGAGTCTGGTAAATGAGGCTTTGGAGAAAGGCCTTAGTAAACCCCCCAAGGATGTGTTCAGTTACATGCTGAATCTGAGAAACCAGACTGCCCGCTTCAGAGCTCTCGCACAAGAGAACCTGGAAGCACGCCAGGTCAGTGATAAACTGGCGGTTTCAAAACCCACACCATTATGCCAACAGAACTACGCCCTTCACATTATGACCCACGAATCACCACAGCGGACATTCAATGGCTGTAAACCATTGGCGGTACATACCGCCATGCTCAAAATACACAAACACATACAAAACAACATTACACTGGTCAATTCAAACATCACACAGCTGACACTCATACACACACCACACCCACACACCACTATAAAACACACACACATTACCGACAAGCCCTTACGAATGCAAACCATTGGCACAAGACAGACACCACGACTGCAGACAAAACAAGAACCACACCCCACCTGCACCTATACACCACCCACACACCCAACATTACACACCCCAACATATAACCCTATACACCCTTCCCTACACAACTCACACAACACCCATGGCACCACAAAGACACCCCAGATTCTCAGAGGAGGAGCTAAGGGTCATGGTGGAGGAAATCATCAAGGTAGAGCCACAGCTATTTGGAGCACAGGTGCAGCAGATATCCATTGATAGGAAGATGGAGCTATGGCGGAGGATCATGGACAGGGTCAATACAGTGGAACAGCACCCCAGAACAAGGGATGACATCAGGAAGAGGTGGAATGACCTACAAGGAAAGGTGCGTTCTGTTGCAGCAAGACACCAACTCGCTAGGTGGACCCCAGCCTCCTAACCCAAAGCTAACAACATGGGAGGAGCAAGTCTTGGCAATCATGCATCCTGAGGGCCTGGCTGTAGTAGCAGGAGTACTGGACTCTGGTAAGTCAACTCTCTACTACTACTACCCCCTACCTGCATGCCATTACATTCTCCCACCCTCAACCCCATCAGTCCACCACCTCCCACACCCCCCACCATCACATCTCACTTATCCCAATGCCAGGCCCTGCATGCCATACCAATGCATGGACACCACTCAAAGACCTGCATGGACACCTACCACCAAGCATGCACACTATAGAAAACTAATCATCCCACCATACTCCAATGTACACATGTGAAAGATGCCAGGGCAAATACAAACAAAGAGGACAACCCATTGATGCACAATATGTCACACACAGAAACAATAACACTGCGAGGGGTAAGACAGGCCGAGGGAACCGACTCTCCAGGAGGCACTTGCTGAGATCATGGGAGCCTACCAACATTCCCAGGATGAGCTGGGCCAGATCCTGGACAATGTGCAGGAGAACAGGCGGCTGCAGGAGGGACAGTATCAGGGAGGACTTGCAGGCCATCAACACCACCCTGGTCTCCACAGCAGGGGTGCTGGCAGACATGGTCAACATTATCAGGGAGGAAGTCTTACAACAGCAGGCCCATGCCACTATCCAGACATCTGAACGGCCTTCCACCTGTGCTGCCGCTAATGGACAGGAGGCCCGCCACAGGATCAATAGGCCACCAGCACTGCTCCCCCTACGGAAGGTGAACCACCCCGCAAATGTTCCCTGCGATCCAGGCAGAAGCCAGAGACTATTGCCAAGACCCCACCAAGAAATGAGACTCTCCTGATTGCCATCCTTGTGTCTCACTCATTCACCCTGTTTATCTTGAACTGCCATTGCTCCTCTTCCTATGTCCCCTTGGACTATGCACCTGTGCACCAAATAGACTGGAACCATAGCCTGGACTTTCCTCCATCATCACCACATCCCAATGGACTTGCCCCTCTTCTTCTAAGCACTTCAATAAACACCCTTTGAAAAATAAAAGTATGGGGTATTTCACATTTTTTAAGTATGTATTTGTTTAACCAGGTTCAAAAATTGCAAATCAAATGTACAGTAATGTTCATATGGGAAAGACCTGTAGTTGTCTGCAGTGATCACACCAGGAGCAATAGTGGGGCACCAACATCTGCAAAATGAATTGCCAAAGGGTACAGTGAGAGGGCATAGAAGTGGCAAAAAACAGCATGCCAGTGTCAACAATAATCTAAATAATGACAATGAAATGTGAAATGACACTGTCTTACCTGTGTGTCATTGGAAGTACTGTTTTATTACAGCTGTTCTGTTGTCCTCATCCTCTGCCTCCTCATCCTCACTGTCCACAGGGTTCACTGCTGCCACACGGGCAACTTAAGCCTCTTCATCCTGCAGAAAAGGCACATGGCGTCTCAAGGCAAGGTTGTGCAACATGTTGCATGCCACGATTATCTGGCAGACCTTCTCGGGTAAGTAGCACAGGGATCTCCCATTTCTCCCATTTAGATTCGCCATGAGTCTAGTCGAACTCCTCCTTTGACCATCAAGACTAACTTATCCCTTACTCCCTTTACCTTTTTCAGTCTTAATTGCCGCTCACTACCTAAGCATAAGGGCGATATTCTGAATATTCTTATGGAGCTACAACCTGATGCCCTCTTTCTAACTGAAACGTGGCTTAATGAGAGTTCCGGACCCGATATGGCGTATGCGCTTCCTCCCAACTATACCTATCATGGAAGAAATCGTACTGACCGAACTGGTGGGGGTATAGCTTTAATTTTCAAAACTGACTATGTATGTAAATGGGTAGACCTGGATTTTAAAAATTGTGAAGCTGGGTTTTTTAAACTTCACCTATCACCTAATTTTACTCTTTCCGGGGCCCTTATGTACTGTCCTCCTGGCCCTGCGGGTCTTTGGGCATCGACCCTTCCTGACCTGATTCCTCCTCTTCTATTAGAAACCACCAACTTTTTGTTCTTAGGTGACCTGAATTTACATCTCAATGACACATCTTGCACCACAAGCTCTACTCTTATAGCTAACTTAGCGGCACTAAATGTTCTCTTACATAATTCAGGCCCCACGCATAAGACAGGACATTTATTAGACCCCATCTTTTCCAATCTTGATACCATCTTATGTAAACAAGCCACTCCTATTCCATGGTCGGATCATTTTTTGGTGGAATTCACGGGGTCCTTCTCCCTCCGTATCCCTTGCCAAATCCAGTACCTACAGAAACTGGAAAAATTTAGATATTAAGACTCTGAATTTAATGTTGAAAAAAACCCTACCATCGATTACGAGTACAAGAGATGACGGGGTTATCCGTGATTGGCTAACCTCTGCAATTGATGAATGTCTTCCTCTATCTAATAAAAAGAATAAACAGGGCTACCAGCATCCTCCCGCCCCCTGGTTCTCAGAAATACTCAAAATAGAAAAAACTAAGTGCAAGAACTTGGAAAGGAAATGGCGTAAAAACTATGATCCTGACCGGAAATCCACTTACAAACTAGCCCTTCTTAACTATCACCGACTATGTAACATCGCACGTGCCGAACATGCCACAGAGATTATTTTACAATCTCAGAACTGCCCCAAAGTGCTGTTTGAAGTAGTTAAGAAACTTTCTGGTGATTCCCGCTTATCTAAGCCCCCTGATCTTGACTCTAAAAAATGCAACGATCTGGCAAATTTTTTTGTGGATAAAATTGATAAAATTTATTCTGAATTCCACAACGACTTTAACAATCCCAGCACTAGTATTAAACCTCAATCCAACCACCTTTTATCTTTTCCTATCACTCAAGAAATGACTCAAGTTAATAATATTAATTTACTTAATGAATGGCTCCCCATGGATACTGCCTCTTTTTCTAAGATCCTTACAAGCATCAAGTCTGGCTCGCCGCAAGATCCTATCCCCATTACGATACTTCAAAAGCTAGACCCTCCCATACTTATTTCCATTATGCAGTTCCTTAACATGTCACTTATGGAAACTTATGTTCCTGCTTTATGGAAGCACGCAATGGTCCTTCCTTTATTAAAGAAAACTAACTCTGATCCGGAAATTTTCTCTAATTTTCGCCCAATTTCTCTCCTTCCTCTTTTTTCCAAAATCCTGGAAAAACATGTTAATTTTCAATTGACCCAGTTTGTAGAAACCAGTAATATCCTCCATCCTTCTCAATCTGGTTTTCGTGCCGGCTATTCAACGGAGGCGACTCTACTGGGTGTGACTGAAAATATCCGTCAACAAATTGATAAAGGAGAAACGGTAGCTCTTATCCTATTGGATTTAAGCGCAGCTTTTGATACTGTATCTCACTCTTCTCTTTTAAAAACTCTTAACATCAAGGGTATTGGCGGCAAAGCCCTCTTGTGGCTGTCCAGCTTTTTATCCAATAGGACTTTTCAGGTTTTCTCTCACACAGCTTCCTCTCTGATTCACGCATCCCCTTATGGAGTCCCTCAGGGCTCCATTCTTAGTCCACTACTCTTTAATATATATGTCAGTCCTTTGGCAAGCATAGCAGAACAAGCTGGTCTAACTATCTACTCTTATGCTGATGATACTCAACTTATTTTTTCACTTTCTTCCAAAGAAACCTCTAACTCTCCCTCTTTGCAAATAGGATTATCTAAGATAGCCAACTGGATGCATTTTAATAAACTCAAACTTAATGGAGGAAAGACAGAACTCCTTATTTTTGGAAACAAAAAATCACTCTGGGGCCCCCAACACTGGCCCTCTGAGATGGGTGCCCCCCCAATCCCCTCTCTTTCTGCATGTAACCTGGGCATCATTATTGATGACCAATTGACTATGAAACAGCAGGTGACCAAAGTAGCTTCTACCTGCTTTGCTATCCTAAAGTGGCTTCGTAAAATTCTTTGGATGCTTCCTGTGGCTGCTCAAAGAACCGTGGTCCAAGTGCTGGTTACTTCTAGACTGGACTACGGAAACGTGCTCTATCTGGGTGCAAATAAAGAAGTACTACACAAACTTCAAGTTGTTCAGAATTCTGCGGCCAGGCTTCTTTGTCAACTTCCCAGAATTGCTCCCACTTCTGGTGCACTTTGTGAACTACATTGGCTGAAAATTGAGAATCGCATCAAATTCAAAGCTCTATGCTATATGCATAGAATTACTATGGGCCTAGCTCCCAATTACCTTAAAACTTTGGTCCAACTCTATCGGCCCTCTCGTTCTCTTCGATCCTCCAATCAACACAAATTCCAGGTGCCCAGATTCAGACGTGTCAAAATGGGGGGACGTTCTTTTGTCTTCCTAGCTCCCTCTCTTTGGAACTCTCTTCCTCTTCACTTACGGCACGAAAGGGTGTTCATTAGATTCCGTAAGGAGCTTAAGACATGGCTTTTTAACCAGTAATCGCCCAAGTTGATCTCCTGACCCTGCCTTTTGTCTTGCATTGTCTCGGCGCCGGGAAACCTCCGGGTAGCTGTGCGCTATATAAATCCAATAAATAATAATAGATGGAGGCACCTGAACTGGGCCTTCAGGAGGCCAAAGGTTCGTTTGATTATCCTTCTTGTTCGCCCATGTGCCTCATTGTAAATTTCTTCTGCCCTTATCCTGGCATTCCTCACAGGGGTTGTAGGAGGCTGGCCTGTTTTGTAGTAGGTACCTTGGGTACTTATACCTTATACCCGGTCCACTTATCCCTTATTAGTGAAATGTAGTAGTGTTCTAGCAGCTTAGGCTGAACTAGGAGACATTCAAAGCTCCTGCAATACCACTGATAGTTACACAGTACTTATACACAAGTAAAGGCAATGCTCAGTGTTACCAAAAATAAAGGTATTTATTTGGGTGACACAGTACCAAAAATATCTTAGACACAATCCTTTTTCTGGAGGTAAGTCTTATACACAATATATACACTAGACACCAAAATTAGGCAAGTAAATAGTCATAGAACAATGCAAACAGTAGGAAATCCTATAGAATCCAATGGGAGAAAATAGGTCTAGGGGCAACACAAACCATATACTAAGAAAGTGGAATGTGAATCACAAATTCCCCCCTAGACAAGTGTAGTGTGTTCAGAATCGCTGGGAGAGTAAGAATACAGTAAAGGTAACTAAATTACCCCACCCCAGAGGCCAGAAAAGCAGGAGTAAAGTACTGCAAGTTTCCTTAGGACACACTACACATCGTTTTTTAGATTTTGCAGCAGCCAACCAAGTCTGCAAAAAACAACTGCTGGATTATTGGAGCTGAAGACCTGCAAAGGAAGGAGACGAAGTCCAGAAGTCGAAAGAAGTTCCAGGAAAGACAGGAGCCCCTGCCAACCCAGAAAAGGGTGCAAAAGAAGAGTCCCTGGTTAGTCAAGGACTGCAGAAATGCACCCTAGGAAGATGCCAGCAGGTTCCTGTATGATGCAAAAAATGTCCCACGGCGTGAAGATCGTTGCAGATGAGATTTCCTTTTGGAAGGTGCCAACAAGCCTTGGCTACGACAAAAGTGCATTTTAAATCAAAATGGAGCTGGATGGACCGAGGAGGGACCTTGGGGCCTCAACGGTATATGAGGAGGAAGATGGGGCTCTCAACACTTTAGAGAGCCCTCAGGATGCCAGCCAACACCCCTAGAAGCCACAGGATCTGGGTTCCAAGGAGGTGCAAATTGAAGTTGATGCAGCACAACAAAAGGAGGTCCCATGCCGCTGGAGAACAACTCAGCAAGATGAGCATCACAGAATGGAGTGCTGGGGACCAGGGCCAGGCTGCGCACAAAGGAATTTTTCAAAGAGTGCATAGAGGCCTCAGGTGGTGAAGAAGACGCAGTACACAGGAATAAAATCGCTCTCAGGGTAGTCCAGGTCTTACTTACTCCAAATTGCGTCAGCAGGACCTCAGGACAGTCTATGTCGATTGTGCCCACCCTCTGTGTCCTTAGGAGCATGCTCATCGCCGTGAGAGGAGTCCCAGGGTACCAGTAGTCATCTTGGAAGGTGCCTGCTTGGAGCAGGGGAGTGACTCCGTCACTCCACGGGAGATTTCTTCAGTCCTTCTGGTGCAGAATGAAGACAGGGAGTCCCCAGAGCATGCACACCTTGGAAACTGTTGCAGTTACTTACTTGGAGCTGAAGTTGCTGAAGAAAAGTCTCTCTTGTAGACACTTTGATACAGTTACACCATTTCTTGGAGCATGCTGTGATTAATCCGAGGTCAGAAGAGTCTGAAGTTGTTGCAGAGGATTTCTGAAGTAAACTTGCAAGCAGAATCTGAAGAGAACCGACAGGAGAGACCCTAAATAGCCCTGAGAGAGGGAACCATCTGTGCCCTTCAAAGCATTTCCAGAAGTTGGGGGAGGATATCCCTCCCCAGCCTGTAACACTTATTTCCAAAGGGAGATGGTGTAACACCCTGCTCTCAGAGGAAATGCTTTGTTCTGCCTTCCTGGGACTGGGCTGCCCAGACTCTAGGAGGGCAGAACCCTGTCTGTGAGGTGGAAGCATCTGTAGCTGCAGTGCAAGCCTCAGAGAGCTGGTTTGACAGTACTGGGAGTCCATGGTGGAGCCCCCAGGATGCATGGAATTGGCTCCCCAAAACCAGATTTGGAATGGGGGGGACAATTCCATGATCTTAGACATGTTACAGTCAAACAATGGCTGTGAAATAATGTGTGCGTTATTTCACGCAGGCTGCAGTGGCAGTCGTTTGCAAGGGTTTGTATGAGCTCCCTATGGGTGGCAAAAGAAATGCTGCAGCCCATATGGATCTCCTGGAACCCCAATGCCCTGGGTACCTAGGTACCATATACAAGGAACTTATAAGGGGGGTCCAGTATGCCAATTGAAATTGGTAAATGTAATCACTGGCCTACAGTGACAAATTTAAAAGCAGAGAGTACATAAGCACTGAGGTTCTGGTTAGCAGAGTCTCAGTGACACTTAGGCACTACACAGGCATACACATTAGGCCATAAATTATGACCAGCAGGATCCCAGTGAGACAGACAAAAACATACTGACATACAGGTTTTTATCTATGAGCACTGGGGTCCTGGCTAGCAGGATCCCGGTGACTCAGTAAAAGCAGAGTCACCCACAAACAGTCCAAAAGTGGGGGTAACCATCCTAGAAAGAGGTTACTTTTCCTACAGTGGTCAGTAGCCATGATAGGTTGGGGTAACCAGAGTCACCTGCAAATATTGAGGGACAACTGTTAGCCCCACACTAACCCTTAGGGCCCACACCATACCCATACACCAATATATAATGGGTGGGGACCAGGGCTCACCTATTAGCCACACCCTCTGCCTCAGTAGTTGGCCCATCACATTTGGGAAGCTGCTATTCCTCAAGACAAAGGCATCATGCACCAACCCTGGATACATAGCACTGACATGGGAGATGTACTGGTCCTCCAAGCACACCATCTGTACATTTATGGAGTAGAAACTCTTACGATTCTGTTCACCTGTTAATTTTGCCGGGCGAGGGTGGGCAAATGCAATATGAGTTCCACCAATCGCCCCAATTATGTTGGGGAAATGTCCCATTGCATAGAAGTCAGCCTTCACTGTGGCCAAATCCTCCACCTGGGAAAACAATGTAGCTGCACATGTGTTGAATGAGGGCAGACAACACTCTTGTCAGCACATTTGAGAACACTGGCTGTGACATTCCTGCTGAGCCCACTGTCACTTGGAAAGAACCAGTTGCCAAGAAATAGAGCATAGGACTTACACAAGAGGGGGGATCCCAGTGGGGTGTCGGATAGTAGATATCAGGTCAGGCTCCAGTTGGGCACACAGTTCTGTGATTGTGGCCCTGTCAAGTCAATAGGTGAGGATAATGTGACTGTCCTCCATTGTTGCCAAGTCCACAAGGGGTCTGTACATGGAGGTATGTCTCCATCTCCTATTCATCCGCAGCGCTGGCAGTCTAGGGGAAAAAAGAGTGAGGAGCCAGTCACAAACTGAACATTGGATCCACGACAGTACAATGCATGATGTTAATTTATAATGGTTAAGTGGGATTTGTCCTGTATGTCCTATTTTTAACTGTGAAGCAGTTATTATCTAGGGTCTGCCCCCCCCCAAAATGGCGTCTGCCTGTCCTGTGTGGAGGGACAGGTGGAAGTGAGGTAATTCTGCTGATGTTGTGCGCGTTTGCGGTAGGCGGTCGGGAATTACCGTGCAACGCCTCATTGGTTATTATTGGGCCCTATATGGTTCAGTGGCCATTGGTGATGTACGCCAACAGTGACGGTAGGCACCCCCGCGGACGTGACCGTTATTTTCTATCTGATCACTCACTTGCTACTTGACCTTCAAAAGGAGAGGACCTACTCTGCATGTGCTGCTGTGTCCTGTGTCTGGAACCTACCATGGTTTGTGTGACTGGGGAAAGGGCCCCTGCCTTCACCTCGGCAGAGTTGAAGCGATTGGTGGATTGGGTTCTATCCAAGTACGGACTGCTGTATGGGCCTCCAGACCAACAGGTGAGTACACTGTAGACACGATGCAAGTGGCATAAATGCATGCATACAGCTTGTGTGCTGGGCCATGTGTGTGTAAATTGTAATGTGAAGGGGTATAAGTGTAACAGGATGGATGGTCTGACTGATATCATTTCCTGGGTGTATTTTTCTGCAGGGCAGCACCCATCAAAAGAAGGGTATGTGGCGTGCCATCGCCAAGGACCTGCGGACCCTGGGGGGTCTATGGCAGGTGGAGCACCCACTGTCGGAAACGGTGGGAGGACCTGAGACGTTGGACACAGAAGACGGTCCAGCTGGGGATGGCTTCCCAACGAGGAAGGGGTGCCCGTCGAACTCTAACCCCACTGAGGGCCCGCATACTGGCAGTGGCCTATCTGAAACTGGATGGGCGCTTGAGGGCATCACTGCAGCCCCAAGGGGGTGAGAACAGTGCCCATCATTACAACTTACATATAGTAGGGGGGTATCTGGGTGGGGGATGTGTGTCAGTGGGTGCCCCTAGTCCATGCCTGACATTGCAGAATAGGTCCCATAGTGAGCAGGGTTCTGAAGTGATCAACGTGCTACCTAGCTCATTGACATCCACTACTGGTCAGGGTTGGGTGGCTCCCAGGTGTGCACCATTTGGCGGTGTGTGCCCCTCACCATGCCTTGGTGGCTAGCAATATAACTGGTAGTGCAATGCATAGTCCGTAGGGCTGTTCCCTGTGTGTGGGAGTGGTGTGTACGCCAACTGTGGTGTTGGTGCAGCCATTGACCAAGTGTATCCTTTGTCTCTTCCCCCCTTTTTTGTTTTGTCACTCTGCCCTTACGTGCATTAGCATCATATGGCAGAGGAGCATAGGCAACGGTGACAGAGGGAGCTGCATCCCACAGGACTCAAGAGGCAGAGTCCACTGACGTTGAGGGCACCAGTGGGATGGAGGGTGAGATGAGCACCACAGCGGAGACTGGAGGGGACAGTTCAGACTCTGGTACCTTTTTTGATGGAAGCTCCCTGGTGGTGGTGGACACTTCTGTGACCACCCCAGCTACAGGTACTGCCGCCACCCCAGTACCAGCCCTGCCCTCCCAGCATCCCCTCAGCGAGTTTCCCATGCCTGCTCACCCAGGAGGTTGGGCATCTCCTTCACCCCAAGCACCTCAGGCCCTGCCCCAGTTAGCTCTGCTGCCCTGAGTGAGGAGGCTATTGACATCCTAAGATCTATCTCTGTAGGGCAGTCAACCATTGTAAATGCCATCCAGGGGCTGGCATCCCAAATGCAACAAACGAATGCATTTCTAGAGGGCATTCACACTGGCTTGGCGGCCCAATAGACATTGATCCAGGCTCTGGTCTCCTCTCTGATGGCAGCCATTGTCCCTGTTTCCACCCTCCCCCCTCCAACATCCTCTTCCCAATCCCATTCCCCTCCACCCCAACCTATTCCAAGCACACAGGCAGACGAGCATTCACACAAGACAACACACAAGACTGGCACAGGCCATTACAAGCACCACACATCATCCAACAGGCACTCACACAAACACCATCCAGATGCAGACATACCAACATCCACAATTTCCACTGTCTCCCTCTCCTCCTCACTTCCAGTTCCGTCTACACTCACACCTGAATGCACTACATCCTCATCCAATACCAGCATCACTACAGAACATACACCTCACTGGCAGACACCTTTACAACAACCATGCACAGGTCCCATGCGTCCTCTCCCACTATGTCTGTCACCCCCTCCCAAGGTACACAAACACAAGCACTCAGACACCCAACAGCCATCCACCTCACAACAGCATCCAGCCCATGCAACTGCACCCAAACACAGCAGACACCTCCTACAACCACTCCCTCTTCCTCCACTCCCAAACCTTCTCCCTCTCCCCGCCCCAGAGCCCCAAAGAAGTTTTTCCTCTCCACCATTGACCTCTTCTCTACCCCTGCCACCCATCCTTCACATCTGGACATGGTGGGAATAACCCAGGCAAGCACCTCAGCCACCCAGTCCACCCAGTCCAGTAGTCTCCACACCCACTCGTGGGGGAAAGGATGCAGGGCACCAGGCAGCCTCAAGGAAAGGGTGCCTGCCCCAGCTGCGGGCCAAAAGGCCAAGTAGTCTGCCCCAGCTGCTGCCAGGAAGGTCAAGGAGCCTTGCCCAGCTGGTACCAGGCAGGGCAAGGAGTCAGCCCCAGCTGCTGCCAGGAAGGGCAAGGAGACAGCCTCAGCTGCTGGCAGGAATGGCAAGGAGCCAGCACCAGCAGGCAGGAAGGACAAGGGGCCTGGTGCAGGGACTCAGAAGGAGCCCCCACCATGGATGTGCAGCCATCCGAGGCTGCAGGGGATGGGCTGGAGCTTCACCCCACCACCACCAGCAGCAGCAGCACCACCAGTGGACAGCCGTCTGAGGCTGCAGGGGATGGACTGGAGCTTCCCCCCACCAGCAGTGGCAACACCACCACCACCACCAGTGGGCAGCCATCCGAGGCTGCAGGGGATGAGCTGGAGCCTCTCCCCACCAGTGGCTACAGCAGCACCACTACTACCACAGAGCAGTATGTAGTCCTGACTCCATGGGCTGCTGTGCGGCCTTGCCTCTCCAGAACCAGTGGGTAAGCTACAGCCTCCCCAGGATCAAGAGCACAGGGCACAATGCCCCCTTCAGAACCAGAGGGAAAGTCACCCACCTGAGAGACTGTGGCCTTACACTTTCCAGAACAGAGCACAGGGCATGTTGCCCCCTCCAGAGCATGTGCGGAAGTCACCCACTTGAGAGACTGTGGCCTTGCTCGTCCTAGGACAGAGCACAGGGCATGTTACCCCCTCCAGAGCATGTGGGGAAGTCACCCACTTAAGAGACTGTGGCCTTGCACTCCCCAGGACCGAGCACAGGGCATGTTGCCCCCTCCAGAATCAGTGTTCTTGTTCCATCTGCCAGCTGAGGAGCCCCAGTTTCCGGTCCCCCTGAGGTGCCTGCCTATTTTCCAACTGATGCCCTTGCAGTGTTCTTTCCGTGTTGGTCCAGGTGACAATTGGGGTCTTGGGCTTTGGCCTGTGGACCTGTGGCCCACGCACAATGAGGACTGGGCAGTGTCCTTTGAACTGTACATATGCATATACCATTACATTGCATTTTCGTATTTCTACTGTGTTGTTATTATTACACTAACTTTAGCACATTCCTATTTCCTTGCATTATTACTCAGGGATACTGGGTAAATATGTTTTATTACTGCAGCTGATTGTATGTATGGTGTTGGGGGTGTGTGTGTGTGTTTTGCATGTGTGTCACACTCTCTTTTTCCTCCCCCTTCCCCTGTGTGCTAGGTGGCTGTACTCACTGTGCTCGTCTTCGCCATAGTTGGTGTTCATGGTGGAGCAGGACGTAGAAAAATATTGGAAATATTTGCAGCTCGGGATCCATGGTGGAGTGGTTCTTCCTTGTGTCTCCTCCAAAGGTGAGTTCTTTCCCTTCTGTGCAGTGTTTCCTCCAGGCATTTGATGTCGTTGGTACCGCCCCAGAAAAGGTGGTGGTTTCCTGTCTCATAATACGTGGGCAGCACATTGACTTCCACCTGGCTGATGGCAGCTAGCGCGGTGGTGGCTGTTGTTTCTGCATGGCGTTTGGTGTGGTAAAGTGGCTGTCTATCTGAGTTCTCACCATCATGGTAATAATTTGGTGGTAGTTACCGCCAGCCTGTTGGTGATATAACCACCAAGTTATCACCGACCGCCAGGGTTGTAATGAGGGCCTAAGTACGAAGTAAAAAGAGTTCGAGGAGGTCGGATTGGACTGGCGACTTGGTCCAGCTGAAAAAAATCTCCGGAAAAATGACAAAGTCCGAAGGTAAACTTTTGACCTAGGCCTCCCGCGAGTTGTAGCCGAGCAGGGCTCCATCGCCGTCAGCCTCAAACTTTGACTTTGCCCCAGTCGAGGTGCGACCAGGTGACTAGATTGGCACTATTCGTTTCTAATCGCTAAAAAGCATTAATTCTTCAAAAATTTATGTCTCCGGTTCCACTTCTCTGATTTTAATTGTTTTGTTGTCATTTTGAAGATAAAAATATGATCTATTTTTATAAATTGGTGTTGGATTTTTACTGTGTTTGGCTTATTTTCTGTTTTAGATTTTTAAAGGCTTTACACATATGTCTCCTAAGTTAAGCCTTGTCGCTCGTTCCCAAGCTACCAAGGGTTGAGCTAGGTTTAATTTAATGAGACCTAACCCATTTTCCAACATTTTTGGTAGCAGCGATGGGATCCAGAACTTGTGTTTAATATCACATTCCAGTTTTAAGTGAAATAAGTTAAAAAATCCTCTAAATTGACCTAGAGCAAAAGTATTTTAGATTTTTCAAATTTGGACTCTTTTTTAATTACTTCATTTTTGATTTTTCTAAATTGTTTTGATCAATTGGTGCCAAAGTTTTTTTATAAGTGACACAAAACTTATGGAAGACCACGGACCTTGATCTGGCTAGCCTACCCACACTTACTGCAGCTGAGCTTAGGGTGTTGTGTAGAAAGAGGGGATTACCTGCTACTAACCACCCTATGAAGGCTGTGACGCTTAGGTCCCTTGAAGCCTGGGTAGCGCAGAAAGAGACAGAGGAATCTTCAGAGGTAGGAAGGGAGAGGGCAAATGTCCTCTACAGCCTCCAGGAGGAGGAGGATGATTGCCTCACGTTGATCTCAGCAGCTAGGGCCCCATCCAGAGCTAGTGGGAGCAGAGGGTCTGTGGCGTCAGACCAAGAAGAAGCAGTACTGGGCCTCAGGGAAAGGGAACTTGAGGCCGAGAAGCCATCACAGCTTTGGAGGTCGAGAAGTTTGCCTTAGAGAAGACAAAGTGGGCAATAATTGAACAGAGAGATGGTGGCAGCAACAGAGAAGTTGAGGTGTCAATAAGTTGGGGGTTTTGTCCCATACTACCCAAAGGGGTGGTTCCTGCTTATGAAGAGGGGGATGACATAGACAATTGGTTGAAGGCCTTTGAGAAATGAGAAGGGGTAGGCCTCAATACTGGGGTTCACTTCTGTGGGAGGAGGCAGATTCATACCTGAGCATGGAGAGGTGCTTAACCCAGAAGTTTGGTCTAACCCCAGAGCCTTATAGGATGAAGTTCAGGAACACCCAAAAGATCACTACCCAGTCTTGGGATGATTTTGTAGACACCTCACTTAAGGCACTAGAGGGCTGGATTCATGGTAACAAAGTAAATACTTATGAGGGGTTATGCAATTTGAGGGTCACACATTAGTAGGACATCTTTCACTCCTAGAGGCCAGGTTACTAGGGACAGGTCTCTAGCTGAAAATTCCCACATTTCCACTGTGTCCAAACATTCCCAACCCACCCACCCTGAGGATAACTTAATGGAAAGGGAACTCAGAAAGCTGAGGGTAGAAGAGACCAGACTGAAGCTTAAACAGCAGCAGCTGGCCTTAGACAGGGAATCCCTAGACATAGAGAGGGAAAGACAGATGTTGGGGTTAGTTCCCCATGGTGGCAGCAGCAGTATTTCTGGTAGCAATCCAGTTAGAGAGCAAGATTCCAGGAATCTGCATAAGATAGTCCCCCCCTTACAAGGAGGAGGGATTACATTAATAAGTGGTTTGCTGCACTTGAGAGGGCCTGTATGGTACAGTTGGTCCCTCAAAGGCAGTGGGCTGCTTTCTTGTGGCTATCTTTCACTGGAAAGGATAGGGATAGGCTCCTTACTGTCAGAGAAAGTGATGCCAATAATTACAAAGTTTTGAAAGATGGACTCTTGGATGGATTTGGCTTAACCATTGAACAATACAGGATTAAGTTCAGAGACACCAGAAAAGAGTCCTCTCAAGACTGGACAGATTTTGTGGACTGTTCAGTGAAGGCCTTGGAAGGTTGGTTGCATGGCAGTAGACTTTCTGACTATGAAAGCTTGTGTAATCTTATTCTGAGAGAGCATATTCTTGTGTGTCTGAGTTGTTGCACCAGTACCTAGTGGACTCTGATCTGACCTCTTCCCAAGAATTGGGAAAGAAGGCAGACAAATGGGTCAGAACAAGGGTGAACAGAAAAGTTCATACAGGGGGTGACAAGGATGGCAAGAAGAAGGATGGCAAGTCTTCTGAGAAGGGTGGGGACAAAAGTAAACATTCTGAGTCCTCATCAGGCCCACAGACATCCCTGGGGGTGGTGGGTCCAAATCCTCTTCGAACAAACAGAAAAAGCCTGGGTGTTATTTGTGTAAAGTCAAAGGCCATTGGGCAAGTGATTCCACTTGTCCAAAGAAAAACACCAAACCTCTTACCACCACAACCCTTGCTGCAACCTCTAGTGCCCCTAGTGATAGCAGTGGTGGTGGGAGATCTACTACAAATAGCCAATCCAAGGGTGTAGCTGGGCTCACTATTGGCACTGTAGGTGGGGTTGGTCTTGGTAGGGAGACCACAGAGCCTGTTTTAGTCTCTGATGGTGGCATTGACTTTGCCACCCTGGTTGCTTGTCCCCTTAATATGGGTAAGTACAAGCAACTACCCCTAATCAATGGTGTTGAGGTTGAGGCCTACAGGGACACAGGAGTCAGTGTAACTATGGTGATAGAAAAACTGGTCCACCCTGATCAACACCTACTTGGTCAGCAGTACCAAGTGACTGGTGCTCATAACAACACTCTTAGCCACCCCATGGCTGTTGTGAATCTCAACTGGAGGGGGGGGTTACTGGTCCAAAGAAAGTTGTGGTAGCCACTGATTTACCTGTAGATTGCTTACTAGGGAACGATTTGGAAACATCAGCTTGGGCAGTAGTGGAGTTGGAAGCTCATGCAGCAATGCTGGGCATTCCTGGGCATATTTTTGCTTTGACAAGGGCTCAGGCCAAGAAGCAAAAAGGACAGGGAAACTTGGATCCTGGAACAATGGACCAAGTGCTCCCAAAAACTAGGGGTAGAAAGAGTAGATCCCTGCCCACTATCCCTTCCTCTACAGATGATTCCCCTTTTGAGGAAGAGGAACCCTTTCCCTGTGCAGAACCTACACCAGAGGAGCTGGCAGCAGACACTGCTGAGCTTTTGGGTGCAGGGAGGCCTGCCAGGGAAGAGCTGAGCGTGGCACAGCAAACCTGTCCCACATTAGAGGGTTTGAGACAGCAAGCTGTCAAACAGCAGAATGGGGATGTCAGTGATAGCCATAGGGTGTACTGGGAAGACAACCTCTTGTACACAGAGTCAAGGGACCCTAAACCTGGAGTTGCCAGGAGATTGGTCATTCCCTTGCAGTACAGAGAGTTTCTTCTCACCCTGGCTCATGACATTCCTTTGGCTGGGCATTTGGGCCAGACGAAAACGTGGGAAAGACTTGTCCCCTTATTTCACTGGCCTCATATGTCAGAGGACACAAAATACTTTTGTAAATCTTTTGTGACCTGCCAAGCCAGTGGCAAGATTGGTGGCACTCCAAAGGCGCCTCTAATTCCACTTCCAGTGGTTGGGGTGTCCTTTGAAAGGGTAGGGGTTGACGTAGTTGGCCCCCTTGACACTCCAACAGCTTCAGGCAATAGATTTATCTTGGTGGTAGTGGACCATGTCACAAGATTTCCTGAAGCCATCCCCTTAAGGACCACTACTGCTCCTGCTGTGGCAAAGGCCCTCCGGGGAATCATTTCCAGGGTGGGTTTTCCTAAGAAAGTGGTGTCAAACAGAGGTAGCAACTTCATGTCTGCATACCCAAAAGCAATGTGGAAGGAGTGTGGTGTTACCTACAAGTTCGCCACCCCTTACCATCCACAAACAAATGTTCTGGTTGGGAGGTTTAATAAAACTTTCAAAAGGTATGATAATGGGACTCCCTGAAAAACTCAGAAGGAGATGGGATGTCCTGTTACCTTGCCTCCTTTTTGCCTACAGGGAGGTACCCCAGAAAGGAGTTGGCTTCAGCCCCTTTGAACTCCTCTTAGGTCACCATGTAAGAGGTCCACTTGCCCTTGTAAAGGAGGGTTGAGAACAACCTTTAAAAGCTCCTAAACAGGACATAGTAGACTATGTACTTGCCTAAGATCCAGAATGGCTGAGTATATGAAAAAGGCCAGTAAAAACCTTCAGGCCAGCCAGGGGCTGCAAAAGCAATGGCATGACCAGAAGGCTGTCCTGACTCAGGACCACCCAGGACAGAAGATGTGGGTATTGGAGTCTGTGGCCCCAAGAGCACTCCAGGACAAATGGAGTCGACCCCACCAAATTGTTGAAAAGATTTGGTAGACCTAGGCACTGCCAGGAGTCCCCTTCGGGTGTTTTATGTCAACCGCATGAAACCCTACTATGACAGGGCTGATCTCACCCTGCTCATGGCAACAGATGAGGGACAGGAAGAAGAGAGTGACCCTCGCCCTGATCTCTTCTCCACAACTGACTGCAGAACAGAAAGATAACTGCATCAATCTCTTAAACCAATTTTCAGACCCCTTTTCAGTTATACCAGGTACAACATCCTGGTGTGAACATACAATTGACACTGGAGACAGTCTGCCTGTCAAAAGTATAATTTATAGGCTGCCTGACCATGTCAGGGACTGCATTAAACAAGAAGTGCAGAAAATGTTGCACTTAGGGGTGATTGAACCTTCTGAAAGCCCCTGGGCTAGCCCAGTTGTGCTTGTACCAAAACCTCACACCAAAGATGGAAAGAGGGAGATGAGGTTTTGTGTAGATTACAGAGGGCTCAATCAGGTAACCAAAACTGTTGCTTACCCTATACCCAGGGCAGAAGAGCTCATTGATACACTGGCTTCTGCCAAGTATCTTAGCACTTTTGATCTAACTGCAGGGTATTGGCAGATTAGATTATCAGAAGATGCTAAACCCAAGACTGCATTTTCTACCATTGGAGGGTACTACCAATTCACAGTAATGCCCTTTGGTTTGAAAAAGGCACCTGACACTTTTCAGAGGTTGGTGAACACAGTCCTGCAATGGTTGGAAGCTTTCAGTGCAGCATATCTAGATGATATTGCTGTATTTAGCTCAAACTGGGATGATCACCTGGTCCACCTATGGAAAGTTTTGGAGGCCCTGCAAAAGGCAGGCCTTACTATCAAATCCTCAAAGTGCCAGATAGGGCAGGGGAATGTGGTTTATCTGGGCCACCTGGATGGTGGAGAACAGATTGCACCACTACTGGGGAAAATCCAAACTATCATAGTTTGGGTTCCCCTTCCAACTCAGATCCAGGTGAGAGCCTTTTTAGGCCTCACAGGGTACTATAGAAGATTAATAAAGAATTATGGCTCCATAGTAGCCCCTCTTAATGATCTCAGTAGCAAGAAAATGCCTAAGAAGGTATTATGAACAGCCAGCTGTCAGAATGCTTTTGGGGAGCTCAAACAGGCCATGTGCTTTGCACCTGTCCTAAAAAGACCTTGTTAATCCAAGAAATTCATTGTTGAAACTGACGCATCTGAATTAGGGGTAAGGGCAGTACTATCACAACTGAATTCTGAGGGCCAGGATCAACCAGTTGCTTTTATCAGCAGAAGGTTGACCCCTAGAGAAAAGTGTTGGTCTGCCATAGAGAGGGAGGCCTTTGCTGTGGTCTGGACACTGAAAACGTTGAAACCATACCTGTTTGGTACTCACTTTATTGTTCAGACAGACCACAAACCTCTACTTTTGCTATAACAAATGAAAGGTGAAAACCCTAAATTGTTGAGGTGGTCCATATCCCTACAGGGAATGGACTATACATTGGAACATAGACCTGGAAGTACCCACTCCAATGCAGATGGACTCTCCAGATATTTCCACTTAAACAATGAAGACTCATCTGGGCAAGGTTAGCCTTATTGTCCTTCATTTGGGGGGGTTGTGTAGGAAAGTACCATCTTACCTGGCATGTTACCCCCATTTTCACTGTATGTATGTTTGTGTTTGCCCTTGTGTCATTGGGATCCTGCTAGGCAGGACCCCAGTGCTCATAGTTTATGCCCTGTATGTTTTCCTGTATGGTGCCTAACTGTATCATTGAGGCTCTGCTAACCAGAACCTCAGAGTTTATACTCTCTCTGCTTTGTAAAATTGTCACTGCAGGCTAGTGACTAATGTTACCAATTCTCATTGGCACACTGGTACACCCATATAATTCCCTTGTAAATGGTACTTAGGTACCCAGGGTATTGGGGTTCAGGAGATCCCTATGGGCTGCAGCATTTCTTTTGCCACCAGGGAGCTCAGACAATTCTTACACAGGACTGCCACTGCAGCCTGAATTAATTAACGTCCACGTTATTTCACGGCCATTTTTCACTGCACATAAGTAACTTATAAGTCACCTATATGTCTAACCCTCACTTGGTGAAGGTTAGGTGCCAAGTTACTTAGTGTGTGGGCACCCTGGCACTAGCCAAGGTGCCCCCACATCGTTCAGGGCAAATTCCCCAAACTTTGAGAATGCGGGGACACAATTACACGTGTACACTGCACATAGGTCACCTATGTGTAGCATCACAATGGTAACTCCGAACATGGCCATGCAACATGTCTAAGATCATGGAATTGTCACCCCAATACCATTCTGGTATTGGAGAGACAATTCCATGATCCCCCAGGTCTCTAGCACAGAACCCGGGTACTGCCAAACTGCCTTTCCGGGGTTTCCACTGCAGCTGCTGCCAACCCCTCAGACAGGATTCTGCCCTCCTGGGGTCTGGGCAGCCCCGGCCCAGGAAGGCAGAACAAAGGATTTCCTCTGAGAGAGGGTGTTACACCCTATCCCTTTGGAAATAGGTGTGAAGGGCTGGGGAGGAGTAGCCTCCCCCAGCCTCTGGAAATGCTTTGATGGGCACAGATGGTGCCCATCTCTGCATAAGCCAGTCTAGACCGGTTCAGGGATCCCCCAGCCCTGCTCTGGCACGAAACAGGACAAAGGAAAGGGAAGTGACCACTCCTCTGACCGGTACCTCCCAGGGGAGATGCCCAGAGCTCCTCCAGTGTGTCCCAGACCTCTGCCATTTTGGATTCAGAGGTGTTGGGGGCACACTGGACTGCTCTGAGTGGCTAGTGTCAGCAGGTGACGGGAGAGACCCCTCCTGATAGGTTCTTACCTCTCTTGGTAGCCAATCCTCCTTTCTTGGCAGCAAACCTCCTTTTCTGGCTATTTATGGTCTCTCCAGTGGGCTTTTCCTCAGATAATGACTTGCAAGAATTCTCCAGAGTTCTTCTGCACCTCTCTCTTTGAATTCTGCCACGGATCGACCGCTGACTGCTAGAGGACGCCTGCAAAACTGCAACAAAGTAGCAAGAAGACTGCCAGCGGCATTGTAGCGCCTAATCCTGCCGGCTTACTCGACTGTTTCCTGGTGGTGCATGCTTTGGGGGCTGCCTGGCTTCATCCTGCATTGGAATCCCCAAAGAAATCTCCAGTGGGTCGACGGAATCTTCCCCCTGCTTCAGCAGGCACCAAACATCAGCGTCACTGGTATTCTGGGACCCCTCTCATCTTGACGAGTGTGGCCCCTGGAACACAGGTGGTAGACCCAAGTGACCCAGACTGTCCAGTGGTCCAACTGTCTAAATTTGGAGGAAGTAAGTCCTTGCCTCCCCTCTCCAGATAGTAATCCTATGCACCTCATGAACTGCAGCTGCTAGGGCTTCTTGTGTACCTTTCCAAGGAATCCTTCATGCACAGCCAAGCCCAGGTCCCCAGCACTCCTTCTTGCATTGCTCAACTCAATGAGTTGACCTCCAGCTTCGTGGGACCCTTTTTTGTAGTGTTGAGATGACCGCCATGCTCAGTCTTCTTTAACCTGTGTTCAAGGACTTCTGCGGGTGCTACCTTCTTGTGCGTGGGCTCTCTATGTTGCTGAGGCCCCCCTCTGTCTCCTCTTCCAAGTGGTGACATCCTGATCTTTCCTGAGCTTCGTGGGACCCTTTTTTGTAGTGTTGAGATGACCGCCATGCTCAGTCTTCTTTAACCTGTGTTCAAGGACTTTTGCGGGTGCTACCTTCTTGTGCATGGGCTCTCTATGTTGCTGAGGACCCCCTCTGTCTCATCTTCCAAGTGGTGACATCCTGATCCTTCCTGAGCCTGGGCAGCACCCTTTTTCTTTAACTGCGACTCTCACAGCTAGCAAGGCTTGTTTGCGGTCTTTTGCCAAAGAAACAACTCTGCATCCTCCAGCTCTCCATGTGACATCTTCTGCATGAAGGAGAAGTTCCTAGCACCTTTTGAATCTTCATCTTCTTCCATTCGGAGGCAGCCATTTTGCACCTTTATCCGGGGTTTAGTGGGCTCCTGCCCCCCCAGGACACTTTCATGACTCTCGGACTGTAGTGTGGTTAGTTTTATGTATTCTTTGCGCATTAGCTTCAGGCTTTAGGCCTTTGTGCACTTGCCCTGAATATATTTTATTCATTTGCTGACAGCTTAGAGCCTCTGTGCACTTTGCTCTACATGCTTTTTATTAGGCTTCGTACTGTTATTTTTCAAATAGCCAGTTCTACGGTGTTGTTTTTTATTCATATCACACTGTTTTGCCTACTTCAGCACTGGAGTTCTCCATAACATATTTACTCTGTGCTTCAGTCAAGGATACAGTCTGGTACATTGCCGATAGACGTGGTAGGAGTTTAGACTTGGCATTCCTGCGTAGGGACATTTTGTGATCACGATGACATGTTAGTTATAAAATCACTTCCTTGTCCCAATACACGCAAGAGGGAGATTCCGACCAGGGAACCACAACTAGACGCTGACTGCCTCGTTGCAGATGCTGAACCAAGATCACAGGTCTTTGCTCAGGTATGAGGGCTGATGTCTCCCCAGTGATTCTGAAAGACAAGCTAGAAGCTTAACATGCTGTGCTCTAAATAGAACAAGCAGAGGGAGAGTAGAAACTGTTAGACAATATGATAGCTTTGTTCTTATGTTTTACTCTCCTGGTAACTATTTCAATCCTACTGTGTTGTATTGTTCTGGTTATTGCGGCTCACGCCTTAATATCTAAAATACAGTCGTTTTATTAAAATATTATATAAAACTTATACTGTCTTTGTCATTTGTATATGAGATCATATTGGAAATAAGAGAGTTGGTTTGGATCTGAGTGACCACAACTTCCCTGAGAAGTTCCAAAGATGTCATGCGCTCGGCTGCCAAATCATTTCTTCCTCATGGGAGAAATGAGGCACTGCTAGTTAGCCGGAGCAAAAACCGGATTTAGGGTGACAGAGTTCTTTACACGTGGGTCAGGCTCAGTCCCCCACACCGTTATCGATCCTGCTGCCTAGAAATCCAGTAGTCTCATTTAGGATAATGAGAGCCCACGCGACATGGCGCCACCAACGTTTGGTCTTGCTCTAATGTTTAGGTCCGACGGACTCTCTTGGTCTCATATATATTTTGACTCCTCGGTTCCGTATGCGGAGACGTCCGTGGGGCTGAGGGTTTCCGCCGCCACGGGATAGGTGCTTCCTATTGCTTAGTGGTTGGTTGTTCAAGCTTGAACTTTAAAAGGAAAACCCCGATATTGGTGTGCCTTCTCTGACCTAGAGCTATTTTTTACAAATGGCGAATCCTAATGTTGTGAATATAGCAATCAATATGCGTCACCCACTCACAGGACATCTGTTGGCACATGGACTGACGGTCCAGGGGGGTCCAGTCACTTTTGTGGTGGACGCCCATGCAGCCTATAGAACTGAACTTTTTTATTCTTGGGTCGGATTTCCAGCAGTGGATGGGGTACAAATACTTTTCACGAATACACTGTTGCGAATGTCCCTGGACAATACAGGGCTTACGCTTACTTAGAGATACCTCTATCTTATCAAGAACACCATAATTGGCTTGATGGCGCCCTCCCCAGTAGCACAAGTTAGGTTAGGTCCTCTGAGTAATGATGGTCCTACCTGGCCTTTATTGGCTACATATACACCTCATCCTGCGGTTGCTCAATTGGCAGTGGTTGAAGTTCGTCGTTTATATACAGACTTAACGGCTACATATAGACGATTAGTTCAGTTTGTCATGCAGACACTAAATACAAACGCAGCGCGTGCTGCTCCGGCGCACCCACAGGCAGTGGTTCCGGGTATTAATCCGGCCACTGTAGACTCAGTTATGGGTAAGGTACCGGCTAAACGAGAGGAGACTCCATTTTGGCTGGCGCAAAAAATTTATACGCTGGAAGCAGTATTTCCCCATATGGGACCTCAGGATAAACATAGAATTTTGACGATGTGTTTGCCGTATGGGATGGTTCCTCCGGTGGACCTTTGTAATACCTGGGGCACGGTGTTTGCCGCGCTCTACACTACGGCACACGGTACACCGACATTAGCTAATTTACCGGATGTGCTTAAACAAATTAGATTTGGGCATGCAGTTGCTGGGCAATTTTGCCACAGTTTCTTCTATTATTTTGAGTAATCTCAAAGGAGAGGCAGTAGCACTAGCAGTGCGAATGCGTCTTCGGGATGTTCCGCTGCTTAATCAGGAGCGGGAACTTCCGAGAATAATAGCGGAAACATATTATAGTATTGGTCGAGATAGCCTAGGGGCTAGACCACAAAAAAAACAATTACAGGGTAAAAATAATAAAGATACTGCTAAACAGCAACAACCTGAGGGTTCGAAAAAGCGCTGGGAAAAGAAACAGCAAACACCTAAAAAAGATGGTGGGCAGCCTCCGCAACCGGAGACCCCACAAAATAAGTATAATCTCAGGAATAGGGATACTTTGAAGACGCCTGATAGATATCAATATACTGATACACGCCAATCTCGTTCCTTTCAGGACTCGTCGGAAAAGAGAAGTGATAGAGGTGGGCGGTCAGAGCGGAGGACGGAGTACGTGAAACCGAGACAGGATTCACAACGCTCGGCGGAGGTTTCTATTAAACAAGAAGAGAAACCGCTGCAACAAAAACAGCAATTTAAAAAGAAGAAAGTGGCAGCAGTCTCAGTTAGACATGCCGCTCAAGAAGAGAGTTCTCTTGACGAACAAGAAATGGGCGTTAGCACTGTTAGACAGTGCGGCAGAGGTCACAATAGTTCGCCGGAGTCTTCTAGAGCATCTGGAGGTGAAAGCAACTGATGACTTCATACAAGTCGAAACGGCGGATATGCGAGTCTCTGATCCTGATAGAGTATATCAAGTGACTCTGCGATTGGAAGGGGACATTGACCGTATTGTACACGCCATTTTTTGGGACCATGTGGTAAAATCATATGATGTTCTGCTGGCCGAACAGGATTGGCCACCTGACTTTGTTCGCGACTGTCCGGTTGGGGAGGAGGTTATTACACCTTCCTTCTCACCACTTGTTCCGAGAGAACTAGCGGAGTCCTATAGTAAATCATGGGCTCTAGCACAGGGTCCCGCCCTGTATAGAAATAACGTGGGGTGGGATAGACAATCACCTTATCATGTAATTCCAATAAAGGGCGAACCTCAGCCACAACCGCAGTATCCTATCAAATTTGAGGCAAGGGCATCAGTTAGGAAAATTCTTACACAATTGGAGTACCAGGGTGTAATTGAGCCCTGTGTCTCGCCGATGAATAATCCCTTATTTCCGGTTGCTAAACTGGACCATTCATATAGGATAGTGGTGGATTACAGACATTTGAATAGTCATACATGCACATATGCAATACAGAATTCACATAGCACAGCGCTTATGAATAATATAGTGCGTAAGAAATACAAAACAACGTTAGATATCTCGAATGGATTTTTCTGCCAAAATATGGCGCCCGAAAGTTGGAACTATACCAGTTTCAGTGCGTTTGGCTCTCAGAATTTTTTTTTGTTGTTTGCCTCAGGGGTATAAGAATAGCCCAGGACTGTTTTCGGATCGTGTGACTGAAATGCTGCACGAGTTCGACCCAGAAGCGTTATCATATGTTGATGACATATATCTGACGGACGATGAGATTCTGCAACATCTAAGGCGTGTTTCGCGCATTGTTGTGGGGTTTGCTGATATTGGCTACAAGTTTAATTTTGAGAAATCAAAGATTGCCTTACTCAGCGTCATTTTCCTGGGATATGAGTTGTCGAGTGAGGGCAAGAGCTTAGCGCCACATTTTTTTGAGAAATGTGCTTTATTGCAGCCTCCTAATACGGTCCGGAAGCTCCAGTCATTGTTGGGGTTTCTGAATTTTGACAGAACTTACATTCCTGATTATGCGATGCGTATAAAACCCTTAAACGAGTTGATTCGCCCGAATTTTTCGAGTAGATTTTGGACGATTGAACATACACACATTCTACGAGAGTTACAAACTGATCTCTTAGCAGTTAAACACTTACACACACGGGACAATAAGACACATTTAGTCATCAGGGTGATACCTGGGGCTGTTGGGTTTACGTATGTCACCTTTAATGAGGGGGAGACAGTCCCGATTGCATACAAGTCTCACTTGTATTCTGCTGCAGAACAACGCTTTGCACAGACTGAGAAAATACTCACTGCAGTACAGATGGCTGTTATTAAAGAAAGACCGCTTGCCCAGGGCCAACGCATCATTGTCGTTTCCCCGATTCCGGCCTTAGAGGCAGTTACGAAAGCGAGTGTTCCTAATTCGAAAGCTTTACAACCGCGATGAATACAATGGGCTATGTCTTTGACAGCCACTGATGTAGATTACATATTTGACCCTAAACTGCAGACTCAAGAATTTCTTCAATATGAGATGGAGTACCCTGTTCCTGCTGGTACGTTGCCTATTGACCAATATCAGGTGGTCATGTATACCGATGGCTCTGCGCAACCAGCAGTTGGGACTAAACAACAGTATTCTGCTGCATGTGCGGTGGTGAGCGGCACTATGGAGGGGGAAGTGTCCTCCCCCCGACATACTTATACTAAAACCTTGGGAGATTGCACAGCACAGCTGGCTGAGCTCAAAGCTCTATTGTTAGCGTTGGAGCACGCAGATCCGGCGATTTTGACCTTGCTGGTCTGTGACTCCTACTACTGTGTACAGTCTTTCAATGAATATCTACACTATTGGAAGATGAATGAGTTCAGAGATTCTAAAGGCAACACCATTAAACATAAAATGTTGTGGGGTAAGGTTGCGGATCTGAAGGAAACGCTTCCTAAGGTCCATGTTGTGCATACACTTGGGCACCAGCGCGTTGGAATACACGTTGCTGGGAATACTTTGGCTGATGAAGCCGCAAAATCAGCAGTGGCTTTCGCCACTGTGGCCGCAGTGACTCGTTCGAGTTAGAAATCAGACACAGAAATTTCGGATGCCATAAAGGCTACGGCTGATGGCACGCCCTTTCCTAAAGGATTTCCTTCTAAATATAGTTACTGCTTGAATAGTGCGCTGAATGCTACTGTTACAATTCCAGGCATTGGTGTACGTGAACTACCCAATAAAATTGAGAGACCTCGATTAATCTCTGCAGCGCATGAGGGGGCGGCATCTGCACATGCTGGTGTGGCTGCCACGATTTCACTTTTACAGGCTCGTTACTGGTGGCCTGGTCTCTATAAGGAGACGAAGCAGTATGTCCTTTGTTGTGACGTTTGTCAACAAATTAAAGCGTCGTTGGCTAGACGCCCGCAGCAGACGCCCCTTCTGATTTCAAATAAACCTTTACAGTGTGTGTACTTGGATCATTGTGGTCCGCTGACACCAGATAGTGCATACAAATATATATTGGTTGCTGTAGATTCGTGCTCCAGATTTGTGTGGGTATGGCCACAACGCTCGGCTGACGCTCGAACTGTTATTAAAGATTTGCGCATCTTTGTCGATACATTTGCAGTTGCGGCTTTTCATTCGGACCAGGGCCCTGCTTTTGCCTCTAAGGCATTCAGGGACACCATGGCTTCGTTGGGGGTCCAACTCCAATTCTCGTCTCCATTTCATCCCAAGGGAAATTCTGTCGTTGAGCGTTTAAATCGTGATTTAAAGCAATCCTTAACGGCCAGGGTTATAGGTACGGGTCGTGGTTGGCTAGCCCACCTGTATGGAGTACAGAGAGCACTTAATAACTTGCCTAGAAGGTCACTGGGGGGTCGTACTTCATATCAGTGCCTGTTTGGAACACAAATGTATGTTCCTGATCTAGATGGTCCTGGTGTGGAGGCGGCAGATACGCCCTTTGACATAAATGATCGTATCACTGTTTTGCAGGATTTACAACAATTCCGTGAAGATAACTCTTCTGCCAGTGCTGCCTCCTCAGGAATTAAGGATGAGCCAGTAACACCTACTGGTTGGATACCCAGGATTGGGGACCTCGCAGTTAAAAAAGAATTTGGTCCTTCTTATCGAGCACCTGTCCCTGTGTTGGGGGTAAGCGGCACGAGAACTGTGATTTTACCGCCGCTGCGAGGGGCCAAAGGAAATCGCTTTGTTTCCATTGATAATGTCAAGTTACAACATGTGGCCGATTCTGCACAGCAGACCAAGAGGGACACCCAGTAGTTCCGGAATCCCTCTCACTACTGGGGAAGAAGTCCCGCTGCAGGTGATTTTCACCGACACTGTTTCCTCTCCGAGCTTGGGGAGGGTGGATGATGATCTTGCGATTGTTCCACCGACGACGATTAATATGGAATCTTTTGATCAAATTGCTGTATGTTCTACTGATGTTTCTGAACATGTGGTTTATAGCGTGCCAAGGCGAGAGCCTCCATCTGCTTCTTTGTTCACAGTTGCACCTTTTGCTAGAACTGCCTCTGGCTGCTTCAACAACGCTGATAATGATGTGTCCGGCTCCTCGTCCTCTATGTCTTCTGTCCACGGTCCACGACGGATGCTGGGTTGGCTTAGACGCACATATTTTGTTTTTCCTTGGAACTATTTGTGGCTGTTTTTGGCAGTGATGACTCTTTTATTATGGTTGGGATTTGTGGTTACTTTTTTTCTGATAATACATGGTCATTTTCTTCCTGATCGATCTGACATTGAGCACGTGGAGACTGTGTTAAAACCGCATTTTTCGTCTCATATGGTTCGAAGAGACTTGTCCACTGTAAACATTTCTGCAATACCAATTCCGGATGGGATTGTGTGGGATAAAGTACTGTTTGATATATATGGTCCCACTGAATTGATTCAAATACTGTATGTCCTCAAGTTATCAATGAATGATATTGTTATACCTGTCATTGTTTCTGATGATTGGGATGTGAAGACAGTAGATTCGTTTTTTTTTTTCAATCTGTTTATTAAACTTAATATAAAACAGGGTCTGGAAATAGCAGTACATTACATATATTTTGGTGAAAAGTCACCTATCTTCTAACGTTTGTACATTACATTACACAGCATAGTTATATTTCAGTGTACTGGCTTTCCATAAACATTCTATAACTAGTAACATTTGACATGATGATTAATATTCTTAGGTATATACTTTGGCGTCCATTATGATAGTGGGAGCGTGAAGCTGTACAGGCCCCGAGGGCTACATTCCTGTATGTGCTCTTTGGTATAGGGGGATAGTTGTGTCATGGGTCGGACGATGGGTAAATGTGGTGTGGGCTAGGCCTAATGATGCAATAGTTTGGATCTATTCTTGGCAGAATCAGTTAATGTGTATAGATCTGGGAATAGCGTATTTTAAGATTATTGAAGTGTGTAGCTCATGGTGGGTATTTGTCATCCCTAGATTCAATTCTAACTACAAAGAGATCCCAATTTTCAATCCCACCTTGTGTCTGACCTCTATGCTGTGATTGCCTCAGAGTTTGAGATTCCGCCAATGTGTAATCATGCAAGTCACGTAGCCAAAGGGAATGGGGAGGGGCATTTGGGGCCTTCCAGTGTGTAGCTATCAGGCGTTTGTATGTCACGAATGCTAAATCTACAAACTTGTGGACATGTTTATCTTTTTTTGTGCGGTATCGTATATTAAGCAGACAGGATTCTGGAGTCTGGGTAAGCGGTTGGCCTGATAGGTCAATAGTTGTAGTGACGATTTGGTTCCAGCCAGTGTTGATCGTGTGACATTCCCAGACCATATGGTAGAAGGATGCTGCAGGGGCAGCGCATCTTGGACATATGGAGTTAGCTCCTGGGTATATTTTATGAATATGAGCTGGAGAGAGATAAGCCTGATGCACATAATTAAATTGTGTGTATCTTAGTCTAAAGTTGCGAGATACGTACTTGATCGAGGTGAGGGCTGTGTCCCAGGATTTTTGTGCTATTGGCGTAGGAAGAGCGGAATCCCAACGAAGTTTGACCTGGGTTAGAGCTTTACAGCTTCTTGATAGGAGGATTTTGTATAATTTAGTGACAGTGTGTTTTGTCTCTCCCATAGAAAGTATTGCAGAAAGTAGGAGGGATTCGTTTGGTTCATTTTGACCACAGCCCCATATGTTGCATAGGAGATTATTGATGGCATTGAATGTCAGAAAGGCTCGTGGCTGCATAACCCCCGCAGCCGTCAGATCTGCGAACTTGATTGCTCTGGATTCATTATATAGGTCACCTGTGTTCAGGGTATTAACCGTTCGTACATCATGATGAGAGGATAAGGCGTGGAAGCCCGGTAGCTGTGATACTGGGATTAAGGGAGAATAGGGGAGGGGTGGCATTTTGCCTTGTACATATCTCTTCCAGCAATGTCTGGTCGAGCTAAGCAGGGGAGTATTATGTAGTAGGTGAGGGAGACCTGTTAATAACCATGCCAATATCTGCGTAGGGGTTATGTAATCCATTATTGCTGTAACCTCCGGGTTAGACGGTTCGTTGAGCCATTTGGTGACCCATTGAAGTTGGGCTGCTGCATAATATAGCTCAAGGTTCGGCATACCCAAACCACCTTCCTCTTGTGGGTATTGCGTGGTGTTTAGGGCTACTCTGCGTCTGTCTCTGCCCCAGAGTAAGTCAGTTAGTATGGAATGTACTTTGTGGAAAAACGAGCGTGGTAAGGCCAACGGGAGTGCCGAGAAATAATATAAGAATCTCGGTAATATTAGCATCTTGACTATTGCTATCCGGCCCATGGGCGATAAGGGCAAGGAACTCCAAAATGCCAAGGAGCCTCGGGTGGAGCGGAGTAGCCTATCTAGGTTACCTTCTCTTAGGTCTGCCATAGAATGATACACTTGGACACCCAAGTACTTGAAGGTTTGGTACGACCATAGTAATTGGTGCATGCGGGGTGGTGTTTGTTGTTCGGGGGGCAAACAAGTGAGGGGAAAGATACAGGATTTAGACCAGTTCACGCGTAAGCCCGATACAAGAGCGAACCTATCTAGTATATGCATTATCTTGGGCAGGGAGTCAGAGTGGTTGCGTAAATATAACAGGGTGTCATCTGCATACAAGGAAATTATATGTTATGTATCGAACTCCCTTATGCCCCATTTATGTGCATATCTCCTGAACTTAATTGCAAGTGGTTCCATAGCTATTGCGAACAGCAATGGTGAAAGCGGGCAGCCTTGTCTGGTTCCTCTGTTCACAGGAAAGGCTTCCGATACTACCTGGCCGGTTTTGACTCGGGCTGTTGGTTTGGAGTATAGTGTGGTAATCCAATTGATGAAGCCACTCCGGAATCCAAACGTCTTGAGGGTGCTAAATAGATATTCCCAGCCCAGCGTGTCAAACGCCTTCTCAATATCTAGTGACACAGTCACACTCTCTGGGTCAGTGGTGTTGTGCATGATACGAATTAGGCGCCTTATATTAATAAAAGTGTTTCTTCCCGGGATAAATCCCGACTGGTCGGTGTGTATCAAGTTTGGTAGATAGGGGAGCAATCTATTTGCTAGGATTTTTCCCAGAAGTTTGCAATCAGTGTTCAACAAAGAGAGTGGTCTATATGATCTGACGTCTAAAGGATCCCGCCCCGGTTTTGGTAGAACCACTATTAGTGCTTCCCTCATGGAGTCTGGCAATTGTTTTCTATTACGCGCTTCATTAAACACCTCTAACAGGGGTTGTAACAGGTAAGTGCTTTGTGAGTTATAATATTCTGGTGGTAAACCATCTGTGCCAGGGGTCTTGCCTCGTGCCATCTGAGAGAGGGCCAAGCGAAGCTCTTCAATAGTGATGGGGCCGTCTAGGATATCCGCGTTGTTGACGATGCTTGAGTTTTGGGGAATCTGAGTTAGGAATTCGACCAGTTGCTGTTCTGTGGGAGGGATAGAAGATTGGTATAACGTATGATAATACGTATAGAAGGCCTTGTTGATGTCAGCTTGAGTGTTGACCTCTATTCCTGTTTGTAGTTTGATAGCTCCTATCGGCGACGATTGCGGTGATTGACGCACCAACCACGCCAGTAGTTTGCCCGATCTGTCCCCCTCAGCATGTTGTCTCGTTTTGAAATGTCTGTAGTCATGTCTACCAAGACTATTGTCTGTCTCTCTGTATTTTGCTTTCAGTGATATAAGTGTTTCTGTCGGTGTATTATTTGTTGAGACTTCAATCTCCGCCCTATGTATTTCGGTTTCCAGTTTTAATAATTCTGAGGACAGCATTTTCCTAATGCCCACCGATGCTGCCAGGCAATGCCCTCTAACTACTACTTTATGGGCATCCCATTCAGTAGCTTGGGTTGATGTTGTATTTTTATTTAGAGAGAAATAGGTCGACAGGCATGTGGCCAATTCTGTGTTAAAGGGGGGGTCAGTCAAGGTGTCTGGCTGTAGGCGCCACGTTGGAATGCGGGCATGAATATAGCCCCATAGCAGCATGGAGTAGTGTGGTTTATGGTCTGATATAGTGCGGGCTAGGTAGCCAGATGTAGTTACCTTTGGGATTATGTTAGATGTAGCGAAGAACATATCTAGCCTAGTGTAGAGTTTGTGTACTGGTGAATAAAATGAGTACTCGCGTAATGTGGGGTGGGAAGTTCTCCATATTTCAGTTAGCCTGTTGTTAGCAGCCCATTCTATCAGATCAAGCGATGCTCGTTTAGCCGGGGCGCGTTCCAGTGGGGGGATAGAGCGGTCTTTCAAGATATCCAGAACGCAGTTGAAGTCTCCGCCCCATATGGCATCTATTGCGGGGTCACTAAGCATGCTACTGCCCAATGTCCCTAAAAAGTCACGTTGATTTGTATTAGGAGTGTATAAAGTTATCAGGGCTAGTGGGACGCCGTCTAAAATACCTTCTAGAACTACGTACCGCCCGTTTGGGTCGCACTGTTTGCGGGACACAGTATATGGGACCCCGGGGGCTATCCAGATTCCAGTTCCTCTGGCATATGACGAAAAGGTGGTCCCATATAATTGTCCTTTCCACTTTGTTTTAGTTAATGCCAACAAGGATTTATCTAAGTGGGTCTCTTGCAACATGGCTATGTGTATCTGGTGCCTCCTAAGATATGTATAAATCTGTTGTCTTTTACTTGCGGAAGCCATGCCCTTTACATTCCATGTTAAGGTTTTGTATTGTGTAGCATAGTGTTTATTTTGAGATGCCATGGAATTTGAGTAAGATATTCTGAAGGGATACCACTCGAGGTTGTGCAAGCCAATTTTTTTTGTTATTTGATATCTATACCCATCAACTAGCCTCTTAGCTACTGAAATGTGTGACCTACTTTTAAGGTTTACATTGTGGTGTGACGCTCTATAATTAGTACATGTCAATACATATAACAACAAAACTTTCCATACAACTGCAGCTACAAGATCCACCATGTTTAACCGCAGTAGCAGATGTGATAAAAACAAGGGGGTAATAAAACTTGTCATCTTGGGGTAACAGTCCATATAGTGCGGAGGGTGTTCCATGGTTACGGGTAGTTGAGTGACTTAGAACCGGCCTATTTTGCGTATACTGGTGTCATTGCCAGATCTGAGCGGTGGCGGGCCGGGCATTCAAGACAGGGAAAATATTTATGCAATTACAAACGACAACAGTGTTTAATTAGGAACAGCAGATGAAATGGTATCCTATATATGGGAACAAATATTTATCAGATGTCATCTGCTGTTCTTGGAGTGAGGTTTGGGCCCCGATCAGTTTCCGTTGAGTCGGAGTTTAACTCTAGTTCAGGTTCAGCTTCTGATTGCTCAGAGAAAGATGTCGGTGATGCATTGGCAAAACGCTGCGCAGACTGTAGCAGTAGCGATCTTTCAACTCGTGATTGTTCAGGGGAAGTTTTGTTGCCTTGTTTACTGCGAGGTTTACGTTTATTTCTCGGGGGTAGGCTTTTGTCATTAGGGGGTAGTGGGCCAGCTAGTCCTTTTGCATTAAGCCATGTCCATGCGTCTTCAGGAGTTGTGAAAAATAGAGTACGAGTGACGTCTTGTATTTGGAGTTTAGCGGGGAACAGCAAGGAGTATTTAATATTGTGCTCTCTGAGACGCTCTTTGACCCGGTAGAATGAGTTTAGTTTTTTTTGTACCTCCACTGTGAAGTCCGGATAGGCGGTTATTTGCGTGTTTTCAAATTGAATTGGGTTACATTTTCGGAATAGTTGTAGTATAAGGTCTCTATCGCGGTAGTTCAGTAGTTTTGCTATGAGGGGACGTGGATGGGCACCCGGTGGTGGGGGTCTACCCGGTATCCTATGGGCGCGTTCTATTGAAAAGAACTTTGGAACATTATTTTTCAACAATGTTTCAGTCAGCCATTTTTCGATAAAGAGTTCTGTATTTGGGCCCTCGGCTCGCTCTGGAAATCCCACGAACCGGATGTTATTACGGCGCGATCTGCCTTCGGCTTCTTCAGCTCTTCGCTTAAGTGTCTCAACTTCTGTTGTTATGGCGCTTAATTGGGATTTAACTTCTAACATAGATGGTGTAAGGTGTAACGTGTCTTTTTCAAGCTCAGCGACCTTTTCTGCCAGCGCCTGCTGGTCCGCACGAAGCAGGTTAACATCTTCTGTAATTGAGCCAATCTTCGCTTCCAGAGTTGTTTTAGTATCCAGTATGGCTTGCAGCACTTTTTCGAATTGTGTTGAGTGCGTTTGCAATGTCTCTTCCATTTTCTGAAGGGTTTGGTATGTGTCTGTGGCCCCGGAGGCTAGAGGCGGTTTGGTTGGGTCCATGGTTTCAGGGGGCGCACGTGGGGTCTTTGGTTTTCCCATCATATGGGTCACGTTTAAAGTTATTGCTGAATTCTGACTTCAGCGTTGTGTTGTTTAGTTTTGTCTCAGAGGCTAAGTGCTGCGGCGTCGGCGGCGTGTCACTTGCGATGTATAGGAGTTAAACAACGGCACGATGTCTGCGGATGCCAGGCGGCCTCCCTTCTTCCCTACTCTACGCACTCGCCAGCCGGCGCTACCAAGGACTGTTCCTACTGCAGTTAATTTCTGCGCTGTTGTTGCATCGGCTCTTCGTCAGCCTGCCTACTAGGCACTACTTTTCGTTGCTTGCCCTTGTTGTAATGATCTGGCACGTTCTCACGTTTCTACAGCCTACCATGGCTAAATCGCGTTGCTTTTGCCCCATCAGTAACAGTATTACTATATATCCGACAGTTTTCCAGCCATTAATTCTGTCAGCCAGGGGCTTAACTGTCCTCTAGAGGAATACAGAAGATCTTCGGAGCGCGCCGTTCAGCCCGCCCAGTATCCCTCGATCGGGCGTACACCGGGGAGGGAGTCCCCAAGGCTCGCACTTACCGCCTCTTGGGAGCTCCACAATCTCAAGCCAGCGCGGCTCCGGCCGCCTCAGTTTTCCAGATCGGAAGCGCTCGGGTGCTTCTCAGCGCTATCACGCGACAGAGGAGGGCGCCGTGAGCGTCTCCCGGGCCCGGCACGAGTCAGGCGTCCCGGGCAGCCTCCTCGGGTCTGTACGCGTTGCCGCCTCCGCTCCGCTGGTTCCGCAACTGGGGAGAGATGGTTTTCACCCCCGTAGCGGATCAGGACGTCTTTTTACTGCATCTCGCTCTTACTGCTTCTTGGGAGCTCCGTGATCTATAACAAGCGCGTCACCTGTCGCCACAGTTTTTCAGATCATAAGCGCTCGGGTGTTTCACAGCGCGATCGCGCGACAAAGGAGGGTGCCGCGAGCGTCCCTCGGGTCTGGCGCGAGTTAGGCGTCTTGGGCCGCTCCCTCAGGTCTGTGCGCGTTGCCGCCTCCGCTCCGCTGGTTCCGCAATTGGGGAGAGATGGTTTTCACCTCCGTAGCGGATCAGGACGTCTTTTTTGCAGAATCCCACACTTACTGCTTCTCGGGAGCTCCGCGATCCATAGCCTGCGCGGCTCCGGCCGCCCCAGGTTTTCAGTGCAGAAGCACTCGGGTGTTTCACAGCGCGATCACGCGACGGAGCAGGGCGCCGCGAGCGTCTCTCGGGCCCAGCGCGAGTCAAACGTTTTGGGCAGCTCCCTCGGGTCTGTGCGCGTCCCTGCCACCGCTCCGCTGGTTCCGCAACTGGGAGGGGATGGTTTTCACCCCCGTAGCGGATCAGGACGTCTTTTAACAGGATCCTAATTATAGGCCGGGTCGGAGCTGCGGTTTATACGTCCGACCCGGTCGCCATCTTCGACACGCCCCGAAGACAGTAGATTCTATGCCAACAGATTTGCAATATTATACTGTCTATGATGATGAAGATGCTTACCAATTTAGAGATAATCATGGTGACATGTTTTGCTATAACTATTATGGACACCACTTTATTCATAAAGCTAGTAGCCCTAAGTCCATATTTAATTATGTGCAATGGGAACATTGCTCGACTCCTCCACAAGGGAGTTCGAAAACGTATTATGATAAATTTGCATATTTTTCTGGGCATGATCAACGAAATGCTAAGTCTTACTATTTTAAAATTATACCGTATTCTAATAAGCAAATGTTATTGACAGATACTAAATTACTGTATTCAAATTTGTTTGTATCTAAACTTTCGGTCGAGGGATATGAATACTGGTTTATGACTGTTGACGTGAAAAGTGTTTGGGGTACGGAAAATTGGCAGATGCAAGGCAGGGACACGTTATTTAGAGTATGTATTATCCCTGTGCAGATGATTTTCCTCAATGACACAGTACAACAGACTAGCTGTTTGGGCTTGGCGACAATTAGGGAGTTGAATTTGCCTAGTATACCTGTCCCTTCCAAATTAAAAAACTGGCAGCACTATGTGAATGCTACTTTTAGTGAATTTACACATTGGGTCCAGAATGGTACGCTTAACACTTCATCGATACATCCGGGCGGGTGGTTATTATGGCCTGTAGACACTAATAAGTGTCATCAACGTTTTGTCACCTCTTCAGGGGGGTTCAGGACTAGTAGGGCAGACCCTCGTTACATTTCACCAGAACATGCTGATATTATAACTACATACAGCGTGCGGAAGCTTTGTCAGCAATGGTTGAAGTCATCCACGCTGGATGCAGTTAAGTCACATCTCACATTACTGTCTAATGATACTGATTTACAAGATTTTTTGTCAGGTCCCAAAGTACCACGGAAGAAAAGGTTCTTATACGAAGTTTATAATGAGATTTGGAAGCTTTCACAACAAGAGGCTGCAGCCCGGTTGAGGCAGATTGATCAGGAAAACCTGATGCAGACTTTGGGCCTCATTCCGACCCTGGCCGGTGGCGGTAGCCGCAGGCCTGGCGGGGCCCGCCAGAATACCGCTGCGCGGTCAAAAGACTGCCGCAGTTATTCTGGGTTTCCCGCTGGGCTGGCGGGCGACCGCCAGAAGGCCGCCCGCCAGCCCAGCGGGAAACACCCTTCCATGAGGATGCCGGCTCCGAATGGAGCCGGCGGAGTGGAAGGGGTGCGACGGGTGCAGTTGCACCCGTCGCGATTTTCAGTGTCTGCATGGCAGACACTGAAAATCTTTGTGGGGCCCTGTTACGGGGGCCCCTGCAGTGCCCATTCCATTGGCATGGGCACTGCAGGGGCCCCCAGGGGCCCCACGACACCCCATACCGCCATTCTCTTCCTGGCGGCCAAAACCGCCGGGAACCGGATGGCGGTATGGGGCTCGGAATCCCCAGGGCAGCGGGAAACCGGCGGTGCACCGCCGGTTTTCCGTTTCTGACCGTGGCTGTACCGCCGCGGTCCGAATGCCCATGGGAGCACCGCCGCGGTCGTCGGCCCTGGCGGTTTTTACCACCAGGGTCAGAATGACCCCCTTTGTCTGTTGTTGATAATGGCATGCATACCCTTTCTGACTGTGTTTACACGATTGACAGCATTGTTTCCTCTGCCATTGACATTATTAAATCGGATATGTCTTCTTTATATCATGGGCAGAGTCAGACGCGGTCCATCATGCAGCTGGGTTGGACTCTTCAGACCTTGAAGGCAGGTCGCGTTCCATGGCAGCACATTCGTGCCAGAGAGATCTTTATCTCCTTTAATTTGACTCGTCAACAACAACTGATGGCTAAAAAAGAAGCGACATATGTTATGTTGAATATTGAAAAATTGGAGAAACTGCCTTTCACAGTGGCTGAGATTCCGTCAGCTGAGTGGTTGATTCATGGGGTTATTAATTTGCCTATCTCCACTCTGCAATTTACTTCTTGTTTGAAGCACATTCCGGTGGGTAGATATGAGCTATTGGGAGACAGTTACATACACGAGGTGTGGGAGCTTCCCTTTCAATACAGATGTGTTACTGGTTTGAGGGAGGTTTTTCTTAGCGGCAGCGAATGCGAAGCTTCTGTCAGCCATTCCATGGTTTGTAAACAGCTGTCCTTGCACGGAGCGTGTAACGCTTCGATTGCTAACTTAGCTTGTTATCTGAAGGGAGTTCCAGTCCCGGTTATTAAGAACACTTTCCAGGTGCTTTCTAACGGCAGTTACATTGTTCTTAACAGCGAACGCTGCTGTGGCATGCGTGCCGGAATAGTTTACGTTGTCGTTATCAACAAGACCGTTACGTGCTGCGGGAATGTGTTGTTTCCCCCACTCAAATTAGGGAGGTAGCGGACATCTGTCCTCATATTGCTACTTCCAAGGTTAATTTCGACAAGTTGAGTCGGCTAAAAGCTTTATTGTTTCAAAAGCATGTGGCCCTTACATCTGCTAGCGAGACCTACGCACTTCAGGTGGCAAGGTCATCGGCGGAGATACAGTCCCTTTTGAATACTAACTTTCCAAGTCACTTCGGTGAACTTGTGGGACGTATATTTAATGCATCCAGCACTGCTGGTATTGCAAATTTTTTCAAAGCCGTTGGTGTTGGTTTTGCTCACACCTTCTCTTCCATATTCGGTTTGATACCTTCGGCTATACATTCTATTTTCTGAAGCATTTTTGGGGGTTTCCCGATTACTTTGGCTTTATTTGCTGGAGTCTTGCTGTTGTTGCTATTTTTTCACAATGGCTGTCCCGTCACGACAAGATCCTGTATTGCTGCTCCCGTCAGCGCAGCTGTGTCGTGAACGCATGATGCTGCATTTTGGAGCGACACTTCTGGGTCATTTGGAGTGTGACTGGTCTCTGTCATTCAGACCGGTTTTGGATTGTGTGCAACCCGTGTTTCGATGCCTTTGGTGCTCGTTTGAACATGCACTGGCTCTCTGTCTCTCACTGCAGCGCCCTCCAATGGTCGATACTGATCTGTTGATGTTCCCGATTAGGGCTCATTCCCAGACTTGTGCACTACGGATGCACTTGCTTCGTGAGGTGGTTTATGAGATTCCCTTCCTGGAGGAAGATGGTATTGTCTCTTTCATAGGCCCTGCACGGGGTGCCGCCCTGAGTGGTTCTGGGGCTTTGGACCACACCTGCTCCATGGTACTTTGTGGCGTGGATCTTCCGATATTGACATATATCGAAGTGGAGGAACTCCTGCGGTCTGTTGCTTCTGTCTGACGATTGGATTTTTTCTCTCCTACGAAATTGACACAATATTGAATTTGGCTTTATGGTCACATGTTTCCTAAATTTATGACTTTGTTGTCTTCTCACCTTGTCGAAATATATGATTTTATATATTGTTTATATTTGGGGCATCCTTTTATATTATTGGAACCACTTGCTACCGACAAGGGGAGGGTGTAGTGTGGTTAGTTTTTTACGTATTCTTTGAATATATTTTATTAATTTGCTGACAGCTTAGAGCCTCTGTGCACTTTGCTCTACATGCTTTTTTTAAGGCTTCGTACTGTTATTTTTCAAATAGCCAGTTCTACGGTGTTGTTTTTTTATACATATCACACTGTTTTGCCTACTTCAGCACTGGAATTCCTGCGTAGGGACATTTTGTGATCACAATGACATGTTAGTTATAAAATCACTTCCTTGTCCCAATACACGCAAGAGGGAGATTCTGACCAGGGAACCACAACTAGACGCTGACTGCCTCGTTGCAGATGCTGAACCAAGATCACAGGTCTTTGCTCAGGTATGAGGGCTGATGTCTCCCCAGTGATTCTGAAAGACAAGCTAGAAGCTTAACATGCTGTGCTCTAAATAGAACAAGCAGAGGGAGAGTAGAAACTGTTAGACAATATGATAGCTTTGTTCTTATGTTTTACTCTCCTGGTGACTATTTCAATCCTACTGTGTTGTATTGTTCTGGTTATTGCGGCTCAAACCTTAATATCTAAAATACAGTCGTTTTTTTAAAATATTATATAAAACTTATACTGTCTTTGTCATTTGTATATGAGATCATATTGGAAATAAGAGAGTTGGTTTGGATCTGAGTGACCACGACTTCCCTGAGAAGTTCCAAAGATGTCATGCGCTCGGCTGCCAAATAATTTCTTCCTCATGGGAGAAATGAGGCACTGCTAGTTAGCCGGAGCAAAAACCGGATTTAGGGTGACAGAGTTCTTTACACGTGGGTCAGACTCAGTCCCCCACACCGTTATCGATCCTGTTGCCTAGAAATCCAGTAGTCTCATTTAGGATAATGAGAGCCCACGCGACAGGACCCCTTCCTTTACAGGTCCTCAGGTCCAAGAATCCATCTTCAGTGCTTTGCAGTCTGTTGTGGTCTTTGCAAAATCCTCTATCACGGGTTTAGTGTGTTTCTGGGGAAATAGTAGTACTTTACTCCTACTTTCCAGGGTCTTGGGGTGGGGTATCTTGGACACCCTTATTGTTTTCTCACACTCCCAGCGACCCTCTACACACTACACTAGCCTTTTGGGTCCATTCATGGTTCGCATTCCACTTTCTTAGCATATGGTTTGTGTTGCCCCTAGGCCTATTGCATACTATTGTATTCTACAGTGTTTGCACTACTTTCTGACTATTGTACTTACCTGATTTTGGTTTGTGTGTATACTTTGTGTATTTTACTTACCTCCTAAGGGAGTACATCCTCTGAGATATTCTTGGAACATTGTCACTAAAATAAGGACCTTTATTTTTAGTAACCCTGCGTATTGAGACTTTGCATGTCTCCTAGTTCAGCCTAAGCTGCTCTGCTATAGCTACCTCTATCAGCCTAAGCTGCTAGAACACTACTAACCTACTAATAAGGGATAACTGGACCTGTCACTAGGTGTAATTATGGTCAGGTTCCCCCTATAAGCCAGGCCAGCCTCCTACACCCTCTTAATGACCTCAGCTCTATGAAAATGCCAAAGAAAGTATCATGGACAGCTAGCTGTTAGAAAGCTTTTGAGGAGCTAAAGCGGGCTATGTGTACTGTGCCTGTTTTAAAAAGCCCAGACTACTCCAAGAGGCTTATAGTTCAGACTGATGCTTCAGAGGTAGGAGTTGGGGCAGTTTTATCACAACTAAATACATAGGGCCAGGATCAACCGCTAGCTTTTATTAACAGAAGATTGACCCCTAGAGAAAAGCATTGGTCAGCTATAGAGAGGGAGGCCTTTGATGTGGGCTGGGCCTTCAAGAAGTTGAGACCATAACTCTTTAGGACTCACTTCATAGTTCAGACAGACTCAAACCTCTCTTATGGTTAAAACAAATGAAAGGAGAAAACTCTAAATTGTTGAAGTGGTCCATTTCCCTACAGGGGATGGACTATACAGTGGAACATAGACCTGGGAGTAACCACTCCAATGCCGATGGACTCTCCAGATATTTCCATTTAGACAATGAAGACTCATCTGGGCAAGGTTAGCCTTATTGTCCCTCATTTGGGGGATTTGTGTAGGAAAGTACCCTCTTTTGCCATGGTTACCCCCATTTTCTGCCTGATGTCAGTGTGCTCTACTGTGTTCACTGGGATCCTGCTAATAAGGACCCCAGTTATTATGTTCTCTCTCCTCTAAATTATGTCACTGCATATTGCTAACCAAGTATTTTACCCATAATTGGCATACTGGTGCCCCCTTATAAGTCCCAAGCATATGGTACCTAGGTACCCTGGGCATTGGGGTTACAAGAAACCCTAGGGGCTGCAGCATTTCTTTTGCCACCCATAGGGAGCCTATGCACCCTTTCACTGCCATTTACACTGCACCAGGTCACTAATAAGTCACCTTTATTGCAGGTTCTTCAGCCTTAAGGGCAGGGTGCAGAGTATATGTGTGTGAGGGCACCCCTGCACTAGCAGAGGTGCCCCACAACCTCCAGGACCATTTTCCTGGACTTTGTGAGTGCGGGGATGCTATTTTACGTATGTACTGGACATAGGTCACTACCTATGTCCAGTTACATAATGGTAACTCCGAACATAGTCATGTTTTGTATCAACCATGTTTGAATCATACCCCAGTGCTTTTGCAAGCATTGGTTGTATGATTCTATGCAATCTGGGGGCTCCTTAGTGGACCTCCAGTAATGCCATTACAGCCTTATGAGATTTTCCATTCAGCCCCAGATACCGCCACCTCTCAAACAGGTTTCTGCCCTCCTGTTTCTTGAGCAGTTCAAGCTCAGGAAGGCAGAACAAAGGATTTCCTTTGGGAGAGGGGTGTTAAACCCTCTTCATTTGGAAATAGGTGTTACAGGCTTGGTGGGGTTAGCCTCCCCAAGCCTGTGAAAATCCTTCGAAGAGCACAGATGGTGCCCTCCTTGCAAAATCCAGTCTACACCAGTTCAGGGACCCCCAGCCCCTGCTCTGGCACAAAACTTGGCAAAGGAAAGGTGAGTGACCACTTAATTTCCATAAGTAACGCTGCTCTATCAGACTACTTCACTACTTCAGATACTTTACTAAAATTTGCAGCATTCTCCTTGAGCTTCTTTTAGAATTTTCAGGCCATTCCTCTAACATCTTAGGATTTGGTGATTTATATGAAGGAATAGTGTAAGTTCTCAGGCCTCTCTATACCATATCCACATCGAATTAATTTTGTAATTATGTTGCTTGCCACCATTTTGAAATCTCTGCTTTATTTAGTTTCTCCAATTTTCTGAGTTGATCTTGTAGAGAGCTGTTTCCACGATGGTATTGGTGTCAGAACCACCTCCTCTCATTGGCAGTTTGGAGAATATTGCCTGAGCTCTCGCTTGTCTACCCAAATCCTGGACATCGCCATCTTGTATGAGTTCAACAAGTAGTATTAGCATTGTGTAAAAACCCAACTCCCAGCCTGTCGTTAGGGGGTTCCCCCTGCTTGCGCTCTTCCCTGTTCTAAAATAGAGCCTCTATTTCGTTACGGCACTTTAATAGAACATTAATTGTGTGGAGACGTTAATGCATATTGCTTTGGCGGGGCATAGATCTTCAGTTTAACAACTGCACCCCTTCTCTCACCAGCGTCTAATTGATAAATACATAAATGTCTATTAGGCACTTAGGTGCGCATCTCAGTCTCCAATCCATAGTTTGTCTCTACATGGACAACAAAGCTCGGCAACTGCTAAGACTCATTTCATTCTCTTAATGCTGGAGTGTCAAAATGCAAATAGCATGCCTTACTCACTGCAGTTGCAATCCCCGTTACAGCAATCCCGTGTAGTAATCTCTGTCTCCTCGCAAACCTCCACTGTATAATCGATAATTCTTACGTGCAGATTCAAAGTCCATTGTGCCCTTCAAGACAGCTAGAAAACCCGGTACTTTGTAAATCGTCCATTTAATCGAAACATACAACTGTTCCTTCCGGAGTCTGTACCCATGGGGGGTGGAGCGTCTCTGCCAGCAGAGAAACCTGGCAATCAATCCTGAGCACCACACGATTAATAATCAACGACGCACTCTCAAGCAGGTGAACACACAATGTTTACTGCTTGCATGACGCATTTTGCCCAACAAACAGACTTGTTCACATAGCAACACTATATTAACACACTCATTTTAAATCCTTGTGATAGCAAATGAAAACATAAACATAGGACTAACTAGTTTAAATTGTTATGACAGACATCTTTAAATAGGTTTACGGCATAAGTATATGTCTATCAAAACTCCTGGAATTAAAGGAACTTCCAAAGTCTAAAAGTACTTTGTTTTACATGTACATCACCCTTAAGGTGCTCCCTAGTTGCCCCAGGGGTAGGGAGCTTTGTAACTGTAAGCACAGACATTATAAAAGATGTTTTGTGTGTCCTGGTGAAGGACAAACAGACAATTTCATTTTTTCCATTGTAGTTCATTAGCTCTATAGGCTAATGTTAGAATACTTTAATAAAGTATAACTATTGGTAGAAAAAAGAAAAAATTGTCATTCTTGGACTTGATGGTTAGTATAAATCCAACAACTTGCTACTGTTAGATTTAATATACCTATCACAGAAAATAAGTTATGGAACTTACTTTTCTGATGAGCCAAAATCTAGCATTCCAGCAGCTCTTCTCTGATTGGCCAGTGTCTGCCAGGCTGAGCCGGGCTGCCTTAATGATGTGTGAAGTGGCCTGCATTGAGACAATGGGACATTAGGTGGGTGGGGATTTGCAGGTTGCAGAGCAAAAGGCAGGAATGAGACTGAGTAGCCAAACTGGTCTTCAAAGAGGGAATGACATTTAGAACAGCACAAAAGCTCACCCCTACCTCCTGCCACCCGAGCCAGATGGGAGCACCAGTAATTTGATTAGCAGAGGGACTGGGAGGGAGTTCTAAGGAAACCAAGCCACACCAGTGGGATGGCTTATCTAGATCTTAGCCTGCAGGAGAATGTTTTTCCACTTTGGATTTTGGAAGAATGCTGCATTCTGGGATTGATTTTTGCCAGCCTAGGAGCACTGAATAAATATGGGAGTGTTGCCCAGCAATTCAGATCCCTGCCTGAAACTAAAGGAGTAGAAGGACTGCCCTGCTGGAACCCTGGTCTGCACCCTTAAAGACTACATTCTGGAAGACTGCATCTGTGCAACTACAAGGACGTTACCTGGTTTTAAGAAGTGATGGAGTGGACTCCTTGATAGCAACAGGTTGACAGAGCTTCACCTTCACCGTCTCCATCAAGGAGCCCCCAGCTGGACAGCCTCCAATGGCCTTTGAAGGACTTTGCCAGGTGCATTCTGGGAAACTTAGTCCAAACATCCTGAGGACCATCTCAGAGCTTCTAGGCCCTTGAGTTGGTGTTGAAGACCTCCAAAAATCCCTGCCTGTAATCAACAAGAGAAAGAAGGACTTCCCTGCTGAACTCTTGGTCTGCACCAAGAAGGACAGTACTCACAAGAGCTGCACCTGCTGCACACGCTGGGCTTCACAAAAGAGGACTTTGCCTGGCTTCTAAAGGATTCAGGACTGGACTCACTGTAAGTGACAGGTATAAAGGAGCTACCAAGTTTCACCTGCATCACCTCCTGCCAAAAGAGCCCAGCTAGACAGCATTCATTTGACTTTTAAGGATTTGGCCGAGTGTATTGTGGGAATTGTAGACCCAATGATCCAAGGAGCAATGCAGAGATTCGGGAACCTTGGGTAGGGGTTGTGGACCACTTTCCTACATCACTTTTGGAAATAAGTGTAAAAGCATTACATCACAGTCAGCTGGAACTCTTGCCTGTGTCCTGGTCCAGCTTGACATTTTTCTTAACCCTTTCAGCAGTATTTTGATCTAAGCGATAGCTTTTATTTTTAATTTTTAAAAAATCATGTCCCCACATTGGATTTTTGTCATTTCAGTATTGTTTTAATAATATAATATATGGACATTTTTTATAAATTGGTGTGGAATTTTTATGTAGTTGTGTGTCTTGATTACTTAATGTATTGGTGTTTTTAAATACTTTACATACCTCCTAAATTAAGCATGTCTGCTCACAGCTAGGCTACAGGGGTTGAGCAACGATTAATTTATTGAGACGTTGACTGGACCTTATCTGTGATTGGTTCCAAGTGGAGGTCAAATGTGGACCCATTACTTGTGCAGGCAAAACAACTAATAGACCATTTTCTAACATTGGTGTTCAGCGGCAGGAAACATAGTATTCCATACTGGTGCACACTGATTGCATTAGATAAGCCCAGTTTTGCCACACATTGCAAATAATAAAGCACAAGGTACTGAGAAGAGTTAAACGGTTTGGTCATGTGAACTAAAGGGATGAGAAGGAAATCCCCCTTATACACATATATTATGTTAAGAAATGTAGGGTTTTTTCTCCAGAAGATTATCAGCAACTGATACCCACACCAAAGATTGGGTTGGAGGAGTGGACCTTACGTTTTAGAGAGCGGGAGGTGATCGGGGGGGCAGGAAATTCCTGCACTTGTCTAGGGCATGGTAGGTTTCCCAAGTGGATGGGGGGGCTATGCCCATCACTCTTTCCACAGAAATGTGCCGCCCTTGTGTAGGAAAGTAGCCTCTTTCTAGCTTGGTCAACCCTACTTTTGGCCTGCTTGTCAGTGTGTTTGACTGTGTCTACTGAGACCCTGCTAATCAGGACCCCAGTAGTTATGCTCCCTCCCTTACATTTAGGTTGTTGCATACTGGTAACCCAGTATTTCACCCACAATTGGCATACTATTGCCCGCTTATAAGTCCCTAGTACATGGTACTTAGGTACCCAGGGCATTGGGGCTTCAGGGGATCCCCATGGGCTGAAGCATTTCTTTTGCCACCAATTGCCATTGCAGCCTGCACCCTTTCACTGCCATTTACACTGCACCGGGCCACTTATAAGTCATTTCTATAGCAGGCCATCCAGCCCTGAGGACAGGGTACAGAGTACCTGTGTGTGAGGGAACTCCTGCACTAGCAGAGTGTAGGAAAGTACCATCTTACCTGGCATTTTACCCCCGTTTTTACTTGTGTGTCAGTTTGTTTTTGCCTGTCTCACTGGGATCCTGCTAGCCAGGACCCCAGTGCTCATAGTTTGTGGCCTGAATGTGTTCCCTGTGTGGTGCCTTATTGTGTCACTGAGGCTCTGCTAATCAGAACCTCAGTGCTTATGCTCTCTCAGTCTTTAAAATTGTCACTGCAGGCTAGTGACCATTTTTACCAATTCTAGTTGGCACACTGGAACACCCTTATAATTCCCAGGTATATGGTACCTAGGAAACCAGAGTATTGGGGTTCCAAGAGATCCCTATGGGCTGCAGCATTTCTTGTGCCACCCATAGGGAGCTCAGACTATTCTTGCACAGGACTGCCACCGCAGCCTGAGTCAAATAACGTCCACGTTATTTCACAGCCATTTTACAATGCACTTAAGTAACTTATAAGTCACTTATATGTCTAACCCTCACTTAGTGAAGGTTAGGTGCAAAGTTACTAAGTGTGAGGGCACCCTGGCACTAGCCAAGGTGCCCCCACATAGGTCAGGGCAATTTTCCCAGACTTTGTGAGAGCGGGGACACCATTACATGGGTGTTCTACATATAGGTCAATTCCTATATGTAGCTTCACAATGGTAGCTCCGAATATGGCCATGTAACATGTCTATTCCTGTCGGCTTTCTCAACTGTTTCCTGGTGGTGCATGGTCTGTGGGCTGTCTGCCTTCACCCTGCACTGGAAGCTAAGAAGAAATCTCCTGTGGGTCGACAGAATCTTCCCCCTGCTAATGCAGGAACCAAACTTCTGCATCACCGGTCCTCTGGGTCCCCTCTAATCTTGACGAGCGTAGTCCCTGGAACACAGGAGCTGGATCCAAGTGACCCCGGCAGTCCAGTGGCCCATCTGTCCAAATTTGTTAGAGGTAAGCCCTTGCCTCCCCAGGCCAGACAGTAATCCTGTGTACTGTGTGAACTGCAGCTGCTAGGGTTTCTGTGCACTTTTGCAAGGAATTCTTCCTGCACAGCATAGCCCAGGTCCCCAGCACTCTGTCCTGCATTGCTCAAATCACCGGCTTCGTGGGACCCTCCTTTGTAGTGTTGAGATGACAGCTGTGCTCAGTCTACTTGAACCCATGTTCAAGGACTTCTGCGGGTGCTGCCTGCTTCTGCGTGAGCTCTCTGTGCTGCTGAGCGCCCCCTCTGTCTCCTCCTCCAAGGGGTGACCTCCTGGTCCTTCCTGAGCCTGGGCAGCACCCATTTTCTTCAGACACAACCTTTGCAGCTAGCAAGGCTTGTTTGCAGTCTTTCTGTGTGGAAACAATTCTGCATCCTCCAACATGCCGTGGGACATCTTCTGTGCAAAGAAGTACCTGGCATCTTCCGTTGTTGCAGAATCTTCAGCTTCTTCCACCCAGAGGCAGCACTTTTGCACCTTCATCCGGGGTTTAGTGGGCTCCTGCCCCCCTTGGACACTTTCGTGACTCTTGAACTGGGTCCCCTTCCTTTACAGGTCCTCAGGTCCAGGAATCCATCTTCAGTGCTTTTCAGTCTGTTGTGGTCTTTGCAGAATCTCCTATCACAGGTTTAGTGTGTTTCTGGGAAAGTAGTATCAGGATCTTCGGTTGGGGTATCTTGGACACCCTTAGTGTTTTCTTACACTCCCAGTGACCCGCTACACACTACACTAGGCCCGGGGTCCCTACATGGTTCGCATTCCACTTTCTTGCACTCACAAAGTCCGGGGAATTTTCCCTGAACAATGTGGGAGCACCTTGGCTAGTGCCAGGGTGCCCACACACTAAGGAACTTTGCACCTAACCTTCACCAAGTGAGGGTTAGACATATAGGTGACTTATAAGTTACTTAAGTGCAGTGTAAAATGGCTGTGAAATAACGTGGATGTTATTTCACTCAGGCTGCAGTGGCAGTCCTGTGTAAGAACTGTCTGAGCTCCCTATGGGTGGCAAAAGAAATGCTGCAGCCCATAGGGATCTCCTGGAACCCCAATACATCATAAGGGTGTTCCAGTGTGCCAATGAGAATTGGTAAAATTAGTCACTAGACTGCAATGACAACTTGAAAAGCAGAGAGAACATAAACACTGAGGTTCTGGTTAGCAGAGCCTCAGTGGTACAGTTAGGCACCACACAGGGAACACAAATAGGCCACAAACTTAAGAGCACTGGGGTCCTGGCTAGCAGGATCCCAGTGACACATAACAAACATACTGACAACATAGGGTTTTCACTATGAGCTCTGGGCCCTGGCTAGCAGGATCCCAGTGAGACAGTGAAAAACACCCTGACATATACTCACAAACAGGCCAAAAGTGGGGGTAACAAGCCTAGAATGAGGCTACCTTCCTACACAAACCCCCCTCTCCAAACGAAGGACAATAAGGCTAACCTTGGCCAGCTGAGTCTTTATTGTCTAAGTGGTGATAATTGGAGAGTAGCTCTGCAATAGATTGGTTACTCCCTTTATCATCCACTGTATGGTATGTTTATATTTAGAGCAGTGAGAATTGTCCACTGGACCTATATCAAGTGATGAGAAAGCCAGACAGGGATGCTGTCTCAATAAAGCGATAGCTGGGCAAAAACTCTGTCCATATGGCTGTAAGAGAGAACAGGGTTGCTCTTTCTCTTGAGTTGGAGCAGAGCAGGGCAGGGCTGATGTCCTATGAGCTCCACACTAGGGTAGGACTGATGTCCTAAGTGTCGTGAGGCAGTGCAGAGTTGCTGCACTAAAGTTTTTCTGGGAGGGTTGGAGGGATGCTCCATGTTAACTAAAATGGTGCCCTTTTTCTCACCAATATTAGTTATCCCACAGAGAAGTACTTCTCCCTCAGGGAGTACAGCTGTGTTAGCTGATGAGTCCCTTGGTACAGGTGCCACCACAAGAGAGGTTTCTCCCACCACAGGAATGGTATCCTGAATGGTAGGGATACTTTGATGTCCTTTTTACCTGTTGTTGGAGAAGGAACCTGAGTTTTCAGGCCTTTTTCTCTCCTTTGCTTTTTCATTTCAGCTGAAATGAGAGTGAGCAATTCCTCAGGGATACCCAGCATGGCTGCATGGGTATTAAACTCTACCTCAGCCCAACCTGAGGCCTCTAGATCATTACCTAAGAGACAGTCTACAGGTAAGCTAGGTGATACTACCACCTACTTAGGGCCAGTAACTCCACTCCAACTAAACTGAATTATAGCTAAGGGAAGGAACTTAGTGGAGTTATGGACATCAATAATCTTGTACTGTTGTCCAATGATGTGTTGTGCAGGAGACACCAGGGGGCATATTTATACTCTGTTTGCGCTGAATGTGCGTCAAAATTTTTGACGCACAATCGGCGCAAACCCTGCCCCATATTTATACTTTGACGTCCGACCCCGCGGGCGTCAAAGTTCCACCATGTGCATCATTTTTTGGAAGGGGGAACCAGCCTTGCGTTAATTATATGCAAGGTAGGCGTTCCCTTCCAAAAAATGACTTTAAGGCCTGTGCCCCATATTTATACTCTGACATCATTTTGACGCACAGGAAGGGGCAGGCCTTAAAAAACGGCACCCAGCCTGATGGGCGCCGTTTTTTAACGGCTGGGTCAGGGCAGGTTTTAAGGGACCTGTGGGCTCGGAAGGAGCCCAGAGGTGCCCTCCCCTGCCCCCAGGGACACGCCCTGCCACCCTTGCCCACCCCAGGAGGACACCCAAGGATGCAGGGACCCATCCCAGGGAAGTAGAGGTAAGTTGGGGTAAGTATTTTTTTTTGTATTTTTTTTTGTTGCATAGGGGGGCCAGATTTGGGCCCCCCTACATGCCACTATGTCCAATGACCATGCCCAGGGGACATAAGTCCCCTGGGCATGGCCATTGGGCAAGGGGGCATGACTCTTGTCTTTGCTAAGACAGGAGTCATTTCAATGGGGGTTGGGCGTAAAAAAAATGGCACAAATCGGGTTGAGGCCTGAATTTTGCCTCAGACCTGACTTGCCCCATTTTTTGACGCCCAACCTCCATTTTCCCCTACGCCGGCGCTGCCTGGTGTGAGTCATTTTTTTTGACGCACACCAGTCCGCAGCGCCGGCTAACGTCATTCAATAAATAAGGCGCTTTGGAATGGCGTTAGCCAGCGGTAACATTTTTGACGCACAACTGCGTTGGCGCAGTTGTGCGTCAAAAAGTATAAATATGGGCCTAGGTTTTCAGTCACCAAAGTGATACTGGCAACTGTGTCCCTGTCGGCCTGAGCCTCAACACCATTTATTGAAACTGTCTGCCTGTACTTATCCATTGTAAGGGGACAAGCAGCCAGTGTGACAAGGCCAATGCCACCAGGTGTGACAGAAACTGTCTTGGGACTGACTACCCCAGTTTCTATGAAGGACCAATAAGTGAACCCAACTACACCCTTATTTTGACTGTTGCCAGCAGTCCCACCACTATTACCACTACTGCTTGGGGCACTAGAGTTTGATGTATTAGTGGAGGTAGGCTCAGGGGGTTTACCTGGGCAGGACTTATCCCCTGGCCTATGGCTATTTTTTTTTACACACATAGCACCAAGGTTTTTTAATGGGTGTGGGTTTTGTAGAAGAGCAAGAAGATTTTTTATCCCCACCTCCTGAAGAGTGTTTAGTATTTGAAGAAGGATCTTTAGTATTACCCTTATCTCCATGCTTATTCTGAGATTTCTCACCATCTTTCTTCTTGCCATCCTTGTCACCTCCTGTATGAACTTTTCTGTTCACTCTTGTTCTGACCCAGTTGTCTGCCTTCTTTCCCAATTCTTGGGGAGAGGTCAGATCTGAGTCTACCAAGTACTGGTGCAATAAATCAGATACACAATTGTTAAGAATATGCTCTCTCAGAATAAGATTACACAGGCTTTCATAGTCAGAAAGTCTACTGCCATGCAACCAACCTTCCAAGGCCTTCACTGAACAGTCCACAAAATCTGTCCAGTCTTGAGAGGACTCTTTTCTGGTGTCTCTGAACTTAATCCTGTATTGTTCAGTGGTTAAGCCAAATCCATCCAAGAGTTCATCTTTCAAAACTTTGTAATTATTGGCATCACTTTCTCTGACAGTAAGGAGCCTATCCCTACCCTTACCAGTGAAAGATAGCCACAAGATAGCAGCCCACTGCCTTTGAGGGACCAACTGTACCATACAGGCCCTCTCAAGTGCAGCAAACCACTTGATAATGTCATCCTCCTCCTAGTAAGGGGGGACTATCTTATGCAGGTTTCGGGAATCTTGCTCTCTAACAGGATTGCTATCAAAAACACTGCTGCTGCCACCATGGGGAACTAACCCCAATCTCTGCCTTTCCCTCTCTACATCCAGAGATTGCATGTCTAAGGCCAGCTGCTGCTATTTACGCTTCAACCTGGCCTCCTCCATCCTCAGCTTTCTGAGTTCCCTTTCCATTAAGTTATCCTCAGGGTGAGAGGCTTGGTAATGGTGAGATACAGAGGAAATTTGGGAATTGGCAGAGAGAGACCTGCCCTAACTTGCTGGACCCCAGTAACCTGGCCTTTAGGAGTGAAAGGTGCTCTACTAATGTGTGACCCTCTCCCACTACCAGTGTCACTAGGTGGCCTGCAAGGTGGCAGGTCTTTGTAAGAACCCTCACCAATCTCTTCAGGAAACTCCTCTGAGTCTGACTGGGTACCTTCCCCTCCTACCTCCTGTTCCTGAGATGGGCCAGACTGGTTCTGGTCATTTTCTAGGAGAAGGTTGAAGAGAAAGTCTTTGGTAGGATTCTTACCAATGCTTAAACCTCTTTCTATGCAGAGACCCCTCAAACTTTTAAAGTTTAAACTCTGATAGGTTGCTTGAACAATTTTGGGAGTGAGCTCTACTGCAGACATGATAGAAAAGGTTTAGGACAGAGAGAGAAAAAGTTTCAGAACTTTTGAAAGTACAGAGAAAAAAAAACTTTTTCAAACTTTTTAAAACTTTGTAGAAAGTTTTAGAGCAGAACAGTAAACTGTTTTCGTCTGTTGGAAAATGGGTTATTGGTAGGGCAGGTAGGTACCTACACCTAGCAACAAGCCACAAACCTCCACAAAAGTACAGTTAGGTCTCAGTAAATTAATCCCAGCTCTACCCTTGGTAGCTTGGCATCGAGCGTCAAGGCTTAACTTAGGAGACAAAGTGTAAAGCATTCAAATATCACAAAACAGTAATTAAATAAAACACAGGAAACAGTTTAAAAATCCAAAACCAATTTATAAAAATAGCTTATATTTTTATCTTTAAAATGACACAAAAACGATTTAAATCGGTTCAGGGGAACCGGAGATATGAATTTTTAAAGTATTATTATTTTCTAGCGCATAGAAACAAAAAGCGCCAATCGGGTCATCTGGTTGCACCAGGACCGGGACAAAGTCAAACTTTCAGGCCGACCGCGATGGAGCCCTGCTCGGATACAGGTCGCGGGAAGCCTCGGTTAAAAAGTTACCTTCTGACTTAGTCTTTATTTTGAAGTTTTTCTTCACCGGGACGAACCTGCCAGTTGGATCCGACCTCCTGGAGCCCTTGTCCGGATACGCGAAGTCGGTTTCCTCGGTGGTGATTTCTACCTTCGGACTTAGTCGTTTTTTCGAGATGAAAATCCTTCGACCGGGGTAAACCTGGATCTTGATCCGACGTCCGTGGAGCCCTTCTCGGATACGATGGCTGGAAGGTCCCGGTCAACTTTTTACGTTCGGACTTAGTCTCTTTTTTGGATGTTTTTCTTTACCGGGACGAACCACGAAGTCAGGCCGGGTCGCGGTTGAGGCAAGCCGGCTAGAATTTCCGCGTCGGGTCGGTCACTTTATGGAGCTTTTTTCCAAAATTTCTCCAATCTTTTCCAAACTTCTGGGGCTTCACCCAGATGTTCTTTTAAGGTTCTTTTGGGGTCCACAGCTCACCCCAGGGGTCCAGAAGTTCTGTGATGGTCCTTGGGAAGTGCGGACTTCATTTCCAGAGTGCCCCTGGCGCAAACTCCTTTTTGGCCACTGGACAGTGGTCAGCTGGTCACTTTTTCAGGAGTTGGTGCAGGGGACTCTGGTTAGCAATTTTTCACCTGTAGCAAACAGGGAGTCCCTCCTTGAACCAGTGGAAGCCAGGCAAAGTCCTTCTTGTGGTGAAGCCCAAGTGTGCAGCTGGTGCAGTCTTTCTGAGTGCAGGGTCCAGGTGCAGGCCAGGGGTCCAGCAGGGCAGTCCTTCTTCTCCTTGTAGTTCCTTTCTTGTTGAATTCTGGAGGGGATCTGAGGCGTGGGTGCAGGTCTGCCAGTTTTATCCTTGCTCCTGGGTGAAAAGCAGGGGGGCCCTGGTCCTCCAATCAGGGACAGGGTCGTCCCCCTGTGATGACCACTTCCTGGGAAGTGTGGCAAAAATCCATCCCAGAAGGCAACAGTCTCTAAAAATCCAAAATGGATGAATCTGATTTTTAGAGGAGAGATCTGGCTGAGCCCACCCACTGGTGTGGCTAAAAATCATAAACACACCCCTCTCCTGCCCTCTCCTAATCTAATCAAGGGGGCACCTAGCTGTCTGGGGTTGCAGGATGTGGGGGTGTTGCTGGGTGCTCCAGATGTCCTTCTCTGCCTTTGAAGACCAGTTTGGCAGCCCTCCCCCTTCCTGCTTCCCCATCTGCTGAGGGGAGATTCTCTCCCCCAAGCACATTCCTTTGTGTGAAGTCAGGCCACTTCACACCTCATTAAAGTAGCCTGGCAGAAGCTGCTGCAGGCTGGCCAATCAGAGCACAGCAGCAAAAACAATGCAGAGCTGAAATTGGCAACTTTTTAGGTAAAGTCTAAACTTTTTACCTGCACTAGTTATATTAAATCCAACAACTGGAAGTTGTGGGATTTATTATAACAATCAATTTGATACCAAATTCTTGGTATGTAACATTTAAGGAGACTTTAAAATTTTAAATAAAGTCTGCCCATTCTAGCCTATGAAGGCCATTTACTTCAATGAGGGAAAAACGAATTTGGCTGTTTTTACCTCACCAGGGCTTATAAATCTATTTTTATAAAGTCCCTGCTTATAGTTACATGGCACCCAGCCCTAGGGGCACATAGGGCACACCTTAGGGGTGACTTATATGTAAAAATAAGGTAGTTTAAGACTTTGGAAGTACCTTTAATTCCAAAGTCGAATTTGCATATAACTTTAATTTAAAAGCAGCCAGCAAGGCAGGCTTGCTTTTAAAATGACACTGGGCACCTCAGCAATACACCTAGGTGTGCACCACCTATGCTGTGGTCCCTAAACCTACATGCCCTACCATATACTAGGGACTTATAGGTAGGTTAACTTAGCCAATTATAATTAGCCTAATTTGCATATCCATTTTACACAGAGCACAGGCCCTGGGACTGGTTAGCAGTACCCAGGGCACCATCAGAGTCAGGAAAACACCAGCATAAAGTGGAAAATGGGGGCAAAAAGTTAGGGGGCCTCTGCAATCAGCCCCAGTTTCTCACACAACCCCCCCCCCAGCCCACACGCCCAGGAGACTCAGCCCAACCCTGGGAGAGTCTTCCTGGCTTGTTAGGCGAGGAAGACAGTGAAGAAAACTGGCTGTCCCTTTGCAGGGCCTACTCTGCCTTATATCCTCCTGTCAGGGTCACTCCCTCTGGGTAGTGAAGCCATCCCAACAGTAAAAGGACCCAACCCAAACTGAAACTTCCCTCTAGGGGGGTCTTCCTCCTCTCTCTCTGCCAACTTGGGTAGTGAGGTGCCCACCTCCCCTACTCCTAACTTTGCTAGGGCAAGACCTAGCTTACCCAAAGAGGTCACCCAACACTTGAGCAACCCCACCATGACCAACAGGGTCAGGGGGCCTACTTTGCTATTGGCCTTGGGGTCTGCCTCCCAGGCCAAGTACAGTGCTGCCAGGAAGGCTAGCACCCAGCAGAGGCTACTGACAGCTGTCAGTACCCAGAACCACACCCTAAGCTCTCCACTGACAGGTGGCTGAGCTGCTTTAGGGGCATCTTTGGGGTCCTGGCACCCCTCTTGCTGTCTAGAGTGGGGGGCTACCACCTCCTGTGGCAGACACCCTCCTTCCACTCTCCCTTCTGTCAGTGCAGGGGCAACACCTTGCATCTGGACAGCTGCCTGACTACTCAGGACTTCCTTGGGGTCAGGTGAGGCCTCACCAGTGCCAACTCTGGGCTCCCCCCCTACTGGGGCAGAAGGCCTTTGGCTCCCTGGAACTCTCTTTAAGAGTGGCCTACCCTTCCTTTTCTTCTTTCCTTTTCTTGGGGACCCCTGTCTCCTAACTGTAGGGACTGACTTCCCAGGACTTTGGGTTGGGGGGGCGCCCTGGGCGACCACCCCATCTGTGACCAGACTCACCTCTGGGAGGTCATTGCCCAGGATACAATCTAGGGGAAGGTCAGCACTGACTACCACCCTAATCCAGTCAAGGATACCCTCCCTCTCTAGGGGCACTATGGCTACAGGTTTGGAGGTGACCTCCCCTGTGGCTATCCTGACTTTCTTTGTCTTTCCTGGGACATACATGTCTGGGGTCACTAACCGGTCACTCACTACAGTGTGACTGGCACAGGTGTCTCTCAGGCCAGTGGTAGGGATCCCATTCACTTGAATGTGGTGGAAGTGCCTACTCCCACCCTCAGGGATCACCAGCTTACCATCTGGTCCTGTCTCCCAGCACAATGCTAGGAGGACTTCATCATCTGAGGAATCCTCCTCTATGGCTACACTGGACAGCCCAGTGCTAACCACTTTCTTTGGACAGGCTGCATCTCCTCTGAAGTGACCTGTCTGCTGACAGTCAAAGCAAGCCCTACTGTCTAAGAGCTTTTTTAACCCTGGGTCTCCCTGTCTCTGCATGTCAGATTGGGAGTGGGATTTACTCTCCTCCTTCTTAGGGTTCTGGGGTACAGAGGGAGTCTCTGTGGTGGGCTTACCACCTCCCTCCTTAGGTTTTTGGGGACCTGTCCCCCCCTTCTTGGAGTCTCCCCCCTGGGACTTGACAACCACCCTGGTTCTCAACCACTCATCAGCTGCCTCCCCTAGCTCTCTAGGGTTGGTCAGCTTAGAGTCCACTAGATGCTGGCGTAACCTTTCTTGGATACAATTGGTCAAGATGTGCTCTCTCATGATCAGATTGTATAACCCCTCATAAGTATTAACTTTGTTGCCAATAATCCAGCCCTCTAGTGCCTTTAGTGAGGTGTCCACAAAGTCAACCCAAGACTGGGTACTGACCTTCTGGGTGTCCCTGAACTTCATTCTATATTGCTCTGGGGTCAGACCAAACTTCTTGACTAAGCACCTCTTCATACTAGGGTATGAATCTGCCTCCTCCCCCCTTAAGGTCAGAAGCCTATCCCTCCCTGAGTTGGGGACCAACTCCCACAAAAGGGAACCCCAGTATTGAGGCCTAACCCTTCTCATTTGGAGTGCCCTCTCAAAGGCCCCTAGCCACTTATCTATGTCATCCCCCTCTACATAAGCAGGAACCACCCCCTTGGGTAATCTGGGGCAAACTCCCCCACCCATGGACACCTCAGCTTCTTTATCGCTGCTTCCATCTCTTTTTTCTTTGTATGCCCACTTTTTCTTCTCTAGGGCCAGCTTCTCTGCTTCCAAAGCTATGTAGGCTAGCTGGGCTTCCAGCTCTCTTTCCCTGATGGATGGGTTCTCTCCTCCTGAAAGGACCCTCTTCCTACCACTAGCTTTGGGTCTGCCCCTAGTGACTGTATCCATTGAGGACCGTTCCTCCTCTTCCTCACTTGGGGTCTGATGCCTTTCCTCCCCTGAGTGGTTAGAGTTAGCATCCTCCCTTCTTTCTCCCTCCTCTGGAGCTTCTTCTGACTCTACCTCTTGGGCCTCAGCCCATGCTGTCAGGGATTTAATCAGGATTTCCTTCCTGAGATTAGTGGTTGCAGGCAACCCCCTCTCAATACACAACCCCCTAAGCTGGACTACTGTCAGTGTGGGTAGGCTAGCCAGATCAAGCTCCATGGTTCCCTAGTTTTGTGTCAACAAAAACTTTTTGCAAAAATTGGAAACAAGAATTTAGAAAAATTACAAAAATTCAATAATTGAAATTAATCCAAATTAATTTTAAAAAAAAAATTAAAATGAAAAATTAAAAACAATTTTTGCACTAGGACAATTTAAAGGATTTTTAATTTGTTTTATCTAAAACTGTAACGTGATATTGAACACAAGTACAGGATCCCACCGCTGCCACCAATTATGTTGGAAAATGGGTTATTGGTAGGGCAGGTAGGTACCTACACCTAGCAACAAGCCACAAACCTCCACAAAAGTACAGTTAGGTCTCAGTAAATTAATCCCAGCTCTACCCTTGGTAGCTTGGCATCGAGCGTCAAGGCTTAACTTAGGAGACAAAGTGTAAAGCATTCAAATATCACAAAACAGTAATTAAATAAAACACAGGAAACAGTTTAAAAATCCAAAACCAATTTATAAAAATAGCTTATATTTTTATCTTTAAAATGACACAAAAACGATTAAAATCGGTTCAGGGGAACCGGAGATATGAATTTTTAAAGTATTATTATTTTCTAGCGCATAGAAACAAAAAGCGCCAATCGGGTCATCTGGTTGCACCAGGACCGGGACAAAGTCAAACTTTCAGGCCGACCGCGATGGAGCCCTGCTCGGATACAGGTCGCGGGAAGCCTCGGTTAAAAAGTTACCTTCTGACTTAGTCTTTATTTTGAAGTTTTTCTTCACCGGGACGAACCTGCCAGTTGGATCCGACCTCCTGGAGCCCTTGTCCGGATACGCGAAGTCGGTTTCCTCGGTGGTGATTTCTACCTTCGGACTTAGTCGTTTTTTCGAGATGAAAATCCTTCGACCGGGGTAAACCTGGATCTTGATCCGACGTCCGTGGAGCCCTTCTCGGATACGATGGCTGGAAGGTCCCGGTCAACTTTTTACGTTCGGACTTAGTCTCTTTTTTGGATGTTTTTCTTTACCGGGACGAACCACGAAGTCAGGCCGGGTCGCGGTTGAGGCAAGCCGGCTAGAATTTCCGCGTCGGGTCGGTCACTTTATGGAGCTTTTTTCCAAAATTTCTCCAATCTTTTCCAAACTTCTGGGGCTTCACCCAGATGTTCTTTTAAGGTTCTTTTGGGGTCCACAGCTCACCCCAAGGGTCCAGAAGTTCTGTGATGGTCCTTGGGAAGTGCGGACTTCAACTCCCAGAGTGCACCTGGCGCAAACTCCTTTTTGGCCACTGGACAGTGGTCAGCTGGTCACTTTTTCAGGAGTTGGTGCAGGGGACTCTGGTTAGCAATTTTTCACCTGTAGCAAACAGGGAGTCCCTCCTTGAACCAGTGGAAGCCAGGCAAAGTCCTTCTTGTGGTGAAGCCCAAGTGTGCAGCTGGTGCAGTCTTTCTGAGTGCAGGGTCCAGGTGCAGGCCAGGGGTCCAGCAGGGCAGTCCTTCTTCTCCTTGTAGTTCCTTTCTTGTTGAATTCTGGAGGGGATCTGAGGCGTGGGTGCAGGTCTGCCAGTTTTATCCTTGCTCCTGGGTGAAAAGCAGGGGGGCCCTGGTCCTCCAATCAGGGACAGGGTCGTCCCCCTGTGATGACCACTTCCTGGGAAGTGTGGCAAAAATCCATCCCAGAAGGCAACAGTCTCTAAAAATCCAAAATGGATGAATCTGATTTTTAGAGGAGAGATCTGGCTGAGCCCACCCACTGGTGTGGCTAAAAATCATAAACACACCCCTCTCCTGCCCTCTCCTAATCTAATCAAGGGGGCACCTAGCTGTCTGGGGTTGCAGGATGTGGGGGTGTTGCTGGGTGCTCCAGATGTCCTTCTCTGCTTTGAAGACCAGTTTGGCAGCCCTCCCCCTTCCTGCTTCCCCATCTGCTGAGGGGAGATTCTCTCCCCAAAGCACATTCCTTTGTGTGAAGTCAGGCCACTTCACACCTCATTAAAGTAGCCTGGCAGAAGCTGCTGCAGGCTGGCCAATCAGAGCACAGCAGCAAAAACAATGCAGAGCTGAAATTGGCAACTTTTTAGGTAAAGTCTAAACTTTTTACCTGCACTAGTTATATTAAATCCAACAACTGGAAGTTGTGGGATTTATTATAACAATCAATTTGATACCAAATTCTTGGTATGTAACATTTAAGGAGACTTTAAAATTTTAAATAAAGTCTGCCCATTCTAGCCTATGAAGGCCATTTACTTCAATGAGGGAAAAACGAATTTGGCTGTTTTTACCTCACCAGGGCTTATAAATCTATTTTTATAAAGTCCCTGCTTATAGTTACATGGCACCCAGCCCTAGGGGCACATAGGGCACACCTTAGGGGTGACTTATATGTAAAAATAAGGTAGTTTAAGACTTTGGAAGTACCTTTAATTCCAAAGTCGAATTTGCATATAACTTTAATTTAAAAGCAGCCAGCAAGGCAGGCTTGCTTTTAAAATGACACTGGGCACCTCAGCAATGCACCTAGGTGTGCACCACCTATGCTGTGGTCCCTAAACCTACATGCCCTACCATATACTAGGGACTTATAGGTAGGTTAACTTAGCCAATTATAATTAGCCTAATTTGCATATCCATTTTACACAGAGCACAGGCCCTGGGACTGGTTAGCAGTACCCAGGGCACCATCAGAGTCAGGAAAACACCAGCATAAAGTGGAAAATGGGGGCAAAAAGTTAGGGGGCCTCTGCAATCAGCCCCAGTTTCTCACATCGTCCAATGTGTATTTATTGAAAATATTTGGTATATGTTTTTCTCATGAACAGCACCAATGACAAAGTGGCAAAGCAGTTACACATACTTATCCTACCGCTGTCACCAATGTAGGAGGCTGGCCAGGCTTATAGTGGGTACCTGTGGTACTCACACCTTGTGTCAGGTCCAGTTATCCCTTATTAGTAGATTAGAGGTGTTCCAGCAGCTTAGGCTGATAGAGGTAGCTATAGCAGAGCAGCTTAGGCTGAACTAGGAGACATGCAAAGCTCCTCCTATACCACTTATATCATATAGCACTATATCATAAGAAAACACAATATGCCAAAAGTATCTCAGAGGACATAATCCCTTAGGAGGTAAGTAATACACACAAAGTATACGCACACAAACCAAAATCAGGTAAGTAACAGTTAGAAAAGTAGTGCAAACAATGTAGAACACAATAGAATACAATAGGGAGAAATAGGCCTAGGGGCTACACAAACCATATACTCCAAAAGTGGAATGCGAACCACAAATGGACCCCTAGGCTAGTGTAGTGTGTAGAGAGTCACTGGGAGTGTAAAAAAACACTAAGGGTGTCCAAGATACCCCACCCCAAGACCCTGAAAAGTAGGAGTAAAGTTACCCTGCTAACCCAGAAAGACAGTAAAGTCGAGATAGGGGATTCTGCAAGGACAACAACTGACTGCAAAACAATGAAGACGGATTCCTGGACTTGAGGACCTGTAAAGGAAGGGGACCAAGTCCAAGAGTTACGCAAGTGTACGGGGGGGCAGGAGCCCACTAAACCCCCGATGAAAGTGCAAAAGTGCTGCCTCTGGGTGGAAGAAGTCAAAGATTCTGCAACAACGGAAGGGGCCAGGAACTTTTCCTTTGGTCAGAAGATGTCACACGGCGTGCTGGAGGACACAGAGTTGTTTCCACGCACAAAGACTGCAAACAGGCCTTGCTAGCTGCAAGAGTCGTGGTTGAGAATTTTGGGTGCTGCCAGGGCCCAGGAAGGACCAGGAGGTCGCCCCTTGGAGGAGGAGACAGAGGGGTGCCCGGCAACACAGAGAGCACATGCAGAAGCAGGCAACACTGGCAGAAGCACCTGAAGAGGCACATAGAAGATCTGAGGACAATGGTCAACTCAGAGTCAAAGAAGAGGGTCCCACGACGTAGGAGCCAAACTCAGTGAGTTGGGCAATTCAGGACGGAGTGCAGGGGACCTGGGCTAGGCTGGGCACAAAGGAAGTCTTGCAAAAGTGTACAGAAGCCCGAGCAGCTGCAGTTCACGCAGTACACAGGATTACTGTCTGGTGTGGGGCGGCAAGGACTTACCTCCACCAAATTTGGACAGAAGGGCCACTGGACTGTCAAAGATACTTGGACCCAGCTGCTGTGTTCCAGGGACCACGCTCGTCAGGGTGAGAGGGGACCCAGAGGACCAGTGATGCAGAAGTTTGGTGCCTGCGTTAGCAGGGGGAAGATTCCGTCGACCCACGGGAGATTTCTTCTTGGCTTCCAGTGCAGGGTGAAGGCAGATAGCCCTTAGAGCTTGCACCACCAGGAAACAGTCGAGAAAGCCGGCAGGATGAGGCGCTACAATGTTGCTGGTATTCTTCTTGCTACTTTGTTGCGGTTATGCAGGCATCCTGGAGCAGTCAGCGGTCGATCCTTGGCAGAAGTCGAAGAGGGAAGAGCAGAGGAACTCTGGTGAGCTCCTGCATTAATTATCTGGTGAGATACCCACAGGAGAGACCCTAAATAGCCCACAGAGGAGGATTGGCTACAGAGAAAGGTAAGCACCTATCAGGAATGGTCTCTGATGTCACCTGCTGGCACTGGCCACTCAGAGCTGTCCATTGTGCCCTCACACCTCTGCATCCAAGATGGCAGAGGTCTGGGACACACTGGAGGAGCTCTGGACACCTCCTCTGGGAGGTGCTGGTCAGGGGAGTGGTCACTCCCCTTTCCTTTCTCCAGTTTCGCGTCAGAGCAGGGCTGGGGGGATCCCTGAACTGGTGTAGACTGGCTTACACAAGGAGGGCACCATCTGTGCCCTTCAAAGCATTTCCAGAGGCCAGGGGAGACTAGTCCTCCCAGGCCCTTCACACCTATTTCCAAAGGGAGAGGGTGTAACACCCTCTCTCAGAGGAAATCCTTTGTTCTGCCTTCCTCGGACCAGGCTGCCCAGGCCCGGGGGGGGGGGGCAGAAACCTGTCTGAGGGTTGGCAGCAGCGGTAGCTGCAGTGGAGACCCCAGAAAGTTAGTTTGGCAGTACCCGGACTCTATGCTTGAGACCCGGGGATGCATGGAATTGTCCCCCCAATACCAGGATGGTATTGGGGTGACAATTCCTTGACCCTAGACATGTTACATGGCCATGTTCGGAGTTACCATTGTGACGCTACATATAGGTAGTGACCTATATGTAGTGCACACGTGTAATGGTGTCCCTGCACTCACAAAGTCCGGGGAATATGCCCTGAACAATGTGGTGGCACCTTGGCTAGTGCCAGGGTGCCCACACACTAAGTAACGTTGCACCTAACCTTTACCAAGTTAGAGTTAGACATATAGGTGACTTATAAGTTACTTAAGTGCAGTGTAAAATGGCTGTGAAATAACGTAGACGTTATTTCACTTAGGCTGCAGTGGCAGTCCTGTGTAAGAATTGTCTGAGCTCCCTATGGGTGGCAAAAGAAATGCTGCAGCTCATAGGGATCTCCTGGAACCCCAACACCCTGGGTACCTAGGTACTATATACTAGGGGATTATAAGGGTGTTCCAGTGTGCCAATCAGAATTGTTGAAAATAGTCACTAGCCTGCAGTGACAATTGTAAAAGCAGAGAGAGCATAAACACTGAGGTTCTGGTTAGTAGAGTCTCAGTGATACAGTTAGGCACCACACAGGGAACACATATAGGCCACAAACGTATGAGCCCTGGGTTCCTGGCTAGCAGAATCCCAGTGACACATATCAAACATACTGACAACATAGGGTTGTCACTATGAGCACTGGGCCTCGGCTAGCAGGCTCCCAGTGAGACAGTAAAAACACCCTAAAATATACTCACAAACAGGCCAAAAAAGGGGGTAACAAGGCTAGAAAGAGGCTACCTTCCTACAGTCACTAAAATAAAGTACCTTTATTTTTAGTAACTCTGAGTATTGTGTTTCTTGTGATATAGTGCTATATGATATAAGTGGTATAGTAGGAGCTTTGCATGTCTCCTAGTTCAGCCTAAGCTGCTCTGCTATAGCTACTCCTGTCAGCCTAAGCTGCTAGAACACTACTAATCTACTAATAAGGAATAACTGGACCTGGCACAAGGTGTAAGTACCATCAGATACCCACTATAAGCCAGCCTCCTACAGGGGTCAGAAAGCCCACCAGAGACCAGGAGAGATTTTGTTTCTAAAATAAGAGGGTGGAGGTATGGCCATACTCCCACCCCAAATAAATGGGACCAAAGTTTTTCTGCCCACCAGTGGGCAGATACGGCAATTACCCCTGATCCACACCCCGGGGGGGTACGGAAAGTCTACTAGATGTCAGAGAATTTTAAAAAAGCCAAAAAATAGTAGGGTGGTGGCTACCAACCAGTATGGGCTTGGTTATGCCCCCACCCGAGCTGAAGGGGGTAACAGTCTTTCAGCTGTCCCCCGCACACTAAAACATCTTATCCCACATCAAGCAGGAGGACACTTGATTATTTTGGGTTTTGGTATTACATTTGGGCCATGAGAGCTTGGCTAACTCTCAAAATTGTCCCACTTGGAATGGTGAGGGTTGCACTTTAAGGACTTTGGGATGCTGCCATGTAGAAATATTCACAAGCCCTAGACACATCTGGACACTAAACATCTTGGTGAGTCCAGGATGGTGTGCTTCACATGCACCCTGCAACATTTTCTTACCCACAATGCCCTGCAAACCTCCAACTTTGCTGGAAATCACACATTTTTTTCCATTTGTGTGATGGAAACTTCTGGAATCTGTAGGAATCCACAAAATTCCTACCACCCAGCATTGTCTCATCTATACCGACAAAAGTTCTGCCCCAGTTGTCAGCCTAAAAATGCTTTTTTTTCCAAATGCCCTTTTGGACATTCTTTGTTTCCTCCTCGGTTTCGACATGTTTTTGGCTCTTCCCTGTCACAGGCACTTGGCCCACCTCCAAAAGTGAGGTAACATTTTTAGCAGGAGAATAAGGGGAACGTTGGATGTTAGGAAATTTGTCTCGATGCGCTGATCCCACTCAGAAATGTGGGAAAATTTGGATTTTTTTAGCTAAATGTCACCTTTTGCTGAGGATTCTGGGTAAGAAACCACTTGGGGATCCACGCAAGCCACACCTCCCTGGACTCCCTTGGTGTCTAGTTTTCAGAAATGTCTGGGTTTGGTAGATTTCCCTGTATAGCTGCTGAGGCTCCTCTCAGATTCCAGAACTTTCTGTCCCCTAAATGTGAGGAAGAAGTGTTTTTTGGCCAAATTCTGAGGTTTGCAAAGGATTCTGGATAACAGAACCTGGTCAGATCCCCACAAGTCAACCCATCCTAGATTCCCCTAGGTGTCTAGTTTTAAAAAATGTACAGGTTTTGTAGGTTTTTCTATGTGCCGGCTGAGCTACAGGCCAAAATCCACAGCCTGGCACTCGGCAAAAAACAGCTCTGTTTTCTTTGGGAAAATGTGATGTGTCCATGTTTTGTTTTGGGGCATTTCCTGTCACGAGCACTGGGCATACCTACACAAGTGAGGTACCATTTTTATCGGGAGACTTGGGGGAATGCTGGGTGAAAGGAAATTTGTGGCTCCTCTCAGATTCCAGAACTTTCTGTCACCGAAATATGAGGAAAAAGTGTATGTTTTTGCCATATTTTGAGATTTGCAAAGGATTCTGAGTAAAAGAACCTGGTGAGAGCCCCACAAGACACCCATCCTGGATTCCCATAGATGTGTAGTTTTAAAAAATGCACAGGTTTGGTAGGTTTACCTGGATTCCGGCTGAGCTAGAGGTCAAAATCTACAGCTAGGGACTGTCAGATTTCAATGGAAAAATGTGATGTGTCCATGTTGCGTTTCCTGTCACGAGCATTAGGCCTACCCACGCAAGTGAGGTACCATTTTTATCGGGAGACTTGGGGGAACACGGAATAGCAAAACAAGTGTTATTGCCCCTTGTCTTTCTCCACATTTTTTCCTTCCAAATGTAAGAAAGTGTGTAAAAAAGAGGTCTTTTTGAGAAATACCCTGTAATCCACATGCTAATATGGGCACTGTAGGAGGCTGGCCTGGTTTGTAGTGGGTACCTTGGGTCCTTACACCTTATACCAGGTCCAGTTATCCCTTATCAGTAAAGTAGTAGTGTTCTAGCAGCTTAGGCTGATAGAGGTAGCTATAGCAGAGCAGCTTAGGCTGAACTAGGAGACATGAAAGCTCATGCAATATCACTTTTATTTACACAGTACTTATACACAAGTAAAGACAATACTCAGTGTTACCAAAAATAAAGGTATTCATTTAGGTGACACAATACCAAAAATATCTTAGAGACAATACTCCTTCTGGAGGTAAGTATTATACACAATATATACACTGGACACCAAAATTAGACAAGTAAATAGTCATAGAACAATGCAAACAGTAGGAGATCCTATAGAATGCAATGGGAGAAAATAGGTCTAGGGGCAACACAAACCATACACTAAAAAAGTGGAATGTGAATCACAAATTCCCCCCTAGACAAGTGTAGTGTGTGCAGAATCGCTGGGAGAGTAAGAATATAGGAAAGGTAAGTAAATTCTCCCACCCCAGAGCCCAGAAAAGCAGGAGTAAAGCACTGCAAGTTTCCTTAGAACACACTACACCTCGTTTTGGGGATTTTGCAGTAGCCAACCTAGTCTGCAAAGAACAACTGCTGGATTATTGGACCTGAAGACCTTCAAGGGAAGTGAACCAAGTCCAGAAGTCGAAAGAAGTTCCAGGAAGGACAGGAGCCCCTGCCAACTTAGAAGAGGGTGCAAAAGAAGAGTCCCCAGTTATTGGAAGACTGCAGAAATGCACCCTAGAAAGAGGCCAGCAGGTTTCTACATGATGCAAAAGATGTCCCATGGCGTAAAGATCACTGCAGATGAGATTCTGTGTTGGAAGTCACCAACAAGCCTTGGCTATGACAAAAGTGTGTTTTTCATAAAAATGGCGCTGGATGGACCCAGGAGGGACCTGGCGGCCTCAACTCTGTGTGAGGAGGAAGAGGGGACTCTCAGCACTTTAGAGAGCCCTCAGGATTTCAGCCAGCACCCCTGAAGCCACAGGATCTGGGTTGAAAGGAGATGCAAAATTTGGTTGATGCAGCACAACAAACGAATGTCCCACACCGCCGGAGAACAACTCAGCAAATTGAGCATCACAGGGTAGAGTGCTGGAGACCTAGGCCAGGCTGTGCGCAAAGGAATTTTGCAAAGAGTGCAGAGAGGCTTCAGAAGGTGAAGAAGACACAATACACAGGGATACCATTGTTCTTGGGGAAGGCTAGGTCTTACATCCTTCACATTGCATCAGCAGGACCTCAGGACAGTCTATGTCGATGATGTCCACCCTCTGTCTCTTTAGCAGCATGCTTGTTGCCGTGAGAGGAGTCCCAGGGTACCAGTCATCGACTTGGAAGGTGCCTGCTTGGAGCAGGGGAGTGACTCCGTCGCTCCACGGGAGATTTCTTCGGTCCTTCTGGTGCAGAGTGAAGACAGGGAGTCCCCAGAGCATGCACACAATGGAAACTGTTGCAGTTGCTGACTTGAAGCTGAGGTTGCTGAAGAAAAGTGTCTCTTGTAAACACTTTGTTGCAGTTACAACGTTTCTTGGAGCAGGCTGCAGTTGATCTGAGGTCAGTAGAGTCTGAAGTGGTTGCAGAGGATTCCTGAAGGAAACCTGCAAGCAGAATCTGAAGAGTACCCACAGGAGAGACCCTAAATTGCCCTGAGAGGGGTAGTGGCTACCTTATCAGCTATGGACCTATCAGCAGGGGTCTCTGACGTCACTGCACCCATGAGGTGGTGGTGGATAGGGGAGTTGTCACTCCCCTTTCCTTTGTCCAATTTCACGCCAGATCAGGGACGGGGGATCCTTGAACCGGTGTAGACTAGAATATGCAAAGAGGGCACCATCTGTGCTCTTCAAAGCATTTCCAGAGGCTCTGTGAAGATACCCCTCCCATGCTGGTAACACCTATTTCTGAAGAGAGAGGGTGTAACACCCATCTCCCAAAGGAAATGCATTGTTCTGCTGTCCTGAGTTTGAGCTGCTCAAGCAACAGGAGGCAGAAACCTGTCTGTGAGGTGGCTGCAGCTGGGGCTGCCTGGGAAACCTCAGAAGGCTGTAGGAGCAATGCAGGGGGTCCTCTAAGGATCCCCCAAAGTGCATGGAATCATACAACCAATGCTTGCAAAAGTATTGGGGTATGATTCCAACATGTTGGATACCAAACACGCCTAGGTTTGGAGTTACCATTGTGTAGCTGGGCCTCCTTGCAATTTGCTACACTAGCATCAACATTTTTTACGCTATAGTATCAAAGTGTCAGAAATTTTGACGTTATTGTTCCAACTACTGCCGTGGTGCACCCTTTCTTAAATACTGTGTACACATGTTGACATTTCAAGTTAAAATGGGTGCAGTTACAGTTGGGATGCGTCAACTGCCCAGAGGGAGTGACCCTGACAGGAGGATGTAAGGCAGAGTAGGCCCTGCAATAGTACAGCCAGTTTTCCTCACTGTCTTCCTCGCCTGACAAGCCATGAAAACTCTTCCAGGGTTGGGCTCAGTCTCCTGGGCATATTGACTGGTGGGGAGGGGTTGTGTGAGAAAACTGGGCTGATTCCAAAAGCCCCCTCACATTTTGCCCTCAAATTTACCTGAGGCTTGTGTTGTCTTGCGCTGATTGTGCCCTGGGCACTGCAATCTATTCCCAGGGTCAGTGCTCTGTTTAAAATGGTATATGAAAATAAGGCCTAATTATTATTGGCTCTGACAGCTGATCTAAAAATCGATAGTGTATGGTAGATCATGTCGGTTTGGGGCCCCTAGTGTAGTTAGGGCTGCCTCTCAGGTTGCTTATGAATTAAATTTCACCCCAAATTTGACTTTGGAATAAAAAGTACTTCCAAAGTCCTGAACTACCGTATGTTTACATAGAAGTCACCCCTAAGTTCTGCCTTACATGACCCCAGGTTTCAGCACAGTGTAAATATAAGCAGTGACCTTGTAAAAGATATATAGCCTGTGGAGCTAATGTACTGCAATAGGGGAAATAAATGTGTCTGTTTTCTCTCACCAGGGCTTATAAAGTCCCTGCTTATAGTTACCCTTGGCAGGAAACTACATCTTGGTCTGTAACATCGCTTTCTGTAATTTGGTGTAAATCAGTTTAAGAATTGTAGATGTTAAATGAATGGGGCTTCAACCACACTTTGACCAATAGTTGAATTTCTTGCACAACTTTACACATTGCGAGTAACTTAATGCTGACTTCTTTGTGCCACGCTACCAGTTGATTAAGCACAGGTTTGTTTATTAGACTTTTTGAGATGCTCTCTGACAAGGATTTTGGTGCTTTCAACCATCTCAGTCAATAACCTAATTTCTTGCACCTACATAGATCACTTGGCAGTTGGACACTGGCTCTCTAAATTTCTAAAAGCAATTCAACAGTGTTTTTGTTCAGACGTTGATTGCTAGTGACTGTGCAGATTCACACATACTCTATCCTGAACTAATAATATTAGCAATCAGCCGCTGATTAAAAATGGTTTTAAAATCTTATGATTTGTTAACATATCTCCATTGATTTTATTAGTAAAATTAGGGAAGCAACACAGTAGACTTTAAGTATTATTGTTACTGGATAAAACAGATATCCTCCTAAGTGGCACCACCTTTATAGAGTATTTTAGTTAAAAATTCTTATTCCAAGATGAATCCAGGCTCCCAGCTGACCATAGAATAATGGACCCTGCAGGAGATCTGACTCAAGAAAGACTAAGGGGGTCATTTTGATTTTGGCGGGATGCCCCACTGCCAACTATGCCTGTGGTCAACGGAAGACCACCAGTGGCAGCGGCTGGCATCCTGCCAAATGATGGCACATGGAGCCTCACTGCCATTGATGATGGTGAGGGCCACCATGCGCCATGCTGATGGTCGGTTGCGGACGCTGCTCCACCTTCACCGCCCCTTCAGTCCAGACACCACCACGCCTATAATGATGCATTCATAGGTGTGGCAGTGTATGGAGAGGCAGAGATACTCCCCGAGTAGCGCAGTGGAAAAGGTAAGTGCTGTCTGAGAGGGAAGGGGGAGGGGTGTTCGTGAGTATATGTGTGGGGCGGATGTGTGTCTGAGTGTATGTATGCGTGTGCGAATGTAGATGAATGGGTGCATGAGGATGTGGGGGGTTAGGGATTGGGGGGACCTGTAGGTAGGGGTTGGGGGTAGGGGATGGTGAGGGGCGAGCGGGGGGCCTACATGGGGTTTTGGGGATGGAGGGTTGGGGGTTGGTTTTCGGGGTTCAGGGGGGTGGCTGCGGATCTAGGGGCTTTTTGTAGTGGCAAGGGGGGCAGGCGTGTCACACACAGGTGACGGGAATGAGTATTCCTGTCACCCGTATGCTTTCCGCCAGGGATTACCTGGCGGGGTGTAGGAGGCTGGCCTGGCTTATAGTGGGTACCTGATAGTACTTACACCTTGTGCCAGGTCCAGTTATCCCCTATTAGTAGATTAGTAGTGTTCTAGCTAGGCTGATAGAGGTAGCTATAGGAGAGCAGTTTAGGCTGAACTAGGAGACATGCAAAGCTCCTACTATACCACTTATATCATATAGGTACTATATCATAAGAGACACAATATTCAGGATTACTAAAAATAAAGGTACTTTATTTTAGAGAAAATTTTCCAAAAATATCTCAGAGGATATACTCCCTTAGGAGGTAAGTAAAATACACAAAATATACACACAACCAAAATCAGGTAAGTAAAACAGTCAGAAAGTAGTGCAAACACTGTAGAATACAATAGGATGCAGTAGGCCAAGGGGCAACACAAACCATATACTAAGAAAGTGGAATGCGAACCACAAATAGACCCCTAGGCTAGTGTAGTGTGTAGAGCGTCACTGGGAGAGTAAGAAAGCACTTAGAGTGTCCAGGATACCCCACCCCAAGACCCTGAAAAGTAGGAGTAAAGTGCTACTTCCCCAGAAACACACCACTAAACTTCTGATAGAGGATTCTGCAAAGACCACAACAGACTGCAAAGCACTGAAGACGGATTCCTGGACCTGAGGACCTGTAAAGGAAGGGGACCAAGTCCAAGTGTCACAAAAGTGTCCAGGGGGGGCAGGAGCCCACTAAACCCCAGATGAAGGTGAAAAATGGCTGCCTCTTGATAGAAGAAGCTGAAGATTCTGCACAAATAAAAGGCACTAGGAACTTCTCCTTTGAGCTGAAGATGTCCTATGGAGTGCTGGAGGATGCAGACTTGTTTCCTTGGAGAAATACCACAAACAAGCCTTGCTAGCTGCAAAGGTTGCAGTTAAAGAAAAAGGGTGCTGCCCGGGTCCAGGAAGGACCAGGAAGTCGCCACTTGGAAGAGGAGACATAGGGGGCCCTCAGCAATAAAGAGAGCCCATGCACAAGAAGGCATCACCCGCAGAAGATCTTGAACATGGGTTCAAGAGGACTGAGCATGGCAGTCATCTCAATACTACAAAAGAGTGTCCCACAAAGGCGGAGGTCAACTCAGGGAGTTGAGCAGTACAGGACGGAGTGCTGAGGATGTGGGCTAGGCTGTGCATGAAGGATTTCTTGGAACTGTGCACAGAAGCCCTAGTAGCTGCAGTTCACATGGTGCACAGGATTACTGTCTGGAGAGAGGAGGCAAGGACTTACCTCCTCCAAATTTGGACAGTTGGACCACTGGACAGTCTGGGTCACTTGGGTCTACCACTTGTGTTCCAGGGGCCATGCTCGTCAGGGTGAGAGGGGTCCCAGAGCACCGGTGATGCTGAAGTTTCGGTGCCTGCTGGAGCAGGGGAAAGATTCTGTTGACCCTCGGGAGATTTCTTTGTGGCTTCCAGTACAGGATGAAGGCAGGCATCCCCAAGAGCATGCACCACCGGGAAATAGTCAAGAAAGCCAGCAGGATTAGGCGCTACAATGTCGCTGGCAGTCTTCTTGCTAATTTGTTCCAGTTTTACAGGTGTCCTGGAGCAGTCAGCAATCGATCCTTGGCAGAAGTCGAAGAGAGAGGTGCAGAGGAACTCTGGTGAATCCTTGCAAGTTGTTATCTGAGGAAAATCCCACAGGAGAGACCCAAAATAGCCCTCAGAGGAGGATTGGCCACCTAGTCAGGTAAGCACCTATCAGGAGGCGTCTCTGACGCCTCCTGCTGGCACTGGCCATTCCAATAGCCCCAGAGTGCCCTCACACCTCTGGAGCCAAGATGACAAAGGTCTGGGACACACTGGAGGAGCCCTGGGCATCACCCCTGGGGTGGTGATGGACAGGGGAGTGCTCACTCCCCTTTCCTTTGTCCAGTTTCACGCCAGAGCATGGTTCCCTCAACCGATGTAGACTGGCTTATTCAAGGAGGGCAACATCTGTGCCCTTCAAAGCATTTCCAGAGGCTGGGAGAGGCTACTCATCCCCAGCCCTTAATACCTTTTTCCAAAGGGAGAGGGTGTAACACCCTCTCTCAGAGGAAATTCTTTGTTCTGCCTTCCTGAGACTGGGCTGCCCAGACCCCAGGATGGCAGAACCCTGCCTGTGGGTTGGCAGCAACAGTAGCTGCAGAGAAAACCCCAGAGAGCTAGTTTGGCAGTACCTGGGGTCCATAGTGGAGCCCCGGGGATGCATGGGATTGGCACCCCAGTACCAGATTTGGCATGGGAGGGCAATTCCATGATCTTAGAAATGTTACATGGCCATATTGGGAGTTACCATTGTAAAGCTACATATAGGTATTGACCTATATGTAGTGCACACGGGTAATGGCATCTCCACACTCAGTCCGGGAAAATTGCCCTGAATTATGTGGGGGCATCTTTGCTAGTGCAAGGGTGCCTTCACACTTAGTAACTTTGCACCTAACCTTCAGCAAGTGAATGTTAGACTTATAGGTGACTTACAAGTTACTTAAGTGCAGTGAAAATGGCTGTGAAATAATGTGTGCGTTATTTCACGCAGGCTGCACTGGCAGTCCTGTGTGAGATTTGTCTGAGCTCCCTATGGGTGGCAAAAGAAATGCTGCAGCCCATAGGGATCTCCTGGAACCACAATACACTGGGTACCTAGGTACCATATACTAGGGAATTATAAGGGTGTTCGATTGTGCCAATTAGAACTGGTGAAAATGGTGACTAGCCTATAATGACAATTTTAAAGGCAGAGAGAGCATAAGTACTGAGGTCCTGGTTAGCAGAGCCTCAGTGACACAGTTAGTCACTACACAGGTACATAAATTCAGGCCACAAACTATGAGCACCAGGGTCTTGGCTAGCAGGATCCCAGTGAGACAGAAAAAAACAAACTTACATACATGTAAAAATGGGGGTACATGCCAGGCAAGATTGTACTTTCCTACATGGGGTATCCCGCCAGGAAATCCCTGGTAGAAATGGGATCAAAATCCCACCACCGGTCTGGCATCCAGCACCGGATCGAATGTGCCTAATGTCGGCCTGGCGGTCGATTCTGGCCTTGCGGTGGGTGGTAGTGAACTGGCTGAAAAGCACTACTGTGTTGAGAATATGGCAGTCTGGTAATGACCGCCACCGCCGGTGTGGCGGTCCAGACAGCCATGTTCATAATGACCGCCTATAAACCTAGAAGCCTGTCCCAAGGAGTAAGACACAGAGGACTAACCAAGAGGAACTTTTACAGCACTTGGAAAATGTTGGGACAGATAAAGGTTTTCTCCCCCAGTGCCCTAGAACAAGGTGCTTAAGGTTGCCCTTGGAGGTTGCAACTAAACCTGCCCAGCTACATCCTCTAGCCATGCTCTACCATAGGATTTTGAATTAAAAAAATAACACAGTTCAAAAGAAAATCTTTGGACTGAAGAGAGCCCACAACTCTATTCAACCCACTGAGCAAACATGGTACCTAGAAAATCCAAGCACATTTTGCTCAAACTTTTTGCCACCAAAATCAATTGCTTAAGCAGGATCTCAACAATTACATTTGCGGCTAAATCTGAAGGTAAAAATGTTGATTGTGTTAGATCTGACAGCCTTGGGATGTTCTTCCCCCAAACATTTTGCCTGTATGCCTCATATTTTTCTGATTTTGTTTTGTTGGATTTAGGACTGTGAGCACTGAACCACTCAAGGCATGGCTCTTCGACTGAACTCCTACTACACCCAGTGTCTTGAAACCCTCACGGGTGATTAGCAGTGCTTGATTAATTGATTGATTGATTGACTGCTGACCACTGCTAATATGCATGTGATCTCTCCCGAAAACATGGTTTGATTGGTATATACCTAACTGGCATATTTAATTTACTCATAAGTCCCTGGTAATGTGCACTACCTGAGATCAGGGCTTGTAAATTAAATGCTAATAGTGGATCTGCAACACTGCTTGTGCCACCCACTTAAGTAGCACTTTAAAACATTACTTCAGGTTAGCCATTGTAACCTGAATGCCGTGTTACACTGCCATGTCATAATGGCATTTAAAACCCATTGTAAAGCCTTAAACTCCTCTTTTATTACATAAAGGTCACCCCTAGAGTAGGCCTGAGGTAACCCCTAGGCAAGATACTATGTAAGTAAAAGGCACAATATATACTTTTGAAGTTTAAATGTCCTCGTAGTGAGAAAAGCTCAAATTTATTTTTCACTACTGTGAGGCCTACTGTTAGGGTTTGTGCACAGAAAAGAGCATGTCCCCTCTCACTGCACTAGTGGGTTCTGTAATAGCTCCCTTTTAAACTTACTATTGAAAGCCTTTCTTGTTATCTCACCTTCCCCCCCCCCTAGGCTTCTGTGTATGTTGTTTAATGTGCTGTTTTGTTTACACATTGGGCCTTGCTTTTACCAAGGCTCCTTTAAAACACTCCTCTCTAGGCCATGTGTTAATTTAACTCATTTGCATAATAACTGAAACTCTGCACACCTTTCAAGAACATGTGCAGCATGTGAGGACCACACCCAGCTCTTCAAACCACACCCAGCTCTGCACACCTTTCAAGAACATGTGCAGCATGTGAGGCCCACACCCAGCCCTGTCTATAAAAGGCAGCCCTAGAGCCTCGCCCAGTGCTTGTGCTCGTCTACCTCCCGCTTACCTGAGGACAGATCCCTCGGCGCTGGCACTCCTGCTCTCTACAGACTTTCATTGGCTTCAATGGGCGCAGCTGCTGGCTCTTCCTTCTTCCGGTTTCTGGTTCCTCCTTGCCTCAGCCTCTCTCCTACAAGCAACCTACAAAAGAGAAAGAAGACAAGGTTAGACTGATCAGTATCATTTGCCAGCAACAAGTAAGTGCAAAACTTTTATTACCTGAACGAACTTTGACAACAATTTCTGGATTCGTGTATAGACAATTTGAAACAAGATACCTTCCACGAACATTGTGATTCAAACTCTTTGTTACAACAATACTTTGCGGAACTTTGTGAAGCAAACATTTTTTTATGGAACTTTTAAGAATCGAACCGTGGAAACTATTAACAGCAAGGCAAACAGTAAATCAAGGACTTGCACAAATTACATGCTGTATTTTGACGTAAGAGTACAGTATTTGTTTTATAAAAGATTCTGGAAATATGGGAAAAGTGAGTCTGCTATTGGCAATTTAGGCTTTAGTTATATTAAGATGAATGTTTGATATTGATAATTCTGATAACGGTATTTGTTTAATGTTTTAGAAGCTTTAGAGTAATAGAAAGCACATCCCAGAGCAGTAACACATTCCAAACCTGGAAACTAGAGACCAGGATCCAAGAGGTACTTTTAGAAGAAAATTTCTAATAAATAAGGGGATAGTCAGGAACCCAGTTAGGAATAGGATGTACTTATCTGTTCTTTGTTTATGTTTCATTAGGCACCAGTTTCTACCGAAGTCAGAGAGGGCCGCAGATTTGTGCAGCACTTCAACAGTGGAAACGCAAGAACGCTGTTGTCTCTTTATTTTATTTTATCCACTTCCCCCCTTCCCTTGAGCTTCTGTTCTTAGTGCACTGTTTTAAAAACTAGTGTGCTGGAACAAGCAGTTTCAGGGTGGGGTCGGATTGTCTTCAACCTCCATCAGAACTGAACAAGGACTCAGGTGAGCTGGGCTTTGACACCTACCCCTCCCATAGGATAACATTGGGGATTTCTTTATTACATTTAATAAGTTGTAATTCCTGATTGGCAGAGGGAGACCTGTCTTGCAATGACAAATCCTCTTTAATGAAAAGGTCAGATTTATTGTTACAATTTTGAAAATCCCACTTTTAGAATGTTGATATTTTCCTGCTTTTAGCCGTTTGTCCCGACAGCCTATCTCCAATAAACATCTGGGGTAGGTGACAGCTGGGCTTCTGAATTCTCCCTAGACAGCTACACACAAATGGAGTTTAGGTGTGAATGATATGCCATGCTGGCCTTAGACTTACACCTCAATAGGCTGTGTCTTGACCCCACATAAATGACTGCTTAAACCCCTGCAGTGAGTCTGGGGACAGGGCAGGAAAGGAGGCCCTCTGTGCCCTTGACAGCCCTTCCTCAAAGATTCATCCACTTCAAAAGCACCACTGGGAATATGAACTGGATCTCGACCCTATCAACTCAGTTCACTTCTAGACCTGTGGATACTCTGCCAGGAAGAAGGGCTATTATGCTGTGACAGGGACTGCTACTCTGCTGGACTGCTGTTCTAAAAGAATTGCTTTCTTGCTGTGCTGACCTGCTGACCTCTTTGCCCCAGTGAGAAGGACTGGACCCACATCACTTGAAGACAGAACCAGAGTGACTTAAAGGGCTTGCTGGCTTGCCTTCTGTTCTTCTGAATTCTCAGGACAAAAACGTCTTTCAACTTATCACCTACAGCACTTGGTCTCTGCCAGCTACGAGTCTTTTCCCTGCCAAGTGGTGCCAATCTATTCCTGGGCCCTTGGAATTGGGCATAAAGTGTTACATTGGTCCAGAATGAATGCATTGGCACCTTTGTTCTGCTCAGAACTGGTGCACATCTCTTGCCCTTGGTTCAGACCTTTAGCACTGGAGTGGGCCTTTAATGGCATGTTGAGTTCACTACAGTGGGATATAAGGGTATGTTAACTTCTAAGGTGGTGATACAATCATATATAATCATCCAAATCTATTACCACCCACATCTACAACTCCATTTCATGCCAAAAGCTAAATGGTGCCTGCTTCATAATACTGCTATTGCAACACTTTAGCTGAAAACACTTCTGATGTCCATGCCTGAAATTTCTGCAATGACCTTAACTGGAAATTGTAAACCCAACATTATCATAGACTTTACAGAACCCAACAATGAAATGTTTCTAAGCAACGCACAGTCAAACAAAGTGTCCAGAAAAGAATTGAACCCACATCTGCAACACATGTTATGCATGTATTCCAACCCTTTGGCCATAGGATCAAATTTTCTTCTATCATATAATAGAACCAATTTCTGAATTATGTACATGCAAAGTGTGGAAAGTGGATTATTATTAAGGCCTCGTTTGTATCTACACTTAGTAATAGGTGACAATCTCACATTTGGTCCAGTCAAGCCCAGAGTGTGCATTTGATAATGTCCTTGCGGGTGCAACCCTTCTGGTGCAGACCAGGGTTTCAGCAGGACAGTCCTTCATCTCCAGTCTTTTTCTTCCAGCAGGGGCCTAAAATGCTGGGCAGCTCTGCCATATCTAACCTTTGCTCCTGGGTTGGCAAGCATTGGGGCACCACTGATTAATGGGGTGCAGAGTGCCAGAGACTGAATAATCAGGAAAGGGTACTACAGGGCTGACTTTAGTAACTTTCAGAAATACATCTAAAACTCTTTCTCTGTACTAGTTATAATACGTCCAACACTGGCAAGTTGTTGGATTTAGTCTGGCCTTTAATTTGATATCAAATGAATATTTACTTTTGTAGTGGAAATGATACTTTAATATTTTTAAGTAAAGACTCCATATGTTAGCCTACGGAGCTAATGGGGAAAAATGAATTTGACTGTCATTTTCTCACCAGGTCTTATAAAACATCTTTTATAAAGTCACTGCTTCTGTTTACACTGCACCCAACCATGGAGGTACCTACGACAGACCTTAGGGGTGACCTTTATGTAAAATAAGGTAATACGAGACGCTGGAAGTATTTTTAATTCCAAAGTCGAATTTGGGAATAATGTTACTTTCAAAGCAGCCAGCAATGCAGGTCTGCCTTTAAAATGACACCAGACCCACCAGCAGTGCACCTATGGGGCCCTAACTACCCTGGGGTCCCTAAACCTTCATGCCTTACCATATACTAGGGACTTATACGTAGTTTATCAAAACCAATTGTAATTATGCCTAATTTGCGTATACCATTTTAAAAGGTGCACAGGCCCTGGGAATGATTAGCAGTGCCCAGGCCAAAGTGAGAGTCAGTAACCGCCAGTATCTGTTTGGGGTTATCAGGGCCAAAAGGATGACATTCTCACACAAAGGTTGTCTTAAATTATCCTGTATGTCAGAAAGTCTGTTTAACTTTTTACTATCACATACTTAAACCTTTATATGCAAATGTATCATCTCCAGTTTCCATGTTAATAAAATGTTGTATGACATTTTTTATCAGTATTGTGGCCATATATCACAGTTCCCAAAGTTCTATCCAATATGTCTCTTTAGGACCACGTTTATGTGCACTGTCTCCTACTCTGCATTGTTTTGGTATGTGGTCAATCCCTCATATTGAAATCTGGCTCATCTACACCATTTTATGTTGACCTGCAATGTTTATACTGATTGGAGATCCACTGTCTTTATTCCGTATAGAGTTCAGAGAAAGATATACAGGTATTTTGTGTCTTGTGTTGCACAGCCCTTTCTCATGGGATCACATGGTTTATCGGGTGTTCAGTGGAGTGGAATGGTTGTCCAGTAGCTGGTGTTGGGAATCATGGATCATCCAGCATCTCTTGTGGGAGTCCTAGTCATATTAAACACAGTTACACCTTATGTTGCTGCTCAGGGGTATCTGGATTGCTTTCCATTTGTGTCTTCCAAATCTAAAGCTGCACCCTCTCCGCACACCTAATTCTAGCTTTATGATAATTCCTTCTCACATGGAGATAATCATTGTGCCCCTATAACATTGTTGAGGTGTACTGAAAGGGTCTCCATCCATCTCAACCCACTATGCCAGATCTTTCACTCATGATTCTAGAGCTAGTGTCCATGTTGATGACTAAGCCATGTAGCTACCTGTCTTTGAACAAGCAGGCATGTCAGATTGGTAAATATGTGCTTCTGTTTTTAAGTTTTCACTGTTTTATAGAGGCTCAATATGCTTAACTGGAGTGAATGGTTGTAGTTCCTACCCTTCACTTCTTGCACCAGCAATGAGTCAGTTTTGGGCAAACCACAAACATATGAGCAACATCTGTGTCTATCTGTTTGCACCAAAGGCACTCACTTGAGGCAGTTATGCATTTTCTGTGTCATTTATTAGGTGACTAATGTGCTCAACATTTAAATTTGAATCAATTTAAATCTACCATCATTCATGAATCCTGAAGGATATTCAGTCATCTTGAACTATTCTTTGGGTGATAGTTGCCTGTTTGGGTCATATTTACACAACTTCCTTGTTCAACTATTCCTTTCAATCTGTTGAAAAACACTGCAATATACAAACATGACTGCTTTCCTGGACCTGCAGGACAATACCATACCTTGGAGCATGGTATGTGTTGATAGTTCAACATTCCCTTGCTTTCAAATGGACTTTGTTAGTCAGTGCATGATATATTACAAAATGGTCTACTGGCACGTGTGTAGTCTGCCTAATTCATCAAACTGCTGGAATCTGTGATTGCTGTAAAGGTCCCTTAGGTGCACTATACTGGCATTACTCTAAGATGCTGTGGACCCCACTACATCTAAGCAAGGATGCATCCACAGATGCTCAAGAGAGTACACCAATTCTGTTTTTGCACAAATGAGGTATCATTTCCAAAAATATTAGCCACATCCGGTAGTCTAGATTGTTGTTGTGTGTTGGAAGTTGTTATATTAGTACTGTTGTTGTGTGTTGGAAACTATTATATGAGTAAGGGCAAGAATGTGTCTACTAATATACCAATTTCCAACACACAACAACAGTATTAATATAACAATTTCCAACACACTAAGGGCCTCATTTTGAGGCCGGCGGGCGGCGGTCGCCGCCCGCCTGGTGGGAACCGCCATATGGCCGCTCCGCGGTCGAAAGACCACGGAGGCCATTGTGGCTTTCCCGCTGGGCTGGCGGGCGACCGCCAGAAGGCCGCCCGCCAGCCCAGCGGGAAACCCCTTCCCACGAGGAAGCCGGCTCCGAATGGAGCCGGCGGAGTGGGAAGGGTGCGATGGGTGCAGAGGCACCCGTCGCGAATTTCAGTGTCTGCTAAGCAGACACTGAAATTCAAAGTGGGGCCCTCTTACGGGGGCCCCTGCAGTGCCCATGCCATTGGCATTGGCACTGCAGGGGCCCCCAGGGGCCCAATGACACCCCTCACCACCATCCTGTTCCTGGTGGTCGGAACCGCCAGGAACAGGATGGCGGTGAGGGGGTCGGAATCCCCCATGGCGGCGCAGCAAGCTGCGCCGCCATGGGGGATTCCTCAGGGCAGCGGAAAACCGGCGGGACACCGCCGGTTTTCCTGTTCTGACCGCGGCCATACCGCCGCGGTCAGAATGCCCTGCGGAGCACCGCCAGCCTGTTGGCGGTGCTCCCGCCGACCCCGGCCCCGGCGGTCATGACCCCCTTAGTAATAACACTATAATCACAAGAAAGGTCTGGATCAAGGTCTCAATAAATTAATCCTTGTTCAACCCTTAGCTTGACACGCGAGCAGTCTGGCTTACCTTAGGAGACAGGTGTGGAAGGCCTTTAATATCAACAAAGCAGTAAATGAGTAAAGCACAACACATGATAAATATTGAACACCAATTGATAGATATAGGAAATATTTTTATATTTACATTGACACCAAAACAACAAAAATCCAATGTATGGAACAGGAGATATGAATTTTTAAATAATAAATAAAAGAATTATAATTTCTAGTGCCTAAAAATGAAAAGTGACAACCGTGGCTATCTGGTTGCAACTGTCTATGTCAAAGTTTAAGTTTGAGGCAGACTAAAGTGGAGCCAAAGTCGGATATGCTTAGAAGTAGACCTCTGTCAAAATGTTACCTTTGAATTTAGTCACTTTTTTGGTTCTTTTTTTCTTAACATTGAGTCGGTCTCTTCAGAAGGCCATATTTTGAGTAGACGAGAGAAGCTTGCTCCAGCTCAAGGCCTCTATGAGGTCCTGAAGTTACGGGTCCATCACCTTATGGAGTCTTTTTTTCAAAAGTTCTCAAAATGTCATCAAACATCTGAATCTTCCTTCAGAATGTCTTTTTAGAGTCTTGAATGGTCCACAACACCAGCCAAGGTTCCAGATGCTCTGAGTTTCTCCTTGGAGAGTTAGGACTACTATTCCCACAATGCACCTGGTCTAGTCTTCAAAAGCCCACTGGACGCTCGTCAGCTGGGCTTTTCTTGCAGTAGTTCACACAGGGGACTCTTGATAGTTCCTTTGTACCTTTTGCTTTTAGTGAGCCCACTCTTTAATCCTTTAAAGCAAGGCAAAGTTCTTGTTTTGTGCAGCCCAGAGTATGCTGCAGGTGTAGTCCTTGTGAGTACAGTCTTCCTAGTGCAGACCAGGTGTTCAGCAGGGCAGTACGTCTTCTTTTTATTGCTTCCAGGCAGGTATCTGAGGTGCTAGGTAGCTTTTGCACTTTTATCCAGGTTTCCGGGCTGGCAAGGAGGAGGATGGATTATAGGATACCGCCCTCTGTGATGATCACTTTATGTGAAGTGTGGTACATTTTTGTCTCAGAAAGCACTGACTCATAAAAATCCAAAATGGAGAAAATCTCTGTTTTGGAGGTTGGCTAAGCCCACCCACAGCTATGGCTAGCTTTTCCCAACACTTCCCTTCCTAATTTAATTAGAGAGGCTTCCACCTGCCTGGGGGTACAAGAAATGGGGGAGGTCTGGTTTGTGTTCTAAATGTCTCACCTCCATTTGGAGACCAGTTTGGCTCCCAGTCCCCATCCTGCTCTTGCATATGCTGCTTCAGATCGCCTCCCACCAGTTGGTTCCTTTGTCTCAGCCCAGGACACTTCACATCTCATTAGTGGCCAGCCTGACCAATCAGGAGACTCATACAGGGCTAACTTCAGCTAACCTTAGGAAAGAGTTCTAAACGTCTTTCTTTGTCATAGTTATTGGATTTATCTTAATTTTGACACTTTGAATCCTATTTTATCTCTTTTCTATCAAAAGATAGACTTTATTATTTTTAAATAAAGCCTTCCCACGTTAGACTATGGAGCGACTGTGCTTAGCAGTTTTTCCCTCACTAGGGCATAGAAAACATCATTTATAATGTCACTGTTTATAAATACAAGGCACCCTCACTTTGGGGTCTCTAGGGCAAACCTAATGGGTGACATATGTAAAAATAAAGTTGTTTGAGACTTTGGAAGTGCTTTTGATTCCAAAGTCAAATGTGAGCTTAAAATGGCAGCAGACACCACAGCAGTGCAACCATAAGCATTGTAACTGTTCTAGAGACCCTCAACCTACATGTCTACCATACACTAGGGACCTATAGGTTAGTGCAAATTATAATTATACCTAATGACCATATACCTTTTTTTAGAAATGGGGTCTTTGGTTGGCAGTCAGGTTACCCCCGTCCAAGCAAGGACCCTCACTCTAGTCAGGGTAAGTCACACACAATCCAAATTATCCTGTGCCCACCCTCTGGTAGCTTGGCACTGAGCAGTCAGGCTTAACTTAGAAGGCAATGTGTAAAGTATTTGTGCAATAAATCATACAATAACACCATGTAGCACAACAAAAATATACCACGCAGTGTTTAGAAAAATATATAATATTTATCTGATAAGATGCAGGTCAAGACGATTAAAATGCAATAAGTATATGTTCAGATATCACTGTAAAAGTGATATAAAGGCCCTCATTTTCGACTGAAGTACCGCCAACAGGCTGGCGGTGCTCCCATGGGATTACGAGTCCCCCTACCGTCAGCCTTTTCATGGCGGTATAAACTGCCATGAAAAGGCTGGCAGAAAGGGGAGTTGTGGGGCCCCTTGGGGCCCCAGCACTGCCCATGCCTTTGCATGGGCAGTGCGGGGGCACCCTGCCACGGCCCCATGGAGTTTTTCACTGTCTGCATAGCAGACAGTGAAAAACTCAGCAGGTGCAACTGCACCCGTCGCACCGCTGCAACACCTCCGGCTCCATTTGGAGCCGGCTCCCATGTTGCGGCCCAGCTGGGATCTCCAAATAGCTACCGGGGCCGCGCAGTGGATTCAACTTGGCGGGCGGTGCTTGCCATCTGCCAATGTTGAAATGAGGGCCAAAGTGTCTTAAGTCTTTTTAAAGTAATCAATCTCTTTCAAGCACAAAGTACCTGGTTTGCGTGAAAAATCTCCATAAAGAAAAGCAGAGGAGGAGATGCATGGAAACAAAGGGGTGTAAGTTGATTTCTCAGGCCGCACACGGTGATGCGTTGTTTAGTTTTCAAGCAGGGATGGCTATGCGTCGATTTCTGGCACTCGGTCGTGGAGTCTCTTCGGGTTGCTAGGTTTTCGGACGCCCCGGGGATGATGCGTGGATTTCCTGTGCTGGTAGGACAAATTCACAGGAGCTGCGTCGATTCGGTGGGAGTTGCGTCACATTTTCTACCGCACGGCAGGCGCTGTGCCAATGCCTCTCTGGAAGTCGGGCTGCGTCGTTCCCGCTCGGCTGTGCGTCAATCCAGTGGGCCGTGCATCGAACTTCCGGTCGCTCTACTGGTGCTGCATCGATTTTCTCGATGAGAAGTCGGGCTGTGTCGTTCTGGTTTGGCGTGTGGTGAAATTTTCACCGCAGTGCAGGCTGTGCATCGTTTCTGGCAGGCTGTGCGTCGAATTTCGCCCCACAAGGAGTCCTTCTTGTAGAGATGAAGTCTTTTTGGTCCTGAGACTTCAGGAAACAGGGGGTAAGCTCTATCCAAGCCCTTGGAAAGCACTTCTTCACCACAGCTACAGAACAGCAAGGCAGCAGGACAACAGCAAGGCAGCAGTCTTTCACAGAAAGCAGACAGATGAGTCCTTTAAGCAGCCAGGCAGTTCTTCTTGGCAGGATGCAGGTTCTGGTTCAAGTTTCTTTCCAGGAATTGTCTGAGTTGGTAGGGGCAGATGCCCTGTTTAAATACCCAAATGTACCTTTGAAGTGGGGAAGACTTCAAGGAGTCACTTAGAAGTGCACAAGGTCCACTTTCAGTTCAATCCTGTCTGCCAGGGTCCCAGTAGGGTGTGTGGCAGTCCTTTGTGTAAAGGTAGGCTACTGCCGTTTGACATGCAAGTATCAGGCCCTCAACCCTCCCAGCCCAGGAAGACCCATTCAAAATGCAGATGTATGCAAGTGAGGCTGAGTATCCTGTGTTGGGGTGTGTCTGAGTGAATACACAAGGGAGCTGTCATCTAAACCCAGACAGACGTAAGGCACAGAAGGATTTAAGTGCCGAGAAATGCTCACTTTCTAAAAGTGGCATTTCTAAAATAGTAATATTAAATCCAACTTCACCAGTCAGCAGGATTTTGTATAACCATTCTGACCATACTAAACATGACCTTCCTACTCCTTTCATATCAGCAACTACCACTCAAACAATGTATGAGTGCAGCCACAATGTTAGCCTATGAAGGGAGCAGGCCTCACAGCAGTGTAACAACAAATTTAGGAGTTTTACACTACCAGGACATGTAAATTACACAGGTACATGCCCTGCCTTTTCCCTACACAGCACCTTGCCCTATTACATACCTTGGGGGTGACTTATATGTAGAAAAAGGGGAGTTTTAGGCTTGGCAAGTATTTTTAAATGCCAAGTCGAATTGGCAGTGAAACTGCACACACAGGCCTTGCAGTGCCATGCCTGGGACAAGGTTAAGGAGCTACTTAAGTGGGTGGGGCAATCAGGGGGGCGTGTCGAACATGGCGACCGGGTCGGACGCATAAGCCACAGCTCCGATCCCGGCCCTAAACAAATATCCTCACCTAGGTGCCTGCACATACTAGAGAGGCAGGCGCTGATGATCCGTGGAGGTGGAACACCGGAGCTGCGCGAGGCGTCCTGCCGGGAGCCGCTGGGAGCGGAGAGAAGCCCTGACCGCTCGTGGAGCTGACGAGCCGTGCAGTAAGTGACGCGGCCTGCAGAGAGTCGGCGCCGGGCCGAGAGGCTCCTGTGCCGCGTAAACGGAGCCGGCTTGAGCCATCGGCGCGCGCCCCGAGCCGAGATTGTTATCGGCGGTGCGGGTGTGAAGCTATGCCGCCGCTTCGGCTTCGTGGCCCTGTCCCGTGGAGATCGCGCCCGCTGGGGGAGAGGCCGGAGCCCTGACGCGGCGTGCGGACGCCCTGCCGGCTCCCCACTCCCTGCCGCGATACGCGGAACCTGAGGCGGCCGCCGTGGGGGCCACTGAGAATCGAGGAGTACTTCCGTGGCTCGACTGGGGGTTTCAATATATAACGATGCGCTGAGACGCATCGTGCCCTTCTCGTCCGCATGCAGCCAGTGAGGATATAAAGCAGCATTCAAACAATGGCAAATAGAAGCACATTCAACGCGCTTATCCGGCGACATAAAGCGAGTCGCAGCGCATATAAAAGACATGAACTTCTCCCTTAGTGTACACAAAAGCATGCAGTAAAGCAAATTCTTGCTGATATCAGCCCTCCCAAAGTAATTAAAAAATAAACGCCCGCAAAATTGAAGCTTGCCGATCACCAACACTAGCTAACCACCACACTACACAAAGGAGGAGTGTGGTGGAAGAAGGGAAGAGGAAGAAAGAATGAAGGGAAAGGAGAAAGTAACATAAACACCCCATGTAATATACATTACACAATCAATAGGCTGCCCCAACATACATTTCTACTCAGTACTGTCTGCTCCAAAGGCTTAAACACATGTACAGCACCCAAGGAAACTGAGTAACGAATTTATAAAGTCTGAGTGCCTACTATAATAATTAAACCAATCGTTTACGGCACCCGAGGACCAGAACACTCTAAATCTCTCTTGCACCATGCTAAACAAGGCGCCCACATAAAAACGGCAAATTATTGCAGCACCAATCAATCAACACAGCATAAAACCCAGCTACCAGCAACAATATCATACAAAAGCCAACCAATAGGCAAACCAAAGACTCTACGTGGGCCCCCAGGAGACATGGACTCAGGCGCTTCACCCCCGCCTGCGGGGGCTTCCGACACATTCCAGGCTCTACAAAAAATGGACGCAACTCTACAAACACATACAATACAATTTGAAAAAGTACTGCAAGCCATACTAGACACTAAAACCACTTTGGAAGCAAAAATAGGCTCAGTAATTGAAGATGTTAACCTGCTACGCACAGATCAACAAGCGCTGGCTGAAAAGGTTGCAGGACTGGAAAAAGATACGTCACACCTTACACCATCTATACTCAAACTCAAGTCACGGATGGGAGCCGTAACAGTGGAGGTGGAAGCACTAAAACGCAGAGCCGAAGACGCAGAAGGCTGGTCTCGCCGCAACAACATCCGATTTGTGGGTTTTCCCGAGCGGGCCGAAGGCCCCAGCGCAGAATTGTTCATCGAACAATGGCTAACTGAAACGGTTCTAAAGAGCAATGTCCCAAAGTTTTTCTCCATAGAATGAGCCCACAGGGTCCCCGGTAGGCCCTTGCCACCAGGTGCTCAACCTCGGCCCCTAATAGCAAGACTCCTTAACTATCGGGACAGAGACCTCATATTACAGCTATTCAGAAAGTCATGCCCAATACGCTTCGAAAGTGCCGTAATCTCGGCCTATCCAGACTTCACTGTGGAGGTACAGAAGAAGCGCAACTCATTCTATCGAGTCAAAGAACGACTAAGAGACCATAACATCAAATATTCCCTGTTGTTCCCTGCTAAACTCCGAATACAAGATAACACCCGTACTCTCTTTTTTACTACTCCGGAGGACGCATGGACGTGGCTTCACGCAAAAGGCCTTGCTGACCCGACACCCGCGAGTAACCCCACAGACAAAAGTCCTCCACCAATGGATAAACGGAGACCCCGCAGAAAACAAGACACCAAACCTACCCCTGAGCAGTCTTGTGAAGAACGTTCATTACTATTACAGACCACATCGCGTTTTGTTTCGGCATCACCAACATCCATGTCTGCGCAATCGGAAGCAGACCCTGAACCAGAAGTAAACTCTGACTCTGCGGACTCGGCCCGTGGCCCCACCCTCACTCCACGGACAGCGGACGATATCTGTTAGCTTCCTCCTCCCACCCCCCTTGTTCCTCGAATGCCGCTCTGACACGCCACTGTGTCACCATCTTTCCCAGCTATACCATTTTGTTGACTGAGGCTCCCGGACAGTAGCTACACCACCAAGTGTAAAATAGGCCGGGATCAACGCTGTCTTGTACCCATCAACCTGAAGCACCCCCCGCTCCATATGGACCGTTACATCAGGTTGGCAAGTTCCGCACCAACCCTGTGCTCGTCACACTTACAGTTAAAGTTAACTATTGTAAAAGATATTGTTAAAACCAAATGGGACATTTCCCGGTTACATGAGTTAATCAATGCCAATACCAAGTCGGTCTACCACAATGTAAACATAAAGAACATGCTAGGTAATCCTAAGGCAAAATGGCTGAGCACAATAGGCACAAAGTACATCATCAACATATGGGAAGCTAGGCTTGCGAAATCACTACGCGCTCGCGTAAAACCACATATACACCATGGCCTCTCAAAATCAACGACATATTCCACATTATAAAATACTCACATGAAATATAAGAGGCATGGCATCCATTAGTAAACGACAACGGATCTATGCATATCTCAGAAGACACCAAATACATATTGCCATGCTCCAAGAAACACACCTGGATGCACCCTCGCTTGCAAGCATAAAAACAAAATGGAGGGGACAACTATATGGCACCATCTTTTCAACATATGCACGAGGAGTGGCAATCTGGATAGCCCCCGGGGTCCCACATATTGTGTCCTGCATTCAAAGTGACCCAAATGGTCGGTACGTGATCTTAGAAGGAACATTAGACGGTAACCCTATAGCACTGATAGCACTATATACTCCCAATGTAAATCAACGGGGAATTCCTCTGGTCACTTAACAACAGTAGGCTCGGAGACCCCGCGGCAGATGCAGTATGGGGAGGCGACTTTAATTGCGTCTTAGACACCCAAAAAGATCGCTCCACCCCCCCACTAGCCAGTGCCCCAACTAAACGTGCGTCACTCGACCTGACAGAATGGGCATCTAACAATGGGTTAAGCGAAATTTGGAGAACTGGCCACCCTACATTGCGCAAATACTCTTTCTATTCACCAGTACACAAAATTTACACCAGAATAGATATGTTTTTCACATCATCCAACATAATCTCAAAGATAAGCACTTCTGGCTATCTAGTCAGCACCATATCAGACCACAACCCACACTATGCAACTTTGCTATGGGGCTACACAAACACATGCATCCCAATATGGCGCCTACAACCAGACAACCTAACTGATCCTCCCTTTAATGCTGAAATAACCAATTGGCTATCGGACTATTTCTCCCTAAACAAAAATTCAACACTAACACGCGCCACGGAATGGGACGCCCATAAGTTCGTAATCAGGGGACAATGCTTGGCAGCCTCCGTGGGGGTCAAAAAAACGCTCACTAGGGAACTACTAAGGCTGGAAGCCAAAATACATAGAGCAGAGATGAAGCCTCAACAAGCGACACCCCATCAGCAACACTAAATCCACTGAAGGCGAAATATAGAGAAGCCGATGATAGACTTGGTAGGCATGACTATAGACACTTTAAAATGAGGCAGCACGCAGAAGGAGACAGATCAGGAAGATTGTTAGCATGGCTGGTACGTCAACCATCGCAATCCCTGCCAATAGGTGCGATTAGGTTACAATCAGGTGATCTGGTTAATACTCAGGTAGACATAAACAGAGCTTTCTACATGTACTACCGCTCTTTATATCAACCCACTACCCCTCCAAAAGACCAATTGACTGAGCTACTAGCACAGATTCCCCAAAATCCAAACATCACCAGCAACGCAGATATACTTGACGGTCCCATCACCATTGAGGAACTTCGCTTGGCTGTCTCTCAAATGGCATGCGGCAAAACCCCTGGTTCAGATGGTCTGCCAGTAGAATACTATAACTCACAAACCACTCACCTTCTACAACCTCTGCTCGAGGTGTTTAACGAAGCACGCAATAGAAAACAGCTACCAGACTCCATGCGCGAAGCACTAATAGTAGTCCTGCCAAAACCAGGCCGCGACCCACTAGACGTCAGATCCTATAGACCACTCTCCCTTCTGAATTCTGACTGCAAAATGTTAGGGAAGATCCTGGCAAACAGACTGCTCCCTCACCTACCTCACCTCATACACTCAGACAAATCAGGATTTATCCCGGGTAGGAATACCTTCTTAAACATAAGACGGTTAATTCGCATCATGCACAATACCACAGAACCAGAAACTGTGGCTGTGTCATTAGATATAGAAAAAGCATTTGATACGCTCGGTTGGGATTATCTCTTCCGCACTCTTAAAGCGTTTGGTTTCCAGAGCGGCTTCATCAGCTGGATCGCAACATTATACTCCAAACCAATAGCCCGTGTCAAAACCGGTCAAGTAATATCGGAAGCATTCCCCATCGGTAGAGGCACTAGACAAGGATGCCCGCTCTCTCCGTTATTATTTGCAATAGCCATGGAACCACTGGCCATTAAGCTTCACAGCTACGCTCAAATATGGGGCATCCAGGAATTTAAAGCATATCACATCATATCCCCAAACGCAGATGATGCCCTGATATATTTACGCAATTACTCTACCTCTCTATCTGGGGTTATGCAAATATTGGATACTTTTGCCCTTGCCTCTGGCCTACGTGTCAATTGGACTAAATCATGTATTTTCCCTCTCACTCGTATACCCACCGAACAGCAAATGACACTCCCTAGTCACCAGTTACCATGGGCTTACCAGACCTTCAAATACTTGGGCGTTCAGATATACCACTCTTTGTCAGACCTAAGAGAAGGCAACCTAGACCGTTTACTCCGCTCCACCCGTGGCTCCCTGTCATTTTGGAGCTCGCTACCCTTATCACCTATGGGCAGGATGGCAACAGCCAAGATGCTAGTACTACTGAGATTCCTATATTACTTTACCGCGCTCCCGATATCCTTGCCACGCTCGTTTTTTCGCAAAATACACTCACTACTAACTGATTTACTCTGGGGCAAGGACAGGCACAGGGTAGCACTAGCCATCACGCAATACCCACAAGAAGAAGGTGGGCTTGGCATGCCGAATCTAGAATTATATTACGTAGCAGCCCAACTGCAATGGGTCACAATGTGGCTCAACGAACCGACTATTCCGGAGTGTATAGCGATAGCTGCTCAAACAGCACAACAAGCGATACTGACCTCTTTGCTGGCAGGACCCCCCTACCCAGCAAATCATTCACCTCTATGGAACACGGCCAGGCACTGCTGGCAGAGATATGTACAAGGCAGAGCACTGTCCCCTCCTTACTCCCCCTTGCTGCCACTGTCGCAAGTACCGGGCATACAAGCTCTCTCCTCCTATCACGATATACGCTTGACTAATACCTTGAACCTGGGAGACCTTTACTCGAGCTCCAAAGCAAGTACGTTTGCAGAATTGGTGGCGGCTGATATAATGCAACCTGGGGCTTTCTTGACATACAGCGCCATCACTAATATTTTACACATCCTAAGGGGACGTAGCCCCAACGAACCTAATGAATCCCTTCTACTCACTTCAGTACTTTCAATGGGTAACGCAAAGGGTACCATTACCAAATTATATAAAACACTCCTAGCAAGCAACAGCACTACCTTAACTCAGGTTAAACACCGATGGGATTCAGTCCTCAATACATCAACCACTCAGGAATCCTGGGAAGCAGCCCTCACCTCTATTAAGTCCGTACCTCGTAATATTAGGCTAAGATATACGCAATTTAATTACAAACACCAATCATATCTTTCTCCGGCTCGTATCCATAAAATATACCCAAATTCTAAACCAATATGTCCAAGGTGCGCCACCCCTGCAGCTAACTTCTACCAAATGGTTTGGGAATGTCACTCAATAAATACTGGTTGGTGTCACATTATTGAAAACACGGCAGACATAGTGGATCACGCGTTAACACCCACTCCGGAATCCTGCCTGCTTGGTATACGACACCGTGCTAAGGGAGATAAACACACCCACAAGTTTGTAGACCTGGCATTTGTGATATACAAGCGCCTGATCGCCACACATTGGAAGGCCCCAAATGCCCCTCCTCACTCCACCTGGCTAAGAGACTTGCATAGTTGCGCAATAGCAGAGGCTCAAACACTAAGACAACTGCAACTTAAGGGACAGATACAGGAAGGCGCTGCAAGCTGGGATCTTTTCATAGTAAAAATAGAATCCAGAGATGACAAGTACCCTCACTGAGATGCCCAAAGTAAAGCACATCCGGTAATGGATCCCCTGTCTGATACTCAGCACGCACAACACCCGTCCCCTCATTCCTCTCCCTTCCTCTCGCTATGTACTAATAGGCTGGCAGGATATCATCACACTCAACCGAAGAATAAAAGAAATTATTAAACGAAGACGCACTCAAAGGCGAACTGAAACGCCATGCTCGTGCACCACTAGTCTTCTGGCCTTGATCCGATATTACTAACTAACCACGCCAGGCAAATGCAAAAGATAGTTACCTCACGTGCCTATACAGCCCAATGTAAACACCATTACTTCCGATACCGATATATAGACCTATACATATTGATTGACAAGACTAGTATTGAAAGTTACACAATGTTAAGTTAGACGCCAGTACGCTAAAATGTACCTGTATTATACACAAACCACTAATATGCATGGATATATATGAGTAGTAAAGTTGTGTATTCTCTCGCTAAGTTAAGTGGAATGTACTGTAGCTCTTGTATTATGTTTTGAATAACGTTGAATAAATAGATTTAAAAAAAAAAAAGTGGGTGGGGCAATCAGTGCTGCAGGCCCACTAGTAGCATTTAATCTACAGGCCCTGGGCATCCGTAGTGCACTTTACTAGGGATTTATAAATAAATTAAATAATCCAATTGTGTATGATCCAATGTTACCATGTTTAAAGCCAAAGAACGTATGCACTTTAGCACTGGATAGCAGTGGTAAAGTGTGCAGAGTCTTAAAACCAGCAAAAACAGAATCTAAAAAGTGGAGGGAGGCAGGCAACAAGTTAGGGGTGACAACCGTAAGGCTGTCAGGTATAACACCTTTGCAACGGAGCACTGGCCATGAGCCTAGCTAGCTGAGCCTGGGGCACAGTCAGAGTCAGTAACCACCAGTATCAGTCAAAACAATGGGCGTACTCAGTGCAAAAAGGATTACTTTCTCACATTGTGTCATGATTTCAGGTTTCATTTTCTCAGACACAAGCTGTGGCAGTCCAATTCACCTGAAAACCAGGAATCACAGAAACAGAGACAGTCAATCCTCTCACCTCCAGACTAACCCCACAAACCAAGAATATCAGTGTTGGGTGTTTAGTCTCAAGGGGAAGGGGGGAATGATTTAGAAAGAAGGAGAATGTTTAAAAAAATATAGCTCGCAACAGGGGAGATGACTCTGTCCCTCCAAGGAAATATCTCCCACTCTGTTATCAGTGTTCAGGTCGCCCACTCCTAAAAAAATTATTCAGCAAAGAAAATCAGGTAATTTACATACATTCCTGCAGATACCCCTATCCAACATTACACCTGTTCATTCAGAATAATTACTCCTCAGTCAAGAACATTATCAAATTTTCTTAAGCCTCCTGGAGAACAAAGGACATAACCATTTAGAATATGTCCTATTAATGTTCATAGGATGTATTCATCACAAGAGGAAATAAAGGGTACTTCAGTCCTCAAAATATTAGGGGGAGGGTTATCCAGGATGAGTAATTGTGCAATGATCAAGGCATATAAGAGTTGGGCAAAAGGAAAAGAAGCTGTTTAAGGTGGTGTATAATCCACAAAATGCCAACAGTGACCTTGAGGGTAATAAGTCGTAAAAGTAGCTGCTACTTGAAAGACTCGAGGGTTCAGCACACTGACCTGGCCTTTAGAAGAGGGAAATGCAGAGCAGCTTGCCATGTATAGCAGTTTGATTGCAAGCAGCCACTCCATGCATCCGACAAAGTTGCTAAACACAGGTAAAGTAATGCAGGATTAAAGGGCGCTAACATTGTTGACTGTCAAATCACTTCAAACAGCCACTGTGAGCCATTTACAAGACTTCAAGTGCCAGCCTGAAAAAGGGAGCGGAGTCAAGAATCCACTCAGCAAGGGAGACCTGCCACCAGTGCCATAGGCCAGAAAAGGAAAGCCTCAAGTCATCATTCAAAGATCCTAAGCACTGTGTGCAAAGGGGGGCACACTATTTATAGACCACGCCCCCATATCACATGACCTCCAACAGTCCATAATGCTGAGATCTCACGCAACACAGAAGAGGAGGCACATAGGGGGCAAACACACAGACAAAAGGTGAATACTTGCAATAACTGGGGCCCGTGCCAGTCTGCAGTGCTCACATGACCACCCATTCATACATATCGAAACAGTAGTAAACATGTACCAGACCTGTAATAAACTTTGTGAGGGGCAGTGGAGGTAATGTGCCTCGGGGATACTTTCAGTACCTGTAAGCCCACCCGCTGGAACAAACTAAATGGTTGGTAACACTTGCTCTTCCCTACTCCAGAAACTTCCCATGTATTTAAGCTTTGCCAACTCCTGGCACGCCATTCACCTTGCTATCCATATAGTTCAACAGCTACGTAACGATGTTCATTGTCTGGAGCAGCTACCCCCCCCTAGTTACAGGCATTTACGGATTACGTTGCACCATTTTATTTCTTTGGCCTCCCTAAATTAAGACTAAAAGTATTTTATTCATCTTCTTAAATAACCTACCAGGTAATACCACTGGACATTCACAAAGAATTTTAAGAACTGGGGAAGGATGAGACAGCCTACTCATCTCAAGTAGGGGCAGTTTGTTCCAGAAGCAAAGTGGTTCACTTATGGCTAGTAACCTCTTAACCAGATCCCCCTCAATGATTTCTCAGTCATCATCAAAGAGATGGATCCCTAGGTATCCCTACATTAGGAAAGAATATGAATCTGGTCATATAGTGTCATACCCTTGAAATGGCCTCCCTCCTTAGAGTAGCTGCAATAGGCTTCATAGTCAAAGCAAACAATAGCAGTATTAATGGGCATCCCCATCTTGCCTTTCTCTGTATTCCTCTCGCCACCCAGATAACCCTTTCATTTTAGACTTTAGCTGTTAGGTTTGCAAGAAGCAGTCACACCCATACCTAAATCCATTCCAGTCCAACTTCTTCCATCACCACATGCTAGACGTCCCAGCTTAAGTTGTTAAATCTTTCTCATTAACTATGGAAGTCACTCATGCCTCCCTGGCTTCAAATAGTGAATTATTATCAAATATATGTATAGATATTAATAAATGTATTCTACTTGGAATGTCACTCATGCCTCCCTGGCTTCAAATAGTGAATTATTATTATCAAATATATGTATAGATATTCATCAAAGTTGTTCTACTTGGAATGTCACTCATGCCTCCCTGGCTTCAAATAGTGAATTATTATCAAATATATGTATAGATATTCATCAAAGTTGTTAAATCTTTCTCAATAACTATGGAAACCACTCCTGGCTCCCTGGTTTCAAATAGTGAATTATTATCAAATATGTATAGATATTAATCAATGTATTCTACTTGGAATGAGGATCAACTGATTGGAGGAAGGAGTACAGAGATATTTGGACACATCTAGGGGATACTTGATAAGTTTCAAAATAGCTATTATTGTGGCTTTTGCCAAAGTGGGAGAAAACTTTTTTACTACTCTGGATGACAAAAATACCCCCAGCAGTTGAGGCTGGAAGTAACATAGAATTAGTGAATTCTTCTCCGCTATAGAGACCTATCTCTAATTTTTGGTCAGTTGTAAGATGCCTTATCCAAAGATTACAAATGCATGGTCATTGAATCTCATGAGTGCATGTTTCAATTTGATTATAATGCATGGAGTAAAAACTAAAGAGAGATTTGTTAATGTCAGCTTGAGTTTTGCCTACTGTATTATATGCTGTGATGTGTGCAGTTTGGTTATGGGTATCTTATTTGAGCCAGGCAAACATCCTGACAGCTTTAGCACTTTTGCAGTGCAAACATTGCTATTGTGAGGATAGATTGTGAAGCCTTTTTACTGTAAGGATGTATAAACATTTGCATATTCTATTTTTAAATGCAATGCACCATGCCTAATGGGCGGTAGGGCTTACCTAAGAGTGACTTAGTAATACTTCAAAGAAGGATTTAGGTCTGTCAAAAAGAGTTATTTTTGAATTTTCTGTTTTAAAACTGCACAGCCAGGCTACAGTAGGAGGCCTGCAGTAATGTTTGCACTGTCACTGTAGTGCCACCAGTGACATTTACCTTACAGGCCCACTTTGTACCATATAAGGGGCTTAGAAGTAAGTTAAATATGCCAATTAGGAGTATGGCCAATTTTGACATGTTTTAGGGGTCACTTTCATATGCACTGGGCCTTGTTAGCAGAGTTCCAGTGTATAGAGTCAATATAAAAGTTAGCACAATCAGTTAAAAAACAGGGGGGGTGATCTGGCAAAAAGAGGCATTTTCCAACACAAACCTCTCCAGATGAAAGATTCCTTGCCCTGCTCCAGACAAAGGGTGAGGAACCTCCCAGCCATTCCCTTGGCAGTTCTCATGATCTAAGTTGAAGAACCTGGAAAGGCCTCTTGCATTTGGATGCTTAGTCCTAGGTCTGTGTTACTATGTAAATTAAATAGACCACCTCAATAGTTTGTATTTTCCCCCTCTCTTCTACATGATCTATCTGAAAGGCTGGTGGTCAGTTTGAACCCAGAAGTGAGTTCCAAACAAGTGCAGTTGTGGCTTCTTCAATAAGCAAATTGCAACAAAGGCTTACCTCTCCATGGCATTCCAACGCTGCTCTCTGGGGAGTACTCACCTGCTGATAAAGGCAACTGGTTGACACTGACCTTCATCATTTAGCTGTGATAATACTGGCCAACTCTCATGTTCTGAAATATCTGTTTGGCCCACAGACTCCTTACTTAAATCAACTATTTTGGCTAAAGGTGCTCTACACAGCACCTCCTTCAAGGAGTCAAAGGCCTTCTGACACTCCTCAGCCCATGTCACCTTCTTTGGCTGCTTTTGTGAAGTCAGTTCTGGTGGTGGGGGGTACAATGGTGCCATACCCCTTGACAAATCCTCTGTAAAAACCTGTCAGACCTAGGAAATCTCTGACCTAGGCCAGGGGTTTGTGAGGTTCCCAAACCATGATTGATTAGATTTTAACATGGAGAGGCTCACATGGTCAGTGCCAACTTGGCGGCCAAGGCAATCAGTTCTGCCTGTTGCAGGGCCTGAAGCACTTCTGACCAGGCTAATTGTACACCACGTTTGGCAGTGGTTGACCTGTTTCTAACTGGCCTCTAAGTTCCTATTAGCCCTAGGTGACATTTTAATTATACTGGCATAAGTGGCATAATTTTCGTAATTTTGCATAACAAAGTTCACATTAAATTACTGAGATTACTCAGTATGCTACAAGATAGGAACCTTTAATTCAAGATATACTGTTTGGGTAATATTTGAACATAAGCATGAATTCAGGTAGATACTTTGATGGTCTGGGTAATTTTTGAGAACTACAAATCCGACTTCAAGCTGCCCTACTTCGATAGTGAGCAGCCATTGCTTTAAAGTAAGTCACTTCAGGTAGATTTTTTTTAACCTAAATAAACCTTTTGGGTCATTTTGGAGTGCAAAACCACAAATCCGAATGAGAGTGACTTTGTTTTAAATGTGAACAACGAAACTAGATTTTCAAGTTAAATTCTTACTAGAAGGTACCATTCAGGTATTTTTTGATTATGAGATGCATTTCAAGTAACTACACATATTTGTGCAGTTCTTTTAATTAAATCAACAACAGCTAATTTACATGTTATTTGCACACCCTTATTTTTCATATAATCAGCAATGTGGGAACGAAGGTCTAGGGCATTGTCAACAAAGTCCTATTTGAGTTGCTTTGGAGGTTTCTCCCACCTTTCTCAGACAAGACTTAAGGGACCTCTGACAGGGTGCCCATAGAATTTGGCGTTACTTCCCTGTAGGCAAAAAAGGCATGAAAGTAGGATATCCGACTTCTTATGGAGTTTTGTGACAGACCCATAATCATACATTTTGAGGTCTTGTTGAATCTCTGCACAAGCCCATTGGTTTGGGGGTGAAAAGGGCTGGTGAGTTTGAAGCTCACCCTACACTCATCCCACATAGCCGTCAAATATGCAGACATCAAGTTGTCCAATTATCTGTGATCACCTCTTTTGGGAACCCTACTCTTGCAAAAATGCCAAACAGAGCCCTGGACACCACAGGTGTAGTTACCATTCTTACAGTTATGGCTTCAGTGTACCAGTGTACTTAGTGGCATGGTCCACAACCACCAAGATGAACCTCTTTCCTTAGGCTTTTTTGGAGTCTAGGGGCCGGCAATATCAATCCCCATCCTCTCTAAAGGGTTCCTCACCACAGGAACAGGGACCAGGGAAGGCATGGGTTTCTCTCCTGTCTTGCCACCAGCTTGACATGTGGAGCAGGAATGTCAGAACTCATTCACATTCTCAGATATCTGAGGGCAGTAAAGGAGTTGTCCAACCTGTCACAGGTTTTGGTCTGCCCCACAAGACCAGCCTATGTCATATCAAGGGCTTCATGTAAGAGGGATGTCCTGTGTTGGTAAGGGACCACTCATTGTCTAGTTGCTCAAGGTTTTTGGTCTCTAGCCTCTTCCCTGTAGATCCTGTGAGTTCTTCTCGTAGTCCCCTGTTCCAGGACTGCAGTCTGGCACCAATAGCCATTGATGGTAGGGCACTCCTATTGCACATGGCAGAACTGCTCCTTCGAGGGTCCTATTACCCCATGCAACTCAGAGACTGTTTGGACTCTCAGAGTAGGCTATTCTTCAGCTTTAGGCCTCTGAGAGACAGATTCATCCTGGTATGTGCAAAGTTTTGAGACTTTTTTGCAAGCCTCTTGCCCTTCTTTTTGCTTGCGGGAACCTGGGCCTTTGTTGGGCCAGTAACCCCTACCTACTCAAAGATGGCCATTTCTATGAGATTAAATTTCACTTCATTTTCAGCATTGACTAGCCTGTGGAGAACATGTGGGATCATCTGCTCTGGAGAAGCAGTGAGACCACCACTGTGGTCATGCTGGCTCCTGTCTCCCTCAGAGTCTTGCCCTTCATCCTGTTGACAATGGGCCATTGCCTGTACATCACCATGCTGTGAGGAAAGGTAGGCATGGCTTCAACGGCCACCTCACCTAGAGAGACTAAGGTGGCTTCAGTCCAACCCTTGGTTTCCCCTTAGCAAACTCCAATTCCTGTGCTCAAAATCCCTTGGGACTGCCCACCTATGGGGGGCTTCTTGGACCAGACTGAGTCTCACTTCTTAAGTCCTGTTTTTTGAGTGTCCAGGCACACCGCAGCCTTCATGAGGTCAAAAGATTTCTTTCCCTTGCAGCCCTACCACTTGGGTTTGGAAAAAGCATTGGACTTCCCCTTCTGAGTGGACTTTTAGGGGCCTTATGAGAACTCCTTTTTATCTGTGCTGCTCCCCTTTCTTCGGATCACCGCTGGGACACTTAAGACACTATAGTGCACACCTACACGTGGGTTACCTTATCAAGCTGCCTGGGATCAAACTATTTGGAATCCACTAGATACTGGTGAAACTCTAAGTGACAATTACCCAAGAAGGGCTACTTCCAGTGGCGGCTCCTTCATTTGGGTGGAGGAGCGTCGCCCCACCGCCAGCAGCAACAGCTGCAAAACCTTTACCAGAAAACGATCATAAACATTGTTTATGATCGTTTTCTGGTATGGGGGGGCACAAGGGTGACAAGCAGTGAGGGGGGGTGCTTAGCACTCACCCTCACTGCACATGTATGTTTGGCCATCCGTCTCGAGCCGGCCAAACACACATGCGCAGTAGGCTGTCTCAAGCCCGTCAACACAGTTGCCGGACTGGAGAGAGCCTGCACAGGCTCCCAGTCTGCCTGGGAGCACCTTGGCTGCACACTCCCAGCCAATCCTGATGCTGCTCTGAGCAGCGTCAGGGCTGACCACAGGCAGGCTGGGAGCCTGTGCCTGCAGCAGCGACAAGGGACAGAGGAATGGCGAAGAAAGGTAAGTGTTTTATTTGTTTTTATTAAATTAAATTAAATTAACTAAATGTTTATGTTTATTCCCTTCCCTCCCCCCTGCACCGCCCACCCCTTTAACACCCCTCAAGCCTCTACTGGCTATATCATGATGAGATTATATAGCCCTCCATAAGTAGTGACTGTGTTGCCTTTCACCTATCTGTACAGTGCTTTTATTCAGACAACTACAAAGTCAGCAAGCTTTGTTGTGTGTCCTGAACTTCTTTCGGTACTTTTTAGGTGTGAGACCAAACTTCTGCACAAGGGCATCATTTCTGTCAGTGCAGGAGCCAGCTGCCACCTCTTGCCTGTCCTATCCTATCTTTTTATGTGTGAAGTTCTCTGCCCCGGCAGAGGAGTCTCCACAGTTGTAAAGTTACTATTAAATTGTAGTTTGTGAATGCCAAAAATGAGTAAACGTACTCAAAAGTATATGTTTGCCTCCTTGAATCAGGCCCTTAGTCTCTAAATTTGAAGTAAAAAAAAAACCTCAGCAGGGCAAAGCAGCTGGATATAGCTGAGATGGCTTCACAAGGCCGGATAATCATGGATGAAGTCCCATTAAAGCTGTTGACTTTTTTTGGGAAAGCTCTGAGCGGCCGAAATTCAACATTTATGCCTAAGGAAAATTCTTCACCTGCTGAATACTTCTGACCCTTTCACCCATTGGAGATTTCTTCCTTCGGACTTTGGCTTTGAAATAGATGTATGTAGAGCTGGTTCCAAAATACAGATCACATTTTGCAACCAGTATTTTTGCGAACAGTGCTGTATTTTGCAAGCTCAGCTATGTACTCTAGTAGACTAGTTCACAAAAAAAAAGATTCCTAGTGGGTCCGAAATAAGCCCACCTCATGAATATTTATGAGGTAAATCGTATTTTGCAATATGCAAGGAATCACAGCCATCACAATGAAGGTGGCCTATTGGAGTCAAGAGACCACCATGTCTGTAATTGCTTTAAAAAAGCAATGATTTATTTCTAAATTTATCCTGTTTTCCGTATAGGAGAGCACGATTTGTTTAAAAAAAAATAGCAAACATTATTTAAAAACATATCTATTCACAAAGCAAGAAGAGCGAGTTTTGCCTTGGCATTGTTATTACTTCAAATATAAAACAGTAATGCACTAATACCTATACATATGCAAGTGTACATGTCTATAATACAGTGATCAGTATTTTGCATGTGGTCCTGAATTAACGATTGTGAACACTTACGAAAATCCGGCAATGCTCAAATTAGCGAGACAAGCATACTCCTGTATTTCATTGTTTATTTTCAAGGTTGCTTTTCTTATGTAGTTTTTAGACTGGCAATAAGGACAGAAAAGCCATTATCAAGGTCACTCTGCAGAAAATATGTTGACTTTCTTACTTTCCTTATGAAGAAATGCTATCCGATTTCATATGATAATGAGACTCGTGGTGCAGGTAAAATTATTGTATTTATTAGGCATGATTTGATTTTTACAATTGTAGTACCCCGCTGTAGGCCAGAGTGGCAAGACGTAATTCCCAAGAAAGATTTATTTCTGTATGCTACTCTTAGCGCAAGCTATTTAAATGCAGATTACTATATACATTTCCATTCATACGCTTTCCTGAAATATTACCAATTGGTGCGGGTGTGGTTAGCTTGCGTTTGATAGTTTCAGGGGTTGTCTATTATTGCTGTATTTTCCTGCAGGAAGCGATACGTCCTGTTTCGTTTATTGTGGTTTGCAGTATTTGTGTAGATTGTGTACCCAAAACAATGCAAAACTCAGCCGAGTTTTCAGTTCAAGACCTAATTGTACATTTTAGAAATATTTGTTTTGACAAATAAAAGTGCCACATTTCCTGCCAAAGTGTAATATGACACCGTTGTGCTGACATATTGATATGGATATAGGTCCCTTTGCTGCATGTGCATTCATAATCTAATCATATGTCCACTTTAAAAATCAGCCTTCCCTGTGAAATGGATGAAATACAATTACTAAATGATATGCGTAATCATTCAGCGGTTAGTAGTGAAAGGTGATATTGCAATGACATTGAGAAAATTAGATCTATTCTTCATGCAATTATACAGCTACCCTTTCACTCTAATGCCATTCTAATTGAAGGGAAGCATTGAAATGTGAAACTAGGTGCATTTCACTGTCTAATTATCACCCCGTAACTCATTCTTAAAATAGTTTCAAAGAAAATCTAAATTGCCATTTGTATTCCCTGCCATCCCAGGTTCTAGAAGAGCATATTTTAAGGTGTTTTAATGACTGCAGAATCCAGTGCCCTGTACAGACAACCTTGGTTCGTAATCTAATGTTCCTGAAGAAAACAACATATTTATGATAAAAATAAAATGAGATATGTGGTGTGATGTTTGCAAAGTCGAATGATTTTCCTTCATTTCACTTTAATTTCTTTCTACTTTACATATGTTAATATAGCAAACTACTTAGAATTTAGTCTGTTGTATTTGCCCATAATTATTGATATGTGTGCCATCTGTGCAGTACACAATGTTTTAATGTTGTCCTTTTCCGGAAAGTTATTACGAGGGCAAAGTAAAAGTTTACATATTTTGACATAAATTGTTCTCAGCATCCTTGACTGGAGCGTTATAGTGCTGAATATAACAGAATGCTGTCTATAATATAATCATGGAAAAGTTTGTAGGCAAGTTACATATCTGTTTGACAGTATCATTCATTCATAGAAGCAGCCATATTTTCGTAAACGTGTTGAGACGAGTGGACTCTTGGTGATTTGATCAGATGCAGAAATCCCAGACCATACAATCAAATACTATCTTTTATTCATGAATCCGCTGGGGTGGGTAGAGGGGAGAGGTGGGGGCGGGAAGTACATCACCGCAAACTTCACTCTTCCTTACCACCTTTCCAACTCCCTAATCTGATGGGGCAAGCTGCTACTGTACTACTGCCTTCTAAGAGTATGTGATCTGTCACTAAAAGTTGCATCAACATAATTAGTCCCGAGACTGAAATGTAGTTGGGGGGGTACATCACCTGAAACTTAATTGCCTGGGAAGACAATACTCTTCCTTCATTTCCAACTACCTAATCTAATGGGCCAAGCTGCTACTTTGCTACTGCCATGAAAGAGATTGCAATATGTCCCTAATAGTTGCATAGACATAATGAGTCCGAAGACTGAAATGTAGTGAGGTCTCTATGCACTCCATGCAAAACCTGGCTGAGGGAGGCAGTAGTGATGTAAAGCCCAAAAGGTCTGACTCCATTTGAGTAGACCCTGACACCATCTTAGGTAAAGGGAGAACCATATTCACACCTTTATGCAGATTCATTGTCATTTTTGCTATTGTCGGAGATGTCGTCTGACCTCATCTTTCTAAGAACTGCTAAATTTCAAGTCATTTGGCTAATGACATAGATATAACACCTGATGCAACATCCATCTGTGACAAGTCTCCACTTATTACTATGTCAAGGTCAAATAAGAACAGATTCCTATAGCCAAAATAGTGTAGACTGAATTGATGTCATTTCACCTTATATGATTGTAAGGAAATATCTGAGACATGCACAGATATGTTAGACATTCTAATCCCTGATAAACATTAGTATATAATGGTTGCCATTTGGCCATTTGTCAAGAGATTTCCTTCACCCAGATAATCACACAGTATTCTGACAGTATTTTGGTGTCAAATTAAAGATAAAAATATTTCCTATTTTTATAAATTGGTTTAGGATTTTTAAATAGTTTCCTGTGTTTTATCTATTACTGTTCTGTGATACTTAAATGCTTTAAACACTTTGGCCCATATTTATACTTTTTTGCGCCTCACTTACATCATTTTTTGATGCAAAAGCGGCGGAAACCTACAAAATACAATTATATGAGTTTGTGCTGCTTTTGCATAAAAAACATTACGCAAATGCAGCACAAAAAAGCATAAATATGGGCCTTTGTCTCCTAAGTTAAGCATTGTTGTTCATTGCCAAGCTACCAAGGGTTGAGCTCAGGTTAATTTATTGAGACCTAACTGAACATAGTGGGGGTGACTAGCCTATTGCTAAGTGTAGGTACTTACCTGCCCTTACCAACAATCCACTTTCCAACACATGTAGTACTGAAAATTACTTTATGTTAAATAAATAATAGAAATTCAATAAAAAGGTTACAGGGCGCTATAGTTAGGAAATAGAATTGCATAAAACATAATAAATCACTGAAAATAACAAAGGTTTTAGAGACGTTATAATTAGGTTCTCAGTTTACTCAAACAAAACCATAGAAATTCTGCAGCTATAGTTAGAGATCTTTCAAGCAACCATAACTCGTGCCCCAAGGTAAATACACCTCACGCCCATCTCAACCCATTGTTCTTTTGATTACCATGACACCTCAGTTTTGACCCTGTCATATGCAAGTCAGGCTTGACCCTGCACCTTGTGAGAACAGTCCAGCTCAAAATGCCATCCCATGTACTCCCTTACCTGTAAAATAGGTGTTATACATTTCTTTACATGCAATATCTGTAATACCATTTTTGGAGTTAGAATCAGTAGGTCAGAGATGTTCAGTTTTTCGGATAATCTGTGTTTAAAACTTTACTTGGTACAATCACATTCTGGCCATCCTGTTTTGTCTCTTAAACATAGTATGCAGTATCTTGAAACAGTTGTTTGTCCATCATGGAAACAAATGGACAGCACAAGTGTATTTCCAAGCAGAAATAGAAATTTGTGAAGCTATGAAATCTATTATTAAGGCTTTAATTTTGATATTATTTAGAGTGCCACTTTGAATCATTAAAATGGCATATTTATTCATCATAGTTTGAAAGAAAAGATTTGACCCACCTTTACATATTAAGGGCCATATTTATACTTTTCGACACACAACTGCGCCAACGCAGTTGTGCGTAAAAAAATCGAACGCCGGCTAACGCCATTCTGAAGCGCCATGCGGGCACCGTATTTATTCAATGACGTTAGCCGGCGTTAGCCGGCGGCGCTGCCAGGTGTGCGTAAAAAAAAATGACGTACACCAGGCAGCGCCGGCGTAGGGGAATATGGAGCTTGGGCGCCAAAAAATGGGGCAAGTCAGGCTGAGGCAAAATTATCGCCTCAACCCGATTTGCGCCATTTTTTTCGACTCCCAACCCCCATTGAAATGACTCCTGTCTGAGCAAAGACAGGAGTCATGCCCCCTTGCCCAGGGACTTCTGTCCCCTGGGCATGGTCATTGGGCATAGTGGCATGTAGGGGGGCACAAATCAGGCCCCCCTATGCCACAAAAAAAAAAATATATACTTACCTTATGTTCCCTGGGATGGGTCCCTCCATCCTTAGGCGTCCTCCTGGGGTGGGCAAGGGTGACAGGGGGGGTCCCTGGGGGCATGGGAGGGCACCTCTGGGCTCCTTCCGAGCCCACAGGTCCCTTAACGCCTGCCCTGACCAGGCGCTCAAAAACCACGCAAAAGCAGCTGGACGTCATTTTTTTTGACCCGCCCACTCCTGGGCGTGAATTTTGCCCGGGAGTGTAAATACGGCGCACATGCCTCTGAGTCAATTTTTTAGACGGGAACGCCTACCTTGCATATCATTAACGCAAAGTAGGTGTCCACGCTAAAAAATGACGCAAACTCCATGGACTTTGGCGCTAGACACGTCTAACGCCAAAGTATAAATATGGAGTTCGTTTTGCGTTGGAATTGCGTCAAAAAAACGACGCAATTCCGGCGCAAACAGAGTATAAATATGCCCCTAAATTTGTAAATGATAATATTGATTTAATATCTGGAATTGGTAGGTGCACAAAACTTTTGAAGCTTGCATTCAGCAATATACGCATTCATGTTCCCAAGAGCAGTGTAGGCCTAAAAGACCGGAAAGGTGTAAATCAATCAATCTATGTATCTATCTAACTATCTATCTATCTATCTATCTATCTATCTATCTATCTATCTATCTATCTATCTATCTATCTATCTATCTATCTATCTATCTATCTCTATCTCCCTCTCCCTCTCCCTCTCTCTCTCTCTCTCTATATATATATATGTATACACACAACCTACCAATAAGTAGTTATAGTTAGGAGCATGTCTCCATAGAAAAAGTGTTTTTTTGACTTGCTATATCTTTGGCCTCGTTTGAAGAATCTTCACTAAACTTTCCATAAAACGTGCCCTGGTGATTTTCGTTGTGCATGGAAAGTTCTGGGTCCATCCATCAAGCGGGGGCCAAGAAAAAGGGGGGGATCAAAAGTTGAGTTTCCCATGTTAATTCCCATAGGACCTTCGAATGTGGCAGAAAGCTAGTTTTTGGTACACAGATTGTGCACACCTTTTGTGTGTTTCGTGTTTTGCCCTGAGTGGCATGGGTACGCCCAGACGTGGGTCCCATGCTCACTGCGTCACTGCAACCAAGCTGTACTTAGCTAATGAGCTCATACCTAGGGCAAAATTGGTCCTGAGTTGCTTGTGTTCAAGATCAGGAAGGGTCTGGCCTGGCAGCTTCGGCTTGACTGTTCCAATAAAGAGCATGGTCATAACTGACTTGCATATGGCTGGGCCCAAATTGAGGTGCATGGTGAGCAAAAGAATGATGGGCTAGGATGCTAGCTTGAGTGATTGCCAGCAGTAAGACAAATTGCAATCTTTCCTCCCATCACATTTTGTGTGTTTAATGTACCACCCACAGTGGTATCGGTATGCCCAGACGGGGATCCCATGGTCACTCTGTCACTGCAAACACACTGTAATCTGTTGATGAGCCCATAACTAGGGTGAAACTGGTCCTGGGTTGCTTGTGCTTTAGTTCAGGAATTATGTGGCCTGGGAGTTTGGGCTAGAGCGTTCTTATGAGGAGCAGAATCAAGGCTGGTTTTCATATGACTGAGTACACACTGAGGTGGAATGGTGAGCAAAAGAATGATGGTTAGGATGCTATCTCAAGTGATTGCCAGTGAATATACGAATTGCAAGCGTTCCTCCTATTACCTGTTGTGTAAATAACACCGATTGTACAGTTAATGAAACAGAAATCAGTAAATATGTCATTATTTGACCTCACATGGTTGATAACCTTACAAGAAAACTACTGATTTAGGTAAGAAATGTAAAGCTATCCCTTTAAATACAATCATTTTTTTCCTAAAAGGTAACAGTTGCAGGTACAGCATTCACATATGTTTTTTCACTATCTATTCGATTTGTGTTTCATGATGACCACAAGACAATGCTCAGCTTCACCTCATTAGTGAGTGGTGATGGCTTATGTCTGTGGTCACTGCTGTCTTAGAAACATAAAATGCAATTACTATAATTTATAAAATATGTAATAAAGTAGATGGGAACATTACTATTCACTTATTTTGCTTTATACATTTGAGAGTGATACTTTACACCAAACTAATATAAGAATATTTTCACTCCTTCATAGGTACCTATATAATAAAACCTTTGATTTACCTTCTGGGTTACTATTTGCCTAAATGTGTATGTGCTAGACCTGTTGGGAAAATGAACATGTCACAATCTGTACCTGTCCTTCCAACTTTGATGCGCTGTCATAGTTCACGATGTGCGCTCTTGAAGGTTCTGGTCTGTCCGAGGTAAGGGCATCTCTTTCCTGTAGCCAATGTGCTGCCAACAGAGAATGTCAGAGCAGAATGTGTCCTCCAGAAGGAGTCACAAAGAGTGAAAAACCCTGTAGGGAAAACCTCTACTGCAGGCAAGAACTCCAGAAGGAAGAAGACCACAAGAAGGTTGGGGAGCGGCCAGAAGATACCAGCAACAACGTACCAGAGAATGAGACAGAGAACTCCAGTCAATAAAATAAGGATCTAAAAGAATCTACAAAGCGCCAACAAGAAACACATATATACCAAGCAGGAGCAGGACTCACCAACAGGAGCGAGGACACACCAGCAGAAGCAGAGAGTGTTGCAACGCAAGGAAAAAGGAAAGATTTAGCCCTTTACATTCCCCTGGACAGGAAGTTATGCAATCAGAAGTAAAGGCCTCCATCTTAGATAAGGAAACTGCAATGAAAAAGATAGGAAGGATCGCTATCTTAGAATGGTGTAGTAAAACCCTCCCCTAGGCATCCTGGGGACTGAAGACTTTGGGGAGAGGACCTGCCAGGACAGGGCCCCCAGGCCTCAGAATTGCTGAGAGGTAAGTGTGCAGATTTTGCCCTAGCTGATGCACTGCCATTACAGAGCCAGGTAGTTAAACTGAGGGTGCTGTAGATGTCCCTGTGACTGTACTGTGCATGGCCAAGGATGATGGTGTACCACTCTTGTCATCAGGAATTGCTGTGGTACTACTCTCTTCAAGTTTTGCCAACTCCAACTGTCTTTTTCATTCATCATGTGCCAAAGTTGTAGAGTGAATTGCTTGGATATGCTTTTGCAACCCCATTGTACCCAGTGAGTGCTGGCAAGCACATCTGCGCAAAATGACCTCATGACGTGCATGTCACATGTCATGCATTCACCTCATATTTTCTAGGAGGTAAGGTGAAAAAATGGATAAAATGCTGGACTACAAGCTTGTTTTGCTGTCTTCTTCTTTCTAGCTCCTTCTCCGCCTGGGCAATGGGCTGATCTTCCTCTTCCACTGCAGTTTCACACTCCCCATTCGTCTTCCTTCTTCCATTGCTTAAAAAACAATGTGAGTCTTCCAAACAATGCAAAGGAAAAAACAACACAATTTCTTTTACACTATTGTGCCTCAGCACCACACCCAAGTTCAACAGAAAAAAATGAAAATGAATTGGAAATTCCTATTCCTATGAAAAAACTTTATAACTTATTAGAATCTTTCATTCAATAATAAAGTACTGTGGGACCACCAAGGTAGTACCGCTATACCGGTGAACTAAAAAAAAAAAATGACACATATATTTAAACACTTTTACAACATGCACCTCTCCTAGAACAAAATACCCCCATGCTCCATTACTTATATAAACATTTAAACTTTCAGGCACTTATAATTACTATTTTCACATGTTCAATTACCCTACAATATTGTGGTACAATATTCTAAAAAAAAAACACATTTTTTCCAATCATATAAAGTATTTCCCATATACTACTGAAAACATTCCTATCTTATCACATTTCACTTGCTACACTACATGTATTTTTGCAAAGAAATGCTTCCTTACCTAAAACGTGTATATTTGTTAATGTACCTTTAATAATATAATAATTTAACCTTAATATAAAAAACACATTGTCCACTACCTTGCTTTTTTATTACACCTACACATACAGTATAGAACAGTTAAAAAAATGTGGAAACTAGGGGGGTCATTACGAGTTTGGCGGTCCCAGGACCGCCATGTTGGTGGCGGTGGTCATACCACCACCAGGCTGGCAGAGAAGGCTGCCATATTATGACCATGGCGGTATTCACTACAGAATACAGCCAAAGTACCGCTGGCACGCCGGACAGCTTACAAGGTTGGACACTGCCAAGGTTTCCGCCACGATCGAACCACCAAAGAAACCCAAGCAGAAACCATCCGGCTAAAAGGAGATACCCACCTTCAGGAATCCATTCATGTCAGGAGCCACCATGGAACTAGAACTACATGTCTTCCCACTGCTCCTGCTTGCACAAAGACTTCGGGATCTGCCACGACGACAGCAACCGTAAGTATACACACTTACCTGTATTTGTTGTACATTGTCAATTTTTGTACACAAACAACATACATTCTGAAAGGGAGTGCAAGGGCGACACAAACACCTAACAACACACTAACACGCACAATCACAGACAGACATGCACACACACATGCATATACACAACAAACACGGCACAGCCACCACACACACTCATACAAACGTCACAACCACATACAGATAGGCTCGGTAACACTGCACAGGCCCACACTCACACAGTACCACACATCACAATATGTCATGAAACCAACACAACCTCAACATCTCCAATCACTTGGCAGGGACCCACAGGGAACACCAGCCAGGGACACATCACACAGACTTCACAATTTAATACCAACAGGCAAAACACACATACAAATATCCAATCATACTACTTACTAATCAACCTATAAAGAGCTTCATGTCCAACATTTCATGCACATAATGCTCACACAGTCAATGAAGACAAAGCTACTCAACACACCAACAAACATACCACAACACCAACAACATACAATACCAACAAAACTAAACCCCTTGAACACACAAATGTACATCATAAAACACATTTGGACATTTTTGGACAAAATCACTGGATACAATGTCACATGCTGCCTAAACAATACACGTAGCCCAAGCAGAATACACACATCCATACACACAACTAACGTCAGCCAGTCCAACTATATACTACAGAAAGAAATGCATGACAAAGATGTAACCACGAAACCAACTTGTTGATTTAAATTATTATTTGTAGCCTTAAATTTGAAAAACAAAGGACATGGGCCAGTCCTTTTGTAAAAGAACACATTGCACACAGTGTTGTACATATGCCCCGAACTTAGCTCCTGACTGCCATGTAACCTCCACAGGAAGGGGCATCAATGGGGCAGACATGCACCTCAGGTGTAATCTGAGGGGGTGGTGGGGTTTAGGTTTGAGTTTGGGGGGGCCCTTGGGATCCTGCTTGGAGGAGGGGTTTAGGATTTAACTTAGATGTAAGGAAGGGTTGACTTTTAAGTGGTGGGGTAGACTTCTTGGCAGGGGGAGGGGCATGGGAACTTGTGGGGGCCAGAGGAGGTCTTGGAAGTGTAAGGGCCGGATTTGGGGAGGAACACAGCACGTTTAGGGGTATTATCATCCCATCAATTCAGCAGTAACTCAAAAAGACCAAGCACAAGACTAATTGGCTACATCCAAAGTCTCTCCTCATACAGATCATTACTGTGTATAAACAAATCATTCTTAAGAAATGCAGTTTACTAACAACACATTATCATGCCTACCCCTACCAAACACTTGCCTAGTCCATCACCAGTAGCAATGTTTCATGAAAATAAATGCATCTCACTTCAAATACAACACAGCATGTTGCTTTGTAATCACATACCTAAATTGTGAATCTGCCCGTATCTTTCACAAATACCTCGGATGAAGACACTACATATGGCATACCCAAATAGTGTGTTTCACAAAATGACATAGCATGTCAATGAAACATCTATCTAAATACTATAAAGAAAACTCAAAATAATATCTGGATACACTTATCTAACTCATTGACACATAGACAACATTTCAATGTTCTGCAATAGGGGCCTACTTAGCACAGAGGATACAATCACAGACAACCACAGGGAGCATACCAACACCTCCAATACAATGTGTTGTAGTTTAACAGCGATTAGATTAAACATTAGCAGAAAACATCTGTATTTGTAACTATTGTGAACATTTCGCGGAATCCATTTTGTATTCATAGCAGCCATTTTCTCTGCCACATGCTGCCATGTGCTCACCATGTGCTCTGTCCTACCTTTCTGTTAACTACTCTTGAAATTTGCCTAGTGACAAGTTATATTTAGCATCTCCCACTTTTGCACATGCTCAGTAAGGTCTGCAGCTGTTAGTCCTTGAAAACTGTTAGCTCCTCCTACCTGTCAACTGTGCATTTTCCACATGACCTTACATGTATACAAGTCTTGCTTCTATAATTGTACCACCTCCTTTTAGCCCCTGCGTGGGTATAAAAGGACCATGCTCTCTCAGTTCAGTGTGCTACTTCAGACATTACCTAAGGGTGCTGTTTGAACACTAGTACCACCTCATGAGGTTAATAAACTTTGTCTTTTATTTCAGTTCCTGTGCCAACTCCTTCCTACATGGTCTGAGGACTTTGTGCAGAGAAAGGTGAACCCCTTGCACTAGTAGGCCTTGCTGAGGCTTACTTCAACAAATTGGCGCCCGAACAGGGACTCATTGGTGACTCGGACGCCCAACGGATTGGTCGCGACGAAGGATTGGGATCTCGCTGCGGACGATCAATGCCTGAGGAGACCCGAGTCTTGGCAACCACAGCGTTTTTCTCTTCTTTCTGATTTGACCATCCAGGTGGCGCCGGTCCTCGACTGAGATCCTTTTTGTTCATTCGTCATGCAGTGACCATTTGATCGATTTTAGAACTTGGCAGTTGGAACCTGGACACCCTGTGATTGGTAAGAGCCCTTTTACGGCACTTGCTGTGGGTTTTGATGCCTTTGTTTGGTAATGAAGTTTAGCACCACTTACTGTGGCTCTCATGTTTTGGGTGAATAGTCAATTTGTATCCTTTGAATTGATATATAAATTGCAATTTATATAGGCAGGTAATGAGGAGAATTTTCTCCAATTTAATTTTGATTTGAACGGCACCTTAAGTGCTACTTTGATTATAATACTGCATATTTTGCACTATTTTTGGCATGCCTGTTTTTAGCGCACTTCGTAGGATGTGTTGCTTTTGTAATGGTACCAATTTGAGACCGGAAGAATCGCAACCGGCACCCCCAGAGGGGACGCCCAATAGAGATATGTATGTTAAACATGGTCTTTCTTCTATAATGTACAGCACATTATGTAATAAATACACTCGTGCGGATCCTGAGTTACGTTGGCCTATGCATGGGTCATTTGATTTGCGAAAGATTGAGAATGTGGAACAACGTATGTGTAAGCGAAAGTCTAGGCAAGATATGTTTGACTGTGTACGAATGTGGGAGAAAGAAGTGCGTGGACGAGTAAAGCGTGAGCAAGTCTTGCTTGAGAAAGAACAGCGGAAGAATGTATATGTGAAAGCATTGGAAATGAGAAAGATAGAAATAAATGACTTAAAGGAGCTAGAAGAGAAAGAATGTAAATTACAGGTAACTGGCCAATACACCATTAGGCAACCTCTCTATCCTATCCTTAATAAACCACATGATGATTTATTGTTACTAGAACGCCCTCCACCTCCCTATGTCGTCCCTTCTGCCCCTCATGAGTTAGTTAAGGCCTCCAGTTCAGAGCAACAGAAGATGCAAGACAGTCGCTCTATGTTGCCTGCTGACCGTGCGTCTGAGCTTAGATCTATTGCTCGTAAAACAATTCGTAACGTTGTCTCTGCTTCTGAACTTTTAGACAACATGAAAGGGTGGACGGAAAAGGAGCAGCTATATTTTACTGAGGCATTTGACTCAGAAGTTATTGAACTATATCGGAAATATTCTGATGAGTTAGAGCCCGATGATGTAGCAGCTGATCATAAGCAAATGCGTGATGGTCTTTTTGTTTTCTCCCAGGTGGCTGATGCAATCAGGCGGTTGGTGAAATTATGTGTTACGGCAGTCCGTTTGCAAGAGGAGAAAAGGGCTGTGGACGTAGTTGCACGGACATCTCAGACCGGTGGGGTGCAAGCTTCCATCTTCGGAACAGATAAGACTATGATAGTTCATGCGAAACCAATGCGGGAGGCTGCGCCTTTGTATGTTCCTCCTAAAGGATTGGGTACAAGTGATGATAAAACTTCTGTTGATGCTAAGAGTTATTTTATTTATAATTGGGTGTATACTCCTTGGAATAGGGCAGATGTAATGGCACTTAAAACAGCATTACCTGACCCGCGGAAAAATCCAGCCGCCTTTTATGAGGAAGTTGAGGGAGCAATTAGTTCTTGTACTATGACTTTGGCTGACATTGATTTATTTTTCGGATTGATATTACCGCCAGATATGTGGAGAACTGTTCGTAAAATTGATGATCGTGCAGTTTTTGGGGCGTCATGCAAAGAATTAGAACAGATGGACGGGGATAGGGAACCTGCGAAAAAGCCATATCAGTTGATTCTAGATCTTCCTGCAGCCATATTAGTTAAGTTAAAAACGATTATTCCCCCTAAAAAGATAGATTGGACTGTTTTAGCGTCTTGTAAGCAAAAGGCAGATGAATCGGTCTCTGATTTCTTTACACGCTTTGAAGAAGCATTTCATGATTTTAGCGGTCAGTTATTGTCAGATGATACGGGCAGACATTTGTTTGTCGATAAATATGTCGCAAATCTGTTACCAGGAATAGCTAGTCATCTAAAAGCTAGTGAAAGTTCATGGACTACCTCTACTCCGGTTTCTCTTTTGACTATGACTCAGTATTATTAACGTCAGGAATTAGAAGCAAAAGGTAGCGAGGACAAAAAGATAAAAGAATTAAAGACGAAGGTTATGTTGGCTCAAGCTTATGGTCCGCCTTTTAGAGGTAGTGATAGAGGTGGACGTGGATCTTATGGTTCTTCTTATACTCGTTCGAATTTGTCTGTTGATCAGTGTGCGTATTGTAAGAAATTTGGGCATTGGGCTTCCGATTGTCCAGCACTACGTGTTCAGCAGTGTTCACGTGGTCGGGGACAAATGAGAAATCGCTCAGGATATTCAGGACCTAGAAGAAGCACGAATGATCATGCTAGGGTTGATGCTAATGTATGAGGGCAGGATGGGTTTAACACTTTTGATAGACGGAACCAATACCAGATGTCTAACTATGTGCAGCCTGATCTCCAAGACTCTGCTTATGCATAGGATTGCCTAGGATGGGGTAAGGAATCAGTTGAAGTTCCAGTAGATCAGAGGGGTCCCTATGTTACAGCACATGTTTTGGGTTCTACTGATCAGTTTCTGGTTGATACAGGAGCTACTCGTAGCGCCTTGTCTAAACAATTGATTCCAAGGGCTCCCCTGTCTGGCTTAACCATTACATCAATAGGTTTCAATGGAACACCTTCCCCTAGCCCATTGTCACAACCACTTGCATTCCATGTTGATAAATTTACTGCTCCATGTCCATTTTTGCTTTCTCCAAATACACCAGACAATATTGTGGGTCTTGATATGCTCAAGTATTTCAGGGCTACAATACGATGCTCTCCTGAAGGGGTGCGTGTTATTTTAAATGATAATCATCCTGTGATGGAAAGAGTTTGTCTTGTTAAAGAGGATATTGCATTAGCTTCACTCCCTAGTACTTTGTGGGCTACTTCAGATACTGATGTGGGACAAATTATTATTCCACCGGTACATATTAGTGTTAAGGAGGGAGCTGTATTGCCACGTTTGCCTCAATACAAAATTTCACAGGAGGGTGAAGAAGCACTCACACAAATTGTGCATGATCTTATTGCAGTTAGAGTTGTTGAGGAAGTTCTGTATAATGTTTGTAACAGTCCGATTCTTCCTATTCTGAAAAAGGATACTGATACTAGGATTTAACGATTCATTATTGATTTACGAAAAGTCAATAAGATTGTGATACCACAATATCCTGTGGTATCTGACATCACAACACTTCTTACTTTGGTTCCCCCGACAGCAACTATGTTCTCTGTGATAGACTTGAAGAATCCTTTCTTTTCGATCCCTATTCATCCTGACAGCCGATATTTGTTTGGTTTTACTTTGAATAAACGATCATTTAGATTTTCCAGAGTTCCTCAAGGCTATACGGAGAGTCCAAGTATTTATAGTCAAGCATTAAAACGACAACTTGATTCTTTTATTTTGCCTGAAGGTGTGGCTCTCATACAATATGTCGATGATATTTTGTTGGCGGCTGATACCCCTGAGCAATGTGAAAAGTGCACTTTGTCCTTACTTTCTTTTCTTGCTTCACACCATCATAAAGTGTCACGAAAGAAATTGCAATATTGTAGACCAAAGGTAACCTATTTAGGTCACCTTTTGTCTAAGGAGGGCTGTGCACTTACATCAGATGATATTCAAGCAATTTTAGACACACAAGTACCCTCTACTCAGAAAGATGTTCGGGCATTCCTTGGTCTTACTTCCTTTTGTAGGTAATGGATATTAGGGTTTTCACACATTGTCAAACCTTTGCTAGCACTTTTGACTAAAGATACTCCAATGCCCCTCCCATGGACAGATGAATGTGAGACTGCTTTCAGGCAGCTGCGACAAGCCCTTTGTTTCCGCACCAGTGTTAGGTACTCCAGATTACATGAAGCCTTTTGCACTTTACGTACATGAGAAAGATGGATGTGCATTGTCAGTTTTAGTACAGACACATGGCGATAAGCAACGTCCCTGTGCATATTTTTCAGCAGTACTTGATCCTCTCGCTCGAGCGTTGCCTGGGTGTTTTCGTTCAGTTGCCGCAACAGCTGTGTCAATACGTCAGAGTGAAGGGATAGTTTTGTCGCATAAGCTGTTGGTGTTAGTACCCCATGCGGTTGATGCTCTTTTAAATCAAACAAAGACACAACATTTAACTAGCGCCCGTATCACAGGATAGGAGTTGACATTGTTGGCTCCTCACATTACACTGAAGAGATGTGCAACACTAAATCCAGCCACTTTGTTGCCATATCCGGTGACTCAGCCTCAGTCACAAGAAACACATGATTGTGTATTCCTTACCGAAGAACGGATAAAGGGTCGTATTGATTTACAAGATACGCCCCTTTTAGATGTAGGCGGGGAATTGTGGGTTGATGGGTCTTGTTTGAAGTTGCCAGATGGTACGACTTCAGCTGCATATGCAATCACCACAATACACACGGTAATGGAGACAGCTCGTATACCACAGAAGTCAGCTCAAGCAGCTGAACTCATAGCTTTGACACGAGCATGTGAGCTTAGTACTGACTTAAGTGTGAACATTTATACAGACAGCCGCTATGCTTTTGGAGTGGCTCATGATTTTGGTCTGCTTTGGAAGGAGAGAGGCTTTCTCACATCCCACAGGATGCAGATACTGCACAGAGAATTAGTGCATAACCTCTTGACTGCCTTGAAATATCCAAAGAAACTAGCTATTGTGAAATGTAGTGCACATAAGAAAGTGACCGATAAGATAGGGCAAGGTAATGCTCTTGCAGACCGCGTAGCACGTGAGACTGCGATGCAGCGAAGTACTACTTCTATGTATGTAGTGAAGTCACAAGCTGAACGTTGGCATAATGCTTGACAAGACGTATTAGATATACAGAAATCTGCTTCTGTGAAAGAACGTGAGCAATGGTCTGAAAATGGAGAATTGGATGATGAGGGCCGTTGGCGGAATAAGCAGATGGATAAATGGAAATTGCCTATAGCTTTTGTACAACCTATGGGTCAGATGGCACATGGGCTGGCACATGTTGGAGCTTCAACAATAACGAAGTTGCTTACGCAAGTTTGGGAGCATCCAGAAATTTCCAGTACAGCTAAGAGAGTAGTACAGTCTTGTTTGATCTGTTTACAATACAATCCTGGCAAAAGGGACACGTACTCCTGCGGGAGGGTTTGCTACACCAACTGCACCTTTTGAAGTTCTACAAATGGATTATATTCAGCTTGAACGCTGCAACAATTTAAAGTATGTCTTGGTGGTGGTATGTGCCTTCAGTAAATGGATAGAGGCGTATCGCACAAAGGATAATACTGCCATTACCACAGCGAAGGTGCTTTTGAAATAATTTTTTCCTAGGTTTGGTGTTTACAGACTTTTATGGAGTGATAACGGACATCATTTTGTTGGGGAAGTTATTAAGTATGTCCTGAAAGGATTAGGGATCAAACATAAGTTCCATGCGGTTTTCCACCCACAATCAGCAGGGTTGGTGGAAAGGTATAATGCTACTTTGAAGCTGAAGTTAGCGAAGATACAGGCTTCCACATCCTTAACTTGGCCGGATGCATTACCGTTGGCATTATTGTCTATAAGGTCAGTGCCACATTCTCGACTCGGCCTTAGCCCATACGAAATAGTATTTGGGAGGCCAATGAATATTTGGGGAGTTCCTAAGCCAAAATCTGTATATGATGTACCTTGTGTCCTGATGAACGATTATTTGGCACAGTTAAATGACAATTTGGTTTCTATTCATCAACAGGTTCGAGAAGCACTTCCTGACAGATCTACAGGTGAAGGCCATGAACTCCGACCTGGTGACCAGGTGATGATTAAGTCTTTTGAAAGATCAAGCAGCTTGGAACCAAGGTGGCGAGGCCCAGAACAGGTGCTCCTTGCGACAAGGACAGCAGTTCGAGTGACGAACCGAAAGAATTGGGTCCATAGTACTCACTGCAAGAGAGTGCTACCTACCTTGGTGGAACCTGCTGTGCTGACCGATCATCGAGAGATTTTGACTACGGAGAAAGGGCGTGCTATATCACCTGACAAATCTGCAGAGGTCTTTCCTGACCATACGACTTCTGGAGTGTCGCAATATAATTTGAGACCGAGGAAAGAATCTGAAATTTCTTTGAAACAAACTGGTTGAGCTACCGCCCTGGGTTAGTGAAACGGAGAGCCAATGTGGCAAGGGGGGGGATCAGCCATGCATTAGAGTAGTGACACCCGTCTTGGCCCGTGGTGAAGAAATCAGCGGCTGCCCAGGGATAAGCGCTCCAACAATTGTTTTTAATCCATTTCTGAAAGGGTCGATTATCACTGTTGCTAAAATGAATAACAAACTGATCATTAGTACTATGGGGTTTGTTGTTGTTTTGGTGGTTACAGCAACAAGCACCTGGTTTGTTGAAAAGAAGGCTCCTGCTCGTGAGTTTTTTGTTGCCACTACTCCAGTACCAGAGGATCACTATTACTTTACACTTCCCTATCAGGAGCAGAAACACCGTCAATCGTACTTCAATAATACTTTCATTCAGATGTTGCATCATACTCATAATGCTACAAATACTACTAACTGTTGGGTATGTGGAATGATACATGCGCATCAAAAGAAAGGAGGAACACCTTTCATTCCTCTTCCTTTTTCACACAATGGCTCTTGTCAAGCTTGGAACACGCTTTTGTTTGCATCTGGAAAACGTACAGAGGGCGGACTTCTTTTTCGCCTTAATAAAGTATGCTACCAAGACAAAGATGGGTATCCCCAAGCCAAAGGAACTAAATGGGAATGGGAAGAGTATCAACCGGACAATGTTTCAATACCATATGTCTTCACAAATATAAGAGACTCTGACAAGAAAGAACAATTTGTGATTTCTGTTACAAAAACTAAAGCAGATTTATGTATACGTAGCATTGGGCGAATTCCAGTAGGGATAAGCGATTGTACCTTGATTTTAACTATTGAGGGTGTAAATAATAGTAGTTTTACAGCTTCACATAATACATATTTTGTTTGTGGTAACTATGAATATTACAAACTACCTGTTGGGTGGTCAGGTGTGTGTTATGTATCTTTTCTATTACCCCCTGTGTTTTTGGCCCCTGCATCATATCACCGAGATTTAAAACTGTTCAATGACATCATTAACAATAGATATAAAAGGGAAATAAGTACAAAGGAGGTAGACCAAACGGATACTAGCCTGCAACAATATATTGATTTTAATTTAGGATTGTTCCCCTTTGTGGGTGCTGCGTTAAACAGTAGGAAAGTGAGACAATTGACTAGGGTTGTGGAAGCTGTTACCAATCAGGCAGCTCTGGCACTTGGGAATATTACTGAGGAGCTCCAAATTGCCAGGATTGTAGCGCTCCAAAATCGTATGGTACTAGATGTGATATTAGCTGACCGAAGTGGTGCATGTCGCATCATCGTTAGTAGTTGCTGTGTTTTCATTCCCGATCACTCACCTTCAGTATATGATGCAATATCTAAATTGCATAAAATTGCTGCAGAAATCCACACAGAGACTGGTACTTGGACTTTTTCTGTATGGTTTTGGGCTCTTGTTTCTGCCTGGGGCTGGAAACTACTGACTATCCTGTGTGTAATGATTGCAATATTTTTCACATGCTGTATCTGTATTCAGTGTGGTCCAATGTTCTGCTCCATGTGTATTACTGCTTGTATGCCTACCAAAAGAAATATTACAGAAATGAAAGCACAACATATGTTAGATAAAGAAATAGCTGAAATGATGAGCATAAATATACAAGATGAATATTTAGATTATCCCAGAAAGACGAATGTCTTCAGCTAATGCTGAAAGGGTCGTCTGTTGTAGTTTAACAGCAATTAGATTAAGCATTAGCAGAAGACATCTGTATTTGTAACTATTGTGAACATTTCGCGGAATCCATTTTGTATTCATGGCAGCCATTTTCTCTGCCACATGCTGCCATGTGCTCACCATGTGCTCTGTCCTACCTTTCTGTTAACTACTCTTGAAATCTGCCTAGTGACAAGTTATATTTAGCATCTCCCACTTTCGCACATGCTCAGTAAGGTCTGGAGCTGTTAGTCCTTGAAAACTGTTAGCTCCTCCTACCTGTCGACTGTGCATTTTCCACATGACCTTACATGTATACAAGTCTTGCTTCTATAATTGTACCACCTCCTTTTAGCCCCTGCGTGGGTATAAAAGGACCATGCTCTCTCAGTTCAGGGTGGTACTTCAGACATTACCTAAGGGTGCTGTTTGAACTGTAGTACCACCTCATGAGGGTAATAAACTTTGTCTTTTATTTCAGTTCCTGTGCCAACTTCTTCCTACATGGTCTGAGGACTTTGTGCAGAGAAAGGTGAACCCCTTGCACTAGTAGGCCTTGCTGAGGCTTATTTCAACAAATGGACACCAAGCAATGTACAAGAAGGCCACTTACCATTCCACTATATATGCTGATTAGAAACCTGTTTAGAAACCTCTACATGACAACATCTAAACACCTATAATAAAAAAAGTGTACACTGTTCCAAAGCAAGAATATTGTCAATGAGGACGGAAAAGAAGAAGACTGAAAGGAGGTATTGTAGGAGTGCCCTCAAGCATCACAATAGGATGCTAGGCATCATCATAGGGCTACCTCCTCGCCAGACCGGCACTGCAACGTCTGACGGGCCACCACACAAAAGGTGGTGGCTCTTCAACCGGAAAATGATTCTGCAGATCAAATTAGGTCCGCAGAACGTGCTGACAGAGGAGGAAAGGAGAGTAGAAGGTATGTAAAATTGACTCTGAACACCTAATGACTCGATTTAATGTTTATAATAAGGGTCAGGCCAAGATTAAAAACAAGTAGGAGTATCAAGGGATTAATGTCTCCTATACTCCTAAAAAAGGGGAAGGAGGAAAGAGTCTTCACTCCTAACACTGGGTCGACATGTTTCGTGCCTACTCGGTCAGAGATTGATCCACTGGCACTTCATCAGGACCGTTTAGTTGTAACTTCTCCTTAATATACAAAAAACAAAAAACAAAAAAAGAAAGAAACCGTAAATGCTGGGAGGTCACTTACAGTCTGTGGATCAGTCGTCACAGTCAGTCTAATTATAGGTCGCCCTGCATAAGAGACAAAACACATATGTAAGACAAAGTACAGCAGGAAAACATTGATTGGTGTCTTGCTGAAGAGTAGTGAGTGTGATAGGCATCAGGTCCCAAAGAAAAAATGAGGAGAAAAAGGTAAACGTAATAGAAGGCTTGCCATCCCATGTCAAGATAGGGCATCATAGGGACGCGTAAAACCGCATTACCAAGGAGTTCACTAAATATGAAAATTGTAAAAAGGTATATAATCAAGTAAAACTCAAACATCAGCAGTTGATTAGAATAATGTTTGCACAGGGTTATCACATTTGAAATAATCAATATGAAAAAATTCCATGTCCAAAAAATGTTTTATATGTCTAAAAAAATATATAGTAGTGCCTCTATAATTGTTTGTCTATACGCTCTCATAGTACACAAGAAACACAGAGTATAAAGTCTGCCCAGGGTCGGTGGGTTCACATCTAGGTAACCAATAAACATGAAAGTGACCAACCAGCTCCTAATAGTATAAGTATGTGGCCCATAATTTGAATCAGGCAGGAGACACTGGCAGCAGACGCTTGGTAAAAGTTTGGTGCTGAAGTTCAGCCTAGTCAAAATGTTACCGGGGACTACGCGCTCATCCAGGATGACTGAACACGCGTTAGCCGATCGTTCGTTAACAGTCTTAAAATTCGATCAAGCTATAAAAAATGCACCCAGCAGACAAAACGCTCACTTACTTCAATTCCGTTGGTGGTCTGCTTTTTGCCTACCCGAGGTCGCGTGCCTCACAACAAAGGCAACGCGCGCTCGGGAGGCGTTTTAAAGTGAAATCTTGATCAGGCAATTAGCCCTGAATGCGTAACGTCGGTGTCAGGTGAATAGACACCGACGAAGGACTAAAAAGAGAGCTTTGGTAACGGCGGCCATCTTGGAACGGAGGATGAATCATCAGAAGAAGTCTAGATACAGTCACCCTATAGTATTAGGGTATGTAATCAGTCTAGTATTACAGGACACTGTCCTGTTATAAGACCCTCTGTGATATCATAAACGCAAAGAGGGGACTACTACCGAAAATTGCATGCTATAAAATAATAGGAGAGGCCATCAACCCGAATGTTATTATGGGGTCATGTATTCCACCTCCATATTGGGACATGAGTATGATACCAAGGACAGTTAATATCTAAAACAAGTCAGTCACGGAGGCTAAGAAGACAGGGTCCACCAAGGAATATCATCGTTGAGACCCTCACTAGCTGTTTTAAGTCGATAAATCCACCGCTGTTCAGTCCTGAACAGAAGTTTAGGGACATTTTCATTATGTCTAGGTACTTGTAAAACAGTCCACCACATATCATTAGGGCCATGTCTTGCTTCTAAAAAATGTGAACTTAGTTTCGTCGTAATCCGAGCACATCTAATATTGCTACGGTGTTCATTGATTCTCAACTTTACTGGTCTCGTTGTCATCCCTACATATTGTAAGTCACATGGGCATGTGATCAAATATATACAGTGACGTGTGTTACAATTGGTATGTTTTGTCAGGCGCCACACTCCAAAGTGTTTCAACTGTTGACTGTCTATCCATTTGGTCAGGGAACAAACATTACATGAACCGCACGGATAGTGGCCGGAGACCGGAGGAAGATTCCATAATGTGGGCTGGTCTGTGGAAACGTCCTGTCTGCGTGGTCGTGTATGAATGATTAAGTCCCTGATGTTGGAAGATCTCTTAAATGCAAACAGGGGTCTGGCGATCTGTGATCCCCCGCTCAATAGAATATGCCACCTTTTGTTAATTAGTTTTTTAACAGAATTGAATAGGGGGTGTATGTTGAAACACAAGTAAGTCGTGTTTGTTCCTCACGCGTGGTGGATTCTAGGAGAGCCTCTCTGTGATTGTTTCTGGCTCTTTTAAAGGAAGAATTGATAATATTAGTGGGATAATGTCGATGTTGGAGTTTCTTTTTCAATTCACATGCCTGAGCTTCAAACGAATGAACAGAGGAACAGTTCCTACGTAGTCTCAGAAATTGGCCAAAAGGAAGGTTATCGCGTAGAGCCTTCGGATGATGGCTGTCATATCTGAGTAGACTGTTCCGGTCGGTGATTTTATGATAGGTGTCAGTCACTAGTTTACCATTCACATTGTGAATCAGAAGGTCCAAAAAAGGTACTTGTGTGGTGGAGATGTGCGCTGTAAATTTCAAAAAGGGATCCAATGTGTTGATCCAGCTAGTAAACAGATCAATGTTGGGAAGAGCGCCTTGCCATATAATGAGAATATCATCTATGTAACGACGCCATAATTTGATGTTATTGAAAAAGGGGTTCGTTACAGGTAAGATGAAATTCTTTTCAAACTGGTACATGTATAGACATGCCAGACTCGGGGCAAAAGTACTGCCCATCGAGGTCCCTCGAATTTTGAGGTACAGGACATCTTCGAATTGAAAGTAATTCTGTGTCATTGCCAGGGATGCACAATGCATTACGAAGTCTACCGGAGTTAGAGAGGTCCATGGTTGCTGACGGAGGGCGGACTCAACGACTTCTAAGGTGGCGGCCTGCGGAATATTCGTGTATAGAGATTCTACATCTAACGTGATCAGTACCTCAACCTGGATAGTAGAATTAATCGTATCAATGAGATTCAAGACATCTTTGGTGTCTTTCAAATAAGTGCTAGAACTCTTTACTAATGGTTGAAGGAATGAATCACAAAAAGTAGATAATGGTTCCAAGACCGAACCAATGCCTGAAACTATTGGACGGCCAGGGGGTGGACGAGAGCCTTTGTGGATTTTAGGGAGGCAGTAGAAATATGGAGTGCGGGGATGGGTACGCTCCAAAAATTCTGCCTCTCTTAAAGTAATCCAAGCATTCCCTTTGGCCTCGTTGACCATACTCCTAATCTGTAGTTGTAATGAATTTGTAGGATCTTGATTCAGGGGTGTATAATAGGTCCTATCACTTAGAAGGCGGAGACATTCCTGTTTATAATCAGATGAATACATGATGACTATTGCTCCTCCTTTATCTGCTGGTTTTATGACTATAGTAGGGTCCTGTGATAGAGTCTTGAGTGCTTCTCGCTCAGTGGCGGGGAGATTGACAAAGGGTCGTTTGGGAGTGATTTGTTCAAGATCTAGCAGGACAGCTTTTTTAAAAGCTAAGACTTCGCAAGGGAGAGAGCTCACTGGAGGCATGAAGGTTGAAGGTTTCTTTAAGCCTGTATCGTGAGTAACAGGGGGTTCTGGTCGATCTTTAAAGATAAAATGTAGCCGAACCTTTCTAAAAAACTGAGATAACTCACAATGGAGGCGGAAGGGATCTTCAGAAGGAGTCGGACAAAGCCTAGACCTCTGTTGAGGACTTTCGATTCGTCCGGAGATAGATGTCTTTGAGACAGATAGACCACTAGGTCCTCTGTGGAGCAATCTTGTTCTGGCTCCTGGTTATCATCGGAGGTTCTTCTCGACCCCAGTGTACTCTTCTGCCTCTTCCTCTCCTTCTGCCTCTCTCTCTGCCCGGGCCGCGGCCCAAAAATGGCCCGAAAGGTGGAATTGGGCGTGGCTGAAAGAAGGGGTAAGGAGGTTGCCAGAAGAGTGGTTGGTTATGGGTGTATTGTGGGAAGTTGTAATAAGATTGAGGTGTACTCTCATCAGTACTCCAGCCATCAGAGGAGGAGCAACTGCTATAAACCTGAGTTTTCCTGTTAACTGTTGAGGACTCGTCTGATGACCGTGATTGTGTGTCAATCTCGAAATCCTCCTTGATATATGGATAAACTTTCTCTCGTTCAAATTTACTAATATCTTTTTGTAATTTTCAAATTTTTTGTTGTGTAAGGAACTCTTTAGTTTCATTGAGTTCCGTATTAATTTCCAAAAGACGACTCTTGAATGCTGCTATAGTCACTGTGGTTTTGATGGAACTCTCCACACAGTTAATCTGAATGACTATGGATTCGGCTAGCCGTTTTGAGGTGTTGATAATCAACACTAGCCAGTCACGGGTGCATTTCCATGCAATCTGTGCCCAGTCCTTCCTGAAGGCAAGGTCTTGCAGGAAGATTCTGGGCACATTGGAAACCAATAAACCGTTTGGAGCAATATTAGCTCTCAGATATTCGGTCATGATTGTCCCATGCATGACTGTCTTGATCAATTCTCTTTTAAGGGAGGATAGTTTGTCCCACTCTTCTTTGAGGCTCCCAGAAGGAGCTGAGCCATCACTGGAAAGAATGGAGGGTGTTTGTAAAATAGCTGAGACGACATCGTCGTCAAAGCTCAGACCCTGGAAATTATCCATGGTCAAGAGTAGGATAAAAAGTCCTGCAGCAAAACAGCTGCTCAATATACTGCCAATACAAGGAGGACTGGGAGATTATTCTGGTCCAGTGTACTTACTCCCTAGAATTTTTTTTTTCTTTGGGACCTGATGCCTATCACACTCACTACTCTTCAGCAAGACACCAATCAATGTTTTCCTGCTGTACTTTGTCTTACATATGTGTTTTGTCTCTTATGCAGGGCAACCTATAAATAGACTGACTGTGACGACTGGTCCACAGACTGTAAGTGACCTCCCAGCATTTACGGTTTCTTTCTTTTTTTGTTTTTTTGTATATTAAGGAGAAGTTACAACTAAACGGTCCTGATGAAGCGCCAGTGGATCAATCTCTGACCGAGTAGGCGCGAAACATGTCGACCCAGTGTTAGGAGTGAAAACTCTTTCCTCCTTCCCCTTTTTTAGGACTATAGGAGACATTAATCCCTTGATACTCCTACTTGTTTTTAATCTTGGCCTGACCCTTATTATAAACATTAAATCGAGTCATTAGGTGTTCAGAGCCAATTTTACATACCTTCTACTCTCCTTTCCTCCTCTGTCAGCACGTTCTGTGGACCTAATTTGATCTGCAGAATCATTTTCCGGTTGAAGAGCCACCACCTTTTGTGTGGTGGCCCGTCAGACGTTGCAGTGCCGGTCTGGCGAGGAGTTAGCCCGATGATGATGCCTAGCATCCTATTGTGACGCTTGAGGGCACTCCTACAATACCTCCTTTCAGTCTTCTTCTTTTTCCGTCCTCATTGACAATATTCTTGCTTTGGAACAGTGTACACTTTTTTTATTTTTTATTATAGGTTCACGTATAGGGAATAAGTACACTGGACCAGAATAATCTCCCAGTCCTCCTTGTATTGGCAGTATATTGAGCAGCTGTTTTGCTGCAGGACGTTTTATCCTACTCTTGACCATGGATAATTTCCAGGGTCTGAGCTTTGACGATGATGTCGTCTCAGCTATTTTACAAACACCCTCCATTCTTTCCAGTGATGGCTCAGCTCCTTCTGGGAGCCTCAAAGAAGAGTGGGACAAACTATCCTCCCTTAAAAGAGAATTGATCAAGACAGTCATGCATGGGACAATCATGTCCGAATATCTGAGAGCTAATATTGCTCCAAACGGTTTATTGGTTTCCAATGTGCCCAGAATCTTCCTGCAAGACCTTGCCTTCAGGAAGGACTGGGCACAGATTGCATGGAAATGCACCCGTGACTGGCTAGTGTTGATTATCAACACCTCAAAACGGCTAGCCGAATCCATAGTCATTCAGATTAACTGTGTGGAGAGTTCCATCAAAACCACAGTGACTATAGCAGCATTCAAGAGTCGTCTTTTGGAAATTAATACGGAACTCAATGAAACTAAAAAGTTCCTTACAAAACAAAAAATTTGAAAATTACAAAAAGATATTAATAAATTTGAACGAGAGAAAGTTTATCCATATATCAAGGAGGATTTCGAGATTGACACACAATCACGGTCATCAGACGAGTCCTCGACAGTTAACAGGAAAACTCGGGTTTATAGCAGTTGCTCCTCCTCTGATGGCTGGAGTACTGATGAGAGTACACCTCAATCTTATTACAACTTCCCACAATACACCCATAACCAACCACCCTTCTGGCAACCTCCTTACCCCTTCTTTCAGCCACGCCCAATTCCACCTTTCGGGCCTTTTTTAGGCCGCGGCCCAGGCAGAGGGAGAGGCAGAAGAAGAGGAAGAGGCAGAAGAGTACACTGGGGTTGAGAAGAACCTCAGATGATAACCAGGAGCCAGAACAAGATTGCTCCACAGAGGACCTAGTGGTCAATCTGTCTCAAAGACATCTATCTCCGGACAAATCGAAAGTCCTCAACAGAGGTCTAGGCTTTGTCCCGACTCCTTCTGAAGATCCCTTCCGCCTCCATTGTGAGTTATCTCAGTTTTTTAGAAAGGTTCAGCTACATTTTTTCTTTAAAGATCGACCAGAACCCCCTGTTACTCACGATACAGGCTTAAAGAAACCTTCAACCTTCATGCCTCCAGTGAGCTCTCTCCCTTGCGAAGTCTTAGCTTTTGAAAAAGCTGTCCTGCTAGATCTTGAACAAATCACTCCCAAACGACCCTTTGTCAATCTCCCCGCCACTGAGCGAGAAGCACTCAAGACTCTATCACAGGACCCTACTATAGTCATAAAACCAGCAGATAAAGGAGGAGCAATAGTCATCATGGATTCATCTGATTATAGACAGGAATGTCTCCGCCTTCTAAGTGATAGGACCTATTATACACCCCTGAATCAAGATCCTACAAATTCATTACAACTACAGATTAGGAGTATGGTCAACGAGGCCAAAGGGAATGCTTGGATTACTTTAAGAGAGGCAGAATTTTTGGAGAGTACCCATCCCCGCACTCCATATTTCTACTGCCTCCCTAAAATCCACAAAGGCTCTCGTCCACCCCCTGGCCGTCCAATAGTTTCAGGCATTGGTTCGGTCTTGGAACCATTATCTACTTTTTGTGATTCATTCCTTCAACCATTAGTAAAGAGTTCTAGCACTTATTTGAAAGACACCAAAGATGTCTTGAATCTCATTGATACGATTAATTCTACTATCCAGGTTGAGGTACTGATCACGTTAGATGTAGAATCTCTATACACGAATATTCCGCAGGCCGCCACCTTAGAAGTCATTGAGTCCGCCCTCCGTCAGCAACCATGGACCTCTCTAACTCCGGTAGACTTCGTAATGCATTGTGCATCCCTGGCAATGACACAGAATTACTTTCAATTCGAAGATGTCCTGTACCACCAAATTCGAGGGACCTCGATGGGCAGTACTTTTGCCCCGAGCCTGGCATGTCTATACATGTATCAGTTTGAAAAGAATTTCATCTTACCTGTAACGAACCCCTTTTTCAATAACATCAAATTATGGCGTCGTTACATAGATGATATTCTCATTATATGGCAAGGCGCTCTTCCCAACATTGATCTGTTTACTAGCTGGATCAACACATTGGATCCCTTTTTGAAATTTACAGCGCACATCTCCACCACACAAGTACCTTTTTTGGACCTTCTGATTCACAATGTGAATGGTAAACTAGTGACTGACACCTATCATAAAATCACCGACCGGAACAGTCTACTCAGATATGACAGCCATCATCCGAAGGCTCTACGCGATAACCTTCCTTTTGGCCAATTTCTCCGACTACGTAGGAACTGTTCCTCTGTTCATTCGTTTGAAGCTCAGGCATGTGAATTGAAAAAGAAACTCCAACATCGACGTTATCCAACTAAGATTATCAATTCATCCTTTAAAAGAGCCAGAAACAATCACAGAGAGGCTCTCCTAGAATCCACCACGCGTGAGGAACAAACACGACTTACTTGTGTTTCAACATACACCCCCCTATCCAATACTGTTAAAAAACTCATTAACAAAAGGTGGAATATTCTATTGAGCGGGGGATCACAGATCGCCAGACCCCTGTTTGCATTTAAGAGATCTTCCAACATCAGGGACTTAATAATTCATACACGACCACACAGACAGGACGTTTCCACAGACCAGCCCTCATTATGGAATCTTCCTCCGGTCTCCGGACACTATCCGTGAGGTTCATGTAATGTTTGTTCCCTGACCAAACGGATAGACAGTCTACAGTTGAAACACTTTGGAGTCTGGCGCCTGACAAAACATACCAATTGTAACACACGTCACTGTATATATTTGATCACATGCCCATGTGACTTACAATATGTAGGGATGACAACAAGACCAGTAAAGTTGAGAATCAATGAACACCGTAGCAACATTAGATGTGCTCGGATTACGACGAAACTAAGTTCACATTTTTTAGAAGCAAGACATGGCCCTAATGATATGTGGTGGACTGTTTTACAAGTACCTAGACATAATGAAAATGACCCTAAACTTCTGTTCAGGACTGAACAGCTGTGGATTTTTCGACTTAAAACAGCTAGTGAGGGTCTCAACGATGATATTCCTTGGTGGACCCTGTCTTCTTAGCCTCCGTGACTGACTTGTTTTAGATATTAACTGTCCTTGGTATCATACTCATGTCCCAATATGGAGGTGGAATACATGACCCCATAATAACATTCGGGTTGATGGCCTCTCCTATTATTTTATAGCATGCAATTTTCGGTAGTAGTCCCCTCTTTGCGTTTATGATATCACAGAGGGTCTTATAACAGGACAGTGTCCTGTAATACTAGACTGATTACATACCCTAATACTATAGGGTGACTGTATCTAGACTTCTTCTGATGATTCATCCTCCGTTCCAAGATGGCCGCCGTTACCAAAGCTCTCTTTTTAGTCCTTCGTCGGTGTCTATTCACCTGACACCGACGTTACGCATTCAGGGCTAATTGCCTGATCAAGATTTCACTTTAAAACGCCTCCCGAGCGTGCGTTGCCTTTGTTGTGAGGCACGCGACCTCGGGTAGGCAAAAAGCAGACCACCAACGGAATTGAAGTAAGTGAGCGTTTTGTCTGCTGGGCGCATTTTTTATAGCTTGATCGAATTTTAAGACTGTTACCGAAAGATCGGCTAACGCGTGTTCAGTCATCCTGGATGAGCGCGTAGTCCCCGGAAACATTTTGACTAGGCTGAACTTCAGCACCAAACTTTTACCAAGCGTCTGCTGCCAGTGTCTCCTGCCTGATTCAAATTATGGACCACATACTTATACTATTAGGAGCTGGGTGGTCACTTTCATGTTTATTGGTTACCTAGATGTGAACCCACAGACCCTGGGCAGACTTTATACTCTGTGTTTCTTGTGTACTATGAGAGCGTATAGACAAACAATTATAGAGGCACTACTATATATTTTTTTAGACATATAAAAAAAATTGGGGACATGGAATTTTCTCATATTGATTATTTCAAATGTGATAACCCTGTGCAAACATTATTCTAATCAACTGCTGATATTTGAGTTTTACTTGATTATATACCTTTTTACAATTTTCATATTTAGTGAACTCCTTAGTAATGAGGTTTTACGCATCCCTATGATGCCCTATCTTGACATGGGATGGTAAGCCTTCTATTACGTTTACCTTTTTCTCCTCATTTTTTCTTTGGGACCTGATGCCTATCACACTCACTACTCTTCAGCAAGACACCAATCAATGTTTTCCTGCTGTACTTTGTCTTACATATGTGTTTTGTCTCTTATGCAGGGCGACCTATAATTAGACTGACTGTGACGACTGGTCCACAGACTGTAAGTGACCTCCCAGCATTTACGGTTTCTTTCTTTTTTTGTTTTTTGTTTTTTGTATATTAAGGAGAAGTTACAACTAAACGGTCCTGATGAAGCGCCAGTGGATCAATCTCTGACCGAGTAGGCGCGAAACATGTCGACCCAGTGTTAGGAGTGAAGACTCTTTCCTCCTTCCCCTTTTTTAGGAGTATAGGAGACATTAATCCCTTGATACTCCTACTTGTTTTTAATCTTGGCCTGACCCTTATTATAAACATTAAATCGAGTCATTAGGTGTTCAGAGCCAATTTTACATACCTTCTACTCTCCTTTCCTCCTCTGTCAGCACGTTCTGCGGACCTAATTTGATCTGCAGAATCATTTTCCGGTTGAAGAGCCACCACCTTTTGTGTGGTGGCCCGTCAGACGTTGCAGTGCCGGTCTGGCGAGGAGTTAGCCCGATGATGATGCCTAGCATCCTATTGTGATGCTTGAGGGCACTCCTACAATACCTCCTTTCAGTCTTCTTCTTTTTCCGTCCTCATTGACAATATTCTTGCTTTGGAACAGTGTACACTTTTTTTATTATAGGTTCAGGTATAGGGAGTAAGTACACTGGACCAGAATAATCTCCCAGTCCTCCTTGTATTGGCAACATCTAAACACCTACATCACTAACAACTGTACAGACATGTGAATCCCATTACCTAAGTCCAGAACTAATACTTACATAACAAATTACTAATGACACGTATACCTAGAGTTAAGCAAACTGAATTACAACATATATCATAAGACCGATATGTGTTTGCCATATCAGAGCCCTGCTACACTATTAGGTCAGAAAATAAATTAGCAGATCCATTACGAGAACTGTCCAAACAGCCTCAGATTAGCAAACGTTAGTCTGGCAAAGATGAGGTCTCAACATAACAATATGCACAAAGTATCAATTGACACAAAATAGTTTGTTACAACCATAAAAGTATGGTACTGCCCTATGTAGCATGGACAATATACATGGGTCAAGGGATCAGCAGCCTAGCCACGTACTTGTTCAACACCAAATAAATTAGAATATAAGGTATATGAATACATGTCAATGTTATATCTTGAAATGTCAATGTATTGTTACTGCCATGATTTTAACTACGTAGAATGTCCACCCTGATCGAACTTCACATTTCCCAATGTATAATTCTGACATATCAATGGGGATACTTCCTTAAACCTCATAGGGAGTGTAGTAGGATTGCCATACCAAAATCCTGATTGGGGTGACAGCCTCACATGAAGTTACCACCTATTTCATGACACAGGACAACTTTACCCTGTTAACCGTCTGTCAGACCCAATGTTGCACATAGATCCAGTGGAATAGGACTGGTCAGAGACCAAAAAGCAACACAATTTACTATTTGGGTAAATGGACTTGGGAACACTAGGTGGGAAGGATGACACTGCAGGTTACACATGTGTATGGCTGATTAGAGTTACACATATGACACAGTCACATGCATCTCCACATGCAGTCATACTATTTGGTTGACATAAGTGATTAACATGCCCCTATACACAATTCAATGGCTACATCTGTGTTTTAATGTTGGCAACTGTAGTACTTTGTCTTCCTAGAAGATACTTTACCTGTCGCACTTACTACATTGTCATAGGTGCAATTCGTAGACATCACAAACTTAAATAGCAGAGGCATGTACATGGTCTAGGAGGCTGGCCTGGTTTGTAGAGGGTACCTAAGGTACTTACACCTTATAGCAGGTCAAGGTATCCCTTTTTAGTTATATGTAGACAGTGTCTAGAAGCCAGGCTCTCTAGAGCTAGAGTCGATGAGCAGCCAAGGCCTAAGTAGGAGACATGCAAAGCTCATGCAATACCACTGTAGTCACACAGTACTCACACACATGAAAGAACATACTCAGTATTACAAAAATAAATGTACTTAGTTTGGTGACACAAATGCCAAAGATACTATACTCCCTTAGGAGGTATATACTACACAAATTATATGCAGTAGTATGCAGAAATAGCTCTAAAGGAGTGAGAGAACAGGGCAATTAGTGATAATCACAATAGTTAGCAATGGGCCAAGGGGGAACAAAAACCATATACTAAGAAAGTGGAATGTGAAAGTCGGTTTCCCACCTAGGCAAGTGTAGTGTGTAGAGGGGGGCGGGGAGTATCAGAAAACACCTAAGGTAAGTAATAGAGCCCACCCCAAAGCCCAGGAAAGAACACACACGAACATGAGAAAGAAGATAATGCAAGAACCAGAAGAGACTGCAAGACACCATCGATGGATTCCCGGATCTGAAGACCTGTGAAAGAGGGGGACTAAGTAAAAGAAACTGTGAAGAGCTCAGGAAGAACAGGAGCCCCTGCTAATCCGGAAGAAGGTGCAAAAGTATAACCACTGGTGAAGAGCAACAGTCAGTAGTGCACCCAAGAAGACAGATGCGGGTTCCTCATTGGCACAGAAGATCTCCCATGCCAGATGGATGATTGCAGTCTGGTATCCATCACTGGATTCCGCCAACAAGCGTTGGCACACGCAAAACTCACGATTAGCAGAAAATAACGCTGCCCAGGACCAGGAGGGATCTGGTGGATTCTAACCAGGAGGGGGAATCAGAGGGTGCTCTCAGCAACTTAAAGATCCCTCAGAAGACCAGGCAGTATGCACAGGAGTGCCACAGCTCAGGGACAAAGAAGGTGCAAAAGGAGGCCCATGCAACACTACACAAAGGGATCCTATGCCGCCGGAGAACCACGCAGGAGGCTGTGCGTCGCAGGGAGGAGTGCTGTGGGCTGGAGCTACACGGTGCACAAAGAATGCCAACATGCCTTGGCAACTGCAAAATTTGCAGTGCATGGGGGTCCTGTCTTGCGTGGGGAGGCAAGCTGTTCCTTCCACCAAAGTTGGACAGTTGGATGTCAGGACCATTGGGACCACTTCAATCCACCACCCGTGATGCTGGATCCATGCACTTCGTCAGGAAAGGGGAACCAAGCCACTAGTTGTCACTGCAGAGGGGTGCCTGCTAAAGCAGGGAAGTGACTCCCTCACTTCAAGGGAGATTCCTTCATTCTTCTGGTGCAGGCTGAAGACAGGCTGTCCTCTGAGGATGGATGACCAGGAAACAGCTGCAGTTGCTGTCAGGAGCGGAAGATGCAATGTTGCAGAAGTCATCTTTGCTTCTTTATTGCAGTTGTAGATTTCATGGAGGGTTCAGATGCAGTTTTTTTCGGTAAGAAGGAGAAGTAAAGGATGCAGAGGATTCATGCTGGAGTCTTGCAATCCAAATGTGGCGAACCACCCAAGAGAGAGACCCTAAATAGCCATGAAAGGGGGATTGGTCAACTACACAAGAAAGCACCTATTAGGGAAGGGCTTTGACATCACCTGCTGGCACTGGCCACTCAGACGCCGCCAGAGTTCTCTGCCACCTTGGAGTCCAAGATGGCAAAACCCAGGGACCCTCTGGAGAAGCTCTGAGCACCACCCCTGGGGTCGTGATGGACGGGGGAGTGGTCACTCCCCTTTACTTTGTCCAGTTTCACACCAGAGTAGGGACTGGGGGCCCCTGAACTCGTGTAGACTGGATAATGCAAGGAGGGCACCAGTTATGCCCTTCAAAGCATTTCCAGAGGCTCTGCTTGGCTACTCCTCCCATTTCTGTAATACGTATTTCCAAGACGAGAGGGAGTAACACCCCTCTCCGAAAAAAATCCTTTGCTCTGCCTTCCTGGGCTTGAGCTGCTCAAGCAAGAGGAGGGCAGAAACCGGTCTGTGAGGTGGCAGCAGCTGGGGCTGCCTGGAAAACCTCAGAAGGCTGTAATGGCAATACTGGGGGTCCTCTAAGGGGGCCCCAGAGTGCATGGAATCATACAACCAATGCCTGCCAAAGTCTTGGGGTATGATTCCAACATGTTTGATACCAATCATGGCCATATCCGGAGTTAACATTGTGAAGCTGGACATAGGTGGTGACCTATGTCCCATGCATGCGTACAATGGCATCCCCCACTCACAAAGTCCGCAAAACTGGTCCTGGAGGTCATTGGGGCACCTCTGTTAGTGCAGGGGGGCACCTCTGTTAGTGCAGGGGTGCCCTCACACCCAGGTACTCTGCACCCAGCCTTCAGGTCTGGAAGGCCTGCAATAAGGGTGACTTATGAGTGACCTGTTGCAGTGTAAATGGCAGTGAAAGGGTGCATGCACCATTTCACACAGGCTGCAATGGCAGTCCTGTAGAAGCCTTTGCACGGGCTCCCTATGGGTGGCAAAAGAAATGCGGCAGCCCATAGGGGTCCCCTGGAGCCCCAATGCCCTGCATACCTAGATACCATATACTTGGGACCTATCAGAGTGCACCAGTATGCCAATTTATGGTGAAATACTGGGTTACCAGTATGCAGTGACACAATTTAGAGGAGAGAGACCATAATTACTGGGATCCTGGTTAGCAGGATCCCAGTGAACACATTCAAACACACTGACATCTGGCAGAAAATGGGGTAACATGCCAAAAAGAGGGTACTTTCCTACACATGGGTTCTGTCTGTACTTTCCCTGTTGAGGCCGCTGTGCTGCCCTCAGATGCCCATTTACCTCAGGGTAGGCCACCATCAAAATGCAGGGCATTACGGGGGTCAAGGTCCAACAGGCACTCCTCCCACATTGAGAGGACATCCCCAGCTGGGCCTCTGCAGTCTTCCGGGCCCAGCGTCTCAGGTCCTCACACTGCTTCCTCTAGTGGGTATCCCACCGGCTGTGGACCCCCGGGTCCAAGCACTTGCTTGGCGATGGTATGCCAGATTCCCTTTTTTTGATGGGCATTGACCTGCATGGATGACACAGACAAAAGGAAGAATTATTGTCCATATGCACTATACCAATGGTAGTGGACAGAACAGTTCAGAAACAGCAAGTAGGCAAACATTCCCAATCCCCTTAGTTCTCAGTTAACACTTATGTACAAATTAGCATTTGCAGGCATCAACATCTTTAATACTTTGCATTTCAGGTACACCAACATACACCACACCTTTCACACATTGGTAAAACACTGGACTTACCTGCTCCTCTGGTGTACAGCTGTCCATACAGGGACCTCCTCCAGGAGCTTCTCCAGCTCTTCAGGGGTGAAGGCTGGGGCCCTATCACCTGCAGGAAGTGGCATGATGACTCCCAGAGGCAGTACACAAAAGCTCAGGTAGTGGAGGTCTTGCTTGCAGATGTGTCAGGAGTCAAGTGAGCAAAACATCTTCCATACAGGACCATCACAGCCAGCTGACATCGACAATGGCCCAAGTCTGCCAAAGGCAGCAATGTGTACCAATGGAAATTTGCACCGGCATGATGACTTCCACCGACAGGCTTAGGTAACTTCCACATGTCCAGTACAGTAGATCTGGTGACTGCAATTTTGAGCACATTTGATGTGTGGAATAGTTATGTGATCTGCATCACAAACTAAGCCCTATATTGTGCAGTATTTCTGTAAGTATTGCCTTCATGTTTAGTTCTCTATTTGTGCATGTGAGCAGTAAAAGATGTGTAACTGAAGGAAATGTGGTGATTACAATGTACACCTATTCTGAGGATCCTATGTGTGTTTATATAGATAATGTGCAACAACATGTGTATGACATGTCAAGCGGGTTGGCCCAACAAACAAATACAGTCACAGATGACTATTCATGTGTAGTTCATTAGGTAATTGAGGGAATGTGCACCAAGTATAGTGTCATCAGATGCATAGCTATGTGCTGTACTGTAGATGTCAGAGGTTGTACCGACCTCGACAGCTGATATGTGTCACTTGTATATGGACATTCACATGATGTATGCATGCTTCATGTCACAGATTATTTTACATGTTTCCACATAGCTGCCCTGCCATGAGCAGAGGAAGACAACCACAAGTGTCCTGTCCACTTCTAGACCTGTACACCATGGAGACCTACTGTCTAGACATATTGGCTGAATCTGTATACTATCATGGATCTTTGTGACCAATTGGAGCCAGAAATGATGCCTGCCATACTCAATCCCTATAGCATACCTCCCATCATTCAAGTCACGTCAGTGTTACACTTCCTGTTCACTGAGTCATTTCAGAATACAGTGGTCCTAACTGCAGGGATGTCTCAAACCATGTTCAGTCTGGTTTTGAAGGATGTATTGTGTGCATTGTTGAAACACCTGGACAGCTACATCAGGTTTGCCCGACGTGTGGATTTGGCTAATCTGAAGGCAGAGTTTTATGCTATGAGACACATTCCACATGTGGAGGGAGCCATAGATGGCACCCATGTAGCCTTGTTTCCCCCAGTGCCAATGAACAGGTGTATAGGAACAGGAAAAACTACCACTCCGTCCACATTCAAGTGGTGTGTTTGGCACACCAGTACATTTCAAAAGTCAGTGCTGAGTATCCGGGATCTGTACATGATTCCTTCATCATGCTTAACAGCAATGTCCCACTGCTGATGACACATCTTAACACACAGAGGGCCTGGCTAGTTGGTAAGTTAATATTGAAATGTGTATTTGCAAAGTATGTCTCCTGCCATCACAATGTTGCAAGTCACACATATATTTTTGTGTTGTTCTATCTAATTGCTAACAGGTGACTCTGGCTATCCTAACTGTCCTGGGTTGTTGACGCCAGTGAGGTACCCAACCACGCCACGGGAAGTCCGCTACAATGAGGCCCACGGGAGGACAAGGAATGTCAGGGAGCAGAAGTTTGGGATCCTGAAGGCAATATTTAGCTGGTTGAACATTTCAGGAGGAGCCCTCCTCTAATCACTCAACGTATGTCAAATAATTGTTGCCTGCTGCATGCTCCACAATCATGCCCTGAGATGTCAGACACCATTTCTACCAGATGAGGAGAAGCCTGCAGTACCTGTGGGTGAAAATGCTGATTTGCCAAGTGATGATGAGCCAAATAAGGATGAAGCAGGAGACCCCAGGGCAGATCTCAGCAATCAGTACTTCAACTGAATGAAGGTACGTGATGTATTTTTGATGTAGTGATTAAAGAAATGAAGCTAGTGTTGATGTGTAGCATATCACCTCCTTGATACAAATAAGTTATGGGGTATTAGGTAGCTGAAATGAATATGAAGTGGTATTGTGGAAAGAACAGACTGGTATACAGTACCATGTATTGTTAAAGCACTTGCAATGACACTCCTGTGCACCAGACTTGTCTGTATTGAGAAATGTTTTCTGATATGTCTGTCATCTATGTCAATTACAGATTTGGTGACTTCCAGCTTGGCTCATCATCATTGGCAAGTCACAGTCAGTGCCAAAGGCAGATGGAAATTGCAGGCACACATGAGAAGTATACTTGGCTGAAACCAGGTACTGAATGCAAGACTGAATTAAGAGTGTAAGACTGTCAGGACACTAGGCTGGAATTGTGTCTACCCCTCAAGTTTACCTGTAAGGTACTGGAGGTGGTCAAATGGTGCAATTGGTATGTCCATATGTGTCTGGCACATGTGAAAATGTAGAACCATAGACTCTACATCACAATGTTTATTGTTGTATGTAACCTACCCTGGACCCAGCTGTCAGTGTGCTCCTACTTCGCAGAACAATGTGCACGTCTGTGTGGACAGGCATAACTGAATGACAACCCTACAGGTACGTGACCAATGTAAGAGGAAGATCCCTGGACTGGGGACATCAGCACTGATATCTGTCTCTACCATGTGGTGTGTACATTAGGGAGGCAAGGGATGGTCATGTGATAAGTCTTTACCAGGTGACACAAAGGAACATTCTGTATGCCTTCTGGCTTGTGTGAAGACTGATATATCCCTAACTTCTGATTCCTGTGAATTGGCAGTGTCTGCCACCAAATCAGACATCTTAATGTTACTGCCAGTTATACCTAATGTGTTGTTTGCATGTCTACCAATAAATGTGTATAGATGTAGCATACTGAAGTTTTTGAATCTATCTATGTTTGAATCCTAATGTAATGAGTCTTATGCTGATGGTGTCCATGTGTTATGTCCATGACATAGGTTGCACAATACAGAGGGACATGTTGATAGCAGAGTTGCCATGCATCACAATTGTACATGATAAATAAATGACACATACACAGGACCTGTGTTTAAGTGTGATTTATTGTGAATAGTTAAACAATATGTGTGACAAGGAATCAGCAATGACACAATCTAAACTGTGAAGGGTTCAGGCATGGTGGCTGGAATCATAAGGGTAGGTGCTACACCATTTGGATTCACAAGTCCAGTGTCCTTGTATAATGGAAAAACTGAGTTTGCTTCAAGAAAGGTCAACATGGTGTATCTGTGGCTCACAAGGGGAAGTCAGGAAAGGTTCACTTCCTGGCAGTGGCTTTTGCCTTGGCATCTGTTCCTGCTGGATGTCTGGGTGGACGTCCACGTTGGTGGGGGGCAGGTTCCTCTGCTATAGAGGGTGGGATGTCTGAGGCATGTTCCTCTCCTGGTAGGGTCTCCATTCCACTAGCAGTTGCAGTTGTAGAAGGGGTGGTAGACTCATTGCTAGTGGAAGAGGCCTGATGGTGTGCTGTAGCCCTACTCAGGGTAGTGTTGATGTCCCCCAGGACCCTGGCAATGGAAGCCAGGCAGGCATTTTGTGCCTGCCACTGCTGCATGACTTCCTGGTGATGGTTCCTATGCAGCTGTTGGATTTTCTCCATAATGGTGATTACCTGGCCCATCATAGATTGGGAATTTTGGTATGCTCCCAAGACTTGGGAGATGGTTGATGGTTTCCTGGTAAGTATTGTCCCTTGGAGCACCTATCCGCTTGCCCACGGCATCCCACCCACGCACTTTATCCCTACATGCCTGTGCCTGTGGCACAGTACACTCCCAGTGGTGGCTGGACCATAATTGTCAGGTGTGACAAGAGGAGACTCAGGTACCTGTATTGTTGAGCACACAATCGATGATACAGTCCTTGGGACATGGGTTGGGGTGAATAGTTGCCTGTGATGTAGATGCAACAGGGCTGGGAGGAATCCATGTGGGCAGGGTGATGCTGACAGATGTTGAATGACGAGGTGTTCCTGATGGGCCAGCTTCCTCTTTAGTGTCCATACATCCAGGGGTATTTTCCCTACTGGGGCCTTCAAACAGAGAGTTGTGGCAGTCGCTGAAATCCAGTGCATGGTGACATTGGCAAAATTACCTGTGGGAGAAGTGGGACACAGAGTTGCTGTTATATTTAGGGGATGGTTGATCTTGTGTGAGATGCACACAGTGCCTTAACATGATCTCCAGAAATGACAATGAGAGCTGCAGCACAATCTTGCTTACTACAACATGAGGCCCTGTAATTCCTGTACCATACACCATGCTTGTGGGTGTTAAACAATGTTGGTAATTATTGGACTGCTGATACCATCTTATGTTGTCAGATTACTGCCATGGGTATTCATCTTTGTTGCCTTCTGAAGTGTCTGACATGATACATGGTACAACAAAGAGGTGTACAATGCACAATAGTGTCACAGTAGTAATACAGTATGGGGTATGCAATGGACATTGACCTGTTACTGGTTGTACTGTATGTGCATCCATTTTTACATCAATATTTCCATCCCAAGTGAGTACATTTTAATCTTGTGTATCTTTATTCTATGTGCATTGTGATTGGGCACTCAGCTATAGCTGTGTTTTCTTGGTGATGATAGCGGAAGTGGCCCATTGCATTGCTGTCATTGCTATTCACTTTTACGCACTTGCACAATCAAGATGGCTTATATTGGTAGTTAGTTTCACAAGCATGACATCTCACATTTTGTGCACTGTTCTGATTTTCCAGATGGTGGGTTATTGCATTCTGGGAATTGTTGTGCTATGAGTTGCCAGTACTTTATGTGCCATTTCCAAGGGCTGTGGAGCCAGGTGAGTTTAGTGGACATGTGGCATCCCAGAGAGGGGTATTAGAACATTTAGATAGATGTATGGTGGGTGGTATGTGAATTGGGGTAGGTTAAGGTTGAGAAGGAACATGCAGGACTTGACAATTGGGTGACATGTATTTTGTGGGGACTTACCAGGATTTCCTGGCAGGCCCTCAGGGTGCAGGATGTCCAATACCTCCCAAGATGTGAAAGTAGGGGGAGGAGGTGGAGGTCCACCACCAGCCTTGAGTACTGCCAGCTGGTGCCTGGAGGCCATGGAACGTACTTCCCCCAGAGGTCATTCCAACTCTTTCTGATGTCCTCTCTTGTGCGTGGATAGCTGCCTATATTATTGACCCAGTCGACTATTCTTTGCCACAACTACATTTTCCTGGCAACTGATATTTGCTGGACAAACAGGTGTGGCTCTACCCTGGCAATTGCATCCACCATGACATTCAATTCCTCATCCGTGAAACGTGGGTGTTTTTGTGTGGACATGGTAGTGGTTGTGTTCAAAGATGAAAGGCTGGAGTAAAAGGTAAATAGTGAGGTGTAGGTGCTGTAATGTGAGTGGGTGACCGTTGTTGTGGATTATGTGTGGTAGGAAAATGTGTTTCATGTATGTTGTGCAGGTGTTTGATGTGTGTGTAGTGAAATGTATGTGGATGACTAGTATTGTTTTTCCTATTTCTGAGTACTATTTCACTTCTCTGTGGCTGCGTGTGGGGTACAGGTTGCAAAAGATTAAGGATTGTGTAGGGGTGCGTTATATAGTGCAGTATGTAGGAGTGTCATGTGTGTGGATATGTGTCAGGTGTGGGTATTTAAACTATCCAATGTGGTGCTGTGTTCATTGTACTGTGAGTTGAGATTGTTGCAGTTCACACTGCCAATGGTTTTCTGCTGTGGAAGTACTGCTGTTGTACTTTGTTGATCGTAATCTAATGGGTGGATTTCTGTTGGGCTCACGGGGCTGGTGGCCGGACCGCCTCTTTTCCGCCCTCCAATATTCTGGTGGTTTTAGGAATGTTGCTGTTTTTTGACAGACTTCTCAGTGTCTCTCTTAATACGGCAGTCGGGTTGCCGCCAATATGACGGTATTTTCGTGGCCGCCACTGCAGCTTGCTTTACCTCAGACCGCCAAAGCCATAATGAGGTTCTAGATTTGGAACTTTAATTAAAAATACAAACCCTAATCCATTATGGACAACATCTTAAAAGCCCATGAAATAAAAAAAAAATAAAAAAAAAAGTGTATTAGTCAGTAACAGATAGAGCCCATTGTAATATTACTCTATCACAAACCACAGTTAAATTATACAAGCATTTTTAGATTCTATGGTTATCATTGTTATTTTACATATTTACTTTCAACATTAATATTCTTTCTTATACAACATCCCACTGTGTACCATCTCAGCGCCAATAATGCAGTGAATCAATTATTACCATCAAAATTAAACTGACTGTTTTTACAAAATGATGTAATGAATCTATGGTATTGCAGGTATGAATGTGAAAAACAAACTTTTTTACAACAAATCATTGCATAAAACAATGGATGGATGCATAATGGATAAATAATGGTTGAGTTATAGTTGCTTTGCTGCATCGATGATGCTAAGAATAGATGGTACAGAATAGGGGATTCAAGTTCAGATTTTTATTAAGGGATCAGGGCCTGATTTAGATGTTGGCAGTAATGGTCCCAATGTCGGTTTTCTGGCTGAAAACCTGTCTGCCGCCATGACAGTCCACCCACCTTATTTAGATGTTGGCGGTCTTATGGACTTTCAATTGCCTGAGCTCTGCCGACTCTCCCAAGGATTCCAATCCACTGTGATGGCACTATAGGAAAGTGTAGCTGACGGTGGGACTCCAGCCACACTTACCATCAAGCAAATTTGGATGTGCCATACCGCAGTCCCGCTTCCACTTCTTACTTGGCGGATTGAGGAAAAGAGGGTGAAAACTCACCATTTATCCTGATCACACTTCATTTCCGGCTGGAGATGATCGGGCAGGACCCTCCACCACAGCTGCTATGCTTTCCTAGAGCAAACATGAAGGGCCATATTTATACTTTTTGACGCAAAACTGCGCTATCGCAGTTTTGCGCCAAAAAGATTAGCGCCGGCTAACGCCATTCTGAAGCGCCATACGGGCGCCGTATTTATTGAATGGCGTTAGCCGGCGCTAGCAGACCGGCGCTGCCTGGTGTGCGTGGAAAAAAAACACGTACACCAGGCAGCGCCGGCGTAGGGAAAAATGGCGTTAGGGCGTCTTAAAATGGGGCAAGTCAGGTTGAGGCAAATAAATCGCCTCCACCCGATTTGCGCCATTTTTAACGACGCCCAGACGCCATTTACATGACTCCTGTCTTAGTAAAGACAGGAGTCATGCCCCCTTGCCCAATGGCCAGGCCCAGGGGACTTATGTCCCCTGGGCCTGGCCATTGGGCATTGTGGCATGTAGGGGGGCACAAATCAGGCCCCCCTATGCCCAAAAAAAATATATAAAAATGTTTTTTTTATACTTACCTGAACTTACCTGAATGTCCCTGGGATGGGTCCCTCCATCCTTGGGTGTCCTCCTGGGGTGGGCAAGGGTGGCAGGGGGGGTCCCTGGGGGCATGGGATGGCAGCTGTGGGCTCATTTTGAGCCCACAGGTCCCTTAACGCCTGCCCTGACCCAGGCGTTAAAAAGAGGCGCAAATGCGGGGTTTTTTGCCCCGCCCACTCCCGGGCGTGATTTTTGCCCGGGAGTATAAATACGACGCATTTGCGTCGCAGTCATTTTTTTAGACGGGAACGCCTACCTTGCATCTCATTAACGCAAGGAAGGCGTTCACGCAAAAAAATGACGCTCATTCCTCATACTTTGGCGCTAGACGCGTCTAACGCCAAAGTATAAATATGGCGTTAGTTTTGCGCCGAATTTGCGTCGAAAAAAACGACGCAAATTTGGCGCAAACGGAGTATAAATATGCCCCGAAGTACGTTGAGGGGCCACTGCACATTGACACAGCATCACTCAAGACATATACATGTAATATTAATTATTTTTTATACTGTGACATGCATACGTTGGGGACACAATTGGGTCAGTTATGGGAAGGGGCACACTGGTAGACAACACATATCACACACATACACAACTGTCATTATGGTGCCAGTATTACTTGACATCACAATGGTGGTACATTCAAACCTGTCAACTGTGGCCATGTGTGCCAGGGGACCTGTAGCTGTCATACTGTGCTGTGAGTTGTGTGTGTGGGTCAATACATGTATGTGTGTGTGCGATATGATTGGCTGGGTGAGGTGGATGAACCTAGAGTGGGTTATGTGGTTGTGTCAGTATGTGTGCCACTTGCATATCGCATGGACATTGTTGTGTATGTTGTGTTGTGTTGCTGGTGCAACATTCAGATGTATGTTGTTTTGTGGTGTCCGTTGCTGTGCTGTGTGTAGTTCTGCTTGTGTGTATGTGTGGTTGTGCAGATGAGTGTGTACTTGTTGTGGTTGAGTTGTGTGTGGGTGCGGTGTCACTAATGTGTGTATGTTGTGTGATGGATATACGTCAATGCGTGTTTTCTGCATGTACGTGTTCTGTTGTAGTGGAAGGGCAATGGATATTTGTGTGTATCTGATGTGTTGTTTCGTGTGTGATGCAGGGTGATGCATATTTGAAGGCTAGAATGTATGTGACTTAACTGTATTCTGCAACCACTGGCATTGTCTTATGTCCGTTGGGGCCAGTGATGTTTTTCCTCCATCACAAAACCACCCGCAGGACACCACCTGTCCAACTAAAACATCTAAATCTGACCAACTGACACCCGCACATGGTTAGGCTAAGAAAAGTGCTCCATCGTGGGAGTCTTTGTCTTAGTCGCAATACATCTAAATACAGTGAGCAGAAGACCGTTGACTGGATGATCTTCTAGGGTCGGCCTCTGACGTGGCTTGGCGGTGCGACCACCAAGATCGGAAAGAGAGCTGTAGATCTATGATGAGGCCAATAATAAAAGGACATACACATTTCATCATGCAATTCATTTAAAATAAAGAAAAGTTGACCTACTCGATGATACAATAGTTGAATCCCTGCTTTTGTTGTTTTAGATCAATTTTTTAGAAAAAGCAGTTTTAAAATAATTGTGTCTGAATAATTTTAGGGCAGGACACACAAATAAAACATGCTTGCATATTTGTACATTTTAGATGCTGCCAAGAATCAGTCACACTAGTAAGGGGCAAACAGTTTAGCCAGCACAATAATATGCATCTATTAACTCTGGGATCTAAGTTCCAGCTTATGTAAGGTTGAGCTAGCCATACTCAACTGGACCAAATTACTTCATATAACCGCTGCTTCTTACCACATAGTCTGATATTTTCCATAGTGCTATTTTTCATAACTACTTTTTTACTTAAAAATGTTTAATTTAGTAATTATTGAAGCTGAAGTGCTTAAGTTTGAAACACAAAATTGTTATTGTAGAAAAATGTGGCTTATTACAGAAGCCCCCTCACCGTTTCCCACATTTGTACCTTATACTGGTGTTTTCTGACTCTGATTGTGTCCTGGCACTGCTAACCAGTCCCAGGGCCAGTGCTTTGTATAAAATGATGTATGCAAATCACTGCTCCGTATGAAATGGTGCATGCAACCAGGTATAATTATAATTGGCTCTGACAACCTGCCTATAGGTCCCTAGTATATGATAGAGCCTATAGTTCTAGGGACCTCAGTGTAACTAGGGCATCCATGGGTGCATTGCTGTGGACTCAGTGTCATTATAAAAGCAGACCTGCCTTACTGGCTGTTTTTAAAAAATGTAACCCCAAATTTGGCTTTGGAATTAAAGGTATTTCAAAAGTCCTACACTACCTTATTTTTGCATGTAAGTCAACCCTAAAGTCTCAAGGGTTGGGGATAGTGTAACTATTAGCAGGAATATTATAAAAGATGTTATATAAGCCCTGGTGAGGGGAAAACAGCCACATTCACGTTATCCAATTGTAGCATATTAGCTACATAGGCTAATAATGAGTAAAAATAAAGTCGAATTTCTACTAGAAGAGAGCTAAATATGTCAAGTGTGATAGCAAATCAAAAATTAGACAACTTGCTAAGGTTGGATTTATTATAACTAGTACAGAGAAAGAGGTGTAGAACTATTTCTGAAAACTTCCAAAATCAGCCCTCTAGTGCTCATTTCTGATTGGTCAGGCTCTGGCAGCCTGAGCCAAGATACCTTATTTAGTTGTGAAGTAGCCTGGCCTGAAACAAAGGAAGCATTTGGTGGGAGGAGAACTGCTAGAGCAGATAGCAAAGCAAGAAGAGGGGTAGAGTGGCAAACTAGTCTTCAAAGGAGGGAAAGCTACCTGGGACAGAAGCTAGACCTCCTGAGCAAACTTAGCTACACCAGTGGGTGGGCTCAGCCAGATGTAACCTCCAAGGACAGACTTTCTTCATGTTGGATTTTTAAAGAATGTAGCTTTCTGGGATTGCTTTTTGCAACACTTCACAGGATGTGGTCCCCCAGAAGGTGACAACCTGCACCCCATTGGTCAGGAGTACCCAACGGCTGGTCAACCCAGGAGTAAGGATAAATATGACAGAGCTCCTCAGCAATTCAGATGCCTGCTGGAAGAAGATACTGATCCAGCTGCACACTTTGGACTTCACCAAGAAAATGACTTTACCTTGCTTCTATAACTCCAGAAGTGGACTCCTTGTAAGCTGCAGGTCCAAAGGAGCTGACCAGAGTCCCCTGCATTAAGTCCTGCAAGAAGAGCCCAGCTGACCAGTGTCGAGTGGCCATTTCAGGATTCTGACTAGGTGCATTTTGGGAACTGTAGTAGTCTCAACTCCCAAGAAGCAACGCAGAGCTTCTGGAACCTTAGATCAAGTTGTGTAAAGGTCAAGGACCCAAAAAAGACCTTCTGGAAGAAGATCCAGAAAATTGTAGAAGTCTGGAGCAACTTTGAAGAAAAAGCTCCAGAAGTGGACTGACCTGACTTCTACCTTCAACCGCTACCAGGCCTGAACTTCAGGTTTGTCCAGCTGAAAGCTCTGGAGCTCTAGGCTTCCATGAATTGCTTGGGGTCTTGTGGAAAGGCAATCTGATGATGTTGCATCAAAATTGGCTTGCTGGAGAGGACCTTATGACACTGAGGAAGGAAAAGCTCCAGAAACATTTCCAAGTATGAAGGTAAAACTTTGACATAGTCTTCCGGCTCAGTGTATCCTAGCAGCGCTCCTTTGCGGTTGGCCTCAACTTTTCACGTTGCCCCAGTCAAGGGCAAGCAGATGTCCCCAGTTGGCGCTTTTTGTTTTAAGGCACTAGAAATCATTTTGTTCCATTTAATCTTCAAAAATTCATATCTTTGTTACTCTACATTAGATATTATTTCATTTGGGTGCCATTTCAAAGATAAAAATATTTCCTGGATTTTTATTATGTGTTGTGTTTTCCTTATTTACTGTTTTGTATTAAATACTTTACTCACCTGTCTCCGAAGTTAAGCCTAACTGCTTGTGCGCCAAGCTACCAAGGGTTTAGCAATTATTAATTTATAGAGACAATGACTGGATCTAGTCTGGGATTGTGGCCTGTTACTTAAGGTAGATACCTACCTGCCTTTACTAATGATCGACTTTCCAACAGCTATTAATGTACCATCCCATTTTGATGGTGGAAATCATCCTGTGGCTAATAACTTCTGTCTTTATTTGAATGTATCAAACGATAACCCCAATAAATCACAGCTGTCAAACCCCTTATAATTGTACTAATCAGACCCATTTTTAATTATGCTGCCTCTATTGGTGCCATCGTATTTAAGGTACAAATAGAGTGCAATTTCTTCCCGTTGAGCCTATGCATAAACTGCCAATGATCTACTTTTACTGTCTCTATACCATATAGAAGCACCAGAAATATTTTCATTTTAAAAACCCTTAAAATATGGTGAAAATGCCTTCAACATGTTTCTCCATAAAGTGATTTGAATGCATTTGCATGGGCCATCACCAATTCATCAAATGTGTGATATGCTCACTATCAATTAAATTGACAGTGAACATTTTCTCTAGGTAGATTTATGATTTAACTGCTTACAGTGCAATTAAACTGAGATGCAAGTTGTATTTCCTGATTTCACAACTGCCCCTTGCACACAACTAAATAATCTTGCTTTTACTTATATTCTCTTTTGCGTTTAAGGACAGGAAGATAGAAAATTCAGCCAACTATGTAATCCTTTGTAATAAAATGTATTAAGACTATGGCCCTCAGTGGCAGTCAGATGATTTGATCGTGGCAGTCTGACAGCCACAGGTTGCCACCAGCAGCCAGCCTGGAGGTCCCTGCGGTAGTAATCCACCAGATGTAGGAGGCTGGCCTGATTTGTAGTGGGTACCAAAGGTACTTACACCTTATACCAGGTCCAGTTATCCCTTATTAGTGAAATATAGCCTGTGACTAGAAGCCAGGCTGTCTAGAGGTAGCTGTAGCCACAGCAGCCAAGGCTGAACTAGGAGACATGCTAAGCTCTTGCAATACCACTGTAGTCACACAATACTTATACACATGAAAGACAATACTCAGTGTTACAAAAATAAAGGTACTTTACTTTAGTCACACCATGCCAAAAATACGGTGTAGGCTATACTCCTTTAGGAGGTTAGTTAATCACACAATATATACACTAGTAACCAGAAGCAGGTAAGTACACAGGAGGAAAACAGTGCAAATAGTGAAAAACACAATAGGTTGCAATGGGCCTAGGGGGAACACAAACCATATAATAAAATAGTAGAATGTGAAAGTCATTTTCCCACCTAAGCAAGTGTAGTGTTTAGAGGGGCACTGGGAGTGTAAGAAAACACCAAAGGTAAGTAACATATCCCACCCCAGAGCCCAGGAAAGCAGGAGTAAAACTCAGCAAGTTTCCTAAATGGAAGTCATGATAGAAGATAATGCAAGAACGAGAAGAGACTGCAAGACACCAACAATGGATTCCTGGACCTGAAGACCTGTGGAAGAAGGGGACCAAGTCCAAGAAGCACGGAAGAGTCCAGGGAGAGCAGGAGCCCCTGCTAAACCGGATGAAGGTGCAAAAGTGGAACCACCGGTGAGAAGACAAAGTCAGTATTGCACCAAGGAAGACAGATGCGGTTCCTGGTTGGTGAAGAAGAGGTCCCACGCCGGATGGATGGAAGCACTCTGGTTTGCATTGCTGGATTCTGCCAACAAGCCTTGGCACATGCAAGGCTCACGGTTAGTGGAAAATGGCGCTGCCCGGGACCAGGAGGGACCTGGTGGCCTCTACCCAGGAGGAGGAGGCAGAGGGGGCTCTTAGAAACTCAGAGAGCACTCAGAAGACCAGGCAGCACTCACAGGAGTCCCACACCACAGAGACAAAGAATGTGCAAATGGAGGCCCACGCAGCACAACACAAAGTATTCCCATGCCACAGGAGAATCACTCAGGAACCTGTGCGTCTTAGGATGGAGTGCTGGGGGCCTAAGCTGTGCTGTGACAAAGAATTTCTTGAAATGTTGGTGTATGGGGGTACTGTCTTGCTTGGGAAGGCAAGCCCTCACCTAAACCAAAGTTGGACAGCTGGACAGTAGGACTGCTGGGTCACTTTAGTCCAATATCTGTATTGCTGGATCCACACCTGTCATTTGGAGAGGTTGCAACTGCAGAGAGGTGCCTGTTGAAGCAGAGAAGTGACTCTTTCAGTTCTTCTGGTGCAGGCTGAAGGCAGGCAGCCCTCAGAGGATGCACGATCTGGAAACTGTTGCAGTTGCTTGCTGGAGCTTAAGATACAATATTGCAAAAGTAGTCTTTGCTTCCTTGTTGCAGTTTTGTAGAATTCCTGGAGCAGTCAGCGATTGATCTGTCGGTAGAAGACGATACCGAGGATTCCTGTTGGAGTCTTGCAATCTTGAATATGAAACATCACCCAGAGGAAAGACCCTAAATAGCCCTGACAAGGGGATTGGTCCCTTAACCAGGTAAGCACCTATCAGGAGGGGTCTCTGACATCACCTGCTGGCACTGGCCACTCAGATGCTCCCAGAGTGCCCCACCAAATTGGAATCCAAGATGGCAAAAGCCAGGGACACTCTAGAGAATCTCTGGGCACCACCACTGGGGTGGTGATGGACAGGGGAGTGTTCACTCCCATTTCCTTTGTCCAGTTTTGTGCCAGAGCAGGGTCTGGGAGTCCTTGAACTGGTGTCGACTGGATTATGCCAGGAGGGTACCATCTGTGCCCTCCAAAGCATTTCCAGAGGCTCTGGGAGGATATCCCTCTCATGCCTGTAACACCCATTTCCAAAAGGAGAAGGTATAATACCCCTCTTCTAAAGGAAATGCATTGTTCTGCCTTCCTGCGATTGAACTGCTTAAGGTGGCAGCGGCTGGGGCTGCAGTGGAAACCTCAGAAGACTGGTATGGCAGTACTGGGGGCCATGGTGGAGACCCCAGAGAGCATGGGATTGTGCAACACTAGAATCAGTATTGAGGTACATTTCCCAATTGTTAAACGCCTTACATGGCCGTATTTAGAGTTACCACTGTGAAGCTAGATATAGGTATTGACCTGTATATAGTGCACACTTATAATGGTGTCCCCACACTCACAAAGTCTGGAAAAATGGGCCTGGACCATGTGGGGGCACCTCTGTTAGTGCAGGGGTGCCCTCACACACAGGTACTATGCACCTAGCCTTCAGGGTCTGAAGGTTAGACATATAGGTGACTTATAAGTGGCCTGGTGCAGTGCAAATGGTTGTGAAATAGTGCTTACACTATTTAACTCAGGCTGCAATGGCAGCCCTGAAGAAGTGTTTGTATGCGCTCCTTATGAGTGACAAAAGAAATGCTGCAGCCCACAAGGATCTCCTGGAACCCTAATGCCATGGGTACATAGGTACCATATACTAGGGACTTATGGGGGGGGGTCCAGTATACCAATTTGGAGTGGAATATCGGGTTACCAGTATGTAAGTACGAATTTGGAGTCAGAGAGAGCATGAGCACTGGAGTTCTGGTTAGCAGGACTTCAGTGACACAGTTAAGCATACTGACAGAAACAGTGAAACAGACTGACAAGTAGGTCACAACCTATGAGCACTGGGGTCCTGACTAGCAGGGTCCCAGTGACTCAGTAAAAACACACTGAGAAACACTGACAAATAGGCCAAAATTGGGGGTAACCATGCTTGAAAGAGGCTACTTTCTCACACCACATCAGTGCTGCAAGCAGCGCTGCCCTCTGGATTGCGAGTCCCCATACCTCTAGGCTTTTCATGGTGGTTCCCCATAGGGGACCCCCAGGCACAGCCCTGTCGCGCATTTCACTGCCTGAATTACGGGCACTGTAATGCGCGACGGGTACTGCTGCACCCGTCGCTCTACCACATTGCCGCCAGCTCAATTAAAAGCCGGCTGCAATGTTAAGTTCCTGCCAGCCCTGCAGTGAACTCCAAATAGGGCCAGAGGCGTTTAGGAAGCACAGGGCATCTCTCTGTGGGTTCGAGGTTGGTGGGCAGCCTCTGCAGCCCGCCAAACTCTTAACGAGGGCCTATTTCATCTGCATATAATAAGGTGCCAAAAGGATGGCACCCCAATTCAGAATTGTAGGCACCTACCTGACCCATCAATTTTACCAGGTCAGTGATATGTATATAACAAAAAAAAGAGGAGTCAAAAAGAATCCTTGTTTTCAGCCATTCCTAGTGTCTATTTTTGATGTAATGCTATGCTTGCCTCCAGGCTTGAAATGGCACCATGCAGAAGTATAGATTGCAATGATAGGCTTCAGAAGTTCCTCTGGGATTCCCTTCACCCTACATTTCCCCCAAAGTGTGGGCCTGTCCACATGGTAGAAATTGGCGGAAAAATCACTGTAGGCCATGTAGATAGGCATTCCCCACCTCTGAACATAATTGTCAGTGAGTGTTGGCACCCCATGACATAGCAGGAGCTGGCCCTGGTGGGTGGTGGTCCCAAGGGCCATTATTGACCTCCAGCGAGCATTGCCCTGGGAAGGTGGTGGCCCCTGGAAGTAGGGGGTCTGCAACAGACCCCTTATACTCTTTTATTGTGGCCCTGGGGAGGCAGTGGTCCCCGGGGATGCCGGTGGCCACGCAACCCCACGCATCATATTAGTTTAATATAGGGGTCCCTGGGATTGCAGGGGGGTTGTCTGGCATCCCCGCATTGTATTGGATTAATGTCCAGTTAAAAAAAACCATAGAAATTCACTAAAAAAAACAAGGTTACAGGGACATTATAGTCTGGCTCACATTTTAAACATATAAAACCATAAACTTTCACCAGCTATAACTCGTGCCCTAAGTTAACTATAACGTCCTCTCCTTGCACTGATCATTAACCTAGATACCCCTATAACCACAGACACCAGGCACAGCAGGGGTTGGCTGAAGGGCCTGGCATGAGGCCACGCCCTGCAGCCAATCCCCTATACCCACCCAACCCTGTGTCAAGCATGACGTCAGCTGTCCACAGAAGCAGCTGGCTCTCAGCAGCAGTTCACAAGAAAATGCCCACCCATAACAGTCCCTACATGAGATATTGTGTTAAGAAAAGCAAGGATGCAACCACCTCCATCAAGGTTTACAGATAACTTTTCAAGGTGAATTTCCAGAGACAAAAACACTTGTTTTGCCTTGACCATGTGCTAGAAATTTGGATGATTAGTAGTTTACAGAAGTGGAGCTTCAACTTGAGCATCTGCTTTGTTTATATCTGTGAGTGCTTCCCGTTGAGGTTTCAGTAGAGTGAAATGAGCATCCTGCCAGGATGAGGTCTGAGATATGTATTTATCAAAGAAGAGGCCACCATTTTGTGCAAATTGTCTACCAAACTGGAATACTTTCTGCTGGCTAATTAATACATGCTACCTCGTTAAGTAAATGCATAGTGCATCTCCTACACTACAGCTGTGTAATGTCTTCAGTGATCTTGTGCACCTCTATCTTTGTCAATGTGATTGTTCCTTGAGCATATTTATCACTCAAATATGTGGGTATGGTTTGGTGAGCCCGATGTCCCCTGTAGTCCCGGCATCCCCGGGGACCACTGTCTCCCGTGTCCTCCAGGAGCTGGCATTGCTCCTGCAAGCAGGGAGTTGCTTTAAATAGCAGATCCCTGCATGTGGGTGCAATGTTTTCATCTCGTACCCTGCACACATGTTAGAGTGCAGGGAAAGAGACAAAAACTCTGCCTTCTGCAAGCAGGAGCTGTTTGACAGCTCCGGTTTGCAGAACGCGGAGTTATGTTTGCTTTTGCTTGGCGGGAGCTGTCAAAAGCAAACTGTTACCTCCCAAGTGTGGGCACCTTGGGAGGTAGCAGGAGACAGCCCTGGGGGTGGCGGTTCCCAGGGCCAGAAATGACTCAAGGAGAGGTGCTGTCCCTTCCTTATATTGGATTTGCCCCAGGGACCTGATAGTACCAGGGAGCAGGAGACCGTGCACTCACCCACATACATTAAATGCATTGCCCTGAGGAGGTAGCATTCCGCGGAGCAGTGGGGGTGTGCTTGGGTCCCCGCATACATTTCACATCACTTTGCCCCAGGGAGGTGAGAGTCCGTAGGCCACAAGGGGGCTGCATGGCCCCCCACATACTTTACAATATTTGTGCCCAGGGAGGTAGCAGTCCCTGGGGCTGCTGAGGGTCACGCATCCCCCCATAGTTTCCAACACTTGTTCCCCTGGGAGGAGGGAGGAGGCAGTCCCCAGGGCTGCAGGGAGCAGCCCCGCCACACATTTTACAACACATGTGCCCTGAGGAGGTGGCAACCCTGGGGCTTCTGCAAAAACTAGGTGGGGTGGTCCCAGGTGTTCAAAGTATCCCCACCCTGGCCCCTTTTCTTTCTTTTATCTTTTTTTGTGGTACTCCGCTGAAGCAGAGTCGCAAAATGGCTGCCAACACTTCCTTGTTGAAATGTTGGCAGCCAATCAGGTAGCATGGGACAGATCGATCCATGGGTCCTGTGCATCCCTAGATAGCTATATTTCCTAACCTTTAATATAAAGAAACTACTAAACAGATTCACACCAAATCACAAAAAGCACAATCTGTGCACCATGATGTAGTTTCTTGCCACATTTGGTGTAATTCTGTTCCGCAGTTCAGGCAGTAGGCATGCCTAAAGGTCCTATGGGAAAATAAATGGGGGAAACTTGTTTTGTGACCCCACTTCTTTTTGGCCTCTGCTTGAAGGATTACCCTGAAACTTTCAAAACAGCAGCTGAACTGACTGGTATATTAGTTTTGATAAGTTTGTGAAGATTCATCAATCTGTGCCAAAGTTATAGGCAAAACAAAAATGCTTTTCCGATGAAAATAGGTCTTTGCTATAACTACCTACTAGCGATTGCGATATATTTATAAACTTTTTAATACATATACATCACCACCTTCTCACAAACCATCGTCAAGGATTACCACCACTGTTGGGTGTTGTTTTTTAATCCTTTAGTGTAAAGTGCTTTTGTGCTACCATTGACGCGTTTTGGCTGCCCTGCAGCCTTGATCAAAAATGGAGGCACCATCTTGATTACATGTTTTTAAAGGGCATACTACATCATCAAGGATATAAAAGCCATACTACTCTATTAATTGTTGCTTGTACCTTACATTATATACACAAAATAGAAGACCTAGGGCCAGATGTATCAAATGATTTTGCATTCGCAAACGTTAGAAATTGCAAAATGTGGCCGTTTGCGAATGCAAAAACGTGGTCTGCGATGCATGAAAGGCATTCGCAGACCAAAAACAAGGAATCGCAAAAATAGCGTTTTTTTGCGTTGCGACATGGTTTTGCGTGTCGCATTTTGTGTCTCGCAATTTGTGACATGAAATACCGAATCGCAATTAGCGATTCGGTATTTCAAGTCATAAATTGTGAGACGCAAAATGCGACACGCAAAACCATGTCACAATTCGATGCATCAAAAATTTGCAAATTGCGAATTTTCGCAGAATGGTCTTTTGCACATGCATAGGTGAAACCAGGTGGTAACCAGGTGCAACCTATATAAAGAGGCCCAGAATGCCCCAGACTCTTTTCCACAATGGCTGCACTCTAAATCATGACGAGCAGAATGAGGATCTTGGCAGGTTTGAGGAGAGGAAGCATTTTCAGAGTGCGCATTACCCTTTTTGACCAGACAGAGGAGGACATTTTTGAAAAGTACAGGTTGAACTCAGCCATGATACTTGACCTGATAGCTGAGCTACAATCCATACTGCAGCGCACAACACATAGGACTCGTAGCATACCCACCAATGTGCAGGTATTATGCTCCCTCCACCTCAGGGAGCTATCAAGGGGTCATAGCAACAGCTGGAAGAGTATCACAGAGTGCGCTCTCTAGATTTTTCAATGCATTTATCAACGCCATGCTGAGTAGGATACACCAGTACATCAGGTTCCCCCACACCCCACAGGAAATACAGCAGACAAAAATAGATTTCTACCAGATAGCACAGTTCCCCCATGTCCTAGGTGCCATAGATGGGACACATGTTACAATCTGTCCACCATCGGCCACAGAGTATGTGTACTGTAACCGTAAATACCAACATTCAATGAATATACAGGTGCATTGATGGCGTTGTGACGTCAGATGGCTCACTTACTCATTATACTCTCTGTTCCTTCCAGGAGACAGTGCCTATGCAGTGCACACCTACATGATGACACCCTACCTCAATCCTACAACACCAGCAGAACGGAGATACAATTCAGCAGACAGGGCAACCCGTAATGTGGTGGAGCGCACCTTTGGGCTGTTGAAGAGTTGCTTCCGGTGCATCCACCAAAGTGGAGGGGCGCTGAAGTACAGCCCGGACACGACCTGTAGAATAGTGGTCACATGTGCAATCCTGCACAATATAGCTACCACCAGGGGCATACCTGTGGAAGTATCTGATTCAGACTCTGATGAAAATGATGATCCCATACCCCCCCTACAGCCAGCAGACAGGACCAGTGCAGCAGAGGGCAGGCAAAGGCATGCAGACATTACGCACAACCATTTCAGATGTAAGTAATAACAACACAACTTCACTGACATGTGTACTGGTAGTTAGAACCTTTATTACCTTAACGTCAGGTAACATAAGTTTCACTAGCAAAAAAAAAGATGTGTCATAAAATAAGCAGATAACAGTGTCTCACTATTTATTCATAGTTTACTGTATCACAAAAGAAGGAGACAGTCCCCTGTGGCCATTACAGTCACTTTCTATGGCCACGCAAGCCACTCGAGTGTGCAGTGACCTCACTGGCACCTCTGGTATCGGCCTCAGTGGCAGTGCTGTGCCTGGCACTGTGACACCTAGGATCAGTGGTGGGCACTGCTACGCTGCTGAGGCTCGATGAGTCCTCAGTCTCCCCTTGTCCAAGTTCACTGGGTGTAGCAGAACAGTTACCCAGCATATTATCCAGCACATTAGTTATCTGGACCAGTCCCTGTGCCACATCCCTACTGCTGTGCGCTACCTCCACCTGTGTGGCCCCCGCATGCCGTGATATGAGGCCATGGCGATTGACCGATCGACAGAATCCACCAAACATGCCCATAAAACGCCTCTCCTGCCTGCGGTGGCTGACTCTGTTGTGCCTTAGCTCTGTGCAGAGTTCCCTCACTGCAATTGTCAGCTCCCTGGTGTTCTCGGAAGCTGTTATCTGTCCCTCATGCAGCTTTGAAATGTTAGAATTAAGGCACTCCAACTGCTGATGCAGCCCCCCCATATTGGCATTGTGTGCCTGCATCTGCATATGCATTGCTGTTATATTCCTGTTTTGCAGGCGCTTCAGTGTCAGCATAGCGGACTCCAGGCCACCGAAGACTGATGGGCCCTCTCCTGCTTCCGTGTGCTGTGAGCCTACATACTGAGGCCTCCTGTGGGGTGCTGAGTTACGCTGGGGCTGGGACTCCTGCATAACAGTGGATCTGCCGTCTGGGGAAGGAGTGTGGCCGCCATCCCGCCTGTCGTCTGAGTCCTGGCTCAATTCGGGGAGTGGTACAGCCCTTGCACTGCGCCTGATAGGCGCAATATTCAGTGACTCACTGGTGTTGGAGCCTGATGAAGGGTTTCAGCATCCCCCACAATGGCACATGCTGATGCTGCTGGGCCTTGGCCATCTGCAACGACAATGTGCAGCATGTCATTTATGTATGCATCACCAAAGGTTACACAATGGTAAGAAATGTACAGTTACATCATATCACTATGTAGTGGGTGTTGTGTTATTCTGGTTCTAGCTCTGCCTAATAACATTCTATGTGCTACTTTCTGCTCTGGGTTGTGGACTACCACTCCCATAAGGCATTGTTGTTCCACTTCTAAAATGTGGAATGGACTACTTCTCACAATGCTTTGCACTACTTGCTAATTCCTAAGGGGCATTTGTACATACACATATGGGGTTACATTTCAATATTGCACTTACCTTTACTGGTGCTTGGTGTGCCGGATGTGTCTATGTCAGTGACCCCACTGACAGCTTCTGGGAGGAGTGTTGACTCAACCAGGTCTTCCATCGGGGTGGAGGGTGTCTCGGTCGATTGTCCGCCTCATGTGCTCCTTGCCTCCTGTAGTCTTCTTGCCACCCTCTCCTTGGCACGGGAACGCAGGTCGTACCACCTCTTTTGATCTCCTCCACTGAGCACTGCGCAACACCCACAGCGCAGATCTTTGTTTGAATGTCCGCCCAGAGTTTGCGCTTCTCAGTCTCAGGGACGTGGAGTGAGCTCTTTCCGAACAGCCGGTCATGGCTCCTCACCACCTCCTCAGTGAGCACCTCCAGTTCCTGCTAACTGAACTTGAGTTTTCTTTTCCTCTCTCCCTTTTTCTTTCCATGTGCAGAGTTGTCCATGGTGATGTGCAGTCCTGCCTTGTTCACAGACTTGCTCCCTGTGGCTGGGCTGTGTCTCTCTCACTGCTGCTTTGGGTGTGGCACCTGAAAACTGCCTGAGATGACTCACTTCCTGCTTGTGATGCCATCAGGCTCTGCCAGGTGTGCTTTCTCACAATTTGCTATTTTCAATTACCGAATCTAAATTTTTTTGCGATTCGGAATTTGGGCCTCGCAAACCGCAAATAGCGATTTTTAAGAAATCGCTAATTCTGATTCGCAAATATGTTACATAGCATATTGCGACTCAGAAATAGCGATTTCTTAAAAATCGCTATTTGCGATTCGCAGAGGGCTTTCTTCATACATCTGGCCCCTACTGTAGCACATTCACAAAATTGAAAAAGTAGATGTATCTCACGTTTAAAAACATTGCTCATATTGCACATAAAACTAAAATGCATCAACCACCTGTGCTACTCATTTCATTTCAATCAAGCCCAAGTGGGATATTTTATGTACCACAAATCGTTTCTCAATTACAACTAATAATGATATCTGCAGTGCCTCTTATCATTAATACACACCTTTTGTTTTTTATAATAAAAAAGTCCACAAAAAGACAATTCATGAATTTCAAAGTGCAGTCATGTTACATCCTCCAGAACACAGTAAAGTTATTACTTTATTCATTCTTATCAGTACTTCACTTCACTCATGAGATCAAGCAAACTGATTGGATGGCTATTGGAATGTAAAAAATTAAAATGACAGCCATTACTGTTTACATTGAAAAATAAAAGTTTTTGAGAAAATGATGTAAAAAGCTATATAATGGGGGAGCAGAAGGGCATGATGTTCCTCTAAATTTATAGAGGAAGCATCTAAGAGAGAAAGTGTGTAAGAAATAGATACTACGATGAGGAGATGGTTAATTCTAATTTTAAAAAATTGTTAAGATTTCACGAACATTTTTTGAGATTCATATGGAAACGTACTCGGCCTGCTATGAGATGTTTTGCAATCCCACAAGACTCTTTGAGATCGTATAGGAAGAAGTAAGGAAAATGTCCAAGGCTCAACCAATTGTTGCCATTGCTTTTACATGCTTCATGAATTGTTGTGATGTGATTGTGTGCAGAACCAGAGATAGCTCAATTTATCCTTTGTGCTTTTGGAGGAGGAGCAAGTCTGTTTTACTAGTGCTCAACTGAAATTCATTTATGTGTAGGTGAAGGAGACTGATGTCTTCATCTGTATTTAAGAAAGAACTTCAAGTTCATGTATTTAATAATATATTTTATAAATGTTGTTGTGAAGTGGCAGTGAGTGTACTAATGTTAGAAATGTATTCTACACCATGTTTTACAGAGTGAAAAGCTTTTTCGGGGGGTGTAATGTGTTTTTAAGTGATACACATTATTATGTAGAGAGAGTTGAACAATGTTTGCAAATTGTTTAAAAAATGAATTGTTTAAACAGTGTATATTTGTACAGAAAGGACGTTTTTTTTCTAAAATTATAAAAGAGCTCTACTGTTCTTATGAACCTCATTGTAGATGTATTTTAGCCCTATCAGATGTTTGAGTAGTGATATTTCTATTTCTAGAGTGATGTGGTGAGAGTTAGCAAAGGTGTGTCAAGATGAATGTATTACTTTTAGAGTTCGTGGCATGTTATAATTTAATTGTGAAAGTATGAAAATAGAGGGTGTGACATTTTTTGTAGACTGGAATAACAAGTTACTGGTGCACTAGATATAAATAAGTGATTGTTGCTGAATGTTTAGTAAAGCTTAGACAACATGGTGATGTTTCACTGTTATAAATTATTGATCAGTATGTCATTTCTATATTTTTTATTTTGTCTTTTTAAAGAAGGACTTAGAAACTTGTCTCTGTTTAAAATAATTGTCTGATTATATAAGCAGCACAAAGAACCTTATTAAGAAAAGCAGGATTACTGTCTTGATCAGCAGCGGGTACCTGAGCAGGCACAGTGAATCGAGGTTTAAAAGAGTAGAAGCATTTGGAGAGCTCAGCAGTACAAGCCAACTGTGACCAAGGTAGCCTTTGTGAACTCCTTTAAAAAAACGGTATGCATGAGAAACTTTGCTGAGACTTTTCAGCTACCTGGCCTCAAAACAAAAACACTGGCATACCAAAGACTCTTTCCCTTCTGAGATGGCTGATATGGTGCAACACCACCAGACTGCCCATCATAATGTGATGAGGACATTAACAAGTAATAAAGTTGATTGTATTGTTTTGTTTTGTTTTGTGTGTTTTATAGTTATTGATTAAGGGCCTGATTTAGGTGACTGACTTGGTGGCCGAGTTACTCCATCACAAAGGTCATGGATATTCCGTCAGCCGAATTCTAAACCTTGTAGGCTATGATGGGATTTAGGATATCCATCATCGTTGTGACAGAGTATCCCACCTGCCAAGTTCTAGTTGTTGTTGTAGTTCTGTAATGTTGTTAAATTGTTTTATTGTAATAAGAAGTTTGATTTCTGTGCTTAATACTTATTATAAATTTCAGTTGTATTACACCATTGCAATATTAATTGGCAGTTCCATCCTCAGGGATTGTAAGTATGCTGCTTCATCTATATGTATCTATATGGTACTATGCTATGGATAATTTGTAGTGAAGAAGCCAATTATTTTGCTGTGCATCTATGGCTACTTGTCATGCAACAGTGATATGTTTATACAGTGATTAGTTTTTGTGCATGATATAGCATAGGAAACTCTGATAAGAGAGAGAGGTATTGGCACAGAGAACAGTGCATCTTTATACTCTGATACACACTGCTATAAGCTACTGTTGAAACCCTATTACTTACGGGTGTTGCCATTAAGAGGTGTCAGAGGTGAGTGTATCTTCATAATTAAATATAGACACCAGTTGTCCAAGACACAGTTCCAGAGAGAGCGAATACGCCATTTTATACTCTGCTATGGACATTCATCAACATGAAGCAAGGTGGGTGCAGAGAGAACAGTTTCAACCCACAGCTTATTTTGCACTTATGTTACTCTGAGGAGATGTCTTACTTGAGAGGGCTGTGTTTTTTCATTTCATAGTCTCTATAGTTGTTAAGCAAGACAGACTACTGAGCATATAGGTGCTTTCAAGTCCACACTTTACTTGTGCATCTGTCATACTAGGGAGAGATGTGACCCAAGAGCAGTAAGCCACTTTTCACAACCTAGTTTGCACACCTCTCACCCAAGAGACAGGTTACAGGAGAGAGGCCAGTCTCTGCCCACACTATACTATGCAGAATTGTTATGCAAAGGACTTGTGCCAGAAAACAGGGTAGTTCCTCATCTCAGCCTACTGTGCATATGTGTCAGTATGAGATGAGGTATGAGTAGAGAGATAGATATTTCTCAAACCCTACAAGAGTCACCTCTTACCCTGGTAAGATTTTTTAGTGGAAAGGTTGCTTGGTTTTCAGACAGCACTGCAAATTGCTGTTTTTCTAAGGAGATATGTCAACACAGAGGCCACTGCTTCTCCACACTGTAAATCTGTACAATAATGCATGAAAAATTAAGCTTCAAAATATTTGTATATTTAATGCTGCAGAGGATATCCGGTTCTAACAGGTCAAATGATATGATCTGATTGGCTGTCACCACATCAACAACTTAGGGATTTGGTCCCCTGTTCTTATAAAATGTTACCTTGCCCCCCAGTCCTGGTCAGCAGTTCCAGAGAGACCAGCCCTGTGGCCAAAAGTGTATTTTTTGTTTTATTTGCACCACCAACATGTTACCAAAGTGTGGTGGGGGGGCTTCTCACTGAAAATAAAACAACTAGATGTTATAGTTATGTCTGTCAACAATATCTTACTTTACATTTTAAAAAAATCTCAAAACTTCACTGTAAAAACTAAAGTTAATGTGACTTCAGAGTTGTGTGCAAATGTGAGTTAAAACTTAACATCTAATGCAATGCACCAGTTTCAGTTAGCTGAATTATCCATAACTTGCTCCCTCATCCTTTTTGCTTGTTTCTCACTCATTGTACCTCACTGCCAAGGATGCAGTCTATGGGCAAGTGGAAAATGACAATTATCCTCCTCTTAGCAAATACCTCCTCCCATTCTAATGTTGCCATGAGGCAGAGAGATTCTCGTCTGAGGCATTCTTTCGGATGCAAACCAGGCCTGTGGGTCTGAGAAAACTAGCTGTTCCACCTCCATAGTGTGGCTGATACAGGTATCCCACAGGGTAGGGACAGAGAACCCAATCACAGTGACTCTTCAGAAGTATTTCCTAGATTCTTTAGGGATCACCAAATTACCTTATGAGGCCACCTCCCTGCTAAGGGTTAATAGGGCCTCCTTTGGCTAATCCTCCACCAAAGCTCCACTAGTCACCCCTGTGGAGTACCACTAGTGCTAACCTTACAATTGGGGTATGAATCTACCTTTCTCTTCCTGGCTGCAGACAGTCAAAGCCCCTCCCCCTCCCAAAGGGGTATTTTCCCCCTTTGTTCCCACTTCACTGGTATTAAGAGGTGGTTTGGGACTTTCTCCCCTTTTTAGATGCTTGGGCCGAAAAGGAATTTTCTATTTGAGACCGGCTTCACCCATCCTTTCCCTTGCGGGGCCAGGCCCCTACTTCTTATGATCACAGTTGTCCTAAGCTTCCTGGGATCAATGAGCTTGAAATCCACTGAATGCTAGTGGAAATCTGAAGAGTAATTACTCAAGATATGCTCTGCCATAGTCAAATTTTATAGCTCATCCTTAGTATCCTCTGTTTCCCTTCATCAAGCCCCTAATGCTTTCAATTAAAAGTGTACAAAATCTGACCAAGATTGCTGTGACTCTCTGTGGGTGTCCCAGAACTTTTTCCTGTACTCATTAGGTGTAAGACATAGGTCTGCAGTTGGGCCACATTCAAGTTTGTGTATGAGTCAGCAACCCCATTTCATTTTCTAGAGTCAGGAATGTATCCCTCTCTTGTGTTCGTAGCTACTCTTGGGGCATGAGATGTGATGGATACTGGTAATATCTATGGAAAATATGTATGGTGTTGTGTTGCTGTATGTTTTCCCCATACTCAGCAAGGGGGATAGAGTATCTAAATCTCTAGAGCTAACACTTTTCAGGCAAGGCATTGTTTTTGTTTGCTTATAAACGCATTTGAAAATTTAAGCAAATCTGATTGGTAGAGAGAAAATGTTTTCTTGCTATACAGTGCATGCAAAGTGACCATTGGAGGGCCAGCATATCATCATGTCAAGATGGTAATTAACTAGAAGCATAGGCTTTGGTGCTGTGGTAGTTAAGGAATTAGAAGCACAAAAAACTACATCTTGAACAAAATGTTTTACTCAGGGAGCCTGGGTGGGGCCCATGAATAAGAAAATTGCAATTTTTACTACACTTACAGACGCAGGCCCTGGTTTGAGGACCTGAACTCTTGTCTTCAAATATTTTTTATATTGCATTTTTTGGCAAGTTGAGAAAAAGGAACATTCACAATGCGGACATAAATAGCCAAAGACCATGACAGTGAGTACTGTTAAGATGGAGGTTCTCTGTGCATGGCTAAATATTGCATTAATAAATTAAGCCTAGTTGAGCCTTGTGGTCAGTGTGAGATCACATGGCCTGTGCGCTGATGCCACTGCACATAGTCACAGAGACTCAGTTGCACCTTGGGCCCAGTGGTATGGGAGCTGGTACATGGTATTGACTGCAGGTCAAGCCCTGTACCAAGAGCTTAGCTTCAAGCGCACAGAAAAAGGCAGGTTCTGCACAGCCTTCTGGCATACACACCTGGTTGTCTGGTGGTGCAGGATGTGGTCGTAGGCTGAAGTCTCTTCGGTCATAGCCGACTGCACGGTTAGTGACATAAGGGATGGAGCGATGGTTGAAGTCAGCTTCTTAATTCAGTGGCTGCTGCCTATGGTTAAAGGATGTGTGCAGTCATATTAAATGCACTGGGGAAGGCACAACCGTCAACTAGAGCCCACTGTGCACACTGACAAGGACCGAGAATAGTCCTCGTGTGCTGGTGCAGGCGCTGCCATGGCTCATAGCTGCAATTTTGTTCACTGAAATATTTTATTAGTGGCAATTTATGTTTACTGCTGCTTATAAAACATTTCTTGTAACAAAAAAGGAGAACATTACACTGAGATAACACAATTTAAGTGGCTTTATGATTTGTATACATAGTCAAAAAACACTGAAAGTCGCCAGTTACCGTAACCCACAACCCATCTCCCCTATCCTATTATTCATGATAACGTAAATTATCTTACAAATGCCGTCACTAATTATATCAACAAAGGCATTCACATAAATGCATTTATTTTGCGTACTGGGAGATGCGTGAGCAGAAAGACCACATGGGTGCCTATAGTAATAACTTTCAAACAAACATGTATGGCACATATATAAATTCACTAATTCCATCAAATCGATAAACAGTAAAACAAATATATTGTTTACTTAGAAAAATAATTTTTAAAGTGCTCATTTTTCATTCCTAGCTGTGATTTAAATTTAGGTTAAAACTGTTTTATTTTGACAGGAAAATAAAGTGAGAATGGGTTTGTGTGTCAACATAAAGAGTCGTTATAAAATGTTCTTAAAACGATATGCCTTTCTTCAAGTGAAAATAGCACAATGCAGCATGATATATTAACTAAATCTAATTTATGAAGCACATTTTTCTATCACAAAAACAATTCACAGACATATAAAAAGAGTCACTGGATTTATCTTTGAAATTCTTTTAATTTCGGATATTTCTGAATCTATATTAAGAACACAGTGAGTTTGTGCAGCTCTGGAGAAGACGATACTGCTTTAATAACTGCATAAATAGGATCAAGAAAGACACATCATTTCCAACAACAATATTTTTGTATACCATGCTGTATTTCCAGCAGCTTTCTCTGAAGGTCTCATTTTAACTTTTGTTCTACATTTGTGAGTTTATTTAATAAAGAAATATCAACTTAAATAATCACAACGGGTGTATGTATTGCATATTAAAAGAGAATTGAACTGTCAATTATGAAAAGAAGCCATCAGGCAGAAAGTGGGACATTTTGTATTCCAATGCAGCGGTGGCTGCTTTAATTAACGCTCGGTGAGGCGGTAGGTGGGTTCACGCGACGGTAGGTGGGAAGAATAAAAAAAAAGAAACACCTGCTGCATACCATCTTGGTGTTCCTCTCCACCTCTGTACTTCTCTGCTTCTTCTCTACCCACCCAATCCAGACGCTTCTCTCATGGAGTTACCCAGCATGAAAGAAGCATCTGGATTGGTCTGAGGGGCCTGAAATGCCAATCAGCTGGGGACTGGGATCCTTCACTGGTTTTTCACCCGGGCCATGCAACACAGCCCGGGTGGAGAGTTCTAAGTGTGCCTTACTCCTCCCCTTGTTGAGGAGGATTGCTCTGCCCTACGAGGATGAAGTGAAAAATAAAATGATGATACAATAGTTCCCTTCTGTTGTAGCCACGCAGAAGGGTAGGGGCTCCATGCACACCTCTTCTCTAAAGTGGATTAATAAAACATTTTTTTAGCACAGCACTATGTCCTGTTTTCTCTTTTCTATTTAATGGCAAATCTTTAAAGCTGCATCTCTGGCCCCATTTGATGATTTTCGTCATACTTGGCTTGTTTTGCTCATGGTGGCTAGGCCTAGTCCCCTGGAACATTTTCTCCGTGGTATTGTCTTTGAGGAGCTGGATTTTTACTGCTACCCTGTGCCAGACCTGCCCTCTGCCACTCTCCTGCTGTGATTTATCTGCTGGCTGGGTCATCTTTCACAGCCCTCCTGCGTCCAGCCAGTAATGCATGCTTCTGACTGCACAGCCAAGACCCTAGAGCCTCCTGCCCTCTTGAAGGACACCCAAGGATGGCAGTGGAGTCCAGGGCACATCCATAGAGACAATCTTTTGCAACTGTACCTCAGACAGCATAAGGGGGGCAGTGCCACTGTTCCTAGAGAGACCAATCCTGGAGTCAGCGGGAGTCAAAGTCTTACTCCATCCTTGAAGGCCATCAGTTGGCTTCTTCTTGCAGATCCCCATCCTTTCACTGTTGTCATTCCCAGACCCATTGTCTTCTTATCTGTTTCTCCCCTATGTAGGGGATGGAAAGTTTAAGGGGCCAAGAACCCATGGCCAATTCCAGAATGTCACAGCATTTATCCACCCTGCCACACCATCCCTTCACCCCGTTTTAAACCCTTGCACTGCATTCTGGGACAATCAAAATGCCAAATGTAATTTATGTTTGGTAGAAGCTAGTTGAGAGCTTTGCCTTGCCTCTGTCCCTTGATAGAACAGCTCCCATGTCCCCTCCCACCAAACTTCATACTCCTCCTGAATTGGTTCCAGTGGTCTGGGATCACTTATTGTTCAGTGGGCCTTGGCTGTCCCAGCCCAGAGGCAGTGTGAGAACCTAATAAACATAAGATGTGGATGGGGTGAATGGAGACTGCAAATCCAAACTTAGGGTGAATGTATGTTTTACCACAGTTTGACACCACACTTAACTCCGAAGGCCTCAGTGGAGGAAGACTGATTAAGCTTATATGTAGAGTACATTGAAAACACTGCTTAGTTTCCTGTAAACACCACAGACTTACACTATGAGTGTCCACTCATGTTACAAGGTCTATCCAAGGTCAGCACCAATCTTTGCCGACTCAAGCACACAGGCTCACACACTCATGTGCACACTTGTTACCAGGCATAGGTCTGTTACCCTAGCAGCTTAGTAGTCACCTTGTCTTAAAAGACGGACACTGGCAGTTAACGTGCTTGCCCAATTACTGTCAATTTGTTGTGAGAGAGACACAGATAGTGAGACTCATTCACAGTAAAAGGCGAAAAGCCGGGCAGTCAAATGCAAAAAAATCATGGGGGCTAAGGGCCAGATGTATGAAAGCTTTTTGAATTGGCAAACGGTGTGAATGCCCGTTTGCAAATGCAAAAAGCCATTTCAGAATGTATTAAAGGCATTCTGAAAGCAATTTTAAGGAATCGCTAAAATAGCGATTCCTTAAAATTGCGACCCTGTTTAGAGAGTCGCAAAATGCAACTCTCTAAATAAGAAATCGCAAAAAAGGATTCCTTATTTGTGATTTCTAAGCACATGTAAGAAGCAATTCCTTAATGCGAATTGGGCATCAAGGAATCGCTATTTACCACCAAGTTGTACTTGGTGGTAACCATGTGCAGATTTTAAAAATGCATTTAAAATGCATTTTTAAAATGTACATGGAAAGCACACATGCCCTTCTGGCATTTGTGCACCTTACATGTCCTAAAAAACCTTTTGGGGTGCAGCAGAGGGGGCCTTAGGCCCCCAGCACCCTGGGGTTTTGCATTTCCAAAATCGCAATTTTGGAAATGCAAAAACTTCGCAAATATGGGCCTACAGGCTTATAGGTGCGAATGGGGCCGGTATCACAATTTGTGATTCAGTAATAGCATTTGCGATTTTTAAGAAATCGCTATTATCGAATCGCAAATGTGATACATTGCATTTTGAAAATCAGAAATAGCGATTTCTTAAAAATCGCTATTTCCGACTCGCAAAAGGCCTTCTTGTTACATCTGGCCCCAAGTGCGTGAAACCCATCATGTTTCATCTGCCAAAGTCTGTAGGTTCTTAAACCAATACTTTGAAAACAATATACCTGAATAATAAGTCAGAAAACCTGAACAAAGGGGCCTTGCCTACTCAATCAGAAACATTTCGGAGATGAGGAACCAGCCATAATCCATGAGAATCCAAGAGGAAATGGTTTATTTAACATTGAAATGTTTTTAAGAATAGCATTAGGAAGAACGTTCTTTTGAGAATGCCTAAATGAACACATCAGGCAGGGGCTATACATTGTGAAACACTGAAAGACGTTCTAAAGCAAATCTCTTGTTCAGATAGTGCAAGAGTGGTCTCATTTTCAATTAGATTGTGCTAATTTGTAATTTCATGTTTAGTATTTAGTTGTGTGTAAATTAAATTACTTTTCTTTTCTAAAAGTAAAAACAATGGGCATAGAGTCAATCAATCAATCAATAATTTCTTAAGCGTGCTTCCCACCTGGTAGGGTCACAGGGCGCTGGGGGTGGGAGGGTGGTGTTACTGCTTGAAGAGCCATGTTTTTAGGTGCTTTCTGAAGTCTAGGAGGTCCTGGGTCTTGCGTAAGTTGGTGGGGTGGGAGTTCCAGGTTTTGGCGGCAAAATGGGAGATGGATTTGCCGTCGGAGGTGGTGTGCTGGATGCGGGGGACTGTTGCGAGGTCGGTGGAGCGGAGCTGGTGGGTCGGGATATGGAAGTTAAATTGTTCGTTGAGGTAGGCCGGTCCGGTGTCGTGAAGGGCTTTGTGATTGTGGATTAGGATTTTGAAGATGATCCTTTTGTTGATGGGCAGCCAGTGTAGGGATCTGAGGTGGGCGGAGATGTGCTTGTGGCGAGGAAGGTTGAGGATGAGACGTGCGGCAGCGTTCTGGATGCGCCAGAGTTTTCTCTGAAGCTTGGATGTGGCCGCTGCATAGAGGGTGTTGCCGTAGTCCAGTCTGCTGATGACGAGGGTGTGGGCGAACGTTCTTCTGATTTCTATCTGAATCAACTTGAAGGTCTTGCTTAGCATGCGGAGGGTGTTGAAGCAAGAGGATGATATGGCATTGACTTGCTGAGTCAGGGAGAGAGACGAGTCTAGTATGAAGCCGAGATTGCCTGCTTCAGTGGTGGGTGTCGGGGATGGTCCTAGGGTGGCAGGCCAACATGAGTCGTTCCATGCTGTCTTGTTGGGTTCGAAGATGATGGGTTCAGTTTGAGGTGGCTTGATGTCATCCAATTAGCGATGGTGAGGAGTCCGGCGTTTAGGTTGTTCTTGGCGGTAGATGGGTTCCTCGTGAGGGAGAGGATGAGCTGGGTGTCGTCCGCGTAGGAAATGATGTTGAGGCCGTGGGGGCGGACAATGCTGGCAAGAGGAGCCATGTAGATATTGAAGAGGGTGGGGCTGAGTGAGGATCCTTGGGGGACTCCACATATGTTCTTGGTGGCATTAGACCAGAATGGAGGGAGGCAAACTCTTTGGGTTCTTTCGGAGGGGAAGGAGGTGAGCCAGTCCAAGGCTTTGTGGAGAATTCTGGCATCGAAGAGGCGTTTGCGAAGGGTTTGGTGGCATACGGTGTCGAAGGCTGAGGAGAGGTCTAGAAGGATGAGGGCAACGGTTTTGCCCTTGTCAAGTCTGGTCCTGATGTCGTCAGTACAGGCGATGAGGGCAGTCTCGGTGCTGTGGTTTTTGCAGAATCCAGACTGGGAGACGTTGAGTATGTTGTTGTCTTCTCTATGACCTTTGCGGGAAGGGGAGTAAAGAGATAGGTTGGTAGTTTGTTAGGTCTTTGGGGTCTGCTTTGGGTTTTTTGAGCAGGGCGTTGAATTTGGCGTGTTTCCAAATATCTGGGAAGGTGGTCTCGAAGGAGCTGTTGATGACGGACCGGAGCTGGGGAGCGATGATTTGGACGGCCTTGTTGAAGACGTGGTGGGGGCAGGGGTCTGTTGGGGAGCCTGAGTGGATGGAGCTCATGGTTTTGCTGGTTTATTCATCATTGGTGGGGGTCCAGGTGCTCAGTACGTTGGTGCGGTAGGGAGCTGTGGGGTTGGCTGTTTGGTGGTGGTGATGGTGGGTGGCGATGTTATGAAGCTTTCGTGTATGTCTGCGATCTTGTGGTTCAAGTAGCTGGAGAGGGATTTGCAGAGGTCTAGCGAGTGCGGAGGGTCCATGGCGCACGATTTGGGTTTGGTGAATTCTTTGATGATGCCAAAAAGTTCCTTGCTGTTGTGTGCGTTGTTGTCTATACGTTCTTTGTAGGAGGATCGTTTGGTGGTCCGGATGAGCTGGTGGTGTTTGCGCATGGCTGATTTGAGGGCGGAGAATGGTTCTTGCCGCCAGGTTCTCTCAGTTTTCCGTCATTCTTGTTTGGAGGTCTGAAGTTTTGCGGTGAACCATGGAGCTGTCTTGTTGATGCGGGTGTTGCTGGGTTTTTTGAGTGGGGCGAGGGAGTTAGCACACTCGTCGAGCCATCGTTTGAGGTTGAGGGCAGCGGTGTTGGGGTCGTTGTTAATGGATGGTGTAGATTGGGCGAGGTTGGAGATCAGTTGTTTCTTGGAGATCTTGTTCCACTTGCGGTGAGGGATAGGGTGTTTTGGTGGTGGGTGGTTGGCTTCAGGAAGGAGAAGTGGATGCAGTGGTGGTCAGTCCAATGGAGTTCGGTGGTCTGAGTGAAGACAATGTGGCTGCTGGAGGAGAATATGGGGTCAAGCGTGTGTCCGGCTGAGTGGGTAGGTGAGGTGACCAGTTGCGTGAGGCCGAGGTTTGTGAGGTTGTCCAGCAGGGCAATGGTGTTGCAGTCGCTGGCGCTCTCCAGGTGGAAATTTTGGTCACTGAGGAGCAGGTAGTCCATGGCGGCGAGGGCATGGGAGCTGATAGCATCGGCGATGATGTCACAGAATGAGGGACGGGGCCTGGTGGTCTGTAGACAAGGGATCCTCTCAAGGTGGTGTTGGGGTTGATGTGTATCTGAAAGTGTAAGAGTAAGAATTATTGGGCACTTTGTGGGGCTCTTTAGTAATTATTTAACCCCTTTAATTGTTTTCTGATTTTAGCTTTACACTTTAACTATTGTGTTATAATTAAATTCCTAGTACAAAAAAGTAGTAATAAAAATTAATCTCTCATCACAAAGCCCTCCACAACAAGGGACCAGAATACCTCAACCGACGCCTCAGCTTCTACGTCCCCACCCGCCTCCTCCGCTCCTCTGGCCTCGCACTCGCTGCTGTCCCTCGCATCCGCCGCTCCACAGCGGGTGGGAGATCTTTCTCCTTCCTGGCGGCCAAGACCTGGAACTCCCTCCCCACCAGCCTCAGGACCACCCAGGACCACTCTGCTTTCCGGAGACTCCTAAAGACCTGGCTGTTCGAGCAGCGATAACCCCCCTTTTTCCCCTGGCGCCTTGAGACCCGCACGGGTGAGTAGCGCGCTCTATAAATGTTAATGATTTTGATTTGATGGAAATGTAGTAATAAAAATTAATTTCTCATCCAACTATGGAAATGTTGTGCTTTAATCACATGTCTGAGGACTAATAGCCTTTTAAATTAGAATGTGGATAAAAGGGAGGTATTGGTTGTAACAGTCATTCATAGGCCTGGACCTCAGTTTGGTAGCCATTGACTTTTTGTTCACAATCGGCCACTCATACTAGGGTGTTCCTCTCAATGCACTTTCTTCCTGCATGTCATGAGTACATGTCACTCCCCTTCGATGACCTTAAGGAAAATTCTACCTTGTCTCTCATTCAAAAGAGAGCAAGTTTGTGATCAGTGCAACTATCTCACCATGTTTGGATTTTCGAATGCTGTCTTATTTGTCTTGTTTATGTATCTTATCTGTAGTCTTCAGGTTATATGAAATGTAGCTTACACATCTGCTTTACCTTACCTTCGTACACTTCTATTCAATCCCAGTTAAACTACTTCCGTAGGCCACTAGTCAGGAAACTGATCTTTTAAGACTCTTCGCTTGGTGCACACGGCACTTGCTGACACTTAAACTGAGTAGCTCAGCTTTCTGCTTCAGCCCTATATGACCTCTCATCTGCTTTGATCCTTTTCTCATGCTCTCTTCACTGTACCTATTGTCACTCACACCACAGCAGGCAGACACTCCTATTCACAGTACAACAAAGTTAAAAAACGCTTTGCTCACTTGAAGGCAGAATGAGCACTGAGAATCATATTAAAGCCAGGCCCAATGCTTGTTATGCCTATGCAGTCAGTGTCTAAAAAGCATATATTTAATTCATATTTCAACTGAGTTTGTCCATGAACGACAGGCAGCACATTTCAGAAACAGAAATGCTTATGTACTATTTTCGACTTTCAAGCTTTATGCACTTTATTTATTATCTTTGGGCCAGCTCAACTGTGTATCGTACAGCTCATTGGCTCAGCGATCAATATTTAAATCAGTCATAGGCCATACATATGTGTTGATCACATTTACAGAGTTATGATGGAACACTAACCATACTTAAATGGCTTTCCTTTCATCTTTTTCATTGACTTCTTGGCGTTTCACAAAACAAGTAAGTTACAGTAAGGACGCACAGTCCCTTTTTGCTCCAAGGTACATCTTTAACTAGGTGCACTAAGTGCAAACAGGGATAGTGCATCTTGTTATTGATAATTCCCTACCACCAAGCCAGCTGCAAACTTGCATTACCCTGCAGGAAACTCTTTAGTGAAAACTACACCTCCTATTTGAAGCAGCCTGAGCATTTGTCAGTGTGCAAACAGCATTCGCCTCTGTGCACAACTTCTTTTTGGTGCACAGTCAGTGTGACTCCTGACAGCCCAGCTGCTTCCTTGCCAGTGTTCATGACATAGCATGGGCACAGAGGCAAAGGCCCATATTTATACTTTTTTAGCGCCGCGTTTGCGTAATTTTTTGGTGCAAAAGCAGCACAAACTCGCAAAATAAAATTGTATTTTGTAAGTTTGCATCGCTTTTGCGTCAAAAAGAGGCGCAAACGCGGCGCTAAAAAAAGTATAAATACGGGCCAAAGTATTTTCCTTATTTGTAATGGGCCACACCCCATGCAAATGAGGGAATGTCCATTCAGTATGGCACCATCGCTATCTGTGTCACAGGAGGAGCTGCACTTGTATCTGTATTATGGCCCTTGCCATTTCTTGCACTATTGCATATTACAAAAGTAAAAAGAGGAGAGGAGAGGGGGAGTGGGAGTGCCACTGGGAGAGAAAGAGGGAGAGGGAGAGGGAAGGGAGTGCAAGGGGAGGGGGAGAGACGGAAATAGTGTAACAGCTTATATCTGCAAAGGTGATAGAGGACATTCATAAATGGTGAATGAAAAGTTATGGGAAACCTGACACTGCGGGCGTAGGGGGACTCTAATTTGTGGCCATTGATAGCACTTGCACCTCAGTATTTCAGATCCTTGATTCTAAGAAAAACATTATTTGATTTGAATGTAGTTAATCCTTTATTCTAAGAAAAGCATTCTAAGTCAATATGCAAATTCCAAGGTTTTTACTTAAATATACAAAGGGTTTGGTTATATATGTGTAAGTTTTCTTTTGGAGGACATCATCTAGCATGATAACACTGGCTCATTGAATATGTATATTTGTATCACTAGTGTTATAACAGAAGGAATGATGGATCAAAATAAGAAGGTGAGGTCACCCATACGTTGCCTTTAAGTAATGCCTTTTATTCGCTCTGCCTTCAATACCCTCTTACTTTTAAATAAAAGCCTAGTTCCTGTTTAATTGCTTAACGGTTGTTCTAACATTTGTAGAAAACGTACTCTGTGTTGAATAAGTATGAATGTTGGAACAGAGGCATTCTCTGCTGAGGATAGAAATAAAGGCTCCCGTGAGCCTCTGAGCTGATGAGCTCGGGTGAAGCACCTGTGCGCCTTCTTGAGTGGTACTTAAACCTGTGAATACTTTCAAGGCGGCATTTCAAGCAACCCCGCCAGCTACACGTTGCTCTTCGCTGATGACGGCCAAATAGCCAGAAACACGTGTCCAGAGAAACGGCATTTGCCGCACCAACTTATGGTGAAAAACTTTCAAAACTATATTCAAATTTGTGCTAATGACTGCATTTACCATGATGCCTTGGGGGTCACAAATGCTGGAATGGAAGACAGGGTGCTCCCCGCTTTGACTGATGTAATTAAGGCTCCCGTGAGCCTCTGAGCTGACGAGCTCGGGTGAAGCACCTGTGCGCCTTCTTGAGTGGTACTTAAACCTGTGAATACTTTCAAGGCGGCATTTTAAGCAACCCCACCAGCTACACGTTGCTCTTCACTGATGACGGCCAAATAGCCAGAAACACGTGTCCGAAGATACAGCACTTGCCGCACCAACTTATGGTGAAAAACTTTCAAAACTATATTCAAATTTGTGCTAGTGACTGCATTTACCATGATGCCTTGGGGGTCACAAATGCTGGAATGGAAGACAGGGTGCTCCCCGCTTTGACTGTTGTAATTAAGGCTTCCGTGAGCCTCTGAGCCTCTGAGCTCGGGTGAAGCACAGTCTTTGAAGTTCTTTCTCCATTATTATGATTAAGATACAAGTAAAATTCATTACAACTAAATACAGAGCTATGTTCAATGCAGTTCACCTTAAACGTAGGGTCTCTATATTGTACCATAGGAAGTTCTCCACAGACGGGGCATAGAGCTTCACACTGTAAGGTATAAGGAAAATGTAAAACGTTTATTAAACAAGAAAGAATTGTAAAACAATATTATTATGTTAAGCATTAAAATTATATACATTAATTATATATGTATATACTAAATGTAGAACTTTAAAAAAGCTACAGCAATAATATCTACAATTTGAAAATAAATGTTTAATTAATGTAAATATATTATATCCCATTACAATTATTTTTATCATGTTCAATAAAAATAAATACCCACCAAAACTAAAAAATATAGTGTATCATGCATACAAATGAGTAAAAGTTATGTATAGAACTAATTACCGGTAATTTAATTACATTTTAATTACATGTATTGTTACAAAAAAATGTAAATGTGATAAAGGCTATTACAATATTTTAGAATTCAATTTAAATAAGTACTACATATATTTTTTTTAAATACCTATTCAGATATTTCTGGTTAAATAATTTTATTTAATTAATAATATTACCTATGGGGCTTACACTTATGTCCATACCGCCATTATTTGCTATGCAGCATTTTGTGATAAGAAAATAACATTAAATGTCAAGAGTAAGTCGGGTGAAAATCCTATCCGAAGGCCACATGTGGCATGTGTGGGGGAAGCCTTTTTGTGCACGGAAATTGCACCAACAGTAGAATTACTCTTCTCCTGTAATTATGCGTAATCTCACAGAATATTTAGGCAATTCCGCATGATTATGCCACACTGAATCAGAGGCTTTGTCAATCCCCCTCTTTAGCAGCCACAACGGGGGTGTGATTTTTCATGGACCTCTTCTGTCTGCATCTCGGCAGACAAAGGATCATGATTAACTCAAAAGGATTAGAAGGTGAGTGAGTGGATGGATGGAAGATAGATGGATCGATGGCTGTGTGAAAGTATTGATTTGAGGATGGACGAGTGAAAGGGAGGAAGGCTAAATTAATGGAAGGATGGGTGTGTGAAAGGGAGGAAGGATGTGTGTGTGAAAGAGTGGATGGATCAATCAATCATTCAATCATTCAATCAATCATAGCATTTATAAAGCACACTACTCACCCGTGAGGGTCTCAAGGCGCTGAGGAAGGAGGAGGGTGCTGCTACTGCTCGAACAGCCAGGTCTTGAGGTGTCTTCTGAAGGTAAGCAGGTCCTGTGTCTGTCATAGGTGGATAGGAAGAGTGTTCCACATCCCGGCGGCGAGGTCGGAGAATGATCTGCCACCAGGATGGATGAATAAGTGAAAGGATGTATGATTGAAAGGGTAAATGACTGGTGGATGGATGGATGAGTGAAAGGCTGATGGATGTGCTAAAGGTTAGATGTGAGGATAGATTAGTGAAAGAATGTATGAATGAGTGAAAGGGAGGATAGATGGATGGCTAGATAAAATGGTGGATGGATGGCTAAGTGACTGGGTAAATGGATGGATAGATGAGTGACTTAAAGAATGGATGATGATTAAAAGGATAAATTGATGGATAATGTGAATGAGTGGTGGATGGATGGGTAAGTGAAAAGGTGGATGGATAGATGCATGGATGAATGTGTAAAATGATATATGTAAGGGCGGATGAGTAAAAGGAAGGCTGGATGGATGAGTGAAAGGGTGAATGATGAGTAAAAGGGTGGATAGATTAATGATGAGAGGATGGATAGATGAATGAATGAGTGAAAGGATGGATCGATGAGTGGAAGGGTAAATGGATGCATTGATGAGTGTATGGATGTACGGATAGACTCAGTGAAAGGGTTGATGGATGAGTGAAAGGATTGATGAATTAATGGATGGATGTAAGGATGGATGAGTGAAGGAATTAAAGTCAGAGTGTATGGATGGCTGCATGAGTGAAATAGGATGGCTGGATGAGTGAAATATGATAGCTGGATGGGGTGAAATGTCGGTGGAAAAGAGAAAGTATGGATGGATGTATGGGTGGAAGGGGTATGGATAAGTGAAAGGGTAGATGAATGAGTAAAAGGATGGATATGTTTGATGGTTAGTTTGAAGATAGGTGGATAGTTTTGGATATAGATTGCCAGATGGATAGATGGAATAGTGACAGACTGAATGCTGGAAGAAATACTGAATGGATGACAGAATGTAAAGGTGAAATGGTGATAATTAGTGGGTGGATAGAAGGATGAAAAGATGAATGGGCTGATACTTAGATGGAAGAGACAAGCAAGCTCTTATGGGGAGGGATGCAAGGTGTTGCTTTGCTTGCTTTATGCTGTGAGAGCTTTGGACCAAAGAAGGGAGTATTTTAATTTTGTGGCTACGCCCTTGACCTGCATTATGCAAGTTATGCTCACTCTTAGATTAAATGGCCTATTGAGAGCTGTAGCATCATGGCAAGCCAAAATGAAGGATATATGGCGGTAGTGAAGGAGAGACTGACAGGAAGCCTTGTTATGGAATATGTGCAGGAGAGTGTTGCAAAAGATTCCATAATTTTATGAGAAACCACAAAGGAAAATACAATGGACGAAACTCTGAAAAGGTGGTAGTACAGGCAGGATATGAGAGGAAGCTGTAACTGCTGATGCGATCACCCAGCCACTATACAGGAGTGCACTGAGAGCACTTTGAGATCCGAGATAAATGCAGGCAGGAATGAGCAACACAGACATCAGCTGAGTAAGCCACAATGACAGGTGATGTAAACCCCTGTGCAAGTGAGAACACAGCTAGAAAACACTAGGAAATATGCCAAATAAAGTGTAGATTGGAGTGCAAACTCTGCCAAGAAGCGTGCAGAAACAATGTACATTAAGCTCTGAATTTTGTTTACTATTGCACTCAATAGATTTCAAAATAATATTCTGACAGACGAAGTGTAGTTGTTTGTACATGGAAATTACAAACAACTCCGTAGATGGCACATCTGTTAGACCATCGACCATTATGTGTCTTGGAAGTAATAACTATGTGTCACAAAGGAGACAAATGTTGCCATGCTTTGAAGCATGTCTTTGTGTCAGGGGGGGCTGGTAACCTTAAAAAGTGTGAGAGAAGTACCCCACAACTTCCCGAAAAACAAAATAAAAGCAAAATTAAACACCCCTCCCTTCAAAAGCCCTTAATGTAACATCCCCTCATACAAAAGCCCAAAATAAAATACCCCCTTCCAAAAGCCGATAACAGAACAATCACTCCCTCCAAAATCCCATAATAAAACTACAATCTTAAATCAAATTAGAATAAAAGGTTCTTTCCAACTGCATCCATCTTCCTCAGTATTCTTCAAACTGCAGTCCGCTATGGAGCTACCCTGACCAATCCAGAAACTGCTCTCATGCTGTTCACCAGCATTCGAGAAGCACCTGAATTGGATGGAGCGGGCTAGCTGGGCGCTCCTTCAGGCCCTGGAGGCCTGTGCTTGGAAAGCACCGAGCTCTTTAAGACAGCTGGGTGGAGAGCTCCAAAGTGTGCATGTCACTTTGGCCAGTGCAAGACAGCTGGCCAAACTGACATGCTCACTTTGGAGCATCCAGCCAGCCACTCTTCCTGTCCTGCATGCTGCCAATCGGCGAGCAGATCAGGAAAAAAATAACATGGGAATGAAATAAAGTAACTGCTGTTTTATGTTTTTCTCCTTTGGCTCACAATGGGTGGTGGGGGTGTAGAAACCATTGCAGTTTTTTGTACAATATGTACACATCCAAATGGCTGTCTAAGTGATGAGAATACTATGCACACACAAGAAGACAATGCAAAAAGTACAGGGCCAAAGAGAACTGCATGAGTAATGGTACCAAGTGGAACTACAGAAGGTGTTATCATCATCTGAGTCTTCAACATCAACTTCATGTGTTAAACAATTCCTAGTTGCAATGTTGCACAAAACGACACACTTGGCAATTGTTTTGCAGTATATCCTGTCGTAGGGCTCCTGTTGTAGTATCAAGACTGCTGAATTTTGGATGGCAGCACCACAGAGCATGGGGGACTGAGTCTGATCCCACACAGTGTGACAGCTGTCGGCCTAATCCTTCCAGCTAGCTAGCATCACCTCACTAGTACCAGAGGTAAAAGTGATTTGTGACAGCCTATCACATGACACTCTATGACTCCTCAGGGAAATTGTGGTTTAACAGATCCTACCCCTTTCTCTCAGTTATACAAGTTTCATACACACAAAGACTGAAAGAAGCAGGACTTGGTTCAATAAGTTTTATTGAAGCAACTGCGTTTATGTAAAACAGCATAAATTATGATAATAATGAAACACAACAATATCACAGCAGTGACCAGGAAACTGAAACACAAGAAGAGTCCCACCATATTACCATATTGTCACAATAGTGTATCCAATAGCCCTAAATTCACTAGTAAGATTCAAAATGAGAGCAAATAGCAGTGGTAGCCCTAATCCTCCCTTCAAGTCCTGGGAAGGAAGCCCAAAGCCCATACCTGTCGTCATAGATAAAGAAGGGGTCTGTTAGTCTGCTGGGAATCCTTCCATGTAAACAAAGTGGAAGCATGGAGTTTCAGCAAAAACAGCATTGATATGCAGCTTGAAACGGCAGGCTGGTAGGAATGTCCCCTCCAAGGTGGTGGGGGCATCACGTTGTTTTATCATAAAATATCTTATTGTTCTGAGAACTGCCATGATGTGACAACAAGTATTTTTTTATATTGGGTAGACATTGTACTCTCCAGACTGGCAATACCTGGTAAACCATCGTTTGCAGCCTTGGTGGGAGCACAGGATGAAAATGTTGTGCAAAGAAATGAATAACAATTTCTGCATGGAAGGGCAACTAATAAAAAAAAAAAATGTTGCCACTAAAATGAAGCCATTCTAAAATAATAAGAGTAATAAAATGCTGAGTGACTAGTTGAGGAGGCACAGGCCTCAGACCCAAGCTAAAATAAATGTGCCTTAATGCCAAAATACCTCACGACAATACTGTAAGCTAAGGATCTTCCCCTCAGCATTAGAAAGGAGATGGGTACTTCACCCCCAATCTATTTGTATCCTACAATGTATCTGTATTCCCTCTGTATCTGGGAATTCATATAGGATATCATTACACATAGCAATTGCATATGTTTAATGGTCTAGAAGATGTACACAAGAAATAAGAGTTGTGCAATACATTGACTGTGAAATTGACTCACTCAACAACCAGCCATCACCTGCTCTTGATAATGCACTCCCGGCTATGCCTCCAACTACAGCTGTAGTGGAGTTGTAGCATCCAGAGGCAAGCAGGTACAAAGCACGTAATACCATGCACAAATGGTATAACTGCATGACAGAGTGTATTTAACTGCCAAGCACTGGTTGCAGCTCACCATTTCAGTCTACTTGTACTCAGTACTTCCTGTAATTCCCTAATACCAATATCTCAAAAGGTCCATTGTCCACCAAGGGAGTCGCAGCCATTGCCACAGTCACCATGGTGGAGGACCCTGCCTGTCACATTAGAGATCCCTGTCAGTGTTTTTCAAGTGATGATCCAGTATTGCTTGATCAAGGTGAGTATGGCAGACATATATGTGCCACTGCTCCTGGAGAATATCATGTTATAGTCGTGTTAACCCTAAACTATAGAAAGCACATATGGTGGTGTTTGAGTCTGGATAGTAGTAGGTTTATTGTGGGCAAACTTTTGTGGTAGGAAACACATATAAATAACTGGGGCTGAAGAGGACATTAATTAGAAGTCGATTATCAGGGGAAGAGGGGCAAAAAACATGGCCAGCATTGGTGGCTTAAATCTATTTACCATTTACCATTTATAGTCGATAGATTTTGAAACTCTTACTGGATACATACTGGACAAAGTAATTACATTTTGCAAGATGTTTGTGTATGTAATGAGAAAGCCACTGAACAATTAATCTTGGTGGGGTCACTGTCCTGAAACAAAACATAGAGGCCATCATTATAAATGGTCCAGAAAAATCCTCTTCCCCCCTATGCAAAACATTACTAGTAGTCATGATGATTATTCTGAGGGAAATAAAGACAATCACAGGTTTTCAGGGAATCAAACATAGGAAATAGATTTAGGGCCAGATGTATCAACCATTTTTGCATTCGCAAACGGTGCGAATGGTCGTTTGCGAATGCAAAAATGCCTTTCAGTATTTATGAAAGGCATTCGCAAGGCAATTTTAAGGAATCACTAAAATAGCGATTCCTTAAAATTGCGACCCCAATTAAAGAATCGCAAATTGTGATTCTCTAAATAAGAAATCGCAAATAAGGAGTCCTTATTTGCGATTTTTTAAGCACATGTATGAAGCTTTTCCTTAATGCGAATTGGGCATTAAGGAATCGCAATTACCACCAAATAAAACTTGGTGGTAACCATGTGCAAATTTAAAAAATGCATTAAAAATGCATTTTAAAAATTGGCATGTAACTCACACAAGCCCCTTTGGCATGTGTGCGCCTTACATGTCTTTTAAAAAAATATTGGAGTGCAGCAGAAGGGGCCTTAGGCCCCCAGCACCCTGGGGTTTGCATTTCCCAAAATTGCAAATTCCATTTAGAAATCTGCAATTTTGGAAATGCAAACAATTCGCAAATATGGGCCTACAGGGCCATACGTGCGAATGGGGCTGGTATCACAATTTGCGATTCGGTAATAGCATTTGCGATTTTTAAGAAATCGCTATTACCAAATCGCAAATATGATACATACCATTTTGGGACTCAGAAATAGCGATTTCTTAAAAATCGCTATTACAGAATCGCAAAAGGGTTTTTTGATACATCTGGCCCTTACTGTGCTGATTCCAACACTTTTGCAGAGTTATAGAGCATTGAGATGAATTGAAAGACAAAGGAAACCTTCAACAAGTATTTATTAGGAAAATGATTGTTAGGTGTAATAAATCAGAAAAGATGTACCTCACTTACACCTTTGTGTTCTGGGAAAGATTGTGAACTTCTTAATTTGGTCACAGTGGATCATCATGTCACTGGCGCTTGTGAATGAACAAAGCTGCTTGTAGGACCAAGCCCTCTCTGCAGGGTCACCAACATACATTTGCTCTGCCCTACATTTCTCTGATGAACTGTTTTTTATTGGCCTTTGGAGTCTTTTCACATTACCACTGCTAACTAGTGCTTAAGTGCTTTTGCTCTCTCCTTTAGAATGATTAAATTGGTTTACACCTCAGTGGAGGGGTGGGTTTGATGAGTAGAAACATGACGGAGTAGTTCAACAGCTCTGTTGCAATTGTGTTATTTCTCCATGGTAGAAGCTGTGGAATCACCATCTCAGACACTTAACCTGTGATTGCAACCTCTGGAGTCCTCTGCAGCACAGCTTTAAGTTTCTTTAATCTAGTAAAATGGAGGGGCTGGAAAGGAAGCGGGAAATCTTGCTGGCACCTGAGGAAGTCTCCTGGAAAAAGGATGGCACGATAACCCAACCGCGCCTTCACAAGTGAGTTAATTCTGCAACTTAGTGCTCTCTGAACTCCTAATCACTGGTGTCAGACATGCAAAAAACAAACAATGACATAAAATATTTTTTGTGTAATATGATTCAAGTTGGGGATTGTAACAGGAGAACACAAATATTACGCAAGTGACATCACCCAAGATGGCGTCACCACACCTAATTAAACAAAAATCTGAAAGCAACCAATGAAGAGGCACCCCATGTATGAATCCATTCTCTCACATGCACCTTCATTGGACAGTGAGTCCTGGCACATCTCACAATGAGATCTCTGTCCAGATTAGAAAAGAGTTTCACCGCTGGACTAACTGTAGATAAACTCACTGCCACCTCAGCTTAGAGACAGTACTAGCCTATCCCAACAAGCTCCCTGTTGGTGAGTAGGCACACCTAAGAAGCTCTCATCGACTTGAAATGCATCCTCCTCCTCCATCTAGTCAGTGCATAACTTCCTAAGTTTGTTCTCGTCTGCCAAGCCAGTTCGAGTGCTTTCAGGGAAGCACCCTACTCAGCAGGTTGTCAACCAAGGAAGCTCATTCCTTCACAATTGTGAATGCAGTTTCAGTATGAATTCCTAGTGGAGGGGCACTTCCAAAGAAAACTTTGGCGGTCATTCAGAAGACCGCCGGCCGGCCCAGCGGGACAGCCCCTTCAACAATGAAGCCAGCTCGGAATGGAGCCGGCGGAGTTGAAGTGGTGCGACGGGTGCAGTGGCACCCGTCGCGATTCTCACTGTCTGCACAGCCGACAGTGAAAATCTTTGTGGGGCCCTGTTAGGGGGCCCCTGCACTGCCCATGCCACTGGCATGGGCAGTGCAGGGGCCCCACAGCACCCGTTCCTGCCATCCTGGTTCTGGCGGTGGACACCGCCAGAAACAGGCTGGCGGGAAGGGGTTCGGAATCCCCATGGCGTTGCTGCAAGCAGCGCCGCCATGGCGGGTTCCCTGGGCCAGCGGGAAACCGGCGGGAAACCGCCGGCTCCCCTTTTCCGACCGCGGCTTTACCGCCGTGGTCAGAATCGCCCAGGTAGCACCGCCAGCCTGTTGGCGGTGTTTCCGCCGCACTCCGCCATGGCGGTCATGGACCGCCAAGGTCAGAATGACCCCCTTTGTTTCCTTAATTTACAAGCAGCTCCGACTTGAAAAAACTTCCAGATACCCAGTATCTGTCGCACATTACCAATTGCGGTTATAATGATTTACAAGGAATCTAAAGCAAACTTCAAATACCTTAAGATGGATCCTCCTGGCCCCAATTCACCCGTCCCTGTCAAAATTCACATTAACGTAACAATGAGTATGATCTTAAAGAAATTAGCAGAGATCAATGACTTAACAAAATGTACCAACACTAACACAGACATGATGTAGAACGAAATATCGTATAGCAGTTAAGCTAGACATGAAATCGATCAGCAGCAACATTACTGAAGCAGAAGACAGAATCAGCTCTCTTGAGGACTCCAAAGCAGTCACATATCGCAGAACTAAAGCCCCAGACAGTGATTCTACAGCGAGAAATATTCAGTTTGGAGGACCATAACAGTAGATAAAACCTTCAGAATTTTGTTCCACCAGACGGAACTGAAGACCCAGCTGACTTCTATTCCACATTTCCAGCAACATGGCTTCCTAACACTATCAAAAAAGCACAAAAATAAATTAGGTCACCTTATTAACAAATCCCTCTGGCAAATAAAATAAAAATAAAAACACAAACTCCTTAAAGAGATGAACACTCCTGAAAGATCTAGCAGTCAACTTGGCAATTTCCATAACATACCAAACAACCCAACAAGTGATTCAGTGACTAATCCACAATGATGAATACCAACCTCAATGGCTAGCGATAGAAGACTTCTCCCAATTGGGAGCCTAGTCTCTTTTCTGGTCATGGATTAATTAACTTCTTCACATTCCAAACATATCCTGAACAACACTAGAGTAGATATACTGAAGGTTGACTCTCTTCTTGGCAATAGAATCTGCACATCTAACTTAGCTTCTATTTGAGACAACCTCAAAAACAAACTGAATGGCCAATCACTCTAGTGGTGCAACTACGCAAATCAGGGCATTTTTACTATTAGTCAGTTAGGGACCAACAAAAGTCTCTTGTTGTTTACTGACTTACAACATCTATACACCTTACACAATCTTGATTGCTACCAATTCCTGCAACTAAAAAACATGCACATGCAAACTAACATTTGCTGACAAAGAATCTACCCTCCACATTTTGTTCATACTGCACATGAAGTCTATACAATCTACAAACACCTCCAACATAAGTCGACAAAATTACTTAAGAAAATGGGCAAGAGAAGGTTTTGAAGTTACCAATTCCCTTAATTGGTCTTAGATTTGGAAATTTCATTCCCAGTACTATAACAAACCAAATACATAGGACCTTCTGGACCCCATCTCATCTACACAAACTGAACCTCAGGCAATCTTCCACTAGTTTGAAGTGTAGTGATAACTTTGGTGATCTTCTGCATATGCTCTTCTATTTCCCCACTCTCACAACATTTGAAAGGAAATTTTTGATTTTATTAAATCACTTTTCCATATTCAACCAAGAGAAGAGTTCACATATCTTATTACAGGACCTCTCGACACTCGAATTACCCATGAAAGAGATAGACACTGTCTAGATCTCATGATCACTCTAGCTTGAAAGCTAATTTTTGGAATTGGGCAAATATTTCCAATCTTAGGCTTGCCACATGCAGAAATGTGGTCTTCTTTATTAGGGGTGCAGACAGCATCTCTTTCTAGGTTTCCCACTGATGCCCCATCTATATGGCACATGTTTAGACAACCTCATGGCTACCACAAAACCACCTTGAACTACTTATGCCATAGGACATCTATAGATGGACACTCAAAGAAACATTTACTCATCAGGGTCTCACATTGTGGGGTTACCACTCCTGTAGGCTCTGCATAAGTGAACTTGATAACCGTCGGTTGGACAAACTACTATTATATTACTTTTATTTGTTTTATTCATGCTTGTGTAATATTTAATTCACATGTATATGTCACTCTTTGACACACTCACTGTACTGGGTTTATTTTATATCCTACCATCATTATCTTCTGTTAGTTCTATAAAACTCCATAAAGTTGTTTGAAGAAACAAAATTGGTTTACACCCCAATATCATATTTAATTTACTTTTGTAGAGTATTATACCACATACCGAGGGCCTGTAAATTAAATGCTACTAGTGGTCTGCAGCCCAGATTAGGCCACCCCTTAAGGAGCCCCTTAAAACATGCCCCAGCCCAGGTCTGCCATTGCAGCCTCAATGCAGTGTTAAACTGCCAATCTAACCCCCCTGCCAAGCCTTAAACCCCACTTTTATTGCATATGGCACCTTAGGTCAAAGCACATTCTAAATGAAAGGTTATGCATATGATTTTATGTTTTACATGCCCTGGTAGTTAAAAACTCCTAAATTCATTGTTTCCCTACTGTGAGGCCTACCTGCCCCTTAGAATAACTTTAGGCTGCCTTATTACATTAAAACATTACTGACTTTTGATTACAGACAGGGAAACATTTCATGTTCGGCATCTATGAACGTTTAATTAAAAATCCTCTTTAACTGTAAAGTCAGATTTTAAATTACACTTTTTGAAAATAACACTTTTAGAAAAGTGCCATTTTCCAGCTCCTAGCCTCCACTGGGTGCCATGACAGGGTGTAACTGACAAACTTTTTAAAATCTTTTTGAATTCCTCCCAGACAGTAAAACAATATATGGATTAATCTGTATCTGAATGGGCTGTCTGCTGCCAGGATGAGTGGGAGGACCTGGCACAGCCCCTCTTGCAACTGAATAGGCTGTGCTCTGACTTCACACAAAAGGCTTGCCACCTCCACATTGTCTCTGCAGCTAGCTTGGAGCCAGGGCAGGAGAGTCAATAAATTGCAGTAAATTCCAAGGACATCAAAAAGAAATCTCTAGAAACTTCTCACAACTTGGAAAAAGGTGCCAAGTATAGAAATAGGGCCCTCAGACCAACTCTTCAGTTCATGTTCTGGACCTGTGGAAGGACTATCAGAGACCTGTCTGCTGTTGTGGCCTGCTGCGTCCTCCAGAAGACTGCATTCCTCCACCTGGAAGATCTACTTGGCTGCCTGGAACCTGCCTTGAACCTTCAGTGGCCAGCCCTGCTATTTGAGACCTACAGCCTCTCCTGAGCCAAGGGTTTTCAGTGTGACCCTAAAGGGCTAGTTTGCTGGCCTCCTGTTCTGAGCCACAGGGACATAACAGAATCCAATCATCTTGAACCAGCACATGGACCCAGCTGGAGTTTGCTCATGACCCCTAATGTGGTGCCCCTAAAGTTCTGGACCCTTGGTGTGGCCTCAATTGAGCTCTTCTAAAGTTTTTGAGCTCTTTGAGAACAGGCCCATTGGAAACAAAATCCTTGCTGCTTGTGCCAACCACCAGCACAAAGATCTGAGAAGCAATTCTTGGCACTACAGCACTGACCGCTATCAGTGACCGCCATTAGAAAGCGGCCAGCCCTGACCATCCGCGACGTCTGACAGCATCTTCATGCTACATTGATGGCCATCTGCAATGCTCTCCCTCTCCTCGCAACCCTTTCCACTGTGAATGGAATGCTTAACACTGGCTTGTGAAGTTATCTCTTTCGGCGGGACTAACTTAGTCCCTGTATCCGGCCTGTGCTCTATCGCAGTTATTTTGAACTTTCTCCCAGTCTTGCATGACCAGATTGCCACGGGGGCACTTTGTGCTTTTTGGAGCTAATTTCACTTGAATCTTTTATATTTAATAATGCCGGTCCTACAAATGAGATTTTTTGTCACTTTGGTGTCAAATAACTTATTAATATTTAATTTTTCTAAATTGGTGTGGGATATGAATTGTGTTCTGCTGTCACTTTATTGGGGTTTGTATGCTGCAAAAATATTTTACATATTGCCTCTAAAATATGCCTGACTGCTTTTTGTGCCAAACTACTAAGGTTTAATGTTGGGAAGTGGATTATTAGTAAGGGAATGTAGGTACCTACATTTAGTAATAAGACACAGTCTCTCCTAAGGTGCAGTCAAGGTCTTAAAAAATCAATCCTTGCTCAACCCTTGGCAGCTTGGTCTACAAGCAATTAGGCTAATCTTAGGAGACAAATGTGTAATGTATTTAATATCAACAAAACTGGAAATAAGTAAAACACAACATACAATAAAAATCCAGCACCAATGTATAATAATAGGAAATATTTTGATCTTTAAAATTACACCCATACGACAAAACTCCAATGTAGGGAACGTGAGAAGTGAATTTTAAAAATTTTAATGTAAAAATGTACTCTCTAGTGCCAAGCTAAGTGGCAAAAAGTGCCAATCTTGGACATGTGGTCACGCTTGACAGGGGCAAAGTAAAAGTTTGAGGCCCACCGTGATAAAGCCCTGCTTGGATACACTGAGCGCGAGGCCTAGGTCTAACTTTTATCTTTTGGACTTAGGTTCTCATTCGGGTTTGGCAGTCAGACGAGCCAACCGGCAAACTCGTCGGGATGAGATCTCTGCCAACCCAGCGTCCTCACCCCCAGGAAAATTATGAAGTTCCCACCAGACTGACCGGTGGGAACATCGTGTTACGGCTCAGTGCTACAGTGATTAAGGGAGCTGAGGCCAATACCATAGCACCACAGCATCCTTAAAATGTGCATTGTCTGCAAAGCAGACTTTCTTCCACCGGGGATCTGAGCTGCTGGGCAGCTCCTCCGTATATATTGGTGCTCCCGATTTGGCAAGCAGGTGGTGCCTCCGACCAATTGGGTGCAGGGTGCCACCCTCTGAGGCGTCTACTTCATGTAAATTGTAAGAAAAGTCAATCCCAGAAAGCACTGTAATTTAAAAATCCAAGATAGAGAAAAACTCTCCTGGGAAGTTAGATCTGGTTGAGCCTACCCCCTGGTGTGGCTAAGTGCTCCTAACACACCCTTTCTAGCCTCTCTCCTAATTAAATTAATAGGGCTCCCATCTGGCTGGGGGTACAGGAAATAGGGGAGGTATGGTTTCTGTCCCAAGTGACTTTCCCTCCTTTGAAGATCAGTTTGTCCACCCTAACCCCTTCCTACATTTCCTATTGAAACAGCAGTTCTCCACCCACCAGGTGCTTCCTTTGTTTCAGCCCAGGCCAATTCACTCCTTATTAAGGTAGCTTGGCTCAGGCTTCCAGAGGCTGACCAAGCAGGAAAGGCTACTACAGGGCTGATTTAGGTACCTTTTAGAAGAAGTTCTAAAACTAGTTCCCTGTGATAATTATAACATCCAACATTGGGAAAGTGGTTGATTTATTATAAATGTTAATGTGATATCTTATATGACCTAATTATCTCTTTCCTATCAGTAATAAGACATTATGCTTCTAAAATAAAACCTTCCAAAGTTAGCCTCTGGAACTAAAGTACTACAATGGATGAAAAACAAAATTGGCAGATTTTCCCTCACCAGGGATCATAAAACATTTTGTATAAGGCCCCTGTTTATATTTGCACTGCGTCCAAACCTTGGGCCACTGAAGGAAGTCTTTAGGGGGACCTATATGTAAAATTAAAGTAGTTTAAGACTTTGGAAGTGCTTTTCATTTTGAATTTGGTGTTCATTTTATTTTAAAAGCAACCTGCAAGGCAGATATGCCTTTAAAATAACATCAGATAATACATCAGTCCACTGAAGTCCCTAAACCTACATGCCCTGCCATATACTAGAGACCTACAGGTAGATTGTGAGAGCCAATTATGATATTACCTAATTGGCATATAACTTTTAGAGCACTGGCCCCGGGCCTTGTTAGCAGAGCCAAGGGCACTGCCAGGGTCAGTAACCACCAGTATCAGCCAACAAATGGGGTGATCAGGGCCAAAATTATGCCTTTCTCACTGTTGAGCACATGTTCGTTTAATGACTTTTGAGGTTTACTCTGACAGGGACTGAAGGTGTTGCTTAACCAGTGGTCAACCCATTCAACCAACAACCCAATTTCCCACAATTTCCATATAGTAGCTTGAGTCCTGCTACTCAACAGCATATAAATTATTTAACTTGCTACACATTCCAAATAAAGTTTATGGGTCCAGGGTAAGCGAAACAGCTCAGAGTCCAAAACATTTCAAATGGTGTAACCAGGATATTGAGGCATCATTCCAGAAGAAAGTATCAAAGACGCCTATTACTGATAGCAGGAAGACATCCATTATGTGCAGCCTTGGCTACTGTGTAAACAGTTGTGTTGATTGATAATAAATACTTTTAGAAAGCTTACTGGGAGGAGGGAAGTGGTCATGACTGACCACCATCCCTGATTGTCACATGTGAAGAATAACTTTGAATGCATTAATGTATTTCCTCAGCCCTAGACCAGTTAATAGGGCTTAAAGTGTGAATAAAGAACCCTGCAATCCAGTGGAGTGGCCAGAGACATCAAGAGAGCTTTGCAGAGCGAAAGATCAGAGTTGGGGTCCTGCAGTGAGTGTTGAGCATATTGTGGACATTGACAGGGTGTCGCTGGTAATCTGGTAATCTAACACTGCACCTGCCATTGCACTGCCATGTCAAGCCACCTACCTGCCCAATCCTACCTTTCATTGATTATGACAGTGGGGCCAGAGGAGATTTATCTGAGTGTCCATTATGGCAGTACACTCCAATAAGGGTAACTATTGAGACCTGGCGTGGGCACCACTTAAAGGGTTGCACAAAATGGTGGTGGCCATAGGATTATTTATGCATGCACTGTGGTCCAAGGTATGTGCTGACTTGCCCAGTGGTAATGATATGGGTACATCAGAGTTGCATTGCTATAATACAGTTCATTAGTGTCATAGAAGGCTTACACCTACAAGCTCTACGAAGCAAATCTATGCTGCCTAAGCCAGAGGATGTGGGAATGAATGCTTTATGTAGTCTGCAAGCATACATTACATTGTAAAATGATGCAAACCTAATTCTTAGAGGCATTGTGAAAATTTTAAATTTCTGCTAAAAACATATGCCCAGTTTATCAGGAGTAACAGACTGAGATGTAGCAATGGAGTGTGGACTATAGCTGTGGCCAAATATTTTTGGTGGCACCTTACAACTCCATTGGTCTGTGCCATAGACACCAATCAGGCCACTCAGCAAGACTGCAGGTTGCCACACTAATGGGGAAAGGTGCTACTCGCCAAAGAACATTGACTTTTTGACTTAAAATAGTGATTGAAGCAAGCAACTGGTACAGAAAGACGGAAATTAGCTATTTCATAAAGGCAAACATGTGTTTTCTATTGTTCTTAATGACGAATAGCCTTAAATCTCTTGATGCTAAAATAGATTCACTGACACTGTGAGTATGGATCACCTTAGGGAGTGGCTGGACTCACAAGGCATCAGGATTGAACAGGTGGAGAATTGTCTATCTATGGAGGAAGACACAGCTGCAGTGAATGCTGAAAACTACAGTAAGCAGAGAAAATGATAGAGAGGCTTTGATAGGTTGGATATTTGAAACAGATGTGAGGCAAGTAATAGAATATTATTTGAGACTCCCCACAGGATCAGTGAAAAAGTGTGAGGACACTTCAGGGTGCCTTTGAAGTGTACATTAAGGAAATTAAAAATTTGCATCTGTCAGTTGACATGGTGAAGAGGAGAGAACAGAAAGGACTATGGCTTATTTGATAAATACACATCAACCTTCTAACATAGTACTTGATTTCAGGAAACAATATGGCAAATTGCTCACAGTTACCCCATATATATTATCAACCTTCACCAATTATTATCTCAAGCTGTTCACCACATAGTTTGACAATTCTGGAAATTAAATCTACAGTTGTATAATGAAATGTGCAGAAAACCATGACTGAGAAAACAGAATAAAAATGTAGTATTGCAGTCATCCAAGCAGAGATTCAAGTTGACACAAGTTGATTGATTTGATGTAGGTTTATTTCCAGTTTGATCCATAAAAGAAACTTCATCCACCACCAAGACACAGAGCATCCACTCTCCACTCCCAGTGCTTCCAAGACTCCACCGTGAACATTCCGGAGAGTCCAAGAACACAAGGGAAAGGAGGAGAAGCAGTGGGAGAAACCAACTAAGAAAAGGATATAACTAAAAGGAACACAATATAGATAAAAGGAACAATTCTGTAATAAACTCAATAAAGAAATAATGTAACACACCACACTATCTTCCCCCTAAATGAAAAGAAAAATATTTTTTTATTATTTTTTTATTTTTTACACTTTGACAACTCTATTCAAATTCCAAATACGCCCATCATCCACTTTGATAGCTCCTTTAAACACCTTAGTAACTTTAAATATTTTACTGTATTGAGAAAAGCTTGTGCGATTTTTTTTCGGTAACTTAATCCTAACAGCATCACCAACTGCAACAACAAGAGGTTTGACTGCTTTACGAAGATCATGTGTCCACTTCCTCTTCTCCTGCAAAGTCTTCTCTTTGGCTACAGCTAGTTCTTTAACTTTCTCATGTTTCAACTTCTTTCCAATATATTTATTCACCCATGAAGGACTTATGTTGGTGTTGGGTACCCTTTTCTTGAACAATACAAATGGGGACTGACCAGTACTGGAATGTGGTGTATATCTATAACTTTCAACCTTAGATTTGACAGCTTCTATCCAACCACGTCCTGTCGATTTAGCCATTTGAATGGTTTCCTTTAACGTCCTGTTAAAGCGCTCAACCATACCATTAGTTTCAGGATGGTATAGAGCACTTTTCTTATGTAATATGCCTCTAGATGCTAAAAACTCACACATGTGCTTAGAGGTAAATTGAACACCATTGTCCGTTATGATGCACTTGGGATATCCTTCCCTTGAAAATACCCCTGCAAGAAAACTTGTAATAGACTGAGATGTTATGTCAGAGGTAATCAAAATATCCGGCCAGCGAGACAACATGTCCATTACAACTACAATGTACTTAGAAGCAGAACCACAAACCACAGGTCCCATAATATCCATTGCAACATCCTCCCACACTTCATTAGGAATTGTTCTAATTTCCAAAGGACGAGACCTACACTTGAGCGTTTTATCTGCAAATTTGCATTCGACACAGTCAAGAACAACTCTCTCTAACGCTAAATCCATTCTCGGCCAGCAATAAAATTCTCTCAAACGTTCCTTTGTCTTGCAAATTCCATGGTGGCCAAATGAGCTAGATGTAACAATCTTTCTCGTAAACCAGATGGAGGCACCCCTGAAACTGTTACCTTTGGAAACTTCAACATTGCTTGGATGACAGCAATACTAAATTTTTGGCGACAAAGGTGGTTCAAGACCCCTGAAACTGTTACCTTTGGAAACTTCCCCCTAAAAGACTGACCATTTAATTGATGTTAGGTAATGGAAATCTGTCCTCAATCACAGCTTTGTTGAGTTGTCTAAGGTCCACACAAAGTCTAATATCCCCCGATTTTTTCACGGCAACTACAATGGGAGCGATCCATTGTGCCGCCTCGACTTCTTCAATTATGCCCTCAGATTGTAACCTTTGCAATTCAGATTTAACTTTGTCCTGCAAAGTAAAAGGAATTTTCCTGACCTTGCACACTACTGGTTTTACACCCTCCTTATGACAAATGCGATGTTTGTATCCTGTAATGCACCCCACTTTAGAGGTAAATACGTCAGGAAATTCACCCATGATGTCATCCTTGATGCTGCACACATTTTGAACCAACACCTGAGGAATAGAGTTGGGATTCAATATAATGCCCAGCATCTTCTGATGTGGCCAGCTTAGAATTGTGTCGCCAATAACCGGAACATATATTTTCCCAGTAATCATGTTCCCTCTGAAGGTTATAGTAGCTTCAAAGTAACCCTGCAGCTCAATAGGTTTTCCACCATAACTGTAAGGAATGATGTCAGGATCCAGTAGAGAAACTTTCCCGTTAAAATGCTTAGTAAAATCTGAAACTGAGACTAGAGAAAGTTTTGCACCCGAATCCATCATCATTGAAATAGATGTTCCGTTGACTTCCACAAAGTCCGAAGGATACTGACAACTGATATTAGCGACACAATTAACATCATTAATAATCTCTAAAACAAAATCTCGATCATCATTACAATCAATTTCCTGAACTTTGACTTTAAACTTTGAAGATGATTTACAATATTTAGCAAAATATCCTTTCTTGGAACATTTGTTACAGGTAACAAGTAATGCAGGACAGTCTTTACTATTGGCTAAATGAGTTGTAGAGCCACATCTAAAACACATTAGTCTTGTTCTAATGTTAGCTTGAAATTTGTTATTAGTTTTTGTATCAAGAGCTTGGACATCCATTGCAACATTTCTCGATTTTCTCAAATTCTCAATACAAGCCATTGAATGTTCAACTTGCTTCGCAATAATTAACACTTCATCCAATGATGGATCATTCTTGGCCCATAACGCCTCTCTTACTTTGTCACATTTACACTCAAGCATGAATTGTTCTCTAATGCGCTCTTCTAGATTTTCTCCGAAATTACATGATGTAGCTAGTTTGCGTAATGCTGTCACAAAGTCTTCAATAGATTCATCATCAGTCTGCTTTCGTTTCCCAAATTAGTAGCGTTGTAAAATGATTGAAACTTTAGGTAGAAAGTGCTTGTCTAGTCTAAGTAGCATAGATTCAAATTCATTCAGAGAGTTGTCACCCTCAGCACCATCTGATGTTGTTATTGCAGGTAAAGTTTCCAAGATTTCCTGACCTTCCGCACCAAGACAATGCTGTAAAACAGAAGTCTTTCTTTCAGATGATAAATTGCTGTCACAGACGCACATGTAGGTCAGAAAAACCTTTTTCCATTTTTGCCACGGTATAGGCGGTTCTCCAGGAAGAGCAAGGAAAAATGGTGGAGGTGTAATGTTCTGCATTATATCTTCTTATTGCAGAGAAATAGTGTAGAACACCAAAATATGAAGTGCCACACAAAATGAAACAAAATATCCAGGACAAATTAAACTGCAACAATGACAAGTGAAGAGCAGGCCAACATTGTTTCCAAATGGCTAAAGAAAATAAAAGTTGGACAATAGTAGTTTTAAACAGACAGTTTAAAACTGGACTCTTTGTTTATATGTTGAAAATGTTGTACAAGCGCATGCAAGATGAAAGGAAAAAAATATATATGCGCGTCTTCATTAGTTAAGAATCCACTTGCAACTACATAGGTACAGCTCAAAATTGAGCGTGGAGAAAAACAAAGAGTTGTCTTGAGCGCAACCGGGTAAACAGACAGTGCGTGGTACCCTTGAACGCGGCTGGGTAAACAAACAGCGTGTGTTTCCTTTGAGCGCAGCCGGAAAGAAAAGGCACGCGTACACGTTGTTATGGCAACGAAATCAACACAGCATATGAAGAGCGCGCGTCTCCGGAGGCACGAGATAAGGAGACGGTTGGCATACGCGCTTATAAAGTTTATAAATAAACACGAACAAAAAAAATATGTGGCACATGAAATAGTTTGAGAATAAAAAATGAGCCACAGAAATAACAAAATATTACAGTACCTTATTTATTTTTTTAACGGTAGAAACAGAATAAATGAGGGTGTTAAAGTTTCCAAAGGTAACAGTTTCAGGGGTCTTGAACCACCCTCGTCGCCAAAAATGTAGTATTGCTGTCATCCAAGCAGAGATTCAAGTTAACACAAGTTGATTGATTTGATGTAGGTTTATTTCCAGTTTGATCCATAAAAGAAACTTCATCCACCACCAAGACACAGAGCATCCACTCTCCACTCCCAGTGCTTCCAAGACTCCACCGTCAACATTCCGGAGAGTCCAAGAACACAAGGGAAAGGAGGAGAAGCAGTGGGAGAAACCAACTAAGAAAAGGATATAACTAAAAGGAACACAATACAGATAAAAGGAACAATTCTGTAATAAACTCAATAAAGAAATAATGTAACACACCACACTAACCAATAAGGGGATCTGAAATAATGGATATCATCAAGGCCATGGTGGGAGATAAAACCCCAAACAATTATGGATTAACAATATAATTCCATAAAGATTATGGGGTAGTCCAAATGTACATTTGTTTGAGTTGGTTGAAAAGGTGTGGTCATTGGGGAAGCTACCATAGATGCTTAGTGAAGCTGTGATAATCGAACTATTGAATCCAGGCAAAAGCCTGACTGTCTTTTTCCTACCACCCATCATCATTACTATAAGTAGATCCTAAAATATTGGCAAAATAGTCTGGATTAGCCCTGTAAACAACATTGCACATAATAATCAAATATATCTGAGTTACTATACCAGATTGACCCTAACTCCAGTCAGTAGCTGTAAAGTTGGAAAAGCTTTTGATTGTTTGGAGTGGAATCGTCTTTGTTGACCTCCAGAGAATTGAATAGGAGAGCAGTTTATTACCTGGATCTCCTTCCTATACTTGGCCCCAGAGTCAAAATGAGTGTAAATGAGACAATCAATTTAAATATATAAACAAGGCTTTACGTTATCCCCATTAATATTTGCCATAGATCTGAAGTTACTGTAATTGGTCACTGATGAAGCATCATTTATGTAGTGAACCAAAGTTTGGGGATGTCAAACACCTATGTCTCTCAATGCACCTGATGTTATTATACATATTTCTGACAGCCAAAACAAAGCCCAGATCTAAGAGGGCCTAGCACCACCTTGCACCATATTAGTATCATTTTTTGACGCTGATGTGGCACAGCGAGGCCACAATCTCCGAGCCAGATTTTCCAAAGTGACACAATACATGCATTGTACCACTTTGTAACCTCTTGCACCACATCATGCCTGTGCCAGGCATAATGTATGTAAGGGGGGCGTTCCAGCACTGTGTGGGTGGGGCAAAAAAATGATGCAAAGAAAATCTAAGATATTTCTATGCGTCTTTTTTTCAGGCATTTTTAATGCCTGCTCAGAGCAGGCATTAATAGGAGGCTCCCATTGGTTTAAATGGGCCCCTGGGTGCTTTACAGGATTAGCTTCAACATTTTTTAAGCTAATCCTGCAAAGTGCTGAACTAGCATAAAAAAATGTGACGCTAGTTCCCCAACTACCGCCAGGTGTGCCTTATATTAAATACTGTGCACATATGGTGATGTTAGGGGGGTGCTAAGGGACACAAGAAAAATAGGTGCAGTACGACTTTTCATAAATCTGCCCCTTTGTATCTTAAATTCCACTACAGTACTCTGGAAATAGGGTCCTTTGCATCACAGTGGATTTCAGGCATGCCAACAGTCCACACTGAGAATCGCCCTATGTGTTGTCTACACCTCAAGGAAAACACTGACCACATTCTGGTCTTTTGCCCATCTAATGCAAAGCCGCAAGCCAAGTGGATTTGTCCACTATGTAGTTGGCTTGGGTTTAGACTTTACCAGGAAGCTTTAAGGGTATTAGGAAGTGACACTTCTATTGATATTGTGTTTTCCCTGAGTAATTATCTGTTTGCCGTGGAGCTTCTAAGGAAACAGAAAGACCTTAAGCTATAGACATGCAGAACTGTACATCATTTGACATTAAGCTGATTATTGACTACATACGTTGTGATATGAAAGGGCCGTAGCTAGCCCTTACCCATGCCTGTTTAATCTGGATCCTCATAGGGCATAGGTAATGTGTGTTATGTAAGATGGTTTTTATTTGGTTAGCACATGTACTTTAAATTGAACTCTGTTGCTTATGAAATTACACGATCAAATGTTGTATTACAATTTTCTTTTAATATCTCTTATCCATTGATTTTATAACTCTGCTTAAAGCATGTATGTTATCAATTTTAATGATGCCATTGCACCTAAGTGTTTATTACCCTAGTTCCAGTTCAGGCATTGACTGAACCAGACTGGAACAATGGCATATATGTTGGGTTTTATCAATTATCTACTTAACAAGTCAGACATCAGTTGCTTTGGTGTTCTGATGTTTTAAGTTGTATAGTAATTTCATGCACTGCATATTTTATGGAATTAAATTTACGAAATTAACATTTCAAGATACTGATTAACTTCATAATTTTTGGTTGCTGGGTCATAAGGTTAATGTAATGATTTTTTTTTACATTCTTCACCCTCTTCCACCTCATAACCCTAAGAAATTAAGGGGGTCATTCCGACATCGGCGGGCGGCGGGCACCGCCCGCCGGGCGGAGACCGCACCGCGGTCAAATGACCGCGGCGGTCATTCTGACTTTCCCGCTGGGCCCCACGACACCCGTTCCCGCCATCCTGTTCCTGGCGGTTTTTACCACCAGGACCAGGATGGCGGGAAGGGGGTCGGAATCCCCATGGCGGTGCTGCGAGCAGCGCCGCCATGGAGGATTCTTTGGGGCAGGGGTAAACCAGCGGGAAACCGCCGGTTGCCCTTTTCTGACCGCGGCTTTACCGCCGCGGTCAGAAATGCCCATGAAGCACCGCCAGCCTGTTGGCGGTGCTTCCGCGGCACTCTGCCCTGGCGGTTTTCAACCGCCAGGGTCAGAATGAGGCCCTAAATGTAATCCCCCTGACAGAAACAGCAATTCTTTGAAAAAAATTAAAATTAACACTCTTCCTCAAAGAACCCTTTTTATAAGAGGCATGCTATTTTCATGCCACTACACACATCTGATAGGCAGAGCAGATATGGGGGGCAATACTGATTATGGGGGTCATTCCGACCCCGGCGGGTGGCGGGCATCGCCCGCTGGGCGGAGACCACCAGAAGACCGCACAGCGGTCAAATGACCGCAGCGGTCATTCTGACTTTCCCGCTGGGCGGGCGGGCGACCGCCAAAAGGCCGCCCGCCCACCCAGCGGAAAGCCCCAGCAACGAATGGAGCCGGCGGAGTTGCTGGTGTGCGACGGGTGCAGTGGCACCCGTTGCGATTTTCAGTGTCTGCTTTGCAGACACTGAAAATCTGAATGGGGCCCTGTTAGGGGGCCCCTGCAGTGCCCATGCCAGTGGCATGGGCACTGCAGGGGCCCCCAGGGGCCCCACGACACCCATTCCCGCCAGCCTCTTCCTGGCGGTGTAAACCGCCAGGAACAGGCTGGCGGGAAGGGGGTCGGAATCCCCACGGCGGAGCTGCTTGCAGCACCGCCGTGGAGGATTCCCTGGGGCAGGGGAAAACCGGCGGGAAACTGCCGGTTCCCCTTTTCTGACCGCGGCTTTACCGCCGCGGTCAGAATTGCCCCTGAAGCACCGCCAGCCTGTTGGCGGTGCTTCTTCCGTCCCCGGCCCTGGCGGTCCATGACCGCCAGGGTCGGAATGACCCCCTATATTTACATGTATCAGCAGATTTGGCTTTCATGGCCACTGCTATGGCATTGTGAGGACCTAGGTGACAGCAGATCCTTTATCCAGTAGCTTTTGGCTGTTACAGATGCTTCTGTAACACACTAGGCCTTACTGGAGGATTGCTCCTACGCTGGATTCCAGGGAGGGCTCCTGTAGGGGCAAAGTGGTGGGACGGGGGCACAAACAAACCACAACATAAATAAATATTTTAAAAAATAACCTTACCTCACCGCTGCATCGCCATCACATGTTACTCTTCTGGCTCCATTTGTAGTCACAGACTCCCAGCCTCTCCTGCAGCCAATCCTAATACTGCTTTCACGTGAGAGCAGCGTTAGTATTGGCCAGAGTGCCCTGGCTTGGCACTCCCAGGCAGACTGGGTGCCTGTGCCTGCTCGCTCACACCCTGCAGCACAGTGTCAGTTTGAAGAGAGCTCAATGCGCATGTATGTTTGGCTGGCCCGAGAAGGAAGGCCAAACATGCATGCTCAATGTGGGGAGTGCACACCACTCCCCTCCATCCCTGTAATCACCGGAGGTCTGCCCCTTGAAAAAAAATAAAAAATAAACATTGTTAATTATCATTCATAGCAGAGGATCTGCTGCTGCTGGAAGCTAACACACATTGGATTCCATCTCTCTGCAGTGTGATGTCAACATACATTGTGGGTATTGGGATGGAAATTAGCCTGTTCACCCTTGTGGATGATCTTTCGAGACAGGACTGTACTCAGTACAGCATCAACACATACATACATACACACAGACATACTTACATACATACATACATACATGAATTCTATGTTCCTTGGGTGTCAGTGGACCAGTGTGAGCACAGCTTTTTATTTGCTAGGAGCCATGTAGAGAGGGTGAGCATGTGTTTTTTTTTTAAATCTATGAAGTTTTACATCTAATGTGATATCCTGCTCACATTGGGTAGGTGGAGACAAGGAAGCATGTTTCTCAGACATTAATTATTTCTCCTCTTTTACTGATCCCTTCAAAAAAGAGAAGAAATAATTCACATCACAGGCACATCAAGGCTGGTCATCAAGAGCATCTTATTGGCTTTGCCCTTGAAAAGTTGTGGCCTACCCTAACATGCCACCTGCTGTGGTACATTCTGGGCTATCTGGAGAGTTTGTAATTTCATTGTCATTTATTTAAGCTACTGTTGATGCAGTTTTCCCCATGAGCCATTGTCTAAAGTGTCCCCTGTTCAAATGGGAAAATATGTGAGGAGTGAGATTTTAACCCAGATGGAAACCAGATATTTTAAGGACAATTTTGGGCTTCATTATGAGCCCCGACTTTCATTCACCTCTATCCTTTTCTGGTTGAGGATGCCTTCAGCAGGTATTGCCCGGCAATCGATCTGCGACTGCACTTATTACCCAGTGTAAGTAATTACAATTTACAAAGTTGGCCCAAATCACATAAATCAGTTGTCTTTCGCTAATGGCAAATATTATAATCCTAGTAGGAGCTCACCAGCTCAATCCATGCTTCATGATTTGAAAGCATTACTTGTAACAGGTGCAAATTTTGGACTGTTGCTGGAAATCATGAAATACTACTTTATTTTGGATCATATGTGGCATTGAATGGTCTCCAAGCACTAGGTCTTGTAACTAGAGCTGCAGGTTGGCAATACTGAATGTGGGAATGGAAGGTGGGAATAAAAGGTGGCACTGCAGAGAAAATATATTTTTCTTCACTTCTGTTTCTGCAGAATAGCTGGTTTAATACAAATTTGGTGAACCCTTGAAACAAACAATCAAATGAGAGTGCTAAATTTGTGTTGTCCTTTCATTTCAAGCCTCTAGCTTCTGTTGAAAATTTCAACAATGTTCCCAGTACTTCCAATTTACTCCTCACTCCTGATTTTCATCTATCATGTGCGGAATAGACAGAGGCTCCTATAAGCCTTTCGGAGGCCATTCTTCATTTCAGCCCTGATTGCCAGGGGTTACCGTATCTTGATCCACTGCTCAGATCTTTTCAACTAAGATATCATCTTGTACCCTTCATCAGTGTTTGGAGGACTTGTACATTCACAGTGGTCTGAGATCACCATTTCTTAGATTTCAACCACAGACCCACGTTTAGAGGTGAAGGTGACAGCTGACTTGCATAATAGATTATGGTCTGCCTTTCAGCAGGGATCCAAGGTCTCTTGTTCAAAAAGGTGATTGTGCCAGTGGAATAGGGGGAATGAGGAATGAGAGTGTTCAGTTGCAATTTCTGGTGCCAGAACCATGTGTCTCTTTGTGCCTCTTTGTTAGACTTTGCATCATTGGCATGGTCTCCCCTAACTTTTTGCCTCTACTTCCCAGGTTGCTTCTGTGTGCTGAACTCTGTTTTTGCTGTTTTATTTGTTCTGAACACTTTACCACTCCTGGCCTGTGCTAAAGTGTAGATGTTCCATGTATAAATTGTATGTGTCCATTGGCTTATCCATGATTGGCATACTTGATTTACTAGTACGTCCTTAGTAAAATCCACTAGAGGTGTCCAGGGCCACCCACATTAGTAGCCCTGTAAACATGACTCAGACCTGCCATTGCAGTGTCTGTGAGTGCAGTTTTAAACTGCCAATTTGACTTGGCAAGTGTACCCCCTTGCCAGGCCTAACCCTTCCCTTTTTATACATGTAAGGCACTCCTAAGGTAGTGTAGGAGGCTCACCTAGCTTATAGTGGGTACCCTTTTAACCTTTTGGCTAGGGCGCAAAAAGCGAATGTCAGCGCTCCGCATTTCTGAGAGATGTGCTGCTTTTGCAGTGCAAGGTTCGCCTTGTTGTCTATAGTAAAACCCAGATATTTATAGCAGCAAGACACTTCAAGGCCAATGCCGCCCAACTTAATTTTATTTACAAAGTTAGAAGGGTATCCTATAGAAATAATTTTTGTCTTCGTAGTATTGATTTCTAATTTGTTTGATGTTGCAAAACTTGCCCAGGGTGCTAACTAGCCGCTGTAGCCCTATTTTCATATGGCTCAATAAATCAGCATATGAGAGGTGTGATATAAGCAGGTTTCCCATCCTCGGAGAGTGTGAGTTGGTCAAGTATATCTTTGGGGAGAGGTCAGCCATAAGAAGGTTAAAAAGGTGTGGGGCCAGAACACATCCTTCTTTTAAGCCTATATTTGTTGGAATCCTCCCTGAAATTGTCGAACCATCTGCTATCTTGATCTGTATCCAGGTTTTATCGTATAGCATTTCGATGATGCAGAGAAGCCGTTCCTTCAGGCTGCAACTTCACAATTTGCACCAAAGAATTGCTCTGTCCACCCGATCAAAGGCGCTTTTGAAGCCCACAAAGCATAGGTGTAGCTTTTTCTTTAGGCGTTTTGCTTTGTCAGCAATGTCACTTAGCGCTAAAATATTGATCATTGTGCCATTACCCTTCCGGAAGACAGTTTGATTATGGGGACGAAGTTGTTTGAATTGGACCAGTGGAGCAGATCATCCAAGATCAGAGTGGCAAAGTATTTGGCCTCACTGTCAATTAAAGCAATCTGTCTGTAGTTGGCTGGATTTGTTCTGTCACCCCTTTTAAATATCGTATTGATGATAGATCCTCTCCAACTGTCGGGGATGGTTACGTTGCAGTCTACTTCACTGTAAAGGAATGCCAGTGTAGTTGACCAGTACTCCAGATTGGCTTTAAATATTGCCTGTGTAAGGCACCATCCCTACTCCCCTTCCTAATTATTGGGAGACTGCCTTAGCGCTGTATCCAACATTGATCTGACAGAGGACCCTAGCACTTGCAGGCTCCTTCAGGTGTGAATATGCTTCAGATGAGTCTTGTTTAAAAACAATGTTGGCCAGGTAATCCACCCATTTATTTATGGAAATTGATGAACAATTAATTACTCTTGACTGCCGGTCAATGCTGTTGACTGTTGCCCAAGAGGCCCTGGAATTTGCCATTTCTGAGCTATAGAGTAATTTGAGCTAGAAGTTGTCCTCCCTCGTAATGTACTCACGCCATACCAGACTTTTATTGTATTATCGAAGGGCCTTTGTTTGGACACATGTAGATTCTGTGAAATGTCTATTTTTTATTACTCTCAGCTTGTGCCTCAGTTCCTTTCTTAATTTTAGAACTTTCTCTGAAAGACTTGAAGACACCATCCAATTTTGTGTTGGTGATTGGCGCTTAGCAAAAATAACAAAATTAGAAAGGTGGCCCACACTTCCACTGCAGGCGAGTCCTGGAGTGTTGCAGATTGAAACAGAGTTGTTATCTTTTCACACAGCCATGGTAATGAAGACTCTGTCCAAATCAGACGTTTTAAGATGATAGACGCAATACTTCCTAGTTCAGCAACAACAGGCAAGAAGTGTGGGGCATTCAAGTGCAGTTCTATATGTTGGTGTGTGTGATTTCTGTGGAGAGTAGTTTTAATTTTAAATTTCCTCACATGAGATAGCAGGGGAAGAGACACAGCCATATAGTCTATTATAGTTGCAGCCTTTTCTGCTATCATGGGTGTAGCTGCGTGGCATATCTTCTTTGGTCCTGCCATGAAGAATCCTCATGCTCAAATGCTCTAATGCCTCAACCAATTGCTTTCCCACTGCATCCAATCCCTCCCGTATTGGTGGAAGTTGAAGAAGAAGCGTCTTCAGCTGCCAATTGCTCATCTGGTTCAGGAGTGTGGATTAAGTGGGCATTGAAATTGCCCGTCACTAAAATGTCCCATGTTGGGTAAGCGCATCTTATCTCTTCTGCTTTATTCAGTAATTTCTCAAAAAGCAGGGCTTTCAGATGTTTCTGCAGATGAGCATAAACGTAAAAAATTACAAGAGGGGTTTGTCCATTGTCACTGTAAATGAGTTTGACGTGAGTTTGAGTTTGGAGAAAGCCAGCTGCTCTGTTGTAGCATGTAGGGCCATGGAGACTTGTGTGGCTAGACCTCCACTTGGCCTGCCTGATTTATTTAATTTTTTCAGCACTAACGTGGTGTAATGTGTAACCTCCTAAGTGGACCGGGTCTATAAGCAATGTTTCTTGCAATATAATTATAGTATAGTTGCAACTGTTTACTACTGCAAATCTGTATGTAATAATGTTTTTTGCTCCGGCAATGTTCCAGGACATGATGGTAACAGCAGACCCCTGATCCATATTTTCTGCATTGTAATTATTAAGTCAGTTGCCCCTTCTTGAGTTTAAGATTTAAGCCATCCACTGACATTCACCCTGAACATCATCCTGTGGTCGTGGGGGTATTGGTATATGGCTTCAAACAATTGGGGGGTCATGAGAAGTTTTTTGGTTGACTTCCCCTCTACTGTTTTGCCGCTTCTCTGTCTCCCTTATATTCATCTCCAGTGCGTATACGTGGGCCTTTGAGTCCGATTGATGATTTGATTTTTCCATTGAACTGGACAACAGGGGGAAAGGGTAGTGTGATCTAGATGGTTATGACAATATTATGCCCCATGCTTCAAAGTGCATGCTTTCATGCTGATGTAACGATTTCCCTTGTTCTCCAAGTGATGAATGTTTGCTCTATCCCCGTACTGGTAACTCCTGGAGAGGAATTTCAACAACATTAAATAAAATCTTCTGAGTTGATGGCAACTCAGCCAGGAGCTTAGAATTTTACCCTTGTTCAAGCAATTTTGTTGGCCCCGAGACGAATATTGTGGAGTTAGAATGATCTGCCTTGATTCCCAACCATTATCTGAGTAATTGCTGTGCTGAGGTTGGAGGGGGGAATCCGCGATTCCATATGGTGTTGGCTTTCTTGGCTGATCACCCTTTTGCTGTTTGCTACTTGGGCCCATCATAGGTGTGTCCACTTGTCTGGTTAAGGAAGTCTTATTTTGTACTTCAGTCATAAGAGTTTGTGTGTTGTGAAACATAACTTTAGTAGTTGTTAGCCCCTGTTAATTTCTAATTGTTGCCACCCTCGGGGGGTAGTTAAACTTTAGGTTTGTTTCCAAATTAGTTTCCCAACAAGTAATCTTAGTGCTGGACTGTGGATGATTTGGTAAGGGGGATGGTTTGCTGGCCTGACAAATAGGCTGTGTTTGTTCCTCATCACTGTTGTTCCGTGGCTGTGATTTGGCTCTCAGTAAGTTGCCCATTATGGCAGCTGGGCAAATAGCTGTAAGTTGCAAGAGGCCGCCTTGTGTGGGTGGCATTGAACGCACTGACTGCCTCAGATTCTCGAGAGACAGATTGGCCCCAAATGCCACTGTCTATGAAGCATCCTTTAATTTTGGCACTGATGCCACTGGCATCACTGGAAGGTCCTGCTGTAGGAAAGTACCATCTTTCTTGGCATGTTACCTCCAATTTCTGCCTGTTTGTCTATATGTTTTGCCTGGCTCACTGCTAGTCAGGACCCCAGTGCTCATAGTGTGTGCCCTTGTGTGTGTTGTCAGTATGCTTAACTGTGTCACTGAAGTTCTGCTTACCAGAACTCCAGTGCTTATGCTCTCTCTACTTACCACATTTTTCACTTTAGTTTAGTGACTCCATATTCCAAATCTAATTGGAACACTGGACTCCCCATATAAGTCCCTAGTATATGGTACCTAGGTACGCAGGGCATTGGGGTTCCAGGAGATCCTTATGGGCTGCAGCATTTCTTTTGCCACCCATAAGGAGCTCAGACAAACCTCTCTTCAGGACTGCCACTGCAGCCTGAGTGGAATAGTGCACACACTTTTCACAGCCATTTTCACTGCACTTCAGTAACTTATAAGTCACCTATATGTCTAAACTTCATTTACTGAAGGATAGGTGCAAAGTTACTCTGTGTGAAGGCACCGTTGTACTAGCAAAGGTACCCCGACATTGTCCAGGGCCAATTCCGTGAGGGGATACCATTACACGCGTGCACTACATATATGTCAATACATATATGTGGCTTCACAATTGTAACTCCAAATATGGCCATGTGAGGTGTCTAGGATCATGGAATTGTCCACCCATTCCAAATCTGGTATTGGAGGGCCAATCCCATGCACCCTGGGGCCTCGACCATGGACCCCCAGTACTGCCAAACCAGCACTCTGAGACTTCCAGTGCAGCCCCCGCTGCTGCCACCTCACATACAGGTTTCTGGCCTCCTGGGGATTGAGCAGCTCTGAGACCTCTGAGTGGCCGGTGCCAGCAGGTGACGTCAGAGGCCCATCCTGATAAGTGCATACCTGGGTAGGTAGCCAATCCCCTTCTCTGGGCTATTTAGGGCCTCTCCTCTGGACTCTGGGCTTGCAAGACTACTCCAGGAATCCTATGCATCCTTTGCTTTAGCTTCTGACCGTCGGATCAACCGCAGACTGCTCCAGGAACTGATGTACCTGCAACAAAGTATCCAGGATGACTTGTGTGACTTGCAACTTCAGCTCCAGCCAGCTTTTGCAACAGTTTCCAAGATGTGCATGCTCTGAGGACTGCCTGTCTTCACCCTGCACCAGAAGAACCAAAGGAATCTCCCGTAGAGTGACAGAGTTACTTCCCTGCTTCTGCAGGCACCCTTCTGCAACGATGACCAGTACTCTGGGACTCCTCTCCTAATGGCGTGTGTGCTCCCTGGAACACAGGTGGAGGACCAATGTGACCCAGACTGTCCAAAGATCCAGCTGTCTAAATTTGGTGGAGGAAAGAGCTTTCCTCCCTGTGCTGAGTCAGTACCCCTGTGCACAGTGTCTTCTCCAGCTCCTTGGGCTTCTGTGCAATTCTTCCAAGAATCCTTCATGCACAGTGTGGCCCAAGTCCCCAGCACTCTATCCTGTGATGCACAGCTCCCGGTGACGTGGGACCTTCCAGTGTAGTACTGCCACAACCACACTTTACATCTTCTTTGTCCCCATGTTCTGGGACTTCTGTGGTGTTGCGTGGTCTTCTGAGGGCTCTCTGATATGCAGAGAGCCCCCTCTGTCTCCTCAGTCCAAGTTGAGACCCCCAGGTCCCTCCTGGGTCCAGGCAGCTCCTTTTTGATGCAAACTGCGTACTTGCTTGAACCAAGGCTTGTTGGTGGAATCCAGTGACACAACAGTCTGCACCCAACAAACTCGACGTGGGGCATCACCTGCACCAAGCAGTAATCCAGAGCCATCTTCAATGGTGCCCTTCTCTACTTTCCTTTTTACCGGAGAATCCACATTTGCATCATCTTCTAGGTTGACAGGGACTCCTGTCCTTCCTGGACTCTTCTTCGACTTCTGGACTTGGTCTCCTCTTTCTACAGGTCTTCAGGTCCAGGAATCCATCGTTTGTTGCTTACAGTCTTGCTTGGTTCTGGCAAAATCTCTTATCATGACTTCCTGTCCTTTAATCCTACTTTCCTGGGCTCTAGGGTGGGGTACGTTACTTACCTTTGGAGTTTTCCTTTGCTCCCAGCACCCCTCTACACATTACACTTGCCTAGGGGGAAATTTGTGATTCGCGTTCCACTATTTTAGTATATGGTTTGTGTTGCCCCTATGCCCATTGCAATCTATTGTATTTTCTACTGTTTACACTATTCTATGACTGTTTACTTACCTGATTTTGGTTACTAGTGTTTATATTGTGTATAATACTTATCTACAGTAAGAGTATTGCCTCTTAGATATGTTTGAGCTTGTGCCACTAAAATAAAGTAACTTTATTTTTGGTAACACTGAGTATTGTCTTTTATTGTGTATAAGTATTGTGTAACTATAGTGGTATTGCAGGAGCTATGCATGTCTCCTGGTTCAGCCTAAGCTGCTTTGCTACAGCTACCTCTAGACAGCCTAATCTGCTAGAACACTGCCTACATTTCACTAATAAGGAAAAACTGGACCTGGTATAAAGTGTAAGTACCTTAGGTACCCACTACAAACCAGGCCAGCCTCCTACACCTGCCTGGATGATTGGGTAGCTGATTGAGCCACACGTTTTTCACTACCTATATGTGCTGACATTTTTTCTGATGCTGACATTGTACACCCCTGGCCTGAAGTCAGATCCATGAACTCCTCATCTCTCATGTCTGGACGGTGTAAAATAATCTGAAATTGTTCCGTCTGCCGGTGCACTTTGTGCTTTTCAGAAAGTGGAGAGGCGGCAGATTGTATGTCGTTGGAGATTAACTGAACTGATTTTCAGATGATTTGAAACCTGGTGATTGCTTGAGGAACCAGAAATCCGTATTTGTGTCTTTGATTGTGCCAAAAATATGGGTAAAAATTGCCACTATTGTCTTTGCTATTTGTTTTTTCCCTGCCTTTCTGGCTCGTTTTTTTTGCCTTTTAGATGGACATTTGGGTATTGGTGCTAAAGGTTTGGTTGTACAATCTGAATTTGCCAACGCTGTTTTTCCCATCTGCGTAAATTCGCCTATGCAATTTGAGTTTATCAACGTTGATTTTTCCGTCTCTGTCCCCATTGCATTGGCATGAACAACGTCTTGAAAGCCTAAGGCTATAGATGGCCTACTTCGTGCATTTGGATCATCATGTGCATAAAAGGTTGTTCCCTGAGTATTTGCCCCATTTTTTATTAAACAGCTAGAGCAGCAATCTTCCATTGACCCTGCTCCTGGTTTATTTTGTAGAAGCACTGAGGCCCTTATTTATACTCTGTTTGTGCCAGATTTGCATAATTTTTTAGTACGCAAATCCAGCGTAAACTTAACTCCCCATTTATATTTTGACGCTAGACCCGTCTAATGTCAAAAATATGGAGTTAGAGTCATTTTAAGGATGCATGAAATCGCCTTGCGTCATAGTTATCCAACATGGCAAAAATGATGCACGGGTTGTAGTGTGGTTAGTTTTACGTATCCTTTGCGCGTTAGCTTCAGGCTTTAGGCCTTTGTGCACTTTGCCCTGGATGTATTTTATTCATTTGCTGGCAGCTTAGAGCCTCTGTGCACTTTGCTCTAAATGCTTTTTATTAGGCTTCGTACTGTTATTTTTCAAATAGCCAGTTCTATGGTTTTGTTTTTTATTCATATCACACTGTTGAGCCTACTTCAGCACTGGAGTTCTCCATAACACATTCACTCTGTGCTTCAGTCAAGGATACAGTCTGGTACATTGCCGATAGACGTGGTAGGAGTTTAGACTTGGCATTCCTGCGTAGGGACATTTTGTGATCACGCTGACATGTTAGTTATAAAATCACTTCCTTGTCCCAATACACGCAAGAGGGAGATTCCAACCAGGGAACCACAACTAGACGCTGACTGCCTCGTTGCAGATGCTGAACCAAGATCACAGGCCTTTGCTCAGGTATGAGGGCTGATGTCTCCCCGTTGATTCAGAAAAGCAAGTTAGAAGCTTAACATGCTGTGCTCGAAATAGATCAAGCAGAGGGAGAGTAGAAACTAATAGACACAATGATAGCTTTGTTCCTATGTTTTACTCTCCTGGTGACTATTTCAATCCTACTGTGTTGTATGGTTCTGGTTATTGCGGCTCACGCCTTATTATCTAAAATACAGTCATTTTATTAAAACATTATATAAAACCTATACTGTCTTTGTCATTTGTATATGAGATCATACTGTAAATGAGAGAGTTGGTTTGGATCTGAGTGACCACGACTTCCCTGAGAAGTTCCAAAGATGTCATGCGCTCGGCTGCCCAATCATCTCTTCCCCGTGGGAGAAATGAGGCACTGCTAGTTAGCCGGAGCAAAACCCGGATTTAGGGTGACAGAGTTCCTTACACGTGGGTCAGACTCAGTCCCCCACACCATTATCGATCCTGCTGCCTAGAAATCCAGTAGTCTCATTAAGGATAATGAGAGCCCACGCGACATGGCGCCGCCAACAATTGGTCTGGCTCTAATATTTAGGTCCGACTGACTCCCTCGGTCTCATATATATTTTGACTTCTCGGTTCCGTAAGCGGAGACGTCCGTGGGGCTGAGGGTTTCCGCCACCACGGGATAGGTACATCCTATTACTTAGTGGTTGGTTGTTCAAGCTTGAACTTTGAAAGGAAAAACCCTGTTATTGGTGTGCCTTCACTGCCCAGGTGCTGTTTTTCTCTAGATGGTGAATCCGGTAGTGGTGCAAGTAGTGCTTAATATGCGACACCCGCTCACAGGACATCTGATAGCACATGGACTGACGGTCCAGGGGGGTCCGGTCACTTTTGTGGTGGACGCCCATTCAGCCTATAGAACAGAACTTTTTTATTCTTGGGTCGTATTTCCAGCAGTTGATGGGGGTACAAACACTTTTCACGAATACACTGTTGCGAATGTCCCTGGACAATACAGGGCTTATGCATACTTAGAGATACCTTTATCTTATCAAGAACACCATAATTGGCTTGATGGCACCCTCCCACACACAGTAGCACAAGTTAGGTTAGGTCCACTGAGTAATGATGGTCCTACCTGGCCTTTATTGGCTACATATTCACCTCATCCTGCGGCTGCTCAATTGACAGTGATTGAAGTTCGTCGTTTATATACAGACTTAACGGCTACATATAGACGATTAGTTCAGTTTGTCATGCAGACACTAAATACAAACGCAGCGCGTGCTGCTCCGGCGCACCCACAGGCGGTGGTTCCGGGTATCAATCCGGCCACTGTACACTCAGTTATGGGTAAGGTACCGGCTAAATGAGAGGAAACTCCATTTTCGCTGGCACAAAAAATTAATACGCTGGAAGCAGTGTTTCCCCATACGGGACCTCAGGATAAACATAGAATACTGACGATGTGTTTGCCGTATGGGATGGTTCCTCCAGTGGACCTTTGTAATACCTGGGGCACGGTGTTTGCCGCGCTCTACACTACGCCGACACCGACATTAGCTAATTTACCGGAAGTGCTTCAACAAATTCAAGATGAATATGGGGCTGCCCCTGCCTTAGATTTGGGCATGCAGTTAATGGGCAATTTTGCCGCAGTTTCTTCTATTATTTTGAGTAATCTCAAGGGAGAGGCAGTAGCACTAGCAGTGCGAATGCGTCTTCGGGACGTTCTGCAGATTAATCAGGAGCTGGAACTTCCGAGAATAATAGCAGAGACATATTCAAGTATTGGTTGCGATAGCCTAGGGGCTAGACTGCAAAAACCCCAATTACAGGGTAAAAATAATAAAGAAAATGCTAAACAACAGCAACCTGAGGGTACTAAAAAGCGCCGGGAAAAGAAACAGCAAACGCCTAAGAAAGATGGGGGACAGTCTCCGCACCCGGTGACCCCGCAGAATAGGTATAATCTCAGGAATAGGGATAATTTGAAGACGCATGATAGATATCAATATACTGATACACGCCAATCTCATTCCTTTCAGGACTCCTCAGAGAAGAGAAGTGAGAGAGGTGGCCCGTCAGAGCGGAGAACGGAGTACGTGAAACCAAGACAGGATTCACAACGCTCAACAGAGGTTTCTATTAAACAAGAAGAGAAACCGCTGCAACAAAAACAGCAGTTTAAAGAGAAGAAAGTGGCAGCAGTCTCAGTTAGACATGCTGCTCAAGAAGAGAGTTCTCTTGACGAACAAGACATGGGCGTTGGCACTGTTAGACAGCGCGGCAAAGGGCACAATAGTTCGCCGGAGTCTTCTAGAGCATCTGGAGGTGAAAGCAACTGATGACTTCATACAAGTCGAAAAGGCGGATATGCGAGTCTCTGATCCTGTTAGAGTATATAAAGTGACTCTGCGATTAGAAGGGGACGTTGACCGCATTGTACACACCATCTTTTGGGACCATGTGGTAAAATCATATGATGTTCTGCTGGCCGAACAGGATTGGCCACATGACTTTGTTCGCGACTGTCTGGTTGGGGAGGAGGTTATTATACCTTCCTTCTCACCACTTGTTCCGAGAGAATTAGCGGAGTCCTATAGTAAAACATGCGCTCTAGCACAGGCTCCCGCCCTATATAGAAATAACTTGGGGTGGGATAGACAATCACCTTATCATGTAATTCCAATAAAGGGCGAACCACAGCCACAGCCGCAGTATCCTATCAAATTTGAGGCAAGGGCATCGGTTAGGAAAATTCTTACACAATTGGAGTACCAGGGTGTAATTGAGCCCTGTGTCTCGCCGATGAATAATCCCTTATTTACGGTTGCTAAACCGGACCATTCGTATAGGATAGTGGTGGATTACAGACATTTAAATGGTCATACACGCACATATGCAATACAGAATTCACATAGCGCAGCGCTTATGAATAATATAGTGCGTAAGAAATACAAAACAACGTTAGATATCTCGAATGGATTTTTCTGCCAAAATATAGCGCCCGAAAGTCGGGACTATACCAGTTTCAGTGTGTTTGGCTCTCAGAAAAAAGTTTTGTCGTTTGCCTCAGGGGTATAAGAATAGCCCAGGACTGTTTTCGGCTCGTGTGACTGAAATGCTGCACGAGTTGGACCCTGAAGCGTTATCATATGTTGATGACATATATCTGACAGACGATGAGATTCTGCAACATCTAAGGCATGTATCGCGCATTGTTGTGGGGTTTGCTGATATTGGCTATAAGTTTAATTTTAAGAAATCGAAGATTGCCTTCCTCAGCGTCATTTTCCTGGGATATGAGTTGTCGAGTGAGGGCAAGAGCTTAGCGCCACATTTTTGGGAGAAATGCGCTTTATTGCAGCCTCCTAATACGGTTCGGAAGCTCTAGTCATTGTTAGGGTTTCTGAATTTTGGCAGAACTTACATTCCTGATTATGCTACGCGTATAAAACTCTTATACGAGTTGATTCGTCCGAATTTTTCGAGTAGATTTTGGACGATTGAGCATACACATATACTACGAGGTTTACAGACTGATCTCTTAGCAGTTAAACACTTACACACACGGGACAATAAGACACATTTAGTCATCAGGGTGATACCTGGGGCTGTTGGGTTTACATATGTCACCTTTAATAAGGATGAGACAGTCCCGATTGCATACAAGTCCCACTTGTATTCTGCTGCAGAACAACGATTTGCACAGACTGAGAAAATACTCACTGCAGTACAGATGGCTGTGATTAAAGAAAGACCGCTTGCCCAGGGCCAGCGCATTATTGTCGTTTCCCCGATTCCAGCCTTAGAGGCTGTTACAAAAGCGAGTGTTCCTAATTCGAAAGCTTTACACCCGCGATGGATACAATGTGCTACGTCTTTGACAGGCAGCCACTGATGTAGATTACATATTCGACCCTAAACTGCAGACTCAAGAATTTCTTCAATATGAAATGGAATACCCAGTCCCTGCTGGCACATTGCCTATTGACCAATATCAGGTGGTCATGTATACCGATGGCTCTGCGCAACCAGCGGTTGGGACTAAACAACAGTATTCTGCTGCATGTGCGGTGGTGAGCTGCACAATGGAGGGGGAAGTGTTCTGCCCCCGACATACTTATACTAAAACCTTGGGAGATTGCACGGCACAGCTGGCTGAGCTCAAAGCTCTATTGTTAGCGTTAGAGCACGCGGATCTGGCGATTTTAACATTGCTGGTCTGTGACTCCTACTACTGTGTACAGTCTTTCAATGAATATCTACACTATTGGAAGTTGAATGGGTTCAGAGATTCTAAGGGCAACACCATTAAACACAAATTGTTGTGGGGTAAGGTTGCGGAACTGAAAGAGACGCTTCCTAAGGTCCATGTTGTGCATACACTTGGACACCAGCGCGTTGGGATACACGTTGCTGGGAATACTTTGGCTTATGAAGCCGTGAAGTCGGCAGTGGCTGTCGCCACTGTGGCCGCAGTGACTCGTTCGAGTACCAAACCAGACACAGAGATTTCGGCTGCCATTAGGGCTACGGCTCATGGCACGCCCTTTCCTAAAGGATTTCCTTCTAAATATAGTTACTGCTTGAATAGTGCGCTGAATGCTGTTGTTAATATTCCAGGCATTGGTGTACGTGAAATGCCCAATAAAATTGAGAGACCTCGATTCATTTCTGCAGCACATGAGGGGGTGGCGTCTGCACATGCTGGTGTGGCTGCCACGATTTCACTTTTACAGGCTCGTTACTGGTGGCCTGGTCTCTATAAAGAGACAAAGCAATATGTCCTTTGTTGTGACGTTTGTCAACAAATTAAAGCTTCGTCGGCTAGACGCCCGCAGCAGACGCCCCTTCTGATTTCAAATAAACCTTTACAGTGTGTGTACTTGGATCATTGTGGTCTGCTGACACCAGATAGTGCATACAAATATATTTTGGTTGCTGTAGATTCGTGCTCCAGATTTGTGTGGGTCTGGCCACAACGCTCGGCTGACGCTCGGACTGTTATTAAAGATTTGCGCATCTTTGTCGATACATTTGCAGTTGCGCCTTTTCATTCGGACCAGGGCCCTGCTTTTGCCTCTAAGGCATACAGGGACACCATGGCTTCGTTGGGGGTCCAACTCCAATTCTCGTCTCCATTTCATCCCAAGGGAAATTCTGTCGTGGAGCGTTTAAATCGTGATTTAAAGCAATCCTTAACAGCCAGGGTTATAGGTACGGGTCGTGGTTGGCTAGCCCACCTGTATGGAGTACAGAGAGCACTTAATAACTTGCCTAGACGGTCACTGGGGGGTCGTACTTCATATGAGTGCCTGTTTGGAACACAAATGTATGTTCCTGATCTAGATGGTCCTGGTGTGGAGGCTGCAGATACGCCCTTTGACATAAATGATCGTGTCACTGTTTTGCAGGATTTACAACAATTCTGTGAAGATAACTCTTCTGCAAGTGCTGCCTCCTCAGGAATTAAGGATGAGCCAGTAACACCTACTGGTTGGATACCCAGGATTAGGGATCTAGTGCGTGAAAAGGTCGCAGTAAAGAAAGAATTTGGTCCTTCTTATCAAGCATCTGTCCCTGTGTTAGGGGTTAGCGGCACGAGAACTGTGATTTTACCGCCGCTGCAAAGGGCCAAAGGAAATCGCTTTGTTTCCATTGATAATGTCAAGTTACAACATGTGGCCGATTCAGCACAGCAGACCAAGAGGGACACCCAGTAGTTTCGGAATCCCTCTCACTACTAGGGAAGAAGTCCCGCTGCAGGTGATTTACACCGACGCTGTTTCCTCTCTGAGCTTGGGGAGGATGGAAGATGATCTTGCGATTGTTCCACAGACGACGATTAATATGGAATCTTTTGATCAAGTTGCTGTACGTTCTACTGATGTTTCTGAACATGTGGTTTATAGTGTGCCTAGGCGAGAGCCTCCATCTGCTTCTTTGTTCACAGTTGCTCCTTTTGCAAGAACTGCCTCTGGCTGCTTCAACGACACTGATGATGCAGTGTCCAGCTCCTCGTCCTCGATGTCTTCAGTCCGAGGTCCACGTAAGCTGCTGTGTTGGCTTAAACGCACATATTTTGTTTTTACTTGGAACTATTTGTGGCTTTTTATGGCTGTAATGACTTTTTTTTTGTGGATGGGATTTGTGGTTACTTTTTTTCTAGTAATACATGGTCGTTTTCTTCCTGAACGATCTGACATTGAGCACGTGGAGACTGTGTTAAAACCACATTTTTTGTCTCATATGGTTCGAAGAGACTTGTCCAATGTAAACATTTCTGCAATACCGATTCCGGATGGGATTGTGTGGGATAAAGTAATGTTTGATATATATGTTCCCACTGAATTGATTCAAATACCGTATGTCTTCAAGTTATCAATGAATGATATTGTTATACCGGGCATTGTTTCTGATGATTGGGATGTGAAGACGGTAGATTCTATGCTGACAGATTTGCAATATTATACTGTCTATGACGATGAAGATGCTTACCAATTTAGAGATAATCATGGTGACATGTTTTGCAACAACTATTATGGACACCACTTTATTCATAAAGCTAGTAGCCCTAAGTCCATATTTAATTATGTGCAATGGGAACATTGCTCGACTCCTCCACAAGGGAGTTTGAAAACGTATTATGATAAATTTGCATATTTTTCTGGGCATAATCAACTAAATGCTAGGTCTTACTATTTTAAAGTTACTCTGTATTCTAATAAGCAAATGTTATTGACCGATACTAAATTACTGTATTCAAATTTGTTTGTATCTAAACTTTCGGTCGAGGGGTATGAATACTGGTTTAAGACTGTTGACTTGAAAAGTGTTTGGGGTACGAAAAATTGGCAGATGCAAGGCAGGGACACATTATTTAGAGCATGTATTCTCCCTGTGCAGATGATTTTCCTCAATGACACAGTACAACAGACTAGCTGTTTGGGCTTGGCAACAATTAGAGAGTTAAATGTGCCTAGTATACCTGTCCCTTCCAAATTAAACAACTGGCAGCACTATGTGAATGCTACTTTTAGTGAATTTACACATTGGGTCCAGAATGGTACGCTTAACACTTCATCGATACATCCGGGCAGGTGGTTATTATGGCCTGTAGACACAGATAAGTGTCATCAACGTTTTGTCACCTCTTCAGGGGGGTTCAGGACTAGAAGGGCAGACCCTTGTTACATTTCACCAGAACATGCTGATATTATAACTACATACAGCTTGGGGAAGCTTTGTCAGCAATGGTTGAAGTCTTCCACACTGGATGCAGTTAAGTCACATCTCACGTTACTGTCTAATGATACTGATTTACAAGATTTTTTGTCAGGTCCCAAGGTACCATGGAAGAAAAGATTTTTATACGAAGTTTATAATGAGATTTGGAAGCTTTCACAACAGGAGGCTGCAGCCCGGTTGAGGCAGATTGATCAGGAAAACCTGATGCTGACTTTGTCTGTTGTAGATAATGGCATGCATACCCTTTCTGACGGTGTTTACACGATTGACAGCATTGTTTCCTCTGCTATTGACATTATTAAATCAGACATGTCTTCTTTATATCATGGGCAGAGTCAGACGCGGTCCATCATGCAGCTGGGTTGGACTCTTCAGACCTTGAAGGCAGGTCGCGTTCCATGGCAGCACATTCGTGCCAGAGAGATCTTTGTCTCCTTTAATTTGACTCGTCAACAACAGCTGATGGCTGTGAGAAGGTAGCCTCTTTCTAGCCTTTTTACCCCCACTTTTGGCCTGTTTGTGAGTGTATGTCAGGGTGTTTGTCACTGTTTTCACTGTCTCACTGGGATCCTGATAGCCAGGCCTCAGTGCTCATAGTGAAAACACTATGTTTTCAGTATGTTTGTTATGTGTCACTGGGATCCTGCTGGTCAGGACCCCAGTGCTCATAGGTTTGTGGCCTATATGTATGTGTCACTGGGACCCTGTCACACAGGGCCCCAGTGCTCATAGGTGTGCATGTATATGTTCCCTGTGTGGTGCCTAACTGTCTCACTGAGGCTCTGCTAACCAGAACCTCAGTGGTTATGCTCTCTCATTACTTCCAAATTGTCACTGACAGGCTAGTGACCATTTTTACCAATTTACATTGGCTTACTGGAACACCCTTATAATTCCCTAGTATATGGTACTGAGGTACCCAGGGTATTGGGGTTCCAGGAGATCCCTATGGGCTGCAGCATTTCTTTTGCCACCCATAGGGAGCTCTGACAATTCTTACACAGGCCTGCCACTGCAGCCTGAGTGAAATAACGTCCACGTTATTTCACAGCCATTTTACACTGCACTGAAGTAACTTATAAGTCACCTATATGTCTAACCTTTACCTGGTAAAGGTTAGGTGCAAAGTTACTTAGTGTGAGGACACCCTGGCACTAGCCAAGGTGCCCCCACATTGTTCAGAGCCAATTCACTGAACTTTGTGAGTGCGGGGACACCATTACACGCGTGCACTACATATAGGTCACTACCTATATGTAGCTTCACCATGGTAACTCCGAATATGGCCATGTAACATGTCTATGATCATGGAATTGCCCCCTCTATGCCATCCTGGCATTGTTGGTACAATTCCATGATCCCAGTGGTCTGTAGCACAGACCCTGGTACTGCCAGACTGCCCTTCCTGGGGTTTCACTGCAGCTGCTGCTGCTGCCAACCCCTCAGACAGGCAGCTGCCCTCCTGGGGTCCAGCCAGGCCTGGCCCAGGATGGCAGAACAAAGAACTTCCTCTGAGAGAGGGTGTGACACCCTCTCCCTTTGGAAAATGGTGTGAAGGCAGGTGAGGAGTAGCCTCCCCCAGTCTCTGGAAATGCTTTGTTGGGCACAGAGGTGCCCAATTCTGCATAAGCCAGTCTACACCGGTTCAGGGACCCCTTAGCCCCTGCTCTGGCGCGAAACTGGACAAAGGAAAGGGGAGTGACCACTCCCCTGACCTGCACCTCCCCTGGGAGGTGTCCAGAGCTCCTCCAGTGTGCTCCAGACCTCTGCCATCTTGGAAACAGAGGTGCTGCTGGCACACTGGACTGCTCTGAGTGGCCAGTGCCACCAGGTGACGTCAGAGACTCCTGCTGATAGGCTCCTTCAGGTGTTAGTAGCCTTTCCTCTCTCCTAGGTAGCCAAACCCTCTTTTCTGGCTATTTAGGGTCTCTGTCTCTGGGGAAACTTCAGATAACGAATGCATGAGCTCAGCCGAGTTCCTCTGCATCTCCCTCTTCACCTTCTGATAAGGAATCGACCGCTGACCGCGCTGGAAGCCTGCAAACCTGCAACATAGTAGCAAAGACGACTACTGCAACTCTGTAACGCTGATCCTGCCGCCTTCTCGACTGTTTTCCTGCTTGTGCATGCTGTGGGGGTAGTCTGCCTCCTCTCTGCACCAGAAGCTCCGAAGAAATCTCCCGTGGGTCGACGGAATCTTCCCCCTGCAACCGCAGGCACCAAAAAGCTGCATTTCCGGTCCCTTGGGTCTCCTCTCAGCACGACGAGCGAGGTCCCTCGAATCCAGCGACACCGTCCAAGTGACCCCCACAGTCCAGTGACTCTTCAGCCCAAGTTTGGTGGAGGTAAGTCCTTGCCTCACCTCGCTGGGCTGCATTGCTGGGAACCGCGACTTTGCAAGCTTCTCCGGCCCCTGTGCACTTCCGGCGGAAATCCTTCGTGCACAGCCAAGCCTGGGTCCACGGCACTCTAACCTGCATTGCACGACTTTCTAAGTTGGTCTCCGGCGACGTGGGACTCCTTTGTGCAACTTTGGCGAGCACCGTTTCACGCATCCTCGTAGTGCCTGTTTCTGGCACTTCTCCGGGTGCTACCTGCTTCAGTGAGGGCTCTTTGTCTTGCTCGACGTCCCCTCTCTCTGCAGGTCCAATTTTCGACCTCCTGGTCTCTCCTGGGCCCCAGCAGCGTCCAAAAACGCCAAACGCACGATTTGCGTGTAGCAAGGCTTGTTGGCGTCCATCCGGCGGGAAAACACTTCTGCACGACTCTCCAAGGCGTGGGGGATCCATCCTCCAAAGGGGAAGTCTCTAGCCCTTGTCGTTCCTGCAGTATTCACAGTTCTTCAGCCTAGTAAGAGCTTCTTTGCACCAACCGCTGGCATTTCTTGGGCATCTGCCCATCTCCGAGCTGCTTGTGACTTTTGGACTTGGTCCCCTTGTTCCACAGGTACCCTCAGTCAGGAATCCATCGTTGTTGCATTGCTGATTTGTGTTTTCCTTGCATTTTCCCTCTAACACGACTATTTTGTCCTTAGGGGAACTTTGGTGCACTTTGCACTCACTTTTCAGGGTCTTGGGGAGGGTTATTTTTCTAACTCTCACTATTTTCTGATAGTCCCAGCAACCCTCTACAAGGTCACATAGGTTTGGGGTCCATTCGTGGTTCACATTCCACTTTTGGAGTATATGGTTTGTGTTGCCCCTATCCCTATGTTTCCCCATTGCATCCTATTGTAACTATACTTTGTTTGCACTGTTTTCTAAGACTATACTGCATATTTTTGCTATTGTGTATATATATCTTGTGTATATTTCCTATCCTCTCACTGAGGGTACACTCTAAGATACTTTGGCATATTGTCATAAAAATAAAGTACCTTTATTTTTAGTATAACTGTGTATTGTGTTTTCTTATGATATTGTGCATATGACACTAGGTGGTACTGTAGTAGCTTCACACGTCTCCTAGTTCAGCCTGAGCTGCTTTGCTAAGCTACCATTATCTATCAGCCTAAGCTGCTAGACACCCTATACACTAATAAGGGATAACTGGGCCTGGTGCAAGGTGCAAGTACCCCTTGGTACTCACTACAAGCCAGTCCAGCCTCCTACATTGGTTGTGCAGTGGTGGGATAAGTGCTTGAGACTACTTACCACTCTTGTCATTGTACTTTTCATAAGAGAAAAATATACAAAACAAGGTCAGTGTATATACACATAGCCAAAAAGTTTTGCATTTCCTCTTTTCACTCTTTTCTAAGTGCTGAAAAGTACTTCTAAACTTTCAAAAAGTTCTTAAAAGTTTAAAAAGTTTTTTTCTGTCTTTCCAAAAAGTTCTGAAAACTTTTTTTTCTCTTTGTCTATCACTTTAACTCTCTCTAAAAATGTCTGGCACAGGCCAAAAAGTTGAACTGTCCAAACTTGCATATGATCACCTTAGCTGGAAAGGAGCAAGGAGTCTCTGCAAAGAGAGAGGTTTGAGTGTAGGGAAGAATCCTTCCTTAGAACTGTTAATTAATATGCTTAGAGTACAGGATAAAGCCATAAGTGCCCAATCTGTAGAAAAAGTAGCTAATGGTTCTCAATCTGATCCAGGGACTCCCCCAGGAAAAGGTTCAGGAAAGAAACTTCTCAGCCTGCCCATTACTAGACAGTCTAGCATAGTTGGTACAGAGGTTGAATCACATCATAATGATGATGTGCTCTCACATTATACTGGTAGCCAAGCTGATAGGGTTTCCTCTCTGTAAGGGACAGGTCTCCTTCTGTTCATTCCCATCATACCTCTGTATCTAGAAATGTCCCTCCCACCCACCCTGATGACAGATTGTTGGAAAGGGAGCTCAATAGATTGAGAGTGGAGCAAACCAGACTGAAGCTCAAGAAGCAACAGCTGGATTTGGATAGACAGTCTTTAGAAATAGAGAGGGAAAGACAGAAAATGGGTTTAGATACCCATGGTGGCAGCAGCAGTATTCCCCATAGTCATCCTGCAAAAGAGCATGATTCCAGGAATCTGCACAAGATAGTTCCCCCTTATAAGGAGGGGGATGACATTAACAAGTGGTTTGCTGCACTTGAGAGGGCCTGTGCTGTACAGGATGTCCCTCAAAAGCAGTGGGCTGCTATCCTATGGCTATCATTTAGTGGAAAAGGTAGGGATAGGCTCCTTACAGTGAAAGAAAATGATGCCAATAATTTTACAGTTCTTAAGAATGCACTCCTGGATGGTTATGGCTTAACCACTGAACAGTACAGGATAAAGTTCAGAGAGACCAAAAAGCAGTCTTCACAAGACTGGGTTGATTTCATTGACCATTCAGTGAAGGCCTTGGAGGGGTGGTTACATGGCAGTAAAGTTACTGATTATGAAAGCCTGTATAACACAATCCTGAGAGAGCATATACTTAATAATTGTGTGTCTGATTTGTTGCACCAGTACCTGGTAGACTCTGATCTGACCTCTCCCCAAGAATTGGGAAAGAAGGCAGACAAATGGGTCAGAACAAGGGTGAACAGAAAAGTTCATACAGGGGGTGACAAAGATGGCAATAAGAAGAAAGATGGTGAAAAATCTCAAGATAAGCATGGGGATAAGGGTAAAACCAAAGATCCCACTTCAAATCTTAAACACTCTTCAGAGGGTGGGGATAAAACAAATTCTTCCTCTTCTTCCCAACCTGCACACATTAAAAAGCCTTGGTGCTTTGTGTGTAAAAACAGAGGCCATAGGCCAGGGGATAAGTCCTGTCCAGGTAAACCCCCTGAGCCTACCACCACTAATACATCAAGCTCTAGTGCCCCTAGCAGTAGTGGTACTAGTGGTGGGACTGCTGGCAACAGTCAAGCAAAGGGTGTAGTTGGGTTCACTTATGGGTCCATAGTGGAAACTGATGTAATCAGTCCCAAGACAGTTTCTATCACACCTAGTGGCATTGGCCTTGCCACACTGGCTGCTTGTCCCCTTACAATGGATAAGTACAGGCAGACAGTTTCAATAAATGGTGTTGAGGCCTTGGCCTACAGGGACACAGGTGCCAGTTTCACTTTGGTGACTGAAAACCTAGTGCCTCCTGAACAACACATCATTGGACAACAGTATAAGATTATTGATGTCCATAACTCCACTAAGTTTCTTCCCTTAGCTATAATTGAGTTTAGTTGGGGTGGAGTTACTGGCCCAAAGCAGGTGGTGGTATCACCTAGCTTACCTGTAGACTGTCTCTTAGGTAATGACCTAGAGGCCTCAGGTTGGGCTGATGTAGAGTTTTATGCCCATGCAGCCATGCTGGGCATCCCTGAGGAATTGTTCCCTCTCATTTCAAGTGAAATGAAAAAGCAAAGGAGAGAAGGCCTGAAAACTCAGGATCCCTCTCCATCAACAGGTAAAAAGGGTATCACAGTATCCCCTAACCACCCTACCATTCAGGATACCATTCCTGTGGTGGGAGAAACCTCTCCTGGGGTGGCACCTGTTCCAAGGGAATCATCAGCTGGCATAGCTGGACTCCCTGAGGTAGAAGTACCTCTCTGTGGAATAACTAACATTGGTGACAAAAAGAGCACCATTTTAGTTAACATGGAGCATCCCTCCAACCCTCCCAGAGAAACTTTAGTGCAGAAACCCTGTACTGCCTCACAACACTTAGGACAGCATCCCTGCCCTAGTGTGGAGCTCATAGGACAGCATCCCTGCCCTGCTCCAACTCAAGAGAAACAGCATCCCTGTTCTCTCTTCCAGCCAAATGGACAAAGTTTTTGCCCAGCTATGGCTTTACTGAGACAGCAGACCTGTCTGGCATTTCCATCATTACAAATAGGTTCAGTGGATAATTCCCACTGCTCTAAACTAAAACTTACTGATAGAAACTCTGAAAATACATCTTCGCATTGTTGGTTAGCTAAAAAACTTCAAACAGGGTGGTTTACATCCCCACAGGGAAGTAACCATATAGTGGATGATAAAGGGAGTAACCAGTCTATTGCAGAGCTACTCTCTACTTATCACCACTTAGACAATAAAGTCTCAACTGGCCAAGGTTAGCCTTATTGTCCTTCGTTTGGGGGGGGGTTGTGTGAGAAGGTAGCCTCTTTCTAGCCTTGTTACCCCCACTTTTGGCCTGTTTGTGAGTGTATGTCAGGGTGTTTGTCACTGTTTTCACTGTCTCACTGGGATCCTGATAGCCAGGCCTCAGTGCTCATAGTGAAAACACTATGTTTTCAGTATGTTTGTTATGTGTCACTGGGATCCTGCTGGTCAGGACCCCAGTGCTCATAGGTTTGTGGCCTATATGTATGTGTCACTGGGACCCTGTCACACAGGGCCCCAGTGCTCATAGGTGTGCATGTATATGTTCCCTGTGTGGTGCCTAACTGTCTCACTGAGGCTCTGCTAACCAGAACCTCAGTGGTTATGCTCTCTCATTACTTCCAAATTGTCACTGACAGGCTAGTGACCATTTTTACCAATTTACATTGGCTTACTGGAACACCCTTATAATTCCCTAGTATATGGTACTGAGGTACCCAGGGTATTGGGGTTCCAGGAGATCCCTATGGGCTGCAGCATTTCTTTTGCCACCCATAGGGAGCTCTGACAATTCTTACACAGGCCTGCCACTGCAGCCTGAGTGAAATAACGTCCACGTTATTTCACAGCCATTTTACACTGCACTGAAGTAACTTATAAGTCACCTATATGTCTAACCTTTACCTGGTAAAGGTTAGGTGCAAAGTTACTTAGTGTGAGGACACCCTGGCACTAGCCAAGGTGCCCCCACATTGTTCAGAGCCAATTCACTGAACTTTGTGAGTGCGGGGACACCATTACACGCGTGCACTACATATAGGTCACTACCTATATGTAGCTTCACCATGGTAACTCCGAATATGGCCATGTAACATGTCTATGATCATGGAATTGCCCCCTCTATGCCATCCTGGCATTGTTGGTACAATTCCATGATCCCAGTGGTCTGTAGCACAGACCCTGGTACTGCCAGACTGCCCTTCCTGGGGTTTCACTGCAGCTGCTGCTGCTGCCAACCCCTCAGACAGGCAGCTGCCCTCCTGGGGTCCAGCCAGGCCTGGCCCAGGATGGCAGAACAAAGAACTTCCTCTGAGAGAGGGTGTGACACCCTCTCCCTTTGGAAAATGGTGTGAAGGCAGGGGAGGAGTAGCCTCCCCCAGCCTCTGGAAATGCTTTGTTGGGCACAGAGGTGCCCAATTCTGCATAAGCCAGTCTACACCGGTTCAGGGACCCCTTAGCCCCTGCTCAGGCGCGAAACTGGACAAAGGAAAGGGGAGTGACCACTCCCCTGACCTGCACCTCCCCTGGGAGGTGTCCAGAGCTCCTCCAGTGTGCTCCAGACCTCTGCCATCTTGGAAACAGAGGTGCTGCTGGCACACTGGACTGCTCTGAGTGGCCAGTGCCACCAGGTGACGTCAGAGACTCCTGCTGATAGGCTCCTTCAGGTGTTAGTAGCCTTTCCTCTCTCCTAGGTAGCCAAACCCTCTTTTCTGGCTATTTAGGGTCTCTGTCTCTGGGGAAACTTCAGATAACGAATGCATGAGCTCAGCCGAGTTCCTCTGCATCTCCCTCTTCACCTTCTGATAAGGAATCGACCGCTGACCGCGCTGGAAGCCTGCAAACCTGCAACATAGTAGCAAAGACGACTACTGCAACTCTGTAACGCTGATCCTGCCGCCTTCTCGACTGTTTTCCTGCTTGTGCATGCTGTGGGGGTAGTCTGCCTCCTCTCTGCACCAGAAGCTCCGAAGAAATCTCCCGTGGGTCGACGGAATCTTCCCCCTGCAACCGCAGGCACCAAAAAGCTGCATTTCCGGTCCCTTGGGTCTCCTCTCAGCACGACGAGCGAGGTCCCTCGAATCCAGCGACACTGTCCAAGTGACCCCCACAGTCCAGTGACTCTTCAGCCCAAGTTTGGTGGAGGTAAGTCCTTGCCTCACCTCGCTGGGCTGCATTGCTGGGAACCGCGACTTTGCAAGCTTCTCCGGCCCCTGTGCACTTCCGGCGGAAATCCTTCGTGCACATCCAAGCCTGGGTCCACGGCACTCTAACCTGCATTGCACGACTTTCTAAGTTGGTCTCCGGCGACGTGGGACTCCTTTGTGCAACTTCGGCGAGCACCGTTTCACGCATCCTCGTAGTGCCTGTTTCTGGCACTTCTCCGGGTGCTACCTGCTTCAGTGAGGGCTCTTTGTCTTGCTCGACGTCCCCTCTCTCTGCAGGTCCAATTTTCGACCTCCTGGTCCCTCCTGGGCCCCAGCAGCGTCCAAAAACGCCAAACGCACGATTTGCGTGTAGCAAGGCTTGTTGGCGTCCATCCGGCGGGAAAACACTTCTGCACGACTCTCCAAGGCGTGGGGGATCCATCCTCCAAAGGGGAAGTCTCTAGCCCTTGTCGTTCCTGCAGTATTCACAGTTCTTCAGCCTAGTAAGAGCTTCTTTGCACCAACCGCTGGCATTTCTTGGGCATCTGCCCATCTCCGAGCTGCTTGTGACTTTTGGACTTGGTCCCCTTGTTCCACAGGTACCCTCAGTCAGGAATCCATCGTTGTTGCATTGCTGATTTGTGTTTTCCTTGCATTTTCCCTCTAACACGACTATTTTGTCCTTAGGGGAACTTTGGTGCACTTTGCACTCACTTTTCAGGGTCTTGGGGAGGGTTATTTTTCTAACTCTCACTATTTTCTGATAGTCCCAGCGACCCTCTACAAGGTCACATAGGTTTGGGGTCCATTCGTGGTTCACATTCCACTTTTGGAGTATATGGTTTGTGTTGCCCCTATCCCTATGTTTCCCCATTGCATCCTATTGTAACTATACTTTGTTTGCACTGTTTTCTAAGACTATACTGCATATTTTTGCTATTGTGTATATATATCTTGTGTATATTTCCTATCCTCTCACTGAGGGTACACTCTAAGATACTTTGGCATATTGTCATAAAAATAAAGTACCTTTATTTTTAGTATAACTGTGTATTGTGTTTTCTTATGATATTGTGCATATGACACTAGGTGGTACTGTAGTAGCTTCACACGTCTCCTAGTTCAGCCTGAGCTGCTTTGCTAAGCTACCATTATCTATCAGCCTAAGCTGCTAGACACCCTATACACTAATAAGGGATAACTGGGCCTGGTGCAAGGTGCAAGTACCCCTTGGTACTCACTACAAGCCAGTCCAGCCTCCAAAGGAAGCGACGTATGTCATGTTGAATATTGAAAAATTGGAGAAACTGCCTTTCACAGTTGCTGAGATTCCGTCAGCTGAGTGGTTGATTCATGGGGTTATTAATCTGCCTATCTCCACTCTGCAATTTACTTCTTGTTTGAAGCACATTCCGGTGGGTAGATATGAACTATTGGGAGACAGTTACATACACGAGGTGTGGGAGCTTCCCTTTCAATACAGATGTGTTAATGGTTTGAGGGAGGTTTTTCTTAGCGGTAGTGAATGTGAAACTTCTGTCAGACATTCTATGGTTTGTAAACAGCTGTCCTTGCATGGAGCGTGTAACGCTTCGATTGCTAACTTAGCTTGTTATCTGAAGGGAGTTCCAGTCCCGGTTATTAAAAACACTTTCCAGGTGCTTTCTAACAGCAGTTACATTGTTCTTAGCAGCGAACACTGCTGTGGCATGCGTGCCGGAATAGTTTACGTTGTCGTTGTCAACAAGGCCGTTACGTGCTGCGGGAATGTGTTGTTTCCCCCCACTCAAATTAGGGAGGTAGCGGACATCTGGGCTCATATTGCTACTTCCAAGGTTAATTTCGACAAAAGCTTTATTGTTTCAAAAGTATGTGGCCCTTACATCTTCTAGCGAGACCTACGCGCTTCAGGTGGCAAGGTCATCGGCGGAAATACAGTCCCTTTTGAATACTAACTTTCCAAGTCACTTCGGTGAACTTGTGGGACGTATATTTAATGCATCCAGCACTGCTGGTATTGCATATTTTTTCAAAGGCGTTGGTGTTGGTTTTGCTCACACCTTCTCTTCCATATTCGGTTTGATACCTTCGGCTATACACTCTAGTTTCGGAAGCATTTTTGGGGGTTTCCCGATTACTTTGGCTTTATTGGCTGGAGTCTTGCTGTTGTTGCTATTTTTTCGCAATGGCTGTCCCGCCACGACGAGATCCTATATTGCTGCTCCCGTCAGCTCAGCTGTGTCGTGAACGCATGATGCAGCATGTTGGAGCAACAGTCCTGGGCCATTTGGAGTGTGACTGGTCTCTGTCATTCCGACCGGTTTTGGATTGTGTGCAACCCGTGTTTCGGTGCCTTTGGTGCTCATTTGAACATGCACTGGCTCTCTGTCTCTCACTGCAGCGCCCTCCAGTGATCGATCCTGATCTGTTGATGTTCCCGATTAGGGCTCATTCCCAGACTTGTGCACTACGGTTGCGTTTGCTTCGTGAGGCAGTTTATGAGATTCCCTTCCTGGAAGAAGATGGTTTTGTCTCATTCATAGGCCCTGCACGGGGTGCCGCCCTGAATGGTTTTGGGGCTTTGGAACACACCTGCTCCATGGTACTTTGTGGCGTGGATCTTCCGATATTGACATATATCGAAGTGGAGGACTTCCTACTTTCAGTTGCTTCTGTTTAACAATTGGATTTTTTTCCTCTCCTGCAAAATTGACATTATATTGAATTTGGCTTTATTGTCACATGTTTCCTAAATTTATGACTTTGTTGTCTTCTGACCTTGTCGAAATATGTATATAATTTTAGGTATTGTTTATATCTGGGGCATATTTTTATATTATTGGAACCACTTGCTACCGACAAGGGGAGGGTGTAGTGTGGTTAGTTTTACGTATCCTTTGTGCGTTAGCTTCAGGCTTTAGCCCTTTGTGCACTTTACCCTGGATGTATTTTATTCATTTGCTGGCAGCTTAGACCCTCTGTGCACTTTGCTCTAAATGCTTTTTATTAGCTTCGTACTGTTATTTTTCAAATAGCCAGTTCTACGGTTTTGTTTTTTATTCATATCACACTGTTTAGCCTACTTCAGCACTGGAGTTCTCCATAACACATTCACTCTGTGCTTCAGTCAAGGATACAGTCTGGTACATTGCCGATAGACGTGGTAGGAGTTTAGACTTGGCATTCCTGCGTAGGGACATTTTGTGATCACGCTGACATGTTAGTTATAAAATCACTTCCTTGTCCCAATACACGCCAGAGGGAGATTCCAACCAGGGAACCACAACTAGACGCTGACTGCCTCGTTGCAGATGCTGAACCAAGATCACAGGCCTCAGGTATGAGGGCTGATGTCTCCCCGGTGATTCAGAAAGGCAAGTTAGAAGCTTAACATGCGGTGCTCGAAATAGATCAAGCAGAGGGAGAGTAGAAACTAATAGACACGATGATAGCTTTGTTCCTATGTTTTACTCTCCTGGTGACTATTTCAATCCTACTGTGTTGTATGGTTCTGGTTATTGCGGCTCACGCCTTATTATCTAAAATACAGTCGTTTTATTAAAACATTATATAAAACCTATACTGTCTTTGTCATTTGTATATGAGATCATACTGTAAATGAGAGAGTTGGTTTGGATCTGAGTGACCACGACTTCCCTGAGAAGTTCCAAAGATGTCATGCGCTCGGCTGCCCAATCATCTCTTCCCCGTGGGAGAAATGAGGCACTGCTAGTTAGCCGGAGCAAAACCCGGATTTAGGGTGACAGAGTTCCTTACACGTGGGTCAGGCTCAGTCCCCCACACCGTTATCGATCCTGCTGCCTGAAATCCAGTAGTCTCATTTAGGATAATGAGAGCCCACGCGACAGGGTGGGAGGTGGACCCGAAAAATGATGCTAAACCCGATTTGTGTCAAAATGTAACACCTGGGTCAGGGCAGTACTTAAGGAAAACACACTCAAGCAACATCACAGCCCAACAGGACAACATGGAGGTGCTACTGATGCAGCTTGCAAGATGACGCCGAGCACAGGACTAACAGCAGGAGCCACCACCTCACCAACGTGGCCCACAAAGGCAATGCAGAAGGCAGGAGAGGGTCTTCAGGAACAGGACAACCCTCCATGGCCTCAGGGAACAGGACATCATCCAGAGGTATCGACTGAACTTGGAAGCTATACAGCAGCTTCTACGCCAAATTGAGCCACAAATAATAGCTAGCCTGCAGACACCACATAATATACCAACGGTGACCAAGCTTCTAGCTGTCCTGAATATGTTGGCAAGTGGCTCCTTCCAGACAACTTGTGCCCTGGTCGCTGGGGTATCACAGCCCTCATTCTCGGCCTTCCTGTCCAAGGTCTTAGATGCCATAATCTCCCTCACACCCTCCCAACACCCAGCAGAAGCAGCAGGAGATAAAACGGGGCTTCTACCAAATCCATGGCTTCCCTCATGTGTTTGGTGCAATGGACTGCACCCATGTCCAGGTCCTACCACCTGCAACGTCAGAGCACCTATTCCGGAACAGAAAGCACACACATTCCATCAATGTGCAGGCCACAGCTGACCACCAGGTATTGTTCACCAACATTTTGGCCAAGTATCCTGGGAGTGTCCATGATTCCTTCATATTCCGCCACAGCACGATCAGTCATCACTTCCAGGATGGACAATATGGCAAAGGTTGAAAGTTCATAAACGTAGCAATATACACACAATACAACAACCCTGTAGGACACACAAAACATACACCACTACATTGACAAGTAGGCAGGATGACACTGAGGTGTGACACAGGTAGTTATGTTGTACACCCTGACACAATGGGATACACCTGTGGACAAATGACCGCTGCCACAAACATTAGCTGCTACTCTAGAGCAACAAGGGACCAATGTCAAAGCACACAGGGACAATGACTTGGCCTGCACTGGAAGTACAACTTGGAATATGAACCATTTACAATTACACTAGGACACTAGTCAATCCAACACCCTCCCAAGCAGCATGTAGTGTGGAAGGGGTGTGCAATGTGTGTTGCTGCAGGTCTAACACCATGAGACACATAGCATGATGATGCTGACTCCGATGTAGGTGACACACAAATACTGAGGCAGTCCCAACATCATACATCACTCCTGAGGTGCTGTTACCAGGTAGCAATTAGGAAGTGGACTGTGCTATGAACACAAATTGATATGCCACTAATGCAAACTGCAAACTGATGCACACACCGAAAGAGCCAAATGTCCATCAGAATAACATATGTACAGGGAGATGGCCCTTCTTGCACAGATACATCCACCTCCACAAGTCAGTTAGCCAGGTTACCTGAAGCAAGTTTGGTAGTGTAGGTGAACGGTTGCACATGAGCCACTGGCAGAGGGAACAACAAAGCTTTGCATAGACCAAGTCACACATGGGACAATGTTCATTGTCAATCCTGAACACCTCGGTGCTGCCAACATATGGAGATGTGTTGTGCATTGTCACCTAGCCAAATCAAAGGGTCTCATGTTGCAATTCATCTGCAATGACATATGTCTAATTGGATGGGATGTCCAGGTCATGTAGTGCAACCATCATAACTCCACATTGGAATCTGTTGTGTGTGTGGAAGTATCATGTCCCCTCCAGTGAACGCAAGGTACATACATACATACTGACCAGAAGTTTGGAAATAAAATTCTATATCCCAGGTCAATGAGCCAAACACAAGTTCTCAAGTCAAACAACCCAGTGCAGAAAATATCTCACAGCAGCCCAGGATCTCACACAATACCACAAACACATATGAGTCACAGACGACACAAGATATAAACTGCCATGCTACATGACATTCCTGTTGCAAGCACTAACAAGATACTCACTCCTATTATCTTTTGCAGTCGATCAGGGTTACGGGATCCAGTCATAATTCATGACCCCATTCCCCAACTCAAGCCAGCAGCAGAGCGTGCCTGTAATGAGGCAGATTGGAGGACATGCACTATTGTTGAAAGGACCTTTGGCATCCTGAAGTCCAGATTCTGGTGCCTGGACATCACAGGAGGCAGCCTCCTATATGCCCCACACATTGTTTGCAAAATCACACTTACCCGTGCTATCCTGCACAACATTCATGTGAGGAGGATCATCCTTCTATATGAGCTTGAGTGTAGGAGGCTGGCCTGGCTTATAATGGGTACCTGATGGTACTTACACCTTGTACCAGGTCCACTTATCCCTTATCAGTAGATTAGTAGTGTTCTAGCAGCTTAGGCTGATAGAGGTAGCTATAGCAGACCAGCTTAGGCTGAACTAGGAGACATGCAAAGCTCCTACTATACCACGTACATCATATAGAACCATATCATAAGAAGCACAATACTTAGAGTTACTAAAAATAAAGGTACTTTATTTTAGTGACAATATTCCAAAAATATCTCAGAGGATATACTCCCTTAGGAGGTAAGTAATATACACAAAATATACACACAAACCAAAATCAGGTAAGTAAAAAACTTAGGGGGTCATTCCGACCCTGGCGGTCCATGACCGCCAGGGCGGAGGGCAGCGGAAGCACCGCCAACAGGCTGGCGATGCTTCCTGGGCGATTCTGACCGCGGCGGTAAAGCCGCGGTCAGAAAAGGGGAGCCGGCGGTTTCCCACCGGTTTCCCGCTGGCCCAGGGAATCCGCCATGGCGGCGCTGCTTGCAGCACCGCCATGGGGATTCCGACCCCCTTCCCGCCAGCTGGGGGCCCCTGCAATGCCCATGCCACTGGCATGGGCAGTGCAGGGGCCCCCTAACAGGGCCCCACAAAGATTTTCACTGTCTGCTTTGCAGACAGTGAAAATCGCGACGGGTGCCACTGCACCCGTCGCACCCCTGCAACTCCATTCGGAGCCGGCTTCATTGTTGAAGGGGCTTTCACGCTGGGCCAGCCGGCGGTCTTCTGGCGGTCGCCCGCCGGCCCAGCGGGAAAGCCGGAATGGCCGCCGCGGTCTTTCGGCGGGAACCGCTTGGCGGGCGGCGACCGCCGACCGCCGCGGTCAGAATGACCGCCTTAGAAGAGTAGTGCAAACACTGTAGAACACAATCGAATGCAATAGGAGATAATAGGCCTAGGGGCAACACAAACCATATACTCCAAAAGTGGAATGCGAACCACAAATGGACCCCAGACCTAGTGTAGTGTGTACAGGGTCGCTGGGAGTTTAATAAATCACTAAGGTGGTCATTACAACCCTGGTGGACGGTGTTAAAGCTGCGGAAATACCGCAAACAGGCCGGCGGACAAAAAAAGGGAATTATGACCCTGGCGGAAACCGCCAACTAAGACAGCCACCTTAACACATCGCCAGCCACGGCGGTACAGACAAGCAACGCATCGGTTACCGCCAACAGACAGGCGGGAGACAATGCACCGCCCACAGTATTACAACCCGCCATTCCGCCGCCTTTTCTGGGGCGTATTCACTGTGGATAAAAACACAGCAGAAACAGCTTTTGCTATGGGAAAATGCTCACCTGAACACATCCCACGAGGAACGAGGACTCCATGGACCCGGAATTACAAATACTCCCTGCCCTTGTGTTTCTGCTCCTCTACGAACAACAGCTACGTAGGCGCAGAAGACACCGGTGAGTACTGCACCTACGACACGGGGAGGGGGGAGGCAAAAGTTAGGGGGACACCCACCAAACACCCCCACCCTCGCATATTACAACATACACACCAATGCATTCACAAAAATCACAGTAACAACCCACAATCCCCCCAGAAGAATGAAAAGACAATGCGAAATTCGGTCAAACATTATAATGTGCCAATATACATGTCATACAAAAATATAGAGATATATATTTGAAAATCACTCATAATTATATACAATATGAGAAGTAGTGCAGATATGTACACAACAATGTCCATGCACCAACAGTCCAAAAATGCATGGGTGAGGCCCACAAACAACACCTGACCACAATCGGAGAGAACACTGCCGGGGCATCAGATAGAAATACTACAGGCACCTCAAGGGGAAGGAAAAGGGGGGCACCTCAGCCAGATGATTGCAAAGCCAGATCCACGACGGGGCTCCATGCCCATTGATGTATCCTGGGGAGTGCAAAGCCACAGTCTATCAAGTCTCTACAATGGGTGGGTTGCCCACTGTGCCATCCTGGGAGTGCAAAGCCACAGTCTCTCAAGTCTCTACAGTGGGTGGGTTGCCCACTGTGCCATCCTGGGGAGTGCAAAGCTAGAATCTCTCAAGTCTCTACAGTGGGTGGGTTGCCCACTGCCATATCCTGGGGAGTGAAAAGCCACAGTCTCCCAAGTCTCTACAGTGGGTGGGTTGCCCACTGTTCAATCCTGGGGAGTGCAAAGCCACAGTCTCACAAGTCTCTACAGTGGGTGGGTTGCCCACTGTTCAATCCTGGGGAGTGCAAAGCCACAGTCTCTCAAGTCCCTACAGTGGGTGAGTTGCCCACTGTGCCATCCTAGGGAGTGCAAAGCCACAGTCTCTCAAGTCTCTACAGTGGGTGGGTTGCCCACTGTGCCATCCTGGGGAGTGCAAAGCCACAGTCTCTCAAGTCTCTACAGTGGGTGGGTTGCCCACTGTTCAATCCTGGGGAGTGCAAAGCCACAGTCTCTCAAGTCTGTACAGTACGTGGGTTGCCCACTGTGCCATCCTGGGGAGTGCAAAGCCACAGTCTCTCAAGTCTCTACAGTGGGTGGGTTGCCCACTGTGCCATCCTGGGGAGTGCAAAGCCACAGTCTCTCAAGTAGATGCAGTTCTCTACTGGTACTGGGTGGGACTGGTGCCCATACTGGATGAGTCTCCCCGTGAAAGTTCATGTCCTGTCACTGTCCCAGCTGCACATGGGATAAGGATGCCTGATGTGGCGGCCTTTTCATTCCTACACGGTGCTTGCCCTGTTCAGCGGTCTTCACCATGGCGGTCTTTCCCCTGTTCAGCGGTGCTTTGCCATGGCGGTCTTTGCCCTGTTCAGCGGTCTTCACCATAACGGTCTTTGCCCTGTTCAGTGGTCTTCACCAAGGCGGTCTTTGCCCTGTTCAGTGGTGCTTTGCCATGGCGGTCTTTACCCTGTTCAGCGGTGCTTTGCCATGGTGGTCTTTGCCCTGTTCAGCGGTGCTTTGACATGGCGGTTCTGGACTGTTCAGCGGTGCTTTGCCATGGCGGTCTGTGCCCTGTTCAGCGGTGCTTTGAAATGTCAGTTCAGGACTGTTCACCGGTGCTTTGCCATCGCGGTCTTTGCCCTGTTCAGCGGTGCTTTGCCATGGCGGTCTTTGCCCTGTTCAGCGGTCTTCACCATGGCGGTCTTTGCCCTGTTCAGCGGTGCTTTGACATTTGTGTGTGGCATGACGATCTCTACACTGGGCATTGGTGTGTGGCATGACGTTCTCTACACTGGGCATTGGTGTGTGGCATGATGTTCCATCATTGCCCAGCGGGGCTGTGGCAGCTGGGGCCCACCAGGGCACTGACTCCGGGAGTGGTCTCAGGACCAGTGACGATACTTGAGCCCTCCTGGGCTGTGACTCCGGCGGTGGTCTATGGACCAGTGACAATACTTGGGCCCTCCTGGGCTGTGACTCCGGCGGTGGTCTCCTGACCAGTGACGATACTTGAGCCCTCCTGGGCTGTGACTCTGGCGGTGGTCTCTGGACCAGTGACAATACTTAGGCCCTCCTGGGCTGTGACTCCGGCGGTGTTCTCTGGACCAGTCGCGACGGTGCTGGCGGTTGTGTTTGGACCGCCGGAAATGATGGTGCACTTCTCCACCGTGACACTCACAACAGGCTGGCAAGGCTTCCTCTGGACCTTCCCCACCTTTGGTGGAGTCACAGCTGACTCACCAATCCCCTTCGAACCCATGTCAGTTGTTGTCCCACCAGGAGTCTTAACACGGTCCCGTCGTCCACTCTCCAATTTTAGAGCCTTTACAGGGGGTGGGCTGCCAGTGCCTTGGCTCCGGGTCCTACTCCCTGCCCTAGTGGCCGGTGCACTCCACAAGGGAGGGACAGTTTCTGACGAACACTGGGATGGGTAGCTGGAGGGGGTCTGGGAGTGGAGGAAGAGGAGGTGGTTGTCGGAGGTGTTACTTTAGCTGTTTTGGGTGCAGGTGCAGGTACAGGAGGCTGTCGTGAGGTGGATGGATGTTGGGTGAGTGATTGCCGGCGTTTGTGTACTTTGGGAGGGGGCGTCACAGACACACTGGGAGAGGACACAGGGGACGTGTAAATGGCAGTGGAGGTGGTGAGTGCAGGTGAGTGGCTTGTGGTGCGGGGTGTCCTGGTGCGATTCCTGGTGCCTGTAGATGTGGTGCATGCAGGTGTGTGTGTAGACGACACTGAGAGGGAGGAGGGAGAAGAGGAGGAGGGGAACACAGTGGAGACAGTGGATGTTGCTGTGTCTGTATGGGTGTGATGCTTGTGTGAGTGCCTATGGGATGTGTGGTGCCTATGTTTGCTTGAGCTACTTTTGGGTGTTGACTTGTGTGCATGCTGGTCTGTAGGTGTGCTTGGGATGGGCTGGGGTACAGGGGATTGGGTCTGGGTGGAGGAAGTTGGAGGGGGGAGTCTCGACACAGGGACAATGGCTGCCATCAGTGCTGAGGCCAGAGATTGCAGGGTTCGCTGAAGGACAGCCTGACCAGAATGAATGCCCTCCAGGAATGCATTACTGTGTTGCAACTCTCGTTCTACACCCTGGATGGCATTCACAATGGTAGACTGCCCTACAGTGAGTGACCTGAGGAGGTCAATGGCCTCCTCACTGAGGGCAGCAGGGGTGACTGGGGCAGGGCCTGAGGTGCCTGGGGCGAAGGTGATGCCCACCCTCCTGGGTGAGCGGGCACGGGACGAACGCTGAGGGGCTGCTGGGAGGGCGGCTATACCTGTAGAAGTGGGGCGCACAGATGGTGCCGGCACCATAGGGGAGCTCCCATCGGCAGACGAGTCCGTGTCTCTGGTTGGTGATCCGGTTGCCGACGTGAAGCTCCCCTCGCCCTCCATCCCACTGGTGCATTCAGAGTCCATGGTGTGGCCCTCCATGGCCATGTGGGATGCAGCTCCCTCGTGCTCCGGTGCCACTGTACCTCCGCCTATTGATGCTGATGTACAAAAGGACAGGGAGAGCAGGAAAAGGGGGGGGAGACAGAAGAAAGAGAGTTTTAGTGCATGGCATTCCGCTACCGTTGGCGGATAAGACAGACGCAGCAGCCCCCTGCATTACGCCGGGTTCCTCCACTCTACACACGCAATTTCTGGGTTATGGCCTACATGGCAATGGTGGACATCTGCGCACATGGATGCCACAGGGGCAACTATACCTCAACTTGGCACTCTGCTGAGGTGGGGTTGAGTGCCACATGGCCTACATTACGGAGGGGCCTTGCCTACCTAACTCGCCCTGACCTAGGGACACCCACAGCCCACCTCCCCCACCCAGACACCTCCACTGCACGCAAAGTCAGCAGAATGAGGTTGTACTCACCCCCTTGTGTCTGCTGTGATGTCCTCAAGCGCCCATCCAACTCCGGGTAGGCCACCGCCAGGATCCGGAACATCAGGGGGGTCATGGTGCGATGTGCACCCCTCCCACGTTGGGAGGCCATCCCCAGCTGAGCCTCCGCCGTCTTCTTGCTGCAGCGGCGAATGTCCTCCCATCTCTTCCGGCAGTAGGTGCCCTGTCTCTGGTGGGCCCCCAGGGTCCGGACCTCCTTGGCGATGGCACGCCAGATGTCCCTCTTCTGGTGGGCGCTGACCTACATGACATGCACAAGGGAAGAGGAACAGTCATTACCAACTGCACCGTCGTTGTGAGTAGCCCCCTCCCTACTCTGGCCAGGTGGCCTATTCATTCCATGCATTAATGTTCTTAGAACTCTGCCCCCTTACCTCCTCCACCCAGCCCTCTCCACCCAGGCCTAGCCAATACAACGTGCTCCCTGTGTACTAACTTGTTGGTCTGGAGGACCGTAGAGTAGCGTGTACTGGGGGAGGACCCCATCCACAAGTTTCTCCAACTCCTGTGCAGTGAAGGCAGGGGCCCTTTCCACAGACGCAGCAGCCATCGTCGCTTCCAGACCGAGGTCACAGCAGGACTAGCAGTGTAGGTCCTCTCCTGTCGAAGGTCAGGTATCTAGTAATTGAACAGATAGAAAATGGCGGTGACGTCCGCGGCGGTGACGTCCGCAGCGGTGCGCATCATCACCGCCGGCGCACCTGTTCATTGGCTCCTGGGACCCATAGGGTCCAATGTTAACCAATGCAGCATTGCGCCGCAGTCTACGACCGCCTACCACGACGGTGTCCAACACCAGCGCAGTTACCCCACAATCCCATTGTCCCAGTTTAGAGGTCAGGCAGCCGCCATTTCAGGGGCCCACATGGCTTCATTTACTACTGCATCACACATAGCTAGGCCTCCACTCAACACACATACAGGAAGGGTTTTTTGTCTGGTGTAGTCTTGTGTGTAACTGTGGGTACATACCTGGAGGAATAGTGACTGGTTCTTCGCTGTTGTCCTTCGTAGGCACTGTCAGCTGGGACATATGAGAAGATGGCGGAATCCTCCGGTGTACCGACCGCTGGTGGACCTGTTGACAATGGAAGAAAGACATGTCGTTGTCACCTACCGGTTTGACCGTGCCACTATCCAGGAGCCAGACCTGATGTCACCGATCCGCCATCCGACTGGAAACCCCCCTGACATGCAGGTTCTGTCAGTGCTCCATTTCCTTGCAAGTGTGTCATTTCAGACAACCATGGCATCAGGGATGTCCCAGCCTATGTTTTCCACCGTGTTGTCCAGAGTGTTGTCTGCCCTTCTGAATCACGTAAGGAGATACATCATTTTCCCTCAGGTGGAGGATTTGCCTACAGTGAAAGGTGACTTCTATGCCCTTGGACATATCCCCAACATCATAGGTGCCATTGATGGGACCCATGTAGCTCTGGTCCCCCCCACAGGAGTGAACAGGTGTACAGGAACAGGAAGAATTATCATTCGATGAATGTCCAGATGGTCTGTTTGGCAGACCAGTACATCTCGCAGGTAAATGCTATGTTCCCTGGCTCTGTGCATGACGCTTACGTCCTGCGGAATAGCAGCATCCCTGATATGATGGGTCAACTGCAGAGGCACCGTGTATGGCTATTGGGGGACTCTGGTTACCCCAACCTTTCCTAGCTATTGACCCCAGTGAGGAATCCCAGGACCAGGGCAGAGGAACGGTACAATGATGCCCATGGGCGGACTAGGAGGGTGATCAAACGCACCTTTGGCCTCCTGAAGGCCAGGTTCAGTTGCCTCCATATGACAGGTGGATCCCTATTCTACTCAACAAAGAAGGTGTGCGACATCATCATCGCCTGCTCGATGCTCCATAATTTGGCTTTGCGACGCCAGGTGCCTTTTCTGCAGGAGGATGATCCAGATGACGGTGTTGTAGCAGCTGTGGAGTCTGTGGAGCCTGTGGACAGTGATGAGGATGAAGCTTAGGTAGAAGAAAACGACAACAGGGAGTCAGTCATACAGCAATATTTCCAGTGACACACAGGTGAGAACATTTTCTGGTTTAACATTACATTAACTTTCTCACGTCTACCTCTATCCTGTTTGTCGATTTCAATCACTATTTGTTAACTGAGTTGTACCCTTCCATTACGGTTTCACAGGTGCGGTAACCTACGTGTCAACTGCTTGCATCCTTCAAGGGCTTGTGATGTGTGACATAGGTATGTTAGCCTTACAATGGTACAGCCATTATGACACTGTCATTGATAGTACAAAGTACAAAATCATAGACTGACTCCAGATTGTTTTGTGTTTCAAGGGTGTTTATTTAAGTGCTCAAAAAATTAAGGGGGGTTGTAAAATGGTGATGGGGGATGGTGGAGGAATGTCCATGGCAGAGTCCAGTCTATTAGTCTCACAGGTGCACTGCCCATCTGGGCATAGGAAGTGGAGCTGAGGCAGTTCGAATATGGACAGGGTAACAAAGTGGGACAGTGGGAGGACAATCAGGGTGGTCTTATTTCCTGGCGGGGGTCTTGCCATCTTGCTCTGTCCTGTTCCTGGATCTCAGGGAACGCTAGCATGGTGGTTGTCCGTCTGCAGGGGGTGGGGTGCTGGTGTGGGGGTCCTGTGGCGGGGCGTCTTGTCCAATAGAGCCGGCGGAGGTGGTGGGCATTTCATCGTCCTGGCTAGTGTCAGGGGCCCCTTGGAGTGCCACGGTGTCCCTCAAGGTCTGCTGTATGTCCTTCAGCACCCCTACGATGGTGCCCAGGGCGGAGCCGATGGTCCTGAGCTCCTCCCTGAACCCCAAATACTGCTCCTCCTGCAGGGTCTCCTGAAACTTGTCCAGGACCGTTGCCATCGTCTCCTGGGAGTGGTGGTAGGCTCCCATGATGGAGGAGAGGGCCTTGTGGAGAGTTGGTTTCCTTGGCCTGTCCTCCCTCTGTTGCACAGCAGCCCTCCCAGTTCCCCTATGTTCCTGTGCCTCCGTCCCCTGGACCGTGTGCCCACTACCACTGCCCCCAGGTCCCTGTTGTTGTTGGGGTGGTGGGTTACCCTGGGTGCCCTGTAGTGGTGGACACACCACTGATTGGCCTGTCCTGGGTAGGGGGGTTTGGGCCCGCTGGGTGGGTGCTGTGCTGGTGTTACCAGAGGGTGGAAGGTCGGTGTTGGGCTGTGCCTGTGCAAGGGGAACCAACTGTCCTGAGGCCCACGATGGTCCGGGCTGGTCATCAAGATCCAGTAGGGCAGAGCTGCTGTCATCACTGTGGGCCTCTTCTGGGGGTGGAGTGGTGTTGTCTGGACCCTCTGGTGTGGTGACGGTCCTTCGGGTTCCTGCAGGGGCATAAGAGCATGATTATTGCATGTGTGTGTGTAATGGTGTGCAATGGGTGGGTGTGCGTGTACCACAGTGCAAGCATTCCTTTGTGGGGCCTTGTGTGATTTTGGTTGGGGGGGTGTTCTGGGTATGTGCAGTGAGCATGCTTTGGTGAGGGGTGACCATGCTTAGTTGTGTCATGCAGGGCTTGGTGTTGGGATGGGTGGTTTGTGTTCTGGGTACATTAGTGAGGATTTGGAGTGATAGGGGAGGGGGTGAGGGTGGGGGTGTGTGATAGCATGCAGGTAGGGTGGGGGATCTGATAGTTAAGATTTGACTTACCAGTGTCCCATCCTCCACCGACTCCTCCGAGGCCCTCAGGATGCAAGATGGTCAAGACTTGTTCCTCCAATGTTGTTAGTTGTGGGGGAGGAGGTGGGGGTCCGCCGCCAGTCCGCTGCAGCGCGATGTTGTGCCTGGAGACCGTGAAACGCACCTTCCCCCGTAGGTCGTTCCACCTCTTCCTGATGTCCTCCCTATTTCTTGGGTGCTGTCCCACGGCGTTGACCCTGTCCACTATTCTGCGCCATAACTCCATCTTCCTAGCTATTGATGTGTGCTGTACCTGTGATGGTGTTGTGTGCCTCTGTGTGATTGGGTTGTCAATTGCTGTGCTGTCTCTCTGGCCTTCTTTCAGAATTTGTGGTCGTAGGGGTTTGTGGGTGATGTGGGTGTGTGTTTTATATTGTGTTGGGTGTGTGGGAGTGGTGTGTGTATGTGTATCAGGTATGTGTAATTCGAATTGTCCAATGTGGCGGTGTTTTGGAGATGTGTGTACCGCCAATGGAATACCGCGACTGAAAGACAGCTGCGTGGATTCGTGGGTCGTAATAGCATGGGCGTGTTTCTGTTGGCGTGGAGGTGGAGGATTTGTTTCCGCATGTTTATCGCTGACCTTTGGTGTGGCGGTGTTGTGTGGGTGTCTGAATTTCGGCGGATTCCGAGATGTGTGTCATAATAGCTGTGGAGGTCTACCGCGGCTGCGGCGGAGTATTGGCGGTCTTCTGCACGGCGGTAAGCAACTTTTACCACCAATGTTGTAATGACCCCCTAAGGGTGTCCAAGATACTCCACCCCAAGACCCTGAAAAGTAGGAGTAAAGTTACCCTACTACCCCAGAAAGACAGTAAAGTTGAGATAGGGGATTCTGCAAAGACAACAACTGACTGCAAAGCACTGAAGACAGATTACTGGACCTGATGACTTGCAAAGGAAGGGGACCAAGTCCAAGAGTCACGCAAGTGTCCAGGGAGGGCAGGAGCCCACTAAACCCTGGATGAAGGTACAAAAGAGCTGCCTCTGGGTGGAAGAAGCTGAAGATTCAGCAACAATGGAAGGTGCCAGGAACATCTCCTTTGGTCAGAAGATGTCCCAGGGTGTGCTGCAGGAGGCAGAGTTCCTTCCATGCAGAAAGACTGCAAACAAACCTTGCTAGCTGCAAGAGTCGCGATTGAAGATTATGGGGATTGCCAGGGCCCAGGTAGGACCAGGAGGTTGCCCCTTCGAAGAAGAGATACAAGGGGGGCTCAACAACAGAGAGAGTCCATGCAGAAGCAGCAAGCACCCGCAGAAGCACTTGAACAGGTGTTCAAGAAATCTGAGCATGGGGGTCGTCTCAGCACAACAAAAGAGGATCCCACAAAGTCAGAGGTCAACTCAGCGAGTTGGGCAATGCAGGATGGAGTGCTGGGGACCTGGGCTGTGCTGTGCACGAAGGAAGTCTTGCAAAAGTGCACAAAAGCCCTAGCAGCTGCAGATCACGCAATACACAGGATTGCTGTCTGGCGTGGGGAGGCAAGGACTTACCTCCACCAAATTTGGACAGAAAGACCACTGGACCGTCGGGGTCACTTGGATCCAGCTCCTGTGTTCCAGGTACCAAGCTCGTCAAGATGAGAGGGAACCCAGAGGACCAGTGATGCAGAAGTTTGGTACCTGTGGTAGCAGGGGGAAGATTCCGTCGACCCACGGTAGATTTTTTCTTGGCTTCCAGTGTAGGGTGAAGGCAGACAGCCTCAGAGCATGCACCACCAGGAAACAGTCGAGAAATCTGGCAGGAGGGCAGAAACCTGTCTGAGGGTTGGCAGCAGCGGTAGCTGCACAGAAAACTGCGGAGAGCTAGTTTGGCAGTACCCAGGGTCCATGCTGGAGCCCCGGGGATGCATGGGATTGGCACCCGAATACCAGATTTGGCTTGGGGAGACAATTCCATGATCTTAGACATGTTACATGGCAATGTTTGGAGTTGCCATTGTGAAGCTACACATAGGTATTGACCTATATGTAGTTCACACGTGTAATGGTGTCCCCGCACTCACAAAGTTTGAGGAAATTGCCCTGAACAATGTGGGGGCACCTTGGCTAGTGCCAGGGTGCCCTCACACTTAGTAACTTTGCACCTAACCTTCACTAAGTGAGGGTTAGACATATAGGTGACTTATAAGTTACTTAAGTGCAGTGCAAAATGGCTGTGAAATAACGTTGACGTTATTTCACTCAGGCTGCAGTGGCAGTCCTGTGTAAGAATTGTCTGACCTCCCTATGGTTGGCAAAATAAATGCTGCAGCACATAGGGATCTCCTGGAAGCCCAATACCCTGGGTACCTAGGTACTATATACTAGGGGATTATAAGGGTGTTCCAGTGTGCCAATCAGAATTGGTGAAAATAGTCACTAGCCTACAGTAAAAGCAGAGAGAGCATAAACACTGAGGTTCTGGTTAGTAGAGTCTCAGTGATACAGTTAGGCACCACACAGGTCTAACATTTTCTGAACCTCTTCTTTAATGCAGTCCCTGACATGGTCATGCAGCCTATAAATCCAACTTTTGACAGCTAAATTGTCTCCAGTAATGATAGCATGCTCACACCAAGTAGTGGTACCTGGTATCTGTGAGGGGAGTTCAGAAAACGGACTTAAGATATTTACACAGTTGTCCTTCTGCTCAGCAGTATGACAATCTGCAAGTAGTACTCCCTCCACTAAGCCATCAGCTTCAGTGGTGGAGAAGAGATCAGGGAGAAGGTCACTCTCTCCTTCCTGTTTCTCATCAGTTGCCATGAGCAGGGTGAGATCGGCCCTGTCATAGTAGGGTTTTAGGTGGTTCACATGGAGAGCCTTAAGGGGACTCCTGGCAGTGTCCAGGTCTATCAAGTAGGTAACCTCACCCTTTTTCTCAACAATTAGATGGGGTCCACTCCATTTGTCATGGAGTGCTCTTGGTGCCACAGGCTGCAATGCCCACACCTTCTGTCCTGGGTGGTACTGGATCAGAACAGCCTTCTGGTCATGCCATTGATTTTGCAGCTCCTGGCTGGCCTGGATGTTTTTACTGGCCTTTTTCATGTACTCAGCCATTCCTGATCTTAGACCAAGTACATAGTCCACAATGTCCTGTTTAGGAGCTTTTAAAGGTTGTTCCCAACCCTCCTTAACAAGTACAAGGGGACCTCTCACAGGGTGCCCAAATAGGAGTTCAAAGGGGCTGAAGCCCACTCCTGTTTGGGGTACCTCCTTGTAAGCAAAGAGGAGGCAAGGTAACAGGATATCCCATCTTCTTCTGAGTTTTTCAGGGAGTCCCATTATCATACCTTTGAGAGTTTTATTAAACCTCTCAACCAGACCATTTGTTTGTGGATGATAAGTAGTAGTGAACTTGTATGTTACACCACACTCCTTCCACATTGCTTTGAGGTATGCAGACATGAAGTTACTACCTCTGTCTGATATCACTTCCTTAGGGAAGCCCACTCTGGAAAAGATTCCCAGGAGGGTCTTTGCCACTGCAGGAGCTGTAGTGGTCCTTAAGGGGACTGCTTCAGGGTACCTAGTGGCATGGTCCACTACAGCAAGGATAAACCTATTGCCTGAATCTGTTGGAGGGTCAAGGGGGTGAACTATGTCAACCCCTACCCTTTCAAACGGCACCCCAACCACAGGAAGTGGAATTAAGGGGGCCTTTGGATTGCCACCAGTCTTGGCATTGGCTTGGCAGGTCACACAATAGTGGTGTCCTCTGACATATGAGGCCAGTGAAACAGGGAAACAAGTCTGTCCCAAGTTTTACTTTGGTCCAAATGCCCAGCCAAAGGAATGTCATGTGCCAAGGTAAGAAGAAACTCCATATACTGCAAAGGGATGACCAATCTCCTAGCAGCTCCAGGTTTAGGGTCCCTTGATTCAGTATACAGGAGGTTGTCTTCCCAATACACCTTATGGCTATCACTGAGATCCCCATTCTGCTGTTTGACAGCTTGCTGTCTTAAACCCTCTAGTGTGGGACAGGTCTGCTGTGCCATACTCAGCTTTTCCCTAGCAGGCCCCCCTGCACCCAAAAGCTCAGCAGTGTCTGCTGCCAGCTCCTCTGGTGTAGGTTCTGCACAGGGAGATGATTCCTCTTCCTCAAAAGGTGAATCTTCTGGAGAGGGAGGGATGGTGGCCAAGGATTTACCCTTACTACTCCTAGCTTTTAGGAGCACTTGGTCCATTGTTCCAGGATCCACGTTTCCTTGTCCTTTTTGCTTTTTTGCCTCAGCCCTTGTCAAACCAAAAATATGCCCAGGAATGCTCAGCACTGCTGCATTAGCCTCCAACTCCACCTCAGCCCAAGCTGATATCTCCAAATCTTTGCCTAGTAATCAATCTACAGGTAATTCAGTGGCTACCACAACTTTCTTTGGACCAGTAACCCCCCCCCCCTCCAGTTGAGATTCACAACAGCCATGGGGTGCCTAAGTGTGTTATTGTGAGCATCAGTCACCTGGTACTGCTGACCAAGTAGGTGTTGATCAGGGTGAACTAGTTTCTCTATAACCATAGTTACACTGGCTCCTGTGTCCCTGTAGGCCTCAACCTCAATACTATTGATTAGGGGAAGTTGCTTGTACTTACCAATATTAAGGGGACAAGCAACCAAGGTGGTAAAGTCAGTGCTACCATCAGAGACTAAAACAGCCTCTATGGTCTCCCTAACAAGACCAACCCCAACTACACTGCCAATAGTGAGCCCAGCTACAGCCTTGGATTGGCTATTTGTAGTAGACGTCCCACCACCACTGCTATTACTAGGGGCACTAGAGGTTGCAGTTGGGGTTGTGGTAGTAGGAGCCTTGGTGTTTTTCTTTGGACATGTGGCATCACTTGCCCAATGGCCTTTTGCTTTACATAAATAACATGATTGTGAGAAGAGGATTTGGACCCACAACCCCCAGAGGATTTTTGTGGGCCTGATGAAGACTCAAAATGCTTTTTTTCCTTGTCCCCACCCTTGTTAGAAGAGTTACCATCCTTCTTCTTGCCATCCTTGTCACCCCCTGTATGATCTTTTCTGTTCACTCTTGTTCTGACCCATTTGTCTGCCTTCTTTCCCAATTCTTGGGGAGAGGTCAGATCTGAGTCTACCAAGTACTGGTGCAACACATCAGACACACAATTGTTCAAAATATGCTCTCTCAGGATTAGATCATACAGGCTTTCATAGTCAGTCACCTTACTGCCATGTAACCAACCCTCCAATGTTATAATTTAATAGCGATTAGATTAAGCATTAGGAGAAGACATCTTGTATTTAGCAACTATTGTGAACATTTCGCGGAATCCATTTTGTATTCATGGCAGCCATTTTCTCTGCCATGTGCTCGCCATGTGCTCTGTCCTACCTTTCTGTTAACTACTCTTGAAAATCTGTCTAGTGACAAGTTATATTTAGCATCTCCCACTTTTGCACATGCCCAGTAAGATCTGCAGCTGTTAGTAATCAGTAACAGACAGTAATGTGTCAACTAGTCCTTGAAAACTGTTAGCCCCTCCTACCAGTCGCTGTGCATTTCCATATGACCTTATATGTATGTAAGTCATGCTTCTATAATTGTACCACCTTCTTTTAGCCCCTGCGTGGGTATAAGAGGACCATGCTCTCTTAGTTCAGTGTGCTACTTCAAACATTACCAGAGGGTGCTGTTTGAACTGTAGTACCACCTCATGAGGTTTAATAAACTTTGTCTTTTATTTCAGTTTCTGTGACAACTTCTTACTATATGGTCTGAGGACTTTGTGCAGAGAAGGGTGAACCCCTTGCACTAGTAGGCCTTGCTGAGGCTTACTTCGACAAATTGGCGCCTGAACAGGGACTTATCGGCGACTCGGACGGCCGGACGGATTGGTTGCGACGAATGATTGGGATCTTGCTGCGGACGATCAATGCCTGAGGAGACCCGAGTCTTGGTAACCACAGCGTTTTTCTCTGCTAAACTTTGGCGGTCATTACAACATTGGTGGTAAAAGCTGCTTACCGCCGTGCAGAACACCGCCAACATAACGCCGTGGCCGTGGAATTCCGCCACCGCTATTATGACCCACATCTCTGAATCCACCAAAAGTCAGACACACACACAAGTCCGCCACACCAAAGGTCAGTGATAAACTGGCGAAAAAAAAACCTCCACCGTCACGCCAACAGAAATACGCCCACACTATCAGGACACACGAATCCATGCGGCGGTCTTTCAACCGCGGTATTCCATTGGCGGTACACACCTCTGCGCTCAAAATACACACACATCTCCAAAACATAGCCACATTGGACAATTCGAAATACACACACCTGAGACACATACACACACCACTCCCACACACCCAATACAATATAAAACACACACCCACATCACCCACAAACCCCTACAACCAAAGATTTGGAAATAAGGCCAGAGAGAGACACCACCATCCACAAACTAGCATCCACAGTCACTCAACACCATCACCCACACAATTTCCACGCACAAAACACCACACACCACTACATATCACCACACTTATCACCACACACTCCACCCCACACATCACTTACACCACCCCATGGCACGGCAAAGACACCCCAGGTTCTCGGAGGAGGAGCTCAGGGTCATGGTGGAGGAAATCGTCTGGGTAGAGCCACAGCTATTTGGAGCACAGGTGCAGCACACCTCAATTGCAAGGAAGATGGAGCTATGGAGAAGAATAGTCGACAGGGTCAACGCAGTGGGACAACACCCAAGAAATCGGGGCGACATCAGGAAGAAGTGGAATGACCTACGGGGGAAGGTGCGTTCCGTGGTCTCAAGACACTTGGCGGTTCAGCGGACTGGCGGCGGACCCCCACCTCCTCCCCCACAACTAACAACATGGGAGGAGCAGGTCTTGGCGATTCTGTATCCTGAGGGCCTCGCAGGAGTCGGTGGAGGAATGGACTCTGGTAAGTCAAACCTTTACTAATATATCCCCCACCCTTCCTGCATGCCATCACAAACTCCTACCCGCACCCTCACCCTCAGCACTCCACCAACTCACATATACCCCTCTATCACAAACCACCCATCCCAACACCAAGCCCTGCATGCAACCCCAACGCATGGACACCCATCACTAAAGCATGCCCACTGCACATACCCATACAACCCCCTAAACCGTCATCACACAAGTCCCCACATAGGAATGCAAGCACTGGGGTACACCGGTCACCCACCCATTGCCCACCATGACACACACAGATGCAATAATTAAGCTTTTACACCCCTGCAGGACCACTACCCAACGTCACCAGACAGGAGGGTCCAGACATCTCCACCCCACCCACAGAAGAGGCCCACAGTGATGACAGCAGCTCTGCCAACTGGATCAAGATGATCATCCCGGACCATCGTGGGCCTCAGGACAGTCGGTTCCCCTCGCACAGGCACAGGCCACCACAGACCTTCCACCCTCTGGTAACACCAGCACAGCACCCACCCAGCGAGCCCATACCTCCGTACCCAGGACACGTCAATCAGCTGTGTGTCCACCACTACAGGGAACCCAGGAAAATCCCCCACCCCAACGACAACAGGGACCTGGGGGCAGTGGCAGTGGGCACACAGTCCAGGGGACGGAGGCCCAGGAACACAGAGGAATTGGGAGGGCTGCTGTGTGACATGGGGCGGACAGGACAAGGGAACCCACTCTCCACGAGGCCCTTTCCTCCATCACAGGAGCATACCACCACTCCCAGGAAACGATGACAACGGTCCTGGCCAAGTTTCAGGAGACCCAGCGCATGCAGGAGGAACAGTATCTGGGGTTCAGGGAGGAACTCAGAACCATCAGCTCCACCATGGGCACCATCGTAGGGGTGCTGAAGGAAATACTAAACACCAGGAGGGACACTGTGGCACTCCAAGGGGCCCCTGACACTAGCATGGACGATGATCTGCCCACTACCTCCGCCGGCGCTAGTGGACAGGAGGCACCGCCACAGGACCACCTCACCAGCACCCCACCCCCTGCAGATGGAGAACCACGCCGCAAGCGGTCCCTGAGATCCAGGAACAAGACAAAGCATGATGCCAAGACCCCCCCCAAGAAATGAGACCACCCTGATTGTCATCCCACTGTCCCACTTTGTCACCCTGTCCATATTGGAACTGCCCCAGCTCCACTTCCTATGCCCATATGGGCAATGCACCTATGAGACAAATAGACTGGACTCTGCCATGGACACTCCTCTGCCATCACCCCTCACCATTTAACTTCCACCTCCAATATTTTGCTTTTAAATAAACACACCTAAAACACCAAGATCTGGAGTCTGTCTGTGATTTTGAAATAGTGTATTTGCAATTACAGTGAAAACATTTCCAGGAAATAGTAATGTCAACATACCTATGTCACACAGCGCTAGTCCATGAGGAATCTAAGCAGATGACACACGTTGGGACCCACACCTGTGAAACAGTAAGGGAAAGTGACAACTCAGTGACCATACACTGGGTGAAATCGACAGACAGGATAGAGGTAGAAGTGTAAAAGTACTTGTAGTAGGCAGGAATGTATTCTCACCTGTGTTTCACTGGAAATATTGCTGGATGACTGCGTCCCTGTTGTCAATGTCTTCTTCCTCTGCTTCCTCTTCATCACTGTCCACAGGCTCCACAGCTGCCACAACACAGCCATCTGGATCATCCTCCTGCAGAAAAGGCACCTGTCGTCGCAAAGCCAAATTATGAAGCATACAGCAGGCCACGATGATCTGACACACCTTCTTTGGTGAGTAGAATAGGGATCCACCTGTCATATGGAGGCACCTAAACCTGGCCTTCAGAAGGCAGAAGGTGCGTTTGATTACCCTCCTCGTCCGCCTGTGGGCCTCATTGTAGCGTTCCTCTGCCCTGGTCCTGGGATTCCTCACTGGGGTCAGTAGCCATGACAGGTTGGGGTAACCAGAGTCCCCTAATAGCCACACCCGGTGCCTCTGTAGTTGACCCATCACATAAGGGATGCTGCTATTCCGCAGGATGTAGGCTTCATGCACTGAGCCAGGGAACATTGCATTCACATGGGAGATGTACTGGTCTGCCAAACATACCATCTGTACATTCATGGAATGATAACTCTTCCGGTTCCTGTACACCTGTTCACTCCTGTGGGGGGGTACCAAAGCCACCTATGATGTTGGGGATATGTCCAAGGGCATAGAAGTCACCTTTCACTGTAGGCAAGTCTTCCACCTGACGGAAAACGATGTAGCTCCGCATGTGTTTCAACAGGGCAGACAATACTCAGGACAACACGTTGGAAAACATTGGCTGGGACATCCCTGATGCTATGGCCACAGTTGTTTGAAAAGACCCACTTGCAAGGAAATGGAGCGCTGATAGCACCTGCACTTGAGGGGGGATTCCTGCGGGATGGCGGATTGCTGACATCAGGTCTGGCTCCAACTGGCTATACAGTTCCTGGATTGTGGCACGGTCAAACCTGTAGGTGATGATCAAATGTCTTTCCTCCATTGTTGACAGGTCAACCAGCGGTCGGTACACCGGAGGATTCCGCCATCTCCTCACATGTCCCAGCGGATGGTGCCTATGAAGGACAACAGCGAGCAAAGAGTCAAACAACTCAGAGGTATGTACCCACAGTATGCACAGAACACCAATCATACACAAAATGTGGCCTGTATGTGTGTTGAGACTAGGCCTAGGTATGTGTGACGCAGTTGGTAATTAGGCCATGTGGGCCCCTGAAATGGCGGCTGCCTGACCTCTAAAGCGGGACAATGGGATGTGAGGTAACTGCGCTGGCGTTGTACACCGTCGCGGTAGGCGGGCGAAGACTGCGGCGCAATGCTGTATTGGTTAACATTGGACCCTATGAGTCCCAGGAGCCAATGACGATGTATGTCGGCGGTGATGGTACGCACCGCCGTGGACGTGACTGCCGCGGACGTGACCGCCATTTTATAACTGTTTAATCACTCGATACCTGATCTTCGACAGGAGAGGACCTACACTGCAAGTGCTGCTGTGACCTCGGTCTGGAAGAGACAATGGCACGTGCGTCTGGGGAAAGGGCCCCTGCCTTCACTGCACAGGTGTTGGAGAAGCTCGTCGATGGGGTCCTCTCCCAGTACACGCTACTCTACGGTCCTCCAGACCAACAGGTAAGTACACAGGGAGCATGTTGTATTGGCTATGCCTGTGTGGAGAGGGCTGGTTGTAAGAAGTAAGGGGGCAGAGTTCTGAGTGCATGAAAGACGGTGAATGCATGTGCCACATGGCAAGGGTAGGGATGTGGGCCACTCACTTTAACGGTGCAGTTGGTACTGACTTCTCTTCTTCCCCTGTACATTTCATGTAGGTCAGCGCCCACCAGAAGAAGGATATTTGGCGTGCCATCGCCAAGGACGTCCGGACCCTAAGGGACCACCACAGACGGAGCACCCACTGCCGGAAGAAATGAGAGGACATTGGCCGCTGGAGCAAGAAGACGGAGGGGGCTCAGCTGGGGATGGCCTCCCAACGTGGGAGGGGTGCCCGTCGAACCATGACCCCCCTGATGTTCAGGATCCTGGCGGTGGCCTACCCTGAGTTGTATGGGAGCTTGAGGGCATCACAGCAGACACAAGGGGGTGAGTACACTATCATTCAGCTAACTTTGCACGCAGTGAAGGTGTCTGGGTGGTGGAGGAGGGCTGTGGGTTCCCCTAGGCCAGGGCGAGTTCCGTAGGCTAGGCCCATTCATAAGGCATGGCCCTGTGTCCCCCCACCCGACCTCTGTAGAGTGCCAAGTACAGCTATTCATGCCCCAGGGTCATCTATGTGTGCAGATGTCATCCATAGCCTTGTAGGCCATTTCCCAGGAATTGCACTGTAGAGCCCAACAGCGCAACATAGTGCAGACGGCTGCTGTGTCTGTATTATCCGCCAACGGTAGCCGTAAGCCATGCACTCAACCTGTCTTTCGTCTGTCCCCCCCCCCTTTTTTTGCAGTCTCCCTGTTCTTGTGTGCATTAGCATCATCAGACGGAGGTACAGTGGCACCGGAGCACGAGGGAGCTGCATCCCACATGGGCATGGAGGCCCACACTATGGACTCAGAATACACCAGTGGGATGGAGGGCGAGGGGAGCACCACAGCGGTCACAGGATCTGCAACCAGCAACACGGACTCGTCCTCTGATGGGAGCTCCCTTGTGGTGGCGGCAACATCTGTGCCCCCCACTTCAACAGGTACAGCCGCCACCCCCCTACCAGCACCGCCCTCCCAGCAGCCCCTCAGCATGTGCCCCGTGCCCGCTCACCCAGGAGGGTGGGCATCACCTTCGCCCCAGGCACCTCAACCCCTGCCCCTGTCACCTCTGCTGCCCTCAGTGAGGAGGCCATTGACCTCCTCAGGTCACTCACTGTTGGGCAGTCTACCATTTTGAATGACATCCAGGGTGTAGAAAGGGATTTGCAACACACAAATGCATTCCTGGAGGGCATTCATTCTGGTCAGGCTGCCATTCATCCAACCCTTCAAACTCTGGCCTCAGCACTGATGGCAGCCATTGTCCCTGTGTCTAGCCTCCCCCCTCCAACTTCCTCCACCCAGACCCAATCCCCTGTACCTCTGCCTATCCCAAGCACACCATCAGACCAGCCTGCACACACGTCAACACACAAGGGAAGCTCAGGCAAACATAAGCAACACACATCCCACAGACACTCATGGAAGCATCACACAGATGCAGACACACCAACATCCACTGCCTCCATTGTGTTCCCCTCCTTGTCGTCTCCCTCCTCCCTCCCAGTCTCGTCTACACTCACATCTGCATTCACTACCTCTACAGCCACTACGTCCCTCTCCAGCACACCCACCAGCAAACCCTCTCACATGCAGTCACCACCCCCACTACCATTCACATGTCCCCTGTGTCCTCACCCAGTGTGTCTGTGACGCCCCCTCCCAAGATACACAAACGCAGTCACACACCCACCCAACAGCCATCCACCTCACGACAGCCTCCAGCGCATGCACCTGCACCTAAATCCACAAAAGTTACACCTTCTACAACCACCACCTCTTCCTCCACTCCCAAACCCCCTCCAGCTACCCGTCTCAGTGTGTCCAAACAACTTTTCCTGTCCCCCATTAACCTATTTCCCACCCCCCTCCAACTCATAGGTCCCGTACTATAACCTCAGCCAAAAAATCTCCGGGACCAGTGGTGCCTGTTGTTACAGGTATGTGGAGTGCACCGGCCACCAGGCCAGCCAGTCTGTCACGGAGCCACAGCACAGCCAGTCCCCCCCCCCTGTGAAGCACCAGAAGTTGGACAGTGCCCGGCGGGAGAGGGGGAAGACTCCAGCCAGCCAAGCCGCTTACAGGGGTCCCGGGGGCAGTGACTCCTCCCAAGGTGGGGAAGGGGCAGAGGAAACCTACAAAGTCAGTGAGGAGCAGCACGGCGGAGAAGACCTTCATCATCCCCGCTGGCCGGGAGGCCACCGCCAGCCCCATCGTCGCTGCCCAGGAGGCCACCGCCAGCCCCATCGTCGCTCCCCAGGAGGCCACCGCCAGCCCCATCGTCGCTGCCTAGGAGGCCACCGCCAGCCCCATCGTCGCTGCCCAGGAGGGCCCTGCAAGCCACAGCCCAGCTGCCCAGGAGGGCCCCACAAGCCACAGCCCAGCTGCCCAGGAGGGCCCCACAAGCCACAGCCCAGCTGCCCAGGAGGGCCCCACAAGCCACAGCCCAGCTGACCCATGAAGGACCGCCAGCCACAGCCTAGCTGGGCAATGACGGACCGCCAGGGCAAGCACTGCTGAACAGGGCAAAGATCATCATGGCAAGCACCGCTGAACAGGGCAAGCACCGCTGAACAGGGCAAAGGCCACCATGGCAAGCACCGCTGAACAGGACAAGCACCGCTGAACAAGGCAAGCACCGCTGAACAAGGCAAGCACCACTGAACAGGGCAAGCACTGCTGAACAGGGCAAAGAACGCCATGGCAAGGACCGCTGAACAGGGCAAGCACGGCTGAACAGGACAAAGACCACCATGTCAAGCACCGCTAGCCCATTAGAGGCAGGGGCAGTGACGCAACTGGGACGGTCACAGGGTGAGTGCTGCACTCTGGGCACAAGTCCCCCTCCAGAACCAGTGGAGACATGCATCCACTACCTCTGTCCTGCACAGGATGAAGCACTCTGGGCACCAGTCCCCCTCCAGTACCAGTGGAGACATGCATTCACTACCTCTGTCCCGCACAGGATGAAGCACTCTGGACACAAAGCCCGCTCCAGAACCAGTGGAGAAAGGTATCCATGTGAGAGACTGCGGCGTTGCACTCCCCAGGATGGTACAGTAGCCAAACCACTCACTGGAGAGACTTGAGAGACTGTGGCTTTACACTCCCCAGGATGGTACAGTGGGCAAACCACCCAATGAAGAGACTTGAGAGACTGTGGCTTTGCACTCCCCAGGATTGATCAATGGGCATGGAGCCCCCTTGTGGATCTGGCGTGGTGCACTCATCCGGCTGAGGTGCCCCCCTTCCCTTCCCCCTGAGGTGCCTGTTGTATTTCTATCTGATGCCTCTGCAGTGTTCGCTCCGTCATGTTCGGGTATCTTGTGTGGGCCTCGCCCATGCATTTTGGGCCCAGTGGTCCACAGACTATGAATGATGCAAAACCTGCACTACAAATCGTGGTATAAATTTTGTTTATAGTGTACTGTATATATATATGTATATTTTTCCTTACTCAATTTTGATATATTACAATAGTTACACTCATTTCCTTTTGTCTTTGCATTCTTCCAGGGGAGTTTGGGGGGGTGTTACTGTAATGTATTGATATGCATTGGTGTGTTGTAGTGGTTGAGGGTCGGGGTGGGGTTTGGGGTGTTGAGTGTGTGTGTCCCTGTTTTTTGCCTCCCCCCTCCCCTATGTCGTAGGTGCAGTACTCACCGTGGTCTTCGCCGCTGGCGTTGGTGATCCTCGTGGAAGAGCAGGAAGACTAGCGCTGGCAGAATATGAAGTTCCGGCTCCATGCTGTCCTCCTTCCTCGTGGAGTGTGTAGAGGTGAGCGTTTTCCATTCGAAATGCCTGTTTCCGGCGTTTTTTTATCCGCGTTGTTTACGCCCCGGAAAAGGTGGCGGATTGGCCTGTCATAATAGTGTGGGTGGTACATTGTCTCCCGCCTGTCTGTTGGCGGTGACCGCCAAGCTGTTTGTCTGTACCGGCGTGGCTGTCTGAGTGTTAAAGTGGCTGTCTTTGTTGGCAGTTTCCGCCACGGTCATAATTGCAAAACGTTTACTGCCGGCCTGTTGGCGGTCTTACCGCCACTTTAACACCGTCTGCCAGGGTTGTAATGACCCCCTTTGTCTTTTATTTCAGTTTCTGTTCAAACTTCTTCCTATATGGTCTGAGGACTTTGTGCAGAGAAGGGCAAACCCCTTGCACTAGTAGGCCTTGCTGAGGCTTACTTCGACACCAAGGCCTTCACTGAACAGTCTACAAAGTCTGTCCAGTCTTGAGAGGACTCTTTTCTGGTATCTCTGAACTTAATCCTGAATTCAGTGGTTAAGCCAAATCCATCCAAGACTGCATCCTTCAAAAGTTTGTAGTTATTAGCATCACTTTCTCTGATAGTAAGGAGCCTATCCCTACCTTTACCAGTGAAAGATAGTCACAAGATAGCAGCCCACTGCCTTTGATGGACCAACTGTTCCATAAAGGCCCTCTCAAGTGCAGCAAACCACTTGTTAATGTCATCCCCCTCCTTGTAAGAGGGGACTATCTTATGGAGGTTTCTGGAATCATGCTGTCTGACAGGATTGCTACTAAAAACACTGCTGCTGCCCCCATGAGGAACAAACCCCAACCTCTGCCTTTCCCTTTCCACATCCAGAGATTCCCTGTCTAAGGCCAGTTGCTGCTGTTTAAGCTTCAGCCTGGCTTCTTCCAACCTCAACTTTCTGAGTTCCCTTTCCATTAAGTTATCCTCAGGGTGGGAGGCTTGGGAATTGTGAGACACAGAAGAAATGTGGGAATTGGCAGAGTTGGACTGTCCATAACTAACTGGACCCTAGTAACCTGGCCTTTAGGGTTGAAATGTGCCCTACTAATGTGTGACACCCTCCCACTACCAGTGTCACTAAGTGGTCTGTTAGCTGAGAGGTCCTTGGAAGAACCCTTCCCAGCCTCCTCACCGGACTCCCATGAGTCTGGCTGGGTACCCCCCTTCTCTACCTCCTGATCCTGGGATGGGCCAGACGGGTTCTGGTCACTTTCTAGGAGAAGGCTAATGAGAAGATCTTTTGTAGGATTATTACCAATTGCTAAACCTCTTTCAATGCAGAGACCCCTCAAACCTTTAAAGTTTAGATTCCCATATGTTGCCTGGACAACTGTGGGAGTAAGCTCTACTGCAGACATGATAGAAAAGGTTTAGGACAGAGAGAGGAAAACATTTTTGGAACTTTTTAAAGAATAGAGAAAAACATTTTCAAATTTTTGAAAACTTTTGAAAGTTTTCAGAATCTTTGCAGAAACTTTTTAGAAAGTTGTAGAGAAGGAAAGTTAAACTGTTTAGGTTACTGTGTATATTCTGAAGTATTTGGTATATGCTTTTCAAATGACAAAGTGGTAAAGAAGTTACAGGTACTTAGCCCACCGCTGCACCACCAATGTAGGAGGCTGGCCTGGCTTATAGTGGGTACCTGATGGTACTTACACCTTGTGCCAGGTCCAGTTATCCCTTATTAGTAGATTAGTAGTGTTCTACTACCTTAGGCAGATAGAGGTAGCTATAGCAGAGCAGCTTAGGCTGAACTAGGAGACATGCAAAGCTCCTACTATACCACTTATATCATATAGCACTATATCATAAGAAACACAATACTCGGAGTTACTAAAAATAAAGGTACTTTATTTTAGTGACAATATGCCAAAAGTATCTCAGAGGATATAGGGCCAGATGTATCAAAGGGTTTTACCCATTCTGTGTCTATGGGAAAATGCTTTAGAACACATGGCCCATAGTCCCTTAGGAGGTAAGTAATATACACAAAATATACACACAAACCAAAATCAGGTAAGTAAAACACTTAGAAAAGTAGTGCAAACACTCTAGAACACAATAAAATGCAATAGGAGAGAATCGGCCTAGGGACAACACAAACCATATACTCCAAAAGTGGAATGCGAACAATGAATGGACCCCAGACCTAGTGTAGTGTGTAGAGGGTGCTGGGAGTGTAAGAAAACACTAAGGGTGTCCAAGATACCCCACCCCAAGACCCTGAAGAGTAGGAGTAAAGTTACCCAACTACCCCAGAAAGACAGTAAAGTCGAGATAGGGGATTCTGCAAAGACAACAACTGACTGCAAAGCACTGACGACTGATTCCTGGACCTGAGGACCTGCAAAGGAAGGGGACCAAGTCCAAGAGTCACGCAAGTGTCCAGGGAGGGCAGGAGCCCACTAAACCCCGGATGAAGGTGCAAAAGGGCAGCCTCCGGGTAGAAGAAGCTGAAGATTCTATAACAACGGAAGGTGCCAGGAACTTCTCCTTTGGTCAGAAGATGTTCCACGGCGTGTTGGAGGAGGCAGAGTTCTTTCCACGCAGAAAGACCGCAAACAAGCCTTGCTAGCTGTAAGAACCGCGGTTGAAGATTATGGGGGCTGCCAGGGCCCAGGAAGGACCAGGAGGTCGCCCCTTGGAGGAGGAGACAGAGGGTGTGTGTAGGAAAGTACCATCTTGCCTGGCATGTTACACCCATATTTCACTGTATGTATGTTGTTTTAGCCCTTGTGTCACTGGGATCCTGCCAGGCCGGACCCTAGTGCTCATAGTATGTGCCCTGTATGTGTTCCCTGTGTGGTGCCTAAGAGTATCACTGAGGCTCTGCTAAGCAGAACATCAGTGTTTATGCTCTCTCTGCTGTCTAAATTTGTCACTGCACGCTAGTGACTAAATTTACCAATTCTCAATGGCACACTGGTACACCCATATAATTCCATTGAATATGGTACTTAGGTACCCAGGGTATTGGGGTTCCAGGAGATCCCTATGGGCTGCAGCATTTCTTTTGCCACCCATAGGGAGCTCAGACAATTCTTACACAGGCCTGCCACTGCAGCCTGCGTGAAATAACATCCACGTTATTTCACAGCCATTTTTCACTGCACAAAAGTAACTTATAAGTCACTTATATGTCTAACCTTCACCTGGTGAAGGTTGGGTGCCAACTTAATTAGTGTGTGGGCACCCTGGCCCTAGCCAAGGTGCCTCCACATCGTTCAGGACAAATTCCCCGGACGTTGTGAGTGCGGGGACACCATTACATGCGTGCACTATACGTAGGTCACTACCTATGTATAGCGTCACATTGGTAACTCCGAACATGGCCATGTAACATGTCTAAGATCATGGAATTGTCCCATTCTGGTATTGGGGGGACAATTCCATGATCCCCCGGGTCTCTAGCACAGAACCCGGGTACTGCCAAACTGCCTTTCCGGGGTTTCCACTGCAGCTGCTGCCAACCCCTCAGACAGGATTCTGCCCTCCTGGGGTCCAGGCAGCCCGGGCCCAGGAGGGCAGGACAAAGGACTTCCTCTGAGAGAGGGTGTTACACCCTCTCCCTTTGGAAATAGGTGTGAAGGGCTGGGGAGGAGTAGCCTCCCCCAGCCTCTGGAAATGCTTTGATGGGCACAGATGGTGCCCATCTCAGCATAAGCCAGTCTACACCGGTTCAGGGATCCCCCAGCCCTGCTCTGGCGTGAAACTGGACAAAGGAAAGGGGAGTGACCACTCCCCTGACCAATACCTACCAGGGGAGGTGCCCAGAGCTCCTCCAGTGTGTCCCAGACCTCTGCCATCTTGGAAACAGAGGTGTTGGGGGCACACTGGACTGCTCCGAGTGGCCAGCGCCAGCAGGTGACGTCACAGACCCCCTCTGATAGGCTCTTACCTTTCTTGGTAACCAATCCTCCTTTCTTGGTAGCCAAACCTCCTTTTCTGTCTATTTAGGGTCTCTGCTTTGGGGAATTTCTCAGATAACGAATGCAAGAGCTCACCAGAGTTCCTCTGCTTCTCCCTCTTTGACTTCTACCAAGGATCTGCTGACTGCTCCAGGACGCCCGCAAAACCACAACAAAGTAGCCACACGACTACCTGCAACAGTGTAGCACCTCATCCTACCGGCTTTCTCGACTGTTTCCTGGTTGTGGATGCTCTGCCTTCACCCTGCACCAGAAGCCAACAAGAAATCTCCTGTGGGTCGATGGAATCTTCCCCCTGCTAACGCAGGCACCAAAAGACTGCATCACCAGTCCTGTGGGTCCCCTCTCATCCTGACGAGCGTGATCTCTGGAACACAGGAACTCTATCCAAGTGACTCCCACAGTCCAGTGATCCTTCAGTCCAAGTTTGGTGGAGGTAAGTCCTTGCCTCCCCACGCTAGACTGCAAACCTGTGCACTGCATAATTTGCAGCTGCTCCAGCTCCTGTGAACTCTTCCAGGATTTCCTTTGTGCACAGCCTAGCCTGGGTCCCCAGCACTCCGTCCTGCAGTGCTCAACCCTCTGAGTTAGCCTCCAACATCGTGGGACCCTCCTTTGTAACTCTGCGTGGACTCTGGTTTACAAATCTTCCAAGTGCCTGTTCAGGTACTTCTGCGGGTGCTGCCTGCTTCTGTCAGGGCTCTCTGAGTTGCTGAGTGACCCCTCTGTCTCCTCCTCCAAGGGGCGACATCCTGGTCCTTCCTGGTCCCCAGCAGCACCCAAAAACCTCTACTGCGACCCTTGCAGCTAGCAAGGCTTATTTGCGTTATTTCTGCATGGGACCACTTCTGCAACCTTCATCGCGATGTGGGACATCTTCCACCCAAAGGAGAAGTTCCTAGTCCTCTTCCTTGTTGCAGAACTCCAAGCTTCTTCCATCCAGAGGCAGCTTCCTTTCACCTTCATCCGGGGTTTCCTGGGCTCCTGCCTCCCCGGACACTGTTGCGACTATTGGACTTGGTCCCCTTGCTTTGCAGGTCCTCAGGTCCAGGAATCCGTTTTCAGTGCACTGCTGGTGTTTGCTGTTCTTGCAGAATCCCCCTATCACGACTATAGTGCTCTTTTGGGGTAGTAGGTGTACTTCACTCCTACTTTTCAGGGTCTTGGGGTGGGGTATCTTGGACACCCTGACTGTTTTCTTACAGTCCCAGTGACCCTCCACAAGCTCCCATAGGTCTGGGGTCCATTCATGATTCGCATTCCACTTTTGGAGTATATGGTTTGTGTCGCCCCTAGACCTATGTCTGCCTATTGCCATCTATTGTAATTCTACACTGTTTGCATTACTTTTCTGACTCTTACTTACCTGTTTTGGGTTTGTGTACATATAACTTATGTATATTACTTACCTTCTTACTGAGAGTACTCACTGAGATACTTGTGGCATATTGTCATAAAAATAAAGTACCTTTATTTTTAGTAACTATCTGTATCGTGTTTTCTTATGATATTGTGCATATGATATAAGTGGTATAGTAGGAGCTTTGCATGTCTCCTAGTTCAGCCTAAGCTGCTTTGCCATAGCTACCTTCTATCAGCCTAAGCTGCTAGAAACACCTCTATTCTACTAATAGGGGATAAATGGACTTGGCACAGAGTGTAAGTTCCACAGGGTACAGACTATAAGCCAGGCCAGCCTCCTACAGGGTGCTCTGCAACAGAGAGAGCCCACGCAGAAGCTGGCAGCACCCGCAGAAGCACTTGAACAGGCTTTCAAGAAATCTGAGCATGGTGGTCGTCTCAGCACAACACAAGAGGGTCCCACAAAGTCAGAGGTCAACTCAGCGAGTTGGGCAATGCAGGACAGAGTGTTGGGGACCTGGACTGTGCTGTGCACGAAGGAAGTTTTGCAAAACTGCACAGAAGCCCTAGCAGCTGTAGATCACGCAGTACACAGGATTGCTGTCTGGAGTGGGGAGGCAAGGACTTACCTCCACCAAATTTGGACAGAAGGACCAGTGGACTGTCGGGGTCACTTGGATCCAGCTCCTGTGTTCTAGGGACCACGCTGGTCAAGATGAGAGGGGACCCAGAGGACCGGTGATGCAGAGGTTTGGTGCCTGCGTTAGCAGGGGGAAGATTCCGTCGACCCACTGGAGATTTCTTCTTTGGTTCTAGTGCAGGGTGAAGGCAGACAGCCCTCAGAGCATGCACCACCAGGAAACAGTCGAGAAAGAGGGCAGGATTAGGCGCTACAATGTTGCTGGTAGTCTTCTTGTTACTTTGTTGCGGTTTTGCAGGCGTCCTGGAGCAGTCAGCGGTCGTTCCTTGGCAGAAGTCGAAGAGAGAAGTGTAGAGGAACTCTGGTGAGCTTTTGCATTCGTTATCTGAAGAGGAACCCACAGGAGAGACCCTAAATAGCCCTCAGAGGAGGATTGGCTACCTAACCAGGTAAGAGCCTATCAGGAGGGGTCTCTGACGTCACCTGCTGGCACTGGCCACTCAGAGGCCTCCAGTGTGCCCTCAAATCTCTGCATTCAAGATGGCAGAGGTCTGGGACACACTGGAGGAGCTCTGGGCACCACCCCTGGGGTGGTGATGGACAGGGGAGTGGTCACTCCCCTTTGCTTTGTCCAGTTTCACCCCACAGCAGTGGCTGGGGGCTCCCTGAACTGGTGTAGACTGGTTTATGCAAGGAGGACACCATCTGTGCCCTTCAAAGCATTCCCAGAGACCAGGTGAGGCTACTCCTCTCACGCCCTTAACACCTATTTCCAAAGGGGGAGGGTGTAACACCCTCTCTCAGAAGAAATCCTTTGTTCTGTCTTCCTGTGACTGGGCTTCCCAGACCCCAGGAGGGCAGAAACCTGTCTGAGGGTTGGCAGCAGCTGTAGCTGCAGAGAAAACCCCAGAGAGCTAGTTTGGCAGTACCCGGGGTCCATGCTGGAGCCCCGGGGATGCATGGGATTGGCACCCCAATATCAGATTTGGCTTGGGGGGACAATTCCATGATCTTAGACATGTTACATGGCCATGTTCAGAGTTACCATTGTGAAGCTACACATAGGTATTGACCTATATGTAGTTGACGCGTGTAATGGTGTCCCCGCACTCACAAAATCCAGGGAAATTGCCCTTAACAATGTGGGGGCACCTTGGCTAGTGCCAGGGTGCCCTCAAATGTAGTAACTTTGCACCTAACCTTCACTAAGAGAGGGTTAGACATGTAGGTGACTTATAAGTTACTTAAGTGCAGTGCAAAATTGCTGTGAAATAATGTGGACATTATTTCACTCAGGCTGCAGTGGCAGTCCTGTGTAAGAATTGTATGAGCTCCCTATAGGTGGTAAAAGAAATGCTGCAGCCCATAGGGATCTCCTGGAACTCCAATACCCTGGGTCCCTAGGTACCATATACTAGGGGTTTCTAAGGGTGTTCCATTGTGCCAATCAGAATTGGTGAAAATAGTCACTAGCCTGCAGTCACAATGGTAAAATCAGAGAGAGCATAAACACTGAGGTTGTGGTTAGCAGAGCCTCAGTGATACAGTTAGGCACCACACAGGGAACACATACAGGGCACAATGTATGAGCACTGGGGTCCTGGCTAGCAGGATCCCAGTAACACAGGCAAAAACAAACATACACACCAGTAAAAATGGGAGTAACATGCCAGGCAATATGGTACTTTCCTACACAGAGCAAGAACTTCCTGAGGAGGAGGAGGATGTTGCCAGGGAAAATGAGGGGGAACAGCAAAACACAGCTTCAGAAATGTACCACAGACAGCTAATTGCACAATCATTTTTCAACCAATAGTCACTCTACACAACTTGTTAAGATATGTAACCAAACACCTTACTTCATCACACAATCCTGCTCTGGTTTCTTCTTTCTCCATCTCATGTCCCTTAGAATGTGAGTATTACCTCAGGGAGCATGTTAAAAATACAAATCTGACTACTTCTGATGCAACATGACATGTGATGCATATGATTGTACAGCAAACATCACACACATAGATAAAATATACTCATCTTTTAAATTTCATATATGAAGGAAAAAATCAATGGACCACAGCAGAGGCCACACATCCACATTGCCAACATGGTTTCATATGTCATGCTATAGAAGAACTACATCACTTTGCATGGACTTCAGGTCCCATAATGCACTGCCTGGTAGTCTTTAAGACCTGTAATCTTCTGTCCCTTGCTTCCTATGGGAAAGTCTGGTTTTCCCTTTATACTGGATTCTCTCCTCCAGTATTTGTGAGAGACTGAAGCTGCACACACCTGTGATCTCTCTTGTGGAGCCCAGCCATGTGACTCTGCCCTGGCCTTGCTGCTGCCTGGAACTGCTTGTAAGCTGCCATTCCCTGAAGCTCCTCGTCGTGCATTGGAGTACAATTCCTTTGTGTCCCAGACCCCCTTGTTGGATTGTTACAGTCCTGATTCAGCCTGAATCTGCTCTCTGTTTACCCAGTCCTGTACCTGCTTGTTCCAGTCGGAGTCTGCTCCCTCTTTCTCAGCCTTGTTCATGTTTGTTTCTGCCAGAGCGTGCTTTCTGTTTCCCAGACCTGTTCCAGCCTTTGTTTCAGCCTGAGCCTGTTCCCTATGCCTGGCTTTGCCTCCTAGTTGGTTCCCTCGCTTTCTTTTTCCTCTTGGGTTATAGCGTTTGGTAAGTGTCCTATCAATCCTCTCCTGTGTAGAAGTGTTTTCCTTTGTATTTGGGCTGACACCAGGTTTTCATGAGGCAAATCCAGCCTCCAACCTTTGTCTAGTTTTGCATGTAGTTATTAGTGCTTAACTTTGACAGTATGCTATGGCTGAATTCCAGGAATTGCCACTTTGTCTCTAGCCAGACCCACAAGGGCTAGCCTTGTTTATGTAAGTACAATCCTTGTTTCTGCCCTAAAGGTCCAGAAACAGAATCACTTCTGCTGGCTCCCTCTTGCGTGGAGACTATCTGTAAGATTAATCTGCACAGAGACACTGACGTTCCCTGTTGCTGTGGAAAGTTCTGAGACCTACCCTGTGTACAATCTTTGTGATAAGCCCTGCGTGTTTGTCCATTATTGACCCTTTCCATATTTGTTCACACTAAGGTTGCTCTGCTTTCACATTTCTGTTTTCTCTGCCTTACCATAGCTAGCCTTTCCCATTGTATGCCTTTAGCTACTCTTCTGCTTTGGTACACTACTTCCTTGCGAGATACTCTGTGAACTCAAGGGGTGCCCCTAACAGAGTCCTGACTAGACCCGGCCGAAACTGTAAAGCCATGCAGCACAATCCTGACACAGGGTACACGTGACCACACAACTGAACTGGACACTTCTGTGGAATGCACATCTGAAAATATTGTCAACACATCCAGCCAGAGCAGCAGGTCCATCGCAGCAACATAAGTAACGTAGGTAATTGTTATGAGTCAAACTGACGTGTACCAAACATTTTATGGGTGGAATTAAGGCACAGTGTCTCAAACACAGGCCCGTATTTATACTTTTTGACGCTAAACTGCGCTAACGCAGTTTAGCGTCAAAAAGTTTTGCGCCGGCTAACGCCATTCTGAAGCGCCATGCGGGCGCCGTATTTATTGAATGGCGTTAGCCGGCGCTAGCAGACCGGCGCTGCCTGGTGTGCGTGGAAAAAAAACACGTACACCAGGCAGCGCCGGCGTTGGGGAAAATGGCGTTAGGGCGTCTTAAAATGGTGCAAGTCAGGTTGACGCCAAAAAATCGCCTCCACCCGATTTGCGCCATTTTTAACGACGCCCAGACGCCATTTACATGACTCCTGTCTTAGTAAAGACAGGAGTCATACCCCCTTGCCCAATGGCCATGCCCAGGGGACTTAAGTCCCCTGGGCATGGTCATTGGGCATTGAGGCATGTAGGGGGGCACAAATCAGGCCCCCCTGTGCCAAAAAAAAATATAAAAAAAAATAAAAAATTATGCTTACCTGAACTTACCTGAATGTCCCTGGGATGGGTCCCTCCATCCTTGGGTGTCCTCCTGGGGTGGGCAAGGGTGGCAGGGGGGGTCCCTGGGGGCATGGGAGGGCAGCTGTGGGCTCATTTTGAGCCCACAGGTCCCTTAACGCCTGCCCTGACCCAGGCGCTAAAATCCGGCGCAAATGCAGGGTTTTTTGCCCCGCCCACTCCCGGGCCTGATTTTTGCCCGGGAGTATAAATACGACGCATTTGCGTCGCAGTCATTTTTTTAGACGGGAACGCCTACCTTGCATCTCATTAACGCAAGGAAGGCGTTCCCGCAAAAAAATGACGCTCTTTCCTCATACTTTGGCGCTAGACGCGTCTAACGCCAAAGTATAAATATGGCGTTAGTTTTGCGCCGAATTTGCGTCGAAAAAAACGACGCAAATTCGGCGCAAACGGAGTATAAATATGCCCCACAGTTCGTACCAAACATGTACACATGCCCCACATATGTGTAGCTCACACACAAGTCACCATGAAGTCGTAAGCAACAATTCATGACATATGGGGTAAATGATCCGACATAGCACTCATCAGCCATCCTCCATTATCCCTGAGTTATGTTTGTCATGGGAAATGTAATGTCCCCAAAGTAAAAAAACTACACACATCACATGAGTCAACGCATATTACAAACTCATATCATGACGGTTGTAGATAACTGATATGCCATCAGATGTTGATACCCATTTGGAACACTTTCATACATGAGCATTACGTCCAATGTATTGCATGCTGTTCCTTCAGAAACACACATATTGTTGTTACAGATCATTCACACCAAAACCCCACAGTTGCATGCTCTACCGCATGTGGCCAACCATTATACCATACACTGCAGGCCATATCATCCTATCTTCATGTTGATACAGGGTGCGTGCATGTGAAATATTTGAAATCAAGCAAACATAGTTTTGACTTTTGACTCAAATGTGTCAAAAAATCACGCAAACGGTAACTAACCATACATGGGCTCTTAGCGTGAATTCCACCTGCGCACCACTCGCATGCGGATATCCATTGAAATTGAAGTCTACAGGTAATGCATGGTATCTTGCCGCACATATAGGTTATACATCAAAAATATTTACACAAACATCACATGCATCAAAAAAATATACGCAAGACGGAAAGCGGGCCGAAAAGGGGACAGGAAATAATGTAATAGGAAATTATGTTTATAGGCATGGTTCAGTGGGTGTACTTTCAATTTCACTTTACAGTCTGTGCTTTTTTTTAACTGTGTGGCTGTGTCTGGGTGTTGCTGGTTTCTGGATTGCATTTCTGGTATCTTGTGTTGTCTCTCTTGTGTCTTTTGTGAATTCTGTTTGATTATTGTACCTTTGTATGTGCTTTTGTGTAGTTTAGTGTCTTTCAGATTGTATTTATACTGTCGGGTGTCTGTCTGGGGTTTAGAATAGTTGGGTTAGTTGGAGTTTTTAGGTTTGTTCTGTAAGTTTCCTTTTTTTACATCACTTTCCTTCTTTTTTACACTTTTTCAGTTTTGATTTGTTGTGCAAGGACATGTTGGGAAGGGCTAGGATGACCCACATGGGGGAGGAGGAACATGGGGGCTTTGTGTGGCTGATGTGCCACTTCCTTCCCTTGATGCTGGAGATGGGTGGGCGTGTGATACAGGGGTATCACACAGAGGCAAGGAGACAGCGGTGGGGCAAGGTGCCCTACCACCTCAAAAGAGTATACCACATGAGCAGGAATGAGCACCAGCTGAAGCATTGCTGGGCTGACCTGGTGGCCAGAGAGCAGGATCTGCTGGACCACCTAGGTGTGGTGATCGGTGGCCCTGTTGGTGAGTATCACATTGACAAATGTGTACAGTAGAATGCTCCTGGCTGATGGAGCAGATGCCTTGACGTGCTGCATGCAATGTTTGTGGCCATGTTGAATGTAAGCAGAGCAAAGAGTTAGTCTCCCAGTAGTGAGCTGGAATCCACATTTCTGTACATGTTAACAATGTAGTCCTGAGGTTTGTTGATTCATGTACAACAATCACTTAGGGCCACATGTACCAAGCTATTTTTAACTGTCACAAAGGGCCTAGTTCTCAGAATCTGTGTGTTTACGTCAAGAACAAATGTTTATTCCAATTCACATACCCAATTGTGCCATTCTGCAATCACATTGCGAATCACAAAGCAAGGTTTGCTAGTGGCATTCATTTGCGAGTCGCAGTCCACTGATTGATTGTTTCGTGACCCTGAATGTTGTCACTAAACAATTGCAGTTACCACCAGTTTCAAGTTGGTGCTAACCCATTCGCAAAAGGGGAGGGGTCCCCATGGGATCACTTCCCCTTTGTGAATGCATGCCAAAAAACTGTTTCAGAGAAGGCAGTGGTCCCACAGACAACTGTCTGCTTTAAAACAAATATTAATGTTATAATAATTGTTTTTGACATGCTTTCTGTTTACCCTTAAAGAAATAAGGCTGCATTTTCAAAATTAAAATACATTTCTATTTGAAAGCAGTCACAGAAATGGTGGTCTGCTGAGCTCTGCAGGCCAGCATCCCTGTGAGCGCTGCCATTCCCAAGGGGTTTGCAAAATGACACCTACCTCATTAAAATTTATGATGTAGGTCATTTGCTACCCCTTTGTGATTTGCATTTGACAGGCCATTGACAGTGTTGTACATCAGATTATCCTACTCACAAATTGCGAGCTGCTAAGTCTCACAATGTGTGACTCACAAAACCTGATCTTCGTACACGTGGCACTTAGTCACACATTTCAGGTGCAATGACAACACCTGTGCCCATTCAGTGATGATCAGGTAAGACACTGTCAGCATACCATATTTCACTGTATCAGGACAGCAAAGTGGTCAATCCATGTTTAGCGCTACATTGTCATCATTACATACACATGATCCCTGCCATTATGTTGGCAAAGGGGGCATACACGGCTTAGGGGACGCTGCTAATGGGGCATTTGTTACCTACATACAACTGTGCCACATCTGTCATGGACTATTGAATGCATGATAATTGCAGACTGAAAATTGAGCCACATGTCCATTAGACAGTAACTCAGTGCACAAACCACAATATCTGAGTCACTTGTATTGTAGTGCACCAGGGAAGTGCCATTGAAATTGTCACCCGAATACAAATCATGACATGGAGTACCATCTGAAATGGATTAGCCACAAATGGTTGTAGTCGGGTTTAGCACCATATGATTGTGGTCAGTGCATGTGTGCTGATGTGTGGCTATCACTCACTGGAGTGCCAATGTCAATGTGAGTTTGCAGTGGTATGTTTGTTGGACTGTCTACATGCAGGATCACCAGCTCACTCATGTAAAATGTTACACACTGTGATATGTTGTCCACACGTTTGTACAGTGATCTGACTTTGAGCATACATTTCCTTTCCTCGTCTTCAAGGTGGACTTGCCCCTGATACCATTGGGGAAGTGGCTCAATATCAGGACCCAGATGTATCCAGTAAATGTGATAATGTCTGCCCTGTGTAGTGTTTGCAGTTGTTGTGTGAGTGAGTCTTGTGTGTTGCACTCATTACAATATATGATGAGCTGGCACATGATCTTATATATTACTCAAATAGATGTTGACATAGTGTTCCGTGCAAGGGTTACCCATTCACAGGCAGAGAGTCATACCTTGGGTGTCTTGTGCTGCGCAATGGGCAGCAGTGTGTGCACAAGGTGATTACTAGCCACATGTAGGCCTACATGTGACTTGGAAGTGCTCCAGTGTCCGTATATTGGCACTGGGTCATACCCTCATTCTCACAACACAGTGAAGCATCAGTTTTACACACAAATTTGTGCATTCCTGTATTGTAATGTACATGTAGGACTGTGTGGGTAACTGTCCCCCAGCATCTAGCCCCAAAAGTTGTACTCCATTTACATGACACTTATGTGGTATGCAATAGATGTGCATGTAGGTCAAGGCCAGATGTGTGCTGGCATCAATGTGGATGTTTTCTGAATTGTGTTGGCAAATCAGGCATTGATGGTTGTCCACATCTGGACAAATGAATGTAGATATGAATGACCTATGGATACCTTATTCCTAAGTGGCAGCCCTCCTCACATTGAAGTACTGGGTTTTTTAGAACCCAGTGGTGCCAGGGAACACACCCTAAGACTTCGAGTCCTTCCTGTTTCAGACTACAGAAACACAGAGTCTTCTTGGTGAAGTCAAAGATCTTGTTTATTGGCTGCAGCCAGTAACAGGTATCCTAGAAGTACAACACGGTGTATATTCTCAGGAGACTGCTCCTCTTGCAAAGCTAACCTTCTCTTTTATACAAAATATTATGCTTTGGGCAAACATTCCTTATTTTACAGTTGACCATTCACATATTTTCACTACAAAGAAATAGCAGGGTTATGATGACAAGCCCATATTTCAGTTTGTCCAGCCCTCAATCAATTACCCGGCAAGGCTCAGTACTTTCATCAGATATCAATGGACCCCCAATATAAACAGGCACCTCCTCCTTGTAAAGCAAGTCATAAAGAAAGAAACAGGGACAGGTGCGTGTAAGATTAGGCATGGTTTGTGTGTGATGAAAGGGTTTATGATGTATTGTGCCTTGATACTAATCTCATTCGGCCACTGGGAAAGAAACTGGCCGAACAGGTTTGGCTTCAGGCAGTGGAGTCAGCTTGCCCAGGTCACAGAGGAGTCAGCAAAGATGTACGTGTCCTTCAGACTCGTTTTCAGCATTAGACATTGGCCTATGTGAGGGCAATCACAAAATGGCTGTCGTTTATATGGAACACGAGGGTTCAGGACGGAAACTCTGATATTCGGGTGATTTTGTTACACGAATATGAATACAATGCTTGTGCATACTATTCTAATCATTCTTGGTCTGCTGATACCAAAATCGTTGTGATACGACGATGTTTATAACACGGGTCCAGAATTTTCAGTACCACAGACCCTCCTTTTGCCCTTACATAGGGAATAACCTATACTCATGCTTTTCTGAGTCCAGGTCTATATTCATAAAGTCGTTGAGATGTTGCTGTAGCATCATCCTATTACTTAGCTCGTCTTTTGATACAGGTTTCCTTACACACGATGTAGCACAGAGGCCACATATTGCAGGAGCACACTGTACACACAGACAGGACAGGAAAAGAATGGCTAAGATCATCCCAATGACTACCAGAGTCTTCCATCCCCAGGCGGATATCAGCTCCCAGAACCACCCCATCAATGACCAATCTCCTTTATCCACGTGAATAGACTCAGAGATCTTATGCAGTTTGGAAATGGCCTGGTAGACTGTCAGAGCGTTATCTGGGATGAAAACACAGCAACTTGATTGGATCACTTTACATACCCCACCTCGGTCTGCAAGTATGACGTCTAATGCAACCCTGTTCTGAAGAGTCATAAGGCGATCCGACTGGAGCTCAGCAGTCAAATTACCAAGGGCACCGGCGGTTTCAACTACCGTGGATTCAACCACCCTTGTCAATTGCCTTATGTTCCTGCTGTTAACCATAGGACCCCAAAACGTCAGAAAACCCTTTACGAAATCTCCAAATTCTTGTCCTGTAGTGTCTTCTTTACTTATGACACCTCTAACTATCCTTGTCTTATGGTAATCTGCCGCGGCCGTGTAGGTGGGAGGTAACAGGAACGAAACAAAACATGTGCCTGAGAAGTCAGGGGGCAACCATGTATAGGCTCTATTATGGCAGATGAAATAGGTACCCTTAGCTGCTAAGAACGAAGGAGAAGTCTGAGACGCAAAAACATATGTTTCAGTGCAGATACTTTTCCCTAACTGAGCTCTGGGATTCTTGCCATTACTTTGCAGACATAGGTGACCCTGATGGGGTACAATCCAAATCGGGGAGGATCTCTTTGCTCGCTGGTTCCCACTCAGAGTAACTCCATATCCTGTTATGTTCCATCCAATATATGCTAGTGTCTCATCTCTCGGGATAGTCTCATAGGAAATATCTTCCCTAATCATATCTACTACACCCTTAGCTAGAGCACTATTCTTAGGATTATCTTTCACAGAACGTAGGGGGTTGGCTTCATACGCGTATATGAACACCGTTCTATATGCCCATACAGAACCATTATGGCTGAAAGGCAGGACCAGATAAGGGATACCTTTATCAGTAGTATGAGGCATAAGACCACACACCCAACAGTTAGTTGTGTTCACTACTAATTGGTGTTGGTGTAGAAGCTGAATGAATGAATTGTTGACAAATTCTAATCTTCTGGCAGACTCGTGTTCAGGCAGGGGGTGAAAAGAATGTGAGGAAACAGTAGAAGGAGGTATGGGCTGAGTAATGGGTGCAAATGTCACTTGAAAAGAGAATAAAACATATCCTATTAAAAACTTCGTTACACTAAGCAACATGAAAATACATAATATCAAAAATCGTTTCTTTGTCATTATTATACACATTCTGGCTTTAAAGTCCATCTGTCTGGCAGGTCTCTCATTCTTGAAAAACTCCATCCTCTCTAATTGCTGCTCGTGGTGGTAGGGTGTTCTATGCTAGGGAATGCTTCTGTCAGTCCAGGGCAACTCCCTTAGACCGACCAGAACTGTCGACCTAACGTCTTCAGCTGCACTCCAAAGACTTGGGCAACCATGACCCTACAGCTGAACCCGGATGGCGGTTCGAAAAGAAAATAAACAAAAATAAGAAAGCTTCTCAGATGAGAGAGCCGCACTTTAAAAAAAAAAAATAGCAAAGGAACGGGAAAAAAATTATTTGTCCTTAGTTCTTGGTCTCAAATTATAACGGCTTTTTCCAGGTACTGTCTGGTTCTGGAACAAGAGTTCTGGCTCTGAAGTGTTCAATCGAATTGACGGTGACACAGCTTCTTGCAAATTATTGTCACTTTCTCGTTCAGAAATTGTTCCTTTTACACGTGCATCGCTAAATGGCAAAAAACGAGGCACAGTCTCAGTCTCAGAGTCAGCGATCCCCTCCTGGACCCATCGGTCGTACGGTAGAGGAAAAGGGACCCTCTTGCAGTGTATGCCGTGGATCCAGTTCTTTTTCCCTTCCACTCGAACAGCTGATCTTGTTGAGAGAAGGACGAGGTAGGGGCCGGTCCAACGGGGCTGGTCATTCTTTGTCCGCTGGAAGTTCTTGACCAGCACCCATGATCCAGTATCGATAAGATGTCCTGGAGCTTCAGAGACCTGAGGCAGAGTATCGTGAACCTGTTGGTGCAGAACACGCAATTTAGCCATCAATTCATACAAATAATCAAGCAGTACAGGGTGTTCGATCTCACTGAATTTTGTTGGTCTTGGCACTCCCCATATGTTGGCCGGGCGGCCGAACACAATTTCATAGGGACTAAGTCCCACTCGCGAATGCACAGTCATTCTTGTTGATAGGAGTGCTAGAGGCAGAGCGTCAGGCCATTTAAGACCAGAGCTCGCTTGTATCTTTGCCAACTTCAGTTTTAGTGTGCCATTATAGCACTGTACTAGTCCAGCTGATTGGGGGTGATTTGCAGCGTGGAATTTTTGCTGATACCTAGCCCCTCACATACTTTTTTCATCACTCGACCCACAAATTCACTCCCATTATCACTCCAGACCATTCTCGGCATTAAAAAACCTAGGGAAGAATTCTTTGGCAAAGGCTTTAGCTGTGGATAAGGCAGTGTTGTCTTTTAAGGGATATGCTTCTACCCATCTTGAAAAAGCACAAACAACAACGAGTACGTATTTCAGATTGTTGCACCATTCCATGTGGATGAAATCTAGCTGCAAAACCTCGAACGGATACGTTGGAGGCGCAAAATGACCAGCTGGAGTTGGGGTTCCCCTACCAGGATTGTATTTCAGACACACCATGCAATTCTTGACCACATTCTCTGCACATTTAGGAATTCCAGCATTTTACCATACTGGAGCCAACAACTTACAAATCCCTTTCACACTGATATGGGCCATTCCATGAGCCATTGTCACCACTGCAAGCACATACGCATCGGGTAACAACCATCGCTGATGTTCTGACAAGTCAACCCAACAACCATTTTCATCCAATTTACCCATACTTTCTTTCCACACACTCAACTCTTTCTCTGAAGCTTCAGCTTGAAGAGACTTCACACCCTCTATTGTATCTTCACATATTCCAACGTCACCAACCCATCTTGCGGGGCCTGCAACATACATTCGATTCATCACATCTTTTGCTGTTTCTTTTGCGATTTCGTCAGCAAATGCATTGCCACGACCGACATCATCAGTAACCTTCTTGTGTGCACTGCATTTCACAATCGCAACCTGTAATGGCAAGGTCAGTGACTCAAGAAGGTCATTCACCAACTGACCATGCTGAATTTTAGCTCCATGCGAAGTCAGGAACCCACGTTCTTTCCACAATCGTCCAAAACTATGGGCCACACCAAACGCATACTGGCTGTCGGTATATATGGTCACTTTCATTCCTTTCAATAACACACACGCTCTCGTAAGTGCAATCAGCTCTGCTGCTTGAGCTGAATTATGTGGTATACGTGCAGCTTCACCAATCGTATGCAAAGTTGTGACAGCATATGCTGCAGTCGTATCACCATTCGGAAGCTTGAAGCATGAACCATCCACCCATAAGGTACCATCACACTTTACAAGAGGAGTGTCTTTAAGATCTACTCTCCCTTTCGTTTCTTCTTCTGTCCTAAGGAAACAATCATGTTGTTCAACATCATCTGTCTCTACTGAAATCAGCAATAACGTGGATGGATTCAATGTATTGCACCTCTTTATGTGCACATGAGTCGCTAACAGTGTCAACTCGTAACCTGACAATCGAGCACTAGTTAAATGCTGTGTCTTGGTCCTGTTTAACAACGTGTCCACTGCATGTGGAACCATCACAATCAACATATTATTCATCACTAACCCAGCAGACTGTCGAATAGAAACAGCTGCGGCCGCTGTGGCTCTCAAGCAACTCAGCAATGCTTTAGCTACCGGATCCAAAGTTGACGAAAAATATGCGCATGGGCGCTGCTTGTCTCCAAAAGACTGTGTCAGCACTGACAATGCACAACCCTCTTTCTCATGGACATACAGTTTAAAGGGCTTACTGTAGTCGGGGGTACCCAACACAGGAGCCGAACACAATGCATTACGCAATTCGGAAAAACTTTTCTGACAATCTTCAGACCACGGAACGGAGTTCGGTGTATCTTTATAGGTCAATGCTACCAAAGGTTTGGCCAGCAAAGAAAAATTCGGTATCCATTGTCTGCAGTATGATGTAATCCCCAAGAAAGCACGTACTTCTCTCTGTGTCCTTGGCACACTCAATCTTGCAATTGCCTGAATTCTTTCTGAGGTCAGTTTCCTTCCCTCCTTCGATAAGAGATGACCTAAGTAGGTCACTTCTTGTCGACAATATTGCAGTTTTGAAAGGGACACTTTGGGGGTGATTCTGACCCTGGCGGTAAAATCCGCCAGGGCCAATGACCGCGGGAGCACCGCCAACAGGCTGGCGGTGCTCCCATAGGCATTCTGACCGCGGCGGTACAGCCGCGGTCAGAAACGGAAAACCAGCGGTGTACCACCGGTTTCCCGCTGCCCTGGGGTATCCTCCATGGCGGCGCAGCTTGCTGCGCCGCCATGGGGATTCCGACCACCATCCTGTTCCTGGCGGTTTTGGCCAGGATTTTTGGCCAAAGATTTTCAGTGTCTGCCATGCAGAAACTGAAAATCGGGACGGGTGCAACTGCACCGTCGCACCCCTTCCACTCCGCCGGCATCCTCATGGAAGGGTGTTTCCCGCTGGGCTGGCGGGCGGCCTTCTGGCGGTCGCCCGCCAGCCCAGCGGGAAACCCAGAATACCCGCGGCGGTCTTTTGACCGCGCAGTGGTATTCTGACGGTTCCAGCCAGGCCGGCGGCTTTCGCCGCCGGCCGGGGTCAGAATGACCCCCTTTGTGATGTAAATCAGATAAATGACGCAACAACGACAAGGTGGCTTCTTTACAAATCTCTTCAGTATCTGTAGCGACTAGCAAATCATCGACGTACTGAATAAGGGTAGCGCCGTCAGGTAAAACAATTGCATCAAGCTGTGTTTTTAAAGCCTGACTATATACTATATATTGATGGACTTTCACAGTAGCCTTGTGGAGCGCGTTTGAAGCGGAAACTTCGGCCTCCTAAACTGAAGTAAAAAATATCCCTGCTCTCCTCGGCAATCGGGATGCTGAAGAAAGCATTCTTTAAGTCGATCACCAAGAACCAGGTGGCGGAAGCTGGAATCAAAGTCAATAGGGCAGTGATATTAGGAACAACTGGAAACTGTGGCACAACTATTTTATTTACTTCTCTAAGATCAATCACAAGCCTGTAAACAGGTGGCTTAGAGGGGTCAGTACGTTTCAAAACAGGCAGAACAGGACTATTACAAACGTTGCCTCTTGTCTCTTCAATTACATCTTTTTCAATTAAATCATAAATGATCGCTAGCAACGCCTTTTCACCTTCACTAGAGATCTTGTATTGTTGAATGCGTGGTAATTTAACATTGGCTTTCAATGTCACAACATAAGGCGGTATTTCCAAAAGACCCACATCATTAGGACCAGTAGCCCAAATGATATCAGGAAGAAACGACAATTCGGTTGGAAGTTTATCCTTCGACAAATACATTGGAGAGACCAATTTCCTACCCAGTGTAAGTTGTACTCCCGAAGGAGAACAATATAATGTCGCATACAATCTTTTCAACAAATCCAATCCTAACAAGTTTTCACCACAACCTGTCATCAGAATAAGGGGTGCTTCCAATTCACAAGGTCCAACAGAAAGGGACATAAGATTAGAAATCGGGTTCCTAACCGGGGCGCCAGAAAAACCTACTGAAACATTCATCTCGCTAGACAAAGGTGTGCCAGGGAGTTTTGAGTGCATAATAGAACTCTTTGTAGCACCAGTATCCAACAGAAAAGGCTCCGACACGTCTGATGTAATCACCTTAACATAAGGTCCATTATGATCCACTGGAACTAAAAAAACTCCCTCTCTTCGTCTATGGCTGTCCTAGCAATTATTACCTTCCAGATTCTCATCTTCTGCATAGTAGTCGTCAGCATAGTACTGAGCCGTCCTACCAGACGCGTTATGTTGCTGGTCAAAACTATTCATTGAGTTTTGAGACGGAAAGGAACGCGTGTTCTGGGGAAAACTTCCACGTCCTCTACCTCTAGGAGCTTGTTGAACACCTCGACCTCTTGCGCTAGAAGCACCATTCGTACGCTGTAACAAAACAGGACAACTATACTTGAAATGACCCTCTTCTTTACAATATGAACACTGATTGGGACCTACAGGAACACGTGGTTGAGAAAACTCGAACCTTTGCGAGTTTCTCTGGAACTGTTGAGGTTGCTGATAGTTACTCTGACCACCACGTGGCGGATACGCCTGTTGTAAAAGAACCTTCGTTTTTAATTCTTTAGTTTTCTTGTCTGCTCTATCCTTCTCATCTTTATCCCTATTTTCGTAGTATTGTGCAGTAGCCAATATTTTGCTGAAGAAGAAACGGCCCAAGAACTCTCTGAATCCTTCAATTTCTTCCACAGCTCGGCAAGCGAATTGTGCACAAATTTGTCGAAGAACAACCGTTGACCACCTTCTGTACTCATATCTTGACCACTGTGGTCGATAAACGTTTCCTCAAACCTGGTGAAGAAATCAGACACTGTTTCATCTTTCTTCTGCTTACACGCAGACAATTTATCCCAATTCACACGCATCGCAGGCATTAAAGTCTTCATGTAAGTAATGATTCTAGCAGGCAGTTCTGCTACCAAAGGCTCAGGCTTGGCACCACCAACTTGTCTATCATTTGCAGCACTAATATTAGCCCATGAGTCACCTAACTCTTGTGCATGATCTGTATGGCGAATCAATCCCCACAAAGGCTGTGGAACAACATTCCCAAATAACATGTCTATGTCGGCTAAATTCCTAATGCAGGAGTCTGCAGTCTGTGATAATTCCTTATAATACCCTGCAGGGTTTTTACGGGGATCAGGCAAAGTCTGCTTAAGGGCTAAAACTTCAGCTCGCTTCCACGGAACATGTACCCAAACACGCTGAAAATGAGCTGGGACAGCATCAATTTGATTAGCAACATCATCCGCAACGGCGTCCTTCCATACCGGAGGGACTTCTCTCATTGGGTACTGTTGCACCTTTTTTTTAACAGAGGAGTCATGTTGGAACAATGACTGAGAAGGATCCTTATTCCTAAAGGACAACAACGTCGCAACTGCTTTCTCAACATCGGGACCCACAATCGTGCCTTTTTCAAACTCAAACCGTACACGGCACAAATCAGGCGGATTTGTTTCCAAATCATTATCCTCCAATTCCTCACAAAGGAAAGCACACATTTTCTCAAAAACGTATCTTTGTTTTGGTGCTCCCCATTGACGGAAGACATCCATAACAGACTCTACATCGTATCTTAAAGGGTAAACAACCCATTTACGCGCCATACGGTAAAACATTTCTCTCTCTTGAGAATTAGGCAGTTGACTACGCGACTGTTTACGCTCCGAATCTGGGGTCACACCAGACGACCCAAAGAGAGGAAATATAAGGCTGGCAACAGTATCTGTCATTCTCTGTCGGACAGAAGGAGAAGTTGATGAAAGAACAGGAGGAAAAACAGAGGGAGGCAAGGCAGACACAGAAGCAGACGCAGAGGTAGTATCAGGAAGAACACCAGAAGAGGCAGTCGATGTAGTACATAAAGTCGCAGGAGGTACAGATGGAGCAGGTAGCGAAGTCGGCGGCCCTTGAAGGGGCTGCGCCATAGTAGTAGGAGCCAACTGAAGAGGAGCTGGCGGCTGTGGAAGAACCTGAGGCACAATAACCAGAGGTTGCACAGCTAAAGGTTGCGGGGGTGCTGTAGCTTTCTGCGCATAAGGGGGTGGCGAACTCAACAAGTGTGACATTAAAGGATCTTTCTCAAGTTCTTTTGCTGCATCTTGCTGAAGAAGCGGAAAAACTGGATAACATTTATCGGTCACCAATTTACGTTGCCTGTGCAACTGCTCATTCATCTGTTCTTCTTCATCATCTTTAAACTGCATGGCAGCTTGCATTATCGAGATACCCTCTTCCCTCTTAATTTCCTTCTGTTTGCCTTCCTTACGCCATAGGCGGAAAGAGTCAAACATCGCCGGCCGGGCTTTCTTCTTAAAAAGTTTAACCTCCAGATTATTCAGAATCTCTGTGTCAAAACTACCATATTGGGGCCATTTTAAAACACCATCTTTCCTGGTGTATCGGATCCATACTTCATTATATGTGAGGGGGCCTATGCCATGTTTCACATATAGTTCATAGGTTGGAGTTCCAATCGGAGGAACCGGACACGAGTCCTCCAATCGGGAATCCCTATTATAACCAAGACAAAACAAATTTCCATGTGTGCTAAGACCAGGCATCTTCGCTCTCCAGTCTAGCTTCAAACTTCAAAGGATTATCGAATACGATAGTCTCGTGAATACACAAATCCCTCGGCTTTGGTACTTGCAAGTTCCAAATCAAAGATCCCAAGGGGATACCAAACTAAGAACCAAACTAAGGACTGGGAGACGCTCCACTTATACTTAACTGAGGTATCGAAGACTCGTTTATCGTTTCGCTCTAACAAATCATCAAGGGTCCAAAACAGGGCGATAGTCAGGGCAGCAGTCCTTCGTAGCCGTCGGGAAGCGGGGAACCTCGCAGCAAAGACTTTCGGACCACGTCGACATACAGGGGTCGATGAAGTGTCGGCCTCCCTCCAGAATTTTCACACGAAGCTCCTCACGAACCTCTGGCTTGGACTGGTACCGCTGAAATCTCCCCACGTTGGGCGCCAACTGAAGTACTGGGTTTTTCAGAACCCAGTGGTGCCAGGGAACACACCCTAAGACTTCGAGTCCTTCCTGTTTCAGACTACAGAAACACAGAGTCTTCTTGGTGAAGTCAAAGATCTTGTTTATTGGCTGCAGCCAGTAACAGGTATCCTAGAAGTACAACATGGTGTATATTCTCAGGAGACTGCTCCTCTTGCAAAGCTAACCTTCTCTTTTATACAAAATATTATGCTTTGGGCAAACATTCCTTATTTTACAGTGGACCATTCACATATTTTCACTACAAAGAAATAGCAGGGTTATGATGACAAGCCCATATTTCAGTTTGTCCAGCCCTCAATCAATTACCCGGCAAGGCTCAGTACTTTCATCAGATATCAACGGACCCCCAATATAAACAGGCACCTCCTCCTTGTAAAGCAAGTCATAAAGAAAGAAACAGGGACAGGTGCGTGTAAGATTAGGCATGGTTTGTGTGTGATGAAAGGGTTTATGATGTGTTATGCCTTGATACTAATCTCATTCGGCCACTGGGAAAGAAACTGGCCGAACAGGTTTGGCTTAGGCAGTGGAGTCAGCTTGCCCAGGTCACAGAGGAGTCAGCAAAGATGTACGTGTCCTTCAGACTCGTTTTCAGCATTAGACATTGGCCTATGTGAGGGCAATCACAAAATGGCTGTCGTTTAAATGGAACACGAGGATTCAGGACGGAAACTCTGATATTCGGGTGATTTTGTTACACGAATATGAATACAATGCTTGTGCATACTATTCTAATCATTCTCGGTCTGCTGATACCAAAATCGTTGTGATACGACGATGTTTATAACACAGGTCCAGAATTTTCAGTACCACAACATGTGTTCCACTCACAAAATCTATGCACAAGTGGACATGCCTTTGTGGTTGTCCTCGACAGTTGTCATGATGTATTACATGGCCATCCCCCCTGAGGCACAGGAGTAGAGGAACAACATATATTAAGGTAGATGTGATGGTCACAGTGTAATTGACGGTCATCTCATTCAAGTATGCATGTGTCCCAAACAACACTGACCCCTTATGATTAGCAACTGCCTATCATCCTGCCAATTACATCTACAAGTTACTGATCTTGTGTGCTTTGAAGTTGACTCAGATGATACAAATTGGTCAGCCTGGCCCATGTGAAGTAGTTGCTGCCTTTGCTTTGTGACACACTGCACTACATCAATGCACAGTTCACTTTATTTGGTCCAACTCTTGTTGTGCTTTGCTCAGCTGTAAAAGATATGATGGGTAGGCAGCGTTGCCATTACATTCATCAGGGACATTGTATTATCTGGACTGCGATTTGGACTGCATGAGCAAATTGAGGCAGAGTGTTAGATTATCATCTGGACATGGCTGCAATTGCTGAGCTCCAGAGGGACATGAAGAAGGTGTTAGAAAAGCTTGACACCATTAAGAAGGATTTGGACAAAAATACATGGAGGCTGAAGGCAATTAAAAAGACACTGAAGAGGGCAAATCTGTGAACTCTTGACTCCCCTCATCCCTAATTCAGTCCCTTCCCTCCTCATTCCTCATCCTGTTTTGTAGTGGGTTTAAGGGGGTTAGTGATAGGTTAGAGTAGGTTAGTTGTTTAGATAGGATAAGTAGGTTTGGGGGTGTTTTTTCATATTATTACATGTTAGCTTGTTAATGTTGGGGCTTTGTGTATATATATATATATATATATATATATATATATATATATATATATATATATATATTTTTTTTTTTAAATACAAAACAATATAGATTTGTTTAGTATTAGGTAGTATATGTTTAGGTTAGTATATGTTGTCCTGCATGTGGCTCATCACATAAGGGGGTGTGGGGGGCAAATGTTTAGAGTGTGTTGTTAAATGTGGTAAGCTTTGCATAGGATAGTTAGGGTCAGTTGTGAGTCATATAGAGTTAGGGTGGGTTAGGTTAGTATAGGTGTGTTACATCATTTTAAGTTCTGTTTCGTACATAGTTATTAAAGATTTAGGTAAATCCTTACTGCATGAGTCATATGCTTGGGGCTCAGGGTCTTTGCATGAGTGTACAGCGCCAATTCTCTATTGACCTGTGAATTCCCATCCTGCATCCACATCCCTCTCTTGACATGTTAATTCCCACTTCCAACTGAGCTGTCACATTGGCAGCTACAAGAAATCTAAATCTTAATGCATCTGCCATCCATTGTACCCACCACTCAACGTGACTATGGTTCCCATGTATTGGACAGGTAGATGTGCTTTTTAAGCTGTAATTGTTTTGATCCTCTGTAATGATGTTAGGCACTGTGGGATGTCTTCCTGCAGCCTGAAGTTCATGTGAACACTGCTAAACTGAGTAGTGCCAATTTCAGATGAGGTCAAGTATACAAATTTCAAGCTGACGTTATTGGCTGAACACTCTTACACAGCCATTCCTGCTGTATGTTGTGGGTGAGGCATGTATGTTTTAAACAAATGTCACATACACAGTGACTTGCTTGTGGGGGATGTGACCAGCATTGACTTTCATTTTGTAGATACCTTGTGCGTAGATATCTTCCCACATTATTTCTGCACTCTGGTATTGTCACTCTGTGACCATAGACATGTTACACGCATCACAAATCTCCAGCAAAGTAGATGTGTCACATTACACAGAGACAATGTGGGTGTGGAGATGATGTTTATTTTAAAGTGCTGTAGTGCAATATTTACATAGTCCAGGTCTGTGACCCCATTAGGGTAAAGCATTCTATTGTGACGCAACACAAGTGCAAGTTTGGGGGACATGTCATTGGACATGCTGAGATGAAGTGTCATTCAGTGCAGAGGAACATGAATAGCCAATTGAGTAGTGAGAGACAAATGCAGCCCATAGTGGAAAGGTTAACAGTGTGTCTGTGAAGAGTGCATGTCACCAACTGTAGCAACACTGGCATGTTGTCAAGAACAGAAGAAAGGAAAATCAGTGCCCATGTGGCATGGACTGGTGCTACTGGGTACTCCTATGGCTGAAGATGATATGTTCCACATCTCCATTCTCTGATGTGTGTGTCGTCTCCTCTGCCCTTGATAGTGGTGCTGCTGGGTTTGACAGGAAAACACACACTTCAGTGGTTGGAGAAGTGGACACCAAATCCCCAGCAACTGCCATCTGTGGAACTAGATATGGCATCACAGCAGCAAGGAGGAGCATCACAGCAGCAAGGAGGAGCTGCTGATTATTGAGTATGGCAGCAACACCCCTGTGGTAGGCTGCCATGTCTGCCCTGAGGGAGGGCAGTTCCTGGTGCATGGAGTCCAGCTTGTTGTCATGCATACAGCAGCAAGATCAGGAGGGCAGGTGTTGTGGCAACTCCCTCACAGCATTGGTTAGGTCCCTCACACAATGTTGGACATCATGCAGTAGGGATTGTGTGACTTGTTTGGCTGCTATCTGTTCTGCTGACATCAATTTGCACATACGCATCCCCTCACGGCTGGCTGCCATAGTTTGCATCCCTACCCACACCTCCTTGGCCAGCTCCCACTGTACTCCCACTACTGTCCTCTCAAAGGTTGTCCCTGTGTCATCAGAGTCGTCAGCGGTGTTTGAGCCGGCCGGTGGTAATATTGGGGTGGTAGGTGGGTCCTCTGGGACGGCTGCTACATGAATGCTCCTCCTTGCAACTGGAGGTGGTATCTGGAGGGTTCCCCGGACATCTTGGAGGGTTTCTTGGCTGATGATTGTGAGCTGGTCATCCAGGTTATCAGGTTAGTCCAGGACATGCAGATCCACAGGAGAGCCATTGTCCTCTGCAATGAGATATTGTACAATTAGTGTGCATGTGTTGTGCCAGTTGTAATGTGTTATCACTGACTTCCTATTGATGGTACATTGTCATCTTGGTTCACATGATTTGTTCCTATCATTAATGTATGCAGTCTCTTGGCCCTATGCCCCACCTGCATGTCACATGTAGTGTGGGCAGTTTGGGCAATTGTCTGCTTCATATCTTCTAGGTGTGGGAATCTGTCCAAATTGTGGCTTGCCACCTTCTTGTCCTCATCAACCCTCCCTCTGCTTCCATTTTCATGGTGAGGCCTTGCAATGATTGTTTTTGTGCTGATTCCACAGCACCACACATAACAATACGGCCCAGTCCCAGTCTATCATTTTTCACAAACACAAATGCTGTGCTGAGACCTAGCACCACACCATGCATGGCATTTCCATGAGACAATACGGGTGTTACCATTGGTAGTTTCTCATGTTGATGTTTGCATATGTGTGCTACATTGCATTGCACTGAGTGACCTGGCAGAGTTCCATTTCCTCTTGTGACTGTGCAGGTGTATTTGCCTTCCTACACACATATGTCCTCCCCCTCAATGCAGTTGTCTTAGCACTATGATACCTAAGATGTTGCCTGGTGGCATTGTAGCTATTGTGACACAGGCACAGGGGTAAACGCAAGCATGGGCAGAATGGGTATGAGATTACTGCTGTGTACATCATTATGTATGTGACAGTGCCTGATGGTTATTGAGTCTATGGACATGACCAGTTGACAGGAGTTGCACTTGGACAGGGATTGATGGGGATTGATCACGTAGTCATACTGAACCCTCATTTTGAGTGTGCTTATTCTATGGGCACCTAACTGCTATTTCCTAATTGACCAGCGCACACAGCACAGGTAGTTGTGGCAAATTTTGTCAATGGTGAATGCTGCTTGAGTCAATGGCCTGAGACTGGGCATTGCCCTCTAGTTTATATTCTGAAAAATACCAGCTGTCCTGTGATGCCAGACCAGTTTTTCGTTCTACCCTACCCTCCTGGTCTGCTTCAGCATTTACAGCAGCGTTGGCATGGCGGTGCACCCCCATGCAAAGGTTGTTGGTGTTGTGTTGTGCTGTGCCCCTGGATGCCCCTGCACAGCCCACACACCTGGCATGGGCAGTGCAGGGAGTCCTGTGCCATGCCTCTTTCCACTGCCTGATTTGCAGGGCTGACATCCATTGTGTAGTAGGTATGTGTCTCCCCCTTCTTGCACTTGCCATTTAGGCATTTCTGTCCCCCATGCAACTTACCCTGCATATATGTTGTTTCCTGGTAGTCTGCGCTGTCCTGTCCTGCGATACCAGTGATGATTTCCTCTGGGATGATGGCTGCAGACATCTCCTCTATCTCGTCCAAGTCCTCTTGCGGTGCTGGACTCCCACCTCCAGTCTGCAGTGCTGCCTTACTGTTCTTTGCCATTTTTTTACTTTGTCCTCTGTGTGCAGTCATGCCAGCTTTTCTTGCACTCAGTGACAGTTCTCCTGACCTCTGCCACACTGTTATCTTGTCCACAATCTGTTGCCAAATTTCCTCTCTCCTCCCACTTGGCAATTTAGAGGTGATGAAGAGTTGATGCTGGTGCTCCATAACCTCTTCCACCAGTATTTCATGCTCCTCGGCGCTGAAGCAACACTTCCTCTTCTTCTTGTCTCATCCCTGGGTCTTGTCTGTGTCCTCCTTGCTGGTTCCTGGTTCTCTGGGGTCTCCCTGGGGTCTCTTCTGGCTTCTGGGATCCATTGTGGGGCTCCTTAGCACTGTTTGCTCCATTTGCGTCGCTTTTTGGCGCTATTGGGCGGAAAAATGGCGCATATCTGTTTTGTGCAGCGTTTCCTTGTTGTAAACCGGATCATAGTAATTTTTGCTGCGTTAACGTCACTTTGCCTTATGACAAGGCACAATAGTTAGCGTCAGGAAAAATGACTCTAACCTATTCTTAGTGCCACCCAGCATCAAAGTATAAATTTGATGCACGTGTGGTGTTAAGAAATGGTGCTAGCCAGCACTAAACCTTTTGACGCAAAACTGCATTAGTGCACTTTTGCGTCAAAATGTATAAATCTTACCCTGAGTGGTATAGTCCTTGTTTAGGATTATTGGGAGTAAAAAAATTGCTCTTATTTATTTTTAATTTTTCTAACATGTCTGTTTAAATATTTGGAAGTGTACTCAATTTGTCGAAAATCGGTCCACATTTGCAGTGGTCTTGCTGTTGATCCATATTAGCCTTTGGAACAGGTGGCCAGATTGCCAACATATCGACTTTCCGATTAATATCTGCAATGTGAGTGGCCACAACATTCATGAGGTCAATTTGTAAATCTAGTTTGTCCGATTGCATGTTGAGGGCTGTTGTTGAAATATGAAGGGCATTTAGAAGTCAGGCGTGTAGCCGGTAGAGATCCCCCAACTTGCAGCTAGAAGATTCAGCTGGAAGATGGCTTTTAGGGAGGATTTTGCTGTTTCTATTGTTGCTGTCTAGAGGGTTATTGTTAGTGACTGGAGTGTCCAAGGTGCTAAGTTCCATTACGCCTATATCTTGTTGTAATTCGCTCATGTCACTGGAGACTCCAATGATTGATTTGGAAGCTCTTTCTTGTTGCAGTACCGCTGGACTTTGATTACTTCTCGGACAGTGATGGTGGTCTCAGGTGCTGTTCTTGTTTGATAAGTCAAACGTTTTCAGGTCCAATGCCTCGACTAGGGCTTTGCCAGTTGTTATGGAGAGTGACTGCAACCAAGGTCCATATTTATACTTTTTGACGCACAACTGCGCCAACGCAGTTGTGCGTCAAAAAATGTAACGCCGGCTAACGCCATTCCAAAGCGCCATGCGGGCGCCTTATTTATTGAATGACGTTAGCCGGCGCTGCGGACTGGTGTGCGTAAAAAAAAATGACCCACACCAGGCAGCGCCGGCGTAGGGGAAAATGGAGCTTGGGCGTCCAAAAATGGGGCAAGTCAGGTCTGAGGCAAAATATTGGCCTCAACCCGATTTGCGCCATTTTTTTTGACTCCCAACCCCCATTGAAATGACTCCTGTCTTAGCACAGACAGGAGTCATGCCCCCTTGCCCAATGGCCATGCCCAGGGGACTTATGTCCCCTGGGCATGGTCATTGGGCATAGTGGCATGTAGGGGGGCACAAATCAGGCCCCCCTATGCCACAAAAAAATTACTTACCTGAACTTACCTTAAGTTCCCTGGGATGGGTCCCTCCATCCTTGAGCGTCCTTCTGGGGTGGGCAAGGGTGGCAGGGGGTGTCCCTGGGGGCATGGGAGGGCACCTCTGGGCTCCTTCCGAGCCCACAGGTCTCTTAACACCTGCCCTGACCAGGCGTTAAAAAATGACGCAAAAGCGGCTGGACGTCATTTTTTAAGGCCCACCCACTCCCGTGCGTCATTTTTGCACGGGAGTGTAAATACGGCGCACATGCCTCGGAGTCATTTTTTAGAAGGGAACGCCTACCTTGCATATCATTAACGCAAGGTAGGTGTCCACGGAAAAAAATGACGCAAACTCCAAGATCTTTGGCGCTAGACGGGTCTAACGCCAAAATATAAATATGGAGTTAGTTTTGCGTCGGATTTGTGTAAAAAAAAAACGACGCAAATCCGGCGCAAACAGAGTATAAATATGCCCCTAAGTGTCTTCCATTTTTCCTGTAGATGCATCAATGCAGATGTCCAACCTCTCTTTAGCTCCCTGTATTGCAGGGCTTTACCGCAACATGGGAGTCGATTGTTGGCAGGTTCAAGCAAACACGGGGTCATTAAATGCCTCTGTCAAGTTTCCAAACATGATTGGAAGCTGAGTATTGCATAGATTAACTGTCATGCCCTATTATCGGTCACCTTGAGGAGTTTTTTGTGCTGGAGCATGAACCTGAGCCATGATCAGAGTGATGCACATCTGAAAGTATATATACATTTTTGCGTTGTTCATGTCCCATGGGCTATTCGGTTGCTTGCGGACTAAGTTCACGTTGTGTCCTACAGTGGCTTGCTCCTCTGAAGTCTCCTAAAGGGGGGATTCCGGCACCAAATGCTGGATCAAGGATGTCAGGAATGTGAAAGTTCTTGGTGAGTTTTGATTGCCTGATGCATCCTGCCACACCTGCACTGAACCCAATATTTGCGGGACCAGTGGGGTTGGAAGGCCCTCAGTGGTGTCAGGATTTGAAAAATAGAAGCAGTTGGATCTTTAAAAAATACAAATTTATTAATGCTCCCTGGTTTCTTAAGGTAGACCTGAAGAGGAGTAAGAGTCAATGCCAGTTGGTCGAGTCTGCTATTTTGTACTCCTGGTGCGGAAGATTTCCCTTTCCATTGCACCCTCCTTTGTGGTCTTTGGGTCCTAGTTTTGCTCTGCATGAAAACCCTGACTTGACCAGATTTCCTAGTTTTGCTCTGCGTAAGAACCCTGACTTGAGCAGATCTCATAATGACTTGGGGAACTGGTATCAGGTCTCAGATTTCTCTGGTAATTCGCACTCTGCTTGTGCCTCATAACTTGAGGTTTTTGGAGGTGAAGGACAGAGAGATCTTAAGTTGGGGACATAAGGTGAGCGGGGCACACAGGTCACTCACAAGCCTCACCCAGACCTAGCTGGACCGCTTTAATGTTGACCTGGTACACTCACTCTGCGTCTGTTACCTGGAACAACCATGCTCACCTCTAATGGATGGGCCAGTCGAGGGATCCCCTTTCGCAAGGCCTCCTGCTGAATTGGCCTGCTTCTTGCCCGGGGGAGCGATTTGATAACCGGGGAAGGAGTGTGCAGCTCAGGGCTCCTAAACTACCAGGAACTACCCCGAGTGGTGGAGCAGAGAGACTTCTGGCCCAAGGGAGGGATGAGGTGACCGGGGATGAAGTGTGAAGCTCATGCGGGTTCCTGAACGGTACAGATGATGTCCCACACCAGATAGAAGATTGCAGTCTGATTTGCATCACTGGATTCCGCCATCAAGGGACCTGGTGACCTTTACCCAGGAGGTGGAGTCAGAGGGGGCTATCAGCAACTCAGACAGCCCTCAGAAGACTAGGTAGCTCACACAGGAGTCCCACAGCACGGGGACAAAGAAGGTGCAAATGGAGGCCCATGCATCACAACACAAGGGGATCCCTCACCACTGGAGAACCACTCAGGAAGCTGTGTATCACAGGAAGGAGTGCTTGGGCTGCAGCTGTGCTGTGCATGAAGAATTTTGTAGAAGGTGGCACAGAAGCCTTGTCAACTGCAAATCATGAGGTGCACAGGAGTACTGTCTTGAGTGGGGAAGTAAGCTCTTGCCTCCAGCAAAGTTGGACAGCTGGACTTTAGGACCATCGGGACAACTTCAGTCCACCACTGTGTTGCTAGATCCACGCACTTCGTCAGGAGAGGGGAACCAAGCCACCAGTCATCGCTGCAGAGAGTTGCCTGGCGAAGCAGGAAAGTGACTCCTTCACTTCAAGGGAGATTCCTTTATTCTTCTGGTGCAGGCTGAAGACAGGCAGTCTTCGGAGGATGCACGACCTGCAAGCAGTTGCAGTTGCTGGCAGGAGCTGGGGATACAATGTTGCAGAAGTTGTCTTTGCTTCCTTGTTGCAGGTTGTAGAGTTCCTGGAGGGTCCAAATGCAGTTTTGTCTATAGAAGGTGAAGTAAAGGATACAGAGGATTCCTACCGGAGTCTTGCAATCCGAATCAGAGGAAACACCCAGAGGAGAGACCCTAAATAGCCCTGAAAGGTGGATTGGTCAGCTACACAGGTAAGAACCTATCAGGGGAGGGCACGAGGGTACTCTGCACCCAGCCTTCAGAGTGGGAAGGCCTGACATAGAGGTGACTTATAAGTGACCTGGTGCAGTGTAAATGGCTGTGAAATGACAGAGGATCATGGACAGGGTGAAAGCCATGGGACACATCCATGCACGAGGGATGACAGAAGGAATATGTGGAACGACCTACGGGGAAGGTGTGTTCCATTGCATCAAGGCACAAGCTCGACATCTATAGGACTGGTGGTGGACCCCTACCCCCTCTACCACAGCTGACAGCATGTTAGGAGCTGGTCTTGGCACTCCTGCATCCTGAGGGACTCACTGGAGTAGCCGAAGCAAATGGGCACTGGTGAGTCAACATTAACAACCTACCACCACCCTATTCCTGCATGCCAACTCACCCCCTCACCCTGACTCCCTTCATCCCACTCCATCCCACATGGTGCACCACCTCATTAACCATACCTAAATGTGTAGCCCTGAATGCCATGCCCACTGCAAGTACATCCCTCCCAGCTCTGCATGAACACCCACTACCAATGCATTCACAGCATGGGGAACTACCAATCCCACAATAAATTACCAAACACCACCAAAGGAGGGAGGACAACACCAAGATCTTTGTGAAAGCTGATAATGCAGAAAATATCACAGAAATCTACCTTAACACATCACTTACATTCCCACAGGTACCCCAGCCAATGTCAGCGTCGAGGAGGTGCCATGGCAACCCAGTCCCCCACCAGACGATGCCCTCAGTAATGACAGCAACTCAGGAGGTCTGGATATGGAGGAACTCCCTGGCCCATTTGGGACCACTTGTCAGTTGTACAACACATCCCACACCCCGTCCACCACAGCCCCAAACTCAGGACTCAAACACCACAGCTGCCAGCCAATTCCCCCAAACCTCTGTCCCTATGACACCTCAATCACTGGTGTGCCCACCTGTACAGGGATCCGAGTCTAGACCACACAGGCAAGACAATGTAGGCCCTGGTGTTATTCAGAGTGGTTACTCCGTTCAGGGGACACAGGCACAGGGGGCCAGGGACACTCAGAGGGCAGCTGTGTGCCAGTGGAAGGAGAGGCCCAGGGAACCGACTTCCCAGGAGGCACTCATAGATGTCCTGGGAGCATACCAAAAAACCCAGGATAGGATGGGCCAGGTGATCACCATCATGCAGAAGAACCAGTGGCTACAGGCAGTACACCACCAGGAGGATTTACAGCAGTTGCAGTCCCTAAATGCCAACATGGCCTCCCTTGTAGGGGTTCTGGGTTAAATGGCCAACACCATGCAGGAGAACCTAGCACACTAGCGGCCCACTTCCTCTAGCCAGTCTACCCAACAGCCATCAACATTAGCTGCAACTAGTGGATAGGAGGACCTGCCACAGGACCCGCAGGCCACCAGCACTCCTCCTCCTGCAGAAGGTGAACCACCCCGCAAGCATTCAATGCAACCCAGACAGACCCGGATCAGAGACTGTTGCTAAGACCAAGAAAGGAGCCCCTCCTGAATGTCCCCCTTGTGTCCCACTGAGTCATCCTGTTCACATTGCTCCTTCTCCTATGGCCCCATGGACACTGGACCTGTGCCAGAAACAGACTGGGCCACTACCGTGAACTTTTCCTCAACCATCACCCCACTCCATTGTTTTTTGTCTTCCAATAAACATCCTTGAACACAACTTGAGTAATAGTGCTTTATCAGAAAGAAATGTGCAAAGTATTGAACTGTATTTAACTGTTCTATCCTGTGCAAATGTCCTGTAATGTGTGAATCCATCCAACAAATGTCTATCAGCAATCTGTAGTCATTACATCAGTTCACTGTTGTAGCCACACCAACATCTGCAATAAGGGAAGGTGTAGGTGACAATCAATTCAGATGCAAAGGTAGTGACTGGCATAATACTGCACCCACACAGCACATAAATCAAATGTAGACATTTATGGATCAACAGCTTACATGAGTGTCATTGGAGTTACTGCTGAATGATCTGTGTTCTGTTGCCCACATCCTCCTCCTCTTTCTCCTGCTCACTGTCCTCAGTGTCCACTGCTGCCACAGCTGCATTATCACCCCTTCCTCCTGCAGATAGGGCACATGGCATCTGAGGGCCAAACAGTGCAGCATACCACCACAATCTGGCAGACCTTCTCAGGGGAGTAGCAGAGGGATCCACTTCTCAGATGGAGGCACCTGAACCTGGCTTTCAGGAGACCGAAGGTTCATTCTGCAATCCTCCTAGTATACACATGAGCATCATTGTACAGATTTGCATCCCCTGTTCTCGGATTCCTGACAATGGTCAACAGCAAGGACAGGTTTGGGTAGCTGGAGTCACCTGCAAGAAGTGGGGGACACACATTACCATGCACAGTGGCATGGGGTATGACTCCAGTAGGCATACACTTACATACATTGAGTGGGGACACTCTGTGCCTCTGTATTCATGCCATCACCTGTGGGACACTGCTATTCCTAAAGACATAGGCATCATGCACAGATCCAGGATACATGGCAGTGACGTGGGAGATGTACTGGTCAGAAAGGCACACCATCTGTACAATGAGTGAGTGGAAACTCTTCTTATTCCTGTACATCTGTTTATTGGCCCTAGGGGGGACCAAGGCAATATGGGTGCCGTCAATGGCCCCAATCACATTTGGTATATGTCCCATTGCGTAGAATCCAGCCTTTGCAGTGGGCAAATCATCAACCTGGGGGAATGCGATGTAGCTGCACATGTGTTTCAGCAAGGCAGTCAAAACCCTTCCATGCACAATCGAGAACATTGGCTTTGAAATTCCAGCAGCAAAGCCCACAATCACCTGGTTGTGATGTTTATGCCATCTGTGCTGTTGGTGCTGTGATTGACCTTGTGCTTCGTTTCTTCCCCCCTCTCCTTTTGTCATCCTGTTCATATGTGCATTAGTATTACCTGGCAAAGGAGCAGGGACACTGGCAAGTGAGGGAGCAGCAGCCCACGAGACCCAGGAGGCGGTTTCCACTGACGCTGAGGGGACCAGTCAGACAGAGGGTGAGGGGAACACCACGAGGAGACTGGAGCTGAAACAACTGACTGATTCCTCAGAAGAGAGCTCCCTTTTGGTGTTGGACCCCTCTGGGATCACCCCAGCTACATCATCTTCCGCCACCCTTGTACCAGCACCACCCTCCCAGTTGCCCCCCACCCAATTTCCCGTGCCCACTCACCCAGGAGGGTGGGCATCTCCTTCACCTCAGGCACCACAGGCCCTGCCCCAATCAGCCCTGTTGCCCTCAGTGAGGAGGCTAATGACCTTCTGAGATCCATCTCTGTAGGGCAGTCAACCATAGTGAATGCCATTGAGGGGCTGGCATCCCAGAAGCAGCAATGCAATGCCTTCCTGGAGGGTATTCATGGTGGGTTGGTGGCCCTACAGAGATTGTTTCAGGCTCTGGCCTCCACTTTGACACAGCCCGTGTCCCTGTTTCTTCCATCCCCCCTCCAACAACCTCTTCCCAGTCCCAGTCTCCTCTCCGCCAACGCATCCCATGCACACATTCTGTCAAGCATGCACCCAAAGCAACAGTCAAGACTCTTACAGATAAACACAGGCAGCACACATCCGTCCACAAGCAAACACACAGCCAACACACAGTTGCACACATAGCAGCCACGGCCTACAATGTCTCCCCCTCCTCCTCGTCCCTCACAGTCACATCAGCACTCACACCTGCATGCACAACATCAACAGTCCCAGATCCTGCCACATGCACAGCCTTGCCCACAGTCACCACAACAGAAGACCTGCAGACATGCACCCCACACACCACATGCGCAGTCACCACCACCACCATCTCATGCAGCACACCCACTACACTTGCAGACACCACCACAAAATCCATCCACATGTCCTGTTTGACCTCCCCCACCCTTTCTGCCCCCCTCCAAAGACATTCAAACGCTCACACTCAGGCCCCAACAGTCATGCACCTCACACATGCACACTGTCCATGAACCTGCCTTCAAATTCAGCACACCTCCTACTCGTACAACCACTCCCTCTACCTCTACTCCCATTCCTCCTCCCACACCCCGCCCCACTGGTCCTAAGAAACTTTTACTTTCCCAACTTGACCTCTTCCTAGCCTCCAGCCCAGTACCTCCACCTCATGTTCGACTCCTGTTCCTAACCCTGAGACTGCAACTGCCAGTAAGGGCCCAAGAGTGCCACTCTGGACCCCGACCCCAAGCCCACTTCCCCACACCCCTAAATGGAAGGGTCAAGTCCCCCCCTCCTAAACCCAAGCCCAAGGCCCCTCCTCCCAAAAAAAAACATTTATATATTTCTCAGGAACTTATTCTTACAAATGCTCAATCACATTCTTATGTTGTGTAGATACCTATTCAGAAGATGCACCACTAGGCATAATACTGGACAGTTTTTGTGTAGGCTATCCATCAAAAGCCTAACTCTCAATCTACAGATCGCTAGAAACCACAATTTGAGCATATTTGGATGAGCTCAAAGCATCTGGGAAATGGCATCCATTATGTATCTCTTAATGCTATTTTCCTGGATCTTCTCTCAGATTAGGGAAATTATTGGTAAATGCATACAAATCAGCTCAAGTCCATGGCACATGCACAAAATCCCATCCATGAACTTGTGTCAAGGGAAATTGTAGAACTTCTTCTGTCCCAACTTCTGAATCACTTGCGACCTCTTACCTGATCTTCAGTACCTTTCATTCTCTTTTTATTTACTGTCCTTTTCTTCCATCTTATTCTGTATTTCTGCAAACAACTCCAAACCCCTTGCTTTCACAATTACATTTTTAATCTAGGTTGTTAATGTGAATAAACACATTTCTTTATTTTCATCATGTGCCAATACTATTTTGATATTTTTTTACACATTCTTCGGCTCGCTGATGTCAACCTCTAATTCATCCGCTAATAATTACAATGAATCGTGTGCTTCATTTGCATATCTTGCTGCTTCTTTTATGAAATATCGAATTTAATCAGCATTGTAAGTCAGTAGTCTATTCAAGTCAATTTTTCCCTGCAACATTTTACTAGATTCAATTTTTAGAATGTCAGTATAAATGTATTGGAGAGCTACTTCAACTACCTCTGAGCTTACAGGTGTGGTAGTTTCACTTGTCTAGCTGGTCTTGCTGTGTATGAAGGAGTTCTCAAATTAAAAAGCTGATTTAAAAAGAAATCCTCCTCATCAGAATCATTATTTTTTTATTTGTCTTGTTCTTCACATTTGTTTCCTTAATCATAGCAGGGAAATCCATTAGTATGCTATTATATTCTCCATTCAACATTTGTTTTGACTATCCCATTTGTTCTTAAGCCACTGTCTAAATGAGCCTTTCACCTGTGATTCCATTTTCTCTCTCTTCTTCTCTATCACTTCCTAGTATTGAAATACCCTCAAAAGTAAACTGCTTGTCTTTGTCAGAAGTCATATATTAATTCCATTCATAGATCCAGGTACGTTTGAATCCCAATTTTTCTCAGGCATTCCCTTTGCTGGTATTTTCTGACCCTCTGTAGCAGGCACACTGAACCTTAGATTTTTTCAACACGTTTCCCATTATTTCTACTTAAACCATATTCAAGAATTACCTTAAAACCACAACAAACAATCTAGCAAACAACAACTAATCAGAGCTGCTCTGTTAAAAGTCATCCTATCAGAGTTTGGGCTCGTCAATAGCCAACCAACCTGAACACTGCTTTGTGGTTTTGTCTAACTAATCCCAACATGCATCTACGGCTGATCAACCAGTCTCAACATGACTTATCTGTGAACAGAGAAACAATTTCAAAAACATCCTTAAAACCAATAATCTAAATAAACCCTTGTCTGTTTACTATAGATCCAAAAGAAAAAGTCAGTAAACTAAATAAGACAATTCCATAGCAAATCATGAAATTGCATAAGCTTTAAGAAAAATCTAAATCAAAATCAAGAACAGAAAACCCCAAGCGATTCACAGGGCTTTCCCCGATAACTACAATTCACCTTAGCAAACTCCCATCCAGTGGTAATCCACACTAATCAGTGTGCTCACTCCACTGACCTCAAGAGCAAGAATCACCACCTCAAATTAAACATTCACCCTAGAAAAGGAAACTCATTAATTCAGGATCCCTATGAACTTATATGCAGCACCACACTCTACAGACTACCTTCTACAGACAAGTAAAACCAATATATCTTGAGATCTTGGATTTCAGCGAATTTGATGACAAAACCAACCAAATAAATCAATGGAATTTCAAAAGTGATAAACAACAATGAATAATACATCGGTACATAGTAAATAATCCACAGATTTCACACAATGTGAAATATTTGAAGCAAAGACCCACATTCTAGTGGGCCCGCTTCATAATTTCTTCCTGAAGTTACTCCAAGGGCTAGTTGTCAGGCCTCCTGATCAAAGCCTCAGGGCCAGAAAAGGCTCCAACTATCTTGAACTCACATGCAGACCCAGCCGGCAAGAGTCCTAACCCACCAGGTTGTGCCCCTCCAGCCCTTAACTTTTGGTGGTGCTAAAGGTGCCCATTTAGCCAAAAATCCAAAACTTGGGACTTTTTTGGAAACATTTTTGCAAAAACTGCACTGGGAACAGAGCGTAGATAGAACCCAACCTGCTTGTTTATTTTCTATCTGCCAAAGGTGCATCACGAGCAGCCTGACTTTGCTGCAGCTCGACACTACATTCTTCTCTGCAGGTGCAAATCCTACTTAGCAGACCTTCACCGAAGGGGTATCTGGCATCATGTAAATTTCATCGGCTACAGACTCCAGCTTGGTGCTGCTGGTGATTTTTGACTCCAAAAAATAGACTAAGTCCACCTCCAGCCTTTCCCCACAAAACCTTACCTTATCAGACGATTTTTTGCTGACATTGCTCCCCAGCCTGAAGGTAGGCACGGCTGGGCCCAATCCACTTTTATATCTGACTCATGCTTTATTATAGTCGGCTATATTTTTTTACTTTGACTCCGTCTAGGGGGACTAGGGCCCGTATTTATACTTTTTGACGCTAAACTGCGCTAACGCAGTTTAGCGTCAAAAAGTTTTGCGCCGGCTAACGCCATTCTGAAGCGCCATGCGGGCGCCGTATTTATTGAATGGCGTTAGCCGGCGCTAGCAGACCGGCGCTGCCTGGTGTGCGTGGAAAAAAACCACGTACACCAGGCAGCGCCGGCGTAGGGAAAAATGGCGTTAGGGCGTCTTAAAAATGGTGCAAGTCAGGTTGACGCCAAAAAATCGCCTCCACCCGATTTGCGCCATTTTTTACGACGCCCAGACGCCATTTACATGACTCCTGTCTTAGTAAAGACAGGAGTCATGCCCCCTTGCCCAATGGCCATGCCCAGGGGACTTATGTCCCCTGGGCATGGTCATTGGGCATTGAGGCATGTAGGGGGGCACAAATCAGGCCCCCCTATGCCAACATTTTTTTTTTTTTTTTTTTAATGTATACTTACCTGAACTTACCTGAATGTCCCTGGGATGGGTCCTTCCATCCTTGGGTGTCCTCCTGGGGTGGGCAAGGGTGGCAGGGGGGGTCCCTGGGGGCATGGGAAGGCAGCTGTGGGCTCATTTTGAGCCCACAGGTCCCTTAACGCCTGCCCTGACCCAGGCGCTAAAATCCGGTGCAAATGCGGGGTTTTTTGGCCCGCCCACTCCCGGGCGTGATTTTTGCCCGGGAGTATAAATACGACGCATTTGCGTCGCAGTCATTTTTTTGGACGGGAACGCCTACCTTGCATCTCATTAACGCAAGGAAGGCGTTCACGCAAAGAAATGACGCTCTTTACTCATACTTTGGCGCTAGACGCGTCTAACGCCAAAGTATAAATATGGCGTTAGTTTTGCGCCGAATTTGCGTCGAAAAAAACGACGCAAATTTGGCGCAAACAGAGTATAAATATGCCCCTAGATGTTCAAAGTTGGTGCATTGCTCTTTTAGGCACTATTTTTTTACCTTATAATTTATAAAATCATAACTCTGGTTCTTAGAATTGAATTTTTGTCATTTTGGTGTCAAATAATGTATTCAAGTTTACTCTATTTTTTAAATTGATGAGGAATTTTTCTTGTGTTATGATTTCACTTGTATTATTGTGTTTGTTGTGCTGGATAAATACTTCACACATTACCTCTAAGATTAGCCTGATTGTTTTTGTGCCAAGCTACCAGAGGGGTAAGCAAAGACTAATTAAGTGCCTTTTGCAGTTCACTCTGACAGGGATTGAGATTGTCGCTTGAGTTAACACCTACCCCCAACAAAAGCCCAGTTTCACACAACATCTCAGTCATAAAATCATGCATTTTGGAGGGAAATATATACAGGGTGTAGCCTTGGGAACTGATAGAGCGCACTACCTCTGGAGGCGTTTGTCTACAAGAATGGTTTGCACATCAGTTAACACACAATTTGTTGCCACTATCCTGCTTTCCACCAGGAGCATGGTAAACACAACAATGAGCAGCTTCTAAAGGGAAAATATGTGGCTGCCTGGATAATGTCCTTCTGATTTACATGCACAAAACTCTAACCCCCAAGCTTCCAACTCAATACTTTGATCCTTGTTTGCTACTTGAAAATTGGTTCAACAACACCTGAAAGTGCACCTGCTAGTATATTACTTAGCATCCATCTACCACAAGGCTGATATACACATTGATGGAAGGTCTCTAACTTGGGCTGGTGGAAAACAAAGAGAGTACTCACATTGGAAAACGGATACAAAGATGATGTACCCAAACCATAAAGTACACTTAAAATTCAAAGCTCTCCTTATGTCACTTTCCGGGAAAAAAGCTCACCTGTTTAGTCGCCCAAGAGGCATGCATCGATAGTTATGGATCTTTGTTACTCTGTAAATAAAGCTCATTATTTATACTTTATAGTATATGGTTCAGAGGCATTTTGTGTACATTTCGGATCGCCAGGGTCCTACGCACAATCAAAGCAGGCAGAGAGGGACTTCTGCAAAATAGATGTCTCTCACTAGGGAAGTGAACTGAAGCCTCACATCGTCACTCAAGGCTTCAGTGAAAAATTATCAAGTAAACCTAACAAAATCCCAACCATAACCTATACAGTTAACTCTGCAAAATTACCCAGAAACTGTGTGGTTTCCTATGAAAACCCTCACCCACCAGGGTTACCCCATGGTGGCATGCTTCATCATCTGGTCCATCACTTTCCATTGCAGAACGAGGCGTGCTGCGACTGACAGATATGTGGGAGCACTTAATATGTAATTCCCTATGATGGTATACAAAATAGGAGTGGAGGTGATGAAAAGTAAAAACGCCTGCCTCCTAGGACAACAAATGTTATAATTTCTAATCTAGTGGTGGTATGATTAAAAGTGGGATGCCTTTCCAGTATAGATTCTACATGTTTCAAGCCTACCTCTAGGCTTTTTATCAGGACCAGGATTCACTCCCTGGTGCCACTTCTTACATAGAAGAAAGTGCCAGTACACACTTAACCCCTTTGCTGCCAGGCCTTTTCCCCTCCTGTGCCGAGCCTTTTTTTTGGCTATTTGGGGCAGTTTGCGCTTAGGCCCTCATGATTTTTTGTTCACATAAGCTACCCATGCAAAATTTGCGTCCTTTTTTTCCGTCATCCTAGGGATTCAGGAGGTACCAAGACTTTGGGGGTTCCCCTGAAGGAGACCAAGAAATTAGCCAAAATACAGTGAAAATGTAGTTTTTTTTTAAAAAATGAGAAAAAAGGGCTGCAGAAGGCGGCTCGTGGTTTTTCCCCTGAAAATGGCATCAACAAAGGGTTTGTGGCGGCAAGATCACCATCTTCCCAGCTTTCAGGAACAGGCAGACTTGAATTAGAAAACCCAATTTTCCATTACAATTGTGACATTTTACTGGGACATACCCCATTTTTACTATTTTTTGTGCTTTCAGCCTTCTTCCAGTTAGTGACCGAAATGGGTAATCCAATGCTGGATCCCAGACAGCTAAACATTTATGAAAAGTAGAAAAAAATCTGAATTCAGCAAGGAGTCACTTGTGTAGATCCTACAAGTGTTTCCTACACAAAATAACAGCTGAAATAAAAAATATTGAAATTGAGGTGAAAAAAACAGCAATTTTTCTCTACGTTTTATTCTGTAACTTTTTCCTGCAATGTCAGATTTTTTAAAGCAATATACCGTTACGTCAGCTGGACTCTTCTGGTTACGGGGATATATAGGGCTTGTAGGTTCATCAAGAACCCTAGGTACCCAGAGCCAATAAATGAGCTGCACCTTGCAATGGGTTTTTATTCTATACCTGGTATACAGCAATTCATTTGCTGAAATAAAAAAAGTGAAAAATAGGTATCAAGAAAACCTTTTTATTTCCAAAAGGGCCACAAAATAGGGTGTTGAGAAGCAGTGGTTATTTGCACATCACTGAATTCCGGGGTGCCCATACTAGCATGTGAATTACAGGGCATTTCTCAAATAGACATCTTTTTTACACACTGTCTTACGTTTGGAAGGAAAAAATGTAGAGAAAGACAAGGGGCAATAACACTTGTTTTGCTATTTTGTGTTCCCCCATGTCTCCCGATAAAAATGGTACCTCACTTGCGTGTATAGGCCTGGCACCCGCGACAGGAAATGCCCCAAAACACAACGTGGACACATCACATTTTCACAAAGAAAACAGAGCTGTTTTTTGCAAAGTGCCTAGCTGTGGATTTTGGCCTCTAGCTCAGCCGGCACCTGGGGAAACCTAGCAGACCAGCGCATTTGTTAAAACTAGACACATAGCGGAATCAAAAATGGGGTGACTTGTGGGGCTCTGACCAGGTTCTGTTACCCAGAATCCTTTGCAAACCTCAAAATTTGGCCCCAAAACACTTTTTCCTCTCATTTCGGTGACAGAAAGTTCTGGAATCTGAGAGGAGCCACAAATTTCCTTCCACCCAGCGTTCCCCCAAGTCTGCCAATAAAAATGGTACCTCACTTGTGTGGGTAGGCTTAGCACCCATGAAAGGAAATGGCCCAAAACACAACATGGACACATCAAATTTTTTCACAGAAAACAGAGGTGTTTTTTACAAAGTGCCTACCTGTGGATTTTGGCCTCTAGCTCAGCCGGCACCTAGGGAAACCTACCAAAGCAGCACATTTTTTTAAACTAGACATCTAGGGCAATCCAAGATGGGGTTACTTGTGGGGCTCTGACCAGGTTCTGTTACCCAGAATCCTTTGCAAACCTCAAAATGTGGCCAAAAAAACCCTTTTTCCTCCCATTTCGGTGACAGAAAGTTCTGAAATCTGAGAGGAGCCACGAATTTCATTCCACCCAGCATCCCTAAGTCTTGAGATAAAGATGGTACCTCACTTGTGTGGGTAGGCCTAGTGCCCACGAAAGGAAATGGCCCAAAACACAACGTGTACACATCACATTTTTTTCACATAAAATAGAGGTGTTTTTTACAATGTGCCTACCTGTGGATTTTGGCCTCTAGCTCAGCCGGCACATGGGGAAACCTAGCAAACCAGCACATTTTTTAAAACTAGACATCTAGGGCAAGATGGGGTGACTTGTGGGGCTCTGACCAGGTTCTGTTACCCATAATCCTTTGCAAACCTCAAAATTTGTCCAAAAAAACACTTTTTCCTCTCATTTCCGTGACAGAAAGTTTTGGAATCTGAGAGGAGCCACAAATTTCCTTCCACACAGCGTTCCCCCAAGTCTCCCGATAAAAATGGTACCTCACTTTTGTGGATGGGCCTAATGCCCACGAAAGGAAATGCCCCAAAACACTGTCTGGACACATCAAAATTCTCAAATACAAAACTACCTATTTTTGCAGGGTGGCACCTGCGTTTTTGGTCCTGGGCTCAGCAGCCTTCTATGGAAACCTACCAAACCCAGACATTTCTGAAAACTAGACGCCCGAGGAAGTCCAGTGAGGTGTGACTTGCATGGATCCCCCAATGTTTTCTTACCCCGAAAGCTCAGCAAACCTCAAATTTTGCTAAAAAATCACATTTTCCCCACATTTCTGTGTGGGATCACCACACTGGGACACATTTCATACCACCCAATGTTCCCCTCAGTCTCCCGGTAAAAATGATACCTCATTTGTGTAGGTAGGCCAAGTGCTTGTGAAAGGGAAGAGCCAAAAACTTGTCGATATTGAGGGGGAACCCAAGAGGGTCCAAAAGGGCAGTTTGCAAAAAAACATTTTTAGGCTAACAACTGCAGCAGAATTTTTATCGGTATAGACGAGACAATGCTGGGTGGTAGGAATTTTGTGTATTCCTGCAGATTCCGGAAGGTTCCATCACAAAAACGTGGGAAAAATGTGTGATTTCCAGCATAGTTGGAGGTTTGCAGGGGATTGTGGGTACAAAAATGGTGTGGGGTGCATGTGAAACACACCACCCTGGAATCACCCAGATGTTAAGTTTTCAGATGTGTCTAGGTCTTGTGGATTTTTCTACATGGCAGCGTCCCAAAGTCCATAAAGTGCAGCCCTCACCATTCCAAGTGGGACGATTTTTAGAGTAAGCCAAGCTCTCATGCCCCAAATCTAAAACTAAAACCCAAAAAAATCAAATGTCTTCTTGTTTGCTGTGGGATAAGATGTTTTAGAGTGCAGGGGAGAGCTGAAAGACTGTTACCCCCTTCAGTTGAGGTGGGGGGCGTAACCAGGCCCATACTGGTTGGTAGCCACCACCCCAATATATATATATTTTTTAATTCCCTGGTATCTAGTAGACTTTCTGCCCCCCCCGGGGTGTGGATCAGGGGTAATTGCCCCATCTGCCTACTGGTGGGCAGAACAACTTTGGCCCCATTCATTTATCGTATTAAAAAAAAAAAAAAACTTCCCTGGCCTCTTGTGGGCTTTCTTCCCCCCCTTGGGGGCAGATAGGCCTTCCAAAAATAGGCCCATCTGCCCCCAGCAGGAGGCAAATATGGCCAACAGTAATGTGCCCCCATGGGGAGCGACCCTTACCCAAGGGGCTGTCCCCCCTAAAGAAAACACACGCATACACACACACCAATCCCTGGTGCCTAAGTGGTTTCTGCCCCCAGGGGGGCAGATTGGCCTAACAAAAATCGGCCGATCTGAAATGGTCTAAATACAATTTGCTCCCCAGGGAAGCAACCCTTGACTAAGGGGTCACTCCCCACCTCTAAAAAACAAACCAAAAAAAAACATTTTCTTTATCCCTGGTGCCTAGAGGTTTCTGCCACACCTGGGGGCAGATCGGCCTAATAACAATAGGCTGATCTGCCCTCGGGGGCAGAAATGGCCTAAAATATATTTGCCACCCTATCCCCTAGCCCCCCATCCCACCCGGGGAGCGACCCTTGCTCACGGTTTTTCTAGTGTCGGCGGGGATCCAGCGGAAGATCTTGCGGAGCATGCGGAGGGTGAGGAAGCAGGTGGAGGACACGGCGTTGACTTGCTTGGTCATGGTGAGAATGTCTAACCTTTACCTGGTAAAGGTTGGGTGCTAAGTTACTTAGTGTGTGGGCACCCTGGCACTAGCCAAGGTGCCCCCACATTGTTCAGGGCAAATTCCCTGGACTTTGTGAGTGCGGGGACACCATTACACGCGTGCACTATACATAGGTCACTACCTATGTATAGCTTCACAATGGTAACTCCGAACATGGCCATGTAACAAGTCTAAGATCATGGAATTGCCCCCCTAATGCCATTCTGGTATTGGGGAGACAATTCCATGATCCCCCGAGTCTCTAGCTCAGACCCGGGTACTGCCAACCTGCCTTTCCCGGGGTTTCACTGCAGCTGCTGCTGCTGCCAACCCCTCTGACAGGTTTCTGCCCTCCTGGGGTCCAGCCAGGCCTGGCCCAGGAAGGCAGAACAAAGGACTTCCTCAGAGAGAGGGTGTTACACCCTCTCCCTTTGGAAAAAGGTGTTAGGGCTTGGGAGGAGTAGCCTCCCCCAGCCTCTGGAAATGCTTTGATGGGCACGGATGGTGCCCATCTCTGCATAAGCCAGTCTGCACCGGTTCAGGGATCCCTCAGCCCTGCTCTGGCGCGAAACTGGAAAATGGAAAGGGGAGTGACCACTCCCCTGACCTGCACCTCCCCATGGAGGTGCCCAGAGCTCCTCCAGTGTGCTCCAGACCTCTGCCATCTTGGAAACAGAGATGCTGCTGGCACACTGGACTGCTCTGAGTGGCCAGGGCCAGCAGGTGACGTCAGAGACTCCTTCTGATAGGCTCCTTCAGGTGTTGCTAGCCTATCCTCTCTCCTAGGTAGCCAAACCTCCTTTTCTGGCTATTTAGGGTCTCTGCTTTGGGGAATTCCTGAGATAACGAATGCAAGAGCTCATCAGAGTTCCTCTGCATCTCTCTCTTCACCTTCTGCCAAGGAATCGACTGCTGAACGCGCTGGAAGCCTGCAAAACTGCAACAAAGTAGCAAAGACGACTACTGCGACCTTGTAACGCTGATCCTGCTGCCTTCTCGACTGTTTTCCTGGTGGTGCATGCTGTGGGGGTAGTCTGCCTCCTCTCTGCACTAGAAGCTCCGAAGAAATCTCCTGTGGGTCGACGGAATCTTCCCCCTGCAACCGCAGGCACCAAAGAACTTCATCACCGGTCCTCTGGGTCTCCTCTCAGCATTATGAGCGAGGTCGCTTGAACTCAGCAACTCTGTCCAAGTGACTCCCACAGTCCAGTGACTCTTCAGTCCAAGTTTGGTGGAGGTAAGTCCTTGCCTCCCCACGCTAGACTGCATTGCTGGGAACCGCGTGTTTTGCAGCTACTCCGGCTCCTGTGCACTCTTCCAGGATTTCCTTTGTGCACAGCCAAGCCTGGGTCCCCGGCACTCTAACCTGCAGTGCATGACCTCCTGAGTTGTCCTCCGGCGTCGTGGGACCTTACTTTGTGACTTCGGGTGAGCTCCAGTTCACTCCACTTTGTAGTGCCTGTTCTGGCACTTCTGCGGGTGCTGCTTGCTTCTGAGAGGGCTCTTTGTCTTGCTGGACGCCCCCTCTGACCCCTCACGTAATTGGAGACATCCTGGTCCCTCCTGGGCCACAGCAGCATCCAAAAACCCTATCCGTGACCCTTGCAGCTAGCAAGGCTTGTTTGCAGTCTTTCTGCATGGAAACACCTCTGCATGACTCTTCACGACGTGGGCCATCCATCCTCCAAAGTGGAAGTCTCTAGCCCTTGTCGTTCTTGCAGAATCCACAGCTTCTACCATCCGGTGGCAGCTTCTTTGCACCCACAGCTGGCATTTCCTGGGCAGCTGCCCACTCCCAACTTGATCGTGACTCTTGGACTTGGTCCCCTTGTTCCACAGGTACTCTCGTCTGGAAATCCATCGTTGTTGCATTGCTGGTGTTGGTCTTTCCTGCAGAATTCCCCTATCACTACTTCTGTGCTCTTTGGGGAACTTAGGTGCACTTTGCACCCACTTTTCAGGGTCTTGGGTGGGCTATTTTTCTAACCCTCACTGTTTTCTTACAGTCCCAGCGACCCACTACAAGGTCACATAGGTTTGGGGTCCATTCGTGGTTCGCATTGCACTTCTAGAGTATATGGTTTGTGTTGCCCCTATCCTGTGTGCCCCCATTGCATTCTATTGTGACTATACATTGTTTGCACTGTTTTCTATTGCTATTACTGCATATTTTGGTATTGTGTACATATATCTTGTGTATATTTGCTATCCTCATACTGAGGGTACTCACTGAGATACTTTTGGCATATTGTCATAAAAATAAAGTACCTTTATTTTTAGTATATCTGTGTATTGTGTTTTCTTATGATCTTGTGCATATGACACTAGTGGTACTGTAGGAGCTTCACTCATCTCCTAGTTCAGCCTAAGCTGCTCTGCTAAGCTACCTTTTCTATCAGCCTAAGCTGCTAGACACCCCTCTACACTAATAAGGGATACCTGGGCCTGGTGCAAGGTGTAAGTACCCCTTGGTACCCACTACAAGCTAGTCCAGCCTCCTACATTGGTTGTGCAGCGGTGGGATAAGTACTTTGCAACTACTTACCACTTTGTCATATTGTACTTTTCATAAGAGAAAAACATACAAAACAAGTTCAGTGTATGTACACCTAACCAAAAAGTTTTGCTTTTCTTCTCTTACTCTTCTTGCTAAGTGGTGAAAAGCACCTCTAAACTTTCAAAAAGTTCTTAAAAAGTTGTAAACGTTTTTTTTCTGTCCTTTAAAAAGTTCTGAAAACTTTTTTCTCACTTTTTCTGTCTCTTAAACACTTTCTATAATGTCTGGCACAGGTCAAACTGTTGATCTGACCAAACTTGCTTATGATCACCTTAGCTGGAAAGGAGCAAGGAGTCTCTGCATTGAAAGAGGTTTAGGGGTAGGGAAGAATCCCTCTAGAGAACTGTTGGTTAATATGCTCATTGAACAAGATAAGGCCTTAGTTGGCACTTCTGTTGAGAAATTAGCTGATGGTTCCCAATCTGACCATGGGGCACCCCTAGCAAAAGATTTAGAAGGGAACCTTCCCAACCTGACCCTTAGCAGGCCACCTAGCATAGCTGGTACTGATGTAAACTCACATCACAGTAAGAGTGTTACTTCTCATCATAGTAGGAGTGTTACTTCTGTAGGCCAGAATGTTAGAGTGCCATCTGTTAGGGAAAGGTCTCCCTCTGTTCATTCTCACCATACTTCTGTGTCAAGGCATGCCCCACCCACCCACCCTGATGACAGAGTGTTAGAAAGGGAGCTCAATAGATTGAGAGTGGAAGAATCCAGGCTGAAGCTCAAGAAGCAACAGCTGGATTTAGATAGGCAAGCCTTTGATTTAGAAAGAGAAAGACAGAGGTTGGGGTTAGGACCCCATGGTGGCAACAGCGGTTTTCCAAATAGTCATCCTGTAAAATAGCATGATTCTAGGGATCTGCACAAGATAGTTCCCCCTTACAAGGAGGGGGGTGACATTAACAAGTGGTTTGCTGCACTTGAGAGGGCCTGTGTTGTACAGTAAGTCCCTCAAAGGCAGTGGGCTGCTATCCTATGGCTATCTTTCAGTGGAAAGGGTAGGGATAGGCTCCTTACTGTGAAAGAAAGTGATGCCAATAATTTTTCAGTTCTTAAGAATGCACTCCTAGATGGTTATGGCTTAACCACTGAACAGTACAGGATCAAGTTCAGAGAAACCAAAAAGGAGTCTTCACAAGACTGGGTAGACTTTGTTGACCATTCAGTGAAGGCCTTGGAGGGGTGGTTACATGACAGTAAAGTTTCTGACTATGAAAGCCTATATAACTTAATCCTGATAGAGCATATTCTTAATAATTGTGTGTCTGATTTGTTGCACCAGTATCTTGTGGACTCAGATCTGACCTCTCCCCAAGAATTGGGAAAGAAGGCAGACAAATGGGTCAGAACAAGAGTGAACAGAAAAGTTCATACAGGAGGTGACAGGGATGGCAAGAAGAAAGATGGTGATAAATCTCAAGATAAGCATGGGGATAAGGGTAAAACCAAAGATCCCACTTCAAATCTTAAACACTCTTCAGGGGGTGGGGATAAAACAAATTCTTCCTCTTCTTCTCAACCCACACACATTAAAAAGCCTTGGTGCTTTGTGTGTAAAAACAGAGGCCATAGGCCAGGGGATAAGTCCTGTCCAGGTGAACCCCCTGCGCCTACCAACACTAATACATCAAGCTCTAGTGCCCCTAGCAGTAGTGGTACTAGTGGTGGAACTGCTGGCCACAGTCAAGCAAAGGGTGTAGTTGGGTTCACTTATGGGTCCATCATAGAAACTGGGGTAGTCAGTCCCAAGACAGTTTCTGTCACACCTAGTGGCATTGGCCTTGCCACACTGGCTGCTTGTCCCCTTACAATGGATAAGTAAAGGCAGCCAGTTACAATAAATGGTGTTGAGGCTCAGGCCTACAGGGACACAGGTGCCAGTATCACTTTGGTGACTGAAAACCTTGTGGCTCCTGAACAACACATCATTGGACAACAGTATAAGATTAATGATGTCCATAACTCCACTAAGTTTCTTCCCTTAGCTATAGTTCAGCTTAGTTGGGGTGGAGTTACTGGCCCTAAGCAGGTGGTAGTATCACCTAGCTTACCTGTAGATTGTCTCTTAGGTAATGACCTAGAGGCCTCAGGTTGGGCTGATGTAGAGTTTTATACCCATGCAGCCATGCTGGGTATCCCTGAGGAATTGTTCCCTCTCATTTCTACTGAAATGAAAAAGCAAAGGAGAGAAGGCCTGAAAACTCAGGATCCCTCACCAACAACAGGTAAAAAGGGTATCACAGTATCCCCTAACCACCCTGCCATTCAGTATACCATTCCTGTGGTGGGAGACACCTCTCCTGGGGTGGCACCTGTTCCAATGGAATCATCAGCTGGCATAGCTGTACTCCCTGAGGTGGAAGTACCTCTCTGTGGGATAACTAACATTGATGAGAAAAAGAGCACCATTTTAGTTAACATGGAGCATCCCTCCAACCCTCCCAGAGAAACTTTAGTGCAGAAACCCTGCACTGCCTCACAACACTTAGGACAGCATCCCTGCCCTAGTGTGGAGCTCATAGGACAGCATCCCTGCCCTGCTCCAACTAAAGAGAAACACCATCCCTGTTCTCTCTTCCAGACATATGAACAAAGTTTTTGCCCAGCTATGGCTATACTGAGACAGCATCCTTGTCTGGCATTCTAATCACTAGAAATAGGTTCAGTGGATAATTCCCACCGCTCTAAACTAAAACTTACTGATAGAAACTCTGAAAATATATCTTCACATTGTTGCTTAGCTAAAAAACTTCATACAGGGTGGTTTACATCCCCACAGGGAAGTAACCATATAGTGGATGATAAAGGGAGTAACCAGTCTATTGCAGAGCTACTCTCTACTTATCACCACGTAGACAATAAAGTCTCAACTGGCCAAGGTTAGCCTTATTGTCCTTCGTTTGGGGGGGGTTGTGTGAGAAAGTAGCCTCTTTCTTGCCTTGTTATCCCCACTTTTGGCCTGTTTGTGAGTATATGTCAGGTGTTTTCACTGTCTCACTGGGATCCTGCTAGCCAGGGCCCAGTGCTCATAGTGAAAACCCTATGTTTTCAGTATGTTTGTTATGTGTCACTTGGACCCTGCTAGTCAGGACCCCAGTGCTCATAAGTTTGTGACCTATATGTATGTGTTCCCTGTGTGATGCCTAACTGTCTCACTGAGGATCTGCTAACCAGAACCTCAGTGGTTATGCTCTCTCTGTACAAATTGTCACTAACAGGCTAGTGACCAATTTCACCAATTTACATTGGCATACTGGAACACCCTTATAATTCCCTAGTATATGTACTGAGGTACCCAGGGTATTGGGGTTCCAGGAGATCCCTATGGGCTGCAGCATTTCTTTTGCCACCCATAGGGAGCTCTGACAATTCTTACTCAGGCCTGCCACTGCAGCCTGAGTGAAATAACGTCCACGTGATTTCACAGCCATTTACCACTGCACTTAAGTAACTTATAAGTCACCTATATGTCTAACCTTTACCTGGTAAAGGTTGGGTGCTAAGTTACTTAGTGTGTGGACACCCTGGCACTAGCCAAGGTGCCCCCACATTGTTCAGGGCAAATTACCCGGACTTTGTGAGTGCGGGGACACCATTACACGCGTGCACTATAAATAGGTCACTACCTATGTATAGCTTCACAATGGTAACTCCGAACATGGCCATGTAACATGTCTAAGATCATGGAATGGCCCCCCCAATGCCATCCTGGTATTGGGGAGACAATTCCATGATCCCCCAAGTCTCTAGCTCAGACCCGGCTACTGCCAACCTGCCTTTCCCGGGGTTTCACTGCAGCTGCTGCTGCTGCTGCTGCCAACCCCTCAGACAGGTTTCTGCCCTCCTGGGGTCCAGCCGGGCCTGGCCCAGGAAGGCAGAACAAAGGACTTCCTCAGAGAGAGGGTGTCACACCCTCTCCGTTTGGAAAAAGGTGTTAGGGCTTGGGAGGAGTAGCCTCCCCCAGCCTCTGGAAATGCTTTGATGGGCACGGATGGTGCCCATCTCTGCATAAGCCAGTCTGCACCGGTTCAGGGATCCCTCAGCCCTGCTCTGGCGCGAAACTGGACAAAGGAAAGGAGAGTGACCATTCCCCTGACCTGCACCTCCCCTGGGAGGTGCCCAGAGCTCCTCCAGTGTGCTCCAGACCTCTGCCATCTTGGAAACAGAGGTGCTGCTGGCACACTGGACTGCTCTGAGTGGCCAGGGCCAGCAGGTGACGTCAGAGACTCCTTCTGATAGGCTCCTTCAGGTGTTGCTAGCCTATCCTCTCTCCTAGGTAGCCAAACTTCCTTTTCTGGCTATTTAGGGTCTCTGCTTTGGGGAATTCCTGAGATAACGAATGCAAGAGCTCATCAGAGTTCCTCTGCATCTCTCTCTTCACCTTCTGCCAAGGAATCGACTGCTGAACGCGCTGGAAGCCTGCAAAACTGCAACAAAGTAGCAAAGACAACTACTGCAACCTTGTAACGCTGATCCTGCCGCCTTCTCGACTGTTTTCCTGGTGGTGCCTGCTGTGGGGGTAGTCTGCCTCCTCTCTGCACTAGAAGCTCCGAAGAAATCTCCCGTGGGTCAACGGAATCTTCCCCCTGCAACCGCAGGCACCAAAGAACTGCATCACCGGTCCTCTGGGTCTCCTCTCAGCACGACGAGCGAGGTCCCTTGAACTCAGCAACTCTGTCCAAGTGACTCCCACAGTCCAGTGACTCTTCAGTCCAAGTTTGGTGGAGGTAAGTCCTTGCCTCCCCGCGCTAGACTGCATTGCTGGGAACCGCATGTTTTGCAGCTACTCCGGCTCCTGTGCACTCTTCCAGGATTTCCTTTGTGCACAGCCAAGCCTGGATCCCCGGCACTCTAACCTGCAGTGCACGACCTCCTGAGTTGTCCTCCGGCGTCGTGGGACCTTACTTTGTGACTTCAGGTGAGCTCCGGTTCACTCCATTTTGTAGTGCCTGTTCTGGCACTTCTGCGGGTGCTGCTTGCTTCTGACAGTGCTCCTTGTCTTGCTGGACGCCCCCTCTGTCCCCTCACGCAATTGGCGACATCCGGGTCCCTCCTGGGCCACAGCAGCATCCAAAAACCCTAACCGCAACCCTTGCAGCTAGCAAGGCTTGTTTGCGGTCTTTCTGCACAGAAACACCTCTATACGACTCTTCACGACGTGGGACATCCATCCTCTGAAGGGGAAGTCTCTAGCCCTTGTCGTTCTTGCAGAATCCACAGCTTCTACCATCCAGTGGCAGCTTCTTTGCACCCACAGCTGGCATTTCTTGGGCAGCTGCCCACTCCCGACTTGATCGTGACTCTTGGACTTGGTCCCCTTGTTCCACAGGTACTCTCGTCTGGAAATCCATTGTTGTTGCATTGCTGGTGTTGGTCTTTCCTGCAGAATTCCCCTATCACGACATCTGTGCTCTTTGGGGAACTTAGGTGCACTTTGCACCCACTTTTCAGGGTCTTGGGGTGTGCTATTTTTCTAACCCTCACTGTTTTCTTACAGTCCCAGCGACTACAAGGTCACATAGGTTTTGGGTCCATTTGTGGTTCGCATTCCACTTCTAGAGTAAATGGTTTGTGTTGCCCCTATCCCTATGTGCCCCCATTGCATTCTATTGTGACTATACATTGTTTGCACTGTTTTCTATTGCTATTACTGCATATTTTGGTATTGTGTACATATATCTTGTGTATATTTGCTATCCTCATACTGAGGGTACTCACTGAGATACTTTTGGCATATTGTCATAAAAATAATGTACCTTTATTTTTAGTATATCTGTGTATTGTGTTTTCTTATGATATTGTGCATATGACACTAGTGGTACTGTATTAGCTTCACTCGTCTCCTAGTTCAGCCTAAGCTGCTCTGCTAAGCTACCTTTTCTATCAGCCTAAGCTGCTAGACACCCCTCTACACTAATAAGGGATACCTGGGCCTGGTGCAAGGTGTAAGTACCCCTTGGTACCCACTACAAGCCAGTCCAGCCTCCTACAGTAACCATTAGGTCCGTGGCACAGAACCGGTTAATGTGTTGCTAGTGAAAGAATACTGTACCTATTTATTGGTGGATCATTTCTTCATATCACCTGCAACACATAAGAAGAGAGTCAGCCTGCCACAAATTGGCACTATTTCTGAGGCTTACACATAAATACTGTGTGGTATAATAGTAGATCCCAGATTGGGTGTCATCAATTGGGGCATGATTGTGGTGACAATTGTGTAGTTAAAGGATAAATCTAAACATAGAGATTCCTAAGTGTGAAGTCAAACAAGGTTATATAGAGCCCAGACAGGGTGTCAGAACTCGGGACAGGATTGTGGAGACAAACGTATACTGAAGGAGGGACGCCTCATAATGGGTGATACGTGTATAGAGACCCCATGTTATAGAGTGAGACAAAGATGTGTATGTACACACACATAGAGTCAGTCTACTTCCTCACGGAATCACTTGACCCCACAGAATGTCATCATTCAGCCCTTTGACATTTGTTTCCAATTTGTAGACACAGCTTTGTTGCTTATTGAACAATCTTGATTCATAGTTAACATCTTCCCTTAGATGCTCTAGAACAGCCCACAGATAATCTTGTACTGTATGCCCCTTCTCTAAAAAGTGGGATGACATTTTCCTAGTAGCCAGTCTGCATCTTTGGTTACTACGGTGTTCACCTCTTCTTGTCTTTATCTTATGGTTATCAGATATATCACCCGGTGTGTTGGAATTTGTTAAAAAATTCCCTCAGGTCCCACGTGGTATCAAATTTGAAGGTCACTGTAGTTGTGATCTCCATAAGGTGGCACATGCTGCAACTACCACAAGGATGGTGATCTGCCATTGGTGGTAAAATATGGAGTCTATCTGTACTTCCTTTTGTCTACCTTGGTGATCGTGTGTGTACTACCAAATCCCTCAGGCTTTCGGTCTGACTATGGGAGAACATAGGATTGGGGATATGCAATGACCCACTGTTGAGGAAATGCCAGTGTTTGTTAATTACTTTACTCACTTGGTTGGAGGCAACATTGAATGTCATGATGCATACTGGTCTCTCGTTTCTCTCCTTGGGGACAGGGATTTCTAATAATGTTCCCCTATCATTATTGCATGCCCGCTTCATAGCCTGTGATACTACTCTGGGTGGGTATTTCCTTGCCTCCAATTTGGCTGCTAAGTGGCCTGCCTGTTCCTTAAAGTTCCTCCTTAACCCAAGGAACTGGCCAAAGATGAGGTTCTCACATATGTGGCATGGGTGGAAAGTATCATAGAGTAACAGGCAATTCTTTGCAGTGGTATTTTATTGGTCCATGGTACGTAAGACACCTTGATCTGCTATCATGTTAAGATCTAGGAAAACCAGCTCGTTGTTGCTTATCGTATGGGTGAATTTGATCTTGTCTGTTAAGCCAACTCAAGAAACCTGTTGTTGTGGCTCAAGTACCTTCCCATAAGACCAGATCATCATCTATGTACATTTTCCATAGTTTGATGTATTGTCTGTATGGATTAGCGGGGGTGAAGATCTTGTGGACTTCCAAATGGTGAACATTCATGCTAGCTATACTATGCACAAAGGTACTGCCCGTGCTGGTCCTGTGTTTCAGGAGATATAAGGTGTTCTCAAATTCAAAGAAATTCTTTGTAAGGGCCCAGTTACAGCCCTCTATAACAACAATTTGTTCTGTTTGATATTCCCAGGTTGCTTGGGCCAGAAATCACCTCTGGCACATGAGGGATGACTGACTATGTGGTCTTGGGAAGAAATCCAGGCTACATAACAGATTCGGACCTGTCACACACAGGTACTAGTGGTTCAGATTCGAGTATAGGAGCAAGAGGAATTTCCCAAAGCAGATGGAGTAACAGAAGGAACAGAAGAACAGGATACAGACATATTTGAGGATGGGACCCCTACACTGGACCCCCTATGTACCCTAATCGTTTTCCATATGGTGTGCCACTGGGATTCCTACCACTGCCTCTGCAGAAGTATACAACACATTTTGACCATTGGTAGCCTTCAAGTGCCCCCTTTTTTGCAATACCAATACAGCAAGTCCCAGCCTGTTAGGTTTACTTGATCAGTTCTGGAGGAGGATGGGCTTCTGCCTGCATTTTTCCTCTTTGATCCCTCCGAGATTCTGGAGTTCAGTGAAAAACATCGAGTTAGACAGTATTTCATTGGCGTGATGGCATCACCTCTGCTGTATCTTTATATTAACAATCAAGGGCTGTAAAGAGGTAAACCTTGAGAGAGATATGCCTGAATGACTCCTACCACTGGTAATACTGACTGAAGCTCAGGATTTGGCCCCAATTTGCTCCACTACATACTTCAGCAATTGAATAGTACCTCTGTAACTGAAGCCTGTACAAATGTCTATTGTCAAGCATATGTAAATCTCTAGTCATTGAGTAACTGTCCAATTTGGCTGTGATCACTTCCAAACTTTTCTGGCAAAAGTGGTTGGCACTGTATACTCCACAGAGGACTGATCCTCCATGATCACAAAGGGGTGGTGATTATCCAAATTGAAAATTGAATATTTCAGAATATGTGGCTGGTATTGTGCTCCCTTAAACTATTAAAGCCCCTCTGATAATGCACCCTGACTCTTGGAGATGTGGCCAAGGAGAAAGTCATCTGCTAAAAGTGCTGAGAATATGCACATGACTAAAAGCCAATTGGTCATTGATGTGTGATGAGCTGTCCTGGGTTGCTGGATCATGCTCCCCCATCAGAGCACATGGTCCTGTTACACAATGTTTCAAACATTGAGAGCTTGTCCGTCCATAACATCAGTCAGTAGCCACCTCACTTGCAGCAGTGAAAAATGGTATCTTGAGACTCAGAGGCAGACTCCTCTGTCTGTGGTGGAAAAGAAGCAACTAGACTTCCAGCAGATAGTCTCACTTGAACATCTATATGACAGAATCTGATGTCTGTTTGTCAGGAATCTTCAAGATGATGAACAGTAACTTTCCCTATACCTTCTGCCTACTTCCAGCTACATTCCCATGGACAACAGTCATTAGAATGGTAAATGCCTTTCCCATTCACTCGCCATCCATGGCCACTTAACTGACTGGAAGCTCCTAGTAAAATTTCTGAAATGCCTGATTAGAATTTCCTTTGTGGAAGAGACCCTTATTTCCTGCTCATTTTTGTGACCAGTTGTGATTTTGTTTTACCTATTGTGCCAAAACCCATTTGTCACATACAACAATAGCCTTGGCCTGCATTTCACACCCTTTGTGCTTGCTATTGTCACCCTCCCTAATTGTAATTATTCTATTACATACTTGTCTACCAATTTGATGTTTAAAAACATTAAAACTCTGATAATTATTGAAAAACAGTAGAAAGCCAACAAAGTCAGATAATAATTTAAAAAAACACAGACAGAACAAAACATTAAAAAGACAAAACACAAAGGGAAAAACATATCATTAATTTACTCATAGAAGTAAAATAGCCAGAGTGAACAAGTAATTCAAAAGTGCCCATTGTTAAATAATTGAAAAGTAAAAAAACAGCCAAACTTGGAACCTCAATAGAGAACCCGTCATCAGGCAAAAACCCAAGCTTGGCTGACTTATGAGGGTCCATAGTCAGCGTAGATAGGGGGTTTGAGCTGGTGAGGATTTCATCTACTCACTGAACTCACTACTGCTAATATCATGGAGCTAAACTTAATTGAAGCCTAGCTAAACCGGGCACTCTAACATTTAGAAGTTCCAGCTGCAGGACGGTCCCTGCCCATGCAGTAGAATTATGCAACATGTTAAGTGTAGGAGGCTGGCCTGGTTTGTAGTGGGTACCTTGGGTACTTACACCTTATAACAGGTCAATTTATCCCTTAGTGAAATGTAGTAGTGTTCCATCAGCTTAGACTGATAGAGGTAGCTATAGCAGAGCAGCTTAGGCTGAACTAGTGTAGGAGGCTGGCCTGGTTTGTAGTGGGTATCTTGGGTACTTACACCTTATACCAGCTCCAGTTATCCTTTATTAGTGAAGTAGTAGTGTTCAAGCTGCTTAGGCTGATAGAGGTAGCTATAGCACAGCAGCTTAGGCTGAACTAGGAGACATGCAAAGCTCATGCAATACCACTTATAGTTACACAGTACTTATACAAAAGTAAAGACAATACTCAGTGTTACCAAAAATAAAGGTAGTTTATTTGGGTGACACAGACACAGTACCAAAAATATCTTAGAGGCAATACGCCTTTAGGAGGTAAGTATTATACATAATATATACACGAGACACCAAACTAAGGCAAGTAATTAGTCATAGGACAGTGCAAACAATAGGAAATGCTATAGAATGCCATGGGAGAAAATAGGTCTAGGGGCAACACAAACCATATACTAAGAAAGTGGAATGCGAATCATGAATTCCCCCCTAGACAAGTGTAGTGTGTGCAGAATCACTGGGAGAGTAAGAATACAATAACGGTAAGTAAATTACCCCAAACCACAGCCCAGAGTAAAGTACTGCAAGTTTCCTTAGGACACACTACACCTCGTGAATGGAATTATTGTAAGAATCAAAAAAGTCTGCAAACAACAAACAGTGGATTCCTGGACCTGAAGACCTGCAAAAGAAGGAGACCAAGTCCAGAAGTCAAAAGAAGTTCCAGGAAGAACAGGAGCCCCTGCCAACACAGAAGAGTGTGCAAAATAAGAGTCCCCGGTTGGACAAGGTCTGCAGAAATGCACCCTAGGAAGATGCCAGCAAGTTCCTGCATGATGTAAAGGATGTCCCACGTCGTGAAGATGGATGCAGGTGAGTTGTGGTGCTGGATTCCTCCAACAAGCCTTGGTTCCGGCAAAGTCACGTTTTGTGTCAACTAGGCACTATCTGGACCCAGGAAGGACCTGAGGGCCTCAACTCTGAGTGAGGAGGAAGAGGGGGCTTTCAGCACTTCAGAGCCCACGGGTGCCCCAGGACCTGGGGACAAAGGAGGTGCAAAATGCGGTTGGTGCAGCCCTAAAAAAGAAGGTCCCACGATGTCGTAGATCAAATCAGTGAGTTGAGAGTTACAGGATAGAGTGCTGGGGACCTGGGCCAGGCTGTGCACAAAGGAATTTTGCAAATAGTGCACAGAGTCCTCAGGAGGTGAAGAAGATGTGGTGCACAGGAGTACTCAGGAAAGTCTGTGTCGATGGGATCCACCCTCTGTGTTCCAAGGAACATGCTCGTCGCTGTGAGATGAGTCCAAGAGAACTGGTCGTCGAATTAGAAGGTGCCTGCATGAGTAGGGGAGTGACTCCATCACCCCAGGGGATATTTCTTCAGTCCTATTGGTGCCGGGTGAAGACAGGGAGTCCTCAGAGCGTGCACTCCAAGGAAAATGTTGCAGTTGCTGGCTGGAGCTGAAGTTGCAAAAGAAAAGTATCCCTTCTGGATAGTTTGTTGCTGTTACAGCGGTTCCTGGAGCAGGCTGCGGTTGATCCGAGGTCAGAGGATGAAGTAGTAGTTGCAGAGGATTCCTGCTGGAAACTTGCAAGTAGAATCTGAAGAGAACCCACAGGAGAGACCCTAAATAGCCCTGAGAGGGGGATTGGCTACCTTATCAGGTAAGGACCTATCAGGAGGGATCTCTGATGTCACCTGCTGGCACTGTCCACTCAGAGCCTTCCAGAGTGCCCCCACACCTTGTAAAACAAGATGGCTGAAGTCGGGGACACACTGGAGGAGCTCTGGGCACCACCCCTAGGGTGGTGATGGACAGGGGAATGGTCACTCCCCTTTCCTTTTTCCAGTTTTGCACTAGAGTAGGGGACAAGGGGTCCCTGAACTGCTGTAAACTGGCTTATAGAAGGAGGGCACCATCTGTGCCCTTCAAAGCATTTCCAGAGGCTGGGGGATGCTACCTCTCCCCAGCCTGTAACACCTATTTCCAAAGGGAGAAGGGGTAACACCCTGCTCCCAAGGGATATGCTTTGTTCTGCCTTCCTGGGACTGAGCTGCGCAGGCCCCAGGAGGGCAGAACCCCTTCTGTGAGGTGGCAAAAGCTGTAGCTGCAGTGCAAGCCTCAGAGTGCTGTTTTGGCAGTGCTGGAGGTCCATAGTGGAGCCCCCAGGATGCATGGAATTGCCTCCCCAATACCAGATTTGGAATGGGGGACAATTCCAAGATCTTAGACACCTTACATTGCCATATTCAGAGTTACCATTGTGAAGCTACATATAGATATTGACCTATATGTAGTGCACACTTGTAATGGCGTCCCCGCACTCACAAAGTCCCAGGAAATGGCCCTGAACTATGTGGGGGCACCTTTGCTAGTGCAAAGGTGCCCTCACACTTAGTAACTTTGCACCTAGCCTTCAGTAAATGAAGTTTAGACATATAGGTGACTTATAAGTTACTTAAATGCAGTGAAAATGGCTGTGAAATAGTGTGTGTACTATTTCACGGAGGCTGCAGTGGAGTCTGAGCTCTTCATCGGTGGCAAAAGAAATGATGCAGCCCATAAGGATCTCATGGAACCCCAATGCCCTGGGTACCTAGGTACATACACTAGGGACTTATAAGGGGGTCCAGTGTGCCAATTGGAATTGGTAAATTAAGTAACTAAAATATGGTGACTATTTTGGAAGCAGAGAGAGCCTCAGCACTGAAGTTCTGGTCAGCAGAACTTCAGTGACACAGTTAAGCACTACTGACAACTCACACATTAGGCCACAGACTATGAGCACTGGGGTCCTGGCTAGCAGGATCCCAGTGACATAGTAAGAACACACTGACACACACTCACAAACAGGCCAAAAGTGGGGGAAACCATGTTAGAAAGAGGCTACTTTCTCGCAGTAAGATGAAGGAAGAGCTTCTTTCAACAATTCTTCTGGTTCAAAGATGTCAGAGGTCCTGCAGGTTTTGTCATGATGTGATTCCAATCAAAGCACAGAAACAGCTGGCTCACAAGGTAACAGAAACTGCTGTGGCATGGGAAAAAAGCAGTCTTCAACAGTGCTCTCCGTGGGACTAATGGACGAGATTAGAATCATGCTTCTGTTTGATGTCAGAGAAGTCATGAGTCACAGGTTTGAAGAGGACAAAGCATTGTTAACAAACCCCAATTCTTGCAAAGAGCTTCAGAACTTCATCAGGTCCTCTTGGTAAAGTGTGTATCACTACTTAACGCATTTGCTTGGTTCTTGATATTTTCAGCTTAAAAGTTAACACATGTAGGTCCCAAACAGATAAATAGTTTACGAATAAGTAATACATATTTTTTCTATTCCCTAATGCATTCCACTCCTTATACACCCCCCTTTTCTGCATCGCAATGGGTTACCAGTAGTGGACAAAACATTTGGGGGACCAAAAATCTAAAGGAACAATTTGCAGCAAAATTCAACATGCCAAATTCAAAGACATAATTGCACATTGTGGTGTAACTATAACAAGTTGATCCTAAGAGCTGAGTAGTGAGAAAGTTTAGAATTGGGCTGTTGTTTAAAAGAGGCAGGAGATAGCAATGTCACTGGATAGTAAATAACTTGGAAACAGCTCAAGCTATCACCAATCTCCTTTTCATTAGATACTATTACTTTGATGCTTATAGCATAACAAGGTAGTATACGACGCTCAGTAAAAGGAGAGGTGGTTATTGTAAAGGCACACACAATATACAATATTTAATACCATGTGTCTCGCATCTGTCATGCAATGTTTCAGATACTATGTAAGTTTCAAACAATTACTATCACAATAATTGGTGATTTTAACCATTGGAACAACATCTTAAGCACTGATACAAAATACCACAAATTTGTCAAACTAAAGATGTCCTTGAATTCATTGTTAGACCTGACATCCTTGGCGTGGTGTAACCCCAAACAGTTTGATCTCACCCCTACTAATTTGCTGGATTTGCTTTTGCTGGCTTTAGTACTCTGTGCACTTTACCAGTGCTAACTAGTGCTGAAGTGCTTCCGCTTGCTTCTTCAAAAATTGTAAAATTCTCCTACACCTAATTGGCACATTTAAACTACTTGTAAGTCCATAATAAATAGTACTACATGTAATTAGGGCCTGTACATTAAAGCCTACCAGTGAGCCTCCATTGCGTGTTGTGTCACCCACTAAAGTAGCCATTCAAAACGTCTTTTTAGTAGACATCTGGCATAATTCATTAGTGTTTTACTATGCAGGGTGACATTGTGGGTGTGGGGTCGAGGCACATTTTTATTTGGGCAATCAAGAAGGGAAATGAACAAACCTTTGCTACATACAGGCGATCACACGCTAGCCTGTTTAACGTGCCTCAATGCACAGCAGAGTTGTGCAATCCAGTGCTAAGTAACCCCAGATGGCGCGTCTTGCAGCAACGCACAAAACACAAACAAGAAAATCTTGCAACTCATTTCATTTTCAGACATGGTTTTGCATCACATTTACTTTACAGATATAACTCCATAATTACACGGTGTTAATAAATCACATAACTTGTAAATCCCATGTCTCTTCATGTGTTATGGTATTTAGTATCATATATTTGTATGTTGCCAATTTCAGGGATTTCCTTATTGTTCTTCTCGGTAAGGTTACATTTTCTAAAAGCTCAATGTGTTCCATATTTCAAGATTAATGGTTTTCTAAATCTAATGTACATTTTTATCTGAATCAGATTGTTCAGCCCTTGCTGCGCTGCCTTCTAAAATCAAATTTAGTCCGCTCTGTCTAGCTCTCTCTCGTTACTGAGTGATGTCATTTTGAGCAAATAACACTTAAATCAATTTAATGCAAATTCCGCTTTATGTCCTGGTTGACCCAACAGAACATTTCCAATGACAGATTGAAGTGCTTACTTCCTGAGGCTGATGCCTCACAGAGTGCTTAGAAATCAATTTTAATCATTGTGACCGCATAAGCCATCTTTCTAATACCTACTGTCTGGGGTATATACCATTCTACTCAGCAGTTTGATATGAAATATGATGTAGTATGTAACATATAATTTACACAAAAACACAATGTAGCTATGATCAATGATAGTAATGGGAATGTTATGGAGGTTAAACGTGTTATTCAAATAACAGCAAACCACATCACATTTCTTCCATTACTAAGCGCTGTAAATGCTGTGATACTGAATCCAAATGTAATGATACTCAACCTAGCAACATCAGAAGAAAGGAAGCCATACTAGTCCTTGCTTGAATTCACACTTGCGGATCACTCATGTTTTAGTGGTGAGCATGCATCTCACTGAGATATCCGACCTGTATGTAACATTTCTCTACATCTAGGTGGAGCAGAGAATGAACACGTCAAATGGAAAAAAAAAAACACTTAATGTATGTGCCGATTATTTTTATTTTGCATTGTTTGATGTTTTAAAATATTTTTATCAAACTTTTTAACGTGAAGACAACAGTGGTGTTATGTGCACTGTGACATGGCCAAACTAGGCCAAAACTGGTCTGGGGTGCTTGTATTGGGCAGTACAAGAAATTGGGTTTTTGATTGAAGGGGGTGAATACCCTTCTCAAGCAACAACAACCATCCTTGTCAGGTTGAAATACAAAAGGCACTATGCTAACATATGCTTAACTATTTGATAGCTTGGCACGAAAACAAGTAGGCTTAACTTAAAGACAATCTGTAAAGTATTCATACAGCACACAAACAGTAATAAGTTAAAACACAACACAAGAAAAATGCCACAAGAAGTTAGAAAAATAGAATAAAATGTAATAAGGTATTTGACATAAAATTCCCCAAATTCAATCAGTAGAATTGGAGATATGCTATTTCAAAGATTTAGGTAAGTATAGCACCCAAAAGCAAAAAGCACCACTTGCAGTCACACAGTTGTGCTAGACTAAAGGAAAGGCAAAAGTTCAGGCTGACTGCACTGGCACACGGTCCGGATACAGGGAGCAGGTTCATACACGTGAAAAAGTTACCTTCTCAAGCTCTGGAGTGAAGAGTCCAGTTCAGTGTGGAGGAGGCTGCAAGGAGCAGGGTGAGAGTTTAAATTAGTGAAAAATTTATGTTTTTTTTCTCACTATCAGGACATGTAATACTTAAAATTACATGTCCAATGTTTTAAATACAATGCACCCTGCCTTATGAGCTGTTTTGGGCCTACCCTAGAGGTGACATATATATTAAAGTGGGAGTTTTAGGCCTGGCAAAGGGTTTATTTTCCCATGTTGAAATGACAGTTTACAACTGCACACTGGCTGAAATGGTTGGCCTAAGGCATATTTTAAGGGTATATCTCAATGAGTGACACAAAACTTGTTGCAGGCCCCCTAGTAGCATTTAATTTGCTGGCCCTCGGTATACGGTATAGTACTTTACTAGCAGCATACAAGTAAATAAATGTGCTGATTTGGGGGGGGGAGCCAAGTTTACAATGCTTAGATGGGAGAGCAAAAGCACTTTTGCACTGGTTAATAAATAGCACATAGTCCAAAAAGACAATAAAAATAGGTTAAGACAACAGATGGGGTGAATGCAAAATGTTTGGGGTGACCCTGCAGCCATAGTCAAATACAACAGACAGGATCTGGCCTGACAGTTCAGGGTAGTCTTTTCCTATTTAGCAGGACAAAGGCTGATTTGCATATGGTTGGTTCTTGTCTGTGGTCACATGGTGGACAAAAAATATGGCTTGTGATGCAGCTTAAGTAAGTGTCAGTAACTGATATTAATTTAAGGATTCAATAAATCACTTTTTGTTGTTCTATCCATATGATAAGCACCACACAAAAACATAGAGTATGTGCATAAGGTGGCAGAAGATAGTGAAAATGATTAGTATGTTTGGTATTCACATGTTTTATGCAATGGTTTAAGACACAGTTTATTTTTTTCCCCATACCCAAAGGAATTGCATGGCGTTCATAAGGTCTAGTTTGTGTTGTATTTTTTAACTAGTGAGCTATGTGCTCTGATTCATGCTTTACGTAAAATAATAAACTTTCACAAAAAGCCACTTTTTATCTTTTCAAATTTGCTCTCACTGATGCTTTATACACTTATTTACTGTTTGCTTTGCATTTGTAAAACTCACACATTTCTTACAAGTGGTGAGCCCAGGAAAATGTCACCTATTTTCATATGCAAAATGGCGGTATTATGCTGTCGCTTTATGCATGCATTGCGCCACTTTGTAAATATGGCATGGTGTTTTTGGCCTTCTACTGCCACATTAGCGTAAAATAAATGATGCTAATGTAGCACTGGAATGGCACTAGGGTGCTGTTAAATATGCCCCTAAATTTGATTGACAAATCTCATACATTTCAAGATTGAGATATTAACTACCATGACATTTTTCAATGTTAACCTTTTGCAGCTTGTTGAAACCTTGTTCAAATGCAAATATCACAAAAACCTACTCGGTAATTACCAAACAACAAAACTTGGTTTCCAAATAAGGTTCTTAATTCATGCTAAAGTTACTGTAAATACTTCAGGGTTTGTGCTGATAGCTAAGTTTCCTGTAGGAGGTAAAACCTTTATCCCTTTAACTCCTTTCCTATTGGATAGATCTGCACAAAACATGACATAAAGAAACTTAGCTGATATTATAGTCAAATACAGATTCTGCAAAATGGTAATAGCATATTACAAAGATAAGGACATGCAAAATGGTCCTGTCTGGTATATTACACCAATTGTCAAGAGCATTATGGAAAATTATGTGTAAATTAAACAAAGTGCATTTTGGGGTGTCAACTGTTGGACGTAAAAGATTAATAACATTTCATAATCAGGCATGCAATAATTTTGCCTCACTGATTACAGAACACTTTTATTGACTGAAACCAGCCTGCTCCTTAACGACCAAAAAGCTAGCAGAGAAAAAATTGTCTCACAGGTCATAGTATGCCGGAGCCCTGTTTGATGCTGTCTGACTCAGGGCCGCTCATTTGGTGAGAATCATCTTGGAAAGTGGATTATTGGTAAGGGCAGGGAAGTACCTACACTTAGCAATAGGCCACTAACCCCCACTAGACTCAGTTCTCAATAAATTAACCCCAGCTCAACACTTGGTAGCTTGGCAATGAACAACAAGGCTTAACTTAGGTGACAAAGGCCCTCATTACGAGGCTGGAGGTTATCAGGCTGCCAGCCTTGCTGTGACCGTCTTACCACTACAGAACAGGTGGTAAAGACCACCGCATTACAAGTTGTAGGGTTTGGCATAAGCAAAACCTCCACAATGCCGCCTGGCTCGCCGGTGCGATCGCTCCGACATGGCCATCGGTGAGCACCTCCTGCCCAGCGCCAGCCCTCAGCCTGCTGGCTGGATTATGGGGATGCAGACCGCCAGGCTTTCCGTGGCAGTCACCCCACCACAAACACCCTGACAGTAACGTACCCGGTGACAGGAATTCCCATTCCTGTCATGGGCATACTCATGTACACATGTCCTCACACCCACATGCACCCCCCTCACCCGTCCACAGACTTTCAAACAGCCCCCACACCTCCACACACTTACAAACAACCTAAAGCCGTACACATCCATCCAAACACCCACACCCGCACTCACACTGACATACACACACCTGCACTCACACATACGCACCCCCCTCCGCAAACATTCACACCTCCCTCCCCTGCACACATACTGTACACTCACACAAACATATGCACACATGCACCCACAACCACCTTCCCTATCCACAATCATTCACATCCCCACTCCCTCCACTCATGCATACATTCACACACTCCCCCTCAACATACTCACACTTGCACACATCCACCCCCACTCACTCACAGACTTTCAAACATGCACCCACATTCGCACACATACACTCACCCACATGCACCCAATATACCCCCCTTTTAGACAATCACCTTACCTTTTCGGGTGAGTTGGTTGTCCGGGAGGGGATGGGCCCTAGAGGTTTTGCACTGCCAGCACGACCACACCAGCAGGACTCCACCAAGCTGTATTACAGCTCGTAATACAGCATGTGGAGTCTTTCTGCTGTGGTGGTGCTGGCGATGCAACCACCTCTTCAACTACATCAGCCATAGCAATGGAGTTAGACTCCCGCCCAGTCCTCCAATGACTCGAAATAGGGCGGTCAGCAGATCACAAGCACTAGCGGTCTGTTGGCTGCAGTGGCTTCGGCAGTCTTTGAAAAAGACCTCTGAAGCCGTAATGAGGGCCAAAGTGTGTAAAGCATTCAAATATCACAAAACAGTAATAAAATAAAACACAGGAAACAATTTAAAATTCCAAGACCAATTTATAAAAAAATAGGAAATATTTTTATCTTTAATTTGACACCAACACAAATAAAATCGAATAACAGGGAACAGGAGATATGAATTTTTAAAGAATTAGGCCCTCATTACAAACCTGGCAGTCAGTGTTAAAGCAACGGTAATACCGCCAACAGGCTGGCAGAAAACAAAATGGAATCACGACCATGGCGGAAACCGCCAACACAGACAGCCACTTAACACTCCGACCGCCACAGAAGTAGAAACAAACACAGCGGCGGTAACCATCAACAGACAGGCGGAAGACAATGTACCGCCCACTGTATTACAAGGCACCAATCTGTCAGCTTTTCTGGGGCGGTACCAATGCCATCAAAAGCAAGGCGGAAACAGTACACAGAAGGGAAACCACTCACCTTTCGACACACAACGAGGAACCAGGACGCCATGGAGCCCAAGTTACAGGTGTTACCAATGTTGGTTTACTTCCTCTTCTACCAGGCACATCAGAGACGGCGGCAACAACCACAGTGAATACTGCACCTAGCACACAGGGGAGGGGGGAGGAAAAAGAGAGTGACACACACACGCAACACACAACACCCCCACCCTCACCCTCACCCCCAACACCAAACACACAAATACATGCATCAACATTACATTTACACCCTGTCACCTCCTGGAAGAACGAAAGGACCAAATGAAATGATTGTAACGAGTGTAATCATTAAAAATCCAGATAGTGAAACAGGTCGCTAAAAGATCAAAATATACAAATATATGCAACAACTACACAAGTCCAGATAGTGTTCCATTCATTGTCCGTGGACCAGTGGTCCCAAAATGCATGGGCGCAGCCCAAACATGATACCTGCCTCAAAACTGAGAGAACACTGCAGGGGCATCAGGTCAAAAATAAACAGGCACCTCAGGGGGAATGGGAGGGGGGGCACCTCAGCCGGATGAAGGGACGACGCCACTGCTCCACGAGGGGGCCCCATGCCCACTGATTGGTCCTGATGAGTGCAAAGCCACAGTCTCACAAGTTTCTCAAGTGGGTGGTGTGCCCACTGATTGGTCCTGGGGAGTGCAAAGCCACAGTCTCACAAGTTTCTCAAGTGGGTGGTTTGCCCACTGATTGGCCCTGGGGAGTGCAAAGCCACAGTCTCACAAGTCTCTCAAGTGGGTGGTTTGCCCACTGATTGGTCCTGGGGAGTGCAAAGCCACAGTCTCTCTAGTGAATGCTGTTCTCCACTGGTGCTGTAGGGGGCTTTGTGCCCAGAGTGCTTCATCCTGCCAAGGACTAGGATAGTGGATGCTTTTCTCTGCTGGTTCTGGAGGGGGCTTTGTGCCCAGAGTGTTTCAGCCTGCCAAGGGCTGGGGTAGTGGATGCTTTTCTCCACTGGTTCTGGAGGGGGCATGGTGCCCAGAGTGCTTCATCCTGCCAAGGACTGGGGTAGTGGATGCTTTTCTCCACTGGTTCTGGAGGGGGCATGGTGCCCAGAGTGCCTCATCCTGCCAAGGACTGGGGTAGTGGATTATTTTCTCCACTGGCTCTGGAGGGGGTTTTGTGCCCAGAGTGCTTCATCCTGCCAAGGACTGGGGTAGTGGATGTTTTTCTCCACTAGTTCTGAAGGGGGCATAGTACCTAGCGTGCTTCATCCTGCCACGGACTGGGGTAGTGGAAGCTTTTCTCCACTGTTTCTGGAGGGGGCATGGTGCCCAGAGTGCTTCATCCTGCCAAGGACTGGGGTAGTGGATGCTTTTCTCCACTGGTTCTGGAGGGGGCTTTGTGCCCAGAGTGCTTCATCCTGCCAAGGACTGGGGTAGGGGATGCTTTTCTCCACTGGTTCTGGAGCAGGCATGGTACCCAGAGTGCTGCACATGGTGTGTGGTAGTTCCCATTCCCTCACCTGGGTGTATGTGCCACAAGATGTTCTGGGAACAGGTAGCATGATACTCCATGGAGGTAGAGACACACTCCACCCTGCAGCGACTTTGCCTGCCAACTGCTGGTACTAACAGTGCTGGTTGTGGTGCCTCATGTAGTCTGTGCAGGGTACAGGACGTCTCCTGCAGCCTCGGATGGCTTCCCACTGGGAATGATGTTCATGTCGGCTGTGGTGGCACTGGCTGTGCGTGTGTCGGGGCAGGTGGCGTGGTTGCGGCAGTGTCTGTGGCAAAGATGCTGCCGGTGGTGCATGTGTCAGCACCTGTGGAGGGAGACAGCAGGACGTCTCCAGCAGCCTCGGATGGCTGCATACTGGGGATGATGTTGGGGACTGTTGCAGAGGCATCAGACGTGCAGGTGGCGGTGCAGGTGGCTGTGCAGGTGGCGGTGCAGGTGGCGGTAGTTGCGGCATTGGCCACTGCAGTACAGGTTGCTGTTCTGTTTGGCAGAAGGGGTGACACCAGTCCCTCACCCGAGGCTCTGTGCCCTGAGCTGATTTCCTTTTAGCCTTGTGACCCTTCCCCACCTTGGACATCACTGCTGGGACCTTGGCACTGTCCCCTTTTGTCTTGGAGGAGGACTGTAGGAAAGTACCATCTTTCCTGGCATGTTACCCCCCTTTTTACTTGTGTGTCATTTGTTTTTGCCTGTGTCACTGGGATCCTGCTAACCAGGACCCCCGTGCTCAAAGTTTGTGGCCTATATGTGTTCCCTGTGTGGTGCCTAACTGTATCACTGAGACTCTGCTAACCAGAATCTCAGTGTTTATGCTCTCTCTGCTTTAAAAATTGTCACTGCAGGCTAGTGACAATTTTTACTAACTCTAATTGGCACACTGGAACACCCTTATAATTCCCTAGTATATGGTACCTAAGTACCCAGGGTATTGGGGTTCCAGGAGATCCCTACGGGCTGCAGCAATTCTTTGACACCCATAGGGAGCTCAGACAATTCTTACATAGGACTGCCACTGCAGCCTGAGTGAAATAACGTCCACGTTATTTTACAGCCATTTGTCACTGCACATAAGTAACTTATAAGTCACCTAGGTGTCTAACCCTCACTTGGTGAAGGTTAGCTGCCATGTTACTTAGGGGGTCATTCTGACCCTGGCGGTAAATACCGCCAGGGCGGAGGTTGGCGGTAGCACCGCCAACAGGCTGGCGGTGCTCCGCCGGGCATTCTGACCGCGGCGGTACAGCCGCGGCCAGAAGCGGAAAGCCGGCGGTGTACCGCCGACTTTTCGCTGCCCATGGGAATCCGCCATGGCGGCGCAGCTTGCTGCGCCGCCATGGGGATTCTGACACCCCATACCGCCATCCTGTTCCTGGCGGTTCGCCCGCCAGGAACAGGATGGCGGTATGGGATAAGTTCTTGTAACTGCTTTACCACTTTGTCATTGGTGCTTTTCATAAGAAAAACATACACCAAATACTTCAGAATATACAAAGTTAACCTAAAGAGTTTAACTTTCTTCCTTTAAACTTTCTAAAAAGTTTTAGAAAAGTTTTCAAAAAATGTTCTCTAAAAGTTTCTAAACTTTTTTTTTCTCACTGTCCTAAACCCTTTCTAACAATCATGTCTGCAGTAGAACTCACTCCCACAGTTGTCCAGGCAACATATGGTAGTTTAAACTTTAAAGGTTTGAGGGGTCTCTGCATTGAAAGAGGTTTAGCTATTGGGAAGAATCCTACAAAATATATTTTCCTTAGACTTCTCCTAGAAAGTGATCAGAACCAGTCTGGCCCATCCAAGGATCAGGAGGTATAGGAAGGGGATAACCGGCTAGACTCAGGGGAGTCCCCTGAGGATGCTGGGGAGGGTTCTTCCAAGGACCTGCCAACTAACAGGCTATCTAGTCACACTGGTAGTGGGGGGGGGGGGTCACAAACTAGTAGGGCAACTTTCACTCCTAAAGGCCAGGTTACTCGAGTCCAGCCAGTTAGGGACAGGTCTAACTCTGTCAATTCCCATATTTCCTCTATGTCTCACAATTCCCAAGCCTCCAACCCTGAGGATAACTTAATGGAAAGGGAACTCAGAAAGCTGAGGTTGGAAGACGCCATGCTGAAGCTTAAACAACAGCAGCTGGCCTTAGACAGGGAATCTCTGGATGTGAAAAGGGAAAGGCAGAGGTTGGGGTTAGTTCCCCATGGTGGCAGCAGCAGTGTTTTTTTATAGCAATCCTGTTAGCGAGCAAGATTCCAGAATCCTGCATAAGATAGTCTCCCCTTACAAGGAGGGGGATGACATCAACAAGTGGTTTGGGCACTTGAGAGGGCCTGTATGGTACAGTTGGTCCCTCAAAGGCAGTGGGCTGCTATCTTGTGGCTATCTTTCACTGGCAAGGGTAGGGATAGGCTCCTTACTGTCAGAGAAAGTGATGCTAATAACTACGAAGTTTGGAAGGATGCACTCTTGGATGGATTTGGCTTCACCACTGAACAATACATGATTAAGTTCAGAGACACCAGAAAAGAGTCCTCTCAAGACTGGACAGACTTTATGGACAGTTCAGTGAAGGCCTTGGAGGGTTGGTTACATGGCAGTAAGGTGACTGACAATGAAAGCCTGTATAATCTAATCCTGAGAGAGCATATTTTGAACAATTGTGTGTTTGATTTGTTGCACCAGTACTTGGTAGACTCAGATCTGACCTCTCCCCAAGAATTGGGAAAGAAGGCAGACAAATGGGTCAGAACAAGAGTGAACAGAAACGTTCATACAGGGGGTGACAAGGATGGCAAGAAGAAGGATGGTAAGTCTTCTGACAAGGGTGGGGACAAAGATAAAAAAACATTCTGAGTCTTCATCAGGCCCACAAAAATCCTCGGGGTGGTGGATCCAAATCTTCTTCTCACAATCAGAAAAAGCCATGGTGTTATTTATGTAAAGTAAAAGGCCATTGGGCAAGTGATGCCACTTGTCCAAAGAAAAACACCAAGGCTCCCACTACCACAACCCCAACTGCAACCTCTAGTGCCCCTAGTAATAGCAGTGGTGGTGGGAAGTCTACTACAAATAACCAATCCAAGTGTGTAGCTGGGCTCACCATTGGCAGTGTGGTAGGGGTTGGTCTTGTTAGGGAGACCACAGAGGCTGTTTTAGTCTCTGATGGTGGCATTGACTTTGCCACCTTGTTTGTTTGTCCCCTTAATATGGGTAAGTACAAGCAACTACCCCTAATTAATGGTGTTGAGGTTGAGGCCTACAGGGACAGAGGAGCCAGTGCAACTATGGTTATAGAGAAACTGGTTCACCCTGATCAACACCTACTTGGTCAGCAGTACCAAGTGACTGATGCTCACAATAATACACTTAGCCACCCCATGGCTGTTGTGAATCTCAACTGGGGGGGGGGCACTGGTCCAAAGAAAGTTGTGGTAGCCACTGAATTACCTGTAGATTGCTTACTAGGCAATGATTTGGAGACATCAGCTTGGGCTGAAGGGGAGCTGGAGGCTCATGCAGCAATGCTGGGCATTCCTGGGCATATTTTTGCTTGGGTTAGGAAGGGTAAATCCTTGCCTATTATCCCTCCCTCTCCAGAAGATTCCCCTTTTAAGGAAAGTCCCTGTGCAGAACCTACACCAGATGAGCTGGCAGCAGACACTGCTAAGCTTTTGGGTGCAGGGGGGACTGCTAGGGAAGAGCTGAGTGTGGCACTGCAGACCTGTCCCACACTAGAGGGTTTGAGACAGCAAGCAGTCAATCAGCAGAATGGGGATGTCAGTGATAGCCATAAGCTGTATTAGGAAGACAACCTCCTATTTACTGAGTCAAGGGACCCTAAACCTGGAGCTGCCAGGGGACTGGTCATCCCTTTGCAGTATAGGGAGTTTCTTCTTACCTTGGCACATGACATTCCTTTGGCTGGGCATTTGGGTCAGAGTAAAACTTGGGACAGACTTGTTCCATTGTACCACTGGCCTCATATGTCAGAGGACACTAAAGAGTTTTGTCGCTCTTGTGTGACCTGCCAAGCCAGTGGCAAGACTGGTGGCACACCAAAGGCCCCCTTAATTCCACTCCCAGTGGTAATGGTGCCCTTTGAAATGGTAGGGGTTGACATAGTTGGCCCCCTTGACCCTCCAACAGCTTCAGGTAATAGGTTTATCCTTGTGGTAGTGGACCATGCCAATAGGTATCCTGAAGCAATTCCCTTAAGGAACACTACAGTTCCTGCAGTGGTAAAAGCCCTCCTGGGAATCTTTTCCAGAGTAAGTTTCCCTAAGGAAGTGGTATCAGACAGCAATGTGGAAGGAGTGTGTTGTAACATACAAGTTCTCTACTCCTTATCATCCACAAACAAATGGTCTGGTTGAGAGGTTTAATAAAAGTCTCAAAGGTATGATAATGGGACTCCCTGAAAAACTCAGAAGGAGATGGGATGTCCTGTTACCTTGCCTCCTTTTTGCTTACAGGGAGGTACCCCAAAAAGGAGTGGGCTTTAGCCCCTTTGAACTCCTATTTGGGTACCCTGTGAGAGGTCCCCTTGCACTTGTTAAGGGAGGTTGGGAACAACCTTTAAAAGCTCATAAGCAGGACACTGTTGACTATGTAGTTGGCCTAAGATCAAGAATGGCTGAGTACATGAGAAAGGCCAGTAAACACCTTCAGGCCAGCCAGGAGCTGCAAAAGCAATGGCATGACCAGAAGACTGTCCTGACCCAGTACCACCCAGGAAAGAAGGTGTTGGTATTGCAGCCTGTGGCCGCAAGAGCACTCCAGGACAAATGGAGTGGACCCGAACTCATTGTTGAGGAAGAGGGTGAGGTTACCTACTTGGGCACCGCCAGGAGTCCCCTTAGGGTGCTCCATGTAAACCGGCTAAAACCCTACTATGACAGGGCTGATCTCACCCTGCTCATGGCAAATGATGAGGGACAGGAAGAAGAGAGTGACCCTCTGCCTGATCTCTTCTCCACCACTGAAGCTGATGGCTTAGTGCAGGGAGTTGTACTTGTAGATTGTCTTACTGCTGAACAAAAAGACAACTGTGTAAATCTCTTAAGTCAGTTCTCTGAACTCTTCTCACTGATACCAGGTACCACTACTTGGTGTGAGCACACAATCAATACTGGAGACAGTTTACTTGTCAAAAGTAAGATTTACAGGCAGCCTGACCATGTCAGGGACGGCATAAAACAAGAGGTACAGAAAATGTTGGACTTAGGAGTGATTGAGCCTTCACAAAGCCCATGGGCTAGCCCAGTGGTGCTTCTCCCTAAACCTCACAGCAAAAATGGAAAAAGAGAGATGAGGTTTTGTGTGGACTAGAGAGGGCTCAGCCAAGTAACCAAGACAGTTGCTCACCCTATACCCAGGGCAGAAGAGCTAATAGATACACTGGCTTCTGCCAAGTATCTAAGCACTTTTGATTTAACTGCAGGGTATTGGCACATTAAACTATCAGAAGATGCTAAACCCAAAATGCATTTTCAACCATTGGAGGGCACTATCAATTCACTGTGATGTCCTTTGGTCTGAAGAATGCACCTGCCACTTTTCAAAGGTTGGTGAACACAGTCCTGCAAGGGTTGGAAGCTTTTAGTGCAGCATATCTAGATGCTATAGCTGTATTCATCTCCACCTGGGATGATCACCTGGTTCACCTGTGGAATGTTTTGGAGGCCCTATAAAAGGGCAGTCTATGTTGATGATGTCCACCCTTTGTGTCCTTAGGAGCATGCTCTTCACTCTGAAAGGAGTCCAAAGGTACCAGTTGTCATCTTGAACGGTGCCAGCTGGAGTAGGGGAGTGACTCTGTCACTCCATGGGAGATTCCTTCGGTCCTTCTGGTGCAGGATGAAGACTGGGAGTCCTCAGAGAATACACACCATGGAAACTGTTGCAGTTGCTGACTGTGAGCTGAGGTTCCTGAGGAAAATTATCTCCGGTGGATACTTTGTTGCAGTTACAGCAGTTCTTGAAGCAGGATGTGGTTGATCCGAGGTCAGAGGATGATGAAGTTGTTGCAGGGGGTTCCTGAAGGAAACTTGCAAGCAGAATCTGAAGAGAACCCACAAGAGAAACCCTAAATAGCCCTGAGAGGTGGATTGGCTACCTTATCAGGTATGGACCTATCAGGAGGGGTCTCTGACATCACTTGCTGGCACTGGACACTCAGAGGCAAAGCAAGATGGCTGAAGTCTGGGACACACTGGGTACAACCCCTATGGTGGTGATGGACAGGGAAGTGGTCGCTCTCCTTTCCTTGGTCCAGTTTCACACCAGAGCAGGGGTCAAGGGGTCCCTGAACCGGTGTAGACTGGCTTATGAAATGAGGGCACCATCTGTGCCCTTCAAAGCATTTCCAGAGGTTTGGGGAGGCTACCCCTCCCCAACCTGTAACACCTATTTCCAAAGGGAGAGGCTGTAACACCCTGCTCTCAGAGAAAATGCTTTGTTCGTCCTACGTGGGACTGGTCTGATCAGACCCCAGGAGGGCAGAACACTGTCTGTGAGGTAGCAGCAGCTATAGCTGCAGTGCAAGCCTCAGAAAGCTGGTTTGGCAGTACTGGGAGTCCATGGTGGAGCCCCCAGGGTGCCTGGAATTGGCTCGCCAATACCAGATTTGGAATGGGGGGACAATTCCATGATCTTAGAGACCTTACATGGCCACATTCGGAGTTACCATTGTGAAGCTACATATAGGTATTGACCTATATGTAGTGCACACGTGTAATGGTGTCCCCGCACTCACAAAGTCTGGGGAAATGGTCCTGAACTATGAGGGGCACCTTTGCTAGTGAAAGGGTGCCCCGACACTAAGTAACTTTGCATGTAACCTTCAGCAAGTGAAGGTTAGATATATAGGTGGCTTATAAGTTACTTAAGTGCAGTGAAAATGGCTGTGAAATAACATGTGCGTTATTTCACGCAGGCTGCAATTGCAGGCCTGTGCAAGGGTTTGTCTGAGCTCCCTATGGGTGGCAAAAGAAATGCTGCAGCCCATATGGACCTCCTGGAACCCCAATTCCCTGGGTACCCAGGCACCATATACTAGGTACTTAAAAGGGGGTCCAGTATGCCAATTGAAATTGGTAAATTAAGTCACTAGCCTACAGTGACAAATTTAAAATCGGACAGAGCATAAGCACTGAGGTTCTGGTTAGCAGAGCCTCAGTGACACAGTCAAGCACTACTGACAACACATACATTAGGCCACAAACTATGAGCACTGGTGTGCCTAAAAATCTTAAACACACCTCTCTCTTCTGCCCTCTAATCAGGTGGGCACCTACTTGGGGTTGCAGGAAATGGGGGAGGTCCTCAGCTGCTTCAAATGTCCTTCCCTCCTTTCAAGACCAGTTTTGCTGCTCTCTCCCAACCTGTTTTACCATCTGCTGAGGCAAATCTCTTCCCCAGACACATCCTTGTTGTTCAGCCCAGGCCACTTCACACGTCATCAAGGCAGCCTGGCCAGGAAGTTGGCAACTTTCTGGTAGAGTTTTAAAACTCTTTAACTGAACTAGTTATATTAAATCCCACAATCACAAATTGTGGGATTTATTATAACAATTAATTTGATACCAAACTCAAAATATCTGGCTCTTATGGGAACTTTAATAATTAAAATAAAGTCTCTTTATTTTTGCCTATGGAGGCCATTCACTACAGTGCGGGAGAAAACAATTTGGCTATATTATTTCACCAAGGCTTATAAAACAATTTTTATGAGGTCTCTGCGTATAGCTACATGGCACCCAACCCTAAGGGCACTTAGGGCACACGTAGGGGTGACGTATATGTAACAATAAGTTAGTTTGCGACTTTGGAATTACTTTTTATTCCAAAGTCGAATTTGCATTTAACTTTAGTCTAAAAGAAGCCAGCAAGGCAGGCTTGTCTTTAAAATGACACTGGGCACCTCAGCAGTGCATGGGTGCCCTACCTATGCTAGGGTCCCTAAACCTACATGCTCTACCATATACTAGGGACTTATAGGTAGGTTGATACTGCCAATTATAATTAGCCTAATTTACTTATCCACTTTACACAATGCACTGGCCCTGGGACTGGTAAGCAGTACCCAGGGCACAGCCAAGACACAATAAGCACCAGTGTCTGTCCAAAATGTTTGGGGATGACCACGGCAAAAAGGAAGACTTTCCTACACATCTGTTCTGCAGAATTCGCTCTTTAGTGTTTAATCAATAGCACACAGCCAGCCTTGATTGTGTTATGACTCTCAGGGTGATCTTAAACCTACACTAAATGCAATTCTACCATATACTTCATTTACAGATGTCTTATCCAGGTGACTGGTTGACACCTGTTCGGTATAAGTCAAAAAGGACACTCAATGAAGGACCACACGCCAATTATAAATACAATTTAGCTTTACTAGAATTGCAGGTAAATGTAGGCATTTAGCACATTAACAATAGTAGAACAAGAATAGCAATGAAAACCATCTATGTATATATAAGTACACTACAAAGAGCATCTATATATATATACAGGGAGTGCAGAATTATTAGGCAAGTTGTATTATTGAGGATTAATTTTATTATTGAACAACAACCATGTTCTCAATGAACCCAAAAAACTCATTAATATCAAAGCTGAATATTTTTGGAAGTAGTTTTTAGTTTGTTTTTAGTTTTAGCTATGTTAGGGGGATATCTGTGTGTGCAGGTGACTATTACTGTGCATAATTATTAGGCAACTTAACAAAAAAAATAAAAAATACCCATTTCAATTATTTATTATTACCAGGGAAACCAATATAACATCTCAACATTCACAAATATACATTTCTGACATTCAAAAACAAAACAAAAACAAATCAGTGACCAATATAGCCACCTTTCTTTGCAAGGACACTCAAAAGCCTGCCATCCATGGATTCTGTCAGTGTTTTGATCTGTTCACCATCAACATTGCGTGCAGCAGCAACCACAGCCTCCCAGACACTGTTCAGAGAGGTGTACTGTTTTCCCTCCTTGTAAATCTCACATTTGATGATGGACCACAGGTTCTCAATGGGGTTCAGATCAGGTGAACAAGGAGGCCATGTCATTAGATTTCCTTCTTTTATACCCTTTCTTGCCAGCCACGCTGTGGAGTACTTGGACGCGTGTGATGGAGCATTGTCCTGCATGAAAATCATGTTTTTCTTGAAGGATGCAGACTTCTTCCTGTACCACTGCTTGAAGAAGGTGTCTTCCAGGAACTGGCAGTAGGACTGGGAGTTGAGCTTGACTCCATCCTCAACCCGAAAAGGCCCCACAAGCTCATCTTTGATGATACCAGCCCAAACCAGTACTCCACCTCCACCTTGCTGGCGTCTGAGTCGGACTGGAGCTCTCTGCCCTTTACCAATCCAGCCACGGGCCCATCCATCTGGCCCATCAAGACTCACTCTCATTTCATCAGTCCATAAAACCTTAGAAAAATCAGTCTTGAGATATTTATTGGCCCAGTCTTGACGTTTCAGCTTGTGTGTCTTGTTCAGTGGTGGTCGTCTTTCAGCCTTTCTTACCTTGGCCATGTCTCTGAGTATTGCACACCTTGTGCTTTTGGGCACTCCAGTGATGTTGCAGCTCTGAAATATGGCCAAACTGGTGGCAAGTGGCATCGTGGCAGCTGCACGCTTGACTTTTCTCAGTTCATGGGCAGTTATTTTGCGCCTTGGTTTTTCCACACGCTTCTTGCGACCCTGTTGACTATTTTGAATGAAACGCTTGATTGTTCGATGATCACGCTTCAGAAGCTTTGGAATTTTAAGAGTGCTGCATCCCTCTGCAAGATATCTCACTATTTTTGACTTTTCTGAGCCTGTCAAGTCCTTCTTTTGACCCATTTTGCCAAAGGAAAGGAAGTTGCCTAATAATTATGCACACCTGATATAGGGTGTTGATGTCATTAGACCACACCCCTTCTCATTACAGAGATGCACATCACCTAATATGCTTAATTGGTAGTAGGCTTTCGAGCCTATACAGCTTGGAGTAAGACAACATGCATAAAGAGGATGATGTGGTCAAAATACTCATTTGCCTAATAATTCTGCACTCCCTATATATATATATATATATATATATATATACATATATATAAGCAAAGAGTTCATTGACAGATATAAGTTTTGATTAACTGTATACCAAAATGCATCACACTACGATGTTCAGGAAGCAGAATATAAATGAGTTGGATACTTCAGATAAGCTTTGATTTACTGCACACCAAAATGCATGTTTCAATTACTGCAGCAGGCTCTCACTACGATGTTCAGGAGGCAAAATATAAACAAACGGAATACTTCAGATAAGCTTTGATTTACTGCACACCAAAATGCATGTTTCAGTTACTGTAGCAGGTTCACACTACGAGGTTTAGAAAGCAAAATATAAACGAGCTGAATACTTCAGGTTATAAACACAGTGCAAGTATAAATAATCAGTAATAATAATAGAGCAGAGAAACAAAGGCCTTTCATCCCTGTGTGGAACTTAACTTAGTCCACAAAATGCTGGGAAGCCCTCTACCGCCTGCTTGGACCTCTCTCCCCCTCAAGCATCATGGTCAGCAAAACAGGGAGGCAGCACTGGGCCATGGCCCCTTTCACAACTCCATCTGCGAGCTTCAAATCCCTCGCCCACACTTCAGTGCTTAAATAACTCGAAGCTTGGGTTCTATCTCATTCTGGCATTTTCTAGCTATATTATCAGTACTTGGCTGCTCTGCCCTTTTCCAGCCTTTGTTTTCATTCCATCTTCTCCCTGTACTCTTGTTCTCAAGGTTGAGACGGAGTCTTCTACACAAACAAGCTTGAAAATAATATCATGAACTTTTCCACGTTGTTTGGTGGGGGGGGGGGTTCAACAGGCATCACACTTATCTACACTGCTCAAGCTAATTAACCCTTTGTGTCACAATGTCTTCCGCACCTTTCCCTATACTGATCAACAAATTAACAATAATCTATAACTGGTGCTTCATGTTTCTTGGGGAAATACATTTCTGAACCTTTTTCCCAGTATGTGATATAAGTAGCAGGTTCAATGACTACATTTTAGTGAGCTAGTGTAAGATGTAAAAAGTATTTAATCAATATTGTATATTATATGACAATTTTTCTCTTAAGTTTATTCATAACGTGCATTTGCTATTTTCCACTACAGTCTAGGATATTAAGAACAAAAAAAAAATCACTGCATGAGAAAACAATTGTGGGTCTGCTTTAGAGTTTGGCGGATGGGATTACTCGTCACAGATGGTCAGGATATCCTGTCCGCCGTATTAGGATCCCATTATATCCTATGGGAATAGTAATCTGGTGGGCAGGACATCCGTCCTCCAAACTCTAAATCTAGTCCAATGTCTTGTCAAGTAGATGTGGTTGTCTATGTACATGTAAGTATGAATAAGACATTATGCTTCAGTTTATAAGGATATGCATTAAAAAAAATTCTAAAATAGAAAAAAAAAGTTTATGTATATTTATGAGAATCATATGAGTATATCCGCCCAAGTAAGTAATATTACATCTATTTACATATGAATATATTTATATAAATGGATTTATGCTTCATATAGGGATATAACTAACTATAATGTCCATATATGTGTCTATGTACATATGTATATACATGTGTATATATTTTTATGTGTGTTTGTGTGTGTGTAATTTTGTATTTATTAACTCTTTGTGTGCAGAGGATGGATTGGAGCTATTTACACACACAGTGGGAGTGTGCTGAGGACGTCCCAAGCTGTCCTCATGCCCACTCACAGTGGAAGTGCTGGTGCTGCTCCAGTGGGCCAGCCCACACAATGGCTCCTGCAGGGATGGCAGTGGAAGCACTTCCGCTTCTCATTCCCCCAGTGATCTGATGACATCAGTGTGCATGCTGTGTGCTGGCATCATCAGAGCAGGCCGGAGACACTAGAAACCATTTCCTTCCAACGCTGTGGAATAACGGAAGTAAGTTCTACACCAGCAGGAAAGGAATGCATTTTTCGTTTCCACCAGTGTCTGTTTGAAAAGCATTCCTGCTGTGGTGGCAATCGTGCAGCAGGAATGCACACTAGGCCACTAGGGATTTGTTTTGAAGTTATTTTGTTGCTTTAGGGAGACGCCCTTTGGGAAAGGGTCACTCCCCATTTGGGGGTATATAGTTTGGCCATTTCCCGTTGGGGGCAGATCAGCCATATTTTTAGGCTGACCAGCACCCAAGGGAGGCAGAAACCACTAGTCACCAGGGTGGTATTGATTTAGGCATGTTCGGGAGATGCCCCACAGGCAAAGGTCACTCCCCTTTATTAGTAGGCATTTATTTTGGCTGCCCCCGGAGGAAAATCAGCCATTGTTTTAGGCTCATTTACCACCAAGATAGGCAGAGGCCCCAAGCAACCAGGGAGTCCTTGTTTTTTGCATGTTGGGGAGCAGCCCTTGAGGCAAGAGTCATCCCCCTTATTAGGAGGCATATACTTTGGCTGTTTCTGTCCCCTCTCTGGGGCAGATCAGCCATATTTGTATGCAGATCGGCCCCCAAGTGGGGGCAGAAGCCACTAACCAACAGAGAGTTATTGATTTGGGCATGTTTGGGAGGCAGAGGAGGTGGGCAGAGAGTGTCTAGGCATCAGGAATTTTACTTATTTATATGCCTGGGAGCGGCCATTTTGACAAGGGTCACTCCCCTTTATTGGGCATGTATTCTGACTGTTTGTGCCCCTCTTGGGGGCTGATCAGCCATATTGTTAGGCCCATCCAGAAAATCACTAGACACCAGGAAATGTTTCTGTGTGAACTAGAGTTCGGCTGTTGGTCTGTGTCTACTGGCATTTGTTGGCCGTGTGTGTGCTGGCTTTTTGCTGGCACTTGACTGGTGGTGTCTGTTGGCTAGTGTTTGGCTGGCAATGTGTGTAGACTGGATCTTGCCTGGTGGTGTGTGTAGAGTGGCGCTTGCCTGGTGGTGTGTGTGGACTGGCACTTAGATGGTGATTAGCAGACTTCATAGCGTTTTGTAATGGTAACTGTTTTATGTCTTGCCATCATATGCATTTGTGATCGTTATCTTTTATTTTTCCTTCTTATTCTAGTTATTCTGGTTAATTTCCTTTGCTGTGACTCCTGCTTGTGGTTTCAATAGTGGTAGATCTGCAGTTTGCATAGTTTCATTTGTTTGATAAGAACACGTTTTTTGTACTGTTCACTCCAAATGAGTAACATTGCCCTGCATGAATGGGTAAATGGTGTGATAATAGCAGCATATTTAGCTTCTGTTTCATTGTGTGTGAAATTCTCTTTGGATTTGTGCACAATGTGTAATGTGTTGTCTTGTGTGTAATTTTTTTGTTTTTCCTTTCTAGTAGGATATCGTTGGTCCTTGTTGTGTCTGTGCAAAATAGATGCAAGTGGTCCCCAGTCTAGCTACCTCAGGATTTTGTGTGCCATGAATTGATTGACTTTTACTTCCAGATTACTATATGGCAGTAGTTTTACTTTCTGTTTGATGAAGCAACACTTTTTATCTTATTTGCACAGTGTTGATGATTGTTGATTTATTTGTTATGGTACTTTTATTAGTAAGGATTATGGCTAGCCGCAAGATTACCAATGTTGAAAAGTGGGTTATTGGTACACCTACACTTAACAATATGCCACAATCACTCACTAGGTCCAGTCAAGCTGTCAATAAATTAATCTGCACTCCACACTTGGTAGCTTGGCCCACGAGCAGTTAGGCTTAATTTAGAAGCCAGGTGTGTAAAGCAGTTAATATCAACAAAACCGTATATAAGTAAAACACAAAACAATAAAAATCTGACAGCAATTCATAAAAATAGGGAATAAAACGACAAAAATGTAATGTAGGGAACAAGAATTTTGAATTGTTAAGGATTAAAATTTAAACTAGCACTTAGAAGCAAATAGCTCTCAAAGGGTTAATAAAAGGGCTGCACACGACTGGGACAAATTCCACAGATCAAGCCACCCACAATGTAACCATGTTACACCTTCTTTCAGAAGTGTTTCTGCATTCTGGAAAGTGGTCCACAGCACCAGCCAAGGGTTTAGAGGCTCTAGTTTTCCTCGAGTGCACCTCTTCAACTTATGGATCTTTTTACAACAATTGCTCCAAACTTTACCAACCTTCTGGATTTTCCTCCAGAGGTCCTTTTGGGTCCTTGAACTGTCCACAAACGTCTTCTTCCAGCAGGGATCTGAATTGTGGGTCAGCTCTGCCATATTTATCCATGCTCCTGGGTGGGGAAACAGGGAGGTGCTGTCCAATGGTGTGCAGGGTGACACCCTCTGGGGTGACCACTTTCTGTGAAATGTAGCAAAAATCAATCCCAGAAAGCAATATTCTTTAGAAATCCAAAATGGAGAAAATTCCTCCTTGGAGATTCAATTTGGCTGAGTCCACCCAATATTGTGGCTAAGCATCCATAACAAACCCCTTTTAGCACCCCACCTAATCTAATCATTGGGTCTCCTATCTTTCTGGGGGGTAGGAAAGGGAGGCGGTCCAGTTTCTATCCCAGAACTTGTGGCCAAGTTGCAGTAGACCCAGCGGCTGCAGGAGGGACAGTATGTGGGGATCAGGGAGGACCTGAGGGATAACCACACCACCCTGGTCACCATTGTGGGGGTGCTGGCAGACATGGCCAACACCATGAGGGAGTCAGTGGCACACCAACTGGCCCCTGACACCAGCCAAACTGATGAACAGCCTTCCACCTCCACTGACGCTAGTGGACAGGAGGCCCCACCACAGGAACAACAGGCCATAAGCACCCCTCCCCCTGCAGAAGGAGAAGAACCCCGCAAACGGTCCCTGCAACCCAAGCAGAAGCCAGAGAATATTGCCAAGACCCACGCCAGGAAATAAGACTCTCCTGAATGTCACCCTTGTGTCCCACTCTGTCACCCTGTCCACCTTGAACTGCCATTGCTCCACTTCCTATCCCCTCTTGGACAGTGGACCTGTGAAACAAATAGACTGGAACTTTACGCTGGACTCTCCTCCACCACCACCCCAGCCCATTGCAAATCTCTACTTATGAGCACATAAATAAACACCCTTGTAAAAAATACAAGTATGGAGTGTGTCAATTGATTGAACTATGTATTCGTTTAACAAGCTGTAAACACTGCAATTCAACTGTACAGTAATGCATACATAGGAATTACCTGTAGTTGGCTGCAGTCAAAACACCAGGAGCCAGAGTGGGGACAGATATCTGAAAATAGACATACCAAAGGGTACAGTAAGTGGCATAGTAGTGGGAAAATCAGCCTGCCAGTGACAATATCCAACACATAACTGCCAATGGAAGGTGAAGTTACGGTGTCTTACCTGTGTGTCACTGGAAGTACTGTTGAATGATTGATGTTCTGTTCTCCTCATCCTCATCCTCTGCCTCTTCTTTGTCACTGTCAACAGGGTCCACTGCTGCTACACGCCCTTCTCCAGCCTCATCCTCCTGCAGAAAAGGCACCTTACGACGTAAGGCAAGGTTGTGTAACATACAACATGCCACAATGATCTGGCAGATATTCTTGGGTGAGTAGCACAGGGAACCACCTGTTAGATGGAGGGACCGAAACTTGACCTTCAGGAGGCCGAATGTCCTCTCTATAATCCTTCTTGTTCACCCATGTGCCTCATTGTAACGTTCCTCTGCCCTTGCCTAGGGATTCCTCACTGGGGTCAGTAGCCATCAGAGGTTGGGGTAACCAGAGTCACCTGCAAATATTGAGGGGTACCTGTTAGACACACACTAACCCTTAGGGCCAACCCCATACCCATACACCAACATATACTGGGTGGGAACCATGGGCTCACCTCTTAGCCACACCCGATGCCTCTGGAGTTGTGCCATCACATATGGGATGCTGCTATTCCTCAGGATATAGGCATCCTGCACAAAGCCATGATACTTTGCATCGACATGGGAGATGTACTTGTCCGCCAGGCACACTATCTGAACATTCATCAAGTGAAAGCTCTTTCGATTTATGAACACCTGTTCATTTCTCCGGGTGGGGGGGCAAAGGCAATATGTGTACCATCAATTGCCACAATAATGTTGGGGATATGTCCTATTGCATAGAAGTCAGCTTTCACTGTGGCCAAATCCTCCACCTGGGGGAAAACAATGTAGCTGCACATGTGTTTCATCAGGGCAGACAACACTCTTGTTAGCACTATTGAGAACATTGGCTGTTACATTCCTGCTGCCAAGCCCACGGTCACTTGGAAAGAACCAGTTGCCAAGAAATGGAGCACAGATAGCACCTGCACAAGAGGTGGGATCCCAGTGGGGTAACGGATAGCAGATATCAGGTCTGGCTCCAATTGGGCACACAGCTCTTGGATTGTGGCCCTGTCAAGTCTGTAGGTGAAGATAATGTGCCTGTCCTCCACTGTTTCCAAGTCCACCAGGGGTCTGTACACTGGGGATGTCTCCATCTCCTATTCATCCGCAGTGGTTGCAATCTAGGGGGCAAAATGATGAGCATCTGGTCAGTATTCCACATTTCCAAACTGTACACTGCATTGCATATTGTGACTGAAACAGTATGTTGTTGGATATGCCCAAATGGTGCCTATGTGTACTGTGACGCAGTTAGGTGCCATGGCCTGCCCCCCCCTGAAATGGCATCTGCATGTCCTGTGTGGATGGACAGGTGGAAATGAGGTTATGCTGCTGACGTTGTGCGCCGTTGTGGGAGGTGGTCGAGGACTGCCGCGCAACTCCTCATTGGTTGTCTATGGGCCCTATGGGTTACAGTGGCCAATGGTGATGTACGCCGGCAGTGACGGTAAGCACCGTCGCGGACGTGACCGCCATTTTCTATCTATTCTCTCACTTGCTACCTGACCTTTAACAGTAGAGGACCTACACTGCAAGTTCTGCTGTAACCTGTGTTTGCAACCGACCATGGATCGTGTCACTGGGGAAAGGGCCCCTGCATTCAGAGTTGGAGAGACTGGTGGATGGGGTCCTACCCCAGTACCGAATGCTGTATGGGCCTCCAGACCAACAGATAAGTACACTATGAGCACGGTGCATGGGGCATGCATGCATGGAGTGCTGTGTTTGAGGGCCTCGTGTGAGGGGGGTGAAGGGTCCTAGGCAGCGTGCTGCATGTATGGTGGGCAATGTCTGTGCATAAAGGGATGTGAGGGATATGGTGGGCCATGAATGTAAGAGGCCGGACGATATGGCTGATACCTTTTTCTATGTTTATTTGTCTGCAAATCAGCGCCCATCAGAAAAATGGTATATGGCGTGCCATCGCCAGGTAGGTGTGGACCCTAGGGGTCCACGACAGGCGGAGCACCCACTGTCGGAAACAATGGGAGGACCTGAAGTGCCCGTCACAGAAGACGGTGGATGCCCAGCTGGGGATGGCCTCCCAATGAGGAAGGAGTGCCCGTCGAACCCCGACCCCCCTGATGTTCCGCATACTGGCTGTGGCCTATCCAGAGCTGGATGGGCGCTTGAGACCATCACAGCAGCCACAAGGAGGTGAGTAAAGTTTCCAAATATGCAAATTGCGCATGGTCTCCAGATGGGGGATGTGGGCCAGTGGGTGCCCCTAGGCCAAGCAGGACATTGCATGGTAGGTCCCATGTTAGGCAGGGTTCTGATGTGAAAGTCCTCCAACCAAGCTAATAGGCCTCCACTACTGGGCAGGGGGTCTGTGGGTATCAGATATGCTGCTATTGGCCTTAGGTATGCCTGTCCTAGGGCTGGTGACTAGCATTGTGACGTGTAGTGCATTGCATAGTGCGTAGGCCTGTTCCCTGTGTGAGTGTGCTGTGTATGCCAACGGTGGTGTTGGGGCAGCCATTGACCAAGTGTATCCTTTGAATCCCCCCCTTTTTGTTTTGTCACCCTGTCCTTGTCATATGGAGGAGGAGCAGAGGCACCGGTGACGGAGGGAGCTGCATCCCACATGGCCAAGGATGCCAAAACCACCGAAGGTGAGGGCACCAGTGGGACGGAGGGTGAGGGGAGCACCACGGCAGAGACAGCAGGAGACAGTTCTGAGAGTGATACCTCCTCCGATGGAAGCTCCCTGCTTTTGGCAGACACCTCTGTGCCCACCCCAACTACAGGTACAGCTGCCACCCCCGTACCAGCATCGCACCCCCAGTAGACCCTCTGCGAGTTTCCCGTGCCCGCACACCCAGGAGGGTGGGCATCTCCTTCGCCCCAGGCACCTCAGGCCCTGCCCCAGTTAGCCCTGCTGCGCTGAGTGAGTGAAGAGGCTATTGACCTCCTGCAATCCATCTCCGTTGGGCAGTCAACCATAGTAAAGGCCAACCAGGGGCTAGCAGGCCATTTGCAACAAACAAATGCATTCCTGGAGGGCATTCACTCTGGCATGGCGGCCAACAGAGATCAATCCAGGCTCTGGCCTCCTCCCTGATGGCCGCCATTGTCCCTGTCTCTAGCCTTCCCCCTCCAACTTCCTCTACCCAGTCCCATTCCCCTGAACATCAACCTATCCCAAGCACACATTCAGACTAGCATGGACCCAAGACAACACACAGGAGTGGCTCAGGCAAACACAAGCACCACACATCATCCCACAGGCACTCACACAAACACCATCCAGAATCAGACACACCAACATCCACTGCCTCCACTGTCTTCCCCTCGTTGTCCACCACTCTCCCAGTAGCATCTCCACTCACACCTGCATGCAATACATCCTCATCCACTACCTTCATCACCAACATGCCTATCACTCTACACCCCTCACTGGCAGTCACCACCCTCACATCCATGCTCACGTCCCCTGTGTCCTCTCCCACTGTGTCTGTGCCCCCTCCTCCCAAAGTACACAAACGCAAGCACTCAGACACCCAACAGCCATCCACCCCACGCACCTGCACCCAAACACAGCAGGCTGACCTACAACCACTCCCTCTTCCTCCACTCCCAGATCTTCACCCGCCCCAGTGTCCCCAAGAAGGTTTTCCTCTCCGCCATTGACCTTTTCCCTACCCCTCCCCCCATCCTTCACGTCGGGCCAGGGTGGTCAGAACCCAGGCTAGCACCTCAGCCACCCAGTCTGCGGCCACAGTAGTGTCGACAGCTACTGCAGGTGGTAGAGGCTCCAGTGAACCAGACATAACCACTGACAGTGTGCCTGCACCAGCTGCCAAAGGGAAGGACAAGGAGGCACCACCAGCTGTGAAGGGCAAGGGCAAGGAGGCACCACCAGCTGTGAAGAGCAAGGGCACGAAGGCACCACCAGCTGTGAAGGGCAAGGGTAAGGAGGCACTACCATTTGTGAAGGACAAGGGCAAGGAGACACCACCGGCTGCCAAGGTGAAGGACAAAGAGGCACCACAAGCTGGGAAGGGCAAGGGGCCTGCCCCTGCAGGCAGGAAGCTCTGGAGGCCTGTGCATGGACTGAATCTGAGCCCCCACCACCAACCATGACGGTTCAGCAGTCAGAGGCTGCAGGGGACGGGCTGGAGCCTCCCCCCACCACGGGCATTCCAGACACCAGCACCGCCATCAGCATCACTGCCTGCAGCAGTGCATGCAGCAGCAGTCTGAGTGGGGAGCCATCTGAGGCTGCAGGGGATGGGCTGGAGCCTCCCCCCACCACTGCCAGCACCGCCAGCAGCCCCAGTGGGCAGCCGTCCAAAGCTGCAGGGGATGGCAGGAGCCTCCCCCGCCACTGGCATCCCCAACACCAGCCCCGCCACTGCCACCACTGAGCAGTCATCACCGTCGCCGGGCAGTGTGTAGTCCTGTCTCCATGGACTGTAGTGCGTCCTGGCCCATGCAAATCCAGGTGAGAGACTGTGACCTTGCATTCCCCATGTGCTGCATCACAGGGCACAAAGCCCCCTCCGGAACCACTGGAAGAAGGCATCCACTCACCCCCTCCTTGCCAGGATGAAGCACACTGGGCAAAAAGCTCCTTCCAGAACCAGTGGAGAAGCCATCCACTTGAGAGACTGTGGTCTTGCACTCCCCAGGACCAAGCAGTGGGCAGACCACCCACTTGAGAGACTGTGGCTTTGCACTCCCCAGGACCAGCAGTGGGCAGACCACCCACTTGAGAGACTGTGGCTTTGCACTCCCCAGGACCAAACAGTGGGCAGACCACACACTTGAAAGAATGTGGCTTTGCACTCCCCAGGACAGTGTGATGGGCATGTAGCCCCCTCCAGGACCAGTGGTGTCGTTCCATCTTCCGGCTGAGGTGCCCCTGTTCCCCGTCCCCAGAGGTGCCTGTGTATTTTCAACCTGATGCCCCTGCAGTGTTCTCTTCGTGTTGTTGCAGGAGTCAAGTGGGGCCTTGGCCTATTTGATATGGCCCATGGACATTGTGGACTGGGCAGTGTCCCTCCATTTGTATATATGTTTATACTGTTTTGATTTTGAAGGACGTATTTCTAGTATTTTATCTTATTACACTCACTTTAATCAATTCCTTTTGTCCTTGCATTATTCCCGAGGGGTACGGGGTGGGTATGTAATGTTACTGCATCTGTTTGTGTGTATGGTGTTGGGGGTGGGGGTTTTGCGTGTTGCGTGTGTGTGTCATTCTCTTTTTCCTCCCCCCTCCCATGTGTGCTAGGCGGCAGTACTCACTGTAGTCGTCTTCGCTGGCTTCTGTATTCATGGTTAAGAAGGAGATAGACGAGCATGAAGAACACCTGCAACTCGGGCTCCATGGCGACGTGGTTCTTCCTTAAGTCTCCAGGGGTGAGTCGTTTCCCTTCTGTGCACTGTTTCGGCCATGCTTTTGATGTCATTGCTACTGCCCCAGAAAAGGTGGCGGATAGGCCTGTTTTAATAGTGTTGGCGGTACATTGTCTTCTGCCTGGCTGTTGGCAGGAACCGTTGTGGTGCTTGTTGCTACTGCCGTGGCGGTCAGTGTGTCAAAGTGGCTGTCTGTTTGAGTGGTTTCTGCTGTGGTCATAATTCCATTTATTTTACTGCCACCATGTTGGCGGTATTACCGCCGCTTTATCACCAACCGCCAGGGTTGTAACGAGGGCCAAGGTGTCTTACCTTGACATGTTAAATATGAGATACTACCATCCACCACTGCAGTGTAAGGTTAAAAAAGAATATGCATTGGTAGAGCCCTATGATGCCTGTGTTTGAATATTGGCACATATTTTCGCATTTATGAAGTAAGATGCAGTGCAATAGCTCAGCTTGCTGTGCAGCATCATTTCAAATGTGCAGGGATGTATAGTTGTCACAGACTCAATGCATCCCTTTATTAACCTTGGTTATGGCAAAACATATGACAGACAATACCAACTTTACCACACAAACTGCATGGTGTAGTGGTGTCCCTCTTACCCGACCTAATGCACATGTGCAGGAAGGTACTCATCCTGCACCACACAACGTAACGATAAACCACCTTTTGTGTATGTGTGCAAACAGGAAGTTCTAACTTCCAGCAAAACACCACTCAGTCCAGAAATGCAGGCACCCTAGCTTCTCTGCAACAAGGTAACCTGCGATGCATGGATGACTGTTCTGCAAGAAGGGAGAAATTCCTGTTTGCACACACACAGTGGTTGAATCTCGCAATGGGTGGTGCAGGATGCTGGACACATGACTCAGAGTGGCTAGAAGGATTCATAAGGACAACTCACAACCTTCCATTACTCTTACAAAACATGTAGGGTGGCAGAGGAATCAGTTACTTGCTCAAATATAATTAAAACCAAATGCAATTTATTCTGCACATCTCCATTTGTAGTGTGTGCACAAATCCCTAACAACGCCCATGGCATGCATATGTAACACAAACAAATCAATAAAAGGACTACATATGCAGAAGATCATGAAAGTCAATCATGGTGGGGGTAACACACTGGAAAATGTGGACTGGGAGATTGTGCCAGTGGTAACACCATAGCAGTGATACTCAGGTAGCATAGTGTGCCCCTAGGTTTCCATAAATGAGCACCTTGGTATGGGTCAGTACCATGTTACAAAGCCACCAGTAGCAAGTAAATGATGACTCATGTCAACAGCCACTACAGTCCAAGATTGACCTTTCACTATCCCATTGCAGAGGATGAAGCCTTACCGCCTGCGGAATTGCCTGTCCTGGATTTTTAAGATGGTCTGGATGACTAGCTGACGACCATCAGTGATGACACTCTGCAGGATGCCCTGGGTTCCCTCCAGTTGCCATCCCAGTCACAGGAAGGACATGCAGCATTGGGGGTCTCCACATGACCACCCAACAGCCAGCACACAGTATCGGCCAGCCCAGCTGCAGCCCTGGACACTGAGGACCCAAACATTACTTTTTAGAAGACAGCTGTAGCTGTCCAGCGGGAGCTGGCGCAGCAGATGTGGGTGGGGATGGAGATCATGGCGGCAGCCTAGAGGGAGTGCAGAGGTGCCTCAGTCCAAAAAAGGACAACTCTTCTGTCATCAGAGGCACCTACTCTCTGCTACGTGGAGTACAGCAGCCCCTGGCCAACAAAGCTTCTGTCCTGAGGCAAAGGCTGGAAAAACGTGCCCTTCCAAAGTGGCATTAGCATGATTGACAACAGGCTAGGGGCTATCCAAAATGTCCTGGGATCCATGCAGCAGAATCTGGCCTCACTTCCTGAAAACATGACTGCCTACCACTGTGGTGTAGCTGCTCTGTTTCAAAACCCGTAGTTCCTCCTTGCTGCAGTGATGGCTTTCACTTTCCCACAAATGGCAGCTGTCAGGACCTTTGATTCCACATTTTTATCCCCATATCTGTGTTCCCCCCTCAGCTTTAACAACAGCACCACCCATGGCACAGGAGGCACCACACACAAAGGATAAAGATGTGGAAGGAACAGCATTCACCAGAAAAACCACCCAGTAGCTATAGTCTGTGCCACATGGACAGTATCTCTTTAGTTCTGTGCTTAAGATCATGCCAGTGTAATAACAGCTGCCAAAGTGCCCTCCTCACAGCTGACCCATCATGCCTGGATTGTCATAGTCTCAATTCCTACCTAATGTCAATTTGGACACCACCTCACTGATGCTCATCTCTCCTACACATGTTGTGACATGTCGCTCACCCTCGGACTCTGACTGGACATTCAATGGCTTGGGATCACTCATGGGATCAGTGAACTGTACCTTGTATACAATCTGAAGCAAAACTTGCACATGTAAATAAATTACCATAATCACATATGTTCTGCTTTTTTCAGTGATCCATCAACTGTTTCAAATGTATGCATTTTGTGAAGCTAGGACATTGACTGCAGAACAACATATTTTGCTTTCTGTCAGACACAAAGCCACAAACATAGACCCCAAAAAGATTAAGGTGAATGATAGCATTGTGGACTACAACAACATTTCTGAGTCTTCCAAGCATGTGTTAAACAGGTACCATGAAAGTTAACATATGGCATGTGTGGGTCAGAATACAAGTGTCTGGAAGCATCCCTGATGAGTGTGCCAGAACAACATTGATGTGACAAACAAAATAGGCATATGTAAGACTATGAGGGGCAGCTGTTAGTGTGCCTGTATTCATTCCCGAAATGAGGTGCAATGTTCAAAACTTTCCAACATTGAATGTTGCCATAAACAATGAATGTTGCCTGATAGCCTGTCTTAGACTTTGTATCCATGCATAATCAGAGTGTCAGGAACTGTACTGAATAGTGTATTGAGTACCTGATGTCATACCACTGCCAATCAGACAGGTCCTTGGTCAAAGGGGATACACATAGTCACACGTGAAAATCAATACTGAATGCACACTCAAAGGCATTTGAGCAGTGCAGACATGAACACACACAGACAGTCAATCATCATGGTCACCATATTATAGGAAACTCATAAGACTTACTAATACTAAAAAATCACTGCCTAGCAAAAAGCCTAAACTACACACTAACCAGCACTAACATAACCTATACTAAAGAATCTTAACTTATCCCCACAGCTATCTATGCTTGTCTAAGCTTATCTTGTACCTGTAATGTGACACAATAAACATTGGCCTCCCACCCCCCTTAAGAGACAATAGACAAGAAGGACAACATGAACTAAAGCTAAACATACACTACCTAAACCTATTGCCTAAACAAATTTATATATTTTTACATATACCCCTATACATAACAACCCCCCAGTGCCCCCAAAAAACAAAAAAGATTCCTAAATCCCACCCGTCCAACTACACCAACTATATCCCAAAACGAACCTACCCTATGTCAGCTTACCGATGCCTACCAATCTAAAACCCACTGAAACTATTTACAATAAGAACTAGGGAAGGGAAGGTACTGGGAACAGGAAAGGGCTTAAAGTCAGTGCTTCTTCAGCTTCTTTTTGACTAACTATAAAAGTTAATAATTCTGCTCATTAACCTCCTCCACTTTGGCCAACTACAACTTGATCCCAGCCATGTCCTTCCACATCTTGTACTCAGATTTGGAGGCAGTGGAAGCTGGTGTTTGATATGGCTGGGATGCTGTTGTGGTTGGGGCAGTTGATGTTGAGGGATTGGAACCTGCCGACCCACCCCTGACCCTCTGTGTTGAGGTTCCACTCATTTTTGTATTTGTAGCAGGCAGTTTGCCTGGTCCTCCATGGAGAAATGCCTGTCAGTACCCCAATGATTTCTCACATCTGTAACGCTTGGCCATCCTGTGGTACCCTCTCTGGACCTCACAGATGTGCTGGAATCTCTCAGCCCTCTTCTCAAGGGCATTCTTCTGTGCTGGAGTCATTGAGGCCATTAAAACATGAGGGGAGCATGTCATACGAAACTGCATTGAGTAGGCGAAGAACAAGCATACAATGAAAACAACATCTTCAGATGACACATGTAGTCCACCAGACCTCCTAGAACAGCGTCAAGCCAAACTTCTATACCAATCTGCCACCCAAGCATCTATGATATATATTGCTCATGTCGGAGGGATAACGGCTATCCATTGTTGCATTTTATCTGTGTACATGCTTGAAACATCTCCTATGTACCAGGTAAACACTCACCATGCGCACCTCATACGCAAGTATTGTGACCATGCTCGCTCGCACTCATCATAATGGGTATATCATGTAGGCTCATGTGCACAAATTTTATTTACTACATCCATAGACATGGACCACAATTATTAGAAGAAGAGATGGAATCTCAAAGTGTACTCAACTAACTGTTGATTTTGTCAAAAAGCTCCTTGCGTGGCTGGTGCATCACTTCATTTCTGAAGAGTGGTGAAGCACTGGTGATGGAAGTGTCTCATTGATAAGCCCCTTGGAGACCTTGACACATGGATATAACTTGTACCATGTCCAAAGTAGCTTTGTGTAACATGTTGCTCACTGTGCTGTAAAAAATATGTTGCCAACATCCATACATTTCTGAAACCCAGCACCTATGACACATATCTTGACTGACATCACCATGTAGGTGCGCATATTTACCTTTTCCAAAGACTCCCAAATCCATTGCAGCACACGTTGGCACCTGTGCATCATTCTTTCTTATTCTACATCCTCAACATAACATCAGACATGATGTTGATACCCAAGGATAGATAATGGTGGCTCAATTGACACACATGTCATTTTAACATGGCCTTGCACACATCATACTCTCACACACAATCCTTGATCTACACATTTGACATACAAGGTAAAACTTAATGGCTGCATGGGGGTCTTCAAATTGTGAAACCTCACCAATGGTGTAGAGAGGAAGTTTACCTGCAAGACATGACAAGAAAACATAGCTTTCTGATTGTTGAATAAAGAAAAGCATGGACAACATTTGCACATTCCACTTGTTTAGCTGAATAACCTAGTTAACTTAGGTGTAGGAATAAGCAACTGGCATCTATAATATGTAATTTAAACAGACATTATTATCCCACAAAAACACATCCCAATATGGGATTCACCCATACGTACATGTCACAAATACATACGTAACAATTTCTTGATGAAAGGACACTGTCAATTGTCAGAAGCATAGTAGTTTGTAGTAAATCTATGTGAAAAAGGAGCATCAACTCAGATCCTCCACTTATTCTGACGCCCCCTACAACTACATAACTCCACCATGTATTTGCTCTATTTGACATAAGGCACACCATGGCACATATTAGGACACTAACCTTGTAAACTATCACATTATGATGGCACTTTGCATGCTTTGCAGCATACCTGATAAGTGAAATTAGGCACATTGAAATCAATGGGAATGTCATTTTGCCAACCTACCTTAGGCACACATTCAAGTTAACTCCAAAAGTAGCACAGTGGAATAGATTTAACTGCTCAGTTTTTGTGTGCCTCCTTCTGCCGGAACACACCCATTGCATTTATCATGCCTGGCGCAGGCATAATGTGGCAGAATGCTTGTATTGTGCAACTTTTGACATATAGTTTGACTATACTTGCCTTCATCAGCCACATTAACTTAAAAAATGATGGCACTGTTGTTGCAGTGGGAGCCGCTAAGTCCTTACATTGGGGTCCTTGTTGTGTCACTCTGCACATACATGACTAAAGGAAAGCACACACATCCATGACTACCTATACTCTAGAATCATGCTTGTCATCACGTAAACATTACTTTGCAAATTCCCACAGTTGTCAAACTCACGATAGACATGGACAGTTGTGCCTGTGAAACATCAACCCTAGCACCATTTAACATGTGTGTTTTGTTTTCGGCACTTCAATACGTATATGCGATACACAAGGTATAAAGAGAGGAGTGTGCAAATTGTCAGTGTCTAGTGCATTGCTGACCTCTCATGTATGCAGGTTGGCTGAGACACAGAACTTGCTGTCCCCACCTTTGTCATGACATGCTGAACTAATCCTTATGTCCTACTGTCAGGCATATGCAGGCAGGCACTAAGTCCAACCACACAAGTAAGGTATCATTTTTATCAGGAGACTTGGGGAAATGCCGAGTGGAAGAAAGTTTGTAGCTCCCTGCAGATTCCAGAACTTTCAATCACACAAATGTGAGGAAAATGTGTTTTTTTTAGTCAAAGTTTGAGGTTTACAAGGGATTCTGGGTAAGAAGTGGTTCGAACCACTCAAGGCAGCCCATCCTTGATACTCCTAGTTGTCTACCTTTCAAGAATGTACAGGTTGGCTAGGTTTCCCTAGGTGCCCCCTGAGCTATGGTCCAAAATCTAGACCAAACCAAATTGGAATTAAGGAGTCAGTTTTGGAAGAAAAATGGATGCATGCATGCTGCTTTTTTAGATGTTTTCTGTTGCAGACACTAGGTCTACCCACACAAGTGAGGAACCATTTTATCTGGCGATCTGGGGAACTGCTGTTGCTCCCTGCAGATTCTGGAACTTTCTATCACAGAAATGTGAGGAAAATGATTTTTTTCTAGTTAAAGTTTGAGGTTTGCAAAGGATTCTGGGTAATAATATATATGGAGCGAGCCATGCAAGTCAGCACACCCTGAATACCCTTAGGTGTCTAGTTTTAAAAAATGTACCAGTTGGCTAGGTTTCCCTTGGTGCCGGCTGAGCTAGCATCCAAAACCTACAACCACCTACATCAGCACTAAGTCTACCCAAACAAGTGAGGTACTATTTTTATTGGGGTAATGCTGGGTGGAAGGAAGTTTGTGGCTCCATACAGATTCCCAGAATTGTGAGGAAATGTAAGGAAAAATGTGTTTTTCGGTCAAAGTTTAATGTTAGCATGGGATTCTGAGTAAAATAATGTGGTGAGAACCACAAAAGTCACCACAATCTGATCATCACTAGGTGTCTAGTTTTAAAAAATGTGCAGTTTGCCTAGATTTTCCTAGGTGCCAGCTGAGCATGTGTCCAAAATATAGAGCTGCGTACATTGGAAAAAAGGGCCCATTTTGGTGGAAAAATGTGCTACGTCCATGTTGTGTTTCTGGCCATTTCCTGTCATGGGCACTAGGTCTAGCTACGCAAGTGAGGTACCATTTCTTTCAGGAGATCTGGGGGAACGCCAGATGGAGGGACGTTTTTTGTGGCTCCCTGCAGATTCCTGTACTTTCCAACACAGACATTTCAGGAAAATTTGTTTTTTAGTCAAAGTTTGAGATTTACAAGTGATTCCAGGTAACACATTGTGTTGACAGGCACAAGTCACCCCATCCTATATACCCCTAGGTCTCTAGTTTTAAAAAATGTACAAGTTGGCAAGGTTTCCCTAAATGTAGGCTGAGCTAGGGCCCAAAACTAGAGCTGCCCACACTGGAAAAAGAGGGTACATTTTCAGGGAAAAAATGTGATGCATTCATGTTGCATTTTGGGCAATTTCCTGTTGCGGGCACTAAGCCTACCCACACAAGTGCGGTACCATTTTTATCAGGAGGCTTGTGGGAGCATAGAGAAGTAGAACACTTATTATTACAAATTTGATTTTTTTTGCATTTGTGCCTTTCAAATGTAAGTAAGTGAATAAGAAAGATGACATTTTAAAAAAATACATTCCAAATTACATGCTAAAATGGGGACCCACAAATTCAGAGATGTAGAAATAACCACTGCTTCTGAATTCTATATCTTGTGCCCATTTCATGAATACATACATTTCCTTGATACCCATGTTTCACTCTGTTTATTTTGCTATAAGAGTCGGTCTATACTCAGTACTCAATAAAAAAACATTGTACGGTGCAACTCAATTGTTTTCTCTGGGTACCTTAGATTCTTGGAGACCCTACAAACCCTGTATATTCCCCCAACAGGAAGAGTCCAGTGGGCATAATGGTATACAGCTTTTGTCAAGCAGCCATTGGGATACAAAGTTACAGATAAACATTTTCAATACTTTTTTATTTCAACAGTTATTTTCCCCTGAGGAGTCTACACATATGACCCCTTGCTGAATTCTGAATGTTGGCTAGTTTTCAGAACTGTATAGCTTGTCTGAATCACCCATGGGTTTCACACTGGTTTCCCCCACAAACTGGAAGTAGGCTGAGAGCACAAGAAAATAGGAAAATAGGCTACCTCTTAGAGAAAGCCCAACCCCAACATAGTGGTACAAAATGACGTTTTTTGATTCAGCTCAGCATGATCCTGAAAGCTGGGAAGATGGTTACTTTAGTACAGGAAACCATTTGTAAATGCCATTCATAGTGGAAAAAAACAGACATAGGGGGTCATTCCAACCCTGGCGGTCGGTGTTAAAGCGGCAGCCAACCCGCCAACAGGCAGGCGGTAAAAAAAATGGAATTCTGACCCTGGCGGGAACCGCCAACCCAGCCCGCCACTTTAACACTCCGACCTCCACGGCGGGGCAAACAAACAGCGCGGCGGTCACCTCCAACAGACAGGCGGCAGACAATGTACCGCCCACCCTATCACGACCCACCAATCCGCCACCTTTTCCGGGGCGGGAGCCCCGCCGATAGAAACACGGCGGAAACTGATCACGAACGGGAAAACGCTCACCTCTATACACTCCACAAGGAATCTGGACAGCATGGAACCCGAATTAAACATCCTACCAGCGATTGTCTACCTGCTCCTCTACCAGGAGCACGAACGCCGCCACTGGAGACAACGGTGAGTACTGCACCTACGACACAGGGGAGGGGGGAGGAGAAAAGATTACGGGCACACACATACGCGACACCCCCCCCCCCCCAAATCCCCACACACCAATGCAGAGCAACAAGTCAGATTTACACCCCCCAAGCCCCCCGGAATAATTCAAAGACAAAATAAAATGATCATTAAAACAGAAGTATATTAAAGCATATTTGAACTTAAGTGAAATATGAGATTATTAAAACAAATAAATCACAACATGAAGAATATGAACATAGTCCAAAAGTCCGGCACATATTGGCTACATGCCATTGTCCGTGGGCCAATGTGCATAAACACATGGGCAAAGCCCACACACAAGACCCGATTCCATTGGAGAGAACACTGCTGGGGCATCAGATAATAAAACCACAGGCACCTCAGGGGGAAGGGAAGGGGGGGCACCTCAGCCACATGAGTCCACAACGCCAGATCCACGAGGGGCCTCCATGCCCACTATACCATCCTGGGGAGTGCAAAGCCACAGTCTCACAAGTCTCTACAGTGGATGGATTGCCCACTGTACCATCCTGGGGAGTGCAAAGCCACAGTCTCACAAGTCTTTTCAGTGGGTGGATTGCCCACTGTACCATCCTGGGGAGTACAAAGCCACAGTCTCTCAAGTCTCTACAGTGGGTGGATTGCCCACTGTACCATCCTGGGGAGTGCAAAGCCACAGTCTCACAAGTCTTTTCAGTGGGTGGATTGCCCACTGTACCATCCTGGGGAGTGCAAAGCCACAGTCCATCTGGTGGATTACAGACTCCACTGGTTATGGAGGAGTCATGGTGCCCAGAGTGCTTCGTGAAGCCCTGCCCGACACAGATCCGGCCCTGCCAATGGGCCAGCGGTGCTTGAGATGAAGGGCCCAGCGGAGCGGTGCTTGAGAGGAAGGGCCCAGCGGAGCGGTGCAGAGACGGCGGGGCCCAGCAGAGCGGTGCTTGAGATGAAGGGCCCAGCGGAGCGGTGCTTGAGAGGAAGGGCCCAGCGGAGCGGTGCAGAGACGGCGGGGCCCAGCGGAGCGGTGCTTGAGATGAAGGGCCCAGCGGAGCGGTGCTTGACAGGAAGGGCCCAGCGGAGCGGTGCTTGACAGGAAGGGCCCAGCGGAGCGGTGCAGAGACGGCGGGGCCCAGCGGAGTGGTGCTTGAGATGAAGGGCCCAGCGGAGCGGTGCTTGAGAGGAAGGGCCCAGCGGAGCGGTGCAGAGACGGCGGGGCCCAGCGGAGCGGTGCTTGAGATGAAGGGCCCAGCGGAGCGGTGCTTGACAGTAAGGGCCCAGCGAAGCGGTGCTTCTCACGGCGGGGCCCTGTTCAGCGGTTCTTCTCACGGCGGGGCCCTGTTCAGCGGTGCTTCTCACGGCGGGGCCCTGTTCAGCGGTTCTTCTCACGGAGGGGCCCTGTTCAGCGGTTCTTCTCACGGCGGGGCCCTGTTCAGCGGTTCTTCTCACGGCGGGGTCCTGTTCAGCGGTTCTTCTCACGGCGGGGCCCTGTTCAGCGGTGCTTGTCTTGTGTTCCTAGGGAACCAGATCTGGGCAATCATTCCCGCTCAGTCGCCATCCGACCTATTGCTTGCGGGGCCCTCCTGTGCTGGACTCTTGGGCCCGTGGGTGTCCTCCGTCACACCCAAAATGGGGCTGGTGGGGCCCTCCTGGGCAGCTCGCCTGCTGCCGGACTTCTTCGCCCTGCTGCCCTTTCCCTCCTTGGATGAATCTCTGGGGCCCTTGCCTCCCTTGGAAGTATCTCTGGGGCCCTTGCCCTCCTTGGAAGTATCTCTGGGGCCCTTGCCCTCCTTGGAAGAATCTCTGGGGCCCTTGCCCTCCTTGGAAGAATCTCTGGGGCCCTTGCCTCACTTGGTGGATGGGCCAGGTGACGGTGCAAGGCAGGTGTCCTTGGGGGCAGCCGTCTCAGGCCTGTGGCGCCGGCCCTTCACTTTTTTGCTTCTTTTCCCAGGGGGTGGGCTGGCTGTCCCCTTGCTGCTGGCCGATGTTCCTGCCCTAGGAGCTGGTGGACTCCAATAGCCCTGAACGATGGTCCTAGTAGGTGCAGGGCTTGTGGTGGCTGAGGTGCTGGTTGGACTCTTACGAGATGGAGGGGGTGGGTCAGTTGTTGGAAAGAGGTCAAGGTTGGAAAGGAAAATCAATTTAGAAAGACAGGGACGGGTAGTTGTAGTGGGTATGGGAGTGGAGGAAGAGGATGTGGTTGTAGGAGAGTCAAGTGTGCTGTCTTTGGGTGCAGGTGCTTGTGACGGAGGCTGTCGTGAGGTGGATGGCTGTTGGGTGGGTGGCTGCCTGCGTTTGTGTGGTTTGGAAGAGGGGGTGACAGACACACTGGGAGAGGACACAGGGGACGTGTAAATGGTAGTGGGGGTGGTGACTGCACGTGTGCGGACTGTTCTGGTGGGTGTGGTGGTGATGGACGTACTGGCTGATGGTGGTGTGCATGCAGGTGTGAGTGGAGACGTCACAGGGAGGGAGGAGGGAGACGAGGAGGAGGGGGACACAGTGGAGGCAGTGGGTGTTGCTGTGTCTGCATGTGGATGTTGCTTGGGTGAATGCTTGTGTGATCTTCAGTGCTTATATCTGGATGAGCTGCCCTTGGGTGTTGATGTGTGTGCAGGCTGGTCTGTCGGTGTTTCTGGGATAGGCAGAGGAACAGGGGAGTGGGACTGGGTTGAAGAAGTTGGAGGGGGGAGGCTAGACACAGGGACAATTGCTGCCGTCAGTGCTGAGGGCGTTGAACGATCGCTGATGGGCAGCCTGACCCGAATGAATGCCCTCCAGGTATGCATTGCTCCGATGCACCTCCCTTTCCACCCCCTGGATGGCATTCAAAAGGGTAGACTGCCCAACAATGAGCGTCCGGAGGAGGTCAATGACCTCCTCACTGAGGGCAGCAGGGGTAACTGGGGCAGGACCTGAGGTGCCAGGGGCGAAGGAGATGGCCGGCTTCCTGGCCGAGCGGGCACGGGGCGAAAGCTGAGGGGCTGCTGGGAGGGCGGAGCTGGTGCGCTGGGTGGCGGCTGTACCTGTTTTTCCGGTGGGCACTGATGGTGCCGCCACCACAAGGGAGCTCCCTTTCGAGGACGTGTCGGTGTCGCTGACATCTCCACGGGTCGCCGTTGTGGAGACCCCCTCACCCTCCGTCTCACTGGTTAAGTCCGAGTCGGTTGCAGGGCCCTCTGGGCCCATGTGAGATGCAGCTCCCTCGTGCGCCGATGCCACTTCTCCTCCGCCTGATGATGCTAATGCACACATGAGCAGGAAAACCAAAAAAAAGGGGGGGAGAGAAGAAAGAAAGACATGTTGAGTGCATGCATTGGCGGCACCGTTGGCGGAGAGGACAGACACAGAAGCCCCCTGCACTACGCCGCGCACTCGGGGTACACTACTCAATTATCGTGACTTGGCCTACAAGTCTATGGAGGACAAATGCACACATAGGTGAGCCCGGGCCATGAATAGCTGTACTTAGCACCCTACAGAGGTGGCGGGCGGGGGCACAGGGCCATGTGTAACGGAGGGGCCTAGCCTACAGAAACCGCCCAGGCCTAGAGATAGCCACAGCCCTCCTCCCCCACCCAGACGCCTCCACTGTGTGCTAATATAGCAGAATGAGCTGATACTCACCCCCTTGTGTCTGCTGTGATGTCCTCACGCGCCCATCCAAATCGGGGTAGGCCACCGCCAGGATCCGGGACATCAGGGGGGTCAATTGACGACTGGCACCCCTCCTACGTTGGGAGGCCATCCCCAGCAGAGCCTAGGTCTTTCTGCTCCTGCGGCGGATGTCCTCCCACCTCTTGCGACAGTGGGTGCCCCGTCTGTTGTGGACTCCCAGGGCCCGGACGTCCTTGGCGATGGCACACCAAATGTCGGTCTTCTGATGGGCGCTGACCTATGTGACATGGACAGGGTGGAAAAAGAAATATCATCACTTTTCTGCATGGTCGATGTGAGTGGCCCCCCATCCCCAACCTTGCCATGTTGCACATGCTCTCATCTGTCATGCGTTGCTCTCCTCATACGTTCCCCTCCCCACCATCTTACATCCACCCCACTCAACACAGGCATAGCCCATACTACGTGCTCCCAGTGTACTTACTTGTTGGTCTGGAGGACCGTAGAGTAGCGCATACTGGGGGAGGACCCCATCAACGAGTTTATCCAATTCCTCAGATGTGAAGGCAGGGGCCCTTTCCCCAGTCGCAGCAGCCATTGTCTCTTCCAGACCGAGTTCACAGCAGCACTTGCAGTATAGGTCTCTCCTGTGGATGATCAGGTCTCGAGTGATTAAGCAGTTAGAAAATGGCGGTCACGCCCGCGGCGGTGCGTACCGCGGCGGTGCGTACCGCGACCGCCGGCGCACATCGTCATTGGCTCCTGAGACCCATAGGGTTCAATGTTAACCAATGCTGCTTTGCGGCGCGGTCTTCGACCGCCACGGTGTGCCACGCCAGCGCATTGACCTCACATCCCATTGTCACACTTCACAGGTCAGGCAGCCGCCATTTCAAGGGCCCACATGGCTGAATTTCTACGGCATCGCACAGGCCTAGGCCTTACATTGCCACTCATACAATCCATTCAATGCATAGCGAATCGTGTACTGTGCAAGCTGTGGTTACGTACCTGTGGGTTGCTTGACTCTGTGCTCCATGTTGTCCTTCCTAGGCACCGTCCGCTGGGACTTGCGAGGAGATGGAGGAATCCTACTGTGTACAGACCGCTGGTGGACCTGTCGACAATGGAAGAAAGACATGTCATACTTACATACAGACTTGACCGAGCCACTATACAGGAACTGTGTGCCCAGCTGGAGCCAGACCTGATGTACCCCATTCGCCAACCCACAGGGATTCCCCCTCTGGTGCAGGTTCTGTCAGTACTCAATTTTTTGGCAAGTGGATCATTCCAAACAACAGTGGCCATATCATCAGGGATGTCTCAGCCTATGTTTTCTAAGGTTTTGTCCAGAGTGTTGTCTGCCCTGATGAAATACATGCGGAGCTACATTGTTTTCCCTGAGGTGGCCGATTTGGCTACAGTGAAGGGTGATTTCTATGCCCTTGGACATATCCCCAACAGCATTGGTGCCATTGATGGGACCCATGTGGCCTTGGTTCCCCCCAGTGGCAGTGAGCGAGTGTACATGAACAGAAAAAGTTATCATTCTATGAATGTCCAGGTGGTCTGTTTGGCTGACCAGTACATCTCCCATGTAAATGCCAAGTTCCCTGGGTCAGTGCATGACGCGTACATCATGCGAAATAGCAGCATCCCTTATGTGATGGAACAGCTACAGAGACACCGTGTGTGGCTAATAGGTGACTCTGGTTACCCCAACCTGTCGTGGCTACTTACCCCAGTGAGGAATCCCAGGACAAGGGCAGAGGAACGCTACAATGAGGCCCATGGGCGAACTAGGAGGATTATAGAAAGAACCTTCGGCCTCCTGAAGGCCAGGTTTAGGTGCCTGCATATGACAGGGGGATCCCTAATGTACTCACCAAAGAAGGTGTGCCATATCATCGTGGCCTGCTGTATGCTTCACAACCTGGCTTTGCGACGCCAGGTGCCTTTCCTGCAGGAGGATGGTCCAGATGGTGGTGTTGTAGCAGCTGTGGAGCCTGTGGAGAGTGAAGAGGAGGAGGACGACGGGGACGACACAGACAACAGGGACACAGTGATACAACAGTATTTTCAGTAGCACACAGGTACGAATCAACCACGCCATTTTACATTTACTTAAAGTCTCCTGCCTCTCTACTGTCTGAGTTCCCCCCCAGTTCCTGTTAACTGAGTTGTGACTTTCCCTTCCGTTTTCAGAGCTGTGGGCCCCACTGCGTGACCTCTGCTTTGTTTGCCCATGGACTACAGCTGTGTGACAGTGGTATGTTGTCATCACAATGTAACTGAACATTTTGGCACCGTTATGTCTAGTACATTTGTTCAAATTACAAGCAGACTCCAGATTTTTTTAGTGCAAAAAGTGATTTAATTCAAGTCCTAAATTTATGGAACATGATTGTAAAACGGGGATGGGTGATGGTGGAGTAATGTCCATGGCAGAGTCCAGTTCTCAGTCGCACATGTGCATTGTCCATATGCCTGTGGAAGGATGAGAAGGGGCAGTTCAAGGTTGGACAGGGTGACAATGTGGGACAGTGGGATGACATCAGGGGGTATCGTTTGCTGGCGGGGGTCTTGCAGTCCTACTCTGTCTTCTTGTGAGATCTCAGGTTCCGCTTGCGGGGTGGTTCTTCTTCTGCAGGAGGTGGGGTTCTGGTGGCCTGTCGTTGTGTGGGGGCCTCCTGTCCACTAGCGCCGGCGGAGGTGGTAGGCTGTTCCTGGTCCAGGCTAGTGACAGGGGCCCTTTGTAGTGCCACATGGTCCCGCAATGTGGTGACTATCTGGGTTAGGGCCACGACGATAGTCCCCATTGCGGAACTAATGTTCCTCAGTTCCTCTCTGAACCCCATGTACTGTTGCTCCTGCATGACCTGGATCTCCTGGAACCCGGCCAGTACCGTAGCCATCTTCTCCTGGGAGTGGTGGTATGCTCCCATGATGGAGGAGAGGGCCTCTTGGAGAGTCGGTTCCCTGGGCCTGTCCCCCCCCTGTCGCACAGCAGCCCTCCCAGTTCCCCTGTTTCCCTGGGCCTCTGTCCCCTGGACGGTGTGCCCACTACCACTGCCCCCAGGTCCCTGTTGTTGTTGGGGTGGTGGGTCAACCTGGGTGCCCTGTAGTGGTGGACACACCGCTGATTGACGTGTCCTGGAGACAGAGGCATGGGCCCGCTGGGTGGGAGCTGTGCTGGTGTTCCCAGATGGGGTTAGGTCTGGTGTAGCCTGTGGCTGTCTGTGGGGAACCGACTGACCCGAGGTCCCCGATGGGCCGGGCTGGTCATCAGGGTCCAGGGAGACAGAGCTGCTGTCATCACTGGGGGCCTCTTCTGGGGGTGGGATGGACATCTCTGGACCCTCCGTGGCGGTGTGGTGGCGTTCGGGTCCTGCAGGGGTATAAGAGTATGGTTATTGCTTCTGTGTGTGGCATTTCGTGTAATGGGTGGGTGGCCGTGTCCCCCAGTGCTGGAATGCCCTTGTGGGGGCTTTTGTGACGGTGGCTTGTGGGGGTGATGGGTGTGTGCAGTGGGCATGCTTTGGCGATGGGTGCCCATGCTTTGGGGAGGCATGCAGGGCTAGGTTTTGGGATGGGTGGGTTGTGATGGTGAGCCATTAGCAAGGAGTTGGTGTGATGGGGGTGAGGGTGGGGGTATGAGTTGGCATGCAGGTGGGGTGGGGGGAATGAAGTAGTGAAGATTTGACTTACCAGAGTCCATTCCTCCGCCTACTCCTGCGAGGCCCTCAGGATGCAGGATGTGCAAGACTTCCTCCTCCCATGCTGTGAATTCTGGGGTAGTAGGTGGGGGTCCGCCGCCAGTCTTCTGCACCGCAATGTTGTACCTTGATACCATGGAACGCACCTTCCCCCGTAGGTTGTTCCACCGCTTCCTGATGTCGTCCCGATTGCGTGGATGCTGTCCCACAGTGTTGACCCTGTCCACTATTCTTTGCCATAGCTCCATCTTCCTGGCAATGGTGGTGTGCTGCACCTGTGCCCCGAAGAGCTGGGGCTCTACACAAACTATTTCCTCCACCATGACCCTGAGTTCTGCGTCAGAGAACCTGGGGTGTCTTTGGGGTGCCATGAGGTGGTGTGGATGAGGTGAGGGGTGGTGTATGTGTTGTAGAGTGTGGTGAGTGTGGTGGTGTATGGTGTTTTGTGCGTGGAAAGTGTGTGGGTGATGTGATTTGTCTCTGTGTGATGGTGTACTCTATGCTGTGCTCTCTCTCTCTCTGTCCTTCACTCGCAATTGTGGTCGTAGGGGTTTGTGGGTGATGTGGGTGTGTGTTTTATACTGGATTGGGTGTGTGGGAGTGGTGTGTGTATGTGTCTCAGGTGTGTGTATTTTGAATTATCCAATGTGGATGTGTTTTGTAAAGGTGTGTGTATTTTGACCGCAGCGGTGTGTACCGCCAATGGAATACCGCGGTTGAAAGACCGCTGCGGGGATTTGTGGGTCGGAATGGTATGGGCGTATTTCTGTTGGCGTGACGGTGGAGGTTTGGTCATCGCCAGTTTCCCGCTGACCTTTGGTGTGGCGGATTTTTGTGGATGTCGGGTTTTTGGCGGTTTGCCAGTTGCGGGTCAGAATGACCGTGGCGGTTTACCGCGGCCACGGCGGTGTTATGGCGGCCTTCTGGCCGGCGGTAAGCGACTTTTACCGCCGAGGTCAGAATGACCCCCATAGTTTGCTGGAGCACTATTCCGATATTTTTTTCAAAAAACATAAACTTTCACTATATTTTGCCTTTTTTCTCGGTCTCCTCCATGGGAATACAAAAAAAATGAGTATCTTTAAGAACCCCATGATATTGACAAAAAGGACGTACATTTGAGATAGTTACCTTATCTGTTAAAAAAACGTTATGAAGCTTTAAGTGCAAACCACCCCAAATAGCCTAAAAATAGCTCAGCACTGGCAGGGGAGAGGCCTTGTAGTGAATGGCGTTAAAGAAAACACCTCTTCATTTCTATCTACTCTCAGGCTCTTCCCAAAGTTTTTTGACTAGCAAGGACTCCCAAATATACTTTTCAAACTTTTCCCTCTTTTCTCCCCAATTATACTACTTATAGCACACTTGTTCACTAATATCATCTTCACTCATCCAATTAATCTAATCCTATTTGAAACACTTGAGTAAATGCATGAGGTCTCAAGAGCACAAACTTAAGACAACTAATCCCACAATGAAAAGGAAGCACATATTACATATTACCTATCTACCACCTATTTACCTCTAACCGGAGGATTCACAGTAGAGTGCTACTTATTGAGAAGTGTTTCAATGCCTTGTTAGGGGTAGTCAGCGCTATATAAATGCTATTTACAATTACAACTCCTCTGGCTGAGCTATATACACGAGCTACATTCCCTGGATATTCCAAACCAAAGCCATCAACGAGAGCAAACATCTTATGAATTACTGCATGAAAGGTGTTAGGCATTTTATACTAATCAAGGACATCACCTTAAACTTGTTATGGTTTTCATTAGTTAAGAACTCAAATGTCTCCATCGCTGCATGCACAAGGCCTTTCTACAAGTAGCCAACATTGAAAGTATTAGGCAATGGGCACGCCCCATCTTATCTGTGAGCTCATTAGCTCTTGATATAGGGTAATATCCTTTTCTCTGACAGCATTAGGAAAGTCCTACCCACAGGAAAATACAGCAGAAAAATGCAGCTCAAAGCTATCTGCTTTGGAAACCATTAATACTGCTTTAAACTAGAGAATCTTAGAGGTCTCACTCACTCATTGTTCCAACATGGTGGTCACTTCACATCTAGCATTGACAGTTACCTTATTTGGCGCCATCTAGATACTATTCTTTATTGGCAAACTATACAGGACGTTGATTTACGTACACGCCAGTTTTGCAAAACTGGGATTAAATAAGTAGGTTCAGAGAAAAATGGCAGTTGAAATAAACAGTCCCTCCGACGTCCATAACTCAGTGTGTGTTATCTATTAGTTGTCTCGTGTCAAGAGAGGAAAAGCTCACCTTCCTCCCACTCCTCCTCAGCGTTTACAAGGAACACCACCTTGAAGAGTACAATCGGGATTTAAACATATTGACATGTCAAAAAGTGTAGGGGAAACTCGTACACTAGATTTTGCTGTATTTGGGGCCTGCCCATGGAGTAGAATTTAGCTGAAAAAAGTTTGATCTGCTCCATGATCAAACATGGCAAATTGTGGAATCCATTCGAGGGTCGAAGAAAAGCACGCATGTTCAGCGTTCCTATGCTTGCATAGTCTGGAAAACGATCTATAGATGCATGGCCTGCTCTAACATTTCTGAATGGGTACTAATCAGCCAATTAGAATGGTTTGACCACAGTGGAGAGTACTTATTGATTTAGGACAATCAATCACAACAGCTTGTTTTTTAAGCATTTCTGATTCGCCGCCCTTATGTTATCACATTTTACTCAAACAGCAGACTGTATAGCAATTCTAAAAGGCTACCTTTAACCATGATCTCCATCACAGCGTTAGTTTTGTGACTACGGTAGGAAAATCAGAAAACAGCAAATTTAACTTTTAAATAGCTTTTGCATAAAATGGAAGTAGACACAATGGGCCTGATTCACACAGGTAATCTTAGACGACTGATAGAAACCTAGACCAAGCATCTACATTTACAACTTTGGGAATTCACAAAGGGCATTTACGAGTAGTACCTTTATGTCCGCACTTGAGGCGGAGTTACAGCACCCACCTAATCCCGTCTGAGCTTTTCGTGATCTATCAGTGCCAAATAGGTCTCCTGAATTACAGCTATATCCAGTCTCTGGGTATGTAAGTAAATGTAAAATGTTTTCTGTTTTATGAAGGGAGTCAGGCCATTCACATTTGAGAGAGATGAAGCTAAGCGGTATGGCAGCAGTTGGGGGTATTGGAGCAACTGCTCTGTCAATAGGGCCTTGGATGAGGAGTTCTAGTGAAGGGCATGTATTTGGTGTGATACAAAGGATGGGGAGAAGAGGAGTAAACCTTAGTTGGGCAGGGAATGAGGAGAACTGGGGGGTTATGAAGTACTTATTAGCCCCTACACACAATCTAACACAAACCTGTACACTGGGAGGAGAATCGCCCACCTACCACTAGCACAGGGTTCGATCATCTGAGTCACATCGGATACATAGCCTAGTCATAAGGAACCAAATGAAAAAGGGAGAAACCAGGGAGTATGTGAGCAAGATAGACCCAGATCACAATAAAGAGAAATCAGATGACAGTAGCTAACACCGACCAATGATAAAGTAGCAAAGGAACTGTAGATTCATAAAGCTTACCAAGATGCCGTAGGGATTGACAAAGGCACCAAACAACACCTTGTCAAGCACACAATAAAAAGGAAAAGAGGACATCAGAATGGAGGAACATATGCAAGGAAGAGTTGTGGTTAAGGTTTGTTCGCTAAGATTTCAGCAGTGATCTAGATTTATCTTTTGGTTTTGGATGAGCCAGAGTAGTATGTCTGTTCCCTGCCAACCACTTCTGAGTCACTTGATCAAGAAGGTGACATTCTTTGCTGTTATCAGCTAGGGTAGAAGCCCATGATGAAGTCTGTGAGTCCAAGGAGTAAGTCTATCTGATGTTCATCGCTTTGAGTCTAGCAAATCCAACCAGGATTCGAGGGCATCAGAAACCTTGAATTCCTGCATTCAATAAGGTTGAGAGTTTAAGTCTAGCATCTTGAAGTCAGTGGCATACATCCACTGGTGAAAGGTGTAAATGAACATTCACATAGTGTAGACTTGGTGTTGGAGACCTCAGCAAAGACGTGATTGAAGTGTTAATTTTAGACAAATCTTTTGGGAGAGTCTTCATCATTGTGGAAGGGATCAGCGCTACCTCAGCCGCCATAGTCCCTGATTGACGGCCTGCAGGTGTGACCTTTTTAACTGCCTCCAAAACAATAAGTGGTGAGTCGTCTTTGTTTTTGACATTTATTGTCACAAGGAATGTGAATAAAGAAGAGTCTGAGTAAGCATTCTGTGGGCTTTCATAAAAAGACATCCTCACTGTGAGTGGATAATACTCCGCAATGAGTAGGCAGTGTCTGACAAATTGGACTTCGGGAGGGGCCAGCTGCCCCAAGAAGTGTGGGCCAGTGAGGAAGCCCGGGGAAACATATCTCACCATCTCCACTGTGTCCAGAAGGTGCCTAGAGATATTCCATTGGCAGGTAAATGATTGTGGGTGCAGGTGTAACACAATATTGTCCAATATGGCCCTTGGAAATGACAGTAGGGTCACTTCAAGGTTCCATGCAGCAGGTCATCCTTGGAGCAGACGGAGATCTCACCAAGAAAGAACATGGTCCCATCCCTGGACACTCAGAGGCAGGACAACAACAGGTGAGGACAACTTAGAGGCTGGCATTGGTAAGGCGTCAAGTTCAGTCGAGCAATAGATGCACCAGTGTCTTATCCCGTCTGCACTGTCAATGGAAGGAAGTCAGGTGGTACCCCATATCCACATTCGCAACACAGTGGCTGTGTCACCAAGGGTAGACAGTTGGTTGCTCTGCTCCCTGTCCCTCATCTCAAGGTAAACAGGCTGCTCAGAGTTAGTGGGAGCAGATATCAGGGCTGATGAGGCAGAGGAGCTCTGAGGAGACACACACACTTTTGCCGGGGCTTAGATCCGCCCCCTGATTGTCTTCTTTAAAGTAAGCATGTATGGGTGACACAACCTTACTTTAAAATCTAAATTATTTAAATATATAAAATAAATTTTGAGGATAACTGTTTTCCTGAAAATTATAATTTTCTCTCAATTATTTCTTCGATTGTTAGGCATGAACAAATGTGAAACTAAACTTTACAAGCACACAATAGTTCCTCTTGGTTGTTTAAGTGCTGAACTTACATAGCTATAGTAGCATCTCGATGTTCAGTAAATAGGGACACTCATTTAGAAGACACTGTTCTTTAGCCAGAGTATGTGGAAGCAAGTCTTCAAGAATATGGGCATGTGAACATTGTGCCAGTCAATGAGGCTTAGCTTCTCTTCTAGACAAAACTGAAAACAGAGGTGCTTTTTTATTGAATCATTTCAATTCACACTCTAAACATATGACAAAATCAGTGTTCTGACATGAAGAGTGAACTACAAACTGTGTCCTTGTCCGCCACATCTTGTTTACATTTTTGCATTTTCTTTGTTCTACAAAAGTATTAGCAAACTTGTAGTAGAAATGTAACTGCACTTGTGATTGTTGCATTCCCTATGTGTTTTTGTCTTTTAAAACATTTTAATAAGAGAAAACTATTTTTCAAAAAATAATAATTTATTAAAACCATGTCATGACTATATGTTTTGCTGAAACGATTAGGGTACATTCACTATTAATTCACGAGGTATAACAATTGAGCTTGCTAGCTGTGTGTGGGAGGAAGAGAACAGAAACTGTCCATATTTACAGAAATATGTAACATTTCTGCTCTCTCCTTGCTCGAGCACTGAGTGCTGCCCAGCGCCAAAACAGGCACCCTTGCACCATGGTTCAAAGGTGCCTTTGTTATTGGCAGTATTGTTTTTGTGCAGTAAGGGACATCTTCCAACACCAAAACAATCCTGAAAGCCATAGGCCCTCATTACAACCCTGGTGGCCGGTGTTAAAGTGGCGGTAATACCGCCAACAGGCTGGCGGTAAAAAAAAGGGATCACGACCATGGCAGAAACCGCCAACACAGACAGCCACTTTAACACACCAACTGCCATGGTGGAAGCAACAAGCACCGTTGCGGTAACCGCCAACAGCCAGACGGAAGTCAATGTACTGCCCACTCCATCACAACACGCACATCCGCCAGATTTTCCGGGGCAGTACCAATGCCATTAAAGCACAGCGGAAATAGAACACAGAAGGGAAACCACTCACCTCTCGACACTCAACGAAGAACCAGGATGCCATGGAGCCCGAGCTGCAGGTACTCCCCTTGCTGGTCTACCTCCTCATCTACCAGGAGTACGAACGGTGATGGCAATGACCACGGTGACTACTGTACCTAGTACACAGGGGAAAGGGGGGAGGAAAAAGACAGTGACACACACACACGCAAAACACAACACCCCCAACACCATACACACAAACACATGCATCAACATTACATTTACACCCTGTAAACCCCTGGAGGAAAGTAAGGACAAAAGGAATAGAGTCAAACAGTGATATATTAGAATTAAGCAGATATATGTAATATTTTGAAAACAGTATTAAAACAAAATATGCAATATGTACATAAGGCAGTACATTGTCCACTCAAAATGTCTGTGGGCCACAGGGCCAAAACTCATAGGCCAAGCCCACACTTGACTTCTGCCTCAATATGGAGAGAACACTGCAGGGGCATCAGGTCGAAAACACACAGGCACCTTAGGGGGGCAGGGAAAGGGGGGCACCTCAGCCAGAAGATGGAAAAAGCCACTGCTCCTGGAGGGGGCTCCATTGCCACAGTCCTGAGGAGTGCAAAGCCACAGTCCCTCAAGTGGGTGGTTTGCCCACTGCTTGGTACTGGGGAGTGCAAAGCCACAGTCTCTCAAGTGGGTGGGTTGCCCACTGCTTGGTCCTGGGGAGTGCAAAGCCACAGTCTCTCAAGTCTCTCAAGTGTGTGGTTTTCCCACTGCTTGGACCTGGGGAGTAAGAAGCCACAGTCCCTCAAGTGGGTGGTTTGCCCACTGCTTGGTCCTGGGGAGTGCAAAGCCACAGTCTCTCAAGTGGGTGGGTTGCCCACTGCCTGGTCCTAGGGAGTGCAAAGCCACAGTCTCTCAAGACTCTCAAGTGGGTGGTTTGCCCACTGCTTGGTCCTGGGGAGTGCAAAGCCACTGTCTCTCAAGTGAATGCCTTCTTCCACTGATTCTGGAGGGGGCCTTGTCCCCATTGTGCTTCATCCTGCCAAGGATAGGGTGAGTGGATGCCTTTCTCCACTGGTTCTGGAGGGGACCTTGTGCCCAGTCTGCTTCATCCTGCCAAGGGTAGGGTGAGTGGATGCCTTTCTCCACTGGTTCTGGAGGGGGCCTTTTGCCCAGTCTTCTTCATCCTGCCAAGCATAGGGTGAGTGGATGCCTTTCTCCACTGGTTTTGGAGGGGGCCTTGTGCCCAGTCTGATACATCTTGCCAAGGATAGGGTGAGTGGATGTCTTTCTCCACTGTTTCTGGAGGGGGGCTTGTGCCCAGTCATCTTCATCCTGCCAGGGATTGGGTGAGTGGATGCCTTTCTCCACTGGTTCTGGAGGGGGCTTTGTGCCCAGTGATGCAACACTTGGGGTGTGGCAGTTCACAGTACCTCACCTGGGTGTCTGAGGCACAAGATATGCAGGGACCTGGTTTCATGATAGTCCATGGAGGCAGGGCTAGACTCCATCATGTGGCGGCTATGGCTGCAAACTGGTGGTAGTGCTGGTGCTGGTGGGGGTGCTGCCAGTGGTGGAGGGAGGCTCCAGCCCTTCTCCTGCAGTCTCGGACGGCTTCCCAATGGGGCTGATGCTGCTGGTAGTGGTGCTACTGTCAGGGGTGCAGGTGGCAGTGCTTGCGGCGGTGCTTGCAGCGGTGCTGGCTGCGGTGCAGGTGCCGGTGCTGCCAGTGGTGGAGGGAGGCTCCAGCCCTTCTCCTGCAGTCTCAGACGCCTGCCCACTGGGGCTGCTGTTGCTGACAGTAGTGGTGCTTGCGGTGGTGCAGGTGGAGGTGCAGGTGGCGGTGCGTGCGGCGGTGCTAGCAGCAGGGCTGCTGGGGGTGCTGGCCGCGGTGCAGGTGGCAGTGCTGGCTGGTGTACTGGTAGCCACCAGGCCTTCAAGAGTGCAGTATCTTTGTAATTATAGTGCTCTTCGTCTCTCTCTCATTCAGATGGTGCAGCACAGTAAATTTCTTTGCTGCACTGCTTTGTGTGAATTCCTAGTAAATCTGCCCTTGTATGTGTGACATCATTCCTGTATATGGAGGCACAGATTGAATATGGTTTTGTGTCGACTTGCACCACTTTTGTGGTGTAGCCTGGTGCAAAATCATTTTTGGTTTAGTGAGTGAGTGAGGAAACCCAAAGGCATCTAGGTGCTTGGTTTAGTAAAAGTAGTAACACAAGGCATCACATAGCGCTGCCTTGTGTTACTTTGCATTGGGCAGGCGTTACAGGGATAGAGCATTGGTGTTACCATTGATCCACCAATGTATTTTGATGCACATCCAGATTTGCAAGGACTTGTGCAACCACCGGACAGAGACATAAAGAGAAGAAATATCTGTATTTATCTATGTTACTTTTACATTCTGTGTGTGATGCAGCACACCTGGAAAGATGACTATGGCCCTCATTACAACGCTGGTGGTAAATGCCGTCTACTGCCATTCTGACGGCCGCCAACATACCGTGACCACTGCGGGTATTATGACCCACACAGAGAAATCCCCCACAATACAGACACCCACACAAGTCCGCCAGATCAAAGGTCAGTGATAAATTGGTGGTACCAAAACCCACACCCTTACGCCGACAGAAATACGCCCACAGTATCAGAACCCACGAATCACTGCCTCGATCTTTCAACCGCGGTAAACCATATGTGGTACAAACCGCTGCGTTCAAAATACACACACACACTAACAAAACTACACCACATTGGACAAATCAAAATACACACACCTGACACACATACACACACCTACACACTCACACCACTATAAAACACACACCCATTTTACCCACAACACTTTCAACAACAACAACAAAATTGCCAACAGAGAGAGACACAAGCTAGTAGCACCCACTCAATCTGAGCCACAGAACACCATCACCCATACACCATCCACGCACCTCACAGCACACACCCCACACATCACCCCACACTTCCTCACACATATCACTCACACCACAACCATGGCACCCCAAAGACACCCCAGGTTTTCAGAGGAGGAGCTAGGGGTCATGGTGGAGGAAATCATCCGGGTAGAGCCACAGCGATTCGGATCACAGGTGCAGCAGACGTCCATTGCTAGGAAGATGGAGCTATGGTGGAGAGTCAATGCCGTGGGACAGCACCCAGGACAAGGGATGACATCAGGAAGAGGTGGAATGACCTACGGGGGAAGGTGCATTCTGTGGTTGCAAGACACCAGATAGCTGTACAGAGGACTGGTGGTGGACCCCCCCCCCCTCCCACACAACTAAAAACATGGGAGGAGCAAGTTTTGGCAATAATGCATCCTGAGGGCCTCGCAGGAGTAGCAGGAAGACTGGACTCTGGTAAGTCAAATCTTTACTACTATATCCCCCACCCTACCTGCATGCCATCACAAACTCCTATCCCTACCCTCACCCCATCACTCCACCACCTCACACATATCCCACTATCACAACCCACCCATCCCAAAATCAAGCCCTGCATGTAACACCAATCCATGGACCCCCATCACAGACCTGCATGGACACCCATCACCACAGCATGCCCATTGGAGAGAATCACCTAGCCCACAAAATCACCATGCACACAAGGCAAAGCTGACAGGGCTATCACAACCATGCAGGAAAACACACCCATGCACAAGATGGCACGCGCTGATACAATAACACTGCATTTTCATCCCCACAGGACCCCTACTCAACACCATCTAGAGGGCCAATGCCACTGTCCCCAGGACACGTCAATCAGCAGTGTGTCCACCACTACAGGGACCCCAGGCAACCCCACAAACACAGGATGATCAGGGACCTGGGGTCAGTGGCAGTGGGCACACGGTTCAGGGGACAGAGGCACAGGACAACAGGGAAACTGGGAGGACTGCTGCACGACAGGGGGAGGACAGGCCCAGGGAACCTACTCTCCACAAGGCACTCTCCAACATCCTGGGAGCATACCACCATTCCCAGGAGACCATGGGCCAGATACTGGCCAAGTTGCAGGAGACACAGCGGCTGCAGGAGGGACAGTACCTGGGGATCAGGGAGGACCTCAAAAACATCCACACCATCTTGGTCACCATTGCATGGGTGCTGGCTGACATTGGCAAGACCATGAGGGAGGCAGTGGCACAACAATGGGCCCCTGACCCAAGCCACACCGAAGAACAGCCCTTCACCTCTACCGGCACTAGTGGGCAGGAGGCCCCGCCACTGGAACAACAGGCCACTAGCACCCCACCCCCTCAGAAGGAAAACCACCCTGCAAACGGGCCCTGCGATCCAGGCACAACCCAGAGAACATTGCCTAAACTCCCACGAGGAAATAGGACTCTCCTGAGTGTCACCCTTCTGTCCCACTCTGTCACCCTGTCCACCTTCGACTGCCATTACTCCCCCTCCTTTGCCCCATTGGACAATGCACCTGTGATACCAAGAGACTGGACTCTAACTGGACATTCCTCCACCATCACCCCAGCCCATTGCACATCCCCCTCTACGTATGAGCACTTAAATAAACACCCTTGGAACAAATACAAATCTGGAGTCTGTCAAATGATTGAAATATGTATTAGTACAACATTCTGAAAACATTGCAAGTCATATCTACATTTATATATACATTGGTATGACCTTTAGTGGGCAGCAGTAAACATACCAGGAGCATGATTGTTCCACACAGATCTGAAAATAGAGATGTCTAAACGGTACAGTAAGTGGCCATAGACATAGAGAAATCAAGCTGCCATGTACAATGTCCAAGACAAAATTGAAAATTAAAGTGAAGTTACAGTGTCTTACCTGTGTGTTACTGGAAGTACTGCTGTATTATATTACTTCGGTTTTCCACATCTTCTTCCTCTGCCTTTTCTTCCTCACTGTCCACAGGCTCCACCGCTGCCACAAGACCATCACCAGTCTCATCCTCCTGCAGAAAAGGCACCTGGCGTCTCAAGGCCAGGTTGTGCAAAATGCAACATGCAATGATGATCTGGCACACCTTCTTGGGTGAGTAGTACAGGGATCCACCTGTCAGATGGAGGCACCCGAACCGGCCTTCAGGAGGCCAGAGGTTCTTTCAATTATCCTCCTTGTTCGCCCATGTGCCTCATTGTAACATTTCTCTGCCCTTGTCCTGGCATTCCTCACTTTTATGTGTGATGTAAAAGTAATCACTCATAGAAAGAGCAAGTAATAAGGAGAAATTAACATATTTCTCTGAGTTTCACCTCTCTGTGGTATCCATACCAATTCTACTCAATTCCCACTTTACAAGTTTTAGTAAACGTGGCATTGTGTGAAATCCATGGTAGGATGCACAGGAACACCCAGGCTCCACCCATGGAATGTCTACAGTTACAAAATTTAACAGAATGCAAGCCACTGCATTTATTTATATTTCTTTACAAAGCCATTCAAGGCCAAGTATTTAAGGACTCGTGTTTCTTTGTAAATCCCAAATAAGCCTTTGGATTGCCCTGTGTTAGCCTTGCCCCATGCAAGGGTAATGCAAAGGATTAGTAAATCTGGTCCACAGTTTTTCATACAATGTAGGCTCAGCAAAAAAGGAATGTTAACCTTATACTGGGATGTTTTATGAATTCACACTGTCTGCTGATATCTACAAAATAAAAGCTAATTAAATACATTTCTAATTGAACTGTTGCTTCAGTGTTCCTTTTCTCTACTTACTGTTTCACCCTAGCATTGTTCTTTTCACTGCCTTTGGCCAGTGGTTTATTAATTTTTGGGGCAGGTTGTGTGTTTATTTGCAATGTTGTATAGTATCATCCTAAGGATTTTTGGGGCAACTGGCAAGAGATAATTTTTGGGCCCCTGTTCAGAACAACATTGAAATCTATTTCCCTTTTTCAGCTAATTATAGCTTGCATTATACCAAAACAACTTTGAGTGGGGGTAATTCAAAAACAGTTTAACTTTGCCTTGCTAGTACCCTGAAAGTTCTTTAGATGGCAATTGGCAAAGACAGACCAAGGCAGAAGCAGGCAAAGAAGAGAGCGGTAGACATACAGATATAGATAGCGACAGAAAGTTCACTTCCCAGGTACCCTTTAGGAAGTTGGGGGGCCCTTGACAACTGCCACCTTTGCACATGTGTTGAAATATCTCTGACATTGTGTAACATGCAAAAGGATGCCCTGTAAAGGATATCAAGTAGAGCACAATAAATATGTCTTTCAAAGTCAGAATTGAAAGCCCTGACAACGGACAACAGCCCTGCCTTGTTGCCGGTGCCGGTGGTCTGTGGCTCCCCTCGAAGCGTCTTTCTTCTCCGTCCCTGGCTGAGTCTGGGTCTTTGAAGAAGTGAATCTGTTGATCATGAATTATTTTCACCTTTACCAGGAACAATAAGGAATATTGAACAGTAATGTCCCAGAGACGAAGTTTCACTGCCAAAATATTGAATATTGAAATTCAGCAGTTTTTTTTCCTCAAGTGGAGGTTGCCTGTCTGGTAGCTTGTAGGAAGGATGTCTCTAGCTTTGTAGTGGAGCCATTTTGTGAGCACATGGCAAGGGGGTGCCCCTGGCAGGAGGTGATAGGCCGGCACCTGATGCATCCTCTCCATGGAGAAGTGGGGTGAGAGGGAATGTTGTGAATGATTTAATCCACTCTTCTAAGAACTTGATCATTGAGTGGGATCCCTCGAAGCCCTCCAGCATGCCCAGCACACAGATGTAAATCAGGTGGGCTCTCCCCTCGGCATCCTCCACATGGTGTTCCAGCCGCTGTACTCTATTGAGGAGAGCTTGGGTAGTTCTTGCCTGGTCTGTGAGCTTCATCTGAAGGTCTGAGATATTACATTCATTTTCCCTGACTTCGGAGGCCAGTTTATTCTTGTTTTAGCGTAGGAGGCCAAATTTAACTTAATTCTCGTCAATCCAGGATTTTACGGATGTGTGAGAGGTCTCGATGGCCTGCAGTATGGCTTCCAACTTGGCAGCTGGGTGCTGAGGTTGTGAAGTTGGAGAGCCATCCCATTATTGTTGGGCGGGGAAGCAGGGCACTGGTGAAGGCTGTCAGGATTGTCTCTTGGTCAACTTTGGTCTACCCACGTTGTCTGAGGTTGTTGATCTGGAGATTCCACCCCGGGTTTGATCTGTGTTCTGTGCCCCACATCATGCTTGGCTGTGGCCTGTGGAGATGCTAGGAGGGGACTGCACCAATCAAAGGCCTGGGCCCAGCTGAGGGTTAGTGTGACCTGTCAAAGAGGAATGCCCCTGTATTTACGAGTCCTGGAAAGTTTTAGCTGTCAGAGACAATCCGGTTCTCTGAGATCGTGTCTCTCAATGTTGTTCCATGGACGGTAAAGTCCATGTGTTCCCTCCACGTCTCACTCTGAATTTTCACTAGATTACACTTGAGCCTTACAGGGAGTTCACTTCTGCGTTCATGGGCCAATTGAGTTCAGGAGTAGCAGGGAAAGGGTGAGGGAGGATGCCGCCCCCTTTTGGCATCCTAGTCTGAGAGGGCCTATGTGTCATCTGCCATCCTCGCAGTGATGTCAGGGGGTGCTTCATGTGTGGCCCTAGATGCTTGGTGATCTCTCGCTGGCAGGAGGCCTCTAGTAAATTATGCAGACTGGTTCATGGATTGGGCTACAGCTGCTGACAGGCCACACAGGCTATATAAGAATCAATAGGCCCCACTCAGGTGAGTGTTTGAGTGGTTATGTCGGTCCTCTGTATAGGTCCAGGTGGCTCTTTCTATTGCAACAAGCCCACTGTTGTTCCCAGTGTCCTCCCGCCTTTTGTTTTTTTATATAGCCGACTCTGTGTGGGCCTCCCAGGGCCAATCTAGTGTCCAGCAAAGTGTCTTGGAGATATGCGGCCCACATAACAGATGCACATCTGTATGGTACACTGTACGTTTTGGGAGATCTCTGGCCCCTCCCATGAAGGGCCTAACACTTGTAGGTGAAGATAGTCTGTTCAGTAGCAGGATCTCTATAGCGAGGCCCTGGCGTCTGGGTTTGCTGATTGGCTGTGGCATGTAGACCAGCACTGCGTGCCAACTGCATGCCGAGCTGGGCCTCGGAGTGTGCCCTCATGGGGGTTTCTCCAGGGTGGTGTTGGGGTTCTCCCCACCCAATCGTCGATATACCTGAGGGGCGCTGATTTTCCTTGTGGTGTCCAACAACTGGGCTACCACTGGGGTCTTCAGGTCCATCTTCACGAGCTGTGCAATGGCCGAAGCCCACACATCTCAGTGGCTTCAGGGTCTCCTCACTCGTTCACCACCTGCAGGTCAGCTCTGCTAATTTGGTCCCAGAGCCCCACAATGTTATAGTCAAGGCTCCAAGCCCGGTCCTACCTTCAATGCTGGGCTCTGTGGTTGGGAAGCGGCTGCATGCTGGGAGTCTGTGACTGCTGTGCGGTCCTAGGGGAGAGAGTCAGGTCACTTCCACATGGCTTTTCAGGGGAGAGAGTCTGCCTCTCTGGACGCCATGGGGTGCTCGGCTACTCCTCCTGTGTCCTTTGGCCGCTTTGTCTGTCTGTTGGAGCCCTGTAATCTGGAGTCCACTATCTTGGACAGTCAGGCCATGCCCCCTTGTTTCCATACCTTTGTATCATGTTTTCTTCCACCTGCAACCACCTGTCTCCTCCCTTTCTGGTTTCTGCCCATTTCAGAAGCAGATTAATATTTCTGCTCCCCAGCGATTCTTTTTTATCCCATATGTACTTTGGCACTAGGTGCAATGGGGAATATGAGGCTTCCATATGGTCTACCGCAGCGCTAGCCAGCCCATATGTCAAGAGGGGACAGGGGCGACGGAGGACAATGGGAGAAACATTTAAAAAACAAAAACAAAATGAACACCTACACTGCGTCAACGCGATGCAAAGTAAGCATCCCCATCCAGAAAAGGACAATATGGCCATATTTATCCCCCGTTCTAAAATCCAGCATGGGGAGATGGGGGCCTTAAATAATGGCGTTAAGCTTGCTTAGCACCATTATTTAACGCCTGGGTATGGGCAGGCGTAAGGGGACCTGTAGGCATATTTCCATGGTCATAGGCCATGGAAATTGCCCACAGGTGCCCTTCCCTTTGCCCCAGGGACATCCCCACCCGCCCCCACCCACACCAGGAGGACACCTAAGGATGGGGACCCATGGCAAGTAAATCCCGGTAAGTATATATTTATTTTTTTATTCAACACAGCTCGGGGACTGTGACTTGGGGCCACCTGCACAGCACTGGACCCAATAGCAAGCTATTGTTTTATTTTTCATCCGCGGGCTGAGCCAGAGGGAGATGCCCCTCTGTCACTGTGGAGGAGCTGCCCCTGGTCTACAGCAAATTGTGTTCACTTAAAAGCTGTATCCAGTGCTTAATTTGTGCTTGTTGTTTCAGGTGCTGAGCCAGAGGAAGGGAAAAACTAAAAAGCGGCACAAAGGGAGGAAGTAGAAAGCTGCATGAGTGAGCTAAAGGGGCAGGGACTGGCTTTATATGGATTGAAGAGGCCCGAGATGGCTTCAGGATTGCGAAGCCTCAGTATTCCTTATCCCGAAATTTTGTTCCCCTTAGTTTATTTGTGCTGTGGCGCCCCCTTTTGCCCCCTTTGGCATCAGCCTATTTTTTTTAGGCCCATCCAGGGATCTTGTGTGTGTGTGTTTTGTGTGGGGGGGCGGCCCCTTTGGCAAGGGTCACTCCCCCAGAAGGGGGGCACTTTACTGATGGCCATTTCTGCCTCCCTTGGGGGCAGATCGGCCGATTCTTTTAGGCCCATCTGCCTCCAAGGGGTGTCAGAAGCCACTTAAGCACCATGGAAAATGTCTAAGTTTTTCATGGCTGGGTGTTTGTCAACTGGCAAAGTATTTGTATTTGTGATTATAACAGTGTATTTCTTCTTTTTGTTCTAGTTCAAAGCTTTTGCTTCCTTTGCTGTGGATCCTTGCGGTTTTGGCAGTAGTTGTCCAGCGGTTTCAGTATTTGCATGTTTTAGGTAAGAAAAAGCTATTTACTCCAAAGGAGTATTGTTGACATGCATGAATGACATGTTTGTAGGTGGTGTACTAAATGCAGGATTGTCTGTGACATTGTCCTTAGATTTGTGCACAATGATATTTGTGTTGTCTTATGTCTAATTTTCTTTTTTCTTTTTTCTTTTTATTGGGATATCATTGGTGATTGCTGTGTCTGTGCAGAGTAGTTACTGGTGAGTCTAGCCTTTTCAGGCAAGTGAGTGTTATAGTTTTTTAGTACATAACTCTTTGTGATAAAGCTGCACTTTGTTTATTACTTATTTTAGACAGTGCTGGTTGTTGTTGGCAATCCATTTGTTGTTAGACAGGATCATGGCTAGCCCCAGAGTGACTGTTCTGCAGGTTGTTGGCATGCTTTTTGAGTCGTCTTCTGACCATGATTATGAAACTGACTGCATCAGAGGCAGATGAGGAAGTGAGGTATTCTGGCAGTGAGTTTTCTGCCTGAGAGGATTCTTCTGATGAGGAAGCCACTCTCAGTGCAGATGAAGGGCCTGTTTTAGAGGAGGACATTGATGTGCCAAGAGTGCAGCAGCCTGGGGCTGAAGGGTTTCCCATTAGAAGACCTGACAACTGGATTGCCACAAACATGGAGCAGACACAGTTACCTGCATTTACAGGTCTCCCAGGGTGTAGAGTCAATACGGAAAACTTGTGGCTCCTCTCAAATTCCAGAACTTTTTGTCACCAAAATGTGAGGAAAAAGTGTTTTTTGTAGCCAGATTTTGAGGTTTGCAAAGAATTCTGGGTAACAGAACCTGGTGAAAGCCACACAAGTCACCCCATCTTGGATTCCCCTAGGTGTTAGGTTTTAAAAAATGCACAGGTTTGGTAGGTTCCCCTAGGTGCCGGCTGAGGTGGACGCAAAAATCCACAGGTAGACACTTTGCAAAAAACAGCTCTGTTTTTTGGGGGAAAATGTGATGTGTCCACCTTGTGTTTTGGGGCATTTCCTGTCACGGGCACTAGGCCTACCCACACAAGTGACGTACTATTTTTATCGAGAGACTTGGGGAAACGCTAGGTGGAAGGAAACTTGTGGCTCCTCTCAGATTCCGGAACTTTCTGTCACCGAAATGAGAGGAAAAAGTGTTTTGTTAGCCAAGTTTTGAGGTTTGCAAAGGATTCTGGGTAACAGAACCTCGTGAGAGCCCCACAAGTCACCCCATCTTGGATTCCCCTAGGTGTCTAGTTTTAAAAAAATTCACAGATTTGGTAGGTTTCCCTAGGTGCCGCCTGAGCTAGAGACCAAAATCCACAGGTAGGCACTCTGCAAAAAACAGCTCTGTTTTCTTTGGGAAAATGTGATGTGTCCACGTTGTGTTTTGGGGCATTTCCTGTTGCGGGCACTAGGCCTACCCACACAAGTGAGGAATAGTTTTTACCGGGACACTTGGGGGAACGCTGGGTGGAAGGAAATTTGTGGCTCCTCTCAGATTCCAGAACTTTCTGTCACCAAAATGTGAGGAAAAGTGTTTTTTGGGCCAAATGGTGAGGTTTGCAAAGGATTCTGGGTAACAGAACCTAGTGAGAGCTCCACAAGTCATCCCATTTTGGATTCCCCTACGTGTCTAGTTTTAAAAAATGCACAGGATTGGTAGGTTTCCCTAGGTGCCGGCTAAGCTAGAGGCCAAAATCTACAGCTAGGCACTTTGCAAAAAACACGTCAGATTTCAATTTAAAAATGTGATGTCTCCATGTTGCGTTTCCTGTTGCGAGCATTAGGCCTACCCACTCAAGTAATGTACCATTTTTGGGGGGAGACTTGGGGGAACACAGAATAGCAAAACAAGTGTTGCCCCTTGTCTTTCTCTACATTGTTTCCTTTCAAATGTCAGACAGTGTGTAAAAACAATGTCTATTTGAGAAATCCCCTGTAATTCACATGCTAGTATGGGCACCCCGGAATTCAGAGATGTGCAAATAACCACTGCGTCTCAACACCTTATCTTGTGCCCATTTTGGAAATACAAAGGTTTTCTTGATACCTATTTTTCACTCTTTATATTTCAGCAAATTTATTGCTGTATACCCGGTATAGAATGAAAACCCATTGCCAGGTGCAGTTAATTTATTGGCTCTGGGTACCTAGGGTTCTTGATGAACCTACAAGCCCTATATATCCCCACAAAAGACAGAAGAGTCCAGCAGACGTAACAGTATATTGATTTAAAAAATCTGACATCACAGGAAAAAGTTACAGAGTAAAACGTGGACACAAATGGCTGTTTTTTTCACCTAGATTTTATTTTTTCATTTTATCTGTTATTTTCTGTAGGAAACCCTTGTAGGATATACACAAATTACCCTTTGCGGAATTCAGAAGTTTTTCTACTTTTCAGAAATGTTTAGCTTTCCAGGATCCAGGATTGGTTTCACACCCATTCCTGTCACTAACTGGAAGGAGGCTGAAAGCACATAAAATCATAAAAATCCCAGTAAAATGCCAACATTGTGTTGAAAAAATGGCTTTTCTGGTTCAAGTTTGACTGTTCCTGAAAGCTGGGAAGATAGTGATTTTAGCACTACAAACTCTTTGTTTATGCCATTTTCAGGGAAAAAACCACAAGCCTTCTTCTGCAGCCCTTTTTCTTCTCTGTTTTTAAAAAAAAGCGAAATTTTCAATATATTGGCTAATTTCTAGGTCTCCTTTAGGGGTACCCACAACCTCTGGGTACCTCCAGAATCCCTAGGATGTTGGGAAAAAAGAATGCAAATTTGGCGTGGGTAGCTTATGTGGACAAAAAGTTATGAGGGCCTAAGCGTGGACTGCCCCAAATAGCAAAAAGAAAACCTGCCACCTGAGGGGAAAAAGGCATGGCAGCGAAGGGGTTAAGAGGAGTGCTTTGGGTACCAGCATGTTTTATTTACAAATTAAGCACTGGCTGTATCAGGTAACTCTTTTGCTGAAAACAAATTGAATGTGATAGATTCAGTTTGTGTACAGCAGACAAATCAACAATGACAAATGCATTACCTCAGATACTTTTCCCAAAAATTACATTGCAAATCAGTTTGCTTGTTCTTGTGAGTTATTTTTTACCAATATTCTTTTGACTTACCTATTACACAGTGGTGGATTAAATATCATTCAGAAAAAATGAAACACAGGTTGCAAGGAAGTCAACCACTGGAGGGAGAAAAATGTGAATGACAACAGACTAATGGATGACAACCCTTATAAATGAATGTTATAAAGATATTTTTTGTAAAATCTAGGCTAACACAGAACTAACAAAGTCAATCAGTATGGCATTGTCTGCTAGCCTCTTGCCTTTGCGTGAGGGAAGGAGTGAAGGAAGGAGGGAGGGAAGGAAGGGAGAAAGGAAAAACTCCCACCAGACAGCTCCACTCAGTCCAGCTGGCCCTCACCTCCACTCCTATCAAGAATTGAGCTGGAGGAAGATCCTTCTCCTACCTCGCGTAGCAGACCTGGAACATGCTGCCTCTCCTCCTCAGACAATCCACTTCGCTGATCCAGTTCAGGAAGAACCTCAAGACCTGGCTCTTCAACTGATCTGCATCCTCCCCTCCAGGGCCTTGAGACCTGCTGGGTAATAAGCTGCGCTTTATAAAGAACTGACTGATTGATTGGTTGTGTCATAGATTGAGATATCTTACACAGAATCAACCAACTAAGCTATCTCAGCAGCATGCTTAGTTATCACTGATTCCACTGTAAAGAGCCATCTATCTGCCTCATGAAAGTAAACATAGTTATACTCTTCATGAGGTATCTTAGAGGTTGCAAACGTATCTCTGATAATATTCTAAATGATATCTCTCATCAGTGAATGAAGTTAACTGTAATTCCATTTTCTGAAACACATATGTTTCTCATATTTTTCTAAGGATCACAGTATAGACTCCTGGATGCTAAAACCCAAATTTACCCAACCTACATTTAAATAAATGTATTACAATGATACATGATAATATCTTGCTTACTTCCTTACAAAGTTTATTTAAAAAAATAGTGAAACTAAGTTCTGGATGAACATGCTTTACAGATTTGTCTGCTTATGAATTCATAGCCTATAATATTGAAACTTTTGGTTTGTGTGTTAAAATTGAATAGATAGATATAATTACACTTCATTGAGTGTGTAGTAAAAAGAGGATAACAATACAGAACAGTTTCAAATATACACAATCTGGTATGCAATTAAATAACAACAGTTGGGTAAACAGAGGTGTAAGAAAATTGGCCATTAGTTGTGTGGTCTGCATAAGTAATAGGTCCATATTTGTCCTCCAATGGGAACCAAACAACCTATTGTAGCACTTGACTCTCTCAGGGTAGCAAAGTGTAGCAGTACACGGCTTAGTCATGGGAGGTGGTGTGGGCTAGTAATCACCATTCACTGGTCCAAAATAATAACACTCAATAAATGATTGTCCAGACTCTGCCTTTTTTTTTTTTAAAGGAAAAAGTACATCTAATACACACACACTACTCAATGCTATGCAGAAATTTACAAATATACATAAACTGATCCCAAGGGAGGATTTAGATCAACACTCACATGTCAAACCATTCCTTTGTATTAAAATAAAATACAGTAATTGAATATAACTTTAAATGAATGCAATACCTTTGAGCATAAATAACACAATTAAAACAGAGCCCATAAAGGGCATACATCTATAATCACAACGCTGTGTAGTTGCAGCCTTTCACCCCTAGAGGGGGTTTGGAGCATGCACTCACAAAAACGTTTGGTATAAAATACAAATTTAAAAATAGGGCCATATTTATGCTTTTTGACGCAAAACTGCGCCAACGCAGTTTTGCCTCAAAAATGTTAACGCCATTTCTTTGCGCCGCTCAGGTGTCAAATTTATACTTTGACGCATGGCGGCGCAAACCACTGGTGTGAGTCATTTTTTTTTACTCAAACCAATGCGTCACGTCATAAAGAAAAACAACGTTAATGCAGCGAAAATGACTTTGATCTGGTTTGTGACGTCGAAAACCTGATATGCGCCTTTTTTTGACGCAATTGCATTAAAAAGCGGCGCAAACACAGCAAAATGTGCAAAGGAGAGCCAAACTGGATCCCAGAAGCTTGGAGGGACCCCAAGAAGATGACAACAGACCAGGAACCATCCAGAATGACCCACACAAGACCCAGGACAGGGAGAAGAAGAAAAGGAAGTGTTGGTTCAGTGCAGAGGAGCAGGAAATACTGGTGAAAGAGGTGACGGAACACCAGCACCAACTTTTTGTCACCTCTAAATTTCCAATTAGTAAGAGAGAGGCAATATGGCAACAAATTGTTGACAAGATAAACAGTGTGGCAGAAGTACGGAGAACAGTCATCGAGTGCAAGAAACGCTGGCATGACTACAAACGCAGAACCATGGAAAAGATGGCCAGGAACAGGAAGGCAGCACTGCAGACTGGAGGTGGGAGTCCTGCACCACAGGAGGCCCTGGACCACATGGAAGAGATGGTGGCAGTCATCATCCCTGAGGAGATTGTCACAAGGGATTGAAGGACAGGACAGCACAGACTACCAGGAGACAACACAGATGCAGGGTAAGTGGCATGGGGAACTAAAATGCCTATTTGTAAACTGTAAGCGGGGGTGTAGGAGGCTCGCCTGGCTTATAGTGCGTACCTTGTGGTACTTACACCCTGTGCCAGGTCCTGTTATCCCTTATTAGTAGAATAGAGGTGTTTCTAGCAGCTTAGGCTGATAGAAGGTAGCTATGGCAAAGCAGCTTAGGCTGAACTAGGAGACATGCAAAGCTCCTACTGTACCATTTATATCATATAGCACAATTTCATAAGAAAACACAATACTCAGACTTACTAAAAATAAAGGTACTTAATTTTAGTGACAATATACCAAAAGTATCTCAGAGAATACCCTCACTTAGGAGGTAAGTAATATACACAAGTTATATGTACACAAACCCAAAACAGGTAAGTAACAGTAAGAAAAGTAGTGCAAACAATGTAGAATCACAATAGGATGCAATAGGTAGACATAGGTCTAGTGGCAACACAAACCATATACTCCAAAAGTGGAATGCGAATCACGAATGAACCCCAGACCTATGGGAGATTGTAGAGGGTCGCTGGGACTGTGAGAAAACAGTAAGGATGTCCAAAATACCCCACCCCAAGACCCTGAAAAGTAGAAAGACACAATAGTCGTGATAGGGGATTCTGCAAGAACCACAAGCACCAGCAAAACACTGAAGATGGATTCCTGGACCTGAGGACCTGTAAAGGAAGGGGACCAAGTCCAAGAGTCACAAAAGTTTCCAGGGGGGGCAGGTGCCCACTAAACCCCGGATGAAAGTGCAAAAGGGCTGCCTCCGGGTGGAAGAAGCCAAAGATTCTGCAACAACAAACTTCTCCTTTGGATGGAAGATGTTCTACGGTGCGCTGGATGTTGCAGAAGTGTTTCCAGGCAGAAATACCGCAAACAAGCCTTTCTAACTGCAAGAATCGCGGTTGAGGATTTTGGGTGCTTCTGGGGACCAGGAAGGACCAGGATGTCTTCCCTTGGAGGAGGAGACAAAGGGGGTGCTCAGCAACTCAGAGAGCCCCAGCAAAAACAGGCAGCACCCGCAGAAGTACCGGAACAGGCACTTAGAATATCTGTTAAATCATAGTCACAAAAGGAGGGTCCCACGACATCGGAGTCCAACTCAGCGGGTTGAGCACTGCAGGACGGAGTGCTGGGAACCCAGGCTAGGCTGTGCACAAAGGAATCCTTGGAGAAGTGCACAGAAGCCGGAGCAGCTGCAAATCACGCAGCACACAGGTTTGCTGTCTGGCGTGGGGAGGCAATGACTTACCTCCACCAAATTTGGACAGAATGGCCACTGGACTGTGGGAGACACTTGGACCCAGCTCCTGTGTTCCAGGGACCACGCTTGTCAGTATGAGAGGGGACCCAGAGAACCAGTGATGCAGAAGCTTGGTGCCTGCGTTGGCAGGGTGAAGATTCCGTCGACCCACAGGAAATTTATTCTTGGTTTCCAGTGCAGGGTGAAGGCAGACAGCCCTCATAGCATGCACTACCAGGAAACAGTTGAGAAAGCCGGCTGGATGAGACGCTACAATGTTGCTAGTAGTCAACTTGCTACTTTGTTGCGGTGTTGCAGGCGTCCTGGAGTAGTCAGCGGTCGATCCTTGGCAGAAGTCGAAGAGGGAATTGCAGAGGAACTCTGGTGAGCTCTTGCATTCGTTATCTGAGGAATAGCCCAGAGAAGAGACCCTAAATAGCCAAAAAAGGAGGTTTGGCTACTAAGAAAGGAGGCTTAGCTACTGAAAGAGGTAAACACCTATCAGGAGGGGTCTCTGACGTCACCTGCTGCCACTGGCCACTCAGAGCTGTCCATTGTGCCCCAACACCTCTGAATCCAAGATGGCAGAGGTCTGGGACACACTGGAGGAGCTCTGGGCACCTCCCCTGGGAGGTGCAGGTCAGGGAAGTAGTCACTCCCCTTTACTTTGTCCAGTTTCACACCGCAGGGCCGGGGGATCCCTGAACCGGTGTAGACTGGCTTATGCAGAGATGGGCACCATCTGTGCCCATCAAAGCATTGCCAGAGGCTTGGGGAGGATACTCCTCCCCAGCCCTTCACACCTATTTCCAAAGGGAGAGGGTGTATCACCCTCTCTCAGACGAAATCCTTTGTTCTGCCTTCCTGGGACTGGGCTGCCCAGGCCCCAGGGGGGCAGAAACCTGTCTGAGGGCTTGGCAGCAGCTGCAGTGGAATCCCCGGAAAGGCAGTTTGGCAGTACCCGGGTTCTGTGCTAGAGAACCGGGGATGCATGGAATTGTCCCCCCAATACCAGAATGGTATTGGGGTGACAATTCCATGATCCTAGACATGTTACATGGCCATGTTCGGAGTTACCATTGTGACGCTACATATAGCTAGTGACCTATATGTAGTGCACATGTGTAATGGTGTCCCCGCACTCACAAAGTCCGGGGAATTTGCCCTGAACAATGTGGGGGCACCTTGGCTAGTGCCAGGGTGCCCACACACTAAGTAACTTGGCACTTAACCTTCACCAAGTGAGGGATAGACATATAAGTGACTTATAAGTTACTTATGTGCAGTGAAAGATGGCTGTGAAATAACGTGGATGTTATTTCATTCAGGCTGCAGTGGCAGTCCTGTGTAAGAATTGTCTGAGCTCCATATGGGTGGCAAAAGAAATGCTGCAGCCCATAGGGATATCCTGGAACCCCAATACACTGGGTACCTAGGTACCCTATACAAGGGAATTATAAGGGTGTTCCAGTATGCCAATGAGAATTGGAAAAATTAGTCACTAGCCTGCAGTGACAATTTTAAAGCAAAGAGAGAGCATAAACACCTAGGTTCTGGTTAGCAGAGCCTCAGTGATACAGTTAGGCACCACACAGGGAACACATGTAGGCCACAAACTTATGAGCACTGGGGTCCTGGCTAGCAGGATCCCAGTGACACATATCAAACACATTTAACAACATAGGGTTTTCACTATGAGCACTGGGCCCTGGCTAGCAGGATCCCAGTGAGACAGTAAAAACACCCTGACATATACTCACAAACGGCCCAAAAGTGGGGGTAACAAGGATAGAAAAAGGCTACCTTCCTACACAACCCCCCCCAACGAAGGACAATAAGGCTAACCTTGGGCAGCTGAGTCTTTATTGTCTAAGTGGTGATAAGTGGAGAGTAGCTCTGCAATAGATTGGTTACTCCCTTTATCATACACTATATGGTTACTTCCCTGTGGGGAGGTAAACCACCCTGTTTGAAGTTTTTTAGCTAGCCAACAATGTGAAGTTATGTTCTTAGAGTTCCTATTAGTATGTTTAAGTTTAGAGCAGTGGGAATATTCCACTGGACCTATATCAAGTGATGAGAATGCCAGACAGGGATGCTGTCTCAATAAAGCCATAGCTGGGAAAAAACTGTGTCCATATGGCTGTAAGAGAGAACAGGGTTGCTGTTTCTCTTGAGTTGGTGCAGGGCAGGGATGCTGTCTTATGAGCTCCACACTAGGGCAGGGCTGCTGTCCTAAGTGTTGTGAGGCAGTGCAGGGTTGCTGCACTAAATTTTCCTTGGGAGGGTTGGAGGGATGCTCCATGTTAACTAAAATGGTGCACTTTTTCTCACCAATATTAGTTATCCCACAGAGAGGTACTTCCATCTCAGGGAGTACAGCTGTGCCAGCTGATGGTTCCCTTGGTATAGGTGTCACCCCAGGAGAGGTTTCTCCCACCACAGGAATGGTATCCTGAATGGCAGGGTGGGTAGGGAATACTTTGATGCCCTTTTTACCTGTTGTTTGAGAAGGATCCTGAGTTTTGTGGCCTTTTTCTCTCCTTTGCTTTTTCATTTCAGCTGAAATGAGAGGAAGCAGTTCCTCAGGAAAACCCAGCATGGCTGCATGGGTAGTAAACTCTACCTCAGCCCAACCTGAGGCCTCTAGGTCATTACCTAAAAGACAGTCTACAGGTAAGCTAGGTGATACTACCACCTGCTTAGGGCCAGTAACTCCACCCCAACTAAACTGAATTATAGCTAAGGGAAGAAACTTAGTGGAGTTATGGACATCAATAATCTTGTACTGTTGTCCAATGATGTGTTGTTTAGGAGACACTACGGTTTCAGTCACCAAAGTGATACTGGCACCTGTGTCCCTGTAGGCCTGAGCCTCAACACCATTTATTGAAACTGTCTGCCTGTACTTATCCATTGCAAGGGGACAAGCAGCCAGTGTGGCAAGGCCAATGCCACCAGGTGTGACGGAAACTGTCTTGGTACTGACTACCCCAGTTTCTATGATGGACCCATAAGTGAACCCAACTACACCCTTATTTTGACTGTTGCCAGCAGTCCCACCACTATTACCACTACTGCTAGGGGCACTAGAGTTTGATGTATTAGTGGTAGTAAGCTCAGGGGGTTTACCTGGGCAAGACTTATCCCCCGGCCTTTGGCCTTTATTTTTACACACATAGCACCAAGTCTTTTTAATGTGTGTGGGTTGTGAAGAAGAGGAAGAAGATGAGTTATCCCCACCCCCTGAAGGGTTTTTAGGATTTGAAGAAGGATCTTTAGTTTTACCCTTATCCCCATGCTTATCTTGAGATTTCACACCATCTTTCTTTTTGCCATCCTTGTCACCTCCTGTATGAACTTTTCTGTTCACTCTTGTTCTGACCCATTTGTCTGCCTTCTTTCCCAGTTCTTGCGGAGAGGTCAGATCTGAGTCTACCAAGTACTGATGCAACAAATCAGACACACAATTGTTAAGAATATGCTCTCTCAGGATCAGATTATACAGGCTTTCACAGTCAGATACTTTACTGCCATGTAACCAACCCTCCAAGGCCTTCACTGAACAGTCAACAAAATCTGTCCAGTCTTGAGCGGACTCTTTTCTGGTGTCCCGGACCTTAATCCTGTATTGATCAGTGGGTAAGCCAAATCCATCCAAGAGTGCATCTTTCAAAACTTTGTAATTATTGGCATCACTTTCTCTGACGGTGAAGAGACTATCCCTACCCTTTCCACTGAAAGCCACAAGATATCAGCCCACTGCCTTTGAGGGACCAACTGTACCATACAGGCCCTCTCAAGTGCAGCAAACCACTTATTAATGTCATCCCCCTCCTTGTAAGGGGGGACTATCTTATGAGGATGCCTGGAATCTTTCTCTCTAACAGGATTGCTATCAGAAATACTGCTGCTGCCACCATGGGGAACTAACCCCAAACTCTGTCTTTCCCTCTCTATGTCTAGGGATTCCCTGTCTAAGGCCAGCTGCTGATGTTTAAGCTTCAGCCTGGCCTCTTCCAACCTCAGCTTTCTGAGTTCCCTTTCCATTAAGTTAGCCTCAGGGTGGGAGGCTTGGGAATGTTTGGACACAAAGGAAATGTGGGAATTGGCAGAGAGAGACCTGTCCCTAACTGTCTGTACCCTAGTAACCTGGCCTCTAGGAGTAAAAGATGCCCTACTGATGTGTGACCCTCTAACACTACCAGTGTCACTAGGTGGCCTGCTAGGTGGCAGGACTTTGTAAGATCCCTCCCCAGCATCTTCACTGAACTCCTCTGAGTCTGACTGGGAAGCCTCCCCTTTGTCTACCCTTTTCTAAGATGGGCCAGACTGGTTCTGGTCATCCTGTAAAAGCAGGTAAAGAGAAACTCTTTTGTTGGATTCTTACCTATGCTTAAACCTCTATCCAGGCAGAGACCCCTTAAACTCTTGTAGTTTAAACTTTCATAAGTTGCCTGAACAACCTTGGAAGTAGCCTCTACTGTAGACATGATAGAAAAAGGTTTAAGACAGAGAGAGAAAAAGTTTTAGAACTTTTGAAAGTACAGAGAAAAAACTTTTTCAAACTTTTAGAAATTATTTAAAAAGTTTTCAGAACTTTTCAGAAACTTAGTAGCAAGTTTTAGAATAGAAAAGTAAACTATTTTGTTTAAATGTACATATACTGAAATATTTGGTATAATATTTTCTTATGAAAAGCACCAAATGACAAAGTGGTAAAGCAGTTACAAGTATTTATCCCACCTCTGCACCACCAATGTAGGAGGATGGCCTGGCTTATAGTGGGTACCTTGTGGTACTTACACCCTGTGCCAGGTCCAGTTATCCCTTATTAGTAGAATAGAGGTGTTTCTAATAGCTTAGGCTGATAGAAGGTAGCTATGACAAAGCAGCTTAGGCAGACCTAGGAGACATGCAAACCTCCTACTATACCACTTATATCACATAGCACAATATCATAAGAAAACACAATATTCAGAGTTACTAAAAATAAAGATACTTTATTTTAGTGGCAATATGCCAAATGTATCTAAGAGAATACCCTCACTTAGGAGGTAAGTAATACACATACGTTATATGTACACAAACCCAGAACATGTAAGTAACAGTAAGAAAAGTAGTACAAACAATGTAGAATTACAATAGGATGCAATAGGTAGACATAGGTCTAGGGGCAACACAAACCATATACTCCAAATGTGGAATGCGAATCACAAATGGACCCCAGACCTATGGCAAATTGTAGAGGGTCGCTGGGACTGTGAGAAAACAGTAAGGGTGTCCAAAATACCCCACCCCAAGACCATGAAAAGTAGGTGTAAATTTACCCTACTACCCCAGAAAGACACAATGGATGTGATGGGGATTCTGCAAGAACCACAAGCACCAGCGTAACACTGAAGACGGATTCCTGGACCTGAGGACCTGTAAAGGAAGGGGACCAAGTCCAAGAGTCACGAAAGTGTCCAGGGGGGGCAGGTGCTCACTAAACCCCGGATGAAGGTGCAAAACGGCTGCCTCCAGGTGGAAGAAGCCGAAGATTCTGCAATAACGAAAAGGGTTAGGAACTTCTCCTTTGGACAGAAGATGTGCCACGGCGTGTTGGATGTTGCAGTAGTGTTTCCAGGCAGAAATACCTCAAACAAGCCTTGCTAGCTGCAAGAGTCACGGTTGAGGATTTTGGGTGCTGCTGAGGACCAGGAAAGACCAGGATGTCGCCCCTTGGAGGAGGAGATAGAGGGGGTACTCAGCAACTCAGAGAGCCCACGCAGAAGCAGGCAGCACCCGCAGAAGTACCAGAACAGGCACTTAGAAGATCTGTGAACTCAGAGTCATAATAGGAGGGTCCCACGACGTCGGAGTCCAACTCACCGACTTGAGCACTGCAGGACGGAGTGCTGGGGAGCCAGGCTAGGCTGTGCACAAAGAAATCCTTGGAGAAGTGCACAGAAGCTGGAGCAGCTGCAAATCACACAGTACACAGGTTTGCTGTCTGGCGTGGGGAGGCAAGGACTTACCTCCACCAAATTTGGACAGAAAGGCCACTGGACTGTGGGTGACACTTGGACCCAGCTCCTGTGTTCCAGGGACCACGCTTGTCAGGATGAGAGGGGACCCAGAGGACCAGTGATTCAGATGTTTGGTGCCTGCATTGGCAGGGAGAAGATTCAGTCGACCCACAGGAGAGATTTCTTCTTGGCTTCCAGTGCAGGGTGAAGGCAGACAGCCCTCAGAGCATGCACTACCAGGAAACAGTCGAGAAAGTCGGCAGGATGAGGCGCTACAATGTTGCTGGTAGTCGTCTTGCTACTTTGTTGCGGTTTTGCAGGCGTCCTGGAGCAGTCAGCGGTCGATCCTTGGCAGAAGTTGAGGAGGGAAGTGCTGAGGAACTCTGGTGAGCTCTTGCATTCATTATCTGAGGAATAGCCCAGAGGAGAGACCCTAAATAGCGAAAAAAGGAGGTTTGGCTACTAAGAAAGGAGGCTTGGCTACTGAAAGAGGTAAGCACCTATCAGGAGGGGTCTCTGATGTCACCTGCTGGCACTGGCCACTCAGAGCTGTCCATTGTGCCCCAACACCTCTGAATCCAAGATGGCAGAAGTCTGGGACACACTGGAGGAGCTCTGGGCACCTCCCCTGGGAGGTGCAGGTCAGGGGAGTGGTCACTCCCCTTTCCTTTGTCCAGTTTCGCGCCAAAGCAGGGCTGGGGGATCCCTGAACCAGTGTAGACTGGCTTATGCAGAGATGGGCACCATCTGTGCCCATCAAAGCATTGCCAGAGGCTTGGGGAGGCTACTCCTCCCCAGCCCTTCACACCTATTTCCAAAGGGAGAGGGTGTAACACCCTCTCTCAGAGGAAATCCTTTGTTCTGTCTTCCTGGGACTGGGCTGCCCAGGTTCCAGGGGGGCAGAAACCTGTCTAAGGGGTCAACAGCAGCAGAAGCTGCAGTGGAAACCCCGGAAAGGCAGTTTGGCAGTACCCGGGTTCTGTGCTAGAGACCCGGCGATGCATGGAATTGTCGCCGCAATACCAGAATGGTATTGGGGTGACAATTCCATGATCCTAGACATGTTACATGGCCATGTTCGGAGTTACCATTGTGACGCTACATATAGCTAGTGACCTATATGTAGTGCACGCGTGTAATGGTGTCCCCGCACTCACAAAGACCGGGGAATTTGCCCTGAACAATGTGGGGGCACCTTGGCTTGTGCCAGGGTGCCCACACACTAAGTAACTGAGGGTTAGACATATAGGTTACTTATAAGTTACTTAGGTGCAGTGAAAAATGGCTGTGAAAAAACGTGGATGTTATTTCACTCAGGCTGCAGTGGCAGTCCTGTGTAAGAATTGTCTGAGCTCCATATGGGTGGCAAAAGAAATGCTGCACCCCATAGGGATCTCCTGGAACCCCAATACCCTGGGTACCTGGGTACCATATACAAGGGAATTATAAGGGTGTTTCAGTGTGCCAATGAGAATTGGTAAAATCAGTCACTAGCCTGCAGTGACAATTTTAAAGCATAGAGAGAGCATAAACACTGAGGTTCTGGTTAGCAGAGCCTCAGTGATACAGTTAGGCACCACACAGGGAGCACATATAGGCCACAAACTACGGGGGGACATACTTACTACACAATGCATGTAAGTCATGATATTCAGGGAGTGGAATGGGTAAAGGGGCACTGCACGGGCATGGCCTGTTCAGAGGAAACCTGGGGCACAGTACTACACTACAGCAACAACCTTTGCATGGGGGTATGCTGCCATGCCAAGGATGTTGGAAAGGTAAATCCAGTCCAGGAGGGTAGTGTACAATGTAAAACTGTCCTGCTGTCACATGACAGCTGGTATTCTCCCTACATGAACTAGGGCTAAATTAACAGTCTCAGGCCATATCTGCAAGTGGAATGTAACATTGACAACAGTTGCCGCTACCACCTCTGCTGTGTATGCACGTCAAGTAGCTAATGGCAGTTACGTGCCCATGGATCAAACACACCTAAATTAGAGGGTTCAGAATGACAACTTTATCAATCCCCTGTAAGAAATACAAATGTGCTAATCCTATCAAATGTGAATGTCCATAGTTGCTACAAACATCAGCCATTGTCATAAACATTCTGAGGTACACAGCACTAATGTCATACCCATGCTTCATATGTCAGGGTCCACCCTGTGCCTGGGTCACAATAGCTGCAACAACACCATGCAACATCCCAACTGTTATACTGCTCAGACAACAGCATCGAGTGGGAGGACATATGTAACTTGCTAGTGAAATACTCCTGCACAGTCAGACGAGGAAATGGAACACTGCTAGGACCATCAGTGCAATCCTATGAAGCAGACATTCCCCAACATCAACATTACACACTACCAATGCTGACATATGTAGTGTGCCATACCAATGCTATACATAGTATATGCTAGGTCTCAGCAACATATAGCTGGATGTGAAATATCAGAAACTGGGGCAGTTCCAGATTGTTAAGTGTGCTGCAAGTGCCATCAGACCACCCACAGCCAGTGCCAGGCCTCACCATGAGAATGGAAGTAGACGGAGGGTTGAGTAGGACAAAAAGGTGGCAATATGCAATTTGGGCAGAATCTACACCTAGAGGATGTGACGTTGACCAGTCTCCAAACTGCCCACAATACATGTGACATGCAGGTGGGGCATAGGCCTGGGAGAATGTTAATATTAAAGACAGGAACAATGAACAGGAACCAATATCACAATGTGCAACTAATAAGAAGGCAGGCACGCCACATCACAAATGCCACAACACAGACACACCAATTGTACAATATCTCATTGCAGAGGACTAAGGCTCTCCTGGAGATATGCCTGTCCTGGACTCCCTTGATGACGTCGATGACGAGCTGACAAACATCAGCCAGCAGACCCTCCAAGATGTCCTTGGAACCCCCCAGACCCCACCTTCAGTCACAAGGAGGAGCACAGATACAGCAGCCATCACAGAGGTCCCACCCACCACCCCAATTGTAAAACCTGCCAGCTCCAACCGATCTGAGGACTCTGACAACACTGGCACCAGCTTTGAAAGGACTGTAGTTGGAGTACAGCTGGAGCTGGCCAAGGAGGTGCGGTGGGATGGAAAATATGGCAGCCAGCCTAGAGGGGGTGCGTTTGTGTATGATGTCAACTGCAGAACAGGCAGCAGTCATGCAAGGGCGAACATCGATCTTGCAAGAACTTGAAAAAAGTGTAAAGGAAATCAGCACAGAGGTAAGAGAGTTGACATAACATCTCCAACAACAAACCTTTCAACGCGTGCACAAATGCAATATTGACACCCTCAGGGCCGACCTGGCTACCTACCACAGTGATGTGGCTGCTATCCTTAAGAACCAGCAGCTCCTCCTTGCTGCAGTACTGCACTTAACAGCCCCACAGTTGGCGGCTACCGGGATTTCTGAATCCATGTCTTCAAACATTGAAGTGTGTGTTGCCCCTTCACACCCACCACCACCAAGGGCAGAGGAGACAACACACACATCAAAAGATGAAGATGTGGAAAAGATCACCTTCACCCATAAGAGTACCTAGTAGCACTAGTCCCTGCCACCTGGCCACTTATAACCAAGGTCCTGTGCTTTTTAACATGCCAGTCTTGCAACAGCTGCTCACAAGCAGTGTTCTCCAGCCCACAGTTTACCTTGTCACTATGCCCTGTGATTGTCTCTCACTACCTCATTGGCAATTCATGTCCCTCTGCACTGTATGACACTTCACCCCAGCATGCCCAATTACATGTCCTTTTGCACTTGTGTAGGATCACAGTGGAAGGTGAAACACTAATAGACTCACAATCATGGACTATGTAAATATAGCACTTCAGCACTTTAAAATAAATAGCACTGACACAACCACTTTGTCTCTGTGTAATGAGACACATCACACGTGAGGGAGATTAATGATGTTTGCCTCATGTCAATGCCCATAGAATGTCAGTACAACTGCCTTGAAAGATTGTGGGCTGATAACTATGCACTGAGGTCTGGATTGTACAATCATCTGCCATTCCTGAGGGTTAATTCTGAGGTAAATAGAAAATACACAGTATAATGCTGTGCCGGACAGAATAAGTCTTCTTCAAGGGATGTCTAAGCAGAAAAATATTGTCTTCTAATTTTTCTTCCAGAAAATCTTTACGTATATGACATTTGACGCAAATCAAGAGTGGGTATCCTAGATTTGGACAAGTGATTTACAGATTTACATGCCTGTATACTACACTTGGATCATCACACCTACGCACACATTTCATAACCCTAAGCCTGTGCCTCAGTGGGGGATGGGCAAGTAACACATACTTTCAAACATCAAGGACACCCAGGAAGCTCTGGACAGCTGTACATGGGTTTAGTCAGTCCACCACAGGTAAGGAGGGTGTCCAACTAGGATTGACACAAGCCTTGGACAATCCCATCCACATTTATGTTTGTAACTACAGGCAATTGTCAACATCATTTGATACCACCAATACTTCTCCTACAACAAGAAGATAGATGCAACCACACATCAGTGCAGGAGCTGCATGCACACCTATGACATTGTACTCAAGTGCCACATACAAGTAGCACAACATGTGGCACTAGATGCTGCTAGGAAGTCAGACATACAGTCGAACATGTCCATTAGTGAACAGGGAGGCTCAAGTCTGTGGGTAAGACTTTGGCATACCTATTCTGTGAGATTAAGGGTCTGACTTGCTGACTAAATCATGGATATGGCCCTCTGCTAAATTTTCTTTACTATAAATGTAACAACAAATGTCACCGTATTCACATGGCCATGCCTACAGGGCTGCACTACAATCCCAAAATATGACTATACGCCACTGTTTGTCACGCTCAAATATGGAAAAAAAATTAAACTCCAGTCAAGTTACATATCAGATCATGTGCCAGCACGTAATACCTTGCTATGTGTCCAACACACAGGAGTCAATCACACAACAGTTGCGAACACAACACAGAACAGAAATATCAACACTTAGTGGAAATGTCTGGGTCCGCAAATCAAGCCACTTCTCCAATTGTGTAAGGGGCAGGTCCACCTGTAAAGCATGGAAGGATGAAACATGCTCAATGTCTGTGCACTGTACAACACTTTCAAATAAAATAACTGTGTGTGACTTTATATCTGAAAGTCCAGCCTCTCAGGCATGATGATACTCCCACATACATAGCATATGCACACATGCAGTGTCATTAACTATCATGTGGTGACAAACATGATCCATCAGTTGGTTGCAGACTCATTTATGGAGTGTACTCCTTTCATCATTTGTAGTAATGAGAGACATGCAAAGCCACATTCCTGGAGCACTGCAATACCAGTCACTCAGGTATTGTGGCTTGTGCATCAAGGGACAATCAGTTACTGTGTGATGCTCATGTGGGTTGATTGAAGGTCATGATTTATTATACTTTCTATGGTTCCTTACATGTAGGGCCTGTGTTGTGTGTAGGTGACATATGCTACATTAACATTGTACCCTGAGCCACATATACCCCCTATGACACCATAATGGCAGGGATCCTGTACGTTACTTGGTGACAATTAGAGGCAAAACATGGATTGGCCATTTTCAATATTTAGATACAACAATGAGAAATATGCTGACAGTGTATATTGTGGTCATTCATGACAGAATGCATGGGCACAAGTGTAGTCATTGCACCTGAAATGTGTCACTAATTGCCCTGTGCACCCATAATGGGTTTTGGAAATCACAGTTAGCCACATTCATCATCTTACATTTGCTAAGTTGGGAGATCAGCGTGTATACACCAAACTGACACTGTCACATTATTAAAACATGGTTTAGCAAATGTACCACTGTGTCAATCATGATGATGTAGGTTTCAATTTGTATGTACTTTCGGAAGGCAGCAGTCACAGGAATGCTGGTCTTCTGATCTTAGCATATAGCCATGTCTGCGATAGCCTCCATATTGGGAAGTTAGTTATTGTACATAGGCTGCACTAGATCAGCAGGGGAGTACCAAACGAAACTAGCAAAGTATTAGGGAACTTTATATGTATGATGGAATTGGTCAGGGGTCCCTTGCATGACATCATGCACTTAATACATTGTGACCATGCATTCCCCAACGTCAGGTATCCCATGATGACCCCATAACTTATGAGAAGTGCATGGCTATAGAGTAACACAGATGGGAAATGCATTAGCTCTGTTCCAGCTATTATGCCCAAGACCAATTTAAAACACACAGGTACAATGAACAGAGGGCCATGGATAGTTGTAATCCCTCAATTTGTATAATTTTCTTCATGTTATATGCTACAGCTATGGAAAGTAGCACCAAACATTTGGATATGAACCCGTGTGGATTACTTTGGCATCCATTCCTAATTTAATTGCGGCACAACCAAGTCAAACTATCAGCCTAAGATATTACCTGAGGTTAGAAAGAAATTGGTACATATGGGCCAGAATACAGTTCAGACATGTATTCAAAATAATTGGGGAACACAATAATTCTTGGAATTAGCTAGTGAAAAACATCTCTTTCCTGATACACTCACAGACCATGGATAAAACATTTGTTAGAGCAACATTAGCATCATCTATTGACATGAAGGCAGCACTAATTTATAACCTCCAGTTGTGTTTGTACCTTAGTGCAGCTGTTGCATCAACAAATGACGGTAATGTGTAGCAATTATTGTATAACTCAGGGTCACTGTATGTTTAACTTGCATTCCACATGTCCAAAATCTGCTACTGTCTCTACGGAGCATTTAAATGTGCACATTACTCTGAACTGTACTCACCAACAGGGCCACCAATCACAATACCCAGGTGCTCCAGCAGGTCCTGCTCTCTGGCAACAAGGTCAGCCCAGTGGTGCATTAGTTAGTGGCCGTTGTGCAGTGTGTTGTATACACGTCGCAGATGGTACAACACCTTTGACCACCGGAGCCTCCTCGCCTCTGTGTGATACCCCTGTATCACCCTGCCACTTGCTTCGATCATCAAGGGGAGGAAGTGGCACACCAGTCAAATGAATCCCCCCAGCTCCTCCTCACCCATTCTCCCCAGCCGTGGCCTACCCAACATGACAGAAATAATATGAAAATTAAAGGGTACAGAGGATAATAAAGGGAAAGGAGGGAAGAAAATTAAATAAAAGTAACCCTAAAACAGCCCAACTATCCCCAAACTAACAATACCCACAACAGACTCCCAACAGTACATAGACAAAATTAGACACCAAAAAATGACAGAAAAACACTTACAATGAACATCTGAGACAATTAGAAATGATACAGATGACAAATTGGATGGCCCACAGGAGACAAAATCACATTTGGGACAGACAAAACTCTAAGCACAGCCACACAGTCTAGAAAAATCATAGACTGCAAAGTGAAAGTGAAAGTACACCCACTGTACCAATTCTGTGAACAGGATATCCTGTTACATCACTTCCTGCCTCAAATGCGGTGCGTTTTTATTATGATGCGTCAAAATATTATTTCACCTATTATGCTCCTATTACAAGAGATACTACAGAGAGATTACAGATACGGAGTATGAATGAGGAAGCTCTAAGCAACCCATGCTTGCAGTCTGTGCATTCATTTTTTTTGACGCACATGCTTAAAAACTACCCCGCATCCATAGTTCCAAATATTTAGCATTGGTAACCAATTTCATGGGGTGCAGTGTAGGCATTACCGCTCAGGCCAGTGGATGTATCATGGCTGTGAGCGTCACTTTTATACAAAAATGTGGCCATTTTTTACGCATATGCATCTTTTTTTATGCGTATGTGTTACAATTTATGTCTTTTACTGGTTTTGGGTCATTTCTCATATTTTAATCGTACATGACAGCTGTAACTATACAGAGATAGGCTGTTTGCGCCTACATTGTGAATTCCAGTGTTTGGGCACATGTGGCAGATCACACTACTGCGGACCATGATCCTCTAGTTGTTGTACCGGATTAGCACTCTTCACTGACGTAATAGATACTCCAACTTTTGGAATACACATTGGTATTACCCAGTTTGAGAAGGTTGTGCTTCAATAGAGGATAGCAAGGCTATGCAACTTAATACATTAACTCATTGCCTGTGTGGCAATGTCTGTGAATTGTCTATTTCATTTTTAGTTGGCCCTATGTGTGAACATCACAAGACGTGTTTTCATAAATGTGCTTGTATACATGTGTTGTAAATGTGGATAACCATCAGATGCTATTCGGTGTGGCAATGAGTCAGGAAATGTGTTTGTCATACACGTAGCAACAAATGCTGTGTGTACTTCCGAGACTTTTGGGACAAAAGCATCTCCCATGACAAACTATGCACAGGATAGATAAAGGACAGGTGATAATGGCAATGTTACAAAACTAAGACATCACATTTACTGGAATGTTGGATACCACTTCCTGGTCACTTGTTTGTATACTACCCATGAGTCAGGCATTTGACAATGCTATGTGGGTATGGTGTTTGTGACACAGAGTCCCAAAACCAATCCAAAAAAGTAATGTCACTCCAGAGTCATATAAATGCCCTATGTTTCTCTTGTGGCAGTGGAGGACCAGCAGACCAAGCAGCATGTGTTCACATACTTCCATTGGTCAAATGCACAAAGGTGTCCAGTTCAAGTGTGTGGCCATGTGTACCCTGTGTCATTATTGGGGTCCATGTTGTCACAGTTACGTGCAGGTCTAGTCATGAGTCTGTGGAGCCATTCCCTACATTTACAGAGTATCCTTCAAAGCAGAATTGAACGAAAGCCAAAGAGGAATTGACAACACACATGGTGATAGTCCAGCTGTGGCACTGCAGAAGTTTTATGAGACTGACAACAGGGCAACCTTGGTGTGCTCACAAAGTTAATGAATCAGTAATTTAAAACCAGCAGGTTTCATCACAACATTTGGGGAACATCAGCGCCTCTGTGCTCACAGCTATTCACCACGCAAGCCCCATCAATAGTTTGGGGACGATGCGAATCTGTGTGTGGACCATCAGGGCACAAACATGTTTTGTCCTTTCATGCACATTAGCAAATGTTTGTTGTGCTGGAGGCACATACCCAATCCATGCATACAGCCATGGTACACTGTCACTGTTTGCCACTCATGCATACATGAAACCCAGACAAGCGGTGGGCCGTGATTAGGCTATTTGAAGACATATCCCACACCATGGTACCTTTCACTTGGGAAGCAATTGACAGGTGATTACAGGTCCTGCAGACTACCAGGCAGTGCATTATCTGACCTGAAGTCGACGCAGACAGATGAACTATGACTATGGCATGCCATACTAAAGAGGGAAGCACACTGGAGTCAGAATGTGAGTCTGGGTGTGCGTAGATGAAGGATTATCTTGGTACAAATAGTCAATTTCCAGGGTCCCCTAGAGAAGGGTGGGGAGAGACTGAAAACATGGCAGTGGCAGGACTTATGACCTGGGATAGACTGCGCAGGGCATGTCTTGTGAGCAATGCTTGTCATACCTGGGGCACTCGTGCTATCTATTTGCAGCTGACATGGACTTCTTGTCACAGAGATAGCTGATGTCACACTTACTGCTGTCAAGGGTCTGGTCATACATTCCTGTTACCAATGCAATAGCACACCCACTGCCTCATGTATGAAGCAGTTTATTACCTTTTGAGTGATGGTGTCTTAGTTGGGTGCCATATGCTGAAATGAACCCTGTTGCCAACATGCGTGTGTGTAATAGCTGTGGCCCTCTGATATTGACCTTCAAAAGTGAAATGAACAGGATATATGTCATTTACACTGTGTGTGAAGTTGGCTGTACATTCATACCCATCAAATGTGATGTGGATTTTTCAGGATCCTAATCTGTATATCTGCAATGTTCCATGAGGCTAAACTCTGATTATAAATCCTAGGGATAATGTTATGCATAAATATTTACCCAGACCATGATTTGGTGATTAGAATAGGTGTTTAATGACATATAGTAAGACAGTGGTGATGGTGAGTGAGTTAAAAGACGTTTTGGACAATGTGTTGTCTCTGACGCAATCCTGCTGCAGTGTTGGGATGGTCCCCCTCATGTTGATGGACAACATCCTCCTCTTCAGACATTTGTGGGTCTGGTTCATAGAGGGGCATGTTCCTCCTTACAAAAATGTTGTGCAGGATGGCACAGGTCAAAATGATCTTGCAGACCATTTCAGGTGAGTAGAGGGGGCTCCCTCCAGTGATGTCGAGGAACCTGAATCTTGACTTCAGAATGCCAAAGGTCCTCTCTACTATGGTGCGTGTCCTCCAATGTGCATCATTATAGGCACGCTCTGATGCTGTGCTTGGGTTTGCAAATGGGGTCATGATCCATGGCTGGATCCCATACCCCTGATCAGCTGAAAGAGAAAATGAGTGAAGATTTTGGATGGAGCTTACACCATGATTATCACTTTGCATGGCAGTTGTTATCTTGTGTTGTCTGTGACTTATCTGTGTGTGTGTTATTGTGTGGAATCCTAGGCTTCTAGGATGTACCATCGGCATTGGGATGTTTCATTATCTGAACTGGTGCTTGGCTGATTGACCAGATGTCAGCGATATTTTTGTAGACTTGCAGTACATTGTATACTCCTTTGCATTATGTCATGCGAAAGAGGTGTCCATGTGTCTTAACTGGGGGTGACATGATACTTCCATACATAGAATCAGTTCCACAGTGGTGGTAACACGGTTGCATCTATATGGCCTGGACATCCCATCTAATTTAACATATGCAATAGAATTTGTTAAACATCAGTGAGACCCTTTGATTTGGCTAGGTGACAATGTACAACACATCTCCATAAGTTGGCAGCACTGATGTGTTGACAATTGACAATGCACAAATATACCATGTGTGACAAGTTCTCTGCAGACCTATTTATCTGCCCTTACCGAGTTGACTCATGTTCAAACGCTTACCTACACTACTGAACCTGGTCCAGTTCAGCTGGCTAACTTGCTTGTGGGGTTGACGGTTTAAGTGTCAGAAGATCCATATGCCAGTACATCTGTTGTGTATATGTGTAATTGTCTCAAACCGTATGTGTGGGAATGTGCACTTTGCAATATTATCACATCAATATGTTTTCTTAGCACAGTCCGCTTGTTTATTGGTAGTGGGCAATGTCAGACCAGGAGTGATGTGAGATGTTGTTACAGCCTCAATGATTGCAGGTCCCATTCATTAGAGTCATCATCATCATGCTATGTGTGTCATGATGTTATACCTGCAGCAAAACACACTGCATACCCCTTACACTATACAAATTGTTTGGAAGGGTGTGTGATTGAGTGTTATTGATGTGAGATTGGAAGATTCATCTCCCAAGCTGTACTGCCACTTATGCCATGTCATTGTCACTGTGTTGTTTTAAATTGGGCCCTCGTGGCTCTGGAGTAGCATCTGTTGTTATTTGCATCTGTCATTTGTCCATAGGTGTGTATCCCATTGGGTGAGGATATCATACATGACTAGCAGTGTCACAACCTCAGTGTCTTCCTGGCCACGTGTCAATGTAGTGGTGTATGTGTTGTGTGTCCTAAAGGGTTGCTGTGCTGTGTGTATATAAGTAGGTTTCTGTACTAACCAACAAGTACGACATTGCCATGTCATCCATCCTGGAAGTGTTGATTGATGGTGCAGTGGGGGAAAATTAATGAATCATGTACACTCCCAGGATACTTTGCCACGATGTTGGTGATCAAACCCTGGTGATCGACAATGGCCTGCTCATTGATGGAGTGTGTGTGCTTCCTGTTGCTGTAAAGATGCTTGGTTGCAGCAGGTGGCACAATCCTTACGTGTGCAGTCAATGGCACCAAGCACGTGTGGGAAGCCTTTGATTTGGTAGAAGCCCTGTTTGGTCTCCTGCTGCTTCTGCTGTGTGTTGGGGAAGTTGATGTGGCAGGGTGTGAGGGAGATGATGGCATCCAATACCTTGGGTAGGATGGCAGAGAATGAGGGCTGTGAAATCCTGGCAACCAGGGAACCAGTGGTTTGAAACGAGCCACTTGCCAACAAGTGGAGGACAGTTAGCAGCGTGGTCTCTGGTGGAATGATGTGAGGTGTCTGCAAGCTGGGTGCCAACTGTGGCTCAATGTGGCGCAGCAGCTGCTGAATGGCTTGCCAGTTGAGTCTGTACCTCTGGATGATGTCTTGTTGCCTGAGTCCCAGAAGGGTTGTCCTGGTCCTGAATATTCTCTACTGCCTTCGGCGTTGCCTTTGGGGTCCCTGCTGGTATGGTGGAAGCTGCTGGTGTTGGTCCTGTGCTCTGCGTCTTCGTGCATGCTGGATGAATAGCACCTCCATGTCTTCCTTTTTGAGCTCTGCTGTTGCTTCTGTGTGTTTTCCTTAAGTAGTGGTGTGTTTGCCCCATTTTAACGCCTGCCCTGACCCAGGTGTTATTTTTTTACGCAAATCGGGCTGTGCGTAATTTTCCGCCTCCGCCTCCCAGCCGTGCGGGATTTTTGCGAGGTAGGATAAATATGGCGCAAGGGTGTTTAAGTAATTTTTTGGACGGGAACGCCTACCTTGCATGTCATTAACGCAAGGCGGTTTAACACATCCAGAAAATGACGCACACAGAGGAATTCTGGCGTTCGCGGGGTCGGGCGTCAAAGTATGAATATGGTGTAGGGTTTGCGCCGAATTTGTGTCAAAATGTTTGACGCAAATTCGGCGCAGGAAAAGTATAAATATGCCCCATAGTATCTAAAAGCTGCAGTCATAAACTTTACCCCTAGAGGAGGCAGCACTCCCAGCTGAAGAGCGCATATTATCTTCTCTGGAGAAGGCTTGAAAATACCAGGAAAATCCTGGCAGGTTAGCTTTTAGAGTCTCACCCATCTTAAAGAGGAGACTCTGGAGCTCTGTTTAGTGAAGGTTGAGCTGCTCCTGCAGCTCCCCCACACTTCTGAAGTTTGTTGGGTGTGACCCCATCCTTCTGGGGCCACAATAAGCCACAACCAAGTATTTTTGTTGTGCAAAAAGACAAGCTCCATAGGGTATTATGGGGTGCTCCTTGGAGCTTCCTTGCATTTTTTACTGGCGGTTCTCCCATTGCGACGGGAAGAGCTGCCACTTCTTTGATCCATTGATTTTCCTCCTTTTGTTGGTGCCATTGTCTCATGCTCTCTTTTACATCGGGCAACATTCCAGTGTGCTGCTTTGGGAGCTGGCAGCACTCTTCTGACTTGCCCGCTCCTGCCCACAGGCATATAGGGTGTGGCTAGCCTCCAGCTACCCTGGGCATGGGTGTGTGGAGTAGTGTGGGTTAGCCACATGGGGAAGTACTGTGGCACTCCCCGTCTCTTTGGCTATTGGGGACTAGGGATGGGGTCCTTGGGCCCTTCTCATTACTGCGGAGAGCGCAACAGCACTCCCTCACCCATGCCACTTTTCGGGGCTCAGGGATGGGGTCCTGGTCCCCTTCCTGCTTTAGCGGGGAAAGTGCAAATGTGCTTCCCCACAGTTCCTGGTTTTCTTGCTGGCATCAGAGGCCCAGGGATGGGATCCCAGGTCCCATAATGATTAAACTACACTTGGGGTTGTGGTCCCCAGTCCCTTGGGAGCATTGGGGAAGAGGGCCTCATGCACGCCCTCTCCCGGCCTCCCTTTGCTTTTGGCTCATTATCTCTTCCACATGCTCCAAACTCACGCTGGAGGGGTCAAGGGTAAAAATCTTTCTAGTGCCAGTATCGTAGGCCCTGTTGGGCTGTTTTGCTTGCTTTTGGTCTCATTATGCTCCTTGGTGGTGAGCCCTAATCACCTGAATCACTTTCCTTACGCCTCCAGGCCTCGAATGTAACAAACTTTGCAGGGAGCTAATTTCACTGGCTCCCGGCGCCAGTCTTTCTCTTTGCTCTTCCTTTGGGCTTCTCTCCTCCTTGGCGCAAAAGCCAAGTCTTTCCCAAGGTAGTCAGGGATGTAAGGGGACCAGCTTCCCGGGTCTTGAAAAGTGCTTCACTGGTCCTGATGTTAATTAGAGTCAGAGTCCTTAGTTCAAATGGTCTTCAGGGCATTCTTCATTCCAATAGTCCATGGAGGCTGCCTCAAGTGTCCACCAGAAAATCACACCCAAAATGGATTTCTCTCTCCCCTGCACAGGACCTTTTAAGTGGGGGTAAGAGTTTAAAGCAATGATGTACCTTTGACCTATCCTGATGTGCCACATAACCTTTCCACCGCTGTCCCAATTTCCCTGCACTGCCTTCTGGGATATTTCAAAATGGAATCACCCAGGAGACACTTGCCACATCTGTTGTAGGGTTCTCAGTGCCACCCCTCACTGACATGACTGCCTGGGACTTCCCCAGCAAAACTTCAAGGGAGACTCCTGTAGGAGGATGGCCTGGTTTGTTGTTGGGTACCAGTGGTACTTACACCTTATACCAGGTCCAGTTATCCCTTATTAGTATAGTGTAGAAGTGTTCTAGAGCGTAGGCTGATAGAGGTAGCAGTAGCACAGCAGCCAAGGCTGAACTAGGAGACATGCAAAGCTCCTGCAATACCACGTGGATCTCAGTGGATATACTCCCTTGAGAGGTAAGTAACATACAAAAAATATACACAAATAACCAAATCAGGTAAGTAAAACAGTCAGAAAATAGTGCAAACACTGTAGAACACAATAGAATGCAATAGGCCCAAGGGCAACACAAACCATATACTAAGTAAGTGGAATGAGAACCACAAATGCACCCCTAGGCAAGTGTAGTGTGTAGAGGGTCGCTGGGAGTGTCAGAAAACACCAAGGGTATAGAGGAGACTCCTCCCCAGGACCCAGGAAAGCAGGAGTAAAGTACTACTATTTCCCCCCAAAACACACTAATGTCGTGATAAAGGATTTTGCAAGGACTACACAAGACTGCTAAGCACTGATGACGGATTCCTGGACCTGAAAACCTGTAAAGGAAGGGGACCATGTCCAAGAGTCACTAAAGTGTCTGGGGGGGCAGGAACCCACTAAACCCCTGATGAAGGTGCAAAATGGCTACCTCAGGTAGGAAGAAAATGCTGGTTCTGCACCAACGGAGTGAGGTAGGAGGTTCTGCTTTATGCAGAAGATGTCCCTCGACGTGCTGGCAGATGCAGTGTGGTTTCCTTGGCAAAGTACTGAAAACAAGCCTTGCTACACGCAAGAGTCACGGTTGAAGAAAAAGGGTGCTGCCTGGGCCCAGGAAGAACCAGGATGTTGCCACTCACGATGGGGAGACAGGGTGGGCCCCCAGCAATGTAGAAAACCCTTGGGAAAAAGAAAGGCACCCGCAGGAGTCCTTGAACACAGGTTCAAGAACACTGAACACTGCGGTCGTCTCAACACTGCACAAAGCGGTCCCACGATGCCGGAGGTCAACTCAGGGAGCTAAGCATTACAGAATGGAGTGATGGGGACCTAGGCTCGGCTGTGCATGCAGGATTTCTTGGAAATGTGCACAGAAGCCCTTGTAGCTGCAGATCACACTGTGCACAGGAATACTATCTGGGGAGGGGAGGCAAGGACATACCTCCTCCAAATTCAGACAGTTGGACCTCTGGACAGTCTGGGTCACTTGGGTCCACCACCTGCGTTCCAGGGACCACGCTCGTCAGGATGAGATGGGACCCAGTGTACTGGTGAGGCTGTAGTTTGGTGCCTGCTGGAGCAGGGGGAAGACTCCGTCAACCCACAGGAGATTTCTTCGTGGCTTCCAGTGCAGGGTGAAAGCAGACAGCCCCCAGAGCATGCACCACCAGGAAACAGACGAGAAAGCCGGCAGGATTAGGCGCTACAATGTCGCTGGTAGCCTTCTGGCTACTTTGTTGCAGTTTTTCAGGCGTCTTGGAGCAGTCAGCGGTCGATCCTTGGCAGAAGTTGAAGAGAGAAGTGCAGAGGAGTCCTGGTGGATTCTTCCAAGTCGAAATCTGAAGAGAAGCTCACAGGAGAGACCCTAAATAGCCCTCAGAGGAGGATTGGCTACCCACCTAGGTATGCACCTATCAGGAGGGGTCTCTGACGTCACCTGCTGGCACTGGCCACTCAGAGGCCTCCAGAGTGTCCCCACACCTCTCAAAACAAGATGGCAGAGGTCTGAGACACACTGGAGGAGCTCCTGACACGACCCCTGGGGTGGGGATGGAGAGGGGAGTGGTCACTCCCCTTTCCTTTGTCCAGTTTCGCACCAGAGCAGGGACTGGGGTTCCCTAAACCAGTGTAGACTGGTTTATGCAAGGAGGGCACCATCTGTGCTCTTTAAAGCATTTCCTGAGGCTCTAGGAGGCTACCCCTCCCAAGCCTGTAACACCTATTTCCAAAGGGCGAGGGTGTAACACCCTCCTCCCAAAGGAAATACATTGTTCTGCCTTCCTGGGACTGAGCTGCTCAGAACCCAGGAGGGCAGAACCCTGTCTGTGGGGTCGCAGCACTGTAGCTGCAGAGAAAACCCCAGAGAGCTGGTTTGGAAGTACTGGGGGTCCATAGTGGAGCCCCCAGGGTGCATGGGATTGCCCCCCCATACCAGATCTGGAATGGGGAGACAATTCCATGAGCTTGGACACCTCACATGGCCATATTTGGAGTTACCATTGTACAGCTAGATATAGGTGGTGACCTATATGTCGTGTGTGCGTAAAATGGTGTCCCCACACTCACAAAGTTTGGGGAAATGGCCCTGAACAATGTGGGGGCACCCCTGTTAGTGCAAGGGTGCCCTCACACTTAGTAACTTTGCACCTATCCAGAGTTGGACATATAGGTGATTTATAAGTTCCTTAAGAGCAGTGTAAAATGGCTGTAAAATAGTATGGCCACTATTTTACTCAGGCTGCAGTGGCAGTCCTGTGAAGGTTTTGTCTGAGCTCCTTATGGGTGGCAAAAGTAATGCTGCAGCCCATAAGGGTCTCTTGGAACCCCAATGCCCTGGGTACCTAGGTACCATATACTAGGGACTTATAAGGGGGTTCCAATGCGCCAATTAGAATTGGTAATTGTAGTCACTAGCCTATAGTGACAAATTTAAAGGCAGAGAGAGCATGAGCACTGATGTTCTGATTAGCAGAGCCTCAGTGACACAGTTTGGACCTACACAGGCAAACACATTTAGACCACAAACTATGAGCACTGGGGTCCTGGTTAGCAGGATCCCAGTGAGACAGGCAAAAACATACTGACATACATGTAAAATTGTGGGTAACATGCCAATAAAGATGGTACTTTCCTTTAACTCCCTATTGGCGTGGCTCCAGAGGTTTAGACTCCCTTCTTTGTTTACTGAGCTTGGGCCAGCTCTCTTCCTGGCACAGGGTGACAGCTGACTGATTGATGCAGAGCAGTCCCCCCCACACCTTTCCTTCTTAGAAGCTGACTTAAGCATTGTTAATTGCTCCCATTTTGGGGGGCCTTTGTTCCTGTCACTGTAAAAAAAGCTATTAACCCAGCCCATAAGGTAACAAAAGACCTGGGCTCTGATCTGGAGTTGAGCCAGCGAATTATGACATTTCTGGATGCCCCATAAGCTGTACAGATATGTTTTTGGACTTTGCAGACCTGATCTTTAAACATAGCTTATGCTTTAAATCTATATGACTCTAGTGTCTGTAGACCAAGGGAATGCAGAGCTGCAGTCTAAGGCAGCCTTTCACATATGTGTATAATTCAGTGTCACTGCAGACAAGACAGTAAAACACGCTGGCTTTCCCTATATGTATACACCAACATTATAAGGCCTATTTCAGGTCAGTATCCAATACTACAGAGCCCCTTCTGCACTCACACTTCTGAAGACACATGTGCACACATATTCACGTGTAACCAGTCAAGTGCCTCTTACCCTTGCTGTGCCACAGCAGCCTTATCATAGGAGGCAGACACTGATGGTAAACAAATGCAGTCAATTGGTGAGTCACAGGTTATAATACTCCAATAGGGAGCATGCTCAAGACTGATTTGCATTTGTCTGGCTCCAAACTGGGGTGGCATGGTGAGCAAAAGAATGATAGATTTAATCCAGATCTGTGACTGGGATTGAGTGTTTGAAAGGTTTCAGCACTCAATCCATCAAACGTTTGAGTAGCTAAAGTTACCATAAGTTGCCTGGGCATGCACAGACATGGGTACCTTGCTCACTGCGCTACTGGAACTAGGTTAGCCTGGCTGATGAGTGGTGATATCTCAAAACTAGTTGCAGGATGTTTGTTTCTGGTCCATGGATGACCTGCCTGGCTGTTCAGGCTGGACTGTTCCCATGGAGAGCAGAATCATGGTTTGGTCAAAACTAGGTTTTCACACTATGCAAAAGAATGAAGGATTTAACCCAAATCTGACTGGGGGTAAGTGTATGAACATTTTCAGCATTCTACCCATTATCCTTTTGAGTTGCTAAAGTTACCCCAAGTGACCAGGGTATGACCATACTGGGTCCCTTGCTCACTGTGCCACTGGATTTAAGCTAGCCTGGCTGATAGGGGGTGATACCCCAAAACCGGTCCCAGGTTGCTTGTTTCCAGTCCGGGAAGGACCTGGCCTGGCAGTTAGGGCTGGACTATTACCACGGGGAGCAGGGTTAAGACTGATTTGCATATGGCTGGATCCAAACTGGGGTGGAATGGTGAGCAACAGAAAGATGGATTTAACCCAGATCTGGGACTGGTGGCGAGTGTTTGAAAAGTATCAGCACTCCGTCCATCATCCTTTTGCTTTGCGCAATGATACTACACTGCAGTAAAAGGTCTAAAACCAGGTGATCAAAAAGTGAAAAATCCAGACGGATGAGATGGGAAGAACTCATCTTTCTGCCAAAGGCCACTTCAAAAGGAATTGGCATTGGCAGAAGACAGAAGCTGATAAAGTTGGAATGTGGCCTGTGTTTACCTCAATAACATCCTACTATCATATTGGGTTAAAGTAAAAACAAAGAGACAGATTTAGATGTTGACAGATAGTGCACTCCATCACAAAGACAACAGAGTACCTTTTACACCAACCTGAAGCTATGTCCCCCTGATTTTCATACGTTCCGACATTCAGTAGGCAGACGTTGGAGACTGCTCCATCTCTGCTGCCTATATACCCTTCCGATGGGTGACAGAGTAAGAGCTGGCAGAGGTCTGGCCATGTCTCTGACCGCACAATTTACAGTGGGTCAACATATAGCCAGTTTTTACTTTTAACTGCCGCCTAAAACGTGGCGGCATGTGAAAGTAAACACTTTTCAATGACCCCCCCCATGCCATGGAAAATCACTCACATAGCAAGAGGGTCATTGATTTTCTTATTTTCAAAAACTAAATCCCACTTTGTTATTTAAAAAAATATATATATAAAAAGAAACTAAACATTTGCTGTGCAATGCCATCATGTTGAAAAAGCAGTGAGATGCACTTGTATTGCATTCACAGGACCCCTCTGCACCCTACATTCTGGGAGAAGTGCAGGATGACTTCAAAATGCTGACTGCAGATCAATTAAAAAAAATTGGCACTCTTGAATGTGAGACACTGTTGTCCAAGTAGGCACCTTTCACCCACCACAATGTGCCTGCTCAAGCTGCTCCAGAGACCTTTGGGAATGGCTGTCCAGCTGGGCAGCGTTGAGGGCAACACCAAGGAGCCTACCACCAAGAGAGTCAAAAGTGATGTTCTACTTTGTGATTCTGAGCAATTCACGTTATACCCCTGATTTTCATGCATTTCCCATCGGTTTATGAATTGCTGTTGGCACAAGTATTCAAAACAACTATTTGCTAATCTGAAATTTCTCAACCAAGTATCAAAGTTAACTAATTTTGTGAGATTCTGCCACGTGCAACAATGTAACTAATCCTATAGAAGTGTGTTACAATAAAGGAATATGTTAACACAAATAATGTGGATTCACTTTTCATACAGTTGATATTGTTAGATTTTGTAAATAATTCACATCAGAGTAAATATCATTGACAGTCAATTTGTCAAGACAGACAATACACATTCCATTAACACAAACAGTATCAGCTAAACTAATACTGTATCTAAAGAAACAGCACATGTTTTGGCTGAAATGTAATTCAAAAGTACATCCCAAGCACCAGAAAGGGAGAATGATATGTCAACAATGTGCACAGACCTTCATGAAAACACTTATCAGGCAGAGAAGATGCAACATTTGGATCCACAGATGAGAAGTGAACAATATAATGAGTTCAATTTTCAGTCAGAATATCCTTGGAATGCCATGGTTTCAATCCACCTATTGTTAAGATCTGAAGGCACCGTTACATACCAGTGACAATTAACACTCAAGAGTCCCTAGCGCCTTCTTGTGTCACATTAGCTTCATTTCTTTTATGCTAATGTGTCCCAATGAGGTTAAAATCACCTTACCAAATTTAGGAAGTGGCGCAATGCCAGGCATAATGTATGCAAAGGGTGCATTCCCCCATTAGGGGGGCCCACAAAAATGGCATGAAGAAATCTAAGATATTTCTTTGCATCATTTTCTTTTGGTACTTTTAACGCCTGCTTAGAGCATGCGTTAAAAGGAGGCACACCTTTGTTTTCAATGATCCTCAATGGGTTTTGCAGGATTAGTATAAAAAAAGTTGACGCTAATCCTGCAAAGCTCTGAACTAGATACAAAGGGCCAGATGTATGAGAGCATTTTGCATTCGCAAATGGTGCGAATGCCCGTTTGTGAATGCAAAATGCCATTTCAGAATGTATGAAATACATTCTGAATGCAATTTTAAGGAATCGCTAAAATAGCGATTCCTTAAAATTGCGACCCTGTTTAGAGAGTCGCAAATTGCGACTCTCTGAATTAGAAATCGCAAATAAGACTCCTTATTTGCGATTCCTTAGCACATGTATGAAGCAATTCCTAAATGCGATTTTGGCATTTAGGAATGGCTAATTACCACCGAGTTGAACTTGGTGGTAACCATGTGCAAAATTTAAAAATGCATTTAAAATGCATTTTTAAATTGTACATGTAAAGCACACATGCCCTTTTGGCATGTGTGCATCTTACATGTCCTAAAAAAATTTTTTGGGGTGCAGCAGAGGGGACCTTAGGCCTCCAGCACCCTGGGGTTTTGCATTTCCAAAATTGCGATTTCTGGTTCAGGAATCGCAATTTTGGAAATGCAAAAAATTCGCAGATATGGGCCAACAGGCCCATAGGTGCGAATGAGGCCGGTATTGCAATTTGCGATTCGGTAATAGCATTTGCAATTTTTAAGAAATAGCTATTACCGATTCGCAAATGTAATACATGGCACTTTGCGAGTCAGAAATAGCGATTTCTTAAAAATCAATATTTCGAATTGCAAATGGCCTTGATGATACATCTGGCCCAAAAAGTTTTATACTAGTTCCCCTAACTACCGTCATGGTGCGCAGTATCTTAGATATGGCGCACACATGGTGGTGTTAGGGGGACGCTAAGGGGAGCACGAAAAGTGGCGCTGCACTGGGTGAAGAGCCACTTTTCTTAAATCAGGGCTTAAATTCGGTAGGACCCCAAATGGGAATAGAAGTGGGCAGGCCACTTAAGACTCAAGCAAGGCTCAAGACAGAGGCATTGTTCTTTCTCAGCTCGAGGGCTTTTTGGACCCTCATGCCCAAACAAACTGAGTAATATTATTGAGTCTGCCATCCACACTCAATCATCATGCACACATAATTAAAAACGGGATAAACAAGTAGTGTTAAAAAAGAGAGAAAAAGGTAGGCATTCAGTGCGGGTGAATTGCATAATGTGAAACCAGAAAAACTGAGACAAATCCTGGCTTGCCTGCATGACCAAATTGTGTGATTCTTGACAAATATTTTATTTTACAGAGACTCCTCTTTCTTCATTATCACATATGAGATGACTTTCCAATGAGTGAGTTAATGGTGTGCACGTAGAAAAATAATCTGAAGTACTAGGGTGAAACACTTCTGCATGCTAAAGACCATCGTTTCAATTATAAAGACAATATATTTTCAAATTATGTTTGTTGTATGATTTAAAAAAGGAAATTGCTTATGTAACATTCATGAAATTATATGGTGCACATGAAGACTATCCAAATATGTGGGATTAAATAAATTAGGTTTGGAACAGTGTGGAATTAATAAAGTTTGGGACAATCACATATGATATGCTCGAAGTTGTTAAATTTGTATAAGTTATTCAGACCCTTGGCCTTGCTCTCTCTGTTGATTTGTAACCTGTATATTTGTTAAACCTTAAATGGATGTCTTCAACAACACATTTGGCTTCTCCACAGTCATTAATTACCCTTAGATGCAGGCATAAGCTACATCAAATTCCCAAGGATATTGTAGGATATGGCATAGCTAATAGCGTCATGTCAGAGTTCAAAGCTTTGAGACACATACCATATGAAAGGCACCTTTCTTGAAACTCGTGTACATTAGCATCACACCATGGTTGAAAAGGAGTCTCCCCCAAACAGAAGCATTATAATTCCACCAATGGTATAACAACCTGCACTGCAGATTTCTCCAAAGCAGTAGTAAGGTGCGTTGTGACCTTCACATCCTTTCTCATGGTGGAGAGTTCATCTTTGACTTCCAATTTATCAACATGGCCCGCCCTTTTCTGTTGCAAAATGTAGGACCATTGCACAGTGCATTCATCAAATGTGAAGGAATTTAAGGAAATAATCAATATTTCAAAACAGAAAAATTACACTGTAAATAGAATTATGTTTGCTATTCAATGCTAAACAGCATGTGGCATCAAAATGTTGCTGCTCAAACATATACTTCTGTAAATGTCCATTAAGTTTTAAAATGTATATCTACATATGCTAATATCACTATATTGTGTGCCATTCCAATGTTTTTGCATTGTCCAACTGATGGCCTTAGTGATCCACTTGTAATTTATCTATTTCAATATTAAGTCTCTTGAATCAAGGGATTCCAAGATTCTATTCACTTTCATCCTTTATTACATATTGCTTTTCATATTGCAATAATATATATTTGATGTAGCATATGATCCCTTGACAACAAATCGCTGGTCCTTTCACACAGGTGTGTGCCTCGGAGTTCAGGCAGCGGGTAATACTCGGAGCTGGCGGTTAGTCAGCAGACTTCTTCTCCAAGCAGCTACTACTTGGCTTTGCTTTTCTAAACCTCCAAACTGCCCCAGTAACTGCCATCGTGAACCGGGCGATCCCCGTTCCTGGGGAGCAAGCCGCTGGAGTGCGGACTGCTTGCGGACTGCTTGCTGCGGGTGCCGACAAGGAAGAACCAAGAGGCCTGGCGGGTCGTGGTGGCAGCTGGACAGAAGAAGCGCCCCCGCTGCGGGAGGAGCCCACGTGGGGACGCATCAGCGGCTCAGGACTTGACTACGCAGGGGGCCCGGCGTGCTTGCGGGCCCTGTGGAGGGATCGGCGAGGCACACCGGTGGACTGCCCCGTCGCTCAGTGATCCGCAGGTCATGCACAGGCTGCCTGACTGCGGATGAAGTGAACTCTGTGAGGGACGCCCACACGGCCCGGGGGCCAGCCCAAGAGCAACGAAGGCATCACTGCGGTGAGGATTCCTTGGACGTGCTGGTCCTTCTACTGTCTGGGGGCTAAATGCAATTGGACACAAACATAAGTTTGCACTAGGATACATAGGATCTCAGACCTGGGGGTGAGGAGTACGGGCGGACTTCCGGGGAGCCCCTGCAGCCTGCGTTGCTGCTCTTCAAGGCACGGTGCATGTCACAGAGGTGCTGAAGCAGCAGCACGGGAGACCACGGCAAACGCCCGCACCGGGGGCTATCTTCAGACCTCGCACGGCCCTTTCAGGTCTGGCCTCTGAGGCACCTCTAGCTGTACCACATGACTATTGTTTCTCCCAAAAAAATCATACGTAATGTACTTACCTTGACCTTCACATTGCTGCTGGTTTGCCTTTGGACTCTCCTCTTCGCGGGTCCCGCTGCGGCGTGAGAGCCGCTTGTGTAAAACCTAGGGGCTGCGAGCGTCAGGACAGGACTACGTCTCCCAGTAGTCCTGTTAACCCGTGCCACTTACAGCCTGAAAAACCACCTCTGAGCTCCACTCCCCTGGGATACCGTCGGACTTGCTGTTTGCTGCTGGTTTGCCTTTTGCCTTTGGTCTCTCCTCTACTTCTGCGGCGTCCCGCTGCAAAACCTACGGACAGATTCCGTGAGGGACTGGGCGAGTGCAGGGCTGCGAGCGTCGGGACAGGACTACGTTTCCCAGTAGTCCTGTTAACCCGCGCCTTCTGTCAACTGGCCGCTCTCCCTGCAAGCCCCGCCCCACTCATAGCTTAACTTTCCTTTTATAAATTCAATCAGCTACTTCCGCGTCGCGGATAAGCCCGGGACAAGGGCGGGACCGTCTGTGGCCCACTCTCTTCCACCTGCATCTCCTTGATCCTACCTGGTATACGAAAAAGGTTCTGGGTATGCCATCATCAGTCCTAGGTGGAACAGCAGCGAAGGGGGGGGGAGCCAACACTGGGACTCTGGACAATTACTTCAAATCGGCAAAGGGTGATGGGGGAATCGAAACCTCTTTGGAGATGCGTAGGACAGAGCGTCGTCGCTCGATTGAACATATGAAAAATAGGCCCCTCAGTGACATAACTCCCTATCCTATCTCCCAAGAGGAAGGTTCCCTCAATGGCAGCCCGGATCTTTCATCCCAAGAAGACGTTCCCCTATTACTCCGGGATAGTTCTCCCATTTCTGGCCCACCTCCTAAACAAACTACGGACATCACTCCATTATTAGTTGCCAGTAGTTCGGCAGTTGACTTATCCACCCAAATACACTCCAGAGCCAAAATCAAGATTAATAAGCTAAAGCAAACTGTGGTGGCAGAGGTGTATGACCTACCACCAAATAAACGCAGAAGGAAGATGAGGGGTGGTCAGGGGAAGAAAAAGATCCCCCACTCTGATTTTGGAAAGTCACTCAAGTCCGTACCTATGTTAGATAGGCCTTTAGTTAATGTGCAGAGGGCTACTCCCCCCAAGGGTACTAATATTATTACCACTGCTTCCATTAGCGACAAAGGGAAGAGCCCACTTAACACATTACTTCCCGGTAGCTCTTTGGGGAGCATTGAATCTTTAATTAGATCACTCTTGTTGCCCATTAGCGAGAGTTTGCAGAAAATAGAATGCAGGCTGACTACTCTGGAGGCAACTTTAACCACCCTGAAAATTTTGGACAACAAACAGAGTAGAACCACTGAGTCCATTCTACCAATAGGAACTTTCCCCAATATACAAAACCCACCGATCCACACGGGGCCTCCCTTGGGCACTGCTGCCGCCCCTCTTTTACAGCCACTTATGGCTATCCTGTAGGAGGCTGGACTGGCTTGTAGTGAGTACCAAGGGGTACTTGCACCTTGTACCAGGCCCAGTTATCCCTTATTAGTGTATAGGGTGTCTAGCAGCTTAGGCTGATAGATAATGGTAGCTTAGCAGAGCAGCTTAGGCTGAACTAGGAGACGTGTGAAGCTACTACAGTACCACTTAGTGTCATATGCACAATATCATAAGAAAACACAATACACAGTTATACTAAAAATAAAGGTACTTTATTTTTATGACAATATGCCAAAGTATCTTAGAGTGTACCCTCAGTGAGAGGATAGGAAATATACACAAGATATATATACACAATAGCAAAAATATGCAGTATAGTCTTAGAAAACAGTGCAAACAATGTATAGTTACAATAGGATGCAATGGGGAAACATAGGGATAGGGGCAACACAAACCATATACTCCAGAAGTGGAATGCGAACCACGAATGGACCCCAAACCTATGTGACCTTGTAGAGGGTCGCTGGGACTATTAGAAAATAGTGAGAGTTAGAAAAATAACCCTCCCCAAGACCCTGAAAAGTGAGTGCAAAGTGCACCAAAGTTCCCCTAAGGACAAAATAGTCGTGTTAGAGGGAGAATGCAAGGAAAACACAAATCAGCAATGCAACAACGATGGATTCCTGTCGGAAGGTACCTGTGGAACAAGGGGACCAAGTCCAAAAGTCACAAGCAGCTCGGAGATGGGCAGATGCCCAAGAAATGCCAGCGGTTGGTGCAAAGAAGCTCTTACTAGGCTGAAGAACTGTGAATACTGCAGGAACGACAAGGGCTAGAGACTTCCCCTTTGGAGGATGGATCCCCCACGCCTTGGAGAGTCGTGCAGAAGTGTTTTCCCGCCGGATGGATGCCAACAAGCCTTGCTACACGCAAATCGTGCGTTTGGCGTTTTTGGACGCTGCTGGGGCCCAGGAGGGACCAGGAGGTCGCAAATTGGACCTGCAGAGAGAGGGGACGTCGAGCAAGACAAAGAGCCCTCACTGAAGCAGGTAGCACCCGGAGAAGAGCCAGAAACAGGCACTACGAGGATGCGTGAAACGGTGCTCGCCGAAGTTGCACAAAGGAGTCCCACGTCGCCGGAGACCAACTTAGAAAGTCGTGCAATGCAGGTTAGAGTGCCGTGGACCCAGGCTTGGCTGTGCACACAGGATTTCCGCCGGAAGTGCACAGGGGCCGGAGAAGCTTGCAAAGTCGCCGTTCCCCGCAATGCAGCCCAGCGAGGTGAGGCAAGGACTTACCTCCACCAAACTTGGGCTGAAGAGTCACTGGACTGTGGGGGTCACTTGGACGGTGTCGCTGGATTCGAGGGACCTCGCTCGTCGTGCTGAGAGGAGACCCAAGGGACCGGAGATGCAGCTTTTTGGTTACTGCGGTTGCAGGGGGAAGATTCCGTCGACCCACGGGAGATTTCTTCGGAGCTTCTGGTGCAGAGAGGAGGCAGACTACCCCCACAGCATGCACAAGCAGGAAAACAGTCGAGAAGGCGGCAGGATCAGCGTTACAGATTTGCAGTAGTCGTCTTTGCTACTATGTTGCAGGTTTGCAGGCTTCCAGCGCGGTCAGCGGTCGATTCCTTATCAGAAGGTGAAGAGGGAGATGCAGAGGAACTCGGCTGAGCTCATGCATTCGTTATCTAAAGTTTCCCCAGAGACAGAGACCCTAAATAGCCAGAAAAGAGGGTTTGGCTACCTAGGAGAGAGGAAAGGCTACTCACACCTGAAGGAGCCTATCACAAGGAGTCTCTGACGTCACCTGGTGGCACTGGCCACTCAGAGCAGTCCAGTGTGCCAGCAGCACCTCTGTTTCCAAGATGGCAGAGGTCTGGAGCACACTGGAGGAGCTCTGGACACCTCCCAGGGGAGGTGCAGGTCAGGGGAGTGGTCACTCCCCTTTCCTTTGTCCAGTTTCGCGCCAGAGCAGGGGCTAAGGGGTCCCTGAACCGGTGTAGACTGGCTTATGCAGAATTGGGCACCTCTGTGCCCAACAAAGCATTTCCAGAGGCTGGGGGAGGCTACTCCTCCCCTGCCTTCACACCATTTTCCAAAGGGAGAGGGTGTCACACCCTCTCTCAGAGGAAGTTCTTTGTTCTGCCATCCTGGGCCAGGCCTGGCTGGACCCCAGGAGGGCAGATGCCTGTCTGAGGGGTTGGCAGCAGCAGCAGCTGCAGTGAAACCCCAGGAAGGGCAGTTTGGCAGTACCAGGGTCTGTGCTACAGACCACTGGGATCATGGAATTGTACCAACAATGCCAGGATGGCATAGAGGGGGCAATTCCATGATCATAGACATGTTACATGGCCATATTCGGAGTTACCATGGTGAAGCTACATATAGGTAGTGACCTATATGTAGTGCATGCGTGTAATGGTGTCCCCGCACTCACAAAGTTCAGGGAATTGGCTCTGAACAATGTGGGGGCACCTTGGCTAGTGCCAGGGTGCCCTCACACTAAGTAACTTTGCACCTAACCTTTACCAGGTAAAGGTTAGACATATAGGTGACTTATAAGTTACTTAAGTGCAGTGTAAAATGGCTGTGAAATAACGTGGACGTTATTTCACTCAGGCTGCAGTGGCAGGCCTGTGTAAGAATTGTCAGAGCTCCCTATGGGTGGCAAAAGAAATGCTGCAGCCCATAGGGATCTCCTGGAACCCCAATACCCTGGGTACCTCAGTACCATATACTAGGGAATTATAAGGGTGTTCCAGTAAGCCAATGTAAATTGGTAAAAATGGTCACTAGCCTGTTAGTGACAATTTGAAAGTAATGAGAGAGCATAACCACTGAGGTTCTGGTTAGCAGAGCCTCAGTGAGACAGTTAGGCACCACACAGGGAACACATACATGCACACCTATGAGCACTGGGGCCCTGTGTGACAGGGTCCCAGTGACACATACATATAGGCCACAAAGCTATGAGCACTGGGGTCCTGACCAGCAGGATCCCAGTGACACATAACAAACATACTGAAAACATAGTGTTTTCACTATGAGCACTGAGGCCTGGCTATCAGGATCCCAGTGAGACAGTGAAAACAGTGACAAACACCCTGACATACACTCACAAACAGGCCAAAAGTGGGGGTAACAAGGCTAGAAAGAGGCTACCTTCTCACACAACCCCCCCCCAAACGAAGGACAATAAGGCTAACCTTGGCCAGTTGAGACTTTATTGTCTAAGTGGTGATAAGTAGAGAGTAGCTCTGCAATAGACTGGTTACTCCCTTTATCATCCACTATATGGTTACTTCCCTGTGGGGATGTAAACCACCCTGTTTGAAGTTTTTTAGCTAACCAACAATGTGAAGATGTATTTTCAGAGTTTCTATCAGTAAGTTTTAGTTTAGAGCAGTGGGAATTATCCACTGAACCTATTTGTAATGATGGAAATGCCAGACAGGGATGCTGTCTCAGTAAAGCCATAGCTGGGCAAAAACTTTGTCCATTTGGCTGGAAGAGAGAACAGGGATGCTGTTTCTCTTGAGTTGGAGCAGGGCAGGGATGCTGTCCTATGAGCTCCACACTAGGGCAGGGATGCTGTCCTAAGTGTTGTGAGGTAGTGCAGGGTTTCTGCACTAAAGTTTCTCTGGGAGGGTTGGAGGGATGCTCCATGTTAACTAAAATGGTGCTGTTTTTCTCACCAATGTTAGTTATCCCACAGAGAGGTACTTCCACCTCAGGGAGTACAGTTTTGCCAACTGATGATTCCCTTGGAACAGGTGCCACCCCAGGAGAGGTTTCTCCCACCACAGGAATAGTATCCTGAATGGTAGGGTGGTTAGGGGATACTGTGATACCCTTTTTACCTGTTGATGGAGAGGGATCCTGAGTTTTCAGGCCTTCTCTCCTTTGCTTTTTCATTTCACTTGAAATGAGAGGGAACAATTCCTCAGGGATGCCCAGCATGGCTGCATGGGCATAAAACTCTACATCAGCCCAACCTGAGGCCTCTAGGTCATTACCTAAGAGACAGTCTACAGGCAAGCTAGGTGATACCACCACCTGCTTAGGGCCAGTAACTCCACCCCAACTAAACTGAATTATAGCTAAGGGAAGAAACTTAGTGGAGTTATGGACATCAATAATCTTATACTGTTGTCCAATGATGTGTTGTTCAGGAGGCACTAGGTTTTCAGTCACCAAAGTGAAACTGGCACCTGTGTCCCTGTAGGCCAAGGCCTCAACACCATTTATTGAAACTGTCTGCCTGTACTTATCCATTGTAAGGGGACAAGCAGCCAGTGTGGCAAGGCCAATGCCACTAGGTGTGACAGAAACTGTCTTGGGACTGATGACATCAGTTTCCACTATGGACCCATAAGTGAACCCAACTACACCCTTTGCTTGACTGTTGCCAGCAGTCCCACCACTAGTACCACTACTGCTAGGGGCACTAGAGCTTGATGTATTAGTGGTGGTAGGTTCAGGGGGTTTACCTGGACAGGACTTATCCCCTGGCCTATGGCCTCTATTTTTACACACAAAGCACCAAGGCTTTTTAATGTGTGCAGGTTGGGAAGAAGAGGAAGAATTTGTTTTATCCCCACCCTCTGAAGAGTGTTTAAGATTTGAAGTGGGATCTTTGGTTTTACCCTTATCCCCATGCTTATCTTGAGATTTTTCACCATCTTTCTTCTTATTGCCATCTTTGTCACCCCCTGTATGAACTTTTCTGTTCACCCTTGTTCTGACCCATTTGTCTGCCTTCTTTCCCAATTCTTGGGGAGAGGTCAGATCAGAGTCTACCAGGTACTGGTGCAACAAATCAGACACACAATTATTAAGTATATGCTCTCTCAGGATTGTGTTATACAGGCTTTCATAATCAGTAACTTTACTGCCATGTAACCACCCCTCCAAGGCCTTCACTGAATGGTCAATGAAATCAACCCAGTCTTGTGAAGACTCCTTTTTGGTCTCTCTGAACTTTATCCTGTACTGTTCAGTGGTTAAGCCATAACCATCCAGGAGTGCATTCTTAAGAACTGTAAAATTATTGGCATCACTTTCTTTCACAGTAAGGAGTCTATCCCTACCCTTTCCACTAAATGATAGCCATAGGATAGCAGCCCACTGCTTTTGAGGGACATCCTGTACAGCACAGGCCCTCTCAAGTGCAGCAAACCACTTGTTAATGTCATCCCCCTCCTTATAAGGGGGAACTATCTTGTGCAGATTCCTGGAATCATGCTCTTTTGCAGGATGACTATGGGGAATACTGCTGCTGCCACCATGGGTTTCTAAACCCAACTTCTGTCTTTCCCTCTCTATTTCTAAAGACTGTCTATCCAAATCCAGCTGTTGCTTCTTGAGCTTCAGTCTGGTTTGCTCCACTCTCAATCTATTGAGCTCCCTTTCTAACAATCTGTCATCAGGGTGGGTGGGAGGGACATTTCTAGATACAGAGGTATGATGGGAATGAACAGAAGGAGACCTGTCCCTTACAAGGGGCACCCTAACAGCTTGGCTACCAGCATAATGTGAGAGCACATCATCAGTATGATGTGATTCAACCTCTGTACCAACTATGCTAGACTGTCTAGTAATGGGCAGGCTGAGAAGTTTCTTTACTGAACCTTTTCCTGGGGGAGTCCCTGGATCAGATTGAGAACCATTAGCTACTTTTTCTACAGATTGGGCACTTATGGCCTTATCCTGTACTCTAAGCATATTAATTAACAGTTCTAAGGAAGGATTCTTCCCTACACTCAAACCTCTCTCTATGCAGAGACTCCTTGCTCCTTTCCAGCTAAGGTGATCATATGCAAGTTTGGACAGTTCAACTTTTTGCCCTGTGCCAGACATTTTTAGAGAGAGTTAAAGTGATAGACAAAGAGAAAAAAGTTTTCAGAACTTTTTGGAAAGACAGAAAAAAACTTTTTAAACTTTTAAGAACTTTTTGAAAGTTTAGAAGTACTTTTCAGCACTTAGAAAAGAGTGAAAAGAGGAAATGCAAAACTTTTTGGCTATGTGTATATACACTGACCTTGTTTTGTATATTTTTCTCTTATGAAAAGTACAATGACAAGAGTGGTAAGTAGTCTCAAAGCACTTATCACACCGCTGCACAACCAATGTAGGAGGCTGGACTGGCTTGTAGTGAGTACCAAGGGGTACTTGCACCTTGTACCAGGCCCAGTTATCCCTTATTAGTGTATAGGGTGTCTAGCAGCTTAGGCTGATAGATAATGGTAGCTTAGCAGAGCAGCTTAGGCTGAACTAGGAGACGTGTGAAGCTACTACAGTACCACTTAGTGTCATATGCACAATATCATAAGAAAACACAATACACAGTTATACTAAAAATAAAGGTACTTTATTTTTATGACAATATGCCAAAGTATCTTAGAGTGTACCCTCAGTGAGAGGATAGGAAATATACACAAGATATATATACACAATAGCAAAAATATGCAGTATAGTCTTAGAAAACAGTGCAAACAATGTATAGTTACAATAGGATGCAATGGGGAAACATAGGGATAGGGGCAACACAAACCATATACTCCAGAAGTGGAATGCGAACCACGAATGGACCCCAAACCTATGTGACCTTGTAGAGGGTCGCTGGGACTATTAGAAAATAGTGAGAGTTAGAAAAATAACCCTCCCCAAGACCCTGAAAAGTGAGTGCAAAGTGCACCAAAGTTCCCCTAAGGACAAAATAGTCGTGTTAGAGGGAGAATGCAAGGAAAACACAAATCAGCAATGCAACAACGATGGATTCCTGTCGGAAGGTACCTGTGGAACAAGGGGACCAAGTCCAAAAGTCACAAGCAGCTCGGAGATGGGCAGATGCCCAAGAAATGCCAGCGGTTGGTGCAAAGAAGCTCTTACTAGGCTGAAGAACTGTAAATACTGCAGGAACGACAAGGGCTAGAGACTTCCCCTTTGGAGGATGGATCCCCCACGCCTTGGAGAGTCGTGCAGAAGTGTTTTCCCGCCGGATGGACGCCAACAAGCCTTGCTACACGCAAATCGTGCGTTTGGCGTTTTTGGACGCTGCTGGGGCCCAGGAGGGACCAGGAGGTCGCAAATTGGACCTGCAGAGAGAGGGGACGTCGAGCAAGACAAAGAGTCCTCACTGAAGCAGGTAGCACCCGGAGAAGTGCCAGAAACAGGCACTACGAGGATGCGTGAAACGGTGCTCGCCGAAGTTGCACAAAGGAGTCCCACGTCGCCGGAGACCAACTTAGAAAGTCGTGCAATGCAGGATAGAGTGCCGTGGACCCAGGCTTGGCTGTGCACACAGGATTTCCGCCGGAAGTGCACAGGGGCCGGAGAAGCTTGCAAAGTCGCGGTTCCCCGCAATGCAGCCCAGCGAGGTGAGGCAAGGACTTACCTCCACCAAACTTGGGCTGAAGAGTCACTGGACTGTGGGGGTCACTTGGACGGTGTCGCTGGATTCGAGGGACCTCGCTCGTCGTGCTGAGAGGAGACCCAAGGGACCGGAGATGCAGCTTTTTGGTGCCTGCGGTTGCAGGGGGAAGATTCCGTCGACCCACGGGAGATTTCTTCGGAGCTTCTGGTGCAGAGAGGAGGCAGACTACCCCCACAGCATGCACAAGCAGGAAAACAGTCGAGAAGGAGGCAGGATCAGCGTTACAGAGTTGCAGTAGTCGTCTTTGCTACTATGTTGCAGGTTTGCAGGCTTCCAGCGCGGTCAGCGGTCGATTCCTTATCAGAAGGTGAAGAGGGAGATGCAGAGGAACTCGGCTGAGCTCATGCATTCGTTATCTAAAGTTTCCCCAGAGACAGAGACCCTAAATAGCCAGAAAAGAGGGTTTGGCTACCTAGGAGAGAGGAAAGGCTACTAACACCTGAAGGAGCCTATCACAAGGAGTCTCTGACGTCACCTGGTGGCACTGGCCACTCAGAGCAGTCCAGTGTGCCAGCAGCACCTCTGTTTCCAAGATGGCAGAGGTCTGGAGCACACTGGAGGAGCTCTGGACACCTCCCAGGGGAGGTGCAGGTCAGGGGAGTGGTCACTCCCCTTTCCTTTGTCCAGTTTCGCGCCAGAGCAGGGGCTAAGGGGTCCCTGAACCGGTGTAGACTGGCTTATGCAGAATTGGGCACCTCTGTGCCCAACAAAGCATTTCCAGAGGCTGGGGGAGGCTACTCCTCCCCTGCCTTCACACCATTTTCCAAAGGGAGAGGGTGTCACACCCTCTCTCAGAGGAAGTTCTTTGTTCTGCCATCCTGGGCCAGGCCTGGCTGGACCCCAGGAGGGCAGATGCCTGTCTGAGGGGTTGGCAGCAGCAGCAGCTGCAGTGAAACCCCAGGAAGGGCAGTTTGGCAGTACCAGGGTCTGTGCTACAGACCACTGGGATCATGGAATTGTACCAACAATGCCAGGATGGCATAGAGGGGGCAATTCCATGATCATAGACATGTTACATGGCCATATTCGGAGTTACCATGGTGAAGCTACATATAGGTAGTGACCTATATGTAGTGCATGCGTGTAATGGTGTCCCCGCACTCACAAAGTTCAGGGAATTGGCTCTGAACAATGTGGGGGCACCTTGGCTAGTGCCAGGGTGCCTTCACACTAAGTAACTTTGCACCTAACCTTTACCAGGTAAAGGTTAGACATATAGGTGACTTATAAGTTACTTAAGTGCAGTGTAAAATGGCTGTGAAATAACGTGGACGTTATTTCACTCAGGCTGCAGTGGCAGGCCTGTGTAAGAATTGTCAGAGCTCCCTATGGGTGGCAAAAGAAATGCTGCAGCCCATAGGGATCTCCTGGAACCCCAATACCCTGGGTACCTCAGTACCATATACTAGGGAATTATAAGGGTGTTCCAGTAAGCCAATGTAAATTGGTAAAAATGGTCACTAGCCTGTTAGTGACAATTTGAAAGTAATGAGAGAGCATAACCACTGAGGTTCTGGTTAGCAGAGCCTCAGTGAGACAGTTAGGCACCACACAGGGAACACATACATGCACACCTATGAGCACTGGGGCCCTGTGTGACAGGGTCCCAGTGACACATACATATAGGCCACAAACCTATGAGCACTGGGGTCCTGACCAGCAGGATCCCAGTGACACATAACAAACATACTGAAAACATAGTGTTTTCACTATGAGCACTGAGGCCTGGCTATCAGGATCCCAGTGAGACAGTGAAAACAGTGACAAACACCCTGACATACACTCACAAACAGGCCAAAAGTGGGGGTAACAAGGCTAGAAAGAGGCTACCTTCTCACATATCCCTGTTCCAATTTTACCTACTAACTCTAACATCCTACCATCAGAAACAGATGGCCCAGCACTCCAACGTATACTCCCTGGTAAGCCTGCCCCTAGACCACGAGGACCCGACCTACCACCAGAGGCTAACAGCCTCCTGGTGGTGTTGGCTGGTGTTCCCTCTCTAGAATTGGGTGAAAATGAGAACTATCACTCACTCAAGAGGAAAACCATTAAATGGTTGAATTGGAACAGACCTCTTCCAGCTCACCTCAACAATGAGATCATTATGGTAAGAAGGGTACCATGGTTGGGGAAGTCGGGGAAATCAATAGCAGGGGACTGTATCATTGTGTCTTTTCGAGACCCTGGAACAGTACTATACATTTGTGCTGGGTCAAATAGATCACTGGATTCTACCATACAGACTTTGCCAGTTTCTTTCTTTTTCCCTCCTATTTTCTTGCACCATGACTTGTCACAAGGTAACTGGACAAGGGTGGAACGAAGATCTAGATACAGGGGATATGCTCCACGTCCAGTTTATCGACCTTCGGAGACTCCCTTTTTGGACCATAATTGTTTTAACTGTCTGAATGGTCTGGATGGTGTGGACTGACTGCCTCCAAATCCGAACTTAAATCCTGTGACCTTGGATAATGGTCCCAGTAAACTGCCTGATCTGGCTGAATCCACTTCTGAAAATGACCCTGTTAGAGTAATTGGTGTAGTTTCTGGCTTTGGTACTGGCTCTTCCCCCCACTCCATCCCCGCAATCTGTTCTGTGGCTTCTCCAGCGCACATGAGACTAATTTGGTGGAATGTGGCTGGTTTAGCCAGCAAACTGGGCACCCAAGATTGGATAACTTACATTGAGTCCGGGGATGTTTGCATGTTCCAAGAGACTTGGGCAAGGGAAGATTATAACCATCAAGGTTACAAGTCATTTTCCATCTCGGCTAGGTGGGAGGGTAAGGGTCGCCCCTCTGGTGGACTCACAACTTGGGTGGCTTCCCACTTAGGATGTCAGGCTTCACGCCTACCGGTGCCATCAGATGATATCCTAGTGGTTTTATTAGCCTGGCCGAACCTAGCGAAACTTGCCCTGATAAATATTTACTCCAGGCCAGTGGGAGCTTCGCGTGAATCCCCCACTATAGAGGAGCTTTCAGTATATTTAGCGGAAATGCCAAGAGATATCCCTTACATAGTGGGAGGGGATTTAAATTCCCATTTCGAGCCGTTGGTCGGTCTCGTAGAGGGATTTCCCATGGAAGAAGAGTTCAGGTGGTCAGTACCCTCTGTTGTAGCACCTTCCCCAAAGGCATGGACGCCTGTGGCTTTGCAGATTACTGCTCTCACCCTAAAGCATGGAATTAGAGCCTGCAATGGACGTATTAAGTCTGATGTACCAAGCAAAACCACGTACAACAGAGTGGGAAGAGAGTCCCGCTTGGACTATGCTCTTGTACAGATAGTGAACTGGTCTTCTATCCTGGACTTTAGGGTGGTGGAGAGACTGGATAGTGACCATAACGCCCTTGAACTCGATCTTAGCCATCCTGGGCCAAAGGCCTCCATAACAACCATGGGGGAGTCCAAACCTGAACTACTATTAGACAATAACAGGAGAAGAATCAGGTGGGATAAACTAGCTACGAGCCAAGTGAAACTTTCGAAGCTCTACGCAGGTTTAATCCCCATTTTGGAAAAAGTGGGAGAGCTAGCCAACGATGTGGGCAATATAGTCCACCATGAGAAATTATATCAGGCTCATGAGGACCTTATAAAGGGAGCGGCCTCTGAGCTTTTTACCAGGGTCCAGAATCAGAAGAGGATCCAACAACATAACTCCTTATGGTACAATGCAGTCTGCAGGAAGGCAAAGGGAGAACTCCTCAGATGCATCAAGGAGGGAACAGATAGAGAGAAGCTGCGAGAAAGTAGACGGGTTTATAAAAAACTGGTCATCCATGCTAAAACCGAATGGGAGGAGAACCAGTGGGAGGAGCTTACCTCTTCCCTCGCAACAAGAGACCACCGAATGTTTTGGAGAGTAGTAAATGGGGGGTCGGGGAACCTCCATTCGGCAATAGAACCAAATATTGCAGCAGGGGTGTGGCAGGCACACTTCCAGTCTCTCTACAGTTCCGAGCAGGGAGAAACTAAGATTGATTTCGGTACTGGACTGGTAGAGTATGGCGGGGACTTGATAACAGTGGGGGAGGTGAAGGTAGCACTAATGGGACTTAAAGCTGGAAAGGCGCCAGGATTGGACGGCCTGCCCGGGGACCTGTTCAAGCAGGAGCCCGGTGTTTGGGCCCCCTATCTGGCTGCAGTGTTTAATGGAGTTTTGTGTGGCATGGAAATTCCGAGTACTTGGCTGGGGGCAGAGGTGGTTCCTATATTTAAAAAGGGCTCGCCCCTGCTCCCTGCCAACTACAGACCAATCAGTCTAATTGACGTGTCACAGAAGCTGTTTGGCAGGATACTGCTGAATCGGCTTCAGGACTGGGTGGAAGAAACGGGTGCCCTCAGTCCGTATCAGGCGGGATTTAGAAAGGGAGTTTCTACAGTGGATCAGGTTTTTCGTCTGAACGTTATCTATTGGAGGGCAGCAATATTGGAAGGGGGTAGTTTATACACTATATTTGTGGACCTGAGGGCTGCGTTCGACCTCGTGCCCAGAGGGAAACTCTGGAGTGTTCTGGCTGAGATGGGGGTCCCCCCAGACATCCTGATAACTTTAAAGAGATTGCACCATAATAACTATGCCCGGGTCAGGTGCGGGAAACACGGGGAATTAACGGACAGATTCCCCGTTGACAGGGGGGTTAGACAGGGCTGTGTATTGGCACCGACCCTGTTCTGCCTCTTCGTCAACGGGGTAATCGCCCACCTCAATGGAACTGAATACACTGATGCCCCAAAATTGAATGGCAGCAGGGTGCCTGCAATCATGTTTGCAGATGACACCCTGCTGCTGTCCAAAACCCCCATGGGGATACAGAGGATCCTTGATTCTCTTGTGGCTTTTTGCACAGATAGGGGGTTAGAAATCAATGCTAATAAAACCAAGTTTATGGTTATGAACCCAACCCCAAGATCACGCCCGAACCCCTTACTGGGAGCTTCACGTTTAGAGAGAGTCTCCACCTTTGAATATCTATGTGTAACGTTGAATGAAACCATGTCCTGGGGAACTCACCAGACTAGGGTCAATCTTAAATTAGTGCAGACCACTGGCGGCATTGCTCGGTTGATGAGAAGCTCCACTGGGGCCGCTTATCCAGATATACAAGGCACAGGCTAGAGGAGCTCTGATGTACGGGGCGGAACTGTGGGGTCACACAGTTTCCTGCAGTTTGTCTATAACTGAGAACAACTTCATTAGACAGATAGTAGCACTCCCGTCCAGTACTCCGCTCCTCCCCCTGAGGATGGATCTGGGTCTGAGACCAATAGCAGATGAATTAGGTCTCAGACCCATAGTCTTCTGGCGAAGGCTATGGAGCACCGAAGAACTCTCTTCTTATAGGGCGGAACTGAGGGAGTTTTTAACCCACCCTAAAGCTTTACAGATCCCGTGGATAAAATATATAAAAAAGTCCTGTATGGGATTGGGCCTCCCTGACCTGTGGTCGGATCCAGCTAACGCCTCACTAAGGATCCCACGAAGAGCTTTGGTCAGTGCTTACCACGAGCAGAAATTAGCTATGGCCCTAGACTGCAAGAATGAGGGGTCATTAACATCTGTATTCGCGCAAAGCAAGGACTCATACCACCTGGAGAGGGTTCTGGATGCTATGTCTCCTGTGCTGGCCAGGAAGCTATTTCTCCAATGGAGATATGGCACATTGCCTCTGCGATCTTACACCTGCTCCTGGTCAACACTGCCATCTACCAAGCTATGTCCGACATGTGTGGGAGCAGAGGAAAGCGATCTGCATGTGGTCTTGTTTTGTCCAACTTACAAGGCCGCCAGGAAATATTGGCTCCTACCACTTATTAGAAACCTTGGTTTTAGGGAGTACCTCCCGGTGTACAGAATTTTAAAAACTGATGTTTCAGGTCCAATTGTGTTTGCACTAGCCAAATTCCTTACCAATGTCTGGCATATTCGTACCCGTATTTTAAAGTTGCAGGCTCCTATCTAACTTTAAGTTTTATTTTAATTGTATGGTCTTTTATCTGATGTGTTTCCTGTTTACTTTTCCTTGATGGTTTTACATGCTCATACGTGTGTTTTTTTGTGTACATCTTTTATGGCCAAATTGGCCGAAATAAAGATCAATTGATTGATTGATGTAGCATAAGAAAATAGTATATTTTCTCAATTACTATGTTTTGTTATTTTAGTTGCAACGCTTAACTTTTTACTTTTCTTGATCTTCCAATTTGTGAAGTTGAAATGTTATTTTATAAGTGTACATGCATTTCTTCTTCATTGTTGAGACCAAATGGGTCCACCATACTCAATTTTCATTATTGCATCAATACCATAATAGATTTCTGATTTCTAATTAATGTCACAGTATTTCATTTGGTATCTAGCTACAGCATAACTCACATGTTTCATTTTCATTGCTTAGTGCCCATTTATTTTCTGCCAAAAATATAGGACACACTAGAAAATCCACTGGGCAGACCAATCGTATCATCTTGTGGTTCCCACTATCAAAAGGTCTTGATCTATGTGGATCATTATTTAGCACCCTTAGAGAAGAATTTGAGCTCATATGTAAAAAACAGAGAAGATTTCATAAGGATATTAACCAATACTACTTGGAATGATGATTCTGCCCACTGGGCCTTGTGGGATGTGGGTGCAGCATTTTTTTTAAATTTTATTTGGCCACAAATTAGCAAAGGATCTATAAATCCACTGCAGTATTTTTAAACAGGGGGGCACCAGTGCTGTGAAAAAAACAAATCCCCTGACTGGGGCAGAAACAGAATGGCAGTATAATTTAATTAATAGGGGAGGGGACCCCAACCCCCATGGGGCATATGCTATTGAATGGGAGCCAAGCATCCTTGATCATGCGGGGAGCTCATCCTCTGGGCTAATCGCTAAAGTAAAGTGGAGTGGGCACACAGCTCCCTTCTGGAGCCTTTTGGAGGCTTGGGCCTCCATCCCATGGGCCGATTAGCACTAAAGAGAGTGGGTATGTAACCTCACTGCTTGAGCCTCCATAAGGCTCTGGGAACCCCATCCTGTGGGGATGATATTTAAGTGAAGGGGAGGGGCTAAATGGCCCAAGAGACCCCATCCTTGGCACGGCTCTTAGACAGTGTCCTGGGAACCCTAACACATGGGACACCACTGTTCATGGACAGGGAAGTCTAACCTGCTCCCCTCCACCCTCCACGTGGGACATGTTATTGGATGCCCCAATTATTAACTCACTCAAGAACTCAGTTACAAGGGGCCAGATGTGTGAACCAACCTTTTTGCGACTCTCTATTTGAAAATGTTTGTGATTCGCAAATAGCGAGTCACAAAAGGACATGTACAGAGTCCCTTTCGCAAACGTTTGCAATTCGGTATGGAGTCGCAATTTGCGACTTCCTCAGCAATCGCAAATAGCGACTCCAGGTTACAAATTGTGACTCCAGGTCATAAATAGAGAGAGGAGTGATCCCAGACATGTAAAATGCTTCCTGTGGCATGGCAAGGCCCTCAAACAAAAAGAAGTGCTTTCCATATTGAGCCTGTCAAGTTGTCACGGTGTGTAGGAGTGAAGTGCTGGAAAACTACTAAGCTTTGGAGTGGGACAAGCATAGGAAAAGCAAATAGAAATGACCAGCCCACAGCCACAGAGTGAGACACCTGCAAGGAAGTGAAATTTAAGTTTGGAGAGAAAGATACTGATAGAGGAGTGCTGCAATCATCGCAAGCAGTTTGGCCTTGCATCCCAAACTGTGCCTGACAGCCAGAAATGTCAGATCTGGAGGGAAATCCAGTTGACAACAAATGCTGTTGGATTTGCCCAGTGCTTGGTCGACAAAATGAGGAAGAAGTGGTGTGACTTCCGGTCACGTACCAAGGAACGTCTGTCCATCCATCTTTGTGATTCCCATGCATCACAAATGGTCCATTAACCCTGCCCCTTTCTAAAACACTGGAGACAATGGTGGGGACTATGCTAGAGGGAGAGGCTGTTGTGGGATTTAGCAGCCTGGACAAGTCAGCATCTTTAGCAAGGAGAGGTAAGTGTTGTCCAGTCTCACTGTATGGTAGATGAGTGTGTACCTAGAACAGAGACAGGCAGATTAGCAGTGCTCCATCACACAGCAACAGTAGCCATCATAGTGCATCATAGGACTTGTAAAAAAAAAAAAAAAAAAAAAAATACACTCAATTACATACATTTATTGAACTTTAAATGTGCAACATAAATTGCATTCATACACCACACAAAAAATAGTTTTTCATTTCATCCAATAGATGCACGTGAGGATGCAATATATTCTTCAATTTGTGAGGCAGATGAACACATCCCAATAGATGATGAAGGAGTAGTCATTGGGGATAGTGACCTTACGACAACATATGCTCACTCCATCAATGCAACATACACAGCACAGCCACCGTCATTTGCTGTCAGTTGAAGATTTGGATCCCATCCAGACACAGAACACCTTCCCAAGTCAGGTTGTCTCCCCCCCAAACCCTACATACAGCAGTACGTGCACATAGGCATTGAGGATGGCTGAGGCGCATACACATTCAGGATCACATGCCAGTGCAGACCAGGAAGGAAGGTGTTTAGATCTGAAGGTATCCATGCTTCGCACTTAGTGCCTGCAGCACAAAGAAATGAAAGGGGTTAACAGAAAATTACATGCCATGTGGCATACCTTGTCCGTGGGATTCAAGTTGATGGCAACAAAAATGGAAACACTGATGTCATAGACAGGTTAGGCATTTAGTTGGCAGAGAGCAATAGCAACAGGAGGCAAAGAGGGAGGAGCAGTGATGTGTGCATAGGTGCCTTGACTACTGCCATTCAATGCCTGCCACTTGTGACCTCAGCCTTATCCATGCACGAAGTGCCATTTTAAGACAAAATGAGTCGGTACAGTGGATATGTGGCATGGGCCCTTAGCCAGATTTCAACTGCTGTGGAGGCCATACACTGAGGCTAAATTGGTGGTAGGGAGGTTGAGCAACAACAAGAAAGTGAGCGTATTCCAAGTGTCAGCTAACTCTTTGCTACAGCAGTAACAGTGCTGCGCCGCCTTTCTACCCACACCCCTGTGCCTCCACATGATGTGGATGACCATGATGCTTCCACACAAACAAAAAATTTGTGTTTGGCTCCCGGGGGTCATATTTAATAATAATGTTTTTGTGGCAGTGTAACCAACCCATCTACAGCACTTGAGACATTGGTGGAGACTACAGTAATGAGAGGGGCTTTTGTGGGATTTAGCAGCCTGGACACATCAGCATCTGCAGCAATGAGAGGTAAGTGTTGTCCAATCTCACTGAATGGTAGATGCATGTGTACCTAGATCACAGACAGGCATATTAACAGTTCTCCATTACACAGCAACAGTAGCCATCATGGAGCATCATGGGACTTGTAGTAAAAAAAACAGAAAGATGCACTCAATGACATAAATGTATTTAAATTTACATGTGCAACATATATGGCATTCCCACAACACACAAATAATAGTTTTTAATTTCATCCAATAGATGCATGTGCGGATGCGGATAGTGACCTTATAACAAGACATGCTCACTCTAACTATGCAACATACTCAGCACAGCCGCCGTCAGCTGCTGTCAGTTGAAGATGTGGATCCCATCCAGACACAGAACACCTTCCCAAGTCAAGTTGTCTCACCTCAAACCCTGCATTCAGCAGTACATGCACATAGACATTGTGGAAGGGCTCAGGCACATACACCTTCAGGATCACATGCCAGTGCAGACCAGGAAGGAAGGTTTTTGGATCTGAAGGCATCTGTGCTTCACATTTAGTGGTTGCAGCACAAGGAAATTAAAGGGCTTAACAGAAAATGACATGCCATGCGGCATGCCTTGTCCATGGGATTCAACTCGATGGCCACAAAAATGGAAACACTGATGTCATAGACAGATTAGGCATGCAGTTGGCAGAGAGCAATAACAACAGGAGGTGCAGAAGGAGGAGCAGTGATCTGTACATAGGTGCCTTGACTACTGCCATTCAACACCTGGCACTTGTGACCTCAGCCGTATCCAGGCACACAGTGCCATTTTAAGACAAAATGAGTTGGTACAGTGGGGATGTGGCAAGGGCTCGAAGCCAGATTTCAAATGTTTTGAAGGCTACACACCAAGGTCAAATTGGTGATAGGGGCGTTGAGCAACAACAAGAAAGTGAGCGTACTCCAAGTGCCAGCTGCCTCTCTGCCAAAACAGTAACAGTGCTGCACCGCAGTTCTACCCACACCCCTGCACCTCCACATGATGTGCATAAACATAGTGCTTGCACACAAACAAAAAAATGAGTGTTTGGCTCCCGGGGGAAATATTTAATAGTATTGTATGGATGGCAGTGTAACCAACCCACATTTTGCTTTATGTTGCACTCAAACAGGTGCAAATTTGTGGAGCACGATGCATTTCTCAAACCTCACAATAACGTTTGATTTCGATGCAAAGTATTGTGTAGTCAATTTCATTCTTCTGGGTGACATGAGCATGACTTACCTTGCACAGTATTGTGTGGCAATGTGTTCCCTCTGTCGCCTCCCCTCCGCTGCTCGACTCTCCTCCATTGGTAACTGAACTGGGGGGACAGATGAATTTCCATAAGAAACAGGAAAGCATACTTTGTGACACCCCTCCTGCACACCACTCACATCCTGGTAACTTTCACTGGCTAACAAGTGTAACGAGCAGAACCCCTGTGCATGGGTGGGGATACCATATCTGCACTGCATAGTGGTTTCTAGATGTGGCCTTAACAACTCAATAATGTTCAGTATGACATTGCTAATTAGCCAGTACTGGGCATATATGTCCTCTGTCTTATTAAAGAGAGTCTGCCTGGTGCGAAATATCCTTCCTTGTCTCCATCTACTTCCTTGCTGCAGAGCCAGAATGCACCTCCTCCTCAACAACATGTCAGCCATTGTGGAAAGGCCTGATGCATTCTGGGTCCCTTTTTATACTTTGCACCAATTTACCATCTGTTCTAGATTGGTGGTAAATTACATGTGCGAACCTGCAATTTGCAACACTCTCATACATGCAATTTGCAGTCAGTATTTGCAAATTGCAAATACCAACTCGCAAACCAGTTGCAGACCAAGTCGGTATTTGCATGTGTCTGTGATACTTGCAATCCGGCCCATTTTTGAGTCGCAAACCGAGCTGCAACCGATCAATCCCGACCAAGACGGCTTAAGGAATCTTTTCTTTTGAAACAATCAACACGGCCTAAGGAATTGCAAACATAAACCACAAATATATTTGCCAGCAGATTTTTTTTAACGTTTGTGCTCCTGTGATTCCACTTTAAACACTACAGAATTGATGTACAATAATGAATGGAGAGGGCCTAGTGCTGTAAAATAATTTACACAGGAGCTTCACATCAGCCTTACATGGTCCATGAACAGACAAGAAATGGAGCTTCACCCTTAAGATGCTGTTAGGGTTCTAAATCCATCATCTGGTCTAATTATTAGGCCTTGCAATCAGAGAACACAGAGACCAGGGCCCTGATTTACACTTTTTGGTGCAAAACTTCACTAACACAGTTTTGCACCAAAAAGTTTAGCACCGGCTTGCACCATTTCTGTGCACCAGCCGGGTACCATATTTATTGAATGGACCAAATTGCACCAAAAAATTACAACAGGAAGGATAGAGTCAAAAAATTACTCTAACCTGCCTAGAGTCATTTTCTGATGCAAAACTATCCATACCACATGACCACCACCCTAATGGCCAGCACAGGGGACCTGGGTCCCCTGGGCGTGGCCATTGCACCCAGTGCCATGTGGGGGGCCCATTTCAGGGCCCCCAATGACATCTTAAGTTAAAAAAAAGAAATACTTACCTGTACTTACCTATACTTACCTGGGATGGGGTCCCCCATCCTCCGCTATCCCTCTCGTGTGGGTGGGGGTGTCCCTGGGGCATGGGGATGGAACCTGTGAGCTTATTCCATGGTGTTCCACCATGGACATAGGCCCACAGGCCACTGCCCTGACCCAGGCGTCCAAAATTGGTGCAAAGCAAGCTTTTGTTGACTCCTCCTTTCTCCCGTTCTTGATTTTAGCAGGGGGATAAATATGGCGCTAAGGCCATAGAGTCATTTTTTGCATGGGAGTGCCTACTTTGCATCTCATTGACCCAAAGTAGGTTTCCACGTCCCAAAAATGACTTTAACTCCATAAATTTGGCGCTAGACGGGTCTAGCACCAAAGTGTAAATATGGAGTTAGTTTTGCACTGAATTTGTGTCCAAAAAAGAAATGACGCAAATTTGGTGCAAAACAAGTATAAATATGCCTCTAAGTTCACCCCCCTTTTAGAGCGTCCATAAATATCTTTAGCCAAACTTTATACGTGATGTTAATGGGAATCTGTGGGCATTAGGGACCATGAACTGAGAAGAATGTCCAGCACCTCCTTCTCTTGCCCCAGAATAGAGTTCCTGGAGGCTTATTTCCATGAAGTGGCCCACTCGTCCCTGCTCACATAATGAGGTATGCACTCTTATGACTGGGCATTTATTCCTACATCATTTTTTTACTAAACTATTTTCTGATTGAGATTACTTTCTAACACCTCACTTTAAACCCACCTAGACCCAGTCCAAACTACATTGGCAATTTTTGATGTTTTCAGAAGTCTTTACAATCTTTGCAGATGTTATTGTAGGATTCTTGAGATCCACTTCAATCCAATTGACCATGTCCCCACACTCCATTTTTGCCCACCATTTTGGCTGATGTCTTGTGTATATTGAGTCTACAGGTGTAGCTGAATTGAGCCCATTGGTGCCTTCAGCAATATTTGATTAGTGCCCAGTGAGTATCCACTAATTGTACACATTGGCATCCCATACAATGGCCTCCTCATCTCTAACACTATATTTTCTGTGCTCTCTTTAAGTTTTATAGTTTTCTTGGGCTCATCTATTCCTGTTGATGATCCTGGCACCTATCTAATGGATTTAAAGGTTGCCAACTAGTTCTATGGACCCAAATTGTTTGTGTAAGAGCTGTGCTGTTTTTACTTAATACACACTTTGATCACATAGTGTCACACATGTGTATCACCTGTTCGAGAGCACCTAGCACATTTCCCACCACACACCCTCCGATAAGTCACATTGCTATTAATGTTTTTTTACACCATTGAAAAAATTGATCTTTTCATGTATTTTTACATTACCATAATATCTACGGTCTTGGAGCCTCTGCTCTTTATGCATATGCCTACACTGCTGCAGGAGTTCTCAGGAGACTCCACATAGTACAGAACCTTTATACTTAGGGACTGGAGTATCATCATCACATTATAAATAACAAAAATAAAATAGTTTGCACCTGAATCTCCTTGGTCTACTAATTCTCCACTAAATATACCATTGGATCATAACTCAAACATCAGGGAGCAGGTAAGAAACACAATAGTTACAATTATGGTAGCAACATTGTTTGCGATGTAAGAGGGTCTACTGCCTCCATCTTACATATCAGTGACATGCAATTCACGGGCATGTGACTCCTGAAGGCCTAGATCCATGCACCACAACAGATATTGTGCTGTCAAGTGGCAAAGGTGCTAATTCCTAGCCCTTTCCCCACATCATCACCACGCCTACTAGGATGTATGCAAGGGGGCACATATAAGGTAGGGGCTGTGATCAAATGGTGTTTAAGTAATGTAGGAACTGAACACTGTCACATCTCAGGGTGATTGCTGCTTTGCCTGCACGGTGCATGTGACAAGGGGGGGGGGCATCTTTGGTAACTATGGACCTTCAGTAATTGTACAGGGATTGTAACCAATGTTAGAGGCAGAGCCTGCACTGTGTATACATGGGATTATGTCCTGGCATTGCCATTGGGCACAACCCTGACACATGATGGGCTGTACCTCACTCATGGCACACACACTTTGGCTGTGGAGTGCGCTATGGGTTACCAGACAAATGAAGCAGCTATGGGTGCTAAATCACTATCCAAACATATATGACCCATTGTCAGGATATGGAAATTATATGGGACAATGCACCACTAAAAATAGTCTTGGTGGAATGTCTGCAGTGTGTGTTACGCTCCCTATATACATAAGATGCACACTTTTCACACAAATCTGTTGTTTTGACACATGCCTACAACAATTCCAGATAAACATGTGAAGACTGATGTACTGGTGTATATCTTAGGTAGCAAAGGGATTGCTAGTACCAACAATGCTTGACATGTGTCAGAATGGTTGCCTATTATGCTCTGTATAACAACATCACACAGCACATAGCAATATAAACCACTCATTGTCACTTACGGGAACAAGAGCAAGGTAGCAATAGTTACAAATTATCCCATACATGTTTTGGGCTCCAACATGGCAATCAGGTGTGGGATGAGCAACTATGCCCAGCAATGTCCTAAAATGTCAGATACCCATCCGAAAAATCAATGGGAGTAGAAGTAGCCATATATGTTGCATTTGACTAATGAAAAAAACAACACTGAGATGATTTCGCACATCACCATCATTCAGTCATGGTAAGTTGAATCTAGGTTGTGTCATGCTGGAATAAATGCATACCCATGTTTAACGGAGGATGTGGATGGACAGCTGAGGGATACCCACCTATACTTGCAAATACAACATGGGAAGTCACTTGGAGACAACACAAGTGCTTTGGCAGGTGTAATGTCATGTGTGTGTGTGGCACTCAATACATATCACAAATACTGGCAATGGGACAGTAGCTATCATGTAGCCAGTAGTAGATGTGTACATCTACAATTCACACAAGTCACATGTTGCATCCTGTCCATGTATGACCAGACAATGTTGCTGTAGACCATGTCTATAAAGTGCAAGCAACCTAAAGAATGTGAGCAATGTAGGAGACACTATGGGCCTCATTACAACATTGGCGGACCGCTACCGCCGCCCGCCAAGCTGTAACTGCCGTGCGGCCGCCAATCCGGCCGCAGTCCCGCGGTGCCCATTTGGACATCCCTGCTGGGCTGGCGGGCGGAAACAAAGTTTCCGTCCGCCGGCCCAGCGGGGATGTGGGCTGCAACATGGGAGCCGGCTCCAAATGGAGCCGGAGGTGTGGCGGCCGTGCGACAGGTGCAGTTGCACCTGTCGCGCTTTTCACTGTCTGCACAGCAGACAGTGAAAAGCCGCATGGGGCCCTGTCAGGGGGCCCCTGCACTGCCCATGCCAGTGGCATGGGCAGTGCAGGGGCCCCTGGGGGCCCCACGACTCCCTGTACCGCCAGCTTTTTCCTGGCGATTCAGACCGCCAGAAAAAGGCTGGTGGTCGGGGAGTCGTAATCCCCTGGGCAGCGCTGCAAGCAGCACTGCCCTGGCGGATTACATCCGCCGGGGCCATTGTGGCGTTAAACCGCCGGCCCCGGCGGTGCGACCGCGGTGCTACCGCCGCGGTCATAATACGCCGGGAGGCACCGCCAGCCTGTTGGTGGTGCTCCCGTCATTTTGGCCCTGCGGTTGTAATACCGCGAGGGTCATAATGACCACCTATGTACCTTACAAGTAATGTGGTAAAACATGGAAAAGCAACACATATAGACTAATACTGACTGTGCAATACATCAATGTCTACATGTGAACATCCAACATATGTACACAGAGGGCGGCCAGGTCAGCACATAGCCCAGTCATGTTTGCCATTACCATAACCTGTTAGTTGCCCATTACATGCCAAAATGACAAAAGGCAGTGTCAGATAACAACATATGTCCCATGGCACGTTTCCAAAATCGAAGTCACAACAGTGATACAACCCCTAACCAAGCTGCCCATGGAAAATACTAAGGACATCAAATGATGAGACATGTCTGTACGAAAGTTGGCCTGGCATGTTACCCTTATTTTTACATGTATGTCAGTTTGTTTTTGCCTGTCTCACTGAGATCTTGCTAGCCAGGACCACAGTGCTCATAGTTTGTGGCCTGAATGTGTAACCCTGTGTATTGAATAACTGTGTCACTGAGGCTCTGCTAATCAGAACCTCAGTGCTTATGCTCTCTCTCCCTTTAAATTGGTCACTGTAGGCTAGTGACCACTTTTACCAATTTCAATTGGCACACTGCAACACCCTTATAATTCCCTAGTATATGGTACCTAGGTACCCAGGGTATTGGGGTTCCAGGAGATCCCTATGGGCTGCAGCATTTCTTTTGCCACCCATAGGGAGCTCAGACACATCTTTACACAGGCTGCCACTGAAACCTGAGTGAAATAATACACACATTATTTCACAGCCATTTTACACTGCACTTAAGTAACTTATAAGTCACCTATATGTCTAACCCGCACCTAGTGAGGGTTAGGTACAAAGTTACTAAGTGTGAGGGCACCCTGGCACTAGCCATGGTGGCCCCACACAGTTCAGGGCAATTTCCCCGGACTTTGTGAGTGCGGGGAAAACCATTACATGCATGCACTACATATAGGTCAATACCTATATGTAGCTTCAAAATGGTAACTCCAAATATGGGCATGTAACATATGATAATGGAATTGTCCCCCAATGCCAACTCTGGTATTGGGGTGCCAATCCCATGCATCGCCGGAGCTCCACTATGGACCTGGGTACTGCCAAACCAGCTCTCTGGGGTTTTCTCTGCAGCTACCACTGCTGCCAACCCACAGACAGGGTTCTGCCCTCCTGGGGTCTGGGCAGCCCAGTCCCAGGAAGGCAGAACAAAGAATGTCCTCTGAGAGAGGGCGTTACACTCTCCCTTTGGAAATAGGTGTTAAGGGCTGGGGAGGAGTAGCCTCACGCTGCCTCTGGAAATGCTTTGAAGGGAGATGGTTCCCTATGTGAATAAACCAGTCTACACCGGTTAAGGGATCCCCCAGCCCCTGCTCTGGCATGAAACTGGATAAAGGAAATGGGAGTGACCACTCCCCTGTCCATCACCACCCCAGGGGTGGTGCCCAGAGCTCCTCCAGTGTGTCCCAGACCTCTACCATCGTGAATCCAGAGGTGTGAGGGCACAATAGAGGCCTCTAAGTGGCCAGTGGCAGCAGGTGAGGTCAGATACCCCCCCTGATAGGTGCTTACCTCTCTAGGTGGCCAATCCTCCTCTGAGGGCTATTTAGGGTATCTCCTGTGGGCTATTCCTCAGATAACAACTTGTAAGAATTCACCAGAGTTCCTCTGCATCTCTCTCTTCGCTTCTGCCAAGGAGCGACCACTGACTGCTCCAGGATGCCTGCAAAACTGCAACAAACTAGCAAGAAGACTACCAGTGACATTGTAGCACCTAATCCTGCCGGCGGCACCAAACTTCACCAAACTTCAGCTTCACTGGTCCTCTGGGTCCCCTCTCATTGTGACGAGCATGGTCCCTGGAACACAGATGGTAGATCCAAGTGACCGAGACTGTCCAGTGGTCCAACTGTCCAAATTTGGAGAAGGTAAGTCCTTGCCTCCCCTTTCCAGACAGTAATCTTGTGTACTGAGTGAACTGCAGCTGATACGGCTTTTGTGCACTTTTGCAAGGAATCCTTTGTGCACAGCCTAGTCCAGGTCTCCAGCACTCTGTCCTGCATTGCTCAACTTGCTGAGTTGACCCCCAACTTCATGGGACCCTCTTTTGTAGTGTTGAGACAACTGCAGAGCTCAGTTTTCTTGAACCTGTGTTTAAGTACTTCTGCAGGTGCTGCTTTCTTGTGCATGGGTTTTCTGTATTGCTGAGAGCCCCCTCTGTCTCCTCTTTCAAGTGGCAACCTCCTGGTCCTTCCTGGGCCCAGGCAGCATCCTTTTTCTTCAACCGTGACCTTTGCAACTAGCAAGGCTTGTTTGCGTTCTTTCTCCAAAAAAACAATGCTGAATCCTCCAGCACTCCATGGGACATCTTCTGCACAAAGGAGAAGTTCCTAGCACCTTTGGGTGTTGCAGAATCTTCAGCTTCTTCCATGCAGAGGCAGCCATTTTGCACCTTCATCCAGGGTTTAGTGGGCTCCTGCCTTCCCGGACACTTTTGTGACTCTTGGACTTGGTCCCCTTCCTGTACAGGTCCTCAGGTCCAGGAATCCATCTTCAGTGCTTTGCAGTCTGTTGTGGTCTTTGAAGAATCTCCTATCACAAGTTTAGTGTGTTTCTGGGGAAGTAGTATCACTTTACTCCTACTTTTCAGGGTCTTGGGGTGGGGTATCTTGACACGCTTAGTGTTTTCTTACACTCCCAGCAACCCTCTACACACTACACCAGGCCAGGGGTCCCTAAGTGGTTCACATTCCACTTTCTTAGTATGTGGTTTGTGTTGCCCCTAGGCCTATTGCATCCTATTGTATTCTACAGTGTTTGCACTACTTTTCTAACTATTTACTTACCTGATTTTGGTTTGTGTATATATTTTGTGTATTTTAGTTACCTCCTAAGGGAGTATATCCTCTGAGATATTTTTGGCACATCTGGGTTGAGTGACACCTGGGCTTGTGCATTCTTTCTAGATAGCCACACACAGCAAGAGCTTAGGTATGACTGGTGGGCCATCCACAGTCTGATGGGCCATCATGGGCAGGATGTGAGGGAGGAGCTGACACTTACACCTGAATAGGCTGTATCCGGCACCCACAGAAAGGGCTGCATAGCCCCCTCTAGTGAGTCTGGCGCCAGGGCAAGGACTCTGTGCACTCCAAAGCCCTCTCTTTGAAGTCTCCCATACTTTAAAGGCACAGCTGGATATAAGTATTGGACCTCTAACATCACCACTTCAGTACACTTCTGGACCTGTGGATACTCTGCCAAGAATAAGGACAGCTGTGCTGCTGAAAGGAGACATCTCCTCTGCTGTGGGATTGACATCTGCGCATCACCTCCTCTGCTCCCCACATATCCTTAGACAGAACCAGGATTAAGGTACTGTATTTCAGCGGCCCTCACTGAGCCCTTGTAGGGAGTCCATGTTGCATTGTGGTTGGCCTGAACTCTTGCCTTTGTTCCAGTCCAGCACAACCAGATTTTCCAAGTAAGCGCTTATTGCTTCTAAGTGTATTCTTTAAAAAATCATGACTCAAGTTTTATTTTTGGGGATTTGTGTTATTTTGTTTGTGTTTTATTTATTAAATTATTGAATTAAGCTCTATTTGTTTAACCGTGTGTGATATTGTTTTCTGTGGTGTTTTAACTGTTTTACTGTATGAAGTATTGCACAAATACTTTACACATTGCCTCTAAAGTTAAGCCTGCCTCATCTGCACCAAGCCACCAGAGATGGAGTACCTGACTTACCCTGAACAGGATTGTGGTTTCTGCTTGGACAGAATGTGTTATAAGTTAGCAAACTTTATACTGTGTAAATATCTGGAACTTAGAACAGTTCTATGTCCTGTGTTCCAGCTGCAGTGCTAGCATTCCAGGGATGCGTGTTGGCAGCTGACTGGCTGAGGGATAGCCACATTCTGGTTTAGGGCATGTATTTTAAATAAAGTACAGTTTCCCATATATTCGTTGCAGGATCTGGCTTTCATGGTACAAGCATTGAAGATGTTTACCTGGAAGCAAAGAAACATCTAGAACATAGGTTTGCTAAGGAGATAAATATAGTGATGAACAGGAATACATTTTATCCTCAATCACAAAGTGAGGAAGAGTCAATTGATGACTTTGTCTTCAAACTAAGAAAACAAAATTAAAATTGTAAATTTGGGGCAATGATTGATGAGTTGGTTTGTGACCAACCGAATATACATTGTAGAAGCAAGAAAATTATTGAATTACTTTCGACAGCTAAAAATCTATCACTCAAGGTTGCCATTGACATTTCCAAAGTTGTCGAACAATCTGAGCACTGTATTAGAGAAAAGGAAAAGCAGAACAACAATGGTGGATCAGCTTCTATTGTAGGAAAGGCAGACTCAGACGTTGGAGCAGTTATGAAAATGGATAGCAGTTTGCCGAAATCTAAACATCAGTCAAAGTCATGTTATTGTTGCATTAGGAACTTTCACACTGCAGAATATTGCAGATGTATAGCCATCAATAAGGTCTGCAGGAAATGTAGGCAAAAGAGGCACTTTGTAGCTGTTTGTAAATAAGAGAACAAAACAAGAATAGCCACAATTGATTAAGTAGTTTTAGGAGTAGAGCAAACTGAATAAAAATCTTTGTGTGGGAAGTAAAGATATCAAGCAAGGAAGAACCAAAAGACCAAAGGCAGACTTTGTGAATCAAAAGACCAAAGGCAGACTTTGTGATTAATACGAAAACTGTGGAAATTACGATAGAGTCAGGCTCTATGTCATTCTCAAAGAAATGTTTGTTAAACATTGTTAAACATTGGTCAGATATGAATTCATCCCCTGAGTATATCAACCTGGGAGGTTATCAGGGAGAAATAATTGAGTTGATAAGATATATGGAAGTTACCATAGAGTTCTATGGGAGGAAACTAATGAGAAAGGTAAATGTGGCTGAAGATGGAACACCCATATTAGGTTGGATGCATCAGTAGGCTCTCAACATTGTAGTAAACCCAAGGGCACCTAACGAAGAAATGGTAGTGAAGGATATTACATTGTCAGATGTCCTAGAAGAGGTGTGAAAAATGTTTAGAAAAAAATTGGAGTATTTGAATGGTTACATCCACAAAATAGTGCTGAAACCTGACGCCATACCTATGCAGCATAAATTATGAAGGATTCCTTTGGTAGCTTGTGCTCATTGAAAGTGACGTAAAAAGAAATTATGTCTACTCATGTGATTGAACCAGTGGAAATGTCAAGGTGGATCTTGCCAGTGGTAATTACTGAAAAGTCTGATGTGAAATACAGGTTTGTGTTGATCTCAGGTCACTAAACCAGAATGTGGTGGGTGACACTTACCCACTGCTGAACATAAACAAATTTATACTAGCTTTGGGAGGTATTTTTCCTAACTGGACCTGAAGAATGTCATCCATCAAATCAGACTGCATGAGGAATTCAAACCTCTTTTGGCCTTTATCACAATAAAGGGCATATTTCAGCTTACTCACATGCCTTTTTGTTTATGTTCGGCAGTGACCGTGTCCCAAAGAATGATGAGTGAATTGTTTAAAGGGATGAGCAATATTCTGTATTTTCAGGAAAATATCATAGCATTTGGTGATTCGATACAACAACACAACATGGTTCTCAGACAAGCTATATAGATAATCTAAGATCCTTTTTAGGTCTTATTGAATACAAGTCTAAATTTGTTCAAAGAGTTTCTGACAAAACAGAGGGGGTCATTCTAACTCTGGCGGGCGGCGGAGGCTGCCCGCCAGAGTTCCCCCCTCCAGAATACCGCACTGCGGTCAGCAGACCGCTGCGGTTATTCTGTGTTTCCCGCTGGGCTGGCGGGCGACCGCCAGGAGGCCGCCCGCCAGCCCAGCGGGAAACCCCTTCCCACGAAGAAGCCGGCTCCGAATGGAGCCGGCGGAGTGGGAAGGTGCGACGGGTGCAGTTGCACCCGTCACGAATTTCAGTGTCTGCACAGCAGACACTGAAATTCTTTGTGGGGCCCTCTTACGGGGCATGCAGGGGCCCCCAGGGGCACCACGACACCCCATACCGCCATCCTGTTCCTGGCAGGCGAACCGCCAGGAACAGGATTGCGGTTTGGGGTGTCTGAATGGAGGATTCAGCAGGGCAGCGGAAAACCGGCAGGAGACCGCCGGTTTTCCTCTTCTGACCGCGGCCAAACCGCGGCCAAACCGCCGCGGTCAGAATGCCCTGCGGGGCACCGCCAGCCTGTTGGCGGTGCTCCCGCCGACCCTGGCCCCGGCGGTCAAGGACCGCCGGGGTCAGAATGACCCCCAGAATATCTAAGGTTGTTATTAAAATAAGGAACCAGTTTTGTTTGGGGAAAAGATCAGCAGGAGTGTTTTGAACGTATAAAGAAGTAGAACTGTAACACTGGTATTTTAACACCATTTGATACTAAGTTGAAATCAATTCTCACTGTGGATGCTAGAACCAGAGGAGTAGGAACAGTTCTTTCACAGGTTCATGATAAACAAAAAGAAAGTGGTGGCATTTGCCTCTAGAACACTGACCACCTCCAAAAGGAATTACTCAGTCATTGAAAGGGAGGTGCTTACAGCAGCCTGGGGAGCTGGCATTTTTAAACTTATTTGTGGGTACCAAATTTGTATTATGAAAAGATCACAAAAATCTAGTGAAGATTATTCTTCCAGGAGGGGCTGGTAAAAGGTTTGCCAGATTGGCCAGACTTGCAGCTCATTTACGAGAATATTGCTAGACATTGAAACATATTCGAGGTTAGAGGAACTCTCAGGCCAATTGTTTGTATAAAATGTCTTTAGATTGGCGTGTGGTGGATATGCTGTCTTGGCTAAGGAGACAGAAGGGGCTGTAGCTTCAATACAAGATGTGATAGGTGTTGAGTGAGCATGCATGATCACTAAACAGGAGTGGATAAATGAAACAGAGTTAGATTGTACACTAAAAGGAGTCAAACATTGAATATTGTTGGGTACCAGGAGGGAGAGTTCTGTAGCTGTACCTGTCATGCCTTAAATCAGGATAGCAGATGAATTTCTATTTGTAATGATGTTGTGATTGTGAGGGGAGAAAAACCTGGGTCTACATTGATAGAAACTGCACATGAAGGTCATCTGGGGCAAATAAAGACAAAGAAAAGTTTGAGAGCTGATTGGTGGTGGCCTTGAATAGATTATCAAGTGGATAAATGGTTTGAGAGATGCAGTATATGTAAGGAAGGTGAAAAATGGTTGAGGGTAGGAACTCAAGTGAACTTGGGACAAATGTATGATTCTGAGAAAGCTTGTCACACATTGTCTTTGGATTTTATTGGATCTATGAACGAGGTGAGAACGGAATTGAGGTATGCCATGGTGGTAGTTGTTGTTAATACTAAGTGATTGATAGTTAAGTTTATGAGAGAGATCACTACCAGAGCAACCATTATTTGAGTTGAAGGACGTCTTCAATGAGAAAGGAGTTCCATCAATTATTATAACAGATAAGGGAACATAATTAACATTCCTTGAAATTAGAGTATTCTTAGAATTGCTTGAAATTAAAGACAATCATACCCTGTTCTATAACCCATCGGGCAATGGAATGGTGGAGAGGGCTAACAGGTTGGTTAAGGGAACAATTCAAATGGCAGCGAAGAGTGGGCAAGATGTTGAGAGAATGATCACAGAAATGGTACGGGAATATACAACAAGCGATCACAGAGTGACAGGCAAAACTCCATTTGAGATGATGTGAGGGATGTTGCCAGGGACCAAATCAGTTCCAGCCTGGATCCATAAGGGTAGGAGAAAGGAAGGTCAGAATGGAAGAAGTTTGATGAAGTTGAAGGGTCCATTCAAGATTGTGCGTGCTCATAGTTTCTTTGTGTCCCAGATAATGGTGAGAAATGGAACAATAGATGTGTGGCCTTGTATCAGAGAGGTGGTCAATGAGATGTAGGAAGAATGGTGCAAGAAAGCGATACTTACATGTTGATGTAAGATAATGAATTGCATTGTCTTACACATACGTGTGTGTGAATGGGATAGAGGAGATGTGGGGTTGGAATCAAATTATTTAAACCTATCTGGGGAGGTAATGAAGATGAACCAATTGGTGGACGCAATGAGGAGTAGGAGAAATTGTTATCCCCCTACATACTTAGAAGATTACATTTGTTGAAATGTACTACTCACATTTTAGTTATTGTAGGATCATGATGGACAAGTAATGCCTTCATGTCATTTTTCAAACGTTTAATCAATAGGTGTGCATTTGTTTCTTTAGGGATAAAGGAAGTGTAGCAATGCTTTGTAACTTTGATTATGTTTGTACTAATATTTGTTCATTCAATTCACTATTTGTAAAGGAGGAAGATATGTTATGAGTTTGCATGCTGTATGCTGTGTGTAAATATCTGGAACTTGGAACACTACTGCGCCCTGGGTTCCAGCTGCAGATGTAGCATTCCAGGTATGTGAGCTGGCAGCTGACTGGTTGAGGGATAGCCTCACTCAATTTCAGACTACTGTGAATTGAGAACATCATATTGAACAAGCACTTTCTTGTAACTAATTGTAGTTTCCTCTCCTGTTATTCATACCTAGACTTTCGATTTATGCTCACTGTTTGCCATCAAAGTACTTTCCAGGCAGGCATCATGTGCATGATGTATATGTTGTTAATGTAACTTGTACTGCAGAACGAGGCAAAATAGATATATTATGCCATCTCTACTATTAGTTAGGTTGTGCCTGTGGCACATGCAAATGTTCCATTATGGTATGGGACATGCGTATGGTAGTGTGAAAAGGATGTATAATATAACCTGTTGTTGCATATATATGATATATAAAAATTCTAAATATGATAAAGGAAATGCCACCTTCTTATTTACGAGGTTCTGCACTATTTGTTGGAGGTGAGGTGGCATCATTCTTATCAGAATGTGGACCATACATGTTTACCAAGTGAAGTTTAGGAATTTTATTTTTTCCACTTTGTGATCTGACATAGCAAGTCCTCAAGAAAGGTGTAATTTATGGTGTTAGGAGAACGTATTTCATCATTAATCATTCCACATTTGCAATGTTGGCTGAAGTACATTTGTGGCTGGTTGATTACAAAAATCCTGGATTGTGTATTTTGCTATAATCAAAGATTACAGAACCTTTTGCATGCCACTTCCTTAAAGCATGATGTTAGTGTAATGCAAGGACAAATAATAATTGGATAAATATTGTAAAGGATAATATCACTCCTTATAAATAATCTTCCCCATGCAAATTAGCTTTCTCTGTGGCCTAGTATACAAAAGAGCTGGCAGCAGCTAAACGCCACCGCTAAATATTTTCTCAGACTCTGATAGACGTGTTTATGTATCTAAAATGATATATTATGAAAGAGTATTGAGACAAGCAAACACCTCTTTGATTCTGTTGTCAATGCAGTTCACATTTCGTTTTGTGGGGATGTTTGAGATGTGAAGAACCTCTTCTCACCCTCTGCTGTTTCATCCACGATTCAATCTGTTTGAATATTTAACAGACTTTTAACCAAGTGACAAGTGTCTCTCGTGAGACCCTCAGTCCTGTTTCTGTTACTATAACTAATTTCTGTTCTTTCTCCTTGGAGAACCCAACAATCACAATCACAATGGGGACAGGTAGATGATGCGTCAGTTGACTGTATAAAGGACAACAAACCCAACTAGTCATAGATGAGGGACATCTGAGAGGTCAGAATCGGGAGATCATTTTATGATAAGTTCTGGAATAGAGTGCTTGCATCTCTCTTACTGCACAATTCAAACTGATTCATTTTTAATTTTTCACAGAACTTACCGCTTCTCAGCTAAAGTTAATAAAATCTTCCCAGATGCTCCAGCCTCCCATCCACTCACTCAATCAGCCCTGCGTATTTCGAGCATATGTTGTTGAGCTGACCTCTTTTGTCCAACTTTTGGAAACAAATTCTCTGAGCACTTGCAACCTGTATGGGCTTGATCTTACTGAAGTCTTAGGGGCAAAAGCACTGGGGACATTCAAATGACCTAAACACAACAGAGAATCATCCCACTATAGAGATGTAGGCCTTCACCTGGTCAAAACGGCAATCACTACTCTATGGAAAGCAACATGTTTTTATTAAAATTAGTACTGTACGTGACACAATAAGACAGTACATTTTTCCGTGGTATCCTCAAAAGGCAATATACCCTCTTTTTGAGGTTAGATATCATCCCATTCCCACCCTGGTAAACATTTTCATAAAGCAGAACAACCTCAGTCCCCACTTAAAAATCAGTTCAGTAACAGTGAAGGTTGCCCAACATCACAAAAACATGTATTGCAAAACCTAAACAGTGAACACATTTGAAATCAAACTTCAATGCAATAATGAACAGCGGTAGCAGTCAACCACACCAATACTTCTCCAACAAGGGAACCCCCACCCACACCTCCCTCTGGGGGGGAGGGGCAGAAGGAACAATCGCCTTACAGCCCAACAGTTTGGCATCCCTAACTAGATGCCCACATAGAAACATGGTTTCTCCCAAACTCAGCGTGGGATCCATCTCCCCACACCTCCACAACAGATGCCCCTGGCTCCAGATCCTGGGAGGCAGTAGGGGCCATCCACTGGCAGCTGCACCCCCACCAAAGTGTCCAACCTTTTCCATGTAGAGCTCTAATTTTGTTCAGCATTTTTGTGAGTATGCACTGCACGGAATCATCTCTCCTCCAGCACCCCCACTGGTGTATGTGTACCACCCATTTCTGAACAGTCAGTGACCTGGGTTGAATCCAATGAATAGCTTCATGTCACTTAGCCAGCACCAGCCCCAGGAGGGCAAACCTATGTCGCATTTTGGCCCCATGTCTAGGTGTCTGGGGCACCCAGAGTAATCAGTGTTTGACTGAGAATTTCACCGGTACATGTATGATCTCTCGCAGGATTAGTAAGACACCTCCCTAGAATCCCTGTAATTTACACCAGTCCCATGTCACATGGAGGAAGGATGGTGGATCCAACCCACATCTAGTGTAATCAGCAGACCGGACCCTTTAATTCCATGTAATTGTTGTGGAACCAGGAGTGGTGCAAATAATAAAACGGAGTGACCTTGAACAGCGCAATACTAGCCATGTCCTTGACTTAAGCAAAGGCTCTCTCCCAGTCCCTCTTGGAGAGTGGCCAGGGCAGGTCATCAGTCCATCTGTCTTGGACCTCCGTCAAGTCCGTCTGATGATTTTCCTTAAGAGCCTTGTAAATATGGGATATCGAACCTTGATTTGAACCCCGGATGCAGTAGCCGTTGCAATGTCTGGGACTCCGTAGGCTTGACAGGAAAATCTGTCCAGATCTTGCAGATTATTCGGGACGTCTTTGCATACAGCAAAAAGAGCACTGCTGTAGCTAAAACAAATCCTGTGCCTCCTCTACTGTGAGGAATGTGCCTTTCACATACAGATCACTGGCCATGTTGCAGCCCCTAAAACCACTGCAACATATCCATCACTGATTCTATAAACCTGAAGGGCATTAGCCCTCGGAGAAACAGCAACCATGCATAAGGAGCCAGACACAACACCCGTGTAACCATGTGCTCCCAGGCTAACGTCACTTGTCAGACAATAAATGGGTATTCACTAGGGATACCTGCCCACTGCATAAAGTGAGAAACCCCACTACCCCAGAAGTTTCTTCTCCTTGTTTGGACCATCTGAGCAACACTGTGCTGCGTATTGCAGAAGATCTGCAAAATAAAACACCTGCAGGTCAGGCAGCCCCATGGCCCCTAGATCAGTGCCCAATTTCAGGATGACCAATCTTATTCCACTCCTTTTATCAGCCCATATGAGGGACACCAGGAGTCTATTTATTTTGGCAAATGAGGATTTCAGAATACTATACATTTTATTCTTCAGGGCATATAGGCAGCTGGGAAACAATCTCATTCTACACACGTCAACCCCCCCATCACTAACAGAGGAAAGTGAACCCAGAAGTGAACTAACACCTTCAGGCCCTCCAGATCCTCACGAACCCTACCCATATTGAGCTGGTAGAGGCCTCTAAAGTATTTGACTCCTGAATCTCCAGATATTGGAAGTGGTCCTTTTCCCATCTAAGCTCAGTCAGGGGGAGACTAGTCAGATTCGTACATGCCAGCACAGCTGGGGGAACAGTACTGTTTTATGTTTGTTGACCTATAGGTCAGAAACTGCACCAAATGTATGCATGATCTGATGCAAGACCCCAACTGAAGTCTCTGGGTGTCTGACATAAAGGAGCGTTTCATCCCATAAAGTGAGACAACATAAGTGGTGCCCCCCAACTCAATACCGCACTCAGTCATTTCTCGACAGAGCTGAATCGAAAGTGGCACCATTGCCAAAGTGAAGAGGAGTCGTGACATGGGGCATCCTTGTCTCGTGCCCCTCTCAGTATGTATGCACTCCAAAACCACATGTCCAATGCGAAAGCGTGCGACTGGCCGAGCATAGAGCAGCTGCACCCAGGAAAGAAAAATCAGTCCTTGTCGCATTGTCCATAGTACTTCCCAGAGATAATCCCAATTGAGAGTGTTGATCGCTTTCTCAATATCTAAAGCTTCAAACGCAGCCTCCATGTATTCATCAGCTACAGAGTGCAACAAATGCCAGAAGCTCAGCAAATTTATCTGGGTCCCTCTACCTGGTATGAAACCACACTCATCACCATGCACGAAGTGGGTTACCACTCCTCACAGCCTGGTCGCAAAAGCTTTCCTGAGTATTTTAGTGTCAACTCCTACCTTAGACAAGGGTCTATATGAGCCAGGGGCTATATAGTCCATTCCTGGCCATGGGAAACATAACAATCTGGTCCTCTCACATGGATTGTAGCAGCATTCCACAACTCCTTACCTCCTGAAGAGTCTCCAACAAGCGGGGGACTAGCAGCTCAGAAAATGCCTGGTACTATGCCACTGGGAGCCCACCTGGGTTCTGCATCTTAAAGTGTGTCATCAATCTGACTGCTTTCCATAGTTCCTCCATCAGGAACTCCCCCTCCAGTCCCCTCATTGGCTCCCCCTTAAGCTGAGGAAGCATCAATCCATCTAAGAAACGGCAGGTATCTGCTAACCAGTTTCTCTCCTCTCTATAGACAATTGCTAGGTTATCCCATAGGAGGAGATTGATGCTAGTCTGCCACCCTGTAATTGTGCCAACCACGGACTCAGCAAGAGGATCCCAAGGGGCAGGTGTTCCCTTTTAAGTAACCATGCCTGAAAGACTCCTGAATTATCACCCTCCCTATGTAGCAGTTGATGATAGTCTCGCCAAGCCAGGCAGTCTGATCTATCCCAGGTCTCCCTCATTGCTGAAGAAGTAAGCCAGACCACTGCTACATAACCCCTGCTACCCACAACACCAAATGACAATCCATGTCTCCAGAGGCATCTTTGGGGGATGCAGCAGACAGCAGCCACAGTGCAGACACATTGGAGTGTCCAGGCCAATTCGGTGCCAGTTCCCAAGCCAGTGGGTGAGAGGATGGAAGCTCAGACACTGCCACCACAGCCCCACGATGAAACCAGGAGAGCCTAGACAGCTTCATTCGAGTCATTGATTGACCTCCACCATTGCACAGGACCTTTCAACACTCCACCCTGTTCTGCAGTGAAGCAGGTTTGGCTCTCCATGAGCCCTGGATGAAGTCAAGTGAGGCAGCAGCATTATACAAAAGGAGGGGACCTCGTGCATAGAAATTCCCTCCAAAGCAGTCCCTAAGTATGTCTCCTGGGAGCTAGATGAGGAGGGCGGAGAGGACAACTAGGATGTCCCTCAGATAGCCGCAACTCCTTTGGCATAGGACTCCACAGGCAGTGAAGGCCATTCACGAGTACCCCAATCCTTGGCCAAATAGAGACACTGGTCCCAAGAGCCTCACCTCCTGTCAGTTGCTGGGATCTTAAGTGGTGTGCAGTGGTAGCAAATGGCTCACCTTCTGGGAGGATGTTGTTGTTTGAGGGCCAAAGAGCAACTCCCAGATCAGGATAGTGCCCCCCCCACTCACACTCACCATAGGTCAATGGCCGATCACCTTTGGGAGCAGTTCCCTGGAAATTCTATGGGGCAGAGGACTCAGGCCACAGCCTGCCTAGATCAGCCTGCCATCTCAAGGCAAGGCCAGTCACATAAGAGGGTCACAAGTCCAGCCCCAAAATGAAGGCATCAGAGGCTCCTCTGCAGATTAAAGTGGACAGCAGGGGTAATTATCAGAACCCAGTCCCCCCTGTGCCCCTGAACATACAGGCTATCAGACCGCGAGCAACTTGCACGAGACTCAACTCCCATCTTTCCTCCTCCATGTGGTGTTCTATAGACTGCTGCTGCCTCCTCGGTGAGAGTCAGCTACTTCTCCTGACCCAGAGACTGTGGCTCTGCACTTGCCCAAAGTGCCATACTGCTTTTTCGCATTCCACCTGGCTCAGTCCCCAGTCTAATTCAGTAGTCACTGAGCCCCCCCACAAAGCCTGGGCACAATCACTGGCCGCACAACCCTTGTGCTGGCCAGTTTTTCAAAGCCTCACTAGCGGTCCTCCAAGCTCAACACATCTGCAGGCCATTACACAGTCACCATCTTTGATTTGGAGAAACAGAACCGTGCCACCATTCCTTCATGTAGCAAAAGGGTTTACAGGGATCACCACAGCAGTGGCGATTCTCCAGGGGGCTTTTTTTGGTGGCCAAAAACACAGATGATGTGGGATTACCAGAGGCCATGACGGGAGCTCAAAAAGCTATGTCCCTCCCTCACTAGCATCCTGATATAGAATTGTGTTGCACTGGGTCCCAAGTGGAAAGAAAAGCACTGCACTGGAAAGAAAAGGAATATCTCCGTAAGCACACGATTGCCATAGAATGGGATGAGATCAAGACTGCTCTGGGGGAAGAGCCCAGACACACTACCCCCTTGAAGATGTGATGAAGATCCTATGTGGGTTAGGCTTCCTGGTTGGGGAAGAATTGTTTCCGAATCCTATTCGTATAGATCCCTGATAGTATTTTCCTTTGTACTCCCAAAACCACAGCCCAGTATTGCTCCTGAGAACTGGGCTATAATTACACTTCGTACCCATCACATGCAGTTTTGGGATTTTAAACCTGTCACCACCCTAACAATCATGGGTTCAGAACATAGGCTCCTGATACTCCCAGCATCACCCCCACGGTTTCGTCCTTTCCCATGCACAGACCACCAGCTACGTCTAATTCCCTCAGTTGAAAAATAATCATTTGAAGGCTATGTCCATTGACCTTGAGTTTACTCAGCATATTTCTTTCTGTATAATTTACAATGTTTACATATGGTCTGATATCTCGACCCATTCATTCAGTACTTTGCATTCACTACACGCATACATTTCAGCTTCTTCTAAATATACACACATGTATCTTGTTCTTTGTCATTTCTGATTCGCAATTTTTGTAACTATTTGTTAGCAAACTAACATTGTAATGTTCAGTAAAACACACACGCACATATATATAAATATATATTTATTTATAGATAAATTATGGTATACTTTATCCATATGCCATGCTACCCAATGTGTTTTTTTTTATGTGTGTATGTTCCATAAGTCACATCACTCTGAGCAATACAATGTCAGGGACATATTTCACAATATGAAATAACATTACATTCCTTTAAATAATATGTTTACTGTTTTAAGATTTTAAAGACATTTTAAAACATATGGCATATATTAGATGCGAGATCAAGTCCACATTAAAAATACCTGCTGCCGAGAGCAAGAACAGTTGTTAGATCCTAAACCTTATTTATAGGCCTGGACTGTAGGCCAGTGAATTTAATGGGGCCTTTAACGAGGATGAGGGCCCTTAACAACTGTTATTGACTGACAGAGAAAGGCTATAAATCTGTTAGACCTTTCCACCCACTGGGGGCTGAACGTTCCTTTATAAAAAAGTGAGTACTAGGTAGATAATCAATTAATGTTGACGCGGATTTCTGTTCCAGCGGCTACCGGACCTTAGCCAATCCATTTTCTTCAGTGGAGCTGCCAACATTCTACAGTCCAGATAAATAGTTATAGAAGGTACACCTCAAATGAGAGGTAGATAACACTGTGATTCCTGAAGCTATGATGGTATACTAAGGTATCATAGCACGTCCAAGCAACACACATGTACTAGGTTACAAAACTGAAACATGCTTTGTTTATATGTCCCTTATAACAATGTGCATTGGAAAATGACATAACTGTTTTACAATGAGGCATTGTTGGCAGCAAGATGATTACTTGCATAGTGGCTAAGAATTACCTGATTGATTTCAATGTGACGTGTTGTCACCTGGAGTGGCTTTGAATATATTTGTACCAACCATAATGCCTTTCTTCATGAGGCTCAACGTGTGTCTGTTAATCTGACATTCAAAGATTTTACGGGCACGGCAGACAATGAGTTTCAAGTTCAAAGCATCCATTCTAGTTGCCTTAAGTATGGAACTATATTCAGGATATTGATACTAGAGCATATCTTAATTTCATTTACAAGTACATTATGTAAGTGTGTTAATTTATAGCCTAGATGTAAATTGCTGTAATGAATAGAAATTGTTCACAGCATAATTTATCCACCTTTGCCCTCCATGTGCCTGATTCCACATGATAGAAAAAACGGTAAATAAACCTACTCAATCTATGTTGCTGTGTCTTCTTCAAGATCTATCAACCTACTCACTGCAAAGTTGTGGAGTATGGAACAGACACTTTCGTTTTGAAGATCACTTTTAGATTGTACAGTCGCTTTCAATCTGAGAGATCCAGCCAACGGAATTTTGACTTCCTGATCCCAAATCTTCTTTCTATGACTCATATAATGTTTTGTTGTGCTACAATGTATAACAACTCTGGTGAATTATGACCTGTACCAAATGACTTAATGTATCAGGATCCCCTATATAAAAGATCAGTTACAGGTTAGTTAGGTTGCACAGTAACAATTACATATATTTAACATGTACACCTGTGTAGGAGGCTGGCCTGGTTTGTACTGGGTACCAAAGGTTCTTACACCTTATACCAGGTCCAGTTATCCCTTATTAGTGAAATGGAGTCACTGTCTAGAAGCCAGGCTGTCTAGGAGTAGTTGTAGCTGAGCAGCCCAGGCTTATCTAGGAGACATGCAAAGCTCTTGCAATACCACTGTAGTCACACAGTACTCACACACATGAAAGAAAATACTCAGTTAGAGACTATACTCCCTTAGGAGATAAGTAAAATACACAGTATATACATTGGAATGCGGAAATAGCTGTAAAAACAGTTAGAAAACCGTGCAAATAGTGAAAATCACAATACGTTGCAATGGGCCTAGGGGAACACAAACTATATACTAAAATAGTGGAATGCGAAAGTCGGTTTCCCACCTAGGCAAGTGTAGTGTGTAGAGGGGCACTGGGAGTGTACAAAAACACCAAAGGTAGGTAATAGAACCCACCCCAGAGCCCAGAAAAACAGGAGTAAATCACTGTAAGTTTTCTAGAACACACAAAAAAGTTGTGAGATAAGATTATGCAAGAACCAGAAGAGACTGCAAAACACCAGCAACGGTTTCCTGGACCTGTGGAAGAAGGGGACCAAGTCCAAGAAGCACTGAGGAGTCTAAGGAGAACAGGAGCTGCTGCTAATCCGGATGAAGGTGCAAAAGAAGAACCACCAGTGAAGAAGAACAGTCAGTGCTGCACCCAAGAAGATGGATGCAGGTTCCTGGTTGGTGCAGATGATGTCCCACGGCGGATGGATGATTGCAGTCTGGTTTGCATTGCTGGATTCCGCCAACAAGCCTTGGCACACACAAAGATTGAGATTAGCAGACATTGGCGCTGCCCGAGACCAGGAGGGACCTGGTCACCTCTACCCAGGAGGGAGAAAGAGAGGGTGCTCTAAGCAATTCGGAGACCCCTCAGAAGATCAGGCAGCGTGCACAGGAGTCTCACAGCAAGGGGACAAAGAAGGTGCAAATGGAGGCCCATGCAGAAGCACACAAAGGGATTCCACGCCGCTGAAGAACCACTCAGGATGCTGTGCATCGCAGGAAGGAGTGCTGGGGGCCGGAGCTGTGCTGTGCACGAAGAACTTCATGTCTTGCGTGGGGAGGCAAGCTCTTACCTTCACCAAAGTTGGACAGCTGGACCTTAGAACCATCAGGACAACTTCAGTCCACCACCTGTGTTGCTGGACCCATGGACTTCATCAGGAGAGGGGGCCCACACCACCGGTCATCACTGCAGAGAGGTGCCTGCTGAAGCAGAGAAGTGACTCCATCACTTCGTTCTTCTGGAGCAGGCTGAATGCAGGCAGTCCTCGGAGGATGCACAACCTGGAAACAGTTGCAGTTGCTGGAAAGAGCAGAGGATACAAAGTCGTCTTTGCTTCTTTGTTGCAGTTTTAGAGTTCCTGGATGGTCCAGATGCAGATGCAGAGGATCCCTGCTGAAGTCTTGCAATCCAAATCTGAGGAAACACCCAGGAGAGAGACCCTAAATAACCCTGAAATGGGGATTGGCTAGCTACACAGGTAAGTACCGATCAGGGGAGGGCTCTGACATCACCTGCTAGCACTGGCTACTCAGATGCACCCAGAGTGCCGCACAACCTTGGAATCCAAGATGGCAAAACCCAGGGACACTCTGGAGGAGCTCTGGACACCACCCCTGGGGTGGTGATGGACAGGGGAATGGTCACTCCCCTTTTCTTTGTCCATTTTTGCACCAGAGCAGGAACTGGGGTCCCTGAACTGGTGTGGGATGGATTATGTAAGGAGGGCATCATCTGTGCCCTTCAAAGTATTTCCAGAGGCTCTGGGAGGCTACCCCTCCCATGCCTGTAACACCTATTTCCAAAGGGAGAGGGTTAACACCCATCTCCCAAAGGAAATGCTTTGTTCTACATTCCTGGGCTTGAGCTGCTCAAGCAACAAAAGGGCAGAAACCTGTCTTTTAAGTGGCAGCAGCTGGGGCTGACTGGAAAACCTCAGAAGGCTGGTATGGCAGTACTGGCGGTCCACTGTCGAGCCTCCAGAGTGCATGTAATTGTACAACCAATACCAGAATCGGTATTGGGGTACAATTCCCAGATGTTAGACATCTTACATGGCCATATTCAGAGTTAGCATTGTGAAGCTAAACAGGTATTGACCTATGTACAGTGTATGCTTAAAATAGCCTCTCCGCACTCACAAAGTCCTGGAAAATTGTCCTGGATGACTTATGGGCACCTCTGCTAGTGCAGGGGTGCCCTCACACACAGATACTTTGCACCCAGCCTTCAGGGCTGGAAGGCCTGACATATAGGTGACTTATAAGTGGCCTGATGCAGCGTAAATGGCTGTGAAATGATGCATGCACCATTTCACACAGGCTGCAATGGCAGTCCTGTAGAAGCCTTTGCATGGGCTCCCTATGGGTGGCAAAAGTAATGCTGCAGCCCATAGGGATCCCCTGGAACCTTAATGCCCTAGGTACCTAAGTATCATATACTAGGGACTTATAAGAGGGCACCAGTATGCCAATTTGGAGTGAAATCCTGAGCTACCAGTATGTAGTGCTCAATTTAGAAACAGAGAGAGAATGAGCACTAGGGTCCTGGTTAGCAGGACTCCAGTGACACAGTTAAGTAAAAACAGTGAAACATACTGACAAGCAGGCCAAAAACCATAAGCACTGGGGTCCTGACTAGCAGGATCCCAGTGACACAGTCAAAACACACTGACTTCAGGCAGAAATTGGGGATAACATGCCAAAAAGAGGGTACTTTCCGACATCATTACAGTAGATTACCATTACAACCATGTTCTAATCTTTTCTTGAGAACATTATCGTAGGTTATTATATAATGACATGTATGTAAGCACTAGATGGACTCTTTTTCAAACTGACACAGGCAATGGCACAATCTGACAATGGTAACCCCGAAAATGGTCATGTTCTTTGCATCCACAGCTGGCATTTCCTGAGCATCTGCCCACTCCCGACTTGATCGTGACTTTTGGACTTGGTCCCCTTGTTCCACAGGTACTCTCGTCTGGAAATCCATTGTTGTTGCATTGCTGGTGTTGGTCTTTCCTGCAGAATTCCCCTATCACGACTTCTGTGCTCTTTGGGGAACTTAGGTGCACTTTGCACCCACTTTTCAGGGTCTTGGGGTGGGCTATTTTTCTAACCCTCACTGTTTCCTTACAGTCCCAGCGACCCTCTACAAGGTCACATAGGTTTGGGGTCCATTCGTGGTTCGCATTCCACTTCTAGAGTATATGGTTTGTGTTGTCCCTATCCCGATGTGCCCTCATTGCATCCTATTGTGACTATACATTGTTTGCACTGTTTTCTATTGCTATTACTGCATATTTTGGTATTGTGTACATATATCTTGTGTATATTTGCTATCCTCATACTGAGGGTACTCACTGAGATACTTTGGCATATTGTCATAAAAATAAACTACCTTTATTTTTAGCATATCTGTGTATTGTGTTTTCTTATGATATTGTGCATATGACACTAGTGGTACTGTAGGAGCTTCACTCGTCTCCTAGTTCAGCCTAAGCTGCTCTGATAAGCTACCTTTTCTATCAGCCTAAGCTGCTAGACACCCCTATACACTAATAAGGGATACCTGGGCCTGGTGCAAGGTGTAAGTGCCCCTTGGTACTCACTACAAGCCAGTCCAGCCTCCTACAGTGACCACTTTTACCAATTTTAATTGACACACTAGAACACCCTTATAATTACCTAGTATATGGTACCTAGGTACCCAGGGTATTGGGGTTCCAGGAGATCCCTGTGGGCTGCAGCATTTCTTTTGCCACCCATAGGGAGCTCAGACAAACCTATACACAGGCTGCCATTGCAACCTGAGTGAAATAACGCACGTTACTTCACAGCCATTTTTCACTGCACTTAAGTAACTTATAAGTCACCTATTTGTACATCCTTCACTTGCTGAAGGTTAGGTGTAAAGTTACTAAGTGTGAGGGCACCCTTGCAATAGCAAATGTGCCCCCACATAGTTCAGGGCCATTTCCCCAGACTTTGTGAGTGCGGGGACACCATTACACACTTGCACTATATATAGGTCAATACCTATATGTTGCTTCACAATGGTAACTCCAAATATGGCCATGTAACAAGTCTAAAATCATGGAATTGTACCTCCATGCCAAATCTAGTATTGGGATGCGAATTCCATGCATTCCCGGGGCTCCACTATGGACCCCGGGTACTGCCAAACCAGCTCTCTGGAGTTTTCTCTGCAGCTACCGCTGCTGCCACCCCACAGACAGGGTTCTGCCATCCTGGGGTCTGGGCAGCCCAGTCCCAGGAAGGCAGAACAAAGAATTTCCTCTTTGGAAATAGGTGCTTTACAGGTCTTCAGGTCCAGGAATCCGTCTTCAGTGCTTTGCAGTCTGTTATGGTCTTTGCCAAATCCTCTATCACGACTTTAGTGTGTTTCTGGGGAAATAGGAGTACTTTACTCCTACTTTCCAGTGTCTTGGGGTGGGGTATCTTGGACACCCTTAGTGTTTTCTTAAACTCCCAGCGACCCTCTACACACTACATGAGGCCTGGGGTCCCCACGTGGTTCGCATTCCACTTTCTTAGTATATGGTTTGTGTTGCCCTTAGTCCTATTGCATCCTATTGTATTCTACAGTGTTTGCACTACTTTCTGACTGTTTTACTTACCTGATTTTGGTTTGTGTGTATATTTTGTGTATTTTACTTACCTCCTAAGGGAGTATATCCTCTGTGATATGTTTGGCACATTGTCACTAAAATAAAGTACCTTTATTTTTAGTAACTCTGAGTGTTGTCTTTCCTATGATATAGTACCTATATGATATAAGTGGTATAGTAGGAGCTTTGCATGTCTCCTAGTTCAGCCTAAGGTGCTCTGCTATAGCTACCTCTATCAGCCTAAGCTGCTTGAACACTACTAATCTACTAATAAGGGATAACTGGACCCGGCACAAGGTGTAAGTACCATTGGTACCCACTATAAGCCAGGCCAGCCTCCTACATTGGTGGTGAAGCGGTGGGATAAGTACTTGCAACTGCTTTACCACTTTGTCATTTGTGCTTTTCATAAGAAAACCATATTCTAAATACTTAGAAATATACACAGTTAACCTAACCAGTCTTACTTTCCTTTTTAAAAAGTTTCTAAAAAGTTTCAGAAAAGTTTGAAAAAGATTTTCTCTTTTCTTTAAGTTTCGAAACTTTTTCTCTCTCTCCTAAACTCTTTCTTTCAATTATGTCTGTAATAGAGGCCACTCCCAAAGTTGTGCAGACAACTTATTACAATTTAAACTTTAAAAGTTTGCGGGGTCTCTGTATAGAAAGGAATTTAGGGATTGGTAAGAACCCTACCAGAGAGCTACTTCTTAGCCTTCTCCTTGAAAGTGACCTGAGTCAGTCTGTTCAAACCCAGGATCAGGAGGTAGAGGAGGGGGGTACCCAGATAGAATTAGGGGAGGGCCCTGAGGATTCTGGGGAGGGTACTTCCACAGACCTTTCAGTTATCAGGCCACCTAGTAAAGCTGGTAGTGGGAGGGGTCACACATCAGTAGGGCACCTTTCACTCCTAAAGGCCACGTCACTAGGGTTCAGGTAGTTAGAGAAAGGTCCACTTCTGCCAATTCCCACATTACCTCTGTGTCAGAGAATTCCCAAGTCTCCCACCCTGAGGATAACACCCTAGACACGGAACTCAGAAAGCTGAGGTTGGAAGAGGCCAGACTGAAGCTGAGACAGCAGCAGTTGGCCGTAGACAGGGAGTCTCTAGATGTAGAGAGGAAAAGACAGAAGTTGGGGTTAGTTCCCCATGGTGGCAGCAGCAGTATTCTTGATAGTCATCCTGCTAGAGAAACAGATTCAAGAAACCTGCATAAAATTGTCACCCCTTACAAGGAGGGGGATGACATAAATAAATGGTTTTCTGCACTTGAGAGGGCCTGTATGGTACAGTTGGTCCCTCAAAGGCAGTGGGCTGCTGTCTTGTGGCTATCTTTCACTGGCAAAGGTAGGGACAGACTCCTTACTATCAGGGAGAGTGATGCCAACAACTACAAAGTTTTGAAAGGTGCACTCTTAGATGGATTTGGATTAACCACTGAACAATACAGGATAACGTTCAGAGATACCAGAAAAGAGTCCTCTCAAGACTGGACAGACTTTGTAGACTGTTCAGTGGAGGCCTTGGAGGGATGGTTACAAGGCAGTAAGGTGACTGACTATGAAAGCCTGTAGAATCTTATTTTGAGAGAGCATATTTTGAATAATTGTGTGTCTGACTTGTTGCATCAGTACTTGGTAGAATCAGATCTGACCTCTCCCCACAAATTGGGAAAGAAAGCAGACAAATGGGTCAGAACAAGAGTGAACAAAAAAGGTCATAGAGGTGGTGACAAGGATGGCAAGAAGAAGGATGGTAAGTCTTCTGACAAGGGTGGGGACAAAGATAAAAAGAATTCTGAGTCTATGTAAAAGTAAAGGCCATTGGGCAAGTGACTCCACTTGTCCAAAGAAAAATACCAAGGCTCCCACTACCACAACCCCAACTGTGTCTTCTAGTGCCCCTAGTAATAGCAGTGATGGTGGGAAGAATACTACAAATAGCCAATCAAAGGGTGTAGCTGTATTGGTAATGCAGTTGGGGTTGGTCTTGTTAGGGAGACTACAGAGGCTGTTTTAGTCTCTGATGGTGGTATTGATTTTGCCACCTTGGTTGCTTGTCCCCTTAATATGGGTAAGTACAAGCAACTACCCCTAATAAATGGTGTTGAGGCCTACAGGGATACAGGAGCCAGTGTCACAATGGTGATTGAGAATCTGATTGCCCATGAACAACACCTACTTGGTCAGCAGTACCAAGTGAATGATGCTCATAACAACACTCTTAGCTACCCCTTGGCTGTTGTGAATCTCAACTGGGGGGTGGAGGGGTACTGGTCCAAAGAAAGTTGTGGTAGCAAGTGATTTACCTGTAGACTGCTTACTAGGCAATGATTTGGAGGCATCAGCTTGGGCTGAAGTGAAGTTGGAGGCTCATGCAGCAATGCTGGGCATTCCAGGGCATATCTTGGTTCTCAGAAGGGCTCAGGCCCAGAAGCAAGGAGGACAGGGAAATTTGGATCCTGGAAAATGGACCAAGTGTTCCCAAAAGCTAGGGGTAGAAAGTGTAAATGCTTGCCCACAATCCCTTCCATCTCCAGAAGCTTCCCCTTTTGAGTAAGAGGAATCCTCTCCCTGTGCAGAACCTACACCAGATGAGCTGGCAGCAGACACTGCTGAGCTTTTGGGTGCAGGGGGGCTGCTAGGGAACAGCTGAGTGTGGCACAGCAGACCTGTCCTACACTAGAGGGTTTAAGACAGCAAGCTGTCAAACAGCAGAATGGGGATCTCACTGATAGCCATGAAGCCTATTGGGAAGATAACCTCCTCTACAATGAGTCAAGGGACCCTAAACCTGGAGCTGCCAGGAGATTGGTCATCCCTTTGCAGTATAGAGAGTTTCTTCTGACTTTGGCCCATGATATTCCTTTGGCTGGGCACTTTGGCCAGAGTAAAACTTAGGACAGACTTGTTCCATTGTTTCACTGGCCTCATATGTCAGAGGACACCAAGGTGATTTGTCGCTCCTGTGTGACCTGCCAAGCCAGTGGCAAGACTGGTGGCACACCTAAGGCCCCCTTAATTCCACTCCCAGTGGTTGTGATGCCCTTTGAAATGGTAATGGTTGACATTGTTGCCCCCCTTGACCCTCCAACACCTTCAGGAAATAGATTTATCCTTGTGGTAGTGGAAAATGCCACTAGGAATCCTGAAGCTATACCCTTAAGGACCGCTACAGCTCCTGCTGTGGCAAAAGCCCTCCTGGGAATCTTTTCCAGGGTGGGTTTCCAAAAGGAAGTGGTGTCAGACAGAGGTAGTAACTTCATGTCTGCATACCTCAAAGCTATACGGAAGGAGTGTGGTGTTACTTACAAGTTCACTACTCCTTATCATCCACAGACCAATGGACTTTTTGAGAGGTTTAATAAAACTCTCAAAGGCATGATCATGGGACTCCCTGAAAAACTCAGGAGGAGATGGGATGTCCTGTTGCCATGCCTCCTTTTTGCTTATTGGGAGGTACACCGAAAAGGAGTGGGCTTTAGCCCCTTTCAACTCCTCTTCAGGCACCCTATAAAAGGTCCCCTTGCCCTTGTGAAGGAAGGTTGGGAACAACCTTTAAAAGCTCCCAAGCAAGACATGGTGGATTATGTACTTGGCCTAAGATCTAGAATACCTGAGTACATGAAAAAGGCCAGCAAAAACCTTCAGGCAGCCAAGAGCTCCAAAAGCAATGACATGACCAGAAGGCTGTCCTGACTCAGTACCACCCAGGACAGAAGGTGTGGGTATTGGATCCTGTGGCCCCAAGAGCACTCCAGGACAAATGGAGTGGACCCCATCTCATAGCATTGTATTGTATTGTATTGACTTATTTATAAAGCGCATTCCGGCGAGACGCATCGAAGCGCTAAATTGAGCAAGTAAAAGGGAAGACAAAGAGCTTCCGACAGAAAGTGCCTATTGGGAGAAGAGACAAGTTTTCAGGATTTTCCTAAAAGTGGTGTGTGTAGCTGTTTGGCGGAGCGCAAAAGGCAGGGCATTCATTAGCCTTGCAGCTTCCACTGTGAAAGCACGATCTCCCCACCTAGCCTTATTGCATTGAGGAACCGCGATCATATGTTTGGAAGAAGATCTCAAGTTTCACGTAGGTTGGTAGTATTGCAGGGTGGACTTCAAATATTCACAGCCTCAGGCTGTAAAGCTCTATGAGTCAAGCAGAGAGTTTTGAAAATAATTCTCTTATTAATAGGTAGCCAGTGTAGTGATTTCAGACTGCTGCTGGCCGATGAAGACTGGGGAAGATTTAGAATCAGGCACGCTGCCGTATTCTGGATAGACTGTAGTTTGTCGAGAGAAGTTTTATTGGCATTTAACAAAAGGGCATTACAGTAGTCGAGTCTTGAGGTGAGTAGAGCCAGCAGGACCGGCATTCTTAAGTCTTCCTCCAAGAGGTGCAAAAAATTCCTAAGAGTTTTTAAGATCCAAAAACAGACTTTCACCGTTTGATTGATCTGTAACTTAAAGGAAAGAGAAGTATCGAATATTATGCCAAGATTTTTTGCAGAGGGTCAAGGCAGAGGGCAGCCTCCACAGGCCTCTGGCCACCAGCTGTTGATCCAGGGAATGTTATTACTGCCAAAACACATAATCACAGTCTTATCCCCGTTAGGTTTAAGCCAGTTTCTGGCCATTCAATTATTGATAGCTATCATGCAGAGTTTAAATTTCTCTTTAGATTCCTCCCAATTGTGGGATACAGGAACAATCACCTGCGTGTTGTCAGCATAGGAAACAATCTGGAAACCAAAGGAGCGTACCAAATCTGCTAAGGGTGCCATATATAGATTAAAAAGAGTGGGACTAACGGATGACCCCTGTGGCACTCCGCACAGGAGTTGAAAGGGAGAAGCACGTTGCTCGCCACAGGCCACAGTAATAGTTCCATCCGTAAGGAAAGAACTAAGGGCCAGATGTATCATAACGGCCCTTTGCGATTCAGAAACAGCGATTTTTAAGAAATCGCTATTTCCGACTCGCAATGTGCCATGTATCACATTTGCGAATCGCTAATAGCGATTTCTTAAAAATCGGAAATGCTATTACAGAATCGCAAATTGCGATACCGGCCCCATTCGCAGCTATGGGCCTGTTGGCCCATATCTGCAATTGTTTTGCATTTCCAAAATTGCGATTTCTGAACTAAGGCCCCCTCTGCTGCACCACAAAATATTTTTGGGGGACATGTAAGGTGCACACATCCCAAAAGGGTATGTGTGCTTTACATGTACAATTTAAAAATGCATTTTAAATGCATTTTTAAATTTTGCACATGGTTACCACCAAGTTCAACTTGGTGGTAATTAGCGATTCCTAAATGCCAAAATCACATTTAGGAATTGCTTCATACATGTGCTAAGAAATCGCAAATAAGGAATCCTTATTTGCGATTTCTAATTTAGAGAGTTGCAATTTGCGACTCTCTAAACAGGGTCGCAATTTTAAGGAATCACTATTTTAGCGATTCCTTAAAATTGCATTCAGAATGTATTTCATACATTCTGAAATAGCATTTTGCATTCGCAAACGGGCATTCACACCGTTCGCAAATGCAAAATGCTTTCATACATCTGGCCCTAAGTAACTTCGAAGCCTTGCCCTTCACTCCAGCCTGGAGGAGAATGGTGGGAGAGATGGTATCAAATGCGGCAGACAGGTCTAGGAGAACTAGAATTGTACCTTCTCCCATGTCCCCTCTGCTGCAGATTATGTCCGATGTAGAAATTAGAGCCGATTCAGCGCTGTGCGCACTGCGGAAACCATGTTGGGAGGGATCCAGCCTTCCGTTTCCTTGAAGAAACTCAGTAAGCTCCTGATTGAGATGTTTTTCTAACATATTAGCAAGGAAGGGCAGTAAGGAGATTGGGTGAAGATTGGAGAGATCTGTTGCATCTTTACCTGTTTTTTTGGTAGGTGGGATGACCGTAGATTGTTTCCAATTAGCAGGGAATCTACCTTCCAGAAGGATTTCGGCAAACACTGGCTCCAAAGCAGAGGCAATCAGAGTAGGAGCTAATTTTAAAATACGTGGCGGACAAAAGTCGGTAGGTGAGCCGGATTTCACCGCCAATAGTAGATCTACAATTCTTTTGACAGAGAGGGGTTGGAAACATTGTAGTAGATTGCCTAGCTCCGCATGTGGCAGGGTCTCTTCCCAATCACCCTCTAAGTCAGGGGAGGGAGATCTAAAGTCTGTCAACAAATTTACAATTTTGTTATTAAAAAAATCGGCCACCTTTTGACAGTACTGAGGTGAATTCTCTGATAAAGAGTATCCTGTGCTCGTCGGTGTGGACGTCAGAGCTCGTGCTGTTTTGAACAATTCTTTAGGGGTATTAATCGCCTCTCTAATAGCTTTGGAATAATAATTTGTTTTAGCTAACCTAATAGCCAATATATACTTCCAGAGAGCCTCTCTGAGTTTATCTCTTTCTGTTTGGGTTTTATTCAGTAGCCATTTATGCTCCTGCCTACGATAGACTCTTTGAAAAATGTTCAACTCATCTGAGTACTAAGGAGCAGAGGGAGAGTGTTGAGCTTTAGAGATTGCCGGGGTCTGAGGCGCTAGCAGATCAATAGCCCTTTTCAAACCCAGGTCAAAAATCTCCAGGTGAGTGAGTCAGCTGCTTTCGCCTGTTCCCAGCCATATTTAAGTGCCTGGGAGAAATTGGTCTTGTTTATTTTATGCCACTGTCTTTTTCGCACAGTTATCGTGGGCAGTTTAAGGGCGGGGACTGGCCAGGTCAGAGTGGAGAAGAAAGGTGAGGTCACCTATTTGGTAGACCTGGGGACTGCCAGGAGTCCCTTTAGGGTGCTTCATGTCAATCGCCTGAAACCTTATTATAACAGGGCTGACTTAACCCTGCTCATGGCCACTCATGAGGGGCAGGAAGAAGAGAGTGACCCTCTCCCTGACCTCTTCACCACTGAAGCTGATGGCTTAGTGGAGGGAGTTGTGTTAGCAGATTGCCTTACTGCTGTGCAGAAGGACAACTGCATAAAACTCCTAGATCAATTCTCTAATCTCTTATCACTGATCCCAGGTACAACTACCTGGTGTGAGCACACAATCAACACTGGAGACAGTTTACCCATCAAAAGTAAGATTTTTAGGCAGCCTGACTGTGTCAGAGACTGCATTACACAAAAGGTACAGAAAATGTTGGATCTTGGAGTGATTAAACCGTCTGAAAGTCCCTGGGCTAGCCTAGTGGTGCTTGTCCCCAAACCTCACAGTAAAGATGGTAAAAAGGAAATGAGGATTTGTGTGGACTATAGAGGTCTCAAATTACCACAACTTATCCTCACCCTACACCCAGGGCAGATGGGCTCATAGATACACTGGCTTCTTGCAAGTATCTAAGCACTTTTGACTTAACTGCAGGGTATTGACAGATTAAGTTGTCAGAAGATGGTAAACCTAAAACAGCTATTTCAACCATTGGAGGGCACTACCAGTTCACTGTTATGCCGTTTGGATTTAAAAATGCACCTGCCACTTTTCAGAGGTTGGTAAATACAGTCCTCCAAGGATTGTGAGCCTCTAGTGCAGCATATCTAGACAATATAGCTGTCTTTAGCTCCACCTGGGATGATCACCTGGTCCACCTGTGGAAGGTTTTGGAGGCCCTGCAAAAGGAAGGCCTCACTATCAAGGATTCAAAGTGCTACATAGGGCAGGGGGAAATGGTTTATCTGGGCCACCTGGTAGGTGGGGAACAGATTGCACCACTGCAGGGGAAGATCCAAACCATTACGGAATGGGCTCCTCCTACAACTCAAACTCAAGTGAGAGCCTTCTTAGGCCTCACAGGGCACTTACTATAGGAGGTTCATAAAGAATTATGACAGTATAGCTGCCCCTCTTAATGACCTCACATCCAAAAAAATGCCTAAAAGGTATCATGGACAGCTAGCTGCCAAAGGGCTTTTGATGAGTTCAAACAGGCCATGTGCTCTGCACCTGTCCTAAAAAGCCTGTGTTACTCCATAAAATTAATAGTTCAAACTGATGCTTCTGAATTAGGGGTAGGGGCAGTTCTATCACATCTGAACACTGTGGCCCTGGATCAACCTGTTGCTTTCATCAGCAGGAGGTTGACCCCTAGAGAAAAGCATTGGTCTGCCTTAGAGAGGGAGTCCTTTGCTGTGGTCTGTGCCTTGAATAAGTTGAGACCATACCTCTTTGGTACTCACTTCATTGTCCAGACAGACCACAAACCTCTATTATGGCTTAAACAAATGAAAGGTGAAAACCCTAAATTGTTGAGGTGGTCCATCTCCCTACAGGGAATGGACTATACAGTGGAATATAGACCTGGGAGTAACCACTCCAATGCAGATGGACTCTCAAGATATTTCCACTTAGACAATGAAGACTCATCTGGGCAAGGTTAGCCTTAGTGTCCCTCGTTTGGGGGGGAGGTTGTGTGGGAAAATACCATCTTGCCTGGCATGTTATCCCCATTTTTACATGTATGTCAGTTTGTTTTTGCCTGTCTCACTCGGATACTGCTAGCCAGGACCCCAGTGTTCATAGTTTGTGGCCTAAATGTGTATCTCTGTGTAGTGACTAACTGTGTCACTGAGGCCCTGCTAATCAGAACCTCAGTGCTTATGCTCTCTCTGCCTTTAAATTTGTCACTATGGGGTAGTGACCACTTTTACCTATTTTAATTGCCACACTGGAACACCCTCATAATTCCCTAGTATATGGTACCTAGGCACCCAGGGAATTGGGGTTCCAGGAGATCCTTATGGGCTGCAGCATTTCTTTTGCCACCCATAGAGAGCTCAGACAAACCTTTACACAGGCTGCCATTGCAACCTGAGTGAAATAACTCACACGTTATTTCACAACCATTTTCACTGCACTTAAGTAACTTATCAATCACCTATATCTACCCTTCACTTGCTGAAGGTTAGGTGTAAAGTTAGTAAGTGTAAGGGCACCCTTGCACTAGCAAATGTGCCCCCACATAGTTCAGCGCCATTTCCCCAGAATTTGTGAGTGCAGGGACACCATTACACGTGTGCACTACATATAGGTCAATACCTATATGTAGCTTCACAATGGTAACTCCAAATATGGCCATGTAACGTGTCTAAGATCATGGAATTGTCCCCTATGCCAAATCTAGTATTGGGGTGCAAATTCCATGCATTCCCAGGGCTCCACTATGGACCCCGGGTACTACCAAACCAGCTCTCTGGGGTTTTCTCTGCAGCTACTGCTGCTGCCACCACACAGACAGGGTCTGCCCTTCTGGGGTCTGGGCAGCCCAGTCCCAGGAAGGCAGAACAAAGAATTTCCTCTGAGAGAGGGTGTTACACTCTCTCCCTTTGGGAATAGGAGTTAAAGGCTAGGGAGGGGTAGCCTCTCCCAGCCTCTGGAAATGCTTTGAAGGGCACAGATGGTGCCCTCCTTGCATAAGCCAGTCTACACCGTTTCAGGGAACCCCCAGTCCCTGCTCTGGCGCAAAACTAGACAAAGGAAAGGGGAGTGACCACCCCCCTGTCCATCACCACCCCAGGGGTGGTGCCCAGTTCTCCTCCAGTGTGTCCCAGACCTCTGCCTTCTTGGATCCAGAGGTGTGAGAGCACTCTGGAGGTCTCTGAGTGGCCAGTGCCAGTAGGTGACGTCAGAGACCCCTCCTGATAGGTGCTTACCTGACTAGGTGGCCAATCCTCCTCTGAGGGCTATTTAGGGTCTCTCCAGTGGGCTTTTCCTCAGATAATGACTTTCAAGAATTTACCAGAGTTCCTCTGCATCTCTCTCTTCGACTTCTGCCAAGGATCGACTGCTGACTGCTCCAGGACGCCTGCAAAACTGCAACAAAGTAGCAAGAAGACTACCAGCGACATTGTAGTGCATAATCCTGCCGGCTTTCTCAACTGTTTCCTGGTGGTGCATTGTAGGAGGCTGGACTGGCTTATAGTGGGTACCTGGTGGTACTTACACCTTGTGCAGGTCCAGTTATCCCTTATTAGTAGATTAGTAGTGTTCTAGCAGCTTAGGCTGATAGAGGTAACTGTAGCAGAGCAGCTTAGGCTCAACTGGAAGACATGCAAAGCTCCTACTATACCACTTATATCATATAGGTACTATATCATAAGAAACACAATACTCAGGGTTACTAAAAATAAAGGTACTTTATTTTAGTGACAATGGGGGTCATTCTGACCCCGGCGGACGGCGGTCGCCGCCCGCCTGGAGGGAACCGCCATTTGGCCGCCCCGCGGTCAAAAGACCGCTGGGGCCATTCCAACTTTCCCGCTGGGCCGGCGGGCGCTACCTATACGAATGGAGCCGGCGGTGTTGCAGGTGTGCGACGGGTGCAGTTGCACCCGTCGCGCTTTTCACTGTCTGCTAGGCAGACAGTGAAAAGCAGGCTGGGGCCCTGTTAGGGGGCCCCTGCACTGCCTATGCCATTGGCATGGGCAGTGCAGGGGCCCCCAGGGGCCCCAGGACACCCGTTCCCGCCAGCCTGTTCCTGGCGGTAAAAAACCGCCAGAACCGGTAAAAAAACGCCAGAAACAGGCTGGCGGGAAGGGGGTCAGAATCCCCTGGGCAGCGCTGCTTGCAGCGCTGCTCTGGCGGATTTGGCCAGCCGGGAGAAATCCAGCGGAATACCGCCGGACCCGGTTTTCCGACCGCAGCTTTACCGCCACGGTCGGAATGGCCTTTGAAGCACTGCCAGCCTGTTGGCGGTGCTTCAGTCATCCGCGATGACCGCCAGGGGTCAGAATGACCCCCAATGTGCCAAAAATATCTCAGAGGATATACTGCCTTAGGAGATAAGTAAAATACACAAAATATACACACAAACCAAAATCAGGTAGGTAAAACAGTCAGAAAGTAGTGCAAACACTGTAGAATACAATGGAATGCAATAGGTCTAGGGGCAACACAAACCATATACTTAGAAAGTGAAATGCAAGCGACGTAGCGACCCCAGGCCTAGTGTAGTGTGTAGAGGGTCGCTGGGAGTCTGAGAAAACACCCGCCAAAGTCCCGCCGGCAGAATACCGCTGCGCGGTCAAAAGACCGCAGCGGTAATTCTGAGTTTCCCGCTGGGCTGGCGGGCGACCGCCAGAAGGCCGCCCGCCAGCCCAGCGGGAAACCCCCTTCCATGAGGATGCCGGCTCCGAATGGAGCCGGCGGAGTGGAAGGGGTGCGACGGGTGCAGTTGCACCCGTCGCGATTTTCAGTGTCTGCTTGGCAGACACTGAAAATCTTGGTGGGGCCCTGTTAGGGGGCCCCTGCAGTGCCCATGCCATTGGCATGGGCACTGCAGGGGCCCCCAGGGGCCCCACGACACCCGTTACCGCCAGCCAGGTTCTGGCGGTCAAAACCGCCAGAACCAGGCTGGCGGTAACGGGGTCGGAATCAGCGCCGCCATGGAGGATTCCCTTGGGCAGCGGGAAACCGGCGGGACACCGCCGGTTTCCCGTTTCTGACCGCGGTCAGAATGCCCATGGGAGCACCGCCAGCCTGTTGGCGGTGCTCCCGCGGTCATTGGCCCTGGCGGTCCATGACCGCCAGGGTCAGAATGACCCCCTTAGTGTTTTCTTACACTCCCAGCGACCCTCTACACACTACACTGGGCCTGAGGTCCCCACTTAGTTCGCATTCCACTTTCTTAGTATATGGTTTGTATTGCACCTAGGCCTATTGCATCCTTTTGTATACTACAGTGTTTGCACTACTTTCTGACTGTTTTACTTACCTGATTTTGGTTTGTGTGTATATTTTGTGTATTTTACTTATCTCCTAAGGGAGTATATCCTCTGTGATACTTTTGGCACATGGTCACTAAAATAAAGTACCTTTATTTTTAGTAACTCTGAGTATTGTCTTTCTTATGATATAGTACCTATATGATATAAGTGGTATAGTACGAGCTTTGCATGTCGCCTAGTTCAGCCTAAGCTGCTCTGCTATAGCTACCTCTATCAGCCTAAGCTGCTAGAACACTACTAATCTACTAATAAGGGATAACTGGACCAGGCACAAGGTGTAAGTACTATTGGTACCCACTATAAGCTAGGCCAGCCTCCTACACCTAGCTGCTAGACACTGACTACATTTCACTAATAAGGGATAACTAGACTGGGTATAAGGTGTAAGTACCTTCGGTACCCAGTACAAACAAGGCCAGCCTCCTACATTGGTGGTGCAGCAGTGGGTTTAGTACTTGCAATTGCCTTATCACTCTGTCACCAGTGTTTTCCATAGGAAAGTATACCATATACCTAGAGCTATACAAAAGTACACTTAGGTGGTCATTATGACATTGGCGGTGACTGTTAAAGTGGCGGTAATACCAACAGGTTGGCGGTAATTACTGCTAAATTAAGACCATGTCGGTGATAACTCCCATAGACAGCTAAAGCACCATACCATCCACCAGGACGTTAACACCACTCACCACGGTGGTAGCCATCAACAGCCAGGCGGAGGACAAGGCACCATCCACCATATCATGACACAGCCATGATTTCAGTGGTGGTACCAACAAGGGGGAGATTCAGGAGGGTCTTATTTTCTGGCGGTGGTCTCGGTCTTGGGAAGTGTCTCTGGCTTCTGTCTGGGTCAAACGGAAAAGTTTCTGGGTGCTTCACCTTCTGCAGGTGGAGGGGTTCTGGTGGCCTGTGGGTCCTGTAGCAGGGTCTTCGGCCCACTAGCTGCAGTGGACATGTAGGGCTGGTCAGTAGGCTGGCTAGTGGAAGGGGCCTGCTGGTGTGCTGTCCGTTCCCTCATGATGTTGGCCATGTCTGCCATCACCCCTGGTATGGAGATCATGGTGGTGTTGAGGGCCTGCAAATCCTCCCTGATCTCCTGATGGTGTTCCTCCTGCAGCCGCTTGTTCTCCTGCATGTTGGTAAGGATCTGGCCCATCGTGTCCTGGGATTGTTGGTAAGCCCCCAGGACATTGGTGAGTGCCTCCTGGAGAGTTGGTTCCCTGGGCCTGTCCTCCTCCTGGTGCACAGAGGTCCTCCCAGTGTCCCTGTTCCCCTGTGCCTCTGTCCCCTGAACGGTGTGCCCACTGCCACTGACCTCAGGTCCCTGATTGTCTTGGGTGTGAGGTGTGGACTGGGGTCCCTGTACAGGTAGGCACACTGCTGATTGACGTTTCCTGGGGACAAAAGTGTGGGCAGTGGGTGGGTGTTGTGGTGTTTTATACTGATGAGGAGGCTCTGTGGTAGACTGTGAGTGGGCTGGGGTAGCCGACTGACCAGTGGTCCCTAATGGGCCAAATAATTCAACCAGATCCAGAAGTCCAGAGTTACTATCATCACTGGGGGCAGCTTCTCTTGGGGGACTGGTTAGAAGTAGCACCTCCTCTCCGCTGAGAATGGCTGGGGCACCTGTGTGGATGTAAGTGATGTAATATGCTACATGTCTGTGACAAATTGTACATCCCTAGCTTCCCCTCTATTGTTGCTGTTGCCCTGCCACCTTTGTTTGTGTATGGTGATGTATTGTGGGATTGCTAGTTCTCCATGCTGTGGATGCTTTTGTGATGGGTGTTCATGCAGGGCTGGGAGGGCTGTCCATGCATTGGTATAGCATGCAGGGATAGGCATTGGGGTTAATCATATTTGTAGGTGCAGTGTGTGGGATGAAGTGGAGTGATGGAAGTGAAGGTGAAGGGGTGTGATGGCATTCAGGTAAGTGGGGACAGGGGTGTAGTAAATATTGACTCACCAGTGTCCAGTTCTCCTGCTACTCCTGTGAGTCCCTCAGGATGCAGTATTGCCAAGACTTTCTCCTCCCATGCTGTCAGCTGTGCGGGAGGACGTGGGGGTCCACCACCAGTCCTATGGATGGCGAGCTGGTGCCTTGCTGCCACGGAACATACCTTCCCCTGTAGGTCATTCCACCTCTTCCTAATGTCGTCCCTTGTTCTTGGATGCTGTCCCACGGCGTTCACCCTGTCCAAAATTCTCTGCCATAGCTCCATCTTCCTGGCAATGGATATTTACTGGACCTGTGCTCCAAACAACTGTGGCTCTACCCTGACTACTTCCCCCACCATAACCCGCAACCCCTCATCAGTGAAGCGGGGGTGCCTTACTAGGGACATGAGTGTTGTGTGGTGTGTGTTTTTGAGAGGGTGTTGAGAAATGTGGTGGGGTGTGGGATTTGGGGTGCATGACTGATGTATGGGTGTTTGTGGTGTGTGTGTGTGTCTAGTTGTCTCAGTGGTCTTGGTTTCAGTCGGGTGGCAATAATCGATGTTTGTAAAGGGTTGTGGGCTATGTGGGTGTGTGTTTTATAGTGCTGTTGGTGGGTGTGTGTGGTGTGTGTATCAGTGGCAGGTGTGTGATTTCAGTTTTTGCCAATGTGGTGGTGTTTTGTATTTGGGTATCCATTCTGAGAGCATCGGTGTGTGCCTCCAATGGTTTACCACCATTGAATGTCCGCCATGGAGATTTGTGGGTCATAATGTGGTGGACATTTTATTGTTGGCATAATGGTGTGGATGTTGGTACTGACAATTTAACACTGAACTTTGGGCTGGCAAATTTGTGTATGTGGCAGTATTTTGTTAGATAGGTGTGTGTGTCATAATATTGCGAACGGATATCTGATACAGCGGCGGGATGTTGGCGCCCGTTACTGCGGCGGTAAGCGGGATTTACCTCCAAAGTCATGATATGGGATTTATGTCTTCATTACAACCCTGGTGGTAAATCCCACTTACCGCCGTGCTGACAGCCCTCAAGATACCGTGGCCGCGGCGGAAATCCGCTACAGGTATTACGACCCCCATCTCATAATCTGCCACAATACAGACACCCACACAAGTCTGCCACACCAAAGGTCAGTGATAAACTGGCGATACCAAAACCTACACTGTCACGCCAACAGGAATACGCCCACACTATCACTACCCACTAATCAACGCGGCAGTCTTTCAACCGCGGTAATCCATTGGTGGTACACACCGCCGCGCTCAAAATACACACACACTTACAAAACACAACCACATTGGACAATTCAAAATACACACACCTGATACACATACACACACCACACCCACACAACTATAAAATACACACCTACATTACCCCGCACCTTTTACAATGACATCTATTTGAAGATGCACAGAGAGAGAATAGCAAACAAAACACCAGCATCCACAGGCACACAACACCATCACTCATACAACATCCATGCACCTCAAAGAACACACACCAACACAACAGATCACACAGCACAACAAACAGCACCTCACACATCACCCACACCACATTATGGCACCTCAAAGACACCCCAGGTTTTCTGAGGAGGAACTCAGGGTAATGGTGGAGGAAATCATCCGGCTCGAGCCACAGCTTTTCGGATCACAAGTGCAGCAGACCTCCATTGCTAGGAAGATGGATCTATGGCGGAGAATTGTTGACAGGGTCAACGCAGTGGGACAGCATCCCAGAACACGGGATGACATCAGGAAGAGGTGGAATGACCTACGGGGGATGGTGCGTTCCGTGGTATCCAGACACTAGGTAGCAGTACAGAGGACTGGAGGTGGACCCCCACCTCCTCCCCCACAACTAACAACATGGGAGGAGCACGTCTTGGCAATCATGCATTCTTGAGGCCCTCGCAGGAGTAGCAGGAGGACTGGACTCTGGTAAGTCAAATCTTTACTACTACATCCCCCACCCTACCTGCATGCAATCACAAACTCCTACTCTCACCCCCATCATTCCACCACCTCACATAACCCCCACCATCAAAACCCACCCATCCCAATACCAAGCCCTGCAGGCAACACCTATGCATGGACCCCCATCACCAAAGCATGTCCAGTACAGATACCCACACAGGCCCCAAAATCACTAATCACACAAGGGCAAACACAATAATGCAAGCACAGGAATAGAGGGTAACTCACCCATTGCACAAGATGGCACACACAGATACAATAACTATGCAACAGGACCCATACCCAATGTCACCGGACAGGAGATGCCAGATATATTGAATCCCCCCACAGAAGAGGCCCACAGTGATGACAGACTGCACGCCTGGATCAAGATGACCAGCCCGGCCCATCAGGGACGTCTGGACAGTCGGTTCCCCTGCCACAGTCACAAACCACCACTGAACCTCCCCCCTCAGGAAACACCACCACAGCACTCACCCAGCGGGCCCATCCCTCTGTCCCCAGGACACGTCAATCAACAGTGTGTCCACCACTACAGGGACCCCAGGCAAACCCACCAACCCAAGACAATCAGGGACCTGGTGTCAGTGGGCACACGGTTCAGGGGACAGAGCACAGGATAACAGGGAAACTGGGAGGACTGCTGTGCGACAGGGGGAGGACAGGCCCAGGGAACCCACTCTCCACGAGGCACTACATCATGGGAGCATACCATCACTCCCAGGAGACCATGGGCACGGTACTGGCCAAGTTTCAGGAGACCCAGCGGCTGCATGAGGAACACTACCTGGGGATCAGGGAGGACTTGAAGTCCATCAACACCACCCTGGTCACCATAGCAGGGGTGCTGGCAGATATGGCCAACACCATGAGGGACACAGTGGCACACAAGCGGGCCCCTGACACTAGTCTGAACAATGAACAGCCCTCCACCTCTGCCGGCACTAGTGGACAGGAGGACCTGCCACAGGACCAACAGGCCACCAGCACTCCATCCCCTGCAGAAGGAGAACCAGCCTGCAAACGTCCCTGAGATCCAGGAACAAGACAGAAAGCATTGCCAAGACCCCCTCCAGGAAATAAGACTCTCCTGATTGCTCCACTTCCTATGCCCCCTTGGAAAATGCACCTGTGAGACCAAGAGACTGGACTCTACCATGGACATTCCTCCACCATCACCCCAGACCACTGCACAGCCCCCTCCACTTATTAGCACAGAAGTAAACACCCTTGAATCACAAATCAATATGGAGTCAGTCTGTACTTTCACAGATGTGTAATTACAACCTCTCAGAAAAATTTAAATGTTCATGTTCACATACCAATGTTCGACAGTTGTTGGGCATCAGTAAACATAGCAGAAGGCAGAAAGTGGGACCCAGATCTGTGAAATGGAAAGCCAAAGTGACATGTCAGGGTCCATAGACAGAGGTAAAAAGGCAGATTCATGCAGTGTCCAACAGTAGTATGATATGGGAGGAGCAGTGCCAGTCTCTTACCTGTGTCTCACTGGAAGTATTGCATGATGGTGTTGTTTCAGTTGTCTATATCTTATTCTTCTGCCTCCTCTTCTTCACTGTCCACAGGCTCCACAGCTGCCACAAGCCCATCCTCCTGCAGAAAAGGCACCTTATGTAGCAAAGCCAGGTTGTGCAACATACAGCATGCCACGATGATCTGGCACACCTTCTTCAGTGAGTAGCATAGGGAGCCACATGTCAGGTGGAGGCACCTGAATCAGGAGGCCGAAGGTGTGCTCTATTATCCTCCTAGTTTGTCCATATGCCTCATTGTAGCATTCCTCTGCCCTTGTCCTGGGATTCCTCACTGGGGTCAGTAGCCATGACAGGTCGGGATAATTAGAGTCACCTGCAAATATCGAGTGACAACTGTTAGACATACTCCAACCCTTAGGGACTCACCTATACCCAGATACCTATGTCAACTGTGTTGGGACCTTGGGCTCACCTATTAGCCACACACTGTGCCTCTGGAGTTGGCCCATCACATAAGGAATGCTGCTATTCCTCAAAATGTACTGAGCCAGGACACTTGGCATTCACATGGGAGATGTACTGGTCTGCCAAACACACCATCTGCACATTCATAGAATGGTAGCTTTTGCGGTTTCTGTACACCTGTTCATTCCTGCGGGGGGGACAAATGCCACATGTGTACCATCAATGGCACCAATGATGTTGGGGATATGTCCGAGTGCATAGAAGTCACCTTTCACAGTAGGCAAATCCTCCACCTGAGGGAAAACGATGTAGGTGCGCATGTGTTTCAGTAGGTCAGACAACACTCTGGACAACACGTTAGAGAACATTGGCTGTGGCATCCCTGATGCCATGGCCACTGTTGTTTGAAAAGACCCACTGGCCAGGAAATGGAGTACAGACAGGACCTGCACTAGAGGGGAATTCCTGTGGGATGGCGGATAGCTGACATCAGGTCTGGCTCCAACTGGGCACACAGTTCATGGATTGTGGTACGATCAATTCTGTAGGTAATAATGATGTGTCTGTCTTCCATTGTCGCCAGGTCCACCAGGGGTCTGTATACCGGAGGATGACGCCATCTCATCACCTGCCCAAGCGGAAGTGCCCTATGGAGGAGAAGGGTAAGCATAGGGTCATACACCACATAGGTTTCACAAGGGTGTTTAGAACAATCATGATGTAAATGGTGTGTGGCGCTGTCTGTCCGTATTCCTGGCCAAAATTGCTGTGACGCGGTTAGTTGCCCTGCCATGTGCCCCTCTGAAATGGCAGCTGCCTGACCTATAAGGAGGGACAAGGTGAAATGAGGTAACTGTGCTGGCGTTGTGCTGCGTCGCGGTAGGCGGTCGAAGACCGCGTCGTAAATCAGCATTGGTTATCATTGGGCCCTATAGGTTCCAGGAGCCAATGATGATGTACGCCGGCAGTGACGGTACGCACACTCGCAGACGTGACTGCCATTTTCTATCTGTTCACTCACTTGATACCTGACCTTGTACAGGAGAGGACCTACATTGCAAGTGCTGCTGTGACTTGAGTCTGGAAGCGACAATGGCTACAGTGTCTGGGGAAAGGGCCCCTGCCTTCACCGCGGAGGAGTTGGACAAGCTGGTAGCTGGGGTCCTCCCCCAGTACACGCTACTCCACGGTCCTCCAGACAAACAGGTGAGCACACTGTGAGCATGATGCATGGGACATGAATGTATGGAGTGGCGTGGATGGAAGATTCAGAAGGGGGCAGAGGCCAGCATGTGAAGATGGTCAGTGTATGTTTTTCTGGGCCAGGGTGGGAGGTTTGTGGCCAATGAGTAAGAAGAATCAGACGGGGGAGAAACATCCATTCTTACTTCACTTTTCCTCTAGGTCAGCTCCCACCAGAAGAAGGGTATTTGGCGTGCCATCACCAAGGAAGTGCGGACCATGGGGGTCTACCATAGATGGAGCACCCACTGCCGCAAAAGATTGGAGGACCTGCGTCGCTGGAGCCAGAAGACTGCGGAGGCCTAGCTTGGGATGGCCTCCCAACGTGGAAGGGGTGCCCCTCGCATCATGACCCCCCTGATGTATTGAATCCTGGCAGTGGCATATCCTGAGTTGTAGGGGTGCTTGAGGGCATCACAGCAGCCACAAGGGGGTGAGTACAGTCTCATTCAGCTGACTCTGCGCGCTTTATGAGGTTTCTGGGTGGGGGAAGTGGACTGTGGGTTCCCCTAGGCCAGGGCAAACGCGCCAGGGTAGAGCCATTGTTTGGCAGGCTCAGTGGCACTCCAAACCCAAAAGTGGTAGTGGTCCTCTACACCTAGTCTGGCTTCTGTGGGTTCCAGGTGTCCATCAAATGGGTCTAGGCAGAGTCCCCCATGGGCATGTGCTTTTCCCCTGAACTTATAGTACATGGGCTAGTGCATAGGGCTGCCCCCTGTGAGTTGTGTCCATCAATGGTAGTGGTATTGCAGGCATTGACCATGTCTCTTCTGTCTTTCCTCCCCTTTTTCTTTTGTCACCCCGCCCTTGTGTGCATTAGCATCATCTGGCGGAGGAGCATTGGCACCAGAGCAGGAGGGAGCTGCAACCCACATGGCCCTGGAGGGTGAATGTACAGCGTCTGAAGGCACCAGTGGGATGGAATGCGAGGGGAGCTCCAAGACGGGGACAGGAGGAGACACCAGCGAAAGTGACTCCTCCTCTGATGGGAGCTCCCTTGCGGTGGCAGTCACCTCTGTGCCTACCGCATCAACAGGTACAACCGTCACCCCCCCTACCAGCACCGCCCTCAAAGCAGCCCCTCAGTATGTTTCCCGTGCCCGCTCACCAAGGAGGGTGGCCATCTCCTTCGCCCCAGGCACCTCAGGCCCTGCCCCAGTCAGCCCTGCTTCCCTCAGTAAGAAGGCTACTGACCTCCTAAGATCCCTCACTGTTGGTCAATCAACCATTCTGAATGCTATCCAGAGTGTTGAGAGACATTTGCAGCAAACAAATGTATACCTGGAGGGCATTCATTCTGGTGTGGCAGCCCAACAGCTGGCAGCCATTGTCCCTGTTTCCAGCCTCCCTCCTCCAACTTGCACTACCCAGACTCAGTCCCCTCTACCTCAGCCTATCCCAAGCACACCATCAGACCAGCATGCACACTCATCAACACACAAGAGTGGGCAAGGCAAACATAAGCACCACACATCCCACAGGCACCATCCCCATGCAGACACACCAACATCCACTGCCTCCACTGTGCCCCCCTCCTCCACGTCCCCTCCTCCCTCCCAGTCTCGTCTCCACTCACACCTGCATGCACTACATCTTCAGCCACTACCTCCATCACCAGCACGTCCATCACCACACCCCGCTCACGTTCAATCACCACCCTACTACCATTCACACGTCCCCTGTGTCCTCTCCCAGTGTGTCTGTGAGCCCTCCAGCCAAACTACACAAACTAAGTGATACACCCACTCAACAGCCATCCACCTCACAACAGCCTCCAGCCCATGCACCCTCACCCAAACTCAGCAGACGTACACCTCCTACAACCACTACCTCTTCCTCCACTCCCAAACCCCCTCCATCTTCCTGTTCCAGTGTGTCTAAAAAACTTTTCCTGGCTAACATTGACCTCTTCCCTACACCTCCCCTCCGTCCTTCCCCTACGGCCAGGATGTCCAGATCCCAGCCCAGCACCCCAGCCACCAAATCCTCGAGCACTGTGGTCCCTACAAGTCCAGTAACATCACGGGCGGCACTCATCAGGGCTGCCAGTGTGCCACCTAGCGAGTCCAAGGATCACCCTTTTCTGCCACCTGCCAAGGTGAAAAAGGGGCCCACATGCCAGAGAGAAAAGCCGCACCAACCACCCAGCAAGGCCATGTAGGAAAGTACGATCTTGCCTGGCATGTTACCCCCATTTTCACTGTATGTATGTTTGTTTTTGCCCATGTGTACCTGGGATCCTGCTAGGCAGGACCCCAGTGCTCACAATGTATGCCCTGTATGTGTTCCCTGTGTGGTGCCTAACTGTATCACTGAGGCTCTGCTAACCAGAACCTCAGTGTTTATGCTCTCTCTGCTTTCTAAAATTGACTGCAGGCTAGTGACTAATTTTACCAATTCTCATTGGCACACTGGTACACCCATATAATTCCCTTGTATATGGCACTTAGGTACCCAGGGTATTGGGGTTCCAGGAGATCCCTATGGGCTGCAGCATTTCTTTTGCCACCCATAGGGAGCTCAGACAATTCTTACACAGGACTGCCACTGCAGCCTGAGTGACATAACGTCCACGTTATTTCACAGCCATTTTTCACTGCACATAAGTAACTTATAAGACACCTATATGTCTAACCCTCACTTGGTGAAGGTTAGGTCCCAAGTTACTTAGTGTGCGGGCACCCTGGCACTAGCCAAGGTGCCCCCACATCATTCGGGGCAAATTCCCCAAACTTTGTGAGTGTGGGGACACCATTACACGCGTGCACTACACATAGGTCACTACCTATGTGTAGCGTCACAATGGTAACTCCGAACATGGCCATGTAACATGTCTAAGATCATGGAATTGCCACCCCAATACCATTCTGGTATTGGGGGGACAATTCGATGATCCCCCGGGTCTCTAGCACAGAACCGGGGTACTGCCAAACAGCCTTTCTGGGGTCTCCACTGCAGCTGTTGCCAACGCGTCAGTCAGGTTTCTTCCCTCCTGGGGTCTGGTCAGCCCAGTTCCAGGAAGGCAGAACAAAGGATTTCCTCTGAGAGAGGGTGTTACACCCTCTCACTTTGGAAATAGGTGTGAAGGGCTGGGGAGGAGTAGCCTCCCCCAGCCTCTGGAAATGCTTTGATGGGCACAGATGGTGCCCATCTCTGCATAAGCCAGTCTACATCGGTTCAGAGATTCCCCAGCCCTACTCTGGCGCGAAACTGGACAGAGGAAAGTGGAGTGACCACTCCCTTGACCTGCCCCTCCCAGGGGAGGTGCCCAGAGCTCCTCCAGTGTGTCCCAGACCTCTGCCATCTTGGATTCAGATGTGTTGGGGCACAATGGACTGCTCTGAGTGGCCAGTGTCAGCAGGTGACGTCCGAGACCCCGCCTGATAGATGCTTACCTCTCTTGGTAGCCAAACCTCCTTTCTTGGTAGCCAAACCTCCTTTTCTGGCTATTTAGGGTCTCTCCTCTGAGCTATTCCTCAGATAACAAATGCATGAGCTCACCAGAGTTCCCCTGCACTTCCCTCTTGGACTTCTGCCAAGGATCGACCGCTGACTGCTCCAGGATGCCTGCAAAACTTCAACAAAGTAGCAAGACGACTGCCACCAACATTGTAGCGCCTCATCCTGTCGGCTTCCTCGACTGTTTCCTGGTGGTGCATGCTCTGAGGGCTGTCCGCCTTCACCCTACACTGGAAGCCAAGAAGAAGGCTCCCATGGGTCGACGGACTCTTCCCCGTGCCAACGCAGGCACCAAACTTCTGCATCACCAGCCCTCTGGGTCCCCTCTCATCCTGATGAGCGTGGTCCCTGGAACACAGGAGCTGGGTCCAAGTATCTCCCACATTCCAGTGGCCCTTCTGTCAAAATTTGGTGGAGGTAAGTCCTTGCCTCCCCACGCCAGACAGTAATCCTGTGTACTGCGTGATCTGCAGCTGCTCCGGCTTCTGTGCACTTTTCCAATGATTCCTTTGTGCACAGCCTAGCCTGGTCCCCAGAACTCTGTCCTGCATTGCCCAACTCTCTCAGTTGGACTCCTACGTCGTGGGACCCTCCTTTGTGACTCTGAGGTGACCGCTGTCCTCAGATCTTCTAAGTGCCTGTTCTGGTACTTCTGCGGGTACTGCCTGCTTCTGCAGGGGCTCTCTGAGTTGCTGAGCACCCCCTCTGTCTCCTCCTCCAAGGGGCGACATTCTGGTCCTTCCTGGTCCCCAGTAGCACCCAAAATCCTCAACTACGACTCTTGCAACTAGCAAGGCTTGTTTGCTGTATTTCTGCATGGGAATACTTCTGCATCCTCCAGCACACCGTGGGACATCTTGTCACCAAAGAAGAAGTTCCTGGCACCTTCTGTTGTCACAGAATCTTCAACTTCTTCCACCGGAATGCAGCTTTTTTGCACCGTCATCCGGGGTTTAGTGGGCTCCTGCCCCCCGGACACTTACGTGACTCTTGGACTTGGTCCCATTTCTTTACAGGTCCTCAGGTCCAGGAATCCATCTTCAGTGTTTTGCTGGTGGTTGTGGTTCTTGCAGAATCCCCTATTTCGACTATACTGTCTTTCTGGGGAAGTAGGGGTAACTTTACTCCTACTTTTCAGGGACTTGGGGTGGGGCATCTTGGACACCCTTACTGTTTTCTTACAGTCCCAGCGACCCTCTACAATCTCCGATAGATCTGGCGTCCGTCCGTGATTCGCATTCCACTTTTGGAGCATATGGTTTGTGTTGCCCCTAGACCTAAGTCTACCTATTGCATCCTATTGTGATTCTACATTGTTTGCACTACTTTTCTTACTATTACTTACCTGTTTTGGGTTTGTGTACATATACATTGTGTATATTACTTACCTCCTAAGTGAGGGTATCCTCTGAGATACTTTTGGCATATTGTCATAGAAATAAAGTACCTTTATTTTTAGTAACTCGAGTATTGTGTTTTCTTATGATATTGTGCTATATGATAGAAGTGGTATAGTAGGAGCTTTGCATGTCTCCTAGTTCAGCCTAAGCTGCTTTGCCATAGCTCCCTTCTATCAGCCTTAGCTGCTAGAAACACTTCTATTCTACTAATAAGGGATACCTAGCACAGGGTGTAAGTAACACGAGGTACCCACTATACGCCAGGCCAGCCTCCTACAGGCCTCCTCCAAGACAAAAGAGGACAGTGCCAAGCTCCCAGCAGCAACTTCCAAGGTGCAGCCCAGTCCAAGGAAGGCAGAACAAAGAATTTTCTCTGAGAGAGAGTGTTACACCCTCTCCCTTTGCAAATAGGTGTTAAAGGCTGGGGAGAGGCTATCCTCTCCCAGCCTCTGGAAATGCTTTGAAGGGCACAGATGGTGCCCTCCTTGCATAAGCCAGTCTACAACGGTTCAGGGAACCCCCAGTCCCTGCTCTGGTGTGAAACTGGACAAAGGAAAGGGTTGTGACCACTCCCCTGTCCATCACCACCTCAGGGGTGGTGCCCGGAGCTCTTCCAGTGTGTCCCAGACCTCTGCCATCTTGGATCCAGAGGTGTGAGGGCACTCTGGAGGCCTCTGAGTGGCCAGTGCCAGCAGGTGACATCAGAGACCCCTCCTGATAGGTGCTTACCTGACTAGGTGGCCGATCCTCCTCTGAGTGCTATTTAGGGTCTCTCCAGTTGGCTTTTCTTCAGATAACGACCTGCAAGAATTCACCAGAGTTCCTCTGCATCTCTCTCTTCGACTTCTGCCAAGGATCGACCGCTGACTGCTCCAGGACACCTGAAAAACTGCAACAAAGTAGCAATAAGACTACTAGCGACATTGTAGCGCCTAATCCTGCTGGCTTTCTCAACTGTTTCCTAGTGGTGCATGCTTTGGGGGCTGCCTGCCTTCATGCTGCACTGGAAGCCACGAAGAAATCTCCTGTGGGTTGACGGAGTCTTTCCCCTGCTTCAGCAGGCACCAAACTTCAGCATCACCGGTACTCTAGGACCCCTCTTATCCTGACGAGCATGGCCCCTGGATCACAGGTGGTGGACCCAAGTGACTCAGACTGTGCAGTGGTCCAACTGTTCAAATGTGGAGGAGGTAAGTCCTTGCCTCCCCTCTCCAGACAGTAATCATGTAAAGCACGTGAACTGCAGCTGCTAGGGCTTCTGTGTACATTTCTATGAAATCCTTCTTGCACAGCAAAGCACTCTGTCCTGCAATGCTCAGCTCCCTGAGTTGATCTCCGGCTTTGTTGGACTCTCCTTTGCAGTGTTGAGATGACCGCCATGTTCAGACATCCTGATCCCGTGTTTAAGGACTTCTGTGGGTGCTATCTTCTTGTGTGTGGGCTCTCCATGTTGTTGAGTGCCCCTTCTGTCTCCTCTCTCAAGTGGCGACATCCTGGTCTTTCCTGGGCCCGGGCAGCACCCTTTATCTTCAACCGCGACTCTTGCAGCTAGCAAGGCTTGTTTGTCGTCTTTTGCCAAAGAAACAACTCTGCATTCTCCAGCACGCCGTGGGACATCTTCTGCACAAAGGAGAAGTTACTAGTACCTTTCGTTGTTGCAGAATCTTCAACTTCTTCCATCCGGAGGCAGCCATTTTGTACCTTCATCCGGGGTTTAGTCGGCTCCTGCCCCACCTGGACACTTTAACGACTCTTGGACTTGGTCCCCTTCCTCTACAGGTCTTCAGGTCTAGAAATCCGTCTTCAGTGCTCTTCAGTCTGTTGTGGTCCTTGCAAAATCCTTTATCACGCCTTTAGTGTGTTTTTGGGGAAATAGTAGTACTTTACTCCTGCTTTCCTGGGTCCTGGAGTGTGGTCTCCTTTACACCCTTAGTGTTTTCTCACACTCCCAGCAACCCTCTACACACTACATTGTCTAGGGGTGCATTCGTGGTTCACATTCCACTTGCTTAGTATATGTTTTGTGTTGACCCTAGGCCTATTGCATCCCATTGTGTTTTACAGTGTTTGTACTGCTTTCTGACTTACTTACCTGATTTGATTATTTGTGTATATTTTGTGTATGTTACTTACCTCCCAAGGGAGCATATCCACTGAAATATTTTTGGCACATTGTCACTAAAGTAAAGTACCTTTGTTTTTATGAACTATGAGTATTGTCTTTCTTATGATATAGTACCTATATGATATAAGTGGTATTGCATGAGATTTGCATGTCTCCTACTTCAGCCTTGGCTGCTCTGCTATAGCTACCTCTATCAGCCTAAGCTGCTAGAACACTACTAAACTCTACTAATAAGGGATAACTGGACTGGAATAAGGTGTAAGTGGTACCCACTACAAGCCAGGCCAGCCTCCTACATTGGTGGTGCAGCGGTAGGATAAGTACTTGTAACTTCTTTACCACTTTGTCATTGGTGCTTTTCATCAGAAAACCATATTGCTAATACTTAAAAGTATACACAAGTAAACTTAACAGTCTTACTTTCACTATAAAAAGTTTCTAAAATGTTTGAAAAAGTTTTTTCTCTCTCTTCTGGAAGCTCAAAACTTTTTCTCTTACTCCTAACGTCTTTCTTTTCACCATGTCTATGGTAGAGGCCACTCCCAAATTTGTGAAAACAACTTATGACAATCTTAACTTTAAAAGTTTGAGTGGTCTCTATATAGAAAGACGTTTGGGGATTGGTAAGAACCCTACCAAGGATCTCCTTCTTAACCTTCTCCTTAAAAGTGACCAGAATCAGACTGGTGAAACCCAGGATTAGGAGGTAGAGAAGGGGGGTACCCAGATAGATTCAGGGGAGGGTCCTAAGAACTCTGGGGAGGGTACTTCAAAAGACCTTTCACTTAACAGGCCACCTAGTGAAGCTGGTAGTGGGAGGGGGTCACAAAGCATTAGGATGCCTTTCATTCCTAAAGGGCAGGTCACTAGGGTTCAGGCAGTCAGAGAAAGGTTCACTTCTGCACATTCTCACATTTCCTCTGTATCAGAGGTTTCCCAAGCCTCCCACCCTGATGACAACACCCTAGACAGGGAACTCAGAAAGCTGAGGTTGGAAGAGGCCAGACTGAGGCTAAAGCAGCAACAGTTGGCCTTAGATAGGGAATCCCTAGATGTAGAGAGAGAAAGATAGAAGTTCAGGTTAGTTCCCCATGGTGGCAGCAGCAGCAATCTTGATAGTCATCCTGTTAGAGAAAGATATTTAAGAAATCTGCATAAGATTGTCCCCCCTTACAAGGAGGGGTATAACTGCACTTGAGAGGGCCTGTATGGTACAGTTGGCCCCTCAAAGGCAGTGGGCTGCTATATTGTGGCTATCTTTCACTGGAAAAGGTAGGGATAGGCCCCTTACTGTGAGGGAGAGTGATGCCAACAATTACAAAGTTTTGAAGGATGCACTCCTAGATGGATTTGGCTTAACCACTGAACAATACAGGATAAAGTTCAGAGATACCAGAAAAGAGTCTTCTGAAGACTGGACAGACTTTGTAGACTGTTCAGTGAAGGCCTTGGAGGGATAGGTACATGGCAGTAAGGTGACTGATTATGAAAGCCTATTTAATCTAATTTTGAGAGAGCATATCTTGAATAATTGCGTGTCAGACTTGTGGCATCAATACTTGGTAGACTCAGATCTGACCTCTCCCCAAGAATTGGGAAAGAAGGCAGACAAATGGGTCAGAACAAGGGTGATCAGAAAAGCTCATACAGGGGGTGACAAGGATGGCAAGAAGAAGGATGGTAAGTCTTCTGACAAGGATGGGGATAAAGATAAAAAACATTCTGAGTCTTCATCCGGCCCACAAAAATCCTCTGGGGGAGGTGGGTCCAAATCCTATCTCACAATCAAAAGAAGCCGTGGTGTTATTTATATAAAAGTAAGGGCCATTGGGCAAGTGATCCCACCTGCCCAAAGAAAAACACCAAGGCTCCCACCACCACAACTCCTACTGTGTCCACTAGTGCCCCTAGTAATAACAATGGGGGTGGGAAGAGCACTACAAATAGCCAGACAAAGGGTGTAGCTGGGCTCACCATTAGTAATGTAGTGGGGGTTGGTCTAGTTAGGGAGACCACAGAGGTTGTTTTAGTCTCTGATGGTGGTACTGAGTTTGCCAACTTAGTTGCTTGCCCCCTTAATATGGGTAAGTACAAGCAACTACCCCAATAAATGGTGTTGAGGTTGAGGCCTGCTGGGACACAGGAGACAGTGTCACTATGGTGATAGAGAAACTGGTTGCCCCTGAACAACACCTACTTGGTCAGCAGTACCAATTGACTAATGCTCATAACAACACTCTTAGCCACCCTGTGGCTGTTGTGAATCTCAACTGGGGTGGGGTGACTGGCCCAAAGAAAGTTGTGGTAGCCACTGATTTACCTGTACACTGCTTACTAGGAAATGATTTGGAAACATCAGCTTGGGCTGAAGTGGAGTTGGAGGCTCATGCAGCAATACTGGGGATTCCAGGGCATATCTTTGCTCTCACAAGGGCTCAGGCCCAGAAGCAAAGAGGACAGGGCAACTTGGATCCTGGAAAAAGCTAGGGGTAGAAAGGGTAAATCCTTGTCCACTATCCCTCCCTCTCCAGAAGATTCCCCTTTTGAGGAAGAGGAATCCTCTCCCTGTGCAGAACCTACACCAGAGGAGCTAGCAGCTGACACTGCTGAGCTTTTGGGTGCAGGGGGGCCTTCTAGGGAAGAGCTGAGTGTGGCACATCAGACCTGTCCCACACTAGAGGGTCTCAGACAGCAAGCTGTCAAAAAGCAAAATGGGGATGTCACTGATACCCACAAAGTCTTTTGGGAAGACAAACTTCTCTATACTGAGGCAAGGGACCCTAAACCTGAAGCTGCCAGGAGATTGGTCATCCCTTTGCAGTATAGGGAGTTTCTTCTGACTTTGGCTCATGACATTCCTTTGGCTGGGCATTTGGGCCAAAGTAAAAAATGGGACAGATTTGTTCCACTGTTTCACAGGCCTCATATGTCAGAGGACACAAAGGAGTTCTGTCGCTCCTGTGTGACCTGCCAAGCCAGTGGAAAGACTGGTGGCACACCTAAGGCCACCTTAATTCTACTTCCAGTGGTTGGGGTGCCCTTTGAGAGGGTAGGGGTTGACATTGTTGCCCCCCTTGGCCCTCAAACAGCTTCAGGAAACAGATTAATCCTACTCGTAGTGGACCATGCCACTAGGTATCCTGAAGCTATACCCTTAAGGACCACTACAGCTCCTGCAGTGGCAACAGCCCTCCTGGGAATCTTTTCCAGAGTGGGTTTCCCTAAGGAAGTGGTATCAGACAGAGGTAGTAACTTCATGTCTGCATATCTCAAAGCAATGTGGAAGGAGTGTGGTGTTACCTACAAGTTCACCACTCCTTATCATCCACAGACAAATGGATTGGTTGAGAGATTTAACAAAACTCTCAAACCATGATCATGGGACTCCCTGAAAAACTCAGGAGGAGATGGGATGTCCTGTTGCCATGCCTCCTTTTTGCTTATAGGGAGGTACCCCAGAAAGGAGTGGGCTACAGCCCCTTTGAACTCCTCTTTAGTCATCCTGCAAGAGGTCCCCTTGCTCATGTGAAGGAAGGTTGGGAACAACCTTTAAAAGCTCCCAAACAAGACACTGTGGACTATGTGCTTAGTCTGAGATCAAGGATGACTGAGTACATGCAAAAGGCCACTAATAACCTTCAGGCCATCCAAGAGCTCCAAAAGCAATGGCATGACCCGACGGCTGTCCTGACACAGTACCAACCAGGACAGAAGGTGTGGGTATTGGAGCCTGTGGCACCAAGAGCACTCCAGGACAAATGGAGTGGACCCCATCCAATTATGGAGGAGAAAGGTAAGGTCACCTATTTGGTGGACCTGGGCACTGCCAGAAGCCCCCTTAGGGTGCTTCATGTCAATCGTCTTGAACCTTACTATGACAGGGCTGACTTAACCCTGCTTATGGCAGATGAAGGGCAGGAAGAAGAGAGTGACCCTCTCCCTGACCTCTTCTCCACCACTAAAGCTGATGGCTTAGTGGAGGGAGTTGTACTGGCAGATTGCCTTACTGCTGAGCAGAAGGACAACTGCTTAAATCTCCTTGGACAATTCTCTGGCCTCTTCTCACTAGTCCCAGGAACAACTACCTGGTGTGATCACACAATTGACACTGAAGACAGTTTACCTGTCAAGAGTAACATTTATAGACAGCCTGACCATGTCAGAGACTGTATCAAACAAGAGATACAGAAAATGCTAGACCTTGGAGTGATTGAACCCTCTGAAAGCCCCTGGGCCAGCCCAGTGGTGCTTGTCCCCAAACCACATAGAAAAGAAGGAAAGAGAGAAATGCGGTTTTGTGTGGACTATAGGGGTCTCAATCAAGTAACAAAAACTGATGCTCACCCTGTACCCAGGGCAGATGAGCTAATAGATACTATGGCTTCTGCCAAGTATCTAAGCACTTTTGATTTCACAGCAGGGTATTGGCAGATTAAGTTATCATAAGATGCAGAACCAAATGCAGTATTTTCAGTCATTGGAGGGTATTATCAGTTCACAGTTATGCCCTTCAGATTGACAAATGCACCTCCCACTTTTCAGAAGTTGGTGAATACAGTCCTCCAAGGATTGGAAGCCTTTAGTGCAGCATATCTAGATGATATTACTGTCTTTAGCTCTACCTGGGATGATCACCTGGTCCACCTGTGGAACGTTTTGGAGGCCCTGCAAAAGGCAGGCCTCGCTATCAAGGAAGTGGTTCATCTGGGCCACCTGGTAGGTGGAGAACAGATTGCACCACTGCAGGGGACGATTCAAACCATTATCTGTGCCCTTCAAAGCATTTCCAAAGGCTGGGGGAGGCTACCCCTCCCCATCCTGTAAAACCTATTTCCTAAGGGAGAGGGTGCAACACTTTGTTCTGCCTTCCTGGGACTGGGCTGCTCAGACCCCAGGAGGGCAGAACCCTGTCTGTGAGGTGGCAGCAGCTGTAGCTGCAGTGCAAGCCTCAGTGAGGTGGTTCAGCAGTATTGGAGGTCCATAGTGGAGCCTCCAGGATGCATGAAATTGGCTCCCCAATACCAGATTTTGAATGGGGGGACAATTCCATGATCTTAGACATGTTACATGGCCATATTCGGAGTTACCATTGTGAAGCTGCATAGAGGTATTGACCTATATGTAGTGCACGTGTGTAATGGTGTCCCCACACTCACAAAGTCCGGGGAAATGGCCCTGAACTATGTGGGGGCACCTTTGCTAGTGTAACTGTGCACCTAACCTTTAGCAAGTGAAGGTTAGACATATAGGTGACTTATAAGTTACTTAAGTGCAGTGAAAATGGCTGTGAAATAGAGTGTGCACTATTTCACACAGCCCGCAATGGTAGTCCTGTGTAAGGGTTTGTCTGAGCTCCCTATGGGTGGCAAAAGAAATGCTGCAGCCCACACGGATCTCCTGGAACCCCAATGCCCTGGGTACCTAGGTACCATATACTAGGGACTTATAAGGAGGGTCCAGTATGCCAATTGAAATTGGCAACATTTTGTCACTGGCCTACAATGACAAATTTAAAAGCAGAGCGAGCATAAGCACTGAGGTTCTGATTAGCAGAGCCTCAGTGACACAGTTAGGCACTACACATGCATACACATTAGGCCACAAACTATGAGCACTGGGGTCCTGGCTAGCAGGATCCCAGTGAGACAGGCAAAACACACTGACATATAGGGTTTTCTCTATGAGCACTGGGGTCCTGTCGAGCAGGATCCCAGTGACACAGTAAAAACACACTGACACACACTCACAAACAGGCCAAAAGTGGGGGTAATCATGCTAGAAAGAGGCTACTTTCCTACAGGTGTTTCTACAGATTTGGATTGCAAGCCTCCAGCAGGAATCCTCTGCATCCTTTACTTCATCTTCTATCGACGGAACTGCAGCTGAACCCTCTAGAAGCTCTATAAACTGCACCAAATAAGCAAAGATGACTTCTGCAACATTGTAACTTCAGTTCCTGCAAGCAACTGCAACAGTTTCCAGGTTGTGCATCCTCCGAGGACTGCCTGTCTTCAACCTGCACCAGAAGAACCTAGGGAATCTCCTGTGGAGTCACTTCCCTGCTTCAGCAGGCACCTCTCTGCAGCGATGACTGGTGCAGTGGGTCCCCTCTCCAGTCGACGAGCATGGATCCACCAACACGGGTGGCAGACTAAAGTGACTGTGACAGTCCCAACGTCCAGCTGTCCAGCTTTAGTGGAGGTAAGACCTTGCCTCCCCATGCAAGACAGTACCCCCGTTCACCGCATGACTTTCAGTTGCCAAGGGTTGTGTGCATCCTTCCAAGATGTTCCTCGTGCACAACACAGCATAGGCCCCCAGCATCTCATACTGCAAATCACAGCTTCTTGTGGTTCTCCGGCAGTGTTGGATCCCTTTGTGTCTTGCTGTGTTGACCTCCATTTGCACCTTCTTTGTCCCCGTACTGTGGGACTCCTGTGCATGCTGCCTGGTCTTCTGTGGGCTCTCTGAGTTGCTGAGAGCCCCCTCTCTCTCCCACTCCTGGGTAGATGCCACCAAGTCCCTCCTGTTCCCAGGCAGTGACATTTTCCACTAACCATGAGCTTTGCGTGTGCCAAGGCTTGTTGGCAGAATCCAGCAACGCAAACCAGACTGCAATCATCCATTTGGCATGGGACATCTTCAGCACCATCCAGGAACCTGCATCTGTCTTCTTGGGTGCATAACTGACTATGGCCCTCATTATAACATTGGCAATAAATCCTGTTTACCGCCGTGGTGATGGCCGCCAACATACCGTCACGGAGGCTAACATCAGTTCGCCAGATTATGACACACACACTAACCCAAAAGAACACTGCCACAAACACATATCCTCCAGACCACAGATAAGTGTTAAACTGTCGGTACGAACACCCACACCGCCACGCCAACAAAACAGCGCCTTTTACATTATGACCCACGAATCACCACGACGGACATTCAACAGCTGTAAACCATTGGCAGTACACACCGGCACGGTCAGAATGGCCACCCAAATACAATACAACACAATATTGGCCAGTTCCAAAAACACACACCTGACACTAATACACACACCGCTCCCATCCACCCACAGCACTATAAAACACACACCCACAACCCTTTACGAGCACGACACGCAAATCACAGATAGAACTACACACACCAGTGACACCCAGGCATCCATCACGCACCCCACACCCCACCACATTATTCAACACCCACTACACAACACACCACACAATACCCCCGTCACCACAAAGGCACCCACGTTTCACTGATGAGGAGATGCGGGTCATGGTGGAGGAAATGGTCAGGGTAGAGCCAACACCCACGTTTCACTGATGAGGAGATGCGGGTCATGGTGGAGGAAATGGTCAGGGTAGAGCCACAGCTGTTTTGAGTACAGGTACCACAAATATTCATAGCAAGGAAGATGGAGCTATGGTGAAGAATTGTCGACCAGGTGAACGCCGTGGGACAGCATCCAATAACAAGGGACGACATTAGGAAGAGGTAGAATGACCTACGGGGGAAGGTACATTCCATGGAAGCAAGGCACCAGCTCCCTATCCAGCGAAAACTAGTGGTGGACCCCTACCTTCTCCCCCACAGCTGACTGCATAGGAGGAGCAAATCTTGGCAATACTGTATCCTGAGGCACTCACTGGAGTTGACGGAGGACTGGACACTAGTGAGTCAACACTTACGATCTATCACTCCCCCATACCTCCATGCCATCTCAGCCCCACACCCTGACTCCCAACACTCCATCCCACACAGTGCACCTACACATATGACTAACCCCAATGCCAAGCCCTGCATGTCATACCCACTGCATGTACAGCCCTCCCAGACCTGCATGTAAACCTACCACCTATGCATTCCATGGAGAACTAACAATCATACAATCCATCACCATACACAAACAAAGGTGGCAGGGCAACAGCAACGATATAGGGGAAGCTAGAGATGTAGAATATGTCACAGACATGATGCATAATACATCACTTACATCTCCTCAGGTGCCCCAGCCAATCCCAGTGATGAGGAGGTGCCACAGCTAACCTGTCCCCCAACAGAAGATGACCCCCAGTGATGACAGTAACTCTGGACACCTGGATCTGGATGAACTTCCTGGCCCATCAGGGACCACTGGTCAGTCGTCACACCTCTGTCCCCAGGACACGTCAATCAGCTGTGTGCCCACATGCACAGGGACCCCAGTCCACACCTCACAGCCAAGACAATCAGGGTCCTGGGGTCAGTGGCAGTGGGCCCACCGTTCAGAGGACACATGCACAGGGGGACAAGGACACTTGGAGAAGGTGGTGTGCCAGGGGGAGGACAGGCTCAGGGAACCAACTGTCCTGGAGGCACTCATTAATGTCCTTGGGGATTACCAACAATCCCCGGACAAGATGGGCCAGATTCTTGACATCATACAGGAGAACCAGGAGCTGCAGGAGGTACACCATCAGGAGAACAGGAAAGATTTGTGGGCCCTCAACACCACCATGGTCTCCATAGCAGGGGTGCTGGCTGATATGGCCAACATAATAAGGGAATATACAGCAATCCAGAGGGCCCCTTCCATTAGCCAGTCAACTGAACACCCCACCACATCTGCTGCAGCTAGTGGACAGGAGGCCCTGCCACAGGACCCACAGGCCACCAGCACTCCTCCTCCTGCAGAGGATGAACCACCTGCAAACATTTCCTGCAACCCAGACAGATGCCAGAGACACTTGCCAAGACCAAGACCACAACCAGGAAATGAGACCCTCCTGAATGTCCCCCTTGTATCCTATTCTGTCATCTTGTCCTCTTTGAACTGCCTTTGCTCCCCTTCCAATGGCCCCCTAAACACTGGACCTGTGCTACAAACAGACTGGACCAATACCCTGGACTTACCTCTACCATCACCCAATTCCATTACACTATTCCATCTATAAATTTCACTACAATAAACACCCTTAAACACAACTTGACTGATAGTGCTTTATGTGTAGAAAATGTGCAATTATGGTAACAGTTACATCTTGTACAAATGACCTGACTCTGTGATAGCATACAAATAATGACTTGTAGCTGTCTGTAGTCATCACATCAGTACACAGTAATAACACCAACATCTGCAAAATAAGAATCAGTTGAAATGCAAAGGAATTGACTGTCAATATACAACAGCCACACTGAAAGGATAAATAATTAAAGGAATGGTCAGTTCCACTGTCTCACCTGTGTGTCATTGAAAGTACTGATGTTCTGTTGTCCACATCCTCATCATCCTCACTGCAACATGCAGCATGGTACAACTATCTGGCAAACCTTCTCAGGGGAGTAGCACAGGGATCCACCTGATGGAGGCATCTGAACTTGGCCTGCGGGAGGCTGAACGTACGTTCTATGATCCGCCTGGTTTGCCCATGTGCATCACTATACTGATTCCCAGCCCCTGTCCTGACACTCCTCACAAGGGTCAGGAGCCACGTAGGTTTGGGTAGCCAGAGTCACCTGCATGTATTGAGGGACAAAAATTAGCCTTACACAATGTTCTGGGGGATGACTCTGGCTCACCTTTTAGCCACACCCAGTGCATCTGTGGTTGTGCCATCACATTTGGGATGCTGCTTTTCCTCAGGGCAAAGGCGTCATGCACCGACCCAGAATACTTGGCAGTGACGTGGGAGATGTACTGGTCCGCCAGGCACACCATTTGCACATTGAGTGAGTGGAAACTCTTCCGATTCCTGAACACCTGTTCATTGCGCCCGGGAGGGGTCAGACACAATATGTGTTCTATCAATCGCCCCAATAATATTTGGCATTTGGCCCATTGAATAGAATCCAGCCTTCACAGTAGCCAAATCCTCCACCTGAGGGGAAAGTGATGTAGCTGCACATGTGTTTGACCAAGGCAGTCAAAACCCTCACCAGCACTATTGAGATCATAGCTGTGACATTCCTGCTGCCAAGCCCACTGTCACTTGGAAAAAAACAGTTGTCAGGAAATGAAGCACTGATAGAATTTGCATAATAGAGGAGATTCCAGTGGGATGGTGGATAGCTGATATCAGATCAGGCTCCAATTGAGTACACAGCTCTTGTGGCCCTGTCCAGTCTATAGGTCAGTATTATGTGCCTGTCCTCCAATGCAGCCAAGTCTACAAGGGGTCTGTACACCGGGTCTTGTCTCCTCCTCATATTCCTCTGCGGTAGTAAGTATTTAAGGAACACAAGAGTGAGTAGGGTGTCACAAACTGAACAATGGAACCACCACCTCAGTGTACATAGAGCATGTATGTAATTGAACAATGTGAATGGCAATGTATGTGCGATTTATAGCAATGACACAGTTTCCAATTTCTGAATGTTGTCCACCACCTTGAAATGGTGACCTCCTGTCCTGTAAGTATGGACAGGTGGAAGTGATGTAACTCCACCAGCGTTGTGTGCCATGGCGGAAGGCGGTCTTGCACCACCGTGCTATTACTCATTGGCTTACATGGGGCTCTATGGAGTACAGTATCCTATGGGGGTCACCGGCGGAGGTGACAGTATACACCACCACAGACGTTACTGCCATTTCTAAAACCTCACTTGATTCCTGACTTTCCACAGGACAACACCTCCACTGCATGTGCTGCTGTGACCTGTGTCTGGATCCTGCCATGGCCCGTGTGATAGGGGAAAGGGCCCCTGCCTTCACTTCAGAGGAGTTAGAGCACTGTGTGGATGGGGTCCTACTCCTGAATGGACAACTGTAAGGGCTTCCTGACCAGCAGATGAGTACACCATGGGCACAATGCATGTGACAAGGTTGCATGGAGATGTGTGTGCCAGCAGTGTGCCATTTGGGTGCGGGGGTATGTCTGGTGATAGTGTACATGCAGTGCTCTGGGCAATATGTGTGCCAATGGATATGGAAATGGTATTTGTGGGCCATATGTGTGACAGTCAGGATTGTATGGTTAATGGTGTCCTGTCTGTATTACCTCTGCAGGTCAGCGCCCATCAGAAGAAGGGATTGTGGTGTGCCATCGCCAAGGACGTGTGGATCCTGGGGGCCTATAGCCGGCAGAGCACCCTCTTTAGGAAAATGTGGAAGGACCCGAAATGCTGGGCCTGGAAGACCGCAGAGGCCCAACTGAGGATGGCCTCCCAACGAGGGCGGGGAGCCTCCAGGAACCTGACCCCTCTTATGGCCCGCATACTGATGGTGGCCTACCCAGAGCTGGATTGGCGCGTGAGGGCAGCACAGCAGCCACAAGGGGGTGAGTACAGTGAGCGTTACAACAATTATTTTTGGGTGGCATGGGATCCTGGTGGTGGGTTTCAGCTACTGGGTGCCCCTTAATGCCAGCTCTGCCATTGCTGCGTGATCCAGCTCAAGGTAAATGGGTGTGTAGCACAATCTGGTAATCTAGATAGGTAGTATTCCATGTCAGACAGGGCTTAGAGGGTACCAGGAAGGGTGCAGTTGGCAGTGGTTGGCTCTCATCTTGCTGTGGTACTTAGCCAATGTAATGCCAGTGCGATGCATAGTGCTCAATCCTGATCCCTGTGTCGATGGTAAAGTGTATGCCAACTGTGGTGTTGGTGCTGTAATTGACCCAGTGCTTCCTTTCTCTCTCTTCCCCTATTTTCTTCTGTCATCCTGTCCATGTGTGCATTAGTATGATCTGGCGTAGGAACAGGGGAACCGGCAACAGAGGGAGCTGCTTCCCACAGGACCCAGGAGGCAGAGCCCACAGAAATCGAGGTGACCAGTGGGAAAAAGGGCGAGGGGAGCACCACGCTGGAGACAGGAGATGACAACACTGACTCTGATTCCTCCTCCGATGGAAGCACCATGGTGATGGCAGACACCTCTAGAACCACCCCACCTATAGGTACAGCCGCCACCCCTGTACCAGCACTACCTGCCCAGCAGCCCCCACTGAGTTGCCTGTGCCCGCTCACACAGGAGAGTGGGCATCTCCTTCGCCCCAGGCACCTCAGGCCCTGCTCCAATGAGCACTGCTGCCCTGTGTGAGGAGGCTATTGACCTCCTGAGATCCATCTCTGTAAGGTAGTCAACCATTGTGAATGCCATCCAGGGGCTGGCATCCTCTCTGATGGCAGCCAGTGTCCCTTTTCCTACCGTCCCGCCTCCAACTACTACTTCCCAGTCCCAGTCTCCTCAACCCCAACCCATCCCAGGCACATATACAGACAAGCATGGACACACAACATCACACAAGAGTAGCAGAGTCAAACACAGGCAGCACACTTCAGGCCACAAGCACTCACACAAACAACAGACAATTGCACACACAACCACATCCACTGCCTCCACTGTCTCCCCCTCCTCCTCCTCCCTCACAGTCACGTCCGCACTCACATCTGCATGCACTACATCAACAGCCACCAGCACTATCACCACATCAAGCAGCACACACACCTCACTTGCAGACACCTCTACAACATCTATCCATGCATCCCCTTTATCTTCTCCCACGCTGTCTGCCCCCCTTCTAAGAGACACAAAAGCACGCATTCAGACACCCAACATCCATCCACCTCACACATGCACACAGTCCATGCACCAGCACCCAAGTCCAGCAGACGCGCACCTCTGCCAACCACTCCCCCAACCTCCACTCCCATCCCACATCCCCCAACATCACTAAGAAGCTTTTACTTGCCCAACTTGACCTCTTCCGTTCCCCTCCACCCCCCGTCCTGCCCATAAGAGCAGGGTCCCAACAACCCAGCCCAGCACCTCAGCCAAACAGTCTGCAACTGCTCCCATCAAATCATCAGCTGCTGGAACAAAGGGGTCCCCAAGTGTGAAGCCTGCTACTCCTACTGAGGGGACACCTCTGGCTCAGAAAGGGAGGACTAGGGTCGTGAAAAGCAAGGACAAGAGACAGGGACAGTGGAGGCAACTCCTAGTCCTGGAGGCAAGGACACAAGTGACATGTCAAAGGCCAAGGGGACCCGTTAAAAGAGGGGACACATGGATCCCCCTCCACCAGCAAAGAAAGTGAAGATTCCCACTCTACCAGCAAAGAAAGGGAAGGTTCCCAATCACCCACCAATTAAAGGAAAGGTTCCTAATCACCCACCAATGAAAGGGAAGGTTCCCACTCAACCACTAATCAAAGGGAAGGTTCCCACACAACCCCCAATGAAAGGAAAATTCCCACTCGACCACCAATGAAAGGCAAGAGGCCCACTTAACCACCAGTGAAAGGCAAGAGGCCCACTCCACCAGCAGAGGGCAATAAACCCCCACCTCCAGCACAGGCACAGCAGCCCTCACCTCCAGCTGAGATGCAGCAGCCCTCACCTCCAGCACAGGCACAGCATCCCTCACCTCTAGCAGAGACACAGCAGCCCTCACCTCCAGCAGAGACACAGCAGCCCTCACCTCCAGCAGAGGGCAAGTAGCCCCTACCTCCAGCACAGGCATAGCAGCCGTCAACTTCAGCTGAGACACAGCAGCCCTCACCTCCAGCAGAAAGCATGTAGGCCACCCTCCAGGTACTGTTGTACCAGGAGTCCCCTCCAGAATCAGTGAGCAAGTTCCCCACTTCAGAGACTGTGGCCTTGCACTCCCCAGCAAAGACAAATGGGCATGGAGCCACCTCCAGAACCAGTGGGAAAATTCCCCTCTTCAGAGACTGTGGCCGTGCACTCCCCAACAAAGACAAATGGGCAAGGAGCCCCATCCAGAACCAGTGGGCAAGTTCCCCACTTCAGAGACTGTGGCCTTGCACTCCCCAACAAAGACAAATGGGCATGGAGTCCCCTCCAGAATGAGTTGGCAATTTCCCCACTTCAGCTGAGGTGCCCACCCACCCCTGCCCCTTCCACCTGGCTGTTGATGGCTACCGCCGTGGTAGGTGGTGTCAACGCCCTGGCGGTTGGTGTAATACATTGGCTGTCTATGGGAGGTATCACCGCCATGGTCATAATTTGGCAGTATTTACTGCCACCCTGTTGGCAGTATTACCACCACTTTATCACTCACTGCCAATGTCATAATGATCACCTATGTCTTCTCACTGGTGGTTCTTCTTTTGCACCTTCATCCGGGTTAGCAGGGCCTCCTGTTCTTCCTGGACTCTTCAGTGCTTCTTGGACTTGGTCCCCTTCTTCCACAGTTCTTCAGGTCCAGGAATCTATCATTGGTGTCTTGCAGTATTTTCTGGTTCTTGCATAATCTTCTATCATGACTTCTTGTATGTTTCAGGAAACTTATTGTGATTTACTTCTGTTTTCCTGGGCTCTGGGGTGAGTTCTATTACTTTCCTTTTGAGTTTTTTTACACTCCTAGTGCCCCTCTACACACTACACGTGCGTAGGTAGGAGACCAACTTTCGCATTCCAATATTTTAGTATATGGTTTGTTTTCTCCCTGGGCCCATTGCCACATATTATGATTTTTACTATTTGCACTGTTTTCTGACTGCATACTTACCTGTTTTTGGATACTAGTGTATATATTGTGTGTATTACTTACCTCCTAAGGGAGTATATTTTCTAAGGTATTTTGGCATTTGTACCTTTATTTTTGTAACACTGAATATTTTATTTCTTGTTTATGAGTACTGTGTGACTACAGTGATATTGCAAGAGCTTTGCATGTCTCCTAGTTCAGCCTTGGCTGCTCTGCCAGAAGCTACCTCTAGACTAGCTGCCTAGCTGCTAGACACTGACTACATTTCACTAATCAGGGATAACTGGACCTGGGATAGAATGTAAGTCCCTTTGGTACCCATTACAAACCAGGCCAGCCTCCCTACAAATTAATAATCATATTAATTCTGTGTACCCTGTTAGCGAAGCTGACAAAATACTTTTTACATTTGCAAAATGCATGTTACTGCTATTTTACTAGGAACAATACTTTGAGATTTAGAATGTGTCAGTAGATTGTGCTTAACGTTGTTAATGGCATTTGTGTCTTTTGATATGTGATATCAATGTGGAAACACTCATCTAAGAAGGTCGTTTTTATGCTACAGGTGACATTGACAAAGCCTTCTTGAAGCATGCTGTTATTCTTTGTGGTTGTACATTTGATATCTCAAAATGTCAACAAGCAGACACAGATTTACAGCTCTTCTCTAGGTGGTTCAATACACAAGCCTAGATTAGTGACACACTTTCAAGCATTCTTCGTAGCCCACTTTCCTTTCCTATTTTTGAGATCTTTGAGTTACACATTATTGGCCCTCATTACAACATTGGTGGTAAATGCCACCTACTGTCGTGCTGACGGCTGCCAACATACCATGACCGTGGCGGTATACCACTACAGGTATTATGATCCACACAGAGAAATCCGCCACTATGTAGACACCCATGCAAGTCCTCCAGACCAAAGGTCAGTGATAAACTGGTGGTACCAAAACCTACACTGTTATGCCAACAGAAATACACCCACAGTATCAGGACCCACGAATCCCTGTGGCCGTCTTTCAATCGAAGTAAACCATTGGCGGTACACACTGCTGCGCTCTAAATACACACACACTTACAAAATGACAACACATTGGACAATTCAAACTACAAACACCTGGCACACATATACACACGACACACCCACACCACTATAAAACACAAACCCACATTACCCACAACCCTTTCAAAGAAAAAAAAAGATTGCTAACAGAGAGAGAGAGACAAGCCAGGAGCACCCACTCAATCTGAGCCACAGAACACCATCACCCATAGACCATCCACGCACCTCACAGCACACGCCACAACAAATCACCCCACACATACCACTCACACCACATGCATGGCACCCCAAAGACACCCCAGGTTTTCAGAGGAAGAGCTAACTGTCATGGTGGAGGAAATCATCTGGGTAGAGCCACAGCTATTCGGATCACAGGTGCAGCAGACGTCCATTGCAAGGAAGATGGAGCTATGGCGGAGGATCATGGACAGGGTCAACCCCGTGGGACAGCACCCCTAAACAAGGGATGACATCAGGAAGAGGTGGAACGACCTACGTGGGAAGGTGCCTTCTGTGGTTGCAAGGCACCAGGTAGCCGTACAGAGGACTGGTAGTGGAGTCCCACCCCCTCCCCCACAACTAACAACATGGAAGGAGCAAGTCTTGGTGATCATGCATCCTGGAGGCCTCGCAGGAGTAGCAGGACTGGACTCTGGTAAGTCAAGTCTTTACCACTATATCCCACACCCTACCTGCATGCCATCACAAACTCCTACCCCTACCCTTACCCCCATCACTCCACCACCTCACATATACCCCACTATCACAACCCACCCATCCCAATGCTAAGCCCTGCATGCAAAACCAATTAATGTACACCCATCACAGACCTGCATGGAGACCCATCACTAAAGCATGCCCATTAGAGGGAATCACCTAGCCCACAAACTCACCACACACACAAGGCAAAGCTGTCAGGGCTATCACAACCATACAGGGAAACACACCCATGCACAAGATGGCACACGCAGATACAATAACACTGCATTTACATCCCCACAGGACCCCCACTCAACGTTACTGGAGAGGAGGTGCCACCAGCATCCAGTTCCCCCACAGAAGAGGCCCACAGTGATGACAGCAGCTCTGCACGCCTGGATCACGATGACCAAACTGGCCCATCAGGGAACTCTGGACAATCAGTTACCCTGCCACAGTCCCATACCACCACAGACCCTGCCCCCTCGGGAAACACCACCCAGCGTGCCCATACCACCGTCCCCAGGACATGTCAATCGGCAGTGTGTCCACCATTACTGGGACCCTAGTCAATCCCACAAACCCAAGACAATTAGGGACCTGAGGTCAGTGGCAGAGGGCACATGGTTCAGGGGACAGAGGTACAGGACAACAGGGAATCTGGGAGGACTGCTGTGTGACAGGTGGAGGACAGGCCCAGGGAACCCACTCTCCATGAGGCACTTGCAGGGATCCTAGGAGCATACCACCATTCCCAGGAGACCTTGGGCCAGATACTGGCCAAGTTGCAGGAGCCTCAGCGGCTGCAGGAGGGACAGTACCTCGGGATCAGGGAGGACCTCAAACACATCAACACCATCCTGGTCACCGTCTCAGGGGTGCCGGCTGACATGGCCAACACCATTAGGGAGGCAGTGGCACACAAACGGGCCCCTGGCACTAGCCACACCAAATAACAGCCCTCCAACACCACCGGTGCTAGTGCACAACAGGCCACCAGCACCCCACTCCCTGTAGAAGGAGAACCACCCAGAAATGGTCCCTGCGATCCAGGCAGAAGCCAGAGAACATTACCAAGACCCCTGCCATGAAATAGGACTCTCCTGATTGTCACCCTTGTGTCCCACTCTGTTACCCTGTCCACCTTGAACTGCCATTGCTCCCCCTCCTATGCCCCATTGGACACTGCACCTGTGATACAAAGAGACTGGACTCTATCTGGACATTCCTCCACCATCAACCCAGCCTATTGCACATCCCCCTCAACCTCCTAGCACTTAAATAAACACCCTTGGAACAATTACAAGTCTGGAGACTGTCAACTGGTTGAAATATGTATTAGTACAACAATCTGTAAACATTGGAACCAGAGTGGGGCAAAGAGATTTCAAAATAGAGATGCCAAAGGGTACAGTAAGTGGCCAGAGACATAGGGAAATCTGGCTGCCATGTTCAATGACTAACACAAAACTGCAATGTAAAGTGAACTTATAGTGTCTTACCTGTGTGTCACTGGAAGTACTGTTGAATGAGAGAACATCTGTTGTCCACATCTTCATCCTCTGCCTCCACTTCGCCACTGTCCACAGACTCCACCGCTGCCACAAGACCATCTCCAGGCTCATCCTCCTGCAGAAAAGGTGTCTGGCTTCTCAAGGCCAGGTTGTGCAACATGCAGCATGCAACGATGATCTGGCACACCTTCTTGGGTGAGTAGTACAGGGATCCACCTGTCTGATGGAGGCACCTAAACCTGGCCTTCAGGAGGCCAAAGGTTCTTTCAATTAGCCTCCTTGTTCGCCCATGTGCCTCATTGTAACGTTCCTCTGCCCTTGTCCTGGGATTCCTCACTGGGGTCAGTAGCCATGAGAGGTTGGGGTAACCAGAGTCACCTGCAAATATTGAGGGATATCTGGTAGCTACACATTCTTCCTTAGGGACAACCCCATACCCATACACCAACATGTACTGGGTGGGGACCTTGGGCTCACCTATTAGCCACACCCGGTGCCTCTGGAGTAGAGCCATCACATATGGATTCTGCTATTCCTCAAGATAAAGGCATCATGCACAGAGCCAGGATAATTGGCATTCACATGGGAGATGTACTGGTTCACCAAACACACCATCTGCACATTCAGAGAGTGATAGCTTTTTCTATTCCTGAACAGTTGTTCATTTCTCTTGGGGGGGCAAATGCTACATGGGTACCATCAATGGCTCCAATGATGTTGGGGATGTGTCCCAGGGTATAAAAGTCAGCTTTCACTGTGGCCAAATCCTCCACCTGGGGGAATACGATGTAGCTGCGCATGTGTTTCAACAGGGCAGACAACACTCTGGTCAACACGTTGGAGAACATTGGCTGAGACATCCCTGATGCCATGGCCACTGTTGTTTGGAAGAAACCACTTGCAAGGAAATGGAGCACTGACATTACCTGCATTAGAGTGGGGATACCTGTGGGGTGGCGGATATCTGAATTGAGGTCTGGCTCCAATTGGGCACACAGTTCTTGGATTGTGGCCCGATCAAGTCTGTAGGTGAGGATAAGATAATGTGTCTGTACTCCATAGCTGCCAGGTCCACAAGGGTTCTGTACACGGGGATGTCTCCATCTCCTATTCATCCTCAGCGGTTGAACTCTAGGGAGGAAAACGGTGAGCAGAGGGTCATAATCACACATATGTTGCAATAAAAATGCATTTCTTCCTTTACAGAAACAGTATGTGAATTAAAAAATCAGTTGATATGTCAATATCTGCTGTGAAGCAGTTGGGTGCCATGGCCACTTGTTAGGCAGGCACTGAAGCACTCCAACCCCAATAGTGTTAGTGGACATCTACCACTGGGCAGGGTCCTGTTGGTTTCAGGTGTGCAGCTCATGGCGTTAGGCATTGTACCCCATGGGCTGGTGACTAGCTGGTAGTGCATGGCCTAGTGAATTGGGCAGCTCCCTGTGTGTTGTGTACGCCAACAGTAGTAGTGTTGCTGGCATTGACCAAGTGTATCCTCTGTCTTTTCCCACTCCTTTTTGTTTTGTCACCCTGCCCTTGTGTGCATTAGCATCATCTGGCGGAGGAGCAGAGGCACCGGCGACAGAGGGAGCTGCATCCCACATGGGCCTGGAGGCAGAATCCACCGACGGTGAGGGCACCAGTGGGATGGAGGGCGAGGGGAGCACCACAACAGAGACAGGAGGGGACACTACAGACAGCGACTCCTCCTACAATGGAAGCTCCCTGGTGGTGGCGGACACCTCTGTGCCCAACCCAACAACAGGGACAGCCGCCACACCCCTACAAGCACCTCCCTCCCAGCGGCCCCTCTCCTTCGCCCCAGGCACCTCAGGCCCTGCCCCAGTCAGCCCTGCCGCCCTCAGTGAGAAGGCTATTGACCTCCTGAGATCCCTCACTGTTGGACAGTCAACCGTTCTGAATGTCAACCAGGGTGTCAAGAGGCATTTGCAACAAACAAATGCATACCTGGAGGGCATTCACTCTGGGCATTGTCCTTGTCTCCAGCTTCCCCCCTCCAACTTCCGCTACCGAGTCCCAATCCACTCAACCCCAACCTATCCCAAGCACACCTTCAGACCAGCATTCACCCAACTCAACACACAGAAGTGGCTCAGGCAAACACAAGCACCACACATCATCTCACAGGCAATCACACAAGCACCATCCAGAAGCAGACACTCCAACATCCACTGCCTCCACTGTGTCCCCCTCCTCCTTGTCATAGAGTCTACACTCACACCTGCATGCACTACATACTCATTCACTACCTCCATCACCAGCACGCCTATCACTACATGCCCTTCACTGGCAGTCACCACCCCCACATCCATGCACACGTCCCCTGTGTCTTCTCCCACTGTGTCTGTCACCCCTCCTCCCAAAGTACACAAACACAAACACACACACACTTAACAGCCATCCACCTCACAACAGCATCCAGCTCATGCACCTGCACCCAAACACAGCAGACTGACATCTCCTACAACCACTCCCTCTTCCTCCACTCCCAAACCTTCATCCTCTTCCCACCCAAGTGTCCCTAAGAAGCTTTTCTTTGCCTGCATTGACCTATTCCCTACCCCTCCGCCCCAAGTCCTTCACCTCGTGCTAGGGTGGCCAGAACCCTGCCCAGCACCTCAGCCACCAAGTCCACGTCCGATGTGGTTTCTGGAGCTCGGAGAGGCTCTAAGAAGGCACCTGTTAGGCCAGCCAGTATGCCACCAACACCAAGAAGGTTCCGCCACCAGGAAAGGGCAAAAAGGGGAGCGCATCCAGCAAGGAGAAGGAGGCATAACCAGCCAGGAAGGCCAAGGCAAAAACTCCAGCTGGCAGAAGCAAGGAGGCACCACCATCTGCCAAGGGCAGGAAGGGGCACAGGACACCAGGCAGGGCACTTCAGCTGTCCAAGGCTGCAGGGGAAGTGATGGAGCCACCCCCCTCCACTGGCAGCACTGCCACCTGCACTGTGGCCACCACCGCCAGCTGCCCCGCGGCCAGCACCGCCACCTGCACCACCGCAAGCAGCACCACCACCACCACCAGCATCCCCAATGGGCGCCGTCCGAGGCTGCAGGGGAAGGGCTGGAGCCTCCCCCCATCACTGGCAGCACCGCCACCGTCACCGGCACTGCAACCACTGTACAGCCGTCCCTGTTGGCGGATGGACTGCAGTCATGCATCCATGGTGTGTTATGCATCCTGCCCACAGAAAATCGTGTGGATCTGACACCCAGGTGAGTGACTGTGACCTTGCATACCCCATATGCTGCATCACTGGGCACCAAGCCCCCTCCAAAACCAATGGAAGAAGGCATCCACTCACCCTATCCTTGGCAGGATGAAGCACACAGGGCACCAAGCCCTCTCCGGAACCAGTGGAAGAAGGCATCCACTCACCCTATCCTTGGCAGGATGAAGCACACAGGGCACCAAGCCACCTCCAGTACCAGTGGAAAACCGGCACACACTAGAGAGACTGTGGCTTTGCAATCCCCAGGACCAAGCAGTGGGCAAACCACCCACTTGAGAGACTGTGGCCTTGCACTCCCCAGCACCAATCAGAGGGCAAACTACCCACTTGAGAGACTGTAGCTTTGCACTCCCCAGGACCAAGCAGTGGTCAAACCACCTACTTGAGAGACTGTTTCCTTGCACTCCCCAGGACCAAGCAGTGGGTGTAGGAGGCTGGCCTGGCTTATAGTGGGTACCCGATGGTACTCACACCCTGTGCCAGGTCCAGTTATCCCTTATTAGTACATTAGTAGTGTTCTAGCAGCTTAGGCTGATAGAGGTAGCTATAGCAGAGCAGCTTAGGCTGAACTAGGAGACATGCAAAGCTCCCATTAAACCACTTATATAACACTATCATAAGAATCACAATACTCAGTGTTACTAAAAATAAAGGTACTTTATTTTAGTGACAATGTGCCAAAAATATCTCAGAGGATATACTCCCTTAGGAGGTAAGTAAAGTACACAAAATATACACACAAACCAAAATCAGGTAAGTAAACAGATAGAAAGACACTGTAGAATACAATAGGATGCAATAGGCCTAGTGGCATCACCAACCATATACTAAGAAAGTGGAATGCGAACCACTTAGGGACCGCAGGCCTAGTGAAGTGTGTAGAGGGTCGTAGGGAGTGTAAGAAAACACTAAGGGTGTCCAAGATACCCCACCCCAAGACCCTGAAAAGTAAAGTTTCCCTACTTCCCCAGAAACACACTAAAGTCATGATAGGAGATTCTGCAAAGACTGCAACTGACTGCAAAGCACTAAATACGGATTCCTGGACCTGAGGACCTGCAAAGGAAGGGGACCAAGTCCAAGAGTCACAAAAGTGTCCAGGGGGGCAGGAGCCCAGTAAACTACGCATTAAGGTGCAAAATGGCTGCCTCTGGGGGGAATAAGCTGAAGATTCTTCAACAACGGAAGAAGCCAGGAACTTCTCCTTTGCACAGAAGATGTCCCATGGAGTTCTGGAGGACGCAGAGTTGTTTTCATGCAGAAAGACCACAAACAAGCCTTGCTAGCTGCAAAGGTTGCGATTGAAGAAAATGGGTGCTGCCCGGGTCCAGGAAGGACCAGGAGGTCGCCCCTTGGAGGAGGAGGAGACAGAAGGCATGCTCAGCAATACAGACAGCCCATGCAGAAGCAGGCAGCACCCACAGAAGTACTTGAACACAGGTTCAAGAAAACTGAGCACAGTGGTTGCCTCACACTACAAAGGAGGGTCCCACGAAGCCGGTGGTCAACTCAGCGAGTAGAGCAATGCAGGACAGAGTGCTGGGGACTGGGCTGTGCTGTGCATGAAGGATTCCTTGTAAAAATGCACAGAACCCTAGCATCTACAGTTCACGCAGTACACAGGATTACTGTCTGGAGTGGAGATGCAAGGACTTACCTCCACCAGATTTGGACAGATGGACCACTGGACTGTCGGGGTCACTTGGATCCAGCTCCTGTGTTTTAGGGACCACGCTCGCCACTATGAGAGGGGACCCAGAGGATTAGTGAAGCAGAAGTTTGGTGCCTGCATTAGCCAGGGGGAAGATTCTGTCGACCCACAGGAGATTTCTTCTTGGCTTCCAGTGTAGGGTGAAGGCAGACAGCCCCCAGAGCATGCACCACCAGGAAACAGTCGAGAAAGCCGGCAGGATTAGGCGCTACAATGTCACTGGTAGTCTTCTTGCTACTTTGTTGCAGTTTTGCACACTTAGTAACTTTGCACCTAACCTTCACTAGGTGAGGGTTAGACATATAGGTGACTTATAAGTTGCTTAAGTGCAATGTAAAATGGCTGTGAAATAACGTGGATGTTATTTCACTCAGGCTGCAGTGGCAGTCCTGTGTAAGAATTCTCTGAGCTCCCTATAGGTGGCAAAAGAAATGCTGCAGCCCATAGGGATCTCCTGGAACCCCAATACCCTGGGTACCTAGGTACCATATACTAGGGAATTATAAGGGTGTTCCAGTGTGCCAATTTGAATTGGAGACATTGGTTACTAGCCTGCACTGACAATTTTAAAGGCAGAGAGAGCATAAGCACTGAGGTTCTGATTAGCAGAGCCTCAGTGACACAGTTAGGCATCACATAGGGAACACATTCAGGCCACATACTATGAGTACTGGGGTCCTGGCTAGCAGGATCCTAGTGAGACAGGCAAAAACAAACTGACACACAAGTAAAAACGGGGGTAACATGCCAGGCAAGATGGTAATTTCCTACAGTGGGCAAACCACCCACTTGAGAGACTGTGGCCTTGCACTCCCCAGGACAAAGCAGTGGGCAAACCACCAACTAGAGAGACTGTGGCTTTACACTCCCCAGGATCACACAGTGGGCATGGAGCCCCCTCCAGGAGCAGTGGCATTGTACCATCTTCTGCCTGAGGTGCCTCCCCTTCCCCGTCCCCCTGAGGTGCCTGTGTGTTTTCGACCTGATTCCCCTGCAGCTTTCTCTCCGTATTGAGGCAGGAGTCAAGTGTGGGCTTGACCTATGTGTTTTAGCCCAGTGGGCCACGGACATTTTGAGTGGACATTGTCCCTCCTTTTGTACGTATTGTATATTTTGTAAATACTGCTTTTGAATTATTAACGTGTTTCTAACTATTTCTAATATAACACTCATTTGACTCAATTACTTTTGTCCTTGCATTATTCCAGAGGGTTACGGGGTGTATATGTAATGTTGTTGCATGTGTTTGTGTGTATGGTGTTGGGGGTGAGGGTGGGGGTGGGGGTGTTGCATGTTGCGTGTGTGTGTCACCCTCTTTTTCCTCACCTCTCCCCTATGTGCTAGGTGCAGTACTCACGTGGTCGTCAGCGCCGCCGTTGGTACTCCTGGTATATGAGAAAAAACACCAGCATGGGGAAGACCTGCAGCTTGTGCTCCATGGTGTCCTGGTTCTTCCTTGAGTGTCGAGAGGTGAGTGGTTTCCCTTCTAAGTACTGTTTCTGCTGCGCTTTTGATGGCGTTGCTACCACCCCGGAAAAGCTGGCGGATGGGCAGGTTGTAATGGGTTGGGCGGTACATTGTCTTCCGCCTGGCTGTTGGCGGTTACCGCCGCGGTGTTTGTTGCTACCGCCGTGGCGGTCGGAGTGTTAAAGTGGCTGTATCTGTTGGCGGTTTCTGCTGTGGTCATGATTCAATTTTTGTCACCGCCGGCCTGTTGGCGGTATTACCGGCGCTTTAACACCGGGCTCCAGGGTTGTAATGAGGGCCTATATGTGTGGACATCTGTGTTTCACACCGAAAATGTGCATGAAGCCAAATGAACATGTCAATATGTTTGAGTTTAACATTGTCTCCCGTGTCAAGTTCCTGTTCACTTAAGCTTTTAAGTTGTACATTTTCCCGTTGTTGTGTTTTTGTGTTCATTTCGGGTTAATCATGCGTGGATCATGCATATTATGTGTCATGATTTACTGTATGTGTGTTTTACATTTTTTTGTCAGTGGCAACTTAGAGTTTACATTAATTTCTTTACATTGGTTATGTCCCGGATGTGCCACTGCTTCAAAAAGGTTACGTCATGCAATGCCTTATGTATAATCAGGTTCGAATATCCGGAATTGTCATGACACAGCAGTAGCACAGTTTTCAAAATATATTTTCCTTGAGAGGTTTTTACTTCATGTGAAGGTATCAAGCAGTATTCTTCCTCCATGCATCTTACTCTCAAGTTGCTGATGGATGGTGGAGTGACAAAGCTGTAGGAGTCATATGGACTCCCAAGGTACTTGGCCAGTGCATTGTTAAAGCTGTACTGCTCATTGCATATGGCCTAAACTTTGATGGATCATGTGTGCTTGCGATTAAAGTAGAAGTGAGTAGTAGTTTCTGATGAGACCAAAGTCACTTAGGTTCAGTCCAATGCACACAGTACATGGGGGAATAGTGCTATCTAGAACAAGTCTTGCCCCACCAGTATCTGCTCAGGTTCAGGTTTGAGGACACCTAGGTTCCTTTGTGTGGTTTTCAGGATTGAGTAAATGGCAGAAGGAATGTAGAGAGATGCTTAACTATTAGGCAGATGTATGTTGAAATGACCCAGAACCAGTAGGTAGAGTAAGGCCACCACCTTGATATGAGATAGTATGGCATGTGGCCTGGATGTGGTGGGCTCCAATGTATGTCCAATTTTTCTCAAGTGCATTGCAAGGCTAAAGAAAATATGGCCCTAATGTTAATTTGACACATGCTGTTGGCTTGCACTCTTATTTGTTAGCACTAATTACTTTCATAGACATATTTACCTAGCCATGCAATATTTATTTTGATACACTTTTATGTCTTTTCCTGAGTGCAGAGTTAGTAAACTGTGTCAACTTAGACCCACCAAAACTTGATTCAATGGAGTTTAACAGAGTGACCTTCCCCTGGGATTTTTTGTTAGGGTGTCCTGCCCTATGTCTCCAGCTCCCCATCACGATTTTGCAACAGCTTGTGTGCTTTTTGAACTTTAGGCAAGATGCACTGCCAGCCTTTGCACCATTGGAATACCATATGAACAGTGGTGTAACAAGGAGGCCATGGGCCCTAGCGCCAACATGAAAAGTGATCCAATTGACTATTGTTTGGCTATTGAAAAACAGAAATAATTAGGGGTCAGGCCGCTGGACCTCGATGTCACTGCACCTGCTGCTCCATTGATAACTATGAACCTGCATATGATCATGTCAGAAGTTTTGTGCTAACTGCAAGGAGTGTCTATGAATTATGGGCATCCAATGGCAGAGCCATCAGTCTGTTCTCTGTCAACTGCTCAAGTCTTCCTCAACTTTGCAATTACTTTCTTAAGTTCCCTGTGAAGCATGCAATAGTGGCCTCTTAGATAACCAGCACATTCCTTTCCTCTGCAGCTAGTGAGTGTCTACAAGACCTTGGGCTCCAGCCCCAAGGTTTTCTGATCTGCCCAAGACTCTGTCACTACTCGTCACTGACTTTTCACTAATTGTGGTGACTTTTTATTATCGTTAAACTTGCAGTAATATTTCGTCGTCTTCCTTAATTGCCAATGAATATTAGCCCATTTTAATTTCCATTTTGTCTGAGTCGAATGTAAAGTGCTTCTTCTGCACCTTGAAAAGTATTTTGAAGATGAAGCTTGTATTGCTGTAATCATCTCCCTAGTGGTCCTTCGTCAAGATGCAATGGTGTGCGGACTTGGATTGTCATGCAACCCAGGGCTTTCAATTTAGTTCTCTTGTGGTAACCTATTTTCTGTTACATCTGTGGTTCGACGACTAAAACTCACGAAGAAACGGCAAGCGCGGAGCAAAATTTAAGTATTTTTCCTGCTTTTGTCAAACGACCTAGAGCATTCACTATAAAGGACTTGTTGGATATTTTGTCGACGGAGAACGCTCTGTGTCCATTGCTTTTGTACTGATCGAATTGTAAGTTCCTATAGGTGTGTGAAATTGTATTTGTTTTAATGTTGTTATTCTTGGTGCTCTGATTTTCTTAATTGGTGGTAAAAATACCCATCACCCCTGAACTGCTCAAATACACTTCGTTTATATTATGTGTAATGGTTTGTGGTATGCAGTGGTGGCTGGTATGGGGGAAGCTATCAATAGACGCAGAGACAGCGGAGCCCAGAGGTGTTAGGCGCCCACTGCACCCACGGAGGTTTTTCTGTTGAACGTATAGACAGGATTTAGGGGGTAGAAGTATCGCTTGCTTGCATCGGGGCCATGGAACCATCGCTGCACGCTGGTGGTTGGGTTTCAGTTTGCGTATGCGTGATGCTTAAAAAATATAAAACAGAATGCCAACTTTGCCAACACTAGTATACATTATACATGAAATTAAAAAAAAGTTCACTTTTTCGCATCTTTTCAGTCAAAGCGCATGTGTCTATTTCCACTTCAGCTGATGAGGCAAAGATGCAACGATAGAAGGTAACAGATCCGTTTGGTCTCCAAGCAAAGCTCCAGCCTTCAAGATAATTAGAAGAACTGATATTTCAGTTAAGTCTGATGGCTATAACGAAACTATTTAAAATTGCTTCTGAAAATGTTGTTGTCCCCTTTAGTGGTAAGCAGTCCGCACCTTAAGCCCTCGTAGATTGACATTTCAATTTCCCAGCTTTGGAATTTCTGACTTTACAGGTCTTCAGCCAATCATTTTAGCAGTACGTTTGATCCTTGGCAATAAAACACACTGATTGGAGATCCGGACAACATTGATAAATAGGCACTAATCCCTAGCATCAGAAAAATGTCTGAGTTCACGTTTCCTTCCTTTGAAAAATAGCATTAAAATGAAAAGGACTGGCTTATTTCGAAGCACAATTTAGTATCAACATTGGTGTAATAATGTATCGATATGAATGGAAGATAGATGATACACACACGACACTCAACAAAAAGTTGTATACACACTTACAAATTCACAATTTAGACTAGCTGTATTGCCTTTTCTTTCTTTCTCACTGTGAGGATTTGGGTGTATTATATAATATGGGTGTGGGACCTTATCATGCAGTACACTCACATAAACTGTCTTGGTTCCTGTCAGGTATGTTTAATTAGCCGTGTGCTCAACCCTGGGTAGATGTAGCTGAAGCAGTTAAGGGCAGTAAAGCTTAGCAAAGGAAACGTGTAAAGCATTCAACAGCGCCAAACAATGAAATAAGACAGTCACCCAACATGAAAGAAATCAGACACCAATGTATAAAAATAGATTTGTTTTTTAATGAATTTTTAGAGACCCTCCGGAGATATGAATTTTAGCAGCAATAAGTAACTTTTATATCAGCTGCAAGCTAGCACTGGCCAACAGAAAGTTTCTAAACCTTCGAAAATCTTGAAACTGTTAGGCAACTCTTCCCTGAGTTAGACAACCAAGTCGGCAGGACAGAGGTCTAGGGGGGCAGAAAGGATACCTTGCATAGTTGCCTGGCCACCAGAGCGTTCTTTAAGCAAGATCCAAACTATATAGGGTGACCACCATAGACATCAATGGAGTGGTCCTAATGTGGAGGAATGCAGGCAAAAATGGTTGTATGACAGAACAATGCATGCCGGAACAAAGCATGCCTTAACAATGCTGTTGGAACCTCAAATGCTTCATTTCCATGCATGCCTTTACCACGGATGTCTTTACAAAGAATTTAATTGTAAAAGCATGCCAGGTAAAGGCATAAGTGGAAACGGCATGCAAAACAGCATGCATAGTTCTGTCATACAACCCCCCCACCCTGAGGTCCAAAACTACTCCTACCCCTTATAGCTAAACTGCCCCAACCCCTTCACCTTCCCAGAGCCCTAAAAACAAACAATACATCCCAACCCCCCACCCCTCCCCTAAAAACAAAACTACCCTGACCACCCTACTCCCCCTGAACCCTAAAAGCAAAACTACCTTGACCCCCCACCCCTGCCCCATAATGCATAACTACCCGACACCCGCCCTGAGCCCTAAAATAAAACTATCCAGACCCACTCCCCAACCATTAAAATTAAACTACCCCGACTCCTCCACCCACCGTGAGCCCTAAATAAAAACTACCCCTGCCCCTAAAAACTAAACTGCCCCAACACCCCCCCCAAGCTTTAAATACACCCCGCCACTAAAAACTACCCACCAAACCTGCCCCAACCCCACTTACCTCACTGCATCTTCTTCCGATCCTTCCTTCTCTTCTCTCCTCCCTCCTCCTGCCCTTCCTTAAACCTTCCCCTACCCCTTTAAAAATAAACGACCCTGCCTCCCACCCTAAGCCCTAACTACAAAATACCCAAACCCCCCTTCCACCCCTAAAAAAAAATAGTCTGACCCCCACCCCCACCCCTTAATAAAGGGCTAGTAACTTGTCAGTTTGGGCTCTTTCAGCTCTTTTGTCCCAGGAGCTGGTTTCAGGATAACAGCCATCTGATCCTTGGTGTCATCATCATTCTATACTTTATTCGGTTCATATAAAACCATAAAATGCATCAAATATATACATACATAAAAATGTTGCAAACATTTAATAAATAACAGTATTAATACAAAATTTGAATACCAAAAGCAGCGTATATATAGTTTAACACAGCATGTATTGTCTCTTCATCTCCCAGATTATGTAAATAAGAGAAGGCAAGATGGCTAGACCTAATGCCCTGGGCTAAAAGATAGGGCGTAGAAACCTTTTTCTTGGAGCAGCATAGAGAGTGCAAAAAAGAACAAAGTGCAAAGTTCTTTGGGGTGTTTTTCCATCACAGCAACATGGTGGAAGTTTCTTAAACCAGGTAACACAGTGGGGAATGCTACTAAATGGTGTAATATGTTCAAGTGTAGCATGGTAAGTAAAAACCTGTGCCGCTCAGAACTAATAGTTAACAAATGTAGCATAGGGGGTGGTTGCTGTAGCAGCATCCTCTCCTAATATCTGACGGGCGCTTTATTAAGTTTTGGATCATGGATTAGGTGCCAATATGTCTCCTTTACACTTTTGATGTCCCGTCTCACCAAAAGGTCCGGCGTGAGGAAAAGCGTTCCTACCCCTAGACGGACAAAAATGGAAAGAACGTATCTGAGCCACGGTATGTCGATCGTGATAGTGAAAGACAGTCCCGGATCACCGTTCTACACAAGTGGGCTTCAGGGTTTAACCACATTTTTTGAGTGCAAGAAAGAAGAAAATGAGCTACAAACAATGTTCAACACTATCAATAGAATATACAAAACAGAAAATCATAAAATAAATTCAAAAATAATATTTATTAAATGTGTATGTACATAAGGTCAAACAAAAATGTCTTGACTTTATAAATATACAGATATTACGCAGTGAAGTTAACAAATATAAGCCTAATTTATACAGTTGTCCTTATGCTAAGCAGTAAGGCAATCTGCAAGCACCACTCCCTCCACTAAGCCATCAGCTTCAGTGGTGGAGAAGAGGTCAGGGAGAGGGTCACTTTCTTCTTACTGCCCCTCATCATTTGCCATGAGCATGGTTAAGTCAGCCCTGTCATAGTAGGGTTTTAGGTGATTGACATGGAGCACCCTAAGGGGACTCCTGGCAGTGCCTAGGTCTACCAAATAGGTAACCTCACCCTTCTTTTCAACAATGAGATGGGGTCCACTCTATTTGTCCTGGAGTGCTCTTGGGACCACAAGCTTCAATACCCACACCTTCTGTCCTGGGTTGTACTGGGTCAGGACTGCCTTCGGGTCATGCCATTGCTTTTGGAGCTCTTGGCTAGCCTGAAGGTTTTTATTGGCCTTTTTCATGTACTCAGCCATTCTGGATCTCAGGCCAAGTACATAGTCCACAATGTCTTGCTTTGGAGCTTTTAAAGGTTGTTTCCAACCGGCCTTCACAAGTGCAAGGGGTCCTCTTACAGGGTGCCCAAAGAGAAGCTCAAAGGGGCTAAAGCCCAATCCTTTTTGGGGTACCTCCCTATAAGAAAAAAGGGGGCATGGCAACATGACATCCCATCTCCTTCTGAGTTTTTCAGGGAGTCCCATAATCATACCGTTGAGAGTTTTCTTAAACCTCTCAACCAGGCCATTTGTCTGTGGATAATAAAGAGTAGTGAACTTATAAGTTACACCACACTCCTTCCACATAGCTTTGAGGTATGCCGACATGATGTTACTACCTCTGTCTGACACCACTTCCTTAGGGAAAAGATTCCCAGGAGGGCCTTAGCCACTGCAGGCGCTGTAGTGGTCCTTAAGGGAATTGCTTCAGGATACCTAGTGGCATGATCCACTACCACACGGATTAATCTATTGCCTGAAGCTGTTGGAGGGTCAAGGGGACCAACTATGTCAACCCCTACCCTTTCAAAGGGTGCCCCAACCACTGGGAGTGGAATTAAGAGGGCCTTAGGTGTGCCACCAGTCTTGCCACTGGCTTGGCAGGTCACACAGGAGTGACAAAACTCCTTAGTGTCCTCTGACATGTGAGGCCAGTGAAACAATGGAACAAGTCTGTCCCAAGTTTTGCTCTGGCCCAAATGCCCAGCCAAAGGAATGTCATGTGCCAAGGTCAGAAAACACTCCCTATACTGCAAAGGAATAACCAATCTCCTGGCAGCTCCAGGTTTAGGATCCCTTGACTCAGTGTAAAGGAGGTTGTCTTCCCAATAGACCTTGTGGGTATCAGTGACATCCCCATTCTGCTGTTTGACAGCTTGCTGTCTTAAACCCTCTAGTGTGGGACAGGTCTGCTGGGCCACACTCAGCTCTTCCCTAATAGGCCCCCCTGCACCCAAAAGGTCAGCAGTGTCTGCTGCCAGCTCATCTGGTGTAGGTTCTGCACAGGGAGATGATTTCTCTTCCTCAAAAGGGGAATCTTCTGCCTAGCTTTTGGGACCACTTGTTCCATTGCTCCAGGATCCAAGCTTCCCTGTCCTCTTTGCTTCTTGGCCTGAGCCCTTGTCAAAGCAAAGATATGCCCAGGAATGCCCAGCATTGCTGCATGAGCCTCTAATTCCACTTCAGCCCAAGCTGGTGTCTCCAAATCATTGCCTAGTAAGCAGTCTACGGGTAAATCAGTGGCTACCACAACTTTCTTTGGACCAGTAACACCACCAGTTGAGATTCACAACACCCATGGGGTGGCTAAGAGTGTTGTTTTGAGCATCAGTTACATAGTACTGTTGACCAAGTAGGTGTTGATCAGGGTGAACCAGTTTCTCAATCACCATAGTGACACTGGCTCCTGTATCCCTGCAGGCCTCAAACCCAACATTATTCATTAGGGGAAGTTGCTTGTACTTACCCACATTAAGGGGACAGGCAACCAATGTGGCAAAGTTAATACCACCATCAGAGATTAAAACAGCCTCTGTGATTTCCCTAACAAGACCAACCCCAACTACGCTACCAATGGTGAGCCCAGCTACACCCTTTGATTGGCTATTTGTGGTAGACTTTCCACCACCACTGCTATTACTAGGGGCACTAGAGGACACAGTTGGGGTAGTGGTAGTGGGAGCCTGGGTGTTTTTCTTTGGGCAGGTGGAATCACTTGCCCAATGGCCTTTAATTTTACATAAAAAACACCATGGCTCCTTTTGATTGTTGGAAGAGGATTTGGACCCACCACCCCCAGAGGATTTTTGTGGGCCTGACGAAGACTCAGGATGTTTTTTATCTTTATCCCCACCCATGTCAGAAGACTTATCATCCTTCTTCTTGCCATCCTTGTCACTACTTGTATGAACATTTCTGATCACTCTTGTTCTGACCCATTTGTCTGCCTTCTTTCCCAATTCTTGAGGAGTGGTCAGATCTGAGTCTACCAAGTACTGATGCAACAAGTCAGACACACAATTAATCAAAATATGCTCTCTCAGGATTAGATCACACAGGCTTTTATAGTCAGTCACCTTACTGCCATGTAATCATCCCTCCAAGGCCTTCACTGAACAGTCTACAAAGTCTGTCCAGTCTTGAGAGGACTCTTTTCTGGTATCTCTGAACTTTATCCTGTATTGTTCAGTGGTTAAGCCAAATCCATCTAAGAGTGCATCCTTCAAAACTTTGTAATTATTAGCATCACTTTCATAGACAGTAAGGAGCGTATCCCTACCCTTACCAGTAAAAGATAGCCACAAGATAGCAACCCACTGCCTTTGAGGGACCAACTGTACCATACAGGCCCTCTCAAGTGCAGCAAACCACTTATTAATGTCAGCCACCTCCTTGTAAGGGGGGATTATCTGTAGGAGTGGTACTTTCCTACACTATCTTATGCAGGTTCCTAGAATCTTGTTCTCTTACAGGATTACTATCAAGGACACTGCTGCTGCCACCATGGGGAACTAACCCCAACCTCTGCTTTTCCCTCTCTAGATCTAGAGATTCCCTGTCTAAGGCCAACTGTTGCTGTCTCAGCTTCAGTCTGCCCTCTTCCAACCTCAGCTTTCTGAGTTCCCTCTCTAGGGTGTTATCCTCAGGGTGGGAGGCTTGGGAATTCTGTGACACAGATGAAATGTGGGAAATGGCAGACGTGGACCTGTCTCTAACTGGCTGGACTCTAGTTACCTGGCCTTTTGGAGTGAAATGTGCCCTACTAGTGTGTGACCCCCTCCCACTACCAGTCTCACTAGGTGGCCTGTTAGCTGGCAGGTCTTTGGATGAACCCTCCCCAGAGTCCTCAGGGCCCTCCCCTGACTCTTGCTGGGTACCCCCTCCTCTACCTTCTGATCCTGGGATGGGCCAGAATGGTTCTGGTCACTTTCTAGGAGAAGCCTAAGGAGAAGATCTTTGGTAGGGTTCTTACCAATGCTTAAACCTTTTTCTATGCAGAGACCCCTCAAACTTTTAAAGTTTAAACTACCATAGGTTGCCTGGACAAATGTGGGAGTAAGTTCTACTGCAGACATGGTTGTTAGAAAGGGTTTAGGACAGAGAGAAAAACGTTTTAGAAGCTTTTGGAGAAAAGAGAAAAACATTTTAAACTTTTCAGAAACATTTTAGAAAGTTTGTAGGAAGAAAGTTAAACTGTTCAGGTTAACTGTGTATATTTTAAAGTATTTGGAATACGTTTTTCTAATGAAAAGCACCAATGACAAAGTGGTAAAGCAGTTACAAGTACTTATCCCACCGCTGCACCACCAATGTAGGAGGCTGGCCTGGCTTATAGTGGGTCCCTGATGGTACTTACACCTTGTGCCAGGTCCAGTTATCCCTTATTAGTAGATCAGTAGTGTTCTAGCAGCTTAGGCTGATAGAGGTAGCTATAGCAGAGCAGCTTAGGCTGAACTAGGAGACATGCAAAGCTCCTACTATACCACTTATATCATATAGCACTATATTATAAGAAACACAATACTCAGATTTATTAAACATAAAGGTACTATATTTTAGTGACAATGTGCCAAACAAATCTCAGAGGATATGCTCCCTTAGGACGTAAGTAAAATACAGAAAATATACACACAAACCAAAATCAGGTAAGTAAACAGTTAGAAAAGTAGTGCAAACACTGTAGAAAACAATAGGATGCAATAGGCCTGGGGCAACACTAACCATATACTAAGAAAGTGGAATGCGAACGACTTAGGGACCCCAGGTCTAGTGTAGTGTTTAGAGGTTTGCTGGGAGTGTAAGAAAACACTAAGGGTGTCCAAGATACCCCACCTCAAGACCCTGAAAAGTAGGAGTAAAGTTACCCTACTTACCCAGAAACACACAAAAGTCGTGATAGGAGATTCTGCAAAGACCACAACAGACTGCAAAGCACTGAAGACGGATACCTGGTCCTGAGGACCTGTAAAGGAAGGGGACCAAGTCCAAGAGTCACAAAAGTGTACAGGGGGGTCAGGAGCCCACTAAACCCTGGATGAAGGTGCAAAATGGCTGCCTCTGGGTGGAAGAAGCTGAAGATTCTGCAACAATGGAAGATGCCAGGAAATTCTCCCTTGCACAGACTATGTCCCATGGTGTGCTGGAGGATGCAGAGTTGTTTCCACACAGAAAGATTACAAACAAGCCTTGCTAGCTGCAAAGGTCTTGGTTGAAGAAAATGGGTGCTGCCTGGGCCCAGGAAGGACCAGGAGGTAGTCCTTTGGAGGAGGCGACAGAGCGGGCGCTCAGCAATAGGGAGAGCCCATGCATAAGCAGGCAGCACCCGCAGAAGTACTTGAACACAGGTTCAAGAAAACTGAGCACGGCAGTCATCTCAACACTACAAAGGAGGGTGCCACGAAGCTGGTGGTCAACTCAACGAGTTGAGCAATGCAGGACAGAGTGCTGGGGACTTGGGCTGTGCTGTGCACGAAGAATTCCTTGCAAAACTGCACAGAAGCCCTAGCAGCTGCAGTTCATGCAGTTCACAGGATTACTGTCTGGCAATGGGGAGGCAAGGACTTACTTCCACCAAATTTGGACAGATGGACCACTGGACTGTCGAGGTCACTTGGATCCAGCTAATGTGTTCCAGGGACCATGCTCATCACGGTGAGAGGGGACCCTGATGACCGGTGCAGCAGAAGTTTGGTGCCTGCGTTAGCAGGGGGAAGATTCCGTCGACCCACAGGAGATTTCTTCTTGGCTTCCATTGCAGGGTGAAGGCTGTGATAAAGTAGCCTCTTTCTAGCCTTGTTACCCCCACTTTTGGCATGTTTGTGAGTATATGTCAGGGTGTTTTCACTGTCTCACTGGGATCCTGCTAGCCAGGGCCCAGTGCTCATAGTGAAAACCCTATGTTGACAGTATGTTTGTTATGTGTCACTGGGACCCTGCTAGCCAGGACCCCAGTGCTCATAAGTTTGTGGCCTATATGTGTTCCTGTGTGATGCCTAACTGTCTCACTGAGGCTCTGCTTACCAGAACCTCAGTGTTTATGCTCTCTCTTTATTTTAAAATTTGTCACTAACAGGCTAGAGACTAAATTTACCAATTCACACTGGCATACTGGTATACCCATATAATTCCTTAGTGTATGGTACTGACGTACCCAGGGTATTGGGGTTCCAGGAGATCCCTATGGGCTGCAGCATTTCTTTTGCCACCCATAGGGAGCTCTGACAACTCTTACACAGGCCTGCCACTGCAGCCTGCATGAAATAACATCCACGTTATCTCACAGCCATTTTTGACTGCACATAAGTAACTTATAAGTCAACTATATGTCTAACCTTCACCTGGTGAAGGTTGGGTGCAAAGGGCCAGATGTACCAAGGGGTTTTACCCATTCTGTGTCTATGGAAAAATACTTTAGTACATATGGCCCAAAGTTACTTACTGTGTGGGCACCCTGGCACTAGCCAACGTGCCCCCACATCGTTCAGGGCAAATTCCCCGGACTTTGTGAGTGTGGGAACACCATTACACGAGTGCACTGTAAATGGGTCACTACCTATGTACAGCGTCACAATGGTAACTCCAAACATGGCCATGTAACATGTCTAAGATCTTGGAATTGTCACCCAAATGCCATCTGGCATTGGGGGGACAATTCCATGATCCCCCGGGTCTCTAGCACAAAACCCGGGTACTGCCAAACTGCCTTTCCGGGGTCTCCACTGCAGCAGCTGCTGCTGCCAACCCCTCAGACAGGTTTCTGCCCTCCTGGGGTCCAGGCAGCCCTGGCCCAGGAAGGCAGAACACAGGACTTCCTCTGAGAGAAGGTGGAACACCCTCTCCCTTTGGAAATAGGTGTGAAGGCTGGGGAGGAGTAGCCTCCCTCAGCCTCTGGAAATGCTTTGATGGGCACAGATGGTGCCCATCTCTGCATATGCCAGTATACACCGGTTCAGGGATCCCCCAGCCCTGCTCTTGCGCAAAACTGGACAAAGGAAAGGGGAGTGACCACCCCCCTGAACTGCACCTCCCAGGGAGGTGCCCAGAGCTCCTCCAGTGTGTCCCAGACTTCTGCCATGTTGGAAACAGAGGTGTCTGTGGCACACTGGACTGATCAAAGTGGCCAGTGCCAGCAGGTGACGTCAAAGGCTCCTTCTGATAGGCTCTTACCTTTCTTGGTAGCCAATCCTCCTTCCTTGGGAGCCAAACCTCCTTTTCTGGATTATTTAGGGTCTCTGCCTTGGGGAATTCTTTAGATAATGAATGCAAGAGCTCATCAGAGTTCCTCTGCATCTCCCTCTTCACCTTCTGCCAAAGGAACGACCGGTGACTGCTCAGGACGCCTGCAAAACCGCAACAAAGTAGGAAGACAAATACAAGCAACCTTGTATCGCCTCTTCCTGCCGGCTTTCTCGACTGTTTCCAGGTGGTGCATGCTCTGGGGGTAGCCTGCCTCCTCTCTGCACCAGGAGCTCTGAAGAAATCTCCCGTGGGTCGACGGAATCTTCCCCCTGCAATCGCAGGCACCAAAAGACTGCATCACTGGTCCTCTGGGTCCCCTCTCAGCATGACGAGCGTGGTCCCTGGAACCCAGCAACTCTGTCCAAGTGACTCCCACAGTCCAGTGACTCTTCAGTCCAAGTTTGGTGGAGGTAAGTCCTTGCCTCCCCACGCTAGACTGCATTGCTGGTTAACGCGTGATTTGCAGCTGATCCGGCTCCTGTGCACTCTACCAGGATTTCCTTCGTGCACAGCCAAGCTTGGGTCCCCGAAACTCCTTCATGCAGTGCACATTCTTCTGAGTTGTCCTTCGGCGTCATGGGACTCCCTTTTGTGACTTCGGGTGGACTCCAGTTCACTTTTCTTCTAAGTGCCAGTTCAGGTACTTCTGCGGGTTCTGCCTGCTTCTGTGAGGGCTCCCTACGTTGCTGGGCGCCCTCTCTGCCTCCTCTTCCAAGTGGCGACATCCTGGTCCCTCCTGGGCCACAGCAGCACCCAAAAACCTCTACTGCAACCCTTGTAGCTAGCAAGGCTTGTTTACAGTCTTTCTGCATGGGAACACCTCTGCAACCTTCATCGTGGCGTACGCCATCTATCCTCCAAAGAAGAAGTCCCTAGCTCTCTTCTTTCTTGCAGAACTCCAAGCTTCTTCCATCCAGTGGCAGCTTCCTTGCACCCTCAGCTGGCATTTCCTGGGCTCCTGCCCACTCTCGACACTGTCACGACTATTGGGCTTGGTCCCCTTGTCTTACAGGTACTCAGGTCCAGAAATCCACTGTTGTTGCATTGCTGGTGTTTGTTCTTCCTGCAGAAAACCCCTGTCACGACTTCTGTGCTCTCTGGGGGTAGTAGGTGCACTTGACACCTACCTTTCAGGGTCTTGGGGTGGGCAATTTTTCTAACCCTCACTGTTTTCTTACAGTCCCAGTGACCCTCTGCAAGCTCACATAGGTTTGGGGTCCATTCGTGGTTCGCCTTCTACTTTTGGAGTATATGGTTTGTGTTGCTCCGATACCTATGTGCTCCTATTGCAATCTACTGTAATTTTACACTGCTTGCATTACATTTCTTGCTATTACTTACCTAATTTTGGTTTTGGAACATATATCTTGTGAATATATATTATCCACATACTGAGGGTACTCACTGAGATCCTTTTGGCATATTGTCATAAAAATAAAGTACCTTTATTTTTAGTACTTCTGTGTATTTTGTTTTCTTATGATATTGTGCATGTGACACCAGTGGTATAGTAGGAGCTTTACATGTCTCCTAGTTCAGCCTAAGCTGCTTTTTCCATAGGTACCTTCTAGCAGCCTTAGCTGCTAGAAACACCTCTTCTACACTAATAAGGGATAACTGGACCTGGTACAAGGTGTAAGTACCTCTGGTACCCACTACAGGCCAGGCCAGCCTCCTACAAAGGCAGACAGCCCCCAGAGCATGCACCACCAGTAAACATTCGAGAAAGCCTGGCTGGATTAGGCACTACAATGTCGCTGGTAGTCTTCTTGCTACTTTGTTGCAGTTTTGCAGGCATCCTAGAGCAGTCAGCGGTCGAGCCTTGGCAGAAGTCGAAGAGGGAGATGCAGAGAAACTCTGGTGAGCTCTTGCATTCGTTATCTGAAGAGAAGCCCACAGGAGAGACCCTAAATAGCCCTCAGATGAGGATTGGCCACCTAGTCAGATAAGCACCTATCAGGAGGGGTCTCTGACGTCACCTGCTGGCACTCGCAACTAAGAGGCCTCCATTGGAGGAGCTCTGAGCACCACTCCTGGGGTGGTGATGGACAGGGGAAGGGTCACTCCACTTTCCTTTGTCCAGTTTTGTGCCAGAGCAGGGGTTGGGGGATCCCTGAACCAGTGTAGACTTGCTTATGCAAGGAGGGCACCATCTGTGCCCTTCAAAGAATTTCCAGAGGCTGGGGGAGGCTACTCCTAACCAGCCCTTAACACCTATTTCCAAAGGGAGAGTGTGTAATACCCTCTCTCAGAGGAAATTCTTTGTTCTGCATTCCTGGGACTGGGCTGCCCAGACCCCAGGAGGGCAGAAGCCTGTCTGTGGGTTGGCAGCAGCGATAGTTGCAGTGAAAACTCAAGAGAGCTGGTTTGGCAGTACCGGGGGTCCATGCTGGAGCCCCTGGGATGCATTGGATTGGCACCCCAATACCAGATTTGGCTCGGGGGGACAATACCACGATCTTAGACATGTTACATGGCCATGTTGAGAGTTACCATTGTGAAGCTACATATTGGTATTGATCTATGTAAAGTGCACATGTGTAATGGTGTCCCTGCACTCACAAAGTAAGGGGAATTGCCCTGAACAATGTGGGGGCACCTTGGCTAGTGCCAGGGTGCCCCCACACTTAGTAACTTTGCACCTAACTTTCACCAAGTGAGGGTTAGACATATAGGTGACTCATAAGTTAATTAAGTGCAGTGTAAAATGGCTGTGAAATAACGTGGACATTATTTCACTCAGGCTGCAGTGGCAGTCCTGTGTAAGAATTGTCTGAGCTCCCTATTGGTGGCAAAAGAAATGCTGCAGCCCATAGGGATCTCCTGGAACCCCAATACCCCGGGTACGTAGGTACCATACACTAGGGAATTATAAGGGTGTTCCAGTGTGCCAATCAGAATTGGTGAAAATGGTCACTAGCCTGCAGTGACAATTTTAAAGACAGAGAGAGCATAAGCACTGAGGTTCTGATTAGCAGAGGCTCAGTGACACAGTTAGGCACCACACAGGGAACACATTCAGGCCACAACTATGAGCACTGGGGTCCTGGCTAGCAGGGTCCCAGTGAGACAGGCAAAAACAAACTGACACACAAGTAAAAAATGGGGGTAACATGCCAGGCAAGATGGTACTTTCCTACACTATGTGACCTGGGCCAGCACCCCTGTAAGCCTCTGGGGATTCAGTAGGAATGTGCATGTCATTGACTTGGATCTTTTACTCCATGCATACTTTATTGGTTATCCTTTTGGCGGTCCCTACTAGGATGTGGCTCACTTGACATGCCCATTGCTGAGCTAAATCACATAGTTCGAGGAAGCTCTCCATATATTCGAGGATGATTCCGTCGAAGAGGATTTGTTTGGCTGGGACAGTCCTGGGTGGTGTCCATGTGGTGTGAGGGTGTGTCTTGCTGATTGATGCTTTAGAAAGGGAGCTCCAGTTGAGCAGCAGGTTACAGTCCCATTCTCAGCAAAATGAATAGACATTTTTAGATTTGACATTAGGTCTCTACCTAATATGTTAGCCAGGGATGAGGAAGAATACAACTGTTCCCTCATCCTGTTCCTCCACATCTCCATCTCAAGGGGTTCTGTGAAAGAGACCCCTTGTATGGTGCCGGTGTTTCTTGATAAGTGGACTGTCACTTCTTGCAGGCATGACCTTGTTGCCCTTGTGTTAACCAGAAAGTTGTATGGCTTGTCGTTTACCAATAATGTGACAATGGGGCACTCTTCAGGACTGCCTTGGGTAGGCAGCGATGTACGTGTGTTGTGAGATGCTTTGGTGGAATCTGATGTAGTTTCCCTACTTTTCAATTTGGTTGGTGGGACTAGTCCTGCACTCTCACCCTCGCTGTCAGATCCAGAGGGACAGAATCCCTCGTCCTTGCTATTGCTAGTTGTATCATTGTTCAGGTCTGTTATGAAACTCCCTGTCATCTGTGCGTGTCCATCTTGAAGGGTAGGAAAACATGCTTTCTGTGCTGTTGGTGTTTGAATGACAGAGCATGGCAGAGGGACGGTCAAGCTTGGGAGAGCCTCAAGGCTAACCTGGGATGGCATCCCCCAGGCCTGGATCTAGTGGGTTGCTGACAGGCGGGGACCATCCGGGCCCCTTAACGAATGGATTGGTGCAACCTTGTCCAGGAACTGCTGGGACGGCAGGCATCAAAGAGAGTTTCTCCATTCCTGTGTATGGTGGCCCGTAGTTCTAACAGTGTTTCTCTTTTAGTGGTCTTTCGCCCTACAAATTTGGTCTGAATGTGTGCCCTTGTGTGCGCTATTGTGTTGGTTTGAAGGTTCGCCCGATCTGGGCATGTGCCTTAGTATATGTGTGCCATTCATGGCACTGTTTATCTAGCTTTTTAGTCTAAATGGGGAATTAATTTTGCATGTGGCTTAACGGCTACTCCATGATGAGTTAGGAACCATTTTAGAGGACTGGTACAGTTCTAACTTTCTTAAATTTTAAATAATCCTAAATTCTGCTCTGATTCTTGGGGAAATATGTACATGATGTTGTGGCGGCAATAACTACTAGCTATGAGCTCAACTTCTAGACAGAGAGACATCAACATTTTCACAATAGATAAAGCAACATATATGAGGGGTCACAACCTGAAAGAAAGTACAATTGTTAATTTAAAACATTGCAAAATGGTTTTAGTGGTGGATTAGCTGAAGAGGAATGAATGTTTGTGAGAGAAAGAAAGTGACTTCTTTATACGCAGTATTAAAACACTTAACATGACATAGCATTTGAGCATGAAATATAGTGGCAACAATTTATCAGCACCACAGTATTAATAATGCATCAATTGAATGCCACAATTAAATAAAGAGAAAAGAGAGGAAAAAATTAGAGAGAAAAAATTACAACTTTGTCCAAAAAGAAAATCTAGCCCGTTCCTAGCCATGCTTATCTGTGCTGAGGGAAAGCCCTGTGTGTTACGCAGGACCAAGTGAGTCTGATAGTTTGTCAATATCACTCGGGGAGAAAGATAAAAGCAATTTACGCTGAGAAGAAGGAACAACTCGACTACATCCGCCCTCCTCGGCCATGCACAAGCTACACCTAATTTCCAAGGTCCAAATCTTTCTCTAACATCCGAATTGCACCCTGATTCACACCCAGGGGCATAGCACACAACCTGTGTTATACCCTGCAGTCCAAGAAAATAACATCTCTCACTTCTTTCAGACACCACCAGAGACTTGTAATACTGAGAAAAACCTTTTAGACTACAAAAATAAGATTGAGGTGTTGGCCCTGTATCACGCCCAGAGCCTATGTGTACCGTCTGTGTCACACCTAGCAGTCAAAGTGTTGAGGCCTCATCCCTATGTTACACTCAAGGATGAAGCATACTATCTGTATCTTGCCCAGCAGTCCAAACAGAGCCCTACATCACAACCAGGGTCATGCATACCATCTGTATCTTGCTCCCACCGCAACAGTGATGCAAGTTTCTTGTTACTTACGTCATGGCCTACATTGACATCTTTTTTATGCATATTAACAACACCCAAGTCAGGGCACTCACCACTACATCAACACCCACACACACCACAAGCACACCCTCAGTCAGTGCACCCACCACCACACACCCATGCACCAGCACATACACAGACATCACACCAACATACACCACATATACATCACATAAAAATGTAACCTAAAAGCCCAAACTCACCCACCCAACATACACTACATACACCAGACTCTCAGGCACCCACACCTTCAACCCACATGCAGAACAGACACAGCCACTCCCCCTAAATCCCAACCCAAACTCTCTAAAAACCACCCTACCCATTTTCCTAAGGAGGACCTACTTTTTCCCTAGCCCTGAACCTTTTCAAACCCAAAACCACCCCTCCCAAATGTCTTTCCAGCACTTCCACCTCCCTAACAACCCCCTTTTCCTCCTAACCCATCCCTACTAAACCCACCCTTTCCAAGCCCACTCCTCTCAAACCTAAAACCACCCTTCCCATTCCAAAGATCCTCCGCTCCCAGTGAGATCATTTAGATGCCTGCTCTCTGCCCCATAAATGCCTCTCCCAGATAAGGTTTATTTTGGCAGTGGCGGTAGGAGGCAAGTTTTGAGCATGCACCCACACTCTAGACTACAGGTCAAGAACCTTGTTTTCCTGTTACTTTGAGAATATATTTGTCCTGGCTTTACTTGATGAATGGTACTAATTGTTTACTGATAATGTAATTTCTGCTAATGTGTGTGTCTGCCATGCACTGACTCTTATTTGTGACACTGATCAGCACAGATTGTGGATTGTAGTTAATTTAAAAAAAAAATGCATATATTAGTGTTGTACATTTGTGATGGACATATTAATTTTGGTGCAAGAATTTATGTTGTTACTGGACACTTATGCCAAAATTAAACGTGTTGCTGTTTTTGTGACTGGAGAAGGCATGTGTGTTTATTTTGACATGATTTGTCAATGATTTGCACATATAAATTACAAAGAGAACCTGACACTTTAAAATTAAGTGGCATCTAATGTTTGTGATATATTGCACATACCAGGGGAACATGTGACCTTCACACATCTCTGCCATGTTTGCAGTTTAGAGTCTATATACACCCACCTGTAGCATGTTAAGCATGGTATAGTGTAATTGAAACATTATCATGGTATAGTTTGGTTCCAATTGGATATACTGTTTCAGTTAATGCTTTCAATATTTGTGGGGAATTACTGCAAACACCTGTGTGGACACATTCCTCTTTGTGATTGCTGTGACTTTTTGCATAGATGTACATTGACATAAAGGCAGCACGTACCATATTGGTGGGCACAACGTAAGTCAAGTAGGCACTATCTGGACCCAGGAGGGACCTGGGAGCCTCAACTCTGTATGAGGAGGAAGAGGGGGATCTCAGCACTTCAGAGAGCCCTCGGAGCACCTGATGGCACCTACAGGAGTCCCAGGACATGGGGAAAAAGGAGGTGCATTATGTGGTTGGTGCAGCACTGCAAGGAAGGTCCCACGCCACCAGAGAACAACTTAGCGAGTTGAGCGTCACAGGATAGATTGCTGGGGACCTGGGCCAGGCTGCGCACAAAGGAATTTTGCAAACAGTGCACAAAGGCCGCAGGAGGAGAAGAAGACGTGGTGCATAGGGGTACTGACTTTCTGGGGGAAGGCAAGGTTTTACCTCCTCCAAATTGGGACAGCAAGACCTCAGTACAGTCTGTGTTGATGGGGTCCACCCTCTGTGTTCCAAGGAGCATGCTCATCGACATAGAAGGTGCCTGCTTCAGCAGGGGAGTGACTCCATCTCCCCACAAGAGATTTATTTGGTCCTTCTGGTGCAGGGTGAAGACAGGGAGTCCTCAGAGCGAGCACATCTTGAAAACTGTTGCAGTTGCTGGCTGGAGCTGAAGTTGCAGAGGAAAAGTATCCCTTCTGGATACTTTTTTGTTATAACAGCCTTTCCTGGAGCAGGCTGCGGTTGAGCCGAGGTCAGAGGATGAAGTAGTTGTTGCAGAGGATTCCAGCTGGAAACCTGCAAGTGGAATATGAAGAGAACCCACAGGAGAGACCCTAAATAGCCCTTAGAGGGGGATTGGCTACCTTGTCAGGCTTGGACCTATCAGGAGGGGTCTCTGACGTCACCTGCTGGCACTGGCCACTCAGATCCCTCCAGAGTACCCCCACATCTTGCAAAGCAAGGTGGCTGGTGTCTGGGACACACTGGAGGAGCTCTGGGCACCACCACTAGGGTGGTGATGGACAGGGGAGTGGTCACTCCCCTTTCCTTTGTCCAGTTTCGCACCAGAGCAGGGGACAAGGGGTCCCTGAACCAGCGTAGACTGGCTTATGAAATGAGGGCACCATCTGTGCCCTTCAAAGCATTTCCAGAGGCTGGGGAGGCTGCCCCTCCCCAGCCTGTAACACATATTTCCAAAGGAAGAGGGTGTAACACCCTGCTCCCAAAGGAAATGCTTTGTTCTACCTTCCTGGGACTGAGCTGCTCAGACCCGAAAAAGGGCAGAACCCTGTCTGTGAGGTGGAAGCAGCTGTAGCTGCAGTGCAAGCCTCAGAGAGCTGGTTTGGCAGTACTGGGGGTCCATAGTGGAGCCCCCAGGATGCATGGAATTGGCTCCCCAATACCAGATTTTGAATGGGGAGACAATTCAATGATCTTAGACACCTTACATGGCCATATTCGGAGTTACCATTGTAAAGCTACATGTAAGTATTGACCTATATGTAGTGCACGCTTGTAATGGCGTCCCTGCACTCACAAAGTCTCAGGAAATGGCCCTGAACTATGTGGGGGCACCTTTGCTAGTGCAAGGATGCCCTCACACTTAGTAACTTTGCACCTAACCTTCAGCAAGTGAAAGTTAGACATATAGGGGGTCATTACAACCCTGGCGGATGGTGTTTAAGCTGCGGTAATACCGCAAACAGGGCGGCGGACAAAAAAAGGGAATTATGACCCAGGTGGAAACCGCCAACAAAGACAGCCACTTTAACACACCGCCCGCCACAGCGGTACAGAAAAGCAGCGCAGCAGTCACCACCAACAGACAGGCGGAAGACAATGTACCACCCATAGTATCACAACCCGCCACCTTTTCCGGGGCGGATTCACCGTGGATAAAAACACAGCGGATACAGCTTTTACAATGGGAAAACGCTCACCTGAACACATCCCTTGAGTAACGAGGACTCCATGGACCCGGAACTCCAAATACTCCCTGCCCTTGTCTTTCTGCTGCTCTACGACCATCATCTACGTAGGCGCCGAAGACAACGGTGAGTACTGCACCTACGACATGGGGGAGGGGGAAGGCAAAAGTTAGGGGGACACCCACCAAACACCCCCACCCTCGCATATTACAACATACACACCAATGCATCCACAAAAATCACAGTAACAACCCACAATCCCCCCGGAAGAATGAAAAGACAAAGCGAAATCCGTTCAAACATTGTAATGTTGCAATATACATGTCTTTCCAAAATAAACAGATATATACGAAATTCACTCAGAAATATATACATTACGAGAAGTAGTGCAGATATGTACATAACAATGTCCGTGCACCAACAGTCCAAAAATGCATGGGCGAGGCCCACAAAAGATACCTGACCACAATCGGAGAGAACACTGCCGGGGCATCAGATAGAAATACTACAGGCACCTCAGGGGGAATGGAAGGGGGGGCACCTCATCCGGATCACTGCAAAGCCAGATTCATGACGGGGCTCCATGCCCATTGATGTATCCTGGGGAGTGCAAAGCCACAGTCTCTCAAGTCTCTACAGTGGGTGGGTTGCCCACTGTGCCATCCTGGGCAGTGCAAAGCCACAGTCTCTCAAGTCTCTACAGTGGGTGGTTTGCCCACTGCTCTATCCTGGGGAGTGCAAAGCCACAGTCTCTCAAGTCTATACAGTGGGTGGTTTGCCCACTGCTCTATCATGGGGAGTGCAAAGCCACAGTCTCTCAAGTCTCTACAGTGGGTGGTTTGCCCACTGCTCTATCCTGGGGAGTGCAAAGCCACAGTCTCTCAAGTCTATACAGTGGGTGGTTTGCCCACTGCTCTATCCTGAGGAGTGCAAAGCCACAGTCTCTCAAGTCTCTACAGTGGGTGGGTTGCCCACTGATCAATCCTGGGGAGTGCAAAGCCACAGTTTCTCAAGTCTCTACAGTGGGTGGTTTGCCCACTGATCAATCCTGGGGAGTGCAAAGCCACAGTCTCACAAGTGGATAACAGTCTCCACTGGTTCTGGAGGGGGCATGGTGCCCAGAGTGCTTCATCCTGTGCAGGACTGAGGTAGTGGATGCATGTCTCCACTGGTTCTGGAGGGGGACTGGTGCCCAGACTGGATGAGTCTCCCCGTGAAAGTTCCTGTCCTGTCACTGTCCCAGCTGCACATGGGATAAGGATGCCTGATGTGGCGGTCTATTCATTCCTACCCGGTGCTTGCCCTGTTCAGCGGTCTTCACCATGGCGGTCTTTGCCCTGTTCAGCGGTGCTTTGCCATGGCGGTCTCTGGACTGTTCAGTGGTGCTTTGCCATGGCGGTTCTGGACTGTTCAGCGGTGCTTTGCCATGGCGGTTCTGGACTGTTCAGCTGTGCTTTACCATGGCGGTCTTTGCCCTGTTCAGCGGTGCTTTGCCATGGCGGTCTCTAGACTGTTCAGTGGTGCTTTGCCATGGCGGTTCTGGACTGTTCAACGGTGCTTTGCCATGGCGGTCTCTGGACTGTTCAGCGGTGCTCTGCCATGGCGGTTCTGGACTGTTCAGCGGTGCTTTTGCCATGCCGGTTCTGGACTGTTCAGTGGTGCTTTGCCATGGCGGTTCTGGTACGGACATTGGTGTGTGGCATGACGTTCCATCATAGCCCACCTGGGCTGTGGCAGCCGGGGCCCTCCTGGGCACTGACTCCTTCGGTGGTGGTGGTCTCCTGACCAGTGATGATACTTGGGCCCGCCTGGGCTGTGACTCTGGCGGTGGTCTCCTGACCAGTGACGGTACTTGGGCCCTCCTGGGCTGTGACTCTGGCTGTGGTCTCCTGACCAGTGACGATACTTGGGCCCTCCTCGGCTGTGCCTCTGGCGGTGGTCTCCTGATCAGTGACGATACTTGGGCCCTCCTGGGCTGTGACTCTGGCGGTGGTCTCCTTACCAGTTACGATACTTGGGCCCTCCTGGGCTGTGACTCTGGCGGTGGTCTCCTGACCAGTGACGATACTTGGGCCCTCCTGGGTTGTGACTATGGTGGTGGTCTCCTGACCAGTGATGATACTTAGGCCCTCCTGGGCAATGACTCCGGCGGTGGCGGTGGTCTCCTGACCAGTGACGATACTTGTGCCCTCCTGGGCACTGACTCTGGCGGTGGCCTTCTGACCAGTGACGATGGTGCTGGTGGTTGTGTCTCGACCGCCGGGAATGATGCCGCCCTTCTCCGCCGTGACACTCACAACAGGCTGGGCAGACTTCCTCTGGTCCTTCCCCACCTTTGGTGGAGTCACAGCTGACTCTCCAATCCCCTTGGAACCCATGTAAGTTGTTTTCCCACCAGGAGTCTTCACACAGTCCCGTCGTCCACTCTCCAATTTTAGAGCCTCTACAGGGGGTGGGCTGCCAGTGCCTTGGCTCTGGGTCACACTGCCTGCCCTGGTGGCCGGTGCACTCCACAAACCTTGAACAGGCACCACTGGTATTGGAGGCTTTTTGGCTGAGGCGCTACGACAGGACTGATGAATTGGAGGGGGGGAGTGGGGACAAAAAGGTCAACTTTACAGAGGGACAGTTTCTGACGTACACTGGGATGGGTAGTTGGAGGGGGTCTGGGAGTGGAGGAAGAGGAGGTGGTTGTCGGAGGTGTCACTTTAAGTTTTTTGAGTGCAGGTGCAGGTACTGGAGGCTGTCGTGAGGTGGATGGATGTTGGATGTGTGGTTGCTGGCGTTTGTGTACTTTGGGAGAGGGCGTCACAGACACACTGGGAGAGGACACAGGGGACGTGTAAATGGCAGTGGAGGTGGTGAGTGCAGGTAAGCGGCTTGGGATGCTGGGTCTCCTTGTGCGATTCATAGTGCCTGTAGATGTGGTGCATGCAGGTGTATGTGTAGACGAGACTGGGAGGGAGGAGGGAGATGAGGAGGAGGGGGACACAGTGGAGGCAGTAGATGTTGCTGTGTCTGTACCTGGGTGAGGCTTCCGTGACTGCCTGTGGGTTGTGTGGTGCCTATGTTTGCTTGAGCTACTTGTGTGTGCTGACTTGTGTGCATGCTGGTCTGTAGGTGTGCTTGGGATGGGCTGGAGTACAGGAGATTGGGTCTGGGTGGAGGAGGTTGGAGGGGGGAGGCTGGACACAGGGACAATGGCTGTCATCAGTGCTGAGGTCAGAGATTGCAGGGTTCGCTGAAGGACAGCCTGACCAGAATGAATGCCCTCCAGGAATGCATTACCGTGCTGCAACTCTCGTTCTACACCCTGGATGGCATTCACAATGGTAGACTGCCCAACAGTGAGTGACCTGAGGAGGTCAATGGCCTCCTCACTGAGGGCAGCAGGGGTGACTGGGGCAGGGCCTGAGGTGCCTGGGGCGAAGGTGATGCCCACCCTCCTGGGTGAGCGGGCACGGGGCGAACACTGAGGGGCTGCTGGGAGGGCGGTGCTGGTAGGGGAGGTGGAGGCTGTACCTGTAGAAGTGGGGCGCACAGATGGTGCCTCAACCACAAGGGAGCCCCCATCGGCGAACGAGTCCGTATCGCTGCTTGGTGATCCGGTGGCCGACGTGAAGCTCCCCTCGCCCTCCGTCCCACTGGTGCATTCAGAGTCCGTGGTGTGGCCCTCCATGGCCATGTGGGATGCAGCTCCCTCGTGCTCCGGTGCCACTGTACCTCCGCCTGATGATGCTGATGTACAAAAGGACAGGGAGAGCAGAAAAAGGGGGGGGGGGAGACAGAAGAAAAAGAGTTTGAGTGCATGGCATACCGCTACTGTTGGCGGACAAGACAGACACAGCAGCCCCCTGCATTACGCCGTGCTCCTGCCCTCTGCATATGCAATTTCTGGGATTTGGCCTACATGGCAATGGTGGACATCTGCACACATGGATGCCACAGGGGCAAATATACCTGTACTTGGCACTCTGCTGAGGTGGGGTAGAGTGCCACATGACCTGCATTACGGAGGGGCCTTGCCTACCGAACTTGCCCTGGCCTAGGGAAACCCACAGCCCACCTCCCCCACCCAGACACCTCCACTGCACGCAAAGTCAGCAGAATGAGAGTGTACTCACTCCCTTGCGTCTGCTGTGATGCCCTCAAGTGCCCATCCAACTCCGGGTAGGCCACCGCCAGGATCAGGAACATCAGGGGGGTCATGGTGCGACGGGCACCCCTCCCACATTGGGAGGCCATCCCCATCTGAACCTCCGCCGTCTTCTTGCTGCAGCGGCAAATGTCCTCCCATCTTTTCCGGCAGTGGGTGCCCCGTCTCTGGTGGGCCCCCAGGGTCCGGACCTCCTTGGCGATGGCACGCCAGATGTTCCTCTTCTGGTGGGCGCTGACCTACATGACATGCACAAGGAAAGAGGAACAGTCATTACCAACTGCACCGTCGATGTGAGTGGCCCCCTCCCTACTCTGGCCATGTGGCCCATTCATTCCCATGCATTAATGTTCTATGAACTCGGCCCCCTTCCCTCTTCCAACCAGCCCTCTTCACCCAGGCCTAGCCTATACAACGTGCTCCCTGTGTACTAACCTGTTGGTCTGGAGGACCGTAGAGTAGCGTGTACTGGGGGAGAACCCCGTCTACCAGTTTCTCCAACTCCTGTGCAGTGAAGGCAGGGGCCCTTTCCCCAGACGCAGCAGCCATCGTTGCTTCCAGACCGAGGTCACAGCAGCACTTGCAATGTAGGTCCTCTCCTGTCGAAGGTCAGGTATCTAGTGATTGAACAGATAAAAAATGGTGGTGACGTCCACGGCGGTGACGTCCACGGCGGTGCGCATCATCACCGCCGGCGCACCTGTTCATTGGCTCCTGGGACCCATAGGGTCCTATGTCAACCAATGCAGCATTGCACCGTGGTCTACGACCGCCTACCGCGACGGTGTGCAACGCCAGCGCAGTTACCCCACAATCCCATTGTCCCAGTTTAGAGGTCAGGCAGCCGCCATTTCAGGGGCCCACATGGCTTAATATACCTCTGCGTCACACATAGCTAGGCCTACACTCAACACACATACAGGAAGGATTTTGTGAGTGGTGTAGTCTTGTGTGTAACTGTGGGTACATACCTGGAGGAATAATGACTGATTCGTCGCTGTTGTCCTTCGTAGGCACCGTCAGCTGGGACATGTGAGAAGATGGCGGAATCCTCCGGTGTACCGACCGCTGGTGGACCTGTTGACAATAGAAGAGCGACATGTCATTGTCACCTACCGGTTTGACCGTGCCACAATCCAGGAACTATGTACCCAAGTTGGAACCAGACCTGATGTCACCAATCCACCATCCGACTGGAATCCCCCCTGACGTGCAGGTGCTGTCAGTGCTCCATTTCCTTTCTAGTGGGTCTTTTCAGACAACAGTGGCCATGGCATCAGGGATGTCCCAGCCTATGTTTTCCAACGTGCTGTCCAGAGTGGTGTCTGCCCTGCTGAAACACGTAAGGAGATACATCATTTTCCCTGAGGTGGCAGATTTGCCTACAGTTAAAGGTGACTTCTATGCCCTTGTACATATCCCCAACGTCATAGGTGCCATTGATGGGACCCATGTAGCTCTGGTCCACCCCACAGGAGTGATCAGGTGTACAGGAACAGGAAGAGTTATCATTCTATGAATGTTCAGATGGTCTGTTTGGCAGACCAGTACATCTCGCAGGTAAATGCTATGTTCCCTGGCTCAGTGCATGACGCCTACATCCTGTGGAATAGCAGCATCCCTGATATGATGGGTCAACTCCAGAGGCACCGTGTATGGCTATTGGGGGACACTGGTTACCCCAACCTGTCCTGGCTATTGACCCCAGTGAGGAATCCCAGGACCAGGGCAGAGGAACGCTACAATGAGGCCCATGGGCGGACTAGGAGGGTGATCGAACGCACCTTCGGCCTCCTGAAGGCCAGGTTCAGGTGCCTCCATATGACAGGTGGTTCCCTATTCTACTCAATGAAGAAGGTGTGCCAGATCATCATCGCCTGCTCGATGCTTCATAATTTGGCTTTGCGATGCCAGGTGCCTTTTCTGCAGGAGGATGATCCAGATGACAGTGTTGTAGCAGCTGTGGAGCCTTTGGAGCCTTTGGACAGTGATGAGGAGGAAGCTGATTAAGAAGACAACAACAACAGGGAGTCAGTCATACAGCAATATTTCCAGTGACACACAGGTGGGAACATTTTCATTTTTACCATTACATTAACTTTCACACGTCTACCTCTATCCTGTCTGTCGATTTCAACCAGTATTTGGTAACTGAGTTGTACCTTTCCATTACGGTTTCACAGGTGTGGTTACCAACGTGTCATCTGCTTGCATCCCTCAAGGACTTGTGATGTGTGACATAGGTATGTTACCTTTACAATAGGAAACGCATTATGACACTGTCATTGATAATACATATTTACTAAATCACAGACTGACTCCAGATTGTTTTGTGTTTCAAGGGTGTTTATTGAAGTGCTCAGAAATGGGAGGGGGTTGTAAAATGAGGATGGGTGATGGCGGAGGAATGTCCATGGCAGAGTCCAGTCTATTAGTCTCACAGGTGCACTGCCCATCTGGGCATAGGAAGTGGAGCTGGGGCAGTTTAAGTATGGACAGGGTGACAAAGTGGGACAGTGGGAGGACAATCAGGGTGGTCTCATTTTCTGGCGGGGGTCTTGCCATATTGCTCTGTCCTGTTCCTGGATCTCAGGGACCGCTTGCGTGGTGGTTGTCCGTCTGCAGGGGGTGGGGTGCTGGTGTGGTGGTCCTGTGGCGGGGTGTCCTGTCCACTAGCGCCGGCGGAGGTGGTGGGCATTTCATCGTCCTGGCTAGTGTCAGGGGCCCCTTGGAGTGCCACGGTGTCCCTCAAGGTCTGCTGTATGTCCTTCAGCACCCCTACGATGGTGCCCAGGGCGGAGCTGATGGTCCTGAGCTCCTCCCTGAACCCCAAATACTGTTCCTCCTGCAGGCGCAGGGTCTCCTGCAACTTGTCCAGGACCGTCGCCATCGTCTCCTGGGAGTGGTGTATGCTCCCATGATGGAGGATAGGGCCTCGTGGAGAGTGGGTTCCCTTGTCCTGTCCGCCCCCTGTCGCACAGCAGCCCTCCCAGTTCCCCTGTGTTCATGTGCCTCTGTCCCCTGGACCGTGTGCCCACTACCACTGCCCCCAGGTCCCTGTTGTTGTTGGGTGGTGGGTTCTCCTGGGTTCCCTGTAGTGGTGGACACACCGCTGATTGACCTGTCCTGGGTACGGAGGTTTGGGCCCGCTGGGTGGGTGCTGTGCTGGTGTTACCAGAGGGTGGAAGGTCGGTGTTGGGCTATGCCTATGCAAGGGGAACCGACTGTCCCGAGGCCCACAATGGTCCGGGCTGGTCATATCAGGATCCAGTAGGGCAGAGCTGCTATCGTCACTGTGGGCCTCTTCTGGGGTTGGAGTGGTGTTGTCTGGACCCTCTGGTGTGGTGACGGTCCTTCGGGTTCCTGCAGGGGCATGAGAGCATGATTATTGCATATGTGTGTGTAATGGTGTGCAATGGGTGGGTGAGCGTGTACCCCAGTGCAAGCATTCCTGTGTGGGAGTTTGTGTGATGGTGGTTTAGGGGGTTGTATGGGTATGTGCAGTGGGCATGCTTTAGTGCTGGGTGTCCATGCTTAGTTGTGTCATGCAGGGCTTGGTGTTGGGATGGGTGGTTTGTGTTATGAGTACATTAGTGAGGAGTTGTAGTGATAGGGGAGGGGGTGAGGGTGGGGGTGTGTGAGAGCATGCAGGTAGGGTGGGGGATATGATAGTTAAGATTTGACTTACCAGTGTCCCATCCTCCACCGACTCCTCTGAGGCCCTATGGATGCATGATGGTCAAGACTTGCTCCTCCCATGTTGTTAGTTGTGGGGGAGGAGGTGGGGGTCTGCCGCCAGTCCGCTGAACCGCGATGTTGTGCCTGGAGACCATTGAACGCACCTTCCCCTGTAGGTCATTCCACCTCTTCCTGATGTCCTCCCTATTTCTTGGGTGCTGTCCCACGGCGTTGACCCTGTCCACGATTCTTCGCCATAGCTCCATCTTCCTGGCTATGGAGGTGTGCTGTACCTGTGAGCCAAATAGCTGTGGCTCTACCCGGATGATTTCCTCCACCATGACCCTGAGCTCCTCCTCGGAGAAGCGGGGGTGTCTTTGGCGTGACATGGGGTGGTGTGTGTGATGTGTGGGGTGGTGTGAGTGTTGATGTGTGTGGTGATGTGTAGTGGTGTATGGTGTTTTGTGCATGGATGTGGTGTGGGTGATGGTGTTGTGTGCCTCTGTATGGTGATGTTGTCTTGGCTGTGCTATCTCTCTGGCCTTCATCTCAAAATTGTGGTTGTAGGGGTTTGTGGGTGATGTGGGTGTGTGTTTTATATTGTGTTGGGTGTGTGGGAGTGGTGTGTGTATGTGTATCAGGTGTGTGTATTTGGAATTGTCCAATGTGGCGGTGTTTTGGAGATGTGTGTGTATTTTGAGCGCGGCGGTGTGTACCGCCAATGGAATACTGCGGTTGAAAGACCGCAGCGTGGATTCGTGGGTCGTAATAGCATGGGTGTGTTTCTGTTGGCGTGGAGGTGGAAGTTTTGTTTTCGCCAGTTTAATACTGACCTTTGGAGTGGCGGAGTTGTGTGGGTGTCTGAATTTCGGCGGATTCCGAGATGTGTGTCATAATAGCTGTGGCGGACTACCGCCGCCGCCGCGGTGTATTGGCGGTCTTCAGCACGGCGGTAAGCGCCTTTTACCGCCAATGTTGTAATGACCCCCTTAGTGACTTATAGGTTACTTAAGTGCAGTGAAAATGGCTGTGAAATAACGTGTGCCTTATTTCACGCAGGCTGCAGTGGCAGACCTGTGAAAGGGTTTGTCTGAGCTCCCTATGGGTGAAAAAAAAAATGCTGCAGCTCATAAGGATCTCCTGGAACCCCAATGCCCTGGGTACCTAGGTACCATATACTAGGGACTTATAAGGGGGGTCCAGTGTGCCAATTGAAATTGGTAAATTAAGTCACTAGCCTATAGTGACAAATTTAAAAGCAGAGAACATAAGCACTGAGGTTCTGACTAGCAGAGCCTCAGTGACATAGTTAAGAACTATACAGACACACATTAGGCCATAAACTATGAGCACTGGCATCCTGACCAGGAGGATCCCAGTGAGACAGGCAAAAACATACTGACATACCAGTAAAAATGGGATTAACGTGCCAAGAAAGATAGTACTTTCCTACACCCCCCACCCCCAAATGATGGACAATAAGGCTAACCTTGCCCAGATACGACTTCATTGTCTAAGTGGAAATATCTGGAGAGGTCATCTGCATTGGAATAGGCACTCACAGGTCTATTTTCCACTGTAAAGTCCATACCCTGTAGGGATATGGACAACCTCAACAATTTAGGGTTTTCACCTTTCAATTTTTTAAGCCATAATAGAGGTTTGTGGTCTGTCTGAACAATGAAGTGAGTCCAAAACAAATAGGCTCTCAGCATCTTCAGGACCCAGACCACTAGGGGTCAACCTCCTGCTGATAAAAGCAACAGGTTGATCCTGGCCCTCTGAGTTAAGTTGTGATAGTACAGCCCCTACCCCTAATTCAGAAGCATCTGTTGGACAATGATTTTTTTGGAGTAGTTTGGGCTCTTCAAGACAGGTGCAGAGCACATGGCCTGTTTAAGTTCCTCAAAAGCTTTCTGACAGCTTGCTGTCCATAATACTTTTTTAGGCATTTTCTTACTGGTGAGGTCATTGAGAGGAGCAACAATGGAGCCATAGTTCTTAATGAACCTCCTGTAATACCCAGTGAGACCTAAGAGGGCTCTGACCTGGGTCTGAGTAATAGGGGGAGCCCAGTCCATAATGGTCTGAATCTTCCCCTGTAGTGGTTCAATCTGTTCTCCACCTACCATGTGGCCCAGATATACCACTTTCCCCTGCCCTATCTAGCACTTTGAAGCCTTGATAGTAAGGCCTGCCTTTTGCCGGGCCTCCAAAACTTTCTAGAGGTGGACCAGGTGTTCATCCCAGGTGAAGCTAAAGACAGCAATATCATCTAAGTATGCTGCACTGAAAGCTTCCAAACCTTGGAGGACTGTATTCACCAGTCTCTGAAAAGTGGCAGGTGCATTTTTCAAACCAAAGTGCATAACTGTGAACTGATAATGTCCTCCTATGGTAGAAAATGCAGTTTTAGGTTTAGCATTATCTGCCAATTTGATCTGCCAATACCCTCCAGTCAAATCCAAGGTACTTAGATACTCGGCAGATGCCAGTGTATCTATCAGCTCATCTGCCCTCGGTATAGGGTGAGCATCTGTTTTGGTTACTGTATTAAGACCCCTTTAGTCAACACAAAACCGCATTTCTCTCTTTCCATCTCTGCTATGCGGTCTGGGGACAAGCACCACTGGGCTGGGCCAGGAGCTTTCAGAAGCCTCAATAACTCCAAGGTCTAACATTTTCTGAACTTCTGTTTTTATGCAATCTCTGACATGGTCAGGTTGCCTGTAAAGTTTACTTTTGACAGGTCAACTGTCTCCAGTGTCAATTGTATGTTCACACCAAGTAGTCGTACCAGGTGTGTGTATGAAGAGTTCAGAAAACTGACTTTGGCGATTTTTACAGTCTTCCTTCTGCTCAGCAGTAAGGCAGTCTGCAAGAACCATTCCTTCCTCTAAGCCATCAGCTTCAGTGTGGGAGAAGAGATCAGGGAGAGGGTCACTCTCTTCTTTCTGTCCCTCATCTGTAGCCATGAGCAGGGTTCAGTCAGCCCTGTCATAGTAAGGTTTGAGGCAGTTGACATGAAACACCCTGAGGAGGCTTCTGGCAGTGCCCAGGTCCACCAGATAGGTAACCTCACTTTTCTTTTCTACAATTAGATGCAGTCCACTCCATTTGTCCAGGAGTGCTCTTGGGGCCACAGGCTCCAATACCCACACCTTCTGTCCTGGGTGGTTCTCTGTCAGGACAGCCTTCTGCTCAAACCATTGCTTTTGGAGCTCTTGGCTGGCCTGAAGGTTTTTAGTGGCCTTTTCTTGTACTCAGCCATTCTAGATCTTAGGCCAAGCACATAGTCCACAATGTCTTGCTTTGGAGCTTTGAAAGGTTGTTCCCAACCCTTCTTAACAAGAGCAAGGGAACCCCTAACAGGTTGACCAAATAGGAGTTCAAGGTGACTGTAGCCCATTCCTTTTTCGGGTACCTCCCTGTAGGCGAAAAGGAGGCATGGCAAGAGGACATGCCATCTCCTTCTGAGATTTTCAGAGAGTCCCATGATCATGCCTTTGGGAGTTTTATTAAACCTCTCAACCAGTCCTTAGTTTGTGGATAATAAGGGGTGATCAACTAGTAGGTAACACCACAGTCCTTCCACATTGCTTTGAGGTAGGCAGACATGAAATTACTACCTCTGTCTGACACCACTTCCTTAGGGAAACACACCCTGGAAAAGATTTCCAGGAGGGCTTCTGTCACTGCATGTGCTGTAGTGGTCCTTAAAGGGATAGCTTCTCGATAACTTGTGGCATGGTCCACCACCACAAGGATAAATCTATTGCCAGAAGCTGTTGGAGGGTCAAGGTGGCCAACAATATCAACCCCTACCCGTTCAAAGGGCACCCCAACCACTGGCAGTGGGATTAAAGGGACCTTTGGGGTGCTACCAGTTTTGCCACTGGCTTGGCAGGTGACACAGGAGTGACAAAAGTCCTTTGTGTCTTCTGACGTATGAGGCCAGTGAAAATGTGAAAGCAGTCTGTCCCGTGTTTTACTCTGGCCTAAATGCCCAGCCAAGGGAATGTCATGTGCAAGGGTTAGGAGTTATTGCCTGTACTGAAGGGGGATGACCAGTCTCCTGGTGGCACCAGATATAGGTTTCCTTGCTTCGGAATAAAGGAGATTATTTTCCCATTAAACTCTGTGGCTGTCATTGACAACCATATTTGCCTGCTTGACAGCTTGCTGTCTAAGACCCTCCAATGTGGGACAGGTTTGCTGTGCCACACTCAGCTCTTCCCTGGCAGCCCCCCTCCCCGCACCCAAAAACTTAGCTGTATCAGCTTTCAGCTCCTCTGGTGTAGGTTCTGCACAGGGATAGAATTCCTTTTCCTCAAAAGGGGAATCATTTGTGCAGTTAGGGATAGTGGACAAGGGTTTGCACTTCTTACCCTTAGTTTTTGGGAGCATGTGGTCTATTGTTCCAGGTTCCAAGTTTCCCTGTCCTCTTTGCTTATTGGCCTGAGTCCTGGTAAGAGCAAAGATATGCCCATGAATGCCCACCTTTGCTGCATGGGCCTCCAACTGCACTTCAGCCCAAGCTGAATTCTCCAAATCATTGCCTAGCAGACATTCTACAGGTAAATCAGTGGCTACCACAACTTTCGTTGGACCAGTAACTGTGAGAAAGTAGCCTCTTTCTAGCATGGTTACCCCCACTTTTGGCCTATTTGTGAGTGTATGTCAGTATGTTCTTACTGTGTCACTGGGATCCTGCTAGCCAGGACCTCAGTGTTCATAGTTTGTGACCTAATGTAAGTGTTGTCAGTAGTGCTTGACTGTGTCACTGAGACTCTGCTAATCAGAACCTCAGTGCTTATGCTCTCTCTACTTTTAAAATTGTCACTGTAGTCCAGTGACTTAATTTACCAATTTTAATTGGCACACTGGATCCCCCTTATATGTCCCAAGTATATGGTACTTAGGTACCCCAATCTCCCCTTTAAATTTGATTGTTGGATACTGTTAACATAGTATTCCACTCATAATTGGCATACTGGTGCCCCCTTATAAGTCCTTAGTGTGGGAGGATGGCCTGGCTTATAGTGGGTACCTTGTGGTACTTACACCTTGTGCCAGGTCCAGTTATCCCTTGTTAGTAGATTAGATGTGTTCTAGCATCTTAGGCTGATACAGGTAGCTATAGCAGAGCAGCTTAGGCTGAACTAGGAGACATGCAAAGCTCCTACTATACCACTTACATCATATAGCACTAAGGGGGTCATTCTGACCCTGGCGGTAAATACCGCCAGGGCGGAGGTTGGCGGTAGCACCGCCAACAGGCTGGCGGTGCTCCTCCGGGCATTCTGACTGCGGCGGTACAGCCGCGGCCAGAAGCGGAAAGCCGGCGGTGTACCGCCGACTTTCCGCTGCCCATGGGAATCCGCCATGGCGGCGCAGCTTGCTACGCCACCATGGGGATTCTGACACCCCATACCGCCATCCTGTTCCTGGCGGTTCGCCCGCCAGGAACAGGATGGCGGTATGGGGTGTCGTGGGGCCCCTGGGGGCCCCTGCAGTGCCCATGCCAATGGCATGGGCACTGCAGGGGCCCCCGTAAGAGGGCCCCACAAAGAATTTCAGTGTCTGCTTTGCGGACACTGAAATTCGCGACGGGTGCAACTGCACCCGTCGCACCTTCCCACTCCGCCGGCTCCATTCTGAGCCGGCTTCCTCATGGGAAGGGTGTTTCCCGCTGGGCTGGCGGGCGGACTTTCGGCGGTCGCCCGCCAGCCCAGTGGGAAACCCAGAATGACCGCTGCGGTCTTTTGACCGCGCTACGGTCTTCTGGCGGTTCCCGCCGGGCGGGCGGCTACCACCGCCTGCCAAGCTTAGAATCAGGCCCTAAATCATAAGAAAACACAATACTCAGAGTTACCAAAAATAGAGGTACTTTATTTTAGTGACAATATGCCAAAAGTATCTCAGAGGATATACTCCCTTAGGAGGTAAGTAATATACTCAAAATATACACACAAACCAAAATCAAGTAAGTAAAACAGTTAGAAAAGTAGTGCAAAAACTGCAGCAACAAAATAGAATCCAATAGGAGAAAATAGGCCTAGGGGCAACACAAACCATATACTCCAAAAGTGGAATGCGAACCATGAATGGACCCCAGGCCTAGTGTACTGTGTAGAGGGTCACTGGGAGTGTAAGAAAACACTAAGGGTGTCCAAGATACCCCACCCCAAGACCCTGAAAAGTAGGAGTAAAGTTACCCTACTACCCCAGAAATACAGTAAAGTCGAGTTAGGGGATTCTGCAAAGACAACAACTGACTGCAAAGCACTGAAGACGGATTCCTGGACCTGAGGACCTGCAAAGAAAGGGAACCAAGTTCAAGAGTCAGGCAAGTGTCCAGGGGGGCAGGAGCCCACTAAAACCCGGTTGAAGTTGCAAAAGGGCTGCCTCCGGGTGGAAGACGCCAAAGATTCTGCAACAACGGAAGGTGCCAGGAACTTTTCCTTTGGTCAGAAGATGTACTGAATGATGCAGAGTTGTTTCCACACAGAAGAAACTGTAAACAAGCCTTTGCTAGCTGCAAGAGTTGCGGTTGAAGTTTTTTTGTGCTGCCAGGGCCCAGGAAGGACCAGGAGGTCGCCCCTTGGAGGAGGAGACAGAGGGGGCGCTCAGCAATACAGAGAGCCCATGCAGAAGCAGGCAGCACCTGTAGAAGCACCTGAACAAGTGTTCAGAAGATCTGAGAATGCCAGTTGTCTCAGCACAACAAAAGAAGGTCCCACGAAGTCGGAGGTCAACTCAACGAGTTGGGCAATGCAGGACGGAGTGCTGGGGACCCGGGCTGCGCTGTGCACGAAGGAAGTCTTGCAAAAGTGCACAGAAGCCCTAGCAACTGCAGTTCACGCAGTACACAGGATTACTGTCTGGCGTGGGGAGGCAAGGACTTACCTCACCAAATTTGGACAGAAGGGTCACTGGACTGTCGGGGACACTTGGATCTAGCTCCTCTGTTCCAGGGACCACGCTTGTCAAGATGAGAGGGGACCCAGAGGAAGGGTGATGCAGAAGTTTGGTGCCTGTGTTAGCATGGTGAAGATTCCGTCGACCCACAGGAGATTTCTTCTTGGCTTCCAGTGTAGGGTGAAGGCAGACAGCCCTCAGAGCATGCCCCACCAGGATGCAGTCGACAAAGCTGGCAGGATGAGGCGCTACAATGTTGCTGGTAGTCTTCTTGCTACTTTGTTGCAGTTTTGAGGCATCCTGGAGCAGTCAGCGGTCGATCCTTGGCAGAAGTCGAAGAGGGAAGTGCAGAGGAACTCTGGTGAGCTCTTGCATTCGTTATCTGAAGAGAAACCCACAGGAGAGACCCTAAATAGCCCTCAGAGCAGAAAGGGGTCTCTGACGTCATCTGCTGGCACTGGCCACTCAGAGGTCTCCATTGTGCACTCACACCCCTGCATGGCAGAGGTCTGGGACACACTGTCAGAGCTTTGGGCACCGCCACTGGGGTGGTGATGGACAGGGGAGGTGTCACTCCCCTTTCCTTTGTCCAGTCCCTGACCTATATGTAGTGCACCCGTGTAATGGTGCCCCCGCACTCACAAAGTCCGGAGAAATTGCCCTGAACAATGTGGGGGCACCTTGGCTAGTGCCAGGGTGCCCTCACACTTAGTAACTTTGCACCTAACCTTCACTAAGTGAGGGTTAGACATATAGGTGACTTATAACTTACTTAAGTGCAGTGTAAAATGGCTGTGAAATAACGTGGATGTTATTTCACTCAGGCTGCAGTGGCAGTCCTGTGTAAGAATTGTCTGAGCTCCCTATGGGTGGCAAAAGAAATGCTGCAGCCCATAGGGATCTCCTGGAAACCCAATACCCTGGGTACCTAGGTACCCTATACTAGGGAATTATTAAGGTGTTCCACTGTGCTGTGGGACATGTTCTGATCAAAGAAGAAGTTAATGGCACCTTCCGTTGTTGCAGAATCTTCTGCTTCTTCCACCCAGAGGCATCCCTTTTGCACCTTCATCCAGGGTTTAATGGGCTCTTGCCCCCTCTGGACACTTGCGTGACTCTTGGACTTGGTTCCCTTCCTTTACAGGTTCTCAGGTCCAGGAATCCACCTTCAGTGCATTGCAGTCAGTTGTTGTCTTTGCAGAATCCCCTATCTCGACTTTACTTTATTTCTGGGGTAGTAGGGTAACTTTACTCCTACTTTTCAGGGTCTTGTGGTGGGGTATCTTGGACACCCTTAGTGTTTTCTTACACTCCCAGCGACCCTCTACACACTACACTAGACATGGGGTCCATTTGTGGTTCGCATTCCACTTTTGGAGTACATGGTTTGTGTTGCCCCTAGGCCTATTGTCTCCTATTGCATTCTATTGTATTCTACAGTCTTTGCACTACGTTCTAACTGTTTACTTACCTGGTTTTGGTTTGTGTATATATTTTGTGTATATTACTTTCCCCGTAAGGGAGTATATCCTCTGAGATACTTTTGGCATATTGTCACTAAAATAAAGTACCTTTATTTTTAGTAACTCTGAGTATTGTGTTTCTTATGATATAGTGCTATGTGATATAAGTGGTATGGTAGGAGCTTTGCATGTCTCCTAGTTCAGCCTAAGCTGCTCTCCTATGGCTCCCTCTATCAGCCTAAGCTGCTAGAACACTACTAATCTACTAATAAGGGATAACTGGACCTGGGACAAGGTGTAAGTACCATCAAGTACCCACTATAAGCCAGGCCAGCCTCCTACAATCAGGCCTTCCAGGGGTAGCTTCTCAGAGCCTCTGGAAATGCTTTGAGGTGCACAGATGGTACCCTCCTTGCATAATCCAGGCTACACAGGTTCAAGGGCCCCCATTCCCTGCTCTGGTGTGAAACTGGAGAAAGGAAAGGGGAGTGACCACTCCCCTGTCCATCCTCACCCCGTGGATGTGCCCACGCACTCTGAGGGCTCCACAGTGGACCCCGAGTACTGCCATACCAGCCTTCTGAGGTTTTCCAGGCAGACCCAGCTGCTGCCACCTCACATGAAGATTTCTGCCCTCCTGTTGCTCAAGCAGCTTGAGCCTAGGAAGGCAGAACAAAGCATTTCCTTTGGGAGAGGGATGTTACACCCTCTCCCTTTGGAAATAGATGTTACACGCATGGGAGGGGTAGCTTCCCAGAGCCTCTGGAACTGCTGTGAAGGGCATAGATGGTGCCCTCCTTGCATAATTCAGTCTACACCAGTTAAAGGACCCGCAGTCCCTGCTCTGGGTTAAAACTGGAGAAAGGAAAGGGGAGTCACCTCTCCCCTGTCCATCACCACCCCAGGCGTGGTACCCTAAGCTCCTCTAGAATGTCCCTGGGTTTTGCCATCTTGGATTCCAAGGTGGTGGGGCACTCTGGGAGCATCTGAGTGGCCAGTGCCAGCATGTGACGTCAGAGCCCTCCCCGATAGGTGCTTACCTGTGTAGCTGACTAATTCCCCTTTCAGGGCTATCTAGGTTCTCTCCTCTGGGAGTTTCCTCTGATTCGGATTGAAAGGCTCCAGCAGGAATCCTCTGCATCCTTTACTTCACCTTCTACTGATGAAACAGCATCTGGACACTCCAGGAACTCTACAAACTGCAACAAAGAAGCAAGGATGACTTCTGCAACATTGTAACTTCAGCTCCTGCCAGCAACTGCAACTGTTTCCAGGTCATGCATCCTCCGAGGACTGCCTGTCTTCACCCTGCACCAGAAGAACGAAGGAATCTCCCTTGAAGTGAAGAAGTCACTTCCTGCTTCAGCAGGCACCCCTCTGCATCGACAAGTGGTGACTTGAGTCCCCTCTCCTGAAGAAGTGCGTGGATCCAGCATCAAGGGGGTAGACTGAAGTGGTCCCGATGGTTCTGATGTCCTATTGTCCAACTTTGGTGGAGGTAAGAGCTTGCCTTCCCAAGCAAGACAGTACTCCCATGCATGGTGTGTTTTGCAGTTGCCAAGGCTTGTTGACATCCTTCCCCGAAGATATTTGTGCACCGTGCAGGTCCAGCCCCCAGCACTCCTTTCTGTGATGCACAGCCTCCTGTGTGGTTCTCAGGCTGCATGGGAATCCTCTGTGTAGTGCTGCCTGGGCCTCCTTTTGCACCTTCTTTGTCCCCATGCTTTCTGTAGTGCTGCCTGGTCTTCTGAGGGCTCTCTGAGTTGCTGATAGGCCCCTCTGTCTCCCCCTCTGGGGTAGAGGCCACCAGGTCCCTCCTGGTCCCGGCAGCACCATTTTCTGCTAATTGTGAGCTTTGCATGTGCCAAGGCTTGTTGGCAGAATCCAGCGACACAAACCAGACTGCAAACATCCATCCGAGCTGGGACATCATCTGCACCAATCAGGAACCCGCATCTGTCCTCTTGGGTGCAGTATTGACAGTTCTTCTTCACCAATGTTTCTTCTTTTGCACCTTCATCCGGGTTAGCAGGGGCTCCTCTTCTCCCTGGACCCTTCAGTGCTTTTTGGACTTGGTCCTCTTCTTCCAAAGGTCTTCAGGTCCACGAATGCACCGTTGGTGTCTTGCAGTCTCTTCTGGTTCTTGCATAACCTTCTCTCATGTGTTCTTGTGTGTTCTAGGAAACTTACTGTGATTTACTTCTGCTTTCCTACTCTCTGGGGTGGCTTCTATTACTTACCTTTGGTGTTTTCTTTCACTCCCAGTACCCCTCTCCACATTACACTTGCCTAGGTGGGAAACCGACTTTCACATTTGACTATTTTATTATATGGTTTGTGTTTTTCCTAGGCCCATTTCTAACTATTGTGATTTTCACTATTTGCACTGTTTTCTCACTGTTTTTACAGCTATTACTGAATGCTAGCGTATATACTGTGTGTATTACTTACCTCCTAAGGGAGTATGGTCTCTAAGTTATTTTTGACATTTGTGTCACCAAAATAAAGTACAGATATTTTTGTAACTGAGGATTTTCTTTCAAGTGCGTAAGTACTGTGTGACCAGAGTGGTATTGTATGAGCTTTGCATGACTCCTAGTTAGGCCTTGGCTGCTCACCCACACTACCTTTAGAGAGCCTGGCTTCTAAACACTGACTACATTTCACTAATAAGGGATAACTGGACCTGGTATAAGGTATAAGTACGTTTGGTACCCACTAAAAACCAGGTTAGCCTCATACATTCCCATACCCACTCTCACATCCAGACTGACCCTCTTACAACCACAGTCACATCCAGACATATACTCCCACCCCTACTCTCACACCCTGACAGACACTCTTACACACACTCTCACACCCATACAGACAGTCACACATCCACTGACAGATTCACTCAGGCAGTCACTCAGACACTGATGCAACCAGTCACAGATACACTCATTCACACAACCACTCACAGACCCCCTCAGAGACTCACACACCCACTCACAGACTCCCTCAGATACTCACACACCCACTCACAGACCAAGTTAGAAACTTATGTGACCACTCACAGATCCACTCAGACATTCACACACCCACTCACAGACCCTCTCAGACATTTAAGCACCCACTCACAGGCCTACTCAAAGACTTATGCACTCACTCTCAGACCCAGTCAGAAACTCATTCACTCAATCACAGATGCACTCAGAGACTTGTGTACCCACTCACAGACCTACTCAGACACTGATACACCCACTCACAGACCCACATAGACACTCATGCACCCACTCACAGACCCAGTCAGAGATACCTGCACCCTCTCACAGACCCAGTCAGAGAGTCACACACCCACTAACAGACCCACTAAAAGACTCATACACTCCCTCACAGACCCACTGAGAGACTCACACACCCACTCACAGATCATCTCAGACACTCATGCACCCACTCACAGACTCATGCACCCACTTACAGAGACTCTCTCATACCCACAGACTCCCTCTCACACCCAGACAGACCCTCACACACCCACTCTCACATCCAGACAGACACTGTCATACCCATTCTAATACCCAGAGCCGCCCTCACACATCTATTCCCACATCCAGAGAGATAGGCCCTGCAGCTAACCCTGGCATGGGTTCAATCAATCAATCAATCAATCAGATATTTGTAGAGCACAGCTAATCACCCATAGGGTCTCAATCTGATGTTTGTGGGTGTGCTGCTCAGTTGAAGAGCCAGGTCTTGAGGTCCTTCCTGAACTGCTTCAGTGATGCAGTCTGCCTCAGGTTGAGAGGTAGTGTGTTCCATCTCCGGGCTGCTAGGTAGAAGAAGGATCTTCCTCCTGCTATGCTTTTCTGGATTTTGGGGACAGCTGCAAGGGTGAGCTGGGAAGAACTGAGCTGCCTGTTGGGTACGCACAAGGTGTGGCAGTGGTTGAGATATGCCAGTCCTATGTTGTTCAGTGCATTGCAGGTGAGGATCAGGAGTTTATATGTGATGTGCTTGTTGACTGGGAACCAGTGTAGGTCTCTGAGGTAGGAGGAGATGTTGCTGTGTCAGGGGATGTCCAGGATGAGCTTGCATGCTGCATTCTGGATTCTTTGTAGTCTTGATTATAGTTCTTGGTGATGCCTCATAGAGTGCATTGCCATAGTCCAGTTTGCTAGTGACAAGTGCATGGGTGACTGTCTTCCTCGTGTCGGAGGGAATCCACTTGAAAATCTTTCACAGGAATCAAAGGGTGTGGAAGCATAATGATGAGACGGTATTGCTTGGCAGGCCATGGATAGAGAGGTGTCCAGTATGATACCCAGGATTTGTGCGTGGCCCAAGGGGTCAGGGGGATTTCTCAGTGTGGTGGGCATCCATGTGTCATTCCAGGCAGAAGGGGTGGAGCCGATTAAAGGATCTCTGTTTGTCCATGTTGAATTTGAGGCAGCTGAATTCCATCGAGGCAGTGACTGCTCTCATCCCAATGTGAACATTTCTCTTGGCCTTAGCAGAGTCCTTTGACAAGGAGAGAATCAGTTGGGTATCATCGACATAGGAGACTATGGGGGTCATTCCGACCGCCAGGGCCGCGATTGACGGAAGCACCGCCAACAGGCTGGCGGTGCTTCCCTGCCCATTCTGACCGCTGCTTTAAAACCGGGTCTGGCGGTTTCCCGCCGGATTTCCCCCGGCTGGGCAAATCCGCCAGGGCAGCGCTGCAAGCAGCGCTGCCCAGGGGATTCTGACCCCCTTCCCGCCAGCCTGTTTTCTGGCGGTTTACACCGCCAGGAAGAGGCTGGCGGGAACGGGTGTCCTGGGGCCCATGGGGGCCCCTGCACTGCCCATGCCACTGGCATGGGCAGTGCAGGGGCCCCCTAACAGGGCCCCAGCCTGCTTTCCACTGTCTGCCTAGCAGACAGTGAAAAGCGCGACGGATGCAACTGCACCCGTCGCACACCTGCAACACCGCCGGCTCCATTTGGAGCCGGCTTCAATGTTGCAGGCCCCCTTCCCACTGGGCCGGCGGGCGCTAACATTTTTAGCGCCCGCTGGCTCAGCGGGAAGGTCGGAATGCCGCCAGCGGTCTTTTGACCGCAGAGCGGTCAAATGGCGGTTCCCGCCAGGCGGGCGGCGACTGCCGCCCGCCGGGGTCAGAATGACCCCCTATGTTTAGCGCATGTTGTTTGATGATCTTGGAAAGCGGGCCATTTAGATGTTGAAATGTGTTGGGCTGAGTGAAGACCCTTGGGGCACTCCGCAGCATGTGTATTTGGATTGTGACGTGAATGGCGGAAGTCTGACACTCTGTGTTCTTCCGGTGAGGAAGGACCTGATCCAATCCAGTGCTTTATCTCGGATGCTACCATTGTGAAGTCTGGCACAGAGGGTGGAAGGGTAGACAGTGTCAAATGCATCAGAGAGGTAGAGGAAGATGAGTGCAGCCGTGCCTCCGTGGTCTATTATGATGCATATGTCGTCGTGGCTGCTAGGAGTGTGGTTTCAGTGCTGTGGTTTCTTCTGAATATGAATAGGGTCTAGGACGGTTATGGGGGTTGGCCGCAAGGCCTGTTCACAAGCCAGGCCCTATTCCATAACCCCGCAGTGCACAGTCGAAAGACATGCATGGTGGTGGTTGTATTAACGTGTACTGATTAAAATTATTTTAAGTTAAATAAAACATAGAAATTCACAGGAAAAAAAACAAAGGTTACAAAGACATTACAGTCAGGTAATAGAATTAAATAACTGTAGAAATTCACTTAAGAAAATAAAGATTACAGGGACGTTATTGTTAAGTTTGGAATTTACTCGCACAAAACCATCAAAGTTCTGCATTTATAGTTAGAGTTATTTTAAGTAACTATAACTCACAACCTGTGGTACCTACAAGTTGCACCATCACCATGCACTGACAATTACCCCACATATTACAGCACCCATGGCAACTTTCATAACGTCAATAGAAATATATATGAAACATTAGCAGTCTAAGGGAAAGGCATGTATGGTCTCCCACAAAGTCCCAGTGACCACCACCTCCTGGGGCTTCATTCACAATTATTGCAGGGGTGCGTTTGGTCCCTCCACACCCCAGTGAACCACCAGCTCCCCAGAGCTATTGTAATCATGAATTCTGGGGTGGGTGCGTGGCCCCCCAACAGCCCCCGTGACCGCCACCACCCTGGGTCCAAACATAGAATGAAATGCAGGGGAATGCCCAGCCCCCCTACAGTCCCAGGAACTGCCACATTTCCAGGGCCAAACATAGAATGAAATGTGGGGGTGCCCGGTGCCCTCACAGCCCCAGGCTACTGCCATCTCCCTGGGACAAACATAAAAGTAAATTAGTTGGCGGCCACTCCTGCAGCCCTGTGGACTGCCACCTCCGCAGGGCTAAACAAATTATGTGTGCAGGTGGGCCACCTGGCCTACCACAGCCCTGGGGACTGCCACCTCCCCACGACAAGCATAGATTGAAAAGTTGGGGGTTACTCGGTCCCCTGTAGCCCCGGGGACCACCACCTCCCTGGGGCAAACATAGAATGTGGCCAGCAGCCCCAGGGACCACCTATTTCTGGGGACAAACAAATTAAATGTGTGGGGGGTGCATGGACCCCATATCCAGCCCCACCACAGCTCCAGGGACCACCACCTCTCTGGGAACAAACAAATTATGTGTGCAGATGGCCTTGTGGCCCCCCTGCAGCCACAGGGATTGTCACCTCCCCGGGGCCAAACATAGAATGAAATGCAGGGGGACACCTGGCCCCTCGCAGCCCAGAGGAATGCCAACTTCCCAGGGCAGAATTTAAAGAAGATAAGGGGTCTGTCGCAGATCCCCAACCCCAGGTACCACCACCTTTATGGGGCAAAGTCTAATGTTGTAGGGGAGCCACGTGGCCTTCCTCATGGAATCAATAATGGCCCTGGGGACCACTATCCCCCAGGTAGGTAGACAGTTGGGACCTTAGGGGCCTTCAGGCTCCCCCTGTGGTCCTCAACCATTTTGACTGGGTGCCCTAGGGGGCACCCAGGAGACATCCCAGGTGATATAGCTGGGCCCTGGTGGATGGGGTCCCTGGGGCTGAGATCGGCCTGGGGAGGGGGCTGTGAGGCACCCCCCCAAAAAACCCAAAAGGTTTAGTCCGGATCGGAGGGGAAGGGTTCGTGCGGCTAAGATTGGCCTGGGGAGGGGGCTCACATGGCCTCCCTCTCCAAAACAAATACATTGTTTACTTTGGGCCCAATGGGGATAGGGTCCCCGGGGCTGATATCAGCCTGCAGAAGGGGGCAACATGGCCCCTTCCCCAAAATACACCAAAATAATAACCTAAGGCCCAGGGAAACAGTCTGAGGGGCCTAAATGGGCTGCAGGAGGCCCAAAGTTTTTTTTTAGAAGGCCGAGCCCTGGAGGATAGGGTGCCTATGGGCGAAACTGGCCAGCAGAAGGGGGTCCAGGCGGACCTGTGGCCAGCTCCTGCTGTGCATGGCCAAAGGCCGTGTGCATAATGTTGTTGGGTGGAAGGGGGTTCGGCTGCATGAACTGTCTGCGGGTTAGGCCCAGCGACCACCTGCCACTGTCTACGGAAAAAGGCCATGCAAGGCAGTGGTTGGATTAATGTATAATAATGTAAATTACTTGATGCTAATAAAACATAGAAATGAACTGAAAAAAACTAAAGGTTTCAGGGGTGATATATTTAGGAAATAGTATTAAAAAACTATATATATTCACTCCAAAAAAATCAATGGCTACAGGGACGTTATAATGAGCCTCCCATTTTAAACATACAAAATCATAGAAATTCATCTGTTATAGTTAGAGTTATCTCAAGCAACCATAAATTGTGCCCTAGGTTAACTATAACTCACAACCTCACCATGCACTGCTAATTACCCCTCAAATTACAGCACTCATGACATCTTTGATAACTTAATTGCTAATATGAATGTAATATTTGCAGCAAATCTTTTGACGAAAAACTGCATGGTGGGGCCATTATTTAAGTTCTGAATTTGCTCATGCAAAATCAAAGCAATTCAGTAGTTATAGTTATAGTTATTTCAATTAAGTATAACTCATGCCCTTATGTAACTATAACTCCAGCCCCCGCCATGCACAGCTTTTTCTTCATTAATTTGACTGCTAATGCTTCATTGATATTTTGAATGATGTTATAAAATTTCCCATGATTGCTGTAATATTTGGGGTAATTAGCAGTGCACGGCGAGGGTGGGAGTTATAGTTACCTTAAGGCTCAAGTTGTAGTTACTTCAAATACCTCTAACTATTACTGCTACATTTCTGTGGCCAACCCCCATAACCATCCAACCCCACTCTGCGCATGGCCGAATGGTCTGTCCCTCTGAGTGTCTCTGGGTGTGAGATTGTCTGGGTGTGTGAGTAGGTGTGTGAGGGTCTGAGTGGTTTTTTGAGTTGATGTGTAGTGGTCTGGGTGGGTCTGTGAGTGGGTGCGGCTGTGTCGGTTTGGGTCTGTGAGTGGGTGCATGAGGGTCTGGGTAGGTCTATGAGTGTGTGCATGAGTGTCTGAATGGGTCTGTAAGGGTCTGAGTGGGTATGTGAGTTTGTGCATGAGTGTCTGAATGGGTCTCTGAAAGGGTGCATGAATGTCTGAGTGAGTCTATAAGTGGGTGCAAGAGGGTCTACCTAGGTCTGTGAATGGGTGAGGGAGGGCCTTTAGTGGGTCTGTGAGTGGATATGTGATGGTCTGAATGGGTCTGGGAGTGTGTGCTTCAGTGTCTGAGTTGGCCTGTGAGCGGGTGTGCAGTGTCTGATTGGGTGCATCAGTGTCTAAGTGGGTCTGTGAGTGAGTGCATCAGGGTCTGAGTGGGTACATACGTTTTTGAGTGGGACTGTGAGTGGGAGCAAAATGTCTGGGTGGGCGTCTGAATGAAGAAACAGATTGAAAGAGAGAAATTGAGAGTGAGAAAGAGAGTGAGGGGGAGAGAGATAAAGAGTTTTTTAGGCGTTGATGAATAATGTACTTAGAATTAGATATTTCTGAGAAAATTGAAAAGAAAAATGTATTTGTCAGTTAAAAAGAGTGACATCATCTTTCAGTGTGTACCTCAAAAATTCCAAGCTAAAAAGAAACTAGGGCAAGGGAAATATAACAAACTTAACTGGAACTCTCAATCCACTCTGTGAGGGTCTGAGACCTTAACCACAAGGCTAGCAGTAACCAATTACTGTATGTTCTGTAGACTCACCTATGATATATAACCCACAGATGTTGATGGGAAAAAAGATTTCAATGTTCCATTACTAGAAATGTTTAACAGTCAAAACACTTGAAAATAAACAGTCACCTTGCATGAGATATCAGGGTTTGAACCTTTAACCTACTGAGTAACAGTCCAAAAGCTCTACCAGTAGGCCAGAAGTGACTTTGTTATGCTGTTTAATAAAACACAACTATAACATTCAAATCATACATCTTGCTACTGTGACACTTTCAACTCTTTGTATGGAGAGACCATTGAAATAACGATCTCTCTCTCTCTCTCTCTCTCTCTCTCTGTCTTCCATCCCTTTACAGGATGGAAGAGAGAGAGAGTGAGAGACACAGAAAGTGAGAGATTGAGAGAGAGGGAGAAAAATTAAGAGAAAGTGATTGAGTGAGAGAGAGAGGGAGAGAGAGAGAGATAGAGGGAGAGAGAGAGGGAGAGGGAGATATAGAGGGAGAGAGAGAGAGAGATAGAGGGAGAGAGTGTGAGAGAGAGAGAGAGAGAGGGACAGAGAGAGGGAGAGAGAGAGAGAGAGATTGATTTTATAGGTTTTGATGAATGATATACTTAGAATGGGATATTTTAAGACAAAATAAAAATAATAATTTAATTGTCATTTAAAACAAGTGAGATCATCTTTCAGTATGAACTTTAAACTTTTGGAGTTTAAAAGAAATCAAAAAAGGAAAAGGACCAGGGAGAAACCTGGCGAGGGTCAGTGGCAATAGGTGACTCCTTACTGTGATGCTTCCCTACGGCCCACCCCCAGCACACACCCATTGGCCCCCTCGCTCCTCCCAGCTGCCACAATCTTACACCCCACCCTCTTAATGGCGGCTGCTGTGCTGAGTCTTGTGTGACTCCCTGACCTGGTTTTGGCCAGGAGTCCACTCGGCTCCACCAGCCTGCCCCCATGCTCCTGACCCCCCAACTGCCACCTGGACAGTAGTTTGAGGCCCTCCTCCACCCGCAGGCCCCTGCACCTGCGCCTCATCCCTGGTGCCTAGTGATAGGCTTCTCCAATCTCCAATATCGTGTAAGTGCTTTCTTGTGACTTTTCTGCATTCCTTGCATTTGCGTTTTTATGCCTTTGTATTTTGGTATCTTTGTTTAAATTGTATTCTGCGCGTTGTTTCAGCCTGTCTTTGTTTTTCTCTGCCCCGTGCTCTATTGACCCCCTGCCCTGCGCTTTCACTCTCCTCGCTCTCCCTCCCGTGCCTGTTTCTCTCAACCCTCCAGCTCCCTGCCGCTGCCTCCCCTGCGGCCCTGCCCCCCGCACACACCCATTGGCCCCCTCCCTCCTCCCAGCTGCCACACCCTCCCACCTCACCCTCTTAATGGCGGCCGCTGGTGTGCCAGAGGCGCACCAGAGGCAAGCCTGTCTGCATCTGGACCGCACCCAGCGCCAGTCTCCCTGGCCCCCCAGACAACTCTACTCCCCCTCACCCTCCACTCACTCAACCCAGGCCCTCACCCCACATGCACCCTTTCCAGACCCACACACACACACAGCCCATTCACCTGCTACACCTGTCATTTCTCCTGCTCCACACCCCTCACACCACACACCAACCATAGTGACCCCAACAAACAAAACACCTCCAACGCAACATACACCTGCTCTGCCCCCACGCTCACCAGCCAGCCCCAGCGCACACCACCCCACAACCAGAATACAAACCACAACAACACCATCATACCACACACCAACGCCACCCACCACAACCACCTCAACTGCCTGCTCCTCAACACCCGCTCCCTTCACAAACATGCCATAGAACTCTGGGATCTCATCACATCACACTCACCTGACATCGTCTTCCTCACAAAAACCTGGACCAACCCCTCCTCAGAACCCGACATAGCCACTGCCACCCCCATGGGATACAAACTCCAATGCAAAGACCGCCTTAACAAGCCAGGAGGTGGCATCTCCATCCTACACAAAGACACCATTAAAGTCACCACCAACTCCCAAGACACTATCGACAGCACAGAATACATGCACTTCCTAATCCACATTAACAACAACTCCACCCTCAGAGGCATACGCTCGCACGCCCTCACCTCCACAGACTACATCCTCCTCGGTGACTTTCACTTGGAGAACCTTCAAGACAACAACTCCACCTCCCTCATAGACAACCTCACCAACCTCGGACTCAAACAACTAGTCACAACACCCACTCACTCAGCAGGACACACGCTCGACGCAGTTTTCACCTCAAGCCAACACATAACCTACACACACACCACCGAACTCCACTGTACCGACCACCACTGCGTCCACTTCTCCTTCACCAAACCCCCACTTCACCAAAGCCAGCCCAACCATCGCCCCCATACGCCCCAACATAATCAACTCCTCTTTCGACTCCGCCAGCTACCCAGCCCCCTGGAAGCACGCAGAAATCACTGCTCTCCTTAAAAAAACAAAGCTGACCCGGAGGTCCTCTACAACTATCGCCCCTTCGCCCTCCTCCCTTTCCCGCCAAGGTCGCCGAGAAACTAGTCAACGTCCGCCTATCATACTTTCTCGAGGAAAATCAACACCCTTGAGCCCTCCCAATCCGGGTTCCGCAAGAACCACAGCACGGAAACCACCCTCATTGCATGTACTGAGAACATCAGGACCAGAGTCGGCAAAGGCGAGACCGTTGCACTCATTCACCTAGACCTCTCCGCTGCCTTTGACACCGTCTGTCACCACACACTCCGCAGGGGCCTCCACTACACAGGAATTCGTCACTAAGCCTTAGACTGGCTCTCCTCCTTCCTCAGCTACCAGACCCAAAAAGTCTGCCTCCTACCCTTCCACTCCACCACTACCAAAATCATCTGCGGAGTCCCCCAAGGGTCCTCCCTCAGCCCCACACTCTTCAACATTTACATGATCCCCCCTCGCCAACATTCTCCGACCACATGGAATCACCATCCTCTCCTACACAGACGACACCCAACTCAACCTCTCCCGCAACCCCACAACCGCCAAAACCAACCTACACGCCGCTCTCCTCGACACCACCAACTTGATGACAACAAACCACCTCAAGCTTAATTCCGACAAAACCGAAATCATCATTTTTGGACCCAACAAAACCATATGGGACGACTCCTGGTGGCCCACCACCCTAGGCCCCGCACCCACCCCGGCAAACCACACATGCAACCTCAGCATCATCCTGGACCCCTGCCTCTCCATGACACAGCAAATCAATGCAGTCACCTCCTCCTGCTTCAACACACTCCACACACTGAAAAAATCCTTCAAATGGATTCCCTCAGAGACCAGGAATAGTCACCCATGCACTCATCAGCAGCAGACTAGACTACGGTAATGCCCTATACGCCGGCACCACACTCAAACTCAGATGCAAACTCCAGAGAATCCAAAACACAGCTGCACGCCTCGTCCTGGACCTCCCCCGCCACAAACATATCTCTCCACACCTCAAAGCCCTTCACTGGCTCCCCATAGACAAGCAAATCACTTTCAAGATCCTCATCCATGCACACAAATCCCTCCACAACACCGGCCCGACCTACCTCAACAAAAGAGTGAACTTCCGATCAGCCGACCTCGCACTTGCTACAGTCCCCCACATCCAACGAACCACCACAGGAGGCAGGGCATTCTCATACCTCGCCCCCAAAACCTGGAACTCCCTACCCACAAACCTCCGCAAAACCAAAGACCTCCTGTTCTTTAGAAAAATACTCAAGACCTGGCTGTTCGAACAGTAATCCTCCCCCCACCCACCTGTTTTTGAAGCACCTTGAGACCCTCACAGGTGAGTAGTGTGCTCTATAAATTCTGCTGATTGATTGATTGATTGATTCATGCTTCTAGACACATCTATGACAGTCAACTCATGCATGTGATTGGAAAGAAATGTGAATGTTCCCTTACTAGGAAGGTTAAACAGTCACAAGTACCCGCAAATAAGCAAACATATTGCCAATATTAGGATTTGAACCTTCAGGCTACTGAGTGACAGCTTAAGACCTTGACTATTAGGCCCGAAGTGTTCTACTCTGCATCTAAACATGACTATAACCTTCGGACCAAACAGCTTGCTAGTCTGACTTTTTGAACTCATTGTATGGAGAGACCATTGCAATAACAGTCTCTCTCTCTCTCTTTATCTATTGTCCAGCCCATTGTGGGATAGAAGAGAGAGAGTGAGAGGACTGCATAAGAGCCTGAAGGCCCCTTGGGCCTAGCTGGCTCCCAACATCCTGCAAGAGTTGCCATTGTTCTCTCAAGCAGGGAGCTGGTTTAAATAGCATCTCAATACTTGCAGGAGCAAATTTTTAATCTGTTCCCCTGCACCCAAATTTGTCAGCTCTCACCAAGCAAAATCAAACAGCTATGTCCTAGAGGTGAGCACCCCAGGACATAGCAGGAGCCGGCCTTGGGGGTGGAGGTCCCAACGGCCCTGTATGGCTCCACTATGGGGACCGCATGACTTCCCTCCAATGTTGTATTTGTCCCGGGAAGGTGGAGGACCCTGGGGCTGTCAGGGGATACGCGGCCCCCTGCATGTAATTGAAACTTTGTCCTGAGAAGATGGGGTCCCGGGAGCTGTTGTGGAGCCTCGCAGCCCCCACATGCAATTTAATCTTTGCCCCAGGGAGGTGGCAGTCCCTGGGAGAGCCATAGGGGGCCTCCCCCATATTGTAACATTATTTTTCACAGTAGGTGGCGGTCCCCAGACAGCAGAGGGGGGCTGCGTGGATCCCCTGAATTCAATATAACAATTGCCTCAGGGAGGTGGTGCTCCCCAGGGCTTCAGTGGGCCTGTGCACTTATTTTTGACATGTCTCCGGGATCTGACCAATCTGGGGGCTTCTTTAAAACAAGCGCTGGAGACCACACCTGTTTATATATTTTATTTTTTGCTGGATCTGGAGATCCACTGTGACTAAAGGCAAAAATGAAGCAAAAAAAATCTGCTTTGCTCTGGGGAGGGAGTCCCACTGGGACCCCAGTACCAGGGATAAGGGATAAAGGTGTCCATACCCAGGCCCATTTTCTTTTTTTATCTTTTTTTTGTGGAACTCGGCTGAAGCCAACAGCCAAGATGGCTGCCAACACTTACTGGTTGAAGTGTTGGCAACCAATCATAGCTCTGTATTTCCCTGGAAGAGTTTGTTATTATTCACAAATACTTCGCACCTCTAGATATCTATATTTATTTTTTTCTTTTAATATCTCAAAAACTACTGAACAGATTTATACCACATGAAAAAAAGTGTTCTTTCTGGAGCAAGAGCGACCATCCTGCTAAATGTGATGTAATTCTGTCCGGCGGTTCGGGCTGTAGTTGAGCCTAAAATCCCTGTGGCAATTATAATGGGAAACACACTTTCTTACCCCCTCCCCTTTTTTCTCAGCCCCAGCTTGAGTGATCACACTGAAATTTCTCATGTACCAGAGGCAGCTGGTGAAATTTGAAAGTGATGGAGCGTAAAGCCAGTGAATAATTTGTAGCTCAAGCAAGAATGATGTTTATGAGGGAGGGTTTGAGGAAGTTCTCCCTTGAGAAAAGATTTGAAAGTTTGTGTATTTCGGTGCAATTTTCATCAAGGTTTTTTGTGATAAATGGACAAAAAATAGAATTCTTATACTGGCTTTATCCTGCCACTCTCCCACTGCCCAGGATGTGGTGTTATGGCAAGAGATACTAAATTAAGAACTGGGGAACCACGTTCAATTCTCAACATGAAGATCCTGGGATTCTGTCAAATCACTCAGGGGGTTATTACAACTTTGGAGGAGGTGTTAATCCGTCCCAAAAGTGACGGTAAAATGATGGATATACCACCAGCCGTATTACAAGTTCCATAGGATATAATGGACTCGTAATACGGCTGGTGGTATATCCATCACTTTAGTTGTAATAACCCCCATATTCTCACATGTGCCTATAAAAAATGAATGTGGCAATATGTAATGTAACTGATGCTCATGAAAGCGCTAAATTACTTCTGGTCGAGATTGCGCTATATAAAAACTGCACAAAGAGGTTAAAAACAAAGCCTTAACATAATGAAAGACAAATAGATACCCATTTAGTAGATGATTTGTACAAAGTGAAACCAAAAAATTATGATAAATCATGGCTAGCCTGCGTAAACTGTGTGAGCTTAGGCACATTTGTTATTTCACAAAAACTCAATTTTCTTCCCTATCACATATGAAAGAACTTTTATATATGTGAGTTCTGAATATCAGTTGTACAAAAGATTCTGCTAGAAAAAAAACTAAATATTCTGTAAGTTTCACCGTCAGGTATCTACATATAAGATAACATGCAACTCAAAGGGACAAAAAATACTCAGTGGCAAATTCACTATATTATAAATTATGTTATTAAACTCTATTAGTAAATACACTGCAGAGGCACAGAATTAAATCTTGGTTGGTGCAGTGGAGAATAGTGACTTGTGTGTTTATAGTGCTACAAGGTCAGCCTGTGACAGAAAGCACTGTGAATATGGAAGTCATTATTTTAAAATTGCATTACACACAGTATAATAGAAACTGCTACAAAATGTGCAAAAGGTTTTGAGATATAATGGTGCTTCCAAAATAAAGATTTTAGTAATGCAGACTGTACTTAATGCAATATTTTACAAAACTGTCCTTCAACACCTCTTCAGGGTTAGTAAGCACTATGTAAATATAATCACAATTAAAGGCATGCACTTCTTGCTCAGTTGTTAACTCTTTCCACTACCACTAACAAAGAATACATCTTTGACATCATAAGCTTTCCAGTAATTTGATCAACTTAAGGGGCTCCCAAGCATACTTTTCATTTGTAGATTACCCTTAACATTTGCAGAATAACTCGTAGTGCAAATTTGCATTTCTTTCAGGCAACAGCAGCATGGCAGAAGGCGTGAGTAGCTGTCTGCCCGGCTTTGGTTACACAGCTTAGGAGACTCACCGAATGAAACTTTAAAAGGGAAGCATTTAATTCAACATATTGCAATTAACTGAAGGAGATAGAGAAAATATAATGGAAAAAGAGAGAGTGATGGGCCAAGGGCAGTGGGGAAAAGGAAGAAGGAAGAGAGGAAGGATTTAAAGGGAGGGAAAGTGAACCTAACAACGAAATTGAAATAACACCAGTCACCCCAGTCTGTCTAGTTATCCAATAATGGCATACAGCGCTTGCGGTGAGGCCCAGGTGCAGCTCCAAAAATTGCCTTCTACAGGAAAACTCTAAACAGAATACACAAGGCACAAAAACATGCCCAGTGTAACTGTTTAGAGCACATGACCATCAACGTCAGGCCATCTTGCTAATGCTGCAACCCCTCCCTTTACAAGTCAACACCCTGTGACGACTTGGAAAGGGAGGAGTTGGACTTGGAAAGCAGCCCTGGGATTAAAGGGTTACTGTATGACACAGGGCTGCTATAGAATGTGACGCTTTTAATCGTCATTTGTGGGCGGGTCCCAGACCACCCAAATTATTGCAGAATTGGGCTGGCAGCTTGTCAGCCCTTACTGCTTGCTTAACTTTCCCTGATGCCAACTTGCACCTGCGTACTAGCGCAGGTGTCTAATTAAAACTGCCTGACTGCCTAATGTCCATTTTTCAGAACATGGACTAGGCAGAACAAAGCAGTGAATGCTTTTAGTATAATTTAAAAAGGTTAGAAGGTAATTGCTTTTCACAATTGACATCTATCACCTTTAATTGGATGGGTTTAGCCGCCCAGCTCACCCCCCCTGTAGGAAAGTCCTCCTTTATGCCATGGCCAGCCCATTTTTTATTTGAATAGATACTGGTGGTTACTAACACTTGCCTGTGCCCTGGGTTCTAACTTCGAGCCCCAGGGCATGTGTCCGTGTAAAGTAGATATTGAAATTAGGCTAATTATAATTGCCAGTATTAACCTACCTATAGGTCCCTAATATATGGGAGAGCATGTAGGTTTGGGGACCCCAGCATAGGTAGTGCACCCTTGGGTGCACTGCTGAGATGCCCAGTGTCATTTTAAAGGCAGGCCTGTCTTACTGGCTGCCTTTAAACTAAAGTTATATGCTGTAGGAGTCTGGTCTGGCTTATAGTGGATACCTGATGGTGCTTACACCTTGTGCCAGGTCCAGTTATCCCTTATTAGTAGATTAGTAGTGTTCTAGCAGCTTAGGCTGATAGAGGTGGCTATAGCAGAGCAGCTTAGGCTGAACTAGGAGGCATGCAAAGCTCCTGCTATACCACATATCATATAGTACTATATTATAAGAATCACAATACTCAGAGTTACTAAAAACAAAGGTACTTTATTTTAGTGACAATGTGCCAAAAATATCTCAGAGGATATACTCCCTTAGGAGGTAAGTTAAATACACAAAATATGCACACAAACCAAAACCAGGTCAGCAAACAGTTAGAAAAGTAGTGCAAACACTGTAGAATACAATAGGATGAAATAGGCCTAGGGGCAACACAAACCATGTACTAAGAAAGTGAAATGTGAACCACTTAGGGAGCCCAGTCCTAGTGTAGTGTGTTGAGGGTCGCTGGGATTGTAAGAAAACACTAAGGGTGTCCAAGATACCCCACCCCAGGACCTTGAAAAGTAGGAGTAAATTTACCCTACTTCCCCAGAAACACACTAAAGTCGTGATAGGGGACTCTGCAAACAACTGAAGACAGATTCCTGGACTTGAGGACCAGTAAAGGAAGGGGACAAAGTCCAAGAGTCACGATAGTGTCCACGGGGGGCAGGAGCCCACTAAACCCCGGAAGAAGGTGCAAAATGGCTGCCTCCAGGTGAAAGAAGCTAGTGCCAGGGTGCCCTCACATTTAGTAACTTTGCACCTAACCTTCACTAAGTGAGGGTTTGACATATAGGTTACTTATAAGTTACTTAAGTGCAGTGAAAAATGGCTGTGAAATAACATGGACGTTATTTCACTCAGGCTGCAGTGGCAATCCTGTGTAAGAATTGTCTGAGCTCCCTATGGGTGGCAAAATAAATGCTGCACCCCATGGGGATCTCCTGGAGCCCCAGTACTCTGGGTACCTAGATACCATATACTAGGGAATTATAAGGGTGTTCCAGTGTGCCAATTAGAATTGGTGAGAATGGTCACTAGCCTGCAGTGACAATTTTAAAGGCAGAAAGAGCATAAACACTGAGGGTCTGATTAGCAGAGCCTCAGTGACACAGTTAGTCACTACATAGGGACACACATTCAGGCCACAAACTATGAGCACTGGGGTCCTGGCTAGCAGGATCCCAGTGAGACAGGCAAAAACAAACTGACACACAAGTAAAAATGGGGGTAACATGCCAGGCAAGATGGTACTTTACTACATATGCAAATTTGACTTTGGAATTAAAAGTTTTTCTAAGGTCTTCAACTACCTTATTTTTATGTACCCCTAAGGTGTGCCCTATGTGCCCCTGGGGTTGGGTGCCATGTACCTAAAAGCAGGGACCTTATAAAAAATGTGTTATAAGCCCCGGCGATGTAAAATAGCCAAATTTGTTTTTCTCTCCTTGTAGTGAATGGCCTCCGTAGGCTAAAATAGGGAAACTTTGGGCTAGATGTATCAAGATTCCAGTTTGCGATTTCCAAATTGCGATTTTTAAGAAATCGCAATTTTAGAAATGCAAAACGCGATGTATCAATTTGGAAAATCTCTTAAAATTCGCAAAGTCTATTTGCAAGATGCAAATACCGAATCGCCAAAAATATTTGCGATTCGGTATTTGCAATTCGCAAATAGCAAAAACAGCAAACGGGAACAGCCTGATGACATCACAACCAGGACGTGAGTCAGCCCATGCTGTTTCCAATCAATCAATCAAGGCATTTATAGAGCGCGCTACTCACCCGTGAGGGTCTCAAGGCGCTAGTGGGGGGGTTACTGCTGCTCGAAGAGCCAGGTCTTGAGGCGCTTCCTGAAGGCGAGGTGGTCCTGGGTAGTCCTGAGGTGGACAGGAAGGGAGTTCCATGTCTTGGCTGCCAGGTAGGAGAAGGATTTACCTGCGGCGGTGGTTCTGCGGATGCGAGGGACGGCGGCAAGGGCGAGGTTGGTTGAGCGAAGTTGACGGGTGGGAGTGTAGAAGGCGAGGCGACTGTTGAGGTATTCGGGGCCCTTATTGTGGAGGGCTTTGTGTGCATGGGTGAGGAGCGTGAAGGTGATCCTTTTGTTGATGGGGAGCCAGTGCAGGTGTTTCAGGTGGGCGGATATGTGGTTGTGGCGGGGTACGTCGAGGATGAGGCGTGCAGAGGCGTTTTGTGTGCGCTGAAGAGTTTTCTGAAGTTTTGCGGTGGTTCCTGCGTATATGGTGTTCCCGTAGTCCAGGCGGCCTGTGACGAGGGCGTGGGTAACAGTCTTTCTAGTGTCGGCGGGGATCCAGCGGAAGATCTTCCGGAGCATTCGAAGGGTGTGGAAGCAAGAGGATGAGACGGCGTTGACTTGCTTGGTCATGGTGAGAAGGGGGTCCAGGATGAATCCGAGGTTGCATGCATGGTCTGAGGGGGTAGGTGCGGTGCCCAAGGCCATGGGCCACCAAGAGTCGTCCCAAGCGGACAGGGAGTTTCCGAGGATGAGGACCTCCATTTTGCCTGAGTTCAATTTCAGGCGGCTGAGCTTCATCCATTGTGCAATGTCTTTCATTCCATTCTGCAGATTGGCTTTGGTGGTGGCCGGGTCTTTGGGGAGGGAGAGCATCAGCTGGGTGTCGTCGGCGTAGGAGATGATGTTGATGTTGTGTTTGAGAGCGATGTTGGCGAGGTGGCTCATGTAGATATTGAAGAGAGTGGGGCTGAGTGAGGAGCCCTGTGGGATGCCGCAGATGATCTTGGTAGGTTCTGAGTGGAAGGGCGGGAGGTAGACTCTCTGTGTACGGTCCGAGAGGAACGAGATGATCCAGTTCAGGGCCTATCCTTGGATACCAGTGGAGCGGAGGCGAGTTATTAGGGTGCCGTGGCAGACGGTGTCGAAGGCCAGGAGCCACACCCAAAAGAGCAGTGAGAGAGACACAGCCCAGCACCAGGGAGTCAGGATTGTGAGGAAGCCAGGATCAAACTGCAACTTGGCCAATGCTGGCAATGGGAAGGACAAGGGAGACAGGAAGAGGAAGCAGAAATTCAGTGAGAAATAATTGGAGGTGCTCATGAGGAGGTTGTTTTGAACCATGACAGACTCTTTGGCAAGACCTCACTCCAAGTATCTGAGAGTGAGAAGCGGAAACTCTGGTCTGACATACAGACAGTATGACATATGCACAGTGGGTGTTGCGCAGGGCTCTGTGGAGGAGATACGCAAGCGATGGTACGACTTGCGGTCCCGTGCCAAGGAGAGGGTGGCCAGCAGGCTTAGGGAGGCAAGGAGCACCGGAGGCGTTCCATCCACCCACACACCGTCCACCCCTCTGGAAGACCTGGTGGAGTCCATATTGCGGCCAGAAGCTGTCAGTGGTGTAACTGACATTGACACCTCAGGGACACCCAGCACTAGCAAAGGTAAGGCCAGTGATTATGTGTCTCCTCACATGTGCATGTACACATGCCCTTTAGGAAATAGAACATAGCTTGATGCACAATGAAAAGTAGTCCATGTCACATCTTACATACAACACAACATTGCCTTGTGGGAGTGGTAGTACACAACCCTAAGGTGAATAAACAACATAAATAGCAAGATAGTGGACAGCCACATAGAGAAACACCATAAATGACTCAGGGCGACACAATTTAATTGTACATATAAAGCAACACTGTGTAAATCTGTGACAAATGCTAGAACTGACATGCTGCACATTATCCTTGCAGATGACTTGGCCCCTGCTGCTGCAGGATCAGAAAAAGTGGGGGAAGCTGAAACACAGCCACAGTCAGACGTAAATAAAAGTGAGTCCTACAGTATTGTTCCGACTAGACTCAGGGCAAGGGTGTTACCACTGCCAGAGTACAACCTGGACTCAGATGCGATGCAAGAACATGAACCCACACCACCACCAGAGCCGAGTCCCATAGGAAGACAGCAGTCCCTGCACCAGCGCCAGTGCCAGTCAACTCCCCTCAGGAGGTGCCACGATGCAGGCAGACAGGGCACAGAAGAAGGAGTGGGCCCATCAATCTTTGGTGGCCTGGAAGCTTCCATGGTAAAGGTACAGCGCCTGCAATGCAAACATTTGAAGTCATTCCACAGACAGTTTGTGTCTCACAATAGCAATTTGGGGTTACAAAACAAGCACTCGGAGACCCTGATTGAGGGACAGCAAAGAGTTTCTGAGGACACTAAGGAGTTGACACAGGCCATTGGGGAACTATGCACAGAGATACGGCAGGAGTGCGTCAGCCAGCACAGGCGCCATCACCAATATTTGGCTAAGTTTGACAGCTTCTGTAGATCAGTCAATTGGCTTGCAAGTTCAACAGCCCAGATATCTCGGCGTGCCATTGCCACATAGGTGGAGATGGCACATTGCAGTAGGGACATTGCAAAGGGACTGGTGCACAATTACCAATGTAGCGGATGCTATACAAACAGCACACAGTGCCAAAACAAGCGAACTGGGTGTTGGTGACAGTGAGGAGTCCTCTAGCCTCAGCAGTCTGACAGTCCCTGTGATTGATCCGAGGCGTTGCAGAGCCAAACACAGTACTGCAGGTTAACCTGCTACTAGAGGTGCCAGCGAGGGCACTGAGCACTCAAGTGGAGTGTGTGGATGGAAGAAGTGATGTTGAGGGCTACAGGAGACCACCTCAACATGTGTAATAAAGTCATGCTATGATGCTAATAGTGTGACACTGTTAATAGATCATGTCTGCCCATTGTGAATAGCTATGTCCTACTGACACAATGTTTACCTGAGCCAAGGTAATAGAGATGCTAACTATTGAAAAACATAGGCCCTCATTACGACCCTGGCGGTTGGCGGAGAAGTGGCAGTCTTACCGGCAACAGGGTGGCTGTAAAAATATTGGAAGCATGACCATGGCGGTTTCCGCCATGGTCATCCGCCACTTCTCCGAACCGACCGCCAGGGCGGAGACAACTGCTGGGCTGGAGACTTGGGTCTCCAGCCCGGTGGCCGTCACAAGACCGCCGGCGGCATCATGACCCAGCTGACCACCATGGATTTCATGGAGTTGGGCACCGCCATGAAATCCATGGTGGTAAGCACTATCAGTGCCAGGGAATCCCTGTCTCCTGAATGCGCAGAGAGTACAATGAGTATATTTGCTGTTTGACATCATGCTTACATAAATGCATTATTGGGAACTATCAAATTACCTAGTAGATATCCTTCCCCAAACTCCCCAGCGAGCAGTCTTGTGTGTATCCCGCTGTGGCGAAAGATGTAGGAGTCATGTGTGTTCCTTCGGTATCTGGCCATGAGATCAGTAATGATGTAGGAGGCATTGCATATCACCTGTATTTTCATAGAATGATGTTTTTTACGGTTGCGATACACATACTCGGTGGCCGATGGTGGACAGATTGCTACATGTGTCCCATCAATGGCACCTAGCACATGTGGGAACTGTGCTATTTGGTAAAAATTAACTTTGGTTTGTTATACTGCCTGTGGGTTGTTGGGTAATCTGATGTACAGTTGTATTCTGCTCAGCATGGCATTGAGGAATGCGTTGAAAAATCTAGAGAGGGCACCCTGTGAGACCCCCTCGAGCTGCTGCTATGACCCCTTGATAGCTCCCTGAGGCTAGTAGGTGCAGGGAGCATAATACCTGCACATGGGTGGTATGCTATTGGTCCTGTGTGTTGTGGCTGCAGCATGGGTTGTAGCTCAGCTATCAGGTCAAGTATCATGGCAGAGCTTAACCTGTGTTTATCATAAATTTGCTCCTCAGTCTGGTCAAAAAGGGTTATGCGCACTCTGAAAATGCGCTACTGTCTCCTCCTCTCTCTCCGCAAACCTGCCAAGATCTTCATTCTCCTCGCCATGACGTAGAGTGCAGCCATTGTGGAAGAGGAGCTGAGGCATTCTGGGCCTCTTTATATAGGTTGCACCTGGTTACCACCTGGTTTCAGTTAGTGGTAAATTGCATGTGCAAACAGCCATTCTGCGAATAATCACAAATTGCGATTTTTTTGCTACATCGCATTGCGAATCCATTTTTGCATGTCGCAATCTGCATCTCGCAAATAGCGCCACGATTTAGGAAATCGCTATCTGCGATTCGCTATTCTGTATCGCAATTAACGTTTCGCTAACAGCGATTTGGTAAATCATGTCACTATTTGCGATACACTGTTTGTGACAATCACATTCGTCTCTCATTCGCAAAAATTCACAGTTTTTGCGATTTCTTATTTTCCCACTGCGAATGTTTTTCATACATTGTGAAACACCTTTTTGCATTCGCAAACGGACATTCACACCGTTTGCGAATGCAAAAACGCTTGATACATCTGGCCCTTTATTTTAATTAACAAAGTACCCATAAGTGGCAGATACTTTGTGTATGGTATCATGTTAATTGCGATATTACATCCCACAACTTGCCATTGTTGGATTTAATATAACTAGTTCAGGTAAATAGTTTTAAAACTCTACCTGGAAGTTGCCAACTCCAGCACTGTAGTGCCCTTCTCTGATTGGCCGGCCTCTGGCAGCCTGGCCAGGCTGCCTTGATGAGGTGTGAAGTGGCCTGGGCTGAACACGAAGGATGTGCTTGGGGAGGAGGTCTGCCTCAGCAGATGGTGAAACAGGATAGGGGGGCACCCAAACCGGTGGGTGAGCTCAGCCAGATCTAACCTCCAAAAATCAATTTAAGCCATGTTGGATTTTTGAAGAATGTTGCTACCTGGGATACATTTTTCGCCAGACTTCCAAGGAAGTGGTCATCAAAGGGGAAGGGAGCCACCCTGTCACAGGAAAATCAGGCCTCCTGCTTTCCACCCCAGGAGTAAGGGTAAATATGACAGAGCCACACCCATAGCTCAGATCCCTACAAGGAAGAACATCAGAAGAAGAAGGACTGCCCTGCTGGACCCCTGACCTGCACCTGGACACTGCACTCTGAAGGACTGCACTAGCTACACACTTGGGTTCACTCAGCCTCAGCCAGAAGATGGTACAATGCCACTGCTCCTGGAGGGGGCTCCATGCCCACTGCGTGGTCCTGGGGAGTGCAAGGCCACAGTCTCTCTAGTGGGTGGTTTGCCCACTGCTTGGTCCTGGGGAGTGCAAAGCCACAGTCTCTCTAGCGGGTGGTTTGCCCACTGCTTGGTCCTGGGGAGTGCAAGGCCACAGTCTCTCTAGTGGATGCCTTCTTCCACTGCTTCTGGAGGGGGCTTTGTGCCCAGTGTGCTTCATCCTGCAGAGAATAGGGTGATTGGATGCCTTCTTCCACTGGTTCTGGAGGGGGCTTTGTGCCCAGTGTGGTTCACACAGTCACTCACCTGGGTGTCACATCCACACAATTTTCTGTGGGCAGGATGCATGACAAACCATGGATGCAGGACTACAGTCCATCCACTGGGTTGGCTGTACAGTGTTTGTAGTGCCGGTGCAGGTGTCAGTGCTGCCAGTGGAAGGGGGAGGCTCCAGCCCTTCCCCTGCAGCCTCGGACGGCTTCCCACTGGGGCTGCTGCTGCTGGTGCTGCTTGCGGCGGTGCTTGCGGCAGTGTTTGCGGTGCAGGTGGCGGTGCTGCCCGCGGTGCAGGTGGCGGGGCAGCCAGTGGAGGGGGGATGCTCCAGCCCTTTCCCTGCAGCCTCAGACGGCTGAAGTGCCCTGGCTGTTGTTCTGAGCCCCTTTCTGCCCTTGGAAGATGGTGGTGCCTCCTTGCTTCTGCCAGCTGGAGGCTTTGCCTTGGCCTTGCTTGCTGGTCGTGCCTCCTTTTCCCTGCTGGAGGCTCTCCCCTTTTTGCCCTTTCCTGGTGGCGGACCCTTCTTGGCCTTGGCAATGTGTTGGTGGCACACTGGCTGGGTTGACAGGTGCCTCCTTAGAGCCTCTCAGAGCTGCAGAACCCATAGCGGACGTGAACTTGGTAGCTGAGGTGCTGAGCTGGGTTCTAGTCCCCTAGCCTTAGGTGAAGGACGGGATGGGGGAAGGGAAGAGGTCAAGGGTGGCGAGAAAAAGCTTCTTAGGGACACTGGGGCTGGAAGAGGGTGAAGGTTTGGGAGTGGAGGAGGAGGGAGTGGTTGTAGGAGGGGGCAGTCTGCTGTGTTTGGGTGCAGGTGCATGAGCTGGATGCTGTTGTGAGGTGGATGGCTGATGGGTGGGTGTGTCTTGTGTTTGTGTACTATGGGAGGAGGGGTCACAGACACAGTGGGAGAGGACACAGGGGACGTGTGTATGGATGTGGGGGTGGTGACTGCCAGTGAGGGGCGTGTAGTGATAGGCATGCTGGTGATGGAGGTAGTGGATGAGGATGTAGTGCATGCAGGAGTGAGTGGAGATGCTACTGGGAGTGAGGTGGACGATGAGGATGAGGGGGATACAGTGTATGAAGTGGATGATGCTGTATCTGGTTCTGGATGGTGTTTGTGTGAGTGCCTGTGGGATGATGTGTGGTGCTTGTGTTTGCCTGAGCCACTTTTGTGTGTTGATTTGGGTGAATGCTGGTCTGAAGGTGTGCTTGGGATAGGTTGGGGTTGAGGGGATTGGGACTGGGTAGAGGAAGTTGGAGGGGGGATGCTGGAGACAGGGACAATGGCTGCCAGAAGTGCGGTGACCAGAGCCTGAAATGCTCTCTGTTGGGCCGCCATGCCAGAGTGAATGCCCTCCAGGTATGCATTTGTTTGTTGAAAATGCCTCTCGACACCCTGGATGGTTGACTACCCAACAGTGAGGGATCTCAGGAGGTCAATAGCCTCCTCACTGAGGGCAGCAGGGCTGACTGGGGCAGGGCTCGATGTGCCTGGGGGGAAGGAGATGCCCACCCTCCTGGGTGAGCGGGCACGGGAAACACGCTGAGGGGCTGCTGGGAGGGTGGTGCTGGTACGGGGGTGTGGTTGTAGCTGTTGTTGTGGTGGGCACAGAGGTGTCTGCTACCGCCAGGGAGCTTCCATCGGAGGAGGAGCCACTGTCTGTAGTGTCCCCTCCTGTCTCTGTCGTGGTGCTCCCCTCCCACTCCGTCCCACTGGTGCCCTCACCGTTGGTGGATTCGGCCTCCAGGCCCATGTGGGATGCAGCTCCCTCCGTCGCCGGTGCCTCTGCTCCTCCGCCAGATGATGGTAATGCACACAAGGACAAGGTGACAAAACAAAAAGGGGGGGAGAGACAAAGGATACACTTGGTCGATGCCAGCAACAACACTCCCATTGGTGTACACAAAGCACAGGGATCCGCCCTATGCACTAGGCCATGCACTGCCAGTTACAATGCTAGTCACCAGCCCATGTGGTACATTGCCCAACGCCATTGACTGCACACATGAAATCAACAAGACCCTGCCCAGTAGTAAATGCCCACTAACACTTTTGGGGTTGGAGTGCTTTAGAGCCTGACCAACAAGGGACCTAACCCTGCCAGTTCGCCCTGGCCTAGGGGCACCCACAGCTAACATCCCCCACCCAGGTACAACCTTAACGCGCACAAAGTAATGAATCTGAATCTGTACTCACCCCCTTGTGGCTGCTGTGATGCCTTCAAGCGCTCATCCAACTCCGAATAGGCCACCACCAGGATGCGGAACATCAGGGGGTTTGGGTACGATGGGCACCCCTTCCTCGTTGGGAGGACAGCCCCAGCTGGTCCTCCGTAGTCTTCCTTGCACAGCGGCGCAGGTTCTCCCACCGTTTAAGGCAGTGGGTGCTCCGCCTGTCAAAGACCCCCAGGGTCCGCACCTCCTTGAAAATGGCCCGCCAAATACCCTTTTCCTGATGGGCGCTGACCTGCAGGAAAATATGCATAGAAAAAAGGGATTAGTTATACCGTCCGGACTGTTAAACTCATGTCCCACAATATCCCTCCCATCCCATTACATGCAGACATTGACCATCAGACATGCATCATGCTCACAGTGTACTCACCTGTTTGTGTGGAGTGCCATAGAGTAAAGTATATTGAGGTAGTCCCCCATCCACCAGTTTCTCCAACTCCTCTGAAGTGAAGGACTTGACCCTTTCCCCAGACCCTTGAGCCATTGTCGCTTTCAGACACAGGTCACAGCAGCACTTGCAGTGTAGGTCCTCTCCTGTCGATGGTCAGGTAGCAAGTGATTGAACAGATAGAAAATGGTGGTTACGTCCGCGCGGTGCGTAGCGTCACCGCCGACGTACATCGCCATTGGCTCCTGGAACCCATAGGCCCCAATGATAACCAATGCGAAGTTGCGCGGCAGTCATCGACCGCTGACCGCAACGGCTAAGAACGCCAGCAGAATTACCACATTTCCACTTGTCTCTCCTCACAGGTCAGGCAGCCGGCATTTCAGGGGGGGCACAGGGCATGGCACCTAACTGCGTCACAGCAGACATTCTCACATCAACTGACTTTTGACTTAACATACTGTTTTTGAAAAGGAAGGAAAGCATTTTTATTGTCACATATGTGTGACTATGGCCCTCTGCTCACTGTTTTCCACCCTAGTGTTCAACTGCTGAGGATGAATAGGAGATGGAGACATCCCCCCGTGTACAGACCCCTGGAGGACCTGGTGACTATGGAGGACATGCACATTATCCTTACCTACAGACTTGATCGGGCCACAATCCAAGAACTGTGTGCCCAATTGGAGCCAACCTGATTTCAGCTATCCGCCAGCCCACAGGTATCCCCCCTCTAGTGCAGGTCCTGTCAGTGCTCCATTTCATGGCAAGTCGTTCCTTCCAAGCAACAGTGGCCATGGAATCAGGGATATCTCAGCCAATGTTCTCCAACGTGTTGACCAGAGTGATGTCTGCTCTGCTGAAACACATGCGCAGCTACATAGTTTTCCCCCAGGTGGAGGATGTGGCCACAGTAAAGGCTGAATTTTATGCCCTGGGACATATCCCCATCATCATTGGTGCCATTGATGGTACACATGTAGCATTTGTCCCACCCTGGAGAAATGAACATGTGTTCAGGAATAGAAAAAGCTTTCACTCCTTGAATGTGCAGATGGTGTGTTTGGTGGACCAATACATCTCCCATGTGAATGCCAAGTGTCCTGGCACTGTGCATGATGACTTTATCTTGAGGAATAGCAGCATTCCATATGTTATATCTCAACTCCAGAGGAACCGGGTGTGGCTAATAGGTGAGCCCATGGTCCCCACCCAGTATATGTTGGTGTATGGGTATGGGGTTTCCCAAAGGATGAGTGCGTGGCTAACAGGTATCCCTCTATATTTGCAGGTGATTCTGGTTACCCCAACCTCTCATGGCTACTAACCCCAGTGAGGAATCCCAGGACAAGGGCAGAGGAACGTTACAATGATGCACATGGGCGAACAAGGAGGATAATTGAAAGAACCTTTGGCCTCCTGAAGGCCAGGTTTAGGTGCCTCCATCTGACCGGTGGATCCCTGTACTACTCACCCAAGAAGGTGTGCCAGATCATCGTTGCATGTTGCATGTTGCACAAACTGGCCTTGAGAAGCCAGATGCCTTTTCTACAGGAGGATGAGCCTGGAGATGGTCTTGTGGCAGCGGTGGAGCCTGTGGACAGTGGCGAATTGGAGGCAGAGGATGAAGATGTGGACAACAGATGTTCTCTCATTCAACAGAACTTCCAGTGATACACAGGTAAGACACTATAACTTCACTTTACATTGCAGTTTTGTGTTAGACATTGGACATGGCAGCCTGATTTCCCTATGTCTCTGGCCACTTACTGTACCCTTTGGCATCTCTATTTTCAGGTCTCTGTGGCCCACTCTGGCTCCTGGTGTGTTTACTGCTGCCCACTACAGGTCATACCAATGTATATATAACTGTACATATGGATTGAAATGTTTACAGCTTGTTAAACTAATACATATTGCAATCAATTTACAGACTCCATACTTGTATTTGTTCCAAGGGTGTTTATTTAAGTGCTAAGAGGTGGAGGGGGATGTGCAATGGGCTTGGGTGACGGTGGAGGAATGTCCAGATAGAGTCCAGTCTCTTTGTACTACAGGTGCATTGTCCAAGGGGCATAGGAAGGGGAGCAATGGCAGTTCAAGGTGGACAGGGTGACATAGTGGGACACAAGGGTGACATTCAGGAGAGTCTTATTTCCTGGCGGGGGTCTTGGCAATGTTCTCTGGGTTCTGCCTGAATCGCAGGGACCGTTTGTGGGATGGTTCACATTCTGCAGGGGGTGGGGTGCTGGTGGCCTGTTGCGCCTGTGGTGGGGCCTCCTATCCACTAGTGCCGGCAGAGGGCTGATCTTCGGTGTGGCTAGTGTCAGGGGCCAGTTGGAGTACCGCTGTCTCCCTCATGGTGTTGGCCACGTCAGCCAGCATCCCTGCAGTGGTGACTAGGATGGTGTGGATGTGTTTGCGGTCCTCCCTGATCCCCAGGCACTGTCTCTCCTGCAGCCGCTGGGTCTCCTGCAACTTGGCCAGTATCTGGCACAAGGTCTCCTGGGAATGGTGGCATGCTCCCAGGATCCCTGCAAGTACCTCATGGAGAGTGGGTTCCCTGGGCCCCTCCTCCCCCTGTCGCACAGGAGTCCTCCCAGTTTCCCTGTTGTCCTGTGCCTCTGTCCCCTGAACCATGTGCCCACTGCCACTGACCCCAGGTCCCTGATGGTCCTGTGTTTGTTGAGTTGCCTGGGGTCCCTGTAGTGGTGGACACACTGATGATTAACGTGTCCTGGGGACAGTGGTATGGGCCCGCTGGGTGGTTGCTGTGGTGGTGTTTCCTGAGGGGGGAGGCTCTGTGGTGGTATGGGACTGTGGCAGGGTAACCAACTGTCCAGAGGTGCCTGATGGGCCAGGTTGGTCATCGTGATCCAGGCGTGCACAGCTGCTGTCATCACTGTGGGCCTCTCCCAGGGAGGGGGACTGGATGTTGGTGGCACCTCCTCTACGGTGACATTGAGTGGGGTCCTGTGGGGATGTAAATGCAGTGTTATTGTATCTGCGTGTGCCATCTTGTGCATGGGTGTGTTTCCCTGTATGGGTGTGATTGCCATGTCAGATTTGCCTTATGTGAGTGGTGATTTTGTGGGCTAGGTAATTCTCTCTAATGTGCATGCTTTATTGATGGGTGCCCATAGAGGTCTGTGATGGGTGTCCATGCATTGGTGTGGCATGCAGGGCTTGGTTTTGGGATGGGTGGGTTGTGATAGTGGGGTCTATGTGAGGTGGTGGAGTGATGGGGGTGAGGGTAGGGGTAGGAGTTTGTGATGGCATGCAGGTAGGTTGGGGGATATATATAGTAAAGATTTGACTTACCAGAGTCCAGTCCTCCTGCTACTCCTGCGAGGCCCTCAGGATGCATTATTGCCAAGACTTGCTCCTCCCATGTTGTTAGTTGTGGGGGAGGACGTGGGGGTCCACCGCCAGTCCTCTGTATGGCTTCCTGGTGTCTTGCAACCACAGAACGCACCTTCCCCCGTAGGTCGTTCCACCTCTTCCTGATGTCATCCCTTGTTCTGGGGTGCTGTCCTAAGGCGTTGACCCTGTCCACGACTCTCCACCATAGCTCCATCTTCCTAGCAATCGATGTCTGCTGCACCTGTGATCCGAATAGCTGTGGCTCTACCCTGATGATTTCCTCCACCATGACCCTTAGCTCCTCCTCTGAAAACCTTTCAGAGTCTTTGGGGTGCCATGGATGTGGTGAGAGTGGCATGTGTGAGGGTGTGTGGGGTGATGTGTTGGGGTGCGTGCTGTGAGGTGCATGGATGGTGTATGGGGGATGTGTTCTGTGGCTCAGATTGAGTGGGTGCTCCTGGTTTCTCTCTCTCTCTCTCTCTCTCAGTTAGCAATCTTTTTGTTTCGCTGAATGGGTTGTGTGTAATGTGGGTGTCTGTTTTATAGTGGTCTGAGTGTGTTGGTGTGGTGTGTGTATGTGTGTCAGGTGTGTGTAGTTTGAATTGTCCAATGTGGTGTAATTTTTTTAGTGTGTGTATTTTGAGGGCGGCAGTGTGTACCACCAATGGTTTACCGCAGTTGAAAGACCACTGCTGTGATTCGTGGGTCCGCACACTGTAATCGTATTTCTGTTGGCGTAATGGTGTGGGTTTTGGTACCCCCAGTTTGCCACTGACCTTTGGTCTGGCGGACTTATGTGGGTGTCTATATAGTGGTGGATTTCTCTGTATGTGTCATAACACCCGTAGCGGTATACCGCCACGGTCATGGTATGTTGGTGGCCGTCAGCATGGCGGTAGGTGGCATTTACCACCAATGTTGTAATTAGGGTCTTTGTCTCCTAAGTTAAGCCGTGTTGCTTGTTGCCAAGCTACCAAGGGTTGAGCTTGGGTTAATTTATTGAGACTTCACTGAAAATATTGGGGGTTAGTGACCTATTGCTAGGTATAGGCCCTTACCAATAATCCACTTTTCAACACCTAGAAACCGATGCTGCCATCTACAACAAGATTCATGGGAACACTTTTTTTGGAAAATGTTATGAAGATTTGTCAAACAGAGCCAAAGATATAGCAAAGTCAAAAAGTGATATTTCATTGGGAATATGGTCCCAACTGTAACTACCTACTGAAGACCACCTGAAATGACCAAAGATCTAAAGGGAAACCTATAGGAATGCTGTGACCTATGACTTATAAGGTCTTAGTCTTATCTATGTTGAATTTAAGGGAATTGCTGCTCATCCACTCAAACACCTTCATCATACAGTTTTGGAAATTGATGGTGATGTCTTGAGAGTGTTTATTATCTGTCTACCTGTTATACAGCAAATAGTCCCACAGATGCGTTGCTACATGGTGCTACTAGAACACTTCACAGACTTGTCTATTAAATAAATGTGTTTTCAAAATAATCCTTTAATTATTATAGTTGTAGATTTTGATATCATTCCATAGGAGTGTGAGCTACAATCGTTCACAGTTGTATAAAGCATATTCATCTTGTGAATGAATTGATCAAGAGCAATAACTCTTGCACTGTGATTCAGCAAGTACCCAATGCATTTTGGTGCAAAGATCTTCTGGAGCGCTGGGCCAAATCTTTTCAAATTGATTACCTTTGTAAGTTGACTCGACAGATGCAGGGATTCAGCATTGATCAAACAGTTTCCAATTAACAGTTTAGAACATGTGGCTACAAAATGAGGAGCAGGAAACAAGAATAAAGTTAAAGAGTGTATTACAAGTTAACAGTCAGGTTAAAATAAAACCCTCAAATAAACATGCTGTAAAGATACAGGATTAGAACAGGATAATCAAACCTCCCGAAGATGTTTAGGTGAAACAGCTAAAGACATACAAGAAGTTCTGTAACAGCAATACAGAAGATTAGTAATAGAATTTGGTGCTCAGAGAAGAGTCTCCTATCTTCTCTCCTAAACATGAGTAAAGTCTAAGGTCATCTAGTTTGGGACCTAACTCAATCAAAATTTCAAAATCTAGGCAAAATATAAAAAATTGTGAGGTCTGGAAAAAAGAAAACTATACGTGCAGGAATATAAAAAGGGACAGTATCAGCTTTTCAGAAGATCTGTCAAGAGTCTTCTACAGTTGGAGAATTAAAGCCTGATTTAGGTCTTGGTGGACAAGTTCCTTTGTGACAACGATGACAGATTTCCCATCTGCTGAAATATAAATCCCATTTTATTTTATGGGATTTATATTTTGGCAGATGGGATATCTGTCACAGTTGTGATGGAGTAATTCATCCGCCAAGATCTAAACCAGGCCCTAAGTATCATCCTAAGCCATACTTTACAAAGGGGTCGGCAAAAGGGAAAAGCATAAAGGTCTGCAACTCTCAAAGTCCAAAGGGAATCTGCCTCATATCAACCTGTGAGAACACCAGTTAATGCCACACAAATCTTCTAATCAACACCCCTTGTTCATGCCATCAGGGGTTCCTTTGTCCTTTCCATTCACAAGTTGTAAGTTGCAACATTAGTGGTTTCTCCAATAGAAGTCCTGAGAATGGCATTATTCTTGTGCACGCAGTACATTACTGAATGGGGACTGTCAGTTAATGTTCTGTCTCTACATGTTCCTCCATCAAGGTCTCCTTCTCAGACTCTCTATCACTAATTGAGTGTTGCATCTATTCTCAAGCTAACAGTCTGTTTGAATATACCTGCAAGAAAAAGACAGGCAGGCAAAAAAAAAGGGAAAACACTGTTTCATGTTGAAAGAAATTCAGGCCTAGTCATGTCATGTTAAATGTATAATTCAGTGATGTACATTTAATGCATGCCCTTTGTGCACTTGTAGCTTACAAAATATAGGAACATGTTAGGCTATCAAATGGAAATTCATTTCTGTTTACATTAAATCTTTCTCAGTACCAAAGTAAATGCATTTCATTAATAAGATGGTTGTTTTCTTCAAACTATAAATAATACATTTCATTTAATAAAGTTAAGGCTCTGTATGAATCCCAAGATCTAGAGGGAATGCAATTCAATATTGTGCTCAAATGCAACACTTTGCATTAATAAGGTTAGATCACACAGAGTATATAGTGCTAAATGCACATATATATTGCATATTTTTAACATGTAGGGGTGGGGTCAAATGTACGGTCCTCCAGGTCCTTCATCAAGGGTCGGGGGTTAAATTGATTAAACCTCACTAAGAATGCTAACAACTGAGGAGAAACAAGTTCACTACTAAAAAAAGAAGCATGGAAGTTCTCAATTGCAATTAGAGAAATACAAAGTTAGACAAAAATCAATCAGAGGATTGTACACCGAGAGCTGTTAGATGACAATCAATCTACATAATGCAGTACCATTAACGATGCCTCACACCTTATATGTGGTATATTGAACAAATGTCAACTAAACACAGCCTCTACTTTATCAAACTCCTTGAGCCAGCCATACAAACAAGTATTGGATAAGACAGAGCAGCTTCGCATCAGCTCTTACTAAACAGTGAAATGTTCATGTATTGTCAGCTGACCATGTGTTTGCACAGATCAGTATGCCACTCCAGAGTTAGGAACCTCTAACTCTTAAGTTACTGAATCTGCTGGTTAGATGCTTAATGTATGATCGAGTTGACAATCTAGTGGTAGTTAGGGTGCTTCTCGCAAACAACTATCTAGTGAAGCCTTCAATAGCAAGATTTACAAGTGTAAAGTTGCTACTAGCAACTTTTCACACATAGTTGGAGATCTCTTCTAATGAGTGTTTAACACATGCAACCAATTAATTCTTTATCTTATTTTGCTTATTGTCCTTTATCACAATTTGCTTTAGGTTGGACCTGGGAATGGGTGTCTCTTGTGGTAGAATAAATCTTTATGCCTTGTCTCACATTCCTTCCTACTTTCAGAGAATTTCTCTTTAGTAGTATTTTTCTTTAGCTGTCTAGAAATGTCTCTACTAGACCCTTGGCAGCTAAGCACAGTGGTTATGGCAAGATATTGTTTGTTTCCCAGTCCACTCATATAGGAAGCTGGAGGCAATAATCTTAATAGCATGTATTTAATCATGCAGCATTATATAAAATCATTCCATTGTATTTTAGTGCATCTATATAATATTCAAAGTCACAAGTTTCCACCATGTTGTTGCCTCCAAATTATTTATTGATCTTATCATGTTTTGCAGATAATTGTTTGTAGGAAAATGCCTCTGATGGCATGGTTATCCCCTAACCTTTTGCCTTTTGTTGACGCGAGTTATGATTAAAAGTGTGTAGGGATACTGCTAACCAGGACCCAACACCAGTGTTCTTTCCCTAATCTGTACCTTTGTCCCCACACTTGGCACAGTCCTGGCACACAGATAAGTCCCTTGTAAATAGTACCCCTGGTACCAAGGGCCCTGTGGCCAGGGAAGGTCTCTAAATGCTGAAGCATGTATTATGCCACCCTGGGGACCCCTCACTCAGCACATGCCCACTGCCTCACAGCTTGTGTGTGCTGGTGGGGAGAAAATAACTAAGACGACATGGCACTCCCCTCAGAGTGCCAGGCTCACAACACACTGCCTCTGTCATAGCTAAGTCAACCCTCTAGCAGGCCTTACAGCCCTAAGGCAGGGTGCACTATACCACAGGTGAGGGCATAGTTGGATGAGCACTATGCCCCTACAGTGCCTAAGCAAATTCTTAGACATTGAAGTGCAGGGTAGGCATAAAGAGTATATGGTCTGGGAGTTTGTCAAACATGAACTCCACAGTTCCATAATGGCTACACTGAATACTGGGAAGTTTTGTATCAAACTTCTCAGCACAACAAATCCAGACTGATGCCAGTGTGGGGTTTATTGAGAAATGCACACAGAGGGCATCTTAGAGATGCCTCCTGTATACCAGTCCAACTACTAATGCTAGGCTGACCAGTTTCTACCAGCCTGCCACATCCAGGTGGGGTTCTGGCCACATGGAGTGAATTCCTTTGTCACTCTGTGGCCAGGAACAAAGTCTGTACTCGGTGGAGGTGCTTCACACCTCCCCCTGCAGAAACTGTAATACCTGGGGGTGAGCCTCAAAGGCTCAACCCTGGTGTTATAGCACCCCATGGCACTTCAGCTATTGGAGATGCCTGCGCTTCCAGACACAGTTCCCACTTTTGGCAGCAAGTCCGAGGAGATAATGACAAAAACAAGGAGGAGTCACCCACTAGTCAGGACAGCCACTGAGGTTCCCTGAGCTGAGGTGACCCCTGCCTTAGGAAATCCTCCATCTTGTTTTGGAGGATTCCCTCCGATTGAATTAGGGATGTGCCCCAATACCCACAAGGAGGAGGCACAAAGTGGGTGTAGCCACTCTCCAGGACAGTAGCCATTGGCTACTGCCCCCCAGACCTAAACACACCCCTAGATTGAGTATTTAGGGGCAACCCTAAACCCAGGAAATCAGATTCCTTCGAAGTGAAACAAGAATAAGGACTGCTGACCTGAAAGCCTTGCAGAGATGATGGAGATGACAACTGACTTAGCCCCAGCCCTTCCAGCCTGTTTCCAGACACATCCAGGGGGACCAGTGACCTCCGAGGACTCACAGGACTGACCTGCACCTACAGGACCAAGAAACTCTGGAAAACAGTGGCTCTGTCCAAAACTGCAAAAAAGAAACCATCTTTAAAGAGACTCCAGCCTCACGCCGGAAGTGTGAGTCTCCACACTCTGCACCCAACACCCCCAGCTCGTGTCCAGAAGAACCAGCACCGCAGAGAGGACCCCCAGGTGACTCCATTGATGTGGACACCCTGAGTTGACCTTCCTGCACCCCCACAGCAATGCCTGCAGAGAGGATCCAGATGCACCCCCCGACTGCTACTGCCCGGTAACAAAGGAACCCAACACCTGGAAGAAGCACTTCACCCTCAGCCCCCAGGACTGAGAGGAACCAACTACCAGTGCAGGAGTGACCAGCATGCGGTCCTCATCCTGGCCCAGTTGGTGGCTGGCCAGAGAAGCCCCACAGGGCCCTACCCGCATCGCCAGTGTGACCCCTGGGTCTCTCCATTGTTTCCTATCTACATCAGACACCTACTTGTACACTGCACCCGGCCGCCCTTGTGCAGCTGAAGGTGTATTTTGAGTGCCTGTTTGGGACCCCCCAGTGCTCTACAAAAACCCCCTGGTCTGCTCCCTGAGGATGCAGGTACTTACCTGCTAGCAGACTGGAACCGGAGCACCCCTGTTCTCCATAGGTGCCTATGCTATTTGGGCCCTACATTGACCTCTGCACCTCAATGGCCCTGTGCTGCTGGTGCTGGGTGTTTGGGGTTGACGTGAACGCCCAATGGTGGGCTTCTTATGCCCAGGAGACTGAACTTGTAAATACTTTAATTACCTGAGAAACTAACAAATACTTACCTCCCCCAGCAACAGTTGATTTTTGCAGTGTCCACTTTTAAAATAGCTTATTGCCATTTTTGCCAAAACTGTGTATATTACTCTTTTAATTCAAAGTTCCATACTTACCTGTGTGAAGTACCTTACAATGTATGTACTTACCTAAATTCTGAATCTTGTGGTTCTAAAATAAATTAAGAAAACAATATTTTTCTATATAAAAACCTATTGGCCTGGAGTTAAGTCTTTGAGTGTGTGTTCTCATTTATTGCCTGTGTATGTACAACAAATGCTTAACACTACCCTCTGATAAGCATACTGTTCGACCACACTTCCACAAAATAGAGCATTAGTATTATGTAATTTAGCCACTATCAACCCCTAAGGGGATCCCTTAGACTCTGTGCACACTATCTGTCACTTTGAGATAGTATATACAGAGCCAACTTCCTACATTGGTGGATCAGTGGTGGGGTCTAATACTTTGCATTTGCTTGACTACTCAGCCAATACCTCATCACACAACAACATTTCCAAAATTGTCATTAGAAACTGATTTTTGAATTTTTAACTATTTTTCTAATTTTTTTTAAAGTCGTGCTAGGGCCTTGTGTGGGTCCCTCTTAGCATTTCTATTGAAATGTAAAAGTTTGTAAAAGTTAGGATTTAAGTTCGAGAAGTAGGTTTTGAATTCGTAAAAAGTAATCCCAACTTTTAGAGTTATAGTGAGTCAAACAGATGAGGTAGTGATGTAACTCAACCTCACCCCTTACCTGCATCAAAGGATGTCAGAGTTGAGGTCTCTCTATAAGTCAAAAAAGATAACAGCTGGGTCCAACCCTACCAAGGCAAAGCTCCAGGAGCTCTTGGCAGAGTTCACAAGGGACCACCCCTCTGATACGGAGAATCCTCCTTCACAAGGGGAAATTAGTGAACAGGAGGATGAACTCCCCCCTCCTGTCCTAAATAGGTAGGACAGGGTTCCTAGAACCCTGTCCCCAAAAATCATAGTCAGAGAGCCTGGTTCTTCCACAGGGAAGTCCAGTGCCTCTGTGAGCATTGAGGAGAGCCTCAATAAAGAGGTCATCTTTTTAGCAAAGATGGCCAAAAGATTGGCTTTGGAGAAACAGCTCCTAGCCATAGGAAGGGAAAGAAGAGAAATGGGTTTAACTCCCATAAATGGTGGCAGCAACTTAAACAGGGCCAGAGAGAATACTGACATCCTAAAAATCCCCAAAGTGATTGTAACCAAATATGAAGAAGGTGATGACATCATCAAATGGTTCACAGCTTTTGAGAGGACTTGCACAACCAGAAAGGTAAGCAGTCTCACTGGGGAGCTCTCCTTTGGGAAATGTTCACTGGAAAGTGTAGAGATAGACTCCTCACACTCTCTGGTAGAGATGCAGAATCCTATGACCTCACGAAGGCTACCCTTATTGAGGGCTTTAGATTCTCAACTGAGGAGGGCAGGATTAGGTTCAGGGGGGCTCACAAATCCTTGAACCAGACCTGGGTTGATTTTGTTGACTGTTCAGTCAAAACACTAGATGGTTGGATAAATGGCAGTGGTGCAAATGATTATGATGGGCTGTATAATTTATTTATTAAAGAGCATCTGTTAAGTAATTGCTTCAATGACAAACTGCATCAACGTCTGGTAGACCTTGGTCCTATTTCTCCGCAGGAATTGGGAAAAAAGGCAGAACACTGGGTCAAGACAAGGGTGTTGAAAACTTCCACAGGGGGTGACCAAAAGAAAGGGGTCATAAAGCCTCCCCAGGGGAAGGGTGGTGAGACATCCAAGGACAAAAACAAAGAGTCTTCAACAGGGCCCTAAAAACCTGCTCAGGAGGGTGGGCCCCGAGTGTAGAAAAGTACCATCTTCCTTGGCATTATTACCCCCATTTTTACCTATATGTCAGTATGTTTTTGCCCGTCTCATTGGGATCCTGCTGGTCAGGATCCCAGTGCTCATAGTTTATGGCCTAATGTGTGTGTCTGTATAGTGCTTAACTGTGTCACTGAGGCTCTGCTAATCAGAGCCTCAGTGATTATGCTCTCTCTGCTTTTAAATTTGTCACTATAGGCTAGTGACTTCATTTAGCAATTTCAATTGGCACACTGGACCCCCCTTATAAGTCCCTAGTATATGGTACCTAGGTACCCAGGGCATTGAGGTTACAGAAGATCCTTATGGGCTGCAGCATTTCTTTTGCCACCCATAAGGAGCTCAGACAAACCCTTTCAGAGGACTGCCACTGCAGCGTGAGTGAAATAACGCATACATTATTTCATAGTCATTTTCAATGCACTTAAGTAACTTATAAGTTTCCTATATGTCACCTATATGTCTAACCTTCACTTGCACTAGCAAAGGTGCCCCCACATAGTTCAGGGCCATTTCGTGGGACTTTGTGAGTGAGGGGATACCATTACACGCGTGCACTACATATGGGTCAATACCTATATGTAGCTTCACAATGGTAACTCCGAATATGCCCATGTAAGATGTCCAAGATCATGGAATTTTCCCCCATTCCACATCTGGTATTGGGGAGCCAATTCCATGCATCTTAGGGGCTCCACCATGGACCCCCAGTACTGCCAAACCAGCTCTCTGAGGCTTGCACTGCAGCTACAGCTGCTGCCAACTCACAGGCAGGGTACTGCCCTCCTGGGGTCTGAGCAGCTCAGTCCCAGGAGGGCAGAACAGAGCATTTCCTTTGGGAGCAGGGTGTTACACCCTCTCCCCTTTGGAAATAGGTGTTACAGGCTGGGGAGGGGTAGCCTCCCTCACCCTCTGGAAATGCTTTGAAGGGCACAGATGGTGCCCTCCTTGCATAAGCCAGTCACCGGTTCAGGGACCTGTTGTCCTGTGCTCTGGTGTGAAACTGGACAAAGGAAAGGGGAGTGACCACTCCCCTCTCCATCACCACCCTAGGGGTGGTGTCCAGAGCTCCTCCAGTGTGTCCCGGACTTCAGCCATCTTGCTTTGCAAGATGTGGGGGCACGCTGGAGGGCTTTGAGTGACCAGTGCCAGCAGGTGACATCAAAGACACTTCCTGACAGGTCCTTACCAGATATGATAGCCAATCCCCCTCTCAGGGCTTTTTAGGATCTCTGTGGATTCTAATCAGATTCTACTTGCAAGTTTCAAGCAGGAATCCTCTGCAAGTACTACTTCATCTTCTGACCTCGGATCCACCGCATCCTGCTCCAGGAACCGCTGTAACAGCAAAAAAAGTATCCACAAGGGATACTTTTCTTCTGCAACTTCAGCTCCAGCCAGCAACTGCAACAGGTTCCACTGTGTGCACGCTCTGAGGACTCCCTGTCTTCACCGCGAACCAGAAGGACTGAAGAAATCTCCCGTGGGGTGACGGAGTCACTCCCCTGCTCATGCAGGCACCTTTAAATCAACGACTGGTTCTCTTGGACTCCTCTCACAGCGACGAGCATGCTCCTTGGAACACAGAGGTGGACCCCAACAACACAGACTGTCCTGAGGTCCTGCTGTCCCAACTTGGAGGAGGTAAAACATTGCCTTCCCTGAGAACACAGTACCCCTGTACACTGTGTCTTCTTCACCTCCTGAGGCCTCTGTGCGCTATTTGCAAAATTCCTTTGTGCATAGCCTGGCCCAGATCCCCAGCACACTATCATGCTATGCTCAACTCGCTGAGTTGATCTCCGGCGGCGTGGGACCTTCCTTTGTAGTGCTGCACCAACTGCATTTTGCACCTCCTTTTTCCCCATGTCCTGGGACGCCCATGGGTGCTATCTTGTGCTTTGAGGGCTCTCTGAAGTGCTGAGAGCCCCTCTTCCTCCTCACATGGAGTTGAGGCTGCCAGGTCCCTCCTGGGTCCAGATAGTGCCTACTTGACGCAAAACACGACTTTGCCGGAACCAAGGCTTGTTGGAGAATTCCAGCACCAAATCTCACCTACATCCATCTTCACGATGTGGGACATCCTTTGCATCATGCAGGAAACCGTTGACATGTTCCTAGGGTGCATTTCTGCAGTCTTCGTCCAACCGGGGACTCTTTTTTTTAACCTTCTTCTGGGTTGGCAGGGGCTCCTGTCCTTCCTGGAACTTGTTTTGACTTCTGGGCTTGGTCTCCTTCTTTTGCAGGTCTTCAGGTCCAGGAATACACTGTTTGTTGTTTCCAGACTTGATTGGTTCTTGCAATAATTCCAATCATCAGGTGTAGTGTGTCCTAAGGAAACTTGCAGTACTTTACTCCTGCTTTTCTGGGCTCTTGGTTGGGGTAATTTACTTACCTTTACTGTATTCTTACACTCCCAGCAATTCTGCACACACTACACTTGTCTAGGGGGGAATTTGTGATTTGCATTCCACTTTCTTAGTATATGGTTTGTGTTGCCCCTAGACCTATTTTCTCCCATTGCATTCTCTAGCATTTCCTATAGTTTGCACTATCCCATGTCTAATTACTTGCCTTATTTTGATGTCTAGTGTATATTTTGTGTGTAATATTTACCCAGAAGGAGTATTGCCTCTAAGATATTTTTGGTACTGTGTCACCCAAATAAACAACCTTTATTTTTGATAACACTAGTATTGTCTTTATTTGTGTATAAGTACTGTGTAAATATGTAGGAGGCTGGCCTGGCTCATAGTGGGTACCTGATGGTACTTACACCGTGTGCCCAGTCCAGTTATCCCTTATCAGTAGATTATTAGTGTTCTAGCAGCTTAGGCTGATAGAGGTATCTATAGCAGAGCAGCTTAGGCTGAACTAGGAGACATGCAAAGCTCCTACTATACCACTTATATCATGTAGCACTATATCATAAGAAACACAATACTCAGACTTACTAAAAATAAAGGTACTTTATTTTAGTGACAATGTGCCAAAAATATATCAAGGGATATACTCCCTTAGGAGGTAAGTAAAATACACAAAATAGACACACAAATCAAAATCAGATAAGTAAACAGTTAGAAAAGTAGTGCAAACACTGTAGAATACAATAGGATGCAATAGGCCTAGGGGCAACACAAACCATATACTAAGAAAGTGGAATGCGAACCACTTAGGGACCATGGGGCTAGTGTAGTGTGTAGAGGGTCACTGGGAGTGTAAGAAAACACTAAGGGTGTCCAAGATACCCCACCCCAAGACCCTGAAAAGTAGGAGTAAATTTACCCTACTTCCCCAGAAACACACTAAAGTTGTGATAGGAGATTCTGCAAAGACCACAACTGACTGCAAAGCACTGAAGACGGATTCATGGACCTGTGGATCTGTAAAGGAAGGTGACCACGTCCAAGAGTCACGAAAGTGTCCAGGGGGAGCAGGAGCCCACTAAACTCCGGATGAAGGTGCAAAATGGCTGCCTCTGGGAGGAAGAAGCTGAAGATTCTGCAACAACGGAAGACTCCAGGAACTTCTCCTTTGCACAGAAGATGTCCCACGGCATGCTGGAGGATGCAGAGTTGCTTCCACACAGAAAAACCACAACGGAGTCTTGCTATCTGCAAAGATCATGGTTGAAGAAAATGGGTGCTGCCCAGGTCCATGAAGTACCAGGAGGTCGCCCCTTGGAGAAGGAGACAGAGGGGGTGCTTAGCAACCCAGTGAGCCCATGCAGAAGCAGGCAGCACCCACAGAAGTACTTGAACATGTGTTCAAGAAAACTGAGCACAGCGGTCATCTCAACACTACAAAGGAGGGTCCCACAAAGCCGGTGGTCAACTCAGCGAGTTGAGCAATGCAGGACAGAGTGCTGGGGAGCTGGGCTGTGCTGTGCACAAAGGATTCCTTGCAAAAGTGCACAGAAGCCCTAGCAGCTGCAGTTCATGCAGTACACAGGATTACTGTCTTGTGTGGGGAGGCAAGGACTTACCTCCACCAAATTATGACAGATGGACCACTAGACTGTCAGGGTCACTTGGATCTAGCTCCTGTGTCCCAGGGACCACGCTTGTCATGATGAGAGGGGACCCAGAGGTACGGTGATGCAGAAGTTTGGTGCCTGTGTTAGCAGGGGAAAGATTCTGTCAACCCACTGGAGATTTCTTCTTGGCTTCCAGTGCAGGGTAAAGGCAGACAGCCCCCAGAGCATGCACCACCAGGAAACAGTCAAGAAAGCTGGCAGGATTAGGTGCTACAATGTCGCTGGTAGTCTTCTTGCTACTTTGTTGCAGTTTTGCAGGCATCCTGGAGCAGTCAGCGGTCGATCCTTGACAGAAGTCGAAGAGGGAGATGCAGAGGAACTCTGGTGAGATCTTGCATTCATTATCTGAAGAGAAGCCCACAGGAGAGTCCCTAAATAGCCCTCAGAGGAGGACTGGCCACCTAGTCAGGTAAGCACCTATCAGGATGGCCCTCTGACTTCACCTGTTGGCACTGGTCACTCAGAGGCCTCCATTGTGCTCTCACACCTCTGCATTCCAGATGGCAGATGTCTAGAACACACTGGAGGAGCTCTGGGCACCACCCCTGGGGTGGTGACGGACAGGGAAGTGGTCACTTCCCTTTCCTTTGCCCAGTTTCACACCAGAGCAGGGGCCGGGGGATCCCTGAACAAGTGTAGACTGGCTTATGCAAGGAGGGCACCATCTGTGCCCTTCAAAGCATTTCCAGAGGCTGGGGGAGGCTACTCCTCCCCCGCCCTTAACACCTATTTCCAAAGGGAGAGGGTGTAACACCCTCTCTCAGAGGAAATTCTTTATTCTGCCTTCCTGGGACTGGGCTGCCCAGACCCCAGGAGGGCAGAAGCCTGTCTGTGGGTTGGCAGCAGCGGTAGCTGTAGTGAAAACACCAGAGAGCTAGTTTGGCAGTACCCGGGGTCCATGCTGGAGCCCCAGGGATGCATGGTATTGTCACCCCAATACCAGATTTGGCATGGGGGGACAATTCCATGATCTCAGACATGTTACATGGCCATATTCAGAGTTACCATTATGAAGCTACATATAGGTATTGACCTATATGTAGTGCACGCGTGTAATGGTGTCCCCGCACTCACAAAGTCCGTGGAAATTGCCCTGAACAATGTGGGGGCACCTTGGCTAGTGCCAGGGTGCCCTCACACTTAGTAACTTTGCACCTAACCTTCACTAAGTGAGGGTTAGACATATAGGTTACTTATAAGTTACTTAAGTGCAGTGTAAAATGGCTGTGAAATAACATGGATGTTATTTCACTCAGGCTGCAGTGGCAGTCCTGTGTAAGAATTGTCTGAGCTCCCTATGGGTGGCCAAAGAAATGCTGCAGTCCATAGGGATCTCCTGAACCCCAATACCCTGGGTACCTAGGCACCATATACTAGGGAATTGTAAGGGTGATCCTGTGTGCCCATTAGAATTGGTAAAAATGGTCACTTGCCTGCAGTGACAATTTTAAAGGCAGAGAGAGCATAAGCACTGAGGTTCTGATTAGCAGAGCCTCAGTGACACAGTTAGGCACCACACAGGGAACACATTCAGGCCACATCTATGAGCACTGGGGTCCTGGCTACCAGGATCCCAGTGAGACAGCCAAAAACAAACTGACACACAAGTAAAAAATGCGGGTAACATGCCAGGCAAGATGGTCATTTCCTTCAAACTATAAGTGGTATTTCATGAGCTTTGCATGTCTTCAAGTTCAGCCTAAGCTGCTCTGCTATAGCTACCTCTATCAACCTAAGATGCTAGAACACTACTACATTTCACTAAAAGGGGATAACTGGTCCTGGCGTAAGGTGTAAGTACCCAAGGTACCCACTACAAACCAGGCCAGCCTCCTACACTGAGCCTCTTCACAGTCCACAAATGGGTATACGAGTAAAACCTTTGATCCCAAGAAGGCCTGGTGTCACAACTATAGACAGCATGGACACCAAACTGGAAACAAGGCATGTCCAAGAAAAGTCCCACAACAACTACTCCAATTAGCACTGGAATAGCCAGTCTCCATATGGGATCAACAGTGTTCCCATAGCAAATCAGGGTCCACACTGAAGCTACTTTAGTCTCAGAGAGTGGGTGGATTTGGCCACACTTGCTGCCTGGCTGCCTAACATGCAAAAATACAGGTGGCATCTCTTGATAAATGGGAATAGAGTAGACGCCCTGAGGGATACAGGTACCAGTGTCACCATGGTGACAGACAAACTGGTTTCCCCAGTACAGTACCTGGCTGGACAGACATATCCAGTCACAAAAGATGACAATGACACTAAAGTCCATCCCATGGCAATGGTAACTTTAGAATGGGGAGGGGGTCACTGGCCTGAAACAGGTGGTAGTCTCCTCTGCAATTCAAGTAGAGTATCTGCTGAGGAAAGATCTGGAGTCCTCATCCTGGGCTGAGGTAGAGCTTAAGACCCATGAAGCCATGTTGGGCATCCCTGAACTGGTGTGTGTCAAGACTAGAGCACAATGCAGAGCACAGGTTGTAAAAGAAGTGTTAGAATCTGGAATAATGGCCCAACCTTCCAAGAGGAAAGGAAAGAAGACAGGAGGACCATCTTCTGCACAGCACAATAAACCAAACCTCTCTTCTTCTCATTAGGATGTTCTATCCCCTGAGGGAACTGAGTCCATGGAGCTGGAACCTTATCATTTAGAGCTCTTGGGCCCAGGGGGACCATCAAGGGAACAGATGTGTCAGGGACAAAAGACTTGTCCCACTCTTGAAAGCCTAAGACAGCAAGCAGCTGAGCAGGAAAAAGGTAATGTCAGTGGAACCCACAGGGTCTATTGGGAAGATGGACTCCTTTACACTAAGGCAAGAGATCCCAAACCTGGGGCCACTAGGAGAGTGGTAGTGCCTCAGGGGTTTAGGGAGTACATTCAGACATTAGCCTATGACATTTCCCTTGCTGGGCATTTGGGACAAACCAAGACTTGGGAGAGATTAGTCAACCATTTCTATTGGCCCCACATGTTCCAGAAGGTTAAGAAGTTTTGCAGCTCCTGCGAAACCTGTCAAGCCAGTTGCAAGAAAGGTGGGCATCCAAAGGCCCGCTTCATTCCACTTCCAGTTGTGGGGGTCCCCTTTGAGAGAGTGGTAGTGGACATAGTGTGTCCACTTGAACCTCCCACATCATCAGGGAACCAATATATACTGGTGGTAGTGGATCATGCTAACAGGTACCCTTAGGCAATTCCCCTTAGGTCCACTACTGCCACTGCAGTAGCCAAACCACTCACAGGTATTTTTACCAGAGTGGGATTTCCTAAGGAGGTTGTTTCTGACAGAGGTACCAACTTCATGTCAGCTTACCTAAAGCATATGTGGAATGAGTGTGGGGTGACTTACAAGTTCACCATACCATCCACAAACCAATGGTCTTGTGGATAGATTTAAGACATTGAAGGGCATTATCATGAGGCTCCCTGAAAAACTCAAAAGGAGATGGGATGTCCTCTTTTTTTTTAAAACCAAATTTTATTGATTTTATAAACTATTCAAAACAGTTTACATTGTACTTCCTTCTTCTCCATCTTTCTGTATAACACATTGGATTTATTTATTTGCGCGCTTAAACTGGTAGAGATTCATTTTTAATAAACATTATTTATTTGGTATCATCGAAATCTAACTCCCCCCTCCCTATTCCCACCCTAACCCCTCGGTTCGGATACTTATTTAATGATAGTACATCTGCAATAGGAAAGTTGGAGACTTTCAATTAACTTAATTGTGTCTCTGGAGGTAGTTTGCATGTGTAGGGGTCTGCTGACTTTGTCCATGTAAGAGCTATGTTTTGTTTTTGAGGGCTGAATGCTCTTGTTTATTTGTATAGGCAACTTGGGCGTGGTTATGGAGTGTTGGGGGAGTGCTGTATGGTTAGTTCGGTTTTTAGTGAATCCATTATTAGTTCCCAATTATCTGATACTTCAGGAGGTCTGATCCCGGTTCTGGCTTCTTTTTGTAGCAGAGTACCTTCGGCAGTAGCCCACCTAAGTAGTTCATTTTTCCAGGTTGTTAGTTTAGGGCCCACCGGATTTTTCCAGTTGCTGGCTATTTCTCTTTTCGCCAGGGTTAGCGCTAAATCCAGGAATATGTCTCAGGCTTTATGTTTAGTAGAATGTGTAAATGTGTGCAAGAGGCAGGTGTGAATTGAACAAGACACAGTCCTATCTAGTATCTGGGATAATTTTTGGCAAATCTCAGACCAATAAGATGTCAGTGTCTGGCATTCCCAAAACATGTGGTTGAATTCTGAATCCATTGTCTTACATCTTCGACAGCACTCTGCGGTTTCGTTGAAGTATTTGTTAATACGGGCGGGTGTAAGGTAGGCTTGATGTAGGACATAAAAATTGATCAGTTTAAATCTGGCATTCCGCGATGCTTTAGGTAAGTTCTGTAGTGTACGTTCCCATTCTGTTTCAGAGATATCTCTGTTAAAGGTTTTTTCCCATTGTTGTTTCAGGTATGGAAGGGGGACTGTATTATCTGTTCTAATCAATGCATATAAAGTAGAAATAACCCTAGTCCTGGGAGTTGAGGATGCCAGGTACGTGCATATATCCTGCGCTGGTGGTTCAGAATTTTTTGTTCGCCAGTGGTTGCCTATGGTAGCCCTTATGGTCCCATAAGTTAAAAAGTGTTTCACCGGTATGTCATATTGTGCTCTAAGGGTCTCAAACGATTTCAACTTATTGTTCTCAAATAATGTGCCTACAGTATTAATCCTGGCCTCCAGCCAGTCTCTGAGTTCAAGTTCAGCCCTTTTCTGAGTTATTGCTTGCAGCGCACTGAGAGGAAGTTCCGCTGAATAGGGAGTTTTAGTTTTAGCTTTGTGTAAATATGATTTCCAACATTTAGCTGTTATTTTCACTTCTGGGCTGTCCTGCTTTTCTTCTTTTGTGGGGCCCAGCAGTATTTCAAACAGTCTTGCTTTCTGTTGCACGGAAGAGTCTGCGTTAGGTTGTAACACCAGGCTGTTGGAGATCCAAAGTGCCAGCCATTGTAATTGAGCCGCAATGTAATATGACTCAAAGTCAGGAGTTGCTAGGCCCCCACTTGACATCTGTCTCTGGAGTTTTATTAGAGCCACCCTTTTTCTGCCGCTACCCCATATAAATGAGCTTGCTGTTGAATTCATATCCCTGAAGAAGGACTTAGGGATCCATATCGGAAGGGCCGCGAAATGGTATAGCAGTCTTGGTAATACTATCATCTTAAGAATCGCGATGCGACCCATCACCGAAAGAGGGAGTGTTTGCCAGAATGTCATGCAGGATTTTATAGAGCGGAATACGCCTCCCAAATTTCCATCAAAAATGTCTCTAGTCTCATGATATATTTTTACTCCTAGATATGGAAGCCCTTCAGTTATCCATCTAACCATTCCCAAAGTCAGTGGGGGTTGATGATGTTTCCCTAGGGGGAATAGACCCGTTTTGTCCCAGTTTACTTTTAGGCCTGAATGTTTTTCGAAGTTGTACAGCATTAGTTGAGCTACAGGGAGATCCCTCTGCATGTCACCCAAAAATATCAGGAAGTCGTCTGCCTATAAGGCTATGAAATGTCTTACGTTTCCAATCAGTATTCCAGGTCCTCCCTGTCCCGCCCTGGCCGCCGCAGCCAGAGGTTCCATTGCTAGTGCAAATAACAGGGGGGAGAGGGGGCAACCCTGTCTCGTCCCGCGCTCCACCGCGTACCTGGATGATACAATACGTCCCGTACGGACTCTAGCTGCAGGGTTAGTGTAAAGCAGTTTCACCCATGCAATATAATCAGGGCCAACTCCCATTTGGGCCATAACTTTATAAAGGAAGTCCCATTCTAGGCTATCAAAGGCTTTTTCGATGTCTACTGCCAATATGTCCGGAGATTCAGTCGAGGGGGTTATTCCATTCATGACTGCGAAGAGCCTGCGTATGTTTCCTGCTGTATTACGGCCTGGGATGAAGCCTGCTTGGTCTGGGTGGATGAGAGAAGGCATCAGAGGAAGGAGTCTAGTTGCCAAGACATTGCTGAGTATCTTATAATCGAGGTTCAGCATGGAGAGGGGCCTGTATGCCCCCATCCCAGTTGGGTCCTTGCCGGGCTTGAGTAGTGGGACTATAATGGCTTCCCTAGTGGTTTCAGGCAACAGGCCCTGATCCTTGGCACATTTAAACATTTTTTCCAAGCGGGTGTGAGTATCTCAGCAAAGGTTTTGTAAAATTCGGCAGGCAGGCCGTCAGTACCAGGGGTTTTTCCCCTTGCCAGGTCTTTCACAGCCCCTTTGATCTCATCTGGTGTGATATTTCTTTCGAATGCATCGGTGGATGTTGGTTCCCAGGGTTTTAAGTTTATTGTTAATAAGTATTGCTCAGTTAGGTCTCTGTTTAGGTTAGATCTTTTTTGGTATAGTGATTCATAAAAAGCCAAGAACTGGGCGTTAATCTGTTTAGGGTCGTGTATTTGGGTCCCATCTCTTGTGGTCAGGTTCATTATAGGGGGGGATTTTTCTGACTGCGATATTACCCAGGCAAGCAGTTTACTCGCTTTATCTCTTTCGCCATGCACTTTTGCGAGATACTGCTTATGGTCGAAACATCTGAGGCGTTCGACACAGTGTGCTACTTTTGATCTGTTTTCCTTTATTTGGGGTTGTAAATTAGGGTTTCCAGGTCTATTTTTCTCTGTTTCTCTTAATATATCCTCAGCCTTCTCAGTCTCTCCTAATAAGGTCCTACGAATTCCTACTGTTTCAGCAATGCATTTCCTCTTATTACTACTTTAAAGGCATCCCATTCTATCAGCCCGCTAGTCGTGGTGTTGTTGTTTTCTTCGAAATAACGTTCTATGGCTTGGTGGATATCATCTCGGAAGGGGGGATCTTCTAGTAATTCTGGTCTAAGTCTCCATGTGGGTATGCATGGGATAGGGGACCCCCATCCTAATGACAGCAACTGGGGGTTATGGTCAGATATTGTGCGAGACAAGTATTCTGTGTTTAATACAAGTAAGTGTATGTCTGTTGAGCACAAAAAGGAGTCTAATCTAACATGGAGCTCGTGGAGGGCAGAGAAAAAGGAGTAGTCTTTGGCACTAGGATGTAGTTTACGCCAGGTATCGATGAGGCCCCAATTTGCCTGCCATGTGGTGAACTGTTGAGCTATCTTCACTAATGGAGAGTGTGGTAGGGGAGGATGTGATCTATCTGCACCTACATCGCTTACACAGTTAAAATCACCACCCACTATTACCGGTGCTTGCAGGAATGTCGCTAATGAATTGGATAGTTGAGTAAAGAAGTCGCCCTGTCCTGTGTTAGGGGCGTATATATTGATTAGTGCTATGTCCTTCCCCTCCAGTCTGCCTTTGATCGCTACGAATCTCCCCTCTGGTTCCACCCGGCTATCTGTCAACTGAAATGGGACAACTGCTCGGATCCAGATCAGAGTGCCCCTCGAGTATGCTGAATAAGTAGTATAGAATGACTGACCTCTCCATCTTTTTTGTAAGGCTTTGCCCTCTTTCGATGTTAAGTGAGTTTCCTGTAACATAGCTATTTGAATACCCCTTCTCTGCAAATAAGAAGATATCTTATATCTCTTGACTTTATACGATTTTGGTGTAGCCATAGTAGTGTTTTTGTGGTTCTACTGAGGGGTGATTCCTGGTAGCCTAGTATTATGATGGGTTCCCTGGTGATTTCTTGCTCCCTGCTCCATTTTGCAATTTCTGTGGTAATTCTTGGACCAATATTAAACCCTAGAAAATTCCCCAACATAATAACTACCCAACTCCCCATCCCTAGGACAAAAGTCGAACCTCTCTCACCCAACCTTGTGTGGAAAACAAAAAAAGTTAACTGTCCAACCACGTGGGGGGTGCTTCAGATAGCAAACCGAAGCTTAGCAGGGCGACCTCTCCTCAGCCCCCGGGTGGAAGAAAGACTGAAATTTAGTGGCTCCAGGGTTTCGATTATCAGGTGTCAGTGGGCTAGACTCTTCTTGCAGACTTTTAATTCGGTTTTAGAAGCCGTACGTGTACTCCTAGTTGTCCCTGAGGTTTACATATATCATATCTCCCAGGAGCTCTGTTTGTAATTCAAGCATGTACTTCAGATTATGGTGTCTGACGTCCCTGGGGTTACATCCGGGCCCTTTTGGTTAGGCGTGAGTGACAAATCTGATTCATGTTCCGAGTCTGATTGGTTTACGTCACTATGCGTTTGCTTAGGTGAACTCTGTTCAGAACAGCAGAGAGACGCAGCTGCCTCCACTGCTTTTTGACAGTCGTTTAGAATCTCCAGAGGGGATGTACTAGTGCGTCTTGTAGTATTTCTGCTGTTAGATTTTCCTTTAAGGTTTAGTTGGTGTTTTTCAGGGTTAATTAGTTTCTCGTTGGGATGTTGCTTGTCCTTCCAGTTCCAAACCTCCTCCGCCGAGTTAAAAAACTGTGTGCCTGTTGTGGTTATTATTCGAAGTTTGGCCGGGTATAGCATCCTGTATTGGACCCCTAGATTTCTGAGTCTCTGTTTGGCCTCCCTGAAAGAAGCACTCTGCTTTAATACTTTTCGCGAGAAATCGGGGAAGATCCGAATCACTTGGTTGTCCAATAAGCAGTCTCCCTTTTTCCTGCTTTGGTTGAGTAAATGGTCTCTGTCTTTATAGTGCAAAAGTTTGGCCACCACCGGTCTAGAAGGAGCGCCCGGCGGATGAGGACGTGCCGGGACTCTATGTGCTCTTTCCACTGCAAAAAATTGTGATAGTCCTTCGTTCGCTATATTTTCCTTCAACCATTTTTCAAGGAAGTCAACCATGTTGGTTCCTTCGATTTTTTATGGTAGCCCCATGATTCTGATGTTATTTCTTCTTGATCTGTTTTCAGCATCTTTCGCCCTCAGTTCCAAGTCTTTTATTCGTTTCTCCATTTGTCCTGATGCTTTGGAAGCGCCTTGAAGCTCTGGTCCCAGTTCTTTCAGCTGTTTTTCTGTTTAGGCCACTCTTTTTGCTAGGCGCCGGTGATCGTCTCTGAGTACTGTGAAGTCTGACGCGAGGGAGTCTATTTTCATCTCAAGAGCCGTTCTGGAGGCAGCGATAGCCTGTATTACATCCTGCAGGGTAGGCTCTTTTGTGGCTCCCTCCTCCACAGAGGAAAATTTCCCCACAAACTCCTGTTCTGGGGGTGCATTGTCTGTTATATCCCTAGTATTATCGGCTTCTCGCCTTCTATTTGGTTTGCCCATCTCTGGTGGTGTGCAGCGTTTTTGCTGGTGATCGCTTGATAGTGTAGGGGCAGTATAGAGCCGATGATAGTGTTTACCTGTTTTTCCAAAAGTTGCTGGATAGGCCCACCTGGGTCCGGCACCTGGGGGGTGGAGGCCTGTCTTTTATTGAGCCAAATGTTTTAGATTATTAAACTGGATTGGCGAATAATCTGTTGGACCTTCTGAATTGAGCTGCTGGTTATTTTTATTAACTTGTCGGAACAGAGGGGTAAAGCGTGGAGCTGGGCTGTATTTTTAAGTTACGCCACCGTTCCTTTCTTTATTCGACCGCTAGTCGATTCATCTGTTAGAAAAGTCTGATTTGGATATTGTTAGGTCGGTGTCTTCCTAGCGGCCGTCTCTCAATGTTCCGCCGTGCCGGGCCGTCTCCTCCAGCATTGCCTGTCAGCCGATTTCTTCCTTCTTTCTGCTCGCTTTGGCTCAGTAAGGTTCGATCTAGGCCTCTGTGTTTCTCTCAGTCAGCCGAGGTGATGCCCAAGGGTGCTCTCCCGGCCGCCCAGTTCCCGGAGTGCTTGGCAGCCGCCATCTTGTCCCCTCTAGCTCTCTTCCGACTCGCATCTAGCCCGTTTGTATCGGAGCCCAAACTAGCGGTTTCTGGGGGTCAGAAGCCGAACATCAATAGCCCGGGGGGGCACCACGCATTCCGCTCCCTCTGTGCGGAATCTGGAGCCGAATTGAGTATTATAGCCCCGGGGGTGAGGAGAGAAAGGCGGGAGCCTCAAAAAGAAGCTGCTACCGCCATGGCGCCAAGCCACACCCCTTCGAGATGGGATGTCCTCTTGCCATGCCTACTTTTCATCTACAGAGAGGTGCCACAGAAGGGAGTAGGATTTTTCCGTTTTAAGCTTCTGTTTGGCCATCCTGTAAGGGGACCACTGACACTTGTGAAAGAAGGCTGGGTGAGACTGCTCCATGAGCCTAATCAAGATATAGTGGACTATGTACTAGGCCTCCGCTCAAGGATGACAGAGTACATGGAAAAGGCCAGCAAAAACCTTGAGGCCAGCCAACAACTCCAAAAGGCTGCACTGGTTGAGTTTCAGCCAGGGCAGAAAGTCTGGGTTCTGGGGCCTGTGGCTCCCAGGGCACTTCAAGACAGATGGAGTGGCCCTTACCCAGTGCTAGAGAGAAAGAGCCAGGTTACTTGCCTAGTGGACCTGGGAACTAGCAGGACACCCAAGAGCTCTATAATGATAGGGCAGATGTATCCATGCTGATGGTTACTGATGAGGATCAGGAAACAGAGAGTGAACCTCTCCCTGACCTCCTCTCAACTGACCATAAAGATGGCTCAGTAGATGGAATAAAATATTCAGACAGCCTGACCAAGTCAAGGAAAGCATCAAAGTGGAAGTCCACAAGATGCTGGAATAGGGAGTGATTGAGTACTCTGACAGTCCCTGGGCTAGCCCAGTGGTCTTGGTCCCCAAACCTCACACCAAGGATGGAAAGAGAGAGATGAGGATTTGTGTGGATTACAGAGGGCTCAACTCTGTCACCTAGACAGATGCCCACCCCATACCAAGGGCAGATGAGTTAATTTATAAATTAGGTGCAACCAAATTCTTAAGTACCTGTGACTTGATAGCAGGGTACTGGCAAATCAAAATGGCACCTGCAGCAAAAGAAAAGACAGCATTATCTACACCTAATGGACATTATCAGTTTACTGTTATGCCCTTTGTCTTAAAGAATGTCCCTGCCACCTTCCAAAGGTTGGTGAATCAAGTCCTTGTTGGCTTGGAGTCCTTTAGTGCAGCATATCTAGATGATATTGCTTTCTTTAGCTCCAACTTGCAGGATCACCTGGTCTACCTGAAGAAGGTTTTGCAGGCCCTGCAAGCAGCAGGCCTCTCTATCAAGGCATCCAAATGTCCGATAGGGCAGGGTGCTGCAGTTTACTTGGGACACCTTGTAGGTGGAGCCCAAGTTCAGCCACTCCAACCCAAGATCCAGACTATTCTGGACTGGCAAGCTCCAACAATCCAGACTCAAGTCAGGGTATTCCTTGACTTGGCTGGCTACTACAGGAGGTTTGTGAAGGGATATGGCTCAATAGTGACACCCCTCACAGAACTTACGTCCAAGAAAATGCCCAGAATAGTTAACTGGACCTTAAACTGTCAAAAGGCCTCTGACACCCTGAAAGAATCTATGTGCTCAGCTCCAGTTTTGAAAGCTCCTGATTATTCTAAGCAGTTCATTGTGCAGACTGATGCCTCTGAGCATTGTATATGAGCAGTTCTATCCCAAACCAATGATGATGGCCTTGACCAGCCTGTTGCTTTTATTAGCAGAAGGTTACTCCCCAGAGAGCAGCGTTGGAGTGCCATTGAGAGGGAGGCCTTTGCTGTGGTTTGGTTCCTGAAAAAGTTGAGACAATACCTGTTTGGTACTCACTTCACAGTTCAAATTGACCAAAGACCTCTCAGATGGCTTATGCAAGTGAAAGGAGAGAACCCTAAACTTTGAGGTGGCCCATAGCCCTACAGGGAATGGACTTTGTCGTGGAACACAGACCTGGGAATGCCCATGCCAATGCAGATGGCCTTTCCAGGTTCTTCCACTTAGAAAATGAAGGCTCTCTTGGGAAAGGTTAGGCTCATCCCCTTTCGTTTGGGGGGGCGGTTGTGTAAGAAAATGCCTCTGATGGCTTGGTTACCTCCTAACTTTTTGCCTTTTGTTGATGCTAGTTATGATTGAAAGTGTGCTGGGACACTGCTAAACAGGCCCCAGCACCAGTGTTCATTCCCTAAACTGTACCTTTTTCTCCACAATTGGCACAGCCCTGGCACACAGATAAGCCCTTTGTAAATGGTACTCCTCGTACCGAGGGCCCTGTGGCCAGGGAAGGTCTCTAAGGACTGCAGCATGTACTATGACACCCTGGGGACCCCTCACTCAGCACATACCCACTGCCTCACAGCTTGTGCGTGCTGGTGGGGAGAAAATTACTATGTCGACATGACACTCCCCTCAGAGTCAATTCACAATGAGAGAGTATATGGGAGAGAGGGGAAGGCAAATGAAGAACACAACCGTACTCAGCTCCCAAAATCACTACAAAATCACAACAGGGAGTACGGGGTTCTTTTAATGTAACGAGTGATGGATCAGTGGTGTATCAATTATAACACCAGATCCCTCGTGATCCTCAATTAGAGGTGAGGTATCAGTTAAATACTGTGCTGTGGAGGGTCTGGAGGACACGGTGGGGAACAAAAGGGGAGGGGAATTTCCTTTACAGACTAGGTGGTCTCACACCCTATATTGTGTCATGCTTCATCATATGACCACCTAGCCCCACCCAGGTAGGGCAGTGCCACCTGGGCGGACTCAACCTCACTGTTAAAGGAACAGGAGGGAGTGCGTAAATTAATTCTGGTTCTGGAAATAGAGGGATCCAGCTAAACTAAGGAAAAAAAAAACTAAACAGATACCTGTGTAAATATTTAATAAAAGGTTCTGTTTGATGTGGTTAAAAAGTGGAGATTGGGACACCTCTGTGAGAGCAAGGACTCACAGGGTCACCTATCTAGGAGGAAGGAGCCGACATGTTTCTGCCCTCAGTAATGAGCTCTGGAAAGTCTCAGGGCATTCATCAGGGCGAAGGATCCCTGCTACTCATGCTCAGTGTATGAATAACTGCGGAAAAAATTATAAAGATATCATAATATATAGGGGGGGCCTACCTTGCCAGGGAACTACCTGGGGGGGGGGCTGATGGAAATAAAACAGACCAACAATGAGAATAACATTGTGACACAGCAATGCACAGCAAACCACAGCACACGTGAAGCAGAAGTCATGCAGCAAACAGAATTACTGGTTGCATAAGGCATACATCATATAAAATATGGAAAAGAATCCCAACTGTGCGGAGGACAATAAAACTGGGACGAAAAGTAAGACATTCTTACCCTGTCCATAGAGGCTACTGGCCTCTGATGTCCTGACTCCCCTCAGAGTGCCATGCCCACAACACACTGCCTATGGGATAGGTAAGGCACCCCTCTAGCAGGCCTTTCAATCCTAAGGCAGGGTGCACTATACCACAGGTGAGGGCATAGTTGCATGAGCACTATGCCCCTACAGTGTCTAAGCCAATTTTTAGACATTGTAAGTGCAGGGTAGCCATAAAGAGTATATGGTCTGGGAGTTTGTCAAACACGAACTCCACCGTTCCATAATGGCTACACTGAATACTGGGAAGTTTGGTATCAAACTTCTCAGCACAACAAATCCATATTGATGCCAGTGTGGGATTTATTGATAAATGCACACAGAGGGCATCTTAGAGATGCCCCCTGTACACCAGTCCAACTACTAGTGCTAGGTTTACCAGTTTCTACCAGCCTGCCACATCCAGATGGGCTTCTGGCCACATGGGGTGAGTGCATTCGTCACTCTGTGGCCAGGAACAAAGCCTGTACTTGATGGAGGTGCTTAACACCTCCCCCTGCAGGAACTGTAACACCTGGCGGTGAGCCTCAAAGGCTCAAGCCTGGTGTTACAGTGCCCCAGGGCACTCCATCTAATGGAGATGCCCGCCCCTCCAGACGCAGTCCCCACTTTCAGCGGCAAGTCCGGAGGAGATAATGAGAAAAACAAGGAGGAGTCACCCACCAGTCAGGACAGCCCGTAAGGTGCCCTGAGCTGAGGTGACCCCTGCCTTAGGAAATCCTCCATCTTCTTTTGGAGGATTCCCCCCAATAGGATTGGGGATGTGCCCCCCTCCCCACAGTGAGTAGGCACAAAGAGGGTGTAGACATCCTCCGGGACAGTAGCCATTGGCTACTGCCCCCAGACCTAAACACACCCCTAAATTGAGTATTAAGGGCAACCCTGAACCCAGGAAATCAGGTTCCTGCAACCTGAAACAAGAAGGACTGCTGACCTGAAAGCCCCGCAGAGACAACGGAGACAACAACTGACTTTGCCCCAGCCCTACTGGCCTGTCTCCAGACTCAGAGAAACTGCACAGCGATGAATCCAGCAGGCCCAGTGACCTCTGAGGACTCACATAACTGATTTGCACCTAAAGGACCAAGAAACTCCAGAGGACAGCACCTCTGTCCAAAACTGCAACAAGGAAACCATCTTTAATGAGACTCCAGCTTCACTCCGGAAACGTGAGTCTCCACACTCTGCACCCTACGCCCCTGGCTCGTTTCCGGAAGAACCAACACCGCAGGGAGGACCCCCAGGCGACTCCAACAACGAGGACACCATAGTCGACCTCCCTGCACCCCCACAGAAACACCTGCTGAGAGGATCCAGAGGCTCCCCCTGACCGCGACTGCACGGTAACAATGGAACCCAAAGCATGGAAGAAGCACTGCACCCGCAGCCCCCAGGACCAAGAGGAACCAACTGCCGGTGCAGGACTGACCAGCAGGCAGACCTCATCCTAACCCAGTTGGTGGCTGGCCAGAGAAGCCCCATACGGCCCGGTCTGCATCGCCAGAATGACCCCCGGATGTCTCCATTGATTCCTATCTACAACCCGACACCTACTTTGCACACTGCACCCGGCCGCCCTTGTGCCGCTGAGGGTGTATTTAGTGTGCCTGTTTGGGACTCCCACAGTGCTCTACAAAACGGTATGCTCCCTGAGGATGCAGGTACTTATCTGCTAGCAGACTGGAACCAGAGCACCCCTGTTCTCCATAGGTGCCTATGCTATTTGGGCCCTACATTGACCTCTGCACCTGAACAGCCCTGTGTAGCTGGTGCTGGGTGTTTGGGGTTTACTTTAACCCCCAATGGTGGGCTGCCTATGCCCAGTAGACTGAATGTGTAAGTGTTTTACTTACTCAAGTAACTAACCAATACTTATCACCCCCAGGAACTGTTGATTTTTGTAGTGTCCAATTTTAAAAAAGCTTATTGCCATTTTTGCCAAAACTGTGTACATTAATACTGTTTTAATTCAAAGTTCCCTACATACCTGTGTGAAGTACCTTACAATTTATGTACGTACCTAAATTCTGAATCTTGTAGTTCTAAAATAAATTAAGAAAATAATATGTTTCTATATAAAAACCTATTGGCCTGGAGTTAAGTCTTTGAGTGTGTGTTCTCATTTATTGCCTGTGTGTGTACAACAGATGCTTAACACTAACCTCTGATAAGCCTACTGCTTGACCACACTACCACAAAATAGAGCATTAGTATTATTTAATATTGCCACTATCACCCTCTTAGGGGAACCCTTGGACTCTGTGCGCACTATCTCTCACTCATGTGATAATGACTATGAGAAGGAAAAGGGATAAAGTTTGTATTTCTCCATTGACTTACCATACTAATACCACTCAACGCTTACAGTTCTATTTTTTTCGAATCAGTTTTTAAACCCTTTCTCCACCCATTTATGTTATAATTTCACTTTACTTTTACTAGACAAATGAAGTGGATGGTGATGTGCTCCTTTTTGTGGGTCCTGGATGGCCTGGGATAAAAAATAGTTTGTTGATTAATATGGACTAGCTGTATGTTCAACTGATGGTATTAGAAAATCAGCAGTGGTCCTCATCCACAAAACTCATGGGGGCAGATTGTAAAGCCCCTAGATCCTCCTGGCACCACATTAACATAATTTCTTAAGCTAATGTGGTTTTAGGAAGGCATTTTTTCCACACAGGATTTACAAAGTGGCGCAATGCATGCATTGTGCCACTTTGCCCCCCATGCTCCACACAAAGCCTGCACCAGACATTTAATCAAGACATTCTTTGTGTTCATAGTGTTCTCCAGAAAGGAAGCACCCATAGATAAATGTGTCAGCTGTCTTCAGAAAGGCATGCTTCAAGTTGTGGAGGAGAGTCATGATTTCTGAGATGGACTTGGCAGTTAGCACCAAAAGTCTTTCATTAAATGTGTTTCTGAGCAAGCTGTTGAATCAAGATGTGATGAACTTAATCAGATACGGTTGTATATTGTGAGTGCGTGTATCATGCTGGAAATCAAAAGATGATTGTGGTATGGTCAGGAATGGCCATTTATCTTAAAGGGTGGCTTTTGGGGTTGCTGTGTTGGAGCATGAAGTTCAGGGTGTTTTATTTAGTTTGTGTTGGAAGTATGCCATGATAGGTAATTTGACAAGATAGGTAATTTTGCCACGCTTCACATTGTCCTGTCTGAGGAAATGGGCCATTAGTTGTGTGGTCTGCTATTCACTCTTGATTAGGAACCAAATACCCCATTGTAGCACTTGACTCTCTAAAGGTCGCAAAGCAGAGCAGTCAAAGGCCTCCTCACTGGTGGTAGTGTGGACTAGTAATCACCACCTGCTGGCACACAATAAAAACAATCAATAAATAATTGTCCAATCTTTGCTTTTTCATTGATTACATTCAGACTACTCAATACTATGCAGTAATTTACAAATATGCATGAGGCTGGTGGAAACACGTTCAGTAACATTACATTTGACACCTTGTAGAAGGCTGGCTCTCTACGTAGTGTGCAAAGCTAGGCATACTGTGTAAGGGGTCCAGGCAGCCACACGTTGGTTTACAGAGGTAAAAACTAGATCACCTAATGCTGTAATGTTTATGGCAGCTTGGTCGAGCAGTTAGGCAAAAAAGTTTGGAGAAATGCAAAGCATTTGTGGTACTCACAGTATCAATCATGTAACTCACACATTGCAAGGAATAACTCAGAACCAATTTATTGAAATACTTCAGATGTTTATGTAATTATTTAGACCAAGATTATCAAAATTAGTTCAGTACTTTTTGAGATATGGATTTTTGAATTTTAAGAAAAATAGGCGGTCATTCTGACCCTGGCGGTCAAAGACCGCCAGGGCGGAGGACCGCGGGAGCACCGCCGACAGGCCGGCGGTGCTCCAATGGGGATTCCGACCGCGGCGGTAAAGCCGCGGTCGGACCGGCAACACTGGCGGGCTCCCGCCAGTGTACCGCCGCCCCATTGAATCCTCCAAGGCGGCGCAGCTTGCTGCGCCGCCGAGGGGATTCCGACCCCCCCTACCGCCATCCAGATCCCGGCGGTCCGACCGCCGGGATCCGGATGGCAGTAGGGGGGGGCGCGGGGCCCCTGGGGGCCCCTGCAGTGCCCATGCCACTGGCATGGGCATTGCAGGGGCCCCCGTAAGAGGGCCCCTAAATGTATTTCACTGTCTGCTGCGCAGACAGTGAAATACGCGACGGGTGCAACTGCACCCGTCGCACAGCTTCCACTCCGCCGGCTCGATTCCGAGCCGGCTTCATCGTGGAAGCCTCTTTCCCGCTGGGCTGGCGGGCGGCCTGAAGGCGACCGCCCGCCAGCCCAGCGGGAAAGTCAGAATTACCGCCGCGGTCTTTCGACCGCGGAACGGTAACCTGACGGCGGGACTTTGGTGGGCGGCCTCCGCCGCCCGCCAAGGTCAGAATGAGGGCCATAGTCTTATTTTGTGTAATTATGCATCATAGGATTCAATAATAAGTCGTACAGTTGAGTTACCAAGTTGTTCTTTTGCACGATGGTCAAGGTCATCGGTGGGCACACAGTGGCAGCTGAACAAGTTCGAGCAGCTCCCGGTTCCAGTGGGAGCATTGATGAAAAGTCTCTGGAGCTGGTGCAGGGCCACTGCGAGGGACCACTTGGAAAACCACTGCACATGTAAGTTTAGAGGTGGTTCCTTTGGGTCTCCTTGGAGTGTCGAGGTCACAAGGGGTGAGGGACCCTCAGGGCACAACAGGTTCTTTGTTGTAGGGCCCAGAGTGGCCAGGTGCAGAGTGAATTGGTGAGCCAGGAACTGTGCGCAAGGATGCCCGTTGGAGCTGGAGTTACATTGGTTCAAGGGTCATTTGATGCACAATGGGGGAACTCTAGCTGGAGGTTTCTGGTGTTCCTGAAGTTCCTCAACTGGGGCTTCCTCCTGGTCCTTATTGAGCCCTGGGTTGGCTTGTTTTCCTGGTGTCTCTTGTCAGCTAACCAGTACCTAGGGTATTGACGTTGTTCGACCACTGAATGGTGTAGTGCCACCAAACTTGGTACACCTTTAGGGTCTGGCCTTGCAATTGTCAGTGTGTTGTTGGGCCTGGCTACAACTTCCAGTTTGGGTGTTAGCAGCCGGTTAGTGAAGTGACCCTCACTGGTTTGCTGATTTGTTCTTTGTTGCAGAGTGGTACCTCCACTCTGGAGGAACTTTATGGGCTATTGGCAAAGCCTGGAGGTCCTCTGGGGTTCCTGAGGTCAGTCCAGTGTCCAGCAGCTCTGCAGCTGCAATTGTTGGGGCCTGGGTGCAGCAGGCAGATTTTGGTGCCTTTTCTTTGTGCATTAGGTCCACAGTTCTAGTGCCTTTGTTCTTCTTTGTGCTGGTCTTCTTTGTGTCCTTTGAATCTGATTATCCAGTCTAGGAGGGTCCCACTAAATAGTATATTTAGTGGGCATTTTAGGGGGAACCTGGTAGTGTCCAATGGGATAATTACCCTTGGGTGGATATACCCACTATAGTGACCACTTCCTGTGGAAAGGGTCACTTCCTTATCCCTGATTCGCTATCTTCCTTCGATATAACATAGAGAAAAATGAAATGGTTTTGTCCACCTCATAGGCAACATCTTAGGTGGGGCCACTCATCCTACCCTTTGTGTGGTTTCCTGCCTTTGCTCCTGCCAAAAGTGTGGGTTTGCAAGGGCATTGACCATCTACTGTTAGCAGCAAGTCCTGGGCGTCAAGTTTCAAAGGCAAAAAGCCCTTTGAAGCTCACCGCCAGGGCAGTGCAGATTTCTGAGAGAGGAGGTGTTAGCTCCTCCACCCAGGAAGGGCATTGTTTTACAAACCAGAGAGACAGGGATCTCCACCAAGGTTTGTAGATTGAGGTGGTCATTCTGACCTTGGCGGTCTTTGACCGCCAGGGCGGAGGACCGCGGGAGCACCGCCGACAGGCCGGCGGTGCTCCAATGGGGATTCCGACCGCGGCGGTAAAGCCGCGGTCGGACCGGCACCACTGGCGGGCTCCCGCCAGTGTACCGCCGCCCCATTGAATCCTCCACGGCGGCGCAGCTTGCTGCACCGCCGCGGGGATTCCGACCCCCCCTACCGCCATCCAGATCCCGGCGGTCCGACCGCCGGGATCCGGATGGCGGTAGGGGGGGTCGCGGGGCCCCTGGGGGCCCCTGCAGTGCCCATGCCACTGGCATGGGCATTGCAGGGGCCCCCGTAAGAGGGCCCCTACATGTATTTCACTGTCTGCTGCGCAGACAGTGAAATACGCGACGGGTGCAACTGCACCCGTCGCACAGCTTCCACTCCGCCGGCTCGATTCCGAGCCGGCTTCATCGTGGAAGCCTCTTTCCCGCTGGGCTGGCGGGCGGTCTGAAGGCGACCGCCCGCCAGCCCAGCGGGAAAGTCAGAATTACCGCCGCGGTCTTTCGACCGCGTAACGGTAATCTGATGGCGGGACTTTGGCGGGCGGCCTCCGCCGCCCGCCAAGGTCAGAATGAGGGCCTGAGTGTCTAGAGGTGGCTGGCTGGATAGAACCAGTTAGCAACCATGACAGGGTAGTTAGCTTTTGCAGGGGACACCTTTAAGGAGACCCTTGGGCACATTTAGGGATAAATCCAATATTGATACCAGTTTGGATTTATCATTCTGACTTGTTTGATACCAAACAACTCAAGGTTTAGAGTAGCCATCATGTAGCTGGGAAACTCATGTTGACCAGTGTCCAGCACATGTATTGAAATGGCTACTCTGTTCACTCATTATGTCCCAGATTTGGCAAGAATACATTGGGGGCATAGTGCTCATGCAGATATACCCTCACATATAATATGGTGCACCCTGCCTTAGGGCTGTAAGGCCTGCCAGAGGGGTGTCTCACCCATAGTAAATGGAGTGTATGGTGGACAGGGCACACAGGCAGTGTGCTATGTTGAGTTTGCATTTTAGTATGCACCAGGACACTGAGGGCCATATTTATACTTTTTGAAAGAAAACTGCGCCAATGCAGTTTTGCGTCAAAAGTTTAACGATGGCTGACGCCATTTCTTAGCACCACCCGGGCATCAAATTTATACTTTGACGCTCCGCGGCGCAAACCACGGCGCAAACCACGGGTTAGAGTCATTTTTTGCTCATACCAATGAGCCATGCCGTAAAGAAAAACTACGTTAACGCGTCGCAAACATGATATGTGCCTTTTTTTGCCACAATAGCGTCAAAAAGCAGCGCAAACACTGCAAATTTTTACCAGCGATAGACTGTTGGCTGATGGGCGATACGCCCCTTCCATTATTTGCATTACCTCAATGTAATACTGCTCACCACTGAATGGCTATTGGCTAATATTTAATGGTGCTTAAAGAAACTATTGGCTTATATGTTTTTAACATTGTTTTGTTATGTATAGCACTTCAACATTGGTTTTTGTCATTTTAGTTGTTTGTTTTTATGATTCTCTTGATGATTATAGGGTTTGTCTGTTAGGTGTCACACAGATGCAAGAGAGTGACCTGTAGACACTAAGCATAATTTAAATTAACTGATTTAATTTGCTTAAAGAAATCATTTTCCAGTGAATAATTTAGGTCTTTACTGTGGTACATGTTTGGGTATCTATCCCTACTGGATATTTGTATTTTGGTTCTGTTTTCGTCCCTGGTCCAGTGGGGTTAAAGGGCTTCCCCTCTTGTTCTATTCCAAGAACAGGAAGGCAGCACTGCAGACTGGAGGTGTGAGTCCAGCACCGCAGGAGGCCCCGGACCACATGGAGGAGATGCTGGCAGCCATCATCCCTGAGGAGATTGTCACAGGGATTCAAGGACAGGACACCAACAACCTTTGCATCGGGTTACTCTGCCATGCCAAGGATGTTGGAAAAGCTAAGCCAGTCCAGGAGGGTAGGGTACAACATAAAACTGGAATGCTGTCACACAACAGCTGGTATTGTCACAACATGAACTAGGGCTCAATTTCCAGTCTCAGGCCATATCCACAAGTGGTATTTACCATTGACAACAGTTGCCACTACCACCTCTGCTGTGTTTGCAGGTCAAGTAGCCAATGGCAGTTATGTGCCCATGGATCAAACACACCCAAAATAGAAGGTTCAGGATGACAATGTTATCAAACTCCTGTAATTAATGAAAATGTGCAAATCCTTTCAAATGCTCACATCTATAGGCACTACAAACATCAGGTATTGTAATTAACATTATGAGGTACACAGCAGTAATTTTATACCCATGCTGCACATGTCAGGGTTTACCCTGTGCCTGTGTTACAATAGCTGCAATGCCACCATGCAACATCTGAAGTGTCATAGTGCCAAGACAACAGCATTGAGGGGGAGGACATATGTGTCTAGCTAGTGAAACACACCCGCACAGTCATAAGAGGAAATGGAACACTGCTAGGATGATCAGTGCACACATTCCCCAACATCATCAGTACACACTACCAGTGATGACACCCGTATCGTGCCATGCCAATGCTATACATAGTATATGCTAGGTCTCAGAAACATATAGGTAGATGTGAAATATCAGTGACTGGGTCAGTTCCAGATTGATAAGTGTGGTGCAAGTACCATCAGAACACCCACAGTCAGTGCAAGGCCACACCATGAAAATGAAGTAGACGAAGGGTTGAGTAGGACAAGAAGGTGTCAACATACAATTTGGACAGAACCTATACCTACAGGATGTGACGCAGACATTTCCCCAAACTGCCCACACTACATGGGGCATGCAGGTGGGGCATAGGCCTGGGAGAATGCTAATATTAATGACAGGAACAATGAACAGGAACCAAGATCACAATGTGCAACTAATAGGAAGTCAGGATCGTCACATTACAAATGCCTGTCCTGGACTTCCCTGATGACATGGATGACGAGCTGACAAACATTAGCCAGCAGACCCTCCAAGATGTACTTGGAACCCTCCAGACCCCACCTTCAGTCGTGAGGAGGAGCACAGAAGTAGCAGCCATCACAGAGGACCAACCCACCACCCCAATAGTACGACCTGCCAGCTCCAACCCAGCTGAGGACTTTGAGGACACTGGTACCACCTTTGAGAGGACTGTATTTGGAGTACAGTGGGAGCTGGCCAAAGAGGTGCGGGTGGGGATGCAAAATAAGGCAGCCAGGCTTGAGGGGATGTGTTTGTGCATGATGTCATCTGCAGAACAGGCAGCAGCCATGCAATCGCTAACATCCATCCTGCAAGGTCTAGAATGAACTGTAAAGGAATTCACTACCGCAGTAAGGGAGTTGCCACAACACCTCACACCCCAAACCTTTCACTGCGTGCACAAATGCAATCATGACCCCCTCAGGGCCGACCTGGCTGCCTACCACTGTGATGTAGGTGCTATGCTTAAGAACCAGCAGCTCCTCCTTGCTGCAGTACTGCCCTTAATAGCCCCACAGTTGGCAGCTACCGGGATTTCTAACTCCACGTCTTCAAACACTGAAGTGTGTGTTGCCCCTTCAAACCCACCACCACCAAGGGCAGAGGAGACGACACACACATCAGAAGATGAAGACGTGGAACAGATCACCTTCACACGTAGGAGTACCCAGTGGCAGAAGTCCATGCCACATGGGCACTGATATCCTAGGTCCTGTGCTTGTTAACATGCCAGTCTTGCAACAGCTGCTCACATGCACTGTTCTCCAGCACACTGTTTACCTTGACACTATGCTCTGTGATTGTCTCTCACTCCCTCATTGGCAAATCATGTTCCTCTGCACTGTATGACACTTCACCCCAGCATGTCGAATGACATGTCCCATTGCACTTGTGTAACATCGCAATAGTAGGCATCACACTAATTGACTCACCATCCTGGACTATGTAATTATTGCACTACAGCACTTTAAAATAAATAGCACTTACACAACCACTTTGTCTCTGTGTAATGTGACACATCAACTGTGTAGGAGATTAGTGATATATGTCACATGTTAATGGCCATAGAAAGTCAATACAACTGCGTTGAAAGATTGTGGGCTGATAACTGCACTGTGGTCTGGATTGTATCATCATCTCTGCTTCCTGAGCCTCATTTCTGAAGTAAATTGACAACTAACAGTATAATGCACTGTGGGACTGAAAAAGTCCGCTTCAAGGTATGCATAATCTGAAAATCAATGTGTCCAACATTCCCTTCACGACAATCTTTATGTATGTGACATCTGACAATAAACTTTCACCACACACACACCAGACAGCAGGAATGGATGTGTATGAGTGTATGGACAAATCTGTAACCTGGGAGTACAATGTAAGAAATGATAGGTGTGAGTTATGTATACAATACTACATAAGATTTTAACATCATCCAGATTTTCATGTTTCACATGAACATCAGGCTGCAGGCAGATGTATCACAGTGCCAAAGATTCTAAATCAGGTCTCTAACGCTGACAGATTTAAAACACACATCCAAACTTCACAACACATTGGGAACCATAGTAACCTTGAGTGGTGGGTGCAATGGATGGCAGATGCTTTGGGAAGTAGCTGTGGTGTAGCTGCCAATGTGACTGCACATTGGGAATTGTGAATAACTATGTCAATAATGGGATTTGGTTGCAGGATAGTACAATAATACAAATACTAAATTGACACTGTTCACCTATGCCAAGGCCCGGATCCCCAAGCATATGACACATACTGTAAAGGAGTACCTAAATATTTATTTAACTTTAAAAAAGAACAAGAAAACTAGGAGAAACACCATAACTAACCTAACCTAACCTAACTACACATTACCTACAACTGGCCCTGCCTACCCTAATCTAAACTTACTTATCACATTTAACTAAACACTCTAAACATCAACCCCCCATCCCTCTTAAATGACGGGACACATGTAGGACAACATATACTAACCTACCTTAACCTAAACAATTCTTTTTGCATTTTTGTTTTTTTTATTTTTTATTTTTTATAAAACACATAAACCCCAACATCATCTCCCACCAACCCACCCACAAAAATAACACATGTAATAATATAACCCCCTTCACCCCAACCCACGTATACTAACTAAACTAACAGCCTACTCTAACCTACACTAAGCCCCCTAAACCCACTACATATAAGACCCAGGAAAGAGGAGGGAGGGGAGGGAATCATGGCTGAGGGTCTCAAAGTCACAAATTTGCCCTCCGCAGGATCTTCTTTATACCCCGCAGTCTCCTGCTATTGCGGGACACCTCCTGCTGCAGCCTGTCAATCCTGCGCAACATCTGTTGCATGTCACGTCTCATTTGTTGAAATTCGGCATTGTCTATCACTGCAGGTGGGGTTGTCTGTGTGTCACTAGTGGATGGTACTGCTGGTGACGGTGCGGTGCTTGGAGGGGGAGGTGCAGGTGCTGCTGTCTGTGGGCCTGGAGCTGATGAGGTAGACGGACCTGCAACAGTGGCTGTCATCCTTTGTGGGACTGTGGTCTGACCGGTTGTGCTGGTGGTGGTTGCTGTTGTGGGCAAGGATGGCCCCCCCTTGGGCAAATAGCCCTCCAGACCCCTGTGGCTCTCTCATGGCGATAATGCCGTGCCATATTGCGGAACCCAGACTCCACATCTAGTATGTGGCGGTAACGCATCGCCCGCCTCTGGAATTCCCTGATCTGATGGGCATTCATGTTAGCAGCTGTCAAAATAGAGAAAGCCAAACATTAGTGACATTTTTGTGTGATACATCTACAGATGATAATCTAACACTTCCTCAAAATTAGCTTAAACAGTCCAAATCACAGTACGGATCATAGAATGTCCCTGAGGAATGACAGGCCAATGCAGCCTACACATCTACTATCTAACAGCACAGCAATGCTCATAAAGGTGTGTACCAACTTAAATGATCTGTGCATCATTGTACTGCCATTAGTCACATAACAAATGCTGCAAGTACTCCACATGTGACAGGCCAACTAATAACTATATTCTGGATGACAATCAAGGCCCACCAGATCTGTGATTTATAAATGGAATTTCCTAGACGGTATGCAGTTGCTAATCATGAGGGGGTATCCTAGGTTGGAACAAATGAATGTTGGAATTAAATGTCTGTCTTCTACACTGGGATCCTCACACCTAGGTACACATATTTCCTAACCCTAACCCTGTGCCTCAGGGGGTGATGGACATGTGATCAGTGTAGGGAAAGGTGCGGAATACATTGTAACGCAAAGGGTTAATTAGTCTGAGCAGTGTAGATGAGCTTGATGCCTGCAGAAACCTGAAACATACGTGGAAAAGTCCACAATGTCACTTTCAAGCTTGTTTTCCAACATTCCATAGATAAAATTATCCACAGCTGCATGTGAAAGAAGCAGGAAGCGTGGGAGAGGGACGCGAAGGTCGTCCTAACCCTGAGAAAGGGAGTCCAGGAAAAGGGTGTAAAAATAATGGCTAGTGAACAACAGAGCAGCCAAAGGACATGTGCTGATAACATAGCTAGAAGATGCGAGAAAGAGATAGAATCCAAGCTTCAGGTTATTTAAGCACTGAAGCGCGGGTGAGGGGATTGAAGCTCGCCAACGGAGTTGTGCAAGCTGCCATCGCCCACATCTCTGCCTCCCTGGCTGTGCTGTTCTTAGACCGCGACGCTCGAGGGGGAGAGAAGTTCGAGCAGGCGGGAGAGGGCTTCCCAGCATTGTGGATAAAGTTAAGTTCCACCCAGAATGAACAGCCTTTGTTTCTCTGCTTTATTCTGTTTGATTAACATACGTGCGCTATGTTTATATTCTGATGTATTCTGCTCATTTATATTTGCTTTTTCCTTGAACGTCTTAATGTGAATATGATGCAGTAGCTGAAAGATGCACTTCGTAGGCAGTCAACCAATGCAGTTTTCCTATTAGTGAACTCTTTGCTCACATATAAATAGATGCTCTCTGTTGCTATTTTTCATTCTACTTTGTTGATGTGCCAAACGCATATATTTACTGAAAATTCTATTAAAGCTGAGTTGTGAACATTATTGGTGTATGGTCCTTCATTGAGCGTCCTTATTGACTTATATCGATCAGATCAGGTGTCTTTCAATCACCTGGATAAGACAACATGCAACACATACTTTCAAACATCAAGGACAGCCAGGAAGCTTTGGACAGATGTCATGGGTTGGACAATCACATCCACATTTATGTTCCTAATTGTGGGCATTTATCAACATCATTTGATCTTACTAATACCTTTCCAAAAACAAGCACATCAATGCAAGCACCCATCTGGGCTTCGGCTGCATGCACACCTATGACATTGTACTCAAGTGCCACATAAACGTAGCACGATATGTGGGGATAGATGCTGCTAGGAAGTCAAACATACAGTCCTAAAAGTACATTAGTTAACAGGGAGGCTAAAGTCTGTGGGTGATACTTCGGCATCACTGGTCTGTGTGAATCAGGGTATGACTTGCTGTCTAAATCATGAAAATGGCAACCTCCACATTTATCATTGGCATAAATGTAGCAACAAATATCACCCGGTTCACCTGCCCATGCCTATAGCACAGGACTAGAATCCCAAAATCTGACTCTCCGCCGCTGATTGTCCAACTCAAACATGAAACAAAATGTCAAACTCCAGGCAAATCACATATCAGATCATGTGCCAGCACATCATACCTTGCATTGTGTCCAACACACAGGAGTCAATCACACAACAGCTGCAAACACAACAAAGAACTCACATATCAACACTTACTGGATGGAAGGGTGAAATGTGCTCAATGTCTGCTCACTGTACAAACCTTTGAATAACAAATCACTGTGTGTGACATGTTATATGATAGACTAGCACCTCAGGCAAGTAGACACCCCAACAAACATACTACTGCAAACAGGCATTGACACTGTCACTCCAGTGAGTGATAGACACACATATGCACGAATGCATTGACCCTAACAATCATGTGGTGCCAAACATGATTACTCCATTTTGTGCAAATTTATTTCTAGATCTTCATTTGATGTTATGAGAGACATGCGAAGCCACATTGCAGGCGCACTGCAATAACACTCACTCAGGTATTGTGGCTTGTGCATCAAGAGGCAATGAGTTACTGTGTGATGCCCATGTGGGTTGAGGTTAGTTCAGGAATTATTGTGCTTTCTATGGTCCATTATATGTGGGCCTGTGTTGTCTGTAGGTCACATATGCCACATTGCCAGTGTACCCAGAGCCGTATATGACCCCTTTGACACCATTATGGCAGGGATCCTGTGTGTTACTTGAAGACAATCTTACGCTAAACATGGATTGGCCATTTTAAATAAATACATGCTGACAGTGTCTAATTTGATCATCCGTGACAGAATGCATGGGCACAGGTGGAGTCATTGCACCTGAAATGTGTTACTCAGGGCCCTGTGTACCTATATCAGGTATTGTAGATCACAGTTAGCCACATTCATTATCTTACATTTGCCAAGTTGGGTGATCTGTGGTTATACAACAAACTGACACTGTCCCCTAATTGAAACATGGTTTAGCAAATGTCCTACTGTGGCAATCTTTATGAGGTAGATCTCAATTTGTATGCACCTTGGGAATGGCAGCAGTCACAGGTATGCTGGTCTGCTGATCTTAGCATACACCTACATCTGTGACAGCCTTCATATTGAGAAGTTAACATTGTACAAATGCTGCAATAGATCAGCAGGGGTGTACCAAACGTAAACTACCAAACTATTTTGTCACTTTAAATGTATGATGGAAGCATTCAGGCGTCCCTTGCACAACATCATGTAAATCAATAATTTGTTACCATGTATTCACAAAGTTCTGGGATCCCATGATGACCCATTAACTTATGAAAATTGCTTGGCTATAAAGTGACACAGATAGCAAATGCATCAGCTCTGGACCAGCAATTGTGCCCAAGGAAAAATAAAACTCACAGGAACAATGAACATAGGGCCAGATCACATTTTTTTATGTGTATCAATTGCTTCATGTGTTTACGCTACAGCTATGGACAGTAGCACCAAACATTTAGAAATGATCAAGTGTGCATTACTTTGGCATCCATAATTAATTTAAATGCTGCACAAGCCAAGTCAAAATATCAGCCTAAGATATTACCAGAGCTTAGGAAGATCTTTGTACGTATGGCCATGAATACAGTTCAGACATGTATTCAAAATAATTGGGGAGTACATTCATTCCTTGCCTTAGCATGTGAAATACATCTCATTCCTGGTACACTCACAGGCCATGAATAAAACAATTGTTTGTGCCACTTTACCATCATCTATTGATGTCAAAGCAGCACTAATCTACAAGATCAAGTTGTCTTTTGAAAGTTTGTGCAGCTTTTGCGTCAACAAATGACGGTAATACGTAGCAAATATCGTATAAATCAGGGCCACTGTATGTTCAACTTGCATTCCACATGTCCACAAACATTGCATGCAGCATGTCACCAAATCTACTACTGTCAGAGCATTTTACTGTACACATTAGTCTGATTTGTACTCACCAACAGGGCCACCAACCACCACACCCAGGTGGTCCAGCAGGTCTTGCTCTCTGGCCACAAGGTCAGCCCAGCGATGTTTGAGTTTGTGGTCGTTGCACTGGCTGTTGAACACTCTCTTATGTTGGAACACCACCTTGGACCACCTGAGCCTCCTTGCCTCAGTGTGATACCCCTGTATCACCCTGCCACCAGCCTCTAACATCAGGGGGAGGAAGTGGCATACCAGCCAAATGAAAGCCCCCTGCTCCTCCACCCATTCTCCTCAGACGTGGCCTGCCCAACATCACAAAAAAGAATAGGGATGGGTAGGGGAAAAGAGAGAAATACAGGGAAAGGAGGTATGAAAATGAAACTTAAATAACCCACAAACAGCCCAACAATACCCCAAATAACAATACCCACTACACACTCCCAACAGTACAAAGACAAACTTTGAGACAAAAAATTACAAAAACACACTTACACTGAATTACTGAGACAATTACAAATACAACAGATGACAATTGAAATGTCACACAGGAGACAAAAGCAGAATTTGGACAGACACAACACTCAACACAGCCACACAGTCTAGAAGAATCACAGACTGCAAAGTGAAAGTGAAAGTAATCCACTGTACCATTTCTGTAAACAGGATTTTCTATTACATCACTTCCTGTGTCAAATGCAGTGCGTTTTTATCATGATGCGTGAAATATTTATGACGCTTACGGGCTTTGCATCAATTGTTTTTTATGCATATGCTTTAAAATTACCCTGCATTCAAAGATCAATATATTTTTCATGGATATCCTATTTCATGGGGTGCAGTGTTGGAATTAACACTAGGGTCCAATCGATGTATGATGGCTGTGAGCGTCATTTTTTAACACATATGCAGCATATTTTGATGCATATGCATCTTTTTTGATGGGTTTGCATCAAAATATCTGTCTTTAACTATGTCTGTGTCATTTTTCTCATTTTTAGCATACATGAAAGCTATAACTATAGAAAGATAAGCTGTTAGGGCCTGCTGTGTGTGCTCTAGTGTTTGGGCACATGTGGCAGACCAAACTACTGCGGACCATAATACCCATGTTTTTGTGCCGGATTAGCACTCTTAACTGATGCAACAGCAACCCAATAATTTGGAATTCAAATTGGTATTCCCTAGTTTGAGCAGGTGGTGTGTCAATAGAGGATAGCAAGCCTACGCAACTTTAAAAATTCACTCATGACCTGTGTGTTTATGTCTGTGCATTGGCTATTGCAATTGTTGTAGTGGCTCTGTGTGAACGTCACAAGGATTTTTTTGCATAATGTGCATGCATGAATGTGTTATAATTGTGTATAACCATCAGATGCCATTCATTGAGGTACATCAGTCATGAGATGTGTTTGTTATATCTGTTGCATCTTATGCTGTGTGTACTTCCTTGACTTTGGGGACAAAACATTTCCCATGACGAACTATACACAGGATAGTTAGAGGATGGTTGATAATGGCTATATCAGAAATGTAACCCATCACATTTAATGAAATGTTGAACACCACCCCATGGTCACTTGTGTGTATACTACCCATGAGTCAGGAATTTGAACATGCTAGGTAGGTACAGTGTTTGTGACACCGACTCTCAAATCCAATCCTAAAATTGTTATGTACACCACAGTTTGAGTCATGTAAATGACCTATGTTTCTCCTGTGGCTGTGGAGGACCAGCAGACCATGCTGCATGTGTTCACATATTTCCAGTGGTTCAGTGCAGAAAGGTGTCCAGTTCAAGTGTGTGGCCATGTGTACCCTGTGTCAGTATTGGCCTCCATGTTGTCACAGTTACGTTCAGGTCTAGTCATGAGTCTGTGGAGCCATTCCCTGAATTAACAGAGTATCCTTCAAAGCAGGTTTGCCCTAAAGCCAAAGAACTACTAACGGCACACATGGGGATAGTCCAGCTATGGCACTACAGAACTTTAATAAGGCAGATGACAGGGCAACCTTGGTGTGCTTAATACATATTTGGATCAGTAGTTTGAAACAGGCAGGTTTCATCACAACATTTGTACACAGGGTGGCATCTAGAATTCCCACTGCAACAGGGAACATCAGTGTCTCTGTGCTGATTACTGTCACAGCTAGTCATCACGCAAGCCCAATCAAAAGGTGGTGGCAGAAGTGAATCTGTGTGTGGACCGTCAGGGCACAATCATGTTTTGTCCTTACATACACATTGGCAATCCTTGTTTGTTGTGCTGGAGGCACCATACTAAATCTATGCATACAGCCATAGCACACTGTCACTGTTTGGCACTAATGAATACATGCAAAACCAGGAAAGGGATGGGGCTGGATTAGGCAATTGGAAAACATGTCCCAGAATAGAATACGATAAGGAAACTGATTAAACTATACTATATATTTGAGGATTCATCGCAGACCTACCAGACACAATACCTCATGAGGAAAGAGAGGCCATGGAAAGCAACCATGAGACAAATGTAGCCTATGGTTAATACAAAGACAGGAACCAGTCAGGCTAGTTGGATGCAGGCTCTGTCAGGAACAAACATGAACAAGGCAAATACACAGTGAGCAGACTCGGACTGGGAAAAGCTGGAACAACACTGTGGGAACTAAAAACTATATTTGTGCTGCGATCTGCAATGTTACACAATTCCCCAAGGGCTCTGTTACACAAGTGATTTGTACACCAATGCACAACAAGGAGATTCAGAAAATGGCAGCTTCTAAGTAGTTCCAGGAAGCAGCAATGGCAGGGCAGGTTCAAATGGCTGGTCTGCGTGGAAGTGCTCACAGGTGTGTGCAGCTTCGGTCTCTCACAAGTCCTGGAGTTAAGAATCAAGTTCAAAGGGCCAACTGGACCTTTCAGATGGGAAGCAATGGACAGCTGATTACAGGTCCTACAGACTACCAGGCAGTGCATTATCGGACCTGAAGTCCATGCAGACTAATGAATTATGTGTTGGAAAATGGGTTATTGGTAAGGGCAGGTAAGTACCTACACTTAGCAATAGGCCACAAACCTCCACTTAGGTCCAGTTAGGTCTCAGTAAATTAAACCCAGCTCAACCCTTGGTAGCTTGGCAATGAGCGACAAGGCTTAACTTAGGAGACAGAGTGTAAAGCATTCAAGCATCACAAAACAGTAATTCAATAAAACACAGGAAACAGTATAAAATATATATATATATATATATATATATATATATAATAGATTATATTTTTATCTTTAAAATGACACAAAAATGAATAAGATCGGATAAGGGGAACCGGAGATATGAATTTTTAAAGATTTCTTTTTTTTTTAGTGCCTAGAAACAAAAAGCGCCAATCGGGTCATCTGGTTGCTCCTCGACCGGGGCAAAGTCAAAGTTTAAGGCCGACCGCGATAGAGCCTGGCTCGGCTACAGGCCGCGGGAGGCCTCGGCCAAAAGTTTACCTTCGCTCTTAGTCGTTTTTCTGAAGATTTTCTTCAGCGGGATGAACCTGCCAGTCCAATCCAACCTCCTGGAACCCTTCTCCAGATACGCATCACGGGAATCCTCGGTGGAGATTTTTGCCTTCGGACTTAGTCGTTTTTTCGAGGTGAAAATCCTTCGACCTAGGTGAACCTGGATCTTGATCCGACGTCCTTGGAGCCCTCCTCGGATACGCTGGCTGTGAGGTCCCGGTTAACTTTGTACGTTCGGACTTAGTCTATTTTTTGGAGATTTTCTTCACTGAGATGAACCCGCAAATCAGGCCAGGTCACGGTTGAGGCAAGCCGGCTAGAGTTGCCGCGGCGGGTCGGTCCCTCTATGGAACTTTTTTTCAAAAGTTCTCCAAACTTCTCCAAACTTCTGGGTCTTCTCTCACATGTTCTTTTAAGGTTCTTTTGGGGTCCACAGCTCACCTCAAGGGTCCAGAACGCACCTGGCACAAACTCCTTTTTGGCCACTGGGCAGTGGTCAGCTGGTTGATTTCTTCAGGAGTTGGTGCAGGGGACTCTGGTTACCAATTTTTCACCTGTAGCAAACAGGGAGTCCCTCCTTGAACCAGTTGAAGCCAGGCAAAGTCCTTCTTGTGGTGAAGCCCAAGTGTGCAGCTGGTGCCGTCCTTCTGAGTGCAGGTTCCAGGTGCAGGACAGGGGTCCAGCAGGGCAGTCCTTCTTCTTCTTTGGTTCTTCCTTGTTGGAATCTGATGGGGATCTGAGGTGTGGGTGCAGATCTGCCAGTTTTATCCTTGCTCCTGGGTGAAAAACAGGGGGGTCCTGATTCTCCAATCAGGTGCAGGGTCCTTCCCCCTGTGATGACCACTTCATGGGAAGTGTGGCAATAATCAATCCCAGGAGGCAAAATTCTTCAAAAAGTCATCATGGTCGAAAATGATTTTTGGAGGTTACTTCTGGCTGAGCCCACCCACTGGTGTGGCTAAAAATCATAAACACACCCCTCTCCTGCCCTCTCCTAATCTGGGGTTGCAGGATGTGTGGGTGTTGCTGGGTTGCTCCAAATGTCCTTCTCTGCCTTTGTAGACCAGTTTGGCAGCCCTCCCCCTTCCTGCCTCACCATCTGCTGAGAGGAAATTCCCTCCCACAGGCACATCTCTTTGTGTGAAGCCAGGCCACTCCACACCTCATCATCAAGGCAGCCTGGCCAGGCTGCCAGAGGCTGGCCAATCAGGGCACAGCAGCAAAAACAATGCAGGGTTGAAATTGGCAACTTTTCAGGTAAAGTTTAAAACTCTTTTCCTGAACATGTTATATTAAATCCCACAACTGGAAGTTGTGGGATTTATTATAACAATTAATTTGATTCCAAACTCTTTGTATCTGTCATTTAAGGGGGCTTCAAAAATTTAAATAAAGTCTCCCCATTCTAGCCTATGAAGGCCATTCTCTACAATGAGGGAAAACCGAATTTGGCTGTTTTTACCTCACCAGACCTTATAAAACTACTTTTATAAGGTCCCTGCTTATAGTTACATGGCACCCAGCCCTCCTTAGGGGCACATAGGGCACACCTTAGGGGTGAGATATATGTAAAAATAAGGTAGTTTAAGACGTTGGAACTACTTTTAATTCCAAAGTCGAATTTACATATAACTTTAATTTAAAAGCAGCCAGCAAGGCAGGCCTGCCTTTAAAATAACACTGGGCACCTCAGCAGTGCCACCTATGCTGTGGTCCCTAAACCTACATGCCCTACCATATACTATGGACTTATAGGTAGGTTAACTTAGCCAATTATAATTAGCCTAATTTGCATATCCACTTTACACAGAGCACTGGCCCTGGAACTGGTAAGCAGTACCCAGGGCACAGCCAAGAGTCAGTAACCACCAGTACCTGTCCAAAAAGTGCGGGGGTGACCAGGGCAAAAAGGAGGACTTTCCTACACTCTGACTATGGCATGCCATACTGAAGAGGGAAGCACACAGGAGTCAGAATGGGAGTCTGGATGTGTGTAGATGGAAGTTATCGGGGTAAAGATAGTCCATTTACAGGGCCCCCTAGAGAAAGGTGGGCAGAGACTGAAAACATGGCAGTGGCAGGACTTATTACCTGGGATGGACTGCGCAGGACATGTCTTGTGAGTAATGCTTGTCATACCTGGGGCACTCCGGCTATACATTTTCTGCTTAGATGACTCCTTGTCACACATGCTCCTTGCAAAGATAGCTGATGTCACACTTACTGCTGTCAAGGGTTTGGTCACACATTCCTGTTACCAATGCAATAGCACAACCACAGCCTCATGTATGAAACACTTTTTTACCTTATGATTGATGGTGCCTTAGTTGTGTATCATGTGCTGCAATGAACCATGTTGGCAACATGGATGTGTGTCATAGCTGTGGTCCTCTGATATTGCCCTTCAAATGTGAAATAGACAGTACATATGTCATTTACACTGTGTGTGATGTTGGCTGTACATTCATACCCATCAAATGTGATGTGGCTTTTTCAGTATCCTATTCTGTATTTCTGCAATGCTCCCTGAGGCTAAACTCTGATTATGATTCCTAGGGGTCATGTGATGCATATAAATTATCCAGAGCATGATTGAGTGATGAAGGTAGGTGTTTAATTACATATGATAACAAAATGGTGATGGTGACTATAGTTAGAAGAAGTTTTGTACAATGTTTTGTCTCCAACGCAATCCTGCTGCAGTGTTTGGATGGTCCCCCTCATGTTCAAGTACAGCATCCTCCTCTTCAGGCATTTGTAGGTCTGGTTCATAGAGGGGAATGTTCCTGCTTACACAAATGTTGTGTAGGATGGCACAAGTCAGAATGATCTTGCAGACCATTTCAGGTGAATATAGGAGGCTGCCTCCGGTGATGTCGAGGCACCGGAATCTGGACTTCAGGATGCCAAATGTTCTCTCTACTATGGTGCATCTCCTCCGATGTGCCTCATTATAGGCACGCTCTGATGGTGTGCTTGGGTTGGCAAATGGGGTCATGAACCATGGCTGGATCCCGTAACCCTGATCAGCTGAAAGAGAAAATGAGTGTAAATATTTGGATGTTGGTTGCACCTTGATTATCACTTTGCATGGCAGTTGTTATCTTGTGTCGTCTGTGACTCATCTGTGTTTGTGTTATTGTGTGGGATCCTAGGCTTCTAGGATGGTCTTTCTGCATTAGTTTGTTCAATAATCAAAACTGCTGTTTGACAGATTGACCTGATATCAGCGGTATATTTGTAAACGTGCAGCTCATTGTGTATCTCCCATGCATTATGTCATGTGAAAGATGTGTCCATGTGCCTTCTCTGGAGGTGACATGATACTTCCACACACATAATTGATTCCACTGTGGTGGTAACACAGTTGCACTATATGGCCTGCACATCCCATCCAATTCAACATATGTAATAGCATGTGAAAAACAACAGTGAGGCCCTTTGATTTGGCTAGGTGACAATGTTCAACATATCTCCATTAGGTGACAGTACTGAAGTGTTCACAATTGTCAATGCACAAATATCCAATGTGTGACAAGTTCTATGCAGACCTATTTTTGTGCCCTAACTGAGTTGGCTCATGTGCAAACGTGTACCTACACTACTGAACGTGGTCCAGATAAGCTGGTTAACTTGGTTGTGGGCGTGAAGGTTTAAGTGTCAGAAGGTCCATGTGCCTGTACATCTGTTATGTATATGTTTAATTTTCTCAAACCTTATGTGTAGAAGTGTTCACTTTGCAATATTGTCACATCAAGATGTGCTCAGTCCACTTCCTTATTGGTAGCGGGCAATGTAACCCCAGGAGTGATGTGAGATGTTGGTACAGCCTCAATGATTCCATGTCACCTTCCTTAGAGTCAGCATCATCATGCTATGTGTCTCATGGTGTTTGACCTGCAGCAAAACACATCACACACCCCTTACACAGTACGTATTGCTTGGAAGGGTGTGTGATTGAGTGATATAGATGTGATATTGGAAGATTCATCTTCCAAGTTGTACTGCCAGTTAAGGCCATGTCATTGTCACTGTGTGGTTTTAAATTGGTCCCGTGTGGCTCTAGAATGGCATCTGTTTTTATTTGCATCTGTCACTTGTCCATAGGTGTGTATCCCATTGGGTCAGGATATCAAACCTGATTAGCAGTGTTACAACCTCAGTGTCTTCTTGGCCACGTGTCAATGTAGTGGTGTATGTGTTGTGTGTTCTACAGGGTTGCTGTGCAGTGTGTATATAACTAGGTTTATGTACTTACCAACAAGTAGGCCATTTCCCTATCATCCATCCTGGAAGTGTTAATTGATGGTGTAAGTGGCGGAAGATGAATGAATCATGTACACTCCCAGGATACTTTGCCACAATGTTGGTGATCAATCCCTGGTGATCCACAATGGCCTGCACATTGATGGAGTGTGTGTGCTTCCTATTGCGTTATAGATGCTCGGTTGCAGCAGGTTGCACAATCCTGATATGTGTGCAGTCAATGGCACCAAGCAAGTGTGGGAAGCCATTGATTTGATAGAAGCCGTGTTTGGCATCCTGCTGCTTCTGCTGTGTGTTGGGGAAGCTGATGTGGCGGGGTGTGAGGGAGATGATGGCATCCAGTAACTTGGGAAGGAAGGCAGAGAATGAGGGCTGTGAGATCTCGGCAACCAGGGCACCAGTGGTTTGAAAAGAGCCACTTGCCAACATGTGCAGGACAGCTAGCAGCTTGGTCTCTGGTGGAATGATGTGGGGTGTCTGCAAGCTGGGTGCCAACTGTGGCTCAATGTGGCGCAGTAGCTGCTATATGGCTTGCCAGTTTAGTCTGTACCTCTGGATGATGTCATATTCCCTGAGGCCCTGAAGGGTTGTCCTGGTCCGGAATATCCTCTCCTGCCTTCGGCGTTGCCTTTGGGGTCCCTGTTGGTGTGGTGCTAGCTGCTGCTGTTGCTCCTGTGCTCTGCGTCTTCATGTATGCTGGATGAGTAGCACCTCCATGTCTTCCTTTTGGAGCTCTGATGTTGCTACTGTGGGTTTTAAGTACTGCCGTGTTTGCCCCATTTTAACACCTGCACTGACCCAGGCATGAATTTTTGACACAAATTGGGATTTGTGCCATTTTCCGACTCTACCTCCCAGCCGTGCGTAATTTTTGCGTGGTAGGACGAACATGGCACACGGGGGTTTAAGTCATTTTTTGGGCGGGAATGCCTACCTTGCATGTCATTAACGCAAGGTGGTTTCATACATCCAGAAAATGATGCACACTGAGATATTTTGACGTTAGCGGGTCTAGCGTCATAGTATAAATATGGTCTTAGTTTAGCGCCAAATTTGCCTTAAAAAAAGTGACGCAAATCTGGCGCAACCAGAGTATAAATATGGGCCTGATAGTGCAATGACAGTGCTGGAGGCACCCTGATGCATGGCCCTTGAGGGTGGCATAATCAGTGCTGCTGCCCTCAGGGGCCTACCCATAGTACACCATGCCCTGGCTCCCTAGGTATCCATTTACTAGGGACTTATAGTGGTAGTTAAGGGTGTATCCTATTGTGCCAATGTGTCACAACAGGTTTAGGGAAAGAGGTCTGGCCCAGGGATCCTGGTTAGCAGGGGGCCTGGCCACTACAATTTCTAGGCTACATCAAAAATCAGGCAACAAGTTGGTGCTAACCATGTCAAAAAGAGGCCTTTTCTCACACCCCTAGAGTGTCATGACCCCAGAATTCACTTTCCCCCTTTCTGTACAATATAGCACATAACAATATGTGAGAGGGTCAGCTTAGGTCAGGTCAGTGTTACCACACTCCAAGACTTGAATCACGTCACAGCAATACTTAATTCCATCACTGACCTCAGTAATCATAATCCCTTCACACTTATTATGAATAGTTAAGCATTTTAATTGTGTGCCCACCTTGTCAGTAATAAAGCATGACATCCTCTTCTGCATATATTATGAGTAATAAGGCATTGCAATAAAGTGTTCATGTCATCATTAATAAATCATTGCAGACTCTCAGGAACATGAATTACTGTCAGCATTGATAATCTTTTAAATAAAGGATTGTTTTTAACATCTTTGAATACAGCATTCCTTAAGACCATGATGAACAATACTTTCACATAAAGCATTGTCAAACAATCTAAAATAAATAAAGAATTAAACAATTGCTCAGCCATTTGTGAATAACACATTTAAATTAACCATTTTGAAACATACCATGTCTCTGTGTTTTCCTTAAAAACCTTTAGGACACAGAACTTGCAGTGATAGACAGAGCCCCTAGAAAACACTATGCTTTCAGCTGTAGACCTCCAGCTCCAACCTGAGAAGTGCTTGAAACCAACCAAAAAAGCTGTGAGTGGTCCCCATTTCTTTGACCCCCTCTATCTTTGGTCTCCTTTGCAAATACTTGGGGCTTCCTCTTCATATAGGAGATGCTGCACTTTTACAGCATCCCAGCTCCATTTTACCATCCTTGAAGGGGCCTCTGATTTCTGTGGCCACCACTAACAATACCAAAATGCTTGTCAGATTTGAGCTTCTGGGGTATTATAGGGCTCTTCCTTGGGAGCATGAATATTTTAGTAGCGACTTTCCTTTGTTGCACCGCATGGTGTGTTCTTTTACTTTGCTCTTTTTTTAATCTTGGGAGTGCCAGGTCCCACTCAGGCACCCCAAATGCTCCCAACATTGGGGGCAGCCCTTGGAGCCTGACCCTGGCTGCCCCACCAACTCCCACATGGCAGCCTCTCTCCTGATGCTCTGTTTTCCCCATCCCCACTCCGATGGGCAGGGCATTCATGATTATCATGGCTGCCCATTACCCCCAGACATGGGCATGGGGGGGTGGGTCAGGTATACTGCCGATGAGTAGAATGTGGTGGCATTTCCCATCATTCTTGAGGCTGTTGGGGGGCAGGAAGTTGGATCCCATGCCCCTCCACTCTCTCACCTTTGGGGGAGCATGACAGAGTTGCCATCATTTTTTAGGCATTGGAGACCTGGAGTTGGGGTCCCGGGCCCCCTAATTCATGAACCAGCCTGGGAATTGGTGTCTGGAAGCCTCCCTAGCTCTGCAGAAGAGGACCCATGAATGCCCCCTCCGTGGATTTAAGATTCTAATAGGCTCCTTGTGATGAACCCGGTGTCCTGGCCCACCGTAGGGGTACTGAGCAACTTTGTAGTCCATCTCCATTCTCTCCGTGACTGAGCTGGGGGGGTCACAGGCCAAACCCCTCTCCTGTTCATATGTCAGACCCTGTGGGGCATTTTGGTGTTCTTTAGGGCTCGTTCTGCTCCTGCTGACAAACCCTTGACCCCAGGAGTAAATTGCATAAGTCTCCTAGCTTCTAAGTTGTCAAACTCTGATAGAAGCTGCTTCTACCTGCTCCCTCAGTCAGCTTTTCCCCTATCTTTCCTCTAGTGCTTCTCTCCTCCTTGGCACAGAAATCCATGTCTTCCCCCAATTAGTCCTTAGGTGGTCTAAAAGAGCCAGATTCTCTTTTCTTGGAGAGAGCACCACTGGTACTGGGCTCAACTGTAGATACAGTTGTTAGTCCAGATGGACCACAGAGGGTTCATCCTTCCTATTGTCAATGACTGCTACCTCCATTTCCAGTGTCCAGCAAAAAGCACTAACAAGAGAGAGCTCTACCACATATGCAAGTCCTTTTAGGTGAGAGCAGAAAGTTAAAGAAACCAGGCACCTCTGGGCCAACCTTTCTGCTTCTGTTCCAACCATTCTGCACAGTTGCTGGGACAATGTAAAACTGTGTCACTGGACACATCCTCTTGGGGGGCCTCAGCTCTACCCCTTGCTGCCAGGGCCTTCTCCAACAAAACCTTGAAATGGAGCCCCCTCTTGTGTTGTCTCCAGAGTCTGGGGTCGATTCTTTGCTCAGTGGACTTGTGCTGGCCCATCCCTGGTACAGTGTGACAGCTAATTAATGGATACATAGCCTTCATACCATCCCTTTTCTCCTTAGAAGCTGAGTGAAGAAATGTTAGTTGCTCCCTTTGTGTGGGATGGCATTTGCTCCTGCTGCTGGAGAGAAATTTAGTGAACTGGACACAGCAGGGTGACAAAAGCCGTAGGCTCTTAGCCTGAGTTGAGCCAGAGAAATATGACACTCCTGGATGACCCGAAAGTTGTTCAGATATCAAATTGGAACTCTCAGATTTGATTTTGTGTACATGCTCCATCCCTTTTTGATATGTCACTAGATTCTGTAAGCCAAAGGAATGCAGAACTGCACTTTGAGGCAGTCTTCCCCCTCTGTGCATTATGAAGTGTCACTGCAGACAGTAAACCACACTGCCTTTCCCTATGAGTGTACACTAACATTATAAGGCCTACACCAAGTCAGTATCCAATCCTGCAGAGTCTCCTGTGCCCCAGATACTTGATTTCCTGTAACAGGAGTCTCACACACTCAGCCCTCTTATGTGTTCACACGTAAGCACATATAAACACATATAACCAGCCAACTGCTTCTTACCCATGTTGGATCATAGCAGCCTTATCTTAAAAGGTGGACACTGGGAGTGAACATATGCAGTACATTTACCATGGGTTTATTATGGAGTCACCAGTTGTGAGGCTCACCCACAGTAAACAGGCCAAAAACTAGGTGATCAAAGAGCTTACAATACAGACAGATTAGATGGGCATGACCTATCGCCTTCCATCCTGGATGCAGTATCTCCTTGGAGGTTCAACTAAAGAAGATGATGTTTGTGAAGTAGGTGAAGGTTGTCTGACTATGTTCCACTTAGTGGTTAGAAAGTTGTTCGTGGTTCTGGTAGTTGTTAGATGATGTGCTGTGGTGGAGTGAGCTGCTCCCAAAGAAGTTGAAGGCTGAAAGCTTAGAAGGCAAGCCAATTAATGCATGCCCTTTACACTCTTGTGGGACCAAGACATCAAGAATATGTGCAGTTGTGCAGACAAAAACGATTTCTTTCCCTGAAAATGACGTGTGGGTCAGTGATATTATGATACAGTCTGAGATATTATAATACATGTTTAGAAGCAGGATGTGTTGTATGTTGTGTTTGCTCTATGGCAGTGGCAGTGATGGAAATGTTGTTTGCTGTGTCTATTGTCTGGATTGAAATTCAGTGGTTGTTGTGGAGTGCTGTGTGAATGGGGAGTGTGGGGAAAGGCTGGATTTCTTGGTTCTATGGGCTTATTTCCTCTGAAAGGCCTAAATAGTGGTCTTCATCCGCATCAGCTAATTGAAGACTTTGAGTTGTAGAGTAAAAAAGAGGATGGGTTTTTACTGTTTGGAACTTTTTTGTTGCCTCTAGGGAGTGATGCTGGTTTAGCTCTCCATAGTACTGCCCATGGTTGAGACTTTCTGTGGGCAGGATTTCCTTTGCTACCTATTTGGTTGCTTCAAATGAGCAATGCTGCCTTGGCTATTTATAGTACTTTCTTAAGCAGGGTTTTCTTTTGCTGCATTCTTAGTTGCTTATAACAGATAGGGTGTGGCTACTTTTAATACTTTCTGCCAGCTGGATGTCCTGCCAGTTGGATACTCTGCTGCCTAGATTTCCTGTTGCTTCCAGTTTGATTACTTCTCTTGATTGGTGGTGGCATGACCTTAGCTTTTATAGTACTTCCTATAGGTGAGACTTAATTTTGATCCCTGCTTGTTTTCCTCTAGAGAGTACTTCTGAATTGGACTTTGCTCTTTATATTTCTTGTTGTGTATGGAACTTTCAGTGAGCTAAAGTTCCTGTGGACACAACTCTATCTTTGTGCTGGTTGCTATTAGTATCAAGTTTGGTACAGAAATGGCAGTTACTAGTCATCAAGCAGAATTGAACACTATCTCTCTCTCTCTCTCTCTCTCTCTCTCTTTCTCTCTCTCTGTCTCTCTCTGTCTCTGTCTCTCTCTCTCTCTCTCCCTCTATATATGTATATGTTTCCATAGAAAAAGTGTTTTTTGACTTACATATATCTTTGGCGCCTTTCAAAATATTTTTACAAAATTTTACAAAAAAGTGTTTCAGAGAATCTTGTACATGGGAAGTTTTGGGTGATCCATCAAGCGAGGGCTGAGAAAAAGGAGGGGTCAAAAAAGTTTCCCATGTTAATTTCCATAGGGAGTTTGAACATGACTACAGCCCGAACTGCTGAACGTATTTGCACCAAATTTGGTATAAAGTTAGCTTTTGATTCAGAAAGAAGCCTTTTTCTTGTTTGGTGTAAATCCATTCAATAGTTTTTTAGATCTTAAAAGAAAAAGCAATATAAATATCTAGAAGCTATAAGGATTCACAAAAGATAACTAGCTTGTGTTGAGATCTACAGAGCTCTGATTGGCTGCCAACATTTAAAAATAAGACAAGGGTCTAGGGTAGGGACACCGTGACCCCTTAGCTTCGGTGTGGGGTCCCAGAGGGACCACCCCAGGAAAAAAAACCTTTTTAAAAATGTTGCTGTGAATTTGTGATGAATTTGTGGCAAAATAAAAAAAACACCTAAGTGCGGTTTCCACACTTGTTAAATCTGAAGCACCTGGTATGCCAAGACCCAGGGGCATTGCAATTGTTAATAATAGGGGGATGCCTGGCCCCTCCCATATCCCTAGGAACCACCACCTCCCAGGGGAATCACACATATGTAACACAGGTGGTGCCCAGCCCCCCGCAGCACCGGGGACATCACCACCCCAGGGCTTCAAACAAATCAAATGTGGGGGCCACCTGGCCCCCCAAAAGGCACATGGGACTGCCACCTCCCAACAATGCTTGCTCCCACAGGCGGTGTGGATCTGGCTGGGACAATGGGGCCTTCAGGTTCCCTCTGCGGTCCCCAACACTGTGAAGAGGTGCCCTGTGTGCACCCAGGTTCCATGGCTGGGCTCTGGGGGCCAAGGCACCCGGTGCCGAGATCTACCCTTGGGAGGAGGGCGGCCTGGGGATGGGGCCACATCCCCCCTCAAGAAGAATTAAATATTTAGGCCAGGCCTCCCAAAACAATTTATAGAAAGCTGATACCTTCCCCTTTTATGTACCTGTGCATATAATTTCCTTTTTTCCACACCTCCCAATTTTTGAGATTTTTCCCTAGATTTTGAAATTTTACTTGATTTAGGCTTAAAACTAGATGATCTTAGTTTTTATTCATGTTAAGGAGAGAAGATAGGAGACTCTTCTCTGAGCACCAAATTCTATTACTAATCTTCTGTATTGGTGTAACTGAACTTCTTGTATGCCTTATGTGGATGCACATAAACCTCTTCAGGAGGTTTGATTATCCTGTTGTAATCCTGTATTTTTTTTTAGAGTGATTTATGTTAACCTGACTGTTAACTTGTAATGCACTCCTTAGCTTTATTCTCAATTCCTGCTCCTCATTGTGTAGCCACATGTTTTACACTGTTAATTGGAAACTGTTTGATCAATGCCAAATCCCTACATCTCTCGAGTCAACTTACAAAGATCAATCGGGTAATTGATTGGCGAAGATTTGGCCCAGCACTGCATCAGACCTTTGCACCAAAATGCAACGGGTACTTGCTGAATCATAGTTCAAGAGACATTGGTCTTGATCAGTTCATTCACAAGATGAATATGCTTTCAACAACTGTGAATGATTCTAGCTCACATTCTTATGAAATGATATCAAAATTTACAATTATAATAATTAAAGGATTATTTTGAAAGAAAAATGTTTAATTGATTAATCTGTGAAGTATTCTAGTTGTACTATGTAGCAGTGGGACTTTTTGCTGCAAAAAAAGTAGAAAGTTAATAGAAATTCTCAAGACTCCACCAGCAAATTCCAAAAACTCTATGATGAAACTGTTTGAGTGGATGAGCAGCAATTTCCTCAAATTGAACATAGATAATACCGAGACCTTGTGAGTCATAGGTCACAGCATTCCTAAAGCCTTGCTCCTAGACCTTTGGTCATTTCAGCTGGACTATGTGCCACTTTCAATCTTTTTAGAATGTAATCTATGTTTCCATCTTAATTAGGGCCTAGCTTTATTGAATCAAGTCAAAAAACATATCTCTGTCTGCTTTCTTCTCTTGAAATGTTTGCACAAAATAATGCACTGTATTCCCTTTGAATCTTCGCTGTTATGGCTAATCCAATTTTCTTTTCTTGAGTTCTCTCGCATATCTATTACAGAAACTTTAACAAATTCAAAATGCTACTGCTCACTTAGCATTCAACCTTTCCGAATGTTCTTCTGTGTCAGCATCCCTGCAATCCCACCTACTGGTTGCCAGTTCTCATATGGGTTATTTTCAATTACATGGTCACGGTTCTCGGAGCTTACCATTAGTTTGCAAACAACTGCCTCCAGCAAGAGTTCTGTCATTTTTGTCCTTGCTACCTAAACAGATTTTGAGCTACATGTCTTTTCTTGTGCCCAGGTTTCATAATGCTCTCGCTAAAGGTAGTGTTTTTGGTTGGGGCGAGTAAAGATTCTTCTCAAGCAATAACCACAATCTCTGGTAAGATGAACCACAAAAAGTCACTAAATTAACCTGTGCTTAACTCTCTGGTAATTTGGCTCAAAAGCAGTCAGGCATAACTTAGAGACAATGTGTAAAGTGTTTATGCAGCACACAGGCAGTAATATTGTAAAAAAACACAACACAAGAAAAATCCCAAAGCAACTTAGAATAAGAGAGTATATTTTAGGAAATTGTCACCATATTGGTAAACATCCAATTAATTGAACCAGAATTAGGAAATGTTAAATTTAAAGCACCTAAAAGAGCACATTACCAACCAGGAACATTTAGGGCCTCATTATGAGATTATGACTCTGGAAGTCGAACCACCAGGGGACTAATGACAGGAACATGGTTACTGGTGGCTTGGCAGAGGTTGGATTTGTGGTTATCCACGGTGGTGATGAATTCAGCACCATCATGCTGATCACAAGTTCCCTTTCTGCCAGCCTTTTCGAAGCGGGTTCCCCGCCATTAAAAGGCGGGCAGAAAGGCAGTGCTGGGGGCTGAAGGGAGTTCCCTGCACTGCCCACAACCATGTTGTGGCCAGTGCAGGGCCCCCCTTGCCCAGCACCTTCAGAATGTGCACTGGGTGCTACAGCATACTGTGCGCAAAGACATTGACCTCGGCTCCATGAGGAGATAAGGTCAATGCTGCCACACTCTTTCCACTGGGCTGACTGACGGAAACCTCATAGCATGGAAGTTTCCACTGGTAAACACAGTGGAAACATTGTGATGCGGCGGGGGGAGACCGCCAGTTCCATAGTGGTCTCCCTCTCACGGGGCTGGCGGGCCGGTGGTCAGCTTGCTAGCCACATAATGAGGCCCCTAATCATGTGAGACTGGGTCAAAGCCGAAAAATATGGCTGACCATGTTGTATTGAGAATCAGATAAAAAAATTGGCTTGGGTCTGGTCAGCTCTTGCCCTCGAAATTAGAAGAAATTTTGAAGAAAAATGATCTTAGAATGAACATTTCAGGAGGGCAAGGCTGCCAGTGGAGTCTGAGGAAGGAGCATAGTCAATGGTGAGCCACTGGACAAAGTTGCAGTCAAGAATTGTTGGTTCAGACCTAGTTACCTTTTTTGGAAGTTGAAAATCCCCAGTAGGAGAAGGCTGGATTCTGTAGCCGACAAGAGTTCTAAGAGGCTATATACCCCTTTGATGAAAGACTGCTGAACAGGATTTGGTGGAGCGGTGAAGAACGTAGATGGAGCTGCTGTGAAGTCAGGCAATCCAGGGATGCACTTTAGGCAGAAAAATTAGCAAGTTGGTCCCGATCCACTCTTGGCTGACAGAGCAGTTTTTAGCCAACAATTTTCTAAGTCCTAAGTTTTGGATTTTAATTATCTGAGCAAATTTAGCACCACCAGCAAAGGCAAATGCCTGGAGGGGCATTTCTTTGGGGGGAGGGATTCACTCAGTCTGGGTCCAGGTGCAAGTTCAAGATGGTTGGGGTCTTTTTTGTACCTGAGGCTCTGATCAGAAGGCCGTCCAACAAGCCTTTGGAGTCACTCTGTAAGTCCTCAGTCCATCAGTAAAACAAGTTTCAACAATCAGCACAGACCTTTGAAGGTTAAAGAAAGACTTAAGGTAGCAAAGCAGTCCTTCCAGTTTCAGTCTTCTGAAGTACACAGCAGGCCACCGCAGTAGGCAGTCATCTCTGAGTCCTTCCACAGGTCCAGAAAGTGAACTGAATAGTGAGTGGGTGTAAGAGGCTGACCTGGTTTGCTGTGGGTATCTAAGGTACTTATACCTTAAACCAGGTCCAGTTATCTCTTATTAGTGAAATGTAGTCAGTGTCTAGAAGCCAGGATCTCTACGGGTAGTGTGGGTGAGTAGCCAAGGCCTAACTAGGAGTCATGAAAAGCTCATGCAATACCACTGTAGTCACACAGTACTTACACACCTGAAAGAAAATAGTGAGTGTTAAAAAAATGAAGGTACTTTATTTTGGTGACACAAATGCCAAAAATATCTTAAAGACTATACTCCCTTAGGAGGTAAGTGGTATACACAGTATATACACTAGAATGCATTAATCATCGTAGAAATAGTGAGAAAACAGTGCAAATAGTGAAAATCACAATAGTTATAAATGGGCCTAGGGGAAACACAAATTATATACTAAAATAGTGGAATGCAAAAGTCGGTTTCCCATCTAGGCAAGTATAGTATGTAGAGGGGCGCTGGGGGTGTAAGAAAACACCAAAGGTAAGTAATAGAACCCACCCCAGAGCCCAGGAAAGCAGGAGTAAATCACAGTAAGTTTCCTAGAACACACAAAAACACATGAAAGAAGATTATGCTAGAGCCAGAAGAGACTGAAAGACATCAATGATGGATTCCTGACCCTGAAGACCTGTGGAAGAAAATGACCAACTACAAGAAGCACTGAAGAGTCCAGGAAGAAGAGGAGCCCATGCTAACCCGGATAAATGTGCAAAAGAAGAACCATGGGTAAAGAACAGTCAGTACTGCAACCAAGAAGACGGATGTGGGTTTATGGTTGGTGAAGGTGATATCTCATGCTGGATGGATGATTGAAGTCTGGTTTGCATCCCTGGAATCCACCAACATGCCTTGGAAGACACAAAGCTCGTGGTTAGTGAAAATGGTTCCGCCCGGGACCAGGAGGGACCTGGTGGCCTCTATCTAGGAAGGGGAGACAGGGGAGGCTCTCAGCAACTCAGAGAGCCCTCAGAAGACCAGGCAGCATGCACAGGAGTGAAAAACTATAAAGGGGTTCCTAGACGTTTATCGACCAAAGGAGACTTTATCGGCAAATCGGACTCCTCATTCAAAGTTTCATCAGCCCGAAACTTTAACAGAGACTACAAAATATAGGACATCAGCTCGAAGCATTTTCAACCTTGGCAGCCAGACCATCGTTTTCTGTCACACTAGATGTTGTCATATCCACATAAAGGATCGGAACAACTATGTGATAACAGTATTGTCTGAATTACCAGCATAGACAACTTAAATGACATGACTATGTGACTTCAGCATATCAAGTATCCAATATCTAACTAACCTGAGAACCTGGCTGCTAAAATTAGACTTTTGTCCTCTCTCATCAATGGGAATGGCCCTGAGGAAGGTGACCTATAACCATTAGGAACACCGAAACGCGCGTAGGCGGTTGGTTCCCACAGCACATCCTTGCTGTAGCGACACCACTTTGATCCGCTCTCTTTCAAATATAGATTATTTCTGTATTAGATTATTATTGATTTATATCTATCAGTGTTTGACTATTGTTCTTATACGTCTGTATTTATTGTACTTTCCATGTATTAGTTTATTAATGTTGTTCTACGTGAAAGAAAATAATTTTGTTTGATTTTACTATATTGTCCTTTGTCGTTTAGTCTGACTGTGGTGTGTCTGAATTAGAATACTAGTGTTTTATAAATTCACATTTTTTACATGTCACGATTATATGTCTATTTATACTATTCAATTAAAGTTTTTCTTATTGTGAATTTGTCCCCTGTTTTCCCTTGTTATTATTCGATTCTGTTTAGCAGTCTGGCATCACTTTTTTGAATGACTTTAATCTATCAGTCTGCATTTATCAGCCCCTATAGGGATTTAATCCTGAAGTTTATTATATCTTCAGATATTATATTATTACTGTAGCTCACGTCGTAGTTTCTCCTACTAGCATGCACAGGAGTCCCACAGCACGGGGACAAAGAAGGTGCAAAAGGAGGCCCATGCAGCATTACACAAAGGATTCCCACGACGCAGGAGAATCCCGCAGGAGGCTGTGTGTCGCAGGAAGGATTGTTGGGGGCTGGAGCTGCATGGTGCACAAAAAACTTTGTTGGAGGATGCCAACAAGCCTTGGCAACTGCGAAGCACATGGTGCAAAGGGGTACAGTCTTGCATGGGGAGGCAAGCTCTTACCTACACCAAAGTTGGACAGAAGGATGTCAGGACCATCGGGACTACTTCAGTCTACCACCACTTTGTCAAGAGAGGGGACCCAAAACACTGGTCATCTCTGTAGAGGGGTACCTGATGAAGCAGGGAAGTGAATCCTTCACTTCAAGGGAGATTCCTTCATCTTCTGGTGCAGGCTGAAGACAGGCAGTCCTTGGAGGATGCACGACATGGAAACAGTTGCAGTTGCTGGCAGGAGCTGAAGCTACAATGTTGCAAAAGTCATCTTTGCTTCTTTGTTGCAGTTTGTAGAGTTCCTGGAGGGTCCAGATGCAGTTAGTTTCGTTGGTAGAGGGTGAAGTAAACAATGCAGAGGCTTCCTGCTGGAGTCTTGCAATCTGAATCTGAGTTAACACCTTGAGAAGGGACCCTAAATAGCCCTGAAAGAGGGTTGGTCAGCTACACTGGTAAGCACCTATCAGGGGAGGGCTCTGACATCACCTGCTGATACTGGCCACTCAGATGCTCCCACAGTAGCCCACTACTTTAGAATTGAAGATGGCAAAACCCAAGAACACTCTGGAGGAGCTCTGGGAATCACCCCTGAGGTGGTGATGGACAGGGTAGTGGCAACTCCCCTTTCGCTTGTCCAGTAGAGCATGTCCATCAGTCAATTCTTCTAGGTGGGACTTGCGTGTTTGTCCCATTGCAGAGTCACACTCCTCTTGACCAATAGCAGTGCCACCAACACAAATTTGTGATTGCTACTTGGAGGTTTGAACTAGCCCCAATAGACATATTCTGGGGTCACAGTCCACATGTTCCTATATCATATATGTTAATACTTTTGAAATCTATGTCAAATATTTGTTAACAGAGGCACATTGCCAGACCACATGTAGAAAATCTGCCTCCATCGCAAAACAATGCTCACTGTTTGGGTCCTCCTGTAGTACAAACCTGCATAGTTTGGCACAAGTGTAATATATTTGATGCAAATATTTGATATGTATTATACGCACATTGCAATTAGAGGTGAGTATGTGGAGTTGCGCACAGCAAAACTTCCAGTCCTCCATCTCCAATGGCCAGTCAAGAACTGCATTGCAGGCAGTGTGTTTAGTCTAGGTGGCTCTTACTGGGTATAATGCATGTAATGCTGCTCACAACTGATAAAATAAATGTCAATAGCAGTGTGAGCCTCAGGGTGTGTGAGATGTCGGCTAGGGTCACAAGAGTACCACTAGTGTAGACATCACCCATGCTCTCCAAACCAGCGCAGGCAAGTATGTGCAGTTTAGTGTCTTCATGAGGTTCTGGTACTGCAGGGTGGTAGTGTAATGATCATGACAGGGTGTATAAGGGTTTTTTCCTTGCCCTGTTTCCCAGTACCCACCATAGTGTAGTAGATTGAATTGTATTGATTTGTGTGCAGTGCATACCAATAATGAGTGAAATCAGCCTATGCACACGGCTAATATAGATGAAAGTAAGGCATGTCATACCGCAAACAGCATATGAGAGTGTAAGTATGTCCCAGCTGATTATTTCCTGCTTGCAGCCCATACTAATGTTAGTAGATGCGTTCTAAGTCTCTTAAAAAATTGCATTGGAAGGATAATGCGTGTATTTATAAATAGATATAAGAACTTGGATAGGATCACCATCTTAATAACTGCTATCCTATCTGCCAATGATAGCAGCAGTTTCCCACACGCCTGATATTCTAGATAAAAAATGGCCATGTCGTAGTCAAACCAGATGACTAGGTTAGTGTCACAGTGAATCTACACCCAAAGTATTTTACGGGATCTATGCACCACACAAGTGAGAAGTCAAGCAGGACATCCAGTGTTCTATTTTTAGGTGGAAATATGAATGATTTAGATCAGATTTTGCTCAGTTCCAAGTGCAGCTCAAACTGCACATGCTCCTCAATCACTGGAGGAAGGTGCACACGGAGATCTATGACATACACCATAATGTGATCTGCATAGAAATGCAAATGGGATGCAGTCTGAACTGGAATGCAGATGCAACATGTCTTTGTCAGATAATGCATGGTAGGGGTTCCACAGTTGTGGAAAAAAGTAGAGGAGACAGTTCTGTTGTGTTCCTCTACATATGAGAAACGGTTCAGACGAACCGGGTATGCATAAAGCAAAAAATGTCAGCACAGGAACACCTCTGGCTTTCCTATGTGGGTCATGATTGCGAACATATAGGCCCTCATTATGACATTGGTGGTAAATCCCACTTACCGCCTGTACGAGGATGGCAGATTTATGATGCTGAAGAGCAATATTGTGGTTTCAAAGAACTGTCTTTTATTGGTTCTTGAAACAGTTTATACGGTGAGTAACATGTACAAAGTTTATGGAATAGAGGTAGGTTGTGGAGTAGTCCTCTGGTTGACTTCTTGGCTCGTCCTCCTTCTATCTTCCAAGGCCTCGTGGGGAGCGTGAAAACAAGAAAAAAAATAGATACAGTAAGTGGGGAAGCTTGTTAAGGCTTAACTGTTCTTATCTTTTCCTTTCCTCTCTCACTCTCTTTTGTCCCTGTCTCAGCTGTCTTCTTAACGTCTTTATTCTTTTCGCCTTGGTTTTCTCTCTTCTGATTCTCCTGCCAGACTTCCTTCCTGCCTTTTCCTTTGCGTCCTGAGTATCTCTTCTTTCTTATGTACTGTTTTTCCGTCTTTCTTCTCTCTCTCTCTCTTTCTCTTTATTGTTTTCAAGTACTTAATCGCACTTTTTCACTGTCTTCATTCCCTTATCTCCTCCTGCGTGTGCCCTATCTTCTTGGTGTCTTATTTTCTATATTTCTCTTCTCTTTCTTTTCTGTATCTGAAGAAATGCTATCTTTTTCTTACCCCGTCCCTTTTTTCCCCCGTAGCCCTCAGTGCTCCCCGTCCAAAAGTGCCCGTTTCCCCTTCTCCCCTTCTCCCCTCTTTTCCCCTTTTCTTCCCCGTTACTCTCACCTCCCGCCTCCCTTCCCCGCTCTTGTCTCCGTACCTGGAGAGGCCACGCTTCTCCTGAAGCGTGGCGGCTTAGGAGCGGGCTCCCCGGGCCAGCGGTCTCCAGGTTTCCTCCGTGGCTCCTCGGCTCCCGTCGGCTCTGTCTTCCGGCCATCCTCCTCCTCGATGCCGTGCTCCTCGTCTTCTTGCTCCTCCTTTGTCACCGGGTCTCGGATACTTTCACTCCCGCTCACCACTCTCCCAGGGATACCTGACGCTCCACTTTGAACTCGCAGTTGGTCCCGCGGTTGCTGTAAGTGACCAATCAAAGCGTCGGAGTCTAAAGTATGCACCAGGTCGTGTGTGTCAGAGTCAGCACAAGTAAGGGAAGTGTGTGGGTCGGAACGGAGCGACCCATCACACCGCCATGCTGACTGCCGCCAAAATACCACTGTGGATATCCGCTAACCATATTATGCCACACACGCACAAATCCGTCACTATTCAGCCACTCACACAAATCCGCCAGCACAAAACTCAGTGATAAAGTGGCGGTAGCAAAACCCACACCGTTACCCCAACAGAACAACACCCACAACATTATGAACCACGAATCACCACGGCGGACATTCAATGGTGGTAAACCATTGGCAGTACATACCTCTGCACTCAAAATACACACACAATAACAAAACAGCCCCACCTTGGACAATTCAAACTACACACAAGTGACACCCATACACATACCACACCCACACACCCATACCACTATAAAACACCCACCCACATTACACACAACCCTTTATGAATACCAATAATTGCCACTAGAGAGAGACAGCAAGAGCACACACACAACCAGAGTCACATACCACCATCATCTATATACCACCAACGCACCTTAAATCACATACCCCAACACATCACCTTACACATCCTCACCCACACCACTCACACTAAACCCATGGCACCACAACGACACCCCAGATTCTCTGAGGAGGAGCTAAGGGTCATAGTGGAGGAAATCATCCGGGTGGAGCCACAGCTATTTGGATCAAAGGTGCAGCAGATGTCCATTGCAAGGAAGATGGAGCTATGGCGGAGAATAGTGGACAGGGTCAATGCCATGGGAGAGCATCCCAGGACAAGGAATTACATCAGGAAGAGGTGGTACTACCTATGGGGGAAGGTGCTTTCCATTGCAGAAAGACACCAGCTTGCAGTACAGAGGACTGGCGGTGGACCCCAACCTCCTCCCCCACAACTAACAACATGGGAGGAGCAAGTCTTGACAATCATGCATCCTGAGGGCCTGGCAGGAGTAGGAGGAGGACTGGACTCTGGTAAGTCAGCCCTATACTATTATAACCCCTCCTACCTGCATGTACCCCCACCCTTACCCTCACTCCCATCACTCCATCACTTCCCACACACCCCACCATCACAACCCACTCATCCCAATGCCAAGCCCTGCATGCACCACCAATGCATGGACACCACTCACAGTCCTGCATGGACACCAATCACTAAAGCATGCACACTAGAGACAATCAGCTAACCCACCAAATAACAACTCACACAAGGCAAAGCTGCCAGGGCAATAACAACCATAGAGAGAAACCAACCCATGCACAATATGTCCCACACAGAAACAATAACACTGCATTTACATCCTCACAGGTATCCCAGCCATTGTCACTGTAGAAGAGGTGCCAGCAATATTCAGTCCCCCAACAGTAGAGGACCACTGTAATGACAGCAGCTCTTCTTGCCTGGATATGGATGACCAACCTGGCTCATCACAGACCTCCGGACAGTTGGTTACCCAGGCACAGTCTCACACCACCACAGAGCCTCCCCCCTCAGGAAACACAACCACAGCACCCACCCAGCGGGCCCATACCTCTGTCCCCAGGACACATCAATCAGCAGTGTGTCCACCACTAGAGGGATCCCAGGGCACCCCACAAACCCAGGACAATCAGGGAGCTGCGGTCAGTGGCAGTGGGTACACGGTTCAGGGGACAGAGGCACAGGACAACAGGGAAGCTGAAGGACTGCTGTGTGCCAGGGGGGAAGACAGACCCAGGGACCCGACTCTCCAAGAGCACTCACCGCGATCCTGGGAGCATACCAAGATTTCCAGGATACACTGGGCCAGATCCTGTACAAGATACAGGAGAACATGCGGCTGCAGAAGGGACAGTACCCAGGGATCAGGGAGGACTTGAAGTCCATTAACACCACCCTGGTCTCCATTGCATGGGTGCTGGCAGAGATGGCCAACAGTGTGAGAGAGGCAGTGCCACACCAGGGGTGCCCCTGCCACTAGCCAGACTACTGAACAGTCCTCTACCTCCACTGCCGCTAGTGGACAGAAGGCCCTGCCATAGGACCAACAGGCCACCAGAACCCCTCCCCCTGCAGACGGAGAACCACCCCGCAAACGTTCCCTGTGATCCAGGCAGAAGCCAGAGACCATTGCCAAGACCCTGCCAGGAAATGAGACTCTCCTGATTGTCAACCTTGTGTCCCACTCTGTCACCCTGTCCACCTTGAACTGCCATTGCTCCACTTCCTGTGCCCCCTTGGACAATGCACCTGTACTTCAAATTGACTGGACTCTAACCTGGACTTTCCTCTATCAGCACCCCAGCCCATAGCACTTCCCCCTTTTCGTCAGAGCACTGCAATAAACACACTTTGAAAAAATACAAGTATGGAGTATGTCAAATGATTTAAGTGTGTATTCATTTAACTTGCTTTAAACATTGCAATTCAACTGTACAGTAATGTATACATTGTAAAGACATGTAGTTGGCTGCAGTGAACACACCAGGAGCAATAGTGGGGCACCAACATCTGCAAAAAGAGATGCCAATGAGTACAGTGAGTAGCCATAGAAGTAGGAATTCACAGCCTGCCAGTGACAATGTCACACATCAATCTGTCAATGAAATGGGAAATAACACTGTCTTACCTCCTGTGTGTCATTGGAAGTATTGATGAATGACTGCACTTCTGTTGTCCTCATCCTCATCCTCTGCCTCCTCATCTTCACTGTCCACAGGGTCCAATGCTGCCACATGGCCATCTCCAGCCTATTCCTCCTGTAGAAAAGGCACATGGCGTCTCAAGGCAAGGTTGTGCAACATGCAGCATGCCACGATTATCTGGCAGACCTTTTTGGGTTAGCAGCACCCAGTTAGACGGAGGCACTGAAACCTGGCTTTCAGGAGGCCGAATAAACGTTCAATATTCCTTCTTGTTCGCCCATGTGCCTCATTGTAATGTTCCTCTGCCCTTGTCCTGGGATTCCTCACAGGGGTCAGTAGCCATGATAGGTTTGGGTAACCTGTGTCACCTGTAAATATTGAGGGACAAGTGTTGGTCACACACTAACCCTTATGTCCCACACCATATCCATACACCAACATCCACTGGGTGGGAACCAGGGCTCACCTATTAGCCACACCCTGTGCCTCTGGAGTTGGGCCAACACATTTAGGATACTGCTATTCCTCAGGATAAAAGCATCATGCATTGAGCCTGGATACTCAGCATTGACATGGGAGATGTACTGGTCTGCCAAACACACCATCTGTACATTCATAGAGTGATAATTTTTTCGATTTCTGAAGACCTATACATTTCACTGGGGGGAGGGGCGACAAATGCAATATGTTTCTCATCATTTGCACCAATGATGTTGGGGATATGTCCCATTGCATAGAGGTCAGCCTTCACTGTGGCCAAATCTTCCACCTGGGGGAAAACGATGTAGCAGCACATGTGTTTAATCAGGGCACCCAACACCTGGGTCAGCACTATTGAGAACATTGGCTGTGACATTCCTGCTGCCAAGCCCACTGTCACTTGGAAAGAACCTGTCGCCAAAAAATGGAGCACTGAGAGCACTTGCACAAGAGGGAGGATCCCAGTGGGGTGACGGATAGCAGATATCAGGTCAGGCTCCAATTGAGCACACAGCTCTGTAATTGTGGCCCTATCAAGTCTGTAGGTGTGGATAATGTGCCTGTCCTCCATTGTTGCCAAGTCCACAAGGGGTGTGTACACGGGAGCATGTCTCCATCTCTTATTCATCAGCAGCGGTTTCAATCTATGGGGCAAAAGAGCGAGCAGCTGGCATTATCTGTTCATTGTAACCACTACAGTACAATGCATATTGTGATTAATATTTTGGTGGCATATGTCCAGAATGTGAAATTGTGAATTGTGATGCAGTTAGGATCCTTGGCCTACTCCGACCCACCCGACTGAAATGGCCTCCCCCTGTCCTGTATGGAGGAACAGGTGGAAATGAGGTAATTCTGCTGACGTTGTGCACGTTGCTGAAGGCGGTCGGGAACCGCTGTGCAACTTCTCATTGGTTATCATTGGGCCCTATGGGGTACAGTGGCCAATGGTGATGTACGCCCGCGGTGATGAACCCCCGTGGACATCACCGCCATTTTATATCTGTTCACTCACTTGCTACCTGTGGGAGGCTGGCCTGGCTTATAGTGGGTACCTCGTGGTACTTACAGCTTGTGCCCGGTCCAGTAATCCCTTATCAGTAGATTAGTAGTGTTCTAGCAGCTTAGGCTGATAGAGGTAGCTATAGCAGAGCAGCTTAGGCTAAACTAGGAGACATGCAAAGCTCCTACCATACCACTTATATCATACAATACTCAGAGTTACTAAAAATAACGGTACTTTATTTTATTGACAATATGCCAAAAGTATCTCAGAGGATATACTCCATTAGGAGGTAAGTAATATACACAAAATATACACACAAACCAAAATCAGATACGTAAAACACTTAGAAAAGTAGTGCAAACACTGTAGAACACAATAGGAGACAAAAGGCCTAGGGGCAACACAAACCATATACTCCAAAAGTGGAATGTGAACCGCAAATGGATCCCAGGCCTAGTGTAGTGTGTAGAGGGTCACTGGGAGTGTAAGAAAACACTAAGGGTGGCCAAGACACCCCACCCCAAGACCCTGAAAAGTAGGAGTAAGGTTACCCTACTACCCCAGAAAGACAGTAAAGTCGAGATAGGGGATTCTGCAAAGACAACAACGGACTGCAAAGCACTGAAGACGGTTTCCTGGTCCTGAGGACCTGCAAAGGAAGCAGACCAAGTCCTAGAGTCACGCAAGGGTCCAGGGGGGCAGTAGCCCACTAAACCCCGGATGAAGGTGCAAAAGAGCTGCCTCCGGGTGGAAAAAGCCAAAGATTCTGCAACAACGGAAGGTGCCAGGAAATTCTCCTTTGGTCAGAAGATGTCCCATGGCGTGCTGGAGGATGCAGAGTTGTTTCAACGCAGAAAGACCGCAAACAAGCCTTGCTAGCTGTAAGAGTCACGGTTGAAGATTTTGGGTGCTGCCAGGGCCTAGGAAGGACCAGTAGATCGCCCCTTGGAGGAGGAGACAGAAGGGAGCAACAGAGAGAGCCCACATAGAAGCAGGCAGCACCCGCAGAAGCACCTGAACAGGCGTTCAGAAGATCTGAGCATGGCGGTCATCGTAGCACAACAAAAGAGGCTCCCACGTAGTCGGAGGTCAACTCAGCAAGTTGAGCAATGCAGGACGGAGTGCTGGGGACCTGGGCTAGGCTGTGCACAAAGGAATCCTTGCAAAAGTGCACAGAAGCCCTAGCAGCTGCAGTTCACGCAGTATACAGGATTACTGTCTGGCGTGGGGAGGCAAGGACTTACCTCCACCAAATTTGGACAGAAGGACCACTGGAATGTCGGGGTCACTTAGATCCAGCTCCTGTGTTCCAGGGACCATGCTCGTCAAGTTGAGATGGGACCCAGAGGGCCAGTGATGCAGAAGTTTGGTGCCTGAGGTAGCAGGGGGAAGATTTCGTCGACCCACAGGAGATTTCTTTTTGTCTTCCAGTGCAGGGTGAAGGCAGACAGCCCTCAGAGCATGCACCACCAGGAAACAGTGGAGAAAGCTGGCAGGATTAGGCGCTACAATGTTGCTGGTAGTCGTCTTGCGACTTTGCTGCTGTTTTGCAGGCGTCCTGGAGCAGTCAGCGGTCGATCCTTAGCAGAAGTCGAAGAGAGAAGTGCGCTGGTGAGCTCTTGCATTCGTTATCTCACGAGAAACCCACAGGAGAGACCGTAAATAGCTCTCATAGGAGGATTGGCTACCTAAACAGGTAAGAGCCTATCAGGAGGGGTCTCTGACGTCACCCGCTGGGACTGGCCACTCAGAGGCCTCCATTGTGCCCTCACACCTCTGCATTGAAGATGGCAGTGGTCTGGGACACACTGGCGGAGCTCTGGGCACCACCCCTGGGCTGGTGATGGACAGGGGAGTGGTCACTCCCCTTTCCTTTGTCCAGTTTTGCACCAGAGCAGGGGCTGGGGGCTCCCTGAACCAGTGTAGACTGGTTTATGCAAGGAGGGCACCATCTGTGCCCTTCAAAGCATTTCCAGAGGCCAGGAGAGGCTACTCCTCACAGGCCCTTAACACCTATTTCCAAAGGGAGATGGTGTAACACCCTCTCTCAGAGGAAATCCTTTGTTCTGCCTTCCTGGTACTGGGCTGCCCAGGCCCCATGGTGGCAGAAACCTGTCTGAGGGTTGGCAGCAGCGGTAGCTGCAGAGAAAACCCTAGAGAGCTAGTTTGGCAGTACCCGGGGTCCATGCTGGAGCCCCGGGGATGCATGGAATTGTCCCCCCAATACCAGAATGGTGTGTGGTGACAATTCCATGATCCTAGACGTGTTACATGGCCATGTTCGGAGTTACCATTGTGAAGTTACACATAGGTATTGACCTATATGTAGTTCACGCGTGTGATAGTGTCCCCGCACTCACAAAGTCCAGGAAAAGTGCCCTGAACAATGTGGGGGCACCTTGACTAGTGCCAGGGTGCCCTCACACTTAGTAACTTTGCACCTAACCTTCACTAAGTGAGGGTTAGACATATAGGTGACTTATAAGTTACTTAAGTGTTGTGTAAAATGGCTGTGAAATAACATGGACAATATTTCACTCAGGCTGCAGTGGCAGTCCTGTGTAAGAATTGTCTGAGCTCCCTATGGGTGGCAAAAGAAATGCTGCAGCCCATAGGGATCTCCTGGAACCCTAATACCCTGGGTACATAGGTACCATATTCTAGGGAATTATAAGGGTGTTCCAGTGTGCCAATCAGAATTGGTAAAATTAGTCACTAGCCTCCAGTGACAATTTTAAAAGCAGAGAGAGTATAAACACTGAGGTTCTGGATAGCAGTGATACAGTTAGGCACCACACAGGGAACACATATAGGCCACAAACTTATGATGACTGGCTAGCAAGATCCCAGTGACACAGGCACAAACAAACATACATACAGTAAAAATGGCGGTAACATGCCAAGCAAGATGGTACTTTCCTACACTACCTGACCTTCAACAGGAGAGGACCTACACTGAATGTGCTGCTGTGACCTGTGTCTGAATCCTACCATAGCTCATGTGACTGGGAAAGGGCCCCTGCCTTCACCTCGGCGGAGTTGGAGAAACTGGTGGATGGGTTCCTACTCCAGTAATGACTGCTGTTTGGGCCTGCAGACCAACAGGTGGGTACACTGTGAGTACGATACATGGGTCATGAATGTATGGAGTGATTTTGATGAAGGTCTCGTTTAGTGGGGGTTAGTGGATGGGCCCTGGGCAGCGTGCAGCATGTATGCTGGGGCATGTCTGCGCTAATGGGGATGGTAAGGGGCATGGTGGGCCATGAGTGTAACAGGCAGGACGGTCTGACTAATACCTTTGCCTGTGTCTATTTTATCTGCAGGTCAGCACCCAATAATAGAACACAGTGGCCTATCTGGAGCTGGATGGGCGCTTGGGGGCGTCAAAGCAGCAACAAGGGGGTGAGTACCGTGACCTTCATTAGGATGAAGCTCACTGTGCACGATGACCCTCCAGAACTAGTGGAGAAGTCATCCACTCACCCCATCCTCCCCAGGATGACGATCACAGGGCACAATGCCCCCTCCAGATCTAATGGGCAAGTCACCCATTTGAGTGACTGTGGCCTTGCACTCCCCCGGACAAAGCACAGGTCATGTTGCCCCCGCCAGGACCAGTGGATTTGTTCCATCTTCCGGCTGAGGTGCCCCCCGTTCCCTGTCCCCCTGAGGTGCCTGCCTATTTTTGACCTGGTGCCCCTGCAGTGTTCTCTCCATGTTGTAGCATGAGTGAAGTGTGGCCTTGGACTTTGTAATGTGGCCCTGTGGCCCACGAACATTGAGGACTGGGCAGTGTCCCTTCATTTATAAATATGTATATAATTTTTTATTTGGATGCACGTATTGCTACTATTTTTTCTTATTACACTCACTTTTATCTATTGGAGTTGTCCTTGCATTATTCCTGAGGGGTACAAGGTAAATATGGTATGTTACTGCATCGACTTGTGTGTATGGGGTTGGGGTGGGGGTGTTGCGTGCTGCATGTTGTTTGTGTCACTCTCTTTTACCTCCCTACTCCCCTGTGTGCTAGGCGGCTGTGCTCACCATTGTCATCTTTGCCGTCTTTTGTTTTCATAGTGGAGCAGTACGTAAATGAACATTGGGAATATGTGCAGCTCGGGCTCCATGGCGTTGTGGTTCTTCTCTGAGTCTCCACAAGTGAGTCCCTTGACTTCTGAGATCTGTTTCTGCCAGGCTTTTGATGCCGTTGGTAGCGCTCTGGAAAAGGTGTCAGTTTTCTGTGTCTTAATACAATTGGCAGAATATTGGCTTCCGCCAGGCTGAAGGCGGTTACCACCATGGTGCCTGTCGATTCTACCCTAGCGGTCTCTGTATTAAAGTGGCTGTCTGTCTGAGCTGTTTCCGCCATGGTCATAGTTTAGCAGTATTTACTGCCAGCCTTTTAGCGGTATTGCCGCCACTTTAACACCAACCGCCAGGGTTGTAATGAGGGCCATAATTTCATTCAACAGAGTCAAAGGCCTTGGCTGCAATCAGTAGAACCACTGCTGCCTTTAGTCTTGACAGTCCCCAAGCTGACTCCAGTCAACACTCAATGTTGTGGCCACCGGCTATCTAGGAGTGTATTTGCCAGTCAAGAGATGTTTAGTCTATGAGTGGTGGACTGGCATGACCCGAGTCGGAGCGCTACCAAGTGCTAATGACATATCACTGTGCGGGGAGGGACTGGGGCCTGGGTGACATCTCCAGGGGAGTAGGGTACAACATATAGACCCTCATTATGAACACGGCGGTAAACACTGTACGGGCAACTCAGTGGGGAGCAGATGGGAGAACGTTGATGGTATGGGGGTGGTGGAAGATGACACAGAATGGATGGGCCCACTAGGGTCCGCCGCCGCCTGGGAGCTCCCATCAAAGGAGGGATCAGAGTCACTACCTCCAGTGGTAGTTGCCTCCCTTGTGGTACTCCCCTCGCCCTCCAACCCACTGGTCCCTTTGGCGTTGCGACTCTGCTTTCATGGAACTGTGGGCTGCTGCATCCCCACTCTCTGGTGCCTCAGCTCCCTCGCCAGATGATGCTGATGTACACAGACAACACAAGAGAACAGGGATGGGGAGACAAAACTGGAGAGAAAATTGTAAATAGCTGAATGGAGGTACATATGTGGTTCACACATACACCCACCCTGCAAATATTCCACAAGGCAGCAACTACCGCTATACACATGGCTATGCCCCTGACTAGTGGCCACAACCCTGCTCTACAGCCATTCCCTACAGAACTGAAGGACCTGAAGTACTGCAGACCTGACCCATACAACTCTACTCCCCATGGGGGCCATTATGTAGAAGGACATCAGTCAGAGTCCCTGCCACTAGACAGCATACATACCACAGCACACTCACACATCCATCAAGGAGCCATACAATGCTTTCTGTACTCACCCCCTTCTGTCTGCTGTGCAGCCTTCAAGCGCCCATCCAGGTCCGGATATGCCACCGCCAGAATGAATCGCATAAGGGGGGGGTGAGTGCCCGATGGGCACCCCTTCCTCATTGGGGGACTTCCCCAGCTGAGCCTCACAGACCTTCCTCGCTAGAGCTGCAGGTCCTCCCACCTCTTCCTGCAATGGGTGCTCTGCCGGTTATAGACCTCCAGGGTCCGCACCTCCCTGGCAATGGCCTGCCACAGTCCCCTCTTCTGATGGGCGCTGACCTATATGGTACACACAGATAAAGGAACACAGAGGTCAGACAATGGCCATTACATACAGCTGGCTATACGTCTACTTGGGAACTTACATTTACAACAGCATAACAGCACACACAGACGCAGCATGTCAGGAACCCAGGACTGTACAGTGTCAAACGTGCACACATGTTAACATCCATCTAACACCATTACACACATCCATGCCCCCCAATCTACCTACTCACATGTACCTCTGGTCAACTGTAGAGCTTGGCGTACAGGAGCAGGACCCCATCCGGGACCTTCTCCAATTCCTCACTGGTGAAGGCTGGGGCCCTTTCCCCTGCACAAGTGCCATTTCCATGACCAGAGGCAGGACACAGCAGCACACGCAGTGGAGTACCTGCATGCACGAAATCCGGGAGTCAAGTGAAGTTAAGGTGACGAGTTAGCGTATGCACCCCAGCAGTGTGCACAGCCACTGCCGGCGGTGATCATGATACGCTAAGAATCCCCATTGACATACATGTTAACCAATGGATGGTCACACAGCGGTGAACATCGCCTTACACTATTACATCAACCGCTAGCGGTATGAGGTCACTTCCACTACAATATTTCTGGATTACAGGGGGCAGACATTTTGGATTTTACTGCGCAGTTATAAAATCCTCATATGCCCCGTGCAGGCCCTATTGTCCCCAAACCCATAGGCATTAACAAATACACATTTACTCACCACAAAAGTCCTGAAGTATCATTGGGGACATGTTACTCCAGTTTCACACCTACTATGCATATGTGTCGTCGAATTGTTTCCCAGCAGTGCTGAATAGGAAACATTGTGGACAGATGTATGTTTGTTCCTCACATGTGTTCTCAATTCCTCCTAGGTACAGACCCTTGTCGCGAGGGAGGGCCCCATCGGTGTACAGACCACTTGTTGATTTGAGGACCATGGTCGAGCGTCACATCATTATCAATTACAGACTCAACCGTGCTACTATTCATGAACTTTGTGCATAACTGGATCCAGCACTGAGACCGGCTAATTGGAATCAGCATGCCATCCCTACTGAAGTGCAGGTGCTCTCTGCACTCCATTTCCTGGCCACAGGCTAATTTCAAGTGACAATGGTCATGGGTGCAGGTTTTTCACAGCCCATGTTTAGCATTATACTGTCCAGATTCCTGAATGCATTTGTACGACACCTGCAGTCTTATGTGAGGTTTCCCCAAAGTGCTGACCTCCCTGCCATCAGACTTCTATGCCTGTGCCAACATTCGCCATGTGATAGGTGTCATCGATGGCACCCACATTGCTCTCATCTTCCCAAGAGTCAGTGAACAGGTGTACAGAAACAGGAAGAATTTTCACTACATGAACATTCAATTGGTGTGTACTGCAGACCAGTACATCTCACATGTGAATGCCAAGTTCCCTGGATCTGTCCATGATTCCTTTGTGCTGAGGAACAGTGGTGTGCCACACAAGATGGAACAACTACAAGAGGACAGAGGATGGATCACAGGTAAGTGTGTCTGACACTTTATGGCATATAGCAGACAGCCAGGCTGTCTGCCACTGAGGGTTGTCAGAGACAGTCCTGTTTTGCACACTTATCCAGGTGATTCTGGTTACCCCAACATGCTTTGGCTCCTGACACCAGTGAGAAATCCTAGGACAGATGCAGAGAAGAATTACAATGAAGCCCGTACTAGGAGGCTGATGGAGCGCACAGTAGGTCTCCTGAAGGCTAGATTCCGTTGCCTTCATATCTCTGGTGGATCCCTGGGCTAGGAGCCTGAAAAGCTGTGTAGAATAGTGGTGGCCTGCTACATGCAGCACAACGTGGCTGTGAGGAAATCTATCCCCCTCTTGGAGGAGTTGGGTGCTATATATCCAGACCAGCTTCCTCAGGGAGGGGATGAGAGTGATGGTGATGATGAGGAGGGGGAAGATGTACATTCCAGAAACCAACTGATACAACTTTACTTCCAGTAACTATGTGGGACTATTCGATGATGTTGCTGTCTGTGCAGCATACTGTCAGTGTGCCTTCTCTTCGATGGAGGTGTTGGGTCTATGGACATTGTCACTGTGACCAGGTTTGCATGGGACATGTAACATTGTGGACAAATTGTTTGACAATTCTGTTGGCACAACCACATGTTATGCGTGGGGTGCAATTCCAACAACTCAGATAAGAATAAATGATTTCTAAGACTATTGCATCCACACTTCCATTTGTTTCATCATAATGACAGGGGACATTGACATTGGTGAACAGGTGTTTTATTTGGTGCAGGGATGACATTGTGCAGTTTACAGTGAAGGGAGTGGGCTACTGGTGGATGTCCAATATGGCTACATGGTCGCAGCGTTTGTTGGCAGTGGTGGGATGTCCATCTATCATTTTCAGTTTTTGGGGTTGTTTTTACAAGGTGTGGACGTTGGTTCAGTGCACACTTGGAAGACAGTTCTTGCCAGAGTCACTTCTTTGTGGTGGCCTTGGTCTTGGCGGGTGTTCCTGTGCCATATCTGGGCCTGAGGGACCGTTTGGGTGCATGGTGTTGGCCTGTACGGGTTGAGATGCAGGTCTTCTGTGTGTCCTGAGATGGTGGCACAAGTCCAGTTGCTGCTGATGATGTTGTTGGCCGGTCTGTATCTTGGCCTGTAGTAGGGGTTTCCTGGACTGTGGGGGCCTCAGGCTGGGTTGGGACAAGGTGCAGCAGCGCACATGCAATGGTGGCCATGGTGGCACTGTGCAGTTTCCACTGCTCCATGGCCCCTTGGTGGTGTGCTACCTGCATCCTTTGTCTCTGCTCTATGATGCAAACAATCTGGGCCAATCTGTCCTGGGTATGGTAGTATGCTCCCAGGACCTCGGAGATCACTTCCTGGGCTGCAACATCCATCCTGTGGCCTCCCTCCTGGGCCACTGATGCTCTCCCACTGGGCCTAGCCCCCTGTGCCTGTGTCCCCTACACTGGTCTGGCGGTACCACTTGTACTGGGGCCATTGCCTCCCTGCCTGTTGGTAGGGGTGACTGTGGCCTCTGTCCATGTGTTCCACCAGTCTGTGGCCTGGATACACAGGTGTGGGGCCGGTTGCCCTGGCCCGATGTTGTTGGCTTGGTGGTAGGGGTGTCAGTGGTGTCCAGGGTGGGGCTGCTGGATGGTAACAGTCCAGGACTGTGTGAGGGACCAGGGTGTTCCTCACCATCCAGGGTTTCTTCTTCAGTGTCCTGGGTGGTTCCTCTGTCGCCATGTGGTGCACTGCCACATCTTGTCCTGTCCGTCAGGGCAGCATGGCTGGTGGTGCCTGTTGGGGGGAATGGACATGTCTGTTACAGCTGCATGATCGGATGGGGTGCACAGAGCTGGGCTGTTTTGTGCAGGTTTTACACTTTGGGGCCATGCAGGATTCCTTTGTGAGGTTTGCATTGCATTGTGCATAGGATGTAGAGGTGCATTTGTGGGTGGTGTAGTGCCTTTGTGATTCCTTGCAGGGGTAGGTGGCTGTGCACAGGGATGGGATGTGGGCCTGTTAGTGGGTTTGTGGACATGCAGGGTGACTGGATGTAGTGATTGTGGCCTGGGTGGGGTAGTGGTCCTGGTGGATGGTGGAAGGGTGGGGTGGGTTGGTGCATGCATTACAGGTGTAATGGATAAGGGGTAATTGTAGATTACTTACCCAAGTTCATTCCTCCAGTGAGTCCAGTGAGGCCCTCAGGGTTCAGGATGGCCAGTACCTTATCCTACCAGTCAGTGTAGTCAGGTGGTGTTGGTGGAGGTCCTCCCCCAATGTTGTGCTGGGATGCCATGGACCTCACCTTCCCACGCAGGTCGTTCCATCTCTTGCAGATGTTGTCCCTCGTGCCTGGATGGTGTCCCACTGCATTGACCTTGTTCACTATTGTCTGCCATAGCTCTATCTTCCTGGCGATGGGTGTTTGCTGGACCTGTGCCCCGAATAATTGTGCCTCGACCTTCAGTATCTCGTCCACCATGGTCCTTACCTCCCTTTCTGTGAAGCGTGGATGTGTGGGGGGTGCCAAGGTGTGTGTTGAGAGTGGTGTGTTGTGTGGATCTAGGTGAGGGTGCTGTTGTGTGGTTGGGTGTATGTATTGTGGATTGTGGCGTTCAGTGTCTGCTTCTGGAGTTCTCTGTATCAGTTGTCCGAATGTCATTGCAAAGGATTGTTGTTGTGTCTGTGAGTGTTCTATAGTGTTGTGGATGTGTGTCAGGTGTGTGGGTTTCAGACTTGTCAATGTGTGCAGTTCTGAAGGTTGGGTCCCATTGCTGGCCGTGGCGGTCTGTACCGCCAATGGTCGTTCGGCTTCCACTGACTGCAGCAGTGATTTGTGCATCATTATTTGGAGGGCAGGAGTTTGTGTGCTCGGCTGTGGCGGGGTGGGAGGTCCTGCATTTCCACTGACAAGGTCCTGGCGGAGACTGGTGGCTGGGACTTTTTTGTCAGAATCTGATTTTTGCATCTTTATATGGCGGGTGTCTGTTCACTGCCAATGGTGGTCATCTGTTCACCGTCGCCACAGTGGCCGACGGTGTTTACAGCCATGTTCATAATGAAGGCCATAGTCTTGGTGCTATATTTATATTCTAACTTCTCTGATTGTTGCACCCCAGTGTTACTCTTTAATCCAATCATACCTTTCATGCCTTTTTAAGGCTGAGGCTGGGGCGGAGGAAGAGGCAGACGAAGAGGGAGAGGCAAACACGTGCACTGGGCCAAGGAAGAACCTCAGATGGTGACCAGGAGCCAGGGCAAAAATTAGCCAGTGAGAATTTAGTGGTCAACCTATCCACCAGACTACTTTCCCCTGACGAGACCAATGCCCTGAATAAGGGCCTCGGTTTTGGGCCAACCCCTAAAGAAGACTTTTTTCAACTGAACTGTGAACTTCCTCAATTTTTTAGAAAGATCTGGTTACAAGTCTTCTTCAAAGACAAAGCTGTTGACCCACAGAAGGAGGATTCTGGACTTATAAAGCCATCTTCTTTTGTACCCCCTTCAATAGTTATGCCTTGTGAGGTACTTGCATTTGAAAAAGTAGTGTTGTCTGACTTAAACAAATTACAGCCTAAACAAACCTTTGTAAACATTCCGACTACAGAGAGGAATGCCCTTAAAGTTTTGGCAGCTGACCAAACTATTGTTATAAAATCATCAGATACTGGTGAAGCTATAGTTGTGATGAATGCAAATGATTGCAGACAGGAATGCATACGCCTCTTAAGTGATTTCACCTATTATGCTCCTATTACAAGAGATCCTACAGAGAGATTACAGATCCAGATAAGGAGTATGATTGAGGAAGCTCTAAGCAACTCATGGATTTCCCATAGAGAGGCGGAGTTCTTGTATACTGTCCACCCATGGATCCTTTATTTTTATTGCCTCTCTAAGATACACAAGGGGAGGTTAACACCACCTGGACGCCCATAGTCTCGGGTATATGGTCTGTTTTAGAGCCTCTTTCTACATTTTGTGATCATTTTTTGCAATCTATAATTATGGAATCCACCGCTTACCTAAAAGACAAAAAGGATGTCTTGAATCTGATTGAATCCATCAATGCCACAGTGGAAGTCCACACACTCATAATACTTGATGTTGAAGCCTTATATATAAATATACCACAGGAGGCTACACTGTGAGTAGTTGAGAATGCTCTCCTTGAAGGGACATGGACTTCTGCCGCTCCAGTCTATTTCATCATGCAATGTGCTACTATAGCCATGACTGAAAACTTCTTTCAATTCGAGTATCACCTTTTCCACCAGATACAGGGTACTTCTATTGGCAGTACTTTTGCTCCTAGTTTGACCTACTTGAATATGTACGATTTTGAAAAGCGGTACATACTTCTAACTTCTAATCCTTTTTGTGATAACATAAAATTATGGCGTCGCTGTATCGACGATATTCTGATTGTATGGCAAGGCCAGACAGTGGATGTGGATTCATTCACCGTGTGGATCAATAATCTTGATCCATTTTTTAAATTTACCTCCACTGTTTCTCCAACTCACATTCCTTTTTTGGATCTGATGATCAGCATTGATGGGGGCAAATTGAAAACATGCACTTATCAAAAGTCAACAGACTGCAACAGTTTGCAGCTTTATGAGATTCATCATCCGAAAGCGTTACGTGACAACTTACCATATGGACAGTTTTAGTGATTACTTGCAACTGTAGCAGTGCCCAGTCTTTTTATTCCAAAGTTACTGATCTTATGACTAAACTACGTGAATGACATAATCCATGCATGTAATCAATACAGCCCGTAAAAAGGCACGGAATAACCATAGAGAAGCACTAATGACAACAACACCCAAGGAACCTGATGCTCATCTTACCTGTGTTTCCACTTATACTCCACTGTCTAATACCATAAAGAAATTGATCAATAAGAGATAGTCTATTCTTGTGAGCGGAGGGGAATGTATTCCTAAACCTCTGTGTGCCTTCAGAAGGACACCTAATATCAAAGATTTGGTGGTACACACCCGACAGCCAATGAGTCTTGTGGACTCTAAACAAACTACACTCTGTCATCTCCCCCCTGTTTCAGGGTATTACCCATGTGGTAACTAATGTATGTCCACTTACCAGATGATTGAACATTCTTGATCCGGAACCCATAGGCACATGGCGGCTTGTTAAACATACCAATTGCAACACTCAAAATTGTATTTATATGAGTACTTGTCCTTGTGGCCTACGCTACATTTAAATGACAACCAGATCAGTCAAAATGAGGATTAACGAGCACAGCAGTAATATCAGATGTGGTCACTCCACTACTAAACTCAGTGTTTATTTTCTGGAAATGAACCACACTCCTGATGACATGTGGTGGGTAGTCTTAGACTCCCCCAAGTACATAAGTAATGGATCTAGTACTCTTTTAGAAAAAGAACAACAATGGGTGTTTAGACTGGGCATGCATATCCATGGGTTAAATGATGATATCCTGTTGATGAGGTTTGCTATTAATTCCCCCTGAATCAGTTGTAACATGTAGTTACTTACCTGTTTGTATTGATCCTGAGTTGAATTAGGACTTACATCCCTCCTGTTGGCTTGAATCATTTTCACCTTCATGTGCATTAGAATACTCTTGACGATGTATTGTGATGGGGGCCTTTTGAACTCCATGCATATTATAATAATTTCTAATTGTTTTCAATATTTTTTGCCACAATTGTTGAAAGGGTTTCTTTATTTATTAAGATTTTTTGGTTGACACCAGATACCAACATCTGTTATACATAGGGTGATCACACCTTGCTTATGGTTTCATGCATGTTGTTTCTTCGGAGACACATTTTGACTGTGTTACCCCCTAACAACACTCCGGAATTAATGGACCGTCGCCAGCGTCTTGCAGTGGAAGTGACGCTTGTTTACATTTAGGTGGTCATTACAACCCTGGGGGTCGGTGTTAAAGCGTCGGTAAGACCGCCAACAGGCCGGCGGTAAAAAAAATGGAATTACGACCGTGGTGGAAACCACCAACATAGACAGCAACTTTAACACTCCGACCGCCACGGCGGTACAAACAAACAGCTTGGCGGTCACCGCCAACAGACAGGCGGAAGACAATGTACCGCCCACAGTATCACAACCTATCAATCCGCCACCTTTTCCGGGGCGGATTCACTGCGAACAAAAACACGGCGGAAACAGGACTTCGAAGGGAAAACGCTCACCTCTACACACCCCATGAGGAACCAGGACGCCATGGAACCAGAGCTTCACATATTCCCAGCTTTCATCTTCTTGCTCCTCTACCAGGAGCACGAACGCCAGCGGCGAAGACCACGGTGAGTACTGCACCTACGACACAGGGGAGGGGAGAGGGAAAAAACAGGGACACACACACGCAACACGCAACACCGCCACCTCCACCCTCACCCACGACAACACACAAACTAATACATATTGTTAGAGTTACACCCCACAACCCCCCCGGAAGAATGCAAAGACAAAGGGAAATGAGTGTAACCATTGTAATCTATTAAAATCCAGTACGCAAAAATATATATACGCTATTAACAAATATATACACTAAGAATAGAAGTCCAGGTATTGCTCCATTTAAGTCCGTGGAACACTGGGCCCACACTGCATGGGCGAGGCCCACACAAGATACCCGAACATGACGGAGAGTACACTGCAGGGGCATCAGATAGAAATAAAACAGGCACCTCAGGGGGAAGGGAAAGGGGGGGCACCTCAGCCGGATGAGTGCACAACGCCAAATCCACGAGGGGGCCACATGCCCACTGTTCAATCCTGGGGAGTGCAAAGCCACAGTCTCACAAGTCTCTACAGTGGGTGGGTTGCCCACTGCTACATCCTGGGGAGTGCAAAGCCACAGTCTCTCAAGTGGATAACAGTGGGTGGTTTGCCCACTGTTCAATCCTGGGGAGTGCAAAGCAGCAGTCTCTCAAGTCTCTACAGTGGGTGGTTTGCCCACTGCTACATCCTGGGGAGTGCAAAGCCATAGTCTCTCAAGTCTCTACAGTGGGTGGTTTGCCCACTGTTCAATCCTGAGGAGTGCAAAGCCACAGTCTCTCAAGTGGATAACAGTCTCCACTGGTTTTAGAGGGGGTTTTGTGCCCAGAGTGCTTCATCCTGCCAAGGACTGAGGTAGTGGATGTAAATCTCCACTGGTTCTGGAGGGGGCTTTGTGCCCAGAGTGCTTCATCCTGCCAAGGACAGAGGTAGTGGATGTAAATCTCCACTGGTTCTGGAGGGGGCTTTGTGCCCAGAGTGCTTCCTCCTGCTCGTGGCGGACTCAGTAGCGTCAGTGCTCTTGGCGCTCATGGGCCAGCAGTGCTTGTGGCGGCAGTGTCCATTGCAGCGATGCTTGTTGTGGCGGTGTCCTTGCCAGCGGTGCTTGTCGTGGCGATGTCCTTGGCAGCGGTGCTTGTGGCGGCGGTGTCCATTGCAGCGGTGCTTGTGGCGGCCGTGTCCATTGCAGCGACAATGTCTGGGCCAGCCGGGCTGCTGCTGGCGGTCCTGTCTGGGACAGCGGGGCTGGTGCTGGCGGTCGTCTCCTGGGCAGCGGGGCTGATGGCGGTCACCTCCTGGGCAGCGGGGCTGATGGCGGTCGCCTCCTGGGCAGGGGGGCTGCTGGCGGTCGCCCCCTGGACAGCGGGGCTGCTGGCGGTCGCCTCCTGGGCAGTGGGGCTGATGGTGGTCACCTCCTGGGCAGCGGGGCTGGTGGCGGTTGCCTCCTGGGCAGCGGGGCTGATGGCGGTTGCCTCCTGGGCAGCGGGGCTGATGGCGGTCACCTCCTGGGCAGCGGGGCTGATGGCGGTCTTCTCCGCCGTGCCGATCTTCCCAGACTTGCCGGGTTTCTTGTGCCCCTTCCCCACCTTTGAAGGTGTTGCAGTTGACTCCACACTCCCACCTGTACCCCTGGGAGCGGCTTTGGTGGCTGGTGTCTTCCCCCTCTCCCGCTTGGCACTGGCCAACTTTTGATGCTTGACAGGTGTGGGACTGTCCATGCTGTGGCTCCTTGCAACATTGGCTGCCCTGCTGCCTGGTGCACTCCAGAATCCGGTGACTACTGGCACCACTAATCCCGGCGATGTCCGGGCTGAGGTGCTGGTTTGGGACCTGGAGAGTCAGGCCCTAAGGGAATGATGGGGTGGGGGAGGTGAGGGAAAGAGGTCAAGGGTGGACAGGAAAAGTTTCTTGGGAACACTGGGACGGGTAGCTGGAGGGGGTTTGGGAGTGGAGGAAGAGGTTGTGGTTGTAGGAGGTGTACGTTTGGTGACTTTGGGTGAAGGTGCATGTGCTGGAGGCTGTCGTGAGGTGGATGGCTGTTGGGTGGGAGTGTGCCTGCGTATGTGCACCTTGGGAGGTGGCGTCACAGGCACACTGGGAGAGGACACAGGGGATGTGTGAATTGTAGTGGGGTGGAGACTGCACGTGAGCGGGTGTGGTGGTGATGGAAGTAGTGGCTGTAGATATAGTGCATGCACGTGTGAGTGGAGACGAGACTGGGAGGGAGGAGGGAGACGAGGAGGAGGGGGGCACAGTGGAGGCAGTGGATGTTGCTATGTCTGCATGTATGTGATGTTTGCGTGAGTGCCTGTGGGATGTGTGGTGCCTATGTTTGCCTGAGCTTCCTTTGTGTGTTGGGGTGTGATTATGCTGGTCTGATGGTGTGCTTGGGGTAGGCTGAGGTACAGGGGTGTGGGTCTGCGTAGAGGAAGTTGGAGGGGGAGGCTAGAGACAGGGACAATGGCTGCCATCAGTGCTGAGGCCAGAGTCTGAAAAGCTCGCTGAAGGGCTGCCTGACCAGAATGAATGCCCTCCAGGAATGCATTCGTCTGTTGCAACTACCTCTCTACACCCTGGATGGCATTCAAAATGGTAGACTGCCCAACAGTGAGGGACTTGAGGAGGTCAATGGCCTCCTCACTGAGGGCAGCAGGGGTGACTGGGGCACGGCCTGAGGTGCCTGGGGCGAAGGTGATGCCCACCCTCCTGGGTGAGCGGGCACGGGGCAAAGGCTGAGGGGCTTCTGGGAGGGCGGTGCTGGAAGGGGGGGGGTGGCTGTACCTGTAGATGGGGGGGCACAGATGGGCCCGCCACCACACAGGAGCTCCCATCAGAGGACGAGTCCATGTCACTGGTGTCAGCACCTGTCCCCGCTGTGGAGCTCCCCTCGCCCTCCATCCCACTGGTGAAATCCGACTCCGTAGTGTCGCCCTCCAGGGCCATGTGGGATGCAGCTCCCTCCTGCTCTGGTGCCACTGCTCCTCCGTCTGATGATGCTAATGCACACAAGAACAGGGAGACCACAAAATGGGGGGGGACGATAGAAGAAAGACATGTTGAGTGCATGCATTACCACTACTGTTGGCGGACACAAAAGACACAGAAACCCCCTACACTACGCCGCGCACATGGCACTGTACCCGGGTGGGGTGCCACAGGGCCTGCCAGAAAAAGGAGACCTAACTAGCACACTCGCCCTGGCCTGGGGGAACCCACAGCCCACCTCCCCCACCCAGACACCTCCACTGCGTGCTGAATCAGCAGAATGAGAGTGTACTCACCCCCTTGTTGCTGCTGTGATGCCCTCAAGTGCCAATCCAACTCCGGGTACGCCACCGCCAGGATCCTGAACATCAGGGGGTCATGGTGCGACCGGCACCCCTCCCACTTTGGGAGGCCATCCCCAGCTGGGCCTCCGTCGTCTTCTTGCTCAAGCGGCGAATGTCCTCCCATCTCTTACGGCAGTAGGTGCTCCGTCTGTGATAGACCCCGGGGTCCGGACGTCCTTGGCGATGGCACGCCAAATATCCTTCTTCTGTTGGGCGCTGACCTACAGGAATTGTAAAGGGAAAAAAGAGAAGTTATTTTCAACTGCACCGTCACAGTCATTGGCCCACATCCCTACCCTTGCCATGTGGCACATGCACTCACCGTCGTTTCATGCACGCCCCACTCTCCCCCCGTTGTAGTTTAGCAGCGATTAGATTAAGCATTAGCAGAAGACATCTTGTATTTAGCAACTATTGTGAACATTTCGCGGAATCCATTTTGTATTCATGGCAGCCATTTTCTCTGCCACATGCTGCCATGTGCTCTATCCTACCTTCCTGTTAACTACTCTTGAAAATCTGTCTAGTGACAAGTTATATTTAGCATCTCCCACTTTGCAACATGCCCAGTAAAGTCTGCAGCTGTTAGTAATTAGTTTCTGACAGTAATGTGTCTACTAGTCCTTGAAAACTGTTAGCCCCTCCTGCCTGTCGACTGTGCATTTCCATATGACTTATATGTATATAAGTCTTGCTTCTATAATTGTAACACCTTCTTTTAGCCTCTGTATGGGTATAAAAGGACCATGCTCTCTTAGTTCAGTGTGCTACTTCAAACATTACCGAAGGGTGCTGTTTGAACTGTAGTACCACCTCATGAGGTTTAATAAACTTTGTCTTTTATTTCAGTTTCTGTGCCAACTTCATCCTATATGGTCTGAGGACTTTGTGCAGAGAAGGGTGAACCCCTTGCACTAGTAGGCCTTGCTGAGACTTACTTCAACACCCCTATCTTTCATCCACCCCACTCCACACAGGCATTGCCCATACAGCATGCTCCAAGTATACTTACCTGTTTGTCTGGAGGACCGTAGAGTAGAGTGTACTGGGGGAGGACCCCATCCACGAGTTTCTCCAACTCCTCCGATGTGAAGGCAGGGGCCCTTTCCCCAGACGCATGAGCCATTGTCTCTTCCAGACTGAGGTCACAGCAGCACTTGCAGTGTAGGTCCTCTCCTGTCGAAGATCAGGTATAGAGTGATTGAACAGATAGAAAATGGCGGTCACTTCCATGGCGGTGGGTACCGTCACCGCTGGCGTACATCGTCATTGGCTCCTGGGACCCATAGGGTCCAATGTTAACCAATGCAGAATTGCGCCGTAGGCTTCAACCCTCTACCGCAACGGTGTATAACGCCAGCAAGTTACCTCATATCCCATTGTCCCACTTTACAGGTCAGGCAGCCGCCATTTCAGGGGCCCACATAGCTCTATTTTCAACTGCGTCACACATAACTAGGCCTTGCCTCAACATACATACATGCTTATTTCGGATTATGAATCGTGTTCTGTGTAAGCTGTGTGTACGTACCTCTGAGTTGGTTGACTGTGCTAGCTGTTGTCCTTAATAGGCACCGTCCGCTGGGACATGTGAGGAGATGGCGGCATCCTCCGATGTACTGACCGCTGGTGGACCTGTCGACAATGGAGGAAAGACATGTAATCATCACATATAGGCTAGATCGCGCCACAGTCATGGAACTGTGTGCCCAGTTGGAGCCAGACCTGATGTCAGCTATCCGCCATCCCACAGAAATCCCCCCTCAAGTGCAGGTGTTGTCACTACTCCATTTCCTTGCAAGTGGGTCATTTCAAGCAACAGTGGCCATAGCATCAAGGATGTCCCAGCCTATGTTTTCCAATGTGTTGTCCAGAGTGTTGTCTGCCCTGCTGAAACACATGCAGAGCTACATCGTTTTCCCTCAGGTAGAGGATTTGGTTACAGTGAAAGGTCAGTTCTATGCCCTGGGACATATCCCCAAAATCATAGGTGCCATTGATGGGACACATGTGGCCTTGGTATCCCCTTGCAGGAGTGAACAGGTGTACAGAAACCGGAAGAGTTACCATTCAATGAATGTGCAGATGGTGTGTTTGGCAGACCAGTACATCTCCCATGTGAATGCCAAATTCCCTGGCTCAGTGCATGACGCTTACATCCTGCGCAATAGCAGCATCCCTTATTTGATGGGGCAACTCCAGAGGCACCGTGTGTGGCTATTGGGTGAGCACCTGGAACCAAATCAGTGGGAATAGCTGTCTGGGTCTGGGGATATCCCTACAGGTTAGTGTGTGTCTAACAGTTGTCCCTCGCCTTTTTCAGGTGACTCTGGTTACCCCAACCTGTCATGGCTACTGACCCCAGTGAGGAATCCCAGGACAAGGGCAGAGGAACGCTACAATGAGGCCCATGGGCAAACTAGGAGGATTATAGAGCGGGCCTTCGGCCTCCTGAAGGCCAGGTTCAGGTGCCTCCATATGACAAGTGGTTCCCTATTCTACTCACCAAAGAAGGTGTGCCAGATCATCGTGGCCTGCTGTATGCTTCACAACTTAGCTTTGCGACGACAGGTGCCTTTTCTGCAGGAGGATGGTCCAGATGGAGGTGTTGTGGCAGCTGTGAAGCCTGTGGACAGTGAAGACGAGGAAGCAGAAGAAGAGGACATCGACAACGGTTGTCCTGCAATACTTCCAGTGAGACACAGGTAAAAAGACTAACCTGTCTACTACATGTAATTTAACACTACTACCTCTCTACTGTCTGTCATTTTCACCCAGTGTATGGTCGCTGAGTTTTCACTTTCCCTTACAATTTCACAGATGTGTGTCACACTGTGTGACATCTGCTTTGTTTCCTCATGGACTAGAGCTGTGTGACATAGGTATGTTGACATTACAATTGTAAGAGCATTTTGTCACTGTAATTGCTAATACACTAATTCGAAATCACAGACAGACTCCAGATTGTTTTGTGCCTTAAGGGTGTTTATTTCAGTGCTCAATTTCGGAGGGTGCTGTAAAATGGGGAGGGGTGATGGTGGAGGAATGTCCATGGCAGAGTCCAATCTATCAGTCTCACAGGTGTATTGTCCAAAGGGGCATAGGAAGTGGAGCTGGGGCAGTTTGAGGATGGACAGGGTGACAAGGTGGGACAAAAGGATGACATTCAGGACTGTCTCATTTCTTGGCGGGGGTCTTTGCATCGTTCTCTGTCTTTGTCCTGGATCTCAGGGACCGTTTGCGGGGTGGTTCTCCATCTGCAGGGGGTGGGGTGCTGGTGTGGTCGTCCTGTGGCGGTGCCTCCTGTCCACTAGCGCCGGCAGAAGTGGTGGGCAGTTCATCGTCCAGGCTAGTGTCAGGGGCCCCTTGTTGTGCCACAGTATCCCTCCTGGTGTTGAGGACTTCCTTCAGCACCCCTACGATGGTGCCCAGTGTGGAGTTGATGGATCTGAGTTCCTCCCTGAAGCCCAAATACTGTTGGCCAGTACCGTTGCCATCGTCTTCTGGGAATGATGGTACGCTACCATGATGTTGGAGAGGGCCTCGTGGAGAGTGGGTTCCCTGGGCCTGTCCTCCCCCTGTCGCACAGCAGCCCTCCCAGTTCCCCTGTTTCCCTGGGCCTCTGTCCCCTGAACGGTGTGCCCACTGCCACTGCCCCCAGGTCCCTGTTGTTGTTGGGGTGGTGGGTTAGCCTGGGTTCCCTGTAGTGGTGGACACAATGCTGATTGACGTGTCCTGGGGACAGAGGTATGGGTCTGCTGGGTGGGTGCTGTGCTGGTGTTTCCAGAGGGGGGAAGCTCTGTGGTGGCCTGTGACTGTGTGAGGGGAACCGACTGTGCCGAGGTCCCAGATGGGCTGGGCTGGTTGTCTAGATCCAGTTGGACAGAGCTGCTGTCATCACTGTGGGCCTCTTCTGTTGGTGGTGTGGACATGTGTGGACCCTCCTGTGTGGTGACATTGGGTCGGGCACTTGCGTTCTGGTTTAATGCCTGGTGGTCCATTAGGGATGTGCACGTGCAGTTTGGAGGGATCATGACTAAGTTTTATTAGATCTCAGATTATCCTATTTAGTGGACTTGAGGGACCACTTCTTGAAATATATGTATAACAACTTTCTAATATCATTATAGTGATTGTGGCAATCACCCGGCACGTGGATTCCTATGGAGCCTGATCCATAATGTGGGACAGTAAGCGAGTATATCACTGCATCCCACACTACCACTGAGCATGATAGCACTTTTTGTACACAGAGTGCCACGCCACCAATCAAATGTACATTCATTATATGACATTATGGCCCTCATTATAACAATGGTGGTAAATGCCGCCTACTGCCACGGCGACGGCCGCCAACATACCATCGCCATGGCTACAAGCCGCCAACCGCATCATGACCATCGGCAGAATTCCGCCATAAGGCTGGCAAATCCCATCGACGGTCATGACGGTGGACGGCAGTAAGGTGGCGCTGCTGCCAGCTGCAGCGCCACACCAGCAAAACACCACCTGACGGTATCATGTTTCATGATGCGGCCTGGCAGTGTTTTGCTGGTGGACGCTGCTGCCCCTCCTCCCCCTTCCCCGATCTCCGCACTCTCCTTCCTCTTCCTCCACGATTCCGCGGGGGTAGGATTTGGGGACGCCATGTTGCTGTTTCTCTCCATTCCTCCCCACCTACTTCTTCTGGAGGTGCGGATCGAGGAGCGGGGGAGGTCGAGGAGTGGCAAGCACGTATCGTAGCCATGCCACACCAGGAGAGATATACTCGGGCCCAACGGTGAAATCAGAGAGGCGTGAGATAACAACCTCCGCCTGCCTGAACCAGAACTCTTCCCCCCCCCGGGGGCATTAATACCACGTGAGGTGCGAGGGGTCGAGGAGATACGGGGGGAGAGAGCCCCCCCTCACCTCCCCCACAGCTACAGCAGGAAAGAGGAACACAGTACCAGGTTGGACAAGAGGGGAACCCAGGACTGCGGGAAACATTATTCCACCCTCACTCGTGGATCATCCTAAGAAAAGTGCACCTTCACATAACCCAGGAAATTTAACCTCAGCACCAAAATAAATAGCTGCATGAGACTCAGTCACTGACCAGCATAGCCACTAAACAGTAAGAGCTGACTTTGCTAATGTACAGCGGGAAACCACATACTGCGTAGTGGGTACAAAGTTGAAAGAAGAACCGGGGCCCAAGCAACACATTGTATCACTGCCCTGAACCACGGTAGAAGGACAGCCTAAGTGAACCATGACTGGGAAATCCAAGTCAACGAAAGGCCAAGAACAATCTACACCCAGACCGGCATCAAATGAACAGCAGCTAATACGAACCTTACAATCTCTGAAAAACACGCTCTAGGCCCTCTCTACTCAATTTGACGGTAAAATGACAGATACCACCAGCCGTATTACGAGTCCATTATATCCTATGGAACTCGTAATACGGCTGGTGGTAAATCCGTCACATTTGGGACGGATTACCACCTCCTCCAAAGTTGGAATAACCCCCTAAATCCTCTCTAGAAAATAGAATAGACACAGTGGGGGTGATTCTCACCCTGGCGGGCGCCAGAGTTCCCCCCTCCAAAATACCGCTCCGCGGTCGAAAGACCGCTGAGGGTATTTTGGCTTTTGCACTGGGCTGGTGGCCGCCCGCCAGCCCAGTGCAAAAGACCCTTCCAACGAGGACGCCGGCTCAGAATTGAGCCGGCGGAGTGGGAAGGTGCGACGGGTGCAGTGGCACCCGTCGCGTATTTCAGTGTCTGCAAAGCAGACACTGAAATACAAAGTGGGGCCCTCTTACGGGGGCCCCTGCAGTGCCCATGCCATTGGCATGGGCACTGCAGGGGCCCCCAGGGGCCCCACGACAACCCATACTGCCATCCTGTTCCTGGCGGGAGAACCGCCAGGAACAGGATGGCGGTATGGGCTGTCAGAATCCCCATGGCGGCGCAGCGAGCTGCGCCGCCATGGAGGATTCTAATGGGCTGCAGAAAACCGGCGGGAGACCGCCGGTTTTCCGCATCTGACCGCGGCCAAACCGCCGCAGTCAGAATGCCCTGCGGGGCTCCGCCAGCCTGTTGGCGGTGCTCCCGCCAACCCTGGCCGAAAGACCCCCAGTATCTCAAGACCTTAATCTACTCAGAGTGGATCACCGCAACTTAGTGGAGAGAGTGAAGACAACAGAAGATTTGCTAAATGAGTTGAACCCGATGGCCATGGACAATCAAAAACAAATCCATCGATTAGACGCTGAGGTGAAGGTCCTATGGTGACGCGCTGAGGAAGCAGATGGTAGATCCCGCCTCAACAACGTCCGCTTCCTAGGGTTCCCTGAGAAATCGGAAGGGCAGAGCACCAAAATATTCTTGGAGCAATGGCTGATCAAAGAAGTACTAAACGGTGCCCCGTCGAAGTTCTTCTCCGTGGAGAGGGCGCATAGAGTCCCGGGGAGACAACCGGCTCCAGGACAACCACCAAGACCACTGATAGCAAGACTTTTGAACTATGGAGACTGTGATGCAATACTACAGCAGTTCCGCAGCAAAGGCCCATTCCGGTACGAGGACTCCTTCATTAATGCCTACCCAGACTTCCCGCAAGATGTGCAAAGACAGCGCAACTCCTATGTGAAAATCAAACAACACCTTTGTGAGCATAATATTAAGTACGCCCTGATGTTCCCTGCAAAACAAAGAGTGATAACAGACGATCGTACCCACGTGTTCACCTCCCAGTGGACGCTTGGACGTGGATGCATGCTAAAGGACTGGCACAACCCCAAGAGGGTACGGGAGAAGGAGAAGAATGGCTCACCTCGACAACACGCAGGAGAAGCAGGAAACGGTCGAAGGGACAACCCACTGTAAAGCAAGCAGCAGCCGAAAGAGAAAAAGTATTGAAGGAAACATCCCTACACACGCAGAACTCTTTTGAGGCACTATGGGCAAATCCCACTGATAACACAGATTCTGACTCAGTCAGCTCTGACTCTACGATATTAGAGGTGTTCAAGGGCCCGAAGATCACCTCTAGACGTGCAGATGCACTGTAACTGCTAGATGTGAGACAGGTATCCCAGCCTGACTGAGTAATAAGTCGAGTGGCGGTGAAGCACAGACGAGGGAGCGACTGGGCCAAATGGAGGACACAGTCATCATTTATGAGTATCAGTTGAACAGTTATCTTTTTATTTATGACAATGATTATTGATTTTGAAGGCATGGTGTGGGAGAGGCTAATAGTCCGGGAGTGCCCATATACACATTTCTATTTCTGTAAAAGGATGTGGGCCCCCTATAAGGGCCACATCCAGTTGTCAATAACGCTCCCCAGAAGGTATTCATATGGATATAGGTTTTCATAAGTAGAAGTGTGTAGAGTAGGTTGATACAAGTTCAACGTAGATTGAAGGATTTAGTTGGGGTGGGTGGCGGGGGAATGTGTTAATTTGTATTTTCTGGGTCAGGATAGAACACAATGTACAGCGCTGCAGCTGTTAATCTCAATTATAAACTGGAAGGTGATGGGATGGATCCGGCTGGGAATTGAACACTGGGGTGCGACATATGTAAGTGAGCTACACAATGACACATGGCTCAAACTGCAAACCACGCTACACATGACTATAATATAGTCACATGGAATGTAAGGGGATTGGGTACGCCAAGCAAAAGACTTTGAGTACATGCCCGCCTCAGACGCCAGGGAATACATATTGCCATTCTACAAGAGACACATCTACTGGAGGCTGACTTACGTGAGATATGGGGGAAATGGAGAGGACAGATTACAGCCACAACATACTCAGCTTATGCCAGAGGAGTGCTGGTGTGGATAGCAGGTGGGGTCCCCTATGTCCAAACCACACACAGGATAGATCAAGGTGGCAGATATGTGGTAATAGAGGGACAACTAGATGGGAGGCAACTCATGATAAAAGGGATCTATGCCCCTAATAGTGCAATAGCTGATTTACTGGGCACACTCACACCAGCATTATTAGTAAATCCCGAAGCCCCGGTCATATGGGGTGGAGACTTTAATAGTACACCAGATGTGCCGCTGGATAGGTCAAATACACCCCTGAGAGGACTGACAAATAGAAATGCCATAGGTCCATTGTTGGCATGGGCGGGCGACATGAGATTACATGATATATGGCACATAAAACACCCAGAGCAAAGGGAATACTCATTCTACTCAATACCCCACAAAGTACACACCAGAATAGATATATTATGGGAAACCCTTAGCATATGCTCACTGATTAAAAGGATAGAATACCTGGCCAAAACACCGTCAGATCACTCACCGCTGAAATTATCCCTATATTGGGGCAGAAGACGCTCAGTAATCCCTACCTGGCGTCTGCAGGTAGAGGTTCTCCAGGACCAGGTGTTCGTAGAAGGATTGAACACAAAAGTGAGACAGTACTGGGAAATAAATAGGGACACCACAGACACAAGAGAGATAGAGTGGGATGCGCATAAGGCTGTCGTTAGAGGGCATTGTCTTTCATCCACCTGGGGAGTGAGGTGCACTCTTCATGCGGAGGTCAGCAAACTGGAAAACGAATTAAGGGTATTAGAGTTTGTAGTGGCACAAAATGGGTCACCAAACCCAGCGCTGAAAGATGCGCGCACAAAATACACTGAAACGGACCTACAACTCCGCCAACACGATCACAACTATCATCTGATGCGCTTACAATCAGAGGGGGACAGACCGGGGAGGCTGCTGGCGTGGCTCCTTTGTGAGGACCGCCAACAGACCCCCATAGGCACTATGCGGCTAGATGGGGGCAAAATGGTCAATACTCAAGAAGAGATCAATGGGGTGTTCAAGGACTATTACACAAACCTATATACTGGACACACAGTGTGTAATGCCCAACAATTGGGGTCCTTCCTTGTAGAGGTACCCTTGGCATAGTTATCACAAACAGATAAGGAAACGCTGGAAGCTCCTCTAAGAATGGAAGAATTGGAATTAGCTTTAACGCAGTTGTCTAAGAACAAGGCACCATGAATAGATGGCTTGCCTATAGAATATTACACCACTTGCTCGAAATACTTAAAATCTCACTTGCTGAAAGTATTGGAGGAGGCGTGGACTCGTAGGCTACTGCCACCAACACAGAGAGAGGCAATGATAGTGGTTCTCCCTAAGCAAGGTTGTGACCCCACAGACGTTAAATCATATAGACCGCTCTCGCTCCTAAAACTCGATTGTAAAATCCTAGGTAAAATACTGGCTAATAGGATGGCTCCCATTATACACACCTTAATACATGAGGACCAGAATGGATTTATTCCAAAACGTAATACATTCTTAAACGTCCGCAGGATGTTGAGTGTTATGAGAGATACCCCACCGGATGTGTACGATAACGTTGTATTGTCATTAGATATTGAAAAGGCATTTGATAAATTAGGATGGGACTTCCTGTTTGCCACAATGCAGGGTATGGGATTTGGTCCCAACTACATACAATGGGTACAGACATTATACGCCAATCCCCAAGCTAGGGTGAAAACAGGAGGTATTATATCCAACTGTTTCCCGATTAGTAGAGGCACAAGACAGGGGTGCTCCTATCTCCCTTATTATTCGCTATCGAAATGGAGCCACTAGCGACTCGCCTACAAGCAATGGGAGAAAGGTGGGGAATACTTAGGAGTGCATCACACCATATAATATCACTAAATGCAGATGATGCTTTGATATACGTGCGGAAGGGATGTGAGGTGATACCTTCAGTGATCTCCCTATTGACTGAATATGGGGAAATATCAAGATTGGTGGTAAACTGGGAAAAATCTTGTGTGTTTCCATTGTCTGTCTGGCCTCCGGAGAGAAGAGAGACTGCCCCCAGAGGACGCCTGAAGTGGTGTTTCAATACATTTAAATACCTAGGGATATACATCTACCACAAAGCCAGGGATCTCAGAAATGGGAACTTAGGGCACGCACTGAATTCTATGAAAGGGTCACTGCATTTCTGGTGCACATTACCATTATCACCGCTGGGTAGGGTGGCGAACATGCTGCCACTAACCCGGCTTTTATATTACTTCGCGGAATTACCAGTCAAGGTCCCTAAAAGTTTTTTCCAGGAATTGAACACAGTTCTACTGAGGCTTATATGGGGAGGGGGCAGGACACGAGTAGCACTCACCACACTGCAGCGCCCAATTAATGAGGGTGGATTGGGCGCCCCCAATTTGTAACTTTATTTTGCTGCTGCACAGTTACAGTGGATACTGAACTGGATACACAGACCCACACCGGCGGAATCTGCATGGATAATAGCGCAATTGCACGGAGTACCACTGGTGACATGGCTAACGAACAAAATAGCGAAAAGGGCACATAACAACTTATTAATGGTAGCAGCACACGAGTGTTGGAAGTGATACATACAAAAAGATCGCAGAGGATATCCCTACTCTCCACTTATCCCCCTGGGACTGATTCCTGGCTGGGCAAATATGGCCAGAACACACTTGCTTACAGTCTGGACGGAGGTGGGAATTTTGACGATAGGAGATTGTTTCGAGGAAGGGGTATTAATGTCATTTGGATCCATAAAAGCCCTCACATCAGTGGGCCCAGTGCAATTTATAGCTTACTATGCCACATGTCACTTAATTAAAAAGACATGGATGGTGGGTGACCGAGAACCAGAGCTCTCCCCCACACTACATCATATGCTGCAATATGACACTCAAATAAAAGTTGTAACAAACTAATATAAAATTTTGAACAAACCTCCCGAACCTAAGCTGGAGAATGTGAGAGAAATAAGGAACACAGTCCTGCCGAATCCGCTATCGCGGGAGGACTGGTCGAAAGCACTATACCATACCCGTGGGGTATCGAGAAATCCTAGATTTCGCTACAATCAATTCAACTACACAAACAAGACATACCTATCACCAGCTAGGATTAAACGCATGTTCCCTGGATCTGACCCAATTTGTCCCCGATGCGATCCTCCATTGGCTCACTTCTACCATATGGTCTGGGAGTGTGTTCAGGTGAAAGGGGAGTGGTGTGGAGTGGTAGAGGAAGTCTCAGAACTGACGGGTCATACATTTGTAGTAGACCCCAAATCCTGCCTGCTGGGGGTAAGGGCGAGGGAAAAGAAACACAGACATTTACATAAGTTTGCAGATTTAGCATACGTAATGTGTAAAAGATTGATTGCTATGAACTGGAAAACGCCTAAAGCACCAGATTTGAAAGCATGGCGAGCCCTGACATTGGGCTGGACTCGCACGGAATACCAAGTATTACGAAAGCTATCAGAGAAGGGCCAATTACATACAGGATGTGAAACCTGGGGAATATTTCTAACTAAACTAGAGGCCAAAAACGATGAGCGGCCATCATGAACTGGACGATATTATAGAACCAGGGATGAGGTAGACCCCGACCACTTCTAACATCACATGGGAAATAGAGGCACGAAGCACTCTTAACACATAAACATGAGCAGACTATCACCGATTCTATAATCAGCAGAGGAGGAACGAAGGGGTATGCGTGGGGAGGTAGGTGATTCAGTGACATTCCAGGGGAGAGCACATCCACACCCACAATTCATTAGATAACACAGGAAACAGTACAAGATGGGTAAACAATAAGAGTTATTAACCCCTTCGCTGCCAGGCCTTTTCCCCCTCCTGTGCCGAGCCTTTTTTTGGCTATTTGGAGCAGTTCGCGCTTAGGCCCTCATAACTTTTTGTTCACATAAGCTACCCATGCCAAATTTGCGTCCTTTTTTTCCAACATCCTAGGGATTCTAGAGGTACCCAGACTTTGTGGGTTCCCCAGAAGGAGGCCAAGAAATTAGCCAAAAAACAGTGAAAATTTCATTTTTTTAAAAAAAATTGGAAAAATGGGCTGCAGAAGAAGGCTTGTGTTTTTTTCCCTGAAAAGGGCATCAACAAAGGGTTTGCGGTGATAAAATCACCAGCTTCCCAGCTTTCAGGAACAGGCAGACTTGAATCAGAAAACCCAATTTTTCAACCCAATTTTGGCATTTTACTGGGACATACCCCATTTTTACGATTTTTTGTGCTTTCAGCCTCCTTCCAGTCAGTGACAGAAATGGGCATGAAACCAACGCTGGATCCCATAAACCGCAACATTTCTGAAAAGTAGACAAAATTCTGAATTCAGCAAGGGGTAATTTGTGTAGATCCTACAAGGGTTTCCTACAGAAAATAGCAACTGAAAAAGAAAAATATTGAAATTGAGGTGAAAAAAACATAAATTTTTCTCTAAGTTTTACTCTGTAACTTTTTCCTGCAATGTCAGATTTTCGAAAGCAATATACCGTTACGTCTGCTGGACTCTTCTGGTTGCGGGGATATATAGGGCTTGTAGGTTCATCAAGAACTCTAGGTACCCAGAGCCAATAAATGACCTGCACCCTGCAGTGGGTTTTCATTCTATGCCGGGTATACAGCAATTCATTTGCTGAAATATAAAGAGTAAAAAATAGCTATCAAGAAAACCTTTGTATTTCCAAAATGGGCACAAGATAAGGTGTTGAGAAGCAGTGGTTATTTGCACATCTCTGAATTCCGGGCTGCCCATACTAGCATGTGAATTACAGGGCATTTCTCAAATAGACGTCTTTTTTACACACTGTCTTACATTTGGAAGGGAAAAATGTAGAGAAAGACAAGGGGCAATAACACTTGTTTTGCTATTCTATGTTCCCCCAAGTCTCCCGATAAAAATGATACCTCACTTGTGTGGGTAGGCCTAGCGCCCGCGACAGGAAACGCACCAAAGCGCAACGTGGACACATCACAGAAAACAGACCTGTTTTTAGCAAAGTGCCTACCTGTAGATTTTGGCCTCTAGCTCAGCCGCCACCTAGGGAAACCTACCAAACCTGTGCATTTCTGAAAACTAGAGACCTAGGGGAATCCAAGATGGGGTGATTTGTGTGGCTCGGACCAGGTTCTGTTACCCAGAATCCTTTGCAAACCTCAAAATTTGGCTAAAAAAACACATGTTCCTCACATTTCTGTGGCAGAAAGTTCTGGAATCTGAGAGGAGCCACAAATTTCCTTCCACCCAGCTTTCCCCCACGTCTCCCGATAAAAATGATACCTCACTTGTGTGGGTAGGCCTAGCGCCCGCGACAGGAAACACCCCAAAGCGCAATGTGGACACATCACAGAAAACAGACCTGTTTTTAGCAAAGTGCCTACCTGTAGATTTTGGCCTCTAGCTCAGCCGCCACCTAGGGAAACCTACCAAACCTGTGCATTTCTGAAAACTAGAGACCTAGGGGAATCCAAGATGGGGTGATTTGTGTGGCTCGGACCAGGTTCTGTTACCCAGAATCCTTTGCAAAGCTCAAAAATTGGCTAAAAAAACACATGTTCCTCACATTTCTGTGGCAGAAAGTGCTGGAATCTGAGAGGAGCCACAAATGTCCTTCCACCCAGCGTTCCCCCACGTCTCCCGATAAAAATGATACCTCACTTGTGTGGGTAGGCCTAGCGCCCGCGACAGGAAACGCCCCAAAGCGCAACGTGGACACATCACAGAAAACAGACCTGTTTTTAGCAAAGTGCCTACCTGTAGATTTTGGCCTCTAGCTCAGCCGCCACCTAGGGAAACCTACCAAACCTGTGCATTTCTGAAAACTAGAGACCTAGGGGAATCCAAGATGGGGTGATTTGTGTGGCTCGGACCAGGTTCTGTTACCCAGAATCCTTTGCAAAGCTCAAAAATTGGCTAAAAAAACACATGTTCCTCACATTTCTGTGGCAGAAAGTTCTGGAATCTGAGAGGAGCCACAAATTTCCTTCCACCCAGCGTTCCCCCACGTCTCCCGATAAAAATGATACCTCACTTGTGTGGGTAGGCCTAGCGCCCGCGACAGGAAACGCCCCAAAGCGCAACGTGGACACATCACAGAAAACAGACCTGTTTTTAGCAAAGTGCCTACCTGTAGATTTTGGCCTCTAGCTCAGCCGCCACCTAGGGAAACCTACCAAACCTGTGCATTTCTGAAAACTAGAGACCTAGGGGAATCCAAGGAGGGGTGACTGGCGGGGCTCGGACCAGGTTCTGTTACCCAGAATCCTTTGCAAACCTCATATTTTGGCTAAAAAAACGCATTTTCCTCACATTTGAGTGACAGAAAGTTCTGGAATCTGAGAGGAGCCACAAATTTCCTTCCACCCAGCGTTCCCCCAAGTCTCCCGATAAAAATGATACCTCACTTGCGTGGGTAGGCCTAGCGCTCGCGACAGGAAACGCCCCAAAGCGCAACGTGGACACCACCAAAATTTTGGAAGAAAACAGAGGTGTTTTTTGCGAAGTGACTACCTGTAGATTTTGGCCTCTAGCTCAGCCGGCACCTAGGGAAACCTACCAAACCTGTAAATTTCTGAAAACTAGAGACCTAGGGGAATCCAAGGAGGGGTGACTGGCGGGGCTCGGACCAGGTTCTGTTACCCAGAATCCTTAGCAAAGCTCAAAAATTGGCTAAAAAAACACATGTTCCTCACATTTCTGTGGCAGAAAGTTCTGGAATCTGAGAGGAGCCACAAATTTCCTTCCACCCAGCGTTCCCCCACGTCTCCCGATAAAAATGATACCTCACTTGTGTGGGTAGGCCTAGCGCCCGCGACAGGAAACGCCCCAAAGCGCAACGTTGACACATCACAGAAAACAGACCTGTTTTTAGCAAAGTGCCTACCTGTAGATTTTGGCCTCTAGCTCAGCCGCCACCTAGGGAAACCTACCAAACCTGTGCATTTCTGAAAACTAGAGACCTAGGGGAATCCAAGGAGGGGTGACTGGCGGGGCTCGGACCAGGTTCTGTTACCCAGAATCCTTTGCAAAGCTCAAAAATTGGCTAAAAAAACACATGTTCCTCACATTTCTGTGGCAGAAAGTTCTGGAATCTGGGAGGAGCCACAAATTTCCTTCCACCCAGCGTTCCCCCAAGTCTCCCGATAAAAATGATACCTCACTTGCGTGGGTAGGCCTAGCGCCCGCGACAGGAAACGCCCCAAAGCGCAACGTGGACACCACCAAAATTTTGGAAGAAAACAGACCTGTTTTTAGCGAAGTGCCTACCTGTAGATTTTGGCCTGTAGCTCAGCCGCCACCTAGGGAAACCTACCAAACCTGTGCATTTCTGAAAACTAGAGACCTAGGGGAATCCAAGAAGGGGTGACTGGCGGGGCTCGGACCAGGTTCTGTTACCCAGAATCCTTTGCAAAGCTCAAAAATTGGCTAAAAAAACACATGTTCCTCACATTTCTGAGGCAGAAAGTTCTGGAATCTGAGAGGAGCCACAAATTTCCTTCCACCCAGCGTTCCCCCACGTCTCCCGATAAAAATGATACCTCACTTGTGTGGGTAGGCCTAGCGCCCGCGACAGGAAACGCCCCAAAGCGCAACGTGGACACATCACAGAAAACAGACCTGTTTTTAGCAAAGTGCCTACCTGTAGATTTTGGCCTGTAGCTCAGCCGCCACCTAGGGAAACCTACCAAACCTGTGCATTTCTGAAAACTAGAGACCTAGGGGAATCCAAGGAGGGGTGACTGGCGGGGCTCGGACCAGGTTCTGTTACCCAGAATCCTTTGCAAAGCTCAAAAATTGGCTAAAAAAACACATGTTCCTCACATTTCTGTGGCAGAAAGTTCTGGAATCTGGGAGGAGCCACAAATTTCCTTCCACCCAGCATTCCCCCAAGTCTCCCGATAAAAATGATACCTCACTTGCGTGGGTAGGCCTAGCGCCCGCGACAGGAAACGCCCCAAAGCGCAACGTGGACACCACCAAAATTTTGGAAGAAAACAGAGGTGTTTTTTGCGAAGTGACTACCTGTAGATTTTGGCCTCTAGCTCAGCCGGCACCTAGGGAAACCTACCAAACCTGTACATTTCTGAAAACTAGAGACCTAGGGGAATCCAAGGAGGGGTGACTGGCGGGGCTCGGACCAGGTTCTGTTACCCAGAATCCTTAGCAAAGCTCAAAAATTGGCTAAAAAAACACATGTTCCTCACATTTCTGTGGCAGAAAGTTCTGGAATCTGAGAGGAGCCACAAATTTCCTTCCACCCAGCGTTCCCCCACGTCTCCCGATAAAAATGATACCTCACTTGTGTGGGTAGGCCTAGCGCCCGCGACAGGAAACGCCCCAAAGCGCAACGTGGACACATCACAGAAAACAGACCTGTTTTTAGCAAAGTGCCTACCTGTAGATTTTGGCCTCTAGCTCAGCCGCCACCTAGGGAAACCTACCAAACCTGTGCATTTCTGAAAACTAGAGACCTAGGGGAATCCAAGGAGGGGTGACTGGCGGGGCTCGGACCAGGTTCTGTTACCCAGAATCCTTTGCAAAGCTCAAAAATTGGCTAAAAAAACACATGTTCCTCACATTTCTGTGGCAGAAAGTTCTGGAATCTGGGAGGAGCCACAAATTTCCTTCCACCCAGCGTTCCCCCAAGTCTCCCGATAAAAATGATACCTCACTTGCGTGGGTAGGCCTAGCGCCCGCGACAGGAAACGCCCCAAAGCGCAACGTGGACACCACCAAAATTTTGGAAGAAAACAGACCTGTTTTTAGCGAAGTGCCTACCTGTAGATTTTGGCCTGTAGCTCAGCCGCCACCTAGGGAAACCTACCAAACCTGTGCAGTTCTGAAAACTAGAGACCTAGGGGAATCCAAGAAGGGGTGACTGGCGGGGCTCGGACCAGGTTCTGTTACCCAGAATCCTTTGCAAAGCTCAAAAATTGGCTAAAAAAACACATGTTCCTCACATTTCTGAGGCAGAAAGTTCTGGAATCTGAGAGGAGCCACAAATTTCCTTCCACCCAGCGTTCCCCCACGTCTCCCGATAAAAATGATACCTCACTTGTGTGGGTAGGCCTAGCGCCCGCGACAGGAAACGCCCCAAAGCGCAACGTGGACACATCACAGAAAACAGACCTGTTTTTAGCAAAGTGCCTACCTGTAGATTTTGGCCTGTAGCTCAGCCGCCACCTAGGGAAACCTACCAAACCTGTGCATTTCTGAAAACTAGAGACCTAGGGGAATCCAAGGAGGGGTGACTGGCGGGGCTCGGACCAGGTTCTGTTACCCAGAATCCTTTGCAAAGCTCAAAAATTGGCTAAAAAAACACATGTTCCTCACATTTCTGTGGCAGAAAGTTCTGGAATCTGGGAGGAGCCACAAATTTCCTTCCACCCAGCATTCCCCCAAGTCTCCCGATAAAAATGATACCTCACTTGCGTGGGTAGGCCTAGCGCCCGCGACAGGAAACGCCCCAAAGCGCAACGTGGACACCACCAAAATTTTGGAAGAAAACAGACCTGTTTTTAGCGAAGTGCCTACCTGTAGATTTTGGCCTGTAGCTCAGCCGCCACCTAGGGAAACCTACCAAACCTGTGCATTTCTGAAAACTAGAGACCTAGGGGAATCCAAGGAGGGATGACTGGCGGGGCTCGGACCAGGTTCTGTTACCCAGAATCCTTTCAAAGCTCAAAAATTGGCTAAAAAAACACATGTTCCTCACATTTCTGTGGCAGAAAGTTCTGGAATCTGGGAGGAGCCACAAATTTCCTTCCACCCAGCGTTCCCCCAAGTCTCCCGATAAAAATGATACCTCACTTGCGTGGGTAGGCCTAGCGCCCGCGACAGGAAACGCCCCAAAGCGCAACGTGGACACCACCAAAATTTTGGAAGAAAACAGACCTGTTTTTAGCGAAGTGCCTACCTGTAGATTATGGCCTGTAGCTCAGCCGCCACCTAGGGAAACCTACCAAACCTGTGCATTTCTGAAAACTAGAGACCTAGGGGAATCCAAGGAGGGGTGACTGGCGGGGCTCGGACCAGGTTCTGTTACCCAGAATCCTTTGCAAAGCTCAAAAATTGGCTAAAAAAACACATGTTCCTCACATTTCTGTGGCAGAAAGTTCTGGAATCTGAGAGGAGCCACAAATTTCCTTCCACCCAGCGTTCCCCCACGTCTCCCGATAAAAATGATACCTCACTTGTGTGGGTAGGCCTAGCGCCCGCGACAGGAAACGCCCCAAAGCGCAACGTGGACACATCACAGAAAACAGACCTGTTTTTAGCAAAGTGCCTACCTGTAGATTTTGGCCTGTAGCTCAGCCGCCACCTAGGGAAACCTACCAAACCTGTGCATTTCTGAAAACTAGAGACCTAGGGGAATCCAAGGAGGGGTGACTGGCGGGGCTCGGACCAGGTTCTGTTACCCAGAATCCTTTGCAAAGCTCAAAAATTGGCAAAAAAAACACATGTTCCTCACATTTCTGTGGCAGAAAGTTCTGGAATCTGGGAGGAGCCACAAATTTCCTTCCACCCAGCGTTCCCCCAAGTCTCCCGATAAAAATGATACCTCACTTGCGTGGGTAGGCCTAGCGCCCGCGACAGGAAACGCCCCAAAGCGCAACGTGGACACCTCCAAAATTTTGGAAGAAAACAGACCTGTTTTTAGCGAAGTGCCTACCTGTAGATTTTGGCCTGTAGCTCAGCTGCCACCTAGGGAAACCTACCAAACCTGTGCATTTCTGAAAACTAGAGACCTAGGGGAATCCAAGGAGGGGTGACTGGCGGGGCTCGGACCAGGTTCTGTTACCCAGAATCCTTTGCAAAGCTCAAAAATTGGCTAAAAAAACACATGTTCCTCACATTTCTGTGGCAGAAAGTTCTGGAATCTGGGAGGAGCCACAAATTTCCTTCCACCCAGCGTTCCCCCACGTCTCCCGATAAAAATGATACCTCACTTGTGTGGGTAGGCCTAGCGCCCGCGACAGGAAACACCCCAAAGCGCAACGTGGACACATCACAGAAAACAGACCTGTTTTTAGCAAAGTGCCTACCTGTAGATTTTGGCCTGTAGCTCAGCCGCCACCTAGGGAAACCTACCAAACCTGTGCATTTCTGAAAACTAGAGACCTAGGGGAATCCAAGGAGGGGTGACTGGCGGGGCTCGGACCAGGTTCTGTTACCCAGAATCCTTTGCAAAGCTCAAAAATTGGCTAAAAAAACACATGTTCCTCACATTTCTGTGGCAGAAAGTTCTGGAATCTGGGAGGAGCCACAAATTTCCTTCCACCCAGCGTTCCCCCAAGTCTCCCGATAAAAATGATACCTCACTTGCGTGGGTAGGCCTAGCGCCCGCGACAGGAAACGCCCCAAAGCGCAACGTGGACACCACCAAAATTTTGGAAGAAAACAGAGGTGTTTTTTGCGAAGTGACTACCTGTAGATTTTGGCCTCTAGCTCAGCCGGCACCTAGGGAAACCTACCAAACCTGTACATTTCTGAAAACTAGAGACCTAGGGGAATCCAAGGAGGGGTGACTGGCGGGGCTCGGACCAGGTTCTGTTACCCAGAATCCTTTGCAAAGCTCAAAAATTGGCTAAAAAAACACATGTTCCTCACATTTCTGTGGCAGAAAGTTCTGGAATCTGAGAGGAGCCACAAATTTCCTTCCACCCAGCGTTCCCCCACGTCTCCCGATAAAAATGATACCTCACTTGTGTGGGTAGGCCTAGCGCCCGCGACAGGAAACGCCCCAAAGCGCAACGTGGACACATCACAGAAAACAGACCTGTTTTTAGCAAAGTGCCTACCTGTAGATTTTGGCCTGTAGCTCAGCCGCCACCTAGGGAAACCTACCAAACCTGTGCATTTCTGAAAACTAGAGACCTAGGGGAATCCAAAGAGGGGTGACTGGCGGGGCTCGGACCAGGTTCTGTTACCCAGAATCCTTTGCAAAGCTCAAAATTTGGCTAAAAAAACACATGTTCCTCACATTTCTGTGGCAGAAAGTTCTGGAATCTGAGAGGGGCCACAAATTTCCTTCCACCCAGCGTTCCCCCACGTCTCCCGATAAAAATGATACCTCACTTGTGTGGGTAGGCCTAGCGCCCGCGACAGGAAACGCCCCAAAGCGCAGCGTGGACACATCACATTTTTTCATTGAAAACAGTGCCTACCTGTAGTTTTTGGCCTGTAGCTCAGCCAGCACCTAGGGAAACCTACCAAACCTGTGCATTTCTGAAAACTAGAGACCTAGGGGAATCCAAGATGGGGTGACTTGAGGGGCTCTGACCAGGTTCTGTTACCCAGAATCCTTTCCAAACCTCAAATATTGGCTAAAAAAACGCATTTTTCACACATTTCGGTGACAGAAAGTTCTGGAATCTGAGTGGAGCCACAAATTTCCTTCCACCCAGCGTTCCCCCAAGTCTCCCGATAAAAATGATACCTCAGTTGTGTGGGTGGGCCAGGTGCCTCCAACAGAATAAGGCCCAAAACTTGTAGAGATACAGGGGATAGTACTGCGAGTTTATAAGGACATATTCTTTTATACATCTTTAGACTGACTCTGCTTTGGGGACCCACATACGTGAGGTGTCATTTTATTTGGGAGACTGAGGGGAACACTGGGGAGTAGGAATTTTGTGCTGGAGTGGTGATCGTACGAAGAAAAGTCAGGAAAATATGCTTTTTTTAAGCACATTTTGAGGTTTACAGAGGAGTCTGGGTAAGAAAATGTTGGGGGATCCACGCAAGCCACTCCTCCCTAGACTCCTTGGGGTGTCTAGTTTTAAAAAATGTCTGGGTTTGGTAGGTTTCCCTAGATGAAGGCCGCACACAGGACCAAAAACATAGGTGCCCTCTCCCCCCCCAAACACAGGTAGTTTTGTAATATATCGTTTTGATGTGCCCCCATACGTCCGTGATGTGCCAAACACTAAAATTTTGAAAAGAAACACACTTAGGTTATGTGAAAAAGACCCCTCACCCACCAACCAAGTTGGTGGCATGCTTCATCATCGGGGTCCCACCTGAGGCACCTAGCGTGTCATAGGTGTGCTGCGACGCCTGATTACAGCGGAGCAGGTTTGGTCATTTTTACCACACATACTGGTTGGATTTGGCACGAGGGTGAGTGATGGTTCAGTGGATCAAATTTTACTAACAAGAGCTTTCACAAAAATGAAAAGCACTGTTAGTAACTGAAAGGCAAAAAACTGAACCAATGACTCACAGCTCGTGAGCTGTAAAGCCGCGACAAGGCACCAACCGCTTTACAGTCCATTCACACAACTTTCATACATGACACACACAAGGCCATTCACACCGCCAGCCACGGGCCCAGCACATTACAACACTCACATCGACAGACAGCGCCACTCAAGGGCCCATCACTTACATACGCCCACATGCCTGATACAACAATCACACCAGCTGATGGGAGTGTGTGGACTGGTGTTTGGCTTGCAGTGTGTTGCAGTAGCCAACATCAAGTCAATATGTACAGTCTCAGCCAAGCCCCACTCCACACACAATGGCATCATATATTTTTTTTTTTTAACAGAGGAACCCCTAACTAAGTAGAAAGAATTACAAAACAACAAACACAAAAGCTCTAACTAACAACATGACAGAAATGCTAACCATGAAACTAAACACATGAAAATACAAAACAGACATGAGTTTACACTCATGGTTGTTCCCAGAAATTCTTCTGGGTGTGGTAATTCTTAAAACAAGCACCGACACACAGCCCAGGCTTTGAAGGACAATCTGGGCAGTACATTCGAGTCTCCCTCCGGATACCTCTTCGAAAACACACTCTACATTTCTTAGCTGGAAAGTCTTTTTTGGGTGTGGGAGGAATGTGCTCAGCAAAGTGGCGATCTTTCAATCTAGCCACATCCTCCACCACTGCTTCTCTAGGAACTCTGGCCTGTTCCACCACAATAAGGCTCTCTATCACTGACTCCTGAAATTTCACAAATGTCATCTTTGAGTCTGGAGACCTATCCCTAAACACAATAAAAGCATTGAAGGTTGCTAAGTGGAAGAGGTGAAGTGCTAACTTCTTATACCAAACATAAGACTTACGAATAGCAGTATAAGGTTCCAACCTCTGGTCAACTCTATCTACACCTCCCATGTGCTTATTATAATCTAAAATGCACACAGGTTTGCGCACTTCAGCAACCTGGCCCCAAACAGTCACAGGGGAAGTACTCTCATCATGAATGGTACTTAGCATGTAGACATCCCTCTTGTCTGAAAATTTCAAAGCTAGCAGCTCCTCGTTCCGCAAGGCACAGCACTGTCCCCTCTCAAGTTTTTTACAGACAAGCTCCCTTGGATAGCCTTTCCGGTTAGAACGGATTGTGCCACAAGCAACTGTGTCCACTCTAAACAATTCCTTGAACAACTGCACACCAGTGTAGAAGTTATCTACATACAAATGGTGACCTTTGTTGAACAGTCGTCTACCAAGATCCCACACTATTTTCTCAGTAACTCCAAAAGTGGGAGGACAACCAGGGGGGTCAATATTGGAATCCCTACCAGTGTACACACGGAAACTATACACATATCCTGTCCTACTTTCAGACAGCATATACAATTTAATTCCATATCGTGCCCTTTTGCTAGGAATGTACTGCCTAAAAACCAAACGACCCTTGAAGAGGACCAAAGACTCGTCCACACTTATCTCTTTGCCTGGAACATAGACCTCCGAAAACCGATCTACAAAATGATCAAGGACAGGCCTAATCTTAAAAAGACGGTCAGAATCTGGGTGATCTCGTGGCAAGGCTAATGCATTGTCAACAAAATGCAGCATCCTAAGAAGAAGCAAATACCGATTACGTCTCATGGTAGCTGGAAATATAGCTGTTGCCATCAAGGGACTAGTAGACCAATAAGAAGCCAGTGACGGCTTCCTTATCAACCCCATCAAAAAAGTCAAACCCAAAAACTTTTTTAGCTCCTCCAAATTTGTGGGAATCCACTGGGCAGCTCTAGAGTGTGGCCTAAGTCTAGCAGCGTTGTCCCTCAAATGCTGCTCCGCATACAAATTAGTCTGCTCAACAATCTCTTCCAAAAACACATCATCCATGAATAACTCAAAGAAATTGATAGGCATAAAGTTCTCTGTATTGGCGTTACACCCCGGGAGACCAGTAAAGGCAGGCAACTCTGGCTGCTCCATGTTTGGGGAAACCCAGACATCAGGTCTTCTAACGGGAAACCTTTCAGCCCCAGGTTGCTGCACTATTGGCACATCAATGTCCTCCTCTAAAACAGAACCTTCATCTGCACTGAGTGTGGCTTCATCATCAGAAGATTCCCCTCCAACAGAAACATCACTGCCAGAATCTCTGACTTCCTCCTCTGCCTCAGATGCAGAGTCCGTCTCATAGTCATGATCAGACTGTGACTCAAAAAGCATACCAACCACCTGCTGAGCGGTCATCCTGCGGCTAGCCATGATCTCTCCTGCTAAAATTAACTGGACAAATTCACCACCAACAACCAGCACTGTGTAAGACAAGTAACAAAGTGTAGCTTTGTTAGTAAGAGTTACAAACTCAAAAACTATACCGCTCACTTGCCTGAAAAAGCTTGATTCACCAGCAACTACACAGCAATCACCAATGATATCCCACTAAAAAGAAAGAAAGAAAGGCAAATTAGAAATAAGACACAACAAATATCATTGTGCACAAACCTAAGGACAATTTCACACACAATCCTGCATTTAGTACACCCCCTACAAACATGTCATTCATGCATGGCAACAATACTCCTTTGGAGTAAATTGTTTTTACTTACCTAAAACATGCAACTGTGCAAACTGCAGGTCAACCACCGCCAAAACCGCAAGGAGCCACAGCAAATAAAGCAAAAGCTTTGAACTAGAACAAAAAGGAGGAAATTTTTTTTTATCACAAATGCAAAGACTTCTTCAGTTGACAAACACCCCACCATCAAACATTTTAGAAATTGGTGCCTAAGTGGATTCTGTCATAGGGGCAGATGGGCCTACTAAAAAAATAGGCCTGTCTGCCCCAAGGAAGCCAGAAAATACCTTTAGTACTGTGTCCCCATGGAGAGCGACCCTTGCCAAAGGGGACATCCCTCAAACAAAAAAAAACAAAAAAAACACACACAACACTATCCCTGGTGCCTAAGTGGCTTCTGCCCCCTTGGGGGCAGGTGGGCCTAAGAAAATAGGCCCATCTGCCCCCAGGGGGTGTAGAAATGGCCAACAGGTCAATGCCCCCCTTGGGGGGGCGCCCCGTGACCAAGGGGACGCCCCCCCACAAAAATAAACACATAAAAAAAAATCCCTGGCGTTCTAGTGGTTTCTGCCCCCCTTGGGGGCAGATCAGCCTAAAAATAATAGGCTGATCTGTCTCCAAGGGGTGCAGAAATGGCCTGGGTACATGTGCCCCCAAAGTGGGGGGTGACCCTTGCCCAAGCCCCCCCCCCATCCACTAACACACACACACACACACACTATCCCTGGTGTCTACGTGGCTTCTGCCCCCCTTGGGGGCAGGTGGGTCTAGAAAAATAGGCCCATCTGCCCCCAGGGGGGGCAGAAATGGCCAACAGGTCAATGCCCCCCTTGGGGGGGCGCCCCGTGCCCGAGGGGACGCCCCCCCACAAAAATAAACACATAAAAAAAAATCCCTGGCGTTCTAGTGGTTTCTGCCCCCCTTGGGGGCAGATCAGCCTAAAAATAATAGGCTGATCTGTCTCCAAGGGGTGCAGAAATGGCCTGGGTACATGTGCCCCCAAAGTGGGGGGCGACCCTTGCCCAAGCCCCCCCCCATCCACTAACACACACACACACACTATCCCTGGTGTCTACGTGGCTTCTGCCCCCCTTGGGGGCAGGTGGGTCTAGAAAAATAGGCCCATCTGCCCCCAGGGGGGGCAGAAATGGCCAACAGGTCAATGCCCCCCTTGGGGGGGCGCCCGTGCCCGAGGGGACGCCCCCCCACAAAAATAAACACATAAAAAAAAATCCCTGGCGTTCTAGTGGTTTCTGCCCCCCTTGGGGGCAGATCAGCCTAAAAATAATAGGCTGATCTGTCTCCAAGGGGTGCAGAAATGGCCTGGGTACATGTGCCCCCAAAGTGGGGGGCGACCCTTGCCCAAGCCCCCCCCCATCCACTAACACACACACACACACACACTATCCCTGGTGTCTACGTGGCTTCTGCCCCCCTTGGGGGCAGGTGGGTCTAGAAAAATAGGCCCATCTGCCCCCAGGGGGGGCAGAAATGGCCAACAGGTCAATGCCCCCCTTGGGGGGGCGCCCCGTGCCCAAGGGGACGCCCCGCCACAAAAATAAACACATAAAAAAAAATCCCTGGCGTTCTAGTGGTTTCTGCCCCCCTTGGGGGCAGATCAGCCTAAAAATAATAGGCTGATCTGTCTCCAAGGGGTGCAGAAATGGCCTGGGTACATGTGCCCCCAAAGTGGGGGGCGACCCTTGCCCAAGCCCCCCCCCATCCACTAACACACACACACACACACACTATCCCTGGTGTCTACGTGGCTTCTGCCCCCCTTGGGGGCAGGTGGGTCTAGAAAAATAGGCCCATCTGCCCCCAGGGGGGGCAGAAATGGCCAACAGGTCAATGCCCCCCTTGGGGGGGCGCCCCGTGCCCAAGGGGACACCCCCCCACAAAAATAAACACATAAAAAAAAATCCCTGGCGTTCTAGTGGTTTCTGCCCCCCTTGGGGGCAGATCAGCCTAAAAATAATAGGCTGATCTGTCTCCAAGGGGTGCAGAAATGGCCTGGGTACATGTGCCCCCAAAGTGGGGGGCGACCCTTGCCCAAGCCCCCCCCATCCACTAACACACACACACACACTATCCCTGGTGTCTACGTGGCTTCTGCCCCCCTTGGGGGCAGTTGGGTCTAGAAAAATAGGCCCATCTGCCCCCAGGGGGGGCAGAAATGGCCAACAGGTCAATGCCCCCCTTGGGGGGGCGCCCCGTGCCCAAGGGGACGCCCCCCCACAAAAATAAACACATAAAAAAACATCCCTGGCGTTCTAGTGGTTTCTGCCCCCCTTGGGGCAGATCAACCTAAAAATAATAGGCTGATCTGCCCTCAAGGGGGGCAGAAATGGCCCTAAAAGACATGCCCCCCAAAGGGGAGCGACCCTTGCCCAAGGGGGCGCCCCCCCATCCACTACACACACAATCCCTGGTGCCTAAGTGGCTTCTGCCCCCCTTGGGGGCAGATGGACCTAAAAAAAATAGGCCGATCTGCCCACAAGTGGGGCAGAAATGGCCAACAGTTCTCTGCCCCCTTGGGGGGGGCGCCCCTTGCCCAAGGGGGCACCCCCTCCCAACATACCTGCACAGAAAATATAATTCCCTGGTGATCCAGTGGTTTCTGCCCCCCTTGGGGGCAGATCCGCCTAAAAAGTAAGCCAATCTGCCCCCAAGGGGGGCAGAAATGGCCGTAACTAATTGCCCCCACAAGGGGAGCGACCCTTGCCCAAGGGGCCGCTCCCCGCCAGCAAGAAACACGAGCAAACAACAAAAAAAACAAATCCCTGGTGTCTAGTGGGCATTCCTGCTGCCCGATCGCAATGCGATCGGGCAGCAGGAATGCTCAAAGAGACACCGGGGGAAAGGAAAAGCCTTTCCTTTCCCCCGGTGCCTCTTTAGCCCAAACCCCCCACCCACCGGGAAGAGGAACTCACCTCTTTCCTCGTCGCCGCACAGGAAGCAAATGGCTTCCTGTGCGGCGAAATCCCCATAATGAAGTCAGCGCGCGATCGCGCGCTGACGTCATTATGGGGGGGTGGGGGGGTCGGGGGTGGAAGGGGAAGGGCTTCCCCTTCCATCCCTGACTTTGGGGGGGTGGGGGGAAGCACACAGAGGGAGCGAGAGCGCTCCCTCTGGGCTGTGTGCCGAGGACGTAGTGGTTACGTCCTCGGCACAGCAGCACTGTGCCGCGGGACGTAACCACTACGTCCGCGGCACAGAAGGGGTTAATAACAACACAGTCGCACAGTATACCACAACAGATACCAACCCAGGAGTTCCTACCATCACAAATATAATATGTAACACTAGGGAAGAACGTTGTTAAGTTGTTGAATTGATAAATATTACAACTATTATATTTTATGACTCAGCGGTCCATTCCAGAAGATATATATATTGAGAGATGTAACCAGACCTAAGTTGTTTTTGAATGTAACATGTTATTGCGGATCGACTAAATCCTATTATTGAACTGACAGAATTATTGTTTTAATGATCTGTATTAAAAATCAATAATACAGAAGTAAAAAAAAAAATTGTGCCCGTGTGGGTGTGTGGATGTCGGGGGGTCGGGAGGGGGATGGGGAGGGTGGGGAAGGACTCTGGGGAGAGGGGGTGGGGGAGACACCTATCAGTGTGAGGGAAGGAATTCCCTGGCACTGATAGTGCCTACCGCCATGGTTTTTGTGGTGATCAGATTGCCACGAAAAACCATTGCAGTAGGTGGGGTCATAATCTCGAGGGTGGGATTGTGAAGGCGGCTGGGCTGGAAACCGAAGTCTCCAGCCCGGCGGCTGTTACCACCCTGGTGAACGGAGTGGTACATTGGCGGTTTGGCTTGAGCCAAAAAAACGCCAATGTCATAATTTGGGAAAAGGTACCGCAAGCCTGTTGGCAGTACCTTTCCCCAAATTACCACCTTCCGCCAGGGTCGTAATGGCCCCCTATATGTATTGGGTTGTAGATTTTTGCTCTTTTTTTGTTTTTCCACAGTTCTACCTTTAGATTTGACTAGCTTAACGTGCAGTTTTTTTGAGTAAGTGACCGAAGGTTTCTAGATTGACAGTTTGAGACTTATTGTGGTCTTTTTGTATAGTTAAGGAGAAGTGTTGTGTGATTCTGTCCTGATGAAGCATCACTGGATCCATATGGACCCGGAGACGTGAAACATGTTGACCCACTATAGGGGTGAAGGTAGTTCTTTCCCCCTTTCTTTATTGTGATTGAAAGAGTGAATGAGCATTATCTCATTTCTCACTCTCCTGTGTGTTTTAACCTTGACCAAGACCCCTCCTTGATCAATAAATAGTGGTTTTGTGCTGGGTTTTGAGACTATTTTCTCCTTTACTTTTGCTCTCCTATCCTTTGTGTGCCTGTAGGTTGGCACTTTCTTCTACATCTCTCACCACGGTACACAACTATTGAGAAAAGATCTCCTGCCAAGAGACCCCTTTATGGGGTGCCTGTCAGACATTGCAGCGCCAGTCTGGCGAGGAGCACGCCCAGTGATGAAGCATGACATCCAATTGGATGTGTGAGGGCATTTGCTTCTAGAAAACAGAGTGCCCTGTGGACTCACATATTTTTCTGCTTTTTTTGGAACAGTGTACCTACATAGGTCAGTATCATAAGTTGGGAGGCAGTACACTGGACCATTAATCTCTCCGTCCCTCGTCTGAAGTATACTCTTTAATCCAGTGCCAGTCTACACTAAAGCCCTAAGTAAAGCACCTCACCGAGTCCCACAGTTTTTTTCAGGCCCCCAACCTTTGGCACTCCAGGTCTACTTGGTTTGCTGGGTTAGTATGCTTGTGTGCTGCTGACAGCCAAGCAGCTGTGAAGCCTGCTGCCCCAGTGCCATCTTCTGCACATGTGACTGCTTGTTGAAGATACTCGGCCTATGGGACGCTCCCCGCTTACCAGCATCCCAATTTCACACCGGCATCTCCCCTAGCCAGTGGCAGCTTCTTAGTTGGGTAGGGATGGCCAAGCGGCCAAGGCGCTACCCTGAGGCCCACGCTGCCACACTCATTGTACTATGCAGCCCCCAACTGCCCTGCATGTGGAAGCTGCCGGCTCATAACTCAGCGTGGCCCATACACTGAACAGCCATAGATTTTGTTCACCTCTTCAGCCAGTAAGAGCTTGTTAGTCAGTTATGGGGACTGCCAAGTATCTAAAGCATTGCCCCCCTTGGGGCCCTTGATGCTACACTCATTCTGCTATGCGTCCTCTAGCTACCCAGCGTAGTGCAGCCACCACCTCGTCTCCCTGCTGTACAGAGTCATAGTTGCACCAAATGGGTCCTCATTGTTTCCCACATGTATCTTATCTGATATTTATCTGCAGTTGATTATAAAGTTGTCAGATGGCAGGATAATTGGCAGATTTTATTGCTCGGCCGGCAGAGCTACACTACAGAGCGGCCATCTTGCAGTGCGCTTTCTGGCATCCCGACATCACCATTTTTCATACAATATCTCAGATAGTAAACATGCATTTCTTACCTGTTTCCAATCAAATGTTAGCACTTATTAAATTTATTAAGTCAACAACACGTTATCCTATGGAAGAGGTAGGTCTCACACTAGAGAAAAAAGAATTTAAGAGTTCTTTACTACCAGGATATGTAAAATGTGAAAGCACATATCCAACCTTTTAATTACAATGCACCTTGCACAATGAGTGTAGGAAATTACCACCTTGCCTGGCATCTTACCCCCATTTTTAATTGTGTGTCAGTTTGTTTTTGCCTGTGTCACTGGGATCCTGCTAGCCAGGACCCCAGTGCTCATAGTTTGTGGCCTATATGTGTTCGTTATGTGGTGCCTAACTGTATCACTGAGGCTCTGCTAACCAGAACCTCAGTGTTTATGCTCTCTCTGTTTTTAAAATTGTCACTGCAGGCTAGTGACCATTTTTACCAATTCTAATTGGCACACTGGAACACCCTTATAATTCCCTAGTATATGGTACCTAGGTACCCAGGGTATTGGGGTTCTATGAGATCCCTATGGGCTGCAGCATTTATTTTGCCACCCATAGGGAGCTCAGACCAATACTACACAGGACTGTCACTGCAACCTAAGTGAAATAACGTCCACTGAGATACTTTTGGCATATTGTCACTAAAATAAAGTACCTTTATTTCTAGTAACTCTGAGTATTGTTTTTCTTATGATATAGTGCTATATGATATAAGTGGTATTGTAGGAGCTTTGCATGTCTCCTAGTTCAGCCTATGCTGCTCTGCTATAGCTACCTCTATCAGCCTAAGCTGCTAGAACACTACTAATCTACAAATAAGGGATAACTGGACCTGGCACAAGGTGTAAGTACCATCAGGTACCCACTATAAGCCAGGCCAGCCTCCTACAATATGCTAACTAGGGCCAACCTTAGGGAAGACCTATATGAAATAACAGGGTTGTTTAAGACTTGACAAGGGAGTTATATTGCCAGGATTGATCAGCATGCAGGCTCGAATTGGAAATCCGGGACATGTATGTAGGAAAGTACCATCTGTCTTGGCATGTTACCCCCAATTTTACATGTATGTCAGTATTTCTATGCCTGTCTCACTGGGATCCTGCTAGCCAGGACACCAATGCTCATAGTTTGAGACCTAAATGTGTATGCCTGTGTAATGCCTAACTGTGTCATTGAGGCTTTGCTAATCAGAACCCCAGTGCCTATGCTCTTTCTGCTTTTAAATTTGTCACTATAGGCTAGTGACTACATTTACCAATTCTAATTGGCATACTGGACCCCCCCTTATAAGTCCCTAGTAGATGGTACATAGGTACCCAGGACATTGGGGTTCCAGGAGATCCGTATGCGCTGCAGCATTTCCTTTGCGAGCGATAGGGAGCTTAGACAAACCCTTACACAGGACTGCCATTGCAGCCTGCGTGAAATAACGCAGACATTATTTCACAGCCATTTTCCCTGCACTTAAGTAACTTATAAGTCACCTATATGTCTTACCTATACTTGCTGGAGGTTAGGTGCAACGTTACTAAGTGTGAGGGCACCCTTGCACTAGCAAAGGTGCCCCCACATAGTTCAGGGCCATTTCCCCAGACTTTGTGTGTGCGGGGACACTATTACACATGTGCACTACATATAGGTCAAAAACCTATATATAGCTTCACAATGGTAACTCTGAATATGGCCATGTAACATGTCTAAGATCGTGGAATTGTCCCCCCATTCAAAATCTGGTATTGGGGAGCCAATTCCATGCATCCTGCGGGCTCCACCATGGATCCCCAGTACTGCCAAACCAGCTCTCTGCGGATTGCACTGCAGCTACAGCTGCTGCCACCTCACAGACAGGGTTCTGCCTTCCTGGGGTCTGGGCAGCCCAGTCCCAGGGAGGCAGAACAAAGCATTTCTTCTGAGAGCAGGGTGTTACACCATCTCCCTTTGGAAATAGGTGTTACTGGCTGGGGAGGGATAGCCTCCCCAGCCTCTGAAAATGCTTTGAAGGGCACACATGGTGTCCTACTTGCATAAGCTAGTCTACACCACTTTAGGGAACCCCAGTCCATGCTCTGGCACGAAACTGGACAAAAGAAAGGGGAGTGACCACTCCCCTGTCCACCACCACCCCAGGGGAGGTGCCCAGAACTCCTCCAGTGTGTCTCAGACCTCTGCCATCTTGTTTTCAGAGGTGTGAGGACACTCTGGAGGCCTTTGAGTGGCCGGTGCCAACAGGTGGCATAAGAGAGCCCTCCTGATAGGTGCATACCTGAGTAGGTAGCCAATCCTCCTCTCAAGGCTATTTAGGGTCTTCCCTGTGGGCTTATCATCAGATTCCGACTTGCAAGAATCCACAAGGACTCCTCTGCAGCTCTTTCTTCAACTTCTGCCAAGGATCAACTGCTGGCTGCTCCAGGACACCTGCAAAACTGCAACAAAGTAGCAAGAAGACTACCAGTGACATTGTAGCACCTAATCCTGCCGGCTTTCTCAACGGTTTCCTGGTGGTGCATGTTCTGGGGGCTGCCTGCCTTCACCCTGCACTGGAAGCCATGATGAAATCTCCCGTGGGTTGACAGAATCTTCCCCCTGCTCCAGCAGGCACCAAACTACAGCCTCACCGGTACTCTGGGTCCCCTCTCATCCTGACGAGCGTGGCCCCTGGAACACAGGTGGTAGACCCATGTCACCCCGACTGTCCAGTGGTCCAACTGTCCGGATTTGGAGGAGGTAAGTCCTTTCCTCCCCTCCCCAGACAGTAATCCTGTGCACTGTGTGATCTGCAGCTACAAGGCCTTCTGTGCACATTTCCAAGAAATCCTGCATGCACATTCAAGTCTACATCCCCAGCACTCTGTTCTGCGATGCTCACCTCCCTGAGTTGACCTCCGGTGTCGTGGGACCTCTCTTTGTAGTGTTGAGAGGACTGCTGTCTTCAGTCTTTTTTAATTTGTGTTCAAGGACTCCTGTGGGTGCTTCCCTCCCTCCAGCGGGCTCTCTACTTTGCTGAGGTCCCCCTCAGTTTCCTCTCATGAATGGCAACATCTTGGTCCTTCCTGGGCCCAGGCAGTACCCTTTTTCTTCAACCACAACTCTTGCAGGTACCAAGGCTTGTGTGCAGTATTTTGCAGAGGAAACAGCTCTGCATCCACCAGAACACTGTGGGACACCTTCTGCACAAAGCAGAACCTCTTACCTCCTTTCGTTGTTGCGAAACCAGCATCTTCTTCCAACCGGCGGCAGCCATTTTGCACCTTCAACTGGGGTTTAGTGGGCTCCTGCCCCCCCTTGACACTTTAGCGACTCTTGGACTTGATCCCCTTCATTTACAGGTCTTCAGGTCCAGGAATCCGTCTTCAGTGCTTTGCAGTCCGATGTGGTCTTTGCAAAATCCTTTTTCACGACTTTAGTGTGTTTTGGGGGAAATAGTAGTACTTTACTCCTGCTTTCCTGGGTCCTGGGTGGGTCTCCTTTACATCCTTTGTGTTTTCTCACACTCCCAGCGACCATCTACACACTACACTTACCTAGGGGTGCATTTGTGGTTCGCATTCCACTTACTTAGTATATGGTTTGTGTTGCCCCTAGGCCTATTGCATCCTATTGTGTTTTACTTTGTTTGCGCTACTTTCTGACTGTTTTACTTACCTGATTTGGTTGTTTGTGTATATTTTGTGTATGTTAATTACCTCCTAAGGGAGTATATCCACTGAGATATTTCGACACATTGTCACTAAAATAAAGTACCTTTATTTTTAGTAACTATGAGTACTGTCTTTCTTATGATATAGTACCTATATGATATAAGTGGTATTGCATGAGCTTTACATGTCTTCTAGCTGAGCCTTGGCTGCTCTGCTATAGCTATCTCTATCAGCCTAAGCTACGAGAACACTACTGCACACTACTGATAAGGGATAACTGGATCTGGTAGAAGGTGTAAGTACCATTAGTATCCTTTACAAGCCAGGCCAACCTCCTAAAATGTATTAAAGGGCTACGGAAGCGGGTGGCAAAATAAGTGCTGCAGTACAACTTCTAGAATTTAATTTACAGGTCCTAGGTACATAGTGTACCATTTTACTAGGGACTTAATAATAAAATTATGATGGCAATCAGGTGTAAATTATTTTACCATGTTTAAAGGTGACAGCACACATGCTTTACCTTTGGATAGCAGTGGTAAATTGCATAGAGCTCTAAAGGCAGCAAACTGATCTCAGCAACATAGGAGGGTGAAGGCAAAAAGTCTGGACGAAGGCCACCCTAAGGCTAAGAAGTCCAACATGTGATTATCTACCTGAAAGCGAAAAGTACTTCCCTGACTCCTTGGATATTAAGTCAGAAGTAGGCATATACCAAGATTAAAAAGCCGAACCAGGGAGTGCTGAAAGAGATAATGCTCATAATGCTCATATGCACTCATACATCAGTTAAATCGAGAAAAAACAGGATACTGTCCTCTCAGTTCTAATACTGGGTCAACATGTTTCACGTCTCAGCAGGCACAGGGATCCAATGATGTTTCATCAGGACCAAAAATACAATTTTTAACTCCTTCTAAGACCAGTGCAAAGACTTCAATGTGACTTCAATTGGTAAGTATACTAAACTCCGGTCACTTACTTCAACCAACTGCACGTCTGGTTAGAATAGTCGAAAGGTCGCCCTTCCCAGATGATGATTACGGCTCCCTAGGAACACACGTGCCCACCAACAGGTGCATATTATCGCATATCACCTGCCAGTAGTCGGGAACCTACCCGGGGGACGCGTTCCTGCAAGAAAGAAAGTTACAATTTTTATTTTTGGTCCTGATGAAGTGTAATTGGACCCCTGTGACCGCTGAGACGCGAAACATGTTGACCCAGTATTAGAAGAGATTGGACAGTATCCTTTTTTTCCTCGATTTAACTGATGTATGAGTGTATATGAGCATTATCTGTTTCAGCACTCTCTTGTTCAGCTTGTTAACCTTGGCCTATGCCTACTTCTGCCTTAATAAATTTGATGTTTGTCGGAATAGAGCCAAATTTGTCATTTGCTTTTTCGCCCTCTTGTCTTTGCCAAATTTTTGTTTTTTCTAGGCACATTTACATTTGGGAAAAGATCTCTGGTTCAGAGCCCCCTTTTTAGCGGTGCCTGCCAGACAATGCAGCTCCGGTTTGACGAGGACCAGACCCAGTGATGAAGCTTGACATCCTATGAGATGTGTGAGGGCTATTACTCCTGTCAAGAGAGTCTCCCTGTGTCTCCTTCTTGCTTTGTTGGAACAGTGTACCTTATACTGGTTGCATATGATACACAATGTACAGGAAGAGGAAAGTGCTAGTAGTCTAGACCCAGTGCATAGTCAAGCTCCATTACATGGCCTTAGCCAGTGACACAAAGGGGCAGATTGAACTACAGTGGTGCAGCACCAAGTGCATCTCTACTGTCCTTGTGGCCCTCAGTGCATAATTTCCCCCGCCATGTGTGCCCCTAATGAGAATTAAGGCACAGCATGATGCAGGTAGGGTCCAACTGTATCTATTTATGTGTAGGAAAATGATGTACTCAGCTAGAGTAGCAACACATCAGTTCATCACAATTTCTGCTGAGTACATGGAGCCCCATCACATACATTTATATGCCCCATGTAACACCTGCTCTCAGGTTATTATGTATTTTTCCCAGCGGCTTTTCATTTTTTTAAAAAAGCCAGCGGCTTTTAAACATGGATCTCCATACAGGCAACTCATGACATGTCCAGATCCATAACCATGACCTGCAGCACTCAACCGTATCAGCACCTGTCAAGCACATGCAAAGAATGGACTTTGTATGGAAATGTGTTATTTACCAACTGCTCCACCAATCTCGATGGCCAGGTAATCCAGCAGATCTTGCTTCCTTGTTATGAGGTCATCACAGCGGTGCTTCAATTTGTCGTAATTTCTTCCTATGGCAAACACTCTCATCAGGTGGTGGAGCAAATTGCCCCACCGCAGCTTCCTGGCCTCTGTGAGGTAGCCTTGCATGACACAGTCACCCAGTACTAGCATCATGGGGAGGTAGTGCTGTACCAGCCATATGAAACCCCCAGCTCATTGGCGGACATCCTTCCCATCCTCTCTTTCCCTGACATATTGTACTGCAAATGCAGTTGACCAAAAAAACTAAAGATTTCCCTATGACTACCCCAACTGCCCTAAATACCCAAACAACTATACTACCTCAGGTAAACCCCTCACAATATAGTGACAGAAACAGAAAACGTGCAATACAAAAGGCAGATTAAATGGCAATTAAAACACTACAGCTACAGGACAAAGCACAAAATACACTCCTAACACTCCAAAACTCTAACAGCACCAGTTCCATACACCCTCAACAGTCACAGACAATAAGACTGTGAAGTGAAAGTGAAAATGGTCTCACTGTACCATGTTTGCAGGCAGGATGTCCTGTTTCATCACTTCCTGGGTATGTGTGTCACATTTCCAGTCATGTGTCATTTTTTTAAACGCATGACAGTCATGCGTAGATTTTTACCCATTATGCGTGAAAATGACTGGGGAAGTGTGATAAATGTTCAGGGGCTAGGTGTCTTTTAGCTTAGGAGAATATTATGGTATATGCGTATGCGTGTTAATTTTTGATTCATGATGGTCATGCGTCATATTTTTCCACATTGTGCATGGAAAGGCCTGTGAATGTGTGATAGACCCTCAGGGTCCAAGAGTCTTTTACCTGTGGAGAACGAAATCAGCTTTAGGCATTTGGGTCTATACTTTTGTTGCATGATGGTCATGTGTTGATTTTTTACCAGGGTGCATAAAAATCCCTGTGAAGGTGTGATAGACGCTCAAGGGTCAGGTATCCTTTTACTGACATTGCAGAATGTATATTTGAGCCCTTTGCGTTTTTTTTTTAACGCATGATCGGACTGCGTGGAATTTTGCAATGTAGGCCTTGAGTGTACCCAGATTCACTTACCATGTCACATGGGCTTTGATCCGCCTTCAAAGACCGAATCAACAACAATGCACACAGCCACAAGGAGCTCTTCAACGTAGTGAGGGAACTCTCCAACCCCAGCTCCAACGCCAATTACATCCCGCCATCCCAAGACCTCTGCAACTCCCTAGCCTCCTACTTCCACTGCAAGATTGCAGACATCCATAACAGTTTCAGCACCCATAACCCCCATGGCAACCACCAACACCACAGATTCACCTTCTACAAACCTCCTGCTCTCCTGGACCCCCGTCAATGACAATGACACCATCGAAATCATGAACACCATCCACTCCGGCTCTCCATCTGACCCCTGCCCTCACCACATCCTCAACAAATCAAGCTCCGTCATCGCACCCCAACTACAGAAGATCACCAACAGCTCCTTTGAGTCCGCCACCTTTCCCAAGAGCTGGAAACACGCTGAGGTCAAGGGCCTCCTCAGAAAACCCAAGGTGGACCCAAAGGACCTCAAGAACTTCTCCCTGCTCTCCTTCCCGGCAAAAATAACCGAGAAGGCTGTCAACAGACAAGTAACCTGCTTCCTCAAGGAGAACCACACCTTGTTCCCTTCCCAATCCAGATTCCCCAGCAATCATAGCACTGAAACCGCCCTCATCGCCGCCACCGATGACATTAGAACCATACAGGACAGCGGCGAAACCGTGGCCCTCATCCTCCTGGACCTCTTGGCCGCGTTAGACACCGTCTGCACCACACCCTACACTGACGCCTCAGCAATGCTGCAATCCGTGACAGAGCCCTGGACTGGGTCACCTGCTTTCTCATTGGCAGAACCCAGAGAGTCCGCCTCCCCTTTTCCGCTCGGAGGCCACCAAAATCATCTGCGGAGTACCCCAGGGTTTGTCCCTCAGCTGGACCCTCTTTAATGTCTACATGGCCCCGCTCGCTAACATCGTCCGATCCCACAACCTCAACATCATCTCATACGACGAAAACACCCAGCTGATCCTCTCCCTCACCAAGGACTCCGCCAAGACCTACCTCCATGAAGGAATGAAGGCCATCGTCGAATGGAAGAAGAGCAGCTCCCTCAAGTCCTCATCTTCAGCTCTACTCCTCCCGCATGGGATGTCTCCTGGTGGCCTGGCGCTCTTGGAACGACTCCGACTCCCACCGACCACGCACGCAACCTAGGCTTCATCTTGGACCCCCTCACTATTCATTACCCAGCAAGTCGACGCCATCTCCTCCTCCTACTTCAACACCGTCCTCATACTCCAAAGGATCTACAATTGGATACCCATCGAAAACAGAAGAACAGTCACCCAAGCCCTCATCAGCAGCAAGCTGGACTACGGCAATGACCTCTACACAGGAACCAGGGCCAAACTCCAGAAGAGGCTGCAATGCATCCAGAACGCCTCCACACCCCTCATCCTGGACATCCCACGCCACTGCCACATCACAGACCACCTGAAAAACCTGCACTGGCTCCCACTCAACAAGAGAATCACCTTCAAACTCCTCACCCACGCTCACAAAGCACTGCACAACACTGGGCCAGAATACCTCAACAGACAGCTCTCCTTCTACACCCTGACCCGGCATCTCCGCTCCGATGACCTTGCCCTTGCAACCGTCCCACGCATCCGCAGAACTACAACCGGCAGTAGATCATTCTTGCACCTCACCGCCAAAACATGGAACACTCTTCTCACCCACTGTAGGAGGCTGGACTGGCTTGTAGTGAGTACCAAGGGGTACTTGCACCTTGCACCAGGCCCAGTTATCCCTTATTAGTGTATAGGGTGTCTAGCAGCTTAGGCTGATAGATAATGGTAGCTTAGCAGAGCAGCTTAGGCTGAACTAGGAGACGTGTGAAGCTACTACAGTACCACTTAGTGTCATATGCACAATATCATAAGAAAACACAATACACAGTTATACTAAAAATAAAGGTACTTTATTTTTATGACAATATGCCAAAGTATCTTAGAGTGTACCCTCAGTGAGAGGATAGGAAATATACACAAGATATATATACACAATAGCAAAAATATGCAGTATAGTCTTAGAAAACAGTGCAAACAATGTATAGTTACAATAGGATGCAATGGGGAAACATAGGGATAGGGGCAACACAAACCATATACTCCAAAAGTGGAATGCGAACCACGAATGGACCCCAAACCTATGTGACCTTGTAGAGGGTCGCTGGGACTATTAGAAAATAGTGAGAGTTAGAAAAATAACCCTCCCCAAGACCCTGAAAAGTGAGTGCAAAGTGCACTAAAGTTCCCCTAAGGACAAAATAGTCGTGTTAGAGGAATAATGCAGGAAAGACACAAACCAGCAATGCAACAACTGTGGATTTCCAATCTAGGGTACCTGTGGAACAAGGGGACCAAGTCCAAAAGTCACAAGCACGTTGGAGATGGGCAGATGCCCAGGAAATGCCAGCTGCGGGTGCAAAGAAGCTTCGACTGGACAGAAGAAGCTGAGGTTTCTGCAGGAACGAAAAGGGCTAGAGACTTCCCCTTTGGTGGACGGATCCCTCTTGCCTTGGAGAGTCGTGCAGAAGTGTTTTCCCGCCGGAAGGACGCCAACAAGCCTTGCTACACGCAAATCGTGTGTTTGGCGTTTTTGGACGCTGCTGGGGCCCAGGAGGGACCAGGAGGTCGCAAATTGGACCTGCAGAGAGAAGGGACGTCGAGCAAGACAAAGAGCCCTCACTGAAGCAGGTAGCACCCAGAGAAGTGCCAGAAACACGCACTACGAGGATGCGTGAAACGGTGCTCGCCGAAGTTGCACAAAGGAGTCCCACGTCGCCGGAGACCAACTTAGAAAGTCGTGAAATGCAGGTTAGAGTGCCGTGGACCCAGGCTTGGCTGTGCATGAAGGATTTCTGCCGGAAGTGCACAGGGGCCGGAGTAGCTGCAAAGTCGCGGTTCCCAGCAATGCAGCCCAGCGAGGTGAGGCAAGGACTTACCTCCACCAAACTTGGGCTGAAGAGTCACTGGACTGTGGGGGTCACTTGGACAGCGTCGCTGGATTTGAGGGACCTCGCTCGTCGTGCTGAGAGGAGACCCAAGGGACCGGAAATGCAGCTTTTTGGTGCCTGCGGTTGCAGAGGGAAGATTCCATCGACCCACGGGAGATTTCTTCGGAGCTTCTGGTGCAGAGAGGAGGCAGGCTACCCCCACAGCATGCACAAGCAGGAAAACAGTCGAGAAGGCGGCAGGATCAGCGTTACAGAGTTGCAGTAGTCGTCTTTGCTACTATGTTGCAGGTTTGCAGGCTTCCAGCGCGGTCACCGGTCGTTTCCTTATCAGAAGGTGAAGAGAGAGATGCAGAGGAACTCGGCTGAGCTCATGCATTCGTTATCTAAAGTTTCCCCAGAGACAGAGACCCTAAATAGCCAGAAAAGAGGGTTTGGCTACCTAGGAGAGAGGAAAGGCTACTAACACCTGAAGGAGCCTATCAGCAGGAGTCTCTGACGTCACCTGGTGGCACTGGCCACTCAGAGCAGTCCAGTGTGCCAGCAGCACCTCTGTTTCCAAGATGGCAGAGGTCTGGAGCACACTGGAGGAGCTCTGGACACCTCCCAGGGGAGGTGCAGGTCAGGGGAGTGGTCACTCCCCTTTCCTTTGTCCAGTTTCGCGCCAGAGCAGGGGCTAAGGGGTCCCTGAACCGGTGTAGACTGGCTTATGCAGAATTGGGCACATCTATGCCCAAGAAAGCATTTCCAGAGGCTGGGGGAGGCTACTCCTCCCCTGCCTTCACACCATTTTCCAAAGGGAGAGGGTGTCACACCCTCTCTCAGAGGAAGTCCTTTGTTCTGCCATCCTGGGCCAGGCCTGGCTGGACCCCAGGAGGGCAGATGCCTGTCTGAGGGGTTGGCAGCAGCAGCAGCTGCAGTGAAACCCCAGGAAGGGCAGTTTGGCAGTACCAGGGTCTGTGCTGCAGACCACTGGGATCATGGGATTGTGCCAACTATGCCAGGATGGCATAGAGGGGGCAATTCCATGATCATAGACATGTTACATGGCCATATTCGGAGTTACCATGGTGAAGCTACATATAGGTAGTGACCTATATGTAGTGCACGCGTGTAATGGTGTCCCCGCACTCACAAAGTTCAGGGAATTGGCTCTGAACAATGTGGGGGCACCTTGGCTAGTGCCAGGGTGCCCTCACACTAAGTAACTTTGCACCTAACCTTTACCAGGTAAAGGTTAGACATATAGGTGACTTATAAGTTACTTAAGTGCAGTGTAAAATGGCTGTGAAATAACGTGGACGTTATTTCACTCAGGCTGCAGTGGCAGGCCTGTGTAAGAATTGTCAGAGCTCCCTATGGGTGGCAAAAGAAATGCTGCAGCCCATAGGGATCTCCTGGAACCCCAATACCCTGGGTACCTTAGTACCATATACTAGGGAATTATAAGGGTGTTCCAGTAAGCCAATGTGAATTGGTAAAATTGGTCACTAGCCTGTTAGTGACAATTTAAAAGTAATGAGAGAGCATAACCACTGAGGTTCTGGTTAGCAGAGCCTCAGTGAGACAGTTAGGCACCACACAGGGAACACATACATGCACACCTATGAGCACTGGGGCCCTGTGTGACAGGGTCCCAGTGACACATACATATAGGCCACAAACCTATGAGCACTGGGGTCCTGACCAGCAGGATCCCAGTGACACATAACAACCATACTGAAAACATAGTGTTTTCACTATGAGCACTGAGGCCTGGCTATCAGGATCCCAGTGAGACAGTGAAAACAGTGACAAACACCCTGACATACACTCACAAACGGGCCAAAAGTGGGGGTAACAAGGCTAGAAAGAGGCTACCTTCTCACACCCACCTGCACCAGACCAAAGACCTCCTTACCTTCAGGAAACCTCTCAAGACCTGGCTGTTTGAGCAGTAGCAGTACCGCCTCCCCCTGCTCCCCACTCCCCTCCTCAGCGCCTTGAGACCCTTATGGGTGAGTAGTGTGCTTTACAAGTTCCTGAATGATTGGGCTATGCAACAATGTTGTATATATGGTATGGCTACATGTCTGCAACTATTCAGTCATGTCAGTATGGTGATATTGGTATGTCATGTTTGTTCATGAGTCTGTTGCATGCAATTACTCATACCTTGTTCATATGTGCCTGTGTAGTTACACCGTGTCGACATACATATTGGCACATGTGTACTATGTATGTACATATGTGTTTGAATACTAATTTGTTGGAGTACTCCATTGTTATGTCTGATATACAAATGTACACAAATTCCAACAACACAAATTATATGATGGCCTATGTCCAACACATGGTAAGGCATGTGACAACACTGACAATCTGTATTCAGAATATGCAGTGGACTAGGACTGGGTGTACATCACGTTACTCCTGCCAATTTGCATATGCATGTGTGTCTACACTGTGGTGTGTTTTTGATTTTCACTTCATGATGCTCTGCCACACGTGTGACACATAGTTCCCCATGCATCTTGGTTGCAGGAGATGGAATATACACATGTGTTACTGAAGGTTGGTATATGCTGTGTGTGTGTGTGTAAAAACATGGGTAGTGTCATTTCTGTAACATATGACCACAGTAATGTGTTCATGGCATGTGGAACCTCATATTACTATCTTCCTGCATGGACACATGTTGAACTTTGACAAATGTATTGGTAGTCACATCAATGCCATCTTTTTCGTATGTCGGAACACATGTGAAGGTCATTTCTTTCAGTCACTGATGTTGTGATACATATGCCCTTACTTTTGTGCTAGGTTCTGTTTTGTGCAGAATCCCATACACATTGACGTGCCTGAACAGTGGTACATGTGTGCTGAGATATATGGTATATGTGTGCATGCCACCAACTAGGCAGTCATATTTGTCCACATCATGTTTGTCATGACTGTCACATACAATGGCATACCACTGTGTACAAGATGGCAGCCTACTCCTCATCACTACTAAGAGAGTTTTCATGTGAAGGGGCAGGTTCATGGAGCTCCAGTTTACTCAGGCCCCAGTGCACATGTATCAGGCCCCTGACAATGTCATAAGTTTAGGTAGCCAGAGCAGTGGTGTTAGGGTGTTTTGAGCAGGGATATTGCCTCTTTATGATTGCTACTCATCAGAACAATGTACATTCCCCTGCAGACAGACCCATGCACAATTATGATCAACCAGACTGGTAGATCAACTTTTCCTCTGTGGTACTTGATGTCAACCTTACCCTCTCATGTACAGAGGGCTGCCTACTTGCTCAAGTAGGACGTCTCACCATTTGATGTCCTTAGTAATTTCCATCTGCAGCTTGGTTGGGGGTTGTATATCTGTTGTGACTTTGGGAACGAGCCAATGTGCAGATGGTGTTGTCTGTTACTGCCTCCTGTCATGTTGGCATGTGTTGGGCAAATACCATGTTATGGTAGTGGCAAACATGACTTGATTATGTAATGACCTGGCCACCCTCTCTGTACATATGTTGAATGTTGACATGTAGACATTGATGTGTTGCACAGTCAGTATTGGTGTATATGTGTTCCTTCTCCATGTTTTCCCACATTACTGGTAAGGTATGTTTTGTCCCCTACATTGCTCCCATTCTTTAGGCTGCTTGCACTTTGCACACATCTTCTACAGCAACATTATCTGGACATACCTGGACAGGATGCAACGTGACTTGTGTAATTTGCATTTGTGCACATCTTCTACTACTGGCTACATGATAGTTGCCATTCCATTGTGGTTTTTGTGAGATGTAATAAGTGCCATGCACACATGACATTACACCTGCCACAGCACTTGTGTTGTGTCCAAGTGACCTCTCATGTTGTATTTGCAGTTATCTGTGGGTATCTATCAGCTGTCCATCCACATCCTCTGTTGAACATGGGTATGCATTTGTTACTGCATGCCACAACCAAGATAACTCTTTCCATCACTGAATGATGTTGATGTGTATATATATATATATCTATATATATATGGTTATATATATATATAGCTAGTTATACTCCCATTATTTTTTTTAAATGGTTGTCTGACAATTTTTTAACATTGCTGGACTTAGATGTACATCCCACACCTGATTGCCATTTTGACCCCAAAACATGTATGGGTTAACTTGTTACTGTTATTACCTTGCACATATTCTGGCATGTGAGTGACAATGAGTGACATGTATTGCTATGTGCTGTGTGATGTTGTCACTTAGAGCATACTAGGTAAACATGCTGACACATGTCAAGCATTGTTGGTACTAGCAAATCCTTTGCTACCTAGGGCATACACCCGTATATCAGTCTTTACATGGTTATCTAGAATTGCTTTAGGCATGTGTCAAGACAGCAGATTTGTGAGGAAAGTGTGCATCTTATATACAAAGGGAGTGTGACACACACTGCCTACATTCGACCCAAACAATTATTTGATGGTGCTTTATCACATATAAATCTTAGATCCTGACAATGAGTCATGTGATTGGATGGTGATTCAGCACCCACAGCTTTTATTTGGTCTGGCAACCCATAAAGCACTCCACAGCCAATGTGTGTGTGCCATAAGTGAGGTACAGTCCACCATCTGTCAGGATTGTGCCCAATGGCAGTGCCATGACATAATCCCATGGATTCACTGTGCAGGCTCTGCCTCTAACATTGGTTACAATCCCTGTACAATTACTGAAGGTCCATAGTTACCATTGACATTTCCCCCTTGTCACACATGCACCGTGCAGGCAAAGCAGCAATCACCCTAAGATGTGACAGTGTTCAGTTCCTACATTAAACGCCATTTGATCACAGCCTCTACCTTATTTATGCCCCTCCTTGCATACATCTTTGTAGGGGTGGTGTTGATGTGGGGAAAGTGCTAGTCCATCTTTGAGGCAATGTCCTATTGTTGGATCGAACCTGCCACCTCCTTGCCCCACAGTGGTGTAAGATGTAGAGACACCATGGTAGCCCTAAAAAGCCAACTGTGCCCTCCATGTTACCATGGGTCCCTATGTACCGTGCATGTACGGTCAGGTATGTTCTCTATATTCCTACAGAGTCCTACTATGACATCCATCATCTTTGCAGTTTTGCACTAACTCTGCAACATGGTGGACCGTTTCTTGTATACGGAACAGACATGTTGATGTTAGGGGTGCTAAGGGGCGCATGTGAGGTGGCACTGAAGTAGGTGCTGCACCATTTCTCATTATTCTGCCCCATGGTCTTTTATGGCAGGGCAATTTGTATTCCTATGTGTGCAACACAATGCAGCAGACTGCAGGTATGTCAGGTATGTGTAGATGATATGTAGTTGGTAATGGTACCACTTGGGTGGCATTTGATATAGGTTCTGCCGGAGGCTTTCACACCATGATTTACATGGGGCTTTGCCTAGGTGTGACTGTCTTTACAAGGCCATGGAGTATGCCAGTGACATAGCTGAGCTATTCTTTCTTGGGTGTAATGTGTGAGTGATGTATGTTTAGTTGTTAACCAATGGACACGTGTAGTGGTTTATGGGCAGCTTCTGTATGCAAAGGGGACATAGCTCCACCTGTCCTCACATGGTGTGCTAGTTAGGTTGTGGCTGTGCTATGTACATGTGGGTGTATGTCTTTGTGATGTCGTGGTGTAGTGTGGCATGTTGCATATGTGTTGTTGCATGTACATCTGTATTCCCACTCCTTTATGTATTTAGGCCCATATTTATACTTTTTTAGCACCGCATTTGCGTCATTTTTTGATGCAAAAGCGTCGCAAACTTACAAAATACAATTGCATTTTATAAGTTTGTGCCGCTTGTGCGTCAAAAAGCAGTGCAAATGTGGCGCTAAAAAAGTATAAATATGGGCCTTAGTGTGGTGTATGTCTTGTTTGTCCCACATGGTCGGTGTGTTCTGTGTGTACTGATTGGCAGGGTGGGTTATCTACGAGTAGGTCATTGCCATATTGCCCCTCCTGGAACCGTTCGTTGATAGTGGAACGTCGGAATATGTAGGCATCATGGACGCTGCTGGGATATTTTGTGAGGATATTATGGGATATTTTGCAAGGATGTTAGTGAAGAGCCCACGGTCGTCCACAATGGCCTGCACATTGAGCGAATGGGTGTGCTTGTGGTTCCTATATAGATGTTCAGTTGCAGCAGGTGGCACCAGTTGGACATGGGTGCAGTCCATTGCACCCAGCACCTGCGGGAACATAGCAATTAGGTAGAATCCCTGCTTGGTCTCCTGCTGCAGTTTCTGGGTTTTCGGAAGCAGATGTGGTGGGTAGTGAGGCAGATGATTGCATCCAGGCCCTTAGGTGGGAAGACCAAGAAGGATGGCTGGGAGATACCACCTACTTGGTCACCCGTTATCTGAAATGATCCAGATGCCAGCATATGTAGGACAGTGATGAGTTTTATCATGGGTGGAATAGTTGTAGGAGTATGCACCCTTGCTGTGATGTGTAGCGCAATGTAATGCAGCAGGCGTATAATGGACTCCCAATTCAGTCGGTACATCCTGATGACATCTTGTTCCCTGAGGCCAAGGATAACTGTCCCCTGTTTGAAGATCCGCTCCTGCCTTCTGTGCTGCCTTTGTGGCTACTGTGATGGTGTTTGGGTTGCTGCGGTGGAGGGACCTGCTGTCTTCGATGACGTCTACGGCATCTGCCAAGCTGGACCAATACCACCTCATGTTGTCCTGAAGGTTGCAAATGCTCCATCTGTGTGTTTTCCTTATGTGGTGGTGTGTGGGTCTCTTTTTTTAACACCTGGTCTGACCAGGCTTTAAATTTTTATGCTAATTGCCAAAATTTTGGTCTGCCTCTTAGTTGCGTGTCATATCTCTGTCTGGAGTTATATATGGTGCCGGGGGGGCTAGAGCAATTTTTAGGAAGGGAATGCCTACCTTGCATCTCATTGACGCAAGGTGAGTTGGCGCTACCTAGAAATGGTGCTAGCCCCAATATTTTGACGCCAGACACGTCTCTCGTCAAAATATAAATATGGAGTTAAGTTAGCACCACTTTAGCGCCAAAATAATGGTGCTCAGGCGATGCTAACATTCCATAAATATGGGCCAAAATCTCACTCTCCAAAATCTAACACTTTCCTCTCTGTTGCTTATGATAGCGTGGGGATACTAAACTTGATACCCTCCAAACTGCAACACTTTTTCTACTCTTGCTCATGTTGGAGTGATAATAGTAAAAACGATCCCCTCCTGCTAATGTCCAATTTTCCAACTGCTGATCAGGATCTTGTAGGAATGGTGATCTGATCCCTTCAAAGTCTAACACTATCCCTTCTGTTTCTTATGTTGGAGTGGCAATAGTAACTCTGAACCCTCCAAAATGATGTACATTTCCTACCAATATTTAGTTTGGAGTCTGAATAGTAAGTTTTATTTTCTTGCAGTGATATGTTTTATGCCTTTTGTGTGCAATGAGTTATACTAGTATGTTTCAATTGTATATTAACCCATTAAGTGCTGAGGCTTTTTTCACTCCAGTATTGTTTTTTATGGTGTGGCTTGACAGCGTATCTTTCACCAGACAATTGTGTGAGAATCACCAACAGAGGGGCTTTGGCTTCACCCACCTGTTAGAAGTTAGGAGTACATGTGGAATTAAGTGCTTCTACAAAAAAATTCTTGCCCTCACACAGCTGTGATCATTGTGTTTATCCGGCTGCCTGATATTGAGATTTCGGAGGCACACATGTGACATTGGAATGCTATTAGAGAGTTTTATATAACGAAATCATTTATTATGTTTGTTTTTCTTCGTGCATCAGCACAGATGAGGGAAGGGCAGTCATGAGGAATATACTGAAGTCACAGCACCCTCCTCTTCAATCATTAACTTTAGATTTCAGAGTGTATGCTTGTGCTTAAGAGAGTATGGGATGCCCATGCTTACACTAATGTACATAGATTTGTTTTAGGTACGGCTTGACAGTGCAACTGTTGTCTGAATTTATGTCATTAACAAAAAGGAACTTTCATAGTACTACTGACAGCTGGGCTGAGTCTCCACTCATGAATTGGTTCCCCTGAATACATGCTTTGTGTGAACCACACCTGTATGCTTTCGCCAAAAAGGCTGCATGTATGCCACACTTTGAATTGTGGTAAAGCTTATATTTGATTCAGCAGAACTCATTTGGTCAGGGTGGCAAGCCTCATATCATGGCTATAGTAGGCATGATTTGTGTTTTAGGACATGTTCTGATAAAAGTTGTAGGCCTGATATATTTATTATGAAGTGCATGAGTTGACTGACATTTACCCATGGATTGTTATTATTCTATATTAAAGGCTACCAATAGGTATTTTGCTCCATGTAATCTTACAGATTACCATTAAAAAGCTAGAGTTTTAGTGTTGGCCTACCAACCAGTCAAATTTAGGGGTTTCACTATGATGGTTCTTGTCAGGCCCCGTTGAGTCGGAATGCATACTGTTTTGTAAGTAGTATTTGTCAACTTTTTTAATTTAATACTGTTATGCCACTGTGCCACTTTCTGTGCATTTGATGTAGACCAGTGATTAGTAAGGTATAAAGCCAATGGTAAAGGATAAAGGCTCCTTCAGTTCATTGGGAAAATATCAGACCTCATTTCAGAAGGTTGCTACTGCATTGACTTGGGCGGCCCTGTCCATTTTATTGTCTATGAAGATTTTTAGGTTTCTTGCTGGAGAATAGCTATAAAGGTAGTTTCCAAGCTATGCCTGGGTCTGAATCCTGATTGTGTGGATTGAGAAGCTGGTGTTTGGCAAGGTGGTATTAGAGGTGCTTGCTGATGGCTTTTTAATGGACTTTGGCTGGCTAGGGAAGCAGGTATATCAGTTGGTAATTTGATAGTTTGGTTGGGTCAGCCAAGGTTTTCTCAATGAGGGCATTGATTGCTGTGCGTTTCCATTGATTCTAGAAAGGTGCCTGCACTAATGGAGGGGTCAAGCATCGGGTTGGGGACATCACTAATAGGAACTGCTCCTTTGTCAAATGTATGGTGGGAGCAGAGATCTGCTTGAGCTCTGGAGTGAGTGATCTTCATGATTGTTGTGGCTTTCTTCTATACTAACGGTGTCCGATATGGTGAGTGTGTTGCCTTCCTATGTCATTGAGAGACTTTTGGAGAGGGCCAGGGGGTCAAGTTCTATGGAAAGGTTGCTATATTTGGTTGTGATTTTGCTGCAGAATACGTTTGAGAGGTTGAGGGTGTGGGGAAGTCTTTGACGACTGGAAATATTTATTCGCTGCTGTTGGAGCTGGAGTTTGTTTATTTGACTGAGGCCTTCCTCTTGGATCCTCAGATGACTGGTAATACCTCCTCTGGATAGAATTGACTGCATCATTTTGCACTTCCCTTTTGCTGACTCTGAATATTAACTGCTTGCTTTGTATCATAGAGGGCAGAGAGTAAGTGCATTTGGTGATCCATTTATTGAAATTCTCAAAGTCTAGTGCCAGGATGCCTGTGGGTTCCGATGTGCTCTCATGTAGGGCAGTCATCCAGACCGCCTCTGTTAGGTTGTTCCAGTGTCAGCACGCTGAGCCTTATGTGGGGGCTCTTCAGAATTGGTAATTGTCAATTGTAAAACTGACTATGGTGTGGTCAATTTAAATGACAGGTCTTGGAATGTTGATCATAATGTTGTTGATAGATGTGAAGACGGGGTCTAGGATGTGTCCAGTGGCATGGATGGCCTTCTTGGTTTCTTAGGTTGTCTAGAAGGGTGGCCAAGTAAGTTTCTGTCTGGTTTTCAAAATGGAAATTGAGGTCCCCTAGGAGAATGAATGTGCTGGTGACGAGGACAAGTGCTGAATTCTGTGATGTTGTTTATGAAGTGTTCTCAGAGGCATGGGAGTGGTAGACTAGTGTCAAAGCCAGCATAAAGTTGCTGTGATATGTAAATAGGAGTGGGAGTAATCCACGTAGTTTGGTCTGGCTTTGGTAGAGGCTGCGCAGAAGAAGCTGCCTTTGAAGATGATGGCAAGTCCTCCTCTGGGGCTGTTCTGGGGTCTTGTCTTGTCTTCTCTTCGGCAGGGATGGCATTGGCAGTGTCTGGCATTGAAGCTGCGATCAGCTCTGTTTCCATGAGGAAGAGAAGGTCTGGAGCAATGGTTTCCAGCAGGTCCCAGATCTCTGTAGCTTACTTGCTGAGTGAGCGGAACTGAGTAGGGCTGGGAAAATTTTAATTACACCTGACTAATTACGCATTACTCTTATGATGCAAAATTGATGACATGCCAGTATGGGCAAGGACCACAGGAGGAACGATCTAAGAGAATGTGCATTTCTGCTAGCTTCTGCTGTTCACATTCTGTAGCATTTAGTGGCAGTTTCTTTGCAAAATGCAACCTTGGGCCCATTTTGGATGTGAGAGTGCATTATGCACTAAGAACACACTACTAAGTGCTAGATTATGTTTCTCACATAAGTACACATAATTACGAGTCATTTTGCTGTAATTACAAGTAGTTACACTAGAGAGAATTACAGCAGTAACACCCACCCCTAATGTTGAGTGTTAGGGGTGTGGGGGTGTAGCTTTTTCAATGAGTATTTGGAGTTAGGTGTACTGGATATGTTCTCGGTTGGTGTTATTGACACAATGTCCAGGTTAAATAGCAGAGGGAGCAGGTGAACTCTCCTTCCTTGTTCTGTTGTGTGGCTTGGCAGCAGAAGGTGGTGGGGCATCCGGGATTCAAGGCACAAAAGAGAACTGCAGGGTAGTGGTGGGTAAGGGTGAACCAAGTATGCTGACACTGGGCTTTGTGCAGGACATTCAGGCACATACAGTCATGCTTTTGATGCACCTTTACTTTGACTGGAGATGGGTCTGAAGAGGAGATCGATGACGGTGAAGGGCATGAAGAAGCAGGTTAGGAGCAGGGAAGAGGGTGCAGAGAGGGCAGAAAAGGGGTGCAAAAATCTGAAGAAATGGCAAAGGTCAAAGAGGGAGTGAGCGAAAGGTTACAAAGAAGCAAAAATAGTGAGATAAATGACACTGAAAAGTCACACAGAGAGTGAGTGAGAAAAGAGTTGGAGAAATGGCACAAAGATGAAAGAAGAGGAAGAGAACCGGCACAGAAAAGGTGCAGAAATAGCACAAAGCCAGCCATCCCACTGTGAAAAATGAGTTTAGAGATTTTTCACTGCCAGGACAAGTAAAACTTAGGAACATATGTCCAACTTTTTAAATACCATGCATTTGGGCATTTAGAGCCTATGTCAGGGATCACTTATAAGCATTATAGATTTTTTAAATGGCATACGCAGGCTGCAGGGGTAAGCCTGAAGACATGCTTTACATTGTCACTGTAGTTGTGGCAAAATATGTGCTGCAGTCCGCTTGTGACATTAACCTTACATGCACAGGCTCTGGGTACACAGAATACCATATACTAGGGACTAATAGGTATTTTAAGCATGCCAATCAGAGATAAGCCAATTCCATATTTCTTAGGGGTCAGAACTCATACACACGGTGCTGGATGACAACGTCTAGTGTTCAGAGTACATACTCCAGCAATTAAAAACAGCCAAAGGTGGGAAGTGGATGACCTTGCCAAAAAGGGTATTTTCTTACAGGGGTCACTTGTCTTTCGCATGGTATACGTTATGCAGGAGGATGTGCTAGCTTAAACTCAGCAAACTGTTCAGCAACAGGCTCAGTGGGTGCAAACCCTCCCCATGAGTGGGATACTTCAAAAGGATAAGCTTGACTTGTAAATATAGGTAGCAGGAATCCATGGAAATTTCAAGTGATTAGTTATTGGACCGCTACAATTCCCTTTCATTTGTAGAGTTCCATCCTCCATTTCAACAGTTTCGGAACATGAATCAAGGCTCAGTTGAACTGTGGTGAAATGTGTACACTGATGCATTCCTAACCAAACCATTCAAAAGAATAGGGAACTCATTTGTACAACAGATGACTCTTTATCTGTATTATCTAGCAAGTACTTGTGCTCGACCCTTGCGGATACTCAAATGTACAGCCGCACATTTCGCACCATGTTTTATAAGCATTAGTGAAAACCAAATCCTGTAGATCTTTATTTCTTCTTTGGCAAATGCAGGTATGGACCAATTAGCTTAAGCGGAGATGTCAGACAAGTTATGGCCCACTAAGCTTTATCAATTTATCCGGAGTTGAGATTTATTAGACAAATAACAACCTTTCAAAAGACCATTAGGCATATTTGATTTATTAATGCAGGTTCTGACACGTTTCCAACACCAGTAATCACAGACAAAAACTCCATACTGCTGTTTTAAAGCCTTTATTTCAAGACAATTTTAGTGTAGAATCCATGTAACAGCATAACTTCTGACATCTATATTATCATAGTGAGGGTGAAAGCACATAATCTAAATGTTATGAAAGGAAGAACTATATTATTCAATGCATTTTAAGGACCCTATATATGTCTAAACTTTAAACATCAAAGGCTTTGCCATAACTAGGGTTCAGTATTTCAAAAGAATCAACACACATTCATACCTGAACTTGTTATGCGAGGTACGCACATTTTAACGCCTATAGCTATTATGTTATTGTTATTATATTATGCTATTATTACTTGAATATGTGAACTACTAGAAGCATACTATCAAACCACAAGACAGATGTATTTTACATTGCTTCACAATAATGAAAATAAAGTCATCAGCTGTTGCAAATGAATAACTACTTACATGGCCTAAGCAAATAAGCAAAAACACAATATTAGTGGCTCCCAAAAGATGACTAAGGAACATGGCCAGTGCTCGAAAGATAACTCAGAATATATTTCTGAAACCCGCACTTGGAAGATAGAACTTACCTTTGTGAAGGAGACAGGATTTTTGCCAAATGTCTTTGTTTATGCTTTTAATATTGAGTCGGAAGCTGAGGTTGGTGCCTATGTAGAAGCTCGGTGACCTTCTGCTGCTAACACACTACTGGGTGAAATCAATGATGATCATCTCTAAGAGGGAAACTTCACCATATTGTTATATGTTGTTGCTCCTGAAGAGCACCAGATTTCTGTTCAAAATGATGATAGTGAGAAATTCCTTCAAAAATCATACTTGTTTCAAGCCAGCAAATCTTTAGACTATCACAGTCATTGTAGGGAGCTGGTTTCTGGTTGCAGTACCCCCCACACACTTTTTGTCTGGTTTTAGATACACCTTTGACTGAAGTGCTCTAGGTCCTCAGTGCCAGTGTTCCTTCCTTCCCTAAAACAAAGACACCTGGGTACTTGATCCCCAAGTGACCAGGCCCTTCAGCCCCTACAAGCCCCTAGTAAATAGGGCATGGACACTGGAGAGGGCCCCTCAGAGCTGCAGCACAACGTGTACCACTCTGAGGGGCCCAGCATCAACCTTATGCAGATTGCCATTTCAGGCTGAGTGACAGGGTGCTCCCCAAAATGAAACACGACATGGAGAACAACCTATGTGCCCTGTCCCCTACACACTGCATGCAATATATGTAAGTCACCCCTGTAGCAGCACTTACAAACCTAAGTGCATTATTTTACATGTGAGGGCATATCTGCATGAGCAGATATGCATCTGCCATGTCTTTGTTAATTCTCAGACATAGTAAGTGTACAGGGAAGCCATTTTAAATGCAGGTGCTGGACACTGGTTACGAGTTCCCCAGTTACCTGATGGCTTCTCTGAATCTTGGGATGTTTGGTATCAAATATCTCATAATAATACACCCTCACTGACCCCAGGATGTATTAAAACATGCACACACAGGGCACCATTTATGTACCCCCTGAAAACATACCAGCTACAAGTGTGTTGACTGACTGGTCTTGGCCAGTTCAGCCACCACAGACATGTTTCTTGTCCCCCATGGTGAAAGCCAGTGCTCTTGAAACACAAAGACAAAAGCCAGCACTGGGCACAGGTATTACCTCCTCCCCCAGACAGGGTGGACATTCCAGGGCAGGGAGCTTCAAAGGCCTTGCTGCCTATGTAATGCACCCCAGGTCTCTCCAGATGGTGGAGCTGCCCAATCTCCCTGTCCTGACCCCAATTTTGGTGGCAACACAGGCAGGAAAAATAGGTGAATTAAGAGAAGTGCCCACTTCATGCCAGTCCCACCCCAAAGTTGGACAAGCTGAAGTGGACACTACATTTTAAATTCTCCCATCTTGTGTGGAAGGAATTAGACCATTAGGGTTATGGCCATGCCAATTTCCCAAAAGAAGTGGTCATAAGAAGGGTGTAGTCACCCTAAAAGTGGGTAGCCCATTGGCTACCACCTGGCACTTCCTGCAACATCCCTAATTTCAGTATTTAGGTGGCACCCGACCCCTAGAACTCAGTTTCCTCTTTACCTAAGAAGAGCCGGACAAAACAGAAGTCGCCCAGCAGAGAAGACTAAAGACACCAACTGACTTGGCCCCATGCTATGTTGGCACTCTCCATGCTGCCTCCCCTCTGTCGCTAAAGGTGTAGGTTTGGTGCTGCCTTGTGGCCCCCCCTTGTACTAGCTTCAACCCTAGGAGATCCACCCCTGACACCCCTCTACTCACCTGTAAGCAACGCTGCAGCGGATACCCTCTGTCTCAATTGGATAGCATTTGGTGCACAATGCATGTTGGCACACTGCACCAGTCTGTCCCTGTGCCATTGATAATGTACGTTTGGTGCTGCCTTGTGGCCCCCTGGTACTTGCCTGAACCCCTGGAGACCAACCTCTGACACAGCCTGTACTTACCTGGGAGCAGTGGGACTTCCGCCCCCTCTATCTCCATTGACTAACATTGGGCACTGACTCTGACTTTGACCTTGGCATCCAGCTTCCCTCATGCCACTGTGGGTGCACATTTTGTACCAACCTGAACCTTGTTTGGTGCTAGCCTGAAATCCTGAAGACTGGGGCTGTAAGATGTGTACTTACTTAAGAAACTGCATTCTTGTTTTCCTTCCACAGGCTAACATTGAAGACTCTGAAAATTGCACTCTGTCAATATTTGAAACAGAAAAATATTTTTAATTTAAAAACTGCGTACCACATAACGAAATTCTTTGGTGCAAAGCATATATAAAAGCAACTGTTATTTTTCTAAATTGGTCTTGGATTTATTCTTTGAGTGTGTCTCATTTTTTTGCCTCTGTGAGTACAACAAATGCTTAACACGACTCCTTGATAAGCCTAGCTGCTCACCCACACTACCACAAAAAAGGGCACTAGACCTATCTATTTCTGCCTCTACAAATCTTTGGAGATCCATTGGACTCTCTGCATAGTGTACTTCATTTTAGTGAACAATACGGAGAGTCGGCTTCCTAGAGTTATACACAAAGGACACCTTCAGGAATACCTGATTGCTATCTCAGTAATTATGAAACCTGACGAATTATCAGGGACATGGATTCCCACCGGAATGTTGGAGATTGCCACAAGAAACAGAAATGGGGCTCACATATGTTGAAATTATTCTGAATGAACTAGGATCTGCTCTTCTGGCATGTTATAAACAAGTAGTGGCAATGACTTTTGTGTGATGGCAGAGTAGTCAAGTAGAAAGAGATGATAGTTTAGATTAAAAGTGGTGACATTCAAAACTTTATTGTCAAGCATTTGAATAGTTTCCATGTTAGAGCTGCTTTGCAACCTGAATCGAAATTGGTAGTAATTAATGATTGTATTTTATCATTCTGGGTTGATGATTTGCAAGAACCATCATGATATTTCCTATGAATTCTAGGTTAATAATGGGACAGGAATGCAGGAAGGAAAACAAATGTCAGCTCCCTCCAGCAGAAGTATTTTTAAAGCTCCCGCCGGATGGCATAACACATGCTTTCCCTAACCACACTTTGGTGGGCAGGTAAACAGTGTTCCTGTGGGGTTGGGTCCTTGGGACACAACAGTAGAGCCGGTCTTGGGGGAATGGTGTCCCTGTGGCATTGAGAAGCTCTGGGGGAGGAGGCACGCACCCCACTCCCCTTGAATATTCATGTTGGCACGGTAAGATGAAGTTCCAGGGGCCTTTACAGGTTCAGGGAGGAAGGCTCTGTGCTCTCCTTCCCTTTTCAATTAAGTGAGAGCCTGGGGGATGGGGTTCCTATGGTCTTTACAGGCTCGGGAAGGGGATAGCATGCCCCCTCTCCTTTATATTTAAGTTCTGGGCTCAATAATGTGTTTCCCAGGGGCTTTACAGGTACTGGTGGGGACAGACGGTCACTTCCCCTTTTTATTTGTCTCAGCATCAGAGGATGGGATGTGGCCTTTCACAGGCTCAGGCAGGAGGGTTGGGGCTACATGCCTCCATTGCTCTTTATTTTGAAATTGGCCCAGGGAGATAAGGTACCTGGGGACCAATAATGGCACAGGGAGGGAGGCCCCATTCACACCCCCTCTCCATATATTAAAAAAGAAAGCTGCATCATCAGCTATCATGCAGGGTTCCTGTCTGACTTTCATGAGATTCTGGCAAAAATGTATTTTTTTAAACTATATCCAGGACTTGGGACTAATTTTTTTAAGTCCTGTAATGGCTGTTGCAACATTTTCTACCATATTAAGGACAGACGATCAGAGTGCTGCTCCAGCATTTATCTCTCTCCTGTGGAAACAAGGTGGCTCAAGGGTAAAATATCCCATTCGGCCAGTCAGAAGGCTTGATGTTTTGAAATGACAAGAGTCCCTCTAACCTAACCATCCAGATATACAGCTATACAAATATTTTTGTAATTAATAATTAGAAACTACTGAAGGGATTTACACCAAATCATCAGAAGCATGCTTTCTGGACCGAGATCTACCTTCCTGCCAAATTTGGTGTAATTCCATTTCACAGTTTTTGCATAGGTCTGCTGAAAATAAATAGAGATTTTGCATGTTGGGTCTCCCTTTTTCTCCAGCCCCCACTCAATGGATCAGTCTGAGCCCTTAGAGTTTTCCTTTTTTCATAACTGAATGTTTTTTAAAACATAGTTTATTGCATTTTATGAAACAATAAGAGCCTTCAATGTAATAAACAACAACATATATTGAGATTTATGACAACAGGATAATGGTAGTCACTGCAATTGAAGACTAATCTTGAAAAGTACACACTTTAAAAAATGATGGCATTGAAACACAATAAAAAAACGTGTCACAGAGATGAAGCTTAGGAACAGTAAACAATATCTGAGAAAAGTAGTCTCCCCTCTCCCCCCAAACGGATCTGCCCTACATAATTAAGGGGGTCATTCTGACCCTGGCGGTAATTACCGCCAGGGAGGAGGTTGGCGGTAGCACCGCCAACAGGCTGGCGGTGCTCCGCCGGGCATTCTGACCGCGGCGGTACAGCCGCGGCCAGAAGCGGAAAGCCGGCGGTGTACCGCCGACTTTCCGCTGCCCATGGGAATCCGCCATGGCGGCGCAGCTTGCTGCGCCGCCATGGGGATTCTGACACCCCATACCGCCAACCTGTTCCTGGCGGGTCGCCCGCCAGGAACAGGATGGCGGTATGGGGTGTCGAGGGGCCCCCGTAAGAGGGCCCCACAAAGATTTTCACTGTCTGCTTTGCAGACAGTGAAAATCGCGACGGGTGCCACTGCACCCGTCGCACCCCTTCAACTCCGCCGGCTCAATTCTGAGCCGGCTTCCTTGTTGACGGGGCTTTCCCGCTGGGCCGGCCGGCGGTCTTCTGGCGGTCGCCCGCCGGCCCCACGGGAAAGCCAGAATGACCGCCGCGGTCTTTTGACTGCAGAGCGGTCTTTCGGCGGGAACCGCTTGGCGGGCGGCGACCGCCGACCGCCGCGGTCAGAATCACCCCCTAAATGTTTAAGAACTGAAAACAACTGGAGTGCTTCTCAAAAATCCAGTTGATGTGATATTAAATTAATGTAAGCGCCATGATATGCTTGCCCCATTCAGGCATATCCCAAAATAGGAATCGGAAAGAAATCAGGCTAATTTGTCCAACATCTTCAAGCCCCGAAACAGACTGGAAAATATTTCACATTCAGATCCTTCTCTTACATAAGTGATTGTTTATATCTCTTTAATATATTCCCTATTGTGTTGTTTAGATTATCCTATTAATCTGTTAAACAGCCATAAAGTGCCTTTTCATTCAAAAATTATTAAACACCATTCTATCAGATTCGGTATCTAGAACCTCATTTGAGGAATGCCACACCTGACAAATATTATTAGGGAATCACATCACCAGGATCCGAAATTCACAAATATTTTAGGAGTCCTGCATGTTTCCTGTATCTCTGTTTTGTGCATATCATTTGGAGCATTTTCACATTCTGTTAGAAAAAAAAGTATTGCAATTATTTTCCTGCAAAGTCTCTATTGAAAATAATTTCTATTTTAAACATCATTGTTCAGAACTATAGCCCAAATAAGGATTGCTCTGAAAAAATTGTCAAACTGACACTTATGGAAACATCAGCATCACATGCATTTTGAATCCATCATAAAACATCTGCTTAAAAGTGCTATAGGGAGTATTTCGCGTCTCTCCACAAATGTTCCACCACCCGCCTCCTACTTAACAGCAAGTAGCAGGGAAAAGCTGTCATGTCAACAATCAGATGGAAGATTTCCTGCCTGGACCCTGACCAGTGGTCAACATGGTTCTTACAATGCCAGAAGGGGTGAAGGTACTCAACACCTATTCAGATATGACAAATAGTGAAGTAGGGTGAGGGAGCATTCCAGCCAGATGACCACGACCGCATGCTGATTTCCGATTGCCTTTTTTTACAGCTGCTTGGTTAGACTACCGGATCCCTGGCCAACATGGGGAAGGTGTCTTTCTAGACACCTAACTTTCTTGCTCAGGTATGGGGGCTAATGTCTTCCCAGGGGGAAATGTTAAGAGCGGGTTAAGGCTTATCACGCTGTGTTCTAACATAGCTAAAGTAGGAACCACATATATGACTCATAGTGACAGTATGGAGGGACTTTTCCTGTGTTTCACTCTTCTTGTCACCATTTTGCTTCTAGCATGTTTTATCATCCTAGTTATTGCAATTCCTGCCATTTTATCTAAGATGCAGCTAATTTATTAAACATTATGGGACCATTCTCTGCCTCTGTTTGTCTTAGCATATGTGAGACTAATGTAACTGGGAGAAACGGATGAGGTGTGATCAACCACGATTTCCCTAAGGAGTCATTTCTGTCCTGTGCCCGGTTGCCACAATCATCCTTGCTCTTGGGCAGAGATGAGGTGCTGCTAGTTTGCCCGAAAACCCGATTAGGCCGACAGTTGTCACATGGTGAGGGATTGGACTCAATTCCCCGCAATCCAGGTTATTCTGCCACCCGAATCCAGCAGCCTCATTAAGCTAATGAGAGCCTATGCAATGGCTCTAGGGTCTCACAGCTCTCAGTTAGCAGTAGCATACTATGATTCTGCTGAGACTGTGAGGTCTGACAGGCCCTATGTATGGTCCACCTGCTTTTCTTTCAGGCAGCCATTCATGGCCATGAGGTCTAAGCATGCAGGCAGCCTGGTTGAGTATGTAGAGGTTGTTCTAACTACCTCTGCCTTCATTTGCAGTTCTGGTTTGGTCCTGGCCACCAAGTCTACCCAGGGTATCAGCATGTAGGTAGCGTGCTTCAGTATGTATGGGTAGTTTTAACTATCTCCACCTTCCTCTGTTCATCTGGTTTAGAGATGGCCGCTACACCCAAAAAGGAGCATCAGCATGCAGGCTGTCAGGTTCAGTGTGTAAAGGTAGCTCTAAATACTTTCACTTTCCTCTGTGCATCTGGCTTGGTCTTGCCCAGCAGGTCTAACAGGAACGTCTATGAGGAGCATCAGCATGCAGGATGCCTAGCTGGATTTGTTGGGGCAATATCATTACCTCCACTTCCATCTGTAGGGTCTGGTTTGGTCATTTCCACCATGTCTAACAGAAGCATCAGCATTGAGGCAACCTTGTGTGAGTACGTTTGGTTAGTCTAACTACCTCCATCTCCCTCAGTGGGTCGCTGTAGGAGGCTGGCCTGGCTTATAGTGGGTACCTGATGGTACTTACACCTTGTACCAGGTCCAGTTATCCCTTATTAGTAGATTAGTAGTGTTCTAGCAGCTTAGGCTGATAGAGGTGGCTATAGCAGAGCAGCTTAGGCTGAACTAGTAGACATGCAAAGCTCCTACTATACCACTTATATCAAATAACACTATATCATAAGAATCACAATACTCAGAGTTACTAAAAATAAAGGTACTTTATTTTAGTGACAATATGCCAAAAATATCTCAGAGGATATAATCCCTTTGGAGGTAAGTTAAATACACAAACCAAAACCAGGTCAGTAAACAGTTAGAAAAGTAGTGCAAACACTGTAGAATACAATAGGATGCAATAGGCCAAGAGGAAACACAAACCATGTACTAAAAAAGTGAAATGTGAACCACTTAGGGACCCCAGTCCTAGTGTAGTGTGTTGAGGGTCACTGGGAGTGTAAGAAAACACTAAGGGTGTCCAAGATACCCCACCCCAAGTCCCTGAAAAGTAGGAGTAAAGTTACCCTACTTCCCCAGAAACACACTAAAGTTGTGATAGGAGATTCTGCAAAGACAACAACTGACTGCAAAGCACTGAAGATGGATTCCTAGACCTGAGGACCTGCAAAGGAAGGGGACCAAGTCCAAGAGTCACAGAAGTGTCCGGGGGGCAGAAGCCCACTAAACCCCTGATGAAGGTGCAAAATGGCGGCCTCTGGGTGGAAGAAGCTGAAGATTCTGCAACAACAGAAGATGTCATGAACTTATCCTTTGCACAGAAGATGTACGACGGTGTGCTGGAGGGTTCAGAGTTGTTTCCACGCAGAAAGACTGCAAACAAGCCTTGCTAGCTGCAAAGGCGTGTTTGAAGAAAATGGGTGCTGCCTGGGCCCAGAAAGGACCAGGAGGTCGCCCCTTGGAGGAGGAGACAGAGGGGGCGCTCAGCAGTACAGAGAGCCCACGTAGAAGCAGGCAGCACCCACAGAAGCACTTGAACAGGCATTCAAGAAATATGAGTATGGCAGTCGTCTCAACACTACAAAGGAGAGTCCAATTAAGTTGGTGGTCAACTCAGCGAGTTGAGCAATGCAGGATGGAGTGCTGGGGACCTGGGCTATGCTGTGCATGAAGGATTCCTTGCAAAAGTGCACAGAAGCCCTAGCAGCTGCAGTTCACGCAGTACACAGGATTACTGTCTGGCGTGGGGAGACAAGGACTTACCTCCACCAAATTTGAACAGAAGGACCACTGGACTGTCGGGGTCACTGGGATCTAGCTCCTGTGTTCCAGGGATCACGCTCGTCGAGATGAGAGGGGATCCAGAGGACCAGTGAAGCAGAGGTTTGGTGCCTGCGTTAGCAGGGGGAAGATTCTGTCAACCCACGGGGGATTTATTCTTGGCTTCCAGTGCAGGGTGAAGGCAGACAGCCCTCAGAACATGCACCACCAGGAAACAGTGGAGAAAGCCAACAGGATTAGGTGCTACAATGTTGCTGGTAGTCGTCTTGCTACTTTGTTGCGGTTTTGCAGGCGTCCTGGCGCAGTCAGCAGTCGATCCTTGGCAGAAGTCAAAGAGAGAGATGCAGAGGAACTCTGGTGAGCTCTTGCATTCGTTATCTGAAGAGACACCCACAGGAGTGACCCTAAATAGCCCTCAGAGAAGGATTGACCACCTAACCAGGTAAGCACCTATCAGGAGGGGTCTCTGACATCACCTGCTGGCACTGGTCACTCAGACGCCTCCATTGTGCCCTCACACCTCTGGATTCAAGATGGCAAAGGTCTGGGACAGACTTAAGGAGCTCTGGCACCACCCCTGGGGTGGTGATGGACAGGGTTGTGGTCACTCCCCTTTCCTTTGTCCAGTTTTGTGCCAGAGCAGGGGCTGAGGGATCCCTGAACCGGTGTAGACTGTCTTATGCAAGGAGGGCACCATCTGTACCCTGCAAAACAGGCTACTCCTCCCCAGCCCTTAACACCTATTTCTAAAGGGAGAGGGTGTAACACCCTCTCTCAGAGGAAATTCTTTGTTCTGCCTTCCTGGGACTGGGCTGCCCAGACCCCAGGAGGGCACAAGCCTGTCTGTGGGTTGGCAGCATCGGTAGCTGCAGTGAAAACCCCATAGAGCTAGATTGGCAGTACTCTGGGTCCATGCTGGAGCCCTGGGGATGCATGGGATTGGCACCCCAATACCAGATTTGGCATTCGGGGACAATTCCATGATCTTAGACATGTTACATGGCCATATTCGGATTTACCATTGTGAAGCTTCATATAGGTATTGACCTATATGTAGTGCATGCGTGTAATGGTGTTCCCGCACTCTCAATGTCCAGGGAAATTCCCCTGAACAATGTGGGGACACCTTGGCTAGTGCCAGGGTGCCCTCACACTTAGTAACTTTGCACCTACCCTTCACTAGGTGAGGGTTAGACATATAGGTGACTTTTAAGTTACTTCAGTGCAGTGTAAAATGGCTGTGAAATAACGTGGACGTTATTTCACTCAGGCTGCAGTGGCAGTCCTGTGTAAGAATTGTCTGAGCTCCCTATGGGTGGCAAAAGAAATGCTGCAGCCCATAGGGATCTCCTGGAACCCCAATACCCTGGGTACCTAGGTACCATATACTAGGGAATTATAAGGGTGTTCCAGTGTGCCAATCAGAATTGGTGCAAATGGTCACTAGCCTGCAGTGACAATTTTGAAAGCAGAGAGAGCATAAGCACTGAGGTTCTGGTTAGCAGAGCCTCAGTGACACAGTTAGGCACCACACAGGGAACACATTCAGGCCACAAACTATGAGCACTGGGGTCCTGGCTAGCAGTATACCAGTGAGACAGGCAAAAACAAACTGACACACACGTAAAAATGGGGGTAACATGCCAGGCAAGATGGTACTTTCCTACAGTCGGGTCCAGTTTAGTTTGTCTACAAGAAGGTGGCTTCATAGGATGCCACCGTGGTAGTAAAAAGTGAGTCATTTCTTACAATGGCTTCAGTTTATGTTCTGTTTGTAGAACTAATGTATTTCTGTCAAGGTCCCACTTCGAACAACCTTTGCGTCACCTGAGTACTATTGTGCGGTACTATTGTCCAATAATGAACCCACTCCATGAAAGCTTCCAGATCTTGCAAGTATGAAGCACTACCATCATACATCAATCAATCTTCTGTGAAACAGCTGTTTCACTAGAGCTTAGCTCCATAACCATTGGACTCTATTAAATGCAATGGTGGTACTCCTTCCAGGTAAGGGCTGTTTTACTGTACAGCTTGCCGTTACTTAATAAATTCTAGTGTCACCAGTGCCCAAAAAATGATATTATCACACATAACTGCTTCCAAGAGAACGTGTATACGTCTCAAGGTTGACCCTATTCAATGAAAAACCTCTCCATTTCTCAACTTGCAGGAATCATAACAATAGAAATGAGAAATAGATCCAGATACAGACACTGCAGAAATTTAACACGCATTGGTAAATGCATTAGGTTTCGCCTATGTGATTATTAATAAGTATATAATTTTATGTGCACATAGGAAATTGTACAGAAGCATTTGCTTTGTGTACAAATCCTACGCTAGACAGGGCACTGTTACCTCCGCAGAGCAGCCTGTTTGTGTGCAGTGGATTACAAGGGCAGCAGAATAGTCTTTGTAGAAATGGCCCTGTGCTGTATTTTCCCCCTTCATGCATATCCCGAAAAGTGAAACCAAAATTTAGAACACTGTAACGTAAATGTCACTTTACAATGGTTGTGAGAGAATGGCTTATCCCTTCACAAGGATTAGTTTGAGTTTATCAAACCTCACTCACAATTCTTCAGACACGTACTCGTAGTGGGTGAGGTGAATGACGCTGACCTATAAAAAGGGAGACACCAAGACAACCACTCCATCTCAGAACATGTTGAAGCTTTTCTGGTCTTTGGAAAAGCCAAACTGAGAGGGTGGTTGTTCCAAATATGGCTACTCTCAATTAGCAATGGAAAGAACTGACTAAAGGGAATGTAGTGGAAGCTCCTGAAAAAGGAGTAGTTTCAAGGAATGAAGGGTGCCCTACAGCATTTGGGGCAGTGGGTGAGATAAGCATGGGTACTGGTGACTGCAGACTTTGAGTTGTCCTAGTCTGACAGGATCACAGGAAATCCATTTATGCTATTGCATGGGCCAGTGAAATTCTCTGAGAAGAAGAGTTCCACTCATGTCGAATAGTAGGGGGCCATACATTTGTTTTCCTATTGAACTGTAGTATCAAAGGGTGTCTTCGTGCTAGTAAACAGCCTGAAATTGCCAAAATAGACTATAAACCATCTCTGGTGGAGAAAAAGCAATTTAGCAGTAGTTTGGAAAGGTATGAAAGTGTTCTTTGCTCTAAGAGCACGTGAGGAGATAGTTCCATGTTTAAGTGGCAAGGGAGAAGAAATCGTGTCCGCCACACTGTAAGCATTTCGATCGTAACAAAAACATTAGGAGAGGAATTGTGGAATGCTCAAATAGCTCTACATCTGTGTATGTGAGGTACAAGTGCATTCCGATTAATGGCACAGTGCCCATAAATATTGCCTCAAAGATTCTCACTGGGCAAAGTGAAGTCAGTGCAATGCGAACAAATGACTGATATATGGGTACTGCTCAAACGCAGCCACTGAGTTGAGGCGACCGGCAACACCGGGCCCTGGGCGGAATTTATTAATAGTGGGAGAAGCAGAATAAATAATGTGAATCAGCCTCACTGGTCTGCAGGGCCCAGGATAACTAGCAGCAGAATGCAGCTGCGTGTAGAAATAAGAAAGAATTGACAATGAAAGAGTCAGTGGCTTCCTCCAAAAAGTATAGAAGCTATCTGTGGTGAGAGTTCAAGTTCTTTACCAAAGCACCGTGTAACAAATGTGATTGTCTGGGTGAGGTTATCCGTAATGTAAATGAACAACAGGCACGAGTCTTTGTTGTAAAATAACCCTGCAAGGCTTTGTGACTTTTGTTGAAAAATCATGTCTGAAACAGGATTCTAATCAGCGCTGCCAGGGATACTGAACAAACAACTCTCAAGAAATACAAGGCATTTTGCGTAATAATGTTAATTTAGGTGTTTTTCAGTGGATGGGAAGGAGACACTGTTTGCCATCAGGTCACAGTACACACAGATTATGCTTTGTTCATAGGCATTAGAAATGCAAAGGTAGAGTACATAAATGAACCAGAATGGGTGCCTGCTTCGGCCCTGTGAGGGCTGGTGAATGTTGTTGTGACCTGGTTTGAGTCTCACTGAAAGACACAACAACCATTCCCTGTGCGAATCTCTTAATCTCACCTTGCCTGTGATGCGCTCAGATACATTCTTTGGGGTTTGTGCAAAGTAGAAAATCAATTAAGAAAAGAAGTTTAAAAACCAAAGAGGGTGAACACTTGATTTGGGCCTTGGGACACTGACAAGAGCAAACACACGAGAAGCAAGCATTGGTAAATACTGTACACAAAATATGCTGCCAAAAGAGATGGAGGAAACGTTATGTGACAAGGACAGGAACCAATGAAAAGCAAGGGAAGCAAGGGAGCAGGATGTAAGCCCCTTTTAAGATTTACATTAAATACAAAATACTTTCTAATCACAGTGCAAGCGCTGTACAGGGGAAACCCAAAAACAGTTACTGCTAAATTTACAAAAATTACAGAAGGAAAGAACATTTTGAAAAATATCAGAAACTTCATATACCATTACACAAAAATCAGGAAGTGGTAACATATATGTACCTTATTTGAGAGTTGAGATGTCATCTCTTTGAATTATCTGTCTCAATCTAAGCAAAAGAATAACATGCATAACAAAAGCTATCACCCCCAAACATTGAAAGGTTGCAGGAGCCACCTACAAAAATATGTACTCCAGACAAAATTCATATGAGCCAGAGGATTACTCACATTCAAAGATAGTGAGCAGACAACTGCAATGCTCCATATAACTCCCATCACGGATGTGAGAAAAATAATGGGGGAGTCAGAATATATATACAGTAGTATTGGTCCTAGTTAAAAGGAATGAAAAATGTTCTAGCTAACAAGAAGGAAAGTTTGATTTCTATTAAGGACACAGAGGAGGAGATTATGCATTTACTTCTCGACTTTTTATTAAACCTCAGATTCAAGGTATAAGGAAAAAAATCAGTCACTACATTTCCCATGAGTTCAGTAGTGTGTGCAACCATGACTACCATTAACCAATCATAATATAGTCCATAGTGTATATATATCTATAAATGACATTGTTTCCCTACCTCTTTTTCACTGTAGGAAGTCAAGATTCATGCTCCGTTAGTCATTCTCTGAGTCTGTGCATACATGGAAAATTCAAGTCTGTTAAATCAATTCTTATATTTAATTTAAAAAAAACATGTTTATCTTGCCAATATACATCTGAATCTGCAGAAATCAGCAGCAGACAAAACCTCCTGAGCATTGATAATCTTCAAAATTACATGTATCTCACACCACCTAATTCCCCTGTGATATGACATAACCGATTAAACAGTATGGCAAAACCAGATTAAAGTAAAACATTGTAACAATTCACATCAATCCATTTTAGGATATCAAACATGACATACTACCTGTTATGTTACTCTCAGGTGGGCAGAGTAATAGATCATGAGATATACTTTGGGTGGGATAATCCTTGTCTCCGTGTCATTAATAGAATTGAACATTTCCTTCTCAATAGCTAGGAATTTTTTCATTCAACATTCTATGTCAGGACTGGAGACAAGGATAATGCAAGTTCAAAGCTTACTTACCACTAGAGAAGTGGCCTAATATATAGGTTTGAAACAGAACCTATTGAATGTAGACTCAGATGACCAGTCTGCCACATTCATCATATCCTCAAGTCTGCCACCTACCTGAATGGCTTTAGAGGCCATAGCTCCCCTGGTTGAATGAGCTCCAAATTGACCGATATCAGTCCCCATCTCCACCGTGATCCACCTTACCTGTCGGGCTATGGGTGGAAGAAACCACTTTAAAACATTTCTTGAGAGCAATCAATCAATAGCTGTCTCTCCACTGACCGTCTAATATCTGATGTCATCTCTTTGTACGCCTGCATGCACAGTACTACACACAGTTTAGAAGAATTTTGGAAAGCTGTGTAAGATACTGACCTGATACTTGTTTTGGTCCTCCTAGAAACTGTGAAACCCTTCCGGTGTGAAAATTCTGGAGCATGTATCCAAGGACCTGACATCAGAAATTCTTTTGCAAGATATCAAACAGAGGAGCAATGCAGGTTTTGCTGATATCCCTTTCCTAGTGAGAGATTGATTATCTTGCCAGCTCATAAAAGCTTTAAAACCCAATTTACATTCCATAGGCCAGAATACCTGGGATTGGGAGGTTTAGACAATCTGATACCTTTCATGGGTTTACACACTCATGTGTTTTCGCCCACTGGGTGATTGTCAGTGGGATTATGTCCCACTGAGGTCGCTGATCTGAATGAATTCACTGTGCCATTTGCACCAGCTCTGTTAGAGGCTTTAGGACATTGGTAATATCCATCCCCATGGAATCTGGATGCCTTTCCACACATTAATGCATCCATTGTGTTCAAGCTGATCGCTTTCTCTCTTGGTAGTACTGGAGTCCCAGGACTGCTGAATGAAATGTTCAGCTTCACTGGAAAGTCTTCTGTTTTGCCAATGTCGTGTGAAATTCCTCAAGCAATGAGTCTGAGATGTCACTGGCGAACTAGAGGGTGTTGACTGCTGTGGGGATCCCATAGAATCTGTGGATAAAATGGCAGCGCTATCAGTCCTGCTCAGGATATTTCCAGCAGAAATGGGAACCAGGTTTGAGATCTTCAACTTGGGGTTATCAGTATTATCATTGCCCTCTGTCGTTGAACTTGGGCTGCCACTTTGGGAATCAGAAGAAACGGAGGGCAGGCATATGGTTGCCCCGTTGTCCAATCTTGGAGGAACTCATCCACTGCCTTCGCTCCAGTGTCTGGTCTCCGACTGATGTAAAGGGAAGCTGAACATTCAGCCTGGATGCAAACAAATCCACATTGCATAGACCCCACTTGTACATCAGAGGTAGGAACATCAATGGAAGTAGTTGCCAGTCGCTGGAGTCCTTTATACAATGGGAGTTCCAGTCCACAACCGAAACCTTTACCCCCAAAGATACTTAGCCATCACTGATATCTGACATAGAAGGCAATAGTGCCAGATGTCCTTCCCCAGTACCGCCAGAGCTTTTGACCTCATGCCACCCAGCCGGTTGATGTACTGGACCGCCAAGATGTTGTTGATGAGAAAGCCCAGTAAGGCCATATTCTGAAATGGATTCAATTCTGATTCCTGACCATTGATCACAAACCCAAAGTTCTGGAGAAGAGCAATATTCAAGGTCAAGTTGTGACCTGGACTGATCCATGATGAAGATGTCGGCCAAGTAGATGATCATCTTTACTCATTTTGTCCTGACGACTTCCACCACTGGACAGAGGAGCTTGTTGAAACTTTGATAAACCGTGGAATTGAATGAAAGAATAGGTCCAGTATACATTCTCCCTATTCTTAAGCAAAATACAACAAGGTACACTATTCCACAGAGGGAAAGCCTACACATGGCTAACTAGGGGAGCATGACCAGGCCATCTGAGCACTTCTTAGTTAGAAGCAAGAGCTCTCACCCACCAATAGGTGGCGTGCTTCATCATCAATAGTACACTGGTTTCTAATTCTATGTCAGGACAGGATTATGAATTTCTTCACTTTTTATTAAATAGCATATTCAAAGTATGAGACAAAAAAATCACTACATTTCTTATGAGACCATTAGTGTGGGCAATCATGACAACTATTAACCAATCATAATACAGTCTGTAGTGCATATATGTAAATTACTTTGGGGGTCATTACAACATTGGCGGTAAAAGCCGCTTACTGCCACGCAGAAGACTGCAAACACACAGCCGCGGCCGCGGAATTCCGCTACGTCATTATGACCCAAAGCCCAGAATCTGCCAAAATCTAGACACCCACACAAGTCCGCCACACCAAAGGTCAGTGATAAACTGGCGATAACAAAACCTCCACCGTCACACCAACAGGAATATGGCCACACTATCACGACCCACGAATCTTCGCAGCGGTCGTTCAACCGCGGTAATCCATTGGCGGTACACACTGCCACGCTCAAAATACACACACACTTACAAAACACTACCACATTGGACAATTCGAAATACACACACCTGATACATATACATACACCACTCCCACACACCCAATACAATATAAAACACACACCCACATCACCCACAATCCCCTAAGACCACAATTGCGACAGAAGGCCAGAGAGAGACACCACCATCTACAAACTCACATCTACAGGCACTCAACACCATCACCCACACAACACACCTCTAAATATCACCCCACACATCACAACACACACCACCCCACACATCATCCACACCACCCCCATGGCACCGCAAAGACACCCCAGGTTCTGTGAGGAGGAGCTCAGGGTCATGGTGGAGGAAATCATCCAGGTAGAGCCACAGCTATTCGGATCACAGGTGCAGCACACCTCCATAGCTACGAAGATGGAGCTATGGTGAAGAATCGTGGACATGGTCAATGCAGTGGGACAGCACCCAAGAGCACTGGATGACATCAGGAAGAGGTGGAATGACCTACGGGGGAAGGTGGTTCCGTGGTCTCAAGACACCACAACACGGTACAAATGACTGGCGGCGGACCCCCACCTCCTCCCCCACAACTAACAACATGGGAGGAGCAGGTCTTGGCTATACTGCATCCTGAGGGCCTCGCAGGAGCAGCTGGAGGAATGGACTCTGGTAAGACAAATCTTTACTACTTCAACCCCCATCCTACCTGCATGCCATCACATACCCCCACCCTCGCCCTCACCCCCATCACTCCAACTCCTCACACATGTCCCAATATCACAAACCACACATCCCAAATCCAAGCCCTGCATGCAACACCAAAGCATGGACACCCATCACCAAAGCATGGCCACTGCACATACCCATACACCCCCCTAAACCATTATCACACAAGTTCCTACACAGGAATGCAATCACTGGGGTACACGGTCATCCGCTCATTGCACACCAAGGCACACACAGATGCAATAATCATGCTTTTACACCCCTGCAGGACCCCTACCAAACGTCACCAGACAGGAGGGTCCAGATATGTCCACTTCACTCACAGAAGAGGCCCACAGTGATGACAGCAGCTCTGTCCAACTGGATCTAGATGACCAGCCCGGCCCATCGGGGACCTCGGGACAGTTGGTTCCCCTCACACTGGCACAGGCCACTACAGACCTTCCCCCCTCTGGAAACACCAGCACAGCACCCACCCAGCGGGCCCATATCTCTGTTCCCAGGACATGTCAATCAGCAGTGTGTTCACCACTACAGGGAACCCAGGCTAACCCACCACCCCAACAACACCAGGGACCTGGGGGCAGTGGCAGTGGGCACACGGTTCAGGGGACAGAGGCACAGGAACACAGGGGAACTGGGAGGGCTGCTGTGCGACAGGGGGAGGACAGGCCCAGGGAACCCACTCTCCACGAGGCCCTCTCCAACATCATGGGAGCCTACCACCATTCCCAGGAGACGATGGCAACGGTACTGGCCAAGTTTCAGGAGACCCAGCAGCTGCAGGAGGAACAGTATTTGGGCTTCAGGGAGGAACTCAAATCCATCAATTCCACCCTGGGCACCATTATAGAGGTGCTGAAGGAACTCGTCAACAACAGGAGGGACACTGTGGCACTACAAGGGGCCCCTGACACTGGCCTGGACGATGAACTGCCCACCACCTTCGCCGGCACTAGTGGACAGGAGGCACCACCACAGGACCACCACACTAGCACCCCACCCGCTGCAGAGGGAGAACCACCCCGCAAACGGTCCCTGAGATTCAGGAAAAAGACAGAGAACAATTCCAAGACCCCGCCAAGAAATGAGACCACACTGATTGTCATCCTTTTGTCCCACCTTGTCACCCTTTCCATTCTTAAACTGCCCCAGCTCCACTTCCTATGCCCCTTTGGACAATGCACCTGTGAGACTAATAGACTGGACTCTGCCATGGACATTCCTCCACCATCACCCCTCACCATTTTACAACCCCTCTAATATTGAGCACTTAAATAAACACCCTTAAAGCACAAAACAATCAGGAGTCGGTCTGTGATTTCTAAATAGTGTATTAGCAATTGCAGTGACAAAATGCTCATTCAAATGTAATGTCAACATACCTATGTCACACAGCTACAGTATAGTCCATGAGGAAACAAAGCAGATGTCACACAGTGGGACCCACATCTGTGAACTCGTAAGGGAAAGTGACAACTCAGTGACCATACACTGGGTAAAAATGACAGACAGTAGAGAGGTAGTACATTTAAATCAGATGTAGCAGGCAGTGTTGTCTTCTTACCTGTGTCTCACTGGAAGTATTGCAGGATCACCGTGTTCCTGTTGTCGATGTCCTCTTCTTCTGCTTCCTCGTCTTCACTGTCCACAGGGTTCACAGCTGCCACAAGACCTCCATCCGGACCATCCTCCTGCAGAAAAGGCACCTGTTGTCGCAAAGCCAAGTTGTGAAGCATACAGCAGGCCATGATGATCTGGCACACCTTCTTTGGTGAGTAGAATAGGGAACCACCTGTCACATGGAGGCACCGGAACCTCGCCTTCAGGAGGCCGAAGTTCCGCTCTGTAATCCTCCTAGTCCACCCATGGGCCTCATTGTAGCGTTCCTCTGCCCTTGTCCTGGGATTCCTCACTGGGGTCAGTAGTCATGACAGGTTGGGGTAACCAGAGTCACCTGCATATGGCGAGGGACAACTGTTAGACACACATGAACTCATAGGGACATCCACAGACCCAGACAACTATTCCCACTTTATTGGGTCCATGTGCTCACCTAATAGCCACACCTGGTGTCTCTGGAGTTGCCCCATCACATAAGGGATGCTGCTATTCCTTAGGATGTAAGCGTCATGCACTGAGCCAGGGAATTTGGCATTAACATGGGAGATGTACTGGTCTGCCAAACACACCATCTGCACATTCATCATTCATGGAATGTTAACTCTTCCGGTTTCTGTACACCTGTTCACTCCTGCGGGGAGGGGTACCAAAGCCACATGTGTCCCATCAATGGCACCTATGATATTGAGGATATGTCCCAGGGCATAGAAATCGCCTTTCACTGTAGGCAAATCCTCCACCTGAGGGAACACGATGTAGCTCTGCATGTGTTTTAGCAGCGCAGACAACACTCTAGACAACACGTTGGAAAACATAGGCTGGGACATCCCTGATGTAATGGCCACTGTAGTTTGAAAAGACCCACTTGCTAGGAAATGGAGTACTGACAGCACCTGCACTTGAGGGGGAATTCCTGTGGGATGGCGGATAGCTGACATCAGGTCTGGCTCCAACTGGGCACACAGTTCCTAGATTGTGGCACGATCAAGCCTGTAGGTGATGATCACATGTCGCTCCTCCATTGTCGACAGGTCCACCAGTGGTCTGTACACCGGAGGATGCCGCCATCTCCTCACATGCCCCAGCGGACGGTGCCTATGGAGGAGAACAGCGAGCAGAGAGTCAACCAACTCTGAGGTACGTAAACACAGCTTACTCTGAAAATATTAGCAATTCGAAATTAGCCTGTATGAGTGTTTAGGCAAGGCCTACATATGTGTGACGCCGTCAAAAATAAGGCCATGTGGGCCCATGAAATGGCGGCTGCCTGACCTGTAAAGTAGGACAAGGGGATATGAGGTAACTGCGGTGGCATTGTACACCGTCGCAGTAGGCGGTCAAAGACCGCAGCGCAATCCTGCATTGGTTAAAATTAGACCCTATGGGACCCATGAGCCAATGACGATGTACGCCGGCGGTGACGGTACGCACCGCCGCGGACGTGACCGCCACTTTCTCTCTGTTTAATCACTTGATACCTGAACTTTGACAGGAGAGGACCTACACTGCAAGTGCTGCTGCGACCTCAGTCTGGAAGAGACAGTGGCTTGTGTGTCTGGGGAAAAGGACCCTGCCTTCACTTTGGAGGAGTTGGAGAAACTAGTGGATGGGGACCTCCCCCAGTACACACAACTGTACGGTCCTCCAGACAAACAGGTAAGTACGCTGTGAGCATGCTGTATGGGCAATGCCTGTGTGGAGTGGGGTGGATGAAAGATAGGGGGAGTGAGAATGAGGAGTGCATGTAAACACGGTGAGTGCATGTGCGTCTCTTTGATGGGAGATGGGAGATGGGAGAACATTCGCAGATGGAGCAAGAAGACGTCGGAGGCCCAGCTGGGGATGTCCTCCCAACGTGGGAGGGATGCCTGTCACACCATGACCCCCCTGATGTTCAGGATCCTGGCAGTGGCATACCTGGAGTTGGATGGGCGCTTGAGGGCATCACAGCAGCAACAAGGGGGTGAGTAGACTCTCAATCTGCTGATTCAGCGCGTATTATAGGTGTCTGGGTGGGGGAGGTGGGCTGTGGGTGCCCCTAGGCCAGGGCGAGTTTAGTAGGCAAGGACCCTATTTAAGGCAGGCCCTGTGGCACCCCACCCCACCTGTGTACAGTGCCAACTACACCTAGTCAGGCTCCTGTGACATCCATGTGTGCAGAAATCGGCCATAGCCTTGTAACCCATGTCTCTCGGATTGAATAGTGGACTCCAAGTACGCGGCGTAGTGTAGGGGGCTTCTGTGTCTTTCGTGTCCGCCAACGGTAGTGGTATTGCATGCACTCAAAATGTCTTTCTTCTGTCTTCCCCCCCTTTTTGTGGTGTCCCTGTTCTTCTGTGCATTAGCATCATAAGGCGGAGGAGCAGTGGCACCGGAGCAGGAGGGAGCTGCATCCCACATGGCCCTGGAGGGCGAAACTACGGAGTCTGAATTCACCAGTGGGATAGAGGGTGAGGGGAGCTCCACGGCGGGGACAGGATCTGACACCAGTGATACGGACTCCTCCTCTGATGGGAGCTCCCTTACGGTGGCGGTTCCATCTGTGCCCCCACATCTACTGGTACAGCCGCCACCCCCCCTACCAGCACCGCCCTCCCAGCGACCCCTCAGCTTTTGCCCCGTACCCGCTCACCCAGGAGGGTGGGGGTCACCTTCGCCCCAGGCACCTCAGGCCCTGCCCCATTCACCCCTGCTGCCCTCAGTGAGGAGGTCATTGACCTCCTCCGGTCCCTCACTGTTGGGCAGTCTACCATTTTGAATGCCATCCAGGGTGTAGAGAGGCAGTTGCAAAAACCAATGCATATCTAGAGGGCATTCACTCTGGTCAGGCAGCCCTTCAGCGAGCATTTCAGACTCTGGCCTCAGCACTGATGGTAGCCATTGTTCCTGTCTCTAGCCTCCCCCCTCCAACTTCCTCCACCCAGACCCACACCCCTGTACCTCAGCCTATCCCATGCACACCATCAGACCAGCATGCACACACCTCAACACACAAGGGAAGCTCTGACAAACATAAGCACCACACATCCCACAGGCACACACTCAAGCATCAGACCCATGCAGACACACCAACATCCACTGCCTCCACTGTGTCCCCCTCCTCCTCGTCTCTCTCCTCCCTCCCTGTCTCGTCTCCACTCACACCTGCATGTACTACATCCTCAGCCACTACGTCCATCACCAGCACACCCACCAGCACACCCCGCTCACGTGCAATCACCACCCCCACTACCACTCACACGTCCCCTGTGTCCTCTCCCAGTGTGTCTGTGAGGCCACCTCCCAAGGTACACAAACGTAGCCACACACCCACCCAACAGCCATCCACCTCACGACAGCCTCCAGCCCATGCACCTTCACCCACTCCCAAACCCCCTCCAGCTACCCGTCCCAGTTTTCCGAAGAAACTTTTCCTGGCCAACCTTGAACTCTTTCCCTCACCACCCCATCCCTTCAGTCTCCTAGGGCCCGACTTTCCAGGTCCCAACCTAGCACCTCAGCCACAACATCGACGGGATCAGTGGTGCCAGTAGTCACCGGATTATGGAGTGCACCAGGCAGCAGGGCAGCCAGTGTGGCAAGGAGCCAGAGTACGGACAGTCCCCCACCTGTCAAGCATAAAAAGTTGGCCAGTGCCCGGCAGGAGAGGGGAAGAAATCAGCCCCCAAAGCCGTTCCCAGGGGTATAGTTGGGAGTGTGGAGACAGCTGCAACACCATCCAAGCTGGGGAAGGGGCACATTAAAACCAGCAAGTCTGGGAAGATCAGCACGGCGGACATGACCGCCAGCATCCCCGCTGCCCAAGACAGGACCGCCAGCAGCAGACCCGCTGCCCAGGACAAGACCGCCAGTAGCCCCGCTGCCCAAGACAGGACCGCCAGCAGCAGACCTGCTGCCCAGGACAAGACCGCCAGCAGCCCTGCTGCCCAAGACAGGACCGCCAGCAGCAGCCCCGCTGCCCAGCACAAGACCGCCAGCAGCCCCGCTGCCCAAGACAGGACCACCAGCAGCAGCCCCGCTGCCCAAGACAAGACTGCCAGCAGCCCCGCTGCCCAAGACAGGACCGCCAGCAGCAGCCCAGCTGCCCAGGACAAAACGGCCAGCACCACTGCAGGACAGTGAGCGCCAATGATTACTATGCTACTGAGGCCGCCACGGGCAGTATGAAGCACTCTTGGCACCAAGCCCCCTCCAGAACCAGTGGAGAAAGGCATCCACTACCTCTGTCCTTGGCAGTATGAAGCACTCTGGGCACCAAGCCCCCTCCAGAACCACTGGAGAGTTACATCCACTACCTCTGTTCTTGGCAGGATGAAGCAATCTGGGCACCAAGCCCCCTCCAGAACCAGTGGAGACTGTTATCCACTTGAGGGACTGTAGCTTTGCACTCCCCAGGATTGAACGGTGGGCAGCCCACTCACTGTAGAGACTTGAGAGACTGTGGCTTTGCACTCCCCAGGATTGAACAGTGGGCAACCCACCCACTGTAGAGACTTGAGTGACTGTGGCTTTGCACTCCCCAGGATTGAACAGTGGGCAACCCACCCACTGTTATCGAACTGAGAGACTGTGGCTTTGCACTCCCCAGGATTGAACAGCGGGCAACCCACCCACTGTAGAGACTTGAGGGACTGTGGCTTTGAACTCCCCAGGATTGAACAGTGGGCAACCCACCCACTGTAGAGACTTGAGAGACTGTGGCTTTGCACTCCCCAGGATACATCAATGGGCATGGAGCCCCCTCGTGGAGCTGTCGTCGTGCACTCATCCGGCTGAGGTGTCCCCCCCTTCCCTTCCCCCTGAGGTGCCTGTTTTATTTCTATCTGATGCCCCTGCAGTGTTCTCTCCGTCTTGTTCGGGTATTGAGTGTGGGCCTCGCCCATGCCTTTTGGGCCCAGTGGTCCACGGATTATGATGGTGGAATCCCTCGGACTTGTGTTCTTGGTGTATATAATTGTCCATAGTGTAAATGTGTATATATGTAAATATTTTTGATTACTGTATTTTAATATATCATTCGACTAATTTCCTTTTGTCCTTGCATTCTTCCAGGGGGGTTTGGGGGGCATAACTGTGATGTATCAAAATTTATTGGTGTGTGTGTTGTTGTGGGTGAGGGTGGGGGTGGAGTGTTGCGTATTGCGTGTGCGTGCCACTGTTTTTTAACACTCCCCCTACCCTGTGTTTCGTAGGTGCAGTACTCACTGTGGTCTTCGCCGCCGGCATTCGTGCTCCTGGTAGAGGAGCAGGAAGATAAAGGCTGGGAGTATCTGAAGTTCCGGTTCCTCGTGGGGTCTGTAGAGGTGAGCGTTTTCCCTTCGAAGTCCTGGTTCCGCAGTGTTTGTTTGTACCGTTGTGGCGGTCGGAGTGTTAAAGTGGCTGTCTATGGTGGCGGTTTCCGCCACGGTCATAATTTTGTTTTTTTTACCGCCGGCCTGTTGGCGATTTTACCGCCGCTTTTACACCGACCGCCAGGGTTGTAATGACCACCTCTGTGTCCCTTTCCTCTTTCTTCACCACTAGCATCTGTTAAGTCTCGGCTCTAGCCCTAGCGCATTTCTTTATACACAGCAGATCCACTAGGTGGTGCTCTTTCATGACCCTAGCAGTTCTTGCGGCGTGAACCACATCCTGCGAGAGCAGCATTCCTTGCATTCCTCAGTTCAGCGACGCACGATAGGGCGATGACTGGAGAGACTCCCAGTTGGAGTTCTCCTCTTGTCCTAGCCCTTCCAACATTCACTGACACCGCAAACAAGGTCTGTGTTATGATGGTCACTCTGACAGCTTATTACACCATTAGGCGGCCCGTCCCTTTTCGTCCAGGCCCTGACTACCATTTTTCACTGGGAATACCCAGTTTCTGCATGCATTACTGTAAGCATTTCAGAGGTCTCTACTACCATTTTTTCACTGGGGGTGACCCAGCTTTCTACATTAAAAAATTACTGTATAAGCACTTCAGAGAACCTGTGAGGGGGCTGCTCATGTATATTAGGGTTTTTGTTGGCGATAGTGGCCTTTAAGGACAATGAATATACCTCTGGAATATACCCCTGGCCTCCCCCCGCTGTTTCCCTACAGAGGTGGACAGGATCCCTTCCATTGCTATATCCAAGGCACTTGCACCTTTGCAGGAAAACATGGATAGATTATTGTCACAGATGTCTGGGGGTTCGTGGTCACAACACAACACAGGGGTGGGCCCCAGCAGACTGTCTGCAACGAACACACTTAGGGCCCAACGACGTGATGCAGGGCACCTGGAAAACGTTGAGTGCTTAAGGGAAGTCATTCATAACAGTGCATGTACATTAAAGCATGCACACTTCCGGGGGATGTTTTTCCCACAGAATTCTGCAACTTGATTGTTCTCGATATTGACTCTGGCAAGGGTTCCCCCAAGCAAGTGGAGGGTGAAACAGACAAAGGAGATTCATCAGATGAGGAGTAGAATTCCAGATGCCCTTCCCGACCTGGGCTGATCGCCTCCAATTTCATGGAAGAGGAGTCCTGATCAACAGATATATTAGTTCCAAAAGGGATATATTATCCTAGATCATCAGAGTGGCTCCCTGATCAGAGGGTGGCTGAGTACATGGCCGGCAAAATCAAGCAACCCCTGGACAAGGGAGTATGCGCTTGACTCCATGTGGAATTCCCAATCCTTCCCTAGACATCAGAGTGACCACAACTCCAATCCTTGATCGTGATGTGAATGTTCTTCTCTGAGTATAAGAAGAACCCAAAAAAAGGCGCTTGGACAGTCCAGGAGAGCATGCCAAGGTAAGCTTCTCGATGTCTTGGGACCTCTCAACAAAATCATTGAACAACCTGGAAATTCTAGACAATCATGGAAGCCCCTACATACTGACTTTGTAATGGGCTGGGCACAGAGAGTGGTGTGTCTCCTGGAAAATGCCAACTGTGCCCTTTCAGTGGAAAAGAGGTGATCTGCCAAATCATTCTGCCTCAAACTGAAGGCTCCCACCAGGACTCCCCAATCAGACCCATTATACGGAGTGTTTTGAAAGTATATATCAATGTACTTGACAGATCCCGCCAAGATCATACACTCAGCAAGCAATGTACTCTGTGGATCTGAGGAGAGACAATATTAACACAGGTTGATTTTAGGAACACATTTGCTCATTTCCTATTGATGTTCACTTGATAATAACCAATTGCTTTATAAATTAGGGAAGTTTTGCAGCAGTTCAACAGCTCGCACAATACCAAAGGACCCTTTCCTTACCTTGGGAGGGTAAGATTTTATCTGTTTGTATATGTTTGTCTTTTGACCACTATAGAATGGATCTCACGAACGGTGTGCATGTGAACAATGGCTTTTATGTGCACAGCATTTATTGTGTCTGTGTTGAGTTGTTTTAATATTTCTGTTTCTTTTCTTTTCTTTTCTTTTTTTATTCCAGGCCATCTCAAATAGGGAATCTATGCCTGAGTGTAAGTCACACCAAGACACACACACAGCGAGAGCATACTTTTTACCTTAACAGTGAGGAATTGGTCTTGAAGAAAGGCTGCTTGAGCCTTGTGGACATCAAGGGCATCAAACATGTTAGTCAGCACACTGGGGTCGAGTACTTTTTTCTACTCAGTTCCATTTGACATGGGCTTTACAGATCATAATAAAACTTGACAGTTTTATGGGCATATTTGTACTTGTTTTGCACTGAATTTGCATCATTTATTTTTCACCATTATTTAACACCTGGGTCAGGGCAGGAGTTAGGGGACCTGTGGGCCTATTTCCATGGTGGAACACCATGGAATAAGCCCACAGATGCCCTTCCCAGGACCCAGGGACACCCCCACCCACACCAGAGGGACAGCGGAGGATGGGAGGCCCCATCCCAGGTAAGTATAGGTAAGTACAGGTAAGTATTTTTTATTTTTCTTAAAGCGCCACTGGGGGCCCTGAAGTTGCCCCCCCCTGCATGGCATACGGTGCAATGGTTATGCCCAGAGGACCCTGGTCCCCTGTGCTGGCCATTGGGGTGGTGGGCATTACTCCTCTCTTTTCTAAGACAGGAGTCATGTGGTATGGAAGTTTTTTCATCAGAAAATGACACTAGGCTGGTTAGAGTCATTTTATTTTACTCTAACCTGCCTAACGTCATTTTTTGGTGCAAAACCCCCTTCTTCCATACTGCCAGCCCCACCCAGCTAACGTAATTTTTTTACACTAGCCTACCCTTTGAACCGGCTTGCACCATTCCATAAATATGGAGCGTGGCTGGTGCTCAGAAATGGTGCAAGCCGGTACTAAACTTTTAGGTGCAAAACTGCAACTGTGTTCTGCATCTTCTTTTAAGTCATCTAACACCTCTTGAACTACCCACTCCAGTTCATTTTCTGTATGTTTCACTGACAAATAATGATTGCTCATTTTCATTGTGATGTTCTGGCATCTAATGTTACGATGATGTTCAATTATGGGTATTTTGTTTTTCCTGCTTACCACCTAAATTTATCACTGTGCGGGGACACTTGCTTGGGACTTCCATTTGTAGTAAATGTTGCTATAGGAGATTTAGTGCTGACACTTTACAGTAAATCCCACCACACAATGGTACTCCATTTATAATTTAGAGTGTGATCAGAATGTTAAGTCACTTGTTCCTGGATAGATGTCAATAGTCATTATTTGTGTGCACAATGTTCACCCGTGAAGGTGTATATAACACTCTTGGGCCCAAATTTAAGATGGCCTAGCTCCTCCTTGCGCCACATTAGCATCATTTTTTTATGCTAATGTGGCCCAACGAGGCCAAAATCGCCACACCAGATTTACAAAGTGGTGCAATGCATGCATTGCGCCACTTTGTAACTCCTTCCGCCACATTATGCCTGCACCAGGCATAATGTATGCAAGGGGGGTGTTCCCCATTAGGGGGGCCGAAAAAATGGCGCAAAGAAATCTAAAAATATCTTTGGGCCATATCTTTTGGCATTTTTAATGCCTGCTCAGAGCAGGCGTTAAAAGGGGTGGGGACACCGCTGCTTACAATGGGCCCCTTTGTACTGTTTGGTGTTATCAAAATTTAGGCGTGAACCCTGAACAGTATAGCAATCGTGTCAAAAATTCTGACGCTATTACCCCTTACCCTGCTCCATGCTGCACCGTATTTTAAATATGCCGCACACATGGTGGCGGTATGGGGCGCTAAGGAGAGCACGGAAGTGGCGCTGCACTGGGTGAAGTACCACTTTTCTTAAATCTGCCCCTTGATGCCCAACACTGTGCATCGTGAGTGTGATGCAAAAACTACTGGTATGCTCAACTACTCCTAGCAGAGGTAGCACAGAAATTGTTGTGTTGTCTCAGACAAAAGAAATTGTTCATGTAGATCCTTCTGCTGTATTGCCACATTAGGTTGCCTGAACTCAAGTAATGAAGCACAGTAATAATCTTATGGTCAAGACCCTTAAGGCACATCATCTAAAGAGTTTTTTAATTGTCACTACAAGGGTCTTTTTGTTTTCTGTGTCACTCAGCTCCTACTTTACACAGTAGCAAGAATATCATTTGAAACCAATGTCAATCTGCACAATTAAATGCTTTTGCTGGTCACAAGGACCAATAGTATTGGCTAACCATGCTTCATCGACGGGGGAGAGTCTCACCTTTTTATATCCGGCATCTGCCTTACAAATATTTATCTACTCTAAGTGCAGCACCAGAACCACTAACTGATGCTATCCACATTCACTTATATCGCATGTAAAGAACATTTTTAACTGCTATTCCGTGTTTCCTTTTATGCATTTTATTTGCAAATACTCGGAAATGATGGATTGCATTTGTCTAACCAGCTGTGCAGTGTCAAACGCCATATGATTTCCATGTTCCACTTTCAATCTGGACAGGTTAATTTTCATTAAGCAGTCTGTAGCAATGCCTTTCTAAGTGACAAAGAGCCCTGTCTCACACAGCTGGTGGCCTTCTCGAAAGGTTGCAACACACAACAGACATTGTGCATTAGATGCTAATGTGATAGTGAATAGAAAGTGCCCTTCAACGCCCAGCTGTGACTTTAGCGGTAGTCCTTTCAGACCTGCATTGCTCACAATCCTGGCGGTACATATATATTTTTCTGAACTCCAGTACTTTGTCAGGGAGATTTTCAACAGGACATGAGGTAATCTTTGGCACAAAGTAAACGGTGTATAACTTTCCATGCACTCTAAAACTGCAATACTACAAGAATGAGCGAGAGAGGTTGGCAGTGAATGACAAACTGTGCCACAGTAGGTGGACAACGAAAGATATAAGGAGCAGACATTAGGTTCTACTGCAGCAGGATAACAAGGGCGTTTACATTATTAGATGCTGTCACAAAGCCAATGTCATGCATTTGGGGAGATAGACGCCCTCCACCCACCTTCTCCCTTTTCTCTCTTCGATCCATTCCTGTGTAGACATGGCAGTCAAAGGCTTGTATTTACACAGCAATGTACCAGGGAAGGGAATGCACCTTCTGCCCAGCTAGTTCTTTATTTGTGCAAGCATAGGGCCTAATGTTTTGCTTGGAAGGATGTGGCTGGTGCCTTTGAACTTCAGTGTGTCCACTCAGAGTCTGCATAGTTTGAATCCACCACTAAACATTATGACCCCATTTATTTCACTCTTGAAGGTTTTTTTCACCTATTTCTTCCTTTGTCACTGTTTTTTAATCTGTCTGTTCCTCATTTATCCCCACTTTTTTGTTTCTCTCTTTCTTGGTCTGGAGCAAAGCCTGATGAGGAGAAATAAGTGTCTGTCTCCAAGAATCAAGAAAGAGTTCCTGATCTGCAACAACTGTCTCAAATTAAGCACTGGACAGACCACATTTTCACAGTCATGTAGTATGTGCTTTAAAAACTGGCCTACATTTCTATTGAAATTGACATCCTAGCCCTCTAGCCTATCCGACATCTTTCTGAATGCAAATAGTATGGAACAATGTGGAGCGAACTGTGGGCTGAAAATGTGTTGGATGATTCAGAACTTGCCATCAGCAAGCTTGTAATATTTGTTTTTGCTTAGGAGTAGGGTGGGTGTAATTGCCATGATTCTCTGTCGCATAATTACTTGTAAATACTGCAAAGTTACTTGTAATTACGTACAGTGCAGATTTTCCACAGTTTTAATGGTTAGAAATACAAGATTCTATTAAAGACACAGAGGCTAATATTATGCCCTATCCCTTTATTGCTCCTCATACACAGCAGCAATGAATCCATTAGAACTTAAAAGCATTCTGGAACTCTTGAACATGCATAAAACCTCAGAACCACAATCCCTCTTCCTTCTTTTGCTGTGAATGCCCAAGTCCAAAGCAACTTTAATCCAAATAAAATGTGGAATTCTTGTGAACATGTTCGATATGACAATCCTTTTCTTCAATCATCTTCTTAACTTTGTCCTGCAAAAAAAAAATCAAACAAATCAAAAGGGTTGGGCAGAACATGGGTGGAATATTAGCCTCTGTGTCTTTAATAACATATTGATTTTCTACCCATCAAAACTGTGGAAAATCTGCATTTTATGTCTTGGCATGGATATTCTGCATGTTCAAAGTTCATCCATAATGTCTTCTACAACATTTTCCATAAGTTTAAAATAGAATCTTTGAAAATTTGAATCTTTGACCAATCAGTTGTCTTCATAATACTATTAAGACTAATACCTGCCATAAAATCCCTACTTGCAATTGCTCATCTAACTGAATGTGACCCAAAATGATCCACATCAATTCCTGCCTTCCCCATTATTTCTTTAATGCCTCTAGTTAAAGTAGGCATAGATTTTGCTCAATAAGGCTGCCTAAAAAATAGCAACAACTGAGTACATCCATAAAGTCTCGACCATAACATCCTTTTCTCATATTCTTTCACACATCTTACCACACACAATTGTTCATGAGCTTCCATTGAAGGATAAAATATTGTTTTAGACATTGGCTTTGTGTGTTCCTTTACTTCAAAACACACTCCCTGTAGTTGATAACTTTTTGAATTCACTTTCAAGACTCTAATATCTGAAATGCTCCTGAAGGATATTAAACAAAGTAACATAGCCATTTTTCATCAAAACAACTTCAATGGAAGTTCCTCATTACGCTCTCAGCATTCAATCTCATTCAACTCTTATGTCACATCCCATAAAGATGAATATTTCACCTTTAGAGAAATCTCCATACAAACACATTTAACAATTATTCTCACCAAACCATGTTGACCTAGTGGTATCCCATCTACCAACCCATGACCTTCTGAAATTGCTGACCTGCTTATATTGACTCAACTGAATGAAAGACCTTCCTTAAAGACTACTGCTAACTAATTTGCTACTTCTACTTTAGAAGCTGAAATGGAATCCAAGCCCCTTACAGTACACCAACCAGTCCAGCTCTTCCATGCTGTCCTATATGCCTTTGTTGTACCTGGTGCCCAGAATTCCTTGACAAGTTCTGAAGCTTCTTCCGATAACCATAACATCTCCCAAACTCTCCTGAAATCATCCACCTCATCAACATTAGCTGACCTGACTCTACTAACTCTGAACATCTACTATCAACTCTTGAAAACAGGGTAACAGCACTGGATATTCTAAGTCCAGACACCACACCTGTGATTGCCAGAATGGAGTTAACAACAACTCTGCTTTCCCTCTTCTCATGTTCATCAAAACTCTCTGAATCATAGCAAACATAGGGATGCATAAAGCCTCTCCTCCTCCCAGTTCTTACTGAGTGCATCCACTGCCTCTACTTCCAGCTCTGCTTTCCAACTGTAAAATCTTGGAAGATGAGCATTCAACCTGTCCGTGAACAAATCCACTTGTAATGGACCGCATCTCCTGCTCAGGCTTAAAAATACTTCAACTTTCAATTGCTGGAATCCGTCTAATTCCTTGCGTTACAATCTGCTTCCAAATTGTTCTTCCCTGGAATATACTGTGCCTGAACCCCGATGTTCCTTTCTAAACAATAATTCAGAATTCTGTTTGCCATTTCTGCTATAACTCTCGACTGAGACCACCACTATCTTGTGGACATACCTCATTGCTGAAATATTGTACATTTTTTATAATACACAGTATTGCACCTGATCCTTTGCAAAAGTCTTTATTGTGAAAGACCCTGCTAACATCTCTAGGCAATTGATATGTATTCCATGCTCTCTTTCTGACCAAAGTCCTCCTATCGTCAGTGGGCCACATTTGGATCCCTAACCTTGAAAACTTTCATCCGATTCGATCACCATCTCCAGACCTTCTCCAAAAATCGCCCTGCCATTTCACACTTCTATATTCCTCAACCACCAATTCACATCTTCTGATGCCTCCCGGTTTAGTTTGATCTACTGTGAGTATTTCACCCCAAAACGAAAATGATGTCCCTTCAACCTTTGAAGTGATCTGTAAATTAGAGGAGCTCAGAATAACACCAGAATCGATGCTGATAGTAGACATAACAACCTGACTAACTGACGTAGACTGATCCACTGCAACATCGCCACTTATTTTTTTCTTTCCAAATATTTTTACTTTGTCCATAAACATTGTCAGTTCAGTACTCCTTCCAAGGTCTGTATATGAAAACGTAAAAACGGAATCTCCTGTGAGGGTATCAAGCAGGGCTTCCCTCGGTTTATCACACATCCCAAATCCTCAAAAATCCTTACAGGCAACTCCATCTGCTCCAAAACCACTTCCTTTGACTCTGCCATAATCAACACATCATCCAGATACACAATCAGATGGATTCCCCTCGATCTCAACCAAGCCATCACCGGTCTCATAACCTTTGTAAAGCACAATGAAACTGAAAACAGACCAAATAGAAGACTCTTAAACCTCCATCTCCTCCCTTCCAAATGTAATTGTAGATAATCCTTGTGCTCCTCACATAATGAAATTGGTAAATACGCATCCTTAAATTTCAACCTTGCCATCCCATGTCCTTTCTTTAAAAAGTCATTCAACATATAGATGCCTTCTATCTTCAAAATTATTGTAACATACCAAATCGATTACCTCTCTCAAATGTATGACTGGTCTCATCCTTTTGTCTTTCTTTTCCACTAGAAAAATGTTGCTTACAAAGCATCCTGGACAAGCCTTTGGTCTTTCTATTACAACTTCCTTTTCAACTATTCCACTTCTTGAGTGACCAGGACTTCCTATGCCCTTGAAAACCTTAACATCTTTAACAATCTGCCCTGTCATGGAATCCTTACAAAATCTATATGATAACCTTGCACCATCCTCAACACCCTTGGGTCTTTTATCAATTCTTTGCACTGTGATACAAACTGGGCTAGTCTGCCGCCCAGTCGCACATGGGTGTATATATATATATATATATATAGCCTTGTTTTAAACATACCTGATTACCTTGTTCTCCTTTCACCTGTGCCTCCTCTTGATCTTGTCCTTTGTCTTTATGTATAAAGTTTACTCAGCTTTCCTTTCCATCCATAACTAAAGAGTCTAAATCCTTATGTGAATGACCCACGAGTAATTCTCTGTCCCGCGCCGAGGAATCAACCCCACAATTTCCCGACCCCATCAAAAATCTTCCTTATATCTTTCTGCACCTTCTGTAAAAAATTAAGGGGGTCATTACAACATTGGCGGTAAATGTCACGTACCGCCGTGCAGAAGACCGCCAACACACCGCCGCGGAAATCCGCCACAGCTATTATGACCCACAGCTCGGAATCCGCCAAAATTCAGACACCCACACAAGTCCGTCACACCAAAGGTCAGTTATAAACTGGCGAAAACAAAACCTCCACCGTGACGCCAACAGAAATATGCCCACACTATCACGACACACGAATCCACGCGGCGGTCTTTCAACTGCGGTATTCCATTGGCGGTACACACCGCCGCGCTCAAACTACACACACTTTTATAAAACACAGCCACATTGGGCAATTCAAAATACACACACCTGATACACATACACACACCACTCCCACACACCCATTACAATATAAAACACACACCCACATCACCCACAAACCCCTACAACCACAATTACAGAGAGAAGGCCAGAGGGAGACACCACAAACAACTACCAAGCATCCACAGGCACACAATACCATCACCCACATAACTTCCACGCACCTCACACAACACACCACTAAATATCACCGCACTTGTAACTACACACACCACCCCACACATCACCCACACCACCCCATGGCACGGCAAAGACAACATATCACAGGTGCGTTCCGTGGTCTCAAGACACCACCTTGCGGTTCAGCGGACTCGCAGCGGACCCCCACAACTAACAACATGGGAGGAGCAGGTCTTGGTGATTCTGCATCCTGAGGGCCTCACAGGAGTAGATGGAGGAATGGATTCTGGTAAGTCAAATCTTAACCATTACATCCCCCACCCTACCTCCATGCCATCACATACCCCCGCCCTCACCCTCACCCCATCACTCCAACTCCTCACAAATGTCCCAACATCACAAACCACACATCCTGACACCAAGCCCTGCATGCAACAACAAAGCATGGACACCCATCACCAAAGCATGGCCACTGCACATACCCATACACCCCCCTAAACCACCACCACACAAGGTCCCACACAGGAATGCAAGCACTAGGGTACAAGGTCACCCACCTATTGAACACCATGGCTCACACAGATGTAATAAACATCCTTGTATACCCCTGCAGGACCCCTACCCAACGTCACCGGACAGGAGGGTCCACACATGTCCACACCACCAACAGAAGAGGCCCACAGTGATGACAGCAGCTCTGTCCAACTGGATCTAGATGACCAGCCCGGCCCATCGGGACCTCGGGACAGTCAGTTCCCCTGACACAGTCACAGGCCACTACAGAGCTTCCCCCCTCTGGAAACACCAGCACAGCACCCACCCAGCAGGCCCATACCTCTGTCCCCAGGACACATGAATCACCAGTGTGTCCACCACTACAGGGAATCCAGGCTAAACCACCACCCCAACAACAACAGGGACCTGGGGGCAATGGTAGTGGGCACACGGTCCAGGGGACGGAGGCCCAGGAACACAGGGGAACTGAGAGGGCTGCTGTGCGACAGGGGGAGGACAAGCCAAGGGAACCCACTCTCCAAGAGGCCCTCTCCAACATCATGGGAGCCTACCACCACTCCCAGGAGACAATGGCAACGGTACTGGCCAAGTTTCAGGAGACCCAGCGCCTGCAGGAGGAACAGTATTTGGGCTTCAGGGAGGAACTCCGATCCATCAATTCCAGCCTGGGCACCATCGTACGGGTGCTGAAGGAAGTACTCAATACCAGGAGGGACACTGTGGCACAACAAGGGGCCCCTGACACTAGCCTGGATGATGAACTGCCCACCACCTCCGCCGGCGCTAGTGGACAGGAGGCACCGCCACAGGACCACCACACCAGCACCCCACCCCCTGCAGAGGGAGAACCACCCCGCAAACGGTCCCTGAGATCCAGGACAAAGACAGAGAACAATGCCGAAGACCCCCGCCAAGAAATGAGACCACCCTGAATGTCATCTTTCTGTCCCACTAAGTCACCCTGTCCATCCTCAAACTGCCCCAGCTCCACTTCCTATGCCCATTTAGGCAATGCACCTGTTAGACTAATAGACTGGACTATGCCATGGACATTCCTCCACCATCACCCCTCACCATTTTACAACCCCCTCCAATATTGAGCACTTAAATAAACACCCTTGAAGCACAAAACAATCTGGAGTCAGTCTGTGATTTTGAAATAATGTATTAGCAATTACAGTGTCAAAATGCTCTTTCAAATATAATGTCAACATACCTATGTCACACAGCTCTAGTCCATGAGGAAACAAATCAGATGTCACACTGTGGGACCCACATCTGTGAAATCGTAAGGGAAAGTGGCAACTCAGTGACCATACACTGGGTGAAAACGACAGACAGTAGAGAGGTTGTAGTGTTAAAGTACATGTAGTAGGCAGGTTTGTATTCTTACCTGTGTCTCACTGGAAATATTGCAGGATCACAGAGTTCCTGTTGTCGATGTCCTCTTCTTCTGCTTCCTCGTCTTCACTGTCCACAGGCTCCACCGCCATCTGGACCATCCTTCTGCAGAAAAGGCTCCTGTCATCACAAAGCTAAGTTGTGAAGCATACAGCAGGCCACGATGATCTGCCACACCTTCTTTGGTGAGTAGAATAGGGATCCACCTGTCATATGGAGGCACCTAAACCTGGCCTTCAGGAGGCCAAAGGTCCACTCTATTATATGCCGAGTTCGCCCATGGGCCTCATTGTAGCGTTCCTCTGCCCTTGTCCGGGGATTCCTCACTGGGGTCAGTAGCCATGACAGGTTGGGGTAACCAGAGTCATCTGCAAATGGCGAGGGACAACTGTTAGACACACACTAACCTGAAGGGATATCCCCAGCCCCAGACAACCATTCCCACTGACTTGCTTCCAGGTGCTCACCTAATAGCCACACACGGTGCCTCTGGAGTTGCCGCATCACATAAGGGATGCTGCTATTCCGCAGGATGTAAACATCATGCACTGAGCCAGGGAATTTGGCATTAACATGGGAGATGTACTGGTCTGCCAAACACACCATCTGCACATTCATGGAATTATAACTCTTCCGTTTCTGTACACCTGTTCACTCCTGCGGGGGGGTACCAAAGCCACATGTGTCCCATCAATGGCACCTATAATGTTGGGGATATGTCCCAGGGCATAGAAGTCACCTTTCACTGTAGGCAAATCCTCCACCTAAGTGAAAACGATGTAGCTCTGCATGTGTTTCAGCATGGCAGACAACACTCTAGACAACACGTTGGAAAACATAGGCTGGGACATCTCTGATGCTATGGCCACTGTTGTTTGAAATGACCCACTTGCAAGGAAATGGAGTACTGACAGCACCTGCACTTGAGGGGGGATTCCTGTGGGATGGCGGTTAGCTGACATCAGGTCTGGCTCCAGCTGGGCACACAGTTCCAGGATAGTGGCACGATCAAGCCTGTAGGTGATGATCACATGCCTTTCCTCCATTGTCGACATGTCCACCAGCGATCTGTACACCGGAGGATGCCGCCATCTTCTCACATGTCCCAGCAGACGGTGCCTATGAAGGACAACAGCGAGCACAGAGTCAACCAACTCAGAGGTACGTACCCACAGCTTACACAGAACACGAATCATATTACGAAATTTGGGTGTTGAGGCAAGGCCTAGGTATGTGTGACGCAGTGAAAAATTAAGCCATGTGGGCCCCTGAAATGGCGGCTGCCTGACCTGTAAAGTGGGACAAAGGGATGTGAGGTAACTGTGCTGGCATTGTACACTGACGCGGTAGGCGGTTGAAGACCGCGGCGCAATTCTGCATTGGTTAACATTGGACCCTATGGGTCCCAGGAGCCAATGACGATGTACGCCGGCGGTGACGATACGCACCACCGCAGACGTGACCGCCATTTTCTATCTGTGCAATCACTCGATACCTGATCTTCGACAGGAGAGGACCTACACTGCAAGTGCTGCTGTGAACTCGGTCTGGAAGAGACAATGGCTTGTGCGTCTGGGGAAAGGGCCCCTGCCTTCACATCTGAGGAGTTGGAGAAACTCGTGGATGGGGTCCTCCCCCAGTACACGCTACCCTACGGTCCTCCAGACAAACAGGTAAGTACACTGGGAGCATGCTTTATGGGCTATGCCTGTGTGGAGTGGGGTGAAAGAAAGATGGGGGGGGAGATTGAGGCGTGCATGAAACGACGGTGAGTGCATGTGCATCATGGCAAGGGTAGGGATGGGGGCCAATGACTGTGACGGTGCATTTGGTAATAACTTTTCTTTTCCCCCTGTACGGTTCATGTAGGTCAGAGCCCACCAGAAAAAAGATATTTGGCGTGCCATCGCCAAGGACGTCCGGAACCTGGAGGTCTACCACAGACGGAGCACCCACTGCCGTAAGAGATGGGAGGGCATTCGCCGCTGGAGCAAGAAGACGGCGGAGGCCCAGCTGGTGATGGCCTCCCAACGTGGGAGGGGTGCCCGTCGCACCATTATCCCCCTGATGTTCAGAATCTTGGCGGTGGCGTACCCGGAGTTGGATAGGCGCACTTGAGGGCATCACAGCAGCCACAAGGGGGTGAGTACACTCTCATTCTGCAGATTGTGCGTGCAGTGAATATGTCTGGGTTGGGGAGGTGGGCTGTGGGTTTCCCTAGGCCAGGGCGAGTGTGCTAGTTATGTCCCCTTGTTCTGGCAGACCCTGTGGCACCCCACCCCAACTGTGTACAGTGCCAAGTACACCTAGTCAGGGTCCTGTGTAATCCATGTGTGCAGATGTCAGCCATAACCTTGTAGGCCATGTCCCAGGGATTGAACAGTGTAGCCCAAGTGCGCTGCATAGTGCAGGGGTCTTCTCTGTCTGTCGTGTCAACCAACGGTGGCGGTAATGCTTGCACTCAACATGTCTTTCTTCGCTCGTTGTCCCCCTTTTTGTGGTCTCCCTGTTCTTTTGTGCTTTAGCATCATCAGGCGGAAGAGCAGTGGCACCGGAGCAGGAGGGAGCTGCATCCCACATGGCCCTGGAGGGCGAGACAAAGGACTCGGAGTTCACCAGTGGGATGGAGGGCGAGGGGAGCTCCACGGTGGGGACAGGAGCTGACACCAGTGATACGGACTCATCCTCTGATGGGAGCTCCCTTGTGATGGCAGCAACATAGGTGCCCCCGCATCTACAGGTACAGCCGCCACCCCCCCTACCAGCACCGCCCTCCCAGCAACCCCTCAGCCTTTGCCCTGTGCCCGCTCACCCATGAGGGTGGGCATCACCTTTGCCCCAGGCACCTCAACCCCTGCCCCAGTCAGCCCTGCTGCCCTCAGCGAGGTGGCCATTGACCTCCTCAGATCCCTCACTGTTGGGCAGTCTACCATTTTGAATGCCATCAAGGGTGTAGAAAGGCAGTTGCCACAAACAAATGCATTCCTGGAGGGCATTCATTCTGGTCAGGCGGCCCTTCAGCAAGCTTTTCAGACTCTGGCCTCAGTACTGATGGCAGCCATTGTACATGTCTCTAGCCTCCCCCCTCCAACTTCCTCCACCCAGACTCAATCCCTTGTACCTCAGCCTATCCCAAGCATACCTTAAGACCAGCATGCACACACGTCAACACACAAGGGAAGCTCTGGCAAACTTAAGCACCACACATCCCACAGGCACTCACGCAAGCATCACACACATGCAAACACACCAACATCCACTGCCTCCACTGTGTCCCCCTCCTCCTCGTCTCCCTCCTCCCTCCCAGTCTCGTCTACACTCACACCTGCATGCACTACATCTACAGCCACTACTTCCATCACCAGTACACACACCACCACACCCCGCTGACGTGCAGTCACCACCCCCACTGCCATTCACACGTCCCCTGTGTCCTCTCCCAGTGTGTCTGTGAGGCCACCTCCCAAGGTACACAAACGTAGCCACACACCCACCCAACAGCCATCCACCTCACGACAGCCTCCAGCCCATGCACCTTCACCCAAAGTCACCAAACGAACACCTCCTACAACCACAACCTCTTCCTCCACTCCCAAACCCCCTCCAGCTACCCGTCCCAGTGTTCCCAAGAAACTTTTCCTGTCCAACCTTGACCTCTTTCACTCACCTCCCCCACTCCGTCCGTCTCCTAGGGCCCAACTCTCCAGGTCCCAACCTGGCACCTCAGCCACAACATCTCCGGGACCAGTGGTGCCTGTAGTCACCGGAATCTGGAGTGCACCGGCCACCAGGGCAGCCAGTGTGGCACGGAGCCACAGCACGAACAGTCCCCCACCTGTCAAGCATCAAAAGTTGGCCAGTGCCCGGCGGGAGAGGGGGAAGACTCCAGCCACCAAAGCCGCTCCCAGGGGTACAGGTGGGAGTGTGGAGTCAGCTGCGACACCTGCCAAGGTGGGGAAGGGCCACAAGAAAGTCAGCAAGTCTGGGAAGAGCAGCACGACGGAGAAGACCGCCATCATCCCCGCTTCCCAGGAGGCCACCGCCACCAGCCCTGCTGCCCAGGAGGCCACTGCCACAAGGCCTGCTGCCCAGGAGGCCACCAGCCCTGCTGCCCAGGAGGCCACCACCACCAGCCCTGCTGCCCAGGAGATGACCGCCACCAGCTCTGCTGCCAAGGAGGCCACCACCATCATCCCCGCTGCCCAGGAGGTGACCGCCATCATCCCCACTGCCCAGGAGGCCACTGCCACCAGCCCTGCTGCCCGGGAGGCCAACGTCACCAGCCCAGCTGCCCAGGAGGCCTCCGCCACCACCAGCCCCGCTGGGCCAGACAGGACCGCCAGCACCAGCCTCGTTGGGCCAGACAGGACCACCAGCACCAGCCCCGCTGGGCCAGACAGGACCGCTAGCAGCTGAGTCACTGGAAAGGCCCCCGCCACGACAAGCACCGCTGAACAGGGCACCGCCACACCGCTGGCCCATGAGCGCCAAGGGCACTGACGCTACTGAGTCCGTCACGAGCAGGATGAAGCACTCTGGGCACAAAGCCCCCTCCAGAACCAGTGGAGTATCACATCCACTACCTCTGTCCTTGGCAGGATGAAGCACTCTGGGCACAAAGCCCCCTCCAGAACCAGTGGAGAAAGACATCCACTTGAGAGACTGTGGCTTTGCACTCCCCAGGATGGAACAGTGGGCAAACCACCCACTGTAGAGACTTGAGAGACTGTGGCTTTGCACTCCCCAGGATTGAACAGTGGGCAGCCCACCCACTGTAGAGACTTGAGAGACTGTGGCTTTGCACTCCCCAGGATGGAACAGTGGGTAACCCACCCACTGTAGAGACTTGAGAGACTGTGGCTTTGCACTCCCCAGGATGGAACAGTGGGCATGGGGCCCCCTCGTGGATTTGATGTTGTGCACTCAACCGGCTGAGGTGCCCCCCCTTTCCCTTCGTCCTGAGGTGCCTGTTTTATTGCTATCTGATGCCCCTGCAGTGTTCTCTCCGTCATGTTCGGGGATTGAGTGTGGGCCTCGCCCATACCGTGTGGGCCCAGTGTTCCATGGACTTCAATGGAGCACTACCTGGACTACTATTCTTGGTGTATATTTAGTTTATAGTGTTTATATATATTTTTGCGTACTGGATTTTAATATATTACAATGGTTACACTCATTTTCTTTGGTCTTTGCATTCTTCGGGGGGCGTCGCGGGGTGTAACTGTAATGTATCATGATGTATTAGTGTGTGTGTTGTCATGGGTGGGGGTGGGGGTGTTGCGTATTGCGAGTGTGTCCCTGTTTTTTCCCTCCGCCCTCCCCTGTGTCGTAGGTGCAGTACTCACCGTGGTCTTCGCCGCCGGCGTTCGTGCTCCTGGTAGAGGAGCAAGAAGATAAGGGCTGGCAGGATCCGGAGCTCGGGTTCCTTGGCGTCCGGATTCCTCGTGAGGTGTGTAGAGGTGAGCGTTTTCCCTTCGAACACCTGTTTCCGCCGTGTTTTTGTTCGCGGTGAATCCACCCCGGAAAAGGTGGCGGATTGGTAGGTTGTGATACTGTGGGCGGTACACTGTCCTCTGCCTGTCTGTTGGCGGTGACTGCCAAGCTGTTTGTTTGTACCGCCATGGCGGTCTGAGTGTTAAAGTGGCTGTCTTTGTTGGCAGTTTCCACCACGGTTATGATTCCATTTTTGTTTCCGCCAGCCTGTTTGCGGTTTTACCGCCGCTTTAACACCGACCGCCAGGGTTGTAATGACCATCTAAATGTCCTCACATATTTGGACATGTCTTTCACAACTTCCTCTCCAACAAAGCTTTCCCTTGCCAATGCTGTTAATTTTGGGACTATTTCCAACAGCATACCTTTTCTCATTTCCATGCACAAAGCGGCATTTGCATTGCCTAGTAGGCAAATTGCTCTTTGGACCCACTGACTCATCTCACTTAAATCCACTCCTACATTTTTCACATGTGCACTCACACACATATAAAATACCTTAGTCGATGGACCCAAAATATCCTAGGAATCAATATTGACAACCTTTCAGACCTTTATCCAAACCGTTCCTTGGGTTTCAGCCAGATTTATTTAAAAAACGTATCATTTTTGGGGCAAATTCTGTTATGTATGCACCTTTAGAATCCAACATAGGTCTAGGACACTTCGATATTAAATATGTCTAAACGTTCTTTGGCATCTCATGCAGTATTTATTAGGAAATGTAACGTGTAACATGTTCTGCTGGCATACACCTTGTTGACAAAGCATGTTTGTTTTAATACAGGATCAAACATGCTCAACTTCCTCAACTGGCCAATATTTTTATCATCATTCACTTTCCTAGAATCCCCTTCCTTACACAAACGTTTTTCAACTCATGCCTCTATTTCCCTATCAAGCCTGTAACCTAAATCTCCAAATAATTTCTCTACACAACTGCTTACTTTATTATCTAAAGGTTGCTCTTCAATATTTTCCACGGCTTTATATACAAGTCATTTGTTCTCATAGATAAAAAGGCTAAAGCGTTCAACTGTGTCTTTCACTCCACGTCCTTAAAAGCTGTTTCTCTTGTCATGCAGATGTAATCTGCCACATCTTATTCCTAAAATATGGCCATTCAACTCTCAGTTTCATGTCGTTAACGCTTCCCAACCCATTCATATAGTCGCCATACACATGTACTTGTGCTCTTGTGGTAGGAGTTTTGCCCCTTTGCCCAAAATTACTCTGGAGTAATCGCCTAATTTTAGTAATTTCACCAGACTAATGTGTAATTACTGAAATCACTCTAATTACTCTGTTGTAATTACAATTTCTCCCGGCCCACTTAAGAGTACTGAAGAATGTTCAGACATTGGCTTTAGCATCCATTTGACATCAAGGAGATGAGTAGGATGGCTGCAGTGGTGTTTCTGGGGGCGCCGGAATGGTTTACTGAAACTAGTCTGGCGTTTGGGGTGTTAAATGCTCTGTCTTGTGGGTGCTAATGATGGTTCTGTGCACATGTAAACCCCTTGTCGAGTGACACTTTCCGTGTGCTGGTACTCACAAGTTCAAGAATACATCTGACCGTTTGTTAGGTGCTTGAAAGCTGCTATAACATTCTCTATCTTGTTTAACATGCTACTTTATGTGGTTCAGCAGAAATAAGGTAACTATATTTTACAGTCCTTCCCAAATGCTACAGTTTTATGGAATAGATTGATAGTGGCAAGATGTGCTCATCCATCCTGTACGAATACATTGTACACCATGCATGTCTGCAGATTTAACTGTTGGGTCTAAATGCTTAGGGGATCATTTACAAGCCACCTGTGCTGCTGCTGTGTCACTTTTTGTGACACACCAGCGTCTCATTGTGCAGGCCCATATCTACAAGGCCACACAAAGGCACTTTGTATGTCTTTTCATTGGCTTGTGGATATAGTGTAAGGAAATGTACTGCAAGTCGCTGCGTTGCCTTACACTGTGTCAGGGAGGAGTTCCACGGGTGTAGCAGTGGGTTTTCCCATGCAACATGCATGGGTTTTGATGCATTCCCAGATTTACAAGAATCTGTAAACCTAAGAATGTGTCAAAATCTTATGCCTTCCCAGAGGAGGAACAACAAAGAGAAATATTTTTATTTCACCATGTTTTTCCTCTTTTATGTGTGCTACATTTTGCAGCACACATAGAAAGAAGAAAAAAGCATCCACAAATTTGTATGTGTCCCTTCCTGCACAGAAACAATCCTGTCTGTGAAGCAGGCGTCCTTTCACCATGGTGCAAAGGTTCCTGCATCAGCGCTAGGCAGCCCATTTTTGCGCCAGCTCAGTGACAGAGGACAGAGATGCACCATATCTTGTAGATATGGCACATTTGTGCCCTTTCCCTGCTGTGCAGGGCAGGGCAGCAGGGTCACTTGCTGTGCTGCCCTGTGCTACACGGCTTGTAAATACATCTCCAATTGTTTATTTTTACTTAAATACATGGTACTCATTTATTTTCCTCAAAAGGATGAAAGGCTGTGTGGGACCACCAAGGTTTAAACCTGTGATGAGGAAATCAAACACAGTTTCATGAAATGAATGCGTTATTCCACTGAGCCACAGACCCACTGCAATCAGTGATTTATTACATATGTTTACGTCCTTGAGGAAGGGGATGAATCAAGAGGTTGGCTTTAAGCATGATATACAGCTTTACCATGAACTGGTTGTGATAATGGCCTGGATGGTGGTTCTGCCATAAGGTTTGGTCTTACACACAGTAGAGATGTGACTGATAATGTGTTTGAAAAGCAATATGCACATTGCAAGTATAAGGTGCTCCCACACTAAGCCCCGCTGTCACAAATTATGTAGAATAAAATATCCTATGAACCAAACCAGTCCCCAGCAGCACTTGAACAACTACTGCTGCAAACAGAATATGCTGTTGTGAATGCATTTGGCCTTTAAGATGGCTGCAGTTAAGTGCCACATAGATAACCTTGCTACTATAACTGTTGCTTGGATGGTCAATGTGCTACTTATAGCTGCTTTTCACACCACACCATATACAATGTGTGTATCTCCATCAAATACAGTTGCTGCAGTTTTGGTAGTAAACCACCCAGTTAATTAATGCTTTCCCTTTCTTTTACCAAGGTTACTGAGAGTTATGTCTGCTTTGCTCATAGCTGCCAAGTTTTCAGCTAACTTGTGTGTGACATCTCTATGGTTTCAGTGTGCATGAGTGATACTCTCCTACCAAATGTGTGATACTTTGAGTGACATGTACTCACAAGTAAATCAAAGTAATGACAGGTGTTTGGTTGCCTCTTGGTGAGTTTTCTGTTATTTCATTAAATTTACACCAAATACAAGCCAGACCTGTTGGTGTTGCCAATGCTCACTAACAAGAAATATTGTAATAACTATGATTTTGTTGTGAATAATTGGAATTAAAAGTATTTCAATTCTGAAAATATTAGACTTCAAACCAAAAGTTAGTAAGCACTGTGGACGATTTATGGATCTTCTGCGTCTCAATCATTCCTGTTTCCCCTTCACTCCACTCTCCTCTGCAGTCTCTCACTTTTATCCAATTACCCATTTTTTGTTTCCCCCATCTTACTGAAATCCTGAATATACATATCTCATATGGCATCTCCTTACCCCTTTTCCTATTTCAACTCTGTCCTGCATGTACTTTCTTGCATTTCCCCCTTCACAACTCTCTCTCATCACCTCGTATAGCACAATTTATTCTGCTTTAGCACTGTCAATATTTTGGCAACATTGTACCTTCTTCACCTAAATTCATTTATAACAGTAATTGCAACTGGTATACATATGTGACCATTTCTCTGTACAGAGGTCTAGGACTGGATGAACAAGTAGACTGAATATTTTTAAGAACCATTCACAGGCACTTGCACTACCTTCAGCCTCAACTACAGCGTTCTTGATCATCAATCATGTGCACCCACCCACAACCTGAATTCCCCCAGACATGTAGAGGGGGTTCAGTTAATATCCCCTATACAAGAACCACACATTCATGGCAAAAATACAGTCTAGTTGAAATGTCCAGTTGAACGTTGAATGTTTGAGTGTTGTCGGAATAGTGGAGGAGCTTCACTCTGTTTTTTTGCCTCCTGTGACCCGGACGCGCCCTCCACTCTGTGTCCCGATTCTGCCCCCTTCCACCCTCCATCCTTTGCCACCTGCTGTCTGCCACCTGCTGGTTTTACCTTTTTCATTGATGAAGTGGCAGCAGTTGCAGTGAGGCAGGTATGATGAGAGACGTCCGAAGTTGATGCAGCGCACATGGTGGAGCCAGCCCAGGGTGTCATTCCCAAGCATTCCCAAGCCGAGTGGTGGCTCTTGGAAGTGCCTGGCCAGCAGTGCATAAGTGGCCTTTGGAGGCACCTGGAGAGAAGCAACCGAATTTCAAGCCCCAGGATGCAAAAGGCAGAAAGTCTGAGGTGTGTAGTGCAACGCTGCAGTAAGAGGCACGGGGCACAAACAAGTTGTGTCCAGGTGAGGGGGCCGTGTCCAATGCTGCAGGCAACCCGTGCCGCACAGAGGCAGCTGGCATTATGCCAGTGTGGCCTGTTCGGGTGAGAGTGACCTGCTCTGCTCCGCCCCTGACTGCTCCTACAGCCCCTCCCAATCCCTCTAGGAACCTCTGTTTGCCCTGTGTCCATGACGATGTGTGTCACTCTTGCACAGGGCCACAGTGGTGTTTGGCAAAGGAGGTCTTCGCTAACAGTTGGGGTCCATAAGTTGCAACTCCAAGTTCCGCCTGCAAGCTACACCCTTGGAGCAGCACTCACCAAGTTCATCTGGGTGCAAAAGTGGTGAGGCAAACAGCATGCTCGTGCCCCTCTCCCTCTAGATAAGTGGACAAGCTTTTTGTGGGGAGGTGAGGCGGTGCTGTAACCCTAAGGCAAGAAGGGAGCCCTCAGTCATCCAAAGGTGCAAGAAATCTACACTGAGGGGCACCCCTCATGAAGCTTTGGGACAGGCTCTGTCAGGCTAGGTAAGCGACTAGTAGCCATCTGTCATTAGTTCTATCTCTCTTGCCTCTTTGACTTCAGCATTAGGGGCTTCTTCTGTTAAATCTCAAAGCCCGGCCCCCCCTATGGCCCCCGAACCTGAACCCGTAACAAACACACCCCAAGTAATCAGCAAGGCGACTAGTTCCCCTACACGGCGTGAATTATTGCTATTGTCCTACTTCAAAAAAATCCCCTCTGCTGAAAGAGCAAAGGACAGTGGAGTTTCGCAGTGGAGTTTCGCAGCACCCATAATTGGCACAGTTGAGAATCAAGTGGGCCTCAAACTTTCATGTTTCAAGCCATGATACAATCTCCCACATCTGCATTTTCCTCATTGGGGCATCCTGTTTCTACTAGTAGTCAAGAAGTTGAGAATTTTACCACTGTTTTATCTTAACCAAAGAATGAAGCAGCTGCCCCGAACCAACCAGCTTTTAACCAGGTACTGGGAATGTCTGGGGAAAAAACCTCACAGATAATCATATCAAGCGACTATTCATCTGATGCCCTGGAAGCTCTTTTTTCACCCTTGGAGTCCTGTCAACAGTATGTGCAAGGCCATCAATGATCAGTGTCTCAGCAGGACAGGAGTATAGAGTACGGCTGCTCAGTGGACTCAAGCAGTGGGCTTAAGCCCTGACGGGTAGTATATTGCCCTCGTCTCCAATAAAATCACAGAGCCCAGCTGGCACAAGTCATTCAGTGTATCAGTCAAGGGGAAGTAGCCAAATGAACAATCCCTTTTGGATTTATCCTTCTTTCATACATAATCAGCAGAGTCAAGATGCCCAGCCCAAAATTACCACAGTAGAAATTATGGATCCTGTCTGGTCACAGTTCCTACAAATGTTGCAATCAACTGTTTCGGCCCTAAATTATCATTCCGATAAACTGGATGTTGAAGTCGATATACTGAAGACATTGGCATCATAAGTGACTGGATTAACAGTAAACTAGACAGTCTGAATAAATTGATTGCCACAGCACAAGCCAACATTAAACTGATTTAATCATTCTGCTGCTGCTCTCCTATCATAGAAAGTTTGTCATCTCTTTCAGCGTTTCTAAGCAAAGTTTTGACAAAGATTAAGAGGTCCTCGGATGCCCTGGGCCATCCTGAACAACCAGCGAGTATGGCCCATTTACTAGCGGTGCTACAGACAGAAGGCAAAACCTTGCTCACCTATTTCTTGCCCAACAAGGGACCAAATAGTGGAAAACTGAAATGAAATGCCCAAGAGTCCCTAGTTAGCCCAGTTCGTCATGCGAACTGCACCTTAGAGGCACTGGCTTCAGACAAAGTATGATCCTCCTATCATCCCAGTAATACCCCCACTGTAGTGTCAAATCTAAAGCATCCTGGGGTTTACTCCTTGCTGCCATATCCCTTCAGCAAGAGAGAAAAGCAAGGTCTCTGAAAGCAATGGGAAAAAAAAATCGAGACATTCTTCATCTGCAGACCATAATCTTTTTGTAGCACCTTCAAATAAAAGCCAACAAACCGTTCAACCTGGGCCTAAGCAGCAGCCGTCTGTGACTTTGAGCATGCTATCTGAACCAGCTCCTTCTAATCCGGATCAATCGCAGCTGTTAAGTGACTTTGTAGAGAGTCCTTTGCCCCACCTCCTAGATGGAGGCATAGAAACCTCAGTGAACAACCACCAAGATTCTGAGGCAAAAGTAAAAATGAAGTTACCACACGTGTAATTACTGTTAGCCCATGAGGGTGTCTCCTTGGGCAACTGCCCAAGATTTCTCAGGTAAACAAAATGCCATTGGTAAAACAGTTAACAACAGTCCAGTGAGTCATTGGTCAGATTCCCTTCAAGTGGTACTTTTTAAGAACCAGGATGGTCTAACTACTTAAAGAGAGTTAATGCATAAATCCAGGAGTCTACAGGATGATCATTTGGACCTGTGGCCAGGAATCTACAGGATGATCATTTGGACCTGTGGCCAGGAATCTACTGGATGATCATTTGGACCTGCAGACAGGAATCTACAAGATGATCATTTGGACCTGTAGCACCTGGGACATATATTTGAGATTCCTAAGGTGCTTCAGAGCTCTCCCATAGCCCTGGGCTTTCAGTCAGGTATAATCTCAGAGTGCTCAGCTACCAGGCTGCTGTTTTGCCCAGAATATCATTCTCAAGCCTCTCATGGCATTAAATAGGGGGAACATTTTAAGATTGTTAAAGACAATCCCTCAGTTGAGTGGCATATGCTCATACGATATTGCCTCTATTGAATTTCTTTCTCCAAAGGGCACTCAGTCCGTGGAAACTCCTCCACCTTAGCGTGGTCAATATTGGATAGAGGATAAATATTCCACTCATGAGAGATCAAGATTAGCACCTTTATAAGGCCTAGATATCCTTCCATGTTGGCTCAACCATCAGTCTCAAAAGTACCCTCCAGAAATAAACCTTCTTCAATTTTGAAAAGCGCTCAGGGCAGCACCATCACAAAAAACAGTGAGAGGAGAGTTGAAGTGTGTGACTCTATGAGGACAAATTTGGACTGGCTCCCTACAGTCTTATTCAATCAGCACTCTGACTGAATTAGCCCTTGGGTGCCATCGCGATCTATGCATGAGCTATTATCTCTATGGTCCTGGAACATCATTGGCATAGTACAGAAAATGCAATTTTCAGATGTAGGAAAGTTCTCCCTTTTGCCCTGGTCAACCCCAAACTTTTTGGGACAGATACTGGTTGTTACTGACTCTTGGCTGTACGCTAGGTGCTGCTTACCAGTCCCAGGGCAGTGCTCTGTGTGAAGTGGACTTCATAACAGGCTAATTATAATTGGAAGTTTCAACCTACCTATAGGTCCCTAGTATATGGTAAGGTGTGTAGGTGTAGGGCCCTCAGCATAGGTATGTGCAGGGTCATTTTAAAGGCAGGTCTGCCTTGCTGGCTGCTTTTAAACTAAAGTTATATGCAAATTCTAATTTGGAATTATAAGTACTTGGAAGTCTTAAACTACCTTATTTTTACATATGCGTCACCCCGTAGGTGTGCCCTATGTGCTCATGGGGTACGGTGCCATGCAAATACAAACAGGGACCTTATAAAATTGTTCTATCAGCCCTGTTGAGGTAAAATAGCCAAATTTGTTTTTCCCTCACTGTAGTGAATGGCCTCCATGGGCCAAAATGGGGAGACTTTATTTTAATCAACAAAGTCCTCATAAGTGCCAGATACATTGAGTTTGGTATCAAATTAATTGTTATAACAAATCCTACAACTTGCAATTGTTGGATTTAGCATAACTAGTTCAGGTGGAAAGTTTTAAAACTGTACCTGAAAGTTGCTAACTTCAGCTCTGTCGTGTCCTTCTCTGATTGGCCATCCTCTGGCAGCCAGGCTGCCTTCATGAGGTGTAAAGTGGCCTGGGCTGAACATATGTGCCTGGGGGAGGAGATCTGCCTCAGCAGACGGTGAAACAGGATGGGGGGAAGAGCAGCCAAACTGGTCTTCAATGGAGGGAAGGACATTTGGAGCAGCTCAGGACCACCCCCACTTCCTGCAACCCCAGATAATTAGGTTCCCTCTTGATTAGATTAGGAGAGGGCGGAAGAGGGGTGTGCTTAGGATTTTTTAGTCACACCAGTTGGTAGGCTTAGCCAGATCTATCTCCAAAAGTCACTTTCAGCTGTGCTGGACTTTTGAAGAATGTTGCTACCTGGGACTGATTTTTGCCACACTTCCCGGGAAGTGGTCATCAGAGGGGGAAGGAACCTGCCGGTGATTGGACAACCAGGGCCCCCCTGCTTTACACCCTAGGAACAAGGATAAATATGGCAGAGCTGCACCCACACCTCAGATCCCTACAAGGAAGAACATCAAAAAAAGAAGGACTGCAGTGCTGGATCCCTGAACTGCACCTGGACAGTGCACTCTGAAGGATTGCACCAGCTGCACACTTGAGCTTCACCATAAAAAGGACTATACCTGGCTTCAACCTGTTCCAGAAGGGACTCCCAGCTCGCTACAGTGGAAAAATAACTACCAGAATGCCCTACATCAAACCTGAAGAAACTGACCAGCTGACCACTGTCCTGTGGGCAATTTGGAGTTTGAGGCAGGTACATTCTGGGAGTTGGAGTCCTAAACCTCAAGGAGCAACTTAGAGCTTCTGGAAACTTTGGGTGAGCTGTGGACTCCTAAAGGATCTTCAAAGACCGTCTGAAAGAATATCTAGAAGTTTGGAGTAGATTGGAGAACTTTTGGTAAAATGCTCAATAATGGTACCGACCCACCGTAGATCGAGTCAAGCCGGCTTATGTCAACCACGAATCAGCCTCCCGGACTTCCAAGATTTCACCGGGGGCTCCTAGAAAGGCAGTCCGATGATGTCGACTCAAAATTGGCTTGCTGTTGAGGGTCATCCGACATCGGAGAGAAAAAGCTCAAAAAAAGTAAGCCCAAAGGTAAAAAGTTGACTGGACTTCCTGCGCAGCGTATCGAAGGAGGGCTCCAGGGACGTCAGATCAAGATTCAGCTTTGGCCTAGATGAAGATTTTTTTGTCACAAAAAATTGTCTAAGTCTGAATGTAGAAATCTTCACCGAGGTCTCCTGTGATGCTTATCTGAAGAGGGCTCCAGGGAGGTTGGATCAGATTTGTGACTTTGTCCCACTGAAGAAAATCTTCAAGAAAACAACTAAGTTCAAAGGTAAACTTTTGACCAAGGCCTTCCGCTGTTGTAGCAGAGCAGGGCTCCATAGTGGTCGGCCTGAAACTTTGCCTTTGCCCCGGTCGAGGTGTGACCAGATGACCAGATTGGGACTTTTTTTTTTCTATGCTCCAGAAAACATTAAGGGCCTGATTCTGACCCTGGTGGTCACGGACCGCCGGGGCCATGGTCGGCGGTAGCACCGCCAACAGGCTGGCGGTGCCCCCCAGGGCATTCTGACCGCGGCGGTTTGGCCGCGGTCAGAAAGGGAAAACCGGCGGTCTCCCGCCGGTTTTCCGCTGCCCTATTGAATCCTCCATGGCGGCGCAGCTTGCTGCGCCGCCATGGGGATTCTGACACCCCATACCGCCATCCTGTTCCTGGTGGTTCGCCTGCCAGGAACAGGATGGCGGTATGGGGTGTCGTGGGGCCCCTGGGGGCCCCTGCAGTGCCCATGCCAATGGCATGGGCACTGCAGGGGCCCCCGTAAGAGGGCCCCACAAAGAATTTCAGTGTCTGCCTAGCAGACACTGAAATTCGCGACGGGTGCAACTGCACCCGTCGCACCTTCCCATTCCGCCGGCTCCATTCGGAGCCGGCTTCCTCGTGGGAAGGGGTTTCCCGCTGGGCTGGCGGGCGGCCTTCTGGCGGTCGCCCGCCAGCCCAGCGGGAAACACAGAATCACCGCAGCGGTCTTTAGACCGCGGAGCGGTGTTCTGGAGGGGGGAACTCTGGCGGGCGGCCTCCGCCGCCCGTTAGAGTCAGAATGACCCCCTAATTCTTTAAAAATGTATATCTCTGGGTTCCCCTTATCTGATTTTATTCATTTTGTTGTCATATTAAAGATAAAATTATGTCCTATTTTTGTAATTGGTTTTGATTTTTTTAGACTGTTTCCTATGTTTTTTTTAATTACTGTTTTGTGATACTTGAATGCTTTACACACTTTGGCCCATTTTTGTACTCTGTTTGCCCCGGATTCGCATCATTGTTTTTTATGCAAATCAAGCGTAAACTTATCTCCATATTTATATTTTGATGCTAGACCCATCTAGCATCAAAAATATGGAGTCAGCGTCATTTTAAGGATGCATCAATGAGGTGCAAGGTAGGCGTTCCCGTTCAAAAAATGACTCAAACACCTTAGCACCTTATCCAACTTATCCAACAGGGCAAAAATGACGCATGGGTGGGATGCAGACCCAAAAAATTACGCTAAACCTGATTTGCATCAAAATTTAACGCCTGGGTCAAGGCAGGCATTAAAATGAGGCAAACACACCACTAAAGGAAAACACACACAAGCAACATCACATCCCAACAAAACAACATGGAGGTGCTACTGATGCAGCTTGCAAGACGTTTTGAGCACAGGACCAACAGCAGCAGCCACCACCACCCCAAAGTGGCCCCCAAAGGCAACGCAGAAGGCAGGAGAGGGTCTTCAGGAACAGGACAACCCTCCATGGTCTCAGGGAACAGGACATCATCCGGAGGTATAGACTGAACTGGGAAGCCATACAGCAGCTGCTGTGCCAAATTGAGCCTCAAACACAGCCAGCCTGCAGACACCACACAATTTACCACCGGTGACAAAGCTGCTAGCTGTCCTGCATATGTTGGCAAGTGGCTCCTTTCAAACAACGGGTACCCTGGTTGCTTGGGTATCACAGCCCTCATTCTCTGCCTTCCTGCCCAAGGACTGAGATGCCATAATCTCCTTCACATCCCACCACATCAGCTTCACCAACACCCAGCAGAAGCAGCAGGAGATAAAACCGGGGATTTATCAAATCAATGGCTTCCCGCATGTGCTCGGTGCAATTGATTGCACCCATGTCTGGATTGTACCACCTGCAGCAACAGAGCATCTATTCCAGAACAGAAAGTACACGCACTCCATCAATGTGCAGGCCATAGTTGACCACCAGGGATTGTTCACCAACATCTTGGCCACGTATCCTGGGAGTGTAAATGATTCCTTCATATTCCGCCACAGCATGATCAATCAGCACTTCCAGGATGGACAATATTGAAATGGCCTTCTTGTCTGTAAGTCAATAAACCTAACAATATGCACACAGCACAGCAACCCTGTAAATAAACACCACTACATTGACACGTGGGCTGGATGACACTAAGGTGTAACACAGGTAGTTACGTTGTACACCCTGACACAATGGGATACACACCTATGGACAAATGATGGCTGCCACAAACATTAGCTGCCAATCTAGAGCTACAAGGGACCAATGTCAAAGCATACAGTGACAATGACATGGACAGCACTGGAAGTACAACTTGGAAGCTGAGCCATTTACAATTATATTAGGCCACATAGTCAATCCGACACTGTCCCAAGTAGTATATAGCGTAGAAGGGGTGTGCAATGCATGTTGCTGCAGGTCTAAGACCATGAGACACATAGCATAATGATGCTGACTCACATGAAGGTGACACAGAAACACTGAGGCAATCCCAACATCATACATCACTCCTGGGGTGCCACTGCCAGGTAGCAATAAGGAAGTAGACTATGCTATGAAAACATATTTATGTGCCACTAATGCAAACGGCACACTGCTGCACACACTGAAGGAGCCAATTGTCCATCAAAATAACTTATGCACAGGGAGATGTCTCTTCCTGCACAGATACATCCACCTCCACAAGACAGTTAGCCAGGTTACCTGGAGCAAGGTTGGTAGTGTAGATGCACGGTTGCACATGAGCCACTGGCAGAGGGAACAACAAAATTTTCCCTAGAACCAAGTCACACATGGGACAATTGTGCATTGTCCGTACTTACCACCTCACTGCTGCCATCCTATGGAGATGTGTTGTGCATTGTGTCACCAAGCCAAATCAAAGGGCCTCACTGTTGCAATTCATCTGCAATGACAAATGTCTAATTGGATGGGATATCCAGGCCATGTAGTGCAACCATGTTACCACCACATTGGAGTCTATTGTGTGTGTGGAAGTATCATGTCCCCTCCAGAGAAAGCACAATAAAACATGTTGGACACTACACAATGCACGGTACATACATACTGATTAGCAGTTTGGAAACAAAATCATAGATCTCAGGTCAATGACCCAAAAACAAGTTGTCAAGTTAACAACCCAGTTCAGAAAAAACCTCACAGAAGCCCCGGATCTCACACAATACCACAAACACATATGAGTCACAGACAACACAAGATATCAACTGCCAAGCTACATGACATTCCTGTTGTAAAATACTCACTCCTATTATCTTTTGCAGCAGATCAGGGTAATGGGATTCAGCCATGGATCATGACCCATTCCCCAGCCCAAACAGAGCAGCAGAGGGTGCCTATAATGAGGCACAATGGAGGACATGCACCATTGTAGAAAGGACCTTTGGCATCCTGAAGTCCAGTTTCAGGTGCCTGGACATCACAGGAGGCAGCCTCCTATATGCCCCACACATTGTTGCAAAATCACACTTACATGTGCTATTCTGCACATTTGTGTGAGGAGGAACATTCCTCTATATGAGCCAGAGCAATAACTGCCTCAGGAGGAGGAGGAGGATGGTGCCAGGGAAAATGAGGGGGAACAGCAAACACAGCTGCAGGAATGCGCAGCAGACAGCAAATTGCTCATATTTTTTTAAACAATAGTCACTATACACACCTTGTTAGAATATGTAAATAAAAACCTTACTTGATCACACAATCCTGCTTTGGTTTCTTCGTTCTCCATCACATGTTCTTTAGGAATGTGAGTATCACCTCAGGGAGCATGTTACAAAGACAAGTCTGACTACTTCTGATGCAACATCACATGTGATGCGTATGACTGCACAGCAAACATCACACACATATAAAAAATACTCATCTTGTGAATTTCACATATGAAGGACAAAATCAATGGACCACAGCTTATGACACACATACACAAATTGAAAATTTGGCACAAAAGCATAGCAAAATCACGCAAAGACTAACTAACCATACATGGGCCCTTAGCGTTAATTCCACCAGCATGCCACATGCATGCGGATATCCATTGAAATTTAAGTCTTCAGCTTGTACGGGTATTTTTCCGCACATGTAGGTTATGCTTCGAAAATATTCACACAAATGTCGTATGCGTCAAAAAAATACACGCATGACAGAAAACAGGCCGCAAAGGTGACAGGAAGTGATGTAATAGGAAATCATGCTTACAGGCATGGTACAGTGGGTGTACTTTCACTTTCACTTTAAAGTATGTGCTTTTTCTTGATTGTGTGGCTGTGTCTCAGAGTTGCTGGTGCCTGGATTGTGTTTCTTGTGGTGTCTCTCTTGTGTTTTTTGTGTATTCTATTTGTTTATTGTACCTGTGTCTGTGCTTTTGTGTAGTTTAGTGTCTTTCGGATTGTATTTGTACTGTTGGGTGTCTGTCCGGGGGTTAGATTAGTTGGGTTATTTACCTTACTTGATTTCAGAATCTTGCTCTGGTTTCATCTTTCTCCATCACATGTTCTTTAGGAATGTGAGTATTTCCTCAGGGAGCATGTTACAAAGACAAGTCTGACTACTTCTGATGCAACATCACATGTGATGCGTATGACTGCACAGCAAACATCACACACACATATAAAAAATACTCATCTTGTGAATTTCACATATGAAGGCCAAAATTAATGGACCACAGCTTATGACACACATACACAAATTGAAATTTTGGCACAAAAGCATAGCATAATCAAGCAAAGGTTAACTAACCAAACATGGGCCCTTAGCGTTAATTCCACCAGCGCACCACATGCATGCGGATGTCCATTGAAATTTAAGTCTTCAGGTTGTGCGGGGTATTTTGCCGCACATGTAGGTTATGCTTCGAAAATATTCACGCAAATATCGTATGCGTCAAAAAAATACACGCATGACAGAAAACAGGACGCAAAGAGGACAAGAAGTGATGTAATAGGAAATCCTATTTATAGGCATGGTACAGTGGGTGTACTTTCACTTTCACTTTACAGTCTGTGGTTTTTCTTGATTGTGTGGCTGTGTCTCAGTGTTGCTGGTGTCTGGACTGCATTTCTTGTATCTTGTGGTATCTCTCTTGCGTCTTTTGTGTATTCTATTTGTTTATTGTACCTGTGTATGTGCTTTTGTGTAGTTTAGTGTCTTTCGGATTGTATACGCACTGTTGGGTGTCTGTCTGGGAGTTATATTAGTTGGGTTTATTTACCTCACTTGATCACACAATCCTTCTCTGGTTTCCTCTTTCTCCATCACATGTTCTTTAGGAATGTGAGTATTGCCTCAGGGAGCATGTTACAAAGACAAGTCTGACTACTTCTGATGCAACATCACATGTGATACGTAAGATTGCACAGCAAACATCACACACATATAAAAAATACTCATCTTGTGAATTTACACATGAAGGACAAAATCAATGGACCACAGCTTATGACACACATACACGAATTGAAATTTTGGCACAAAAGCATAGCAAAATCACGCAAAGGCTAACTAACCATACATGGGCCCTTAGCGTTAATTCCACCAGCGCGCCACATGCATGCGGATGTCCATTGAAATTTAAGTCTTCAGCTTGTGCGGGGTATTTTGCCGCATATGTAGGTTATGCTTCGAAAATATTCACGCAAATATCGTATGTGTCAAAAAAATACACGCGTGACAGAAAACAGGACGCAAATGGGACAGGAAGTGATGTAATAGGAAATCCTGCTTCCAGGCATGATACAGTGGGTGTACTTTCACTTTCACTTTACAGTCTGTGCTTTTTCTTGATTGTGTGGCTGTGTCTCAGTGTTGCTGGTGTCTGGATTGTGTTTCTTGTATATTGTGGTGTCTCTCTTGTGTTTGTTATGTATTCTATTTATTTATTGTACCTGTGTATGTGCTTTTGTGTAGTTTAGTGTCTTTTGGATTGCATTTGTACTGTTGGGTGTCTGTCTGGGGGTTGAATTAGTTGGGTTATTTACCTTACTTGATCACACAATCCGTCTCTGGTTTCTCTTTCTCCATCACATGTTGTTTAGTAATGTGAGTATTACCTCAGGGAGCATGTTACAAAGACCAGTGTGACTACTTCTGATGCAATATCACATGTGATGCGGATGACTGCACAGCAAACATGAGACACATATAAAAAATACTCATCTTGTGAATTTCACATATGAAGGACAAAATCAATGGACCACAGCTTATGACACACATACACAAATTGAAATTTTGTCACAAAAGCATAGCAAAATCACGCAAAGGCTAACTAACCATACATGGGCCTTTAGCATTAATTCCACCAGCGCACCACATGCATGCGGATATCCATTGAAATTTATGTCTTCAGCTTGTGCGGGGTATTTTGCCGCACATGTAGGTTGTGCTTCAAAAATATTCACGCAACTATCGTATGTGTCAAAAAAATACACGCATGACAGAAAACAGGCCGCAAAGGGGACAGGAAGTGATGTAATAGGAAATCCTGGTTACAGGCATGGTACAGTGTGTGTACTTTCACTTTCACTTTACAGTCTGTGCTTTTTCTTGATTGTGTGGCTGTGACTCAGTGTTGCTGGTGTCTGGACTGAATTTCTTGTATCTTGTGGTGTGTGTCTTGCGTCTTTTGTGTATTCTATTTGTTTATTGTACCTGGGTATGTGCTTTTGTGTAGTTTGGTGTCTTTCAGATTGTATTTGCACTGTTGCATGTCTGTCTGGGGGTTAGATTAGTTGGGTTTATTTACCTCACTTGATCACACAATCCGTCTCTGGTTTCTCTTTCTCCATCACAGGTTCTTCAGTAATGTGAGTATTACCTCAGGGAGCATGTTACAAAGACCAGTCTGACTACTTCTGATGCAACATCACATGTGATGCGTATGACTGCACAGCAAACATCACACACATATAAAAATACTCATCTTGTGAATTTCACATATAAAGGACAAAATCAATGGACCACAGCTTATGACACACATACACAAATTGAAATTTTGTCACAAAAGCATAGCAAAATCACGCAAAGGGTTACTAACCATACATGGGCCCTTAGCGTTAATTCCACCAGCGCACCACATGCATGCGGATATCCATTGAAATTTAAGTCTTCAGGTTGTGCGGGGTATTTTGCTGCACGTGTAGGTTATGCTTTGAAAATATTCACGCAAATAACATATGCGTCAAAAAAATACACCCATGACAGAAAACAGGCCGCAAAGAGTCAGGAAGTGATGTAATAGGAAATCCTGTTTAGGGGCATGGTACAGTGGGTGTACTTTCACTTTCAGTTTACAGTCAGTGCTTTTTCTTGATTATGTGACTGTGTGTCGGTGTTGCTGGTGTCTGGATTGAGTTTCTTATGTCTTGTGGTGTCTCTCTTGGGTCTTTTGTATGTTCTATTTGTTTATTGTAACTGTGTATGTGCTTTTGTGTAGTTTAGTGTCTTTCGGATTGTGTTTTTACTGTTGGGTGTCTGTCTGGGTGTTAGATTAGTTGGATTATTAACCTTACTTTATGACACAATCCTGCTCTGGTTTCCTCTTTCTCCATCACATGTTCTTTAGGAATGTGAGTATTACCTCAGGGACCATGTTACAAAGACAAGTCTGACTACTTCTGATGCAACATCACATGTGATGCGTATGATTGCACAGCAAACATCACACACATATAAAAAATACTCATCTTGTGAATTTACACATGAAGGACAAAATCAATGGACCACAGCTTATGACACACATACACGAATTGAAATTTTTGCACAAAAGCATAGCAAAATGACGCAAAGGCTAACTAACCATACATGGGCCCTTAGCGTTAATTCCACCAGTGCCCCACATGCATGCGGATATCCATTGAAATTTAAGTCTTCAGGTTGTGTGGAGTATTTTGCCGCACATGTAGGTTATGCTTCGAAAATATTCATGCAACTATCGTATGTGTCAAAAAAATACACGCATGACAGTAAACAGGCTGCAAAGGGGACAGGAAGTGATGTAATAGGAAATCCTGCTTACAGGCATGGTACAGTGGGTGTACTTTCACTTTCACTTTACAGTCTGTGCTTTTTCTTAATTGTGTGGCTGTGTATCAGTGTTGCTGGTGGCTGGATTGTGTTTCCTGTATCTTGTGGTGTCTCTCTTGTGTTTTTTGTGTATTCTATTTTTTTATTGTACCTGTGTATGTGCTTTTGTGTAGTTTAGTGTCTTTTGGATTGTATTTGTACTGTTGGGTGTCAGTCTGGGGGTTAGATTAGTTGGGTTATTTACCTTACTTGATCACACAATCCGTCTCTGGTTTCTTCTTTCTCCATCACATGTTCTTTAGTAATGTGAGTATTACCTCAGGGAGCATCTTACAAATACAAGTCTGACTACTTCTGATGCGACATCACATGTGATGCATATGACTGCACAGCAAACATCACACACACATATAAAAAATACTCATCTTGTGAATTTCACATATGAAGGCCAAAATCAATGGACCACAGCTTATGACACACATACACAAATTGAAATTTTGGCACAAAAGCATACCAAAATCAAGCAAAGGCTAACTAACCATACATGGGTCCATAGCCCTAATTCCACCAGTGCACCACATGCATGCGGATATCCATTGAAATTTAAGTCTTCAGGTTGTGTGGGGTATTTTGCCGCACATGTAGGTTATGCTTCGAAGATATTCACGCAAACATCATATGCGTAAAAACAATACACGCATGACAGAAAACAGACTGCAAAGAGTCAGGAAGTGATGTAATAGGAAATCCTGTTTACAGGCATGGTACAGTGGGTGTATTTTCACTTTCACTTTACAGTCTGTGCTTTTTCTTGATTGTGTGGCTGTGTCTCAGTGTTGCTGGTGTCTGGATTGTGTTTCTTGTATCTTGTGGTGTTTCTCTTGTGTTTTTTATGTATTCTATTTTTTTATTGTACCTGTGTATGTGCTTTTGTGTAGTTTAGTGTCTTTTGGATTGTATTTGTACTGTTGGGTGTCTGTCTGGGGGTTAAATTAGTTGGGTTATTTACCTTACTTGATCACACAATCCGTCTCTGGTTTCTCTTTCTCCATCACATGTTCTTTAGTAATGTGAGTATTACCTCAGGGAGCATGTTACAAAGACCAGTCTGACTACTTCTGATGCAACATCACATGTGATGCGTATGACTGCACAGCAAACATCACACACATATAAAAATACTCATCTTGTGAATTTCACATATGAAGGACAAAATCAATGGACCACAGCTTATGACACACATACACAAATTGAAATTTTGGCACAAAAGCATAGCAAAATCATGCAAAGGGTTACTAACCATACATGGGCCCTTAGCGTTAATTCCACCAGCGCACCACATGCATGCGGATATCTATTGAAATTTAAGTCTTCAGGTTGTGCGGGGTATTTTGCCGCACGTGTAGGTTATGCTTTGAAAATATTCACGCAAATAACATATGCGTCAAAAAAATACACCCATGACAGAAAACAGGCCGCAAAGAGTCAGGAAGTGATGTAATAGGAAATCCTGTTTACGGGCATGGTACAGTGGGTGTATTTTCACTTTCACTTTACAGTCTGTACTTTTTCTTGATTGTGTGGCTGTGTCGCAGTGTTGCTGGTGTCTGGATTGTGTTTCTTGTATCTTGTGGTGTTTCTCTTGTGTTTTTTATGTATTCTATTTTTTTATTGTACCTGTGTATGTGCTTTTGTGTAGTTTAGTGTCTTTTGGATTGTATTTGTACTGTTGGGTGTCTGTCTGGGGGTTAGATTAGTTGGGTTATTTACCTTACTTGATCACACAATCTGTCTCTGGTTTCTCTTTCTCCATCACATGTTCTTTAGGAATGTGAGTATTACCTCAGGGAGCATGTTACAAAGACCAGTCTGACTACTTCTGATGCAACATCACATGTGATGCGTATGACTGCACAGCAAACATCACACACATACAAAAAATACTCATCTTGTGAATTTCACATATGAAGGACAAAATCAATGGACCACAGCTTATGACACACATCCACGAATTGAAAATCAAGCAAAACCTTTGGCACAAAAGCATCGCAAAATCACTCAAACGCCAACTAACCATACATGGGCCCTTAGCGTTAATTCCACCAGCGCACCACATGCAAGCGGATATCCATTGAAATTTAAGGCTTCAGCTTGTGCTGGGTATTTTGCCACACATGTATGTTATTCTTCGAAAATATTCACGCAAATATTGTATGCGTCAAAAAAATACACGCATGACAGAAAACAGTACGCAAAGACGACATGAAGTGATGTAATAGGAAATCCTGTTTACAGGCATGGTACAGTGGTTGTACTTTCACTTTCACTTTACAGTCTGTGCTTTTTCTTGATTGTGTGGCTGTGTCTCAGTGTTGCTGGTGTCTGGACTGCATTTCTTGTATCTTGTGGTATCTCTCTTGCGTCTTTTGTGTATTCTATTTGTTTATTGTACCTGTGTATGTGCTTTTGTGTAGTTTAGTGACTTTCGGATTGTATTCGCACTGTTGGGTGTCTGTCTGGGGGTTAGATTAGTTGGGTTTATTTACCTCACTTGATAACACAATCCTTCTCTGGTTTCCTCTTTCTCCATCACATGTTCTTTAGGAATGTGAGTATTGCCTCAGGGAGCATGTTACAAAGACAAGTCTGACTACTTCTAATGCAACATCACATGTGATACGTAAGAATGCACAGCAAACATCACACACATATAAAAATTACTCATCTTGTGAATTTACACATCAAGGACAAAATCAATGGACCACAGCTTATGACACACATACACGAATTGAAATTTTTGCACAAAAGCATAGCAAAATCACGCAAAGGCTAACTAACCATACATGGGCCCTTAGCGTTAATTCCACCAGGGCGCCACATGCATGCGGATGTCCATTGAAATTTAAGTATTCAGCTTGTGCTGGGTATTTTGCCGCTTATGTAGGTTATGCTTCGAAAATATTCACGCAAATATCGTATGCGTCAAAAAAATACACGCATGACAGAAAACAGGACGCAAACGGGACAGGAAGTGATGTAATAGGAAATCCTGCTTACAGGCATGATACAGTGGGTGTACTTTCACTTTCACTTTACAGTCTGTGCTTTTTCTTGATTGTGTGGCTGTGTCTCAGTGTTGCTGGTGTCTGGAGTGGGTTTCTTGTATCTTGTGGTGTCTCTCTTGTGTTTTTTGTGTATTCTATTTTTTTATTGTACCTGTGTATGTGCTTTTGTGTAGTTTAGTGTCTTTTGGATTGTATTTGTACTGTTGGGTGTCTGTCTGGGGGTTAGATTAGTTGGGTTATTTACCTTACTTGATAACACAATCCATCTCTGGTTTCTCTTTCTCCATCACATGTTCTTTAGTAATGTGAGTATTACCTCAGGGAGCATGTTACAAAGACCAGTCTGACTACTTCTGATGCAACATCACATGTGATGCGGATGACTGCACAGCAAACATCAGACACATATAAAAAATACTCATCTTGTGAATTTCACATATGAAGGACAAAATCAATGGACCACAGCTTATGACACACATACACAAATTGAAATTTTGGCAGAAAAGCATAGCAAAATCACGCAAAGGCTAACTAACCATACATGGGCCTTTAGCGTTAATTCCACCAGTGCACCACATGCATGCGGATATCCATTGAAATTTAAGTCTTCAGCTTGTGCGGAGTATTTTGCCGCACCTGTAGGTTATGGTTCGAAAATATTCACGCAAATATCATAGGCGTCAAAAAAATACACACATGACAGAAAACAGGCTGCAAGGAGTCAGGAAGTGATGTAACAGGAAATCCTGTTTACAGACATGGTACGGTGGGTGTACTTTCACTTTCACTTTACAGTCTGTGCTTTTTCTTGATTGTGTGGCTGTGTCTCAGTGTTGCTTGTGTCTGGATTGTGTTTCTTGTATCTTGTGGTGTCTCTCTTGTGTCTTTTGTGTATTCTATTTTTTTATTGTTCCTGTGTATGTGCTTTTGTGTAGTTTAGTGTCTTTCGGATTGTATTTGTACTGTTGGGTGTCATTCTGGGGGTTAGATTAGTTGGGTTATTTACATTACTTGATCACACAATCCGTCTCTGGTTTCTTCTTTCTCCATCACATGTTCTTTAGTAATGTGAGTATTACCTCAGGGAGCATGTTACAAAGACAAGTCTGACTACTTCTGATGCAACATCACATGTGATGCGTATGACTGCACAGCAAACATCACACACACATATAAAAAATACTCATCTTGTGAATTTCACATCTGAAGGACAAAATCAATGGACCACAGCTTATGACACACATACACGAATTGAAATGTTGCCACAAAAACATAGCAAAATCACGCAAAGACTAACTAACCATACATGGGCCCTTAGCGTTAATTCCACCAGCGCACCACATGCATGCAGATATCCATTGAAATTTAAGTCTTCAGGTTGTGCGGAGTATTTTGCCGCACCTGTAGGTTATGCTTCGAAAATATTCACGCAAATATCTTAGGCGTCAAAAAAATACACACATGACAGAAAACAGGCTGCAAGGAGTCAGGAAGTGATGTAATAGGAAATCCTGTTTACAGACATGGTACGGTGGGTGTACTTTCACTTTCACTTTACAGTCTGTGCTTTTTCTTGATTGTGTGGCTGTGTCTCATTGTTGCTTGTGTCTGGATTGCGTTTCTTGTATCTTGTGCTGTCTCTCTTGTGTGTTTTGTGTATTCTATTTGTTTATTGTACCTATGCATGTGCTTTTGTGTACTTTAGTGTCTTTCAGATTGTATTGGTACTGTTGGGTGTCTGTCTGGGGATTAGATTAGTTGGGTTATTTACCTTACTTGATCACACAATCCTGCTCTGGTTTCTTCTTTCTCCATCACATGTTCTTTAGGAATGTGAGTATTACCTCAGGGAGCATCTTACAAAGACAAGTCTGACTACTTCTGATGCAACATCACATGTGATGCGTATGACTGCACAGCAAACATCACACACACATATAAAAAATACTCATCTTGTGATTTTCACATATGAAGGAAAAAATCAGTGGACCACAGCTTGTGACACACATACACAAATTGAAATTTTGGCACAAAAGCATACCAAAATCACTCAAAGGTTAACTAACCATACATGGGCCCTTAGCGTTAATTCCACCAGCGCACCACATGCATGCGGATATCCATTGAAATTTAAGTCTTCAGGTTGTGCGGGGTATTTTGCCGCACATGTGGGTTATGCTTCGAAAATATTCACGAAAATATCGTATGCGTCAAAAAAATACACGCATGACAGAAAACAGGCCGCAAAGGGGACAGGAAGTGATGTAATAGGAAATCCTCCTTACAGGCATGGTACAGTGGGTGTACTTTCACTTTCACTTTACAGTCTGTGCTTTTTCTTGATTGTGTGGCTGTGTCTCAGTGTTGTTGGTGTCTGGATTGTATTTCTTGTATCTTGTGGTGTCTCTCTTGTGTTTTTTGTGTATTCTATTTTTTTATTGTACCTGTTTATGTGCTTTTGTGTAGTTTAGTGTCTTTTGGATTGTATTTGTACTGTTGGGTGTCTGTCTGGGGGTTAGATTAGTTGGGTTATTTACCTTACTTGATCACACAATCCGTCTCTGGTTTCTCTTTCTCCATCATATGTTCTTTAGTAATGTGAGTATTACCTCAGGGAGCATGTCACAAAGACCAGTCTGACTACTTCTGATGCAACATCACATGTGATGCGTATGACTGCACAGCAAACATCACACACATATAAAAATACTCATCTTGTGAATTTCACATATGAAGGACAAAATCAATGGACCACAGCTTATGACACACATACACAAATTGAAATTTTGGCACAAAAGCATAGCAAAATCACGCAAAAGGTTACTGACCATACATGGGCCCTTAGCGTTAATTCCACCAGCGCACCACATGCATGCGGATATCCATTGAAATTTAAGTCTTCAGGTTGTGCGGGGTATTTTGCCGCACGTGTAGGTTATGCTTTGAAAATATTCACGCAAATATCATATGTGTCAAAAAAATACACCCATGACAGAAAACAGGCCGCAAAGAGTCAGGAACTGATGTAATAGGAAATCCTGCTTACAGGCATGGTACAGTGGGTGTACTTTCACTTTCACTTTACAGTCTGTGCTTTTTCTTGATTGTGTGGCTGTGTCTCAGTGTTGCTGGTGTCTGGATTGTGTTTCTTGTATCTTGTGGTGTCCCTCTTGCGTTTTTTGTGTATTCTATTTTTTTATTGTACCTGTGTATGTGCTTTTGTGTAGTTTAGTGTCTTTTGGATTGTATTTGTACTATTGGGTGTCTGTCTGGGGGTTTGATTAGATGGGTTATTTACCTTACTTGATCACACAATCCGTCTCTGGTTTATCTTTCTCCATCACATGTTCTTTAGTAATGTGAGTATTACCTCAGGGAGCATGTTACAAAGACCAGTCTGACTACTTCTGATGCAACATCACATGTGATGCGTATGACTGCACAGCAAACATCACACACATACAAAAAATACTCATCTTGTGAATTTCACATATGAAGGACAAAATCAATGGACCACAGCTTATGACACACATCCACGAATTGAAAATCAAGCAAAACCTTTGGCACGAAAGCATCGCAAAATCACGCAAACGCCAACTAACCATACATTGGTCCTTAGCGTTAATTCTACCAGCCGCCACACTCATGCGGGCAGCCATTGAAATTTAAGTCTTCAGGTTGTGTGTGGTATTTTGCCACACATGTAGGTTATGCTTCAAAAATATTCACGCAAATATCGTATGCGTCAAAAAAATACGCGCATGACAAAAAACAGGCCGCAAAGGGGTCAGGAAGTGATGTAATAGGAAATACTGTTTACAGGCATGGTACAGTGGGTGTAGTTTCACTTTCACTTTATAGTCTGTGCTTTTTCTTGACTGTGTGGCTGTGTCTCAGTGTTGCTGGTGTCTGGATTGCATTTCTTGTACCTTGTGGTGTCTCTATTGTGTTTTTTGTATATTCTACTTGTTTATTGTACCTGTGTATGTGCTTTTGTGTAGTTTAGTTTCCTTTGGATTGTATTTGTACATTCTGGGGGTTAGATTAGTTGAGCTATTTGTTGTTCTTACGTTTGGGCTGTAAGTTTCCTTTTTTTTTTTACATTTTCTTCCTTGTTTTTTATACTTTTTCTGTTTTCTTTGTTGTGCAAGGATATGTCGGGAAGGGCGAGGCTGACCCGCATGCCGGAAGAGGAGCTGTGGGGCTTTGTGTGGCTGGTGTGCCACTTCTTCCCATTATTGCTGGAGATGGGTGGGTGTGTTATACAGAGGTATCACACAGAGGCAAGGCTGTTGTGGTGGGACAAGGTGCTCTATCACCTCAAAAGAGTATACCACACAGGCAGGAATGAGCACCAGCTGAAGCATCGCTGGGCTGACCTGGTGGCCAGAAAGCAGGATCTGTTCGACCACCTGGGTGTGGTGATCGGTGGCCCTGTTAGTGAGTATCACATTGACAAATGTATACAGTAGAATGCTCCTGAGTGACAGTAGCAGATGTCTTGATGTGCTGCATGCAATGTTTGTGGCCATGTTGAATGCAAGTAGAACAAAGTGTTAGTGTCCCAGTACTGAGATTTAGTCCACATGTCTATACATGTTAGCAATGCATTCCTGAGGTTTTTTGAGTCATGTACGACTATCACTTAGGGCCACATGTACCAAGCTATTTTAAATTGTCACAAACATCCTGGTTTTCAGATTTTGTGTGTTTACGTCAAGAACAAATGTTTATTCCAATGCACATACCCAATTTTGGCATTCTGCAATAACATTGCCAAATCACAAAACAGGGTTTGCTAGTGGCATCTAGTAAGCGGCGTTCCCTTCCTATTAGCGAGTCGCAGTCCACTGATTGATTGTTTGGTTACCACGAATGCTGTCAATAAACAATTGCAGTTACCACCAGTTTCAAGTTGGTGGTAACCCAGTAGCAATGAGGAGGGCTCCCCCATGGGATCCCTTCCTCTTTGTGAATGCATGCCCACAAATTGTTTCAGAGCAGGCAGTGCTCGCACGGACCACTGTCTGCTTTAAAAAATATATATATATGATATTGGTTTTTGACATAATTTCTGATTAACCCTTGATGAAATAAGGCTGCATTAAAAAAAAGAAATATATATATATATATATATATATATACATCTCTAGTTGAAAGCTGTCACAGACATGGTGGTCTGATGAGCCCAGCAGGCCAGCATCCCTGTGAGTGCTGCCATTCCCAAGGGGTTTGCAAAATGAGACCTACCTAATTAAGATTCATGAGGTAGGTCAGTTGTAACTCCTTTTGTGATTTGCAGTGTCATTGACAGTGTTGTACCGCAGATTATCCTACTCTCAAATTGCGAGTTGCTAAGTCTCACATTGTGTGACTGTAGGAGGCTGGACTGGCTTGTAGTGAGTACCAAGGGGTACTTACACCTTGCGCCAGGCCCAGGTATCCCTTATTAGTGTATAGGGTGTCTAGCAGCTTAGGCTGATAGATAATGGTAGCTTAGCAGAGCAGCTTAGGCTGAACTAGGAGACAAGTGAAGCTCCTACAGTACCACTAGTGTCATATGCACAATATCATAAGAAAACACAATACACAGATATACTAAAAATAAAGGTACTTTATTTTTATGACAATATGCCAAAGTATCTCAGTGAGTACCCTCAGTATGAGGATAGCAAATATACACAAGATATATGTACACAATACCAAAAATCTGCAGTATAGTATTTAGAAAACAGTGCAAACAATGTATAGTTACAATAGGATGCAATGGGGGCACATAGGGATAGGGGCAACACAAACCATATACTCCAAAAGTTGAATGCGAACCACGAATGGACCCCAATCCTATGTGACCTTGTAGAGGATCACTGGGACTGTAAGAAAACAGTGAGGGTAAGAAAATTAGCCCACCCCAAGACCCTGAAAAGTGAGTGCAAAGTGCACTAAAGTTCCCCAAAGAGCACAGAAGTCGTGATAGGGGAATTCTGCAGGAAAGACCAAAACCAGCAATGCAACAATGATGGATTTCCAGATGAGAGTACCTGTGGAATAAGGGGACCAAGTCCAAAAGTCACGATCAAGTCGAGAGTGGGCAGATGCCCAGGAAATGCCAGCTGTGGGTGCAAAGAAGCTGCTACTGGACAGTAGAAGCTGAGGATTCTGCAAGAACGACAAGGGCTAGAAACTTCCCCTTTGGAGGATAGATGTCCCACGCCGTGGAAAGTTGTGCAGAAGTATTTTCCTGCGTAAAGACTGTACACAAGCCTTGCTAGCTGCAAAGCTTGTGGTTGGGGTTTTTGGGTGCTGCTGTGGCCCAGGAGGGACCAGGATGTCACCAATTGTGTCAGGGGACAGAGGGGGCGCCCAGGAAGGCAAGGAGTCTTCTCAGAAGCAGGCAGCACCCGCAAAAGTGCCAGAACAGGCACTACAAAGTGGAGTAAAACAGTGCTCACCGGAAGTTGCACAAAGGAGTCCCACACCGCCGGAGGACAACTCAGGAGGTCGTGCAATGCAGGTTAGAGTGCCGTGGACGCAGGCTTGGCTGTGCACAAAGGATTCCCTCGGAAAGTGCACAGGAGCTGGAGTAGCTGCAAAACACGCGGTTCCCAGCAATGCAGTCTGGCGTGGGGAGGCAAGGACTTACCTCCACCAAACTTGGACTGAAGAGTCACTGGACTGTGGGAGTCACTTGGACAGAGTTGCTGAGTTCAAGGGACCTCGCTCGTCGTGCTGAGAGGAGACCCAGATGACCGGTGATGCAGTTCTTTGGTGCCTGCGGTTGCAGGGGGACGATTCCGTCGACCCACGGGAGATTTCTTCGGAGCTTCTAGTGCAGAGGGGAGGCAGACTACCCCCACAGCATGCACCACCAGGAAAACAGTTGAGAAGGCGGCTGGATCAGCGTTACAGTGTCGCAGTAGTCGTCGTTGCTACTTTGTTGCAGTTTTGCAGGCTTCCAGCGCGGTCAGCAGTCGATTCCTTGGCAGAAGGTGAAGAGAGAGATGCAGAGGAACTCGGATGAGCTCTTGCATTTGTTATCTAAGGAAATCCCCAAAGCAGAGACCCTAAATAGCCAGAAAAGAGGGTTTGGCTACTTAGGAGAGAAGATAGGCTAGCAACACCTGAAGGAGCCTATCAGAAGGAGTCTCTGACGTCACCTACTGGCCCTGGCCACTCAGAGCAGTCCAGTGTGCCAGCAGCACCTCTGTTTCTAAGATGGCAGAGGTCTGGAGCACACTGGAGGAGCTCTGGGCACCTCCCAGGGGAGGTGCAGGTCAGGGGAGTGGTCACTCCCCTTTCCTTTGTCCAGTTTCGCACCAGAGCAGGGCTGAGGGGTCCCTGAACCGGTGTAGACTGGCTTATGCAGAAATGGGCACCATCTGTGCCCATGAAAGCATTTCCAGAGGCTGGGGGAGGCTACTCCTCCCCTGCCTTCACACGTTTTTCTAAAGGGAGAGGGTGTAACACCTTCTCTCTGAGGAAGTCCTTTGTTCTGCCATCCTGGGCCCAGCCTGTCTGGACCCCAGGAGGGCAGAAACCTGTCTGAGGGGTTGGCAGCAGCAGCAGCTGCAGTGAAACCCCAGGAAAGGCAGTTTGGCAGTACCCGGGTAAGTGCTAGAGACCCGTGGGATCATGGGATGGTGCCAACAATGCCAGGATGGCATAGAGGGGGCAATTCCATGATCATAGACATGTTACATGGCCATATTCGGAGTTACCATGGTGAAGCTAGGTAGTGACCTATGTGTAGTGCACGCATGTAATGCCGTGTAATGGTGTCCCCGCACTCACAAAGTCCGGGGAATTTGCCCTGAACAATGTGGGGGCACCTTGGCTAGTGCCAGGGTGCCCACACACTAAGTAACTTTGCACCTAACCTTTACCAGGTAAAGGTTAGACATATAGGTGACTTATAAGGTACTTAAGTGCAGTGGTAAATGGCTGTGAAATAACGTGGACGTTATTTCACTCAGGCTGCAGTGGCAGGCCTGTGTAAGAATTGTCAGAGCTCCCTATGGGTGGCAAAAGAAATGCTGCAGCCTATAGGGATCTCCTGGAACCCAAAATACCCTGGGTACCTCAGTACCATATACTAGGGAATTAGGTAGTGACCTATGTGTAGTGCACGCGTGTAATGGTGTCCCCGCACTCACAAAGTCCGGGGAATTTGCCCTGAACAATGTGGGGGCACCTTGGCTAGTGCCAGGGTGCCCACACACTAAGTAACTTTGCACCTAACCTTTACAAGGTAAAGGTTAGACATATAGGTGACTTATAAGTTACTTAAGTGCAGTGGTAAATGGCTGTGAAATAACGTGGACGGTATTTCACTCAGGCTGCAGTGGCAGGCCTGTGTAAGAATTGTCAGAGCTCCCTATGGGTGGCAAAAGAAATGCTGCAGCCTATAGGGATCTCCTGGAACCCCAATACCCTGGGTACCTCAGTACCATATACTAGGAAATTATAAGGGTGTTCCAGTATGCCAATGTAAATTGGTGAAATTGGTCACTAGCCTGTTAGTGACAATTTGGAAAGAAATGAGAGAGCATAACCACTGAGGTTCTGATTAGCAGTGCCTCAGTGAGACAGTTAGTCATAACACAGTAACACATACAGGGCACACTTATGAGCACTGGGGCCCTGGCTGGCAGGGTCCCAGTGACACATACAACTAAAACAACATATATACAGTGAAATATGGGGGTAACATGCCAGGCAAGATGGTACTTTCCTACAGTGACTCACAAACCTGATCTTCGTACAAGTGGCCTTAGTCACACATTTCAGGTGCAATGACAACACCTGTGCCTATGCATTCTGTCAATGATGACCAGGTAAGATACTGTCAGCATACCACATTTCAGTGAATCAGGACAGCAAAGTGGACAATCCATGTTTAGCACTACATTGTCATCATTACACACACATGATCCCTGCCATTATGTTGGCAAAGGGGGCATACACAGCTTGGGAGACACTGCCAATGGGGCATTTGTTACCTACATACAACTGTGCCACATTTGCCATGAGCCACTGAATGCATGATAATTGCAGACTGAAAATTGAGCCACATGTCCATCACACAGGAACTCAGTGCCCCTTGATGCACAAGCCACAATACCTGAGTCACTAGTATTGCTGTGCACCAGGGAAGTGCCATTGAAATTTTCACCCAAATACAAATCATGACATGGAGTACCATCTGAAATGGATTATCCACAAATGTTTGTAGTCTGATTTAGCACCACAATATTGTTAGGCCCAGTGCATGTGTGCCGATGTGTGTCTATCACTCACTGGAGTGTCAGTGTCAATGTGAGTTTGCACTGGTATGTCTGTTGGAGTGTCTACATGCAGGATCACCAGTTCACTCATGTAAAATGTTACACACTGTGATATGTTGACCACACGTTTGTACAGTGACCTGACATTGAGCAAATATTTCCTTGTCCTCAACAGTGATGATGTATTGCATGCCTGTCCTCCCTGAGGCACAAGGGTAGGGGAACAACATATATGTAGGTAGATGTGATGGTCACAGTGTAGATGACAGTCATCTCATTCAAGCATGCATGTGTCCAAAACAACACTGACCCCTTACGATTAGCAACTGAATAATATCCTGCCAATTACATCTACAAATCACTGGTCTTGGGTGCCTTGAAGTTGACTAAGATGATGTAGATTAGTCAACCTGGCCCATGTGAAATAGTTGCTGCCTTTGCATTGTGACACATTGTACTACATCAATACACAGATCATTGTATTTCGTTCAACTCTTGTGCTTTGCTGTGGTGGAAAAGACATGATGGGTAGTGTAGGAAAGTAGCATCTTGCCTGGCATGTTACCCCCATATTTCACTGTGGATATGTTGTTTTAGTGTATGTGTCACTGGGACCCTGCCAGCCAGGGCCCCAGTGCTCATAAGTGTGCCCTGTATGTGTTACCTGTGTTATGACTAACTGTCTCACTGAGGCTCTGCTATCCAGAACCTCAGTGGTTATGCTCTCTCATTTTCTTTCCAAATTGTCACTAACAGGCTAGTGACCAATTTCACCAATTTACATTGGCATACTGGAACACCCTTATAATTCCCTAGTATATGGTACTGAGGTACCCAGGGTATTGGGGTTCCAGGAGATCCCTATGGGCTGCAGCATTTCTTTTGCCACCCATAGGGAACTCTGACAATTCTTACACAGGCCTGCCACTGCAGCCTGAGTGAAATAACGTCCACGTTATTTCACAGCCATTTACCACTGCACTTAAGTAACTTATAAATCACCTATATGTCTAACCTTTACCTGGTAAAGGTTGGGTGCTAAGTTACTTAGTGTGTGGGCACCCTGGCACTAGCCAAGGTGCCCCCACATTGTTCAGGGCAAATTCCCTGGACTTTGTGAGTGCAGGGACACACTGGACATAGGTCACTACCTATGTACAGCGTCACAATGGTAACTCCGAACATGGCCATGTAACATGTCTAAGAACATGGAATTGTCACCCCAATGCCATTCTGGCATTGGGGAGAAAATTCCATGATCCCCCGAGTCTCTAGCACAGACCCGGGTACTGCCAAACTACCTTTCCCGGGGTTTCACTGCAGCTGCTGCCAACCCCTCAGACAGGTTTCTGCCCTCCTGGGGTCCAGCCAGGCTTGGCCCAGGAAGGCAGAACAAAGAACTTCCTCAGAGAGAGAGTGTTACAACCTCTCCCTTTGGAAAAAAGGTGTCAGGGCTGGGGAGGAGTAGCCTCCCCCAGCCTCTGGAAATGCTTTGATCGGCACAGATGGTGCCCATCTCTGCATAAGCCAGTCTACACCAGTTCAGGGATCCCCCAGCCCTGCTCTGGTGCGAAACTGGACAAAGGAAAGGGGAGTGAACACTCCCCTGACCTGCACCTCCCAGGGGAGGTGCCCAGAGCTCCTCCAGTGTGCTCCAGACCTCTACCGTCTTGGAAACAGAGGTGCTTCTGGCACACTGGACTGCTCTGAGTGGCCAGTGCCAGCAGGTGACATCAGAGACTCCTCCTGATAGGCTCTTACCTGTGTTGCTAGCCTATCCCCCTTCCTAGGTAGCCAAACCTCCTTTTCTGGCTATTTAGGGTCTCTGCTTTGGGGAATTCTCTAGATAACGAATGCAAGAGCTCATCAGAGTTCCTCTGCAACTCTCTCTTCACCTTCTGCCAATGAATCGACCGCTGACTGCTCAGGACTCCTGCAAAACTGCAACAAAGTACAAAGATGACTACTGCAACCTTGTATCGCTGATCCTGACGCCTTCTCGACTGTTTTCCTGGTGGTGCATGCTGTGGGGATAGCCTGCCTCCTCTCTGCACTAGAAGCTCCGAAGAAATCTCCCGTGGGTCGACGGAATCTTCCCCCTGCAACCACAGGCAACAAAAGACTGCATCACCGGTCCTCTGGGTCCCCTCTCAGCACGACGAGTGTGGTCCCTGGAACTCAGCAACTCTGTCGAAGTGACTCCCAGAGTCCAGTCACTCTTCAGTCCAAGTTTGGTGGAGGTAAGTCCTTGCCTCCCCACGCTAGACTGCATTGCTGGGTACCGCGTGATTTGCAGCTGCTCCAGCTCCTGTGCACTCTTCCAGGATTTCCTTTGAGCACAGCCAAGCCTCCGTCCCCGACACTCTAACCTGCAGTGCACAACCTCCTGAGTTGTCCTCCGGCGTCGTGGAATCTCCTTTTGTGACTTCGGGTGAGCTCCAGTTCACTCTTCATCGTAGTGCCTGTTCTGGCACTTCTACAGGTGCTGCCTGCTTCTGTGAGGGCCCCCTGTCTTGCTGGGCGCCCCCTCTGTCTCCTCACGCAAGTGGCGACATCCTGGTCTCTCCTGGGCCACAGCAGCATCCAAAAACCCTAACTGCGACCCTTGAAGATAGCAAGGCTTGTTTGCAGTCTTTCTGCGTGGGAACACCTCTGCAAGCTTCTTCACGACGTGGGACATCCATCCTCCAAAGTAGAAGTTCCTAGTCCTCTTCGTTCTTGCAGAATCCACAGCTTCTACCATCCAGTGGCAGCTTCTTTGCACCCTCAGCTGGCATTTCCTGGGCATCTGCCCAATCTCGACTTTGTCGCGACTCTTGGACTTGGTCCCCTTGTTCCACAGGTACTCTCGTCCAGAAATCCACTTTGTTTACATTGCTGGTGTAGTTCTTTCTTGCAGAATTCCCCTATCACGACTTCTGTGCTCTCTGGGGAATATAGTTGCACTTTGCAACTACTTTTCAGGGTCTTGGGGTGGGCTATTTTTCTAACCCTCACTGTTTTCTTACAGTCCAAGTGAAACTCTACAAGCTCACATAGGTTTGGGGTCCATACGTTATTCGCATTCCACTTTTGGGGTATATGGTTTGTGTTTCCCCTATACCTATGTGCTTCTATTGCAATCTATTGTAACTATACACTGCTTGCATTACTTCCTTTTGCTATTACTGCATATTTTTGGTATTGTGTACATATATCTTGTGTATATTTGGCATCCTCATACTGAGGGTACTCACTGAGATACTTTTGGCATATTGTCATAAAAATAAAGGGGCATATTTATACTCCGTTTGCGCCGAAATTGCGTCGTTTTTTTTGACGCAATTTCGACTCAAAACTAACTCCATATTTATACTTTGGCGTTAGACGCGTCTAGCGCCAAAGTCCATGGAGTTAGCGTCATTTTTTAGCGTGGACACCTACTTTGCGTTAATTATATGCAAGGTAGGCGTTCCCGTTTAAAAAATCGACTCCGAGGCATGTGCGTGGGATTTACACTCCCGGGCAAAAATCACGCCCGGGAGTGGGCGGGTCAAAAAAAATGACGTACGGACGCTTTTGCGCCGTTTTTTAGCGCCTGCAAAAGGCAGGCGTTAAGGGACCTGTGGGCTCTGAAGGAGCCCAGAGGTGCCCCCCATGCCCCCAGGGACACCCCCTGTCACCCATGCCCACCCCAGGAGGACACCCAAGGCTGGAGGGACCCATCCCAGGGACATTAAGGTAAGTTCAGGTAAATGTTATTTTTTTTTTTTTTTGTGGCATAGGGGGGCCTGATTTGTGCCCCCCTACATGCCACTATGCCCAATGACCATGCCCAGGGGACAGAAGTCCCCTGGGCATGGCCATTGGGCAAGGGGGCATGACTCCTGTCTTTGCTAAGACAGGAGTCATTTCTATGGGGTTTGGGAGTGAAAAAAAATGGCGCAAATCGGGTTGAGGAGAAAAAATTGCCTCAACCTGACTTGCCCCATTTCTTGACGCCCAAGCTCCATATCCCCCTACGCCGGCGCTGCCTGGTGTACGTCGTTTTTTTTAACGCACATCAGACGGCGACGGCGGCTAACGCCGGCTAACGTCATTCAATAAATACGACGCCCGCATGGCGCTTCAGAATGGTGTTAGCCGGCGCTAATTTTTTTGACGCAAAACTGCGTTGGCGCAGTTTTGCGTCAAAAAGTATAAATATGGGCCAAAGTACCTTTATTTTTAGTATATCTGTGTATTGTGTTTTCTTATGATATTGTGCATATGACACCAGTGGTATAGTAGGAGCTTTGCATGTCTCCTAGTTCAGCCTAAGCTGCTCTGCTATAGCTACCTTCTACCAGCCTAAGCTGCTAGAAACACGTCTTCTACACTAATAAGGGATAACTGGACCTGGTACAGAGTGTAAGTACCCCTTGGTACCCACTACAAGTCAGGCCAGCCTCCTACAGGTAGGCAGCATTGCCATTACATTCATCAGGGATATTGTATCATCTGGACTGCATGTGAAAATTGTGTTAGATTATCATCTGTACATGCATCACACAATGATGACACTAATGGTTGCCTGTCTCATTTTTACAGCTGCCAACATCGATGTAGCGGAGATCAGGGCTTTCCAGAAGCGGGCAGTGAGATACAGGCACATTTTGGATGTTGAGTCTGGGTACCAAAGGATGGCAAGATGCTTTCAGAGAGAGTGAACCACAGGAGACTGGAGGGCTTTCAGCCAAGGAGGACCAGCAATGGCCACAATGGTTGTAGCCACCACCACACCTGCACCCAGTACCACAGCAGCCACCCTCACATCTGCCCCACCTGCTTCACCATCGACCTCTGCACCCCCAACCACCACACCTTCTGCACCATCAACGTTTGCAGCACCGACCACCACACCTTTTGCACCGTCAACGTCTGCAACACTGACCACCACATCTTCTGCACCATCAACATCTTCAACACTGACCACCAAACCTGCTGCTATGGACGTAGCCGCAATTGCTAAGCTCCAGACGGAGATAAGGAAAGTGTTGAAAAAACTAGGCACAATACAGAAGGATGTGGACAAATATACACAGAGGCTAAAGGCAAAAAAACACTGAGGAGGGCAAACCTTGGAACGCTAGCCTCCCCTCACTGCTAATTCAGTTCCCTCCCTCCTCATACCTCATCCTGTTTTGTAGTGTGTTTAAGGGCTTTAGTGGTAGATAGAGTAGGTTAGTTGTTTTGATAGGATAAGTAGGTTTGGGAGACTTCATAATATTACATGTTAGTTTGTGGGTGGGTGGGGGTTAATGTTGAGGCTGTTGTGTATTTAAGAAAAAAAAAAAAAATACAAACAAATATGTAATTGTTTAGTATTAGGTAGCATATGTTTACGTTAGCATATGTTGTCCTACATGTGTCTCGTCATGTAAGAGGGGTGGGGGCAAATTTTTAGAGTGTGTTTTTAAATGTGGTAAGTAAGCTTAGCATAGGGTAGTTAGGGCCAGTTGTGGGTAATGTATAGTTAGGATAGATTAGGTTAGTATAGGTGTGTTACATAGTTTTAAGTTCTGTTTCATGCATAGTTATTGAAGATTTAGGTACTCCCTTACTGCATGTGTCGTATGCTTGGGGCTCAGGGTCTTTGCATAAGTGTACAGTGCCAATTATCTGTTGGCCTGTGAATCCCATCCTGCATCCACATCCCTCTCTTGACATGTTAATTCACACTTCCTACTGAGCTGTCACATTGGCAGCTACAACAAATCTAAATCTCAATGCCTCTGCCATCCATTGTACCCACCACTCAGCGTGACTATGGTTTCCATGTATTGGACAGGTAGGTGTGCTTTTTAAACTGTAATTGTTTTGTACTGTGTCGTGATGTTGGGTACTATGGTACATCTGCCTGCAGCCTGAAGTTCATGTCAACACTGCTAAGCTGAGTAGTGACACTTTCAGAAGAGGTAAAGTATACAAATTTCACTCCAATGGGTTTTACTTGTACTCCCAGCTGACATTATTGGCCAAACACTCTTACACAGCCATTCCTGCTGTATGCTGTGTGTGAGGTATGTATGTTTTAAAGCAAATGTCACATACACAATGACTTGCTTGTAGAGGATGTGGCCAGCATTGACTTTCATCTTGCAGATACCTTGGCCCTGATTTATACTTATTTTGACCTTCATTTGTGTCATTTTGTGATGCAAAAACAGTGCAAACTTACAAAATACAATGATATTTTGTATGTTTGCACCACTTTTGCATCAAAAATGACACTAATGCAGTGAAAAATAAGTATAAATCAGGGCCCTTGTGCATAGATATCTGCCCACATTATTTCTGTGCTCTAGTATTGACACTCTGTGACTATATACATGTTACATGCATCAGAAATCTCCAGCAAAGTAGACGTGTCACATTACTTAGACACAAAGTGGGTGTAGGTGCTGTTTATTTAAAAGTGCTGTAGTGCAGTATTTACATAGTCAAGGTCTGTGACCCCATTAGTGTAAAGCATTCTATTGTGACTCAACACAAGTGCAAGGTTGAGGGACATGTCATCGGACATGCTGTGATTAAGTGTTATTCAGTGCAGAGGAACATGAATTGCCAATGGAGTAGTGAGAGACAATTGCAGTCCATAGTGGAAAGGTTAATAGTATGTAGGTGAAGAGTGCATCTCACCAACTGAAGCAACACTGCAATGTTGTCAAGCACAGGACAAAGGAAAATCAGTGCCCATGTGGCATGGCCTGGTGCTACCGGGTTCTCCTATGCGGGGGAAGATGATCTGTTCCACATCTTCATCCTCTGATGTGTGTGTTGTCTCCTCTGCCCTTGATGGTGGTGCTGGTGGGTCTGAGGGGGCAACAGACACTTCAGTGGTTCGAGAAGTGGACACCAAATTCCCAGCAGCTACCAACTGTGGGACTACATATGGCATAACTGCAGCAAGGAGTAGCTGCTGAATATTGAGTATGGCAGCAACATCCCTGTGGTAGGCAGCCAAGTCTGCCCTGAGGGAGCCTAGTTCCTGGTGCATGGAGTCCAGCTTGTTGTCATGCATGTAGCAGCAAGATTGGGAGGGCAGGTGTTGTGGCAACTCCCTCACAGCAGTGGTTAGGTCCCTCACACACTGTTGGACTCCTTGCAGTAGGGAATGTGTGAGTTGTATGGCTGCTGTCTGTTCTGGGGATGTCATCATGCACATGCGCATCCGCTCAAGGCTGGCTGCCATATTTTGCATCCCCACCTGCCCCTCCTTGGCCAGCTCCCACTGTACTCACACTACTGTCCTCTCAAAGGTGGCCCCTGTGTCATCGGAGTCCTCAGCTGTGTTTGAGTTGGCAGGTAGTACTATTGGGGTGGTGGGTGGGTCCTCTGGGATGGCCACTACATGTATGCTCCTCCTTGCGACAGGAGGTAGTGTCTGAAGAGTTCTCAGGACATCTTGGAGGGTATTCTAGCTGATGGTTGTCAGCTGGTCATCCAGGTTATCAGGGTAGTCCAGGACAGACAGATCCACAGGAGAGCCAATGTCCTCTGCAATGAGATATTGTACCAATTAGTGTGTCTGTGTTGTGGCAGTTGTAATGTGACGTCACTGACTTCCTATTGGTGGTACATTGTCATGTTGGTTCCCATGCATTGTTCCTGTCATTAATGTTGGCAGTCTCTCAGCCCTATGTCCCACCTGCTTGTCACATGTGGTGTGGGCAGTTTGGGCAATTGTCTGCATCACATCTTCTAGGTGTGGGTTCTGTCCAAATTGTGGCTTGCCACCTTTTTGTCCTCATCAACCCTCCCTCTGCTTCCATTAGCATGGTGAGAACTTGCAATGATTGTCGGTGTGCTGATGCCACAGCACCACACATAACAATATGGCCCTGTCCCAGTCTGTCATTTTTCACACACACCTATGAAGTGCTGAGACCTAGCACCATACCATGTATGGCATTTCGATGAGACAATGCAGGTGTTACCATTGGTAGTTTCTTGTGATGATCATTGCGTATGTGTGCTACATTGCATTGCACTGATGGGCCTGGCAGAGTTCCATTTCCTCTTGTGAATGTGCAGGTCTATTTTCCTTCTTACACACATATGTCCTCCCCCTCCATGCAGTTGTCTTAGCATTATGACACCTGAGATGTTGCATGGTGGCATTGAAGCTATGGTGACACAGGCACAGGGGTAAAGCCAGGAATGGGCAGGATGGGTATGAGATTACTGCTGTGTACATCATTATGTATGTGACAGTGCCTGATGGTTATTGAGTCTATGGACATGAGCAGTTGACAGGAGTTGCATTTGGATAGGGATTGATGGGGATTGATCACACAGTCATACTGAACCCTCATTTTGAGTGTGTTTGTGCCATGGGCACCTAACTGCCATTTCCTAATTGACCAGCACACAGCACAGGTAGTAGTGGCAACTGTTGTCAATGGTAAATGCCGCTTGAGCTAATTGTCTGAGACTGGGCATTGTCCTCTAGTTTACATTGTGACAATACCAGCTGTCTTGTGACACCAGACCAGTTTTATGTTCTACACTACCCTCCTGCTCTGCTTCAGCATTTCCAGCAGCCTTGGCATGGTGGTGTACCCACATGCAAAGGTTGTTGGTTTTGTGTTGTGCTGCGGCCCTGGATGTCCCTGCACAGCCCATGGACAGGGAGTCCTGTGCCGGTCCCGTTTGCCCTTTCCACTGCCTGATTTGCAGGGCTGACATGCATTGTGTAGTAGGTATGTGCCTCCCCCTTCTTGCACTTGACATTTAGGCATTTTGGTCCCCCATGCAACTTACCCTGCATATGTGTTGTTTACTGGTAGTCTGTGCTATCCTGTTCTGCGATACCAGTGACGATTGCCTCTGGGATGATGGCTGCAACCATCTCTTCCATCTCGTCCAAGTCCTCTTGTGGTGCTGGACTCCCACCTCCGGTCTGAAGTGCTGCCTTCCTGTTCCTTGACATTTTTTCCTTTGTCCTGCTTGCAGTCAAGCCAGCGTTTCTTGCACTCAGTGACAGTTCTCCTGACCTCTGCCACACTGTTTATCTTGTCCACAAGCTGTTGCCAAATTGACTCTCTCCTCCCAATAGACAATTTAGAGGTGATAAAGAGTTGATGCTGGTCCTCCATCACCTCTCTCACCAAAAATTCAGGCTCCTCTACGCTGAAACGTCACTTCCTCGTCTTGTTGTCTCTCCCCTGGGTCTTGTCTGTGTCCTCCTGGCTGGTTCCTGGATGTCTGGAGTCTCACTGGGGTCTCTCCTGACCTCTGGGATCCATTTTAGGGCTCCTTAGCACTATTTGCTCCATTTGTGTCGCTTTGTGATGCTATTACAGGAACAAATGGCATATATCCGTTTTGCTATGTTTTTCCATGAAGTAAACCGGATTAGAGTAATTTTTCCTGCGTTAACGTCATTTTGCCTTACAACAAGGCGCAATGGTTAGCGTCAGGAAAAATGACTTTTACCTATTCTTAGCACCACCCAGCGTCAAAGTATAAATTTAACGCACGGTGGCGTTAAGAAATGGCGCTAGCCAGCGCTAAAATTTTGGCACAAAACTACGTTAGCGCAGTTTTGTGTCAAAAAGTATAAAACTGTCCCTTTGTCTCCTAAGTTAAGCCTTGTTGGTCGTTGCCAAACTACCAAGGGTTGAGCTGGGGTTAACTCATTGAGACCTAACTGAACCTAGTGGGGGATCGTGGCCTATTGCTAAGTGTAGGTACTTACGTGCCCATACGAATAATCCAATTTCCAAAAGTAGATTCAATCTTGTTTCTAGATTGTTATGAAATTATAGCCCTGCAGGAAATATGGGCTGAGATGAGTCATGTGATGCCAGGTTACATAGAGTTCTGGAAACCTGCCCTTACAGAGCACAAAAGAAAACTGAAGACCCAGAGGTGGGCTATCCTTATATATTGCAATTAACCTAAAAGGGCGCATCATCCCAGTCACATTGGCGGAGAATTGGCTGCAAGGTATTAATATACGTAACTGGACTTCAAAGAAAGTTTTCTTCTTGTTAGATGTTTACAATAATCCAGGCTCAAAGGAAAAGAGGGGAAAGTTGGACTGTTTGACACAAGTTATGGGTGATTTATTTAATGATCACCCTCAGGTTGATTGTGTAATAAAAGGGGAATTTTACACAAACGTTTTCAAGACTCCTCCGAGGTCCTTGAGGGCCTGACCTAGGTAAGTACATGCTTGTTCCTGAACAATGTAAGCCAGGAGGCTGTCCCCATATTCTGCTGGGTGAATACATGATCTTGCAGTTAAATAGCATGGGACTTAAAGTATCGAACGGCCGCTTGCAGCAAGATATGCCCCTTAACTGGACGAGATCGGATGGTTGAACCTGCTTCTTTCTAGACTATACCATATGTAATGTTGAATTATTCCCTTTCATCGAAAAATCCCTTATTGTCCCATAGGCAGAAAGTGATCACTGCCCTCAGATCACTGTCATAAGTTCCACCTTACAATACCAATCTGTGGCAAGGGCCGTAGGTGGAGGGTCATGCATTGAGACCATAAATCGTATAAAATGGCATACCTCTTGCCTGGGTGAAGTAATGGCAGAATATGTGGAACATCTAGACATGGTTGGTATTAGCAGTGCATCCCCAATTGTGACCTGGAATGGTCTCGTCGCTCGTCTGTGGACAAGATTTCAACATCCAATTAATCAATCCGCCCTACCCAATCAATCCATCACCTCAAGCTCAATCAGGGATTTAAAGAGAGCCCCTAATAGAGCTGCCAGGGCAAGTCACAAGCACCCAGGATTAAAGTTCCTACTCATTCAAGCAAGCAAGAAGGCCTATAGGCAGGCCATCTACGAAGAAAAGTGCAATTGCTTAGTTCTTTTTTGGACTAGGCTTATATGTGCCAGTATGGACTCCAATTTGAGGAACTTTTGGGATCTAATCAATAAACAAGTGAGTGGGTCAGCGAGGTTGGTCTGTGCAAACATCAAGGAAGGAGAGTAAGCATTTTACTTGACTGATCATTTTTTTTGCAAGCAAGTTAGAAGACAATCCATCATATAAGGGAGTGCAGAGCTCACCTGCATTTACAATTAACTCTTCGTCCTTAGTTACTAGCCTGCCCGTAGCCCCAGGCTGGGGCTGTGTCACCTCTTTTGCACCATCTACGGTATATTATATCTAAAATAAAAACAGATGAGGCACCAGGCCCTAATGGTTTGCCATAAGTGCTGTTTGAACACGATGTAACCATCTGGACTGGCTAGATTACCAATTATATTCAATTTCTGCTTGTGGAGTTCTAGAATCCCTGAGTCATGGCATGGCACTATAATCCATCCTCTCCACAAAGGAGGCCCAAGGTCTGACCCAAACAACTACAGGTTAACAGCGCTTCTTGACAACAAGGCTAACTATTATGCTAGCATACTCTTAGAGGACCTGCGGTCATGGGCTGAACTGAAGAGGCTAATTCCAATGCATCAAACTGGGTTCATTCCTGGATCTGGAACACTAACTAATTTAATGGGGCTACCAGTTTTGATGAACAAGGCAATTACATCATGCTCCAAGCTGCACTGCTGCTTCGTGGACTTTAAGGCAGCATTTGATCAGGTCCCAATGTGAATTCTGGAGGCCAAATTACAAAAATGGGGGATCCACACAAGCTTCTGGAGGTAATAATTGAGCTGAAAACTGACATCTGGGTTTGCATCACACTGGGAGACAGTGTCTCCCTTTCCAGGAAAATTCCTACATCTTGTGGTGTGAAACAGGGATGTGTGCGAGCTCTCCTAGTTTTTAAATTGTTCCTTGTGGATCTGTCAACGCTACTTGATGCCACCAACTGTCACCCCTCCCCCAAGATTGGCGGCTCACAGATTAGCAACCTGCCAAATGCCTGTCTATGTTTAGTCACACAAGGGTAGGTCTTCAGCAGCTGCTCAGCCAGTTATTCTCCTACCCGACTTCCTATAGCTTGGAGATTAAGTTAAAGAAAACAAAGGTTGTTACTTTCAGCAGAAAAAAAGTATTTGGGAAGCGGCTGGTTCTACAACAGCAGTAAAATCATCTCTTGATGATCCTACAAGTAATTAGGGATCCATATTGATGCAAGGCAGTGGAGCAGTCAAAAGAGGTTGAAATCAAGGCCCTGGCTTTGCAGGTGCCCCTCTCAAAACTATCCAAATCCTTTTGGGACCCTAGCCTTTCTCCTCTGTTGGAAGCCATGAGAGCTCAGGTTGCTCAATCACTAACCTATGCTTCGGAAATTCAGATGGGTGGGGACAGCTGCATGTTGAACAACTTAGTCACTAAGATCTATAAGAGGGTCTTCCGGTTGCCGAAACTTTCATCTACCGCTCAGATGAGACTTGAATTTGGCATCCTGGACCAGCAGGCAGCTGGCATGGTGCTTATCTTAAGCTGTGCTATAAGCTACAGTGGGTGAAAGCTGGCAGCTTGGAGTCTCTACTATGGTCTGAAATCAGCTCTAGTGGGACAAAGCTATCACATAGTCGTTTTTTAAAGGTTGCCAGTTGCTATTGCACATGGAAAATCTTTGGTCCAGTAATTTGAGCCATTTAACATTCAAATTAGACATCAAGAAAGGTTTTCAGGTATGGTCATTCCTTTCAGATAGAGCCCTCCTTGCTAAGTGGAGGCACACCTGCGCAGTTCTTAACACTTTCCACTTAGCTGCCCCAGCCACCTTCCTCACGTCTACTTATAACATTCACCTAAAGAAAAAATGCATGTCCCTCAGGTTAGGAGATTGAACTTTTTTGAAGTATCTTTCTAGCTGGCTGCAGCCCGGGACAGGTTTAACTTGCAGGGGTTGCAGCAGCTGGTGTTGTGTGCCTTTGCACAGCATTATTGGAAGAAAGTAGATCCAGGCTGTGGGGAGAGTGGACCAAGCTTGGCCTTCGCACATGCCGACTAGCAATAATTGTGTCTTTAAGCCTTGATAATATGATGCTGTTGACTTAGTTTATCATCACAATGCTGAACAGGTTTAACTTTATGGGGGGCTCATAATCAATCAAATATTTGTAGAGAGCGACTTATCCCCAAAGGGTCTCAAGGTGCTGAAGGGGAATGCGGGTCAGTTGAAGAGCCAGGTCGTGAGGTCTTTCCTGAACTGAGCAAGCGGGGGATGTGCTTGTGATTTCTGAAAGCCATAAGACCATGAGCACTGTGAGCACCGGCTGGTGGCTTGTATAGAATTTCCTTGCTCTTGCTTCATGCCTGGCATAAAATACAGCTGACTCCTATGCTATATAAAGCTTGAATCTATCTTCTAATGTTAGTGTTTTGCTTCCTTTTAGCTGCAGGTACACCTGCATTAAGCACACTAACACTCTGGGACCCACGTTGCTGCTCTTAATAATTATTCTGTGCTATATATTTTATACGCTTGCTTCAACAAATGGGATGTAACATCAAGTTTAGGCCTTCTCAATGTAGCTAATGTCCTGCAGTTTTACCATGGTCATAATTGCTATGCATGCCAGTGTTTCTGGGACTGAGATATTACCGATATCAAGTAACCCTTGCTGACATTCACTGAAACATTAGCTTTAAAGTTTTGTATATGCACCTGCTTTGAGTGTTTTAGATGTCATTGTAAATGTAATTGTAATGGATTTTCATACCTGCACAAATAAATCACTACTAATACCATGGCAAAAATACAGAAACAGAACATCAAAATGTGAAATATACACACAGATTCCGACTATATTGAGAACTCAATCTGACCTGCGCTGGCTAAATCTCTGTTGTAGTCTGGCTGCAGTCTGGCTAATCTTTGGATGTGTAACGTCTTCTCTCCGTCAAGAAGGTTCATCCGTCTGCAGGGAGAGCTGAGCTGGACTCCAAGCCGGTTTCCATGGAAATAAACTACCTCTTCTTAGGGCCTTAGGCTCGCACAGATCAGTCACACTAGCTCTGGCTTCGCTCGTTTTGCAATGAGATCAAAGTGCAGACTTGTCATCTAGGGTTTAGCTCCTCGAGAAATGAAGAGGAGCTAAACAAGCATCACATTACATTTTGGTGCAGTGATGTGAACACACACACTATAATGCGATATATTAACCCTAGATGCGCAGCACTTGGCAGTGCTGTTTGCTCCACATAGTGCAGATGCTGAGAGACTGACACTGAGTAAAATGTGATCTCTACAGTTTTTGGGAATACATCAGCATACAGGTTGTGTTCTATCACATGGTGCCCAAATACAGAAGTAGGTTTTGTTATAATATCACATTCGTAATTACCTGGGCCATGCACTTCACCCTCAAACACCAGTCCTCCCCTCAAATAGGAGCAATTAAATCCATGCTCAATGTTTTCAGTACGACACCTCCGACTCTAAATCTTCAGGATCACATGGTGGCAACACATCACATTTTTACCAAACTATACCAAATCCGATGCACAGCCCCCATAAAGGGTGATGGGGATACAATCAAGTGTGCGTAAACTGTTTTCGGTATAGCAAGCATGAAGGAAAAATCAAGCAGCAAGTGGTGTAAATTCGCACCCAAACGACTTAGAAATTTCCATCCACCCCCTTCCATACACATAAAGGTACTCACAGTGTGGTGATTGGATCAAGTTTAGGCAAACGTATTTAATATGGCATACGTAGTAATAAACATCAAGAAGAAAATAAATTACTATCGTGCAAATTGATTTTGCAAAACGAACGGCAATTGGCACCCGGGCTAACGAGCTGGGATTGTTAAAATGGGCGTTGATTTGCAGACGTGCCCACTCTTTCCTGCACCCATGGACTTGCTTTAAGAAGGGCACTCTTGGCATTGTGCGCCCATTCTAACCGCAGATTTGATCCCGGAGATGTCGATTCAAATTTCGTTGCCTTTATTAGACACTGGATAAAGGATAAAGACGATGCTGAGCACAGGTCACCCTGCACTCTGGGTCAGAAGTAACTCTCCATCAGAAAAAAATACCTTGCTAACAATATCTTTTAGGCACAATATATTGAAATGGTGAAATGTGTACTATTTGGAAGTGCGTTTCCATCCATTCTGATTTAATTACGTTCCTGCTCAGGTGTTTATCAGCGTACGTGCATGCATCTACCTCACTACAAATCATCAATTTATCCGTTATCTAGGTTCTCGAGAATAAAGAAAATATCACACGTGGCTTCGGAATGATGCAGTTAGACAACAGAAGCCTTGCTTCATGAACTAGTGTAACCGAGTAAGCCCACGTGGGAGATAAAAGCTCATCATTGTCATCTCCTTTGATAAACAAGCTCCAAGATTAAATCCAGTCTAGGATAACTCAACATTCTATCCCTTGAAGGTCTGTAAATTCAGTATTATTGCACTGAGCAACAGTAACGGCTTCTATTTACAGTAACACCTATTCACATGGCTAGGCCATCTTTCTTCTCTTTCTTCATTTTTTCTTGGAGGAATAGTTTTTTCTGGACCATGTCAATACTCGCTTCCTCTCCAAGGCTCGGATGATGTATCCAAAATGGTCACATACTCAACAGATGGTAGGATGCTCTTCTAGTAGAAAAGGTTTTCTACGTCATAGTAAAACACTACTGAACAATTCACACTAGACATTCATCGCATACTCCACAATCTCTATTTTCCCTTTATGCTCTTTACCTTTCCCCTAAAATATTTACTGTAGAATTATTTTTTGTCAACAGTCATTTGTAAATCATCTCCATCCTTGCTGTACCTTTTATATAATGTTGCTGTACTCCCCTTTCTTTCATACCTCTTCCTCCATGCACTGTTCTACATCACTTTGAATTTCTCTTTCTTGGATATCAGAAGTGTATTTCCACTGGTCTTTCTACTCCTCTTTTCCTCTAACAATGCAACCATATTCGTGTATTCCTTCTCCATATTCCCCTTGTGCCCATTGTATTATCCCCTATCAAGTTTTTTCCCTTTTCTGCTGCATGTTCCTCTTTCCTATATGCACATTCTCCTCATTGCACTCGGCTTGCATCTACCGAGAGCGATGGGGTGAGCAAATAGGTGAAGGTGAGTGCATGCATTTGTGCACCACAGGGAAAGGGGGGAACATAAAATATATAAAATCAAAAATAACTTACCTTGTTATCAAGTTGCTGATGGACATGTGCTCCTCACTTCGATTTCCTTCTTCGATCAAGCCTCCATCCCAGGCCACATCCAACTCCCTTGGCGTCGCTCTAATGCTGTTAACCAGCATGAGAGAAGTGCCAGGATTGGAGAAAGAAGCTTTTCTTGGTGCTCCTAAGGGCACTGGAGGACTGTGCTAGTTCTCAACCATGTTTTTTAAGAAAGCTGGGTTGAGAGGTTAAAAGTGACCGTGTCTGGTTGGCCATCATAAGACAGCCGGTCAAAGTGACATGCACACTTTAAACAAGTGCAAAAGCACCCCACCACTCCTCCCTGCTGCTCGCACTCAGCTAGCCCCGTCCTGTTCGGTTTCGGGACAGGTGACATACAATTAAATGGTAATGAATTAACCTTATCACCATTTTATTTTCCATCTCTGGGCAGCCTTGGGGGCATTTTTCCCAGTGGGATGACGCACCTCAGCCATAATGGAGGAACCTGCCCTTCTCCCTTTGAGTTCTCTTCTTATTTGTTCTTAGCGCTGTCATTTTGTAATATTTTTCTTTAAGGCTCCCTTTCTTAATGCTAATTTTCAACATGATTCAATATTTCATAACTATTGCTATTATAAAGTTTTGCACAAATGGAACTTTAGCATTGACTTATCCTTGTTGTTTTGGAGTTTAAGTAATACCTTATGCAGTGGCAAGTGAGGATATTTTGCTTGCATAGTTGGTGTCTTTTCAGCATGATTCGCACTGCACACTAAAACATTATATTTTGTCAAATGCCTTTTAGGTATTTCAGTTGGTTGTTTAAATGATCCGCAAAATGGCGACTACCTTAGATTGTATTCTGACAGATAAAATATGGCATATGCTCCCTCAAGCAGTGCTCATACAGTGTGCTTGCTGTCATTTTAACTAAAAATACATCTGGTACAATAGAGAACGGAACATCCTTAGGGGGACAGAGAACTCTGTGTTTGCAGGGGTTTCTGTTTCCATTCGGTTAATGAGACAGTCAAGCTAGAAGGCAAGAAAATGCAGTTTATGAAGAGAGATCTTTTGAACATTTTTCTGTATTGACGTTTATTTGTTGTACGGTACCTCACATCTCATACTCTTGGCAGTCAGGTAAAGCAAGTTCCTTTTAATTATACTTTCTGTTTCAGGTTCCTAGACTCAGTATTGTCAATTTGACTTTAGATAACTCTATCTTTTGCTTGGGCAGAGCTGAAAATAAAAGTGATTGTTGAGATAGATTCAGCTAAAAAATTATAAACACCTACGTGTCAGATTAGATGTTGTTACTCGCACTCGCAGTGCGCTGCCATATTCCTTTTGACAGCAGCGTGTAGTTTGTAAGGATTCTGTGACTTGACTTAACAGGGATCTTTCAGCACTGAATTGATCAGGACATTGTAAGAGATTCCCTGCTCCTGTATCTAAAGAATTATAGAGCAGACCGACACTATAGCTGGTGAACGTTGATGTTGTTTGCAACAAACTTAAGCAGGGACCTCAAGTTTCACTAGTCACAAGCAAAATTGGAGGTCAGGTTGAGCACTCGCACCAGCTTAAAATTTCACATGGAGATGAGGACTAAAATCAGAACTCAAAATATGGCTTTGGCCACACAATATGGTCCCAGGATATTGCTGTCGTAATATCTTCTGACATAAATATTGTGTCCCAATAAGCGCTTACTGAAATATCGCCCCCTGTTGGTGTGGATATGAGGGAATCTGCTCCCATTAGCACAATATTTTTGTAAACAATATTTTGGGTACCATATTTATGCCAGATAGTATTTCTGTAGATGATATTCTGACTTTCTGCTGGGTCACCCCCAGACTGTTTGCCTTCCTCTGTCTCTTTTTCTGACCTCATTTTTGCTAGCTTTAGGGCTCTGCGCACTTTAGCACTGCTATTCAGTGCTAAAGTGCATATGCTCTCTCCTTAAAACATGGTAACATTGGCTCATATCCAATTGGCATATTTAATTTACTTGTAAGTCCCTAGTCAAGTGCACTACATGTGTCCAGGGCCTGTAAATTAAATGCTACTAGTTGTGCCACCCACATAAGTAGCCCCCTAACCATGTCTCAGGCCTGCCTCTGCAGTGCCTGTGTGTGGAGTTTTACTGCCACTTCGACTTGTCATTTAAAAGTACTTGCCAACCCTTAAACTCCTTTTTTTCTACATATAAGTGACCCCTAAGATAGGACCTTGGTAGCCCATAAGGTAGGCTGCTATGTAGGTAAAAGACAGGACATGAACCTGTGTGTTCTAGATGTCCCGGTAGTGTAAAACTCCTAAATTAGTTTTTACACTGCTGTGAGGCCTGCTCCTTTCATAGGATAGCATTGGGGCTACCTTCATATACTGTTTGAGTGGTAGAGCCTGATCTGAAAGGAGTAACCAGGTCATATTTAGTATGGCCAGAATGGTGATACAACATCCTGCTTAATGGTGAAGTTGGATCTTATATTACTATTTTAGAAATGTTCCTTTTAGAAAGTGAGCATTTCTCTACACGTGAATCCTTCTGTGCCTTCCAATCCACATCTGGCTAGGTTTATTTGACAGCTCCCTTGTGCATTCACTCAGACACACCCCAAACACAGGTTACTCAGCCTCACTTGCTTACATCTGCATTTTGAATGGGTCTTCCTGGGCTGGGAGGGTGGAGGGCTTGACACTCACATGTCAAAGGACAGTAGCCTGCCCTCACACAAAGGACTGTCACACACCCTGCTGGGACCCTGACAGACAGAATGGAACTGAAAGGGGACCTTGCGCACTTCTAAGCCACTCTTTGAAGTCTCCCCCACTTCAAAGGCATATTTGGGTATTTAAGCAGGGTCTCTGATCCTACCAACTTAGACACTTCTGAGGTAGACACTCTACCTGACAAGACACTTCCTGGAGAAGAGAACCTAAACCAGAACATGCATCCTGCCAAGAAGAACTGCCTTGGTGCCAAAAGGACTCACCTGACTGCTTTCTGTGAAGTACTGCTGCCTTGCTGTTGCCCTGCTGCCTTGCTGCTCTCTGGCAGTGGTGAGAAGTGCTCTCCAATGGCTTGGATAGAGCTTGCCTCCTGTTCCCTGAAGTCTCAGGACCAAAAAGACTTCATCTCTACAAGAAGGACTCCGTGTGCAGCAAAAACCGACACACCACCTGCCAGAAACGAAGCACAGCCTGCATGTAGTGGAAAATTCACTGCAGGCCGAACCGGAACGACGCAGCCCAACTTTGCAATGAGGATATTGATGCAGTGCCAGCGTAGCAACCAGAAATTCGATGCACAGCTCACTGGATTGGCGAGCAGCCGAGCCGGAACGACACAGCCTGACTTCCAGAGAGAAATTGACGGAGCGCCTGCTGTGGAGTAGAAATTTCCATGCAACACCCACCAGATCGGCGCAGCCCCTGTGACTACATCCTGTCAGTGCCGGAAATCCACGCCTCGTCCCCAGGGCATCTGAAAACCACGCAACCCGAAGAGGATCTAGGACCGAGTGCCGGAAATCGACGCACAGCCGTCCCTGCATGAAAACTAAACAACACATCGTCGTGTGCAGCCCGAGAAATCGATGCACGTGTCCCTGTTTTCCACGCATCTCCTCCTCTGCAATTCTTTGTGGAGATTTTGAACGCAAACCATGTACTTTTTGCTTGAAAGAGACATTTTACGCTTTTAAAAGACAAAAGACACTTTATATCACTTTTACAGTGATATCTCAACATATACTTATTATATACTTTTCTAAACACTGTGTGGTATATTTTTGTGGTGCTATAATGTGTTATTGCATGATATATTTCACAAATACTTTAAACATTGCCTTCAAAGTTAAGCCTGACTGCTCCGTGCCAAGCTACTAGAGGGTGGGCACAGGATAATTTGGATTGTGTGTGACTTACCCCTACAGTGAGGGTCCTTGCTTGGACAGGGGGTGACCTGACTGCTAACCAAAGGCCCCATTTCTAACAATGGGCACTTACCAAACATATGCGCCATGTTCTGTTGATGCTACATTTACAAACTTCAGGCCAAATTTATGAAAAGTGGTGCTGCATCCAATGCAGCGTGACTTTTCTGCAACACCCTGCACCCTCCTAACTCCACCATACGTGTACCATACTTAAAATATGGCACACCATGGCGATAGTTCGAACAATAGCATCAATATTTTTGATGCTATTGTGGTACTTTGATACACTAGCATCAAAAATGTTGATGCTAGTGAAGCAAAGTGCAAAGTGCAAGGAGGTCTGTTAATCTAAATGGGTGCTTCGTTTTAATGCCTACTGTGAGCAGGTGTTGAAAATGACAGAAAAAATGGTGCAGTGAAATCTTGTAAATTTCACTGGACATTTTTTCATGCCTCCCAATGGGGGAACGTCCCCCTTGCATACATTGTGCCTGGTGCAGGCATAATGTGGCACAAGGGGGTTACAAAGTGGTGCAATGCATGCATTGCACCATTTGTTGCTATGACACGGGGATAAGGACACAAAAAAATTATGCTAAGGTGGCGCAAGGGGCTCTTAAATCTGCCCCTTCATCTGGACACATGCTCCTATTATCCAATCAGTGCATTGTTTTGTGTATATATTTTACTGGAGAGGAAGGGTGTTATTTTTTTAATTTTACATTTATTTTGAGGATTTTGTCATGTTAGCAATGTGATCAATGTCAAATGTTGTCTGACATTACTTACTTTGATGTCATTAGTATACTAATTATGTCTCACCCCTACATACTCGGAAAATTTGAAACATCTGGTTCAGCACACACAGCATTGGTTTGTTACGGAAAAATGCATGTTTTTGTAGCAGAAACTCTGTAAACTCAGCCTCCTTGAACACTCAATCGCAGACAAAGCTCATCTCAGCTTCAATCCTGTTTGTTTCAACAGAGGCATGTGCACAATAGATTTTGTAATAACGATGCATATTTCTTTTACATGGGACCGCAGCTGAGAAAACCAGTCAGGGAGCAGTAAGGTAAAACTGATTTATTCTTCAAATTGGTGCCAAGGGACAATAAAGACAGCATAGGTAAGTCTTATTGCACCAACAGTGCGCTTCTCAAAATGTCTCTTCCGTTATTCTCTTTCTTTATTGTACAGTATATTACATTCAATTCACTTTGCAGTCGGGGCACATGAGGATTGTTTTGAAGGATGCTTACTTTCGCAGACTTCCACGTGCAGTGAGGAGACTTTACCTATCATAAATCTGTCACCTGTCTCCTGGGGCTCCGGAATACAAGTGATTGCTGCCACAGTTCCAGCTGGGATGAGGGAAACTGATAACTGTTAAAGTATTCATTTTCTTGCAAAAGATACAGACTCCAAAGCTTCCATCAATTATTGTAGTAGAATATTTTGACTTTGTTCCATCTCATCTCGATAGAGCATCTGAAAACTTTCTCTGCTAGTTAATGATTTCAGTTTTCAGGCATATGAGAAATCCAAACGCCATCCTTTTATGTATTGGAATCTATTCCAACTCTTCACTATTATAAAAAAACAACCCCTGCGTGTTGGTTGATACTTGAGCACACAAATCAGGAAGAAACACACACTGAATTTTAATTTAAACCAAGCACTTTTTTCCCGCATCTTCTGCCACTCCATTTTATCTTACTTTGCTACCATCTTGGTAATCGTCTTAAAATCCTGAAGTGACCCTACTGTGGACTATTTATGACATGCAAGACTACGAGTCCCACACTGCTCTAGGCCACAGTAGGCGGCCGTTTCACTGCACCAGCTGCTCCTAATCACCTTGCCAGCAGCGCTATATAGCGCTAGGAGGACAACACAGCGTGGGCCACACCTGGGCCAAGGGCGGGCCCATCCATGCCCGTTGGAGACAGAAGGAGGCTGGGCCACCCCTTTAACATCCATCATGAAGAACTTGGCAAATCGAGAGGGGGCGCATTGTATCCCATAGCAGTCCAGGCAGCAGGGGAAGCTGCATACCGCCTCCTACGGCGACCAGAGGTGCACTGAATGATCTCCACTTCCGGCAGTTGAGGGCCACAGAAGGGGCTGGGCTGGGCCTATTTATTCGATCCTTATTTGCAATCTCATGAGCAGTGGAAAGTTTGCTAGGAGATAAATGCTTGAGCCTCTGGTTGGTGCTTGCTGGGGCCCCTTACTTTAATCTCTCAGCATGCCTAGATCTGAGACATCTTGTCATAAGACAACTACAAGATCGCCCCAGGGCCTACGAACTCTATAGGTCAAGTAGGTCCCTGCAAGTCGAGTATGGACAAATTTATAGTAAGGGCTGTGTGGATAATCGATAAGGAAAATAAGCTGGCAGAGTGTCGGCTTTCTGTTTCCTCCCTATGTTCCCCGCCCCTGGGGTGTTAGGGGCCTCATTAATAGGAGCTTCTAATAATGAAGAGCTGGTTGGGAGGGGAGGTAGTAGTGAGGTGATGCCCTGTGATGATCCTGTGGCAGTTGGGATTCAGGGGGACGTGGACAAACCAGATCAGGCTCAGAGGCTTGAGTATGATCCCCTCGAGTTTGACGCCCTGGATTACCACAAATAATACAGGTTAATGAGCTGGTAACAAGAGAGAAGAGGACACGACCAGGTCCTGAAAGCAATCATAATTGCTTAAGCTGTGGTAGTCTCTTGTTGGCAGCCCAACGCTCTATTCCGTCCAAAAAGGAGGGGGCATCCCAATGCTCCATCCATTCTAAAAAAGATGGGTCAGGTAATTGGAAGTGGCAGGGAAGAGGGCAGGCTCAGGGGGAGATGTTTGTACAGATGGAAGAAAAAGTATGTAGCATCCTTGACCTAAAATTGCAGCCTCTAATTGAGCATCTCAACTCGATAGAGGGTATGATTAAACGATTTGAGTTTAGCCATGACAACAGAGATCCCTTTACCAAGCCTAGGGAGGTTGTTGCAGGACCCATGAGCCATGTAGAATCCCTGACACCCAGTGAGCATGCCTGAGCAGAGAGGAGTCATTGATCCACCAAACAACAAGTAAAGGAAGAGGTCCACATTATTTAATGAACCCCCTAAGGAACTTTTCCATCTCCCAAGTAGTGGACACCGATGAGGAAGGGGTAGGAGACCGTGGCAGTGGATCTGAGGAGCTGGGTTTGTGTGTTTGCGTACTGACACCTCTGATATACGACCTAGCATTCCTCCGGAGTGTACCCCCTACCTTATCATCCTAGAGTATGTTCCTCGGTTACCTAGAGGAACAAGTGAGTCGCATAACTCATTACTAAATAAAGTTGCGCACTGGTTACAGAGACAGTTGGGCTGGCCACAGGTCCTCTGTGAGGAATTTCTCACTACCCGAAGGGTGGTGTGGGTGGGTCCTATGCTAAAAGCTTGACAAGGGAGACTGTATAATTGTGAACCTCAAGTCACCTAGCAGTGTTCAATCCCTGTTAGATATGATTGGTGCTAAAAACCAAGTGAAGGGGGCTATTAGAGTGTTACCGCTGTTTTTTTTTATCCCCCAGTAGCAAGGGGTTTTGGTGATATACTATCTGACCAACATCGATCACTGCAAACTGGGGGTATACAACATACTACTTTTAACCTCTTGGGTGCCCTGGACGTAACAGTTACGTCCTGGGCAGCACCTCTCGGGTGCCCAGGATGTAACCGTTATGTCCAAGTAGGGGCACTCGGGGGAAGAGCTAGTGCTCCCCCGGGGGTCTCGCAGCCTCCTCCCCTAGGTAGGGATGGAAGGGGAATCGCTTCCCATTCCACCCCCCCTCACCTCTCTGTGGTCTCTGATGACATCAGCGCACAATCGCGTGCTGACCTCATCAGAGGCCGACACCTCCGCGCTGGATCGGAGGAGAAATGCAAAGGCATTTCTCCTCTGATCACGTGGAGGGTCTAAGAGAGCCTCATAGGAAAGGAAAGGCCTTTCCTTCTATTTGATGTATTTCTCAGCATTTCTGCTGCCCGATCACAATGGGATTGTGTCTAGTGGGATATTTAAAAAAAAAAAAATTATTTAAATTTATATATAAGGGGAGCGGCCCCTTGGGCAAGGGCCTCTCCCCAGGGGAGCAAAACATTTTAAAGCCATTTCTGAGGCAGATCGGCTTATTTTTATTAGATCGATCTGCCTCCGGGGGGGCAGAAACCACTTAGGCACCAGGGTTTGGTGTGTGTGTATGTGTGTGTTTTGTTTGTGGAGCAGCCCCTTGGGCAAGGGTCGCTCCCCATGGGGGCACATTACTGTTTGCCACATCTGCCCCCCCTTGGGGGCAGATCGGCCTAAGAAAGCCTTCCAGAGACCAGGGAAGATTTTTTTGTTTCAAAATAAGAGGGTGGGGGTATGGTCATATCCCCACCCCAAATAGATGGGGCCAAAGTTGTTCTGCCCACCAGTTGGCAGATGGGGCAATTACCCCCCTATCTACACCCCGGGGGGCAGAAAGTCTACTAGATGCCAGGGAATAAAAAAAAAACAAATAGTGGGGTGGTGGCTAACAACCAGTATGGGCCTGGTTATGCCCCCATCCCAACTGAAGGGGGTAACAGTCTTTCAGCTCTCCCCCGCACACTAAAGCATCTTATCCCATGGCAAGCAAGAGGGAGGACATTTGATTATTTTGGGTTTTGGTTTTACATCATGAGAGCTTGGCTAACTCTCAAAATTGTCCCACTTGGAATGGTGAGGGCTGCACATTTTGGACTTTGGGACTCTGCCATGTAGAAAAGTTCCCAAGACCTAGACACATCTGAAAATTAAACATCTGGGTGAATCCAGGGTGTTGTGCTTCACATGCACCCTGCACAATTGTCTTACCCGCAATGCCCTGCAAACCTCCAACTTTGTTGTAAATCACACATTTTTCCCACAGTTTTGTGATGGAATCTTCCGGAATCTGTAGGAATCCACAAAATTCATACCACCCAGCATTGTCTCATCTATACTGATAAAAATTCTTCCCCACTTGTCAACCTAAAAATGTATTTTTTTTGAACTGCCCTTTTGGACCCGCTTTAGTTCCCCCTCAATTTCAACATGTTTTTGGCTCTTTACTGTCGCAGGCACTTAGCCCACCTACACAACTGAGATATAACTTTTACCAGGAGACTGTGGGGAACATTGGGTGGTAGGAAATGTGTCCCGGTGTGGTGATCCCACACAGAAATGAAGGAAAAATTAGATTTTTTTGCTAAATTTGAGGTTTGCTGAGGATTCTGGGTAGGAAGACATTGGGGGATCCTTGCAAGTCACACCTCCCTTTGATTCCCTTGGGTGTCTAGTTTTCAGAAATGTTTGGGTTTGGTAGGTTTCTCTATATGGCTGCTGAGCCCAGGACCAAAAACGCAGCCCCCGCGAAAACAGGTAGTTTAGTATTTGATAATTTTTATGGGTCCACATAGTGTTTTGGGGGAATTCCTTTCACGGCACTAAGCCTACCCACACAAGTGAGGTACCATTTTTATCAGGAGACTAGGGGGAATGCTGAGTGGAAGGAAATTTGTGGCTCCTCTCAGATTCCAGAACTTTCTGGCACCGAAATGTGAGGATAAAGTGTTTTTTTGGCCAACTTTTGAGGTTTGCCATGGATTCTGGGTGGCAGAACGTGGTGAGAGCCCCACAAGTCACCAATCCTCGATTTCCCTAGGTGCCTAGTTTTTAAAAAGCACAGGTTTGGTAGGTTTCCCTATGTGAGCTAGAGGCCAAAATACACAGCTTAGCACTTTGCAAAAAAACAGCTTTGTTTTCTTTTGGAAAATGTGATGTGTCCACATAGGGGGTCATTCTGACCCTGGCGGCCGGTGGCCGCCAGGGCCACCGACCACGGGAGCACCGCCAACAGGCTGGCGGTGCTCCCACGAGCATTCTGACCGCGGCGGTTCAGCCGTGGTCAGAAGCGGCAAGTCGGCGGGCTCCCGCCGACTTACCGCTGCTCGGGGGAATCCTTCATGGCGGCGGAGCGCGCTCCGCCGACATGAGGATTCTGACAGCCCCTACCGCCATCCTGTTCATGGCGGGAAACCCGCCATGAACAGGATGGCGGTAGGGGGTGCCGCGGGGCCCCTGGGGGCCCCTGCCGTGCCCATGCCAATGGCATGGGCACGGCAGGGGCCCCCGTAAGAGGGCCCCGCAAAGTATTTCAGTGTCTGCCTTGCAGACACTGAAATACGCGACGGGTGCAACTGCACCCGTCGCACCCCTGCAACTACGCCGGCTCAATTCTGAGCCGGCGTCCTCGTTGCAGGGGCATTTCCTCTGGGCCGGCGGGCGCTCTTTCGGAGAGTGCCCGCCGGCCCAGAGGAAATGTTTAAATGGCCGCCGCGGTCTTTTGACCGCGGTGCGGTCATTTCACGGCGGTACCTTGGCGGACGGCCTCCGCCGTCCGCCAAGGTTAAAATCACCCCCATAGTGTTTTGGGACATTTTCTGTCAGGGGCACTAGGCCTACCCACACATGTGAGGTACCATTTGTATCGGAAGACTTGGGGAAACACTGGGTGGAAGGAAATTTGGGGCTCCTCTCAGATTCTAGAACTTTCTGTCACCGAAATGTGAGTAAAAAGTGTTTTTTGGGCAAATTTTGAGGTTTGCAAAGGATTCTGGGTAACAGAACCTGGTAAGAGCCCCACAAGTCACCCCATCTTGGATTCCCCTAGGTTTCTAATTTAAAAAAATGCATAGGTTTGGTGGGTTTCCCTAGGTGCCGGCTGAGCTAGAGGCCAAAATCCACAGCTAGGCACTTTCCAAAAAACACATCAGTTTTCTTTGGCAAAATGTGATGTGTCCATGTTGCGTTTCCTGTCGCGGGCTTTAGGCCTACCCAAGTGTAGGAAAGTACCATCTTGGCTGGCGTGTTACCCCCATTTTTACATGTGTTTATGTTTGTTTTTGCCTGTGTCACTGGGATCCTGCTAGCCAGGACCCCAGTGCTCATAACTTATGCCCTGTATGTGTTCCCTGTGTTGTGCCTAACTGTATTACTGAGGCTCTGCTAACCAGAACCTCAGTGTTTATGCTCTCTCTGCTTTTAAAATTGTCACTGAAGGCTAGTGACTAATTTTACCATTTATGATTGCCACACTGGAACACCCTTATAATTCCCTAGTATATGGAACCTAGGTACCCAGGGTATTGGGGTTCCAGGAGATCCCTATGGGCTGCAGCATTTATTTTGCCACCCATAGGGAGCTCAGACAATTCTTACACAGGACTGCCACTGCAGCCTGAGTGAAATAACATCCATGTTATTTTACAGCCATTTTACAATGCACTTAAGTAACTTATAAGTCACCTATATGTCTAACCCTCACTTAGTGAAGGTTAGGTGCAAAGTTACTAAGTGTGAGGGCACCCTGGCACTAGCCAAGGTGCCCCCACATTGTTCAGGGCAATCTCCCCAGACTTTGTGAGTGCGGGACACCATTACATGTGTGCACTACATATAGGCAAAAACCTATATGTAGCGTCACCATGGTAACTCCGAACATGGCCATGTAACATGTTTAAGATCATTGCATTGTCCCCCCATGCCAAATCTGGTATTGGAGTGCCAATCCCATGCATCCCCGTGACTCCAGCATGGACCCCAGGTACTGCCAAACTAGCTCTCTGGGGTTTTCTCTGCAGCTACCGCTGCTGCCAATCCTCAGACAGGTTTCTGCCCTCCTGGGGTCTGGGCAGCCCAGTCCCAGTAAGGCAGAACAAAGGATTTCCTCTGAGAGAGGGTGTTACACCCTCCGCTTTAAAAATTGGTGTTAAGGGCTTGGGAGGAGTAGCCTCCCCCAGCCTCTGGAAATTCTTTGAAGAGCACAGATGTGCCCTCCATGCATAAGCCAGTCTACACCGGTTGAGGGAGCCCACAGCCCTTGCTCTGGCGCGAAACTGGACAAAGGAAAGGGGAGTGATCACTCCCCTGTCCATCACCACCCCAGGGGTGGTGCCCAGAGATCCTCCAGTATGTCCCAGACCTCTGCCATCTTGAATGCAGAGGTGTGAGGGCACAATGGAGACCTCTGAGTGGCCAGTGCCAGCAGGTGACGTCAGAGACCCCTCCTGACCTGGTTAGATATCCAATCCTCCTCTGAGGGCTATTTTGGGTTTCTCCTGTGGGTTTCTCGTCAGATAATGAATGCAAGAGCTCACTAGAGTTCCTCTGCACTTCTTTCTTCAACTTCTGCCAAGGATCGACCGCTGACTGCTACAGTGCGCCTGCAAAACCGCAACAAAGTAGCAAGAAGACTACCAACAACATTGTAGCGCCTATACCTGCTGGCTTTTTCGACTGTTTCCTGGTAGTGCATGCTCTGAGGGCTGTCTGCCTTCATCCTGCACTGGAAGCCAAGAAGAAATCTAGCGTGAGTCGACGGAATCTTCCCCCTTCCAATGCAGGCACCAAACTTCTGCATCATCGGTCCTCTGTGTCCCCTAATATCTTGACGAGCGTGGTCCCTGGAACACAGGAGCTGGACCCAAGTAATCCAAACAGTACAGTGGTCCTTCTGTCCAAATTTGGTGGAGGTAAGTCCTTGCCTCCCCACGCCAGACAGTAATCCTGTGTACTGCGTGATCTGCAGCTGCTAAGGCTTTTGTGCACTTTTGCAAGACATCCTTGGTGGGCCCGTCTTTTGTTGTGCTGAGACGACGGCTGTGCTCAGATTTCTTGAATGCCTGTTCAGGTACTTCTGTGGGTGCTGCCTGCTTTTGCGTGGGCTCTCTCTGTTGCTTAGTGCCCCCCTCTGTCTTCTACTCCAAGGGGCGACCTCCTGGACCTTCCCTTGCCCTGGCAGCACCCAAAACCTTCAACTGAGACTCTTGCTGCTAGCAAGGCTTGTTTGCCGTCTTTCTGCGTGGAAAAAACTCTGCATCCTCCAGCACGCCATGGGGCATCTTCTGACCAAAGGAGAAGTTCCTGACACCTGCTGTTGTTGCAGAATCTTTGGCTTCTTCCACCCAGAGGCAGCCCTTTTGCACCTTCATCCGGGGTTTAGTGGGCTCCTGCCCCCCTGGACACTTGTGTGACTATTGGTCTTGGTCCCCTTTCTTTGCAGGTCCTCAGGTCCAGGAATCCATCTTCAATGCTTTGCAGTCAGTTGTTGTCTTTGCAGAATCCCCAATCTCGACTTTATTGTCTTTCTGGGGTAGTAGGGTAACTTTACTCCTACTTTTCAGGGTCTCGGGGTGGGGTATCTTGGACACCCTTAGTATTTTCTTACACTCCCAGCGACCCTCTACACTCTACACTTGGCCTAGGGTCCATTTGCGGTTTGCATTCCACTTTTGGAGTATATAGTTTGTGTTGCCCCTAGGCGTATTGTCACCTATTGTGTTCTACAGTGTTTGCACTACTTTTCTAAGTGTTTTACGTACCTGATTTTGGTTTGTGTGTATATTTTGTGTATATTACTTACCTCCTAATGGAGTATATCCTCTGAGATACTTTTGGCATATTGTCACTAAAATAAAGTACCGTTATTTTTAGTAACTCTGAGTATTGTGTTTTCTTATGATATAGTGCTACATGATATAAGTGGTATAGTAGGAGCTTTACATTTCTCCTAGTACAGCCTAAGCTCCTCTGCTATAGCTACCTCTATCAGCCTGAGTTGCTAGAACACTACTAATCTACTATTAAGGGATAACTGGACCTGGCACAAGGTGTAAGTACCACTAGGTACCCACTATAAGCCAGGCCAGCCTCCTACACCACGCAAGTGAGGTACCATTTTTATCGGGAGTCTTGAGGGAACACAGAATAGCAGAAGAAGTGTTATTGCTCCTTGTGTTTCTTTAAATTTTTTCCTTCCAAATGTAAGACAGTGTGTAAAAAAGACGCCTATTCGAGAAATGCCCTGTAATTCTCATGATATTATGGGGAACCCAGAATTCAGAGATGAGCAAATAACCACTAGTTCTCAACACCGTATCTTTTGCCTATTTTGGAAATACAAAGGTTTTCTTGATACCTATTTTTCACTCTTTATATTTCAGCAAATGAATACCCGGTATAGAATGAAAACCCATTGTAAGGTGCAGCTCATTTATTGGTTCTGAGTACCTCGGGTTCTTGATGGACCTACAAGCCCTATATATCCCCATAACCAGAAGAGTCCAGCAGACGTAACGGTATATTGCTATAAAAAATCTGACATCGCAATAAAAAGTTACAGAGTAAAACGTGAAGAAAAATGGCTATTTTTTTACCAACATTTCCAATTGTTTTTTTTCCGGTGTTATTTTCTGTAGGAAAACCTTGTAGAATCTACACAATTGACCCCTTGTTGAATTTAGACTTTTGTCTACCTTTCAGAAATGTTTAGCTTTCTGGGATCCAGTATTGGTTTCATACCCATTTCTGTCACTAACTGGAAGGAGGTTAAAAGCGTAGAAATGAGTAAAAATGGAGTATGTGTCTGTAAAATGCCAAAATTGTGTTGAAAAATGTGGTTTTCTAATTCAAGTCTGCCTGTTTCTAAGAGCTGGGAAGCTGCTGATGGTAGTACCATAAACCCTTATTTGATGCTTTTTTCAGGGGTAAAAAACACAGGCCTTATTCTGCAGCCCTTTTTTCCAATTGTTTTGAAAAAGCGAAATATTTGCTCTAATTGGCTAATTTCTTGGTCTCCTTCATGGGAACCCACAAACTCTGGGTACCCCTAGAATCCCTAGGATGATGGAAAAAAGGATGCAAATTTGGCCTGGGTACCTTATGTGAACAAAATGTTATGAGGGCCTAAGCACAAACTGCGCCAAATAGGCAACAAAGGCCTGGCATCTGAGGAGGAAAAGGCCTGGCAGCGAAGGGGTTAACATTCCTATTCGGAACCATTATTACCCACTATCCACACTAGACCAGTTAGACTGACTAGGTCCTTTGGGGTTACGAAGGACAGGGGAACTCTTACACCCCAAGGAACAAATGTCACTGAATCAACCCTGGAGGATCCCGTAGGTGGGGCATCTTGTGTATCGATGGGCGATGGCCCAAGGGGTGATCATCCCGAAAAGGTGGCTGAATACAGGACAAACTTATCTCCTGTAATGTGGCAGGGGTGAACCCTAAGGGAGCTGACAAAGTATGGAACTCGCTTATAGGGAAATATGATATCTGTGTGTTCAAAGAAACATGGGTTGTTAACAAGGTCTTTGTTGGAGGATTTACCACTTATAGCGTTGAGGCCCTACCACAAAGGAAAATGGGCCAGGCAATCGGGGGACTTATGATCTTGGTCAGAAATGACATAGTCTGCAGGCATGAAGTACTGAGGATAGACTCCCCCGACCTAATGGGCATTAGCTTACGATTCCCAAGGGGATTAACCTTGGTTATATTAAATGTGCATGCACGTACATTGCTTGCAAACAGAGAGTCCTTGGTTTTGGCCATGCTTGAAACACTAGTGGAAACTTACATAAGTAAGTCTAGCCAAATAGTGGCTGGTGACTTCAATACCTTATTTGAACTGTGTCTTGCCCTCAACATGGTAATCAGGGAAGAGAATGAGCAATGGGGTGTCCCATACCTGGTAGGAAGGCCAATAAGTCATCTTTCCCACATGGCCCTGCAGATAGTGGCAATGGTGGGGGCCCACCGGCTATGTGCCTGTAATGGGAGAACAAACTAGGATCAAGCGTGAGTGCCTACTTTTAGAAGGGGGCACCAGAGGAGAGTGATTGATTATATCTTGTTAGATGTGCGAATATGGCCAGATCTGGTAGATCTGGAGGTACTTAGTATCTCTGAGAGTGACCATTGCCCGCTAGCAATATGGCTTACTGGAGACAAATTTGTTAGGTCTCCCAATTGGGGACTTTCAGACCTGCCGATGTCGTAGTTTGGACTCTTGCTCTAGGCAAGACTCCTGGTTTAAGGATGACAATACTTATGTTTGTAGGCGACTATGCCTAACCTACAACAAGTCACAGTTGTCATCCCAACCCTTCCGGCTCACTAGCAGCACCTCACCAAAAACCCAAATAGTAAAAGGTGATTTGTGGTAGCCTTTACGCATGGACTCAAGAATATGACATCTCAGGGAGTGTCGTGGTTAAACGGAGATAACCCCTTTCAAACAGAGATATCATGTCTCATCCAAACACAGGCAATAACGAAGATGCAGTAAAGTTTCGATAGTTTGTATTTAACACAACTGCAATCTGCAATAAGTTACATGGGCTTCAATGATTAGGATAATGAACAGTGCAAGGAACAGAATTGTAAAGACAAGAGTCATTATTACGAAGACCCCCACCATCTTGCAATAACATAAAAAGACATAAAGGGGGTCATTACAACCCTGGCGGTCGGTGTTAAACCTGCGGCCAAACCGCAAACAGGCTGGCGGGAAAAAAAATGGAATTCCGACCCTGGCGGAAAGCGCCAACAGAGACCGACACATTACCACTCCGACCGCCACGGCGGGACAAACAAACAGCGCGGCGGTCACCGCCAACAGACAGGCGGGAGACAATGTACCTCCCACTGTATCACAACCTACCAATCCGCCACCTTTTCCGGGGCGGTAGCCCCGCCGATAAAAACACGGCGGAAACAGCCATTTCGAAGGGAAAACGCTCACCTCCATACAGCCCACGAGGAATCAGGACAGCATGGAACCCGAACTCCACATACTCCCAGCGATAGTGTTCCTACTCCTCTACCAGGAGCACGAACGCAGGCGCTGAAAACAACGGTGAGTACTGCAGCTACGACACAGGGGAGGGGGGAGGAGAAAATATTATGGGTACACACATACGCGACACACCCACCCTCACCCTCACCCACTACAACACACACATCAATGCATAGCAACACATCAGAGTGACACCCCCCAAAACCCCCGGAAGAATGCAAATACAAAATGAAAATGATTCTAAACATTGGAATATATTGTATTACTGGCTTAAAAATATATATATACCTCAAAAACTCTCATATACATAAATGTACAAGTCCGAGCATTGTAGCAGGCATTGTTCGTGGACCACTGGGCCCAAATCACATGGGCAAAGCCCACACAGGATACCTGACTCCAACGGAGAGAACACTGCAGGGGCATAAGATAGCAAAACTACAGGCACCTCAGGGGGAAGGGAAGGGGGGGCACCTCAGCCAGATGAGTGTACGACACCAGATCCACGAGGGGCCTCCATGGCCACTGTTCAATCCTAGGGAGTGCAAAGCCACAGTCTCACAAGTCCAGACAGTGGGAGGGCTGCCCACTGTTCAATCCTGGGGAGTGCAAAGCCACAGTCTCACAAGTCCAGACAGAGGTGGGCTGCCCACTGTTCAATCCTGGGGAGTACAAAGCCACAGTCTCTCAAGTCTCTACAGTGGGTGGTTTGCCCACTGCTTCATCCTGGGGAGTGCAAAGCCCCAGTCTCTCAAGTGGATAACAGTCTCCAATGGTTCTGGAGGGGGCCTGGTGCCCAGACTGCTTCGTGCAGCCCTGCCCGACACAGATGCTGGCCAGCCCCTGCCGCTCATGGTGCAGCGGTACTTGAGATGAAGGGCCCAGTGCAGCGGTACTTGAGACGGCGGTGCCCAGTTCAGCGGTACTTGAGACGGCGGTGCCCAGTGCATCGGTACTTGAGACGGCGGTGCCCAGTGCATCAGTACTTGAGACGGCGGTGCCCAGTTCAGCGGTACTTGAGACGGCGGTGCCCAGTGCAGCGGTACTTTAGACAGCGGTGCCCAGTGCAGCGGTACTTGAGACGGCGGTGCCCAGTTCAGCGGTACTTGAGACAGCGGTGCCCAGTGCAGCGGAACTTGAGACGGCGGTGCCCAGTGCAGCGCTACTTGAGACGGCGGTGCCCAGTGCAGCGGTACTTGAGATGAAGGGCCCAATGCAGCGGTGCTTGAGACGGCGGTGCCCAGTGCAGCGGTGCTTGGGATGAAGGGCCCAGTGCAGCGGATCCGGCCATGGCGTGGAGGTCATTTGCCACCTGTCCTGTGGCTGGCATGGCCTTCCTGCCCATCTGTCCTGTGGCTGGCGGGGCCCTCCTGGGCTGCAGTGCTGGGCCTGTTGGTGGCCTCCTGCCCACCTGGGATGGGGCAGACGGGGCCCTCCTGGCCAGCTGGGCTGATGGCGGTGTTGTCAGGCGTGCTGCTCTTCCCAGCCTTCCCTGATCGCCTGTGGCCCTTCCCCACCTTGGCCGGTGTGCCAGCTGTCTCCACACTTCCTGCTGGAGCCATGGTAGGGGTTTTAGTCCCTGGTGTTTTCACCCTCTCCCGCCGGCCACTGCCTATCTTGGGATGTTTCTCCGGGGGTGGGCTGCCCATGCCTTGGCTCCGTACTGAACTGGCTGCCCTGGAGGGTGGGGGACTCCACAGTCCATGGCAGACTGTCATGACAGGGCCCGGTTTTGTTGTGGCTGAGGTGCTGACTGTAGTCCTATGACATGGACGGGGTGGGGGAGTTGGTGGAAAGAGGTTAAGTTTGGACAGGAAAACTTTTTAGGAGCAGTGGGACAGGTAGGTGTAGTGGGTATGGGAGTGGAGGAAGAGGTTGTGGTTGTAGGAGTTTTAAGCCTGGTGTCTTTGGGTGCAGGTGCTTGGGCTGGAGGCTGTCGTGAGGTGGATGGCTGTTGGGTGGGTGGCTGCCTGCGTTTGTGTATCTTGGAAGAGGGGGTCACAGACACACTGGGAGAGGACACAGGGGACGTTTAAATTGTAGTGGGGGTGGTGACTGCACGTGTGCGGGGGTTCTGGTGTGTGTGCTGGTGATGGACGTAGTGGCTGAAGATGTTGTGCATGCAGGTGTGAGTGGAGACGTGACAGAGAGGGAGGAGGGAGACGAGGAGGAGGGGGACACAGTGGAGGCAGTGGGTGTTGGTATGTCTGTATGTGGATGTTGCTTGTGTGAATGCCTGTGTGATGTGTGGTGCTTATGTCTGGCTGAGCTTCCCTTGGGTGTTGAGGTGTGTGCAGGCTGGTCTGATGGTGTGTCTGGGATAGGCAGAGGTACAGGTGATAGGGTATGGGTGGAGGAAGTTGGAGGGGGGAGGCTAGAGACAGGGACAATGGCTGCCATCAGTGCTGAGGCCAGAGTGTTGAACGATCGCTGAAGGGCAGCCTGACCTGAATGAATGCCCTCCAGGTATGCATTACTCTGGTGCACCTCTCTTTTGACACCCTGGATGGCATTCAAAATGGTAGACTGCCCAACAGTGAGCGTCCTCAGGAGGTCAATGACCTCCTCACTGAGGGCAGCAGGGATGACTGAGGCAGGGCCTGAGGTGCCTGGGGCGAAGGAGATGCCCACCTTCCTGGGTGAGCGGGAACGGGGCAAACGCTGAGGGGCTGCTGGGAGGGCGGAGCTGGTGCGGTGGGTGGCGGCTGTACCTGTTGTTGCGGGGGGCACAGATGTTGCCACCACCACAAGGGAGCTCCCATCAGAGGACGAGTCCGTGTCACTGATGTCTGCCCGAGTCCCCGCTGTGGAGCTCCCCTCGCCCTCTGTCCCACTGGTGAATTCGGAGTCCGTTGCATGGCCCTCCATGGCCATGTGGGATGCAGCTCCCTCGTCCTCCGATGCCACTTCTCCTCCGCCTGATGATGCTAATGCACATATGAACAGGAAGACCTCAAAAAAGGGCGGGGGGAGAAAATAAAGACATGTTGAGTGCATGCATTGGCGACACCGTTGGCGGACAGGACAGACACAGAAGCCCCCTGCACTACGCCACGCACTTGGGGTCGACTACTCAATCCGTGGGACATGGCCTACAAGCCTATGGACGACATCTGCACACATAGATGACACAGGGCCATGAATAGCTGTACTTGGCACCCTACAGAGGTGGGGGGCGGCGGCACAGGGCCATGCCTTATGGAGGGGCCTAACCTACAGAAATCGCCCTGGCCTAGGGATACCCACAGCCCTCCTCCCCCACCCAGACACCTCCACTGCGCGCAAAGTCACCAGGATGAGAGTGTACTCACCCCCTTGTGTCTGCTGTGATGTCCTCACGCGCCCATCCAAATCGGGGTAGGCCACCGCCAGGATCCGGGACATCAGGGGGGTCAAAGTCCGACTGGCACCCCTCCCACGTTGGGAGGCCATCCCCAGCTGAGCCTCTTCCTGCTCCAGCGTCGGATGTCCTCCCATCTCTTCCGGCAGTGGGTGCCCCGTCTGTGGTGGACCCCCAGGGTCCGGACGTCCTTGGCGATGGCACGCCAAATATCGATCTTCTGGTGGGCGCTGACCTATGTGAAATGTACAGGGGGAGAAAAATAGTCATCACCTTCTGCATGCTCAATGTGAGTGGCCCCCCATCCCTACCCTTGCCATGTGGCACATGCTCTCATCCGTCGTTTGATGCATGCCTCAATTGCTCCCCTCCCCACCATCTTTCATCCATCCCACTCAACACAGGCATTGAGTAGCGCATACTGGGGGAGGACCCCATCCACAAGTTTCTCCAATTCCTGAGCAGTGAAGGCAGGGGCCCTTTCCCCAGCCGCATGAGCCGTCTCTTCCAGACCGAGGTCACAGCAGCACTTGCAGTGTAGGTCCTCTCCTGTCGAAGATCAGGTATCGAGTGATTAAGCAGATAGAAAATGGCAGTCACGCCCGCGGCGGTGCGTACCGCGACCGCCGGCGCACATCGTAATTGGCTCCTGAGACCCATAGGGTTCAATGTTAACCAATGCTGCTTAGCGCCGCGGTCTTCTACCGCCTACCGCCACGGTGTGCCACGCCAGCGCATTTACCTCACATCCCATTGTCGCACTTCACAGGTCAGGCAGCCGCCATTTCAGGGGCCCACATGGCTTACTTTCTACTGCGTCAAACATACCTAGGCCTTGCATCAACACTCATACAACCCATTCAATGCATTAGGAATCGTGTTATGTGTAAGCTGTGGTTACGTACCTGTGGGTTGATTGACTCTGTGCTCGCTGTTGTCCTTCATAGGCACCGTCCGCTGGGACATGCGAGGAGATGGAGGAATCTTCCCGTGTACAGACCGCTGGTGGACCTGTCGACAATGGAGGAAAGACATGTCTTACTGACATACAGGCTTGACCGAGCCACTATTCATGACCTGTGTGCCCAGCTGGAGCCAGACCTGATGTCACCAATCCGCCAACCCACAGGGATCCCCCCTATACTGCAGGTGCTGTCAGTACTCCATTCCTTTGCAAGTGGGTCATTTCAAACAACAGTGGCCATATCATCAGGGATGTCTCAGCCTATGTTTTCCAAGGTGTTGTCCAGAGTGTTGTCTGCCCTGCTGAAACAAATGCGGAGCTACATCGTTTTCCCTGAGGTGGGGAATTTGCCTACAGTGAAGGGTGATTTCTATGCCCTTGGACATATCCCCAACATCAAAGGTGCCATTTATGGGACACATGTGGCTTTGGTACCCCCCAGAAGGAGTGAACAGGTGTACAGAAACAGGAAGAGTTATCATTCGATGAATGTACAGATGGTGTGTTTGGCAGAGCAGAACATCTCCCATGTTAATGCCAAGTTCCCTGGATCAGTGCATGACGCCTACATCATGCGGAATAGCAGCATCCCTTACGTGATGGGTCAACTCCAGAGGCACCGTGTGTGGCTAATTGGTGACTCTGGTTACCCCAAACTGTCATGGCTACTGACCCCAGTGAGGAATCCCAGGACAAGGGCAGAGGAACGGTACAATGAGGCCCATGGGCGAACTAGGAGGGTGATCGAGCGAACCTTCGGCCTCCTGAAGGCCAGGTTCCGTTGCCTCCATATGACAGGTGGATCCCTATTGTACTCACCAAAGAAGGTGTGCCAGATCATTGTGGCCTGCTGTATGCTTCACAACCTGGCTTTGCGACGCCAGGTGCCTTTTCTGCAGGAGGATGGTCCAGATGGTGGTGTTGTAGCAGCTGTGGAGCCTGTGGAGAGTGAAGAAGAGGAAGCCGAAGAGGACGACATAGACAACAGGAACACAGTAATACAGCAGTATTTTCAATGACACACAGGTAAGAATCCACACTAGCATATTACATATACTTAAACACTACTACCTCTCTACTGTCTGACGTCTTCCCCCAGTGTATGGTAACTGAGTTGTGACTTTCCCTTCCGATTTCAGAGATGTGGGCCCCACTGCGTGACATCTGCTTTGTTTCCCCATGGACTACAGCTGTGTGACAGTGGTATGTTGGCATCACAATGTAAATAAGCATTTTTGCACGGTAATGTCTAATACATTTGTACAAAATCACAGCCAGACTCCTGAATGTTTTGTGCAATAACTGTGTTTATTTCAGTGCTCTATATTGGTGGGTGGTTGCAAATCGGTGAGGGGTGATGGTGGAGGATTGTCCATGGCAGAGTCCAGACTATTTGTATCACAGGTGCATTGTCCAAATGCCTGTGGAAAGTGGAGCAGGGGCAGTTTAAGGATGGACAGGGTGACAATGTGGGACAGTGGGATGACAATCAGGGAGGTATCCTTTCCTGGCGGGGGTCTTGGCATCTTACTCTGTCTTCTTCCTGGATCTCAGGGCCTGCTTGCGCGGTGGTTCTCCTTCTGCAGGGGGTGAGGTGCTGGTGGCCTGTTGGTCCTGTGGCGGGCCTCCTGTCCACTAGCGCCGGCAGAGGTGGTAGGCAGTTCTTGGTCCATGCTAGTGTCAGGGGCCCTTTGTGGTGCCACAGTGTCCCGCAATGTGGTGACTACCTGATTCAGAGCCCCTACAATGGTGCCCAGGGCGGAACTGATGTTTCGTAGTTCCTCCCTGAAGCCCAAATACTGTTCCTCCTGCAGGAGCTGGATCTCCTGAAACCTGGCCAGGACCGTGGCCATCGTCTCCTGGGAATGATGGTAGGCTCCCATGATGGAGGAGAGGGCCTCGTGTAGAGTGGGTTCCCTGGGCATGTCCCCCCCCTGTCGCACAGCAGCCCTCCCAGTTCCCCTGTTTCCCTGGGCCTCTGTCCCCTGGACCGTGTGCCCACTACCACTGCCCTGAGGTCCCTGTTGTTGTTGGGGTGGTGGGTTAGCCTGGGTGCCCTTTAGTGGTGGACACACCGCTGATTGACGTGTCCTGGGGACAGAGGGATGGACCCGCTGGGTGGGTGCTGTGCTGGTGTTCCCAGAGGGGGGAAGGTCTGCTGTGGCCTGTGGCTGTCTGAGGGGAACCGACTGTCCCGAGGTCCCCGATGGGCCGGGCTGGTCATCTAGATCCAGGTCGACAGAGGTGCTGTCATCACTGTGGGCCTCTTCTGGGGGTGGAGTGGACATTTGTGGACGCTCCTGCGCGGTGACGTGGCGTTCGGGTCCTGCAGGGGTATAAAAGTATGGTTATTGCATCTGTGTGTGCCATAGCGTGCAATGGGTGGGTGCCCGTGTACCCCAGTGCTGGCATTCCCGTGTGGGGGCTTTTGTGACGGTGGTTTGTGGGGGGATGGGTATGTGCAGTGGGCATGCTTTGGTGATGGGTGTCCATGCTTTGTGGTCGCATGCAGGGTTTGGGGTTGGGATGGGTGGGTTGTGATGGTGAGACATTTGCAAGGAGTAGGTGTGATGGGGGTGAGGGTGGGGGTGGGGGTATGAGTTGGCATGCTGGTGGGGTGGGGGGGATGAAGTAGTGAAGATGAGACTTACCAGAGTCCATTCCTCCAGATACTCCTGCGAGGCCCTCAGGATGCAGGATCGCCAAGACCTGCTCCTCCCATGTTGTAAATTCTGGGGGAGGAGGTGGGGGTCCGCCGCCAGTCCGCTGCACCGCGATGTTGTGCCTGGATACCATTGAACACACCTTCCCCCGTAGGTCGTTCCACCGCTTCCTGATGTCGTCCCTATTTCTTGGGTGCTGTCCCACAGCGTTGACCCTATTGACTATTCTGCTCCATAGCTCCATCTTCCTGGCAATGGTGGTGTGCTGCACCTGTGTCCCAAAGAGCTGTGGCTCTACCCGTACAATTTCCTCCACCATGACCCTGAGTTCATCCCCAGAAAACCTGGGGTGTCTTTGCGGTGCCATGGGGTGGTGTGGGTGATGTGTGGGGTGGATTGTGTGGTGCTAAGTGTGGTGATGTGTATTGGTGTGTTGTGTGAAGTGTGTGGTAATATTGCTGGGTGAAAGTAAAATGCGCGTCTGGGTGCTCGGATCTCTATTTCTCTGTGCGTGGTCCCGATTCTGTAGGAGTGGAGGTTTGAGGGTGATGTGGGTGTGTGTTTTATATTTAATTGGGTGTGTGGGAGTGGTGTGTGTATGTGTATCAGGTGTGTGTATTTGTAATTGTCCAATGTGGCTGTGTTTTGTAAGTGTGTGTGTATTTTGAGCGCGGCGGTGTGTACCGCCAATAGAATACCGCGGTTGAAAGACCGCCGCGTGGATTCGTGTGTAGTGATAGTGTGGGCGTATTTCTGTTGGCGTGACGGTGGAGTTTGTTCATCGCCAGTTTCGCGCTGCCCTTTGGTGTGGCGGACTTTTGTGGTTGTCTGTATTTTGGCGGGTTGCCTGTTGTGGGTCAGAATGTCCGTGGCGGTTTACCGCGGCCGCGGCGATATGTTGGCGGTCTTCTGACAGCGGTAAGCGGCTTTTACCGCCAAGGTTGGAATGACCACCAAAGTGTGTAATATGTCCTAATACTCTATCATGATAGGCCTAACCTCCCACCTAAAGGAGAGCTGGGTGTGTTAAACCTAATCTGCCAATGCCATGTCCATGAGAGGAGCCCCCAACCCTTGTTACCTTGGAATGAGGTCTCTATCTCAGACTCCGTAGGGATACGAAGACTGGGTCAGCGTCAAGACGACATGCAGCATCGATATAAGCGATGGTGGCGATGCCCTTTGGTCGTATTCCCTCTGATTATCTGTCTAAAGTGTGATGTATTTATACAGATCTACTTGGACCCCTGACATAGGTGTGTTCCCAAACAATAGATAACAGGCATGCTTGTGGTGGCAATTAATATAAACAATTCCCTCAAAAGCATAGAGAGGGAAAGTCCCTAAGTGTGAACATCTACTGTTTGTTTGTCTTTGTCACTTGATCTTGATGCCTTAACACGGTGGCACTGATAATGCAAAGCATAACAAGTGGCCTAACTATAAACAAGACAGCCATCTTAGAAGAATTAAATAATTAAATGGGCTAAGACAGAGCAAGCTAAGTAGGTTAAAAGTCCCTAGGTGACGAACGCACAAGTCTGCAAGTCAAAGACTAAGCTAACTCCTGTTAAAACAAACTAGGATTCACTACACTGAAACCCATTACCTCTAATAACCAGCGACGAGTAACGTGGCCTAGAGTCCTGGCTTGATTATGTAGGTATCACCTTGACCCTAAAATTAAAATGGGACCCCAAGTAGTAAAAAGTTCCCTAGCACATAGATCGAAAATTCTTCAGAGCCACAATCACTCGCTCTGTCTCACCAGCTCTTGAGGCTTATGGAGCTAAGGCCCTTAATGGAGTAGAAATATGGGGGAATGCTAACTCACATCGGATAGAGATAGCTGAAAACAATTTTATTAGGGCGCTAGTGGCTGTACCACCTAGTACCCCGCTTATACCCTTGAGAAATGATATGGGTATTAATCGGGTGATTGATCAAATACAGCTAAAACCCCTATTCTATTGGGTACGGGTTTGGTCCACCCCGATTTGGCCACGTATAATGCATGTCTAAGACACTTGGTAAGGCTAGACCTAGCTCAGAAAGTCCCTTGGATGGGCTTTGTCTTCGCATGGTTTAAAAAGTTGAAGCTTGAGGCACTTTGGGCACAGCCGGACCATATCCTCAGTGAAGACAAACAGGTAGTTAAGGTGTCTTACTGGCAGTATATTATGGAGCACCAACAATATAGGGGTAGCCTGGGCCATCTCACAGAAACATTTCCGAAATTCAAAGATGTGCCCAAACTTGAAGATTTCCTGGACTATGTTATGCCACCTAGTGCAAAAAGTTTGTATCTGCAATTTAGATTTGGCTGCTCGTCCTTAACACTTTCTGTAGTTCGTGGAAAGGAGATGGGCCATCTGTCTTATGTCCCCTGTGTAAATCTAAGCCTGAAACAGTCAATCATACTGTTATTGTCTACCCTGGGCACCGAGCCTCAAGGCGGCGGTGGCTAAGGCCAGTTTGCTTATCCCTGGGGATTGGGGATTATCAAGTGGTTATGCACCTGTTTAAGACAAGTAAAGACAGGACTTTATCCTATGAGCTGTTTTCTCCTGGGTGTTTGGATCAGAAGAGATAGGGCTCTGGCTCGGGAGGGGGCATGCGAGGAGGCTGGGGAAATTGTTCCACATGAAGTTTGAGGACTGTGGTAAAGTAAGGCCCTTGATAGGCTGGTTGTTGCACTGTCACTTTACAAGGATCGATAGTGGGCTAGTTCTGTAACTAACATAGAAGCCATGCTCTGAATGAGCACTGGTGGTAGTGTAGGTGGGGCGTAAATGTTTTAAACTGGTGTTTTTAAATCACCTAAAAGGTTTTAAGGATTTGGAAGCTGATCATGTGGAGCTAACAAAACCCTCACAGAGATGGCCGTAGTAATATATTGTGACAAGCAGTATAGGGTATATAAGAAATGGAGGACCTTAGAAGACTAGAGATCGATTAGTATTTGCTGTCGTTTTTACTTTTTTATGTTAATAATATATAAATCTATATTTATTAATGTATTCTTTTGTATAATGTATTTTTTTATGCATGCTTTTAGGGCAAACCACCGAAATAAAGTATTTCAAACAATACCAGCTTCTTCTAGACATTTTTCAGATATAAATTTCACATTACAACTGCACAGGTTCAACACAGATCTGTGCATCCCCTCAATGGATTCTTGATTAACTGGGTTTACATAACCTTTATTTTTACAAGACCAGATATTAAAACCTCTTTAGTACTTACAAAACAACCCAAATGGCTATTTTTGTTGTTTTGTAAAAAAAAAAAGAAATGTAAAGCACATTGCATCATGAGGGTGTTGGAGACATGGATTGGAGCCAAACATCAGTGCCTCGCTGAGGCTGGCATAATGAGTAGAAACATCCTCTTCATTATTTCCATATTTCCATGCGTTGCATTCTCCAGCACACATACAGAGAGGAAATAGCCTCAAAGGATAGGGTGAGTTGTGCGCTATACAAGTACACATTACAAAACATAACATAGCATAGCTTAAAGTAACATAACATAACATCAAAACACTCCATGTAACATGACATAACATAATTTATAGGAGAAAACAAGAAAAGGAAGAGTACACCACGGGGGTCATTCTGACCTCGGCGGTAAAAGGCTCTTACCGCCGGTCAGAAGTCCGCCATTCTACCGCCGCGGCAAACCGCCACGGTCATTCTGACTCACAACTTCCAAACCGCCAAAAACCCGACATCCACGGAAGGCCGCCTCATCAGCGGTCAGCGATAAATTGGAGATGACCAAACCTCCACCGTCACGCCAACACGAACACGCCCATGCCATTACGACCCACGAATCCACGCGGCGGTCTTTCAACCGCGGTATTCCATTGGCGGTACACACCGCCGCGGTCAAAATACACACACCTTTACAAAACACAGCCACATTGGACAATTTGAAATACACACACCTGATACACATACACACACCACACCCACACATCCAATCAACTATAAAACACACACCCACATCACCCACAAACCCCCACTACTAGAAATTCGGAGAGAAGGCGAGAGAGAGAGAGAGAGAGAGAGAGAGAGAGCACAGCTAACGCAAACCCCAACACACAGAGGAACACAACATCATCACCCACACCACATCCATGCACAAAACACCACACACCACCACACACACCACACTCATCACCACAAACACCACCCCATGGCATAACGGGGGTGCGCTTGGACTGTCTGGCATTTGTAATACCTGTTTTTTGAAGAGGTTTAAATTACTCTTTAAGGAACGTATGTATTTTGTGAGACATAGAATACCTGTTTCTTATATCTATTTATTTTCCATACCAAACAGAATATGATTCAGGCTCGTGTCATCTGGCTATAATTTCACGTCTCTAAAGAATCTATTTTTTACTTATCTGTTTAGGATGTGGTCGCCTGACCCCGTATCTGACTACATGATCATCTTTAACTTAAGCTTCCGCTCTCTATGTATTATAGGCCGTAGTGGTTTGAGAAGCCTGATGTTACCCCGATGAGGCCCTATTATTAGTCTTTGGAGGGTAAGCATCCATTGTCCAACAACAGCTTGTGTTTCAGATCTTTCACTATGGTTTACTTATCACTTGGCACTTTGTTGGGACTCACTATGAGGGTAATGTGCAACCACTTGAGGATAATACGTTATATGATGCCTCATTGTCTATGTTCAACAATAATACTTTTTTTGATTATGGTTCTCTTTCTGTATTCCAGGCTTTTGTTTTCCCAAATAGGGAACACAAATTACTCTTATCCTAGAGTTTATTTTTATAAGGATTAGATACGTATTAGGTCCTGAAGAATCGCACAAGATCATTTTTTGACTATGAATAGCGAGAAACATGTTGACCTCCTGTTTTTGATTGAGTGACACAAGAACTCTGTGTTACCCCACTTCGTACTACTTTTTTTCAACAAGATTTACGAACTGTATGCTTCTTTGTTGAGGGATTGTAAACATTATTTTGCCATATCCCCATACAGTGTTTTTAACCATGTCAAAGGCATTAACATCTGAATAAATTATCAGTTTTTTCCTTTAGACATTTTTATACATCTCTCTTTACCAATCCTTCCTCCTTTTTTGCATGTTTTGACCGGCCAACACCATCCTCTAAAAGATCTCCGGCAAAGAGCCCCCTTGAGGGGCCCGTCAGGCATTGCAGTGCCGGCCTGACGAGGAGCACGGCCCAATGATAAAGCATGTCACCGGCTGGTGAGTGAGGGCTCTTGCTCTAAAACAAATTGCTTTTTCTGGTATACCGTCTTTTCAAGAGAACCTTTTTTATGTTTTGGAACCGTGTGTATATTACTGTTGTTTTACCCCAAAGACACCCCAGGTTCTCGGACCAAGAACTCAGGGTAATGGCGGAGGAAATAATCAGGGTAGAGCCCCAGCTATTCGGCACACAGGTGCAGCACACCACAATAGCCAGGAAGGCGGAGCTATGGCAAAGGATCGTCGACAGGGTCAACGCTGTGGGACAGCATCCCAGAAACCGGGAAGACATCCGAAAGCGGTGGAACGACCTACGGGGGAAGGTGCGGTCGATGGTGTCAAGACACAACATCGCTGTGCAGAAGACTGGCGGCGGACCCCCACCCACTCCACCCGAATTCACATCATGGGAGCAAGAGGTTTTGAACATCCTGCATCCTGCGGGCCTCGCTGGAGTAGGCGGAGGAATGGACTCTGGTAAGTCTAATCCCAAATACTTCACCCCCCCCAACCACCAGCATGCCAACCCGCACCCCCACCCTCACCCCCATCCCCCCAGCACACTTCCACCCTGCCAATGTCTCACCAGCACAACCCACCCAACACAACACCAATCCCTGAATGCCAACACAAACCATGGACACCCATCACCCAAGCATGACCACTGCACATACCCACCCCCCCACCCGAAACCACCCTCACAACTCCTCCCACAAGGGAATGCCAGCACTGGGGGACAAGGGCACCCACAAATCGCACGCCATGGCACACACAGAAGCAATAACCATACTCTTTTACCCCTGCAGGGCCCGAACGCCAACACACCGGCCAGGAGGGTCCAGATTTGTCCATCCCGCCCCCAGAACAGGCCCACAGTGATGACAGCAGCTCTGTCGACCTGGAACCTGATGACCAGCCCGGACCATCGGGGACCTCTGGACAGTCGGTTCCCCACACACAGACACAGGCCGCAGCAGACCCAACCCCCTCTGGGAATACCAGCACAGCTCCCACCCAGCGGGCCCATGCCACTGTATCCAGGACGCGTCAATCAGCGGTGTGTCCGCCACTACAGGGCACCCAGGCTGACCCACCACCCCAACAACAACAGGGACCTGGGGGCAGTGGTAGTGGGCACACCGTCCAGGGGACAGAGGCCCGGGGAAACAGGGCAACTGGGAGGGCTGCTGCGCCAGAGGGGGTTGACCGGCCCAGGGAACCCACTCTCCAAGAGGCCCTCACCACCATCATGGGAGCATACCACCGCTCCCAGGAGACGATGGCGACGGTACTGACCAGGTTCCAGGGGATCCAGGCACAGCAGGAGGAACGGTACATGGGGTTCCGAGACGAACTCCGGCACATCGGGACCGCAATGGGGACCATCGTCCTGGCCCTCAACCAGATAGTCACCACATTGCGGGACCATGTGGCACCCCAAAGGGCCCCTGTCACCAGCCCGGACGATGAACAGCCTACCACCTCCGCCGGCGCAAGTGGACAGGAGGACCCCACACCCCGACAGGCCACCAGAACCCCACTTCCTGCTGAAGATCAACCACCCCGCAAGCGGAACCTGAGATCACACAAGAAGACAGAGTAGGATGCCAAGACCCCCACCAGCCTAAGATACCCCCTGATGTCATCCCACTGTCCCACATTGGCACCCTGTCCAACCTTGAACTGCCCCTACTCCATCCTTCCACAGGCATATGGACATCGCACCTGTGCTACTGAGAACTGGACTCTGCCATGGACATTACTCCACCCCCACCCATCACCGTTTTACTATCACAGACCTATACGCAGCACTTAAAATAAATCACCAATTGCACTTCAAATGTCAGGAGTCTGCTTGTATTCTTTACAAATGTATTACACATAACGGTGCAATAATGTTCTTTTACATTGTGATGACAACATACCAGTGTCAAGAAGCATTAGTCCATGGGCAAACAAAGCAGAAGTCACGCTGTGGGTCATACAGCTCTGAAAAGGGAAGGGAAAGTCAAAATTCAGAGAAAAGGAACTGGGGGGAAACACAGAAAGTAGAGATGCAGGAGGCCAGAAGTAAATGTAAAATGGCGTGGATGATTCTTACCTGGGTGCTACTGAAAATACTGTTGTATAACTGTGTCCCTGTTGTCCGTTTCGTCCCTGTCGTCTTCCTCCTCTTCACTCTCCACAGGCTCCACAGCTGCTACAACACCACCATCTGGACCATCCTCCTGCAGGAAAGGCACCTGGCGTCGCAAAGCCAGGTTGTGAAGCATACAGCAGGCCACAATGATATGACACACCTTCTTTGGTGAGTACATGAGGGATCCCCCTGTCATATGCAGGCATCTAAACCTGGCCTTCAGGACCCCGAAGGTCCTTTCTATAATCCTCCTAGTTCGCCCATGTGCCTCATTGTACCGTTCCTCTGCCCTGGTCCTGGGATTCCTCACTGGGGTCAATAGCCAAGGCAGGTTGGGGTAACCAGAGTCACCTATTAGCCACACACGGTGTCTCTGTAGCTGTTCCATCACATAAGGGATGCTGCTATTTCGCATGACATACGCGTCATGCACTGACCCAGGGAACTTGGCATTTAGATGGGAGATGTACTGGTCAGCCAAACAGACCACCTGGACATTCATCGAATGGTAACTTTTTCTATTTCTGTACACCTGCTCATTGTCTTTTGGGGGTACTAAAGCCACATGGGTCCCATCAATGGCACCAATGATGTTGGGGATATGTCCAAGGGCATAGAAATCACCCTTCACAGTGGCCAAATCACCCTCCTCAGGGAAAACAATGTATCTCCGCATGTATTTCATCAGGGCAGACAACACTCTGGACAAAACCTTAGAAAACATAGGCTGAGACATCCCTGATGACATGGCCACTGTTGTCTGAAAAGAGCCACTAGCCAAAAAATGGAGTACTGACAGAACCTGCACCAGAGGGGGAATCCCTGTGGGTTGGCGGATGGGGGACATCATGTCTGGCTCCAGCTGGGCACACAGTTCATGTATAGTGGCTCGGTCAAGTCGGTATCGAAGTATAATATGTCGTTCTTCCATTGTCGACAGGTCCACCAGCGGTCGGTACACGGGAGGATTCATCCTTCTCCTCGCAAGTCCCAGCGGACGGTGCCTAGGAAGGACAACATGGAGCACAGAGTCAAGCAACCCTCAGGTACGTTCCCACACCTTGCACATTACACGATTCGCTATGCATTGAATGGCTTGTATGAGTGGCAATGCAAGGCCTAGGCCTGTGTGACGCAGTAGAAATCAGGCCATGTGGGCCCTTGAAATGGCGGCTGCCTGACCTGTGAAGTGTGACAGTGGGATGTGAGGTCAGTACGCTGGCGTGGCTCACCGTGGCGGTAGGCGGTCAAAGACCGCGGCGCACAGCAGCATTGGTTAACATTGAACCCTATGGGTCTCAGGAGCCAATGACGATGTGCGCGGGCGGTCGCGGTACGCACCGCCGCGGTACGCACCGCCGCGGGCGTGACCGCCATTTTCTATCTGCTTAATCACTCGAGACCTGATCATCCACAGGAGAGGACCTATACTGCAAGTGCTGCTGTGACCTCGGTCTGGAAGAGACAATGGCTGCTGCGACTGGGGAAAGGGCCCCTGCCTTCACTTCAGAAGAGTTGGAGAAACTTGTGGATGGGGTCCTACCCCAGTATGCGCTACTCTACGGTCCTCCAGACCAACAGGTAAGTACACTGGGTGCACGTTGAATGGGCTATGCCTGGGTCGTGTATGGTGGATGTAAGATGGTGGGGTGGGGAGCGAATGAGGAGTGCAAGGCACGACAGATGAGAGCATGTGCCACATGGCAGGGTTGGGGAGGGGGGGCAATCACATCTAACATGCAGAAAAATGTTGAAATTTCCTTTCCCACCCTGTACATGTCAAATAGGTCAGCACCCATCAGAAAGTCGACATTTGGCGTGCCATCGCCAAGGAAGTCCGGGCCCTGGGGGTCCACACAAGACGGGGCACCCACTGCCGAAAGAGGTGGGAGGACATCCGCCGCGGGACCAGGAAGACCGCTGAGTTACTGCTGGGGATGGCCTCCCAACGTAGGAGGGGTGCCAGTCGTACCTTGACCCCCCTGATGTCCCGGATCCTGGCGGTGGCCTACCCCGAATTGGATGGGTGCGTGAGGACATCACAGCAGACACAAGGGGATGAGTACCAGCACATACTGCTATCTTTACGCGCAGTGGAGGTGCCTGGGTGGGGGAGGAGGGCTGTGGGTGACATTAGGCCAGGGCGCTTTCTGTAGTGTAGTCCCCTCCTTTAGGCATGGCCCTGTGCCCCCGCCCCCCACCTCTCTAGGGTGCCAAGTACAGCAATCCATGGTCCTGTATCACCCATGTGCGCATATGTTGTCCATAGACCTGTTGGCTTAGTCACAAGTACTGAGTAGTGTACCCCGATTGCGCGGCGTAGTGCATGAGGCTCCTGTGTCTGTCCTCTCCGCCAACGGTGTTGACAATGCATGCACTCAACCTGTTTCTATTTCTCCCCCCACCCTTTTTCTTTGTCTTCTTGTGCATGTGTGCATTAGCATCATCAGGCGAAGGAGAATTGGCATCGGAGCACGAGGGAGCTGCAACTCACAAGGCCCCGGTGGGCCATGGTACAGACACCGAGGTCACCAGTGATACGGAGGGCGAGGGGAGCACCACAACGGGGACCCGTGGTGACACCAGCGACACCGACACGTCCTCGGAAGGGAGCTCCCTAGCGGTGGCGGCAACATCCGGGCCCCCCGCCTCTACAGGTACAGCCGCCACCCAGCGCACCAGCTCCGCCCTCCCAGCAGCCCCTCAGTCTTCGCTCCGTGCCCGCTCGCCCAAGAAGGCGGGCATCTCCTTCGCCCCAGGCACCTCAGGCCCTGCCCCCGTTACCCCTGCTGCCCTCAGTGCGGAGGTCATTGACCTCCTACAGACCATCATTGTTGGGCAGTCTACCCTTTTGAATGCCATACAGGGGGTAGAGAGGGAGGTGCATCGGAGCAATGCATACCTGGAGGGCATTCATTCGGGTCAGGCTGCCCATCAACGATCGTTCAATGCTCTGGCCTCAGCACTGACGCCAGCCATTGTCCCTGTTTCCAGCCTCCCATTTTCTATCTGCCTCCACCCTGTCTCTGTCTCCTGTTCCTCAGCCTATCCCATCCACACCATCAGACCAGCCTGCACACACCTCAACACCCAAGGGCAGCTCATCCAGACATAAGCACCACAGATCACACAAGCATTCTCCCAAGCAACACCCAGATGCAGACATGCCAACAGTCACTACCACCCTTGTGTCCCCCACCTCCTCGTCTCCCTCCTCCCTCCCTGTGATGTCTCCACTCACACCTGCATGCACACCACCATCAGCCAGTACTTCCATCACCAGCACACCCTCCAGTACAGTCCGCCCACGTGCAGTCACCACCCCCACTGCCATTTACATGTCCCCTGTGTCCTCTCCCACTGTGTCTGTCACCCCCTCTTCCAAGACACACAAACGCAGGCAGCCACCCACCCAACAGCCAACCACCTCACGACAGCCTACGTCACAAGCACCTGCACCCAAAGACAGCACACCTGACTCTCCTACAACCACATCCTCTTCCTCCACTCCCATACCCACTACACCTACCCTTTACATTGGTCCTAAAAAACTTTACCTCTCCAAACTTAACCTCTTTGCCCCACCTGACCCACCCCCTCCATCTGCTAAGAGTCCCAAGAGCACCTCAGCCACCACCAGCCCTGCTTCAAGTGTCACCATTGTGCAGGGGTTTTGGAGTCCACCCTTTCCCAGCACAGATACATCAGCCAGCAGCAAGGGAACAGCCAGCCCCCCCCTGGGAAGAGGACCCGTAAAATCAGGGGCTGCCGCGAGAAGACTGACACGGCTGCCCCCAAGGAGCGAAGTCCTGGGCCCTCACCTGCCACAACATCCAGGGGAGGCAAGGGCCAGAGAGCCTCATCGAAGGAGGGCAAGGGCAGCAGGGCGGAAAAGTCAGCCAGCAGGGGCGCGGACCAGGAGGGCCCCACAAGCCCCATCCCAGTTGTGAGGAAGGACACCCACGGGCCCAGGACTCTGTCACAGAAGGGTCCAGCAACTGCACGGTCGGAGGGCGACTAAGCAGGGAGTCCTGGCCAGGTCTGGCTCCCTGGGATGACTGGACAAGCACCGCTGAAGAGGGCCCGCCATGCAGAGAGGTACCGCTGAAGAGGGCCCCGCCGTGCAGAGAGGCACCGCTGAAGAGGGCCCCGCCGTGCAGAGAGGCACCGCTGAAGAGGGCTCCGCCGTGCAGAAAGACACCGCTGAAGAGGGCCCCGCCGTGCAGAAAGACACCGCTGAAGAGGGCCCCGCCGTGCAGAAAGACACCGCTGAAGAGGGCCCCGCCGTGCAGAGAGGCACCGCTGAAGAGGGCCCCGCCGTGCAGAAAGACACCGCTGAAGAGGGCCCCGCCGTGCAGAAAGACACTGCTGAAGAGGGCCCCGCCGTGCAGAAAGACACCGCTGAAGAGGGCCCCGCCGTCTCAAGCACCGCTCTGCTGGGCCCTTCCTGTCAAGCACCGCTCCACTGGGCCCCGCAGTCTCAAGCACCGCTACACTGGACCCTTACTGTCAAGCACCGCTCCGCTGGGCACTTCCTGTCAAGCACTGCTCCGCTGGGCCCCGCCGTCTCAAGCACCGCTCCGCTGGGCCCTTCCTGTCAAGAACCGCTCCGCTGGGCCCCGCCGTCTCAAGCACCGCTCTGCTGGGCCCTTCCTGTCAAGCACCGCTCCGCTGGGCCCTTCCTGTCAAGCACCGCTCCGCTGGGCCCCGCCGTCTCAAGCACCGCTCCGCTGGGCCCTTCCTGTCAAGCACCGCTCCGCTGGGCCCCGCCGTCTCAAGCACCGCTCCGCTGGGCCCTTCCTGTCAAGCACCGCTCCGCTGGGCCCGCCGTCTCAAGCACCGCTCCGCTGGGCCCTTCCTGTCAAGCACCGCTCCGCTGGGCCCGCCGTCTCAAGCACCGCTCCGCTGGGCCCTTCCTGTCAAGCACCGCTCCGCTGGGCCCCGCCGTCTCAAGCACCGTTCCGCTGGGCCCTTCTTGTCAAGCACCGCTCCGCTGGGCCCTTCCTGTCAAGCACCGCTCCGCTGGGCCCCACCGTCTCAAGCACCGCTCCGCTGGGCCCTTCCTGTCAAGCACCGCTCCGCTGGGCCACGCCATCTCAAGCACCGCTCCGCTGGGCCCTTCCTGTCAAGCACCGCTCCGCTGGGCCCCGCCGTCTCAAGCACCGCTCCGCTGGGCCCTTCCTGTCAAGCACCGCTCCGCTGGGCCCCGCCATCTCAAGCACCGCTCCGCTGGGCCCTTCCTGTCAAGCACCGCTCCGCTGGGCCCCGCCGTCTCAAGCACCGCTCCGCTGGGCCCTTCCTGTCAAGCACCGCTCCGCTGGACCCTTCCTGTCAAGCACCGCTCCGCTGGGCCCCGCCGTCTCAAGCACCACTCCGCTGGGCCCTTCCTGTCAAGCACCGCTCCGCTGGGCCCTGCCGTCTCAAGCACCGCTCCGCTGGGCCCTTCCTGTCAAGCACCGCTCCGCTGGGCCCCGCCGTCTCAACCACCGCTGGCCCATTGGCAGTCCTGGTTCTGTGTCGGGCAGGTCTTCACGCCGCACTCTGCCCACCATGGCTCCTCCATGACCAGTGGTCTCTGTAATCCACCTGATGGACTGTGGCTTTGCACTCCCCAGGATGTAACAGTGGGCAATCCACCCACTGTAGAGACTTGTGAGACTGTGGCTTTGCACTCCCCAGGATGGCACGGTGGCCAACCCACCCACTGTAGAGACTTGTGAGACTGTGGCTTTGCACTCCCCAGGATGGCACGGTGGGCAACCCACCCACTGTTGAGACTATTGAGACTGTGGCTTTGCACTCCCCAGGATGGCACGGTGGGCAACCCACCCACTGTAGAGACTTGTGAGACTGTGGCTTTGCACTCCCCAGGATGGCACAGTGGGCATGGTGGACCCTTCGTGGATCTGGCGTCATGGACTCATGTGGCTGAGGTGCCCCCCCTTCCCTTCCCCCTGAGGTGCCTGTAGTTTTGTCATCTGATGCCCCAGCAGTGTTCTCTCCAACGGACTCAGGTCTCCTGTGTGGGCTTTGCCCATGTGTTGATCCACTTTGGCCCACGGACAGTGGAAATTTAGGTGACTGTGCAGGACTTATTGCCTATGTTTATCGGTTTCGTTATTTTCTTACCTGTTTTTTTACTATTCATATTGCTATTTTACCATGACTTCAAAGAACCTCTTATATACATAAATGTTGTTTCTCACTTTAATTATGTCTTTGCATTATTCCAGGGGGTTTGGGTGGTGTCACTGTGACTTGGTGCTCTGCATTGGTGTGTAGATAGTTGGGGGGGGGGTCGCATATGTGTGTGCCCGTAAGCTTTCCTCTTCCCCCTCCCCTGTGTCGTAGGTGCAGTACTCACCGTTGTCGTCTGCGCCGGCGTTCGTACTCGTGGTAGATGAGCAGGTAGACAATAGCCGGTAGGATGTGTAATTCGGGCTCCATGCTGTCCTCCTTCCTCGTGGAGTGTGTATGGGTGAGCGTTTTCCCGTTCGTAGTCTGTTTCCGCTGTGTTTTTATCGGCGGGGCTCCCGCCCCGGAAAAGGTGGCGGATTGGTGGGTCATGATCGGGTGGGCGGTACATTGTCTGCCGCCTGGCTGTTGGCGGTGACCACCGAGCTGTTTGTCTGTCCCGCCGTGGCGGGCGGAGTGTTAAAGTGGCGGACTGTGTTGGCGGTTCCCGCCAGGGTCAGAATACCTTTTTTTTTACCGCCTGCCTGTTGGCGGGTTGGCCGCCGCTTTATCACCGGCCGCCAGGGTCAGAATGACCCCCCATATCTTGTGTGTTGTAAGGTGGGCGTATTATAGGCACACCTTTCTTGGTGACTTAAGCCCTGATTACAACCCTGGCAGTTGGTGTTAAAGCAGTGGTAATAACGGCAACAGGCCGGCTGAAAAAAAAATGGAATCACAACCATGGCGGAAACCGCCAACATAGCCAGTTTAACACTCCAACCGCCACGGCTGTAGAAACAAACACCGTGGCGGTAACTGCCAACAGACAGGCGGAAGACAAGGTTCTGCCCACTGTATTACAACACGCCTAACCACCATCTTTTCCGGGGTGGTACCATTACTGTCAAAAGCACGGCGGAAACAGGACTTGGAACGGAAACCACTCTCCTTTCCACACTCAAGGAACACCCAGGACACCATGGAGCCCGAACTACAGGTCCTGCCCATGCTGGTCTACCTCCTCTTGTATCAGGAGCAGGAAAGACGCCGGCGATGACCACGGTGAGTACTGCACCTAGCACAAAGGGGAGGAGGGAAGGGAAAGGAGAGTGACACACACATGCAACACACAACACTCCTATCCCCACCCACAACACCATACACACAAATACATGCAGCAACATTACATATACACCCATCACCCCCTGGAAGAACGTAAGGACAAAATGAAATGATTGTAACAAGTGTAATCTATTAAATATCAGATAGGCCAAATTCAAAAATGTGTATATACAAATATGTACACCAACTGCACAAGTCCGGATATAAATTAAATCATTGTCTGCTGATCAGTGTCCCAAAATGCATGGGCAAAGCCCACACAAGATACCTGACTCAAAACGGAGAGAACACTGCAGAGGCATTAGATAGAAAATAAACAGGCACCTCAGGGGAGGGGGAGGGGGGGCACCTCAGCCGGATGAGCAGACAACGCTACTGCTCCACGAGGGGGCTCCATGCCCACTGATTGGTCCTGGGGAGTGCAAAGCCACAGTCTCTCAAATCTTTCCAGTGGGTGCATTGCCAACTGCTTTATCCTGAGGAGTGCAAAGCCACAGTCTTTCAAGTCTCTCCAGTGGGTGGATTGCCCACTGCTTTATCCTGGGGAGTGCAAAGCCACAGTCTCTCCAGTGGGTGGATTGCCCACTGCTTTATCCCGGGGAGTGCAAAGCCACAGTCTCACAAGTCTTTCCAGTAGGTGGTTTGCCCACTGCATTATCCTGGGGAGGTCAAAGCCACAGTCTCTCAAGTCTTTCCAGTGGGTGGATTGCCCACTGCTTTATCCTGGGGAGTGCAAAGCCACAGTCTTTCAAGTGGATAACAGTCTCCACTGGTTCTGGAGGGGGCTTGGCTTCCAGAGTGCTTCATCCTGCCAGGGACTGAGGGGGCTTTGTGCCCAGAGTGCTTCATCCTACCAAGGACTGAGGTAGTGGATGCCAATCTCCACTGGTTCTGGAGGGGGCTTGGTGCCCAGAGCGCTTCATCCTACTAAGGTCTGAGGTAGTGGATGTCAATCTCCACTGGTTCTGGAGGGGGCTTGGTGCCCAGAGTGCTTCATCCTGCCATGGACTGAGGTAGTGGATGTCAATCTCCACTGGTTCTGGAGGGGGCTTGGTGCCCAGAGTGCTTCGTCCTGCCAAGGACTGAGGTAGTGGATGTCAATTTCCACTGGTTCTGGAGTGGGCTTTGTGCCCAGAGTGCTTTATCCTGCCAAGTACTGAGATAGTGGATGTGAATCTCTACTGGTTCTGGAGGGGGCGTTGTGCCCAGAGTGCTTCATCCTGCCAAGGACTGAGGTACTGAAAGTCAATGTCCACTGGTTCTGGAGGGGGCTTGGTGCCCAGAGTGCTTCACATGCAGTGTGGCAGGTCCCATTCCCTCACCTGGGTGTGTGTGCCACGAGATTGCCTAGGACAAGGTAGCATGATACTCCATGGAGGCAGGGACACACTCCACCCTGCTGCGACTTCGCCTGCCACCTACAGGTACAAACAGTGCTGGGAGTCATGCCTCATGTACGCTGGGCAGGGTCCAGGACGTCTCCTGCATCCTCGGACGGCTACCCACTGGGGATGATTGCCATGTCAGCTGTGGTAGCACTGTGTGGGCACGTTGCGGGGCAGGTGGCGGTGCTTGCGGCGGTGTCTGTGGCAGAGGTGCTGGTGGTGGTGCATGTGTCGGCACCTGTTGAGGGACACAGCAGGACATCTCCTGCAGTCTTGGATGGCTGCCCACTGGGGATGATGCTTGCAACTGTTGCAGAGATAGCAGACGTGCAGGTGGCGATGCTGGTGGCGGTGTCCACTGCCGTACAGGTTGATGTTGTGGTTGACAGAAGGGGTGACTCTGGTCCCTCATCCAGAGCCACCGTGCCCTGTCCTGACCTGCTCTTCGGCTTGTGTCCCTTCCCCACCTTTGATGTCGCTGCTGGTGCCTTGCCACTGTCCCCTTTTGGCTTAGAGCGGCCCTTGCTTGCTGGTAGGTGCGGCTCATCCCTCTGGCATGTGGGCACCTTCTTCACCTTGGCAGATGGTGGAATGGCCTGCTCCTTGGCCTCGCTAGGTGGCACACTGGCAGACCTGATGGGTGGCGCCCGTGATGAGACCGGACTTGCTGGGACTACTGTGCTGGAGGATTTGGTGGCTGAGGTGCTGGGATGGGACCTGGACAGCCTGGCCCTAGCGGAAGGACGGGGGGAGGTGTAGGGAAGAGGTCAAAGTTTCTGAGAAAGTTTTTCTTAGTCACACTGGGACGGGAAGATGGAGGTGGTTTGGGAGTGGAGGAAGAGGTAGTGGTTGTAGGAGGTGTACGTTTGCTGAATTTGGGTGAAGGTGCATGGGCCGGAGGCTGTAATGAGGCTGTTGGGTGGGTGTGTGCCTGCATTTGTGTAGTTTGGGAGGAGGGCTCACAGAAACACTGGGAGAGGTCACAGGGGATGTGTTAATGGTAGTGGGGGTGGTGATTCCACGTGAGCAGTGTGTGGTGATGGGCGTGCTGGTGATGGAGGTAGTGGCTGAGGATGTAGTGCATGCAGGTGTGAGTGGAGACGAGACAGGGAGGGAGGAGGAGGACGTGGAGGAGGGGGACACAGTGGAGGCAGTGGATGTTGGTGTGTCTGCATGGGGGTGGTGCTTGTGTGAGTGCCTGTGGGATGTGTGGTGCTTATGTTTGCCATGTCCACTGTGTGTTGATGAGTGTGCATGCTGGTCAGATGGTGTGCTTGGGATAGGCTGAGGTACAAGGGATTGGGTCTGGCTGGAGGAAGTTGGAGGGGGAGACTGGACACAGTGACAATGGCTGCCATCAGTGCTGAGGCCAGAGCCTGAAATGCTCTCTGTTGGGCTGCCTGGCCAGAATGAATGCCCTCCAGGTATGCATTTGTTTGCTGCAAAAGCCTCTCAACACCCTGGATGGCATTCAAAATGGTAGATTGCCCAACAGTGAGGGATCTCAGGAGGTCAACAGCCTCCTCACTGAGGGCAGCAGGGCTGACTTGGGCAGGGCCTGAGGTGCCTGGGGCAAAGGAGATGTCAACCCTCCTGGGTGAGCGGGCACGGGAAACTCGATGAGGGGCTGCTGGGAGGGCAGTGCTGGTAGGGGGGGTGGTGACTGTATCTGTTGATGCGGGGGGCACAGAGCTGCCCACCACCGCAAGGGAGCTCCCATCAGAGGAGGAGTTGCTGTCACTGGTGTCTGCTCCTGTCCCCGTCGTGGAGCTCCCCTCGCCCTCCACCCCACTGGTGCCTTCTGACTCCATTACTGCACTCTCCACGGCCAGGTGGGTTGCAGCTCCCTCCTGCTCTGGTTCAACTGCTCCTCCCCCAGATGATGCTAATGCCTGCAAGGACAGGGTGACAAAACAAAAGGGGGGTGGACAGAGGGGACACAGGATCAACGCATGCAACACCACTACCGTTGGCGGACACAACACAAAGGGAGCAGCCCTATGCACTAAGCCATGCAGTGACAGGGCAGGGGGAAAGCACATACCCAAGGGGAACTCTGTCTAGACCATTTCATGCACAGCAAAAACCCATGGGAGCTTGACTAGGTGTAGATGGCAAATACCACCTTTGAGGATGGAATGAGCCTGCAAATCAATGGATCTACCTTTGCGCATCTGCCCTGGCCTAGGGGAACCCACAGCCCACCTCCCCCACCGAGACACCTCGTCAAGTGTGCAGAGTCAGCTGAATGAGAGTGTACTTAACCCCCTTGTGGCTGCTGTGATGCCCTCAAGCGCCCATCCAACTTAGGATATGCCACAGCCAGGATCCAGTACATCAGGGGGGTCATGGTGCGACGGGCACCCCTTCCACGTTTGGAGGCCATCCCCAGCTGGGCCTCCGCCGTCTTCTTGCTTCAGCGGCGCAGGTCCTCCCATCTTTTACGGCAGTGGGTGCTCCATCTATAGTAGACCCCCAGGGTCCGCACTCCCTTGGCGATGGCACGCCAAATACCCTTCTTCTGGTGGGCGCTGACCTAGAGGCAAAGTGAAGTTATAATGGATGTTACTCTCCCATACAGTTCTTCTCACACATTGCCCACAAACCTCCCACCCTTGTCCAGACATACATACACACACCATCCTCACATGCTGGCTTGTCCCCCCCCTCTCTCTTCCATCCATGACACAAGATACAATCATGTGCCATCCACCATGCACACAGTTGACTCACCTGTTTGTCTGGAGGACCGTAAAGTTGCGTGTACTGGGGGAGGACCCCATCCACCAGTTTCTCCAACTCCTCCGCAGTTAAGGCAGGGACCCTTTCCCCAGACACTGTAGCCATTGTCGCTTACAGACTCAGGTCACAGCAGCACTTGCAGTGTAGTTCCTCTCCTGTAGAAGGTCAGGTATCAAGTGAGGGAACTGATAGAAAATGGTGGTCACGTCCGCAGCAGTGCGTACCGTCACCGCCGGCGTACATCGTCATTGGCTCCTGGAACCCATAGGGCCCAATGATAACCAATGCTGAATAGCGCCACGGTCTTCGACCACCTACCGCGACGGTGTACAACGCTAGTGCAGTTACCTCATTTCCTCTTGTCCCACCTTACAGGTCAGGCAGCCGCCTTTTCAGTGGGCCACATGGCAGGCCAAATAACCACGTCACATCTCTTTAGGCCAGGAATACGGACAGACAAGGGCACATAGAGACAATTTAACGTGTGTGCTAAACAGCCTTGTGAAACCTACGTGTTGTATGACCCTCTGCTCACCATTCTCCTCCATAGGGCACGTCCGCTGGGGCAGGTGATGAGATGGCGGCGTCCTCTGGTGTACAGACCCCTGGTGGACCTGTTGACAATGGAAGACAGACACATCATTATCACTTACAGACTTGATTGTGCAACAATCCAGGAACTGTGTGCCCAGTTAGAGCCTGACCTGATGTCAGCTATCCAAAATCCCACAGGAATCCCACCTCTAGTGCAGGTCCTGTGTGTACTCCATTTTCTGGCCAGTTGGTCTTTTCAAACAACAGTGGCCATGGCATCAGGGATGTCCCAGCCAATGTTCTCTAATGTGTTGTCCAGAGTGTTATTTGCCCTGCTGAAACACATGAGCAGCTACATCGTTTTCCCTCAGGTGGAGGATTTGCCCACAGCGAAAGGTGACTTTTATGCCCTGGGACATATCCCCAACATCATTGGTGCCATTGATGGTACACATGTGGCATTTGTCCCCCCCGACAGGAATGAACAGATGTACAGAAACCAGAAAAGCTACCATTCTATGAATGTGCAGATGGTGTGTTTGGCAGACCAGTACATCTCCCATGTGAATGCCAAGTATCCTGGCTCAGTGCATGATGCTTACATTTTGAGGAATAGCAGCATCCCTTATGTGATTGGGCGCCTCCAGAGGCACTGTGTGTGGCTAATAGATGAGCCTAAAGTCCCCCCACAGTTTCATTTGGTGTCTGGGTATGGGAGATTCCCTAATATTTGGAGGATGTCTAACAGGTGTCCCTCGAAATTTGCAGGTGACTCTGGTTACCCCAACCTGTCATGGCTACTGACCCCGGTGAGGAATCCCAGGACAAGGGCAGAGGAACGCTACAATGAGGCACATGGGTGAACTAGGAGGATAATAGAGCGCACCTTCGGCCTCCTGAAGGCCAGATTCCGGTGCCTCCATCTAACAGGTGGATCCCTATACTACTCACTGAAGAAGGTGTGCCAGATCATCGTGGCCTGCTGTGTGTTGCACAACCTGGCTTTGCGACGCTAGGTGCCTTTTCTGCAGGAGGATGGGCCTGATGGTGGTCTTGTGGCGGCTGTGGAGCCTGTGGACAGTGAAGAAGAGGAGGCAGAAGAAGAAGATGTAGACAACTGAAACAACATCATCTTGCAATACTTCCAGTGAGACACAGGGGAGAGGATGAAACTGCTTCCCACATCTCATACTATTGAAGGACCTAGCATAAGTCTGCCTTTTTAGCTCTGTGTATTGACCCTGACTTGTCACTTTGGCTTTCCATTTCACAGATCTGGGGCCCCATTTGTGCCCTCCGCTATGTTTACTCCTGGCCTACAGCTGTTTAACATTGGTATGTGAACAAGTACATTGATATTGCTATATTTCAGAGATTTTTAAATTACACATTTGTGAAAGCACAGACTGACTCCAGATTGTTTGGTGATTCAAGTGTGTTTATTTCTGTGCTAATAAGTGGAGAGGGGTGTGCAATGGGCTGGGGTGATGGTAGAGGAATGTCCATGGCAGAGTCCAGTCTCTTGGTCTCACAGGTGCATTGTCCAATGGGGCATAGGAAGGGGAGCAATGGCAGTTTAAGGTGGACAGGATGACAAAGTGGGACAGACGGGTGACATTCAGGAGGGTCTTATTTCCTGGCGGGGTCTTGGCAATGTTCTCTGTCTTGTTCCTGGATTTCAGGGACCGTTTGCGGGGTGGTTCTCCTTCTGTAGGAGTGGGGGGGTGCTGGTGGCCTGTTGGTCTGTGGCGGTGCCTCCTGTCCACTAGCGCCGGCGGAGGTGGAGGGCTGTTCATCGTCCAGGCTAGTGTCAGGGGCCCGTTTGTGTCTCAATGTGTCCTTCATGGTGTTGACAAGGTCTGCCAGCACCCCTGCAATGGGGACCAGGGTGGTGTTGATGGTCTTCAAGTCCACCCTCATCCCAAGGTAGTGTTCTTCCTGCAGCCGCTGGGTCTCCTTTAACTTGGCCAGTACTGTGCCCATGGTCTCCTGAGAATGGTGGTAAGCTCCCATGATTTTGGAGAGTGCCTCGTGGAGTGTCGCTTCCCTGGGCCTGTCCTCCCCCTGTGGCACAGCAGTCCTCCCAGCTTCCCTGTAATCCTGTGCCTCTGTCCCCTGAACTGTGTGCCCACTGCCACTGACCCCAGGTCCCTGATTTTCTTGGGTTGGTAGGTTTGCCTGGGTTCCCTGTAGTGGTGGACACACTGCTGATGGACATATCCTGGGGACAGAGGGATGGGCCCGCTGGGTGGGTTCTGTGCTGGTGTTTCCTCAGGGGGGAGGCTCTGTGGTGGCTAGTGACAGTGGCAGGGGAACCGACTGTCCAGAGGTCCGTGATGGGCCGGGCTGGTCATCTTAATCCAGGCGTGCAGAGCTGCTGTCATCACTGTGGTCCTCTTCTGTGGGGGGACTGGATATGTCTGGCACCTCCTGTCCAGTGACACTGGGTATGGATCCTGTTGGGGTGTAAATGCATAGTCTTAGTATCTGTGTGTGCCATCTTGTGCATTGGGTGAGGTACCCTCTATTCCTGTGCTTGCATCATTGTGTTTGCCCTTTAGTAGTAGTTGGTTTGGGGTCTGTGTGGGTATCTGTACTGGACATGCTTTGGTGATGGTGGTCCATGCATAGGTGTTGCATGCAGGGCCTTGAGATGTGTGGGTTGTGATAGTGGGACATATGTGGAGTGATGGGAGTGAGGGTAAGAGTTGGGGGTATGTGATGGCATGCAGATAGGGTGGGGGATATGGTAGTAAAGATATGACTTACCAGAGTCCAGTCCTCCTGCTACTCCTGCGAGGCCCTCAGGATGCAATATTGCCAAGACTTGCTCCTCCCATGTTGTTAGTTGTGGGGGAGGTGGTGGGGGTCCACCACCAGTCTTCTGTACAGCAATCTGGTGTCTTAAAACCACGGAATGCACCTTCTTTCATAGGTCGTTCCACCTCTTCCTGATGTCATCCCATGTTTTTGAATGCTGTCCTACTGCGTTGACCCTGTCGACGATTCTTCGCCATAGCTCCATCTTCCTCGTAATGGAGGTGTGCTGCACCTGTGATCCGAAAAGCTGTGGCTCTACCCGGATGATTCCTTCACCATGACCCTAAGCTCCTCCTCAGAAAACCTGGGGTGTCTTTGAGGTGCCATGATGTGGTGTGGGTGATGTGTGAGGTGCTGTCTGTTGTGATGTGTGGTGGGATGTGTTGGTGTGTGTTGTTTGGGGTGCGTGGATGTTGTATGGGTAATGGTGTTGTGTGTCTGTGGATGCTGTTGTTGTGTTTGGTAATCTCTCTCTCTGTGCTTCTTCCAAAACTGTCATTGAAAGGGTTTGTGGGTTATATGGGTGTGTGTTTTATAGTGTTGTGGGTGTGTGGGTGTGGTATGTGTATGTGTATCAGGTGTGTGTATTTTGAATTGTCCAATGTGGTTCTGTAAGTGTGTATTTTGAGAGCGGCGGTGTGTACCACCAATGGATTACCGTGGTTGAAAGACCGCCACGTTCATTAGTGGGTCGTGATAGTGTGGGCGTATTCTTGTTGCCGTGACGGTGTAGGTTATGATATCGCCAGTTTATCACTGACCTTTGGTGTGGTGGACTTTTATGGGTGTCTGTATTGCGGCGGATTCCGAGATGTGGGTCGTAATACCTGTAGCGGAATTCCACCGCCGCAGCGGTATGTTGCCGGTCTTCAGCACGGCAGAAAGCGGGATTTACCACCAAGGGTGTGATGAGGGCCTTAATCTGTTGTGTGATAAAAGGTGATGGAACAAAAGTCTCAGTTCAGATTCATAGGACTAGACCATATATTATTTGTTCCCTCATTTCAATTCCGTATATCATACAATATACTTTGTACATTAGGATCATACTAATTGATATTACTAGGTTTATTGAGAAGTCAAAAATCTCAATACATGATTACTTGAGTAAAGGTACAAACACCTTTAGCTAAGCGCATCACCACACATGTCCCATATCAACTGTCACAACACTCCATTCTATGGTAATGGAGTCCTTTAACAGCAATCTCATTAGAGTGTGCAGTCAACTAATAAGGCCAGTGCATTGTTATAAACACAAAAATGTAGGTAGTTAACAATGATTATTTGATGGTTAGTTTGCAATTGGTTTGTTCTAGCAGTTGGGTTAGTCCTTACGGTCATTGAGTGCCTACATCTTCCCAATTCATGATCTGTTCTTTGGTATCCGGGGGCCAAACTGTCAGATCCTCTTCCAAAAGCAGCAAGGCTGGATATGGTCTCTCACATCTTACGCAATAACCTGTAGTATGTAATAAATTTGATTATTCGTTTGGACAGATGGTAGTCCATCACAAGTAATAAGGCTAGTATTCAGGATAGGCACAGTGAAGGTTTCAGTAATTTAAAGCTGAGCTCATTCCATGGTAGGTATAGCACTGAGCACACAGGCTTAACTGAAGAAAATGCGTTAAACATTTTGAAGTACCAAAACAGTTAAAAAGTCAAAAACACAACACAGCAAAAATCCCACCCTGATTTATAAAGCTAGTGACTATTGAACAAAATGACACCAACATGACCAAAATTAAATAAGGGGAAATAGAGACTTAGGGCCTGATTACGTGTTTGGTGGTCATACTTCCATCCCGCTGAGGTGGCGGTCCACATTACTCAGTTGAGTTGGCAATCTTTCGTCCACCCTATTATGATGCATGCAGCCTAAACCGCCAACTGCATCATAGGAATGTGTCCCACTTACGAATCTGCGGACTGCAATGCTTGCATTTCACACTCCATCACCATCAGGGTTGTGGGTTCCCAGCGAGCAGTTTTTTTGAAAACACAGTGAGACTTGGGGTCCCCTTGCGGCAGTTCCCTGATGGTATTAGCCTGTTGTGGTATGCGCTCAGCAAAGTATCATAACAGTGGCTATTGGATGGATACAAATACAACACACTTAATGTACATAGATCGAGTGGATCCACCTGCAAATCACACTGTAAAACACACCCCATTCCAGACCATGATTCTTTGCAAATCCACTGCAGCACAGCAATTTGGACACAAAATGTTGGTGAGAGAAGGCATGCCTTTTTTCTCATCCCTTTTACCAATCTCCACACATGTTGCCAGCACATTTTGTTATCATTCCTTCGGGTATTTTTGTTGCCCTATCACTGTCTTTAAGTTGGGGATATGTCACAGCCAAAAATTATATTTTTCTCAGAAGCAGAGTTAGCGGTCATGGTGGATGGGATCATAAGAGTAGATCCACAATTGTGTAGTGCCCAACATAGCTCTATTAGTTGGAAAAGGGACATGTGGTCTAGAATAGTACACAGAGTGAATGTTGCAGGTGCAACCTTACACACAGGAGGAAATTAGGAAGAGGTGGGATGAACTGAGGGGGAGGTGTATTCCCTAATATCCAAGCAGCATCTGGAGGCCAATAGGACTGGTGGTGGTCATCCCAGCACCTCAATCAAATGGCTTATGTGGGAGGAGAAGGTCTTGCAGACTTTACATTGTGAAGGCTTGACAGGAATACCTGGATTTGTAGAGACTGGTAAGTTACATCTTACTAACTGTCACAATATTTCAATGTTCTGTGTGCTCCTAGTCCAGCTTTTGCCAATGTGTTGCCTACCTAACTTCTAAACATGCAACCCCCAAGGTATCAGAGATGTTGAGTTTGCATTGTCAATGTTTTTTGTTACATATAAGACCATATGTAGCAATCTCCATAGCATTCCACATGTTGTAATGGTGTATATAAGTGTAGTCCTACAAAAATATAATTTCAAGACCTATGATATGTGTCATTATGTAAATATATTGTCCATCCCAACAGCATTTTGTGAATAGGCATGTTACACTAACCCTTTTGGTAGCAGAGAAGTAAGGACCATATGTACGAACACTTTTTCCCATAGACACAGAATGGGTAAAAACCTTTGTTACATCTGGCCCTAAATTGCTACTTTTTGCCACTACGAGGCCCAGGTTCACTAGTATTTTTAGCATTTGGTGAGGTCTGTGGATGGCCATATATATAGGAGGGCAAGGCTCAGTGTCAACTCCATGCTGGTACCCGCTGAGCCTTCCAATGATTCTGTCACTCGGTCCCAAAAATGGCATATGATTCTGTCACTCGGTCCCAAAAATGGCATATGCACGGGTAGTGTCACCATGTCTGGAGAAAGGTGCCTTCCATTCCACAGTGTCTAAGGCAAAGAACATCCTTCACCCTCCAAATCATGTGTAACAATGTTCTAGTATAATATAACCTATGCAGGAGTTTCAAATGAATAAGTCTATAGCTAGCTCTTCTCACCCCTTCAGCTGGGAAGTTCAGTGCTTCTGCAGCCCTCTTCCTCAATTTCTCCAATGTCTTGCTCCCATCTGTCTTTAAGGTGTGCTAAGTCTGCCTGGGTATTCCGCATCAATGTTCCATATGTCATGGTGATCAATTCGCGATTGATCCACCCATCCAATAGTCTCTGTAATGGGGATTTCTCTTGGGTTTCTTGTTCCTTGGTGATACTGTAATACTGTACATGAGCACAAGCCATAGCTGCCTATACCAGAGCCTTTGTGTACATGGCATTTGGTACTCTTCTTGCAGGTGGGTGAATGGGACCACCCCATTGGCATCCCACATGGCTGCTAATGTGGTTATACCTATCTTGTCCCAAACCTGAAAACCTTGCAGGGCAGCCACCCTGCTCATCTGTGTGCCTTTCTAAAGTGGGGTCGTAGATGTGAGTTGTGTATCCCAGTTCATCTCTCTCAGTAGTTTTAATTACCATTGAAATATATCACAATAGTAATATCTACCTATTTTGCCTTTTTCTAGGATTCTACTTACTGTGTCACAAAAGATTAGGATGTAGATACCACACTTCACCAATAACAATGTTAACTATTTCACAACAAGTTTTTCTGGCAGAGCACCTGCCCACTGCTTGGGCACAGAAGAGACACCGACTCCATCCCAGCACCCCAGGACCAAGCCCTCACAGATGACAACAGACCAGGTGATCTGGATGAGGATAAAGGTGCTGGTCCATATGGTCAGCCTGGGTAGATGGCAACAGTGAGTGCCACTGGGTCCACAAAAACTCCTCTCACACCAGCTACAAAATCTCTGCTAATATCATTCACCAGAACCTGTGTAGCTAGCACAGTGACAACCACTGTGTGCTCCCCCATGCTAGATTCTGATGTGTATAGAGGTGCCAGGAACCAGTTGAAGAGGCTACCCTGGGCTAGTGGTAGTTTTAGACTTTTCATTGTGGAGGGTAACTGTGTGCCAGCAGAATGAGGCCACTAGGGCTACTCACACCCAGAACACCTTCCACCAAGTCTTGGAAGCCTATCATTTGTCTCAAGGTGTGATGGACCAAGTACTCATGGAATTCCAGGAGATGAAGCAGCTGCCGAGGGACATACACCATCAGATGGAGGCCCATAACTAACATGGGCTTCCTAATTGGGGTGCTGCTTGACATTTACACAAACATGTGCAAGACCAGCACCATCTACCTTTTCCTGTGGTCCAACAACATCAGGCCCATCAACATCTGCTGAAGCCACAGGAAGAGAGGACGCTCTGCCAGAGGAAGACACGCCTGCAGACACCCCTGTCCCTGTAGCTGTGGATCCCTCTGCAAATTATCAGGGGAAGGGGATGGCAAGACCTCCACCAGAAAAAGACCTCAAACTTCATTTCCTCCAGTGTGTGTAACAAATTCACTCTGTGGACTATTTCTGGATACATCTACCCTTCTGATAGCAGTAGTATTTTGGACATTGGACTCCAAACAATTTTGCACCTACAACTATGATTTCATTCACCATGACAGACTTCTTCACTTTTCAGTTTTCCTGTTTGTTTTTCAAAATGTTTCTTTTCTCCTTGTTCACTTTAATAAAAGTATATACATAATGAGAATTTCTCCAATATGAAGGGAGAATAGCATGAGTTGGGGCCTCAACAACATTTTGTTGGAGAACATGATTGCACACATTTTGCATTTGGACCACCACATGACAAGAAACAAGTCCACTGGAGTCCTCTTAACTTCCAGCCTTTCGCTGTGCAAGCTGTCTGTGTACAGGATTTGTACACCCAAAGCCTGTGTCTGTCATACTCAGGACCAACCCATATCCCCTTTGTACTTCCAAACAGCATCATATAGCAGCAAATATCACAACTCTGAAATGTCCAAATGATGATGACACAATGGAGGTACCCAAAACAGACAAACACAAAAACAAGAAAATTAGATATCGAACCATACATACAAGACAATTCGCAAAGTCAACTCCTGGAGAACACAATCCATGATGAAATTCTGAGGCAAACAATGAAACACAAACAAAACAGCTATGGCCCTCATTGCAACCTTGGCGGTTGGTGTAAAAGTGGCGGTAATACTGCCAACAGGCTGGCAGTAATTACCGCCAAATTATGACCATGACGGAGTGATCTCCGATAGACAGCCACTTTACCACACCGACCACCATGGCGGAAACAACAGGCACCATGGCGGTAGCCACCTACAGCTAGGCGGAAGTCAATGTTCCACCCACCGTATTAAGACATACCAATCCGCCACCTTTTTCGTGGCAGCACCAATGACATCAAAAGCCTGGCAGAAACAGACCTCAGAAGTGAAAGGACTCACCATTGGAGACAAAGAAAACAACCATGTCGCCATGGAGGCTGAGCTGCATGTCTTCTCCATGGTCTTCTATGTGCTGCTCCACCACGAACACCAATGATGGCGAAGAGGACAATGGTGAGTAGAGCCACATAGCACACAAGGGAGGGTGGGTTATCAAACAAGAGTGAAACACACATGTACAACACACACCCGACATACACACCCCATACACACCTAGATGCACAAGAAAACAAGTTATTCCCCCTAAATCGGCTGAATAATGCAAGGACAAAACAAATTTACTAAAGTGAGTGTAATAAGATCAACATAGTATAAAAAACAATTTAGCCAATGTAACAGATATTTACAATTGTACAGTTCAAGGGACAATGCCCAGTCCTTAGTTTGCGTGGGCCACATGGCCACAGGCCAAAGTCCAAGGCCCCACATGTCACCCACATCAACACGGAGAGAACACTGCAGGGTCATCAGTTGGTAAATAGGCAGGCACCTCAGGGGGGTGAGGGGGCATCTCAGCTGGGAGATGAAACAAGACCACTGGTTCTGGAGGGGGCAACATACCCTGTGCTTGGTCCTGGGGAGTGAAAGGCCACAGTCTCTCTAGTGGGTGACTTGCCCATTGGTTCTGGAGGGGGCATCGTGCCCTGTGCTCTTGATCCTGGGGAGACTGGGGTAGGTGGGTGTATTATCCACTGGTTCTGGAGGGGGCATTGTGCCCCGTGCTCTTGATCCTGGTGAGACTGGGGTAGGTGGGTGTCTTACCCACTGGTTCTAGAGGGGGTATCGTGCCCCGTGCCCTTGATCCTGGGGAGGCTGGGGTTGGTGGGTGTCTTACCCACTGGTTCTGGAGGGGGCATTGTGCCGTGTGCTCTTGATCCTGGGGAGGCTGGGGTTGGTGAGTGTCTTACCCACTGGTTCTGGAGGAGGCATTATACCCTGTGCTCTTGATCCTGGGAAGCGCAAGGTCACAGTCTCTCAGGTGGGTGTCATACCCACTGGATTTGCAGGGGACAGGCTGTACAGCAGCCCATGGAGGCAGGACTACATACTATCCACCGGCGGTGATGGCTGCTCAGTGGTGGTAGTGGTACAGCTGCTGCAGCTGCTGGTGAGGGGAAGCTTCTGCCCATCCCCTGCAGCCTCGGACGGCTGCTCAGTGGTGGTGGTGGTGCTGCTGCTGCTGCTTGTGGGGGGAAGCTCCTACCCATCCCCTGCAACCTCTGACGTCTGTCCACTGGAGGTGGTGGTGGTGCTGCTGCTGGTGAGGAGAGGCTCCCGCCCATCCTCTGCAGCCTTGGATGGCTGAACAACCATGGTTGGTGTTGGGGGCTCCATCAGAGTTCCTGCCCCAGACCCCTTGCCCTTTCTGCCTGCTGGTGCTGGCTCCTAAGTCTTCCTGGCAGCAGCTGGGGCAGGCTCCTTGGTCTTCCTGGCAGCAGCTGGGGCAGGCTCCTTTGTCTTCTTGGCAGCATCTTGGGCAGGCTCCTTTCACTTGAGGCTGCCTGGTGCAGGCTCCTTCACCCTCAGGATATGTGCCCTGGATCCTTTCCCACCACGAGTGGGTGTGGTGACTACTGGGCCTGTGGACTGGGTGGCTGGGTTTTTGCCACCCTGTCCAGACGTGCAGGATGAGGGGAAGGGTAGGGAAGAGATCAACTTGGGCAAGGAAAAGCTTTTTAGGGACATTGGGGCGGAAAGAGGGAGAAGTAATGGGAGTGGAGGAAGAGGGAGTGGTTGTTGGAGGTATCTGTTTGCTGCTTTTGGGTGCAGGTGAATGGTCTGTATGCTGTTGTGAAAGGGGATGGCTGTTGGGTGTCTGATTGCTTGCATTTATGTACCTTAGGAGGGGGAGAACAGACACAGAGGTAGAGGACACAGGGGACATGTGCATGGCTGTTGTGGAGGTGTTTGCCAGTGAGGTGTGTGTTCTGCTAGGTGTGGTGGTGATGCTGGTAGTGGATGATGGTGTTGGGCGTTGCAGGTGTGAGTCTAGACGGAACTGGAAAGGAGGTTGAGGAGGAGGAGGAGGAGGAGTAGTAGGAGACGGTGGAAATAGTGGATGTTGGCATGTCTGCATCTGGATGGTGTTTGTGTGCGTGTCTGTGGGATGAAATGTTTGTAGGAGGCTGGCCTGGTTTATAGTGGGTACCTTGTGGTACTTACACCTTGTGCAGGTCCAGTTATCCCTTATTAGTAGATTAGAAGTGTTCTAGCAGCTTAGGCTGATAGAGGTAGCTATAGCAGAGCAGCTTAGGCTGAACTAGGAGACATGCAAAGCTCCTACTATACCACTTATATCACTTAGCACTATATCATAAGAAAGCACAATACTCAGAGTTACTAAAAATAAAGATACTTTATTTTAGGGACAATATGACAAAAGTATCTCAGAGGATATACTCCCTTAGGAGGTAAGTAAAATACACAAAATATACACACAGACCAAAATCAGGTAAGTAAACAGTTGGAAAAGTAGTGCAAACATTGGAGAACACAATAGAATGCAATAGGAGACAATAGACCTAGGAGTAACACAAACCATATACTCCAAAAGTGGAATGCGAACCACGAAGGGACCCCAGGCCTAGTGCAGTGTGTAGAGGAGTTTAAGAAAACACTAAGGGTGTCCAAGATACCCCACCCCAAGACCCTGAAAAGTAGGAGTAAAGTTATCCTACTACCCCAGAAAGACAGTAAACTCGAGATAGGGGATTCTGCAAAGACAACAACTGACTGCAAAGCTCTGAAGAGGGATTCCTGGACCTGACGACCTGAAAAGGAAGGGGACCAAGTCCAAGTGTCAGGCAAGTGTCCGGGGGGGGCAAGAGCCCATTAAACCCCAGATGAAGGTGCAAAAGGGCAGCCTCCGGGTGGAAGAAGCCAAATATTTTGCCACAACGGAAGGTGCCAGGAACTTCTCCTTTGGTCAGAGGATCTCCCACGGTGTTTGCTGGAGGATGCAGAGTTGTTTCCACTCAGAAAGACTGCAAACAAGCCTTGCTAGCTGCAAGAGTCGTAGTTGAAGGTTTTGGGTGCTGCCAGGGCCCAGGAAGGACCAGGAGGTCGCCCCTTGGAGGAGGAGACAGAGGGGGCGCTCAGCAACACAGAGAGCCCACGCAGAAGCAGACAGCACCCGCAGAAGCACCTGAACAGGCATTCAGAATATCTGAGCACGATGGTCAACTCAGCACAACAAAAGAGGGTCCTGCGAAGTCGGAGTCCAACTCAGCGAGTTGGGCAATGCAGGACAGAGTGTTGGGGACCTGAGATAGGCTGTGCACAAAGGAAGTCTTGCAAAAGTGCACAGAAGCCAGAGCAGCTTCAGTTCACCTAATACACAGGATTACCATCTGGCGTGGGGAGGCAAGGACTTACCTTCCCCAAATGTGGACAGAAGGGCCACTGGACTGTCAGGGACACTTGGACCCAGCTCCTATGTTCCAGGGACTATGCTTGTCAAAGGTGAGAGGAGACCAAGAGGACCAGTGATACAGAAGTTTGGTGCCTGCATTGGCAAGGGGAAGATTCAGTCGACCCACAGAAGATTTCTTCTTGGCTTCCAGTGCAGGGTGAAGGCAGACATCCCTCAGAGCATGCACCACCAGGAAACAGTCCAGAAAGTCGGCAGGATGAGGCCCTACAATGTTGCTGGTGGTCTTCTTGCTACTTTGTTGCTGTTTTACAGGCGTCCTAGAGCAGTCAGTGGTCAATCCTTGGCAGAAGTCGAAGAGAGAAGTGCAGAGGAACACTGGTGAGCTCTTGCATTCGTTATCTGGTAAGATACCCACAGGAGAGACCCTAAGTAGCCTTCAGAGGAGGATTGGCTACAGAGAAAGGTAAGCACCTATAAGAAGGGGTCTCTGATGTCACCTGCTGGCATTGGCCACTCAGAGGTGTCCATTGTGTCCTCACACCTCTGCATCCAAGATGCAGAGGTCTGGGACACAATGGAGGAACTCTGGGCACCTCCCCTTGGGAGCTGTTGGTCAGGGGATTGTCACTCCCCTTTCCTTTGTCCACTTTCGCCCCAGAGCAGGGATGGGGGAATCCCTGAACCGGAGTAGACTGGCTTATGCAAGTAGGACGCCATCTGTGCCCTTCAAAGCATTTCCAGAGGCCAGGAGAGGCTACTCCTTTCAAGCCATTAACACCTATTTCCAAAGGGAGAGGGTGTAACACCCTTTGTTCTGCCTTCCTAGGACTGGGTTGCCCAGACCCAAGAGGGCAGAAACCTGTCTGAGGGTTGGCAGCAGCTGTAGCTGCAGAGAATACCCTAGAGAGCTAGTTTGGCAGTACCCGGGGTCCATGCTCGAGCCCCGGGGATGCATGGGGTTGGCACTCCAATAGCAGATTTGGCTTGGGGGGACAATTCCATGATCTTAGATATGTTAAATGGCCATGTTCGGAGTTACCATTGTTATGCTACATATAGGTATTGACCTATATGTAGTGCACGCGTGTAATGGTGTCCCGCACTCACAAAGTCTGGGGAAATTGCCTTGAATGATGTGGGGGCACCTTGGCTAGTGCCAGGGTGCCCTCCACTAAGGAACCTTGCACCTTACCTTCACTAAGTGAAGGTTAGACATATAGGTGACTTATCAGTTACTTAAGTGCAGTGTAAAATGGCTGTGAAATAACGTGGACGTTATTTCACTCAGGCTGCAGTGGCAGTCCTGTGTAAGAATTGTCTGAGCTCCCTATGGGTGGCAAAAGAAATGCTGCAGCCCATAGGGATCTCCTGGAACCCAATACCCTGGGTACCTAGGTACCATATACTAGGGAATTATAAGGGTGTTCCAGTTTGCCAATCAGAACTGGTCAAATTAGTCACTAGCCTGCAGTTACAATTTTCAAAGCAGAGAGAGCATAAACACTGAGGTCTCAGGATAGGCATGGGGATAAAGGTAAAATTAAAGACTAAAGATCCTTCTTCAAATACTAAGCACTCTTCAGGGGGTGGGGATAAATCATCTTCTTCCTCTTCTTCAAAACCCACACACATTAAAAAGCCTTAGTGCTATGTGTGTTAAAATAAAGGTCATAGGCCAGGGGTTAAGTCCTGCCCAGGTAAACCCCCGGAGCCTACCACCACTAATACATCAAACGCTAGTGCCCCTAGTAGTAGTGGTCATAGTGGTGGAACTGCTGCCAACAGTCAAAATGAGGGGGTAGTTGGGTTCACTTTTGGGTCCATCATAGAAACTGGGGTAGTCAGTCCCAAGACAGTTTCTGTCACACCTGGTGGCACTGGCCTTGCCACACTGGCTGCTTGTCCCCTTACTGTGGATAGGTACAGGCAGACAGTTTCAATTAATGGTATTGAGGCTCAGGCCTAAAGTGACACAGGTGTCAGTATCACTTTGGTGACTGAAAATCTAGTGTCTCCTGCACAACACATCATTGGACAACAGTACAAGATTATTGATGTCCATAACTCCACTAAGTTTTCTTCCCTTAGCTATAATTCAGTTTAGTTGGGGTGGAGTTACTGGCCCTAAGCAGGTGGTAGTATCACCTAGCTTACCTGTAGACTGTCTCTTAGGTAATGACCTAGAGGCCTCAGGTTGGGCTGAGGTAGAGTTTAATACCCATGCAGCCATGCTGGGCATCCCTGAGGATTTGCTTCCTCTCATTTCTGCTAAAATGAAAAAGCAAAGGAGAGAAAAAGGACCAAGAGTCACGCAAGTGTCCAGGGGGGGCAGGAGCCCACTAAACCTGGGATGAAGGTGCAAAAGGGCTGCCTCCGGATGGAAGAAGCCTAAGATTTTGCAACAACAGAAGGTGCCAGGAACTTCTCCTTTGGTCAGAAGATGTCCCACTGGGTGCTGGAGGATTCAGAGTTGTTTCCACGCAGAAAGACTGCAAACAAGCCTTCCTAGCTGCAAGAGGCATGGTTGAAGGTTTTGGGTGCTGCCAGGGCCCAGGAAGGACCAGGAGGTCGCCCCTTGGAGGAGGAGACAGAGGGGGGCGCTCAGCAACACAGAGAGCCCACGCAGAAGCAGGCAGCACCTGCAGAAGCACCTGAACAGGCATTCAGAAGATCTCAGCACGACGGTCGACTCAGCACAACAAAAGAAGGTCCCACGAAGTCGGAGTCCAAATCAGCGAGTTGGGCAATGCAGGATGGAGTGTTGGAGACCTGGGATAGGCTGTGCACAAAGGAAGTCTTGCAAAAGTGCACAGAAGCCCGAGCAGCTTCAGTTCATGCAGTACACAGGATTACTGTCTGGGGTGGGGTGGCAAGGACTTACCCCTACCAAATTTGGACAGAAGGGCCACTGGACTGTCCGGGGCACTTGGACACAGCTCCTGTGTTCCAGGGACCATGCTGGTCAAGATGAGAGGAAACCCAGAGGACCGGTGATGCAGAAGTTTGGTGCCTGCGTTGGCAGGGGGAAGATTCCGTCGCCCCACAGGAGATTTCCTCTTGGCTTCCAGTGCTGGGTGAAGGCAGACAGCCCTCAGAGCATGCACCACCAGGAAACAGTTGAGAAAGCCGGCAGGATGAGGCGCTACAATGTTGCTGGTAGTCTTCTTTCTACTTTGTTGCGGCTTTGCAGGCGTCCTGGAGCAGTCAGCGGTCGATCCTTGGCAGAAGTGGAAGAGAGAAGTGCAGGGGAACTCTGGTGAGCTCTTGCATTCGTTATCTGGTGAGATACCCACAGAAGAGACCCTAAATAGCCCTCAGAGGTGGATTGGCTACAGAGAAAGATAAGCACCTATCAGGAGGGGTCTCTGACGTCACCTGCTGGCACTGGCCACTCAGAGGTGTCCATTGTGTCCTCACACCTCTGCATTCAAGATGACAGAGGTCTGGGACACACTGTAGGAGCTCTGGGCACCTCCCCTTGGGAGGTGCTGGTCAGGGGAGTGGTTCCTTTGTCCAGAGGCTACTCCTTTCAGACCCTTAACACCTATTTCCAAAGGGAAAGGGTGTAACACCATCTCTCAGAGGAAATCCTTTGTTCTGCCTTCCTGGGACTCGGCTGCCCAGGCCCCAGGGGGGCAGAAACCTGTCTGAGGGTTGGCTGGAGCCCCGGGGATGAATGGTATTGGGGTGACAATTCCATGATCCTAGACATGTTATGTGGCCATGATCGGAGTTACCATTGTGATGCTACATATAGGTATTGACCTACATGTAGTGCACTCGTGTAATTGTGTCCCCACACTCACAAAGTCTGGGGAAATTGCCCTGAACAATGTGGGGCACCTTGGCTAGTGCCAGGGTGCCCTCACACTAAGTAACTTTGCACCTAACCTTCACTAAGTGAAGGTTAGACATATAGGTGACTTATAAGTTACTTAAGTGCAGTGTAAAATGGCTGTGAAATAATGTGGACGTTATTTCACTCAGGCTGCAGTGGCAGTCCTGTGTAAGATTTGTCTGAGCTCCCTATGGGAGGCAAAAGAAATGCTGCAGCCCATAGGGATCTCCTGGAACCCAATACCCTGGGTACCTAGGTACCATATACTAGGGAATTATAAGGGTGTTCCAGTGTGCCAATCAGAACTGGTCAAATTAGTCACTAGCCTGCAGGGACAATTTTGAAAGCAGAGAGAGCATAAACACCGAGGTTCTGGTTAGCAGAGCCTCAGTGATACAGTTAGGCATCACACAGTAAACACATACAGGGCACAGTTTATGAGCACTGGGGTCCTGGCTAGCAGGATCATAGTGACACAGGCAAAAAGAAACATACATAAAGTAAAAATGGGGGTAACATGCCAGGCAAGATGGTACTTTCCTACAGTGTGGTGCTTGTGTTTGCCTGAACCAATCTTGTGTGTTGTCCTCTGTGTGCATGCTCGTCTGCCTGTGTGCTTGGAATAGGTTGGGATTGAGGAGAATGGGATTAGGAAGCGGAAGTTGGAGGGCAGAGGATGGAAACAGGGACAATGGCTGCCCTCAGAAAGGAGGCCAGAGCCTGCATTGATCTCTGTTGGGCCGCCAAGCCAGTGTGAATGCCCTCCAGGAAAGCAGTAGTCTGTTGCATCTGGGCTACCAGCCCCTGGATGGCATTCACAATGGTTGACTGCCCTACAGAGATGGATAAATAGCCTCCTCACTCAAGGCAGAAGGGCTCACTGGGGAAGGGCCTGAGGTGCCTGGGGCGAAAGAGATGCCCACCCTCCTGGGTGAGCAGGCACAGGCAACTCAATGAGGGGCTGCTAGGAGGGCAGTGCTGGTACGGGGGTGGTGAATGTACCTGTAGCTGGGGTGGTCACATAGGTGTTCGCCACCACCAGGAAGTTTCCATCGGAGGAGGCATCTGTGTCTTATCTCTCCCCTCCAGTCTCCGCCGTGGTGCTCCCCTTGCCCTGCATTCCACTGATGCCTTCACCATTGGTAGACTCACCTTCCTGGGTCCTGTGGGATGCAGCTCCCTCCGTCGCCGGTGCCTCTGCTCCTCCGCCAGATGATGCTAACGCACATAAGGACAGGGTGACAAAACAAGAAAGGTGGGGTAGAGACAAATGATACACTTGGTCAATGGCTGCACCAACACCGCAGTTGTCGTACACAGCACCCTCACACACAGGGAACAGGCCTATGCTATATGCATTGCACTACCAGTGATATTGCTAGCCACCAAGGCATGGAGAGGGGCACACACCAGCAAATCCAGCACACCTGGGACCCACCCAGCCCTGACCAGTAGTGGATGCTTACAATCTAGGTAGTTAAATATGTCCTTCTACATCCTAGCTACCAGGGGACCTATGCTGCAATGTCAGTCCTGGCCTATAGGCACCCACAGACACACACCCACCACCCGGATACCATCCAACCAGCCATAAGTTGTAATGATAGCCACTGTACTCACCCCCTTATGGCTGCTGTGAAGCCCTCAAGAGCCCATCCAGCTCTGGATAGGCCACCGTCAGTATGTGGGCCATCAGGGGGGTCAGGGTTCGACAGGCACACCTTACTCGTTGGGATGCCATCCCCAGCTGGGCCTCCGTCGTCTTCTGTGCCCAGTGTCTCAGGTCCTCCCACCGTTTCCAACAGTGGGTGCTCTGCCTGCCGTAGATACCCGGGATCCGCACATCCTTGGCGATGGCAAGCCATATACCCTTCTTTTGATGGGTGCTGACCTGCAGAGAAAATACACTTAGGAGAATAGTATTAGTCAAACAGTCCTGCCTGTTACACTTACCCCTTCACATCACCATTTGCACACATGGCCCAGCACACAGCCTATACACTGCCCAGAAGACATTTACCCACCCCCATACACAAGGCTTTTCCACACACCACCCCATGCATTAATGCCACATGCATTGTGCACACAGTGTACTCACCTGTTGGTCTGGAGGCCCATACAGCAGTCTGTACTGGGGTAGTACCCCATCCACCAGTCTCTCCAACTCCTCTGAAGTGAAGGCAAGGGCCCTTTCCCCAGTCATGCGGGACATGTTCCAGACACAGGTCGTAGCAGCACATGCAGTGCAGGTCCTCTCCTGTTGAAGGTCAGGTAGCAAGTGAGGAATTAGACAGAAAATGGCAGTCACGTCCGCGGCAGTGCATACCGTCTCCCCCGGCGCACATCACCATTGGCCACTGTAAACCATAGGGCCCAATGTTACCCAATGAAAAGTTGCACGGCTGTTCCCGACCGCCTCCCGCAACGGTGCCCAACATCAGCAGAATTACCTCACTTCCATCTGTCCCTTCACACAGGACATGCGGATGCCATTTCAGGGGTGGGGGGGGCAAGCCCTGGATAATTGCTGCATCATTGTCTACATTTGGACATACTGGACAATTCACACTGACCCATTACAAATTAACAGCATGCAATGTTTTGTTGTAGCCCGATTGTTCAGTTAGTGACCGGCTCATCATTCTTTTGCCCCATAGATTACTATCACTGTGGATGAATAGGAGATGGAGACATATCCCAGTGTACAGACCCCTGGTGGTCTTGGCAACAATGGAGGATAGGCACATTATCCCCACTTATAGACTGGACAGGGCTACAATCACAGAGCTGTGTGCCCAATTGGAGTCTGACCTGATATCTGCTATCCATCACCCAACTGTAATCTCCCCTCTTGTGCAAGTTCTATCAGTGCTCCATTTCCTGGCAACTGGTTCTTTCCAAGTGACAGTGGGCTGGGCAGCAGGAATGTCAGAGCCAATGTTCTCAATTGTGCTGACAAGAGTGTTGGCTGCCCTTATTAAACACATGTGCAGCTACATTGTATTTCCCCAGGTGGAATATTTGGCCACAGTGAAGGCCGACTTCTATGCAAAGGGACATATCCCCAACATAATAGGGGCGATTGATGGTACACATATTCCATTTGCCCCCCCCCATCAAAATGAACAGGTGTACAGAAATCGTACAAAATTCTATGAATGTACAGATGGTGTGCTTGGTGGACCAGTATATCTCCCACGTCAATGCTAAGTATCCTGGGTCGGTGCATGATGCCTTTGTCCTGAGGAATAGCAGCACTACAGATGTGATGGGCCAACTACAGAGGCACAGGGTGTGGCTAATAGGTGAGCCCTGGTCCCCACCCAGTGTATGTTGGTGTATGGATATGATGTGGGCCATATGGGATACTATGTGGCTAAATGTTGTCCTTCAATATTTGCAGGTGACTCTGGTTACCCCAAACTATCTTGGCTGCTGACCCCTGTGAGGAATGCCAAGACAAGGGCAGAAGAACATTACATTGAGGCATATGGGCGAACCAGAAGGATTATAGAACGGACCTTTGGCCTCCTGAAGGCCAGGTTCCGGGCCTCCATCTAACAGGTGGATCCCTGTGCTACTCACCTAAAAAGGTCTGCCAAATAATAGTGGCATGCTGCATGCTGCACAACTTTGACCTGAGACGCCATGTACATTCTCTGCAGGATGAGGAGGCTGGAGATGCTCGTGTGGCAGCAGTGGACCCTGTGGACAGTGAGGATGAGGAGGCAGAGGATGAGGATGTGGACAACAGAACAGCAGTCATCAGATAGTACTTCGAATGACACACAGGTAAGACAGTGTTACATCACATTTTATTATAATTATATCTAATTTTTATGGCACTGGCATGCCGATATTTTCCATTTCTATGCCCACTTACTGTACCCTTTGGCAATTCATTTAACAGATTTTTATGTCTTACAATAGCTCTTGGTGTGATCACTGCAGCCAGCTACAGGTCATTAACATATGCCCATTTACTATACAGTTGAAATGCATTGTTTGAACCTGTTTAAATGAATACACATTTGAAAAAATTTAACATACGCCATACGTCTATTTTTTCCAAGGGTGTTTATTGAAGTGCTAGGTAAAAGAGGGGCAAGTACAATGGGATGGGGTGATGATGGAGGAAAGTCCAGGGCATTGTTCCAGTCTATTTGTACCACATATGCTTTGTTCAAGGGGACATAGGAAGGGGAGCAATGGCAGTTCATGGTGGACAGGGTGACTGTGTGGGACACAAGGGTGACAATCAGGAGAGTCTAATTTCCTGGTAGGGATCTTAGTCTCTGGCTTCTGTCTGGATTGCAAGGAACGTTTGAGGGGTGGTTCTCCTTCCGAAGGGGAGGGGTGCTGGTGGCCCGCTGGTCCTGTGGCAGGGCCTCCTGTCCACTAGCAGCAGCGGAGGTGGAAGGCAGTTCAGATGTCTGGCTAGTGGCAGGGGCCCGCTGTTGTGTAACTGCCTTCCTCATAATATTGGCCATGTCTGCCACCACCCCTGCTATGGAGACCAGGGTGGTGTTGATGGCCTGCAAGTCCTCCCTGATCCCCTGGTACTGTCCCTACTGCAGTCACCTGTTCTCCTGCACATTGCCAAGAATCTGGCCCATCGTGTCCTGGGAATGTTGGTAGGGTCCCAGGATCTCTAAGAGTGCCTCCTGGAGAGTCGGTTCCCTGGGCCTTCCCTCCCCCTGGCGTACAGCACTCCTCCCAGTTTCCTTATTGTCCTGTGCCTCTGTCCGCTGAACCGTGTGCACACTGCCACTGACCCCAGGTCCCTGATTGTCTTGGGTATGAGGTGTGGCCTGGGGTCCCTGTAGAGGTGGACACACTACTGATTGACATGTCCTGGGGACGAGGTATGGGTACGCTGGGTGGGTGCTGTGGTAGTGTTTCCTGATGGGCGATGCTCTGTGGTGGTGTGTGACTGGGCCTGTGTAACCGGCTCTCCAGAGGTCCCTGATGGGCCAGGTTGGTCATCCAGATCTTGAAGACCAGAGTTGCTGTCATCACTGTGGGCCTCTTCTGTTGGGGGACTGGATATTGGTGACACCTCCTCTCTGCTGACATTGGCTGGGATACCTGTGGGGATGTAAATGATGTGTTATTGTTTCTGTGTGTGAAATATTGTGCATCTATGGATTGCCCTCTTAATTTGTATTTGCCCTGGCAGCTTTCACTTGTGTAAGCTGGTATGTGGTGAGCTAGCTGATTCTCTCTAGTGTGCATGCCTTAGTGATAGGTGTCCATGCAGGGCTGTGAGTGGTGTCCATGCATTGGTATGGTATGCAGGGCTTGGCATTGGGATGAATGAGATGTGATGGTGGGGTGTGTGGGAGGTCATGGAGTGATGGGAGTGAGGGTGTGGGTGAGGGTATGTGATGGCATGCAGGAAAGGGGGGTGATAGTAGTAAAGAGTTGACTTACCAGAGTCCAGTCCTCCTCCTACTCCGCCAAGGCCCTCAGGATGCATGATTGCCAAGACTTTCTCCTCCCATGTTGTTAGTTGTGGGGGAGGAGGTGGGGGTCCAACGCCAGTCCTCTGTACAGCGAGTTGGTGTCTTGCTGCAATGGAATGTTCCTTCCCCCGTAGGTTGTCCCACCTCCTTCTGATGTCCTCCCTGGTTCTTGGGTGCTGTTCCACGGCGTTGACCCTGTCCATGATTCTCTGCCATAGCTCCATCTTCCTAGCTATCGATATCTGCTGCACCTGTGCTTCAAATAGGTGTGGCTCTACCCAGATGATTTTCTCCACCATGACCCTTAGCTCCTCGTGAGAATCTGGGGTGTTTTTGTGGTGCCATGGGTGTTGTGTGAGTTGTGTAGGTGAGGGGGTGTAGGGTGATGTATTGAGGTGTGTGATGTGGGGTGCGTGGGTGGTAAATAGGTGTAGGTAGTGTGTGGCTTTGGCTTTGTCTGTGGTCGTGGTGTCTGTCTCGTGCCAATGGTTTGTAGTCGTAAAGGGTTGTGGGTAATGTGTGTGTGTGTTTGATAGTGGTGTGGGTGTGTGGGTGTGGTGTGTGTTTGGGTGTCAGGTGTGTGTTGTTTGAATTGTCCAATGTGGTGTTGTTTTGTTATTGTATGTGTATTTTGAGTGCGGCAGCATGTACCGCCAATGGTTTACCGCCATTGAATGTCCGCCGTTGTGATTCGTTGGTCATAATGTGATGGGTGTTGTTCTGTTGGCGTAACAGTGTGGGTTTTGATACTGCCAGTTTATCACTGACCTTTGGTGTGGCGGATTTGTGTATGTGGCTGAATAGTGATGGATTGGTGTATGTGTGTCATAATATGGTGAACGGATATCCGCAGCAGCGGCAGTATGTTGGCGGCAGTCAGTGTGGCATTAAGTGGGATTTACCACCAATGTCATAATGAGGGCCTATGTGTCATTACTTTGTTCAACAAACACCTTTTGCCTAGATTACTCAGAGCTTGCCCTCCCTCTGTTTTGCACCTAACACACTCCTCTCATCATCACAACAAGAGTTTTTGTAACAGTCAAAGTTATGACATGTGACAAAAATACTTACACTTATGATAAGTTGTTGATGAGATCTTGATGCAAGTCATCTCCTTCCTCTTCACCACTGTCATCATCATTCGGCATCACAGGATCCTCACCCGGTGGCACTTCATGGTCTCCATGCTCTGCGATATAAGGGATGTTCCACCTAAGGACTAGGTTGTGGAGCATACAGCAGGCCACTGCAATCTGAAACACCTTCCCGGGTGAGTAGAGGAGGGCTCCCCCAGATTGGTCCAGACATCTAAATCCGGCCTCCAGAAGCACAAAAGCCCACTCCACTGGCCCCTTGACCTTCCATTGGCATTATTGAAGCAGACTTCCCCTGGCATTCTTAGAGTCCTCACTGGGGCCAACAACCATGCTGGTTGGAATAGATTGAGCCTCCTAAATGGAAAACATACAAAAGTGCAACAATAAATTACACAATTCCTGATTACACTACCTGACATTATCCACTCAAAGTTAGGACAGAACATACTAACCAACCAATACTAACCAACAAGCCAGGCCCTCTCCAGTAGTATTTGTGACACTCCCTGGGGTACGGTGATGTTAAGCCTGACTAAGGAATCATGGGCTGATTCAGGGTACCGGGCACAGACATTTGAGATTTACAAATGATGTAAGCAGACAATTTAACATTGATAGAATATAAGTTCTTCCTGTTAAGGTGCACTGGTTTGTTGGCTTGCGGTGGGTGCTAAGGCAATATGGGTGCCATCAACGGCTCCAGCAATATGCGGTAGCTGGGAAAATCCATACAATCCAACCCTCATATTGGCTAAATCGTCATGTCTGGGAAACTGGATGTAGCTGTCTAGGTGTCTCATCATTGCTGAAAGTACATCTTTTAGTACACAATAGAACATTGCCTGTGACATACCACCAAATATTGCCACTGTATATTGAAAGAAACATGTGGCCACAAAATGCAATACTGTCATAACTTTCACAATTTGTGTGATACATGTGGGATCAGTGTTTTGAGGCAGGAGATTAGGCTCCAACTGATGACATGGCTCCATTACGGTTCGCATATTCAAACAAAACCTGTGGATAATATCCCTTTCTTCCATGGTCTGAAGGTCTGGAAATGGGTGGTATAGTGCGTCTGTCACCTTCTCCCTTTCCTTGGGCAGCTATGTGTGAATTGAACATAGTGCATGAAAGTTGTTCACAATGTCCAAAGTCAGAAATGTGACTAGTAAGCCAAAACTCATGTGACATTACATAACTGTTACATATAGCAATATACACATATTACTTTTAAATAATGTATTGTGAAACATCTTTCACCAATCCCTATTGTGGCCTCAACATGTGTCTTGACCATTACTGTAAATAATACATTTTGGATGTATTATTTGCATTCCTTTTTTATAAACATGATTTTTTTGACAAAATACCGTCCACAGTGGTGTACCCTGCACCACGCTAATCTAGCCTATATTCACACTAACACACTTGACAAATGAAAATGTAAATGTTAGTAGATTTCTACATATTTAAACCTGTAACCCCTCATTTGAAGAAATGGTGATGCAGTTAACAGTCACCACCACAGTACTTTCACCCACTAAAATGACGGCTGTCTGACCTCACATATTGGACATTGTGGTTAAGTCCACAGTGGGTACAGCCATAGGGTACAGATGGAGATTGTGATGGTAGAGGGCCAATGGTTGTGTCCACAAATGCTGATGACCACGTACTTTGAGTAGCTATAAACCAAGGATTGAAAAAATACCTCATTTGCCTCCTGACACTGCTGCTAGCAACACCTCTATTGTTAGCTGCTATTTGCTTCCTCTGGGAGCAATCATGGAAGCAAAGCAGGTGAGCGGGCCTGTGCCTTCACTGCGGAGGAGCTGGAGCTGCTGGCTAATGAGGTCCTTTCCTTGTATGGCCAACTCTATAGCTTACCAGAGGAACAGGATATATATGTTACTTTGTTTTATTCCATCATTTCCACTCTCACGGGCTACAATGTGACTTAGAGTTAAAGTGTTAGGTTTGATTACTGTTGTAAAGCTTTGTGGTCCCCACATAGGACAATAATGTCAGGGATTATCCTCCACTATACATTGTGTACTTAACATCACCCTTGGGATGTGTGAGGTGTGGAAAGCCCTACATTCCATTTGTAGTGCATGTATACATTTCATGATACCTATGATCTATTTCCTAGTCTGATTATGCTAACTTTGGAAACACATGTACATTCTTTATAGCATGAGCTGTGAATGTATTCTGTACAAAGCAGTTGAGGACGATGTTAGGTAATTGTAAATTTGCACATATCAATCAGCCTACATCAGAGCTCACCAAAGTGCGGTCTGTGAGCTACCAATAGCTCATGGACCTCTTTAGAGTGCCACACAGCCTTGAGCACATGTACTGGATGGCCACAAGCTGCAATTTGATATGTTGAACTGTTGGAAATGTTTTTTTCAGGTGGGACTAGTATGCTCTGCCTGCGGGGAGTAAGACCAGACAATGAGTTGTGCTCGGTCTGACAAAACAGAAGTCCTCATTTTGGGCTCCACCTCCTCTGCCTGGGAAACCTCCTGGTGGTCCGCAGCATTCACACCACTTGGAGCCCCCTCACACCGACCAACCACATACATAAGCTCGGCATCATCCTCGACTCCACGCTCGCTATGAACCATTGTCTCCTCCTCTCACTTCCACACGCTTCGCCTGCTCCTAAAGTTCTTGAAGTGGATCCCCATCTAATCCAGAAGAACAGTCACGGTCAGCAGCAAGTTTGAATACAGCAATTCACTCTTTGTAGGCACGACCCAGAAGCTCGAAAAGAAAATGCAAAGAATCCAGAACGCCACACCTAGACTTATCCTGGACATCCCCCTCCGCAGCCACATCTCCAGAAAAATGAGAGTCCTACACTGGCCCCGATCAACAATAGAATCACCTTCATGCTCCTCATGCATGACTGCAAGGCCCTCCACAACATCGGACCTGCATACCTCAACCACCGCCTTGACTTCCACATGCCCACCAGACAACTCTGTCCCACTCAGGTGGCCCAAGCCACCATCCCACGGATCCGCAAGCCTCAGTCAGAGGAAAATCCCTCTCCTACCTCGCCACTAAGACCTGGAACTCTCTTCCCTTCATCTCAGGCAACCTCCCTCCCTGCCTCCATTGAGGATGGACCTCAAGACCTGGCTCTTAAACTGTACCAGCCATCCAGTGCTTTAACTGAGCTCCCCCAATGCCTTGAGACCTGAATGGGTGATTAACCATGCTCTGTAAGATCCCTCATTGATTGATTGAGCCATGGGCCAGACTGGGACAAAAGTTGTGTGGCAATCCAACTGATGAACAGAGTAAAATCCCTGTAGACCTGTGGATCCTTGGATGACCACAAAATGAGTGTTAACAAACAATAGTAGCCATGATTGGTTTTACATGGAATACATTTGTAATAGTAACTGAGGTAACCCCTTTGACCTGATACTTTGTTCCATTGACCCACGTTGTCATCATGTGTCATTTAATAATGACAGGACCCTTACAGGTCTGTTTTCAATTTCCCATAAGTAATGCTTGCACTGCACAGCCTATCTCACATGTGACACATTAACAGTACAGAAAGTTGGTTTCTTCAGAAGAAGTTATGATATATGATTAACCAGCTATTTTACATTGAACCTAACAAGAAATACAATTGTATGTTGATGTTATCCCTGTAACAGTGCCATATATGGCAAAAGGTTTATCCTGTAATGCCAGTACACACTATGAAAAGTCAGACATAGAATTATATTACGTTAAGTTATCCACATGTCTACATATTACCAGAGAGGATGCGATCACTGACACACATGACAGTCCTTCTATTGTATCCTAAGACTTAAGATGTAGTCTATACTATGGTTCCAGGCTCTATGGACCGTATGCCTCAAGTCAATGGGCCTGGCTGTAAAGGTGTCTGTACAATAATGCACAAATAGTGTATTCTTCAAAAGCTCATAATGGTGTGTCATTTTGCACTGTAGCACCTTTCACACTACGTGCATGATGGGCCAAGGCTTCATAATGTTAGTGGACTGGCTTAGTCAGTGTAGGACATAACCAGGGATGAAGATTGTTAGCAGATGACTTACTAAGTGTATATTCATGTCTTTGTAGTGCTCAGCATGTGAAAACTATACATGTTATGTGTTAACTTTTGATTTATGCTTGAGCTAGTTGTAAACAAATTGTGTGACAACAAACAGATATCCAACAAATCGCAGTAGTATACTGTTGTTTCCTTTCTTGCATCTGTGCAGGACAATGCCCATCAGAAGTGAACCATTTGGAAGGCCATCACCTGGACGGTGTGGACCCCAGGAGTCTATCATCAGCTCAGAGTCCATTGTAGGAAAAGGTGGAAGGACCAGAGGTGCTGTACCCAGAAGATCGCAGAGTTACAGATGAGGAAGTACCCCAACATGGCATGGGCGCCCGCTGCAAGCGGTGTCCAGAATGCACTATGTTGAGCAGGGTGGAATTTTACTATTTAAAGAAAATAGCAAAAGTACTTACTAGTCGTGAACAAGACTTGTTAGAATTCGAAACGTGTTGGTGATTACTTACTGCTTGGAATAAAAGTGATGTACAGGACCCTGTGGAGTGTGGTAATTTCTGTGCATAAATAACCATATAAAAACAAATATAATTTAAACAACAGTAGGAAAAGCGGTAAACTCAGGAGAAGTACAATTAACTATTCTCACTTCAGTCTATGCCACAGTAGGAAAAATATTGGACTCAGGAGGGGTAAAATCTGATATTCACACTCCAGTCAGTGCAACAGTAGGAAAAGTGTTAAACTCAAGAGGAGTAAGAAATACTATTCTCACTCCAGTCGGTGCAGCAGTAAGGAAAACATTGGTCTCAGGAGAGATAAAATTTACTATTTGCACTCTATTCTGCGGAACAGTAGGGAAATTATTTCACTTCAAAAGCATACCTTATTTTAATATAATTATCAAGTTCATAACATTATAAAACTATTAACTTAAAATTAGATGAATACATTAAAAAAACAATTAAGCAATTAAAATAATTGTACATTTTTTAAACAAAAAATAAATAAAAAATATGATCTCATAATTCTTTTATTAAATTCCCATATTATATTTGAACATTTAACATATATCTCCATTGAATAAGTATAATAACTACACAATTTATACAGTTAATTAACAACAATTGATTAACAAGTAAATGCTTAGTAATTTATCAAAAGTTAATAATACATTATTATTTAATAAACTTCCCACACTATACACTTGCAAACCCAATGACCCTCACCTACAATACAACTTAAAAAAAATATATATACACAATTTGCACACTTAATAATAATATTAAAATGAATAATTATTATTAAATACAAAATTTATACATTATTTTTAATTAATTTACACCTAATTTACTTCCCACCCTGACCCCTACAAACCTCACAACCCACTTCGACACTATAAATTACTATTTTACAATTAATGTAAATGTATAAATAGCTTAAAATTCGAAACTGTGTTTAACCCCTCGGGTGCCCTGGATGCAACGGTCACATCCTGGGCAGCACCGCTCGGGTGCTCAGGACGCAACCGTTATGTCTAGATAGGGGCCATCGGGGGAAGCGCTAGCCCTCCCCCTGTGGGCCTCACACCACCCTCCCCTTGGCAGGATCTCCCTGCGGCATCTGATGGCGTCAGAGTGCAATCATGCACTGACCTCATCAGAGGCCTGCCCCTCCCACTAGAAGCTCAGCTTCCAGCACCGATTGGAGGAGAAATGCTTTTGCATTTTTGCATTTCTCCTCCGATCACGTGGAGGGGCTGAGAAAGGCATCAAAGGAAAGGAAAGGCCTTTCCTTTCCTTTGGCAGCAGAAATGCCCACTAGACACCAGGCAATTTTTTTTTTGTCTGTTTTATTGACTAAGGGGAGTGGCCCCTTGGGCAAAGGTCACTCCCCAGGGGGGCAATTTATGTTTAGGCCATTTCTGTCCCCCCCCCGGGGGCAGATCAGCCTATTATAATTAGGCTGATATGCCCCCGGGGGGCAGAAAACCCTAGGCACCAGGGATAATTTTTTTTGTTTATTTTTGTTTTTTTATATGTGGGGAGCGACCCCTTAGGCAGGGGTCGCTCCTCAAGCAGCAAATTACTCTTATGACATTTCAGCATATTTTTATTAAGCCAATGAAACACTAGACACAGGGATTTTATTTTTTTTGCTTTAATTTCACACAAGGGGTGTGACCCCTTAGGCAAGAGTCGTTCCCCTGGGGGGCAAATTTATTTTATGCCATTTCTGCCCCCTTTTGGGGGAAGATCAGCCTATTTTTATTAGGCCGATAAACCACTAGGCTCTGGGGACTTTTTTTTGTGTGCAATTTCATGCAAGGGGAGCGACCCCTTAGGCAAGGGTCACTCCCCTGGCGGGGGACAAATTTATTTTAGGCCATTTCTGCTCCCCTAGAGGGCAGATCGGCCTATTTCTATTAGGCCGATCTGACCTCGGGGACCAGAAACCACTTAGGCACCAGGGATTGGTGTGTGTGTGTGTTTTGCTTGGGGGAGGGAGCTCCTTGGGCAAGGGTTGCTCCCCATGGGGGAACATTACTGTTGGACATATCTGCCTATTTTTGGAAGGCCCATCTGCAGAAAGCCCACCAGAGACCAAGGAAGATTTATTTTCAAAATAATATGGTGGGGGTATAGCCATGCCCTCATCCTAATTAAATGGTGCCAAAGTTGCTCTGCCCACCAGTGGGCAGATGGGGCAATTACCCCCCTATCTACACCCTGGGGGGGCAGAAAGTCTACTAGATGCTAGGGAATTAAAAAAACAAAATAGCGTGGTGGTGGCTACCAACCACTATGGGCATGGTTATGCCCCCACCCAACTGAAGGGGGTAACAGTCTTTCAGCTCTCTCCCGCACAATAAAACATCTTATCCCATGGCAAGCAAGAAGACATTTGATTATTTTGGGTTATGGTTTCACATTTGGGCCATGAGAGCTTCACTAATTCCCAAAATCGTCCCACTTGGAATAGTGAGGGCTGCACTTTTTGGAATTTGGGATGCTGTCATGTAGAAAAATCCACAAGACCTAGACACATCTGAAAACTAAACATCTGGGTGAGTCCAGGGTGGTGTGCTTCACCTGCACCGCGCACCATTTTCTTACCCACAATGCCCTGCAAACCTCCAACTTTGCTGGAAATCACACATTTGTCCCACATTTTTGTGGTGGAACCTTCCTGAATCTGCAGGAATCCACAAAATTCCTACCACCTAGCATTGTTTCATTTATACCAATAAAAGTTCTGCCCACTTGTCAGCCTACATTATTTTTTCCAAACTGCCCTTTTGGACCCGCTTTGGTTCACGCCTCAATTTCGACATGTTTTTGGCTCTTCTCTGTCACAGGCACTAGGCCCACCTACACAAGTGAGGTATCATTTTTACCAGGAGACTGAGGGGAGGGTTGGGTGGTAGGACATTTGTAAGAAATGGGTAAGAAAACACCGGGGGATACATGCAAATCACACCTCCCTGGACTCCCTTCGGTGTCTAGTTTTCAGAAATGTCTGGGTTTGGTAGGTTTCCCTAGATGCCTGCTAAGCCCAGGACCAAAAACGCAGGTGCCCCCCCTGCCAGAAACCGGTAGTTTTGTATTTGATAGTTTTGATGTGTCTAGATAATGTTTTGGGTTATTTCTTTTCGCCGGCACTAGGCCTACCCATACAAGTGAGGTACCATTTTTATTGGGAGACTTGAGGGAACACTGGGTAGAAGGAAATTTGTGGCTCCTCTTAAATTCCAGAACTTTCTGTCAACAAAATATGAGAAAAAATAGTTTTTTTAGCCACATTTTGAGGTTTGCAAAGGATTCTGGGTAACAGAACGTGGTGAGAGCCCAACAAGTCACCCCATCTTGGATTATCCTAGGTGTCTAGTTTTAAAAAATGCACAGGTTTGGTAGGTTTCCCTAGGTGCCGGCTGAGCTAGAGGCCAAAATCCACAGCTAGGCACTTTCCAAAAAACAGCTCTGTTTTCGTTTTTGGAAAATGTGATGTGTCCACATTGTGTTTTGGGGCACTTCCTGTCGCGGGTGCTAGGCCAACCAACACAAGTGAGGTACCATTTTTATTGGGAGACTTGGGGGAATGCTGGGAGGAAGGAAATGTGTGGCTTTTCTCAGATTCCAGACCTTTCTGTCACCGAAATATGAGGAAAAATAGTTTTTTTAGCCACATTTTGAGGTTTGCAAAGGATTCTGGGTAACAGAACCTGGTGAAAGCTCCACAAGTCACCCCATCTTGGATTCCCTTAGGTGTCTATTTTTCAGAAATTGACGGGTTTGGTAGGTTTCCTTCGGTGCCGGCTGAGCTAGAGGCCTAAATCCACAGCTAGGCACTTTCCAAAAAACAGCTTTGTTTTCTTTTGGAAAATGTGATGTGTCCATGTTGTTTTTTGGGGCATTTCCTGTCGCAGGCGCTAGGCCTACCCACACAAGTGAGGTACCATTTTTATCAGGAGACTTGGGCGAACGCTGGGTGGAAGGACATTTTTGGCTCCTCTCATATTCCAGAACTTTCTGTCACCAAAATGTGAGAGACAAGTGTTTTTTTAGCCATATTTTGAGGTTTGCAAAGGATTCTGGGTAACAGACCCTGGTGAGAGCCTCACAAGTCACCCCATCTTGGATTCTCCTAGGTGTCTAGTTTTCAAAAATGCACAGTTTGGTAGGTTTCCCTACATGGTGGATGAGCTAGAGGCCAAAATCTAATGCCAGGGACTTTGCAAAAAACACGTCTGAGTTCAATGTAAAAATGTGATGTGTCCATGTTGCATTTCCTGTCATGAGCATTAGGTCTTCCTGCACAAGTGAGGAACCATTTTTATCAGGAGACTTGGGAGAACACAGGTTAACAAAACAGGTGTTATTGCTCCTTGTCTCTCTCTACATTTTTCGCTTCCAAATGTAAGACAGTGTGTAAAAAAGACGTCTATTTGAGAAATGCCCTGTAATTCACATGCTAGTATGGGAACCCGGAATTCAGAGATGTGCAAATAACCACGGCTTCTCAACACCTTATCTTGTGCCCATGTTGGAAATACAAAGGTTTTCTTGGTACCTATTTTTCACTCTTTATTTTTCAGCAAGTGAATTGCTGTATACCAGGTATAGAATGAATACCCATTACAAGGTGCAGCTCATTTATTGGCTCTGGGTACCTAGGGTTCTTGATGAACCTACAAGCCCTATATATCCCCACAACCAGAAGAGTGCAGCAGATGTAACTGTATATTGCTTTAAAAAATCTGACATCGCAGTTACAGAGTAAAATGTGGAGAAAATAACAATTTTTTTCACCTCAATTTCAATTTTTTTTTTATTTCAGCTGTTATTTTCTGTAGGAAACCCTTGTAAGATCCACACAAATTACCCCTTGCTGAATTCAGAATGCTATCTACGTTTCAGAACTGTTTAACTTTCCAGCATTGGATTCACACCCATTTCTTTAACTAACTGGAAGGAGGCTGAAAGCACAAAAAATAGTAAAAATGGGGTATGTTCCAGTAAACTGCCAAAACAATGTGTTTTTCTGATTTAGGTCTGCCTGTTCCTGAAAAGATGGCGATTTTAGCACTGCAAGCCCTTTGTTGATGCCTTTTTCAGGGGAAAAAACAAAAGCCTTCTTCTGCAGCCCTTTTTTCCCATTTTTTTTTAAAGAAATTAAATTTCTGCTGTATTTTGGCTAATTTCTTGGTCTCCTTTAGGTGAACCCACAAACTCTGGCTACCTCTAGAATCCCTAGGATGTTGGAAAAAAGGATGCAGATTTGGCATAGGTAGCTTATGAGGAAAAAAGGTTATGAGGGCCTAAGTGCGAACTGTCCCAAATATCCAAAAAATGGCCTGGCACCTGAGGGGAAAAGGCCTGAAAGCAAAGGGGTTAAATATCATAACAACAAGGACACCAACAAAATAAAGCATATACAATTAAAATATAATTTAAACACATAAAGAAACAAAAAAAAAATATATTTCTTTCCTTAAAACAACAATATTTCTTTCAACAATATTTTGCTCGTGATATTTCTGTGTCACAATATAAAAAAAACTAGGTATTTCTGCAACTCAATATTTTTAATTTGATATTTTGTCTGAATACCAGATCCACCATTATCTTTCGACGTAACAAACACAGGAGCACATAATCATGCACCCAACAGACACCACGGATGCAATACACACCGATACTTGCAGCACATACACCTGACACACATGCACCTTGTAGAAGGCTGGCCTGGCTTATACTGGGTACCTGATGGTACTTACACCATGTGACAGGTCCAGTTATCCCTTATTTGTAGATGAGTAGTGTTCTATCAGCTTAGGCTGATAGAGGTAGCTATAGCTGAGCAGCTTAGGCTGAACTAGGAGACATGCAAAGGTACTATATCATAAGAAACACAATACTCAGAGTTACTAAAAAATAAAGGTACTTTATTTTAGTGACAATTTGCCAAAATATCTCAGAGGATATACTCCCTTAGGAGGTAAGTAAAATACACAAAATATACACACAAACCATAATCAGGTAAGTAAACAGCTAGAAAAGTAGTGCAAACACTGTAGAATACAATAGGATGCAATAGGCCTAGGGGCAACAAAAACCATATACTCCCAGAACAGACCCAATCACATGAGACACAGACACTCCCTCGCCTTCCAAGACCGTAGTCCTTCCCATTCCTAAGTACCCTATTGAAGATCCTTCCTTTTCAGTTGCCATAAACCCTCCCAAACCCCCAACCACCACTCCCACTATCCTTACTTTCCATCCCACCCCCAAGGCACCTCTGAAAAATGTTTTTCCTCTTCCCAACCCCACCTCCTAAGTGTAGATCTACCTCTTCCTCTTCCCAATCCACCACTTTTCATGCCAAGGACACCCCTCTCAAATATGAGCTTTGAGGTACCTGCCCTGCCCAACAGAAGCCCTTTTGTGAGGGGGGTATCCTGGCAGTATCTTTTGAGGCATGTTTGGTGGCACAGCAATGTGCTCACACCATTTATAGTTGGACGGCATTAGCCAATGCAATTATTCCTGAGATTTGTTGAAGTTAAAAGAAAAGATCCATTTGCTTTGAAACACAATAGTTCTTGATTTACTTTTCCCTAATTATTTTTGGGATCCTAGCAATTTTGCATCAGTTAGATTCTGACACAATGCCATTGTGTATACACATTGTCGCAAGTTATACTACACATATGTTTAGATTGTACTTAGTTATGTACATGCACATTTCCATATGCTACGTGTTGGTGATTGGCTTTTAGGGGCAAGAATTCATCATGGTGCTGAGGACCTACATCAACTAATTAATGTGCTTTGACACAGTGGGATATGGGACTGCAGATGTGTTATTTTCACCCACAGTGGTCAGTATATTTAGAGTTTGTGACCAGTGCAGGACTTACAAAGATCAAGGGGAAATGTTCCATGGATAGATATGTGGGATGTATTAAAATTGGGCCAGGCATTAATTTGGATGGGATTCAAAATGCTAAAGGTTTCAGCTTGTCTTGTGCAATGTCAGCCTCATTTTGCTTGCACTTCACCATATGATGTATGTTGGGCATGTGTTGACTGTGTGCAAGTTAGTTATTTGTTTATCCACACCTTGAGAGTAGTTGGTTGTCATGCATTTTTGTCTGCTTTTTGTGACATGTGTCCATTGTTTTGTGTGTACCTTACACCTACTTGAGTTGTATGTGACAAATGATTATACTGATGTGTTGGTTCTAATATCTTGCACTTATGCATTTCAAACATATGCATGGCACTTGGGGCCCTATTATGAGGTTGATGGATGGGAACACTTGTCTGATGACCTCCCAATGGGGCGTTCGCCGCCATGCTGGTGACCTCCCCGCCGGCCCCATTAGGACTTTCCCACTGTGCTAACCAGTAGAAACATTTCTGCCTGTTGTCCCGGTGGGAAAATGCTGCCACATGCAGGGAGCACCAGCACCCTTGAAATACGCACTTTCTGCAGAGCAGACAGTGTGAATTTCGAGACTGCTGGGCAGCATGGGCAGTGCAGGTGCCCCCCAGATTCCCCTGCACCTGTTCTCTTCTAGCCTTTTCATGGAAGTGGTATCGCCATGAAAAGGATGGCAGGGAACAAGGTTGTAATCAGCAGGACAGTGCTGCATTCAGCACCACCCTTGCTGATTCCAACCTGCACCTGAAGTCAGCCCGTTGGGATCAAAGATCCTGGCTGGTACGGCAGTAGGTTGGCGGATATGCCCACCAACCGTGTAGTGTGGCGGGCAGACCGCTGCAACTCTGGTGGTCCGGTCACCGCTGCAGCATTGGTGGTCCTCGGACCACCAGTGTCATAATAGGGCCCCTGGTGATGCTGTTGGTTGTCCCTGATATACTTTAAGGCAGAGGCCTGTGCACACAGACATTTTGAGGCATGGGCAAAGTGGACTGTGGCCCAGAGACCTAGACTTTCAGGGGCCCCCCTGATTGAGCCTACCTGTTCTACAGAGAGCTTTTCCATGATGGCCTTGCAACACTGTTTCAGCAGATTGTTATAAATTCCATTTTACAAAAATATATTCGTGACATACCTGATGTGTGAGAATCTGTTACTATAATTTTGCAGAGAAGGTGTGTTTCTGTTTCATGCAACATCCCTACTTAAGTTTATTTTCTATTAATGTGAGACCTTACATGTGAGAAGTTGGGGGGTTTCACAGTTATTATTGCTGTGATGTTAGTGAGGACCTATTGTTTTGTTACAGTATTGTAGACACACATCACTATCCCTGAATATTAGTTATGCATACATTTGGCATTTAGAAGAGTTGCTTGTGCAGTGTCAGTTACCTGGCCAAAGAGGGCATTAAAGAGCTGATTTGGGATCATACATTGGAAGCTGTTCTGAACAGGGACCCACAAAATAGGTTGGGTCCTGAACCCCCATACACCTTAAGTTGTACCAGCCTGAGCATCTGTCAACTCAGGAGTCAATGGAAATGGGTAGGATTGTGGCTTACCACCTATTGTGTCCATGAAGATGTGGGTTTTAGACGTTATTAGGCAGCAGCAGCAGTGGCAGGACGTTTACAATCAGCTCCATGGTGGCCGAGGACGTGTGCAGGTGAGTTAAGGTGAATTTCTGCCCTATATCCATCCATTTCCACTAGCTCAGGTGTGGAGGTTTATCTGCCACAGTCACATCAGTGGGAAGGGGCATCGTGATTGGACCATCAGAGAAAGTGGTGGTACGCCCTCTAACATACGTATTGGCCTAAACCACCACCATCGTGGTTGGGATTTCCTGGCAGTGACTGTGGTGTTACAGTGGTCTTTAGTCTATAAACCCACTTGCTCAGTAATTAGGTGGGTAGACCAATGAGCTGGCAGGCAAGGAATCCAATGCATTTTGACTCTTTCCACCAAACTCATAATTGGGCCCGAAGAGGTTTAAATTAAAGTAGTGGTATTAGAAAGTATTTCTGCAACACTTATTTACAGTAACATAGTAAAGGACAACATAAAAATACTCAACACCAGTTTAGAAAAATAGATAATATTTATCGGATTAAAACAAGACCAAAATGACAAATCTAATAAATAGAAGTTGAGATTAGAATTTTTATAGATATTGGGGCTGATTGTGAGTTTGGCGGATGTAAGCATCCATCCACCAAACTCCTGACGGGGAGGTTGTTGCGTTACTGTCGACTGCCCCTCTGGCCCCATTACTACTTTCCCACTGGGCTGACCGGTGAAAACCAAGGCTTGTGCCGGTCAGCCCAGTGGAAAAGGTGCTGCTGCATTGTCACCGGCTCATAATAGAGCACACAGTGAGCACCAGAGCCCTCAAAATGCATACTGCCTGCACAGAAGACAGTGCACATTACGAGGATGCTGGGCAGGGGGACCCCTCCACTGCCCATACCATGGGCATGGGCAGAGCCGGGGCCCTCCTGTGGCCCTCTGCCCTTGTTCTCCTACACCCTTAGCATGGTGGTCAGACCGCCATGAAAAGGCAGGCGGAGAAGAAGGTCGTAATCAGCAGGGCAGTGCTGAGTTCAGCGGTGCCCTGGATTATTACAACCAGAACTGCCGTGAACCCACCAGGATCACTGATCCTGGTGAGGATGGAGGTAGGTTAGCGCAACTGTCTGCCAACCTCGTAGGGTGACGGTTGGACCACCACAGCTGCGCTGGTCCAACAGCCACCCTGAGGCTACGGTGTTCCGACTACCAGCGTCGTAAGAAGGCCCTAAATATGAAGACAGTGCTTAGAAGTCTGTAGCAGTAGAAAGGTTGCTTGAGGTTGTGGCCTTGTGCAAATCCAAAATCTAGGCCAACCATGATGGAGGCTAGGCTAGCTACAGAACCCACTCAGGGTCTGCTGAACAGTACCTTTGTTGGAGGAATGCATTGACGGCAAGGATACAATGTGTTGATATTTTTGTAGTACTCGGGGAGATGTCTTGCTTTTTGAAGTTAGTAACTGCACAACCCACTTCTGAGGCCCAGGACTGGAGGGGGGTACCTCAGACAAGGGTAGGAATCACAGATGGCAGAGTCCAGCAGCACCAGGAGACCTGCAAGCAGTTCTTGATGTCCTGACGGCCCTAAAACTGCAGATGAACTGGGCAGTGAGCAGCCACTTGTCAACGGGGGGCGGGAAGGGGGTATTAAGTTAAATAAATAAATTAAAATGTTTAAAAAACTGACCTTTATGTTGGTAGAGATGGTTCAGTCTCTCCTTCTTCCTCGGACGCTCGGAAGCACACAGGCTTCCAGACTCCCCTCCAATCATGACATTGCTGTCAACAGCATGACAGCAGCGTTGTGGTTGGTCTGAGTGCCCTGCTTTGGTGCTCAGACAGGAAGTAGGGCCCTGTGCACTTTCACCTCCCGGCTTTTCAATACAGCCAGGTGGAGAAATGCAAAGTGCGCATGACTGTTTGGCCGGCCCAACACGGCTGGCTAGAGCACCATGCACACTTATTAGCACATAGCCCTCCTCCAGACCCTCCCTAACAGTGCTCCTGAGTAAAAATAAAATGATGATAACATTGTGTTGTTAGCATTTTATTTCTCCCTTTCCATCACTGCATAACGCAGTGGGATGATGCTCCTTTGCCTTAGCGGAAAAGCAGCCAATGGAACAGGGGAAAAGCCAGAAAGCCCCTTGGAGACTCTTGGGTTCAAGGATGTAGAAAGCAAGTCTAGTCCCTCTCACTGCAGGACAGAAGTAACAAGAAGCAGGACAAAAAAGCAGAGCAAATAGAAAAGTGGGTGTCCCTCCTGGCAGCACAGAAGTCCTTTTTTCTGGCAGAGTGTCCTTGCTTCCAGTAGGGATCTGCTTTAGTGCAGTTTGGGGTCCATTATTTATGTTGTGGTTCTGGAAGGTGGGAGAAGCTTCCAGAGGCTGGCCTTTGAAATACACAGATGCCCTGCATCCCCTGTCCTAGCTCCATGCTGGCTGGAGTGACAATACAGGGTTGTTAAGTCCTATTGTGGGTGGACAGGACAAGTCTATTCAGGAGATTCAGGTTTAAGTGAGGCAGTACTATGCTCTGCCCCTACAATCAAGCCAGTTATTGGCCCATAAACGCCTATTAAGGCCCATCAAGTCACACCTAAACTCCCATTGTGTATGGCTTTCTAGAGGGAGAGCATACTGCCCAGCTGTCATTTGCCCCAGGCGTGTATTAAGAGACAGGCATAGGCACAGAATGGTTTAAGTAATAAAACACCACCTTTCTAAAAGTGGCATTTTCACACTTACAGTTTATATCCGACTTTACCATCAGCTGTGATCTTAAATTGTAAGTCCAGGGACAACAAACTCCATATATCTATCTCCTCCCAATTTGAAATTACACATAAAGATGTTTTAAGGTAGTCCCAATGCTATCCTAAGATAGCCCTTGCAATAGTGAAAAAAAATAATTTAAGGGTGCGTCATTTTAGCACGGGGGAGAAATATGGGGTTAACACAATTGTTTAGATGAGAACGCCTACCTTGCATCTCATTGATGCAAAGCAGTTTCACACATCTAAAAAATGGTGCAAACTCCAAACTTTTGACGTTAGACGTGTCATTAGTCCTAAAAGGACTAATGTTCTATGACTCTGGGAAGTGTCCATCAAGTTGTTTTAGTATCGGTTGGTTCTGCCTGTATTCACAGCATTTTTTAATTTAACTTTTATTTAAAATTTTCTATATATAAAAATAGATAAGAGTGACACTGGCAATAGCCGCTCACAAATTTACATCACATACCCAATATAATATAGTTAAATCCCAGTAGGCTACCTATTTAGTACCAGTCCTTAAATATAGCCCCAGCAGTATGCACTGGCCAACCACATAGATCCAAATGACAGGCATTCACAGTCCAAGTAAGACAAAAATATACGATTACGAATAGGATAACTCTTTGTGAAGCAGTAAGTAGGAATATAGCTGTTCCCAGAAATCTCTGAAGCAAACAGTGGGATAAGCAATTTCAGCATACATATTTATCTATTCATCGAAGTACAGTAAGTCTTTGAACCCCGTTTCATGATTGAGTGGGATTGTGCTCATCCAATATGTTTCCACCCTCCCCTTGGCTAACAGAAAATCACACATTTCTAAACATTAATTTGGCATATTTTCTGTATATTTCTGAAGAGCAATTATTGACATTTGATGCAGAGCAGTTGTAATCATCACACATATTGTTCAAATACTTTATGACAGAATTCCAGGACCTTCGGACACAACCAAGAAATATGCAGGAAACTCACAATATTTGCTTTACATTTTTTACTTCCAACAAATCCCTCTTAGAAGACTTTCACCATGTATTCTGGAGTATAGTATATAGAGTTGATGAACTTTTAGCAATTTATGCCCACAATTAAATGTTATTTCTTTAAACTGCACACAACAATATTTCCAACACCCATCTGACAGTGATTCTCCCAATTCACTCTCTCATAGCTGTATTTTCTTGTGCTGCTCCACAATTTAACACCTCACATTTATAAAAGAAATAAGTGTGTCCTATGTCTCCTTTCTGGATCATCTTAGTGCACAAGGGCACCTCCACAGGTGGATGATGAAAGTCAGGACACATTGATTTAGCTGACCAACGTAACTTATAAAAGAGCATGTTTGCTAAAGGTGGCCAGTCTCCTTTAGTCTTATACTCCTGTATCTTCACAGGTCTGCCTATGTGCTTGGAATAGGTTGGGGTTGAGGGGAATGGAATTGGGTAGAGGAAGTTGGGAGTGGGGAGGCTAGAAACATGGACAATGGCCACCATCAGGGAGAAAGCCAGAGCCTGGATTGATCTCTTTTGGGCCGCCATGCCAGAGTGAATGCCCTCCAGGAATGCATTTGTTTGTTGCAAATGGGCTGCCAGCCTGGGGATGGCATTCACAATGGTTGACTGCCTTACAGAGATGGATCGCAGGAGGTCAATAGCCTCCTCACTCAGGGCAGCAGGGATAACTGGGGCAGGGCCTGAGGTGCCTGGGGCGAAGGAGATGCCCTATTGGGTGAGCGGCACTGGAAAAACGGTAAGGGGCTGCTTTGAGGGCGGTGCTGGTACGGGGGTGGCGGCTGTACCTGTAGTTGGGATGGGCACAGAGGTGTCCGCCACCACCAGGCAGCTTTCATCGGAGGAGGTATCATGGTCCAAACTGTCCCCTCCAGTCTCCACTGTGGTGCTCCGCTCACCCTCAGTCCCACTGGTACCCTCACCGTAGGTGGATTCGGTCTCCTGAGCCCTGTGAGATGCAGCTCCCTCCGTTGCAGGTGCCTCTGCTCCTCCGCCAGATGATGCTAATGCACACAAGGACAGGGTGACAAAACAAAAAGGGGGGGAGACAAAGGATACCCTTGGTCAATGGTGGCAACAACGCCACTGTTGACGTGCACGACACACACACACACACAGGGAACAGCCCTACGCACTAAGCAATGCACTAACAGTCACAATGCTAGTCACCAGCCCATGCACAGAGATACCTAACGCCAATTGCAGCATACCTGAGACCCACAGACACCTGCCCAGTAGTGGATGCCTACTAGCTTGGTTGGAGGAGGTTTACATCAGACCCTGCCCAACATGGGCCCTACACTGCAATGTCTGGCCTGGCCTAGGGGCACCCACAGGCCCACATCCCCCACCCGGATATCACCCCACCACACGCAAGTAGTATATTGGGGCACTGTACTCACCCCCTTCTGTCTGGTGTGATGCCCCCAAGTGTCCATCCAGCTCCGGATAGGTCACCGCCAGTATGTGGGCTATCAGGGGGGTCAGGGTTCGACGGGCACCCCTTCCTCATTGGGAGGCCATCCCCAGCTGGGCCTCTGCCATCTTCCATGCCCAGCGTCTCAGGTCCTATCACGGTTTACGACAGTGGGTGCTCCGCCTGCAATAGACCCCAAGGGCGTGAACGTCCATGGTGATGGCACGCCACATACCTTTTTTTGATGGGCGCTGACCTGGAGAAATACACATAGGAAAAGGTATCAGTCATACTGTCCTGCCTGTTACACTCATGGCCCAACATAGCCCTCACATCCCCTTATGCACAGACATTGCCCACCATACATGCAGCACGCTACCCAGGGCCCTTCCACCAACCCCCACACACACAGCACTCCATGCATTCATTACCCATGCATTGTGCTCACAGTGTGCTCTCCTGCTGGTCTGGAGGCCCATACAGCATTTGATACTGGGGTAGGACCTCATCCACCAGTCTCTCCAACTCCACAGTGGTGAAGGCAGGGGCCCTTGGTCACGAGCCATGGTCAGTTCCAGACACAGGTCACAGCAGCACTTGCAGTGTAGGTCCTCTCCTGTTGAAGGTCAGGTAGCAAGTGAGTGAACAGCTAGAAAATGGCGGTCACGTCCGCGGCGGTGCATACCAACACCGCCGGCGTACATCACCATTGGCCACTGTAACCCATGGGGCCCAATGGGTATCCAATGAGGAGTTGCACAGTGGTGCTCCCGCAACAGCGCACAACTTCAGCGGAATTACCTCATTTCCACATGTCTCTCCATACCGGACAAGCAGACGCCATTTCAGGGGGGGGGACAGGCCATGGCATCTAACTCTATCACAGTACACATAGGCATCATTTGGGGCTATACAACAATATATTGTTACAGTCACAACATGCAATGTAGTGTAGTGTTTGGAAATATGGAATGCTGACCAGCTGCTCACTGTTTGCCCCCTAGATTGCAACTGCTGCAGATGAATAGGAGATGGAGACATCTCCCGGTGTACAGGCCCCTGGTCGACTTGGCAACAATGGAGTGCAGGCACATTATCCTCACCTATAGACTGGACAGGGCCACAATCACAGAGCTCTGTGCCCAATTGGAACCTGACCTGATATTTGATATCCGTCAGACCACTAGTATCCCCCCTCTTGTGCAAGTCCTGTCTGTGCTCCATTTCCTGGCAACTGGCTCCTTCCAAGTGACAGTGGGCTTGGCAGCAGAAATGTCTCAGCGAATGTTCTCAATAGTGCTGACCAGAGTGTTGTCTGCCCTGATTAAACACCTGCGCAGCTACATCATTTTCCCCCAGGTGGAGGATTTGGCCGCAGTGAAAGATGATTTCTATGCAATGGCACATATTCCCAACATTATTGGGGCTATTGATGGTACACATATAGCATTTGCCCCCACCCCCGGAGAAATGAACAGGTGTTCAGAAATCGAAAGAGCTTTCACTCCATGAATGTGCAGATAGCGTGCCTGGCAGAACAGTACATCTCCCATGTCAATGCAAAGTATCCTGGGTCTGTGCATGATGCCTTTATCCTGAGGAACAGCAGCATCCCATATGTGATGGCTCAACTCCAGAGGCACCGGGTGTGGCTAATAGGTGAGCCCTGGTTCCCATCCAGTAGCTGTTGGTGTATTGGTATGGTACAGGCCCTGAGGGTTAGTGTATGTCTAACAGTTGTCCCAAGATATTTGCAGGTGACTCTGGTTACCCCAACCTCTCATGGCTACATGGCCAGGTTTCGTTGCCTCCATCTTACAGGTGGATCCCTGTAGTACTCACCCAAGAAGGTTTGACAGATCATCGTGGCATGCTGTATGTTGCACAACCTTGCCTTACGTCGCCAGGTGCCTTTTTTGCAGGAGGATGAGGCTGGAGATGGGCGTGTGGCAGTAGTGGACCCTGTGGACAGTGAAGATGAGGAGGCAGAGGATGAGAACAACAGAAGTGCAATAATACGACAATACTTCCAATGACACCCGGTTAAAACACTGTAAATTCACTCAAATTGAGAGTTTTGTGTTTGACATTGTCAATGGCAGGCTGATTTTCCCACTTCTATGGCCACTTACTGTACCCTTTGGCATTTCTATTTTCAGATATTTGTGCCCCACTATCACTCCTGGTTTGTTGACTGCAGCCAATTACAGGTCATTCCTATGCATACATTACTGTACAGTTGTATTGCAGTGTTTAAACTTGTTAAACAAATACATAGTTCAATGATTTGACAGACTTCATACTTATATTTATTAAAATGGTGTTTATTTCAGTGCTAATAAGAAAAGGGGGATGTGCAATGGGCTGGGGTGATGGTGGAGGAATATCCAGGATAGAGTCCAGTCTATTTGTATCACAGGTGCATTGTCCAAGTGGGCATAGGAAGTGGCGCAATGGCAGTTCAAGGTGGACAGGGTGACTGAGTGGGACACAAGGCTGACAATCAGAAAAGTCTTATTTCCTGGCGGGGGTCTTGGCAATAGTCTCTGGCTTCTGTCTGAATCACAGGGACAGTTTGTGGGGTGGTTCTCCTTCTGCAGGGGGTGGGGTGTTGGTGGCCTGTTGTTCCTGTGGGGGGTCTCCTGTCCACTAGTGGCAGCGGAGTTGGAAGGCTGTTCATCGGTTTTGCTAGTGTCAGGGGCCCGCTCGTGTGCCACTGTCTCCCTCTTGGTGTTAGCCATGTCTGCCAGCACCCCTGCAATGCTGCCTAGGGTGGTGTTCATGTCGTTTAAATCCTCCCTGATCCCCAGGTACTGGCCCTCCTGCAGCCGCTGGTTCTCCTGCATCTTGTCCAGTATCTGGCCCATCGTCTCCTGGGAATGGTGGTATGCTCCTAGGATGTTGGTGAGTGCCTCCTGGAGAGTCATTTCCCTGGGCCTGTCCTCCCCCTATCGCACAGCATTCCTCCCAGCTTCTCTGTTGTCCTGTGCCTCTGTCCCCTGAACTGTGTGCCCACTGACACCAGGTCCCTGATCGTCCTTTGTTTGTGGTGTGCCCTGGGGTCCCTGCATTGGTGGACACACTGCTGATTGACGTGTCCTGGGGACAGAGGTATGGGCCCGCTGGGTGGGTGCTGTGCTGGTGTTTCCTGGGGAAGGCTCTGTGGTGGTATGGGACTGTGGCTGGGTAACCGACTGTCTGGAGATCCCTGATGGGCCAGGTTGGTCATCCAGATCCAGGCGTGCAGAGGTGCTGACATCGCTGTGAACCTCTTCTGCGGGTGGACTGGATGTTGTTGACACCTCTTCTACAGTGACATTGGGTGGGGGGCCTGTGGGGATGTAAATGCAGTGTTATTGTTTCTGTCTGTGACATCTTGTGCATGGGTGTGTTGCCCTCTATGGTTGTTATTGCCCTGGCAGCTTTGCCTTGTGTTAGTAGTTACTTGGTGGGCTAGGTGATTCTCTCTAGTGTGCATGCTTTAATGATGGGTGTCCATGCAAGTCTGTGATTGGGGTCCGTGCACTGGTGTTACATGCTGGGCTTGGTATTGGGAGGGGTGGGTTGTGATGATGGGGTGTGTGTGAGGTGGTGGAGTGATGGGAGTGAGGGTAAGGGTGGGGGTATGTGATGGCATGCAGGTAGGGGGATAGTAGTAGCAGAGTGTTGACTTACCAAAGTCCAGTCCTCCTCCTACTCCGGCCAGGCAATCAGGATGCATGATTGCCAAGACTTGCTCCTCCCATGTTGCTAGTTGTGGGGGAGGAGGTTGGGGTCCACCGCCAGTCCCCTGTACAGCTATTTGGTATTTTGCTGCTGTGGAATGCACCTTCCCTCGTAGGTCGTTCTACCTCTTCCTGATGTTGTCCCTTGTTCTGGGGTGCTGTCCCATGGCATTGACCCTGTCCACGATCCTCCGCCATAGCTCCATCTTCCTAGCAATGGATGTCTGCTGCACCTGTGATCCAAATAGCTTTGGCTCTACCAAGATGATTTCCTCCACCATGACCCTTAGCTCCTCCTCAGAGAACCTGGGGTGTCGTTGTGGTGCCATGGGTGTAGTGTGAGTGGTGTGGGTGAGGGTGTGTGGGGTGATGTGTTGGAATGTGTGATGTAAGGTGCGCGGATGGTGTATAGGTGATGGTGGTGTGTGTCTGTGGTCTTGTCTGTGGTCTTGCTATCTCTCTTGTGGCACTTGTTTGTATTGTTAAAGGGTTGTGGGTAATGTGGGAGCGTGTTTTATAGTGGTATGGGTGTATGGGTGTAGTGTGTGTATGGGTGTCCGGTGTGTGTAGTTTGAATTGTCCAATGTGGTGTTGTTTTGTATGTGTGTGTGTATTTTGAGCGCAGCGGTATGTACCACCAATGGTTTAGCGCCATAGAATGTCCTCCGCAGTGATTCGCGGGTCATAATGCTGTGGGTGTAGTTCTGTTGGCATAACGGTGTGGGTTTTGCTACCACCAGCTTATCACTGACCTTTGGGCTGACGGACTTGTGTGCGTGACTGTATAGTGACGGATTGCTATGTGTGTGTCATAATGAGGGCCTCAGTGTTTCTTTAAACCAACTGTTCCTGTTTTGCCGAATGCCTCTTGTCTTATGTTTTTTCAAGGTCAATTCACACTTGAGCAACAATTTTCTGCTGTAGATCTAGATACATACACCTCCAATTATTTCACTTCATCAGATGACCATTTAAGGAGATATTCTCCCGTACGATATCAGGTTATTAGTTAAGGGGGCTGGAAGTCCCATTCGGTCAACAAGCAAACCCTTATCAAAGTGAACCACAAAGGTCACTAAAGCAATCTGTGCTTCACCCTCTGGTAGCCTGGGACAAAAACTTAACTTAGTAGCATGGTGTAAAGTATTTATGTAGTACACAAACAGTAATAGAGTGAAAACACATAAATTAAATGACACCCAAAAGACAAAAATGCAACCAGTTGAACCAAAGATATGTAAATTGAAAATCTGGTGTTAAAAAAAAAAGACTCTTGGAAACACAAGCACCAATTGCAGTTATCTGGTTGCACTGTAATGGAAAATCGCTAGACCTGGGCATAGCTCATGGAGTTCCACTCCATGGAATTCTGCAGAGTTGATTTAAAACTTCACGGAATTCCACAGAGGAGTTCTATTAGCGGCGGAGTGTCACTGCCACCTGCTCTAGTAGCACCCTGTCCTGAATGCTCGGAAGCACTAAGCAGGGTCGGGTTGCATTCAGGACCAGAGGCCTGAGCAGGCCGGTGCACAAGAGATGAAAGCTGCCATTTCAGGCCTCTTGTGCACAAAAAATAAAACAAATGAGGACTTACATGGTTCCTTCAGGGGTTCCTCATTCCCAGCGACCTGGCTCTTTGCCTCCCTCTGCCCCATGTTCCTGAGCTGCTGGTGGAGGGAGGCCTGGATCCAGAGCTGGTGCTGGCAGCTGCTCCAATGCCAGCCGAGAGTGCACACTGCAGCTCAGTTTTGGGCCACACAGAGTTAGTTCAGACTGTCTGCAAATGCGCTATGTGGCCCATAACTGGGCTGCAGTGGACCAAGGGTGAGCAATGAGCTCCGCTCTGTTGGTGGGGTTAGAGGAGTTTTTGTTCGCACTCGGCACACCAAGCGGAGCGCTGAGTGCCAAAAACTCTGTTAGCTCCACCAGCAGAGCGGAGCTCACCTTTAACCATTTGACAAAACCACAAATTCAGATTGACTGTGATAATGCGCTGGCCAGGTGTAGGGGCCAGTTTAGTTCCGCTGAAAATTATACCTTATGTTTTTCATGTGAGGCCTTGTGTTCACTACTTTAGTTCCAACCTGATACTGCAATGCAAGGTCTTGCATCGGGTTGCAACACTCTGCCTTGGATTTGGTCGAACCCAGAGCTATACAGGGAGGAGTGCACTCTGATTCCAGCCAAGGGTCCAAGACCTCTTGGGGATCAGAATACACTCCAGGCAGAGTCCAGCAGCAGGGCTGAGGTAGGCCCATTTGCGGGTCCAAACAGGTCCAGTTGCAGGGAGACATATGGACATTGTTCTGTCCTCCAGATCAAACAGGAGGTCAGGCAACTGGCCCTTGAAGTCACTTAGGTTAGCCTGGGATGAAGGGAAGCAGGTCTGGTCTTTCTTCACAGCTAGCTGGGCAGTCTTTCTTCTGTGATATCCACAGGTCCAATAGTCTCATACTTTGTACCAGCCTTTGAAGTGGGGTTATTCCCTATCCTACCCACTACTGTTTCTAGAAAGTCTATCCCTTCCCATATGAAGGCTCTAAGAAGTCTGGGGTGCTAGCCAACTGATGCCAGGTTCCTGTGTGTGTGCTGGAGGCAAGCCCTTTGACGTGCATGTGGGGCAGGCCACAGCTCTGCTCCTAGCCATCCTGGCAGGATAGCCCATCCTGCCCACACCTAATACCCTTTGACTCTCTGCTTGGGGAATACACAAAATCCAAAGGCAGAACCATTCACAGTCATGTGACCCACGATACTAGTGAAAGGAACAAATGGTTAGGGCAGGAAAATGGCAACTTTCTAAAAGTGGCATTTTCAAAATTGTGACCTAAATCCAACTTTAGCCTTAAAGAGGATTTAAAATTACAATTCATTTGAGTGTAAACAACATATGTCTACCTGCTCCAAATATAGTTGTGACTTATTAAATTTAATAAGATAATCCAGTGTCAACCAATGTGTAGAGGTAGGCTTTGAAGCAGTGGAAAATTACTTTAAAGGTTTTTTCACTGCCAGGTCAAATAAAACATAAGTATGCATGCCCTACTGTAGAATACAATTCACCCTGTCCCATGAGCCTTTTTTTTAACCCTTCCTTAAGGGGGACCTATATGTATTAAAAAGGAAGGTTTAACCCTAGAAAAAAAGTGTATTATGTCAGGTGGAAATGGCAGTGTAAAAGTGCTTGATACCTGCTTTGAAAGCTACTTTAGTTGGTGGCCCAACAAGTGCTGCAAACCCACTAATAGCATTCACAGTTTCTAGGTACATATAGTACCATGTACTAGGTATTTGCAAGTAAATTAAATGCACCAATAAGATGTAGGCCAATTTTATCATGTTTTAGAGGGAGAGCACAAGCACTTCAGCATTAGTTAGCAGTTGTAAAGTGCAAAACATCAAATTTTGAGCAGGTAGAGAAATTATGTTTCCACTTGAATGAATTGTAATTAAAAAACCTCCCTAATGGTGGAGTTGGATTTCAAGTTACACTTTTGAGAATGCCACTTTTAGAGAGTTCTGGGATTCACCAAGGGAAATAAGCCTGTGTAGCCTTAGTGGGGAAGGGATCAAGTAAACAAAATACACACACCTCAATCCCCCACTTGCTATAGATTAACTTTTCATATGGAAAATACAAATCAGTACATCAATACTCTGTGTCAATGTATAATAATTTCTTATTATATTACCTCTTTTTGTTTATTACACACAATCTCCTTCACCAAAACACATTACCAACATTATTTTACCTTATATATATTTGTCATTAATCAAAACATTAATTTCAATATGAATTTCAACATAAAACTATATTGCTGTATCGCAATGCTTTTTATCAATTTGAAAAATCATATACAAATTCATAGTCATCCAGAAGTTCAGAGTCCCTTCAATAGCTTAACAAGCTACCTGTGCACCTGTCTCTAGATTAGCATGCACTTCTGTGTTTAGCGCTCAGTAGTGCAAGAGGAATACGTTTCTAAATTATGTAATTTTGTGTTGTACATTTAACAACACATTTAATGCGACACATCGGGATCATTAAGAAGATTCCTCTTGTCAAATGTTGCCAACGCGTTTCGACATCTTATGCTGGGCAGATGCATTCAATAGAGGTCACCATCAGAGCTATTTGTTTGATTCAGACTCAAATGCATTAGAATACAGGGAAAAATGTCGGAAGGAAAAAAACATGGAAAAACATCTTTAAACTAGCTACCCACATTGATCCTTGGTTAGTCATGAGGCTGTGATTGGCACTTAAAGATGTGATGTTAGGGAATAGTTTATCAAATAGGAAGAGATGTGTTAATCTAGCGAGGCATTTAGGTATAGAGCCTTCTGATGCAGGCAGCACTGTGTGTGTGCTCGTAATATTAGAGAAGTCAGTCATGATTGAATCATACCCCATTTAGTGCTCTCCTTTGCAAACAGTGCTTGTGTTTTCTCACCCACTTTTTTTTAACTGGAACCAGGGTGTATACTGGTAACAGAGCCACAGTTTTAACCGTGCCCGGATCGGACACCTGCTTGTATTCAACTTTAGAGAGCCGGTCAGTGGGGGTGTTCACGCTGGAAACAGACATACGTAATTAGCAAAAACACATTTTACATCCCCATATTTGTTTAATAGCCCCACATGATGCAACATTTTACCTCACTCAATGGCCTTTAGCATGAAGAATGCTTTTGATCACTGTTCAGCAGGAGCCCCTCTTTTACGGCAGTGCAGCTTGACTTCCTTTCAGCGGTCTCCTTCCATTCAATCTGATGCTGGTGAGTTGAAACTGATGCATCCAATGTACACAACCGCAAGGTACCCGGAGGTGTTCCTGAGCCTTGTAGTACCGCCCTCAGACATCTCCATTTCCTTATTCTGAAAAAGCAGGGAAAAGTAGTTTTGGTACTATATCAGGCATCAACAACATCATTATCATAAGGGCTTCTTGTCGTAAAAGTGTCCCTTCACTGGCATTTATTATTCAGAATAAACACAAAGGCCCTCATTAAGAAACTGGTGGTAAATCCCGCTGGCCGTCACGCTGATGGGCGCCAATTAGCCAACGCGGTGGTGGATATCTGTTCACCTTATTAGGATACACACACACCAATCCAACAGAATTCAGACACATACACAGATCTGCCAGACCAAAAGTCTGATAAAGTGGCGGTCCCAAAAACCCATACCGTTACGCCAACAAAACAACACTTCTGACCCACGAATCACCATGGCGGACATTCAATGGCGGTAAACCATTGGCGGTACATACTGCCACGCTCTAAAGGGACTCCCACATACAAAACAACACTACATTGGCCAATATTAAAAACACACACCTGACAACCATACACACACCACACACACTCACCCATATCACTATAAAACACACACTCACATTACCCACGATCCTTTACAAACAACAATTACTTCCAGGAGAATGAGAAGAAGAGCACAGAGACAACTAGACACATACACCACATACACCCATACACCCCTCATGCACTCCACATCACACACTCCACCACATTACTCAACACACCCTCACCAACACACTTCACACAACACCCATGGCACCACAAAAGGCACCCCCGTTTCACTGAGAAGGAGTTAAGGGTCAGGGTGGAGGAAATTGTCAGGGTATAGCCCCAGCTCTTTGGAGCACAAGTACAGCATATATCTATAGCAAGGAAGATGGAGTTATGGCGGAGAATTGTAGACATGGTCAACGCCGTGGGATAGCACCCAAGAACAAGGGACGACATCAGGAAGAGGTGGAACGACCTGCGGGGGAAGGTACATTCCATAGCAGCAAGACACCAGCTCGCCATACAGAGGACTGGTGGTGGACCCCCGCCGCCTCCCCCACAGCTCACAGCATGGGAGGAACAGGTACTGGCAATACTGCATCCTGAGGGACTCGCTAGAGTAGCTGGAGGACTGGACACTGGTATGTCAATATTTACTACCTATCACCCCCCCCATACCTGCATGCCATCACACCCCCTCACCTTCACTCCCATCACTACACACCATCCAACACACTGTACCTACACATATGAGTAACCACAATTCCCAGCCGTGCATGCCATACCAATGCATGTGCAGCCATCCCAGCCCTGCATTGACACCCATCACTGAAGCATGCACAGCATAGGGAAACTCACATGACCACAATACATCACTATACACAAGCAAAAGCTGGAAGCGCAACATGAACTATAGAGGGGAAGCTACGGAAGTACAAATGTCAGACACTTGAAACATAATACATCATTTACATCCCCACAGGTACCCCAGCCAATTCCAGTGGAGAGGAGATGCCACCACTATCCAGTCCCCCAACAGAAGAGGCCCCCACTGATGACAGTAACCCTGGACTTCTGGATCTGGAGGACCTACCTGGCAAATCAGGGACCACTGGACAGCCGGTCACCCAAGCCCAATCACAGACCACCACAGAGCCTCCCACATCAGGAACCAACACCACAGCACCCACCCAGCGTACCCACACCTCTGTCTCCACGACATGTCAGTCAGCAGTGTGCTCACCTGAACAGGGACCCCAGTCCACACCTCGCCCACAAGACAATCAGGGACCTGGGATCAGTGGCAGTGGGCACACCATTCATGGGGCAGAGGCACAGGCCAACAGGGACACTGGGAGGACTGCTGTGTGCCTGTGGGAGGACAGGAGCAGGGAACCAACTCTCCAGGAGGCTCTCTCCGAGATCCTGGGAGCCTACCAACATTCCCAGGACATGATGGGCCAGATCCTTGACAATGTGCAGGAGAACAGGTGGCTGCAGGAGGGACAGTATCAGGGGATCAGGGAGGACTTGCAGGCCGTTAACACTACCCTGATCTCCATTGCAGAGGTGTTGGCAGACATGGCCAACATCATGAGGGAAGCGACAGCACACCAGCGGGCCCCTACCACTAGCCTGTCAACTGAACAGCCCTCCACTTCCACTGCCGCTAGTGGCCAGGAGGCCCCGCCACAGGACCCACAGGCCACCAGCATCCCCCCCCCCCTGCAGAAGGTGAACCACTCCACAAATGTTCCCAGAGACCCAGACAGAAGCCAGAGACACTTGCCAAGACCACCACCAGGAAATTAGACTCTACTGATTGTTCCCCCTGTGTCCCAGTCTGTCACCTTGTCCACCTTGAACTGCCATTGCTCCCCTTCCTATGTCCCCTTGGACACTGCACATGCGCTACAGATTTGAACAATACCCTGGACTTTCCTCCATCATCACCCCATTCCATTGCGCTTCCCCTCAATTTATTAGCACTACAATAAACACCCTTGGATAAAACTTGACTACCAGTATTTAATGTATTGCAAAACTGTATTAATTGAAACAGCTACATCCATTGCAAATGAACTGTACATAGTAAGAGCATAGAATGAATGACCTGTTGCTGGCTATTGTGATCACATCAAGACATTGTTGTCATATCACTAACATCTGTGAAATGATAATCAAGTGACAGTAAGTAGAGGAAACAAGTGGGTAATGCCAGCATGCCAATGCCAAACAGAATACAACAATAGTCATAGAAATGTGAAGTTATACTGTCTCACCTGTGTGTCATTGGAAGTACTGACGGATCACTAATGTTCTGTTGTCCACATTCTCATCCTCTGCCTCCTCATCCTCACTGTCCTCAGGGTCCACTGCTGCCACAGGGGCATCTCCAGTCTCCTGTTCCTGCAGAAAAGGTACATGTCATCTGAGGGACAGGTTGTGCAACATGCAGCATGCTACTACTATCTGGCAGATCTTCTTGGGTGAGTAGCACAGGGATCCACCTGTCAAATGGAGGCACCTGAACCTGGCCTTCAGGAGGCCGAAGGTCCGCTCAATGATCCTTCTCGTTTGCCCATGTGCCTCATTATAACGTTCTTCAGCCCTTGTCCTGGCATTCCTCACAGGGGTCAGCAGCCACAATAGGTTTGGGTAGCCAGAGTCACCTGCAAGTATTGAGGGATAACATTTAGCCACACACTATCCTATTTGGATAACAGCAGAGGCATACACCAACATACACTGGGTAGGGACCAAGGTTCACCTATAAGCCACACAGTGTGCCTCTATAGTTGGGCCATCACATTTGGGATACTGCTATTCCTCAGGACAAAGGCATCATGCACCAACCCTGGATATTTAGCATTGACGTGGAAGATGTACTGGTCCACCAGGCACACCATCTGCACATTCATGGACCTGTTCGTTCTGCTGGGGGGGGACAAACGCAATATGTGTACTGTCAATCACCCCAATAATATTGGGGATATGTCCCATTGCATAAAATCCGGCCTTCACGTTGGCTAAATCTTCCACCTGGGGGAAAGCAATATGGCTGCACATGTATTTTACCAGGGCGGGCAAGACTCTTGCTAGCACAATTGAGAACATTGGCTGTGACATTCCTGCTGCCAAGCCCAATGTCACTTGGAAAGAATCTGTTACCTGTCACCAGGCAGGTCTCTCCCCCCATCTGCCACGCAGCCCCCTGTGGGTTGAACCTCCGTTGCCGCTTTTGCCGCCTGACTACTCGCTCCCTTTTTTCTGTACCCCTGCGCTTGGCTTCTGTGCCACTTCGTTTTTTCATTCTGTGCCCCTGTGTTTTGCTGTCTGTACCCCTGTGCTCTGTTGTCCCTCTCCCGCCGTCTTTTCCCGACGTTTTTTCCCTTGGTTTTTCCCCGGGTTTTTCCCTCGCCGGTGAGCCCCTGCTGCCCCGCCCCCTTCACTCCCATTGGCTGCCCCGCTCCCACCTCCCAGCTGCTCCTCCCTCCCTCTGCCCTCATATCAGGTGCGCCTAAGGCAAGCCCATCTGCGCCCGTCCGCGCCTGGACCGCACCCAGCACCAGAACCCCTGGAACCCGCACACCCCGCAACGCGAGACTGCACTACGACGCAAGCACCCTCCACGCACTCAACACCAGACGAGACCACCCGTGCTACCGGGCCACCCCGAAACGCACCCAGGGGCCTTTCACCTGCCGGAACTGCAGATTCACCAGCATCCAACCCTCCACACCACCAGCCAGAGAACGCAACCACCTCCGCTGCATCCTCCTCAACACCCGCTCCGCTCGCAAGCACGCCATCGAACTTTGGGACCTCCTAGACTCCACCGCCCCGACGTCGCCTTCCTGACGGAGACCTGGCTGAACGCCACCTCAGCACCAGACATCGCCATAGCCATCCCACAGGGCTACAAGATCTCCCGCAGAGACCGCACCAATGGAGTGGGAGGAGGAATCTCCATCATCCACAAAGATTCCATCAAAATCTCAACGAATACCGATGACACCCTCACCACCGCCGAGCACATGCACTTCCAGATCCACACCGACCCCAACACCACCCTCAGAGGAACTCTCATCTACAGACCTCCCGGACCCCGCCCACAGTTCAGTGACACCATCGCCGACCACATCAGCACCCACGCCCTCGCTTCCACGGACTACATCCTCCTCGGGGACCTGAACTTCCACCTCGAGAACAACAACGACGCCAACTCCACCGCCCTGATCGACAACCTCGCCAACCTCGGACTTAAACAGCCCGTAACGACACCCACTCACGCCGCTGGACACATGCTCGACCCCATCTTCTCCACAAGCCCCCACGTCTCCTTCAACCACACCACCGAACCATACTGGACCGACCACAGATGCGTCCACTTAACCTTCAGAAAACCCACCACACACCACCGCACCCAACAGCTACCACGCCGCTGCTGGGGCAAGGTCACCGAGGACCAACTGACTACCGCCCTCGCCCTGAGACCACCCACCGACCCCACCGACCCAGACACCACCGCGACCAACCTCACACAGTGGATCAACAACTGCACCAACACCCTCGCCCCTCTCAAGACCTCTACAACCAACCACACCAACAAGAAAGCCGCCTGGTTCACCGAGGACCTCCGGATCTCCAAGCACACCTGTTGGAAGCTGGAGCACGACCGAACACCAGACAACCACACAGCCCTCAAGAGCGCCACCCGCAGACATCACCAACTCATCAGGACCGCCAAGAAGACCGCCTTCAAGGACCGCCTAGACAACAACGCACACAACACCAAAGAGCTCTTCAGCATTGTGAAAGAACTCTCCAACCCCAGCTCCATCACCAACGACATCCCGCCATCTCAAGGCCTGTGCGACTCCCTGGCCACCTTCTTCCACCGCAAGATCACCGACATCCACGATAGCTTCAACTCTGACCGCCCCGCACCCACCACCGAGTCCACTACCTCTGCGACTACCACTCGCACCAGTCGTCTGACCGTCTGGTTCAGCATTAGCGACGAAGACACCATCAAAACTATGAACTCCATCCACTCCAGATCCCCATCGGACCCCTGCCCTTACCACGTCTTCAACAAAGCCAGTGCAGCCATCGCGCCCCACCTCCGGAAAACAATCAACTGTTCCTTCGAGACAGCAACCTTCCCAGAAAGCTGGAAGCACACTGAGATCAACGCCCTTCTGAAGAAGCCCAAGGCGGACCCCAAGGACCTCAAGAACTTCCGGCCCATCTCCCTGCTCCCTTTCCCAGCAAAAGTGACCGAGAAGATTGTCAACAAACAGCTGACCCACTACCTCGAAGCCAGCAACATCCTGGACCCTTCCCAATCCGGTTTTCGCAGTAACCACAGCACCGAGACTGCCATTATCGCCGCCATTGATGACATCCGGACCCTGATGGACAAAGGAGAAACAGCCGCCCTCATCCTCCTGGACCTATCAGCAGCCTTTGACACGTCTGCCACCGCACCCTATCAGCACGCCTCCATGACGCCGGTATCCAAGAGAAGGCCCTGGCCTGGACCACATCCTTCCTCTCCGGCAGAACCCAGAGCGTCCGCCTCCCACCCTTCCGCTCCAAAACCACTGAGATCATCTGCGGCGTCCCACAGGGATCCTCCCTCAGCCCGACACTGTTCAATATCTACATGGCCCCCCTCGCCCACGTCGCACGACAACACAACCTCAACATCACCTCCTACGCCGACGACACCCAGCTGATCATATCCCTCACAGAAGATCCCCACACCGCCAAAGCTAACCTCCACCGAGGAATGAAGGCCGTAGCCGACTGGATGAAGGACAGCAGACTGAAGCTGAACTCAGACAAGACGGAGGTCCTCATTCTCTGACCCACTCCATCAGCCTGGGACGACTATTGGTGGCCCACGTCACTAGGTACAGCCCCGGAACCCACGGACCACGCACGCAACCTGGGGGTCATCCTCGACTCCACTCTCTCCATGACCAGGCAAGTCAACGCCGTCTCCGCGTCCTGCTTCAACACCTTCCGTATGCTCCGCAGGATCTCCAAATGGATCCCCCTCGACACGAGAAAAAACGTTACCCAGGCCCTCATCACCCACAGACTCGACTACGGGAACGCCCTTTACTCAGGAACTACAAACAAGCTCCTGAGACGACTCCAACGCATCCAGAACGCCTCGGCCCGACTCATCCTCGATGTCCCCCGCAGCAGCCACATCACACTCCACCTAGGAGGCCTGCAAAGGCTCCCCGTCAACAAGAGGATCACCTTCAAGCTCCTGATCCACGCACACAAAGCACTGCACAACACCGGACCCACCTACCTCAACAACCGACTCAGCTTCCACACCCCCACCCGAAGCCTCCGCTCAGCCAACCTCGCCCTCGCCACAGTCCCCCGCATCCGAAAAACCACCGCCGGCGGCAGATCCTTCTCCTACCTCGCCGCCAAGACCTGGAACACTCTCCCCACCATCCTATGACAGACCCAGGACCTCCTGGCCTTTAGAAGACTCCTCAAGACCTGGCTCTTCGACCAGTAGCACCCCCCCTCCCCAGCGCCTTGAGACCCTCGCAGGTATGTAGCGCGCTTTACAAATGCAGTGATTGATTGATTGATTGATTGATTGTTGCCAGGAAATGGAGCACTGATAGAACCTGCACAAGAGTGGGGGTCCCAGTGGGATGATGGATAGCTGAGATCAGGTCAAGCTGCAACTGGGCACACAGCTCTGTGATTGTGGCCCTGTTCAGTCTTAGGGTGAGTATTATGTGTCTAGCCTCCAGTGTAGTTAAGTCCACTAGGGGTCTGTACACGGGGGTATGTCTCCATCTGCTATTCATCCACAGTGGTAGGAAGCTAAGGGACACAAGAGTGAGTAGGCTGTCACAGTTTGAACAACTATACCACAACGGCAGTCCACATTGTGCAATCATGTTATGTGACAGTGTAAATTAAAAGTATGTGCCTATTTATCTTGTGACGCAGAAATTATCGATAGGCCTGTTCACCCCCCCTGAAATGGCGACCGCCTGTCCTGTGTGGAGGGGCAGGTGGAAGTGAGGTAATTCCTCCGACGTTGTGCTCCGTGGCGGAAGGCAGTCGTAAACCACTGTGCAACTCCTCATTAGATTATATTGGGCCCTATGGGGTACAGTGGCCAACGGGGATCTATGGCTATGGTAGAGGCACCAGCGACACAGGGAGCTGCATCCCACAGGACCCTGGAGGCAGAGTCCACTGACGCCGAGGGAACCAGTAGGACGGAGGGCGAGGGGAGAACCACGGCGGAGAATGGAGGGGACAATACAAATTCTGATACCACCTCCGATGGGAGCTCCCTGGTTGTGGCAGACACCTCTATGACTACCCCAACTGCAGGTACAGCGGCCACCCCCGTACCAGTGTTGTGTAGCCATTTTAGTTATAGCTTCATACACGTTATTTTAACACACTAGGCCTGCCACTGTGCACTTTAACCTAGATTTATTTTACTCGGCTTCATTTTATTATTGTTGCAGTAGCCACTTTTAAGGTCTTGTTTTATTTTCTCTCTCTCTAGCTTTTTTTTGCCTAGGCCAGCACTCTGTTCACAAACAAGAAGACATTCTTGCTCACTCTGTGCTTCTTCCAGGGCTGCAGTAAAATAGGTTGCCGATGAACGTGGTATAAAGGTTTGTCTCTGACATTCATAGAAAACACACATCCTTACGTAGGGACATTTTCTCAGAACATCAGCTGTTTTATTATAAAAACACTTCCCTGTCCCTTACACGTTAGAGGGAGATTCCAGCCAGAGAACCACAACTCTATGCTGAATGCTTTGCTACAGCTGCTGATGCAGACTTCAGGCCTTTGCTCAGGTATGAGGCATGATGTCTTTTCAGGTGAACCTGAAGGGCAGAATTAGAGCTTAACACGCTGTGCTCTATTATAGCCTAGGTAGGAATTAGTATATTGATTGTAGTGACAATATGGTAGCGTTATTTCTATGCTTCACTCTCCCTGTCACAATTTTAATCTAGTCATGCTGTATCGTCCTGGTTATTGCAGCCCACACTTTCCTATCAAAGATGCAGTCACTTCATTAAAACCATTGCTGAAACATATACTGCCTTAATGTAACCAAGAGAAACGGATGAGACCTGAGTGACCACCGCTTCCCTGAGAAACCAGTTATGTCATGTGCTTGGCTGCCCAATCATCCCTGCCCTTGGGTAGGGATGAGGCACTGCTACTTAGCCGGAGCAAAACCCGGATTGGAGCGACAGGTGTCACCGGTAGTGGGTCAGACTCAGTCTCCCTCCTCCAGTGTGTCCCAGACCTCTGTCATCTTGGAAACAGAGGTTTTGGGGGCACACTGGACTGCTCTGAGTGGCCAGTGCCAGCAGGTGACGTCAGAGACCCCCTCTGATAGGCTCTCATCTTGCTTGGTAGCCAATCCTCCTTTCTTGGCAGCCAAACCTCCTTTTATGGCTATTTAAGGTCTCTACTCTGGGGTATTCTTCAGATAACGAATGCAAGAGCTCACCAGAGTTCCTCTGCACTTCCCTCTTCTGCCAAGGATCGACCGCTGACTGCTCCAGGACGCCTGCAAAACCGCAACAAAGTAGCAAGATGACTACCAGCAACATTGTAGCGCCTAATTCTGCCGGCTTTCTCGACTGCTTCCTGGTGGTGCATGCTCTGAGGGCTATCTGCCTTCACCCTGCACTGGAAATCCCGAAGAAATCTCCTGTGGGTTGACGAAGTCTTCACCCTGCTAACGTAGGCACCAAACTTCTGCATCACCAGTCCTCTGGGTCCCATCTCAGATCGATGAGTGTGGTCCCTGGAACACAGGAGCTATATCCAAGTGACTCTCACAGTCCAGTGATCCTTCAGTCCAAGTTTGGTGGAGGTAAGTCCTTGCCTCCCCACGCTAGACTGCAAACCTGTGCACTGCACTTCTCCAAGGAGTCCTTTGTGCACAACCTAGCCCGGGTACCCAGCACTCCGTCCTGCAGTGCTCAAACCTGTGAGTTGGACTCTGACATTGTGGGACCCTCCTTTGTGACTCTACGTGGACTCCGGTTCACAAATCTTCTAAGTGCCTGCTCTGGTACTTTTGCGGGTGCTGCCTGCTTCTGTGGGGCCCCTCTGAGTTGCTGAGTGCCCTCTCTGTCTCCTCCTCCAAGGGGCGACATCCTGGTCCTTCCTGGTCCCCGGCAGCACCCAAAAACCTCTACCACGACCCTTGCAGCTAGCAAGGCTTTTTTGTGGTATTTATGCGTAGAAACATTTCTGCAACCTCCGGCATGCCGTGGGACATCTTCCATCCAAAGGAGAAGTTCCTAGCTCTCTTTGTTGTTGGAGAATCCTAGGCTTCTTCCATCCTGAGGCAGCCTTCTTGCACCTTCATCCGGGGTTTCCTGGTCTCCTTCTCCCCCTGGATACTATTGCGACTCTTGGACTTGGTCCCCTTGCCTTGCAGATCCTCAGGTCCAGGAATCCGTTTTCAGTGCTTTGCTGGTGTTTGTGGTTCTTGAAGAATCCCCCTATCACAACTATTGTGCCCTATTGGGGTAGTAGGGGTACTTTACTTCTACTTTTCAGGGTCTTGGCGTGGGGTATCTTGGACACCCTGACTGTTTTCCTACAGTCCCAGCGACCCTCTAAATAGATCTGGGGTCCATTCTTGATTCGCATTCCACTTTTGGAGTATATGGTTTGTGTTGCCCCTAGACCTATGTTCACCTATTGCGTCCTATTGTAATTCTACACTGTTTGCATTACTTTTCTTACTATTACTTACCTGTTTTGAGTTTGTGTACATATGACTTATGTATATTACCTACCTTCTAACTGAGGGTACTCACTGAAATACTTTTGGCATATTGTCATAAAAATAAAGTACCTTTGATTTTAGTAACTCTGTATTGTGTCTTCTTATGATATTGTGCTATATGATATAAGTGGTATAGTAGGAGCTTTGCATGTCTCCTAGTTCAGCCTAAGCTGCTTTGCCATAGCTACCTTCTATCAGCCTAAGCTGCTAGAAACACCTCTATTCTACTAATAAGGGATAACTGGACCTGGCACAGGGTGTAAATACCACAAGGTACCCACTATAAGCCAGGCCAGCCTCCTACAACACCACACTGGCAGACACCTCCACAACATCTATGCACGCGTTTCCTGTGTCCTCTCCCACCGTGTCTGTCCACCCCATAGGACACAAACGCAAGCACTCAGACACCCAACAGCCATCCACCGCACATCAGCATACAGCCCTTGCACCTGCACCCAAATCCAGCAGACATACACCTCCAACAACTACTTCCTCATCCTCCACTCCCATTACTCCTCCCTCCTCCTGCCCCAACGTCCCTAAAAAGCTTTTCCTTGCCCAACTTGACCTCTTCCCTAACCCTCCCCCTGTCCTGCACGTATGGGCAGGGTTCCAAGAACACAGCCCAGCACCTCAGCCAAACAGTCCACGGGGACAGTGATGGCACCACCTACTCCCGCTGGTAAGGATACCAGACCTACGACACGGAAGGGGAAGGAACCAGCACCTCCAGGGATGAAAGGGAAGAGCCCTGCACCAGCTGTGAAGAAGGGGAAAGGGCCTGCACCAGCTGTGAGAAAGGGGAAGGAGCCAGCACCAGCTGTGAGGAAGGGGAAGGAGCCTGCACCACCAGGCAGAGAGGAGAAGAGCCCATCCACCCCTGCCAGGAAGGGTAAGGGATCCCCGAACCATGAACAGGAGGAGACAAGGCGCTCTAAGTCAGCAGAAGCTGTCAGGCTAACACAGCCACCACCACCTGCTGTCACGGGGCCCCCAGCTGTGGATGTGAAGCCATCAGCGAGTGCAGGGGCTGCTGCCCAGGAGTCTCCTCTGACCACCACCACAGTGCAGCCATCACCACCGGCAGACGCATGTAGTCCACCCTCCAGGGGCTACTGTACGGACTGCCCCCTCCAGAACCAGTGGCAAGTCACCCACTTGAGAGACTGCAGCCTTGACCTCTCCAGGACAAAGCAATGGGCATGTTGCCGCCTCCAGAACCATTGGGCTTGTTCCCGCATCCGGCTGAGGTGCCCCCTCTCCCCAGAGGTGCCTGCCCATTTGCAAACTGATGCCCCTGCAGTGTAATATCCGGATGTGGTCAGGACTCGAGTTCGGCCTTAGACTGTGCCCTGTGGCCATGTGGGCCCTTTGAACATTGGACTGGGCAGTGTCCCTTTGTGTACATGTGTCCATACCTGTTTCACTGACAAATCAAATTATTCATTTTGAAATCACTGTCGTCAGCTCCTGTTGTCCTTGCATTATTCTGCAGTTTTTCAGGTACAAATTGATTTTCGTGTGCAGCTGGTTGTGTGTATGGTGTGTGTGCGTTAGGTGTGTGTTGTGCGTGTGTGTGTCACTCTCGTTTCCTCCTACCCTCCCTTGTGTGCTAGGTGGCTGTACTCACCGTCATTGTATTCATCGGCGTTGGTGTTCCAGGTGGAGCATAATGTAGAAGATCATTGGGAAAACTTGCAGTTCGGGTTCCATGGCGGGGTGGTTCTTCCCTGTGTCTCCAATGGTGAGTCCTTTCACTACTGAGCTCTGTTTCAGCCAGGCTTTTTTGGCGTTGGTACCGCCCCTGAAAAGATGTAGGTTTTGTGTGTCTTAATATGGTGGGAGGTACTTTGTCTCCCACCTAGCTGTTGCCGGCTACCGCCATGGTGGCTGTTATTTCCGCTGTGGTGGTTGGTGTGGTACATTGGCTGTCTATGGGAGTTATCACCGCCGTGGTCATAATTTGGCGGTAGTTACCGCCAGCCTGTTGGCGGGATTACTGCCACTTTATCACCCACCACCAGGATCGTAATGAGGGCCAAAGTGTCTGACGTAAGATGGACAATTATTTGACAAATTAAAAATGGCAGTGAAGGGACACTTTTAATTTAAGAAGCCTTTATGATAATTAATCTTCAAACTAAAGAAACAGGCTTGAACGAGATGTCAGAAATCAGCAACATCTTTTAAGTACATCAGGGATGGATACTCCAGTTGCCCCTCGTTTACTAAATGGCATGCCAAATTAGGGACATAGGGAGAAGCGGACTATGTGGATTTCTCATGACAATGTAATTTTCAACACCTTTAAACTGACTGATATAGTACTAAAACTTGCACAATTGCACGTTTGACACTTCACCCAAACCTGTAAAGCTCTACCACAAAAAAGGGTGGGCAAAGGAAGAGAAGGGAAGATAAACATAGGGGAGGGGCGGGAAGGACAGTGAAAATGCTGTTTGGCTAGACTCCAGCACTGGGCACAGACAGCTACCTAATAATCACCTGAGTGACCCATAAAGGAGGTTCTCTGGATGTAATCGCTCACACTAAGGTCAGGGAAAAATAATCATCATTGATAAAATAATTAGATTATATATATTTCCCAACTCTGCTTCCGGAGATGCAATCAAAGTGATGCTAGATTCTACCACATGATCTGGAGTTGCCCAGTAATAGCCAAGTACTGGAAATGTATAATAGAAATAAAAACACCTGGCAAGAGAACCTCTTCCCTCTAGAAAGGTGTGTTCTGGGTCTAACTTTGGGACCCAAAATATAAAAGAGAGGTACTAAATTATTCAACCTCATGCTGATATTAGCAAAAAGAAACCTAGGGCCTCATTATGAGTTTGGTGGTCCATTGAATGCCATGGCGCCGGCCACTCAGCAAAGCAAGATGGCTGAAGTGTGGGACACACTGGAGGAGATCTAGTCACTACCCCATGGATGGTTATGGACAGGGGAGTAGTCACTCCCCTTTTTCTTTGTCCAGTTTCATGCCAGAGCAGGGGAGAAGGGGTCCCTGAACTGGTGCAGACTGGCTTATGCAAGGAGGGCACCATCTTGCCCTTCAAAGCATTTCCAGAGGCTGGGGGAGGCTACCCCTCCCCAAACCTGTTACACCTCTTTCCAAAGGGAGAGGGTGTAACACCATACTCTCAGATGAGATGCCTTGATCTGCCTTCCTGGGACTGGGCTGCCCAGACCCCAGGAGGGCAGAACCCTGTCTGTGAGGTGGCAGCAGCTGTAGCTGTAGTGCAAGCCTCAGAGAGCTGGTTTGGCAGTACTTTGGTCCATAGTGGAGCCCCCAGGATGCATGGAATTGGCTCCCCAATACCAGATTTGGAATAGGGGGACAATTCCATGATCTTAGACATGTTACATAGCCATATTCGGAGTTACCATTGTGAAGCTACATATAGGTATTGACCTATATGTAGTGCACACAGGTAATGGCGTCCCTGCACTCACAATGTCTGGGGAAATTGCCCTGAACTATGTGGGGGCACCTTTGCTAGTGCAAGGGTGCCCTCACACTTAGTAACTTTGCACCTATCCTTCAAAAGTGAAGGTTAGACATATAGGTGACTTATAAGTTACTTAAGTGCATTGAAAATGGCTGTAAAATAATGTGTGCATTTTTTCACGCAGGCTGCAATGGCAGTCCTGTGTAATGGTTTGTCTGAGCTCGCTATGGGTGGCAAAAGAAATGTGCAGTCCATATGGATCTCCTGGAACCCCAATGCCCTGGGTACCATGCACTAGGGACTTATAAGTGGGGTCCAGTGTACCAATTGAAATTGGTAAATTAAGTCACTAGCCTACAGTGACAAATTTAAAAGCAGAGAGAGCATAAGCACTGAGGTTCTGGTTAGCAGAGCTTCAGTGACACAGTCAATCACTACTGAAAACACACACATTTGGCCACAAACCATGAGCACTGGGGTCCTGGCTAGCAGGATCCCAGTGAGACAGGCAAAACACACTGACATATAGGTTTTTATCTATGAGCACTGGGCTCCTAGCTAGCAGGATACAAGTGACATAGAAAAACACCCTGACACACACTCACACACTGGTTAAAAGTGGGGGCAACCATGCTAGAAAGAGGCTACTTTCTCACATCTGTCCACAATACCTTTTTAGGCATTTTCTTGGATGTGAGGTCATTGACAGGGGCAACAATGGAGTCATAGTTCTTCATAAACCTCCTGTAACACCCAGTGAGGCCTAAGAAGACTCTGACCTGAGTTTGTGTAGTAGGGGGAGTCCAATCCAAAATGGTTTGGATCTTCCCTTGTAGTGGCTGAATCTGTTCCCCACCAACTAGGTGTCCCAGATAAACCACCTTCCTCTACCCTAGTTGACACTTTGAAGCCTTGATAGCGAGGCCTACTTTTTTCAGAGCCTCCAAAACATCACATAGGTGGACCTGCTGATCACCCCAGGTAGATGTGAAGACAGCTATACTATCTAGATATGCTGCATTATATGCTTCCAGACCTTGGAGGACTGTGTTCACCAACCTCTGAAAAGTGGCAGGTGCGTTCTTCAAACCAGAGGGCATTATTGTGGATTGGTAGTGCCCTCCAATGGTCGAAAATTTAGTTTAAGGTTTAGCATCTTCTGACAACTTAATCTGCCAATAGCCAGCAGTAAGGTCAAAAGTGCTAAGATACGTGGCAGATGCCAGTGTATCTATGAGCTCATCTGCCCAGGGGATAGGATGAGCATCAGTTTTGGTTACTGTATTGAACTCTCTATAGTCAACACAAAACCTCATCTCTCTTTTCCCATTCTGAGAGTGGGGTTTTGGGATCAGAACAACAGGGCTAGCATAGGGGCTATGAGTGCTCAATAACGCGTAGGCCCAGCATCTTTTTCACCCATGCGTTGATTCAGTCTCTTACATGGTCAGGCAGGCTCTAGATTTCACTCTTAACTTGTAGGCTATCCCCCGTATCAATGGTGTGTTCACACCATGTTGTTTTTCTAGGTGTAAGGGAAAACAGTTCAGAGAACTGCCCTAAGAGATTTCTGTAGTCTTCCTTTTGAGACTGAGAAAGGCAATCTGCCAAGACTGCCCCCTCAACTGAGTCAACAGCTACAGAATTGGAGAAGAGATCCGGGAGAGGGTCACTCTCTTCTTCCTGTCCCTCACCAGTGGCTGTGAGCAGGGTTAAGTCAGCCCTGTCATAGTAGGGCTTTAGTTCACCTGAAGTACCCTGAGGGGACTTCTTGGAGTGCCAAGGTCTACTAAAAAAGTGGCCTCACTCTTTTTTCCACACTGGTGTGTGGTCCACTCCACTTGTCTTGGAGTACTTGAGGAGCAGAACCCACACTTTCTGTCCTGGTTGGTACACAGTCAGGACAGCCTTCTGGTCATGCCATTTCATTTGCAATTCTTGGCTGACCTGAAGGTTTGCATTGACCTTCTTCATGTACTCGACCATCCTTGTTCTGAGGCCAAGTACATAATCCATCCACTATGTCCTGTTTAGGGGGTGATAGGGCTTGTTCCCATCCCTCCTTCACAAGAGCAAGTGGCCCCCTAACAGGGTGACCAAAGAGGAGTTCAAAGGGGCTGTAGCCCACTCCTTTTTGGGGTACCTCCCTGTAGGCAAAGAGGAGGCATGGTAATAGGACATCCCATCTCCTCCTGAGTTTTCCAGAGAGTCCCTTAATTACGCCTTTAGATTTTTTTGTTAAAACATTCAAACACCTCGGTTGTTTGGGGATCGTAAGGTGCAGTGAATTTATAGGTTACACCTCACTCTTTCCACATAGCTTTCAAGTATTCAGACATGAAGTTACTACCCCGTCTGATACAACCTCTTTTGGGAAACCCACCCTGGAAAAGATTCCAAAGAGAGCCTTTGCCACTTCACTTCAGGAGCTGTAGTGGTCCTAAGAGGTATGGCTTATGGATACCTGGTGGCATGTTCCACCACTACCAGAATAAATCTGTTTCCAGAAGCTGTGGGAGGGTCTAGGGCAACAACAATGTCAACCCCTACCCTTTCGAAGGGTACCCCAACCACTGGAATTGGAATTAAGGGGGCATTTGGAGTGCCTCCTCTCTTGCCACTGGCTTGACAGGTGACACAGGAGTGACAAAACTCATTTGTGTCTTCTTATATAAGGGGCCAGTGAAAGTGAGGAACCAGTCTGTCTAAGTTTTGCTTTGCCTCAGGTGACCAGCTAGGGGAATGTCATGGGCTAAGGTCAACAAGAACTCTCTGTGTTGCAGAGGTAGTACCAATCTCCTGGTGGCACCAGGTTTGGGTTCCCTAGGTTCTGAATACAGGAAGGTGTCCTCCCAGTACACTTTGTGGGTGCCACTGACATAACCAGCTTTCTGTCTCAAACGCTCAAGTGTGGGACAAGTCTGTTGAGCCACACTTAACGCCTCACTGGCAGCCTCCCTGCAACCCAGCTTGAGGTTCTTCAGGTGTAGGTTCTGTCCAGGGAGGAGATTTCTCCTCCTCAAAGGGGGAATCATCGGTGGAGGGAGTGATAGAGGATAATTTCTTACCCTTTCTACCCCTACTTTTGGGAAGCTTTTGGTCCATAGTTTCAGGATCCAAGTTCCCCTGTTCTCTTTGCTTCTTGGATTGAGCCCTGGTTAAAGCAAAGACATGCTCAGAAATGCCCAGCATGGCTGCAAGGGCCACCAGCTCTTCTTCAGCCCAATCTGAAGTCCACAAGTCTATCCCTAGTAGACACTCTACAGGTAGGTCTTTGGACACTATACCTTTTTTAGAACCAGTACCTCCCCCCCCCAGCTGAGATCAACAACTGCCATGGGGTGGCTCACAGTATTGTTGTGGGCGTTAGTCACTTGATACTGATAACCAAGTACGTGTTGTTCAGGGGACCCCACTTTTTCAGTCACCATGGTGACACTGGCATTTAACAGGGGTTGTTGCTTGTACGTATCCATATTAAGGGGACAAGCAACAAGGGCAGTAAGGTCAATGTGACCATCAGAGACTAAAACAGCCTCAGTGGTTTCCCTAACTAAACAAGCCCCCACTACACTTGCCAGAGGTAGCCCTGCTACGCCCTTGGATTGACTATTAGTAGTATTAGTCTTCCAACCACTACTGCTATTGCTTGCGGCACTGGTTGTAGGAGTGGGGTTAGTAGTGGTAGGAGGTTTAGTACTTTTCATAGGACAGGAGCTGTTTCCTTCCCTATGGCTTTTATTTCTACAAATATAGCACCAAGGCTTTTTGTTCTGATTGTTGTTGGAAGAGGATTTAGACCCACCCTCAGTAGAGTTTTGTGGGCCTGATGAAGACTCTTTCTTATCTTTGTCCCCACCTTTGTTATGTTACTTACCACCTTCCTTCTTTTTGTCTTTGTCACCCCCTGTATGAGCTTTCCTGCTCACCATTGTTCTGACCCATTTGTCTACTTTCTTTCCCAATTCTTAGGGAGAGGTCAAATCTGAGTCTACCAAGTATTGGTGCAACAAATCAGACACACAATTATTCACAATATGCTCTCTCAATAGCAAATTGTGCAAACCCTTATACTCAGACACTTTGCTGCCATGTAACCAGCCTTCCAAAGCTGTTTACGAAGTTATTTGACCCCAGGTTTAGTACCTTAGCAAACAAGTAGAAAACAGGCCAGTGTATGGAGTCGGGGAGCTGGCCATCACTGGATCCAAAGTGGCGATGGTCCAGTGCTATGGGGCAGAAGGCCAGAGGTGTCGTGCAGCATCCTAGGGTCCTTTCTGCAGAGCGGTGGAGGTGAAGCGGTGTGAGATGCAGCAGGCACGAAGTCTGGCGACGTCACGATCCTGCAGAGCGACCTCACAGGGTTGCAATAACTTCACAGGGCCGCAGGTGCTGCAATAGCATTATACATCATGGACGTCGAACTTACAGCACTCTGAAGTGAATGAAGTTGGGTGTCGATCAGCGGCTGCAGCAATATGAAGCCTACAGGGGCGTCAGGGTCATCGCAATTCTGTGAGGTCCACGGCCTCAGGGCAGGCAGCGCCGCGGCTCCAGGCAGCGGCGTCCTTTACTAAGTCACACGCCATTGTCTGACGTTGTTAGACAGGTTTTTCTCCAGAAATTCACTTCCAGGGGCCCAGGAACTGGAATGGCACCCTCTGGCAAGCTAGAGTCCACAGCATGCAAACTCAGAACTGGGTGGTGAAGGCTTTGCTGTCCCTGAGGCTTCAAAACAGGAGGCAAGCTTTACTCCAAGCCCTTGGAGATACCTCTCAAGCAGGAATGCAAAACAAAGTCCAGTCTCTGTCCCCTTGCACAGGCAGAAGCAGCAACTGCAGGCTAGCCCAACACAGCACATTCACAGGCCAGGGCAGCACTTCTCCTCAGCTCTTCTCCAGGCAGAGGTTCCTCTTGAATCCTTGAAATAATCTCATTTGCAGGGGCTTGGGGTCTAATACGTATACCCCTTTCTGCCTTTGAAGTAGGCCTACTTCAAATGAAAGTCTCTGTTGTTCACTAAACTCTGCGTTGCCAAGGTCAGGCCCTAGACACACACCAGGGGGGTAGAGACTGCATTGTGATGGGGCAGGCACAGTCCATTCAGGTGGAAGTGACCACTCTAGCACAGGTGGCTCATGACAATATGCAGGCTACATCCAGTGCCCTTTGTCTCACTGTCTAGAGGGGATTCACAAACTGCCCAATTGTCAAACTGACCCAGACAGGCAATCCACAAAAAGGCAGAGTCACAGAATGGTTTAAGCAAGAAAATACCCACTTTCTGAAAGTGGCATTTTCAAACTAACCATCTAAAAACAATCTTCACTAAAAGATGTATTTTTAAATTGTGAGTTCAGCGACCCCAAGTTCCACATTTTTATCTGCTCTCAAAGGGAATCTGCACTTTAATGGTATTTAAAGGCAGTCTCCACTTTAACCTATGAGAGAGATAGGCCTTGCAACAGTGAAGACTGAATTTAGCAGTATTTCACTGTTAGGACATGTAACACACATCAGTACATGTTCCACCTTTAAAATACACTGCACCCTGCCCATGAGGCTAACTAGGGCATAATATAGGGGTGCCTTATATGTATAAAAAGGAAAGGCTTTGGCCTGGCAAGTGGGTATAACTTGCCAAGTTGAAGGTGTAGTGCTAGACTGCACTCACAAACACTGCAGTGGCAGGTCTGAGCCATGTTTATAGGGCTACTCATGTGGGAGGCACAATCAGTGCTGCAGGCCAACTAGTACTATTTGATTTACAGGCTCTGGACACCTCTACTGCTCATAACTAGGGACTAACTAGTGAATCAAAAATGCCAATCATGGAAAAAACAATAACATTTACAGAGAGATCATATGCACTTTAGCACTGGTTAACAGTGGTAAAGTACCCAGAGTCATAAAGCCAACAAAAAAACACGTCAGAAAAAATAGGCGGAAGGAGGCAAAAAGTATGGGGATGCCTGTGTAGTGCCTAACTGTGTCACTGAGGCTCTGCTAACCATAACCTCAGTACTTATGCTCTCTCTGCTTTTAAATTTGTCACTGTAGGCCAGTGACTTCATTTACTGATTTCAGTTGGCATATTTGACCTCACTTATAAGTGCCTAGTATATGGTACCTAGGTACCCAGGGCATTGGGGTTCTAGGAGATCCATATGGGCTGCAGCATTTCTTTTGTCACCCATAGGGAGCTCAGACAAACCCTTACACAGAACTGGCATTGCAGCATGCGTGAAATAGTACACATACTATTTCACAGCCATTTTCACTGCACTTAAGTAACTTATAAGTCACCTATATGTCTAACCTTCACTTGCTGAAGGTTAGGTGCAAAGTTACTAAGTGTGAGGGCACCTTTGCACTAGCAAAGGTGCCCCCACATAGTTCAGGGCAATTTTCCCGGACATTGTGAGTGCGGGGACACCATTACCTGTGTGCACTATATATAGGTCAATACCTATATGTAGCTTCACAATGGTAACTCCGAATATGGCTATGTAACATATCTAAGATCATGGAATTGTACCCCCATTCCAAATCTGGTATTGGGGAGCCAATTCCATGCATCCTGGGGCCTCAACTATGGACTCCCAGTACGGCCAAACCAGCTCTCTGAGGCTTGCACTGCAGCTACAGGTGCTGCCACCTCACAGACAGGGTTCTGCCCTCCTGGGGTCTGGGCAGCCCAGTCCCACTAAGGCAGAACAAAGCATTTCCTCTGAGAGCAGGGTGTTACACCCTCTCCCTTTTGAAATAGGTGTTACGGGCTGGGGAGGGGTAGCCTCCCAGAGCCTCTGAAAATGCTTTGAAGGCATAGATGGTGCCCTCCTTGCATAAACAAGTTTACACTGGTTCAGGGACCCCTTCTCCCCTGATCTGGTGAGAAACTGGACAAAGGAAAGGGGAGTGACCACTCCCCTGTCCATCACCACCCCTGGGTGGTGCCCAGAGCTCCTCCAGTGTGTCCCAGACTTCAGCCATCTTGCTTTGCAAGGCGTGGGGGCACTCTGGAGGCCTTTGAGTGGCCAGTGCCAGCAGGTGTTGTCAGAGACCCCTCCTGATAGGTCCAAACCTGAATAGGTAGCTAATCCCCTTCACAGGGTTATTTAGGGTCTCTCCTGTGGGTTCTCTTCAGATTCTGCTTGCAAGTTTCTTTTAGGAATCCTTTGCAACAACTTGAGCATCCTCTGACCTCGGATTAACCGCAGCCTGCTCCAAGAAACGCTGTAACTGCAACAAAGTGTCTACAAGAGACACTTTTCTTCAGCAACCTCAGCTCCAAGTCAGCAACTTCAACAGTTTACACAGTGTGCATGCTGTGCGGAATCCCTGTCTTCATCCTGCACCAGAAGGACCGAAGAAATCTCCCGTGGAGTGACAGAGTCACTCCCCTGCTCGAAGCAGGCACCTTCCAAGGCGATGACGTGTACCCTGGGACTCCTCTCACGGCAATCAGCATGCTCCTAAGGACACAGAGGGTAGACCTCATCGACAAAGACTGTCCTGCTGACGCAATTTCGAGGAGGTAAGACCTTGTCTTCCCTAAGAACGACAGTACCCCTGTGTTTTGTGTCTTCTTCGCCTCCTGAGGCCTCTGTGCACTCTTTGCAAAATTCCTTCATGCAGAGCCTGCCCCAGATCCCCAGCACTCCACTCTGTGATGCTCAACTCGCTGAGTTGTTCTCCAGCGGCGTGGGACCTTCTTTTGTAGTGCTGCACTAACCGCATTTTGCACCTCCTTTGAACCCGGATCCTGTGGCTTTTGGTGGATCTTGCCTGCATCCTGAGGGTTCTCTAAAGTGTAGAGAGCCCCCTCTTCCTCCTATCACAGAGCTGAGGCCCCCAGGCCCCTCCTGGGTCCATCCAGCGCCATTATGATGAAAAACGCACTTTTGTCGTAGCCAAGGCTTGTTGGTGCCTTCCAACACAAAATCTTATCTGCAACGCTCTTCTCGACATGGGACATCTTTTGCATCAAACAGGAACCCACTGGTATCTTCCTAGGGCACATTTCTGCAGTCTTCTACTGACCGGGGACTCTTCTTTTGCACCCTCTTCTGGGTTGGCAGGGGCTCCTGTCCTTCTTGGAACTTCTTATGACATCTGGACTTGGTTCCCTTCCTTTGTAGGTCTTCAGGTCCAATAATCCAGCAGTTGTTCTTTGCAGACTTGGTTGGCTGCTGCAAAATCCCCAAAACAAGATGTAGTGTGTCCTAAGTAAAATTGCAGTACTTTACTCCTGCTTTTCTGGGCTCTGGGGTGGGGTAATTTACTTACCTTTACTGTATTCTTACTTTCCCAGCGATTTTGCACACACTACACTTGTCTAGGGGGGAATTCGTGATTTACATTCCACTCTTTTAGTATATGGTTTGTGTTGCCCCTAGATCTATTTTCTCCCATTGCATTCTATAGGATTTTCTACTTTGTGCATTGTTCTATTACTATTTACTTGTCTAATGTTGGTGTTGTGGGAGGCTGGCCTGGCTTATAGTAGGTACCTGATGGTAGTTACACCTTGTGCCACGTCCAGTTATCCACTTATTAGTAGATTAGTAGAGTTCTAGCAGTTTAGGCTGATAGAGTTAGCTATAGCAGAGCAGCTTAGGCTGAACTAGGAGACATGCACAGCTCCTACTATACCACTTTTAATACAAAGGTACTATATCATGAGAAAAACAATACTCAGGGTTACTTAAAATAAAGGTACCTTATTTTAGCGACTTTAGGAAAGTACCATCTTTCCTGGCATGTTACCCCAATTTTTACTTCTATGTCAGTATGTTTTTGCCTGTCTCACTGGGATCCTGCTAACCAGGACCCCAGTGCTAATAGTTTGTGGCCTGAATGTATGTCCCTGTGTAGTGACTAACTGTGTCACTGAGGCTCTGCTAATCAGAACCTCAGTGCTTATGCTCTCTCTGCCTTTAACATTGTCACTATAGGCTAGTGACCATTTGCACCAATTCTAATTGGCACTTTGGAACACCCTTATAATTCCCTAGTATATGGTATCTAGGAACCCAGGGTATTGGGGTTCCAGGAGATCCCTATGGGCTGCAGCATTTCTTTTGCCACCCAAAGGGAGCTCAGACAAATCTTACACAGGACTGCCACTGCAGCCTGAGTGAAATAACATCCATGTTATTTCACAGCCATTTTACTCTGCACTTAAGTAACTTATAAGTCACCTGTATGTTTAACCCTCACTTAGTGAAGGTTAGGTGCAAAGTCACTAAGTGTGAGGGCACCCTGGCACTAGCAAAGGTTCCCCCACATAGTTCAGGGCAAATTCCCCAGACCTTGTGAGTGCGGGGACACCATTACACGTGTGCACTACGTATAGGTCAATACCTATATGTAGCTTCACAATAGTAACTCCGAACATGGCCATGTAACATGTCTAAGATCATGGAATTGTACCCCCATGCCAAATCTGGTATTGGGGTGCCAATCCCATGTATCCCCTGGGCTCCAGCATGGACCACGGGTACTGCCAAACCAGCTCTCTGGGGTTTTCCCTGCAGCTTCTGCTGATGCCAACCCACAGACAGGCTTATGCCCTCCTGGGGTCTGGACAGCCCAGTCCCAGGAAGGCAGAACAAAGAATTTCCTCTGAGAGAGGGTGTTACACCCTCTCCCTTTGGAAATAGGTGTTAAGGGCTGGGGAAGAGTAGCCTCCCCAGCCTCTGGAAATGCTTTGAAGGGCACACATGGTGCCCTCCTTGCATAAGCCAGTCTACACCAGATCAGGGAACCCCCAGTCCCTGCACTGGTGCGAAACTGGACAAAGGAATGGGGAGTGACCACTCCCCTGTCCATCACCACCCCAGGGGTGGTGCCCAGAGCTCCTCCATTGTGTCACAGACCTCTGCCATCTTGAATCCAGAGGTGTGAGGGCACAATGGAGGCCTCTGAGTGGCCAGTGCCAGCAGTTGACGTCAGAGACCCCTCCTGATAGGTGCTTACCTGACTAGGTGGCCAATCCTCCTCTTAGGGCTGTTCAGGGTCTGTCTTGTGGGCTTTTCCTCAGATAATGACGTGCAAGAATTCACCAGAGTTCCTCTGCATCTCTCTCTTCGACTTCTGCCAAGGATCGACGCTGACTGCTCCAGGACACCTGCAAAACTGCAACAAAGTAGCAAGAAGACTACAAGCGACATTGTAGCGCCTAATCCTGCTGGCTTTCTCAACTGTTTCTGGTGGTGCATGCTCTAGGGGCTATCTGCCTTCACCCTGCACTGGAAGCCATGAAGAAATCTCCCATGGGTTGACGGAGTCTTCCCCTATAGGAAGGTAGCCTCTTTCTAGCCTTGTTACCCCCACTTTTGGCCTGTTTGTGAGTATATGTCAGGGTTTTTTTACTGTCTAACTGGGATCCTGATAGCCAGGACCCCAGTGCTCATAGTGGAAACCCTATTTGTCAGTGTGTTTGATATGTGCCACTGGGATCCTGCTAGCCGGGACCCCAGTGCTCATAAGTTTGTGGCCTATGTGTGTTCCCTGTGTGGTGCCTAACTGCATCACTGAGGCTCTGCTAACCAGAACCTCAGTGTTTAAGCTCTCTCTGCTTTTAAAATTGTTACTACAGGCAAGTGACTAATTTTACCAATTCTGATTGGCACACTGGAACACCCTTATAATTCCCCACTATATGGCTATCTGAACATTCCCTGGAAACAACAGGAACTGTACTAGGAACTTAATATGCACAAAGAATGTCGCACTTTGAATTAAGCGTTTCAAAGAAATCCAAAAGCTCAGGATAAATGTGTGCACCTCAACAAACACGGCACACCAAAGTTTTCAATGTCATGAAATGATCGTGCACAATGCAGATCCAAAAGCCAAGAGTTTTACGCCAGGGATTGAATCGCGCACACTGTTGCCAATTCGAAGTACACGATGCAAATGTCAGGAAATGATCGCGCACACTGCCGATCCAAAAGCCAAGAGTTTTATGCCAGGGATTGAATCGCGCACACTGTTGCCGATTCGAAGTACACTATGCAAATGTCAGGTGATGATCGCGCACACTGCCGATCCAAAAGCCAAGAGTTTTATGCCAGGGTTGAATCGCGCACACTGTTGCCGATTCGAACAAGAATATGCAAAGGCCATGAAATGATCGCGCACACGGTTGTCGATCTGAATGGCAAGGGTTACATGTCAGAAATGAATCGCTCACTCTGCCGCTTCAGACAAGAATATGCAAATGCCATGAAATCACATTCACGCACACAGAGAGTTTCACAACTAGGCCCAAAACTCGAATGTCTTTGAGAACGGGGGTCGGGCCCAGCCCGACCTCTTCCTTACCGCCCTGCTCGAGGATCACCAATATAATGAGTGCAGGCCTGGAATATCAAATTAGGCCTCCGGAACAGGAGCTCAGGAAGTTGCTGCTGCTCTGCACTGGGACCTCTGAATAGTGAGCACGTGGAGCTGGGCTGGCTCCCTTATATAGAGTCAAGCCCAGCCCACAAACCACACCCAGTCATGCTGCAGTGAAAGCTTCTAGAAGGTCCTAGAAAGGGACCGCACCCTAACACACTCAGTAAACCTGCAGCAATACCTTCCAAATTAACAGTTATTGCAAACATCATTAATAGTGTTTTTCAAGGTTAAACTCTGCAATGCAAAAGGTTAACATACTGCATATAAACAAAATGCATGAATTATGCTCTTGCATAAAGACTGGGTTTTTGCATTTTTGTCCCCCGTAGAGCGAGCACTGTCCTGATGTTGACACTAGGTACCCAGGGTATTGGGGTTCCAGGTGATCCCTATGGGCTGCAGAATTTCTTTTGCCACCCATGAGGAGCTCTGAAAATTCTTACACAGGACTGCCACTGCAGCCTGAGTGAAATAACGTACACATTATTTCACAGGCATTTTACACAGCACTTAAGTAACTTGTAAGTCACCTATATGTCTAACCCTCACTTTGTGAAGGTTAGGTGCAAAGTTACTTAGTGTGAGGGCACCCTGGCACCAGCCAAGGTCCCCCCACATTGTTCAGGGCAATTTCCCCGGACTTTGTGAGTATCGGGGACACCATTACACACGTGCACTACATATAGGTCAATACCTATATGTAGCATCATGATGGTAACTCTGAACATGGCCATGTAACATGTCTAGGATCATGGAATTGTCACCCCAATACCATTCTGGTATAGGGGGACAATTCCATGCATCCCTGGGGCTCCAGCATAGAACCCGGGTACTGCCAAACTAACTCTCCGGGGTTTTCTCTGCAGCTACCGCTGCTGCCAACCCTCAGACAGGTTTCTGTCCCCCTGGGGCCTGGGCAGCCCAGTCACAGGAAGGCAGAACAAAGGATTTCCTCTGAGAGAGGGTGTTACACCCTCTCCCTTTGGACATAGGTGTGAAGGGCTGGGGAGGAGTAGCCTCCTCCAGCCTCTGGAAATGCTTTGATGGGCACAGATGGTGCCCATCTCTGCATAAGCCAGTCTACACCGGTTCAGGGATCCCCCAGCCCTGCTCTGGCACGAAACTGGACAAAGGAAAGGGGAGTGACCACTCCCCTGACCAGCACCTCCCAAGGCGAGGTGCCCAGAGCTCCTCCAGTGTGTCCCAGACCTCTGCCATCTTGGATGCAGAGGTGTGAGGGCACAATGCACACCTCTAAGTGGCCAGTGCCAGCAGGTGACATCAGAGACCCCTCCTGATAGGTGCTTACCTTTTTCTGTAGCCAATCCTCCTCTGGGGGCTATTTAGGGTCTCTCCTGTGGGTTTCTCACCAGATAACGAATGCAAGAGCTCACCAGAGTTCCTCTGCATTTCTCTCTTCGGCTTCTGCCAAGTATCAACCGCTGACTGCTCCAGGACGCCTGCAAAACCGCAACAAAATAGCAAGAAGACTACCAGCAACATTGTAGCGCCTCATCCTGCCAGCTTTCTCGACTGTTTCCTGGTGGTACATGCTCTGAGGGCTGTCTGCCTTCACCCTGCACTGGAAGCCAGGAAGAAATCTCCTGTGGGTCGACAGAATCTTCCCCCTGCCAATGCAGGCGCCAAACTTCTGCATCACCGGTCCTCTGGGTCCCCTCTCATCCTGACGAGCGTGGTCCCTGGAACACAGGAGCTGGATCCAAGTGTCCCCGACAGTCGAGTGGCCCTTCTGTCCAAATTTGGTGGAGGTAAGTCCTTGCCTCCCCATGCCAGATGGTAATCCTATGTACTGTGTGAACTGCAGCTGGTAGGACTTCTGTGAACTTTTGCAAGACTTCCTTTGTGCACAGCCTAGCCCAGGTCCCCAGCACTCCGTACTACATTGCCCAACTCACTGAGTTGGACTCCGACTTTGTGGGACTCCCTTTTGTTGTGCTGAGACAACTGCTGTGCTCAGATCTTCAGAATGTCTGTTCAGGTGCTTCTGTGGGTGCTGTCTGCTTTTGCATGGACTCTCTGTGTTGCTGAGTGCCCCTTCTGTCTCCTCCTTAAAGGGACGACCTTCTGTTCCTTCCTGAGCCCTGGCAGCACCCAAAATCCTCAACCGCAACTCTTGCAGCTACCAAGGCTTGTTTGCAGTCTTTCTGCATGGAAACAACTCTGCGTCCTCCCTGGACATGTTCTGACCAAAGGAGAAGTTCCTGGCACCTTCCATTGTTGCAGAATCTTTGGCTTCTTCCACCCGGAGGCAGCCCTTTTGCACCTTCATCCGGGGTTTAGTGGGCCCCCCCTGGACACACTCGTGACTCTTGGACTTGGTCCCTTTCCTTTGCAGATCCTCAGGTCCAGGAATCCGTCTTCAGTGCTTTGTAGTCAGTTGTTGTCTTTGCAGAATCCACTATCTCGACTTTACTGTCTTTCTGGGGTAGTAGGGTAACTTTACTCCTACTTTGCAGGATCTTGGGGTGGGGTATCTTGGATACCCTTAGTGTTTTCTTACACACCCAGCGACCCTCTACATACTACACTAGGCCTGGGGTCCATTTGTGGTTTGCATTCCACTTTTGGAGTATATGGTTTGTGTTGCCCTAGGCCTATTGTCTCCCATTGCATTCTATTGTGTTCTCCAGTGTTTGCACTAATTTTCTAACTGTTTACTTACCTGATTTTGATATGTGTGTATATTTTGTGTATATTAATTACCTCCTAAGGAAGTATATCCTCTGAGATACCTTTGGCATATTGTCACTAAAATACAGTACCTTTAATTTTAGTAACTCTGCGTATTGTGTTTCTTATGATATCGTGCTATATGATATAAGTGGTATAGTAGGAGCTTTACATGTCTCCTAGTCCATCCTAAGCTGCTCTGCTATAGCTACCTCTATCAGCCTAAGCTGCTAGAACACTACTAATCTACCAATAAGAGCTGACTGGACGTGGCACAAGGTGTAAGTACCATCAGGTACCTACTATAAGCCAGGCCAGCCTCCTGCATTGGTGGTTCAACAGTGGGATAAGTACTTGTAACTACTTTACCACTTTCTCATCAGTGCTTTTCATAGGAAAAACATGTTCCAAATACTTACAAATATACACAGTTAACCTAAAGATTAACTCTCTTTCTAACAAAAAACTTTCTAAAAAGTTTTGAAAAGTTTGAACAGGTTTTCTCTTTTCTTTAGAAGTTCTAAAATCTTTTTTCTCTCTATCTTAAACTCTTTGTTACAACTATGTCTGCAATAGAGCTCACTCCCACAGTTGTTCAGGCAACATATGGTAGTTTAAACTTTAAAAGTTTGAGGGGTCTCTGCATAGAAAGAGGTTTAAGCATTGGTAAGAACCCTACCAGAGATCTTCTCCTTAGTTTTCTCCTAGAAAGTGACCAGAACCAGTCTGGCCCATCCCAGGATAAGGAGGTATAGGAGGAGGGTACCCAGCAAGAATCAGGGGAGGGCCCTGAGGACTCTGGGGAGGGGTTCATCCAAAGGCCTGTCAGCTGACAAACCACCTAGTAACACTGGTAGTGGGAGGGGGTCACACATTAGTAGGGCACCTTTTACTCCAAAAGGCCAGGCAACTAGGGTTTCGGTAGTTAGAGACAGGTACACTTCTGCACATTCCCATATTTCCTCTGTGTCTCAGAATTCACAAGCCTCCCACCCGAGGACAACACAATAGAGAGGGAACTCAGAAAGCTGAGGTTGGAAGAGGCCAGACTGAAGCTGAGACAGCAGCAGTTGGCCTTAGACAGGGAATCTCTAGTTGTAGAGAGGGAAAGACAGAAGTTGGGGTTAGTTCCCCATGGTGGCAGCAGCAGTGTTCTTGATAGTAATCCTGTAAGAGAACAAGATTCTAGGAACCTGCACAAAACTGTCCTCCCTTACAAGGAGGGGGGTGACGTCAACATGTGGTTTGCTGCACTTGAGAGGGCCTGTATGGTATAGTTGGTCCCTCAAAGGCAGTGGGCTGCTATCTTGTGGTTATCATTTACTGGAAAGGGTAGGGATAGGCTCATTACTGTCAGAGAAAGTGATGCCAATAACTACAAAGTTTTGAAGGATGCACTCTTGGCTTGGCTGGATGGATGGATGGATTTGGCTTAACCACTGAACAATACAGGATAAAGTTCAGAGATATCAGAAAAGAGTCCTCTCAAGACTGGACAGACTTTGTAGACTGTTCAGTGAAGGCCTTGGAGGGATGGTTACATGGCAGTAAGGTGACTGACTATGAAAGCCTATATAATCTAATCATGAGAAAGCATATTTTGAATAATTGTGTGTCTGACTTGTTGCATCAGTACTTGGTAGACTCAGATCTGAAGTCGCCCGCAGAATTGGGAAAGAAGGCAGACAAATGGGTCAGAACAGGAGTGAACAGAAAAGTTCATACAGGTGGTGACAAGGATGGCAAGAAGAAGGATGGTCAGTCTTCTGACAAGGGTGGGGACAAAGATAAAAAACATTCTTCATCAGGCCCACAAAAATCCTCTGGGGGAGGTGGGTCCAAGTCATCTTCTAACAATCAAAAGAAGCCAGTGTGTTATTTATGTAAAGGTAAAGGCCATTGGGCAAGTGATTCCACCTTCCCCAAGAAAAACACCAAGGCTCCCACTACCATAACCCCAACTGCGCCCTCTAGTGCTCCTAGTAATAGCACTGGTGGTGGGAAGTCTACTACAAATAGCCAATCAAAGTGTGTAGCTGGGCTCACCATTGGTAATGTAGTTGGGGTTGGTCTTGTTACGGAGACCACAGAGGCTACTTTAGGCTCTGATGGTGGTATTGACTTTGCCACCTTGGTTGCTTGTCCCCTTAATATGGGTCATTACAAGCAACGTCCCCTAATCAATGGTGTTGAGGTTGAGGCCTACAGGGATACAGGTGCCAGTGTCACTATGGTGATTGAGAAACTGGTTCACCCTGGTCAGCAGTGCCAAGTGAATGATGCTCATAACAACACTCTTAGCCACCCCATGGCTGGTGTGAATCTCAACTGGGGGGGGGGGTTCCTGCTCCAAAGAAAGTTGTGGTGGCCACTGATTTACCTATAGACTGCTTACTAGGCAATGATTTGGAGACATCAGCTTGGGCTGAAGTGGAGTTTGAGGCTCATGCAGCAATGCTGGGAATTTCAGGGCATATCCTTGCTCTCACAAGGGCTCAGGCCCAGAAGCAAAGAGGACAGGGAAGCTTGGATCCTGGAACAATGGACCAAGTACTAGTAAAGCTAGGGGTAAAAAGAGTAAATCCTTGCCCACTATCCCTCCCTCTCTAGAAGATTCCCCTTTTGAGGAAGAAAAATCCTCTCCCTGTGCAGAACCTACACCAGATGAGCTGGCAGCAAACACTGCTGAGCTTTTGGGCGCAGGGGGGGCTGCTAGGAAAGAGCTGAGTGTGGCACAGCAAACCTGTCCCACACTGGAGGGTTTAAGACAGCAAACTATCAAACAACAGAATGGGGATATCACTGACAGCCATAAGGTCTATTGGGAAGATAACCTCCTTTATAGTGAGTCAAGGGACCCTGAACCTGGAGCTGCCAGGAGATCTGTTATCCCTTTGCAGTATAGGGAGTTTTTTTTTACCTTGGCACATGATATTCCTTTGGCTGGGCTTTTAGGCCAGAGTAATACTTGGGACAGACTTGTTCCTTAGTTTCACTGGCCTCATGTCAGAGGACACTAAGGAGTTTTGTCGCTCCTGTGTGACCTGCCAAGCCAGTGGAAAGACTGGTGGCACACCTAAGGCCCCCTTAATATTACTCCCAGTGGTTGGGGTGCCCTTTGAAAGGGCAGGGGTTGACAAAGTTGGCCCCCTTGACCCTCCAACAGCTTCAGACGATAGGTTTATCCTTGTGGTAGTGGACTATGCCACTAGGGGCCAGATGTAGCAAAACAAAAAATTGCGACTCGCATTTTGCGAGTTTATGCGACTCGCAAAATGCGAGTCGCAATTTGTAATGCAAGGAAAAAAAACGTTCCGAAATAGCGACTCGCACCCGGACTCGCAACGCAGTGTGCGAGTCCGCAGATTGCAAGGTCGCTTTTTGCGAGTGTGCAAAAAACAAACTCGCAATTAGCGAGTAGGTGTCGCAAATTGCGATTACCTTGAAAATTGCTTACAGGTGCAGCAGAACACTCCAGAAACCACACCAGAACACTCTGGAAACACTTCCTGGCACATGATGATGACATCACAGCCAGGAAGTTTACAAATACACCTGGGAGGAGGGAGAACCACACCCTTTTATAACTGCTGAATTTCACACAGGACAAACAGCAGCTGCCATGGAGGGAACCCCAAGAAAGAGTAAGCTCAAATTTTCTGAGAGGGAGCTGGAGGTGCTGACAGAGGAATGCTGTCAGCACTATGATGACTTGTTTGGGAGAGCAGCCCACAATGTTCCTGAGGCCACAAAAAAACAACTGTGGCAGGACATCCAGGACAAGATCAATTCCCTGGGGGTGAGCCATAGGACCATCAACGACATCAAGAAGAGGTGGTATGACCTCTGCTCCCAGACCAAGGAGAGGGTGGCTGAAAGGCTCCGGGAGATGAGAGGCACAGGAGGGGGACCATCGTCTGTGCCACCACCCACACCCCTGGAAGAAAGGGTGGAAGAAACCTTGGAGCAGGAGGCAGTGTCTGGATTTGGGGACCTGGACACCTCAGAGCCCAGCACATCAACCAGTGAGTACCATGCGATATGCCTTTACCCCTATCAATGCCATACCCCCACCCACCATGTACTCAGGGGCATGCACAACCAAAATAGCTCCATTTCAGGGTAGCAAATGCCAGAATGATGCATTATGGGAAATGTAGTCAAGTAGGCAGTTCATAGGCAAATGTTTATTAGGAAGTGTGCAATAGATAGTAGACACTGACAGTCTGTTCCCCATGTCCCACAGGTCTCCAGCAAGACACCACCAACACTCCAAGCACCCAGGCCCATGAGGACACCCCAGGACCCCCCAGCACCCCCACCTGCACGGTCAGCAGCATCCCTGCAGTAGCCACACCTGCTGCAACAATTCCGCAAGAGGCTGCCCCAGCAACAGGCAGGGAGGAGACAGGTGGAAGCACAGGGCAGCCACCGCTGCGCAGGCGTTGCAGGTCAATACCATCTGGGCTGCAGTCTGCATCCGGGCTACTTCCTCCAACCACCAGTGAGGCACATCTGCTGCGTGGTCAGCGCCTGCAGAACAGAATTTTGGGCAGAATTAGTGGTGTGCTGCACCGCTTTGTGCGCAACAACCATGCCAGCATGCAGCACCTCAACACACGGATGGACATGATCTGCAGTAACACTGGGGACCTTGCCCTTGCCATGAGGGAACTGGCGGGAGGACTACTGGCCCAGGCAGAGGGTGGGCGGCGCAGGGATCGGCAGATCATGCACAGACTGGACAGGATGGCCACATCCATCGCCAGGCTCGCCATGAATACCACAGGCCTGTCGAGGAGGACAGTTGGGCTGCAAGTGGAGATGGGCCAATTCGCTGGGGATGTGGCAAGGGGCCTGGGACATCTCACCCACATTATTGAACTGATGGAGACACGGGCAATGTTGAGGGCCACAGGGGAAACACCCCAGGACAGTGAGGAGGGCTCAACAGTGAGCAGTGTCTCTGTCACTGACAGCAGGGTGCTCAGGAGTGGCAGGCAGAGCACCACGGAAGCAGCAGGGACCAGCCAGGCTGGCAGGAGGGGCAGAAGGTCTTAGAGATCACCCTGGACCATTAAATGTGGCACATGACGTTAATGTGCCACATGCCTGGTTGGCATTTTACTGCCCATGGACAAACTTCACTTGTGAATAGTTTATTTAATACACTAATAAAACAGTTATTTTTTTGCCACTTAACAAATGGAGTTTTTGGTTAATAGGTGAGTATGGTTGGAGTTGACACGTACCGTCCAAAATATTGTGTTGCAATGTGTTCCCGTCTCAGTCTGCCTTGATTTGCCAAACTCCTATCCCCATGATGGCGATGTGGTTGTTCTTGCTCTTCATCATCAGGATCTGGGTCTGCAGGGGTGAGAGGTAGCCCACGTCGGGTGGCTATGTTGTGGAGGATGGCGCATGCGACCACAATTTTAAATGCGGTAATGGGGGTGTATTGGAGGGCACCTCCACTGCGGTGGAGGCATCTGAATCTTGCCTTCAGGAGTCCGAAGGTGCGCTCAATGAGGTTCCTGGTCCTCTTATGTGCACTGTTGTATTGCCTCTCTGAATCATTGCTGGGTGTTAAAAACGGAGTCATGATCCAAGGCCTGAGAGCATATGCACTGTCACCTGTTGGGCACAAAAGTACACTGTTAGGAAGTCCAGATTGTCGTGCACAGTGACCTGTGTGTATGTCTGCAAGTGTCTGTGGCTCTACCTAGGAGGTAACCGTCTCCGAATTCCCCACGTTCCAGGCGTTGATGTATCCCACTATGCCTAAAAATGTATGAGTCATGGGTACTGCCTGGAAACTTAGCTACAATGTCAGTGATGACATAATGGGCGTCACAAACAACCTGAATATTGAGTGAGTGGGTACACTTTCTGTTGCGGAAAATGTGTTCTAGATTAGCAGGGGGGCATATTTAAATGTGTGTCCCATCTACACACCCTATGACATGGGGAAAGTGGGCAATGCGGTAAAAGTCCAGCTTGGTGCTGTTCATTTCTGCCTCATTCCTTGGTAAGTATATGAAGTGGGACATGTGCGTGACTAAGGCATCTAGGAAGGCCCTGAGGAACCTTGACACTGCACTTTGGGATACCCCACCTGCCACAGCAATGACCCCCTGATAGCTCCCTGAGGCCAAGAGGTGCAGTGAGCATAGCACTTGCACATGCGTAGGGATGGCGCAGCCACGCAGAGTTTGGTGCTCTAGCTGTGGTTTGAGTAAATCTATTAATTCTAGGATGGCTGCGCTGCTAAGGCGGTATTTGTCATAGATCTCATCCTCAGTTTGCTGAAAAAGAGTCTGCCTTGTTCTATATATCTTCTCCTGTCTGTGGCCCCTCCTCCTCCTCTGCTGGGCTGCGTGGACTCTCCTTCTCACTGCTATCAGGTATATCTCCGCCATCTTGTGTAACCCAGATGCCTTCTGGGTCTCCTTTTATACTTTGGTAATGGTTACCACCTGCTCTGAGTTAGTGGTAAATGGGACATGCAAAATGGCCTTTTTGCGACTAGTCGCAATTTGCGAGTTGCCACTGCATAAGGTTTGCGACTCGCAAATTGCGACTCGCAAACGGGTCCCATCGCTTTTTGCGAGTCGGAAATGGGCTTTTTGCATCCCATTTCCGATTTTGCACTGTCGCAAATTGCGATTCTGCCCGTTTGCGAGTCGCAAACCTTTGCTACATCTGGCCCTAGGTATCCTGAAGCCATACCCTTAAGGACCACTACAGCTCCTGTAGTGGCAAAGGCCATCCTGGGAATCTTTTCCAGAGTGGGCTTCCCTAAGGAAGTGGTATCAGACAGCGGTAGTAACTTCATGTCTGCATACCTCAAAGCTATGTGGAAGGAGTGTGGTGTAACTTATAAGTTCACTACTCCTTATCATTCACAGACAAATTGTCTGGTTGAGAGGTTTATTAAAACTCTCAAAGGTATGATTATGGGACTCCCTGAAAAACTCAGAAGGAGATGGGATATTCTGTTGCCATACCTCCTTTTCGCTTACAGGGAGGTACCCCCAAAAGGAGTGGGCTTTAGCCCCTTTTAACTCCTCTTTGGATATCCTGTAAGAGGTTCCCTTGCTCTTGTGAAGGAGGGTTGGGAACAACCTTTAAAAGCTCCAGAGCAAGACATTGTGGAATATGTACTTGGCCTGAGATCCAAAAGGCAAGTAAAAACCTTCAGGCCAGCCAAGAGCTCGAAAAGCAATGGCATGACCAGATGGCTGTCCTGACCCACACCACCCAAGACAGAAGGTGTGGGTATTGGAGTGTAGGAGGCTGGACTGGCTTATAGTGGGTACCTTGTGATACTTACACCTTGTGCCAGGTCCAGTTATGCCTTATCAGTAGATTAGAGGTGGTCTACCAGCTTTGGCTGATAGAGGTAGCTATAACAGAGCAGCTTAGGCAGAACTGGGAGACATGCAAAGCTCCTACTATGCCACTTATATCATATAGCAATATATCATAAGAAAACACAGTACTCAGAGTTACTAAAAATAAAGTTACTTTATGTTAGTGACTGTAGGAGGCTGGCCTGGCTTATAGTGGGTACCTTGTGGAACGTACACCCTGTGCCAGGTCAAGTTATCCTTTATTAGTAAAATAGAGGTGTTTCTAGCAGCTTAGGCTGATAAAAGGTAGCTATGGCAAAGCAGCTTAGGCTGAACTAGGAGACATGCAAAGCTCCTACTAAACCACTTATATCATATAGCACAATATCATAAGAAAACACAATACTCAGAGTTACTAAAAATAAAGGTACTTTATTTGTATGACAATATGCCACAAGTATCTCAGTGAGTACCCTCAGCAAGAAGGTAAGTAATACACACAAGTTATATGTACACAAACCCAAAAGAGTAAGAAAAGTAATGCAAACAGTGTAGAATTACAATAGGATGCAATAGGTGAACATAGGTCTAGGGGCAACACAAACCATATACTCCAAAAGTGGAATGTGAATCATGAATGAGCCCCAGACCTATGGGAGCTTGTAGAGGGTTGCTGGGACTGTAAGAAAACAGTCAGGGTGCCCAAGACCCTGAAAAGTAGGAGTAAAATACACTTACTTCCCCAAAAGGACACAATAATCGTGATAGGGGTATTCTGCAAGAACCACAAACACCAGCAAAGCGCTGAAGACGGATTCCTGGACCTGAGGACCTGCAAGGCAAGGGGACCAAGTCCAAGAGTCGCAATAGTGTCCGGGGGGGCAGGAGCCCAGGAAACCCCGGATGAAGGTGCAAGGAAGCTGCCTCTGGATGGAAGAAGCTTAGGATTCTGCAACAACGAAGAGAGCTAAGAACTTCTCCTTTGGAGGGAATATGTCCCACGGCATGCTGAAGGTTGCAGAAGTGTTCACACACAGAAATACTGCAAAAAAGCCTTGCTAGCTGCAAGGGTTGCGGTAGAGGTTTTTGGATGCTGCTCGGGACCAGGAAGGACTAGGATGTCGCCCCTTGGAGGAGAAGACAGATGGGTGGCTCAGAAACTCATAGAGATCCCACAGAAGCAGGCAACACCTGCAGAAGTACCGGAGCAGGCAATTAGAAGATTTGTGAATTGGAGCTGGCTCAGAGTCACAAAGGAGGGTCCCACGACGTCGGAGTCCAACTCAGAGGGTTGAGCACTGCAGGATGGAGTGCTGGGGACCCATGCTAGGCTGTGCACAAAGGAATCCTTGGAGGAGTGCACAGATGCTGGAGCAGCTGCAAATCACACAGTACACAGGTTTGCAGTCTAGCGTGGGGAGGCAAGGACTTACCTCCACCAAACTTGGACTGAAGGATCACTTGGATAGATTTCCTGTGTTCCAGGGACCATGCTCGTCAGGATGAGAGGGGACCCAGTGGACCAGTGATGCAGTCTTTTAGTGCCTGCGTTAGCAGGGGGAAGATTCCATTGTCCCACAGGAGATTGCTTCTTGGCATCCAGTGCAGGGTGAAGGCAGGTGACCCCCAGAGCATGCACCACCAGGAAACAGTTGAGAAAGCCAGCAGGATTAGGCGCAACAATGTCGCTGGTAGTCGTCTTGCTACTTTGTTGTGGTTTTGCAGTCATCCTGGAGCAGTCAGCGGTCGATCCTTGGCAGAAGTCGAAGAGGGATGTGCAGAGCAACTCTGGTGAGATCTTGCGTTCGTTATCTGGTGAGGTGCCCACAGGAGAGACCCTAAATAGCCCAAAATAGGGGATTGGCTACTGAGAAAGGTAAGCACCTATCAGGAAGGGTCTCTGACGTCACCTGCTGGCACTGGCAACTCAGAGCTGTCCGTTGTGCCCTAGCACCTCTGCATCCAAGATGGCAGAGGTCTGGGACACACTGGAGGAGCTCTGGGCACCTCCCCTGGGAGGTGCTGTTCAGGGGAGTGGTCACTCCCCTTTCCTTTGTCTAGTTTCACCCCAGAGAAGGGCTGGGGGGATCCCTGAACCGGTGTAGACTGGCTTATGCAAGGAGGGCACCATCTGTGCCCTTCAAAGCATTTCAGAGGCCAGGAGAGGCTACTCCTCCCAGGCCCTTCACACCTATTTTCAAAGGGAGAGGGTGTAACACCCTCTCTCAGAGGAAATCCTTTGTTCTGCCTTCCTGGGACTGGGCTGCCCAGGCCCCAGGGGGGCAGAAACCTGTCTGAGGAGTTGGTTACATGGCCATGTTCGGAGTTACCATTGTGACGCTATACATAGGTAGTGACCAATGTATAGTGCACGCGTGTAATGGTGTCCCCGCACTCACAAAGTCCATGGAATTTGGCCTGAATGATGTGGGGGCACCTTGGCTAGTGCCAGGGTGCCCACACACTAAGTAACTTGGCACCCAACCTTCACCAGGTGAAGGTTAGACATATAGGTGACTTATAAGTTACTTATGTGCAGTGGTAAATGGCTGTGAAATAACGTGGACGTTATTTCACGCAGGCTGCAGTGGCAGGCCTGTGTCAGAATTGTCAGAGCTCCCTATGGGTGGCAAAAGAAATGCTGCAGCCCATAGACATCTCCTGGAACCCCAATACCCTGGATACCTCAGTACCATATACAAGGGAATTATACGGGTGTACCAGTATGCCAATGTGAATTTGTATATTTAGTCACTAGCCTGTTAGTGAAAAATTTGGAAAGCAGAGAGAGCATAACCACTGAGGTTCTGGTTAGCAGAGCCTCAGTGAGACAGTTAGGCATCACACATGAAACACATACAGGGCACATACGTATGAGCACTGGGGCCCTGCCTGTCAGGGTCCCAGTGGCACAGAGACTAAAACAACATTTATACAATGAAATATGGGAGTAACATGCCAGGTAAGGTGGTACTTTCCTACACTGGGTACCCAGGTACCATGCACAAGGGAATTATAAGGGTGTTCCAGTGTGCCAATCAGAATTGGTCAAATTAGTCACTAGCCTGCAGTGACAATTTTACACATACAGGGCATACTTTATTAGCACTGGGGTCCTGGCTAGCAGGATCCCATTGACACATAGGCAAAAACAAACATGCAATCAATAAAATTGGGGTAACATGCCAGGCTAGAAGGTACTTTCCTACACAACCCCCCCTAAACGAGGGACAATAAGGCTAACCTTGCCCAGATGAGTCTTCATTGTTTAAGTGGAAATATCTGGAGAGTCCATCTGCATTGGAGTGGGTACTCCCAGGTCTATGTTCCACTGTATAGTCCGTTCCCTGTAGGGATATGGACCATCTCAACAATTTAGGGTTTTAACCTTTCATTTGTTTTAGCCAAAGTAGAGGTTTATGGTCTGTCTGAACAATAAAGTGAGTACCAAACAGGTATGGTCTCAACTTTTTCAGTGCCAGACCACAGTAAAGGCCTCTCTCTCTATGGCAGACCAACGCTTTTCTCTAGGGTCAGCCTCCTGCTGATAAAAGCAACAGGTTGATCCTGGCCCTCAGTATTTAGCTGCAATAGCACTGCCCCAACCCCTAATTCAGAAGCATCAGTCTGGACTATGAATTTCTGGGAGCAGCAAGAGCTTTTTAGGACAGGTGCAGAGCACATGGCCTGATTGAGCTCATCAAAATCTTTTTTAAAGCTAGCTGTCCACAATACCTTCTTAGGCATCTTTTTGCTAGTGATTCTTGATGAATCTCCTATAGTACCCTGTGAGGCCTAAGAAGGCTCTCACCTGGGTTTGAGTTGTGGGGGTAATCCATTCCATAATGGTTTGGATCTTCCCCTTCAGTGGTGCAATCTGTTACCCACCTACCAGGTGGGCCAGATAAACCACTTTCCCCTGCCCTATCTGGCACTTTGATGCCTTGATAGTGAGGCCTGCCTTTTGCAGAGCCTCCAAAACTTTCCATAGGTGGACCAGGTGATCATCCCAGGTGGAGCTAAAGACAGCTATATCATCTAGATATGCTGCACTAAAAGCTTCCAACCCTTGCAGGGCTGTGTTCACCAACCTTTGAAAAGTGGCAGGTGCATTTTTCACTCCTTTTTGGGGTACCTCTCTGTAAGCAAAAAGGAGGCAAGGTAACAGGACATCCCACCTCCTTCTGAGTTTTTCAGGGAGTCCTATTATCATACCTTTGAGAGTTTTATTAAACCTCTCAACCAGAGCATTTGTTTGTGGATGATAAGGGTTAGTGAACGTATAACTTACACCACATTCCTTCCACCTTGCCTTGAGGTATGCAAACATGAAGTTACTACCTCTGTCTGACAGCACTTCCTTAGGGAAATCCACCCTGGAAAAAAATCCTAGGAGGGCCTTTGCCACTGCAGGAACTGTAGGGGTCCTTAAGGGGATGGCTTCAGAGTACCTAGTGGCATGGTCCACTACCACCAGGATAGAACTATAGCCTGAAGCTGTTGGAGGGTCAAGGGGGCCAACAATGTCAACCCAGTGACCACTCCCCTGTCCATCACCACACCAAGGGTATAGACTGGCTTATGCAAGGAGGGCACCATCTGTGCCCTTCAAAGCATTTCCAGAGGCTGGGGGAGGCTACTCCTCCCCAGCCCTTAGCACCTATTTCCAAAGGGAGAGGGTGTAACACCCTCTCTCAGAGGAAATTCTTTGTTCTGTCTTCCTGGGACTAGGCTGCCCACACACCAGGAGGGCAGAAGCCTGTCTGTGGGGTGGCAGCAGCGGTAGCTGCAGTGAAAACCTCAGACTGCTAGTTTGGCATTACCCGGGGTCCATGCTGGAGCCCAGGGGATGCATGGGATTGGCACCCCAATATCAGATTTGGCATGGAGGGACATTTCATGATCTTAGACATGTTACATGGACATATTCAGATTTATCATTGTGAAGCTACATATAGGTATTGACCTATATGTATTGCACGCGTGTAATGGTGTCCCCGTACTCACAAAGTCCAGGGAAATTGCCCTGAACTATGTGGGGGCACCTTGGCTAATGCACACTTAGAAACTTTGCACCTAACCTTCACTAGGTGAGGGTTAGACATATAGGTGACTTATAAGTTACTTAAGTGCAGTGTAAAATGGCTGTGAAATAACGTGGACGTTATTTCACTCAGGCGGCAGTAAAAGTCATGTGTAAGAATTGCCTGAGCTCCCTATGGCTGGTAAAATAAATGCCTCAGCCCATAGGGATCTCCTGGAACCCCAATACCCTTGGTACCTAGGTGCCATATACTAGGGAATTATAGGGGCATTCCAGTGTGCCAATTAGGATTGGTAAAAATGGTCACTAGCCTGCAGTGACAATTTTAAAAGCAGAGAGAGCATAAACACTGAGGTTCTGATTAGCAGAGCCCCAGTGACACAGTTAGGAACTACACAGGGAGCACACATTCAGGCCACAATTATGAGCACTGGGGTCCTGGCTAGCAGGATCCCAGTGAGACAGGCAAAAACAAACTAACACACAAGTAAAAATGGGGTTAACATGCTCGGCAAGATGGTACTTTCCTACAAACAGGCAGAATTTTGGGGTAACATGCCAAGAAAGATGGTACTTTCCTGCAAGAACCACCCATGAGAGAGACCCTAAGTAGCCGTGAAATTGGGATTGGTAACTAAACAGGTAAGCACCTATCAGGGAGTGCTCTGACATCACCTGCTGGCACTGGCCACTCAGATGCTCCCAGAGTTCCCTGCCAACTTGTAATCCAAGATGGCAAAACCCAGGGACCCTCTGGGCGAGGTCTGAGCATCACCCCTGAGTTGCTGAGAGCCCCCGCTAGCTCTTCCTCCTGGGTAGAGGTTACCAGGTCCCTCCTGGTCCCAGGCAGCACCATTTTCCGGTAACTGCAATCTTGACATGTCCCAAGCCTTGTTGATGGAATCCAGTGACGCAAACCAGACTGCAATCATCCATCCGGCATGGGACATCATCTGCACCAACCAGGAACCCGCATCCATCTTCCTGGGTGCAGTACTGACCGTTGTTCTTCACCGGTGGTTCTTCTTTTGCACCTTCATCCGGGTTAGGAGGGCCTCCTGTTCTCCCTGGACTCTTCTGTGCTTCTTGGACTTAGTCCCCTTCTTCCACAGGTCTTCATGTCCAGGAATCCACTGTTGGTGTCTTGCAGTCTCTTCTGGTTCTTGCATAATCTTCTTTCTCATGTTCTTGTGTGTTCTAGGAAAGTCACTGTGATTTTCTTCTGCTTTCATGGGCTCTGGGGTGGGTTCAATTACTTACCTTTAATGTTTCCTAATACTCCCAGCGCCCGCTACACACTACACTTGTCTAGGTGGGAAACCAACATTCGCATTATACGTTCTTAGTATATGGTTTGTGTTCCCCTGAGGCCCATTTCTAACTATTGTGATTTTCACTATTTGCACTGCTTTCTAACTGTTTTTACACCTGATTTTTCATACTAGTGTATATAATTTGTGTATTACTTACCTCCTAAGGGAGTATAGTTTCTATGGCATTTGTGTCACTAAACTAAAGTACCTTTATTTTTGTAACACTGATTATTTTCTTTCATTTGTGTTGACTGTGTGACTACAGTGGCATTGCATGAGCTTTACATGTCTCCTAGATAAGCCTTGGCTGCTCAGCTACAGCTAACCCTGGAGAGCCTGGCTTCTAGACACTTCCTTCATTTCACTAATAAGGGATAACTGGATCTGATATAAGGTGTAAGTACCATAGGTACCTACTATAAAACAGGCCAGCCTCCTACAGTTGGAGACTGCATTGTGAGAGGGCAGACACAGCCCATTCAGGTGTAAGTGATCACTACTCTCTCCACTCTAGCACAGATGGCTCATCAGGATATGCAGGCTACACCCTAGCTCCCTTTGTCTCACTGTCTAGAGGGGATTCACAAACAGCCCAACTTTCAAACTGACTCAGACAGGCAATCCACAAAACGGCAGAGTCACAGAATGGTTTAAGCAAGAAAATGCCTACTTTCTAAAAGTGCCATTTTCAAACTAACAATCTAAAAAGCAACTTTACTAAAAGATGTATTTTTAAATTGTGAGTTCAGAGACCCCAGACTCCCCCGTTCTGTCTGCTCTCGAAGGGAATCTGCACTTTAAAGTTATTTAAAGGCAGCTCCCATGTTAACCTATGAGAGAGATATGCCTTGCAACAGTGAAGAATGGATTTAGCAATATTTCACTGTTAGAACATTTAACAGACATCAGTTCATGTCTCACCGTTAACATACACTGCACACTGCCCATGGGGCTACCTAGGGCTTAACTTAGGGGTGCCTTATATCTATAAAGAGGGAAGGTTTAGGCCTGGCAAGTGGGTACACTTGTCAAGTCGAATTTGCAGTGCAAGACCGCACTCACAGACACTTCACTGGCAGGTCTGAGCTATGTTTACAGGGCTACTCATGTGGGAGGCACAATCAGTGCTGCAGGCCCACTAGTAGCATTTGATTTAAAGGCCCTGGGAACCTCAAGAGCACTTTACTAGGGACTTACTGGTAAATCAAATATCCCAATCATGGATAAACCAATCAACAATACAATTTACTCAGAGAGCAAATGCACTTTAGCACTGGTTAGCAATCGTGATGTGCCCCGAGTCCTAAAGCCAACCAAAACAGGTCAGAAAAAATAGGAGGAAGGAGGAAAAATGTTTAGGGATGACCCTGCAAAAGAGCCATTTCCAACAGATATTAATCCGCTGTTCTTAATGGGATATAACTTTACTCAAAATGTCAAATGTTTTCATACATTTTAAGGAAGCCTCAATGCATTTTGGGATTTCTTCATCAGGATGCCCAATTAATCTTAAGTCGACAAACACCATACATTTCATTATCTGAACATGAAGTTTAGACACTGCCATATGCCTAGTTTGCAAAATGTGTTTGACTATCTAAATTTGAATCCATGCAGGATCCACACTGACTTGAAAATCCTGCACACATTTATGGAGAGCTAATGGAAAGATTTGTGAATTGTTGCATGATGACTGAATTGGGGGTGTTTTCAGTCAGCCTTGCTCCTTGAGTTTGTATTTGGGAATAAACAGATATGATGAAATGATAGATCAAATAAGGAGAGCCATTGCAAATCCTTTGTTGCTTTAGCTGAGCTGGAGCAAAACCCTGAAAAGAAGGATGTTTGTTTATCTCTCATTTAGTTTGAGCCAATGTTCCATTACGCATGCCCGACTATTCTCAAGCAATGTTAGAATGAGCTAGATGAGAACTTAGATCCATCCATTGGTGTTTCTGGTTCACAAAGGCATGTGCCCTAAACAAGCAGGAACCACAATCCTAATCAGACTAAGTAACAAGCACACCCTAAATAAACCTGTGCTCACCCCATGGTTGCTTGGCACAGAGCAGTCAGGTTCAACTTAAGAGGTAATGTGTAAAGTAATTGTGCAATACTTCAAACAGTAAAACAGTGAAAACACCACATAAAAAGATACCACACCTGGTTAGAAATATAGAACATAATGTAATGAAACAAGACCAAAGCAACACATATCCAATAAGTAGAATGTGAATTATGAATTTTTAAAGAATACACTGTATAAAAACATTTAGAAGCAAAAAGTGTCAACCGGGGCTATCTGGTGGCACCAGCCTGGGATAAGTCAAAAAAGGTGAGGCCAAACTACAGTGGAGCTCCGGCCTGCTACAGGGACCCTGTCGAGCCAGCTGAACCAAAGTCTCTTAAATCCTAGTGCTAGAGCGTTGCACTGGTTTTTAACCATGACATTGAGGAGATGTGTCAATTTTCCCCACACAATTAAGAAGATGAGTCAAAGTTCGCCATGAAGGGGTGGTGATGTGTTGAAGCTGAGATGCGATGGATTCGGGTGTGGGTGCCAGCTGTGTTGTCATCAAGGCGATGCACTGATTTTCATGAGTGCAGTGTTCAAAAATTGCAACAATACATCCAACTTTGCCATTTAAGAGGATTTATCATTACAATTCCATATGTACTAAACATGATACATCTTCCTCCTCTTAAACAGGAATTATAGCTTATTAAAAGTAATAAAGAATCCCTAATGTATTCCATGAGAGGGCTAGTCCTCACAGTAGTGAAAAACAAATCTGGGAGTTTTTCACTACTAGGACATGAAAAATTGAAAGGCACATGACCTATCTTTTAATTACATAGCACCCTGCTCTGTGGGCTAGCTAGGGCCCACCTCAGGGGGGACTTTATGTAAAAAATGGGGAAGTTAAGGCCTGTCAAAGGGTTTTGAATACCAAGTCAACATGTCAGAGTGACACTGCATTTAGGCTGTGATGGCAGGTCTGGGACATGTTGAAAAGGCTACTTATGTGAGTGGCACAATCAGTGCTGTAGGTCCACTAGTAGAATTTAATTTACAGGATTTACAGGTACTGAGCACATGTAGTGAACTTTACTAGGGACTTATAAGTACATTAAATATGACAATTGAGTATATGCCAATCAACACGTTTTAGGGAGAGAGAACATGCACGTCAGCACTGGTTAGCAGTGATATTATGCACAGAGTCCCAAGGCGAAACAACAACAAATTCAGCAAAATTGGAGGCAAGAAGGTAAAAAGGTTCAGGGGAAGACAACATTAAGGTTTACATATACAGGCATACATATACAGGTAGTTCATTCAGGGCTATCTAATAAGACGGAGTGATCACCTGTATTGATTTCAGGTGACTTTCGTTGTGACACCATCCTACAAGGGTTTTGGACCAATTTTCTACTATCAGTCACATAATAATGGACATAACCTTTGATCAGATACTATACTCATAGCATATTTGTCAAGTCATCCACATTTGGTGTAGGTAACCATCCTTTTACTGGTATTCACCCACTTGACAAACAAAATGCCTCTACGGACCTTAATGGGGTTTCGCCTTTTTTGAACCTATAAAGCTTCAATAAGAGATCCTACTCCATTCACCTTAACAAGATAAATGGGATTTCTCTCTTAAAGATTTCACATTATCTGCAATTTTGATTCATGAGGTTGACAGATATGTTTGTGACAGTGAAAGGCCACCTTCTGTCAGGCCCTGTTGGTAATCTCTTGAGGTTTTACACTACACACGTTTGTAAGATGGGCACGACGATACAGCATTAAATCCATGTTTACAACAGCAGTGTGAGATAAACCATTTCTAAGTGGGACACCCTTCCTTTCTACATTTTTTTAAATTTTGCAATGTCACAAATATTGAGTGAATGTCTGGAAATAAGCTACCATACCTCATAAATGTCCTTGCTACATAGCATTTTTTATATAACTTTATTACAACTATTTGACATGTGCACATGCTAAGACATCCCTGCTAGATAGTCTGTTGTCCACAGAATCTTTAGGCTTTTTCACAGATTGTTTGCAACAGACTTTGGCTTTAAGTCACAATCTTAATCTGAAACATACCAGTGCATCCCACATCAGGTGCCCACAGCTTTTATGTTGGTCAAAAGGGAGAAGTGCTTGCATTCCAAATCTTAGTGATTGGTAGATGGTGCACTATAATACATACTTTCAACATGCACAGAGAAACTTGCCTTTAGAGCAGGCACTGTTTACCCACATTTGTACACACAGTAACTCTATGCAATATATGACTATGATGCTATTTGTGAAGACATCACCTTTCAACATTAATGGCAAACCACATAATCAACGGAGAGGAAATCCTTTATATTACTCCAGAATGTTTCCTCATGTCTAATAATACATATAAAGCTTTCTCTTGTCCACTGCAACACATTCAAATTGATTACAAATCAATATGTGCGCTAAAAAAGCAATATATTTTGTTAATATTGCAAAAGTGGATTTTGGCGCACACAGGGATATGGTCACACATAAAAACTAAACTGCATCCCTATTCCCTATTGCCGGATTCACCTGTCATGAACTCTCCATCAACCCCAACTCGAATGTACGTGGGCATTCAGGCTCTGAGACCTGGGCCTGAGGTTACCGATTGACACATTAGATGGGGCAGCACATAGCCAGCAAATAAGTGAGCAAACAGGAAACTGACCTCCTGTTCAGCGTTTGCTGCCCTCCCCAGCTCCCCTGGCTGCTGTTGCTGCTACTGCTGCTTCTGCCTTTGTTGGGATAAACTGAGAGTCTCCTGACTCTCAGTTTGAGGCCCTCCTCCACCCGCAGGCATGTCCCTGTACTTCATCCCTGGTGGTCTAGTGACCGTCACAAGTATTTCCTTTTCTTTTCTTTTTCTCTGTCGCTCTTTCACTTTTACGTTTTCTGCCTTTTTTTCTATCATCCCTCATTTTTCTCTATTTCTTTTTCCTTTCTCCCCTCTTTCCTCTGCCCCATGCTCCCCTCGCAAAGTACCTTTCCAGCCCTCCCGCCTCCCAGCTGACCGCTCCGCTCGCCCCCTCCCTTTCTCAAATGGGGGCCACAGCGCTGTGAGAGGGCAATTGCACTGGCCACACGAAGCGGGTGTGTCAAAGGCAAGCCTGTCTGCGCCACTCTGTGCCTGGACCACACCCAGGACCGGGAATCCTGGATCTCCATTAACCACCCCCTGGACTGCCTCTGTTCCGACTCTGAGACCCTCCTCCGCCTCAATACCGGACATCTCAACAACTGCTGCACCATCTCCCCGAAGGACACCCAAGGACCTTACACCTGCAGGAACTGCAACTTCAGCGCCAGCCTCAACAAACTGAAGGTACTCTCCTCACAAAAAGATACCAACACCCTCCATAACCCCATCAACTGCCTGCACCTGAACATCCGCTCCCTCCACAAACATGCCACCAAACTCTGGGACCTGATCGACACCACCTGACCGGACATTGCCTTCCTTACCACGAGCTGGACCAACCCCACCTCCCGTCCAGACATCGCCCAACAGTTACAGCATTCTAAGGAGGGACTGGCCCTCCTGTCTGGGTGGAGGACTCGCCATCGTACACAAGTCCTCATGACTTATCAAGGCCGTCCAAGAAGAACACTACACCACCATGGAACACCGTCACTTCCTCATTCACTCCAACCACAACTCCTCCATCTGCGTCACCCTGGTGTACAGGACACCCTGCCCCCACCCAGTTTAAAAAGACGACGTCATAGACATCGCTACCCCAGGCCTTTTCCACCTTGAGGACCGCACCGTCCCAAACACCGCTGCTTTACTCGACAAACTCAACATCCTCGGCCTCAGATAGTTGGTCTCCACACCCAAACATATCGCAGGACACACACTGAACCCCATCGTCACCTCAAGCAACCGGATCACCGTCAAGACCATCTCCACCCCTGACTGGACCGACCACCGCTGCACACACTTCACAATCACTGCACCCAGCAGCCGCACCCACACCTCCAGGACCCCCCACAGGAAATGAACGAAATCACCAATGAGCAACTCACCAAATCCCTCCCTCCTCCCTCTGACAACACCCACACAGCAGCGCTCAATTTCAATGCATGGATCACTGAATGCTCCAACACTCTAGCCCCTCTCCGGCTGACATCGGCCAAACGCGTACCTAGGAAAGCCAGCTGGTTCCCCACCAAACTCCAAGAATCAAAGAGTAGCCACAGACTTCTAGAGATTAAATGGAGGAATAGCCAAACCAACGAAGACCTCACCTCATTCAGAACCGCAACCGATGCCCACTGGTGAAAAATCAAGAACGCAAGGAAGAACGCACTCCTGGAGTGCATCGATGAGTTCACAGATCCCCCCTCCAAAGCCACCAGCATCCCCCCATCACAGGACCTCTGCGACAAACTTGCCTCCTTTTTCCACCACAAGAACCAGGACATTTACGACAGCTTCCTCTCAGAAAATCCTGGCACTGGAATCTGTGACGGACCCACCCCCCCAGAACTCACCCAGACCATCCACAGCTGGTCCACGCTCACCACAGATAAAAGTCAACATCATGAACAGCACCCACTCTGGAGCCCCCTCAACCCCCTGCCAGCACAAAATATAGATCAGAGCCAGCGCATCCATCGCCATGAGCTCCGTACACAGTCAACTGCTCCATCAGCACAGGCACCTTCCCAGAGGACTGGAAACACGCCAAAACATCCCCTCTCCTGAAGAAACGTTCGGCCGACCCACCAGAACTAAAGACAAAGCTATCAACGCAAAACTACGGAATTTTATTGAGGCCAACAAATCCATGGACAGCTCCCAGTCCGGCTTCCGCAGCAATCACAGCACAGAGACAGCACTCCTGGCAGCCACCAAAGAAATTTGATTGCTCCTAGATCGTGTCCACACCACAGCACTCATACCCCTCAACCTCTCATCAGCATTCAACACCGTCTCCCACAGCACTCTGCGCACCAGACTCCACGACATACAAATCCGCGGAAGAGCCCTTAAATGGATCCACGCCTTCTTCTCCAGGAGGTCGCAGAGGGTCAGACTCCCACCCTGCACTTCGAGACCCACAGGATTCAACTGCGGATTCCCTGAAGGATTTTCACTGAGTCCCACACTGTTCAATGTATACATGGCCCCTCTTGCTGCCATCGTCAGAAGCCGTGGTATGACCCTTGTGTCTTATGCTGATGACACACAACTCATCATTTCCCTCACCGAAGACCTGGACATGGCCAAAAGGAACTTTCACTCAGGAATGGAAGCCGTTGCCACCTGGATGAGAGAAAGCTGCCTCAAGCTCAGCTCCAACAAGACAGAGCTCATCATCTTCGGAAATACCACCTCAGTTTGGGATGACTCCTGGTGGCCCACATCCCTCAGTGCCCCCCTACACTGACCAAGCATGCCCACAACTTAGGAAACTTCCTCAACTACTCCTGATCCGTGACCCACCAGGTAAACTCTGTCCCCTCCTCCTGCAGGCACACACTCCACAAACTTCAGAAGATCTTCAGATGGATCCCAGCAGACTGTCACAGGATAGCCACTCACGCCTAAGTCACTATCAAGCTCGACTACGGCAATGCCCTCTACGCCAGCACCTCAACTAGGAACATCAAAAAACTTCAACTCATCCAGAACGCTGCTGCCAGACTCATTCTGGACCCCCCTCACGGAGAACACATCTGCCAACACCTGAGAACCCTCAACTGGCTACAGGTCGAGACGCGAATCATCTTCAACCTTCTCACCCACACATACTAGGCTATAAACAATACAGGACCAGCCTACCTGAACCACTGAATCTCCTTCCTCACCCCCACCAGATCCCTCTGCTCCGCTCAGATGGCCCTGGCCACTGTCCCTCGCATCTGCAAAACCACCACCGGAGGATGATCTTTCACCTACACTGCAGCAAAAAACCTAGAGCAACCTCCCTCTGTTCCTCAGACAAAGGCTCTGCTAACCAGAACCTCAGTGTTTATGCTCTCTCTACTTTCTAAAACTGTCACTGCAGGCTAGTGACTAATTTTACCAATTCTGATTGGCACACTGGAACACCCCTATGATTCCCAAGTATATGGTACCTCGGTACCCAGGGTATTGGTGTTCCAGGAGATCCCTATGGGCTGCAGCATTTCTTTTGCCACCCATAGGGAGCTCAGACAATTTTTACACAGAACTGCCACTGCAGCCTGAGTGAAATAACGTCCACGTTATTTCACAGCCATTTTACACTGCACTTGAGTAACTTATAAGTCACCTATATGTCTAACCCTCACTTAGTGAAGGTTAGGTGCAAAGTTACTTAGTGTGTGGGCACCCTGGCACTAGCCAAGGTGCCCCCACATTGTTGAGGGCAAATTTCCCGGACTTTGTGAGTGAGGGGACACCTTTACACGTGTGCACTACATATAGGTCAATACCTATATGTGGCGTCACCATGGCAATTCCGAACATGGCCATGTAACATGTCTAGGATCATGGAATTGTCACCCCCATGCCATTCTGGTATTGGGGGGACAATTCCATGCATCCCTGGGTCTCCAGCATAGAGCCTGGGTACTGTCAAACTAACTTTCTGGGGTCTCCACTGCAGCTACTGCTGCTGCCAACCCCTCAGACAGGTTTCTGCCCCGCTGGGGCCTGGGCAGCCTGGTCCCAGGAAGGCAGAACAAAGGATTTCCTCTGAGAGAGGATGTTACACCCTCTCCCTTTGGAAATAGGTGTAAAGGGCCTGGGAGTAGTAGCCTCTCCTGGCCTCTGGAAATGCTTTGAAAGACCCAGATGGTGCCCTCTCTGCATAAGCCAGTCTACACCAGTTCAGGGATCCCCCAGCCCTGCTCTGGCGTGAAACTGGACAAAGGAAAGGGGAGTGACCACTTCCCAGACCAGCACCTCCAAGGGGAGGTGCCCAGAGCTCCTCCAGTGTGTCCCAGACCTCTGCCATCTTGGATACAGAGGTGTGAGAGCACAATGGACAGCTCTGAGTGGCCAGTGCCAGCAGGTGACGTCAGAGACCCCTCCTGATAGGTGCTTACCTTTCTCAGCAGCCAATCCTCCTCTGTGGGCTATTTAGGGTCTCTCCTGTTGGCATCTCCCCAGATAACTAATGCAAGAGCTCACCAGAGTTCCTTTGCACTTCCCTCTTTGACTTCTGCCAAGGATCGATCGCTGACTGCTCCAGGACGCCTGCAAAACTGCAACAAAGTAGCACGACGACTACCAGCAACATTGTAGCGCCTCATCCTCCCAGCTTTCGTGACTGTTTCCTGGTGGTGAATGCTCTGAGGGCTGTCTGCCTTCACCCTGCACTGAAAGCCAAGAAGAAATCTCCTGTGGGTCGACGGAATCTTCCCTCTGCTAACACAGGCACCAAACGTCCGCATCACCGGTCCTCTGGGTCCCCTCTCATCCTGAGGAGCGTGGTCCCTGGAACAGAGGAGCTGGGTCCAAGTGTCTCCCACAGTCGAGTGGCCCCCCTGTCCAAATTTGATGGAGGTAAGCCCTTGCCTTCCCACTCAACACAGCAAACATGTGTACTGCGTGATTTTGCAGCTGCTTCGGTTTCTGTGCACTTTTCCAGGACTTCCTTTGTGCACAGCCTAGCCTGGTTCCCCAGCACTCCATCCTGCATTGCCCAACTCACTGAGTTGGATTCCGACGTCGTGGGACCCTCCTTTGTGACTCTGAGTCAACTGCTGTCCTCAGGTCTTCTAAGTACCTGTTCCTGTACTTCTGCGAGTGCTGCCTGCTTCTGTGCGGGCTCTCTGAGTTGCTGAGTGCTCCCTCTGTCTCCTACTCCAAGGGGTGACATCCTGATTCTTCCTGGGCCCCAGCAGCACCCAAAATCCTCAACCGTGACTCTTACAGTTAGCAAGGCTTGTTTGCGGTAATTCTGCGTGGAAACACTTCTGCAACCTCCAGCACTCCGTGGGACATCTTCTCACCAAAGGGGAATTCCTGGCACCATCTGTTGTTGTAGAATCTTTGGCTTCTTCCACCCGGAGGCAGCCCTTTTGCACCTTCATCAGGGGCTTAGTGGGTTCCTGCCCCCCCTGGACACTTGCGTGACTCTTGGACTTGGTCCCCTTGTTTTACAGGTCCTCAGGTCCAGGAATCCGTCTTCAGTGCTTTGGTAGCAGTTGTGGTTCTTGCAGAATCCCCCATCACAACTATACTGTCTTTCTGGGGTAGTAGGGTAAATTTACTCCTACTTTTCAGGGTCTTGGGGTGGGGTATTTTGGACACCCTCACTGTTTTCTCACAGCACTCCGTCCTGCATTGCCCAACTCGCTGAGATGGACTCTCACGGCGTGGGACCCTTCTTTGTAACTCTGAGTTGACCGATGTCCTCAGGTCTTCTAAGTGCCTGTTCCAGTACTTCTGCAGGTGCTGGCTGCTTCTGTGGGGTCTCTCTGAGTTGCTGAGCGCCTCCTCTGTCTCCTCCTCCAAGGGGCGACATCCTGGTTCTTCCCGGGCCCCAGCAGCACCCAAAATCCTTAATCGCGGCTCTTCCAGCTAGCAAGGCTTGTTTGTGGTATTTCTGCATGGAAACACTTCTGCACCCTCTAGCATGCCGTGGGACATCTTCTCTCCAAAGGGGAAGTTCCTGGAACCATCCATTGTTGCAGAATCTTTGGCTTCTTCCACCTGGAGGCAGCCCTTTTGCCCCTTCATCCGGGGTTTAGTGGTCTCCTGCCCCCCTGGACACTTGTGTGACTCTTGGACTTGGTCCCCTTCTTTTACAGGTCCTCAGGTCCAGGAATCCGTCTTCAGTGCTTTGGTAGCAGTTGTGGTTCTTGTAGAATCCCCTATCACGACTCTACTGTCTTTCTGGGGTAGTAGGGTAACTTTACTCCTACTTTTCAGGGTCTTGGGGTGGGGTATTTTGGACACCCTTACTGTTTTCCCACAGTCCCAGCGACCCTCTACAATCTCCCATAGACCTGGTGTCCATTCGTGATTCGCATTCCACTTTTGGTGTATATGGTTTGTGTTGCCCCTAGGCCTATGTCCACCTATTGCATCCTATTGTGATTCTTCATTGTTTGCACTACTTTTCTTACTGTTACTTACCTGTTTTGGGTTTGTGTACATATAATTTGTGTATATTACTTACCTCCTAAGTGAGGGTATCCTCTGAGATATTTTTGGCATATTGTCACTAAAATAAAGTGCCTTTATTTTTAGTAACTTTGAGTATTGTGTTTCCTTATGATATTGTGCTATATGATATAAGTGCTATAGTAGGAGCTCTGCATGTCTCCTAGTTCAGCCTAAGCTGCTTTGCCATAGCTACCTCTATCAGCCTAAGCTGCTAGAAACACCTCTATTCTACTAATAAGGGATAACTGGACCTGGCACAGGGTGTACGTACCACAAGGTACCCACTATAAGCCAGGCCAGCCTCCTACATTGCCTATTTCATGTGTCCGAACTGAGTAAGTGCAAGATTTACCACAGAAGTTACCCTTTTTTTATAGCACGTTAGGAAAGGTGAATGTTGTTTGTTTTTGTTTGCTTGGACCGCTGGGCGTGACACAGATGGTATGCTTGTCCCCTGGGTGTGACACAGGGTTGAAACTCACTCGCTAGAACCTCTGGGAGAAACACACTTGATATGCTTGTCCCCTGGGTGTTATATAGGGTTGAGACTCGTTCGCTTGAACCTCTGGGTGTGACACTGAGGGTACGCTTGTTCCCTGGGTGTGATACAGGGATTGAAGCCTTACCACTTGAACTGCTAGTTGTGACACAATTGGTACACAAAGGCCCGTGTGTGATATAAGGCATGCACCTCAATCTTATTTTTTTGGTCTTAAAGGGCTTCCTCAATGCTATCGGTTTCCTAACACTGTTGGTAGCTGATATAAATTATAGGGGTTGTTCACTTATACTGCTAGGCATGACACAGATGTACGCATGACCCCTGGGGTAATATAGGGTGTGGTTCGAATGTTTTCGAAAAAGATTTGGATCTAGGAAATTAGGTGTAGATTGTGTTTGGCAATGAAGGTCATGTGTTTGTTGAGTTATTCCTTTTTCCGAGCATAAATCATTATCTTTGTCCCGGAGCTGATATTGACAGACTATTAGGCACACTTAGGTGGTCATTATGAACATGGCCGGAAGCACCGCTCCGCTGGCGGAAACTACCGCCAACAGGCTGGCAGTCTGGAACGCCAAATAATGAAGCACATAAAAAACAAGTAGCAGTAAATTCACACACCCCCAGCAGTGAAATGGGAAGGAGGACGGAGGAGGCTGCCCACAGGCTGACAAAAAAGCCCTATCCGCCCATCAAATAATGAAGCACAAGACCACTGTCTTGGGAGAAGTGGGGGTTGACACAGTGGGACAAGACATGATGCCAATGTATATGGATGTTGTCTGGGTGTCTGCAGGTCTGGTGAAAGTGCTGCATGTGTCAGTCAATGTAGTTGTGGTGAGTGCAGGGGTGGTGTCTGGGGTGGATGACTGGATGTCAGATGTTGTGTGACTGCAAGAATGGGGCCAGAGACAGTGATTGAGGGTGCAATGCTTGTGGGTGTGCATGGTGAGGAAACGGACAGGGAGAGGAAAGAGGTGGACACATTGGGGGAAGTGGATGTTGTTGTGTGTGCCTTTGTATGTTGGATGTGTGTATGCCTGTGGTGGGAAGTGTGGTGCTTGTATTTGTCTGTGTGCTTCTTGTGTGTTGAGGTGTGTGAATGGCTGTCTGAATGTGTGGTTGGGATGGGTGAAGGGAATGGGGTGCTGGAAGGGGTAGAGGTTGTGGGAGGGGGGCAGAAAGACCAGGGACACTGGCTGCCGTCAAAGAGTAGGCCAGAGCCTGAAAAGATCTCTGTAGGCCAGACATGGCACTGTTAATGCCTTCCAGGTATATATTGCATTGCTGCATCTGGGATGTTAGCTCCTGTTCGGCATTCATGATGGTCGTCTGCCTTACAGAGATGGTCCACAGGAGGTCAATAGCGTTCCTCCGCGAGGGAAGCAAGGCTGAGTGGGGCAGGGGATGAGTTGCCTGGGGCGAAGGAGCCACCCATCCTTCTGGGTGAGCGGGCATGGGCAACTGGGTGGGGAGCAACTGGGAGGGCGGAGATGGCATGGGGTGGCGGAAGATGTTAAAGAATGGGTGGGCCCACTAGGGTCCGCACCACCAGGGAGCTGCCATCGGAGGAGGTATCAGAGTCACTACCGCCAGTGGTAGTTGCCTCCCACGTGGTACTCCCCTCACCCTTCAACCCACTGGTCGCCTAGGGCTCCGCCGACTCTGCCTCCTTGGAACCGTGGGCCACTACATCCCCACTTGCCGGTGTGGTACTGAAAATTCTGGACCCGTGTTATAAACATCGTCGTATCACAACGATTTTGGTATCAGCAGACCGAGAATGATTAGAATAGTATGCACAAGCATTGTATTCATATTCGGGTGACGAAATCACCCGAATATCAGAGTTTCCGTCCCGAACGCTCGTGTTTCATTTAAACGACAGCCATTTTGTGATTGCCTTAACATAGGCCAATGTCTAATGCTGAAAACGAGTCTGAAGGACACGTACATCTTTGCTGACTCCTCTGTGACCTGGGCAAGCTGACTCCACTGCCTGAAGCCAAACCTGTTCGGCCAGTTTCTTTCCCAGTGGCCGAATGAGATTAGTATCAAGGGTCAACACATCATAAAACCTTTCATCACACACAAACCATGCCTAATCTTACACACACCTGTCCCTGTTTCTTTCTTTATGACTTGCTTTACAAGGAGGAGGTGCCTGTTTATATTGGGGGTCCGTTGATATCTGATGAAAGTACTGAGCCTTTCCGGGTAATTGATTGAGGGCTGGACAAACTGAAATATGGGCTTGTCATCATAACCCTGCTATTTCTTTGTAGTGAAAATATGTGAATGGTCAACTGTAAAATAAGGAATGTTTGCCCAAAGCATAATATTTTGTATAAAAGAGAAGGTTAGCTTTGCAAGAGGAGCAGTCTCCTGAGAATATACACCGTGTTGTACTTCTAGGATACCTGTTACTGGCTGCAGCCAATAAACAAGATCTTTGACTTCACCAAGAAGACTCTGTGTTTCTGTAGTCTGAAACAGGAAGGACTCGAAGTCTTAGGGTGTGTTCCCTGGCACCACTGGGTTCTGAAAAACCCAGTACATCAGTTGGCGCCCAACGTGGGGCGATTTCAGCAGTACCAGTCCAAGCCAGAGGTTCGTGAGGAGCTTTGTGTGAAAATTCTGGAGGGAGGCCGCCACTTCATCGACCCCTGTATGTCGACGTGGTCCGAAAGTCTTTGCTGCGAAGTTCCCCGCTTCCCGACGGCTACGAAGGACTGCTGCCCTGACTATCGCCCTGTTTTGGACCCTTGATGATTTGGTAGAGCGAAACGATAAACGAGTCTTCTGGTGACGTCATCGATACCTCAGTTAAGTATAAGTGGAGCGTCTCCCAGTCCTTAGTTTGGTTCTTAGTTTGGTATCCCCTTGGGATCTTTGATTTGGAACTTGCAAGTACCAAAGCAGAGGGATTCGTGTATTCACGAGACTATCGTATTCGATAATCCTTTGAAGTTTGAAGCTAGACTAGAGAGCGAAGATGCCTGGTCTTAGCAGACATGGAAATTTGTTTTGTCTTGGTTATAATAGGGATTCCCGATTGGAGGACTCGTGTCCGGTTCCTCCGATTGGAACTCCAACCTATGAACTATATGTGAAACATGGCATAGGCCCCCTCACATATAATGAAGTATGGATCCGATACACCAGGAAAGATGGTGTTTTAAAATGGCCCCAATATGGTAGTTTTGACACAGAGATTCTAAATAATCTGGAGGTAAAACTTTTTAAGAAGAAAGCCCGGCCGGCGATGTTTGACTCTTTCCGCCTATGGCGTAAGGAAGCCAAACAGAAGGAAATTAAATTAGCAAAGAGAAATAAGAGGGAAGAGGGTATCTCGATAATGCAAGCTGCCATGCAGTTTAAAGATGATGAAGAAGAACAGATGAATGAGCAGTTGCACAGGCAACGTAAATTGGTGACCGATAAATGTTATCCAGTTTTTCCGCTTCTTCAGCAAGATGCAGCAAAAGAACGTGAGAAAGATCCTTTAATGTCACACTTGTTGAGTTCGCCACCCCCTTATGCGCAGAATGCTTCAGCACCCCCGCAACCTTTAGCTGTGCAACCTCCGGTTATTGTGCCTCAGGTTCTTCCACAGCCGCCAGCTCCTCTTCAGTTGACTCCTACTACTATGGTGCAGCCCCTTCAAGGGTCGCCGACTTCGCTACCTGCTTCATCTGTACCTACTACGACTTTATGTACTACATCGACTGCCTCTGCTGGTGTTCTTCCTGATACTGCCTCTGCGTCTGCCTCTGCATCTGCCTTGCCTCCCTCTGTTTTTCCTCCTGTTCTTTTATCAACTTCTCCTTCTGTCTGACAGAGAATGACAGATACTGTTGCCAGCTTTTTATTTCCTCTCTTTGGGTCGTCTGGTGTGACCCCAGATTCGGAGCGTAAGCAGTCGGGTAGTCAACTGCCTAATTCTCAAGAGAGAGAAATGTTTGACCGTATGGCGCGTAAATGGGTTGTTTACCCTTTAAGATACGATGTAGAGTCTGTTATGGATGTCTTCTGTCAATGGGGAGCACCGAAACAAAGATACATTTTTGAGAAAATGTGTGCTTTCCTTTGTGAGGAATTGGAGGATAATGGTTTGGAAACAAATCCGCCTGATTTGTGCCGTGTACGGTTTGAGTTTGAAAAGGGCACGATTGTGGGTCCCGATGTTGAGAAAGCAGTTGCGACGTTGTTGTCCTTTAGGAATAAGGATCCTTCTCAGTCATTGTTCGAACATGACTCCTCTGTTAAAAAAAAGGTGCGACAGTACCCAATGGGAGAAGTCCCTCCGGTATGGAAGGACGCCATTGCGGCTGATGTTGCTAATCAAATTGATGCTGTCCCAGCTCATTTTCAGCGTGTTTGGGTACATGTTCCGTGGAAGCGAGCTGAAGTTTTAGCCCTTAAGTAGACTTTGCCTGATCCCCGTAAAAACCCTGCAGGGTATTATAAGGAATTATCACAGACTGCAGACTCATGCATTATGAATTTAGCCGACATAGACATGTTATTTGGGAATGTTGTTCCACAGCCTTTGTGGGGATTGATTCGCCATACAGATCATGCGCAAGAGTTAGGTGACTCATGGGCTAATATTAGTGCTGCAAATGATAGACAAGTTGGTGGTGCCAAGCCTGAGCCTTTGGTAGCAGAACTGCCTGCTAGGATCATTACTTACATGAAGACTTTAATGCCTGCGATGCGTGTGAATTGGGATAAATTGTCTGCGTGTAAGCAGAAGAAAGATGAAACAGTGTCTGATTTTTTCACCAGGTTTGAGGAAACGTTTATCGACCACAGTGGTCAAGATATGAGTACAGAAGGTGGTCAACGGTTGTTCGTCGACAAATTTGTGCACAATTTGTTTGCCGAGCTGTGTAAGAAATTGAAGGATTCAGAGAGTTCTTGGGCCGTTTCTTCTTCAGCACAAATATTGGCTACTGCACAGTACTACGAAAATAGGGATAAAGATGAGAAGGATAGAGCAGACAAGAAAACTAAAGAATTAAAAACGAAGGTTCTTTTACAACAGGCGTATCTGCCACGTGGTGGTCAGAGTAACTATCAGCAACCTCAACAGTTCCAGAGAAACTCGCAAAGGTTCGAGTTTTCTCAACCACGTGTTCCTGTAGGTCCCAATCAGTGTTCATATTGTAAAGAAGAGGGTAATTTCAAGTATAGTTGTCCTATTTTGTTACAGCGTACGAATGGTGCTTCTGGCGCAAGAGGTCAAGGTGTTCAACAAGCTCCTAGAGGTAGAGGACGTGGAAGTTTCCCCAAGAACACGCGTTCCTTTCCATCTCAAAACTCAATGAATAGTTTTGACCAGCAACATAACGCGTCTGGTAGGACGGCTCAGTACTATGCTGACGACTACTATGCAGAAGATGAGAATCTGGAAGGTAATAATTGCTAGGACAGCCATAGACGAAGAGAGGGAGTTTTTTTAGTTCCAGTGGATCAGAATGGACCTTATGTTAAGGTGATTACATCAGGTGTGTCAGAGCCTTTTATGTTGGATACTGGTGCTACAAAGAGTTTGATTATGCACTCAAAACTCCCTGGCTCACCTTTGTCTGGCGAGATGAATGTTTCAGTAGGTTTTTCTGGCGCCCCGGTTAGGAACCCGATTTCTAGTCCTATGTCCCTTTCTGTTGGACCTTGTGAATTGGAAGCACCCCTTATTCTGACGACAGGTTGTGGTGAAAACTTGTTAGGATTGGATTTGTTGAAAAGATTGTATGCAACATTATATTGTTCTCCTTCGGGAGTACAACTTACACTGGGTAGGAAAATGGTCTCTCCAATGTATTTGTCGAAGGATAAACTTCTGACCGAATTGTCGTTTCTTCCTGATACCATTTGGGCTACTGGTCCTAATGATGTGGGTCTTTTGGAAATACCGCCTTATGTTCTGACATTGAAAGCCAACGTTAAATTACCACGCATTCAACAATACAAGATCTCTAGTGAAGGTGAAAAGGCGTTGCTAGCGATCATTTATTATTTAATTGAGAAAGATGTAATTGAAGAGACAAGAGGCAACGTTTGTAAGCGTCCTGTTCTGCCTGTTTTGAAACGTACTGACCCATCTAAGCCACCAGTTTACAGGCTCGTGATTGATCTTAGAGAGGTAAATAAAATAGTTGTGACACAGTTTCCAGTTGTTCCTAATATCACTGCCCTATTGACTATAATTCCAGCTTCCGCCACCTGGTTCTCGGTGATTGACTTAAAGAATGCTTTCTTGAGCATCCCGATTGCAGAGGAGAGCAGGGATATTTTTGGCTTCAGTTTAGGAGGCCGAAGTTTCCGCTTCAAACGCGCTCCACAAGGCTACTGTGAAAGTCCATCAATATATAGTCAGGCTTTAAAAACACAGCTTGATGCGCTTGTTTTACCTGACGGCGCTACCCTTATTCAGTACGTCAATGATTTGCTAGTCGCTACAGATACTGAAGAGATTTGTAAAGAAGCCACCTTGTCGTTGTTGCGTCATTTATCTGATTTACATCACAAAGTGTCCCTTTCAAAACTGCAATATTGTCGACAAGAAGTGACCTACTTAGGTCATCTCTTATCGAAGGAGGGAAGGAAACTGACCTCAGAAAGAATTCAGGCAATTGCAAAATTGAGTGTGCCAAGGACACAGAGAGAAGTACGTGCTTTCTTGGGCATTACATCATACTGCAGACAATGGATACCGAATTTTTCTTTGCTGGCCAAACCTTTGGTAGCATTGACCTATAAAGATACACCGAACCCCGTTCCGTGGTCTGAAGATTGTCAGAAAATTTTTCCGAATTGCGTAATGCATTGTGTTCGGCTCCTGTGTTGGGTACCCCCGACTACAGTAAGCCCTTTACACTGTATGTCCATGAGAAAGAGGGTTGTGCATTGTCAGTGCTGACGCAGTCTTTTGGAGACAAGCAGCGCCCATGCGCATATTTTTCGTCAACTTTGGATCCGGTAGCTAAAGCATTGCTGAGTTGCTTGAGAGCCACAGCGGCCGCAGCTGTTTCTATTCGACAGTCTGCTGGGTTAGTGATGAATAATATGTTGATTGTGATGGTTCCACATGCAGTGGACACGTTGTTAAACAGGACCAAGACACAGCATTTAACTAGTGCTCGATTGTCAGGTTACGAGTTGACACTGTTAGCGAGTCATGTGCACATAAAGAGGTGCAATACGTTGAATCCAGCCACGTTATTGCCGATTTCAGTAGAGACAGATGATGTTGAACAACATGATTGTTTTCTTAGGACAGAAGAAGAAACGAAAGGGAGAGTAGATCTTAAAGATACTCCTCTTGTAAAGTGTGATGGTACCTTATGGGTGGATGGTTCATGCTTCAAGCTTCCGAATGGTGATACGACTGCAGCATATGCTGTCACAACTTTGCATACGATTGTTGAAGCTGTACGTATACCACATAATTCAGCTCAAGCAGCAGAGCTGATTGCACTTACGAGAGCGTGTGTGTTATCGAAAGGAATGAAAGTGACCATATATACCGACAGCCAGTATGCGTTTGGTGTGGCCCATAGTTTTGGACGATTGTGGAAAGAACGTGGGTTCCTGACTTCGCATGGAGCTAAAATTCAGCATGGTCAGTTGGTGAATGAGCTTCTTGAGTCACTGACCTTGCCATTACAAGTTGCGATTGTGAAATGCAGTGCACACAAGAAGGTTACTGATGATGTCGGTCATGGCAATGCATTTGCTGACGAAATCGCAAAAGAAACAGCAAAAGATGTGATGAATCGAATGTATGTTGCAGGCCTCGCAAGATGGGTTGGTGACGTTGGAATTTGTGAAGATACGATAGAGGGTGTGAAGTCTCTTCAAGCTGAAGCTTCAGAGAAAGAGTTGAGTGTGTGGAAAGAAAGTACGGGTAAATTGGATGAAAATGGTTGTTGGATTGACTTGTCAGAACATCAGCGATGGTTGTTACCCGATGCGTATGTGCTTTCAGTGGTGACAATGGCTCATGGAATGGCCCATATCAGTGTGAAAGGGATTTGTAAGTTGTTGGCTCCAGTATGGCAAAATGCTGGAATTCCTAAATGTGCAGAGAATGTGGTCAAGAATTGCATGGTGTGTCGGAAATACAATCCTGGTAGGGGAACCCCAACTCCAGCTGGTCATTTTGCGCCTCCAACGTATCCGTTCGAGGTTTTGCAGCTAGATTTCATCCACATGGAAAGGTGCAACAATCTGAAATACGTACTCGTTGTTGTTTGTGCTTTTTCAAGATGGGTAGAAGCATATCCCTTAAAAGACAACACTGCCTTATCCACAGCTAAAGCCCTTGCCAAAGAATTCTTCCCTAGGTTTGGAATGCCGAGAATGGTCTGGAGTGATAATAGGAGTGAATTTGTGGGTCGAGTGATGAAAAAAGTATGTGAGGGGCTAGGTATCCAGCAAAAATTCCACGCTGCAAATCACCCCCAATCAGCTGGACTAGTAAAGTGCTATAATGGTACGCTAAAACTGAAGTTGGCAAAGATACAAGCGAGCTCTGCTCTTAAATGGCCTGACGCTCTGCCTTTAGCACTCCTATCAACAAGAATGACTGTGCATTCACGAGTGGGACTTAGGGCCAGATGTAGCAAAGGATTTGCGCCTCCCAAACGGCGAAAATCGCCGTTTGCGAGGCGCAAATGCCTCTTTGCTATGCAGAAGTGCATTTTGCGAGTCGGAACCGACTTGCAAAATGCATTTCCGACTCGCAAATAGGAAGGGGTGTTCCCTTCCTATTTGCGAGTCTGAGTGGTATGCAATACCATTTGCGACCGCATACGCGGTCGCAAATCGTATCGCAGTTACCATCCACTTCAAGTGGATGGTAACCCACTCGCAAATTGGAAGGGGTCCCCATGGGACCCCTTCCACTTTGTGAATGGACCCACAAATATGTTTCCAGGGCAGGGAGTGGTCCCAGGGACCACTCCCTGCCCTGAAAAAAACCCTAAACTAAAGGTTTCGTTTTTTTTTAAGTGCATCTCGTTTTCCTTTTAGGAAAACGGGCTACACTTAAAAAAAAAAACTGCTTTATTTAAAGCAGTCACGAACACGGAGGTCTGCTGACTACAGCAGGCCTCCATGTTTGCGAGTGCCTATACTCGCTATGGGGCCGCAATTTGCGACCCACCTCATGAATATTCATGAGGTGGGTCGTTGCGACCCCATAGCGAGTTGCAGTCGGTGTCTGAGACACCGTACTGCATACCAATTTGCGAGGTGCAAATTGCGAGTCGCATGGACTCGCACTTTGCACCTCGCAAATTTCTACGTTGCTACATCTGGCCCCAAGTCCCTATGAAATTGTGTTCGGCCGCCCGGCCAACATATGGGGAGTGCCAAGACCAACAAAATTCAGTGAGATCGAACACCCTGTACTGCTTGATTATTTGTATGAATTGACGGCTAAATTGCGTGTTCTACACCAACAGGTTCACGATACTCTGCCTCTGGTCTCTGAAGCTCCAGGACATCTTAGCGATCCTGGATCATGGGTGCTGGTCAAGAACTTCCAGCGGACAAAGAATGACCAGCCCCGTTGGACCGGCCCCTACCTCGTTCTTCTCTCAACAAGATCAGCTGTTCGAGTGGAAGGGAAAAAGAACTGGATCCACGGCGTACACTGCAAGAGGGTCCCTTTCCCTCTACCATCTGACCGGTGGGACCAGGAGGGGATCGCTGACTCTGAGACTGAGACTGTGCCTCATTTTTTGCCATTTAGCGATGCACGTGTAAGAGGAACAATTTCTGAACGAGAAAGTGACAATAATTTGCAAGAAGCTGTGCTACCGTCAATTCGATTGAACACTACAGAGCCTGAACTCTTGTTCCAGAACCAGACAGTACCTGGAAAAAGCTGTTATAATTTGAGACCAAGAACTAAGGACAAATAATTTTTTTCCCGTTCCTTTGCTATTTTTTTTTTTGGAAAGTGCGGCTCTCTCATCTGAGAAACTTTCTTATTTTTGTTTTTTTTTCTTTTCGAACCGCCATCCGGGTTCAGCTGTAGGGTCGTGGTTGCCCAAGTCTTTGGAGTGCAGCTGAAGATGTTAGGTCGACAGTTCTGGTCGGTCTAAGGGAGTTGCCCTGGACTGACAGAAGCATTCCCTAGCATAGAACACCCTACCACCGCGAGCAGCAATTAGAGAGGATGGAGTTTTTCAAGAATGAGAGACCTGCCAGACAGATGGACTTTAAAGCCAGAATGTGTATAATAATGACAAAGAAACGATTTTTGATATTATGTATTTTCATGTTGCTTAGTGTAATGAAGTTTTTAATAGGATATGTTTTATTCTCTTTTCAATTGACATTTGCACCCATTACACAGCCCATACCTCCTTCTACTGTTTCCTCGCATTCTTTTCACCCCCTGCCTGAACACGAGTCTTCCAGAAGATTAGAATTTGTCAACAATTCATTCATTCAGCTTCTACACCAACACCAATTAGTAGTGAACACAACTAACTGTTGGGTGTGTGATCTTATGCCTCATACTACTGATAAAGGTATCCCTTATCTGGTCCTGCCTTTCAGCCATAATGGTTCTGTATGGGCATATAGAACGGTGTTCATATACGCGTATGAAGCCAACCCCCTACGTTCTGTGAAAGATAATCCTAAGAATAGTGCTCTAGCTAAGGGTATAGTAGATATGATTAGGGAAGATATTTCCTATGAGACTATCCCGAGAGATGAGACACTAGCATATATTGGATGGAACATAACAGGAAATGGAGTTACTCTGAGTGGGAACCAGCGAGCAAAGAGAACCTCCCCGATTTGGATTGTACCCCATCAGGGTCACCTATGTCTGCAAGGTAATGGCAAGAATCCCAGAGCTCAGTTAGGGAAAAGTATCTGCACTGAAACATATGTTTTTGCGTCTCAGACTTCTCCTTCGTTCTTAGCAGCTAAGGGTACCTATTTCATCTGCCATAATAGAGCCTATACATGGTTGCCCCCTGACTTCTCAGGCACATGTTTTGTTTCGTTCCTGTTACCTCCCACCTACACGGCCGCGGCAGATTACCATAAGACAAGGATAGTTAGAGGTGTCATACGTAAAGAAGACACTACAGGACAAGAATTTGGAGATTTCGTAAAGGGTTTTCTGCCGTTTTGGGGTCCTATGGTTAACAGCAGGAACATAAGGCAATTGACAAGGGTGGTTGAATCCACGGTAGTTGAAACCGCCGGTGCCCTTGGTAATTTGACTGCTGAGCTCCAGTCGGATCGCCTTATGACTCTTCAGAACAGGGTTGCATTAGACGTCATACTTGCAGACCGGGGTGGGGTATGTAAAGTGATCCAATCAAGTTGCTGTGTTTTCATCCCAGATAACGTTCCAACAGTCTACCAGGCCATTTCCAAACTGCATAAGATCTCTGAGTCTATTCACGTGGATAAAGGAGATTGGTCATTGATGGGGTGGTTCTGGGAGCTGATATCCGCCTGGGGATAGAAGACTCTGGTAGTCATTGGAATGATCTTAGCCATTATTTTCCTGTTCTGTCTGTGTGTACAGTGTGCTCCTGCAGTATGTGGCCTCTGTGCTACATCGTGTGTAAGGAAACCTGTATCAAGGGACGAGCTAGGTAATAGGATGATGCTACAGCAACATCTCAACGACCTTATGAATATAGACCTGGACTCAGATTAGCGTGAGTATAGGTTATTGCCTATGTAAGGGCAAAAGGAGGGTCTGTGGTACTGAAAATTCTGGACCCGTGTTATAAACATCGTCGTATCACAACGATTTTGGTATCAGCAGACCGAGAATTATTAGAATAGTATGCACAAGCATTGTATTCATATTCGGGTGACGAAATCACCCGACTATCAGAGTTTCCGTCCTGAACCCTCGTGTTCCATTTAAACGACAGCCATTTTGTGATTGCCCTCACATAGGCCAATGTCTAATGCTGAAAACGAGTCTGAAGGACACGTACATCTTTGCTGACTCCTCTGTGACCTGGGCAAGCTGACTCCACTGCCTGAAGCCAAACCTGTTCGGCCAGTTTCTTTCCCAGTGGCCGAATGAGATTAGTATCAAGGGTCAACACATCATAAAACCTTTCATCACACACAAACCATGCCTAATCTTACACACACCTGTCCCTGTTTCTTTCTTTATGACTTGCTTTACAAGGAGGAGGTGCCTGTTTATATTGGGGGTCCGTTGATATTTGATGAAAGTACTGAGCCTTGCCGGGTAATTGATTGAGGGCTGGACAAACTGAAATATGGGCTTGTCATCATAACCCTGCTATTTCTTTGTAGTGAAAATGTGTGAATGGTCAACTGTAAAATAAGGGATGTTTGCCCAAAGCATAATATTTTGTATAAAAGAGAAGGTTAGCTTTGCAAGAGGAGCAGTCTCCTGAGAATATACACCGTGTTGTACTTCTAGGATACCTGTTACTGGCTGCAGCCAATAAACAAGATCTTTGACTTCACCAAGAAGACTCTGTGTTTCTGTAGTCTGAAACAGGAAGGACTCGAAGTCTTAGGGAGTGTTCCCTGGCACCACTGGGTTCTGAAAAACCCAGTACTTCACCGGTGCCACTGCTCCCTCACCAGATGATGCTGATGTATATAAAGAAAACAAGAGCGCTCTGGAGGGAGACAAAACATGAGAGAAATCTGTAAATACCAGAATGAATGTACATACTTGGTGCACACACAACCACAACCAGCTCACACACCTACACGCAGCACCTACAACAATAGTCATGACTATGCCCCTGACTAGTGGCCACTACCCCAGGATACAACTAATTTCCCACGTGAAATACAGATCTGATGACTGTGTGGACTACTGTAGGAGGCTGGCCTGGCTTATAATGGGTACCTCATGGTACTTACACCTTGAGCCAGGTCCAGTTATCCATTATTAGTAGATTAGTAGTGTTCTAGCAGCTTAGGCTGATAGAGGTAGCTATAGCAGAGCAGCTTAGACTGAACTAGGAGACATGAAAAGATCCTACTATACCACTTATATCATATAGGTACTATCTCATAAGAAAGACAATACTCAGAGTTACTAAAAATAAAGGTACTTTATTTTAGTGACAATGTGCCAAACATATCTCAGAGGATATACTCCCTTAGGAGGTAAGTAAAATACACAAAATATACACACAAACCAAGATCAGGTAAGTAAACAGTTAGAAAAGTAGAGCAAACACTGTAGAATACAATAGGATGCAATAGGCCTAGGGGCAACACAAACCATATACTAAGAAAGTGGAATGCAAACCACTTAGAGACCCCAGGCCTAGTGTAGTGTGTAGAGGGTCACTGGGAGTGTAGGAAAACACCAAGGGTGTCCAAGATCCCCAACCCCAAGACCCAGAAAAGTAGGAGTAAAGTTACCCTACTTCCCCAGAAACACACTAAAGTCGTGATAGGAGATTCTGCAAAGACCACAACTGACTGCAAAGCACTGAAGACGGATTCCTGGACCTGAGGACCTGTAATGGAAGGGGACCAAGTCCAAGAGTCACAAAAGTGTCCTGGGGGCAGGAGCCCACTAAACCCCGGATGAAGGTGCAAAATGGCTGCCTCTGGGTGGAAGGAGCGGAAGATTCTGCAACAACTGAAGATGCCAGGAACTTCTTCTTTGCACAGAAGATGTCCCACGGCGTGCTGAAGAATGCAGAGTTGTTTTCACACAGAAAGGCCACAAACAAGCCTTGCTAGCTGCAAAGGTTGCGGTTGAAGAAAATGGGTGCTGCCTGGGACCAGGAAGGACCAGAAGGTCGCTCCTTGGAGGAGACAGAGGGGGCACTCAGCAACATAGAGAGCCCATGCAGCAGCAGGCAGCACCTGCAGACTCACTTGAACATGGGTTCAAGGAAACTGAGCACGGCTGTCATCTCAACACCACAAAGGAGGGTCCCACGAAGCCAGTGGTAAACTCAGCTAGTTGAGCAATGCAGGACGGAGTGCAGGCTACCTGGGCTGTGCTGTGCACAAAGGATTCCTTGCAAAAGTGCACAGAAGCCCTAGCAGCTGCAGTTCACGCAGTACACAGGATTACTGTCTGGCGTGGGGAGGCAAGGACTTACCTCCACCAAATTTGAACAGATGGACCAATGGACTGCCGGGGTCACTTGGATTCAGCTCCTGTGTTTCAGGGACCATGCTCATCAAGATGAGAGGGGACCCAGAGGACCGGTGATGCAGACGTTTGGTGCCTGCATTAGCAGGGGGAAGAATACATCGACCCACAGGAGATTTCTTCTTGGCTTCCAGTGCAGGGTGAAGGCAGACAGCCCTCAGAGCATGCACCACCAGAAAACAGTTGAGAAAGCCAGCAGGATTAGGTGCTACAATGTTGCTGGTAGTCTTCTTGCTTCAGTGTTTTGCTGGTGCTTGTGGTTCTTGCAGAATCCCCTATCATGACTATTGTGTCTTTCTGGGTACTAGGGTAACTTTACTCCTACTTTTCAGGGTCTTGGGGTGGGGTATTTTGGACACCCTTACTGTTTTCTCACAGTGCCAGTGACCCTCTACAATCTCCCATAGGTCTGGGGTCCATTTGTGATTCACATTCCACTTGTGGAGTATATGGTTTGTGTTGCCCCTAGACCTATGTCTACCTATTGCATCCTATTGTGATTCTACATTGTTTGCACTACTTTTCTTACTGTTACTTACCTGTTTTGGGTTTGTGTACATATAACTTGTGTATATTACTTATCTCCTAAGTGAGGGTATTCTCTGAGATACTTTTGGCATATTGTCACTAAAATGAAGTCCCTTCATTTTTAGTAACTCCGAGTATTGTGTTCTCTTATGATATTGTGTTACATGATATAAGTGGTATGGTAGGAGATTTGCATGTCTCCTAGTTCAGTCTAAGCTGCTTTGCCATAGCTACCTTCTATCAGCATAAGCTGCTAGAAACACCTCTATTCCACTAATCAGGGATAACTGGACCTGGCACAGGGTGTAAGTACCACAAGGTACCCACTGTAAGCCAGGCCAGTGCCCTACAGTCCGCCACGGTGATTTGTGCATCTTTATTTGGTGGGCGGAGGATTTGTCTGCTTGGTGGTGGCGGCGTGAGGTGTAAAGCCTTTCTGCCATCATGGGCCCTGGCGATGGCTGGAGGTTACAGGATTTTTGGAGGTTTCTGATTTTGGCATCACTATATGGTGCTGTTCACCACCACTGACGGTCTTCTGTTCACTGTCACCACAGCGGTCGGCGGTGATTGCCGCCATGTTCATAATGAGGGCCTTAGTCCAGTGTATTGTGCAGAGCTTACCCTGGTCACAGGATAGCATGCAATCGGAGGGGGCTAAGGTGTTTTTTGAAAAATTCATCATTTTTTCTGTCAGTTTTCTTTCTGTTTATAAAAATTTATGAAAACTGATGTATCTTCGATATGCTGGTAAATTAATGCAACTCAATTTTGTCTTGAATGTTGTGCTTGTTGATGACTCATGTGCTATATGAAGGTGTTGCTGTTTCTCTCAATCGCTATTATATGCTAAAGTAAAGTTTGCTATTTGATGCCCAATGTCATGATGTTTGACTTAACAATTGCTCTGTCTTCCAGGTTATGATCCTTCATATGTATTGCTGTTTTGCTATTTGTGTTTGTGAAATGTTCATGTTGATGCATCTGTAAATAACTCTAAGCTCATGACACCGTAGTTTGAACTAACAATCCTGTGTATATATTTCCCCACTACCAGAATAGCTTTAACAATCCCAGTGTATACATTTCCCCGTTACCAGAGTAAAACTTAAGATACCCTAAAACCAGGAAAATATAGACGCGTACAACTTAAGATTCCCTAAAATCAGAAAAGCTAGAAGTGTATCTGTCCCCTGAAAAAATGCTTGACTTATCATGGAATTGCCACTAAAACATGTGGAAGCCAGATTCCCCACACAGGTAAAAAACCTTAGCAAGTTTTAACATGAATGGCATGCACACACTAAGGCACACATGTTTCCTTCGCCAAAGGAGGGAACCGTTTACACTAATATAATTGAAAACATGAGGACACACATCCAGACCAAGTATGTAGGGCAAAAGAAGGACAGAAGAGAAGCACTGCTAGAATTGTGGGCCATCTTCGAGGAGACCCAGACCGATAAACCTAATCCACAGTTGGTAAGCAAGGCGTTCACACCTCCCCCGCCATATGCAAGAATGAAAGTGCTCTCCCTAATGTCAGCTATACCTGTATTAAGTTACACCAATTCACTGGTCAAGGGAGTTAGAAGATCCCCTACTGAACAACTTATTGTTAGATCCAGGCATGACAGACTGACAGTCCAACAGACTCAGGAATTCCCATCACCACCCCAGTCCAGCTCTAGGGCTCCCCTAAGTTCAACCCCCCTATCCATCACATTCAGCCCATCGAACCTCAGTGGCATAAGAACATGCAGGACCACTGGTTCCAGTGAACACACTTGAGTGACAGGGAGATGACTTATGGACGGTTCAGGATTAGTAGGATGCAATTAGAAGGGATAAGGAAAGAGGTCCCACGCAATGACGAAGGGGGGAACCACGGGGTTTGCTCAGTTAGCTGAAGAAACAACTGAAATTGTGCAGAAGACTGTATCCGGCACTGAGAGAGAGATCCCAAGTGGAACTTCTACCACATGCAGGACTGTCTAAGAAGATGTGAACGCTATGTTAGGGAGACACCAGTGTAGTTACCCACAGCCAAAATGTACCCACAACTGCAGAAGGGCACATCAGAGACCATCTATGTGCCATGGGCTCACATGGATAAAGAAGGGCTAAGAACCAAATTGCCACCATTGTTGGATGGGGCACGGAATTGGATCTCATATTTAAGAAGAACACCGCAAGAATAAATCTAGCAGTATGTGATGTCAAAAGGAGGCTAAGCAGTCTTATTGGATAGCAGACTAACATGAGGTTTGCTTGAGCTTGCATCCCAGCAATCACACAGACAAATACCTAGGATGATGGGGCCGCATTCAATTCATATGGGTACCACATATGGATGGCCCTGATGGAAATGTTACCTGACTGCCCAGATGTAGGAAGGTTAATGGTAGAAAATATGAAACCTGGGGAGATCATAACCGACTTTATGAATAGGATGAGAGAATGATCAGGATGAGAAACAGGACAGCCATGGACTGATTTGGGCCCCTAAGTCGCATACATTTCCAATATCCTCAAAAAGGGGCTACCCACTAAACTACAAAGTGGATTGGACAGCGTAGTAGGGCTAGACGCCAAGCCCTGTTGGGAGATACAAGCTCAAATATTACACTATTACAAAAAGAATATAGAAAGGGACAGGGAAAACAGCAGCAAGCCCAAAGAGACACTACTAAGCCATTCCAACAGAAATTGAGAAAGATCGCATTTGATGGGAGCACATTGGCCTCTAGTGTGCAGATGGCACCAGTTCTGAAGGAAGCTCCACCCTGAAACCCAAGAGGGTTTCAACCGAGCTATAGCAGCAGAAGCCAAGGAAGGTGGCAGCAGCCAGACATTTGAGAACATTACTATTGCCATAGAATGATCTACATGGTCAACAGCTGCTGGATGAATGCATATCACGAACGGAGGTCGATGAGCCACGGCTAGTCCTCGCAAAATCTCCATCCACAAAACCAAGTCCAGGGAAACCTGAATGCACCTTACCCTCAGCTGAAGGGAATGCAGTCCATCGCCGCACCACTGCAGAAGGGGTCAGGTGGTTGGGCAAACATGTAGCAACAGCAACCACAGACATGGAACCCAACACAACAAGGGCCAGGGCCAAAAACACGTCAGGGAGGGGTAACTATTTGGGAAAGCAATGTCTTCACACACTTGCAGAACCCAAATGTACAGTAAAACTTAATACCCCATTGCAAAGCATCCATTGCGCATGCATCTTACAATTCACTGTACAAAAACTCAAAAGAAGGACAAATGAGACAACATTAACGATTCAAGCTAAATGGCCTCCAGCAAAATGGAAGCCCCCTTTTCTGTTTAAAATCAAAGCTGTCCTCCAGTGTCGGTAGCTAGGGATCCCCTACGTTTGGGATAGTGACTACCCCGTAACCTCCACAGCATAGGCAGAAATTCTGATAGTTTGCAAAGCACTGCATGGCGACTAAGTCGATATAGGTGTGCACCAGAACAACCAGCCGTCCCACTCCATTAGCATCACTTTAGCAAATTTCAATGAGCTCTTGGCCTTGCACTGGGGTCTCCATGCAGCAACATCTATACCTCCTCCTCTTCTTCAAAATTTTCCAAGTAACAGACGGGAATTATGCCATTCCAAATATCCTGAGAAAGATGTGGTCTGAGGTAAGGTGGGAGCAGGGGGAAAAGCAACGCTGAAAAGATCCATCACAGCTCTGAGCAGAATAGAATGCAAAAATATGTTAATTCCTGCATCATGCCTAGTGATCAGCCAACACACAAGACCTTACACACACCGTCTGAAGGAAGCAATAGTCCCAGTGTCAGACACAGCAATATCAGAGGAACAGGGGAGACCCAGAACAAGTTTCTGGTTCACAACAATTAAGAATAACATAACATTTGAAGATCTAGTGAAGCACCCAAAGACCAATAACAAGAAGCCCACAGGTAGCCCAAAAGAAGCTTCCTGAAAAAGGGCACAGTCAAGACACCTGCCAGCACTAAGGAGGCTCCTGTTGCAGGTGACATGCTGGGACTAGAGGGGTATACACATGACCCCAGGGCATGTTGGGATCACTAAACAATGCTTAGTTACAAAACGCCTCCCCTTTATATAGGGCCTTTGTACATGCAGGTCAAAGGACAATGGCCACACCAATGACACCTGCACGCACACACTAGGATTCTGGAAGCCTGGTGACAACCACAGAGGGCCAATTAATAACTGAAATTACCCACATGCTCATGAGATCATCCTGTAAAAAATGTTTTACTGCCATACCCCTATTTAGGGACTGAGAGGGAGGAGGCCCAACAACACACAAAATTGATACGTCTATGAACAATAAGCAATTTTTTTTCAAAATAGATACCTTGAGTGGGGCCACCATCTAGTGCCTCACTAAAATGGATACAAATGAAATGTGAAAGAAGCACACCTCTAAAGAAAAGCACAGGAACCCCTAAAAAATAGTTGTCAATGATACATGCAAGGATACAATGTTTTTTCATCAAATAACAAACAAAACCTAGCTTTTATCCAACAGGTCTGCAATTGAGCCACCAAGTGCACCACCTTTACAGTAGACTATCACTTGTTTAGCAGCCACATCACTACTCCCAACATAATAAAGAACTACAAACTGCTCCAAGATCTTTCCACACCAATATTCCAAACAGATTCCAGAACTACAAACTGATCCATTAACTTTTTCCATCCTGTTAAAACTAAGAAACTCCCATCACCAGAGAACTATAGACATCTCCCTTGGATTCATCTCAAGACCTACAGCGATCCATAATTATGTATTGTTGTACATTTATATATCCTCTGTCTACTAGGAGCACAGTTGCATCCATCAATTTCCAAAGAATCGCCTAGTCAAATGGAATCCATTCAGAAATTATGACAGTGCTTCCGTAAGGACCTCTCCCATGTCACCTACAATTATACAATACCTAACTCTAGCATTCCACACGCACTACACAGCAGCCTCTTATGCAATACATGGTATTAGCACATGACTGCCATTGGTTTTAAGACATCAGCTGGGTCATGTTACATCTGTTCGCTGATATGGTATGTAGTAGGCAGACAGGCTATACTTGTCCCAAGATATTGCCCCTGAAAAAGCAAAATGCCTTCCCCACCTACACCTATGCAGTATTAGGGTCAAGATACAACCCAACAGAGTAGAACCCCATAGGGTGGTGGTGAATCTTACCCAATACAAGAGCAGTCCGACAGCACTGTACCTTCTCACTGAGCCTAGCTATATTCCGATTGAGCTAGACAGAATGCACAGGTAAAGTACCCTAGGGAGGATACTATTTGGTCCTGAGACTTTCCATAGAAGAGATTCTTGGAGGTAGTAAATCCAGTGAACCAATGCACAAAAATGTCTGCTCCCGATTCTATCTGTGGTCCCAGGGTAGTGCTTAAAGTATCTGGGGCAGTCTTCCTTATTAAAAAATGTACCACAGACACAGAGTTCTACTGTAGGGTCATCCACCCCAATGATAAAAAGCTAAATGTGTCTCGTAGAGGAGTGTTAAATGAAAGCAAAGATATCTCATGTCATGAAATCTGGGATTCTAAGATAGACAGAAATATGTGGATAGAAGAGAAGGGGCAACCCCTAATGGTACAGAAACTTACAATACATGCCTTGTGTTTTAGAGACAAAGGAACAATTCCATTGGGAACAAATGAAAACTTTGGCACAATCCTGCACATTCAGACATGCAATGGGACACCTCCACACTGATGGACACCTACTTTCAATGTGGCAAGTTTGCCTAGACTCAAATCATCCCTAATGGTGTGGCATCTACTCCCTTGTCACCAAATACACCCTGACCATAGTCATCACGGAAAAGATCTGTCAGTTGAACCAACACCTATTACTATGTTGCATCAGGCCTGATAAAAAAGAACTGCTGATTATTTCAGTTGGACTCAGTACAAGGACATCCCAGAAGAATTCAAACTGTTTTCTGATGCACAAGTATCAGCAGGAGGGTCCATACCATTCTTCACCGTGCAGACAAAAGTGAACGCCTGGTGGTTACAGATAACCAGGTGGGAAATGCTTGGCCATAATTCAATCAAGGAAGTACTGAAAGCCAACCGCCTCATTGTGATGCAACAATGACATGCGTTGGACTTAGTGACCATAATGGAGGGAGTAGTGTGCACCAAGATCGGTACCTCCTGCTGTACGTTTATACCAGGCAATGGCATGGACAACAAAACTCTGACATTTGGTATCTAGACCTTGCACTATTTGCAAAGAGACATGCATAAGGAAGGAGGTGCCCATGACCAGGAGTGGTTCACAAACTAGTTCTCATGGCTCTCCCAGTGGCTGACCGATCACATCACTGCCCCTTTTGATAATATTATTGTTTTTTGTGGTTTCCTACTGTAAAGTCGCAGACCTCAAATTGGGTAAAATGGAAGTAACTAGGAAAGTGGAATGACAAGTCTCCAATAATTTGACTGTGATGACGTATGGGTTAGATGGTGTAGTTGAAAATTCAACTAGAGGGGGGTAATGTTAATACTGGAAAAGTTGATGTTGATGCACAGAATGATATGTTCACACACAGAAATGGAAACACACCTCACCTGACGGATTCACCTTTCATGAACTTTCCGTCAACACCGAGTTAAAAGTACGTGGTCAGACAGGCAGGCTCTGAGACCTGGGCCTGAGTTTACCGATTGACAGGTTACAGTTTGGGCAGCATGTAGGCTGGAGGCAAATGCGCAAACAGGAAGCTCAGATAGGTGCAGTGGCTCCCCAATGGTCCCAAAAAATGAGTCCCAATAAAGTCCACATGTCCGGAGGGGCGCGCACAATCCCAAACACCATGAAGTCAGATGCCACATGTAGTTAGCAACTCTCATCCAATCAGAACACAGCATGCACAGTAACACAGTGTGATCACGTACTCTTCAGGCTGGACATCTGAACATGTTATCCAGAGGCCCTCATTTTGACGCACACTCAAGGCCCACCTGCACTTCTTATCCTTAATTATGACTCCAAGTCAACTATTCACATTCTTTACCCTAAAAAGGAATGCTGTAATTGTTTTATGGTACTCAGAGAAATGTATAAAACCCCGCTTAGATCAACTGTACCTTGAGACAGTCCTCAGATCCCATTTCTATAACCGTTATCCCGGCTCTAACACACTGCATCAACCTTTAACTCATAAGATCAGTCTAGGTTCAATACTGTTTCGAAGCCAATCACAAACCCTTGTGTTACAAAATTAATAAATAGTTTTGCAATTAAAATTGCTGGGGGGGCAGATGCACCGGTCATGCATGGTATTTCAGCCAGCTAGGTGTAGATTATATAGTAAATTTAATTCCCATTTCTTATTACTCATAGAAGGTAGCTCCCTTCTGCACTCTCCCAGGCAGGGATCAACACAGTGTGATGGGGATTGGGGCCCCAGTGACACTGCTTCCATCAGGCCTTGGAGATGTGGTCCTGAGGGCCGTATTATGGCTTGGGAAGAAGGCCCCATGCCCTAAAAAGAAAAAGTATTAAAATAAAAGCTTGAATGTGAAATGAGCGGAATAACTGCTCATTTCACATTCACTGTTCCAGCTGGAGAGTGCCCCAAAATGCCTTGCAAGAACTTTTGTTTGAATATTTTTTTTATGCTCGTGGTGTCTTCTAACAACATTGTTTTAAAAATTGCAGTAAGTCTCCAGGGCCACTGAATGCATGACTGCATGGGAGTTTAGCAATATTTTATGTGTTCTATTACATGAACATAAACATAGAAATGGTAGTTATAGTAATGTAGAAACACTTCCCACAAGTGTCTAGACATTGAGATAAGGAAGCATGTTGTGGTACTAGGTGGTCGAATTGCCACTCCTGCAGGCCCATTGCACAATGAGTGCCCCAGAGGGCACCCACGAGAGATGGCTGGGGCCTAAGGGATGGGGTCCCCAGGGCTACATTTAACCCTGGGAAGGGGCTGTGAAACCCTCCTCCTCATCTTAATTAAGGCCAGGCATCAGGGGATGGGGTTCCTCGGGCTGAGATCAGCCTGGGGAGGGGGACCACATGGGCACCCTCTCCTATTGGTTTGTGGTGGGCCCTGGAGGATAGAGTCCCCGGGGCCGAAATCGGATGGGTATGGGGGACTGAACAGCCCCACTTCAACATGGTTCTCCCTTTAAACTGATAAGAATATGCAAATGTGCAAATCACCTGGCAGCTACACCCACTTGTGCCCACACCGTCTACCTTAGTATTATGCATAAGTCTTTCTACCTTTTTCCGGGATGATGGACAGCTTCCCAAAGGGGCCTCAGTGCATTGTCTGCTGATTTTGATGGCTTGTTCTTGATGCCACAGAATATTAGGAGATCTCCAAAAAACATAGAAGCACTTACTTCATCTAGGTAACAGGAAGGCCCCTGTTTTTGTAGAGATTTACGTCTTTGTAGTCTTGTTGGCCTCTCCATATGAGGATTCATGTTATCAAAGAAATCTGGAGAAAATGCAAGGAGAACAATCACATTGCGTAATGTACAAAATATCACTGGTGAGATTTCCTTGTGCTCCATTAGCAGCTGTAGTGTAAAATACGTTAGACATTTACCCAAGTAGGCAGAATGAAATTAGATATTTCATTCAAAGCTATGGACTCTTGTTCGATAAACGGCAGATGAGGTTCCTTTTTGGCAGAGTCACTCAGACATCTACTGACATACCCACACAGACACACATCCACTCACAGACGCGCTCAGACAATCATGCACCTACTCACAGACCCACTCAGAGACTTACATACTCACTCACAGACCCACTCAGACACTCACTCATCCAGACAGACACACTCACACCTAGTCTCACACCCAGATTCACCCTCTCACCTCTACTCTCACACCCAAAGAGACAAGCTCATGGCTAAAGGCCGTGAGCAACATAGGGTTGTGTGTTTAGGGGCTTTGTTGCAGGGCCAGGAACTGACTGCAAGCCAGGTCCTGCAGCCAACCCACACCACCCACACCCTTCAGCTGTGTGCGGTGCAGGATTCGGTGATTACAAGGGGTTGGACACAGGGCCAACTTTTGCCCTGGGGAGGTGGTGCTCCCTGGAGCCCCTGTGGTGCAGCAGGGGCACCCCTCCACATAGAAAATATACAGCACCCCAGGAAGGTGGCGATCCCTGCGGCATTGGTAAGCCTTAGGAAGGGGGTGTATGCGCCCCTCTCCTCTTTTTCCACATTTCCCCCAAGACCTGACCCATCCGGGGCAATATATAAAGCCACTGCGGAAGACCATTCTTGCTTTTTTATTGGCAAATTTGCCATGATTTTCACAGCGGTTAAAAAAAATACTTTTAAGCCTTGGGGGACCCCTGCACCAAGTCTAGGTGGATAGAATAACAGTACCCCGCTGTGGGAAAACTGGGCTGATAGCAGAAGCCCCCTCACTTTTTGCCCCATTTGTAACTGATAGTGATGATTACTGTTCTGGCTGTGCCCTGGGCACTGCTAACTAGTCCCATGACCAGTTCTTTGTGTATAATGGTACATGCAAATTAGACATAATTATAATTGACTCTGACAACCTACATATAAGTCTCTAGTATATGGTAGAACATTTAGGATTAGGTACCCAAGTATAGTTAGTGCATCCATAGGTGCATCCATAGGTGCACTAATGTGGTGTCCAGTGTCATTGTAAACACAGGGCTGCGTTGCTGGTTGTTTTTAAGTTAAAATTAACCCCAAATTTCACTTTGGAATTAAAAGTACTTCCAAAGTCTCAAACTACCTTATTTTTGCAAATCGGTCACCCCTAAGGTCTGCCCTCAGCGCCCCAAGGGTCGGGTGCAGTGTACACATAAGCAGGGACTTTATAAAAGATGTTTAATGAGGGGTGAGGGGAAAACAGCCAATTTAGTTTTTCTCCATTGTAGTCAATAGGCTCCGTAGGCTAACATTGGGAGACTTTATTATAAAATAATAAAGTCATATTTCTCACAGACTGGAGCTCAATATATCAGTATCAACTGCTCTTGCTTTATGGGAGATGAGTTTTCATCTGTTTCCCAAACTGATGAACTATTGCTCCTGCATGCTGGAAGCTGCATATTTAGCAGGGGCTGGGGGCTCGTTGGGACAGTAGGGCCTTGAGGCTTCCTCTATGGCTCCCATCATTGCATCTCCACGAACAAAGGTAGCACTTATTTCTGTAAAGTACAAATCATCCTCACGTCTTAAGCATGTCCAAGGCAAAGCAAGTGTTTTTTCTTTGTAGTTTCACCTGGAAAGGTTATCTGAAGATGATGCTTAAGGAACAATCACATTGGCCAAGTTGTAGACACACAAGCTCACTGGAGACATTATCTTGGCGTCCTTTACACAGCTGTAGAGATGCACTATACATTTACCCAACAAAGTAGAGCTTACTAATTAGGCAGTAGAAAGTATTCCAGCTGGGTAGACATTTTGCATAAAACAGTGGCCCCTTCTTGAATAAATATGCAGGGCAGGATTTGCTCTGGCACGATGCTCATTTGACAAAAATGCAACCTCAACAGGAAGCTCTTACATATATAAAGCAGGTGTCCAAGTTAAATCTCCTAATTTGTAAAGTACTAATCATCCTAACTTCTTACACATGGGCAAAGCAAAGCAAGTGTGTTTTCTCTGGATTTACACCTTGAAAAGTTATCTCAAATTCTTGAAGGCGGTGTTTGCATCATTGCTCTTTTGAGCGCAATATCTCATGAAGTGACTGTGATTAATGTTTTTTTTCTAGTCATCTGCTGCTGAGACCAGAGATCGTGTTCTCCCTTTTAAAGCCTATAAATATGTAAAATGGTCTAGAAGTCCCACCCATTTGACCCCACCCGATATTCATTAGTGTTTTGCAACATCTTCCAACCCTTTTCCCAGGATGATGCACAGCTTACTAAAAGACCCTTTGTAGTGTGTCTTCTGCTGATTTTGGATACGTGTTCTTAATGCACACGAATATGAACACAACTCCACCTGCTGCCAACCCCCAACTTGCACTTCCAAAGGATATGTATGGCAGTGGTGTGGGAAAGTACCCTCTTGTAGGCATGTTACCCCCAATTTCTGCCTGATGTCACTGTGTTTTTGACTGTTTCACTGAGATCCTGCTAGTCAGGACCCCAGTGCTTATGGGATATGGCCTGCTTGCCAGTGTGTTTCACTGTTTTCTACATTTTCACGCGAGTCCTGCTAATTAGAATTCCAGTGCTCATGCTTTCTCTCTTTCTAAATTTGTCACTACATACTAGTGATTCAGAATTTCACTCTAAATTAGCATCCTGGTCCCCCCTTATAAGGCCCTAGTATATGGTACATTGGTACCCAGGGCATTGGGGTTCTAGGGGATACTTATGGAGTGCAGCATTTCTTTTGCCACCTTTAAGGAGCCCATACAAAGGCTTCTGAAGGACTGCCATTGCAGCCTGTGTGAAATAGTGCATGAACTATTTCACAGCCATTTTCACTGCACCAGGTCACTTATAAGTCACCTATATGTCAGGCCTTCAGAACCTGAAGGCTGGGTTCAAATTACCTGTGTTGAGGGCAATCCTGCACTAGCAGAAGTGCCCCCACGTCATCCAGGCCCATTTTCTCAGACTTCGTGAGTGTGGGGATGCCATTTTGAGTGCGCACTTCACATAGGTCATTACCTATGTACAACTTCACAATGGTAACCCCAAATATGGCATTGTAAGGTGTCTAATAACTGGGAATTGTACCCCAATACTGATTTTAGTATTGGTTGCACAACCCCATGCGCTCTGGGAGCTCTACAGTGGACCCCCAGTACTGCCATACCAGCCTTCTGACGTTTTCACTGCAGCCCCAGCTGCTGCCACCTCACAGACAGGCTTCTGCCCTCCTTGGGCTTGAGCAGCTCAATCCCAGGAAGGCAGAACAATGCATTTCCTTCGGGAGAGAGGTGTTACACCCTCTCACTTTGGAAATAGGTGTTACAGGCATAGGAGGTGTATCCTCCCAAGGCCTCTGGAAATGCTTTGAAGGGCAAAGATGGTGCCCTCCTTGCATAATCCAGTCTGCACCGGTTCAGGGACCCCCAGTCCCTGCTCTGGTGAAACTGGACAAAGGAAAGGGGAGTGATCACTCCCCTGTCCATCACCACCTCAGGTGTGGTGCCCAGAGCTCCTTCAGAGTGTCCCTGGGTCCTGCCATCTTATTTCCAGAATGGTCAGGGAACTCTGAAATCATTTGAGTGGCCAGTGCCAGCAGGTGACGTCAGACACCTCTCCTGGTAGGTGCTTATCTGGTTAGGTGACCAATCCTCCTCGCTGGGCTATTTAGGGCTTCTACTCTGGGTGTTTCTTCAGATTCGGATTGCAAGACTCCAGCAGGAATCCTCTGCATCCTTTACTTCATCTTCTACCGATAGATCAACAGCTGACTGTTCCAGGAACTCTATAAAACTGAAACAAAGAAGCTAAGATTACTTCTGCAACATTGTATCTTCAGCTCCTGCCAGCAACTGCAACAGTTTCCAGGTCGTGCATCCTCCGAGGACTGCCTGTCTTCAGCCTGCACCAGAAGAACCGGAGGAAACTCCTGTGGAGAGGCGGAGTCACTTCCCTGCTTCAGCAGGCATGTCTCTGCAGCGATGACCAGTGGCTTGGGCCCCCTCTCCCGACAACAGGTGTGGATACAGCAACACAGGTGGTAGACTAAAGTGACTCTGGCAGTCTGAACGTCCATCTGTCTAACTTTGGTGGAGGTAAGAGCTTGCCTCCCCACCCAAGACAGTACCCCGTGCATCAGTGACTTACAGTTGCAAAGGCTTGTTTCCGATCTTCTAAGAAGTTCTTCATGCACAGCACAACTTAGGCCCCCAGCACTCCATCCTGCGACGCACAGCTTCCAGAATGGTTCTCAGGCGGCATGGGAATCCTTTGTGTCGTGCTATGTGGGCCTCAATTTACACCTTCTTTGTCCCCATGCTGTGGGACTCCTGTGCATGCTGCCTGGTCTTCTGAGGGCTCTCTGAGATGCTGAGAGCCCTGTCCGTCTCCCCCTGCTGGGTAGGGGCCAAAAGGTCCCTCCTGGTCCTGGGCAGCGCTATTTTCTGGTAACCGCAATTTTTTTCGCTTTTACCAAGGCTTGTTGGTGGAATTTAGTGACACAAACCAGACTGCATTCATCCATCCGGTGTGGGACATCCTCTGCCCCAACCAAGGATCCACATGTATCTTCTTGGGTGCATAACTGAGTTTTCCTTCTCACCGGTGGTTCTTCTTTCGCACCTTCATCCGAGTTAGCAGGGGCTCCTTTTCTCCCTTGACTCTTCAGTGCCTCTTGGACTTGGTCCTCTTCTTCCACAGGTCTTCAGGTCCAGGAATCCATTGTTGCTGTCTTGCAGTCTCTTCTGGTTCTTGAACTGTCTTCTATCATGACTTCTACTGTAGTGTGTTTTAGGAAACTTGTTTTTTTTTACTCCTGCTTTCTTGGGCTCTGGGGTGGGGTATTTTACTTACCTTTGCTGTTTTCTTACATTCCCAGAGCCCCACCACACACTACACTTGCCTAGGTGGTAAACCGACTTTCTCATTCCACTATTTAAGTATATGGTTTGTGTTCCCCCTAGGCCCATTGCAACCTATTGTGATTTTCACTGTTTGCACTATTTTCTGACTATTTACTTACCTGTTTTTGGTTACTAGTGTATATATTGTGTAATTTAATTACCTCCTAAGTGATTATAGCCTCCAAAGTATTTTTGGCATTGTGTCACTAATATAATGTACCTTTATTTTTGGTAACACTGAGTATTGTCTTTCATGTGTATGAGTACTATGCGACTACAGTGGTATTGCAAGAGCTTTGCATGCCTCCTAGTTCAGCCTTGGCTGCTCTGCCTACAGCTACCTCTAGACAGCCTGGCTTCTAGACACTGACTACATTTCACTAATAAGGGATAACTGGACCTGGTATAAGGTGTAAGTACCTTTGGTGCCCACTACAAACCAGGCCAGCCCCCTACAAGTGACTGGATTAACATAAATTAATAAAAATTACTTAGCTTTAAAAAAAAACAGAGAAATAATTAACTGGAAAAAAACAAAGGTTATTAGGACATCATTGGTCGAAATTTAAAAACAAAACACACACATCTACTTAAAGAATGCTCAAAACCAAAGAAATTCAGCAGTTACAGTTATAGTTAGGGATATTTCAAGTAGCTGTAACTTGTGCCCTAAGGTACCTTTAATGAGGGCTGGGTGGAACTCACAGTGGAATTACATAAGAACTCCATAGTATTCTGCAGAGTTCCACCCACTCTATCAACTCCCAAACACCAGTCCTGTATGTGCCAAATATTTTGACATCCGCACCCTGTTTCCCCTTGACAAAGCAGCTCCCTACACACTCTCCACACTCAGCATACTCTTGTTATGTTGATTTGTGAAGGTTCATCTCCACAGAGTGCAAACATGGTACTGGCAGGTCACGATCTCACATGCCTAATGCATATCACCATATCCTTTACCAGGATCAAAAAACAGGCAGAGTGGTTAATCTGTCCAGCACACCTACCTCCCACTGCATATCTCCTGCTTCTTGCATACCAACAGATACAATTCAGGTAAGGAACCCCCTGACTTCCCCACTGCAATAGAAGCCAAAGGGGACAATATACCCCACCACCAGCTCCACGATTATGTTTTTTTAATACCTCCCTCATTCTGCTTTGCAACCGTTAGCAATTTAGCATGTGTGTAGTATTCTCTCTTGCACATCTTGGTGCATTTCTTTATACATGCATCAAAAGTAAAATATCCAACGATGGTTTATCAACATGTTATATACAGCACATTTAGGCCCATATTTATGCTCTGTTTGTGCCGGATTTGTCTAATTTATTTTGGCGCAAATTCCGCAAAAACTTAACTCCATATTTATACTTTGCCGCTAGACCCGTCTAGCACCAAAGTTATGGAGTGTGCACAATTTTTGGTACGTGAAAACCTACCTTGCGCTAATGACATGCAAGGTAGGCATTTCCGTGCAAAAAATTACTCTAAGGCATGTGTGCCTTATTTATCCTCCGGCGTCAAAATGATGCACAGAAGGAGGCGGGCCTTAAAACATGGCGCGCAGCCGGATTTGCACCGTTTTTTAACGCCTGGGTCAGGGCAGGTGTTAAGGGACCTGTGGGCTCATTTCCATGGTGGGAGACCATGGAAGCAGTCCGCAGGTGCCCTTCCCTGCACCCAAGGACAACCCCTGCCACCCTCACCCACCCCTGGAGGACACCCATGGATGGGGGGACCCATCCATGGTGAGTGCAGGTAAGTGCAGGTAAGTATTTTTTTATTTTATTTTTAGTGGCATGGGGGGGCTAATTTGGGCCCCTCTACATCCCACTGTGCCCAATAGCCATGCCCAGGGGACAGAAGTCTTTGCTAAGACAGGAGTCATTTCCATGGGGGTAGTGCGTCACAAAATGGTGCTAGTGAGGTTAGAACCAATATTTCTGACTCTAACCTGAGTTGCACCATTCTTTGGCGCACAACCCCCAGTCTTCCCTTCACCTCCGCTGCCTGGTTACCTTAATTTATTTTGATGCTAACCAGGCAACAGCACCGGCTAAAGTCATTCAATAAATAAGGCACCCAGCTGGTGCATTGGAGTGGCATTAGCTGGCATTAAACTTTTTGACGCAAATCTGTGCTAGCGCTAATTTACATCAAACAGTATAAATATGGGCCTTAGTGCACCGCTCTAACTAGGCAAACAAGCACAGCATCTACAGTCTACATAAGGCAGATACGTTGACTTCAAATGAGACTAAAGCCAGGGAACTGACATGACAAAGAGGTGCACATTGAAAACTCACAATTACTTTTGCAGGATGACAACAACCTCGCTCTCTTCAAGAGCCTTGGTTGGTGTGGAGGAGAGATCATCCAGAAGGTGCCTTGGAGGAAGCTGCAGAAGCTAGCGGAAGTGAGTGCACAGGGTACCTAGAAACACCCACCCAATGCCACAGAACTACTATCCCACAAACCCTTCCATGAGAACAAAAGCAAGGTAAAAAGAGGCATGACCCGTACATCACTTCTGGAACCAGAAAACATAAAAGCAGTCTTCTAATCTAGGCACATGACACAGCACATACGTGTGGTTCAGTTTTTGGCACTGAATTGTGTGGTGCATGTGGTAGAGGCTAGGACTGGCTCTCGCCAGAGAGAACTTTAGCAGCCATTGGCTGACATGAAAATGGAAGCTGCACACATGTCCATCATGTCCCTCCTTGGGCGGCTAACCTCTTGTATGCTCTTGTGTTCCTGCTTAACAGTGAGTATGCAGTTTCCATTTCTGGAATCCTCTGATAAGTACAAGTGCTGATCAATTCCGCCAGCACAGTGGAGCTGCAGAATTTATTAGTAATTCTGCATTACAAGCATAATGCATAATTACCAAGTTCCTCCAATTCTGCTCGAGGAATTGAAAAATCCGCCCATCCCTAACTATAACTCTCACCATGCACTGCTAATTACTCTATATATCACATCAGTCATGAGATCTTCTATGGCATCATTGAAATTATCACTGCCACTTTTGCACTCAAAAAATTGAGGCGTGAGTTATAGTCACCTTATGGCACGAATAATAAGTACTTGAAATTTGATTATAAACGTTGAATTTGTATGATTTTGTACATTTGAAATGTGTGCCTAATTATAAAGAAAGATGTGAAAATAGATGCTGCTCCACACGTGAAGATCTTCCATCTTTGAAGTGGTCTACATAGTGAAGTTTAGACCATACTGAAAAAGAGCACAGCAAAATGTCCAGAGATAAAGGGCCTGATTTTTTAAAAAGTGGCCCTGCACCCAGTGCAGCACCACTTTTCTTGCATCCCTTAGTGCCCCCCTAATGCCACCATGTGTGCACTGTATCTAAGATAAAACGCACCATTGAGGTAGTTAGGAAACTAGCATCAGAATTTTTTATGCTAGTTTGGAGCTTTGCAGTATTAGCATCAAAACTTTTTACGCTATCCTGCAAAGCCTATTGAGACCCACTGTAAACAATGGTGTGCCTCCTTTTAACACCTACTCTGAGCAGGCATCAAAAGTGCTGAGAAAATTACACAAAGAAATGTCTTAGATTTCTTTGCGCCATTTTTTGGACCCCTTCATGGGGGAACGTTCCCTTTGCATACATTCTACCTGGCGCAGTCATAACGTAGCTTTAAGGGTTACAAAGTGGCACAATGCATGCATTGCACCACTTTATAAATTTAGCACGGTGACACAAGGAGGCGCTGGGGGCTCTTAAATCTGCCCCAATGTATGGTACCATTGGAAGTTACAGTCTCCCAACAATTGTAGTCAATGCACTCGTGTTTTAACGGGAGCATCACGAATGCAAGCCATAAGAATGGGTACAATGTAACCAGGCATTACATATTCTCAGAGGAGCAGCAAGTATTAATGCGTGCGTAGGGGCTAATTACAACTCCCCCCTAAAAATGGACCAACCAATATCAGTGGGTTAAAATTTGTACAGGGAATGCTGGTTACTGTGAGGAGTTAAACTGAGTTGGAAGACGTAGTAGTCTGGGATGTTGTTTCCAGACCTTCATGTGTTTTGCTGAATAAGCCGTGTTTAAAGCCCGGTATGTAATTATAAATAAATGTATCAGGCTTTCCATTTCAGAAATATTCTTCTATTTAGCATTGATCAATTATTTTGCGGCAGTCAAATGATGATAAATCTTATATAATTCTGTATATGTTTGCGGTACGTTGCAAGCTTGTATTCCTCTGAAGTTTATAGTTACAGCTAAACCACCTTTTGTGAAGAATAGATAACATTTCACCTTAAGGCTTTACCTTTATTAAATGCTAAGAATCTTCTAGGAGAAAGGCGCACAGCTCTGAAATAATTTATACAAAAGAACATTTTATTGCAGACCTGAACCTCAAATCGCATTTTCTTTATATGCCAAATTAGTATAAACATAATCCGGTAAAATTACCATGTTATCGATGGTCTGCTTTTTAATAGCCCTCCGTGCTTTGAAATCACCCAGAAAAGAACAACACTTCAGTATAAGCACTCTAAACATAACGCACCTTAATACAAAGTAGCTTAGAAGCATTATTTTGCTCTCACGTGTCGCTTGTTTGTATTTTAAGTTTTAATCTGCAAGACATCTGAATAGCTCTGTCATCTATTTTATAGACCATTTAAATATGCCTTAGAAGCAGATTTGTGTAATGTCAGTGCTCGATAGAAATCGAAACGTATACATATGTCAGACACAAGCATGTTGAAAAAATGCAAGAAAATTTATGGAGCTATAAAATGTTCTGAAAGTACGCTGAATATTTTAGCACATTTCTTATCAGAAATGAGATAGTTTTCTACCTTCAGCTGCTTCGTACGAGTAAAGAAAGTGCTGTGGACAAAACTTTTAATAAAGGGGAGTATATATAATGTGTAATCGGTGCATAAGGCACTAAGCACAGTAACGAAGAGGCGGATTCATAAAAACAATTCCTAGGTCCCCACTTTCATATAAGGCAAGAGAGATCTGGGAGCGATGCACCTGGCAGTGATATGACAAGTTTTATTTATGTCGGTAGCACTCAATACATATATATTCTATTATCCTGCCATTTAGTTAGCGCATAATGTGGCTTTGATAGGTTATCCCAAGGCCTTATGTAACCTAGAGTTGATTTAGCCAATGGTACGTAGGTGTCAGTTTGCGAGTTATAAAAATATCCCTTAATATTGTGAATGGGCAGTAATCACAGGGCACGATGGTGATCAAAGATCAAGCACTTAGGGCCTTATTTAGTGTTTTTGAAGGCAGTCGACCATCTTCCAGCGGCAATACCGTCACTGCCCTGGACAGACTACCGCCCACCAGAGAACTCTCGCAGGCTCGCAGAAATCTTTATGCCTTCAGAGGAGACTTCACCACAGCAGCTCCTCTGAGAGCACTAAAGGTTTGCTGAGTGGCCAACATGTGGCATGTGACTATTTAACAAACATTTTATTTATTGTAAAACAAACTTAAAAAATTGGAATTATAATTTTTGGAAAATAAATACTAAAGACCACCACACCCTGGGAGTTTTCTCTGCTGTCCCGAGCAGAAATAACAATTCATCAGACTCTACACTAGTAATAGGGTGGGACAACTGATGAACTTACACCTATGACCCACAACTCCATTGGGCTGTGAGGCACTTCATGAACACTGTGTAAAGATGATGGTCCACCTGACTCCAAACAGGGTGGACAGACCGTCACTTTGGCACCCAAGGAGGTAAATTTAAGAAAAGTGGCAGTGCACCCAGAGCAGGGCACTTTCCTTGCACCCCTTAGCGCCTCACTAACACTACCATGTGTGCTCCGTATATAAAATACTGTGCAGGGTAAGGGGCAATAGCCTCTGAATTTTTGACCCTATTGATGTAATATTCAGGGTTAGAGCCAAAATGTTGGTGCTAACCCTGAACAGTACATGGGGGCCCATTATAAATAATGGTGTGCATTCTTTTAACACCTGGTTTGAACAGGCGTTGAAATGTTGAAAAAATTGACACAAAAAAATCTTTTAGATTTCTTTGCACCATTTTTTCAGCCCCTCTAATTGGGAAACACCTCCTTGCATACATTATGCCTGGTGCAGGCATAATGTTGCGCAATGGGTTACAGAGTGGCACAATGCGTGCATTGCGCCACTTTGTAAATCTGGAACAGCAATTTTGGCTTCATTGGGCCACATTAGCATAAAAAATGTGGCGCAAGGAGGCGCTAGGGGCTCTTAAAAATATGCCCCAAGGTATATGCTAAACTCTAACTTAGGCCCTTAGTATTGTAAATTCAGTAGAATCAGGAACAGAGCTACGTCAGCTCACCATGCACAATGCCTGCACGTGATCATCTGCTAGACTAAGGCAGACAAATAAACTACATAGTTGCACTAGTCACATGGCACCTAATAGAAAATTTAGATTTTCCACAGTCTGGTAGGCAGAAGATCTGGATTTTATTATAACATGGAGGCAAACATTATGGATTAAACTCCTTTATTGCCACCATCCTGACACTTTAAAGAATATAGAACACTGAAAACATTCCACAGGTTAATAAAAGCCCAGAGCTCTGAGCCATCTTCCTTCTTCTTTATTTGCTACTGAAGCTTGTCATGAAAAAACCCATAAAACAGTCTGTGCTAGAAATAACTTCAAATTCTCTTCTTCTTCTATAGTTCTGCATTATCCATCTCCAGAACAGCATAATCCTCCACTGGTTCAGTTTTCCACATTCTAGAACCAAGCAAAAAATATCTTAAAAAAGGGCGGGATAAGGAAGGGATAATATTAGCCTGTGTGTCTTTAATAAAATACAGATTTATGACCATTAGGCTGTGGAAAATCTACATTTTATGGCAAGACCAGAGGCTAACATTATGTAAGTTTAAAGCTTTTCAATTAAACAACATACTGCATTTTCTACTCATTTACAATAAAACCTTCTGAAAGTTTCATTCTTTGATCAAACCACACACCTCAGAATGTCCTAAGCCGCCTCACCCATTAAAAAGCTTTCAAAGCAGCTGCACCGCTTACTGAATGTGTCCCAAACACACTGACATCCACACCTGCTCATAACATCACTTCCTTGACCCTTTGGGCAACAGTGGGAGAAGACACTTCTTTAAAAGGTTTCTTAAAATAAATTAATAACTGTGACACTCCAATAGGCCTCACATTCAAAGTTCTGCTTTCATGCTCCTTAACACATTTTACCTAACACAAGCATTTTCTGTCATGGAAGTATGAGTAAAATAGTTAAAAAATTAGTTTTAGTTCTTTTGGTTATATAAAAACATACCACTTTTGGAGTATAAATCCTGTTCATTACACCAAGAGCTGTAACATCAGATACCCTTTGATACAAGACCAAAAACAGCAAAACTGCTAATTTCGTAGATAAACCCTTAGAGTAAGAACACTATTTTGTCCTCAATTTTCAATATACTTTAAAACAATAGATACATCCCACACAGAATTATATCTAGACACCAGTGGTACTGCTATTCTAATACTTCTCATAAGTCTGTTTATTAAAACATCTTGTCCCACAGGTTAATCCATTCTCCTGCACATGTCCTGCACAATAGCAGACCAATAAACATTAATAGTCCTATAAGCTAAGCCTTTTGCAATCATCTCTGACAAATAATTTATGACCTCAAGTACATCCACTGAAATGGGATCAAAATATCTCTCCAAACACCAGCAAACCCACTTCTTCCAAGCCAAATGTTAGAAATGGGGTCTCTAGTTGACAATCGGTTTAAACCCTGTCCAAGTAGGGATCCTCAGTCTGGTCAGGATAAGGGAGAGACCCAGCTCAGAAAAACCCTGCTCACCCCCTTGGTAGCTTGACAAGAGCAGTCAGGCTTATCTCAGAAGCAATGTGTAAAGCATTTCACATAACACACAGTAATGCACTGAAAACACTACAAAAGGACACCACAGCAGGTTTAGAAAGATAGCCAATATTTATCTGTGTGGAACAAGACCAAAATGAGAAAAATCCAACATACAATAATGAAGTTATCAATTTTGCAAGAATTAACTTAAACATACAGTTCCCTGAAGTCAATAGCTCCGTCTGGGGCTATCACAGCATTGTGAACAACAAATCCAACAGCTCAGGCCTGCCGCAATGTAACTGGCCAGTTACCGTGTCAGGAAGACCCGCAAAGAGTACTTTGGAAATGCAGGGTGTTGTGATACGTGCAATGAGATCCGCAGTGAGGCATCGCTGGTGTCACAGGTGTCGGTTACAGAGGTCAGTGCGGGGGTCATCAAGCCATTGAAGTCACACGCGTTACAGATCAAACTCCTGGTTAATGACGAAGTCTGGAGCGCTGGGGTTGATGTTTTTGGGGCTGTGATGCTACGTGGGTTGATGTGACGTGTGGTCTCCAGGTCATGGTGCAGGCAGGGGCACCATAGTGCTGAAGCGCTGGAATCGGTAGGCCCAAGGTGGCAGTACACCACGGGGCAGGCTCTGTGCAGTGCCCACTGGTTACTATGGAGAGAGGGGCGTCAGTTGAAGACACTGGAGTCGATGGTGGTGGTGTCGGTGAACCGGGGCTGTGGTGGAGGATGGGACAGGGCATCATGTACCTCAGGAGCAGTGTCCTCAGGCCACGGTACGCACAGTAGCATTGGTGTCAGCGTGGAATGGTGTCATCAGGGATACCAAGGCTGCGGTGTGAGCAAGGTGATGCAGAGTGCGGGACTCATGGGTGACAGTGCAAGCAGTGGCTTGTTGATGGCATCAGGTGGCAGTGGCAGTGAAAACAGGGATGTGATGCGAAGTAGGACACAGCTCAGTGCAGCATCATCAGGTCATGGTGCAGACAGTTGCGTTGTTGACAGTATCGCAGTGGTTTCTCTTCTGTTGGAGCACAAAACATACAGGGATATATTTATGAGCCCCTAGCGCCACTGGGGCGTCATTTTATGTGACCCTCCAGTGATGCTGTGCCCTGCACTGTATTTACAAGGTGGCATTAAGCCACTTTTTGTGGCTTAACAGCACCTTGTAAATACGGCCCCTTCTCATGCAGCACTTCGCGTGGAAGGAGCATGCAATGGGTGTTGCTGTGGGTGTGCCTTAGCAACAACCATTGCATTTTGATGCTGCCCTAGATTTACCTTTTTTTTGTAAACCTGAGGCCGCGGCAAAATCTAGCACCACCCCAGTGGTGGCCTTAGCAAGGAGCAATGAGGAGGAATACTTTTATTCCTCCTTATCTTTTTTTTCTATGTGTGCTGCATTCTGCAGCATGCATAAAAAGAGCAAAATGCCAGAAAGGATTGTTTATTTGCAGGAAGGGACACCTTCCCTCACACAAAGAAACAAACCCCTCAATGCAGGCATCCTTGCATGATGGTGCTCATCTCCTTGGCAGCTGTTCCTCTTGATCCAGAAGTGCTCTAAAAGGTCCGCTACGTATACACTTTTCAGTCTTCGAAGTAGGCAAACTTCAAAGTAAAGTCTCTGTTGTTGACAAAATCCTGCCTTGCCCAGGCCTGGCAGCAGACACACTCCAGGGGGCCAGAGGCTGTATTGTGTGAGGACAGGCTCAGCCCTTTTAGGTGCAGGTGTCAGCTCCTCTCTCCCACCTCTAGCCCAGGAGACTCATCAGGAAATGCAGACTGCACCCCAGCTCCCTTTGTGTCAATGTCTATAGGGAATTCACAAACAGCCCAACTATCAGTCTGACCCAGGCGTGGATTCCACAGGCAGTCTGAGACACAGAATAGTTACGCAAGAAGATTCCCACTTTCTAAAAGTGGCATTTTCAAACAATCTAAAAACCAACTTTACCAAAAGATGTATTTTTTAAATTGTGAGTTCAGAGACACCAAACTCCGGATTACTATCTGCTCCCAATGTGGAACTGAATTTAAAAGGCATTTAAAAGGTAGTTCCCATCTTAACCTATTGGGGAGATAGGCCTTGCAATAGTTAAAACTGAATTTGCACTATTTCAGGAAATGTACATTACACCAGTACATGTCCTAACTTTTAAAATACACTGTACACTGCCAGTGGGGCTATCTTGGGCCTACCTTCGGAGTGACATACATGTACTAAAAGAGGAGCTTTGGGCCTGGTGTTAGACCTGACAGCCTTAGGGTGGCCACCCCTAACTTTTTGCCTGCCTAACTCCACTTTTTAGATGCTGTTTTTGCTGGTTTTAAGAGACTGCACACTTTACCACTGCTAACCAGTGCTAAAGTGCATATGCTCTCTCCCTTTAAACATTGTAACATTTGATCATACCCATTTTGATTATTCGATTTACTTATAAGTCTCTAGTAAAGTGCACTATATTTGCCCAGAGCCTGTAGATTAAATGCTAATAGTAGGCCTGCAGCACTGATTAGGTTAACTAACAAACTATTATGGGAAGAGCAGATTACAAAAAGTGCAGGGCTCCTACAACACAGAGCCTCATCTATATTGCGTTTCTATCAAAGCACCTCTACAAAAGTAGTTTCCCCAGCAATAAAAATTTATACAGCTAAGGCTCAAAGTGCAGCCCTGTACGGAGCGGAGGTATGGGGTTACGCTAACTGTAACAAGATCAGTGTGGGGGAAAACAATTTTGCAAGGGCCTTAATTGCATGTCCACGTACCACACCCTTGCTCCCATTATTTCTAGATCTGGGGTTAAGCCGAGTAGCAGATCTAGCTACTCTAAGACCTCTCCTCTATTGGATTAGGTTGTGGATAACCCCCGAACTAGATATATACAAGACCGCACTACCCGATCTATTGAAATGCCAAAACGCTAATACTCTTCCCTGGATTCGCCATGTGGCCCATTGGCTCAGGCTATTGGGTCTGGGCGATTACTGGGAAAATCCCCATAAATTAGAGAGACGGCACAAAAACGTTCTAAAGTTAACCTATTGGTCTTATGTTAAGGATAACTACATAACTCACAAATCCCATGGTCGCTTAACTAATTCCTTCATTGATATTAAATGGTCCCCAAAGTTTGAATCCTATTTGGATGTGATTCCGGATTCGCAGGGCAAGAGCTTATATGCAAGGTTTCGCTTTGGCTCTTTGCCCTTGTTGTCACTGATTCATAGGTGGGGGCCGACTAATCTTCCCGATATATGTGGCAGTACTTTCGAAACCATTGAGCATTTCATGTTCTTCTGCCCAGCCTATGCGATTCCACGTTTAAAATGGATTCGCAATATTTGCAGGGACATGGGATTCAAGAACTGCTCTTTGGCTCTACGGGTTCTAAAAAGTCATAATTCAACCAATGTAATTCTCTCAGTAAGCAAGTATCTAGCAACAGCTTGGCGCATACGATGCCATCTCCAAAAAGTAATTTAAAGTCCCATCCCTTTATAGATAAGTTTTAGAGCCACATGTGCAATTCAAGTTATTGTCCTAATGTTTTTACACCAAGTTAAAGATGTGTACTTATTTATTCCTTAAGAATTATTTATTATCTTGTTTTATGTGCTTTTATGGTCATGGATCGAACAAAGTTGATGATGATGATGATGATGAATTATTGACCATGTGGTTTAGACAGGGCTTTGGAACAGATTTTTCTTAGATAATACGTGGGTAATCATCTTGTGGTTCTGCTACTGTATCACTAGTGTTAGCCGCAAAGAGCTATTTTTATGCACTTGTCTGGCATTAGTGCCATTTTAACATGAATCTGATAACCATTTTAAGTTATTATATAAGCTTTTTATTACATTGTGCTTGTGTTTTTAATGACTTGACAGTGCCTAAATTTGCCTATACGATTGTGCCGGTTGCAGGCGCCCTTACTAAAGTATGCCACCTAAACTACCAAGAAACTGTACTATTATGTAACATCAACTCAGCACTCTAAATCTTAAATCATGGGCCTGATAGCTTGCACTTATCTTGGTGATGGTACCACCTGGGAAACTTGAATCTGAAACCACCTCATATTGTTTTAAGAGCCTTAAATATTTGTATTATTTTTAACACTATGAAGCAGATGTTTAGAAACCTTGGCATCTAAATGTTAAGTTATGTATCGGGAACAATGGTGGACTATAGTAGGCCATGGCCTATAGAAGCTATTTTTATTCTAAACTCCATTTTATGCCAGTGTGAAAGTATAATGAAACAAATGCACCTTCTTTGTATAATTTAATGTGTAACTTTTCTGACCCATGGTCGAATAAAGTATATATATATATAAGCTAGTAGGCCTGCAGCACTGATTGTGCCACCCACTTAAGTAGATCCTTAACCTTGTCTCAAGCCTGCCATTGCAAGGCCTCTGTGTGCAGTTTCACTGCCATTCGACTTGCCATTTAAAAGTACTTGCCAAGCCTAAAACTCCCCTTTTTCTACATATAAGTCCCCCCTAAGGTATGCCCTAGGTAACCCTAGGTAACCCATAGGGCAGGGTGCTGTGTAGGCAAAAGGCAGGACAAGAACCTGTTAAGTTTACATGTCCTGGTAGTGTAAAACTCCTACGTTTCCTTTTTACACTGCTGTGAGGCCTGCTCCCTTCATAGGCTAACATTGGGGCTACCCTCATATACTGTTTGAGTGGTGGCTGCTGATCTGAAATGATTAGGAAGGTCATATTTAGTATGGCCAGAATGGTGATACAAAATCCTGCTGACTGGTGAAGTTGGATTTAGTATTACTATTTTAGAAATGCCACTTTTAGAATGTGAGCATTTCTCTGCACTTGAATCCTTATGTGCCCTACAATCCATGTCTGGCTGGGTTCAGTGGACAACTCCCTTGTGCATTCACTCAGACACACCCCAAACACAGGATACTCAGCCTCACTTGCATACATGTGCATTTTGAATGGGTCTTCCTGGGCTGGGTGGGTGGAGGGCCTGACACTTACATGTCAAAGGACTGTAGCCTGCCCTCACACAAAGGACTGCCACACCTCCTACTGGGACCCTGGCAGACAGGATTGAACTGAAAGGGGACCTTGTTCACTTCTAAGCCACTCAGTCTCACTAACTTCAAAGGCACGTTTGAGTATTTAAACAGGGCCTCTGCACCTACCAACTCAGACACTTCCTGAAGAAGAAAACTTGAACCACAACCTGCATCCTGCCAAGAAGAACTGCCTGGCTGCCCAAAGGACTCACCTGACTGCTTTCTGTGAAGGACTGCTGCCTTGCTGTTGCCCTGCTGCCTTACTGCTCTCTGGCTGTGGTGAGAAGTGCTCTCCAAGTGCTTGGATAGAGCTTGCCTCCTGTTCGCTGAAGTCTCAGGACCAAAAAGACCTCATATCTACAAAAAGTTTTGTGTGGTGAAAAAACGAAGCACCGCCTGCCAGAAACGATGCACAGCCTGCACTGCAGTGACAAATTCACTACGCGCCGAACCGGAACGATGCAGCCCGACTTGGCAACAAGGAGATCGATGCAGCGCCAGCGTATCGACCGGAAATTAGATGCACGGCCCACTGGATCGATGCATAGCCGAGCCGGAACAATACAGCCCGGCTTCCAGAGAGGAATTGCTCAGCGTCTGCCATGCGGTAGATGTTTCGTCCACCGAATCGACGTAGCCCCTGTGACTTCACCCTGTCTTCGACAGAAATCCACACATCGTCCCCGGGGCATCCCAAAACCCAGCAACCCGAAGAGGATCCACAACCGAGCACCAGAAATCGATGCACAGCTGTCCATGCGTGAAAACTGAGTGGCGCATCGCCGTGTGCGGCCCGAGAAATCGAAGCACACCTCCTTGATTTCCATGCATCTCCTCCTCTGCAGTTCTTTGCAGAGATTTTGAAAGCAGGTACTTTGTGCTTGAGACATTTGTTGCTTTTAAAAGACTAAAAAGTCTTTATATCACTTTTTCCAGTGATATCTTAACATATACTTATTGCATTTTAATCATTTTGACCTGCATCTTATCAGATAAATATTATATATTTTTCTAAACACTGTGTGGTGTATTTTTGTGGTGCTATACTGTTTCATTGCATGATTTATTGCACAAATACTTTACACATTACCTTCTAAGTTAAGCCTGACTGTTAGTGCCAAGCTACCAGAGGGTAGGCACAGGATAATTTGGATTGTGTGGGACTTACTCTGACTAGAGTGATGGTCCTTGCTTGGACTGGGGGGTAACCTGACTGCAAACCAAAGACCCCATTTCTAACACCTGACAAGTGGGCACACTTGCCAGGTTGAATTGGCAGTGCAAGACTTCATAAAGAGAGGATGAAGTGGCAAGTCTGAGACATGTTTACGGTGCTACTTATCTGGGTGGCACAATCAGTGCAGCAGACCCACTAGTAGCATTTGATGTACAGGCCCTGGGCACACATAGGTGGTCATTACAACTCTGGCGGTTGGTGTTAAAGCAGCGGTAAGACCGCCAACAGGCCGGCAGTAAAAGTTTAGCAATTACGACCGTGGCGGAAACCGCCAAAAAGACAGCCACTTTAACACTCCGACCGTCACGGCGGTAAAAACAAACAGCACGGAGGTCACCGCCAACAGACAGGCGGAGGACAAAGTACCACCCACAGTATCACAACAGGCCAATCCGACACCTTTTCTGGGGAGGAATCACCGTGGATAAAAACACAGCGGAAACAGGTTTTCAAAGGGAAAACGCTCACCTCTACACACCCAAGAGGAACGAGGACACCATGGACCCGGAACTCCAAATTCTTCCTGCGATTGTCTTCCTGCTCCTCTACCAGGAGCATGAACACCGGTAGCAAAGACCACAGTGAGTACTGCACCTACGACACAGGGGAGGGGGAGGGAAAAAACAGGGGGACACACATGCAACACCCCTACCGTCACCCACTACAACACACACTAATACAGCATGATACATCACAGTTACACCCCCCAAACCCCCTGGAAGAATGCAAAGACAATAGAAAATGAGTGTAACCATTGTAATATATTAAAATCAAGTAGGCAAAAATATATATATACACCATGTACAAAATATATACCAAGCATAGTAGTCCAGGTAGTGCTCCAATTAAGTCTGTGGAACACTGGGCCCACACGATATGGGCGAGGCCCACACAAGATCCCCGGCCATGACAGAGAGAACACTGCAGGGGCATCAGAGAGCAACAAAACAGGCACCTCAGGGCGAGGGAAAGGGGGCACCTCAGCCAGTTGAGTGCATGACACCAAATGCCCAATGTTACATCCTGGGGAGTGAAAAGCCACAATCTCTCAAGTCTCTACAGTGGGTGGGCTGCCCACTGTTCCATCCTGGGGAGTGCAAAGCCATAGTCTCTCAAGTCCCTACAGTGGGTGGGTTGCCCACTGTGCAATCCTGGGGAGTGCAAAGCCACAGTCCACTGGTTCTGGAGGGGGCATGGTGCCCAGAGTGCTTCATCCTGCTAAGGACAGAGGTAGTGGATGGATCTCTCCACTGGTTCTGGAGGGGGCCTTGTGCCCAGAGTGCTTCATCCTGCTTAGTGGATGGATCTCTCCACTGGTTCTGGAGGGGGCCTTGTGTCCAGAGTGCTTCATCCTGCTAAGGACAGAGGTAGTGGATGGATCTCTCCACTGGTTCTGGAGGGGGCATGGTGCCCAGAGTGCTTCATCCTGCTAAGGACAGAGGTAGTGGATGGATCTCTACACTGGTTCTGGAGGGGGCCTTATGCCCAGAGTGCTTCATCCTGCTAAGGACAGAGGTAGTGGATGGATCTCTCCACTGGTTCAGGAGGGGGCCATGTGTCCAGAGTGCTTCATCCTGCTAAGGACAGAGGTAGTGGATGGATCTCTCCACTGGTTCTGGAGGGGGAATGGTGCCCAGAGTGCTACATCCTGCTATGGACAGAGGGCGTGGATGACAGTCTCCTCTGGATCTGGAGGGGGCATGGTGCCCAGAGTGCTTCATCCTGCTAAGGGCAGAGGTAGTGGATGGATCTCTCCAGTGGTTCTGGAGGGGGCATGGTGCCCAGAGTGCTTCATCCTGCTAAGGACAGAGGTAGTGGATGACAGTCTCCACTGGTTCTGGAGGGGGCTTGGTGCCCAGAGTGCTTCATCCTGCTAAGGACAGAGGTAGTGGATGACAGTCTCCACTGGATCTGGAGGGGGCATGGTGCCCAGAGTGCTTCATTCTGCCCATAACGGACTCAGTAGCGTCAGTGCCCTTGGCGCTCATGGGCCAGCGTTGCTTGAGACGGCGGTGCCCTGTTCAGCATTGCTTGAGATGTCGGTGCCCTGTTCAGCGGTGCTTGAGACGGCGGTGCCCTTTTCAGCAGTGCCTGAGACGGCGGTGCCCTGTCCAGCGGTGCTTGAGACGGCGGTGCCCTGTTCAGCGGTGCTTGAGGCAGCGGTGCCCTGTTCAGCGCTGCTTGAGACAGCGGTGCCCTGTTCAGCGGTGCTTGAGACAGCGGTGCCCTGTTTAGCGGTGCTTGGAGCGGCGGTCTCCTTTCCAGTGACTCAGCTGCTGGCGGTCCTTCATGGCCAAGCGGGGCTTGTGCTGGAGGTCCTCTCTGTCCCAGCGGGGCTTGTGCTGGTGGTCCTTCATGGCCCAGCAGGGCTTGTGCTGGTGGTCCTCTCTGTCCCAGCAGGGCTGGTGCTGGCGGTCCTTCATGGCCCAGTGGGGCTTGTGCTGGCAGTCCTCTCTGTCCCAGCAGGGTTTGTGCTGGCGGTCCTTCATGGCCCAGCGGGGCTTGTGCTGGAGCCCTCTCTGTCCCAGCGGGGCTTGTGCTGGCGGTCCTCTCTGTCCCAGCGGGGCTTGTGCTGGCGGTCCTTCATGGCCCAGCGGGGCTTGTGCTGGCTGTCCTCTCTGTCCCAGCGGGGCTGGTGCTTGCGGTGGCCTCCTGGGCAGCTGGGCTGGTGCTGGCGGTGGCCTCCTGGGAAGCTGGGCTGGTGCTGGCGGTGGCCTCATGGGCAGCTGGGCGGCTGCTGGCGGTGGTCTCCTGGGCAGCTGGTGCTGGAGGTGGCCTCCTGGGCAGCGGGGATGATGGCGGTCTTCTCCGCCGTGCTGCTCTTCCCAGACTTGCTGACTTTCTTGTGGCCATTCCCCACCTTGGAAGGTGTCACAGCTGACTCCACACTCCCACTTGTACCCCTGGGAGCAGCTTTGGTGGCTGGAGTCTTCCCCATCTCCCTCCGGGCACTGGTCAACTTCTGATGCTTCACAGGTGGGGGACTGTCTGTGCTGTGGCTCCGTGCCACACTGGCTGCTCTGGTCGCCGGTGCACTCCAGATTCCGGTAACTACAGGCACCGCTGGTCCCGGAGATGTTGTGGCTGAGGTGCTAGTTCGGGCCATTGGAGACAGATGGGGTGGAGGAGTTGTGGGATAGAGATCAAGGTTGCACAGGAAAAGTTTTTGGGGAACACTGGGATGGGTAGCTGGAGGGGGTTTGGGAGTGGAGGAAGAGGTTGTGGTTGTAGGAGGTGTTCGTTTGTTGACTTTGGGTGAAGGTGCATGCGCTGGAGGCTGTCGTGAGGTGGATGGCTGTTGGGTGGGTGTGTGCCTGCGTTTGTGTATCTTGGGAGGGGGTGTCACAGACACACTGGGAGGGGACACAGGGGACGTGTGAATGGTAGTGGGGGTGGTGACTGCACGTGAGTGTGGTGTGGTGGTGGGTGTGCTGGTGATGGTAGTAGTGGCTGTAGAGGTAGTGCATGCAGGTGTGACTGTAGACGAGACAGGGAGGGAGGAGGGAGACGAGGAGGAGGGGGACACAGTGGAGGCAGTGGATGTAGGTGTGTCTGCATGTATGTGATGCTTGCGTGAGTGCCTGTGGGTTGTGTGGTGCTTATGTTTGCCTGAGCTTCCCTTGTGTGTTGATGTGTGTGCATGCTGGTCTGTAGGTGTGCTTGTGATAGGCTGGGGTACAGGGGATTGGATCTGGGTGGAGGAAGTTGAAGGGGGGAGGCTAGACACAGGGACAATGGCTGCCATCAGTGCTGAGGCCAGAGTCTGAAAAGCTCGCTGAAGGGCCGCCTGACCAGAATGAATGCCCTCCAAGAACGCATTTGTTTGTTGCAACTGCCTTTCTACACCCTGGATGGCATTCAAAATGGTAGACTGCCTAACAGTGAGGGACCTGAGGAGGTCAATGGCCTCCTCACTGAGGGCAGCAGGGGTGACTGGGGCAGGGCCTGAGGTGCCTGGGGCGAAGGTGATGCCCACCCTCCCGGATAAGCGGGCACGGGGCGAAGGCTGAGGGGCTTCTGGGAGGGCGGTGCTGGAAGGGGGGGGTGGCAGCTGTACCTGTAGATGGGGGAGGCACAGATGTTGCCACCACCACAAGGGAGCTTCCATCAGAGGACGAGTCCGTGTCACTGGTCTCAGCTCCTGTCCCCGCCGTTGAGCTCCCCTCACCCTCTGTCCCACTGGTGAAGTCAGAATTCTGTAGTGTGGCCTTCCATGGCCATGTGGGATGCAGCCCCCTCGTGCTCTGGTGCCACTGCTCCTCCGCCTGATGATGCTAATGCACACAAGAACAGGGAGACCACAAAAAGGGGAGGACGACAGAAGAAAGACATGTTGAGTGCATGCATTACCGCTACCGTTGGCGGACACAGCAGACAGAGAAGCCCCCTGCACTACGCCGCGCTCTTGGGCTCCACTGTTCAATTCCTGGGAAATGGCCTACTAGGCTATGGACGACATCTGCACACATGGGTGACACACATGGATGTACTGTGAAGTACACAGTGTATTGGCACTCTACAGAGGTGCTTTGAGGTGCCACATGGCCTGCCTTACGGAGGGACCTTGCCTATGGAACTCGCCCTGGCCTAGGGAAACCCACAGCCCACCTCCCCCACCCAGACACCTCCACTGCGGACAAAATCAGCAGAAGGCGAGTGTACTCACCCCCTTGTGTCTTCTGTGATACCCTCAAGCACCCATCCAACTCCGGGTACACCACTGCCAGGATCCTGAACATCAGGGGGGTCATGGTGCGACGTGCACCCCTCCCACGTTGGGAGGCCATCCCCAGCTGAGCCTCCGCTGTCTTCTTGCTCCAGCGGCGAATGTCCTCCCATCTTTTGAGGCAGTGGGTGCTCCGTCTGTGGTAGACCCCCAGGGGCCAGGCGTCCTTGGCGATGGCACGCCAAATATATTTTTTCTGGTGGGCGCTGACCTACATGATTTGTACAGGGAGATGAGAAAGTTATTACCAACTGCACCGTCAAAGTGATTGGTCCCCATCCTTACCCTTGGCATGTGGCACATGCACTCACCATTGTTTCATGCACGCCGCACTCTCCCGCCTTCCTTCTTACATCCACCCCTCTCCACACAGGCATAGCCCATACAGCATGCTCCCAGTGTACTTACCTGTTTGTCTGGAGGACCGTAGAGTAGCGTGTACTGGGGGATGACCCCATCCACGAGTTTCTCCAACTCCTCCGATGTGAAGGCAGGGGCCCTTTCCCCAGACACTCGAGCCATTGTCTCTTCCAGACCGAGGTCACAGCCGCACTTGCAGTGTAGGTCCTCTTCTGTCAAAGATCAGGTATCGAGTGATTGAACAGATAGAAAATGGGGGTTACGTCCGCGGCGGTGCGTACCGTCACTGCCGGCGTACATCGTCATTGGCTCCTGGGACCCATAGTGTCCAATGTTAACCAATTCAGCATTGCGCCGCGGTCTTCGACTGCCTACCGCGATGGTGTACAACGCCAGCGCAGTTACCTCACATCCCATTGTCCTACTTTACAGGTCAGGCAGCCGCCATTTCAGGGGCCCACATGGCTTCATTTTCAACTGCGTCACACATACCTAGGCCTAGACTCAATACACATACAGGCCACTTTTTAGATTATGAATGGTGTTCTGTGTAAGCTGTCTGTACGTATCTCTGAGTGGTTTGACTCTGTGCTCACTGTTGTCCTTCCTAGGCACCGTCCGCTGGGACATGTGAGGAGATGGCGGCATCCTCAGATGTACCGACCGTTGGTGGACCTGTCGTCAATGGAGTAAAGACATGTGATAATTACATACAGGATTGACCGTGCCACAATCGAGAAACTGTGTACCCAGTTGGAGCCAGACCTGATGTCAGCTATCCGCCATCCCACAGGAATCCCCCCTCAAGTGCAGGTGCTGTCAGTGCTCCATTTCCTTGCAAGTGGGTCATTTCAAACAACAGTGGCCATAGCATCAGGGATGTCCAGCCTATGTTTTCCAACGTGTTGTCCAGAGTGTTGTCTGCCCTGCTGAAACACATGCTGAGCTACATCGTTTTCCCTCAGGTGGAGGATTTGCCTACAGTGAAAGGTGATTTCTATGCCCTGGGACATATCCCCAACATCATAGGTGCCATTGATGGGACACATGTGGCTTTGGAACCCCACCAAAGGAGTGAACAGGTGTACAGAAACGGGAAGAGTTATAATTCCATGAATGTACAGATGGTATGTTTGGCAGACCAGTACATCTCCCATGTGAATGCCATGTTTCCTGGCTCAGTGCATGACGCCTACATCCTGAGGAGTAGCAGCATCCCTTATGTGATGGGTCAACTCCAGAGGCACTGTGTGTGGCTATTAGGTGAGCACCTGGAAGCAAGTCAGTGGGAATGGTTGTCTGGGGTTATCCCTACAGGTTAGTGTGTGTCTAACAGTTGTCCCTCGCCATTTGCAGGTGACTCTGGTTACCCCAACCTGTCATGGCTACTGACCCCAGTGAGGAATCCCAGGACAAGGGCCTATTCTACTCACCAAAGAAGGTGTGCCAGATCATCGTGGCCTGCTGTATGCTTCACAACTTGGCTTTGCGACAACAGGTGCTTTTTCTGCAGGAGGATGGTCCAGATGGCGGTGTTCTTGCAGCTGTGGAGCCTGTGGACAACGAAGACAAGGAAGCAGAGGAAGAAGACATGGACAACAGGGACTCAGTGATCCAGCAATATTCCCAGTGAAACACAGGTAAGAATACAGACCTGCCTACTTCATGTACTTAAACACTACTGCCTCTCTATTGTCTGTCGTTTTCACCCAGTGTATGGTCACTGAGTTGTCACTTTCCCTTACGATTTCACAGATCTGGGTCCCACAGTGTGACATCTGCTTTGATTCCTCATTGACTAGAGCTGTGTGACATAGGTATGTTGACATTACAAATGAAAGAGCTTTTTGCCACAGTTATTGCTAATACAGGATTCCGAAATCACAGACTGACTCCAGATTGTTTTGTGTTTTAAGGGTGTTTATTTTAGTGCTCAAAATTGGAGGGGGTAGCAAAATGGTGAGGGGTGATAGCAGAGGAATGTCCATGGCAGAGTCCAGTCTATTAGTCTCACAGGTGCATTGCCCAAATGGGCATAGAAAGTGGAGCTGGGGCAGTTTAAGGATGGACAGGGTGACAAAGTGGGACAGTAGGATGACAATCAGGGTGCTCTCATTTCTTGGCGGGGGTCTTGGCATCGTTCTCTGTCTTTGTCCTGGATCTCAGGGACCGTTTGCAAGGTGGTTCTCCCTCTGTAGGGGCTGGGGTGCTGGTGTGGTGGTCCTGTGGTGGTGCCTCATGTCCACTAGTGCCGGTGGTGGGCAGTTCATCGTCCAGGCTAGTGTCAGGGGCCCCTTGCAGTGCCACAGCGTCCCTCCTGGTGTTGAGTACTTCCTTCAGCACCCCTACGATGGTGCCCAGTGTGGAATTGATGGTTCTGAGTTCCTCCCTGAAGCCCATATACTGTTCCTCCTGCAGGCGCTGGGTCTCCTGAAACTTGGCCAGTACCGTTGCCATCGTCTCCTGGGATTGGTGGTAGGCTCCCATGATGGAGGAGAGGGCCTTGTGGAGAGTGGGTTCCCTGGGCCTGTCCTCCCCCTGTCTCACAGCAGCCCTCCCAGTGCCCCTGTGTTCCTGGGCCTCCGTCCTCTGGACCGTGTGCCCACTACCACTGCCCCCAGGTCCCTGTTGTTGTTGGGGTGGTGGGTTAGCCTGGGTTCCCTGTAGTGGTGGACACACTGCTGATTGACGTGTCCTGGGGACGGAGGTATGGGCTCACTGGGTGGGTGCTGTGCTGGTGTTTCCAGAGGGGGTAAGCTCTGTGGTAGCCTGTGACTGGGTGTGGGGAACCGACTGTCCCGAGGTCCCCGATGGGCCGGGCTGGTCATCTAGATCCAGTTGGACAGAGGTGCTGTCATCACTGTGGGCCTCTTCTGTTGGTGGTGTGGACATGTGTGGACCCTCCTGTCCAGTGACGTTGGGTAGGGGTCCTGCAGGGGTATAAAAGGATGTTTATTACATCTGTGTGTGGCATGGTGTGCAATGGGTGGGTGAACGTGTACCCCAGTGCTTGCATTCTTGTGTGGGAACTTGTGTGATGATGGTTTAGGGGGGTGTATGGGTATGTGCAGTGGGCATGCTTTAGTGATGGGTGTCCATGCTTTGTTGTGGCCTGCAGGGCTTGGTGTTAGGATGTGTGGTTTGTGATGTTGGGACATTTGTGAGGAGTTAGAGTGATGGGGGTGAGGGTGGGGGTATGTGCTGGCATGCAGATAGGGTGGGGGATGTAATAGTTAATTGACTCACCAGAGTCCATTCCTCCACCTACTCCTGCGAGGCACTCAGGATGCAGAATCGCCAAGACCTGCTCCTCCCATGTTGTTAGTTGTGGGGGAGGAGGTGGGGGTCCGCCGCCAGTCCGCTGAACCGCCAGGTGGTGTCTTGAGACCACGGAATGCACCTTCCCCTGTAGGTCGTTCCACCTCTTCCTGATGTACTCCCGATTTCTTGGGTGCTGTCCCACTGCGTTTACCCTGTACACTATTCTTCGCCATAGCTCCATCTTCCTTGCAATTGAGGTCTGCTGCACCTGTGATCCGAATAGCTGTGGCTCTATCCGGACGATTTCCTCCACCATGAACCTGAGCTCGTCCTCCGAGAACCTGGGGTGTTGTTGCCGTGCCATGGGGTGGTGTAAGTGATGTGTGGGGTGATAAGTGTGCTGATATGTAGTGGTGTGTAGTGTGAGGTGCGTGGAAGTCCTGTGGGTGATGGTGTTGTGTGCCTGTGGATGCTTGTATTGTTGATGGTGGTTTCTCTCTCTGGCCTTCGTTCGTGATTTGTTGTCGTAAGGGTTTGTGGGTGATGTGGGTGTGTGTTTAATATAGTATTGGGTGTGTGGGAGTGGTGTATGTATGTGTATCAGGTGTGTGTATTTGGAATTGTCGAATATGGTAGTGTTTTGTAAATGTGTGTGTATTTTGAGCGCGGCGGTGTGTACCGCCACATGGATTTGTGTGTCATGATGGTGTGGGCATATTTCTGTTGGCGTGACAGTGGAGGATTTGTTTTCGCCAGTTTATCACTGACCTTTGGTGTGGCAGACTTGTGTGGGTGTCTGAATTTTGGCAGATTCCGTGCTGTGGGTCGTAATAGCTGTGGCGGTTTTCCGCGGTGATGTGTTGGCGGTCTTCTGCACGGCGGTACACGGCTTTTACCGCCAAGGTTGTAATGAGGGCCATAGTGTACTTTATTAGGGACCTACTAGCAAATCAAATATGGTAATCATGGATAAACCAATCACTAATACAATTTATACAGGGAGCACTGGTCTGCCGTGGTAAAGTGCGCAGAGACAATTAATCAGCAAAACGAAACCACAGCATACCATCAAAAACAGGAGGTCAGAAGGCAAAAAGGCAGGGTAAACATGCCAGAAGATGCCAGGTCTAACACCAATCTATACATTTTCCTTGCTCCTAAAGCTCAAGACTCCCTGATGAGATCTGAAACTTCTGCTGAAAGGCCTGGCACCTCCCAAACTATCCTGAAATGTTCCAAGCGACTAGTCTCAAAAGACCTGTTCTCACCATATCGTGTGTTTTTCCTTCTTGTCCTTCCAGTATTTCCTGAAACTTTGGCAATAACATTGGAAAATCCACTGACAACTCCAATAGAATTGGAAACCAAACCTGAGACATCCAAAGTGGAGTTGCCACCTCTGCTGTTCATGAACGTCAATTCACCAAAATGCCAGGGGTAACGGAAGTGACATCACACACCCATTTTGACCTTCAATTCCACCCACACACGCATGTGTACATATACACATTCACAGTTACACACGTGATCATTTAAACATACTCACCCTCAAGCATGGATACAATATACATTTAAAAACATTTTTTTGCTTACCTGAGCTGTGAGGGAGGGTCTTATCTCACTGAATGTGCTCCATTTTGTTATTACACTGATGGTGAATAATTAAACATTATTCCCTATCAGTGTAATTAAAGAAATGAGAGAAAACATAGAGAAAGGAGACCCAACCAACATCCATAGAGATGTGCTGCCACTGTGTTTCTGGCACTGCCTTTGTCACCTCTGAATCTAGAGATTGCAAAGACAGTCAATCAATCAATCAATCAATACATTTTTTATCAAGCGTAACTAATCACCTGTGAGGGTCTCAAGGCGCTGGTAGTGGGTCTGGGTCTCATTCGAAAAGCCATATCTTGAGGTTCTTCCTGAGTGATGACCTTTGTCTGAGGTGTGTGGGCAGGTTGTTCCAGCTCTTAGCTGCAAGGTAGGCGAAAGATCTTCCTCCAGCTGTGGTTTTCCGGATATGTGGGATGGTGGCTACCATCTGCTGGGCAGAGTGGAGGTGTCTGTCAAGGTTATGAAATGAGATGTGATGGTTCAGGTAGGCCAGTCCGATGTTATGAAGGGTCTTGTAGGTGTGGTTGAGTAGTTTGAAGTCGATTGGCTTCTCCACTGGGAGCCAATGGAGGATCCTCAGGTTTTGGGAGATATGTTCCTGGTGGAGGAGGTTCAGCCCGAGTCTGACAGCGTCATTTTGGATGAGTTGTAGATTCCTAATGTTCTTTGTTGAGGAGCCGGCATGGAGTGCGTTGCCGTAGTCGAGCTTGTTTGTTACTAGAGCATGGGTGATTAACTGGCAGCAGACCACTGGGATCCATTTGAAGATTTTGTGGAGATGGTGGAGGGTGTGCCAACATGAAGAGGTAACTGTGTTTACCCATCGGGTCATTTATAGGGAAGAGTCAAGGATGATTCCTAGGTTGCGGTGTGGTCAGTCGGAGTAGGTGGTGCACTGAGCAATGTGGGCCACCAGGAGCCGTCCCGGGCTGAAGTCGAGTTTCTGAAGATGATTAGCTCGGACTTGTCTGAGTTGAGCTTGAGGCAGCTGTCCCTCTTCCAGGCGGCGAAGGCTTTCATTCCGGTGTGAAAGTTCCTCTTAGCTTTGTCTGGGTCTTCAGTGAGGGATATGATGAGTTGTGTGGCATCAGCGTATCACACGATGTTCATTCCGTTTGTCCCTGACAATGGCTGCAAGCAGGGTCATGTAGATATTGAAGAGCGATGGCTCAGGGAGGATCCCTGAGGGATTCTGCAGCTGACTTCTGTTGGTTTGGATATGAAGGGTGGGAGCCTGACTCTCTGTGTTCTTCCAGTAAAGGAGGAGTGAATACATTGCAAGGCTTTTCTGTGGATCCTGCATTATGGAGTCTGGTGCATAAGGTGCTGTGGGAGACTGTGTGGAAGGCTGCTGGGAGGTCAAGGAGTATGAGTGCTGCGGTGTGGCCACGGTTGAGGAGTGTGCAGATGTCATTGGTGGCTGCAAGAAGAGCTGTCTCCATTCAGTGGTTGCTGCGAATGCCAGACTGAGAGGTATCCAAAGAGTTGTTGTCCTTGAGGAATTGAATTTCAGGTTTTTTCCAGGACTTTGGCTGGGTAGGGTAGCAGCGAGATGGGCACGTAATTCTTGAGCTCTGATGGGTCAGCTGTGAGTTTCTTCAGGAGGGGGCAGACTTCAGCATGTTTCCAATCTTTAGGGAAGGTGGCTGTTTTGATAGAGCAGTTCAACATCTTGCAGAGTTCGGGGGCGATTGATGCACTGGCTCTGTTGTAGATGTAGTGAGGACAGGTGTCTGTGGAACCTCTGGTGTGAATGCTGTTCATGATGATTTCAGTCTCTTCTGTGGTGAGAGTGGACCAGCTGTGGATGGTTTAGGTGGTTTCTGGGGGCTGGGTCAGTTATAGGTTCTGATGCTGAGCGGGTCCTGCGGGAGAAAGCTGTCATAGATGTCCTTAATCTTGTGGTGGAAGAAAGTGGCCAATTTGTTGCAGAGATCTTGCGACGGGGGATGTTGGTGGCTTCGGAGGGAGGATTGGTGAATTCATTGATTACCGTGAAGATTTCTATCGTGTTGTGAGGAGGGGTTGTTGATGTGTTCATGGAGTGTGGCTTTTTTTGCGTTTTTGATGCTTTGGTGATAGGTGGCAATGGCGGCTTTGAGACAGGTAAGGTCTTTGCTGGTTTTGCTGTTTCTCCATTTCTTCTCTAGAAGCGTGCAGGTGTGTTTGGATTCTTGGAGTTCGGTGGTGAACCAGCTGACTTTTTTGGGATGTGCTTGGGATGTGCCAGGCATCACACGGGCAAGCCAGGGGTCACAGCTCTTACCTCTGGTGACCCCTAAATGACATCCATGCAACTTTTTCCTTCCACTTGCAAACAATTAGAGTCACTCATGCTATCATCGAAAATGAAGGAAATGTATATCTTTCCACTCCTGCCAGAAAGCATCCATCCCTGCTGATTCGGGATCCGGATATCAACTGAAAAACCTTCTCACCTGAGTATTTCATCTGTTCACAAACATGTCCACTCAGAAAGGACCCTGTACTCTCTCCAGAATCCTGAAAATTCCATGATAACCAATCTGCTTCCATATTGTTCAGACCACCTGCACCAATACATTCCTCATTAGACAGTAATTCAAAAACACCCTTGCAATATCTGCTGAATCCTTTGACTTCGGACCTCCCAATTTGTTCACATACCTCACTGTTGACACATTGCCCATCCTTAGAAGAAATGAACACCTCACCTTGTTGCTAGGGAAAATCCTTATGACAAAATTACCCTGCTAACAGCTCTAAACAATTTATATGCATCATTCTGTCTTCCTCTGTCCAGCATCCTACGGTTGACAAAGTCACAATGGGCACCCCAGCCATCTATAGGGGCATCTGATTCTATCACCAAATCTGGACTGTCTCCAACTACGGCTCAGCCATTCCATGCCTCCATATTCCTCAGCCACCACTGAAGTTCCTCCCTCTCCTCGGGGTTAAGAGAAATTGCCTCTGAATATTTCAATCCGCTTCGCACATGAATTGCTTTCAACCTCTGAAATGTCTGATAATTCAAAGGTCCTGGAAAAATAACTTGAAGGGTTGAAGATAATTACCCTATTACTCAAGCCAAGATTCTCAAAGAAATAAAATCCACATCTAGAACTCTTTAAATTTCCTTCCTTATCCTCTTCAGTTTCTTTCTTGAAAGTTTTAACTCCCCTACTACTATGGCCACCAAGAATCCTAAAAACTGACTCACTTCCAAACTTGACTTGTTCTGCTTCACCACAAATTCCAAAACTTTCAACAAACTTACTGCCAAATCTGTAAGAGCTTTCACTCTCAGCCTGTCCTGATCCATTAACAGTATGCTGCCCAAGTAAGTAATTAAACACATTTCTCTCTCTCATAGAAAAGAAACCACTGAGGGACCTTTGTGAATCATCATGGGGCGGATGATAAGACAAAGGGTAGATGCACAAACTTCAACATCTTCCCACTCCATCTGAATTGCAGAAACCTCTGATGTGGTTCCCAAATTAGTATTATAAATTATGCATCCTTTCAATCTAATCGAGTCAACCAGTCTCCTTTTTGAAGAATGGCTCTTAACATATGTATCGCTTCCACCTTGAAATGATGATAAACTACTCACTCATTGAGACCCCTCAAATGTATCACAGGACGTATCTGTGTCCTTTTTCTTCACTACAAAGATTGTTTATAAATCCCACAATTCCTGACGTTCTTCTATGGCTTCTTTTTTGAACAATTAATGTACCTCTTTCTCTACCAATTCTGCCAAAGCTGCGCAGGAATTTAACATTTCTGGAACTTGAATTGGTTCTGAAATGAAATCTATTTGATAACCTTGCAGAGTTTGCAGCACCCAAGGGTCTGCTGTTATCTGTACCAAGCCATGCTAATACTGAGCAATTACTCTTTATTATAGATATAAAGTAAAACAGCTAACTATCTATAGAAAAAAAAACCTCTCCAATAGCTTTCCATTTAATAAATGTAAAGCGCTAATACTTGCAGAGCCAGAATCAGCTGTAATGGTCAAACGGCTTTAACGCTGGCAGCAGTAGTAATGCCAATTAAATGAAGTGTCCCAATCTTCAAAAATGAGGTGGACAGCGTGGCGCGTCGCAGGGGGAGAGTGGAGAGGGGACAACAACAAAATATATATATATATTAAAAAATTAACAACATAAACTTAACCTTTCTCGACGCACCTTGGTCCTACACTGTAGGCACAGGCTCCCAGCCTGCCCTGTGTCCAATTCTAACACTGCGTTAGGATTGGAAGGAAGCACCCAGCTAGGGTTCTCCGAGGCAGAGTGAGAGCCTAAATACATGTGCACTGAGGGGAAGTGCTCCCTGTCATCGCTTGTGGTTTACCCCTTTTACAAGAAAATTATAATATACATAGTTTATTATCGTTTTCTTGAAAAAAAAATTGCAGCTGCTGCTCCTTCTTGCGGGGGCCTTGACGCTCCTCCACCATAGCAAGGACCCGCCCCTGCTAAAATAGCTGAAAGAGTTGTGAAATCACACCCCTGCCGGCCGGTTAGTCCTAATTCTATACTGTTACGTTTTATTGAGTTGCTGCTCACCTGTCTTCCAACACGCTTATTGAAACAATTGCCACTTGTAAAATAATTCTTGCTTTGGTTGGAAAAACATCAAATGCAACTTTCACACATGACCGCTGTAAGGTAAACCTATTTGTGAAAACACCGCATGTCACATATTTTGGTTGCATGGTCGTTTAAGCTATTATGGTCACCAAGGCGTTCAACAGTGCAAGCACCTTCTGCACGCTCCTTGTTACCAAAGACAATGGGGCTCGAGCCGCGCTCGAAAACCCAGTTACTATTTTAACTGTAATGACTAGTCTATTTTAAAAAAAAGTATTTACTGTTTTAAGAGAATTACACGATTGACATGAAATAATTGTATCCTGTAACACCCTAAATAACTCCAGAAAAACAAAATCAAAACAATATAATTTTCAAGCAGATTCATCACCGATACCATTCACAAATGACACATCAGTGCCAAATTTAGAAACCATCTCTCTCTAATTCCAATCAGACCTTGTCAAATCCTCCATTACCATATAGATCCAAGCACATCAAGCGCTAATAAACATCCACATCAAGCGCAAAGTACTTATCTGCATCGGGCCTTTTATTACCTGCGGAATGTTTTTATTGTTCTGTATTCTTTGAAGTGCTGCGGTCCTGGCATTAAAGGAGTTTAAAGCATAATGTTAGACTCCAGCACTGTCATACATTTCAAATAAGCATGATTTTGGCCTGCTGTCACAAAATTGTTATTTTATGTTCACTTATTGCACCGAAATGCTCGCACAAATTATTTAAGGAGTAGGTGAACGAACACCTCCTGGTTATATATAATAACTAGAAGTATACAATAACTAGAAAATATAATCATAAAACTAATTAAAATAGTGACAGTGTTAAAACATCATTTAACAAGCAATCACTGGAATACACAATTTATGGCCTCGTTCCAAATGATCTGTTAATCCTCATCGGGCCTGTAACATCTGGTACATTATCCAAAAATGTAAATGGATCTGACTTTCTCAGAACTAAGATGGCTGTTTCTGGTTTGGTATAAATAGATATGTGATTTGTGTTTGTGTTCGATGGCTATGCAGAGAGGAAGCATATGTGTTCCACACGAGGTATTGGGATGTGTATAGGTATTAGAAATATAGATTTGGCATGTGTGTAGATATGCATGTGCGGGATACGCAAACTGTGTGACGGGTGGAATGGAGTAAGCCTTTGTGTGAGAAATATTGGGACGGCGAATATGCATGTCAGTACATATATTAGTGTTTGACTTTTTACTTCCACATATTGATCTGTTAGGACTGTGGTGGATAGGCTGCAAGGCCATAGTTGTTCAGTAGTGGATATAGAGGAGATACTGCTTTTGGAAACTCAGGGGATGATTTAGATTACAGGCCGACACTCCTCTGTCACTAATATTTTATTAATCTGCCATGTGAATGGTATTCCATTCTGTGCATTTAGAGTTTGACCCTAATGTCCATTAACCGTCTAAATGGGATTGACTCCATCAGGCAAACAGGATTCCCCGTTGTTGGTTACTATTCCATCAAAGCTGATTTAGAGGACATACGTCTGCCCTATATGCATGTGTCCTCCGTCAATTATGTAGTGCCATAATACAAACACCAACCACAAGTCAGAGAAGGCAAATGTGTGTTAGAATAGTGTCTTAGTTAAATGAAGTTACTCCCCACACTCCCACAGAAGTACATTCGAAAGCACTGCAACAACCTGCCCAGAAGGGGATGTTCCCTTTCTTCCATGACTCATAGAGATGTGCTGGCAACTGGTGGTGGTTCTCCAATGCCCCTCAATCTAATGCCCTGGGATAAAAGGTACTATCTATAATACACAATGAGGGCATCCCCGGTTTTAAATTTGTGTAAATTTGATGTAGATATCTTAAGGGTATGGACTAAGGCCCTCATTACAACCCTGGCGGTCGGTGTTAAAGCGGCAATAATACCGCCAACAGACCGGCGGTAAAAAAAATGGAATCATGACCACAGCGGAAACCCCCAACACATACAACTACTTTAACACTCCGACCACCACGGCGGTAGCAACAAACGCCAACAGACAGGTGGAAGTCAATGTACCGCCCACCCCATCACAACCAACCTATCCGCCAGATTTTCCGGGGCGGTGCCAATGCCATCAAAAGCACAGCAGAAACAGTACCCAGAAGGGGAACCACTCACCTCTCGACACTCAATGAAGAACCAGGACGCCATTGAGTCCGAGCTGCACGTCCTGCCCATGCTGGTCTTCCTCCTCATCTACCAGGAGTACGAACGGCGGCAGCGATGACCACGGTGAGTACTGCACCTAGTACACAGGGGGGGGGAGAAAAAAGAGTGACACACACACGCAACACACAACACCCCCACCCCCAACACCACACACAATACTATACACACAAACACATGCATCAACATTACATTTACACCCCGTAACCCCCTGGAAGAACGTAAGGACAAAAGGAATAGAGTCAAACAGTGATATGATAGAATTAAGCAGATATACGTAATATTTTGAAAACAGTATTCACAAAAATATACAATATGTACATAAGGTAGTACATTGTCCACTCAAAATGTCCGTGGGGCACAGGGCCAAAACACATAGGCCAAGCCCACACTTGACTCCTGCCTCAATACGGAGAGAACACTGCAGGGGCATCAGGTCAAAAACACACAGGCACCTCAGGGGGACGGGGAATAGGCGGCACCTCAGCTGGAAGATGGAATAATGCCAGTGCTCCTGGAGGGGGCTCCATGCCCAGAGCGATGTCCTGGGGAGTGCAAGGCCACAGTCTCTCTAGTGGGTGGATTGCCCACTGCTTGGTACTGGGAAGTGCAAGGCCACAGTCTCTCTAGTGGGTGTTTTGCCCACTGCTTGGTCCTGGGGAATGCAAAGGCACAGTCTCTCTAATGGGTGGATTGCCCACTGCTTGGTCCTGGGGAGTGCAAGGCCACAGTCTCTCAAGTGGATGCCTTCTTCCACTGGTTCTGGACGGGGCTTTGTGCCCAGTGTGCTTCATCATGCCAAGGATAGGGTGAAGGGATGCATATCTCCACTGGTTCTGGAGGGGGCTTTGTGCCCAGTGTGCTTCATCCTGCCAAGGATAGGGTGAGTGGATGCAATTTCTCCACTAGTTCTTGAGGGGGCTTTGTGCCCAGTGTGCTTCATCCTGCCAAGGATAGGGTGAGTGGATACATACCTTCACTGGTTCCGGAGGGGGCTTTGTGCCGAGTGTGCTTCATCCTGCCAAGGATAGGGTGAGTGGATGCATATCTCCACTGGTTCCGGAGGGTGCTTTGTGCCGAGTGTGCTTCATCCTGCCAAGGATAGGGTGAGTGGATGCATATCTCCACTGGTTCCGGAGGGTGCTTTGTGCCCAGTGTGTTTCATCCTGCGAAGGATAGGGTAAGTGGATGCCTTCTTCCAATGGTTCTGGAGGGGGCTTTGTGCCCAATGATGCAACACTTGGGGTGTGGCAGTTCACAGTCCCTCACCTGGGTGTTTCAGGCACGAGATTAGCAGGGACCAGGTTGCATAATAATCCATGGAGGCAGGGCTAGACTTCATCCGGTGGCACCTACGGCTGTAGACTGGTGGTAGTTCCGGTGCTAGTGGAGGTGCTGCCAGTGGTGGAGGGAGGCTCCAGCCCTTCTCCTGCAGCCTCGGATGGCTGCCCACTGGGACTGCTGCTGCTGTTAGTGGTGCTACTGTCAGTGGTGCAGGTGGCGGTGCTTGCAGCGGTGCCTGCAGCGGTGCTAGCTGCGGGGCTGCTGGCGGTGTTGGCCGTGGTGCAGGTGCCGGTGCTGCCAGTGGTGGAGGGAGGCTCCAGCCCTTCTCCTGCAGCCTCGGATGGCTGCCCAATGGGGCTGCTGCTGCTGACAGTAGTGGTGCTTGCGGCTGTGCAGGTGGAGGTGCAGGTGGCAGTGCTTGAGGCAGTGCTAATGGCGGGGCTGCTGGCGGTGCTGGCCGCGGTGCAGGTGGCGATGCTGGCGGTTGTGCTGGCAGCCTTGGATGGCTGAAGTGCCTTGGCTGGTGTTTTGTGGCCCTTCCTCACCTTGGCAGATGGTGGTGTGACCTTGGGTCTGGCAGATGGAGTCTTGGAGGTGGCCTTGCTGGGTGGTTGTGGCTCCTTCCCCTTGCTGAATGCTGTCCTCCTCTTCACCTTGCCAGGTGGCAGAATGGTTTAGGCCTTGGAAGGGGTTGGTGGCACACTGGCTGGGCTGAAGGGTCCCCCTTTTGAGCCTCTGATAGCTGCAGGAACCACAGCGGATGTCGACTTGGTGGCTGAGGTGCTGGGCTGGGTTCTGGCCACCCTGACCTGAGGGGAACACATTTTGAAGGAACTCATGTTAGATTCCAATAACTTTGGATGTAGGAAAACCAGTTGATGTCATTTTGTTGTAATTTACCATTATGCACAGTATATGTTGTCTTTTTTAAAAACGAACAAGAACAATCTTTTAATTTTAAATTTTTTATTGTATTTATTTTTATTAGATGAACAAGCAAGTCATGCAACATAAAAGAGCCTTCATGGAAGAAAAACATCATTAAGCCTTCAGTGTTAGTACATCCTCTCCCCATGGTGGAGATCTTTAAGATCAGCTGGGCCCATTGGGGATTCTGAGACACCAAAATGTGTCAACGGTTATGGCATAGTATTACTATTAGTGTCTAGTACTCTCTGTCATTCAATAAAAATATTGAGTATAAAAACGGCAATGAGATGAAAACGATGAAAATGATGAAATTTATCTCCCCTCTTTAAGGAGTGGAAGTAATCCCACACACAGAACTACCCAATCTAGGTATTGTGTTGCCCTAATGACAACAGCAACGGGGGTCCCTGTTGTCCTGCAAATGTTCCAGTATTGAAACCTCATGGGAAACAAAGAACAGATGCACAATAGGGGAGGGAGGACAGTACACTTACAGAAAAATAATGTCATAAGAAGGGTATATGTTGAGTTGGGGATATTCAAAGACTAAAACAGGGTGCCGTTTAAGGAACAAATGTGCAGTGAATGGTTTTGAAATTAATGTTAGCCCTTGAGGAAGCTTACCAAAACATCAACAAAGATCTTCAGTTTTTCATTTAGCTTGTACATTAGTAATTAGCAGCATATTGTACATACTTTCCAGCTAAGACTGGAATGAAGGAACTTGGTAATTTTCCAAACGCGCAGGAAGCCCATCTTTGCAATGCCATGGGCAGAGGAGAGCCATCTATTGATATTTTGCACCACGTTAGGTAGGTCTGAGGTATCATGTAATAGGACTAGACGGGCTTTTGAAGTTTGAACACCCGCATCTCTACCTTCAAATGGTCCCAGGTCTGTTTCCAAAAGCCATGTCACATTGTGCATTCACACAACACATGAACAATGTCACAGTCCTGCTCTTCAAATCTTCAGTATTTAGAGTCCGTGGTGAGATAGGGTCCAGCAACAAGTGTCAGAGATGGAGAAATTTTTTATAGCTATATTTTAGCCACTCCTCCCACAACCACTTGTTGTAGTCCAATAAGAGAGTACCCCATTCATATTCCAGGAATTGTGCACTGAGTCGTGTTTTCCCACCATGTGCACTACGCAGCAAATGTGGTGATAGAAAAGCAGTGATTAATGAGTGTGGTGTCTAGTCCCACAATAACCTCCTCTCCCAAGAGTTCTTCCAGGTGTGATGTTCAGGTTGATTTGTGATCTACTCTGGATATTCAGGAAGGTGTCATATAATTTAGTATATCTCCACTTAAGGGAGTTGGGATGTCAAACTCTCATCCCAGATCTTGGAACGGTTTTAAGGAACAATATGGCAGATTCCATGCATTGCACAAAATGACAAGTTGATCTTCTTCCTCCCTATTGTGATGGCTGTGTGGCGCCATTTTAAGGCCTTGGAGTGTAGGTGGTCAGAGACTTTCACCATTTTCTGGGCCTTTTGCCATGCATACAGAGATCATAGAGTTTTAGAGGGAGGTGATGTGGAGCCATGAGGTATAATATGTGGCGAGGTCTCTAGTCACATATAAAATGTTGCATTCCAGTAAAACCCAAGTGGGCTTTGCCCTGAAGGTGTAAAGCATATAGATTGAGTGGGCCAATTGCTGTGCCAACCAGTAGCATTCTGGTAGCATGTGATATTTGTAGGCCACCTTTCTCCGTAGAAGAATTCAACTTAGATCCCTTTAGTCTTGGCTTAACTGATCCCCAGATGAACAGGGGAATGGAGCACGAGATACCGGAAAAATTGGAATGGGCTATAAAAAGGTGCAACATACCAAAGACATAGCTGAATTTGGTGGTCACGTTCATCTTGTCACCCTGGACCTTCTTTCAAAGTGACAGATTAAAGTTGGACCATCTGTGAAGGTCACTTCCCATGTTATCTATAATCAGTTGAATATTTTCAGGAGTCATATCATGCAGGCCCTGATATATATATACCTCTAGGCAATCCAATCTTTTGTGCATCCACTTAAAGGACAGGTCATTTAAAGAGGCTTTTGTGGTAGAGGATATTAGGGGCAGTGCCTCATACTTGCACCAGTGTATTTTGTATATGGAGAACAAGGAGAATTAATCCAGCTGGGTTATCAGGGAGGTGGTTGATTCAGACAGGTAGGAGAGAATCAAGAGTAGTAGAGTGCCTTGACCTCCCCTGCCACTGTCATTATGCCTTTAATATTGTTGTTGGAATGCATGGCTGTCACCGGGGGCTCCAGCTCCACAAAGGAAAGCAACCGTATTGCTTGCCTCTAAGTATGGCACAGTAAAAGGAGGGGAAGCCTTCTCAAGTGACTGGGATGGTGGGATCATGGTACATGCCATTGGTAAGGGGGAGAAAGTTGTGACCTATACCCATCATCTCCATGGTTTTCAGAAAAAAAACAATCACCACGATCAAAGGCCTTTTCAGTGTCCAGGGAGAGGTGGACGTTTAGGGCTCACAAATGATTGGTCGAAGAGTGCCTGGGTACAAAACCCACCAGAGAGGGCCATTATTACTTTGTTCAGACAGGTTGCTAAAATCTTAGCAAGTATTTTAACATCAAAGTTTATTGAAAATATCGGTCTCTACCTAAAAAATTCAAGGGGTCTGACCCAGGCTTTGAGATCACTAGGATTCTGGCTTTCAGGAAATCAGGGGACAGTTTCACTGCCAGAAGTTCCCATAGATTCACCTGGGTCGGGAATGCAGAATAAGCAGAAGTCAAAGACCCGAATTGGTCTTCCAACTGTCCCCGTAGAGGTAGCTGCAAACCCAAGTCCAGCTGCAGTTCTATAAGTATGAGGTCTGAAATTACACAGGGAATTTTAGCTGTGTCAGTTCCTAGAGCAAAAGAGAGGAGCAGAAGGAATAGTCTATCCTGGCACTGATGCCATGTGGGAAAAAGATTAAAGGGTAGTCATGGACGAGGTTGAGCAATGCACTTCTGTCTTGGTTGTGTTGTGTATTTGGTTTACCCGATATTTTTAAGATGGAGTCTAACATGACATTCCAGACACTGCCAAAGACTGAAAAAGTAGTAGCAAAGGAAGTGAGCAACCTACTATTTTGGGATAGAAAGGTACATTTCATTTTCAGCAGGTCATAGATGGAACCCACAATGATGTGCATGCCCTGTTTCACAAAAATGTATTGGCCTTCAGTGTCCATCCAAGTATGGAGCAGTTGAAACAGCAGGTGTTTGTGTAGAAGAATAACACCTCCATACTTCCTGGGGAACTACTCAGTACCAATCTAGCCTGACAGAGTAGAAGGGTTTCTTGCATGTACACACAACCATCCATTCTCTCTGGAGCTTAACACTCTTTCTTAGTGCAAAATGCAACATCACATCCGTTTTGCACAAACAATACTGATAAAAGCAGAATGACTATGTCTTAGACTACTGGTGTAGTAATGAGGCTGCTGGATTTTGGGCGGAAGCACCACCAAGCGTGGGGGGCTGAGTCTGATCTCTACACCAGGTGACAGCAGTCAGCCTAACCCTTTTGGTTAGCTAGTAGCATTTCACCAAACCAAAGGTAAAAGTGATGTATGGCAGCCTATCTCATGACGCAGACTCCTCAGGGATTTCGTGGTGGAACAGATCGTACCTCTTTCTCTCAGTTATAAAAGTGTTATACATGCAAACACAAAACAGAAGCAGGATCTTGGTTCAAAAGCTTTTTATTGAAGCAACTGTGTTCTCAGTATGAGGATAATGAAACACAGTGTAATTCTAGCAATGACCAGGAAAGTGAAACACAAAAGAGTCCCACTATATAGTCACAATAGTGTGTCTAACATCCCTTCCCACACCACTTAGGCCCATATTTAACTAAAATGATGCATATCTGCACTACCACAGTTGTGTGTCAAAAATATTACAGTGATCTAACACCATTCCTTAGTGCCACCTGTGCGCCATATTTATAAAATTATGCACAATGATGCTAAGGAATGGTTAGTGTAAAAAAAAAGGGCGGTGACCTTTGCGACATGCCAGAAAGACAAATAACGCTAATGCTGTAAAAGTGGCAATATTATATTTTGCGGCCCGTTTTTTTTTAATGCAAAACGTGTTAGCACCATATTTAATAGCATTAGCAACAAAATACATGCATGAGTAAGAACAAAAAGTTGGAGACCAGATGGAGAATCCCCAGAGAGATCCCAAGCAGCCCAGTACCAGCCAGGAGGGACCAGCAAAGTCCCAGGAGAAGGAGAAGCAGAAGTGTTGCTTTGTTGAGGAGGAGAATGATATCTTGATCATAGAGGTGATGGAGCACCAACACTAGCTCTTTGTCACCTCCAAATTGCCAATAGGTAGGAGAGAGGCTATATGGCAGGCAATAGCAGATAAAGGCATGGCATAGGTGAAGAGGACTGTCACTGACTGTAAGAAGTGCTGGCACGGTTGCAAGAGTGGAACTAAGGAGAAACTAGCCAGGAATTAAAATGCAGCACTACAGACAGGGGGTGGAAGTCCTGCACCCCAGGAGGACCCGGATGAGGTGGAGGAGATGGTGGCAGCAGTCATCACAGAGGAGTTGGTCACTGCAATCACAGGACAGGATAGCGCAGACTACCAAGAACTACCACAAATGTATGGTAATTTGCAGGCGGGACTATCTGGAATTTTACAAATGGCAGAAGAGGGAGGCACATGGGACACACTGAATGCATGCAAAAGATTTGCATTGGGACACATACGGCCAGAATCAAAAGGCCCCATTGCCACCCGAGCGTCACTTTTAGTGACACTCTGGTGGCGCTAAGCACCTTAACATATACACAACAATGTCTTCTTAAGCCACTTACTGTGGCTTAACACCACCTTGAAAATATGGCCCCTACACATGCAGCACTGTGCCTAGAAGGGGCGTGCAATCAGTGTGGCTGTGGCTCTGCCACAACAACACCCATTGATTATTATTGTTGCACCAGATCCAAGACTGCATGTTAATCTGAAGTTGTGTCTAAAGTCAACAGCACCCCAGGCCTGGTGTTAAGATGGTGCAGCAAGGTGAAATTCTTTCCTTCCTCCTCGTGTCATTGCACGTCTTATGTGTGCTCCATACTGCTGCACACATTGAAATGCCAAATTGCCATAAAAGGTTGTATATGTGCAGGAAGGGACACCACTATGATGCAAGGATGCCTGCGCTGGTGCAGGGAGCTTAATTCTGTGTAGGTGCAGGGGGAAACACAGGGGTGTGCAGTATTCCTGTAAATACGGCACATCCCTGTGTTTCAAAAGTGGCGCAGCACGGTGAAGCTGTTTTTGCTGTGCAACGCTTTGGAAAAATCAGGGCCTCAGTGTGTAACATTTCCTACGCAACTCGCACAGGGAAGCCCAACAACAACTCTCACACACCTCCATGCTCCATTTGGGAATGGGCACATAAGTGAACATATACAACATATGAGGCATGTCTGTGATCATCATTTGTGATGCTGAACAAGTAGCTTCAATTTCACCAAGTAACAAGGTTTCCTGTGCTGTGGAAATGGTTGACGTTGTGCATAAAGGACACCTTCATGCGTAAGAACAGGCACAAGTGGCATCAATGTTGTACTATGGGCACAATGGGCCTGATTACAACTTTGGAGGAGGTGTTAATCCGTCCCAAAAGTGACGGTAAAGTGACGGATATACCACTAGCCGTATTACGAGTCCATTATATCCTATGGCACTCGTAATACGCCTGATGGTATATCCGTCACATTTGGGACGGATTAACACCTCCTCCAAAGTTGTAATCAGTCCCAATGTGACTAGCCCATAATGCAACAATACCATCATACAAATAGTTGCCAATGCGGATCCAAGCTGATCATTCCCATCGTGCCTCATTAACAAACTTCCCAAATGCATGCATTGATTCACATTGTCTATCCTTACACCAATATATGCCTGTGGCAGATATGCTGTATGCAAGGAAATATCCCTAATGGAGGGAGTGACGAGCTAATGGGGCTGATAATCCATGAAGATCGCACTGTGCCATCCAAATAGCAAATGTGTGGGGCCTGCTAAAGGCAGATGACAAAGTTACACAAGCATTGTAAGCAATGGGCCTCCCTGTGCTTTGCTGCATTAGTGTCATCATTCATGGTGCCAATGCAGTAAAGCACCAAACTAGTGACAACACTCATTGCACTACTGTGGGAATGTCCACCATGGTGAATAGGAATGTAAATAACGTGCTACCATGGTGTAAGTGGCTGGGGATAGAGGCCTGCAAGGAACATGGTGGTGTTGGATCAATGCACAAGATATTTTGAAAGGTTGTCCCATGTGTGATGCACAATGCAACACATAATAAACAACTACAACTTGGAGTCTGTAACATGTCACTGAGCCAGCAGTAGCAAGTAAATGTGAGCCGTGTCAACAGTCACTACAGTCAAAGTTTGACTTTCACTATCCTATTGCAAGGATGATGCCTTACCTCCTGCCGATCAGCTATTATAGCTGCCATGGAGAGACATATATCTGCTCTCTAAGAGGCTGCACAGGCTGGCCTGGCCTGGATTTTACAGATGACATGGATGACCAGCTGCCGATCATCAATGAAGAGACCCTCCAAGATGTCCTAGGTTCCTTCGAGACACCATCTCCAGTCGCAGCGAGGTCACACAGCATTGCATGGTCTCCACATGAACCTTGCAACTACCAACACACAGCACCAACCAGTCCTGCCACAGCCCTGAACTCTGAGGACCCAGACATCACTTTTCAGAGGACAGTGGTAGAAGTCCAGTGGGAGCTGGCCAAGCAGGTGTGGATTGGGATGGAGACCATGGCAGACAGCACTGTGGGAGAGCAGAAGTGCCTCATTACAAATAAGGACATCTCTGCTTCCATCAGAGGCACCCACTCCCCGTTACCCGTTACGTAGACTACAGCACTCCCTGGCTGACATAGCTGCTGTCTTGAAGCAGAGGCTTCAACAATTGCCCTCCCAAAGTGGCAGTAGCATGAGAAAAACAGGCTGGGGCAATAGAAAATACCCTGGATTCTATACAGTGGGAAGTGGCCTTCCTCAGCGGAAAACATGGCTCCCTACCACCGTGATATAGCTGCAGTGTTAAGAAATCAGCAGTTCTTCCTTGCTGCAGTGATGCCTTATGTGTTCCCATAAATGGCAGCTGCCGGGACCTTTGATTCCACATCTTTATCCACGGATGTGTTTGTGGCCCCCTCACCTTCAACAACAGCACCACCCATGGCACAGGAGACACCACACACATCAGAGGATGAAGATTTGGAAGGAACAACCTTCACAATGAAAACCACCTAGTAGCACCAGTCTGTGCCACATGGACATTATCTCCTTAGTTCTGTGCTTAAGATCATGCCAGTGTTGTGACACCTTGCAATGTGCCCTCTTCACTCAACCACTGTTGACTTATCTGCTATGGACTGTCATCATCTCAATTCCTACCTATTGTCAATTTGGACACTTCCTCACTAATGCACACTTCTCCTACCCATGTCTCATGACATGTCCCTCACCCTTTGACTCTGAATGTACTTCAAATGGCTCAGGATCTCTCATGGTGTCAGTGAACTGGACATTGTACTGCATTGGAAAATAAACTTGAACGTGTAAACAAATATCTATATTCACATGTATCATGCCATATTTTACTGTGATCCATCAACTTATCTAAATGAATGCATTGTGTGAAGCTATGTCAATGGGAACAGAACCTAATTACATGTGTGGCTTACTGTCAGACACAAAACCACACAGTAGGACTCTAACATGAACAATTTGACTGATAGTGGTGTGGGCTACAACCAACTTACAGAGCCTTAAAATAATGTATTGAACCGATTTCCATGCAAGTTGACATATCGCATGTATGGGTCAGAACTCAAGTGTCTGGAATGTTCACTGATGATAGCGCTAGTACAACAAATATGTGTAGAACAGAAGAGGCAGAATTGATCAGTGATGGGCAGCTGTCAGTGTGCCAGTATACATACCCTAAATAAGGTCAAGTAATATGTGGTCCACTTTACAAGAATATTTCTGATAGACCTCTGTGTTGATCATTGCTGATGTTCCATGTCAAAGATTTTGTATACCTACACAATGTGATTGTCAGGAAATGGGGATGTTTTCAGTAGTTGATGTCATACTGCAGCCAATCAGCCATGCATGTAAATCAATACAGAAAGCATATACTAAGGCATTCATATAACTTGGCCAGTGCACACATGAGAACACCCAGGCACTCAAGCATCATGGACACCTTATTGTCTGCAACTAACAGGATTTATTGGAACTTAAAAACAACACCTCATAAAAAGTTAAACTAAACACTAAGCTACACTCATGAACTGAGTCTAAAAGAGCTTGACCTCAAGTCTAAGCATTCTGAGTCCAGCAGTGATGGTGGCAGCATACATACAGGACCTGATGGAGACAAAAAGGTTTGTATACCCAGTTATGTGGTGGGAGATGACATTGACAAATGGTTTGATGTCTATGATGTTGCACCAAGAGCTTTTGGGGTTCCTGAAGAACAATGGGTTGGGGGGGGGGAGCTTGTGGAAGCATGTACCAGCAATTGGGAAAGACACACTCCTCACATTAGAACCAGAGGACCATAACACATACCTGCACATGAAAGCCATATTAATTGCCAAGTTTGGGCTGTCCCCTGAAAAGTATCGCTGGGAATTCAGGGACAGTACCAAACTTTCCCACCAAACTTCAGTAGACTTTTATGGTTCTTCTAGCAAGGCACTGACTAGATGGGTACAGGGCAGTAAAGTAAATGATTACGTGGGGTATATAATTTGATCCTGAGAGAGCATATGCTCAGTATTTGCTTTATGGTGGTGCACCAGCACCAGATTGACACAAAGCTGACTGACCCTAGGCAGCTTGCGGAGGAGGCGGACTTCTGGGCTAGAATCAGAGAGTCCAAAAAGGTACCTGGGAGTAACCCCAAGAAGGGTGGTTCCAATTCCCCCTAACAGAGTGAGGGGGAGGTTAAAGATGACACAGACAAGTCCCAGAGTAATGGGGAGGAAAGGGTTCCTATGCCCCTTCTGAGAAACAGGGTGGTGGTTTTGGTGGGCAGTAGCCCAGGGCACCCCATTTCCAACCTTGCTGCTCTGAGTGCTCCCAGCTAAGACACAAGCAGGGGGACTCTGTCTGTCTAAAGAAACCACCCACTGGTGGGACCTCTACGGGGTGGCCAATGTGGGGGAAGGTAGTCCACAAGGGCAGGTCATAGAGCATGCACTAATCTCCCTCATTTGGGAGATAGATTCAGAGGGTGAGCTGGTGATCCCTGAGGGTGGGAGTTGTCACTTTCACAAGGTGGGGATGAATGGGGTCCAACTCACTGCTCTGAGGGACACAGGGGCTAGTCATACCATGATGGTGGAGAGACTAGTTTTCCCAGAGCAGTACACCGGCCAGTTGTGTAGGGTGACTCCACCCCCATGGGGAGGATTTTTCCTGCCCTATTGCCCTGGTATCCCTGGAGTGGGGTGGGGAAGTGACCCAGAGAAGGGTCATAGTTAGTCCCCAGATGCCCATTGACTGCATTCTGGGGAATGAGTTACCCCTGGTGGCAGGAGACCTGAGAGGGGTGACACCTAAGGGGGCTCTGCCAGTTCATGGCAGTACCACTCGCCAGGAGGGTACAGGAGCCCAGAGATAGGGGCAAGGTGAGGGATGACTCAACCCTATCCCCTGTTCAGCCTCAGGGTACAGACCCTGGGTTAATTGATCAGTGTCAGGATACCACCCCAGAACTGGTGAGAGGTAGAGTGGAAAGGGGGTACAAGACCCCTGGGGCTACTGCCCCCCATTCTGAGATGCCACAGAGATCAGAGAAACCTCAGGAGCCCATGGGAAACTCCCTGCCGTCCCCCAGACTGGAGGAGAAGCTTACCCATTTGCCCCACTCAAGACATTCACTTAACAGTGGATGGCCTGGGGCCTGGCTCTTGACACTGACAGCTGTCAGTGGCCTGTGTTGGCTACTGTCCTTGTGGACAGAGTTTTCCCTGGGTTCGGGACAGACGTTAGCCCCAAGGAGTGGAATGGGCCACATCACTTTGTTGGCCGTGGTGGTACTGTCTTGCTACTGGGATGCATCTGTGAACAAATTAAGGTTAGGAGCTTCACAGATGGGGTCCCCAGATAAGAAGAAGGATTCCCCATGGGTCAATTCAGTGGCCCCAGAGAGTATAGACAGAGAAGCCCAACTGAGTTCAGAAAGGCATAGAACTGGCATGTGCCCCTGCAGTCGTGGGCCATTGTCCATGTTCTAGCGCCCTAAGCAGGGAAGTTAATCAAAGAATTGATTAGCCTACCCTGGTTTTAGGCTTGAAGGGGGATGTGTTGGAAATGGCCCCTCCTCAGGTTCACCCCCAAACTTTTTGCCTTCCACCTCTTCTTTTTCTGACCTAATTTCTGCTTGTTTTAGGACTCTGGACACTTTACCGCTGCTTACCAGTGCTAAAGTGTATGTGCTCTCTCTCTAAAAACATGGTAATATTTGCTCATACCCAATTTATATATTTAATTTACCTATAAGTGCCAAGCAATGTGCACTACATTTGTACATGGCCTGTAAATTAAATGCTATAAGTGGGCCTGCAGCACTGATTGAGCTACCCACATAAGCAGCCCCTTAACCATGTCTCAGGCCTGCCAGTGCAAGGACTGTGGGGGTCATTCTGACCCCGGCCGGCGACGGAAGCCGCCGGCCTGGCGGGGACCGCCAGAATACCGCTGCGCGGTCAAAAGACCGCCGTGGCTATTCTGGGTTTCCCGCTGGGCTGGCGGGCGACCGCCAGAAGGCCGCCCGCCAGCCCAGCGGGAAACACCCTTCCATGAGGATGCCGGCTCCGAATGGAGCCGGCGGAGTGGAAGGTGTGCGAGGGGTGCAGTTGCACCCGTCGCGATTTTCAGTGTCTGCATGGCAGACACTGAAAATCTTTGTGGGGCCCTGTTACGGGGGCCCCTGCAGTGCCCATCCCCAGGGGCCCCACGCCACCCCATACCGCCATTCTGTTCCCGGCGGCCAAAACCGCCAGGAACAGGACGGCGGTATGGGGGTCGGAATCCCCGCCGTGGAGGATTCCCCAGGGCAGCGGGAAACCGGCGGTACACCGACGGTTTTCCGTTTCTGACCGCGGCTGTACCGCCGCGGTCAGAATGCCCATGGGAGCACCGCCAGCCTGTTGGCGGTGCTCCCGCGGTCGTTGGCCCTGGCGGATTTTACCGCCAGGGTCAGAATGACCCCCTGTGTGTGCAGTTTCACTGCCAATTTGACTTGGCATTTAAAAGTACTTGCCAAGCCTTAAACGCCCCTTTTTCTACATATACGTCACTCCTAAGGTAGACTCTAGGTAACCCAGAGGTCAAAGCACTATGGGGGTTATTACAACTTTGGAGGAGGTGTTAATCCATCCCAAAAATGACGGTAAAGTGACGGATATACCACCAGCTGTATTACGAGTCCATTATATCCTATGGAACTCGTAGTACGGCTGGTGGTATATCCGTCACATTTGGGACGGATTAACACCTCCTCCAAAGTTGTAATAACCCCCAGACTGCTGTGGGGGAAGGTAGCAAACCTGAAGGAGACGCTACCCAAAGTCCATGTTGTACATACTCTTGGACACCAGCGCGTTGGAATACACATTGCTGGGAATACTTTGGCTGATGAAGCCGCAAAGTCGGCAGTGACAGTTGCCACTGTAGCCTCAGTGACTCGTTCGAGTTCCAAACCAGACACAGAGATTCTGGTTGCCATAAAAGCTACGGTTGATGGCACGCCCTATCCTAAAGGATTTCCTAGTAAATATCAATACTTCATGGGAAGTATGCTCAACGCTGAGGTTAAAATACCTAGTGTAGGCATACGCGAGATCCCCAATAAAGTTGTAAGACCACAATTGATTAATGCAGCGCATGAGGGAGTGGCATCTGCACATGCTGGCGTGGCCGCCACAATTTTGCTATTACAGGCCCGTTACTGGTGGCCTGGTCTCTATAAAGAGACAAAGCAGTATGTCCTTTGTTGTGACATCTGTCAACAAATTAAAGTTTCAACTGCCAGGCGCCGGCCACAGACACCCCTCTTAATATCGAACAGACCATTACAATGTGTGTAATTGTATCATTGCGGTCCACTCACACCGGATAGTGCATACAAATATATATTAGTCGCTGTTGATTCTTGCTCCAGATTTGTGTGGGTGTGGCCACAACGCTCGGCTGACGCTCGAACTGTTATTAAAGATTTGCGTGTCTTTGTCAGTACATATGCAGTTGCGGCATTCCATTCGGACTAGGGCCCTGCTTTTGCCACAAGGGCACTCAGGGACACCATCGCTTCGTTGGTGGTCCAGCTCCAGTTCTCGTCTCCATTTCATTTCGAGGGAAATTCTGTTGTGGAGCGATTAAACCGGGATTTAAAGCAATCCTTAACAGTCAGAGTCATAGGTATGTGTCGTAGTTGGCTAACCCACCTGTATGGAGTTCAGAGAGCACTGAATAACCTGCCTAGTAGGTCCCTGGGGGTGTCATACTTCATATGAGTGCCTGTTCGGAACACAAATGTTTGTTCCGGATCTTGATGGTCCTGGTGTGGAGGCAGCGGAAACGCCTTTTGACATAAATGATCGTGTCACTGTTTTGCAGGAATTACAACAGTTCCGTGAAGATAACTCTTCTAAAAGTGCTGCCTCCACAGGAATTAAGGATGTGCCAGTAACACCTACTGGTTGGATTCCCAGAGGAGGGGATCTTGTGTGTGAAAAGGTCGCAGTGAAAAAAGAATTTGGCCCTTCTTATCGAGCACCAGTCCCTGTGTTGGGGATACACAGAACGAGAATTGTTATTTTACCACTTTTGCCAGGACCCAAAGAAAATCGCTTTGTATCAATTGACAATGTCAAGTTACAACATGTGGCCGATTCTGCACAGCAGACCAAGAGGAACGTCCAGTAGTTCCTGAATCCCTCTCACTACTGGGGAAGATGTTCCGCTTCAAGTTATCTATACTAACACTGTTGCCTCTCCGAGCTTGGGGAGGGTGGATGATGATCTCGCTTTAGTTCCACTGACAACAAATAACTTAGAAACATTTGATCGAGTCACCATGACTACAGACGTTGCGGATGGTGCTATCTACAGTGTACCACCGCAAGAAACACCAACTCCTCCACTGAATACGGCGACACCTTTTGCACAAACTGCCTCTGGGTACTTTGCCAACAACAACGATGGTCTATCGGACTCATTTGCCTCTTCAACTACTGACCCTGGTCCACGTAAGCTGATGTGTTGGCTTAAAGATACGTATTTTGTTTTTCCTTGGAACTATCTGTGGCTCTTATTGACTATGTCAGCATTTTTTCTCTGGATAGGGTTTGTTATTACCTTTTTTCTGTTGATGCATGGTCATTTTCTGCCTGAGAGATCAGCAGTTGAACAGGTGGAGGAGGTGTTGAAGCCACATTTTTCATCACATAAGGTTCGAAGAGACTTGTCCTATGTGAACATTTCTGCAGTGCCAATTCCGAATGGGATTGTGTGGGATAAAGTAATGTTTGATATATACCGTCCCACTGAGATAATTCAAATACCATATGTCCTAAAATTATCTATGAATTATATTGTAATACCAGGCATTGTATCTGATGATTGGGATGTGAAGACAGTTGGTTCCATGCTGACTGAATTACAATATTATACTGTCTATGAAAATGAAGATGTTTACCAGTTTAAAGACAATTATGGTGACATGCTTTGCTATAATTATTATGGGCACCATTTTATACATAAAGCAAGTAGTCCAAAAACGATATTTGACTATACGCAATGGGAGCATTGCCCAACTCCCCCGCAAGGGAGTTCCAAAACTTATTCTGCCAAATTTACATATTTTTCTGGGCATCATCAAATTAATGCTAAGTCATATTATTTTAAGTTAACTCCGTCTAAAGATAAGCAAATGTTGTTGACTAATACGAAATTCACATACTCAGATTCTTTTGATTCCCGACTGTCGATTGAAGGTTATGAATATTGGTCAAATAATGTTGATTTGAAAAGTGTTTGGGGAACAAAACATTGGCAGAAAAAGGGTAGAGAAACATTGTCCGGTGCATATCTCATTCCCGTCCAAATGATTTTTTTAAATGAAACAGTACAACAGACTAGCTGTTTGGGCTTAGCAACGATTAGAGAATTGAACATGCCTAGTATACCTTTCCCTACAAAAATTTATAACTGGCAGAAATACATAAATGCCACTTTTAGTGAGCTTACAGACTGGGTCCAGAATGCTACATTTAACACTTCATTGACACGTCTGGGCGGGTAGTTATTGTGGCCTATAGACACCAATGAGTGTCATCAACGTTTTGTCACCTCCTCGGGGGGTTTCAGGACGAGTCGGGTAGACCCTCGCTATATATCACCAGAACATGCTGAAATAATTACTAAATATAGTGTGGGAAAATTGTGCCAACAACGGTTAAAATCATCCTCACTAGATGCAGTCAAGACACATCTCACTCTCCTGTCAAATAACACTGACTTGCAAGATTTTTTGTCAGGCCCGAAGACACCACGTAGGTAGTGTTTTTTGTACGAAGTGTACAATGAAATATGGAAACTTTCCCAGCAGGAGGCTGCAGCCCGGTTAAGGCAGATAGATCAGGAGAATTTGAAAAAGGCATTAGCTGTTGTGGATAGTGGAATTCACACCTTGTCTGACCGAATATACACGATTAACAACATTATTTCTTCTGCTATAGACATTATACGATCTGATATGTCTTCTTTATATCATGGACAAAGTCAGACCAGGTCCATTATGCAGTTGGGTTGGACACTTCAGACATTGAAGGCGGGTCGCGTTCCTTGGCAGCACATCAGTGCCAGGGAGGTATTTTTTTCCTTTAATTTAACGTGACAACAACAACTAATGGCTAAGAAGGAGGCGACTTATGTCCTGCTCAACATTGAAAAATTAGAAAGATTGCCTTTCACCGTGGCCAAAATCCCGCCTGCAGAGTGGTTGATACCCTGGGTTATTAATCTGCCTATTTCTACGTTACAATTCACTTCTTGTTTCAAACATGTTCCGGTAGGCAGATATGAGAAGTTGGGGGATAGTTATATCCATGAGGTGTGGGAGCTTCCCTTCTTGTACAAATGTCTTAACGGCATGAAAGAGGTCTTTCTTAGCGGTAGTGAATGCAAGACTTCAGTCAGCCATTCGATGATTTGTAAGCAGCTGTCCTTGCATTGGGCATGTAATGCCTCGGTTGCGAACTTGGCTTGCTATCTGAAGGGAGTTCCAGTCCCCTTGATTAAACGCACATTCCAGGTGCTTTCAAATGGCAGCTACGTCATCCTCAATAGTGAAGACTGTTGTGGCATGTGGGCTGGGATAGTTTACGTTGTTTCGATCACTAAGGTCGTTACTTGCAGCGGGAGAGTGTTGTTTCCCCCCACTAAGTTAAGGGAGGTAGCAGATATCTGGCCTCACATTGCTACTTCCAAGGTGAATTTCAACAAGTTAGGTAGCCTAAAGGCTTTATTGTTTCAGAAGCATGTGGCCCTTACATCTGCACGCGAGACCTACGCACTTCAGGTGGCAAGGTCATCAGCAGAAATACAGTCCCTGTTAAATACCAACTTTCCGCGCCACTTTGGTGAACTCGTGGGACGTATATTTAATGCGTCCAGCACGGCTGGATTAGCACATTTTTTCAAAGCCGTTGGTGTTGGTTTCATTCACACCTTTACTTCCATATTCAGTTTAATACCTTCGGCTATTCATTCAATTTTCGGAAGCATTTTTGGGTGATTTCCGATAACTTTGGCTTTATTAGCCGGCATTTTGCTGTTGTTGTTGCTTTTCCGCAATGACTATCCCGCCGCAACAAAGGCAAATGTGGGCGCTCCCATCAGCGCAGCTGTGTCTTGAACGTATGATGCAGCACTTTGGAGCAACACTCCTAAAACATTTGGGGTGTGACTTGTCTCTGTCATTCAGACCGGTTTTGGATTGTGTGCAGCCCGTGTTTCGGTACCATTGGTGCTTTTCTGAACATGCACTAGACGTCTGTCTCTCACAGAAACTCCCCACAGTGGTTGATGCTGATCTGAAGATGTTCACGATGAGGGCTCATTCCCAGACATGCGCGCTGCAGCTGCGTTTGCTTCATGAGGCTGATTACGAGATACCTTTCCTGGAGGAAGTTGATATTAACTCGTTCACAGACTCTGTGCGGGATGCCGCCTTGGTTGACACTGGGGCTTTGGAACACACCTGCTCCCTGATAGTCTTTGGTGTGGATTTTCCAGTTTTGTCATCTGCCAAAGGGGAGAACCTCCTGCTCTCCGTGACCACTGCTTAAATTGGATCTGGTCTCAATTAACACTGTTGCATGAATTTGGCTCTTAGCCGCATGCTTATTTTTAAATTGATGATTAATGTGCTTTGGTGTCCTCTTGACTTGTTGAAATTCTGTAGGGTTTTAACGATCTTTTGGCTTAGGGCATTTTTAGCTTTGGCTTGAACCACTTTTTACCGACAAGGGGAGGGTGTAGTGTAGCCATTTTTAATGTAGCTTTCTGCGCGTTTGCTTAAAGTATTAGGCCTCTGTGCACTCTGCCCTAGATGCATTTTATTTAGCCTTGCACTGTTATTTTACAATAATCAGTTTCACGGTCTTGTATTATTTTCTTCTATCACACTGTTTAGCTTACTTGAGCACTGAAGTTCTCAAACAGTACATTCTTGCTGGCTCTGTGCTTCAGTCAAGGATACAGTCTGGTACATTGCCGATAGACGTGGTAGAAGTTTAGTCTTTAGGGTTCGTAGAAAGTACACATTCTTACGTAGGGACGTTTCTTAGAACATCGGTGTGTTAGTTATAAAAACACTTCCTAGTCCTGGTACACGTAAGAGGGAGATTACGACCAGGAACCCACAACTAGATGCTGACTGCCCTGTTGCAGATGCTGATCCCGATCACAGGCCTTTGCTCAGGTATGAGGGTCGATTTCCTCCCGGTGGAACCTGAAAGGCAGGCTTAGAGCTTAACATGCTGTGCTCAAAATAGAATTTAGGAGAGAGAACGTAATCTAGTTGCACTATGGTAGCGTTATTCTTATGTTTCACTCTTCTCGTTACTATTTCAAGCCTACTGTGTTGTATGGTTCTGGTTATTGCGGCTCATGCCTTGTTATCTAAAATGCAGTTGTTTTATTAAACCAATCTTTAAAACTCAAACTGCCTTTGTCATTTATATGTGAGACCACATTGTGTATGAGAGAACTGGTTGGGATCTGAGTGGCCACGACTTCCCTGGGAAGCACTAAGATGTCATGCGCTCGGCTGCCCAACTGTCTCTTCCCTTTGGGAGAGATGAGGCACTGGTAGTTAGCCGGAGTTCAACCTGGATTTGGGGTGACAAGGGTCCTTCGCTGTGGGTTAGACTTAGTCCCCCACACTGTGAACGATCTTGCCGCCCAAAAATCCAGTAGTCTCATTAGGATAATGAGAGCCTACACGACACTTGGAAAAGATGGTGGAGTAGAACCCTTCCTTTTTCTTTCTGTTGCCATTGATTATAAAAGAGGACGTACTGGCTTGACAGAAAGCTCAATCACCCGTTCTGCTCCAACTTTTGGAAGATCTACTATTGCTGGCGGCGGCTGCTGTCGACTTCGCTCTGTTTCCTGAAATGATTGGGTACTGCTTTGTGAAAGGGACAAATACAATTCAACATCACTGCCTGTCAGTATCACCATGATTGCAGTAGTTGCCTCACTCACAGACATGGTCTTGGGATGAGGTTGGGGTGATGCTGTTGATGTGGGAGTGTTGGTCCCAGGTTCCTCCTGGAAGCCGGTGTGGCAGACACACACCTCCGGAAAAAGGTTGCGGTTGGCACGCCACTGGCGGGAAGCTGCTTCTTCTCACAGGCTACTTTCTTGGGAGCATCGTTCTTTTGGGCCATCTTAAGCTCTAGGTTGGCAATGGTACTAAGCTGCACAAGGGAAAGAGTTTGGTGGACAGAAGTAACTGGAAGCCCTTCTCTTTGGCAGTACTGTAGGTGATGTGAAATCTCTTCTCTTGTGCACCTAAAAACAACAAAGCAACAAAAATATCTAGCTAATGAAACATGGCATTGTTGCAAGTGGAAATAGTATAGATAAATGCAATCTTAGTGCATTTGGTTGCTTATTGTAAAGGCAAACCGAACCACCACATCATATTTCTTTTTTATTTCAGTCCGAACAGCAGAGCCGGCAGATCTATCTCTATGCTTTATCTCCATTTGTTTTAAAGGAGACACCTGGCCCAGTCAGAGAGAGGTGCATGCATAAATGGAATAATCATTTAAATAATGTATTATGTCAAGGTGGTCCAGGGGAAATGGAATAATCATTAGCAAAATGAATTATGCTGTTGATTCGTCTGCAGTGCTCCGCAGCCAGGAGGAAATTAAATTACACCGAATGCTGTAGTGCAGCTGTGCATCTTTGGTGAATGGATGGATGAAGGAATACATTGAAAAAATAAATATAAAAATAAAATAAAAATTAAACTAAATAAATAAAAAGTTACAAATCAAAATAACAAATGAAATAAAAAATGAAATAAAAATTAGAATAAAAAATAGTAAATTAAAAAAAAGAAATGTAAAAAACAAATGATCAATAATTAACAATGTTTGAATGTAAGCATATGTCAACGACACACTGACTGAATGAGCAAACTGGCTGCCAGCCTGCTAAATGGTCAAACAACAACAAGGAGCGAGGAGGCATGGCAAACAAAGGACACATCTAAACCTATGGTAAGAGAAACTGACTAAAAGGACAAAATGGCTGCAAGGCCAGCTACATAGTCAACAAAGAACAACAAGGAGTAAAGAGGCATGGCAAACAAAGGACACATGCAAGCCTGTTCCAATAAACACTGGCTGGATAAACAAAATGGCTGCCATCCAGGCAGCCGCATGGTCAAACAACAACAAAAAGGAGCAAGAAGGCCCGGCAAACAAAGGACACATACAAGCCTATGGCAAGGGACACTGGCTGGATGGACAGAATGGATGCCATCCAGCCACAGGGTCAAACAACAATAACAAGGAGCAAGGAGGTATAGAAAACAAAGAACACATGAAAGTCTATGGCAAAGAACACTTGTTGGATGGATAAAATAGCTGCCAGCCACTTGGTCACACAACAACTGCTAACAAGGAGGCATAGGGAACAAAGAACACATGAAAGCCTATGGCAAGGGGACAGTAGCTGGATGGATAAAATGGCCACCAGCCACATGGTCAAACAACAGCTGCAAAGAAGGATGCATGGAGAACAAAGAACACATGCAAGCCTATAGACAGAAAATGGCCCCTGGCCACACTGCATGGAAAACAAAAAGAAATGATGGATGATGACATACACACACAAACACACACACATGCTCACACACATATATACACACACACACACACACACACACTGGCAATAAGGATGTATAATGATGGTAAAATTGAAGAATAATGACCAACATTAATTCAGCAATGCAAAACATTAGAACATTATCTGAGCTATAAAAATTTCACAAAAACACACCCACATACAGAGCCTTGAGACCTTATGGGTGATTAGCCATGTTCTACAAATCCTTGATTGATTGATTAATCTCTTCTGGAAATAAGACTTTATTATTTAAAATAAAGCCTCCCAATGCTAGCCTATTTACTCATTGACTACAATGGGGAAACAAATGTGGATATGTTTCCCTCACAATGACTTATAAAACATCTTTTATAAGACCCCTGCTCATATTTACACTGCTCCCAACCATTGTCGCACCTAGGACAGACCGTAGTGGTGACATATGCAAACATAAGGTAGTTTGAGACTTTGGAAGTGCTTTTAATTCCAAAGTTGAATTTGGGGTTAATTATAACTTAAACACAGCCAGCAAGGCAGGCCTGCCTTTACAGTGACACTGGACACCACAGGAGTGTTGGGGTCCCTAAATCTACACTCCCTACTAGGGATTTATAGGTAGGTTGTCAGAGCAAATTGTAATTATGTCTAATTTGCATATACTAACAGAGCACTAGCCCTGGACACCAGTATCAGTTACAAATGGGGGCAACAAAGTGAGGGAGCTTCTGCAGTCAGCCCAGTTTTCCCACAAACAAGGTAACTCAATCTTATCCTATGGAAGAGTAGACCTACAATAGTGACATACAAATGTAGGAGTTTTCACTACTGGTACATGTAAAACTTAAAAGTACATGTCCTGCTTTTAAAATATGATACACCCTGCACTGTGGGCTGATGAAGGCCTACAATAGGGGTGACATATATAATACAAAATATAGTGTTGACCTGCCAAAAGGTATACTTTGCCAGGTCCAAATCGAAGTATAAATCTGAACACACAGGCTGCAAAAGCAAGCCTTAGACGTATTTAAAAAGACTACTTAAGTGGGTGGCACAATATGTTCTCCAGGCCCAGTAGTGGCATTTAATTTACAGGCCCTGGTTACATGTAGTACCACTAAACTAGGGACTTACAGGTACATTAAATTTAAGCCAGTTTTACTATGTTTAAAGTAGAAAGCACAATCCCTTTAGGACTAAAAGGCAACAAAAACTAGTTGAGAAAAAATTAGGGTTAAGTCAAAAATTTTGGGTGTGACCCTGCAGGGAGATCCAAGTCCAACATCCTCCATCATAGAAGTTAGAAACAAACAAGTCAATAATGTTAGACTAAGGGACATATTTAAGGAAAGTGGTGTTGCACCTAGTGCAGCGCCACTTTCCTTGCACCCCTTGGTGTCCCTCTACTGCCATCATGTGTGCGCTGTATTTAAGATACAGGGTACCATGGCACAGAGTAGGGGGCAATAGCATCATAATTTTTATTGACGCTATTGATGTACTCTGCAGGAGTAGCACCAAAATATTGGCGCTTCTCCAGCAGAGTACATAGGAGCCCTTTATAAATAATGAAAGCCCCTTTTAACGCCTGCTCTGAGCTCAGTGAGATTTCCTTGCAACATTTATTTGCCTCCCAATGGGGTAACAACCCCTTTGCATATATTATGCCTGGTGCATGCATAATGTAGAGTAAAGGGTTACAAAGTGGCGCAAAGCATGCACTGTGCCACTTTGTAAATATGGTGTGAGGATTTTGGCATCATTGGGCCACATAAGCTCCAGAAAAAATGATGCTAATGTGGCACAAGGTGCGCTTGGAGCTTATTAGTATGCCCCTAAATATTTACACTCAGTGACGGACATGGCAAGCATCCCCCAGGTGACTAAAAGTAGTGTGGCATTCTCAATATTCTCCCATATAATATGGCAGACATAACTGATAGATGGAAGTACTGTCACAAAATAGGCAGTTTTTTAAAGCAAACTAGATTGCAACACCTGCAAAGTGTGGTGTAAGTGTACATCATTCTAAATATTGTATTGTTTTTTTTCCCAGAATTTTAGGCATATCATTATTTGCAAAGACATCACAATGGATCAGTTGCCCTAGATATGCAAATTTGTTTTTTTCCTTTATTTTCTCATAAACTACTGAACGGATTTACACCAAATAAGTGAAAGTGTAATCTGCATACCGAAAGTGAGCTTTCTGCCAGATTTTGTGTTATTCCTTCCAGCGGTTTGGTCTGTAGTTGTGCCTTAAGTTCCTATGGAAATTAACATGGGAAACACAACTTTTTTGACTCCCCCACTTTTTCTCAGCCCCTGATTGATGGATCACCCCAAAACTTTCCATGCGCAACAAGAATCACCAGGGCACTTTTTTAGAAACATTCGTGAAGATTTGTTAAATGGTGCCAAAGATATAGGCAAGTCAAAAATGATTTTTCTATGGAAACATGGTCCTAAATAGAACTACCTAGTAGCGACCGCCGCTAGGTGATATAGCTATACATATATGTCTTCTAATATTTAGTGAAAACTGCTTTCATTCATTATTAATGTAATAATAACAGTGACATATTAAAATAGCTGTTATAGACGTTAACTTAGCAACACAAAAGGATGATGGACGTAATGTTGAAACTTTTCAAACACTCATCCCAGTTACAGATCTGGGATTAATCCATATTTGAGACCAAAACAACAAAAATCTAATCAGTGGAGCTGGAATTATGCAGTTTCAAAGACTTAGACAAAAGCTGCGCCAAAAGGTGCAAAGCACCACCTGAGGGTAAGTGGTCATGCCGAACCGTGAAAAAGTCACAAGTTCAGGCCGACTGTCAAGGAGCACAGGCCAGGCACAAGGCTAAGTTTGACCAGGTCAGGACTGCACATTATGGCCCTCATTATGACATTGGTGGTAAATCCTGCTTACTGCCACGGTGACAGCCACCATCATACCACCGCGCTGGCGAATATCAGTTCCCCATATTATGACACACACACACCATTCTGACAGAATACTGCCACATACACAGATATGCCAGTCCAAAGGTCAGTGCTAAAGTGGTGGTACCAAAACCCATACAGTTATGCCAACATAACAACGCCCAAAACATCATGACCCACGAATCACCACATCAGACATTCAATGGCGGTAAACCATTAGCAGTATATACCGCTGTGCTCAGAATGGACCTCCACATACAAAACAACACTACATTGGCCATTACTAAAAACACACACCTGACACTCATACACACACCACACACACACACACACCCACAGCACCATAAAACACACACCCACATTACCCACAACCCTTTATGAACAACAATTCCTGCCAGGAGATTGACACAAACAGCACAGAGACAGCTAGACTCACACACCACATACACCCATACATTCCTCATGCACCCCACATCACACGCCACCACATTACTCAACACACTCTCACCAACACACACCACACAACACCCATATCCCCACTTAGGCACCCCCGTTTCACTGATGAGGAGTTAAGGGTCATGGTGGAGGAAATATTCAGGGTAGAGCCACAGCTGTTTGGAGAACAGGTACAGCAAATATCCATTGCCAAGAAGATGGAGCTATGGCGGAGAATTGTAGACAGGGTGAACACCGTGGGACAGTATCCAAGAACAAGGGACTACATCAGGACGAGTCGGAACGACCTACAGGGAACGTACGTTCCGTGGCATCAAGGCACCAACTCGCTATACAGAGGACTGGAGGTGGAGCCCCACCTCCTCCCTCACAGCTCACAGCATGGGAGGAGCAAATCTTGGCATTACTCCATCTTGAGGGACTCGCTGGAGTAGCCGGAGGACTGGACACTGGTGAGTCAATATTTACTACTTATTACCCCCATACCTGCATGCCATCTCACACCCTCACCCTCACTCCCATCACTCCACTCCATCCCACACACTGCACTCACACATCTGACTAACCCCAATGCCAAATCCTGCATGCCATACCAATTCATGGACAGCCCTCACAGCCCTTCATGGACACCAATCACTAAAGCATGCACAGCATAGGGAAAATAACAATGCCACAATACACCACCATAAAACAAACAAAGGTGGCAGGGCAACAGCAACGATAGGGGGGAAGCCAGGGTTGTACAATATGTCACAGACATGAAAAATAATAAATCACTTACATCCCCACAGGTGCCCCAGCCAATCCTAGCAGAGAGGAGGTGCCACGACTATTCAGTCTCCCAACAGAAGATGCCCCCAGTGATGACAATAACTCTGAACTTCAGGATCTGGACCAACAACCTGGCCAATCAGGGACCACTGGACAGTCAGTCCCCCCAGCCCACTCACAGTCTACCACAGAGTCTCCCCCATCAGTATCCAAACCCACAGCACCCACCCAGCATACCCACACCTCTGTCCCCAGGACACATCAATCAGCAGTCTGCCCACCTGTACAGGGACCCCAGTCCACACCTCGCCCCCAAGACAAACAGGGACTTAAGGTCAGTGGCACTGGGCACACCATTCGGGGGATACAGACACGGGGCAACACGGGCAGTGGGAGGACCGCTATGCGCCAAGGGGAAGGCAGGCCCAGGGACCCGACTCTCCAGGAGGCACTCACCGAGATCCTGGGAGTCTACCAACATTCCCAGGACATGATGGGCCAGATCCTTGACAACGTGAAGGAGAACAGGTGGCTGCAGGAGGAACAGTATCAGGGGAGCAGGGAGGCCTTGCAGGCCAAAAACACCACCTTGATCTCCATAGCAGGGGTGGTGGCAGACATGGGCAACATCATGAGGGAAGCAACAGCACAGCAGCCCTACCTCTAGCCAGTCCATTGACCAGCCCTCCACTTCCGCTGCAGCTAGTGGGCAGGATGCCCCGCCACAGGGCCCAAAGGCCACCAACACCCCTCCCCCCTGCAGAAAGTGAATCACCTGGCAAATGTTCCCTGCGATCAAGACAGACGCCACTTGCTAAGACCACCGCCAGGAAATGAGACTCTCCTGATTGTCCCCCTTGTGTCCCACACTGTCACCTGCTCCACTTTAAACTGCCTTTGCTCCCCTTCCTGTGGCCCCATTGAACATTGGACCTATGCTACAAACTGACTGGAACAATATCTTGGACTTTCCTCCACCATCACCCCATTCCATTGCACTTTTCCCTCAATTTCACAGCCCTACAATAAACACCCTTGAATACAACTTGACTACTAGTATTTTATGTGTTGAAAATGTGCATTTATGGAAACAGTCACATCTAGTGCAAATGATCTGAACACTGTGAGAGCATATAAATAATGACCTGTAGCTGTCTGTAGTCATCACATCACTACACAGTTGTTATCTCATCAACATCTGTAAAATGACAAGTCACAGGTGACAGTAAGTTTAGATGCAAAGGAAGTTAATGCCATCATGCTACAGCCAAACAGAAAACTTCAATAGTCAGAGGAATGGTCAGTTCCACTGTCTCACCTGTGTGTCATTGGAAGTATTGATGTATAACTTATGTTTGGTTGTACTCATCCTCATTCAATCCAGACATTGCAGCGTCATCCAGCTCAAGGGTAATGGGTGTATGGCAAATGCAGGCATCTCCAGTCTCCTCCTCCTGCAAAAAATGTGCTGTCTGAGGGCCAGGTTGTGCAACATGCAGCATGCCATTACTATCTGTCAGACCTTCCCGTGTGAACAGCACAGGGCTCCACCTGTCAGATGTAGGCACCTGAACCTGGCATTCTGGAGGAGGAAGGTCCTCTCAATGATCTTTCTGGTCCGCCTATGTGCCTCATTATAACATTCCTCAGCCCTGTCCTGGCATTCCTCACAGGGGTCAGCAGCCACAATAGGTTTGCGTAACCAGAGTCACCTGCAAGTATTGAGGGACAACATTTAGCATTACACAATGCTGTGAGGACAACACCTGAAGGTACACACAGTGGGTTGGGACCATGGCTCACCTATCAGCCACACCCAGTGCCTCTGTAGTTGGGCCATCACATTTGGAATGCTGCTATTCATCAGGACAAATGCATCATGCACTGACCCAGGATACTTGGCAGTGACTTGGGAGATGGACTAGTCCACCAGGCATACCATTTGCACATTGATTGAGTGGAAACTCTTATGATTCCTGAATACCTGTTCATTCTGGCGGGGGTGCTAATGCAACATGTGTCCCATCAATTGTCCCAACAATATTGGGGATATGTCCCATTGCATGGAATCCAGCCTTAACAGTGGCCAGATTTTCCACCTGGGGGAAAGCGATGTAGCTGCACATGTGTTTCACCAGGGAAGACAAAGCTCTTTCCAGCACGATTGAAAACATTGGCTATGACATTCCTGCTGCCAAGGCCACTGTCACTTGGACAGAACCAGTTGCCAGGAAATGGAGCACTGATAGCACTTGCAGAAGAGGGGGATCCCAGTGGGATGACGTATAGCAGATGTCAGGTCTGGCTCCAATTGGACACACAGCTCTGTGATTGTGGCCCTGTCCAGTCTATAGGTGAGTATATTGTGCCTGTCCTCCAATGTAGCCAAGTCCACAATGGGTCTGTACACAGGGGTTTGTCTCCATTTCCTAGTCATCCACAGCGGTAGGTATCTAAGGGGCACAAGAATGAGTAGGCTGTCACAATTTGAACAATGGAACTACCATCTCAGTGTAAATAGTGCATTTATGTGATGGGATGGTGGGAATGGTGAGGTATGTGATAATCTAGGCTGTGACGCAGTTAAGGCTGATATGATCGTTGTCCACCAGCATGAAATGGCAACCGCCTGTCCCTTATGTAGGGACAGGTGGAAGTGAGGTAACTCCACCGACGCTGGGTGTCATGGCGGAAGGTGGTCTTGCACTGCTGTGCAATTCCTCATTGGATAATATGGGGCTCTAAAGAGTACAGTGGCCAATGATGATCAGCGCCGGCGGTGACCGTGTACACCGCCGCAGATGTGACCGCCATTTTCAATTAGATTCCTCACCTGTTTCCTGACCTTCAACAGGAGAACACCTACAATGCGTGTGCTGCTGTGCCCCTGCCTTCACTGCAGAGGAGTTGGAGCGACTGGTGGATGGGGTCCTACCCAAGTATGGACTGCTGTATGGGCCTCCAGACGAACATGTGGTTACACATTGGACACGATGCATGTGTGAGGAGACATGGAGATGTGTGTGCAAGCATCCTGTCATCAGCGGTGATATCTTGTGGTGGTGTACATGGTATGCGCCGGGCGATGTGTGTGTCAATGGTGATGGAAATGAGACTGGTGGGCCATATGTGTGACAGGCTGGATTTTATAAGAAATGGTGTCCTCCTGTCTGTATTACCTCTGCAGGTCAGCACCCATCAAAAGAAGGGATTATGGAGTGCCATTGCCAAAGACGTACGGACCCTGGGGGTCTATGGCAGGTGGAGTACCCACTGTCCGAAACCGTGTGAGGACCTGAGACGCTGGGTACGGACGACCACGGAGGGCCAGCTGGGGATGGCCTCCCAACGAAGAAGAGGTGCCCTTCGGAACATGACGCCCCTGATGGCCTGCATACTGGTGTTGGCCTACCCAGAACTGGATGGGCACTTTAGGGCATCACAGCAGCCACAAGAGGGTGAGTACAGTGGGCATTACTACAATAATTGGTAGGTGGCATGGGATCCGGGTGGTGGGTGTGAGTTAGTGGGTGCCCCTTAATGCCAGGTCAGACATTGCAGCGTGATCCAGCTCAAGGGTAAGGGGTGTATGGCACATGCAGGTAACTTAGCTTGTTAGCATTCCATGTCAGTCAGGGCTTTGTGGGTCCCAGGAGGGGTGCAGTTGGCGGTGTGTGGCCCTCACCTTGCTGTGTATCAAGCCAAATCACTGGCAGTGCAATGCCTAGTGCTCAATCCTGATCCCTGTGTGTGACGGTGCTGTGTGTAACTGTGGTGTTGGTACAGTAATTGACCCAGTGTTTCCTTTTTCTCTCTCCCCACCTTTTTTCTTCTGTCATCCTCTCCATGTGTGCATTAGCATCATCTGGCGGAGGAGCAGGGGCACCGGTGACAGAGGAAGCTGCATCCCACAGGACCCTGGAGGCAGACTCCACCGACGCCAAGGGAACCAGTGGGAGGGAGGTTGAGGGGAGAAGCACGGTGGAGAAAGGAGGCAACAACACAGACTCAGACACCTCCTCCGATGGAAGCTCCCTGGTGGTGGAAGTCACCTATGTGATCACTGCAGCTGCCAGTACAGCGACTACCCACGTACTACCCCCGTACCAGCCCCACCCTCCCAGTAGCCCCTCAACGAGTTGCCCATGCCCGCTCACCCAGGGGGGTGGGCATCTCCTTCACCCCAGGCATTTCAGGCCTGCCCCTGTGAGCCCTACTGCCCTGAGTAAGGAGGCTATTGACCTCCTGAGATCCATCTCTGTAGGGCAGTCAACCATTGTGAATGTCATCCAGAGGCTGGCATCCCAGATGCAGCAATGCAATGCATTCCTAGAGGGCATCCACGGTGGATTGGCTGCCAAACAGAGATCGATTCAGGCTCTGGCCTCCTCTCTGATGGTAGCCATTGTCCCTGTTCCTACCGTCCCACTTCCAACTACCACTTCCGCATCCCAGTCTCCTCAACCCCAACCCATCCCATGCACACATACAGACGAGCATGCACACAAGACAACACACAAGAGTGGCACCGTGAAACACAGGCACCGCATTTCATCCCACAAGCACTCACGCAAACACCAGACAGTTACAGACACAACCACATCCACTGCCTCCACTGTCTCCCCCTCCTCCACCTCCACAGTCAAGTCCACACTCTCACCTGTATGCACTGCATCAACATCCACCACCAGCATCACCACACCAAGCAGCACACACACCTCACTAGCAGACACCTCCACTACATTCATCCACGTGTCCCCTGTGACCTCTCCCGCCCTGTCTGTCCCTCCCTACTAAAGGACACAACCGCAAGCCAAGCACTCAGACACCAAACAGCCATCCACCTCACAACAGCATACTACCTATGCACCTGCACCCAAGTCCAGCAGACATACACCTCCAGCAATCACTCCCTCAACCTCCACTCTCATCCCTCCTCCTCCATCCCGGCCCACCAGCCCTTGGAAGCTTTTCCTTGACCAACCTGACCTCTTCCCTCCACCTCCCCCTGTCCTGCCCACAACAGCAGGGTCCCAATGACCCAGTCCAGCACCTCAGCCAGAACCTCAGCCAAACAGTCCACGCGGACAGTGGAGGCACCTCCTAGTCACGGTGGCAAGACAGTGAAGAAACCCACTCCACCAGCCAGGAAGGTTAAGGATCCCACACCTCCTGCCACAAAGGGGAACAAGCCCTCGACTCCAGCAGAGGCTGTCAGGGTGACACCAACACCACTACCACCAGTGGTCACGGAGCCCTCACCACCAGCTGAGGAAGTGCAGCATACTCCTCCTACAGAGACTGCCCAGGAGGCACCTTCACCTGCTGAAACAGTGTAGCTCTCACCTCCAGCAGAGGCTGCCAAGGAGGCACCTTCACCTGTTGACACAGTGCAGCCCTCACCTTCAGATGACGCAGTGCAGCCCTCACCACCAGCGGAGGGCACGTAGGCCACCCTCCAGGGACTGCTGTACAAGGGGTCCCCTCCAGGGCATGTTTCCCAAATGAGAGACTGTGACCTTACACTCCCCAACAGAGAGAAATGGTCATGGAGCCCTCTAGAGAACCAGTGGGGAAGTCAGCCACCTGAGAGACTGTGACCTTGCACTCCCCAGCACAGAGAAATGGGAATGGAGCCCCCTCCAGAACCAGTGGGAAAGTCATCCACCTGAGAGACTGTGACCTTGCACTCCCCAGCAGTGAGGAATGGGCATGGAGTCCCCTCCAGAACCAGTGGGAAAGTCAACCACCTGAGAGACTGTGACCTTGCACCCCCCAGCAGTGAGAAATGGGCATGGAGCCCCCCCAGAACCAGTGGGAAAGTCAGCTACCTGAGAGACTGTGACCTTGCACTCCCCAGCAGTGAGAAATGGGCTTGGAGCCCCCTCGGGAACCAGTGGGAAAGTCAGCCACCTGAGAGACTGTGACCTTGCACTCTCCAGCACAGAGAAATAGGCATAGAGCCCCTTCCAGAACCAGTGGGCATGTTCCCCACCTGAGAAACTCTGACCTTGCACTCCTCAGCAGTGAGAAATGGGCTTGGAGCCCCCTCGGGAACCAGTGGGAAAGTCAGCCACCTGAGAGACTGTGACCTTGCACTCTCCAGCACAGAGAAATGGGCATGGAGCCCCCTCCAGAATCAGTGGGCTTGTTCCCAATATTCGGCTGAGGTGCCCCCACCTCCTATCCCCCTGAGGTACCTGCCCACTAGCAAACTGATGCCCCTGCAGAGTTCTATCCAGATGAAGTCAGGATTTGAGTTGGGCCTTGGACTGTGCCCTGTGGCCATGCGGGCCCTTAGTACTTTGGAATGGGTATTGGCCCTTTGTGTAAATTTGTACATATCTGTTTTTCGAACAATTGGTTCTATAGGTAGCTGTTCATAATCAATACATTCTCATTACTGCATTCTTGTTGTCCTTGCATTATTATGCTGTGTCGTGTGCCATTGTTTTTCATCTGCAGGTGGTTGTGTATATGGTGTGTGTGTATCGGCTGTGTGTCATTTGTGTGTGTGTGTGTGTCACTCTCCTTTTCCTCCCTCCCACCCTTGTGTGCTAGGCGGCTTTGTCGGCGTTGGTGTTATCTTTGCAGCATGGCGTAGATGAGCATGGGGAAGACTTGCAGTTCCGGTTCCATGGTGGCTTGGTCCTTCTCTATGTCTCCGATGGTGAGTCTTTGGTCTTCTGTGATGTGTTTCTGCCAGGCTTTTGATGGCATTGGTACCCCCCCAGAAATCATGGCGGTTTCCTGAGTCATGATATAGTGGGCAGTACTTTGTCTCGTGCCTGGCTGTTGACGGCTACTGCCGTTGTGAGTGTTGTTCACGCCTTGGTGGTTGGTGTGGTACATTGGCTGTCTATGGGAGTTATCACCACCATGGTCATAATTTGGCAGTAATTAACGCCAGCCTGTTGGTGGTATTACCACCACTTTATCACTCAACACCAATGTCATAATGAGGGCCTGAATCCCTTGTGTGCGGTCTGATCTGCACTGCTATGCAAGCCTTTGTGTTGTTGAGCATTAGTTTTTAGGAGCTATGAGGGCTACCATGAAAGGTCTTGCATCAAGTTGCATTGAGCTAAGTCAGTTCTGCTGAAACTGTACAGACAGGATTTGTGGAGCTTCTCATTGCTTGGTGTAGGTTCAGGTGAGGTTGGCAGCTATGTGATCAGGCTTTGCTGGGCTGTGCTTTGCTCGGCATTGATTCTGATGAGGCTGGCAGCTATGCAGTGAGGCTTTGTGGGGCTTCACATCTCTTCAGGCTGGGTTTGTAGAACCTTAGGCCAGGAGGAGTTCTCTCTGATGCCAGCTAGGGACCCAGGCCCTCGGAATTCACCACATGGGATTCAACAACTCACTCCGGCAGAGGCCAGCATGGCTCATCCGGGTCCAGTGAAACAAGTCAGCTAGGCAGTTGTAGTGATGCATCCAGAGCAAGTTATGATTCTCTAACTCACAGAGGAGGTCGGTCAGCTGATCTTTGGAGTCACTCAGGCTCAGATGAAGGGTGCAGGTCCAGTCTTCCTTCTCAGCAAGCAGGGTAGACCTCAAGCATCAGGGCAGCAGAGCATCCTTCTTTTGTAGTATCCAAGGTCCTGGAGTGTACAGAGTGGGTCCGAGGTTCCCTTTTTGTACCTGGTACCCACTTGAAAATAGATTTTCCCCCTACAGAGGTGTCTGGAATTTCCTGCATCCCTACCCTGGTCCAGTCTGTCTGGGGTCACAGTGACCTAGTGTTAAGTCATTGTGTGTGAAGTGAGCCAATTCCTTTGAATTGCAAGTGTTATAGGTGACATCTCCACTAACTTCTATCAACTCAGGGATAACCCATTCTGCCAACATCTAGACTGTTGGAAAGTATATTATTGGTATGGGCAGTTAAGTACCTACACTTAGCAATAGGCTACAAACCACCACTAGGTCCAGTCAAGGTCTCAATAAATTAATCCTGGCTCAACCCTTGGTAGCTTGTTAACAAGCAGTTAGGCTTAACGTAGGAGGCAGGTGTGTGAAGCATTTAATATCAACAAAACAGTAAATAAGTAAAACACAAAATACAATAAAAATCCAAAAATAAATTTATAAAAATAGATGATTTTTTTATCTTCGAAATGATACTAAAACAACAAATATCCAATAAAGGGAACCCGAGATATGATTTTTTAAAGATTAAGGGGCTGATTACGAGTTTAGGGGTCCAGTGAGTGCCATGTTGGCTGTGGCGGTCTGGCCATCAACATGCTGGAGGAGCAGATCGCCATAATATGAGTTTGGCGGCTGAGGAAATAGAAGATCGCCAGTGCACGGCTGCCACCGCTAGGTAGCAGAGACCGCTGTGATATTCTGGAGGCCTAAACAGGACGGCAGAGACCATGTTTCCACCTTACCTATTATTAGGTTGCTCACCACCAATATGATTGCTGCGGTCCAACCACCACGTACCAGAAGGCTGAAATGAGTAATTTAAAAGAAGACACTCGCTTGCAGATTGCAATACATGTCTAGAGACACCATGGAGCTATTCATAAACGTCATGCCGCGGCTCCTGCCCGCCGAAAGACAAGGGTAAAACGCTGATGTGTACAACACCAACCGTAAGTACACACACCTCCTTGTATTATTAACATGTGTAACATTTTTTTACTACTACCAAACACATTATGGGGGCCAGGAGCTACACCTATCTTTCCCGGCACACACACACACTTGCATACTGCAACTCAAACACACATATATCCACAACACACACTTCAGCCAGAACACACACACTGCCCAGCAAAACCACACATAAAAGTATGGAATTACAACACAGGCTCAGGGATATATAAGGGTACAAACATACACACACACAGCAACAACAACACAACCAATGCACAAATATAAAATAATTTTACAAACTCACATCTTACACTGGCCATGGACTGCCCACACATACATCACACAAATACATCCATCTGCCTTGGCACATGCACAACACCACCATCAGACAACCCTGATATTGACACACACATACAACAATGGACCAACTATGCCATGCACAATGCATATAGACACAATTCAACAAAAGACACAAATCGCACAACCACAACAGCACCAGCACAGCTGCAATGGTAGCAGCAGGATCAGACCTGGAAGTAGACTGCATTGGGAAATATCATATTGAACAAGGCACCAAACAACATGGACAAAGCAGTTGCACACAATTGAATATCAGGGACAAGCAATACCAATATCAATTGACTTGCACAGTCACACAGTGGGGAAAAGGCATGAAAACAAAGCACACACAACTCACACTCCATGGGACATACCCCTACACCAAACAGCTGCAAGGGACATATACCTACATGGACATATAGGCACTCAAATACAAATTAACCAACCACAACTCAATACACTCCAGGTCTGCACTGACACAACTCAAGAACACACACAATACATGTAGACATTTCCCATATCAGGACAGGTCATTCAACATACATGCCCACACCACACAACACAAAAAGACACATATACCACTACACACACATGCCATGACACCAACATTGCAGCAACATTTACTTACCCATCCCATTACACACACCCTTCTCTTGGGGGACAACAACACTGAACATACTGCAAAAAACACCACGTGGAGCAGCAAGCAGCCAAACACACAATTACAGGCACACAACCAATGTCACGCAGGAAGATCAGAAACCTAGGGAAGGAAAAGCAGAACAAAGATGTATCCAAAACACCAACAACTGGTTGGCTGTAGTAAGGCAATTTTCTTATAGTCCAAGGCCATAGGTCAGTTAATAAATGTCTGCCCAAAAGGCACAGTTTTGGAGCCCTACGTTACCCCTAACTACCATGTAACCTCCACAGGTAGGGGCATAAAGGTGTCAGGAAGGCACCTCAGGGATTATCGGGAGGGGGCGAGTGAGGGGGGCTGGGTTTGGGCTTGGGAGGGGTGTTTGGTTTTCAGTTTGGAAAGGGTAGCATTCTTGGGAGGGGATGGCTTCTTCTTGGTGGGGGGAGGGGCATGGGTACCTGTAGGAGGGGCAGGGGAGGCCTTGGAGGTAGAAGGGACAGCCTTGGAGAGGGGAACTGACCTTTTGGGATGATACAAGGGGTTGGGAAGAACAGGGGTAAGGTCAAGCTCACAAAGGGAAAATGTTTATTCAACAGATGGGGACGGTCATCAAAGGGGGTTGGAATTTTGAGGTTGAGGGAGTGGTTGTCTGATGTGTAGGTGTGGCTGATTTGGGTACATGTTTGTAAGAGGTGTGCTTGTGTGTGGTGGGTATCTGTTGGGGTTGGAGTTGTTGGGGGATGCCATGGTATGTGGGTGGGTGTCTTTTGGGTCTTTTGGGGTGATGACTGCAGGTATGGTGGATATTCTGCATGTAGGTGTGTCTGTGTTGTGATGTCTGAAGGTGTGGTCACTGGGGTGGATGTCTGAGAGTCTGCTGGGGTGCTGTCTGCCAGTATGATAGGTGTGGTGGCTGTATCAGTGACTGGTGATGCAGTGTCTATAGGTGTTCCGCATGTCATGTGTGTGATGCTATGGGGGGACAGGGGAAGTTGTGACTGTTGCTGTGTCTACAGGTGGATTTTGTTTTTGTGCATACCGGTGATGTGATTTGTGGTGCTTATGTTTGTGTGCACTAGCCTTGTTTGTTGAGGTTGATACATGGAAGTCTGTCTGTGTGCTTTGGGTGGGTTGGTGAATTGGGGATTTGGATTGGGAAGGGGAAGGTGGAGGGGGGATGGAAGACAAGGATTCACTGGCTCCCATGAGTGTAGAGGCCAGAGCCTGAATTGATCTTTGTAGGCCAGAGATTGAACCGTGAATGTCCTCCAGAAACGCAGTCCTTGCTGAATCTGGCATGTCATCCTCTGATGGCATTCACAATGGCATTCTAACCCACAGAGATTGACCTCAGGAGGTCAACATCCACCTTACTGAGGACAGCAGGACTAACAGGGGCTGGGGTAGAGATGCCTGTGGCAAAGGAGATGCCCACCCTCTTGAGTGAGAGGGCATGACTTACTGAATGGGGAGCAACAGGGAGGGCAGTGACAGAATGGGGGTGGCAGACACAGATTGTGCTGGTGTGGTGCCCAATGGGACTGCTACCACTAGGTTGTGGCTACTGGAAGAGGAATCTGATGATGTAGAGCTAGACCCAGTCTCCCTGTGGCACTTCCCTCACCCTCCCGGCCACTGGGTCCCTCGCAGTCCTTGATCTTGTGACCATAGGTCCCCTGGCCAGATGCTTCTCGACTTAGAATGTCCCCGTCTCCTTCTGATGCTGCCAAAAGAAGGTGATGTTAGTTTATAACATGTACATCATGACACAGCAATCATAACGCTTGGAGATGAAACATACCATCATGTCAAGTGGCCCACTGCATAAAGTGATAGCAAAGTGGCACCATCATGTGTTAATACAAGACAATGCATCACATCTGGAATCAGAAAGGTGACATATGAGCTAATCTTGGTCACACATAACTACCATATTGTAATAGCATGGATGAGGTGTAGCTACCAGACGAACCATTACACAACTAGGTGCCACTCTGCATCAAACTTGTGCCACATGCAACCCTCCACATCAACTAGTTGCAAACAATTGGATGCCATTTTTATCTACCCTACCAATTACATTCACACAGGCCTGTGCTCACATCTATCTTCCACCAATATGATGTATCAGCAATAATTGATGTTGGCAAGGAAAGGCAGACAACACTAGTACTAACATGCCATGCCTGTATTAGGTTACATGGACTCAGCCATGTCACTATGGACACCTCACAACAATGTACAGTTCCACAAGTCATACCATTTAAAAATTAGTCAAGGAGGCAGTAACAAGGTCACACCGATGCACCACATGCGGTCTTGCATGGAACAACAATGAAGTCAGGTCCCAAAACTCATGGAGAGATGTCTCCAGAATACAAACAAGAAGGGCCATGTTAGGCCCAGGATATCCCCCTCCAATATCTCACACCCATTTCCATGTTTACTTCTGAGTGATGGTATAGTATACAACTGAACTGTGCTGAAAGAAGGATCACAGACCTAGCAATCACTATCAGAAGGAAACCAAATCATTGCAAATGACAATCTACATTACTACCCACATATCAAACATGACACAGGTGATGTGAACCGACAGCTATTATACCACATCAAGAGTACAAATCATCATCATGTGGATCAAAAACCTACCCCTACCTGCCATGTCCATCCTAGCCACTGCTGGTTCACATGACTTAAGGCATACTATGAGGCATGAATGTTCCTATCTGACTACATACCATGGTGACACAGTCTTGTTTGGGGCATCACTGTAACTGGACAATCTTTATAGATGTGTCATAATGACAACAGGACCCTATGAACATACATGGAAGACTTTCGCAACATGATCCCATGTGCATGGCTGGCACATGCCATATATCTACTGCACATATATGTATCCTAGTGGGAATGGAGCCCATGTAGACACATGGCACAAGGTATGTGTACTACACAGATGACACATCAACCTTGGCAATGCACATTCCCCACTTGCCAAGGGGAAGTAGTATGCTACAGCTGCCAAAATGTAACATGTAAGTCATGTCACATGTATGGTGGACAATCCATGCATCACAGACTTCTGTGAGGCACCAACACCAAATATACAAAGGAGAAAACTTGCAGCTTGTTTGAAGATGTCAACTTACACATAGCCACAGACACATGACATGGGGCAACGACCCATATCCTACTTACCTTTGGACTGCAACATTTGTCAGGAGTGATCTGTTGGTGGAAAGTAACAACCACCAGAGCAGTCAAAACAGGATATCTGAACAATAAACACAGTCATATATGCTCCATGCTGGGCATTTCAACTGAGGGTTCACCATAGTTTATTCCTAGGTCCCAGCTATAAAATGGATGAGCACACTAGAGTGAAACACATGGCAAGTCCACACCAATTTGATCCCAGAAGATATGTGACAATCGACACATGCTACAATATCAGTACAGCAATCTGTCCCTCACTCAATCTCCTGCAAATGGTTTGATCATGATCATTCCATGTACTCCCACCCTTGTGGCTGCTGTGCTGGCCTCAAAAGCCCATCCAAGGCCAGATAGGCCAGTGCCAAAATGCAGGCCATTAGGGGGTCATGGTCCGATAGGCACCGTGTCCTCATTGGGAGGAGATCCCCACCGAGGCCTCTGTGGTCTTCTGGGCACAGCGTCTTAGGTCCTCCCACCTCTTCTGACAGTGAGTGCTCCACTGGCGGTGGACTCCCAGGCTCTGCACCTTCTTGGTGATGGCTCTCCAAATCCCCTTCTTCTGATGGGCACGGACCTCCATGTATGCAAATGACAAAACAGAATATTATGTCCACAAGTCCCATACAAAATGGTTGAGACACCTGCATGTCAGAGCACCTAGTTAATGAAATCCCATACTGACTATCCTGTCCACCTGTGGCACACAGCATGCATTGAACTCAGGGACATGACTGCAAACACTTCAAATTAGGAAATGGTATACACAGCATCCAGCTCAGTGCCTGCACTGGCCAGATAGAAAATCAGTGACTTGGATGAGATATGAGCTAATCACATGACATTAACCAACAACATAATGGAACACATCTCACAATGTGGAAGTTGACAGGTAAAGCGCACTGCAAAAAATGCAAAAATACATCCACTACCAGTAAACGTCACCCACTGCATACAGTTCTGACATGTCACAGCAAGCCTACATACAGACCCATTGAGCTTGGACCACATTTAAGGGTGTGACATGTTCAGCACACAAAGAGGCAAGCCTGTTCTTCTGTTGACGTGCAGATTGAGATTCAGAAACCTACTAGTTCTGGTGGTGGTGGTCTGTGTGTCATATCCACATTTAGGGACAAACATCCACACATGTTAGAATCCTACCCCTGCATTGTACACGGTCAAACTCATAATCTTAACAGCAGAGTCCAATATCATGGCACATTACTCTAGGGCACGCTGCATACAGATGTGCAATGTCTGAAATATTATGCGCCTTCACTGGATACACCAGAGCTGGATGAAAGATACGACAGGGATAGGGATAGGTCAAGGCTATGTGACACACATTGTCAGATATGATATGAGCACATCAGCCACATATTATGACCCTGCCCCAATGCAAATTGTGCTTAGGAGTCAGTGGACATGGCTCAAGAAGCTGCATGTTGGCTGTGAGACATGATTTGGCCCCATCAGATGCTGTCCAGGGATACAGGGAGTGGGCACTCTGTCACACTTGTTGTGAAAATGGGAATACATACCAGCCCAGACGTGCAGTTATGGAGTGACTGACAATACACAGGCCCCCTTCTCTGCAGGCTGTGCAGACACATCTACATAATACACCATGTCCAAAAACATCACATGCATCACAGTACATCATGTAGCCCACAGCCAATTTACATTGGCTGGTTATGTGCAGAGCTGAGGAGCAGAGTGAGTCATTACTTGGCTTCAGAACAACAGTCCAACAAGGCCATATGTGGACAGAGGTCACTGTGCAAACACAGAAGGAGCACAAATGGTGGGCAACCAATGCAATCAACAGGCATTCAACCCTACAGCTGTCATGCGACTACAAGTGGCTATGGATACACACACATGTAGTGGAAAGATTACGCTGGGGATGGCTGTCAGAACACCTCACCCAGACATGTGCATCAAACCCAAATTGGTTCAGGGAACACTCAATGCACACTCACCACATTGTCTCTGGACTGAAAACCTGCCAATTGACACAGATACATGCCCACTGACTCAACCATTCATGCACACTGACAGCGCCTATAGGGCTTTGCAGACACAATCATGCAAACTGGGCTTAAGCCTAGGATGATGAAAGATTAAATAAGTAGGGGTACAGAGAAAAGTGTGAACTTGGTACACTGATCTGCTTCTCTGGTGCGACATATTGGGTAGGTCCCTCTCTGCCTTCTTCTCCAGCTCTTCAGGTGAGAAGGCAGGGGCCCTATCACCTGTAGGATGTGGCATGATTCCTTCCAGAGGCAGTAGACAGCAGCTCAGGTCATGGAGGTCTTGCTGGCAGCAGTGTCTAGAGTCAAGTGAGAGAATCAGCAGAATATGGTGGTCACATTTGCCACCTATGCACCTGTCACCACCAGCGGACACTGCCATTGGGCCAAGACCGCCATAGGCACCAATGTTATCCTATAGCAATATGCGCCACGGTGGCATCTGCCTACCACAATGACGACTTCCGACGGCGGTCGCGGGTGGTTCCTAATGTCGAGTAGTGTAGGTCAGCTAGCTGCCATTTTAGATGTATTCAATGCAATTAAAACATATATTTTGATGTTTCACAAGCATAAAGATGTTGTGCTTGCATATATTGCATGTTTATCTTGTCATGTAGGTTAATTATTTCTGTTACAGTGTTGGTATGTGGTCCTTCAGCTGTGACACCATTGTTGGGGGTACAGCCACCACCCTTTCCCACACATGTATTCCATGATTTGGGACACTGAATCACAGGCAGTTTATGGAGTAATTTGGACATGAGGTAGCTGAACATATAGACGTTTTTGTGCACATATGTTGATAAGCAAGGCGTCAACATTTTACAAACAGGCACGTTTCATCCCCGGTGTCTGTTGTGTATCATGTTTACAGTGACTCACATGACATGACACAACACATTTCATGTCTGAAATGTATAATGTAAATTGCTAGGGACACAATGAGTGACTGCCTTTTATTCTTTTTGGCCGACATAGTTACTCTGGGAGGAGAAAAATCAGACACCCTCCTGTGCACAGTCCACTAGCAGACTTGAAGAACAAGGAGGCATGTCATACAGTTGTACCACCTGGATAGGCAGACTATCATGGATCTCTGTTGTCAGTTAGAGCCAGATCTGATGCAAGCCATAGATCATCCAAATAACATACCACCCATAGTACAAGTCATGTCAGTGTTGCACTTCCTGGCCACAGGGTCCTTCCAAAACACAGTGGCCCTAACTCCTAGAATGTTCCAGCCTATGTTCAGTTCTTTGTTGAAGGATGTTCTCTCAGCAATGTTGAAACACCTGGACAGCTACATTTGTTTCCCTCAATGTGAGGATTTTTCCCATGTTAAAGAAGAGTTCTATGGTTTGGCATACATTCCACATGTTGTAGGAGCCATTGATGGTACCTATGTAGCCTCGGTTCCACTGCATGGGAAAAAACTGGTTTATCGGACCAGGAAGAACTTCTATTCCATCAATTTCCAAGTAGTGTGTTTGTCGGACCTCTACATTTCTTCAGTGTGTGCCCGGTACCCGGGTTCAGTCCATGTTGCCTTCATCATGTGGCACAGCGCTATACCCCAGCTGATGACACAACTGTACCCAAAGAGGGCCTGGCTAGCTGGTAAGTCACATATGTTATGTGTGTATCTATGCTATGTCTGCTGGCACTGAGACGTTGCTCTGTACTGATGGTTGCATGCATCGCATTTTATTACAGGGGATTCTGCCTACCCAAACTGTCCCTGTTTGTTGACACCAGTGAGGAACCCAACTATGCCAGGGAAATCAGCTACAACGAGGCACACAAAAGAATATGCCCTGTTGTGGAGTGGGCTTTTGGGCTCCTGAAGGCAAGATTCTGCAGCATAGAAAAATCCGATGAAGCCCTCCTCTACTCACTCGAAAAAGTTGGAAAGATAATTGTGGCCTGCTGCATGCTCCACAACATTGCCCTGAGGAGAAACATCCCATACATCCCTGATGAGGGAGAGCTGGCAGTGCCACTAGGTGAGCCTCCTGAAATGCCAAGTGAGGATGACACTGATGAGGATGAAGGTGGAGACATGCGGGCAGATCTCATCAATCAGCACTTCACATGAGTGTAAGTATATGATGTTCTGTGATTACTGTGACTGCATGGGATACTGTAGTGGTCAGGGTTTGCGGAGAAGGGTATCTCTGTCACCATGAGACAGGGAATCTCATTCCATGCATCATACAGGTCAGATCTGTTGACTACATCAGGCTTGATGAGGTGCTTCACTTGAGGATCTCCTGTGTTTGGGGAAGTCACATTGCACTGTCAGGGAAAAACAGAAGTGTAATATGACTTTTGTGTCTTATGCATGCCATTGCCTGCCTAAACTCCTTGTATGTCACCTTTTCTTTCCAGGTCTTTTCACCATGCCATCCTCATGTGGGCATTTCAGAGTTATGTCATTGACAGGTGACTGTAGCTGGTCTGACATGTGACGGGGGCATGGAATTGATCCCTGATCTGTTTGTTGCATATTTGGGTTGTGTGAATTATATGCGTAGATTGCCTGGACAGGGAGGGTAGTTATTTAAGCTGCAGAATAGACCTGTTTCACCTGGTATGCTGGTCCATTGGTTGCATGTGTGTGATCATTTGGCCCTGTAATGTGTCATCCTGTGCAATCCATCCATTCTCCCTCCACATTGTGTTGATAATGCTCCTATATGCCCTGAACGTAGATGTCAATGTGTTTCCTCATTGCAGGCCATAGTGCCTGTACCACATCACTGACATGGAAGTATAACATGCCACTAGATGCCAAACCTTTGTCATGGAATGGGCCTCTGACTAGGGACTTTTGTACTGTCCTCTGTCTGTGTCATGGTGTATGTTAATTCAGATAGACCTGATTTTGGTATGTGATAAGGGTCAAGCTGGTAACAACATCCACCAATATGTTTGCCTATAGTACATAACGGGGTCTGACATAGCCCTTTTTTCTGTTGTCAGTGGGTGGTACTTTGAGATATGTAACCGGAGGGAACAATGTTTAATTATTCTTGGCAATGGCAGCACAGACATATTAGCAGCTTATGGGCAGTACAATGTAAATAAAAGAAATGGTATGAGTGACTTGTTGTGTTGTTGTAGTGCTAGTAATCCTTAGCTTGACATTGCCTGTGCAATATCCCTCCTTCCATAACCATCTTGAGTCCCTCATTTGTATCACATGAATTTCGCATTGTACATCCCACAATGATGACAAATCACCATAGGCATTGATTGTGTGCTAGATGAGTTTATTCACATGTGCTCTGAACATAGAAGTGGATTTTGATTAAACCAAAAACGCAAATAATGAATGAAGCAGTCATATGTCTTGAAATCCTTGGAGTATCTACCACAGCTTTTGAAGTGTAAAGTACAGGGTCCTACTAACCTGGAAAATGGTTAGTGTGTGAAGAACAGTCAACAGAGTGATTCTATGCCACACAAAGGGTCTCCATCAGCAAGGGGTCACTTTATGGCAGTGTTTGAGGTCTTAGCATCTGCATCTCCTGGTTGTTTAGGTGGATGACCCCACTTGCGGGGGTTCTTGAGCTACAGAGGCAGGGGTGTCTAAGGCTGGTCCTACCACTGGCAGAGCCTCCCTTCCAATGGCTGCCACCAAGGTCGAAGGGGCAGATGTTACTAGGCCAATCTGAGGCGTCTGTTGTTGTCCTCGATCCCTGCTTATGGTGGTGTTCATGTCCCTCAGCATCCCTGTTAGGAAGGCCAAGGTGGCTTTGTGGGCCTCCCACTATTGCAGTATTTCATGGTGGAGAATCCGGTCCAACATGCCTTGGGATTGTTGGTAGGCTCCCAAAACTTGGTGATGGTGTCCTGGCCAGATCCATCCCCAGCAGTCTCATTTTGCTGGCGCACACCAACCCTCCCACGTACCCTACCCCCACGTGCCTGCGCCCTTGGCACAGTTTGGCCCCAACCCTGGGTCCAGGTCCATCGTTATCCAGCTGTATGATTGTACTTGGACTGGGGGCACAAGGTTGTTGAATCAGTCCTCTGGACCCAGGTTTTAGGGTGACTAGTTGCCAGAGATTTTGATGTAACAGGGCAGGGGGAGTGGATGTGGTCAGAGTAGGCTGATGGATATCATCTGACCTTATTCCCCAGATGGGCCAGCACCATCCTCCATGTCCACACATCCAGGAGAGGCATCCTCAATGAGGGCTTGATCCATGATCGGAGTAGCACTGTCTTGACAGGTGTCTGTGTAACAAGTGGCAGGTAGACCTGTTGGAGTGAGAGACAGTATATTTCAGTTTGTATTTTGATATGTACCACCAACAGTTTATAGTGACATATGACTAAGGCCATGTACATATTGACTTTCCATTTTCCCTAATGGGAGATGTACACCTGCTATTATCTGTTTAGACCTAACATTTGGGGAACAGTCCAATTCCATTTCAAGTCACCTTGCTACAGGACGTCTGAGGATCGTGGCACTTGGATGGCTGTTCATGGACTCCTACCTTTCCAGCAGTGCAGTTAAAACAATAGTTGTGCATGATGTGGCTTAGCCCATCCCAAGACCTAGTAGACTGTTATGCAGGCTGACCTGGTTCCTTGTTGTTTTATATCTTAGTTGTCAACATGCGGATAGTACACTGTGAATATGTGCCCTGCCACAAACATATAGATGAAGCATATTGTTACCTTTGAGTTGTCCTACATTAATTGGGCACATAGGTAGGATTGTCTTTCCTGTCCACATTGTTAACTTCTTGGCTTATCTGCTCAAAATGTATTTATTATATTAGGCTGATCTCAGAGTATACCATGAGCTGTATGTTGGTCCCTCCCAGCTAGGTAACCTGCATTTGTGATTTAAAAGACAACAGCACTATGGGGGTCATTACAACATTGGTGGTAAAAGCCGCTTACCGCCGTGCAGAAGACCGCCAACACACCGCCGCAGCAGCGGAATTCCTCCACGGTCATTATGATCCACTGCTCGGAATCCGCCAAAATTCAGACACCCACACAAGTCCGCCACACCAAAGGTCAGTGATAAACTGGCGAAAACAAAACCGTCACACCAACAGAAATACGCCCACACTATCACGACACACGAATCCACACGCGACGGTCATTCAACCGCGGTATTCCATTGGCGGTACACACTGCCGCGCTCCAAATATACACACATTTACAAAACACTACCACATTGGACAATTCGAAATACACACACCTGATACACATACACACACCACTCCCACACACCCATTACAATATAAAACACACCCCCACATCAGCCACAAACCCCTATGACAAAATTACAGAGAGAAGGCCAGAGACAAACACTACAAACAACTACCAAGCATCCACAGGCACACAATACCATCACCCACATCACTTGCACGCACCTCACACAACACACCACTAAATATCACCCAACTTATCACTCCACACACCACTCCACACATCACCCACAACACCCCATGGCACAGCAAAGACACCCCAGGTTCTCTGAGGTGGAGTTCAGGGTCATGGTGGAGGAAATCGTCCGGGTAGAGCCACAGCTATTCGGATCACAGATGCAGCACACCTCCATAGCTAGGAAGATGGAGCTATGGCGAAGAATAGTGGACAGGGTCAACGCAGTGGGACAGCACCCAAGAAATAGGGATGACATCAGGAAGAGGAGGAACGACCTACGGGGGAAGGTGCGTTCTGTGGTCTCAAGACACCACATCGCGGTACAGAGGACAGGCGGTGGACCGCCACCTCGTCCCCCACAACTAACAACATGGGAGGAGCAAGTCTTGGCGATTCTGCATCCTGAGGGCCTCGCAGGAGTAAATGGAGGAATGGACTCTGGTAAGTCAAATCTTTACTATTACATGCCCCCACCCCCACCTCATCACTCCAACTCCTCACAAATGTCCCAACATCACAAACCACACATCCTAACACCAAGCCCTGCATACAACAACAAAGCATGGACACCCATCACCAAAGCATGGCCCCTGCACATACCCATACACCCCCCTAAACCACCATCACACAAGGACCCACACAGGAATGCAAGCACTGGGGTACAGGGTCACCCACCCATTGCACACCATGGCACACACAGATGTAATAAACAACCTTCTATACCCCTGCAGGACCCCTAACCAACGTCACCGGACAGGAGGGTCCACACATGTCCACACCACCAACAGAAGACGCCCACAGTGATGACAGCAGCTCTGTCCAACTGGATCTAGATGATCAGCCCAGCCCATCTGGGACCTCTGGACAGTCGGTTCCCCTCACACAGTCACAGGCCACCACAGAGCTTCCCCCCTCTAAAAACACCAGCACAGCACCCACCCAGCGGGCCCATACCTCGGTCCCCAGGACATGTCAAGCAGCGGTGTGTCCACCACTACAGGGAACCCAGTCTAATCCACCACCCCAACAACAACAGGGACCTGGGGGCAGTGGGCACATGGTCCAGGGGACGGAGGCACAGGAACACAGGGGAACTGGGAGGGCTGCTGTGCGACAGGGGGACGACAGGCCAAGGGAAGCCACTCTCCACGAGGCCCTCTCCAACATCATGGGAGCTTACCACCATTCCCAGGAAACGATGGCAACGGTACTAGCCAAGTTTCAGGAGACCCAGCGCCTGCAGGAGGAACAGTATTTGGGCTTCAGGGAGGAACTGAGATCCATCATTTCCACCCTGGGCACCATCGTAGGAGTGCTGAAGGAAGTCCTCAACACCAGGAGGGACACTGTGGCACAACAAGGGTCCCCTGACACTAGCCTGGACGATGAACTGCCCACCACCTCTGCCGGTGCTAGTGGACAGCAGGCACTGCCACAAGACCACCACACCAGCACCCCACCGCCTGCAGAGGGAGAACCACTCTGCAAACGGTCCCTGAGATCCAGGACAAAGACAGAGAACGATGCCAAGCCCCCCACCAAGAAAGACCACCCTGAATGTCATCCTTCTGTCCCACCTTGTCACCCTGTCCATCCTCAAACTGCCTCAGCTCAACTTCTTATGCCCATTTGGGCAATGCACCTGTGAGACTAATAGACTGGACTCTGCCATGGACATTCCTACACCATCACCCCTCACCATTTTAGAGCCCCCTCCAATATTGAGCACTGTAATAGACACCATTAAAGCACAAAACAATCTGGAGTCTGTCTGTGATTTCGAAATAGTTTATTAGCAATTACAGTGACAAAATGCTCTTTCAATTGTAATGTCAACATACCTATGTCACACAGCTCTAGTTCATGAGGAAACAAAGCAAATGTCACACAGTGGGACCCACATCTGTGAAATCGGAAGGGAAAGTGACAACTCAGTGACCATACACTGGGTGAAAACAACAGACAGTAGAGAGGTAGTAGTGTTAAAGTATATGTAGTAGGCAGGTTTGTATTCTTACCTGTGTCTCACTGGAAGTATTGCAGGATAACCGAGTTCCTGTTGTCGATGTCCTCTTCTTCTGCTTCCTCATCTTCACTGTCCACAGGCTCCACAGCTGCCACAACAAGGCCATCTGGACCATCCTCCTGCAGAAAAGGCACCTGTCGTCGCAAAGCTAAGTTGTGAAGCATACAGCAGGCCACGATGATCTAGCACACCTTCTTTGGTGAGTAAAATAGGGATCCACCTGTCATATGGAGGCACCTGAACCTCGCCTTTAGGAGGTCGAAGGTCCGCTCTATAATCCTCCGAGACCGCCCATGGGCCTCATTGTAGCGTTCCTCTGCCCTTGTCCTGGGATTCCTCACTGGGGTCAGTAGCTACGACAGGTTGGGGTAACAAGAGTCAACTGCAAATGGTGAGGGCAACTGTTAGACACACACTAACCTGTAGGGATATCCCCAGACCCAGACAACCATTCCCACTGACTTGCTTCCAGGTGCTCACCTAATAGCCACACACGGTTCCTGTGGAGTTGACCCATCACATAAGGGATGCTGCTATTCCGCAGGATGTAGGCGTCATGCACTGAGCCAGGGAACTTGGCATTCACATGGGAGATGTACTGGTCTGCCAAACACACCATCTGCACATTCGTGGAATGATAACTCTTCCGGTTTCTGTACACCTGTTCACTCCTGTGGGGGGTACCAAAGCCACATAGGTCCCATCAATGGCACATATGATGTTGGGGATATGTCCCAGGGCATAGAAGCCACCTTTCACTGTAGGCAAATCCTCCACGTGAGGGAAATCGATGTAGCTCTGCATGTGTTTCAGCAGGGCAGACAAAACGTTGGAAAACATAGGCTGGGACATCCCTGATGCTATGGCCACTGTTGTTTGAAATGACCCACTTGCAAGGAAATGGAGTACTGACAGCACCTGCACTAGAGGGGGGATTCCTGTGGGGTGGCGGATAGCTGACATCAGGTCTGGCTCCAGCTGGGCACACAGTTTGTGGATTGTGGCACGATTAAGCCTGTAGGTGATGATCACATGTCTTTACTCCATTGTCGACAGGTCAACCAGCGGTCTGTACACCGGAGGATGCCGCCATCTCCTCACATGTCCCAGTGGAGGGTGCCTATGAAGGACAACAGCGAGCAGAGAGTCAACCAACTCAGAGGCACGTACCCACAGCTTACACATAACACGAATAAAATTCCGAAATTTGGCCTGTATGAGTGTTGAGGCAAGGCCTGGGTATGTGTGACGCAGTTAAAAATTAAGCCATGTGGGCCCCTGAAATGGTGGCTGCCTAACCTCTAAAGTGGGACAATGGGATGTGAGGTAACTGCGCTGGCGTTGTACACCGTCGCGGTAGGCCGTCGAAGACCGCGACGCAATACTGCATTGGATAACATTGGACCCTATGGGTCCCAGGAGCCAATGACGATGTACGCCGGCGGTAACGGTACGCACCACCGCGGACGTGACCGCCATTTTCTATCTGTTCAATGACTCGATACCTGATCTTCGACAGGAGAGGACCTACACTGCAAGTGCTGCTGTGACGTCGGTCTGGAAGAGACAATGGCTCGTGCGTCTGGGGAAAGGGCCCCTGCCTTCACATCGGAGGAGTTGGAGAAACTCGTTGATGGGGTCCTCCCTCAGTACACGCTACTCTACGGTCCTCCAGACAAACAGGTAAGTACACTGGGAGCATGCTGTATGGGCTATGCCTGTGTGGAGTGGGGTGGATGAAAGATGGGGGGGAGATTGAGGTGTGCATGAAACGACGCCGAGTGCATGTGCCACATGGCAAGGGTAGGAATGTGGGCCAATGAGTGTGAAGGTGCAGTTGTTAATAACTTATCTTTTTCCCCTGTACAATTCATGTACGTCAGCGCCCACCAGAAGAAGGATATTTGGCGTGCCATCGCCAAGGATGTCCGCATCCTGGGGGTCTACCACAGACAGAGCACCCAGTGCCGTAAGAGATGGGAGTGCATTCGTCGCTGGAGCAAGAAGATGGCGGAGGCCCAGCTGGGGATGGCCTCCCAACATGGGAGGGGTGCCCATCGCACCATGACCCCCCTGATGTTCAGGATCCTAGCGGTGGCGTACCCGGAGTTAGATGGGCGCTTGAGGGCATCACAGCAGCCACAAGGGGGTGAGTACACTCTCATTCTGCTGATTTTGCATGCAGTGGAGGTGTCTGGGTGGGGGAGGTGGGCTGTGGGTTTCCCTAGGTCAGGGCGAGTGTGCTAGATAGGTCCCCATGTTTTGGCAGACCCTGTGGCACCCCACCCCACCGGTGTACAGTGCCAAGTACACCTAGTCAGACTCCTGTGACATCCATGTGTGCAGATGTCGGCCATAGCCTTGTAGGCCAGGTCCCAGGGATTGAACAGTGGACCCCAAGTGCGCGGCGTAGTGCAGGGTGCTTCTAAGTCTGTCATGTCCACCAACGGTAGCGGTAATGCATGCACTCAACATGTCTTTTTTTCTGTCATTCCCCCCCTTTTTGTGGTCTCCCTGTTCTTGTGTGCATTAGCATCATCAGGCGGAGGAGCAGTGGCACCGGAGCAGGACGGAGCTGCATCCCTCATGGCCCTGGAGGGTGACACTACGGACTCGGAATTCACCAGTGGGACGGAGGGCGAGGGGAGCTCCACGGCGGGAACAGGAGCTGACACCAGTGATACGGACTCGTCCTCTGATGGGAGCTCCCTTGTGGTGGCGGCCACATCTGTGCCCCCCACATCTACAGGTACAGCCGCCACCCCCCACCAGCACCGCCCTCCCAGCAGTCCCTCAGCCTTTGCCCCGTGCCCGCTCACCCAGGAGGGTGGGCATCACCTTGCCCCAGGCACCTCAGGCCCTGCCCAGTCACACCTGCTGCACTCAGTGAGGAGGCCATTGACCTCCTCAGGCCCCTCACTGTTGGGCAGTCCACCATTTTAAATGCCATCCATAGTTTAGAAAGGCAGTTGCAACAAACAAATGCAGTCCTGGAGGGCATTCATTCTGGTCAGGCGGCCCTTCAGCGAGCTTTTCAGACTCTGCCCTCAGCACTGATGGCAGCTATTGTCCCTGCCTCTAGCCCCCCTCCAAATTCCTCCACCCAGACCCATTCCCCTCTACCTCAGCCTATCCCAAGCACACCTTCAGACCAGCATGCACACACGTCAACACACAAGGGAAGCTCAGGCAAACATAAGCACCACACATCCCACAGGCACTCACGCAAGCATCATACACATGCAGACATACCAACATCCACTGCCTCCACTGTGTCCCCCTCCTCCTCATTTCCCTCCCAATGTGGGAGGGGTGCCCGTCGCACCATGACCCCCCTGTTGTTCAGGATCGTGGGGGTGGCGTTCCCGGAGTTGGATGGGCCCTTGAGGGCATCACAGCAGCAACAAGGGGGTGAGTACACTCTCATTCTGCTGATTCAGCGCGCAGTGGATATGTCTGAGTGGGGGAGGTGGGCTTTGGGTTTCCCTAGGCCAGGGCGAGTGTGCTAGTTAAGTCCCCTTTTTCAGGCAGACCCTGTGACACCTTCCCCACCTGGGTACAGTGCCAACTACACCTAGTCCGGCTCCTGTGACATCCATGTGTGCAGATATCGGCCATAGCCTTGTAGGCCATTTACCAGGCATTGAATAATGGATACCAAGAGTGCGGCTTAGTGCAGGGGGCTTCTGTGTCTATCGTGTCCGCCAACGGTAGCGGTAATGCATGCACTCAACTTGTCTTTCTTCTGTCTTCTACCCCCCTTTTTGTAGTCTCCCTGTAAATGTGTGCATTAGCATCATCAGGCGGAGGAGCAGTGGCACCGGAGCAGGAGGGAGCTGCATCCCACATGGCTATGGAGGGCGACACTACGGACTCTGATTTCACCAGTGGGACGGAGGGCGAGGGGAGCTCCACGGCGGGGACAGGAGCTGACACCAGCTAAACGGACACATCCTCTGATGCGAGCTCCCTTGTGGTGGTGGCCCCATCTGTAATCCCCGGAAGTACAGGTACAGCCGCCACCCCCCCTCCAGCACCGCCCTCCCAGCAGCCCCTCAGCCTTTGCCCCGTGCCCGCTCACCCAGGAGGTGGGGCATCTCCTTCGCCCCAGGCACCTCAGCCCCTGCCCCAGTCACCCCTGCTGCCCTCAGTGAGGAGGCCATTGACCTCCTCAGGTCCCTCACTGTTGGGCAGCCTACCATTTTGAATGCCATCCAGGGTGTAGAGAGACAGTTGCAACAAACCAATGCATTCCTGGAGGGCATTCATTCTGGTCAAGCAGCCCTTCAGCAAGCTTTTCAGACTCTGGCCTCAGCACTGATGGGAGCCCTTGTCCGTGTCTCTAGCCTCCCCCCTCCAACTTCCTCCACCCAGACCCAATCCCCTGTATGTCAGCCTACCCCAAGCACACCATCAGACCAGCATGCACACACCTCAACACACAAAGGAAGCTCAGGCAAACATAAGCACCACACATCCCACAGGCACTCACGCAAGCATCACACACATGCAGATAAACCAACATCAACTGCCTCCACTGTGTCCCCATCCTCCTCGTCTCCCTCCCAGTCTCGTCTCCACTCACACCTGCATGCACTACATCTACAGCCACTACTTCCATCACCAGCACGCACACCACCACACCCCGCTCACGTGCAGTCAGCACCTCCACTACCATTCACACGTCCCCTGTGTCCTCTCCCAGTGTGTCTGTGACGCCACCTCCCAAGATACAGAAACGCAGCCACACACCCACCCAACAGCCATCCACCTCACGACAGCCTACAGCGCATGCACCTTCACCCAAAGTCACCAAACGAACACCTCCTACAACCACAACCTCTTCCTCCAATCCCATGACCTCCATCATCCCCGCTGCCCAGGAGGCAACCACCATCATCCCCGCTGCCCAGGAGGCCACCGCCATCATCCCGCTGCCCAGGAGGCCACCGCCAGCATCAGCCCTGCTGCCCAGGAGGCCACCGCCATCATCCCCGCTGCCCAGGAGGCCACCGCCAGCACCAGCCCTGCTGCCCAGGAGGCCACTGCCAGCACCAGCCCAGCTGCCCAGGACAGAACCGCCAGCACCAGCCCAGCTGCACAGGTCAGGACCGCCAGCACCAGCCCAGCTGCCCAGGACAGGACCGCCAGCATCAGCCCCGCTGGGCCATAAAGGACTGTCAGCACCAGCCCTGCTAGGCCATAAAGGGCCACCAGCACCAGCCCCGCTGGGCCATAAAGGGCCGCCAGCACCAGCCCCACTGGGCCATAAAGGACCATCAGCACCAGCCCCGCTGGGCCATAAAGGGCCGCCAGCACCAGCCCCGCTGGGCCATAAGGGACCGCCAGCACCAGCCCTGCTGGGCCACAAAGGACCGCCAGCAACAGCCCTGCTGGGCCAGACTGGACCGCCAGCAGCTGAGTCACTGCCAAGGACCCCGCCACCACAAGCTCCGCTGAACAGGACACTGCCGCCACAAGCACCGATGCCAAGAACACCGCCGCCCCAAGCACTGCTGAACAGGACACTGCTGCCACAAGCACCGCTGCCAAGGACACCGCCGCAGCAAGCACCGCTGGCCCATGAGCGCCAAGTGCACTGACGCTACTGAGTCCATCACGAGCAGTATGAAGCACTCTGGGCACAATGCCCCCTCCAGAACCAGTGTAGTATCACATCCACTACCTCAGTCCTTGGCAGGATGAAGCACTCTGGGCACAAGTCCCCCTCCAGAACCAGTGGAGATTCACATCCCCTACCTCAGTCCTTGGCAGGATGAAGCACTCTGGGCACAAGGCCCCCTCCAGAACAAGTGGAGTAAGGCATCCACTACCTCAGTCCTTGGCAGGATGAAGCACTCTGAGCACAAGGCACCCTCCAGAACCAGACTGTTATCCATTTGAGAGACTGTGGCTTTGCACTCCCCAGGATGGAACAGTGGGCAACCCACCCACTGTAGAGACTTGAGAGACTGTGGCTTTGCACTCCCCAAAATTGAACAGTGGGCAACCCACCCACTGTAGAGACTTGAGAGACTGTGGATTTGCACTCCCCAGTATGGAACAGTGGGCAACCCACCCACTGTAGAGACTTGAGAGACTGTGGCTTTGCACTCCCCAGGATTGAACAGTGGGCAACCCAACCACTGTAGAGACTTGAGAGACTGTGGCTTTGCACTCCCCAGGATTGAACAGTGGACACGTGGCCCCTCGTGGATTTGGCGTCGTGCACTCAACCGGCTGAGGTGCCCCCCCTTTCCCTTCCCCCTGAGGTGCCTGTTTTATTGCTATCTGATACCCCTGCAGTGTTCTCTCCGTCATGTTTGGGGATTGAGTGTGGGCCTCGCCCATGCAGTGTGGGCCCAGTGTTCCACGGACTTCAATGGAGCACTACCTGGACTACTATTCTTGGTGTATATATTTGTTTATAGTGTATATACATTTTTCCGTACTGGATTTTAATATATTACAATGGTTACACTCATTTCCTTTTGTCTTTGTATTCTTCTGGGGGTTTTGGGGGTGTGTAACTGTAATGTATCATGCTGTATTAGTGTGTGTGTTGTAGTGGATGAGGGTGGGGGTGGGGGTGTTGCGTGTGTCTGTGTCCCTGTTTTTTCCCTCCTCCCTCCCCTGTGTCGTATGTGCAGTACTCACCGTGGTCTTCGCCGCCGGCGTTCGTGCTCCTGGTAGAGGAGCAAGAAGATAAGGGCAGGCAGGATCTGGAGCTCGGGTTCCATGACGTCTGGATTCCACGTGGGGTGTGTAGAGGAGAGTGTTTTCCCTTCGAAGTCCTGTTTCCGCCGTGTTTTTGGTCACGGTGAATCCGCCCCAGAAAAGGTGGTGGATTGGTAGGTTGTGATACTGTGGGCTGTACATTGTCCTCCGCCTGTCTGTTGGCGGTGACCGCCATGCTGTTTGTTTGTACCGCCGTGGCAGTCGGAGTGTTAAAGTGGCTGTCTATGTTGGCAGTTTCTGCCACGGTCGTTATTCCATTTTTATTTCCCGCCGGCCTGTTGGCGGTCTTACCGCCGCTTTAACACCAACCGCCAGGGTTGTAATGACCACCTGTGTCATTGTGGACATTGTCATGGTTATTGGAGTTAAAGGTACTGTCCCTCCTAGGATTTACAGTCATGTTACATCAAGTTCCATACACAGCATTCACACGTCTTCCTCTCATATGACTAGACTTCCTGAGTAAGTTGATGTAAATAGATGTTAGGACAGATGCACAATGAGCATGTCTTTTGTGCATTGAGTAGACAGTGCCTGCTGACCTCGGCATTACTGTCTTGGCCTGTCATAGCCACACCCTATCCAGTTAATATCTCCATGGGTGAGGACACGGCAAAGGCTAAGTAGAGGGGGGAATGGTGCTAGTAGCAGCACACACAGTATAGGCTAAGTGGGCTGAGATTACTACTTCCTACTGACCTTGACATTGCTGTCTTAGCCTGTCCCAGCCGCACTCTGTACAGTTTGAATCCTTGCAGGTGGGTACACTCCAATGTGGGTTGACAAAGGTAGTGATTTGGATTGGGTTACACTGTTCTGGTATGAGTGATGGTAGAACAGTGGCTGCTGGGAGTTGTAGTGCTGTCAATCCCTGTGCTACACCCACTAAACAGAGTAGTTTTTCCCCAGGTAGATGTGATTGGCATGTAGAATGCCAGACAGGGGTTTATGGACAAGTGGACAGTGGACTGTTGTGTGGTGCGACATTGTAGGTGGGGAAAGGTGATCAGTGAGCATGCATGCCTATCCAGCACATTTTGTTTATTGACTTACCCGATTTGACTTCCCCTGGTATTCATGTCGAGCCCTTAGGATGCAGGATGACCAATACCTTCTCCTCCCATGATGTGAACTGTTTGGGAAGAGGTGGGGGACCACTGCCAGTCTTGGGAGACATGGAACATACCTTCCCCCTCAGGTTGTTCCACCTCGTATTGAAGTCGTCCCTTCTGCTCAGGTATCTGCCTATAGAGTTCACTCTATCAACTATCCTTTGCCACATTTCCATTTTCCTAGTGATAGTGGTCTGTTGGTCTTGTGCTCCAAAGATATGTGGCTCTACTCCACCATGACTCAATGTGTCATCTGTGAAACATGGATGTTTTTGTGGTGACCTGGTGGTGGTTAAGAAGTGATGAGGAAAATAATTTGCAGGTGCTCTGTGATAAAGGGGTGTCAGGGGGTAAATGGTGTAATGAGCTGCAAATATGTGTGTTGAGGGTGGTGTGAGGATGTGTGATATGTGCTTTGGTTTAGATGGTGGGGTGCCTAGTCTATGGTTTGATTTGCTCTAATGTTGCTTTGTCTTCTGTGTTTGGCATGGGAGATTCAAAGGATTCTGGTGTGTGGAAGGGTGTGTTTTATAGTGTGGTTGGTAGGTGTGCTGAGTGTGTGAATCTGTGTCAGCTGTATTCTTTTCAAATCTATTCAATGTGGTATTGTGTATTACTGTGGAGACTGGCAACCGCTGTGGTTCACACTGTCATTGGAAGACCATCATGGCAAGACACACATGGCTATTTTCAACTCATAATAGATTAGGTGGTTGGTTCTCGGGCTGTGGAGCCAGTGGTCGGACTGCCTCTTTCCTGCTCTCAAGAGTCCTGGCGGTGTTGGGATTTTGGCTGTCTTTTGGCGGGCCTGGCTGTGTAACTCGTAATATGGCAATTTGTATGACCACCAATTTGGTGGTCTTTTGGTGGCCACCACCATGGAGGTCTGGCAGTCAGACCCCCAAGCTTGTAATGAGGCCTTAAGGGTGTTTTACCACTTGGAAATCAAAAGTGCCACTCAGGAAATCTTGTCACACTTGAGTGACCAAAGCCAAATTTTGAGGCCGACCGCTATGGAGCCTTGCTCAGCTACACTGAGTGGGAGGCCTCGGTCAAGGTTTTACCTTGACACTTAGAAAATGTTTTTTGTAGACAGCAGTCTCAAGTTGAGGCCGACCTTGCTGGAGCCCTCTTCAAAGGCTTAGGTCAAGTGTTCTATGTTAAATTTTTCGGGACGGAAATCTTCATCCGGGAACACATTGAAATTGAAGCTGACCTCCTTCGATCCCCTGCACGGGAATCCTTGGTCAAATTTTGACATTCTGACTTTTTTGGAGCTTTTTCTCTCTGAAATCGGACGACCCTGCGCTGCAGGCTGATTTTGATGTGGTGTTGTTGGAATGCCTTTTCAACAACCCCAGTCAAATACTAGAAGTCTGAGGCTCCAGAGCATTTCAGGATTTCAGGATGAACCTGCAAGTCAGACTCAGTCAAAGTTGGCCAGCTTGACTCACGACGTCTGGTCAGTCCACTTACGGAGCTTTTTTCCAAAGTTGCTCCAAACTTCTCCAAACTTCTGGATCTTCTTCCAGAAGTACTTTTTAGGTCCTTCAGGTGTCTATAACATATAGTATAACATATATATAACATGAGTTGCTCCTTGGGGGTTAGGACTCCAATTCCCAGAATACACCTGGTGGTCACTGGTCAGATGGTCTACATTTGCAGGGTGTGATGCATGGGACTCTAGTCAGCTCTTTTCTACCTGCAGCTTAGAGGGAGTCCCTTGTAGGGTAGTAGTATAAGCCAGGCAAAATCCTTTTTTTAGTGAAGCTCAAAGTGTGCAAGTGGTGTAGTCCTTCTGAGTGAAGTGTCCAGGTGCAGGCCATGGGTCCAGAAGAGCATTCCCTCTTCTTCTTGTCTTGTTCCAGTACGGATCTGAAGTGTGGGGTAGTTCTGCCATATATATCCTTGATCCTGGGATGACAAGCAGGGGGTTGTTCCTGTCCAATGACGTGCAGGACACTATCATCTTGAGTGACCACATCCTGGAAGTGTGGCAATAATCAATCCCAGGGAGCAACATTCTTCCAAAATCCAATCTTGGTAAAAATTCAATTGTAGACTTTTGATCTGGCTGAGTCCACCCACTGGTGTGTCTACGTTTCCCTTAACACACCCCTTTCCTGACCTCTCTTAATCTCATTAGGGGGCACCTGGCTACAGGAGGCTGCAGGAAATGAGGGGTTGGGGTGGTCCAGTTGCTGTCCCTAATGTCCTTCCCTCCTTTGAAGTCCAGTTTGGTTGCTCTCCCCCAATCCTGTTCTACCATCTCCTGAGGCAGATCTCCTTCCTTTGTTTAAGCCCAGGCCACTTCACACCTCATCAAGGCAGCCTGGTTCAGACTGCCATAGGCTGACCAATAAGAGAAGGGCACTACAGGGTTGAAGTTGATAACGTTTAGAAAGAGTTCGAAAACTCTTTCCCTGTTCAAGTTGTATTAAATTCAACAGTGGGAAGTTGTTCGATTCATTATAACTTTTAATTTGATGCTAAACTTGCTATATTTAGCTTCTTCCTATTAAAAACAAGACTTTATTATTTTAAAATAAGGTCTCTCCATGTTAGCCTATGGAGCCTATTCACTACAACAGTGACACATGAATTTGGATATTTGTCCTTACCAGGGCTTATAAAAAATCTTTTATAAATATCCTGCTTATAGTTACACTACATCTAACCCTGCGGGCACTCATGGAATATCTTAGGAGTGACCTATATGTAAAAATAAGGTAGATTAGGACTTTGGAATTACTTTTAATTCCAAAGTTGAATTTGGAGTTAACTTTAACCTAAAAACAGCCAGCAAGGCAGGCCTGCCTTTAGATTGACACTGGGCACTAGAGCAGTGCACCTATGGGTGTAATACCTATGCCGGGGCCTCTAAACCTACATGCCCTACCATATACTAGGGACTCATGGGTAGGTTAGTACATCCAACTGCAATTAACCTAATTTGCATATACCACTTTAATCAAAGCACAGGCCCTGCAATATTTCGCAGTTCCCAGGGCACCCTCAGAGTCAGAAAAACATCAGGATGATTGAAAAGTGGTGCAAAAAGTCAGGGGGCTTCTACTATCACCCCAGTTTTTTTCACAATTTCAGAGATAAATTGTACTAATTTTATACTAATCAACACAGCATTCAGTATGTCTTCTTGAAGGATATTACTTTAAGTAGCATCAATTAAAAATGGGCAAAAAACTTCACATTTTATTGTTTTTAATTCACTCATCTACTATTTTGATTATTATTTTCATATTTAAACATTTTTAATACAGCATCTAATGCTGAAATATAATAATAAATACACAACTTTTTTATGAGATAGTTTTTCACAGACTATTACAACAAGTGTGTGAGAAAAATATTAGTATGAAAATTGTCCATGGTAATTTAATTTTTATTTTCATTATTTAAAAATTAGTTTGGTTTGTAATGTTTGTGATTATTGCATGTTTTGAGTGTTTATTACCTGGTGATATATTTTTATTGCATGTTATGCATATGTTGATTACATGTTTTAATCTACCAACATGGTAGCAACCACCCGCTTTTCAAAATTTCTTCCATGTAGAGTGTTTAATCATTACTTTTTATTTACATTTTAAATGGTGATGGGTTTGGAAACATAGTTTGGAAGAATATTTATGGCTCCGCATGGGCCAATTTATGAAGACAATATCATCAAAATAATGTTTTTATTAAAATGTTATCTGTAAGATTTGAAAGCAAATAACATAATGTAAATTGCCAAATATTTTGTTAGAGTTCAATTGTTTCTTAAAGTTAAATATAAAGATTATGGGGGTCAATCTGACTCCCGCCGGCCGCGGTAACCGCAGGGCCGGCGGGAGCAGCCAGAATACCGCTGCGCGGTCAGAAGACCGCCGCGGTTATTCTGGGTTTCCCGCTGGGCTGGCGGGCGACCGCCAGAAGGCCGCCCGCCAGCCCAGCGGGAAACACCCTTCCACGAGGATGCCGGCTCCGAATGGAGCCGGCGGAGTGGAAGGGGTGCGACGGGTGCAGTTGCACCCATCGTGATTTTCAGTGTCTGCATGGCAGACACTGAAAATCTTTTTGGGGCCCTGTTAGGGGGCCCCACGACACCCCATACCGCCATCCTGTTCCTGGCGGCCGAAGCCGCCAGGAACAGGATGGCGGTATGGGGGTCGGAATCCCCATGGCGGCGCAGCAAGCTGCGCTGCCATGGAGGATTCCCCAGGGCAGCGGAAAACCGGCGGTACACCGCCGGTTTTCCGTCACTGACCGCGGCTGTACCGCCGCGGTCAGAATGCCCATGGGAGCACCGCTAGCCTGTTGGCGGTGCTCCCGCGGTCCCCAACCCTGGCGGTCTCGGACCGCCAGGGTTGGAATGACCGCCTATATTCCTTAACTAAATCACATTGAACATTTTGAAGTAACATTTGAAGCATACTAATCCTTAAAGTATCAAAAAGGTTGATGTTATGATCTAGAATGTTCCATATTTTTTGCTTTTCTTCAATAGGTCAGGAAGAAAATGATCCGTGAGATCGTTGTCAAAGAAGGCAGCCAGGGTTTATAAGTGCCACAGCTTTAATTGCAGGAAAAGATTTGAGAACCTTCGACGGTAGACTTGAATTACAGTGGCGATGGACTCAATTAACAGCTCTCTAAAGCGTGGGAGGGCTTCCCCAAAATGTATGCCGCACTCACTGACCTTCCTGATGCTGAGGGTTCTGGCAGTAGCCTACCCTGATGTGGCGAGGGTCAAGAGGGCAATTGAGCAGCAACAACAGTGTAAGCAACTTGCCTACATGAAGTATGTAAGATATGAATTGGAGGTCAGTGTCAGGAGATATCTTTTAATTAATGATAGCTATAACTTTGGGACAAATCAAATATATGTGTTTACTACATTTATACATCCAAACTTTGATGTACTTCAAATTTAAAGATACAGCACTAGGTACATATTTTAACATGTCTAAAAAAGTGGCCATTCACTATTAAAAAAACATATGTTAAGTCTTGTGTTGATAACATAATAATGAGAGACAAACATGAGAGCAAGCCTATACTGTGCATTAAAAGCACCTTCTATAGAAGAAATACATTAAGTTGTTTCTAATGTTATGATGTCATGACATGCATTAACATTATCTAGAAAAATGTAGAAGAGTGTGCCATGTGAAATATTGTCATCACACATCACTATTCAACAAAATGCACATTATGGTCAATTATAGCAGAATAAAATTATTAAAGCTTAAAGGTGTAAACTAACTATGCCTGCGTGGAACGTCATAGGCACATTGTTTTTGTCATAATGTTTTATGACAGGCCTCACAACATAATAAGAAAAAATAATTTCAACATTCAAGGACACTAGACCTTTGATGATGGTAATACACATTATTTTAAAGACAAGATCACATATACCACGTCAGGAATGTAGCTAATATATATTACCAAGTGCACAACTACATATGTTAAGTGGACAAGTAGACATATGCAAAAGTGATTAATAGTTGTTGATCCCTGAGAAAATACTACATGCACGTATTTATTTAGTAATTTGTATGTTAAATTGTAGTTTGAACAGATTATTGTTTACCTTTAATGATCAGGGTATTACTTATATTGCAATGACAACTGTATTTTGCAACGTACCTGCATGAAATGTAAATCATTAAAAGATGATTTACTAAGGTAGCATGGCTTCATGCAAATTAGTTTTTAGATGTGCTTAAACAGGTGGGTCATGTGAGTGTTCAGTGCAAAGATTTTCACAAACGTTTATATGTTTTAGAACAGGATACTTTGTATTGAACATGTGGGATATAGCATCATTGATTTTCTAATTTGATATTCTCTTCTTATCTCTCACTTATTATATAGTTATCAGCATTTCCATTCTGATTTTGATTACGTATCCAATCCTAACAAATAATATACTTAAGATGTAACATGATTTACATAGGTATGTTTTAAATGTATTTACATTTGACATGATGTGTGAAAAAGGTAATGATCGCAAAAAAGTAGTTTTTTTATATTTGAAATGAGTTTTTTCATCCAATTTACTGGCTGATTAAAACGTCAATCTTTTCTTCATAAAGACAGCAAAAATCATATAATTGAACACTGACAATATTTTGCTTTGTGAGGAATCCAAGAAAAACGGAAAAATAACAATATTGTATTTAATCAGATGTTAATTTCATATGCCAGATATTTAAATAACTACATGATTGCTTTAAAATACAACTCAGATTTAATAGTAAAAACTAGTGAATTATGGAGGAGTAAATAAAAGACAACCTAATCAATATTTAGGGTTAGTACTCCATTAAGAAAGCAGTTGTTGGCAAAATAAAATTATTTAATTCCTTGACATTTGATATATTTATTTTCAATAAAAACATTTCAAGAGCATGCAAAGGAGACAGTGTCCAACCATATGGGTAACTATCAGGCCACTTGCAGGGAATCCTAATACAACATCACATATACGGAATGACCCAGTGGCACCAGGCATGAGGGGATTGGTAAAGAGACCAGCACTACAACAGACTCTGAGGCCTCCAACATCGACTAGCACCTTGTGGTGGCAGAGCAGGACAATAATGGACAAATATCTATTCCAATATCTGTCACCAGCAGCACTACTGTCTTTACTCTCAATCATGTTTCCACAGTAACTATGCCACACTCAGGCCATAAAGGTTCTGGGATCTCCTTTGCAGCAGGCACCTCTCCCATGGCACTCATGCCAGCGGCACTGGTGTCATAAGATGCACTTACAATTTCAAGGAGCCTCTCAGTTGGTCAAACTGCAGGTTGTTGGTGACCAACCTACCCATGTAATCACCATCTTGGCTGGCATGTAGTCTGCAATGCTTTCCCTATCAAGAGGATTATGCCCAGTAAGTGGCACTGCAGGTCCCATGCCTCTAACCATTACTAGCCCAACCTTAGCACTACACCTGAACTCATTCCCAATCCTACACCTAGTTAAAACCCTCACCATATGCCTCAGACCACCACACTTGCAGACACACAATAAACAACAGCAATGATACGGAGCACAACACACATACACAATCAACACCGAAATGAAAACACACACTACATCCACTTAAACACAAACAACACTCAAACTTGCACATATCATCCCAATCCACAACACCACAACTACCAACCGTTCTGTTTCTTCCCATACTTTTAAAACATCCCCGTACCTAAATCTACCCTTTACCATAAATTAACCACAAATCACAACAGAAACCCCAACACACTCAAAGAAATATCAACACATACACCAAAAAAAACGACAGCATGCACACATCAAAACAGCTTTACAACAACGAATTTCCAAAAATAAAAACAGCAGGTACATATTCAGAAGCAAACACACACATTCAGACCCACATCTACACACATCTACTGAGAGAAAAAAACACAACAATTTGCACACCCATCCAAACGCACACACTGACCACACACCCACATAAGGAAATGCAAAAACACACAGACACACAAACAATAAAGACTGAAACTACCAACTCAAAATCGGGTGAACAGATCTCCATGACTGAGGTGAGTTTTACAGATTATTTCTGGAGGGACAACAGCATCTGCCACACTGTAAATCAGGCTCAAATTGCTATTCACACCTTTAAGTGAGGTTGACTATTGTGGATTGGCTGAGGCTTCCACTTTGCCGGATCTTAAAGGAGTCTTTTAAATGTAGTTTTTTTTGTTATGTAATAACATGTATGCATAGTAATAATGATTAATAGAAGATTAATAGAACATTATACAATGAAGTAGCAGGATTTATTTTCTTTCAAGAAACAGAAATGATGCCCAGGGGCTAGGGCCCCCACAAACTAATATCCCCAGCGTCCAATGTGGATAAGATTCTTGATTAGGGATCACAGTCCCTGCTGCAACCCCCAGTCAGGACTTCATGGCAGAAGAGCACAATTGTAAATGGTGAGCCCCATGTTATGTTTCCTGCCTATGGGTGGGGTTGTCTGACAGAAAGCCTCCCAAGCCAGAAGCAGAAACAAAACAAAATAGGCATTGTATTTTAATTTACTTAGGGGGCTATTCTGCCCTGCTAGGTGACCCAATCACCCCTCCATCAGGAAAAGTAAAATACTCAAATATATTTAGTTCTCTGTGGCTGACACCCGGGCCCTATGAGGGCTGACTCCCTCTCTAACTAAAAAATTCCCCAATGGCCTAGTGCCCAATCCCTCTTATGGATTGTGATGTGGTTGTGATCCATGAACAGGTATCTTGTGGAAAGAGACAGTGTTGGAAAGAGTAGATCCTCCCCTTCTCCTCTCCCAAGCTTCGAGACTATCATGGTGGCTTGAAATTCCATCAGACGCATGGGCAAAACCTGCCTGCTTCTCTACAAACGTTATTAAGTTGACTAGTGATGTCACTGCTCTATATGTTGGGGGCTGAAGGGATTTTGCGTTGGCTCCCATTAATCTTTAAACTGGGGGAAGCCTCCAGTGCAAGCACCAGAGGTTATTCTGAGACCCCAGGTGGAAGAACCGTTCATATACTCTGAAGGTACCTGGAAGGAAGTGAATGGTTTGTCTAACATAGAAAAGGGTTTAAAATAATACATAAGTGCACTGTGCTCAAACTATTTTGTAGCCAAAATTGTGAAATAATTTGATCACGCACACCATTTACATATGGGCATGCTCTATGAAGTAAAAGGAAGAGTTAGTGTCATTTTTATAGGAAATGGGATAAACACTCACACAATAATAAGAAGATCGTATTGATTAAACTTCTTCAATGCCTTCACCGCCTTTCAATATCACTTAATTTGTGGAGGTGTACTTGCTGCAGGGAGGAGTGTTGAGTGTGCACAAATCAGTTCTAACAGGGAATATGGGTGGTGGAAGTAAAATGTTAAAGTTGGTTCAAAAATATTTTGAATTTGTCGAAAACATTTGTATTTGTTGCAAATAGAATTAGATGTTTCTGATATTAAGGACAGAACACGTTATGCATTGTTCAGTAAATGTTTTCATGCACACTTAAGTGGAGATTTGATTGTGTTTCAGAACTTCATTTATTTAATTGTGTAATATATGTCATGCATACGTTGTTCGTGTGTCAACCACATTGCTTTGTGAATTAGAAAAACAGGTGGAACTTACAGCCGTTCACAGGTATAATCGGTGCATGGTGCAAATGAAAGCAGTCTTTGGGAAACATCCCACTGTCTACTTGACAAATGGGAATTCTACAACATCAGCGCTAGGATTTAAAAATAAAAAATGTGCAAATCTGATTAAAATGTATCTTGAAAAAAGCGACAAATTAACCCGACTCTTCAATTCAGTTTCCTAACGAAAGTTGCATCAATTGCTAATGGAACAATAATAATACTGACCATACTGAAGCAACTAGCAGTGCCAAAACCCATCCAATTTTAATTAAAAAACACCATTAGTATTTAATAAGATAATTCAATTTCAATCACAGTGGGAACCATAAGAATAATCTCTACATTATGAAACCCATTTCAAATAGTTACAGATCATTTTTTACAAATCCCTACAAACATGACATGTACCTGCTCCGCACCAAAAACTAATGAATGTGCTGCTTGGTAATCATTTTTTCCATCTCACCGTGCTATTGCTCTTTCGTGATTGATTAAACAACACTGAAAAACTTGCATCCGAAGTGATATGAAGCAGGAGCGACTCTAACTTATAATGACATTTTTTTTTTTAATAAATGACAATCATCGTGATATGGTTTCGCTAAGATGTGTTCTATTTTTTCCCTGAGGTTTTGCATTAAGTATGAAACTGTCGTTCAGTGACTGATAGACTGGAAAAAAATAGCGTTAGCACAGAAATATGATTAATGCATACTTAAGTAGCCAAGGAAAAAATACCTGAGCACCCATTGACATCCCATGCATTACTGGGTGCAAAAAAATCACAAGACAAAATTCACGTGTTTGGGTGCATCAAAACATTTGCGTCTGATTTGAACCTTGAAGCGTGCTGAAAGGGTATTTGTTCAGACCCTGCAGGGTTTGATATTTTGTAATGGACTGAGTGAAAATAAACTTCCAAGATAGTACATTGAATTCGATTCTAAGCTTTTTTGCATGCCTTTATCAAATAGTGTCAATGATTAAAGAAGCTGAAATGTAATATATTTTATAAACAGAAAATAAATGTGCATTTGGAACTGTGGCAGTGGAGATACATGCAACGAGCCTATCAGTGCTAGACGTAGTTTCCTTAATAGAGTTATCTTGTCGAAAAACCAGGGATCCTCTGGACAGCCCTGTTTGAAGGTAGCGCTAAAAACAAGTTACGAACTCCAAGATTGCCAGCAAATTGAATAGACCGTCTGAGATTCTGTTTTGTTCAGTAACAAATGCCGAGTGACAGTGCTTCATAATGGCTGTTTGATACTGTTGCATAAGCCAGTGTATGTTGTCTCTGAAACCATACATAGCCCCTCATTACGAATGACCTTCTCATTTTAATGTGGACAGTAATGGGAGTCACCAGCCCAAACGGAATTAAACTTTTTTTAAATTTTTTATGGAGATTATTCTGAGTAGGCACAATACATTAACTGTAACTCGTGCCTTCTCCATGCACTGCTTATACCTTTTACACCATCTAAAATTATAGCATTTACAACACTTTAGACATTGCAAATCACATAATTTGTGAGAACACAGTCCATAGTAGGGTGTTGACTTATATAGTTAATGTAGCGTGGAACAGAGTTCAATCACTGTGAATGGAGGGGTGCAAGTTATAATAATTTGAAGGTGTTACATAGATTGTACATGAAAGGTATAAGTATAACATTACAATTCATACCTTTTGTGTAGTTTTAGTTTGGTTTGTATATAAAGAATAATATAATTTATACTCATTTAAAGTTGGTGCATACATTATAAAGTTAAGGTACGACTGTAACTTTAGAATTTCTAATATTTGTGTAGTTTAAGTTTGGTTTGTACAGAAAGTATAAATAAAGTGTAAGTTTTCCTAACTATAACTACTTAACCTCTGGTGTTTACATTGAATTTTAATATTTTTATGTATAAAATGGGTTTGAAATAATAGAGCCCAGTGTCGTCGAGTGAAGTGTCATTAAGTGGAGTATCATATAGTAAAGTGGAGGAGACTGTTGTACAGTGTAATGTCATATAGTGTAGCGTCATGCAGTAGAGTAAAATGCAGCAGAGTAGAGTGGAGTGGCATAACATGAAGTGGAGTAACCTCATAGTGTGAAATTGTGTGTTGTAAAGTACAGTGGTATGGAGTGCAAAAAAGTGGAGAGGTGTAAAATAGAGATTAGTAGACTGTCCTAATTTGGAATTGCTTTTGTACAGTACATTGGAATGATGTTTTTTAGAGTGTTGGAAAGTTTTGTAGAGTTGAATAAAGTGTCGTTCAGTGGAGTTAAGGGGCATGGAGTGGAGTAAAGTGCTGTATAGTGTAGTGTAGGGGCATAGAGTGCAGTGCAGTGTGGTATAGTGGCACAAAGCATTGTAGAGTCTTGTGGAGTGGAGTTGAATTGAGTGGAGTAAAGTGTGGTGGACTGGAGGCGTGGAGAGTGGAGTGTCATATAGGTGGATTGAGAGGAGAAAGTGTCTTGCAGTGCAGTACACGGGAGTGGAGTCCAGTGGTGTGGCATAGTGTAGAGGGGGGCAGGGTCTTATAGAGTAGAGTGGCATGGAATGGACTTGAGTGGATTGGTGTAGCATATAGTGGATTACAGTGTTGTACAGTGTAGTGGCATTGAGTACAGTAAAGTATGGTACAGTATGGTTGAATGGAGTGGCGTAGACTGTCAGAGTTGAATGGCATAAAGCAGCCTAAAGTGGAGTGGCATATAGTTCAGTAGTGAAATACAGTGGAGTAGAGTAGAGTAGTGTCTCCTATAGAGTATAGTAAAGTGGAGCGGAATGGAGGGTCATAGAGGGAGTTGTATAGAACGGATAAGGGGACAGAGAGTAAAGTAGAGTTCTGTAGACTCACGTTGACAGGAACACACTGTTGTACAGTGGATTGCTATAGAGTGGGGGTATAGTGTGGTAGCGTGGAAGGTAGTAGACTATTGTTGAGTGATGTTGTCGCGTAGGCTCCCATTATCCTAATGAAGCTACTGGATTCGGCCTACAGATTCACCTTAAGTGTGGGAAACTGAGTACAATCCTGCACCAAGTGACAACAGTCAGCCTAATCTGGGTTCTCCAGCAAACTAGCAGTGCCTCATCTCTGCCCAAGAGCAGGGATGATTGTGGCAACTGGACGCATGACAGGAATGTCTCCTCAGGGGAATTATTGTCAATCAGATCTCATCCTTTTCTCTAAGTTACATTAGTCTGACATCTGCAAAGACAAACAGGCAGAGAATGGTTCAATAAGGTTTATTGAATTAACTGCATCTTAGATAAAATGGCATGAATTGCAATAAGTAGGATGATAAAACATGCTAAAAGAAAAATGGCGACAAGAAGAGTGAATTACAGAAAAAGTCCCACATACTGTCAATATGCGTAATATATGTCATTCCTACCTAAGCTACGCTAGAGCACATCATAATAAGCCCTAATCCACCCTTCAGGTTTCCCCTCTGGGAAGACATCATCCCCCATACCTGAGCAAGGAAGCCTGTGTATAGAAAGACACCATCCCCATAAAGACCAGGGATCTAGTAGTTTAAGCAAGCAGCTGCAGCAAAGGCAATCAGCATGCAGTCATGGTCATGTGGCTGCATTCTCTGTTTAATGTGTATGGGACAATGAAGTGTTTTTATAATAAAACAGCTGATGTTTTGAGAAAATGTCCCCACGTTGCCAGCAACTCTATCTGGCTGCAGCCTTGAGGAAAGCACAAAGTGAAATTAATGTCTTCCCAGGAACGTAATTCTTTCCTAGGCGAAAGAACAACTATGTAAAGAAAATAAGACAGCACAGCAAACGTGGCCTATGCTAGAAAAATAAACTGAAGCTGCATGAAATGTAACAAGGCTAAAATGCACAAATGGCAGGCCTAGTTGCTAATATAATGTGTCTAAAAACATAGCTAAACTAGTTACACAACAGTGTACAATGTGGTTGCACAAAGTACAGTGGTTTGGCATGGAGGAGAGTGGGGTAGAGTGGGGAGTCATATATTGGAGTAGTGTAGAATGGAGCAGCATACAGTGAAGTAGCGTAGAATGAAATGGCATAGAGTGAGTGACCTAGAGTAAAATAGTAAACAGTGTAGTGGAGTAGAGTGGAGTAGCATAGTGTGGAGTGTCATACAGTAGAATATCGTGCAGTAGAGTGGCACACAGGGAAATAGTGTTGAATGGAGTAGCATAGAGTGGAGTGGCATACAGTGGAGTGGAGTACACTGGATTGTTTCGATTGGAGTGGCATAGAGTGGAATAGTGTGTAGTGGAGCGTTGTAAAGGTTAGTGGCATACACTGTAATGGTATAGATTGGAGTGGCATACTGTGAAGTGGTGTATAGTCGAATAGTATTGAGTAGCGTGACATAGAGTGTAGTGGAGTAGGGTGGCGTGATGTAAAATGTAATCGCATGGAGTGGTGTAGAGCGTAGTTGAGGACGGTAAAATAGAGTATAGTGGAGTGGCGTACAATACAGTACATGGAGTGATGTATATTGAAGATGCATACAGTGGAATGTCATCGAGGGTGATATCGTACAGCGGAGTTGTGTAGAGTGGAGTAGCGTACAGTGAAACAACAGAAAGTAGAGTGGCATAGAGTTGAGTGGCGTAGAGTGGAGTCTTGTAGAGGAAAATAAGGTATAGTGGAGTGGGATTGATTGTATTGAGTACACATTAAGAGAGTATAGTGGAAAGGCATACAGTGGAGTGTGGTATATTGGATTGACATTGAGTGGGGTGACGTAGAGTAGAATGGCACACAGTGGAGTAGCTTAGAGTGGAATGGCATCCACTGTAGTGGCGAAGATTGGAGTGGTATACAGTGGAGTGGCTTACAATGGAATACCATCAAGTGGAGTGGCATAGGGAGAGTGTGATAGAGTGGAATGGTATACAATGTAATATCATGGAGTGGTATAGAGTGTAATTGCAGACAGTACAATTGTGTATAGTGGAGTGGCATAGAGTGGAGTACTTAGAGTAACATATACTGGATTGGCATTCAGTGGAGTGGCATGCAGTGAAATATCAAACAGTGGAGTGCTGTAGAGTGGACTGGTATACAGTGAAGTAGCACATAGAGTAGAATAGAGTGGTGTTGGGTCGAGTGGAGTCCTGCAGAGTGGAGTAATGTAGAGTGGAGTATATTTGAGTACACTGGAATAGCGTGCAGTGGAGTGGTGTTCAGTGGAGTGGGGTACAGTGAAGTCACATAGCCTGGAGTGGCATATATTGGAGTGACATAGAGTACAATAGTGTACAGTGAAGAGGCATAGAGTGGAGTGGTATAGAGAGGAGCTGAGTCGAGTGGAATAGAGTAGAATGGAGTTGCAGACAGTTCAATAGCATTTAGTGGCGTAGAGCGGAGTACAGTGCAGTGGGGTAGACCTGATTGGCATAGAGTGGAATGGTGTACAGTGGAATAGGATGGAATAGTGTAGAGTGTAGTTGCATACAGTGGAACAATGTACTGTGTAGTGACGTAGAGTAGAGTAGAGTGGAGTAGAGTTGAGTGGCGTAGTGTGGGAAGCGTGTACTAGAATCCAGTTGTGTACAGTGGAATAGTGTATAGTGTTGTGGCAAAGTGTGCGTGGGGTACAGCAGAGTGACATAAACTGGATTGACATACCTTGGAGTGGTGTAGAGTGGAATAGCATACAGTGTAGAGGTGTGGCATCGAGTGGAGTGGAGTGGCATAGAGTGAAGTGGTGTACAGTGGAGTGGTGTACAATGGATTGAGGAGAGTGGAGTGGTACACAGTGGCTAAGGTAGTGGCATATAGGAGAGTGAGTTAGAATGGAGTGGTGTAGATTAAATAGCTTATAGTAGAGTGTCATATAGAGGGCGGCAGAGAGTGGAGTGGCATACAGTGCAATACCGAACAGTAGAGTGGTGAATAGTGGAATAGTATAGAGAGAAGTAGCATAGAGTGGAGTGGCATACAGTGGAGTGGCCAAGAGTGGAGTGGTGTACAGTGGAATAGTGTAGAATCAGGTTGGGTCGAGGTGGCATAGAGTGAAGTGGAGTTAGGAAATGGGGTATAGTGGAGTGCCAAAGAATGAAATAGCATGGAGCGGTGTAGAATGTAATTGAATAGAGTGGAATAACATATAGTAGAATGACAGAGTGGAGTGAGGTACAGTGAAGTGACAAACAGCTGAATAGCATAATGTGAAGTGTCGTAGACTGGAGTGGGGTAGGGTGTAATGGTGTACAGTGTAATAGCATGGAGTGGTGTAGTGTGTAGTTACGTACATTAAATATCATATATTGGAGTGGTGTATATTGGAGTAGCCTACAGTGGAGTGGCATAAAGTGGAATATCGCACAGTGAAGTGGTGTACAGTGGAGTGAAGTGAGGTTGAGTGGGGTACAGTGGAATAGGGTAGAATGGAGTGGCATGTAGTGTAGTTGTGTACAGTAAAATAGGGCATATTCATGTGGCGTAGAGTGGAATGAGGTTTAGTGGAGTCCTGTAGAGTGGAATAGCATAGAGTGGAGTGAGGTAGCATGGATATGAGAGCGCTGGAAGAGCACATGATGGAATGGCGTAAAGTAGAGTAGGATACAGTTGAGTTAAATAGGCTGGAGTGGCATATTGTGAAGTGGTATAGAGTACAATAGCATATAGTGAAGTGGCATAGAGTGGAGGGGTATAGAGTGTAGTGGCATAGAGTGGAATAATGTAAAGTAGAGTTGAGTATAGTACAATAGCATTTAGTGTAGTGGCATAGAGTAGAGTGGTATACAGTGCAATGATATAGACTGGGTACAGTGGAGTGGTGTAGTTGCATACAATAGAATAGTGTACAGTGTAGTGAGCTAGAGAGGAGTGGTGTAGAGTGGAGTACCATAGAGTGGAATAGCATAGTGTGGAGTGATGCAAGGTGTAGTTGTGCACAGTGTACTAGTTTATAGTGTAGTGGCATAGAGTGGAGTGGGATACAGTAGAGTGGTGTACACTGGAGTGGTGTACAGTGAAAGAATGTACAGTGGAGTGCTATAGAGTTGAGTGGCATAGAGTGTATTGGGATAGAGTGCAGTGGTTTACAGTGGATTAGAGTAGAGTGTAGTGGCATGTGGTAGAGTGAGTTAGAGTGGAGTGACGTAAATTAAAATAGCATATACTGGGATGGCATAGAGGGATTTGGCGTAGAGTGTAGTTGCATGCAGTGGAATCCCAACAGTAGAGTGGAACATTGTGAAATAGTGTAGAGAGGAGTAACATAGAGTGGAGGAGTGCACAGTGGAATGGGGTAGACTAAAGTGAAGTGGTGTAGAATAGAGTGGTGTACAGTGGAGAAGCATACAGTGGAAAGTCATACAGTGGAGTGGCATAGAGTGGAGTGGCACGGACAGAAATAGCTTATAGTGGCAAAGAGTGTAATTGTATACAGTGGAATAGAGTATAGTAGGCTGGCATAGAATGGAGTAGGGTATAGGGGAGTGACATAGACTTGAATAGCAGAGAGTTGAGTGGCTGACAATGGAATAGCATTGAGTGAAGTGGTATAGAGTCGAGTGGCATAGAGTTGAGTGGTATATAGTGGAATAGCATAGAGTGCCCTGGCATAGAGTGAAGTTGCATATAGTGGAATAGTGCACAGGGTAGAGGTGTTGAGTGGAGTGGACCAAAGTGGAGTGGTGTAGAGTAGAATATCATAGGGTGAAGTAGGTAGAATATAGTTGTACATAGTAGAATAGCTTAGTGTAGAGTGGCATAGAGTGGAGTGGGGTAGAATTAAGGGGTGTAGAATGCAGTGGCATACAGTGGACTAGTGTACAGTGTAGTGGTGTAGAGTAGTCTGAGATAGTGGAGTGGTATGAAGTGTAATAGCATAGAGGATCGTGGAGTAGCGTATACTAGACTGCCATACAGTGGAGTGCCATAATTTGGAGTAGCATACAGTGGAATAGCATACAGTGGAGTGAAGTAGACTAGAGTGACATAGAGTGAAATGGCGTAGAGCAGAAAAGCATAGACCGTAGTGGCATAGAGTGGAGTTGCATACAGAAGAATAGCGTACAGTGGAAGGGCACACATTGCAGTTGTGTATACTGGAGTGTCATAGAATGGAGGGGGTGGAGTGTAATGACATATAGTGATGTATTGTAGAGTGGATTGGCATAGAATGGAGTGGGGTAGAGTGGAGTGGTGTACAGTGGTGTATCATAGAGTGAGTAGCACATAGTGGAGTTGTGTATAGTACATTGGCACAGAGTGAGTGTCAAAAAATGGAATAGCACAGGCTGAAGTGGCGTTGACTGGAATGGCATTTTATAGATAGCCTAGAGTGTAGTGGCATAGAGTTCAGTGGCATAGTGGAGCTGGATACAGTAGATTGATGTAGAGTGGAGTAGCATACATTGGAGGAGGATACAGTGGAGTGGCTTACACTAAAGTGTCATAGAATGAAATGGGATAGAATGTGAATGTATACATTGGAGTAGTGTAGAATGGAGTGGTGTAGTGTGGAGAAGCATAAAGTGGAGTGGCATACAGTGGTTTAGCTTGGAGTGGAGTGGTGAATAATGAAGTGATGCACAATGAAATCACATAGGGCCTCATGTATATAATCCAAGGCACTTGTATCAAATAAATGTAGTCAGTGTCAATATTTTGTATGCTCAGCAGATCCACTTGTTTTTATTGTAAATATTCTTCAATTCCAGCCAGCCCAGTCAACACGTGTTTCGTCATGCGAACAATTAAAGGGGGTGCCATAGAAAAAAGTTTGGAATTTGTATATGTTTTTTTACAACCATTTGTACATAATCTCCCCTCGTACATTAAAGACACCAAAAATATTTTGAGCATTCTTGCTGATATTAGTTGGGAGTCAGGGATGATTTAGGTCACATTGAATGTGGTCTTGTTGTATACCAGTATCAGACATGACTTAGGCATTTTTGCGTTAAGACAATTTTTGAACAAGAGATCAGCAAGTTTATGGGAACCCACAGAAATGCTAGTGGTAATGACAAAATGGATACTACATAATAATTTCTTCCTCTTCAAAATTGAATGGTATAAACAGAAACATGGAGTAGCGATGGGCTTGAGATTTTCTTCCTCATGTGCATATTTATTTATGGGACATTTGGAGCAGGAACTAATTTGGGGCCCGGGAGGGGTAGAATGGAATATCCATATTCTATATTGAGGCAGATATATAGATGATTGTTTTATGAATTGGACTGGGACCACCACGGAACTAAAGAGGTTTTGCGAATATTTGAATTCCAATATGGCTAATATTAAGTTTACTTGTGAACACAGCACCACCAGAAATGCTTTTTTAGATGTGGAATTTTTTATTGAGGACCAGAAAATTCAAAGTAAATTACATCGGAAAAACACTGCATGCAACTCCTTAATACATGCAACCAGCGCTCATCCAAAACATCAAATTAGGGCAATACCATATGGGTAAATGATGCGAGCGAGGCGTAACTGTAGGAAGGATCTGGAGTTTCAGCATTATATTAAAGACATGGAGACACGTTTTACTCAAGGTGGAAATGAACCACATATCATTAAAAAAAGCGCAAGATAAGATCATGAACATTTCTAGAGAAGACATTCTAAAACACAACAACAAAACAAAATGTGACGAGATACGATGTACAGTGGATTACGCACAGTCATCGGGCTTTCTACTTAAATGTATGCATAACATGCAGATAACAGTTTGAGTAAATATATTTCAGATCGTCCACATTTTACTTATCGAAAAGGCAGAAGTTTGAAGAACATCTAATGTCCTAGCTATCCTAATAATAAACCTTCTATTAACTGGCTAACAACTCAAATGAAAGGCGTTTATAAATTTGGTCATTGTGGGATATGTAGATGGGCCCGGAATGGGATTTGTACTTTCAAAAATAATATAGGAGTAAAGTTTCAGATACTTACTAATATTACGTGGAATAGTAACTATGGCCCATATTTGTACTTTTTTAGCGCCGCATTTGCATAATTTTTTGATGCAAAAGTGGAGCAAACTTAAAAACTACAAATTGTATTTTGTAAGTTTGCGCTGATTTTGCGTCAAAAAGCTGCGCAAATGCGGCGCTAAAAAAGTATAAATATGGGCCAATGGGTTATATGCTATTATATGTAAATGTAACCGTATGCATGTGGCAAGTACTATTAGATCCTTAAGACAAAGAATCAGTGAACATTATACAGCTTTGAGACAGGATGATACCAGATATCCTATTGTTGTATATATGAGACAATTTTCGGGGCAAGGACTCAATAAAAACTTTGAACTCTTTGGTTTAGAACAAGTGCAAAAGGACCCCCGTGAGGGCAATAGAGAACTGTATCTCAGAAGGAGAGAATGCATTTGGATCCTGAGACTGAGAGCAGTAGAAGAGGGATTGAATACTAACCATGAATTAGATTTTTTTTTTTAGAATAAGTTAATAGACAAGTGGATATTTTGTGTATTGATTGACGTTTTTTATGGAAGAAAATATATAGATCATAAGGATCAAGCATTTTTTTTAGTATAATCAAGTTCGAATACTATATATGGAAGAAGAAAAACACTATTTGAGACGTATATGTAATTTACATTGATTGACCAATTGGAGTCAATCATTGCAAATAGTGTTTCCAAATGTGCTGGTTCCATATTTTGTAGGGGCACATCCATAAGATAGAACAATGATGCACAAACCACAGTTTATGATGAGGTTATTTCAAATTTTGTGTAATCCTGCTTCTATATACATTATTTTCTTGGCGCATATGAATAAGACTAACAAGGACGTTTAGGTGGATGACTTTAATATATATTTGCCCAGTTCGGTACGCTGATAGAAACCAATCAAAATTGAAAATTAAAATATTATATGAGTTTGGGAGCCTAATATTGATTGAATTTGGTTTCCTATGATTTGTTTTGATTTTCAAATAGTAGATAAGTGTATGATACCTCCAATATAACACTTGACTTATAATTTATGTAATTCAGACCGCTTAGATGGATGAAGACGATTTTGATGACTATAAAATGTGAGCAAGTTGAAAATTAATGAACTCGTCTCGCTTCTTTTTGATGATGAATACTTATAATCAAAACCATTGTACATTATACGATTAGATTATACCTCCAATATGGCGGGCGTTCTAAGACTTTGTAGTCCGTCATCTATTATAATTTTTGCTATATATATAAGTGAGTAAAGATGGTGCCTGGTTTGACGATTGTAATGCATACACACCTTTTTCGGAACTTTGATTCATATAATAATACAGCAAGATACCGGTAAGTACATTGCGGGTGGAACTCATTTCCTACAATTTTGTTTTCCACCCATAGCTGACTTTAAGCCAATACTTTTCTCAGGATAACACAATTTTCCTGTTGTACTTGTATGAGGTGTATAGTTGTATCTAAGCAAGAGCTTAGAAGGGGATTGAATTGATGAGCATGACATAGGTTTATCTAAGAGGTGTGGGCGATTTGAAAATTAACAAACTCGTCACGTGATTTTCTAGGTTAGATATGTATATGGAACTAATTGCACGCAGTATAAATAGATCATACTTCCAATATGGCAGATGTTTTACAACTATGTAGTCCTTTGTTTGTGTTTGCTATATAAATGAGCACGGTGAAGGATGGTAACTTGTTAGAGGATTGCATTCTTACATGCCTTCTTTTGGAACGCCACTTTACATAAGAACACAGCATCATATCGGTAAGCGTAAAACGGGTGCTTCTCGTTTTCCTATAATTTTGCTTCATACATAGAGATCACTTTGAGCCAAGAGTATCCTTTGTCAAAAAAAGCGCAGTTGTTTCAGTTAGAGTTACACCTTATTTTCCTTTTCTTTTCTTTTTTCCTTCTTCGTAGGAAGATTATAAGGATGATGTGGCAAATTTGGGAGGATTAACTCCTTGATATCTTGGGCAAAGGCAAGTAATAGCCTGTAGGGTATAGTCAGCACTATAGTAGACACCAATATAGGTGCACATTAGGTTATTGGATTGTGCACTTCACTTTCATGGGTACAGCACAAATGGAGTTTTTTTACTTGATTATGATTAATTAGTGTTTCTCTTCTGTTGACAATATAGGAGTGATTTGCTTGCAGACTACCCACCATTTCATGTTTGGTATTTCAATTTTACTTGTAAACTTTATTTTCGATTTTTGGGAAAAGCACAGTGATGGATGTTTTAATATTAAGCAATTAATTTTTTTAGCACTTTTGTTATGGAGATTGGTTATGTTCTGTATAAATTTTAATTATGATTGGAATTATAAGTGGGTTGATTTTAGTTGATTTACAGCCTTGATGAAGTCAAAGCAAGTATTGTTCGCATGACGAAACATGTGTTGGCTGGGCTGGCTGGAACTGAAGAATATTTACAAAAAAAACAAGTGTATCTGCTGAGCATACAAGATACAGATATTGACTACATTTATTTGATACGAGTGCCTTGGATTATATACATTTGTTGTTTCCTCAGGGAAATTTTTTAGGGAGAGTGGGGTGGGTCCTCCCTTCCAGGAGCACTGTGGATACTTTGATATATTTGAGATTTCGGTTGGATATTGTGAGCACTATTCCTATTAAACACCCTGTCGGATTCTTTCACATAGGGCTTCAGTAGGAATTTGGAGGATGGAATTATCTGATTGCAAAAGCGACGGGAGGGATCTGTCATCATACCGGCGGCCTCCCCCCAGTGATATTACAATGTTTTCACTGGGATGACCGGTGGAAACATCATATTATGACCTTTCGGTCACAACAGCGCCCTCAGAATGTGAACTGTCTGCAGTGAAAATAGTACTCCTTCTGAGGGTGCTGGCAGGGGGGCCCGAGCACTGACTTTCCACCAGCCTCTTCATGGAGTTGTAATCTGGCGTTCGGACTCCCAGGATTACGGTGGTTCAACAGCCACCGCAAGTAAGGCGGTCTTAGGACCTCCAAACTCATAATGAGGCCGATATGATGGAAAAACCTACATTGGAGGGCGTAGAGTTGAGTGCATAGAGTGGAGTGGCATAGAGTGGAGTGTGATAGTTGAAACAGATATGATATGATAGTTTGTGAACAAATGTAGATGTAATGTAGAAGAAGTATAGATTATGGAGTTTAAATAATAATTTTTGATAGTAGGTTTAAATAGTATAATTAGTGTTTAAGTTTAAAGTGTGAAAATATTTAGTATTTATATAATTATTTCATAGTGTACTGCAGTAGCTTCGCAGTATACCATGGTACATGCAGATTAGGCTAATGACCATGTTTATAAAAAGTATAAGGCAGCCACATAATTTTCAGCCTACTTTGGACGTTTTTTGATTTAGGTTATTCGCTATAGGTAAGTAGTATGTTGCATCGATGTTCACTACCTATTACCACTATATTAAACTGATTATTAAATATGTATATTTATGCTTTTTATGCGTTCTATTATATTTTCAATTTAAATTGTGTTGGAAAGTGTATAATTGATAAGGGAAGGTAGGTACTTACACTTAGTAACAGGCCCCAATCTCACACTAGGTCCAGTAAAGATCTCAATAAGTTAATCCTTGCTCAAACCTTGGTAGCTCGACCCACGAGCAGTTAGGCTTAACTTAGAAGACATGTAGGTAAGTGCTCATGGGCAATGCTATGAAGAGTTGAGCAAGGATTAATTTATTAAGACCTTGACTGTACCTAGTAGGGGATTGTGGCCTATTGCTAGGTGTAGGTACCTATATGCCCGTACCAATAACCCACTTTCCAACAAAGAGGTAACTGAGTACGACTATTGCAACAATGAGTGAGTGATTGTGAGTGATGATGGTGGATTTATGTGGCGACAGACAGTGAGGGAGGTTGTCAATTAATAGTAAACTTGATTTTGGTGTATTGCAATATTTGGTGGCTGATGGGTAATCATTTTTCCTCAAGATGATTGCCTTTTACAAAATGACTGAGCAAAAATAATTTACCTGTACGGCCTACTTCTATTTTCGGGTGCTTCAGAGACCAAACCAGTCACTTTAGTTAAGAAACACAAATCTATACAACAAACAGCAATTCAGTTTCTCTACTTGTCCCTAAACCTCAGTGCACTACGTGCCTATTTTGACTTGTGTTGGGACTGGGACGGAGTTACTCAGAGTCAGGAGAAGGGGACTGGAATGATTGAAGATGGAGCTACCTCATAAACAACAGATAGAAGAAGGGGGTCATTGACTTCAAATGGAAACTATGGTGGTCATTACAACCCTGGCGGACGGTGTTAAAGCGGAGGTAAGACCGCCAACAGGCCGGCGGTAAAACATTTGGAATTATGACCGTGGCGGAAACCGCCAACAAAGACAGCCACTTTAACACTCCGACCGCCACGGCGGTACAGACAAACAGCGCAGCGGTCACCGCCAACAGACAGGCGGGAGACAAAGTACTGCCCACAGTATCACGACCTACCAATCCGCCACCTTTTCCAGGGCAGATTCACCGCGGATAAAAACACAGCGGAAACAGCCATTTCAAAGGGAAAATGCTCACCTCTACACACTCCACGAGGAAGGAGGGCACCATGGAGCCTGAACTTCATATTCTTCCTGCACTAGTCTTCCTGCTCCTATACGACGATCATCAGCGCAGGCGGCGAAGACAACGGTGAGTACTGCACCTACGACATAGGGGAGGGGGAGTCAAAAGACAGGGGGACACACACGCAACACCCCCACCCCCACCCCGACCCTCACCCACTACAACACACACACCAATGCATATCCAAACATTACAGTAACAACCCCCAACCCCACCGGAAGAATGCAAAGACCAAAGGAAATGAGTGGAACCATTGTAATATATCAAAATACAATAACCAAATATATACATATATATATATATATATATATACATATATATACACATTAAACAAAATATACATCACGATTAGTAGTGCAGGTAATGCACAAGTCATTGTCCGTGGACCACTGGGCCCAAAATGCATGGGCGAGGCCCACATTAGATACCTGATCAAAACGGAGAGAACACTGCTGGGGCATCAGATAGAAATACAACAGGCACCTCAGGGGGAAGGGAAGGAGGGGCACCTCAGCCGGATGAGTGCACAACACCAGATCCACGAGGGGGCTCCATGCCCACTGTACCATCCTGGGGAGTGCAAAGCCACAGTCTCTCAAGTCTCTACAGTGGGTGGTTTGCCCACTGTACCATCCTGGGGAGTACAAAGCCACAGTCTCTCAAGTCTCTACAATGGGTGGTTTGCCCACTGTACCATCCTGGGGAGTACAAAGCCACAGTCTCTCAAGTGGATAACAGTCTCCACTGGTTCTGGAGGGGGACTGGTGCCCAGAGTGCTTCATCCTGTGCAGGACAGACAGAGTGGATGCATGTCTCCACTGGTTCTGGAGGGAGACTGGTGGCCAGAGTGCTTCATCCTGTGCAGGACAGAGGTAGTGGATGCATGTCTCCACTGGTTCTGGAGGGGGACTGGTGCCCAGAGTGCTTCATCCTGTGCAGGACAGAGGTATTGGATGCATGTCTCTACTGGTTCTGGAGGGGGACTGGTGCCCAGACATGGAGGACTTGAACAAAACTACACGACCATTTTGACCCAGATGTGTTGCTGCCAGCTTAACTTGGGGGTCCTTGCCCTGTTCAGCGGTGCTTGCCCTGTTCAGCGGTGCTTTACTTGGGGGTCCTTGCCCTGTTCTAAAGTGCTTGCCCTGTTCAGCGGTGATTGCCCTGTTCAGCAGTGCTTGACTTGGCGGTGCTTGCCCTGTTCAGCGGTGCTTGCCCTGTTCAGCGGAGCTTGCCATGGCGGTCTTTGCCCTGTTCAGTGGTGCTTGAGTTTGTAGTTTCTGACCTGTTCAGCTGTGCTTGCCCTGTTCAGCGGAGCTTGCCATGGCGGTCTTTGCCCTGTTCAGCGGTGCTTGAGTTTGCAGTTTCTGACCTGTTCAGCGTTCCTTGTCCTGTTCGAAAGTGCTTGCCCTGTTCAGCGGTGATTGCCATGTTCAGCGGTGCTTGACTTGGCGGTCCTTCATTGCCCAGCTGGGCTGGGGCTGGCGGTCCTTTATTGGGCAGCTGGGCTGTGGCTGCTGGGGCCCTCCTGGGCAGCTGGGCTGTGGATGGCAGTGGCCTCCTGGGCACTGACTCTGGCGGTGGCCTCCTGGCTACTGACGATCGGGCTGCCCTCCTGGGAACTGACTCTGGGGGTGGCCTCCTGGCCACTGACGATCGGGCTGGCGGTGGCCTCCTGGGCAGCGGGGATGATGGCGGTCTTCTCCGCCGTGCTGCTCCTCCCAGACTTTGGCGATTTCTTCTGCCCCTTCCCACACCTTGGGAGGAGTCACAGCTGAGTCGACACTCCCCCCGGGACCCTTGTGAGCTGCTTTGCCGGCTGGAGTCTTCCCCCTCCCCCGCCGGGCACTGTCCAACTTCTGGTGATTTACAGGGGGGGACTGGCTGTGCTGTGGCTCTGTGTCACACTGGCTGCCCTGGTGCCCTGTGCACTCCACATACCTGTAACAACAGGCACCACTGGTCCCAGAGATTTTTTGGCTGAGGTGCTAGTACGGGACCTATAAATTGGAGGGTGGGGGTGAGAAAGAGGTCAAGCTTGGTCAGGAAAAGTTGCTTAGGAACACTGGGACGGGTAGCTGGAGGGGGTTTGGGAGTGGAGGAAGAGAAGGTGGTTGTAGGAGGTGTAACTTTGTGGCTTTGGGTGCAGGTGCATGCGCTGAAGGCTGTCGTGAGGTGGATGTATGTTGGGTGGGTGTGTGCCTGCTTTGTGTACTTTGGGAGGGGACATCACAGACACACTGGGAGAGGACACAGGGGACGTGTAAATGGTAGTGGGGGTGGTGAGTGCACGTGAGCAGGGTGTGGTGGTAGGTGTGCTGGTGTGGGACCTAGTGGCTGTAGTGGTAGTGCATGCAGGTGAGAGTGTAGATGAGACTGGGAGGGAGGAGGGAGACGACGACGAGGGGGACACAGTGGAGGCAGTGGATGTTGCTGTGTCTGTATGTGTGTGATGCTTGCATGAGTGCCTGTGTGATGTGTGGTGCTTATGTTTGCCTGAGCTTCCCTTGTCTGGTGAGGTGTGTGCAGGCTCGTCTGATGGTGTGCTTGGGATAGGCAGAGGTACAGGGGATTGGGTCTGGGTGGAGGAAGTTGGAGGGGGGAGGCTAGAGACAGGGACAATGGCTGCCATCAGTGCTGAGGCCAGAGTTTGAAAGGTTCGATGAAGGGCAGCCTGACCAGAATGAATGCCCTCCAGGAATGCATTGGTTTGTTGCAACTCCCTTTCTACACCCTGGATGGCATTCAAAATGGTAGACTGCCCAACAGTGAGAGACCTGAGGAGGTCAATGGCCTCCTCACTGAGGGCAGCAGAGGTGACAGGGGCAGGGGCTGAGGTGCCTGCGACGAAGGTGATGCCCACCCTCCTGACTGAGCGGGCATGGGGCGAAGGCTGAGGGGCTGCTGGGAGGGCAGTGCTGATAGGGGGGGGTGGTGGCTGTACCTGTAGAAGTGGGGGGCACAGATGTTGCCGCCACCACAAGAGAGCTCCCATCAGAGGACGAGTCCGTGTTGCTGGTTTCAGCTCCTGTCACCACCGTGGTGCTCCCCTTGCCCTCCGTCCCACTGGTGTATTCAGAGTCCGTAGTGTGGGCCTCCATGGCCATGTGGGATGCAGCTCCTCGTGCTCCGGTGCCACTGTTCCTCCGCCTGATGATGCTAATGCACACAGGAACAGGGAGACTGCAAAAAAAGGGGGGGGAACAGAAGAAAGACAGGTTGAGTGCATGGCTTACAGCTACCGTTGGCGGGCAAGACAGACACAGCAGCCCCCTGCACTACGTCGCGCTGTTGGGCTCTACAGTGCAATTCCTGGGAAATGGCCTACAAGGCTATGGACGACATCTGCACACATGGATGACACAGGTGCATGAATAGCTGTACTTGGCACTCTACAGAGGTGGGGTGGGGGGCCACGGGGCCATGCCTTACAAAGGGGCCTAGCCTATGGAACTCGCCCTGGCCTAGGGAAACCCACAGCACTCCTCCCCCACCCAGACCCATCCCCTGCGCGCAAAGTCAGCTGAATGAGAGTGTACTCACCCCCTTGTGTCTGCTGTGATGCCCTCAAGCGCCCATCCAACTCAGGGTAGGCCACCGCCAGGATCCGGAACATCAGGGGGGTCATGGTTCGACGGGCACCCCTCCCACGTTGGGAGGCCATCCCCAGCTGAGCCTCCGCCGTCTTCTTGCTCCAGCGGCGAATGTCCTCCCATCTCTTCCGGCAGTGGGTGCTCCATCTGTGGTGGACCCTCAGGGTACGGACGTCCTTGGCGATGGCACACCAAATATCCTTCTTCTCGTGGGTGCTGACCTACATGAAATGTACAGGGGAAGAAGAGAAGTCATTACCAACTGCACCGTCAAAGTGAGTGGCCCCCATCCCTACCCTTGCCATGTGGCACATGCACCCACCGTCTTTCATGCACTCAGAACTCTGCCCCCTTCATTCTTACAACCAGCCCTCTCCACACAGGCATAGCCCATACAACATGCTCCCTGTGTACTTAACTGTTGGTCTGGAGGACCGTAGAGTAGCGTGTACTGGGGGAGGACCCCGTCGACGAGCTTCTCCAACTCCTCCGATGTGTAGGCAGGGGCCCTTTCCCCAGACACACGAGCCATTGTCTCTTCCAGATCGAGGTCACAGCAGCACTTGCAGTGTAGGTCCTCTCCTGTCGAAGATCAGGTATCGAGTGAGTCAACAGCTAGAAAATGTCGGTCACGTCCGCGCCGGTGCGTACCCTCACCGCCGGCGTACATCGTCATTGGCTCCTGGGACCCATAGGGTCCAATGTTAACCAATGCAGCATTGCGCTGCGGTCTTCGACCGCCTACTGCGATGGTGTACAACGCCAGCGCAGTTACCTCACATCCCATTGTCCCGCTTTAGAGGTCAGGCAGCTGCCATTTCAGGGGCCCAAATGGCCTAATTACCAACTGCGTCACACATACCTAGGCCTACTCTCAACACACATACAGGCCAGATTTTGTGTATGAATCGTGTTCTGTGTAGACTGTGGGTACGTACCTCTGAGTTGTTTGACTCTGTGCTCGCTGTTGTCCTTCATAGGTACCGTCCGCTGGGACATGTGAGGAGATGGCGAAATCCTCCGGTGTACCGATGTAGGAAAGTACCATCTTGCCTGGCATGTTACCCCCATTTTTCACTGTATATATGTTGTTTTAGTTGTATGTGTCACTGGGACCCTGGTAACCCAGGGCCCCAGTGCTCATAAGTGTGCCTGTATGTGTTACCTGTGTAGTGACTAACTGTCTCACTGAGGCTCTGCTAATCAGAACCTCAGTGGTTATGCTCTCTCATTTCTTTCCAAATTGTCACTGACAGGCTAGTGACCATTTTTACCAATTTACATTGGCTTACTGGAACACCCTTATAATCCCCTAGTATATGGTACTGAGGTACCCAGGGTATTGGGGTTCCAGGAGATCCCTATGGGCTGCAGCATTTCTTTTGCCACCCATAGGGAGCTCTGACAATTCTTACACAGGCCTGCCACTGCAGCCTGAGTGAAATAACGTCCACGTTATTTCACAGCCATTTTACACTGCACTTAAGTAACTTATAAGTCACCTATATGTCTAACCTTTACCTGGTAAAGGTTAGGTGCAAAGTTACTTAGTGTGAGGGCACCCTGGCACTAGCCAAGGTGCCCCCACATTGTTCAGAGCCAATTCACTGAACTTTGTGAGTGCGGGGACACCATTACACGCGTGCACTACATATAGGTCACTACCTATATGTAGCTTCACCATGGTAACTCCGAATATGGCCATGTAACATGTCTATGATCATGGAATTGCCCCCTCTATGCCATCCTGGCATTGTTGGTACAATTCCATGATCCCAGTGGTCTGTAGCACAGACCCTGGTACTGCCAGACTGCCCTTCCTGGGGTTTCTCTGCAGCTGCTGCTGCTGCCAACCCCTCAGACAGGCATCTGCCCTCCTGGGGTCCAGCCAGGCCTGGCCCAGGATGGCAGAACAAAGAACTTCCTCTGAGAGAGGGTGTGACACCCTCTCCCTTTGGAAAATGGTGTGAAGGCAGGGGAGGAGTAGCCTCCCCCAGCCTCTGGAAATGCTTTGTTGGGCACAGAGGTGCCCAATTCTGCATAAGCCAGTCTACACCGGTTCAGGGACCCCTTAGCCCCTGCTCTGGCGCGAAACTGGACAAAGGAAAGGGGAGTGACCACTCCCCTGACCTGCACCTCCCCTGGGAGGTGTCCAGAGCTCCTCCAGTGTGCTCCAGACCTCTGCCATCTTGGAAACAGAGGTGCTGCTGGCACACTGGACTGCTCTGAGTGGCCAGTGCCACCAGGTGACGTCAGAGACTCCTTGTGATAGGCTCCTTCAGGTGTTAGTAGCCTTTCCTCTCTCCTAGGTAGCCAAACCCTCTTTTCTGGCTATTTAGGGTCTCTGTCTCTGGGGAAACTTCAGATAACGAATGCATGAGCTCAGCCGAGTTCCTCTGCATCTCCCTCTTCACCTTCTGATAAGGAATCGACCGCTGACCGCGCTGGAAGCCTGCAAACCTGCAACATAGTAGCAAAGACGACTACTGCAACTCTGTAACGCTGATCCTGCCGCCTTCTCGACTGTTTTCCTGCTTGTGCATGCTGTGGGGGTAGTCTGCCTCCTCTCTGCACCAGAAGCTCCGAAGAAATCTCCCGTGGGTCAACGGAATCTTCCCCCTGCAACCGCAGGCACCAAAAAGCTGCATCTCCGGTCCCTTGGGTCTCCTCTCAGCACGACGAGCGAGGTCCCTCGAATCCAGCGACACCGTCCAAGTGACCCCCACAGTCCAGTGACTCTTCAGCCCAAGTTTGGTGGAGGTAAGTCCTTGCCTCACCTCGCTGGGCTGCATTGCTGGGAACCGCGACTTTGCAAGCTTCTCCGGCCCCTGTGCACTTCCGGCAGAAATCCTGTGTGCACAGCCAAGCCTGGATCCACGGCACTCTAACCTGCATTGCACGACTTTCTAAGTTGGTCTCCGGCGACGTGGGACTCCTTTGTGCAACTTCAGCGAGCACCGTTTCACGCATCCTCGTAGTGCCTGTTTCTGGCACTTCTCCGGGTGCTACCTGCTTCAGTGAGGGCTCTTTGTCTTGCTCGACGTCCCCTCTCTCTGCAGGTCCAATTTGCGACCTCCTGGTCCCTCCTGGGCCCCAGCAGCGTCCAAAAACGCCAAACGCACGATTTGCGTGTAGCAAGGCTTGTTGGCGTCCATCCGGCGGGAAAACACTTCTGCACGACTCTCCAAGGCGTGGGGGATCCATCCTCCAAAGGGGAAGTCTCTAGCCCTTGTCGTTCCTGCAGTATTCACAGTTCTTCAGCCTAGTAAGAGCTTCTTTGCACCAACCGCTGGCATTTCTTGGGCATCTGCCCATCTCCGAGCTGCTTGTGACTTTTGGACTTGGTCCCCTTGTTCCACAGGTACCTTCAGACAGGAATCCATCGTTGTTGCATTGCTGATTTGTGTTTTCCTTGCATTCTCCCTCTAACACGACTATTTTGTCCTTAGGGGAACTTTGGTGCACTTTGCACTCACTTTTCAGGGTCTTGGGGAGGGTTATTTTTCTAACTCTCACTATTTTCTAATAGTCCCAGCGACCCTCTACAAGGTCACATAGGTTTGGGGTCCATTCGTGGTTCGCATTCCACTTCTGGAGTATATGGTTTGTGTTGCCCCTATCCCTATGTTTCCCCATTGCATCCTATTGTAACTATACATTGTTTGCACTGTTTTCTAAGACTATACTGCATATTTTTGCTATTGTGTATATATATCTTGTGTATATTTCCTATCCTCTCACTGAGGGTACACTCTAAGATACTTTGGCATATTGTCATAAAAATAAAGTACCTTTATTTTTAGTATAACTGTGTATTGTGTTTTCTTATGATATTGTGCATATGACACTAAGTGGTACTGTAGTTGCTTCACACGTCTCCTAGTTCAGCCTAAGCTGCTCTGCTAAGCTACCATTATCTATCAGCCTAAGCTGCTAGACACCCTATTCACTAATAAGGGATAACTGGGCCTGGTGCAAGGTGCAAGTACCCCTTGGTACTCACTACAAGCCAGTCCAGCCTCCTACAACCGACCGCTGGTGGACCTGTCGACAATGGATTAAAGAAATGTGATTATCACCTACAGGTTTGACCTGCCACAATCGAGGAACTGTGTACCCAGTTGGAGCCAGACCTGATGTCAGCAATCCGCCATCCCACAGGAATCCCCCCTCAAGTGCAGGTGCTATCAGTGCTCCATTTCCTTGCAAGTGGGTCTTTTCAAACAACTGTGGCCATGGCTTCAGGGATGTCCCAGCCTATGCTTTCCAACGTATTGTCCAGAGTGTTGTCTGCCCTTCTGAAACACATGCGGAGCTACATCGCTTTCCCTCAGGTGGAGGACTTGCCTACAGTGAAAGGTGACTTCTATGCCCTTGGACATATCCCCAACATCATAGGTGCCATTGATGGGACCCATGTGGCTTTGGTCCCCCCCACAGGACTTAACAGGTGTACAGAAACCAGAAGAGTTATCATTCCATGAATGTACAGATGGTATTTTTGGCCGACCAGTACATCTCCCATGTGAATGCCATTTTCCCTGGCTCAGTGCATGACGCCTACATCATGCGGAATGGCAGCATCCCTTATTTGGTGGGTCAACTCCAGAGGCACTGTGTGTGGCTATTAGGTGACTCTGGTTACCCCAACCAGTCATGGCTACTGACCCCAGTGAGGAATCTCAGGACCAGGGCAGAGGAACGCTACAATGATGCCCATGGGCGGAATAGGAGGGTGATCGAACGCACCTTCGGCCTCCTGAAGGCCAGGTTTAGGTGCCTCCATATGACAGGTGGATCCCTATTCTACTCACCAAAGAAGGTGTGCCAGATCATCGTGGCCTGCTTTATGCTTCATAAGTTAGCTTTGCGACTACAGGTGCCTTTTCTGCAGGAGGATGGTCCAGATGGCGGTGTTGTGGCAGCTGTGGAGCCTGTGGACAGTGATGAGGAGGAAGCAGTGAAAGAAGACATTGACAACAGGAGTTCAGTCATCCAGCAATATTTCCAGTGAAACACAGGTGAGAATACATTCCTGCCTACTACAAGTACTTTTACACTTCTACCTCTCTGCTGTCTGTCGATTTCACCCCGTGTATGGTCACTGAGTTGTCATTTTCTCTTACGGTTTCACAGGTGTGGGTCCCACTGTGTGTCATCTGCTTAGATTCCTCATGGACTAGAGCTGTGTGACATAGGTATGTTGACATTACTATTTCCTGAAAATTGTGTCACTGTAATTGCAAATACACTATTTCGAAATCACAGACAGACTCCAGATCTTTTGGTGCTTTAGGTGTGTTTATTTACATACAAAATATTGGAGGGGGAAGTCAAATGGTGAGGGGTGATGGCGGAGGAGTGTCCATTGCAGAGTCCAGTCTATTAGTCTCACAGGTGCATTGCCCATATGGGCATAGGAAGTGGAGCTGGGGCAGTTTCAATATGGACAGGGTGACAAAGTGGAACAGTGGGTTGATAATCAGGGTGGTCTCATTTCTTGGCGGGGGTCTTGGCATCGTGCTCTATCTTGTTCCTGGATCTCAGGGACCGTTTGCGGGGTGGTTCTCCATCTGCAGGGGGTGGGGTGCTGGTGTGGTGGTCCTGTGGCGGTGCCTCCTGTCCACTAGCGCCCGCGGAGGTGGTGGGCAGTTCATCGTCCATGCTAGTGTCAGGGGCCCCTTGTAGTGCCACAGTGTCCCTCCTGGTGTTGTGTATTTCCTTCAGCACCCCTACGATGGTGCCCAGGGCGGAGCTGATGGTTCTGAGATCCTCCTTGAACCCCAAATACTGTTCCTCCTGCATGCGCTGGGTCTCCTGAAACTTGGCCAGGACCGTTGCCATCGTCTCCTGGGAGTGGTGGAATGCTCCCATGATGGAGGAGAGGGCCTCGTGGAGAGTGGGTTCCCTTGGCCTGTCCTCCGCTTGTCGCACAGCAGTTCCCCTGTGTTCCTGGGCCTCCGTCCCCTGGACCATGTGCCTACTACCACTGCCCCCAGGTCCCTGTTGTTGTTGGGGTGGTGGGTTATCCTGGGTTCCCTGTAGTGGTGGACACACAGCTGATTGACGTGTCCTGGGGACGGAGGTATGGGCCCGCTGGGTGGGTGCTGTGCTGGTGTTACCAGAGGGGGGAAGGTCTGTGGTGGCTTGTGCCTGTGTGAGGGGAACCGACCCATGATGGTCTGGGCTGGTCATCTAGATCAAGGTGGACAGAGCTGCTGTCATCACTGTGGGCCTCTTCTGTGGGTGGAGTGGAGATGTCTGGACGCTCCTGTCTGGTGACGTTGTGTAGTGGTCCTGCAGGGTGGAAAGGCATGATTATTGCATCTGTGTGTGTCATGGTGTGCAATGGGTGGGTGACCGTGTACCCCAGTGCTGGCATTCCTGTTTGGGGCTTGTGTGATGATGGTTTAGGGGGGTGTATGGGTATGTGCAGTGGGCATGCTTTAGTGATGGGTCGTCCCGATTTCTTGGGTGTTGTCCCACTGCGTTGACCCTGTCGACTATTCTTCGCCATAGCTCCATCTTCCTTGCAATTGAGGTGTGCTGCACCTGTGCTCCAAATAGCTGTGACTCTACCCGGACGATTTCCTCCACCATGATCCTGAGCTTCTCCTCCGAAAACCTGGGGTGTCTTTGCCGTGCCATGGGGTGGTGTAGGTGATGTGTGGGATGGTGTGTGTGGTGATAAGTGTGGTGATATGTAGTGGTGTGTGGTGTTTTGTGCGTGGAAGTTGTGTGGGTGATGGTGTTGTGTGCCTGTGGCTGTTAGTTTGTGGATGGTGGTGTCTCTCTCTGGCCTTCTCTCTGCAAATGTGGTCATAAGGGTTTGTGGGTGGTGTGGGTGTGTGTTTTATATTGCAATGGGTGTGTGGGAGTGGTGTGTGTATGTGTATCAGGTGTGTGTATTTTGAATTGTCCAATGTGGCGGTGTTTTGAATGTGTGTGTGTATTTTGAGCGCAGCGGTGTGTACCGCCAATGGAATACCGCGGTTGAATTCATGTGTCGTGATAGTGTGGGAGAATTTCTGTTGGCGTGACGGTGTCGGTTTTGTTTTCGCCAGTTTATCACTGACCTTTGGTGTGGCGGACTTGTGTGGGTGTCCGAATTTTGTCGGATACCGAGATGTGGGTCATAATAGCTGTGGCGGAATTCCGTGGCCGCGGCGGTGTGTTGGCGGTCTTCTGCACGGCGGTAAGCGGCTTTTACCGTCAGTGTTGTAATGACCGCCTTAGTCTCTGAAATTAAAATCTAGAATCTTCAGCTGGGCAAGGCAGCAGGTTGTGTCTGAGAAGGGCTCCCAAAGATCAGATAGCCAAATGACAAGGTCCCAATGAGGCTGTGACTTTTAGTTAGAAAGTTCTGAGTGGGAGAAATTTGAATGTTGTGCCCCAGAAGGGTCCCTAGGCAGAAAACAATTTTTGGCACCTTTGACCAGTTAAGATTTCTACTTTCTCACTTAGTCACTTTTTTGGACCTCTGAGCCTTGCAGCCGGCTTCACAAGGTTGGATACTTTCTCCAAGTGATCACTCCGAATCAGTTCTCCTGAAGTGGAAAAGCTCTGAGTAATGAAAACTTGAATCCTTAGCCTGGCAGCAACACATCTGGGTCAAAATGGTTGTGTAGGTCTGTTCAAGTCCTCCATGTCTTTGGAGCCAAAACATTCCTAAGTCCTATATTTCTCAGGATGTTTGTTTGAGGACGCTTTGATGGAGCCCATGGTCCCAGGACCTCAGGAAGATTATTTGGGGGTAAGAACTCACCGTAGAGGAAGCCACCAGCAGTAGCTAGGAAACATTCAATTGAAACTGATCAGCTGCACAGTTGCAGGTAAGGCCTCTTGTAACCTGTTGTTAAACAGGAAGAGAGCCTTGTGACCCTTAGAGTCCACTTCTTTGTCCTGCTTATGAGAGAGGGAGATAGTCTAATCCTTCAGGGCTCTTCTCAGGTCTCAGACAGCTAGATCAATTCTATTCTGCTCTTCCACAGGACTAATAGTGTTCTGACGAGGAAAACGTGCATGCCGCAATTATGCCTGCTACTAGTCTGTGAGTGGGGATGACTTCTGACTACTGCCTAACCAATAGGCAACCCTATCTACTTTTACAGCATTTTGTATATATGTCTCACAGCAAAGAATCCTACGGCACCCTAATCTACTTAAATCCAAGATGATAAAACCCTTGCATAAACCATCAGTGCCTGCCCCAGAGGTGTAGCCATGGAAATAAGAAATGCCTCTTCTATACTTACTCTAAATCAGTTCTAGTGGCAGCTCCTCTCACACTGTGATTAGAGCCTGCCTGGAAGGAGGAACGAAAGTAGGCCCCTGTCCAGGTGTCAACTAACATTTACCTGTGACAGGGGAGGCCCTTTGAAGATAGTTAAGCTCATGTGCACTGCTGAAATGGTCATCCTTCAAGACAAACTGAAATACTTCTCCACACCCAAGCCCTTTCTCTAATTCTGAGATCAGGTTTTCGCATCTCATTCAGGGCTATACACTCAGAGGGCTGGAGCTGGAGGCAGATGTAGACTAGCCTCCAGAAAAGGTAACATTCTAAAAGTATCTGTTCCATATTGTTCATTATAACTCTGACTTCACCAGTGAATTAGGCTTTTAATAAATATTACAAAGAGTCCAAGAAATACATTTCTGGGTGTTTTCTAGCAAGAGAGCATTATCAAACTTAGTATTGCATACCAGTGTTTTTTAATAATACAGTTAGGCCCTCTTTACGTCTTCAGTGGTCTTTTCACAAGACTGCCAAAGCCGTGGGTGCCAGAAGACCGCCAGTCCTGGCAGTCTTCCGATCACCATATTACGAGTACTTCAGGTTTTCTGCCACATTTTGGGCGGAAATCCTGCAGTAGTCGTGCTGGCAGTCGGAGGCACATGAACAGTTTCACCACTGGCCCCTCCCCACCAAAAGTACTCCACCCGTTCCCTTCCTGATGACCTCCTTGCTGGACAAGGTAAGTCGGGTGTCTGACAGGGGAGGGTGTGGGGTGTTGTGTGTGTGTGTGTGTGTGTGAGTGGGTGTTGTCTGCGTGTGTGAATGTAAGTGTGTATGCATGTGTGTGGGTGTGTGTATGCCTATTTGAATGCATGTATGAATGTTGAAATGAATGCGTGTAGGGATGCATGTGAGTGAGTGCTAGAACGTCAGTGTTGGTGAATGAGTGTATGCAGGGTGCGTGTGGGTGTCTGTGTGCATGTATGCAGAGAGGGAGTGGGAGTGCTGTTCTGGTGGATGGGTGGGGGAGGCGTATGCTGTTCTGGTAGGGGGTGAGGTGCGGGGTCTGGGGATAGGGGGCACTGTTCTGGTAGGTGGGCGCTCTACTAGAGGGGGTCGGGGTTCTGGTATAGAGGGGGGTGGAGGGTATTGGGCTTGTTGGGGGGGTGAGTCCTCTGCCGGTGACAGGGAAGAAATTGCCTGTCACTGGTTTCCTTTCCACCAGGGTTTTCGTGGCGGTGCTATCGCAGCAGAACCCCTGGTAGAAAGCCGACTCCTAATACTCTTCATTGGAGTGCTGGGAGGGAAATGCTAATCTCCTGCCAGGCTGATCCAACCGCCCGGCAGTATCAGTAGGGATATGGTGGGTTGGCAGAGGCCAACCCGGCACACTCATCATGTGGTGGGCTTCACTGGCAGCCTGTTGATGCTGGGACTGCCACCCAAGTCTGGCGGTTATGAGACCTCCAGACTTCTAACGAGGGTCTTAATCTTGCGACAGATAAAATATTTTTTGGTTCCCTTTCAAAGACATGTATAACTTCATTTTTTATATGTCCTTATTTTAAACACCATGCCTTATAGGTGACATTAGTGTTTAACCCAATATGCGCAGGTCACGATCAGTAGCCGACGCGGGGAGGATTTTTTTTTTAATTCCATCCCCATCGGGAGACACAGAGGCGCTTCTGTGTCTCCCCCCGCCCCTCTGTGATGTCAGTGCACCGCGAGGCACGCTGTTGTCACAGTTTGTTTTCCCAACCAGAGCAGAAAACAGAGGTAAGACCACTTTCTGCTCTGGTTGGGAAAACGGACCTGAAAGGGCCGTCCCAGCCTTCAGTACGCCTTGTTTGAAAGGGGAGATTCTCCTCTTTCAAACAATGTCTTCCTGAAAGACTTTCCTGAGCATGGATCACAGCTGCGCTGCAATCCATGCCCAAGGAAACTTCATTGGACACCAGGGATGTCACCTGGGGGGGTTGGCCCCCTTGAAAATGGACCTGCCCCCCAGTGGGCATCTAATAAAAAAATAAACTGGGTTTGCCCCTGAGAGGAGGCGTGATTGCCCTCCCAGGGGTTAAAATATGTATTCATTTTTTTTTTTTAAATGATATTAACTCAGCTGTCTGCCCTTTAGAAAATGGGCCACCCCACCCCCAAAAAAGCTGGGCAGATTATTTTATTTTAATGTGTTTTTACCCCTGGGCGGGCAATCACGCCCCTCCAAGAGTTAAAATAAAAACCCAATAAATAAAAAAAAGTAATGGACAGGAGGTCGCCCATGAGCAGGGCTGACCCCCTGAGGGATTTTTTTTTTATGTGTGGTTTCTCTGGGGGGCACGATCATCCCCCAAGGAAATCACACAGCTATTAAAAAATCTATATATATGTAAATACATACATATATATATATATATAGAGAGAGAGAGAGAGAGAGAGAGAGAGAGACTAAAGAGGGCGGGAAATCCCTCATATATAAATATATATATATATATATATATATATGTGTGTGTGTATATCTGTGTATATATAAATATATATCCATATATATATATATATATATATATATATATATATATATAGAGAGAGAGAGAGAGAGAGAGATATCACTTTAGTCATTGCATGTGTGGTGTCCCGGGGGGCTGCAATCGGCCCCCAGGGAAACCACACACACATATAAAAGTGATCTTTTTACATATACATGTGTATATATATATATATATATATATATACATTTATTAGGTAGAAATAATAAAGAAAAACACTTCTGTGATCATGTTCCTGCTAGAGAAAGAGAGCAGAGAGCAGACTTTTGGCAGTTTTGATGCCATAAAGTAGCGCAGAAGGTTACGATACCTGCTGCATAGAACAGATCTGTATTTTATTTATGTGAATTGCTGAGTGGATTAGTATAGCCAGCTGCTACCTGCGAAATGTATGTGAGAGGGGGCTATGGAGAGATGAAGGGCAATGAGGAAATCCAAGGAGGAGGTCATGGGAGGGGGAGCGGCTAAAAAGCTTGTTGCACTGGCCACCACCAGCGCTAAAGGCTGATGATGGGTATGTGGCAAGGTGAAGTAAGAATGCATCTTTTTGGGGGTTTTCAGTGTCTTCAGAGAACCTGCTGATGGAGGTAAAAAGCAATGGTAAGGTGACTGATTTACTATTGCACACATCACACACACACACCAATAATGTGACCCTATCTGCCTTCTACGTAGGCTAGTGCTTTAGAGAGACAGTTTAGTCAGTAGCAGAGATGGCACCTGGATGTATGACTGCTGCTGAAGCTATAATTTGGGTTATAAACGACAGCTCTGAGGCAGGATCAGAGACTGAGACATCAGATACTGAGACAGCATCTGAGGTAGAGGACAATGCAACAGAATCTGGGAGTGATATTTCAGTCGGCGGAGTCCCACACAACAACACTTGTTCCAGTTATTCTGAGGTAGGCGAGGATAGTTGTGCTGTCCCTTTGGAAGCATTTTCTGTGCAGGGGGACAGCAGCGAGATAGCCCATACCAGAGAGTAGGTGCATGCGGAGGCAAGCACAGAGAGTGCTGTATTGCCAGCCCCCCAATTTAGTTCAGTCCCAAATTTCACATTTTACTGGTGACACTGGGTGTAAAGTAGACATAGCCAATTTTTGCCAAATGACTACGTCCATCTCTTTTTGGATGTTGACTTTCTTCAGCAAATTGTGCAGCAAACAAATTTGCATTCCGAACAATTTCTGAGGGAGCATGGAGACACTCTAGGTCCCCATTCTAGGGTACGCCAGTGGACTCCCACTTCTCTGGTGGAGTTGAATATATTTTTGGGACTTACGCTGAAAATGAGGTAAACTACAGGAATATGCAGGAATCCACAAAATTACAACCACCTGGCGTTTCCCCACTTGTCCTGATAAAATTGCTACCGCACTTGTCTGCCTGTGCCTAGGGCCTGCGTCAGGAGTGGATCACCCCAGGGTGAATAGTAATCCAAATGAAGGACTACCATTGACTGTTGGGTGATCCATTCCTGTCAAAGGCAGGAAGCCCAGGTATACCAGTGGGGTAGCTTTTTTTATCAGGACAAGTTGGGCGAACGCTGGGTGGTAGAAAATTTGTGGATCCCTGCATCTTCCTGTAGTTTGTGTGACAGAAATGTGAGGAAAAATAACGTTTTTATTCAATGTTTCACATTTATAGGGTATTCTGGGTAGGAAAACCTTGGAGAATCTACACAAGCCACACCTCTGTGGGCTCCCACTGTGGACTTCCCCGGGGGTCTAGTTTTCAGAAGTATCTGGGTTTGGTATGTTTCCCTAGATGACTGCCAAGCCCAGGACCAGCCCCCCCTTGCAAAAACAGGTAGTTTAATAATAGATAATTTTGATTTGTCCATGTTGTGTTTTGGACCCCTCCCTGATGCAAGCACTAGGCCTACACACAGAAGTGAGGTAGCGTTTTTATCACGAGATGTGGTGGAATGCTGGGTGGAAGGAAGTTTGTGGCTCCTCTCAGATTCCAGAACTTTACAGCACCAAAATGTGAGGAATAAGTGTTTTTTTAGCCACATTTTGAGACTTGCAACGGATTGTGGGTAACAGAACCCAGTGAGAGCCCCAAAAGTTACTGCATCCTGGATTTACCTAGGTGTTTAGTTTTTAAAAATGGACAGGTTTGGTAGGTTTCCCTAGGTGCCGGATGAGCTAGAGGCCAAAATCCACAGCTAGGCACTTTGCAAAAAACAGGTTACTTTTCATTAGAAAAATTTGATGTGTCCACGTTGTTTTTGGGGTATTTCCTGTCGCGGGCACTAGGCCTACCCACACAAGTGAGGTACTGCTTTTATCTGGAGACTTGGGGGAATGCTGACTGGAAGGAAATGTGTGGCTTATCTCAGATTCCAGACCTTTCCATCACCGAAATGTGAGGAAAAAGTGTTTTTTGGGTCAAATTTTGAAGTTTGCAAAGGATTCTGGGTAACAGAACCTGGGGCCAGATGTAGGAAGCCTTTTGCGCCTCGCAATCTGCGAAAAACGCAGTTTGCGATGCGCAAAAGACTAAACACGATGCACAACCTCAAATTGCGAGTCGGTACAGACTCGCAATTTGAGGCTGCGACTCGCAAATAGGAAGGAGTGTTCCCTTCCTATTTGCGACCGCATCGCCATGCTGAGTTGGTTTGTGACCGCGAATGCGGTCGCAAACCAACTCGCGGTTACCATCCACTTGAAGTGGATGGTAACACATTCGCAAAAGGGAAGGGGTCCCCATGGGACCCCTTCCCCTTTGTGAATGCCAAAAAGAATATTTTTTCAGATCAGGCAGTGGTCCTATGGACCACTGCCTACTCTGAAAAAAACAAAACCAAATGGTTTCGGAAGTTTTTCTTTTTGCAGCTCGTTTTCCTTTAAGGAAAACAGGCTGCAAAAAGAAAAAAAAACTGCTTTATTAAAAAAGCAGTCACGGACATGGTTGTCTGCTGTCTCCAGCAGGCCACCATCCCTGTGAGTGCATTGACTCGCTATGGGGTTGCAAACTGCGACCCACCTCATTAATATTCATGAGGTGGGTCTTTGTGACCCCATAGCGAGTCGCAGAAGGTGTCTGAGACACCTTTCTGCATAATATTTAGCAAGTTGCAAATTGCGAGTCACTATGACTCGCAATTTGCAAGCCGCAAAATATTTTTTTGCTACATCTGGCCCCTGGTGAGAGAGCCACAAGTTACCCCATCATGGGTTCCCCTAGGTGTCTAGTTTTTAAAAAATGCACAGGTTTGATAGGTTTTCCTAGGTGCCGGCTGAGCTAGAGGCCAAAATCCACAGCTAGGCACTTTCCCAAAAAACACACCAGTTTTCAATGTAAAAATTTGAATTGTCCATGTTGCGTTTTTTCGGGTGTTTCCGGTCGTGGGCACTAGGACTACCAACACAAGTGAGGTACCATTTTCATTGAGAGACTTGGGGCAATACTGGGTGGAAGGAAGTTTGTGGCTCCTCTCAGATACCAGATCTTTGCAGCACCGAAATGTGAGAGAAAAGTGTTTTTTTAGACAAAATTTGAGGTTTGCAAAGGATTCTGGGTGTGAGAAGAGCATCACAAGTCACCCCATTATGAATTCCCCTAGGTGTCTACTTTTAAAAAATGGATAGGTTTGCTAGGTTTCCCTAGGTGCAGGCTGAGCTAGAGGGTAAAATCCACAGCTAGGCACTTTTCAAAAAGCAGGTCAGTTTTCATTAGAAAAATGTGATGTATCCATGTTGTGCTTTGGGGCATTTCTTGTTGCGGGCACTAGGCCTTCCTACACAAGTGAGGTACCATTTTTATCAGGAGACTTGGAGGAATGCTGGGAGAAAGTAGGTTTGTGGCTCCCCTCAGATTTCAGAACTTTCCATCATCAAAATGTGAGGAAAAAGTGTTTTTTGCCAGGTTTTAAGGTTTGCAAAGGATTCAAGGTAACAGAACATGGTGAGAGCTCCACAAGTCACCCCATCCTGGATTCCAGTTTTAAAAAATGCACAGGTTTTCTAGGTTTACCCTAGGTTCCAGCTGAGCTAGAGGCCAAAATCCACAGCTGGGCACTTTGCAAAAAACACGTCAGATTTTAACGTAAAAATGTAATGTGTCCATATTGCCTTTTGGGGCCTTTCCTGTCACGGGCACTAGGCCTACCCAAACAAGTGAGATTCCATTTTTATCGGGAGAATTGGGCAACACAGAATAGAAGAACAAGTGTTATTGCCCCTTGTTTTTCTCTACATTTTTTACCTTCCAAATGTAAGACAGTGGGTGGTAATGAAATCTATTTGAGAAATGTCCTGTAATTCACATGCTAGCATGGGAACCCCCACATTCAGAAATGATCAAATAACCACTGCTCCTCAATGCCTTATCTTGTGCCAATTTAGGAAATACAAAGGTTTCCTTGATACCTATTTTTCACTCTTCATATTTACCAAATGAATTGTTGTATACCCGGTATACAATGAAAACCCATTGGAAGGTGCAGCTCATTTATTGACTCTGGGTACCTAGGGTTCTTGATGAACCTACAAGCCCTGTGTATTCCCACAAGCAGAAGAGTCCAGCAGACCTACCCGTGTATTGCTTTAGAAAATCTGCCATAGCTGGAAAAAGTTACAGAAGAAAACATGGAGAGAAATGGCAGTCTTTTTCAACTCAATTGCATTTTTTTTTTTTTCCCAGCTGTTACTTTCTGTAGGAAACCGTTTAAGGATCTGCACAAAAGATCCCTTCCTGAATTCAGAATTTCATCTACTTTTCAGTAATGTTGAGTTATCCGGGATCCACCACTAGTTTCACACCCATTTCTGTCACTAAATGGAAGGAGGCTGAAAGCACAAAAATAGTAAAAATATGGTATGTCCCAGTAAAATGCCAAAATTGTGTTGAAAAATGTGATTAACTGATTCAAGTCTGCCTGTTCCTGAAAGCTGGGATGATGGTGATTTTAGAACCGCAAACCCTAAAAAAACAAATGCTATCTTCTGCAGCACTTTTTACCTATTTTCTTGAAAAAAACATTTTTGTATTTTGGCTAATGTCTTGGTCTCCTCCAGGGGAACCCACAAGGTCTGGGTACCTCTAGAATCCCTAGGATGTTGGAAAAAAGGAAGCACATTTGGCACAGGTAGCTTATGTAGGCAAAAAGTTATGGGGGCCTAAGCGCAAACTACCCCAAATAGCCAAAAAAGGGCTCAGCACGGGGGAGCAACAGCTAAGGGGTTAAAAAAAGGTTTTGACCAGTCAAAAGGGTTTCCATTGCCAGCTCAAACTATCGTGTAGAAGCAGCTTTAGTTCTGCTACAATCGTAGGCCTGAAGCCCTGTTTTCACACTGTCACTGTAGTGAATGGCACAATTGGTGTTGCAGTCCACTTATGACATTTAACGTACAGGATATGGGTATATTTGAAAGCATTTACTAGGAGCATCTAGGTCAGTTAAATATGTCAATTTGGGATTTACTAACTTATTTAAGGATACTAATGTATTTAAGGAGAAGCACAGGCACTTTGCCACTGGTTAGCAATGGTAAAGTGCAAGGAGTTCTACAGCCAGTGAAGACAGTAAAGGGAAACATCTGAGTGCACGTCAGGCAAAAGATCTTCATTTAAATAACTTTGGGTTTAACAGTCTGTGTGGCAATATTATATCAACACTGAATATTCAGTATGGAAACCACTATGTTTCATCCTTATTTTTTAAGAAAAGAATGAACAAAGAAATGGGTAAGGTAAAGAGAACGCAGAAAAACAAAGCTGAGCAACAAGGATGGATACAGAGAGAGAATGTAATGGATAGTGATTTGACAAAGAAATGGAAGAACAGGAGAAAAAAATCAGAGGAGAGGGAAAATTAAACTTTTACTATAGAATATAATGGGGAGGTGTAAGGTAGAGAATAGACTACTGGAAAATATGGACCTATATTGGAAACCTTTTACATCACCATAGTTTTAGGACTGTTTTAATGTGCCACGTGTTAACTGTACAAGAGAAACTAAGATGATCAGAAACATTCCATATCATAGGTTATACTGTAAGTAAATAAGATATTGTGTCACAGGGCAGTCTTCAAATACTGCATTCTTTTAATATCTTCTTGTATAGCACCAAGGTGGTCATTCCGACCTCGGCGGTCTTTTCTCCAGACCGCCGAGGCCGGGGGAGACAGAATACCGCCATTGCCGGCGGTATTCATGCCTCCCTATTCCGACATTTCCGCTGGCCCAGCGGAAATGGCACATCAACATTGCCGCCGGCTCGTAATAGAGCCGGCGGCAATGTTGATGTGCAGCGGGTGCAGTAGCACCCGTCGCGCATTTCACTGCCCGAAATTCGGGCAGTGAAATCCGCGATGGGGCTATGCCTGGGGCCCCTGCACTGCCCATGCCAAGTGCATGGGCAGTGCAGGGGCCCCCAGGGGCATCCCCAGTCCCCTTACCGCCAGCCTTTCAATGGCAGTGTTTACCGCCACGGACAGGCTGGCGCTCGGGGACTCATAATCCCCAGGGCAGCGGTGCTTGCACCACTGCCCTGGGGATTATGCCCGCCAGGCGATAGCCTGGCGGGAAAGTGGAGGGGCCGGCGGTATGACCGTTTTTTTTACGCCACGGTCAGAATTGCTGGCGGGACACCGCCAGCCTTTTGGCGGTGTTACCGCCAACATACCGCCGGCCGCCAGTGTCGGAATGACCCCCCAAGTGTCTTTGCACTGTAAAACAACTTAGAATTATCACTCATAGCAACACCAAATGTCGTTTAAGGAAATTGTTTTTCCCATCCTTGAGGTCTTTCACTACAGAACAACAATATTATTATACTTGGTTTACTATGAGAAGGGTTAACAAATGAGTTATTGTAGGAAAGTACCATCTTGCCTGGCATGTTACCCCCATTTTTACATGTATGTAAGTTTGTTTTTGCCTGTCTCACTGGGATCCTGCTAGCCAGGACCAACGTGCTCATAGTTTGTGGCCTGAATGTGTATACCTGTGTAGTGCCTAACTTTGTCACTGAGGCTCTGCTCATGCTCTCTCTGCCTTTAAATTTGTCACTATAGGCTAGTGACCACTTTTACCAATTTCAATTGGCATACTGGAACAGTCTTATAATTCCCTAGTATATGATACCTAGGTACCCAGGGTATTGGGGTTTCAAGAGATCCCTACGGGCTGCAGCATTTATTTTGCCACCCATAGGGAGCACAGACAAACCTTTACACAGGACTTCCACTGCAGCCTGAGTGAAATAACGCACATGTTATTTCACAGCCATTTTCACTGCACTTAAATAACTTATAAGTCACCTATATGTCTAACCTTCACTTGCTGAAGGTTAGGTGCAAAGTTACTCAGTGTGAGGGCAGCCTTGCACTAGCAAAGGTACCCCCACATAGTTCAGGGCCATTTCCCCAGCCTGTGCACTACATATAGTTCAATACCTATATGTAGCTTGACAATTGTAACTCCGAATATGGCTATGTAACATGTCTAAGATCATGGAATTGTCCCCCATGCCAAATCTGGTATTGGGGTGCCAATTCCATGCATCCCCGCTGCCAGACCAGCTCTCTGGGGTTTTCTCTGCACCTACCGCTGCTGCCATCCCACAGACAAGGTTCTGCCCTCCTGGGGTCTGGGTAGCCCAGTCCCAGGAAGGCAGAACAAAGAATTTCATCTGAGAGAGGGTGTTGCACCCTCTCCCTTTGGAAATAGGTGTGAAAGGCTGGGGAGGGGTAGCCTCTCCCAGCCTCTGGAAATTATTTGAAGGGCACAGATGGTGCCCTCCTTGCATAAGCTAGTCTACACCGGTTTAGGGAAAACCCAGTCCCTGCTCTGGCGTGAAACTGGACAAAGGAAAGGGGAGTGACCACGCCCCTGTCCATAACCTCCCCAGGGGTGGTGCCCAGAGCTCCCCCAATGTGTACCAGACCTCTGCCATCTTGTTGCCAGAGGTGTGAGGGCACTCTGGAGGCCTTTGAGTGGCCAGTGCCAGCAGGTGACTTCAGAGACCCCCCCTGATAGGTGCATACCTGTCTATGTGGCCAATCCTCCTCTGAGGGCTATTTAGGGTCTCTCCAGTGGGCTTTTCCTCTGATAACGACTTGCAAGAATTCACCAGAGTTCCTCTGCACCTCTCTCTTTGACTTCTGCCAAGTATCGACTGCTGATGGCTCCAGGATGCCTGCAAAACTGCAACAGAGTAGCAAAAAGACTACCAGCGACATTGTAGCACCTAATCCTGCTGGCTTTCTTGACTGTTTCCTGGTGGTGCATGCTTTGGGGGCTGCCTGCTTTCATCCTGCAATGGAAGCCATGAGGAAATCTCTCATAGGTTGACGGAATCTTCCCCTGCTTCAGCAGGCACCAAACTTCAGCTTCACCGGTACTCTGGGACCCCTCTCATCCTGATGAGCATGGCCCCTGGAACACAGGTGGTGGACCCAAGTGACCCAGACTGTTCAGTGGTCCAACTGTCCAAATTTGGAGGAGGTAAATCCTTGCCTCCCCTCTCCACACATTAATCCTGTGCACCACATGAACTGCAGCTACAAAGGCTAGGCCAAGCCTAGGTCCCCAGCACTCTGTCCTAAGATGCTCAGCTCCTGGAGTTGATCTTCGGTGTCTTGGGACCCTCTTTTGTGGTGTTGAGATGACCACGTGTTCAGACTTCTTGCACCTGTGTTCAAGGACTTCTGCGGGTGCTATCTTCTTGTGCGTGGGCTTTCTATATTTCTGAGGCCCCCCTCTGTCTCCTCTCCCAAGTGACAACATCCTGGTCCTTCCTGGGGCCGGGAAACACCCTTTTTCTTCAACTGTGACTCTTGCAGCTAGCAAGGCTTGTTTGTGGTATTTTGCCAAGGAAACAACTCTGCATCCTCCAGTACTCCATGGGACATCTTCTGTACAAAGGAGAAGTTCCTAGCACCTTTTGTTGTTGCAGAATCTTCAGCTTCTTCCATCCAGAGGCATCCATTTTGCACCTTCATCCAGGGTTTAGTGGGCTCCTGCCCCTCCTGGACACTTTCATGACTCTTGGACTTTGCCCACTTCCTCTGTAGGTCTTCAGGTCTAGGAATCCATCTTCAGTGCTTTGCAGTCTGTTGTGGTCTTTGCAAAATCCTTTGTCACGACTTAGTGTGTTTCTGGTGAAACAGTAGTACTTTACTCCTACTTTCCAGGGTCTTGGGGTGGGGTATCTTGGACACCCTTAGTGCTTTCTTACACTCCCAGTGACTCTCAACACACTACACTAGTCTAGGGGTCCACTCGTGGTTCGCATTCCACTTTCTTAATATATGGTTTGTGTTGGCCCTAGGCCTATTGCATCCTATTTTATTCTACGGTGTTTGCACTACTTTCTGACTGTTTTAATTACCTGATTTTGGTTTGTGTGTATATTTTGTGTATTTTACTTACCTCCTAAGGGAGTATATCCTCTGAGATATTTTTGGCACGTTGTCACTAAAATAAAGTACCTTTATTTTTAGTAACTCTGAGTATTGTCTTTCTTATGATATAGTACCTATATGATATAAGTGGTATAGTAGGAGCTTTGCATGTCTCCTAGTTCAGCCTAGACTGCTCTGTTATAGCTACCTCTATCAGCCTAAGCTGCTAGAACACTACTAATCTACTAATAAGGGATAACTGGACCTGGCACAAGGTGTAAGTACCATTGGTACTCACTAAAAGCCAGGCCAACCTCCTACAGTTATGTGAAAAAGCATAGAAAAGCAACCAACAGCAAAAGGGATGCCCATCTTTTGCATAGTGTCACCCCAGAGTATTACCTGGACTGCTTTTGCTAGCTGTTGAACTCTGTACTTTACTTCTGGGAATCAGTGGTGAAGTGCCTATGCCCCTCATTTCAACATGATTGGTATATCCCAGATTGGTGTATTTACCTTATACATAAGTCCCATGTATATGGTACAATGTGAAGAATGAAATCGCCATTATCAGAATTTAGAGGTTAAATTGTGTACAGAAAGTGTCTAAATATAAGAGATATCCACAGTGGATACATCATCACCCAGGTCTGAAGACTCTTTTAGGTTATCTGGTAAAAATCCTCAGAAAGTCAGTTGTGAAGAACTCCTAGATTGTGGGTGCCATTCCAAGGAACTATAATCAACCTTCTTGTTTTTTCCTTCATCATGAGCACTGTCAAAGATGTTAACATGCATGTGCAAAAACGGAGCTGTACAGTTCAACCCTCACCCTGAGAGATTTAGTAGCGTCTCAATTTCATGCTTGTCATTTAAATATTTTTGGTGTTAGGAACTGTTCCTGCCCAGTGATATTCCTCATTTTTGTGTGAATACAGTGGGTAATTACTCAGTTAATAGAAGTTCTTCAAGGAAGAAATCTAAGTACTTTATCTACAAGGAAGTCATCAGGGGAATGAGTAAGTGATATGGCTCTTAACATGAAGTTGAAATCCGTGTCTCTTCAGAACTGCAGATAAGGGACATAAAATCAATATTAGAAAGCAATCAGAAGAATTTTGGATCTGTTAGAGGCTTGGTTATTGACTCTTTCATTTTTCAGAAAAGAAATATAAGTAACCATAGAAAACTCACCAGAGAAATTTCGATTTGAGAAAGACTTCTTGAGCTTCACACACATAACACAGTCATTAAAACTCGTGCCCTAAGGTAACTATAACTCACGTCCCGCCATGCACAGTTTATTTAAGAATAATTTCGCAACAAATGTTACAGTGATATTATCAATGATGTTATAAAAGATGTCATGATTGCTGTAATTTTGGGGTAATTGGCAGTGCGTGGTGATGGCACGAGTAATAGTTATCCTAGGGCACAAGATACAGTTATTTGAAATAACTATAACTGGTGAGTTTCTAAGGTATTGTACGAGTAAATTCAGAACTTAACTATATAACGTCCCTGTAACTTTGTTTGTTTAAGTGAATTTCTGTTTTCTTAATTCCATTTCCTAACTTCAATGCCCCTGTAACCTTTGTTTTTTTCTATGTGTTTTTAACATAAATTCATTTTCATTACTACATGTTAATCCAACCATGGCCATGCCCTGCCTTAGGCAATGCTTGTTTGAGGTTTGCTGCATGCCTTGTGACCAGCCCCCTATAACCACCCAACCTTGCACTGCTTACACAGCCTCGCTTGGCCTTCAGCCATGCACGGTGGGGATGACCACAGGACCTGGCCTGACACCAGTCCCTGTGGCCATACCCACTAACCACCCAGCCCTGAGAGAGAGTGAGTAAAAGAGTGAGATCACCTTTCAGTAAGTAACTTAAATAGTTATAGTTAAAAATAAACTAAAGCAGGAAATGAACACAGACTCACCTAGACTAGAACTCTTGACGTTTAGGCCCATATTTATACTTCAATTGCGCCAAATCTACATCATTTCTTTTAAGCAAATTCTGCACAAACCTAACTCCATATTTATATTTTGACATTAGACACGTCTAGCGTCCTAATGTAGGAATTATAGGACAATTTTTTGGATGCGTGCACCTACCTTGCATCAATGAGATGTAAGGTAGGCGTTGCCATCTAAAAAATGGTGCCATCCTTATAGCTCCACATTTATCCCCATGCTAAAATGACGCACGGGTGGGAGGAGGGGCTAAATAATATTGCAAAGCTTGCTTTGCACCATTATTTAACGTCTGGGTCAGACTAGGCTTTAGGGGACCTGTGGACCTATTTCCATGGTTAAACACCATGGTATGGGTCTACAGGTGCCCTCCTCAAGGCCCAGGAACACCCCAACCCCCACCAGAGGATGGGGGACCCCATCCCAGCTGAGAAGGGCAATTAAAGGTAAGTATTATATTTTTTAAATGCGATCTAGGACTCTAACTTGGGGCTCCCTGTAGGGAACAGCGTGCAGTTGCCATACCCAGAGACACTTGTCCCCTGTGCTGGCCATTGGGATGGTGGGCATGACTCCTGTCTTTCCTTAAACAGGAGTCAAGTTTTTAGTGGTTGTGCGCCAGGAAATGGTGCTAGTCTGGTTAGAGGCATTTTTTTGCCTCTAACCAAGCTAGCATAATTTTTTTGCGCACAACCCTCTGCTTCCCTATCTCCACTCCCACCCGGGTAGTGTCTTGTTTGAAGATGCTAGCCCAAGTTTAGTGCCGGCTTGCGCCATTCGTTTAATATGGAGCCTGGATGGCAGTGTAGAATGGCGCAAGCCGGCGATATACTTTTTGCCACAAAACTGTGTTTGTGCAGTTTTGCGCCAAAAAGTATAAATCTGGGCCTTAGTGTGCATGTCTGAGACCATAACCACTAGGCCAGAGGTGACTCATTAGTGTTCAGCTTCCAGACTTAGCTATGAAATTCAACCCACAGATTTTGAGGGGAAAAAGATTTCAGTGTTCCATCACTAGGAATGTTTAACCCTTTCGTTACCAGGCCTTTTCCCCTCATGTGCTGGGGCAGTTCACGCTTAGGCCCTCATAACGTTTTGTCTACATAAGCTTCCCACGCCAAATTAGCGTCCTTTTTTTTCCAACATCCTAGGGATTCTAGAGGTACCCAGAGTTTGAGGGTTTTCCAGGAGGACACCAAGAAAGTAGCAAGAATACAGCAAAATTTTAGTTTTAAAAAAAAATAGGCTGCAGAAGAGGGCTTGTGTTCTTTTCCTTGAAAATGGCATCAACAAAGGGTTTGCTGGGCTAAAATCTCCATCTTTCCAGCTTTCAGTAATAGGCACACTTGAATCAGAAAACCACATTTTTCAACACAATTATGCCATTTTACTGGGACATACCCAATTTTTACTATTTTTTGTGCTTTTAGTCTCCTTCCAGTTAGTGACAGAAATGGGTGTGAAACCAATGCTGGATCCTTGACAGCTAATTATTTTTTAATAGTAGACAAAATTCTGAATTCAGCAAGGGTTCATTTGTGAAGATCCTACAAGGTTTTCCTACAGAAAATAACAGCTGAAAAGAAACAATTGAAAATGAGGTTTACTTTGTAAAGTTTTCCTACAATGTCAGATTTTCAAAAGCAATATACCGTCACATCTGTTGGACTCTTCTGGGGTGGGGATATATGGGGCTTGTAGGTTCATCAAGAACCCTAGGCACCCAGAGCCAATAAAGGAGCTGCACTTTGAAACGGGTTTTCATTGCATACCGGGTACACAGCAATTCATTTGGTGACATATAAAGAGTGAGAAATAGGTACCAAGAAAAACTACATGTTTCCAAAATGGGCAATGCAATGTTGAGAAGCAGTGGTTATTTGCATATCTTTGAATTCCGGGGTCCCCATACTAGCCTGTGAATTACAGGGTATTTCTCAAATAGATGTCTTTTTTACACACTGTATTACATTTGGAAGGAAAAAATGTAGAGAAGGACAAGTGGCAATTACATTTGTTCTGCTATTCTGGGTTTCCCCAAGTCTCCCGATAGAAATGGTACCTCACTTGTGTGGGTAGGCTTAATGCCCACAACAGGAAACGCAACATGGACACATCACAATTTTACATTGAAATCGTACTTGTTTTTTGCAAAGTGCCTAGCTGTGGATTTTGGCCTCTACCTCAGCCAGCACCTTGGGAAACCTAGCCAACCTAAACGTTTTTGAAAACTAGACAGCTAGGTAAATTCAGAATTGGGTAACTTGTGGGGTTGTCACCAGATTCTGTTACCCAAAATCCTTTGCAAACCTCAAGATTTGGCAAAATAAACACTTTTTCCTCACATTTCGGTGATGGAATGTTCTGGAATCTAAGAGGAGCCACAAATTTCCCTCTACCCAGCATTCCCCCAAATCTCCCAATAAAAATGGTACCTCACTTGTTTGGGTAGGCGTAGCACCCGCAACAGGAAATGCCCCAAAACACAACATGGAAACATCACCTTTTCCCAAAGAAAACAAATCTCTTTTTTGCAAAGTGCCTTGCTGTGGATTTTGGCCTCTAGCTCAGCCGACACCTTGGAAAACCTAGCAAACATGGCCATTTCTGAAAACTAGACACCTAGGGGATCCCAGGATGGGATAACTTGTGGTGCTCTCACCAGGTTCTGTTACCCAGAATCCTTTGCAAACCTCAAATTTGGCAAATAAAACACTTTTTCATCACATTTCAGTGCTGGAAAGTTCTGGAATCTGAGGGAAGCCACAAACTTTCCTCTACCCAACGTACCCCCAGGTCTCCTGATAAAAATGGTACCTCACTTGTGTGGGTAGGCCTGGTGCCCACCACAGGAAATGCCCCAAAACACTATGTGGACACATCAAAATTATCAAATTCAAAACTGCCTATTTTTGTGGGGTGGCCACCTGCGTCTTTGGTCCTGGTCTCAGACGCCATCTAGGGAAACCTGCCAAACCGAAACATTTCTGAAAACTAAACACCTGAGGGAGTCCAGGGAGGTGTGACTTGTATGGATCTCCCAGTGTCACATTTCTCACACATTTGTGTGAGGGATCAGAGCACCAGCACACATTTCCTATGACTCAACATTCCCCTCAGTCTACTGGTAAAAATGGTACCTCACTTGTATAGGTGGGCCACATGCCTGTGACAGGGAAGAGCCCAAACCATGCCAAAATGAGGGGGAACCAAAGAGGGTCCGAAGGGGCAGTTTGAGAAAAAACATTTTTAGGCTGACAAGTGTGGCAGAATTTTTATCGGTATAGATGGGACAATGCTGGGTGGTAGGAATTTTGTGGATCCCTCTAGATTCCAGAAGGTTCCATCACAAAAATGTGGGAAAAATGTGTGATTTCAAGCAAAGTTCGATGTTTGCAGAGTCTCGTGGGTAAGAAAATGGTGCGGGGTGCATGTGAAGCACACCACCCTGGACTCACCCAGATGTTTAGTTTTTAGATGTGTCTAGGTCTCGCAGAGTTTTCTACATGGCAGCGTCCCAAAGTCCAAAAAATTGTAGCCCTCACCATTCCAAGTGGGACGATTTTGAGAATTAGACAAGCTCTCATGGCACAAATGTAAAACCAAAACCCAAAATATACAAATGCCCTCTTGCTTGCCCTGGGATAAGATGTTTTAGTGTACAGGGGATAGCTGAAAGACTGTTACCCCCTTCAGTTGAGGTGGGGGCATAACCATGCCCATGCTGGTCGGTAGCCACCACCCCAGAATGTTTTTTTTTTTTAATTCCCTGGCATCTAGTAGGCTTTCTGCCCCTCCCCTGGGAGTCAATTGGGGGTAATTGCCCCATCTGCCCACCGGTGGGCAGAACAACTTTGTCCCCATTTATTTGGGTTGGGGATATGGCCATACCCCACTCTCTTTTTTGGAGAAAAAAGTCTTCTCTGGTCTCTTTCTGTAGGCTTTCTTCTTCCCGGGGGGGCAGATGGACCTTACAAAAATAGGCTGAACTGCCCCTAAGGGGGGCAGAAAAGGCCAACAATAATGTGACCCCATGGGGAGTGACCCTTGTTGAAGGGGCTGCCACCCCAAACAAAACACCCACACACACACCAATACCTGGTGCTTAAGTGGCCTACGTAAGGCAGAAATGGCCTAAAATAAATTTTCCCCCGAGGGGAACGACTCTTGCCTAAGGGGTCGCATCAAAATGTAAAAAAATGTAAAAATAAAAAATCGCTGGTGCCTAGTGGTTTCTGCCCTTAAAAATTGTTTGATCTGCCACACAAAAAATAAATCCCTTCTGTCTAGTGGCTTCTGCCGCCTTTGGAAAAATTGGCCGATCTGCCCTCAAGGGGGCAGAATTGGCCTAAAATAAATTTGCCCCCCAGACGAGAGACCCTTGCCTAAGGGGTCGCTCCCCTTGTGTGAAATTGTAAAAAAAAAAATCCCTGGTGCCTAGTGGTTTCTGACCCCCTTGGGGCAGATGGGCCTAATTAAAATAGGCCAAGCTGCCCCCAACGGGGGCAAAAATGGCCTAAAATAAATGTGGTTATGTCCGTGGTGCCTCAGTACTACGCCACCAGACATAACCATTATGTCCTTGGCGCCAAAGTGGTTAACAATGAAAACAATAGAAAATAAACAAACACACTGCCAAACGCGACACTAGGGTTTAAACCTTCAGCCTACTGAGTGACACACAAGACCTTGACTATTGGGCCAGAAGTGAATCTGTTCTGCTCTGCATCCAAATGTAACTATAGCGTTGTTAATAAACATCGTGCTAGTCTGACTCTCTGAATTCATCGTATGGAGAGACCATCGTAATCAAAACCTCTTTCTCACTCTCTTCCGTCCCATTATGGGATGAAAGAGAAAGAAAGAGAGTAACAGGACAGCGGGGGGAACCTCAAAGCCCCAGTGGTCCTAGCTGGCTTCATGCATCCAGCAGGTGCTGGCTTTGCTCCCAGAAGTAGGAATCTGCTTTAAATAGCAGCTTCCTGCTTGTGGGAGCAATGTTTTCATCTGTTTCCCTGCACATGTATTTGCTTTCAAGGATATGGTTGAAAAGTTCACTTTCAGCAAGTGAGAGCTGTTTGACAGCTCTTACTTGCAGAAAGTGAAGTGTTTGCTCTGACTTGGCAGGAGCTGTCAAACCCTCTACCAAGTCAGAGAAAACAGCTATGTCCCAGGGGTGGGCACTCGTTGACGTAGCAGAAGCCGACCCTGAGGGTGGTGGTCCCCAGGGCCATCTCTGGCTCCAATTAATCAATTGGCCACAGGAAAGTGGTGGTCCCTAGAGCTGGCGGGTGTCCCTCCATGTAATTTGTTATTAGCCCTGGGGAGGTGGTAGCCCCTGGGGCTGCGGGGGGCTGGGCACCCCTGCATTTTATTTGTTATTAGCCCCAGGGAGGTGGCCATCCCTGAGGCTGAGGGGCTGCATTATCCCCTGCATTGTATTTCATTGAAGCCTAAGGGAGATGGCAGTCCCAGGGGCTGCAGGGGGTGCACCTCCCCCTGTACTCATACTTTCAATGCCCCAGGAAGGTGGCAGTCCCTGGGGCTTTTGGACAGCCGCAATTCCCCCACATTATGTTAGATTAAAGTTCTGTGGAGGTGGTGGTCCCAGGGGTTTTGAAGTGGGCACACAGCTCCCAGGCATTAAATTTGATTTTAGCCCCAGGGGGTGGTGGTCCCTGGGTCTGCAGGCAGGGCACACAGCCCCCTCACACGATCATATTAAAGCCCCAGGGAGGTGGGGATTTCCTGGGGCTGCTGGGGGCCCGGCAATCCCCCCCCACACACCTCTATTTTCACTTAGAATAGCTTAGTCTATGTTTTTTTATCATTTTTAAAAAATATCAGTAGGAGTCACTAAAAATACATTTTGTTCCTGTGCTCTAACTGCTGATTTTTTATACAGATGTTCATTGAATGTTTTTATCACTATTTATTTCCGCTGTTTTTCCATGTGCACTGTTTCATTTCACAGAAGAATGTTTTTCATCTTCTTTTTGTTACAGGTCCTTTTATCAGTTTATGTTTATAAAGGAAAGTTCTCTAGTAATGAGATATAACATGAAGGATATGAAAGTCTATGTTTTCCTGTACTGAGGACATGTGACTTTCGGTTGGCTCTCAGGGAGGTAACAAATATGACAATCCGGTATTACTTTCAATGTGGCTTGTTTACACATGACATGTTATTGTAAGGTTAAAGTGTGTGGTGTAAGTGCCTGCTAATTCAGCATCTGCCCCTGTAAATCTAATACTAAAGATTGCTTTTGCCATTGTGAGCACACTGCATTACTTCAGAGATCACTTTCCTCAAACCCTGCCTATGTGTCCTTCTCTCCTGAACCAGTGGCTACATATCAGTAAACTCACATTACTTGCTTAGTATAACTAGGAGGTAAGACTTTGGCCCTCATTACAACCCTGGCAGTGAAGTCCGCTGACCGCCGTGCTGACGGCCGCCAACATACCGTGCCCATGGCGGAAATCCGCTACAAGTATTAAGACCTACACTTAGAAATCCTCCACAATACAGACACCCACACAAGTCCGCCACACCAAAGGTCAGTGATAAACTGGAGATAGCAAAACCCACACCGTTAAGCCAACAGGAATACGCCCACACTATCACAACCCACGAATCAACGCGGCGGTCATTTAACCGCGGTAATCCATTGGCGGTCCACACCGCCGCGCTCAAAAAACACACACACTTACAAAACACAACCACATTGGACAATTCAAAATACACACACCTGATACACACACACACACCACACCCACACACTCACACCACTATAAAACACATACCTACACTACCCACAACCACTTACAATGACATTTGTGGAAGAAGTAGAGAGACAGAAAAGATACGACAACACCAGCATCCAGAGGCACACAACACCATCACTCATACACCATCCACGCATATCAAAGAACACATCTCAACACATCACCCCACACATCACATCAACCATCTCCTCACACATCACCCTCTCCACATCATGGCACCTCAAAGACACCCCAGGTTTTCTGAGGAGGAGCTCAGGGTCATGGTGGAGGAAATCATCCAGGTAGAGCCACAGCTATTTGGATCACAGGTGCAGCAGACCTCCATTGCAAGGTAGATGGAGCTATGGCGGAGAATTGTCGAAAGGGTCAACGCAGTGGGACAGCATCCAAGAACATGGGATGACATCAGGAAGAGGTGGAACCACCTATGGGGAAAAGTACGTTCCGTGGTATCCAGACACCAGGTAGCTGTACAGAGGACTGGCGGTGGACCCCCACCTCCTCCCCCACAACTAACAACATGGGAGGAGCAAGTCTTGGCAATAATGCATCCTGAGGGCCTCGCAGGAGTAGCAGGAGGACTGGACTCTGGTAAGTCATAACTTTACTATTATATCACCCCCACCCTACCTGCATGCCATCACAAACTTCTACCCCTACCCTAACACCCATCACCCCAATACCTCACAGATACCCCAGTATCACAACTCACACATCCCAATACCAAGCCCTGCATGTGACAACAATGCATGGACACCCATCACAGAACTGCATGGAAACCCATCACCACAGCATGTCCAGTAGAGAGACTCAGCAAGGGCACACCATCACCACTCACACAAGGGCCAAGGAGATAATGCAAGCACAGGAGTAGAGGGAAACTCACCCATTGCACAAGATGGCACACACAGATACAATAACTATACATTTATATCCCAACAGGACCACTACCCAACGTCACCAGACAGGAGGTGCCAGCCATATCCAGTCCCCCCATAGAAGAGGCCCACAGTGACGACAGCAGCTCTGCACGCCTGGATCAAGATGACCAGCCCGGCCCATCAGGGACCTCTGGGCAGTCGGTTCCCCCGCCACAGTCACAAACCACCACTGAACCTCCCCCCTCAGGAAACACCACCACAGCACCCACCCAGCGGGCCCATGCCACTGTCCCCAGGACACATCAATCAGCAGTGTGTCCACCACTACAGGGACCCCAGGACACCCCACTAACCCAGGACGATCAGGGACCTGGGGTCAGTGGCAGTGGGCACACGGTTCAGGGGACAGAGGCACAGGACAACAGGAAAGCTGGGAGGGCTGCTGTGCGACAGGGGGAGGACAGGCCCAGGGAACCCACTCTCCAACATCATGGGAGCATACCAGCATTCCCGAGAGACCATGGGCACGGTACTGGTCAAGTTGCAGGAGACCCAGCGGCTGCAGGAGGAACAGTACCTGGGGATCAGGGAGGACTTGAAGTCCATTAACACCACCCTAGTCACCATTGCAGGGGTGCTGGCAGACATGGCCAACACCATAAGGGAGAAAGTGGCATACCACCACGCCACTAACACCAGCCTGAATGAAGAACAGCTCTCCATGTCCGCCGGTGCTAGTGTACAGGAGGTCCCGCCACAGGACCAACAGGTCACCAGCACCCCACCCTCGGCAGAAGGAGAACCACTTCGCAAACGGTCCCTGAGATCCAGCCACAAGACAGAGAACATTGCCAAGACCCCCTCCAGGAAATAAGACTCTCCTGATTGTCACCCTTCTGTCCCACTATGTCACCGTGACCACCTTGAACTGACATTGCTCCACTTCCTATGCCCCATTGGACAATGCACCTGTGATACAAAGAGACTGGACTCTACCATGGATATTCCTCCACCATCACCCCAGCCCATTGCACATCCCCCTCCACTTATTAGCACTTAAATAAACACCCTTGAATCACAAAACAATCTGGAGTCAGTCTGTACTTTTACAAATGTATTATTACAACCTCTTTGACAAATAGCATTGTAAATGTTCACTTGCACATACCAAAGTATGACAGTTGTTGGACAGCAGTGAACATAGAAGAAGGCAGAATATGGTACCCAAATCTGTGAAAAGGAAAGCCAAAGTGAACTGTCAGGGTCCATACACAGAGGTAATAAGGCAGACTTATACAATGTCCTACAGTAGTCTGATATGAGATGAGCAGTGCCAGTCTCTTACACGCGTCTCACTGGATGTACTGCATGATGATGTTGTTTCTGTAGTCAATATCTTCTTCTTCTGACTCCTCTTCCTCACTGTCCACAGGCTCCACAGCCGCCACAAGACCAACATCAGGCCCATCCTCCTGCAGAAGAGGCACCTGGCGTCGCAAAGCCAAGTTGTGCAATATACAGCATGCCACGATGATCAGGCACACCTTTGGTGAGTAGTATAGGGAGCCACCTGTTAGATGGAGGCACGGGAATCTGGCCTTCAGGAGGCCGAGAGTCCACTCAACAATCCTCCTAGTTCGCCCATGTGCCTCATTGTAGCATTTATCTGCCCTTGTCCTGGCATTCCTCACTGGGGTCATTAGCCGTAAGGGGTTGGGGAAACCAGAGTCACCTGCAAATGTCGAGGGATATCTGTTAGACATACACCAACCCTTAGGGACTAGCCCATACCCAGACACCTATTCATTCTGTGTGGGGACCTTGATCTCACCTATTAGCCACACACGGTGCCTCTGGAGTTGCCCCATCGCATGAGGGATGCTGCTATTCCTCAAAATGTAAGCGTCATGCACAGAGCCAGGATACTTGGCATTCACATGAGAGATGTACTGGTCTGCCAAACACACCATCTGCACATTCATTGAATGGCAGCTTTTATGATTTCTGTACATCTGTTCATTCCTGCGGGGGGGGGGAAATGCCACATGTGTACCATCAATGGCACCAATGATGTTGGGGATATGTCCCAGGGCATAGAAGTCAGCTTTCACTGTGGGCAAATCCTCCACCTGGGGAAAAACGATGTAGCTGCGCATGTGTTTCAGCAGGGCAGATAACACTCTGGACAACACGTTAGAGAACATTGGCTGTGACATCCCTGATGCCATGGCCACTGTTGTTTAAAAGGAACTACTGGCCAGCAAATGGACCACTGACAGGACCTGCACTAGAGGGGGGATACCTGTGGGATGGCGGATAGCTGACATCAGGTCTGGCTCCAATTGGGCACACAGTTCGTGGATTGTGGCACAATCAAGTCTGTAGGTGATAATGATGTGTCTGCCTTCCATTGTTGACAGGTCCGTCCGGGGTCTGTACACTGGAGGATGACGCCATCCCATCATCTTCCCCAGCGGATGTGCCCTATGGAGGAGAATGGTGAACAGAGGGTCATGTACCACATAGGTTACACAATGGTTTTTGCACTAATGTGATTTAAATGGTGTGTGGCGTTGTCTGTCTCTATTCCTGCCCAAATGTGCTGTGACGCAGTTAGGTGCCCTGCCATGTGTTACCCTGAAATGGCGGCTGCCTGACCTGTAAGGAGGGACAAGGGGAAATGAGGTGACTGCGCTGGCGTTATGGAGTGTCGCGGTAGGCAGTCGAAGACCGCTGCGCAATTCATCATTGGTTATCATTGGGCCCTATGGGTTCTAGGAGCCAATGACAATATACGCTGGCGGTGACGGTACGCACCGCCATGAACGTGACCACCATTTTCTATCTATTCACTCACTTGATACCTGACCTTCAACAGGAGAGGACCTACACTGCAAGTGCTGCTGTGACCTCAGTCTGGAAGCGACAATGGGTCGAGTGCCTGGGAAAAGGGCCCCTGCCTTCACTTCAGAGGAGTTGGATAAACTAGTGGATGGGGTCCTCCCCAAGTACACGCTACTCATTGGTCCTCCAGACAAACAGGTGAGTAAACTGTGAGCATGATGCATGAGACATGAATATATGGAGTGGTGTGGATGGAAGATACATGTTTGGGGGTGGGGTGAGGCCTGCATGTTAGGATGGTGAGTGTATGTGTATCAGGGCATGGGTGGAAACTGGTGGCCAATGAGTATGAAGAACCTGACGGGGGAGTAAGTTCCTTTCTTACTTTACCTTTCCTCTAGGTCAGCGCCCACCAGAAGAAGGGTATTTGGTGTGCCATCGCCAAGGAAGTGCAGATCCTGGGGGTCTATCATAGATGGAGCACCCACTGCCGCAAGAGATGGGAGGAATTGCGCCACTGGAGCAAGAAGACAGCGGAGGCCCAGCTGGGGATGGCCTCCCAATGTGGAAGGGGTGCCTGTCGCACCATGACCCCCCTGATGTTCCAGATCCTGGCGGTGGTATATCCGAAGTTGGATGGGCGCTTGAGGGCATCAAAGCAGCCACAAGGGGGTGAGTTCAGTCTCAGTCAGCTGACTCTGCGCGCTTTACGAGGTGTCTGGGTGGGGGATGTGGGCTGCGGGTTCACCTAGGCCAGGGTGAATTTGCTAGGGTAGGTCCATTGTTAGGCAGGCTCTGTGGCAGTCCAACCCCAATAGTGGTAGTGGCCATCCACAAGCAGTCAGGCTTCTGTGGGCTCCAGGTGTGCAGCAAACGGGGTTAGGCATAGTCCCCTATGGGCAGGTGATTTTACAAAGAACTGTTAGTACATGGCCTAGTGTGTTGTGTCCGCCAACAGTAGTGGTGTTGCTGGCATTGACCATGTGTCTCCTCTGTCTTTCCCCTTCTTTTTGTTTTGTCACTATGGCCTTGTGTGCACTAGCATCATCTGGTGGAGAAGCAGTGGCACCAGAGCAGGAGGTAGCTGCAACCTACAAGGCCCAGGAGGGTGAATGTACGGAGTCTGAAGGCACCAGTGGGATGGAGGGCGAGGGGAGCTCCACGACGCGCACAGGAGGCGATACCAGTGACAGCGACTACTCCTCCGATGGGAGCTCCCTTGCGGTGGTGGGTACCTCTGTGCCCACCGCGACAACAGATACAGCTGCCACCCCCCTACCAGCACCACCGTCCCAGCAGCCCCTCAGCGTGATTCCCGTGCCCGTTCACCCAGGAGGGTGGGCATCTCCTTCGCCCCAGGCACCTCAGGCCCTTCCCCAGTCAGCCCTTCTGCCCTCAGTGAGGAGGCTATGGACCTCCTGAGGTCCCTCACTGTTGGGCAGTCAACCATTTTGAATGCCATCCAGGGTGTCGAGAGACATTTGCAGCAAACAAATGCATACCTGGAGGGCATTCATTCTGGCGTGGCGGCCCAACAAAGAGCATTTCAGGCGCTGGCCTCAGCACTGATGGCAGCCATTGTCCCTGTGTCCAGCCTCCCCCTCCAACATACACTACCCAGACCCAATCCCCTCTACCTCTGCCTATCCCAAGCACACCACCAGACCAGCATGCAAACACATCAACACACAAAAGTGGCTCAGGCAAACATAAGCACCACACATCCCACAGCACTCACACAAGCACCATACCCATGCAGACGCACCAACATCCACTGCCTCCACTGTGTCCCCCTCCTCCACGTCCTACAACTCCCTCACAGTCTCGTCTCCACTCACACCTGCATGCACTACATCCTCAGCTACTACCTCCATCACCAGCATGCCCATCACCACACACCTCTCATGTGCAATCACCACCCCCACTACCATTCACACATCCCCTGTGTCCTCTCTCAGTGTGTGTGAGAAAGTAGCCTCTTTCTAGCCTTGTTACCCCCACTTTGGGCCTGTTTGTGAGTGTATGTCAGGGTGTTTTCACTGTCTCACTGGTATCCTGCTTGCCAGGGCCCAGTGCTCATAGTGAAAACCCTATGTTTTCAGTATGTTTGTTATGTGTCACTTGGACCCTGCTAGTCAGGACGCCAGTGCTCATAAGGTTGTGGCCTATATGTATGTGTTCCCTGTGTGGTGCCTAACTGTCTCACTGAGGCTCTGCTAACCAGAACCTCAGTGGTTATGCTCTCTCATTTCTTTCAAATTGTCACTGACAGGCTAGTGACCAATTTTACCAATTTACATTGGCTTACTGGAACACCCTTATAATTCCCTAGTATATGGTACTGAGGTACCCAGGGTATTGGGGTTCCAGGAGATCCCTATGGGCTGCAGCATTTCTTTTGCCACCCATAGGGAGCTCTGACAAATCTTACACAGGCCTGCCACTGCAGCCTGAGTGAAATAACGTCCACGTTATTTCACAGCCATTTTTCACTGCACTTAAGTAACTTATAAGTCACCTATATGTCTAACCTTTACCTAGTAAAGGTTGGGTGCTAAGTTACTTAGTGTGAGGGCACCCTGGCACTAGCCAAGGTGCCCCCACATTGTTCAGGGCCAATTCCCTGGACTTTGTGAGTGCGGGGACACCATTACACGCGTGCACTACATATAGGTCACTACCTATATGTAGCTTCACAATGGTAACTCCGAATATGGTCATGTAATATGTCTATGATCATGGAATTGCCCCCTCTATACCATCCTGGCATAGTTGGCACAATCCCATGATCCCAGTGGTCTGTAGCACAGACCCTGGTACTGCCAAACTGCTTTTCCCGGGGTTTCACTGCAGCTGCTGCTGCTGCCAACCCCTCAGACAGGCAGCTGCCCTCCTGGGGTCCAGCCAGGCCTGGCCCAGGATGGCAGAACAAAGGACTTCCTCTGAGAGAGGGTGTGACACCCTCTCCCTTTGGAAAATGGTGTGAAGGCAGGGGAGGAGTAGCCTCCCCCAGCCTCTGGAAATGCTTTCTTGGGCACAGATATGCCCAATTCTGCATAAGCCAGTCTACACCGGTTCAGGGGACCCCTTAGCCCTGCTCTGGTGCGAAACTGGACAAAGGAAAGGGGAGTGACCACTCCCCTGACCTGCACCTCCCCTGGGAGGTGCCCAGAGCTCCTCCAGTGTGCTCCAGACCTCTGCCATCTTGGAAACAGAGGTGCTGCTGGCACACTGGACTGCTCTGAGTGGCCAGTGCCACCAGGTGACGTCAGAGACTCCTTGTGATACGCTCCTTCGGGTGTTGCTAGCCTATCCTCTCTCCTAGGTAGCCAAACCCTCTTTTCTGGCTATTTAGGGTCTCTGTCTCTTGGGATTCCTTAGATAACGAATGCTAGAGCTCATCCGAGTTCCTCTGCATCTCTCTCTTCACCTTCTGCCAAGGAATCGACTGCTGACCGCGCTGGAAGCCTGCAAAACTGCAACATAGTAGCAAAGACGACTACTGCAACTCTGTAACGCTGATCCTGCCGCCTTCTCGACTGTTTTCCTGGTGGTGCATGCTGTGGGGGTAGTCTGCCTCCTCTCTGCACTAGAAGCCCCGAAGAAATCTCCCGTGGGTCGACGGAATCGTCCCCCTGCAACCGCAGGCACCAAAAAGCTGCATTACCTGTCCCTTGGGTCTCCTCTCAGAACGACGAGCGAGGTCCCTCAAATCCAGCAACTCTGTCCAAGTGACTCCCACAGTCCAGTGACTCTTCAGTCCAAGTTTGGTGGAGGTAAGTCCTTGCCTCACCTCGCTAGACTGCATTGCTGGGAACCGCGACTTTTGCAGCTACTCCGGCCCCTGTAAACTTCTGGCGGAAATCCTTCATGCAGAGCCAAGCCTGGGTTCACGGCACTCTAACCCGCATTGCACGACTTTCTAAGTTGGTCTCCGGCGATGTGGGACTCCTTTGTGTAACTTCGGGTGAGCACCGTTTCATGCATCCTCGTAGTGCCTGTTTCTGGCACTTCTCCGGATGCTACCTGCTGTTAAGAGGACTCCTTGTCTTGCTCGACGTCCCCTCTACCTCCTGGTCCAATTTGCGACCTCCTGGTCCCTCCTGGGCCGCAGCAGCATCCAAAAATGCTAACCGCACGATTTGCAGCTAGCAAGGCTTGTTGGCGTTCTTTCGGCAGGAAAACACTTCTGCACGACTCTACAAGGCGAGACGGATCTGTCCTCCAAAGGGAAAGTCTCTAGCCTTTTGCGTTCCTGCAGAAACCGCAACTTCTTCAGTCCAGTCGAAGCTTCTTTGCACCCGCAGCTGGCATTTCCTGGGCATCTGCCCATCTCCGACTTGCTTGTGACTTTTGGACTTGGTCCCCTTGTTCCACAGGTACCCCAGATTGGAAATCCAGCGTTGTTGCATTGTTGGTTTGTGTCTTTCCTGCCTTATTCCCCTATCACGACTTCTTTGTCCTTTGGGGAACTTTAGTGCACTTTGCACTCACTTTTCAGGGTCTTGAGGTGGGCTATTTTTCTAACCCTCACTATTTTCTAATAGTCCCAGCGACCCTCTACAAGGTCACATAGGTTTGGGGTCCATTCGTGGTTCGCATTCCACTTTTGGAGTATATGGTTTGTGTTGTCCCTATCCCTATGTGTCCCCATTGCATCCTATTGTAACTATACATTGTTTGCACTGTTTTCTAAGACTATACTGCATATTTCTGGTATTGTGTATATATATCTTGTGTATATTTCCTATCCTCTCACTGAGGGTACACTCTGAGATACTTTGGCATATTGTCATAAAAATAAAGTACCTTTATTTTTAGTATAACTGTGTATTGTGTTTTCTTATGATATTGTGCATATGACACTAAGTGGTACTGTAGTAGCCTCACACGTCTCCTAGTTCAGCCTAAGCTGCTCTGCTAAGCTACCATTATCTATCAGCCTAAGCTGCTAGACACCCTATACACTAATAAGGGATAACTGGGCCTGGTGCAAGGTGCAAGTACCCCTAGGTACTCACTACAAGCCAGTCCAGCCTCCTACATTTGTTGTGCAGCGGTGGGATAAGTGCTTTGAGACTACTTACCACTCTTGTCATTGTACTTTTCATAAGAGAAAAATATACAAAACAAGTTCAGTGTATATACACATTGCCAAAAAGATTTGCATTTCCTCTTTTCACTCTTTTCTAAGTGCTGAAAAGTACTTCTAACTTTCTAAAAAGTTCTAAAAAGTTTTTAAAGTTTTTTTCTCTGTCTTTCTAAAAGCTCTGACAAACTTTTTTCTCTTTTTCTATCACTTTAACTCTCTCTAAAAAAATGTCTGGCACAGGCCAAAATGTTGATCTGTCCAAACTTGCATATGACCACCTTAGCTGGAAAGGAGCAAGGAGTCTCTGTGTAGAGAGAGGTTTGAGTGTAGGGAAGAATCCTTCCTTGGAATTGTTACTTAACATGCTTAGAGAACAAGATAAGGCAAGAAGTGGCCCATCTGTTGAAAAAGTAGCTAATGGTTCCCCATCTGATCCAGGGACTCCCCCAGGAAAAGATTCAGGAAAGAAACTTCCTAGCCTGCCCATTACTAGACAGTCTAGCATAGTTGGTAATGATGTGAAGTCACACCATACAAATAGTGTTGTCTCACATCATAGCAAAAGCATTTATTCTCACCACAGTGGTACTGATGTTTCTGTTAGCCAAGCTGTTAGGGTGCCCTCTGTAAGGGACAGGTCTCCTTCTGTCCATTCTCACCATACTTCTGTTTCAAGGCATGTCCCTCCCACCCACCCTGATGACAGATTGTTAGAAAGGGAGCTCAATAGATTGAGAGTGGAACAAACCAGACTGAAGCTCAAGAAGCAACAGCTGGATTTGGATAGACAGACTTTAGAAGTAGAGAAGGAGAGACAGAAACTGGGTTTAGAAACCCATGGCGGCAGCAGCAGTATTCCCCATAGTCATCCTGCAAAAGAGCATGATTCCAGGAATCTGCATAAGATAGTTCCCCCTTATAAGGAGGGGATGACATTAACAAGTGGTTTGCTGCACTTGAGAGGGCCTGTGCTGTACAGGATGTCCCTCAAAGGCAGTGGGCTGCTATCCTATGGCTATCATTTAGTGGAAAAGGTAGGGATGGGCTCCCTACTGTAAAGGAAAATGAAGCTAATGATTACAAAGTTCTTAAGAATGCACTCCTGGATGGTTATGGCTTAACCACTGAACAATACAGGATAAAGTTCAGAGAGACCAAAAAGGAGTCTTCACAAGACTGGGTTGATTTCATTGACCATTCAGTGAAGGCCTTGGAGGGGTGGTTACATGGCAGTAAAGTTACTGATTATGACAGCCTGTATAACTTGATCCTGAGAGAGCATATTCTTAATAATTGTGTGTCTGATTTGTTGCACCAGTACCTGGTAGACTCTGATCTGACCTCTCCCCAAGAATTGGGAAAGAAGGCAGACAAATGGGTCAGAACAAGGGTGAACAGAAAAGTTCATACAGGGGGTGACAAAGATGGCAATAAGAAGAAAGATGGTGAAAAATCTCAAGATAAGCATGGGGATAAGGGTAAAACCAAAGATCCCACTTCAAATCTTAAACACTCTTCAGAGGGTGGGGATAAAACTAATTCTTCCTCTTCTTCTCAACCTGCACACATTAAAAAGCCTTGGTGCTTTGTGTGTAAAAACAGAGGCCATAGGCCAGGGGATAAGTCCTGTCCAGGTAAACCCCCTGAGCCTACCACCACTAATACATCAAGCTCTAGTGCCCCTAGCAGTAGTGGTACTAGTGGTGGGACTGCTGGCAACAGTCAAGCAAAGGGTGTAGTTGGGTTCACTTATGGGTCCATCATAGAAACTGGGGTAGTCAGTCCCAAAACAGTTTCTGTCACACCCAGTGGCATTGGCCTTGCCACACTGGCTGCTTGTCCCCTTACAATGGATAAGTACAAAAAGACAGTTTCAATAAATGGTGTTGAGGCCTTGGCCTACAGGGACACAGGTGCCAGTATCACTTTGGTGACTGAAAACCGAGTGCCTCCTCAACAACACATCATTGGACAACAGTATAAGATTATTGATGTCCATAACTCCACTAAGGGGGTCATTCTGACGGGTCACCGACCACGGGAGCACCGCCAACAGGCTGGCGGTGCTCCGTCGAGCATTCTGACCGCGGCGGTTCAGCCGCGGTCAGAAACGGAAAGTCGGCGGTCTCCCGCCGACTTTCCGCTGCTCGGGAGAATCCTCCATGGTGGCGGAGCGCGCTCCGCCGCCATGGGGATTCTGACACCCCCTACCGCCATCCTGTTCATGGCGGGTCTCCCGCCAGGAACAGGATGGCGGTAGGGGGTGCCGCGGGGCCCCTGGGGGCCCCTGCAGTGCCCATGCCAATGGCATGGGCACTGCAGGGGCCCCCGTAAGAGGGCCCCACCAAGTATTTCAGTGTCTGCTTTGCAGACACTGAAATACGCGACGGGTGCAACAGCACCCGTCGCACCTTCCCACTACGCCGGCTCCATTCGGAGCCGGTGTCCTCGTGGGGAGGTAGATTTGCCCTGGGCTGGCGGGCGGCCTTTTGGCGGCCGCCCGCCAGCCCAGGGCAAATCTCAAAATACCCTCAGCGGTCTTGCGACCGCGGAGCAGTATTTTGTCGGGGGAAGACTGGCGGGCGGCCTCCGCCGCCCGCCAGTCTCAGAATCACCCTCTAAGTTTCTTCCCTTAGCTATAATTCAGTTTAGTTGGGGTGGAGTTACTGGCCCTTAACAGGTGGTGGTATCACCTAGCTTACCTGTAGACTGTCTCTTAGGTAATGACCTAGAGGCCTCAGGTTGGGCTGATGTAGAGTTTTATGCCCATGCAGCCATGCTGGGCATCCCAGAGGAAATGTTCCCTCTCATTTCTACTGAAATGAAAAAGCAAAGGAGAGAAGGCCTGAAAACTCAGGATCCCTCTCCATCAACAGGTAAAAAGGGTATCACAGTATCCCCTAACCACCCTGCCATTCAGGATACCATTCCTGTGGTGGGAGAAACCTCTCCTGGGGTGGCACCTGTTCCAAGGGAAGCATCAGCTGGCAAAGCTGTACTCCCTGAGGTAAAAGTACCTCTCTGTGGGATAACTAACATTGGTGACAAAAAGAGCACCATTTTAGTTAACATGGAGCATCCTTCCAACCCTCCCAGAGATACTTTAATGCAGAAACTCTGCACTGCCTCACATCACTTAGGACAGCATCCCTGCCCTAGTGTGGAGCTGATAGGACAGCATTCCTGCCCTGCTCCAACCCAAGAGAAACAGCATCCCTGTTCTCTCTTCCAGCCATATGGACAAAGTTTTTGCGCAGCTATGGCTTTTCTGAGACAGAATCCCTGTCTGGCATTTCCATCACTACAAATAGGTTCAGTGGACAATTCCCACTGCTCTAAACTAAAACTTACTGATAGAAACTCTGAAAATACATCTTCACATTGTTGCTTAGCTAACAAACTTCAAACAGGGTGGTTTACATCCCCACAGGGAAGTAACCATATAGTGGATGATAAAGGGAGTAACCAGTCTATTGCAGAGCTACTCTCTACTTATCACCACTTAGACAATAAAGTCTCAACTGGCCAAGGTTAGCCTTATTGTCCTTCGTTTGGGGGGGGGGGGTTGAGTGAGAAAGTAGCCTCTTTCTAGCTTTGTTACCCCCACTTTGGGCCTGTTTGTGAGTGTATGTCAGGGTGTTTTCACTGTCTCACTGGTATCCTGCTTGCCAGGGCCCAGTGCTCATAGTGAAAACCCTATGTTTTCAGTATGTTTGTTATGTGTCACTGGGACCCTGCTAGTCAGGACCCCAGTGCTCATAAGGTTGTGGCCTATATGTATGTGTTCCCTGTGTGGTGCCTAACTGTCTCACTGAGGCTCTGCTAACCAGAACCTCAGTGGTTATGCTCTTTCATTTCTTTCAAATTGTCACTGACAGGCTAGTGACCAATTTTACCAATTTATATTGGCTTACTGGAACACCCTTATAATTCCCTAGTATATGGTACTGAGGTACCCAGGGTATTAGGGTTCCAGGAGATCCCTATGGGCTGCAGCATTTCTTTTGCCACCCATAGGGAGCTCTGACAAATCTTACACAGGCCTGCCACTGCAGCCTGAGTGAAATAACATCCACGTTATTTCACAGCCATTTTTCACTGCACTTAAGTAACTTATAAGTCACCTATATGTCTAACCTTTACCTAGTAAAGGTTGGGTGCTAAGTTACTTAGTGTGAGGGCACCCTGGCACTAGCCAAGGTGCCCCCACATTGTTCAGGGCCAATTCCCCGGACTTTGTGAGTGCGGGGACACCATTACACGTGTGCACTACATATAGGTCACTACCTATATGTAGCTTCACAATGGTAACTCCGAATATGGCCATGTAATATGTCTATGATCATGGAATTGCCCCCTCTATACCATCCTGGCATAGTTGAAACAATCCCATGATCCCAGTGGTCTGTAGCACAGACCCTGGTACTGCCAAACTGCTTTTCCCGGGGTTTCACTGCAGCTGCTGCTGCTGCCAACCCCTCAGACAGGCAGCTGCCCTCCTGGGGTCCAGCCAGGCCTGGCCCAGGATGGCAGAACAAAGGACTTCCTCTGAGAGAGGGTGTGACACCCTCTCCCTTTGGAAAATGGTGTGAAGGCAGGGGAGGAGTAGCCTCCCCCAGCCTCTGGAAATGCTTTCTTGGGCACAGATGTGCCCAATTCTGCATAAGCCAGTCTACACCGGTTCAGGGGACCCCTTAGCCCTGCTCTGGCGCGAAACTGGACAAAGGAAAGGGGAGTGACCACTCCCCTGACCTGCACCTCCCCTGGGAGGTGCTCAGAGCTCCTCAGTGTGCTCCAGACCTCTGCCATCTTGGAAACAGAGGTGCTGCTGGCACACTGGACTGCTCTGAGTGGCCAGTGCCACCAGGTGACGTCATAGACTCCTTGTGATACGCTCCTTCGGGTGTTGCTAGCCTATCCTCTCTCCTAGGTAGCCAAACCCTCTTTTCTGGCTATTTAGGGTCTCTGTCTCTTGGGATTCCTTAGATAACGAATGCAAGAGCTCATCCGAGTTCCTCTGCATCTCTCTCTTCACCTTCTGCCAAGGAATCGACTGCTGACCGCGCTGGAAGCCTGCAAAACTGCAACATAGTAGCAAAGACGACTACTGCAACTCTGTAACGCTGATCCTGCCGCCTTCTCGACTGTTTTCCTGGTGGTGCATGCTGTGGGGGTAGTCTGCCTCCTCTCTGCACTAGAAGCTCCGAAGAAATCTCCCGTGGGTCGACGGAATCGTCCCCCTGCAACCGCAGGCACCAAAAAGCTGCATTACCGGTCCCTTGGGTCTCCTCTCAGCATGACGAGCGAGGTCCCTCGAATCCAGCAATTCTGTCCAAGTGACTCCCACAGTCCAGTGACTCTTCAGTCCAAGTTTGGTGGAGGTAAGTCCTTGCCTCACCTCGCTAGACTGCATTGCTGGGAACCGCAACTTTTGCAGCTACTCCGGCCCCTGTGCATTTCTGGCGGAAATCCTTCGTGCACAGCCAAGCCTGGGTCCACGGCACTCTAACCTGCATTGCACGACTTTCTAAGTTGGTCTCCGGTGACGTGGGACTCCTTTGTGTAACTTTGGGTGAGCACCGTTTCACGCATCCTCGTAGTGCCTGTTTCTGGCACTTTTCCGGGTGCTACCTGCTGCTAATAGGGCTCCTTGTCTTGCTCGACGTCCCCTCTACCTTCTGGTCCAATTTGCGACCTCCTGGTCCCTCCTGGGCCGCAGCAGTGTCCAAAAACGCAAACCACACAATTTGCAGCTAGCAAGGCTTGTTGGCATTCTTTCGGCGGGAAATCACTTTTGCACGACTCTACAAGGCAAGCGGGATACGTCCTCCAAAGGGGAAGTCTCTAGCCCTTTGCGTTCCTGCAGAAACCGCAACTTCTTCAGTCCAGTCGAAGCTTCGTTGCACCCGCAGCTGGCATTTCCTGGGCATCTGCCCATCTCCGACTTGCTTGTGACTTTTGGACTTGGTCCCTTTGTTCCACAGGTACCCCAGATTGGAAATCCAGCGTTGTTGCATTGTTGGTTTGTGTCTTTCCTGCCTTATTCCCCTATCACGACTTCTTTGTCCTTTGGGGAACTTTAGTGCACTTTGCACTCACTTTTCAGGGTCTTGGGGTGGGCTATTTTTCTAACCCTCACTATTTTCTAATAGTCCCAGTGACCCTCTACAAGGTCACATAGGTTTTGGGTCCATTCGTGGTTCGCATTCCACTTTTGGAGTATATGGTTTGTGTTGCCCCTATCCCTATGTGTCCCCATTGCATCCTATTGTAACTATACATTGTTAGCACTGTTTTCTAAGACTATACTGCATATTTCTGGTATTGTGTATATATATCTTGTGTATATTTCCTATCCTCTCACTGAGGGTACACTCTGAGATACTTTGGCATATTGTCATAAAAATAAAGTACCTTTATTTTTAGTATAACTGTGTATTGTGTTTTCTTATGATATTGTGCATATGACAGTGGTACTGTAGTAGCTTCACAAGTCTCCTAGTTCAGCCTAAGCTGCTCTGCTAAGCTACCATTATCTATCAGCCTAAGCTGCTAGTCACCCTATACACTGATAAGGGATAACTGGGCCTGGTGCAAGGTGCAAGTACCCCTAGGTACTCACTACAAGCCAGTCCAGCCTCCTACAGTGTGTCATTCAGCTCTCCTCCCAAATGCCGGCACACATCCACTCAACAGCCATCCACCTCACAACAGCCTCCAACCCATGCACCTTCACCCAAACTCAGCAGACATACACCTCCCACAACCACTACCTCTTCCTCCATTCCTAAACCCCCTTCATCTTCCCATCCCAGTGTGTCAAAAAAACCTTTCCTGGCTACCATTAACCACCTTCCCCCGTCCTTCCCCTAGAGCCAGGTTGTCTAGAGCCCTGACCAGCACCTCAGCCACCAAATTCTCATCCAGTGTGGTCCCTGCAAGTCTGGGAGCATTGGAGGGGGCGCCCATCAGGGCTGCCAGTGTGCCACCTACTGAAGCCAAGGACCACCCTATTCTACCACCTGCCAAGATAAAGAAGGGGCCAGCATGCAGAATAGAAAAGCCACACCACCCACCCAGCAAGGACTCATCTAGAACCAAAGAGAACAGTGCCAAGGTCCCAGCAGTGACTCCCAAGGTGGGGAAGGGACACAAGAGCAAAGGGAAGTCACCTCACGGCACAGAGCCTCCGGGTGAGGGACTGGTGTCTGCCATTTCACAAGACAGGACAGCAACCTGTACCGAGGTGAGCACCGCCGTAATGACCGCCACCTGCACTGCCATCTGCACCGCCACCGGCACGGCAGCTGCTTCATCTACAGTCACCAGTATCATCCCCAGTGGGCAGCCTTCGAAGGCTGCAGGAGACGGCCTGGTGTCTCTCTCCACAAGTGCAGACACCTGTACCACCGGCAGCATCTCCGCCGCAGACACCGCTACAGCCACCGCCACCTGCCCCGTGACGTGCCCAGCCAGTGCCACCACAGCGGACATCGGCATCATCCCCAGTGGGCAGCCATCCGAGGCTGCAGCAGACGGCCTGGTGTCTCCCTCCACAAGTGCAGACACCTGCACCACCAGCAGCATCTCCGCCGCAGCCACCGCCACATGCCCCACGACGTGTCCAGGCAGTGTCACTGCAACGGACATCAGCACCATCCCCAGTGGTCAGCCGTCCGAGGCTGCAGGAGACGTCCTGGACCCTGCACACACTACACGAGGCACCACCACCAGCACTGGCACAACCAGCAGTTTGCAGCCTAAGTCGTTGTAAGGAGGAGTGTGGCTCTACCTCCATGGAGTATCATGCTACCTGTCACTGGAAAATCTCATGGCACAGACACCCAGGTGAGGGAATGGGAACAGCCACACCCCTGGTGCAGCATCTCTGGGCACGAAGCCCCCTCCAGAACCAGTGGAGAACAGCATCCACTACCCCAGTCCTTGGCAGGATGAAGCACTCTGGGCACCAAGCCCCCTCCAGTACCAGTGGAGAACAGCATCTACTACCCCAGTCCTTGGCAGGATGAAGCACTCTGGGCACCAAGCTCCCTCCAGAACCAGTGGAGAACAGCATCCATTTGAGAGACTGTGGCCTTGCACTCCCCAAGACCAAGCAGTGGGCAGTGAACCCACTTGAGAGACTTGAGAGACTGTGGCCTTGCACTCCCCAGGACCAGGCAGTGGGCAGTGAACCCACTTGAGTGACTTGAGAGACTGTGGCCTTGCACTCCCCAGGACCAGGCAGTGGGCAGTGAACCCACTTGAGTGACTTGAGAGACTGTGGCTTTGCACTCCCCAGGACCAAAGCAGTGGACAGAGAACCCACTTGAGAGACTTGAGAGATTGTGGCTTTGCACTCCCCAGGACCAAGCAGTGGGCAGTGAACCCACTTGAGAGACTTGAGAAACTGTGGCTTTGCACTCCCCAGGTGCAAGCAGTGGGCAGTGAACCCACTTGTGAGACTTAAGAGACTGTGGCACTGCACTCGCCAGGACTAAGCAGTGGGCAGTGAACCCACTTAAGAGACTGTGGCTTGGCACTCCCCAGGACCAAGCAGTGGGCAGTGAACCCACTTGAGTGACTTGAGAGACTGTGGCTTTGCACTCCCCAGGAGCAAGCAGTGGGCATGGAGCCCCCTCGAGGAGCAGTGGTGTCGTCCCATGATCCGTCGGAGGTGCCCCCTCCCCTTCCCCCTGAGATGCCTGTTTTTTTTCGTCCTGATGCCTCTGCAGTGTTTTCTCCATTTTGAGGCAGGTGTCATATGTGGGCTTCACCCTTGCTTTTTGGGACCACTGGTCCAAGGACATTTAATGGGACAGTGTACGGGCTTGTGTACTTGCTGTAAATATTTGTATATACTGATGATTTAAAGTTATCTTGGGCTATCTGATTGTTCGATTATTACACTCGTTAAACTCATTTCATTTGGTCCTTGAGTTCTTCCAGGTGGGGATGGGGTGTATCTGTCATGTTATTGGATGTGTGTGTATGTGTGCTGTTGTGGGTGGGGGGTGCGGGTGTTGCGTGCGTGTGTCACTCTCTTTTCCCTCCTCCCCTCCCCTGTGTGCTAGGTGCAGTACTCACCGTCATCGTCGCTGCCGTCTTTGATGTTCCTGGTAGATGAGGAGGTAAACCAGCACGGGCAGGACCTGTAACTCAGGCTCCATGGCGTCCTGATTGTTCGTTGAGTGTCGAGAGGTGAGTGGTTTCCCTTCCAAGTACTGTTTCTGCCGTGCTTTTGATGGAGTGGGTACCGCCCCAGAAAAGCTGGCGGATTGGTGCCTTGTAATAGTGTAAGCGGTACATTGACTTCCGCCTGTCTGTTGGCGTTGACCGCCGCTATGTTTGTTTCTACCGCCGTGGTGGTCGTAGTGTTAAAGTGGCTGTCTGTGTTGGCGGTTTCCGCCATGGTCGTGATTCCATTTTTTTTACTGCAGGTCTGTTGGCGGTATTAACACCGCTTTATCATCGACCGCCAGGGTTGCAATGAGGGCCTTTGTCTTTTATTCTGCCCACTTGGGCTGTACTGAACATTAGATCTGCCATATTAATAATCTTAGACCATAATCCACCAAAACAATACTTTGTGAGATATTGCCTCTTACTAGGGTGCATGTATCTCATTTGTTCATTCTGGTCATGTGTGATGCCCGTGATTGTTCTATATCACTTATAATATGACAATGGATGGCTGAAAAGTTGGTCTCTTTTAGGATTAAGGGGGTCATTCTGACCCTGGCGGTCATGGACCGCCAGGGCCAACGACCACGGGAGCACCGCCAACAGGCTGGCGGTGCTCCCATGGGCATTCTGACCGCGGCGGTACAGCCGCAGTCAGAAACGGGAAACCGGCGGTGTCCTGCCGGTTTCCCGCTGCCCAAGGGAATCCTCCATGGCGGCGCTGCAAGCAGCGCCTGTGAGAAGGTAGCCTCTTTCTAGCCTTGTTACCCCCACTTTTGGCCTGTTTGTGAGTGTATGTCAGGGTGTTTGTCACTGTTTTCACTGTCTCACTGGGATCCTGATAGCCAGGCCTCAGTGCTCATAGTGAAAACACTATGTTTTCAGTATGGTTGTTATGTGTCACTGGGATCCTGCTGGTCAGGACCCCAGTGCTCATAGGTTTGTGGCCTATATGTATGTGTCACTGGGACCCTGTCACACAGGGCCCCAGTGCTCATAGGTGTGCATGTACATGTTCCCTGTGTGGTGCCTAACTGTCTCACTGAGGCTCTGCTAACCAGAACCTCAGTGGTTATGCTCTCTCATTACTTTCAAATTGTCACTAACAGGCTAGTGACCATTTTTTCCAATTTACATTGGCTTACTGGAACACCCTTATAATTCCCTAGTATATGGTACTGAGGTACCCAGGGTATTGGGGTTCCAGGAGATCCCTATGGGCTGCAGCAGTTCTTTTGCCACCCATAGGGAGCTCTGACAATTCTTACACAGGCCTGCCACTGCAGCCTGAGTGAAATAACGTCCACGTTATTTCACAGCCATTTTACACTGCACTTAAGTAACTTATAAGTCACCTATATGTCTAACCTTTACCTGGTAAAGGTTAGGTGCAAAGTTACTTAGTGTGAGGGCACCCTGGCACTAGCCAAGGTGCCCCCACATTGTTCAGAGCCAATTAACTGAACTTTGTGAGTGCGGGGACACCATTACACGCGTGCACTACATATAGGTCACTACCTATATGTAGCTTCACCATGGTAACTCCGAATATGGCCATGTAACATGTCTATGATCATGGAATTGCCCCCTCTATGCCATCCTGGCATTGTTGGTACAATTCCATGATCCCAGTGGTCTGTAGCACAGACCCTGGTACTGCCAGACTGCCCTTCCTGGGGTTTCACTGCAGCTGCTGCTGCTGCCAACCCCTCAGACAGGCAGCTGCCCTCCTGGGGTCCAGCCAGGCCTGGCCCAGGATGGCAGAACAAAGAACTTCCTCTGAGAGAGGGTGTGACACCCTCTCCCTTTGGAAAATGGTGTGATGGCAGGGGAGGAGTAGCCTCCCCCAGCCTATGGAAATGCTTTGTTGGGCACAGAGGTGCCCAATTCTGCATAAGCCAGTCTACACCGGTTCAGGGACCCCTTAGCCCCTGCTCTGGCGCGAAACTGGACAAAGGAAAGGGGAGTGACCACTCCCCTGACCTGCACCTCCCCTGGGAGGTGTCCAGAGCTCCTCCAGTGTGCTCCAGACCTCTGCCATCTTGGAAACAGAGGTGCTGCTGGCACACTGGACTGCTCTGAGTGGCCAGTGCCACCAGGTGACGTCAGAGACTCCTTGTGATAGGCTCCTTCAGGTGTTAGTAGCCTTTCCTCTCTCCTAGGTAGCCAAACCCTCTTTTCTGGCTATTTAGGGTCTCTGTCTCTGGGGAAACTTCAGATAACGAATGCATGAGCTCAGCCGAGTTCCTCTGCATCTCCCTCTTCACCTTCTGATAAGGAATCGACCGCTGACCGCGCTGGAAGCCTGCAAACCTGCAGCATAGTAGCAAAGACGACTACTGCAACTCTGTAACGCTGATCCTGCCGCCTTCTCGACTGTTTTCCTGCTTGTGCATGCTGTGGGGGTAGTCTGCCTCCTCTCTGCACCAGAAGCTCCGAAGAAATCTCCCGTGGGTCGACGGAATCTTCCCCCTGCAACCGCAGGCACCAAAAAGCTGCATTACCGGTCCCTTGGGTCTCCTCTCAGCACGACGAGCGAGGTCCCTCGAATCCAGCGACACTGTCCAAGTGACCCCCACAGTCCAGTGACTCTTCAGCCCAAGTTTGGTGGAGGTAAGTCCTTGCCTCACCTCGCTGGGCTGCATTGCTGGGAACCGCGACTTTGCAAGCTACTCCGGCCCCTGTGCACGTCCGGCGGAAATCCTTCGTGCACAGCCAAGCCTGGGTCCACGGCACTCTAACCTGCATTGCACGACTTTCTAAGTTGGTCTCCGGCGACGTGGGACTCCTTTGTGCAACTTCGGCGAGCACCGTTTCACGCATCCTCATAGTGCCTGTTTCTGGCACTTCTCCGGGAGCTACCTGCTTCAGTGAGGGCTCTTTGTCTTGCACGACGTCCCCTCTCTTTGCAGGTCCAATTTGCGACCTTCTGATCCCTCCTGGGCCCCAGCAGCGTCCAAAAATGCCAAATGCACGATTTGCGTGTAGCAAGGCTTGTTGGCGTCCATTCGGCGGGAAAACACATCTGCACGACTCTCCAAGGCGTGGGGGATCCATCCTCCAAAGGAAAAGTCTCTAGCCCTTGTCGTTCCTGCAGTATTCACAGTTCTTCAGCCTAGTAAGAGCTTCTTTGCACCAACCGCTGGCATTTCTTGGGCATCTGCCCATCTCCGAGCTGCTTGTGACTTTTGGACTTGGTCCCCTTGTTCCACAGGTACCCTCAGTCAGGAATCCATCGTTGTTGCATTGCTGATTTGTGTTTTCCTTGCATTTTCCCTCTAACACGACTATTTTGTCCTTAGGGGAACTTTGGTGCACTTTGCACTCACTTTTCAGGGTCTTGGGGAGGGTTATTTTGCTAACTCTCACTATTTTCTAATAGTCCCAGCGACCCTCTACAAGGTCACATAGGGTTGGGGTCCATTCGTGGTTCACATTCCACTTTTGGAGTATATGGTTTGTGTTGCCCCTATCCCTATGTTTCCCCATTGCATCCTATTGTAACTATACATTGTTTGCACTGTTTTCTAAGACTATACTGCATATTTTTGCTATTGTGTATATATATCTTGCGTATATTTCCTATCCTCTCACTGAGGGTACACTCCAAGATACTTTGGCATATTGTCATAAAAATAAAGTACCGTTATTTTTAGTATAACTGTGTATTGTGTTTTCTTATGATATTGTGCATATGACACTAAGTGGTACTGTAGTAGCTTCACACGTCTCCTAGTTCAGCCTAAGCTGCTCTGCTAAGCTACCATTATCTATCAGCCTAAGCTGCTAGACACCCTATACACTAATAAGGGATAACTGGGCCTGGTGCAAGGTGCAAGTACCCCTTGGTACTCACTACAAGCCAGTCCAGCCTCCTACATTGGTTGTGCAGCGGTGGGATAAGTGCTTTGAGACTACTTACCACTCTTGTCATTGTACTTTTCATAAGAGAAAAATATACAAAACAAGGTCAGTGTATATACACATAGCCAAAAAGTTTAGCATTTCCTCTTTTCACTCTTTTCTAAGTGCTGAAAAGTACTTCTAAACTTTCAAAAAAGTTCTTAAAAGTTTAAAAAGTTTTTTTTCTGTCTTTCCAAAAAGTTCTGAAAACTTTTTTCTCTTTTTCTATCACTTTAACTCTCTCTAAAAAATGTCTGGCACAGGAAAAAATGTTGAACTGTCCAAACTTGCATATGATCACCTTAGCTGGAAAGGAGCAAGGAGTCTCTGCATAGAGAGAGGTTTGAGTGTAGGGAAGAATCCTTCTTTAGAACTGTTAATTAATATGCTTAGAGTACAGGATAAGGCCATAAGTGCCCAATCTGTAGAAAAAGTAGCTAATGGTTCTCAATCTGATCCAGGGACTCCCCCAGGAAAAGGTTCAGGAAAGAAACTTCTCAGCCTGCCCATTACTAGACAGTCTAGCATAGTTGGTACAGAGGTTGAATCACACCATACTGATGGTGTGCTCTCACATTATGCTGGTAGCCAAGCTGTTAGGGTGCCCTCTGTAAGGGACAGGTCTCCTTCTGTTCATTCCCATCATACCTCTGTATCTAGAAATGTCCCTCCCACCCACCCTGATGACAGATTGTTGGAAAGGGAGCTCAATAGATTGAGAGTGGAACAAACCAGACTGAAGCTCAAGAAGCAACAGCTGGATTTGGATAGACAGTCTTTAGAAATAGAGAGGGAAAGACAGAAGTTGGGTTTAGATACCCATGGTGGCAGCAGCAGTATTCCCCATAGTCATCCTGCAAAAGAGCATGATTCCAGGAATCTGCACAAGATAGTTCCCCCTTATAAAGAGGGGGATGACATTAACAAGTGGTTTGCTGCACTTGAGAGGGCCTGTGCTGTACAGGATGTCCCTCAAAGGCAGTGGGCTGCTATCCTATGGCTATCATTTAGTGGAAAGGGTAGGGATAGACTCCTTACTGTGAAAGAAAATGATGCCAATAATTTCCAAGTTCTTAAGAATGCACTCCTGGATGGTTATGGCTTAACCACTGAACAGTACAGGATAAAGTTCAGAGAGACCAAAAAGGAGTCTTCACAAGACTGGGTTGATTTCATTGACCAGGCAGTGAAGGCCTTGGAGGGGTGGTTACATGGCAGTAAAGTTACTGATTATGAAAGCCTGTATAACACAATCCTGAGAGAGCATATACTTAATAATTGTGTGTCTGATTTGTTGCACCAGTACCTGGTAGACTCTGATCTGACCTCTCCCCAAGAATTGGGAAAGAAGGCAGACAAATGGGTCAGAACAAGGGTGAACAGAAAAGTTCATACAGGGGGTGACAAAGATGGCAATAAGAAGAAAGATGGTGAAAAATCTCAAGATAAGCATGGGGATAAGGGTAAAACCAAAGATCCCACTTCAAATCTTAAACACTCTTCAGAGGGTGGGGATAAAACAAATTCTTCCTCTTCTTCCCAACCTGCACACATTAAAAAGCCTTGGTGCTTTGTGTGTAAAAATAGAGGCCATAGGCCAGGGGATAAGTCCTGTCCAGGTAAACCCCCTGAGCCTACCACCACTAATACATCAAGCTCTAGTGCCCCTAGCAGTAGTGGTACTAGTGGTGGGACTGCTGGCAACAGTCAAGCAAAGGGTGTAGTTGGGTTCACTTATGGGAACACGGAAGAAACCAAATCCATCATGAACTCTATCCACTCCGGCGCCCCTTCGGACCCCTGCCCGCACTTCATCTTTAACAAAGCCGACGACATCATCGCCCCGCACCTCCAGACCGTCATCAACTCTTCTTTTTCTTCTGCTACCTTCCCCGAATGCTGGAAGCACGCTGAAGTCAACGCCCTGCTAAAGAAACCTACGGCTGACCCAAGCGACCTGAAAAACTTCCGCCCCATCTCTCTTCTACCTTTCCCAGCCAAGGTAATAGAAAAGACCGTCAACAAACAGCTGACCACCTTCCTGGAAGACAACAACCTGCTCGACCCTTCACAAACCGGATTCCGAACCAACCACAGCACGGAAACCGCCCTCATCTCAGTCACAGACGACATCAGAACCCTGATGGACAACGGTGAAACAGTCGCCCTCATTCTCCTCGACCTCTCGGCTGCCTTTGACACCGTCTGTCACCGCACCCTAATCACCCGCCTACGCTCCACCGGGATCCAAGGCCAGGCCCTGGACTGGATCGCCTCCTTCCTCGCTAACCGCTCCCAAAGAGTTTACCTCCCTCCGTTTCGCTCAGAACCCACCAAGATCATCTGCGGCGTACCTCAAGGCTCATCGCTCAGCCCGACACTCTTCAATGTCTACATGAGCCCCCTCGCCGACATCGTACGCAAGCACGACATCATCATCACCTCCTACGCCGACGACACCCAACTTGTACTCTCCCTCACCAAGGACCCCGCCAGCGCCAAGACCAACCTACAAGAGGGTATGAAGGACGTCGCAGATTGGATGAGGCTCAGCCGCCTAAAGCTGAACTCTGAAAAAACGGAAGTCCTCATCCTCGGCAACACCCCGTCCGCCTGGGACGACTCCTGGTGGCCCACGGCCCTCGGCACCGCACCGACCCCCGCAGACCACGCCCGCAACCTCGGCTTCATCTTGGACCCTCTTCTCACCATGACCAAGCAAGTCAACGCCGTGTCCTCCGCCTGCTTCCTCACTCTCCGCATGCTCCGTAAGATCTTCCGCTGGATCCCCGCCGACACCAGAAAAACCGTGACCCACGCCCTCGTCACGAGCCGCCTGGACTACGGCAACACCCTCTACGCCGGGACCACAGCCAAACTCCAAAACCGCCTGCAACGCATCCAAAACGCCTCGGCCCGCCTCATCCTCGACGTACCCCGCAACAGCCACATCTCCGCACACCTGAGACACCTGCATTGGCTCCCAGTCAGCAAAAGGATCACCTTCCGTCTTCTCACCCACGCACACAAAGCCCTCCACAACAAGGGACCGGAATACCTCAACAGACGCCTCAGCTTCTACGTCCCCACCCGCCCCCTCCGCTCCGCTGGCCTCGCACTTGCTGCCGTCCCTCGCACCCGCCGCTCCACGGCGGGTGGGAGATCTTTCTCCTTCCTGGCGGCCAAGACCTGGAACTCCCTCCCCACCAGCCTCAGGACCACCCAGGACCACTCCGCTTTCCGGAGACTCCTAAAGACTTGGCTGTTCGAGCAGCGATAACCCCCCCTTTCCCCCCTAGCGCCTTGAGACCCGCACGGGTGAGTAGCGCGCTTTATAAATGTTAATGATTTGATTTGATTTGATTTGATGGGTCCATAGTGGAAACTGATGTAATCAGTCCCAAGACAGTTTCTGTCACACCTAGTGGCATTGGCCTTGCCACACTGGCTGCTTGTCCCCTTACAATGGATAAGTACAGGCAGACAGTTTCAATAAATGGTGTTGAGGCCTTGGCCTACAGGGACACAGGTGCCAGTTTCACTTTGGTGACTGAAAACCTAGTGCCTCCTGAACAACACATCATTGGACAACAGTATAAGATTATTGATGTCCATAACTCCACTAAGTTTCTTCCCTTAGCTATAATTCAGTTTAGTTGGGGTGGAGTTACTGGCCCTAAGCAGGTGGTGGTATCACCTAGCTTACCTGTAGACTGTCTCTTAGGTAATGACCTAGAGGCCTCAGGTTGGGCTGATGTAGAGTTTTATGCCCATGCAGCCATGCTGGGCATCCCTGAGGAATTGTTCCCTCTCATTTCAAGTGAAATGAAAAAGCAAAGGAGAGAAGGCCTGAAAACTCAGGATCCCTCTCCATCAACAGGTAAAAAGGGTATCACAGTATCCCCTAACCACCCTACCATTCAGGATACTATTCCTGTGGTGGGAGAAACCTCTCCTGGGGTGGCACCTGTTCCAAGGGAATCATCAGCTGGCAAAGCTGGACTCCCTGAGGTGGAAGTACCTCTCTGTGGGATAACTAACATTGGTGAGAAAAACAGCACCATTTTAGTTAACATGGAGCATCCCTCCAACCCTCCCAGAGAATCTTTAGTGCAGAAACCCTGCACTACCTCACAACACTTAGGACAGCATCCCTGCCCTAGTGTGGAGCTCATAGGACAGCATCCCTGCCCTGCTCCAACTCAAGAGAAACAGCATCCCTGTTCTCTCTTCCAGCCAGATGGACAAAGTTTTTGCCCAGCTATGGCTTTTCTGAGACAGCATCCCTGTCTGGCATTTCCATCACTACAAATAGGTTCAGTGGACAATTCCCACTGCTCTAAACTAAAACTTACTGATAGAAACTCTGAAAATACATCTTCACATTGTTGCTTAGCTAAAAAACTTCAAACAGGGTGGTTTACATCCCCACAGGGAAGTAACCATATAGTGGATGATAAAGGGAGTAACCAGTCTATTGCAGAGCTACTCTCTACTTATCACCACTTAGACAATAAAGTCTCAACTGGCCAAGGTTAGCCTTATTGTCCTTCGTTTGGGGGGGGGGTTGTGTGAGAAGGTAGCCTCTTTCTAGCCTTGTTACCCCCACTTTTGGCCTGTTTGTGAGTGTATGTCAGGGTGTTTGTCACTGTTTTCACTGTCTCACTGGGATCCTGATAGCCAGGCCTCAGTGCTCATAGTGAAAACACTATGTTTTCAGTATGGTTGTTATGTGTCACTGGGATCCTGCTGGTCAGGACCCCAGTGCTCATAGGTTTGTGGCCTATATGTATGTGTCACTGGGACCCTGTCACACAGGGCCCCAGTGCTCATAGGTGTGCATGTACATGTTCCCTGTGTGGTGCCTAACTGTCTCACTGAGGCTCTGCTAACCAGAACCTCAGTGGTTATGCTCTCTCATTACTTTCAAATTGTCACTAACAGGCTAGTGACAATTTTTTCCAATTTACATTGGCTTACTGGAACACCCTTATAATTCCCTAGTATATGGTACTGAGGTACCCAGGGTATTGGGGTTCCAGGAGATCCCTATGGGCTGCAGCAGTTCTTTTGCCACCCATAGGGAGCTCTGACAATTCTTACACAGGCCTGCCACTGCAGCCTGAGTGAAATAACGTCCACGTTATTTCACAGCCATTTTACACTGCACTTAAGTAACTTATAAGTCACCTATATGTCTAACCTTTACCTGGTAAAGGTTAGGTGCAAAGTTACTTAGTGTGAGGGCACCCTGGCACTAGCCAAGGTGCCCCCACATTGTTCAGAGCCAATTCACTGAACTTTGTGAGTGCGGGGACACCATTACACGCGTGCACTACATATAGGTCACTACCTATATGTAGCTTCACCATGGTAACTCCGAATATGGCCATGTAACATGTCTATGATCATGGAATTGCCCCCTCTATGCCATCCTGGCATTGTTGGTACAATTCCATGATCCCAGTGGTCTGTAGCACAGACCCTGGTACTGCCAGACTGCCCTTCCTGGGGTTTCACTGCAGCTGCTGCTGCTGCCAACCCCTCAGACAGGCAGCTGCCCTCCTGGGGTCCAGCCAGGCCTGGCCCAGGATGGCAGAACAAAGAACTTCCTCTGAGAGAGGGTGTGACACCCTCTCCCTTTGGAAAATGGTGTGAAGGCAGGGGAGGAGTAGCCTCCCCCAGCCTCTGGAAATGCTTTGTTGGGCACAGAGGTGCCCAATTCTGCATAAGCCAGTCTACACCGGTTCAGGGACCCCTTAGCCCCTGCTCTGGCGCGAAACTGGACAAAGGAAAGGGGAGTGACCACTCCCCTGACCTGCACCTCCCCTGGGAGGTGTCCAGAGCTCCTCCAGTGTGCTCCAGACCTCTGCCATCTTGGAAACAGAGGTGCTGCTGGCACACTGGACTGCTCTGAGTGGCCAGTGCCACCAGGTGACGTCAGAGACTCCTTGTGATAGGCTCCTTCAGGTGTTAGTAGCCTTTCCTCTCTCCTAGGTAGCCAAACCCTCTTTTCTGGCTATTTAGGGTCTCTGTCTCTGGGGAAACTTCAGATAACGAATGCATGAGCTCAGCCGAGTTCCTCTGCATCTCCCTCTTCACCTTCTGATAAGGAATCGACCGCTGACCGCGCTGGAAGCCTGCAAACCTGCAGCATAGTAGCAAAGACGACTACTGCAACTCTGTAACGCTGATCCTGCCGCCTTCTCGACTGTTTTCCTGCTTGTGCATGCTGTGGGGGTAGTCTGCCTCCTCTCTGCACCAGAAGCTCCGAAGAAATCTCCCGTGGGTCGACGGAATCTTCCCCCTGCAACTGCAGGCACCAAAAAGCTGCATTACCGGTCCCTTGGGTCTCCTCTCAGCACGACGAGCGAGGTCCCTCGAATCCAGCGACACCGTCCAAGTGACCCCCACAGTCCAGTGACTCTTCAGCCCAAGTTTGGTGGAGGTAAGTCCTTGCCTCACCTCGCTGGGCTGCATTGCTGGGAACCGCGACTTTGCAAGCTACTCCGGCCCCTGTGCACGTCCGGCGGAAATCCTTCGTGCACAGCCAAGCCTGGGTCCACGGCACTCTAACCTGCATTGCACGACTTTCTAAGTTGGTCTCCGGCGACGTGGGACTCCTTTGTGCAACTTCGGCGAGCACCGTTTCACGCATCCTCGTAGTGCCTGTTTCTGGCACTTCTCCGGGTGCTACCTGCTTCAGTGAGGGATCTTTGTCTTGCTCGACGTCCCCTCTCTCTGCAGGTCCAATTTGCGACCTTCTGGTCCCTCCTGGGCCCCAGCAGCTTCCAAAAACGCCAAACGCACGATTTGCGTGTAGCAAGGCTTGTTGGCGTCCATTCGGCGGGAAAACACTTCTTCACGACTCTCCAAGGCGTGGGGGATCCATCCTCCAAAGGGGAAGTCTCTAGCCCTTGTCGTTCCTGCAGTATTCACAGTTCTTCAGCCTAGTAAGAGCTTCTTTGCACCAACCGCTGGCATTTCTTGGGCATCTGCCCATCTCCGAGCTGCTTGTGACTTTTGGACTTGGTCCCCTTGTTCCACAGGTACCCTCAGTCAGGAATCCATCGTTGTTGCATTGCTGATTTGTGTTTTCCTTGCATTTTCCCTCTAACACGACTATTTTGTCCTTAGGGGAACTTTGGTGCACTTTGCACTCACTTTTCAGGGTCTTGGGGAGGGTTATTTTGCTAACTCTCACTATTTTCTAATAGTCCCAGCGACCCTCTACAAGGTCACATAGGGTTGGGGTCCATTCGTGGTTCACATTCCACTTTTGGAGTATATGGTTTGTGTTGCCCCTATCCCTATGTTTCCCCATTGCATCCTATTGTAACTATACATTGTTTGCACTGTTTTCTAAGACTATACTGCATATTTTTGCTATTGTGTATATATATCTTGTGTATATTTCCTATCCTCTCACTGAGGGTACACTCCAAGATACTTTGGCATATTGTCATAAAAATAAAGTACAGTTATTTTTAGTATAACTGTGTATTGTGTTTTCTTATGATATTGTGCATATGACACTAAGTGGTACTGTAGTAGCTTCACACGTCTCCTAGTTCAGCCTAAGCTGCTCTGCTAAGCTACCATTATCTATCAGCCTAAGCTGCTAGACACCCTATACACTAATAAGGGATAACTGGGCCTGGTGCAAGGTGCAAGTACCCCTTGGTACTCACTACAAGCCAGTCCAGCCTCCTACAGCGCCGCCATGGGGATTCCGACCCCCTTGCCGCCAGCCTGGTTCTGGCGGTTTTGACCGCCAGAACCTGGCTGGCGGTAACGGGTGTCGTGGGGCCCCTGGGGGCCCTTTCAGTGCCCATGCCAATGGCATGGGCACTGCAGGGGCCCCCTAACAGGGCCCCACCAAGATTTTCAGTGTCTGCCAAGCAGACACTGAAAATCGCGACGGGTGCAACTGCACCCGTCGCACCCCTTCCACTCCGCCGGCTCTATTCGGAGCCGGCATCCTCATGGAAGGGGGTTTCCCGCCGGGCTGGCGGGCGGCCTTCTGGCGGTCGCCCGCCAGCCCAGCGGGAAACTCAGAATTACCGCGGCGGTCTTTTGACCGCACAGCGGTATTTTGCCGGTGGGACTTTGGCGGGCGGCCTCTGCCGCCCGTCAAAGTCAGAATGACCCCCTAAGTTTTGTTTACTGTGTAATTACAAAATATATGTGTTTCAATTATTGAAATTTGGGATATGAAGTAGTATTCCTTGTTCTTATTGTACATTAAAAGTTATCAAATGTAATTCTCTTTGAATGTTTGATATGACTATCAGACATTATTTGGAGATATCGATGAAATGATATCATAATAATGACTCATTTGTTATAATTTTATGTGTTTTAATTACTATTATCTTCATGTTATGCAGAGTCCATTTACAAGCTCTTTGTCTGAACATTCATGTTTAAATATGGACACCGTAATAGGCGCACATAGCTTTGGACATGTTTGTCTTTCTTCTATTTTCTCATAAGCACATTGCTTAAAGAATGCATGGTTAACTCAGTCCTTCACCATGTCTTTGCTGACTGATGCTGATAAAGATGTGGGTACATTAAATCGACTTTGACATATGTTTGTGGTTGTGCGTGCTTTCCTGAACTGTCTGGAACATGGTTAATATAATATATATATATAAAAAACTGAGAAAGTGAAGAATAGGAAGATTCTGAGGATAGCATCACCATCTTCTGAGGCAGTCTCTCTTTTTCTCCCCATCTTCTTTCCCCTTGTATACACAATTCTGGTGCATGTAACTATGGAGAAGGATTCAGAGTTCATCTTCTGTTCCTCTGGAGATTGTTGGCACAGGGTCAGTCTGACATGGACTGTGGCACTCATTGTACCACTGCAGGCATGATGTACGTAGACTGGCTGAGCAGGTTTAAATTCATAATTAAACCTGTCAAATAACCCATTTTGACAGGCCTTACGCTTCCATTTAAATAATAAGTCACTCCTAAGTAGACCTTTATGCCCTTAAGGCAGGGTGCATGGTGTTTTATAGTAGGCCTGTTCTTACAATGAACAGGCCCCAAAATCTATTTATCTGTAGAAGGGCTGGCATGTGGAAGCATTCGGTAAAATAATACATTCAATAATGTTATATCCCTCTGGCTAGGAAACAGACACAATTTTTATTTTTGGACTTTTTGAACTATTACAAGCCCAATTTTTTGGTGAAGTTAAATTTGTGATAAATATTTTGAAAAAAAATAATTTTACAAAGTTATCTTTTCCTTGCCTAAACAATCTAATGGCTCACTAGCATGTGTTTCAGCTGCTACCTGGCAACTGTATATCCCCCTGCAAACTTGCTCCCAGAGCTGAGATAAAAGGCTTTGGGTGCGGGAAGGTGTTCTGTTCCATTGGCAGGACAACTATCTAGTCTGTGTCTTGGAACTTAACTTGTAAGAAGCATACACACTATGAGGCCGTTGAAGCTATTACCTAGGCCTAGGTGTAGGAAGGTAGCCTCTTTCTAGCCTTGTTGCCCCCAATTTTATCTTGTTTGTGGGTATAAGTCACTGGGAGCCTGCTAGTCAGGGCCCAGTGCTCATAGTGAAAACCCTATGTTGTCAGTGTGTTTTATATGTGTCCTACTAGCCAGGACCCCAGTGCTCAGAAGTCTGTGACCTATATGTGTTCACTGTGTGGTGCCTAACTGTATCAGTGAGGCTCTGCAAACCAGAACCTCAGTGTTTCTGCTCTCTCTCTGATTAAAAAATGTCACTGCAGGCTAGTGACTAATTTTACCAATTCTCATTGGCACACTGGAACACCCTTATAATTCCCTTGTATATGGTACTTAGGTACCCAGGGTATTAGGGTTCCAGGAGATCCCTATGGGCTGCAGCATTTCTTTTGCCACCCATAGGGAGCTCAGACAATTCTTACCCAGGAATGCCACTGCAGCCTGAGTGAAATAACGTCCACTTTATTTCACAGCCATTTTTCACTGCACATAAGTAACTTATAAGTCACCTATATGTCTAAACCTCACTTGGTGAAGGTAAGGCACCAAGTTACTTAGTGTGTGGGCACCCTGGCACTAGCCAAGGTGCCCCCACATTGTTCAGGGCAAATTCCCCAGACTTTGTGAGTGCGGGGACACCATTACACATGTGCACTACATATAGGTCACTACCTATATGTAGCGTCACAATGGAAACTCCGAACATGGCCATGTAACATGTCTAGGATCATGGGATCATTCTGGTGTTGGGGGACAATTCCATACATCCCCGGGTCTCTAGCACAGAACCCGGGTACTGCCAAACTGCCTTTCCAGGGTCTCCACTGCAGCTGTTGCTGCTGCCAACCCCTCAGACAGGTTTCTGCCCCACCCGGGGCATGGGCAGCCCAGTTCCAGGAAGGCAGAACAAGCCTCCTACAACGGGTGACAGGAATAATCATTCCTGTCACCTGTTTCTGACATGCCAGCCCCCCCCTTCCACAACCCCTACCCACCCCCTCCGAGTACCTAAAAAAGCCCCCACCCCCGAACCCTGAAAACCGACCCCACAACCCTCCACCCCCAAAACCCCATGGAGTCCCCCCACCACGAGCCTCACCACCCACAACCCCCCACCCCTACATACAGGTCCCTCAAAACCCAAACCCCCATCCATATGCACCCATTCACTTACATGCACACATGCATACATGCACTCAGATACACATCCCCCCACAGACACCCACGCACACCCCCATGCACTCACACACACCCCTCTCCCCCCTTCCGTCTCGGACAGCACTTAGCATTCCACCGCCATTGCCACCTCTCAATACACCTCCACGCCTATAACCGCTTCATGATAGGCGTAGCTGTGTAGGGAGTAACGTGGTGGTGAGGGTGGAGCAGTATCCACCCCCGCCACCGACCGCCAGCCAATGGCGGTGAGGCACCATGCGTCATTATTTGGCAGGATGCTGACCACTGCCAGCACAGTTAGCGACGGGGCATCCCGCCAAGTACATAATGGCCACCTAAGTCCAAAGGTAAGACTTCTGACTAAGTCAAAACTTTTTTCTGTGTCCCACCCATGCTTGATTGAGGTCCGCTTTAACTCCTAGGCACCAGTCAAACTCCACCAGATGATCACGGTTGGTGCTTAATGTTTTTTGGCAATATTTTGAAGCTTAAACTTGAAAATTCATAACTACGGTTTTCCTTATTAAATTTCTGCTGCTTTTTGTTATTACATTTGATAATATTTATTTTTTCTAAATTGGTTTGGGATTTTCCGGTGGTATTTTTTGACTGTTTCAGCACTGCATAAATACTTTACTTTTACTTTACATATTGCCTCTAATTTAAAATTGTCTAGTCTGTGCCATAGCTACCAGTAGGGTGAGCTCAGGCTTATTTAGCTACTTTCATACTGACAATGGTTGTGGCTATCACTTGTGGTGGGTATTGACTTTCCTCATGTAACACCCCTGGTTCTTACAGGACAAGTATGAGACTAGAAAGTAAAGTTACTTGAGAAACAATAGGAAAGAAGAGGAGAAAAAAAGAGCCAAAGTCAAGGATTTCATTGGAAACCAGATAATGGATTAAAAAACACCCTATATGCGAATACCTTACAGTGCCTAGTATTTTAGCACTACAGAGCAGCTTTAATCGAACGGTCTGTGTGACAATATCATGTAAGCATTCAATTTTCAAGGAACAGTCATTTTTTCTCATCCATATTATTCACCAGTAACAACTTCCAAAAACGTAGGACCTGATTCATAAAGTTCAACGTAGACTTTTGGCCTAAACTTTGACCAAACGTCTAATTTTACATCATTCAGTATTCACAAAGGTTATTTATGGATAGTATCATTACGTCTACACTTAGGGCGGAGAATCTGCACGTAGGGCAGGATCTTCGCACACGGGCCGAGAATCCGCACTTTAACCGGAACATAAACATTTTAAGATGTACAACCAAAATAGCATAAACTACATCTCTGACAATATGAAATAACTGAATGTAGGCACTCAGCAGTTACATATGTGGATGTGTAGGGAGGGTATTACAGTGGTAGATATTCTCTCAAAGCTACATAACATACAAGAAAGCTGACAAATTTCACAAATGCAATAAAACATCTCCTCTACAGTTTCACAAGGAACCCACAATCATGGGTCATATACAATCTTCCACAGACAGTCAATTTGTGAATTTAATGAACCATTCTAATTCTATTAACAAACATCAGGATCCTAACTTTCTTCCAAACACACCAAACAAACATATCTGTGTCAGTGCTTACCATCCCCCACCCAGCTGAAAGTCGTTAGCCAACCACAGCCTGGCTGCTTACAAAAAAGGTTGAGCTGCCACACACAAACCGTTTCAGACCTTTGAACATGTCCCTGAATGTGTTTGTTGGTTTGCCTCTGGTCATGCAACAGAATGATGTGAGGAGAAGTAGGAGTAAGAGGAGCTCAGAGAGGATCTTCAGGAAAAGGATTAACCTCTTTAAGATGTCCACCCAAGACGTCAGCTTCAGATTCCATGTTCTCCTTATGTCTTCTTGGAGATGGCTTCTGAGTGGGAGAAGAGTCTTGATTCTGTGACCTGCCATTCCCAGGCCATCCCAGCCTATGTCAAGATCCTAGGAGCTCTCCGTTTGTTTGCAACTGGCCCATTCCAGGGGCTGTCCCAGTAACGTTGTGGCCATATTACAGGCAAGCAAGTCCTGATGGTTGCGTCAGATACTAAGCTACATAAATAAGAGAGTGCATTAGCACATATGGATGCCCTATACAATTGCAGAAAGGCAAAGTTTTGTCAGGGATTTTTACATCTTATCCCACTTCCCACGTGTGGTTGGTGCAATTGATTGCACTCCTGTGGCACTTCAGCAGCCTCGCCACAATGCCCACATCTTCTGCAACGGACATCACTGGCAGTCCATCAATATGCAGGGTATGTGTGATGGCTGCTTAAAAGATGTGCATGCAATGTTTCCTGGTAGTACATATGACAGGTTGTGTCGCAGGTCAACCCTGGCCCTAGCGGCTGACAGTGAAAGAATTTGGCAACATGTGGCTTCTGGGTTAGTAGACAAACTACCGAGATGTTTGCACACGGGTACAGTTGTTTTCATACACATCCATCACAATGTAATTATTTTTTGCATCACATAGATAATGCAAACAGACCCTCCATGTACCATTTCATTTCAAAGTAACAATAAATGCAACAGGGACATGCACCAAAATGTGTACTTTTCCTTCCTTTGGTGATGCTGCATATGCACTCTCCCCTCAACTCCTCACACTATACAGACGTGCAATCACTGTACCTCAGCAGAGGTACAATAGGGCACACACATAACTCGAGCATACTTTTGGACTCCTATGGGCATATTTATACTTTCTTTTCATTTGCGCAGTTTTGCATCAAGAAGTATAAATATGAGCCCTAATGTCACTTTTCAGACGCCTTGACCGTACAAGGGGCATGCTGCTATACTCCCCTGTTGTTTGCAAGATTACAGTAGCCTGTTGTGTCTTAAATCACAGTACATCAGGGTTTCCACACACCTTTGAACCCTTACCAAGCTTTGAATCGAGTAAACAGGGCTAATGTACCTAACAGAGAGCAAGGTATGCAGCTGCATGACTGGCTGGTTGACACTTTTTTCTCCTGGGCCACTAGGTATGTTATAGACTTTATGTGGTTACACAGTCTATTGTCAATGGTGGTTGGTGGACATTTAAGACTCTGTCACTAAATTCCAACCTGAGACTCCTCTGTAAGCCATCGACATATTTTGTCAACAATAGATGTTTTCAACAGTCAAATGTCGGTGCTATAGATTTTTTATCCATGTCAGTGTATAGTGTTGTCAAAGATGCAGATGACTCCATTTTGCCTAAGTTGGAGTACATGTGAATTTATTTATGTGATCTGCCTGGTCAATGGACATCTTAAACTTTTTCCACACAAAGACAATATTTATGAGCCCCTTGCTCCACTGTACCAGCACTTTGAAACCATATCCCTTTGCGTGGCTTTAAATGGCCTCAAAGATATTGTGTAAGGCAAGGCATTGCAAACTGCTGCATTACATTAATCTGCACAAGGAAGGCGATTCATGTTTCCACCCAACATCCAAGGATTTAGATGCATTCACAGATTTATAAGATCTTGTCAAATTGGGGATGCACCAAAAACGCATGTCTTCGCAGGGGAGGTGCAACAGGAAGATTTTTTTTTTTCTCCTTCATTTCTGCTCATTCTATGTGCCCTACATTCTGCAGGACACATAGAAAGAGAAAAATGCCTCCCAAGACTGCTTTTTTGCAGGAAGGTGCCCCTTACCACACAAAAACAGCCCTGCATTCAGTGAAAACATCATTGCACCATGATGCATGGGTTCCTGCATTGGTGCTAGGCAGTCCGTTGTCCACCAGTGCTGGTGGAAAGACAGCAATGCACTTTTGCTATAGATATGACACCTTCCTGCCATTTCTCCATGATGCAGGCCAGTGCTGCAAGGTGACTAACTACGCCGAGCTGTGCCAAATCTCCAAAAATATGCACCAAAGTGTCACAATCAATGATGCCTATGTGTTAGACCTGACTGCCTTAGGGTGGTCATCTCCCAACTTTTTGCCTGCCTTCCTCCTCTTTTCTGACACTGCTTTTGCTGGTTTTAGGACTCTGCCCACTTTACCACTGCTAACCAGTGCTTAAGTGCATATGCTCTTTCCCTTAAACATGGTAACATTGGTTCATACCCAAATGACATATTTGATTTACTTGTAAGTCCGTAGTAAAGTGTACTACATGTGCACAGGGCCTGTAGATTGAATGCTACTAGTGGGCCTGCAGCACTGGTTGTGCCACCCACATAAGTAGCCCCTTAACCATGTCCCAGGCCTGCCATTGCATGCCTTGTGTGTGCAGTTTCACTGCCACTTCGACTTGACATATAACAGTACTTGCCAAGCCCTAAACACCCCTTTTTCTACATATAAGTTGCCCCCAAGGTAGGCCCTAGGTAACCCATAGGGCACCGTGCTATGTAGTTAAAAGGCAGGACATGTACATGTCTGATTTATATGTCCTGGTAGTGGAAAACTCCTAAATTGGTATTCCACTACTGTGAGACCTGCTCCTTTGATAGGATAACATTAGGGCTACCCTCATTTACTGTTTGACTGGTAGATTCTGATCAGAAAGGTGTAAACAGGTCATATTTAGTATGGCCAGAATGGCAATACAAAATCCTGTTTATTGGTGAGGATGGATTTTTTATTACTATTTTAGAAATGCCACTTTTAGAAAGTGAGCATTTCTCTGCACTTATAATCCATCGGTGCCTTACAGCCTGTCTTCAATCCACGTCTGGGCTGGGCTGGTTGACAGCTCCCTTGTGCATTTCACTCAGACAACCATAAACACAGGATACTCATTTTCACCTGCACTTATCTGCAAACTGAATGGGTCTTCCTGGGTGTAGGAGGCTGGCCTAGTTTGAAGTGGGTAACTTTGGTACTTACACCTTACACCAGGTCCAGTTATCCTTTGTTAGTGAATGAATTAGTGTTCTAGCAGCTTAGGCTGATAGAGGTAGCTATAGCAGAGCAGCTTAGGCTGAACTAGGAGACATGCAAAGCTCATGCAATACCACTTATAGTTACACTGTACTTATACACAAGTAAAGACAATACTCAGTGTTACCAAAAATAAAGGTATTTATTTGGGTGACACAGTACCAAAAAATATCTTAGAGACAATACTCCTCCTGGAGGTAAGTATTATACACAATATATACACCAAAATTAGACAAGTAGATAGTCATAGAACAATGCAAACAGTAGGAGAGCCTATAGAATACAATGGGAGAAAATAGGTCTAGGGGCAACACAAACCATATACTAAAAAAGTGGAATGTGAATCATGAATTCCCCCCTGGACAAGTGTAGTGTGTGCAGAATCGCTGGGAGAGTAAGAATACAGTAGAGGTAAGTAAATTACCCCACCCCAGAGCCCAGAAAAGCAGGAGTAAAGTACTGCAAGTTTCTGTAAGACACACTACACCCCGTTTTGGAGATTTTGCAGCAACCAAGCAAGTCTGCAAAGAACAACTGCTGGATTATTGGACCTGAAGACCTGCAAAGGAAGGGGACCAAGGTTTTTACCCATTCTGTGTCTATGGGAAAATGTATTCGTACATATGGCCCTAAATTCAGAAGTCGAAAGAAATTCCAGGAAGGACAGGAGCCCCTGCCAACCCAGAAGAGGGTGCAAAAGAAGAGTCCCTGGTTAGTCGAAGAATGCAGAAAAGCACCCTGGGAAGATGCCAGTGGGTTCCTGTATAATGCAAAAGACGTCCCACGGCGTGAAGATCGTTGCAGATGAGATTTCGTGTTGGAAGGCACCAACATGCCTTAGCTATGGCAAAAGTGTGTTTTTCATCAAAATGGTGGTGATGGACCCAGCAGGGACCTGGGGGCTCAACTCTGTGTGAGGAAGAAGAGGGGGCTCTCAGCACTTTAGAGAGCCCTCAGGATGCCAGTCAGCACCCCCAGAAGCCACAGGATCTGGGTTCAAAGGAGGTTTAAAACACAGTTGATGCAGCACAACAAAAGAACGTCCCACGCTTCCAGAGAACAACTCAGAGAGTTGAGCGTCACAGGGTGGAGTGCTGGGGACATGGGCCAGTATGTGCATGAAGGAATTTTGCAAAGAGTGCACAGAGCCCTCAGGAGGCGAAGAAGAAACAATACACAGGTATACCATTGTTCTCAGGAAAAGCAGGGTATTACCTCCTCCAAATTGCATCAGCAGGACCTCAGGACAGTGTATGTCGATGATGTCCACCCTCTGTGTCCTTAGGAGCATGCTCGTCGCCGTGAGAGGAGTCCCAGGATACCGGTTGTTGCCTTGGAAGGTGCCAGCTTGGAGCAGGGGAGTGACTCTGTCACTCCACAGGAGATTTCTTTGGTGCTTCTGGTGCAGGAGGAAGACAGGGAGTCCCCAGAGCATGCACACCAAGGAAACTGTTGCAGTTACTGACTTGGAGCTGAGGTTACTGAAGAAAAGTGTCTCTTGTAGACACTTTGTTGCCTTGGAGCAGGCTGCGGTTGACCCGAGGTCAGAAGAGTCTGAAGTTGCTGTAGAGGATTCCTGAGGGAAACTTATAAGCAGAATCTGAAGAAAACCCACAGGACTGACCCTAATTAGCCCTGAGAGGGGGATTGGCTACCTTATCAGCTATAGACCTATCAGGAGGGGTCTCTGATGTCACCTGCTGGCACTGGAAACTCAGAGCCCTCCAGAGTGCCCCCACACCTTGCAAAGCAAGATGGCTGAAATCTGGGACACACTGGAGGAGCTCTGGGCACCACCCCTGGGGTGGTGATGGACAGGGGAGTGGTCACTCCCCTTTCCTTTGTCTAGTTTCCCACCAGAGCAGGGGAGACGGGGTCCCTGAACTGGTGTAGACTGGTTTATGCAAGGAGGGCACCATCTGTGCCCTTCAAAGCATTTCCAGAGGCTGGGGGAGGCTACCCCTCCCTAGCCTGTAATACCTATTTCCAAAGGGAGAGGGTGTAACACCCTGCTCTCAGAGGAAATGCTTTGTTCTGCCTTCCGGGGACTGAGCTGCCAAGACCCCAGGAGGGCAGAACCCTGTCTGTGAGGTGGCAGCAGCTGTAGCTGCAGTGCAAGCCTCAGAGAGCTGGTTTGGCAGTACTGGGGGTCCATGTTTGAGCCCCCAGAATGCATGGAATTGGCTCCCCGATACCATATTTGGAATGGGGGGACAATTCCATGATCTTAGACATGTTACATGGCCATATTCGGAGTTACCATGGTGAACCTACATATAGGTATTGACCTTTATGTAGTGCATGCTTGTAATGGCGTCCACACACTCACAAAGTCTGGGGAAATAGCCCTGAACTATGTGGGGGCACCTTTGCTAGTGCAAGGGTGCCCTCACACTTAGTAACTTTGCACCTAACCTTCACCAAATGAAGGTTAGACATATAGGTGACATATAAGTTACTTAAGTGCAGTGAAAATGGCTGTGAAATAGTATGTGCACTATTTCACACAGGTTGCAATGGCAGGCCTGTGCAAGGGTTTGTCTGAGTTCCCTATGGGTGGCAAAAGAAATGCTGCAGCCCATGTGGATCTCCTGGAACCCCAATGCCCTGGGTACCTAGCTACCATATACTAGCGACTTATAAGGGAGGTCCAGTATACCAATTGAAATTGGTAAATATAGTCACTGGCCTACAGTGACAAATTTCAAAGCAGAGAGCATAAGCACTGAGGTTCTGATTAGCAGAACTGATTAGTTCTGATTAGCAGATTAGACACTTCTGGACCTGAACCTGCAACGTGTTAAGAGGAACTGCCTGGCTGCCCAAAGAAGTCATATGAACTGCTTTGGTGTGAAGGACTGCTGCTCTGCTGTTGCCCTGCTGCTCCAAGGGCTTGGATTGATATTGCCTCCTGTTTTCTGAAGTCATCCATTGCAAGGAAGATGGAGCTATGGCAGAGAATCGTGGACAGGGTCAACACTTTGGAACAACACCCAAGAACAAGGGATAACATCAGGAAGAGGTGGAACGGCCTACAGGTGGAAGGTATGTTCCGTGGTATCAAGACACCAGATTGCTGTACAGAGGACTGGCGGTGGAACCTACCTCCTCCCCCACCACTAACAACATGGGAAGAGCAAGTCTTGGTAATAATGCATCCTGAGGGCCTCGCAGGAGTAGCAGGAGGACTGGACTCTGGTAAGTCATATCTTAACTACTTTATCCCCCACCCCACCTGCACGCCATCACATACTCCCACTCTTACCCACACCCCCATCACACCATCATCTCCATATGTCCCACTATCACAACCCACACATCTCAATACCAAGGCCCTGCAAGCAACACCTATGCATGGACCACAGTCACCAAAGCATGTCCAGTACAGAAACCCACACAGAACCCAAACCAACTATCACAAAAGGGCTAACACAATGACGCAAGCACAGGAGTAGAGGGTACCTCACCCAATGCACAAGATTGGACACACAGATACTAAAACTATGCATTTACACCCCAACAGGACCCATACCCATGTCACCGGACAGGAGGTGCCAGACATATCCAGTCCCCCAACAGAAGAGGCCCACAGTGATGACAGCAGCTCTGCACGCCTGGATCACGATGACCAGCCCGGCCCATCAGGGACCTCTGGACAGTCGGTTCCCCTGACACAGTCCCAAACCACTACAGAGCTTCCCCCTCAGAAAATACCGCCACAGCACCCGCTCAGCAGGCCCATCCCTCTGTCCCCAGGACACGTCAAGCAGTAGTGTGTCCACGATTCCAGGGAACCCAGGCCAACCCACCAACCCAAGACAATCAGGGACCTGGGGTCAGTGACAGTGGGTACACGGTTCAGGGGACAGAGGCACAGGATAACAGGCAAGCTGGGAGGACTGCTGTGCGACAGGGGGAGGACAGGCCCAGGTAATCAACACTCCACAAGGACCTCTCCAACTTCACGGGAGCTTACCACCATTCCCAGGAGACCATGGGCAGCGTACTGGCCAAGTTTCAGGAGACCCAGTGGCTGCAGGAGGAACACTACCTGGGGATCAGAAAGGACTTGAAGTCCATTAACTCTACCCTGGTTACCATTGCAGGGGTGCTGGCAGACCTTGTCAACAGCATGAGGGACACAGCGGGACACAAACGGGCCCCTGACAGTAGACTGGACGATGAACAGCACTCCACCTCCGCCGGTGCTAGTGGACAGGAGGCCCCGCCACAGGACCAACAGGCCACCAGCACCCCACCCCCTGCAGAAGGAGAACCACCCCGCAAACAGTCCCTGAGATCCAGGAACAAGACAGAGAACATTGCCAAGACCCCACCAGGAAATAAGACCCTCCTGAATGTCACCCTTATGTCCCACTTTTTCACCCTGTCCACCTTAAACTGCCATAGCTCTACTTCCCATGCCACTTTGGACAATATACCTGTTAGACCAAGAGACTGGACTCTGCCATGGACATTCCTCCAACATTACCCCAGCCCATTTCACAACCCCCTCCACTTATTTGCACAGAAATAAACACCCTTGAATCACAAATCAATCTGGAGTCAATCTGCTTTCACAAATGTGTAATTCCAAATCTCTGGAATATAGCAATGTCAATGTACTTGTTCACATACCAATGTTACACAGCTGAAGGCAAGGAGTAAACATAGCAGAGGGCACAAATTGGGACCCAGATCTGTGAAATGAAAAGCCAAAGTGAGAAGTCAGGGTCTATACACAGAGGTAATGAGCGCGGACTTATGCTAGGTCCTACAATAGTATGAGATGTGGGAAGCAGTTCCATCTTCTTGCCTGTGTCTCACTGGAAGTATTGCATGATGATGTTGTTTCGGTTATCTACATCTTCTTCTTCTGACTCCTCTTCTTCATTGTCCACAGGCTCCACAGCTGTTTGTGCAACATACAGCAGGCCATGATGATCTGGCACACCTTCTTCGGTGAGTAGTATAAGGATCCACCTGTCAGATGGAGGCACCGAAATCTGGCCTTCAGGAGGCTGATGGTGCACTCTATTATCCTCCTAGTTCTCCCATGTGCCTCATTGTAGCGTTCCTCTGCCCTTGTCCTGGGATTCCTCACTGGGGTCAGTAGCCATGACAGGTTGGGGTAACCAGAGTCACCTGCAAATATCGAGGGACAACTGTTAGACATCCTCCAAACATTAGGGAATCTCCCATTCCCAGATAGCAAATGAAACTGTGTGGGGACTTTCGGCTCACCTATTAGCCACACACGGTGCCTCTGGAGTTGCCCCATCACATAAGGGATGCTGCTATTCCTCAAAATGTAAGTGTCATGCACTGAGCCAGGATACTTGGCATTCACATGGGAGATGTACTGGTCTGCCCAACACACCACCTGCACATTCCTTGAATGGTAGCTTACCAGTTTCTGTACACCTGTTCATTCCTGCGGGAGGGGGGACAAATGCCACATTGGTACCATCAATGGCACAAATGATGTTGGGGATATGTCCCAGGGCATAGAAGTCACCTTTCACTGTGGGCAAATCCTCCACTTGAGGGAAAACAATGTAGCTGTGCATGTGTTTCAGCAGGGCAGACAACACTCTGGACAACACGTTAGAGAACATTGGCTGGTACATCCCTGATGCCATGGCCCCTGTTGTTTGAAAAGACCCACTGACCAGGAAATGGAGTACAGACAGAATCTACACTAGAGGGGGTATTCCTGTGGGATGACGGATAGCTGAAATCAGGTCTGGCTTCAACTGGGCACACAGTTCGTGGATTGTTGTATGATCAAGTCTGTAAGTGATAATTATGTGTCTCTCTTCCATTGTCGACAGGTCCACCAGGGGTCTGAACACCGGAGGATGTCGCCATCTCATCACCTGCCCCAACGGACGTGCCCTATGGAGGAGAACGGTGAGCAGAGGGTCATACAACACATAGGTATCACAATGCTGTTTTGCAAAAACATAAAAATGTCTCTATGTGCCGTTGTCTGTCCGTATTCCTGGCTTAAATAGGTGTGACGCAGTTATTTGGCCTGCCATGTGGCCCCCTGAAATGGCAGCTGCCTGACCTGTAAGGTGGGACAAGGGGAAATGAGGTAACTGCGCTGGCATTGTACACCGTCGCAGTAGGCGGTCGAAGACCGCAGCGCAAATCAGCAATGTTTAACATTGGGACCTATCAAATCAAATCATTAGCATTTATAAAGCGCGCTACTCACCCGTGCGGGTCTCAAGGCGCTAGGGACAAAGGGGGTGGTTATCGCTGCTCGAACAGCCAGGTCTTTAGGAGTCTCCGGAAAGCGGAGTGGTCCTGGGTGGTCCTGAGGCTGGTGGGGAGGGAGTTCCAGGTCTTGGCCGCCAGGAAGGAGAAAGATCTCCCACCCGCCGTAGAGCGTCGGATGCGAGGGACGGCGGCGAGTGCGAGGCCAGAGGAGCGGAGGGGGCGGGTGGGGACGTAGAAGTTGAGCCGTCTGTTGAGGTATTCCGGTCCCTTGTCGTGGAGGGCTTTGTGTGCGTGGGTGAGAAGTCGGAAGGTGATCCTTTTGCTGACTGGGAGCCAATGCAGGTGTCTCAGGTGTGCGGAGATGTGGCTGTTGCGGGGTACGTCGAGGATGAGGCGGGCTGAGGTGTTTTGAATGCGTTGCAGGCGATTTTGGAGTTTGGCGGTGGTCCCAGCGTAGAGGGTGTTGCCGTAGTCCAGGCGGCTCGTGACGAGGGCGTGGGTCACGGTTTTTCTGGTGTCGGCGGGGATCCAGCGGAAGATCTTGCGGAGCATGCGGAGGGTGAGGAAGCAGGCGGAGGACACGGCGTTGACTTGCTTGGTCATGGTGAGAAGGGGGTCCAAGATGAAGCCGAGGTTGCGGGCGTGGTCTGCGGGGGTCGGTGCGGTGCCGAGGGCCGTGGGCCACCAGGAGTCGTCCCAGGCGGACGGGGTGTTGCCGAGGATGAGGACTTCAGTTTTTTCAGAGTTCAGCTTTAGGCGGCTGAGCCTCATCCAATCTGCGACGTCCTTCATACCCTCTTGTAGGTTGGTCTTGGCGCTGGCGGGGTCCTTGGTGAGGGAGAGTATAAGTTGGGTGTCGTCGGCGTAGGAGGTGATGATGATGTCGTGCTTGCGTACGATGTTAGCGAGGGGGCTCATGTAGACATTGAAGAGTGTCGGGCTGAGTGATGAGCCTTGAGGTACGCCGCAGATGATCTCAGTGGGTTCTGAGCGAAACGGAGGGAGGTAGACTCTTTGGGAGCGGTTTACGAGGAAGGAGGCGATCCAGTCCAGGACCTATGGGTTCCAGGAGCCAATGACGATGTACGCCGGTGGTGACGGGTATGCACAGCCGCGGTCGTGGCCGCCATTTTCAAACTGTTCACTCACTTGATACCTGACCTTCAACAGCAGAGGACCTACAGTGTAAGTGCTGCTGTGACCTGTGTCTGGAAGCGACAATGGCTACAGTGTCTGGGGAAAGTGCCCCTGCCTTCACTTCAGAGGAGTTGGAGAAACTAGTGGATGTTGTCCTCCCCCAGTACACGCAACTGTATGGTCCTCCAGACAAACAGGTGAGTACACTGTGAGCATAGTGGATGGCACATGATTATTTGGACTGTCGTGGATGGAAGAGAGAGGGGAGGCGGACAGGCCAGCATGTGAGGATAGTGTGTGTGTATGTATGTCTGGGCCAGGGTGGGAGGTTTTTAGGCAATGTGTGAGAAGAACAGTATGGGATAGTAACATCCATTATTACTTCACTTTTCCTCTAGGTCAGCACCCACCAGAAGAAGGGTATTTGGCGTGCCGTCGCCAAGGAAGTGCGGACCCTGGGTGTCTACCATAGACAGAGCACCCACTGCCAGAAAAGATAGGAGGACCTGTGTGCTGGAGCAAGAAGACTGCGGAGGACTAGCTGGGGATGGCCTCCCAATGTGGAAGGGGTGTCTGTCGCACCATGACCCCCCTGATGTACCGGATACTGGCAGTGGCATATCTGGAGTTGGATGGTCGCTTGAGGACATCACAGCAGCCACAAGGGGATGAGTACACTCTCATTCAGCTAACTCTGCATGCTTGACGAGGTGTCTGGGTGGGGGTGGTAGCCTGTGGATTCCCCTAGGCAAGGGCAGACGAGCAAAGGTAGATCCATTGTTTTGCAGCCTCATTCCCAGTCCGACCCCAAAGGTGGTATATTTCCTCTATACCTAGTCAGGCTCCTATAGGTGCCAGCTGTGCATGAAATGGGTCTAGACAGAGTCCCCCTTGGGCATGTGCTTTTACCCTGCACTTTTAGTGCATGGCTTAGTGCATAGGGCTGCTCCCTGTGTGTTGTGTCAGCCAACGGTAGTGGTGTTGCATGCACTGACCACATCTGTCTTTCCCCCCTTTTTGTTTTGTCACCCTGTTCTTGCGTGCATGAGCATCATCTGGCGGAGGAGCAGTGGCACGGAGCAGGAGGGAGCTGCATCCCACATGGCCCTGGAGGGTGATGTAACGGAGACTGAAGGCACAAGTGGGATGGAGGGCGAGGGGAGCTCCACGACGGGGACAGGAGCATACACCAGCGACAGTGACTCCTCCTCTGATGGGAGCTCCCTTGCGGTGGCGGGAACCTCTGTACCCACCGCATCAACAGGTACAGCTGCCACCCCGCCTACCAGCATCGCCCTCCCAGCAGCCCCTCAGTGTGTGTCCCGTGCCCGCTCACCCAGGAGGGTGGGCATCTCCTTCGCCCCAGGCACCTCAAGCCCTGCCCCACACAGCCCTGCTGTCCTCAGTGAGGAGGCTATTGACCTCCTAAGATCCCTCACTGTTGGGAAATCTACCATTTTGAATGCCATGCAGGGTGTTGAGAGGCATTTGCAGCAAACAAATGCATACCTGGAGGGCATTCATTCTGGGCAGGTGGCTCAACAGAGAGCATTTCAGGCTCTGGCCTCAGCACTGATGGCAGCCATTGTCCCTGTGTCCAGCCTCCTCTCTCCAACTTCCACTACCCAGACCCAATCCCCTACACCTCAGCCTATCCCAAGCACACCATTAGACCAGCATGCACACTCAACAACACACAAGAGTGGACATGGCAAACATAAGCACCAAACATCCCACAGGCACTCACACAAGCACCATCCCCATGCAGACACACCAACATCCACTGCCTCCACTGTGTCCCCCCTCCTTCATGTCCTCCTCCTCCCTCCCTGTCTCATCTCCACTCACACCAGCATGCACTACATCCTCAGCCACTACCTCCATCACCAGAATGCCCCTCACCACACACCGCTCACATGCACTCATCACCCCCACTACCATTCACACATCCCCTGTGTCCTCTCCAAGTGTGTCTGTGAGCCCTCCTCCCATAGTACACAAACGCAGGCACACACCCACCCAACAGCCATCCACCTCACCACAGCCTCCGGCCCATGCACCTTCACCCAAATTCAGCAAACGAACACCTCCTACAACCACTACCGCTTCCTCCACTCCCAAACCCCCTCCATCTTCCCATCCCAGTGTGTCTAAGAAACTTTTCCTGGCTAAGATGGACCTCTTCCCTACACCTCCCCCCCGTCATTCCCCTAGGGCCACGCTGTCCAGGTCCCAGCCCAGAACCTCAACCACCAAATCCCCAAGAATAGTGGTCACAGCAACTCCGGTCTCATTGCGACCACCACTCATCAGGGCTGCCAGTGTGCCACCTAGCGAGGCCAAAGAGCAGGACATTCCGCCACCTGCCAAGGTGAAGAAGGTGCCCACATGCCAGAGGCATAAGCCACACCTACCAGCAAGCAAGGGCTCTTCCAAGCCAAAAGAAGACAGTGGCAAGACACCAGCAGGAACATCAAAGGTGGGGAAGGGACACAAGCCGAAGAGCAGGTCAGGACAGGCTATGGTGGCTCTGGCTGAGGGACCAGAGTCACCCCTTCTGTCAACCAGTACACCAACCTGTACGGCGGTGGACACCGCCACCTGCACCGCCACCTGTCCCTCCACCAGCACCGCCACCAGCACCACCAGCAGCACTGCCACCAGCACCGCCACCTGCATGTCTGCTGCCTCTGCAACACTCCCCAGCATCATCCCCAGTGGACAGCCATCCAAGGCTGCAGGAGACGTCCTGCTGTGTCCCTCAACAGGTGCAGACACATCCACCACCGCCAGCACCTCCACCACAGACACCGCCGCAACCACCATCACCAGCCCCACAACATGCTCAGACAGTGCCACCACAGCTGACATGGCTATCATCCCCAGTGGGCAGCCGTCCGAGGCTGCGGGAGACGTCCTGGACCCTGCCCAGCGTCCATGAGACATGACTCTCAGCACTGTTCATACCTGCAGGTGGCACAAAGCCCCCTCCAGAACCAGTGGAGATTCACATCCACTTCCTCAGTCTTTGGCAGGATGAGGCACTCTGCGCACAAAGCCCCCTCCAGAACCAGTGGAGAGATACATCCACTTCCTCAGTCCTTGGCAGGATGAAGCACTCTGGGCACAAAGCCCCTTCCAGAACCGGTGGAGATTCACATCCACTTCCTCGGTCCTTGGCAGGATGAAGCACTCTTTGCACAAAGCCCCCTCCGGAACTAGTGGAGAGATACAGCCACTTCCTCAGTCCTTGGCAGGATGAAGCACTTTGGGCACAAAGCCCCATCCAGAACCAGCGGAGAGATACATCCACTTCCTCAGTCCTTGGCAGGATGAAGCACACTGGTCACAAAGCCTCCTCCAGAAACAGTGTAGACTGACATCCACTTGTGAGACTGTGGATTTGCACTCCCAGGATAGAGCAGTGGGCAAACCACCCACTGGAAAGACTTGTGAGACTGGCTTTGCACTCCCCAGGATAGAGCAGTGGGCAAACCACCCACTGGAAAGACTTGTGAGACTGTGGCTTTGCACTCCCCAGGACCAATCAGTGGGCATGGATCCCAATCAGGGATCAGTGGCGTCAATCATTCATCCAGCTGAGGTGTCCCCTCCTCCCCCCCAAGGTGCCTGTTTCATTTCGATCTGATGCCCCTGCAGTGTTCTCTCCGTTTCGAGTCAGGTATCTTGTGTGGGCTTCACCCATGAATTTTGGGACACTGATTCACAGACGATGTTTGATTAATATCCAGACTTGTGTAGTTGGTGTACATATTTGTATATACTGATTTTTGAAATTGCACTATCTGATTTTTCTTGATTACAATTGTTACAATTATTTCCTTTTGTCCTTGCATTCTTCCAAGGGGTGAGGGGTTGTATATGTAATGTTGCTGTATGTATTTGTGTGTATGGTGTTGTGGGTGAGGGTGGGGGTATTTTGTGTTGCGTCTGTGTGTCACTCTCTTTTCCCACCCACCCTCCCCTGTGTTGTAGGTGCAGTACTCACCGTGGTCGTCTACAGCATCTTTCCTGCTCTTGATACAAGAGGAGGAAGACCAGCATGGGCATGACATGTAGTTCGGGCTCCATGGCGTCCTGGTTTCTCATTGGGTATCGAGAGGTGAGTGGTTTCCCTTCCAATTCCTGTTTCCACCGTGCTTTTGATAGCGTTGGAACCGCCCCGGAAAAGATGGCAGATAGGCCTCTTGTAATAGTGTGGGCGGTACTTTGTCCTCTGCCTGTCTGTTGGGGGTTACCGCTGCGGTGTTTATTTCCACCGCTGTGGTGGTCAGAGTGTTAAAGTGGCTGTCTATGTTGCCGGTGCCTACCATGGTCGTGATTCAATTTTTTTTTCCGCCGGGCTGTTGCCGGTATTACCGCTACTTTAATACCGACCACCAGGGTTGTAATGAGGGCCATTATCTTTTCAAGAAAACTCCTTGTGCACCGAAAATCGACTCACAGCCTGCTGGAAACAACTCACAGCCTGCTCTGCTAAGAGAAAATTGTCACACAGCTGAACTGGAATGACTCATCCCGACCTCACGAAAGAAGATCAAGGCAGTACCTGCTTTGCAACCAGAAATTTGATGCACAGCTCTACTGGATTGACGCGCAGCCGAGCCAGAACAATGCAGCCTGATTTCCTGAGTGAGAAATCGAAGCAGCACCTGCTGTGCGACAAAATATTTGAAGCATCGCCTACCGGATCGCGGCAACACCTGTAACTTCATCCCGCACGCCCAGGATTTTCCCTGCATCATCCCTGGGAGTCAAAAGATCCATGCATCACAGTCAGGAACCGAGACTGCACGCTGGAAATCGGCGCAAAGCCCCTTGCAACGTGGAAAGAAACGATGCATTGTTTGTGCCATGTCAGAAAATCTGACGCACACCTGATTTTTCCACGCATCTCCTCCTGCGGTCCCGGTGTGTGGTTATTTTGATGCAAACCAGGTACTTTGTGCAAACAAGAGACAACTGTTGGTTTCTAAGATTTAAGTCTCTCTTTTGTCCTGCAAAAGTGATATTTTAACTTGTGCTTTTTGAATCTTCATCGTTTTTTTACCTTAATTTAACCCCTTCGCTGCCAGGCCTTTTTTCCCCTCAGGTGCCAAGCCTTTTTTTGGCTGTTTGGGGCAGTTCGCGTTTAGGCCCTCATAAAATTTTGTCCACATAAGCTACCCACGCCAAATTTGCGTCCTTTTTGTCAACATCCTAGGGATTCTAGAGGCACCTAGACTTTGTGGGTTCCCCTGAAGGAGACCATGAAATTAGCCAAAATACAGCAAATTTTTTTTTTTTTTTTAATGGGAAAAAAGGGCTGCAGAAGAAGGCTTGTGTTTTTTTCCCTGGGAATGGCATCAACAAAGGGTTTGCGGTGCTAAAATCACCATCTTCCCAGCGTTCAGGAACAGGCAGACTTGAATCAGAAAATCCAATTTTTCAACACATTTTTGGCATTTTACTGGGGCATACCCCATTTTTACTATTTTTGTGCTTTCAGCCAGTTACGGACAGAAATGGGTATGAAACCAATGCTGGATCCCAGGAAGCTAAATATTTCTAAAAAGTAGAGACAATTCTAAGTTAAGCAAGGGGTAATTAGTGTAGATCCTACAAGGGTTTCCTACAGAAAATAACAGTTGAAATAAAAAAATATTGAAATTGAGGTAAAAAAACAGCCATTCTTCTCAATGTTTTACTCTGTAATTTTTTTCCTGTGATGTCAGAGTTTTTAAAACAATATACCGTAATGTCCGCTGGACTCTTCTGGTTGTGGGGATATATAGGGCTTTTACGTTTATCAAGAACCCTAGGTACCCAGAGCCAATAAATGAGCTGCACCTTGCAATGGGTTTTCATTCTATACTGGGTATACAGCAATTATTTGCTGAAATATAAAGAGAGAAAAATAGGTGTCAAGAAAACCTTTGTATTTCCAAAATGGGCACAAGATAAGGTGTTGAGAAGCAGTGGTTATTTGCACATCTCTGAAACCCGGGGTGCCCATACTAGCATGTGAATTACAGGGAGGTTCTCAATTAGATGTCTTTTTTACACACTGTCTTACATTTGGAAGGAAAAAATGAAGAGAAAGACAAGGGGCAGTAACACTTGTTTTGCTATTCTGAGTTCCCCATAGTCTCCCGATAAAAATGATACCTCACTTGTGTGGGTAGGCCTACTGCCCGTGATAGGAAATGCCCCAAAACACAATGTGGACACATCACATTTTCCCAAAGAAAACAGAGATGATTTTTTCAGAGTGCTTACCTGTGGATTTTGGCCTCTAGCTCAGGTGGCACCTCAGGAAACCTACCATACCTGTTCATTTTTGATAACTAGACAACTAGGGGAGTCCAAGATGGGGTGACTTGTGAGGCTCTCACCAGGTTCTGTTGCCTAGAATTCTTTGCAAACCCCTCAAAATGTGGCTAAAAAAACACTTTCTCCTCACATATCTGTGACAGAAAGTTCTGGAATCTGAGAGGAGCCACAAATTTTCTTCCACCCAGCATTTCCCCAGGCACTCTGGGCACCAAGCCCCCTCCAGAACCAGTGGAGAAGAGCATCCACTACCTCAGTCCTTGGCAGAATGAAACACTCTGGGCACAATGCCCCCTCCAGAACCAGTGGAGAATGTTATCCACTTGAGAGTCTGTGGCTTTTCAGTCCCCAGGATTGAACAGTGGGCAAACCACCTACTGTAGAGACTTGAGAGACTGTGGCTTTGCACTCCCCAGGATTGAACAGTGGGCAAACCACCCACTGTAGAGACTTGTGAGACTTTGGTGGCTTTGCACTCCCCAGGATTGAACAGTAGGCAAACCACCCACTGTAGAGACTTGTGAGACTGTGGCTTTGCACTCCCCAGGATTGAACAGTGGGCAAACCACCCACTGTAGAGTCTTGTGAGACTGTGGCTTTGCACTCCCCAGGATTGAACAGAGGGCATGGAGCCCCCGCGTGGATCTGGCGTCGTGCACTCAACCGGCTGAGGTGCCCCCCTTCCCTTTCCGCTGAGGTGCCTGTTTTATTTCCAACTGATGCCCCTGCAGTGTTCTCTCTGTCTTGTTCGGGTATTGAGTGTGGGCCTCGGCCATGCCTTTTGGGCCCAGTGATCCACGGACTATGATGGTGGAATCCCTGGGACTTGTGTTCTTGGTGTATATAATTGTATAGAGTATAAATGTATATATTTGTAAATATTTTTGATGTAGGTAATTGAATATATCACAATTATTCAACTCATTTCCTTTTGTCCTTACATTCTTCAAGGGGGGTTTGAAGGATGTAACTGTTATGTATTATGCTGTATTAGCATGTGTGTTGTAGTGTGTGAGGGTGTGGGTGGGGGTTTTGCGTGTTGCGTGTGTGTGTCAGTGTTTTTTTCCTCCCCCCTCCCCTGTGTTGTAGGTGCAGTTCTCACCATTGTCTTCGCCGCCGGCGTTCGTGCTCCTGGTAGAGGAGCAGTAAGATAAAGGCTGGCAGAATCTGGAGCTCGGGTTCCATGGAGTCCTGATTCCTCGTGGGGTGTGTAGAGGTGAGCGTTTTCCCTTCGAAGTCCTGTTTCCACCATGTTCTTGTTTGCGGTGAATCCGCCCCAGAAAAGGTGTGGATTGGTGGGTTGTAATAGTGTGGGTGGTACATTGTCCTCCGCCTATCTGTTGGCGGTTACCGCCGCAGTGTTTGTTTGTACCACCTTGGCAGTCAGAGTGTTAAAGTGGCTGTCTATGTTGGCGGTTTCCGCCACGGTCGTAATTCCATTTTTTTTACCACTGGCCTGTTGGCGGTTTTACCGCTGCTTTAACTCCGACCGCCAGGGTTGTAATGACCACCATTATTTGTTGTTCTGCACAAATTATATGTGGACATGCACACTTGACACACATATCAGTTATTATGTTGGGAACATTTTACACACCAATTTCGGAAGCTATACAAAAGTGGCTCTATCTGCTAATGTTCTTCCACAAGGATTTGGTTATTGTGAATGATTTGGGATTCAGCACTATATGGCATGCTTATCTGGCAAACTGATGTTAATGGGTTTGACTGCTGTAGCCAGGGTGTCTCCCAAACCCCTGGATGGTGTTTTTGGGATCATTGATTAGGTCCTGACAGCAGGTCTAATGTGATATACATGTCCATATTGAAGTTCAAGGTATGATGGCAATTATTTTGCATGTACATGTCATAGGACTAGTGATGTGTAATTTACAGGTGGGGAGTGCATATGGCCCTCATTACCTTTACATGTGACCCCCGGTCAACAGCAGCATTGGGAAGCTGCTTACTCAACACAGCACTGATGTCAACTAGATATCTCATTAGCAGGCATACATGTACTTGAAGGTTACTGATAGCTAAATGACGGAAGTAACTAGGGCGCTCTGCATTGCCTACTATTGGATACACCTTCATTTTTAGGGGCATCATGCAAAATTCTAAAGGCGTGTTACTCGACATGCAGACCTGTTTCACCTTTGCATGTCAGATCTTGTCAGTGCTTTGCAGAATAATATGGAAAAATATAATTGTGAGCCACGAGTTGGGTAACATTAAGTCCCCCACCCCCGAACAACAATGCACATTGTGGACTGGGAGGACAGACATTTGTGCTGGGCACTTTTTTGTGGCCTGTACTCCCCTTATACATGGACAGCATCATAGTCTATTTTACCTGACACTGTATAAGGTATAGTACAACACACATCCTAAAATATGTATATCAAGTTCTGCTTATATATGGTTATGAAGGTAGACAGGGCAAAGTGAAAATCAACATTTGGCTATGATCACACATTTTGGTCAAATGGAAATGCTGGGATGATCCCCACCTTTTTACTCATCTTATAAGCAACAATTTGAGCTATTAGGTAAGCACTATGCTCACTTACCAAACATTTTAATTCATCATTTCCTCAGACCGTTATGAACTATATGTGAGCAAATGGAGATGAGAGACAACAGTGATATTAGATCCACACAACAAGCAGCTGACATTTAGTCCACATTTTAGGAGCATGAGCACTTGCCAAAGGCGTTATTATATATACTCACAAGGGTCCTGCATCCGAAACAATCTACACTATATGTTATACCGTAATTAAATAATATACATATCACAGGTCACTTAGGCCCTCCTTACGAGTTTGTTCTTCCCGCCTTCAGACCGCCTGTGCTGCCTGAACCCCCTCCAGCCCTATTAGGAGTTCATCGTAAGGCCGATGGGCAGAAACAGTCTGCCCGCCAGCCCTGCGGTGAACAGGGCCTTAATATTGATGCCAGCTCCTAATGGAGCCAGTGCCAATGTGGCGGAGCTGCGGGTGCAGCAGCACCCATCACGCATTCCACTGCCCGTAATTCGGGCAGTGGAATGCATGACAGGGCTTTGCATGGGGGCCCCTGCATTGCCCATGCCAAGTGCATGGGCAGTGCAGGGGCCCCCAGGGACCCCCCACTACTATTCCACCAGCCTTTCCATAAACTGCCATGGAAAGACTGGTGGTATGGGGACTCATAATCCCCATGGCGGCGATGCAAGCAGCGCTGCCCTGGAGGATGAAAACCAACGGGACCGCCAGGCTGCCGGCTTACGACAGCTTGGCGTGCCAGTGGTCCAACTGTGGCGGCTCCGTCATGGTCATAATATCGTGGTCCCACCACCAGCCTGGGACCACCACTGCAAGTTTGTCCGTCCTGTGACCACCAGATGCGTAATGAGGGCCTTAATAGCTTTCTGAATAGCACCTAGTGCCTTGGCACTATAAAATAGTTTGCTTTATTCATAAGTCAAGATATCATACAAAGTTTTACTTTAAAATAATAGAACCACTCTTACTTCTTACACATGCTTGCATCACTACTGAGCACAATATTGCTAACACTTGTCTCCTGAGTGGACAAGAAAGCACTAAGAAACCTCCTTACCTTTCAACACTCAAGCCTCACAATGCTGTGGTAAATACAATTATTGCACTAAAAAATTGACTAGCTTCCATACGTCTACACAAACCACAATCGCCACCACAGTACTATAAGAAGAATGTAATACTTCTACCACATATTAGTAATCATATAATACCTCTATTAGATGTGTGAGTACACAAATAAAGCAAACCTATAGTCTTTAAACTCACATTTAAAGTGACCTAATCATTATACCTATTTTCCTACTTGTAAATGCATCATCAAATTATACAGGCCATAGTTTATTTATTTCACTACATTAATTTCACTATTTGTACAACGCTCATAAACCTGAAACAGTGAAAGACACTTGGGGTCATTACAACATTGGCGGTAAAAGCCGCTTACCGCCGTGCAGAAGACCGCCACAGCTATTATGACCCACAGCTCGGAATCTGCCAAAATTCAGACACCCACACAAGTCTGCCACACCAAAGGTTAGTGATGAACTGGCGAAAACAAAACCTCCACCGTCACAGCACCAGAAATGCTCCCACACTATCACGACCCACGAATCCACGTGGCGGTATTTCGACCGCGGTATTCCATTGCCGGTACACACCGCTGCACTCAAAATACACACACTCTTACAAAACACATCCACATTGGACAATTCGAAATACACACACCTGATACACATACACACACCACTCCCACGCACCCTATACAACATAAAACACACACTCACATCACCCACAAACCCTTATGACCAGAATTGCGATAGAAGGCCAAAGAGAGACACCACAATCTATAACCAGGCATCCACAGGCACACAACACCATCACCCACATAACATCCACGCACCCCACACAACACACCACTAAATATCTCCCCACATATCATAACACACACCACCCCACACATCACCCACCACCAACCCATGGCACGGCAAAGACACCCCAGGTTCTCTGAGGAGGAACTCAGGGTCATGGTGGAGGAAATCATCTTGATAGAGCCCCAGCTATTTAGATCACAGGTGCAGCACACCTCCATAGCTAGGTAGATGGAGCTATGGTGCAGAATAGTGGACAAGGTCAACACAGTGGGACAGCACCCAAGAAATAGGGATGACATCAGGAAGAGGTGGAACGACCTACGGGGGAAGGTGCGTTCCGTGGTCTCAAGACACCAGATTGCGGTACAGAGGACTGGTGGCGGACCCCCACCTCCTTCCCAACAACTAACTACATGGGAGGAGCAAGTCTTGACGATTCTGCATCCTGAGGGCCTCGAAGGAGTAGCTGGAGGAATGGACTCTGGTAAGTCAAACCTTAACTATTACAACCCCCACCCTACCTGCATGCCATCACATACCCCCACCCTCGCCCTCACTCCCATCACTCCAACTCCTCACACATGTCCAACTATCACAAACCACACATCCCAACACCAAGCCCTGCATGCAACACCAAAGCATGGACACCCATCACCAATACATGGCCACTGCACATATCCATCAACCCCCTAAACCATCATCATACAAGTTCCACACAGGAATGCAAGCACTGGGGTGCACGGTCACCCACCAATTGCACACCATGGTACACACAGATGCAATAATCATGCTTTTACACCCCTGCAGGACCCCTACACAATGTCACCGCACAGGAGGGTCCACACATGTCCACACCACCAACAGAAGAGTCCCACGGTGATGACAGAGGCTCTGTCCAATTGGATCTAGATGACCAGCCCGGCCCATCTGGGACCTCGGGACAGTCGTTTCCCCTCACACAGTCACAGGCCACCACCGAGCTTCCCCCCTCTGGAAACACCAGCACAGCACTTACCCAGCTGGTCCATACCTCTGTCCCCAGGACACATCAATCAGCAGTGTGTCCACCACTACAGGGAACCCAGGCTAACCCACCACCCCAACAACAACAGGGACCTGGGGGCAGTGGCAGTTGGCACACCGTTCAGGGGACAGAGGCCCAGGGAAACAGGGGAACTGGGAGGGCTGATGTGAGACAGGGGGAGGACAGGTCCAGGGAACCCACTCTCCACGAGGCCCTCTCCAACATCATGTGAGCGTACCATCATTCCCAGGAGACGATGGCAACGGTACTGGCAAAGTTCCAGGAGACCCAGCGGCTGCAGGAGGAACAGTATTTGGGCTTCAGGGAGGAACTCAGATCCATCAACTCCACCCTGGGCACCATCGTAGGGTTGCTGAAGGAAGTCCTCAACACCAGGAGGGACACTGTGGCACAACAAGGGGCCCCTGACACTAGCCTGGACGATGAACTGCCCACCACCTCCGCCGGTGCTAGTGGACAGAAGGCACCGCCACAGGACCACCACACCAGCACCCCACCCCCTGCAGATGGAGAACCACCCCGCAACCAGTCCCTGAGATCCAGGACAAAGACAGAGAACGATGCCAATACCCCCGCCAAGAAATGAGACCACCCTTATTGTCATCCTTTTGTCCCACCTTGTCACCCTGTCCATCCTTAAACTGCCCCAGCTCCACTTCCTATGCCCCTTTGGACAATGCACCTGTGAGACTAATAGTCTGGACTCTGCCATGAACATTCCTCCACCATAACCCCTCCCATTTTACAGCACCCTCCAATATTGAGCACTTAAATAAACACCCTTAAGGCACAAAACAATCTGGAGTCTGTCTGTGATTTCGAAATAGTGTATTAGCAATTACAGTGACAAAATGGTCTTACAATTGTAATGTCAACATACCTATGTCACACAGCTCTAGTCCATGAGGAAACAAAGCAGATGTCACACAGTGGGACCCACATCTCTGAAATCGTAAGGGAAAGTGAAAACTCAGTGACCATACACTGGGTGAAAAGGACAGACAGCAGAGAGGTAGTAGTGTTACATTACATGTAGTAGGCAGGTTTGTCTTCTTACCTGTGTCTCACTGGAAGTATTGCAGGATAACCGAGTTCCTGTTGTCGATGTCCTCTTCTTCTGCTTCCTCATCTTCACTGTCCACAGGCTCCACAGCTGCCACAACACCTCCATCTGGACCATCCTCCTGCAGAAAAGGCACCCGTCATCGCAAAGCTAAGTTGGGAAGCATCCAGCAGGCCACGATGATCAGGCACACCTTCTTTTGTGAGTAGAATATGGAACCACCTGTCATATGGAGGCACCGGAACCTGGCCTTCAGGAGGCCGAAGGTCCGCTCTATAATCTTCCTAGTTCGCCCATGGGCCTCATTGTAGTGTTCCTCTGCCTTTGTCCTGGGATTCCTCACTGGGGTCAGTAGCCATGACAGGTTGGGGTAACCAGAGTCACCAGAAAAATGCGAGGGACAACTTTTAGACACACACTAACCTGTAAGGGATATCCCCAGACCCAGACAACTATTCGCATTGATTTGGTTCCATGTGCTCACCTAATAGCCACACCCGGTACGTCTGGAGTTGCCCTATCACATAAGGGATGCTGCTACTCCGCAGCATGTAAGTGTCATGCACTGAGCCAGGGAATTTGCCATTCACATGGGAGATGTACCGGTCGGCCAAACACACCATCTGCACATTCATCGAATGATAACTCTTCCGGTTTCTGTACACCTGTTCACTCCTGCAGGGGGGGACCAAGGCCACATGCGTCCCATCAATGGCACCTATGATGTTGGGGATATGTCCCAAGGCATAGAAGTCACCTTTCACTGTAGGCAAATCCTCCACCTGAGGGAAAACGATGTAGCTCTGCATGTGTTTCAGCAGGACAGACAACACTCTGGACAACACGTTGGAAAACATAGGCGGGGGTATCCCTGATGCTATGGCCACTGTTGTTTGAAATGACCCACTTGCAAGGAAATGGAGTACTGACAGCACCTGCACTTGAGGGGAGATTCCTGTGGGATGGCGGATAGCTGACATCAGGTCTGGCTCCAACTGGGCGCACAGTTCCAGGATTGTGCCACGATCTAGCCTGTGTGTGATGATTACATGTCTTTCCTCCATTGTCGACAGGTCCACCAGCGGTCTGTACACCGGAGGATGCCGCCATTTCCTCACATGTCCCAGTGGACGGTGCCTATGATGGACAACAGCGAGCACAGAGTCAACCAACTCAGAGGTACGTACACACAGCTTACACAGAACACGATTCATAATCCAAAATACGCATGTATGATTGATGAGGCAAGGGCTAGTTATGTGTGATGCAGTTAAAAATAGAGCCATGTGGGCCCCTGAAATGGGGGCTGCCTGACCTGTAAAGTGGGACAAGGGGATATGAGGTAACTGCGCTGGCGTTGTACACCGTCGCAGTAGGCGGTCGAAGACCGCGGCGCAATTCTGCATTGGTTAACCTTGGACCCTATGGGTCCCAGGAGCCAATGACGATGTACGCCGGTGAAGACAGTACGCACCGCTGCGGACGTGACTGCCATTTTCTATCTGTTCAATCACTCGATACCTGATCTTCGACAGGATAAGACCTACACCGCAAGTGCTTCTGTGACCTCAGTCTGGAAGAGACAATGACTCGTGCGTCTGGGGAAAGGGCCCCTGCCTTCAGCACGGAGGAGTTGGAGAAACTCGTGGATGGGGTCCTACCCGAGTACACGCTACTCTACGGTCCTCCAGACAAACAGGTGAGTACACTGGGAGCATGCTGTATGGGCTATGCCTGTGTGGAGTGGGGTGGATGAAAGATGGGGGGGAGAATGAGGCGTGCATGAAACGACGGTGAGTGCATGTGCCACATGGCAAGGGTAGGGATGTGGGCCAATGACTGTGACGGTGCAGTTGGAAATAACTTCTCTTTTTCCCCTGTACAATTCCTGTAGGTCAGCGCCCACCAGAAGAAGGATATTTGGCGTGCCATCGCCAAGGACGTCTGGACCCTGGGGTTCTATCACAGACGGAGCACCCACTGCCGTAAGAGATGGGAGGACATTCGGCGCTGGAGCAAGAAGACGGCGGAGGCCCAGCTGGGGATGGCCTCCCAATGTGGGAGGGGTGCCTGTCGCACCATGACCCCCCTGATGTTCAGGATCCTGGCGGTGGCGTACCCGGAGTTGGATGGGCGCTTGAGGACATCACAGCAGCCACAAGGGGGTGAGTACACTCTCATTCTGCTGATTCAGCGCGCAGTGGAAGTGTCTGGGTGGGGGAGGTGGGCTGAGGGTTCCCCTAGGCCAGGGCGAGTGTGCTAGTTTGACCTCGTTTTACAGGCAGGCCCTGTGGCACCCTACCCCAGGATTGAACAGTGGGCAAACCACCCACTGTAGAGACTTGTGAGACTGTGGCTTTGCACTCCCCAGGATTGAACAGTGGGCAAACCACCCACTGTAGAGACTTGTGAGACTGTGGCTTTGCACTCCCCAGGATTGAACAGAGGGCATGGAGCCCCTGCGTGGATCTGGCGTCATGCACTCAACCGGCTGAGGTGCGCCCTCTTCCCTTCCCCCTGAGGTGCCTGTTTTATTTCCAACTGATGCCCCTGCAGTGTTCTCTCCGTCTTGTTCGGGTATTGAGTGTGGGCCTTGGCCATGCCTTTTGGGCCCAGTGATCCACGGACTATGATGGTGGAATCCCTTGGACTTGTGTTCTTGGTGTATATAATTGTATATAGTATAAATGTATATATTTGTAAATATTTTTGATGTAGGTAATTGAATATATCACAATTATTCAACTCATTTCCTTTTGTCCTTGCATTCTTCAAGGGGGGGTTGAGGGGTGTAACTGTTATGTATTATGCTGTATTAGCATGTGTGTTGTAGTGTGTGAGGGTGGGGTGGGGGTTTTGCGTGTTGCGTGTGTGTGTCAGTGATTTTTTCCTCCCCCCACCCCTGTGTTTTAGGTGCAGTTCTCACCATTGTCTTCGTCGCCGGCGTTCGTGCTCCTGGTAGAGGAGCAGTTAGATAAAGCCTGGCAGAATCTGGAGCTCGGGTTCCATGGCGTCCTGATTCCTCGTGGGGTGTGTAGAGGTGAGCGTTTTCCCTTTGAAGTCCTGTTTCCGCCGTGTTCTTGTTTGCGTTGAATCCACCCCAGAAAAGGTGGTGGATTGGTGGGTTGTAATAGTGTGGGTGGTACATTGTCCTCCGCCTGTCTGTTGGCGGTTTCCGCCGCAGTGATTGTTTGTACCGCCTTGGCAGTCGGAGTGTTAAAGTGGCTGTCTATGTTGGTGGTTTCCGCCACGGTCGTAATTCCATTTTTTTTACCACTGGCCTGTTGGCGGTTTTACCGCCGCTTTAACTCCGACCGCCAGGGTTGTAATGACCACCAATATTTGTTGTTCTGCACAAATTATATGTGGACATGCACACTTGACACACATATCAGTTATTATGTTGGGAACATTTTACACACCAATTTCAGAAGCTATACAAAAGTGGCTCTATCTTCTAATGTTCTTCCACAAGGATTTGGTTATTGTGAATGATTTGGGATTCAGCACTATATGGCATGCTTATCTGGCAAACTGATGTTAATGGGTTTGACTGCTGCAGCCAGGGTGTCTCCCAAACCCCTGGATGGTGTTTTTGGGATCATTGATGAGGTCCTGACAGCAGGTCTAATGTGATATACATGTCCATATTTAAGTTCAAGGTATGATGGCAATTATTTTGCATGTACATGTCATAGGACTAGTGATGTGTAATTTACAGGTGGGGAGTGCATGTGGCCCTCATTACCTTTACATGTGACCCCCGGTCAACAGCAGCACTGGGAAGCTGCTTACTCAACACAGCACTGATGTCAACTAGATATCTCATTAGCAGGCATACATGTACTTTAAGGTTACTGATAGCTAAATGACGGAAGTAACTAGGGCGCTCTGCATTGCCTACTATTGGATACACCTTCATTTTTAGGGGCATCATGCAAAATTCTAAAGGAGTGTTACTCAACATGCAGACCTGTTTCACCTTTGCATGTCAGATCTTGTCAGTGCTTTGCAGAATAATATGGACAAGTATAATTGTGAGCCACGAGTTGGGTAACATTAAGTCCCCCACCCCGAACAACAATGCACATTGTGGACTGGGAGGACAGACATTTGTGCTGGCCTGTACTCCCCTTATACATGGACAGCATCATAGTCTATTTTACCTGACACTGTATAAGGTATAGTACAACACACATCCTAAAATATGTATATCAAGTTCTGCTTATATATGGTTATGAAGGTAGACGGGGCAAAGTGAAAATCACCATTTGGCTATGATCACACATTTTGGTCAAATGGAAATGCTGGGATGATCCCCACCTTTTTACTCCCCTTATAAGCGACAATTTGAGCAATTAGGTAAGCACTATGCTCACTTACCAAACATTTTAAGTCATCATTTCATCAGACCGTTATGAACTATATGTGAGCAAATGGAGATGAGAGACAACAGTGATATTAGATCCACACAACAAGCAGCTGACATTTAGTCCACTTTTTAGGAGCATGAGCACTTGCCAAAGGCGTTTTTATATATACTCACAAGGGTCCTGCATCCGCCCAGTGTGTGGTGCCTGACCAGATGTCACATCCATAGATGTGGCAGAGATTGCTGTGTGCTGTGGGTTTCTCAACAATGTCACATGGCCTACAATGATATCTGTGTTTTCACTTTACATTTGAGTTGACACACATGATGTACAGCATTACCTAGTTCAGGTCAAAGTTTTTTGCATTATTGATGGACTTGTATGGGTTTTTCTGATCACAATATAGAAGCTTGGATCCTCTCCTGGTCATATTTATGTATCACTTTGTTCTGGTGGTATGGGTTGATGTGCCCCATGACTTCTACGGCCAGGACCTCTGCTGCAGTCAGTAACTGTACTCTGGCTGGACATGCCAATAAAAGGGGAAAGTCACCAGACATAACCAAAACATGTTACATATGTGCAACTTGTCATATATTTACATGCTTAGATCTACATGCCAACAGTAATTGTAAGTGACTGAGGCACACTATCTTTTGCCAATGTTATGTGAATACACCAGTAGATTTGGGCCATTTTTTTGGACTGAGGAATTTGAAGTTGCCATTTTCATCACAAAGGATTCTGGGACGTGTAGTGCAATGGACTAAATGAGATCCATGAGGGTCTGACTCACCATGCCATTTATAAATTTTTTGGGACACCGTACATAGTCACATTTATGGTGTATCACAGACAATTATCATTTATAGAGACTGTTTGATTCCTCACATATTACATGGCACCACATTGAGGTCATCACTCACAGGCAGCCCGTGAAGCAGATGGGGGTGGAAGGTGGTGAGGACATCCCTCCTAAGTGAGGTGAGATGGAGGCGGGTTCCAGTTAGTCTAAGTTTCTATTTGTGAATCAGGCCCCAAGTTCTTTTTTTCTTAAAGGAAGTGAGAGATGCACAAAAACACAAATGAGCAACAATGATAGATATAGTATAAGATTGCAACAATAAATTAGTTGAAAGAAAAATAGAAAGAAGAAAAGAGGAATGTAGAGGAGGAGGAAACTCATTTATTGGATATGGAAGAGAAAGGGAAGATGTAAAGCACAAAATACAGGACACAACAAAATGTGGACCTACATTGGATACCTTTTACCTCAGTACAATTGTAGGACCTTTATTATCTACTGCTTCTAAATTGTGCAATATACTAAGATTAACAGAAACACTCTACACTATATGTTATACCGTAAATAAATAATATACATATCACAGGACACTTAGGCACTCCTTACGAGTTCGTTCTTCCCGCCTTCAGACCGCCTGTGCTGCCTGAACCCCCTTCAGCCCTATTAGGAGTTCATCGTGAGGCCGACGGGCAGAAACTGTCTGCCCGCCAGCCCTGCGGTGAACAGGGCCTTAATATTGATGCCATCTCCTAATGGAGCCAGTGCCAATGTGGCGGAACGGCGGGTGCAGCAGCACCCATCACGCATTCCACTGCCCGTAATTCGGGCAGTGGAATGCATGACAGGGCTTTGCATGGGGGCCCCTGCATTGCCCATGCCAAGTGCATGGGCAGTGCAGGGGCCCCCAGGGACCCCCCACCACTATTCCACCAGCCTTTCCATAAACCGCCATGGAAAGACTGGTGGTATGGGGACTCATAATCCCCAAGGCGGCGATGCAAGCAGCGCTGCCCTGGAGGATGAAAACCAACGGGACCGCCAGGCTGCCGGCTTGCGACAGCTTGGCGTGCCAGTGGTCCAACTGTGGCGGCTCCGTCATGGTCATAATATCGTGGTTCCACCACCAGCCTGTTGGCGGTGGGACCACCACTGCAAGTTTGTCCGTCCTGTGACCACCAGATGCGTAATTAGGGCCTTAATAGCTTTCTGAATAGCACCTAGTGCCTTGGAACTATAAAATAGTTTGCTTTATTCATAAGTCAAGATATCATGCAAGGATTTACTTTAAAATAATAGAACCACTCTTCTTCTTACACATGCTTGCATCACTACTGAGCACAATATTGCTAACACTTGTCTCTTGAGTACACAAGAAAGCACTAAGAAACCTCCTTACCTTTCAACACTCAAGCCTCACAATGCTGTGGTAAATACAATTATTGCACAAAAAAATTGACTAGCTTCCATACGTCTACACAAACCTCAATCGCCACCACAGTACTATAAGAAGAATGTAATACTTCTACCACATATTAGTAATCATATAATACCTCTATTAGATATGTGAGTACACAAATAAAGTAAACCTATAGTCTTTAAACTCACATTTAAAGTGACCTAATCATTATACCTATTTTCCTACTTGTAAATGCATCATCAAATTATACAGGCCATAGTTTATTTATTTCACTACATTAATTTCACTATTTGTACAACGCTCATAAACCTGAAACAGTGAAAGACACTTGGGGTCATTACAACATTGGCGGTAAAATCCGCTTACCGCTGTTCAGAAGACCGCCAACACACCGCCGCAGCTGCGGAAATCCGCCACAGCTATTATGACCCACAGCTCGGAATATGCCAAAATTCAGACACCCACACAAGTCTGCCACAGCAAAGGTCAGTGATGAACTGGCGAAAACAAAACCTCCACCGTCACAGCAACAGAAATGCTCCCACACTATCACGATCCACGAATCCATGTGGCGGTCTTTCAACCGCGGTATTCCATTGGCGGTACACACCGCTGCGCTCAAAATACACACACTCTTACAAAACACATCCACATTGGACAATTTGAAATACACACACCTGATACACATACACACACCACTCCCACGCACCCTATACAACATAAAACACACACCCACATCACCCACAAACCCTTACGACCAGAATTGCGATAGAAGGCCAAAGAGAGACACCACAATCTATAACCAGGCATCCACAGGCACCCAACACCATCACCCACATAACATCCATGCATCCCACACAAAACACCACTAAATATCACCCCACATATCATAACACACACCACCCCACACATCACCCACCACCACCCCATGGCACGGCAAAGACACCCCAGGTTCTCTGAGGAGGAGCTCAGGGTCATGGTGGAGGAAATCATCTGGATAGAGCCCCAGCTATTCAGATCACAGGTGCAGCACACGTTCATAGCAAGGTAGATGGAGCTATAGTGCAAAATAGTGGACAAGGTCAACGCAGTGGGACAGCACCCAAGAAATAGGAATGACATCAGGAAGAGGTGGAACGACCTACGGGGGAAGGTGCATTCCGTGGTCTCAAGACACCAGATTGTGGTACAGAGGACTGGTGGCGGACCCCCACCTCCTTCCCAACAACTAACAACATGGGAGGAGCAAGTCTTGACGATTCTGCATCCTGAGGGCCTCGAAGGAGTAGCTGGAGGAATGGACTCTGGTAAGTCAAACCTTAACTATTACAACCCCCACCCTACCTGCATGCCATCACATACCCCCACCCTCGCCCTAACCCCCATCACTCCAACTCCTCACACATGTCCCACTATCACAAACCACACATCCCAACACCAAGCCCTGCATGCAACACCAAAGCATAGACACCCATCATCAATACATGGCCACTGCACATATCCATCAACCCCCTAAACCATCATCATACAAGGTCCCACACAGGAATGCAAGCACTGGGGTGCACGGTCACCCACCCATTGCACACCATGGTACACACAGATGCAATAATCATGCTTTTACACCCCTGCAGGACCCCTACCCAATGTCACCGCACAGGAGGGTCCACACATGTCCACACCACCAACAGAAGAGTCCCACGGTGATGACAGAGGCTCTGCCCAATTGGATCTAGATGACCTGCCCGGCCCATCTGGGACCTCGGGACAGTCGGTTCCCCTCACACAGTCACAGGCCACCACAGAGCTTCCCCCCTCTGGAAACACCAGCACAGCACCCACTCAGCTGGCCCATACCTCTGTCCCCAGGACACGTCAATCAGCAGTGTGTCCACCACTACAGGGAACCCAGGCTAACCCTCCACCCCAACAACAACAGGGACCTGGGGGCAGTGGCATTTGGCACACCGTTCAGGGGACAGAGGCCCAATGAAACAGGGGAACTGGGAGGGCTGCTGTGCGACAGGGGGAGGACAGGCCCAGGGAACCCACTCTCCACGAGGCCCTCTCCAACATCATGTGAGTGTACCATCATTCCCAGGAGACGATGGCAACGGTACTGGCCAAGTTTCAGGAGACCCAGTGGCTGCAGGAAGAACAGTATTTGGGCTTCAGGGAGGAACTCAGATCCATCAACTCCACCCTGGGCACCATCGTAGGGTTGCTGAAGGAAGTCCTCAACACCAGGAGGGACACTGTGGCACAACAAGGGGCCCCTGACACTAGCCTGGACGATGAACTGCCCACCACCTCCGCCGGCGTTAGTGGACAGAAGGCACCGCCACAGGACCACCACACCAGCACCCCACCCCCTGCAGATCACCACCCCGGAACCGGTCCCTGAGATCCAGGACAAAGACAGAGAACGATGCCAAGACCCCCGCCAAGAAATGAGACTGCCCTTATTGTCATCCTTTTGTCCCACCTTGTCACCCTGTCCATCCTCAAACTGCCCCAGCTCCACTTCCTATGCCCCTTTGGACAATGCACCTGTGAGACTAATAGTCTGGGCTCTGCCATGAACATTCCTCCACCATCACCCCTCCCATTTTACAGCACCCTCCAATATTGAGCACTTAAATAAACACCCTTAAGGCACAAAACAATCTGGAGTCTGTCTGTGATTTCGAAATAGTGTATTAGCAATTGCAGTGACAAAATGCACTTACAATTGTAATGTCAACATACCTATGTCACACAGCTCTAGTCCATGAGGAAACAAAGCAGATGTCACACAGTGGGACCCACATCTCTGAAATCATAAGGGAAAGTGAAAACTCAGTGACCATACACTGGGTGAAAAGGACAGACAGCAGAGAGGTAGTAGTGTTACATTACATGTAGTAGGCAGGTTTGTCTTCTTACCTGTGTCTCACTGGAAGTATTGCAGGATAACCGAGTTCCTGTTGTCGATGTCCTCCTCTTCTGCTTCCTCATCTTCACTGTCCACAGGCTCCACAGCTGCCACAACACCTCCATCTGGACCATCCTCCTGCAGAAAAGGCACCTGTCATCGCAAAGCTAAGTTGGGAAGCATCCAGCAGGCCACGATGATCTGGCACACCTTCTTTTGTGAGTAGAATATGGAACCACCTGTCATTTGGAGGCACCGGAACCTGGCCTTCAGGAGGCCGAAGGTCCACTCTATAATCTTCCTAGTTCGCCCATGGGCCTCATTGTAGTGTTCCTCTGCCCTTGTCCTGGGATTCCTCACTGGGGTCAGTAGCCATGACAAGTTGGGGTAACCAGAGTCACCTGAAAAAGGCGAGGGACAACTGTTAGACACACACTAACCTGGAAGGGATATCCCCAGACCCAGACAACTATTCCCACTGATTTGGTTCCATGTGCTCACCTAATAGCCACACCTGGTACGTCTGGAGTTGCCCCATCACATAAGGGATGCTGCTACTCCACAGCATGTAAGCGTCATGCACTGAGCCAGGGAATTTGCCATTCACATGGGAGATGTACTGGTAGGCCAAACACACCATCTGCACATTCATCGAATGATAACTCTTCCGGTTTCTGTAAACCTGTTCACTCCTGCAGGGGGGGACCAAGGCCACATGTGTCCCATCAATGGCACCTATGATGTTGGGGATATGTCCCAGGGCATAGAAGTCACCTTTCACTGTAGGCAAATCCTCCACCTGAGGGAAATCGATGTAGCTCTGCATGTGTTTCAGCAGGACAGACAACACTCTGGACAACACGTTGGAAAACATAGGCGGGGGTATCCCTATGCTATGGCCACTGTTGTTTGAAATGACCCACTTGCAAGGAAATGGAGTACTGACAGTACCTGCACTTGAGGCGGGATTCCTGTGGGATGGCGGATAGCTGACATCAGGTCTGGCTCCAACTGGGCGCACAGTTCCAGGATTGTGGCACGATCTAGCCTGTGTGTGATGATTACATGTCTTTCCTCTATTGTCGACAGGTCCACCAGCGGTCTGTACACCGGAGGATGCCGCCATCTCCTCACATGTCCCAGCGGATGGTGCCTATGAAGGACAACAGCGACCACAGAGTCAACCAACTCAGAGGTACGTACACACAGCTTACACAGAACACGATTCATAATCCGAAATACGCATGTATGATTGATGAGGCAAGGCCTAGTTATGTGTGATGCAGTTAAAAATAGAGCCATGTGGGCCCCTGAAATGGCGGCTGCCTGACCTGTAAAGTGGGACAAGGGGATATGAGGTAACTGCGCTGGCGTTGTACACCGTCGCAGTAGGCGGTCGAAGACCGCGGCGCAATTCTGCATTGGTTAACATTGGACCCTATGGGTCCCAGGAGCCAATGACGATGTACGCCGGCGAAGACAGTATGCACTGCTGCGGACGTGACTGCCATTTTCTATCTGTTCAATCACTCGATACCTGATCTTCGACAGGAGAGGACCTACACTGCAAGTGCTTCTGTGACCTCAGTCTGGAAGAGACAATGACTCGTGTGTCTGGGGAAAGGGCCCCTGCCTTCAGCACGGAGGAGTTGGAGAAACTCGTGGATGGGGTCCTCCCCCACTACACGCTACTCTACGGTCCTCCAGACAAACAGGTGAGTACACTGGGAGCATGCTGTATGGGCTATGCCTGTGTGGAGTGGGGTGGATGAAAGATGGGGGGGGAGAATGAGGCGTGCATGAAACGACGGTGAGTGCATGTGCCACATGGCAAGGGTAGGGATGTGGGCCAATGACTATGACGGTGCAGTTGGAAATAACTTCTCCTTTTCCCCTGTACATTTCCTGTAGGTCAGCGTCCACCAAAAGAAGGATATTTGGCGTGCCATCGCCAAGGACGTCTGGACCCTGGGGTTCTATCACAGACGGAGCACCCACTGCCGTAAGAGATGGGAGGACATTTGGCGCTGGAGCAAGAAGACGGCGGAGGCCTAGCTGGGGATGGCCTCCCAATGTGGGAAGGGTGCCTGTCGCACCATGACCCCCCTAATGTTCAGGATCCTGGCGGTGGCGTACCCGGAGTTGGATGGGCGCTTGAGGGCATCACAGCAGCCACAAGGGGGTGAGTACACTCTCATTCTGCTGATTCAGCGCGCAGTGGAGGTGTCTGGGGGGGGGAGGTGGGCTGTGGGTTCCCCTAGGCCAGGGCGAGTGTGCTAGTTAGGCCTCCTTTTACAGACAGGCCCTGTGGCACCCTACCCCACCTGGGTACAGTGTCAACTACACCTAGTCAGGCTCCTGTGACATCCATGTGTGCAGATTTCGGCCATAGCCTTGTAGGCCATGTCCCAGGCATTGAATAGTGGACCGCAAGTGCGCGGCGTAGTGCCGGGGGCTTCTGTGTCTGTCGTGTCCGCCAACTGTAGCGATAATGCATGCACTCAACATGTCTTTCTTCTGTCGTCCCCCCCCCTTTTTGTGTTCTCCCTATTCTTGTGTACATTAGCATCATCAGGCGAAGGAGCAATGGCACCGGTGCAGGAGGGAGTTGCATCCCACATAGCTCTGGAGGGCGACACTACGGAGTCGGATTTAACCAGTGGGACAGAGGGCGAGGGGAGCTCCACGGCGGGGACAGGAGCTGAGACCAGTGATATGGACTCCTCCTCTGACTTTAGCTCCCTTGTGGTGGCGGGCCCATCTGTGCCCCCCCATCTACAGGTACAGCCGCCACTCCCCCTACCAGCACCACCCTCCCAGCAGCCCCTCAGCCTTTGCCCTGTGCCCGCTCACCCAGGAGGGTGGGCATCACCTTCGCCCCAGGCACCTCAGGCCCTGCCCCAGTCACCCCTGCTGCCCTCAGTGAGGAGGCCATTGACCTCCTCAGGTCCCTCACTGTTGGGCAGTCTACTATTTTGAATGCCATCCAGGGTGTAGAGAGGCAGTTGCAACAGACAAATGCATTCCTGGAGGGCCTACCCCAAGCACACCATCAGACCAGCATGCACACACCCCAACACACAAAGGAAGCTCAGGCAAACATAAGCACCACACATCCCACAGGCACTCACGCAAACATCACACACATGCAGACATAGCAACATCCACTGCCTCCACAGTGTTCCCCTCCTCCTCGTCTCCCTCCTCCCTCCCAGTCTCGTCTCCACTCACACCTGCATGCACTATATCTACAGCCACTACTTCCATCACCACCACACCCCGCTCACGTGCAGTCACCACTCCCACTACAATTCACACATCCCCTGTGTCCTCTCCCAATGTGTCTGTGACGCCACCTCCCAAGGTACACAAACGCAGGCACGCACCCACCCAACAGCCATCCACCTCACGACAGCCTCCAGCACATGCACCTTCACCCAAAGTCATCAAACGTACACCTCCTACAACCACAACCTCTTCCTCCACTCCCAAACCCCGTCCAACTACCTGTCCCAGTGTTCCTAAGAAACTTTTCCTGTCCACCCTTGACCTGTTTCCCTCACCTCCCCACCCCGTCATTCCCCTAGGGCCCGACTCTCCAGGTCCCAACCTAGCACTTCAGCCACGACATCGGCAGGATCAGTGGTGCCAGTAGTCACCGGATTCTGGAGTGCACCAGGCAGCAGGGCAGCCAGTGTGGCAAGGAGCCACAGCATGGACAGTCCCCCACCTGTCAAGCATCAAAAGTTGGGCAGTGCCCGGCGGGAGAGGGGGAAGACACCAGCCACCAGGGGTACATGTGGGAGTGTGGAGTCAGCTGCGACACCTTCCAAGGTGGGGAAGGGGCACAAGAAACCCGGCAAGTCTGGGAAGATCGGCATGGCGGAGAAGACCGCCATCAGCCCCGCTGCCCCGACCGCCATCAGCCCCGCTGCCCAGGAGGCGACCGCTATCAGCCCCGCTGCCCAGGATGCGACCGCCACCACCAGCCCCACTGCCCAGGAGGCGACCGCCAGCAGCAGCCCCGCTGGCCCAGACAGGACAGCCAGCACCAGCCCGCAGGCCCGGACAGGATCACCAGCACCAGCCCCGCTAGCCCAGACAGGACCGCCAGCACCAGCCCCGCAGGCCCAGACAGGACCGCCAGCACCAGCCCCGCTGGCCCAGACAGGACCGCCAACACCATCCCAGCAGTCCCAGACAGGACCGCCAGCACCAGCCCCGCAGGCCCAGACAGGACCGCCAGCAGCTGAGTCGCTGCCAAGGACACCGCCGCCACAAGCACTGCTGCAATGGACACCGCCGCCACAAGCACCGCTGGCCCATGAGTGCTGAAAGCACTGACGCTACTGAGTCCGCCATGACCAGGATGAAGCACTCTGGGCACAAAGGCCCCTCCAAAACCAGTGGAGACAGGCATCCACTACCTCTGTCCTTGGCAGGATGAAGCACTCTGGGCACCAAGCCCCCTCCAGAACCAGTGGAGATTTACATCCACTACCTCTGTCCTTGGCAGGATGAAGCACTCTGGGCACAAAGCCCCCTCCAGAACCAGTGGAGACACGCATCCACTACCTCTGTCCTTGGCAGGATGAAGCACTCTGGGCACCAAGCCCCCTCCAGAACCAGTGGAGATCTACATCCACTACCTCTGTCCTTGGCAGGATGAAGCACTCTGGGCACAAAGCCTCCTCCAGAACCAGTGGAGACTGTTATCCACTTGAGAGACTGTGGCTTTGCACTTCCCAGGATTGAACAGTGGGCAAACCACCCACTGTAGAGACTTGGGAGACTGTGGCTTTGCACTCCCCAGGATTGAACAGTGGGCAACCCACTCACTGTAGAGACTTGAGAGACTGTGGCTTTGCACTCCCCATTATCGAACAGTGTGCAACCCACCCACTGTAGAGACTTGAGAGACTGTGGCTTTGCACTCCCCAGGATTGAACAGTGGGCAAACCACCCACTGTAGAGACTTGAGAGACTGTGGCTTTGCACTCCCCAGGATTGAACAGTGGGCATGTGGCCCCCTCGTGGATTTGGCATCGTGCACTCATCCGGCTGAGGTGCCCCACCTTTCCCTTCCCCCTGAGGTGCCTGTTTTATTTCTATCTGATGCCCCTGCAGTGTTCTCTCCGTCATGTTCGGGTACCTTGTGTGGGCCTCGCCCATGCAGTATGGGCCCAGTGTTCCACGGACTTAAATGGAGCAATACCTGGAATTCTATTTTTGGTGTATATATTTGTTAATAGTGTATAGATCTTTTTGCGTACTGGATTTTAATAGATTACAATGGTTACACTCATTTCCTTTTGTCTTTGCATTCTTCTGGGGGGGGTGAGGGGTGTAACTGTGATGTATCATGATGTATTTGTGTGTGTTGTCGTGGGTGAGGGTGGGGGTAGGGGTGTTGCGTGTTGCGTGTGTGTCCCCCTATTTTTTTCTTCCCCCCTCCCATGTGTCGTAGGTGCAGTACTCACTGTGGTCTTCGCCGCCGGCGTTCGTGCTTCTGGTAGAGGAGCAAGAAGATGAAAGCTGGGAAAATATGAAGCTCGGGTTCCATGGCGTCCTGGTTCCTCGTGGGGTGTGTAGAGGTGAGCGTTTTCCCTTCGATGTCCTGTTTCCGCTGTGTTTTTGTTCACAGTGAATCTGCCCCAGAAAAGGTGGCAGATTGGTAGGTTGTGATACTGTGGACGGTACGTTGTCTTCCGCCTGTCTGTTGGCGGTGACCGCCGCGGTGTTTGTTTGTACCGCCGTGGCGGTCGGAGTGTTAAAGTGGCTGTCTATGTTGGCAGTTTGCGTCACATTAGTAATTCCATTTTTTTTTACCGCCGGCCTGTTGTCGGTCTTACCGCTGCTTTAACACCGACCGCCAGGGTTGTAATGACCACCACTGTCTTTTATATATAGTTACTGTGCTATAGCTCATAATAAAGGGCACACTCTCAAAATATACATAATTTTAAAATGCATTGTTTCTGCACAGCACACATACCAAACTTCACTTTTAGTAGAACCTCCTTAATTGGTAAAAGACTCTTTATGTAGAAATAAGGTAATAAAGAGCTATGTAGTGTAGGAAAGTATCATCTTCCTTGGCATGTTACCCCCATTTTTACATGTATGTCAGTATGTTTTCGCATGTCTCACTAGGCTGCTGCTGGTCAGGACCCCAGTGCTCATATTTTATGGCCTAATGTGTGTGTCTGTATAGTGCTTGACTGGGTCACTGAGGCTCTGCTATCCAGAACTTCAGTGCTTATGCTCTCTCTGCTTTAAAATTTGTCACTGTAGGATAGTGACTTCATTTTCCAATTTAAATTGGCACACTGGACCCCCCTTATAAGTCCTTAGTATATGGTACCTAGGTACCCAGGGCATTGGGGTTCCAGGAGATCCATCTGGGCTGCAGCATTTCTTTTGCTACCCATAGTGAGCTCAGACAAACCCTTGCATAGGCCCGCCATTGCAGCCTGTGTGAAATAACACACATGTTAATTTACAGCCATTTTAACTGCACTTAAGTAACTTATAAGTCACCTATATGTCTAACCTTCACTTGCTGAAGGTTAGGTGCAAAGTCACTAAATGTGAGGTCATCCGTGCACTATCAAAGGTGCCCCCACATAGTTCAGGGCCATTTCCCAGGTCTTGTGAGTGCGGGGATGCCAAGATGACGACCGGTACCCTTGGACTCCTCTCACAGTGACAAACATGCTCCTAAAAACACAGAGGGTATATATCATCGATGTAGACTGTCCTGAGGTCCTATTGACGCAATTTGGAGGCAGTAAGGCCTTGCCTTCCCTGAGAGCGATGGTACCTCTGTGTACTGCGTCTTCTTCACCTCCTGAGGCCTCTGTGCATAATTTGCAAAATTCCTTCATGCACAGCCTGGGCCAGATCCCCAGCACTCCATCCTGCAATGCTCAACTCACTTAGTTGTTCTCCGGCGACATGGGACCTTCCTTTGTTGTGCTGCACCAAATGTGTTTTGCACCTCCTTTGTCCACGTGTCCTGGGAATCCCGTGGGTGCTGTCTGGCATCCTGAGGGCTCTCTAAAGTGCTGAGTGCCCCCTCTTCCTCCTCACACAGAGTTGAGGCCCCCAGGTTCCTCTTGGGTCCAGCCAGTGCCATTTTGATGCAAAATGCACTTTTGTTGTAACCAAGGCTTGTTGGCGACTTCCAACACAAAATCACATCTGTATCCATCTTCACGTCGTGGGGCATCTTCTGCATCATGCAGGACCCGCTGGCGTTGTCATAGGGTGCATTCCTGCAGTCTTCGTCCAACCGGAGACTCTTCTTTTGCACCCTCTTCTGGGTTGGAAGGGGCTCCTGCCCTTCCTGGAAATTCTTTTGACTTCTGGACTTGATCCCCTTCTTTTGCAGGTCTTCAGGTCTAGGAATCCAGCAGCTGTTGTTTGCAGACTTGGTTGGTTACTGCAAAATCCCAATCACGAGGTGTAGTGTGTCCTAAGGAAACTTGAAGTACTTTACTCCTGCTTTTCTGGGCTCTGGGGTGGGGTAATTTACTTACCTTTACTGTATTCTTACTCTCCCAGTGATTCTGCACACACTATACTTGTCTAGGGGGAAATTCGTGATTCACATTCCACTTTCTTAGTATATGGTTTGTGTTGCACTTAGAACTATTTTCTCTCATTGAATTCTATAGCATTTGCTATTGTTTGCACTATCCTATGTCTAATTACTTACCTTATTTCTGTGTCTAGTGTATATATTCTTTATAACACTTACCTCCAGAAGGAGTATTGCCTCTAAGATATTTTTGTACTGTCACCCAAATAAACTACCTTTATATTTGGTAACAATGAGTATTGTCTCTACTTGTGTATAAGTACTGTGTAACTACGGTATTGCATGAGCTTTGCATGTCTCCTAGTTCAGCCTAAGCTGCTCTGCTATAGCTACCTCTATCAGCCTACGCTGCTAGAACACTACTACTTCACTAATAAGGGATAACTGGACCTGGTATAAGGAGTAAGTACACAAGGTACCCACTACAAACCAGGCAAGCCTCCTACATTGGGGGTGCAGGTGTGGGATAAGTACTTGCAATTGCTTTACCACTTTGTTACCTGTGCTTTTCACAAGAAAAGCTTGTTCCAATACTTAGAGCATATATAATATATACCTAGAAGTAATTTTTTAGCTTCTAAAAGTTCTGTTTAAGTTCTGAAACGTTTCCTTCTTTTCTCTTAAAAGTTAGCTCTGTTATTCTACTTACTTTTTACTCACTTTCCCAATGTATTTCCTCTTTCAATATGTCTTCTATAGATGCTACCCCTAGAGTTGTGAAAGCAACATATGAAAATCCTAACTTTAGAAGATTGAGGGGTCTCTGTATTGAAAGAAGGTTGAGGATTGGAAAAACCCCAATAAGGAAGTCATCTTAAATCTTCTCCTCCAAGATGACCAGGGACTCAGCACTGGTCCAGATCAGACAGGGGAAGAGGTAGACGAGGATTCCAACCAGGAAGGCTCAGAGGAGCAAACTGACAATCCTGGGGAGGGTACTTCCACAGATCTACCTGTCATTGAGACACTTAGTACAACTGGTAGTGGGAAGGGTTCACACAAAAGTAGGGCTCCCTTCACCCCTAGAGGCCAGGTCACTAGAGTGGCCCCTGTTAGAGATAGATCTACCTCTGCACACTCTCATGTTACCTCTGTTTCAGAGGCATCCCACAATTCTAACCCTGAGGACCAGTCCCTGGATAGGGAACTCAGAAAGCTGAGGTTAGAGGACTCCAGACTGAGGCTAATGCAGCAACAGTTGGCCTTAGACAGGGAATCCCTGGCCGTGGAGAAAAAGAGGCAGGGTTTGGGGTTAGTTCCCCATGGTGGAAGCAGGAGTTTTAAAAATTCAAATGTTAGGTCACCTTCATTTGATTCTAGAAATCTGCACAAAGATGTCCCTCCTTACAAGGATGGTGATGACATCTAAAAGTGGTTTGCTGCACTTGAGAGGGCCTGTAAAGTTCAGATCGTCCCTTATGTACAGTGGGCTGCTATCCTTTGGTTATCCTTCTCTGGTAAGGGTAGAGACAGACTTCTTATTGTCAAAGAGGATGATGCAGATAACTATCAAATTCTTAAAGGTGCACTCTTGGATGGTCTGGGCTTAACCACTGAACAATACAGACTTAAGTTCAAAGAGACCAGAAAGGAATCATCACAGGACTGGGCAGACTTTGTAGACTGTTCTGTGAAGGCCCTAGAAAGTTGGTTAAATGGCAGTAAGGTGACTGACTATGAAAGCTTATATAACTTGATTTTGAGAGAGCATATCTTGAATAATTGTGTGTCTGACTTGTTGCATCAATATCTTGTGGACTCAGATCTGACCTCTCCCCAAGAATTGGGAAAGAAGGCAGACAAATGGGTCAGAACAAGGGTGAACAGAAAAGTTCATACAGGGGATGAGAAGGATGGCAAGGAGAAGGATGGTAAGTCATATGACAAGGGTGGGGACAACGATAAAAAATCATCATAGTCTTCATCAGGCCCACAAAAATCCTCTGGGGTTGGTGGGTCCAAATCCTCTTCTCACAAAGATAAGACACCTTGGTGTTTTATTTGTAAAGCCAAAGGCCACTGGGCAACTGATCCTCATTGTCCAAAAAGAAACACCAAGCCTCCCACCACCACAACCCCAACTGCAACCACTAGTGCCCCTAGTAATAGCAGTGGTGCGGGGGAAAGCACTACTAATAGCCAATCAAAGGGTGTAGCTGGGCTCACCATTGGTAATGTAGTTGGGGTTGGTCTAGTTAGGGAGATCACTGAGGCTGTCTTAGTCTCTGATTGTGGCATCGACCTAGCCACTTTAGTTGCTTGCCCCCTTAATATGGATAAGTACAAGCAGCTACCCCTGATTAATGGTATTCAGGTTGAGGCCTACAGGGACACCAGTGCCAGTGTCACCATGGTGATGGACAAACTGGTTGCCCCTGAGCAGCACCTACTTGGTCACCAGTACCAACTGACAGACACCCATAGGAACACTGTAAGCCACCCCATGGCTGTTGTGAATCTCAACTGGGGGGGTTACTGGTCCAAAGAAAGTTGTGGTAGCCACTGATTTGCCTGTAAAATGTCTGCTAGGCAATCATTTGGTGACTTTAGCTTGGGCTGAAGTGGAGTTGGAGGCCCGTGCAGCAATGCTGGGCATTCCTGGGCATATCTTTGCTCTTTCCAGGGCTCAGGCCAAGAAGCAAAGAGGTCAGGGAAACTTGAATCCTGGAATAATGGACCAAGTGCTCCCAAAAACTAGGGGTAAGAAGGGCAAACCCTTGTCCACTATCCCTCCCTCCACGGATGATTCCCCTTTTGAGGAAGATTAATTTTCTCAGTGTGCAGAACCTACACCAGAGGAGCTGGAAGCTGATACAGCTGAGGTTTTAGGTGCAGGGTGCCTGCCAGGGAAGAGCTTAGTGTCACACAGCAAACCTATCCCACAGTAGAGTGCCTCAGACAGTAAGCTGTTAAGCAGCAAAATGGTGACGTCACTGACACACACAGATTTTTTTGGGAGAATAATCTCCTTTATACTGAAGCAAGGGACCCTAAACCTGGTGCCACCAGGAGACTGGTCATTCTCCTTCAGTACAGACAATTCCTTCTAACTCTGGCTCATGACATCCCTTTAGCTCGGCATTTAGGCCAGAGTAAAACACGGGATAGACTTGTTCCACATTTTCACTGGCTCCATATGTCGGAAGACACAAAGGAGTTTTGTCGCTCCTGTGTCACCTGCCAAGCCAGTGGCAAGACTGGTGGCACCCCAGAGGCCCCCTTGATCCCACTGCCAGTGGTTGGGGTGCCCTTTGAAAGGATACTGGTTGATATTGTTGGCCCCCTTGACCCTCCAACAGCTTCTGGCAATAGATGTATCCTTGTGGTGATGGACCATGCCACAAGGTATCCAGAAGCTATCCCCTTAAGGATCACTACAGCTCCTGCAGTGGCAAAAGCCCTCCTGGGAATCTTTTCCAAGGTGTTTTTCCCTAAGGAAGTGGTGTCAGACAGAGGTAGTAACTTCATGTCTGCATATCTAAAAGCAATGTGGATGGAGTGTGGTGTTACCTACAAGTTCACCACCCCTTATCATCAACAAACGAATGGACTGGTTGAGAGGGGGTTTAATAAAACTCTCAAAGGTATGATTATGGGACTCGCAGAAAAACTCAGAAGGAGATGGGACATCCTATTACCATGCCACCTTTTCACCTACAGGGAGGTACCCCAAAAAGGAGTGGGCTACAGCCCCTTTGAACTCCTATTTGGTCACCCTGTTAGGGGTCCCCTTGCTCTTGCTAAGGAGGATTGGGAACAACCTTTAAAAGCTCCAAAACAAGACATTGTGGACTATGTACTTGGCCTGAGAAGTAGAATGTCTGAGTACATGAAAAAGACCAGAAAAAATCTTCAGGCCTGCCAAGAGCTCCAAAAGCAATGGTTTGACCAGAAGGCTGTCCTGACAGAATACCATCCAGGATAGAATGTGTGGGTATTGGAACCTGTAGATCCAAGAGCACTCCAGGACAAATGGAGTCAACCCCATCTAATTGTAGAAAAGAAAGGTGGGGTCACCTACCTGGTGGACCTGGGCACTGCCAGAAGCCCCCTTAGCATTACTAGGACAGGGCTGACTTAATCCTGCTCATGGCTACAGATGAGGGACAGGAAAAAGAGAGTGACCCTCTTCCTGATCTCTTCTCTAAGCTGATGGCTTAGTGGAAGGAGTGGTTCTGGCAGCCTGCCTTACTGCTGAGCAGAAGGAAGACTGTAAAAATCTCCTTGATCAGTTTTCTGAACTCTTCTCAGTCACACCTGGTACAACTACGTGGTGTGAATATACAATTGATAATGGAGACAGTTTACCTGTCAAAAGTAAAATGTACAGGCAACCTGACCATGTCAGACATTGCAAAAAAGCTGAAGTTCAGAAAATGTTAGACCTTGGAGTTATTGAGCCTTCTGATAGCCCCTGGGCCAGCCCAGTGGTGCTTATCCCCAAACCGCATAACAAAGAAGGAAAGAGAGGAATGCGGTTTTGTGTGGACTATAGGGGTCTCAATACAGTGACCAAAACAGATGCTCACCCTTTAACCAGGGCAGATGAGCTAATAGGTAAACTGGCATCTGCCAAGTATCTAAGCACTTTTGATTTGACTGCAGAGTATTGGTAGATAAAAAAAATGCTAAAGCAAAAACTGCATTTTCTACCATAGGAGGGCACTATCACTTTACAGTTATGCCCTTTGGTTTGAAAAATGTACCTGCCACTTTTCAGAGGCTGGTGAATACAGTCCTCCAAGGTTTGGAAGCTTTTAGTTTAGCATATTTGGACAATTTTGCTGTCTTTAGCTCCACCTGGGATGATCACCTGGTCCACCTCTGGAAAGTTTTGGAGGCCCTGCAAAAGGCAGACATAACTATCAAGGCCTCAAAGTGCCAGATAAGGCAGGGGAAATTGGTTTGTCTGGGCCACCTGGTAGGTGAATAACAGTTTGCACCACTGCAGGGGAAGATTCAGACTATTATGGACCGGGCTCCCCCTACTACCCAGACCCAGGTCAGAGCCTTCTTAGGTCTCACTGGATATTACAGAAGGTTCATTAAGAACTATGACCCCATTGCAGCACCTATAAATGACCTCACCAGCACGAAAATGCCTAAAAAGGTATTGTGGACAGCTAGCTGTTAGAAAGCTTTTGAGGAGCTTAAGCAGGCAATGTGCTCTGCACCTATCTTGAAGAGCCCAAACTACTCTAAAAAATTAATTGTCCAAACAGATGCTTTGAATTAGAGGTAGGGGCTGTACTATCACAACTGAACTCAGAGAGCCAAGATCAACCTGTTTCTTTCATAAGCAGGAGGTTGACCCCTAGAGAAAAGCGTTGGTCTGCCATAGAGAGGGAGTGTAGGAGGCTGGCCTGGCTTATAGTGGGTACCTAGTGGTACTTGCACCTTGTGCCAGGTCCAGTTATCCCTTATTAGTAGATTAGAGGTGTTCTAGTAGCTTAAGCTGATCGAGGTAGCTATAGCAGTGCAGCTTAGGCTGAACTAGGAGACATGCAAAGCTCCTACCATACAACTTATATCACTTAGCACTACATCATGAGAAAACACACTACTCAGAGTTAGTAAAAATAAAGGTACTTTATTTTAGTGACAATATGCCAAAAGTATCACAGAGGTTATACTCCCTTAGGAGGCAAGTAAAATACACAAAATATACACTTAAACTAAAATCAGGTAAGTAAACAGTTTGAAAAGTAGTGCAAACACTGTAGAACACAATAGAATGCAATAGGAGACAATAGGCCTAGGGGCAACACAAACCAAATACTCAAAAAGTGGAATGCAAACCACGAATGGATCCCAGGCCAAGTGTAGTGTGTAGAGGGTTGCTGGGAGTGTAAGAAAACACTAAGGGTGCCCAAGATACCCCACCCCAAGACCCTAAAATGTATGAGTAAAGTTACCCTACTACCCCAGAAAGACAGAAAAGTCGAGATAGGGGATTCTGCAAAGACAACAACTGACTGCAAAGCACTGAAGACGGATTCCTGGACCTGAGGACCTGCAAATGAAGGGGAGTAAGTCCAAGAGTCACGCAAGTGTCCAGGGGGGGCAGGTGCCCACTAAACCCCGGATTAAGTTGCAAAAGGGCTGCCTCTGGGTTGAAGAAGCCAAAGATTCTGCAACAACGGAAGGTGCCAGGAACTTCTCCTTTGGTCAGAAGATGTCCCACAGCATGCTGGAGGATGCAGAGTTGTTTCCACTCAGAAAGACCAAAAAAAAGCCTTGCTAGATACAAGAGTCACATTTGAGGATTTTGGGTGCTGCCAGGGCCCAGGAAGGACCAGGAGGTCGCCCCTTGGATCAGGAGACAGAGGGGGTGCTCAGCAATACAGAGAACCCACTCCGAAGCAGGCAGCACCCGCTGAAGCACCTGAACATGTATTCAGAAGATCTGAGCATGATGGTCGACACAACAAAAGAGGAACCCACGAGGTCAGAGTCGAACTAAACGAGTTGGGCAATGCAGGACAGAGTGCTGGGGACCTGAGCTAGGCTGTGCACAAAGGAAATCTTGCAAAAGTGCACAGAAGCCCGAGCAGCTGCAGTTCACACAGAACACAGGATTACTGTCTGGCGTGGGGAGGCAAGGACTTACCTCCCAAAAATTTGGACAGAAGGACCACTGGACTGTCGGGGTCAAGAGTTGCCCTTGCACTAGAAAAGGTGCCCCCACATAGTTTAGGGCCATTGCCCAGGACTTTGTGAGTGTGGGACGCCATTACATGTGTGCACTACATATAGGTCAATACCTATATGTAGATTCACAATGGTAACTCCGAATATGGCCATATAGCATGTCTAAGATCATGGAATTGTCCCCCCATTCCAAATCTGGTATTGGGGAGCCAATTCCATGCATCCTGAGTGCTTCACCATGGACCCCCAGTACTGCAAACCAGCTCTTGCACTGTAGCTACAGCTGCTGCCACCTCACAGACAGGGTTCTACCCTCATGAAGTCTGAGCGGCTCAGTCCCAGGAAGGTAGAACAAAGCATCTCTTCTGAAAGGAGGGTGTTACACCATCTCCCTTTGGAAATAGGTATTAAAGGCTGGGGAGGGGTAGCCTCCCACAGCCTCTGGGAATGCTTTGAAGGGCACAGATGGTGCCCTCTTTACATGAACCAGTCTACACCAGAGCCCCTTGTCCCATGCTCTGGCGCAAAACTGGACAAAGGAAAGGGGAGTGACCACTCCCCTGTCCATCACCACCCCAGGGGTGGTGCCCAAAGCTTCTCCAGTGTGTCCCAGACTTCAGCCATCTTGCTTTGCAAGGTGTGGGGGCGCTCTGGAGGGCTCTGAGTGGCCAGTGCCAGCAGATGACGTCAGAGACCCCTCCTGGTAGGTCCTCACCTGATAAGGTAGCAAATCCCCCTATCGGGGCTATTTAAGGTTACTCCTGTGGGTTCTCTTCAGATTCTGCTTGCAAGTTCCCATCAGGAATCCTCTAAAACCACTACTTCAACCTCTGACCTTGGATCAACTGCAGCCTGCTCCAGGAACTGCTGTAACAGCAACAAAGTATTCACAAAGGATACTTTTCCTCTGCAACTTCAGCTCCAGCCAGCAACTGCAACAGCTTCCACGGTGTGTATGCTCTGGGGACTCCCTGTCTTCATCCTGCTCAGAAGGATCGAAGAAATCTCCCGTGGGGTGACGGAGTCACTCCCCTGCTCATGCAGGCACCTGGTACCCTTGGACTCGTCTCACAGTGATGAGCGTGCCCCTAAGGACGCAGAGGGTGGACATCATGGACATGGACTGTCCTGAGGTCCTGCTGACACAACTTGGAGGAGGTAAGACCTGGCCTTCTCTGAGAGTGATGGTACCCCTGTATACTGCGTCTTCTTCCCTTCCTGAGGCCTCTGTGCACTATTTGCACAGCCTGGCCCATGTCCCCAGCACTCCATCCTGTGACGCTCAACTCACTGAGTTGTTCTCCAGAGGTGTGAGACATTCCTTTGTTGTGCTGCAGCAACTGCATTTTGCACCTCCTTTTTCGCCGTGTCCTGGGACTCCTGTGGGTGCTGTCTGGCACCCTGAGGGCTCTTTAAAGTGCTGAGAGCCCCTTCTTCCTCCTCACACAGAGTTGAGGCCCGAGGTTCTTCCTGGGTCCAGCCGGCGCCATTTTGACGCAAAACACATTTTTGCAATAACCAAGGTTTGTTGGCGACTTCTAACATGAAATCATGTCTGCATCCCTCTTCACGTCGTGGGACATCTTCTGCATCACACAGCAACCCGCTGGCATCTTCCTAGGGTGCATTCCTACAGTCTTCATCCAACTGGGGACTCTTCTTTTTCAACCTGTTATGGGTTGGCAGGAGCTCCTGCCCTTCCTGTAACTTCTTTTGACTTCTGGACTTAGTCCCCTTCTGTTGCAGGTCTTCAGTTCCAGGAATCCAGCAGTTGTTGTTTGTAGACTTGGTTGGTTACTGCAAAATCCCAATCATGAGGTGTAGTGTGTCCTAAGGAAACTTGCAGTACTTTACTCCTGCTTTTCTGGGCTCTGGGGTGGGGTAATTTATTTATCATTACTGTATTCTTACTCTCTCAGCAAATCTGCACACACTACACTTCTCTAGGTGGGAGTTCGTGATTCACATTCCACTTTCTTAGTATATGGTTTGTGTTGCCCCAGACCAATTTTCACTCATTGCATTCTATAGCATTTCCTATTGTTTGCACTATCCTACGTCTAATTACTTACCTTATTTCAGTGTCTAGTGTAAATATTCTGTGTAATACTTACCTCCAGAAGGAGGATTTCTTTTGGTACTGTGTCACCCAAATAAATTATCTTTTGTTTTTGGTAACACTGAGTATTGTCTTTACTTGTGTATAAGTACTGTGTAACTATAAGTGGTATTGCATGAGCTTTGCATGTCTCCTAGTTCAGCCTAAGCTGCTCTGCTATAGCTACCTCTATCAGCCTAAGCTGCTAGAACACTACTGCTTCACTAATAATGGATAAATGGACCTGGTCAAGGGTGTAAGTACCCAAGGTACTCACTACAAATCAGGCCAGCCTCCTACATGTACCATACCCATAGTATAACATTAGCCCTAGGATCAGTACTAGCAAGAGAGTTCAGCTTGTGCATCTCCATGCCAGCCAGAGATAAACTCAGCCTGCAATAGTTATGTATGGGATCTATCTTTTGTAAATCTTGGAGCTCTGGATGTGTTTAGAAATAAGCTTTTTTTCACCAACAAAGGGGCAAATTTAAGAGCCCCTAGTGCCTCCTTGCACGACATTAGCATCATTTTATACACGAACATGGCCCAACTATGCCAAAAATTGCAGCGCCATTTTGTAACCCTTTGGGCTACATTATGAATGCGACAGGCATAATGTATGCAAAGGGGGTTCCCCCATTAGAGTGGCCGATAAAATGGCACATAGAAATCAACAAGATTTCTTTGGGTAATTTTTTTCACCACTTTTAATGCCTGCTCAGAGCATGTGGTAAAAGGAGGCACACCGTTGTTTACCATGGACATCAATGGGCTTTGCAGGTAGGCCATCAAACATTTTTGACACTAATCCTGCAAAGCTCCGAACTAGCGTCAAAAAGCCTGACGCTAGTTCCCTAACTTCCGCAATGGTGCACTGTGTCTTAAATATGGCACACACATGGTGGCATTAGGATGGTGCTAAGGGGCGCAAGAGAGGTGGCGCTGCACTGGGTACAGCACCACTTTTCTTAAATTAGGCCTATAGTGTGACTGTCAAAAATGTATTGACTTTACTCTAACTTCTTTTCAGTGTCAAAGGAATACCAAAGCCCTATTTACTGGAGCATAGTTACTGTGGATACAATAACACAATCTATTGTCTGAATGCTGCAACAGAAAATGTTCTGCATTGTCAATCTATCACATACAATACTATAACTACATACTTGAAGAGAATCTTTTCTAAAAATATATTTTCAAATCATCTGACACTGAGCTCCAAACATCCTACATTTGAACAATGCATACTTTCCCAATCTACTTTGTTTGATTTTGATCCTTCCGACAATTCTGTTTGGAATCATGTGAGACTAACTCCAGTCTGAGTTTGGATTCTTCTATCTTACCTCCTCCAGTGATCGCTCCGGCTACAAGACATGAAAGCTCTACAGTTGTATACACATTAAATTATTTTGCATATTTTTCAGTCCTAGTTCCAGGTTTTATTTTGCATGTTCTCATGGATTACTGGAGGGTTATTCCACATACTTTCCCTAGTGTTATACTATTGTTTCTACTTCTTCAGGGGTAGTACTTTGTTAGACGTTAGGGTAATCTTCCACCAAATATTTAGCCTTACACCTCCATTTAGTTTTTGATGATCTTGTTTTTGCTAGCCTTAGGACTCTGTACATTTGACCCCTGCTGACCAGTGTTAAAGTGTATGTGCTCATTTCCTAAAACATGGTAAAATTGGCTTACACCTAATGGGTGCATTTAATTTACTTATAAGTCCCTAGCAAAGTGGTATTATATGTACCAAGGGTCTGTAAATTAAGTGCTCCTAGTGGTCCTGCAGCACTCATTGTGCCACCCACATAAGTAGCCCTGTAAACATATGTTAGGCCTGCCATTGCAACCTGTGTGAGCTGTTTTAACTGTCATTTCCAACTAGCAAAATCAACCTTTTGCCCACCATAAACCATCCTTTTTAATGCACATACGTACCCTCTAGGTGGGATGTAAACAACCCCTAGAGCTAGGGCAAGGTGCAGTGTATTAAAAACTGTTGGACATGTACTTTCAACTTTTTCATGTCCTGATAGTGAAAAACACTTATATTTATTGTTCCCTACAGCAAGGCCTACATCTCTCATAGGATAAGAACAAGTAACATTCTTACATTTAATAAGTGAATACTTTCAATTGGCAGCAGATAGGAATTTCAAGTTTGGTGTCTAAAGAACTGTAATTTAAAACCCTCTGTAATGGTAAAGTTTGATTTTAAGTCACATTTCTGAAAATGTCATTTTTAGAAAGTTGGCATTTTCTTCTCCTAAGTACTTGGTTCATGCAGCCTGTATCTTGGGTCACATGGCTAGGTGTATTTGGCAGGTGGACTTTGTGTACTACTCCCAGACAGGGAGATAAAGGGGAGATAAGTGTTGGGAATGGGACATCTCTGACTTGATAGATGGGGTGGAGTTGTCACCTACCACAATTGCATATCACAAAGCCTCTACCTCAGCATACTCAGAAAGGGTAAGTGTTAGGGCAAGCATCCTTGCCGTGCTTTCACCTAATTTTTTGCCCTCTGACCTCCTGCTTTACTGGTCTTAATTTTGCTGGCTTTTAGGATTCTGGCAACTTTACCACTGCTTACCAGTGCTAAAGTGCAGGTGTTCTGTACTCTAAAAATGGTTAACTTAGTTTCTCCTCAATTGGCACAATTCATTTACTTGTAAGTCCCTAGACAAGTGCATTGTATGAGCCTAGGGCCTGTGAATTAAATGTTACCAGTGGGCCTGCAGCACTGATTGTGCTACCCACTACAGTATAATTTCAAACATCTCCGAGGGCTGCCACCGCAGAGCCTATGTATGCAGTTTTAAACTGCTATTTCGACCTTGCAAGTGAACCCACTTGCCATCCCCCAAACCTTCCTTTTTATTACATATAGGTTACCTCTACGGTAGGTACTAGTTAGCCAAAAGGCAGGGTGCAATGTATTTAAAAAGTTGCACATGTACATTTAAGTTTAACATGTGCAGGTAGTGAAAAACTTTTACATTAATTTTTCACTACTGCTAGGCCTATCTCTTCGGGGTCTCTGGACTCACAATTTAAAATCACAACTTATGGTGGAGTCGAATTTTAAATTGTAAGTCTGAAAATGCTACTTTTAGATAGTTGGATTGTTCTTACATTAACCATTCTGTGCCTATCTCTGAATACACACCTGGTGGTGACAGCCAAACTTTGTGCATTCCCTCTAGAGATACAAATACAATGGGAGCTTAGGCGTGACTTAATGGGCCTTAATGGGTCTTTAACTGGCTTGATGGGGGGGGTGGACTTTAGCACTACCTCACTTACACCTGTAAAGAGGATTTATCTCTGCCCACACAAGGGGCTGCATAACCTCTTGTAGAGTGCCTGGAGCCAGAGATGGAAGAATAGGGACCTTGTGATCTTGAAAGGCCTCTTTGAAGTGCAGTGAATCCTAGTTTGTTTTAATGGGATAACAGGAGTTAGCTTAGCCTCTGGCTTGCAGACTCGTGCTCCTCTCATCTAGTGACTTTTAACCTACTTAGCTTGCTCTGTCTTAGCCATTCAAATATTTAATTAATCTAAGATGGCTGCCTGGTTTATAGTTAGGCCACTTGTTATCCTTTGCATTATCAGTGCCACTGCGCTAAGGCGTCAAGATCAAGTGACAAAGACAAACAAACAGTAGGTGTCCACACTTAGGAACTTTCCCTCTCTATACTTTCGAGGGATTTGTTTATAATAATCGCCGCCACAAGCATGTCTGTTATCTATTGTTTGGGAACACACCTCTGTCAGGGGTCCTGGTAGATCTGTATAAATACATTGCACTTTAGACAGATAATAAGAGGGATTCCGACCAGAGGGCATCACCATCATCGCTGATATCGATGCTGCAGGTCGTCTTGACGCTGACCTAGTCTTTGTGTCCCTGCGGAGTCTGAGATAGAGACCTCATTCCAAGGTAACGAGGGTTGGGGGCTCCTCTCATGGACATGGCATTGGCAGATTAGGTTTAGCAAACCCAGCTCTCCTTTAGGTAGGAGGTTAGGCCTATCACATTAGGGTATTAGGACATATTACATCTTGTATGTCTTTTACATACATTGCAATATGGTGGGGGTCTTTGTAATAATGACTCTCCTCTTCACAATTCTGTTCATTGCATTATTCATTATCCTAATCACTGCAGCCCATGCAACTTATCGCAAATTGCAGTTTTGTTAAATAAAAACTATTGAAACTTTACTGCATCTTGTCATTGCCTGTGTTTGTATTAGACATGATATATCTGTGACAAAGGGGTAATCTCTGTTTAACCACGACACTCCCTGAGAAGTCTTATTTTCGAGTCCATGCGTAAAGGCTGCCACAAATCACCTTTTTACTATTGTGTTTCTGGTGAGGTGCTGCTAGTGAGCCGGTAAGGTTGGGACAACAGTTGCGATTTGTTGTAGGATAGGCATAGTCACCTACAAATGAAAGTACTGTTAACCTTTAACCAGCAGTCTTGCCTAGAGCAAGAGTCCAAACTACGACACGGCGCCACCAATGATGGTGTTTAGGCACTAATTTATAAATACCCCGACTATCACTGTCTCACAGACAACAGGTACCCTAAGTACCATTATACGGATATGTCCGTGGTCTTTGGGAAATTCCTCCTCAGCTGAAAAGGTAACACCTGATTAAGCTGTAGGTTGTTCGGGCTCGAACTAATAAAAGGACTTTTCTCCCCATTTTGGTGTTCCGTTTGCTAAACAAAATGGCAGATGCCATTGACATTCCTGAAAATGCTAGACAAGCACTAACACAACATTTATTAACGCATGGCCTTACAGATGAGGGCGGGGATGTTACTCTTATAATAGAGGCTAATGAAGCACACCAAACGGAAACATTTTATTGTTGGGTCACCTTTCCTGAGGTGGACCAGAGAACACATACATTTCACACATATGAAATTGCAAACGTACCTCCACGGTACCGAGCATACCAGTATCATGAAATATCGCTCACATACCAAGAGCACCCGAACTGGTTTGAAGGCGCCCTACCACATGTACTACAAAGAGTGAGGCTAGGTCCCTTAAGTAATGACGGACCAACGTGGCCTATGTTTGCCACATACACACCTCATCCAGGCATACAGAATATGTCGATAGCAGATCTGCGAGATTTATATAATTAATTAATTACATTATATAGACGATTAGTTCAGTTCGTAATGAGAACATTGAACACCACACCAGCACGTCCAGCACCGCCAGTACCTGGTGGTTACCAATTGGCTACTGGGATTAATCCACAAACAGTGCATACTATCATGGGTAAGGTACCCGCAGAACGGGAAAAAATACCGTTCTGGATTGCCCAGAAAACTAATGAGCTGGAAGCTGTGTTTCCCCATACGGGACCACAGGAAAAACATAGACTGCTCACTATGTGCTTGCCCTTTGGGATGGCTCCCTCGGTGGATGACTGCACCTCATGGGGTACAGTCTTCGCTGCCATATATACTACCACACATGGTACCTGGACACTTGCCAATTTACTGGAAGTGTTAAAACAAATACAGAATGAACACAAGGCTGCACCAGCCTTGGATTTGGGGATGAAATTAATGTGTAACTTTGACCCGGTTTCCTCAATAATACTCAGTAATTATTTAAGGGGAAGCAGTAGCACTGGCAAAACGCCAGCATCTCCGGGAAACTCCACACCTGAAACAAGAGACACAGCTGCCAAAAATTATTTCCGACACCTATACTAGTATAGGCTGGGATAGTTTGGGAGCCAAGCCAAAGAAATTGGAGTTACAAGGTACCGCCCATAAGGAGGGTACAAAGCAGGCACAAAAGGGCTCTAAGAAGCACTGGGAAAAACAAAAAGATTTAAAAGGTTGAAGAAATAAGAGAGCTGATTCTCCACACGCAGAGAACTCCGAAAGAAGATACAATCTCAGAAATAGGAAGAACATTAAAACTTCAGACAGATACATTGATTCACGTCCCTCTCGTTCCTTTCAGGACACACCGGATAGACGTAGCGAGAGAGGGGGGCCGTCCAGACTGACGTCCTGAATACGTGAAACAAAAGAAAGACTTGCCGCAGTCTACCATTAAAAAAGAAGAAAAGACTCCTCAGCAAAAGCCACAGTTTAAAAAAAAAAGGTTGCAGCACTGACAGCTAAAAATGCCAGTATACTTGAGAACACTGTTGAGGATCAAGACGTGGGCAGTGACTCTGTTAGACAGCGCAGCAGAGGTCACGATATGTCGCCAGAGTCTGAAAGATCATCTGGATGCAACAGCAACTAGCGATTTTATCGCAGTTGAAACTGCGGACGGCTGCGTTTTCCCACCCGACAGGGTTTTTTACTTACAAATTCAGATAGAGGGAGACGTGGAGCGCACCATTAGTGTGATATTTTGGGATGAACTTACTACTGATATCCTATTGGCCAAAAGAGACTGGCACCTGAGCAGGTCCGTAAGCTCCAGCATGGGGAAGATGTAATTTTGCCTTCTTTCTCCGATCTTGTTATGGAAGCAGAAAAATAAGTCTATGCTGCTGAATGGGCTTTAGCGCAGGCACCTGCATTATATCGCAATCATGTAGGTTGGGACAAGGAGTCCCCTTGTCATGTTATTCTCGTTAGGTCTACACCCCAACCGCAGCCACAATATCCTGTTAAACATGAAGCGAAAGCTCTGGTGAGGGATATCCTCACCCAGTTTGAGTACCAGGGAGTAATTGAGCCCTGTACATCTGCAATGAATAACCCATTATTCCCCGTTGCAAAGCCGGACCATTCATACAGAATAGTCATTGATTACAGACATTTAAATTGTCATACACGTACATATGTTATACAAAATTCACATACCACAGCACTAATTAACAATATATAAATAAAGTATAAGTAAAATAAATAAAACAACGTTAGACATATCTAATGGCTTTTTCTGCCAGAACTTAGCACACGAAAGTCGGGACCTGAGTGCGTTCTCATTTGGCTCTCATAACACTTTTGTCGTTTACCTCAAGGCTATAAAAACATCCCTGGGCTATTTTCAGCCTGTGTAACATCAATATTGCATGATATTGACTCCGAGGCGTTATCCTATGTGGATGACATATATCTCACACATGACGACCTCGGCATTCACCTTGCAAGGGTCAAACGGATCATTTTGGGATTTGCAGACCTCGGTTACAAATTCAACTTTAAGAAAAGCAAGATTGCCTTTCTCAGTGTATTGTTCCTGGGATATGAGCTATCAAACGAGGGAAAGAGCCTGGCCCCGCACTTTCTAGAAAAATGTGCTCAACTGCACCCTCCTAACACGCTTAAGAAACTGCAGTCATTACTACATTTCTTTAATTTTGGCAGAACATACATTCCAGATTATGCACAACGTATCAAACCACTTTATGACTTGGTTCAGCCCAATTTCTCTAGCAGACACTGGACAGTTGAACACACACGCATCCTTAGGGAAATGCAACAGGACATGCTAGAAGTTAAACACTTACACATGTGAAAGTAAAACAAATTTGGTCATCAGAATAATTGCTGGTGCCATTGAATTTACTTATGTCACCTTCAACGAGGGTGACACAGTACCCATATCATATAAATCACATTTCTACTGTAATGCAGAACAGCATTTTGCACCTACAGAAAAGATTCTGATGGCAGTTCAGATGGCCGTCATAAAAGAGAGGCCACTTGCCCAGGGGAAACGTATTATTGTTGTCTCCCCGGTGCTGGCCTTAGAGGCTGTCACCAAAGCAAGCGTTCCAAACGCTAAAGCATTACATCCACAATGGAATCAATGGGCAACGTCTCTGACCACCACTGATGTCGATTACATTTTTGATCCAAAACTTCAGACACAAGAGTTTCTCCAGTACGAACAAGAGTTCCCCGCTGTAGTGCTTTCCTCTTAGCTAGTTTCTAAGCACTAACATAACACAACAGAAATGCACTTCTGAGGTCAAAGAAGACTTTTATTGTTGTTAATTCTTCCCCAACCACAATATTTATGAATGACGAATTAGTAGCTTTCAAGCCCGCGTTAATCAAACAAAATATATCAGTTTGCAATATACACAGCAGGTTATATTTATAAGATATTGAATGCAAAGCAAAACAAATACTTCACCGTGTGGGAAACTATTTACAGCTTCATCTTTCTAAGGTCTGCAAGCTGATGACCCCTGTCAGCCGCGAGAAAGAGATTCATCTACCCACACGGGATTGCTGGCAGCTGGCGCCAAGCTCCAGCACGAGGTCCGGCAGATTCGAATCTGACTCTCTGCAGCCTGTTACATTCGTTACAAAGGTGTGCCCCCTCCTCTCAGACCTGGGAAACTGAGCAAGCCTTTTGGAGACTGGCCAGGTCTCCAAGACTACTCCTGTTCCCAAGCTCTAGCGAAGAAAAACAACGCCCATGTACTCTCTCTTATCATGTCTAGTCTACTGTGAGAAAAACATCTTGGTTCTCTGGTGCAAAAACACAGCTTGGAAAAATACAGCTTGGATTCTCAACTGCAAGATCTAACTCCACGTTAAAGCCAATAGGCAGCTAACCTAAGTATCAAATGCAATGTCATGTTAAAGGCAAAAGGCAGCTAACCTAAATATCAAATGCAATGTCTAGTGTCATGTCAAAGCCAATAGGCAGCTGAGCTGAATACAAAATGCAATGTATAATATCATGTCAAAGCCAATAGGCAGCTAAGCTGAATATATGATATCATGTCAAAGCCAATAGGCAGAATATCTAATAGCATGTCAAAGTCAATAGGCAGCTAAACTGAATACATCATGTCAAAGCCAATAGGAATGCAATGTCAAAGCCAATAGGCGGCTAGACTGGATACAGCATGTCAAAGCCAATAGGCAGAATACAGAATGTAATGGCTAATGCAATGTCAAAGCCCATAGGCGGCTAAACTGAATACAGAAAGCAATGGCTAATGCCATGTCAAAGCCCATAGGCGGCTAAACTGAACAAAACATATCATGTGCTACTGGTGAACATTGAGCAACTAATATGCGCAGTGGTGAAACACAAAGTCATTGGTCAAAACAAACTCCATCAAATGGCAGTACATTCCGCCCTTTGACCAATGAATTTTTGTTTCACATATCTCTTGTTTCAAACAAAAACAAAAAACAAAAAACATCAGCACAAAAAAAAAAACATTTTCAGCAAGTCAGATTTGAATGATCAAAGCAATCCCTGTAAAGCAATAGAAGTGGATTAACACATTGATTTCATAACCTTTCACATCAGATACATCTATACAGAAAAGACTGAGCAATTTGTACTCTGAATGAGTCTCTAATTCAACAGTGTTAGCAATTTGATGTGGCATGAGTTCTACTCATGTAAAGGTGCACGGTCCACCTGAAAGGTTTTCTGGAAGATAAGCAAAAGTCAGAGTTCCATACGAGAGGGAAAAAAAAAAAACACAGCTTAGTTCCAGTGGAAGAATGCAATCAAACAAGTTGAACTTGAAATGAAGGCGCAGTTTGCGCAAAATGGATCCATGGTGCTGGCACTTTACTCAGCCAGGTTCAGGTTGGGGATTCGGTCCCTTCCCCGACTCCACACGCACACACCGGAAGGGGGACCACACAGCACACTCAGGGACAGTGGCGAAACGTGGTAGGATCTGCAAAAGAAACAAGTATGACTTTTCTTGCAAATAACATTTTTCATTTAAACTGCACCCATTCTCTTTCTTTCCCTGTTTTATAATCAGCAGGACGTTTTTGGGGCCCTTTGTTATATTTTCTGCAGGTTCTGGAGGGTCACTTGGGGCTTCAGCCCACACATCAGTACTGAGGTTTTTATCTGCTGCGCCACAGCTTCCCTTTTCTTGCACTGTCAGAAGGGCTGGGGCAGACTCCTTCTTTACCAAACCTCCATTCACTGCATTTTTGCCAATTTGGGCCATTCTGTCTCCAATTTGTATGAATGAATCAGATTCTTTTCTAGGTATCAGCATAATTTCGATTTTTCCTTGGTAATTTGCAGCAATCACTCTCCCTAAAACCTGATCACTCTGCCATTTCTGATCTGGTAACTTTCCTCTCCCCAACTGCTCTGTGACTGCTTGCATGACAGATTGCTTTTGTGCGTGCTGCACAGTTTTGATCAAATCTAGGGGAATGTGCATCTCTCTCATCTCTGCCCACCGGTAAGTGGCTTTTTCTCTCAGCTGTTCACATTTCTGGGGCACCCACTTAGCCATCCCCACTAAGGCAGAATTCTGGGTGTACACTTCTCTCTCTGCATTTTTCTCATTAACATCTGCAAGGTAATTGAACCAGTTAGGTGCTTAAACATTAGCAATGGACCAAAAATCAGCCTAAAAATGACACATCTCACGTAGCTCTTGCTTTAAAATCTGACACACATTATACAACTCCATTCCTTCTCCTGTGCCAGAAAACAACATTTCAGTCAATGAATCATTAGTAAAAACAAACATGCTTTTTATCTTCAGTGGACACGAATTCAAATGGTGCACACAATTTCACCGGTAACTCTTTTATCTGTGGTACTCTAGCCCTGTCTTGCAAGTACCAGATCAATTGTATGATTCTAGCTAGGGGCACTATTTTCTTTCCTTGTTCTTGAGTTACATGTACATAAGTATTTCCTTCTTGCACTGCGCAGAAACCTAAAGTCTGCATTATTTCATTTGCCAAATCACAAGCGCGCAGCTGCATATAATTTTTCACAGTGACCATATACAAAAGTGTTAGGATTTCACTCAAATGAGAGCTATTCTTTTTCCAAAAATCAAACAAGCTAATGAAAGTCGGCTCTTTCTCTAAAATCTTTGGTTTTACTTGTGCATTTTGCAACGGTAACTCGTAAATCACATTCTGGTCTCTCTCGTCCGTGTTATCAGTTAAGGAATGCATTTTGGCTGCCAAAAATCCTGGCTCACACGAAAACTCAGTGCAGCTCGGAGCTGTCTTAACCCCCTCATTACTGGAATGGGAAAAGAAAGAACCAACATTTTGATAACTTTCAGCATTATTTTGAATTATTGTATCCTGGCTAATTTGCTCACTTAAATTCCTATTTTCATGTTCCAACTTCCTACATTTCTCCTGCATTTCTCTGTAAGCAGATAAAGGTATCCAGACCTTTCTGTCATCATTACTTCCAAAAGACACATTTTCTACATATGTACAACAGAAATTATTTCTCAAAACACTATCTGTAATTCCCCAAACAGAAAACAATTCACAGTTTTTCCGAGCACCATCGGGCAGTTTACCAACACATGCATTCTCAGACATGGTCTGCCGTGCTACTGTGATTCTCCCAAAAAAACAATTTCTGTAATTCTCCAAACAACAAAAACAATTACACTTTTAAAGTGTGCACTTAGAAATCTACCAACTCGTCAACACCCTCTTAATCACCTCTTAATGACCGACCCCACGCCTTCTGGTACCAATTGTAGTGCTTTCCTCTTAGCTAGTTTCTAAGCACTAACATAACACAACAGAAATGCACTTCTGAGGTCAAAGAAGACTTTTATTGTTGTTAATTCTTCCCCAACCACAATATTTATGAATGACGAATTAGTAGCTTTCAAGCCCGCGTTAATCAAACAAAATATATCAGTTTGCAATATACACAGCAGGTTATATTTATTAGATATTGAATGCAAAGCAAAACAAATACTTCACCGTGTGGGAAACTATTTACAGCTTCATCTTTCTAAGGTCTGCAAGCTGATGACCCCTGTCAGCCGCGAGAAAGAGATTCATCTACCCACACGGGATTGCTGGCAGTTGGCGCCAAGCTCCAGCACGAGGTCCGGCAGATTCGAATCTGACTCTCTGCAGCCTGTTACATTTGTTACAAAGGTGTGCCCCCTCCTCGCAGACCTGGGAAACTGAGCAAGCCTTTTGGAGACTGGCCAGGTCTCCAAGACTACTCCTGTTCCCAAGCTCTAGCGAAGAAAAACAACACCCATGTACTCTCTCTTATCATGTCTAGTCTACTGTGAGAAAAACATATTGGTTCTCTGGTGCAAAAACACAGCTTGGAAAAATACAGCTTGGATTCTCAACTGCAAGATCTAACTCCACGTTAAAGGCAATAGGCAGCTAACCTAAGTATCAAATGCAATGTCATGTTAAAGGCAATAGGCAGCTAACCTAAATATCAAATGCAATGTCTAGTGTCATGTCAAAGCCAATAGGCAGCTGAGCTGATCATGTCAAAGCCAATAGGCAGCGGAGCTGAATACAAAATGTAATGTATAATATCATGTCAAAGCCCATAGGCAACTGAGCTGAATACAAAATGCAATGTATAATATCATGTCAAAGCCAATAGGCAGCTAAGCTGAATATATGATATCATGTCAAAGCCAATAGGCAGAATATCTAATAGCATGTCAAAGTCAATAGGCAGCTAAACTGAATACATCATGTCAAAGCCAATAGGAATGCAATGTCAAAGCCAATAGGCGGCTAGACTGGATACAGCATGTCAAAGCCAATAGGCAGAATACAGAATGTAATGGCTAATGCAATGTCAAAGCCCATAGGCGGCTAAACTGAATACAGAAAGCAATGGCTAATGCCATGTCAAAGCCCATAGGCGGCTAAACTGAACAAAACATACCATGTGCTACTGGTGAACATTGAGCAACTAATATGCGCAGTGGTGAAACACAAAGTCATTGGTCAAAACAAACTCCATCAAATGGCAGTACACCCGCTCCTCTAAATATCTTGCAACTAGAGAGATACCATACTGTCATATACACAAACGGTTCAGCACAACCGGCTGTAGGTACTAAACATCAATATTCCACAGCTTGCGCAGCCGTGAGAGGAGTAATGGAAGATGGAGTCTTCCACCCTCACAATACCTACACGCAGACCTTAGGGGACTGCACAGCCCAGTTGGCTGAACTTAAAGCTCTTATACTAACGCTCGAACATACTGAGCCAGGAAGCCTGACTTTAATAGTCTGTGACTCATACTACTGCGTTCAGTCATACAATGATTGAGATAAACGGGTTTAGAGATTCTAAAAGTAACACCATTAAACACAAAATATTGTAGGGGAGGGTGGCTGATCTTAAGAATAAGCTACCGTGTGTCCATGTAGTACATACATTGGGCCACCAAGGTGTAGGAGTACACGTTACAGGCAATACATTGGCTGATGAAGCAGTCAAAGCAGCAGTAGCTACGGCTTCTGTGGCAGCAGTGACTCTTTGACAAACGAGATTGGATAATAAAATACTGACTGCCGTGAAAGCTTCAGCTGCAGGCAAGCCCCTTCCGAAGGGATACCCTACAAACTATACTTACCATATCAGTGCACAGAATGTTGCCTACGCAACAATTCCTGGGGTTGGAGATTGAGTGATCCCCAACGAAGACCAGAGATTAGATCTAGTAAAAGCAGCACATGAGGGTGTCGCTTCTGCACATGCTGGTATATCGGCCACAATAACACTCTTACAGAAACGCTTCTTGTGGCCTGGTCTAGGCAGACGAACAAAGCAGTATGTCCTTTTCTGCAACATTTGCCAGCAGATCAAGGGCTCTAATATCAAACGCCCACCGCAGACATCCCTCTTAGTGTCCAACAGGACACTGCAGTGTGTGTTCCTGGACCATTGTGGTCCCTTACAGCCTGATGGTGCAAACAAATATATTCTAGTCGCTGTAGATTCTTGTTCTAGATTCCTGTGGGTATGGCCACAGCGGTCGGCTGACGACAGGACTGTTATAAAAGACTTGCTGATCTTTAGCAGTACACATGCCGTTGCAGCGTTCCATTCAGACGAGGGCCGTGCATTTGCCTCTAAGGCTTTCAGGGACACCATGGGGATGATGGGTGTTGAACTCCATTACTCCTCACCATACCATCCTGAGGGAAATTCGGTTGTGGAGAGGCGGAATCATGATCTAAAGCAGTCCTTAACAGCTTGAGTATTAGGTTCAGGCTGCAGTTGGTAACATCACCTATATGGGGTCCAGAGAGAACTGGATAATCTGCCAAGAAGGTCTTTGGGGGGACGCACTCCTTATGCGGTTCTCTTTGGGATACCTATGTATGTCCCAGATCTTCATGCCTCTGATATGGTGGCAGCAGAAACACCATTTGACATAAATGAACGTCTCACTGTCTTACAGGAGATTCAGCAATTTCGTGATGATAAATCATCTACCAGTGCTGGCTGCCACCTTAGGAATAAGGGATTTAGCGAAAAATTTGACTGGCTGGATTCCTAAAGTTGGGGATCTGGGTTGTGAGAAGATTGCTGTGAAGAAGAAATTCGGTCCATCATACAGAGCACCTGTACTGGTCTTGGAAATTCAAGGTACCAGGATTGTCATCTTACCACCACTGTCTGGTTCTCGAACGAACATTTTAATTTCCATTGATGACATCAAACTACACCATGTGGCCGATCCTTCACAGTAGACCAAGAGGTTCCTTGGGTGGTTCCCGATCCCCTCTCACTACCCAACAGGACATACATCTACATAGCAGGATGAACAACACTACTAAGGACTATGCAACAATGTCCAATGCTGTTCCAGATACCTCCTCGACCATGGGGAGGGCGGAAAATTAACTTTTGCTAGTTCCAGTTACCACTTCGATGACCACTCCTGTCCAAGATTTGGCTGTTTTTTTACACAAACACCTCACAGATTAATGACACTGTCTACCAAGAGCCTCCACGCGAAGTGGACCAAAGTACAGGTAATGCACCAGCTCCAGTGTTTGTAGAGACTGCCTCTGGCTATTTCATTGACATTGCTGACTTTTCTTCAGACTTATCCACTACTGTGATTGACAATGTTTCAACAAGAAGTAAGCTATATCAATGGCTTTAAAAGAACTATTTGATATACCCCTGGAACTATTTATGATTCTGTCTGACATTTTCAGCATTATTTTTATGGATTGGTTTTGTGACTGTTTTCTTTTTGCTCATAAATGGTCACTATGGGGCTGATTCTAACCTTGGCGGACGGCGGAGGCCGTCTGCCAAGGTTCCGCCGTCAGAACACCGCACCGCGGTCGAAAGACCGCGGCGGTGATTCTGAGATTTGCCCTGGGCTGGCGGGCGGCCGCCAAAAGGCCGCCCGCCAGCCCAGGGCAAATCAACCTTGCCACTAGGATGCCGGCTCAGAATTGAGCCAGCGGAGTGGGAAGGTGCGACGGGTGCAGTTGCACCCGTCGCGTATTTCAGTGTCTGCTAGGCAGACACTGAAATACTTTGTGGGGCCCTCTTACGGGGGCCCCGCGGCACCCCCTACCACCATCCTGTTTCTGGCGGGCGAACCGCCAGGAACAGGATGGCGGTAGGGGGTGTCAGAATCCCCCATGGCGGCGCAGCAAGCTGCGCCGCCATGGGGGATTCTAAGGGCAGCGGTAAACCGGCGGGAGACCGCCGGTTTGCCTCTTCTGACCGCGGCCGAACCGCCGCGGTCAGAATGACCCCCTATATTTCTGACCGCTCCTCTGTTGAGCCTGTTGATGAAGTTTTAACTCCATATCATTCCTCACATAAGGTCCAAAGACACTTTTCCCCTGTAAATGTTACAGCAATACCGATTTCTGATAGGATTGTGTGGGACAAAGTTCCCTTTGATATATACGGGCCTACAGAGATTATTCAAATACCATACGTGTTCAAAATTTCTATGACAGATGCAATTACACCAGATGTTGTCTCCGATGGTTGGGATGTCCAAACATTTGATTCCATGCTAACTAAAATGAAGGACTATTCCGCATTTGAAAGTGATGATGTATATGAACATACAATGAATTATGAGGAAATGTTCTGCTATAACAATTGGGGACATTACTACCTACACAGTGCCACTAGATACAGGCCAGTATTAAACTACACATAGTGGGAACACTGTTCTACACCACCGGTGGGGAGCCCAAAATACTATACGGACAAATTTACATATATTTCTGGGCATGACACAAAAAAAGCAGAGTCGTATTATTTTAAAATACCTCCAGCACAAATTTGAAAAATGTTGCTAACTGACACAAAACTGATTTATTTAGATCCCTTTGTTTCCCGGCTTGCAGTTGAAGGTTACGAATACTGTAAGAGCACTATTGACTTGAAAAGTGTGTGGGGAACACAAGAGTGGCAGATACAGGGTAGGGAGGCTTTATTTCTAGCATGCCTGATTCCTGTGCAAATGATTTTCTTAAATGATACTTTTCAGCAGACATCCTGTCTAGGGTTAGCAAAAATTAAAGACATGAAAATGCCCATTATCCTCACTCCGGCAAGTTTTAAAGATTGGCAATACTTCCTTAATGTCACAGGGGAAAGGCTAGATGCAATGGTTAAGGCTGGTACCTATAATTCTTCACTTTCCAGTCCAGGCGGGTGGTTAATATGGCCCACAGACACTAATGAGTGTCTTGCGCGTTTCTTGAACTCTTCAGGTTTTTTTTCAATTAACAGTCCAGACCCTCGCTTTATATCGGGTCAACATACAGGTATAATTACGACATACAGTGTGGGTAAACAGTGCCAACAATGGGTGCAGACCAACACGTTAGCCACAGTTAAGAAACATCTGAACACTCTTTCTGAAAATGTAGACTTGCATGATTTTCTGCTGGGTCCTAGAATACAGCCCTCAAAAAGGTTCATTTATGCTATGTACAATGAAATTTGGAAACTTTCACAGATTGAGGCTGCTGCGTGTTTAAGGCAATTGGATAAGGAAAATTTAGAGAAGGCTTTAGCGGTTGTCGACAACAGCATGAATACTCTGTCCAACAGAATTTATTCACTATCAAATATAGTGTCGTCTGCTATTGATCTCACTCAGCCAGACTTGTCCCGGTTATATCACGGGCAGACACAGCTACGTTCCATCATGCAGCTGGATTGGACCTTACAGGCACTGAAAAATGGCCGTATTCCATGGAAGTACATTAATAGGAGTGAATTCTTCACTGCTTTTAGTTTTTCCAGAGAACAACAGACAATGGCTAAAAGGGAGGCTAGTTTTACCATGCTTCACATAGAGGAACTAGATAAGTTGTCCTTCAGAGAATCCTTCAACTATCTGGCTCTTACATGGCATAATTAATTTACCCATTTCGACCTTTGTTTCTCAGAGGTCTTTTCTAGCGGAAGCGACTGTGAGACTGCTGTTGTCATTCAATGATATGCAAGCAGGTGTCCCTTCACGGTCTTTGAAATGCGGGGGTTGCAAACTTAGCGTGATTTGTGAAGGGTACTCCCATCCCTTTGATTCGCCCTGTATTTCATGTACTTTCCAATGGAAGTTATGTGGTACTGAACGATCAAAGTTGTTGCGGCATGCGACCAGGAATTGCCTACGCAATCTTGGTCTCGAAGGTCGTTACGTGTTGTGGACATGTTTATCCCCCCCCACATGACAGATAAAAGTATCTGACATGTGGCCCCACATAGATACTATTAATGTGAACTATGACAAGCTGAGCAGGCTAAAGGCACTATTGTTTCAAAAACAGGTCAGCTTGACATCCGCAAAGGAGACGTATGCTCTCCAGATTGCAAGATCATCAGCCGAGATACAATCCCTATTAAATACCAACTTCCCCAAGCACTTCGGAGAACTGGTATCCAGAAGATTCAATGCTTCGAGCACTACTGGGATTGTCCATTTTTTTAAGGCTGTCGGGTCTTGTTTCGTGTCCATCTTCCAGACTATCTTCGGAGTCATCCCGTCGGCCATCCATTCGCTCTTTTCAAGTGTGTTTGGTGGCTTTCCAATTATTTTGGCTTTTATTGGCAGACTACTACTGCTATTTCTTCTGATTCGCAGTGGTTGTTTCTTTACACCTACGCAGAGCAATGGAGCGGCTCCCACCAACACCATTGTGCCGTGAACGCATGGTTTGGATCTTCGGTGCACCCTTGCTGGTGGAACTGGAGCATGACTGATCGTTGTTATTTTGGCACCTACTCTGGTGCGTAGAACCAGTTTTCCGCTGCATATGGTGCCTCTTTGAACATCTGCCTACGGTCTGTCTTGCTGTTGCATCGACATCTCCTGTCGACCACAAACTGCTGATGTTCCCGATGAGGGTTCATACAAGGTCATGCCCCTTGAGACTGAGGTTGCTCTGCGAGGCCACCTATGAGCCTTCCGGTTGGTGACTTCGATGACACTTTTCGAGATCATGTGTACAGCAAATAATTTGATGAATTGGCTTGCCATTCCCGATTAAAAATTATGCATTTAAGTTAACTTGCTTTGGCACGCTGTGCTTGTCATGGTTGACATTAACATCTCTGTATGTATTTTAGCTGAACAGTTTTTATTACCTTTTTAACACATTTTATAGATTTTTTTAGTTAAGTTTTTATGCTTTTAGCTTTTTAGTTCAGAGCAATTTTAGAGTTTGGGTTCCTGTACCTTCGTCATACCTGTTACGGAAATGGGGAAGGTGTATTGAATCCTAGTTTATTTTAATGGGATAACAGGAGTTAGCTTAGCCTCTGGCTTGCAGACTCGTGCCCCCGTCACCTAGTCACTTTTAACCTACTTAGCTTGCTCTGTCTTAGCCATTTAATTATTTAATTCATCTAAGATGGCTGCCTTGTTTATAGTTAGGCCACTTGTTATGCTTTGCATTATCAGTGCTACCGCGCTAAGGCGTCGAGATCAAGTGACAAAGACAAACAAACAGTAGGTGTTCATAATTAGGGACTTTCCCTCTCTATACTTTTGAGGGATTTGTTTATAATAATGCCCGCCCCAAGCATGTCTGTTATCTATTGTTTGGGACCACACCTACGTCTGGGGTCCTGGTAGATCTGTATAAATACATCGCACTTTAAACAGATAATCTCTGATATCAATGCGGCACCAGTCTTCGTGTCCCTGCGGAGTCTGAGATAGAGACCTCATTCCAAGGTAACAAGGGTTGCGGGCTCCTCTCATGGACATGACATTGGCAGATTAGGTTTAGCAAACCGAGCTCTCCTTTAGGTAGGAGGTTAGGCCTATCACATTAGGGTATTAGGGCATATTATATCTTGTATGTCTTTTACATACATTGCAAGATGGTGGGGGTCTTTGTAAAAATGACTCTCGTCTTCACAATTCTGTTCCTTACATTATTCATGACCCTAATCATTGCAGCACATGAAACATATTGCACATTGCAGTTGTGTTAAATAAAAACTATTGAAACTTTACTGCATCTTTGTCATTGCCTGTGTATGTATGAGACATGATATATCTGTGAGAAAGGGGTAATCTCCGTTTAACCACAACACTCCCTGAGAAGTCTTATTTTCGAGTCCATGCGTAAAGGCTGCCACAAATCACCTTTTTACTATTGTGTTTCTGGTGAGGTGCTGCTAGTGAGCCGGTAAGGTTGGGACAACAGTTGCGATTTGTTGTAGGATAGCCATAGTCGCCTACAAACTAAAGTACTGTCATCCTTTAACCAGCAGTCTTGCCTAGAGCGAGAGTCCAAACTACGGCAGAAGCCCCCCCCTTCAAAGGCACATAAGTATTGGACCCCAAACCGCACCAAATCAGAACTTTACTGGAACCAAGGACACTCTGTCAGGAAGAAGGACTTCTGTGTTGCCAAAAGGGACTGCCACTCTGTAACTGCATAGCTGTGTCAGCCTACTGCTCACTGGGTACTGTGCTGTAGGTGGGACTGCCACCTTGCTACTTGATTTGCTGTGTTGCCGTGATGCATGCTGCCTCTTGCCTGGAAGGAGAAGAATCAGACCTATTCTCTAAATCCTTAAACCTAAAATTCTCCAAGGGTTTGTTGACTCACCCCCTGTTATCTGTAGTCTCAGGGACATCGAAGACTGCCTGCAACTCCCCTGATGCTGCTAAACTCTGCCATACATGAGTACTACACTGGCCTGACGTACCCCCTCCAGGTCCTTGCCCTCAGAAGTGGGTTCTGCAGCAGATTTCTGCAAAAAACAATGCATCATGCCTTCAATATTGATGCTTTGCTCCATCAAATATACTGTTTTAACAGGTCCTGTGTGGGTTCTGTATCTGGCCTACTGTTCATTGCCATCGGCCTGAACTTTGGATTTGCACTGGTCCCTCAAGTAACGTTTTGACCGTTAGTGACTTCTAAGCACTGGTTTCACATTTATGTGGTCAATATGACATTGGCGGTAAATCCTGCTTACCGCTCTGGTGACAGCCACCAACATCCCGCTACGGAGGCGAACATCCATTCGCCAAATTATGACACAACCACACATCAATCCAAGAGAATACTGCCACGTACACAAATGTGCCAGCCCATAGTCAGTGTTAAAGTGGCGGTACCAACACCCATACTGTTACGCCAACAAAACAACACCCACCACATTATGACCCACAAATCACCAAGGCGGACATTCATTGACGGTAAACCATTGGCGGTACACACCGGTGCGCTCCAAAATGGACGCACATATTCTTAATTACACAACATTGGCGAGTACCAAAAACACACATCTGACACTCATACACACAATACACCCATCCACCACCAGCACTATAAAACACACACCCACATTTCCCACAACACCCATACATCCCTCACGCACCCGAGTTCACACACCTAACCACAGTACTCAACACCCACATACTTACACACACCACACAACACCCATGTCCCCATAAAGGCACCCCTGTTTCACAGATGAGGAGTTGCAGGTCATGGTGGAGAAAATAGTCAGGGTAGAGCCACAGCTGTTTGGAACACAGGTACAGCAAATATCCATTGCCTATGACGGAGAATCGTGAACAGGGTGAACACTGTGGGACAGCATCCAAGAACAAGGGACGACATCAGGAAAAGGTGGAATGACCTACGGGTGAAGGTACTCTCCGTGGCAGTAAGGCACCAGCTCGCCATACAGAGGACTGTTGGTTGACCCCACCTCCTCCCCCATAGCTTACAGCATGGGAGGAGCAAGTCTTGGCATTAGAGCATACTGAGGGACTCACTGGAGTTGCCAGATGACTGGACACTGGTGAGTCAACATTTACTTTTTACCACCCCCATGCCTGCATACCATGTCACCCCCTCACCCTCACTCCCATCACTCCACTTCATCCCACACACTGCACCTACACATATGACTAACCCCAATGCCAAGCCATGCATGCTATACCAATGCATGGACAGCCCTCCCAGCCCTGTATGGACACCCATCACAAAAGTATGCACAGCATGGAGAACTAAGAATCACAGCATACATCACCATACACAAACAAAGGTGGCGGGGCAACAGCAACGAAAGAGGGAAATATAGGGATGTACAATATGTCACAGACATGAAGAATAATACATCACTTACATCCCCACAGGTGACCAACACTAAAACCATTTTCTATTGTGGTAATCTGTGATATTACCCATATCCAAATACTTTTCCATGGCCTGTCACATAATGTGACAGCAATCCACTTCTAAATGTCTAATGAAGTTTGGATTACCATATGCCTTTCACAATAAAAATGCCAGGCCTACTTTTCATAATAAATAGGCCAGACCTATGGCATAAGATTTTCGTGCACACCAGTGATGTCATCTTTGTCTTCTCACTACAATAATTCAGTCCTTCAGTACAGAGCCAATGTCAGTGGAGAGGAGGTGCCACGACAAACCAGGCCCCCAACAGAAGACTTCCCCAATGATGACAGTAACTCTGGACTTCTGTATCTGGATGAACTACCTGGCCCATCAGGGACTATTGGTCAGATGGTCACCCCAGCCCACTCACAGTCAACCACAGAGCCTCCCCCTTCAGTATCCAACACCACAGCACCCACCCATTGTCCCCACACCTCTGTCCCCAGGACATGTCAATCAGCAGTGTGCCTACCTGTACAGGGACCCCATTCTAGAAACTCATCCGAAGACAGTCAGGGACCTTGTGTCAGTGGCAATGGGCACACTGTTCAGGGGACAGAGGCACAAGGCAACAGGGACACTGGGAGGACCGCTGTGCTCCAGGGGAAGGACAGGCCCAGGGAACCGATTCTCCAGGAGGCACTCACCAAGATTCTCGGAGCCTACCAACATTCCCAGGACACGATGGGACAGATCTTGATGCAGGAGGAGCACCATTAAGAGATCATGGAGGACTTGCAGGCTCTCAATACCACCATGATCTCCATAGCAGGGGTGCTGGCAGACATGACCAGCGGACCCTTACCACTAGCCAGTTTATTGACCAGCCTTCCACTTCTGCTGCAGCTAGTGGGCATGAAGCCCCACCACAGGACCCACAGGCCACCAGCACCCCTCCCCCTGCAGAGGGTGAACCACCCCTCAGACATTCCTAGCGACCCAGACAGAAGCCATAGACACTTGCCAAGACCAAGACCGCCGCCAGGAAATGAGACTCTCCTGATTGTCCCCCTTGTGTCCCACCCTGTCACCTAGTCCACTTTGAACAGCCTTTACTCCCCTTCCTATGGCCCCTTGGACACTGGACCTGTGCTACAAACAGACTGGAACAATGCCCAGGACTTTCCTTTACCATCACCCCATTCCATTGTACTTTTCAGTCTAATATTTGCACTACAATAAATACCCTTGAACACAACTTGAGTGTTAGCATTTTATGTGTTCAACATGTGCATTTATGGGAACAGTCACATCTAGTGCAAATGATCTGAACACTGTGATAGCATTCAAATAATGACCTGTAGCTGTCTGCAGTAAACACATCTGGACGCTGTTGTCATATCACCAACATCTGAAAAATGACAAGCCATAGGTGACTGTAAGTCTAGATGCAAAGAAAGTGAATGCCTTCATGATACAGCCACACTGAAAAAAAACAATAGTGAGAGCAATGATCAGTTCCACTGTCTCACCTGTGTGTCATTGGAAGTATTGTCGTATAACTGATGTTCTGTTGTCCTCATCCTCATCCTCTGCCTCCTCATCCTCATTGTCCTCAGTGTCCACTGCTGCCACAGGGTCATCTCCAGTCCCCTCCTCCTGCAGAAAAGGTACATGTCGTCTGAGGGCCAGGTTGTGCAACATGCAGCATGCCACTACCATCTGGCAGACCTTCTCGGGTGAGTAGAACAGGCATTCCACCTATCAGATACATGCATCTGAACCTGGCCTTCAGGAGGCCGAAGATCCTCTCGATATTTCTCCTGGTTTGCCCATGTGCATCATTACACCAGTTCTCAGCCCCTGTCCTGGCATTCCTCACAGGGGTCAGGAGCCACGATAGGTTTGGGTAGCCAGAGTCACCTACAAGTATTGAAGTAAAAAATGTAGCCTTACACAATGCTATGGGGATAACACTTTAAGGCATACACTGACATACAGTGGATGGGGACTCTGGCTCACCTATTAGCCACACCATGTTCCTTTGTAGTTGGGCCATCACATTTGGGATGCTGCTATTCTTCAGAACGAAGGCGTCATGCACCGACCCAGGATACTTGGCTTGATGTGAGGGATGTACTGATCCGCCAGGCACACCATTTGTACATTGAGTGAGTGAAAACTCTTCAGATTCCTAAACACCTGTTTATTCTTGCGGGGGGAGTAAATGCAATATGTATACTGTCAATCGCCCCAATAATATTGGGAATATGTCCCATTGCATATAATCCTACTTTCACAGTGTTCAAATCTTCCACCTGGGGGAAAGAAATGTAGCTGCACATGTGTTTCAACAGGGCAGACAATACCCTTGCCAGCACGATTGAGAACATTGGCTGGGAAATTCCTGCTGCCAACCCACTGTCATTTTGAAAGAACCAGTTGCCAGGAAATGGAGCACTGATAGAATCTGCAAAAGAAAGGGGATCCCAGTGGGATGACAGATAGCTGATATCAGGCCAAGCTCCAATTGTGCACACAGCTCTGTGATTGTGGACCTGTCCAGTCTATAGGTGAGTAGTATGTGCCTGCCCAACAGTGTAGCTAAGTCCACAAGGGGTCTGTACACGGGGTTTGTCTCCTCCTCCTATTCATCCGCAGTGGTAGGCTGTCACAATCTGTACAATGGAACCACCACTTCAGTGTGCATGTGAAGGGACAGAGGGAATGGCAGTGTATGTGCAATTTCCATAAATGACACAGTTATGAAAGATCTGTATGTAGTCCACCACCATGAAATGGTAACTGCCTGTCCTGTATCTAGTGACAGGTGGAAGTGGGGTAACTCCGCCGATATTGGGAGTTGTGGCAGAAGGCGGTGTTGCACCGCCAGGCAATTCCTCATTGGCTAATATGTGTCTATATGGAGTACAGTGGCCAATGGCGATAAGCGTCGGTGGTGACTGTGTACACCGCCACGGACGTAACCACCATCTTCTATCTATAACCTTACTTGATTCCTGACTTTCCAGAGGACACGACCTACACTGCATGTGCTACTGTTACATGTGTCTGGTACCTACCATGGCCCGTGTGACTGGGTAAAGGACCCCTGCCTTCAGCTGTATGACCCTCCAGACCAACAGGTGAGTACACCTTGGCCACAATGCATGTGAGAGAGTTGCATGGTGATGTGTGTGCAGGCGTCGTGTCATATGTGGGGTGGTATGTTTGGTGGTAGTATACATGGTGTGCGCCGGGCAATGTGTATGCCAATGGAGTTGGAAATGGGATTTGTGGGCCATATGTGCGACAGACTAGATTGTATGTGTATTGCTGTCCTCCTGTCTGTATTTCGTCTGCAGGTCAGCGCCCATCAAAAGAAGGGATTGTGGTGTGCCATCTCTAAGGACGTTTGGACCCTGGGTGTCTGCAGCAGGGGGAGCTCCCACTGCAGGAAACGGTCGGAGGACCTGAGATGCTGGGCACAGAAGACCGCGGAGGACCAGCTGGGCATGGCCTCCTAATGAGGAAGGGGTTCCTGTTGGAACCTGACCCCTCTGATGGCCCACATACTGGCATTGGCCTACACAAAGCTGGATGGGCACTTGAGGGCATCACAGCAGCCACAAGGGGGTGAGTACAGTGGGCCTTACTACAAGAATTGTTAGGTGGCATGGGATCCGGGTGGTGGTTGTGAGTTAGTGGGTGCCCCTAATGCCAGGCCAGACATTGCAACATGATCCAGCTCAAGGGTAGTGTGTGTATGGCAAATGCAGGTAACCTAGCTCGTTTGCATTCCATGTCAATCAGGGCTTTGTGGGTACCAGGAAGTATGCAGTTGGGGATGTTTGGCCCTCAACTGTCGTATTGGTGGTGTAATTGACCCAGTGCTCCCTTTCTCTCCCTCCCCCCTTTTCTCCTTCTGCCATCCTGTCCATGTGTCCATTAGCATCATCTGGTGGAGGAGCAGGGGTACCGGCGACAGAGGGAGCTGCATCCCACAAGATCCAGGAGCCAGAGTCAACTGACACCAAGGAAACCAGTGGAACAGAGGGCGAGGGGAGAACCACATCAGAGACAGGAGGTGACAATACAAACTCAGATACCTCCTCCGATGAAAGCTCCCTGGTGGTGGCAGACACCTCTGTGACCACCGCAGATGCAGCTAGAGCCGCCACCCCCTGTACCAGCACTGCCCTCCCAGTAGCCCCTCAATGAGTTGCCCGTGCTCACTCACCCATGAGGGTGGGAATCTCCTTCGCACCAGGCACCTCAGGCCCTGCCCTGAGTGAGCCCTGCTGCCCTGAGTGAGGAGGCTATTGATCTCCTGAGATCCATCTCTGGAGGGCAGTCAACCATTGTGAATGCCATTCAGGGGCTGGCTTCCCAGATGCATTCCTGGAGGGCATCCATAGTGGATTGGTGGCCCAACATAGATCAATTCAGGCTCTGGCCTTCTCTCTGATGGCAGCCATTGTCCCTGTTCCTACCGCCCTCCCTCCAACTACCACTTCTCAGTCCCAGTCTGCTAAACTTCAACCCATCCCATGCACACATACAGATGAGCATGCACACAAGACATCACACAAGAATGGCACAGTCAAACACAGGCACCACACTTCAGCCCACAAGCACTCACACAAACAACAGACAGTTGCACACACATCCACATCCACTGCCTCCACTGTCTCCCCTCTCCTCCTACCTCACAGTCACGTCCACACTCACACCTGCATATACTGCTTCAACAGCCACCACCAGCATCACCACACCATGCAGCACACACACCTCACTAGCAGACACCTCCACAACATCCACCCACGCGTCCCCTGTGTCCTCTCCCACCCTGTCTGCCCCTTCCTAAAGGACACAAACGCAGGCACTCAGACACCCAAGAGCCATCCACCTCACATCAGCATATTGCCCATGCACCTGCACCCAAGTCCAGCAGACATGCTCCTCCAACAACCACTCCCTCAACCTCTACTCCCATCCCTCCTCCCTCATCCCACCCCACCATCCCTAAGAAGCTTTTCTTTGCCCAACTTGACCTCTTCACTCCCCCTCCCCCGTCCTGCCCGTAAGAGCAGGGTCCCAATGACCCAGCGCAACACCTCAGCCAAACAGACCACGGGGACAGTATAGGCACCTCCAGGTTGTGTGGGCAAGACAGTGAAGGATCCCGCTCCACCAGCCAGGAAAGGGAAGGATCCCACTCCACCAGCCAGTAAAGGGAAGGATCCCACTCAACCACCAATGTCAGAAAAGGTTCCCACTCAACCACCAATGTCAGAAAAGGTTCCCACTCAACCAATCAATGTCAGAAAATTTCTCCACTCAACCACCAATGACAGGCAAGATGCCCTCACCTCCAGCTAGGACACAGCAGCCCTCACCTCCTGCAGAGGCTGTCCAGGAGACACCTCCGAAGCAGAGACAATGCAGCCTCACCTCCAGCAGAGGTTGCCCAGGAGACACCTCCCCCGGCAGGACCAATGCAGCCCTCACCTCCAGCAGAGGGCATGTAGGCCACCCACCAGGAACTGTTGTACATGGAGACCCATCCAGGAGAAGTGGGCAAGTTCCCTACCTCAGAGACTGTGACTTTGCAGTCTCCAGCATTGGGAAATGGGCACGGAGCCCCATCCAGAAGCAGTGGGCAAGTTCCCCACCTCAGAGACTGTGACCTTGCACTCCCCAGCATTGGGAAATTGCCATGGCGCTGCCTCCAGAAGCAGTGGGCAAGTTTACCACCTCAGAGACTGTGACCTTGCACTCCCCAGCATTGGGAAATGGGCATGGAGTCCCCTCCAGGAGCAGTGGGCAAGTTCCCAATGTCAGCTGAGGTGCCCCACACCCCCCTTCCCCCTGAGGTGGCTGTCCACTTCCGAGATGTTGCCCCTGCACAGTGTTGTGCGAAATTCGTCAGGATCAAGTTGGGGCTTAGACTGTGCCCTGTGGCCATGTGGGAATAATGTACTTGAGCAGGGCATTAGCCCTTTCTGGACAATTGTTCATGTATCTTTGTTCTAAAATTGGTTCATGTGGTGGGTGTTGTCTTGCTATTACAATGTCAATGCTGCCGAACTGTAGTCCTTGTATTATTATGCTGTGGATCGTGTGCCATTTGTTTATGTCTGCAGCTGGTTGTGTGTATGGTGTGTGTGTATGGTGTATGTTGTGTGTGTGTGTGTGTGTGTGTCACTCTCCTTTTCCTCCCTTCCTCCCATGTGTGCTAGGTGGCTGTACTCACTGTCATCGTCGGTGTTGGTGCTCCAGGTGGAGCATGGCGTAGAAGAGCATCGGGAAGTCTTGCAGTTCCGGTTCCATGGCGGCGTTGGTCACTGTTGGTGAGTCTTTGGTCTTCTGTGATGCGTTTCCGCCAGGCTTTTGATGGCGTTCATACCTCCACGAAAATCCCTGTGGTGCGTGGTGTTAACGCCCTGGAGGATGGTGTGGTACATTGGCTGTCTATGTGAGTTATCACCCCCAGGGTCATAATTTGGCAATAATTACCGCCAGCCTGTCGGCGCTATTACAGCCACTTTAACAGTCATCGCCAATGTCATAATGAGGGCCTTAATCTTTAAAAATGTATATCTCAGCTTCTACTTATTGTATTTTTGTTGTTGTAGTCTTGTTCTTCTCAGATAAACAGCCTCTCAGGTTTTTTAAACTGATGTGGAGTCTTTTTGTGGTATCTTTCACTGTGTTGCTGTAAGTGTTACACAAATACTTTACAAATTGCCTGCTCTGTGTCAAGCTGGCAGGTTAATTTAGGGTTTGTATCTGACTTACCCTACTAAGACCTCTGCCAACTAGAGACCCAATTTCTAACAGTATGATATTAGTCTTTGGTGCCCCAGATAAGCTGGGGTCAGGACAGTGGAGCAGGAAATTCCAAACACCTCTGGGATGGAAAAATCCAAAACCTTCTACTTCAAAGCTGTCACCATTGGATCATCTAACCCAGCTCCTCAGAACAGCTCTTGACATGTGGAAGACTAAAAAAGTCTGATGTGCTGGTGTGCAATATGGACTACTATGCTGCTGTCCTGCTGCCTGACTGAGGACTGAACATGCATCTTGCACCCAGGACCACTAGATTGTCTCCAAGGGCTAGTTGGGTTGCCAACTGATCAGAGCCTCAAGGACAGAAAAGGATTGAACCATCTTGAACCCAACACCTGGACTCCCCCTGCTGTGAGTCTTGCCCCACAAGTGATGCCACCCCAGTCCTAGACCTTTGGAAGTGGTAGACAGAATCAACACAACACAGCATTGCATCTCCAATACAGGACTTTGGGCCAGATGTAGGTATATCCTGAATTGCGACCCGCAATTTGCAAGTCGCAATTCAGGATGTAGGATGGTGTCCCTGACCCCCCTTGCGACTCGCAGCACTCACAGGGATGGCGGCCTGCTGGAGACAGCAGACCACCATGTCTGTGACTGCTTTTAAATAAAGCAGGGTTTTTTTTTGTAATGCAGCCCAAAAAATGAAACGTTTCAGTTTTATTTTTTCAGAAGGGGCAGTGGTCCATTGGACCACTGCCTGCTCTGACAAAATGTTTTCCAGGCCATTCACAAAGGGGAAGGGGTCCCATGGGGAACCCTTCCCTTTTGCGAGTGGGTTACCACCAGTGTGATACTGGTGGTAACTGTGATTGCTTTGCGACCGCGATCGCGAACACCCTTTCCTATTTGTGACTCAGTCGTTTACTGACTCGCAAAACAGGAATAGGGCATCGCAATGTGGGTTTTGCACGTTGCAAACAGCAAAATTCGCTGTTTCCGACGTGAAAAATCATTGCTACATCTGGCCCTTTGTGTCACAAATCCTCGCTGACTGCATCCTCTATGACAATGCAGGACCTCGCATTGCAAGCCCTGTGATGGCTTCATCTGACTCACCGCTGAATAATGCATCTCTGAAGCATGATCGCAAATTGCCACCCGAGCCCCTTGAAACCACCGCTGTGCAACGCATCCTCAATACTGTATTTCACAATGCTCCATAACCATGATTTAAGGTGCTTTGTTCATTGAACGTAACTGAGTACCTGTATCCAGCCTGCACTCACAATGTAGACAGCCTAAACTTGGGACTTTGTCCTGGTCTGGCACGATCAAATAACCATAGTTGGTTCTTTCTGCTTTTAAGCACTGGTTTTCACTAAGACCGTTAAAATTGCATATCTCTGGTTCTACTGAATGGATTTTTATTAATTGGGCCACAAATAATTCATCAAATTGTATTCCATTTTATACAATTTGTGTGGGATTTTTGTGTGTTGTATTCTCACTTAATTGCTGTTTGAAGTGCTGCATATATACTTTATACATTTCCTTCAAGTTAAGCCTGACTGCTTTGTGCCAAGCTACTAGATTGTTAAGCACTGGTTAATTTGGTGTTTGCTAGTAGTTCACCCTGACAGAGATTATGGTTCCTGCTTGAGTAGTGTTTCACCCCTCAACCTTTAACCCAATTTTCTACATACTGGTACACCTTAATAAAGTTCAGTAGGTGAATATGTAAGGAGAAAAGTGGGTTTTCAGTCCACTTTGTAAAGCCAAATCACACCACTTCAGTATGCATAGCAGCATCCCACTTTTCAGACTCTTTGTGAAAGGGGTTTCCAAAAGGTTCATTGTAGATTCAGCTCAAATGACGTCCTAAGGACATTGAGAGGAAAGTAAAGATGTCTCCAGATGGATTTGGAGCCGCTGGACATTGAATCCCAAACCAAGCTAACTTTTTTGTATGTGGACTTTCCCTCCTTTAACCCTGTCCTAATTAACATGTTTGAATATCAGTTTAAACATGATTATGTTTGGCAGGAGAGGTGAGAAACTGCAGTTTGAGTTGGAATTATCCTTTCTCAACTACTGCAGTAATACTGCAGTCATTGCGATGACTTCAAGAAGTTAAACCTCATGAAATACACACTAAATTATTTCCAGTCTTTATGGGGCCTCTTTCAGGCATCATTGTGCATGTTTTCACAGGTTAATAACTATGGCCGCAGTGCAGAAGAATGCAAACACACCGCCGCGGCAGCGGAATTCCGCCACGGTCATTATGACCCACAGCTCGGAATCCGCCAAAATTTAGACACCCACACAAGTCCGCCACACCAAAGGTCAGTGAAAACAAAACCTCCACTGTCACATCAATAGGAACACGCCCACACTATCACGACCAATGAATCCACACGGCGGTCTTTCAACCGCGGTATTCCATTGGCGGTTGACACAAAGACGCGCTCAAAATACACAGACATATACAAAACACTACCACATTGGACAAGTACAAATACACACACCTGATACACATACACACACCACTCACACACACCCAATACAATATAAAACACACACCCACATCACCCACAAACCCCTACGACCAAAATCCTGAAAGAAAGGCAGAGAGAGACACTGCAAACTACAACCAAGCATCCACAGGCACACAATACCATCACCCACATAACTTCTACGCACCTCACACAAAACACCACTAAATATCACCCCACGCATCACAACACACACCACCCCACACATCACCCACACCACCCCATGGCATGGCAAAGACACCCCAGGTTCTCTGAGGAAGAGCTCAGGATCATGGTGGAGGAAATCGTCTGGGTAGAGCTACAGCTATTCGGATCACAGGTGCAGCACACCTCCATAGCTAGGATGATGGAGCTATGGCGAAGAATAGTGGACAGGGTCAACGCAGTGGGACAGCACCCAAGAAATAGGGATGACATCAGGAAGAGGTGGAATGACCTACGGGGGAAGGTGCGTTCATGGTGTCAAGACACCACCTTGCGGTTCAGAGGTCTGGCGGCGGACCCCCACCTCCTCCCCCACATCTAACAACATGGGAGGAGCAAGTCTTGGCTATTCTGCATCCTGAGGGCCTTGCAGGAGTAGATTGAGGAATGGACTCTGGTAAGGCAATTCTTTACTACTATATCCCCCACCCTACCTGCATGCCATCACATACCTCAACCTTCGCCTTCACCCCCATCACTCAAACTCCTCACAGATGTCCCAATATCACAAACCACACATCCCAACACCAAGCCCTGCATGCAACAACAAAGCATGGACACCCATCACCAAAGCATGGCCACTGCACATACCCATACACCCCCCTAAGCCATCATCACACAAGGTCCCACACAGGAATGCAAGCACTGGGGTACACGGTCACCCACCCATTGCACACCATGGCACACACAGATGCAATAATCATGCTTTTATACCCCTGCAGGACCCCTACCCAACGTCACCGCACAGGAGGGTCCAGACATGTCCACACCACCATCAGAAGAGGCCCACAGTGATGACAGCAGCTCTGTCCAACTGGATCTAGATGACCAGACCCACCCAGTTGGGACCTTGGGACAGTTGGTTCCCTGACACAGTCACAGGCCACCACAGAGCTTCCCCCCTCTGGAAACACCAGCACAGCACCCACCCAGCGGGCCCATACCTCTGTCCCCAGGACACGTCAATCAGCAGTGTGTCCACCAATACAGGGAACCCAGGCTAACCCACCGCCCCAACAACAACAGGGACCTGGGGGCAGTGGCACTGGGCACACGGTCCAGGGGACAGAGGGGCAGGAACACAGGGGAACTGGGAGGGCTGCTGTGCGACAGGGGGAGGACAGGCCCAGGGAACCCACTCTCCACGAGGCCCTCTCCAACATCATGGTAGCCTACCACCATTCCCAGGAGACAATGGCAACGGTACTGGCCAAGTTTCAGGAGACCCAGCGGCTGCAGGAAGAACAGTATTTGGGCTTCAGGGAGGAACTCAGATCCATCAATTCCACCCTGGGCACCATTGTAGGGGTGCTGAAGGAAGTCCTCAACACCAGGAGAGACACTGTGGCACAACAAGGGGCCCCTGACACTAGCATGGCCGATGAACTGCCCACCACCTCCGCCGGCGCTAGTGGACAGGAGGCACCACCACAGGACCACCACACCAGCACCCCACCCCCTGCAGAGGGAGAACCACCCCGCAAACGGTCCTTGAGTTCCAGGACAAAGACAGAGAACAAGGCCAAGACCCCCGCCAAGAAATGAAACCGCCCTGAATGTCATCCTTTTGTCCCACCTTGTCACCCTGTCCATCCTCAAACTACCCCAGCTCCACTTCCTATTCCCCTTTGGACAATTCACCTGTGAGACTAATAGACTGGACTCTGCCATGGACATTCCTCCACCATCACCCCTCACCATTTAACAACCCCCTCCACTATTTAGCACTTAAATAAAAACCCTTAAATTACAAAACAATCTGGAGTCTGTCTGTGATTTTGAAATGTTGTATTAGCAATTACAGTAAGAAAATGCTCTTTCAATTGTAATGTCAACATACCTATGTCACACAGCTATAGTCCATGAGGAAACAAAGCAGATGTCACACAGTGGGACCCACATCAGTGAAATCGTAAGGGAAAGTGACAACTCAGTGACCAGACACTGGGTGAAAAGGACAGACAGTAGAGAGATAGTAGTGTTAAAGTACATGCAGTAGGCAGGTTTGAATTCTTACCTGTGTCTCACTGGAAGTAGTGCAGGATTACAGAGTCCTTGTTGTCGACGTCCTCTTCTTCTGCTTCCTCGTCTTCGCTGTCCACAGGCTCCACAGCTGCCACAACACCTCCACCTGGACCATCCTCCTGCAGAAAAGGCACCTGTCGTAGCAAAACTAAGTTGTGAAGCATATAGCAGGCCACGATGATCTGGCACACCTTCTTTGGTGAGTAAAATAGGGAACCACCTGTCATATGGAGGCACCTGAACCTGGCCTACAGGAGGCTGAAGGTCCGCTCTATAATCCTCCTAGTTTGCCCATGGGCCTCATTGTAGCGTTTCTCTGCCCTTGTCCTGGGATTCCTCGCTGGAGTCAGTAGCCATGACAGGTTGGGGTAACCAGAGTCACCTGTAAATGGCGAGGGACAACTGTTAGACACACACTAACCTGTAGGAATATCCCCAGACAACTATTCCCAACGATTTTGTTCCATGTGCTCACCTAATAGCCACACACGGTGCCTCTGGAGTTGCCCCATCACATAAGGGATGCTGTTATTCCGCAGGATGTAAGCGTCATGCACTGAGCCAGGGAATTTGGCATTAACATGGGAGATGTACTAGTCGGCCAAACACACCATCTGCACATTCATCGAATGGTAACTCTTACGGTTTCTGTACACCTGTTCACTCCTGTGGGGGGGACCAAGGCCACATGTGTCCCATCAATGGCACCTATGATGTTGGGGATATATTCAAGGGCATAGAGGTCACCTTTCACTGTAGGCAAATCCTCCACCTGAGGGAACACGGTGTAGCTATGCATGTGTTTCAGCAGGGCAGACAACACTCTGGACAACACGTTGGAAAACATAGGCTGGGACATCCCTGATGCTATGGCCACTGTAGTTTGAAATGACCCACTTGCAAGGAAATAGAGTACTAACAGCACCTGCACTTGAGGGGGGATTCCTGTGGGATGGCGGATAGCTGACATCAGGTCTTGCTCCAACTGGGCACACAGTTCCAGGATTGTGGCACGATCAAGCCTGTAGGTGATGATTACATGTCTTTCCTCCATTGTCGACAGGTCCACCAGCGGTGTGTACACCGAAGGATGCCGCCATCTCCTCACATGTCCCAGCGGACGGTGCCTATGAAGGACAACAACGAGCACAGAGTCAACCAACTCAGAGGTACGTAAACACAGCTTACTCAGAAAACCATTCATAACCCGAATTTTGCCTGTATGAGTGTTGAGCCAAGGCCTAGGTATGTGTGACGCAGTTATAAATCAAGCCATGTGGGCCCCGAGATGGCGGCTGCCTGACCTGTAAAGTGGGACAATGAGATGTGAGGTAACTGCGCTGGCGTTGTATACCGTCGCGGTAGGCAGTCGAACACCGCGGCGCAATTCTGCATTGGTTAACATTGGACCCTATGGGTCCCAGGAGCCAATGATGATGTACGCCGGCGGTGACGGTATGCACCGCCGCAGACGTGACCGCCATTTTCTATCTGTTCAATCACTCGATACTTGATCTTTGACAGGGGAGGACCTACACTGCAAGTGCTGCTGTGACCTCAGTCTGGAAGAGACAATGGCTCGTGTGTCTGGGGAAAGGGCCCCTGCCTTCACCACAGAGGAGTTGGAGAAACTCGTGGATGGGGTACGCCCCCAGTACACGCTACTCTACGGTCCTCCAGACAAACAGGTAAGTACACTGGGAGCATGCTGTATGGGCAATGCCTGTGTGGAGTGTGGTGGATGAAAGAGACGGGGGGAGAATGAGGCGTGCATGAAACGAAGGTGAATGCATGTGCCACATGTCGAAGGTAGGGATGTGGGCCAATGACTGTGACGGTGCAGTTGGTAATAACTTCTCTTTTTCCCCTGTACAATTCCTGTATGTCAACGCCCACCAGAAGAAGGATATTTGGCATGCCATCGGCAAGGACGTCCGGACCCTGGGGGTCTATCACAGACGGAGCACCCACTGCCGTAAAAGATGGGAGGACATTCGCCGCTGGAGCAAGAAGACGGCGGAGGCCCAGCTGGGGATGGCCTCCCAATGTGGGAGGGGTGCCCGTCGCACCATGACCCCCCTGTTGTTCAGGATCCTGGGGGTGGCGTTCCCGGAGTTGGATGGGCCCTTGAGGGCATCACAGCAGCAACAAGGGGGTGAGTACACTCTCATTCTGCTGATTCAGCGCGCAGTGGATATGTCTGGGTGGGGGAGGTGGGCTTTGGGTTTCCCTAGGCCAGGGCGAGTGTGCTAGTTAAGTCCCCTTTTTCAGGCAGACCCTGTGACACCTTCCCCACCTGGGTACAGTGCCAACTACACCTAGTCCGGCTCCTGTGATATCCATGTGTGCAGATATCGGCCATAGCCTTGTAGGCCATTTACCAGGCATTGAATAGTGGATACCAAGAGTGCGGCTTAGTGCAGGGGGCTTCTGTGTCTATTGTGTCCGCCAACGGTAGCGGTAATGCATGCACTCAACTTGTCTTTCTTCTGTCTTCTACCCCCCTTTTTGTAGTCTCCCTGTAAATGTGTGCATTAGCATCATCAGGCGGAGGAGCAGTGGCACCGGAGCAGGAGGGAGCTGCATCCCACATGGCTATGGAGGGCGACACTACAGACTCTGATTTCACCAGTGGGACGGAGGGCGAGGGGAGCTCCACGGCGGGGACAGGAGCTGACACCAGCTAAACGGACACATCCTCTGATGGGAGCTCCCTTGTGGTGGTGGCCCCATCTGTGATCCCCGCAAGTACAGGTACAGCCGCCACCCCCCCTCCAGCACCGCCCTCCCAGCAGCCCCTCAGCCTTTGCCCCGTGCCCGCTCACCCAGGAGGTGGGGCATCTCCTTCGCCCCAGGCACCTCAGCCCCTGCCCCAGTCACCCCTGCTGCCCTCAGTGAGGAGGCCATTGACCTCCTCAGGTCCCTCACTGTTGGGCAGCCTACCATTTTGAATGCCATCCAGGGTGTAGAGAGACAGTTGCAACAAACCAATGCATTCCTGGAGGGCATTCATTCTGGTCAAGCAGCCCTTCAGCAAGCTTTTCAGACTCTGGCCTCAGCACTGATGGGAGCCATTGTCCCTGCCTCTAGCCTCCCCCCTCCAACTTCCTCCACCCAGACCCAGTCCCCTGTATGTCAGCCTACCCCAAGCACACCATCAGACCAGCATGCACACACCTCAACACACAAAGGAAGCTCAGGCAAACATAAGCACCACACATCCCACAGGCACTCACGCAAGCATCATACACATGCAGACATACCAACATCCACTGCCTCCACTGTGTCCCCCTCCTCCTCATCTCCCTCCTCCCTCCCAGTCTCGTCTCCACTCACACCTGCATGCACTACATCTACAGCCACTACTTCCATCACCAGCACACCCTCCACCACAATCCCTCTCACGTGCAGTCACCACCCCCACTAGCATTCACACATTCCCTGTGTCCTCTCCCAGTGTGTTTGTGACGCCACCTCCCAAGGTATACAAACACAGACAAACACCCACCCAACAGCCATCCATCTCACGACAGCCTCCACCGCATGCACCTTCACCCAAAGTCACCAAATGTACACCCCATACAACCACAACCTCTTCCTCCACTCGCAAACCCCCTCCAGCTATCCGTCCCAGTGTTCCTAAGAAAATTTTCCTGGCCACCCTTGACCTCTTTCCCTCACCTCCCCCACCCCGTCAGTCTCCTAGGGCCCGACTCTCCAGGTCCCAACCTTGTACCTCTGCCACAACATCTCCGGGACCAGTGGTGCCACTAGTCACTGGATTCTGGAGTGCACCAGGCAGCAGGGCAGCAAGGAGCCACAGCATGGACAGTCCCCCACCTGTCAAGCATCAAAAGTTGGCCAGTGCCCGGTGGGAGAGGGGGAAGACAACAGCCAGCAAAGCCACTCCCAGGGGCACAGGGGGGAGACAGGACCGCCACAAGCACAGCTGCCCAAGAAAGGACGGCCACAAGCACCGCTGCCAAAGACAGGACCGCCACTAGCACCGCTGACCAAGACAGGACCAAGACAGGACCGCCACAAGCACCGCAGCCCCGTGAGCTACAAATGCACTGACGCTACTGAAGCCCACTCCAGAACGAGTGGAGTATCACATCCACTACCTCAGTCCTTGGCAGGATGAAGCACTCTGGGCACAAAGCCCCCTCCAGATCCAGTGGAGTATCACATCCATTACCTCAGTCCTTGGCAGGATGAAGCACTCTGGCACCAAGCCCCCTCCAGAACCAGTGGAGTATCACATCCACTACCTCAGTCCTTGGCAGGATGAAGCACTCTGGGCACAAAGCCCCCTCCAGAACCAGTGGAGACTGTTATCCACTTGAGAGACTGTGGCTTTGCACTCCCCAGGATTGAACAGTGGGCAAACCACCCACTGTAGAGACTTGAGAGACTGTGCACTCCCCAGGATTGAACAGTGGGCAAACCACCCACTGTAGAGACTTTAGAGACTGTGGCTTTGCACTCCCCAGGTTTGAACAGTGGGCAAACCACCCACTGTAGAGACTTGAGATACTGTGGCTTTGCACTCCCCAGGATTGAACAGTGGGCATGTGGCCCCCTTGTGGATTTGTCATTGTGCACTCAACCGGCTGAGGTACCCCCCTTTCCCTTCCCCCTGAGGTGCCTGTTTTATTTCTATCTGACGCCCCTGCAGTGTTCTCTCCGTCATGTTCAGATATCTTGTGTGGGCCTCGCCCATGCAGTGTGGGCCCAGTGGTCCACGGTTTTTAAGGGTGGAATACCCTGGACTAATATTCTTGGTGTATATATTTGTAAATAGTGTATGTATATTATTTGACTACTGAATTGTAATATATTACAGTCGTTCAGCTCGTTTCCTTTTGTCTTTGCATTCTTCCAGGGGGGGTGGGGGGTTGTAACTGTAATGTATCATGCTGTATTGGTGTGTGTGTTGTAGTGGGTGAGAGTGGGGGTGGGGGTGTTGCATGTGTGTATCACTGTTTTTTCCCTCCCCCCTCCCCTGTGTTGTAGGTGCAGTACTCACCATGGTCTTCGCCGCCGGCGTTCGTGCTCCTGGTAGAGGAGCAAGAAGATGAAGGCTGGTAAAATGTGGAGCTCTGGTTCCATGGCTTCCTGGTTCCTCGTGGGGTGTGCAGAGGTGAGCGGTTTCCCTTCGGAGTCCTGTTTCCGCTGTGTTTTTGTTTGCGGTTAATCCTGCCCCGGAAAAGGTGGCGGATTGGTAGGTTGTGATACTGTGGGCGGTACATTGTCTCCTGCCTGTCTGTTGGCGGTGACTGCCACGCTGTTTGTTTGTACCGCCGTGGTGGTCAGAGTGTTAAAGTGGCTGTCTTTGTTGATGGTTTCCGCCACAGTTGTAATTCAATTTCTTTTCCGCCGGCCTGTTGACGGTCTTACCGCCGCTTTAACACCGACCGCCAGTGATGTAATGACCACCTATGTTTTCTGTATATTTTTCCGGTGTTACACTCCTGCTTTTACTTCTTCAGATGTAGTACTTGTTATATCTTATACTTCATCAGTGGAGACCAAGCTTTAAAGTGAATTTTCAGCCTACTTTTTAAAGCTGAATTTCACCACTTAGGTGGGCCTAGCAGATGGAATATTTTGGAGTTGCCCATTGAAGCATGACACTCACCTCGGTGTGTGAGGGCTCTTGCTTCTGAGCAAACAGGTGCCCCGTCTACTTTCTCAGTTCTCACTCTGACCTCTCTGTGCTCCCCCCCTAAGAAACTGCATACCCCTTCTATTGTACATTAAGGAGCTTGTATGCTGAACCTAAAAGTGCTCCTAGTCCCTCCTTGTGTTTAGCTGTAAAATTATAGCCACATATGCAGTGCTTGGCAACATAGCAGCAACTGAGGATTCTGATACAACCATCATAACATTTCTCCTCATTTGTCACCCCCAGGACCTTTTGTTGCAAGAGCTGCCTCAAATAATAACTTTTACGTAAATTAAACCTATTTTAGAAATTTAAAGTGAATGTAACCAAAAATGTACTGAGTACTAATCACACATTTTTCTTTTTCTTTTTATATTATGTTGATGATGGACAGAATCTGAATTGGAACCACATATTGATGCATATGTTTTTATGTTATCAGAGTATGTAAAAATATTTATTTTTATGGTCAAATAATGATTGTCTTAGTTTGAATCGCCTTCATGTCCTGTACTTGATCTTTGTATAGAACACTGGTTGGCCCTTGCTTGCCCTTCCACATTCGGTTTTCTAGTACTCCTTGGTGCTCTCCTTCACATAGTTTTCTCCAACAGTATGACATTAGTCTTTGGTGCCCCACATAATCTGGGGTCCGGACAGGGAGGCATGAAATTCCAAACACCTCTAGGGTGGAGAAATACTGATTTCACTTGAGCCCTCCTCACTTCCACAACATACCTTGGTGACCTATTTCTGGCATTCGAAGCTTGCATTTTCTCAAGCATACTTGCAATTTGAGCAAGGCTCTTTGCAACACCCCCACTTTGGTTTACTAACTGCACCTGTATGGTAGCTTTTCTCCTACACATAGTTGATGTCTGTTCTCTTACGTATAGTTGTGGTCACTGTAGCTAGACTTTTCAAAGAACATCAAAATGATTGCAGATGAGTGTTCCTGTGTCTCTTTTGGTGCCTGTATGATGCTGCGTCATGAGCCATTTGTGTCGACAGATCATTAATAGCCGTAGTTAACTGATCAAAGTTTGATCTCATTGTTTCATTGCCCTTAGACATGGCTTTTTCTAATCTGGTAATGCTTTGACTCATTTCTGATTTTACCTTCTGCTGTTTTTGCTGCATTTTGATCCTTGGTTACTCTAATACATAGAATTTTCCATGAGTTAATAATGCTTCCCAGATGCCTTGCATCTAGACCTTACAGTATTTCTTACAGGCCTCCTTTCTCCATGCAAATAAAGGTACAGTTGGTTTGGGGTTCAGTTTCTGCAAAAGATGTAATAGTTGCATTCTTCTCAACTAATGTAGATGTGTTGAAGCGGCTGCTTGTTTATATTCAGTGTCTTTTGGACTGTTAATTAGATTTTTTGAAATTTTGACTTCATTATGACATAATGATAAACAGTCTGTGTCTGTTTGTGTAGTATGAGTAGGTAAGCAAAATGAAAGTATGACTCTGCCTGTGTATTTTTTTTTTTCTTGCCTAAGTGTGGAATCCCCATCCCAAGTGCAGTCTCTACCCCAAATGTGGAAACAACGCACTTTGGGTGAGGACTCCGCAGTCCGGCCAGACCCCAATTATTATACACTGTAAATGACAAAGAGGAAATAAACACAGGAAGTTACAAGCAGCCATTTAATGGTCATTTGGTGCCATCCTTTCCTTAGATCAACATCCTCTAACATCCTGCTGCCCTGTTTCTCAAACCTGTCTCCACAATGGCTGAGGGACTTGAGGACAAAGCACCCTCTTTCAGAGAGGCTGAATCTGAATTGAACATTCTAACTTATGAGATGTTTGATAAGTATTCTCAAATGTATGGGTGCTCTGAGTGCTAAGTAATGCAATGCACACCCAAATCTGGTGAGATATTACTGCACACTGCAGTGCAGTGGGTGTGTACCAGTGGCAGAGCAAAATGTGACAGAGGCTCTGGGAAGACCTGCGACGCTTGACCAGGTTTACTGCCTAGAACATCATAGCTATATCTTCTCACATAAATCCATTGTACAGGAGGGTGCTGAAGATAGCATGGAATACCCTCTATGCTCAAGTGGAGGAGTTTGAGCAGCAGAGATCTGGTAAGTGTGTGAACTGCATTATGTGTCTTGAAGTATGAAATGACTAGTGAGATAGTTGTACTACCATGATTTGTTTGTCACCTTTCCCCTTATCAGAGTAATGCCTGCAATACTTATATGGTCTATGCACCATTGGATCAATTTGAATGCTGCTTTCTGAGGGCATTCTTGGACTTGTTGTGTTCTAAACACAATTGAATAAATTAACCTTACATTTGCATTTCTGGGAAACAATGCACTTACATATTCATGGTTAGTGAACTTTGGGCCTCCTAACTGGTGTATGCTATGGTGAATGCATGGTTTGGACAATGTCTATTGTTGGTATATGTTGTATGCTATTTCATGCATGTTTTTTCCGCATGATGATTATAATGTTTTTGTAAATTGAAGTAAAGGCTCGCTTTGTGTTACTTATCTCAATTAAAATTATACAAACATATCCAGGGGGTACTAAATACATACATAATCTCAATAGTAACACGTTTGTCATTTCAAATATATAGGTAGCTATACTAAGAAGCACAAGAGATAATAGAGTACACCACAAACAAAGCAGTCCTGTCATGAAAAATGTGGCTATTGCCATGTAGAGTGTCTGATGTTGTTAAGGAATATGACAAACATTGGAATCGCAATTTAGAAAATGTCATATTCAAGGCCTTGTTTGCATACGTTCACCAAATTTAGAATGTGTGTTGTGTTGTGTAATGAGCTGTTGAGACTGCACATTACAGGATAATCATGGATCCACTTTTAGGTGTGGAGATATCCATCAATACTGTGTACTATATCCACTTGTAAAATTACATTGGAAGGTAACTATGTGTAAATGTCAGGGACCTCACATTGCCCTAATGCTGAAGGTGAGGGTTAGTAAATACTAAAGAGTATACTTACCAAGATTGAAAAAGCTGTTAATGTGTAAGGAATTTCTGGACATTACAGTGACAGTGCACCTATGTGTGGGTCCATGCAACATGTTATTGGTTAGTGAGATTGAAGAAGTACTTGCTTTATGTTGTTCAGACCTTTTTCATAAATTGTACACCAATTAATTAATAGCTTTTCTTTATTTTTAGTGGCGTAGGCTGGCCAAGGTACATCTGGACAGGACCAGGGGTAGAGCAAGAGATCCTTGGCTCGTAGGAGTGCACATCTTCTGGACACAACAAGCAATGAGGAGGAAGAGGACGAAAAAGCAGCAGGCTAACATAAGCAACATCAGCAGCCTGGGTGGAGTATGAAGAAACTGAAAGGGGGACATTGAAAAGGACACTACCAGTCAAGGGTAAGATGAATGTTTGTCTCCCCCTTGCCCACAAGAACTTGAAATTGAAATGGTATCCCCGAACAGTCCCCAACACCATATGGGCCTGCTATCAACCTCTCCCTAAATCCTGAGGCTCCCAGTCCATTGGGGCCTTCAGCTGCACCTCAGGCTACTACCCCCTCCAAGTGGTTTCCCAGTACAGCTGGGGGACACATCTGCCCCTGACACCCCACAACGCTCATGTTCAACCCAAACCCCTCCAAGTGTTGTATCCCCTGTGGCTGCATCCCAGGAAGTGATGGTGCCATGTAAAGATGTCTGAATTTTGGTCTATTTGGGCTTCCAGGAGCTGAAGGATGAGATCCAGATTTTCTGAGAGTTACAAGGCAGACATTTTGGTAGACTCACTTCCTTGTGTGTAGCTATATTGTCTGTGACCGACCCAGACCAAAGTTGTTGTGTCTCCAAGTGTGTCTTCCTTCTCTGTTTCCCTTGGTACCCCTCATACCCCTTATGTTTGCTGTTCCCAGGGGTTGTCTGCTCCTGCATCGGCAAGCCAAAAGGAGACCACAGGCGTGGAGGATTTGAACATTGTGATCAAGGACCTCAGTGGACCTGGTCAGTGCATTGCTCTGCCTCCCGTGGCTCCACCCTCTAAGTAGAGACCTTTCCCTTTACCTGGCTCCTCTGAACTCCTAACCTCTGTCAGGAGTTCGAGGCCCTCCTCTACCCTCAGGCTTCTGCCTGCGCCTCATCCCTGGTGTCTAGTGGGAGAGCTCTGCTTTCCTACTACATTACCTTCTGCCTCTTTCCTCCTTTTCTCTGATTTGCTTTACTCTCTGCTCTACTACTGTCCCCTAGTGCTCCTTCTCCTATTTACTCTCTCTGACTCTGCTCTCTCTCTCTCTCTCACTGTCCCTCTCTCTGACTCTCTCTCTCTCTCTCTCTCACTTTCCCTCTCCCCCTCCTTCACTCCCCTACCGCTGCTGCCTCCGCAGCCTCACGGCCCCACCCCTTTTTTGGCCATTCCCCCTTTTTTGTGCTTTTTTTTTCTCCACCTCCCAGCTGTCCTCTCCTCCCCCCCACCTCCCTACTTAATGGCAGCCACTGCGTGGTAGGCTGAGCAATACCACTGACCTGTTCAGTGCATTACTCTGCCTCCTGTGGCTCAACCTTCTAAGTAGAGCCCTTTTGCTTTCCCTGGCTCCTCTGAACTCCTTACCTCTGTCAGGAGTTCGAGGCCCTCCTCCAACCTCAAGCTTCTGCCTGCGCCTCATCCCTGGTGTCTAGTGGGAGAACTATGCTTTCCTACTAAGCTACCTTCTGCCTCTTTCCACCTTTTCTCTGCTTTGCTTTGCTCTCTGCTCCACTACTGTCCCTTAGTGCTCCTTTTCCTAGTTTACCTCTATGCTTCTGCTCCCTCTGCTCTCTCTCTCTCTCTCACTTTCGCTCTCTCCATTTCTCTCTCCCCCACCACTGCTGCCCCAGTGACCCTGCACCCTTTTGGCTCCTCCCCATTTTCATGCCATTTTTTCATCCTCCTCCCACCTCCCAACTGTCCTATCCTCCCCCCACCTCCCTACTTAATGGAGCCCATCTCCGCCTGCCCACGCCTGGACCACGCCCAGTGCCAGAACACGTGGCTCCGTCCCCCCACCACCGCCACGCACATCTTCACTACGACACCGCCAGCCTCCGTGCCCTCAACACTGGCCGCTCTCTCACCTGCCTTCAAACCTCCCCGCAGACCACCTGTGGACCCTTCTCCTGCCAGGACTGCACCTTCACCAGCCTCTACCCCAATGACACACCAACCAAGGCAGGATGCAACCATCTCAGATGTATCCTCCTCAACACCTGCTCCGTCCACAAGTACGCAGTAGAGCTATGGAATCTACTAGACTCAGCCTCCCCAGATGTCACCTTCCCGACCGAGACCTGGGTGAACCCCTCCTCAGCGCCTGACATCATCATAGCCATCCCGGACGGCTACAAGATCACCTGCAGGGACTGCTTCAGCAAACCAGCAGGAGGCATCGCCATCATCCACAAGAACACTCTCAGGATCACGACCAACACCAAAGACACCCTCAGCACCGCCGAACTCCTGCACTTCCAAATCCACACTGACCCAAACACCACCCTCCGAGGGACCCTCGTCTACAGGCCCCCGACAGCAGTTCAGTGATTCCATTACCGACATCATCAGCACACACGCTCTTGCATCCACTGACTACATACTCCTCGGACACTTAAACTTCCACCTCGAGAACACCAACGACAACTACATCGCCACTCTGCTGGACAACCTCTCCAACCTCCGCCTCAAACAGCTTGTCACGACACTAACCCACTCCACAGGACACACACTCAACCCTATTTTCTCCAACAGCAATCACGTCTCTTTCAGCCACACAACTGAACTCCACTGGACAGACCACTGCTGCATCCACTTCTCCTTCAAGAAACCCAACAACACACCACCACCCACAACGGATCCCCCACCACATTTGGAACAAGGTCACTGAAGACCAACTTATCGCAACTCTTCACCAGAACCCACCCATCGACACCACTGACACTGATTCAGCTGCCTGCAACTTCAGGCAATGGATCAACACCTGTGCCAATATTCTTGCCCCAATCAAGAATCCCTCCAATAGATGCACCAACACAAAGGCCTTCTGGTTTACTGCCGACCCCCACAAATATAAGCAAAGCTGGCGAAAACTCGAAAGGAAGTGGCGCCAAGATCAGACTCTGGACAACCACACAGCCTTCAAAAACGCCATCCGCAGAGACAGCCAACTCATCTGAGCCACCAAAAGAACCACCTTCAAAGACCGAATCAACAACAACGCACACAGCCACAAGGAGCTCTTCAACGTTGTGATGGAATTCTCCAACCCTAGCTCCAACACCAATGACATCCCGACATCCCAAGACCTCTGTGACTCCCTTGCCTCCTTCTTCCACCAAAAGATTGCAGACATCCACAGCAGCTTCAGCACCCAGACCTCCTCGGCATCCACCAACACCACAGATTCACCTCCGACCAACCTCCTGATCTCCTGGACCTCCGCCAATGACAACGACACCATCAAAATCATGAACACCATCCACTCCAGCTCTCCATCTGACCCCTGCCCTCACCACATCCTCAACAAAGCAAGCTCCGTCATCGCACCCCAACTACAGAAGATCATCAACAGATCCTTCAAGTCTGCCACCTTCCCAGAGAGCTGGAAACACACTGAGATCAATGCTCTCCTCAAAAAACCCAAAGCGGACCCAAAGGACCTCAAGAACTTCCGGTCTATCTCGCTGCTCCCCTTCCGGGCAAAAGTCATTGAGAAGGCCGTCAACAGACAACTAATCCACTTCCTAGACGAGAACCACACCCTAGACCCTTCCCAATCCGGATTCCACAGCAACCACAGCACCAAAACAACCCTTATCGCCGCCACCGACGACATGAGAACCATACTGGACAGCAGAAAAACCATGGCCCTCATCCTCCTGGACCTCTCAGCCACGTTCAACACCATCTGCCACCACACCCTATGCTTACGCCTCAGCAATGCTGGGATCCATGACAGAACCCTGGACTGGGTCACCTACTTTCTCACCGGCAGACCCCAGAGAGTCCGCCTCCCCCATTCTGCTCAGAGGCCACCAAAATCATCTGCGGCGTACCACAGGGTTCGTCCCTCAGCCCAACCCTCTTCGATGTCTACATGGCCCCACTCGCTAACATTGCCCGATCCCACAACCTCAACATCATCTCATACGCCGACGACACCCAGCTGATCCTCTCCCTCACCAAGGACTCCTCCAAGACCTACCTCCACGAAGGAATGAAGGCCATCGCTGAATCTAGCTTCCTTAAACTCAATTCCGACAAGACGGAAGTCCTCATCTTCGGCTCTGCCCCCTCCACATGGGATGGCTCCTGGTGGCCTGTCACTCTTGGAACCACTGCAACCACACATGCAACCTAGGATTCATCCTGGACCCCTCAATATCCATGACCCAGCAAGTCAATGCCATCTCCTCCTCCTGCTTCAACACCCTCCGCATGATCTGAAAAATCTACAAATGGATATCCACTGAAACCAGAAGAACAGTCACCCAAGCCCTTGTAAGCAGCAAACTGGACTACTGCAATGCCCTCTATGCAGGAACCATGGCCAAACTCCAGAAGAGGCTGCAACGCATCCAGAACACCTCTGCATGCCTCATCCTGGACATCACCCGCCACTGCCACATCATAGACCACCTGAAAAACCTGCACAGTCAACAAGAGAATCACCTTCAAACTCCTCACCCACACTCACAAAGCACTGCACAACACCGGACCAGAATACCTCAACAGACGACTCTCCTGCTACACCCCGATCCGGCATCTCCGCTCTGCCGACCTCGCCCTTGCAACCGTCCCACGCGTTTGCAAAACTGCAACCGGCGGTAGATCATTCTCGCACCTCGCTGCCAAACCAAAGACCTCCTTTCCTTCAGGAAACTTCTCAAGACCTGGCTGTTTGAGCAGTAGCAGCACCTCCCCCTCACCTTCTCCCCACTCCCCTCTTCAGCACCTTGAGACCCTCACAGCACCTCCCCCCCACCTTCTCCCCACTTCCCTCTTCAGCACCTTGAGACCCTCATGGGTGAGTAGTGCGCTTTACAAATCCCCGATTGATTGATTGATTGAAGGATGAAAGTGAGAATGGGCAGTGACTGGACAATGATTTATGGACATTTCTTTTAACCATTGTACATAGACTGGTTTCCCTGAAGCTTTTTGAGGTGTTTTATTTATGTTGAACAACCCCAAGCAAGTTCCCTGGACCATTCTGCCAGAAGAGTTTACTTAATTTCCTTTCTCCCTTTCCAATGGTCAGTGTTTTATTTTCATTATTTCACATTTTCTTCAATATATCCATACATATACAATATAAACATTCTTCATCACCATCTCTCTGCTTTTGTTTTACATTAAATATGCTGGATTTGATGCGTAGGTTCTCATTATCCTAATGAGACTAATGGATTCGGGGGGCAGAATCACCTGTACTGCGGGGGACTGAGTCTGATCCCTTAATAAGTGACACCTGTCGGCCTAATCTGGGTTTCTATCACTTACATTAGTCTCACATATGCAAGTACAGTCAGAGGAAGAGTACAGTTCAATAAGATTTTATTGAAGTAACTGCATTTTATATAATAAAACATGTATTGCAATAACTAGAACGATGAAGCACAATAAGATTAAACTTGTGACAAAGAGAGTAAAATACAAGAATAACGCTACCATACTGTCATTAATGTTTGTAGAGATAGTTCCTACCTAAGCTATATTAGAGCACAGCGTGTTAAGCTCTAATTCTGCCTTTCAGGTTGCCCCTGGGAAGACATCATCCCGTTCGTTCGTTAGCTTTATTTTGGTAAAAGTAAATACCATAAAAGCACACCACAATTCACAGTTTTACAAAGCAACAGGTTGTGTACAAAAAAGTTTCAAATATAAGAGGTTGGGTTACATAAAAAAATATTAAACATAAGGATTTTCATTCTAGAAGTTCAGACCGTATTATAAAATCGTATAATAGTGCAAGATTTGGTATGTTAGACATCAGAATTCAAATACAAGCCTAACCGAACATGTCACAAAAAAGGGAAATTTCTATTTAAAAATATAAAATATCTAACCATAAAAAATACTTTTAGACAATAAAAGTATATATATTAAACATAAAAAAAAATCCCTTTAAAAATTCAAGCCAAATTATAAGATCGTACTTAAATGCAAAATTTTGCATAATAAATATCCAGAATCGGATGCAGACTTAGCCAAAAATATCTAGACATAAAAAATACTTTAAGCAATAAAAGATATTAGGTGCCTACATTGAAATTCACGGATGGGTTCATCAACAGCTACTCCCCACGTCTATAGTTGAGTTTACCTCTATTTTTTTGAGTATGTTCAGTCTACAATGCCAGATGGAATCTAAATATTTTGCAAGACAGCAGGCCACTAGAGCGGATGGGTCGGATTTAAAAATTCTCAGTGCCAGTGGACAGTTCTTAAAACCCATTTTCCTACACAAGGGGATAATCCAACGAACTCTCTGATTATGGTATGCAGGACATTGAAAAAGAACATGGGTTATAGATTCTTCCCTGGCACAACCCATTGGGCACATCTTCGAAGTGCAGCTAGTGTTGTCCCATTTGTGTGTTAAGATGCGCAAAGAGAGAGAGCCTATCCTAAATCTAATATACAATGCACGTGCACGTGGAGAGAGAACTATGTCCATGTATTGTGCGGATTCATAATGGCATTTTATTTGTAAGAAACTGCCCGTCATGGAAGATGGTGAAGCAACAGCCAGTTGTATAAGATGCATATGGAGCCAAAATGCATCCGTTAGTGTCTGTATTGCATTTTTTGGAATAGATAGCGGATCCTTCCAGTAAGACCCCAAGCCAAGTAGTGTGAAAGTCCCTTCTACGTACGCACACCACTTGATTTTTGGGCTAGTTTTGTTGGCCATCAGGTTAACTAGCCCACATCTATAGGGAATAAGAGAGTCTAATGACCATAGGCGGATCCAAAACAACAAGGGCCTGAGAGCAGCAATCTGGCAAATGGGAGGCAAATTTAGGTCCATTCGTATGGGAAGCATTGGGGTACTGGAAGGAACTCTTAGCAAAGACCTTAAAAAAGAGTTTTCCACCTTTGTCAAATCATCTAAATTACAGTGGCCCTACAGTTCGGCTCCATAAAGGGCTCCCCCCCTTGCTTGTAATTTGTCAATTTCGATTGCGGGTGTCACGGCAAAGCTAGGAGATCTAGCTGCAAATCTTACGATACCGCTCGTCCGTTGTTTCAAGCGGAGATTTGCTTTCTGGAGATGAGAATACCATTTGTGCGAATCTTCTAGTTTCAGGCCTTGATATTCGAAATCGCCAACTCTTTCCAATGCAGCGCCCTCTAAATAAATGGGGCGCCGCATCCTACCTTTTTTATCCCCAAACACCATACACTTAGTTTTGGATCGGTTGATTTCCAGGCCGTGATCATTACAAAAAGCCATAAATCTCGAGAGCAGGGTTGTGAGACCTGTAGCTGTTTGGGAAATCAACAAGGTGTAATCAGCAAATAAGAGGCAGGGGATCTTCTGCCCTCCTATTTTGGGGGCATCATTAGAGCACTCCATGAGATACGGAATGCGAGTACACAGCCTTGCCTCACGCCACGAGCAGTGGGAAATTTTTCAGTTAGTTTGCCTTACCGTCCCCATCTTATTCTACCATAGTTGCCAGTATAAAGATCTCTAATGATATTTAAAATAGGGCAAGGAACTCCCATTTTACACAAGACCTCACACAATTTATTACGGGCTACCAGATCGAAAGCTGATTTTAGGTCAACAAATGCTACAAATAGGTGGCCTGAGTTCAACAACTTTCCATTTAATAGAAATGAAGCGGAATATCTGGTCTATTGTGCTAATTTTTTCTCTGAAGCCCGCTTGGAGATGGTTTAAAATTTGGTTTTCCACTATCCATTTACTCAGCCTACTCAACAATTGATGGCAAAATATTTTCTGGAGATTGTCAAGGAGGCTGATGGGTCTATAGTTTCCCGGGAAATTCCTCTCTCCTTTCTTAAAAATAGGCACAATGATTGCCTCTTTCCATGAGTCAGGGTAGGATCTGGTAGTCAAAATGGCATTAGAGAGCCTATTAATATACGGGCTCCAGGTGTTCTGGTCCGCTTTAAACATATCGGAAGGGATCCCATCCAACCCAGGGGCCTTCGCTGCTTTTTGGGCAGTGATGGCCTGCGCAGTTTCGTCCAGTGTAAAAAAAGGCAAAGAGGACGCGGGCGAATGAGATGTTGTCAGCTGTCCCAAACTTGGGGTATCGAGGGCCAGTGGAGAGCCATACAGTTCTTTAAAATGGGAAAGCCAGGCATCAGGAGTTATATGGGACTCCAAATAAGGGGCTCGGTTCTGGTCACTGCGTGATACCAAAAGCCAAAATCGTTTGGAGTCGTGAGCCCTAGCTGCCTCGAATAGGTCGCTCCAGAGCACTTCTTCATACTCATGTTTGCTTTTGTTACATATAGAAGCATAGTTATGTCTAGCATTGGTAATACCTAGTCTGTCCTTTGTCCTTAAAACGCTAACCAGGGTATTTTTTGCCTCTCTACACCTCTTATTAAACCATTTGGAGCAAGGTTGGGGACAGGAGTTAGTCAGCGGCCTTGCGCGTTTAGAAAACAACTCCTTCAGGGTAGTAAAGAGGTCCAAATGAAGGGACGTAACTTCGATTGGAGAAAAGGTAAGGCCGTGGTCAAATAACTGGTGAGAAGAAATTACCGCACACAGTTTTTCTCGGAGCTTATTTGATTTCTCAAAAGAGTCCCATCTTACTGTGCGCCTGTTGCTAGACAACTCCATAACAGCAGGAAAAGCAGAAAGGAATACGGCTCCTGCTAAGAGAGGTCTCTTGTACGTAATTTGTAGAGGGGCGTGATCACTAGTGTGTGGATTGCCCACTTCCACATCTATTATGTTGTGCCATACTCTTAGATCAAAGAAGATGTAATCTAGTTTATTGCTATAAAGACCCCTAAAAAAGGTTGGTCTTGCAGGGGTGTCAGCTGGAAAACGGCCATTGCCAAGACGGAGACCATGTGATAGCAAAAGATCTATTACCTGCATTGCCCTAACGCTAGGTTTGTATGAGTTTTGCTGGATAGAATGGGGAGGGATGTTCCATACACTATCTTCAGGCTGCATAACCTCTATGAGGTCTAAGTTGAATTCAAGTTGGACATTGAAATCCCCTCCAGACTGCAGCTCTCTCTCTGGCTGCGTTCTCGCGTGCATCCCTCCCCGCCCCCTATCATTCACTAGTCTTCCTCCAGTAGAGCTCTGGCTCCCACAAGCGCTGAGGCTGCAGGCTCACACAGGTGCATCCTCATCTCAGAGAGGCTGTAGGAAGCCTCCCATTTATTTCCGCAGTCCAGCGCCTCGGACCACAGGCCTCTCTGCTGAGAGCCCCTTCAAAGACATCATCCCTCATACTTGAACAAGAGGCCTGTAGTCTACACAAGCACCTGCAGCGGAGCAATCGGCATGCAGTTGTGGTCTTGTGGCGGGAATCTCCCTTTAACGTACATGGGTCAAAGTAGTGTTTTTATAATAAAACATCTGATGTTCCAAGAAAGGATCCCCACGTAGGAGTGTTTATGTTTCTGTGAACATTGGAGACAAAGCGTACCACTTTTGTCGGCAACCTATCTTACTGCAGCCTTGAGAAAAGCACAGAGTGAGAGAAATGTCTTGTTTAAGAACGCAGTGCTGACCTAAGCGCAGAACAGCTAGATAGAGAAAATAAAACAAGACCGCAAATGTGGCTAATGTTAAAACAATATAACGAAGCTGAATAAATTATATCTAGGTTAAAGTGCACAGCGGCAGGCCTAGTTTGCTAAAATAACATGTATAAAATTATAGCTAAAACGGCTACACAACATCCTCCCCTTGCCGGTTCAAAAGTAGTTCAAAGCCTAATCTAATATATAAAAGCCACTAAAACGCATCTTAAAGCATAATGTTAATGATGACAAGTCAAAAGACACGAGCATGGACAATATAAAATGTTAACAGTGTTGTCGAGAAAGCTGAATTTCAAAAGTCAGAGTCATTTTTAAAGTCGCCAATTGAATCCGGGACATTTGAGGATAGGAAATCTTCTACTTCGGCAGGTGGTAAAGTAGGAAGTTAATCGCCAAGAAAAACCAAGGAGCATTTTTGTTCCAAAACCTGAGCTCCAGCGGAGGCAGCAACATTCCATGTTGTGCCCAACAGTGAGTTTAGAGCTGCATGATCCACAAAGGGCAACTCATAAACAGCTTCCCGTAGCAAACATGCATGTCTGGTAATGAACCCTCAGCAAGAACATCAACAGATCAGCGTCCAATGAAAGAAAACGGTGCGTGGAAAGACAAACTTTCAGTGCATATTCAAAAGGGCACCATAGGCACCGAAACACGGGCTGCACACAATGCAAAACTAGTCTGAATGACAAAGACCAGTCACACTCCAATCGCTCCAGGAGTTGTGCTCCAAAGTACTGCATCATGTGTTCACAACACAGCTGCGCTGGTGGAAGTGCTTTCAGTCCTTCTTGTTGTAAATGAACAGCCATTACGCAAAAAAAGTAGCAATAGCAAAATGCCACCAATTTTTGCCAAAGTTATAGGAAATCCCCTGAAAATACTGGAAACTATCGAATATGGCTGAAGGTATTAAGCCAAATACAGATGAAAAGGTGTGAATGAAACCAGAACCAACAGCCTCAAAGAAATGTGTGATTCCAGTAGTACTGGACGTGTTAAATATCCGACCCACGAGTTCACTAAAGTATCTTGGAAAGTTAGTATGACCTTGCACCGTGAAGCGCATAGGTCTTGCACGCAGATGTAAGTGCCACATGTTTTTGAAACAATAAAGACTTGAGTCTGCTCAACTTGTCACAATTCACATTTGAAGTAGTGATATAGGGGCCAAATCTCAGCTACTTCCCTCTATAGTATAGAGGTCTACGTTGGTAGGTGTTTGTCTATCTTGTTACACAGATGATCCTACAAACATACATGCCTTACTCACACACATCTATCATCACATATATGACCTACAACCAGAGTATCCAAGTGGCCATCATCAACTATTAATCAACGCAGTATTGAAGTATTCAGTTGTAAAAGATAGCTTTTGATTTACAATTATTTTGAGCACTTCAATTTTACAGTGATCATAGGGATCTCTCTTGCGACTTCACAACTGTGAGTAAGTGTGTTTTCTATGCTGGTGCCAATGTGTGGGTTGGTGTGTTGTATCTGCCTGTGCAAATGTGTTAATTTGCAGAGCTGAGAGGGGTGTTGCCTGTACAGTTGTTGTTTGTGCCTGTATAGGGGTTGATGGTGCCTGTACAGTTGTTGCTTGTGTCTGCACAAGGGCAGCGAGTGCCTATTCGGATAGGAGACATGTCTGTACAGGTAGGGACATGCCTGTCCAGGTGGGGGAGGAACCTGTGCAGGGAGATGCCCTTGTGCAGGGGGGCATGTGCAGGGAAGTGGGCATGTGCATGGGGGGTTGTCTGTGTATGTGGGGCGGTGCCACTGCAGGATTTGGTACAGGTGGCGTGGATGTGGTGGGATGCAGGTAGGTGTGTTGGGTCCCCTCCATGTGTTGACCATGAAGGAAATCTTTGAAACAGTCTCAACATGTCCTGCATCATCTTCAGGCCAAGGCATGGTATTGTGCATTATCTTTCCTATAGATTGATTTTAGGTAAGAGTACTTCCTTGACATGTCTTGGCAAGATTTCTCAATCCTGGTGAAGACACGGATCTGCCTGTCAATCATCTAATGGGATTTTATATAGTGAGTCTGAAATGTCAGGCAGAGTAGCCCTTATGGCACGAATGACCTGCCCTACCTCAGCCTGTTGTTGGATAAACTCTTCCTCCCACTGGCCAACATGATCATCTGTCCACCCCCTCTACATGGAACAAATTCTGTTATGACCGTCAGGTCCTCCTGCACAGGGAGAGGTGGCATGTGGGAGGCTGAGAGAGGAGATTCATGCCTAGGGGATACCTGTTCCTCAGCAAGAGATTTAGGTCCTTCAGATGCTTCAGAGAAGGCTTAGGATGTACTGTCATAGGAGGGGTGTGTAGGAGAGGCAACATATCTACCTTGGATGTGAGAGCTTTGAGGAGGTGATGGTTGTATTGGGGTATGTAAATGCTGTGGCTGGTTGGCTGACTGCTGGGACTGGGCAGTTCTCAGAGGGGAAGTGGGAGGTAAAATGCTGGCCAGGCCTGATGTAGTCTTCTGCCTTTTGGCCAGTGGGCCAACAATGCAATCCTTGTCATCAATGTCCTCCTCCGCAACCAGCACTACTCATTTTCCTCCTCCTAATCTTCGTGTTGTTCAGCAGTTCAGGCTGCTGACATGGATGCTTGGAGGAGGATTAGTTTCTCTACATAGATTGCCTGTCTCCCTCCGTTGGTGGTTGGTTCAGCTCCATCAAGTAACCCATTGTTGCCACCACCTGAAAGACAGAGGTTACAACATAAGAAATATTTTCCATAGTATATCATGTGATACAATACAAAGGGTGGCACAAATATACTTTGCAACTTTCTGATGTTCCACATGTGACCTGGTTTTGTAAACCTACATGTGACAGCTCACACCGTAGCATTGAGGTGTTTAATGCATCTATGCAATGCAAAATTTAACTCACTAGCTCCAGGCGCAGTTGCTGAACCAGGCACCTTGATTGTGAGGTGGAAGCCATGGTCCTGGATCCAGCAGCTTTAGAAGGAAGTGGCACCTTAATTAATGTTCAGCATGAATTAAAAGTGAACATGATGATTACATTGGGAACATATCACATACCAACATCAGATACTTTAAAAAGTGGCAACATGTGACAATTGTCTTTCAAAGTGATTTGGTTATGAATAACTATTTGGGAATTTACCATTTATTACACTATATGGCACACTTACCTGACAGATGGATGTTAATGGGCCTAACTGCTGCAGCTAGAGTGAAGCCCTTTTGTTAACTGAGAAATTGCTGACAGCAGCTGTAATCTACCATACATATCCATGTTTCAGTACAAAGAATGATGTGAATCATTTTACATGTATATGTCAGGATATACACTTTTAATACAGTTGTGCCTACTTCTCTTTAGATTAGACAATATAAGTAATTTGGTACCTACTGTATGATTTTTATTTAAATGCAGAGTCATCCTTTCATTAGGCAACATGATATGAAATAGTATAGTCTTATGAACCATATCTGAGCATATGGAGATGTGCAACAACAGGCATAGTAGGCAGACACTGCATGGTGCTGACATATATACCACTATTAAAGATTATGAGCCTTCAATTAAGAAAATTGTAAGTGTACTTACCAGGGTCTTGACTTCGTTGTAGTAGGTGCTTTCCTGGCCAACGTCACAAGGCCTAAACAATAAGCGTGCAATTCAATTTACACTCTAGTTGACACATGTTATCAACATCATATCCTAACTCAGTTCACAAGTATGAGACTGTTGATGTATTATTTGTAAAATAGGTTTGGGTTGTCTGATCACAATGTAGTACATGGGACCCACCTCTGACCACATTTACATAGCAGTTTGTGCCAGTGGTATTGACTGTTCAGCCCCAAGACATTGCCTTCCTTCAAGTGCAGGAAACTCTGCTTCACTGGGTGCATCTACTGTGACTGTTTGTGGAAATTAAATGTAGAGGCCAACAGACAATACCAACAATTGATTATGTATGTTTCACATCTTTATTCAATTACTGTGATGGTGACTAATTAATGCACACTTTCATGTGTCACATGCCAGAGTAAATTGATTATATAAAGTAATAGACAAAATAAAATGCACCATGGGGCTGCCTTCTCTGTTGCACTGCTGAGTAATGGAGGAAGATCAAGAAGTTTTTGTAGTTCCCTACAACAAATCTGACAATTGTCTCGGTCTCCACCATGGTGAAGTTCTTCTTCCTCCTTATACTTAGGATGCTGATGCTCGGCAGATGGCAATGCGAGGCACAGAGCAGACGTGATGTGTGTATGTGGAAACGACAGAGGGGGTCATTGCAACCCTGGCGGACGGTGTTAAAGCGGCGGTAAGACCGCAAACAGGCCGGCGGCAAAAAAAGGGAATTATGACCGCCAACAAAGACAGCCACTTTAACACTCCGACCGCCACGGCGGTACAGACAAACAGCACGGCGGTCACCGCCAACAGACAGGCGGGAGACAAAGTACCACCCACAGTATCACAACCTACTAATCCGCCACCTTTTCCGGGGTGGATTCACAGTGGATAAAAACACGGCGGAAACAGCCATTTCAAAGGGAAAAGGCTCATCTCTACACACTCCACGAGGAAGGAGGACACCATGGAGCCGGAACTCCAAATACTCCCTGCGATAGTCTTCCTGCTCCTGTACGATCACCAGCAATGCCGGCGCCGAAGACAACGGTGAGTACTGCACCTACGACATAGGGGAGGGGGGAGGCAAAAGTCAGGGACACACACATGCAACACCCACACCCCCACCCCCACCCCCACCATCACCCACTGCAACACACACACCAATGCATATCCAAACATTACAGTAACAACCCCCAACCCCCCCGGAAGAATGCAAAGACAAAAGGAAATGAGTGCAACCATTGTTATATATCAAAATACATTAACCAAATATATACAGATATATATACACAATCAACAAAATATACATCACGATTAGTAGTGCAGGTAATGCACCATTCAATGTCCGTGGACCACTGGGCTCAAAATGCATGGGCGAGGCCCACACACGATACCTGAGCAAAACGGAGAGAACACTGCTGGGACATCAGATAGAAATAAAACAGGCACCTCAGGGGGAAGGGGAGAGGGGGCACCTCAGCTGGATGACAGCACCACGCCAGATCCACGAGGGGGCCCCATGCCCATTGATGTATCCTGGGGAGTGCAAAGCCACAGTCTCTCAAGTCTCTACAGTGGGTGGTTTGCCCACTGTTCAATCCTGGGGAGTGCAAAGCTACAGTCTCTCAAGTCTCTACAGTGGGTGGGTTGCCCACTGTACCATCCTGGGGAGTGCAAAGCCACAGTCTCTCAATTCTCTACAGTGGGTGGGTTGCCCACTGTACCATCCTGGGGAGTGCAAAGCCACAGTCTCTCAAGTCTCTACAGTGGGTGGGTTGCCCACTGTTCAATCCTGGGGAGTGCAAAGCCACAGTCTCTCAAGTCTCTACAGTGGGTGGTTTGCCCACTGTTCTATCCTGGGGAGTGCAAAGCCACAGTCTCTCAAGTCTCTACAGTGGGTGGTTTGCCCACTGTTCAATCCTGGGGAGTGCAAACCCACAGTCTCTCAAGTCTCTACAGTGGGTGGTTTGCCCACTGTTCTATCCTGGGGAGTGCAAAGCCACAGTCTCTCAAGTCTCTACAGTGGGTGGTTTGCCCACTGTTCAATCCTGGTGAGTGCAAAGCCACAGTCTCCCAAGTCGATAACAGGCTCCACTGGTTCTGTAGGGGGACTGGTGCCCAGAGTGCTTCATCCTGTTAAGGACAGACGGAGTGGATGCTGTTCTCCACTGGTTCTGTAGGGGGACTGGTGCCCAGAGTGCTTTATCCTGTTAAGAACAGACGGAGTGGATGCATGTCTCCACTAGTTCTGGAGGGGGACTGGTGCCCAAAGTGCTTCATCCTGTTAAGGACAGACGGAGTGGATGCATGTCTCCACTGGTTCTGGAGGGGAACTGGTGCCCAGAGTGCTTCATCCTTTTAAGGACAGACAGAGTGGATGCTGTTCTCCACTGGATCTTGAGGGGGGCTGGTGCCCAGAGTGCTTCATCCTGTTAAGGACAGACGGAGTGGATGCTGTTCTCCACTGGTTCAGGAGTCGGACTGGTGGCCAGAGTGCTTCATCCTGTTAAGGACAGACGGAGTGGATGCATGTCTCCACTGGTTCTGGAGGGGGACTGGTCCCTAGAGTGCTTCATCTTGTTAAAGACAGACGGAGTGGATGCTGTTCTCCACTGGTTCTGGAGGGGGACTGGTGCCCAGAGTGTTTCATCCTGTTAAGGACAGACGGAGTGGATGCTGTTCTCCACTGGTTCTGGAGGGGGACTGGTGCCCAGAGTGCTTCATCCTTTTAAGGACAGACGGAGTGGATGCTGTTCTCCACTGGTTCAGGAGGGGGACTGGTGCCCAGAGTGCTTCATCCTGTTAAGGACAGACGGAGTGAATGCATGTCTCCACTGGTTCTGGAGGGGGACTGGTGCCCAGAGTGCTTCATCCTGTTAAGGACAGACGGAGTGGATGCTGTTCTCCACTGGTTCTGGAGGGGGACTGATGCCCAGAGTGTTTCATCCTGTTAAGGACAGACGGAGTGGATGCTGTTCTCCACTGGTTCTGGAGGGGGAATGGTGCCCAGAGTGATTCATCCTGTTAAGGACAGACGGAGTGGATGCTGTTCTCCACTGGTTCTGGAGGGGGACTGGTGCCCAGAGTGCATCACTCTCCCCGTGACGATCCCAGTTCTGTCACTGCCCCTGCCGCACATGGGCTAGCGGTGCTTGAGTTGGCGGTGCTTGCCCTGTTCAGCGGTTCTTGCCATGGCGGTCTTTGCCCTGTTCAGCGGTGCTTGCCCTGTCAGCGGTGCTTGACTTTGCTGTCTCTGACCTGTTCAGAAGTGCTTGCCATGGCGGTCTTTGCCCTGTTCAGCGGTGCTTGCCCTGTTCAGCAGTGCTTGCCATGGCGGTCTTTGCCCTGTTCAGCGGTGCTTGCCATGGCGGTCTTTGCCCTGTTCAGCGATGCTTGCCCTGTTCAGCGGTGCTTGCCATGGCGGTCTTTGCCCTGTTCAGCAGTGCTTGCCCTGTTCAGCGGTGCTTGACTTTGCTGTCTCTGACCTGTTCAGCGGTGCTTGCCATGGCGGTCTTTGCCCTGTTCAGCCGTGCTTACCCTGTTCAGCGGTGCTTGACTTTGCTGTCTCTGACCTGTGCAGCAGTGTTTGCCATGGCGGTCCCTCATTGCCCAGTGGGGCTGTGGCTGCCGGGGCCCTCCTGGGCACTGTCTCTGGTGGTGGCCTCCTGGCCAGTGACGATGGTACTGCCCTCCTGGGAACTGACTCTGGCAGTGGCCTCCTGGCCAGTGAGGATGGGGCTGGCGGTGGCCTCCTGGGCAGCGGGGATGATGGCGGGCTTTCTCTGCCGTGCTGCTCTTCCCAGACTTTGGCGCTTTCTTCTGCCCCTTCCCCACCTTGGGAGGAGTCACAGCTGAGTGGACAGTCCCCCCGGGACCCTTGTGAGCGGCTTTGCCGGCTGTAGTCTTCCCCCTATCCAGTTGGGCACTGTCCAACTTCTGGTGCTTTACAGGGGGGGGACTGGCTGTGCTGTGGCTCCATGTCACACTGGCTGCCCTGGTGCCCGGTGCACTCCACATACCTCTAACAGGCACCACTGGTACCGGAGATTTTTTGGCTGAGGTGCTAATACGGGACCTATGAATTGGAAGGGGGGTGGTGGGAAAGAGGTCAAGGTTGCTCAGGAAAAGTTTCTGACGAACACTGGGACGGATAGCTGGAGGGGGTCTGGGAGTGGAGGAAGAGGAGGTGGTTGTAGGAGGTGTAACTTTTGTTGATTTGGGTGCAGGTGCATGCGCTGGAGGCTGTCGTGTGGTGGATGGATGTTGGGTGTGTGCGTGCCTGCATTTGTGTACTTTGGGAGGGGGCGTCACAGACACACTGGGAGAGGACACAGGGGACGTGTAAATGGTAGTGGGGGTGGTGAGTGCAGGTGAGCGGGGTGTGGTGGTGGGTGTGCTGGTGCGGGCCTAGTGGCTGTAGTGGTAGTGCATGCAGGTGTGAGTATAGACGAGACTGGGAGGGAGGAGGGAGACGAGGAGGAGGGGGAAACAGTGGAGGCAGTGGATGTTGGTGTGTCTGTATGTGTGTGATGCTTGTGTGAGTGCTTGTGGGATGTGTGGTGCTTCTGTTTGCCTGAGCTTCCCTTGTGTGTTGACGTGTGTGCAGGCTGGTCTGATGGTGTGCTTGGGATAGGCTGGGGTACAGGGGATTGGGTCTGGGTGGAGGAAGTTGGAGGGGGGAGGCTAGACGCAGGGACAATGGCTGCCATCAGTGCTGAGGCCAGAGATTGCAGGGTTCGATGAAGGGCAGCCTGACCAGAATGAATGCCCTCCAGGAATGCATTACTGTGTTGCAACTCCCTTTCTACACCCTGGATGGCATTCACAATGGTGGACTGCCCAACAGTGAGAGACCTGAGGAGGTCAATGGCCTCCTCAGTGAGGGCAGCAGAGGTGACAGGGGCAGGGGCTGAGGTGCCTGGGGCGAAGGTGATGCCCACCCTCCTGGGTCAGCGGGCACGGGGCGAAGGCTGAGGGGCTGCTGGGAGGGCGGTGCTGGTAGGAGGGGTGGCGGCTGTACCTGTAGAAGTGGGGGGCACATATTTTGCCGCCACCACAAGGGAGCTCCCATCGGAGGACGAGTCCGGGTCGCTGGTTGCTAATCCTGTCCCCGCCGTGAAGCTCCCCTCGCCCTCTGTCCCACTGGTGTATTCAGAGTCTGTGGTGTGGCCCTCCATGGCCATGTGGGATGCAGCTTCCTTGTGTTTCGGTGCCACTGTACCTCTGCCTGATGATGCTGATGCACAAAAGAACAGGTTGAGCACAAAAAGGGGGGGGGGGTGAAAGAAGAAAGACAGGTTGAGTGCATGGCTTACCGCTACCGTTGGCGGACAATACAGACACAGCAGCCCGCTGCACTACGCCACGCTGTTGGCCTCTACTGATGCAGTTCCTGGGATATGGCCTACATGGCTATGGTGGACATCAGCACACATAGATGACACAGGGGCATGTACACCTGTACTTGCCACTCTACAGAGGTGAGCTGGAGTGGCACATGGCCTGCATTATGGAGGGGCCTAGCCTACGGAACTCGCCCTGGCCTTGGGAAACCCACAGCCCTCCTCCCCTACCCAGACACCTTCACTGCGCGCAAAGTCCGCTGAATGATGTTGTACTCACCCCCTTGTGTCTTCTGTGATGCCCTCAAGCGCCCATCCAACTCAGGGTAGGCCACCGCCAGGATCCTGAACATCAGGGGGGTCATGGTGCGACAGGCACCCCTGCCACGTTGGGAGACCATCCCCAGCTGAGCCTCCACCGTCTTCTTGCTCCAGCGGCGAATGTCCTCCCATCTTTTACGGCAGTGGGTGCTCCGTCTCTGGTGGACCCCCAGGGTCCGGACGTCCTTGGCGATGGCACGCCAAATATCCTTCTTCTGGTGGGCGCTGACCTACATGACATGTACAGGGGAAGAAGAGAAGTAATTACCAACTGCACCGTCGAAGTGAGTGGCCCACATCCCTACCCTTGCCATGTGGCACATGCATTCACAGTCCTTCATGCTCGTAGAACTCTGCCCCCTTCCTTCTTACAACCAGCCCTCTCCACCCAGGCATAGCCCATACAACTTGATCCCTGTGTACTCACCTGTTGGTCTGGAGGACCGTAGAGTAGCGTGTACTGGGAGAGGACCCCGTCCACGAGCTTCTCCAACTCCTGTGCAGTGAAGGCAGGGGCCCTTTCCCCAGACGCACGAGCCATTGTCTCTTCCAGACCGAGGTCACAGCAGCACTTGCAGTATAGGTCCTCTCCTGTCGAAGATCACGTATCGAGTGATTCAACAGATAGAAAATGGCGGTGATGTCCACGGTGGTGCGTATCATCACCGCCGCGCACTTCGTCATTGGCTCCTGGGTCCCATAGGGTCCAATGTCAACCAATGCAGCATTGCGCTGCGGTCTTTGACCGCCTACCGCGACGGTGTACAACGCCAGCGCAGTTACCTCACATCCCATTGTCTCAGTTTAGAGGTCAGGCAGCCGCCATTTCAGGGGCCCACATGGCTTCATTTTCAACTGCGTCACACATACCTAGGCCTGGACTCAACACACATACAGACAACTTTTTGGATTATGTTTCGTGTTCTGTGTAGCTGTGGGTACATGCCTCTGAGTTGCTTGACTCTGTGGTCGCTGTTGTCCTTCCTAGGCACCGTCACCTGGGACATGTGAGGAAATGGCGGAATCCTCCGGTGTACCGACCGCTGGTGGACCTGTCGACAATGGAGGAGCGACATTTAATCATCACCTCCAGGTTTGACCGTGCCACAATCCAGGAACTGTGTACCCAGGTGGAGCCTGACCTGATGTCAGCTATCCGCCATCCCACAGGAATCCCCCCTCAAGTGCAGGTGCTATCAGTGCTCCATTTCCTAGCAAGTGGGTCATTTCAAACAACAGTGGCCATGGCATCATGGATGTCCCAGCCTATGTTTTCCAACGTGTTGTCCAGAGTGTTGTCTGCCCTGCTGAATCACATGAAGAGCTACATCGTTTTTCCTCCGGTGGAGGATTTGGCTACTGTTAAAGGTGACTTCTATGCCCTTGGACATATCCCTAACATCATAGGTGCCATTGATGGGACCCATGTGGCTTTGGTCCCACCCCAACAGGAGTGAACAGGTGTACAGGAACCGGAAGAGTTATCATTCCATGAATGTACTGATGGTATGTTTGGCAGACCAGTACATCTCCCAGGTAAATGCTATGTTCCCTGGCTCTGTGCATGACGCCTACATCCTGCGGAATATCAGCATCCCTTATGTGATGGGTCAACTCCAGAGGCACTGTGTGTGGCTATTAGGGGATTCTGGTTACCCCAACCTGTCATGGCTACTGACCCCAGTGAGGAATCCCAGGACCAGGGCAGAGGAACGCTACAATGAGGCCCATGGTTGGATTAGGAGGGTGATCAAACGCACCTTCGGCCTCCTGAAGGCCAGGTTCAGGTGCCTCCATATGACAGGTAGTTCCCTATTCTACTCACCAAGGAAGGTGTGCCAGATCATCATCGCCTGCTGTATGCTTCACAATCTTGCTTTGCGACGCCAGGTGCCTTTTCTGCAGGAGGATGGTCCAGATGACTGTGTTGTAGCAACTGTGGAGCCTGTGGACAGTGATGAGGAGGAAGCAGAGGAAGAAGACATTGACAACAGGGACTCAGTCATCCAGCAATATTTCCAGTGACACACAGGTGAGAACACTTTTTTGCCTACTACAAGTACTTTCACACTTCTGCCTCTATCCTGTCTGTCAATTTCAAGCAGTATTTGGTAACTGAGTTATACATTTCCCTTACGGTTTCACAGGTGTGGTTACCAACGTGTGTTATCTGCTTGCATTCTTCATGGACTTGTGATGTGTGACATAGGTATGTTGACATTACATTTAAGAACGGATTTTGTCACTGTCATAGCAAATACACATTTTCAAAATCACAAACTGACTCCAGATTGTTTTGTGCTTCAAGGGTGTTTATTGAAGTGCTAAATATTGGAGGGGGTGATAAAATGGTGAGGGGTGATGGTGGAGCAATGCCCATGGCAGAGTCCAGTCTATTAGTCTCACAGGTGCATTGCCCATATGGGCATAGTAAGTAGAGCTGGGGCAGTTCCAATATGGACAAGGTTACAAAGTGGGACAGTGGGATGACAATCAGGGTGGTCTCATTTCTTGGCGGGGGTCTTGCCATCGTGCTCTGTCCTGTTCCTGGATCTGAGGGACCGCTTGCGTTGTGGTTCTCCATCTGCAGGGGGTGGGGTGCTGGTGTGGTGGTCCTGTGGCGGGGCATCCTGTCCACTAGCGCCGGTGGAGGTGGTGGGCAGTTCATCGTCCATACTAGTGTCAGGGGCCCATTGGAGTGCCACAGTGTCCCTCATGGTGTTCATTATGTCCATCAGCACCCCTACGATGGTACCCAGGACGGAGCTGATGGTTCTGAGTTCCTCCCTGAACCCCAAATACTGTTCCTCCTGCAGGCGCTGGGTCTCCTGAAACTTGGCCAGGACCGTAACCATTGTGTCCTGGGAGTGGTGGTAGGCTCCCATGATGGAGGAGAGGGCCTCGTGGAGAGTGGGTTAACTTGGCCAGTCCACCCCCTGTCGCACGGCAGCCCTCCCAGTTACCCTGTGTTCCTGGGCCTCCGTCCCCTGGACCGTGTGCCCACTACCACTGCCCCCAGGTCCCTGTTGTTGTTGGGGTGGTGGGTTATCCTGGGTTCCCTGTAGTGGTGGACACACAGCTGATTGACGTGTCCTGGGTACGGAGGTATGGGCCCGCTGGGTGGATGCTGTGCTGGTGTTACCAGAGGGTGGAGGTCTGTGTTGGGCTGTGCCTGTGCGAGGGGAACCGACTGTCCAGAGGCCCCCGATGGTCCGGGCTGGTCATCTGAATCCAGTTGGCCAGAGCTGCTGTCATCACTTTGGGCCTCTTCTGTGGGTGGGGTAGAGATGTCTGTACCCTCCTGTCTGGTGGGTAGTGGTCCTGCAGGGGTGTAAAAGCATGATTATTGCATCTGTGTGTGTCATGGTGTTCAATGGGTGGGTGAGCGTGTACCCCAGTGGTAGCATTCCTGTGTGGGGGCTTGTGTGATGATGGTTGGGGGGGGTGTTATGGGTATGTGCAGCAGGCATGCTTTAGTGAGGGGTGTCCATGTTTTGTTGTGTCATGCAGGGCTTGGTGTTGGGATGTGTGGTTTGTGTTATTAGTACATTAGTGAGGAGTTGGAGTGATAGGGGAGGGGGTGAGGGTGGGGGGTCTGTGATTGCATGCAGGTAGGGTGGGGGATATGATCTTTAAGATTTGACTTACCAGAGTCCATTCCTCCACCGACTCCTCCGAGGCCCTCAGGATGCATAATGGTCAAGACCTGCTCCTCCCATGTTTTTAGTTGTGGGGGAGGAGGTGGGGGTCCGCCGCCAGTCAGTTGTACCGCGATGTTGTGTCTTGAGACCACGGAATGCACCTTCCTCCATAGGTCGTTCCACCTCTTCCTGATGTCCTCCCGATTTCTTGGGTGCTGTCCCACTGCGTTGACCCTGTCGACTATTCTTCGCCATGGCTCCATCTTCCTAGCTATGGAGGTGTGCTGCACCTGTGATCCAAATAGCTGTGGCTCTACCCGCACGATTTCCTCCACCATGACCCTGAGCTCCTCCTCGGAGAACCTGGGGTGTCTTTGCTGTGCCATGGGATGGTGTAGGTGATGTGTGGGGTGGTGTGTGTGGTGATGAGTGTGGTGATGTGTAGTGGTGTGTGGTGTTTTGTGCGTGGATGTTGTGTGGGTGATGGTGTTGTGTGCCTCTGTGTGGTGGGGTTGTCTATGCTGTGCAGTCTCTCTGGCCTTCGTCAATAATTTTTGGTCGTAGGGGTTTGTGGGTGATGTGGGTGTGTGTTTGATATTGTGTTGGGTGTGTGGGAGTGGTGTTTGGATGTGTATCAGGTGTGTGTATTTGGAATTGTCCAATGTGGCGGTGTTTTGGAGATGTGTGTGTATTTTGAGCGCGGCGGTGTGTACCGCCAATGGAATCCCGCAGTTGAAAGACCGCCACATGGATTCGTGGGTCGTGATAGCATGGGCGTGTTTCTGTTGGCGTGACGGTGGAGGTTTTGTTTTCGCCAGTTTATCACTGACCTTTGGTGTGGCGGACTTGTGTGGGTGTCTGAATTTCAGCGGATTCCGAGATGTGGGTCATAATAGCTGTGGCGGATTTCCGCGGCCGCGGCGGTGTATTGGCGGTCTTCTGCACGGCGGTAAGCGGCTTTTACCGCCAATGTTGTAATGACCCCCAGAGTCTTGGATGTAGACTGCTTTTATGTGGTTTGCAGTGCATGGTTTGCAGGTGGCATACATTGTCTGCAGATGTGTGTAATTATACTTTATTTGCCTAAGTTTGTAGATCCAGCCAAGTGTACAGATTTGTAGGTTCCAAAACTTGGGGCAAAGATTCTGCCCTTAGAGTCAAACCTCCCGCAGTGATAAAGATACTAATTGTAAGTCCTTTTGTGAATACTGAAAAGCAGTAGAGTTAAACTTTTTGTCTAAAATTAGACTTGTGTTCTAACTTTAGCTTTGTGAATCTGGATTGCAGTGTTTTATTTTTGTATTTCAGGTTTATATTACACCTACAAGACATATTAACAGTATTTATTTGCTAGACCATGAGCCTACAAATATAAATGTATAGTTGTTTTACAAAGATATTTCATTTGTGCATTTGGACTACATTACCACATTCCATTGCATTGAACACTATAAAAATGTGAAATTTATATTTTAATCAATCTTGTTGAAAGTTCTTAGCAATGTTAAAAATTGGTAATGTATTAAGCAAAAGACTTCCAAAAGTTATTTATTTTGATCTATTATCTAAAATATTCAGTCCAACATATATACAAAGGATAAATGTTTTTGAAAGTAAATTGTAAACAACTAACCTAGAGCATCTCATCCAGGGACAGAAGTGTCAACATTACACACTCCTGAGATGGCTTCTTGCTGCAATGGATGTGGGTGGTGATTATTTGCAATTTCTTCCAACAGTAGTTGCTGCCCTTTTCCTTTGATCGGCTACTCTCTCTTTGGTACAGGACCGCAGGTTATACCATCTATTATCAGAACTCCCAGGGTTTTGTGGCCAGGAATAGGAAATTATGCTGCTCAAAAGGCAAAGTTTGCGGTTCAAACCCTGAAATTTGTCATGTTTTTGTGGCAGGCTGAAAATGTGCCTTTCACAATAAAAATGGTTTATCCTTGGTCTGCTACTTTTGGAGACTCTGTCAAGTCACAATCAGTGACCCCACATAGGGGGTCATCCTGAACCCGGCGGTCAAGGACCGCCGGGGCCGGGGTCGGCGGTAGCACCGCCAACAGGCTGGCGGTGCTCCGCCGGGCATTCTGACCGCGGCGGTACAGCCGCGGCCAGAAACGGAAAGTCGGTGGTGTACCGCCGACTTTCCGCTGCCCATGGGAATCCGCCATGGCGGCGCAGCTTGCTGCGCCGCCATGGGGATTCCGACCCCCTCACCGCCATCCTGTTCCTGGCGGTTCCGACCGCCAGGAACAGGATGGCGGTGAGGGGTGTCGTGGGGCCCCTGGGGGCCCCTGCAGTGCCCAATGGCATGGGCACTGCAGGGGCCCCCGTAAGAGGGCCCCACTTTGAATTTCAGTGTCTGCTCAGCAGACACTGAAATTCGCGACGGGTGCTACTGCACCCGTCGCACATCCTCCACTCCGCCGGCTCCATTCGGAGCCAGTGTAGTGCTTTCCTCTTATCTAGTTTCTAAGCACATACATAAAACACCAGAAATGCACTTCTGAGGTCAAAGAAGAATTTTATTGTTGTTAATTCTTCCCCAACCACAATATTTATGAATGACGAATTAGTAGCTTTCAAGCCCGCGTTAATCAAACAAAATATATCAGTTTGCAATATACACAGCAGGTTATATTTATAAGATATTGAATGCAAAGCAAAACAAATACTTCACCGTGTGGGAAACTATTTACAGCTTCATCTTTCTAAGGTCTGCAAGCTGATGACCCCTTGTCAGCCGCGAGAAAGAGATTCATCTACCCACACGGGATTGCTGCCAGCTGGCGCCAAGCTCCAGCACGAGGTCCGGCAGATTCGAATCTGAATCTCTGCAGCCTGTGTCATTCGTTACAAAGGTGTGCCCCCTCCTCTCAGACCTGGGAAACTGAGCAAGCCTTTTGGAGACTGGCCAGGTCTCCAAGACTACTCCTGTTCCCAAGCTCAAGCGAAGAAAAACAACACCCATGTACTCTCTCTTATCATGTCTAGTCTACTGTGAGAAAAACATCTTGTGCAAAAACACAGCTTGGAAAAATACAGCTTGGATTCTCAACTGCAATGTCTAACTCCACGTTAAAGGCAATGGGCAGCTAACCTAAATATCAAATGCAATGTCTAGTGTCATGTCAAAGCCAATAAGCATCTAAGCTGAATACAAAATGCAATGTATAATATCATGTCAAAGCCAATAGGCAGCTGAGCTGAATATAAAATGCAATGTATAATATCATGTCAAAGCCAATAGGCAGCGGAGCTGAATACAAAATGCAATGTATAATATCATGTCAAAGCCAATAGGCAGCTGAGCTGAATATAAAATGTAATATATGATATCATGTCAAAGCCAATAGGCAGCGGAGCTGAATACAAAATGTAATATATTATATCATGTCAAAGCCAATAGGCAGCGGAGCTGAATACAAAATTTAATATATGATATAATGTCAAAGCCAATAGGCAGAATATCTAATAGCATGTCAAAGTCAATAGGCAGCTAAACTGAATACATCATGTCAAAGCCAATAGGAATGCAATGTCAAAGCCAATAGGCGGCTAGACTGGATACAGCATGTCAAAGCCAATAGGCAGAATACAGAATGTAATGACTAATGCAATGTCAAAGCCCATAGGCGGCTAAACTGAATACAGAAAGTAATGGCTAATGCAATGTCAAAGTCCATAGGCGGCTAAACTGAACAAAACATACAATGTGAACATTGAGCAACTAATATGCGCAGTGGTGAAACACAAAGTCATTGGTCAAAACAAACTTTATCAAATGGCAGTACATTCCGCCCTTTGACCAATGAATTTTTGTTTCACATATCTCTTGTTTCAAACAAAAGCAAAAAACAAAAAACATCAGCACAAAAAAAAAAACATTATCAGCAAGTCAGATTTGAATGATCAAAGCAATCCCTGTAAAGCAATAGAAGTGAATTAACACATTGATTTCATAACCTTTCACATCAGATACATCTACACAGAAAAGACTGGGCAATTTTTATACTCTGAGTGAGTCTCTAATTCAACAGTGTTAGCAATTTGATGTGGCATGAGTTCTGCTCATGTAAAGGTGCACGGTCCACCTGAAAGGTTTTCTGGAAGGTAAGCAAAAGTCGGAGTTCCATATGAGAAGGGAAAAAAAAAAAAACACAGCTTAGTTTCAGTGGAAGAATGCAATCAAACAAGTTGAACTTGAACTGAAGGCGCAGTTTGTGCAAAATGGATCCATGGTGCTGGCACTTTACTCAGCCAGGTTCAGGTTGGGGGTTCGGTCCCTTCCCCGACCCCACACGCACACACCGGAAGGGGGACCACACAGCACACTCAGGGACAGTAGCGAAACGTGGTAGGATCTGCAAAAGAAACAAGTATGACTTTTCTTGCAAATAACATTTTTCATTTAAACTGCACCCTTCCTCTTTCTTTCCCTGTTTTATAATCAGCAGGACGTTTTTGGGGCCCTTTGTTATATTTTCTGCAGGTTCTGGAGGGTCACTTGGGGCTTCAGCCCACACATCAGCACTGAGGTTTTTATCTGCTGCGCCACAGCTTCCCTTTTCTTGCACTGTCAGAAGGGCTGGGGCAGACTCCTTCTTTACCAAACCTCCATTCACTGCATTTTTGTCAATTTGGGCCGTTCTGTCTCCAATTTGTATGAATGAATCAGATTCTTTTCTAGGTATCAGCATAATTTCGATTTTTCCTTGGTAATTTGCAACAATCACTCTCCCTAAAACCTGATCAATTTGCCATTTCTGTTCTGGTAACTTTCCTCTCCCCAACTGCTCTGTGACTGCTTGCATGACAGATTGCTTTTGTGCGTGCTGCACAGTTTTTATCAAATCTAGGGGAATGTGCATCTCTCTCATCTCTGCCCACCTGTAAGTGGCTTTTTCTCTCAGCTGTTCACATTTCTGGGGCACCCACTTAGCCATCCCCACTAAGGCAGAATTCTGGGTGTACACTTCTCTCTCTGAATTTTTCTCATTAACATCTGCAAGGTAATTGAACCAGTTAGGTACAAGCCATATGCAAAAACAAGCAGCTAAAACATTAGCAATGAACCAAAAATCAGCGTAAAAATGACACATCTCACGTAGCTCTTGCTTTAAAATCTGACACACATTATACAACTCTGTTCCTTCTACTGTGTCAGAAAACAACATTTCAGTCAATGAATCATTAGTAAAACAAACATGCTTTTTATCTTCAGTGGACACGAATTCAAATGGTGCACTCAACTTCATTGGTAACTCTTTTACCTGTGGTACTCTAGCCCTGTCTTGCAAGTACCAGATCCAATGTATGATTCTAGCTAGGGGCACTATTTTCTTCCCTTGTTCTTGAATTACATGTACATAAGTATTTCCTTCTTGCACTGCGCAGAAACCTGAAGTCTGCATTATTTCATTTGCCAAATCACAAGCGCGCAGCTGCATATAATTTTTCACAGTGACCATATACAAAAGTGTTAGGATTTCACTCAAATGAGGGCTATTCTTTTTCCAAAAATCAAACAAGCTAATGAAACTCGGTGTGTCTTGTTCTAAAATCTTTCGTTTTACTTGTGCATTTTGCAACAGTAACTCGTAAATCACATTATCAGCTCTCGCATGGTTCTCCGTGTTATCAGTTAAGGAATGCATTTTGGCTGCCAAAAACCCTGGCTCACACGAAAACTCAAAGCAGCTCGGAGCTGTCTTAACCCCCTCATTACTGGAATGGGAAAATAAAGATTCTTCTACAACAGCACTTTTATAACTTTCAGTCTGGCTAATTTGCTCACGTAAATTCCTATTTTCATGTTCCAACTTCCTACATTTCTCCTGCATTTCTCTGTAAGCAGATAAAGGTATCCAGACTTTTCTGTCATCATTACTTCCAAAAGACACCTTTTCTACATATGTACAACAGAAATTATTTCTCAAAGCAGTATCAGGCAGTTTAGCTACACATGCATTTTCAAACATGGTCTGCCGTGCTTCTGTAATTCTCCAAACAGAAAACAATTCACAGTTTTTCTTAGCACCATCGGGCAGTTTAACCACACATGCATTCTCAGACATGGTCTGCCGTGCTTCTGTGATTCTCCAAACAACAAAAACAATTCCTGTAATTCTCAAAACAACAAAAAACAATTACACTTTTAAAGTGTGCACGTAGAAATCCACCAACTCGTCAAACCCCTTAATCAACTCTTAATTATCGACACCACTTCTGGTACCAATTGTAGTGCTTTCCTCTTATCTAGTTTCTAAGCACATACATAAAACACCAGAAATGCACTTCTGAGGTCAAAGAAGACTTTTATTGTTGTTAATTCTTCCCCAACCACAATATTTATGAATGACGAATTAGTAGCTTTCAAGCCCGCGTTAATCAAACAAAATATATCAGTTTGCAATATACACAGCAGGTTATATTTATAAGATATTGAATGCAAAGCAAAACAAATACTTCACCATGTGGGAAACTATTTACAGCTTCATCTTTCTAAGGTCTGCAAGCTGATGACCCCTTGTCAGCCGCGAGAAAGAGATTCATCTACCCACACAGGATTGCTGGCAGCTGGCGCCAAGCTCCAGCACGAGGTCCGGCAGATTCGAATCTGAATCTCTGCAGCCTGTGTCATTCGTTACAAAGGTGTGCCCCCTCCTCTCAGACCTGGGAAACTGAGCAAGCCTTTTGGAGACTGGCCAGGTATCCAAGACTACTCCTGTTCCCAAGCTCAAGCGAAGAAAAACAACACCCATGTGCTCTCTCTTATCATGTCTAGTCTACTGTGAGAAAAACATCTTGTGCAAAAACACAACTTGGAAAAATACAGCTTGGATTCTCAACTGCAATGTCTAACTCCACGTTAAAGGCAATGGGCAGCTAACCTAAATATCAAATGCAATGTCTAGTGTCATGTCAAAGCCAATAAGCATCTAAGCTGAATACAAAATGCAATGTATAATATCATGTCAAAGCCAATAGGCAGCTGAGGTGAATATAAAATGCAATGTATAATATCATGTCAAAGCCAATAGGCAGCGGAGCTGAATACAAAATGCAATGTATGATATCATGTCAAAGCCAATAGGCAGCTGAGCTGAATATAAAATGTAATATATGATATCATGTCAAAGCCAATAGGCAGCGGAGCTGAATACAAAATGTAATATATGATATCATGTCAAAGCCAATAGGCAGCGGAGCTGAATACAAAATGTAATATATGATATCATGTCAAAGCCAATAGGCAGAATATCTAATAGCATGTCAAAGTCAATAGGCAGCTAAACTGAATACATCATGTCAAAGCCAATAGGAATGCAATGTCAAAGCCAATAGGCGGCTAGACTGGATACAGCATGTCAAAGCCAATAGGCAGAATACAGAATGTAATGACTAATGCAATGTCAAAGCCCATAAGCGGCTAAACTGAACAAAACATACAATGTGAACATTGAGCAACTAATATGCGCAGTGGTGAAACACAAAGTCATTGGTCAAAACAAACTTTATCAAATGACAGTACAGCCGGCATCCTCATGGAGGGGTGTTTCCCACTGGGCTGGCGGGCGGCCTTTTTGCGGTCGCCCGCCAGCCCAGTGGGAAAACCAGAATACCCGCGGCGGTCTTTTGACCGCGCAGCGGTATTCTGGCGGTTCCCTCCAGGCGGGCGGCTCCCGCCGCCCGCCGGGGTCAGAATGACCCCCATGGTGTCCATCAATAAAACTGGAACATGTCAGATGCCAAAGATTGAAGATTTAAAATTGAAATTGATTTAAATTTGAAAACACTGCTCTCTTTGGCATCCAAAAACTTCCATTCCAAAGGTGAAAGGGGCAGCAGGAGTTCAATGTTTTGGGTTTGGTGGGGCACAGGTGTCTCAGGGGGAGGAGGGACCAGATAGGTGTCATGGTGACAGAGCTGGAAGGACGGTCAGGGGCAGGGGGATTTCGGCCACATGAGTAAACTGGTAGAGAGGAGGTAAATTTGTTTTTTGCCCTTCTGGCCTCTATGTCCAAACATACAAATCTTGACCATGTGAGGGCATAAAATATATCTGCTCAACATAAGAACTCCCTGGGCCCAAAATTAGAATTTTCTCTCCCTGAGATTTTCTCTCTAAAACCAATAGCTTCAAAGTTGCCTCGTCCAATGTGATCTGACTTCAAGAGGACCTCGTTGGATACAGGTTGCAACCTTGTCCCACTGGAGGATTTTGACTCCCATTTCACAGATTAAGCCATAAAGTAAGACCTCAACCCATGATAAGGCTGGTTGGTGTATCCAATCTGCGCTCCATCATGGTTCGACTAAAATCGCACCTTGGTCCCCTTCTACAGCAAGAATAGACTATCAATGGAGCTTAGTGCTTTTTGGTGTTTTTTTACTCTTAAATCTTAAATGATTCATATCCCAGTTCCCCCACTACATTCTTGCCATTTTTGTGTCATTTTGTTTTAATCAATTCTTCTAAATATAGTTGGGATTTTTTTTGTGTTGTATTTTTGACTTTTCAGCTGTTTTGTTACTCTAGATGCTAGGCACGTTTTCTTTCAGTTAAGTCTATCTGCTCTGTGCCAAGGCTAGCAAGGGTTGAGATCAGGATTAAATTACAGAAAACTCTGGCTGGACCTAATAGGTTAATGTTTTTACTACATGTGGTGGATTATCCGTACACTTCTATAACTAGTTCACTTTCTTACATTAATGTTCAGTGGGGGGTTCCAGAACTATTTAACAGTACCACTCAGGTCTAAAATAGGTGCAGAGTTCCAGAATTCTACAATCCGGCATGGAGTGCAATTCATTCATGCGTGTGATATTGGGTTTTGGTGCTCTCTCAGGACCACCACAACACTCTCGGGTCACTAGCAAGAATGCACAAGACTTTGGTGGTCATTACAACCCTGGTGGACGGTGTTAAACCGGCGGTAAGACCGCCAACAGGCCGGCGGTAAAACTTTTGTAATTACGACCGTGGCGGAAACCGCCAACAAAGACAGCCACTTTAACACTCCGACCGCCACGGCGGTACAGACAAACAGCGCAGCGGTCACAGCCAACAGACAGGCGGGAGACAATGTACCACCCACACTATTACAACCCACCAATCCGCCACCTTTTCCGGGGCGGATTCACTGCAGGTAAAAACACAGTGGAAACAGGACTTCGAAGGGAAAACGCTCACCTCTACACACACCATGAGGAACGAGGACACAATGGACCCGGAAATCCAAATTCCAAATTCTCCCTGCAATAGTCTTCCTGCTCCTCTACCAGGAGCACGAACGCCGGCGGCGAAGACCACGGTGAGTACTGCACCTACGACACAGGGGAGGGGGGAGGGAAAACAGAGTGACACACACACGCAACACCCCCACCCTCACACACAACAACACACACACTAATACATATTGATACATCAAAGTTACCCCTCCCCAAGCCCCCTGGAAGAATGTAAAGACAACAGAAAATGAGTGTAACCATTATGATATATTAAAAGCAAGTAGGAAAAAATATATATATACACCATGTACAAAATATATACCAAGCATAGTAGTCCAGGTAGTGCTCCAATTAAGTCAGTGGAACACTGGGCCCACACAGTATGGGCGAGGCCCAAACAAGATCCCCGACCATGACGGAGAGAACACTGCAGGGGTATCAGATAGCAATAAAACAGGCACCTCAGGGGAGGGAAAGGGGGGGGCACCTCAGCCGGTTGAGTGCATGACACCATATCCACGAGAGGGCCACATCCCCACTGTTCCATCCTGGGGAGTGCAAAGCCACAGTCTCTCAAGTCTATACAGTGGGTGGGTTGCTCATTGTTCCATCCTGGGGAGTGCAAAGCCACAGTCTCTCAAGTCTCTACAGTTCAGTGGGTGGGCTGCCCACTGTTCCATCCTGGGGAGTGCAAAGCCACAGTCTCTCAAGTCTCTAAAGTACAGTGGGTGGTTTGCCCACTGTTCCATCCTGGGGAGCGCAAAGCCACAGTCTCCCAAGTCTATACAGTGGGTGGGTTGCCCACTGTTCCATCCTGGAGAGTGCAAAGCCACAGTCTCTCAAGTCTCTACAGTACAGTGGGTGGTTTGCCCACTGTTCCATCCTGGGGAGTGCAAAGCCACAGTCTCTCAAGTCTATACAGTGGGTGGGTTGCCCACTGTTGCATCCTGGGGAGTGCAAAGCCACAGTCTCTCAAGTGGGTAATAGTCTCCACTGGTTCTGGAGGGGGCATTGTGCCAAGAGTGCTTCATCCTGCCAAGGTCTGAGGTAGTGGATGTAAATCTCCACTGGTTCTGGAGGGGGCATTGTGCCCAGAGTGCTTCATCCTGCCAAGGACAGAGGTAGTGGATGTAAATCTCCACTGGTTCTGGAGGGGGCTTTGAGCCTAGAGTGCTTTATCCTGCTAAGGACAGAGGTAGTGGATGACAGTCTCCACTGGTTCTGGATGGGGCCTTGTGCCCAGAGTGCTTCATTCTGCCCGTGACGGGCTCAGTAACGTCAGTGCCCTTGGCGCTCATGGGCCAGCGGTGCTTGAGGCGGCGGTGCCCTGTTCAGCGGTGCATGAGACGGCGGTGCCCTGTTCAGCGGTGCATGAGACGGCGGTGCCCTGTTCAGCGGTTCTTGATGCGGTGGTGCCCTGTTCAACGGTGCATGAGTCGGCGGGCCCTGTTCAGCAGTGATTGAGACGTGGTGCCCTGTTCAGCGGTTCTTGAGGCGGCATTACCCTGTTCAGAGGTGCTTGAGACTGTGGTGCCCTGTTTAGCGGTGCAGGGAGCGGCGGTCTCCATTGCAGTGACTCAGCTGCTGGCGGTCCTTCATGGCCCAGCGGGGCTTGTGCTGTCGGACCTTCATGGCCCAGCAGGGCTTCTGCTTGCGGTCCTTCATGGCCCAGTGGGAGCTGTGCTGGTGGTGGCCTCCTGGGCAGCTGGTATGATGGTGGTCTTCTCCACCATGCTTCTCTTCCCAGACTTGCGGACTTTCTTGTGCATCTTCCCCACCTAGGAAGGTGTCGCAGCGGACTCTACACTCCCACCTGTACCCCTGGGAGCGGCTTTGGTGGCTGGAGTCTTCCCCTTCTCCTGCCAGGCACTGGCCAACTTCTGATGCTTCACAGGTGGGGGACTGTCTGTGCTGTGACTCCGTGCCACACTGGCTGGTCTGGTGGCCGGTGCACTCCAGATTCCGGTGACTACAGGCACCACTGGTCCCGGAGATGTTGTGGCTGAGGTGCTAGTTCGGGACCTATGAGATGGACAGAGTGTGGGAGGTGTGGGAAAGAGGTCAAGGTTGGACAGGAAAAGTTTTTTCTTCGTTTGCTGACTTTGGGTGAAGGTGCATGCGCTGGAGGATGTCGCGAGGTGGATGGCTGTTGGGTGGGTGTGTGCCTGTGTTTGTGTATCTTGTGAGGGGGTGTCACAGACACACTGGGAGAGGACACAGGGGACGTGTAAATGGTAGTGGGGGTGGTGACTGCACGTGAGCGGGGTGTGGTGGTGGGTGTGCTGGTGATGGTAGTAGTGGCTGTAGAGGTAGTGCATGCAAGTGTAGACGAGACAGGGAGGGATTGGATGTTGGTGTGTCTGCATGTGTGTGATGCTTGCGTGAGTGCCTGTGGGATGTGTGGTGCTTATTTTTGCCAGAGCTTCCCTTGTGTGTTGACGTGTGTGCATGCTGGTCTGTAGGTGTGCTTGGGATAGGCTGAGGTACAGGGGATTGGGTCTGGGTGGAGGAAGTTGGAGGGGGGAGGCTGGACACAGGGACAAGGGCTGCCATCAGTGCTGAGGCCAGAGTCTGAAAAGCTTGCTGAAGGGCCGCCTGACCAGAATGAATGCCCTCCAGGAATGCATTGGTTTGTTGCAACTGCCTTTCTACACCCTGGATGGCATTCAAAATGGTAGACTGCCCTACAGTAATGGACCTGAGGAGGTCAATTGCCTCCTCACTGAGGGCAGCAGGGGTGACTGGGGCAGGGCCTGAGGTGCCTGGGGCGAAGGTGATGCCCACCCTCCCGGGTGAGCGGGCACGGGGCGAAGGCTGAGGGGCTGCTGGGAGGGCGGTGCTGGAAGGGGGGTGGGGGCTGTACCTGTAGATGGGGGGGCACAGATGTTGCCGCCACCACAAGGGAGCTCCCATCGGAGGACGAGTCCATGTCGCTGGTCTCAGCTCCTGTCCCCACCGTGGAGCTCCCCTCGCCCTCCGTCCCACTGGTGAAGTCCGATTCCGTAGTGTGGCCGTCCATGGCCATGTGGGATGGAGCCCCCTTGTGCTCTGGTGCTACTGCTCCTCCGCCTTATGATGCTAATGCACACAAGAACAGGGAGACTACAAAAAGGGGCGGGACGACAGAAGAAAGACATGTTGAGTGCATGCATTACCGCTACCGTTGTCAGACACGACAGATACAGAAGCCCCCTGCACTAAGCTGCGCTCTTGGGCTCCACTGTTCAGTTCCTGGGAAATGGCCTACTAGGCTATAGACGACATCTGCACACATGGATGACTCAGGGGCATGACTAGGTGTACTTGGCACTCTACAGAAGTGCGGTGGGGTGCCACATGGCCTGCCTTACGGAGGGACCTTGCCTACAGAACTCGCCCTGGCCTAGGGGAACCCACAGCCCACCTCCCCCACCCAGACACCTACACTGTGCACAAACTCAGCAGAATGCGAGTGGCTGCTGTGATGCCCTCAAGCGCCCATCCAACTCCGGGTACGCCACCGCCAGGATCCAGAACATCAGGGGGGTCATGGTGCGATGGGCACCCCTCCCACGTTGGGAGGCCATCCCCAGCTGAGACTCCGCCGTCTTCTTACTCCAGCGGCAAATGTCCTCCCATGTTTTCCGGCAGTGGGTGCTCCCTCTGTTGTAGACCCCCAGGGTCAGGACGTCCTTGGTGATGGCACGCCAAATATGTTGTTTCTGGTGGGCGCTGACCTACATGAGTTGTACAAGAGAAAGTTATTACCAACTGCACCGTCAAAGTGATTGGCTCCCATCCCTACCCTTGCAATGTGGCACATGCACTCACCGTCGTTTCATGCACGCCGCACTCTCCCCCCTTCCTTCTTACATCTGCCCCTCTCCACACAGGCATAGCCCATACAGCATGCTCCCACTGTACTTACCTGTTTGTCTGGAGGACCGTAGAGTAGCGTGTACTGAGGGAGGACCCCGTCCACGAGTTTCTCCAACTCCTCCGATGTGAAGGTAGGGGCCCTTTCCCCAGACACTCGAGCCATTGTCTCTTCCAGACCGAGGTCACAGCAGCACTTGCAGTGTAGGTCCTCTCCTGTCGATGATCAGGTATCGAGTGATTGAACAGATAGAAAATGGTGGTCACGTCCGCTTCGGTGCGTACCGTCACCTCCGGCATACATCGTCATTGGCTACTGGGATCCATAGGGTCCAATGTTAACCAATGCAGCATTGCTACCGCGACGGTGTACAACGCCAGCGCAGTTACCTCACATCCCATTGTCCCACTTTAGAGGTCAGACAGCCGCCATTTCAGGGGCCCACATGGCTTCATTTTTAACTGCGTCACACATACCTAGGCCTCGACTCAACACACATACAGGCCACCTTTTAGATTATGAATGGTGTTCTGTGTATGCTGTGGGTACGTACTTCTAAATTGTTTGACTCTGTGCTCGCTGTTGTCCTTCATAGGCACCGTCTGCTGGGACATGTAAGGAGATGGCGGCATCCTCCGGTGTACCGACCGTTGGTGGACCTGTCGACAATGGAGGAAAGACATGTGATAATCACATACAGGCTTGACCGTGCCACAATCCAGGAACTGTGTACCTACTTGGACCCAGACCTGATGTCAGCTATCAGCCATCCTACAGGAATCCCCCCTCAAGTGCAGGTGCTGTCAGTGCTCTTTTCCTTGCAAGTGGGTCATTTCAAACAACAGTGGTCATAGCATCAGGGATGTCCCAGTCTATGTTTTCCAACGTGTTGTCCAGAGTGTTGTCTGCCCTGCTGAAACACATGCGGAGCTACATCGTTTTCCCTCAGGTGGAGGATTTGCCTACAGTGAAAGGTGATTTCTATGCCCTGGGACATATCCCCAACATCATAGGTGCCATTGATGGAACACATGTGGCTTTGGTCCCCCCCTCACAGAAGTGAACAGGTGTACAGAAACCAGAAGAGTTATCATTCGATGAATGTACAGATGGTATGTTTGGCAGACCAGTACATCTCCCATGTGAATGCCATGTTCCCTGGCTCAGTGCATGACGCCTACATCCTGCGGAATAGCAGCATCCCTTATGTGATGGGTCAACTCCAGAGGCACAGTGTGTGGCTATTAGGTGAGCACCTGGAAGGTAGTCAGTGGGAATGGTTGTCTGGGGATATCCCTCCAGGTTAGTGTGTGTCTAACAGTTGTCCCTCGCCATTTGCAGGTGACTCTGGTTACCCCAACCTGTCATGGCTACTGACCCCAGTGAGGAATCCCAGGTCAATGGTAGAGGATTCTACAATGAGGCCCATGGGCGAACTAGGAGGGTGATCGAGCGGACTTTCGGCCTCCGGAAGGCCAGGTTCAGGTGCCTCCGTATGACAGGTGGATCCCTATTCTACTCACCAAAGAAGGTGTGCCAGATCATCGTGGCCTGCTGTATGCTTCACAACTTGGCTTTGCAACAACAGGTTCCTTTTCTGCAGGAGGATGGTCCAGATGGCGGTGTTGTGGCAGCTGTGGAGCCTGTGGACAGTGAAGACGAGGAAGCAGAAGAAGAAGACATGGACAACAGGGACTCAGTGATTCAGCAATATTTCCAGTGACACACAGGTAAGAATACAGACCTGCCTACTACATGTACTTAAACACTACTGCCTCTCTACTGTTTGTCGTTTTCACCCAGTGTATGGTCACTGAGTTGTCACTTTTCCTTACGATTTCAAAGATGTAGGTCCCACTGTGTGACATCTGCTTTGATTCCTCATGGACTAGAGCTGTGTGACATAGGTATGTTGACATTATCAATGAAAAAGCTTTTTGCCACAGTTATTGCTAATACAGTATTCCGAAATCACAGTCAGACTCCAGATTGTTTTGTGCTTCAAGGGTGTTTATTTAAGTGCTCAATATTGGTGGGGGTTGTAAAATGGTGAGGGGTGATGGCGGAGGAATGTCCATGGCAGAGTCCAGTCTATAAGTCTCACAGGTGTATTGTCCAAAGGGGCATAGGAAGTGGAGCTGGGGCAGTTTAAGGATGGACAGGGTGACAAAGTGGGTCAGAAGGATGACAATCAGGGTGGTCTCATTTCTTGGCGGGGGTCTTGGCATCGTTCTCTGTCTTATTCCTGGATCTCAGGGACCGTTTGCGAGGTGGTTCTCCCTCTGCAGGGGGTGGGGTGCTGGTGTGGTGGTCCTGTGGCAGTGCCTCCTGTCCACTAGTGCCGGCGGAGGTGGTGGGCAGTTCATCGTCCATGCTAGTGTCAGGGGCCCCTTGTTGTGCCACTGTGTCACTCCTGGTGTTGAGTACTTCCTTCAGCACCCCTACGGTGGTGCCCAGGGTGGAATTGATGGTTCTGAGTTCCTCCCTGAAGCCCATATACTGTTCCTCCTGCAGGCGCTGGGTCTCCTGAAACTTGGCCAGTACCTTTGCCATTGCTTCCTGGGAGCGGTGGTAGGCTCCCATGATGGAGGAGAGGGCCTCGTGGAGAGTGGGTTCCCTGGGCCTGTCCGCCTCCTGTTGCACAGCAGCCCTCCCTGTTCTCCTGTGTTCCTGGGCCTCCGTTCCCTGGACCGTGTGCCCACTGCCACTGCCCCCAGGTCCCTGTTGTTGTTGGGGTGGTGGGTTAGCCTGGGTTCCCTGTAGTGGTGGACACACAGCTGATTGACGTGTCCTGGGGACAGAGGTATGGGCCCGCTGGGTGGGTGCTGTGCTGGTGTTTCCAGAGGGGGGAAGCTCTGTGGTGGCCTGTGACAGGGTGAGGGGAACCGACTGTCCAGAGGTCCCCGGTGGGCTTGGATGGTCATCTAGATCCAGTTGGACAGAGGTGCTGTCATCACTGTGGGCCTCTTCTGTTGGTGGTGTGGACATGTGTGGACCCTCCTGTCCGGTGACATTGGGTAGGGGTCCTGCAGGGGTATAAACGGATGGTTATTACATCTGTGTGTGGCATGGTGTGCAATGGGTGGGTGACCGTGTACCCCAGTGCTTGCATTCCTGTGTGGGACCTTGAGTGATGTTGGTTTAGGGGGTTGTATGGGTATGCGCAGTGGGCATGCTTTAGTGATGGGTGTCCATGCTTTGTTGTTGCATGCAGGGCTTGGTGTTAGGATGTGTGGTTTGTGATGTTGGGACATTTGTGAGGAGTTAGAGTGATGGGGTGGGGGTGAGGGTGGCCCTATGTGCTGGCATGCAGGTAGGGTGGGGGATGTAATAGTTAAGATTTGACTTTCCAGAGTCCATTCCTCCACCTACTCCTGCGAGGCCCTCAGGATGCAGAATCGCTCCTCCCATGTTGTGAGTTGTGAGGGAGGAGGTGGGGGTCCGCCGGCAGTCCTCTGAACCGCCAGGTGGTGTCTTGAGACCACGGAACGCACCTTCCCCCGTAGGTCGTTCCACCGCTTCCTGATGTCATCCTGATTTCTTGGGTGCTGTCCCATTGCCTTGACCCTGTCCACTTTTGTTCGCCATAGCTCCATCTTCCTTGCAATTGAGGTGTGCTGCACCTGTGATCCGAATAGCTGTGGCTCTACCCGGACGATTTCCTCCACCATGACCCTGAGCTCCTCCTCTGAAAACCTGGAGTGTCTTTGCCGTACCATGGGGTGGTGTAGGTGATGTGTGGGGTAGTGTGTGGGGTGATAAGTGTGATGATATTTAGTGGTGTGTAGTGTGCGGTGCGTGGAAGTTATGTGGGTAATGGTGTTGTGTGCCTGTGGATGCTAGTGTTGTTGATGGTGGTGTCTTTCTCTGGCCTTCGTTCTTGATTTTTGGTCGTAGGGGTTTGTGGGTGATGTGGGTGTGTGTTTTTTATTGTATTGGGTGTGTGGGAGTGGTGTGTGTATGTGTATCAGGTGTGTGTATTTGGAATTGTCCAATGTGGATGTGTTTTGTAAATGTGTGTGTATTTTGAGCACGGCGGTGTGTACCGCCAATGGAATACCGCAGTTGAAAGACCGCCACGTGGATTCGTGGGTCGTGATAGTGTGGGCGTATTTCTGTTGGCGTGACAGTGGAGGAGTTGTTATCGATAGTTTATCACTGACCTTTGGTGTGGCGGACTTGTGTGGGTGTCTGAATTTTGGCGGCTTCCGAGCTGTGGGTCATAATAGCTGTGGCGGATTTCCACGGCCGCAGCGGTGTGTTGGCGGTCTTCTGCACGGCCGTAAGCGGCATTTACTGCCAATGTTGTAATGACCCCCTCTGTGTTCGCGTGTGCTATTTCTGGCCATGGGCACGAAACTTCGAGCATACCTGTACTTCTTCCAGCTGCAATGACAGTCATAACACTCTAAATTGCGAGTGTGAATACACCTGGAGCAGATTTTCTACCCAAGATGCATCTAAACCTAGTAAAAAATAGGTTTTTTGAGTGGATTTTCTTCTCCAAGTTGTTTCTTAGTGTGCAAGGCCTTTTTTTCAAACAGGAAGGAAGTGCCCCAAAGACTCCAACTTCCTGTTCCTATCCAGCAGGCTCCTCCCAGTGCTTTGTCTGTCTCCTGGTCACTTTTCACTTGGATTTTGAGGTGGAAGGATCACTCTCTTTGGGAATACCTTTGGCTTTAAGGACTTTGTTTTTGTGAAATAATATTAGTTATTTCCACAATTATTGAATAAAGTGTTGTGTGATTGCTTGGTCATGCACCAATATTTCTTTGTACTTTAATTTGATTTTAAAAATGTATGTTGGTGTGTGGTCGGGAGTTTAAGTATGGGCCTAGTTATTTATTTTGTATTTCACTGATTTTTCTTCTTTTGCCAAGGATAATTGTTGGACAGCTCAGTAGTACCTGTCGTTTTCTACGTTTGCAACATTTGCAATAATATTTTACTATGTGGCCTAGATTTCCAAAGTGCTATGTGGCCAGTAAAACCAGTACTAGTAGTGATGAGTGCATGAAATAAATATTTTTGCAAAAAGGGTATTTGTGTGTGGTAATATTTGATGACATAGGAGGATGAGTATACTGTTGTTGCGAAATGTTTATAGCTCAGTTCATTTTCATGTTTTGCATTGCTGAATTAATATTAGTATGTCTCCTTATAGTCATTGTGTGTGTGTTCGTGTGTGTTTGTCATCATCTACCATGCGTCTTTGCTCTCCATGCTGTGTGTCCTGCGGTCATTTTCTGTAGTCTATGTCCATAGGCTTGCATGTGTTCATTGTTCTCTGTGCCTCCTTTTTCGCAGTTGTTGTTTGGCCATGTGGCTGTCGGCCAATTCCTGCATCCAGCCAGTGTATCTTTGCCATAGGCTTGCATGTGTTCTTCTGTGTTATCCTTTTTCCTTGTTATTTTTGTTTGACCATGTGCCGGCAGCCATTTTGTGCATGCATCCGTTGTTACTTTGCCATATGCTTGCATGCGCTATTTCTTTGTAACACATGCCTCTTTGCTCCCTGTTGTTATTGTTTGTCCATGTGGCAGGTTGGCATTCTGTCCATCAAGCCAGTGTCCGTTTGCCAAAATCCTGCATGTGTTCTTTGTTTGCCATGCCTCCTTGCTCCTTGTTGTTGTTGTTTGACCATGTGGCTGGCAGCCTTTCTGTCCATCCAGCCAGTGTCCATTTGCCATAGGCTTGCAATGTTCTTTGTTTACCATGTCTCCTTGCTGCTTGTTGCTGTTTTACCATGTGGCTGGCAGCCATTTTCTGCATTCAGCCAGTGTGTCTTTGCCCTACACTTACATGAGCTTGTCTTTGGTCCCCATGCCTCCTTTCTCCTTCTTGTTGCTGTTTGACCCATGTGACTGGTGATTATACTGCTCATCCAGCTAGCGTCCCTTTACTGTAGGCTAGCATGTGTTCTTTGTTTAAAATGACCTCTTGCTCCAAGTTGTTTTCTGTTAGAAATTGGGTCTTTGGTTGGCAGTCAGGTTACCCCTGTCCAAGTAAGGACCCTCACTCTAGTCAGGGCAAAGGAGAAACACACCTGGTTAACCCCCACTCACCTCCTTGGTAGCTTGGCACAAGCAGAAAGGCTTAACCCAGAAGCAATGTGTAAAATTTTTGTACCAACACACACAGTAATACAGTGAAAACACTACACAATGGACACCACACCAGTTTAGAAAATAGGTAATATTTATCTAAGTCAAACAAAAACAAAATGACAAAAATCCAACATATACAAACCAAAATATGAATTTTCAAAAGAATAAGAGTCATACTCCATAGAACACTGGAAACATTGATTTTGCACAAAGTAACTGTTTTGCGTCAAAAATAAAGCTACACTGACTAGCGTGCGTCAGAAAAGTCAGTGATGCATCAACTCTTTACCCGCAAGAGAGGCCGTGCATTGTTTTCTTCTCCGGTTCGGTCAGCCATGCGTCATTATTCTCCCTCACATGGGAGCAATGAGTTGATTTCTGGATGGGGCACCTAGGATCTACGGAGGTTCACGATAATTTTGACTCCCAGTGACAATGCATGTGAAATCCGGTTGCATGGTGTTTGAAAACCACACTGCATAGGTTTTGCGTCATTATCAGCAGCTGCAAGAGGGTCATCCTCGATTCATCAATCTCCCAGCTGTGATGCATGTGGTGTGTCAATCTTTGCCGCGAAGTGGGTGGTGCTTCGTTTATCAGCTGTGTTGCAGTTGTGCATCAGAAATTTCCCCGCATTATGTTCTGTGTATGGATTCCAGTCCTTGCTCTGCCAAATTCACCTCTCAAGGGCCCAGGGACTAGATGGGGCACCACTTGGCAGGGTAGAAGTCTCAGCAGAGAGTCCAGGTGTTGGCAGGGAAAGTCTTTGATGGCCCTGAGACTTTGGAAAAGGGCCAAGCTAAATCCAAGCCCTTGGAGATTCTTCTCCAGCAGGAATGCATAACAAAGTCAAGTCTTTGTCCCCTTTCACAAGCAGAAGCAGCAACTTCAGGATAGCCCAACAAAGCACAGTCACAGGCAGAAGTAGCACTTCTCCTCAGCTCTTCAGCTATTTTCCTTGGTCAAGGTTCCTCTCTGTTCCAGAAGTGATCTAAAGTCTGGGGTTTTGGGTCCACTACTTATACCCCTTTCTGCCTTTGAAGTAGGCAAACTTCAAAGAAAATTCTCTGTTGCTCACAAGATACTGCCTTGTCCAGGCCAGGCCCCAGACACACACCAGGGGGATAGAGTCTGCATTGTGCGAGGGCAGGCACAGCCCATTCAGGTGTAAGTGACTGCTCCTCCCTCCACTCCAGCTCAGATGGCTCATAAGGATATGCAGGCTATACCCCAGCTCCCTTTGTGTCACTGTCTAGAGGAGATTCACAAACATCCCAACTGTCAGTCTGACCCAGACAGAGAATTCACCAAGAGGTAGAGTCACAGAGTGGCATTTTCAAATTAACAATCTGAAAAGACAAACTTGACGAAAATATTTATTTTTAAATTGTGATTTTAGAGATACCAAATTCCAATTTCTCTCTGCTCTCAAAGGGAATCTCCACTTTAAAAATATTTAAAGGCATCCCCCATGTTAACCTATAAGAGAGATAGGCCTTGCAACAGTGAAAACCAAATTTAGGAGTATGTTACTGTTGGGACATGTAAAACACATCAGTACATATTCCACCTTTAACACACAATGCACCCTGCCCATGGGGCTACCTAGGCCCTACCTCAGGGGTGCCATACATGAATGAAAATGAAAGGTTGAGGTCTGGCAAATGGATACACTTGCCAAATTGAATTGACAGTTTAAAACTGCACCCACAGACACTGCAGTGGAAGGTCTGAACCATGTCTACATGGCTACTGATGTGGGTGGCACCACCAGTGCTGCAGGCTCCCTATTAGCATTTGATTTGAAGGTCCTGGGCACCTCTAGTGCACTTTACCAGAGTTATTAGTAAATCAAATATGCCAATCTAGTGAAAGCCAAATACACATACACTTTTCACAGGAGCACTTGCACTTTAGCACTGGTCAGCAGTGGTAAAGTGCCCATTGTAGGAGGCTGGCCTGGTTTGTAGTGGGTACCTTGGGTACTTACACCATATACCAGGTCCAGTTAACCCTTATTAGTGAAGTAGTAGTGTTCTAGCAGCTTAGGCTAATAGAGGTAGCTATAGCAGAGCAGCTTAGGCTGAACTAGGAGACATGCAAAGCTCATGCAATACCACTTATACTTACACAGTACTTATACACAAGTAAAGACAATACTCAGTGTTACCAAAAATAAAGGTATTTATTTGGGTGATTGTAGGAGGCTGGCTTGGCTTATAGTGGGTACCTGATGGTACTTACACTTTGTCAGCAATATTTATAAGGGGATTCCCTGAACATAATGCACGTAGCTCAGACAGGGAAATAACCAAAGTAGGTAAAAACTACTTTGTAGTAGTTTTTACCTACTTTGGTACTTACACCTTGTGCCAGGTCCGGTTATCCCTTATTAGTAGATTAGTAGTGTTCTAGCAGCTTAGACTGATAGAGGTAGCCATAGCAGAGCAGCTTAAGCTGAACTAGGAGACATTGGGGGTCATTCTGACCCCGGCGGTCAGAGACCGCCGGGGCCAGGGTCGGCGGGAGCACCGCCGACAGACCGGCGGTGCCCCGCAGGGCATTCTGACCGCGGCGGTTCGGGAGCGGTCAGATTCGGGAAACCGGCGGTCTCCCGCCGGTTTCCCGCTGCCCAGCAGAATCCTCCATGGCGGCAGAGCGCGCTCCGCTGCCATGGGGATTCTGACACCCCCTACCGCCATCCTGTTCCTGGCGGGACTCCCACCAGGAACAGGATGGCGGTAGGGGGTGCCGCGGGGCCCCTGGGGGCCCCTGCAGTGCCCATGCCAATGGCATGGGCACTGCAGGGGCCCCCGTAAGAGGGCCCCACAAAGTATTTCAGTCACTGAAATACTCGACGGGTGCCACTGCACCCGTCGCACCTTCCCACTACGCCGGCTCAATTCTGAGCCGGCGTCCTCATGGGAAGGCTGATTTGCCCTGGGCTGGCGGGCGGCCTTTTGGCAGCCGCCTGCCAGCCCAGGGCAAATCCCAAAATACCCTCAGCGGTCTTTCGACCGCGGAGCGGTATTTTGGTGGGGGTACTTCGGCGGGCGGCCTCCGCCGCCCGCCGAAGTTAGAATCACCCCCATACTCAGAGTTACTAAAAATAAAGGTACTTTATTTTAGTGACAATGTGCCAAAAGTATCTCAGAGGATATACTCTCTTAGGAGGTAAGTAAAATACACAAAAATATACGCACAAACCAAAATCAGGTAAGTAAACAGTTAGAAAAGTAGTGCAAACACTGTAGAACACAATAGAATGCAAGAGGACACAATAGGCCTAGGGGTAACACAAACCATATACTGCAAAAGTGTTATACGAACCATGAATGGACCCCAGGCCTAGTGTAGTGTGTAGACGGTCGCTGGGAATGTAGGAAAACACTAAGGGTGTCCAAGATACCCCTCCCCAAAACCCTGAAAAGTAGGGTAAAGTTACCCTACTACCCCAGAAAAACAGTAGAGTCGAGATAGGGGATTCTGCAAAGGCAACAACTGACTGCAAAGCACTGGCGATGGATTCCTGGACCTGAGGACCTGCAAAGGAAGGGGACCAAGTCCAAGAGTCACGCAAGTGTCCAGGGAGGGCAGGAGCCCACTAAACCCCGGATGAAGGTGCAAAAGGGCTGCCTCCGGGTGGAAGAAGCCAAAGATTCTGCAACAATGGAAGGTGCCAGGAACTTCTCCTTTGGTCAGAAGATGTCCCACGGCATTCCGGAGGATGCAGAGTTGTTTCCACGCAGGAAGACCGCAAGCAAGCCTTGCTAGGTGCAAGATTTGGGGTGAAAGATAATGGGTGCTACCAGGGCCCAGGAAGGACCAGGAGGTCGCCCCTTGGAGGAGGAGACAGAGGGGATGCTCAGTAACAGAGAGAGCCCATGCAGAAGCAGGCATCCCCCGCAGAAGCACTTGAACAGGCGTTCAAGAACTCTGAGCATGGCATTCATTTCAACACAACAAAAGAGGGTCCCATGAAGCCGGATGTCAACTCAGTGAGTTGAGCAATGCAGGACGGAGTGCTGGGGACTTGGACTGTGCTGTGCACAAAGGCATCCTTGCAAAAGTGCACAGAAGCCCTAGCAACTGCAGATCACGCTGTAAAGAGTATTACTGTCTGGCGTGGGGAGGCAAGGACTTACCTCCACCAAATTTGGACAGAAGTACCACTGGGCTGTCGGGGTCACTTGGATCTAGCTCCTGTGTTCCAGGGACCACACTCGTCAAGAAGAGAGGGGGAGGATCGGTGATGCAGAAGTTTGGTGCCTGCGTTAGCAGGGGGAAGATTCCGCCGACCCATGGGAGATTTCTTCTTGGCTTCCAGTGCAGGGTGAAGGCACACAGCCCTCAGAGCATGCACCACCAGGAAACAGTCAAGAAAGCCGTCAGGATTAGACGCTACAATTTTGCTGGCAGTCTTCTTGCTACTTTGTTGCAGTTTTGCAGGCGTCCTGGAGCAGTCAGTGGTCGATCCTTGGCAGAAGTTGAAGAGAGAGATGCAGAGGAACTCTGGTGAGCTCTTGCATTCGTTATCGGAAGAGGAACCCACAGGAGAGACCCTAAATAGCCCTCAGAGGAAGATTGACTACCTAACCAGATAAGAGTCTATCAGGTGGGGTCTCTGACATCAACTGCTGGCACTGGCCACTCAGGAGACACCATTGTGCCCTCACACTTATGCATTCAAGATGGGAGAGGTCTGGGACACACTGGAGGAGCTCTGGTCACCACCCCTGGGGTGTTGATGGACAGGGGAGTTGTCACTCCCATTTCCTTTGTCCAGTTTCATGCCAGAGCAGGGATTGGGGGCTCCCTGAACCGGTGTAGACTGGTTTATGTAAGGAGGGCACCAGCTGTGCCGTTCAAAGCATTCCCAGAGGCCAGGAGAGGCTACTCCTCTCAGGCCCTTAACACCTATTTCCAAAGGGAGAGGGTATAACACTCTCTCTCAGAGGAAATCCTTTGTTCTGCCTTCCTGGGACTGGGCTGCCCAGACCCCAGGAGGGCAGAAACCTGTCTGAGGGTTGGCAGCAGTGGTAGCTGCAGCGAAAAAACCAGAGAGCTAGTTTGGCAGTAACAGGGGTCCATGCTGGAGCCCCGGGGATGCATGGGATTGGCACCCCAATACCAGATTTGGCTTGGGAGGACAATTCCATGATCTTAGACATGTTACATGGCCATGTTCGGAGTTACCATTGTGAAGCTACATATAGGTATTGACCCATATGTAGTGCACGCGTGTAATGGTGTCCCTGCACTCATTAAGTCTGGGGATATTGCCCTGACCAATGTGGGGGCACCTTGGCTAGTGCCAGGGTGACCTCACAATTAGTAACTTTGCTACTAACCTTCACCAAGTGAGGGTTAGACATATAGGTGACTTATAAGTTAATTAAGTGCATTGTAAAATGGCTGTGAAATAACGTGGACGTTATTTCACTCAGGCTGCAGTGGCAGTCCTGTGTAAGAATTGTCTGAGCTCCCTATGGGTGGCAAAAGAAATGCTGCAGCTCATAGTGATATCCTGGAACCCCATTACCCTGTGTACCTAGGTACCATATACTAGGGAATTATATGGGTGTTCCAGTGTGCCAATCAGAGTTGGTAAAATTAGTCACTGGCCTGCAGTGATAATTTTAAAAGCAGAGAGAGCATAAACACTGAGGTTCTGGTTAGCAGAGCCTCAGTGATACAGTTAGGCACCACACAGGGAACACATATACTGTAGGCCTCAAACAATGAGCACTGGGATCCTGGCTAGCAGGATCCCAGTGACATAGGCAAAAACAAACTGACACACAAGTAAAAATGGGGGTAACATGCCAGGAAAGATGGTACTTTTTTGACACAGTACCAAAAATATCTTAGAGACAATACTCCTTCTCTTCTGGAGGTAAGTATTATTCACAATATATACACTAGACACCAAAATTAGACAAGTAATAGTCATAGAACAATGCAAACAGTAGGATATCCTATATAATGCAATGGGAGAAAATAGGTCTAGGGGCAACACAAGCCATATACTAAGAAAGTGGAATGTGAATCACAAATTCCCCCCTAGACAAGTGTAGTGTGTGCAGAATCGCTGGGAGAGTAATAATACAGTAAAGGTAAGTAAATTACCCCACCCCAGAGCCCACAGAAGCAGGCGTAAAGTACTGCAAGTTTCCTTAGGTCACATTACACCTCATGATTGGGATTTTGCAGCAACCAACAACTGCTGGATTATTGAACCTGAAGACCTGCAAAAGAAGGGGACCAAGTCCAGAAGTCGAAAGAAGTTCCAGAAAGAACAGGAGCCCCTGCCAAGCCAGAAGAGGGTGCAAAAGAAGAGTCCCCAGTTAGTCGAAGACTGCAGAAATGCACACTAGGAAGATGCTACTGGGTTACTGCATAATGCAAAAGATGTCCCACAGTGTGAAGATCGTTGCAGACAAGATTTTGTGTTGGAAGGCACCAACAAGCCTTGGCTATGGCAAAAGTGTGTTTTTCATCAAAATGGCGCTGGATGGACCCAGGAGGGACCTGGGGGCATCAACTCTGTGTGAGGAGGTAGAGGGGTCTCTCGTCACTTTAGAGAGCCCGCAGGATTCCATCCAGCACCCAAGAAGCAACATGATCTGGTTTCAAAGGAGGTGCAAAATGCAGTTGATGAAGCACAATAAAAGAAGGTTCCAGGCTGCCTGAGAACAACGTAGCGAGTTGAGCATTGCAGAGTGGAGTGCTGGGGACCTGGGCAAGGCTGTGCATGAAGGAATTTTGCAAAGAGTGCATAGAGGCCTCAGGAGACAAAGAAGACACAACACACTGGGGTACCATTGTTCTCAGGAAGGCAAGGCCTTACCTTCTCCAAATTGCGTCAGCCGGACCTCAGGACAAACTATGTAGAAGATGTTTACCCTCTGTGTCCCTAGGAGCATGTTTGTTGCCATGAGAGGAGTCACAGGCTACTGGTCATCACTTTGGAAGGTGCCTGCTTGGAACAGGGGAGTGACTCCGTCACACCACGGGAGATTTCTTTGGTCCTTCTGGTGCAGGATGAAGTCAGGGAGTCCCCGGACCATGCACACTATGGAAACTGTTGCAGTTGCTGACTTAGAGCTGAGATTGCTGAAGAAAAGTGTTTCTTGTAGACTCTTTGTTGCAGTTACAGCGTTTCTTGGAGCAGGCTGTGGTTTATCCAAGGTCAGAAGAGTCTGAAGTTGTTACAGAGGATTCCTGAAGGAAACTTGCAAGCAGAAACTGAAGAGAACCCACAGGAGAGACCCTAAATAGCCCTGAGAGAGGGATTGGCTACTTTATCAGCTAAGGACCTATCAGGAGGGGTCTCTGACGTCACCTGCTGCCACTGGCCACTCAGAGCCCTCCAGAGTGCCCACACTTTGCAAAGCAAGATGGCTGAAGTCTGGGACACACTGAAGGAGCTCTGTGCAGGACAGGGGAGTGGTCACTCCCCTTTCCTTGTCTAGTTTCAAGGGGTGTCTGAACCAGTGTAGACTGGCTTATGCAAGGAGGGCACCATCTGTGCCCTTCAAAGCATTCCCACAGGCTGGGGAGGCTACCCCTCCCCAGCCTGTAACACCTATTTCCAAGGGGAGAAGGTGTAACACCCTCTCTCAGAATAAATGCCTTGTTCTGCCGTCCTGGGACTGGGCAGCCCAGACCCCAGGAGGGCAGAACCCTGTCTGTGAGGTGGCAGCAGCTGTAGCTGCAGTGCAAGCCAAAGAGAGCTGGTTTGGCAGTACTGGGGTCCATGGTGGAGCCCCCAGGATGCATGGAATTGGCTCCCCAATACCAGATTTGAATGGGGGGACAATTCCATGATCTTAGACATGTTACATAGCCATATTCGGAGTTACCATTGTGAAGCGACATATAGGTATTGACCTATATGTAGTACACGCGTGTAATGGTGTCCCCGCACTCACAAAGTCCAGGGAAATGGCCCTGAACTATATGGGGGCACCTTTGCTAGTGCAAGGGTGCCCTCACACTTAGTAACTTTGCATGTAACCTTCAGCAAGTGAAGGTTAGACATATAGGTGACATATAAGTTACTTAAGTGCAGTGAAAATGGCTGTGAAATAGTGTGGGCACTATTTCATACAGGCTACAGTGGCAGTCCTGTGTAAGGGTTTGTCTGATCTCCCTATGGATGGCAAAAGAATTGCTGCAGGCCATATGGATCTCCTGGAAATCCAATGCCCTGGGTACCTAGGTACCATATACTAGGGACTTATAAGGGGGGGTTCAGTGACCCATTTGAAATTGGTAAATTAATTCAATGGCCTACAGTGACAAATGTAAAAGCAGAGAGAGCATAAGCACTGAGGTTCTTATTAGCAGAGCCTTAGTGACACAGTTAGGCACTACACAGGCATACGTATTAGGCCACAAACTATGAGCACTGGGGTCCTAGCTAGCAGGATCCCAGTGAGACCAGCAAAACAAACTGACATAGGTTTTTATCTATGAGCACTGATCTATGAGTACTGGGGTCCTGGCTAGCAGGATCCCAGTGACACAGTAAAAACACACTTACACACACTCACAAACAGGCCAAAAGTGGGGGTAACCATGCTAGAAAGAGGCTACTTTCTCACACCCATAGTACTAGAAACAGAAACAACAGAGTCCAGCACACAGTTAAAACATGGGAAGCAGAGTAAAATAAGACAGAGGGGACCATGCAAAGGATGCCAGTTCTAACATTTTCCATGTGGCTGAAGCCATTTTGTGCATCCAGGGTTGCATGGGTTCTTCTTTTTTACTTCATACCTCCTTGGTCTGGTGGCCATTTTGTCCATCCAATCAGTGTTTCTTTGCCATAGGCTTGCATGTGTTCTTTGTTTGCCATACAGCTTTGCTCCTTGTTGTTGTTTTATCATGTGGCTGGCAGCCATTTTGTGCATCCAGACAGTTTGTCTTTGCCGTAGGCAGGCAAGAGTTTTCTTTATTCCAATGCTTCCTTGCAACCTTGCTGTTTCACCATGTAGCATGTGGCTATTTTTTCCATCCAGTCAGTTGCTGTTTGCCATAGGCTTGCATATGTACTTTTGTTTGCCATGCCTCCTTGTACCTTGTTGTTGTTTTGTGATGTGGCTAGCAGCCACTTTGTGCAGCCAGCTAGTGTCTCTTTCCAATTGCCATAGGCTTACATACAAATATAGTTAATTATTGATCATTTGTTCAGTTTAAGTTTATATTTAAATTTTTATTTTCTATGTTATATTTTTATGCTATTTTCTATTCATTTTTTATATTATTTTTTCATTCATTTTTTATTTCAATTTTTTTCTTTTTTTCTTTTCATTTTTTAAAATTTGTTGTTTCAACAAATCTATTTTTTATTTTGAATTTCATTTTATTTAATTCTGCATTTTGCCTTGATCCATCCATCAGCATCCATTCCTCCATCAATTCATCCATAAATCCATCAATCCATCCATCCACCCCAGGCACACAGCCACACTATAGCATTTGGTTTCTTCAGGTGTATAACAATTCCATTTCCTCATGGACACGCTGGCTGTGGTGCACTGCAGACAAATCAGCAGCAGGATTCCTTTTTTAATGATTATTCCATTTCCCCAGGACCACCTTGCTGTCATTGGTTTTTAAAGTATTACTTCTTTCACCCATGCATCTCTTTCTGACTGCCACAGGTGCCTCCTGAAAACTAGATGGAGATAAAGCAAAGAGCTATATCTGCATGTTGTATTTTGTTGCATCTGCTACAGGACCAGCTAAAGAAGGTGTCTGAAAGGTTTGCACTCGGAGGTGTGAACGAAAACCAAGAAGCGCATGCCTTATTTGAGAGCTTAATCCTTCGTATGGATTGTAATGCAAGGCTGCAAAATTACATTTTCTTGATCAAAGAGGACATCTGTGCCACCATACTTGATCTGTGCTACAAAAATATTCTTCACAATTCAATTCCTTTTTCTGAAGTGGTTGTTTTAAATTACTAGAGGTGAATTGTTGAGCAAGTAGTTGAACTGGAAGAAGAATGGCTGGATCTTAGAGTGCCGCTCTGCTATTCTGGGGTACCACCTTCAACTTCCAGAGAGGAGAGTCTTGTCTCACAGCAGCCAAAACCAGCAACAAGAACACCGGCAAAAGCAGCATCAGAAGAATTTGACCCAGCCCCTGCATTGGCTTGGTTTCAAGTGTCAGGTCTTCAATCCATTGAAGAGGCAAAGGTAAGAGGTCGAGCAAGTGGCAACATCAATTACACTTCAAATGATGTTCCAGGAGTACCTGAATGACCCAAAAGAAGTGTACATGGATCAAAACCCATTGGTGTATTAGTATGGGAACATGTGCCAATAGGCAGGGCTCAGCAAGCTGGTATCAATCAATCAAAGGCATTTGTATAGCGCACTGCTCACCCGGAGGGTCTCAAGGCGCTGGGGGGGGGGAAACGCTACTGCTCGAACAGCCAGGTCTTGAGTTGCTTCCTGAAGGCGAGATGGTCTTGCGTTGTCCGGAGGTGGATGGGGAGGGAGTTCCATGTCTTGGCTGCCAGGTAGGAGAAGGATCTTCCTCCGGCGGTGGCTCTGCGGATGCGGGGGACGGTGGCGAGAGCGAGGCTGGCGGAGCGGAGCTGGCGGGTGGGCTTGTGGAAGGTCAGGCGGCTGTTGAGGAACTTGGGGCCCAGGTCGTGGAGGGCCTTGTGTGCGTGGGTGAGGAGTCGGAACGTGATTCTTTTGTTGACGGGGAGCCAGTGCAGGTCTCTCAGGTGTTCGGAGATGTGGCTGTGTCGGGGGATGTCCAGGATGAGTCGTGCTGAGGCGTTCTGGATCCGTTGGAGTTTCTTCTGGAGTTTGGCGGCGGTGCCGGCGTAGAGGGCGTTCCCGTAGTCCAGCCGACTGGTGACGAGGGCCTGGGTGACCGTCTTCCTGGTCTCGGTGGGGATCCACCGGAAGATCTTTCGAAGCATGCGCAGGGTGTTGAAGCATGAAGACGAGACGGCGTTGACTTGTCTGGTCATCGAGAGGGAGGAGTCCAGGATGAAGCCTAGGTTGCGAGCGTGGTCCGTTGGCTTGGGGGTGGCTCCCAGGGCGGGGGGCCACCAGGAGTCGTCCCAGGCGGATGGTGATGATCCCAGGATGAGGACCTCCGTCTTGTCTGAGTTCAGTTTCAGGCGGCTGTTCTTCATCCATTCGGCGACGTCTTTCATCCCTTCGTGTAGGCTGGCTCTGGCGGCGTCCGGGTCGCTGGTGAGGGAGAGGATCAGCTGGGTGTCGTCGGCGTAGGTGATGATCTTGAGGTTGTGTTGACGTGCGATGGTTGCGAGGGGGCTCATATAGACGTTGAAGAGGGTGGGGCTGAGCGATGACCCTTGTGGAACTCCGCAGATGACTTCGGTGGCCGCTGACCGGAACGGGGGGAGGCGGACTCTCTGGGTTCTTCCGGCGAGGAATGAGGCGATCCACTCCAGGGCCTTCCCCTGGATGCCGGTGTTGTTCAGGCGCTGTACCAGGGTGCGGTGGCAGACAGTGTCGAACGCTGCGGAGAGGTCCAGGAGGATGAGGGCCGCAGTTTCCCCATTGTCCATTAGGGATCTGATGTCGTCTGTGGCTGCGATGAGGGCGGTCTCCGTGCTGTGGTTGGCTCGGAAGCCGGATTGCGAGTGGTCGAGGGATCCGTTGGTCTCGAGGAAGGCAGCTAGCTGTCTGTTGACGGTCTTCTCGATGACTTTGGCAGGAAACGGGAGGAGCGAGATGGGGCGGTAGTTCTTGAGGTCGGAGGGGTCTGCAGTTGGTTTCTTCAGCAGGGCACTGATCTCGGCGTGTTTCCAGCACTCCGGGAAGGTGGCGGTGTTGAAGGAGGCGTTGACGATGTCACGGAGGTGGGGTGCGATGATGTGGTCAGCCGTGTTGAAGATGTGGTGTGGGCAGGGGTCCGTAGGGGATCCGGAGTGGATGGTGTTCATTGTGCGTGTTGTGTCTTCGGTGCTGACTGGGGTCCAGGTGCGGAGGGTGGCGGTGGGGGGCATCGGTTCGGTGGTGGGGTTTGTGGTTGGTGGGCCGAAGCTGTTGTGAATGTTGGCGATCTTGTCGTGGAAGAAGGCTGCGAGGGAGTCGCAGAGGTCTTGCGAGGGAGTGATGTCATTGTTTCCGGCGTCGGGGTTGGAGAGCTCTTTGACGATGCTGAAGAGTTCCTTGCTGTTGTGGGTGTTGTTGTCCAGTCGTTCCTTGAAGGCTGTCTTCTTTGTGGCGCGGATCAGTTGGTGGTGTTTGCGGGTGGCGTGTTTGAGGGCCGTCATGTTGTCTGTGGTCTGGTTGGTGCGCCAGGTGTTCTCCAGGGAGCGGCAGTTCTTCTTGGAGGTGATGAGCTCGTCGGTGAACCAGGAGGCTTTCTTGCTACTGCGTCTGCTGGGGGGGTTCTTCTTCAGTGGTGCGAGGGCGTCTGCGCAGTTGGTGATCCACTGTGTGAGGTTGTTGGCGGCTTCGTTGGGGTCCGTTGAGCTGGTGGGGGGGTTCTGGCTGAGGAAGGTGGTGAGCTGGTCGCCGGTGATCTTGTTCCAGCTCCTGCGGGGGGTTTGTTGAGGGTGGTGGTGGGTCGTCGTTTTACTGAAGCTGAAGTGGACGCAGCTGTGGTCAGTCCACTGGAGATTGGTGGAGTGGCTGAAGGTGACATATTTGCTGGATGAGAAGACTGGGTCAAGCGTGTGGCCGGCGTGGTGTGTAGGGGTGGTTACCAGTTGCTTGAGTCCGAGGTTGGCCAGGTTGTCCAGTAGAGCAGTGGTGTTGCGGTCCTTGTCGTCCTCCAGGTGGAAGTTGAGGTCCCCCAGGAGGATGTAGTCGGTGGAATTGATGGCGTGGGGGCTGACGAAGTCTGTGATGTCTTCGCTGAACTGTGTGCGTGGTCCCGGTGGTCTGTAGATGAGGGTGCCTCTGAGCGTGGTCTTGGGGTTGGTGTGTATCTGGAAGTGGAGGTGTTCGGCGGAGGTGAAGGTGTCATCAGAGTTGGTCGTGATGCGGATGGTGTTCTTGTGGATGATGGCGATGCCTCCTCCTGTCTGGTTGACGCGGTCCCTCCTGGTGATTTTGTAGCCTTCTGGGACGGCATGGTAATGGTAATAAAGTATCTGGCTTCTCCTGTAGCCAGCGTGGCAGTTAAAAATTGTGTGCTCAATGCAGCTGCAGCAGTTGTTACAGTGAGAAGGACCAGTCTTTCACCTCAAAATGTAGAGAGATTAACCATGATCAAAATGAACTAGCATTTTATACCATCTGATTACACCATTCACGAAACACCACAGGAGGAGGAAGAGGATGATTGGTCAGAATCAAGTGTGTTTCCTGACCAACTTCTGGGTGAAACACCTGAATTTGAGGACAAACTCTACTTCCTGGTCTGGGAATGCTGGTGCTACCCACCATAGAGCCTCTTAATTATTACTTGTTGAACTTCTTTCTTTGTAAAAAACAAACAAGAAAATTGCTAGTGGAATATTGTTTGTGTCGGATTTATGCTGCCCCACCATTTTGTAGTCATATATTTTGTGGCCAGATTGGTGTTGAACCAGTGTGCAGTGAAGAAGCCCCAACATTCCCTTCAGGACATTGTAGATGATGCCTGCCTCTCTCACTTACCATTGCCTAACATTTTTTTCAATATCACTTAGCAGGGCTGCCCCAGAAGATCATTGATTAAAATGACTACCTGTGCCAATGCCAATGCCAATGCCAAATTCCAATATGTTGCTACTTGCTACCAATGGAGGAGATACTTTTATTCAACCACCATGCTTAGATTGGAAGAGGTAACTACTAACTTTTGCACCAATGAGTGGTGATATATTGAGTGATTGTGAGTGTTGATTAATGATGTGTGTGATGCTTGCCAGTGAGATAGGAAGTTCAACAAATGTATAAACTTGATTCTGATGGTTTGCAATGTTTGGGGGATAATGGGTGACCATTTTACCTGAAAGTTATTGGTCTTTAAAACTTAGTGAAATCTACCTGCATGGTATTCTCTTTTTTTCTGATTCTTCACAAACCAGGCTTGTCACTTTAGTTACCAAATACAATTCTACACAAAATACTCCTGTTCTGTTTCCCTATTTGTTCTTTAACAGCAGTGCACTTGACTACAAAGGTATACCTCACTCGGTTTGGGACTGCGATAGAGTTTGCCAGAATCAGGAGGAGGAAAATGGAAGGACTCAGGGTGGGACTACCTCACAGCTAGAAGGAGAAAGTTATTGACTTCAAAGAAACACCAAGATGATGGCGAAGTACACACTCAGCTCTGTGGATTAGATAGAGATGATTTGTTGGGAAATGCTGCTGACTATGTGATCCCTGCACAGCTGTCTCAAACATCAAACTCCTCTTAAGTTTTTGCTCTGCCTCTGAGTCTTCTTGGTACACTCCTGACTCCCCATGAAGCTTAACTTGCTTCCTTTTGCCCTTCTTCTTTACTCTATAATACAGTAACTGTCTTCTTTCAGTACGCAGTCCTTCTCCTAGTTCTTTCCTGTAAGAACCAAACTTTCTGAAAGCTCAAAACTCCAGCTTACCTACACAACAGGTTCAGTCAGGCACCCAAGAGTGACCAAGAAGAAGAACCAATTCCAAGAAGAACCAATTTGGTAATACAGTATCATTTTTTTAGAACTATGTGGGTTAACTTCAATCCTCCATAATTAGTATTTTTCAAACCTAGAACATTTACAGATATAGGCCCTCATTATGAAATTGGCGGTAAGTCCGCTTACCGTCATGCTGACTGCAGCCAACATACCTCTACCGCGGCAGTATACCACTACCCATATTATGACCCACTCATAGCAATCCGCCACTATACGGACACAAACACAAGTCCGACAGCCGAAAGGTCAGTGATAAAGTGGTGGTAGCAAAACCCGCACCGTTACACCAACAGAACTATGCCCACAGCATTATGACCCACGAATCTCGCGGTGGACATTCAACCGCGGTAAACCATTAGCGGTACATACCGCCACACTCAAAATACAGACAACCTAACAAAACAACACTACATTGGACAATTCAAACTACACACACCTGACACATATACACACACCACACCCACACACCCACAATACTATAAAACACACACTACCCACAACCCCTTATGACTAAAAAATCTTGCCAACTGAGAGACAGACCAATGGCACGCAGAGAACCAGGGCCACAAAACACCATCACCCATACACCATTCAGGTACCTCACAGCACACACCCCAACACATCACCCCACACACCCTCAGACATACCACTCACACTACACCCATGTCATCACAATGACACCCCAGATTCTCAGAGAAGGAGCTAAGGGTCATGGTGGAGGAAATCATCCGGGTAGAGCCACAGCTATTCGAATCACAGTTGCAGCAGACATCCATTGCCAGGAAAATGGAGCTATGGCGGAGGAACGTGGACAGGGTCAACGCCGTGGGATAGTACTCAAGAATAAGGGATGACATCAGGAAGAGGTGGAACAACCTACGGGGGAAGGTGCATTTCATGGTAGCAATACACCAGATAGCAGTACAGAGGACTGACGGTGGACCCCCACAACTGACAACATGGGAGGAGCAAGTCTTGGCAATACTGCATCCTGATGGCCTGGCAGGAGTAGCAGGAGGACTGGTCTCTGGTAAGTCAAATCTTTACTACTTTCAACCCCTTACCTGCATGCCATCACATACCCCCATCCTCACCCTCAATCCCATCACTCCACCGCCTCCCACACACCCCACCATCACAACCCACCCATCGCAGTACCCAGCACTGCATGCACCACCAATGCATGGACACCACTTACAGCCCTGCATGGACACCCATCATCACAGCATGCACACTAGAGAGAATCAACCAGCCCACAAAATAACTACTCACACAAGGCTAAGCTGACAGGGCACTCACAACCATAGAGGCCAACACAGCCATGCACAAGATGTCACACGCAGAAACAATAACACTGCATTTACATCCCCACAGGTCCTCCACACAACGTCACCGGAGATGAGGTGCCAGCAACATTCAGTCCCCCCACAGAAGAGGCCCACAGTGTTGACAGCAGCTCTGCTCGCCTGGATCAGGATGACCAACCTGGCCCATCAGGGACCTCTGGACAGTCAGTTACCCATCCACAGTCCATACCACCACAGAGCCTCCCCTCTCAGGAAACAGCAGCACAGCACCCACCCATCGGGCCCATCCCTCTGTCCCCAAGTCACGTCAATCAGCAGTGTGTCCAACACTACAGAGACCCCAGTCAACCCCACAAACAAAGGACTATCAGGGACCTGGGGTCAGTGGCAGTGGACACACGTTTCAGGGGACAGAGGCACAGGACAACAGGGAAGCTGGGAGGACTGCTATGCGACAGGGGGAGGACAGGCCCAGGACACTGACTCTCCAGGAGGCACTCACTAACATCCTGGGAGCATACCGCCATTCCCAGGAGACCATAGGCCAGATACTGGCCAAGTTGCAGGAGACCCAGCGGCTGCAAGAGGAACAGTACCTGGGGATCAGGGAGTACCTGAGGGACAACCACACCACCCTGGTCACCATTGCAGGGGTGCTGGAAAACATGGCCAAGTTACAGTGTCTTCCCTGTGTGTCACTGGAAGTACTGTTGAATGATAGGTGTTCTGTTGTCCACATCCTCATCCTCTGCCTCCTCTTCATCAATGTCCACAGGCTCCACCGCTGCCACATACCCATCTCCAGCCTCATCCTCCTGCAGAAAAGGCACCTGGCATCTCAAAGCAAGGTTGTGCAACATGCAACATGCCACGATGATCTGACACACCTTCTTGGGTGAGTAGCACAGGGATCCACCTGTTAGATGGAGGCACCAAAACCTGGCCTTCAGGAGGCCAAAGGTTCACTCTATAATTCATCTTGCTCGCCCATGTGCCTCATTGTAACGTTCCTCTGCCCTTGTCCTGGGATTCCTCACTGGGGTCAGTAGCCATGAGAGGTTGGGGTAACCAGAGTCACCTGTAAATATCGAGGGATACCTGTTAGACCGACACTCACCCTTAGGGCCAACCCCACACCCATATACCAACATACACTGGTGGGGACCATGGCTTCACCTATTAGCCTCACCATGTGCCTCTGGAGTTGAGCCATCACACATAGGATGCTGCTATTCCTCAGGATATAGGCAACATGCACAGACCCAAGATACTTTGCATGCATATGGGAGATGTACTGGTCCGCAAGGCACACTATCTGCACATTCATAGAGTGAAAGCTCTTTCGATTTCTGAACACCTGTTCAATTCTCCGGGGGGGGGGGACAAAGGCAATATGTGTACCATCAATTGCCCCAACAATGTTGGGGATATGTGCCATTTCATAGAAGTCAGCTTTCACTTTGGCCAAATCCTCCACCTGGGGGAAAACAATGTAGCTGCGCATTTGTTTAATCAGGGTAGACAACACCTGGTCAGCACGTTTGAGAACATTGGCTGGGACATTCCTGCTGCCATGGCCATTGTCACGTGGAAGGAGCCACTTGCCAAGAAATGGAGCACAGATAGGACTTGCACAAGAGAGGGGATCCCAGTTGGCTGACGGATAGCTGAGATCAGGTCTGGCTCCAATTGGGCACACAGCTCTTGGATTGTGGCCCTATCACGTCTGTAGGTGAGGATAATGTGCTTGTCCTCTATTGTTGCCAAGTCCACCAGGGGCCTGTACACGGGGGATGTCTCCATCTCCTATTCATCCTCTGCGGTTGTACTCTAGGGGGCAAAACGATGAGCATCTGGTCAGTTTTCAACATTTCCTCAATGTACAATGCATTGCATGTTGTGACAGAAACAGTATGTTTATGTTTATCCCAAAATGTGCTTATGTACACTGAGACGCAGTTAGGTGCCATGGCCTGCCCCCGCCTGAAATGGCGGACACCTGTCCTGTGTGGAGGGACAGGTGGAAATGAGGTAATGCCTCTGACATTGTGCACCGTTGAGGGAGGCGGTCGAGTACAGCCGTGCAACTCCTCATTGGGTATCATTGGGCCTTATGGGTTACAGAGGCCAATGGTGATGTACGCCAGCGGTGACAGTACGCACCACCGCATATGTGACTGCCATTTTCTCTCTGTTCACTCACTTGCTACCTGACCTTCAACAGGAGAGAACCCACACTGCAGGTACTGCTGTGACATGTGTCTGGAACCAACCATGGCTCGAGTCACTGGGGAACGGCCCCCTATCTTCACCGCTGCGGAGTTCAAGAAACTGGTGGATGGGGTCCTACCCCAGTACCAATTGCTTTATGGGCCTCCAGACCAACAGGTGAGTACACTTTAGGCACGATGCATGGGGCATGAATGCATGGTGTGATATGTGTGAAGGCCTCATGGAAGGGGGGATGGTGGAAGGGTCCTGGGCAGCGTGCAGCATTTATGGTGGGCAATGTCTGTGCGTAAGGGGATGGGAGGAATATGGTGGGCCATGGGTGTAACAGGCCGGACGGTATGACTGATCCCTTTTCCATTTTCATTTTTCTGCAGGTCAGAGCCCATCAGAAAAAGGGTATATAGCGTGCCATCGCCAAGGATGTGCGGAACCCGGAGGCCTACGACAGGTGGAGCACCCATTGTTGCAAACGGTGGGAGGACCTGAGACGCTGGGCAAGGAAGACGGCGGAGGCCCAGCTGAGGATGGCCTCCCAGCAATGAAGGGGTGCCCATCAAACCCTGATACCCCGGATGTTCTGCATACTGGCGATGGCCTATCCAGAACTGGATGGGCGCTTGAGGGCATCACAACAGCCACAAGGGGGTGAGTACAGTTTCCAAATCTGCAAATTGCGTGTGGTGGGGTGGTCTCTGTGTGGGGGATGTGGGCCTGTGGGTGCCCTTAGGCCAGGCCGGACATTGCAGGGTAGGTTACATGTTGGGCAGGGGCTGACGCACTTCACCCCCAAACATACTAGTGGGCATCTACTACTGGGCAGGGATCTGTGGGTCTCAGGTATGCTACTATTGGCGTTAGGTATTACTGTCCATGGCCTGGTGACTAGCATTGTGAGTGGTAGTGCATTGCCTAGTGTTTAGGGCTGTCCCCTGTGTGTTGCAAAAGCCAACGGTGGTGTTGTTGCTGGCATTGACCTCTGTCTCTTCCCCCCCTTTTTGTTTTGTCACTCTGTGCTTATGTGCATTAGCATCATCTGGCGGAGGAGCAGAGGCACTGGCATCGGAGGGAGCTGCATCCTACATGGCCCTGGAGGCTGAATCCACCGACCGTGAGGGCACCAGTGGGATGGAGGGCGAGGGGAGCACCACAGCAGAGACAGGAGTGGACAGTTCTGACAGTGATACCTCCTCCAATGGAAGATCCCTGCTGGTAGTGGACACCTCTGTGGCCACCCCAACCACAGGTACAGCCGCCACCCCCATACCAGCACCTCCCTCCCAGCAGCCCCTCAGCGAGTTTCCTGTGCCCGCTCACCCAGGAGGATGGGCATTTCCTTCGCCCCAGGCACCTCTGACCCTTCCCAAGTTAGCCCTGCTTCCCTGAGTGAGGAGGCTATTGACCTCCTGCGATCAATCTCTGTTGGACAGTAAACCATTGTGAATGCCATCCAGGGGCTGGCAGGGCATTTACGACATACAAATGCATTCTTGGAGGGCATTCACTCTGGCATGGTGGCCCAACATACATCATTCCAGGCTTTGGCCTCCTCTTTGATGGCAGCCATTGTCCCTGTCTCTAGCCACCCCCCTCCAACCTCCTCTACCCAGTCCCATTCCCCTGAACTCCAACCTATCCCAAGCACACAATCAGACTAGCATGCACCCAAAACAACACACAGGAGTGGCTCAGGCAAACACAAGCACCACACATCATTCCACAGGCACTCACACGAACTCCATTCAGATGCAGACACACCAACATCCACTGCCTCCACTGTTTCCCCCTCCTCCTCATCATCCACCTCCCTCCCAGTAGCGTCTCCACTCACACCTGCATGCATTACATCCTCATCCACTACCTCCATCACCAGTACGCCTATCACCACACGCCCCTCACTGGCAGTCACCACCCCAACATCCATGCACACGTCCCCTGTGTCCTCTCCCTCTGTGTCTGTGCCCCATCCTCCCAAAGTACACAAACACAAGCACTCAGACACCCAACAGCCATCCACCTCTCAACAGCACCCAACCCATGCACCTGCACCCAAACACAGCAGACAGACACCGCCTACAACCACTCCCTCTTCCTCCACTCCCAAACCTTCACCCTCTTCCCGCACCAGTGTCCCTAAGAAGCTTTTCCTCTCCACCCTTGACCTCTTCCCTATTCCTCACCCCTGTCCTTCACCTCGGGCCAGGGTGGGCAGAACCTAGGCCAGCACCTCAGCCAGCCAGTCCACGGCAACTGTAGTTTGGGCAGCTACTGCAGGTGTCAGAGGCTCCAAAGAGACACCCATCAGCACTGGCAGTGTGCCTGCACTAGCTGCCAAGGGCAAGGCCAAGGAACAACCTCCAGCTGCCACGGGCAAGGCCAAAGAACAACCACCAGCTGCCAAGGGCAAGAAGGGACCACCAGCTATCAAGGGCAAGGAGGCACCACCAGCTGCCAAGGGCAAGGAGGTACCACCAGCTGCCAAGGGCAAGGAGGTACCACCAGCTGCCAAGGGCAAGGGCAAAGGGCCTGCCCCTGCAGGCAGGAGGGACAGGGGCCCTAGTGCTGTGACAGGATCTGAGCCTCCACCATCAACCGTGCAGCTTCAGCCGTCCAAGGCTTCAGGGAAAGGGCTGGAGCCTCTTTCCCACCACTGGCAGCACCGCCACCAGCACTGCCACCAGCACCGCCACCGCCACCAGCACCACTGGCAGCACTCCCAGTGGGCAGACATCCGAGGCTGGAGGGGAAGGGCAGGAGCCTCCCCCCATCACTGGCAGCACCGCCACTAGCACCGCCACCAGCACCGGCACCGCTACCTGCACCACCGGCAGCACCACTAGCAGCAGCCCCAGTGTGCAGCTGTCCTATGCTACAGGGGAAGGGCTGGAACGTCCCCCCCCCCCACTGGCAGCACCACCACCAGCACCACTGCCAGAAGCAGCAGCCCCAGTGGGCAGCTGTCCGAGGCTGCAGGGGAAGGGCTGGACCCTCCCCCAACAACTGGCAGCACTGACACAAGCACCACCACCAGCCCCGCCACCGGCACTGCCACCAGCACCACTGGTTGCAGCCCCAGTGGGCAGCCGTCCAAGGCTGCAAGGGAAGGGCTAGAGCCTCTTCCCACCACTGGCAGCACCAGCACTGGCACTGCCACTGCCGCTACTGTACTGTGCAGCCGTTGCTGCCTGCGGATGGACTGTAGTCCTGCCTCCATGGAGTGTCATGCATCCTGCCCACAGCAAATCTTGTGGATCTGACACCCAGATGAGAGACTATGACCTGGCACTCCCCAAGGGCTGCATTACAGGGCTTAAAGCCCCCTCCAGAACCAGTGGAATAAGCCATCCACTCACCCCCTCCTTACCAGTTTGAAGCACACTGGGCACAAGGTACCCTCCAGAACCAGTGGAAGAAGCCATCCACTCACCCCCTCCTTGCCAGGATGAAGAACACTGGGCACAAGGCCCCCTCCAGAACCAGTGGAAGAAGCCATCCACTCACCCCCTCCTTGCCAGGATGAAGCACACTGGGCAGAAGGCTCCCTCCAGAATCAGTTGAAGAAGCCATCCACTCACCCCCTCCTTGCCAGGATGAAGCACACTGGGCACAAGGCTCCCTCCAGAACCAGTGGGAAAACCACCCAACTAGGGAGACTGTGGCTTTTCAGTCCCCAGGACTAAGCAGTGGGCAAACCACCCACTTGAGAGACTGTGGCCTTGAACTCCCCAGGACCAATCAGTGGGCAAACCACCCACTTGAGAGACTGTGGCTTTGCACTCCCTAGGACCAAGCAGCGGGCAAACCACCTACTTGAGAGTCTGTGGTTTTGCACTCCCAGGACCAAGCAGTGGGCAAACCACCCACTTGAGAGACTGTGGTTTTTCACTCTGCAGGCCATTGCAGAGGATATGTAGCCCCCTCCAGGAGCAGTGGCCTTGTACCATCTTCCGGCTGAGGTGCCCCCCTTTCCCCTTCCCCCTGAGGTGCCTGTGTATTTTCGACCTGATGCCCAAGCAGTGTCCTCTCCGTCTTGAGGCAGGAGTCAAGTGGGGCCTTGGCCTATGTGATATGGCCCTGTAGCCCACGGACATTATGGACTGGGCAATGTCCCTTCATTTGTATATCTGTAAATACTGTTTTGACTTTTGAGGACGTATTTCTAGTATTTTATATTATTACACTCACTTTCTTCCAATTATTTTGTCCTTGCATTATTCCTGAGGTGTGGGGGGTGAGTATGTAATGATATTGCATCTGGTTGTGTGTATGGTGTTGGGGGTAGGGGTGTTGCATGTTGCGTGTGTGTGTCACTTTCTTTTTCCTCCCCCCTTCCCTGTGTGCTAGGTGGCAGTACTCACCGTGGTCGTCGTCGCTGGCATTGGTATTCCTGGTGTAGAAGGAGGTATACAATCATGGGAAATATGTACAACTCAGGCTCCATGGCGTTGTGATTCTTCCTTGAGTGTTTAGAAGTGAATCCTTTGCCTTCTGTGTACTGTTTCCGCTGTGCTTTTGATGGCGTTGGTACCACCCCGGAAAAGGTGGAGGATAGGCCAGTTATAATATTGTGGGCGGAACATTGTCTTCCGCCTGGCTGTTAGTGTTTACCGCTGCGATGCTTGTTGCTACAGCTGTGGCGGTCAGTGTGTTAATGTGGCTGTATGTGTTGGCGGTTTCCGCCGTGGTCATAATTCAATTTTTTTTACCGCTGGCCTGTTGGCGGTATTACCGACACTTTATCAACGACCTCCATGGTTGTAATGAGGGCCATACTGTATTGGGTCTCTCTGTGGAGGAAGGACTGTTTGCAATGCATTTAGCTGAACTGTATCATACTTATTCCTTCATTGTTGCCTTCCACAACAGATTGATGATGGTGCGCTACTCAGCGCCCCAATTAAAATTATTGTGGTTTCTTTTGTACAGTATTTGTCTTTGTCACACCATTCTCCAAATCCCCTTTCCCATTCATTCATCGAGCCATTATGTATCTCTCCCAGGTCTGTAATTTGTTGAGCCGTGACTCAATTTCACGCCATAAATGGATCACACACTTGCTGGGGCAGATGTGGTGAAAGTGACACCAACCCATTGCATGACCCTCTATTGCCTGAGCAATATTCCACAACAGTTCCATCAAAATCATCATTCATGCCTTGTGTTGTGTGCTGCATGAATCCTTAACATCCTTAACCTTTTCCAACCACTCTTGACTCTGAGCCCACGTCTCCTGAATCTATGATTTTATTTCCTAAGTTTACTTTTTAAATACTAGCTCCCCACCTAAGAAAAAGTTGATACTGTTAGTTTTAATCATTATATCAGGTCTTCCTTGTTTATATCAAATACTGTAATTGTGGTAGTCCAATCTTAGTCGTCCTAAAGTCATGATATGAAATGATTTAATAACTCTCTATTTTCTTTCAATCTATTTGACAGTGACGGATAAACCTTTGATTAATCCTGCAGTTGGAGTGGTCATAGGTGGGAGTGGTACCTTGTACCTTGAACTTGTTTAGTTAGTAATCAACTCCTACTGTCTTTATATAGGTCTTTGTGGACAAAGTAGGCAATGTAACTATCCCATGGTGGTCACAGTAGTTGCAGAGGGAAATAGAGCAAAGGTATAAGCAAATGAAACACCCTTTTTCAGCAGATTTAAAAAACAGGGTTCACTAAAAGACAGCAGTGAAAACTAAAATGCTAAAATAAACATTTGAGGCATAAATCAAGTGAAATAAATTATCTCCTTTTTATTTGTAACAAATACAAAAACCCACCCTTTCCACCCACAACAGGCCCTCCTCATTTCCAAACAAATAGCCCTGTCCCCAAAAAGTCCAACAAAAAGTCCAACGTGAAACCCAGTCCCAACTCCCTCCCCACCCTCTCTACCCACAACAAGTCCCTGTCCCCAAAATAAAATATTAAAAAGGGCTTAGAAGAGGGCACAGTTGATATGGGTACGGTGCAGGCTCTGCTCAATACTGGCAACCCAGCTCTCCATCCGGTCCATCCACTGCAATATACAGTGGAGCAATGCCCTGTCAGAGCGGGAGAGGGGGGCAGCAGGTGCAGTCAGGGATCCTGACAGCCAGCGGCAGTACACCGGTGATGTAGTAGCCAGAAGGCTGGAGGCTCAGGCTGGCATGCTGCTGAGCTGGGTCCTAAGTCAGAGGCAGCTATTTCACTCTCTTCCTCCTCCAGACACACCAGCCGGTCTATTCAAATTGGATGTTCTCCAGCCTCTGCTGCCATAGACTGATTGCTTTCTACTGCCTGGTGGGTGGTGACCAGCAGGAGTAGGTATATAGAAAAAAATAAAAAAGGCAACTTGCAAACAATGATCTGATCAAACCTTTCTTCCAAAGTAGGTAGTGAGTTGCACAGTAGTGGTACATTGCTTGTACCTGGATTTGATGTGATTTTTATAGTTAGATGAGTCACAGGGCCAATTTTATTTGTTTACCCACACATGCCTCACAAAAAAGCACTGACTGGCAGAAAAGCATTAAGGTAGAGTAACACCAGATTAAAAAAAAAAACAGTGATTTCATTTTTTTTCTTTTAAAGGCTTTTCCAGTAACTAAACAGAATCTTTAAGTAGAAAAAAAATAATTATCTCTCATTTATGAGTAAGGCATTATGCACTATAGAGTACAAGTTGTGTGCCAAGTTAATGAAGTAATGCTAGCCAGAGCTTTGAGTATTTTGCAACTGTCTACAGCTGGGGCAGCTGTGTTGCAAATTATCTGTCTTTAACTCCAATCGCCCTGTTCATACCCAAATGCCTTTTACTTAGTTTTTCTCCGACCTGAAAAAGACAGTTGAATAAATCAGATACGTAACACATCACACATAAAATGCAGATATATTTTCATGTTTGCTGTAAGTGGAGAGTGAGGAAAATGATGCACTGCACTACCGGGAAAGGAATGGGCTATACAGATTGTATTTAGCAGATTCTTCACAGAGTATCCCTTACGCCAAACTCGAATTAAAATCGGGCACTCACTAGTCCCACTTTACTCACTGGCCTCATCCATCATCATAAATTATTTCTAACACATTCATTCGCTGGCCAGTAAGGAAAGGAAACTTGACTAATGCAGAGTAAGGCAGAGGGGTAGACCCTGCTCCATTGCCCACTACAGGGGACCAGCATCCCCAAGACAAGCGCAACATACCCAGTGCCAGCTGGGGGCCCCCTGTAAGGGGTCCCCATTGGCATACCACACTTCCACACGTACACTTACCTGCAACTTACTTGAGATGGGCTCCCTCCTCCAGTAGAGTCCCTGTGGTGTGGGTGGTAGTGAAGCTGGGGGTTGGCGTGGGCATCCTTGTACCCATTCCATAGTGTTTCCTCAATGAAAGAAGCCTATCAGCACATTATTGCCTGGTCTGACCAGGCGTTAAATAATGATGCTAATCGGGCTTAGTGCCATTATTTACCTCTGCCTCCTAGTTGCAAGTCGCTTCAGCGTCGGGAGTTAAATAAGGCGTTGGGGGGATAGTGTCATTTTTGGGAAGGGAACACCTATTTTGCATCTCATTGAAGCAAGGTGGGTTGTCACTTCCTGGAAATGGAGCTAACACCAAAATGTTTACCCTAGACGGGTCCAGCATCAAAATATACACTTGGAGTCACGTTAGTGCTGCATTAGCATCAAAATAAATGTCGCTAAGACAACGCTAACTTTCCCTAAATATGAGTCTGAATGTGCAAAAGGAAACACATTTTGCACTTCTTTGGTCACGGTGGTGAAACAAATTCCCTGGACAGGGAGGGGATTGATGAATGATGATGGGTGGGATACATATTTGCCTCGTTTAACAAATACAGAGAGTTAAGAGATTAGAACACAAATGAAAATACCCCCACTTTAATCCACAATTTTGATAACCATTAAACACAAATAAGCAAAGCGGTGAGCAGAATACCCCTCTCCAGAAGAGCTCCCTTGTTTATTCATCCATGCAATTATTCAATCATCCTGTCATTTTTCCTACAATATTCACCCATATCACTCTGGGCATTTTCTTGTTTCACAATGTTAGAAAAGCCAGGTAGTCAAGCGAACTAAAAACTTTGCGTTTTGGTGGGGTAGTGCTTAAGTCTATGATGATGAGGATGACTCAGAATCATTGAAATGCAATGAAGGAGTGGAATAAAAGTGGTCAATGGAAGACAAAAATAAAAAATCATGCAGGGAGAAAAGGAATTAAATGAAAATTGTATAGGGGTATTGGAAACAAGGAGACGAATAAATTGAAACCAGGACACAATTAAAAGTAGTATAATAGTGGGCAGAGGTAAAAGTTAGGGACATATTAATTATAATAAATAGTAGGACTTACTGGGATGAGCAAAGCCTCCAGCTTTGGCGCTAGTGGTCAGCACCTCTACAGCTTCTGATGGACTCACTTCTGTGGTACCCCTCTTCTTGCCCTTGGGTCTTGGGTGTAAGAAATAAAGAGGATAAAAAAATAGATTAGTGGTACAGTTAATCTCCACAAAATTAATATAGCAGGCAAACACAGTAACATTGTACTTATCTAAATCAGATCGCCTATGGTACTACTGTGATCGACTATCATTGAGTTGGCTATACTCCTAAAATCCCTAAAACTACAATTGAACCAATGCATTGCAATGAATGAACTTTGATTCCAATCTCATTTCTCAACCGTCTTGATGGACCAAATCAGTCTCCCTTTTTTGCAACGCAAAGATGCATACTAGTACTGCACATCACTGGGAAAGTACAAGCTACATAAAGAAAGCCACAGAGAACACTAACTCACTCATATTATTAATTCACTATGGTGACAGGAGGACACAGGAGTTTGCATTGCAATGGCTTCTCAAATAATCAGCCAAAGTGAGCTCAGATGAGTACAATGACGTAAAGCTGAGCCCCTGCGTAGTTCTAACTGGATCACGTAATAATATTTATAACATAAACTAAACATAACTTACCTTTGAGTGTGAGCAGCATGCTCTTTGGAAACAAAATTGTATTGTAAAACACAAATATAATTAACGCTCACTGAACCCCAGAATCTCTATGCTTAGCCAGTCAAGCAGATCCTGCTCGCTGTGCATCAGCTGCAGGGCCGTGCGCTGGACCTGGATGGTACACCAAACACACCTGAGAACCCTTCCCCCACACAGCCGATGCACCTGCAGGGGGTAACCACTGCCAGGCCTGCTGCGAGCATGGATGGGAGGTGGTGCTGCAGGTAGAAAACCAGTGCTGCTACCTCCAACTCACAAAAGATGGGCCAGGGCTACACCCCTCTGCGATGCAACCGCCCACAAAATAGACGGCTGCTGCTGTCTGTCCAGGGGAGCCTGGTGTGGAAGCTCCCCTGTTCGCCAGTGCCACCCTGCTCTGACATGGCTCCAGGTGATAGGGTGAAGAAAAGAAACAGGAGGAGAATGAAGGAAAAGAGAAATTAGAATAACTAATGAAGTAAAGGGAAAAATAAACAAAAATACAAAAAGCCACAAAAAGCACAAAAAAGGAAATATACTAAAAATACACAGACACAAAAAGACACACTAATGCAATAAGAAAAATGAGAGGAAGATTAATTAGGAGGGTGGAGGATTGAAAAGATTATTCTGGGATAAAAAACAGACCCAGCACCATAAACAGAGTAAAAAACAAGATGGCTGTGCCCATGCAAACCATGTGCTGCCACTTGGTTGTGATTTTCAATGCAAGAACATACTCCGCGTTGCGTTTGATGTCAAACGCAATGTGAATGGGCGTGACAGGAAACTTCGCTTGCCTGCGGAACTCCACATATGGTGGCAGAGTTTTTTATCACTCTGCCAGACCCAAGGCCAGAAAGGTAAACCACTGACCTGGTCAAACCTTGTTTCTGTAACCAAACCAAGCTCCATCTTTCAAATTGCCCCAGGTCCCAGCCTACTACAAACAGTTGACAGTGGTTATTGCAGAATGATTTTTGATGCTATTTTTATCCTAAAAATTCTTAGCTCCATTTCCCCTAATGGTGTAATTTGATTGAGTAACATTTACTCTATTTTTCTAAATTGGTTTGGGACTTTTATTATATTATGATACTGTACACATTGCCTTTAAGTTAGGTCTGGCTGTTCTGTACTATAGCCACCAGGGGGGTGAGCTCAAATGAGTTTTACCCTGACAAAGATTGCGGAGGTCACGTGGAGCTCCCGTCATGCTCCGTGAAAGAGTCTGTTTTTGGATTGGAGGCAAGAAGGCAGTCGGGTGAGCTGAAGCGATGCACAGCCAGGTCTATACGGTGTCTGCCCGGCAACGGGTGAGGAGGCGATGGTGGAGGCGGTCAGCTAAGCGAGCCAGAACAGTGCGACTAGTGCGAAGCTGAGCAAGGCATTACAGCACGCAGCATGATGGTGGTGGCAACGGGAGAGGAGGTGATGGTGGAGGCGGTCGACTAAGAGAGCCAAAAAATTGCGAAGCGGCACAAGGCATCACAGCACGCAGCATTACTGTGGCGGCAACAGGTGAGGAGGTGATTGTGGAAGCGGTCGATTAAGAGAGCCAGAATAATACAGGGAAGCGGCAGAACAGAGCGAAAACGCCGTAGCACAACGGCAGGAACAGATCTCCTTCCTCTTTCATAATGCTGCGGCTGCATAGCGGGCCAGCAGCTCAGTGGCAAGCTGGCTTCAAGCAGCGGGTAATGGTTAGTTGGAGGGTGCTCCGCCGAGACAAAGGCTGCAGAGGAGGTCATCCTACCACATGCGAGAGAGGGAGGAATAATTGTTTCTCATTTTTTCAAGAGAGGCACATTTTTAACTTACAAATGTACAACCCTGGTACGTCAGTTCTAAAGAATCAAACTTTTTCGTTCATCGAAGGGCATTGAAGATCACAGAGTAGTAATAAGATAATAACCCTGTAGCACCTTCAGTAAAATCACCAAAGGTTGCAGTAAGCAAAGAAAAAAAATATATATAACTAGTAGCACACATTGGTATATATTAGTCAAAAAATCCATAGGATACTAAAAGCTTGCAAACTTTCAAACTAACTGCATCATTGTTTGCCTCCAAGGGCTAAGGGAGCAAAGACAATCTCTAGTGAGGCGCAGCCAGCGTCAGATCGCAAATGTATAACTATGGTATATTGTTGCTAAGGCTCCCACTGCCTAAAGGGCATCAGAGAGTGAGCAAAGCACTATAGTGTTTTCAGTAAATCAGTGAGAGAACTCTAAAGAGATGCAACAAATGCTCAGTTCCGCCTCAGTTCCCCTCCCCTTTCAGTAGAAGATTGCACCTCATGACTCTGCATAGCGGCATTGAAACATCAAGTCAGCGTGTATCCGAAGATACCACAAGCTTGCACACTTCCTAACCAGCTGCACTATTGCCTCCCTCCAAGGGCCAAGGCTAAGGATCAAGGACCATATAGCTCCATGATGCTAAAACCCAATTGAAGATTTTATCTTAGAACAAGAGATTGTTAATCATAATACATGCTTTCAGCAATACTACAAAGAGAGTGAGCAAGTAGGTACATTTTTGGCGCACTCTATTTAAAAATGTGGGAATGCTTCTTTAATCAAATCCATTGTCGACGAGTCCCAGAGGTGTATTTTGGACCAGGCCAAGTAGATAGGAAAGGTGTTTCTAGCTCACTACACAAATATCTATACTCCCAAGTCAGCTACATGCGATGAGCTCATTAGCGAATATCTTGAACCAGTCTCTCCACCAACTCTTGACCAAGAGCTTTAATCTGCACTACTGAAGTCGGCCACTAAATCAGAGGTAGCAGAAGCCAATAGGAAACCTCCAAATGGCAAAGCTGCTGTGAAAGACGGTTTTCCAGAGGAGTTGTACAAAATTCTGTCTGAGCAGATTGCAGCGGTCCTAGCCGTACTCTTTAATGCAATACTTAATAGAGAAGAAGAACCTAGTTCACTTACCCGGGCAGTAAACGTTAGCTTCCTTCAGAAAGACAAGACTAGTGAAAAACCTGATTCTTATCGCCCTATTAGTCTTCTTAATAATGACTATAAGATACTTATGAAAATTTGGGTAGAACGCATTACAACCCCAGCCCAGGGTCTTATTCACCATGACCAGTGTGGGTTTACACAAGCCATGTGGGTTGAGAGACGGACCGGGGTCGGTCACTGGTACAGTATTCTTCTAGAAGAATTGCCAGCTAAAGCTCTCCCTTCTGCACTAAGAAAAATAGCAGCTGCTACAGCTTGTGTGATTGATCCCAGACATGGAAGCAATATAATAACTATTCCTCTAAAGCTTTAAGAGGTGCAAAATTTAAAAGAATGTCATTTTTCATATAGTGGATACTCTACTATACACCCGCGCAACTTAATAAGATGATTCCATCAATTTCAAACAATTGCTTCCAATGCCACTGTGAGGTTGGGAATTTGGCTTCATGTCTGTTATCTTTGCCCTCCTGTCATCAATTTTTGGTTCCATATTTTCCAATTGATTCGTTTGAAACTTCAGGTAGCGCTAACACCAGAACCGTTGGGACACTTTTTGGCATATCTAATCATCCTGAGCTGTCCAAATATGCAAAGCAATACTTCTTTATTGCAACACTGATTGTGAAATCCTTGATCTTGTACCAATGGAAGACCCCCCAACCTCCATCATATGATCTCTGGGAGAATAACATGAGATCAGTCCAAGCTAAAGAACTTCTGTATGCACAAAGAATATCATTCTATATGGGAAAATACTTCTTCATCTTCAGTTTGATCTAGAATTGAATCCTAATTCAATTTACAAGGAATTAAAACGTCTTCACAAACTACTAGATTATTATTACTATGTAAAAGAAGTGCATCAAACCTCAGGACAAAGTACTGCACTGTATGGGTCTTTATTAATATGTCGTAATTATGATTTGTAATTTTGATGTCTTAATGTGGCACCTGCTCGTATGTGCTTTATAAAAATATTTAAAAACAAGAAAAAGACAAGGATTGCGAGAAATTGGGTTTCTGGTTGAGGGGGATGAAATCATACTCAAGCAATTGCCATGCTGCTTGTCAGGATGAACCACAAGAATCACTAAATTAACATACGCCTATCCCTCTTGTAGCTTGGCAGTCAGGCTTAATGTATAGGCAATGTGTAAAGAAGGTATTCAGCACTCAAACAGCAATAAAGCAAAACCCCAACACAAGGAAAATCCCAGAACAATGTAGATAAATAGAGTAAAATTCATTAAATCATTTGACACCAAAACAACATTTCAAACACTTCAACTGGAGGTATGCAGTTTAAAATGTTTAGGTAAAATAGTGCCTAAAAGCACAAAGCATCCATTGGGGTTATCTTGTCCCAGCAGACCAGGTCAAAGTCACAAGTCAGGCTCATCATGATGGGGAGTGGGCTGGATACAGGCTTGAGTTCAGTCTGTTGTTAGAAGTGTCTGGTGTCCTAGTGTGACAAGGTGCAAAGCCTTTACATTGGCTTGTGTGATGCGGTCCTTAGATTGGGATGTCAAAAGACCAGTGTGAAACCTTTTCTGAGTGTGCTGGTTTAGTTCCTTTGAAGTACAAGTGTGGTAAGTGACAGATCCACCCCCCCCCCATCAAGTTATGGATGGAGCACATGCCAACAATTAGACCCTCTATTGTGATGCTGTCTGGGAGGTATACACAAAGGCCTACTGCCAACTACAATTTGCCATGTGACCCAGGGGCAGGTTGCAGGTACCAAATGGTTAGCACAAGAAAATTCCAACCTTCTGGAGTGGCAATTTCAGAAAAGTGACTTAAAATCCAACTTTACCATTAAATATGGCACTAGATTTGAATTCTTGGCATACCTACTAACTCCTAATCAAAATTATCTCTTATTAAATGCAATATGGTAACCCAGTGTTATCCAGTATGTGAGGTAGGCTTTGCAGTAGGTTTTAACTAGGACATGTAAAACTTAGAAAATACATGTTCAGATTTAAACATTGTATTTTTAAATACAATGCACGCTACCCTACTGGCTATGAGGGTCTACCCTAAGAGTAGTTTACATGCATTAAAAGGAACGGTTTAGACCTAGAAAAAGGTTTATGTTGCTGAGTCAAAATGGCAGTTAAAACTGCAAACACAGGCTGCAATTTCAGGCCTGACACAAGTTTAAAAGGCCACTTGAGTGTGTGGCACAATTAGTGCTGCATTCCCACTCTTAGCATTTATTTTACAGGCTCTAGGTACATGTACTACCACATTACTAGGTACTTAAAAGTAAATTAAATGTATCAATTGGGTGTAAGCCAATTTCATGTTCAAAGGAGAGAGTACAATTACTTTAGTACTGGTTAGCAGTGGTAAAGTGTGTGGAGTACTAAGGTTGAAAAAATCAAATTCAGCAATATTGGAGGAGATGGCAAACATTTGAAGGAAGACCACCCTAAGGCGGGCATGTCTAACACCCTCCTTAACAAATGCACCCAATTTCTCACAATAAATTAGGGGAGAAATGTAAGAAGGTTTATTGGAAAAAATTGCAAAAACATGTTTATGATAATCATTAATTAAAAGTAACTGTATGCATTTATTTCAAACAATATTACTGATTTTAAAAAAAAAATGTATTGCACCTAAAGACTTCCACATGCATGTTACTCAACAGCGTTTTGCGGTGTCTGAGTAGCATTATTGTAATATTACTAAATGTGCTACAACATGCAGTTGTGGATAGGCTTCATTTTTATTGGGAACTCCTCTTAATTTACCCTACACTTCTAAAAATAAACTAAGGGCATGATTGTGAGTTAGGCGATCCTAAAACCACCAGATTCGCAGTGGCAGTCTGACTGCCACAATCCTAGTGGTCTGACTGCCAGATTACGATCTTGGTGTTCGGACCGCCAGGAGACTGCTGCCACTGCCAAGATCAGGGATACCAATGGGTTGGCAGCAGTGAAAGTCGTTGTCAGTCATGGCGGTGCCTTGTTCAGCACCACAGTGCTGATTATGACTTTACTTTTTGCCAGCCTTTTCATGGTGCTGGTCCCCGCCATAAAAAAGGCTGATGGAAAGGCATAGGAAGGGCCACAAGGGGGACCTTGCACTGTCCACAACCATGTGGGCAGTGCAGGGGCCCCCCGACAGCACCCTCAAAATGTGCAATGTCTGCCATGGCTGACAGTACGCATTCCTAAGGTGCTGTGTGCAACAGCATTGGCTTTGGCTCCCCGAGGGAGCTGGGGCCAATGTCCCCACACTCTTTCCACTGTTCAGCTTGGCAGAAACATTGTAATATGATAGTGGGGAGACCACCAGCTTGACTGGTGTTTTGGAGTTTGGGCAGTCAGACTGACAAACTCATAATCAGGCCCAAAATCTTTCAAACGTACTGGACTTTTAAAACCAGGCCAAATTAAAACAAAATTCCATGTATAACTTTCTGTGACCTTTTCACTTCTTGAAACAAAAAAACATTTATTTCCAACTCATTAAAAGAGCATCTTGAAGATTATCTGTGTTTTAGCTTAACCCTCAGGTTTGTTAGAAATGTACCTGTTCAAAACAATTAGAATTGTATTCAAGGCAACTAGATTAGTTGAAGAATACAGAAATTAGTTAACTCTATGTCCCCAGGAACTGTACCAAAAAATAAATAGAGGCCATTTTTAACCAACACTTTACAGGGACTTTTTATATGTTGTTAATTGCAATAGATTTGCTAGCTTGTTATTTGGTATGATTATCATTTTTTAAATCTACGGGTATCATAATTGGTACTAAAAGAGATTGAAACTCTTCAAATGATGCTACTGAAAGCATCCCTCCTGAGAACATTAATTCATAAACTAAATATTGAATTTCATTAGGCTGTTCTGATATATACCTATCCTAATTGAGGATGTTGTTTCTGTTGTCTGACTTGCAAAACAGTGCTCAGTAATCCAGCTTTGTTAAGGGCAAGGCACCTAACTTTTTTTTAAATCTTCAAGTAGGATTCCAAGCCTCAGCAATCAGCAGGCAGTCACAGGAATCCACATCCTGGAATAGGATGAAGACAGCAAGACCAGATCCATTGTCACAATTTAATGTTAATTGCCTTTAGTGAGGACTTCTCTCTCTATGTAGAGTGCTGTGAGCCAACCCATTCACACCAGTTAATATAACGCACTATGGATAACAGGGTTGCTCCATGAATGTTTTGATACAATAAAGTTTATTTATCTCTCACATGCGTTACAGCAAGAAGACAATGAAATTTAAATTATAAGGTTGCATAACATCTCGAGAACAGGGCGTTGCGTCGGAGACATTGTTCTTCAGACATCTAAACAGAGCCACTTGCAGCTGTGTGTTTGACAAAAGATTAATAAAAATGAGTTATTTCATAAACACAGCCACCATTGCAACATTATTGGGAAAGTGACAGAGAGAAGCGCCATGATTTGCCATGGTTATGTCTGAATTTCAAGGAATTAACACTTTTGAACACAATTGGGAAATGTGCTTAAACTGATGATTCATCACTCATTGATTCATAGCCAAGATCGGCGGTACTCATAGAGCATTCATCATTCTAGTCCGTGGGAAGATTCGCCAAACATTCTCCACTTCTGTATCAAACTTTGTACTTTTTTTTAAAGAAAATAATTTTTCACGAAGTAGAGGTCTGCCTTCTGCAACAGGATTTGCAAAATATTGTAATTATCTAGAGCCCATCTACCAGTTCTTGTTTATACAAATAAGCCAAATGATTCATTAATATGGAATATTGTGCTTTAATTTAATAATCAATTGTTATGATTATTTTCAACATACTAAATCCATTACGTCCTTGCATATGGGTGACATATGCAAAACAAATTTGTTTATATGGCTGTATAAATCATTTCTTCTTGATATGTAGCAAATTTCTGTTTATCATAGCGATGATGAATTAGTGGAGGATCAGGAAATCTGATCTACTGGAACACCCCGCACAAGGGGGGGCACTAACGATTACGTTTGGAGATGGGAGTGTGTGGCTTTGCTCTCCAAAACTTGGTGAGGCCCCTTGGATCCCAATGCTGGGACCGTCTTGGAATAAAAGGAGCAAGGGCATGTGGCTTCCTTCCCTGAGCCTTAACAGCATTAGTAATGGGAGGCAGGTGCACGGAAATCCTCCCTGGGCCTTAATAGATCCTGGGGTACCCATACTCCGGAGCTGAATACTTAAAAAAAAGGGGAGAGGGCACACACCACCCTGCTGGATTCTGAATGGGCCCCTGAGACTCCATGAGGAGTAGTGCGGCCCCTGTCCTGGAGTCTGTAGACGCCCTGGGGCCATCCTCTGAGGCTGGCTCCATTACTGTGTCTTGAGCCGACCACCCCAGGGACACCTTAATTTTCATGCACACATTGGCGCAAGCAAGGAAACGTACGTCTACTGCTACCTGCCAGGAGTATTTTTAATGCTCCCACTGAGTGGGAGTAGACATGCCTTCCCTGTCCATACAAACATGATCCCCTTTCTGAATTTGATTCCTCCTCAGGTGTTGGGGTCCCGCTGGCCTGTTAAAACTTGGGGAGAGGGACGTATGCCCACTTCTCCTTATTTAAGAATTTAACCCCAGGATATGGTGTCCCTGGGTCCCATTAAGACTCAGGGAGCTGGCCCATGAGTCCCCTCCCCTTATTTTACATTACAGCCCCATCTGTACACAGTTTTCTCATCAATAATTTAAGTGCAGATTATGCAGTAATATTTTGTCATAGATGTTATGAGTGATATAATATGTAGGGTAATTTGCAATGCATGGCAAAGGGTTATAGTAACTTGAAATAACTATAACAAGTGAATTTCTGTGACTTGGTACATTACAAATGGTATGTTTTAACTGCATTTTTCACCTAACTATGACATCCCTTTAACCTTTCTTTTTTAAGTGACTTTTTTTTTATGTAAGGTAATATTTTATTATCATATGTAAAGCCAACCTGCTGCCTACAGCAAGACCCTGTAGCCAACCCTCTCCACAGACAGCCAATGCCAAAAATAGACTTCAGCAGTGTGTGTGTCCAGTGTGGAGTTGGCAGCAGGGTCTGCTAAAACTATTTTGGACCCTGAGGCCTTTTTAATGGGATGGGTGGCATGAGGCCCCCTACCCCAGCTACCTTGTGCCCCAGGGACCCCATCCCACACAGCCTTTGCTATTTATTGAGGGGTCTGGGCAATGGCTACCCTCTCCCTGAGCATTAAAAGCCCTTGGATGCCTTATCCCCAGGGTCTTTTTGTTTTTAAGTAAGGGGAGGGGGTACAAGGCCTCCTCCTTGAGTCAACAGTGTCCTGGTGACCCCATACCCCTGGGCCAAAACATATCTTTTTATGAGGAGGGGTTGCGCAGCACCCTCCTCAAGCCTATTAGAAGCCTTGTGGATCCCATCCTCTGGTGTTGTGATATATATTTAACTGTCGGTTTTAACTGACCTTTTCACCTAACTATAACGTCTCCTTAACCTTTGTTTTTTCAGTCAATTTCTAAGGATTTATTTAATGGAAAGTTATACTTTATTATAATACGTAAAGTCAACTCCCTGTCTGCAGCCAGGCCCTGTAGTTAACTCTTCGCAGACAGCCAACTCCATGTTGCATACATATTTTGGCCATGTGTATTGTGGGATTGGCCACAGGGCCTGGCCTGCAGCTACACCATGTGTCCAACTCCCAGCAGGCAACCCTTCCTACACCACACATGGACTTGGACAAAGCTTCCCTTCCCAAGCCACTTCAGATCCTAGGATCCCCAACCCAGTGGCCTTTTTTTAAGTGGCAGGGCCACACTACCACCTCTCTCTGATTAATTTCGGGCCCCTGAACTTCATCCCCCTGGGCCATTGCTTTTTTTTAAGGGGAGGGATACACAACCCCTCTCCCCGAGCCATTAAGTGCCTTTGAGAACCCATCACCCAGGGCCTTTTTTTGATTTTCTGAAGGGGAAATGGTGCCCAGCCCCCCTGCCTGAGCCAATATTGCTCTTGGGGACCCCATCCTCTGGTGCCAAAACATGCCTTTTATGGGGCATGAGGCCACCATCCCTGAGCCTGTGAGAGCCTCCATGGGCCCATCCACCAGGCCAGCAATGTTGATGCCCTCCCTCCCTGAGCCTTGAAAGGGGAAAGGGCCAATAAAGAAACAAAAGAGTGCTCACACTCAGTGGTATCATTTTTGAAGCTCCTGTTGAGTGCATGTTAAAATAAATGCAGACAGGGCCTTAATCTTCAATTAAAGGCCCAAGGGAGCCCACTTTTGCACTGCATTGTTTATTTAAGAGGAGGGGGCATGCGACCTGACCACCCCAAGGCATTGTAGGCCACAGCGAGTCCACCCATGGAGCTGCATTCAATAAGGGAAGGGCATGTGGCCCCCTCCCTGAGCCATCAAAGGACTCTCAGAGTCCACCCCAGGGGTGAAATTTGCATAAAAGGGGAGGGACCACAAGGACTTCTTGGCCCCACGGACTCCATCCACAGGCCTGATTTCATTAATAAAGGGGAGGGTGACATGCAGCCCTCCTTCATGAGCCATTATAGACTCTGGGGAGCCCACCCTGAGGGCAGAAATGCTCCAAAAGGGGTGGGGGCTTTGTGGTCCCCATCCCTGAGACTTAGGAAATCCTATCCCTCAGGGACGATATTTAAATTTTAAGGGGAGGTAGGCCCCATGGACCACAGCTCCTGGTGCATGCTCTAATGCTATGTATAGGGGAGCCCACCCACGGAACACAGCAGTTTCTCTGTCTACACTGGCTTGGGCAGGGAAACTTTACTTTTTTTCTGGCTTGGCAGGAGTATTTTTACATCTCCCACCATGAGAAAGGAAACACAAAGTCTGCTCCCAGTGGACGGGAGCTTAGAAAATTCTCACTCCTGCGGGGAGCATACTTTTGATCTGTTTCCCTGCCCATGCTGATGGTGGCAGGGAAACAAAGCAACAGGTTGTTACCACTCAAGTGAACAGTAGAAATAGCTGCTCCCAGTGGGTCGGAGAAATACTGGCTCCCTCACCATGTGGGGAACCAGCTGGGGCTGTGTATAGTTGGTGCCCTGGGTGGACAACAGGGCTCCAAATTTATTTGGATGGGATCCCAGGGCCAGAAATGGCTTGGAAAGGATGGCTGCACCTCCTCCCTTGTGATAAGAAACTGTCCTGACAGATGAGGTCTGCGGGGCTTTTTTAAGGCTTGAGAAAGGAGACAGAGTGCCCACTTTGTTCCCCCTAATTACACAGATGATGAGATCCCTACGGCCAAAATAATCTTCCAGTGTAGGAAAGCACCATCTTGCCTGGCATGTTAACCCCACGTTTACTTGTGTGTCAGTTTGTTTTTGCCTGTCTCACTGGGATCCTGCAAGCCAGGACTCCAGTGCTCATAGTTTGTGGCGTGAATGTGTTCCCTTTGTGGTGCCTAACTGTGTCACTGAGGCTCAGCTAGCCAGAACCTCAGTGCCTATGCTCTCTCAGTCTTTGAAACTGTCACTGCAGGCTAGTGACCATTTTTTCCAATCCTGAATGGCAAACTGGAACACCCTTATAATTCCCTAGTATATGGAACCTAGGTACCCAGGGTATTGAGGTTCTAGGAGATCCCTATGGGCTGCAGCATTTCTTTTGCCACCTATAGGGAGCTTGCACAATTCTTACACAGGACTGCCACTACAGCCTGAGTAAAATAATGTCCACGTTATTTCACAGCCATTTTACACTGCACTTAAGTAACTTATAAGTCACCTATTTGTCTAACTCTCACCTAGTCTCACCTAGTGAAGGTTAGGTGCAAAGTTACCCTAGGAGGCTGGCCTGGCTTATAGTGGGTACCTAGTGGTACTTACACCTTGTGCCAGGTCCAGTTATCCCTTATTAGTAGATTAGAGGTGTTCTAGCAGCTTAGGCTGATAGAGGTAGCTATAAAAGAGCAGCTTAGGCTGAACTATGAGACATGCAAAGCTCCTACTATACCACTTATATCACTTAGCACTATATCATAAGAAAACACAATACTCAGAGTTACTAAAAATAAAGGTACTTTATTTTAGTGACAATATGCCAAAAGTATCTCAGAGGATATACTCCCTTAGGAGGTAAGTAAAATACACAAGGTATACCCACAAACCAAAATCAGGTAAGTAAACAGTTAGAAACAAAGTACAAACACTGTAGAACACAATAGAATGCAATAGGAGACAATAGGCCTAGGGGCAACACAAACCATATACTCCAAAAGTGGAATGCGAACCACGAATGGACCCCAGGCCTAGTGTAGTGTGTAGAGGGTCTCTGGGAGTGATAGAAAACACTAAGGGTGTCCAAGATACTCCCCGCGAGACACTGAAAAGTAGGAGTAAAGTTACCCTACTACCCCAGAAAGACAGTATAGTCGAGATAGGGGATTCTGCAAAGACAACAACTGACTGCAAAGCACTGAAGATGGATTCCTGGACATGAGGACCTGCAAAGGAAGGGGACCAAGTCCAAGAGCCACGCAAGTGTCCGGGGGGGCAGGAGCCAACTAAACCCCAGATGAAGGTGCAAAAGGGGCTGCCTCCAGGTGGAAGAAGCTGAAGATTCTGCAACAACGGAAGGTGCCAGGAACTTCTCCTTTGGTCACAAGATGTCCCACGGCGTGCTGGAGGATGCAGAGTTCTTTCCACGCAGAAAGACCGCAAACAAGCATTGCTAGCTGTAAGAGTCGCAGTTGATGAATGTGGGTGCTGCCAGGGCCCCGGAAGGACCAGGAGTTCTCCCCTTTGTGGAAGAGACAGAGGGGACATTCAGCCATATGGAGAGCCCACGCAGAAGCAGGCAGCACCCGCAGAAGTACCTGAACAGGCATTCAGAAGATCTGAACATGACAGTCGACTCAGCACAACAAAAGAGGTTCCTACGAAGTCGGAGTCCAACTCAGCGAGTTGGGCAATGCAGGACGGAGTGCTTTGGACCTGGGCTAGGCTCTGCACAAAGGAAGTCTTGCAAAAGAGCACAGAAGCTCGAGCAGTTGCAGTTCACGCAGTACACAGGATTACTGTCTGACGTGGGGAGTCAAGGACTTACCTCCACCAAATTTGGACAGAATGGCCACTGGACTGTCTGGGACACTTGGACCCAGCTCCTGTGTTCCAGGGACCACGCTCGTCAGGATGACAGGGGACACAGAGGACAGGTGATGCAGAGGTTTGGTGCCTGCGTTGACAGGGGGAAGATTCCGTCGACCCACAGGAGATTTCTTCTTGGCTTCCAGTGCAGGTTGAAGGCAGACAGCCCTCAGAGCATGCACCACCAGGAAACAGTCGAGAAAGCCGGCAGGATGAGGTGCTAGAATGTTGCTGGTAGTCTTCTTGCTACTTTGTTGCAGTTTTGCAGGTGTCCTGGAGCAGTCAGAGGTTGATCCTTGGCAGAAGTCGAAGAGGGAAGTGCAGAGGAACTCTGGTGAGCTCTTGCATTTGTTATCTGATGAAAAACCCACAGGAGAGACCCTAAATAGCCCTCAGAGGAGGATTGGCTACAGAGAAAGGTAAGCACCTATCAGGAGGGGTCTCTGACGTCATGTGCTGGAACTGGCCACTCAGAGGTCTCCATTGTGCCCTCTCACCTCTGCATTCAAGATGGCAAGGGTCTGGGACACACTGGAGGAGCTCTGGGCTCCTCCCCTTCTGAGGTGCTGGTCAGGGGAGTGGTCACTCCCCTTTCCTTTGTCCAGTTTCGCGCCAGAGCAGGGCTGGGGGGATCCCTGAACCATTGTAGACTGGCTTATGCAAGGAGGGCACCATCTGTGCCCTTTAGAGCATTTCCAGAAGCCAGGAGAGGCTACTCCTTTCAGGCCCTTAACACCTATTTCCAAAGGGAGAGGGTGTAACACCCTCTCTCAGAGGAAATCCTTTAATCTGCCTTCCTGGGACTTGGCTGCCCAGGGGGGGCAGAAACCTGTCTGAGGGTTGGCAGCAGCGGTAGCTGCAGAGAAAACCCCAGAGAGTTAGTTTGGCAGTGCCTGGGCTCTATACTGGAGCCCCGGTGATGCATGGAATTTTCTCCCCAAAACCAGAATGGTATTGGGGTGACAATTCCATGATCCTAGACATGTTACATGGCCATGTTCGGAGTTACCATTGTGACACTACATATAGGTATTGACCTATATGTAGTGCACAAGTGTAATGGTGTCCCCGCACTCACAAACATAACAAAATGTTATGGCACACATTTAAATCACAAGAAAACAAATGCATACGATATCAAAATAACTTATAGTGAAACCAGTTAAATTCCATGAAGTGTCCTTTTTTATGTTTTGACAAAACTTTATTCCAGATGCATTTAAGCGATACAAATTATGTGTTTTCGTCTGCAATTTCTAAATGAGGTACAATCCTATTTCAAAAATAATCTATAATTAATTTTTTTCAACTATGATGCTCACCTATCCCCGAATATCGCTCCTCTTCTCAAACCCGATATGATGTATCACTCGTATCTATGCCAGCGTTTCCTACAATGTGTCCCATTGAAAAACCATATATAAGTAGTCTTGAAAAAAGTAATCATCAAAAGAACAGAGGACCTAGTGTTCCATTCTATATCCCACCTGTATATTAACAAATCGGATTTCTCTCGTAGCCAAAAACCAGTTGACGGCGAGTACGCCATTGGACTGCTATCGAAACAGAAGCACTCCCTCTACGTCATATTTAAAAGCCGCGGTCTTATAGTAATCATCGAAGAAGGACTAAGGGCTTTGTGCGTCCGTGTAAGACAATAGGGAAATAGAAGACAGACTCTTCCCGTTCAGTATAAATTCCTTTAACCCACAATTCATGAATTACGCCACTCCCGTATTTGATGTAAAACACATATGTTGATAGATTGTGTCATGTAGAAAAATATTTAAGCGGAAATCATGCTGATGGCAAATTATATATGACTTATGTGTCAACTAAATAAGGTCCAAATATAAAATAATTATAAACTACCAGTCCAGTTTATATCACAATATTATATTGCCCGATCCAAAATGACTCCCGAACAAATTACTTACCAATCCAGTATTACAATATAATCTATTGTGTTCAATAGAAGCTCTACATATTTACAGTTAGACCCTGACATCTCTCATGGTGTTATAAACTAGATGATCCTAATTTTAGATACCTAAGAAGCTGAATTCTAAGCTAGAAGTTCCCCAATACTGCACGGTAAAGTAATCACCCTAATGCAAAGTCATAAAAGGCTGTTAACAATTATAATAATCTTATACTTAAAACAGAATTAACTCCTATTAACACCAAGCAAACAAAAAGTTCCATCTCTATATCCAGATTCCAAACTTTGCGTTATTGATTCATATTGATAGTCCCCATATCAATTACCGGCTTAATTACTTCCATTCAAATTTTGCCAACTTGTAACCAGTGTCTCCTAATTTACTACTGATCGCCAAGAAAATATTCCATCTCATAGTCTGTATTAAGACCCCGCTCCACGGCTCCTAATCGTATAATCCATATAGATTCCCTTCTCCTTAAAGCCAGTTCCCTATTACCACCTCGTGGATTTAATTCACAATAATCAAAGCCAAAGAACCTAAATTCTTTGTGAATTCCCTGTGCATCACATACCTTCATATGAGAGGCTATAGGATACCGTTCATCTTCCTGCCTAATCGCTCTCCAGTGTTCAGATATTCTCACTTTAAGGGGGCGTATCGTACTACCCACATAGATTTTCTCGCATTTGCAAACAAGCATATATACCACAAACTTTGTGTTACAATCTATACGTGATTTTATATCAAATTTAATACCACCTATACCATAGAAATCTTTCTTAGCCTGCCATGCTCATTTACACATTGCACATGAACCACATTTATAAAAGCCCAGGTTATGTGCACTGAGCCAATTTGGTTTGCTTGTGTCAGGCAAGTAACTCGGACTGAGAATATTGCTGAGGGTATTTCCTCTCCTATAGGACACCTCCAGTTTATTGCCAATGTATCTCTACAGTATCATATCCTGAGTGAGTATAGACCAATGTTTCCTCATAATTCTCAGCAGTCTCTGTGAATTCTCTGTATAATGCAAAATAATCCTTAACTTCTGGTTACTACTTTTCTTTTCCCTATTATCTTTACGTGCATTGGGCAACAGTGTCTGTGAACGAGACATCTTCGAAACCTTGTATAGAGACTTACGTATAACTGCCTCTGGGTAACCTCTAACTGCAAATCTATGTCCCATATCCTCCATAACCTTACGAAAATCACAATTTCTACTACAATTTCTTCTTGCTCTAACCACTTCCCCTATTGGTATGGCCTCTATCTGATGTTTAGGATGGCCACTCGTTGCATGCAATAAAGTGTTACAAGAGGTTGGCTTACGATACAACCTATTCTCTATTCTATTGTTTTCTACAAACAGTTCAACATCTAAGAATTCAATACAAGTCATACTATGTTTGTATGTAAATTTGATATTTACATCATTCTTATTAAGATGGTTACAAAAACTCTCTAATGTTTCCACATCTCCTGTCCATAGCATAAAACAATCATCAATGTATCGCCCCCAATATAAGATATGTGTATGCCAACTTGCTGCTCCTGGGCCCCACACCCAATTTTCCTCAAACCACCCCATAAACAAATTTGCATATGAGGGGGAAAATCTTGAGCCCATTGCCACTCCCTGTTTTTGTTTTTACCAATCTTTCCTGAAAAGAAAATAGTTGTTATTCAATATATGATCAATCATATCTAATATCATATGTGTGTGTTCCAACAGACTCACTGATCTTCTATTCAGAATATATTCAATTGCTTTCATTCCACATTTGTGTTGTATACTGGTATATAGTGCTACCGCATCCAAAGTTACCATGATCATACCTGGTTCCCACTGGATATCTGATAACAAACTCAATATGTGTTTAGTGTCTTTGATATATGAGGGTAAATTGCACACAAGTGGTTGCTAGAATATATCCACAAATTCCGACAGTCTCTCCGTGGGACCCCCCGTACCCGAAACTATTGGTCTCCCTGGTGGAAATTTCGACTGTTTGTGTATCTTAGGCAACGTATAAAGGCATGGGAATTTGGGACAATACACCTGTAAATATAGGTATTCATCCTCATCAAGTAAACCTCTATCCCACCAACTCTTTAATAATCTGTTAATTTTCCCTGTTAATGTTAATATCGGGTTATATGAAAGCTTTTCATAACAGTTGGTGTCACACCATTGTGTGTAAATCTGATGCTCATAGTCTACACGGTTCATGACTACCCTATTCCCCCCCTTATCTGTTCTTTTAATAATTAGATCAGCATCAGATTTAAGAGTCTTCAATGCAATATACTCCTCATACTTCAAATTAGGTTTTCTCAATTGTTTCTTCTTTATGTCCTCTTTGTCCATGTCACGCCAAACTAATTTGGAAAATGTCTCAATATTATTATCCATGGCCGATCTTGGCATCCAGGTGGATCTACGTCTTAATCCACTCGTAACATGTATATCAGAAGGTACATTTAAATCTTGTAATACCGTAGATGTTGTAATTGGGTATTCTTCATAATCCGTAATTGTCATCAATGCTACAGTATCATGTATATCCTGTATAGACAATTCGCTCTGTACCCGTTTGGCTTGTGGGGCTGACTCTACGTCTGTTATACGTGTGTGAAAATATCTTTTCAATTTTAACTTTCTAATATACTTGTATAGATTTATCTTAGATTTACATGAATCTCCCACAGATTTTGGGCAAAATCCCAATCCTTTATTCAAAAGTAATAACATATCAGAAGATAATTCTTTATCAGACAAATTGACCACATTATTTTCAATTTACTTCTTTTTGTCCTGTGATCTCGTCTTCATGCCCAGGTATGTATCGTCTCTTCCCTCCTCTTTTCCCTCTTCTTGTCTTCCTACCCAGTTTCTTTTTTTATTTAATTCCCAGTTGCTCCTGAGTGTGAGTATAGAGCTGCCAACTCACAATACTAACAGTAAGAAAGAAAGAGGGTGAGGCATAGAATGAGTGATAGGCGCTTCTACTCACAAAATAAACTTCCCCTATTTATTTAATATACAAACGGTGCCTAAAACTAGGGTTTCACCCCCCAAAAAACCCACATGATAACTCAAAAAGTTATCCAAACATAACAAAATGTAATGGCACACATTTAAATCACAAGAAAACAATATATTAGAGAGTAATGGCTCACATTAGATATTTAAATTTTAATACATAACAAAAAGTCTTTAAATCAAAATCTACCATCATATCTAATGCAGCACAAAAATAATAGTAAAGCAATGTCGGTTCCTTGCACCTAATTCTATCTTAAATCTATTCTCTAAATTGATATCCAACTCGATTGTTCAATTCACAATGATATAATTAGTCCAATTGTCCCATTCAAATAAACATCGACTCCAAATTTGTTTGTATGTCATCAAATACACAATACTATAATTAGTCCAATTGTCCCATTCGTGTAACCATCAACTTCACAATTGCTTGTAAATCGTCCCAAAAATTTGCTTGTAAATCTTCAACACGTGTTTCATCCGGGGGAGTACCCCTGGGATTTCCTCAGGACTTTCTTGTCATTAATCCCTAAAGACAGTATTATCAAGTATTATAAAAGAATTGCAATTTAACTATGTCCATTACCAAATTTGATAAAGTTTTGTGATTACCAAGTAACCAAGTGAGAACCATGCATTTTCCTATAACTTCACGAAACCTTAAGTGACAAGTGTATTTAATAAAATGATGATCACCTATGTATATGAACTTTATGTTCATTCCCAATAAACAGTCCAGTTACAGCATATACGTACAGCCATCTCGTAAGTCACAGTGACATATGTTAGAGAAAGTATATACCTTACTCCTCATTAACTAAAAGGGAAATCTCCCTGTGCTACCTTAAATCCCCTTTGAATTGAAATAAAATTCTTAATTTCGCAAGATTTTGACTTACTGTTTTTCTAGTACTGTCAAAGTACCTCTAGTTTTTCTAAAATGAAATCTGATTTAATAAAGTGTGTTAAAATATATCTCACTGTTTCCTTATTTTAAATTATTCACATGAGACACATTGTAATGTTAGTTTAAATTCAGACCTCGAGAGGCTTACCGTTTTATGGTTCCCTCCATCTAATTATAAATCATCTCTCCAGTTTTGTGCACCGTGGTAATATATTTGTATAAAGTCAAAATAATTTTGAAATTGGAGCGCCAGTCACTCACTACTGCACCCTCTTTTTGATTGCACAAGAAAACAAATGCATACAATATCAAAATAACTTATAGTGAAACCAGTTAAAGTCCATAAAGCGTCCTTTCTTATATTTTGACAAAAGTTGATTCCAGATGCATTTAAGCGATCCAAATTATGTGTTTTCTGCTGCAATTTCCAAATGAGGTATAATCCTATTTCAAAAATAATATATAATCTAAATTTCTAGAACAGTCTCAAATTGCACTTAATGTTCAAAGCAAATTCACGTTGGCAATTTCCAAAAGCAATGTTTCAAAATTTCAACTTGCTTGTCCGTCAACACGTGTTTCATCTGGGGAGTGCCCCAGGACTGCTTCAGGACCTCCTAGAACAGTATTTTCATGAATAACATATTAGTATACAATCCATATAATGCATTTCTGATCCCACCCTTAGTGGTGAACGTATATATCCATGCTATTGAAGTGGAATCCGTGCACAAATTAATTTATTGTACATCTATAACGTTTAGTGATATCCTGTATTTTGATAGTCTTATTAAACAGAAAATAAAGTGCCAAATGTAAAACATCGAAATATCCACCACAAAGGTGCAATAGACCTATTGTAAACCTGCATACCACCTCCAATCCAAGCCATACATGTACAGCTAAATATATAACATACACTATGTACCTTATTATTTAAATAATGGTTTCTGATCCATTTTTTGGAAGCTCAAACATATGTCCATAAGTCTGAGAGAAATACAAAATAAATTAATAGATGTTTATTTAGTCCTTTGTAACCAAGTATATCGCATACTCATCCAGAGATATGTCCACTATAATTAATTTTTTTCAACTATGATGCTCACCTATCCCGAATATCCCTCCTCTTCTCAAGCCCGATATGATGTATCACTCATATCTATGCCAGCGTTTCCTACAATGTGTCCCATTGAAAAACCATATATAAGTAGTCTTGAAAAAAGTAATCATCAAAAGAACAGAGGACCTAGTGTTCCATTCTATATCCCACCTGTATATTAACTAAACGGATTTCTCTCGTGGCCAAAAACCAGTTGACGGCGAGTACGCCATTGGACTGCTATCGAAACAGAAGCACTCCCTCTACGTCATATTTAAAAGCCGCAGTCTTATAGTAATCATCGAAGAAGGACTAAGGGTTTTGTGCGTCCGTGTAAGACAATAGGGAAATAGAAGACAGACTCTTCCCGTTCAGTACAAATGCCTTTAACCCACAATTCATGAATTACGCCAATCCCGTACTTGATGTAAAACACATATGTTGATAGATTGTGTCATGTAGAAAAATATTTAAGCGGAAATCGTGCTGATGGCAAATTATATATGACTTATGTGTCAACTAAATAAGGTCGAAATATAAAATAATTATAAACTACCAGTCCAGTTTATATCACAATATTATATTGCGCGATCCAAAAGGACTTGCGAACAAATTACTTACCAATCCAGTATTACAATATAATCTATTGTGTTCAATAGAAGCTCTACATATTTACAGTTAGACCCTGACATCTCTCATAGTGTAATAAACTAGATGATCCTAATTTTAGATACCTAAGAAGCTGAATTCTAAGCTAGAAGTTCCCCAATACTGCACGGGAAAGTAATCATCCTAATGCAAAGTCATAAAAGGCTGTTACCAATTTTAATAATCTTATACTTAAAACAGAATTAACTCCTATTAACACCAAGAAAACAAAAAGCTCCAACTCTATATCCAGATTCCAAACTTTGCGTTATTGCTTCATATTGATAGTCCCCATATCAATTACCGGCTTAATTTCTTCCATTCATATTTTGCCAGCTTGTAACCAGTGTCTCCTAATTTACTACTGATCGCCAGGAAAATATTCCATCTCATAGTTTGTATTAAGACCCTGCTCCACAGCTCCTAATCGTATAATCCATATAGATTCCCTTCTCCTAAGAGCCAGTTCCCTATTACCACCTCGTGGATTTAATTCACAATTATCAAAGCCAAAGAACCTAAATTCTTTGTGAATTCCCTGTGCATCACATACCTTCATATGAGAGGCTATAGGATACCGTTCATCTTCCTGCCTAATCGCTCTCCAATGTTCAGTTATTCTCACTTTAAAGGGGCGTATCGTACTACCCACATAGATTTTATCGCATTTGCAAACAAGCATATATACCACAAACTTTGTGTTACAATCTATACGTGATTTTATATCAAATTTAATACCACATATACCATAGAAATCTTTCTTAGCCTGCCATGCCCATTTACACATTGCACATGAACCACATTTATAAAAGCCCAGGTTATGAACACTGAGCCAATTTGGTTTGCAGTTACCATTGTGACGCTACACATAGGTATTGACCTATATGTAGTTCACACGTGTAAAGGTGTCCCCGCACTCACAAAGTCTGGGGCAATTGCCCTGAACAATGTGGGAACACCTTGGCTAGTGCCATGGTGCCATCACACTAAGTAACTTTGCACCTAACCTTCACTAAGTGGGGGTTAGACATATAGGTAACTTATAAGTTACTTAAGTGCAGTGTTAAATGGCTGTGAAATGACTTGGATGTTATTTCACTCAGGCAGTCCTGTTTAAGCATTGTCTGAGCTCCCTATGGGTGGCAAAAGAAATGCTGCAGCCCATAGGTATCTCCTGGAACCCCAATACCCTGGGTACCTAGGTACCATATACTAGGGAATTATAAGAGTGTTCCAGTGTGCCAATCAGAATTGGAAACATTTGTCACTAGCCTGTAGTGACTATCTTTAAAGCAGAGAGAGCATAAACAATGAGGTTCTGGTTAGCAGAGCCTCAGTGATATAGTTAGGCACCACAAAGGGAACACATACAGGCCACAAACTATAAGCACCGGGGTCCTGGCTAGCAGGATCCCTGTGACACATATCAAACACTCTGACAACATATTGTTTCCACTATGGGCACTGGAGTCCTGGCTAGCAGGATCCCAGTGACACAGTAAAAACACCCTGACATACTCACAAACAGGCCAAAAGTGGGGGTAACAAAGCTAGAAAGAGGCTACCTTCCTACACAACCCCCCCCCCCAAACGAAGGACCATAAGGCTTACCTTGGCCAGTTCAGTCTTTATTGTCTAAGTGGTGATAATTGGAGAGTAGCTCTGCAATAGATTGGCTACTCCCTTTATCATCCACTATATGTTTACTTCCCTGTGGGGATGTAAACCACCCTGTTTCATGTTTTTTAGCTAGCCAACAATGTGAAGTTATATTCTCAGAGTTCCTTTTAGTATATTTAAGTTTAGAGCAGCGGGAATTGTCCAATGGACCTATATCAAGTGATGAGAATGCCAGACAGGGATGCTGTCTCAGTAAAGCAATAGCTGGGCAAAAACGTTGTTCATATGGCTGTAAGAGAGAATAGGGTTGCTGTTTCTCTTGAGTTGGAGCAGGTCAGGGATGCTGTCCTATGAGCTCTACACTAGGGCAGGGCTGCTGTCCTAAGTGTTGTGAGGCAGTGCAGGGTTGCTGGACTAAAGTTCCTCTGGGAGGGTTGGAGGGATGCTCCATGTTAACTAAAATGGTGCACTTTTTCTCACAAATATTAGTTATCCCAAAGAGAGGTACTTACACCTCAAGGAGTACAGCTGTGCCAGCTGATAGTTCCCTTGGTACATGTGCCACCCCAGGAGCGGTTTCTCCCACCACAGGAATGGTATCCTGAATGGCAGGGTGAGTAGGGAATACTTTGATGCCCTTTTCACCTGTTGTTGGAGAAGGATCCTGATTTTTCAGGCCTATTTCTCTCCTTTGCTTTTTCATTGCAGCTGAAATGAGAGGAAGCAATTCCTCAGGGATACCCAGCATGGCTGCATGGGTATTAAACTCTACCTCAGCCCAACCTGAGGTCTCTAGGTCATTACCTAAGAGACAGTCCACAGGTAAGCTAGGTGATACTACCACCTGCTTAGGGCCAGTAACTCCACCCCAACTAAACTGAATTATAGCTAAGGGCAGGAACTTAGTGGACTTATGGACTGACTACCCCAGTTTCTATGATGGACTCATAAGTGAACCCAACTACGCCTTTATTTTGACTGTTGCCAGCAGTCCCACCACTATTACCACTACTACTAGGGGCACTGATGGGGAGGATTCTTCCAAGGACCAGTCAGCTAACAGGCCATCTAGTAACACTGGTCGTGGGAGGGGATCACACTTTAGTAGGGCACCTTTAACTCCTAAAGATCAGGTTACTAGGGTCCAGCCAGTTAGGGACAGGTCCAACTCTGCCAATTCCCACATTTCATCTGTGTCTCACAATTCCCAAGCCTCCCACCCTCAGGATAACTTAATGGAAAGGGAACTCAGAAAGCTGAGGTTAGAAGAGACCAGGCTGAAGCTTAAACAGCAGCAGCTGGCCTTAGACAGGGAATCTCTGGATGTTAAAAGGGAAAGGCAGAGGTTGGGGTTAGTTCCCCATGGTGGCAGCAGCAGTGTTTTTGATAGCAATCTTGTTAGAGAGCAAGATACCAGAAACCTGCATAAGATAGTCCCCCCTTACAAGGAGGGGGATGACATTAACACGTGGTTTGCTGCACTTGAAAGGGCCTGTATGGTACAGTTGGTCCCTCAAAGGCAGTGGGCTGCTATCTTGTAGCTATCTTTCACTGGTAAGGGAAGGGATAGGCTCCTTACTGTCAGAGAAAGTGATGCTAATAACTACAAAGATTTGAAGGATGCACTCTTGGATGGATTTGGCTTAACCACTGAACAATAAAGGATTAAGTTCAGAGACAAAAGAAAAGAGTCCTCTCAAGACTGGACAGACTTTGTAGACTGTTCAGTGAAGGCCTTGGAGGGTTGGTTACATGTCAGTAAGGTGACTGACTATAAAAGCCTGTATAATATAATCCTAAGAGAGCATATTTTGAACAATTGTGTGTCTGATTTGTTGCACCATTACTTGGTAGACTCAGATCTAACCTCTCCCCAAGAATTGGGAAAGAAGATAGACAAATGTGTCAGAACAAGAGTGAAAAGAAAAGTTCATACAGGGGGTGACAAGGATGGCAGGAAGAAACATGGTTTGAAATCTCAGGATAAGCATGGGGATAAAGGTAAAACTAAAGATCCTTCTTCAACTCCTAAACACTCTTCAGGGGGTGGGGATACAGCACCTTCTTCCTCTTCTTCACAACCCACACACATTAAAAAGCCTTGATGCTATGTCAGTAAAAATAAAGGCCATAGGCCAGGGGATAAGTCCTGCCCAGGTAAACCCCCTGAGCCTACCACCACTAATACATGAAACTCTAGTGCCCCTAGCAGTAGTGGTAATAGTAGTGGGACTTCTGACAAACAAGGGTGTAGGTGGGTTCACTTTTGGGTCCATCATGGAAACTGGGGTAGTCAGTCCCAAGACAGTTTCTGTCACACCTAGTGGCATTGGCCTTGATACACTGGCTGCATGTCCCCTTACAATGGATAAGTAAAGGCAGACAGTTTCCATAAATTGCATTGAGGCTCAGGCCTACAGGGACACAGGTGCCAGTATCACTTTGGTGACTGAAAACCTAGAGTCTCCTGCACAACACATCATTGGGCAACAGTACAAGATTATTGATGTCCATAACTCCAACTCCACTAAGTTCCTCCCCTTAGCTATAATTCAGTTTAGTTGGGTTGGAGTTACTGGCCCTAAACAGGTAGTAGTGATAACGAGTCCTTTAATGTTAACTTATACACATTAGGACTTGTTTTAGGCCAATGAATCTTGTGACCAAGTGGTGAGACACCGTAGGGCGAGATAACTGATCAAAATGTCAAGCAATATATCAATAATGTCATCAACATTCACCACCACAATGCACTTTACCTTGGTTATAGACATTAATCAAATTGTTGACGCAACCATGACCTTTCAGCCATGAATAACCATACATTTTGATAGAATTTTATGAATTTTATTCCCTATTGATTACAATCTACTAGCTGAAGTGTCAATCTCAAAACCAAGAAGCATAAGATCATAGTCACAATATGGCAACTGTGATAAGATTTCATTAATGCAAGAAACACAAACATAAGAACATAGCACGGCATGAACATAGATCAGAATACAATGAATATCACGTAAGTCTCAGTTCAGCATAGCGCAATGTCAGTCTTTGTCTATTTGCGTCAGTCAGAGTGATCACCTGTCCTAACCACTAATTAGCATCAGCATGTTGGGCTTCATGCAAAATAATTTAGAACACCAATTTAGAAAACATCTAGCTATGGTCCCTATCAAAATTGAGCAGTTGGTACCTTGAAAGGAAAAGCAAACAGACAAATTACAAATTGCATTGTCATAATTACCCTCCAAGGATTAGGTCAGCACACAGGATCAGTCTTCGTCTTCAGGTCATCAGACAATCGCCATCAGTCTTACTTTGTCTAAAGGACAGGGGACACTTCCCTCATAAGGAGGAGAAGCGTAAAGGACAGTCTATGGGTGAGGATGGTTTATTAAGTCTCAAAGTCTCCAAACAGAGTGACAGAGTTTCTGGATAAAATCAACAGCATTCCCTTCCTAGTTCTAACAACCCTTCTGTGACATGGGTTTTTATCCCTTTTTCGTAATACCTTCCCCCAAAATTCTATTGGACATTTACTATACCCGACTATCTTTAACCTATCAAATTAAGCATTAGGTAATTCCAATTGTCACCCCATGATAATCCATAACATTTTGAATAGTCTTCATAATTGACGCCTTCGGAGTTGGCACATCCGGGTTTACTTCACCATTTGGCACGTCTTCTCGGGTCATGAGTTTCCTTTGTCCATGGTTAAACGTCCTTGTACATTACATTAATCTACTTTTGTTTCAACTTTGTATTTGAATTCATTCTAAACAACGAGCATGCGGGTGAGAACAGAATCTGGGTTGATACATGAAATGAAGAAAAGGAACAAATGCAGGGTCATGGCCCTTTACGAGTCAGCATACTGAAAAACAGAGAAAAATGCTTTAATATGAGAGCTAGGCAGCTAAATCTACAACTCACACTAACTTAAGGCCTATGAAATTTTTAATACAAATGCGATATCGTAAATGTTAATATAAACCATAGCATGAACAGTTTTACTCATCATTATTAGTTCACATATATATATTGGTGGCCATACACATTATAGTCGTAATTCAGATGCGTGCAAAACACTAATTATTGTCATTTTCTATGCAGCATCATTAAGCATTGATATAAGCATTTCACTTTTAGTATATGTAATATTTAAACTATGCTCTCCCAGTCCCTCCTCTGATGACGCTCGTCATCACACCAACTGTTCCCTTTGAACTTTCACTTTTAATTTTTCACCTTGCGCATAATGCGCATTTCAACATCTTGCCCTTTATGTGAACTTTCCCAAATTTAATTGAACATTTTCTCTCTTTCACTTTCTTCGTTTCTTCTGGTTCTTTTAGTCCAATTTTTCTTGATTTTGCCATTAATTTTGCATGCCCCCCACAATCCTAATAGACAGGCCAAAACAATGAATAGACCCATTAGTATTTTTGCAAGCACCCCATTCCAAATATTGGTAAACCAGCTCCCAACTCTGGCAATTCCTTTTCCAAACTTTTCCCAGACACCAAGGGGGTCATTCTGACCCTGGCGGTGCAAGACCGCCAGGGCCACGAATGACGGAAGCACCGCCAACAGGCTGGCGGTGCTTCCAAGCCCATTCTGACCGCGGCGGTAAAGCCGCAGTCAGAAAACCGGGGCCGCCGGTTTCCCGCTGTTTTTGCCCCGGCTGGGCGAATCCGCCAGGGCAGCGCTGCAAGCAGCGCTGCCCTGGGGATTCTGACCACCTTACCGCCAGCCTGTTTCTGGCGGTTTTCACTGCCAGGAAGAGGCTGGCGGTAAGGGGTGTCCTGGGGCCCCTGGGGGCCCCTGCACTGCCCATGCCACTGGCATGGTCAGTGCAGGGGCCCCCTAACAGGGCCCCATGAAGCTTTTCACTGTCTGCCTAGCAGACAGTGAAAAGCGCGACGGGTGCAACTGCACCCGTCGCACCGCCGCAACACCGCCGGCTCCAAATGCCGGTTCCCGCTTGGCGGACGGCTACCGCCGCCCGCCAGGGTTGGAATCAGGGCCCAAGTTCCTTCAAATCCTTCAAATCTGTACTGTCTCTAGTAAGGTTAGTAAGCATACCTCTAATCCTTTTACTATTATCCGGAATGAACAAGCAACAATGACGCTCGTTGAGCATCTTGCAGACCCCTCCACTCTTTACTAAAAGAATGTCTAAAGCAAGCCGATTTTGAAGATTCATAGCTCTTTCTGCAGCAAGTTCAGTATCCATCAGTAGTATACCCCCTGTGAAATATGTCATCATGTTATCCACAATAGTAGACAACTTTTGAATTTTCATGGAATTCAAGATAACCCCCACTGAAGGGATTATAGCTCCGAATATATCACCAATGACAGCAACCACTGATTCTCGTTTTTGTCTAGGATGTTGTAATTCAGACGTTTTAGGTATTTGTTTTAAGTCATCAATCTGGTAAATCTTTGGGAAAACTATTCCCAAATAACATGTCCCATACCATCCCCTAGGGAGACGGTAATAAGCATTTAGCCCACAGATGTAATAGATCCCAGGGATCGCAGGATCCTGTCCATTCAACATAAATGTCCATTTACTCTGAAACAAAAACACATGTCTGCATTCACTCGTTCCCACAAACAAATTGCCCTGCTCAGATTGTGGCCTATATATACAAAGCCTACCTACATGTAATGCATCTATAGCTAGTTTGCCTTGTGTTTTGATTGCAGTGTAAGCATAATCATTTGCATATGTGCGTTTTTCTAACCATTTTTTCTAATCTCTCCTTCAATGCTTTGCGTCTATCATCAGTGTGATCTAAAAAGCTTTTCTCTACAGGTGATAGCAAGCAAGTCAAATTATTGAGATGTGCATAAGCAGTTCCAAATGTAAGCGTCGGCTCAAAGAATCCTCTAACTATTTTTATATCATGTTCCTTAGCTAACTTGTTCAAGAATTCAATCACAGGCACAAAAGAGAACACAAAATCCAGATTTTAATAAAAGTATTGCACATGCTCTTGATTATAAAACCTTGTTAGTAGCAAGGTGCAACTAATCCCATAAGTTAGAGGGAGGCTATGATAAGTAACTCCCTCCTGCACAGATGAAGGAATCTTAGTACATACATAACAATCTTTAGCATCCATGGTTTCCACATACTCATTTAGCAGGCGATAGAAGACATTAGTAGAAAGTTCCCCCTTTGAATTAGTTCCTTCATGCAACTGTCTCGCATCCTGCTCAAATCTTTCCCACGGCGTTAGTGTTGTAGTTTCAGGTTTTGAAGTAGCGTTAATAGCCTCTTTCACTATCCATGGCATTTCCACAATCAATCCCACAATTATTATTGCACACACAACACCTATTATGAGACCTAGTCAACCACACACCTTACTTCCCTTGTTACTACCTCTATTATTAGCCATGTCTGTATAGAATCAGACAGTAGATCAACAATCAACTTGAGGATGATTTAGAATATTCTTTTGTTCTCTGCGTGTATTTACAGTGTCTTCACTCTCTCCAGGACCCCCTTCTTGTCCAAATCAGGTTAGCAGCTTGTCACAATCGAGTTTCTCGAAGTCAATCTGGTTCTAATGTCACATTCGGTAATTTATAAAGTCTCTCTTTCAGTTTTCAGATTTTCAATTTTAACCAAGTCTTTTCTTTGGATCAGTTCAGGTACCGTAGTACTGGCCTGGTACTTCTCGGTCAAAACAGAATGCTAAGAATTCTTGTTGCCACTCAGATGTTGTAGCATATGCCCATTCAGGACCTGTATACCTTCTGTTTGCGACTCTCTTTCTTTTCAGCCTTCGTTCACCTTGTTGTTCTCCTTCACTTAGGTCTTCCACTCGGGATGTATCGTTCTCCTCTGTTATTGTTTCACTTGATGTGTCTCTTATCCTAAAGAGTGTTTTTTCTGGCCAGTTATCACCTATAAGCGTTTTCTTTCGATGTGTCTTTTCAGGACGCTGGATAGTACCCTCCTCTTGTGATATGGTGTTTTCACTTGATGGACCTGCAGCTGGTTCAGGAGACTCTGGCGCGCTCTGATTTCTCTATGCCATTTCTCCTTCTTCTTCTTCTTCTTCTTCTCCTTCTTCTTCTGGGTCTGTGCCGGGTTCGAGTTCTAACCCATATCTGTCTACTTCTGGGAGAACCTCTCCTTGATTTAGTTCTCCAGCTGTCTCTACTGAGATAGGCACTCTGTCACCTCTCTCGAACTCATTTACTGTTTGAGGGACAAGGCTGTTCTCAGTGGGCCCTCTGGCAGTCTCAGTTACTTCTTGACTGTTTTCTGGCCCTGAGACTTCTCTTCCTGAGGCTGTTGTGCCAGAAACTTCAAGTTCCTCTTCAACCGGACACGTTACCTTTTTTGTGTGACTGGCATGCATCCAGTTTGGAACTCCAGCACACTTTACAGCAGTAGTAGTTGTCAAGATTACCTGATATGGCCCTTTCCAACGTGGCTCCAGACACAACTTTCTCACGTGCTTCTTGACAACCACCCAGTCACCAGCTCATAGAGAGTGGCCTGGATCGCCAATCGGTGGCAATGTGTTAGCTTCTACCTGGTGAGAGAAAGAGCGAATCACATCAGCCAAACCCTTGCAGTAGTCCAACACCATATCATCTGTAATATTCACTAGAGCATTTGCAGGTACTGCTGGTAATCTCATAGCTCTACCCATGAGGATTTCATGGGGGGGATAATCCTGTTTTCTTATCTGGGGTGTTTCTCATTGACATCAGCACTAAAGGCAATGCATCTGGCCATTTCATATTGGTAGCTGCGCACATTTTTGCCATTCTTGATTTCAAAGTACCATTCATTTGCTCTACTAGTCCTGATGCTTCGGGGCGGTAGCTACAATGCAGCTTTTGTGCAATGTCAAGTGCGGCACACAGGAGTTTGATCACCTCATTGTCGAAGTGTCTGCCCCTATCTGACTCCATAGAGACCGGAAACCCGAACCTTGGTATCAGTTCCCTAAGGAGTAATTTTGCAACTGTAAGACTGTCATTCCTACGTGTGGGGTATGCCTCAATCCAGTGACTGAAAACACACACAATCACCAACACATACTTCAATCCTCCACCAACAGGCATTTCAATGAAGTCCATTTGCATTTTGCTGAATGCACCACCAGCTCTCCCATTGTGGCTCAAAGTTACTACAGTTCCTTTTCCGGCATTCATCTGTTGACAGATGATGCACCTGTGACAAATGACCTCGGCAGCATGTCTGCATTTTGGATTAAACCAGTCGATTTTAAATGACCTGATCATTGCATCCCTCCCAAGGTGAGCCTGTCCATGATACAGTCTGGCAAACTGAGATAGAAGACTGTTTGGCAGGACTAGTTTTCCTTCCTCTGAGACCCACAAATCATCAGCCCTTTGTACACATTCCTTTCTTTGCCAAGAGCGTTTTTCCTCCTTGCTTGCACAACTCTGTAATGTTTTTAACTCATCTAACGTGTCAACCACCCGTAATGCCGGGTTCAAACATGTGTCATTTTCAGTTTGCGGTAACAATTCCCATTGCTCCTTGAACGATATACAGTTCAAAGCGCAAAACCTTGCGACTTGATCTGCATAACCGTTTCCCATTGACACAAAAGGGGGTCATTCTGACCCTGGCGGTCGGCGGTGAAGCGGCGGTAAGACCGCCAACAGGCTGGCGGTCTTTTTTCATGTATTCTGACCATGGCGGTTACCGCCATGGTCAGACGCCGCTTCACCGTTCCGACCGCCACGGCGGTAACGACCGCCGGGCTGGAGACCTGGGTCTCCAGCCCGGCGGTCGTCACATACCGCCGGCGGTATTCCAACCCGCCTGACCCCGGCTTACCTCCATGGATTTCATGCGGTTGGGGACCGCCATGCAATCCATGGCGGTAAGCACTATCAGTGCCAGGGAATCCCTTCCCTGGCACTGATAGGGGTCTCCCCCACCCCTAACCCCCACCCCGACTCCCTCCCTTACCCCCACCACCACCCCTGCTACCCCCAAAAGGTTGCAGGACCCCCGCCCCCCACCCCGATCCCCAACATATACACACACATACACACATACAGGCACGCATTCATGCACATACACACCCCCCCCCCGCATTCATGCACGCATTCATGCACATACACACACCCCCCGCATTCATGCACGCATTCACACGCCCCCTCAATATACACACACGCACACCCCCATGCACGCACACAACTCACAACACCCCCCCACCCCCCCTTCCCTAGCGGACGATCACCTTACCTGTTCCTGGTGATCCTCCGGGAAGGAACGGGCAGCTCCGCCGACACCGCCACGCCAACAGAACACCGCCACAGCGAATCACAGGTCGTCATTCGCTGGGCGGTGTTCTGTTGGCGTGGCGGTGGAGGTGGAGCTACCTCCACTTCCCCGCCTGCCGCCAGTATGGCTGTTGGCAGCTCTTCGTCCGGAAACGGGCGGAGCGCTGCCAACAGTCAGAATGGCCCATGCAGCAGACCGCCAGGACTGGCGGTCTTCCGTACGGCGGTCCCTCAGCGGTCTATTGAAAAGACCGCCGAGGTCGGAATGACCCCCAAAGTCTTGTGATCTAATATGAGCACTGCATTTCACCACGGCAATTTCAAGAGGTAACTGAATTGCATGTAACAAATCCATTATTTGTTCACCATTTTTCACGGGAGAACCAGAAGAGGTCATGAAACCTCTCTGTGACCAAAGTTGGCCAAAATCATGTACGATTCCGAATCCATATCTGCTGTCAGTATAGATAGTGACTCTTAGATTCACAGCTGCGTGGCATGCTTTAGTAAGGGCAATTAATTCTGCCCCTTGAGCGGAAAACACTCTCTCGAGCCAGGAGGCTTCAATGATACCAGCTATGGTGCCTACCGCATAGCCAGCTCTCAGTGTTCCAGCAGAATCTCTTAGACAGGACCCATCAACAAACATGATACAGTCATTTTCTTTCAACTGTGTGTCCTGAATGTCTGGACGAGGTTTGGTACATAGCTCAGTTACCTCAAGACAGTCATGTTCAAATTCTTACTCATTGTTGATTTCAGTGTTTTCAACAGGAAGTAAAGTTGCCGGGTTCAATACAGTACACCGCTTGAGTGAGACATTTGGTGACCCCAATATGATTGTTTCTTAATTAGTGAGACAAGCATTTGTCATGTGCTGAGTTTTAGTTCGAGTCAACAGAATTTCAACTGAATGCGGAACCATTACTGTTAGGGGGGTATCCCATGACTATGCCTTCACATTGTGTAAGGCTCTGACCAACTGCTGCAACTGCGCGCAAACAATCCGGTAAGGCTGCTGCGACGGGGTCCAAGGTAGCTGAAAAATATGCTACAGGGCGATTTGCATCTCCATGGACCTGTGTTAAGACAGACAAAGAACAAGCATCACGTTCATGACAGAACAACAGAAAAGGTTTAGTATAATCAGGCATTCCTAACGCTGGTGCCCTGCACATGCATTCTCTTAACTCCATAAATGACTCAAGTTCTTCCTTAGACAAAGCTATGGTATATGGCTCATCCTTGATCTCTTTGCCTGTCAGTTTTATCAAAGGTTTTGAAATGATCGAGAAGTTGGGTATCCACTGGCGACAGTAGCCCACCATTCCCAAAAACATCCTGACATCCCTTTTTTTCGTTGGAGGGTTCATTTGCAAGATGGCTGTTATTCTTTCCTTTGATATTCTCTTGGACCCTCTTTCAATCAAATGCCCTAAGTATTTCACCTCTTTCTGACAGTATTGTAGCTTCCTGGGTGACACCCTATGCACATTTTGCCCAGATGATTCAGTAATGCAATGGTCTCGTATTTACAACTGTCCGTAGTTTTGGATGCAATCAGCAAATCATCAATGTACTGCACAAGAGTCGAATTAAAAGGCAGTACCAGGGACTCCAAATCCTTTTTCAATATCTGATTGAAGATGGACGGTGACTCAGAAAACCCTTGAGGAATTCTGCACCAACTGTACACCTTATCCAGGAATTTGAAACTGAATAAAAATTGGCTATCCTCATGGAGAGGTATTGAAAAGAAGGCCTGTGACAGATCTATGACAGTAAACCATTCAGCATCACAGGGAACCTGGAACATTATTACTGCTGGATTGGGCACCACAGGGCAACACTTTACCACACTTTCATTTATTTTTCTCAAATCCTGCACAATTCGAACTTTCCCACAGGTCTTCTTCAAACCCATTATGGGAGAGTTACACAGACTGCTCAAAACCTCTTTCAGGACTCCCTGTCTGAGAAAATCTGCAATTATTTGTGACACTTCGATGAGAACGTCTTGTGTCATATGATATTGTGGCACCTGAGGGAACACCGCATTTGGCTTTATCTGGACTTTAACTGGTTCTACCCCTTTTATTAGTCCTACTTCCTTTCCGGTCAGGTCTCATACTTTCTCTGTTACCGTCCTCTGTAACTCGACAGGTAAATCAATCAAGGTAAGCATCGGGAACAGAGTAATCAAAGGGTAATCCTCATTAGCTGTCCCTGTGTCCTCTTCTGAGAACTGTTCTTCATCTCCCTCATCATCACTATTTGTCTGCACTTCGAATCTGTCATTAGAACAAGTAATTGAACATTTTGTCTTGCACAGTAAGTCCCTTCCCAGTAGGGATACCGGCCTCGAATCACAGACTACAAACCTATGTAGCCCCTGAAAGTTGCCGATCTCAACCTGCACTGGATCTGTAATCGGGTTTGTCAGATACTGGTTTGCTACTCTGACCACTTTTATGGTACGCCCTGAAAGGGGCAATTTTGGAACCTCTGTACTCCTGACCGTAGAGCGTGTAGCTCTGGTATCAACCAGAAATGATACATTATAGCCCATTACTTTTCCTTCCACATATGGACCCCTTTGATCCACCTCTGAAGATCCTGCAAGCCTGCACTCTTCACTGTCTGAGCTATCGTCTGACCATTCCCCATTCATTCCATTTTCACCTCGTAATGGGAATTGTTGTACTGTATTATTTTGACTCGTTACCTGACCTGTGACCTGTTGAGGAAGCATTACCTGTTGCTGTCCCATCGGAGCCATTGGTAATTGCATTTGCTGTCTAGGTACCATAGGAATCTGCTGTTGTACTGGTTGCATTTGCGCTGACTGAAAACGCGGCATTTGTATCTGCTACATGGGCTGTACCCCTTGCATTTGTACCGGATTGTTCTGAAAATTCGGGTTTTTGTTGTCTCATTTTCGGGCCCGTACATTTTGTAATGTACCGACATTAGCACTTTTCTGAACAACACCATCCTGCACCATATTCGGGCACTCCCGTTTCCAGTGCCCCACGCCCCGCACGCGTGACATGGTGACATCTTTATAGCTCCTTGTACGTCATTTTGAACCACAACAGTATTCAAGTCTGGACCGCGATTTCCAAACCCTCGACCTCGACCTCTCGGCTGTGTCTGAAACACACCATTCATGTGCGGTTGTTGCTGTATCATCTGTTGAACTCCGTTTCCCTGTATTCCTGCCTGTGCAGCCCTTATCTGCATCACCGTCACTTTCTCTTTCAGCTTCTTTTGCTTCAGTTCAATCTCATCACTACAGTATTTCGCATACTGCAACACTTCATCAATCGGCTTTGCTTGCCAACAAATCAAATGATTCTTAATCATCTGGCTAACTTCTGGTCTCAATCCTTCGACGAACCTAAACACAAGATGATTCATGTCCTTCGGTTCAATCGTCTCAGTACCACTATAGTGTTTGAATGCCTTTAGCAGTCTCTCATAGTAAGCATGTATTGATTCCTTAACCTCTTGAGAGGTCCGGTCGATTTTCTGCCAATCAGTCACCTTCGGCCACACCTTTTGCTTCAAAAACTCAATCACCCTATGATAATACTTCATCACCTCTTAGACGGTGCCCCGGTCACCTTACCTCTTGCCGGCTCCTTCATCGGCCAATCTACCCCTCTCTTGCACTCGAGCCACAAATCAGGCGGAACAATGATCTCAAACAAGGTGTTCAAGTCTTCCCAGAGACACTTTGCAAGTTTCACAAACCTATCTGTTTGCTGATACCACTTGATCGGTTTCTCTCTCAATCTGGGATAATCATTAGTAAAAGATAGGATGTCTCCTCTGGACCACGGTACATGGACTAAGACACCACCAGCTGTCTCTCTCATAGGTAATATTTTTACTGAATCCACATCGGGGGAGGCCTTAGCTTGGTTAGACCCTGAACTGTCACCCTTTTCTTTGTCTCTTTTCTTTGCCCACCTGCCTTCCCATTTTTCCAGTGCACCCCAAATTTGCGCACTTTGCAACAATTCTTTCAAATGTGCCTTCATTCCCGCAGACCTCATGTGCTCAAAGTCTTTAGAGTCAAAATCCAATCTGTAACTTCTTTTCAGATGTTTAGTATTTCCGATATCAATGTTGTATTTATCTGCCAGGTTCGCTAATCTCTGATGCACCTTGCCTACTTCTTTGGTAACCTTGGGGCATAAGAATCTTAATTCTGCTTCCGAATATGACTCCAATCTATTTACTCCCATTGTACCTTCCACTAATTCAGCAGCTTCTGCCCCTAGTCTTACAAAGTTCAGGTATTCGTCTTGTTTTTCTTTTTCTGGTTCGACTGTAACCACTGCAGCCTTTTGTGAAGTATAAGTCTTTTCTAACCATTCATTTAGCTTTTGGACTGTGAAACCCTGTAGCGAAATGTTCCCTGCATGCATCATTGGGGAATGTGAGGTGTTTGTCTGTGGGGTTAAAACTCCTAACCCTGCTTGACGCATTGCTTCGATGGGTGCTCCCACTGGACTAAGGTCCATTAAAGACCTCGGCTGTTCAACTGCTTGCTCTCCTTGTGCCATTATCTGGGGGGTTCCCATAGACCCTCCTCTTATCACGTCTTGAGTCATCACTCCCTGATCACATACACCAGTTTTACCCTGTGCATACAATGGCACTGGTGGACCAACGGTGATTGGCAACGATATGGCGGCAGGTGTCTGACCTGGTCCGAGACTTCGTGGAGCAGTAACTCCATAGGTCTGTTCCAAGGTACCCGGGACAGGTACTAATGGCGGACCAGCTACTGGGTTATACCCTGGTATCAGCTGTGGTTGCGGTTGGGACTGTAATTTCGGAGTTGACTCAATCTGTACTAACTTTGTTTTCGTGTTTATAGGGTCTGGCGGCACTATCAGATTTGTAGTAGTCTCAAGTATTGGAACGTCTGGGTAGATTCTCTGTATCTGCGGTGGAGGTTGCAACTGTATCGGTATGTCTGGTGCAGTGGGTACACTGACACCATTCTGTATCGAAGCCGTATCACTAGTCTGTACTGTATCAGCAACTCCCTTTTCCTGCGTCTGGTTCCCAGGATCCATGCTAGTGCTTGGAGCACTATCGCTCACCGCATAAGGTGGCGGGCGAGCATGTAATAACATATCCATTAATTCCTCATCGTCAGAATCATCTTCCTCTTCCCAAGGTCTTTTATTTTCTTTAGATTTGCCTGAGTCTTTATCTGTCTTACAGGAGGCTTTCTTTCCCTGTGTTTCTTCTCCCTGTGTTATTGCTGGGAACAATTTTAGTCCGTCAACAATTCCCCTTCTCCACATTTTATTCTCGTTATCCCATCTAGCCTCAGCATATGATTTTTCTGCCCTTCTCAGCCTTCTATAGAACCTTTCTTGTCTATGTTTAAGAGCCATCAAATCCCAAATCGCTAAAGCCTCATATTGAGCTGGCCTCGGAGGTGGTTTCTGTGTACTTAACATCCACCTTAAGTTCTCCAACACCTTTGGCTTGAACGTCCCATGCTCCAGAAACGCTAAACATCCCTCCTTCTCTGTTAGTTTGCGCCACTGTTTCATCCATAAACATGGAGCACCACCCTTCTCTTCCATAACCATATAAGTTGGAGTACCCTCAGGTGGTGTAGGCTCCCCATCAGTTGCTACGATATATGTGTCTCCCTTCAGAGCACTCTTAAATGCTTTAACCAAATTAATTTTGCGATTTTCCCTTGTTTGTATTTTTAATCAGAAGTGACTTTGTTCCCAGGACACTCTTCACCCACCTTTCTCAACCTATTGCCTCTCACGGACGGCAGCCAATCCGTGCGCGACCCTTCTCAACAACTGGCCTATCTCAGCGCGGCACCACTGACGTCACACTCACACACACTGCAGCTGACAAAGTCTTGCAGCTTGTCCGCTCCTCACTGAACCCACACAAACTAATGCAAATTATTGCGAGCACCTTAAATGACAACACAAATCTGCCGGTTTACTACAGGAAAGGTAACTCATTTGCTTCAGAACTTTACAAAGATTTCACTTGACGCCTCGGCCGCTACTTTCTCCTTGTCAGTTCCCGCATATGCAAGCAGAATTCGACCGGCAAATTCTACTCTCGACTTGTCAATGGCTCATCCCAATGCACTTTAGAACTTGCCAAATCTCCATTGAAGGTTTCACACATACATTCCAACTCCAACTCGACTTGTCAACCACGCCCGATTGACCTATTAAACCGCACAGATTACAACATAAACCCAAGTGTCTCCCACACTTGTCAATATACTCCAGAGTCTTAGACCACAACAGGTCCGTACATAAACAACCAACCACGTGGATAATTTTTGAGCACCATGCGCCACACTCATATGAAGTACGCCGACTTCCCTACTCTCATACTGCGGAGTACGCCCACTCCTCCTAAAACAACATTTATTTGGCCTAAATACACACGAATCTCACAATCACCTGCAAAAGGCATAAGCTTAGCAAGCGCAAAAACCCTAAACCACACACATTATGGCGCCGAGAACATCCCCAACTCACTTGGGCAGGCTCCGAGATCCCGGGAAAGTCATGGTGAACTTAGAAACCCATCATACCTCCAATTTGCATTATCACAGAAAAGCAAATTGAACAATGGTTCTCCGTCCTAGGGCCCCCAAGGGCCAAAACCATCGCTCTGCTACCAGAACTGATTACGCGTCCTTTTATGTTAATTTATACACATTAGGACTCGTTTTAGGCCAATGAATCTTGTGTCCCAGTGGTGAGACACCATAGGACGAGATAACTGATCAATATGTCAAGCAATATATCAATAATGTCATCAACAATCACCACCACAATGCACTTTACCTTGGTTATAGACATTAATAAAATTGTTGACGCAACCATGACCTTTCAGCCATGAATAACCATACCTTTTGATAGAATTTTATGAATTTTATTCCCTATTGATTACAATCTACTAGCAGAAGTGTCAATCTCAAAAAGCATAGTCACAATATGGCAACTGTGATAAGATTTCATTAATGCAAGAAACACAAACATAAGAACATAGCACGGCGTGAACATAGATCAGAATACAATGAATATCACGTAAGTCTTAGTTCAGCATAGCGCAACGTCAGTGTTTGTCTATTTGCATCAGTCAGAGTGATCACCTGTCCTAACCACTAATTAGCATCAGCATGTTGGGCTTCATGCAAAATAATTTAGAATACCAATTTAGAAAACATCTAGCTATGGTCCCTATCAAAATTGAGCAGTTGGTACCTAGAAAGGAAAAGCAACCAGACAAATTACAAATTGCATTGTCATAATTACCCTCCAAGGATTAGGTCAGCACACAGGATCAGTCTTCGTCTTCAGGTCTTCAGGTCATCAGACAATCGCCATCAGTCTAACTTTGTCTAAAGGACAGGGGACGCTTCCCTCATAAGGAGGAGAAGCGTAAAGGGCAGTCTATGGGTGAGGATGGTTTATTAAGTCTCAAAGTCTCCAAACAGAGTGACAGAGTTTCTGGATAAAATCAACAGCATTCCCTACCTAGTTCTAACGACCCTTCTTTGACATGGGTTTTTATCCCTTTTTCGTAATACCTTTCCCCAAAATTCTATTGGACATTTACTATACCCCACTATCTTTAACCTATCAAATTAAGCATTAGGTAATTCCAATTGTCACCCCATGATAATCCATAACATTTTGATTGGTCTTCATAATTGATGCCTTCGGAGGTGGCACATACGGGTTTACTTCACCATTTGGCACGTCTTCTCGGGTCATGAGTTTCCTTTGTCCATGGTTAAACGTCCTTGTACATTACATGAATCTACTTTTGTTTCAACTTTTTATTTGAATTCATACTAAACAACGAGCATGCAGGTGAGAACAGAATCTGGGTTGATACATAAAATGAAGAAAAGGAACAAATGCAGGGTTATGGCCCTTTACGAGTCAGCATACTGAAAAACTGAGAAAAATGCTTTAATATGAGAGCTACTCAGCTAAATCCACAACTCACGCTAATTTAAGGCCTATGAAATTTTTAATACAAATGCGATATCGTAAATGTTAATATAAACCATAGCATGAACAGTTTTACTCATCATTATTAGTTCATGTATATATATTGCTGGCCACACACATTATAGTCGTAATTCAGATGCGTGTTTAAGCAAAACACTAATTATTGTTGTTTTCTATGCAGCATCATTAAGCATTGATATAAGCATTTCACTTTTAGTATATGTAATATTTAAACTACGCTCTCTCAGTAGTATCACCTATCTTAGGTAATGACCTAGAGACCTCAGGTTGGGCTGAGGTAGAGTTTAATACCCATGCAACCATGCTGGGTATCCCTGAGGAATTGCTTCCTCTCATTTCAGCTGAAATGAAAAAACAAATGAGATAAAAAGGCTTGAAAACTCAGGACCCTTCTCCAACAGGTGAAAAGGGCATCAAAGTATCCCCTACCCACCCTGCCATTCAGGATACCATTCCTGTGGTGGGAGAAAACTCTCCTGGGGTGGCACCTGTACCAAGGGAACCGTCAGCTAGCACAGCTGTACTTCCTGAGGTACAAGTACCTCTCTGTGGGATAACTAATATTGGTGAGAAAAACTGCACCATTTTAGTTAACATGGAGCATCCCTCCAACCCTCCCAGGTGAACTTTAGTGCAGCAACCCTGCACTGCCTCAAAACACTTAGGACAGCAGCCCTGCCCTAGTGTGGAGCTTATAGGACAGCATCCCTGGCCTGCTCCAACTCAAGAGAAACAGCAACCCTGTTCTCTCTTTCAGCCATATGGACAAAGTTTTTGATCAGCTATGACTTTATTGAGAAAGCATCCCTGTCTGGCATTCTCATCACTTGATATAGGTCCAGTGGACAATTCCCACTGCTCTAAACGTAAACATACTAATAGGAACTCTAAGAATATAACTTCACATTGTTGGCTAGCTCAAAAACTTCAAACAGGGTGGTTCACATCCCCACAGGGAAGTAACCATACAGTGGATGATAAAGGGAGTAACCAATCTATTGCAGAGCTACTCTCCACTTATCACCACTTAGACAATAAAGGCTCAACTGGCCAAGTTTACCCTTATTGTCCTTTGTTTGGGGGGGGGGTTGTGTATGAAGGTAGCCTCTTTCTAGCTTTGTTACCCCCACTTTTGGCCTGTTTGAGAGTATATGTCAGGGTGTTCTTACTGTCTCAATGTGATCCTGCTAGCCAGGACCCCAGTGCTCATAGTGGAAACTCTATTTTTCAGTGTGTTTGATATGTGTCACTGTGACCTTGCTACCCAGGACCCCAGTGCTCATAGTTTGTGGCCTATATGTGTTCCCTGTGTGGTGCCCATCTGTATCACTGAGGCTCTGCTAAACAGAACCTCAGTGTTTATGCTCTCTCTGTTTTTAAATTGTCACTGCAGGCTAGTGACCATTTTCACCAATTCTGATTGGCACACAGGAACACCCTTACAATTCCCTAGTATAATGGTACCTTGGTACCCAGTGTATTGGGGTCCCAGGAGATCCCAATGGGCTGCAGCATTTCTTTTGCCACCCATAGGGAGCTCGGACAATTCTTACACAGGACTGCCACTGCAGCCTGAGTGAAATAACGTCCACATTATTTCACAGCCATTTTACACTACAGTTAAGTAACTTATAAGTCACCTGTATGTCTAACCGTTACTTAGTGAAGGTTAGGTGCAAAGTTACTAAGTGTGAGGGCACCCGGGCACTAGCCAAGGTGCTCCCACATTGTTCAGGGCAATTTCCCCGGACTTTGTGAGTGCAGGGACACCATTACACGCGTGAACTACATATAGGTCAATACCTATGTGTAGCTTCACAATGGTAACTCTGAACATGGCCATGTAACATGTCTAAGATCATGGAATTGTCCCCCCAAGCCAAATTTGGTATTGGGGTGCCAATCCCATGCATCCCCGGGGCTCAAGCATGGACCCCGGGTACTGCCAAACTAACTCTCTGGGCTTTTCTCTGCAGCTACCGCTGTTGCCAACCCTCAGACAGGTTTCTTCCCCCCTGGGGCCTGGTCAGCCCAGTCCCAGGAAGGCAGATTAAAGGATTTCCTCTGAGGGTGTTACACTCTCTCCCTTTGAAAATAGGTGTTAAGGGCCTGATAGGAGTAGCCTCACCTGGCCTCTGGGAATGCTTTGAAGGGCACAAATGGTGCCCTCCTCGCATAAACCAGTCTACACTGGTTCAGGGAGCCCCCCCGCCCCTGCTCTGGTGCGAAACTGGGCAAAGGAAAGCCGAGTGACCACTCCCCTGTCCATACCCACCCCAGGGGTGGTGCCCAGTGCTCCTCCAGTGTGTCCCAGACCTCTGCCATCTTGAATGAAGAGGATTGAGGGCACAATGGAGACCTCTGAGTGGCCAGTGCCAACAGGTGACATGAGATACCCCTCCTGATAGGCTCTTAACTGGTTAGGTAGCCAATCCTCCTCTGAGGGCTCTTTAGGGTCTCTCCTGGGGGTTCCGCTTCAGATAACGAATGCAAGAGCTCAACAGAGTTTTTCTGCATCTCCGTCTTCGACTTTTGCCAAGGATCGACCGCTGACTGCTCCAGGACACCTGCAAAACCGCAACAAAGTAGCAAGATGACTACCAGCAACATTGTAGCGCCTAATCCTTCCGTCTTTCTCCATTGTTTCCTGGTGGTGCATGCTCTGAGGGCTGTCTGCCTTCACCTTGCACTGGAAGCCAAGAAGGAATCTCCAGTAGGTCGACGGAATCTTCCCCTTGCTAACGCAGGCACCAAACTTCTGCATCACCGGTCCACTCGGACCCCTCTCATCTTGACGAGCTTGGTCCCTGGAACACAGGAGCTGGATCCAAGGGACCCCGACAGTCCAGTGGTGCTTCTATCTAAATTTGGTGGAGGTAAGTCCTTGCCTCTCCACGCCTGACAGTAATCCTGTGTACTGCATGATCTGCAGCTGCTAGGGCTTCTGTGCACTTTTGCAAGGATTCCTTTGTGCACAGCGGAGGTCCCCTTAACTCCATCCTGCATTGCTCAACTCGCTGAGTTGACCACCGACCCTCTTTTGTTGTGTTGAGACGACCGGCATGCTCAGATTTATTGAATGCCTGTTCAAGTGCTTCTGCAGGTGCTGCCTGCTTCTGCATGGGCTCTCTCTGTTGCTGAGCGCCCTCTCTGCCTCCTCCTCCAAGGGGCGACCTCCTGTTCCTTCCTGGGCCAGGGCAGCAACCATTATCTTCAACTGCAACTCTTGCCCGCTAGGAAGGCTTGTTTGCGGTCTTTCTGCACAGAAACAACTCTGCATCCTCCAACACGCAGTGGGACATCTTCTGACCAAAGGAGACGTTCCTGGCACCTTCCGTTGTTGCAGAATCTTTGGCTTCTTCCACCCAGAGGCAGCCCTTTTGCACTTTCATCCGGGGTTTAGTGGGCTCCTGCCCCCCCTGGACACTTGCGTGACTCTTGGACTTGGTCCCCTTCCTTTGCAGGTCCTAGGGTCCAGGAATCCGTCTTCAGTGCTGTGCAGTCAGTTGTTGTCTTTGAAAAATCCCCTATCTCAACTTTACTGTCTTTCTAGGGTAGTAGGGTAACTTTACTCCTACTTTTCGTGGTCTTGGGGTGGGGTATCTTGGACACCCTTAGTGTTTTCTTCCACTCCCAGCTACCCTCTACAACTACACTAGGCCTGGGGTCCATTCGTGGTGCGCATTCCACTTTTGGAGTAAATGGTTTGTGTTGCCCCTAGGCCTATTGTCTCCCATTGCATCGTATTTTGTATTCTACAGTATTTGCACTACTTTTCTAAGTGTTTACTTACCTGATTTTGGTTTGTGTGTATATTTTGTGTATATTAATTACCTCCTAAGGGAGTATATCCTCTGAGATCCTTTTGGCATATTGCAACTAAAATAAAGTACCTTTATATTTAGTAACTCTGAGTATTGTGTTTCTTGTGTATTTAGGGCCAGATGTAGGTATATCCTGAATTGCGACTCGCAAATTGCATTCAGGATGCAGTATGGTGTCCCTGACAATATGAATGAGGTGGGTAGCAATTTGCGACTCCCCTGCGACTCGCAGCACTCCCAGGGATGGTGGCCTGCTGGAGACAGCAGACCACCATGTCTGTGACTGCTTTTAAATAAATCAGTTTTTTTTTTTTTTTTTTTTAAATGCAGCCCGTTTTCCTTAAAGGAAAACGGGATGCATTACAAAATTTAAAAATGAAACGTTTCAGTTTCATTTTTTCAGAGCAGGCAGTGCTCCATAGGACCACTGCCTGCTCTGAAAAAAAAAATTCCAGGCCATTCGCAAAGAGGAAGGGGTCCCATGGGAACCCCTTCCCTTTTGTAGATGTGTTACCACCAGTGTGACACTGGTGGTAACTGAGATTGCTTTGCGACCGCGTTCGCGAACACAAAGCAATGCAGCATCGCTCTGCGAATCGCAAATAGGAAGGGGAACACTTCTTTCTATTTGTGACTCACAGTCCCGTTTTGCGAGTCGTTAACCAGGTTACCGACTCTCAAAATGGGAATAGAGCATCGCGATATGGGTTCTGCACGTCGCAAACAGCGAAATTCACTGTTTGTGATGTGAAAAACCGTTGCTACATCTGGCCCATGGTGCTATATGATATAAGTGGTATAGTAGGAGCTTTGCATATCTCCTAGTTCAGCCAAAGCTGCTCTGCTATAGCTACCTCTATCAGACTAAGCTTCTAGAACACTACTAATATACTAATAAGGGATAACTTGACCTGGCACAAGATGTAAGTACCATCAGGTATCCACTATAAGCCAGTCCAGCCTCCCAAAACACCTACTTGGTCAGCAGTACCAAGTGACTGATGCTCATAACAACACTCTTAGCCACCCCATGGCTGTTGTGAATCCCAACTGGTGGGGGTTACTGGTCCAAAGAAAGTTGTGATAGCCACTGAATTACCTGTAGATTGCTTACTAGGCAATGCTTTGGAGACATCAGCATGGGCTGAATTGGAGTTGGAGGCTCATACAGCAATGCTGGGTATTCCTGGGCATATCTTTGCTTTGACAAGGGCTCAGGCCAAGAAGCAAAGAGGACAGGGAAACTTGGATCCTGGAACAATGGACCTAGTGCTCCCAAAAGCTAGGGGTAGAAAGGGTAAATCCTTGCTCACTATCCCTCCCTCACTAGAAGATTCCCCTTTTGAGGAAGAGGAATCTTCTCCCTGTGCAGAACCTACACCATATGAGCTGGCAGCAGACACTGCTGAGCTTTTGGGTGCAGGGGGGCCTGCTAGCGAAGAACTGAGTGTGGCACAGCAGACCTGTCCCACACTAGAGGGTTTGAGACAGCGAGCTGTCAAACAGCAGAATGGGGATGTCAGTGATAGCTATAAGGTGTATGGGGAAGACAACCTCCTTTATACTGAGTCAAGGGTCACTAAACCTGGAGCTGCTAGGAGATTGGTTATCCCATTGCAGTATAGGGAGTTTCTTCTAACCTTGGCACATGACATTTCTTTGGCTGGGCAGTTTGGCCAGGGTAAAACTTGGGACAGGCTTGCTCCATTGTTTCACTGGCCTCATATGTCAGAGGACACTAAAGAGGTTTGTAGCTCTTGTGTGACTTGCCAGGCCAGTGGCAAGACCAGTGGCACACCTAAGGCCCCCTTAATTCCACTTCCTGTGGTTGGGGTGCCCTTTGAAATGGTAGGGGTTGACATAGTTGCCCCCGTTGACCCTCCAACAGCTTCAGGCCATAGGTTTATCCTTGTGGTAGTGGATCATGCCACTAGGTATCCTGAAGCAATCCCCTTAAGGACCACTACAGCTCCTGCAGTGGCAAAGGCCCTCCTGGGAATCGTTTCCAGAGTGGGCTTCCCTAAGGAAGTGGTGTCAGACAGAGGTAGTAACTTCATGTCTGCATACCTCAAAGGTATGTGGAAGGAGCGTGGTGCAACTTATAAGTTCACTACTCCTTATCATCCACCGACAAATGGTCTAGTTGAGAGGTTTAATAAAACTCTCAAAGGTATGATTATGGGACTCCCTGAAAAACTCAGAAGGAGATGGGATGTCCTGTTGCCATGCCTCCTTTTTGTCTACAGGGAGGTACCCCAAAAAGGAGTGGGCTTTAGCCCCTTTGAACTCCTCTTTGGGCACTCTGTGAGAGGTCCCCTTGCACTTGTGAAGGAGGGTTGGGAACAACCTTTAAAAGCTCCAAAGCAAGACATTGTGGACAATGTACTTGGCCTAAGATCCATGTCAATCGCCTAAAACCCTACTATAACAGGGCTGACTTAACCCTGCTCATGGCAACTGAAGAGGGACAGAAAGAAGAGAGTGACACACTCCCTGATCTCTTCTCCACCACTGAAGCTGATGGCTTATTGGAGGGAGTGGTGCTTGCAGATTGCCTTACTGCTGAGCAGAAGGACAACTGTGTAAATCTCCCAGGCCAATTTTCTGACCTCTTCTCACTGATACCAGGTACCACTACCTGGTGTGAGCACACAATCAACACTGGAGACAGTTTACCTGTCAAAAGTAAGATTTATAGGCAGCCTGACCATATCAGGGATTGCATTAAACAAGAGGTGCAGAAAATGGTGGACTTAGGAGTGATTGAGTCTTCAGAAAGTCCATGGGCGAGCCCAGTGGTGCTTGTTCCAAAACCTCAGAGTAAAGATGGTAAAAGAGAAATTAGTTTTTGTGTTGGCTACAGAGGTCTCAATCAAGTGACCAAAACTGATGCTCACCCTTTACCCAGTGCAGATGAGCTAATAGATACTCTGCTTCTGCCAACTATCTAAGCACTTTTCATTTAACTGCAGGATATTGGCAGAATAAATTATCAGAAGGTGCTAAACCCAAAACTGAATTTTCCCCCATTGGAGGGAACTATCAGTTCACTGTGATGCCCTTTGGTTTGAAGAATGCACCTGCCACTTTTCAGAGGTAGGTGAACACAGTCCTGCAAGAGCTGGAAGCCTTTACTTCAGCATATCTAGATGATTTAGCTATCTTTAGCTCCACCTGGGATGAGCACCTGGTCCACCTACGGAACGTTTTTGAGGCCCTGTAAAAGGCAGGCCTCACTATCAAGGCTTCAAAGTGCCAGATAGGGCCATCTGGTAGGTGGGGAGCAGATTGTACCACTGCAGGGGAGGATCCAGACCATTATGGAATGGGCTCCCCCTACAACTCAAACCCAGGTGAGAGCCTTCTTAGGCCTCACAGGGTACTATAGGATGTCCATTAAGAACTATGGCTCCATTGCAGCTCTTCTTAATGACCTCACTAGTAAGGAGATGCCTAAAAAGGCATTGTGGACAGCTAGCCGTTAAAAGTCTTTTGATGAGCTCAAACAGCACATGTGTTCTGCACCTGTCCTAAAAAGCCCTTGTTAATCCAATAAGTTAATTGTCCAGACTGATGCTTCTGAATTAGGGGTAGGGGCAGTGCTATCACAGTTTAATTCTGAGGGCCAGGATCAACTTGTTTCTTTTATCAGCAGGAGGTTGACCCCTAGAGAAAAGCGTTGGTCTGCCATAGAGAGGGAGGTCTTTGCTGTTGTCTGGGCACTGAAAAAGTTGAGAGCATACCTGTTTGGTACTCACTTTATTGTTCAGACAGACCACAAACCTCTATTATGGCTTAACCAAATAAAAGGTGAAAACCCTAAATTATTGAGATGGTCCATATCCTTACAGGGAATGGATTATACAGTGCAACATAGACCTGGGTGTACCCACTCCAATGCAGATGGACTCTCCAGATATTTCCACTTAGACAATAAAGACTCATCCGGACAAGGTTAGCCTTATTGTCCCTTGTTTGGAGGGGGTTGTGTAGGAAAGTACCATCTAGCCTGGCATGGTACCCCCATTTTTACTTGTGTGTCAGTTTGTCTTTACCTGTCTCACTGGGATCCTGCTAGGCAGGACCCCAGTGCTCATAGTTTGTTGCCTGAATGTGTTCCCTGTGTGGTGCCTAACTGTGTCACTGAGGCTCTGGTAACCAGAACCTCAGTGCTTATGCTCTCTCTGCTTTTAAATTGTCACTGCAGGCTAGGGACCATTTTTACCAATTCTGATTGGCACACTGGAACACCCTTATAATTCCCTAGTATATGATACCTAGGTAGCCAGGGTATTGAGGTTCCAGGAGATCCTTATGGGCTGCAGCATTTATTTTGCCACCCATAGGGAGCTCAGACAATTCTTACACAGGACTGCCACTGCAGCCTGAGTGAAATCACGTCCACATTATTTCACAGCCATTTTACACTGCACTTAAGTAACTTAAAAGTCACCTATATGTCTAACCCTCCCCTAGTGAAGGTTAGGTGCAAAGTTACTAAGTGTGAGGGCACCCTGGCACCAGCCAAGGTGCCCCCACATTGTTCAAGGCAATTTCCCCAGACCCAACAGACATCCACCTCACAATAACATTACAGCCCAGGCACCTGCACCCAAACATAGCAGACAGACACCTCCAACAACCATTTCCTCTTCCTCCACTCCCAAACCTTCTCCATCGTCCCACCCCTATGTCCCTAAGAAGCTTTTCCTCCCCACCTTTGACCTCTTCCCTACCACTCCCCCCCGTACTTCACGCCAGGCCAGGGTAGTCAGAACCCAGGTGAGCACCTCATCCACCCAGTCCACAGCCACAGTAGTGTCCACAGCTACTCCAAGTAGGAGAGGATCTCGGGCACCAGGCAGACACACTGAAAGGGTGCCTGCACCAAGTGCTGCAAGGAAGGGCAAGGAGTCACCCCGTGCAGCTTCAAGGAAGGGCAAGGAGGCACCCCCTGTTGCTACAGGGAAGGGCAAGGAGTCACCCCCAGCTGCTACAAGGAAGGGCAAGGTGGCACCCCCAGTTGGTACAAGGAAGGGCAAGGAGCAATCCCCAGCTGCTGACAAGGGACCTGTATTAGCAGATAGGAAGGAAAGGGGGCCTGGTGCTGGGGACTAATTCGGAGCCCACACCACCAACCATGGTGGTTCAGCCATCCGAGGCTGCAAGGGAAGGGCTTGAGCCACCCCCAACACTGCCAGCACCGCTACCAGCCCCGCCACCAGCACCACTGCCAGCATCAGCAGCCCCAGTGGGCAGCCGTCTGAGCCTGCAGGGGAAGAGCTGGAGCCTCCCCCACCACTGCCATCACCGCCACCAGCACCACTGCCAACAGCAGCAGCCCCAGTGGGCAGCCATCCAAGGCGACAGGGGATGGGCTGGAGCCTCCCCCACCACTGCCAACACCAGCACCGCCACTGCCACCACTGAGCAGCCATCACCGTCCTGCATCCATGAACTGTTGTGCGGCCTGGCCCCCTCAAATCCCATGGGCCTCTCACCCAGGTGAGAGACTGTGACCTTGCACTCCCAAAGATCCACATCGCAGGGCACAATGACCCTCCAGTTCCAGTGGAATAAGGCATCCACTCACCCCATCCTTCCCAGGATGAAGCACACAGGGCACACTGCACCCTCCAGAACCACTCGAGAAGCCATCCACTCACCCCATCCTTCCCAGCATGAAGCACACTGGGTACAATACCCCCTCTAGAACCAGTGGAGGAAGCTATCCACTCACCCTATCGTTCCAAGGATGAAGCACACTGGGCACAATACCCACTCCAGAACCAGTGGAAGAAGCCATCGTCTCACCCCATCCTTCCCAGGATGAAGCACACTGGGCACAATGCCCCCTCCAGAACCAGTGGAGAAGCCATCCACTCACCCCATCCTTCCCAGGATGAAGCACAATTGGCACAATGCCCCCTCCAGAGCCAGTGGGCAAATCACCCACCTGAGAGACTGTGGCCTTGCACTCCCCAGGACCAAGCAGTGAGCAAACCACCCACTTGAGAGACTGTGGCCTTGTACACCCTAGGACAAGTCAGTGGGCAAACCACATACTTGGGAGGCGGTGGTCTTGCACTCCCCAGGACCAAGCAGTGGACAAACCACCCACTTGAGAGACTGTTGCCTTCCACTCCCCAGGACAAGTCAGTGGAAAAACCATCCACTTGAGAGACTGTGGCCTTCCACTCCCCAGGACCAAGCAGTGGGCAAACCACCCACTTGAGAGACTGTGGCCTTGCACTCCCCAGGACCAAGCAGTGGGCAAACCACCCACTTGAGAGACTGTGGCCTTGCACTCCCCAGGACAAGATAGTGGGCAAACTACCCACATGAGAGACTGTGGCCTTGCACTCCCCAGGAACAAGCACAGGGCATGTTGCCCCCTCCAGAGCCAGTGGGCAAGTCACCCACTTGAGAGACTGTGGCCTTGCACTTCCGAGGACAGCACACAGGGCATGTTGCCCCCTCCACAACCAGTGGTGTTGTGCCATCCTCGGCTGAGGTGCCCCGGTTCCCCGTCCCCCTGAGGTGCCTGGCTATTTTTTACCTGATGCCCCCGCAGTGTTCTCTCCGTGTTGTTGCAGGAGTGAGGTGGGGCCTTGACCTATGTGTTGTGGCCATATGGCCCACGGACATTGAAGACTGGGCAGTGTCCATACATTTGTAAATATGTATATACGTTTGGATTTTGATGCACTTATTCATAGTATTTTATCGTATTACACTCACTTACTTCAAATCATTTTGTCATTGCATTATTCCTAAGCGGTACAGGGTAAATATGTTATGTTGCTGCATCTGGTTATGTGTATGGTGTTGGGGTGAGGGGGGGTGTCTTGCATGTGTGTGTCACTCTCTTTTTCCTCCCCCCCCTCCCTTGTGTGCTAGGCGGAAGTACTCACCGTGGTTGTCTTTGCCGGCGTTGGTGTTCATAATGAAGCAGAAGATAGACAAGCATGGGGAAGACACGCAGCTCGGGCTCCATGGCGTCGTGCTTGTTCCCTGAGTCTCCACAAGTGAGTTCTTTGACTTCTGAGATCTGTTTCCGCCAGGCTTTTGATGTCATTGGTACCGCCCCGGAAAAGGTGGTAGATAGGCAGGTCACAATACAGTGGGCAAAACATTGTCTTCCACCTGACTGTTGGCGGTTACCGCCGTGGTGCTTGTTGATTCCATCCTAGCGATTGGTGTGTTAAAGTGGCTGTCTGAGCAGTTTCCACCATGGTCATGATTCTATTTTTAATACCGCCGGCCTGTTGGTACTACTGCTGCTTTATCACCGAGTGCCAGGGTTGTAATGAGGGCCTATATCTGTCTTCAATAGCATAACACAATATGGAAAGTACAAAAGCTTGTGAAGACATAAAAAAGTATTATAAACATAACACATAGCCTTACCTGAATGATGTTTACTGCAAACAAGACAGGGCAGGGCGGTACACCAATAGGGGTAAGAGGCAATGCAGACGATATCTAACCTCTGATATGTCAGTATCAGGCGGTTCTGACAAATACAAGCTCTTCCTTCTACTCACCACGCCCTATTAATCAGAATCCAAACAAGTTTTTTGGGGAAGGCTGGGGTGTTGAGGCGGAAGAAAGATAGGTGAGGCAGAGGGAGTGGAAGGGGGTTTTACCAGCATGGACAACATAGGGAATGCCAGAACTAATGTCAAGATTACTTTTGTTAACAACAGCATCTACTCCACCTTTTGCCCCGGGGCATGACATGGCACCAATATTTAACCTCCCGAGTTGCACTGTATAAGCCATGAACATATTGGTTTAAGGAAGGAGGCTTTCTTTAGTCCCTGCAATCAAGCAAATCTTTCTGAGATCAAAATGCAAACATTTTCTCAAAAAGACCAAGTTGAACAAATATTTGCAAGGAGAACAGAACATACATTTAGTGCATAATACCTGATGTCATCAATTATGTCATTTGAGATGTCATCATTTGCGTCCACGCATACAATGCTCTCCATGACCTTATTAGGCCTTGGGGATCTTAACGCCCTGGGCAGCATTTATTTTTAAGGGGCAAGGGGCTGTACGGCTCCACTTCCAGAATCTTTATATGGCCCAAGGAACCACACCCCCCAAGGCTGTGTTTTTTTTTTTTTAAAAGGGAAGTAGGCCACATGGTATCCCTCCCCAAGTCTTATTAGGCCCCAGGGACGCCATCCCCCAAGGCCTTATGATTTTTTTTTTAAAGGGGAGGGGAACCAAGTGGCTCCACCACAAGTAGTATTGGGCCACGGGGAACGCACCCCCTGGGGCTGTATATTTTTAAGGCCACAAGCCTCATTAGACACTGGAACCCCATCTTCCAGGGCCCAATGTATTTTCATAGGGGCAAGTGGCTCCCCTCCCTGAGCCCTATTAGGGCTGTTTGTTTTAAAAGAGGAGGGGGCTACACAGTCCCCCTCCGGATGTAGGAGGCTTGCCTGGCTTATAGTGGGTACCTGTTATCCCTTATTAGTAGATTAGTAGTGTTCTAGCAGCTTAGGCTGATAGAGGTAGCTATAGCAGTGCAGCTTAGGCTGAACTAGGAGACATGCAATGCTCCTACTATACCACTTATATCATATAGCATTATATCATAAGAAATACAATACTCATAGTTATTAAAAGTAAAGGTACTTTATTTTAGTGACAATATACCAAAAGTATCTCAGAGGATATACTCCCTTAGGAGGTAAGTAAATATACACACAAACACTGTAGAACACAATAGAATGCAATAGGAGAAAATAGGCCTAGGGGCAACACAAACCATATACTCCAAAAGTGGAATGCGAACCATGAATGGACCCCAGGCCTAGTGTAATGTGTAGAGGGTCGCTGGGAGTGTGAGAAAACACTAAGGGTGTCCAAGATAACCAATCCCAAGATCCTGAAGAGTAGGAGTAAAGTTACCCTACTACCCCAGAAAGACAGTAAAGTCGAGGTAGGGGATTCTGCAAAGACAACAACTGACTGCAAAGTACTGAAGACGGATTCATGGACCTGAGGATCTGCAAAGGAAGGGGACCAAGTCCAAGAGTCACGCAACTGTCCAGGGGGGGTAGGAGCCCACTAAACACCGGATGAAGGTGCAAAAGGGCTGCCTCCGGGTGGAAGAAGTAGAAGATTCTGCAACAACTGAAGGTGCCAGGAACTTCTCCTTTGGTGAGAAGATGTCCCACGGCGTGCTGGAGGACACAGAGTTGTTTCAACGCAGAAAGACTGCAAACAAGCTTTGCTAGCTGCAAGAGTCATGGTTGAACGTTTTGGGTGCTGCCACGGCCCAGGAAGGACCAGGAGGTCACCCCTTAGAGGAAGAGACAGAGGGGGCACTCAGCAACAGAGAGATCCCATGCAGAAGCAGGCATCACCCGCAGAAGCACCTGAACAGGCTTTCAAGGAATCTGAGCATGGTGGTCATCTCAGCACAACAGAAGAGGGTCCCACGAAGTTGGAGCTCAGCGAGTTGGGCAATGCAGGACAGAGTGCTGGGGACCTGGGCTGTGCTGTGCACGAATTAAGTCTTGCAAAAGTACACAGAAGCCCTAGCAGCTGCAGTTCACGCAGTACACAGGATTACTGCCTGGCGTGGGGAGGCAAGGACTTACCTCCACCAAATTTGGACAGAAGGACCACTGGACTGTCCTGGTCACTTGGATCCAGCTCCTGTGTTCCATGGACCATGCTCATCAAGATGAGAGGGGACCCAGAGGACCGGTGATGCAGAGGTTTGGTGTCTGCGTTGGCAGAGGGAAGATTCTGTCGATCCGCAAGAGATTTCTTCTTACTTCCAGTGCAGGTTGAAGGCAGACAGCCCTCAGAGCATGCACTACCAGGAAACATTCGGGAAAGCCGGCAGGATTAGGTGCTACAATGCAGCTGGTAGTCTTCTTGCTACTTTCTCACAGTTTTTCAGGTGTCCTGGAGCAGTCAGTGGTCGATCCTTGACAGAAGTTGAAGAGGGAAGTGCAGAGGAACTCTGGTGAGCTCTTGCATTCGTTATCTGAAGAGGAACCAACAGGAGAGACCCTAAATAGCCCTCAGAGGAGGATTGGCTACCCCTACCAGGTAAGAGCTTATCAGGAGGGGTCTCTGATGTGACCTCCTGGCACTGGCCACTCAGAGGTCTCCATTGTGCCCTCACACGTCTGCATTCAAGATGGCAGAGGTCTGGGACACATTGGAGGAGCTCTGGGCACCATCACTGGGGTGGTGATGGACAGGGGAGTGATCACTCCCCTTTCCTTCATCCAGTTTCGCACCAGAGCAGGGGCTGGGGGATCCCTGAACCGGTGTAGACTGGTTTATGAAAGGAGGGTACCATTTGTGCCCCTTAAAGCATTCCCAGAGGCCAGGAGAGGCTACTCTTCTCAGGCCCTTAACACCTATTTCCACAGGGAGAGGGTGTAACACCCTCTGTCATAGGAAATCCTTTGTTCTGCCTTCCTGGGACTGGGATGCCCAGGCCCCAGGGGACAGAAACCTGTCTGAGGGTTGGTAGCAGCAGTAGCTGCAGAGAAAACCCCAGAGAGCTAGTTTGGAAGTACCCAGGGTCCACGCTGGAGCCCCGGGGATGCATGGGATTTGCACCCCAACACCAGATTTGGCTTGGGAGAACAATTCCATGATCTTAGACATGTTAGATGGCCATGTTCGGAGTTACCATTGTGAAGATACACATAGGTATTGACCTATATGTAGTTCACACGTGTAATGGTGTCCCCGCACTCACAAAGTACAGGGAAATTACCCTGAACAATGTGGGGGCACCTTGGCTAGTGCCAGGGTGCCCTCACACTTAGAAACTTTGCACCTAACGTTTACTAAGTGAGGGTTAGACATATAGGTGACTTATAAGTTACTTAAGTGCAGTGTAAAATGGCTGTGAAATAACATGGACGTTATTTCACTCAGGCTGCAGTGGCAGTCCTGTGTAAGAATTGTCTGAGCTCCTTATGGGTGGCAAAAGAAATGCTGCAGCCCATAGGGTTCTCCTGGAACCCCAATACCCTGGGTACCTAGGTATCATGTACTAGGGAGTTATAAGGGTGTTCCAGTGTGCCAATCAGAATTGGTAAAATTAGTCATTAGCCTGCAGTGACAATTTTAAAAGCAGAGAGAGCATAAACCCTGAGGTTCTGGTTAGCAGAGCCTCAGTGATACAGTTAGGCACCACACAGGGAACACATACAGGGCACAACTTATGAGCACTGGGGTCCTGGATAGCAGGATCCCAGTGACATAGGTAAAAACAAACATACACACAAGTAAAAATGGGGGTAACATGCCAAGCAAGATGGTACTTTCCTACACCCCCCCCCCCCCAAACAAGGGACAATAAGGCAGCCTTGCCCAGATGAGTCTTCATTGTCTAAGTGGAAATATCTGGAGAGTCCATCTGCATTGGAGTGGGTACTCCCAGGTCTATATTCCGCTGTATAGTCCATTCCCTGTAGGGAGGTGGACCACCTAAAAAATTTAGGGTTTTCACCTTTCATTTGTTTTAGCCAAAGTAGAGGTTTGTGGTCTGTCTGAACAATAAAGTGAGTACCAAACATGTATGGTCTCAACTTTTTCAGTGCCCAGACCACAGCAAAGGCCTCCCTCTCTATGGCAGACCAACGCTTTTCTCTATGGGTCAACCTCCTGCTGATAAAAGCAACAGGTTGATCCTGGCCCTCAGTATGAAGCTGTGATAGCACTTCCCCAACCCCCAATTCAGAAGCATCAGTCTGGACTATGAACTTTTTGGAGTAGCAAGGGCTTTTTAAGACAAGTGCAGAGCACATGGGCTGTTTGAGCTCATCAAAAGCTTTTTGACAGCTAGCTGTCCACAATACCTTTTTAGGCATCTTCTTACTAGTGAGGTCATTAAGAGGACCTGCAATGGAGCCATCATTCTTAATGAACCTCCTATAGTCCCCTGGAAGGCCTAAAAAGGCCCCCGCCTAGGTTTGAGTTGTAGGGGGAGCCCATTCCATGGTCTGGATCTTCCCCTGCAGTGGTGCAATCTGTTCCCCACCTACCAGGTGGCCCAGATAAACCACTTTCCCCTGCCCTATTTGGCACTTTGAGGCCTTGATAGTGAGGCCTGCCTTTTGCAGGGCCTCCAAGACTTTCCACAGGTGGACCAGGTGATCATCCCAGGTGGAGCTAAAGACAGCTACATCATCCAGATATGCTGCACTAAAAGCTTCCAACCCTTGCAGGACTGTGTTCACCAACCTTTGAAAAGTGGCAGATGCATTCTTCAGACCAAAGGGCATCATAGTGAATTGATAGTGCCCTCCAATGGTTGAAAATGCAGTCTTGGGTTTAGCATCTTCTGATAATTTAATCTGCCAATACCCTGCAGTTAAATCAAAAGCGCTTAAATACTTGGCAGAAGCCAGTGTATCTATTAGCTCATCTGCCCTGGGTATAGGGTGAGCATCTGTCTTGGTTACTTGGTTGAGCCCTCTATAGTCAACACAAAACCTCATCTCTCTTTTTCCATCCTTACTGTGAGGTTTTGGGACAGGCACCACTGGGCTAGCCCCTGGGCTTTCTGAAGGCTCAATCACTCCTAAGTCTAACATTTTCTGAACCTCTTGTTTTATGTAGTGCCTGACATGGTCAGGCTGCCTACAAATCTTACTTTTGACAGGTAAACTGTCTCCAGTATTGATTGTATGTTCACACCAAGTAGTGGCACCTGGTAACAGTGAGAAGACTTCAGAAAACTGACTTAAATGGTTTACACTGTTGTCTTTCTTTTCAGCAGTAATACAGTCTGCAAATACTACTCCCTCCACTAAGCCATCTGCTTCCGTGGTGGAGAAGAGATCAGGGATAGGGTCACTCTCTTCTACCTGTCCCTCATCAGTTGCCATGAGCAGGGTGAGATCAGCCCTGTCATAGTAGGGTTTTAGGCAGTTGACATGGAGCACCCTAAGGGGACTCCTGGCAGTGCCCAGGTCTACCAAGTAGGTAACCTCACCCTTTTTCTCAACAGTTAGATGGGGTCCACTCCATTTGTCCTGGAGTGCTCTTTGGGCCACAGGCTCCAATACCCACTCCTTCTTTCCTGGGTGGTACTGGGTCAGGACAGCGTTCTGGTCATGCCATTGCTTTTGCAGCTCCTGGCTGGCCTGAAGGTTTTTACTGGCCTTTTTCATGTACTCAGCCATTCTTGATCTTAGGCCAAGTACATAGTCCACAATGTCCTGTTTAGGAGATTTTAAAGGTTGTTCCCAACCCTCCTTAACAAGTGCAAGGGGACCTCTCACAGGGTGCCCAAAGAGGAATTCAAAGGGGCTAAAGCCCACTCCTTTTTGGGGTACCTCCCTGTAGGCACAAAGGAGGCAAGTTAACAGGAGATCCCATCTCCTTCTGAGTTTTCCAGGGAGTCCCATTATCATACCTTTTAGAGTTTTATTAAACCTCTCAACCAGACCATTTGTTTGTGGTTGATAAGGAGTAGTGAACTTGTATGTTACACCACACTCCTTCACACATTGCTTTGAGGTATGCGGACATGAAGTTACTACCTCTCTCTGACACCACTTCCTTAGGGAAGCCCACTCTGGAAAAGATTCCCAAGAGGGCTTTTGCCACTGCAGAAGCTGTAGTGGTCCTTAAGGGAATTGCTTCAGGATACCGAGTGGCATGGTCCACTACCACCAGGATAAACCTATTGCGTGAAGCTATTGGAGAGTCAAGGGGGCCAACTATGTCAACCCCTACCCTTTCAAAGGGCACCCCAACCATAGGAAATGGAATTAAGGGGGCCTTTGGTGTGCCACCAGTCTTGCCACTTGTTGGCAGGTCACACAAGAGCGACAAAACTCTTTAGTGTCCCTTGACATATGAGGCCAGTGAAACAGGGGAACAAGCCTGTCCCAAGTTTTGATCTGGCCCAAATGCCCAGCCAAGGGAATGTCATGTGCCAAGGTAAGAAGGAACTCCCTGTACTGCAAAGGGATGACCAATCTCCTGGCAGCTCCAGGTTTAGGGTCCCTTGACTCAGTATATAGGAGGTTGTCTTCCCAATACACCTTATGGCTATCACTGACATCCCCATTCTACTGTTTGACAGTTTGCTGTCTCAAACCCGCTTGTGTGGGACAGGTCTGCTGTGCCACACTCAGCTCCTCCCTAGCAGGCCCCTCTGCACCCAAAAGCTCAGCAGTGTCTGCTGCCAGCTCCTCTGTTGTAGGTTCTGCACAGGGAGAGGATTCCTCTTCCTCAAAAGGGGAATCTTCTGGTGAGGGAGGGATAGTGGGCAAGGATTTACCCTTACTACCCCTATCTTTTGGGAGCACTTGTTATTGACCTATATGTAGTTCACACGTCTAATGGTCTCCCCGCACTCACAAAGTCCGGGGAAATTGTCCTGAACAATGTGGTGGCACCTTGGCTAGTGCCAGGGTGCCCTCACACTTAGTAACTTTGCACCTAACCTTCACTAAGTGAGGGTTAGACATATAGATGACTTATAAGTTACTTAAGTGCAGTGTAAAATGGCTGTGAACTAACGTGGACATTATTTCACTCAGGCTGCAGTGGCAGTCCTGTGTAAGAATTGTCTGAGCTCCCTATAGGTGGCAAAAGAAATACGACAGGCCATAGGGATCTCCTGGAACCCCAATACCGTGGGTACCTAGGTACCATATACTAGAGAATTATAAGGGTTTTCCAGTGTGCCAATCAAGATTGGTAAAATTAGTCACTAGCCTGCAGTGACAATTTTAAAAGCAGAGAGAGCCTAAACACTGAGGTTCTCGTTAGCAGAGCCTCAGTGATACAATTAGGCACCACACAGGGAACACACATAGGGTACAACTTATGAGCACTCGGTCCTGGCTAGCAGGATCCCAGTGACACAGGCAAAAACAAACATACAAACAAGTAAAAATGGGGGTAACATGCCAGGCAAGATGGTACTTTCCCACATCTGCCCTGATTAAACACATGCGCAGCTACATCGTTTTCCCCCAGGTGAGGGATTTGGCCACAGTGAAAGCTGATTTCTATGCAATGGGACATATCCCCAACATTACTGGGGCAATAGATGGAACACATATTGCATTTGTTTTCCCCCCTGGAGAAATGAACAGGTGTTCAGAAATTGAAAGAGCTTTCACTCTATGAATGTGCAGGTAGTGTCCCTGGCGGACCAGCACATCTCCCATGCCAATGCAAAATATCCTGGGTCTGTGCACGATGCCTTTATCCTGAGGATTAGCAGCATCCCAAATGTGATGTCTCAGCTCCAGAGGCTAATAGATGCGCCCTGGTTCCCACCCAGTATATGTTGGTGTATGGGTATGGTGTGGGTCCTAAAGGCTAGTGTGTGTCTAACAGTTGTCCCTCGTTATTTGCAGGTGACTCTGGTTACCCCAACCTCTCATGGCTACTGACCCCTGTGAGGAATCAAAGGATGAGGGCAGAGGAACATTACAATGAGGCACATGGGTGAACAAGAAGAATTATACAGAGGACATTTGGCCTCCTGAAGGCCAGGTTTTGTTGCCTCCATCTAACAGGTGGTGGCCTGTGCTACTCACCCAAGAATGTCTGCCAGATCATCGTGGCATGATGTATGTTGCACAACCTTGCCTTACGTCGCCAGGTGCCTTTTCTGCAGGAGGATGAGGCTGGACATGGCCATGTGGAAGCAGTGGACCCCAGCCCTAAGGTAGGCCCTAGGTAGCTGCAAGGGCAGGGTGCAGTGTATGGTTAAGGTAGGACATATAGTAGTGTGTTTCATATGTCCTGACAGTGAAACGTTGATATGTTTTTCACTGTCCCTCTCATAGGTTAACAAGGGGGGGGAGGGGTACCTTTAAATCTGATTAAAGTGTAGATTCACTTTGGGAGTGGATGGACATGTGGAGTTTGGGATCTCTGAGCTCACAATTTAAAAATACATTTTTTAGTAAAGTTGATTTTAAAATTGTGTGTTTGAAAATGCCACTTTTAGAAAGGGAGCATTTTCTTGCATATACCATTCTGTGACTCTGCCTGTTTGTGGATTCCCTGTCTGGGTCAGTTTCACAGTTGGGCTTGTTGCACCTCACACTAAACAGTGACACAAAGGAAGCTGGGGTGTAGTTGGCATTTCCTGATGAGCCATTCATGCTAGCAGGGGCGGGAGGAGTGGTCACTCACACCTGAAAGGGCTGTGCCTACCCTCACACAATGCAGGCTCTAACCCCCTGGTAAGTGTCCGGGGCCGGGCCTGGGCAAGGCAGGATTTCACATTCAAAAGAGATTTTACTTTGAAGTAGGCCTACTTCAAGGGAGAAAATAGGTATAAGAAGGGTACCCAAAACCATAGACTTTAGAACACTTCTGGAAACCAAGAGGAACCTCTGCCTGGAGAAGAGCTAAAGAGCTGAGGAAGAAGAGCTGCCCTGCCTGTGACTGTGCTTTGTGGAGCTATCCTGCAGTTGCTGCTTCTGCCAGAGTAAGTGGGCAAAGACTGGACTTTGTGTGCCTTCCATCTTCTGAAGATCTCCAACGGCTTGATTTAGAGCATGCCTCCTGTTGTTTTACATCTCAGGGACAGCAAAGACTTCTCTCTGCCAGCACCTGGAGTCTCTGGAGAGACTCCTACTCTGCCTTGTGGTGCCCATCCAGTTCCTGGGACCCTGAAAGGAGAAGCTGACAGCCTAAGAGGAGGAAATCCACGCACAGAGCACTGTGCAGGGAAAAGATAGATACGACTCCGATCTGCGGCTGAAGAAACGACGCGCCACCGGCTTCACGGCTGAAAATTGACAGTTGCCTGTAACGTGACTGATGAATCGATGCACGGAGCTGGAAAAATTACGCGCAGTATCACTGACGGAGGCAGTGGGATCACAACCCGCGCTGCGTGGTTTTCGGATCATCGTGGGGCTGGATTTCCAACGCAATTACCGCTGGGCATGTAAAAATAACGCAAGGCCTGCCCGGACCCGAGAGTGCTGACCGGATCGACGCATCGCTCTCCTGCAGGGAGAAGAAATAACGCGTCCGACCCGACGAAAGGAGAAATGATGAAAGGTCTCGCTCATGATTGAAATAGACGCATTGCAAGCCCTTTCTGATGCACACTCGCCATTGCAGGGTTATTTTTGACCCATCCAAGGTACATTTTCACGTTAACAGTGTTAGTGTGTGTTTTAAACTATATAAAGACTCTTTTTGCTTTTTAATTGATAACTTAACTTGTGTATTGTGGATTTTTGTCATTTTGATCTTGTATTGTTTAGATAAATATTTCCTATTTTTCTAAACCTGTGTTGTGTCATTTTGCAGTGTTTTCATTAAGTTACTGTGTGTGTTGGTACAAATACTTTACACCTAGCACACTGAAGTTAAGCCTTCTGCTCGTGCCAGGCTACCAAGGGGGTAAGCAGGGGTTAGCTGAGGGTGATTCTCTTTTACCCTGAAAAGTGTTTATTTAAGTGCTAAGAAGTAGAGGGGTATGTGCAATGGGCTGGGGTGAGGGTGGAGGAAAGTCCAGGGTATAGTTCTGGTCTATTTGTAGCACAGATGCATTATCCAAGGGGGCACAGGAAGGGGAGCAATGGTAGTTCAAGATGGACAGGGTGACAGAGTGGGACACAAGGGTGACATTCAGGAGAGTCTTATTTCCTGATGGTGGTCTTGGCAATAGACTCAGGCTTCTGCCTGGATCGCAGGGAACGTTTGGGTGGTGGTTCTCCATCTGGAGGGGGAGGGCTGCTGGTAGCCTGTTGGTAGTGTGGCGGGGCCTCCTGTCCACTAGCGGAAGCAGAAGTGGAGGGCTGTTCATCGGTTTGGCAAATGGAAGGGGGCCGGTGGTGTGCCACTGCCTCATAGTGCTGCCCATCTCTGCCAGCACCCCTGCAATGGTGACCAGGGTGGTGTTAATGGACCTCAAGTCCTCCCTGAGCCCAAGGTACAGTCCCTCTGGAAGCCGCTGGTTCCCCTGCATCTTGTCCAGTATCTGGCCCGTCTCCTGGGAATGTTGACATGCCAGGATCATGGTGAGTGCCTCTTGGAGGGTCAGTTCCCTGTGCCTGTTCTCCCTCTATCGCACAGCAGTCCTCACAGTTTCTCTGTTATCCTGTGCCTCTGTCCCCTGAACCGTGTGCCCACTGCCACTGACCCCAGGTCCCTGATTGTCCTGTGTTTGTGGGGTGGCCTGGGGTCCCTGTAATGATGGACACACTGCTGATTGACGTGTCCTGGGGACAGAGGTTTGGGCCCGCTAGGTGGGTACTGTGCTAGTGTTTCCTGAGGGGGGAGACTCAGTGGTGGTATGGGACTGTGCCTCAGTAACTGTAGGAAGGTAGACTCTTTCTAGCCTTGTTACCCCCACTTTTGGCCTGTTTGTTATTATATGTCAGGGTGTTTTTACTGTCTCACTGGGATCCTGCTAGCCAGGACCCCAGTGCTCATATTGAAAACCCTATTTGTCAGTGTGTTTTATATGTTTCACTGGGATACTGCTAGCCAGGACCCCAGTGCTCATAGTTGTGGCCTGAATGTGTTCCATGTGTGGTCCTAACTTTGTCACTGAGGCTCTGGTTACCAGAACCTCAGTGCTTATGCTCTCTCTGTCTTTAAAATTGTCACTGCAGGCTAGTGACCATTTTTACCAATTCCGATTGGCACACTGGAACACCCTTATAATTCCCTAGTATATGGTACCTAGGTACCCAGGGTTTTGGGGTTCCAGGAGATCCCTATGGGCTGCAGCATTTATTTTAGCACCCGTAGGGAACTCAGACCATTCTTACACAGGACTGCCATGGCAGCCTGAGTAAAATAACGTCCACGTTATTTCACAGTCATTTTACACTGCTCTTAAGTAACTTGTAAGTCACCTATATGTCTAATCCTCACTTGGTGAAGGTTAAGTGCAAAGTTAATAAGTGTGCGGGCACCCAGGCACTAGCCAAGGTGCCACCACATACTTCAGAGCAATTTCCCCGGACTTTGTGAGTGCGGGGACACCATTACACACGTGCACTACATATAGGCCAATACCTATATGTAGCTTCACAATGGTAACTTCGAATATGGCCATGTAACATGTCTAAGATCATGGAATTGTCCCCCCATGCCAAATCTGGTATTGGGGTGCCAATCCCATGCATCCCCGGGGCTCCAGCATGGACCCCGTGTACTGCCAAAGTAGCTCTATGGGGTTTTACAGCCCAGTCCCAGAAAGGCAGAACAAAGAATTTCCTCTGAGAGAGGGTGTTACACCCTCTCCCTTTGCAAATAGGTGTTGAGGGCTGGGGAGGAGAAGCCTCCCTCAGCCTCTGGAAATGTTTGAAGTGCACAGATGGTGCCTTCTTGCATAAGCCAATCTACACTGGTTCAGGGATCCCCCAGCCCCTGCTCTGGTGCGAAACTGGACAAAGGACTGACTGCTCCAGGACGCCTACAAAACTGCAACAAAGTAGCAAGACGACTACCAGAAACATTATAGCACCTAATTCTGCCAGCTTTCTTGACTGTTTCTTGGTGGTGCATTCTCTGAGGGCTGTCTGCCTTCACCCTGCACTGGAAGCCAACAAGAAATCTCTCGTGGGTCGATGGAATCTTCCCCCTGCTAACGCAGGCACCAAACGTCTGCTTCACCAGTCGTCTGGGTCCCCTCCCATCTCAACTAGCGTGGTCCCTGGAACACAAGAGCTGGATCCAAGTGACCCCGACAGTCCAGTGGTCCTTCTGCCAAATTTGGCATAGGTAAGTCCTTGCCTCCCCACGCCAGACAGTAATCCTCGGTACTGCGTGAACTGCAGCTGCTAGGGCTTCTGTGCACTTTTGCAAGGAATCCTTCGTGCACAACATAGCCCAGTTCCCCAGCACTCTGTCCTGCATTGCTCAACTCGCTGAGTTGACCACCGGCTTCGTGGGACCCTTCTCTGTAGTGTTGAGATGACTGCAGTGCTCAGATTTCTTGAACCCCCTGTTCAAGTGCTTCTGCTGGTGCTGCCTGTTTTTGCATGGGTTCCCTGTGTTTCTGAGCACCCCCTCTGTCTCCTCCTCCCAGGGGCAACTTCCTGGTCCTTCTTGGCCCCGCGCAGCACCCATTTTCTTCAACCACAACCTTTGCAGCCAGCAAGGCTTGTTTGTGTTTTTTCTGTGTAGAAACAACTCTGCTTTCTCCAGCACACTGTGTGACATCTTCTGTGCAAAGGAGGAGTTCCTGGCATCTTCCGTTGTTGCAGAATCTTCAGCTTCTTCCACTCGGAGGCAACCATTTTGCACCTTCATCCAGTGTTTAGTGGACTCCTGCACCCCCGGACACTTTCGTGACTCTTGGACTTGGTCCCCTTCCTTTGCAGGTCCTCAGGTCCAGGAATCCATCTTCAGTGCTTTTCAGTCAGTTGTTGTCTTTGCAGAATCTCCTATCACGACTTTAGTGAGTTTCTGGGGAAGTAGGGTAACTTTACTTCTACTTTTCAGGGTCTTGGGATGGGATATCTTGGACACTCTTAGTGTTTTCTTATACTCCCAGCGACCCTCTACACACTACACTAGCCGTGGGTTCCCTAAGTGGTTTGCATTCCACTTTCTTAGTATATGGTTTGTGTTGTCCCTAGGCCTATTGCATCCTATTGTATTCTACAGTGTTTGCACTACTTTTCTAACTGTTTACTTACCTGATTTTGGTTTGTGTGTATATTTTGTGTATTTTATTTACCTCCTATGGGGGTGTATAGCCTCTTAGATATTTCTGGCACATTGTCACTAAAATAAAGTACCTTTATTTTTTGTAACTCAGAGTATTGGGATTCTTATGATATAGGGGGTTATTACAACTTTGGAGGAGGTGTTAATCCATCCCAAAAGTGACGGTAAAGTGACGGATATACCACCAGCCGTATTACGAGTCCATTATATCCTATTGAACTCGTAATACGGCTGGTGGTACATCCGTCACTTTACCGTCACTTTTGTGATGGATTAACACCTCCTCCAAAGTTGTAATAACCTCCATAGTGCTACATGATATAAGTGGTATGGTAGGAGCTTTGTCTATCTCCTAATTCAGCCTAAGCTGCTCTTCTATAGCTACCTCTATCAGCCTAAGCTGCTAGAGCACTACTAATCTACTAATAAGGGATAAGTGGACCTGGCACAAGGGGTAAGTACCATCAGGTACCCACTATAAGCCAGGCCAGCCTCCTACAGTAACCGACTGTCCGGAGATCCCTGATAGGCTAGGTTGGTCATCCAGATCCCGGCGTCCAGAGCTGCTGTCATCACTGTGGGCCTCTTCTTGGGAAGGGGGGACTGGATGTTGCTGGCACCTCCTCTCCGGTGACCTTGGCTGGGGGACCTGTGGGGATGTAAATGCAGTGTTATTGTTTCTGCGTGTGACATCTTGTGAATGGGGGTATTGCCCTCTACTGTTGTTTTTGTCCTGGCAGCTTTGCCTTGTGTGAGTTGTTATTTGGTGGGCTAGCTGTTTCCCTCTAGTGTGCATGCTTTAGTGATAGGTGCCCATGCACGTCTGTGATGGGTGTCCATGCATTGGTGTTGCATGCAGGGCTTGGTATTGGGATGGGTGGGTTGTGATGGTGGGGTGTGTGGAAGGTGGTGGAGTGATGGGAGTGAGGGTTAGGGTGGGGGCATGTGATGGCATGCAGGTAGGGGGGTGAAAGTAGTAAAGAGTTGACTTACCAGAGTCCAGTCTTCCTCCTACTCCTGCCAGGCCCTCAGGATGCATGATTGCCAAGACTTGCTCCTCCCATGTTGTTAGTTGTGGGGGAGGAGTTGGGAGTCAACCACCAGTCCTCTGTACAGCTATTTGATGTCTTGCTGCCACGGAACGCACCTTCCCCCGTAGGTCTTTCCACCTCTTCCTGGTGTCATCCCTTGTTCTGGTGTGCTGTCCCATGGCCTTGACCCTGTCCACGATTCTCCACCATAGCTTCATCTTCCTACCAATGGATGTCTGCTGCACCTGTGATCGGAATAGCTGTGGCTTAACCTGGATAATTTTCTCCATCATGACCCTTAGCTCCTCCTCTGAGAACCTGGGGTGTTGTTGTGGTGCTATAGGTGTAGTGTGAGTGGTGTGGGTGAGGGTGTGTAGGGTGATTTGTTGGGGTGTGTGATGTAAGATGCGTGGATGGTGTATAGGTGATGGTTATGAGTGGCTGTGGTTTTGTCTGTGGTCTAGCATTCTCTCTTGTGGCACTTGTTTTTAGTTGTAAAGAGTTATGGGTAATGTGGGTGTGTGTTTTATAGTGGTGTGAGTGTGGTGTGTGTATGTGTGTGTCATCTGTGTGTAGTTTGAATTGTCCAATGTGGTGTTGTTTTCTATGTGTGTGTGTATTTTGAGCACGGCGGTATATACTGCCAATGGTTCAGTGCCATTGAATGTCCGCCATGGTGATTCATTGGTTATAACGTTGTGGGCGTAGTTCTATTGGCTTAACAGTGTGGGTTTGGATACCGCCAGTTTATCACCTACCTTTGGGCTGGCTTACTTGTGTGTGTGGCTGTATAGTGCCGGATTGCTATGTGTGTGTCATAATATGAGTAGCGGTAAACCGCTGTGGCGGCGGTATGTTGGTGGCAGTCGGCATGGCGGTAAGCGGTACTCACCGCCAATGTCATATTGAGGGCCACAGTTTTTTTCAAGAGCCTCTATTGATTCCTTTGCATTGATCAAAGTTTTATCATCAACGATTTCATGTATTACCTATGGGATCTCCCTTTCTAATTTCTTGGTGTGCTCTAAATATGTGTATATGCCTCATACCATACCGTGCCTGGAACACTTAGTAGCCACAAACTTAAATTTTCCTTGAACTTTGGATCTTCGATGACGATTGTTGGTTTGCTTTTAATCTGTAAACCCACAGAGATTACGCGGTGGCCATGTAACTGAATCTCAATCAGTCTCTTCGTGTAGCGATCATCTACTCTTGTTGGTGCTTTCTCAAGAAAGAGTCGACATTTCAAGAGTTAAGGTCTGACATAGATCTTGGTGAATGGGAATATTCAGTCAAAAACATGATGGATATCTCTTCCTCCATATTGCAATCCCATTACAGCCTATGGAAATCATAGTATGGCATACGGGATATCTGTCACATTTGTGTCAGAGTATTCCATCCATCAAGATCTTAATTAGACCCTTTGTCTGTGTAGTCCCCAGTGTAAGACAGTGTGTACTTCTCAGACATACTATTATGAAATATATCAATGAGTAGTCAAAGATGTCCATGTAGTCATGTAACTGCAAAGTTAAACTTTTTCAATTACATGTGACCACCTAGTATTCATGAGAACCTAGATATAGCATAATTGAAGATAGTAATGGTTCCCTTGAAGGAAGCTTTAAAGCCTATGCTTCCTTGGCCTGACCAAGGTGTCTACATCCACATATAAAGAAGTTGGTTTATTCATTGTATAGTTTTAGATCATGTACACAAAAATCGCATTTAATAGGAGTGCCAAAGGTGAAGTGATTGTGAGTAGTGGCAAAAGTGCATAACAGTGCACCAGTGCTGTTAATAAAAATAAGAAACAATGATGATGTTCACATAGTAATTAAATTAAAAAAAGTAAAACATGGTAAAATGGGGCATCTCTCTTTCCTTTATGTCAAAAGGCTTCCATCATGATCTCATTGAACTGCATTCTGTACAGTTGGATAGCTCTTAATCCTGGCCAACTCAATCAGTTTTTCTTTGGATGTTTCAGTTGGGGTTCACATATCCAAAATCTGATGACCCTCTACTTCAATTATAGTCATCATCTGGACTGCCATGCTCCATCTGCAGTATTCATCATGCAGGGACGTCCCCACTTAGATATGACAAAATTGGCTTATGGAATGAGAAACACTGCAGGTGATATTGGTGTTGTATTATTAACATATGAACTGAAGTGCACATATTGACTGTGAATATATACAAGGATGGAAAGTGAGGAGCCAATAGATTTATAGGCAGTGGTGCATTGTTATGAACTCCCTAGGGTAGAGTTAAACTTGTGGGAAGGGTATTGGCTTTTCTTCAGTAATCCTCATCCTGGTACCCACACCTTGAGGAATGTATTGAGATGGATGGAGAGACATTTCCAATCCAAACAGAAGATAATATAATATCAACCTAATTAGGTTTTTCATGCAATTGAGTAGTACTCTGCCTGCTTGGGTGTGACATGGATTAGAACAATCTGGATTGACATAATAAAAGCTAGCCTGCCTCTAGGGCCAATTGTCAAACTACAGCACCAGTGACTACAAGGCAGACAATGACTGTGGTCAGTAGGGAAGGGAACACCTTGTTGGAGTATCTGGCTTTCTGTGACTCTGAGCAGGGCTTAGGAGAAAGAAGAAAATGAGTTAGAGTTACAAGGATGTGCAAGACATCACTTAAAAAGTGGTCAAATCTGAATAACTGACAAAGAACTAAGGGCCAGATGTAGGTACTTGACAAATTGCGACTTACAATTTGCGAGTCAGAGCGACTCGCAAATTGCAACTCGCAATTTGCGATGCAGAAAGGTGTCTCAGACACCTTCTGCAACTCGCTATGGGGTCGCAAAGACCCACCTCATAAATATTTATGAGGTGGGTTGTAGTTTGCGAACCCATAGTGAGTCTAGGCACTCACGGGGATGGTGGCCTGCTGGAGACAGCAGACCACCATGTCCATGACTGCTTTTCAATAAAGCAGTTTTTTTTTCTCTTTGCAGACCGTTTTCCAAAAAGGAAAACGAGCTGCAAATAGAAAAAATACTGAAACCTTTTAGTTTCGCTTTTTTTCAGAGTAGGCAGTGGTCCATAGGACCACTGCCTGCTCTGAAAAAATATTTTTGTGAGCATTCACAAAGGGGAAGGGATCCCATGTGGACCCCTTCCTGTTTGCGAATAAGTTACCATCCACTTCAAGTGGATGGTAACTGCGAGTTGATTTGCGACCGCTTTTGCGGTCACAAAGCAACTCTACATCGCGGTGCGACTCGCAAATAGGAAGGGAACACCCCTTCCTATTTGCGAGTCTGAAACACATTTTGCGAGTCGGTACCGACTCGCAAAATGTGTTTCTGCATCGCGTGAGGGCTTTTGCGCTTCACAAACAGCGTTTTTTGCCGTTTGCGAGGCGCAAAAGCCTTCCTACATCTGCCCCTAAATGTATGCTGTGATATCAGAAGCTGCAGCAAACACAGAGAATAAGAGAGGTCCAAACATGACTGCAGGCCTATACCTTGGTGATTTTTACGATGTATTCAGACCAGGCTGGGGGTAGTTTAACTAATGCAGAAAACAAGATGACTACTGTGAGTCCTTTGAGACCTGCTAAGACCCATTATATGTAGTATTGTCTCCAAGGGTCCCAGTGGAATTCAAAGCTGGATTATGCATGTAACCTGAAATGTAACTTGTTCGTTGTTGTTCTCCGCCTTTGGTCACTGTTGTATCTCTCTCTCTCTGTGCCAGAAAAGATCAGGGTTGAAAATATCTTGGAGATTTAAACCGATCTGTTTCTAGGCTACTGATGGGAACTCATAGTGGAATGTATGGTGGCTACTATAGACACCATGTATGAGGTGCTGGGTCGCACATCTTGCATTCCTGAAGAGGTACAAGAAAAACCTCTGTCACAGGTGTTGGCCTCCTTTTCTCTGGAGGAGAGTGAGCCCCATAAGCTGGGAAAACAGTGTCACAGACATGATTAGTGACTGTTGGACAGTCCTAAGCTTTTGGTCCTCCCACTTTATACTAAGTTGTTCAAATGGTAGGTTTTGAGCATGACAGGCTAAATGCTAAAGTGTTCAACCTTCTCACCCTGCTTGAAGACAAGGGTGCCTAAATACCAAAGTCAGGTCCATTTCCTTATTTGTATGACAAAGTTATAAAAAATTTCTGGTCTCAGGACCCATCACAACCTTGCCTTCCTGTGCCTTGTTTAATAAAGTATGTTTTTTTAGGATTGGCTGTAGTATGATGCTTTACCTTGCACATGTACAGAGAAAAGAGAAAGCTAACAAGTATTGGTAAATGCATTAGGTTTTGCCTATGTGGTTATTAATAATTAGTTTATTTTGTGCCCACATCCTTCACATTTAGGAAGGTAAAATAACAGCAGAAAGAGCATCAGAAAGCACATTTAGTACTGTAAGATTATAAAATGAATCACACTTAGTTGATTTTTCTGTGGTATAAATAACCTAATGCTGTCATGGTGCTACATTCTCTGAATGCAATGACCACTGTCAATGAAATCACTGGTTTTGTGGTGCACGCTACTGAGGTTTATCCAGAATTGCTGCTCCAAGAGTGTGAGCCATGGTCTTGGAGCACAGGCACACCTGCCATTGCTGAAAAAAAGTGCAGCAACAAAACCATTGTTATGCTCATTACTCTATCTGCTTTGTCTTTCATGCTAATTCATACCAGATCACTAAGTGAACACTAAGGTGATCATTACAACATTGGTGGGAAAAGCCGCTTACCGCCTTGAAGAAGACTGCCAAGATACAGCTGCGCCGCAGAATTCCGCCACAGCTATTATGACACACATCTTGAAATCCGACAAAAATTCTGACACCCACACAAGCCCGCCACACCAAAGGTCAGTGATAAACTGGCGAAAACAAAACCTCCACTGTCACGCCAACAGAAATACACCCACGCGATCACGAACCACGAATCCACAAGGCGGTCTTTCAACCGCGGTATTCCATTGGCAGTACACACCGCCACGCTCAAAATACACACACATATACAAAACACAGCCACATTGGACAATTCAAAATACACACACCTGATACACATACACACACCACTCCCACACACCCATTACAATATAAAATACACACCCACATCACCCACAAACCCCTACGACCAATATTATAGAGAGAAGGCCAGAGAGAGACACCACCATCTACAAACTAGCATCCACAGGCACTCAACACCATCACCCACACAACTTCCACGCACAAAACACCACACACCACCACATATCACCACACTTATCACCACACACACCACCCCACACATCACCTACACCACCCCATGGCACGGCAAAGACACCCCAGGTTCTCGGAGGAGGAGCTCAGGGTCATGGTGGAGGAAATCGTCCGGGTAGAGTCACAGCTATTTGGATCACAGGTGCAGCACACCTCCATTGCAAGGAAGATGGAGCTATGGCGAAGAATAATCGTCAGGGTCAACGCAGTGGGACAACACCCAAGAAATAGGGATGACATCAGGAAGAGGTGGAACGACCTATGGGGGAAGGTGCGTTCCGTGGTCTCCAGACACCACCTGGCGGTTCAGCGGACTGGCGGCGGACCCCTACCTCCTCCCCCACAACTAACAACATGGGAGGAGCAGGTCTTGGCGATTCTGCATCCTGAGGGCCTCGCAGGAGTAGGTGGAGGAATGGACTCTGGTAAGTCAAATCTTTACTACTATATCCCCCACCCTTCCTGCATGCCATCACAAACTCCTACCCGTACCCTCACCCTCATCACTCCACCACCTCACATATACCCCACTATCACAAACCACCCATCCCAACACCAAGCCCTGCATGCAACCCCAACGCATGGACACTCATCACTAAAGCATGCCCACTACACATACCCATACAACCCCCTAAACCATCCTCACACAAGTCCCCACTTAGGAATGCAAGCACTGGGGTACACGGTCACCCACCCATTGCCCACCATGACACACACAGATGCAATAATTAAGCTTTTCCACCCCTGCAGGACCACTACGCAATGTCACCGTACAGGAGGGTCCAGACATCTCCACCCCACCCACAGAAGAGGCCCACAGTGATGACAGCAGCTCTGTCCAACTGGATCCAGATGACCAGCCCGGACCATCGTGGGCCTCGGGACAGTTGGTTCCCCTTGCACAGGCACAGACACAGGCCACCACAGACCTTCCACCCTCTGGCAACACCAGCACAGCACCCACGCAGCGGGCCCATACCTCCATCCCCAGGACACATCAATCAGCTGTGTGTCCACCACTACAGGGAACCCAGGATAACCCAACAACAGGGACCGGGGGGCAGTGGCAGTGGCACACGGTCCAGGGGGCGGAGGCACAGGAACACAGGGGAACTGGGAGGGCTGCTGTGCGACAGGGGATGGACAGGCCAAGGGAACCCACTCTCCACGAGGCCCTCTCCTCCATCATAGGAGCATACCACCACTCCCAGGAGACATTGGCAACGGTCCTGGCCAAGTTTCAGGAGGCCCAGAGCATGCAGGAGGAACAGTATTTGGGGTTCAGGGAGGAACTCAGAACCATCAGCTCCACCCTGGGCACCATCGTAGGGGTGCTGAAGGAAATACTCAACACCAGGAGGGACACTGTGGCACTCCAAGGGGCCCCTGACACTAGCATGGATGATGAACTGCCCACCACCTCCGCCGGCGCTAGAGGACAGGAACCACCGCCACAGGACCACCACACCAGCACCCCACCCCCTGCAGACGGAGTACCACCCCGCAAGCGGTCCCTGAGATCTAGGAACAAGACAGAGCACGATGGCAATACCCCCGCCAAGAAATGAGACCACCCTGATTGTCAACCCACTGTCCCACTTTGTCACCCTGTCCATATTGGAACTGCCCCAGCTCCACTTCCTATGCCCATATGGGCAATGCATCTATGAGACAAATAGACTGGACTCTGCCATGGACACTCCTCTGCCATCACCCCTCACCATTTAACTTCCCCCTCCAATATTTTGTATGTAAATAAACACACCTAAAGCACCAAAAGATCTGGAGTCTGTCTGTGATTTTGAAATAGTGTATTTGCAATTACAGTGACAAACTTTCCAGGAAATAGTGATGTCAACATACCTATGTCACACAGCTCTAGTCCATGAGAAATCTAAGCAGATGACACACATTGGAACCCACACCTGTGAAACCGTAAGGGAAAGTGACAACTCAGTAACCATACACTGGGTGAAATCGACAGACAGGATAGAGGTAGAACTGTAAAAGTACTTGTAGTAGGCAGGAATGTATTCTCACCTGTGTTTCACTGGAAATATTGCTGGATGACTGAGTCCATGTTGTCAATGTCTTCTTCCTCTGCTTCCTCCTCATCACTGTCCACAGGCTCCACAACTGCCACAACACCACCATCTGGACGATCCTCCTGCAGAAAAGGCACCTGTCGTTGCAAAGCCGAATTATGAAGCATACAGCAGGCCACGATGATCTGACACACTTTCTATGGTGAGTAGAATAGGGATCCACCTGTCATATGGAGGCACCTAAACCTGGCCTTCAGGAGGCCGAAGGTGCGTTCGATCACCCTCCTAGTCTGCCTGTGGGCCTCATTGTAGCGTTCCTCTGCCCTGGTATTCCTCACTGGGGTCAATAGCCATGACAGGTTGGGGTAACCAGAGTCCCCTAATAGCCACACCAGGTGCCTCTGTAGTTGACCCATCACATAAGGGATGCTGCTATTCCGCATGATGTAGGCGTCATGCACTGAGCCAGAGAACATGGCATTCACATGGGAGATGTACTGGTCTGCCAAACATACCATCTGTACATTAATAGAATGATAACTCTTTCGGTTCCTGTACACCTGTTCACTCCTGTGGGGGGAAACCAAAGCCACATGGGTCCCATCAATGGCCCTATGATGTTGGGGATATGTCCAAGGGCACAGAAGTCACCTTTCAAGACTAGGCAAGTCTTCCACCTGAGGGAAAACGATGCAGCTCCGCATGTGTTTCAGCAGGGCAGACAACACTCTGGACAACACGTTGGAAAACATCGGCTGGGACATCCCTGATGCCATGGCCACTGTTGTTTGAAAAGACCCACTTGCAAGGAAATGGAACTCTGATAGCACCTGCACTTGAGGGGGGATTCCAGTGGGATGGCGGATTGCTGACATCAGGTCTGGCTCCAACTGGGTACACAGTTCCTGGATTGTGGCACGGTCAAACCTGTAGGTGATGATCAAATTTCTTTCCTCCATTGTCGACAGGTCCACCAGCGGTCGGTACACCGGAGGATTCCGCCATATCCTCACATGTCCCAGCGAACGGTGCCTATGAAGGACAACAGCGAGCACAGAGTCAAACACCTCAGAGGTATGTACCCACAGTCTACACAGAACACCAATCATACACAAAATCTGTCCTGTATGTGTGTTGAGAGTAGGCCTAGGTATGTGTGACGCAGTTGGTAATTAGGCCATGTGGGCCCCTGAAATGGCGGCTGCCTGACCTCTAAAGTGGGACAATGGGATGTGAGGTAACTGCTCTGGCGTTGTACACCGTCACGGTAGGTGGTCGAAGACCGCGGCGCAATGCTGCATTGGTTAACATTGGACCCTATGGGTCCCAGGAGCCAATGACGATGTACGCCAGCGGTGATGGTACGCACCGCCACGGACGTGACCGCCGCGGACGTGACCTCCATTTTCTAACTGTTTAATCACTTGATACCTGATCTTCGACAGGAGACGACCTACACTGCAAGTGCTGCTGTGACCTTGGTCTGGAAGAGACAATGGCTCGTGCATCTGGGGAAAGGGCCCCTGCCTTCACTGCAGAGGATTTGGAGAAGCTCGTCAACGGGGTCCTCCCCCAGTACACGCTACTCTACGGTTCTCCAGACCAACAGGTAAGTACACAGGGAGCATGTTGTATGGGCTATGCCTGTGTGGAGAGGGCTGGTTGTAAGAAGGAAGGGGGCAGAGTTCTGCGTGCATGAAAGACGGTAAATGCATGTGCCACATGGCAAGGGTAGGGATGGGGGCCACTCACTTTGACGGTTCAGTTGGTAATGACTGTAGGAGGCTGGACTGGCTTGTAGTGAGTACCAAGGGGTACTTGCACCTTGCACCAGGCCCAGTTATCCCTTATTAGTGTATAGGGTGTCTAGCAGCTTAGGCTGATAGATAATGGTAGCTTAGCAGAGCAGCTTAGGCTGAACTAGGAGACGTGTGAAGCTACTACAGTACCACTTAGTGTCATATGCACAATATCATAAGAAAACACAATACACAGTTATACTAAAAATAAAGGTACTTTATTTTTATGACAATATGCCAAAGTATCTTAGAGTGTACCCTCAGTGAGAGGATAGGAAATATACACAAGATATATATACACAATAGCAAAAATATGCAGTATAGTCTTAGAAAACAGTGCAAACAATGTATAGTTACAATAGGATGCAATGGGGAAACATAGGGATAGGGGCAACACAAACCATATACTCCAAAAGTGGAATGCGAACCACGAATGGACCCCAAACCTATGTGACCTTGTAGAGGGTCGCTGGGACTATTAGAAAATAGTGAGAGTTAGAAAAATAACCCTCCCCAAGACCCTGAAAAGTGAGTGCAAAGTGCACCAAAGTTCCCCTAAGGACAAAATAGTCGTGTTAGAGGGAAAATGCAAGGAAAACACAAATCAGCAATGCAACAACGATGGATTCCTGACTGAGGGTACCTGTGGAACAAGGGGACCAAGTCCAAAAGTCACAAGCAGCTCGGAGATGGGCAGATGCCCAAGAAATGCCAGCGGTTGGTGCAAAGAAGCTCTTACTAGGCTGAAGAACTGTGAATACTGCAGGAACGACAAGGGCTAGAGACTTCCCCTTTGGAGGATGGGTCCCCCACGCCTTGGAGAGTCGTGCAGAAGTGTTTTCCCGCCGGATGGACGCCAACAAGCCTTGATACACGCAAATCGTGCGTTTGGCGTTTTTGGACGCTGCTGGGGCCCAGGAGGGACAGGAAGGTCGCAAATTGGACCTGCAGAGAGAGGGGACGTCGAGCAAGACATGGAGCCCTCACTGAAGCAGGTAGCACCCGGAGAAGTGCCAGAAACAGGCACTATGAGGATGCGTGAAACGGTGCTCGCCGAAGTTGCACAAAGGAGTCCCACGTCGCCGGAGACCAACTTAGAAAGTCGTGCAATGCAGGTTAGAGTGCCGTGGACCCAGGCTTGGCTGTGCACGAAGGATTTCCGCCGGAAGTGCACAGGGGCCGGAGTAGCTTGCAAAGTCGCGGTTCCCAGCAATGCAGCCGAGCGAGGTGAGGCAAGGACTTACCTCCACCAAACTTGGGCTGAAGAGTCACTGGACTGTGGGGGTCACTTGGACGGTGTCGCTGGATTCGAGGGACCTCGCTCGTCGTGCTGAGAGGAGACCCAAGGGACCGGTAATGCAGCTTTTTGGTGCCTGCGGTTGCAGGGGGAAGATTCCGTCGACCCACGGGAGATTTCTTCGGAGCTTCTGGTGCAGAGAGGAGGCAGACTACCCCCACAGCATGCACAAGCAGGAAAACAGTCGAGAAGGCGGCAGGATCAGCGTTACAGAGTTGCAGTAGTCGTCTTTGCTACTATGTTGCAGGTTTGCAGGCTTCCAGCGCGGTCAGCGGTCGATTCCTTATCAGAAGGTGAAGAGGGAGATGCAGAGGAACTCGGCTGAGCTCATGCATTCGTTATCTAAAGTTTCCCCAGAGACAGAGACCCTAAATAGCCAGAAAAGAGGGTTTGGCTACCTAGGAGAGAGGAAAGGCTACTAACACCTGAAGGAGCCTATCAGCAGGAGTCTCTGACGTCACCTGGTGGCACTGGCCACTCAGAGCAGTCCAGTGTGCCAGCAGCACCTCTGTTTCCAAGATGGCAGAGGTCTGGAGCACACTGGAGGAGCTCTGGACACCTCCCAGGGGAGGTGCAGGTCAGGGGAGTGGTCACTCCCCTTTCCTTTGTCCGGTTTCGCGCCAGAGCAGGGGCTAAGGGGTCCCTGAACCGGTGTAGACTGGCTTATGTAGAATTGGGCACATCTGTGCCCAACAAAGCATTTCCAGAGGCTGGGGGAGGCTACTCCTCCCCTGCCTTCACACCATTTTCCAAAGGGAGAGGGTGTCACACCCTCTCTCAGAGGAAGTTCTTTGTTCTGCCATCCTGGGCCAGGCCTGGCTGGACCCCAGGAGGGCAGCTGCCTGTCTGAGGGGTTGGCAGCAGCAGCAGCTGCAGAGAAACCCCAGGAAGGGCAGTCTGGCAGTACCAGGGTCTGTGCTACAGACCACTGGGATCATGGAATTGTACCAACAATGCCAGGATGGCATAGAGGGGGCAATTCCATGATCATAGACATGTTACATGGCCATATTCGGAGTTACCATGGTGAAGCTACATATAGGTAGTGACCTATATGTAGTGCACGCGTGTAATGGTGTCCCCGCACTCACAAAGTTCAGTGAATTGGCTCTGAACAATGTGGGGGCACCTTGGCTAGTGCCAGGGTGCCCTCACACTAAGTAACTTTGCACCTAACCTTTACCAGGTAAAGGTTAGACATATAGGTGACTTATAAGTTACTTAAGTGCAGTGTAAAATGGCTGTGAAATAACGTGGACGTTATTTCACTCAGGCTGCAGTGGCAGGCCTGTGTAAGAATTGTCAGAGCTCCCTATGGGTGGCAAAAGAAATGCTGCAGCCCATAGGGATCTCCTGGAACCCCAATACCCTGGGTACCTCAGTACCATATACTAGGGAATTATAAGGGTGTTCCAGTCAGCCAATGTAAATTGGTAAAAATGGTCACTAGCCTGTTAGTGACAATTTGGAAAGAAATGAGAGAGCATAACCACTGAGGTTCTGGTTAGCAGAGCCTCAGTGAGACAGTTAGGCACCACACAGGGAACATATACATGCACACCTATGAGCACTGGGGCCCTGTGTGACAGGGTCCCAGTGACACATACATATAGGCCACAAACCTATGAGCACTGGGGTCCTGACCAGCAGGATCCCAGTGACACATAACAACCATACTGAAACCATAGTGTTTTCACTATGAGCACTGAGGCCTGGCTATCAGGATCCCAGTGAGACAGTGAAAACAGTGACAAACACCCTGACATACACTCACAAACAGGCCAAAAGTGGGGGTAACAAGGCTAGAAAGAGGCTACCTTCTCACACAACCCCCCCCCAAACGAAGGACAATAAGGCTAACCTTGGCCAGTTGAGACTTTATTGTCTAAGTGGTGATAAGTAGAGAGTAGCTCTGCAATAGACTGGTTACTCCCTTTATCATCCACTATATGGTTACTTCCCTGTGGGGATGTAAACCACCCTGTTTGAAGTTTTTTAGCTAAGCAACAATGTGAAGATGTATTTTCAGAGTTTCTATCAGTAAGTTTTAGTTTAGAGCAGTGGGAATTGTCCACTGAACCTATTTGTAGTGATGGAAATGCCAGACAGGGATGCTGTCTCAGAAAAGCCATAGCTGGGCAAAAACTTTGTCCAGATGGCTGGAAGAGAGAACAGGGATGCTGTTTCTCTTGGGTTGGAGCAGGGCAGGGATGCTGTCCTATCAGCTCCACACTAGGGCAGGGATGCTGTCCTAAGTGTTGTGAGGCAGTGCAGAGTTTCTGCACTAAAGTTTCTCTGGGAGGGTTGGAGGGATGCTCCATATTAACTAAAATGGTGCTGTTTTTCTCACCAATGTTAGTTATCCCACAGAGAGGTACTTCCACCTCAGGGAGTCCAGCTTTGCCAGCTGATGCTTCCCTTGGAACAGGTGCCACCCCAGGAGAGGTTTCTCCCACCACAGGAATAGTATCCTGAATGGTAGGGTGGTTAAGGGATACTGTGATAGCCTTTTTACCTGTTGATGGAGAGGGATCCTGAGTTTTCAGGCCTTCTCTCCTTTGCTTTTTCATTTCACTTGAAATGAGAGGGAACAATTCCTCAGGGATGCCCAGCATGGCTGCATGGGCATAAAACTCTACATCAGCCCAACCTGAGGCCTCTAGGTCATTACCTAAGAGACAGTCTACAGGTAAGCTAGGTGATACCACCACCTGCTTAGGGCCAGTAACTCCACCCCAACTAAACTGAATTATAGCTAAGGGAAGAAACTTAGTGGAGTTATGGACATCAATAATCTTATACTGTTGTCCAATGATGTGTTGTTCAGGAGGCACTAGGTTTTCAGTCACCAAAGTGAAACTGGCACCTGTGTCCCTGTAGGCCAAGGCCTCAACACCATTTATTGAAACTGTCTGCCTGTACTTATCCATTGTAAGGGGACAAGCAGCCAGTGTGGCAAGGCCAGTGCCACTAGGTGTGACAGAAACTGTCTTGGGACTGATTACATCAGTTTCCACTATGGACCCATAAGTGAACCCAACTACACCCTTTGCTTGACTGTTGCCAGCAGTCCCACCACTAGTACCACTACTGCTAGGGGCACTAGAGCTTGATGTATTAGTGGTGGTAGGCTCAGGGGGTTTACCTGGACAGGACTTATCCCCTGGCCTATGGCCTCTGTTTTTACACACAAAGCACCAGGGCTTTTTAATGTGTGCAGGTTGGGAAGAAGAGGAAGAATTTGTTTTATCCCCACCCTCTGAAGAGTGTTTAAGATTTGAAGTGGGATCTTTGGTTTTACCCTTATCCCCATGCTTATCTTGAGATTTTTCACCATCTTTCTTCTTATTGCCATCTTTGTCACCCCCTGTATGAACTTTTCTGTTCACCCTTGTTCTGACCCATTTGTCTGCCTTCTTTCCCAATTCTTGGGGAGAGGTCAGATCAGAGTCTACCAGGTACTGGTGCAACAAATCAGACACACAATTATTAAGTATATGCTCTCTCAGGATTGTGTTATACAGGCTTTCATAATCAGTAACTTTACTGCCATGTAACCACCCCTCCAAGGCCTTCACTGAATGGTCAATGAAATCAACCCAGTCTTGTGAAGACTCCTTTTTGGTCTCTCTGAACTTTATCCTGTATTGTTCAGTGGTTAAGCCATAACCATCCAGGAGTGCATTCTTAAGAACTGTAAAATTATTGGCATCATTTTCTTTCACAGTAAGGAGTCTATCCCTACCCTTTCCACTAAATGATAGCCATAGGATAGCAGCCCACTGCCTTTGAGGGACATCCTGTACAGCACAGGCCCTCTCAAGTGCAGCAAACCACTTGTTAATGTCATCCCCCTCCTTATAAGGGGGAACTATCTTGTGCAGATTCCTGGAATCATGCTCTTTTGCAGGATGACTATGGGGAATACTGCTGCTGCCACCATGGGTATCTAAACCCAACTTCTGTCTTTCCTTCTCTAATTCTAAAGACTGTCTATCCAAATCCAGCTGTTGCTTCTTGAGCTTCAGTCTGGTTTGTTCCACTCTCAATCTATTGAGCTCCCTTTCTAACAATCTGTCATCAGGGTGGGTGGGAGGGACATTTCTAGATACAGAGGTATGATGGGAATGAACAGAAGGAGACCTGTCCCTTACAGAGGGCACCCTAACAGCTTGGCTACCAGTATAATGTGAGAGCACACCATCAGTATGGTGTGATTCAACCTCTGTACCAACTATGCTAGACTGTCTAGTAATGGGCAGGCTGAGAAGTTTCTTTCCTGAACCTTTTCCTGGGGGAGTCCCTGGATCAGATTGAGAACCATTAGCTACTTTTTCTACAGATTGGGCACTTATGGCCTTATCCTGTACTCTAAGCATATTAATTAACAGTTCTAAGGAAGGATTCTTCCCTACACTCAAACCTCTCTCTATGCAGAGACTCCTTGCTCCTTTCCAGCTAAGGTGATCATATGCAAGTTTGGACAGTTCAACATTTTTGCCTGTGCCAGACATTTTTTAGAGAGAGTTAAAGTGATAGAAAAAGAGAAAAAAGTTTTCAGAACTTTTTGGAAAGACAGAAAAAACTTTTTAAACTTTTAAGAACTTTTTGAAAGTTTAGAAGTACTTTTCAGCACTTAGAAAAGAGTGAAAAGAGGAAATGCAAAACTTTTTGGCTATGTGTATATACACTGACCTTGTTTTGTATATTTTTCTCTTATGAAAAGTACAATGACAAGAGTGGTAAGTAGTCTCAAGCACTTATCCCACCGCTGCACAACCAATGTAGGAGGCTGGACTGGCTTGTAGTGAGTACCAAGGGGTACTTGCACCTTGCACCAGGCCCAGTTATCCCTTATTAGTGTATAGGGTGTCTAGCAGCTTAGGCTGATAGATAATGGTAGCTTAGCAGAGCAGCTTAGGCTGAACTAGGAGACGTGTGAAGCTACTACAGTACCACTTAGTGTCATATGCACAATATCATAAGAAAACACAATACACAGTTATACTAAAAATAAAGGTACTTTATTTTTATGACAATATGCCAAAGTATCTTAGAGTGTACCCTCAGTGAGAGGATAGGAAATATACACAAGATATATATACACAATAGCAAAAATATGCAGTATAGTCTTAGAAAACAGTGCAAACAATGTATAGTTACAATAGGATGCAATGGGGAAACATAGGGATAGGGGCAACACAAACCATATACTCCAAAAGTGGAATGCGAACCACGAATGGACCCCAAACCTATGTGACCTTGTAGAGGGTCGCTGGGACTATTAGAAAATAGTGAGAGTTAGAAAAATAACCCTCCCCAAGACCCTGAAAAGTGAGTGCAAAGTGCACCAAAGTTCCCCTAAGGACAAAATAGTCGTGTTAGAGGAAAAATGCAAGGAAAACACAAATCAGCAATGCAACAACGATGGATTCCTGACTGAGGGTACCTGTGGAACAAGGGGACCAAGTCCAAAAGTCACAAGCAGCTCGGAGATGGGCAGATGCCCAAGAAATGCCAGCGGTTGGTGCAAAGAAGCTCTTACTAGGCTAAAGAACTGTGAATACTGCAGGAACGACAAGGGCTAGAGACTTCCCCTTTGGAGGATGGGTCCCCCACGCCTTGGAGAGTCGTGCAGAAGTGTTTTCCCGCCAGATGGACGCCAACAAGCCTTGATACACGCAAATCGTGCATTTGGCGTTTTTGGACGCTGCTGGGGCCCAGGAGGGACCAGGAGGTCGCAAATTGGACCTGCAGAGAGAGGGGACGTCGAGCAAGACAAGGAGCCCTCACTGAAGCAGGTAGCACCCGGAGAAGTGCCAGAAACAGGCACTACGAGGATGCGTGAAACGGTGCTCGCCGAAGTTGCACAAAGGAGTCCCACGTCGCCGGAGACCAACTTAGAAAGTCGTGCAATGCAGGTTAGAGTGCCGTGGACCCAGGCTTGGATGTGCACGAAGGATTTCCGCCGGAAGTGCACAGGGGCCGGAGTAGCTTGCAAAGTCGCGGTTCCCAGCAATGCAGCCGAGCGAGGTGAGGCAAGGACTTACCTCCACCAAACTTGGGCTGAAGAGTCACTGGACTGTGGGGGTCACTTGGACGGTGTCGCTGGATTCGAGGGACCTCGCTCGTCGTGCTGAGAGGAGACCCAAGGGACCGGTAATGCAGCTTTTTGGTGCCTGCGGTTGCAGGGGGAAGATTCCGTCGACCCACGGGAGATTTCTTCGGAGCTTCTGGTGCAGAGAGGAGGCAGACTACCCCCACAGCATGCACAAGCAGGAAAACAGTCGAGAAGGCGGCAGAATCAGCGTTACAGAGTTGCAGTAGTCGTCTTTGCTACTATGTTGCAGGTTTGCAGGCTTCCAGCGCGGTCAGCGGTCGATTCCTTATCAGAAGGTGAAGAGGGAGATGCAGAGGAACTCGGCTGAGCTCATGCATTCGTTATCTAAAGTTTCCCCAGAGACAGAGACCCTAAATAGCCAGAAAAGAGGGTTTGGCTACCTAGGAGAGAGGAAAGGCTACTAACACCTGAAGGAGCCTATCAGCAGGAGTCTCTGACGTCACCTGGTGGCACTGGCCACTCAGAGCAGTCCAGTGTGCCAGCAGCACCTCTGTTTCCAAGATGGCAGAGGTCTGGAGCACACTGGAGGAGCTCTGGACACCTCCCAGGGGAGGTGCAGGTCAGGGGAGTGGTCACTCCCCTTTCCTTTGTCCAGTTTCGCGCCAGAGCAGGGGCTAAGGGGTCCCTGAACCGGTGTAGACTGGCTTATGCAGAATTGGGCACATCTGTGCCCAACAAAGCATTTCCAGAGGCTGGGGGAGGCTACTCCTCCCCTGCCTTCACACCATTTTCCAAAGGGAGAGGGTGTCACACCCTCTCTCAGAGGAAGTTCTTTGTTCTGCCATCCTGGGCCAGGCCTGGCTGGACCCCAGGAGGGCAGCTGCCTGTCTGAGGGGTTGGCAGCAGCAGCAGCTGCAGAGAAACCCCAGGAAGGGCAGTCTGGCAGTACCAGGGTCTGTGCTACAGACCACTGGGATCATGGAATTGTACCAACAATGCCAGGATGGCATAGAGGGGGCAATTCCATGATCATAGACATGTTACATGGCCATATTCGGAGTTACCATGGTGAAGCTACATATAGGTAGTGACCTATATGTAGTGCACGCGTGTAATGGTGTCCCCGCACTCACAAAGTTCAGTGAATTGGCTCTGAACAATGTGGGGGCACCTTGGCTAGTGCCAGGGTGCCCTCACACTAAGTAACTTTGCACCTAACCTTTACCAGGTAAAGGTTAGACATATAGGTGACTTATAAGTTACTTAAGTGCAGTGTAAAATGGCTGTGAAATAACGTGGACGTTATTTCACTCAGGCTGCAGTGGCAGGCCTGTGTAAGAATTGTCAGAGCTCCCTATGGGTGGCAAAAGAAATGCTGCAGCCCATAGGGATCTCCTGGAACCCCAATACCCTGGGTACCTCAGTACCATATACTAGGGAATTATAAGGGTGTTCCAGTCAGCCAATGTAAATTGGTAAAAATGGTCACTAGCCTGTTAGTGACAATTTGGAAAGAAATGAGAGAGCATAACCACTGAGGTTCTGGTTAGCAGAGCCTCAGTGAGACAGTTAGGCACCACACAGGGAACATATACATGCACACCTATGAGCACTGGGGCCCTGTGTGACAGGGTCCCAGTGACACATACATATAGGCCACAAACCTATGAGCACTGGGGTCCTGACCAGCAGGATCCCAGTGACACATAACAACCATACTGAAACCATAGTGTTTTCACTATGAGCACTGAGGCCTGGCTATCAGGATCCCAGTGAGACAGTGAAAACAGTGACAAACACCCTGACATACACTCACAAACAGGCCAAAAGTGGGGGTAACAAGGCTAGAAAGAGGCTACCTTCTCACACAACCCCCCCCCCAAACGAAGGACAATAAGGCTAACCTTGGCCAGTTGAGACTTTATTGTCTAAGTGGTGATAAGTAGAGAGTAGCTCTGCAATAGACTGGTTACTCCCTTTATCATCCACTATATGGTTACTTCCCTGTGGGGATGTAAACCACCCTGTTTGAAGTTTTTTAGCTAAGCAACAATGTGAAGATGTATTTTCAGAGTTTCTATCAGTAAGTTTTAGTTTAGAGCAGTGGGAATTGTCCACTGAACCTATTTGTAGTGATGGAAATGCCAGACAGGGATGCTGTCTCAGAAAAGCCATAGCTGGGCAAAACTTTGTCCAGATGGCTGGAAGAGAGAACAGGGATGCTGTTTCTCTTGGGTTGGAGCAGGGCAGGGATGCTGTCCTATCAGCTCCACACTAGGGCAGGGATGCTGTCCTAAGTGTTGTGAGGCAGTGCAGAGTTTCTGCACTAAAGTTTCTCTGGGAGGGTTGGAGGGATGCTCCATATTAACTAAAATGGTGCTGTTTTTCTCACCAATGTTAGTTATCCCACAGAGAGGTACTTCCACCTCAGGGAGTCCAGCTTTGCCAGCTGATGCTTCCCTTGGAACAGGTGCCACCCCAGGAGAGGTTTCTCCCACCACAGGAATAGTATCCTGAATGGTAGGGTGGTTAGGGGATACTGTGATACCCTTTTTACCTGTTGATGGAGAGGGATCCTGAGTTTTCAGGCCTTCTCTCCTTTGCTTTTTCATTTCACTTGAAATGAGAGGGAACAATTCCTCAGGGATGCCCAGCATGGCTGCATGGGCATAAAACTCTACATCAGCCCAACCTGAGGCCTCTAGGTCATTACCTAAGAGACAGTCTACAGGTAAGCTAGGTGATACCACCACCTGCTTAGGGCCAGTAACTCCACCCCAACTAAACTGAATTATAGCTAAGGGAAGAAACTTAGTGGAGTTATGGACATCAATAATCTTATACTGTTGTCCAATGATGTGTTGTTCAGGAGGCACTAGGTTTTCAGTCACCAAAGTGAAACTGGCACCTGTGTCCCTGTAGGCCAAGGCCTCAACACCATTTATTGAAACTGTCTGCCTGTACTTATCCATTGTAAGGGGACAAGCAGCCAGTGTGGCAAGGCCAGTGCCACTAGGTGTGACAGAAACTGTCTTGGGACTGATTACATCAGTTTCCACTATGGACCCATAAGTGAACCCAACTACACCCTTTGCTTGACTGTTGCCAGCAGTCCCACCACTAGTACCACTACTGCTAGGGGCACTAGAGCTTGATGTATTAGTGGTGGTAGGCTCAGGGGGTTTACCTGGACAGGACTTATCCCCTGGCCTATGGCCTCTGTTTTTACACACAAAGCACCAGGGCTTTTTAATGTGTGCAGGTTGGGAAGAAGAGGAAGAATTTGTTTTATCCCCACCCTCTGAAGAGTGTTTAAGATTTGAAGTGGGATCTTTGGTTTTACCCTTATCCCCATGCTTATCTTGAGATTTTTCACCATCTTTCTTCTTATTGCCATCTTTGTCACCCCCTGTATGAACTTTTCTGTTCACCCTTGTTCTGACCCATTTGTCTGCCTTCTTTCCCAATTCTTGGGGAGAGGTCAGATCAGAGTCTACCAGGTACTGGTGCAACAAATCAGACACACAATTATTAAGTATATGCTCTCTCAGGATTGTGTTATACAGGCTTTCATAATCAGTAACTTTACTGCCATGTAACCACCCCTCCAAGGCCTTCACTGAATGGTCAATGAAATCAACCCAGTCTTGTGAAGACTCCTTTTTGGTCTCTCTGAACTTTATCCTGTATTGTTCAGTGGTTAAGCCATAACCATCCAGGAGTGCATTCTTAAGAACTGTAAAATTATTGGCATCATTTTCTTTCACAGTAAGGAGTCTATCCCTACCCTTTCCACTAAATGATAGCCATAGGATAGCAGCCCACTGCCTTTGAGGGACATCCTGTACAGCACAGGCCCTCTCAAGTGCAGCAAACCACTTGTTAATGTCATCCCCCTCCTTATAAGGGGGAACTATCTTGTGCAGATTCCTGGAATCATGCTCTTTTGCAGGATGACTATGGGGAATACTGCTGCTGCCACCATGGGTATCTAAACCCAACTTCTGTCTTTCCTTCTCTAATTCTAAAGACTGTCTATCCAAATCCAGCTGTTGCTTCTTGAGCTTCAGTCTGGTTTGTTCCACTCTCAATCTATTGAGCTCCCTTTCTAACAATCTGTCATCAGGGTGGGTGGGAGGGACATTTCTAGATACAGAGGTATGATGGGAATGAACAGAAGGAGACCTGTCCCTTACAGAGGGCACCCTAACAGCTTGGCTACCAGTATAATGTGAGAGCACACCATCAGTATGGTGTGATTCAACCTCTGTACCAACTATGCTAGACTGTCTAGTAATGGGCAGGCTGAGAAGTTTCTTTCCTGAACCTTTTCCTGGGGGAGTCCCTGGATCAGATTGAGAACCATTAGCTACTTTTTCTACAGATTGGGCACTTATGGCCTTATCCTGTACTCTAAGCATATTAATTAACAGTTCTAAGGAAGGATTCTTCCCTACACTCAAACCTCTCTCTATGCAGAGACTCCTTGCTCCTTTCCAGCTAAGGTGATCATATGCAAGTTTGGACAGTTCAACATTTTTGCCTGTGCCAGACATTTTTTAGAGAGAGTTAAAGTGATAGAAAAAGAGAAAAAAGTTTTCAGAACTTTTTGGAAAGACAGAAAAAACTTTTTAAACTTTTAAGAACTTTTTGAAAGTTTAGAAGTACTTTTCAGCACTTAGAAAAGAGTGAAAAGAGGAAATGCAAAACTTTTTGGCTATGTGTATATACACTGACCTTGTTTTGTATATTTTTCTCTTATGAAAAGTACAATGACAAGAGTGGTAAGTAGTCTCAAGCACTTATCCCACCGCTGCACAACCAATGTAGGAGGCTGGACTGGCTTGTAGTGAGTACCAAGGGGTACTTGCACCTTGCACCAGGCCCAGTTATCCCTTATTAGTGTATAGGGTGTCTAGCAGCTTAGGCTGATAGATAATGGTAGCTTAGCAGAGCAGCTTAGGCTGAACTAGGAGACGTGTGAAGCTACTACAGTACCACTTAGTGTCATATGCACAATATCATAAGAAAACACAATACACAGTTATACTAAAAATAAAGGTACTTTATTTTTATGACAATATGCCAAAGTATCTTAGAGTGTACCCTCAGTGAGAGGATAGGAAATATACACAAGATATATATACACAATAGCAAAAATATGCAGTATAGTCTTAGAAAACAGTGCAAACAATGTATAGTTACAATAGGATGCAATGGGGAAACATAGGGATAGGGGCAACACAAACCATATACTCCAAAAGTGGAATGCGAACCACGAATGGACCCCAAACCTATGTGACCTTGTAGAGGGTCGCTGGGACTATTAGAAAATAGTGAGAGTTAGAAAAATAACCCTCCCCAAGACCCTGAAAAGTGAGTGCAAAGTGCACCAAAGTTCCCCTAAGGACAAAATAGTCGTGTTAGAGGAAAAATGCAAGGAAAACACAAATCAGCAATGCAACAACGATGGATTCCTGACTGAGGGTACCTGTGGAACAAGGGGACCAAGTCCAAAAGTCACAAGCAGCTCGGAGATGGGCAGATGCCCAAGAAATGCCAGCGGTTGGTGCAAAGAAGCTCTTACTAGGCTAAAGAACTGTGAATACTGCAGGAACGACAAGGGCTAGAGACTTCCCCTTTGGAGGATGGGTCCCCCACGCCTTGGAGAGTCGTGCAAAAGTGTTTTCCCGCCAGATGGACGCCAACAAGCCTTGATACACGCAAATCGTGCATTTGGCGTTTTTGGACGCTGCTGGGGCCCAGGAGGGACCAGGAGGTCGCAAATTGGACCTGCAAAGAGAGGGGACGTCGAGCAAGACAAGGAGCCCTCACTGAAGCAGGTTGCACCCGGAGAAGTGCCAGAAACAGGCACTACGAGGATGCGTGAAACGGTGCTCACCGAAGTTGCACAAAGGAGTCCCACGTCGCCGGAGACCAACTTAGAAAGTCGTGCAATGCAGGTTAGAGTGCCGTGGACCCAGGCTTGGCTGTGCACGAAGGATTTCCGCCGGAAGTGCACAGGGGCCGGAGTAGCTTGCAAAGTCGCAGTTCCCAGCAATGCAGCCGAGCGAGGTGAGGCAAGGACTTACCTCCACCAAACTTGGGCTGAAGAGTCACTGGACTGTGGGGGTCACTTGGACGGTGTCGCTGGATTCGAGGGACCTCGCTCGTCGTGCTGAGAGGAGATCCAAGGGACCGGTAATGCAGCTTTTTGGTGCCTGCGGTTGCAGGGGGAAGATTCCGTCGACCCACGGGAGATTTCTTCGGAGCTTCTGGTGCAGAGAGGAGGCAGACTACCCCCACAGCATGCACAAGCAGGAAAACAGTCGAGAAGGCGGCAGAATCAGCGTTACAGAGTTGCAGTAGTCGTCTTTGCTACTATGTTGCAGGTTTGCAGGCTTCCAGCGCGGTCAGCGGTCGATTCCTTATCAGAAGGTGAAGAGGGAGATGCAGAGGAACTCGGCTGAGCTCATGCATTCGTTATCTAAAGTTTCCCCAGGGACAGAGACCCTAAATAGCCAGAAAAGAGGGTTTGGCTACCTAGGAGAGAGGAAAGGCTACTAACACCTGAAGGAGCCTATCAGCAGGAGTCTCTGACGTCACCTGGTGGCACTGGCCACTCAGAGCAGTCCAGTGTGCCAGCAGCACCTCTGTTTCCAAGATGGCAGAGGTCTGGAGCACACTGGAGGAGCTCTGGACACCTCCCAGGGGAGGTGCAGGTCAGGGGAGTGGTCACTCCCCTTTCCTTTGTCCAGTTTCGCGCCAGAGCAGGGGCTAAGGGGTCCCTGAACCGGTGTAGACTGGCTTATGCAGAATTGGGCACATCTGTGCCCAACAAAGCATTTCCAGAGGCTGGGGGAGGCTACTCCTCCCCTGCCTTCACACCATTTTCCAAAGGGAGAGGGTGTCACACCCTCTCTCAGAGGAAGTTCTTTGTTCTGCCATCCTGGGCCAGGCCTGGCTGGACCCCAGGAGGGCAGCTGCCTGTCTGAGGGGTTGGCAGCAGCAGCAGCTGCAGAGAAACCCCAGGAAGGGCAGTCTGGCAGTACCAGGGTCTGTGCTACAGACCACTGGGATCATGGAATTGTACCAACAATGCCAGGATGGCATAGAGGGGGCAATTCCATGATCATAGACATGTTACATGGCCATATTCGGAGTTACCATGGTGAAGCTACATATAGGTAGTGACCTATATGTAGTGCACGCGTGTAATGGTGTCCCCGCACTCACAAAGTTCAGTGAATTGGCTCTGAACAATGTGGGGGCACCTTGGCTAGTGCCAGGGTGCCCTCACACTAAGTAACTTTGCACCTAACCTTTACCAGGTAAAGGTTAGACATATAGGTGACTTATAAGTTACTTAAGTGCAGTGTAAAATGGCTGTGAAATAACGTGGACGTTATTTCACTCAGGCTGCAGTGGCAGGCCTGTGTAAGAATTGTCAGAGCTCCCTATGGGTGGCAAAAGAAATGCTGCAGCCCATAGGGATCTCCTGGAACCCCAATACCCTGGGTACCTCAGTACCATATACTAGGGAATTATAAGGGTGTTCCAGTCAGCCAATGTAAATTGGTAAAAATGGTCACTAGCCTGTTAGTGACAATTTGGAAAGAAATGAGAGAGCATAACCACTGAGGTTCTGGTTAGCAGAGCCTCAGTGAGACAGTTAGGCACCACACAGGGAACATATACATGCACACCTATGAGCACTGGGGCCCTGTGTGACAGGGTCCCAGTGACACATACATATAGGCCACAAACCTATGAGCACTGGGGTCCTGACCAGCAGGATCCCAGTGACACATAACAACCATACTGAAACCATAGTGTTTTCACTATGAGCACTGAGGCCTGGCTATCAGGATCCCAGTGAGACAGTGAAAACAGTGACAAACACCCTGACATACACTCACAAACAGGCCAAAAGTGGGGGTAACAAGGCTAGAAAGAGGCTACCTTCTCACAATGACTTCTCTTCTTCCCCTGTACATTTCAATTAGGTCAGCGCCCACCAGAAGAAAGATATTTGGTGTGCCATTGCCAAGGACATCCGGACCCTGGGGGTCCACCACAGACGGAGCACCCACTGCCGGAAGAGATGGGAGGACATTCGCCGCTAGAGCAAGAAGACGGCGGAGGCTCAGCTGGGGATGGCCTCCCAACGTGGGAGGGGTATCCGTCGAACCATGACCCCCCTGATGTTCCGGATCCTGGCGGTGGCCTACCCTGAGTTGGATGGGCGCTTGAGGGCATCACAGCAGACACAAGGGGGTGAGTACACTATCATTCAGCTGACTTTGCGCGCAGTGAAGGTGTTTGGGTGGGGGTGGAGGGCTGTGGTTTCCCCTAGGCCAGGGCGAGTTCCGTAGGCTAGGCCCATTCGTCAGGCATGGCCCTGTGACCCCCCTCACCCCACCTCTGTAGAGTGCCAAGTACAGCTATTCAGGCCCCAGGGTCATCTATGTGTGCAGATGTCGTCCATAGCCTTGTAGGCCATTTCCCAGGAATTGCACTGTAGAGCCCAACAGCGCGACGTAGTGCAGAGGGCTGCTGTGTCTGTATTGTCCGCCAACGGTAGCGGTAAGCCACCGCTGAACAGGTCAAAGACTGCCATGGCAAGCACCGCTGAACAGGGTAAGCACCGCTGAACAGGTCAGGGACTGCCAACTCAAGCACCGCTGAACAGTGCAAGCACCGCTGAACAGGTCAGAGACTGCCAACTCAAGCACTGCTGAACAGGGCAAGCACCGCTGAACAGGGCAAGCACTGCTGAACAGGGCAAAGACCGCAATGGCAAGCACCGCTAGCCCATTAGCTGCAGGGGCAGTGACGCAACTGGTACCGTCACATGGTGAGTGCTGCACTCTGAGCATCAGTCCCCCTCCAGAACCAGTGGAGACATGCATCCACTCCGTCTGTCCTGCACAGGATGAAGCACTCTGGGCACCAGTCCCCCTCCAGAACCAGTGGAGACATGCATCCACTCCGTCTGTCCTGCACAGGATGAAGCACTCTGGGCACCAGTCCCCCTCCAGAACCAGTGGAGACATACATCCACTCCGTCTGTCCTGCACAGGATGAAGCACTCTGGGAACCAGTCCCCCTCCAGAACCAGTGGAGACATGCATCCACTTGAGTGACTGTGGCTTTGCACTCCCCAGGATGGTACAGTGGGCAACCCACCCACTGTAGAGACTTGAGAGACTGTGGCTTTGTACTCCCCAGGATGGGACAGTGGGAAAACCACCCACTGTAGAGACTTGAGAGACTGTGGCTTTGCACTCCCCAGGATAGTACAGTGGGCAAACCACCCACTGTAGAGACTTGATAGACTGTGGCTTTGCACTCCCCAGGATTGATCAGTGGGCATGGTGCCCCCTCGTGGATCTGGTGTTGTGCACTCATCCGGCTGAGGTGCCCCCCCCTTCCCTTCCCCCTGAGGTGCCTGTTGTATTTCTATCTGATGCCCCTGCAGTGTTCTCTCCATCATGTTCGGGTATCTTGTGTGGGCCTCGCCCATGCATTTTGGGCCCAGTGGTCCACAGACTATGAATCATGCAAAACCTGGACTACTAATCGGTGTATATTTTTTGTATATAGTGTATATATATATATATATATATACATATATATATATATATATATGTATATTTTTGCTTACTGATTTTTGATATTTTACAATAGTTACACTCATTTCCTTTTGTCTTAGCATTTTTCCGGGGGGCTGGAGGGTGTTACTGTAATGTATAGATATGCATTGGTGTGTGTGTTGTAGTGGGTGAGGGTCGGGTGGGGGTTGGGGTGTTGAGTGTGTGTGTCCCTGTTTTTTGACTCCCCTATGTCGTAGGTGCAATACTCACTGTGGTCTTCGCCGCCGGCATTGGTGCTCCTCGTAGAAGAGCAGGAAGACTAGCATTTGGGAGAATATGAAGTTCCAGCTCCATGCTGTCCTCCTTCCTCGTGGAGTGTATAGAGGTGAGCGTTTTTCATTCGAAAGGCCTGTTCCGCCGTGTTTTTATCTGCGGTGAATCCGCCCCAGAAAAGGTGGCCAATTGGCCTGTCATAATAGTGTGGGCGGTACATTGTCTCCCGCCTGTCTGTTGGCGGTGACCGCCGCGCTGTTTGTCTGTACCGCCGTGGCAGTCTGAGTGTTAAAGTGGCTGTCTTTGTTGGCGGTTTCCGCCGCGATCGTAATTGCAACATTTTTACCGCCGGCCTGTTGGCGGTCTTACCGCCGCTTTAACACCGTCCGCCAGGGTTGTAATGACCCCCTAAGTGCCTGAGCAGCCAAAGGAATCCTGACTCAAGAAGGAATGACAGTATGCACCTGGAACCAATCCCTAAAAAACATGAGCCATAAGACTAAACACATTTGGCACCTGGTGCAGCCTAAAATCCAATGCATACTTAAATACAAAATGACATTCCTATAAGCATGATGCCATATGCAAATGTTTATCAGTGTGCATTGCATGCAGGTATGCAGAGAAAAAAACAGGCATTGGCTTTTGCACAGAATCACAGAATGTTGAGTGGATGCCATGACTAGAACCTGTTTCCTATGTTGCAAAATCACCAATAAAATGTAGCATTAGAAAGCTGATGGGAGCTTCATGTCATAACAATGGACAGCATTGGATTCTCCCACTGTTTGTAATTAAAAGAAGATGGCGGGCACTACTTTGGAACACGAAATTGAAATGCATTCCCATTATGTGTTCCAAAGCAGCACCAGCCATCTTGTTCTTTTCCTCCACATATGACCAGTCGAAGTGAATGTAAGAAAGTAATAACCTCAGTTGACATCATAATTCGATTTCTCACTGTGAGCAAGGTTCTTTTAATGCCATTAAAACACATACACTTTCAACATAACATCCAGTTTTAACAAGCCCTTTAAAGCCCTTTGCTGTCACCATGCGGTGTGTACGCCGTGTCTGTTTGTAATGCAGCCGGTGCTCATGTAAAGCGCTCCGATACCATAGGGACCACACAGATGAGCAGGAAACAATTGAAATAAGCTCAGCGCACCAGCTTAAATAGAAGGCCAAAGGAATGAAGAAAATGGTAATCAAAGGGGAGGAGACACAGGGAGTTGTAGTCAGGAGCAAGCCAGGATAAGAATACGGTCCCGTTTTACAGACTAAAAAGGAAGAACTGTATGTGGTAGTGGGTATGTTAAAAGTGAGCGATATGGCTCTGCTACACTAAAGATACTGGCCAAAGTGAATAAGAACAAGGAAGAGAGAAACTCTGCAAAATATTTTTTTTTTAAGTTCCCCAAAAGCGTATAGAAACACACATGGAACAACATGAAGTAGTATGCCACAGCCAAAAGAAGTGGAGTGAAAGTAAGTGACAAGCATGGGAACCAATGACCAGCAAGGGGTGGGATGTAAGAACCTTTAAGATATATATTAGCAATAGATTTCACAAGCACAGAGCAAGCGATAGGAACAATCAATTCCTGTTTCCCTGCCCAACATTTAAGTAAACATTTGAGCCTTAAATGGTGTCTCAGTCAATTGATCATTTGCTACAGAAAACAAAGTGGCAATTGGTCAGACACCCATATTAAGTAAGATTAGTACCTTTAAACTTGATAGCAGAAGCATCTCTTGTTTGCGGTGTGTGGAAAAAAACAGATGTGCAGAAGGAGGGTGTCATCAAAACTAATGGACTGCTGCACTGATTGTGCCACCCACATGAGTAGCGATGCAAACATGGCTTAGATTGCCACTGCAGTGCCTGTGTGCAGTTTTAAACTGCCAATTCAACCTTGCAAGAGTACTCACCAACCAGGCCCAAACCTGCCCTATTATACATGTAAGGCACCCCTGAGGTATGCCATAGGTAGCCCCATGGGCAGCATGCAGTACATATTAAAGGTAGGACAGGTAGTGATGTGTTTTATATGTCCTGACACTGAAACACTGCCAAATTTGTTTTTCACTGTTGCAAGGCCTATCCTTCACGTAGGTTAACATGGCGGCTGCTTCTAAATAACATTTAAGGGCAGTTCGCCTTTTGGGAGCAGATAGAGATGTGCAATTTGGGTCTATGAACTCACAATTTAAGAATACATATTTCAGTAAAGTTGTTTTTTAGATTGTCAGTTTGAAAATTCCGCTTTCAGAAAGTGGGCATTTGCTTGCTTAAACTATTCTGTGTCTCTGCCTGCATGTGTATTCCAGGTCTGGGACAGACTGACAGTTGGGCTGTTTTTTGAATCTCCACTAGACAGTGACACAAAGGGAGCTGGGATATAGCTTTCATATCCTAATGGCTCATCTGGGCTAGAGTGGAGGGGGGGAGCTGACAGTTATACCTGAATGGGCTGTGCCTGCCCTCACACCACACACTCTTCAACCCCCCTCTTCCCCCGGGTGTGTCAGGGGGCAGGCCTGGGCAAGGCAAGATATTGTGAGCAGAGACATTCCTTTGAAGTTTGCCTACTCCAAAGGCAGAAAGGGGTAAAAGTAGTGGATCCAAAACCCTAGATTTTCAATTACATTTGGAATCAAGAGGAACAGCTGAAGAGCTGGCAAAGGAGTACTACCCCCTTGCCTGTGACTGTGCTTTGCTGGGTTGGCTTGGTGTTGCTGCTTCTGCCTGAAAGAGGACAAAGACTGGACTTTGTGGTATATTCCTGCTTGTGAAGTGTTTCAAAGGGCTTGGACTGAGCTTACCTCCTGTTTTGAGGCTTCCTCTGCAAGCACCTGGACTCTCTGCTGAAACTCCCCTAACCAGTTCCTGAGCCCTCGAAAGGTGAAGCTGGTGGAACCAAGGTGGAAATCCATGCACAGGAGCCATGCAGGGAACATTTAGATGCACCACCTGCAACGTGGATGTTAAAAGAATGCACCACCCGCATCACAGCTGAAATCGCTGTACCACCTGCATCACGGCTAGGAAATCAACGCATCACCTGCTTTGCGGCTGCAGAAACAATGCAACACCCACTTGTTGCTGCTAAAATTGATGCAAACCCCATGCAATGCAGATTCTCATCCTCTTGTGACCGGATTTCGCACGCAACATCACTGGGCGTCAGTATCGACATGAACCTGCCTGGACCAGAGGTGCCAGTCCAGAAATCAAAGCATCACTCTCTTGTGGGAGAGAAAAACTATGCATCGCCTATCCAACCAGAGAAGAAACAACACACAACCTCTCTTGCGAGTAAGGAATCAACACCTCGCTGACTTTTCCGACGCAGGCTTGCATGTGCGGCTTTATTTTTCACGCAAACCAGGTACTTTGTGTAACAACACCATTTCCTTTGTTTTTTATGGGGTAAGAATATATTATTTTAAAAATCCATGACTTTACTTGTGTATGTTGGATTTTTGTCATTTGGTCTTGTTTGGTTTATATAAATATTGGCTATTTTTCTAAACTGGTGGGGTGTCCATTTTGTAGTGTTTTCACTGTATTACTGTGTGTTTTGGTACAAATACTTTACACATTGCCTTTGAGATAAGCCTTACTGCTTGTGCCAAGCTATCGATGGGGTGAGCAGGGGTTATCTTAAGTGACTATCACCCTTTCCCTGACCAGAGTGAGGGTCCCTGCTTGGAAAGAGTGCAAACTGACTGCCAACCAGAGACCCAATTTATAACAGGGGTGTTGGCATTCTTGTCTCCCTGTTTTCAATCCTCTTGTCAAATCATATTATTCCTGGTTCACTGTAGGAAAGTACCATCTTGCCTGGCATGTTACCCCCAGTTTAACTGTATGTATGTTTGTTTTAGCCCTTGTGTCACTGGGATCCTGCTAGGCAGGATCCCAGTGCTCATAGTATGAGCCCTGTATGTGTTCCCTGTGTGATGCCGAACTGTATCACTGAGGCTCTGCTAACCAGAACCTCAGTGCTTATGCTCTCTCTGCTTTCTAAATTTGTCACTGCAGACTAGTGACTAAATTTACCAATTCTCATTGGCACACTGGTACACCCGTATAATTCCCTTGTATATGGTACTTAGGTACCCAGGGTATTGGGGTTCCAGGAGATCCCTATGTGCTGCAGCATTTCTTTTGCCACCCATAGGGAGCTCAGGCAATTCTTACACATGCCTGTCACTGCAGCCTGAGTGAAATAACGGCCACATTATTTCACAGCCATTTTTCACTGCACATAAGTAACTTATACGTCACCTATATGTCTTACCCTCACTTGGAGAAGGTTGGGTGTCAAGTTACTTAGTGTGTGGGCACCCTGGCACTAGCCAAGGTGCCCCCACATCGTTCAGGGCAATTTTCGTGGACTTTGTGAGTGCGGGGACACAATTACACGCGTGCACTACACATAGGTCACTACCTATGTATAGCATCACAATGGTAACTCTGAACATGGCCATGTAACATGTCTAAGATCATAGAATTGTCACTCCAATACCATTCTGGTTTTGGGGGGACACTTTCATGATCCCTCGGGTCTCTAGCACAGAACCCGGGTACTGCCAAACTGCCTTTCCAGGGTTTCCACTGCAGCTGCCAACCTGTGACACAGGATTCTGCCCTCCTGGGGTCTTGGCAGCCCCGGCCCAGGAAGGCAGAACAAAGGATTTCCTCTGAGAGAGGGTGTTACATCCTCTCCCTTTGGAAATAGGTGTGAAGTGCTGGAGAGGAGTAGCCTCCCCCAGCCTCTGGAGATGCTTTGATGGCCACAGATGGTGCCCATCTCTGCATAAGACAGTCTATACCAGTTTAGGGATCCCCCAGCCCTGCTCTGGCGCGAAACTGGACAAAGGAAAGGGGAGTGACCACTCCCCTGACCAGTAGCTCCCAGGTGAGGTACCCAGAGCTCCTCCAATGTGTCCCAGACATCTGCCATCTTGGATTCAGAGGTGTTGGGGGCACACTGGACTGCTCTGAGTGGCCAGTGCCAGCAGGGGACGTCAGAGACCCCTTCTGATAGGTTCGTACCTCTCTTGGTAGCCAAACCTCCTTTCTTGGTAGCCAAACCTCCTTTTCTGGCTATTTACGGTCTCTCCTCTGAGGTATTCTTCAGACAACGAATGCAAGAGCTCACCAGAGTTCCTCTGCACTTCCCTCTTTGACTTCTGCCAAGGATCGACCGCTGGCTGCTCCAGGACGCCTGCAAAACTGCAACAAAGTAGAAAGACTACTACCAGCAACATTGTAGCGCCTAAGCCTGCCAGCTTTCTCGACTGTTTCCTGGTGGTGCATGCTCTGGGGGTCATCTGCCTTCACCCTGCACTGGAAGCCAAGAAGAAATCTCCTGTGGGTCAACAGAATCTTCTCCCTGCCAACGCAGGCACCAAAAGACTGCATCACCGGTCGTCTGGGTCCCCTCTCATCCTGACGTGCGTGGTCCCTGGAACACAGGAACTCTATCTAAGTAACTCCCACAGTCCAGTGATCCTTCAGTCCAAATTTGGTGGAGGTAAGTCCTTGTCTCACCACGCTACACTGCAAACCTGTGCACTGCGGAATTTGCAGCTGCTCCGGCTTCTATGCACTTCTCCAAGGATTCCTTTGTGTACACCCTAGCCTGGGTCCCCAGCACTCCATTCTGTAGTGCTCAACCCTCTGAGTTGGACTCCGACGTCGTGGGACCCTCCTCTGTGACTCTGAGCCAGCTCTGGTTCACAAATCTTCTAAGTGCCTGTTCCAGTACTTCTGCGGGTGCTGCCTGCTTCTGTTGGGGCTCTCTGAGTTGCTGATTACCCCTCTGTCTCCTACTCCAAGGGGTGACATCCTGGTCGTTCCTGGTCCCCAGCAGCACCCAAAAACCTCTACCACAACCCTTGCAGCTAGCAAGGCTTGTTTGTGGTATTTCTGCGTGGGAACACTTCTACAACCTTCAGCACACCGTGTGACATCTTCCTTCCACAGGAGAAGTTCCTATCCTTTTTCGTTGTTGCAGAATCCTTGGCTTCTTCCACCCAGAGGCAGCCTTCTTGCACCTTCATCTGGGGTTTCCTGGGCTCCTGCCCCCCTGGACACTATCGCGACTCTTGGACTTGGTCCCCTTGCCTTGCAGGTCCTCAGGTCCAGGAATCTGTCTTCAGTGCTTTGCTGGTGTTTGTGGTTCTTGTAGAATCCCCCTATCACGTCTATTGTGTCCTATTGGGGTAGTAGGTGTACTTTACTCTTACTTTTTAGGGTCTTGGGGTGGGGTATCTTGGACACCCTGACTGTTTTCTTACTGTCCCAGCGACCCTCTACAAGCTCCCATAGGTCTGTGGTCCATTTGTGATTCGCATTTCACTTTTGGAGTATATGGTTTGTGTTGCCCCTAGACCTATGTTCACCTATTGCTTCCTATTGTAATTCTACACTGTTTGTATTACTTTTCTTACTCTTACTTACCTGTGTTGGGTTTGTGTACATATAACTTGTGTATATTACTTACCTTCTTACTGAGGGTACTCACTGAGATACTTGTGGCATATTGTCATAAAAATAAAGTACCTTTATTTTTGGTAACTCTGTGTATAGTGTTTTGTTATGATATTGTGCTGTATGATATAATTGGTCTAGTAGGAGCTTTGCATGTCTCCTAGTTCAGCCTAAGCTGCTTTGCCATAGCTACCTTCTATCAGCCTTAGCTGCTAGAAACACCTCTATTCTACTAATAAGGGGTAACTGGACCTGGCACAGGGTGTAAGTACCACAAGGTACCCACTATAAGCCAGGTCAGCCTCCTACATTCACTAAATGATGATTCTGAATAAAGAGCTATTAGAGATAAGCTCCTCACAATAAAATAACCCATATGCCACTTCCTCATGTGTTAGAACACATATAAAGAAATGTGTCTTTTTAACTGTTTCTTATGATTTGTAGATTGCATTGTGTTGGCTATGCTAATAAGTCATTTTAGCATTATTTTACTGTAGGGAGCTGGGTGCTGGTTGCAGTACCCCTCACTATTTTGCCTGGTTCTTAGGTGCAACTTTGACTGAAGTGCACTGGGTTCCTGCCAACCAGGTCTTCAGTGCCAGTGTTCCTTCCCTAAAACAAGACAGCTGGTCAATTGATCCCCAACTGACCAGGCCCTTCAACACATCTGTGCCAAGTAAATGGGGCCCCTGGGACATGGACAAGGGTCCTGAGGAAGTTCTCCTCAGAGCTGCAGCACACCTTGAGCCACTCTGAGGGACCCAGCAACAACCTTATGCAGACTGCCATTGCAGACTTCATGACAAAGTGCTCACACAATTGAAAACACAACATGACACACACTTGTGTGCCTTCTCCCATAAAACATTGCTTGTAATATCTGTAAGTCACCCCTAAAGCAGGCCTTCAGTCCTAAGGCAGGGTGCATTATATTACAAGTGAGGGCGTATATGCATGAGAAAATATGTCCCTACAATGTCTCTGATGATTCCTAGACATAGGCCCTCATTCCAACCCTGGCGGTCATAGACCGCCAGGGTGGCTGATGACGGAAGCACCGCCAACAGGCTGGCGGTGCTTCAATCATTATTCCGACCACGGCGGTACAGCCGCGGTCGCCCAGCCGGGTCCGGAGGTTTCCCGCCGGATTAACCCCGGCTGGGAGAATCCTCCATGGCAGCGCTGCAAGCAGCGCCGCCATGGGGATTCTGACCCCCTTCCCGCTAGCCTGTTTCTGGCGGTTTTTACAGCCAGGAACAGGATTGCGGGAACGGGTGTCCTGGGACCCGGGGCCCCATGATGCTTTTCACTGTCTGCCTAGCAGACAGTGAAAAGCGCGACGGGTGCAACTGCACCCGTCGCACACCTGCAACACCGCCTGCTCCATTCGGAGCCGGCTTCAGTGTTGCAGGCCTCTTTCCCGCTGGGCCGGCGGGCGCTATATTGGCTAGCGCCCGCCGGCCCAGCGGGACAGTCAGAATGGCCCCAGCGGTCTTTTGACCGCAGAGCGGCCATATGGCGGTTCCCGCCTGGCGGGCGGCGACCGCCGGCCGCCGGGGTCGGAATGACCCCCATAGTAAGTGTGCAGAGAAGCCATTTTAAATACATGTGCTGGGCAATGGTCAATTCGAGTTCCCCAGCTACATGATAGATTCCCTGAACCCAGGGATGTTTCATATCAAACATCTTGTATTAATAAACTCCCTTATTAGAACAAGCACCAAGAAGGCACATTAGAGGTGCCCCCGGGAAAACCTACCAATGGCTGGTGAGTTCACTGACCGGTTCTGTCCAGCCTGCCACCAACAGATGAAAATCTGACCTGCCACGGGGACTGCCTCTGCTCTTGAGTGGTCAGAAACAAAAGCCTTTCCTGGCTGGAGTGTTACCCACCTCTCCCCAATGGATGACCTGCATTCCAAAGCATGAGCCTCAAAGAACCTTATCACTTTTGATATGCAGAACTGGCCTTCCTCAGAGGAAGATGCCAACCCCCATGTCTCAGGACCCGTCTGGTATCTGGACAGGCTGGAATATTAGCTATGCAGGAGGTGACTCACCCTTACAAACTGGAAATACCCCTAAGGTGGCCAGCCTGAAGGAGACAGAAATTTCACCATCTTGCATGTAGTGGAATTTAGGAACTCTGGACAGCGTGATGCTTACTCCTCACAGGAAATGGTCATCTAGGGGGTGTAGTGACCACAGAGGGTAAGTAGCCCATTGGCTACTACCCCTCATCCCCTTAACAGCTCCTAAATTGAGTTTTTAGAGGGCCCAATACCAGGTTTGCAGATCTTTGCTATACCCAAAAGAAGGAGTGGGCAAAAAGACTGCTGGACCCAAGAACCCAGGAGCATGACTGACTTGGTACCAGCTCTGCCGGCCTGCCTGCTACACCTGATCCTCGAGGAGCAATTGACCTGTCCTGCCACTGCATCCTCCAGGGAATGGGGAGAGCTGCATGTGCTTCACCAATAGCCAGGAAGATCTCCCTTGGAGTAGAGGAGCTGCTCTCCTGTATCCGAAGGCACCCAAGAAAGCCCTGAGAGGACCGAATCTGCCAGAAACCTGACACCAGACATCACCTCTGCACCCGAGCTTCCCAGTCCGTGTTGAAGTAGGCCAAATGGTGTCAGCCTAGTCCCCAGGCCCTCCAGATAAAAAGCTCACCCTGTGCTCACCCACTGTGGACTTCACCAAGGAATCTGCAGGCTGTTTCTGCAGACCCCCTGCAACCGCAAGTGACCAGGAGGCAAAACCTGATGCCCTAGGACACCTCTGCATTTGTCCGCCATGGACACAGAAGAGGAGATCCAAGGATGCTCCCATATCTCCCCACCTCGTGATACCTGTTCTCACTTGTTGACTAGGTCGGACTGGACCCTAAGTTCATGTCTGTAGAGTGTGTCTGCGGGCCCTCTGCAATTGTGAGAAATTCCAGTGCTGGACCTGATGCCAGAAGAGACCCCTGCACCTATGCCCTACAGCCCAAGGAGGAGTGGACTGACATTGTCTCCACATGCCGCAAGACATCAAGGATAAAGCTATGAGTGGATTCTCCTGGACTGCCCTTCCAGTCCGTCCCCGAAGTGGCTTTGCAACCAGAGTGATCCACATTGACTTGAATAGGACACTCAATACCGTAACACCTCTGCACCTGGACGCACAAGAGCTCCTAAAGGTGACCTATTGGTGTGGTTCTGAACCTTGCCCAAAAAACCCTTTCGGTCCAGGAGATTGGTCCCGTAAGTCGTTGTACTCTACTTGGATTTCCAACTTTGTTTTCCTCCACAGCTTTCTGAAAGATGCACTGTGTGGCCACTTTTAAAAACTCTAAAAGTTAATAACTCCAAAAGTACTCACCTGACTCTGGTGATCTTGATATCAAAGTTTATACAAAAGTATGTGTTATTTTAATAAATTGGTGTTGGATTTCTTTATTGAGTGTGTGTCTCACTGCCCTACATACTGAGCACTACCCTCTGATATGCCTAACTCCTTGACCACACTACCCAAAAATAAAGTATTTGGGGTGTTATTTGTGCCTCTGTGATACCTCTGGGGATTTTTTATACTCCTTGGACAGTGTATCTCATTTTGGTACACTATATAAAGAGCCATCTTCCTACAACCACCTACCATAATCCATAATAAATTTGCATGGTAGCTGTTTCTCTTCCAATGCTGTTAAACATATTTTAAAATTTAAATGTAGGTGTGTATGCAGCTTGCTCAATGCAAATAATATGTTGCTGCAATTACAGGTCTCGGGTTTTTTGGACGTGAAACGCATTTTCTTGTGGCGGCCAGAAATATGTGAGGAAAATCACGTACACCATAATTTGTCGCGATATATGGAGATCCAGACAATTGTTGGAGCCATAGACATGCAACATTTGAACAATGCGCACCTAACGTAAGTGAAGTATTTGGAAAGAACAGCCGTTATTCACATTTATAAAACATGTATAGAATCGCTAGGCAATTCAGAAAATCACATGAGGTCCTGGAGAAAGTATTTTTAAGCTGCTTTTATATGAAATTGTAATAATAGTTCAAATGAATTTTCACAATGCCGCAGTAGTCTCTGAACACCTATTCATTTTCCTAATTTTAATAATAACTATATTTTTCATAATCATTGAATATTGTTATATGTAGTTCAAGTACACGATGCATAATTATGCGGGAAAAGTCAGTGATTACCATTTTTACCTTCAAGAATTAATTCTGCATTTCACCACTGACGGGAACACTTTCTGGATTACTGTGTAAGCAGTGCAAACCACCCATTTGTATGATATATTCTATAAAAAGAAATTATAGGTCTGAAGACTAAAACTTCACACCCGTGTCAATAAATATATATGTTTAATTATTGCTCACTTTATCATCACAATAGTTGAAACTATATGGATGTAGCTGCACTACTTTGAATACCTTTCCATTTGTAACCATATCAATTACATATCCATTTCTACTTAGTACTAAGCCCGTCACCTTTCCCCCATTTAAGGGAGCTTCAAAGGCTGTCGAGTGAATGTCGTATATCTGAATTTTGAACGAGCTAACGCTTTGCTGGCCGGGTTAAAATTGCGTCATGGTAAACGTTACCTGTACCACGCTGGAAGTCTGTTAGCCCAAAATTCCTGTTCGGGGCACTTGTCTGCTGATTCCAGGATGGAGGGACGTTCAGTTTCCATTCAGATATGAACATTAGTGAGGGACATTAGTCTGTGCAACCTAAGAACTTCAGAGCTGGGGGTGGGGCTGGAACATATTGATTAATGACTTCTGGGTACGTTGTCCCAGACTGCATCGCGTGCATAGGTTTCAGGGTTTTAACCTGTATCTGGAGAAACAGTGGATGCATTTCCAATGTTGAAGTAGTGGACTTGTACTTCTTTAGATCATAGTACATCCTGGACATTATAATTCTAAGGGCCAGATTTACAAGGCAGTTGCACCATTGGAGCACCACTTTTTGTGACGCTCCGGAGACTCTGTGCAGTGCACCACATTTACAAGGCAGCGCTTAGCCACTTTTTGTGTCTTCACGCCATCTTGTAAACATGGGCCTCTCCGACACAATTTTCTACATCAGAGGGGCATGCAATGAGTGTTTCTCAGGGTATTCCACCGCAATAACCATTGCTTTTGACACTGCCACAGATTTACAAGAAGCCATAAATCTGTGGCAGTGCCTAAAACTAACGCCACCTGTAGGAAAGTACCATCTTGCCTGGCATGTTACCCCCATTTTTACTTGTGTGTCAGTTTGTTTTTGCCTGTCTCACTGGGATCCTGCTAGCCAGGATAGCTAGCTCATAGTTTGTGGCCTGAATGTGTGTCCCTGTGAAGTAACTAACTGTGTCACTGAGGCTCTTCTAATCAGAACCTCAGTTCTTATGCTCTCTCAGCCTTTAAACCTGTCACCATAGGCTAGTGACCATTTTCACCAATTCTACCTGGCACACCAGAACACCCTTATAATTCCCTAGTATATGGAACCTAGGTACCCAGGGTATTGGGGTTCCAGGAGATCCTTATGGGTTGCAGCATTTATTCTGCCACCCATAGGGAACTCAGACAAATCTTACACAGGACTGCCACTGGAGCCTGAGTGAAATAACGTCCACGTTATTTCACAGCCATTTTACACTGCACTTAAGTAACTTATAAGTCACCTATGTGTCTAACCATCACTTAGTGAAGGTTAGGTGAAAGTTACTAAGTGTGAGGGCACCCTGGCACCCTGGAAAGGTGCCCCCACATAGTTCAGGGCAATTTCCCCGGACTTTGTGAGTGCGGGGACACCATTACACACATCCACTACATATAGGTCAATACCTATATGTAGCTTCACAATGGTAGTTCTGAATATGGCCATGTAACATGTCTACGATGATGTAAGTGTCCCCCCATGCCAAATCTGGTATTGGGGTGCTAATCTCATGCATCCCAGGGCTCAAGCATGAACCCTGGGCACTGCCAAACCAGCTCTCTGGGGTTTTCACTGCAGCTACCGCTGCTACCAACCCACAGACAGGCTTCTGTCCTCCTGGGGTCTGGGCATCCTAGTCCCAGGAAGGCAGAACAAAGAATTTCCCCTGCGAGAGGGTGTTACACCCTCTCCCTTTGGAAATAGGTGTTAAGGGCTAGGGAGGAGTAGCCTCCCCCAGCCTCTGAAAATGCTTTGAAGGGCACAGATGGTGCCCTCCTTGCATAAACCAGTCTACACCGGTTCAGGAATCCCCCAGCCACTGCTCTGGCGTGAAACTGGACAAAGGAAAGGGGAATGACCACTCCCCTGTCCATCACCACCCCAGGGGTGGTACCCAAAGGTCCTCCAGTGTGTCCCACACCTCTGATATCTTGGATGCAGAGGTGTGAGGGCAGAATGGAGGCCTCTGAGTGGCCAGTGCCAGCAGGTGATGTCAGAGACCCTCCTGATAGGTGCTTACCTGACTAGGTGGCCAATCCTCCTCTGAGGGCTATTTAGGGTCTCTCCTGTGGGCTTTTCCTCAGATAACGATGTGCAATAATTCACCAGAGTTCTTCTGCATCTCCCTCTTCGACTTCTGCCAAGGATCAACCGCTGACTGCTCCAGGACGCCTGCAAAACTGCAACAAAGTAACCATAAGACTACCAGTGACATTGTAGCGCCTAATCCTGCTGGCTTTCTCGACTGTTTCCTGGTGGTGTATGCTCCGGGGGCTGTCTGCCTTCACCTTGCACTGGAAGCCAAGAAGAAATCTCCAGTGGGTCGACGGAATCTTCCCCCTGCTAACGCAGGCACCAAACCTCTGCTTCACCCGTCCTCTGGGTCCACTCTCATTGTGACGAGCGTGATCCCTGGAACACTGGAGCTGGATCCAAGTGACCCCAACAGTCCAGTGGTCCATCTGTCCAAATTTGGCAGAGGTAAGTCCTTGTCTTCCCACGCCAGACAGTAATCCTGTATACTGCATGAAGTGCAGCTGCTAGGGCTTCTGTGCACTTCTGCAAGGAATCCTTCGTGCACCGCACAGCCCAGGTCCCCGGCACTCCATCCTGCATTGCTCAAGTCGCTGAGTTGACCATCGGCTTCGTGGGACCCTCCTTTGTAGTGTTGAGATGACTGCAGTGCTCATTTTTCTTCAACCCATGTTCAAGTACTTCTGCAGGTGCTGACTTCTTGTGCAAGGGCTCTCAGTGTTGCTGAGGGCCCCCTCTGTCTTCCCTTTCAAGTGGCAACCTCCTAGTCCTTCCTGAGCCCGGGCCACACCCTTTTTCTTCAACCAAGACCTTTGCAGCTAGCAAGGCTTGTTTGCAATCTTTCTGCATATAAACAACTGCATCCTCTAGCATTCCGTGGGACATCTTCCGTGCAAAGGAGAAGTTCCTGTCATCTTCTGTTGTTGCAGAATCTTCAGCTTCTTCCACCCGGAGGCGGCCATTTTGCACCTTCATCTGAGGTTTAGTGGGCTCCTGCCCCCCCTGGACACTTTTGTGACTCTTGGACTTGGTCCCCTTCTTTTACAGGTCCTCAGGTCCAGGAATCCGTCTTCATTGCTTTGCAGTCAGTTGTGGTCTTTGCAGAATCTCCTATCACGACTTTAGTGTGTTTCTGGGGAAGTAGGGTCACTTTACTCCTACTTTTCAGAGTCTTGGGGTGGGGTATCTTGGACACCCTTAGTGTTTTCTTACACTTCCAGCGACCCTCTACACACTACACTAGGCCTGGGTTCCCTAAGTGGTTCGCATTCCACTTTCTTAGTATATGGTTTGTGTTGCCCCTAGACCTATTGCATCCTATTGTATTCTACAGTGTTTGCAATACTTTCCTAACTGTTTACTTACCTGATTTTGGTTTGTGTGTATATTTTGTGTATTTTACTTACCTCCTAAAGGAGTATATCCTCTGAGATACTTTTGGCACATTGTCACTAAAATAAAGTACCTTTACTTTTTGTAACTCTGAGTATTGTGATTCTTATGATATAATGCTATATGATATAAGTGGTATAGTAGGTGCTTTGCATGTCTACTAGTTTAGCCTAAGCTGCTCTGCTATAGCTACCTCTATCATCCTAAGCTGCTAGAACACTACTAATCTACTAATAAGGGATATCTGGACCTGGCACAAGTTGTAAGTACCATCAGGTACCCACTATAAGCCAGGCTAGCCTCCTACACCACCCCAGGGTGGCATTAGCATGGCACAACCAGGAGGAATACTTTTATTCCTCCTTGTTTTTGCTTTTTCCATGTGTTCTACATTTTGCAGTACATATAAAAAGAGTAAAAGGAGATTAATAAATGTTTATGTGCAGGAAGGTGTCCCTTCCTGCACATAAACAATCAATCCCCTCGATGCAGACACCCTTGAACTATGGTGCTAAATTTTGCATCAGCGCAGGGAGAAACACAGGGGTGCCTCATATTTTAGTAAATATGGCACATCCCTGTGTTTCTAAAGTGACGCAGAGCAGCGCTGCTAATTTTGGCGCAGCACCACGCTGCAGCGCATTTTAGTAAATCTTGTCCTGCGCTGACTGAGCTTGAACCCAGCAATAAAAAGAACAATTTGGTTACCTGTAAAGACTGCTGCATGTGGTGCCCTAGACAGCATCAGCGACAGGCCACGGGCCCTATTAGGTGCCAGAAGCCTGAACCTGTAGCAGCCATCCCAGGGAAGGTTGAAAAGAAGGAGTCTGATCATTTCATCTCACCTGTTACTCTAAAACCCCATTTTTGGAGCAAAAAGACCCACATTCACTGCAAGTGCAGAGTGAATGCGAATAGGAGGAAAACCATCAAATTATAGCTACATTTTACCTCATGTTCTCCATTACTTATCCACCTTAAAAACAAACTTTAAATGAGAGTGTTTGTGTGTATTCTAAAGAAAAGGTTACCATAGGCATTACAGATGGTTCTGAACAAGCTAATTTAAGTCTTCTGTCACCTAATAAAAGTAATCAAAAAAACATTGGAATGCATGGATGCCTAGTTTTTGCAAAGGAATGCTGAAAACTGAGCACTTGATGCAAAAGAATGCATTTTGTGATATTGTTTCAGATGAATAGTTATCATTCATTGTTTTCAGAACTGTGCACTAAATACATTTTCGCTGACTGGTGAAAAACAATTTACATGTTGGTCTTCATCGTTCACTTAATTTAGGAACAGAAACGTGGCTTTCGGCTTAATCTTTAGTATGCTACCATTCTTAATATTAATAACATATAAATGTTTCATATGATATACATACTGTAGGAAAGTAGCCTCTTTCTAGCATGGTTACCCAAACTTTTGGTCTGTTTGTGAGTGTGTGTCAATGTATTTGTATTGTCTCACTGGGATCCTGCTAGCCAGGACCCCAGTGCTCATAGATAAAAAACCTATACGTCAGTGTGTTTTGCCTGTTTCACTGGGATCCTGCTTGCCAGGACCCCAGTGCTCATAGTTTGTGGCCTAATACATATGCCTGTGTAGTGCCTAACTGTGTCACTGAGGCTCTGCTAATCAGAACCTCAGTGCTTATGCTCTCTCTGCTTTTAAATTTGTCTGGGCTCTGGGGTGGGGTAATTTACTTACCTTTACTTTATTCTTACTCTCCCAGCGATTCTGCACACACTGCCTTTGTCTAGGGGGGAATTTGTGATTCACATTCCACTTTTTTAGTATATGGTTTGTGTTGCCTCTAGACCTATTTTCTCCCATTGCATTCTATAGGATTTCCTACTGTTTGCATTGTTCTATGACTATTTGCTTGTCTAATGTTGGTGTCTAGTGTATATATTGTTTATAATACTTACCTCCAGAAGGAGTATAGTCTCTAAGATATTTTTGGTACTGTGTCACCAAAATAAATACCTTTATTTTTGGTAACACTGAGTATTGTCTTTACTTGTGTATAAGCACTGTGTAACTATAAGTGGTATTACATGAGCTTTGCATGTCTCCTAGTTCAGCCTAAGCTGCTCTGCTATGGCTACCTCTATCAGCCTAAACTGCTAGAACACTACTTAATTCACTAACAAGGGATAACTGGACCTGGTGTAAGGTGGAAGTACCCAAGGTACCCACTACAAACCATGCCAGCCTCCTACACATACTATATCTTTTTCTTTTTGTTTCACAGAAATCTTAATTTGTATGCTACGTTTTGCGGATATTTTAATACTTGTTTAGTGTTCCTTACTTTTCACATCAAACCTGCGACTGATCTAAACTTTATAAAGAGAAAGTAGACGTTTTCACATTTTAAAAATTAATTCCTTGAACTGATTTTAAGATGCGCAGTTGTGTGCTAATTGTATCTGTGATCTTTGTGTGTCAGTAAAATGCCGAAAGGAAACAATTCTGTGCAGTCGAGTCCCTTTAACTGTCAACAACCACAATACTTATCTTTTTTCACTGTTAATTTAATTGAATTGTCTAATGTCAATATACTAGGACTGTTTAAAAGCAGAAATCATAATAGTGAATTATACATGATCTTTTCCAATAGGGGATTTATACTGAGAAAATTGCGAACTTCTTTTAGTTAGTTGAAAGGGGTGTGAACTTGAATGTTTCAAAATCTCTGTATAATTCCTTTTTGAACAGTGAAAGATATTACGCACAGGATAGGGTACCTCCGGTGATAAGCTCACAAATATTTTAACATTCCCCGAATGAAAGCTGATTTAAAGCAATCTCTATTGTTCGTATTTACCTTGTAACCAAGAAAAGGCCAGACGTCACGTATAGAAACATCTGGAAACAGCTCTTCTGAAATCCCCTCGGACAGCAAAAGAAAACTCATACAACACCATCGGAGTACTTGACAATGAGTGAAAGTTATACATTTTTCAAGATTCCATAGACGTTACAGCTGCATAAAGATACAGAAGCAACTGAGAAGCATCAAACCAAAAATATACCTAGATCCGATACAATTCTGTATAAAATGATCAAAGACAGGACCCACTGTTCAGTCTAGCAATCAGCTCATGTACATTCTCCTGAAAGTGGTACAAAGTGCTCACATCACCCATATAATATGTAAACAGTGACTATCTCGACCCTACTAATTAAAGAGGTGTCTATGTAATATATCAAATATATATTAAACAATCTTAAATTAAAGGATTCTGACATCTATCAAAGACACAAAACTCAAGTAAGATTTCTCACTAATCGCAAATCCTTAGTCTGTCTTCGTCAGCTATTTGTAGTATAGACCTTGAACTACAGCTATCAGTACCCTACAAAAGGAGAATGGTACAGGCACTCCTCTAAAGACACTACAACACATCAGTTAAAATAAGATCAAAGTATTACAGCTGCCTCTTTTGTACCACATACAACGATACAGAATGCTATACATGAAGCACAAGAACACTAAACATAGGCGTTGATTACCATTTAAACAGCGAAGCTCCAAAGACAGTGACGCAGACACACTTAGAAAGTAGAGCCATATCAGAGCTCGAAACAATGTTACCAGATCCTTGTTTCAAACAATAAACATACTCATTTACAGCCCCAGAAGTGAGGAAATATACCATTGTAGCCCACCATAATGGGCTATACAAGCCACTAAATGACCTCTACACTGATATGTGCCCGATCTGAAGAATAGAGCCTGTTAACAAAGGACTCAGAGCACACTATGGTGCCATTATGGCAAAATATCCTAATTTAAAAAAGAAGCTTCTTGGAACATATGGAGTTTACAACCTATCACACCTACAAAGCATGAGTGCCTTTTACACATCTGTGTATATTCCTTATAATTACTAGAATACACTTACAGCAGGAGTTATGATAGCAAGAAGCAGTCAGACCCTGACTCTTCTTGAGCTGAAGGAGGCAAAATCTGAGGAGAATTCCCCATTCTCTCTTTCTGAGACTTCCATGACATTTAGAACATTGGTTGGAAGGAAGGAAGATGGGTCACTGTATGTCCTCCTCTATTGCCACTGGCTATTTCTTCCCTCTTTATAATACACACCGACTGTGGAGAGAGTGAGTGGGAGGCTTGTGTCTATGACATTGGAAAGTTGACAGCAGTTGGCCAATACCAGTGGGTATAGTCCACTGTTGTTCCATTGTCTTCAATTGAGCTTTTAACATTCCACTGGCCTAATATAAGCTCTAGAGAAGCAGGGCTGCTGACTCCATGATCCTTACAAATGAGTATGAGATGTTCATACAATGATCAAGTCTATGGCATATCTGCTGGATCACTCTTGACCCCCAGGGTCCACTGTTATAATTCATGGTGAGACGAGAAAACACATTTGTTTACAAAGCACACTACCATATGTAACAAGATGTACCCAACACAATAGCCACCCTGTGTGTGACATGATGGCCTCCTTGTATAAGAAGATGGCAGCTGATTGGAGCAACCTTCATCTGTTCCTTTTCACTTTGAGAATCATGCTCATAATTAGGGCCATGTCTGTTCCAACATTTCATAAAGCTAACTCAATTCTCCATAAAGAAAACTTACCTCAAATCAGGAACTGCCTAAACCTGGCTATATGTTTTGCTAGTAGATGAGGATGACATGCCTAATCATAGGTGCTATTTAGACTCACCTTGTAACTTTTACATTGTAAGAAAGTGGAGTATTAAGCAAGGGGATGCGTACCCTGCTCAAAAAACAACCACAATCCTTGTCAGTGTGAACCCTCTAAATCACTAAATTAACCTGAGCTCAATCCCATGGTAGCTTTGGTACCGAGCAGACAGTCCTACCTTAGAGGCAATATGTAAAGTATTTATGCAGTACTCAAACAGTAATAAAGCCACAACAAAATACAAGAAAATTCTCATGCCAATTTACAACAATAGAGTAAATTTTAATAAATAAAATGGCACTTCATTAACAAAAATTCAATAAGGGAAATTGGGGTAAAGAATTCTTAAAGTTTAATGTTCAAAATAGCATCAGAAAGCATTAAGCACCAACTGTGATCATTATGTTGTGCTTGACCAGCACTTGACCGGTAGCTAGGTGAATGTTTAGGCCGACTGCGAGTAGCGAGAGTTGGATACAGAAGTGAGGTTAAACCTGGTGAAAGTTTTACCTTTGAACTTAGCCTCTGTAATAGAATTCAAAATTCATCAGTGTTATCCATGTTATCAGATAGCAGCTAGAGGAGGTCTAAGTGAAGAAATTGAATACTGGAAGGGAAGGTCTGAGGGGGAGAATTTTGAATTTTGCTCCAAGAGAAGGTCCCTCACCATCCAATAATTTTAACACCTTCTCCCGCTGAAGTTTTATACCTCCCGACTCAGGGCCTTATTTAGATCTAGGGGGATGGGTTACTCTGTCACAAACATGATGGTTATTCTTTCCACCGTATTACAATTTCATAGGATATATTGGAATCTTAATACAGCGGGCATCATGTTTTGACAGAGTAGCCAGTTCATCAAGATCTAAATCAGGTGATATGTCACTGTTTTATGAGCTCAGATTCTTCCAGCCGAGCAAGACTACAGGCGGTAGCTGAAGAGGGCTCCACAATGCTGGATATCTTCGTTGCGAGATCACACTGAAGAGGAATGTGGTGCTGTGGAGAGGAACGTGGTAAGAGATATGGGAATATTTGGCCCACCAGCAGCAATGCACCTTCAACTGATCAGCTTGGCAAGACGCTCCCGGTTCCCCCCCCCCGCCATGTTCTCAGGGTAAAAAGGTTTTTTGTGTTCCAGGTTTCAGGATTTTCTAGTAGGAGTACACTTTGATACCAGCCAAGGAACCAGTACCGTGGGGACAGCTCTTGGAGCTTACCAATTACTGTAGCAGAAGCTAGCAGCAGGGTCCAGGGCAGGTTCATGCCGGCTCCAGGGCAGGTCCAGTTGGTCAGCTGGGAGTACAGGAAAAGGGCCCCTTGAACCTTTTTGTGTCCCTGTAGCCCAAACAGGAGGTCAACCATATGACTATTGCAGTCCACTTCTTTGTGCTCAGTACAAGTGGTAGAGCAAATGTAGCCTTCAGGCCTCTCCTTAGGTCACAAACAGTAAGCTGAGTGCCCTTCCCTTCTTCCAGAAGTGTGCTGAGGAGAGTACTTGTCATGACCCATTTATGTCTGGCACCAGTCTGAAGGTGGGGATAACTCCTAGGTCCTCTCTAATCAATGGGGTAAAATGTCCTACGGGCAGCCCTACCCATTTTGTTTTTCAGCACTTACTGTGTGCCCTTCTGCAAACAATTCCACAGTGCTCCCATCTGCCTAAAGACCATAAGGGGGAATCTTTATTCCATTATACACAGCTCCTGTGCCCACCAAAGAGGTATGGCAAGGAAAAGGAGCACCCTCTCCTCTGTGGTCACTCTAAACCAGTTCTGTGGGCAGTTTCCCTTCTACTTCGCTTGGTGCATGACTGGTTAGGGAGACAAAAGAAGGAGGCACTCTTAGGTGTTAGCTACATCTGCCTCTGCCAAGGTAGGCCCATTTGACATTAATTGAGTTCCTATGCACATAGCACATGGCTAGCCTGTCATAGAAACAACACCCCTCCCCACCTCTGTGGCCTACATCTCACCACTGGGAGTAGGTTCACACCTCATCAAAGGGGCTATTCACCTCCTGGATGACAGTAGGAAGCTCATGCAAATGGACTTCTAGTGGCCTCAGGCAGGTAACCGGTAACATTCTAAAACATGTATTACAAATCTGACTTTACCAATTAATAGAGCCTGTAATAAATCTGTACATGTTTCATAGGCGGGTACAACTATATTACCTTTATTATTGCATCTCATTGCTTTCCTATAGAACACACAACCCTGCTACAGTAAAGCAACCTCTTGGGCCCCTTCACTGTAAGGGTATGTTTAACACTAAGGCCCTCATTATGACCATTGCGGCCGCACTCCCACCGCGGCCATTTGGAGATCCCCACTGGGCCAGCGGGGATCTCAGCCGCAACACAGGAGCCGGCTCCAAATGGAGCCGGCGGTGTTGCGGCCGTGCGACAGGTGCAGTTGCACCCGTCGTGCTTTTCACTGTCTGGATAGCAGACAGTGAAATGCTGCACGGGGCCCTTTCAGGGGGCCCCTCTACTGCCCATGCCAGTGGCATGGGCAGCAGGGGCCCCCCGGGGCCCCACGACTCACCGTACTGCCAGCCTTTTCCTGGCGGTTCAAACAGCCAGGAAAAGGCTGGCGGTAGGGGGACTCGTAATCCCCCGGGCAGCGCTGCAAGCAGCGCTGCCTTGGCAGATTACAACCGCTGGGGCCATTGTGGAGGGAAACCACCGGCCCCGGCGGTCCGACCGTGGCGGTTGTAATGCCTTGTGAAGCACCACCAGGCTGTTGCCGGTGCTTCCTCAGGAACAGCCCTGGCGGTCTTGGGCCTCCAGGGTTTGTAATGAGGGCCTAAATGTCTATATGTCCTACCTTTTAATACCATGACCTCTACCTTATTGGCAACTCAGGGGTGACATTAATATTTAAAAGTAGGGTTTAGGTCTGTCAAAAGGTGGTATGTTGACGGGTCAACCTGGTGGCTTAAAACTTGCAGAGTCAGGCTACACATAGAGGTATGCTAGATATGCCATTTAGGGGTATACTAATTTCATCATTTGAAAGGGGAAGCACAGGCTCTTCACCACTGGTTTGCAGGGATATTAGAAATTGGGTCTCTAGTTGACAGAGGTATGCTCCTTGTCCAGGTAGGGACTACAATCCTAATTAAGGTAAGTCAGATACATAACCTAAATTAACCTGTGCTCATCCACTGGTAGCTTGGCATAGGGCAGTCAGGCTTAACATAAGAGGTAATGTGTAAAGTGTTTGTGCAACACTTACATTACAGTAATACAGTATAACCATTAAAAGACTCCCCACCAGTTCAGAAACATAAAGGCTATTTTATGAGTAAAATAAGACCAAAACAACAAAATTCCAAAGAGTAGAACTCAAGATATGAATTTTTAAAGAATAACTGCAATAGAGTGTTTAGAAGTTAATATCACTGAAAAGGTTACTTAAGGTTGCGGTAGACCAGGGTATATTCAAATTTCAGACTGACCATGATGGAGGGCAGGCCACCTAAAGGACCCATGCAGGGCTGTCTGAAATGTACCTTGGATGGACTGTAGCATTGATGTTGGGAATATGATGTGAATGTGATTTGTCGGTTCTGATCCATGAGGTTGTAGGGGATGTTTTGTCGAGCCATGCAATTGGCAGATTGGTGTCCTTGAGGTGCGGCATTGAACTCTTTGAGATGAACGTGATGCGTTGTTGTTGAGCTGCGCAGCCTGTGACGCAAAGGTGAAGAGCTGAGGCTGGTGGTAATATGTCAATCCTGAGACACTCAGTGGTGGATGTGGAGACCTCAGCACCTCTTTGCAGTTCAGAACTCAAAAGGGCAGGGTCCATAAGCTGAAGCAGGATGGAAGGAAGTCTTTAATAGCCCTGAGATGTCCTCAGATCTAAACGTATACAGATTTGGGGGGGGGTTTGAGGTCCACTACTTATACCCAGTTGAGCCTTTGAAGTGGGGGAGGACTGTAAAGAGAGGTCTTGGAAGTGCTCAAGCTCCCTGGCCTTCCTTCCCTGGCTCCAGACACTCTACATGTAGTTATAAAGCTCTTTGTGTGGGGACAGGAATAGCCCTATTCAGGTGGAAGTATCAGCTCTTCCCACCAATCTAGCCCACGAAGGCCCATGAATGACGTGATGGGCCATCAGGATGTAAATGCCAAACCCCAGCTCCCTTTGTGTGTGACTATCTAAAGGGAATGCACAAAGCCCAGCTGCCATCAAGCCCAGAGGTGTATTCAGAGACAGGCAGAGGCACAGACTGGTTAAAGTAGGAAAATTACAACTTTCTAAATGTGGCATTTTCAGTGTTAACATTTATAATCCATCTTCACCATAAATTGTGATTTTAAATTGTGAGTCCAGAGCCATCAAACTCCAGATTTTCATCTTTTCCCAATTGGAATTTACACTTAAATATTGTTTCAAGGTAATCACAATGTCCTATAGGAGAGGTGAGCCTTGCAGTAATGAAAAACAAATATAACAGTTTTTGATTAACAGGACATGTTAAATTTAAAAGTACATGTTCAACTTTTTAAATACAGTGCACCTTTCCATCGGTTCTGGCTAGGGCCTACCCCATGGGTGACTTGCATACAATGGAATTTAAGCTTTGGGCCTGGAAAGTGGGTGCACTAATCAGGTCAAAATGACAGTTTAAAACTGTACACACAGGCTTTTCAATGGCAGGCCTGACAATGTTTACAGGGCTACTGTAGTGGGTGGCACAATCAATGCTGCAGGTCCATTTGTTACAGTTAATTTACATGCCCTGTACACATATGGTGGACTTTACTAGTGACTTACAAGTATGTTAAATATGCCAATTGTGGAAAAGCCAATGTCATCATGTTTAAAGTACAGAGCACCTGCACATTAGCACCTGCTAGCATGATCCTGAAGTCAACAAAAATGAGGTCAGAAAAGAAGAAGGTCAGAAGGCAAAAAGTCGGGAGAAACCACACCAAGGATGCCAGGTGTACCCAAAGATAAAGTGCAGAAAGTTCTGCAGCCAGCAAAAACATTCCAGACAAAAACCTAGGGGTACACCACAAAAATATGGTAATTTTGAACATACATTAATGGCAGTTGACAACTGTGACAACAAACACATACAAAGACTGTGAAGTTCACCTAATGATTACTTGGAATACCTGGAACAGAACAACCTACTCGACTTCTCACAATCAGGATTCCAGGCCAACCACAGCATGGAGACTGCACTAATTGCTGTTGCAGACGACATCAGAACCCTCCTTGACCGCAGAGAAACTGTGGCCCTGATTCTCCTCAACCTCTCCACCACATTCAACACCATCTCCCACCAAACCCTCATTGACAGACTCCTCAACATTGGCATTCAGGAAAAAGCCCTCAAGTGGTTGGCCTCTTTCCTGCCAGGTCACACTCAAAGCGTCCGACTGGCACCCTTCATGTCCGCACCAAAGGACACAGCGTTCAACATCTACATGATCCCCCTCACAGAAGTTATCAGATCCCACAGACTCAACATAATCTCCTATGCAGATGACACACAACTAATCCTCTTGCTTACCAAGGACCCGTTTAAAGCCAAAACTAACTTCTGCAATGCCATGTTCAAAGAAGCCAAATGGAAGAGAGACAATTGCCTCAAACTGAACTCTGACAAAAACAAAAATACTGATCTTTGTGAAGGACGCCTCCATATGGGACCACAGCTGGTGGCCAGCAAAACCCAGACTGACACCCACACTGACAGATCATGTAACCAACCAAGACATCAAATTCGACAGTCAGGTGCCCATGAAACAATAAGTCAATGCAGTGAGCAGCTACACCTTATTCACCTTTTGCATGCTTTGCAAAATCTTTAGATGGATCCCAATCAACACCAGACAGACCATCACCCAGGTCTGATTACCAGCCACCTTGACAATGGCAACACCCTCTATGCTGGTACCTCCACCCAGCTCCTCAGAAGACTCCAGACCATACAGAACAATGCTGCCAGACTCATCCTGGACCTCTGCAAATGCACCCACATCATCATCCACCTCAGAAACCTCTACTGGCTCCCCATCCAGAAAATATGCCAGTTGAAGTTCCTCACACATGCATACAAAGCCCTACATGATCAAGGACCATTCTACATCAACCATCAACTGAACTTCCACTTACCCTCAAGACACCTGCATTCCACCTCATTCACTCTTGCCCAAACCCCCTCCATCCTTTGCAGTGGAGGTCACTCCTTTTCCTACGTCACCGCCAAGTCTTGGAACAATCTGCCACTCCACCTCCAAACAGCGCCCTCCCTGATGGACATTAGATAGGAACTCAAGACCCGGCTTTTTGATGGAGATGTGGCACCCTCATTGTCCAGATACCCCTAGGGGTGACAGTGCTGCCCTATACAAAAGCTGATTGATTGATTGATTGACTGAGAATATTTGGAGACATGGTCACCTTACTGCCTATGAGCACAATGTGACCAGCCTACCAAGATGGAACTGGATTCTCTGTCCAGTATATTTTTCCAGTACTCACACAGTGGCCTTATCCATCTCTAGTCCCCTGCAGTGCAAATCTGCAGCCCTCACAGGCTCCATGCAATTCTGTGCATTTGTTCAAATCCCCATACACTTGTGGCAATTACATAGCCATCTCCTGTACCATACTAACTGCATGGCTGGCCTTGCCTCCTATTCACACTGGCCCATCACCATCACTGTGCTCCTTGAGCCCTATTGTTAATGATGCTGCTCCACCACTCACACAGTGACGGCTGGTGCCCTCCTCAAAGAAACATCTAGTCAGGATTAACTTGAAATGCCCACATGCTGCAGTGGGCCACAAGCAACTTCAATTCAATTTTGAATCCATTTCAACCAGAATTCTCTCAACCTGGAATGCTACCTGCACAATCTCATAAGATCAACTAACTTATCTCAACTCTAAATTCTACTTGTCAGCTTCTGCTCTGTTCTCTGTATATAGACAGCCAACCCTACTTTTCAACATTCACTCTGCTCTACATATCTAGACCTTGCTAATTGTTAACTTGCTGATGTTAATTTCAGTAATCCACACTAACTCCATTCTGTGCATTCATTGGCAACTGTGGACGATTCTCTACAATGTAACCCAATATAATCAAGCATCTTATCTATAGATTGGGGGATAGACCATTAATCTTCCATCATGGTGGGCCTGCCCCATCTCTTGGGCAGGTAGTTGTCCATCTTCCATAGTCCTGAATGACCACAATCCACCATAATGGAGCATGGTCCATCAGCTGTCATTTAGCACACCATCATGGGTCTTTGTGATATATTTAGAGTTGTGTGCCATCACAGATGGACCCTCACAAAAGAGGAAAGGAATGGCAGACACTGTGGGCTCATCCATCAACATTGATGGAGACGTCTTTCAACAAGCACCTGATCAAATTCTTCTAAACAACAATACCCGCAGCTCCTACTACAAAACATCTCCCACTAACCACACCAATTATTTATCGCTCAGAACACAAACTAATAGCAGCACACCTATATCTTCATTATTTGCAAAAATGTCTCAAAGAATACTATCCACTTTATTTTACGGGTGTATGAAATAAATTGGCTTGAGCCCCAGTTGTTTGGAGCACTGGTGCAGACCATAACCATAAATCAGAGAACGGAAATGTGGACAAGAATTGTGGATATGGTGAATGTTTTCTCCAGTAAGAGATGCTCACAGGACAACATCCGCAAATGGTGGACTGGCCTTTGGGAAGAGTCTATTACCTCACTTTCAAGGCACACCAAGATGTGTCTTGGAAAAAAAATTAATCCTGTGAGATTACAGGATTATTTGTAGGTGTGTTCTAAAGGCCTCTCCTCACATGGATGAACACAGACATGCAATTTACACTGTATATTCAATAAGACTTTAATAAACGAACCCTCTTAGCCTAGTGTACTTTAAGTGAATACATATTATCATTAAAAAAACAGAATTTTGTGGCAAAAACAAATCAAGCTGACAACAACTCCTCTCACCTCCAGCCTTTCCATGGGGGTCTGACCAGCAAGGAAAGACTGACAGTGAGGCTGTTATGGGAGCCCCTCTGCCCAGCACCCTCAGAATGCGCATTGTCTGCTTGGCAGACAGTGCACATTCACAGGGCGCTGATTGCCCCCGTGCTACGAGATAGCACTCAGGTCCTTTCAGCCGTAGCACTGTTCCTGCCAGTCTGACCAGTGGGAGTGCTCTATTGCAATGTACCCGCCAGTCAGACCAGTGGGAACATTGTAGTATGGCAGGGGGGTGCCACTACCATGGCGGTGGCATCCTACCTGCAAGTTTAGCGGTCCCACGGTGAGACCACCAAGCTCCTAATGAGGCCCATAGTTTTCATTAAGCATATTTGTTAAAAATAACATCATTTTATAATTACCGTTATGTGTTTTAGTTCATATATTAATTTTGAAGCTAAATGTTGTTTGCATAATTATTGACAATATTTTTAAATATAGTTTGTAATCTTAAGTGGTGTATAGGTTTTAAGGTAATTACTAATAGTAATTTTTAGTGTAGCAGCGAGTTGTGAGGTTTGTAATGGTACAGGGTAGGAACTTAAGTAATTATTAATTCATTCTTAATTATTTCATTGATTATTAATTATGTAAATTGTGTAATTATTATATTTTGTATGTTATATACTATGTGTGGGTTGTTAGGTGTGTACGAGCATATGGTAGGAAGTTAATTAAGTAATACTTGATTAATAATTTCTAATGTAATAATTAAGTATTTGATTTTTAAATTATAAATTATGTGTAGGTTGTTGGGTGTCCAGGGGCACAAGGTAAGAAGTTAATAATTAATTACCAATTATTTAATCATCATATTGATTCATTAATGATAATTTAACTGTATTTTATCATGTAAATTATGTAATAAATATATTTTTTAAGTTATATATTAGGTGTGGGCTGTTGTGTTTGAAGGGGCATAGGGCGGGAAAGTTATTTAGGTAACAGTTAACAATTAATTATTGATTTATTAGCAATTATTTAATTGAATATTTAATATGTGAATTGTGTTATACTTATTTATTTTAGGTATATTTAGTGGGCTTCTAGGTTTTTGGGAGTATAGTGTAGGAACTCAATCAAATAATAAATTAATAAGACTTCTTAAATTCATAATTAATGACTACATTTTTGTATATATTTATATTATTATATATATATATATATATATATATATACACGTATATATACATATATATACATATATATAGATATCTATCTATCTATCTATATATATATATATATATATATATATGTATATATATATATATATATATAACCGACTGGTGGTCGCCAGTAGGTAGTTATGGTTAGCACCATGTTTCCATAGGAAAAATGTTTTTTTGACTTGCCTATATCTTTGGCACCGTTTTGACAAATCTTCATGAAGAAAGTGTTGCGGTGATTCTTGTTGTGCATGGAAAGTTTCAGGGTGATCCGTCAAGCGGGGGCCGAGCAAATGGGAGCTCAAAAAAATATTGCATTTCCCATGTTAATTTTCATAGGATTCTTTAGACACAACTACAGGCCGAACAACTGGATGGAATTACATCAAATTTGGCAGAAAGCTAGATGTTGGTATGCTGAATATGCTTTTGCTTATTTGGTGTGAGTCTGTTCAGTAGTTTTAGAGATATTGAAAGGAAAATAATTCTTTATATCTCTGGCCACAAATAAATCATGAATAATTTGCAAAATTTGTGAATTTTCCATGAATACATGTGCGCAAAGAAGTGTTGCAATTGGCTGACTGCAACCTGACTACAATGCACTCATACATGCACTCAGAGACTCATGCGTTCACTCACACACCAACTCAGACACTCATGCACCCCCTAACAACCACTCAGGCTCACACACTCACTTTCAGACCCACTCAAACACTCAGGTACCCACTCACAGATCCACTGACAGAGACAGGCCCTGTGGCCAACCTGTGCTGCCCACAGCCAAAGGACTGTGTGGAATGGGGTTGGGTGGTTATAAGGGCCTTGCAACCAATCCATGGTTATAGTACATTAAAAAAGTCATTGAAATTCACTGACAAAACCAAAGGTTACAGGGATGTTATAGTTAGGTTCTTAATTTACTAACAGAAAACCATAGAAATTCAGCAGTTATAGTTAAAGTTCTTTTAAGTAACTATAACTCGCGCCCTAAGGTAACTATAACTCGCACCTTTGCCATGCACAGCTAACTACTTCACATATTAGAACATTGATGAGATCTTGTATCGCATCTTTCATATTGTCACTGCAACATGTGCTTGGCGCGAGTGATAGTTACCTAAGGCGCAAGTTATAGTTACTTAAAAGAACTCTAACTATAACTGCTGAATTTCTATGGTTTTGTATGAGTAAATTCAGAACATAACTATAACGTCCATGTAACCTCAGTTTTTGTCAATGAATATATATGTACATACATACATACAAACATACATATGCATATATATATATAGATACATAGATATATAAATAGATACATGGAGGGGCCTGTGGTCTGTCTGAACCCGGAAGTAAGTCCCAAACAGGTATGGTCTCAGCTTCTTCAGTGCCCAGACCACAGCAAATGCTTCTCTCTCAATAGCACTCTACCTCTGTTCCTGTGGTAATAGTCTTCTACTAATAAAGACTACTGGTTGGTCAAGACCCTGCTCATTTAGCTGTGCTAGAACAGCCCCTATGCCATGCTCTTAAGCGTCTGTCTGCACAATAAATTCCTGGGAGTAGTCAGGGGCCTTGAGCATGGGGGTCGTACACATGGCTTCCTTCAGGGAGTCAAAGGCTTTCTGACAAGCCTCTGTCCAATTCACCAACCTAGGTTGCCTTTTGAAAGTAAGTTCTGTCAAGGGTGACACAATGGATCCATAGCCCTTGACAAATCTACCGTAATATCCTGTGAGGCCTAAGAAGGCTCTCACCTCTGTTTGGGTTCTAGGTGGTTGCCAGGCCTTGATAGTTTCAATCTTGGCCTGAAGGGGCTGCACCTTGCCACCACCTACTAGGTGTCCCAAGTACACCACGGAACCCTGCCCAATCTGGCACTTACTGGCTTTGATGGTCAGGCCTGCCTGTTGCAGGGCCTGAAGCACCTCCTTGAGGTGGAGCAGGTGTTCCTCCCAGCTGGAACTATAGATGGCCATGTCGTCTAGGTAGGCTGCGCAGAAGGTATACTTGCCAGCTACGATCCGTCAACCAACTGTTGGAAGGTAGCGGGGCATTTTTCAATCTAAAGGGCATTACTTTGAACTGGTTATATCCCTCAGGAGTCGAGAAAGCGGATCTCTCTTGAGCACCTTTAGTCAAGGAGATCTGTCAGTATCCTGACGTGAGGTCAAAGGTACTAAGGAACTTGGCAGTGCTGAGCCTGTCTACAAGCTCATCAGCTCATCAGGGAGCATTTGTCTTTGTGACAGAGTTGAGACCCGGGTAGTCCACACAGAACCTAAGTTCTGGCTTGGCACCGGGAGCAGCCACTTTGGGAACCAACACCACTGGGCTGGACCAGGGACTGCTGGACTTTTCAACCCCACCCCCCAAGAGCCAGCATCTTGGAAACCTCATCCTTGATACTGGGCCTCACTTTGTCTGACACCCTGTAAATTTTATTCTTCACAGGTGGACTGTCTCCTGTGTCAATGTCATGGACACACAAGTGTGTGAGTCCAGGAGTAAGGGAGAACAGGTAACAGAACTGCTCCAAAAACTCGTGGCAGTCTCCTCTCCGATCTAGAGACAGGGAGAAAGAGATATTGACACCCTCCACTGACCCATCACCTTCTTTGGCAGGGGGAAGGTCGGGGAGAGGCTCACTCTCCTCTTTCATGCCCTCATCTGTCCCTTGGGGGTGTCTAGGGGTCTTGAGGTCCACTAGGTAAGTGGCCTCCCAGTTCTGCTCCTTGATCTCAAATGGGCCAGTCCAGCAGTCCTGGGAAGCTCTAGGCTCTTCTGGCTCCATCACCCAAACTTTGTCGCTAGGTGAGAATTCAACCAGAGTGGCCTTCCCGTCATACCACTCCTTCATCACCTCTTGACTGGCCTAGAGGTTAATCGAGGCCAGTGATCATGCCTTTTAGGGTCTTGATGAATCTCTCAACAAGCCCATTGGATTGAGGATGGTAAGGGGTGGTAAACCAGTAGGTTACCCCTTACTCATCCCACATGGACCTTACTTATGCATGTATGCTGACATGAAGTTTGTGCCTCTGTCAGACACCACCTCCTTTGGGAACCCCACACAAAAAAATCCCATCAGAGCTCTGGTCACCACTGGTGCAGTCACTGTCCTCAGAGGGATTGCCTCTGGGTAGCGGGTAGCATGGTCCACCAGTAACAGGATAAACCTGTTGCATAAGGAGGTTTTGGGGTCCAAGGGACCAAGAACTTTGATACCCGCCCTTTTGAAGGGGGTGCCAATGACGGGGTGTGGGATCATGGTGGCCTTAAGCCTTTTCCCTGTCTTCCCCCTAGCCAGGGAGGTGGGGCAGGCCCTACAAAAATTATCTGAGGCCACCCACACTCTAGGCCAATGGAAGTGGGTGACAAGCCTGGCAAAGGTCTTGTCTTGGCCCAAATGTTCTGCCAGGGGAATGTCATGAGCGAGGCTCAGTAGGAAGGCCCAGTAACACTGGGAGTCCACCAGCACACATGTTGCCCCAGTGGCCAGAGCCTTAGGCTCACTGTAGAGGAGATCATTCTCTTAGTATATATGGTGATTGCCAGAGGCTTCACCTGCTGCTTGGGCTGAGGCCTGTTGTCTCAGACCCTCAAGAGTGAGGCACTCCTTCTGCGCTTTGCAGAATTCCTCCCTGGTTGGTCCACCTTCTAATTGCCAGCCAGCAAGTTCAAGCAAGTTAACAAGGTCGGCAATATCCTCCCCAGTTGGCTCAGGGGCTTCCTCCTCTGGGACCCCACCGAGGGAATATTTGAGGCAGGTTTCGCACACCCCTTGCCCTTCCTCTGTGCAGCTGTGTGGGCCATTGTTTCAGGCTCCAAATGCCCTTGACTGCCTTCCTGGGCAGCCATGAACCTTGTGTCATGCAGACCCACTCAGGCAAACCTAACATCTCCAGGTGGGATCTGAGCTCTACCTCTTTCCAGGCAGTCAATCAATCAATCAATCAATCAATCAGAACATTTCTAAAGCGCACTACTCACCCGTTAGGGTCTCAAGGCACTGGGGAGGAGGATGCTACTGGTCGAAGAGCCACGTCTTGAAGCATTTCCTGAATGTCAGGAGGTCCTGGGTCTGGCGTAGGTGGAGCGGTAGGGAGTTCCAGGTCTTGGCAGCGAGGTGAGAAAAGGATCTTCCTCCAGCAGTGGTACGGCGGATGCGGGGGATGGTGGCAAGTGTGAGGCTGGCGGAGCAGAGATGGCGGGTGGGGGCGTGGAAGGTGAGTCTTTTGTTGAGGTAGGCTGGACCTGTGTTGTGGAGAGCTTTGTGTGCGTGGGTCAGGAGCTTGAAGGTGATCCTCTTCGAAATGAGTAGCCAGTGCAGGTCTCTGAGGTGGGGGGAGATATGGTTGTGGCGTGGGACATTAAGGATGAGGCGGGCGGATGCGTTCTGTATTCTTTGCAGTTTAGTTTGCAGCTTAGCCGTTGTGCCTGTGTATAGAGCGTTGCCGTAATCAAATCTGCTGCTGACCAGGGCGTGAGTGACAGATTTCCTGATCTCGACGGGAATCCACTTGAAGATTTTGCAGAGCATGCAGAGAGTGTTGTAGCAGGAGGAGGTGATTGCGTTGCCTGCTGAGTCATGCTGAGAGTGGAGTCCAAGGTGAAGCCCAGGTTGTGTGTGTGGGTGGTGGGCGAGGGGGCGGTACCTAGGGAGCTGGGCCACCATGAGTCATTTCATGCTGAGGGGTCGGAGCCGAAGATGAGGATCTCAGTTTTGTCGGTGTTTAGCTTTTGGCGGCTCGATTCCATCCAGCTGGAGATGGCTTGGAGTCCATTGTGGAGGTTGTTTTTTGCAGCTGGGTGTCGTCTGCGTAGGAAACTATGTTGATGTGGTGGGACCGTGCGATGTTGGCGAGAGGGGCCATGTAAACGTTGAAGAGCGTTGGGCTGAGGGATGATCCCTGGGGGACGCCACAGATGATCTTGGAGGCCTCTGACAGGAACAGTGGAAGGCGGATTCTCTGGGTTCTGCTGGTGATGAAGGACGAGATCCAGTTGAGCGCCTTGTCGTGGATTCCGCCGTTGTGGAGTCGTGTGATGGCATACCATGTCGAAGGCTGTGGAGAGGTCCAGGAGGATGAGTGCCGCGGTCGAGCATGGTCCTGATGTCATCCGTGGCAGCGATGAGTGTGATCTCGGTGCTGTGATGTTTTCGGAATCCGGACTGGGAGGTGGTGATCGCCTTGCTGTCTTCCAAGAAACTGGAAAGTTGGGCGTTGATGACTTTTTCCATGACCTTGGCTGGGAAGGGGAGGAGGGAGATCTTTGGGTCGTATGGGTCCGCCTTGGGCTTCTTAAGTAGGGAGTTGACTTCTGTGTGTTTCTGGGAAGGTGGCTGAATCGAAAGAGCTGTTGATGGTGTCGCAGAGGTGGGGTGCGATGATGTTGCTTGCTTTATTGAAGATGTGGTGAGGGCAGGGGTCCGATGGGGATCCAGAGTAAATGGAGGCCATGGTGTTGGTGATGTCTTCTTTGTTGACGAGGGTCCAGGTGTGAAGGAGGTTGGTGTTGCTCGGGGCGTTGGGTTCGTGGGGGTCTGTGCTATGTCAGTGGGTCTTGGGGTTGAAGAATTTGTGGATTTCTTCTATCTTGCAGCGGAAATGGGTGGCGAGGGCGTTGCAGAACTCCTGCGAGGGTGGGGTTTCTTTGGAGCAGGTCGTGGGGTTTGAGAGCTCTTTGACGATGACGAAGAGTTCTTTACTGTTGTAAGCGTTTTTTGAAGTGGGTCCTTTTGGTGAAGCAGATCAGCTGGTGATGTTTGCGGATGGACTCCTTGAGTGCGGTGAGGTGGGGTTCGGTAGGATCCTGGTGCCAGGTCTTCTCCCTTTTGCGACATTCTTGTATAGAGTTCTGTAGGTCTGGGGTGAACCAGCTGGCCTTGGTGCTAAGGAGGGTGTTACAGGGTTTTTTGCGTGGCACAAGGGTTTTGGCACAGTCTTCTAACCAGCGATGTAGGTCAGTGGCAGCTGTGTTGGGGTCCGAGATCAGTTGATCTGTTGAGATTTTGCTCCAGTTGCGTCGGGGGGGTTGTGTGCGTGGTGGTGAGTGGTTGTTTCAGGTAGGAGAAGTGGATGCAGCGGTGGTCTGTCCAGTCGAGTTCGGCGGTGTGGCTGAATGAGACATGGCTGCTGGCAGAGAAGATGGGGTCGAGTGTGTGGCCTGCGGTGTGAGTGGGCGATGTGACGAGTTGTTTGAGGCCGAGGTTAGCAAGGTTGTCCAGCAGGTGGTTGGTGTTGACATTGTTGTTGTTTTCTAGATGGAAGTTCAGATCGCCGAGGAGGATGTAGTCTGCTGAGGCGAGGGCCTGGGTGCTTACGATGTCGGCGATGGTATCGCCGAATTTTGCTCGGGGGCCCGGGGGTCTGTAGATCAGTGTTCCTTTGAGGGTGGTTTTGGCCTTTGTTGGAAAATGGGTTATTGATAGGGCAGGTAGGTACCTACACCTAGCAACAAGCCACAAACCTCCACAAAAGTACAGTTAGGTCTCAGTAAATTAATCCCAGCTCTACCCTTGGTAGCTTGGCATCGAGCGTCAAGGCTTAACTTAGGAGACAAAGTGTAAAGCATTCAAATATCACAAAACAGTAATTAAATAAAACACAGGAAACAGTTTAAAAATCCAAAACCAATTTATAAAAATAGCTTATATTTTTATTTTTAAAATGACACGAAAACGATTAAAATCGGTTCAGGGGAACCGGAGATATGAATTTTTAAAGTATTATTATTTTCTAGCGCTTAGAAACAAAAAGCGCCAATCGGGTCATCTGGTTGCACCAGGACCGGGGCAAAGTCAAACTTTCAGGCCGACCGCGATGGAGCCCTGCTCGGCTACAAGTCGCGGGAGGCCTCGGTTAAAAAGTTACCTTCTGACTTAGGCCCTCATTCTGACCTTGGCGGGCGGCGGAGGCCGCCCGCCAAAGTCCCGCCGTCAGGTTACCGTTCCGCGGTCGAAAGACTGCGGCGGTAATTCTGACTTTCCCGCTGGGCTGGCGGGCGGTCGCCTTCAGACCGCCAGCCAGCCCAGCGGGAAAGAGGCTTCCACGATGAAGCCGGCTCGGAATCGAGCCGGCGGAGTGGAAGCTGTGCGACGGGTGCAGTTGCACCCGTCGCGTATTTCACTGTCTGCGCAGCAGACAGTGAAATACATGTAGGGGCCCTCTTACGGGGGCCCCTGCAATGCCCATGCCAGTGGCATGGGCACTGCAGGGGCCCCCAGGGGCCCCGCGACCCCCCCTACCGCCATCCGGATCTCGGCGGTCCGACCGCCGGGATCTGGATGGCGGTAGGGGGGGTCGGAATCCCCGCGGCGGTGCAGCAAGCTGCGCCGCCGCGGAGGATTCAATGGGGCCGCGGTACACTGGCGGGACCCCGCCAGTGGTGCCGGTCCGACCGCGGCTTTACCGCCGCGGTCGGAATCCCCATTGGAGCACCGCCGGCCTGTCGGCGGTGCTCCCGCGGTCCTCCGCCCTGGCGGTCAAAGACCGCCAGGGTCAGAATGACCACCTTAGTCTTTATTTTGAAGTTTTTCTTCACCGGGACGAACCTGCCAGTTGAATCCGACCTCCTGGAGCCCTTGTCCGGATACGCGAAGTCGGTTTCCTCGGTGGTGATTTTTACCTTCGGACTTAGTCGTTTTTTCGAGATGAAAATCCTTCGACCGGGGTAAACCTGGATCTTGATCCGACGTCCATGGAGCCCTTCTCGGATACGATGGCTGGGAGGTCCCGGTCAACTTTTTACGTTCGGACTTAGTCTCTTTTTTGGATGTTTTTCTTTACCGGGACGAACCACGAAGTCAGGCCGGGTCGCGGTTGAGGCAAGCCGGCTAGAATTTCCGCGTCGGGTCGGTCACTTTATGGAGCTTTTTTCCAAAATTTCTCCAATCTTTTCCAAACTTCTGGGGCTTCACCCAGATGTTCTTTTAAGGTTCTTTTGGGGTCCACAGCTCACCCCAAGGGTCCAGAAGTTCTGTGATGGTCCTTGGGAAGTGCGGACTTCAACTCCCAGAATGCACCTGGCGCAAACTCCTTTTTGGCCACTGGACAGTGGTCAGCTGGTCACTTTTTCAGGAGTTGGTGCAGGGGACTCTGGTTAGCAATTTTTCACCTGTAGCAAACAGGGAGTCCCTCCTTGAACCAGTGGAAGCCAAGCAAAGTTCTTCTTGTGGTGAAGCCCAAGTGTGCAGCTGGTGCAGTCTTTCTGAGTGCAGGGTCCAGGTGCAGGCCAGGGGTCCAGCAGGGCAGTCCTTCTTCTCCTTGTAGTTCTTTCTTCTTGAAATTTGGTGGGGATCTGAGGCGTGGGTGCAGGTCTGCCAGTTTTATCCTTGCCCCTGGGTGAAAAGCAGGGGGGCCCTGGTCCTCCAATCAGGGACAGGGTCGTCTCCCTGTGATGACCACTTCCTGGGAAGTGTGGCAAAAATCCATCCCAGAAGGCAACAGTCTCTAAAAATTCAAAATGGATGAATCTGATTTTTAGAGGAGAGATCTGGCTGAGCCCACCCACTGGTGTGGCTAAAAATCATAAACACACCCCTCTCCTGCCCTCTCCTAATCTAATCAAGGGGGCACCTAGCTGTCTGGGTTTGCAGGATGTGGGGGTGTTGCTGGGTGCTCCAGATGTCCTTCTCTGCCTTTGAAGACCAGTTTGGCAGCCCTCCCCCTTCCTGCCTCACCATCTGCTGAGGGGAGATTCTCTCCCCCAAGCACATTCCTTTGTGTGAAGTCAGGCCACTTCACACCTCATTAAAGTAGCCTGGCAGAAGCTGCTGCAGGCTGGCCAATCAGAGCACAGGAGCAAAAACAATGCAGAGCTGAAATTGGCAACTTTTTAGGTAAAGTCTAAACTTTTTACCTGCACTAGTTATATTAAATCCAACAACTGGAAGTTGTGGGATTTATTATAACAATCAATTTGATACCAAATTCTTGGTATGTAACATTTAAGGAGACTTTAAAATTTAAAATAAAGTCTGCCCATTCTAGCCTATGAAGGCCATTTACTTCAATGAGGGAAAAACGAATTTGGCTGTTTTTACCTCACCAGGGCTTATAAATCTATTTTTATAAAGTCCCTGCTTATAGTTACATGGTACCCAGCCCTAGGGGCACATAGGGCACACCTTAGGGGTGACTTATATGTAAAAATAAGGTAATTTAAGACTTTGGAAGTACCTTTAATTCCAAAGTCGAATTTGCATATAACTTTAATTTAAAAGCAGCCAGCAAGGCAGGCTTGCTTTTAAAATGACACTGGGCACCTCAGCAATGCACCTAGGTGTGCACCACCTATGCTGTGGTCCCTAAACCTACATGCCCTACCATATACTAGGGACTTATAGGTAGGTTAACTTAGCCAATTATAATTAGCCTAATTTGCATATCCATTTTACACAGAGCACAGGCCCTGGGACTGGTTAGCAGTACCCAGGGCACCATCAGAGTCAGGAAAACACCAGCATAAAGTGGAAAATGGGGGCAAAAAGTTAGGGGGCCTCTGCAATCAGCCCCAGTTTCTCACACAACCCCCCCCCAGCCCACACGCCCAGGAGACTCAGCCCAACCCTGGGAGAGTCTTCCTGGCTTGTTAGGCGAGGAAGACAGTGAAGAAAACTGGCTGTCCCTTTGCAGGGCCTACTCTGCCTTATATCCTCCTGTCAGGGTCACTCCCTCTGGGTAGTGAAGCCATCCCAACAGTAAAAGGACCCAACTCAAACTGAAACTTCCCTCTAGGGGGGTCTTCCTCCTCTCTCTCTGCCAACTTGGGTAGTGAGGTGCCCACCTCCCCTACTCCAAACTTTGCTAGGGCAACACCTAGCTTACCCAAAGAGGTCACCCAACACTTGAGCAACCCCACCATGACCAATAGGGTCAGGGGGCCTACTTTGCTATTGGCTCTGGGGTCTGCCTCCCAGGCCAAGTACAGTGCTGCCAGGAAGGCTAGCACCCAGCAGAGGCTACTGACAGCTGTCAGTACCCAGAACCACACCCTAAGCTCTCCACTGACAGGTGGCTGAGCTGCTTTAGGGGCATCTTTGGGGTCCTGGCACCCCTCTTGCTGTCTAGAGTGGGGGGTTACCACCTCCTGTGGCAGACACCCTCCTTCCACTCTCCCTTCTGTCAGTGCAGGGGCAACACCTTGCATCTGGACAGCTGCCTGACTACTCAGGACTTCCTTGGGGTCAGGTGAGGCCTCACCAGTGCCAACTCTGGGCTCCCCCCTTACTGGGGCAGAGGGCCCTTGGCTCCCTGGAACTCTCTTTAAGAGTGGCCTACCCTTCCTTTTCTTCTTTCCTTTTCTTGGGGACCCCTGTCTCCTAACTGTAGGGACTGACTCCCCAGGACTTTGGGTTGGGGGGGCGCCCTGGGCGACCACCCCATCTGTGACCAGACTCACCTCTGGGAGGTCATTGCCCAGGATACAATCTAGGGGAAGGTCAGCACTGACTACCACCCTAATCCAGCCAAGGATACCCTCCCTCTCTAGGGGCACTATGGCTACAGGTTTGGAGGTGACCTCCCCTGTGGCTATCCTGACTTTCTTTGTCTTTCCTGGGACATACATGTCTGGGGTCACTAACCGGTCACTCACTACAGTGTGACTGGCACAGGTGTCTCTCAGGCCAGTGGTAGGGATCCCATTCACTTGAATGTGGTGGAAGTGCCTACTCCCACCCTCAGGGATCACCAGCTTACCATCTGGTCCTGTCTCCCAGCACAATGCTAGGAGGACTTCATCATCTGAGGAATCCTCCTCTATGGCTACACTGGACAGCCCAGTGCTAACCACTTTCTTTGGACAGGCTGCATCTCCTCTGAAGTGACCTGTCTGCTGACAGTCAAAGCAAGCCCTACTGTCCAAGAGCTTTTTTAACCCTGGGTCTCCCTGTCTCTGCATGTCAGAGTGGGAGTGGGATTTACTCTCCTCCTTCTTAGGGTTCTGGGGTACAGAGGGAGTCTCTGTGGTGGGCTTACCACCTCCCTCCTTAGGTTTTTGGGGACCTGTCCCCCCCTTCTTGGAGTCTCCCCCCTGGGACTTGACAACCACCCTGGTTCTCAACCACTCATCAGCTGCCTCCCCTAGCTCTCTAGGGTTGGTCAGCTTAGAGTCCACTAGATGCTGGCGTAACCTTTCTTGGATACAATTGGTCAAGATGTGCTCTCTCATGATCAGATTGTATAACCCCTCATAAGTATTTACTTTGTTGCCAATAATCCAGCCCTCCAGTGCTTTTAGTGAGGTGTCTACAAAGTCAACCCAAGACTGGGTACTGACCTTCTGGGTGTCCCTGAACTTCATTCTATATTGCTCTGGGGTCGGACCAAACTTCTTGGCTAAGCACCTTTTCATACTAGGGTATGAATCTGCCTCCTCCCCCCTTAAGGTCAGAAGCCTATCCCTCCCTGAGTTGGGGACCAACTCCCACAAAAGGGAACCCCAATATTGAGGCCTAACCCTTCTCATTTGGAGTGCCCTCTCAAAGGCCTCCAGCCACTTATCTATGTCATCCCCCTCTACATAAGTAGGGACCACCCCCTTGGGTAATCTGGGGCAAACTCCCCCACCCATGGACACCTCAGCTTCTTTATCGCTGCTTCCATCTCTTTTTTCTTTGTATGCCCACTTTTTCTTTTCTAGGGCCAGCTTCTCTGCTTCCAAAGCTATGTAGGCTAGCTGGGCTTCCAGCTCTCTTTCCCTGATGGATGGGTTCTCTCCTCCTGAAAGGACCCTCTTCCTACCACTAGCTTTGGGTCTGCCCCTAGTGACTGTATCCATTGAGGACCGTTCCTCCTCTTCCTCACTTGGGGTCTGATGCCTTCCCTCCCCTGAGTGGTTAGAGCTAGCATCCTCCCTTCTTTCTCCCTCCTCTGGAGCTTCTTCTGACTCTACCTCTTGGGCCTGAGCCCATGCTGTCAGGGATGTGATCAGGATTTGCTTCCTGAGATCAGTGGTTGCAGGCAACCCTCTTTCAATACACAACCCCCTAAGCTGGACTACTGTCAGTGTGGGTAGGCTAGCCAGATCAAGCTCCATGGTTCCCTAGTTTTGTGTCAACAAAAACTTTTTGCAAAAATTGGAAACAAGAATTTAGAAAAATTACAAAAATTCAATAATTGAAATTAATCCAAATTAAAAATTAAAAACAATTTTTGCACTAGGACAATTTAAAGGATTTTTAATTTGTTTTACCTAAAACTGTAACGTGATATTGAACACAAGTACAGGATCCCGTCGCTGCTTCCAATTATGTTGGAAAATGGGTTATTGATAGGGCAGGTAGGTACCTACACCTAGCAACAAGCCACAAACCTCCACAAAAGTACAGTTAGGTCTCAGTAAATTAATCCCAGCTCTACCCTTGGTAGCTTGGCATCGAGCGTCAAGGCTTAACTTAGGAGACAAAGTGTAAAGCATTCAAATATCACAAAACAGTAATTAAATAAAACACAGGAAACAGTTTAAAAATCCAAAACCAATTTATAAAAATAGCTTATATTTTTATCTTTAAAATGACACAAAAACGATTAAAATCGGTTCAGGGGAACCGGAGATATGAATTTTTAAAGTATTATTATTTTCTAGCGCTTAGAAACAAAAAGCGCCAATCGGGTCATCTGGTTGCACCAGGACCGGGGCAAAGTCAAACTTTCAGGCCGACCGCGATGGAGCCCTGCTCGGCTACAAGTCGCGGGAGGCCTCGGTTAAAAAGTTACCTTCTGACTTAGTCTTTATTTTGAAGTTTTTCTTCACCGGGACGAACCTGCCAGTTGAATCCGACCTCCTGGAGCCCTTGTCCGGATACGCGAAGTCGGTTTCCTCGGTGGTGATTTTTACCTTCGGACTTAGTCGTTTTTTCGAGATGAAAATCCTTCGACCGGGGTAAACCTGGATCTTGATCCGACGTCCATGGAGCCCTTCTCGGATACGATGGCTGGGAGGTCCCGGTCAACTTTTTACGTTCGGACTTAGTCTCTTTTTTGGATGTTTTTCTTTACCGGGACGAACCACGAAGTCAGGCCGGGTCGCGGTTGAGGCAAGCCGGCTAGAATTTCCGCGTCGGGTCGGTCACTTTATGGAGCTTTTTTCCAAAATTTCTCCAATCTTTTCCAAACTTCTGGGGCTTCACCCAGATGTTCTTTTAAGGTTCTTTTGGGGTCCACAGCTCACCCCAAGGGTCCAGAAGTTCTGTGATGGTCCTTGGGAAGTGCGGACTTCAACTCCCAGAATGCACCTGGCGCAAACTCCTTTTTGGCCACTGGACAGTGGTCAGCTGGTCACTTTTTCAGGAGTTGGTGCAGGGGACTCTGGTTAGCAATTTTTCACCTGTAGCAAACAGGGAGTCCCTCCTTGAACCAGTGGAAGCCAGGCAAAGTCCTTCTTGTGGTGAAGCCCAAGTGTGCAGCTGGTGCAGTCTTTCTGAGTGCAGGGTCCAGGTGCAGGCCAGGGGTCCAGCAGGGCAGTCCTTCTTCTCCTTGTAGTTCTTTCTTCTTGAAATTTGGTGGGGATCTGAGGCGTGGGTGCAGGTCTGCCAGTTTTATCCTTGCCCCTGGGTGAAAAGCAGGGGGGCCCTGGTCCTCCAATCAGGGACAGGGTCGTCCCCCTGTGATGACCACTTCCTGGGAAGTGTGGCAAAAATCCATCCCAGAAGGCAACAGTCTCTAAAAATCCAAAATGGATGAATCTGATTTTTAGAGGAGAGATCTGGCTGAGCCCACCCACTGGTGTGGCTAAAAATCATAAACACACCCCTCTCCTGCCCTCTCCCTAATCTAATCAAGGGGGCACCTAGCTGTCTGGGTTTGCAGGATGTGGGGGTGTTGCTGGGTGCTCCAGATGTCCTTCTCTGCCTTTGAAGACCAGTTTGGCAGCCCTCCCCCTTCCTGCCTCACCATCTGCTGAGGGGAGATTCTCTCCCCCAAGCACATTCCTTTGTGTGAAGTCAGGCCACTTCACACCTCATTAAAGTAGCCTGGCAGAAGCTGCTGCAGGCTGGCCAATCAGAGCACAGGAGCAAAAACAATGCAGAGCTGAAATTGGCAACTTTTTAGGTAAAGTCTAAACTTTTTACCTGCACTAGTTATATTAAATCCAACAACTGGAAGTTGTGGGATTTATTATAACAATCAATTTGATACCAAATTCTTGGTATGTAACATTTAAGGAGACTTTAAAATTTAAAATAAAGTCTGCCCATTCTAGCCTATGAAGGCCATTTACTTCAATGAGGGAAAAACAAATTTGGCTGTTTTTACCTCACCAGGGCTTATAAATCTATTTTTATAAAGTCCCTGCTTATAGTTACATGGCACCCAGCCCTAGGGGCACATAGGGCACACCTTAGGGGTGACTTATATGTAAAAATAAGGTAATTTAAGACTTTGGAAGTACCTTTAATTCCAAAGTCGAATTTGTATATAACTTTAATTTAAAAGCAGCCAGCAAGGCAGGCTTGCTTTTAAAATGACACTGGGCACCTCAGCAATGCACCTAGGTGTGCACCACCTATGCTGTGGTCCCTAAACCTACATGCCCTACCATATACTAGGGACTTATAGGTAGGTTAACTTAGCCAATTATAATTAGCCTAATTTGCATATCCATTTTACACAGAGCACAGGCCCTGGGACTGGTTAGCAGTACCCAGGGCACCATCAGAGTCAGGAAAACACCAGCATAAAGTGGAAAATGGGGGCAAAAAGTTAGGGGGCCTCTGCAATCAGCCCCAGTTTCTCACAGCCTTGCACGTAGATTTTGAAGTGGAGGTGTTTGGTGGTGTTGAGGGTGTCGTGGGTGCTGGTCAAGACTTTGATGGTGCTTTTGTGGACTACGGCAATTCCTCCTACTGGTTCGTTGGTGCGGTCTCTCCTGGTGATCTTTTAGTCTTCAGGGATGGCGATGGCTATGTCGGGTTCAGAGGCCAAGTTCGTCCAGGTTTCGGTGAAGAAGGCGACGTCCAGTGATGTGGAGGTCAGCAGGTCCCAAAGTTCAATGGCATGTTTGTGGATGGATCGGGTGTTGAGTAGAATGCAGTTGAGTTGGCTGTCGGCCGGACTGTCTTGGCGCTTTAGGGTGCAGGTGTAGTGGCAGGCTTGGCAGGCGAAGGGTCCTTTGGTGTTCTTCGGGGTGGACTGGAAGCAGGTGGAGGAACGTCCTGTATTGAGGACGTGGCAGTCACTGGCTGAGTAAAGGAGTGTGGCGGTGCAGGGGCCTCATGGGCCAGGGGGACTGGCGCTTGGCGCGGTCCAGGCGCGGATGGGTGCAGACTGCCATTAAGAAGGGGAGGTGGGAGGGAGGAGCAGCTGGGAGGCGGGAGCGAATGGGGGCGTGAGGGGGCAGGGTCGCAAGGACACAGTGGCGGGAATGAGAGCGGCTCGGGGGAGCCGGAGAGCTAGGGGGACAGAGAGGCACACAAGCGGCACAGAAAACCTGGAAAAAGGCGCAATATAGCAGTAGAGAAAAACAGAAAATAAAAAATTACAGTATAACAAAAAAAATTGCACTACACTTACCACCAGACACTAGACACTCGGCAGCAGCGAGGGCGGGGTGGGAGGACACGGGTACAGCAGGGTGGTGCTGTGCATGTGGGGAGTTATTTCCTGGCCAAAAGGTCAGAAGTCACTCACCGGGTCGCGTAGCCACCGTCATTATGAAGGGGAGGTGCGAGGGAGGAGCAGCTGAGAGGCGGGAGTGAATGGGGGCATGCGGGGGCGGGGCCGCAGGGACGCAGCTGCAGAAATGAGAGCGCTCAGGGGAGCCGGAGTGCAAGGGGGACAGAGGGGCACACAAACGGCACAGACAACAGGGAAAAAGGCGCAATATAGAGGTACAGAAAAAGAGAAAATACATAATTACAGAATAACAAAAAAAATGGCATTACGCTTACCACTAGACACTAGACACTCTGCAGCAGTGAGGACGGGGTAGGAGGACACGGGTATAGCAAGGTGGTGCTGTGCATGCGGGGAGTGATTTCCTGGCCAAAAGATTTCCTGGCAGTATGCTCAAGCTCATTACCTAACAGACAATCTACAGGCATGGCAGGAGTCACAGCTACCTCTAGAGTACCAGAGACCCCCCCCACTCAAAGAGAACCAGAGCCAGTGGTAGGTGACTCTCACAATTGTCAGCGACTATGACCTGGTGGAAAGCATTTGGGATGATCTGCTCTGCTGACAACAGCTAACTTTTGACAGTAGTCATACTGGCTCCTGTGTCATGCAGAGCCTCCACTCTTTGCCCATCACTGGTGACCCACTGCCTATACTTGGCAGTATTGGCAGGCATGTGGACTTTTGACATCATTTCCTTATCTCCCAAGGAGACTAGTGACACCTCTATCTGCTCCTCAAAGCTAACTGGGACTGTCTCCCCTCCAAGTGCTACCCCAGCCAACCCGGGTTTCTGCCCTCGAATGTGGGGGCTGGGAGTCGCCCTTAGAGTGTCCATGCTTGAAGCACTCTAAGCATTTGGAGATACATTTCCCTTGCTTTTTTATCAAAGTACCCTGGCTTTTCCTCAAACGCAGGTCGGGATTGGGTACCACCACCCCCTTTAGGACCTCCTCCCCCTTTCCTCTGTTGGGAACCCTGACCACCTTTGTGGGTGTGTCCCCCCCAGTATCTTTCTGGACACTATGGTGCTAGCCCAGAGTTCCACCTCCTCATCAAGATTCCTGGGATCAGTTAGCTTACTGTCTACTAAGTGCTGGCGCAACTCTGTAAAACAAATACTGAGCATATGCTCTCTCAGAATCAAATCATATAATCCTATGTAATCATTTACTTTGCTGCCCGCAACCATCCATTCAGTGCCTTATTGGAGAAATCAAAAACAGTCTACCCAAGTTTGTGTGGAGAGTTTGGTGCTGTCCCTGAACCTCCGATGGTATTTCTCAGGAGTCATCCCAAACTTGGCAAGTAAAGCTGCTTTCATGGGTGCATATACATTTTGTTCTTTTGGATCTAATGTAAGAAGTGTGTCCCTCCCAACTACTGGTACATAAAACCACAAGGCCGCCCCTCATTGCTCCTCAGAGACCCCATGAGCCCTTAGTGCAACTTCATAAGCAGCCAATCATTTATCAATGTCATCTCCCACCACATAACTTGGCACTACACTTTTTGGTATACAAACCTTCTTTTCCCCAATAGGACCTGCATGTATGCTGCCACCATCACTGCTGGACTCAAACTGTCTTTCCATGATATCTAGCTCCTTGAGACTCAGTTCAGTAGCCAACAAAAGTTTATTTTCCGCCAAAGCTCTCTCAGCTGATGCCTCCACTCTGTCAGCTTCAATTTTTAACTTTGCCATTTGTAATTGGAACTCTCTCTCCTCCCTCCTTTCCTCTGTGGTCAGGCCATGGTTAGAGACACTGCTCCATGGTTTGGCAGGGGGCACAATAACAGTGGTAACATCCTTCACTAATGGCAAAAAATCCTCTGAGGGGCCCTCCTCTTGCTCCTCCTCCTCAACATCCTCCTCTGAATGGGCTTCTGCCCAGGCTCTCAGCGCCATTTGGAATTCCTCCTTTCTGGAGGCACCTTGGGTGGGTACTCCCATATCCTTGCAGAACTCTTTCAGCTGTTTAACAGCATGTGTCTCCAGCATGGCTAGGTCAAAATCTTAATCTCGAGCTTGAGACCCATCCAGAGACATGTTGAGAGAGAATTTAGTTAAAAATGTCAGGCAGAAAATGAAATTGCAGAAAAAGATAAAAAATCTAGTTGACCTTCAACTGTGGGTAGGTAGTGAACACTTAGCTATTGAATGTCACTGCACAAATACAAGTCCTATCCTCACCGCTGATCACCAGTGTTAGAAATGGGGTCTTTGTTTGGCAGTCAGGTTACCCCATGTCTAAGCAAGGACCCTCACTCTAGTTAGGGTAAGTCACACACAGTTCAAATTATCCTGTGCCCACCTTCTGGTAGCTTGGCACTGAGCAGTCAGTCTTAACTTAGAAGGCAATGTGTAAAGTATTTGTGCAATAAATCATGCAATAATACAGTAGAGCACCACAACAATACACCACATAATGTTTAGAAAAATATACAATATTTATCTGATAAGATGCAGGTCAAAACGATTAAGAGGGAGATTCCAGCCAGAGAACCACAACTGTATGCTGATTGCCGAATGCTTTGCTACAGATGCTAACGCAAACCGCAGGCCTTTGCTCAGGTATGGGGGATGATGTCTTCCCAGTGGAACCAGAAGGGCAGAATTAGAGCTTAACATACTGTGCTCTATTATGGCCTAGGTAGGAGTTAGTCTATTGACGATAGAGACAATATAATAGCGTTATTTTTATGCTTCACTCTTCTCTTCATAATTTTAATACTGTCATGTTGTGTCGTCCTGTGAGAGAACAGGGCTGATTGCAGAGGCCCCCTAACATGTTGCCCCCATTTTCCACTTTTTGCTGGTGTTTTCCTGACTCTGATGGTGCCCTGGGTACTGCTAACCAGTCCCAGGGCCTGTGCTCTGTGTAAAATCTGTATGCAAATTAGGCTAATTATAATTGGCTAAGTCAAACTACCTATAAGTCCCTAGTATATGGTAGGCCATGTAGGTTTAGGGACCACAGCATAGGTAGTGCACCCATAGGTGCACTGCTGAGGTGCCCAGTGTCATTTTAAAAGCAGGCCTGCCTTGCTGGCTGCTTTTAAATTAAAGCTATATGCAAATTCGACTTTGGAATTAAAAGTAGTTCCAAAGTCTTAAACTATCATATTTTTACATATAAGTCACCCTAATGTGTGCCCTGTGTGTCCCTAGGGCTGGGTGCCATGTAACTATAAGCGGGACCTTATAAAATAGTTTTATAAGCCCTGGTGAGGTAAAAACAGCCAAATTTGTTTTTTCCCTCATTATAGTGAATGGCCTTCATAGGCTAGAATGGGGAGACTTTATATTAATTTTAAAAGTGCCCTTAAGTAACAGATACAAAGAGTCTTGTATCAAATTAATTGTTATAATAAATCCCACAACTTCCAGTTGTTGGATGTAATATACTCTTTTTCAGGTAAAGAGTTTTAAACTTTACCTGAAAAGTTGCCAATTTCAGGCCTGCATTGTTTTTGCTGCTGTGCTCTGATTGGACAGCCTCTGGCAGCCTGGCCATGGCCTGGCTTCACACAAAGAGATGTGCCTGTGGGAGGGGATCCCATCAGCAGATGGTAAGGCAGGAAGGGGGAGGGTTGCCAAACTGGTCTTTAAAGGCAGAGAAGGACATTTGGAACAACCCAGCAACACCCCCACATCCTGCAACCCCAGACAACTAGGTGCCCCCTTCATTAGATTAGGAGAGGGCAGGAGAGGGGTGTGTTTATGAGTTTTATCCACACCAGTGGGTGGGCTCAGCCAGATGTAACCTCCAAAAATCACTTTCAGCCATGATGGATTTTTGTGGAATGTTGCCTCCTGGGATTGATTTTTGCAATACTTCCCAGGAAGTGGTCATCACAGGGGGAAGGACCTTGCACCTGATTGGAGAACCAGTATCCCCCCTGCTTTTCACCCAGGAGCAAGGAAAAACCTGACAGACCTGCACCCACACCTTAGTTCCCTACCAGGAAGAACTACAGAAGAATAAGGACTGCCCTGCTGGACCCCTGACCTGCACCTGGACCCTGCACTCTGAAGGACTGCACCAACTGCAAGCTTGGCCTCCATCACAAGAAGGACTTTGCCTGGTTTCAACTGGTTAACAGAGGCACTCCCTGTTTGCTGCAGGTGAAACATTGCTAACCAGAGTCCCCTGCATCAATTCCTGAAAAAACTGACCAGCTGACACTGTACAGTGGCCATTTTGGAGTTTGAAACAGGTGCATTCTGGGAGTTGTAGTCCGCACTCTCAAGGATCAACTCAGAGCTTCTGGAACCTTGGGGTAAGCTGTGGACTCCTAAAGAACCTTAAAATGCCTTCTAGAAGAAGATCCAGAAGTTTGGAGAAGATTGGAGAACTTTTTGGAAAACTGTAGCTGGCTTGCCTCAACGGTGACCCGGCCTGACTTGCAGGTACATACCTGCCCTTACCAATAATCCACATTCCAATATATATATATATGTATATATATATATATATATATATATATAGATATAGATATATATAGATATATATATATATATATATATATATATATATATAGATATAGATATATATATATATATATAGAGATATAGATATAAAATTTTCCTAATAAGAGTTTTATATTTATGGCCAATTAATACGGGTTGCTAAAATATGATAAGTATTTGAAGTGAATTGCTTTCCCTACTGCTACACGGACTGAAAAGAGAATAGTAAAGTTAACCCCTACGAAGTCCAATTATTTACCTACTGTTCCATGGAATGGATTAGGAATTGTAAATATAACTCCTCCAAAGTCCAAGGCTTTTCCCTACTATTGCATAGACTGGAGTGGGAATAGTAACTTTCATCAGTCTAACGCATTCTTCACTGTCAAACGGACTGGATTTTAAGTAGTAAATTTTACCTCTTTGAAGTCCAACCCTTTCCCTGCTGTAGAGCAGGCTGAAGTGAAAATAGCAAATATAACCCTGTAAAGTCCAATGCTTTCCCTACTGTTGCTCAGACTGGAAGAGCAATAGTACATTTTACACCTCCGAATTCCAAAGCTTTCCCTACTTTTTTACTGACTGGAGTGAGAATAGTAAATTTTTCCCCCTCTGAAGTCCAACTCTTTCCCTACTGTTGCACAGACTGGAGTAGGAAGAGGGTATCTTTTATTTTCTGTTTTACATACATATTTTTAATATTCTTTAAAAACATATTGTTATTTGACTGATTGTTTATTTTATATTATTTACCTTTAGACTTTTTTAAATTTTTGTAAAATTTTTATATTTGTTTTTATATTTTTATAGCTTTTCCTATTTAATTAATATTGTATTTTAATACTTTTTATGATTCATATATAAATATACATATATATATATATATATATAGGCTTTTTAAAGTAGTGAATTAAATAAAAACAATAATAATTCAGATATATATTTTTATCAGTAGTGTAATGAAATATGTATATATATATATAAAATGTATATGTGTGTGTTTATGTGAGAATACATTTCTATATATTTCTAACTATTTAATAGTTAATTAGTTAATAATTCTTTAAGGTTTACTATTTTATATTATATATATAATGAAAATCAATATTTTTGTATTATTTTTAAAGATATTAGTGTACACAATATTTACAGACCAGGAGTTACAATTATGCAAAGGCACAGGTATATAAGGAGAACACTCACAAAACACTCTGGCAACGTATAGGACACTATGGGCTTGCTACTGCTCTAACTTGGAACTTACAGATGACACCAACGATGATGCCAGGCACCACCAGCACTACCAGCATCACTGCATCATTCACCATCACCACAACAGCAACTAGAAAGGCAGTGCAGGAGGAAGGAGTGCATATATCGGCCAAGAACAACAATTTGTGGGGGTCAGGAAGAAGAAATCATAAGATATTACCATTTGAAGCGGGAGTCAATCATTCCATCTGCTCCAAGAAATTCCACCCGCTATTATGGCAAGAGCAGGAAGGCAAACTCCATTCGATCCCTCACAAAGCTCCTGACTGTGCTGCACATGCTGGCCTCTGGCTCTTTCCAAACAACTGCAGCACGAGTGGCTGGAATATCCCAGCACCCAACAACTGCAGTAAGAGATCAAAGAAGGGTTCAATGCCATTGCTGGGTTTCCTCATGTTTTGGGTGCCATGGACTGCACACATGTGCAACATGTGCCCCCTGCTGCTACGGAACACCTATACTGCAACAGGAAGCATACCCATTCAATAAACATGCAGGCCATAGTGGACAATCATGGCCTCTTTACAAATGTCCTGGCAAAATATCCTGGAAGAGTTCATGATGCCTTCATCTTTAGTCATTCAATCATCAATCAAAGTTTACAGGATGAACAATATGGAAATGGCCTGCTCATAGACAAGCCAGCAGACACTACATAACACATATAACACATAGGAGACATGGGCCAAACAATGCACACACACACACACCACACTCTGTACACATTGATAGTCATTTATAGATAACTGTTCATCAACACATATGCAAGATGCATCACTCCACACATCCAATGCACATCATGCACACTTAGGGCCCTATGTAAAAGGCCCTTGCACCATTCGAACATCACTTTTTCTGATGCTCTGGTGGAGCAATGCCCAGTCTGCATTACAAGGTGGTTGCATGACACTTTTTTTGTATTAACACTGGGGCATATGTACATGCCCCTTGTTCTGTCTTAGCACCACCTTAGTGTCATGTCTATAATGCTAAGGTGGTTTTAAGGCGGCCATTCACCCGTGTCATGTAACAAAGCAGCAATGTACATGCATTGTGCCACTGTAAAAACTTACAACATAGCATGGCTGCGTCAGGCATAGTGTATGCAAGTGGGGCATTCCCAAGCAGTGTTGCCTGAAAATATGGTGCTGTGAAATTCCCAATTTCTCACAGTTCACTTTTTACCCTCAGTTCAAATGCCTGCTAGGGCAGGCATGAAAGTAATGCACCTAGCATAATCTCATAAAGGTCCCACACCTTTGCAGCACTAACATCAATATATCTTGACACTAGTGCAGCAAAACACCATGAAATTGTCAAACAATCTGACTCTGCTATGGTAATGACAGTCATTGCACCAGATAATAAATACCACACACCCATGGTTCTGTCAGGATGACAAGGGGTGTGCATGAAAACAGGCACATTGGAATTAATGCACCACTTCCTAACAATATAGTCCTTGATGTGGAAGATGTGTGCAATGTGTGTTGCTGTGGGTGTTCGATTCTTAACACCCATTTGATTTTGGCACAGCACCACACTTATGGATAAATGGCAGGCCAATGCAGCATCTTAAACGTAAATGCCACACTATGGGTAGCATTACTGTAGTGCAATCCGGAAAAATACCTGATTCCACAAAAGTAATTTCCATCTTCCTGAGTTTGGTGCATTCTGCACCACACATAGGAAAACAAAATGCCCATCATTGATTGGTCATGTGCAGGAAGGGACATCTTCCTGCCCATAATCAATCACAACCACAGCACTGGCATCTGTTCACAATGGTGCAATGGTGCCCATGTTGCAGCTTGGCACCTAACTCTGTTCTAGTGCAGAAACTGAGGACAGAAATGCACAGTATTTGGTGAATATGGCACATTGTTGGCTTTTCAGGGTGGTGCAGGGTGGTACAGCAACACATTTCCTGCTCTATCCTGTGCCAGAGTGCCTTGTAAATCATCCACAAACATCGCAATAGATCTTAAGCCACCTTGCCACACTTTGCATGATGTCTACGCAAACACATGCATGTCTGCTAGGAAATATGGATAACAGCTCTGTGTGCAAAGGACGTGTACGATATCCATGGGCGGGGCACATGCTACACACAGGGAACAACATCTGTCTCATGACACACATAACATAAACTAGAAGTAAACTCACACAATATGGTTAATTGCCTGTTCCATAATATTGGACACATGTACAAGCAACTGCATCACACACATCCCGCATGGCTGACCTGCCATGCCACACAAGTCACACTATCACCAAGTCTCTATGCCTGCATCCGTGACTGGAAGGTGCACCATCACACACAACTACACTCATGCATGCAAACTGGAAACCACACAGCGCCAGATGCAATTCTGTATTGCTACTTCATAAACAAATACTATGCAAGGTGAGTTGGTAGAAAACACAAGGGCAAGGCTGACATTGTCTCTCCTCTTCTATTGCAGCTGACCAAGGTTAGGGCAAGAAGGCCTACAATATGGCACTAGTCTGCACCAGGAATGTAGTGGAGCATACATTTGGTATCCTCAAATCAAGATTCCGATGCCCTAATGTCTTGGGGTGGAGGCTGTTTCATTCACCTCCACTGGGTATGTAAGTTGATTGTTTTCTGAGCAATTTTGCACAGCTTATGTTTGTGGACTAACGTCCCCTGCGAGAAATAGGTGGATGACCCCAGGGAGGAGGATGAGAACAATAATGCCCCACCTCAGGATGGGAAAGGACACTATATCACTGCTGGGTCACACACGTGTGTATACATTGTTGACAATTTATTTTCTTGAATGTTGAACTGAAACATTCACTTCAAATGTACTTGTAGATAAATCACTTAATCACACAGGTGTCTTGGAGTATCTGTCACATGCAAATGCAACACCAAATCACAAACATTATGAAAATCAAGACTAGGCCAAAAAACTGGGAAAACAAGTAGGAACATACTCCGGAATACCATACAGCTACACACAAAACAACGAAAATGGAATGTGGGGATTTTATGTTTGCATTGCCAGTGTAACATATATGTCACATTGAAAACTATATGTATCACACAGGTGTTTTAGGTTGAAATTTGACATCAGCCAGAATGTTACTCATTATGAGTAATGTTATCCAGATGTCAACCCCTGGTAGGACAAGAGCAGTCAGTGCCCACAACAGTAGGTCAATGTCAACTATGTGACAACACAATTCCTTCATGTCCCAATCACAGTTAAAAATGTCCTCACATATCCCTCAGTGACACCCACATGCTTGACAAATAGTGCTTGACATACCATGGACACAGCACAGCACCAGCATGTCTAGTCCGGTCCCACTGAAAAAAAAACACTCATCTCACATGCTTTCAAAACAATGCCATTGCAGTTCTTACTCCCCTGCCAAAATCCATGTGTCAATCTGGACACAGACATGTTTATGCATGCATGTATGCATCATAGCTGTCAGGGGAACACCTACAATCCATAATTTTCATTGTTCATCTGACAAAGGATGTTGGCAGCAGCTGTTTGTGAGTGCCCATGCACACACACACATTGAAGGACAGCTGATACACTCCTGTACTGAACTAGCACAGTCACTTTGTGGAGGGGACTCACAGACTAGACAAGTACTGCAGCAGGATTCCAGAAATGTGTGGATGTTAGTCACTCATCCTGCATGCAATGGACTACTGACAGTTATAAATGCTTGCCCTGTAGCAAGCTCAAGGTTTATTGGTACATATCACATGGACAAGATACAGTGACATTTATGAAGGACTGGACAGTGAGGATGAGGAAAATGAGAAGCAAATACTAATTGTCCAGACAGTGCAAGCAATGTGGCAATTGAGACCAACAGTACACTATATGGCTTCTGCAGACGGGAATGACTAAACATTTCCAATATATCAATCCACACCACAATACAATGTTGTACATATGTAAGACCATAAACATATGCACAAACATTGTGTAGGTTACTTAACATCCCAGCCACACTGTCAGCAAGTCCACCTATGTATTTGCCTAGCACAAACAAGTGAGAGTGATGCATAAGTAAACTGACAATATCTGTACCAGGGGTCTACAGATATGTCCCCGTCCCACTATCTACCAATGGTGTGCCAATACAATAAAGGGTCAAATACAATTCCAAATCACATACTCTTGTAATTCCCAGTAGATAAGGCTGACCAAAATCTACTGTAAGTCCCTAGTAGATAATAGGGAAAGGCAGGCAGAAGTCCCGGTGAGTCCCTGGTAGATAATAGGGCAATGCTGACATCAACAACCTGTAAGCCCCTAGTAAATAATAGGGCAAGCATGACTTCAACATCTTGCAAGTCCCTAGTAGATAATAGGGCAGGGGAGCATAGAAGTACATTTGGGAACCTGCACGTCAGTGTGCACTGATGTATAGCCTGCCATCGTCTGCCATGCACTGTGTGTGTTTGAAGGAAATTCTGTGCAAAACTATGTGGTGAGGGGTTGCACTGTCAAATTTAACCTTGTGAAGACATTGTCAAAATATGCAACCTCAATGTCTTCCCTAGTTGCACCAGGCTCTGTGTGGTCTAACATTGTGAGCATTGACAAATACTAAGTATCTGACAGTAAGACCAGATTGGTGTTAAGTTAAACACTGCACCAACCTCTTGATGGTGTTAAGTGTGATTTCTCTCCATTGATAAGGAACTCCAAGCTTTAGAGTCTTTCAGAACCCATTCCTAGTATGGAGCCTGGAGCCAAAGTTCATCCAAATAAGGATAGATGACAATACCCTGAGAATGCAGTAACCCCATTCCTGGTTCCAACACTGTTATGAAGACTCTGGTGAAATTCATGAGACCAAAAAGTAGGACCCAGAATCGCCAATATTTGTTGCTTATTGCAAACTTCAGGAACGTTTGCTGAGAGCAAGTGATGAGGCAGCATGCATTCAAGATGTTTATTTTTGTCAAAATATCTCTTCTGGTAATAAACAGAATCGCCTGCTGAATAGTGTTTATCAGAAAGAGCACTCTGGGGATGAAGGAATCAAGATCTCTGAGGTCCAAAATGGTTCTATAACCCAGATACATTCCACACCAGAAATACTCTGCACTAGCACCCTAATCCATTCTCCTGCTCATGGACAGCGATGATTGAGTTCTTCTTGATCAAAAGAGCAATGCTGTCCTACAGTGATCTATTGTTCTCTCTGGCCAGAGGCTAAGCTGCCTGTACAAAGTGAGGACCTAGAAATCATGGCAACATCTCAATTATGTAACCTCCTGACATGATCTGCTGAAATGATCTGCAGTATCCAGTTGTCTAAGATCAACCCCTTCCACCTCTTTCGAAAGTGAAGGAATCACCCTCCTAGCATAGTTGGAAAAGTCTTGGCACAGTCAAAGAGTGCTGCTAATGTTCCCTTCTACTTCAAGGTTATCAAGTGAAGGTATTGGCTTGAGCACTCTTGAGTTGGAAGCTTGCTTTGTTGCAAATAAAAGTCTGGCTTCCTCTCCTTAAAGTACTCATATTTCTTTCTGCCATCCTCTGGAGACCTCTGCCTGTATTAAAATGGCCGACCATGTTTCTGAGACTTGAAAGCATTACCAAGGCATTCTTCTGGTTCCTTGCCAAATAATCGACTGCCTGAATAAGACATTCTCAGACGCAGTTTTCTGGGCGGAGTATGCCTTCCAGTTTGTGAGATAGAAATGGCGTTGATCTGCTATTGCCCACATTGATGACATAGGTGAAGCTCTTCAGTTATCAAACTTCAAGTCTGGAAATGATTAGCTTGTGTCTCCATCTTTCTAAAAGCTAGGAATAATCTTCAGCCTTCTGTAAATTAGAGAAAAAGGTCTGGAAGTCCCTAAGGAGAAACTGAGAGGGTTGCCTGTGTAGAGTTCAGATCTTGTTGCAAGACTGTGGCCTGTGTGGGATTTCTTAAGGGCATTTTCAACGCTGAAGTAAAAATACTATGTCATCTGTGAGGACAGAAGGCTTCCCATTAAGACTTGCCAAAAGTGGATCCACAGTTAAATTTTGAGGGAGCTCCGTTTCCCGTTTCACCAGAGGATACAATCTCTCCATAAATCTTGTCACCGAAACCCTGTTGGGATCATTCAACTCTTCAGCTTTATTATGACTGCTGGAATGACCTGTACTTTTTGAAGTAGAGGTTCATGAAACTGAAAAAAGTTACTACTGGTTCCAGGCTGCTCCTCCACAGGGCTCTGGAGATTGGATCCCTTCTCTTCATGTACTTTCCGTAGGAACAGAAGAATAGGTTTTAATGACAACATCCTTCCATCTTACTCTGAAGATTATCATGAGAACATGGAGGAAGGTGAGGAGACCAAAAAACATTGATCTCTTTGAAGAAGAGGCCAACAAACGTGGAGGAGAGGATCTCTATCAATGGTGATTATAGGTCCGCGCATTGATCTGACCATATGCAACCTAGAAAACAAACAGTCTCCTTAATTGTAACTGGGTACAGGATTTAGGAAGCCATCTGAACTCCCTGTCAGCAATCTTCCTTCTCTCACTTATAATTTTCTGTAAAAGAAGACACTGACGCTACCCATAAATCTGATTTCACAAACCTCCAGAATGCGCACTAGTATTATAACACCATCACCAGAAATGTATGAAATATTTGCATGCAACTATAAAAAAACTAAGCCCTGACCAGCCTCTGTTACATGGGGTAAAGCAGGTGAGTTCTTCTGAGTGCTGGGCAGGCTGTAGACCTCTGAAGGTAAATGACACAAATGAAGGCAGGCCCAAATACTGTGAAACTTAGGGCCATATTTATGGCCAAGTGAAACAGTGCAGCATATCACCTAGCTGAGCTAAGGGGAAAGGGTGTGTTAGACCTGACAGCCTTAGGGTGGTCACCCCTACCTTTTTGCCTGCCTCCCTCCACTTTTTGGACACTGTTTTTACTGGATCTAGGACTCTGCGCACTTTACCCCTGCTAACCAGTGCAAAAGTGCATATGTTCTCTCTCCTTAAACATGATGACATTGGATCATACCCAATTGGCTTATTATATGTAATTCCCTAGTAAAATGCACTATATGTGCCCAGGGCATGTAGATTAAATGCTACTAGTGAGCCTGCAGCACTGATTGTGTCACTCACTTAAGTAGCCCCTTAACCATGTCCCGGGCCTGCCATTGCAAGGCCTGCGTGTGCATTTTCACTGCCAATTCGACTTGGCATTTAAAAGTACTTGCCAAGCCTAAAACTACCCTTTTTCTACATATAAGTCACCCCTAAGGTAGGCGCTAGGTAAGGTAACCCATAGGGCAGGGTGCTGTGTAGACCAAAGGCAGGACATGTACCTGTGTAGTTTACATGTCCTGGTAGTGTAAAACTCCTAAATTCGTTTTACACTGCTGTGAGGCCCTGGCAGACAGGATGGAACTGAAAGGGTACCTTGTGCACTTCCAAGCCACTCTTTAAAGTCTCCCCCACTTCAAAGGCACATTTGGGTATTTAAGCAGGGTCTTTGATCCTACCAACTCAGACACTTCCTAGAGAAGAGAACCTGAACCAGAACCTGCAACCTGCCAAGAAGAACTGCCTGAGCCCAAAGGACTCACTTGACTGCTTTCTGAGAAGGACTGCTGCCTTGCTGTTGCCCTGCTGCCTTGCTGATCTCTGCCTGTGCTGAGAAGTGCTCTCCAAGGGCTTGGATAGAGCTTGCCTCCTGTTCCCTGAAGTCTCAGGACCAAAAATACTTCATTCCTGCAAGAAGAACTCGCTGTGCGGCAAAAATCGACACACGCCGAGCCGGAATGACGCATCCTTACTTCGCAAGGGGGGAGTGGCCAAGATGGCGACCGCGACGGATGCCTGAGTTGTAGGCTCCGTCTTGGTCCCACCTAAACATCCTGAGCAGTGCCTCCGGAGACGCCATGGAGTGGAGGTCGTTGCCTCTTTAGGCGCTGCGATTACGGCGGCGCAACAGAGGAGGGTCGGAGCGGAAGGGACGGCTCCCGGAGGTCCCCGGACCGTGTGGGGCCTCCGCATCGAGGAGTCCTCGATCATGGCGTGGCTGGGGGAAGCCCGCCCACCAGCCGATGACCGGACTGCCTGGCCTCTTGAACTGGGCGCCGGGGGACGGTGAGTGAGGGAGGAGATTTGTAGGGGGGCCGTGGACACCCTACCGGCCTCCCACCAGTGGATCGCTTGTTCCCCTCTCTCCCTCCCCCCCGCCTCCCTCCGGTAAAGCAGCAGACAAGCGCGGCGGCGCGGCGGGGAAAAGATCGTAAAGGAGAAGACGGCTTCCGGAGGCTCGTGAACACCGCGAGTACTCCACACCGGAGATCGACCGTCGGGCTCTCTGGGGCTTGGACCCGCAGGGGAGCCGTTCATAGTCCACCGGCCCCCCCGCTGGAAAATTTGCTCGTTCCCCCCTCCCCCCTCCACCAGCAATATTGAAGACGCGTGCGGCCCCAGGAAGAGCTGCACGCTCCCCCCCCTCCCAACAGGAACGGGAGAGAAGAAAGCACAACAAAGAGGGGGGCCAAGGGGAGAGAGTGGGGAAATCGACCTGGATGGTCAAAGAAACACCGACTGTGGTCCTTGGGCTGGCTGGAGACGACAGGAAGGCCCCCCCAAATGCACATAATTGCAGGAAAACTCTTCTTTTTTTTTCCTTTCTGGCCCATGCCAGACAAGAATACCCAGGCTGGTCATGGGAGAATCCCTTACCCCCTCCTCCAACTATTCCAGAACCCTAGAAGGGCAGTGAGATAAAACAGCGAACCAAAAAGATACAGAGAAGACATCCCAGGTGGAGTTGTTTGTGACGCAGGAATAAGTTTGGTGCGCAGATCTGAATTGGGATTGAAACCAATGATACAATGGGCCCTGTCATGGCACAAATTATCGGGGCGACGGGTTGAAGCTCTGGCAGCAGATTACACATGGAGTGAATAGGTAAAGGCAACAAAGGATAAAGAAGGTGATGCAACTATAGGATTCTCTTAGAACCCTAACTAGCCTGTAGAGAGAACATCCTTGAGCCAACCCAGTGAAACAAAGCCAAGGACATAATTATATAAATAATTAAACACAGAGGAGCACCGCAAAACAGTGACTATGGCAGGGAAGTCGAAGGCTACTAAAGCCCAAGAGAGAGCCACCCTGGGCCCAGCACTAGCTGATCAACAAACAATGCCCAGCCTGTCCTCTTTGGAATCCACATTACAAGCCCACTCAACTCAATTTGAGAAAATTATGCAGGCAGTACTAGACACTAAATCCTCACTAGAAAATAGAATTGACACAGTGTCCCAAGACCTCAACTTATTAAGAGTAGATCATCGCAATCTAGCGGAGAGAGTGGGTACAGTGGAAGACACACTGAGCGGGCTGTCCCCATTGGTACAAGGAAACCAAAAACAGATTCTTCGGTTGGAATCTGAAGTGAAGATCCTATGGCGCAGGGCGGAAGAGGCGGAAAGCAGATCTCAACGCAATAATATCCGCTTCTTGGGGTTTCCCGAGAGATCAGAGAGCCAAAACACAGAGCTATTTTTGGAACAATGGTTAATAAACGAAGTCATGCAAGGCAACCCGACAAAATTTTCCTCTGTGGAGAGAGCACACAGGGTGCCTGGGAGCAATCGGTACCAGGAACGCAACCCAGGCCATTAATAGCCAGATTTTTGAATTACAGAGACCGAGACGCCATACTGCAACACTTCCGTAATAAAGGTCCTATCCAATATGAAGGGTCATCTATCACTGCCTATCCAGACTTTACCCAAGAAGTGCAGAAGCAACGTAACTCTTATTTGAGGATCAAACAACGGCTCAGGGAACACAACATCAAATATGCCCTAATGTTTCCTGCTAAACTGCGAGTGATATCAGAGGACAAAACACACATCTTTCACTCCCCAGAAGATGCATGGACATGGCTACATGCCAAAGGATTGGCACAACCCCGAGAGGGTACGGGGAAGGATGAAGAATGGATCACACCTTCGGACCAAAAGAAAACCAGGAAATGCTCTAAATCACAACCCTCAGTGAAACAAGCAGCATCAGAGAGGGCAAAGGTAGTGCAAGAGACTTCTTTGCGCACACAAAATTCCTTCAATGTGTTGCGGTCCACTGTAAGCGACCTCACAGACTCCGACTCAGTAAGCTCCGACTCAACTTTGCTCGAGGCATTAAGAGGCCCAAAGGTTACTCCAAGACCAGCAGATGCACTATGATGGTGGCAAAAGAAAGAGTGAAAGAGACACCACTATTAATCAGACACAATGGGACTCTCATGAAAATTGTAGTGATAGCCCAAGCCAAGACAAATGAGAAATGGTTTGAACCTAGTAGGTATGGGGTGCTATAGACCTGGGGGGAGGGGGGAAACTTATTGCTCTGGCTTGCCAGGGGGGCGGGTGTGTACCGGATACAGTTTTTTGTTATTAGAAGTGTCATGTGTGCGTTGTTATTGCCGACGCGGGGCGAGCAAGGATGGGGGCGGATGGGCTGGGTACACCGGACTGGGAATACTGGTAAAATGTTTTAGAAGTATACAAGTCAAATTACAACTTGAATCATGCATTAATACAACATAATCACATGGAATGTGCGTGGAATGGCATCTCAGAGCAAAAGATATCGCGTACATGCCTATCTCAAGCACCAGCGGGTACACATTGCCATACTTCAGGAGACACATTTACTGGAGGTTGACCTGAGGGGATTGCAGGGGCGATGGGGAGGACAGATAATAGGCACATCATACTCGGCTTATGCCAGAGGGGTACTTATATGGATAGCCCAGGGAGTACCATATGTGCAACACACACACAAAATAGACCAAGGAGGCAGATACGTTGTACTAGAGGGGCAATTAGATGGTAAACAATTCACACTGGTGGGGATATATGCCCCTAACAATGCACTGCCTGAATTTTTACGCACCCTCTCACCAGCCCTATTAGTTAACACCAAGGCTCCAGCGGTGTGGGGTGGGGACTTTAATAGCATACCAGATAAGATACTCGACCGTTCCACCCCACCTCAGAGCGGATTGACACACAGAAATAACTCGGGCCACTGGTGGGATGGGCTAGTGATTTGAGATTATATGACACCTGGCGCATAAGTCATCCAACACAACAGGAATATTCGTTCTATTCCGTACCCCACAAAGTACATACCAGGATAGACATCATGTGGGGATCTCATGAAATATGTGCATTGGTCAAAGATGTAGAATATCTGGCCAAAACGTTATCTGATCACTCACCCTTGCTACTAACGTTGCGATGGGGGAGGAAGAGATCCACGATACCTACATGGCGTCTGCAAAGGGAGGCTCTCCTAGACCAGGCTTTCAGAGAAGAACTATACATAACCATAAAGAACTATTGGGAAATTAATAAGGGCACCACAAACACTAGAGCGACAGAGTAGGATGCTCACAAAGTCATTGTTCGGGGACACTGTTTGTCTGCCACCTGGGGGGTCAGGCGCTCACTACACATCGAAGTTTCTACACTGGAGAAGGAACTGAGGAGACTAGAGGTCGCAGGGGCACAAAATGAAGAAGCGCAGGAAGAACTAGGAAACGCCCGATTAAAGTACAAAGAAGCAGATTTGAGACTCCGGCGACACGACTATAAGTATTATTTAATGCGCCTGCAGACAGAAGGAGATAGATCAGGGAGATTATTGGCGTGGTTACTCCGAGAGGACCGCCAGCAAGCGCCGATAGGAGCTATTAGACAGGCAGATGGAACCATGGCTACTAGTCAAGAAGGAATTAATAAAATGTATGAAAACTATTATAAAACCCTATACAAGGGACGGGGATCAGGCACTAGTCAACAATTTAGGTCTTTTCTAAAGGGGGCGACCCTGGCACAGCTGTCACAGTTGGATACTGAAGCACTGGAAACTCCACTGGCAATGGCGGAAATAGAAGCAGCTATAACACAAATCTCTAGAAACAAAGCACCTGGTATAGACAGATTACCAATAGAATACTATAACATATACTCCACACAGTTGAAAACGCATTTACTAGAGGTGTTCGAAGAAGCATGGACACACAAAGTACTCCCATGCTCATTGCGTGAAGCATTAATAGTGGTTCTGCCTAAACAAGGCCGTGACCCCACAGATGTTAGGTCTTATAGACCACTTTCACTACTAAACCTAGATTGCAAGATACTAGGTAAAATCCTAGCAAACAGACTAGCCCCCATAATACACACCCTGATACAGGAAGATCAGAATGGGTTTATCCCAAAACGCAACACATTCTTAAACATTCGCAGACTGCTGAGCATACTAGGAGATACTCCACCAGAAACACAGGACAGTGTGGCAATGTCATTTGACATTGAGAAAGCATTTGACACACTGGGATGGAATTATCTATTTGAAACGATGCAAAATATGGGGTTTGGACCTACCTTTATAGGCTGGGTACAGACATTATACGCACAGCCCAGAGCCAGAGTAAAGACAGGAGACCCCATCTCAGACAGTTTCCCTATTGAAAGGGGCACCAGACAGGGTTGCCCACTATCTCCTTTATTGTTCGCCATAGCAATGGAACCACTGGTGAAGAGATTACGCAAAGAAGGGGAAATATGGGGAGTGAATTTTGCAGGTACATGCCATACAATTTCGCTATACGCAGATGATGCCCTGATATACGTAAGAGAATGCAATGAAACCATACCGCTAGTGATATCCCTATTAGAAGAATTTAGCGTAATATCGGGCCTAAAGATAAACTGGGATAAATCATGCGTGTTTCCGCTGACTGTCTGGCCTACAGAGAATAGGGATGCAATACAAGAGGGGCGCTTGAAATGGTGCTTAGATAACTTCAAGTACCTGGGAGTACATATATACCATAAACCCGAAGATCTGAGAGATGGGAACCTGGGACGTGCACTGAATTCAATAAAGGGGTCTCTGCGGTTCTGGTGCGCACTACCATTATCGCCGTTGGGTAGAGTGGCAATAGCAAACATGCTGCTACTCCCCCGACTCCTATACTTCTTTGCGGCCTTACCCGTATTAGTGCCCCAAAAATTATTTCGAGAATTAAACACAGCTTTGTCGAGACTCATATGGGGGAGTGGCAGAGTACTAGTAGCCCTTGCCACACTGCAGCGACCGTTAAAGGAGGGGGGGCTTGGAGCCCCAAACTTTGAACTGTACTTTGCTGCCGCACAGTTACAGTGGATCCTTAACTGGATACATAGACCTGAATCTGCTGAAACCAAATGGATCCTGAAGCAACTAAATGGCAAACCATTGCTGGAGTGGCTGTTCAATGTTCATGCCCATAGAGCAACCGATAATCTATTGATGGTAACCGCACATGAATGCTGGACAAAATACGTACAAAAAAGACAGAAATGAACCTCGTACTCCCCTCTCATCCCTCTGAGATACATCCCAAGTAAGGGTAGCACATTGGGCATGTATTCTACTGAGATTTGGACTGAGGGAGGTGTGCTGGTAGTGGGAGATTACTTTGAAGGCGGGAAGCTAATGACATTCGAAGCCATGAGAGAACTCACCTCAATAGGAGTGGGCCAATTTATGGCATATTACTCTATTTGTCATTTAATTAAAAAGGCATGGTCGGCAGGAGATCAGGAACCTAATATATCCTCTTCACTGCATCATATGCTAGTATACGACATTCAGAACAAAGTCATAACAAACACGTATAAAGCCCTGCATACACCCCCTGTAAACAGACTAGAAAATGCTAGAACTAGATGGAACGCAGTGCTACCGAACCAATTGACCGCAGAAGAATGGGCTCAAGCAGTAAGTCATACTCGCAATGTGTCAAGAAACCCTTGATTTCGATATACTCAATCTAATTACATACATCAAACTTATCTTGCACCTGCACAACTGAAGCGTATGTTCCCTGACGTGGAATTCCAGTGCCCCCGATGCAATTCCCCTTCAGCTAACTTTTATCACATGATCTGGGAGTGTGGCTCTCTGGATTTAACACGGCAAGCGGTAGTGACTGATATATCAGCAATTACAGACCTTGTATTTACACTGGATCCTAGCTCCTGCTTGCTCGGATTTAGAAAAAGAGACAAGAAACATAAACACATACATAGGTTTGCAGATCTGGCGTTTGTAATGTACAAAAGGTTAATCGCTATGAACTGGAAAGCCTCCAAACCACCAGATTTGAAAACATGGCGAGGCTTGACACTACGCTGGGCACGCACAGAGTATCAGGTCCTACGGAAATTGTGGGACGAAGGCCAGAAACACACTGGGTCTGAAGTTTGGGAAACATTTGTGGCCAAACTAGAGGTCAAAAATGATGAGCGCCCACCTTGAAAAATCGACAGAGATCTAGGTAAACATACAGGACATCAATTATATATAATCACACATGAAAGGAAATTCTCCACATGGCTATAATATGTATTAGTGAGACAAGCACAAATAAAATCAATAGTTATCCCCTAACCCGGGTTTCCCCCACTTCCCCCTTCCTGCCTCCCCGCGCAATCAAGTGACATATGGAAAATAAGATAATATAGATCACCCGCCAAGATCTGACACCGCAGAGAACGAGTGATTTAATTGCAAGATATAAAACGTGAAAACAGATGGAGATAAGACCTGAGTTGTTGTTATTGTTGTTGTGCTTTATTGCAGATATATGTTATATCCGATATCGTGACAATTGCAGATGTTACTGTTTGATGTGCGGAAAAACAATAAAACAGATGAAAAAAAAAAATCCTTACTTCGCAAGGAGAAGATTGACGCAGCGCCAGCGTAGTGACCGGAAATTTGAAGCATAGCCCACTGGATTGAAGCAAAGCCGAGCCGGGACAGCGCAGACCAACTCCCTAAGAGGAATCGACGCAGCGCCTGCGGCGCGGTGGAAATTTCCACACAATGCCCACTCGATCGACGCAGCCCAAATGCTGGATTTCAACACATCGTCACCCTGCATCCTGAACAGGATCCCAGTCTACGTGCTGGAAATCGAAGCAACGCCTATCCTGCGTGAAAACTTGACAATGCATCTCCAGTGTGCGACGGAAAAATAAACGCACACCTCCACGTTTTCCACCCATCTCCTCTGCTGCAGTCCCTTGAAGAGAATTTGAACGCAAACGAGGTACTTTATGCTTCCAAGAGACATCTTCTGCTTTTAAGAGACTAAAGACACTCTATATCATTTTTACAGTAATATTTCAACATATACTTATTGCATCTTAATCGTTTTGACCTGCATCTTATCAGATAAATATTATATATTTTTCTAAACAGTGTGTGGTGTATTTTTGTGGTGCTATACTGTGTTATTGCATGATTTATTGCACAAATACTTTACACATTGCCTTCTACGTTAAGCCTGACTGTTCAGTTCCAAGCTACCAGAATGTGGGCACAGGATAATTTGGATTGTGTGTCACTTACCCTGACTAGAGTGAGGGTCCTTGCTTGGACAGGGGGTAACCTGACTGCCAACCAAAGACCCTATTTCTAAAAGGGTAGGAATGTGCTGTATTTATCCTAATACAACACAATCCTGTCCTTTCACCAGTGCTGGCACAAAATGGGCTTCTTAGCACCAATTCAGGCATCCTTGCACCATGATGCAAAGGTGCCTCCGCTGCATTTAGGATTGAGGCTTTTTCCTCTTTCTCTGTGTGCTGCTGAATTCAGCACACAGAAAAAGAAAAAAAAATGAGGAGAAATACAAATATTTCTTCTTGTTATGCCTCATCTAGGGATGCATATTTTTTTAGTGCAGTCCCAGGTCTACTACTTATAGTAAATCTGTGAATGTGTCAAAATCCATGGATGCTGCGTGGGAACACCCATGCAACACCAATGGAAATGCCTTCCTAGCACAGAGTAATGCAACACAGCAATTTGCGCTGCGTTGCATCACTCAAGATTTATGAAGCTACTCAGGGCCATGGAAGGTGGCCTTGAATGGCTTCATAAATCTTTTTGTTTCAGTTGCGTCTCTCTTGCACCACGTTGCAACCCAAAGGGGCTCTTAGATATCCCCCTTAATTTTCTGCAGACTGCTGCACTTCTCGAAATCACCAACACATTTCCTTTTAGGTCAGTGCCTCAGTCATAAAATATTGAATGCAGCTGACTGCTTGTGGTAGGTACCTCCGAACCACAGTGTAAACCAGGATCATAATCTTTGCTACTGCAAACAATAGACGTATGCCTACGCACCGCTCACTTCATTCCTAAATAGATTAGCAAAACGCACGAGAGAATGGTGGTAATAGAGTGGGTCAGTGCAACATGAAGAGGAGCGATCATTGATGGGTTCCTGCACTGGCCCAACCACTAGCAGTGACCAAAACCAGAGTACAAAACACAAAGACATTTGATAGAGCTCACACCAAAAACAAGACATGTAATCCTTGTTAGCTTGGAAATAAAGCATGTAAAGCCCTACCTTATGGGAATATGGACTTATTTTTGGTCGGGGAGGGGCATGGGTACTGGCAGGAGGGTAGAGGAGGCCTTGGGGGTGGAAGGGATGGCGTTGGGGAGAGACACAGAATGTTTAGGGGTGTCACAGGGAGAGAAGTAGGAAAAAGGCCACGTTAGCTTGAAACTAAAGCATGTAAAGCCCTATCTTCTAAATGGGTATATACAGAAGGGGGCACTTCATGTCTAGGAAACAGAAAGACGCTCTGCAACCATCCTGCTCTGGAATGAAAGGACACAAAAAGAAAACAGAAAATGAGGTGGATAAAAAAGATTTATGAGCGGTAGCCACTGTCTTTCTATTAAAACTGAAAAAAAAGCTTTGGAATGGGTGAAGAATGACAACAATGTTGGCACAATACTAGAATAAGTAAGTAGTGGAAGGACTAAGGTGATTCAGGAAGTGATACCCTTTTTACACGTTACTAGAAATGCCACAAGCCTGTGCTTCTGAACAGCCACCTTTTTTTCAGATAGTGTAAATAAATCAGAATTTTTCCCACTCTAGCACTTCCTTTGCGTTCAGCAACAGACTGTAAAAGACTATGGGTCTCATTATGACCGCCAACAAGCTGGTGGAGAAGACTGCCAAATTATGGTGGTGGTGCACACATAAAACTGCAAAAGCACTGCCAGCACCATCAGTGTGGTCAAATAGCCAAGGACAGTTGGAGCCACCACCAGTCCATCGGAGACCATGTAACCAACAGACTCATTTTTTCTTTTTAAAATATTTCTTTATTGCATTTATACTTCAACATGACATATTGTATAATAAACTTACATATGATATTCATGTGGATATTCAATGTCATTTCATAACAATAAACATATGGGGAAATGAACGCTGGCATGTCAAATCTATGTCCCTACATTACCGTGTTATCAGATTTGTGTTTCCGTTCCCATGAACATAGTGCCTTGGCCTCACACATCCATTCTATGAAGCGCAGAGCTGGCTCAGTGTCTAGAAATCTGAAGGGCGTGCTCCTCTGCTCTAGCCTTGTTTACAGTCAAGTGACATGTTGCATTGGGCACAGAATGTTTCAAGTCTCTACCATTTCCAACAGGGGGATCAAAGTGATGCAGGGGCAGGTTTTAGCGGTGTGTAGAGTTATGTTAACATGAGCTCGCACTGCGCCGCGAGAGGATACTTGCGCAGTCCTAATATATCCTCCCACCGGAGTTCCATGCAATCTGCTCTCGCCCATACAAACAGTGAATGTGCCCATGCTTCATATGTCGGGGGCTCAGTATACTGCCATTTACGGGTTATAACGCATTTGGCTACTAAGAACCCTAAGTCCAAAAAGCGGGACATTGCCTTCCATTTCTTACATCTAGGAAATAACCCAAGTATGCATACCTCCCAAGTCTTTAATAAAAGTCAGTCTACACAATGCACGAGGCGGACATGGATTGAAGTCCAATAGTTACGCAAAGTGGGGCATGACCACATCATGTGTAAGAAGTCTGCTACCAGGCACCGACATTGGCGACAGATGGCATCTCCACAGTTGAAATATCTGTTAACCTTATCAGGGGTGAGGTAGGCCCTTTGAGAGATAGTGGCCCTCATTACAACATTGGCGGTAAATCCCGCTTACCACCGTGCAGAAGACCGCCAACACACCGCTGTGGCGGCGGAATTCCGCTACAGCTGTTACGACCCACAGCTCGGAATCCGCCATAATCCAGACACCCACACTAGTCCGCCACACCAAAGGTCAGTGATAAAATGGTTATAACAAAACCAACACCGTCACGGCAACAGGAATACACCCACATTATCACAACCCACGAATCCACGCGGCGGTCTTTCAACCGTGGTATTCCATTGGCGGTACACACCGCTGCGCTTAAAATATACACACATTTACAAAACACAACCACATTGGACAATTCAAAATACACACACCTGATACACATACACACACCACACCCAGACACCCAATCTAATATAAAGCACACATCCACATCACCCACAAACCCTTACTACCAAAATTAAGAAAGAAGGCCAGAGAGAGACACCACCAGAAACAACACCAGCATCCACAGACACATAACATCATCAATTACACAACATCCACGCACCTCAAACAACACACAGCAACACATCCCCTCACACATCACAACACACACCACCTCACACATCACCCACACCACATCATGGCACCTCAACGACACCCCAGGTTCTCTGAGGAGGAGCTCAGGGTCATGGTGGAGGAAATAGTCCGGGTAGAGCCACAGCTATTCGGATCACAGGTGCAGCACACCTCCATTGCTAGGAAGATGGAGCTATGGTGCAGAATCCTCGACAGGGTCAACGCAGTGTGACAGCATCCAAGAATTAGGGATGACATCCAGAAGAGGTGGAACGACCTACGGGGGAAGGTGCGTTCCGTGGTCTCCAGACACCAGATTGCTGTACAGAGGACTGGCGGTGGACCCCCACCTCCTCCCCCACAACTAACAACATGGGAGGAGCAAGTCTTGGCAATACTGCATGCTGAGGGCCTCGCAGGAGTAGCAGGAGGAATGGACTCTGGTAAGTCATCTCTTAACTATTATATCCCCCACCCTACCTGCATGCCATCACATACTCCCACCCTCACCCCCATCACTCCAGCACCTCACATATGTCCCACTATCACAACCCAACCATCCCAACACCAAGCCCTGCATGCAACACCAAACCATGGACACCCATCATCAAAGCATGTCCACTACAGATACCCACACAGACCCCAAACCAAATATCACATAAGGACCTAGACAAGAATGCAAGCACTGTAGTACAGGGTCACTCACCCATTGCACACAATGGCACACACAGATGGAATAATCATTCCTTTAGACCCCTGCATGACCCCTACCCAACGTCACTGGACAGGAGGTACCAGACATATCCACTCCCCCACAGAAGAGGCCCACAGTGATGACAGCAGCTCTGCACAAATGGAACAAGATGACAAGCCCCGCCCATCTGGGAACTCGGGACAGTCGGTTCCCCTGACACTGGCACAAGCCACCACAGAGCCTCCCCCCTCAGGAAACACCACCACAGCACCCACCCAGCGGGCCCATCCCTCTGTCCCCAGGAAACGTCAAGCAGCAGTGTGTCCACCACTACAGGGAACCCAGGCAAACCCATCAACCCAAGAAAATCAGGGACCTGGGGGCAGTGGGCACACGGTTCAGGGGACAGAGGAACAGGAAAACAGGGGAACTGGGAAGACTGCAGTGTGACGGGGGAGGATAGGCCCAGGGAACCCACTCCCCACGAGGCCCTCTCCAACATCATGGGAGCGTACCATCATTCCCAGAAGACGATGGCAATGGTACTGGCCAAGTTTCAGGAGACCCAGCGGCTGCAAGAGGAACACTATCTGGGGATCAGGGAGGAACTCAAGTCCATTAAAACCACCCTGGTCACCATTGCAAGGGTGCTGCAAGACCTTGTCAACATCAGGAGGGACACTGTAGCACAACAAGGGGCCCTTGACATTAGCCTGGATGATGAACAGCCCTCCACCTCCACCGGCACTAGTGGACAGGAGGTACCACCACAGGAACACGACACCAGCACCCCACCTCCTGCAGATGGAGATCCACCCCGCAAACGGTCCCTGAGATCCAGGAATAAGACAGAGAACATTGTTTCGGTTGTCGATATCCTCTTCTTCTGCCTCCTCTTCTTCACTGTCCACAGGCTCCACAGCTGCCACTGGACCATCCAACTGCAGAAAAGTCACCTGTCATCTCAAAGCCATGTTGTGCAGCATACTGCAGGCCACGATGATCTGGCACACCTTCTTTGGTGAGTAGTAGAGAGAACCACCTGTCATATGGAGGCACCGGAACCTGGCCTTCAGGAGGCCTCCTAGTTCGCCCATGGGCCTCATTGTAGCGTTCCTCTGCCCTTGTCCTGGGATTTCTCACTGGGGTCAGTAGCCATGACAGGTTGGGGTACCCAGAGTCACCTGCAAATGTTGAGGGACAACTGTTAGACACACAGTAACCCGTAGGGACAACCCCATACCCAGAAAACTATTCACACTGTATAGGGTCCTTCCCCTCACCTATTAGCCACACACAGGGCCTCTGGAGTTGCCCCATCACATAAGGGATGCTGCTATTCCTCAGAATGTAAGCGTCATGCACTGAGCCAGGAAATTTGGCATTCACATAGAAGATGTTCTGGTCTTCCAAGCACACCATCTGCACATTCATCGAATGGTAGCTCTTCCAGTGTCTGTACACCTGTTCACTCTTGCGGAGGGTACAAACACCACATGTGTCCCATCAGTGGCACCTATGATGTTGGGGATATGTCCCAGGGCATAGAAGTCACCTTTCACTGTGGGCAAATCCTCCACCTGAGGGAACACGATGTAGCTGCACATGTGTTTCAGCAGGGCAGACAACACTCTGGACACGTTAGAGAACATTGGTTGGGACATCCCTGATGCAATGGCCACTGCTGTTTGAAAGGATCCACTTACCAGGAAATAGAGTTCTGACAGGACCTGCACTAGAGGGGAGATCCCTGTGGGATGGTGGATAGCTGACATCAGGTCTGGCTCTAACTGGGCACACAGTTCATGGATTGTTGCACGATCAAGTCTGTAGGTGACTATCACGTGTCTCTCTTCCATTGTCGACAGGTCCACCAGCGGTCTGTACACAGGAGGATGCCGCCATCTCATCACCTGCCCCAGCGTACGTGCCCTATGTAGGAGAACAGCGAGCAGAGTCAGCCAACATTGAGGTATCACAATGTGTTATTTGCAGAAATGTTATTAATCCATAATGTGCCTGTTACTGTGTGTATGCAAGGCCTACATTGGTGTGACGCAGTTCAAATTAATGCCATGTGTCCCCCAGAAATGGCGGCTGCCTGACTTGTAAGGTGGGACAAGGGGATATGAGGTAACTGCGCTGGAGTTGTACACCGTTGCGGTAGGCGGTCGCAGACCGCAGCGCAATCCTGCATTGGTTAACATTGCACCCTATGGGTCAGAGGAGCCAATGACGATGTACGCCGGGGGTGACGGTACACACCACCACGGACGTGACTGCCATTTTCTGTCTGTTTACTCACTTGACACCTGACCTTCAACAGGAAAGGACCTACACTGGAAGTGCTGCTGTGACCTCAGTCTGGAAGAGACAATGGATCGAGTGTCTGGGGAAAGGGCCCCTGCCTTCACATCGGAGCAGTTGGAGAAACTCGTGGACGGGGTCCTCCCCCAGTACACGCTACTCTACGGTCCTCCAGACAAACAGGTAAGTACACTGGGAGCATGCTGTGTGGGCTATGCCTGTGTGGAGTGGGATGGATGTAAGAAGGGGGGTGGAGATTGGGGGTGGAGATTGCGGAGTGCATGAAACAACGGTGAGTGCATGTGCCACATGGCAAGGGTAGGGATGGGGGCCAATGACTGTGACGGTGCACTTGGTAATAAGTTTTTCTTCCCCCTGTACAATTCATGTAGGTCAGCACCCACCAGAAAAAAGATATTTGGCGTGCCATCACCAAGGACGTCCGGACCCTGGGGGTCTGCAACAGACGGAGCACCCACTGCCAGAAAAGATGGGAGGACATTCACCGCTGGAGCAACAAGACGGCGGAGGGTCAGCTGGGGATGGCCTCCCAACGTGGGAGGGGTGCCCGTCGCACCATGACACCCCTGATGGTCAGGATCCTGCCGGTGGCGTACCCGGAGTTGGATGGGCGCTTGAGGTCATCACAGCAGCCACAAGGGGGTGAGTACACTGTCATCCTGCTGATTTTGCGCGCAGTGGAGGTGTCTGGGTGGGGGAGGTGGGCTGTGGGTTTCCCTAGGCCAGGGCGAGTTCAGTAGGCAAGGTCCCTCCGTAAGGTAGGCCATGTGGCACCCCACCCCACCTCTGTAGAGTGCCAAGTACACCTAGTCATGCCCCTGTGTCATCCATGTGTGCAGATATCGTCCATAGCCTAGTAGGCCATTTCCCAGGAATTGAACAGTGGAGCCGAAGTGCGTGGCATAGTGCAGGGGGCTTCTGTGTCTGTCGTGTCCGCCAACGGTAGCGGTAATGCATGCACTGAACATGTCTTTCTTCTGTCGTCCCCCCCCTTTTTGTGGTCTCCCTGTTCTTGTGTGCATTAGCATCATCAGGTGGAGGAGCAGTGGCATCAGAGCACGAGGGAGCTGCATCCCACATGGCCCTGGAGGGCGACACTACAGACTCAGAGTTCACCAGTGGGAAGGAGGGCGAGGGGAGCTTCACGGTGGCGACCAGCGACATGGACTCGTCCTCTGATGGGAGCTCCCTTGTGGTGGCGGCAACATCTGTGCCCCCCCGGCTGCAGGTACAGCCGCCACCCCCCTTACCAGTACCGCCCTCCCAGCAGCCCCTCAGCCATTGCCCCGTGCCTGCTTACCCAGGAGGGTGGGAATCACCTTCGCCCCAGGCAGCTCAGCCCCTGCCCCAGTCACCCCTGCTGCCCTCAGTGAGGAGGCCATTGACCTCCTCAGGTCCCTCACTGTTGGGCAGTCTACCATTTCGAATGCCATCCAAGGTGTCGAAAGGCAGTTGCAACAAACCAATGCATTACTGGAGGGCATTCATTCTGGTCAGGCGGCCCTTCAGCAAGCTTTTCAGACTCTGGCCTCAGCACTGATGGCAGCCATTGTCCCTGTCTCTAGCCTCCCCCCTCCAACTTCCTCCACCCAGACCCAATCCCCTGTACCTCAGCCTATCCCAAGCACACCTTCAGACCAGCATGCACACACATCAACACACAAGGGAAGCTCAGGCAAACATAAGCACCACACATCCCATAGGCCCTCATGCAAGCATCACACACATGCAGACACAACAACATCCACTGCCTCCACTGTGTCCCCCTCCTCCTCGTCTCCCTCCTCCCTCCCAGTGTTGTCTACACTCACTCCTGCATGCACTACATCTACAGCCACTACTGCCATCACCGGCACACCCACCACCACACCCTGCTCACGTGCAGTCACCACCCCCACTACCATTCACACGTCCCCTGTGTCCTCTCCCAGTGTGTCTGTGACGCCACCTCCCAAGATACACAAACGCAGCCACACACCCACCCAACAGCCATCCACCTCACGACAGCCTCCACCGCATGCACCTTCACCCAAAGTCACCAAACGAACACCTCATACAACCACAACCTCTTCCTCCACTCCCAAACCCCCTCCAGCTACCCGTCCCAGTGTCTCCCAAAAACTTTTCCTGTCCAACCTTGACCTCTTTCCCACACCTCCCCCACCCTGTCCGTCTCCTAGGGCCCGACTCTCCAGGTCCCAACCTAGCACCTCAGCCACAACATCTCTGGGACCAGTGGTGCCTGTAGTCACCGGAATCTGGAGTGCACCGGCCACCAGGGCAGCTAGTGTGGCACGGAGCCAAAGCACGGACAGTCCCCCACCTGTCAAGCATAAAAAGTTGGCCGGTGCCCGGCGGGAGAGGGGGAAGACTCCAGCCACCAAAGCCGCTCCCAGGGGTCCCGGTGGGAGTGTGGAGTCAGCTGCGACACCTTCGAAGGTGAGGAAGGGCCACAAGAAACCCGAAAGTCTGGGAAGAGCAGCACGGCGGAGGAGACCGCCATCATCCCCACTGTCCCTGAGGCCACCGCCAGCACCTGCCCTGCTGCCGAGGAGGCCACCGCCAGCACAAGCCCCACTGGGCTAGAGAGGACCGCCAGCACAAGCCCAGCTGGGACAGAGAGGACCGCCAGCACAAGCCCTGCTGGGCTAGAGAGGACCGCCACCACAAGCCCCGCTGGGCTAGAGAGGACCGCCAGCACAAGCCCCTCTGGGACAGAGAGGACCGCTAGCACAAGCCCGGCTGGGACAGAGAGGACCGCCAGCACAAGCCCCGCTGGGCTAGAGAGGACCGCCAGCACAAGCCCCGCTGGGACAGAGAGGACCACCAGCAGCTGAGTCACTGCAAAGGAGCCCGCCGCCTCAAGCACCGCTGAACAGGGCACCGCCGCCTCAAGCACCGCTGAACAGGGCACCGCCACCTCAAGCACTGCTGAACAGGGCACCGCCGCTACAAGCACCGCTGAACAGGGCACCGCCTCCTCAAGCACCGCTGAACAGGGCACCGCCGCCTCAAGCACCGCTGAACAGGGCACCGTCGCTACAAGCACGGCTGAACAGGGCATCGCCGCCACAAGCACCACTGGCCCATGAGCGCCAAGGCACTGACGCTACTGAATCTGTCACGAGCACAGAGCCCCCTCCAGAACCAGTGGATATTTCCATCCACTACCTCTGTCCTTAGCAGGATGAAGCACTATAGGCACCATGCTCCCTCCAGAACCAGTGGAGACTGTCATCCACTACCTCTGTCCTTAGCAGGATGAAGCACTCTGGGCACCATGCCCCCTCCAGCACCAGTGGAGAAAAGCATCCACTACCTCTGTCATTATCAGGATGAAGCACTCTAGGCACCATGCCCCCTCCAGAACCAGTGGAGACTGTCATCCACTTGAGAGACTGTGGCTTTGCACTCCCCAGGATGGCACAGTGGGCAACCCACCCAGTGTATAGACTTGAGAGACTGTGGCTTTGTACTCCCCAGGATTGAAAAGTGGGCAAACCACCCACTGTAGAGACTTGAGAGACTGTGGCTTTGCACTCCCCAGGATTGCACAGTGGGCCAACCACCCACGGTAGAGACTTGAGAGACTGTGGCTTTGCACTCCCCAGGATTGCACAGTGGCCAAACCACCCACTGTATAGACTTGAAAGACTGTGGCATTGCACTACCCAGGATTGAACAGTGGGCAAACCACCCACTGTATAGACTTGAGAGACTGTGGCTTTGCACTCCCCAGGATGGAACAGTGGGCAACCCACTCACTGTATAGACTTGAAAGACTGTGCCTTTGCACTCCCCAGGATTGAACAGTGGGCAACCCACCCACTGTATAGACTTGAGAGACTGTGACTTTTCACTCCCCAGGATTGAACAGTGGGCATGCGGCCCCCTCGTGGATGTGGCATTGTGTCTAACACTCACTTCGGACACTGGGCAGGGACTTTACACTCATACAACACAATGTACAACCATCTTTGATGGTACACACACAATTACACCATTACACAACCTAGCAATCAACACACACAGTACAACAAAACTATTATGCCATGCGCAATACACACAGACTTAAACAGTCTAAACACACAAAGCCACACAGCAATACAACAAACACATATAATCACTAACACAACACTCCACAATGACAACAACATATCAGGTACACACACATACCCATCACACACAACACACCCTATCCCTGGGGATTAAAAGCATTGCACAGAACCTCACTGTAGGAAAGTACCATCTTGCCTGGCATGTTACCCCCATATTTCACTGTATATATGTTGTTTTAGTTGTATGTGTCACTGGGACCCTGCCAGCCAGGGCCCCAGTGTTCATAAGTGTGCCTTGTATGTGTTCCCTGTGTGATGACTAACTGTCTCACTGAGGCTCTGCTAACCAGAACCTCAGTGGTTATGCTCTCTCTTTGCTTTCCAAATTGTCACTAACAGGCTAGTGACCAATGTCACCAATTCACATTGGAACACCCTTATAATTCCCTAGTATATGGTACTGAGGTACCCAGGGTATTGGGGTTCCAGGAGATCCCTATGGGCTGCAGCATTTCTTTTGCCACCCATAGGGAGCTCTGACAATTCTTTCACAGGCCTGCCACTGCAGCCTGAGTGAAATAACGTCCACGTTATTTCACAGCCATTTACCACTGCACCTAAGTAACCTATATGTCTAACCTTTACCTGGTAAAGGTTGGGTGCTTAGTTACTTAGGGGGTCATTCTGACTCCCGACGGCCGCGGTAACCACAGGGCCGGCGGGAGCCGCCGAATGACCGCTCTGTGGTCATATGACCGCGGCGGCCATTCTGAGTTTCCCGCTGGGCTGGCGGGCGACCGCCAGAAGGCCGCCCGCCAGCCCAGCGGGAAACCCCCTTCCATGAGGATGCCGGCTCCGAATGGAGCCGGCGGAGTGGAAGGGGTGCGACGGGTGCAGTTGCACCCGTCGCGATTTTCAGTGTCTGCTTGGCAGACACTGAAAATCTTGGTGGGGCCCCACGACACCCGTTACCGCCTGCCAGGTTCTGGCGGTCAAAACCGCCAGAGCCAGGCTGGCGGTAAGGGGGTCGGAATCCCCATGGCGGTGCTGCTTGCAGTGCCGCCATGGAGGATTCCCTTGGGCAGCGGGAAACCGGCGGGACACCGCCGGTTTCCCGTTTCTGACCGCAGCTGTACCGCCGCGGTCAGAATGCCCATGGGAGCACCGCCAGCCTGTTGGCGGTGCTCCCGCGGTCGCTGGCCCTGGCGGTCCATGACCGCCAGGGTCAGAATGACCCCCTTAGTGTGTGGGCACCCTGGCACTAGCCAAGGTGCCCCCACATCGTTCAGGGCAAATTCCCCGGACTTTGTGAGTGTGGGGACACCATTACACATGTGCACTATACATAGGTCACTACCTATGTATAGCGTCACAATGGTAACTCCGAACATGGCCATGTAACATGTCTAAGATCATGGAATTGTCACCCCAATGCCATTCTGGCATTGGGGAGACAATTCCACGATCCCCTGAGTCTCTAGCACAGACCCAGGTACTGCCAAACTACCTTTCCCAGGGTTTCACTGCAGCTGCTGCTGCTGCCAACCCCTCAGACAGGTTTCTGCCCTCCTGGGGTCCAGCCAAGCTTGGCCCAGGAAGGCAGAACAAAGGACTTCCTCAGAGAGAGGGTGTTACACCCTCTCCCTTTGGAAAAATGTGTCAGGGCTGGGGAGGAGTAGCCTCCCCCAGCCTCTGGAAATGCTTTGATGGGCACAGATGGTGTCCATCTCTGCATAAGCCAGTCTACACCGGTTCAGGGATCCCTAAGCCCTGCTCTGTCACGAAACTGGACAAAGGAAAGGGGAGTGACCACTCCCCTGACCTGCACCTCCCAGGGGAGTTGCCCAGAGCTCCTCCAGTGTGCTCCATACCTCTGCCATCTTGGAAACAGAGGTGCTGCTGGCACACTGGACTGCTCTGAGTGGCCAGTGCCAGCAGGTGATGTCAGAAACTCCTTCTGATAGGCTATTACCTGTGTTGCTAGCCTATCCTCCTTCCTAGGTAGCCAAACCTCCTTTTCTGGCCATTTAGGGTCTCTGCTTTGGGGAATTCTTTAGATAACGAATTCAAGAGCTCATCAGAGTTCCTCTGCATCTCTCTCTTCACCTTCTGCCACGGAATTGACCACTGACTGCTCAGGAAGCCTGCAAAACCGCAACAAAGTAGCAAAGATGACTACTGCAACCTTGTATCGCTGATCCTGCCGCCTTCTCAACTGTTTTCCTGATGGTGCATGCTGTGGGGTTAGTCTGCCTCCTCTCTGCACTAGAAGCCCTGAAGAAATCTCCCGTGTGATGACGAAATCCTCCCCCTGCAACCGCAGGCACCAAAAGAACTGCATCACCGGTCCTCTGGGTCCCCTCTCAGCATGACGAGCGTGGTCCCTGGAACTCAGCATCTCTGTCCAAGTGACTCCCACAGTCCAGTGACTCTTCAGTCCAAGTTTGGTGAAGGTAAGTCCTTGCCTCCCCACGCTAGACTGCATTGCTGGGTACTGCATGATTTGCAGCTGCTCTGGCTCCTGTGCACTCTTCCAGGATTTCCTTTGTGAACAGCCAAGCCTAGGTCCCCGACACTCTAACCTGCAGTGCACAACCTCCTGAGTTGTCCTCCGGTCTCCTTCGTAGTGCCTGTTCTGGCACTTCTGCGGGTGCTGCCTGCTTCTGTGAGGGCTCCCTAACTTGCTGGGCGCCCCCTCTGTCTCCTCATGCAATTGGCGACATCCTGGTCCCTCCTGGGCCACAGCAGCATCCAAAAACCCTAACCGCGACCCTTGCAGCTAGCAAGGCTTGTTTGCGGTCTTTCTCCGTGGGAAGCTTCTTCACGGCGTGGGACATCCATCCTCCAAAGGGGAAGTTCCTAGTCCTCTTCGTTCTTGCAGAATCCACAGCTTCTACCATCTGGTGGCAGCTTCTTTGCACCCTCAGCTGGCATTTCCTAGGCATCTGCCCAATCTCGACTTTGTCGCGACTCTTGGACCTAGTTCTCTTGTTCCACAGGTATTCTCGTCCGGAAATCCATTGTTGTTGCATTGCTGGTGTTGGTCTTCCTTGCAAAATTCCCCTATCACGACTTCTGTGCTCTTTGGGGAACTTAGGTGCACTTTACACCTACTTTTCAGGGTCTTGGGGTGGGCTATTTTTCTAACCCTCACTGTTTTCATACAGTCCCTGCGACTCTCTACAAGCTCACATAGGTTTGGGGTCCATTCGTGGTTCGCATTCCACTTTTGGAGTATATGGTTTGTGTTGCCCCTATACCTATGTGCTCTCATTGCAATCTATTGCGACTGTACATTGCTTGCATTGCTTTCTATTGCTATTACTGCATATATCTTTGGTATTGTGTACATATATCTTGTGTATATTTGCTATCCTCATACTGAGGGTACTCACTGAGATACTTTTGGCATATTGTCATAAAAATAAAGTATATCTGTGTATTGTGTTTTCTTATGATATTGTGCATATGACACCAGTGGTATAGTGGGAGCTTTGCATGTCTCCTAGTTCAGCCTAAGCTGCTCTGCTAAGCTACCCTTTTCTATCAGCCTAAGCTTCTACACTAATAAGGGATAACTGGACCTGGTGCAGAGTATAAGTACCCCTTGGTACCAGTACAAACCAAGCCAGCCTCCTACACTCACAGACTGCTTGGACAATACCAGACGCATCAAGCAACACACACACACACACACAAATACTGGCACACAACCAATGTCAGCCAGGAACAACTATAACCCTTGAAAGGAAATGCAAGACAAAGAATGTAACCAGAAATCCCAACAACTGGTTGGTTTAATCTTAGCTAAAATATAGCAATTCAAATAAGATTGGCCAAGGCCATGGGCCAGTCCATTTTTCCTGCAAAAACAGCACCAAAGGCACTAAAGGGTACCCCTACTTGACTCCTGACTGCCAGTAACCTCCACAGGTAGGGGCTTTAAGGGGCCAGGCAGGCACCTCAGGGATTTGTGTGGGGTGGTGGTTGGGGGATTCGGCTTAGGCTTGGGAGGGAGTTTAGCTTTGGGCTTGGTAGGGTGTTGAACCTTTTTCGAAATGGGTGAACTTCTTGTTGGTAGGGGTAAGGGCCTGGGTGCTGGCAGAGGGATAGGGGAGGTCTTGGAAGAAGGGATGGCCTTGGGGATAGACTCAGAATGTTTAGGGGTGTCACAGTAGGAGGAGTAGGGAAAAGGCCACGTTCACATGGCAAATGTTTCTTAGACACTCTGGACGGTCATCAGAAGGGAGTTTGGTAATGGAGGGAGAGGGAGTGGTTGTATGAGGTTTAGGTGTGGATGCCTTGGGTGCATGTTTGAGGGAGGTAGGCTTGTGGGTGGTGGGTGTTTGGTGGGTGGGTGAGTGAGGGCATTTTTGTGTCTTGGGCTGAGGGGTAGGAGGTGCTGGGGAATGCTGTGGTGGGTGGCTGTTTGTTGAGGTGGTGACTGCAGGTATTGTGAATATGCTGCATGTAGGCGTGTCAGTGGTTGTGGTATCTCAGGTGTGGTGACTGGGGTGGATGTCTGAGGGTCTACTGGGGTGCTGTCTGTGCGTAGGGAGGGTGTGGTGGCTGGATCTGTGAATATTGGTGTGGTGTCTGTGAGTGTGTCAGGTGCTGTGTCTGTGATGCTGGTGGTTGTGGGGGCGCCAGGGCAGGTTGTGACTGTTGCTGTGTCTGCATGTGGATTTTGTCTGTGTGTGTGCCAGTGTTGTGTTTTGAGGTGCTTTTGTTTGACTGAGCTACCCTTTGATTTTGAGGTAGATGCATGCCTGTCTGTTTGTGTCCTTTGGCTGGGTCGGGGAGGAGGGATTGTGACTGGGAAGAGGAAGGTGGAGAGGGGACGGTAGACAAGGTGTGACTGACTGCCATCACTGTGGAGGCCAGAGCTTGAAAAGATTTCTGTAAGCAGCTAGTGCACCGTGAATGCCCTCCAGGAACACATTGCTCTGTTGTATTTGAGTTGCCAGTCCCTGGATGGCATTCACAATGGTTGACTGACCCACAGATATTGACCTCAGGAGGTCAATAGCCTCCTTACTTAGGGCAGTAGGGCTAACAGGGGGCTGGGGCAGAAGTGCCTGCAGCAAAGGAGATGTCAACTCTCTTTGGTGGGCGGGCACGGTCAACTGGGAGGGGAGCTACAGAGGAGGGGGGTGATAAAATGCTGGTGGAACTTCCCTTGCCCTCCAGTCAGCTGCATTCCTCAGTTTTGGTGTTCTTGTGACTGGCAGTCCCATGGCCAGTAGCTTCCCCACTCGGCTGTGCCCTGTCTCCTTCGACTGCTGGTACTGATGCTGAAAAATAGGAAGTCATGTATGGTCATCACATTCACAAGATAACACTTCCATCATACAGTAAAGACCGGTCTCATTACATCCTGTTCAACAACACCCCCAGGTAGTGCCAGGTAAGCAGCAACATCATGTCACATCAAAATATGAAGTAGGTCCCTCAATATAAACTTTGTTATATACCAGCAAGGCTAGCTAACTGACAATGAATGAAGTTGCCCAATCACACTGACCATACCATGAGAATGTGACTTTGCCAAATGATACAAGTTCCCTATCCAAACAAAATAGTCAAGCACCAATCAAACAATAGTTTAGGAATGTGAAATTGCTTACCCCTAAACAAACACACATATTCAATATATACAGCACTCAGGCCCTCCCATCTCTTGCGACAGTGGGCACTCCACCAGCTTCCACACTTTCTTGGTGATGGCACGCCAGACCCCCTTCTTCTGATGGGCGTTGACTTGCATGGATGACATCGAAGAAAAAATAATAATGTTATGTTCACGTGTCCCATTATAAAACAGGCAATGTTACTAACTATTTAGTACAACTAGCCAAACACAGACTGTCTTGAACATCCCCTCCACTGATAGATGAGCATATGCAGTCAGGCCATATGTAAGGTGGTCACACGCAGACGACATGCATCTCCAGCTCCCGCTTTCATGTTATCACATATGACCAGACACCAACCAAATATGCAAATATGGTATTTCAGGAGTAGTCGGGTATTTCAACTCCACTTACCTTGTGCAACAGTCACAAGCTGGCTCAGGGAACCTACATCAAATACTCTTCACAATGCCTCAGGACTTAGGCCCTCATTACAACTTGGCAGTAAAAGCCGCTTATAGCTGTGCAGAAGACCGCCAACACACCGCCGCGGCCGCGGAATTCCGCCACAGCTATTATGACCTACAGCTTGGAATCCGCCAAAATACAGACACCCACACAAGTCCGCCACACCAAAAGTCAGTGATAAACTGGCGAAAACAAATCCTCCACCATCACGCCAACAGAAATACTCCCACACTATCACGACACACGAATCCACGTGGCGGTCTTTCAACCGCGGTATTCCATTGGTGGTACACACCGCTGCGCTCAAAATACACACACTCTTACAAAACACAACCACATTGGACAATTCAAAATACACACACCTGATACACATACACACACCACTCCCACACACCCATTACAATATAAAACACACACCCACATCACCCACAAACCCCTATGACCACAATTACTGAGAGAAGGCCAGAGAGATACACCACAAACAACTACCAAGCATTCACAGGCACATAATACCATCACCCACAGAACTTCCATGCACCTCACACAACACACCACTAACTATCACCCCACTTATCACTATACACACCACCCCACACATCACCCACACCACCCCATGGCACCGCAAAGACACCCCAGGTTCTCTGAGGAGGAGCTCAGGGTCATGGAGGAGGAAATCATCCGGGTACAGCCACAGCTATTCGGATCACAGGTGCAGCACACCTCCATAGCTAGGAACATGGAGCTATGGCGAAGAATAGTGGACGGGGTTAACGCAGTGGGACAGCTCCCAAGAAATCGGGATGACATCAGGAAGAAGTGGAACGACCTACGGGGGAAGGTGCGTTCCGTGGTTTCAAGACACCACCTTGCGGTTCAGCCGACTGGCAGCGGACCCCCACCTCCTCCCCCACAACTAACAACATGGGAGGAGCAGGTCTTGGCAATTCTGCATCCTGAGGGCCTTGCAAGAGTAGATGGAGGAATAGACTCTGGTAAGTCAAAGCTTTACTATTACATCCCCCACCCTACCTGCATGCCATCACATACCCCCACCCTCACCCCCATTACTCCTACTCCTCACAAATGTCCCACTATCACAACCCACCCATCCAAACACCAAGCCCTGCATCCAACAACAAAGCATGGACACCCATCACCAAAGCATGGCCACTGCACATACCCATACACCCCCCAAACCACCATCACACAAGGTCCCACACAGGAATGCAAACACTGGGGTACACGGTCACCCACCTATTGCACACCATGGCACACACAGACGTAATAAACATCCTTTTATACCCCTGCAGGACCCCTCCCCAACGTCACCGGACAGGAGGGTCCACACATGTCCACACCACCAACAGAAGAGGCCCACAGTGATGACAGCTGCTCTGTCCAACTGGATCTAGATGACCAGCCCGGCCCATAGGGGACCTCGGGACAGTCGGTTCCCCTTACACAGTCACAGGCCACTACAGACCTTCCCCCCTCTGGAAACACCAGCACAGCACCCACCCAGCAGGCCCATACCTTTGTCCCCAGGACACGTCAATCAGCAGTGTAACCACCACTACAGGGAACCCAGGCTAACCTACCACCACAACAACAACAGGGACCTGGGGGCAGTGGTAGTGGGCACACGGTCCAGGGGACGGAGGCCCAGGAACACAGGGGAACTAGAAGGGCTGCTGTGCGACAGGGGAGGACAGGCCAAGGGAACCCACTCTCCATGAGGCCCTCTCCTCCATCATGGGAGCCTACCACCACTCCCAGGAGACGATGACAACAGTACTGGCCAAGTTTCAGGAGACCCAGCGCCTGCAGGAGGAACAGTATTTGGGCTTCAGGGAGGAACTCAGAGCCATCAATTCCACCCTGGGCACCATCGTAGGAGTGCTGAAGGAAGTACTCAACACCAGGAGGGACACTGTGGCACAAAAAGGGGCCCCTGACACTAGCATGGACGATGAACTGCCCACCACCTCTGCCGGCGCTAGGGTATAGGAGGCACCGCCACAGGACCACCACACCAGCACCCCACCCCCTGCAGAAGGAGAGCCACCCCGCAACCGGTCCCTGAGATCCAGGACAAAGATAGAGAACGATGCCAAGACCCCGCCAAGAAATGAGACCACCCTGAATGTCAGCTTACTGTCCCACTTTGTCACCCTGTCCATCCTCAAACTGCCCCAGCTCCACATCCTATGCCCATTTGCGCAATGCACATGTGAGACTAATAGACTTTACTCTGCCATGGACATTCCTCCACCATCACCCCTCACCATTTTACAACCCCCACCAATACTGAGCACTTAAATAGACACCCTTGAAGCACAAAACAATCTGAAGTCAGTCTGTGATTTCGAAATAGTGTATTAGCAATTACAGTGGCAAAATGCTCTTTCAAATGTAATGTCAACATACCTATGTCACAAAGGTCTAGTCCATGAGGAAACAAAGCAGATGTCACACTGTGGGACACACATCTGTGAAATCGTAAGGGAAATTGACAACTCAACCATACACTGGGTGAAAACGACAGACAGTAGAGAGGTAGTAGTGTTAAAGTACATGTAGTATGCAGGTTAGTATTCTTACCTGTGTCTCACTGGAAATATTGCAGGATCACCGAGTTCCTATTGTCCATGTCCTCTTCTTCTGCTTCCTCGTCTTCACTGTCCATAGGCTCCACAGCTGCAACAACACCGCCATCTGGACCATCCTCCTGCAGAAAAGGCACCTGTCATCGTAAAGCTAAGTTGTGAAGCATACAGCAGGCCACGATGATCTGGCACACCTTCTTTGGTGAGTAGAATAGGGACCCACCTGTCATATGGAGGCACCTGAACCTGGCCTTCAGGAGGCCGAAGGTCCACTCTATTATCCGCCGAGTTCGCCCATGTGCCTCATTGTAGCATTCCTCTGCCCTTATCCTGGGATTCCTCACTGGGGTCAGTAGCCATGACAGGTTGGGGTAACCAGAGTCACCTGCAAATGGCGAGGAACAACTGTTAGACACACACTAACCTTTAGGGATATCCCCAGACCCAGACAACCATTCCCACTGACTTTCTTCCAGGTGCTCACCTAATAGCCACACACAGTGCCTCTGGAGTTGACCCATCACATAATGGATGCTGCTATTCCGCAGGATGTAGGCGTCATGCACTGAACCAGGGAACTTGGCATTAACATGGGAGATGTACTGATCTGCCAAACACACCATCTGCACATTCATGGAATGATAACTCTTCTGGTTTCTGTACACCTGTTCACTCCTGCGGGGGGTACCAAAGCCACATGGGTTCCATCAATGGCAGCTATGATGTTGGGGATATGTCCCAGGGCATAGAAGTCTCCTTTCACTGTAGGCAAATCCTCCACCTGAGGGAAAACGATGTAGCTCTGCATGTGTTTCACCAGGGCAGACAACACCCTGGACAACACGTTGGAAAACATAGGCTGGGACATCCCTGATGCTGTGGCCACTGTTGTTTGAAATTACCCACTTGCAAGGAAATGGAGTACTGACAGCACCTGCACTTGAGGGGGGATTCCTGTGGGATGGCGGATAGCTGACATCAGTCCTGGCTCCAGCTGGGCACACAGTTCCTGGATTGTGGCACGGTCAAGGCTGTAGGTGATGATCACATGTCTTTCCTCCATTGTCGACAGGTCCAACAGCGGTCTGTACACCGGAGGATGCCGCCATCTCCTCACATGTCCCAGCGGATGGTGCCTATGAAGGACAACAGCGAGCACAGAGTCAAACGACTCAGAGGTACGTACCCACAGCTTACACAGAACACGAATCATAATCCGAAAATTGGCCTGTATGTGTGTTGAGGGTAGGCCTAGGTATGTGTGGCGCAGTTAAAAATTAAGCCATGTGGGCCCCTGAAATGGCAGCTGCCTGACCTGTAAAGTGGGACAAAGGGATGTGAGGTAACTGCGCTGGCGTTGTACACCGCCGCGGTAGGCAGTCGAAGACCACAGCGCAATGCTGCAGTGGTTAACATTGTACCCTATGGGTCCAAGGAGCCAATGACGATGTACGCCGTTGGTGACAGTACGCACCACCGCGGACGTGACCACCATTTTCTATCTGTTCAATCACTCGATACCTGATCTTCAACAGGAGAGGACATACACTGCAAGTGCTGCTGTGACCTCGGTCTGGAAGAGACAATGGCTCGTGTGTCTGGGGAAAGGGCCCCTGCCTTCACATCGGAGAAGTTAGAGAAACTTGTGGATTGGGTCCTCCCCCAGTACACGCTACTCTACGGTCCTCCAGACAAACAGGTAAATACACTGGGAGCATGCTGTATGGGCTATGCCTGTGTGGAGTGGGGTGGATGAAAGATGGGGGGGGGATTGAGGCGTGCATGAAACAACAGTGAGTGCATGTGCATCATGGCAAGGGTAGGGATGGGGCCAATGACTGTGACGGTGCATTTGGTAATAACTTTTCTTTTCCCCCTGTAAAATTCATGTAGGTCAGCGCCCGCCAGAAAAAATATATTTGGCGTGCCACCGCCAAGGACGTCCAGACCCTGGGGTCTACCACAGACGGAGCACCCACTGCCGTAAGAGATGGGAGGACATTTGCCGCTGGAGCAAGAAGACGGCGGAGGCCCAGCTGGGGATGGCCTCCCAACGTGGGAGGGGTCCCCGTCACACCGTGACCCCCTGATGTTCAGGATCCTGGCGGTGGCGTACCCGGAGTTGGATGGGCACTTGGGGGCATCACAGCAGCCACAAGGGGGTGAGTACACTCTCATTCTGCTGATTTTGCGTGCAGTGGAGGTGTCTGGGTGAGTGAGGTGGGCTCTGGGTTTCCGTAGGCCAGGGTGAGTTTAGTAGGCAAGGTCCCCTTGTTCTGGCAGACCCTGTGGCACCCCACCCCACCTGTGTGCAGTGCCAAGTACACCTAGTCTGGCCCAGGAGGCCACCGCCATATTTCCCGCTGCCCAGGAGGTCACCACCATCATCCCCACTGCCCAGGAGGCCACCGCCATCATCCCCGCTGCCCAGGAGGCCACCACCAGCACCTACCCTGCTGCCCAGGAGGCCACCGCCATCATCCCCGCTGCCCAGGAGGCCACCGCCAGCACCTACCCTGCTGCCCAAGAGGCCACTGCCACCAGCCCTGCTGGGCCAGACAGGACCGCCAGCACCAACCCCGCTGGGCCAGAGAGGACTGCCAGCACCAGCCCCGCTGGGCCAGAGAGGACCGCCAGCACCAGCCCCGCTGGGCCAGACAGGACCGCCAGCGCCAGCACCAGCCCCGCTGGGCCAGAGAGGACCGCCAGCACCAGCCCCGCTGGACCAGACAGGACTGCCAGCACCAGCCCTGCTGGGGCAGACAGGACCGCCAGCACCAGCCCCACTGGGCCAGACAGGACCACCAGCACCAGCCCCGCTGGGCCAGAGAGGACCGACAGGACCGCCAGCACCAGCCCCGCTGGGCCCGAGAGGACCGCCAACACCAGCCCCGCTGGGCCAGACAGGACTGCCAGCACCAGCCCCGCTGGGCCAGAGAGGACTGCCAGCACCAGCCCCACTGGGCCATGAAGGACCGCCAGCAGCTGAGTCACTGCAAAGGACCCCGCTGCAACAAGCACCGCTGAACAGGGCACCGCCGCAACAAGCACCGCTGAACAGGGCACCACCGCCACATGCACCGCTGAACAGGGCACCGCCGCCACAAGCACCGCTGAACAGGGCACCGCCGCAACAAGCACCGCTGAACAGGGCACCACCGCCACAAGCTCCGCTGAACAGGGCACCGCCGCAACAAGTACCGCTGAACATGGCACCGCCGCCACATGCATCGCTGAACAGGGCTCCGCCGCAACAAGCACCGCTGAACAGGGCACCACCGCCACAAGCACAGCTGAACAGGGCACTGACGCCACATGCACCGCTGGCCCATGAGCGCCAAGGGCACTGACGCTACTGAGTCCGTCATGAGCATTATGAAGCACTCTGGGCATCAAGCCCCCTCCAGAACCAGTGGAGAGATCCATCCACTACCTCAGTCCTTGGCAGGATGAAGCACTCTGGGCACCAAGCCCCCTCCAGAACCAGTGGAGAGATCCATCCACTACCTCATTCCTTGGCAGGATGAAGCACTCTGGGCACCAAGCCCCCTCCAGAACAAGTGGAGACTATCATCCACTTGAGAGACTGTGGCTTTGCACTCCCCAGGATAAAGCAGTGGGCAAACCACCCACTATAGAGACTTGGGAGACTGTGGTTTTGCACTCCCCAGGATTGCACAGTGGGCAAACCACCCACAGTAGAGACTTGAGAGACTGTGGCTTTGCACTCCCCAGGATTGAACAGTGGGCAAACAACCCACTGTAGAGACTTGAGAGACTGTGGCTTTGCACTCCCCAGGATTGAACAGTGGGCAAACCACCGACTGTAGAGACTTGAGAGACTGTGGCTTTGCACTCCCCAGGATAAAGCAGTGTGCAAACCACCCACTGGAAAGACTTGAGAGACTGTGGCTTTGCACTCCCCAGGATTGAACAGTGGGCAAACCACCCACTGTAGAGACTTGAGAGACTGTGGCTTTGCACTTCCCAGGATAAAGCAGTGGGCAACCCACCCACTGTAGAGACTTGAGAGACTGTGGCTTTGCACTCCCCAGGATTGAACAATGGGCATGTGGCCCCCTCGTGGATTTGGCTTTGTGCACTCAACCGACTGAGGTGCCCCCCCTTTCCCTCCCCCTGAGGTGCCTGTTTTATTGCTATTTGATGCCCCTGCTGTGTTCTCTCAGTTATGGTCGGGGATCTTGTGTGGGCCTCGCCCATACCGTGTGGGCCCAGTGTTCCACAGACTTCAATGGAGCACTACCTGGACTCCTATTCTTGGTGTATATTTTGTTTATAGTGTATATATGTATATTTTTGCGTACTGCATGTTCATATATTACAATGGTTACACTAATTTTCTTTGGTCTTTGCATTCTTCCGGGAGGGGTTGGGGGGTGTAACTATAATGTATCATGATGTATTAGTGTGTGTGTTGTCGTGGATGAGGGTGGGGGTGGGGGTGTTGCGTATTGCATGTGTGTGTCCCTGTTTTTTCCCTCTCCCCTCTCCTGTGTCATAGGTGAAGTACTCACTGTGGTAGAGGAGCAAGAAGATAAGGGCTGGAAGGATCTGCAGCTCTGGTTCCATGGCGTCCTGGTTCCATGTCGGGTGTGTAGAGGTGAGCGTTTTCCCTTCGAAGTCCTATTTCTGCCGTGTTTTTGTCTGCTGTAAATCCACCCCGGAAAAGGTGGCGGATTGGTAGGTTGTGATACTGTGGGCGGTACTTTGTCCTCCGCCTGTCTGTTGGCGGTGACCGCTGTGCTGTTTGTTTGTACTGTCGTGACGGTTGGAGTGTTAAAGTGGCTGTCTTTGTTGGCGGTTTCCATCACGGTCGTAATTCCAATTTTTTTACCGCCGGCCTGTTGGCAGTCTCACCGCCGCTTTAACACCATCTGCCAGGGTTGTAATGACCACCTTAATATCTGTCACATATTTGGCACCCTATAGACATTTAGGACACAAACATTAACATTGCAATCAGCCTTTGCTTACTATGACTAACTATAGTTGTGCTAATGACTAATCTGTCCACATGGTGTACTTACCTGCTCCTCTGGTACTCCACAGAGCTGTTCGTACAGGGGTAGGACCTCCTCCACCTGCTTGTCCAGCTCCTGAGATGAGAAGACAGGGACCCTATCACCTGTAGGATGTGGCATGATTGCTCCCAAAGGCAGTACCCTGCAGCTCAGGCTGTGGAGGTCATGCTGGCAGCAGTGTGAGGAGTCAAGTGAGAGTTGAAGTATGAAATAGCAGTCATGTCTGCCATAAGAGATTATCACATCGCCATTGCCACAAGACTGCCAAAGGCAGCAATGTGCACCAAAGACAATGTTAACTGCAGTAGTATCCGCTTACAGCCATTATGACTTCTGCTGGCGGACGTAAAATGTTTCCTAATCTCCAGTACAGTAGGTCAGGCAACTGCCATTTTAATGCCCTTAGATGGTCTGAAAAGTTTATTAAAAGATGTGTCCCGAGGTCAGAAACTTTAAACACCAATGTTTTCAGTGCTGGCTTCCAGTAACCATGTATTAAAATCCAAATTCATAGGCATGCTGTAATATTGATGATATTTGAGTAATGCATCATTAGTTTCATACTCTGCATCCTCATGGCAGTTGGATAGATGGCAGTTATGCCCATTATATGTGAAACATGGTACGGATATCATTATCACAGAGACTTTCACTGATATGAGTATCCATTTCCAAGTCATATTTGATGTAAGGGGATGACATTGCAACAAGAAGCCATTGCTTCCCTAGTTATAGTCTGTGTACCATGTATAATCTTTTGGATATGACATGTCCAAGAATTATGTGTGACAAATGAATATTCATACTTACAATGGACACAATGACTGATAGACATACCTTCTAATATACCTTCAACTAGTTATTTTGGAATAAGAAGTGACAGACAACCTCCAGTGTACAGTCCACTAGCAAACCTGCAGACTATGGAGGCTCGACATGTCATCCAGATCTACCACCTGGCTATGCAGACAGTCATGGATCTCTGTTGGAGCCAGATCTGATGCCTGCCATATGTCATCCCAATAGTATTCCACCCTGTTGGAAAATGGGTTATTGGGAAGGGCAGGTAAGTACCGTAAATCATATATGTGGTGTGTGTAAGAATCTTATGTTTGCTGCCGAATGTAAGGATGTCCAACATTGATGTTTGCTGACATTTAACAATTACTTACAGGGGATTCTGGCAACCCGGACCGTCTCTGGTTGCTGACAACAGTCAGGTACCCAACTGTGGCAGGGGAAGTTTGCTTCAATGATGCCCACGGAAAGACAAGATGTGTCGTGGAGCAGACTTTTGGGCTCTTAAAAGCTAGATTTTGTTGCATTGCTAAGTCTGGTGAAGCCCTCCTCTACTCACCCTCCAAAGTGTGTCAAACCATTGTTGTTTCCTGCCTGCTCCACAACCTTGCCTTGAGGCGTCGGATACCATATATTCCAAGTGAGGGGGGCCCAGCAGTTCCAGCAGGGAGAATGCAGAAATGTCAAGTGAGGATAAGAGTGATGAGGATGGAGGTGGAGACCTCTGGGTAGATCGCAGAAATCAGTACTTCAACTGACTGTAGGTATATGTTGTCTGTTAAAAGAAACAACTGGACTCAGTGGGATATTGGGGAGCTTAGAGATGTCTGAGCATGGGGCTTTGTATCGCCACCAGACAGTTCATCAGTTGTTGAGCAGGAAATTTCTCAGGTGTGCATGCAAAATTTGTAAATGAGTTGTGACCATTGTGATGATCTCAATTTGTTCATGTTTGTTACACTGCACAATCAGTGTAATATTGTATTTGAAACATGTCTTAATTACCATTAACTGCCTGAACCTTTTGTATATCATTTTTTCTTAGCAGATTATTTCCTAAGGTCACCCTCATGTGGTCAGTTCTGAATTGTGACACAGGCAGGTGCGATTTGCAAGTCTGACGTGATGGGAACATGGATAGATCCAGGTACTGTATGGCATTGTTTTGGTGGTGTCTGCGTTCTATACCCAGGCTGTCAGGACAGAGGGATGGTTGTGTGCCATGTTATCTGGTCCAATTGTGTTATGTGTGTGATCTTGTGTCTCTGACAGAGGTCATCCTGTGCAATCCTTAACCTCTACCTTCTCATTGGTATGACAATGATACTACTTAACTGGTTATCAAGACTGACATAGGTGAGTAGCATGCTTACAGGTACCTGCCCATGGTAAGTGAGAGTTTCCATGACTGGGACAATTGTAATGACCTCTGTCTTTCATATGGGACATAGTAATTTTGGAATTATGGTATGGGTATGTGAGAAGACATTAGCTGAAGACACATTGAACCAATCTGTTTCCCCACTTGGATATACAAAGACTGACATTTCCCTAACTTCATTAGTCCGTAGAGTGCTTGTTTTTAACACCTATGCTGAAGAATTAGATTGTGTAGCTGTACTGCAGCATGTGATCTTTGGCATGTTGTCAACCTATGTGCAGGAAGGTGCAATAAATGGGAATAGGAGTGGGCCCATTTGTATCATTGTACATTATTCTAAGCCAGAATCTACAGTACATATGAGATGTGACTTAATAAAATTGGGACATAGGTCTAAATCATGTGTAAGCAACACAATTGAGCGTTAACTAATCACCATAGCTGAATAATGATTCCAAGCTTGATATGTGATTTAGTTGTGTTTGTTAACAAATGGACAGGGAAATAATAGGATTGGGATCAAATAATACAGTACACACAGTGAGAGGTTGTAATACAGTCAACAGAGAGTATCTGTGACACACAAGGGGGAATGATGAATAGAGGATCACTTCCTGGCAGTGGCTGAAGTCTTATCATCTGCTCCTCCTGGATGTTTTGGGGGATGTCCACATTTGCGGAGGGTCTTCAGCTACATAGCCTGGGGTGTCTGAGGCATGCCCTTCCCCTTGCAGGGGCTGATGTCAAATTGCCAATGGAAGGGATCTGCTGTTGTTGACATAACCTACTCAGGGTGTTATTAATGTCTCTCAGCACCCCTGTTAGGAAGGTCATGTTGGCATTGTGAACTTCCCACTTTTGCATGACTTCCTGATAGTTGTCCCTCTGAAGCTGCTTTATCTACCCCATCATGGCAAGCATCTGGCCCATCACGCCTTTGGATTGTTGGTAGGCTCCCAAGACTTGGGAGATGGTGTCCTGGTCAGTTGTATCCCTAGGAGCCTCTATCCACTGGCCCACACCATCCCTCCCATGCACCCTACCCCCACTTGTCTGTGTGCTTGGCTCAGTTTGCCCACTCCCACTGATGCCAGGTCCTTCATTGTCAGGGTTTTCGAGTGGTGACTCTGGCACCTGTACTGGGGGGGTGCATGATGGTTTTAACAGTCCTTAGTACACAGGTTTAGGGGTGACTGGTTGCTTTGGATGTGGGTGCAACAGTGCTTGGAGGAGTTGATGTTGACAGGGTGAGGCTGACAGTTGTAAACTGAGCAGGTGTCCCTGATGGGTCAGAGTCGTCCTCAGTGTCCTCACATCCAAGGGTGTTCTCCTCACTGAGGGCTTCGTCCAGGGGGTAAGTGGCAGTCTCGGGTGTACTCTCCATGGTCACAATAGGTAGGTGACCTGTTGAAGAAGTGGAACAGACAGTTACAGACTGTAATGTAACTTTGACAGGTAGATATGCTTTGAGCCATGTTTCCTATATCATACACCTTGCTACAAGATGTCAGTTTGGCTTGATAGTTGGATATCTGTTGATAGACACATATCTTTCTCCTGTGTAGCTTTATATTGTTCATGTTACCTCCCACTTAGCGGTAGTTCAGTATTGAGTCACCAGACAGCTGCTCGATGTGAAGTAGAAACTGACCTGTACATCAGCTTAGGAATGACCATTCTCCCTGACCATGTTTATCAGATTACACCTAGTACAGCATACTGTAGCTAAGTCAATTTCCCCCAGCCGAGTATATTTCAGTGGTTGATGGGAGGTTAAACATGCCATTTTAGCAGAGGACACAGCTTTAGCTGTGTGTTGATAGTATTGTACTGGCAGATGCCCATTGAACTGATTCAATTGCCCTTGACTGTAAAACTGGGGATCATTGAGGTGGTGGTTGGCTGTTAAGATGTCAAAAGGTGAGCAGTGAGCATGCAAGACAGAACTTTAAGGTGACATTTTCAATGTTGTGACTTACCCGACTCTACTCCCCCAGGTACCCCTGTCAGGCCCTTAGGATACAGGATGCCCAAGACCTTCTCCTCCCATGATGTGAATGTTGGTAGAGGAGGTGGGGGCCCACTGCCAGTCTCGTGGACTGCCAGCTGGTGCATGGAAGCCATGGATGTACCTTCGCTTTGAGGTTATTCCACACCTTCCTGATGTCCTCCCTTGTGCGTGGATAGTTGCATACAGAATTCACCCTGTCAACTATTCTTTGCGACATCTCCATTTTCGTGGCAATAGAGATTTGTTGGATTTGGGCTCCAAATAGATGTGGCTCTACTCTGATGATTTCGTCCACAATGACCCTCAGCTCATCTTCTGTGAAACAGGGGAGTTTACTAGGGACATAGTAGTGGTGGATGACATGAAAAGGTAAAAGAATGGGTGATGAGGTGTTGGTGCTGTGTTGTGAATGGGTGACGGGCGGTGTCTGATCTGTGGATAAAAATGTGTGTGATGTGTATGATTTGCAGGTATGGATTAGTGGTATCTTAAATGTGGAGGAGTGCCTATTCTATGGTATTGTATTTTTAAATGGCGCTCTGTATTCTGTGTGCGGTGTACTGGTTGCAAAGGATTGTGGTGCGTGAAGGGGTGTGATTTATAGTGCAGTATGTAGGTGTGTCGGGTGTGTGGATGTGTGCCAGGTGTGTTGAATTTGAACTATCCAATGTGGTGTGGTGTTTTACTGTGGTGATCGCCGAGGGCCGCAGTTCGCACCGCCAATGGTTTTCCACCATGGAAGAACCGCTATTGTGATTTGTGAGTTGTAATTGGTTCGGAGGATCTATGGGAGGCTGGCGGTGTTGATGGTAGAACAACCTCCTTCCCACCCTCCTGAGTCCTGGTGGTGTCCAGATTTTGGCTGGGTTTTGGCCGTCCTGGCTGGGTTACTTGTAATACGGTGGTCTGTATGACTGCCAACATCGCAGACTTTTGGCACCTGCCACTATGGTGGTCTTGTCAATGGAAAGCAAAAATTGTAATGAGCCCTTATGTAATCTAACTGGGAGACAGAAACTGCTTTCAGTCGCATAAGCTTTCCTCATACTCTATGTGGAAAATGGCACTCATGTGTGTCTGCAAATACCTGGAGCTGCATAAATCAATCAAGCAGTCCCGTATCACTAAAAAGAAAAAAAAAATGTGATGAGGGATGAAGGAGGAGGAATAAAGAGCGGGGAGAACCTGTCGAAATTACGGCTCCAGCCCTTTGAAAAAATAAATAAAAAGGGAACAGGCATATGAAGGGCAAAAAGAAGTATCAAAAGGAAGTGTGGAGAAGAGGAGTAGGAAAATGATGCAAACCTCCCCTTACAAAAATATGTGACATAAACATGAATTTGGATATGTTTTACAGGCTTGATCTGAGAAGTCAAACTTGCAGCTAAACATGCAGTCATACTCAGGTCGCTAGTAAGAATCCTAGCACAGCTGACTTAGCTTCCACCCTTTTGATATAAGAAACGGTACTACCCTTTTATTGAGTAATAGTAACACCTGTTAATCAAAGTGTTTACAAACTGCAGAAGGTATTTCATATTATAAGGTAAAAGTTATTATCAAGCAGCAAAAAAGTGGCCTTTTAAAAGTTTCAATGTCCCCATATGAAAACCGCATAACAGAACCCCTATCTTTACAATGAGAAGGATATCTAAAATCATCTCTGGGCTCCATCACATTAAATATGCCATAGAACTGTACAGTAACATGCAATATCCTTGTATTGTGCCTGGGAGGCGGGGGCCTTTATCCTATTTATTATATACCTACTGGTTACCAGTAGGGTTTAGATATCATGGTGCTTCATATGTTTATCTATTGGAATTAATAAACAGGACATCATTAATTTTAGCAACAACTGCATGTTGCATGACCCTGAAAATCAGAGGGTTTGAATTGGGACATGTTTATGTCCATGGATTGTGGTCATTCTATCAAATGAGTCAGTACACTCTTTATTAGTGAACATAAATAACCTGCTTTAAAAACTAGGTTGGAAGGCATTACTTTTAAGACAAATGGCATGGATTGTCAAACTTTGTTGTATGTTATAGACTATTAGGTAGGCAAATGAGACCCAGGCTAATAGAACATATAGGCTCAGATTTAAGAGGGCCTAGAGCCTCCTTGCACCACATTATCTTCGTTTTTATGACACTAATGTGGGCAAATTTGCTGCACCATATTCACAAAGTGGCTCAAATCATGCATTGCGCCACTTTGAAACCCTTTGCGCCACAGTATGCCTGCGGCAGGCATAATGTATGCAAGGGGGGCGTTGCCCTGTTAGAGGGGCAGCAAAAATGGCACTGTGTAATCTAAAAGGTTCCACTGTGCCATTTTTAGCAACTATATTTAACACCTGCACAGAGCAGTTATTAAAAGGGGAAATACCATTGTTGTCAATGGACCCATATGTCAATTTTCTTAAATTCTGGCCATAATACTTTAGTCCTACAATATCATCTATCAAATCCGATGGCATATAAACATTGTCAATTTTATTGCTGGTGTAACTACTAAATTGAAGAGTACTCACAAATGATTTTTGTATCTGTAGTAGGAATGCTATTATTCAAATGCATTGGAGATTTATGTGGTTTACAAGTCATTTCTGAAACATGTCTTAGCTGTACTGACTCTACTATGAATCAGTCAAGAGAATATTTGCAATTCTACACTTGATGCAGGCGCACAGAAGCCCAGAGGCAGGGAACTGAAAAAGCCACCCGAGTTGAGAGCTGTAATCTTATTTGAGTAGATTGTCTAAGGAAGCCATCAAATTCCTCAGGTTTCGCAACTAAAAAAATCCATCTAGTATTCAATGATGTGATTAAGTATTTTTTCAAACATTTGAAGACGAACTAGAAAATAACTTACCACTGTGGTTCTGAAGCAGAGATGGAAAGAGAAATATTACAAAATTGACAAACAGAAATGAAAACAAGGCTATTTTGTTTTACTCTGTGAGGTTTTCTGGACAACGTCCAAAGCATGCATTAATAATGGATTTTCTTGTTATTTGTCTCGGTTCATATGTAATTTTGTCATTCAAGAAGGGCAGCTCAGGGAGCTGGAACAAAAGGCTTCCAGATATTATGGTTTTACTGTATCTTTTAAACATGTTAAAGGAAAAAGTAATTGTAGAAACAAACTCAAAATGTTACATATACAATACAATACAATACGAGCTGTACTGTGAAACACTTTAAAAGGAGTACTCCTGAGAATCATGGTCAGTGCCAGGTTCTCCTAGAAACATATTTGAAATCCTTCTTACTAGTAGTATGGGTAAATGTGCATAAACTACATTTAAACTTGTGAATTCATACTGACCACATTAGTTGCACGTAAAACATTTTTATTTTGAACACAGGCAAATCTTTTTTTCCCCAGGGAAGGAAATCATTCCCTCCATGAGTATCCTCTTGTCCGACAGCCTTACCATTTCTGGCAGTTTGCTACTCCATTCTTAGAAGCATTAATGGGGCGTGGCCTGTGGTTATGCCATGCAGATACACCTCTGCCAACTTAAGTATTTAGCCCATTAATCTTCGAAGAATTCCACTGCCCCAGGGCCTGACCACTGACAACATTTTTGTGTGGATGACATCTGAATGAACAAGAATTCAAAGTTGTGTTTTTCCACAACCTAAGTACTTTAATACAAAAAAAAGAGAAACATCCATTCTTAAATGTGACCCTCTTCCCACAATGGCCAGAGCAGAGTTTGCGGATCATATATTAGGATGTGCTGAGATCTGGAAAATGACAGCCAGTTGGCGCTGATGAGGGATGCGGCAGCATTTGGCACTTGTTAAAAGAGAGAAAAGGCCTAACAAAAAATACACAAACTGCATTTTGTTGTAATACTACCCACGTGTTACAAAATGCACACAGGTATACCTTTTAGTAGTAAACGTTACAGGGACAAGGGGGAATAGTGTGAAAATGAAAAAATAATAACCAAGAAGAACAGGCTTAGGGAAAGTTGAAGAGGTTTTTGTGAGGGACAAGTTAATATAACACACACCTACAACACAGTAAGACAACTGCAGTTCACAAACACACTTCTAAAATTGCAACATCCCTACAAGTTTCAAGGCTGGCTTGATTATACTTCAGACAAACCTTGGAGTAAGTCAAGCTCCACTAGATAGATAGAGAGATAGAAAGATAGATGTATAGAGAGAATCTTTTTTTAAATAAACTTGAATAAAAACATTTCAACTTGTTATAAAATGTGAAGAGTTTTTAACTGTATAATTTGTCATTAAGTTTACGAAATACTAACTAATATGTTATTGAGGGTATTTTTAAGTTATGTTTTAAAAATGATATTTAGAAAAAAATAATACGCTAGAATATTCTATTTATTACACGTTTGATTTGCCTCCTAATTGTGCTAATAAAATGGACCCTAGGAGTCTCAGCAGAGTGCTGGAACAAAGGCTCTGCGGCAAAAGGGGAGGCCTGGGCACATATATCTGGTGCTGATGGAAACTGAGGAGGCGTTAACAAATAGGCTGTGTGACGCCAGGTGGTGAAAGTAGGCAAAGTCCCAGCGCTTATAGTTCCAAATCTGTGACTGACTGGAGTAGGAGGCTCTATAAACGGGGTTGTGCTTCTGGGTCTAAAAAATGGCAATATGCAGAAGCAGAAATAATATTAAAAAGACAGACGTTGTATATCATGAAAGTTGAGGCAGTGGTCCTGACCAAATGTGCTTGGAACTTTACACCATTTTAGAACCTGAGCCTGGCTCAGCCTAAAAAAACAAATCTCTGTCTATAGAGTCAAACAGTTGCTGTAGTTTAATGCTCTGTGTGGTGTGCCACAAGGTGTCAATGGAATATGCCCTCTCGTTCACAAAGAAATTTGAGTTCCTTAGTTAGATGTACATGAGAGGAGGTATGAAGATATTGAAAAGATAACACACCATTTAACAACACTGCAGAGTAATGATAGTAATTGAATAGAACATTAGGGAATGACTGGTGGACAGCCAGGGTGCTGCCAAGAATAATGATAATAATGGTACTTAACTGTGCCTAGCACATTGAAGACTGTGAAGTGCGCACATGGTTAGCACAACGAGATTTAGCTTGCAGAGCCAACCTCATTCGAACTTAGCCATTTGCGGTGGGGGAGGAATCACAGGATACAGCTCTGAGTGGTGTGACATTGTCAAACTATGGGTTGGTACTTGCATGCTATGATTCACGGTATGTTTTTCAGTTAGAAATCATTGAGGACATATACAATTGTTTCATTTTGTTCCTTCAGCTTTATTAGACCAATACAAAACAGGCATAAAAGCACATTGATATAAATACATAATCAACAAATTCATATGCTCATTCATAATACAGATAATAACTAACCATAATAGATATAAAACATGAATATATAATATATAATAACGTTAATACTGCCCTCCCAAATTGACATCTACAATTTAATAAAAAGAATAACAAAAAGCTAATCTATTTCTCTTATCCAGTTTCACCGGAAATAAAAACAAGGCCTTCCCTGACTTGTATGGCGTTTAACCCCTTCGCTGCCAGGCCTTTTCCCCCTCCTGTGCCAGGCCTTTTTTTGCCTATTTGGGGCAGTTCGCGCTTAGGCCCTCATAACTTTTTGTTCACATAAGCTAACCAAGCCAAATTTGCGTCCTTTTTTTCCAACATCCTAGGGATTCTAGAGGTACCCAGACTTTGTGGGTTCCCTTGAAGGAGGCGAAGAAATTGGCCAAAATACAGTGAAAATTTCTTTTTTTTTTTTAAAAATGGAAAAAGTGGCTGCAAAAGAAGGCTTGTGGATTTCCCCCCGAAAATGGCATCAACAAAGGGTTTGTAGTGCTAAACTCAGCAGCTTCCTGGCTTTCAGGAACAGGCAGACTTGAATCAGAAAACCCAATTTTTCAACACAATTTTGGCATTTTACTGGGGCATACCCCATTTTTGCAATTTTTTGTGCTTTCAGCCTCCTTCCAGTCAGTGACAGGAATGGGCATGAAACCAATGCTGGATCCCAGAAACCTAACCATTTCTGAAAAGTAGACAAAATTCTGAATTCAGCAAGGGGTCATTTGTGTAGATCCTACAAGGGTTTCCTACAGAAAATAACAGCTGAAAAAGAAAAATATTGAAATTGAGGTGAAAAACACATCAATTTTTCTCTATGTTTTACTCTGTAACTTTTCCCTGCAATGTCAGATTATGGAAAGCAATATACTGTTACGTCTGCTGGACTCCTCTGGTTGCGGGGATATATAGGGCTTGTAGGTTCATCAAGAACCCGAGGAACCCAGAGCCAATAAATGAGCTGCACCCTGCAGTGCGTTTTCATTCTATACCGGGTATACAGCAATTCATTTGCTGAAATATAAAGAGTAAAAAATTGCTATCAAGAAAACCTTTGCATTTCCAAAAAGGGCACAAGATAAGGTGCTGAGGAGCAGTGGTTATTTGCACATCTCTGAATTCCGGGGTGACCATACAAGCATGTGAATTATAGGGAATTTCTCAAATAGATGTCTTTTTTACACACTCTACTATATTTGGAAGGAAAAAATGTAGAGAAAGACAAGGGGCAATAGCACTTGTTTTGCTAATCTATGTTCCCCCAAGTCTCCCGATAAAAATGATACCTCACTTGCGTGGGTAGGCCTAGCGCCCGCGACAGGAAACGCCCCAAAGCGCAACGTGGACACATCGACAATTTTGGGAGAAAACAGAGGTGTTTTTTGCGAAGTGCCTACCTGTAGATTTTGGCCTCTAGCTCAGCCGGCACCTAGGGAAACCTACCAAACCTGTGCATTTCTGAAAACTAGAGACCTAGGGGAATCCAAGGAGGGGTGACTTGCGGGGCTCGGACCAGGTTCTGTTACCCAGAATCCTTTGCAAACCTCAAAATTTGGCTAAAAAAACACATGTCCCTCACATTTCTGTGGCAGAAAGTTCTGGAATCTGAGAGGAGTTACAAATTTCCTTCCACCCAGCATTCCCCCAAGTCTCCCGATAAAAATGATACCTCACTTGCATGGGTAGGCCTAGCGCCGGCGACAGGTAACACCCCAAAGCGCAACGTGGACACATCCTAAATTTTGGAAAAAAACAGAGGTGTTTTTTGCGAAGTGCCTACCTGTAGATTTTGGCCTCTAGCTCAGCCGGCACCTAGGGAAACCTACCAAACCTGTGCATTTCTGAAAACTAGAGACCTAGGGGAATCCAAGGAGGGGTGACTTGCGGGGCTCGGACCAGGTTCTGTTACCCAGAATCCTTTGCAAACCTCAACATTTGGCTAAAAAAACACATGTCCCTCACATTTCTGTGGCAGAAAGTTCTGGAATCTGAGAGGAGCTACAAATTTCCTTCCACCCAGCGTTCCCCCAAGTCTCCCGATAAAAATGATACCTCACTTGCGTGGGTAGGCCTAGCGCCGGCGACAGGAAACACCCCAAAGCGCAACGTGGACACATCCTAAATTTTGGAAAAAAACAGAGGTGTTTTTTGCGAAGTGCCTACCTGTAGATTTTGGCCTCTAGCTCAGCCGGCACCTAGGGAAACCTATCAAACCTGTGCATTTCTGAAAACTAGAGACCTAGGGGAATCCAAGGAGGGGTGACTTGCGGGGCTCGGACCAGGTTCTGTTACCCAGAATCCTTTGCAAACCTCAAAATTTGGCTAAAAAAACACATGTCCCTCACATTTCTGTGGCAGAAAGTTCTGGAATCTGAGAGGAGCTACAAATTTCCTTCCACCCACCGTTCCCCCAAGTCTCCCGATAAAAATGATACCTCACTTGCATGGGTAGGCCTAGCGCCGGCGACAGGTAACACCCCAAAGCGCAACGTGGACACATCCTAAATTTTGGAAAAAAACAGAGGTGTTTTTTGCGAAGTGCCTACCTGTAGATTTTGGCCTCTAGCTCAGCCGGCACCTAGGGAAACCTACCAAACCTGTGCATTTCTGAAAACTAGAGACCTAGGGGAATCCAAGGAGGGGTGACTTGCGGGGCTCGGACCAGGTTCTGTTACCCAGAATCCTTTGCAAACCTCAACATTTGGCTAAAAAAACACATGTCCCTCACATTTCTGTGGCAGAAAGTTCTGGAATGTGAGAGGAGCTACAAATTTCCTTCCACCCAGCGTTCCCAAAACAAATCCCCGGTGCCTAGTGGTTTCTGCCCCCTTGGGGGCAGATTGACCTAAAATTGGCCAATCTGCCCCCAGGGGGGCAGAAATGGTCTAAATACAATTTGCCCCCCCCAGGGGAGCGACCCTTGCCTGATGGGTCGCTCCCCATCTCTAAAAAAAGAAACAACAAAAATAAAAACACAAAAAAAAAATTGCCCTGGCGCCTAGAGTATTCTGCCCCCCCCCCCCCCGGGGGCAGTTCGGCCTAATAGGCCGATCTGTCCCCCGGGGGGGCAGAAATGGCCTAAAATAAATTTGCCCCCCCAACCCCCACCCCCCCCCGCCCCGGGAGCGACCCTTGCCTACGGGGTCGCTCCCCCTGCGTGACATTGGCGCCAAAAAACAAATCCCCGGTGCCTAGTGGTTTCTGCCCCCTTGGGGGCAGATTGACCTAAAATCGGCCAATCTGCCCCCAGGGGGGCAGAAATGGTCTAAATACAATTTGCCCCCCCAGGGGAGCGACCCTTGCCTGATGGGTCGCCCCCCATCTCTAAAAAAAGAAACAAAAAAAAAAAAAAAACACAAAAAAAAAATTGCCCTGGTGCCTAGAGTGTTCTGCCCCCCCCCGGGGGCAGTTCGGCCTAATAATAGGCCGATCTGTCCCCCGGGGGGGCAGAAATGGCCTAAAATAAATTTGCCCCCCCAACCTCCACCCCCCCCCCCCGGGAGCGACCCTTGCCTACGGGGTCGCTCCCCCTGCGTGACATTGGCGCCAAAAAACAAATCCCCGGTGCCTAGTGGTTTCTGCCCCCTTGGGGGCAGATTGACCTAAAATTGGCCAATCTGCCCCCAGGGGGGCAGAAATGGTCTAAATACAATTTGCCCCCCCAGGGGAGCGACCCTTGCCTGATGGGTCGCTCCCCATCTCTAAAAAAAGAAACAACAAAAAAGAAAAACACAAAAAAAAAATTGCTCTGGCGCCTAGAGTGTTCTGCCCCCCCCCCGGGGGCAGTTCGGCCTAATAATAGGCCGATCTGTCCCCCGGGGGGGCAGAAATGGCCTAATATAAATTTGCCCCCCCAACCCCCACCCCCCCCCGGGAGCGACCCTTGCCTACGGGTTCGCTCCCCCTGCGTGACATTGGCGCCAAAAAACAAATCCCCGGTGCCTAGTGGTTTCTGCCCCCTTTGGGGCAGATTGACCTAAAATTGGCCAATCTGCCCCCAGGGGGGCAGAAATGGTCTAAATACAATTTGCCCCCCCAGGGGAGCGACCCTTGCCTGATGGGTCGCTCCCCATCTCTAAAAAAAGAAACAACAACAAAAAAAAAACACAAAAAAAAAATTGCCCTGGCGACTAGAGTGTTCTGCCCCCCCCCCCCGGGGGCAGTTCGGCCTAATAATAGGCCGATCTGTCCCCCGGGGGGGCATAAATGGCCTAAAATAAATTTGCCCCCCCAACCCCCACCCCCCCCGGGAGCGACCCTTGCCTACGGGGTCGCTCCCCCTGCGTGACATTGGCGCCAAAAAACAAATCCCCGGTGCTTAGTGGTTTCTGCCCCCTTGGGGGCAGATTGACCTAAAATTGGCCAATCTGCCCCAGGGGGGCAGAAATGGTCTAAATACAATTTGCCCCCCCAGGGGAGCGACCCTTGCCTGATGGGTCGCTCCCCATCTCTAAAAAAAGAAACAACAACAAAAAAAAAACACAAAAAAAAAATTGCCCTGGCGCCTAGAGTGTTCTGCCCCCCCCCGGGGGCAGTTTGGCCTAATAATAGGCCGATCTGTCCCCCGGGGGGGCAGAAATGGCCTAAAATAAATTGCCCTCCCCCCCAGGGAGCGACCCTTGCCTAAGGGGTCGCTCCCTTTGCGTGAAATTCACGCAAAGAAAAAACTCCCTGGTGTCTAGTGGTTTCTACCCCCCTTGGGGGCAGATTGGCCTCATCAAAATAGGCCAATCTGCCCCCAAGGGGGGCAGAAATGGGCAAAATATAATTTTCCCCCAAGGGGAGCGACCCTTGCCTAAGGGGTCGCTCCCCACCAAAAAAAAATAAAATGAAACAAAAAAAAATAAAATGGTCCCTGGTGCCTAGAGGTTTCTGCCCCCCCTGGGGGCAGATCGGCCTAATAGTAGGCCGATCTGCCCCCAGGGGGGGCAGAAAAGGCCTTCCCGAAAATATGCCCCCCCTGGGAGCGACCCTTGCCCAAGGGGTCGCTCCCTTTTGTCAATAACAATAAAAAATAAAAAAAATCCCTGGTGTCTAGTGGTTTCTACCCCCCTTGGGGGCAGATTGGCCTCATCAAAATAGGCCAATCTGCAGAAATGGCCAAAATATAATTTTCCCCCAAGGGGAGCGACCCTTGCCTAAGGGGTCGCTCCCCACCTCAATAAAAAAAAATGAAACAAAAAAAAAATAAATAAATAATAAAATGGTCCCTGGTGCCTAGAGGTTTCTGCCCCCCCTGGGGGCAGATCGGCCTAATAAGGCCGATCTGCCCCCAGGGGGGGCAGAAAAGGCCTTTTCAAAAAAATGCCCCCAGAAAAGGCCTTTTCAAAAAAATGCCCCCCCTGGGAGCGACCCTTGCCCAAGGGGTCGCTCCCTTTTGTCAATTTCAAAGAAAAAAAAAAAAATCCCTGGTGTCTAGTGGGGTTTCAAAAGCCGGATTGCAAGCAATCCGGCTTTTGAAACCCTCGGAGGGACTTCAAAGGGAAGGAAATACTTTTCCTTCCCTTTGAAGCCCCTCCGGGCCTCCCAAGTGATTGAAAAAGAAATGCTTTTGCATTTCTTTTTCAATCGCGCTGGAAGCAGAGCTTCCAGCGCGACGAGGGAGGCCCCTGTGACACATCAGCGCGCGCGACGTCACAGGGGGGGGTGGGGGGGGGTCGGGGGTGGAAGGGGAAGGTCTTCCCCTTCCATCCCCGACTTGGGGGGGGAAGGGGGGTGCACGGGGGGCGCGCTAGCGCGCCCCCAAGTTCCCCTGTGCCATGGACGAGATGATCTCGTCCAAGGCACAGGGGAACTGTAGCCTTGGACGAGATCATCTCATCCAAGGCACCCAAGAGGTTAAGATATAAAGACACCCTATGATATACATGTGTATTGTTAAGTGTTAACAAATATTCCAGTGCCACCAAATAGGTTCTTATGCTATTTTGTTTAAAAAAAGAGATCAAAGATAACAAAATTCTAAGATGTTCCTAAAATTTACAAGATAACATAAAGTGCAGAGAGCTTTGTTTACTTATCCCATCACAGGGGCAACAGAATGTCTCAAGAGGACAAGACCTCATACCCGGAAATGCTACTAAATGATGCACTATATCCAGTCTTAGGGCCTGATTACGACCTTGGCGGATGGGATACTCCGTCACAAACATGACAATATCATGCCTGCCATTTTTTCAAGTTCCATAGGATATAATGGAACTTGTAATAAGGCTGGAGGGATATCCGTCACATTGGTGACGGTGTATCCAATCCGCCAAGCTCGTAATCAGACCATTAGTCTTGTCAGAACTAATTGGTACTCCATATTAGTAACACCAAGTTGGGAAACTTCTCTACTTGCCTCCAATGAAAGGGAAATATATTTGCCAGCAGTGGTTTTCATGGATTCAATTGTTTTCCTAATGTCAGCCCTGTGTTGCAAAGAAAGTGTCCTTTAAACTCTTCTTTGATAATGCCAAAACTTTCTCCGGGTTTGGTTTTATATTTATATTGAAAACAGATTTGAAAGAGGAATCAATAAAGGCGAGCAATGGTATATGCATAGCATTATTCAATTTTAACCCCTTCGCTGCCAGGCCTTTTCCCCCTCCTGTACCGAGCCTTTTTTTGGCTATTTGGGGCAGCTCGAGCTTAGGCCCTCATAACTTTTTGTTCACATAAGCTACCCACGCCAAATTTGCGTCCTTTTTTTCCAACATGCTAGGGATTCTAGAGGTACCCAGACTTTGTGGGTTCCCAAGAAGGAGGCCAAGCAATTAGCCAAAATACAGTGAACATTTCATTTTTTTCAGAAAAATAGGAAAAAGGGGCTGCAGAAGAAGGCTAGTGTTTTTTTCCCCTGAAAATGGCATCAACAAAGGGTTTGCGGTGCTAAAATCACCAGCTTTCAGGAACAGGCAGACTTGAATCAGAAAACCCAATTTTTCAACAAAATATTGGCATTTTACTGGGACATACCCCATTTTTACGATTTTTTGTGCTTTCAGCCTCCTTCCAGTCAGTGACAGAAATGGGCATGAAACCAATGCTGGATCCCGGAAACCGCAACATTTCTGAAAAGTAGACAAAATTCTAAATTCAGCAAGGGGTAATTTGTGTAGATCCTACAAGGGTTTCCTACAGAAAATAACAACTGAAAAAAAGAAATATTGAAATTGAGGTGAACAAATCTGCAATTTTTCCACATGTTTTACTCTGTAACTTTTTCCTACAATGTCAGATTTTTTAAAGCAATATACCGTTACGTCTGCTGGACTCTTCTGGTTGCGGGGATATATAGGGCTTGTAGGTTCATCAAGAACTCTAGGTATCCAGAGCCAATAAATGACCTGCACCCTGCAGTGGGTTTTCATAAATATAAAGAGTAAAAAATAGCTATCAAGAAAACCTTTGTATTTCCAAAATGGGCACAAGATAAGGTGTTGAGGAGCAGTGGTTATTTTCACATCCCTGAATTCCGGGGTGCCCATACTAGCATGTGAATTACAGGGCATTTCTCAAATAGACGTCTTTTTTACACACTCTCTTCTATTTGGAAGGAAACAATTTAGAGAAAGACAAGGGGCAATAACACTTGTTTTGCTACTCTATGTCCCCCCAAGTCTCCCGATAAAAATGATACCTCACTTGTGTGGGTAGGCATAGCGCCCGTGACAGGAAATGCCCCAAAACACAACGTGGACACATCACATTTTTTTAAAGAAAACAGAGGTGTTTTTTGCAAAGTGCCTACCTGTAGATTTTGGCCTCTAGCTCTGCCGGCACCTAGGGAAACCTACCAAACCTGTGCATTTTTGAAAACTAGAGACCTAGGGAAATCCAAGATGGGGTGACTTGTGAGGCTCTGACCAGGTTCTGTTACCCAGAATCCTTTGCAAACCTCAACATTTGGCTAAAAAAACACATTTTCCTTACATTTCGGTGACAGAAAGTTCTGGAATCTGAGAGGAGCCACGAATTTCCTTCCACCCAGCGTTCCCCCAAGTCTCCTGATAAAAATGGTACCTCACTTGTGCGGGTAGGCCTAGCACCCACAAAAGGAAATGGCCCAAAACACAACGTGGACACATCCCATTTTTTTTACAGAAAACAGAGGTGTTTTTTGCAAAGTGCCTACCTGTAGATTTTGGCCCCTAGCTCAGCCGGCACCTAGGGAAACCTACCAAACCTGTGCATTTTGTAAAACTAGAGACCTAGGGGAATCAAAGATGGGGTGACTTGTGGGGCTCTGACCAGGTTCTGTTATCCAGAATCCTTTGCAAACCTCAAAATGTGGCTAAAAAAACTAATTTTCCTCACATTTCGGTGACAGAAAGTTCTGGTATCTGAGAGGAGCCACACATTTTTCACCCAGCGTTCCCCCAAATCTCCCGATAAAAATGGTACCTCACTTGTGTGGGTAGGCCTAGTGCCCACGAAAGGAAATGGCCCAAAACACAACGTGGACACATCCCATTTTTTGACAGAAAACAGAGGTGTTTTTTGCCAAGTGCCTACCTGTAGATTTTGGCCCCTAGCTCAGCCGGCACCTAGGGAAACCTACCAAACCCGTTCATTTTTGAAAACTAAAGACCTAGGGGAATCCAAGACGGGGTGACTTGTGGGGCTCTGACCAGGTTCTGTTACCAAGAATCCTTTGCAAACCTCAAAATGTGGCTAAAAAAACAAATTTTCCTCATATTTCGGTGACAGAAAGTTCTGGAATCTGAGAGGAGCCACAAATTTCCTTCCACCCAGCGTTCCCCTACGTCTCCCGATAAAAATGGTACCTCACTTGTGTGGGTAGGCCTAGCGCCCACGAAAGGAAATGGCCCAAAACACAACATGGACACATCACATTTTTTCACAGAAAACAGTGCCTAGCTGTGAATTTTGGCCTCTAACTCAGCCGCCACCAGGGGAAACCTAGCAAACCAGCACATTTCGGAAAACTAGACACCCAGGGGAATCCAAGATGGGGTGACTTGTGGGGCTCTGACCAGGTTCTGTTACCCAGAATCCTTTGCAAACCTCAACATTTGGCCAAAAAAACACTTTTTCCTCTCATTTCGGTGACAGAAAGTTCTGGAATCTGAGAGGAGCCACAAATGTCCTTCCACCCAGCGTTCCCCCAAGTCTCCCGATAAAAATGGTACCTCACTTGTGTGGGTGAGCCTAGCGCCCACCAAAGGAAAGGGCCCAAAACACAATGTGGACACATCACATTTTTTCACAGAAAACAGAGGTGTTTTTTGCAAAGTGCCTACCTGGCTGGATTTTGGCCTCTAGCTCAGCAGAAATGGCGCAAAATAAATTTGCCCCCCACCTCCCCCCGGGGAGCGACCCCTGGCTACGGGGTCGCTCACCTTGCGTGACGGCGGAAAAAAAAAAAGATCCCCAGTGCCTAGTGGTTTCTCCCCCCCTTGGGGCAGATTCACGTAAAATCAGCCGATTTGCCCCCAAGGGGGGCAGAAATGGTCTAAATACAATTTGCCCCTCCAGGGGAGCGACCTTTGCCTAAGGGGTCGCTCCGCATCTCTAAAAAAACAAACAAAAAAAAAAATTGCCCTGGTGCCTAGAGTTTTCTGCCCCCCCCCCCTGGGGGCAGATCAGCCTAATAACAATAGGCCTATCTGCCCCCAGGGGGGGCAGAAATGGCCTAAAATAAATTTGCCCCCCCAAACCCTCTTGGGGGAGCAACCCTTGCCTACAAGGTCGCTCCCCTTGCGTGACGGCGCAAAAAAAAGATCCCTGGTGCCTAGTGGTTTCTGCCCCCCTTGGGGGCAGATTGACCTAAAATCTGCCAATCTGCCCCCAAAGCGGGCAGAAATGGCCTAAATACAATTTGCCCCTCCAGGGGAGCGATCCTTGCCTAAGGGGTCGCTCCCCATCTCTTAAAAAACAAAAAAACAAAAATTGCCCTGGTGCCTAGAGGTTTCTGCCCCCCCTGGGGGCAGATTGGCCTAATAACAATAGGCCGATCTGCCCCCGGGGGGGCAGAAATGGCCTAAAATAAATTTGCCCCCCACCCCTCCCCGGGGAGCGACCCTTGCCTTCAAGGTCGCTCCCCTTGCGTGACGGCGCAAAAAAAAGATCCCTGGTGCCTTCGGCTGATCTGCCCCCAAAGCGGGCAGAAATGGCCTAAATACAATTTGACCCTTGCCTAAGGGGACGCTCCCCATCTGTAAAACAACAACAATAAAAATCCCCAGTGCCTAGTGGTTTCTGCCCCCCTTGGGGGCAGATCAGCCTAATTAAAATAGGCTGATCTGCCCCCATGGGGGGCAGAAATGGCCTAAAATAAATTTGCCCCCCAGGGGAACGACCCTTGCCTAATGGGTTGCTCCCCTTACGTGAAAAAAAATTAAAAATAAATCCCTGGTGTCTAGTGGTTTCTGCCCCCCCTTGGGGGCAGATTGTCCTCATAAAAATAGGCCAATCTGCCCCCAAGGGGGGCAGAAATGGCCTAAATATAATTTGCCCCCTATAGGAGCGACCCTTGCCTAAGGGGTCGCTCCCCACACCTAAAACAAAAAACAAAAAAACAAAAAAAAAAATTATCACTTGTGCCTAGAGGTTTCTGCCCCCGGGGGGCAGAAAAGGCCTTAAAAAAAAATGCCCCCCCTGGAAGCGACCCTTGCCCAAGGGGTCGTTCCCTTATGACAATTTCATTTTTGTAAAAGACATCCCTGGTGTCTAGTGGGCGTTTTGATAGCCGGATTGCTTTCAAGCATTTCTCTTCCGATTGCGCTGGAAGCTGAGCTTCCAGCGCGATGGGGGAGGCTCTGTGACAAACAGAGTGCGCTCGCGCGCTGATGTCACAGGGGGGGAGGTGGGGGGGAGGGTCGGGGATGGAAGGGGAAGGGCTTCCCCTTCCATCGCTGCCTTTGGGGGGGTGGGGGGAAGCACACAGAGGTAGCGAGAGCGCTCCCTCTGAGCTGTGTACTGAGGACGTAATGGTTACGTCCTCGGCACAGCAGCACTGTGCCGCAAGACGTAACCACTACGTCCTTGGCACAGAACCGGTTAAACAATCTAGGATCATTTTCTTTGTGAAAACAGTTTCCTCCTTGGACCAAATACTACACCACAGGAGCAAAGGGCACACCCACAGCACGTCCTCCAAGAACTGGAGGCCCACCTCTTGATGTACGATCCAGTTAGATACTGAAATAGGTAAACATAACAAACGTTTTAGAAAATGATTTTCCTCTAATTGTAAAGGGGTGCTTTTTGTGTACCCGATACACCAGATCCATACACTACAATAGATAATGCTCTAGCCCTATAGATGTTTATCATAGTAGGAATGGGGTGGCTCCCTAATTTGCTGGCTAATCTGAAAATGACACCAGAGTTCCTTCTTAACTTATCCTTTCCCGAATGAATAGTGTGAGAAAGTAGCCTCTTTCTAGCATGGTTACCCCCCCTTTTGGCCTGTTTGTGAGTGTATATCTGTGTGTTTTTATTGTGTCACTGGGATCCTGCTAGTCAGGACCCCAGTACTCATAGAAAAAATCCTATATGTCAGTGTGTTTTGCCTGTCTCACTGGGATCCTGCTAGCCAGGACCCCAGTGCTCATAGTTTGTGGCCTAATGTGTGTGTTGTCAGTAGTGCTTGGCTGTGTCACTGAGGCTTTGCTAATGAGAGCCTCATTGCTTATGCTCTTTCTGCTATTAAATTTGTCACTGTAGGCTTGTGACTTCATTTACAAATTTCAATAGGCACACTGGACCCCCCTTATAAGTCCCTAGTATATGGTACCTAGGTAACCAGGGCATTGGGGTTTCAGGAGATCCTTATGGGCTGCAGCATTTATTTTGCCACCCATAAGGAGCTCAGACAAACCCTTCCACATGCCTGCCATTGCAGCCTGCGTGAAATACTGCACACACTATTTCATAGCCATTTTCACTGCACTTAAGTTACTTATAAGTCACCTATATTTCTAACCTTTACTTGCTACATTCTATAGCATTTCCTATTGTTTGCACTATCTTCTGCCTAATTACTTACCTTATTTTGGTGTCTAGTGTATATATTGTGTCTAATACTTACCTCCAGAAGGAGTATTGCCTCTAATATATTTTGGTACTGTGTTACCCAAGTAAATTACCTTTATTTTTGGTAACACTGAGTATTGTCTTTACTTGTGTATAAGTACTGTGAAACTATAAGTGGTATTGCATGAGCTTTGCATGTCTCCTAGTTCAGCCTAAGCTGCTCTGCTATAGCTACCTCTATCAGCCTAAGATGCTAGAACACTACTGCTTCACTAATAAGGGATAGCTGGACATGGTATAAGGTGTAAGTACCCAAGGTACCCACTACAAACCAGGCCAGCCTCCTACTAAAATGTTGTTCCTATTGTCCATTGCTCAAGAACAATACACCCATGTAACTAAAAGACTTTACAGTAGTAATCTCCGTGTTATGGATATAAAAACTCCTGCACTTCCTTATCGTTTGGCCACAGGACATAGTTAAAGTTTTAGATTTGTTAATCACCATACGCTTTGGTGTCATAAACTATTCTAGACCGTCCATTACTTTTTGAAGCCCCACTGGAGTCCTAGAAATCAGGACACGTCATCAGCATAGAGTAATGCGGGTACGGGACAACCAGCCACATAGGGGGGTCCGCCTGGATTTCCTGCAGGAACTTATTCACCACATTAATATATAAGGAAAACAGTAACGGGGCCAGCACACAGCCTTGGCGAATACCTCTACCAATATTAAAACGAGGAGTGAACTCTCCTAATTGGCTAAAGCGGACTTTACATGTTAAATCTGCATAAAGGTGGGCAAAGAAATCAATGATGTATCTCGGGGCACCCATATCCAGTAGTGTGGTCCAGAGAAGGGTATGCTGAACTAAGTCAACAGCACTACTAAGATCTGCGAAGCAGAGGTAGGGAGCTCCTTTTTTGGCCTTTGTATACTTTCCTATGATCAGATCTAAGTTAAGACATTGCATCTATAGTACCCAGTGCAGTCCTTAATCCAAACTGGGCATGTGAAAGAATATTAAATCATTGAGTCTTGTCAAGATTATCCTCCTAAAAACTTTCATGGATGAATCCAGCAATGATATTGGGTGGTAGTTTTTAGGATCAGCTTTATCACCTTTCTTAGGTATAATGATGGACGCAGTCCAGGACATCAGGTTTTCCCCAGTCATGGCTATATTAAACAGCCTTCTCAGAATAGGTACCCAAAATCACCTTGATTTAAAAACATCAACCGGTACCCCATCTGGGCCTGGGGCCTTGACCCCGGCACTAACTGATATAGCTGATAAAAACCTCATCTAAGGCAACATGTAAATGTTTGGGATACCCCAACTTTATTTGCCTAGGTATGTCTACTATCCCACTCCTTTTCTTGAAGACCTCTGAGAAGTGGTCCACCCAAGCTGCACAGGATACGCTAGAACCCAGTTCAGGAGGCGCCCACTTTTTACCATTTGGTAAAAAAAGTGGCATTTACTATTTCCTAGAACAATTTGGTATTATTTGTATCCGTTATCAACACCAGAGTTGTCCATGCCTCTTCCCTCAACTCTTTCTTTCTTCTCTCCAGGGCTTCCCAGTATTTTACCCGTAGTGACCTGATTGCTGCTGGGTCTCTGGGAGATATATGAAGGGCTAGTTTAAGATCTCTCCTGGCTTTAGTGCATGCATGATCAAACCACCCTTTATTCTTCTTAGTCTGCCTATGTTGGGGGTAATATGTCAGAAGGCCCTCCTTATGTGTTATGACTTTACTAAAACTACTGAGCAACTGTGAGGGTTCTATTTCCTCTTGTAAGCAGTAATTAATTTCAGACAAACATCCTCGCACAATGTTCTGTAAAAGATCTGCTGGATCCACGTCTTTCCATTTCAGTCTCACCCCATTTGTTCTATGTACCTCTACCTGGTTCGCAATAATATGAAACTCTTCCTAGGGGCCCCAGAATACTGTTGGAAGAATAATCGGATCATGATCATTCATTAATGAACGGGCAATGTAGGGGGTATCGCATACGTTATTGGCAAATTATGACACTTCAATATGGTCAATTACAGATGAGGAGTTAGTGCCTCTGAATGATGGTATTACCGCCCCATTAACACCTGTTTGCATTCCATTAACATCAAATTATATTTTGACAAAATCGTATTGAGCCCCTCTCCATAATCATTATGATAAAAATGGTCATACTCTTCCCCCTCATAACTGGTTAGCCCACATGTTCAGGATTTGGTAGGGGACATGATTGGATGTTAAAGTCACCAATCCATAAAATTTAAAAATTAGACTGAATAGAGCGTAGACATTTGTGTAGGTTCTGATCTAGTGCATGAACTACTCTGCAGCGGGTATAATTGAAAACATTATTATAATAGTTGATTGATATCACATCGATCATACCCGTATATTTCAGCTACAATAATTGAAAATTTGGGGTCTCCCAGGAGGTCTTTTTAACCACTATAGGGAGTTTATTTGAGATAAGCCCTTGAAGCCCACTCTTAGCCTTTCCAGATTGGGAACGAGTAGCTGGCAGGAAGTGTGAAGTAAATCCTTGCATATGGAGTGGGGAAACACACCATGTTTCTTAAATACATACCAGGTCAGGTTTGTTGATGATATTATCCCGCTCCTCTGTATCAAGCTTACTCCATAGGCCTTGGCATTCCATGTAGCAAAGTTATGGCGCTCTTTAATATTTCTAATAAACTCATTATCACCATTCCTTGCTTCTATTTGGCTATTGGTACTTAAAAAATTCCCGATTAATTTTGTATGGGGGGTTAATAGTACCTCCCTCGGAATCCGGCCCTTCTGTCCCCTGGGAATCTGTGGGAACATTACTATGGCCAGTAACCTTTATCTTTACAGTGGAATCCACCATATTGGGCCCCATCTTTGACCTATCCATGTGTCCCCTATACTTTTGTCATCATCGTCTGAAAGTGTACTCAGGGCCTGATATCTATTGCTAAATGGGACTGGGTGGCTATGGTAAAAAATTCTAATTGTCTCAGAATAGTGATATAGGTGGTGGCGCCCTGATTGTGCAGGTTGCAAAAGCCGATAGAATGCACCCAACGGGAGCAATGATGGAATATTAGCAGGTGGAAGGTAGCCCTAAATAAAAAGTACCTCACAAGTCTAGGGCTCCTAAAGTTAATAATTATACAATCTCCTCCACATTCTTTCTCTAAAGGACCCACCCAGTTTACTCTTCGAGTTAGGATGCTCGGGTGGGCAGTATCTGTTGTAAATAAATTGTTTTGGACCAGCCAATGCAATACTTTGTTCTTCAGAGTCTCTTGGGATTCAATCTGACCTGGCTGTAGAGGGGGAACATTGGCCATGATTATTACAGAGGGGCAGCACGCTGGTGGTAAATTAATAGTTGGAGGAGCCTCCCTCCCTTTGCAATGGGGCTGGTGCAGTGCACATTAGGTTCAAAATGTTGCCTGTCTGTGGCATACTAAGTGCAACAGAATTTGTTATGGGTCTTGAGCCGGCCGGTGGCATGCCATGCAGTTTCTTTCTAATAATTGTACACTGTCCACTAGGTTGGTCTTCGCCATAGGCCACCCTTAGCTCATCTACGGTATTATGCCTCCCCCTAGGACTCGTGGCTAAACCATCTTCAGCTTTAGGCTCTATGCCCTGCAATATAATTATGGTACCTGGCTCATTTTGTGCAAAATTCTGTGCAACAGTTGATAGGGGGATTGGAGCCGCATAGGGCATAGAAAGTTTCTGACACATAGCCATTATTTTCCCCACCTCCCCTTTGATTTTATCCAATTTGTATCTGAGTGGCTTAAGCAGATCATTAAAGGCAGATATACGGTTATTCCAATAAATGGGTTCAGGATTAGCTGGCATTATAGGGCCCAGTTTGCTATCAGCCCCCTTTATGCATTGTTTTCTCCTTTTAACGGCGGGTGAGTCATTAACTGTTATAAGGGTAACAATAACTGTGTTTTACACCCTGTATGGTCAACACCATTCATTATGTCCTCCAATTCTAATGTATGATTAGGATCAGTTACTAGGTCTAATGGTCTTGGGGGGGTCCCTCTGTACCTTCATTCTGCCCAGCTACCCCCAGGGATAGACGTCTTTTGGCAAGGTCACTTTCCTTGGAAATAATTCCCACCGCCCGTAGGTTTAGTATCTGCCTTCTGGACTACAGTTTTCCATTTGCCCATAGTTTTGAAATATATGTTAACACTCACTTCAATAAATCAGTTTACAGCTGAAAGGGGCGGGCATCAAATAGGGAAACAATGATAGCACACTTGAAAGTCTCCTATATTTGCCTGGCAGCCTATGATCATTCACCATTTTATAAACAGCCTAATCAAACATTAATCGATCCTAAGGCCAAAAGAGTAGGCCCAGCCCAGCCTTGTTCGGCAGCGGATGGGCACGGATGGGCCCGCTCTTGACCCATTCTTCACCCGGGCATGCCCCCGGGTGAGTCCTGCGAGCGTTCCACACAGTGGAAAGCACATGTCAAGTTTATGCACCTTTGGGTGCTGCAGAGCATCGTAGGCGGCCTCCTCACGCCGGTGTGCCTGGGAGGTGTGGTCTGTTTTAGCCCTTCACCCCCTGTGGCCAAGAGCAGAGTGTTGCGCACAGTGGAAAGGGTGTCAAGTTTATATGCCTTGAGGCACTGTAGAGCGTCATAGGCGGCCTCCTCCTGCCAGTGTGCCTGGGAGGTGTGGTCCGTTTCAGCCCTTCGTCCCCTGTCTCTTCCCTGACCAGGTGGCTCTGGAGGGGATCAATGCCAATTTCCTGGTCTTCAGACTGCAGAGGATGGCTGGTTTCAGACACAGAATAGTACATGGCAGCAAACTGCCTTTTGTCTTGTAGGCACCTTCTTTGGAAATCTGTCTTCTAGAAGTCAGGTAATCAAGACATGGGCGCTCAAATATATCTTAGTTGAATCTCCAAAAACAGCTCAAACCTGGAGCCTGTATCTTTAAGATGCCCCTGGCCTCCTTGCCCATGCCACTCCTGGCCTCTAGGGTGCCCCCGGGCCCTCTGGGTGACTTGACCCCAGTAGACAATATGCAATCAGTTTGGCCTATGGGGATTACCAGCCTCGTGAGCACCTTGGATTATTCAAAAGTACATGTCATGTGTGGCCAATTAGACAATCTGGTGGATGTCCACATGGAAATAAATGCAGATTTTGGTTGTTATTCAAAGTGGATAACAAACAGTTTTAAAAAATCGAATGCTTCTGTGGTATGTAGGAAGGAAGGCTGGTAAGAGAGATAGAGCAAACATAGCCATTAAATTAAGGCTGATGTATTGGAATATTAGGGGTTTCAATGCATACGTTACATGCAGGAAAGTAGCAGTGCACCTATACAGATACAAGGTGCAGATAGCATACCTAAAAGAGACACACATGACTAAACATCAAAATACACAAAAGAAGAAAGGAGGTTATATCAGGCAGCTGACACCTGACTCTTATATGTAGTACAAAAAAGACTATTTTTTGTCAAGGAAGCAATGCATTTTCTTAAAGATAAGCCAGATAGTTTCATGATGTAAAACATAGGTCATTAGCTCAAGGGGATGTGGCTACGTCCTATGCAATTAGTTCGAAATCCTGGATAGGTACAACACACAAGTTCATCAAATAAACCTAGGCTTAACCCGCCGTAAGTATGAAAACAGTAGGCAAGCTTCACTTAAGGAAAAGTGTGTAAAGTACTTAGCAACACCAAAACAATTAAAAAGTCAATAAACAGCACAATAACATCCCACAACCAATTCCTAAAAATAGAGGAAAATGTCATTTGGAAAATGACAAAAAATGATTGCAATTCGACAAGGGAAACTGGAGATAAGGATTTTGAACGTTTTAGAGAAAAAGCACAAAGAAAACATAAAGACAGAACTTTATAACAACGGAATCCCAAAGGTAACTGGGGACCTGGGGAAATAATTGTATTTTTACGCACAGTGGAGATAATCTATACAGTAGCGAAGTACTCAATGGTAATTTAATAGAGTAAACAGAATATGCATAACAAAATAGTTTAAATACCCGTTGCAGCACAGTAAAACTGTGTGGGTGCATACAAAACATGATCGGTGCTCTCGTGTAGTGATACACTCAAGTGAGAAATCATGATCAATGTGTGTTGTTTTGATCCCATTGTGGGTAGGGGACCATCATCAATACTAACGAAATGAGTATGTCTGAGAAAAAGCTGAAATAGTGATAAAAACAATGTAAAAGGATAAATAAATCAACTTGCATGGCAAATTGTTATATGTGTTCTATAAAAAGGAAATAAAACCATGCAATTACAGAATTGAGAGTACGCCAACTGCACTGAAAAACAGAAAGAAGAAAAAAATGAGTAACGAGGGTGAATGACAGTAAGAGACAGGCAAACATTGAGTACCAACAGACAAAGATACCTTCCTAATAAAGGCACCAGGGATACCCAGAAAAATGGTTTATGAAGGTGAGCTGTAGGGAGCTTAGGGAATCGTCAGAAATAGGGATAAGTACAGTCAAATGATTACATTCAGGTATGAAAGAATAGGACCACAAGCAAATTGGTGACCTGTCTGTATTTTGGTATTGAGAGAAGGCATGCATATAGTTGGATGACTTTACCTCCGACTGCCTGTACCCCGTCAAACCATTGGAAGAGTATGCTGGCAACAGAGCTGGACAAACTGCAGTCAACATATGTCAAACATTGGGTTATTGGCTGACTGGGGTGTAAGCCCTGGTCAAACAGAAACCACAATCCTAGTCAAGGTAAGGTATAAGCATCCTAAATTAACATGTGCTCGCCCTCTGGTGGCTTGGCACAGAGTAGTCAGTCTTAAGTTACAGGCAATGTGTAAAGTATTTGTGCAACACTTCAAACAGTAAAAAAGTGAAAACACTACACAAAAACATTCCACACCAGAATAGAAAAAATGGACCTGAATTTCATAAATAAAACAAGACCAAAACAACAAATATCCAATATTGCAGAAATGGAGGTATTGAATTTCAAAGTTTAAAGTAAAAATTGCACCAAGGAGTGCTATTGGGGATATCTGATCACAGTGAACTGGGACAAAGTCATAAGTTCAGTGGAGCACAAGCTGCCTATAGGGATCCAATTAAACATGCTGAACCAAAGAACCTTAAGTCCTATTTATGGAGCATTGTGTGGATCCATGTCAAATATGTGTCGCACAACCAAGGTGATGTGTCATTTCTGAGATGAGGGTTTGGTGCAAGATATTTTTGTGTCAATGTAGAGGATACTGTCAATGGGGTTTGCAATGTGAAGGCTAGTGTCAAGGATGCTTTGTGCAGAATAGACAATGTGGCTCGCATTATGACCCTGGAGGTGAGTGATAAAGTGGCGGTAATACCGCAACAGGCTGGCGGTAACTACTGCCAAATTAGTACCATGGCGGTGATAACTTCCAATGACAGCCAATGTACCACACCAAACGCCAGGGCGGAAACAACACTCACCACGGCGGTAGGTGTCAACAGCCAGAATAAAAAGTACTGCCCACCATATTAAGACACTACAATCTGCCACATTTTCCGGGACAGTATCAACGCCATCAAACGTCTGGTGGAAACACATCACAGAAGAGAAAAGACTCGCCATCAGAGACACAGGGAAGAACAACGCCACCATGGAACCCAAACTGCACGTTTTTCCGATGATCTTCTACGTTATGCTCCACCTGGAACACCAACGCCGACGAATACAACAACGGTGAGTACAGCCGCCTACCACACAAGGGAGGGAGGGAGAAAAATAAGAGTGACACACATGCACGACACACACCCAATACACACACACCATACACACAACCAGCTGCACACGGAAAACAATTTGGACCCGAAATGTGGCAGAATAATGCAAGGACAACAGGAATGCACCAGTGTGGATGTATTGATATCAACAGCTAATAAATAATCGAATTGTCTGTGAAACAGATATATACAAATGTACACAAAGGGACACTGCCCAGTCCAATGTTCAAAGAGCCCATATGGCCACAGAGCACAGCCCAAGGACCAACTTGAATCCTGGCTTCATCCGGATAGAACTCTGCAGGGGCATCACTTTGCAAGTGGGCAGGCACCTCAGGAGGATGGGGGCACCTCAGCCGAAGTTGGGAACAATCCCACTGGATCTGGAGAGGGCTCCGTGCCCATTTCTTTGTCCTGAGGAGTGCAAGGCCACAGTCTCCCTTCAAGTGGGGGACTTGCTCACTGCTTCTGGAGGGGGCTCCTTGCCCATTTCTCCATCCTGGGGAGTGCAAGGCCACAGTCTCTCAGGTGAGTGACTTGCCCAATGCTTCTGGATGGGGCTCCATGCCTATTTCCCTGTCCTGGGGAGTGCAAGGCTACAGTCTCTCAGGTGGGAGACTTGCCCACTGCTGCTGGAAGGGGCTCTATGCCCATTTCTCTGTCCTGGGGAGTGCAAGGCCACAGTCTCTTAGGTGGGTGACTTGCCCATTTGTTCTGGAGGGGGATCCATGACAATTTCTCTGTCCTTGGGAGTGCAAGGCCACTGTCTATCAAGTGGGTGACTTGCCCACTGGTTCTGGAGGGGGCTCCATGCCCATTTCTCTGTCCTGGGGAGTGCATGGCCACAGTCTCTGGAGTGGGTGACTTGTCCACTGGTTCTGGAGGGGGCTCTATGCCCATTTCTCTGTTCTGGGGAGTGCAAGGCCACAGTATCTCAGGTGGGTGACTTGCCTACTTTGTTCTGGAGGGGGCTCCTCGTACAGCAGCCCCTGGAGGGTGGCCTACATGGCTTCAGCTGATGATGATGGCTGCATGTTGGTGGCAGATGGAAGTGCCTCCTGGGCAGCCTCTGCAGGTGGTGATGGCTGCACATTTGTGGCAGAGGGAGGTGCCTCCTGGACAACCTCTGCATGTGGTGATGGCTGCACTGTGGTGGCAGATGAAGGTGTCTCCTGGGCAGCCTCTGCAGGTGGTGATGGCTGCACGTTTGTGGCAGATGGAGGTACCTCTCGGACAGCCTCTGCAGGTGGTGATGGCTGCACTTCCTCAGCTGGAGGTGGGGGATCGTTCCCCTTCTTGGCTGGTGGAGTGGGATCCTTCACTGACTTTCCAACATGTTAGAAATAGGGTCTTTGGTTGGCAGTCAGGTTACCCCCTGTCGAAGCAAGGACCCTCACTCTAGTCAGGGTAAGTCACACACACTCCAAATTATCCTGTGCCCACCCTCTGGTGGCTTGGCACTGAGCAGTCAGGCTTAACTTAGAAGGCAATGTGTAAAGTATTTGTGCAATAAATCATACAATAACACAATACAGTACCACAAAAATACATCACACAGTGTTTAGAAAAATATATAATATTTATCTGGATATTTGCAGGTCAAAACGATAAAAGATGCAATAAGAAATTGTAAAGATATCACTGGAAAGTGATATAAAGGCCCTCATTACGACCCTGGCGGTTTGTAACCGCCAGGGCCGCTGGACGCGGAGGCACCGCCGACAGGCCGGCGGTGCCCCGTGGGGCATTCTGACCGCGGCGGCTTAGCCGCGGTCAGAGAAGGGAAACCGGCGGTCTTCCGCCGGTTTCCCGCTGCCCCCAAGGAATCCTCCAAGCCGGCGCAGCTTGCTGCGCCGGCTTGGGGATTCCGACTCCCCCTCCCGCCATCCAGTTCCTGGCGGTTCTCCCGCCGGGAACCGGATGGCGGGAGGGGGAGTCGCGGGGCCCCTGGGGGCCCCTGCAGTGCCCATGCCAATGGCATGGGCACTGCAGGGGCCCCCGTAAGAGGGCCCCAAAATTTATTTCACTGTCTGCCTTGCAGACAGTGAAATACGCGACGGGTGCAACAGCACCCGTCGCACCTTCCCACTCCGCCGGCTCTATTACGAGCCGGCATCCTCGTGGGAAGGGAGTTTTTCCCTGGGCTGGCGGGCGGTCTTTTGGAGACCGCCCGCCAGCCCAGGGAAAAACTTATAATACCCTCCGCGGTCTTCTGACCGCGGAGCGGTATTACGGAGGGCGGAATTCTGGCGGTCGGCCTCCGCCGCCCGCCGGAGTCATAATGAGGGCCAAAGTGTCTTAAGTCTTTAAAAAACAAACAAAGGCGGTCATTACAACATTGGCGGTAAAAGCCGCTTACCGCCGTGCAGAAGACTGCCAACACACCGCCGCGGGCGCGGAATTCCGCCACAGCTATCATGACCCACATTTCGGAATCCGCCAAAATTCAGACACCCACACAACTCCGCTACACCAAAGGTCAGTGATAAACTGGCGAAAACAAAACCTCCACCGTCACACCAACAGAAATACGCCCACACTATCACGACACACGAATCCATGCGGCGGTCTTTCAACCACGGTATTCCATTGGTGGTACACACCGCAGCGCTCAAAATACACACACTCTTACAAAACACAGCCACGTTGGACAATTCCAAATACACACACCTGATACACATACACACACCACTCTCACACACCCATTACAATATAAAACACACACCCACATCACCCACAAACCCCCACGACAAAAAATTCTGAAAGAAGGCCAGAGAGAGATAGCACCAGCAAGAACAACACAGGCACACAACACCATCACCCACAGAACTTCCAGGCACCTCACACAACACACCACTACATATCAGCACACTTAACACCACACACTCCACCCCACACATCACCTACACCACCCCATGGCACGGCAAAGACACCCCAGGTTCTCGGAGGAGGAGCTCAGGGTCATGGTGGAGGAAATCGTCCGGGTAGAGCCACAGCTATTCAGAGCACAGGTGCAGCACACCTCAATTGCAAGGAAGATGGAGCTATGGTGAAGAATAGTGGACGCAGTGGGACAGCACCCAAGAAATCGGGAGGACATCAGAGAGAGGTGGAAAGGCCTATGGGGGAAGGTGTGTTCCGTGGTCTCAAGACACCACCTGGCGGTTCAGAGCACTGGCGGTGGACCCCCACCTCCTCCCCCACAACTAACAACATGGGAGGAGCAGGTCTTTGGCGATTCTGCATCCTGAGGGCCTCGCAGGAGTAGCTGGAGGAATGGACTCTGGTAAGACAAATCTTAATTATTACATCCCCCACCCTACCTGCATGCCATCACATACCCCCACCCTCACCATCACCCCCAGCACCCCAACTCCTCACATATGCCCCAACATCACCATCCCAACACCAAGCCCTGCATGCAACAACAAAGCATGGACACCCATCACTAAAGCATGGCCACTGCACATACCCATACAACCACCTAAACCATCCTCACACAAGGTCCCACACAGGAATGCAAGCACTGGGGTATACAGTCACCCACCCATTGCACACCTTGACACACACAGATATAATAACCATACTTTTATACCCCTGCAGGACCCCTACCCAATGTCACCGGACAGGAGGGTCCACACATGTCCACACCACCAACAGAAGAGGCCCACAGTGATGACAGCAGCTCTGTCCAACTGGATCTAGATGACCAGCCCGGCCAATCGGGGACCTCGGGACAGTCGGTTACCCTCAAACAGTCACAGGCCACCACAGACCTTCCCCCCTCTGGAAACACCAGCACAGCACCCACCCAGTGGGCCCATACCTCCGTCCCCAGAACACGTCAATCAGCAGTGTGTCCACCACTACAGGGAACCCAGGATAACCCACCACCCCAACAACATCAAGGACCTGGGGGCAGTGCTAGTGGGCACACGGTCCATGGGACGGAGGCCCAGGAAAACAGGGGAACTGGGAGGGCTGCAGTGCGACAGGGGGCGGACAGGCCAAGGGAACCCACTCTCCACGAGGCCCTCTCTTCCATCATGGGAGCATACCACCATTCCCAGGAGACTATGGCAACGGTACTGGCCAAGTTTCAGGAGACCCAGCGGCTGCAGGAGGAACAATATATGGGTTTCAGGGAGGAACTCAGAACCATCAGCTCCACCCTGGGCACTATCGTAGGGGTGCTGAAGGAAGTACTCAACACCAGGAGGGACACTGTGGCACTACAAGGGGCCCCTGACACTAGCATGGAAGATGAACTGCCCACCACCTCTGCCTATGCTAGTGGACAGGACGCCCTGCCACAGGACCACCACACCAGCACCCCACCCCCTGCAGAGGGAGAACCTCCCCGCAAACGGTCCCTGGGATCCAGGACAATGACAGAGCACGATGCCAAGACCCCCGCCAAGAAATGAGACCACCCTGATTGTCATCCTACTGTCCCACTTTGTCACCCTGTCCATACTTTAACTGCCCCAGCTCCACTTCCTATGCCGATTTGGCCAATGCACCTGTGAGACTAATAGACTGGACTCTGCCATGGACATTCCTTCGCCATCACCCCTCACCATTTCACTACCCCCTCCAATATTGAGCACTTAAATAAATACACTTAAAGCACAAAACAATCTGGAGTCTGTCTGTGATTTTGAAATAGTGTATTAGCAATTACAGTGACAAAATGCTCTTTCAATTGTAATGTCAACATTCCTAAGTCACACAGCTCTAGTCCATGAGGAATCTTAGCAGATGTCACACATTGGGACCCACATCTGTGAACTCGTAAGGGAAAGTGACAACTCAGTGACCATACACTGGGTGAAAACGACACACAGTAGAGAGGTAGTAGTGTTAAAGTACATGTAGTAGGCAGGTCTGTACTCTTACCTGTGTCTCATTGGAAATATTGCTGGATCACTGAGTCCCTGTTGTTCAAGTCTTCTTCCTCTGCTTCCTTGGCTTCACTGTCCACAGGCTCCACAGCTGCAACAACACCGCCATCTGGACCATCCTCCTGCAGAAAAGGCACCTGTCTTCGCAGAGCCAAGTTATGAAGCATACAGCAGGCCACGATGATCTGGCACACCTTCTTTGGTGAGTAGAATAGGGATCCACCTGTCATATGGAGGCACCTGAACCTGGCCTTCAGGAGGCCAAAGGTCCGCTCGATCACCCTCCTAGTTCACCCATGGGCCTCATTGTAGTGTTCCTCTGCCCTTGTCCCGGGATTCCTCACTGGGGTCAGTAGCCATGACAGGTTGGGGTAACCAGAGTCACCTGCAAATGGTGAGGGACAACTGTTAGACACGCACTAACCTGGAGGGATATCGCCAGACCCAGACAACCATTCCCACTGACTTGCCTCCAAGTGCTCACCTAATAGCCACACACGGTGCCTCCGGAGTTGACCCATCACATAAAGTATGCTGTTATTCCGCAGGATGTAGGCGTCATGCACTGAGCCAGGGAACTTGGCATTCACATGGGAGATGTACTGGTCTGCCAAACATACCATCGGTACATTCATAGAATGATAACTCTTCCGGTTTCTGTACACCTGTTCACTCCTGGTGGGGGGGGACCAAAGCCACATGGGTCCCATCAATGGCACCTATGATGTTGGGGATGTGTCCCAGGGCATAGAAATCCCCTTTCACTGTACGCAAATCCTCCACCTGAGGGAAAACAATGTTGCTCTGCGTGTGTTTCAGAAAGGCAGACAACTCTCTGGACAATAAGTTGGAAAACATAGGCTGGGACATCCCTGATGCTATGGCCACTGTTGTTTGAAAAGACCCACTTGCAAGGAAATGGAGCACTGACAGCACCTGCACTTGAGGGGGGATTCCTGTGGGATGGCGGATTGCTGACATCAGGTCTAGCTCCAACTGGGTACACAGTTCCTGGATTGTGGCACGGTCAAGCCTGTATGTGATAATCAAATGTCGCTCCTCCATTGTCGACAGGTCCACCAACGGTCGGTACACCGGAGAATGCCGCCATCTCCTCACATGTCACAGCGGACGGTGCCTATGAAGGACAACAGCGAGCACAGAGTCAAACAACTCAGAGGTACGTACCCACAGTTTACCCAGAACACCAATCATACACAAAAGGTGGCCTGTATGTGTGTTGAGTCTAGGCCTAGGTATGTGTGACGTAGTTTGAAAGGAAGCCATGTGGGGCCCTGAAATGGCGGCTGCCTGACCTGTAAAGTGGGACAATGGAATGTGAGGTGACTGTGCTGGCGTTGTACACCGCCGCAGTAGGCAGTCGAAGACCGCGGCGCAATGCTGCATTGGTTAACATTGGACCCTATGGGTCCCAGGAGACAATGACGATGTACGCCGGCGGTGACTGTACGCCTCGGACTTGACCGCCATTTTCTATCTGTTCAATCACTCGATACCTGATCTTCGACAGGAGAGGACCTACACTGCAAGTGCTGCTGTGACCTCGGTCTGGAATAGACAATGGCTCGAGTGTCTGGGGAAAGGGCCTTTCCTTCACATCGGAGGAGTTGGAGAAGCTTGTGGATGGGGTCCTCTCTACTCTACGGTCCTCCAGACAAACAGGTAAGTACACAGGGAGCATGTTGTATTGGCTATGCCTGTGTGGAGAGGGCTGGATGTAAGAAGGAAGGGGGGAGAGTGCTGCGTGCATGAAAGACGGTGAATGCATGTGCCACATGGCAAGGGTAGGATGGGGCCAATCACTTTGACGGTGCAGTTGGTAATAAATTCACTTTTTCCCCTGTACATTTCATGTAGGTCAGCGCCCACCAGAAAAAAAGATATTTGGAGTGCCATTGCCAAGGACGTCCAGACCCTGGGGGTCTACCACAGACGGAACACCCACTGCCAGAAAAGATGGGAGGACATTCGCCGCTGGAGCAAGAAGATGGCGAAGGCTCAGCTGGGTATGGCCTCCCAACGTGGGAGGGGTGGCCGTCGCACCATGACCCCCCTGATGTTCAGGATACTGGCGGTGGCCTACCTGGAGTTGGATGGGCGGTTGAGGGCATCACAGCAGCCACAAGGGGGTGAGTACACTCTCATTCTGCTGACTTTGCGCGCAGTAGAGGGGTCTGGGTGGGGTAGGTGGGCTGTGGGTTTCCCTAGGCCAGGGCGAGTTCCGTAGGCAAGGCCGCTCCGTAAGGCAGGCCATGTGGCACCCCGGCCCACCTCTGTAGAGTGCCAAGTACACCTAGTCATGCACCTGTGTCATCTATGTGTGCAGATGTCGTCCATAGCCTTGTAGGCCATTTCCCAGGAATTGAACAGTGGAGCCCAAGAGTGCAGCGTAGTGCAGGGGGCTTCTGTGTCTGTCGTGTCCACCAACGGTAGCGGTAATGCATGCACTCAACATGTCTTTCTTCTGTCTTCCCCCACTTTTTGTGGTCTCCCTGTTCTTGTGTGCATTAGCATCATCAGGCGGAGGAGCAGTGTCACCGGAGCACGAGGGAGCTGCATCCCACATGGCCCTGGAGGGCAACACTACGGAGTCTGAATTCACAGGTGGGACCGAGGGCGAGGGGAACTCCACGGCGGGGACAGGAGCTGACACCAGCGACACGGACTCGTCCTCTGATGGGAGCTCCCTTGTGGTGGCAGCAACATCTGTGCCCCCGTATCTACAGGTACAGCAGCCCCTCAACCTTTGCCCAGTGCCCGCTCACCCAGGAGGGTGGGCATCACCTTCGCCCCAGGCACCTCATGTCCTGCCCCAGTCACCCCTGCTGCCCTCAGTGAGGAGGCCATTGACCTCCTCAGGTCCCTCACTGTTGGGCAGTCTACCATTTTGAATGCCATCCAGGGTGTAGAGAGGCAGTTGCAACAAACCACTGCATTTCTGGAGGGCATTCATTCTGGTCAGGCGGCCCTTCAGCGAGCTTTTCAGACTCTGGCCTCAGCACTGATGGCAGCCATTGTCCCAGTCTCTAGCCTCCCCCTCCAACTTCCTCCACCCCAACCCAATCCCCTGTACCTCAGCCTATCCCAAGCACACCTACAGACCAACATGCACACACCTCAACACCCAAGGGAAGCTCAGACAAGCACCACACATCCCACAGGCACTCACGCAAGCATCACACACACGCAGACACATCCACTGCCTCCACTGTGTCCCCCTCCTCCTCGTCTCCATCCTCCCTCCCAGTCTTGTCTAAACTCACACCTGCATGCACTACCGCTACAGCCACTACGTCCCTCTCCAGCACACCCACCACCACACCCCCCTCACGTGCAGTCACCACCCCCACTACCATTCACACGACCCCTGTGTCCTCTCCCCGTGTGTCTGTGACACCCCCTCCCAAGATACACAAACGCAGGCACACACACACCCAACAGTCATCCACCTCATGACAGCCTCCAGCGCATGCACCTTCACCCAAAGTCACCAAACGTACACCTCTTACAACCACCACCTCCACTCCCAAAGCCCCTCCAGCTACCCGTCCCAGTGTGTCCAAAAAACATTTCTTGTCCAACCTTGACCTCTTTCCCACATCTCCCCCACCCCGTCCGTCTCATAATCCCGACCTAGCACCTCAGCCACAACATCTCCAGGACCAGTGGTGCCTGTAGTCACCAGAATCTGGAGTGCACCGGCCACCAGGGCAGCCAGTGTGGCACGGAGCCAAAGCACAGACAGTCCCCCACCTGTGAAGCATCAGAAGTTGGCCAGTGCCCGGCGGGAGAGGGGGAAGACTCAAGCCACCAAAGCCGCTCCCAGGGGTCCCGCTGGGAGTGTGGAGTCAGCTGTGACACCTTCCAAGGTGGGGAAGGGCCACAAGAAACCCGGCAAGTCTGGGAAGATCAGCACGGCAGAGAAGACCGCCATCATCCCCGATGCCCAGGAGGCCACCGCCAGCACCAGCCCAGCTGCCCAGGAGGCCACCGCCAGCAAAAGCCCCGCTGGGCCATGAAGGACCGCCAGCAAAAGCCCCGCTGGGCTATGAAGGACCGCCAGCAAAAGCCCCGCTGGGCCATGAAGGACCGCCAGCAGCTGAGACCCTGCAATGGAGACTGCCATCTCAAGCACCGCTGCACAGGGCATCGCCATCTCAAGCACCGCTGAACAGGGCACCGCTGTCTCAAGCACCGCTGCACAGGGCACCGCCATCTCAAGCACCGCTGAACAGGGCACCGTCGTCTGAAGCATCGCTGCACAGGGCACCGCCTTCTCAAGCACCGCTGAACAGGGCACCGCCGTCTCAAGCACCGCTAGCCCATGAGCGGCAGGGGTACTGACGCAACTGAGTCCATCACGGGGTGAATGATGCACTCTGGGCACCATGCCCCCTCCAGAACCAGTGGAGACTGTCATCCATTATCCTCTGTCCTTAGCAGGATGAAGCACTCTGGGTACCATGCCCCCTCCAGAACCAGTGGAGAAATCCATCTACTACCTCTGTCCTTAGCAGGATGAAGCACTCTGGGCACCATGCCCCCTCCAGAACCAGTGGAGACTGTCATCCACTTGTGAGACTGTGGCTTTGCACTCCCCAGGATTGAACAGGGGACAACCCACCCACTGTAGAGACTTGAGAGACTGTGGCTTTGCACTCCCCAGGATTGAACAGTGGGCAACCCACCCACTGTAGAGACTTGAGAGACTGTGGCTTTGTACTCCCCAGGATTGAACAGTGGGCAACCCATCCACTGTAGAGACTTGAGAGACTGCGGCTTTGCACTCCCCAAGATTGGACAGTGGGCAACCCACCCACTGTAGAGACTTGTGAGACTGTGGCGTTGCACACCCCAGGATGGAATAGTGGGCAAACCACCCACTGTAGAGACTTGAGAGACTGTGGCTTTGCACTCCCCAGGATTGAACAGTGGGCAACCCACCCACTTGTGAGATTTGAGAGACTGTGGCTTTTCACTGCCCAGGATGGAACAGTGGGCATGTGGCTCCCTCGTGGATTTTGCGTTGTGCACTCAAGCGGCTGAGGTGCCCCCCCTTTTCCTCCCCCTGAGGTGCCTGTTTAGTTGCTCTCTGATGCCCCTGCAGTGTTCTCTCCGTCATTGTCGGGGATCTTGTGTGGGCCTCACCCATACCGTGTGGTCCCAGTGTTCCACAGACTTTCTTAGTGCACTACCTGGACTACTATGCTTGGTATATATTTTGTACATGGTGTATACATATATTTCGGCCTACTTGCTTTTAATATATTACAATGGTTACACACATTTTGTATTGTCTTTGCATTCTTCCGGGGGGTTTGGGGGGTGTAACTGTGATGTATTGATATTCATTAGTGTGTGTGTTGTAGTGGGTGGGGGTGTTGCGTGTGTGTGTCCATGTTTTTTGCCTCCCCTGTGTCGTAGGTGCAGTACTCACTGTGGTCTTCGCTGCCGGCGTTCGTGCTCCTGGTAGAGGAGGAGATGACTATTGCAGGGAGAATTTGGAGTTCCGGCTCCATGGCGTCCTCGTTCCTTGTGGGGTGTGTAGAGGTGAGAAGTTTCCCTTCGGGATTCCTGTTTCCGCTGTGTTTTTATCCGCGGTTAATCCGCCCCGGAAAAGGTGGCGGATTGGCCTGTCATAATAGTGTGGGAGGTACATTGTCTCCCGCCTGTCTGTTGGCGATGACCGCCAAGCTGTTTGTTTGTACCGCCGTGGCGGTCGGAGTGTTAAAGTGGCTGTCTTTGTTGGCGGTTTCCGCCACAGTCGTAATTGCAAATTTTTTACCACTGGCCTGTTGGCGGTATTACCGCCGCTTTAACACTGACCGCCAGGGTTGTAATAACCACCAAAGTCTCTTTCAAGCACAAAGTACCTGGTTGGGGTGAAAAATCCCCACAAAGGACCGCAGAGGAGGAGATGCGTGGAAAATGGTGTGTGCGTCGATTTCGCCCCTTCACACACGGACTTGCATCGTTATTTTTCATGCGGAGAAGACGGGTCTCCTCTTTGGGTCGCGGGGTTTTCACACGCCCCGGGGTCTCTGCGTGGAATCCTGGGCTTGTTGACCAGCTGTGCGTCGTTCCAGTGGGCGATGCATAGAAATTTCTCCCTCACAGCAGGCGCTGCGTCGATTTCCCCTCTGGAAGTCAGGCGACGTTGTCCAGGCGGGCCGTGCGTCGAAGTTCCGGTCGCACCGCAGGCGCTGCGTCGATCTTTCCCTCGCAAAGTTGAGTGGCATTGTTCCGGTACGGCGAGCGGTGAATTTGTCACCGCAAAACAAGCTGTGTGTCGAATTTTTCGCCGCACAAGGAGTCCAGTTGCAAGAGAGAAGTCTTTTTGGTCCTCAGACTTCAGGGAACAGGAGGCAAGCTCTATCCAAGCCCGTGGAGAGCACTTCTGCAGCAAAGCAAGAGAGCAGCAAGACAGCAGGGCAACCGCAAGGCAGCAGTCCTCTGTAGAAAGCAGTCAGGTGAGTCCTTTAGGCAGCCTGGCAGTTCTTCTTGTCAGGGTGCAGGTTCTGGTTTCTTCTCCAGGAAGTGTCTGAGGTGGTAGGGCAGAGGCCCTGTTTTATACCCAAATGTGCCTTTGAAGTGGGGGAGACTTCAAAGAGTGGCTTAGAAGTGCACCAGGTCCCCTTTCAGTTCAATCCTGTCTGCCAGGGTCCCAGTAGGGGGTGTGGCAGTCCTTTGTGTGAGGGCAGGCCCTCCATCCTCCCAGCCCAGGAAGACCCGTTCAAAATGCAGATGTACACAAGTGAGGCTGGGTAACCTGTGTTTGGGGTGTGTCTGAGTGAATGCACAAGGAGCTGTCAACTAAACCCAGCCACACGTGGATTGTAAGGCACAGAAAGATTTAAGTGCAGAGAAATGCTCACTTTCTAAAAGTAGCATTTCTAAAATAGTAATATTAAATCCAACTTCACCAGTCAGCAGGATATTGTATTACCATTCTGGCCATACTAAATATGACCTTCCTACTCCTTTCAGATCAGCAGCTGCCACTTGGCAGCCCCAATGTTACCCTATGAAGGTAGCAGGCCTCACAGTAGTGTAAAAACGAATTTAGGAGTTTTACACTACCAGGACATGTAAACTACACAGGTACATGTCCTGCCTTTTACCCACACAGTACCCTGCTCTAGGGGTTACCTAGGGCACACATTAGAGGTGGCTTATATGTAGAGAAAGGGGAGTTTTAGGCTTAGCAAGTACTTTTAAATGCCAAGTCGAGGTGACAGTGAAACTGCACACACAGGCCTTGCAATGGCAGGCCTGAGACAAGGTAAATGGGCTACTAAAGTGGGTGGCACAACCAGTGCTGCAGGCCCACTAGTATCATTTAATCTACAGGCCCAGGACACATATAGTGCACTCTACGAGGGACTTACAAGTAAATCAAATAGTCCAATTTGGTGTGATCCAAGGTTACCATGTTTAAAGGGAGAGAGCATATGCAGTTTAGCACTGGTTAGCTGTGGTAAAGTGTGCAGAGTCTAAAAGCCAGCAAAACCAGTGTCCAAAAAGTGGAGGGAGGCAGGCAAAAAGTTAGGGGTGACCATCCTAAGGCTGCCAGGTCTAACACAACACAACTAGGAGGTACCACCACTGTCCGCGTGGACTATTTGGCTGAAGTGCTGGGCTGGGTCATTGGGACCCTGCTCTTATGGGCAGAACAGGGGGGAGGGGAAGGGAAGAGGTCAAGGTGGGCAAGGAAAAGCTTCTTAGGGATGGAGGGGCGGAAGGAGGGAAGAGGGAGGAGGGATGAGATTGGAGGTTGAGGGAGTGGTTGTAGGAGGTGTATGTCTGCTGGTTTGGTATTCATGTGCATGGGCAGTATGCTGATGTGAGGTGGATGGCTGTTGGGTGTGTAAGTGCTTGCGCTTGTGTCCTTGAGGAAGGGAAGGACAGACACGGTAGGAGAGGACACAGGGGAAGAGTGCATGGATGTTGTGGAGAGTCTGCTTGTGAGGTATGTGCTGCTTGGTGTGGTGATGCTGGTGTTGGATGTTGGTGCAGTGCATGCAGGTGTGAGTGTTAACATGACTGGGAGGGAGGTGGAGAAGGAGGGGGAGACAGTGGAGGCAGTGGATGTTTTTGTGTTTGCAACCTCATGGTGTTTGCGTGAGTGTTTGTGGGATGAAGTGTGGTGCCTGTGTTTGCCTGTACCACTCTTGGGTGTTGTCTTGTGTGCATGCTCGTCAGTATGTGTGCATGGGATGGGTTGGGGTTTAGGAGACTGGAACTGGGAAGTAATAGTTGGAGGGGGGATGGTAGAAACAGGGACAATGGCTGTCATCAGAGAGGAGGCCAGCAAGGCCACAGTCTCTCAGGTGGGTGACTGAATTGATCTCTGTTGGGCCGCCAATCCACTGTGGATTTCCTCCAGAAATGCATTGCATTGCTGCATCTGTAATGCTAGCCCCTGGATGGCATTCACAATGGTTGATTGCCCTACAGAGATGGATCTCAGGAAGTCACTCAGGGCAGCAGGGCTCACTGGGGTAGCGCCTGAGATGCCTGGGGCAAAGGAGATGCCCACCCTCTGGGGTGAGTGGGCATGGGAAACTGCCTGAGGGTCTACTGGGAGGAAGGTGCTGGTACAGGGGGTGGCGGCTGTACATGCAGCTGGGGTGGTCACAGAGGTGTCCACCACCACCAGGGAATTCCCATCGCAGGAGGGATCTGAGTCTGTGTTTTCATCTCCTGTGTCCTCCGTTGTGCTCCCTTCACCCTCCATCCCACTGGTTCCCTCGGCATCGGTGGACTCTGCCTCCAGGGTCCTGTGGGATACAGCTCCATCTGTCGCGGTGCCCCTGCTCCTCCGCCAGATGATGCTAATGCACACAAGGACAGAATGACAGAACAGAAAAGGGGGAGAGAGAATAAGGAAACACTGGGTCAATTTCTGCACCAACGCCACAGTTATACAGCCTCGTCACACACAGGGATCAGGCTTAAGCACTATGAATTACACTGCCTGTGATATGACTAGATGCTAAGGCAAGATGAGGGCCACATACCACCAACTACACCCCTCCTGGTACCCACAAAGCCCTGCCTGAAATAAAATGCTAACAGACTAGGTTACCTGCATTTGCCATACACCCATTACTCGAGAGTTGACCCACGCTTCAGTGTCTGACCTGGCCTTAGGGACACCCACTAACTCATATCCACCATCCAGATCCCACCCCACCTGCCAAATTTTAGAATAATACCCACTGTACTCACCCCCTTGTGGCTGCTGTGATTCCCTCAAGTGCCCATCCAGATCTGGGTAGGCCACCGCCAGTATGCGGGCAATTCAGGGGATCAGGTTCCGACATCACCCCTTCCTCGTTGGGAGGTCATTTCCAGCTGGGCCTCTGCTGTCTTCCATGCCCAGCGTCTCAGGTCCTCCCACCGTTTCTGACAGGGGGTGCTCCGCTTGCCATAGACCCCCAGGGTCCGCACGTCTTTGGCGATGGCATGCCATAATCCCTTCTTTTGATGGGCGCTGACCTGCAGAGGCGATACAGACAGGAGAACACCATTAAACAAACAGTCCAGCCTGTCACACATATGGCCCACCAATCCCATTTCCATCACCATTGGCACACACATTGCCCGGCGCACACCATGTACACCACCGCAAGACATTCCCCCTGCCCCCGATGATATGATGCTTGCACGCACATCTCCATGCATCCTTTCCCCATGTATCATGCCCAATATGTACTCACCTGCTGGTCTGGAGGCCCATACAGCATTCCGTACGGGGTAGGACCCCATCCACCAGTCACTCCAATTCCTCTGTAGTGAAGGCAGAGGCCCTTTCCCCCGTCACACAGGCCATGGTGGGTTTTAGACACAGGTCACAGCAGCACACACAGTGTAGGTATTCTCCTGTTGAAGGTCAGGAAACAAGTGAGGAATCAGATAGAAAATGGCAGTCACGTCCGCAGCAGTGTACACCGTCACCGCTGGAGCAGATCCCATTGGCCACTTTACTCCATAGAACTCCATATTATCCAATGAGCACTTGCCAGGAGGTGCAAGACTGCCTTCCACCAGGACGCCCAACGTCGGCAGAATTACCTCCCTTCCACCTGTCTCTACATACATGACAGGTGGTGGCCATTTCAGAGGGGGAGACAATGGTCATATCGACATTAACTGCATCACAGATTAGATTGGCACATACCTCGCCATTAACACTGTCCCATAAAATAAATGCATCATATACACTGAAGGTGTGGTTCCATTGTTCAAATTGTGACAGCCTACTTACTCTTGTGTCCCTTGGATACCTAACACTGTGGATGAATAGGAGGTGGAGACATACCCCAGTGTACAGACCCCTTGTGGACTTGGCTACACTGGAGGACAGGCACATTATCCTCACCTATAGACTGTACAGGGCCACAATCACAGCGCTGTGTGCCCAATTGGAGCCGGACTTGATCTCATCTATCCGTCATCCGACTGGGATCACCCTCTTGTGCAAGAGTTATCCTTGCTCCATTTCTTGGAAACTGGTTCTTTCCAAGAGACAGTGGGCTTGGCTGGAATGTCACAGCCAATGTTCTCAATCGTGCTGGCAAGAATGTTGTCCGCCCTGGTAAAACACATGTGCAGCTACATTTCTTTCTCCCAGGTGGAAGATTTGGCCACTGTAGGCCTCATTCTATACAATGGGACATATCCGCAATATTATTGGGGCAATTGACGGGACACATATTGCGTTTGTCCCCCCCGCCAAAATGAACAGGTGTTCAGGAATCGTAAGAGTTTCCACTCACTGAATGTGCAAATTGTATGCCTGGCGGACCAGTATATCTCCCACGTTGATTCAAAGTATCCTGAGTCAGTGCATGATACCTTTGTTCTGAGGAATAGCAGCATCCCAAATGTGATGGCCCAACTACAGATGCACAGGGTGTGGTGAATAGGTGAGCCTTGGTCCCCACGCACTGTATGTTAGTGTATGCCTTCAGGTGTTCCCCCCGTAGGATTATGTAAGGCTAAATGTTGTCCCTCAATACTTGTAGGTGACTCTGGCTACACAAACCTATTGTGGCTGCTTACCCCTGTGAGGAATGCCAGGACAGCGGCAGAGGATTGTTATAATGGAGCACATGGGCAAACCAGATGGATCATCAGGAGGACCTTCCGACTCCTGAATGCCAGGTTTAGGTGCCTCCATCTGACAGGAGGATCCCTGTGCTACTCACCCAAGAAGGTCTGCCAGATAGTAGTGGCATGCTGCATATTGCTCATCCTGGCCCTCAAACGGCATGTACCCTTTCTGCAGGTGGAGGAGACTGAAGATGCCGCTGTGATAGCAGTACACCCTGAGGACAGTGAGGAGGAAGAGGCTGAGGATGAGGATGAGGACGACAGATCATCAGTTACCTGTCAATACTTCCAATGACACAAAGGTGAGACAGAGCAACTGACCATTCCTATGACTATTGTCTATTCTGTGTGGCTGTAGCATGATGGCATTAACTTCCTTTGCATCTCAACTTAGTCTTGCCTATGGCTTGCCATTTTACAGATGTTGGTGGTATAACAACTGTGTACTGATGTGCTGACTACAGACAGCTACAGGTCCTTATTTATGTGCTCTTATTGTGTTCAGATCATTTGCACTAGATGTGAATGTTTTCATAAATGAATATTTTCAAAACATAAGACACTAGTAGTCAAATTGTGTTCAAGGGTGTTTATTGTAATGCTAAGGAATTGAGGGGAAAGTAAAATGGAATGGGGTGATGATGGAGGAAAGTCCAGAGTATTGTTCCAGTCTCTTTGTAGCACAGGTCAACTGTCCAAGTGGCCATAGGAAGGGGAGCAAAGGCAGTTCAAACTTGACAAGGTGACTGTGTGGGACACAAGGGGGACAATCAGGAGAGTCTTATTTCCTGGCGGTGGTCTTGGCAAGTGTCTCTGGCTTCTGTCTGGTTCGCAGGGAACGTGTGTGGGGTGGTTCACCTTCTGCAGGGGGAGGGGTGCTGGTGGCCTGTGGGTCCTCCTGCCCACTAGCTGCAGCGGAAGTCGAGGGCTGGTCAATAGACTGGCTGTTGCCTCCCCAATGATGTTGACCATGTCTGCCAGCACCCCTGTTATGGAGATCAGGGTGGTGTTAATGGCCTGCAAGTCCTCCTTGATCCCCTGATACTGTCCCTCCAGCAGCCGCCTGTTCTCCTGCACGATGTCAAGGATCTGGTCCGTCATGTTCTGGGAATGTTGGTAGGCTTCCCGGACCTTGTAGAGTGCCTCCTGGAGAGTCGGTTCCCTAATCCTGTCCTCCCCCTTGCTCACTGAACTCCTCCCAGTGTCTCTTATGGCCTGAGTCTCTGTCCCCTGAACTGTGTGCCCACTGCCACTGAACCCAGGTACCTGATTGGCTTGGTAATGAGGTCTGGCCTGGGGTCCCTGTACATGAGGGCACACTGCTGATTGACGTGTGTAGGAGGCTGGCCTAGTTTGTAGTGGGTACCTTGGGTACTCACACCTTACATCAGGTCCAGTTTTCCCTTGTTAGTGAATGTAGTAACTGTTCTAACAGCTTAGGCTGATAGAGGTAGCTGTAGCAGGGCAGCTTTGGCCGAACTAGGAGACATGCAAAGCTCATGCAATACCACTTATAGTTACACAGTACTTATACACAGGTAAAGACAATACTCAGTGTTAGAAAAAATAAAGGTATTTATTTGGGTGACACAGTACAAAAAATATTTTAGAGACAATACTCCTTCTGTAGGTAAGTATTATGCACAATATATACACTAGACACCAACATTAGACAAGTAAATAGTCATAGAACAATGCAAACAATAGGAAATGCAAGGCAATGGTAGAAAGTAAGTCTAGGGGCAACACAAACCTTATACTAAAAAGTGGAATGTGAATTATGAATTCCCCCCTAGACAAGTGTAGTGGTAAGTAAATTACCCCACCCCAGAGCCCAGAAAAGCAGGTGTAAAGTACTGCAAGTTTCCTTAGGACACACTACACCTCGTTTTGGGGATTTTGCAGCAGCCAACTAAGTCTGCAAAGAACAACTGCTGGATTATTAGACCTGAAAACCTGCAAAGGAAGGGGACCAAGTCCAGAAGTCGAAGGAAGTTCCAGGAAGGACAGGATCCCCTGCCAACCCAGAAGAGGGTGCAAAAGAAAAGTCTCTGGTTAGTTGAAGACTGCAGAAGTGCACCCTAGGAAGATGCAAGTGGGTTCCTGGTAGATGTTCCATGGTGTAAAGATTGTTGCAGATGAGATTTCGTGTTGGAAGGCGCCAACGAGCCTTGGCCTCGGCAAAAGTTCATTTTTCATCAAAATGGTGCTGGATGGACCCAGGAGGGAACTGGGGGCCTCAACTCTGTGTGAGGAAGAAGAGGGGGCACTCCACATTTCAGAGATCCCTGAGGATGCCAGCCAGCACCCCCAGAACTCGCAGGATCTGGGTTCAAAGGAGATGCAAAATGCAGTTGATGCAGTGCAACAAAAGAAGGTCCCACGCCACCAGAGAACAACTCAGTGAGTTGAGCGTCACAGGGTAGAGTGCTGGGGATGTGGGCCAGGATGTGCACAAAGGAAATTGGCAAAGAGTGCACAGAGGCCTTAGGAGGAGAAGAAGACACAATACACAGGGGTACCATCGTTCTCAGGGAAGGCAAGGTCTTACCTCCTCCACATTGCGTCAGCAGGATCTCAGGACAGTCTATGTCAATGATGTCCACCTCTGTGTCCTTAGGAGCACGCTCATCACCGTGAGAGGAGTCCCAAGGTACCGTTTGTGACCTTGGAAGGTGCCTGCTTGGAGCAGGGGAGTGATTCCATCACTCCACAGGAGATTTATTCGGTTCTTCTGGTGCAGGATGAAGACAGGGAGTCCCCAGAGCATGCACACCATGGAAAATGTTGCAGTTGCTGACTTGGAGCTAAGGTTGCTGAAGAAAAGTGTCTCTTGTAGACACTTTGTTGCAGTTACAGCATTTCTTGGAGCAGGCTGCGGTTGATTCAAGGTCAGAAGAGTCTGAAGTTGTTGCAGAGGATTCCCGAAGGAAACGTGCAAGAAGAATCTGCAGATAACCCACAGAAGAGACCCTAAATAGCCCTGAGAGGGGAATTGATTACCTTATCAGGTATGGATGTATCTGGAGGGGTCTCTAACATCACCTGCTGTCACTGGCCACTCAGAACCCTCCAGAGTACCCCCACACCTTGCAAAGCAAGATGGCTGAAGTCTGGGATACCCTGGAGGAGCACTGGGCACCACCCCTGGGGTGATGATGGACAGGGGAGTGGTCACTCCCTTTTCCTTTGTCCAGTTTCCAACCTGAGAAGGGGAGAAGAGGTCCCTAAACCGGTGTAGACTGGTTTATGCAAGGAGGGCACCATCTGTGCCCTTTAAAGCATTCCCAGAGGCTGGGGAAGGCTGCCCCTCCCCAGCCTGTAACACCTATTTCCAAAGGGAGAGGGTGTAACACCCTGCTCTCAGAGGAAATGCTTTGTTCTGCCTTCCTGGGACTGGGCTGCCCAGACCCCAGGAGGGCAGAACCCTGTCTTTGAGGGGGCAGCAGCTGTAGCTGCAGTGCAAGAATCAGAGAACCGGTTTGGCAGTACTGGTGTCCATGGTGGAGCCCCCAGGATGCATGGAATTGGCTCCACAATACAAGAAAATTGCTGTGAAATAACGTGTGTTATTTCAAGCAGGATGCAATTGCAGGCCTGTGCAAGGGTTTTTCTGAGCTCCCTATGGGTGGCAAAAGAAATGCTGCAGCCCATATGGATCTCCTGGAACCCCAATGCCCTGGGTATCTAGATACCATGTACTAGGGAATCATAAGGGGGGTCCAGTATGCCAATTGAAATTGGTAAATGTAGTCACTGGCCTGCAGTGACAAATTTAAAAGCAGAGAGAGCATAAGCACTGAGGTTCTGATTAGCAGAGCCTCAGTGACACAGTTAGGCAATGCGCAGGTGTGAGAAAGTAGCCTCTTTCTAGCCTTGTTACCCCCACTTTTGGCCTGTTTGTGAGTGTATGTCAGGGTGTTTTCACTGTCTCACTGGGATCCTGCTAGCCAGGGCCCAGTGCTCATAGTGAAAACCCTATGTTTTCAGTATGTTTGTTATGTGTCACTGGGACTCTGCTAGTCAGGACCCCAGTGCTCATAAGTTTGTGGCCTATATGTATGTGTTCCCTGTGTGGTGCCTAACTGTCTCACTGAGGCTCTGCTAACCAGAACCTCAGTGGTTATGCTCTCTCATTTATTTCAAATTGTCACTAACAGGCTAGTGACCAATTTTACCTTGGCTTACTGGAACACCCTTATAATTCCCTAGTATATGGTACTGAGGTACCCAGGGTATTGGGGTTCCAGGAGATCCCTATGGGCTGCAGCATTTCTTTTGCCACCCATAGGGAGCTCTGACAATTCTTACACAGGCCTGCCACTGCAGCCTGAGTGAAATAACGCACACGTTATTTCACAGCCATTTTACACTGCACTTAAGTAACTTATAAGTCACCTATATGTCTAACCTTTACCTGGTAAAGGTTGGGTGCTAAGTTACTTAGTGTGAGGGCACCCTGGCACTAGCCAAGGTGCCCCCACATTGTTCAGGGCCAATTCCCCGGACTTTGTGAGTGCGGGGACACCATTACACACGTGCACTACATATAGGTCACTACCTATATGTAGCTTCACAATGGTAACTCCGAATATGGCCATGTAATATGTCTATGATCATGGAATTGCCCCCTCTATACCATCCTGGCATAGTTGGCACAATCCCATGATCCCAGTGGTCTGTAGCACAGACCCTGGTACTGCCAAACTGCTTTTCCCGGGGTTTCACTGCAGCTGCTGCTGCTGCCAACCCCTCAGACAGGCAGCTGCCCTCCTGGGGTCCAGCCAGGCCTGGCCCAGGATGGCAGAACAAAGGACTTCCTCTGAGAGAGGGTGTTACACCCTCTCCCTTTGGAAAATGGTGTGAAGGCAGGGGAGGAGTAGCCTCCCCCAGCCTCTGGAAATGCTTTCTTGGGCACAGATGTGCCCAATTCTGCATAAGCCAGTCTACACCGGTTCAGGGGACCCCTTAGCCCTGCTCTGGCGCGAAACTGGACAATGGAAAGGGGAGTGACCACTCCCCTGACCTGCACCTCCCCTGGGAGGTGTCCAGAGCTCCTCCAGTGTGCTCCAGACCTCTGCCATCTTGGAAACAGAGGTGCTGCTGGCACACTGGACTGCTCTGAGTGGCCAGTGCCACCAGGTGACGTCAGAGACTCCTTCTGATAGGCTCCTTCAGGTGTTAGTAGCCTATCCTCTCTCCTACGTAGCCAAACCCTCTTTTCTGGCTATTTAGGGTCTCTGTCTCTGGGGAAACTTCAGATAACGAATGCAAGAGCTCATCCGAGTTCCTCTGCATCTCTCTCTTCACCTTCTGCCAAGGAATCGACTGCTGACCGCGCTGGAAGCCTGCAACACTTCAACAAAGTAGCAAAGACGACTACTGCAACTCTGTAACGCTGATCCTGCCGCCTTCTCGACTGTTTTCCTGGTGGTGCATGCTGTGGGGGTAGTCTGCCTCCTCTCTGCACTAGAAGCTCCGAAGAAATCTCCCGTGGGTCGACGGAATCTTCCCCCTGCAACCGCAGGCACCAAAAAGCTGCATTACCGGTCTCTTGGGTCTCCTCTCAGCACGACCAGCGAGGTCCCTCGAATCCAGCAACTCTGTCCAAGTGGCCCCCACAGTCCAGTGACTCTTCAGTCCAAGTTTGGTGGAGGTAAGTCCTTGCCTCACCTCGCTAGACTGCATTGCTGGGAACCACGACTTTTGCAGCTACTCCGGCCTCCGTGCACTTCCGGCGGAAATCCTTTGTGCACAGTCCAGCCTGGGTCCACGGCACTCTAACCTGCATTGCACGACCTCCTAAGTTGTTCTCCGGCGACGTGGGACTTCTTTGTGCGACTTCGGGTGAGCACCGTTTCACGCATCCTCGTAGTGCCTGTTTCTGGCACTTCTCCGGGTGCTACCTGCTGCTAAGAGGGCTCCTTGTCTTGCTCGACGTCCCCTCTACCTCCTGGTCTAATTTGCGACCTCCTGGTCCCTCCTGGGCCACAGCAGCGTCCTAAAACGCTAACCGCACGATTTGCAGCTAGCAAGGCTTGTTGGCATTCTTTCGGCGGGAAAACACTTCTGCACGACTCTCCACGGCGAGAGGGATCCGTCCACCAAAGGGAAAGTCTCTAGCCCTTTTCGTTCCTGCAGAAACCGCAGCTTCTTCTGTCCAGTAGAAGCTTCTTTGCACCCGCAGCTGGCATTTCCTGGGCATCTGCCCATCTCCGACTTGCTTGTGACTTTTGGACTTGGTCACCTTGTTCCACTGGTACCCTAGATTGGAAATCCACAGTTGTTGCATTGTTGATTTGTGTCTTTCCTGCATTATTCCTCTAACACGACTTCTTTGTCCTTAGGGGAACTTTAGTGCACTTTGCACTCACTTTTCAGGGTCTTGGGGAGGGTTATTTTTCTAACTCTCACTATTTTCTAATAGTCCCAGCGACCCTCTACAAGGTCACATAGGTTTGGGGTCCATTCGTGGTTCGCATTCCACTTTTGGAGTATATGGTTTGTGTTGCCCCTATCCCTATGTTTCCCCATTGCATCCTATTGTAACTATACATTGTTTGCACTGTTTTCTAAGACTATACTGCATATTTTTGCTATTGTGTATATATATCTTGTGTATATTTCCTATCCTCTCACTGAGGGTACACTCTAAGATACTTTGGCATATTGTCATAAAAATAAAGTACCTTTATTTATAGTATAACTGTGTATTGTGTTTTCTTATGATATTGTGCATATGACACTAAGTGGTACTGTAGTAGCTCCACACGTCTCCTAGTTCAGCCTAAGCTGCTCTGCTAAGCTACCATTATCTATCAGCCTAAGCTGCTAGACACCCTATACACTAATAAGGGATAACTGGGCCTGGTGCAAGGTGCAAGTACCCCTTGGTACTCACTACAAGCCAGTCCAGCCTCCTACAGCAGGCATACACATTAGGCCAAAAACTATGAGCTCTGGTGTCCTGGCAAGCAGGATCCCAGCGAAACAGGCAAAACACACTGACATATAGGTTTTTATCTATGAGCACTGGGGTGCTGGCTTGCAGGATCCCAGTGACACAGTAAAAACACACTGACACAACTCACAAACAGGCCAAAAGTGGGGGAAAGCATGCTAGAAAGAGGCTACTTTCCTACACATACTCATTTATAATTTAACCTAATTTGCATACTCACTTTACACAATGCACAGGCCCTGGGATTGGTATGCAGTACTCAGGGCACCATTAGAGTCTGGAAAACACCAGCAAAAAAGTGAAAAATTGGGACAAAAAGTTAGGGGGCCTCTGCAATCAGCCCTGTTTTCTCACCGCTCCCATCTGGCTGGGCATGCAGAAAATGGGGATTTTTTATGTATGTCCCTCCTTTGAAGACCAGCTTGGCCAATGTTAGAAATTGAGACTCCAGTTTGCAGAGGTATACACCCTTGTCCAAGTAAGGACCACAATCCAAGTCAGGGTAAGTCACAACACAACCCACATTTTCCTGTACTCACCATCTGGTAGCTTGGCACAAAGCAGGCAGAATTAACTTAGAAGACAATGTGTAATGTTTTTGTGCAATAACTCATATAGTAACACAGTGAAAACACCACAAAAACACTCCACTCAGGTTTAGAAAAATAGATAATATTTATCTGAATAAAATTAGGTTAAAACAATTAAAATGCAATGTATACTATCAAAGTTATGAATTTTTAAAGACTAAGGGCCAGATGTAGGTAGAAACCAATTTGCGAGTTGCAAATTGCGAGTCCTTCCTACTCACAATTTGCAACTCGCAAATTGGTATGCAGAAAGGTGTCTCAGACACCTTCTGCGACTCGCTATGGGGTCGCAAAGACCCACATCATAAATATTTATGAGGTGGGTCGCTGTTTGCGACCCCATAGCGAGTCTAGGCACTCACGGGGATGGTGGCCTGCTGGAGACAGCAGACCACCATGTCCGTGACTGCTTTTAAATAAAGCAGCTTTTTTTTTCTCTTTGCAGCCCGTTTTCCTTAAAGGAAAACGAGCGGCAAATAGAAATAAATACCGAAACCTTTTTGTTTCGCTTTTTTTCAGTGTAGGCAGTGGTCCATGGGACCACTGCCTGCTCTGAAAAAACATTATTGTGAGCATTCACAAAGGGGAAGGGGTCCCATGGGGACCTCTTCCCGTTTGCAAATGAGTTACCATCCACTTGAAGTGGATGATAACTGCGGGTTGATTTGCGACCACTTTTGCGGTCTCAAATCAACCCTACATCGCGGTGCAACTCGCAAATAGGTAGGGAACGCCCCTTCCTATTTGCGAGTCTGAAACACATTTTGCGAGTCGGTACCGACTCGCAATATGTGTTTCAGCATCGCGTGAGGGTATTAGCGTCTCGCAAACGGCGTTTTTCGCTGTTTGCGAGGCGCTAATGCCTTCCTACATCTGGCCCTAAGTTCCACTAAAGCACTTAGAAACTCAATAGCTCCAACTGGGGCTAACACGGCATCATTGACAGAGTCGTTCCCAGTAATCCGATGGCAGAGGCATCTGTCACGGAGTCGCACAGACCCCCAGGCACAGTACCTTTGAAAACAAAAAAAACATCGCACAGAGTTGGAATATAAAGCATCATTGGAGACGGTGCACATCAGTCCCTTACGGCAACTGGGGAGGTGAGGCGTCGGTTATTTACTGCAAGGCAGGAGAGATGAAGCGACGGTTCCATCCGGTTGCAGGGGGAGCTGGTGGGACATCAGGGTGAGGTGTCGGTTCCTTGTGTCCCAGCGGGGTCAATGAATCGGTCGGTGAAGATGTGATGAGTCAACTTTGCAGTGTCGCAATTACACTGAGTGATGTCAGCGCCATAGCGGAAATGTTAGACTTCCATTGCAGGCCTTGATCGTTGCATGCAGAGAGGTCCGGGTGGGAGCAGCTGCGGCATCAATGCTGGCATAGCGAAAGTCGTCCCTGGTGTCGCTAAAAGCTAGTTGGTGAAGTTTTTGGCAGAGTCCACCCAGCAAAGTCAGAGGCCAGCAAGCAGCAGGGCAGCAGCCCTTTGCAGAAAAGCAGTCCATTTGAGTGTTTTGGGCAGCCAGACAGTTCCTCTGACAGAGTTCAGGTCTAGATCCAGAAGTGTCTGATTTGCTGGGGCAGAGACCCAGTGTATATACCCAAAAATGCATTTGAAGTAGGGGAAAGAGTGGTTTTGAAGTGCACACATTCCCCTTTCAGTCCAATCCTGTTCGCCAGGATCCCTGTAGGGGTTATCAGCCTTTTGTGTGAGGGCAGGCCACTGGCCTGTGAAATGTAAGAGGGAGCCCCTCCACCCTTCCTGCACAGGGAGACCGATTCAGTCTGCAGAGGACTACAGATGTGACTGAGTGTCCTGTGTTTATGGCTGTCTGGGTGGAATGCTCAAGGAGAGCTGTCAACCAGCACAGGCCAGACATGAATTGGAGACAGGCTGTAAGGCATAGACAGCAGTAAGTGCAGAGAAATGCCCACTTTCTAAAAAGGGCATATCTAAATTAGAAATATGAAATCCAACTTCACCAGTGAGCAGGATTTTCTATTACCATTCTGGCCATACTAAACATGACAGGGCTGTGGGAAAGTACCATCTTGCCTGGCATGTTACCCCCATTTTTTACTTGTGTGTCAGTTTGTTTTTGCCTGTCTCACTGGGATCCTGCTAGCCAGGACCCCAGTGCTCATAATTGTGGCCTGAATGTGTTCCCTGTGTGGTGCCTAACTGTGTCAATGAGGCTCTGCTAATCAGAAACTCAGTGTTTATGCTCTCTCTGCCTTTAACATTGTCATTGCAGACTAGTGACCATTTTTACCAATTCTTATTGGCACACTTGAACACCCTTATAATTCCCTAGTATATGGTACCTAGGTAACCAGGGTATTGGGGTTCCAGGAGATCCCTATGGGCTGCAGCATTTATTTTGCCACCCATAGGGAGCTCAGACAATTCTTACACAGGACTGCCACTGCAGCCTGAATGAAATAACGTCCACATTATTTGACAGCCATTTTACACTGCACTTAAGTAACTTATAAGTCACCTATATGTTTAACCCTCACTTGGTGAAGGTTGGGTGCAAAGTTACTAAGTGTGAGGGCACCCTCGCAACGCCAAGGTGCCCCCACATAGTCCAGGGCAATTTCCCCAGACTTTGTGAGTGCGGGGACACCATTACACGCGTGCACTACATATAGGTCAATACCCATATGTAGCTTCACAATGGTAACTCCGAATATGGCCATGTAACATGTCTAAGATCATGGAATTGTCCCCCCATGCCAAACATGGTATTGGGGTGCCAATGAACCACCAAAGGTGTGGAGCATAAGGTTAGAAGGAACTGGGTCAGTGGACCCTATTCGAGAAACGCTGGCTCAGGATATAATTTCTAGGTGAAGGGTTGAGCATAAGGTGAATGCTGAACGACTCGAGCGGCTGGGAGATGGACAACAGGTATACTTACTGGGTATTTCCTTTGGAGTGAGTGTGACTATAAGGGAAAGCCTCACTCCGGTAACTCCCAGACCAGAGGCAATCCGCCTTATGCCACGGGGACTACCCAAAAAGAACAATCAGTTCAGGTAGGCCCATTATTCTATTTCACTACCTGCAAAGCGTGCTGTCATGCTTTCACCTTAGGGGTTCCATGACCCTGACGAATGCCCCTGACCTTCCAGCACCTAGAGAGGGCAGAAACATGTTGGTCCCTGTTCTTAGACTTTGTGAGTCATCAATCTCAACTGAGTCCGGAATGTAAGTTTTAACCTTACCTACATACACCTATATTAAAGTATTCTACTAACTGTAACAGGTGATTTGTAAGGTAATTTTATTCAAACCTCATCTGGATCCTTGTAAATATCCAGTCATATTCAAATTTCAGCACACCCTCTGTAGTTCTTTTCACAACGAGGTTGAGTCCTCCCACGTAGTATCATCTAGGTGGTTAAATCATGAAGCATGACACTATAATGTGATTGAAACCACCTAGTCCATAAAGGGAACTCCCTCTTGCAGACACAGCAATAACTATTCACCTTATAGTAAACCCTTCACCTAGAAATTACACTCTGATCCAGAGTTTCTCAAATAGGGTCCACTAACCCAGTTCCTTCTAACCTTATACCTTATGTTCTTTGACTTTTTTAGTCTCCTCAGGAGCAAGTGTGGGGTTAACCACTCCCATTACTCTCTTTCGTGTGTTAATTGGAGTGCCAATCCCATGCATCCCTGGGGCTCCAGCATGGGCCCCGGGTACTGCCAAACTAGCTCTCTGGGGTTTTCACTGCAGCTACTGCTGCTGCCAACCCACAGACAGGCTTTTGCCCTCTTGGGGTCTGGGCAGCCCAGTCCCAGGAAGGCAGAACAAAGGATTTCCTCGTGGCACGGTGCTACATCCTCCCCCTTTGGAAATAGGTGTTAAGGGTTGGGGAGGAGTAGCCTCCCCCAACCTCTGGAAATGCTTTGAAAGGCACAGATGGTGCCCTCCTTGCATACACCAGTCTACACCCATTCAGTGACCACTCCTCTGTCCATCACCACCACAGGGGTGGTGCCCAGAGCTCCTCCAGTGTGTCCCAGACTTCAGCCATCTTGCTTTGCAAGGTGTGGGGGCACTCTGGAGGGCTCTGAGTGGTCAGTGCCAGCAGGTGACATCAGAGACCCCTCCTGATAGGTTCATAGGGTTCCTCCTTGCATAAGCCAGTCTACACCTGTTCAGGGATCCACCAGCCCCTGCTCTGGCATGAAACTGGACAAAGGAAAGGGGAGTGACCGCTCCCCTGTCCATCACCACACCAGGGGTGGTGCCCAGAGCTCCTCCAGTGTGTCCCAGACCTCTGCCATCTTGAATGCAGAGGTGTGAGGGCACAATGGAGGCCTCTGAGTGGCCAGTGCCAGCAGTTGACGTCAGAGACCCCTCCTGATAGGTGCCAATCCTCCTCTGAGGGCTCTTTAGGGTCTCTCCTGTGGGCTTCTCTTCAGATAATGACTGCAAGAGCTCACCAGAGTTCCTCTGCATCTCCCTCTTCGACTTCTGCCAAAGATCGACCGCAAACTGCTCCAGGACTCCTGCAAAACTGCAACAAAGTAGCAAGAAGACTACCAGCGACATTGTAGCACCTAATCCTGATGGCTTTCTCAACTGTTTCCTGGTGGTGCATGCTCTGGGGGCTGTCTGCCTTCACCCTGCACTAGAAGCCAAGAAGAAATCTCCATTGGGTCGATGGAATCTTCCCCCTGCTAACACAGGCACCAAACTTCTGCTTCACCGGTCCTCTGGGTCCCCTCTCATCTTGACAAGCATGGTCCCTGGAACACGGGAGCTGGATCCAAGTGACCCCTACAGTCCAGAGTCCATCTTTCCAAATTTGGTGGAGGTAAGTCCTTGCCTCCCAACTCCAGACAGTAATCCTGTGTACTGCATGAACTGCAGCTGCTAGGGCTTCTGTGCACTTTTGAAAGGAATCCTTCATGCACAGCACAGCCCAGGTCCCCAGCACTCCACCCTGCATTGCTCAACTTGCCGAGTTGACCACTGGCTCCGTGGGACCCTCCTTTGTAGTTTTGAGACAACTGCCATTCTCAGTTTTCTTGAACCCATGTTCAAGTACTTCTGCGGGTGCTGCCTGCTTCTGCATGGGCTCTCTGTGTTGCTGAGCAGCCCCTCTGTCCCCTCCTCCAAGGGATGACCTCCTGGTCCTTCTTGGGCCCGGGCAGCATCCATTTTCTTTAAGTGCGACCTTTGCAGCTAGCAAGGCTTTTTTGCAGTCTTTCTGCGTGGAAACAACTCTGCATCTTCCAGCACCCAGTGGGACATCTTCTGTGCAAAGGAGAAGTTCCTGGCATCGTCCATTGTTGCAGAATCTTCTGCTTCTTCCACCGAGAGCCAGCCATTTTGCACCTTCATCCTGGGTTTAGTGTGCTCCTGCCCCCCTGGACACTTTTGTGCCTCTTGGACTTGGTCCCCCTCCTTTGCAGGTCCTCAGGTCCAGGAATCCATCTTCAGTGCTTTGCAGTCAATTGTTGTCTTTTCAGAATCTCCTATCACGACTTTAGTATGTTTCTGGAGAAGGAGGGTAACTTTACTCCTAATTTTCAGGGTCTTGGGGTGGGGTATTTTGGACACCCTTAGTGTTTTCTCACACTCCGAGTGACCCTCTACACACGAAACTAGGCCTGCTGTCCCTAAGTGGTTTGCATTCCACTTTCTTAGTATATGGTTTGTGTTGCCCCTAGGCCTTTTGCATCCTATTGTATTTTACAGTGTTTGCACTATTTTTCTAACTGTTTACTTACCTGATTTTGGTTTGTGTGTATATTTTGTGTATGTTACTTACCTCCTAAGGGCGTATATGTTTGGCACATTGTCACAAAAATAAAGTACCTTTATTTTTAGTAACTCTGAGTATTGTGATTCTTATGATATAGTACTATATATATATGATATAGGTGGTGTAGTAGGAGCTTTGCATGTCTACTAGTTCAGCCTAAGCTGCTCTGCTATAGCTACCTCTATCAGCCTAAGCTGCTAGAACACTACTAATATACTAATAAGAGATAACTGGACCTGGCACAAGGTGTACGTACCATCAGGTACCCACTATAAGCCAGGCCAGCCTCCTACATTGTTGGTGCAGTGGTGGGATAAGTATTTGTAACTGCTTTACCACATTGTCATTGGTGCTTTTCATAAGAAAAACATAATCCAAATATTAAAAAAATATACACAGTTAACCTCAACAGTTTAACTTTCTTTCTACAAACTTTCTACAAAGGTTTTAAAAAGTTTTCAAAAAGTTTTGAAAAGTTTGAAAAGTTTTTCTCTTTTCTCTAAAAGTTTCTAAAAACATTTTTCTCTCTATCTTAAAATCTTTCTTACAACCATGTCTGAGGTAGAACTTACTCCCACAGTTGCCCAGGTAACCTATGGTAGGTTAAACTTTAAAAGTTTGAGGGGTCTCTGCATAGAAAGAGGTTTAAGCATTGGTAAGAACCCTACCAAAGATCTTCTCCCTAGCCTTCTCCTAGAAAGTGACCAGAACCTGTCTGGCCCATCCGAGGATCAGGAGGTAGAGGAGGGGGGTACCCAGCAAGAATCAGGGGAGGGCCCTGAGGATTCTGGGGAGGGTTCATCCAAAGACCTGCCAGCTAACAGGCCACCTAGTGACACTGGTAGTTCGAGGGGGTCACACACTAGTAGTGCACCTTTCACTCCAAAAGGCCAGGTAACTAGAGTTCAGCAAGTTAGAGATAGGTCCACTTCTGCCAATTCCCACATTTCCTCTGTGTCCCAAAATTCCCAAGCCTCCCACCCTGAGGATAACACCCTAAAGATGGAACTCAGAAAGCTGAGGTTGGAAGAGGCCAGACTGAAGCTAAGACAGCAGCAGTTGGCCTTAGGCAGGGAATCTCTGGATGTAGAGGGGGAAAGACAGAGGTTCAGGGTTAGTTCCACATGGTGATAACAACAGTGTTCATGATAGTAATCCTGTAAGAGAACAAGATTCTAGGAACCTGCATAAGATAGTCCCCCCTTACAAGGAGGAGGATGACATTAACAAGGAGTTTGCTGCACTTGAGAGGGCCTATATGGTACAGTTGGCCCCCCAAAGGCAGTGAGCTGCTATCTTGTGGCTATCTTTCACTGGTAAGGGTAGAGATAGGCTCCTTACTGTCAGTGAAAGTGTTGCCAACAACTACAAAGTTTTGAAGGATGCACTCTTAGATGGATTTGGCTTAAACACTGAACAATACAGGATAAAGTTCAGATATACCAGAAAAGAGTCCTCTCAAGACGGGACAGACTTTGTAGACTGGTCAGTGAAGGCCTTGGAGGGATTGTTACATGGCAGTTAGGTGACTGACTATGAAAGCCTGTATAATCTAATCCTGAGAGAACATATTTTGAATAACTGTGTGTCTGACTTCTTGCATCTGTACTTGGTAGACTCAGATCTGACCTCTCCCCAAGAATTGGGAAAGAAGGCAGACAAATGGGTCAGAACAAGAGTGAACAGAAAAGTTCATACAGGTGACAAGGATGGCAAGAAGAAGGATGGTAAGTCTTCTGACAAGGGTGGGGACAAAGATAAAAAACATTCTGAGTCTTCATCAGGCCCACAAAAATCCTCTGGTGGTGGTGGGTCCAAATCCTCCTCCAACAATCAAAATAAGCCATGCTGTTATTTATGTAAATGTAAAGGCCATTGGGCAAGTGATTGCACCTGCCCAAAGAAAAACACCAAGGCACCCACTACCACAACCCCAACTGCGTCCTCTAGTGCCCCTAGTAATAGCAGTGGTGGTGGGAAGTCTACTACAAATAGCCTATGAAAATGGTGTAGCTGGGCTCACTATTGTGAGTATAGTTGGGGTTGGTCTTGTTAGGGAGACCACAGAGGCTGTTTTAGTCTCTGATGGTGGTAATGACTTTGCCACCTTGGTTCCTTGTCCCCTTAATATGGGTAAGTACAAGCAACTTCCCCTAATCAATGGTGTTGAGGTTGAGGCCTACAGGGATACAGGAGCCAGTTTCACTATGGTGATTGAAAAACGGGTTCACCCTGATCCACACCTACTTGGTGGGCAGCACCAAGTGACTGATGCTCATAACAACACTCTTAGCTACCCCATGGCTGTTGTGAATCTCAACCAGGGGTGGGGGGGTGTTACTGGTCCAAAGAAAGTGGTGGTAGCCACTGATTTACCTGTAGACTGAATACAAGGCAATGATTTGGAGACATCAACTTGGGCTGAAGTGGAGTTGGAGGCTCATCCAGTAATGCTGGGCATTCCAGGGCATATCTTTGCTTTGGCAAGGGGTCAGGTCCAAAAGCAAAGAGGACAGGGAAGCTTGGATCCTGGAACAATGGACCAAGTGCTCCCAAAACCTAGGAGTAGAAAGGGTAAATCCTTGCCCACTATCCCTCCCTCTCCAGAAGATTCCCCTTTTGACGAAGAGGAATCCTCTCCCTGTGCAGAACCTACACCAGAGGAGCTGGCAGCAGACACTGCTGAGCTTTTGGGTCCGGGGGGCCTGCTATGGAAGAGCTGAGTGTGGAACAGAAGACCTGTCCCACACTAGAGGGTTTGAGACAGCTAGCTGTCAAACAGCAGAATGGGGATGTCACTGATATCCATAAGGTCTACTGGGAAGACAATCTCCTTTATACTGAGACAAAGGACCCTAAACCTGGAGCTGCCAGGAGATTGGTCATCCCTTTGCAGTATAGGGAGTTTCTTCTAACCTTGGCACATGACATTCCTTTGGCTGGGCATTTGGGCCAGAGCAAAACTTGGGACAGACTTGTTCCATTGTTTCACTGGCCTCACATGTCAGAAGACACTAAGGAGTTTTGTCACTCCTTTGTGACCTGCCAAGCCAGTGGCAAGACTGGTGGCACACCTAAGGCCCCCTTAATTCCACTTCCTGTGGTTGGGGTGCCCTTTGAAAGGGTAGGGGTTGACATAGTTGGCCCCCTTGACCCTCCAACAGCTTCAGGCAAAGGGTTTATCCTTGTGGTAGTGGACCATGCAACTAGGTATCCTGAAGCAATTCCCTTAAGGCCCACTAAAACTCATGCAGTGGCAAAAGCCCTCCTGGGAGTCTTTTCCAGAGTGGGTTTCCCTAAGGAAGTGGTGTCAGACAGAGGTAGTAACTTCATGTCTGCATACCTAAAAGCTATGTGGAAGGAGTGTGATGTAATTTATAAGTTCACTACTCCTTATCATCCACAAACAAATGGTCTGGTTGAGAGTTTAATAAAACTCTCTAAGGTATGATTATGGGACTCCTTGAAAAACTCAGAAGGAGATGGGGTGTTCTGTTGCCATGCCTCCTTTTTCCTTACAGGGAGGTACCCCAAAAAGGAGTGGGCTTTAGCCCCTTTGAACTCCTCTTTGGACACCCTGTAAGAGGTCTCCTTGCACTTGTCTAGGAGGATTGAGAACAACCTTTACAAGCTCCAAAGCAAGACATTATGGACTATGTACTTGGCCTAAGATCCAGAATGACTGAGTACATGAAAAAGGCCAGTAAAAACTTTCAGGCCAGCCAAGAGCTCCAAAAGCAATGGCATGACCAGAAGGCTGTCCTGACCCAGTACCAACCTGGACAGAAGGTGTGGGTATTGAAGCCTGTGGCCCCAAGAGCACTCCAAGACAAATGGAGTGGACCTCATCTCATTGTTGAAAAGAAGGGTGAGGTTACCTATTTGGTAGACCTGGGCACTGCCAGGAGTCCCCTTACGGTGGTCCATGTCAATCGCCTAAAACCCTACTATGACAGGGCTGACTTAACTCTGCTCATAGCAACTGATGAGGGGCAGGAAGAAGAGAGTGACCCTCTCCCTGACCTCTTCTCCACCACTGAAGCTCATGGCTTAGTGGAGGGAGTGGTGCTTGCAGATTGCCTTACTGCTGAACAGAAGGACAACTGTATAAATCTCTGAGGGCAATTCTCTGACCTCTTCTCACTGATACCAGGTACAACTACCTGGTGTGAGCATAGAGTTAACACTGGAGACAGTTTACCTGTCAAAAGTAAGATTTATAGGCAGCCTGACCATGTCAGAGAAGAGGTACAGAAAATGCTGGACTTAGGAGTGATTGAGCCTTCAGAAGGCCCATGGGCTAGTCCATTGGTGCTTGTCCCAAAACCTCACAGTAAAGATGGTAAAAGAGAAATGAGGTTTTGTGTTGACTACAGAGGTCTCAATCAAGTAACCAAAACTGATGTTTACCCTATACCCAGGGCAGATGAGCTAATAGATACACTGGCTTCTGCCAAGTATCTAAGCACTTTTGATTTAACCATAGGGTATTGGCAGATTAATTTAACCGAAGATCCTAAACCTAAAACTGCATTTTCCACCATTGGAGGACACTATCAGTACACTGTTTTGCCCTTTGGTTTGAAGAATGCACTTGCCACTTTTCAGAGGTTTGTGAACACAGTCTTGCAAGGTTTGGAAGCTTTTACTGCAGCATATCTAGAGGTTATAGCTGTCTTTTGCTCCACCTGGGATGATCACCTGGTCCACCTATGGAAGGTTTTAGGGGCCCTGCAAAAGGCAGGCCTCACTATCAAGGTTTCAAAATGCCAGATAGGGCAGAGGAAAGTGGTTTATCTGGGCCACCTGGGAGGTGGGGAACAGATTGCACCACTGCAGGGGAAGATCCAGACCATCATGGAATGGGCTCCCCCTGCAACTCAAACCCAGGTGAGAGCCTTCTTAGGCCTCACAGGGTACTATAGGAGGTTCATTTAGAACTATGGCTCCATTGCAGCTCCTCTTGATGACCTCACTAGTAAGAAAATGCCTAAAAATGTTTTGTGGACAGCTAGCTGTCAAAAGGCTTTTGACAAACTAAAACAAGCCACATGCTCTGCATCTGTCCTAAAAAGCCCTTGTTACTGCAAGAAGTTCATAGTCCAGACTGATGCTTCTGAATTAGGGGTGGGGGCAGTGCTATTACAGTTTAACACTGAGGGCCAGGATCAACCTGTTGCTTTTATCAGCAGGAGGTTGACCCCTAGAGAAAAGCGTTGGTCTGCCATAGAGAGGGAGGCCTTTGCTGTGGTCTGGACACTGATAAAGTTGAGACCATACCTGTTTGGTACTCACTTTATTGTTCAGACATACCACAGACCCTTAACATGGCTTAAACAAATGAAAGGTGAAAACCCTAAATTGTTGAGGTAGTCCATCTCTCTCCAGGAAATGGACTATACAGTGAAACATAGACCTGGGAGTACCCATTCTAATGCAGATGGACTCTCCAGATATTTCCACTTAGACAATGAAGACTCATCTGGGCAAGGTTTACAGGTTCTTGGGGTGGGGTATCTTGGACACCCTTAGTGTTTTCTTACACTCCCAGTGACCATCTACACAATACACTAGGCCTGGGGTCCCTAAGTGGTTCGTATTCCACTTTCTTAGTATATGGTTTGTGTTGCCCCTAGGCCTATTGCATCCTAGTATGTTCTACGGTGTTTACACAATCTTTCTAATTGTTTACTTATCTGATTTTGGTTTGTGTGTATATTTTGTGTATGTTACTTACCTCCTAAAGGAGTATATCCTCTGAGATATTTTTGGCACATTGTCATTAAAATAAAGTACCTTTATTTTTAGTAACTCTGAGTATTGTTATTCTTATGATATAATGCTATATGATTTAAGTGGTATAGTAGGAGCTTTGCATGTCTCCTAGTTCAGCTTAAGCTGCTCTGCTATAACTACCTCCATCAGCCTAAGCTGCTAGAAAACTACTAATAAGGGATAACTGGACCTGGTACAAGGTGTACGTACCATCAGGTACCCACCATAAGTCAGGCTAGCCTCCTACAAGGGCAACTCCTTCTGAATCAGAATCTACCATTCAAAAGAATTTGAGGGCAGTCTAATGCTAGCCTATGAGATGAGCAGGCCTCACTATAGTGGAAAACGAATGTATGAGTTTTTCACTACCAGAATATAAAAACACGTAAGTACATATCCTACCTTTTACCTAAATATCATCCTGCCCTATAGGTCACCTAGTGCCTATGTTACACGTGACGTATATGTAGAAATAAGTAAGGTTAAAGATCGGCAAGTAGTTTTGAATGCCAAGTCAAAGTGGCAGTAAAACTGTACACAAAGGCCTTAGAGTGGCAGGCCTGAGACATGGTTAAGGGGCTACTTATGTGCATGGCACAATCAGTGTTGCAGGCCCAATGGTAGCGTTTAATTTACAGGTCCTTGGCACTACGGATTTAAAGGCACATTAAATATGCCAGTTGGATAGGAACCAATGTTACCATGTTTGGGGAGATATCATATGCAATTTAGTACTGGACAGCAGTGGTAAAGTGCGCAGAGTTTTAAAACCAACAAAAACAGTGTCAGAAAAATGGAGGGAGGCAGGCAAAAAGTTACAGGGACTTACAGGTAGGTTGTCAGAGCCAATTATAATTATTCCTAATTTGGATGTACCTTTTAAACAGAGCACTGGCCCTGGGACCAGTTAGCAGTGCTCAGGGCACATTCAGAGTTAGTGACCACCAGTATCAATCAAAACATTTGGTGGCGACCAGGACTTTTTCACACTGCCCCCCAGACAAAAGGTGATGGGTACTACCCTACACCCTGGTAGTCCTCATTAGCTAAATAGAAAAACCTGGAAAGTTCATCTGTATTGGCATGCGCACTCCCAGGCCTGTGTTGCACTATGAAGTCCATCCCCTATAGGGAAATGGGCCACCTCATCAGTTTTGGACTCTCCGCACTCATCTGCATGATACATCTCAGAGATCTGTGGTCAGTTTGAACACAGAAGTGAGCACCAAACAGGTATGGTCTAAACTTCTTCAAGGACCAGACCACAGCAAAGGCTTCTCTCTCAATTGCACTTTGGGCTGATTATGAGTTTGGTGGATGGAAACATCTGTCCCCCAAAACTCTCAACCGCGAGGTTGCCACAGTCCTGGATGCCTCTCCACCAGCCTCCTTATTACTTTTCCACTGCCCTGATGGGCAGGAACCAAAGTTTCCACTGGTCAGTCCAGTGGGAAAGGTGCAGCAGCATTGTTACCGGCTCATAATAGAGCTAGTGACAATGCTGCTGCATTCAGGTGGCACCAGCACCCTCAAAATGCACACTGTGGCCCTCTGCACTTGTTCTCCACCAGCCTTTTCATGGCAGTCAGACCACCATGAAAAGGCTGGTGGAGATCAAGGTTGTAATCAGCAGGGTGTCACTGAGTTCACCCCTCTTTCAAAAGGAGTCCCAACCACTGGCAGTGGCATTCAGGGAGCTTTTGGCTTGCCTCTTATCTTGCCACTGGCCTGACAAGTGACATAGAAGCTACAGAATTCCGTCACTTTGGCAGAATTGTTGGGCTAATAGAAATGGATGACCAGCCTGTTCCTGGTCTAGGTTTGACCCGAATGTCCTGCCAAGGGGATGTCATGGTCAAAGTGTTGAGTAATTTCCTATACTTCTGAGGGGCCACCACCCTCCTGGTTGCCCCTGGTTTGGGGCCCTCACCTTGGTATAGAGGACTCTATCTTCCAGGTAGACCCTGTGGAATCCTGTGAAATCACCCTGCTTTTGCTGTAGGCAGCCGCCGCACTCAGAGTGGGGTACTTTCTTTGTCCCTGACACAACTCTTCCCTGGTGGGGCAACTGACTCCTTGCAATTCTGCTAAGTCAGACTGATCTTGCAGGGGTAGAGTGCTGACCTCAGAGGTCAGACCCTCCCCTTCAGGGTTATATTCCTCCTCCACCTCTGGAGTTCTTTGTTCTGCTTACTAGATCCTGTGGCCTTTCTCTTATTTATGGAGGTTTGGCTCATTGTCCCAGGATCCTATTTTTGAATACTTCCCTGGTGCATAGTCTGGAACCTGGTAACAGCACATACCCACTCAGGGAGGGAGGTCTATTTTTTGTGCATGGACCTTTCCTTCCCCCTGACCATTCAGATGCTTCAAGTTTATTTCCCAGTGGACACTCTACTTGGAGGGCAGGAGACACAACTACCTTCTTAGGGCCTGTCACACCTCTCCATTCCAAGCTCACCATTGCCATGGGATGGAGCTTGGCTCCGCTTTCTGTATAGGTCAACTGGTAAAGTAAACCAGGTAGGATCTGCTCTGAAGAAATCAGTTTGTCCATGACCATAGTCAAACTGGCATCTGTATCTCTCAGATCCTCAACCTCAGTCTTGTTGATTTTAGGCCTCTAACTGTACTTCTCTGTGCTTGGAGTTAAGGCTGCCTGGGGAAAAACTTCCACCCCACCCATAGACACGTAGGTTACCTCTGTGTATCCTGTCCACATCTCTGGGACAACTTCCACCCCCAAACCTACACTAGCAAGCCTCTGGGACTGACCACCAGTGGGGGGGCATCTTGGAACAGACAGCATCTCTTCTTTTCTCTCCTGGCTGCAAGCATTCAAAACTTCCCTGCCTTTGAAGGTCAAAGAACTTCTTTCTCTTTAAAGGATCAAAGCGCTTCCCCTGATGCCCCCTTCCTTTGAAAGTGGAATGGCTCGGGCCCCTCTCCTTGTGCAGGTGCACGAGGATCTTTAGATGACTCTTTTGATTTTTTATCTTAGTTAGCCAGCGCTCTTCCCTGGGAGTGTACCTGTCCTCTCTTCTTCTGATCTCCCCCCTGATGTTTAATGGAAATTCTGGTTCTCACTCACTCATCCGCTGTCTCGCCCAGTTCCCTGGGCTAGACAGCTTAGAGTGAACCAGATACTAGTGTAACTTCACTGAGGTACAATTACCCAAGATGTGCTCCTTCATGACTAAATTGGAAAGCCCCTCATAGGTACTTACCTTGTTACACTGTGTCTAGCCCTCTAGTGCCTTCACTGAAGTGTCCACAAAGTCCAGCCAGGACTGGGTGTTACATTTCTGAGTGTCCATAAACTTCTTCCAATGCTGCTCTGGGGTGATACAAAACATCCTGATCAGTCATCTTTTCATGTGTCAGTAGGATTCTACCCCATCCCCATCTAGGGTCATGAGCCTATGCCTCCCACTTCAGTTCCAACAAAAGTAAACCCCAATACTGAGGGCTAACCCTTCTCATTCTAAGGGCCCTGTCAAATGCTGTCAGCCACTTATCTATGTCTTCACCCTCCTGGTACTTAGGAACAATCCCCTTGGGTAGTCTTGGGTCAAACCTATCACCCCTGGACACCTCGAACTCAACTTAACCATCTCCCTTTTCTTCCCTTGCTTCTTCTCCAGGGGCAGCTTCTCTGCCTCTAAAACTATGTATGCTAACTGGGCCTCAAGCTTTCTTTCCCTGAGGGACAGACCTACCCCTTCAGTGGTGGTTCCTCTCCCCTCACTAAATATAGGCAGGGCTCTGGTCACTGTTTGAGTGGACAACCTTTCTTCCTCATCTTCACTGAGGTCTCATAGGCCTTCCTCCCTCTGACGGTCGGAGGGGTCATCCTTCACCGCCTCTCCCATCCCCAGGTTCTGCCACTGTGCCACCTTGCTGAGACTCTGCCCAGGCCTCAAGGGACTTAATCAGATCTGTCTTCCTAAGGTTAGTTCCTGGCCTTACACAACTCACTAAGCTGAACTACTGTGAGTGAGGAAAGGCTAGCCAGATCAAGCTCCATAGTACCTCAGGTTTCGGTCACACACAACAAAACTTTGTAAAAACTGAATCAGTAATTTAAAACAATAAAAAAATGAATTAATTGAAATTAATCCAAATTAAAAATGAAAAACTATTTTTGCACTAGGACAATTTAGAGGATTTTTATTGGCCCACCTAAATGCTGAGTTGTGATACTGGATCCCACAACTGTGCACCAAATGTACAAAGTGGTTTATTAGTAAGGGCAGGTAGGTACCTACACTAAGGACCTGATTATGAGTTTGGCGGTCTGGGGACTGCCATGGCAGCAGTCTGACCACCACTGTGTTGGCAGTCCTACTGCTGTATTACAATGTTGGTGGTTTGTTGCAGGAGAGACGCCGGAGTCACGCCAACACTGCCTTCCCATCTGTCTACTGCCATGACAGTGGCTGGGGAAAAGCAGCGGTCACAGGTCAGTAGTGGCAAGGGTCCCACTGTGCACATCATGGTATGCTGTTCGCCGAGCCAACTCTGGCGGTAGAGATCGCCTGCTTCAAAATGGCTCCCCCATTTCCTTCTTTTCCGTTCAGTCTCCAACATGGGCCCCTTGATCCAGGACCCCTCCTTTTTGGCAGCAAATTCACCCCTGAAAAAAAAAAAAAATACAGGTAGGTAAAATTTGCATTTGTCTGCCATTGACTGTACTGGGCATATATGGCTCAGTCTCCAGTAATAGAATGGTACATGCACCAAGTATTTTTACACACGTCATGCATATGTGTACATTTTGGTCAAAATTTACACACCTGCATTGATACAAATGTAAAAATATACCTTGTATTGCTGACGGTATCGCCCACTGGCCCACTCCCGTCAAGTACACCACCGGTGGGCAGATGAGAGAACTTCAATTTGGCTGTCTTTTTAGAACTGCCGCCTTGGCGGTCTGGCAGTCCAACCACCAAACTCATAATTAGAACCTTAGTAATAAGGCCACAATCACAAATAAGGTCCACTCAAGGTCTCAGCAAGTTAATCCTTGCTCAACCCTTGGTAGCTTGGCCCACGAGCAGTCTGGATTAACTTAAGAAACAGGTGTGTAAAGGATTTAATATCAATGAAACAGTAAATAGGAAAGACACAACACACAATAAAAATTAAACACCAATTTATAAAAAATAAGAAATATTTTTTCTTCAAAATGACAAAAATTAAATGTGGGGAACCGGAGTCATACACTTTTAAAGATTAAATAAAAAAAATGTGCTTTCTACAGCCTAAAAACAAAAATGCACTAACCAAAGACCTCTGGTCACACCTAACTGGGACAAAGTCAATATTTGAGGCTGGCCACAATAGGGCCCAAGTTGGATACACTGAGCGGTAGACCTCAATCAAATGTTTTCCTTCTAACTTAAGGCCTGATTTAGAGTTTGTCGAATGGGAATACTCTGTCACGAACATGAGGGATATAGCATCCGCTATACTGCGATTCTATTGTAGCCTATGGAGATCACAATATGGCAGATAGGATGTTCGTCATGTTTGTGACGGAGTGGCCCTTCCCACAAACTCTAAATCAGGGCCTTAGTCTGTTTTCAGAGCTTTTTCTTTCAACATCGAGTGAGCCTCCTCTCCAGGCCGGCTTGCAGTTCGATGATGGTGGCTTGGCTTCGCGCGATGCTGAGGTTAACTCCTGGAGATCTTGTTGACGGTGAAATACTAGAGCTTCAGGTGGATGAACTTGAAATTCAGGCTGGGTCATGATTTGACGTCGCCGGCTTGGCTCTTGGCGACTAGTCGGTAACCTTATGGAGATTTTTTCAAAAAGTGCTGTAAATTTCTCCAAACATCTGTATTATTTTCCAGAAGGTCCTTTTGGGGTCTTGAAGTGTCCACAAACTTGATCCAAGTTTCCAGAAGCTCTGAGTTGCTCCTTTGGAGTTGGGACTACAAATCCCACAATGCACCTGGTCAAATCCTGAAAAGTCCACTGGGCGCAGGTCAGCTGGGCTCTTCATGCAGGATCTGATGCAAGGAACTCTTGGTAGCTCCTTTGTACCTGCTGCTTACAGAGAGTCCACTCCTGAATCTTTTGAAGCAAGGCAAGATCCTTTTTGTGGTGAAGCCAAGACTGTGTAGCAGGTGCAGTTCTTGTGGGTGCAGTCCTTCTGGGTGAATACCAGGAGTTTCGCAGGGCATTCATTATTCTTCTGATTTCTAACCAGCAGTGATCTGAGTTACTGGGCAGCTCTTCCACTTTTATGCAGGTCTTTGGGCTGGCAAGCAAGGGGGCATCCCTGACCAGTGGGGTGCAGGGTGTCACCTTCTGTGATGACTACTTACTACGAAGTGTGGCACATTTCAATCCCAGAAAACACTCAAAAAGTGAAGACGGAGAACATCTCTATTGGGGGTTCAGGACTGCTTAAACCCACACACAAGTGTGGCTAGCTTTTCCCTACACTTCTCTTCCAGCCCCTCTCCTAGTCAGATTAGAGGGGCTCACATCTGTCCCAAATGTCTTACCTTGCTTTGAAGACGAGTTTGTTCACCCATCCCTGGTTCTGCTCTGCCATCTGCTGCTGCAGTTCTCCAACACTAGGTGGTTCCTTTGACTCAGCCTAGGCCACTTCATACATAATTCAGTTAGTTTGGCTCAGCCTATCAAAGGCTGACCAATGAGGAAATGCTAATACAGGGCTGATTTTAGGTAACTTCAGGTGTATCTCAGGCTTTGTGACCAGCAGTGAGGGAGCAGCTGAGACACTGAGACACTACGCTACGACGCCATGCAATGCCACAACGCGGAGGAGCAACACACAGCGGCTGTGAATGCAGTGAATTGCGGGCAGAGCTGGTTGCAGCTCCCAGCCACCTTACTCCCCACAGGGGGCCGATTCCTTATCCTGCCGTGGGACTCACCAGCTCACCGACTCCCTGTCGGCCCCTTTTTACGATTCCCGTCACCCCAGTTAGAGCTGCGGAGAGGCGTTGGTGACGCCACTTTGTTGAGGAGCAACACGCAGTGATCTGTGAACGCGGCAAGCTGCAGGTGGAGCCGGTTGCAGCTCACGGCACCTCACTCCCCGCTGGTGGCTGGTTCGTTGTCCCGCCGCAGGACTTAACTGCTTTCTGCCGGCCCCTCGATCCCTGATTGCACATGCCAGTCTCCCCTTCCACCGACCAGGCTGCCAAGTTGTGGGCGCTGCTCCTGAGGGCTCCAGAAACTTCTCTACCTGTGCCTGATCACCCCGGCCTGTCTTGCGAGAGTGGAGCTGCCAAACAGCCAGGGAGGTCACAAGGACGCTGCAGGAGCTGCGAAGAACAGAGTGAACGCCATTGTTGTGCCGGTAGTGGGCCGGCATGCTGGGCTGCAAGTCATGCAGCGGTCATTTAATCCACCCAGCTCATTACCTGGTTCCTGTGTGGTTTGAGGGTCCCCCAGCCTGCAGCAGGAACTGCGCAGTGAAGATAGCCTGTGGGCTATCTTAGCCTGGTAACCCATCTAAGTCCTGTTGGGTTTCGTTCATCTCCAGTCAGTCGCAGTGAGGAGCGGCGAGGAACTGTGTGAAGTCCAAATACCGCCACCTGGATGGCGCAGAGGGATGCCCTATGGTGCTGTGAGGAACTTCAGGGAGACACAGGACCCACGTGGAGACCTACGGTAACGCTGGAGGCACTGGGAGAAGGTCATAGACTATCGTAATGAAGGTCTTCACCTGATGCAAGTAGTGGAAACTCTACTACCAGCATCTTTTTCAGCATTCTCAGATCCTGTTTATCATTGCCGCAAGGGACTGTTGGTTTTTCTTAAACAGTATCCCAATCACTATTCATTTCATCTGGCCATCTCCTTCACTCTAATGATATTCAGAAGTCTCCATCATCTATCAGAAGTCTCCACCATCTATTAGAACATCTACCATTGTAAATACGAGTGAAACATCCAACATAACATTGTGGGTCACAATGGCTGCTAAAAAGCTGAGATCTGGCTGACTACTCCTGGGGAGATCTTGTTCCAATACAAAATCCAATCCTTTGCGCAATAAAGCTGCAGTAATTTCAGGCCTAAAATGCAGAAATCAAATCTTATCTCTATGGGACAAAGAGAAGGCTCCTCCTAATCCGCCAAAGTCTGGATCCCAGACTACAAGGTCACTCTTCCATCAGGAGAACCTTTCCCTACTGGTCCTTGTCTCAAGGACCCAGTTCTCCCTCATGTCTTGGCAGATCCAATCAGGAGCCTCTCCATGCCCTCCACATCTTCCTGTCACGGTTTTCAATGGTCTTACCGTCGAAGCTGAGAGGCGTAGGGGAACGATCCTTGTTCCGGTAGGTTCTGCTCTGGCCGAGGTAGGGGCGACCCCTTCCAGTAGCCACGGTGCTGTTTGGTATGAGCAAACCACTACAGTCCGTGCCCTCCAGAAGGAGTCCCAGAGGAAAAACCCCAGTAGGGTAAAATACCTCCACAGGAACTCCCTGAAATGAAAGGAGGACACCAGGGCGTTAAGATCGAGGATCAGGAAGACTGGAAAACAAGGCAGGACAGGAACAGACAGGATTCGCAGGAGGAGATCAATCGGAGCGTGACTACCACCAAGGAGTGTTGCAACGCAATGGACAAGTAGTTGAGATCCCTTTATATACCCTTAGACAGGAAGTAGAAAACAGGAAGTAGAAATACCACCATCTTTTTGGATTGGGGAAAAGAAAACAATGGTGAATCAGTTATGTGCGTCTAACAATGCATGCTGGGCAGAGAGGAAGTGGGCAGCATGCTGGGAAGAAAAGGGGCAAGTATAAAGTGCACCATGTGTAAGGGTTCGGTTTCGTTCTCAGGATATCGGTAAGTGGTAGGCAGGTGATGTATAGGCAAGCAAGAAACAGTAAAGTGCATCATGCGCTGTAAGCGGCCATGCCGCGTCTGCCTTTATGGTACAATTTATAATAAGGGAGGCGGCGGGTGCCGCGACCCTTAAACTGGCTCCTTGGAGCCTCCCTGGTTCTCGCCTGAGCCGCGGCATCCCCCGCGACCCAAGCGTCAACCGTGGTGTTTACCGTAACTTGAGCGCTGGCCGCGGCGCACCCCGCTACCCGGGCGTCGGCCGCGGCGAGATTGACGTGCCGCGCCGCGGCAACCTGAGCCCGCAGCCGCGGCGAGCGCCGCGGTGCGCGCCGCGGCATAACAGTATGCCCCCCCCGAGGCCCTGTGTTTGTGAGGGAAGAGCCGAAAAAAGCGGCGGATCAAAAGAGGAGCATGAACTGAAGAGGCATCCTCCCGGGAACACTCACTCATAGGGTATCCCTTCCAATGAATAAGATATTGGAGGCGCCCATGGAAAAACCGAGAGTCACAGACCTCCTGAACTTCGTACTCAGGCACATTGTCAACCAACAGAGGAGGGGGACAGGGCAACTGCCTATGAAAAAGATCAGGACGGTAAGGTTTCAATTGCGAGACATGAAATACCGGGTGGATCTTCCATGTCCGAGGTAGGCGAAGACGCACAGACACTGGGTTGATTCTTTTGAGAATTAGAAAGGGACCATAAAAGCGGGGTTTGAATTTGTTTTGGGTGAGTCGGAGAGGTAGGAATCTAGAGGAGAGCCAGACCTTATCATGGACCTGATATAGAGGAGCCGCACAGCGTCTCCTATCTGCTATCTTCTTCATGCGGAACTTGGAGGATACAAGGTTGGAATGGATAATTCGTTGTATACCCCGTAGCTGTTGAACGTAGGAGGAGATGGCGGGAAGATTGGAGTTGTCTCTCAGGGGAGTTGGGAAGGCCCTGGGATGGAAACCGTAAGAGCCATAGAAAGGAGAGACCTTAGAGGCACTGTGTAGAGAATTGTTATAAGAGAATTCTGCAAGCGGTAAGTAGGGAGCCCAATTACTTTGTGTAGCGTTACAGAAGCTACGTAAGTACTGTTCAAGACCCTGATTGAGTCGTTCCGTTTGTCCATTGGTTTGTGGGTGGAACCCGGATGATAAGGCCACCTGGATCCCCAAGGTCTTGCAGAATTGATTCCAGAATCGGGAAATATATTGAGGACCCCTGTCTGATATAATAATTTGGGGTAACCCATGTAGCCTGAAGATCTCTTGAGTAAAGATCTGACTTAACTCCTTTGCCGTTGGTAACTTTCTCAAGGCCGTGAAGTGGGCCATCTTGGTGAAGGAGTCCACAGTTACCATTATGACGTGGTTTCCCATTGAGGAAGGTAATGCGCACATAAAATCGGTGGATATGGTATGCCATGGACCTGGGGGAACAGGTAATGGGCGAAGTAACCCCACAGGTCTGGTTCGGGGTGTCTTGGCTTGAGCACACGTAGGACAGGATAACACATATGCCTCAGTGTCAGCCTTGAGAGTTGGCCACCAGAAAGAGCGAAGCAAAAGATCTTGAGTGGCTTTCATTCCTCGATGACCTGCGATAGGGGAATCATGGCACATGCGTAAAGCTTCGATTTGCACTGCTTTAGTGGGTAAAAACAGAGCCTTATCACGATAATAATAGTCATGATCTGTGTGCAGCTGCGGACGTAACTTTTTTAGTTCTGTTTCGTGTAGACGGGCATATTCGGACTTGACTTGATCTAAAAAAGTCTGTGCTACCCCTATAATTTTGTTGTTGTCAAATAAGTTTTGAACCGCGGAATCACCGCACCCAGGGTAACGTTGGGACAGGGCATCCGCTAGGATGTTCTGAGAACCAGGGATTTAGGTGATATAGAAGTCATATTGGCTGAAGAAGAAGGCCCATCGAGCCTGCCGGCTATTTTGGCACTGAAAATTTCTTAAGCACTGTAGATTTCTGTGATCGGTCCGGGCTTCAAAGGGTTCCTTTGATCCCATCAAGAAGTGTCTCCATTCGGTGCACGCGACTTTTAAGGCGAGTAATTCGCGTTCTAGCACGGAATAGTTTCGCTCAGAATCAGATAGAGTGTGTGATAGATAAAATACAGGGTGTTCTAGGTCATCATCGTCTTGTTTTTGTAACAGGGCAGCCCCAATGGCTCTTTCTGAGGCGTCTGTGACAACAATGAATTGTTTGCTGGTGTCTGGGTGTCGAAGAATAGGGGCTTGAATAAAGGCTTTCTTTAAGTCCTGAAAGGCTGACTCAGCGCCTGGTGTCCAACAAAACCCTTTCTTTAGATGTTCCTTTTTAAGGGTTTGAGTAATGAAACTGGTTCTCTGGGCAAAGTCTGCTATGAACTGTCGGTAGAAGTTGGCTAGCCCCAGAAAACATTGAGTCTCCTTGATGGAAGAAGGAGATAGCCAATTCAATATAGCCTGTACTTTGTCTGAGTCCATGGCAACTCCGGTCTGGTTTATACAGTATCCCAGGTATTTTACTTCTATCTGATCAAACTCGCATTTTTCAGGCTTACAGAACAAATGATGTCGTCGGAGTCTCTCTAAGACTTGGCGAACGTGCTTGGAATGTTCCTCTGGATGAACCGAATAGATTAGGATATCGTCAAGATACACCACCACTGTTTGTTGCAAAAGATCAGAAAAGATAGAATCCATGAATCTTTGAAAGATGGACGGGGCATTAGTGAGTCCGAATGGCATTACTCTATATTCGTAGTGACCAAAAGGTGTTCTAAAGGCGGTCTTCCACTCATCACCTTCTCTGATTCGTAGTAGATGATAAGCTCCTCGGAGGTCCAACTTGGTGAACCTCTTGGCTCCTCTGACTGCTTCTAAGATGTCCTTTATGAGGGGTAACGGATACCGGTCTTTAATAGTGATCCTGTTTAACCCTCTGAAATCAATACAGGGACGCAAATCTTTGGTTTTCTTTGGTACAAAGAAAAGAGGAGCCCCGGCGGGTGAAGAGGAGGGAGTTATCAACCCACTTTGTAGATTCTCATCTAGGTACTCTTTCAAAATTTGTTTCTCTGGTTCTGTGAGAGAGTACATCCGCCCAAAAGGAACTACTGTGTCTGGTTCTAAAGGAATGGCACAGTCGTATTCTCTGTGGGGTGGCAGTTCAGGCCTTTCTGGCTTCTGGAATACATCGATATAGTCCTGATAATGTCTGGGAACTCCCTGTAGGACATTAATGGATCCTCCCACCTGAGAAGGTGCTGTTGAGAGACTTTTTGGGGACCAATAATCCCCGGCCGGATAGCAGTGGTGTTGACAAAAATGGGAGGATAATGAAATGGTTTTCGTTTCCCAGTTGATGTAAGGATTGTGCCGTACAAGCCATGGAATCCCCAGGATCATGACGTGGTGTGGTGATGAAATTAAGTCAAACGAGAGAATCTCCTGGTGTTTTCCAAACTGTAAACAGAAGGTAGGGGTGGTATATTGTACAGGTCCAGAGGCCAAGAGTGACCCATCAACGGTATGCACCTGTTCTGGTACTTCTTTGGGTATTTGTGTTATCTGTCGTTCTTTGGCCCAGGTTTCATCTAAATAGAGGCCACTGGCTCCGCAGTCCAATAAGGCCAAAGTTCTTTCTTCCCGGCCATCAGTTAAATGGAGGGTAACTGGTAAGAGAAAAAGAGCAGTTCCTTCCTCCCTGGAAGAGCAAATAGAAGGTATATCACGATATCCCGTCCTCACCCTTCTTACTGAGGACGGGAGTTGGCGTTTCCCAAGGGCTTGGTTGGACGAATGGGGCAAGCGCGAATTAGGTGACCAGCTGCACCACAAGATAGACAAAGCCCCTTCCTTCGTCTATGTTCCCTTTCACTGGCGGATAAAGGTCCGCAAGCTGTGTCAATCTGCATGGGCTCTTCCTCGGTATTCCCTTTGGATTCAGGACGGACTTCCTCGGTACGATGGGCGAAGGGACGAGATGGTACTGAGTGAGAAGGCAAACGACTCTTCTTTTTCTCCATTCTTCGTTCATTCAACCGATATTCTATCGTTAGTGCCTGGTCCATCAATCCTTTGAGGTTTTCTATTCTGGCAGAATGCACTAGTTCATCCTTGATGTCCTCTCTGAGACCTCTACGGAAGAGTGTCACCAAGGTACGTTCCACCCAGGTTGTTTCTGCTGCTAATTGTCTGAAACGGGTGATGTATTGTAATACATCTTGACTCCCTTGTTGGACTTCGCAAAGAGCCTCTTCTGCTGACGCCTCGAGTCCAGGGCGTTCAAACATCTGTTTAAAAGTAGTGATAAAGGTGGAATAATTAGATAGACAGGGATCGTTTCTGGTTACTAGAGGTGTGGCCCAAGCCAAGGCTGGCCCTGATAAGGCATTAATCAAACACCCCACCTTGGTCTTATCTTGTACAAATTGCGAGGGGCGAAAGGCAAAGTACACCGTCAAGGCGTCCAGGAATTCTTTTAATGTAGTGGGATCCCCGGAAAATCGAGGTGTAGAGGCGGCTACTGCAGGGACATCTGTGGTCCTGGAGGCAAAGGCTTGTTGATAAACAGTATTCTCAGTACGTAATTGCTGGAGTTCTTGAGCCTGTTGTTGTAGCGTCGCCAGTAGGTCCTGGTTAGTAGGTTCCGTGTTTGCCACTGGGTTATCCATAGTACCGGACTGCAACTGGAATTTTTGGCGTTGCAATCTGTCACGGTTTTCAATGGTCTTACCGTCGAAGCTGAGAGGCGTAGGGGAACGATCCTTGTTCCGGTAGGTTCTGCTATGGCCGAGGTAGGGGCGACCCCTTCCAGTAGCCACGGTGCTGTTTGGTATGAGCAAACCACTACAGTTCGTGCCCTCCAGAAGGAGTCCCAGAGGAAAAACCCCAGTAGGGTAAAAAACCTCCACAGGAACTCCCTGAAATGAAAGGAGGACACCAGGGCGTTAAGATCGAGGATCAGGAAGACTGGAAAACAAGGCAGGACAGGAAGAGACAGGATTCGCAGGAGGAGATCAATCGGAGCGTGACTACCACCAAGGAGTGTTGCAACGCAATGGACAAGTAGTTGAGATCCCTTTATATACCCTTAGACAGGAAGTAGAAAACAGGAAGAAGAAATACCACCATCTTGGATTGGGGAAAAGAAAACAATGGTGAATCAGTTATGTGCGTCTAACAATGCATGCTGGGCAGAGAGGAAGTGGTCAGCATGCTGGGAAGAAAAGGGGCAAGTATAAAGTGCACCATGTGTAAGGGTTCAGTTTCGTTCTCAGGATATCGGTAAGTGGTAGGCAGGTGATGTATAGGCAAGTAAGAAACAGTAAAGTGCATCATGCGCTGTAAGCGGCCATGCCGCATCTGCCTTTATGGTACAATTTATAATAAGGGAGGCGGCGGGTGCCGCGACCCTTAAACCGGCTCCTTGGAGCCTCCCTGGTTCTCGCCTGAGCCGCGGCATTCCCCGCGACCCAAGCGTCAACCGTGGTGTTTACCGCAACTCGAGCGCTGGCCGCGGTGCTCCCCCGCGACCCGGGCGTCGGCCGCGGCGAGATTGACGTGCCGCGCCGCGGCAACCTGAGCCCGCGGCCGCGGCGAGCGCCGCGGTGCGCGCCGCGGCATAACACTTCCGTTATCCTTGAGACTCAGGACTTTCTTGAAGCCTCTTTGCCTTCTTCAACTATACCCACTTCATCAATCCATGATTCCACCAGCCTGGGCTTTGCAAGGGAGAACTTGCCTTTTGAAACTGATATTGATGCTTCTTTTCCACATGCTGACCCGGAAAATCCCCCTGTGAATTTTCCCCTCCCTGACCTTGATTTAGAACTCCTTAAAAGATATGGGTCCTACCAGGAAGCAAATTCTCCCCCGCTTCTCCCTCTACCTCCATCCACGGGTTTGCAGCTCTTCAGCAGTATACTATCTAACCACTCTTCATTATGTTCTCATCTTTCAGTGGCACCCAACCTGAACCTAAACGCCAATGCCCTAAGTAGCAACCCTGCACAAAATGTTTTTGTCTCTTATTCGCTCTTAATCTTAAAAAGTCTCTTACCTTCTATTTTGAACCTTCTAGAAAAATTGGTTGGAAGTTCAGATTGTATCTTTGATTCCGTAATGACCATACTAAAAGAAATGACTGCTGGCAATGGAGTTAATCCTGGACTATACACACTACATCGTGGTGATCACTTAGCACGACTTCATACTCCTGCGATCAATGAAATACCCCTTGGTACTGACGTTTGCTTTCAGGCTGGAGCACCCCAGGTTGATCTACTTCCTGTGAATCCTGCTCCAATTGAGAGCCCAGTGAACTCTAATAGAATTGTATTGAGTGGCTTTTCATCAGAGAAAGGCCTGGATCTTGACTGTCAAAACTCTGAGCTGGTCATGTTTCCAATCGTCAAAGCTCGACCAAAGACAAATATATCGACCAGTGCTCCAGGTACTTTAGAGCAAACACTAATACGCAATAGGAAAAAAGCCAAAAGGACTAAAAAACCAATCCAGAAATCTCTTAAAAAAGGTTGGAGAAAGATAGAATTCTTCAAAGATCAACCTGGCCCGCAAGAACCTTTAACCAGGGAGGTTCCAGCTCTGCAACCCCATTCTACTCCTACTGTCTCTCAACTAATGTCCTTACCTCATCGATCCATCGGCAAGCCTGAAATGGTTGCTGCAATTTTTTTCCCACAATCTGACTATATCTTAACCAATTAGGCCATCCTTAAATCCCTTTGCACAATCTTTTGGAGTTTCTCCAGGGCTCATGCCCGCACAGGCTCGGCCGCAACTCTCAAAAAGGAAATAGGGAAGTCACCCTGAGGACAACTTGACTTTAGACTTTATGCTCTTATTTGACAATGATCTTTTTTTTAAACAGATCCCAACTATTAAAATGCTTTTCAGACATTGAACCACTTAGACTAATTGAAAGTAGTGACGTACACCTGGTCTCCTTGGAGTCCTCTGGTTTCAGTCCTAAGTCCAGAGTATCCTTTTTTTCCAAACTAATCGTCAACAACATCTTAAGCAACTTAGAGTCCCTACAATATAAAGATATTGATGTGGTACCTGTCTTGAGGGAGACGGGTCTAAGGTTAACCGAGTGGGCTCCCCAGCATTCCGATGGAGTCGGGAAATGTAACCCCCTTCCAATCCCTCTAGCTAATTCTGACACTAATTCCCATATGTATCAGGACTTAAAAATCTGCCTGGGAGATCATGGCCGTGAAGTATTATTCAGGGATTTCCCACTTTGTTCGCCTCCTGATCCATGCATTAATCCCCATTCCGGCAGTGTTAAGTAATTCTGCCACAACTTCCCGGCTAACAGCTCCATCAATGTAGCAACAAACTTACCCTTATATCCTGGAATTGATTTTCTGGACTCTTTAAATCCTGTTTAATTGGCCACCAAGAAACTTGGACCACTGGGGAGCTGCAGTTCGAAAATTACTACTCTTTCTGCTGCAATGCCACCCCTTCAAAGAGGCATATACAGCATTGGTGATGGAGACAAGCTAACCGCTCTCACACTGACAAACACTTATGTCCCCCCTGGCGCCCCTTTCAATAATCTGTTAGTTAAAGTATTGAACTTCATTAAGGAGCTCAGTACAGAGAGCCAGGAACCCAAATTATACTGGTTGGAGATTTAAATTGTAAAATTTCTAATTTAGGGCGCTTATCCTTTTGGGATGAGGAAAAGGAGGAAGCATTTGGTATATCCCCCCTGTGTTTTTCCCCATAAAATAAGGTCCAATAATTGTGGGAAGCTCTTTCCCAAGCACTTGAAGGTGAATAATTATATTGTCGCTAAAGGTAGACTTCCATCTGACTCCCCAGCCCACCTAATGCATAAATCGCCCTGGGGGGGCTGCGATTTTGGATTACATGGTATTGAGCTATCAGTCATTTTCCTTGTAAAAGGATATAGCATTATTACAGATTACTTGTCTATCTCGACCTGAAGGCACAACCTGCTGATCCCTGGAGTTTAGAAGGGCAGCACCCCCAGCTTAATGTCAAAACAGGAAGAACACATTGGTCCCCTGGAAGTTTTGAGGGGCTTAAAGGTATCCAAGAAAGTACTCTGAATGATCTTGGTAGTTGGGCAGGCAACGTTATGGAGAGTGTTACTGTTTTTATGCAACTGATTATTTTAATCCCCCACCAGAAGTCCCAGAGGAACAACATACTAAAACCCCTTCCTTAATCTCTATCGAATAGAGAAATTAATGCTCTTATTCATAAACAGTATAGGAAACACACATCTGCAAGCCAATACCAGCTAGGCATTTTAAAAAGAAGGAGGGGGAGGTTAAGAGTACACCTAAAAAAGGAACCTATAGATAGATTTTGGATTGCAGTAAGGGAAGCAGTCTCTACCGGCCACAGTAGGTGGTTCTGGTCATTGATTGCAGAGGGGTGTGGTACAAGAACCAGGCCCCTCCCAATGTCCATCAATGAATTGAGCTGGTCGGCCTTTCTACCTGGCCTCTATGCCTCCAATGGGACCACTGTGGAACTACCCCAAACTAGAATTGACTCCTTATATTCGTATCCTCCTCTAAAAGAAATTGAGGCTGTTATAAGAGGAATGCATTGTTCTGCCACAATGGGCCAGGATGAAATCCCCATACTGCTAATAAAACACGACATACCCTCCTGGGGTAAGATTTAATTCCTGGTGTATCAATACTGCTACGAAGCCAAGAAAGTTCCTCTATCCTAGAAGGGTAGCATCATCAGTCCCCTGTATAAAAAAGGGGATCCTAGCTGCCCTTGGAATTATCGCCAGATTGCACTTTTGGATGCTGTCAGAATATTTTTTGCCAGTTTTTTGCTTTCACAGATCAATGATTGGACAGAAAGGAATAGAATTATCCCCCTGGAACAGTCAGGCTTCAGGAGAAATCATGGTACAATTGATAATATCTCAGTCCTGCATGTAAAATAATGAGAAACACGTCTCTCTGAAAGTGGAAGTGATCTATGCAGCCTTTGTAGACTTCTCCACAGCATTTGATGAAGTAGATTGTGTCTCACTGTGGAAGAAGCTCTTAAGTCTATGCATGCCTGGTATCCTCCTTGACCTTGTGGTAGCTCCTCTACCTGGTGCAGAGTATTGCTACGGGGTGAACGAGGCCTATCTCATGCCATCCCAACTAAAAACAGCCTAAAACAAGGGTGTATGTTGGCCCCATTGCTATTTTCTTTGTATCTCTCAGACTTACCTACTCATTTAACTCAGTGTTAGGGTTTTGCCCCTAACTTAGGAGGTAGACCATTATGTTGTCTGCTGTACGCATATGGCATAATCATATTAGATCGCACCCCAATGAGGCTTAATAATCGTCTACACTGAAACCCACTATGTAAAGGTATGTTGTTCTAAAAGCAAAATCAAATGCTTTCATGGGAAAAAAAGACTGGAAAATTTCTGCTGGACCTTGGGAGACCAATAACTCAAAAGAGTAAACGTATACACCTTTTTGGGTAAAATCATCTGTGGGAACCTTAAAAATAGAGAGCATATTGAGCAGAATCAAAGGAACGCTCATTCTCAAGCTAATGGTCTGAACGCCCTATATAGGGCAACAGGCAGAAGGCACTTTAAACATCTACTAGAGGTTTATCAGGCAAAGATACCCCGTCCCTACTCTATGGCATAGAGCATATTGTGGTTTCCAAATGGGTCTTTCTTGATAAACTTGAGGGACATGTCTTGAGGAATCTCTTATCTGTAAACAATGCCTTTTCGGCACAACATTAATACTTGAGTTGGGCTTGCGCAGTTCCTTCATTCAAGGATTGGCCACGGTAATTCGCTGGATGGTTAGCCTGATGATGTGCAGTGATGACTCCTTGCGGTCACTGCTGAAAAAGGAAATATTAGCCAGCCACAGAGCAAAATATACCATCTGCAGGAATTTTCTATATGCCATAGATCTTCTGCAATTAGATTCTTCTGTAATTTTCACACTCTCTCCAGCATCGCTCAAATCCACACTCAGGAATGCAACTTGGGCAGCGAGTTTCTGCCAGAACAGCCAGGCTTGCGTACACAGCCGGTGTTTTCACATCATATCTGACACCTTAAGGCTGAGGTTTACGCAGCCCTATCTCATCTTGAACATGCCCCACGGGGTGAGAAGATTCTGGCTCTTGCTGCGACAGGGGCTGCTTCCCCTCAATATATTACAGGCTAGATGGTTTGGTTGCTCTGCTGTTTGTAATCTTTGCCATAATGGCACCCAAGACTTGAAACATGCTGTACTAATTTGTCCGGCCTTATCGCTTCATCGCCGCAGGTGGCTGCGCCTTATTTGTTTAACTTTTTCCTTAAGTACCGCCTTTGAGTTATTACATGCTCTCGTTATTCCACCAAATGAAATGTTTTGTGTCAGAGTTTTTAATTATTTTAAGTGTTTTTTATCATTGTATTAATTTAATCAACTGTCTATGAAAGTTTAATCTTTTTATTTTTTCTAATGGTTCTTCATAAACATGTATCTTCTTATGTGGACCTCCAGTGGAGTTCTGTATCATAATAAATAAAACTTGAAACGTAGGTAACTTTAGAAAATAATTATACAACTATTTCTCTGTACTAGTTATAAATCATGTAACGTTGGCAAGTTGTTGGATTTATTCTAACTATTCATTTGATACTTTGAATGAGATTGTAGCTCACTCTTATCAAAAGTAAGACATTATTCTTTTAAAATAAACCCTTCCCATGATAGCCTATGGAGCTAATGCACTATTATGGGGAAACACTAAATTCACAGTTTTTCCCTCCCTAGGGTTTATAAAACAGCTTTTATAATGTCCCTTCTTATGATTACACAGCATCCTACCCTTGGTGCACCTGGAGCAGACCTGAGAGGTAACGTATATGAAACAACAAGGTAAGAGACTTTGGAAGTACTTTTAATTCCAAAGTGGAATTAGTGCTTAATTTTATTTAAAAGCAGCCAGCCAAGCAGGGTTGCCTTAAAAATGACATCATGTACCACAGCAGTACACTCGTAAGTGTCTTAACTCCACTGGGGTTCCTAAAACTACATGCACTACCATATGCTAGAGACTTACTAATAGGTTGTTAGAGCCAATTAAAATTCTGCCTAATTATGAAATACCTTTTAAACAGAGCACTGTCACTGGGCCTGGTTTGCAGAGCCCAGGACACAGTCAGAGTCTTTATCCACTAGTATCATGCAAGAACATAACGTGATTAGGACCAAAAAGATGGATTTCTCACAATGTAGCTGCCTAGAAAGAATACACAAAGCCCAGCTGTCACCCACCCAGAAGTGTGATCAGGGACATACAGCAGGCACAAAATGGCTAAAGTAAGAAAATGCCAACTTTCTAAAAGTGGCATTTTCAGAATTGCAATTTGAAATCCAACTTAACCATAAATTTGGATTTTAAATTGTAATCCCAGAGATGCCCAACTTGAAAAGTCTATCTCTTCACATTTGGGAATTATACTTACAAAATGTAATACAGTTATCCTAATGTTATCCTATGGAAGAGATAGGCCTTGCAGTAGTGAAAAATGACTTTCAGAGTTTTTAACTACCAGGATGTGTAAGACCTAAGAGTGCATGTCTTGCCTTTTAAATACATTTCACCTTCCTCTCTGGGTTTTCCAGGGCCTACGTTAGGGGTGACATATGTATTTAATGGGAAGGATTGGGCCTTGCAAAAGGGTTATTTTGCCAGGTCGACATGGTAGTGTAAAACTGCATGCACAGGCTCTGCAGACATGAGGCATGGTCATGAAGTGGCATAATCAGTGCTACAGGTCCACTAGTAGCATTTAATTTACAGGCCCTAGGTATACACAGTACCACTTGAAATATGCCAATTGGAGATACTCCAACACTATCAGGTTTAGAGAACAGAGCATAAGTACATTAGCACCAATTAGCAGTGGTAAAGTGCACAGTCATAATACCAGCAGAAATTAGGTCAGAAAAATGGAGCCACACTGACAGTGCACCACAAAAAGGCACCCTCCGAAGGATAGACATCTCCTTGCAGGTAAATGCAGTCACTCACTGCACCCACCTGCAAGGGGATCTCTTTATGCTCTTTAAAGTGCAGGAGGGTTGCCACCTGCAATGTGAAACATGGAACGACTTTGATGCAGATGCTCTGTATTTCACTTGAATGTTTTGTCTCCATGGCAGCACAATTTCATGGTTGCTGTGAGGTCAGAAAATTCACTATAAGATGGTGCACTCTCCCAGTTTTTGCCTGGAGCACTTGTTTTAGGGTGTACCATGGTGCAGACAGGGAAAGTGCACCCTTATGGTAATAAAGGCCTTGTCCAGTCTTTTTATCTACAGATCCATAGGTGCTCTGATGAGCTGGGCGTGAGGTGCCTCTTTTGTGGGATTCACTGGTAAGTGGCTGGCGGTCACTCCTTGACACAATTCATAACCAATGTACAAACCACTCCTGAGGCAACCCTTCTCTCTTTTATAGAACCGCCTGTTTGCCAATCTGCAAGCTATCTCATAGTGTATCATTCTTGGGGAAGTCTAATATGGTAGAGCTCTTGTTCCCTGCCCGGGAGGACCTGGTGGCCAAGCGAGGGGGTCTGTCTAGGGAAATGGAAAGTCCCCTCCTAAACCTCCTAACCCACTCAAAACTGGTTCTGGGGCACACTCCTTCACACCCCCTATTGAGATGATGCCAGGATGGCTGAACTGTGCCATGGGATCAAAAGACCTCTCTTTCCCAGGTCTGACTTCACACTCACCTATGCATAGTCAGGCCTTTTGGACCCTCCCAAGTTTCATTCCTGAGAGATCAACATTCCTCACACACTAGTCGTACTGCCCAAAAGGCCTACTCCATGGTTTCTGCTCTGGGAGAACTAGGTTTCACACCTCAGTAAAGGCAAAGCACTGAAAGAGGGCATCTGTTGGTATGTTAATGGTATTTAGCTTACTGGAGCTTCAGGAAGGCAAAGCCTACATTTTAGAAGTTATTTTTCAGGTAGAGTTATCAGCAATCCAACTTCACACTGAATTGGATTTTAATAAATATTGAAGACTGATTGAATCATTTATGTATCTTATCCCAAGTCAATGTTGCAAAATAGTGTTTCAGTTGCAATCTAGTTTTTTCTCATATGATCAGCAACATCCCTTTACACTGAAAATAGCTTTTGGGGACTTTCTGGGGCAATGGCAACATAAAATTCTCCCATGTTCCACTTTTAAATGCTGGTCATCACGCGAGCAACATGGCCTAATTAAGGGTGACATCTAATATTTAAAGGTAGGGTTCTTCTTATCAAAAAGGGTTATTTTCAAATGTTCACTTTGAGGTGTATAAGCTGCAGCAGTCCAGTTACAAATGTAACCCAAAACCCATGTTTTCTGTGTCAGCCTAGTTCATTGGCACATTAGGTACAGCAGTTCAAAGGTGACATTTAACTTTCCTTGCCATTGGTGCATTTTCCAACACCATACAGTATAGACATACTGAAAAGTTAAATATGCCAAATGGGGACTAACCAAGGTTATCATGTTTTTAGGATGAGATCACATACACTCAAGCCAAAACAGCAGTGACACACTGTACAGAGTTCAAACCCCAGCAATACCAGTCAGCAAACCACAGGGGTGATCATGCAAAAATAAAGAATCTCCCACACACAACATCTGGGAATTACAATTATCTCACCTATGTTTTGAAAGGTTATCGGAGACTGAGAATCACCTGGTGCTATCTATAACACATATATAGCTGGAACTCTTAAGTAAAAAATGCCACATATAAATCTGGTAAACATTTGGGAGGATAACGAACCAGAGCTGAGCATATTCTTTTTCTATTCACAGGTACACTGTACGTCTTCTAGACTCGATTTTTCCCTAGTATCAAAAGCACTATGTTATGGATGTACAACATTTATTCAAAATGCTGTCAGAGCACTCAGCAGTAGGGATGAAGAATATATATGGCATATCTGATTATGTATATTAAAATGTAGGTTGCATTTTCAGCAAAATGTTGGACCTAGAGTTATGAATGATGCTGTTAGTTGCCTGCCTGCCAAGACCTGTCGCCCTGTTAGGAAGGGAAGAGTATCTGGAGGGAGCAAAAGCCCACGGCAGCCTGCCTGCCAAGACCAGTGGGCCCTGTGCGGAAGGGAAGAGTACCTGGAGGGAGCAAAAGCCCACGGCAGCCTGTCAAATGGATCCCGGTGAGTGAAGTGTGAGGTGTTCAGTCGGGGCAAGACAGATGCAGAAATGTGGGCCGTCTCCCCAGTTTTGCCCAGTCAGTGATCCCTGTGTGTCGAAAATGGCTGTTATGACATTTGGGCTATCAACCATGTGTATGCCAAAAGGGCCCATGAAAATCAGACTATTACTGGTATGGATGCCAAGTCAATTGATCCCACCGAAGACTTGCAGGGAAGTCCATCCGTGAATAGCAAGCCATCGCCAATGTGTGTGCTGGAGTTGACCACTGCCATGTGACAGGAAAGGATGTGCACAGTGATGACAGAACTGCTACCCGAGTGAGGGCCAATGTGTGTGACCACCATGGTTCCAGAAGACAACCACCATGAAGCCATGGCCATCGCTCTAACTTGTTGTGCCAAAGGACCTGCTGGAAAAATTCTCCAAATGCTGTGTGAGCCAAGTGGGATATCTAACATCAGTGCAGTTATCCGGAAACTAATGAGGCTGACACAACATCGAGGAATATCACAAAAGATTGTGGGCCTTCGACCTGCATTGAATCAAGCCTGCAAATGAATGCCCCAGTCCTCTAGAGCTGCTTGCTGCCCTCTAGTTAGATAGGATTCTTCAAATCATTGGAGCTGCATGAGACATACATGAACACAGCAACCATGTGCTGCTGGCTTAACTCTTAAGGCCAATCATAGTCTGTGTTTGCATGGTGTTAGTGTGGGCAGCCTCTGGGAGTAATCCACAGTATTGGATGGAAACTAATAAGCCCACTAGATGGGAAAGAAGGACTTAGAGAATACCCAGGGGACAACCCTAGCATGCCAGTCTTAAGAGGGGATGTTAGGGTGTCAGTACTGTGCATTGTGTATTACTTGAAAATGCATGAAAAACTGCTCTTTCATAAACACAAGTATTTGACTGGACACACACTTTTCTGTTGTTAGTGATTGCACTTGAGTTATGAACATGTGTATGTGTTATACCCACTTCCCCCAGAAGAGCCTTGGACTGCTCAATGCTACCATTGAGAGCCAAGTATTGAACGGGTAGTACTTGGTCCAAATGATCAGGACCCATAGTAGGTTAGGTCCTAAGACATCAGGTTTAAATGACTTTGTGTGTATGAACTTTGGTTACTAGTTGAGGGGGCTGAAACTCTTCTCAAGTAGAAGCTAGAATCTGTGTCAGGGTAAAGTCACAGGCAAACCTTAAATTGACCTGTGCTCAACCCCCTGGTGGCTTTGCACAGGGCAGTCAGGTTAATTCAGAGTCAAAGTGTAAAGTATTTGTGCAACACATCAAATAGTACCAAAGTGAAAACACTCCATAAGAAAGATCCCAGGTTATAAAAGCATTTCAATAAATATAACTAAAATGAAAAAGATCCAATCATAAGAATTGGAGATATCCAATTTTAAAGATTTCAATGCCAAAAAGCACAAAGCATCAACTGTGTATATCTGGTCATGCTGGAAAGGAGCAAAGTCACAAGTTCAGGCTGACAGCGATGTAGTGTGGGTTAGCCATAGGGACATAGTTAGGCCAGCTGAAAAAGAGTACCTTAAATTCTAGTTGTGGTGCTTTGCAAGGTCCTGCACCGAGGATGCATCGCACAGCTGGGGCAATGGGTCAGATCCGAGGGCCTGTAAAGGCTGTGATATGAGGTCCTGCATCATCATCAAGGATCCTGTTGATGAGGGCTTGCAGTGAAAAGTGTGGTATAGAGGCTGTGTCACACAGCCAAGGCAATGTGTTGTTTCTAATGAGCTACGAGGCTGCATTGCGCGGTCCTGCATCCTCATTGTGGTTCCCATTGATGAGGGCTTGGTTTGCAAAGTCTAGTGTTGACGATGCTTCATGCAGCTGAGGTCTTGTGTCGGTTCCTAAGGGCTACAATGCCATGATGAGAAGTCCTGGTGCTGGAAAAGTCTGTGCAGAAAAAGTGAAATGTCAGGTTTGCTTGGGGTTGCGCCGTGCAGCAGAGGATATGTATGGGCTGGTAGGGCACCTTCTGGCCCAATTCCAAAGGTCCAGAACTGGAGTTGCACCACTTGGAGGTGTAAGACTTACAGTTCCAGCGTCCTGGTACTAGTTACAAGAGACTTGGCCCTTATAGTCAATTTGGTCAAACTGGGTTCAGGTTGCAGATCCACTCCTTCTCATCAAGGCAGGTGGGCTGCAGGCCAGCAGGTCAGCACAGCAGGGCAGGAAGACTATCTGGGCAGCAGTCCAGCAGACTACTAGTCCTTACAGCAGCAAGCACAGCAGTCCTTCCAGGCATTGGCAGAGCATACCATCGGTACAGAAGTGTACAGAAGAGTTGGGGGTCTGAGTTACAACATTTATACTTTGAATTGAAGGAAGGTTCTAGAGGTTTCACTCCCCTGAAGTGTCAGGAATTCTCTTCCTCCCTGTCCTGGCCCTAGCCTGTCTGGGGTCCCAAAAGCCACATGACAAACCCTTTGTGAGAGTGCTCAGGCAAAGCGTGTGATGTGCAATTTGTTGGGTGGTGAGTGCTTCTTTCCATCATTACTTCAAAGTGGCCCAACCCAACAACACCTATCTTACCTTTGTCTCACTGTCTTAGGTTAATGCACAAAGACTAACTGCCAGCTACACCTAGTTACGTGACCCAGGATCAGACTGCAGGCACCAAATCATTAGAGCAAGAAAGTACCAACTCTCTAAAAGTGGTATATTCAGAATAGTGATTAAAAATCTAACTTGAAGTTATCTCCAATGTTATCCTATGGGAGAAAAAGGCCTTGCATTAGTGGAAAATGAATTTAAGAGTTTTTCTCTACTACGACATGTAAAACTTAAAAGCACATGTCTAACCTTTTTAATTCTGCCCTCTGGGCTGTTCAGGGCCTACCTACCCTAGGGGTAATACATATGTATTAAAAAGGAAGGTTTAAGCCACTCAAAAGGTTTGTTATGTCAGGTCAAAATATCAGTGTAAAACTCTATCGCTGGCAGGCTTGAGACACGTGTAAAAGGCTACTTAAGTGAGTGGCACAATTAATGCTGCAGGCGCAGTAGTGACACTGCATGTGCAGGCCCTGGGCACATTTAGCGACCCTTCTGGTCTATTCAGATTACATTGCCGTGAGAAAGGCCTAACTCAATGAGCAAATACATGATTTGTTCTCACCCATGTTCAAATATTATTACCAGGGATCCAACTATCCATGCAGCTTGGGTTTTCAGGGCAGGGGTGGAAGTATACCATTCAAACAACTTGCAAACACTATACAAGGTCTCACACAAGATGGATGAAGAGACTATACATGCTAAATTACTGACACTTAATATACTGAAACTGGTGTTAGAACAAGGAAAGGAACTATTAAACTGTCAAGGTTCTTGACAGTAGCAAAAGAAAGCTTGGATACTGCCAGGACCCATATTCCAACAGGACATAATAAAGCATACCAAATCTGCAAATCAAAAACTGTTAAGACTTGATTAGGAAGTAATGCAACATGTGCTCTTGTCTAAATCTATAGCAGCAGCCTTACTCCCTGATTACAACTTGGGCAGAGTGGAATTACTACACCAGTGTAATGAACCAGTATTCATTCAGGTCAACACAATTATGATTTTAAACCATAGCCAGAAATACTGGGTGTGGTAAATACATTTGTAGTACCAGTTTCAGTTTCACATACAGCAACTCAGAAACCTTTAGTGGAAAATAAAAATTTGGGGCCAGATGTATGAATCTGGCCCATTGCAATTCGGTAATTGCGATTTTTAAGAAATCGCAATTACCGACTCGAAAAGGGCCATGTATCACATTTGCGATTCGGTAATTGCGATTTCTTAAAAATCGCAAATGTAATTACTGAATCGCAAATTGCGATACTGGCCCCATTTGCAGCTATGGGCCTGTTGGCCCATAGCTCCAAATTTTTTGCATTTCCTAAATTGCGATTTCTGAAACAGAAATCGCAATTTGGGAAATGCAAAAGGCCAGGGTGCTGGGGGCCTGAGGCCCCCTCTCCTGCACCCCAATTTTTTTTTTTGTCCATGTAAAGTACACACATGCCAAAAGGGCATGTGTGCTTTACATATTAAATTTAAAAATGCAGTTTTACTGCATTTTTAAATTTTGCACCAGGTTACCACCTGGTTGCAGACAATGGTATTTTGCATGTGCAAAATACCATTCTGCGAAAAATCGCAATTTGAGATTTTTTGCAGAATTGCCTTGCGACCTGGATTTTGCGAATCGCAAATTGCGATTCACAAAATCCAGGTCGCAACGCAGAAAATCGCAATTTTTGCGATTTTCTTTTTGTGGTCTGCGGATGCCTTTGATGCATTGCAGACCACGATTTTGCACTCGCAAACGGCCGATTTCGCAGTTTGCGAGTGCAAAATCATTTGATACATCTGGCCCTAGGTTACAAATGGCAGTAGAGGCTCACAGATGTGAGAGAGTACCACTTCCATATTTCTCACGTTTTGAACAGGTAGTAAATGATAGAACAGAGTGTTAACAGGCTCAATAGCTTTGTCAATATGTCACCACAATGATAAAAATACAAATATGTAATGAAGCCCAATCAGTTGTACCTTCAAATTCATTAATATTTGTAATGGTTCACCATTGACTTTGTTGTTATTATTAAAGCATTAAGCTATGAAATTTACTTGATGCATGAATCTTCTTTTTAATTTTCAGCATGCTGCTGTTCTGACTAATATGGGCCTGGTTTAACTCTTGGTGGTAATGGTCCCTCCATCAGTTTTCAATTTGAAAACTCATCCGCCGCCATGGCGGTCCCCCGCCCTATTTAGATGTTATCGAAAGCATAGGGTAAAGACCGCTGATGGACCACTGTCACTGCCAAAAATCTCTACCCACGCCGACAGCACCTTAGTCAAAAGTGGCTGGTAGTGGGACTCTAGCCCTTTTTTCCACTGAGTTAATCACAATGTGCATTCCCTCTAAGGCAACTGTGGTGACTAATCCTCGATACACACCAGAGTAGGCAGACTGTGAAACTCACCTTTTTTCCACTTTTCCCATCAACTGCCACCATGGACCCGGTCATACAAGTTGTGCCGTTGCTGCTACCCCTGGAGAAAGAATAAAATCTGACCCATCATCCCCAGAGCAGAAGATACGTCACTGTTATACCTGTCATCCTCTGAATTGTACATGTGTAAAACATCTAAGCAAACAACGCCATAATGATGCACAATGCAAATGTGTATAATGTGGTACTTAGAAAACTGTATCATAAGATACCTTGAGATTTTACTAGTACCCATGAATCTGGTATTTAATGCCTATACAAAACGTCACAGTAATCACAAATAGAAATGTGTCCATACTGGTGTGAGCAATAATTTACAAATAAATCCACAATCATAAACATAAACAAGATACCCTATAAGAACGACTCAATCCCATAATAATGTAGCAATTTCACAACAACATGCTACAAGTGGGTGTAGAAATGTGCTACCAGACATAACTCCAAACTTCAAACATGGCAGAGATGTATGAAGGTCACATGTCCCCTTGATGTGTACAATATATTGCAAACATTAGATTTCATTTAACTGTAAAATGCCAGGTTCCATGTGTAATCCATATGTGCATATTATTGACAAAAATAAACACTCATGCATTCTCCAGTCACAATAACAGAAACAGATATAATGTTGGTGTGCGTGTCCAGAAACAGCATGAATGCTTGCACCAAAGTAATATGTCCATCACAAATGCCCTTATGTATGCATTATTATATAAATATATAAAACCAGTGCTTGCCACTGTCACAAATGAGAGTAAGTGCATGGTACATAGCTCACAGAAATAACATCAACAGCAAACAATTATTAACAATCAAAAAATAAGGGCTTGACAAAAGTATTCAAATTTGAATTCTATTTAATTTTAGCATGAAGTATTTCTCTCATTTAGCTCATGTCATTATCAATGACTAATATCCATATTGTCCGTCACTGGACACATGGGCTTCAGGCCCTGAACTTGCCTTCTAATTTCACTGCCAGGTACAACCTCCTCAGCAAAGGGCATCTATTGGGCAAGGAGAAGGCACCTCAATGATCTTACTGGGATGGGGTTTTTGGTTTGGGAGGGGTGGGTTTGGGTTTGGGAGGGGTAGGTCTGGTTTTGGGATGGGTGGGTTTGGTTTCAGGAAGTGTGGGTTTGGGTTTGGAAGGGTTGGGCTTGGATGCGGAAGGTATGAAGGGGTGTAAAGATGTTTGGGGTGGTAAATTTATATTTTGGAAGGGATGTTTAGTATGTGGACGGGGTGCGCTGGGGAGTGGAAGGGGTGGAAAGACATTTGGGAGGGGTGGTTTGGGATGTGGAAAGGGTCCGGCCAGAGCAAAGAGAAGGTCTTCCTTAGGAAAATGGGTAGGGTGGTTGGTCGGGAGTTTGGGTTGGGAGGTAGATGGAGTGGTAGTATCTGATGTGCATGTGTCTGGTGAAGGTGTGTCTGGTGTATGTGTTGTATGTTTTGCTTTCTGACTGTTACTAGGTGCCTGTTGGGTGGGTGAGTGTGGATGTTTGTGTTCAGTATGTGTTTGTGTGCATGTGTCTGTTGTGGAAGTACTGTGTGTTGTTGTGGTGACTGTGGGTGTGCTGGTTTTGTATGTGGGTGTTTGTGTTGTGGTGGGTGTGCTGACTGCGGGTGTGCTGGGGTGTGGGTGTTTGTGTTGTGGTAGATGTGTTGACTGTGGATATGCTGGTGGTGTGTGTGAGTGCTCATACTGTGGTGGGTGTGGTGACTTCAGATATGCTTGTGGTTGTGGTGGTGGTGGAAGTGTGTGGTATCAGGATGTGTGTGTCTGTCTGTCTGTGTTTTCTGCCATGCTTATGTGTATTTAAGGATGTGCTGCTTGTGGGTGTTGTAGTGGGTGCATGTAAAAGTGTGAGTGTGCTCTGAATAGGGCTGGGAAGAGGGTTTGGAATGAGGAAGGAGTGGGAGTTTCAGCACATGGTTGGGGCAGGTAGGAGGCTGTTATCAATAAGGATGCCAGACCCTGGAATATCCCTTCAGCATGACAGGGCACTGTGACTGCCATCCAGGTAAGGCAGTATCTGGGTGTTCTGACCACTCAGCCCCTGGATGGCATTCGGTAGTGCAGTCTGGCCCACAGCGATAGTCCGCAAAAGTCCTTCAGCCTCCTCAATGAACACAGCCTGGGACACTGGGGCAGGGGGAGGTACCTTCAGCGAAGGTGACACCAGCTTTTTTAGGGGGATGGCTACAGATAAATGGGGGGCACAAGAGGAAGGGTGGAGATCGGAACATGGGTGATGAATGACAGTGCAGGTGTAACAGTCACTACAGGGACCACCACCATTAAGGACTGGTCTTAAGTTGAGGCCTCTGAAGAAGATGTTGAGTCACTGGTGGCCTCCATGTCAGTCCTCTCACTCTCCGGGCCACTGGGTCCCTTGTTTTCTGTGGTGTCCACACCTGAGCCAAATTGGACAGGTACCTCCCTGCTGACATGGCCACTGTCACCTTCACTTTGTCCAGATGGTGCTGAAAAGACAAATACAACAGTTTGAGTGTATCTGTGTAAATAAAACTGAACATTAACTTTGATCAGACAACATTTGCTCAAAGTCTAGACATTTCCCATGCTAGCTCCTACATCATGTATTCCTTTGTCTCTTATCCACGTGTAGTTCTCTCCATGACAAAGGGCTTCGAGAACATGAGTAAACACATAGGCCTTGAGACAATCCATATCCACTGCAGTACAGAGCTAACATATATTCACATTTCCAAAAGAGTCATCTGTTGGGCCGGATATTGACTTAGCAATATGGGATCCTACATACATCTATGTGATGTAACCTTCCATTTGCAAATGTTCCTTTAATTGTCACATTTCTCTCCATCATAGATTTCTAATTTGGACAGAACTAAGGACACCAAAATGTTTTTTGGGATATGTGTAACTCTCTCACCAATAAGGATACATTCCTGTATGTGGAATCAATAGAGTTTGGCAACCTAATTCATGTTGTTTGACACACACTGACTTACATGCACATCTGTGAAGGACTAAGGCTTCATACCAACCTGTTACTATCCACATGAATTGATTAGAATTTTGCTATGAAAACAGGTTTCAAACATGTTTCAGATATGGAACGCTGCCATTGTACGTGTTTCCAGTCCATTTGGAGCAGATGCTCATTATCATATTGTCATAGCACCAATTTAACAACTTCAAGACTGATACATCAACTGGATCAGACTTGCATCTCTGCATAATACTAGATTGACACATAATCACTCCAAACTAGTCCCAGCCCTCTTGCACAGCATTTTGGGACTTTCCAACACAGTGAAGTGGTATGTTGAAAGTAACCCCCCTGAGAGTCTACGCCACACCACAAAATCTCCTATCTGTCTGGTCTATTCCCTCCAAAACTTCAAAGGGTAATCCTGGGACTGGCTTCAGAGGACTGCCTACCTTGATTTGCTCCTGTGGAGTCTTCCCAGGCAATATGCAGTGTTAAAATGATTTAAAACATGCATAGTTTGTCCTGCCCTTTCATTGACCAGGGACAAGCCTAATCTTTGCCAAGTGGCCCTTTTGTGTGAGGAAGGCTTTGATTATCCTGCTGGCCTTCAGAGTAATTAATTTTGACCAGATGAGTGATCGAAGGTGGCAAACTAATATCTGAGACAGAGAAACGTGATAAATCTTGAAGTGCCAGAAGAAGTGAGGATATGTGAAAACTAAAGTCAAATCTGCATTTGTATCTAGGTTTAGCATAAAATTGGCTTGTCAACCTAGAATCTATGCCTCGCTATTCTGAAACTGTATTTTGGTACAAATTTAATCAAACATGTATAATACATTAATACAGTGAAGCATACAAACATTTTGGTACAGCACTACACGTGTACATGCTCATACTGTGAATGCCTACTTACATTTTAAGGCCTGCACATGTCAGCACCAGTCCATGAAGGATCTCTTCTGGGACAGGCTACTTAGTGATAATGTATTCACGTGAAAGCAGACCAGAGCCTCATACGCAATGTGTGCAGCACTTCATCTTAAAAGACGGACCCTGTCAGTTAGCACTCCCTATTCATTTGAACAGATCTTATAATGAGTAAGTCTGAGTTAGGGAGATTCACTCTCAACAGAAATCCACAAACCTGGCAGTGCAAGAAACAAAAATCCAAGGAGGTAAAACGAGTTGTATTCCATTTGTTACAATTATTTACAACCAACAATAAAGATCTTAGAACAAATAAAATCCTTATCTAGGCACATCCGTTTCAATGCCACCCAGCTTATTCAATGCTAGGTTTGAAAGTATTTATACATTTAAAAGCAGCTAACAAACCTGTGTCTACCCTAAAGTACACTGTAATCCATCTGATATGTAACAATTAGAAAATTACTCACTAATGTGGATGAAGAAGTCTTTTGTACTCTGGAGATATCTAACGTGTTCTCTTTTTGACAGCACTTTGTCCTTCAGAATTTTTTTAAGCTGTAGAGCCTGATTTCCCCATGACGTCACAGGGGACACCAGCTGAAATGAATGGGACTGAAAAGAACTTGATGGAGGGGTGAATTACTTATAGTCATTTTCTGCTAGTCAGGCTACTCTAATATAGGTTTCATTCACTGCAACAGAGACATCTAACCCTGGATCACCTAATTAGACAAATTTGTTTTAGTTTAGGCCGTGTTTCTGCAAACTCTTCCATTTACACAGTGATTCTCTCTTGACATGGCTCTAGCTCTTTGAGCTCCTCTCCAAATTCTTTGCAGTTGGACACAATGTTGCATTGCTGTTCGTGCCTCTTGTTTCTGTAGGCACAACATGTCCCTCAGTGTGACACTGATGACATTGAGGATCTGTATGTTTGTCTCAGTGAATCTTAAAACTCAGCATCACCTGACTCCATGTCATGTAGGGTGTGGGCTAGATCAGAAAGGTTTTGAGGCCAAATAAATCCAACCATTCTTTCAGTTCTAACTGTGTGGACTTGCTTTGTTCTGGGTAGTCTATCACATACATCTAGGGGCTAGATTTTGAAATGTGTCTCTGACTACTAGATCATGTTCAGCTGTGGCTAAGCAAAAACAACTGACATCAAGACTCACACATCGTGATGTGCTAGTGAGGGAGTCACTGTGACTAGGGCTGCCTCTTCAAAGGCACATTCTATGGCAGATGTAGAAATTATTGATGTTGTGAGTATCTATCTATCTATCTATCTATCTATCTATCTATCTATCTATCTATCTATCTATCTATCTCTCTAACTATCCATTTTTCTGTTTGTCTCTCTTTCTATCCATACATTATTTTCACCACAAAAAAAATAAAGTGCCATTATAGTTAGGTGTTGAAATTACTTAAAAACTACTGATTAAAAATCAAAAAAGCTGATATTCACTATTTATAATGCAGTGAACTATTATTTGCACCCCTACCATGCACTTGGAATTACCTTGAAACATAGGTTATCATTACATGAATGAGGCTACTGGATTTGGGAGGTAGGTGCTGAGTACAATTCTACACCAGGTGACACCTGTCGGCCTAATCCGGGGTTTTCCGGCTAACTAGCAGCACCTCATCTCTGACCGAGATGATTGTGGCAACCGGGCACATGGCAAGATAGACTTGTCAGGGAATCGTGGCACATCATATCACATCCCTTTCTCTCAGGTACCAAAATCTCACTCAAGCAAAGACAACAGAGACAAAATCTAGTTCAATACGCATTTATTGAAGTAACTGCATCATACATATAAACATGTGTGTAGGAATAACTAGGATATTAAAACACAATAGAAGCAAGAATGTGACTAAAAGTGTAAAACACAAAAACAGTCCTACCATACTGTCCGAAAGGGGGGATGGATCTATAATCCTCCTGCCTATGTTAAGAATGAGCACAGCATACTAAACCCAATCTGTCCTTCACGTTTCCTCTTGGAGAACATCATCCCTCATACCTGGAAAAGAGGCCTGAAGTCTAGAAAGACACCATCTACATGTCGATCAGCTGTTCGGCCGTCTAAGCAGGAAGCTGTAGTGAAGCACTCAGCAATCAGTATACAGCTGTGGTCGTCTGGCTGGAATCTCCCTCTAACGCGTCTGGGACAAAGAGATGTTTTATAATAAAACAGCTAACATTCTAAGAAATAGTCCCAGCGTATGAGTACGTGTTTTTCTGTGAATGTTAGAGACACAGCATACCACGTTTGTCGGCAATCCTATCTGACCGTAGCCTTGCAGAGGGTACAAAGTGTCTACTAAGAGCTTACTGTTTTCCTAGGCTAAAGGACAGTGTGATAGTAATAATAAAAGAGCACAGTTAAAATAGCATACTGCTAGAAAAATAAAACTATACTGACAAAAAAACGTATCTAAATAAAAGGGCGCAGCTGCAGGCCTAGTTAGTTAAAATAACGTGTATAAAATATGGCTAAAATAGCTATACAACAACCTCCTATAAAACATCACTCATGCCATGTTAAATGACATCACTGATGTCATTACTGATGGCATCACAAATTACATATTTGATGACATCCCTAATGACATCATACAATGAAAGTGACAATTTGCTATATGCTTTACATTCTGGAAGGTATCATTGAGCTACACCTAGACATAATTTTCTATCACCTTCAGATTATTAAGAACTGTAACCGTTTGCAACATGCAGGACAGAAAGTACCTGTGAAAGCAACCTCACTTAGTAAAGATTATGCTTCTTACTAGCATTCAGATGTATTTACCACAATCAGCAATTTATTAAAACTTACATACCATTAAAAAGAGTGTTAGGTCATTATTTACCACAGTGAGAAATACCAGTGAAATACTGAATGTCAATGGCTTCACATCTATGCTTTAGCCACTGATAAATCATGTTTGGAAAAATATCTTGAAATGAGCAGAATGGTGTACACAGTTACAAAGACACTTACAAACATTCTGTGACTTGAACAATTTGGAAGTGAGTTGTGCATTGATACATTCATCAACAATGTGTAATATTTCAGGATATTTATTTAACTTCTGGAAATAAATATCTGTGCCTTATAAATCTCCACTTAAAAGTTGTTAATAGTACTGTAATTGGATTATTGATTGAGGGGGGTGTAAACCCTTTTCAACCGACATCCACAATCCTTGTCAGGGTGAAGTACAAAAGTCACTAAATTAACCTGTGCTTAACCCTCTGGTAGCTTGACACAAAAACAGTCAGGCTTAACTTAGAGGCACTGCGGCCAAATTCCACACCAATTTAGAAAAATAGAGAAAATTTTAATAAATAAAATGATAATAAAACAGATTAAATCCAATCACAGAAATACAGAAGCACAATTTATAGCTAGCTCACTGAACTATAACTGGCACATTTCAGTGATAAGTCTGGCTTGACAGTGCAGTTGTCACCAGATATTATGTGAACAACTTAACAAGGGCTTTAGGAAGCACAGCCAAGAGAGAGGTGTTTGCTCAGCCCAAATGTTAGTAGCAAGGAGTGCATGATTGGACAGAAGTTGTGTGTTTTCCCTCCACACAGCTGTGATCATTTTTATTTTTATTTATCCAGCTGAGTGTGTGTAGGAGGCTGGCCTGGTGTGTGGTGGTTACCTATGGTACTTGCACCTTATGCCAGGTATCCTTTATTAGTGTAATCAGTGTTTAGAAGCCAGGCTCTCTGAAGGTAGCTGTGGATGAGCAGACAAGGCTTATCCAGGAGACATGCAAAGCTCATGCAATACCACTGTACTCACACTTAGTACTTGCACACATGAAAGAAAATACTCAGTGTTACAAAACTAAAGGTGCTTTATTTTGGTGACACGAATACCAAAAACACCATTGAGACTCTACTCCCTGAGGCGGTAAGCACTACACAAATTATATACTCTAGTATGCAGACATAGGCATAAAAGCAGTTAGAAAACAGTGCAAATAGTGAAAATCACATTAGATAGATATGGGCCTAGGTGAAGCACAAACCATACAGTAAGAAAGTAGAATGCGAAAGTCGGTCCCCAACCTAGGCAAGTGTAGTGTGTAGAAGGGAGCTGGAAGTACTAGGAAAGTCCAAAGGTAAGTACCACAACCCAGCCTAGCGAACAGGAAAACAGGAGTAAATCACAGTAAGTTTCCCAGAACACACACACACACAGAAGTAAAGAACAATATTGCAAAATGCAGAAGTGACTGCAAGACACCAACAGTGGATTCCTGGACCAGAGGACCTGGGGAAAAAGGGGACCAAGTCCAAGAAGCACAGAAGAGTCAAGGAAGGGTAGGAGCTCCTACCAACCCGGATGAAGGTGCAAAAGGTGAACCACCAGTGAAGAAGAAAAGTCAGCACTGCACCCAAGAAGATAATGTCGGGTTCCTAGAGGGTGCAGGTGATGTCCCACGCTGGATGAAGGATTGCAGTCAGGTTTGAGTCGTCGGAGTCCACCAACAAGCATTGGCAGAAGCAAAGCTCGCTGTTAGCGGAAAATGGTGCTGCCGGGGACCAGAAGGACCAGGTGGACTCTACCTAGGAGGGAGAGTCAGAGAGGGGCCCTCAGCAACACAGAGAGCCCACAGATGACCGGGCAGCACTCACAGGAGTCCCACAGTGCAGCAACAGGAAAGTAGCAGAAGAGGCCCATGCAGCACTATGAGAAAGGCTCCCACGCCGCCGGTGAACCACTTAGGGAGCTGCGCGTTGCAGGAACGTGTGCGGGGGACTGGAACTTCAAGATGCATGAAGATCTTGGAGGAAGGATGCTAACAAGCCATGGCAGCTGCACATGAGATGGTGCACAGGGGGCACTCTCCTGTGTGGACAGGCAAGGGCTTACCGTCACCCAAGTTGGACAGTTGGAAGAGAGGACCATCGGGACCACTTCAGTCTACCACTCATGATGCAGGATCCACGCAGCTCTGCAGGAGAGGGGATCCACACAGCCTGTCATCGTCACAGTTGGTGCCTGCAGAAGCAGGGGAGTGACTCCGTCACTCCAAGGCAGATTCCTTCTTTCTTCTGATGCAGGCTGAAGACGGACTGTCCTCAGAGGATGCACAACTGGGGAAATGTTGCAGTTGCTGGAAGGAGCCAGAGATACAATGTTGCATAAGGAGTCTTGCTTCTTGGTTGCAGCTTGTATGGTCCTGAAGAGTCCAGATGCAGTTTCTTCAGTCAGAAGTTGAAGTGGAGGGTGCAGAATATTCCTGCTGGAGTCTTGCAATCTGAATCTGAGGAACCACGAAAGAGAGAGACCCTAAATAGCCCTGAAAGGGGGATTGGTCACCTAGCTGGGTGACCACCTATCAGGAGGGGGCTCTGACATCACCTGCTGGCACTGGCCACTCAGATGCTTCCAGAGTTTCCTGCCAACCTTGAATCCAAGATGACAAAACCCAGGGACCCTGTGGAGGAGCTCTGAGCACCACCCTCGGGGTGATGATGGACAGGGGAGTGGCCATTCCCCTTTCCTTTGTCCAGTTTCATGCCAGAGCAGGGGCTCGGGGTCCCTGAACTGGTGTAGACTGGATTATGTGAGCAGGACACCAAATGTGTCCTTCAAAGCACTTCCAGTGGCTTAGGGAGGCTAGCCCTCCCAAGCCTGCAACACATATTTCCAAAGGAAGAGGGTGTAACACCCCTCTCCCAAAGGAAATCCTTTTTTCTGCCTTCCTAGGCCTGAGCTTCTGAAGCAACAGGATGGCAGAAACTGTCCTGAAGGTGGCAGCAGCTTGGATTGCCTGGAAACCCTCAGAAGGCTGTAATGGCAATATAGGTGGTCCTTTAAGGAGCCCCCAGAGTACATGTAATCATGCAACCAATGCTTGCAAATGCCATGGGGTATGATTGCAACATGTTTGACACCAAACATGCCTATGTACGGACTTACCATAATGTAGCTGGATATAGGTGGGAACCCATGTCCAGTATGCCCGTAAAATGGTGTCCCTGCACTCACAGAATCTGGGAAAATGGGCCTGAAGTTTGAGGGGACACCTCTGCTAGTTCAGGGGTGCCCTTACACGCAGATACATTTCACCCTGCCCTCTGGGCTGGAGGGCCTGCCATGGGGTGACTTATAAGTGACCTGGTGTAGTGAAAAATGGAAGTGAAACGGTGCTTCCACCTTTTCACGCAGGCTGCAATGGCAGTCCTGCAAAAGCCTTTGCCTGGGCTCCCTATGGGTGGCAAAATATATGCTGCACCCCATAGTGATCCCCTGGAACCCCCATGCCCTGGGTACCTAGGTACCATGTACTAGGGACCTATAATGGGGCACCAGTGTGCCAAATGCGGGTGAAATACAATGCTAAAAGTAACCAACAACTACTTTTAAGGGAGAGAGCATAACTACTAGAGTCCTGGTTAGCAGGATCCCAGTAGACACAGTCAAACACATTGACAAATAGGCCAAAAGTGGGGATAACCAAGCTAGAAAGAGGCTACTTTCCTACAGTGTGCATGTGTTTGAACTTTCAGGGGCACTCAATGCATTATAATGTTATAATGCTATTAAAACTCTCTTAGATAACTAATGAATTTATACTAATTAATTTTCTCGGACAGCAACACAGATGGGAGGAGGCAGTCATTAACTTTAGACTTCTGAAATGCAATTTTATGTTTGAAATTCCAGGGCTACACCCATCTACATGGATTTCTAGGTTTGGTCTGACACTGCAACTGTTGCCTTGCATGTTATTACAAAGGCAGTATGTCTAGCTTTGTGAAAAAGCGCAAGGTAAAGTCAATATGCTTCTACCAGTTGATTATTGCAACATTGTTTCATGACATAGAAAGGTATTTGGTTACAAGAAATCTCACAGATCACTACTAGGCGAAGATTTTGATGTTGGTCACCTGCTCTGACAAACCCTGGGAGTAGAATGTGATGATTGTTAGGCCCTATTAAGAGGGGTTTTATATTATTGCCAACTATAATTGTGTATATATTTATAATGCTATAAATGTATGTCTGATGGCTCAGTAGGCCTGTGCTGTGTGCAGTATCATGTTATTGGTAAAGGTCAGAAGCCTTATCGGTTCACTGGGAGAAGTTATTTCAATTTTCTTATGTGTGAACTGTTTTAATGAAAAGTTATGACAAAGAAAGTAGGCCTTTCTTATTGCAAAACACGTGTTAAAGTAATGGCTTTTAACAGTGGATCACTGTGCTAAAAGCCTATAGGTAGATAGTTTGTTACATGGAATCTCACAGATTACTGTGGTAGGCAAGGGTTTTGCTGTTGGAAGTCCTCCTGGACAAACCATTGGGACAGAATGATTTGCACTAGAGTAATTCTTTTCAGGCTGTATTAGTAGTATTCCAGGGCAAAATATCAATTAGGCTGGCATACTTCATGAAATTTGTGGTATTTGGCATTACGCTAGTTATGCAAAATTTCTGAAAATACTCCATTACTGTACTTTGCATAATTCCACATCATTATGCTAAATATTTAGAGCGAATTGAGCAGTTCTCTGTAAAACCTTCTTCACTTTAAAAATTTACCGCAACTGAGCAGAAACAACAAAATATGAGCAGCTGTTGTTCCTCATGCTTTTGCGTAAATGCATCTTGATGACAAAAATTGACATGAGGATGGATTTCAGACTAAAATATGACAAAAAACAACAAATTGTCATTTCCTCTACTTGCCCATAAATTTGCATTATTTTGTCTTAATTTTGGGTAACGATGTGGATGCAAATTTTGTACATTTGGCACATTCTTATAATTAGTAGGGATTTCATGTAGATTTGACAGCTATTTTGTGCATATTTGTAAGTTTATTACAAAAGAACCCATAGTTTTCTTGTGAGAAGACTTATGAACTAACACATTAGGTCTGAGTTGGTTATGGTGATTAGCAAAATACAAGGTTGATACTCCTGATTGCTTATAATTACAAGTTATAATAAAGGCAGCAAGCTTGACATATGGATTGTAAAAAGCATATATTAAAGTCAATAGGCATTTAAGAATATATTATTATTACTTTGTATAATAGCCCACAGATAGGAATATTATGTGGAATTTCGCAGATTACCATAGTCGGCAACAGTTTTGGTGCTTTTTACACCCTCTGACAAACCAAGGATGTAGAAGGCTTTTATTCTCAGAAGTGGTGCTGCACCAAAAACAGAGCAACTTTTGAAATGCATGGATGTGCCGTATTTACAGGAATACAGCACACCCCTGTATTTCTGCCGGCCCTGAACTAAGCTGTCTGTGTCAACACAGGCATCCTTGCACCATAGTGCAAAGTTGTCTGCGTTGAGGGGATAGATTGTTTATGTGCCGGCAAGGTGTCCATCCCTGCACATAAACAATCTATAATTGCGATTTGGCCCTTCTGTGTGTGCTGCAAAAGTACCAAAGAGTCATTTTGGAATGATTGTTTATGTGGAGAAAGGGGCACCTTCCTGCACATAAACACTCATTCATGGCCTTTTGCTCTTTCTATGTGTGCTGCAAAATGCAGCACACATAGAAAGAGCAAAAAAACATGGAGAATTACAAGTATTCCTCCTCGTTGTGCCATGATAACCCCACCCCTAGGGTGGCGTTAGATTTTGATGCTGCCTCAGATTTATACCTTCTTGTAAATTTGTGGCAGCATCAAAAGCAATGGGTGTTGCGCTGGAAAGCCCAAAACAACACCCATTGCACGCCCCTCTGATGCCGAAAACTGTGTCGGAAGGGCCCATATTTGCAAGGAGACTTGAAGCCACAAAAAATGGCTTGATGCCTCCTTTTAAATATGGTGCAGTGAAAAGCGTCACCGGAGCATCACTGAAAGTGACGTTTTGGTGGTGCTAGGGCTTTGTGAATCTGGCCCATACTATTTTGCTTTGCTATCTGAAGGTTTGCGTACTATGGTGGTCATTATGACATTGGTGGTGACTGTTAAAGTGGCGGTTATACCGCCAACAGGCTGGCGCAAATTACTGCCAAATTATGACCATGGCGGTGATGCCTCGCATAGACAGCCAATGTACCACACCAACCGTCAGGCTGTTAACACCACTGACCACGGCGGTAACCATCAACAGCCAGACGGATGACAAGGTACCGCCCACCATAGGCATTATGAACATGGCGGTAATGACCACCACACCAGCAGTGACGGTTATTACCACCACCGGCATTGCGGTCCAGACCACCATATTCTGAACAAAGTAGTGAACTGGCTACAAAGCAGCCAGTTCACTACCACCCACCGCAAGGCCAGAATCGACGACCGGGCCTACAGTAGGCACATTCGACCCGCCGGTGGAGCTCGGACTGGCGGAGGGATTATGATCCCACTTCCACCAGGGATTCCCTGGCAGGACACTCGCCTGGTAATCCCTGGCGAAAGCATACGGGTGACAGGAATTCACATTCCTGTCACCTGTATGTGACACGCTAGCCCCCCTTGCCACTACCTCCACAAGCGCCTACAACCACGCCCACCCCCAAACCTCTCCACCAATTCTCAATGTATGCCTCCCAGGTCCCCCTCACCACCCCCCCACCTACCCCTGTACATACAGGTCCCCTCCAAACCCCAAACCCCCACATCCTCATGCACCCATACACCTACATGCACACATGCATTCATACACGCAAACACACATCCCCCTTCACAAACTCATACGCAAACCCCCATGCACCTGTGGGGCAGCACTTACATGTTCCGTTGCGTTGCACCAGGAGGGAACGGGCTCCTTGGATGCTGCTCCGCCGGCATTGCTGGGCCTCCATATACCGCCAGGCCTATTACTGCATCATTATAGGCGTGGCGGTGTATGGACTGACGTGGCAGTGAGGGTAGAGCAGGATCCTCCCCGCCACTGACCTCCAGCATGGCTCATGGCGGGCCTTACCGTCACGTCGGAATATGGCGGATGCCTGCTGCCTCCACTGGAGGTCTTCTGTTGACTATCAACATGGTCGGTGCTGTGCATCCCGAAATGTTCATAATGACCGCCTATGACATAGCAAATCGCCTGTATTTCCGGGGCGGTACCAACGCCATCAAAAGTCTGGCGGAAACATAACACAGAAAAAGAAAGACTCACCATCAAGTACACAGAGGACTCTGCAGCCTCCATGGAACTGGAACTTCAAGTTTTCAAGTCTTCCCGATGCTCTTTTATACCATGGTCCTCCTGGAACACCAACACTGATGAAGAGGATGACGGTGAGTACAGCCACCTAGCATACAAGGGAGGAAGGGAGGGAGGACAAGGAGAGTGACACACACATGCACAACACACACCATACACAGAACCAGCTATTAAACCAATGTCACAGGACACACGTTAAAATGAAATAAGTACCACAATGATAATCAACAAACACTGTAATTTGATGCCAACAGCCATGATAATGTCCATTTGATTACAAATGCAGGTGACAATGTCCAGAATGGGCCAAAGGCCAGTCCAAAGTATAAAAGGGCCACACGGCCACAGGGCACAGTCCAAGCCCGAACTTGACTCCTGACACAATCAGGAATCCACTGTTCAGGGGCATCATGTTGTAAATGGGCAGGCACCTCAGGGGGAATGAGGGAGTGGTGGGGTGCACCTCAGCTGAAGTGGGGAACTTGCCCACTGGTTCTGGAGGGGGATCCATGACCATTTGTCTTTGGTGGGGAGTGCAAGGCCACAGTCACTGAAGTGAGGAACTTGCCCACTGGTTTTGGAGGGGGCTCGATGCCCATTTGTATTTGGTGGGGAGTGCAACGCTACAGTCTCTGAAAGTGGGGAACTTGCACAATGGTTCTGGAGGGGGCTCCTTGTACAACAGTCTCTGGAGGTTGGCCTACATGCCCTCTACTGGAGGTGACGGCTGCTGTGCCTCTGCTGGAGGTGAGGGCTGCTTTGCCTCAGCTGGAGGTTAGGGCTGCTGTGCGTGTGCTGGGGGTGGGGGCTCCTTGCCCTCTACTGGAGGTGACGGCTGCTGTGCCTGTGCTGGAGGTGGGGGCTCCTGTGGCTCAGCTTGAGGTGAGGGCTGCAGTGCCTGTGCTGGAGGCAGGGGCTCCTGTGCCTCAACTAGAGGTGAGGGCTGCTGTGCCTGTGCTGGAGGTGGGGGCTCTTGTGCCTCAGTTAGAGTTGAGGGCTGCTGTGCCTTTGCTGGAGGTGAGGGCACCTGTGCCTCAGCTGGAGGTGAGGGCTGCTGTGCCTCTGCTCGAGGTGAGGGTTCCTTGCCCTCTGCTGGTGGAGTGGGCTTCTTTCCTTTCATTGGTGGTTGAGTGGGCCTCTTGCCTTTCATTGGTGGTTGAGTAGAAACCTTCACTTTCATTGGTGGTTGAGTGGGAACCTTCCCTGTCATTGGTGGTTGAGTGGGAACCTTCCCTTTCTTTGCTGGTGAAGGGGGATCCATGGGTCCCCTCTTGTGATGGGTCTCCTTGGCCTTTGACATGTCACTTGTGTCCTTGCCTCCAGGACTAGGAGTTGCCTCCACTGTCCCCGTCTCCTGTCCCTTGCTTTTCACCACCCTAGTCCTCCCTTTCTGAGCTGGAAGTTTGCCCTCAGTAGTAGTGGCAGCCGTCACACTCCGGGCCCCTTTGTGCCAGCAGCTGATGATTTGATGGGAGCAATGGCAGACTGTCTGGCTGAGGTGCTGGGCTGGGTCATTGGGACCCTGCTCTTTCAGGCAGGACGGTGGGTGGAGGTGAAGGGAAGAGGTCAAGTTGGGCAAGGAAAAGCTTCTAATGGATGTTAGGGCGGGATGTGGGAGGAGGGATGGGAGTGGAGGTTGAGGGAGCGGTTGTTGGAGGTATACATCTGGTGGACTTTGGTGCAGGTGCATGGACAGTGTGCATATGTGATGTGGATGGCTGTTGGGTGTTTGAGTGTGTCATTTGTGTCTCTTAGGAGGGGGGCAGACAGGGTGGGAGAGGACAAAGGGGACACGTGGATAGATGTTGTGGAGGTGTCTTCAAGTGAGGTGTGTGTGCTGCTTGATGTGGTGAAGGTGGTGGTGGCTGTTGATGTAGTGCATGCAGGTGTGAGTGCAGATGTTACTGTAAGGGAGGAGGAGAAGGAGGAGGAAGGAGAGACAGTGGAGGTAGTGGATGTGGTTGTGTGTGCAACTGTCTGTTCTTTTTGTGATTGCTTGTGGCCTGAGGTGTGCTGCTTGTGTTTGACTGTGCTACTCTTGTGTGATGTTTTGTGTGCATGCTTGTCTGTATCTGTACCTGGGATGGATTGGGGTTGACAAGACTGGGACTGGGAAGTGGTAGTTGGAGGGGAGACGGTTGGAAAAGGGACACTGGCTGCCATCAGAGAGAATCTCTGTAGGGCCGCTAACCCACCATGGATGCCCTCCAGGCATGCATTGCATTGCTGCATCTGGGATGGCAGCCCCTGGATGGCATTCACAATGGTTGACTCCCCTACAGAGATGGATCTCAGGAGGTCAATAGCCTCCTCACTGAGGGCAACAGGGCTCACTAGGGCAGGGCCTGAGGTGCCTGGGGTGAAGGAGATGCCCACCCTCCTAGGTGAGCAGGCACGGGCAACTCAGTGGGGGGCTAGTGGGAGGGCAGTGCTGGTATGGGTGTGGCGGCTGTACCTGTAGTTGGGGTGGTTCCAGAGGTGTCTGCACACAACCAGGGAGCTTCCATCGGAGAAGGAATCAGAGTGAGTGTTGTCACCTCCTTTCTCCGCCGTGATGCTCCCCTCACCCTCCATCCTAATGGCCCCCTCAGCATCGGTGTACTCTGCCTCCTAGGTCCTGTGGGATGCAGCTCTTTCAGTCACAGGTGCCCCCGCTCCTTGGCCAGATGATGCTAATGCACACATGGACAGGATGACAGAAGAAAATAGGGGGTGGAGAGTGAAGGGCAGCACTGGGTCAATTACAGCACCAACACCACAGTTGGCATACACATTACCATTACACACAGGGATCAGGATTGAGCACTATGCATCACACTGGCATTCCATTGGCTAGGTGCCACAGCAAGATTAGAGCCAACCACCACCAACTGTACCCCTCCTGGGACCCACTAAGCCCTGTCTAACATGGAATGCAACATAGCTAGGTTACCAGATTTTGCTATGCACCCATTTACCTTGAGCTGGATCACGCAGCAATTGCTGAGCTCGCATTAAGGGGCACCCAATAACTGAAACCCACCACCAGGATCCCATGCCACCCAACAATAATTGTTGTCACGCTCACTGTACTCACCCCCTTGTGGCTGTTGTGTTGCCCTCAAGCACCTATCCAGCTCTGGGTAGGTCACCACCAGCATGCAGGCTATCATGGGGGTCAGGTTCTGATGGGCACCCCATCCTCTTTGGGAGGCCATCCCCAGCTGGGCTTCCACAGTCTTGTGGGCCCAGCGTCTCAGGTCCTCCCACCTGCTATAGACCCCCAGGATCCCCACGTCCTTGGTGGTGGCATGCCACAATTTCTTCTTCTGATGGGCACTGACCTGCAGAGGTAATACAGGCAGGAGGACACCATTAGCCATACAATCCAGCCTGTCACACATAAGGCCCATAAATACCATTTCAATCTCCATTGCCACACACATCACGCAGAGCCCTGCATGTGCACTACCACCAGACATACCCCCACCCACATGACACACTGCTAGCACACACATCTCCATGCAACCTTGTAACATGCATCGGGCCCATGGTGTATTCACCTGTTGGTCTGGAGGCCCATACAGCTGTTCATACAGGGATAGGACCCCATCCACCAGGCGCCCTAACTACTTCGAAGTGAAGGCAGGGGCCATTTCCCCAGTCACACGGGCCATGGCAGGATCCAGACACAGGTCACAACAGCACAGGCAGTGGAGATCTTGTCCTGTGGAAAGTCATGAATCAAGTGATGTTTTAGACAGAAAAACTGTGTACACCGTCACTGCCGCCAGCGATCCCCATTGGACACTGTATTCGATAGAGCACCATTTTAGCCAATGAGGAATAGCATGACGTGCAAGACCAGCTTTCTCTATGATGCCCAACGCTGGCGGAGTTACCTCACTTCCACCTGTCCATACATAAAGGACAGGCAGTCACCATTTTATGGTGGTGGACAACATTCAGAAATTAGAAACTGCGTCATTGTTGTAAATTGCACATACATTGCCATTTACATTGTCCAATTACATACATGCTCTATGTACACTGAGGTGCTCTATGTACACTGAGGTGGTGCTTCCATTGTTTGATTTGTGACACTCTACTCATTCAGGAGACAGGACTCTGTGTACAGACCCCTTACACTCACCTATAGACTGGACAGGGACACAACCATCAGAGCTGTGTGCACAATTGGAGCCTGATCAGATATCAGCTATCCGTCATCCCACTGAGATCCCCCCTCTGGTGCAAGTTCTATCAGTGCTTCATTTCCTGGCAACTGGTTCTTTCCAAGTGACAGTGGGCTTGGCAGCAGGAATGTCACAGCCAATGTTCTCAATAGTGCTGACCAGAGTGTTGTCTGCCCTGATTAAAGACATGTGCAGCTACATCGTTTTCCCCCAAGTTGAAGATTTGGCTACAGTGCAGGCTGGATTCTATGCAATGGGACATATCCACAGCATTATTGGGGCTACTGATGGTAAACATATTGCATTTGTTCCCCCCCTGGAGAAATGAACAGGTGTTTACAAATCAAAAGAGCATTCACTCCATGAATGTGCAGATAGTGTGCCTGGCGGACCAGTACATCTCCCGTTTCAATGCAAAGTATCCTGGTTCTGTGCATGATGACTTTATCCTGTGGAATAACAGCAACCCATATGTGGTGGCCCAACTCCAAGAGGCGCAGTGTGTGGCTAATAGGCGATCCCTGGTTCCCAACCAGAGGATGTTGGTGTATGGGTATGGTGTGGGTGTAGGAAAGTACCATCTTTCTTGGCATGTTACCCCCAATTTTACATGTATGTCAGTATGTTTTTGCCTGTCTCACTGGGATCCTGCTAGCCAGGACCCCAGAGCTCATAGTTTGTGGTCTGAATGTGTATACCTGTGTAGTGCCTAACTGTGTCACTGAGGCTCTGATATTCATAACCTCAGTGCTCATGCTCTCTCTACCTTTAAATTTGTCACTATAGGCTAGTGACCACATTTACCTATTTTAATTGGCATACTGGAACACCCTTAGAATTCCCTTGTGTATGGTACCTAGGTACCCAGGGTATTGGGGTTCCAGGGGATCCATATGGGCTGCAGCATTTCTTTTGCCACCCATAGGGAGCTCATACAGTCCTTTACACAGGACTGCCATTGCAGCCTGAGTGAAATAAGGCACACGTTATTTCACAGCCATTTTCACTGCACTTAAGTAACTTATAAGTCACTGAAATGTCTAACCTTCAGTTGTTGAAGGTTAGGTTCAAAGTTACTAAGTGTGAGGGCACCCTTGCACTAAAAAGGTGCCCCCACATAGTTCAGGGCCATTTCCCCGGACTTTGTGAGTGCGGGGACACAATTACACGCATGCACTACACATAGGTCAATACCTATATGTAGCTTCGCAATGGTATCTCTGAATATGGCCATGTAACATGTTTAAAATCATGGAATTGTCCCCTCATTCCAAACCTGTTATTGAGGAGCCAATTCCATAGATCCTGGGGGCTCCACTATAGACCCCCAGTACTGCCAAACCAGCTCTCTGGGGTTTTCTCTGCAGCTCCAGTTGCTGCCACCCCACAGACAGGGTTCTGCGCTCCTGGGGTCTGGGCAGCCCAGTCCCAGGAAGGCAGAACAAAGCATTTCCTCTGAGAGCAGGGTGTTACACCCTCTCTCATTGGAAATAGGTGTTAAAGGCTGGGGAGGGGTAGCCTCTCCCAGCCTCTGGAAATGCTTTGAAGGGCACAGATGGTGCCATCTTTGCACAAGCCAGTCTACACTGGTTTAAGGAACCCCCAGTCCCTGCTCTGGCATGAAACTGGACAAAGGAAAGGGGAGTGACCACTCCCCTGTCCATCACCACCCCATGGGTGGTGCCCAGAGCTCCTTGAGTCTGTCTCAGACCTCTGCCATCTTGTTTCCAGATTTGTGGGGGCACTATGGAGGCCTCTGAGTGGCCAGTGGCAGCGGGTGGCATCAGAGACCCCTCCTGATAGGTGCATACCTGAGTAGGTGGCGGTGGCCAATCCTCCTCTGAGGGCTATTTAGGGTCTCTCCAGTGGGCTTTTCCTCAGATTACGACTTGCAAGAATTCATCAGGGTTCCTCTGCACGTCTCTCTTTGACTTCTGCCAAGGATCAACTGCTGACTGCTCCAGGACGCCTGCAAAACTGCATCAAAGTAGCCAGAAGACTACCAGTGACATTGTATTTCCTAATCCTGCCGGCTTTCTCAATTATTTCCTGGTGGTGCATGCTCTGGGGACTGCCTGCCTTCCCCCTGCACTGGAAGCCACAAAGAAATCTCCCGTGGGTCGACGGAATCTTCCCCCTGCTTCACCAAACTTCAGCTTCACCGGTCCTCTGGGTCCCCTCTCTTCCTGACGAGCGTGGCCCCTGGAACACAGGTGGTAGATCCAAATGACCCAGACTGTCCAGAGGTCCAACTGTCCGAATTCGGAGAAGGTAAGTCCTTGTCTCCCCTCCCCAGACAGTAATCCTGTACACCATGTGATCTGCAGCTACAAAGGCTTCTGTGCACATTTCCAAGAAATCCTCCATGCAAAGCAGAGCCTAGTCACTGCCTAGACTTGTCTCTTTGCAGTGTTGAGACAACTGCCATGTTCAGTCTTCTTGAACCCATGTTCAAGGACTTCTGTGGGTTCTTACTTCTTGTCCATGGGCTCTTACATTGCTCAGGGCCCCCTCTGTCTCATCTCCCAAGTGGCAACATCTTGGTCCTTCCTGGGCCCGTTCATCCATGACTCTTGCTGGTAGCAAAGCTTGTTTGTGGTATTTTGCCAAGGAAACAACTCTGTATCCTCCAGCACGCCATGGGACATCTTCTGTTAGAAGAACTTCCTACCTCCTTGCGTTGTTGCAAAAGCTGCAGCTTCTTCCAACCGGAGGCAGCCATTTTGCACCTTCATCCGGGGTTTGGTGGTCTGCTGCCCCGCCGGACACTTTAGTCACTCTTGGACTTGGTCCCCTTCCTTTCCAGGTGTTTCAGGTCCAGGAATCCGTCTTCAGTGTTTTGCAGTCTGTTGTGGTCCTTGCAAAATCCTTTATCACAACTTTAGTGTGTTTTTTGGGGAAATAGTAGTGCTTTACTCCTACTTTCAGGGTCTTGGGGTGAGGTCTCCTTTACACCCTTAGTGTTTTCTCACACTCCCAGTGACCCTCTACACACTGCACTAGCCTAGGGGTCGTTTCGTGGTTCGCATTCCACTTTCTTAGTATATGGTTTGTGTTGCCCTCATGCTTACTGCATCCTATTGTATTCTACATTGTTTGCACTATTTTCTGACTGTTTTACGTACCTGATTTGGTTAGTTGTATATAATTTTTGTATGATACTTACCTCCTAAGGGAGTATATCCTCTGAGATTTTGGCACATTGTCACTAAAAGTACCTTTATTTTGATTAACTATGAATATTGTCCTTCTTATGATATAGTATCTATATGATATAAGTGGTATTGCATGAGCTTTGCATGTCTCCTAGTTCATCCTTGGCTGCTCTGCTATAGCTACCTCTATCAGCCTAAGCTGCTAGAATGCTACTACACTCTACTAATCAGGGATAACTGGACCTGGCATAAGGTGTAACTACCATTGGTACCCACTACAAGCCAGGCCAGCCTCCTATAGTGGACCCTAAGGGTTAGTGTGTGTCTAACAGTTGTCCCTCGATATTTTCAGGTGAATCTGGTTACCCCAACCTCTCATGGCTACGGACCACTGCGCGGAATCCCAGGACAAGGGCAGAGGAACGTTACAATGAGACACATGGGCAAACAAGAAGAGAGGACATTCAGCCTCCTGAAGGCCAGGTTTCGTTACCTCCATCTAACAGGTGGATCCCTGGGCTCCTCACCCAAGAAGGTCTACCAGATCATCGTGGCATGCTGTATGTTGCACAACCTTGCCTTAAGTCACCAGGTGCCTTTTCCGCAGGAGGATGAGGCTGGAGATGGGCATGTGGCAGCAGTGGACCCTGTGGACAGTGAAGATGAGGAGGCAGAGGATGAGGACAACAGTAGTGCAATAATTCAACATTACTTCCAATGACAAACAGATAAAACAGTGTAATTTCACATTTAAATGACTGTTTTGTGTTTGACATTGTCACTGGAAGGCTGATTTTCCCACTTCTATGGCCCTTCACTGTACCCTTTGGCATCTCTATTTGCAGACATTTGTGCCCACTATCGGTCCTGGTGTGTTGACTGCAGCCAACTACAGGTCTTTCCTATGTATACATTACTGTACAGTTGTATTGCAATGTTTAAAGCTTGTTAAACGACAGACATACAGACAAATGACAAATGACAGACTCCATACTTTTCAAATGGTGTTTATTTAAGTGCTAATAAGTAGAGGGTGATGTGCAAAGGGCTGGGGTGATGGTGCACAGTCTAAAACATACATCAAGATGAATACCTTTACAGTCATGATTTGGACAGCTCAATCACACTGCTCTGTAACACCATACAAAACACACAGCCACACATCTCTGCAACAGGGGCAGTGCAGTCTACACAGCTTTCACCCACACATCACCAACTACACACAAACATCATATATATAAAAACAACCCATATACTCACATTCCACACAGACCAGGGACTGTCTGGTGCTGTCATCACATACAACACATAAATATACCAATTTGTCATGAGACATAAACAACATCATCATGAAACAGTCCTCAATGGACACACATATCACACACATCACAGCAAAATGTAAACACAATGGCAAGTACAATATACAGGAGACAAATAGATAAAGAGTACCATGTACGCAATAATTGCACAATTGGGATGGGGCACCAGGAACACTCAGGGAAGGAGGCTGAATGTAATTCATGTCATCTTGCAATTGCCCATAAAACAACATTTGCACAGGACATTGTTCTTCTTGTGTCTCAAGGACAAACAGTACTAGACACAAATGTCATGCCCATCTGCACAATGTAAAAGTGCAAACCAACAAGCACAAACAACTCCAACTGCATGGGACATACCTCTACAGGAACTAGCTACAATGGACACACAGAAAAATGGACACAAGCAGATTCTAATTCAAACAAAGCTAGCACAACTGAACACATGCCATGTCTGCACTAACAAAACTCAAGCTGATACCCTTTAGATGAATACATAAGCCATATAAAGGGACAAGTCTGACACCATACATGCTCACATTGTACAACACCAGATGAAATACTTACCATAGCAGACAGTACACAATGCAATGACACTACAATTTCATGTACAAATGCATATACATACAAGCAACATAAACCCTCATCTTGGGGGACAACAGAACTGTCCACAAAGTCGCGTACTGACAAGCAAATGGAGATGCAAGCAGGCACAAACACACACAACTGTAGGCACAAAACACAAATTAACCAGGAACAACAAAAGGTAGAAAAGGTATAACCAAGGAAACAAACTGTTTGGGTTAATTGAACAGGAAATATCAACATCCAAAGGCCAGTCCATAGAAATGCAACCCAAAATAGCACAGTGTTGTGCCAAACTTGACTCCCAACTGTCAGTAAATCTCCACAGGAAGGGGCATGAAGTTGACAGGCAGGCATCTCAGGGATTATCTGGAGGGGGTGGGGGACTGGGTTGGATTTGGGAGGAGGGTTTGGCTTGGACTTGGGAGGGGTGGTTGTCTTCTTCAGAGGGGTAGGCTCCTTCTTGAGCGGGGTGGACTTCTTCTTGGGTGGTAGAGGTACCCCTCTTGGGTTTTGTGCATGGTGGAGGGAACAGGGCAAAGGTCAAGGTCTAACAAAAAGTTTTGTTTGGGACACACGGATGGTCATCAGAAGGGGCTTGGGATGTGGAGGTTGAGGGAGTAGTTGTATGCTGTGTCACCGTGGATGTTGTGGTTGCATGCCCATGTAAAGTCTGCTTGTTTTGATGGGTGTCTGTTGAGTGAGTGAGTGTGGCCGTTTGTGTGGCTTGTGGGGCTGGGAGGCAGAGGTGCTGGGGAATGCAGTGGTGGGTGAGTGTGTGGCTGTTGAGGTGGTGACTGCAAGTATGGATGTAGTGGATATCTGTGTATCTGTAGTTGTACTGTCTGCGGGTGTGGTGCTTGTTTTGAATGTCGGCAGGTCTGCTAGGGTCATGTTTGTGGGTTTGATGGGTGTGGTGGGTGTGTCATTGACTGTTGATGTGGTGCCTGTGGGTATGTTGGATGCAGTGTGTGATGCTGGGGGTAGTGAGGGTGTCAAGGGAAGTTGTGACTATTGCTCTGTCTGTGTCTGTGGGTGAATGTTGTTTGTGTGCATGCAAGTGTATTTTGTGATGCTTGTGTTTGTGTGCACTGCTCTTGGATGTTGAGGTGGATGTCTGAGGAGCGATCTGTGTGCCTTGGGTAGGCAGGCAAAGGGGGATTTGGAGTGGGAAGAGGGGGGTGGAATGTGGGGGGTGACTGGCTGCCATCAGTGTGGAGGCCAGAGCCTGAAAAGATCTTTGTAGACCAGACATTGCACCTGAATGCCATCCAGGAATGCTTTGGTTGCTGGAGCTGTGTCGCCAATACCTGAATGGCATTAACAATGGCTGTCTGACCCACAGAGATACTTCTCAAAAAGTCAATAGCCTCCTCACTGAGGGCAGCTGGGGTAAGAGGGGCTAGTGCTAAGGTGCCTGTACCTCTTGGGTGTGCAGGCACACTAGCTGGGTGGGGAGCAACAGAGAGGGCAGTGATAGAACAGGGGTGGGGGACAAGGACGGCACTGTGGGATGCCCTGATGGGTCCGCCACCACTAGGGAGTGGCCACTGGAGGAGGAATCCAATGCTGAGGATATTACAGTCCCCCCATGGCATTCCCCTCGCCCTCTGGGCCTGGGTCCTTTTGTGTCCATGGTGTCTTGGCTCAAGATCCAATGGCCAGATGCTTCCCCACTTGGCTCGGTTCCGTCTACTTTGCTTACCTGTGCTGAATCTGCAAAGACAAAGAGGACTAGGGTCATCACATGTCCATGAACACACTTGACCAACAGCTCTGATTAGCAAACATGAGCATGATGTTAAGTAGACCTCAGGAAGAAACTCCACCTAAGTGGACCATACATGGGCTGTACCATATGCATTCATGACATCTAAACTGGCAACAGTTGCCCACAGGAAAATCAGGATCTCACTATACTACAATTGCCTGGCTTAAGTTGTGCAATCACCATAATAGTAAACCATTTGAAGTCTACATCACCCACAAAGCATTGCCTGATGGAACAGACCTTAGTCATCTGTTGGCATACTAATGTAGGACAATGCAAAGTCCAGTCCCACAGATCCCACACAAGGCCATACACACACCCATTTGTCACATATATCATGACCCTGAATTAATGATCCAAACTTCAGCCATGTTGACGGCAAAGGTACAATAGCCTGGATAAGGTGATGCAGAAATACCCATGTTATACTTGAAACTATGTACATTTTACACCTCACCAAGTGATTATTTTCCCAATAGAGACAAGGAGGTAGTATCAAGCTCATACAGATAGGCCAAACATGTGGCATGAAAATAAACATTGTAGGCATCATGTCCAACATGTGAGGGAGAGATGTCCCCAACAGTAAGGGCTCATGTGTAGGGCATCCACATGATGCCACATCAGGCTCACAGATATTGGCATTGTGGCTTTAAACTCCAAGCCTACCTGTTATGTCCCTCATTGCTACTGCAGTAGCACATTCCAAACAACATAATATGACACATGAGGGAATGTATCAGTCAATGAACAGTGGTGACACACCCCTGTATGTGGCACAACTTGAAATATAAACCTGTTGAAATGTACTATTCCACAAACAGTTTGACATGCACAGATAGGTGAGGGAATACAAACATCATCCCATTAACATTGGTAGACCATCTATGAAACTTCAGCTTAAAAATGTTTCCTAAAGAGGAAGAGACACATGCTGACATGTAGGCATAAGGAATGTTGGCAACAGTGATGGCACATCATTCCTGTCAAGCGACATTCCCCACTTACCAAGAGAAAGTAGTGATCCATAGCTGTACACAAAGAACAATGTAAGACCTGTCACAGGTATGTTGGACACCTCAACATTACAGACTGCAGTGAGGTACCAGCAACCATCATACACTGAGAAAACAAGCTTCTGGATGGCAGATGCTAACATACACATTTACACAAACACATGGCTGAGGACAGTGATTCATCCCCTACTTACCTGTGGACTGAAACACTGAAGAGTAGTGATCTGTTGCTTACACACACTACAACAACTAACTGGATATGATTAATAACTGTACACAGCCATACGTGGTGTTTTCAGAGCAAGGGTGTGAGGATTCTATCCATATTTTTCCTAGGACCATGCTCCAATAGGCAAGGCACATCAGTATAAAACACATGACATGTCAACACAAACAGTTTTTCTCCTCTGTGTGACACATGGCTCATCCATAATAGTCAGGGGGAGCAATGAGACCCTCACTCAATCACTTGGGAATGGGGCAGGCAAGAATATGCCCTGTACTCACCCCCTTGTGGCTGCTGTGTCGCCTTCAAATGCACCTCAAGCTCTAGATAGGCCACTGTCAGAATGCATGCCAATTGGGGGGGGTGGTTGTTGTCTGGCAGGCACCAATCCCACATTGGAAGGACATCCCCAGCTGGGCCTCTGCTATCTTCCATGGCCAGCATCTCAGGTCCTCCCACTTCTTTCTGCAGTGGGTGCTCTGCTGGCTGTGAACCCCCAGGATCCGCACCTTCTTGGCAATAGCTCTCCATGTCCCTTTCTTTTGATGGGTGTTGACCTGCATGGATGCAAAAGACAAATAAAGAGATCATGAACACAAATGTAATCGCAAATGTTCCAGTCACAAACATGTCAGTTACATCAAGATATAACTTTCCCACATTGTCAATATACCCCAGTTGTGACACATACAAACCAATAACTACAGGAACATGACTCCAGGCATACATTTCCAAGTCTGCAGATCAACCCACCACCCTGCTCATGCCCTACAATGAACAGACAAGCTTACTGTCATCTCTTGCGTCATGCCCTAGCAACCTGAATTAGATGTGAGCCATTATGAGACACATCATACCTCTGTGGCTTCTGCAAGGTAGACGCCTTAGGCATGAATGGACCAACAGAGTCACACATCATAGTATCCCTGGAATCAACACACTGTCTGCACTGTAGGTCTGTCATTTATGCAATATGCCTGCACAGGACAAATATGACCTGTTTGAAGGTGACAACAGGGCTGTGAGAGTAAGGGACCTGTCAGGAATCAGGTACTCACATTGACAACAATACCAAATGCACATGTGGACTAGAACAGTAACTGACTTCTGGACCCATTCCCAATCTGAGCAAAGGAATGAAGCATTCTTGGCAGCATTTTACAACAGAGCCTCATATTTGCCACATCACAGGACCTGCTAGTGTAATGGAAGTGGACACAGTGCCACAGTTGCATAGCCACCACAGAGACCCCACCCCACCCCACACTTGACTATGACCCATGCTGGGAAATACACGTGACAGGCCCTAGTATCTGCAGGCTGAGCAGTCACAACATACATGACCTTCCTTTTCAATCACTCCCATGCATAACAGTACATCATTTAGCCACTAGCAAATTGGCATTTGGTGTGTATGGCAACCTGGAAGGCAGAGACAGTGATGTCATGCCTCACAAACAACAGTCTAGCAAGGGCAGATGTGCTAAGAAATATCTGTGGCAACATATAGCTCACATTACTCACAATTGGCACATACAAGATGCATACTCAGCTCATCTGTCATGCATATACATGTAGTCTCACATATTATTGAGGAAAGAGATGTCAGTGGATGGCTGTAATGTCATATCACCTAGTTATGTGCATCCAATACAAGGTGGATTATGGAACACAATGAGCACACACACCACAATGTGGCAGAAGTCATCATATGGCACTGGCCACCAATACATGCACATTGAGTCTCCCCTTGATGGCACATAGACCGCACATACAGGCACATGAGTACTTGATCTGCAGCACATGGGAACATTCTAGCTAAAGAGAAGGGAAAGGATGGTTAAGTGCACATGTGACACTTATCTGTTCCTCTGGTGCACCATAGAGCTGTTCATACAGGGGTAGGACCTCAGTCACCAGCTTTGCCAACTTCTCTAGTGAGAAGGCAGGGGTGCTAACACTTGCTGGATGGTGAATGTTTGCTCCCAGAAGCAGTACACAGCAGCTTGGTAGTGGAGATCTTGCTGGTAAGCAGTGCCAGGAGTCAAGTGAGGAAGTTAGCAGAACATGGCCATCATGTCCACCACGTACCCAGTTGTCACCGTTGGTGGACACAGTCATTGGCCTGCAACCACCACTGACAACAACATTAGCCTATGGCTATGTCCGCCGTGGTTACAGCCGCCATGACAATATCCGCTGACGGTTGCGGGTGGTTCTTAATTTCAAGTGGAGTAGGTCAGGATTCCGCCATTTTGGCAGCCTGAAATACGGGATTGGATTATTAACACTTCGCCAGACATCAGAAATTCTCTTATATTTTGGCACAAATACCTGCTCATCTTGTCTTTCATGTAGGTCCTACTACTCAAACACCATTGTTGTATGATGCAGGACACAGATAGTGATTCACAGGGGGACACAACCTACCCCCTTAATTGGTCATTTTTGTGCTTGGTACATTCAGTCACATTCCAAGGGATGTTTGTGATGCACAATTCGGATTTAGGTTCAGTTACATGCGGTCTACATATGTGTGGTAAACTAAGGGGGTAACATGTGATCCTTGTGTCATTGACAGTGTGAGAAGTACTGTTTGCTATGTCCATCTCTAATAATATGTCTTGTCACATCTTAACATTGACATGCATCATGTATGTTGCTGTAGACAGAATGACTAATGTCAGAACTAATTTCCTGTCATATTTAGGTACCAAGGGAGAGGAAGGATGCGACAACCATCGGTCTACCGTCCCCTGCCAGACCTAGAGGCCATGGAAGAAAGATATATTATGCTCCTGTATTGTTGGAATCGGCAAACAATAGTGGATCTATGTCATCAGTTGGAGGCAGAGCTGATGCCAGCTAGTAGTCATCCAAACAGCATACCACCCATTGTATACGTCAATTCAATGCTTTACTTCCTAGCCACAGGGTTCTACCAAGAAACAGTGGCCCACACTGATAGTATGTCACAACCTATGTTCAGTCTAGGGTTGAGTGGTGTCTTCTCAGCAATGTTGAAACACCTGGACATCTACATCCAGTTTCCCAGATGAGAGGATGTAGCCCATGGAAAGGCTGACTTTTACTATTTTGCGTGCATCCCACATGTGGTGGGGGCTATAGATGGCAAACATTTTGACTTGGTTGCACAGCATGCCAATGAACAAGTATACTTCAACCGAAAGAATTTACATTCCATCAACGTCCAAATTTCATGCTTTGCGGACCTCTACATCTCACATGTATATGCCCATTTCCCGGGTTCAGTCCATGATGTGTTCATTATGCACAACAACACAATCCACCAGCTGATGTCACAACTGTATCCAGAGAGGGCCTGGCTGGTTGGTAAGTAACCTCTATAATGTTTGTGTGAGTGCAATGTCTAGTAAGAATTTACTGTTAAGAGGGACTCATTGTTGCACATATGTCCCATTCCTTAACAGGAGACTCAGCATATCCAAACCATCCTTGGTTATTTACACCGCTGAGGAATCCAGTTATGCCAGGGGAAGTCCACTTCAATGAGGCCCATGTAAGAATGAGGCTGGTAGTGGAGTGGGCTTTTGGGCTTCAGAAGGCCAGATTTAGGTGTCTGGATCAGATTGGTAGAGCCTTCCTATATTCATCTGCTGCATACTCCACAACATTGCCCAGAGGAGTAACATCCCATGCATCCAAGAGTAGGGGGAGCCTGCAGTGCCATAGGGTGAACGTCATGAAATGCCAAGTGCAGTGGTGAAGAGGAAGGAGCGGACTTGCGGCAATCTCTCATCAGTAACTACTTTTCTTGAGTGCAAGTATGTTATGTAATGTAATGACTGTAACTGTATGCAGGACTGTAGTTGTCAGATTTTGTCGAGTTGAGTGTCTTACAATTACACTGGGGAGCTCATGTTCAGCATTATTGAGCCAATTGGTGCTTGAAGAGTTAGCCTCTGAAATGTCCCCACCTTGATGCAGTTGCTTTGTTTGTGTCAGTCTCATTTCATTGTAACTTCATTTTCAGATGCTTGCTATGTGATTTGTGTAATAGGCATGTTTCCAAATCTATCCTCCTTTTTTGTCTTTGTAAAGGTACCTTCACCCTGACATCCTCATGTGGGCATTTCAGAGTGTGACATTGGCAGGTATATGATGCTGTTCCAACATAGGAAGTGGACATGGATTGTTCCGATCAATCAATCAATCATTGCATTTGTAGAGTGCGCTACTCACCCGTGAGGGTCTCAAGACGCTTGGGGGGGACTGCTACTGCTCGAACAGCCAGGTCTTGAGGAGTCTCCAGAAGGTCATTAGGTCCTTAGTCTTCCGGGTAATGTGGGTAATTGATTTGATGTACTTGAGACCTATGCCAAGCCCTCTTGGACAGTGTGTAGATGGAAGGACTGAAGTGCACATTGTACTTGTCTAGTGTGCAGTGGTGGACCCATTGCTACATGTGTGAGATCATATGGCCATGACATATGGCGTCTGCAAGCACAGGCCAGGCATTCACCCTTTACATAGGCTAAACACTATTTGATCTGACCTATAGGTAGCTGCAGATGTGTTTCATCATTGCATGCCAGTTTGCCTGTGCCACAACACTGACATATGTTTGTATCATACTACCAGATGCATGGCAATTGGATCATAATTGACCGGTGATCAGGGACTGTTGTACTGCCCTCTGTCTATATCTTGAATTATGTGATAATGGATTACTTGGTTTTGGTATGTAATATGGCTCTGGCTGGCAACCAAATTAATTTCTCTGTTTGCCTATTCTACTGGACAATGTCTGGCAAGGCGCTTCCTGTCTGTAGTCTGGGGGACTGTACCTCCATATATCTACCCTCACTCAATATGAGTCAGCCATTCTTGGCTCTGACAGTCCAGACATATGGACAGCCTATGTGCTGTATAGTGCAATAAAATGTTTGGTGTGACTAGACGCTCACAGTACCTGTAACTTATCCCTCCTTGCACTAGCATCTTGTGTCTTTATAATTTGTTTCACATGCTCTTACATCCCTACATAGCAAAAATTGAAACAATAGTAAACAGACACAAACGTTATAGGTGGACTTATTGAACATTTGTGAATAAACTGACACTGGGGCATGATGGAAAAGGAAAGTGAAGGGTCCAGTCATGGTTGATAAGATCACTGGAGTAGATGCCACAGCATTGTAAATCCAAAGTCCAGTTTACTCCTCCCATAGGAAATTTAAGGTGGTTGAAGAACAGTCAACATAGTGAAAATGTGGCACACAAAGGGGGTCCTTCAGGAAGAGGTAATTTGCTGGCAGTGGTTGGTGTCTGGTGATCTGCACTCCCTGATTTCTTTGCTGGACTTGCGTGGAGGTTGAGCTATAGCCACAGAGGAAGAGGTGTCTGTGGTGGGTTCTTCCCCTGGAAGAGCCTCCCTTCCAGTGGGTGGAACTGATGACAATGAGACTGGTGTTGTTGTGCAACAGGAAGGGGTAGAGTGTTGCTGACAACAATTCCTGATCAGGGTACTGCTAATGTCCCTCAACACCCCTGTTAGGGAGGCCAGATTGATATTGGTGTCCTCCCACTGCTCATGCATTTCCCTATGGGTGTCCCTCTGTAGCTCTTTGAACTCCTGGAGTTCAGTAAGCATCTAGCCGTCCCCACCTTGGGACTCTTGATAGACCCCCCAAGGTTTGACTGATGGAGTCCTCGCTGAGAGCATCCCCAATGGCCTCACCCCAGTGACCAGCAACATTCCTCCCATGCACCCTACCCCTCCAGGCCTGTGCCCTTGCCACAGTATGCCCCCTCCCACTGGCTCCAGGATGATCATTGTCTGAGGTGTTGGGCTGCGACTCGGGATCCTAGACTGGGGGGCATGAGAATGTAGGCACTGTGCTAGGGACACAGGTTAGGGTGAATGGTTGCCTGTGATGTTGAGACAACCAGACTGGGAGGTCTTGATGTGGACACAGTGGGGTTTGTCCAGGTTGCCCAAATGAGCCAGAACCTTCCTCCATGTCCAGACATTCAGGAGTGTCATGTTCAATGAGGGCTTCATCCTCAGGGATGGTGACAGTCTCATCTGTGGGCTCAGTCTGGTCAGTGGCAGCTCCACCTGGTGATGTAACAGATACAATGTTACCGGTGGTACTGTGACATCTACCTCCAAATGTTAACAGTGACATTTTGCACAGCCGGTGTACATAGTTGATTTGCAGGTTATCCTATTGTGAAAGGTACCCACGCTATTGGTTGTATTGAGCTGACATTTGTGAAGCATACCAATTTCGTTAAAGTCCAGCAGCTGCTGAATTTAGCAGTACATTGGCAATTGGGCGGATGGGCCGAGATTTACATCTTGCGCACAGTGCTGGTAAAATAGTGGCTAGGCAGGATGTGACTATGACCATTTTGAGGTCTAGTTGACTGTTATGCACACGTGTCATATATGTGACTGGGGCCATCATGTGGTCAGTGCATTTTCGATGTGTCTGCAGCCAAACCCATTCTGGTGATGCATCTTGAGGCCAAGTTGATAATTTATAGTGCATACTGTGTGAGCTGTCCTTCCTGTCTTCAAAAGTTTAAACTTTGCTTAGCAGTTCAAGATGAAGCTGGGTGGGCAGCCAGATCTCTTAGTTGAACACTATCTATACTTTGGTTCCTCCCAGGTGAGTAAACATGATTTGAGAGTGATCAGGAGAGGAAATTTGAACCAGTGACAACTTTTCTGCTATTTGGAGTCACTTGAACAGTGCCTCCTGGTAGTTGCATTCACATCACTCCCCTAGTTCCCAACACTATCCACATGTTATCCGCCCAGGTGAGTAAACTTCCTTTTGGAGTTCAATAACAGATGCACTGGGGCAAGTGCATGCGGAGTTGGTGACTGGAGTTAGCAAAACAGGGTCCATTGCGCTTTACATTCAGGTCACTACCATAGTTCCCAACACCAGCCAAATAGTATCCTCCCAGGTGAGTAAACCTCATTTGTGAATTCACTAACAGATTCATTGGGGCAAGTGTACACTGGGTTGGTGATTGGAGTTAGCAAAACAAGGACCATTGGGCTTTACATTCAGGTCACTCCCACTAGTTCCCAGACCTAGCCAAATATTATCCTCCCAATTGAGTAAATTTCCTTTGTGTGTCAATGAAAAAAGGTAGCTGGACAAGTGTGCATTGGGCTTGTTTTTGGAATTGGAGAGACAGAGCCTCCTGGCCTTAGTGGTCATGTCACTCCCGCTACTTCACACACTTGAGAAATGTCATCCCCCTATGAGTACACTTCTCATTTGATTTCCAAAACAGAAGTCTTTGGAGAAGAGAACAATGGACTGGTGGTTGGAGTGACAGTAAGAAACCCAACTGTGAGTTATAGTCATATAAATCCCTGTGCTACACACACTGTACAAATGGCACTATTCCAATTCCAGACTATTTAAATTGAGGGTTAAGACACAGAGGTCCTTGGACACAAGAACACTGTATTGGTGATTTGTTTTACAGAAACAGTGCCTCCCGGCATTAGCAGTCAGATCACTCCCTGTACTGCATACACTTTACAAATCGTTTCCTCCCCAGTGAGTACACTTCAATAGAGGGTTAAGACACAGGGGTCTTTTGATGACAGAACACTGGTGTGGTGTTTGAAGTTGGAGGAAAAGTGCCTGCTTGGAGTTGCAGTGTTGTCACTCTCACAACTCCCCATTATGTGACAAATGGTATCCCCCCAGGTGAGTTAACTTCATTTTGTAATTGAAAAACAGTGGTCTTTGGAGAAGAGAATACTGTTTTGGTGTTTGGAGTTACATATATAGGGCCTGCTGTGAGTTAGTCATGTCACTCACTCTAGTAAAAAAACTTGATCAATGTTTGCCCCTTAGTGACCACACTTCAACAGTGCCTGTTGTGAGCTATATTCATGTCAGTCCCCGTACTACACCCGCTATACAAATGTCATGCTCCTAGTTGAGTACACTTCTATTGAGAGGTAACAAACAGGGGTCTTTGGGGCAGAGGACACTGGGCTGGCTGAGTGTAGTATCTGTAACTGTGCCCCCTGGCCTGAGCAGTCCTGTAAGTCCCTGAAGTACAGCCACTCCACAAATGTTATCCTCCCAGGTGAACACACTTCAACAGAGAGTTGAGTCACAGGGGTCTTTGGACAAGAGAACACTGTGTTGATGTTTAGTTTTCTCGGAACAGTGCCTGCTGGGAGGTGTAACCATGTCAGTCCCTGTGCTACACCCATTCTAGTGAAGTTGTCATCCCAGGTGAGTACACTTCAATTGGGAGTTGACAAACAGGGGTCTTTGTTGCAGAGGACACTGGGCTGGTGAGTGGAGTAACAGTGAAAGTGGCAAAGGTGTTATCCTCTCGGGTGAGTACACTTCAATTATGAGTTGACAAACAGGGGTCTTTGATGCAGAGGACACTGGGCTGGTGAGTGGAGTAACAATGAAAGTGGCAAAGGTGGGCAGTGAGCATTATGACATTACATTTTTGGTCCCATTTTTCTTGTTGGGACTTACCAGACGCAACTCCCCAAGGTATTCCTGTCAAGCCCTCAGGATGCAGGATGGCCAAGACCTTCCCCTCCCAGGGAAAGAGTTGTAATATTGGGAGGGCCACCGCCAGTTTTCTTGGCCTGCAGATAGTGCCTGGAGACAAGGAAACGGACCTTGCCCCTGAGGTAATTCTACCTGTTTCTGATGTACTCCTTTGTGCACAGGGTGCTGCCTACAGAATTCACTATCCTCACCATGCACAGTTATCTGATCAATACATTAACTGCAGATGTTTCAGTCACATTATCAATGATGTTATCAGAGATGTTACGAGTGCTGTCATTTGTGGAGTAATTAGCAGTGCATGGCGAGGGCGCAAGTTATAGTTGTCTTAGGGTGAGAGTTATAGTTACTTGAAAGAACTCTCACTATAACTGCAAAATTTCTATGGATTTGTAAAAGTAAATTCATAACTATAAAGTCCCTGTAACCTTTGTTTTTTTAAGTGAATTTCCAAGGTTTTCTTTATTCTATTTCCTAACTATAATGTCCCTGTAACCTTTGTTTTTTTTTCAGTGAATTTACACAATTTTTTTACTGTAAAGTAATTTTCATCACTATACATTAATCCAACCACTGCAGCGCATGGCGGAAGGTCATGCATGGCGAAGGTTGCCAGCAGGGCCTGGCCTACAGCCCTGCTGACAATCCCTACAGCAACCCAACCCCACATTGCGCACAGTCTGCGACCGTGTTCAGCACAAGTTGGCTGCAGGGCCTGGATTGTGGCCAGGCCAGAGCAGGCCAGCCTTTATAACCACTCAACCCCGTGCTATGCACAGCCTTCCGCCATGTGTAGCAGGGTTTGGCTACCGGGCCTGGCCTGCAGCCAGGCCCTGCAGCCAACCCTCATAACCACCCAACCACGCACCATGCACAGCTGAACAAATTGTCTCTCTTCATTTGAGAATAGGTGTGAGACGGTGTCTCTGAGTGTGGCAGTATCTGTCTGGATGTGAAAGTGGTTGTGTGAGGTCTGAGTGCTTAGTGAGTGGATCATGAGGGTTTGAGTGGGTCTATAAGGGGGTGTGTCAGTGTCTGAGTAGTTCTGGGAGGGGGTATGTCAGTGTCTGAGTCAGTGTGTGAGTGGGTGCATGAGGGTTTGAGTGGGTCTGTGAGTGAATGCTTCAGTGTCTGAGTAGGTCTGTGAGTCAGTGTGTTAGTGTCTCAGTGAGTCTGTGAATGGGTGCATGAGGATCTGAGTAGGTTTGGGAATGGGTGCATGAGTGTCTTAGTGGGTCTGTGAGTGGGTGCATCAGTGTCTGAGTGGGTCTATGAGTGGATGTGTCAGTGTCTAAGTGAGTGTGTGAGTAGGTGCATGAGGGTTTGACTGTGTGCGAGTGTGGGTGCAGGAGTGTCTGGGTCTAAAAGTGGGTGTGGGAGTCTATGAGTGGTTCTGAGTTGTGCATGAGTGTCTGAGTGGGTGTGTGAGTGGGCGCATGATTCTCTGATTGCATGTATGAGTTAACTAATTAGTGAATGAATGAGTCTGTGAATTTTAAGTTTTTTTTTGCTTTTCCGTCATTATTCTTGATTAATCTCCATTAATCATGAATATTGTGCATGGTGAAGAAAAATTATTTTAAACTCATAATGTGACCCTCAAACACCCCTATATCACACTCCTGGGATCAAGGTATCTCCACCATGTTTTTTCATTTTATTTTTCATTCCCAGGGACCACGTCCCGTTATCTAGAATGGCAGCCGTAACTTTCTGTTCAGGTTGTGGCCAGCCAATTTACAGTGTTTTTATTCGAACCTGCATTCGCAAAAATTCACAAATATTTGCAAATTATTTGCAATCACAAAATGTGGATTTCCTTTAATATCTCAAAAACTACTGAACAGATTTACACCAAATAAGTTAAAGCGTATTCTCCGTACGGAAGGCTAGCTTTCTGCTAAATTCTGTCAAGTGTTTCGGGCTGTATTCGTGTCTAAGTCTAAAGGTCCTATGGGAATTAACATGGGAAGCACAACTTTTTGACTCCCCCTTTTTCTCGGCCCCGGCTTGATGGAATACCCCCAAACTTTCCTTGTGCAACAAGATTCATCAGGCACTTTAAAATAAATTAAATAATGAAGATTCGTCAAATGGTGCCAAAGATATAGGCAAGTTAAAAAACACTTTTTCTATTGATACATTATCCTAACTATAACTACATAGTGGCAACTTTAGTTTCTATATTTTTATCAGATAATTGTGTTGGACATTACTAGCTACCTGAATTGAGTGTGACAATAATTAAGGTTATCTGACATTTTTCTACACATTGTACATATTGGCATGCATCAAGATGGGGCCCACATTTTTCGGAAGATGTTCACCTTTTTGTGTTCATGTCTACACTGTTTTCTATGTTGATATTTCTATACAAGTTGTGTTCAAATTGGTATCAGTAAGTGATCAAAACCGCGGAGATGGAAAAAACACATCTGTGTTCAGAGTAAACATGCATAACCATCATCTGAGTGAGCATGTCTTCAGTTCTTCAATGTTGTATGCAATTTAGTGGCCAGTGTTCTCCACTGGCATACTCTACACCCCCCTGGGGTAACGGGCCCCATAAGGAGCATTTTGATTATATGTACATATAGATAGATGTGGGTGGTTATCGTTGGGACCACGTTTCAATAGGAAATGCCTTTTTGGCACTGCTCATAGCTTTGGCACAGTTCGACAAATCTTCATATAAAAAACATGTGCTTTCACTTCAGCTCCTTCCGAAAGGTTTGAGGGTGATCCGTCCAGCAGAGGATGAAATAAAGCAGGAGGAAGGTCTTCAAACATGTTTTACCCATTCATTTTTCCACAGGAAAATTTGGCTGAACAGGATTCCACTAAATTAGATAATTAATGTCTCTCAGGATACACAGAGATGACAGATCTCAAGATGAGCAAATATGTGGAGGGAGCCATCTTGAGACTAAGTCCCCTGTCCTGAGAAAAAAGTTAAAAAAACATAGGGGGTAGGATATGGATACACTAACCTCCTAGGCCTGGAGGGGGAGGTCCTAGAGGGACAATCCTGGGCTGAACACATTTATATTTTTACATGTTGATGAGAATTTGCAGAGGATCTGGGGCAAACAATTTAAAAAAGTGCAGGCTTCCATGTGTTTTAAATTGTTCTAGGTGACCCAGGCCTGGGGGGTGGAAAGCTATGTATCAGGGGAGGATGAATGCACCCCCCTTATGAGCTTTGTTGAGGCCCCATGGGACCGTACCCCCAGGCAGAAATCATTTAATCAGGGTAAGGGGCATGCAACCCCTTTACCCAATCCTCCTTGAGGCCCTAGAGCTACCCCCACAACAAGAATGGTGAGGGTAGTCCTGGGTGGACACCAGTGCACCCACTCACTTAAAAGATTCCTGTTCCTGCTGTTAGCCACAATGGGTGCTAGCTGGAGAGCTGGATGGGGATGCAGGGGCCCTGGAGCTATTGCCACAGCCTCCAATAAACAATTAAAGATGTAGGTGTTACGAGTGAGCACAGGTCACCCAAAAAAATTGAACAATAAATGTGTGATTGGATACACTCAGACAATATTCACTGATATGGCAAGGAGTCCACATAAGGCCCTAGGGAATTTTTGTAGTACATATGTTCTTGCTAGTGGTACCCTTAGAAAAGGAAGGGCCACCACCAAACATCTTTGTTTAATGTTGAAGGGGGCTTCAAGGAGTGCAAGAGCCCCTGGAAACATTAAAAAAACAGTAAGTCTCCTGGGTCATTAAATCTGTAACCCCAGGAGAGCTTACCATATATTTTAATAGCACTCAGAGCTGGAGCTGTATGCTCTTCAGCTGGAGTGTGGGGACCTCTAGTAGTTGGTTCCATGGTTACATTTACACCTTGAAAAATGGTAAAATAAAGACTCAAAGAAGAATTAGCATTTTGTCTTAACAAAAATAATTAATTCAAAATATTTTATGACAGTCACTTTTATTAAACATTAAAATGTGTGAATTTATAAAATATACATTTGAATGTACCTATTGGTGTCATTTTGGCAAAGCCAATATGTCAGCTTTACTTAAAATTACACTCTTTATATTATTACATATAGTCAGCCAGGCCAGCATTTACAAAATGATTTGCAAACTGATTTAATTGTACCATCTTCATCACCTTCTGGGGCATTTTTTTTAAACCCAAGAAAGGTCAAGATTTTTTACCTTGTATCGACTGTAGAGATTCAAATAAGCTTATGATCAATAATAGTTATATTCTGCTTTGCATAGAGAACATCTTGGAGTTAATCCATGAAGCATTCGTCTTTACTAAACTTGATTTAGGAGAACCGTATCACTATCAATCAATCAATCAGTCAACATTTTTAGAGCATCGTAAATCACCTGAGAGGGTCTAGATCCACTGGAGCTGTATGCTGTTGTCTGGAGGAATGATCCTTTGAACATCCAGGTCCTTAGTTCTCTTCTGAATTGCTGAAATGGTTGTATAGTCCTGAGTTGCATGAGGAAGTTGTTCCAAGCCTTGGCTGGCAGGTGGAAGGAGGCGCACCCTCCCTGTTGGCTTGATGGATCTGTGGGGTGTCTGCGAGGTAGAGAAAGGCTGGTCTGAGGTGTGCGGTTGGTTTGTGGAAGGTCAGGCATTTGTTGATGTATGCTGGTCCTTTATTGTGTAGGGCCTTGTAGGTGTGGGTCAGCAGCTGGAAGCGGCATTTCTTCTGAATCAGGAACAAGTGTAGATTTTGGATATGGGGTGTGAGGTGCATAAAAGAAGGAGTAGAAAACAGTCTTCTGTACCACATTATGAATTTTAAATATTGTGTGATGCCATTTGGGATGTACAATACTCCTGTCATCAGTCTAAAATTAATGAATTCAGTATTTTCAGATTTTTAATCAGTTTGTATTGTTTCTGCTGGGTGATATGCTAGTATTTTCAAGGACTCATCCAGAATATGCTTGTGCGGTACCATTTAGAGTTCTGCTACATCAGTCATCTTGCAAACCCAAGAACTGTGGGTTTGAGAAGAAAAACATTGGATGTAGATTGAATGTTTCTGAGCTTAGCATGCATCCAAAGAAGGGGTTGCCAAGATGACCAACAGCTTGCATTTGCTTTCGGGTCCGCTGTTGCCCGCAGCAAAGTTGGGTGAAGAAGACACTTACTAGAGCGGAGGCATCTGTTCGGGGGGGGGCAAGATGTGGAGATGACCAATGAGCGCAAGAAGGGAAGAGGGCCCGGAATAAATCCTGCGGATGAGGCCACGCTGCATACTGGAGATAAGGGCCGCAACATCGGAGCTGTTGGGGTGAACAACATGTGATGGCCCAGCGAGAGAGCCAGGATCATGAAAGAACAGACACTCAACAATGAGCCGGACTGGTGACTGCTCTCGCAGGAAGGACTGGAGAGCTACAGTCGGGGAGAGAACATCGGAGTCGGGGGCTGGTACTAGAGCGCTACACCATCCGGAATGCAGCTCTAGGCTCCTTTCGGTCAACGGGGACAATCGATATCTGATGCCCAGATTTGAAAGCGGCATCCCCAGGGTGGGAAGCACGGACGGTGGCCCAGTACCGGAAAACTGTGAGACAGACAAGGCTCCAGCATGGGAGACACTGGCGTCTGAGAATGGGGCCTATGGCCTCCCAGCTGAGCATCTGCCATATCCATGGCCTACGTAGGGCAATCCTCAGTGCTTGAGCTGGGGGACAAGTTGCATCTGGGAATAGAGCTTGCATGAGCAGACAACCACAGGTCCGGAAGAAAGAGACGTGACCACCACTTGACAGGCTGGGAGAGGCTGCAAAGCGGATTACGTGACAGGGGGATCTGGTGCATGGATCAGGCGACTGTGGGAGACTGGCCTAGATTATAGAGGGTACCTGATTGTACTTACACCTTGTGCCAGGTCCAGTTATCCCTTATTAGTAGATTAGTAGTGTTCTAGCAGCTTAGGCTGATAGAGGTAGCAATAGCAGAGCAGCTTAGGCTGAACTAGGAGGCATGCAAAGCTCCTACTATACCACTTATATCATATAGCAGTGTATAATGAGAAGCACAATACTCAGAGTTACTAAAAATAAAGGTACTTTATTTTAGTGACAATGTGCCAAAGAAATCTAGGAGGATATACTCCCTTAGGAGGTAAGGAAAATACACAAAATATACAAACAAACCAAAATCCCAAAATCAGGTAAGTAAACAGTTAGAAAAGTAGTTCAAACACTGTAGAGTACAATAGGATGCAATAGGCCAAGGGCAACAAAAACCATATACTAAGAAAGTGGAATGTGAACCACTTAGGGACCCCAGGCCTAGTGTAGTGTAGAGGGTCACTGGGAGTGTAAGAAAACACTAAGGTTGTCCAAGATACCCCACTCAAAGACCCTGAAAAGTAGGAGTAAAGTTACCCTACTTCCCCAGAAACACACTAAAGTCGTGATAGGAGATTCTGCAAAGACCACAACAGATTGCAAAGCACTGAAGACGGATTCCTGGACCTGAGGACCTGCAAAGGAAGGGAACCAAGTCCAAGAGTCACGAAAGTGTCCACGGGGGGCAGGAGCCCACTAAAACCGGATGAAGGTGCAAAATGGCTGCCTCTGGGTAGAAGAAGCTGAAGATTATGCAACAACGGAGGATGCCAGGAACTTCTCCTTTGCACAGAAGATGCCCCATGGCGTGCTGGAGGAAGCAGAGTTGTTTCTATGCAGAAATACCGCAAACAAGCCTTGCTAGCTGCAGAGGTCGCAGTTGAAGAAAATGGGTGCTGCCCGGGCCTAGGAAAGACCAGAAGGTCGCCCCTTGGAGGAGGTGACAGACGGGGGCACTCAGCAACACAGAGAGCCCATGCAGAAGCAGGCAGCACCTGCAGAAGTACTTGAACCCGGGTTCAAGAAAACTGAGCATGGCAGTCATCTCAACACTACAAAGGAGGGTTCCACAAAGCCAGTGGTCAACTCAGCGAGTTGAGCAATGCAGGATGGAGTGCTGGGGACCTGGGCTGTGCTGTGAATGAAGGGTTCCTTGAAAAAGTGCACCAAAGCCCTAGCAGCTGCGCAGCTGCAGTACACAGGATTACTGTCTGGTGTGGGGAGGCAAGGACTTTCCTCCACCAAATTTGGACATAAGGACCTCTGGACTATCGGGGTCACTTGGATCCAGCTCCTGTGTTCCAGGGACCACGCTCCTCACGATGAGAGGGGACCCAGATGACCGGTGAAGCAGACGTTTGGTGCCTGCGTTAGCAGGGGGATGATTCCGTCGACCCACACGAGATTTCTTCTTGGCCTCCACTGCAGGGTGAAGGCAGAAAGCCCCCTGAGCATGCACCACAAGGAAAAAGTCAAGAAAGCCGGCAGGATTAGGTGCTACAATGTCGCTGGTAGTCTTCTTGCTACTTTGTTGCAGTTTTGCAGGTGTCCTGGAGCAGTCAGCGGTCGATCCTTGGCAGAAGTCAAAGAGGGACATGCAGAGAAACTCTGGTGAGATCTTGCATTCATTATCTGAAGAGAAGTCCACAGGAGAGACCCTAAATAGCCCTCACAGGACGATTGGCCACCTAGTGAGGTTAAGCACCTATCAGAAGGACCACATCATATCATTGGTCTGTTAAATATTTCCACATTTGATGGTGTTTCGCTGGTGAATTGAGCTCTTTACTATTCCAGATAAATTGTGCCACTTCCACGGTGAGTCCAGTAGTACATTATTATGTGTAGTGCTACCAAAAGAGAAGATAATGGTCACCCCACCTCCACCCCGGGGCCCTTCCTCTCCAGGCCAAGAAATAAGAAAGAGAAACCTACTTTTCCATCCCTCCACCTTGTCATCTGTATTGTGTTCCCTGCCATCCATATCGAGTTTCCCCAACCGCCTGTGGGAAAAATAAAAATGTTACCCAAATAAGGACAACATGTCCAAAACTTTGAAAAATTAATTCTAGTGCTAGCAACAGTTTAAGTTCAGGCCTAATACCGCTTATGTTGCTATGTATCCATATGACGTTGGGATCAAAGACAGGGGTAAGTAAGAATTTGTTCATGTAATCAACAAATGGAACTGTTTTGAAAGAAGTGCAACTGGACATGCACCTCTTTATTCGATCCAGCTTGCGTTCCCTCCTGGCCTGGCAAGAACTCTGTCCTCTGAGGGAGGGGTACCACTGTTTCCCCTTAGGGTGGACCCCAGGCTACACAGTTTGCATTGGGCTGTCGAGAAAGGTTGGTAATACAAAAGTATAGGGACTTCCATAACTATCAGTGTTTCTTGTGTGTTTGGGGGTGTCTCAGGGGCAACCAGAGCCCTGTTTTGAGGAGGGAGGTACACCCAGCAGTGTCATCATCTCTGATAGTTCAGTAACGTGATATGTCTTATTTGTAGCTCGAATGCTATAGGAAGGTAACCTCTTTCTAGCTTGGTTACCCCCACTTTTGGCCTGTTTGTCAGTGTGTTTGACTGTGTCTCCTTGGGATCCTGATAATCAGGACCCCAGTAGTAATGCTCTCCCCCTTAAATGTGGTTGTCACACACTGTTAACACAGTATTTCATCCACAGTTGGCACACTGGTGGCCCCTTATGAGTCCCTAGTATATGGTATCTAGGTACCGAGGGCACTGGGGTTTCAGGGGATCCCTATGGGCTGAAGCATGTATTGTGCCACCCATAGGGAGCCCATGCAAAAGCTTCTGCAGGACTGCCATTGTAGCCTGAGTGAAAGGGTGCATGCACCCTTTCACTGCCATTTCCACTGCACCAGATCACTTATAAGTCACCCCTTTAGCAGGCCTTCCAGCCCTGAGGGCAGGGTGCCGAGTACCTGTTTGTGAGGGCACCCCTGCACTAGCAGAGGTTCCCCCACGACCTCCAGGACCATTTTCCCACACTTTGTGAGTGTGGGGATGCCATTTTACGCATGTACTTGACATAGGTCATTATCTATGTCCAGCTACATTATGGTAACTCCAAACAAAGGCATGTTTGGTATCAAACATGTTGGAATCATACCCCAAGGCTTTTTCAAGCATTGGGTGTATGATTCCATGCACTCTGGGGGCTCGGAAAAGGACCCCCAGTATTACCATTTCAGCCTTGTGAGGTTTTTCATGCAGCCACAGCTGCTGCCACCTGTCGGACAGGTTTCTGTCCTTGTGTTGCTTCAGCAGCTCAAGCCCAGGAAGACAGAACAAAGGATTGCCTTTGGGAGAGGGGTGTTACACTCTCTCCCTTTGGAAATAGGTGCTACAGGCTTGGGAGGGAGAGCCTCCCCAAGCCACTGGAAATGCTTAGAAGGGCACATTTGGTGCCCTCCTTGTGTAATATAGTCTACACTGGTTCAGGGATACCTAGTCCCTGCTCTGGCATGAGACTGGACAAAGGAAAGGGGAGTGATCACTCCCCTGTCAATCACTACCCAAGGGGTGATGCCCAGAGCTGCTCCTCCAGACGGTTCCTGGGCTCTGCCAACTTGGATTTCAAGTTGGCAGGGAACTCTGGGAGCATCTGAGTGGCCAGTGCCAGAAGGTGATGTCAGAGCCATCCCCTGATAGGTGCTTACCTGGTTAGCTGACCAATCCCCTTTCAGGGCTATTTAGGGTCTCTCTTTTGGGAGGTTCTTCAGATTCGGAGTACAAGACTGCAGCAGGAATCCTCTGCATCCTCCACTTCAACTTCTCACAAAAGAAACTGCATCTGGACACTCCAGGAACTCTGCAAACTGCAATAAAGAAGCAAAGATGCCTTCTGCAACCTTGTGTCTTTGGCTCCTGCCAGAAACTACAACTATTTCCCACTCATGCATCGTCAGAGGACAGTCTGTCTTCAGCATGCACCAGAAGAATCAAGGAATCTCCCTTGGGGTGAAGGAGTGTAGGCAAGTAGCCTCTTTCTAGCCTTGTTACCCCCACTTTTGACCTGTTTGTGAGTATATCTCAGGGTGTTTTTACTGTCTCACTGGGATCCTGCTAACCAGAACCGGAGTGCTCATATTGAAAACCCTATTTGTCAGTGTGTTTTATATGTCTCACTGGGACCCTGCTAGCCAGGGCCCCAGTGCTCATAGTTTGTGGCCTGAATGTGTTCCCTGTGTGGTGCCTAACTGTGTCACTGAGGCTCTGCTAATCAGAACCTCAGTGCTTATGCTCTCCCTGCTTTTAAAATTGTCACTGCAGGTTAGTGGCCATTTTTACCAATTCTGATTGGCACACTGGAACACCCCTATAATTCCCTAGTATATGGTACCTAGGTACCCAGGGTATTGAGGTTCCAGGAGATCCCTATGGGCTGCAGCATTTCATTTACCACTCATAGGGAGCTCAGACAATACTTACACAGGACTGCCACTGCAGCCTGAGTGAAATAACGTCCACGTTATTTCAGTGAAATAACGTCCACGTTACTTCACAGCCATTTTACACACTGCACTTAAGTAACTTATAAGTCACCTATATGTCTAACCCTCACTTAGTGAAGGTTAGGTGCAAAGGTACTAAGTGTGAGAACACCCTGGCACTAGCCAAGGTGCCCACACATTGTTCAGGGCAATTTCCCCGGACTTTGTGAGTGCAGGGACACCATTACACGTGTGCACTACATATAGGTCAATACCTATATGTAGCTTCACAAAGGTAACTCTGAATATGGCCATGTAACATGTCTAAGATCATGGAATTGTCCCCCCATGCCAAATCTGGTATTGGGGTGCCAATCCCATGCATCCCCGGGGCTCCAGCATGGACCGCGGGTACTGCCAAACTAGCTCTCTGGGGTTTTCACTGCAGCTACTGCTGCTGCCAACCCACAGACAGGCATCTGCCCTCCTGGGGTCTGGGCAGCCCAGTCCCAGGAAGGCAGAACAAAGGATTTCCTCTGAGATAGGGCGTTACACCCTCTCCCTTTGGAAATACGTGTTAGGGGCCTGAGAGGAGTAGCCTCTCCTGGCCTCTGGGAATGCTTTGAAGGGCACAGATGGTGCCCTCCTTGCATAAAGCAGTCTACACCGGTTCAGGGATCCCCCAGCCCCTGCTCTGGTGCGAAACTGGACAAAGGAAAGGGGAGTGGTCACTCCCCTGTCCATCACCACCCCAGGGGTGATGCCCAGAGCTCCTCCAGTGTGTCCCAGACCTCTGCCATCTTGAATGCAGGGGTGTGAGGGCACAGTGGAGGCCTCTGAGTGGCCAGTAGGCCCATCTTAAATGGGGAGAAAATCAGACTTAAACATAAATAGTACCCACAAATTCTTAAATCCTTAGCCGTGATGAAGCATAATGGGGTGGCGCTTATGTTTCACCAAGCTTTGCAATTTCAACTCACAGATCACCACACAAAGAAGGGCGATATGTCATGGTCAAGGGGACACTGTGGGGGCGACAGGGCAGTTTTGCTTCAGGTTCTGTCCCCAATAATTTCTTCCAAAAGTGCTTGAAGGTACTGGGGGACATTGCGGAGGGAGGCCTGTTTATGCTGGAGGATTTCAATCTCATTTGGCATGCAAGTCATGATAGTGCACACTGCCAACGCTTGCCAATGGGCAACTTCTTGCACGCACCAAAACAAGCAGTGAAAGAAATAGGATTAGTGAACACTTGGAGAACACTTCACCCTAATGGCAAAAACTATACATTCTTTTTGCACACTCATTGCAAATACTCTAGAATTGATTGTGTGTCCATTAGTCAAGGGACAGTTAAGGAGTTACATAAAGCAATGATTCACTTAATAACCCTTTCTGATCATGAGTCAGTCAAAGTCAGTTTACATTGGGGTACCCCCCAATCGAGATACCGTTGCTGGTATTCCCCACCCCCCTGATTAGGGACAGGTCCTCTAGAGATGATTTGCACCAAACCATTAAAGATTATTTTTCACTCAATAATCCAGAGGACACCAATTTGAGCATAGTATGGGATGTATTCAAAGCAGTGATACACAGGGAATGTATTTCCCTGATGGCAGCATTGAATAAAAAGAGGAAAAATGAATGCCTCACTTTAGAGGCAGAATTATGCCAAAAAAGCACACCACCGCTTTACCTCCAACGTTCTGTTACTGCTCTGAGAGGTAAGTTAAATGCTACATATGTAAATAAAGTAGAACTCATACTGCTATGTCTCCAGAGGACATTCTATGAGCAAGGGAATAATGTTGGCTCACACCTGGCTAGACAATTGAGGGTGAAGAAAATGGGTGCTGCCCGGGCCTGGGAAAGACCAGAAGGTCGCCCCTTGGAGGAGGTGACAGACGGGGGCACTCAGCAACACAGAGAGCCCATGCAGAAGCAGGCAGCACCTGCAGAAGTACTTGAACCCGGGTTCAAGAAAACTGAGCATGGCAGTCATCTCAACACTACAAAGGAGGGTTCCACAAAGCCAGTGGTCAACTCAGCGAGTTGAGCAATGCAGGATGGAGTGCTGGGGACCTGGGCTGTGCTGTGAATGAAGGATTCCTTGAAAAAGTGCATCAAAGCCCTAGCAGCTGCGCAGCTGCAGTACACAGGATTACTGTCTGGTGTGGGGAGGCAAGGACTTTCCTCCACCAAATTTGGACATAAGGACCTCTGGACTATCGGGGTCACTTGGATCCAGCTCCTGTGTTCCAGGGACCACGCTCCTCACGATGAGAGGGGACCCAGATGACCGGTGAAGCAGACGTTTGGTGCCTGCGTTAGCAGGGGGATGATTCCGTCGACCCACACGAGATTTCTTCTTGGCCTCCACTGCAGGGTGAAGGCAGAAAGCCCCCAGAGCATGCACCACAAGGAAACAGTCAAGAAAGCCGGCAGGATTAGGTGCTACAATGTCGCTGGTAGTCTTCTTGCTACTTTGTTGCAGTTTTGCAGGTGTCCTGGAGCAGTCAGCGGTCGATCCTTGGCAGAAGTCAAAGAGGGACATGCAGAGAAACTCTGGTGAGATCTTGCATTCATTATCTGAAGAGAAGTCCACAGGAGAGACCCTAAATAGCCCTCAGAGGACGATTGGCCACCTAGTGAGCTTAAGCACCTATCAGGAGGACCACATCATATCATTGGTCTGTTAAATATTTCCACATTTGATGGTGTTTCGCTGGTGAATTGAGCTCTTTACTATTCCAGATAAATTGTGCCACTTCCACGGTGAGTCCAGTAGTACATTATTATGTGTAGTGCTACCAAAAGAGAAGATAATGGTCACCCCACCTCCACCCCGGGGCCCTTCCTCTCCAGGCCAAGAAATAAGAAAGAGAAACCTACTTTTCCATCCCTCCACCTTGTCATCAGTATTGTGTTCCCTGCCATCCATATCGAGTTTCCCCAACCGCCTGTGGGAAAAATAAAAATGTTACCCAAATAAGGACAACATGTCCAAAACTTTGAAAAATTAATTCTAGTGCTAGCAACAGTTTAAGTTCAGGCCTAATACCGCTTATGTTGCTATGTATCCATATGACGTTGGGATCAAAGACAGGGGTAAGTAAGAATTTGTTCATGTAATCACCAAATGGAACTGTTTTGAAAGAAGTGCAACTGGACATGCACCTCTTTATTCGATCCAGCTTGCGTTCCCTCCTGGCCTGGCAAGAACTCTGTCCTCTGAGGGAGGGGTACCACTGTTTCCCCTTAGGGTGGACCCCAGGCTACACAGGTTGCATTGGGCTGTCGAGAAAGGTTGGTAATACAAAAGTATAGGGACTTCCATAACTATCAGTGTTTCTTGTGTGTTTGGGGGTGTCTCAGGGGCAACCAGAGCCCTGATTTTGAGGAGTGAGGTACACCCAGCAGTGTCTTCATCTCTGATAGTTCAGTAACGTGATATGTCTTATTTGTAGCTCGAATGCTATAGGAAGGTAACCTCTTTCTAGCTTGGTTACCCCCACTTTTGGCCTGTTTGTCAGTGTGTTTGACTGTGTCTCCTTGGGATCCTGATAATCAGGACCTCAGTAGTAATGCTCTCCCCCTTAAATGTGGTTGTCACACACTGTTAACACAGTATTTCATCCACAGTTGGCACACTGGTGGCCCCTTATGAGTCCCTAGTATATGGTATCTAGGTACCCAGGGCACTGGGGTTTCAGGGGATCCCTATGGGCTGAAGCATGTATTGTGCCACCCATAGGGAGCCCATGCAAAAGCTTCTGCAGGACTGCCATTGTAGCCTGTGTGAAAGGGTGCATGCACCCTTTCACTGCCATTTCCACTGCACCAGATCACTTATAAGTCACCCCTTTAGCAGGCCTTCCAGCCCTGAGGGCAGGGTGCCGAGTACCTGTTTGTGAGGGCACCCCTGCACTAGCAGAGGTTCCCCCACGTCCTCCAGGACCATTTTCCAACACTTTGTGAGTGTGGGGATGCCATTTTACGCATGTATTTGACATAGGTCATTATCTATGTCCAGCTACATTATGGTAACTCCAAACAAAGGCATGTTTGGTATCAAACATGTTGGAATCATACCCCAAGGCTTTTTCAAGCATTGGGTGTATGATTCCATGCACTCTGGGGGCTCCTAAAAGGACCCCCAGTATTACCATTTCAGCCTTGTGAGGTTTTTCATGCAGCCACAGCTGCTGCCACCTGTCGGACAGGTTTCTGTCCTTGTGTTGCTTCAGCAGCTCAAGCCCAGGAAGACAGAACAAAGGATTTCCTTTGGGAGAGGGGTGTTACACCCTCTCCCTTTGGAAATAGGTGCTACAGGCTTGGGAGGGAGAGCCTCCCCAAGCCACTGGAAATGCTTAGAAGGGCACATTTGGTGCCCTCCTTGTGTAATATAGTCTACACTGGTTCAGGGATACCTAGTCCCTGCTCTGGCATGAGACTGGACAAAGGAAAGGGGAGTGATCACTCCCCTGTCAATCACTACCCAAGGGGTGATGCCCAGAGCTGCTCCTCCAGACGGTTCCTGGGTTTTGCCAACTTGGATTTCAAGTTGGCAGGGAACTCTGGGAGCATCTGAGTGGCCAGTGCCAGAAGGTGATGTCAGAGCCATCCCCTGATAGGTGCTTACCTGGTTAGCTGACCAATCCCCTTTCAGGGCTATTTAGGGTCTCTCTTTTGGGTGGTTCTTCAGATTCGGAGTGCAAGACTGCAGCAGGAATCCTCTGCATCCTCCACTTCAACTTCTCACAAAAGAAACTGCATCTTGACACTCTAGGAACTCTGCAAACTGCAATAAAGAAGCAAAGACGCCTTCTGCAACATTGTGTCTTTAGCTCCTGCCAGAAACTACAACTATTTCCCACTCATGCATCGTCAGAGGACAGTCTGTCTTCAGCATGCACCAGAAGAATCAAGGAATCTTCCTTGGGGTGAAGGAGTGTAGGAAAGTAGCCTCTTTCTAGCCTTGTTACCCCCACTTTTGACCTGTTTGTGAGTATATCTCAGGGTGTTTTTACTGCCTCACTGGGATCCTGCTAACCAGAACCGGAGTGCTCATATTGAAAACCCTATTTGTCAGTGTGTTTTATATGTCTCACTGGGACCCTGCTAGCCAGGGCCCCAGTGCTCATAGTTTGTGGCCTGAATGTGTTCCCTGTGTGGTGCCTAACTGTGTCACTGAGGCTCTGCTAATCAGAACCTCAGTGCTTATGCTCTCCCTGCTTTTAAAATTGTCACTGCAGGTTAGTGGCCATTTTTACCAATTCTGATTGGCACACTGGAACACCCCTATAATTCCCTAGTATATGGTACCTAGGTACCCAGGGTATTGAGGTTCCAGGAGATCCCTATGGGCTGCAGCATTTCTTTTACCACTCATAGGGAGCTCAGACAATACTTACACAGGACTGCCACTGCAGCCTGAGTGAAATAACGTCCACGTTATTTCAGTGAAATAACGTCCACGTTACTTCACAGCCATTTTACACACTGCACTTAAGTAACTTATAAGTCACCTATATGTCTAACCCTCACTTAGTGAAGGTTAGGTGCAAAGGTAATAAGTGTGAGAAAACCCTGGCACTAGCCAAGGTGCCCACACATTGTTCAGGGCAATTTCCCCGGACTTTGTGAGTGCGGGGACACCATTACACGTGTGCACTACATATAGGTCAATACCTATATGTAGCTTCACAAAGGTAACTCTGAATATGGCCATGTAACATGTCCAAGATCATGCAATTGTCCCCCCATGCCAAATCTGGTATTGGGGTGCCAATCCCATGCATCCCCGGGGCTCCAGCATGGACCGCGGGTACTGCCAAACTAGCTCTCTGGGGTTTTCACTGCAGCTACTGCTGCTGCCAACCCACAGACAGGCATCTGCCCTCCTGGGGTCTGGGCAGCCCAGTCCCAGGAAGGCAGAACAAAGGATTTCCTCTGAGATAGGGCGTTACACCCTCTCCCTTTGGAAATACGTGTTAGGGGCCTGAGAGGAGTAGCCTCTCCTGGCCTCTGGGAATGCTTTGAAGGGCACAGATGGTGCCCTCCTTGCATAAAGCAGTCTACACCGGTTCAGGGATCCCCCAGCCCCTGCTCTGGTGCGAAACTGGACAAAGGAAAGGGGAGTGGTCACTCCCCTGTCCATCACCACCCCAGGAGTGATGCCCAGAGCTCCTCCAGTGTGTCCCAGACCTCTGCCATCTTGAATGCAGGGGTGTGAGGGCACAGTGGAGGCCTCTGAGTGGCCAGTAGGCCCATCTTAAATGGGGAGAAAATCAGACTTAAACATAAACAGTACCCACAAATTCTTAAATCCTTAGCCGTGATGAAGCATAATGGGGTGGCGCTTATGTTTCACCAAGCTTTGCAATTTCAACTCACAGATCACCACACAAAGAAGGGCGATATGTCATGGTCAAGGGGACACTGTGGGGGCGACAGGGCAGTTTTGCTTCAGGTTCTGTCCCCAATAATTTCTTCCAAAAGTGCTTGAAGGTACTGGGGGACATTGCGGAGGGAGGTCTGTTTATGCTGGGGGATTTCAATCTCATTTGGCATGCAAGTCATGATAGTACACACTGCCAACGCTTGCCAATGGGCAACTTCTTGCACGCACCAAAACAAGCAGTGAAAGAAATAGGATTAGTAAACACTTGGAGAACACTTCACCCTAATGGCAAAAACTATACATTATTTTTGCACACTCATTGCAAATACTCCAGAATTGATTGTGTGTCCATTAGTCAAGGGACAGTTAAGGAGTTACATAAAGCAATGATTCACTTAATAACCCTTTCTGATCATGAGTCAGTCGAAGTCAGTTTACATTGGGGTACCCCCCAATCGAGATACCGTTGCTGGTATTCCCCACCCCCCTGATTAGGGACAGGTCCTCTAGAGATGATTTGCACCAAACCATTAAAGATTATTTTTCACTCAATAATCCAGAGGACACCAATTTGAGCATAGTATGGGATGTATTCAAAGCAGTGATACACGGGGAATGTATTTCCCTGATGGCAGCATTGAATAAAAAGAGGAAAAATGAATGCCTCACTTTAGAGGCAGAATTATGCCAAAAAAGCACACCACCGCTTTACCTCCAACGTTCTGTTACTGCTCTGAGAGGTAAATTAAATGCTACATATGTAAATAAAGTAGAACTCATACTGCTATGTCTCCAGAGGACATCCTATGAGCAAGGGAATAATGTTGGCTCACACCTGGCTAGACAATTGAGGGTGAAAAGGGAAAAGGAATATATAGGGGACATGGTGAGGATCCACAAACGATCCGACCAGTTCAGATGTGGAGAAAGAAAACATATTTAGGAATTTCTATCAAGACCCTTATATGGTGGCACCCTCCTCAATAATGCTCAAATAGAGTACTTAGAAGACATTGTACTTCCCAAGGTAACTGAAGCACAAAATGAATGATTGGGGGTACCTACTGAAGAGGACAAGGTGCATATGGCAATCACTCGCCTTAAACCCCGTAAATCTCTGGGCCCAGATGGTCTGACAGCCAAATGTATAAAGCCTTCAGCTCAGAGCTAAGACCACATCTGACTGCCTTATTCAATAACATTAGCACCTCAGGGGCCGCACAAACAAAATGGGTGAGGATGTTATTTTGGTCATTGTCAAACCTGGGAAGGTTCTTGTGATTGTATCTCCTATAGGCCCATAGCTCTTTTAAACCTGGATGCAAAGCTGTACACTAGGATTCTTACGTTCAGACTTGAAGACCTGCTTCCAGATTTGATTTATCAGGATCAATCTGGATTTGTTAATCGTCATCAGATGCATGACAAAATCAGAAGGGTGATACACCTGATCGAGAAGACTCCCAAAAAGGCGTTTGACTGGGTCGATTGGGCCTTCATGACCCATGCTCTTCAACATTATGGATTTTGGGATCAATTTGTAAGGATGATTAGGGCCAACTATGCAGCATCTTACTTCTGAGTGTTAGTGAATGGCATAAGTTCAGTACCATTCCATTTGACCAGGGGGACAAGACAGGGGTGCCCTTTATCCCCCCCTGTTGTTTGCACTCAGTGTAGAACCCTTGGCAGCACGTATATTCTCATTGTCCACCATTAATGGGATCACCTTTGGAACGAAAGAACACAAGACCTCATGTTTTGCTGATGATGTTCTCCTGACCCTTACTGCCCCTCCTCCTCGATTACCTCCCTACGAAACAAACTCCAGCTCTTTGAAGAGGTAATGGGCTTCAAAAGTAACCTCTCTAAATCATATATGATGAATGTAAGCATGCTCCTCCCAGAGATGGAAATGGTTGCAGTTTCTACGCTCTTTCAGTGGGCAAAGAGGACCTGAAACAATTGTCCCTGTCATACCTCTCATGGCTGGGGAGGAACAATCCCATAAAAATGGCAATTCTGCCCAGGATACTCGCTCTATTGCAGAGCCTCCCACTAGCCATTGAAACACATTCTTTTCGACCCTGCATCCAGTCATCATGCGATTTAGCTGGCAAACAAGTCAAGCAATATTATTCTAGAAAATGCTAAAACTGCTGAAGGGGCCTCAAATTCCTGTTTCCTGTTATCTTACAAATCAGCCTAACTATGAGTTGTTACCAAATGGTCTTTTGAAGAATCTGATGAACACTGGCTACATATGCACCGGGCCATAGTGGACAGGATTATATGGGGCTTACTTTGGAAGCTGAAGGCAGACTGCCCGCAATGCTTATCTCAGTACACCAATAAAAACGACTGTAAAGGTTTGGGCTAAAGTGCAAAAACAGCGTATTTGACGACCTTTCCTTCGCCACACACACTGCTACATACAACCCAGCCTTCCCCCTGGCCCTTCAACAGGGACCTTTTGATGCATGGAGAGAGGGTGTCTGTCATACACTAATTGACCTCTTCTATAATAATGACATGTTAACATTTGATAACTGTAGAAGAGGCTTTAGTGTTCCCCACACAGAAATGCACCACTACACCTAATTATGGCCCTGGACACTTAAAAGTGAGAATCAACCAGCAGCCACACAACACCTAACACCATCTGAACAATTCATCTGCCGGGCGGGTCCCCCTCAGGGGACAATAATCTACCTCTATGCCTTACTACTTACTACAATTAGCCCAGCACGACCTCGACACCTTACCTTCTGGGAGCATATATTGGAAAATGACATTCCAGAAACACAATGGGATAGGTTTCATTGAGACGTTTTAAAATGTAATCGATCCATGGCCTTGAGAGTAGCCCATTATAAGATTCTGTTTGACTGGTACCTCTTCCCTACCAAACTGAACAAAATATTCCTTGCTACCTCCGTCCTTTGTTGGAGAGGGTGTGGACTACAGGGCGACTTCAGATACATATGGTGGGACTGCCCCACAATTCATCCATTTTGGAATGAAATCCTAGTGCACATCAATGATATACTGGGATACCCCATTCCTCATAAGATGAGCTTTGATCTTCTGAGATTAAGTGATGAGAGTCTCCAACACCAAACAGGAAGTGATAGGGCAATCCTTTGGCTCTGCCTGGGTGCAGCTAAAATAGAGATAGTGGCAGCCTGGAATAAGAAAGAAGCTCCCGCACTCCCTCAATGGCATGCCTGCCTTTAGAGAACACTGATAATAGAGAGGATAGCTGACATTGTTTAGATGGCTTTAAAAACCTTGAATAAAAATGGGTTCCTCTAGTATCATATCTGTCAAGGGGGTTACCACTGTTCGCTTGTCCTACCCAAACGAGGGCCCTGCATTTGTTTCAGTTACAGAGTTGAGACTCCTCCACGTGACTATACCCTCCTTCCACCTCAGAAGAACATAGGACACGAACTGAGGAATATCCTCAGAGACGCATTAAATGGGAAGGACCCTGCAGCATCACGTTCTCTCCCTGTTATACCAGATTCCAGCTGCTAATTCCTCCCATCTCTAGAACTCCAAATTATGTTTGATTACTTGAGTTTGTTGTTGGTTTTTTTTCCATTAATTGAAAATGGTCGGAAGGTTTGCAAAACGATGATGTGGATAAAACTCTCTGGCCCTCAATACAACCCTGCAGTAAATCCCGCTTTCCACCATGCTGAAGGCTGCCAACATACCGTGGCGGTGGTGGAATTCTGTTACAGGTACTACGACCCACATCTCGGAATCTGCCACAATACAGACACCCAAACAAGTCTGCCACACCAAAGGTCAGTGATAAACTGGTGATACCAAAACCTACACCGTCACGCCAACAAGAATACATCCACATTATCAGGACCCACGAATCAACATGGCGGTCTTTCAACCGTGGTAATTCATTGGCGGTACACACCGCCGCGCTCAAAATATACACACATTTACAAAACACAACCACATTGGACAATTCGAAATCCACACACCTGATACACATACACACACCACACCCACACACTCACACCACCATAAAACACACATCCACATTACCCACAAACCCTTACAGTGACTTTTATTTTAAAAAGCTGAGAGAGAGAGAATGGGATACACAACACCAGCATCCACAGGCACACAACACCATCACTCATACAACATCCACGCACCTCAAAGAACACACACCAACACAACACATCACACAGCACAATTAACAGCACCTCACACATCACCCACACAACATCCTGGCACTTCAAAGACACCTCAGGTTTTCAGAGAAAGAGCTCAGGGTCATGGTGGAGGAAATCATCCGGGTAAAGCCACAGCTTTTCGGATCACAGGTGCAGCACACCTCCATTGCTATGAAGATGGAGCTGTGGCGGAGAATCGTCAACATGGTCAATGTAGTGGGAGAGCATCCATGAACATGGGATGACATCAGGAAGAGGTGGAACGACCTACGGGGAAGGTGGTTTCCGTGGTATTCAGACACCAGATTGCTGTACAGAGGACTGGCGGTGGGCCCCCACCTCCTCCCCCACAACTAACAACATGGGAGGAGCAAGTCTTGCCAATACTGCATCCTGAGGGCCTGGCAGGAGTAGCAGGAGGACTGGACTCTGGTAAGTCATATCTTATTTACCATATCCCCCACCCCACCTGCATGCCATCACATACCCCCACCCTCACCCTCACCCCATCACTCCAACACCTCATTTATGCCCCACTATCACAAGCCACACATCCCAATACTAAGGTCTTGCATGCAACACCTATGCATGGACCCCCATCACCAAAGCATGTCCAGTACAGATACCCACACAGACCCCAAAACAACTATCACAAAAGGGCAAACACAATAATGCAAACACAGGAGTAGAGGGTACCTCACCCAATGCACAAGATACCAAAACTATGCATTGACACCCCAACAGGACCCATACCCAACGCCACTGGACAGGTGGTTCCAGACATATCCAGTCCCCCCACAGAAGAGGCCCACAGTGATGACAGCAGCTCTGCACGCCTGGGTCAAGATGACCAGCCCAGCCCATCAGGGACCTCTGGACATTTGGTTCCCCTGCCACTGTCACAAGCCACCACAGACCCCCCCCCCTCCTCAGGAAACACCACCACAGCACCCACCCAGCGGGCCCATCCCTCTGTCCCCAGGACACTTCAATCAGCAGTGTGTCCACCACTACAGGGACCCCAGGCAAACCCACTAACCCAAGACAATCAGTGACCTGGGGTCAGTGGCAGTGGGCACACGGTTCTGGGGACAGAGGCACAGGATAACAGGGAAGCTGGGAGGACTGCTGTGCGAAAGGGGGAGGACAGGCCCAGGGAACCGACCCTCCACGAGGGACTCTCCAACATCATGGGAGCACACCACTATTCCCAGGAGACCATGGGTACGGTACTGGCCAAGTTTCAGGAGACCCAGCGGTTGCAGGAGGAACACTACCTTGGGATCCAGGAGGACTGGAAGTCCATTAACACCACCCTGGTCACCATTGCAGGGGTGCTGGCAGACCTTGTCAACACCATGAGGGACACAGTGGTACACAAACGGGCCCCTGACACTAGCCTGGATGATGAACAGCCCTCCACCTCTGAGGGCTCTAGGGGACAGGAGACACCGCCACATGAACAACAGGCCACCAGCACCCCACCCCCTGCAGAAGGAGAACCACCCCGCAAACGGTCCCTGAGATCCAGAAACAAGACAGAGAACATTGCCAAGACCCCACCAGGAAATAAGCCCCACCTGAATGTCACCCTTCTGTCCCACTTTGTCACCCTGTCCACCTTAAACTGCCATTGCTCCCCTTCCTATGCCCCATTGGACAATGCACCTGTGAGACTAAGAGACTGGACTCAACCCTGGACATTCCTCCACCATCACCCCAGCCCATTGCCTACCCCCCACCCCCCACTTATTAGCACAGAAATAAACACCCTTGAATCACAAATCAACCTGGAGTCAGTCTGTGCTTTCACAAATGTGTAATTGCAACCTCTCTGAAATATAGTAATGTCAATGTACTTGTTCACATATCAATGTTACACAGTTGTTGGCCAGCAGTAAACATAGCAGTGGGCACAAAGTGGGACCCAGATCTGTGAAATGGAAAGCCAAAGTGACAAGTCAGGGTCCATACACAGAGGTAAAAAGGTACATTTATGCTAGGTCCTACAATAGTATGAGATGTGGGAAGCAGTGCCATCCTCTTACCTGTGTTTCACTGGAAGTATTGCATGATGATGTTGTTACAGTTGTCTATATCTTCTTCTTCTGCCTCCTCTTCTTCACTGTCCACAGGCTCCACAGCTGCCACAAGACCACCATCAGACCCATCCTCCTACAGAAAAGGCACCTGGCATTGTAAAGCCAAGTTGTGCAACATACAGCATCCCACGATGAACTGGCACACCTTCTTTGGTGAGTAGTATAGGGATCCACCTGTCAGATGGAGGCACCGGAATCTGGCCTTCAAGAGGCCGAAGATGAACTCTATTATCCTCCTAGTTCGCCAATGTGCTTCATTGTAGCGTTCCTCAGCCTTTGTCCTGGGATTCCTCACTGGGGTTAGTAGCCATGACAGGTTGGGGTAACCAGAGTCATCTCCAAATATCGAGGGACAACTGTTAAACATTCTACAAACATTAGAGAATCTCCCATACCCAGGCACCAAATTAAACTGTGTGGGGACCTTGGGCTCATGTATCAGCCACACACGGTGCCTCTGTAGTTGCCCCATCACATAAGGGATGCTGCTCTTCCTCAAAATGTAAGCATCATGCACAGAGCCTGGATATTTGGCATTTACATGGGAGATGTACTGGTCTGCCAAACACACCATCTGTACATTCATTGAATGGTAACTTTTCCGGTTTCTGTACACCTGTTCATTCCTGCAGTGGAGGACAAATGACACATATGTACCATCAATGGCACCAATTATGTTGGGGATATGTCCCAGGGCATAAACGTCACCTTTCACTGTGGGCAGATCCTCCATCTGAGGGAAAACGATGTAGCTGCACATGTGTTTCAGCAGGGCAGATAACACTCCGGACAACACGTAGGAGAACATTGGCTGTGACATCCTTAATGCCATGGCTACTGTTGTTTGAAAGGACCCACTTGCCAGGAAATGGAGCACTGACAGGACCTGCACTAGAGGGGGGATTCCTGTGGGATGGCGGATAACTGACATCAGGTCTGGCTCCAACTGGGCACACAGTTCTGGATTGTTGCACGATTAAGTCTGTAAGTGATAATGATGTGTCTGTCTTCCATTGTCGACAGGTCCACCAGAGGACTGTACACCGGAGGATGCTGCCATCTCATCACCTGCCCCAGCGGACGTGCCCTATGGAGGAGAACGGTGAGCAGAGGGTCAGACACCACATTGGTTTCACAGGGCTGTTTAGCACAATCTTAAAATGTTCTCTATATGTCTTTGTCTGTCATTATTCCTGGCCTAAATAGGTGTGACACAGTTAGTTGGTCTGTCATGTGGCCCCCTGAAATGGCAGCTGCCTTGACCTGTAAGATGGACAAGGGGAAATGAGGTAACTGTGCTGGTGTTGTGCAGCGTCGCGGTAGGCGGTCGAAGACCACTGCACAATTCAGCATTGGTTATCATTGGGCCCTTTGGGTTCCAAGAGCCAATAACACTGTACGCCGGCAGTGACGGTACGCACCGCCGCGGACGTGACCGCCATTTTCTATCTGTTCCCTCACTTGATACCTGACCTTCAACAGGAGAGGACCTACACTGCAAGTGCTGCTGTGACCTGCGTCTGGAAGCGACAATGGCTACAGTGTCTGGGGAAAGGGCCCATGCCTTTACTGCAGAGGAGTTAGAGAAACTGGTGGATGGGGTCCTCCCCCAGTACACACAGCTCTACGGTCCTCCAGACAAACAGGTGAGTAAACTGTGTACATGATGGATGGCACATGATTGTATGGAGTGTCGTGGTTGGAAGTGACAGGGGGGGCAGGCTAGCATGTGAGGATGGTGTGTGTATGTTTTTCTGTGCCAGGGTGGGAGGTTTGTGGGCAATGTGTGAGAAGAACTGTATGGGGGAGTAACATCCATTTTTACTTCACTATTCCTCTGGGTCAGTACCCACCAGAAGAAATGTATTTGGCATGCTATCGCCAAGAAAGTGCGGACCCTGGGGTCTACCATAGACAAAGCACCCACTGCCGGAAAAGATGGGAGGACCTGTGCCGCTGGAGCAAGAAGATGGTGGAGACCGAGTTGGGGATGGCCTCCCAACGTGGAAGGGGTGCCCGTCGCACCACGACCCCCCTGATGTTCCTGATTCTGGCGGTGGCATGTCTTGAGTTGGATGGGCGCTTGAGGGCATCACAGCAGCCACAAGGGGGTGAGTACACTCTCATTCAGCTGACTCTGCACGCTTGACGAGATGTCTGAGTGGGGGAGGTGGGCTCCCCTAGGCCAGGGCAGATGCGCAAAGGGAGATCCATTGATTTGCAGGCTCTGTCCCACTCCAACCCCAAAGGTGGTATTTGCCCTCAACACCTAGTCAGGCTACTATGGGTTCCAGCTGTGCATTAAATGGGTCTAGACAGAGTCCCCCATGGGCATGTGCTTTTCACCTGCCCTGTTAGTGCATGGCTTAGTGCATAGGGCTGCTACCTGTGTCTTGTGTCCGCCAACGGTAGTGGTGTTGCAGGCATTGACCATGTGTCTCCTCTGTCTTTCCCCCCCTTTTTGTTTTGTCACCCTGTCCTTGTGTGCATTAGCATCATCTGGCGGAGGTGCAGTGGCACCGGAGCAGGAGGGAGCTGCATCCCACATGGCCCTGGAGGGTGAAGTAACGGAGTCCGAAGGCACCAGTGGGACGGAGGGCGAGGGGAGCTCCACGACAGGGACAGGAGGAGACACCAGCGACAGCGACTCCTTCTCTGATAGGAGCTCCCTTGCGGTGGTGGGCACCTCTGTGCCCACTGCATCAACAGGTACAGCCGCCACCCCTCCTACCAGCACCACCCTCCCAGCAGCCCCTCATCGAGTTTCCCATGCCCGCTCACCCAGGAGGTTGGGCATCTCCTTCGCCCCAGGCACCTCAGGCCCTGCCCCAGTCACCCCCGCTGCCCTCAGTGAGGAGGCAATTGACCTCCTGAGATCCCTCACTGTTGGGCAATCAACCATTTTGAATGCCATCCAGGGTGTTGAGAGGCTTTTGCAGCAAACAAATGCATACCTGGTGGGCATTCATTCTGGTGTGGCGGCCCAACAGAGAGCATTTCAGGCTCTGGCCTCAGCAATGATGGCAGCCATTGTCCCTGTGTCCAGACTCCCCCCACCAACTGCCTCTACCCAGACCCAATCCCCTGTACCTCAGCCTATTCCAAGCACACCATCAGACCAGCATGCACACTCCTCAACATACAAGAGTGGACATGGCAAACATAAGCACCACACATCCCTCAGGCACTCACACAAGCACCATCCCCATGCAGACTCACCAACATCCACTGCCTCCACTGTGTCCTCCTCTTCCAAGTCCTCCTCCTCCCTCCCTGTCTCGTTTACACTCACACCTGCATGGACTACATCTTCATCCACTACCTCCATCACCAGCACGCCCATCACCACACACCGCTCATGTGCAATCACCACCCCCACTACCATGCACACATCCCCTGTGTCCTCTCCCAGTGTGTCTGTTAGCCCTCCCAAAGTACACAAACGCAGGCACACGCCCACCCACCAGCCACCCACCTCACAACAGCCTCCAGCCCATGCACCTTCACCCAAATTCAGCAGACGTACACCTCCTACAACCACTACCTCTTCCTCCACTCCCAAACCCCCTCCATCTTTCCGTCCCAGTGTGTCTAAGAAAATCTTCCTGGCTAACATTGGCCTCTTCCCTACACCTCCTCCCCCTGTCGTTCCCCTAAGGCCAGGCTGTCCAGGTCCCAGGCCAGCACCTCAGCCACTAAATCATCCAGCACAGTGGTCTCAGCAAGTCCGGTCACATCGCAGGCGGCACCCATCAGGGCTGCCAGTGTGCCACCTAGCGAGGCCAAGGAGCAGGCCATTCCACCACCTGCCAAGATGAAGAAGGTGCCCACATGCCGGAGGGAGAAGCCGTACCAACCACCAAGCAAGGGCTCCTCCTAGCCAAAAGGGGACAGTACCAAGGAACCAGCAGCGACATCAAAGGTGGGGAAGGGACACAAGGCAAAGAGCAAGTCAGGACAGGGCACAGAGTCACCCCTTCTGTCAACCAGAACATCAACCTGTATGGCGGTGGACACCGCCACCTGCACGTCTGCTGCCTAAGCAACAGTCCCCAGCATCATCCCCAGTGGGCAGCCATCCAAGGCTGCAGGAGACGTCCTGCTGTGTCTCTCCACAGGTGCTGACACATGCACCACCGCCAGCACCTCCGCCACAAACACTGCAGCAACCACCCCCACCAGCCCTGCGCCATGCTCAGACAGTGCAACCACAGCTGACATGGATATCATCCCCAGTCCAAGGCTGCAGGAAACATCCTGGACCCTGCACAGCGTACATGAGGCACGACACCCAGCACTGTTTGTACCTGCAGGTGGCAGGCGAAGTAGCAGCAGGGTGGAGTGTGTCTCTGCCTCCATAGAGTATCATGCTACCTTTTCCCAGGCAATCTCATGGCACACACACCCAGGTGAGGGAATGGGACCTGCCACACTGCATATGAAGCACTCTGGGCACAATGCCCCCTGCAGAACCAGTGGAGAATCACATCCATTACCTCTGTCCTTGGCAGGATGAAGCACTCTAGGCACAATGCCCCCTCCATGACCAGTGGAGAATCACATCCACTTACCCAATCATTGACAGGATGAAGCACTCTGAGCACAATGCCTCCTCCAGAACCAGTGGAGAATCACATCCACTCACCTAATCTTTGGCAGGATAAAGCACTCTGGGCACAAAGCCCCCTCCAAACCAGTGGAGAATCACATCCACTACCTCTGTCGTTGGCAGGATGAAGCACTCTGGGCACAATCCCCCCTCCAGAACCAGTGGAGAATCATATCAACTTGAGGAACTGTGGCTTAGCACTCCCGAGAACCAAGCAGTGGGCAACCCACACACTGGAGAGACTTGAGAAACTGTGGCTTTGCACTCCCCAGGATAAAGCAGTTGGCAACCCATACACTGGAGAGACTTGAGAGACTGTGGCTTTGCACTTCCCAGGATAAAGCAGTGGGCAAACCACCCACTGGAGAGACTTGAGAGACTGTCGCTTTGCACTCCCCAGGACCAAACTGTGGGCATGGAGCCCCCTCGTGGAGCAGTGGCGTTGTCTGTTCATCCGGCTGATGTGCCCCCTCTCCACTCCCCCTGAGGTGCCAGTTTATTTTCCATCTGATGCCCCTGAAGTGTTCTCTCCGTTTCGAGTCAGGTATCTTGTGTGGGCTTCGCCCATGCATTTTGGGACACAGATCCATGGACAATGATGTCATTCATATCCGGACTTGTGTAGTTGGTGTACATATTTGTATATACTGATATTTTAATTTGGCCTTTCTGAGTTTTCAATTATTACACTTCTTACAATAATTTCCTTTTGTCCTTGCGTTCTTCCAGGGGCTGGCGGGGTGTATATGTAATGTTGGTGCATGTATTAGTGTGTATGGTGTTGTGGGAGAGGGTGGGGGTGGGGGTGTTGTGTGTTGCTACGGTGTGTCACTCTCTTTTCCCTCCCCCCTCCCCTGTGTGCTAGGTGCAGTACTCACCGTGGTCATCGGCGGTGTCTTTGCTGCTCCTGATACAAGAGGAGGCAAAGCAACATGGGCAGGACCTATAACTCGGGCTCCATGGCGTCCTGGGTCCTTGTTGGGTGTTGAAAGTGAGTGATTTCCGTTCCACAGACTGTTTCCGCCGTGCTTTTGATGTCGTTGTACCACCCCAGAAAAGGTGGCGGATAGGCCTCTTGTAATACAGTGGGAGGAACCTTGTCTTCCGCCTGTCTGTTGGTGGTTACCGCTGCGGTGTTTGTTTCTACCGCCATGGCTGTCGGAGTGTTAAAGTAGCTGTCTATGTTGGCGGTATCCACCATGGTCGTGATCTCATTTTTTTTTACTGCCGGCCTGTTGCCGGTATTACTGCTGCTTTAACACCGACCGCCAGGATTGTAATGAGGGCCTCTGTCTCATTACACGCTGTGTACTTTTATTAGCTACAGTGTTTAGATAGGGTGAATAAAGTATGTTTTTACTTCCTGTACTGACCTTCAACCTAATAATAGCACATTTGACAAAAAAAGAAGGTTTCAACTATTTTGGATTATCCTTCATTTAATAATGTTAAAGGAACTCCAAGTTTCCTTGGATTTCCAAACTTTACTGTGAATTTATCAATAATTAAGAGATAAATATGTGAATCACTTGTGTTTTGCTAAAGGAAAATATGATGAGACATTGTTGCTGGAATGATCAAGCTGAAGAAGCTTTACATCTACTCAAAGAGATGTTTACTCAAGCATCATCCTCTTATCATCTCAATATTCCAAAGTCTTATTGTGAAAAACAGGTACATCTGAAACCATAGTTAGAGCAATTTTGTTACAAGAGGAAAAGGATGATGAGCAAGAAGAGACTGCCTTGTCTTTATCACATGTTTTTCAGAGTTTGTAAAGAAATACTCAGTTCATGAAGGATAGATTTTAGCCATGTTTACTTGTCCTGAATGGAGACTACAGATGGGCACAAGTGAACCATTTGGAAGCTAACAGATTATGAGAACTTGCAGTGCTTATGAAATCTTCAATGCATGAATAGTGATCAAACTAGACCTGCATTTTCTTTGCACAGTATAATTTCACTATTACTTATATTTCCATTTCAAGAATGTGTTGGCAGATACTATATCCCATTGTAATCCTAAGTCATCATTTATTTATGATAAGTCTATAATTCCTTCTCAAGATGTGTTTGCAATAGTTCAGACTTTCTTAGACAAACTTGAAATGGTGTTGAACAGATAAGAACAGAGGAATTGGTAGATCTTCATCTAATGATTGCTTTAGTCTGACAAAAGTAATTGAATTCCATCCATCAATCTGTCTTTGAGCCTAAGGAATCAAAGTCAGATGTAATAAAAAATGTGTTATGACTCAGTCAATGCTTGTCATTGCCGGAATAGGAGTACATTGGATTTAGTTTTCTGAACTTTTTGGTGACCAACTGTTCATTCTGATGTTCAGGAACATGTTCTTACCTGTCCTATGTATGTCAATCATTAAACCTTTCTTATATGCTAAGGCTCCGATTTACAAAGAATTTGTGTCAGGTGCGCATGATGCAAAATCCATTTTTCATATTTACAAACCAATGCAAATGCTGATTTGCGTTGCTTTGTATAAAAAAAAGCAACTTGATGCACCAAAGAATTGCACTACTTTGTATCAGGTAGAATGGTGGTGGACGGGTATTCATGTGTAACCGCCCATGGATTTTGATGCAAACACAATTTTACAAAGATATGCAGATATGAGTTTGTGTCAAAATGATCCATCTGCCTGAAGACTGGCTTACGAGGAGACATTTCTTTATTTCCCCCTGTTATTTCTTCTTTTTATGTGTGCTGCATTTTCCAATGATAGACTGCATAAACAATATCCTGACCAAAGCACAGACTGTATGGGACAGAGATGCCTAAGCTGGTGTTAAGCAGCCCAAAGTGCACCATCACAGCCAAAGAGCAGAACTGTGCCAATTATTTAAAAATGTGGTGCTGTTCAGCTCTCCTATACATGCAGCACAGTGTAGCAATTTGCAGCATTGTGTAAAAGATTTGTAAACCCAGCCTTGGGGATTCTTACAACTGCTACAGGTACCTTCTACCTTAGGAAGGACACCATGTAATACTGTTTATAATAACAATTTTCTAGTCTGTGCAAGTTACAAACAGCTGAATGAGTGACTAAATGTTATTTGAATGGTATTTTGTATGCATTATCCCAAACTATAATCTCTGAAAGAGGTACTCAATATCTTTAAAGGTTTTGGAGATATTTAAAAAACATTAGAAGTTAAACAATCAATTTCTCCTGTTTGTCATATACAGTAAAATGGGCAAACAGAACAAACTAATTAACATTTGGTGCAATATCTGCAGTGCTACCATAATGCAACTCAAGATAATTAGGCTTTTCTGATTGCCAACTGCAGAATCTTCTTGTAATAACGCAGTCATTAGTGCTGCCAAGGTTTCACCTTTCTTTTGTATGCAAGGATTCCGAGCAAGCATTTTTCCACCATCTCCTCACTGCTCCAGGAGGTACTGATTATTTGAATCAGTTGCAGAAGCATGGGCAACTGGTTTATGAAAATATATGCTGTTTTGTGGTCAAAATGAAAGAATACCATATGGCTGTAACTTTGTTTTCTTCTGGGTAATACAATGATGTTTTCGCCTTTTGTGATAGGTCAATTATGTGGACTTTTGGTTCAAGTTACTTCAGACAAGGAAGATGTCCCTGAACCTTAGCATTGGCTTCTGTCTTAACTGCTTCAACAGTAAGGGGTTCCAGAAATTTGTGGTTCTCCAATGTTTCTGAGCATGTCCCAATTTCTAATTCTCTGGAAATATTTAGGCCAGGGCAGAATGCGTGGAGTCGCCCTACCTGAAACTCCTCAAAGTGGCAAAAAAACTCTACCGTGCTAAATGGAGTTCCGTGAGCAGGTGGAGTTTTCCTTTGCACTTGTTCACATTGTGTTTGATGTCAAACACAATGCTGAGTATGTACTCCCATTCACAATTCCATGCAAGCAGCACCACACAGTTTGCATGGGTGCAGCCATCTTGTTCTTCACTCTGTTTAATGTACCACAGTTTTTGTATTAGTGTGTCTTTTTGTGTCTGATCATTCTTACGTTGCATTAATTGTTTGGTGTTTTTTGTGACTTTTTTGCATTTCTGATTATTTTTTTCTTATCTCTTCCTTATTTTGTTTCCCTCCTGTTTCTTTTCTTTTCTTCACCCTACCCTACCCGGCAACATGGCAGAGCAGGGTAACAGTGGGCGCCTATCTTGTGGGAAGATGCTCAGTCAAGGGGTGCACCACTCAGCAGCTGATGCACTGCTGGGCAGACATAATCGACCTGCTTGACGTGCAAGGTGTTCAGATCCCAGGGCTTGGTAAGTATTATATTTTTATTGTGTTTGCATTTTAAGATGCTAACTTTTTATTCAGTAGTATGCTATTTCCACTCAGAGGTAAGTTGCGTTAAGTTTAGGTAAAGAATATTATTTATTATGTGGCAGATGCTCAGCGCTATATCATCGTACTCTTAGGCACATGTTTTGGCTGAGTTTTTAAGAAGCCATTGAACCACAGACTCCTCTGTCCTCCTGTCTCCTTAGTGAATTAGTGTTACCAGTGAGGTAGTGTTCTCTGTGACTGTATGTAGCTCATACAGTCCCAAGGGGGTGCCTCAGGAGGATGTGGGGCACCTCAGCCGAATACGGGAACTTCCCCACTGGTTCTGGAGGGGGCTCCATGCCCATGTCACATTGCTGTGGAATGCAAGGTCACAGTCTCTGAGCTGGGCAACATGCCCACTGGTTCTCGAGGGGGCTCCATGCCCATTTATCTTTGCTGGGGAGTGCAAGGTCACAGTCTCTGAGCAGGAGAACATGCCTACTGGTTCTGGAGGGGGCTCCATGCCCATGTCCCATTGCTGGGGAGTGCAAGGTCACAGTCTCTGAGCTGGGGAACATGCCCACTGGTTCTGGAGGGGGCTCCATGCCCATTTGTCTTTGCTGGGGAGTGCAAGGTCACAGTCTCTGAGCTGAGGAACATGTCCACTGCTTCTGGAGGGACTCCAGGCCCATTTGTCTTTTCTGGGGAGTGCAAGGTCACAGTCTCTGAGCTGGGGAACATGCCCAATGGTTCTGGAGGGGGCCCCTTGTGCAGCAGTCTCTGGAGGGTGGCCTACATGTCCTCTGCTGGAGGTGATAGCTACACTGCCTCAGCTGGTGGTCAGGGCTGCTCTGTGGCAACAGGTGATGGTGCATCCTGCCCTGCCTCTGCTGGTGGTGATAGCTGCACTGCCTCCACTGGTGGTGAGGGCTGCTCTATGGCAACACGTGATGGTGCCTCCTGGCCTGCCTCTGCTGGCAGTGATGGCTCTGTGACCACAGGTGGAGGCGGTGGTTGTGCTGGTTTCACCCTCCTAGCCTCTGATGGAGTTGAGGGCCTCAGTCCCTCCATGGCAGGCGGTGCGGGCACCTTCCCCTTCCTGGCTGTAGGTGTTGTGGGCTCCTTCCCCTTTCTGGCTTCTGGAGTGGAATCCCTCACAGTCCTGCCTCCATGAGTAGGAGGTGCCTCCACTGTCCCCATGGACTGTTTGGCTGAGGTGTTGGGCTGGCTGGTTGGCACCCTGGTTCTATGGGCAGGAAGGGAGGAGGGGGAGGGAAGAGGTCAAGTTGGGCAAGGAAAAGCTTCTTAGGGATGGTGGGGTGGGAGAAGGGAGGAGAGAGTAGGGATGGGAGTGGAGGTTGAGGGTGTGGTTGTTGGATGTTTACGTCTGCTGGACATGGGTGCAGGTGCATGGGCAGTGTGCGTGTGTGAGGTGGATGGCTGTTGGGTGTCTGAGTGCTTGCACTTGTGTCCTTTCGGAGGAGGGGACAGACAAGGTGGGAGAGGACACAGGGGACAAGAGGATGGGTGTTGTGGAGGTGTCTGCTAGTGAGGTGTGTGTTCTGCTTGGTGTGGTGATGCTGGTGGTGAATGTTGATGTAGTGCATGCAGGTATGAGTGTGGACGTGACTGGGAGGGAGGTGGAGGAGGAGGAGGGGGAGATAGTGGAGGCAGTGGATGTTGTTGTGTCTGCAACTGTATGGTGCAACTGTATGGTGTATGGAGTGCTTGTGGGATGAAGTGTGGTGCTTGTGTTTGCCTGTGCCACTCTTGGGTGTTGTCTTGTGTGCATGCTCGTCTGTATGGGTGCCTAGGATGTGTTGGGGTTGGGGAGAATGAGACTGGGAAGTGGTAGTTGGATGGGGGGCAGTAGAAACAGGGACAATGGCTGCCATCAGAAAGGAGGCCAGAGCCTGAATTGATCTCTGTTGGGCCACCAATCTACAGTCGATGCCCTTTAGGAATGCATTGCAATGCTGCATCTGGGATTCCAGCCCCTGGATGGCATTCACAATGGTAGATTGCCCTACAGAGAGGGATCTCAGGAGGTCAATAGCCTCCTCACTCTGGGCTGCAGGGCTCACTGGGGCAGGGCCTGAAGTGCCTGGGGTGAAGGAGATGCCCTCCCTCCTGGGTGGGCGGGTAGGGCAACTCGCTGAGGGGCTACTGGGAGGGTGATGCTGGTACGGGGTGGCTGCTGTACCTGGAGCTTGCGTGGTCACAGAGGTGTCCGCCACCACCAGGGAGTTTCCATCGGAGGAGGTATCAGAGTCTGTGTTTGTCTCCTCCACCGGTGTGGTGCTCCTCCCGCCCTCCGTCCTACTGGTTCCATAGGCGTCGGTGGACTCTGATTCCTGGGTCCTGTGGGATACAGCTTCCTCTGTCGCCGGTGCCCCTGCTCCTCCGCCAGATGATGCTAATGCACACAAGAACAGGATGACAAAACAAGAAAGGGGGGTGACAAAGGATACACTGGGTCAATGACTGCACCAACACTACTATCGGTATGCACATAACCGTCACACACAGGGAACAGGCTTAAGCTCTATGCATTGCACTACCAGTGATATGGCTAGTCACTAAGGCAAGATGAGGACCACACACCGCCAACTGGAGCACTCCTGGGACCCACGATACCCTGGCTGAAGTGGACTGCTAACAAGCTAGGTTACCTGTATTTGCAATACACCCATTACTCTTCAGTTGACCCATGCTGCAATGTCTGGCCCGTCCTTAGGGGCACCCACTAACACACATCCACCACCTGGATACCACCCATCCAGCCAAAATATGTATTGATGCCCACTATACTCACCCCTTGTGGCTGCTGTGATTCCCTCAAGCGCCCATCCAGCTCAGGGTAGGCCACCGGCAATATGCAGGCCATCAGGGAAATCAGGGTCCGACGGGCACCTTTTCCTCGTTGGGAGGCCATCCCCAGCTGGGCCTTTGCAGTCTTCCATGCCTAACATCTCAGGTCCTCCCACCGTTTCCGACAGTGGGTGCTACTCCTGCCGTAGACCCCCAGGGTCCGCACGTCCTTGGCAATGGCACCCCATATTCCCTTCTTTTGATGGGCGCTGACCTGCAGAGGCAATACAGACAGGAGAACACCATTAGACAAACTGTCCAGCCTGTCACACAAATGGCCCACCATACCCGTTTCCATCACCATTGGCACACATATAGCCCAGGGCACAACATATACACTGCCACAAGACATTCTCCCCAGCCCCCTTACACAATGCTTGCACACACACCTCCATGCATCCTTCCCACATGCATTGTGCACTCACCTATCTGGAGGCCCATACAGCTGTCCGTACTGGGGTAGGACCCCATCCACCAGTCACTCCAACTCCTCCAAAGTGAAGGCTGGGGCCCTTTATCTGGTCACACAGGCCATTGTAGGTTCCAGACACAGGTCATAGCAGCACACTCAGTGTAGGTGTTCTCCTGTTGAAGGTCAGGAAACAAGTGAGGATTCAGATTGAAAATGGCAGTCATGTCTGTGGCGGTGTACACCGTCACCGCCGGCGTAGATCCCCATTGCCCACTGTACTCCACAGGGCCCCATATTATCCAATGAGGAATTGCACAGCAGTGCAAGACTGCCTTCCGCCATAACGCCCTACGTCAGCAGAATTACCTCACTTCCACCTGTCCCTACATACAGGACAGGCGGTTGCCATTTCAGGGGGGGGGAACAGGCCTATCGTCAGTTACTGCGTCACAGATTAGATTGGCACTTACTTCGCCATTTACACTCTCCCAATACATAAGTGCACCATGTGGATTGCAGTTGTGAATTTGTTGTTCCAGTTGTGATACCCTACTCACTCTTGTGTCCCTTAGATACCAAACGCTGGGGATGAATAGGAGGTGGAGACATACCCCTGTGTACCGAACTCTGATGGACTTGGCTACACTAGATGACAGGCATATAATACTCACCTATAGACTGGACAGGGCCACAATCACAGAGCTGTGTGCCCAGTTGGAGCCAGACCTGATATCAGCTATCCATCATCCCACTGGGATCCCACTCTTGTGCAAGTTCTATCAGTACTCCATTTCCTGGCAACTGGTTCTTTCCAAGTGACAGTGGGCTTGGCAGGAGAAATGTCACAGTCAATGTTTTCAATCCTGCTGGCAAGAGTTTTGTCTGCCCTGGTAAAGCACATGTGCAGCTACATAGATTTCCCCCAGATTTGGCCACTTTGAAGGCCAGATTTTACGCAATGGGATCTATACCCAATTTTATTGGCGCGATTGACGAAACACATATTGCGTTTGTCCCACCCCCGCCAGAATGAACAGGTGTTCAGGAATCATAAGAGTTTCCACTCACTGAATGTGCAGATGGTGTGCCTAGCGGACCAGTACATCGACCACGTCAATACTAAGTATCCTGGGTTGATGCATAAGGCCTTTGTTCTGAGGAATAACAGAATCCCAAATGTGATGGACCAACTACAGAGGCACAAGGTGTGGCTAATAGGTGAGCCTTGGTCCCACCCACTGTATTTTAGTGTATGCCTCTGGTTTCAACCCCATAGGATTGTGTGAGGCTAAATGTTGTCCATCAATACTTGCGGATGACTTTGGCTACCCAAACCTATCATGACTGCCGACCCCTGTGAGGAATGCCAGGACAAGGGCTGAAGAATGTTATAATGAGGCACATAAGCGAACCAGAAGGATCATCGAGAGGACCTTTGGGCTCCTGAAGGCCAGGTTGCGGTTCCTCCATCTGACAGGTGCTACTCAACTGAGAAGGTCTGCCAGATAGCAGTGGCATGCTGCATGTTGCACAACCTGGCCCTCAGAAGCCATGTACCAGTTTTGCAGGAGGAGGAGATTGGAAATGCACCTGTGGCAGCAGTAGACCCTGATGACAGTGAGGATGAAGAGTCTGAGGATGAGGATGAGGAGAACAGAACATCAGTTATCCATCAGAACTTCCAATGACCTTCCTTTTACCTCTACTTACTGTCACCTCTGGTTTGTCATTTTGTGGATTTTGGTGACATAACAACTGTGTACTGATGTGCAGACTACAGCCAGCTACAGATCATTATTTTTATGCTCTCACAATGTACAGTACATTTGCAGTGGATGAAACTGTTTCCATGAATACTCATTTTCAAAACATGACATACAAGAAGTCGAGTTGTGTCCAAGGGTGTTTATTGTAGTACAAAGAAATTGAGGGCAAATTGAGGGGAAAGTGCAATGGAATTGGGTGATGATGGAGGAAAGTCCACTGTATTGTTCCAGTCTGTTTGTAGCACAGGTCCAGTGTCCAAGGGGGCTTAGGAAGGGGAGCAATGGCAGTTCAAAATGAACAAGGTAACAGGGTGGGACACAAGGGAGACAATCAGGAGAGTCTCATTTCCTGGTGGTGGTCTTGGCAAGTGTCTGTCTGGGTCCCAGTCAATGTTTTTGGGGTGGTTCGCCTTCTGCAGGGGGAGGGATGCTAGTGGCCTGTGGGTCCTCTGGCAAGACCTCCTACCCACTAGTGGCAGTGGAAGTGGAGGGCTGGTCGATGGACTGGCTAGTGATAGGGTCCCGCTGGTATGCTGATGCCTCCCTCATGATGTTGCCCATGTCTACCAGCACCCTGCTATGGAGATCAGGGTGGTGTTAACTGCCTGCAAGACCTCCCTGATCCCCCGATACTGTCCCTCTTGCAGCCTCCTGCAGGTTGTCTAGGATCTGGTCCATTGTGTCCTGGGAATGTTGGTAGGCTCGCAGGATCTCAGAGAGTGCCTCCTGGAGAGTTGGTTCCCTGGTCCTGTCCTCCCCCTGGTGCACAGTGCACAGCAGTCCTCCCAGTGTCCCTGTTGGCCTGTGCCTCTGTCCCCTGAACGGTGTGCCCACTGGCACCGACCCCAGGTTCCTGATTGTCTTGGGGGCAAGGTGTGGACTGGGGTCACTGTACTGGTGGGCACACTGCTGATTGACATGTCCCGGGGACAGAGGTGTGGGTATGCTGGGTGGGTGCTATAGTGTTGGATCCTGATGGGGGAGGCTCTGTGGTGGTCTGTGAGTGGGCTTGGGTGACCTGCTGTCAAGTGGTCCCTGATGAGCCAGGTTGGTCATCCAGATCCTAAAGTCCAGAGTTACTGTCATCAGTGGGGGCATCTTCTGTTGGGGGACTAGATAGTTGTGGCACCTCCACTCCACTGATATTGACTGGGGTACCTGTGGGGATGTAAGTGATGTATTATGCTTCAAGTATATGACATTTGTACATCCCTGGCTTCCTCTCTATGTTTGCTGTTGCCCTGCCACCTTTTGTTTGTAAATGGTGATATATTGTGGGATTGTTAGTTTCCCTATGTTTTGCATGCTTTGGTGATGGGTGTCCATGCAGGGCTGGGAGGGGTGTCCATGCATTGGTATAGCATGCAGGGGTTGGCATTGGGGTTAGTCACATGTGTAGGTGTAGTGCGTGGGATGTAGTGGAGTGATGGGAGTGAGGGTCAGGGTGTGAGAAGGCATGCAGGTATGGGGGTGATAAGTAGTAAATATTGAGTTACCAGTGTCCAGTCCTCTGGCTACTTCAGCAAGTCCCTCCGGATGCAGTAATGTCAGTACTTGCTCCTCCCATGCTGTGAACTGCGGGGGAGGAGGTAGGGGTCCACCGCCTGTCCTCTGTATGGTGAGCTGGTGGCTTTCTGCTATGGAACGTACCTTCCCCCATAGGTCGTTCCAGCTCTTTCTGATGTCGTCCCTTATGTTTGGGTGCTGTCCCATGGTGTTTACCCTGTCCACAATTCTCTGCCATAGCTCCATCTTCCTTGCAATGGAAATCTGCTGTAGCTGTGCTCCAAACAGCTGTGGCTCTACCCTGACAATTTCCTCTACCATGACCTTTAACTACTCCTCAGTGAAACGGGGGTGCATTTGTGGTGCCATGGGTGTTGTATGTTGTGTGTTGGTGAGAGTGTGCTGAGTAATGTTGTGGGGTGTGTGATGTGGTGTAAGTTAGGGATGTATGAGTGTGAGTGGTGTGTGCGTAGCTGTCTTTGTGATATCAGTGGCTAACTCTTGCAGTCTTTTGTTGTTGGCAAAGGGTTGTGGGTAATGTGGGTGTGTTTTTTTATAGTCGTGTGGGTATATGGGTGTGTGTATGAATGTCTGGTGTGTGTTTTTAGTATTGGCAAATGTAGTGTTGTTTTGTATGGGGGTGTCCATTCTTAGCACAGCGGTATGTACCGCCATTGGTTTACCGCCATTGAATGTCCATCATGGTAATTTGTGGGTGATAATGTGGTGAGTGTTGTTTTGTTGGCGTAACGGTATGGGTGTTGGTACTGCCTCTTTAGCACTGACCTTTGGGCTGGCTGATTTGTATGGGTGGCTGTATTCTGTTGGATTGGTGTGTGTGTGTCATGAAATGGAAAACGGATATTCACCACCGTGGCGGTATGTTGGAGGCCATCAGCGTGGCGGTAACCAGCATTTACCTCCAATGTTATAATAATGGCCTTAATTTGCACTGCTGTCTTTTAGTGTAGCCTGCTATTTTAAACTGCTAAAAAACTGTATGTCATTTTCCTATACTCTTGATCTATCTTCCCCTCCCTGAAACTGTACATTGACCACTAGGGCATGATTGCTGTTGCCTATTTTGCCTACAAAAACCCAGTAAACACAGGCAACATCTTCTTTAGTAGGAGTTAATTACTAACTAAACAACTTGAGTTCAATCCATAGTTCTTTTCTTACATGGATAAATGAAGCAAGGTAGTCTTCTTACTGCAGGGGTTTGCCTAAGGTGGCATCTTATAGGTGTAGTAGGTGTGGTAGTAGCAGGGAAGATAGAAGGTACCACTCCCACCTATGAGAACTTCAATTGCAGGGTTAATTAAAGGGCTATCCAAAACTGCCAACTATATTGAAAGAAAGCAGCAAGTTTGTGGGTCATGTCATAAGTTGCTACAAATCGAGACCAGACTACCACAATGACAGCATTAGGCACCCAACAAAGAAGACCACATGATAATAAAATCTAGCCATATTACCTTCTTCTGAGCATTGGTGGGGAGCTATGAAACTTAACCTAGGAAATGAAATCATGGAGTCAGGAGAAGTGGTCTCAGACTCAAGAGTGTTTGGACAAGGTTAAGCATATATGGAACACACACACAAAGCATGAATGATGATGTTGATGGGGCTGGCTTGACACATTGATCAGGTAATAGAAGGTAGAATGTCATGCAGTGAGTTGGTGTTGCTTTGACCACATCTACCCCAGCAAGTGTGTGATTTATTTAGGGTATACAATTTGGTCACACTTTAATAAATCCACAGCCCTGAGGAAGAGGGTTACGGGTTTCATGAATGGATGGGAAAGGGGATTTGGGAAAAGGTGTGACAAAGACAAACATTACACAAAAGAAACCACAACATTATTTGTTGGGGAGCTGAGCAGCACACCTTCATCAATTTGTTGTGGAAGGAAATGAAGGAATAAGCAAGTATGACACAGTTCAGTGAAGACATTGGAAAAAGTCCTTCTGCCTAGATAGTATAGCCTAAATGTTATGTCTTCTAGTTTTGAAATACGGAAGATTGAATGTAACCCACCCAGTATTAAAAATTATGACTGTTAAAAGGAAAATGTTACTGTATTGCCAAATTGGGTGAAGAATCTCCATTCTTCTTGGAATGTCCGTCACTCTGGTGCCTGTCTGAACCTGTCTGGTAGGTGTGCTATAGTCTTGAGCTGTCCCCAAGTTTTGTTGGTGCAGGAGAGGACTAGGAGAAGGCATGTGTGTTGAAAAAACTGTAGTTGACTATGGGAAAGGACAAAAAAAAGCAAGGTAAAGTTCATGAGGAGTCAGGAGTGTACCAAGAAGACTGAGAGGCAAAACAATAACATAAGACGAGTTTCACATTTGAGTTAGCAATGCAGCAAACAGATACTCAGCAGCATTTCCAAATCAACAAACCCCTCTTTAGTCCACAGAGCTGAGTGAGTACTAGCCCTCAGAGTCTTTACCATCATCATGGGTTCTCTTTGAGGTTGATAACTTTCTCCTTTCTAGCTGTTCAAGTAGTCCCCCCCTAAGTCCTTTCATCTTCCTCCTTCAGATTCAGGGTAACTCTATCCTGGCCCCAAACCAAGCAAGGTAGACCTGTGAAGTACAAAGCTGTTGAAGAACAAATAGAGAAGCAGAACTGGAGTATTTTTGTGTAGATATGTGCTTGGTAACTAAAGTGGTTGGTCTGTTCTGAGGAACCAGACAAAGGAGTGAACCCTATAGGTACATTTCACTACTTTTGAAAGGCTATTCACTTTCAGGAAAATGATCACTCATCAGCCCCCAAACATTGAAAATCTTAGGAAACAAGTTTATAAATGTGTTGAACCCCATTCCTCACTGTCAGTCACCACATACATCAGTCATCACTCACAAATTCACAATCAATATATCACTACTCATTGGTGCAATCTTTACTTAGTAGTAACCTTTTAGAATCCTAGCACTGTGGTTGAACAAAATATCTCCTCTTTGATGATATCCTCACATTGGAATTAGGCATTGGCTCTGGCAGTATTTTAATCAATGATCTTCTAGGGCAGTCTCTAAATAAAAGAGATAGCATAGGCAATGGCATGTGAGGGAGTCAGGCATTGCCTCCAACATCCTGAAAGTTATGTGCTGCCTTTTTCACTGTGCATGGGTCTAACTCCAATCTGGGTTTATATGTGACCATAAAATCAAGGGTGGGGCAGCATAAATCCAACACAAACGTACTGCTGCACAAAATATTTTAAAAGTTCTATGGTGGCACTGGCATACTCAATCCGGGAAACAGAGTTTGTCCTCAAACTCTAGTGGTTCTCCCAGAAGTTGGTCAGCTAACATGCTTGATTCTGACCAATCATCCTCTTTCTGCGCCAGTGGTGTTTTAGGAATGGTGTAATGAGGTGGTATAAAATGCTGGTTCATTTTGATCAATCTCTCCACATTTTGAAGTGATAGACTGGTACTTCTTACTATAACAGCTGCACCAGCTGCCCTGACCACACATTCAGCCGACATGATGGCTGCAAGACAAGCCTAAATTGTTATTGCTGAGTTCTGGCCATTGGCACATCTTCCCATATCAATACAGCAATGGGTTTTAATCCATACACATCTCTTTCAGGTCATCTAGATACGCCTGGAACATCCTCTGAATGGTCATTGGTGCTGCCACCTGTTTGACCGCTTTTTCCTTTGCCTCTACACTAGACTTAAGACCTGCCTCTTGAAACCAAGCTAATGCAGAGCTTGGGTCTGATTCTTCTGTTGCAGTTGTTGCCATTTTTTTGTTGGTGGGGTTGACTGATGCAAGACATGACTGTCTTCTCTGAAAGCTGAAGGCAGCACCCCAGAACTGCTGAATGGGACTCTAAGCTCCAGGCGTTCTTCTTCCAGTTCTCCTGCTTGCTCAACAATCCACCATTTGTTTTGTGAAACATCCCCTTCCGAAAAAAGAATGAAAGTGGAAACATTTTTTTATAGAGTGGATCAAGTAGAGTGGCACAGATGTAATCTTTAGATGGGATGATGTCATTTTGCATTCAAAGTCAGGCATTCGCTTCATTTCTCAACCAAGGCATGTGCTTCTGGGTGTTTGTTCGCACCCCCGAATACAAACCTTTCAAATATCTTCTGTAGCTGCCCCTGTTGGAGATGCGATAACGGAATAGTTTTGCCCATTGTCCTGTCCTCCTTGCCAACTTCCCACGTGAAAACCTCAAAAAGGGGCAGCATTTCTGTGAGGCATTTGACTAGGCCCTATTTATCTGCATCCATGGTCATAGCTTTCCCAATTGTATCAGCTCCACTTTGAATGACATAGTCATTGAGGTCCAACTTGTTGGCAACTCCTGTATCAGGTCCAGACCATCATGCCAGTGGCGGTAATTTCCACCGCTGCCGGCATGACGGTCTGGACCGCCATGTTCACAATGAGGCCCTATGTCTTCTTTATTAAGAAAGACTTGCCCAACCCGGTTGATGCAGTGTGCCAAGCACAGGTTTCTGAAATAGCCACCATATGCCATGGCCTTAACTACCTTATTGCCATTGTCCATTGCAACAAATCCAACTTGAAGACCTCGAGCACAGCCATTCAAATACCCTGCTATTAAATTTGTTCAAGATGCTTGCAGCTGTGTGTGATTTCTCCATGGCAAACATGGCTAATGTTGCCATCAGCCGAACACTCTTGAAAATGTCTTCAGGGCCAAGACCAGTAGATAGCTATAGCTTTTGCTTTACCCCCACAAAAGAGATCCAGTGAGCAGTGATGCCCATGTAATCAGTCGCCTGCCAACTGGTCCACATGTCTGTCGTCAGGTGGATAGTGTGGACAACACTTTGCTGTGAAGCTTGTCCAACCAATTGCAGCATATCATGATGTAGCACTGGAACAGCAACTGTGGCAAAATAGGTCTAACTTGGAACCTTCCATTTCAGTTAGAGGGCTGCCCCAAACAATAGGAATCCCACTCCTTCCACAATAGAAAAAGGGAGGAGGTACAGCACTAACATATTTTGCAGGCTTCCCATTGAACAAATGTGCCATTAGGTGGTTGCGGTCATAGGGCCCTTCCTGCCTAAATATGCCCATAATTGTAGCCTGTATTTTCTTCTTTGTGAGACACTGGCACAGGCGACTTTTGAGATGTAGGTGGTGGTAGACTCAATGAGCGTTGTGGTGCCATCACCACATGCTGTGGTGTCTCCATCTGACTCTGAGTCTGAGTCTGAGTCTTGCTGTGCCATTGTGAGATCACTAAAACAGGTGATTCCTCTGCACTGCTGGGGATGTCACACTCTTCTTCTTCACCTTCCACTGTGATTTGACCAGTTGTAGCTGATGTTTCCTGGCTCTCCTCACCTTCACCACTGCAACCACGTTGAGCTGTTTTTTTAAGGTGCTCCTCCCACCGGATTGTATGTTGTTTTTTCATATGGGTCGTTTGGCATCCAGTACCCAAAAATTTACCTGGCTTACCTTGACGAACACTCACGTTGCAAAGGGAGCATACCTTCTGTTCTGCTCCAACTTTGGGAGGATCTGGCTGCGGCTGCTGTCTACTGTGCTCTGTTTCCTGAAAGGATTGGGTACTACTTTGCGAAAGGGACAAATCCAATTTAACATCACTGCTCTTCAGCATAACCATGATTGTTGTGGCTGCTTCACTTACAGACATGGTCTTGGGCTTGGGTTGGGGTGGTGCTGTTGATGTGGGAGTGCTGCTCCCAGGCTCCTCTCCAGAGGCTAGTGTGGCAGGCACACGTCTCGCGAAAAAGGTTTCAGTTGGCAATTCACTGGCAGAAAGCTGCTTCTTCTCACTGTCCACTTTCTTGAGAGCAACATTCCTTGGGGCCATGTTAAGCTCTAGGTTGGCAGTTGCACTAAGATGCACAAGCGGAATTTTTTGGTGCCTGTGGACCGAAGTAACTGTAGGGCCTTCACTGAGTCAGTACTGTGGGTGATGTGGGGTCTTTTATCTTATGCACCTAAAAACAACCAAGCAAGGAAAATATGTAGTTAGTGAAATGCAACATTTTTGCAGGTCGAAATAGTAAAGAGAAATGTAATCTTAGTGTGGTTGGTTACTTATGTAATAAACCTATCTAATCAAACATTGTAAAGACAAACCACACCAACACACCATAAAAACATTAAATTTCAAATCGGACAGCACAAAAGGCAAATCTATCTCTTTGTGTTATCTCCATCTGTTTTAAAAGAGACACCTGGGAGAGGTGCATGAGTAAATGAAATAATCCAGGGGCTATGGAATAATCATTAATAAAATTAATTATGCTTTTTATTTGTCTGCCATGCACTGCAGCTAGGGTGTCCTGGAGGAAATAGAATTGCACCTTAAAAACCTGAATGCTGTAGTGCAGCTGTGCATCTTTGGTGGATGGGTGGATGGGTGTATGATGTATGGATGGAGGAATTTATTGGATAGATGTGGCTGGATGGATCATGACAAAATGCAGAGTCAAATAAAAGTTAAAGTAAAATGAAAAATTAAAATTAAAAAGAAATAAAAATAAAATAAAAGGAACTACAAAATTAAAATTAATTGAAAATTAAGCATACAAATAAATAATAAAAAAAGGCACAAAAATGTTAAATTAAAAATAACAAAATAAAAATAAAAATAGAAAACAAATAAAAGATAAAAGTAGAAACTTAGAAAGCAAGTGATCAATAATTAACAATGTTTGTCTGTAAGCCTATGTCAAAGACACAATGGTTGCATACACAAAATGGCTGCCAGCCAGCATTTGGTCAAACAACAACAACGAGGAGCAAGGAGGAGGCATGGCGAACAAAAAACACATGGTAGCCTACGGCAAGCGACACTGGCTGGATGGACAAAGTGGCTGCCTAACACATGGTCGAACAACAACAACAAGGAGCTAGGAGGCATGGTAAACAAAGAACACATGCAAGCCTATGGCAAACGGACACTGGCTGGATGGATAAAATGGCTGCCAGCCAGCCAGCCACATGGTCAAATAACAACAACAAGAAGGAGGCATGGCAAACAAAGAACACATGCAAGCCTATGGCAAAGGGACACTGGTTGTGTGCACAAGATGGCTGCAGCCACATGGTCAAACAGCAAGGAGCTAGGAGAACAAAGAAAAACACATGCAAGCCTATGGCAAAGAGTCACTGGCTGCACGTATATTATTGCTGCCAGCCACACGATCAAACAACATCCTCCATTACCATGAAATATTATTACCACATAATATGTACACTTTTTGCAAAAAAATGAAATGCAAACAATAGCCAACATTTAAAATTTAATAAAATACCATCCCTGGCCTAAATGAAGTTTTAAAAACATATACCACTGAAACATTTATTTCATGCACTGATGACTATTAGTATTGGGCCTACTAGATAAATGGGCATTTGAAAATCACAGCCACATACTAAAATAATATTGCAAATGTTACAAACATGCAGAAAAGGTACTGAGCTGTGCAGCAATTTTCCTTTATAAAAGGTGAAAAATCAATGAAATGCAAAATAAATAATTTCTAGGTCAATACTTAAACTCCAGCCCACCCAACACTATAACATTTTTAAACAAATATCAAATGAAAGTGCAAAGAAATACTGGTGCATGCCCAAGCAAACAAACAACACACTTTTACAATTTTGAAATTAAGTAAATTTGATCTTACGTGTGAGATTCAACAAAAATAAAGTGCCTCTTTTATGAGTTTGGTGGTTGGACCGCCGGCCTGATTTACTGGTGGCCACCAAAAGACCACAATGTTGGTGGTCACACAGACCGCTGTATTGTGTTTTACGAGTTAGAGAGGCAGGACCAAAAAAACGTCACCCAGAAACTCAAGATCACCAGTCCCTTGGAGAGCGTGAAATAGATGGGCTGACCACCAGCACAGACAGCACCTCGACCAACCACTGCCCATAACGAGTCAAATGTCGAAATGGTGGTTCAGCTATGGTAGTCAACCAATGGCGGTCCGAACCACAGTGGTTTGCAGTCTCCACAGTAATACACAACACCACATTGGATGGATTTGAAAACAGTACAACTGACACACATTGCCACGCTCGACACACCTGCAAAGGGCACTTTAAAACACACCACAATACTTTGCATCTACAACACAGCACAATGTAGCTAGAGCACACTATAGAGAAAGAAAAATAATTAAAATAGGTACTCCTGAAATTTTCCCACATCACATACCACACCCTTCACACATTATTTTTCAAGGCAAATCCATTTGCACTTCCCAACTTCAGAAGCTCACCGTCAACTGTTAAATTCAATCTAATCCCTTAGCACCACCATGTTACCCCAGAAAAATTCCTATTTCACTGACGATGAGTTAAGAATCATGGTGGATGGAATCATAATGACAAAGCCACATTTATTTGGAGCACGAGTCCAGCACACTACTATTGCTAGGAAAATGGAAATATGGCAAAGGATAGTCGACAGAGTGAATTCGGTAGGCCTCACCCTAAGCACAAGTGATAACATCAGGAAGAGGTGGTGCGTCCTCAGGGGAAAGGTCCGTTACATGGCATCCAGGCACCAGTTGCATGTCTAGAAGACTGGTGTTGCCCCCCCATCCATTACAACTCCTATCCTGGGAGGAGAAGATCTTGGCCATCCTACATCCTGAGGACCTGACAGAAATACATGGGGGAGTGGAGTCAGGTGAGTCACAGCACTAAATTATCACTAAAATGTATGTTCAAGCATGCTTACTGCTCACCGTTGATCACCTTCACTGTAACCCCACTCACCTACCCAGTGTCCACCTGTTCATAGACCACTGTCTGGCATCTCACATGTGAACTAGACTAACCTGGGGGAACAATAGTTGTGTACTGTGTGTAGTACAGGGACTGACAGTACTACAATTCCCAGCAGGCACTGTTCTGCAATTACAAAAACCAGACCAGTGTATCTTACTCAAATTTACCTTGTTTGGCAAATCCCAAGTGAAGTGTACCCACCTAAGAAGAAGATTTTTGTATAATGTGTGGGTAGTATAAGCAATGACAGTACTGCTAAGGCCAGGACGCACTGCTACTGCCACTCCACTCAGCTCACACAGTATCCTCTGCTCCAATGATCCGTTTCCCTCAACTCACCATTGAAGTGTACGCACTTGAGAGGTTGATATCTATATAGTGTGTGGGTAGTACAAGCACTGTCAGGACTGCTAAGGCAAGGATGCACTGCTACTGTCACTCTACTCAGCCACCACAGTGTCCTTTGCTCCACTGACCTTTGTCCCTGAACTCACCGTTGCAGGATACTCACCTGCGAGGTTGATATCTGTATAGTATGTGGGTAGTACACTCATTGACTGGACTGATATGGCCAGTAGGCACTGCCACTGTCACTACAAACACCAGAACAGTGTCCCCTTCATTGAAGACGACAGTATGTCAATTCACATGTGTTGTGTACTCACTGGGTATTTGGCAGCTGTCAGATACTGTGAAGCAGTGAGAGTGACAGGACTGCAACTCACAGCAGGAAATGCAATCCCAAATCAAGACTCCAAAACTGTGTCCTCCCTCAAAATACCCCAGTGTCACAAATCATCACTGAAGTGTAGTCACCTTCAGGAAACCATCAGTATAGTTTGTGTAATACACAGAGTTACATGGCTGCAACTCACAGGAGACTCCCTTACTGCGACTCCAAACACCAGTCCAGTGTACTCTTGCCAAAATACCCTTCTTTGGGAATTCACATATGAAGCGCACTCATCTGGGGGGATGACATATCACAACTGCATTAAATATAGGGCTAAGGCCAGGAGGTTCTGTCTCACAAAATCCCTGTCTCAGTATCTTTGTGAACTTGCAATGGCAGTGTACACACCCAGGGGGATAACTTGTATACTGTATTGTACTTGGAGTAACATTACTGTAAATACCTGGTGGGTCAGTCCATGTAACTCCAATTACCAGGACACTGTACATATGTCACAATGCATCTGCCTGTGAACTCACAAATGAGCTTTACTCACCTGGGAGGGACCAAAAGACAGATCATGGTTCACTCTGTAATGTGGCTAAACTCCTAGATCCATCTTGAACAGCTAAGACACAATGAAATTATTGTAGACAGGAAGGGCAGGTCAACATGTGTACCCAAAAACCATGAACCAAAGACCTCAAGATGTATCACCTGAAAGGTATTGACAGCAGACACATTCATACTGCACTGACCACATGGTGACGTCAATCACATATACAACAGTGTTCATGGTCTGCCTGCATAACAGTCAACTAGGACTTAAAAGGATCAAAGCCATCCTGCCCAGCCACTGTTTCGCTAGTACTGCTGGCAGGATATAAGTCTTTGACCATCATCCCTAGTGCTAATGAACTCATACACTCTGCAGCTGGTTGACTGAAATGGCACTGGCATATCTGAGAAATGTCAAGTCTATACAATTGATAGCATGTATACCAATCACATAAGGAAAAGTTGCCAATCCAACGTGCATACAGCCTTGGCTAAATGTCAGTGTCATCTATTAGAGGCAAATGTCACAATACAACCTGGAACGTTGTACCTCTTACATCAACAGTTTGAGCTGCCACTGAGAACACTGAAGAGACTGCCACTAACCCCATGGATGAAGCCCTCAGTGATAACAACACTCTTTGATGGCTGGACGTTTCTGGTCCCTCAGGGCAACCTAGTCAGACGACACAATTGAGTCGCACCATGACCACATCAACTCCTCCCAGCCCAATTGCATCTACACCTCAGGCAGCCATTTGTCCCCCAACCTGTGTCCCAAGGACAGTGACTACCATCTTCTGTCCACCAAGAATCCTGAGTCACAGCAACACACAGCTCGAACATTGATGGTCTTGGAACCAGTGATGGGGTAAGCTGTGTAAAGGAGGCAGACACTTGGGGGTAGGATATGTAGGCGGGATGTTGTGGGCCAGCAGCATGAGGCCACAGGGGATGGTCCTGGCCAGGACACCATCAACCAAGTCTTGGGAGCCTATCAACAATCCCAAGGCATGATGTGCCAGGTGCGTACCGGACTCAGGGAAATCAAGCAGCTGCAGAGGGACTTTCATTGAGAGTCATTGGAAAAGTGGAAGGCCGGAAACACCATCCTGGATTCCTTATCAGGGATATTCAGGGAGATTATCAGTACCATGAGCAACAACACACCCCATTCCTTTAGCCCAACAACACCAGGCCCTTCTACATTAGTGGCAGCTACTGGAAGAGAGACCCTGTGAGGAAAGCACCCACCTCTGATACCCCTGCCTCTGTAGCTGCAGAACACCCCCCACCCCACAAACAAGCGGAGATGTCTGCCCAATACTCCAGGAGGGGAACACCCGGAACAATGACTCCGAGACCACGAAGTCGTGAAAAATTAAAGCAAAACAACGCTTTTGTTTTCCATGACTTCCTGGTTTTGGTACCTTAACCACGCATGTCTGAACCACGTACATGCGTGGTTAAGGAACAGAAGAAGGGAGTCGGAGTCGACGCCGTGAAGGAGGAGGTAAGTTGGGCTGGGACTGGGGCTGTTCTTTTGGGGGGGTGGGGTTGGGGGCTGGGGGTGATTAGGGTTTAGAGGGGTCAGGGTTTAGGTTTAAGGGGTGGGTTGGGGGTTGGGGTGGTTTAGGTTTTAGGGGAGTGGGGTTGGGGTTCTGGTAATTTTGGGGGTGGGGTTTGGGATAGTTGTGGGGATGGGGGGTCACGGTAATTTTTGAGGATGGGGTAAGGGGGGAAGCATGCTGGAACCGTGCATGCTGATCACTAATGTCTTTACAAGGAATGCGTTTACAATGGTAAAATCGTTGTAAACACACTCGTGGTAATGGCATTAGTGATTAGAACGAGGTTGTTGTTCCGACCTCGCTGTTGAGCCATGGGTGCTTGAAGCACCCGTGGTTCCGACATATAACCCTCCAGGAGGTATAGATGGCAAGAAACCAACCACTGCCAGCATGTGACTCTTCCTGATTTCACTCCTTTGTGTGCCAAATATTCACTCTGCTGACTGTCTCCAACCACTTTCCATCTTCCATGGTAGTATCACACTCAACTTTGGACTCCAAATGTTGTGGCATCTACTGCTATGATGGCATCCACCATGATTGATCACCTCACTTTCATCTTCTGTACCATCAGTTTTTTATGTCCTGCACCTATGTCAATAAACTCACCAAATAGAAAAACATTGCTTGTTTGCTTCTGTTCCACATATTAAAATGTTGAGCCTTTGTGATGTACATGAGGAAGACATAAGATGGTAATGGAAGGAGGGATATGTCAATGTAGTGTCATGCTGAGGATTGATAGCAACACAATGATACCAGTGTCTGGTCACACCAAACATTTTATTGTACTGTACAGCACATAGGCTGTCAAAATGTCTGGATTGTTATAGTCAAGAATGTCTCAACCATAATGAATCAGGTTAGATATGCCAAAGTACCATCCCCCAGAACACAGAAGAAAGGGCATTGTCAGACCTTGTCCCATAGAACAAGCTAACAGATTAGTGGATGTTGCCACCAGATCGAGCCGTATCAAATACCAAAACATGGTCTGTTAACATTACATAAGCCATGGTACAGACAGAGGGCAGTGCAACAGTCCTTGATCATGGGTTCATCCCATTACAATGACAAGGCATTTGTGGGTATGATACAACCATTGTCAGTGTTGTGGCACAGGAACTCTGGCCTGCAATGAGGAAACACATCTAAAGCTACAAACAGGTCATACGTGATCATTGTCAATACAATGTGAAGGGAGACTTCATAGATTGCACTTGATTAGAACAAATGTCAAAGCCATATGATTGCATACATGTGACAACTGGACCACACATCACATCAAACTAGTGTATCCTGCACTCCAATTTTTTAAACCACATTCTGTCCAAGCTGCCTTGACACAGGACTCATACACCCTAAATCTGTGACCAACATTACCTGGATCAATCCATGTCCTCTTCCTATGTCAGAAGAGCATCAGATACCAGCCAATATCATGACTCTGAAATGCCCAAATGAGGGTCATGACCCCCCTAATGGCCCGCATTCTGGCACTGTCCTACCCAGAGTTGAATGTGTATTGGAGGGCAGCACAGCAGACACAATGGAATGAGTACACTGCAAATTCCTGTCTGTTCCTTTACCCAGTGACTGAGTGAGATACTGACTGCTCCCCCAGACAATGAGGGAGGAAGCATGTGTTAAATAGTAGATGGGAAATTCTTTGTGTTGACATGTGATGTGTGTCAAACGCGTGTGCCTTCCCTTTTGGACCTGGAACCTAGGACAAAACTAGGGGGAATCCTCAGACTATTTGCTCAGCAGGAACCACAAATGGCTGTGTACAGTGATCATTCATTTACTTATTGTTGTTCTAGTATCCAACAGATCAATATTCATATATTTACAAGCTTAAGGTAAGCAGGTTGTGGATCACAGCACTCTGCCATGTGTCTGGGTATATGTGCATATAGACATCATCCACCCAGGAGCTACTTATCTTCTGTGTATGATGGATGCTGGTGCCTCACTGTAGTCTGTGATGTATAACTGTCCATCATACATATCAATCAATCAATCAGAGTTTATAAAGCGCAGCTATTCACCCGCTAGGGTCTCAAGGTGCTGGGGGCGGGTGTAGCTAGTACCGGAGGTGGATTAAAAAAGCCATGTCTTCAGTTCCTTTGTGAAGCTGGGGAGGGAGTTGGTTTGTCTGAGGTGAATGGGTAGGGAGTTCCAAGAGGTGGAGACGAGGTAGGAGAAGGAGTGTCCTCCTGTTCTGGTTTTCCGGATTGCGGGCTACTTCTGCGAGAGAGAGCTGGTAGGCAGGTCCGGTGTTGTAGAGAGCTTTGTGTGCGTAGATGAGAATTTTGAAAGTGATTCTTTTCACAATTGGGAGCCAGTACAGTGTGCGTAGGTGTTGTGAGATGTGGCAGTGTCGGGGTAGGTCGAGGATCAATCTGGTGGTGGCGTTCTGGATGTTTTATAATTTGCGGGTGAGTTTTTTGTTGATTCTGGTGTAGAGTGTGTTGCCGTAGTCCAGTCTGCTGCTGATGAGGGCGTGTGTGATGGTCTTTCTATGCTCAAAGGAGATCCATTTGAAGGTCTTACATAGGAGGTGGAGGGTTCGAAAGCAGGTGGAGGTGACTGAGTTGATCTGATGGTTCATGCTGAGGCTGGGGTCAAGGATGATTCAGAGGTTGCGGGCTTGGCTGGTGGGGGGTTTCCGAGGGTGGGTGGCCACCAGGAGTCATTCCATGCATTTGGGTGAGGGCCCATGATGAGTACATCGGTCTTTTTTTGTGTTGAGTTGAAGGCAGCTATCTCTCATCCAGTTGGTGACTGCTTTCATGCCCTCGTTGAAGTTGTGTCTGGCCTTGTCTGGTTCATTGGAGAGGGAGAGAATGACTTGTGTGTCGTCGGCATAGGAGATGATGTTTATTCCATAGCTTCTGACAATGGTGGCTAGGTGGGCCATGAAGAAGTTGAACAGCGTGGGACTCAGGGAGGATCCTCGGGGCACTCCGAAGGTGACGGGTGTGGGTTCTGCGAGAAAGGGGGTGAGTCTCACTAGTTGCGTTCTGCCGAGAGGAAGGATTGCATCCAGTCGAGGGCCTTTTCTCTAATGCCGGCTTCGTGGAGTCTTCTTATCAGGGTGTGATGGGAGACTGTCTCGAACGCTGCCAAGAGGTCAAGTAGGATGAGTGCCACCATCTCTCCCTTGTCCACTGGAGAGTGGATGTCGTCTTTTGCGGACAGGAGGGCCATTTCAGTGCTGTGGTTTGACCTGAGTCCAGATACGGAGATGTTGAGGATGTTGTGGCTTTCTAAAAACGTGGTGAGATGGCTGTTGACTGCTTTTTCTATGACTTTCACAGGAAATGGAAGTAGAGAGATGGGCCTAGAGGTTTTGAGGTTGGTGGGGTCAGCCGAGGGTTTCTTGAGGATGGGGTTGATCTGGGCATGTGTCCAGTCATCGGGGAAGGTGGTGGTAGCTAGAGAGCAGTTAATGGTGAGGTGGAGCTTGGGGGCGATAGTGTCTGCAGCTCTGTTGAAGATGTGATGGTGGCATGGGTCCGTAGGGGCCCCGGAGTGTATGGACTTCATGATTTCAGTGTATCTCCCATGGAGAGGGGTGTCCAGGTGGAGATTGTGGGTTTCGTGGTTGGATGGGGGGTTCTGCATGTGGTTTGTCCTTGTTTAAACTGTTGTAGATGGTCTTGATTTTGTGGTGGAAGTAGGTGTTGAGTCTGTCACATAGGTCCTGTGAGGGTGTGATGTCTGTTTTCTTGCTGTTGGGTTGGGCGAACTCCTTGATGATATTGAAGAGTTACTTGCTGTTGTGTGCTTGTGAGGACATCCTGTCTTGGACAGCCTTCTTTCTGGAGTTTCTGATAAGTTGGTGGTGTGCGGTGGTGGCGGCTTTGAAGTTGCTGTGGGCTTCTGGGGATTTAGTGTTTCTCCAGATTTTCTCAAGGTGGCGACAGGTGCCTCTTGATTCCCGGAGTTTGGGGGTGAACCAGCTGACTCTCTTTGTGTGGGTGTTGTTGTTCTTTTTAAGGGGGACTATGGTGTTGGAGCAGTCGGTGATCCACTTGTGGAAGGTGCGTGCTGCGGTGTTAGAGGCAAATGTCACAATACAACCTGGAACGTTGTACCTCTTATATCAACAGTTTGAGCTGCCACTGAGAACACTGAAGAGACTGCCACTAACCCCATGGATGAAGCCCTCAGTGATAACAACACTCTTTGATGGCTGGACGTTTCTGGTCCCTCAGGGCAACCTAGTCAGACGACACAATTGAGTCGCACCATGACCACATCAACTCCTCCCTGCCCAATTGCATCTACACCTCAGGCAGCCATTTGTCCCCCAACCTGTGTCCCAAGGACAGTGACTACCATCTTCTGTCCACCAAGAATCCTGAGTCACAGCAACACACAGCTCGAACAATGATGGTCTTGGAACCAGTGATGGGGTAAGCTGTGTAAAGGAGGCAGACACTTGGGGGTAGGGTATGTAGGCGGGATGTTGTGGGCCAGCAGCATGAGGCCACAGGGGATGGTCCGGGCCAGGACACCATCAACCAAGTCTTGGGAGCCTATCAACAATCGCAAGGCATGATGTGCCAGGTGCGTACCGGACTCAGGGAAATCAAGCAGCTGCAGAGGGACTTTCATTGAGAGTCATTGGAAAAGTGGGAGGCCGGAAACACCATCCTGGATTCCTTATCAGGGATATTCAGGGAGATTATCAGTACCATGATCAGGTACCATGAGCAACAACACACCCCATTCCTTTAGCCCAACAACACCAGGCCCTTCTACATTAGTGGCAGCTACTGGAAGAGAGACCCTGTGAGGAAAGCACCCACCTCTGATACCCCTGCTTCTGTAGCTGCAGAACACCCCCCACCCCACAAACAAGCGGAGATGTCTGCCCAATACTCCAGGAGGGGAACACCCGGAACAATGACTCCGAGACCACGAAGACTGAAAAATTAAAGCAAAACAACGCTTTTGTTTTCCATGACTTCCTGGTTTTGCTACCTTAACCACGCATGTCTGAACCACGTACATGCGTGGTTAAGGAACAGAAGAAGGGAGTTGGAGTCGACGCCCGGAAGGAGGAGGTAAGTTGGGCTGGGACTGGGGCTGTTTTTTTGGGGGGGTGGGGTTGGGGGCTGGGAGTGATTAGGGTTTAGAGGGGTCAGGGTTTAGGTTTAAGGGGTGGGTTGGGGGTTGGGGTGGTTTAGGTTTTAGGGGAGTGGGGTTGGGGTTCTGGTAATTTTGGGGGTGGGGTTTGGGATAGTTGTGGGGATGGGGGGTTACGGTAATTTTTGAGGATGGGGGTAAGGGGTGAAGCATGCTGGAACCGTGCATGCTGATCACTAATGTCTTTACAAGGAATGCGTTTACAATGGTAAAATCGTTGTAAACACACTCGTGGTAATGGCATTAGTGATTAGAACAAGGTTGTTGTTCCGACCTCGCTGTTGAGCCATGGGTGCTTGAAGCACCCGTGGTTCCGACATATAACCCTCCAGGAGGTATAGATGGCAAGAAACCAACCACTGCCAGCATGTGACTCTTCCTGATTTCACTCCTTTGTGTGCCAAATATTCACTCTGCTGACTGTCTCCAACCACTTTCCATCTTCCATGGTAGTATCACACTGAACTTTGGACTCCAAATGTTGTGGCATCTACTGCTATGATGGCATCCACCATGATTGATCACCTCACTTTCATCTTCTGTACCATCAGTTTTTTATGTCCTGCACCTATGTCAATAAACTCACCAAATAGAAAAACATTGCTTGTTTGCTTCTGTTCCACATATTAAAATGTTGAGCCTATGTGATGTACATGAGGAAGACATAAGATGGTAATGGAAGGAGGGATATGTCAATGTAGTGTCATGCTGAGGATTGATAGCAACGCAATGATACCAGTGTCTGGTCACACCAAACATTTTATTGTACTGTACAGCACATAGGCTGTCAAAATGTCTGGATTGTTATAATCAAGAATGTCTCAACCATAATGAATCAGGTTAGATATGCCAAAGTACCATCCCCCAGAACACAGAAGAAAGGGCATTGTCAGACCTTGTCCCATAGAACAGGCTAACAGATTAGTGGATGTTGCCACCAGATCGAGCCGTATCAAATACCAAAACATGGTCTGTTAACATTACATAAGCCATGGTACAGACAGAGGGCAGTGCAACAGTCCTTGATCATGGGTTCATCCCATTACAATGACAAGGCATCTGTGGGTATGACACAACCATTGTCAGTGTTGTGGCACAGGAACTCTGGCCTGCAATGAGGAAACACATCTAAAGCTACAAACAGGTCATACGTGATCATTGTCAATACAATGTGAAGGGAGACTTCATAGATTGCACTTGATTAGAACAAATGTCAAAGCCATATGATTGCATACATGTGACAACTGGACCACACATCACATCAAACTAGTGTATCCTGCACTCCAATTTTTTAAACCACATTCTGTCCAAGCTGCCTTGACACAGGACTCATACACCCTAAATCTGTGACCAACATTACCTGGATCAATCCATGTCCTCTTCCTATGTCAGAAGAGCATCAGATACCAGCCAATATCATGACTCTGAAATGCCCAAATGAGGGTCATGACCCCCCTAATGGCCCGCATTCTGGCACTGTCCTACCCAGAGTTGAATGTGTATTGGAGGGCAGCACAGCAGCCACAATGGAATGAGTACACTGCAAATTCCTGTCTGTTCCTTTACCCAGTGACTGAGTGAGATACTGACTGCTCCCCCAGACAATGAGGGAGGAAGCATGTGTTACATAGTAGATGGGAAATTCTTTGTGTTGACATGTGATGTGTGTCAAACGCGTGTGCCTTCCCTTTTGGACCTGGAACCTAGGACAAAACTAGGGGGAATCCTCAGACTATTTGCTCAGCAGGAACCACAAATGGCTGTGTACAGTGATCATTCATTTACTTATTGTTGTTCTAGTATCCAACAGATCAATATTCATATATTTACAGGCTTACGGTAAGCAGGTTGTGGATCACAGCACTCTGCCATGTGTCTGGGTATATGTGCATATAGACATCATCCACCCAGGAGCTACTTATCTTCTGTGTATGATGGATGCTGGTGCCTCACTGTAGTCTGTGATGTATAACTGTCCATCATACATATCAATCAATCAATCAGAGTTTATAAAGCGCAGCTATTCACCCGCTAGGGTCTCAAGGTGCTGGGGGCGGATGTAGCTAGTACCGGAGGTGGATTAAAAAAGCCATGTCTTCAGTTCCTTTGTGAAGCTGGGGAGGGAGTTGGTTTGTCTGAGGTGAATGGGTAGGGAGTTCCAAGAGGTGGAGACGAGGTAGGAGAAGGAGTGTCCTCCTGTTCTGGTTTTCCGGATTGCGGGCTACTTCTGCGAGAGAGAGCTGGTAGGCAGGTCCGGTGTTGTAGAGAGCTTTGTGTGCGTAGGTGAGGATTTTGAAAGTGATTCTTTTCTCAATTGGGAGCCAGTACAGTGTGCGTAGGTGTTGTGAGATGTGGCAGTGTCGGGGTAGGTCGAGGATCAATCTGGCGGTGGCGTTCTGGATGTTTTATAATTTGCGGGTGAGTTTTTTGTTGATTCTGGTGTAGAGTGTGTTGCCGTAGTCCAGTCTGCTGCTGATGAGGGCGTGTGTGATGGTCTTTCTATGCTCAAAGGAGATCCATTTGAAGGTCTTACATAGGAGGTGGAGGGTTCGAAAGCAGGTGGAGGTGACTGAGTTGATCTGATGGTTCATGCTGAGGCTGGGGTCAAGGATGATTCAGAGGTTGCGGGCTTGGCTGGTGGGGGGTTTCCGAGGGTGGGTGGCCACCAGGAGTCATTCCATGCATTTGGGTGAGGGCCCATGATGAGTACATCGGTCTTTTTTTGTGTTGAGTTGAAGGCAGCTATCTCTCATCCAGTTGGTGACTGCTTTCATGCCCTCGTTGAAGTTGTGTCTGGCCTTGTCTGGTTCATTGGAGAGGGAGAGGATGACTTGTGTGTCGTCGGCATAGGAGATGATGTTTATTCCATAGCTTCTGACAATGGTGGCTAGGTGGGCCATGAAGAAGTTGAACAGCGTGGGACTGAGGGAGGATCCTCGGGGCACTCCGAAGGTGACGGGTGTGGGTTCTGCGAGAAAGGGGGTGAGTCTCACTAGTTGCGTTCTGCCGAGAGGAAGGATTGCATCCAGTCGAGGGCCTTTTCTCTAATGCCGGCTTCGTGGAGTCTTCTTATCAGGGTGTGATGGGAGACTGTCTCGAACGCTGCCAAGAGGTCAAGTAGGATGAGTGCCACCATCTCTCCCTTGTCCACTGGAGAGTGGATGTCGTCTTTTGCGGACAGGAGGGCCATTTCAGTGCTGTGGTTTGACCTGAGTCCAGATACGGAGATGTTGAGGATGTTGTGGCTTTCTAAAAACGTGGTGAGTTGGCTGTTGACTGCTTTTTCTATGACTTTCACAGGAAATGGAAGTAGAGAGATGGGCCTAGAGGTTTTGAGGTTGGTGGGGTCAGCCGAGGGTTTCTTGAGGATGGGGTTGATCTGGGCATGTGTCCAGTCATCGGGGAAGGTGGTGGTAGCTAGAGAGCAGTTAATGGTGAGGTGGAGCTTGGGGGCGATAGTGTCTGCAGCTCTGTTGAAGATGTGATGGTGGCATGGGTCCGTAGGGGCCCCGGAGTGTATGGACTTCATGATTTCAGTGTATCTCCCATGGAGAGGGGTGTCCAGGTGGAGATTGTGGGTTTCGTGGTTGGATGGGGGGTTCTGCATGTGGTTTGTCCTTGTTTAAACTGTTGTAGATGGTCTTGATTTTGTGGTGGAAGTAGGTGTTGAGTCTGTCACATAGGTCCTGTGAGGGTGTGATGTCTGTTTTCTTGCTGTTGGGTTGGGCGAACTCCTTGATGATATTGAAGAGTTACTTGCTGTTGTGTGCTTGTGAGGACATCCTGTCTTGGACAGCCTTCTTTCTGGAGTTTCTGATAAGTTGGTGGTGTGCGGTGGTGGCGGCTTTGAAGTTGCTGTGGGCTTCTGGGGATTTAGTGTTTCTCCAGATTTTCTCAAGGTGGCGACAGGTGCCTCTTGATTCCCGGAGTTCGGGGGTGAACCAGCTGCCTCTCTTTGTGTGGGTGTTGTTGTTCTTTTTAAGGGGGACTATGGTGTTGGAGCAGTCGGTGATCCACTTGTGGAAGGTGCGTGCTGCGGTGTTAGAGGCAAATGTCACAATACAACCTGGAACGTTGTACCTCTTATATCAACAGTTTGAGCTGCCACTGAGAACACTGAAGAGACTGCCACTAACCCCATGGATGAAGCCCTCAGTGATAACAACACTCTTTGATGGCTGGACGTTTCTGGTCCCTCAGGGCAACCTAGTCAGACGACACAATTGAGTCGCACCATGACCACATCAACTCCTCCCTGCCCAATTGCATCTACACCTCAGGCAGCCATTTGTCCCCCAACCTGTGTCCCAAGGACAGTGACTACCATCTTCTGTCCACCAAGAATCCTGAGTCACAGCAACACACAGCTCGAACAATGATGGTCTTGGAACCAGTGATGGGGTAAGCTGTGTAAAGGAGGCAGACACTTGGGGGTAGGGTATGTAGGCGGGATGTTGTGGGCCAGCAGCATGAGGCCACAGGGGATGGTCCGGGCCAGGACACCATCAACCAAGTCTTGGGAGCCTATCAACAATCGCAAGGCATGATGTGCCAGGTGCGTACCGGACTCAGGGAAATCAAGCAGCTGCAGAGGGACTTTCATTGAGAGTCATTGGAAAAGTGGGAGGCCGGAAACACCATCCTGGATTCCTTATCAGGGATATTCAGGGAGATTATCAGTACCATGATCAGGTACCATGAGCAACAACACACCCCATTCCTTTAGCCCAACAACACCAGGCCCTTCTACATTAGTGGCAGCTACTGGAAGAGAGACCCTGTGAGGAAAGCACCCACCTCTGATACCCCTGCCTCTGTAGCTGCAGAACACCCCCCACCCCACAAACAAGCGGAGATGTCTGCCCAATACTCCAGGAGGGGAACACCCGGAACAATGACTCCGAGACCACGAAGACTGAAAAATTAAAGCAAAACAACGCTTTTGTTTTCCATGACTTCCTGGTTTTGGTACCTTAACCACGCATGTCTGAACCATGTACATGCGTGGTTAAGGAACAGAAGAAGGGAGTTGGAGTCGACGCCCGGAAGGAGGAGGTAAGTTGGGCTGGGACTGGGGCTGTTTTTTTGGGGGGGTGGGGTTGGGGGCTGGGGGTGATTAGGGTTTAGAGGGGTCAGGGTTTAGGTTTAAGGGGTGGGTTGGGGGTTGGGGTGGTTTAGGTTTTAGGGGAGTGGGGTTGGGGTTCTGGTAATTTTGGGGGTGGGGTTTGGGATAGTTGTGGGGATGGGGGGTTACGGTAATTTTTGAGGATGGGGGTAAGGGGTGAAGCATGCTGGAACCGTGCATGCTGATCACTAATATCTTTACAAGGAATGCGTTTACAATGGTAAAATCGTTGTAAACACACTCGTGGTAATGGCATTAGTGATTAGAACAAGGTTGTTGTTCCGACCTCGCTGTTGAGCCATGGGTGCTTGAAGCACCCGTGGTTCCGACATATAACCCTCCAGGAGGTATAGATGGCAAGAAACCAACCACTGCCAGCATGTGACTCTTCCTGATTTCACTCCTTTGTGTGCCAAATATTCACTCTGCTGACTGTCTCCAACCACTTTCCATCTTCCATGGTAGTATCACACTGAACTTTGGACTCCAAATGTTGTGGCATCTATTGCTATGATGGCATCCACCATGATTGATCACCTCACTTTCATCTTCTGTACCATCAGTTTTTTATGTCCTGCACCTATGTCAATAAACTCACCAAATAGAAAAACATTGCTTGTTTGCTTCTGTTCCACATATTAAAATGTTGAGCCTATGTGATGTACATGAGGAAGACATAAGATGGTAATGGAAGGAGGGATATGTCAATGTAGTGTCATGCTGAGGATTGATAGCAACGCAATGATACCAGTGTCTGGTCACACCAAACATTTTATTGTACTGTACAGCACATAGGCTGTCAAAATGTCTGGATTGTTATAGTCAAGAATGTCTCAACCATAATGAATCAGGTTAGATATGCCAAAGTACCATCCCCCAGAACACAGAAGAAAGGGCATTGTCAGACCTTGTCCCATAGAACAGGCTAACAGATTAGTGGATGTTGCCACCAGATCGAGCCGTATCAAATACCAAAACATGGTCTGTTAACATTACATAAGCCATGGTACAGACAGAGGGCAGTGCAACAGTCCTTGATCATGGGTTCATCCCATTACAATGACAAGGCATCTGTGGGTATGACACAACCATTGTCACTGTTGTGGCACAGGAACTCTGGCCTGCAATGAGGAAACACATCTAAAGCTACAAACAGGTCATACGTGATCATTGTCAATACAATGTGAAGGGAGACTTCATAGATTGCACTTGATTAGAACAAATGTCAAAGCCATATGATTGCATACATGTGACAACTGGACCACACATCACATCAAACTAGTGTATCCTGCACTCCAATTTTTTAAACCACATTCTGTCCAAGCTGCCTTGACACAGGACTCATACACCCTAAATCTGTGACCAACATTACCTGGATCAATCCATGTCCTCTTCCTATGTCAGAAGAGCATCAGATACCAGCCAATATCATGACTCTGAAATGCCCAAATGAGGGTCATGACCCCCCTAATGGCCCGCATTCTGGCACTGTCCTACCCAGAGTTGAATGTGTATTGGAGGGCAGCACAGCAGCCAAAATGGAATGAGTACACTGCAAATTCCTGTCTGTTCCTTTACCCAGTGACTGAGTGAGATACTGACTGCTCCCCCAGACAATGAGGGAGGAAGCATGTGTTACATAGTAGATGGGAAATTCTTTGTGTTGACATGTGATGTGTGTCAAACGCGTGTGCCTTCCCTTTTGGACCTGGAACCTAGGACAAAACTAGGGGGAATCCTCAGACTATTTGCTCAGCAGGGACCACAAATGGCTGTGTACAGTGATCATTCATTTACTTATTGTTGTTCTAGTATCCAACAGATCAATATTCATATATTTACAGGCTTAAGGTAAGCAGGTTGTGGATCACAGCACTCTGCCATGTGTCTGGGTATATGTGCATAGAGACATCATCCACCCAGGAGCTACTTATCTTCTGTGTATGATGGATGCTGGTGCCTCACTGTAGTCTGTGATGTATAACTGTCCATCATACATATCAATCAATCAATCAGAGTTTATAAAGCGCAGCTATTCACCCGCTAGGGTCTCAAGGTGCTGGGGGCGGGTGTAGCTAGTACCGGAGGTGGATTAAAAAAGCCATGTCTTCAGTTCCTTTTTGAAGCTGGGGAGGGAGTTGGTTTGTCTGAGGTGAATGGGTAGGGAGTTCCAAGAGGTGGAGACGAGGTAGGAGAAGGAGTGTCCTCCTGTTCTGGTTTTCCGGATTGCGGGCTACTTCTGCGAGAGAGAGCTGGTAGGCAGGTCCGGTGTTGTAGAGAGCTTTGTGTGCGTAGGTGAGGATTTTGAAAGTGATTCTTTTCTCAATTGGGAGCCAGTACAGTGTGCGTAGGTGTTGTGAGATGTGGCAGTGTCGGTGTAGGTCGAGGATCAATCTGGCGGTGGCGTTCTGGATGTTTTATAATTTGCGGGTGAGTTTTTTGTTGATTCTGGTGTAGAGTGTGTTGCCGTAGTCCAGTCTGCTGCTGATGAGGGCGTGTGTGATGGTCTTTCTATGCTCAAAGGAGATCCATTTGAAGGTCTTACATAGGAGGTGGAGGGTTCGAAAGCAGGTGGAGGTGACTGAGTTGATCTGATGGTTCATGCTGAGGCTGGGGTCAAGGATGATTCAGAGGTTGCGGGCTTGGCTGGTGGGGGGTTTCCGAGGGTGGGTGGCCACCAGGAGTCATTCCATGCATTTGGGTGAGGGCCCATGATGAGTACATCGGTCTTTTTTTGTGTTGAGTTGAAGGCAGCTATCTCTCATCCAGTTGGTGACTGCTTTCATGCCCTCGTTGAAGTTGTGTCTGGCCTTGTCTGGTTCATTGGAGAGGGAGAGGATGACTTGTGTGTCGTCGGCATAGGAGATGATGTTTATTCCATAGCTTCTGACAATGGTGGCTAGGTGGGCCATGAAGAAGTTGAACAGCGTGGGACTGAGGGAGGATCCTCGGGGCACTCCGAAGGTGACGGGTGTGGGTTCTGCGAGAAAGGGGGTGAGTCTCACTAGTTGCGTTCTGCCGAGAGGAAGGATTGCATCCAGTCGAGGGCCTTTTCTCTAATGCCGGCTTCGTGGAGTCTTCTTATCAGGGTGTGATGGGAGACTGTCTCGAACGCTGCCAAGAGGTCAAGTAGGATGAGTGCCACCATCTCTCCCTTGTCCACTGGAGAGTGGCTGTCGTCTTTTGCGGACAGGAGGGCCATTTCAGTGCTGTGGTTTGACCTGAGTCCAGATACGGAGATGTTGAGGATGTTGTGGCTTTCTAAAAACGTGGTGAGTTGGCTGTTGACTGCTTTTTCTATGACTTTTACTGGAAATGGAAGTAGAGAGATGGGCCTAGAGGTTTTGAGGTTGGTGGGGTCAGCCGAGGGTTTCTTGAGGATGGGGTTGATCTGGGCATGTGTCCAGTCATCGGGGAAGGTGGTGGTAGCTAGAGAGCAGTTAATGGTGAGGTGGAGCTTGGGGGCGATAGTGTCTGCAGCTCTGTTGAAGATGTGATGGTGGCATGGGTCCGTAGGGGCCCCGGAGTGTATGGACTTCATGATTTCAGTGTATCTCCCATGGAGAGGGGTGTCCAGGTGGAGATTGTGGGTTTCGTGGTTGGATGGGGGGTTCTGCATGTGGTTTGTCCTTGTTTAAACTGTTGTAGATGGTCTTGATTTTGTGGTGGAAGTAGGTGTTGAGTCTGTCACATAGGTCCTGTGAGGGTGTGATGTCTGTTTTCTTGCTGTTGGGTTGGGCGAACTCCTTGATGATATTGAAGAGTTACTTGCTGTTGTGTGCTTGTGAGGACATCCTGTCTTGGACAGCCTTCTTTCTGGAGTTTCTGATAAGTTGGTGGTGTGCGGTGGTGGCGGCTTTGAAGTTGCTGTGGGCTTCTGGGGATTTAGTGTTTCTCCAGATTTTCTCAAGGTGGCGACAGGTGCCTCTTGATTCCCGGAGTTCGGGGGTGAACCAGCTGACTCTCTTTGTGTGGGTGTTGTTGTTCTTTTTAAGGGGGACTATGGTGTTGGAGCAGTCGGTGATCCACTTGTGGAAGGTGCGTGCTGCGGTGTTAGAGGCAAATGTCACAATACAACCTGGAACGTTGTACCTCTTATATCAACAGTTTGAGCTGCCACTGAGAACACTGAAGAGACTGCCACTAACCCCATGGATGAAGCCCTCAGTGATAACAACACTCTTTGATGGCTGGACGTTTCTGGTCCCTCAGGGCAACCTAGTCAGACGACACAATTGAGTCGCACCATGACCACATCAACTCCTCCCTGCCCAATTGCATCTACACCTCAGGCAGCCATTTGTCCCCCAACCTGTGTCCCAAGGACAGTGACTACCATCTTCTGTCCACCAAGAATCCTGAGTCACAGCAACACACAGCTCGAACAATGATGGTCTTGGAACCAGTGATGGGGTAAGCTGTGTAAAGGAGGCAGACACTTGGGGGTAGGGTATGTAGGCGGGATGTTGTGGGCCAGCAGCATGAGGCCACAGGGGATGGTCCGGGCCAGGACACCATCAACCAAGTCTTGGGAGCCTATCAACAATCGCAAGGCATGATGTGCCAGGTGCGTACCGGACTCAGGGAAATCAAGCAGCTGCAGAGGGACTTTCATTGAGAGTCATTGGAAAAGTGGGAGGCCGGAAACACCATCCTGGATTCCTTATCAGGGATATTCAGGGAGATTATCAGTACCATGATCAGGTACCATGAGCAACAACACACCCCATTCCTTTAGCCCAACAACACCAGGCCCTTCTACATTAGTGGCAGCTACTGGAAGAGAGACCCTGTGAGGAAAGCACCCACCTCTGATACCCCTGCCTCTGTAGCTGCAGAACACCCCCCACCCCACAAACAAGCGGAGATGTCTGCCCAATACTCCAGGAGGGGAACACCCGGAACAATGACTCCGAGACCACGAAGACTGAAAAATTAAAGCAAAACAACGCTTTTGTTTTCCATGACTTCCTGGTTTTGGTATCTTAACCACGCATGTCTGAACCACGTACATGCGTGGTTAAGGAACAGAAGAAGGGAGTTGGAGTCGACGCCCGGAAGGAGGAGGTAAGTTGGGCTGGGACTGGGGCTGTTTTTTTGGGGGGGTGGGGTTGGGGGCTGGGGGTGATTAGGGTTTAGAGGGGTCAGGGTTTAGGTTTAAGGGGTGGGTTGGGGTGGTTTAGGTTTTAGGGGAGTGGGGTTGGGGTTGGGGTTCTGGTAATTTTGGGGGTGGGGTTTGGGATAGTTGTGGGGATGGGGGTTACGGTAATTTTTGAGGATGGGGGTAAGGGGTGAAGCATGCTGGAACCGTGCATGCTGATCACTAATGTCTTTACAAGGAATGCGTTTACAATGGTAAAATCGTTGTAAACACACTCGTGGTAATGGCATTAGTGATTAGAACAAGGTTGTTGTTCCGACCTCGCTGTTGAGCCATGGGTGCTTGAAGCACCCGTGGTTCCGACATATAACCCTCCAGGAGGTATAGATGGCAAGAAACCAACCACTGCCAGCATGTGACTCTTCCTGATTTCACTCCTTTGTGTGCCAAATATTCACTCTGCTGACTGTCTCCAACCACTTTCCATCTTCCATGGTAGTATCACACTGAACTTTGGACTCCAAATGTTGTGGCATCTACTGCTATGATGGCATCCACCATGATTGATCACCTCACTTTCATCTTCTGTACCATCAGTTTTTTATGTCCTGCACCTATGTCAACAAACTCACCAAATAGAAAAACATTGCTTGTTTGCTTCTGTTCCACATATTAAAATGTTGAGCCTATGTGATGTACATGAGGAAGACATAAGATGGTAATGGAAGGAGGGATATGTCAATGTAGTGTAATGCTGAGGATTGATAGCAACGCAATGATACCAGTGTCTGGTCACACCAAACATTTTATTGTACTGTACAGCACATAGGCTGTCAAAATGTCTGGATTGTTATAGTCAAGAATGTCTCAACCATAATGAATCAGGTTAGATATGCCAAAGTACCATCCCCCAGAACACAGAAGAAAGGGCATTGTCAGACCTTGTCCCATAGAACAGGCTAACAGATTAGTGGATGTTGCCACCAGATCGAGCCGTATCAAATACCAAAACATGGTCTGTTAACATTACATAAGCCATGGTACAGACAGAGGGCAGTGCAACAGTCCTTGATCATGGGTTCATCCCATTACAATGACAAGGCATCTGTGGGTATGACACAACCATTGTCAGTGTTGTGGCACAGGAACTCTGGCCTGCAATGAGGAAACACATCTAAAGCTACAAACAGGTCATACGTGATCATTGTCAATACAATGTGAAGGGAGACTTCATAGATTGCACTTGATTAGAACAAATGTCAAAGCCATATGATTGCATACATGTGACAACTGGACCACACATCACATCAAACTAGTGTATCCTGCACTCCAATTTTTTAAACCACATTCTGTCCAAGCTGCCTTGACACAGGACTCATACACCCTAAATCTGTGACCAACATTACCTGGATCAATCCATGTCCTCTTCCTATGTCAGGAGAGCATCAGATACCAGCCAATATCATGACTCTGAAATGCCCAAATGAGGATCATGACCCCCCTAATGGCCCGCATTCTGGCACTGTCCTACCCAGAGTTGAATGTGTATTGGAGGGCAGCACAGCAGCCACAATGGGATGAGTACACTGCAAATTCCTGTCTGTTCCTTTATCCAGTGACTGAGTGAGATACTGACTGCTCCCCCAGACAATGAGGGAGGAAGCATGTGTTACATAGTAGATGGGAAATTCTTTGTGTTGACATGTGATGTGTGTCAAACGCGTGTGCCTTCCCTTTTGGACCTGGAACCTAGGACAAAACTAGGGGGAATCCTCAGACTATTTGCTCAGCAGGAACCACAAATGGCTGTGTACAGTGATCATTCATTTACTTATTGTTGTTCTAGTATCCAACAGATCAATATTCATATATTTACAGGCTTAAGGTAAGCAGGTTGTGGATCACAGCACTCTGCCATGTGTCTGGGTATATGTGCATAGAGACATCATCCACCCAGGAGCTACTTATCTTCTGTGTATGATGGATGCTGGTGCCTCACTGTAGTCTGTGATGTATAACTGTCCATCATACATATCAATCAATCAATCAGAGTTTATAAAGCGCAGCTATTCACCCGCTAGGGTCTCAAGGTGCTGGGGGCGGGTGTAGCTAGTACCGGAGGTGGATTAAAAAAGCCATGTCTTCAGTTCCTTTTTGAAGCTGGGGAGGGAGTTGGTTTGTCTGAGGTGAATGGGTAGGGAGTTCCAAGAGGTGGAGACGAGGTAGGAGAAGGAGTGTCCTCCTGTTCTGGTTTTCCGGATTGCGGGCTACTTCTGCGAGAGAGAGCTGGTAGGCAGGTCCGGTGTTGTAGAGAGCTTTGTGTGCGTAGGTGAGGATTTTGAAAGTGATTCTTTTCTCAATTGGGAGCCAGTACAGTGTGCGTAGGTGTTGTGAGATGTGGCAGTGTCGGTGTAGGTCGAGGATCAATCTGGCGGTGGCGTTCTGGATGTTTTATAATTTGCGGGTGAGTTTTTTGTTGATTCTGGTGTAGAGTGTGTTGCCGTAGTCCAGTCTGCTGCTGATGAGGGCGTGTGTGATGGTCTTTCTATGCTCAAAGGAGATCCATTTGAAGGTCTTACATAGGAGGTGGAGGGTTCGAAAGCAGGTGGAGATGACTGAGTTGATCTGATGGTTCATGCTGAGGCTGGGGTCAAGGATGATTCAGAGGTTGCGGGCTTGGCTGGTGGGGGGTTTCTGAGGGTGGGTGGCCACCAGGAGTCATTCCATGCATTTGGGTGAGGGCCCATGATGAGTACATCGGTCTTTTTTTGTGTTGAGTTGAAGGCAGCTATCTCTCATCCAGTTGGTGACTGCTTTCATGCCCTCGTTGAAGTTGTGTCTGGCCTTGTCTGGTTCATTGGAGAGGGAGAGGATGACTTGTGTGTCGTCGGCATAGGAGATGATGTTTATTCCATAGCTTCTGACAATGGTGGCTAGGTGGGCCATGAAGAAGTTGAACAGCGTGGGACTGAGGGAGGATCCTCGGGGCACTCCGAAGGTGACGGGTGTGGGTTCTGCGAGAAAGGGGGTGAGTCTCACTAGTTGCGTTCTGCCGAGAGGAAGGATTGCATCCAGTCGAGGGCCTTTTCTCTAATGCCGGCTTCGTGGAGTCTTCTTATCAGGGTGTGATGGGAGACTGTCTCGAACGCTGCCAAGAGGTCAAGTAGGATGAGTGCCACCATCTCTCCCTTGTCCACTGGAGAGTGGCTGTCGTCTTTTGCGGACAGGAGGGCCATTTCAGTGCTGTGGTTTGACCTGAGTCCAGATACGGAGATGTTGAGGATGTTGTGGCTTTCTAAAAACGTGGTGAGTTGGCTGTTGACTGCTTTTTCTATGACTTTCACAGGAAATGGAAGTAGAGAGATGGGCCTAGAGGTTTTGAGGTTGGTGGGGTCAGCCGAGGGTTTCTTGAGGATGGGGTTGATCTGGGCATGTGTCCAGTCATCGGGGAAGGTGGTGGTAGCTAGAGAGCAGTTAATGGTGAGGTGGAGCTTGGGGGCGATAGTGTCTGCAGCTCTGTTGAAGATGTGATGGTGGCATGGGTCCGTAGGGGCCCCGGAGTGTATGGACTTCATGATTTCAGTGTATCTCCCATGGAGAGGGGTGTCCAGGTGGAGATTGTGGGTTTCGTGGTTGGATGGGGGGTTCTGCATGTGGTTTGTCCTTGTTTAAACTGTTGTAGATGGTCTTGATTTTGTGGTGGAAGTAGGTGTTGAGTCTGTCACATAGGTCCTGTGAGGGTGTGATGTCTGTTTTCTTGCTGTTGGGTTGGGCGAACTCCTTGATGATATTGAAGAGTTACTTGCTGTTGTGTGCTTGTGAGGACATCCTGTCTTGGACAGCCTTCTTTCTGGAGTTTCTGATAAGTTGGTGGTGTGCGGTGGTGGCGGCTTTGAAGTTGCTGTGGGCTTCTGGGGATTTAGTGTTTCTCCAGATTTTCTCAAGGTGGCGACAGGTGCCTCTTGATTCCCGGAGTTCGGGGGTGAACCAGCTGACTCTCTTTGTGTGGGTGTTGTTGTTCTTTTTAAGGGGGACTATGGTGTTGGAGCAGTCGGTGATCCACTTGTGGAAGGTGCGTGCTGCGGTGTTAGAGGCAAATGTCACAATACAACCTGGAACGTTGTACCTCTTATATCAACAGTTTGAGCTGCCACTGAGAACACTGAAGAGACTGCCACTAACCCCATGGATGAAGCCCTCAGTGATAACAACACTCTTTGATGGCTGGACGTTTCTGGTCCCTCAGGGCAACCTAGTCAGACGACACAATTGAGTCGCACCATGACCACATCAACTCCTCCCTGCCCAATTGCATCTACACCTCAGGCAGCCATTTGTCCCCCAACCTGTGTCCCAAGGACAGTGACTACCATCTTCTGTCCACCAAGAATCCTGAGTCACAGCAACACACAGCTCGAACAATGATGGTCTTGGAACCAGTGATGGGGTAAGCTGTGTAAAGGAGGCAGACACTTGGGGGTAGGGTATGTAGGCGGGATGTTGTGGGCCAGCAGCATGAGGCCACAGGGGATGGTCCGGGCCAGGACACCATCAACCAAGTCTTGGGAGCCTATCAACAATCGCAAGGCATGATGTGCCAGGTGCGTACCGGACTCAGGGAAATCAAGCAGCTGCAGAGGGACTTTCATTGAGAGTCATTGGAAAAGTGGGAGGCCGGAAACACCATCCTGGATTCCTTATCAGGGATATTCAGGGAGATTATCAGTACCATGATCAGGTACCATGAGCAACAACACACCCCATTCCTTTAGCCCAACAACACCAGGCCCTTCTACATTAGTGGCAGCTACTGGAAGAGAGACCCTGTGAGGAAAGCACCCACCTCTGATACCCCTGCCTCTGTAGCTGCAGAACACCCCCCACCCCACAAACAAGCAGAGATGTCTGCCCAATACTCCAGGAGGGGAACACCCGGAACAATGACTCCGAGACCACGAAGACTGAAAAATTAAAGCAAAACAACGCTTTTGTTTTCCATGACTTCCTGGTTTTGGTATCTTAACCACGCATGTCTGAACCACGTACATGCGTGGTTAAGGAACAGAAGAAGGGAGTTGGAGTCGACGCCCGGAAGGAGGAGGTAAGTTGGGCTGGGACTGGGGCTGTTTTTTTGGGGGGGTGGGGTTGGGGGCTGGGGGTGATTAGGGTTTAGAGGGGTCAGGGTTTAGGTTTAAGGGGTGGGTTGGGGGTTGGGGTGGTTTAGGTTTTAGGGGAGTGGGGTTGGGGTTGGGGTTGGGGTTCTGGTAATTTTGGGGGTGGGGTTTGGGATAGTTGTGGGGATGGGGGTTACGGTAATTTTTGAGGATGGGGGTAAGGGGTGAAGCATGCTGGAACCGTGCATGCTGATCACTAATGTCTTTACAAGGAATGCGTTTACAATGGTAAAATCGTTGTAAACACACTCGTGGTAATGGCATTAGTGATTAGAACAAGGTTGTTGTTCCGACCTCGCTGTTGAGCCATGGGTGCTTGAAGCACCCGTGGTTCCGACATATAACCCTCCAGGAGGTATAGATGGCAAGAAACCAACCACTGCCAGCATGTGACTCTTCCTGATTTCACTCCTTTGTGTGCCAAATATTCACTCTGCTGACTGTCTCCAACCACTTTCCATCTTCCATGGTAGTATCACACTGAACTTTGGACTCCAAATGTTGTGGCATCTACTGCTATGATGGCATCCACCATGATTGATCACCTCACTTTCATCTTCTGTACCATCAGTTTTTTATGTCCTGCACCTATGTCAACAAACTCACCAAATAGAAAAACATTGCTTGTTTGCTTCTGTTCCACATATTAAAATGTTGAGCCTATGTGATGTACATGAGGAAGACATAAGATGGTAATGGAAGGAGGGATATGTCAATGTAGTGTCATGCTGAGCATTGATAGCAACGCAATGATACCAGTGTCTGGTCACACCAAACATTTTATTGTACTGTACAGCACATAGGCTGTCAAAATGTCTGGATTGTTATAGTCAAGAATGTCTCAACCATAATGAATCAGGTTAGATATGCCAAAGTACCATCCCCCAGAACACAGAAGAAAGGGCATTGTCAGACCTTGTCCCATAGAACAGGCTAACAGATTAGTGGATGTTGCCACCAGATCGAGCCGTATCAAATACCAAAACATGGTCTGTTAACATTACATAAGCCATGGTACAGACAGAGGGCAGTGCAACAGTCCTTGATCATGGGTTCATCCCATTACAATGACAAGGCATCTGTGGGTATGACACAACCATTGTCACTGTTGTGGCACAGGAACTCTGGCCTGCAATGAGGAAACACATCTAAAGCTACAAACAGGTCATACGTGATCATTGTCAATACAATGTGAAGGGAGACTTCATAGATTGCACTTGATTAGAACAAATGTCAAAGCCATATGATTGCATACATGTGACAACTGGACCACACATCACATCAAACTAGTGTATCCTGCACTCCAATTTTTTAAACCACATTCTGTCCAAGCTGCCTTGACACAGGACTCATACACCCTAAATCTGTGACCAACATTACCTGGATCAATCCATGTCCTCTTCCTATGTCAGGAGAGCATCAGATACCAGCCAATATCATGACTCTGAAATGCCCAAATGAGGATCATGACCCCCCTAATGGCCCGCATTCTGGCACTGTCCTACCCAGAGTTGAATGTGTATTGGAGGGCAGCACAGCAGCCACAATGGGATGAGTACACTGCAAATTCCTGTCTGTTCCTTTATCCAGTGACTGAGTGAGATACTGACTGCTCCCCCAGACAATGAGGGAGGAAGCATGTGTTACATAGTAGATGGGAAATTCTTTGTGTTGACATGTGATGTGTGTCAAACGCGTGTGCCTTCCCTTTTGGACCTGGAACCTAGGACAAAACTAGGGGGAATCCTCAGACTATTTGCTCAGCAGGAACCACAAATGGCTGTGTACAGTGATCATTCATTTACTTATTGTTGTTCTAGTATCCAACAGATCAATATTCATATATTTACAGGCTTAAGGTAAGCAGGTTGTGGATCACAGCACTCTGCCATGTGTCTGGGTATATGTGCATAGAGACATCATCCACCCAGGAGCTACTTATCTTCTGTGTATGATGGATGCTGGTGCCTCACTGTAGTCTGTGATGTATAACTGTCCATCATACATATCAATCAATCAATCAGAGTTTATAAAGCGCAGCTATTCACCCGCTAGGGTCTCAAGGTGCTGGGGGCGGGTGTAGCTAGTACCGGAGGTGGATTAAAAAAGCCATGTCTTCAGTTCCTTTGTGAAGCTGGGGAGGGAGTTGGTTTGTCTGAGGTGAATGGGTAGGGAGTTCCAAGAGGTGGAGACGAGGTAGGAGAAGGAGTGTCCTCCTGTTCTGGTTTTCCGGATTGCGGGCTACTTCTGCGAGAGAGAGCTGGTAGGCAGGTCCGGTGTTGTAGAGAGCTTTGTGTGCGTAGGTGAGGATTTTGAAAGTGATTCTTTTCTCAATTGGGAGCCAGTACAGTGTGCGTGGGTGTTTTGAGATGTGGCAGTGTCGGGGTAGGTCGAGGATCAATCTGGCGGTGGCGTTCTGGATGTTTTATAATTTGCGGGTGAGTTTTTTGTTGATTCTGGTGTAGAGTGTGTTGCCGTAGTCCAGTCTGCTGCTGATGAGGGCGTGTGTGATGGTCTTTCTATGCTCAAAGGAGATCCATTTGAAGGTCTTACATAGGAGGTGGAGGGTTCGAAAGCAGGTGGAGGTGACTGAGTTGATCTGATGGTTCATGCTGAGGCTGGGGTCAAGGATGATTCAGAGGTTGCGGGCTTGGCTGGTGGGGGGTTTCCGAGGGTGGGTGGCCACCAGGAGTCATTCCATGCATTTGGGTGAGGGCCCATGATGAGTACATCGGTCTTTTTTTGTGTTGAGTTGAAGGCAGCTATCTCTCATCCAGTTGGTGACTGCTTTCATGCCCTCGTTGAAGTTGTGTCTGGCCTTGTCTGGTTCATTGGAGAGGGAGAGGATGACTTGTGTGTCGTCGGCACAGGAGATGATGTTTATTCCATAGCTTCTGACAATGGTGGCTAGGTGGTGGGCCATGAAGAAGCTGAACAGCGTGGGACTGAGGGAGGATCCTCGGGGCACTCCGAAGGTGACGGGTGTGGGTTCTGCGAGAAAGGGGGTGAGTCTCACTAGTTGCGTTCTGCCGAGAGGAAGGATTGCATCCAGTCGAGGGCCTTTTCTCTAATGCCGGCTTCGTGGAGTCTTCTTATCAGGGTGTGATGGGAGACTGTCTCGAACGCTGCCAAGAGGTCAAGTAGGATGAGTGCCACCATCTCTCCCTTGTCCACTGGAGAGTGGATGTCGTCTTTTGCGGACAGGAGGGCCATTTCAGTGCTGTGGTTTGACCTGAGTCCAGATACGGAGATGTTGAGGATGTTGTGGCTTTCTAAAAACGTGGTGAGTTGGCTGTTGACTGCTTTTTCTATGACTTTCACAGGAAATGGAAGTAGGGAGATGGGCCTAAAGGTTTTGAGGTTGGTGGGGTCAGCCGAGGGTTTCTTGAGGATGGGGTTGATCTGGGCATGTGTCCAGTCATCGGGGAAGGTAGTGGTAGCTAGAGAGCAGTTAATGGTGAGGTGGAGCTTGGGGGCGATGGTGTCTGCAGCTCTGTTGAAGATGTGATGGTGGCATGGGTCCGTAGGGGCCCCGGAGTGTATGGACTTCATGATTTCAGTGTATCTCCCATGGAGAGGGGTGTCCAGGTGGAGATTGTGGGTTTCGTGGTTGGATGGGGGGTTCTGCATGTGGTTTGTCCTTGTTTAAACTGTCGTAGATGGTCTTCATTTTGTGGTGGAAGTAGGTGTTGAGTCTGTCACATAGGTCCTGTGAGGGTGTGATGTCTGTTTTCTTGCTGTTGGGTTGGGCGAACTCCTTGATGACATTGAAGAGTTACTTGCTGTTGTGTGCTTGTGAGGACATCCTGTCTTGGACAGCCTTCTTTCTGGAGTTTCTGATAAGTCGGTGGTGTGCGGTGGTGGCGGCTTTGAAGTTGCTGTGGGCTTCTGGGGATTTAGTGTTTCTCCAGATTTTCTCAAGGTGGCGACAGGTGCCTCTTGATTCCCGGAGTTCGGGGGTGAACCAGCTGGCTCTCTGTGTGGGTGTTGTTGTTCTTTTTAAGGGGGACTATGGTGTTGGAGCAGTCGGTGATCCACTTGTGGAAGGTGCGTGCTGCGGTGTTTGGGTCATCGTTGCATGCGATGGTGGGTGCGTTGATGGCGAGGGCAGCGGTGAGCTGATCGTCAGTTATTTGTGTCCAGTTTCTATGTGATGGCTGGAGTTGGGATCTGGGGGTGGTGGGTGGGTTGAAGGTGAAGTGGATGCTTGGATGCTTTGGTGATCTGTCTATGGGAGTTCCATGGTGTGGATGAAAGTAGCGGAGGTTCCTATAGTGAAGATGGGATTGAGGGTGTATCCTGCCGAGTGTGTTGGCTCTGTCATGATCTGTCGAAGTCCTATGTTGTGGAGGTTGTCTATGGGGTCTTGTGGTTTCTCGAGGGGGACGTTGTGGTCTCCCAGCAGGGTGTAGTTGGTGGTTGCAATGGCTTGTGTGGAGATGAAGTCCGTGATGGAGTTGGCGAAAGGTGTGCAGGGTCCAGGAGGGCGGTAGATGATGGTTCCCCTAGTGGTGGATGTCGGCCTGGTGTGTAGCTTGAAGTGGAGGTGTTCCATCAGGTTAGTGGCTTCTTTGGAGTCTTCAGAGTGTGTGTTCAGGTGGATGTTGGACCTCTGGACGATGACAATTCCCCCTCAGGGCGGATGGGGCAATCTTTCCAGGCGATCTTGTACCCCTGAGCGATGGCTATGTCTGGGCCTGAGGTGTTGTTGGTTCGGGTCTCTGTGAGGAATGCGACGTCTGGGGTGATGCTGTCAAGGAGGTCCCAGATTTCGGTGGCTTGTTTATGGAGGGAGCAGACGTTGAGGAGGATGTACTTCAGGGCTTTCGGGTTCGGCGAGTTGTTGCGGGTAGGTTGTGTTGGATCCTGGGTCTTGGTAGTGGTTCAGGTTGGACGGCAGCGGAGGCAGTTGGAAGGACCGTGTGTGTTGCCAGGAGCTGCTTGCTTGCAGTTGTTGTTGTGACGTGGGTTGAGTGCAATGAGTTCATCTTCTGTGTAGAGGTGGTGGGTGGCAGGAGCAGGGGTCCTGGCGCTGGTCACGTTCGGGTCGTGGATGGGCGAAGATGGGCTTGCCTTAGGCGTGCCTTTGGTGCGTCAGCGGTGCAACAGCATAGTGCTCACCATTAAATAGGGAGGGGGAGGAAAGGACAGCTGGGAGGTTGGAGCGGGAACAGAAAATGTCACAAAAAAATGGGGTGGGCCACGGGGCAGCAGTGGGAGGGATAGAGCAGAAGAGTGAGGAGGGGCGGGGCCACAGGGGCAGCAGTGTCAGGGGAGTGAGAAAAGGAGGAGAGCAAGTGTGAAAGAGAGAGAGTGGAGTGAGGGGCGAAAAACGAGGAGGAGCGAGTGAAACGCAGAAAGCGAAAGACGCAAAAGGAATGCAAAAGTAAAAGAACACAGAAGGAAAAGAGGAAAAAAAGAGAAAAGAGGCAGAGGGCAGCCCAGTAGAAGAGCAGAGCTCTCCCGCTAGACACCAGGAATGAGGCGCAGGCAGAAGCCTGCGGGTGGGGGAGGGCCTTGAACTCTTTACAGAGGTCAGAGTTCAGAGGAACAGAAGGGCTTACTTGCCAGTGGAGCTATGAGGTGGAAGAGCAGTTCACCGACTAGGTCAGTGTGGTTGTTCGTCCTACTGTGCAGCGGCCACCATTAAGTAGGGAGGGGGGAGGAGAAGACAGCTGGGAGGCGAGAGCAGAAATCAGCGTGAAAAAAGGGGGCAGGACCACAGTTACGTCGGGATAGAGCACGAGAAAGAGGAGGGGCCTCAGGGGCAAACTCGGCAGAGGGGTGAGAAGGGGGGAGAGCGAGAGTGAGTGAGAGAAACCGGAGTGAGGGAAGAAAAACGAGGAGGAGAGACTGAAATGCAGAAAGCGAAAGACACAAAAGGAATACAAAAGGAACAGAACATGGAAGGAAAAGCACACAAAGAGTGAACAGAGCCAAAAGAGATAAAAAAGAGAAAAGAGGCAGAGGGCAGCCCAGTAGAAGAGCAGAGCTCTCCCACTAGACACCAGGGATGAGGCACAGGCAGAAGCCTGCGTGTAGAGGAGGGCCTCAAACTCTTGACAGAGGTCAGAGTTCAGAAGAACAGAAGGGCTTACTTGCCGGTGGAGCTACGAGGTGGAAGAGCAGTTCACTGACTAGGTCAGTGTAGTTGCTCATCCTACCGTGCAATGGGAGCCATTAAGTAGCCATATGACATGGTTTACATAGCTATTTGTGTGCAGATGTAGCAGACTACTTTCCCTTGGTATGTGGGGAGTGTCTATTGATATGTATGATGTGTCATCACTGTTGTCAACGTTCCTTGTGCCCACGTGTCAGCATGTGGCCCTTTCTCTTTAGGAAACATTTCTATGCTGCAGTTCCATGCATTTCTATCTATTTTGATGGATAAAATCTGTATTCTGTCACATATATGTGCATGGGTCACTATTAGTCACATAGTAATTCCTCAGTGGACATTCATTTCATGTGGAGCCACAGACAGGAGTGTGTTACCTTTGTTCATTTTCTCACATATAGCTTCATGCGTCATGGTATGTCATTTGGCATGTAGAACTGCAGTAGCTATGAGGGAGATGACAGGTAGGACGAGAGTGCAGCACCACTTTATGTTTATGCAGTCCCTTCATGTTGAATCATGTGGAAAAGTGTACTGCACATGTGTAATGATTAAAGATTGTGCCCTGACTGTTGGCATGCACCATGGAGTGAGTTGCAGTGATGTTTACATGACGTGTGCTTATGTGCAGGTAATCATCCACAGACAAACACTAGGATTGGGATATCCAAGAAGTGGTTAGTGATATTGGTGCTCATTGGGCAATAAGTTGAGGGTCTTCTAATATTCTTTAAAAGTTCTGTGTCTCTTCAAAATGCACAGGACAGATGTCAACTACAGAAACCCACAGAGAAAGTCTTTGTAATAGGTATAAGACATTAGTGGTGACTATCCTGGGTTTTGCAAAATCTTTGTGTTTTTCATTCGAGGGACATCTTTCCCTGACATATTGATCCAGACGTCAGTAGTGTTCCTTTCAATGGCACATGTGAGGCCTATTTGAGTTGTATCAATGCTAACTCCTTGAATCGATTGTGACAGATGTCACTTGTTGAAGTGTATATTGTTGAAATGTTTCCTGTATGACATGGTTATTACCATGTCACATACTCCAGGATATAGAACTTTTGGGATCCACATAGCAGGATTGCAGGGCCTCATTTCTAATTGTACGTTAATTATGTGAGTGTCAAATAAATGTGTACATGACCTTGTGCGGGATATGTGAGAATGGAATTTACAATGGGACACAGTTGTTTGCATTTAGTTGACTGAGGTCAGTTGCATGTGGGACAGCCTTGAGGATGAAGAGGACTCCTAGTTGTTGCATGGTTATTTTGTCCCCAAAACTTTACCCATGCAATTGCAGTTGTCTGAGGTCCTGATTCTAATGTGGCCATAACCGTAAATCCAGATGTCACATATATGCACTAGTTAGATGAGTAGTTTTGCTGGGGCCTGCTAGACGTAATGGTATTGTTAGTCAATCTGAGTTGTGGTTCAGGTGTTATCATGGATATGTGATGACCATATTCCCCTTTGACCGTAGGGCATCAACACAGGCAAGCAGAGGGGAGGATATTGAGCCAAGTTGGGATGCACATGGCCACGGTACCTTGGGTCAAAGGACAACTGATACAGAGTGACCCAATGGCCTGGAGGACGAGGGGAGTGCCATGGGGAGACTGCATCTACATCACCATTTTCCTCTGATTCCTCCTCCAGTGGCCACTCCCTAGTAGTGGTGGACCAATCATGGCATTCCACAGCACCATGTTTGTCCACACCCCCTGTTCTATCACTGCCCTCACTGTTGCTGTCCACCCAGCTGGCGTTGCCCACTCACCCAAGAGGGTATGCATCTTCTGTGCCGCACGCACCTTCGGCCCAGCCCCTGTTACCCCTGCTGCCCTCAGTGAGGAGCTCATTGACCACCTGAGAAGTATCTCTGTGGGTCAGTCAGCCATTGAGAATGCCATTGAGGGACTGGAGCACCAACTGCAACCATCAAATGCGTTCCTAGAAGGCATTCATGGTGCAATGTCTGGCCTACAGAGAACTTTTCAGGCTTTGGCCTCCACACTGATGGCAGCCAGTCACCCCCCTCCTCCCGTCCCGCCTCCATCTCCCTCTTCTTAGTCCAAATCCCTCCTTCACCTACCTACTGAAAGCACACAAACAGATCTGCAGTCTTCCACCTCTACAGACAAATGGAGCTTACACAAGCACCATAAGACACACTGGCACACACACACACAACATCCACCTACAGATGCGACAACAGTCACAACTTTGCCTGCACCCCACCACTCCCAGCATCAAAAACAACATCAAGCATACCTACAGAACCCTACCACAAGTCACTGACACAGCTACCACACCATCCTACCTGCAGACACCACTCCCGGCAAACCTGCAGACATCCACCACAAGCACTACACTCACACACACCACAGCTACAGGCACACAAACATCCACCATATCCACCATACCTGCAGTCACCGCCCCAATAGACACTCTCCCACCCACCAGAGTATCCCCATTACCTTCACCCTCCTAAGCTAAAGACACATAAATGCACTGACTCACCCACCTAACAGACACCCACCACACACAAGCATACATCCCATAAGCATGCACTCATGACATCCACACCTACACATCAGACAACCACTCCCTCAACCTCCATATATGGAGTCCCTTCTGATGACTGTTCCTGTGTGTCCAAAAAACTGTTCCTATGTGACGTTGGCCTTACCCCTGATCCTCCCCCCCACACCACACCCAAAAATACACCACCCTGATCCAAGGCCATCCCTTCTACCTCCAAAGCCTCCCTGCACCCATACCCTTCCCCCACCAAGAAGAAGCTCACCCCTCCCAAGCCCAAACCCCCTCCCAAATTTGACCCCCACGATAATCCCTGTGGTGCCTGCATACCCCCTTGATGTCCCTTCCTGTGGAGGTTCCCTGGCAGTTGATAGTCAAGATTATGCACAACACTGGGCTATATATGAACTTTTTGGACTGATCAATGGCATTCAGACTTGAAGAACTTTATAATTTAATAAATATATGCTGTTTATTTTTTTTGGTACACATTTGTCTTGCAATTAATTTAACACCATTATGTTGTTCCTGATTAATTTTGTTGTGTGCCTTCAGCTGTATGTGTTTGGACCTGCTTGCCGCTCCACTTGCTGTTGTTTGTAGTATGTGAGTTGGTGTTCAGTGCTGGTGTCAAGAGAAAGGTATATGTTGTGTGCATAAGTATGTGTGTGCAAACGCATTGTTGGTGTCATGGCATTGTGTAGTATTTGGTATGGTAAGTATTTCTTTTTGTGTTGTGCAATGTGGGCATGTATGGTGTTTGACTTGTCCCCCGGTATGGCTTCTGTATGTATCTGATTTGTGTTGTCTTGGATTTTGTTTGTACAAACATGGAGTGTGTTCTGTTGCACTTGCTGTGTTTGAATTTGCCTGTGGATATGTCCATTTAGATGACTGTCTCATGCAGCTGGTTCCTGTAGGGCTATGTTCCATGCAGTAGGAGTGGTGTGTGCTTTGCTGATTCACCCTTGCATATTGTGCATATGCACATGACATTTGGGTTTAGTATTGCTTGTCCCTGGGACCCATACAGGTCCATTTCCTGTGTACATGTTGTTTTAGGGGCCTGTTAGAAGTGGTGTATTCCCCAGTGCAGTACCATTCCCTGGGTGACCTAGATACCCCCCTTCCCATTTGTGCAGGTATAGTTGTCATGTTTTCTTTGTCTTTTTGTGTCTCTGTATTAAGTGTATGCAATTGTGCTTTCATTGTGCTGTGATATGTGTGATATGTGTGTCATATGTGTGAATAGTCTGTGGCCAGTAGTGTGACAATAGTGTGTACCCTTCACTGGTATTGCCCCTGTGCCTGAGCTGTGTGGTCATGTGTATTTGTATGTTGTTGCAGTGCAGTGAGTGTGCTGCCCAAAGTTTAATATATGTTTGTGGGTATGTGTGGTTTGAGATGTGCACCTGCTGCCATTGGCATGCCCCCCTATGATGTGTAAGCAGGCACAACACCCTGTTTTTAAGGTTAATGAAACAGGTAGGTGTGTGCACTTACGGTTGTATCGTTGTTGGCATCTACAATAGCATTGATTTTGTTGTCTTTGGATGAGCAGGAGCAGCAGTATGATGTTTGTGGAGGGCTCCATGGAGGCTCCAGATGTTTAGGTCTGCCTGCAGGTGAGTGTGTCCCTTTATACTGTCCGCTTCTGCCTTCTGATACTTGGTGGTTGGACTGTCATGGTCACCATGGCAGTGTGCAGCCTTGTAATGAGTCTGGTAACAACACAGGCTGCGCAGGCTTGTTTGTGCTTCTTCACGACCGTGGTGGTCTCTACTACCTGGAGGTGTTGGCAGACCACTGGCAGTCTTTTGTTAGTGTGACTGCCATACTCATAATATGGTGGTTCAACTGCCAGATTGATGGACTCGGACAGCCACCTTGGCGGTCCATGGACCGACTAGCTCGTAATGAGGCCCAAGGTCCTTAAATCCAAAGGTATATCCAGTAGACAAAGAGAGTGATCCTTTCCCCTCACAATCAAAGTCAAAAGTGACCAGGAGATGGACAAAGCACTGGGAGGAGCCTGCTGGACAGAAGCCGGAAGTTGGAGTCTGTGATGCACATCCTTTCTGTTTGAAAAAAAGACTTCCCAATCTGAAAAACACATTGCAAGGTCCATTGGAGAAGAAAATCTAGTCTCAATCTCTTTTTGACTAGATTTAGTGGCTCTGGGGTAGAAAATCTACTTCAGAAGTGAAGTAGTGGTCGCAAGTTACCCTGTTTTGGCTGGCAGCACAGCTGGAAGCAGCACGAGTGAATGCAAAGTCTTGCATGCGCATGCTCACTAGCAGCCCAGGAGTATCATCACCCTTCTGAGAGAGCATATAAGCCCAAACTCCGCTCAATGCCAGAATGCAGAATTCTGGAACTCCACACTACTCCACATAGCACAAAGTAAACGAATTCTGCAAACTCTGCCGGCGGAGCAGATTTCTACACCCTAGCCAAGAAATATTGGGCCTGATTCTGACCCCGGCGGTAAGGAACCGCCGGGGCCAGGGTCGGCGGGAGCACCGCCAGCAGGCTGGCGGTGCCCCGCAGGGCATTCTGACCGCGGCGGTTTTGCCGCGGTCAGAAGTGGAAAACCGGCGGTCTCCCGCCGGTTTTCCGCTGCCCATTAGAATCCTCCATGGCGGCGCAGCTCGCTGCGCCGCCATGGGGATTCTGACAGCCCATACCGCCATCCTGTTCCTGGCGGTTCTCCCGCCAGGAACAGGATGGCGGTATGGGTTGTCGTGGGGCCCCCGTAAGAGGGCCCCAAAAGGAATTTCACTGTCTGCTTTGCAGACAGTGAAATTCGCGACGGGTGCAACTGCACCCGTTGCACCTTCCCACTCCGCTGGCTCAATTCTGAGCCGGCATCCTCGTGGGAAGGGTTTTTGCACTGGGCTGGCGGGCGGCCTTTTGGTGGTCGCCCGCCAGCCCAGTGCAAAAGCCAAAATACCCTCAGCGGTCTTGCGACCGCAGAGCGGTATTTTGGAGGGGGGAAGTCTGGCGGGCGGCCTCCGCCACCCGCCAGACTCAGAATGACCCCCATTATCTTTCTAGTGAGCTTTCTTGTGAAGCTTCTTCAATTCATGCTTCCTTGGTTGTTTATTCTCTATTTTAATGGCACTCGTATAAGCTTGGAGCTTCACAAGGGGGGGGTCATACTATTATATCTGTGCCAGACAGCTGAGCCAGAAGCTTACCTGTACAGGCTTTTCTCTCTTTGGTATTTTCTCCTCCTAACTGTGGCCAACTAAAGGAGCTACTTTGACACTTTAATGTAGAATGTTGTGTGTAGGGTGGCACCATGGTTACTAGGATTAATTATCCTTTTCTTAGGCATTTGAGAAGGGAACTCAAAAGACCTTTTTCAGCATTCAGGCATTAACACTATGGTATTCACCAGCACCAGCGTTACACCCCTGCACTTACCTTAGATGTTTTAGAAATTAGGGACTGAGTAGGCTGCACTCAATTAACCAAGTTAGGTCAATTCTAGCTGACATGCAATCTGCAAAAAACGTCTGACTCATTACAATTATAAAGACAATCCTGCTCAATGGTTCTAACAAAAGTATTTGTGTCATACCACAAAAAAGGAAGCATGTAGAGAAAGCAAAAGGAACGTAGGGCACTATGGATAAACTTGTTCCACAAACACACTCAAAATAATTATGGCAAGAACTTGGGCAGACCTGAAAGTATGTCATGGTTCCAGTGTATCAGAATTGTATAAAAGACACATTTGTAACAGGACACACAATGTAGGTTTTCACATAAAAGTATTATTGTGAAAGATTTGCTCATTTTTCTTAACAGCCAGAACAATATGTAATTTTAGTAGAAAACAGTATCTTGTACCACTTGAGCCATGTTGTGGACCAGCTACTCAAATGTCTACATTCACAAGCAATCAAAAGTAGGAAATACAGTATCACAGTCTAGCAAGGGAGAGGTCTCTAAAGAGAGATCATGCCAGAGTGGAATGGGGAGGAAAGGTTGCAGTCAGTTGCCCATCACAGAATGTATAACAGTTTGTGAATGTTAATATAATCAAATAAGTGACATCAAATAATATCAACTTTCGAGGCCAGCATCTGCTAGGGTTCTACTTTGTGTGTTGCATTTTAGATTTAGATTTTTGATCAACAAGATACATTTATAGGTTGTAAGAGTGCTATGCATAAGGGACAACAACCTTAAAACCTTAGTTGTAGTGACAGCCAAACCTTTGCCATTTCATGTCTTGGCCATGTCACGGTGAAAGACACAGTAGAAATTAAAATAGTTACTAACTCTAACACTAGACTGTCATCTGAAGTAACTTGTAGTTGAATTTTTAACTATGATATTTTAATGATTTCAGATGAACTAAAAGCCAAACTTTCCAGTCTTATAGCCCAGGGTGAGGCAAGCATATAAATACGACAAAAAACTTAAGAATTGTTAGTCACAGTAATTAAAACAGACAAAGATAAAGCTAAGAGCTATATCTGCAGGTTGTGTAGCCTGATTTGAAATGTAATTTTATGTTTTGGTGGTGTGGTTTGACTTTACAATGTTTCATTAAATTGGTATCTATCACATAAGTAACCAACCACACTAATATTGCATTTGTCTGTACTACTTCAACCTGCAACAATGCCACACTTCAGTAACTACATATTTTTTTCTTGCTTTGCTGCTTTTAGGTGCACAAGAGAAAATGAGACATCAACTGTAGTACTGCCTAAGAGAACACATGTACACTGATCTCAGTACTCCAATCCCTTCCTCTTGTGCAGCTTAGTGCCACTGCCAACTGAGATCTTTAGGATGCCCCCAGATAAAGGTGCTCCCAAGAAAGTGGTCAGTGAGAAAGAGCAGCTATCCACCAGTGGTGTGCTGACTGCATTCCTTTTTGGGAGATGTGTGCCTGCCACGCCAGCCTCTGGGGAGGAACCTGAAAGCCACACTTGTGTGCCACCAGAACCACCCCAACCTAAGCCCAAGACCGTGTCTGTCAGTGAGGGAGCCACTGCAATCATGGTGACGCCAATGAGCAGTGATGCTGAATTTGATTTATGCCTATCACAAAGCAGTACCCAATCATTTCAGGAAACCAAGCAGAGTGGGCAGCAGCCGCAGCCAGCAATAGTAGATCTTCCTGAAGTTGGAGCAGAGCAGGAAGTTGAGCTTCCTGCCGAGCAAGAACCTCCTATTTTAGAATCATTGGTTCCTAGATCTCCAGCAAGGAAAAGGAAGGTTACTACTCCACTATTTTCTCCAAGCACCACTTCTGATGATGATGATAGTGACATGGAGTGGACCCCAGCAGAATCCGGGAGATGCTATAAGAGGCAAGGGAAAAGAAAAGTTCCAGAAAGCCATTGAATCCTGGAAGGGAATGATAAGGAGAATGACTATGATGAGCCAGTCATTGTCAAATCTGGCACAGAGGAGTCCGACATTACAGTCCAACCTGCTCCAAGGGATGTGACACAGTAGCACTACTGCTTCCCATATTTGTAAGCCCCCAGCTGAGAGCTGTACCAACACCTACCTCAGTAGAGGTGCTTACTGCAGAGGGGCAATCAACACACCCACCAACCTCAGTTGTTCTTCAGGCATTGACTGTGGCCCAGTGAGAAAGTAATCCTTCCCAGTTTGGGACATTTTGATGATTAGCAAACAGGATGACTACTCCATTTGCCATGTGAGTGTTCGCGAGTGAGCCTGGTTCACATTATGGTACTGGAGGTCAGACGACCCTTTTGAAAAAACATCACACAATCTGCTGAGAGGAGCACCTTAAAAGAATTGCTGAGCGTGGGTATGATGGTGAAGGTGAGGAGAGCCAGGAAACATCAGTTACAATTAGACAAATCATGGTGGAAGGTGAGGAAGAAGAGGGTGACATCCTCATACAAAGCTGCCCTGTCCCCAGTAGTGCACCAGAATCACCCACCTCAGCAACATCATAATGGAAGAAGAGGACACAGAGTCAGATGGAGACACCAGGGCATACAGTGACTGCCCCACAATGCACATTTAGGGGGTCATTACAACCCTGGAAGCACCGCCAACAGGCTGGCGGTGCTTCCATGGGGTATTACGACCATGGGGGATTTCCGCCACTTTTGTCCCGGCAGAAGTAATCCTCCAGGAAATCGCTGCTTGCAGCGCTGCCCAGGGGATTACTAGTCCCCCTCCGCCAGCCGTTTCATGGCGGTAAGAACCGCCATGAAAAGGCTGGCGGAAAGGGGAGTCGCAGGGCCCCTGGGGGCCCCTGCACTGCCCATGCAACTGGCATGGGCATGGCCACTGGCATGGGCAGTGCAGGGGCCCCCTGCCACGGCCCCATGCAGCTTTTCACTGTCTGCACAGCAGACAGTGAAAAGCGCGACGGGTGCAACTGCACCCGTTGCACAGCCGCAACACCGCCGGCTCCATTTGGAGCCAGCTCCTGTGTTGCGGCCGAGATCCCCGCTGAGCTGGCGGGTGGAAACCAGGTTTCCGCCCGCCGGCCCAGCAGGGATCTCATAATGGCCGCGGTGGGAGTGTGGCTGCATTGGCGGCCACCCGGCGGTCCAACCTTGGCGGGCGGCTTCAGCCTCCCGCCAAGGTTGTAATGAGGGCCTTAGTCTACCACCAGCTACTTCTCAAAAGTCACCTTTGTCAGTGCCCCCAGAAAAGAAGAAAATCAAGTCTACTAATACGGGCATGTTTAGGCATTAGAGGTCCTATGACCACAACTACCCAATGGCACATTTGTACAATGGGACTCTAGCAAAAATGTTAGCACCTTTTGATTTTGTGAAAGTAGTGGGATTCTAAGAATTTGTGGCAGCCATCTACCCGAATTGGAAATTTCCAAGTCAGAATTATTTTGCCAGAGTTTCTCCTCCATGATGTGCTACAACTGCATGGACAAGCTTTGCAACAAATTGCTGTCCTTACTATCCACCTGATGAGAGACATGTGGACCAGTTGGCAGGCGGCTGATTACATTTCCATCACTGCACACTGGATGTATTTTGCAGGAATAAAGCTAAATCTGTCTACAGGTCTTGGCCCTGAAGAAAGTTTTCAGAGCCTTCGGTGGCATGCAACAGTAACCTTGTTCACCCTGGAGAAATCACAAACAGCTATAAACATTCCTAATGAATTTAACAGCAAGGTGTCTGAATGGGTGCAAATTAATTTTTTACCACAGACAATGGCAAAAACATAGTCAAGGTCATGGCAGGCAGTGGCTCTTTCAGGGTCCTATGTTTGGCACTATGCATCAACCATGGTTGTGCAAGACTTTTTTTTAAAACAAGACGTAGTCAGCAACCACCTGCAGAGAGATCTGCACTCATTTCAGCCATTTGTTTAAAGCACTGAAGCCATTGCAGGTTACGCAACATGTGAGTAGAGTAGCAGTCAATCCTGATACAGGATGTGCCAACACATTGTAACTTGACCTGTTATATTTTGCAACATCTGTTGAAGCAGTACAGACAGATCAATGACTATGTCATACAAAGTTGAGCGGATGCAATTGGTTAAGCTAGGACCATGGATGCGGACAAATGGGACCTAGTCAAATGCCTGACACAGATGCTGCTCCCTTTTGAGGTTTTCACATGGGAAGTTAGCAAGGAGGACAGTATGATGGGCCAAGCTATCCCGTTGTTGCATCTGCTACAGGACCTGTTAAAGAAAGTGTCTGAAAGGTTCGCATTCTGAGGTGTAATGAAAGAAAAGAAGCTCAGGCCTTGATTGAGAGCCTGACTTGTAATGCAAGGCTGCAAAATGACATTATCGCATCCAAAAAGTACATCTGGGCCACCCTTCTTGATCAATGCTACAAAAATATTTTTCCCACTTTTATTTATTTTTCTGAAGGGGATGGTTCAAAATACAAGAGGTAGATTGTTGAGAAAACCGGACACCAGAAAGAAGAATGGCCGGAACTTGGAGTCCCACTCCACAGTTCTAGGGTGCCACTTTCAATTTCCAGAAATGGCAGTCTTGTCTCATCACAGCAGCCAGAACCAGCAACAAGGACACCGCAACAACAGCAATAGAAGAATTGGACCAACTTCTACATTGGCTTGGTTTCTAGAGGAAGGACTTGGATTTGAAGAGGTAACTACTAACTATTGCACCAATGAGTCATGGTATATTGAATGAGTGTGAGTGATGATTGATGATATATGTGGTGGCGGAGGGAGGGAATTCAACACGTTTGTAAATTCGATTTTGATGATTTGCAATATTTGGGGGCTGATGGGTAATCATTCTTTCCTGAAAGTGATTGGCCTTTCAAACTTAGTGAATTTTACCTGCAGGGTCCACTCCTTTATTCTAGTTCGTCAGAGACCAGACCAGGCACTTTAGTTACCAAACACAAATCTACATAAAATACTCCAGGTCTGTTTCTCTATTTTTTCTTCAACAGCACTGCGCTACATAAGTCTACCTCATCCGGTTTGGGACTAGGAGAGAGTTAGTCAGAATCAGGAGAAGAATGGAAGGATTCAGGGTGGGACTATTTAAACAGCTAGAGGGAGGAAGTTATCAACTTCAAAGAGAAACCATGATGATGATGGAGACTCTGAGGCCTTCATCCCTTCATTTCCTTCCACAACAGATTGATGATGGTGTGCTGCTTAGCACCTCGATGAATACTGTCATTATTTCATTTGTGTAGGGTTTGTCTTTGTCACACCTTTCCCCAAATCCCCGATCCCATCCTTTCATTGAGCCCCTAACACTGTTCCCCCAAGCTTTGTGATTTTTATTTAGATGTGACAATTTATTTCCATAAGTGGCTCACCCACTTGCTGGGGCAGATGTGGTGAAATTGATACAAATTCACTGCATGACCTTCTATTATCTGAACAATATTTCACATTGGCTCCATTCACCCACCCATAAATCATTTGTCAACATCATCATTCAGGGCTTGTGTTGTGTGTTGCGTAACCACTTAACCTTGTCCAACCACTCCTAACTCTGAGGTCACTTCTCCTGAGGATTTCATTTCTTAAGGTTAATTTTCATAAAATACTAGCTCCCCATTGCTCAGAAGAAGTAGATATATGTAGTTTTTATTATCATATCAGGTCTTCTTTGTTGTTTGTCACATACTGTCATCATGGTAATCTGGTCTTAGTCTTTCTAACGCTATGCTATAATATATAACCCAGTAGCTCTCTGTTTTCCTTCAATCTAGTTGACAACAATGTATCACTCTTTCATTAATTCTGCATTTGGAGTTCCCATAGGTAGGAGTGGCACCTTGCTTGTGATAGCTTCCCTGTTAGCGTGCTAGCCTGCTACTACTACTACCACCACCATAAGTTGGTACCTTTAGAATACCCTGCAGTAAGAAGAATAAGGTAGCAGCCCTCACTTCATCTATTCGGGTAAGAGAAGAACTATGGATTGAAGTGAAATTATTTAGTTAGTAATTAACTTTTGCTGAAGAAAATATTGTTTGTGTGTATCTGTTTTTTGTAGGCAAAATAGGCAATCACCCCTTAGTGGTCAATATAGTTACAGAGGGCAGCAGAGCAAGGCTATAAGTAACTGACACATACATTTTTTAGCAGATTTAAAAAACAGGCTACACTAAAAGACAGCAGTGCAAACTAAAACACAAAAATAACGATTTGAGGCATAAATGATGTAAAATAAATTATCTCATTTTATTCTTCAAAAACAGAAAACCCACCCTTTCTACCCACAACAGGCCCATCCCTCTTGCAAACAAATCACCCCATCCCCAACCAAAGTCCACAATGAAAGGCCAAAGAAAAAATCCATAGTGCAAGAAAACCTATACCAAAAAAAACAATTTAAAAAAGGGTCAAAAGAGGGTGTTCTCCACATGGGTCTGGAGATCATCAACGGTTGTCTCAATGTGTGCCACCTGACGGTCAAGGCACGACAAGTGTTCCAGGATGCTGCCCTGCAAATTGTGGTCTGAACGTAACAGGGGCAGCAGTGGTGGGACGTGGATGGGCTGATGCCAGCTGGCAGCAGCACTGACAATGCTGCTGGGAGGCTGGAGGTGCTGCAGCCGGTTAGAGGAGCTCTGACAGGCAGGAATATTGGCAGCTGCCTGAGCCTCGACCTCCTCCTCCTGAAGAGCCACCATCCGCAGATATTCAGGCCCTGATTTATATTATTTTAAGCAAAATTGTGCTGATACAGTTTTGCGTGAAAAAGTATACAGCCGCCTAGAGCAATCCCAAGATGCCAGCCGGGCGTCATATTTATGGTATGATGGTAGCCGGCGGAAGGCCGGCTAGCTTCATAAAAATGACCGCTAGCGGGGTGGGGGAGGCGTAGGGGGAACAGGAGGTTGTGCATCAAAGGGTGACGCTAGATTGAGCAGCGGCATAAATAATGCCTCTAACCAGACTAGCTTCATCCTTTGACGCACAACTCCCATGGACACGACTCCAGTTTTGGTAAAGACAGCAATCATGCCTACCACCCCAATGACCATGCCCAGGGAGCATATAACCTCTGGGAATAGCCATTCGGCCCAGTGCTATGTGGGGGGGGGGCAAGTTAGGCCTCCCTGTGGCACTTCATAATGAAAATTAAAATACTTACCTGTACTTACCTTAATCACCAGAGGATGGACTCCCTCATCGTACATTACCATCCACACATCCCCAACGAGTACCTTTTTACCAACCACTCTTCACCCACCAAGGCATCCTTTCACCCATCCTTTCATCCACCCGTACATCTCCTATCACTACCCGATGCATCCCTTCCTTTCACCCACCCACACATCCTTTCACTATTATACCATTTCACCCATTCTTTCTTTTAGCCCTCCGTCTTTTGTTCGCCTTTTTTAACAAGTCAGTCATTATGAGCTTTTGTCTGCTGATTTGCAGAGAGAGGAGGCCATTAAGAAGTCAACCCCAGCTGTAGCGGCAAGGGGTTCACAAGCAATGCTCTTGCAGTAAGTGTTTGTCAATGAGCAAGTACAATATAACTTACTAATGCATGTTCCTGCTGCCACCTGCTCTCCCCTTCCAACCATTGCCACATCCAGTGAACTGGTACTTCCGCTGGACCCTAGACGGGTGGTTGCGCATCTGGAAAAAAATATTTCAACAAAATGCACCCACAATAGACCATTGCAGTTTTATCTTCTCCTGTCATTAACTTTAGAAATGTTGTCAATTAATTATGTTAGTAAAGCCAGGTAGTCAAATCAAATCAGCAGCAAACATTTCATAATGGAGGGGCAGAGTTAAGTCACTGAAGTGCAATAAAGGGGTGGAATATTTTGGTCAATCCATAAGGCCCATTGGTGAGGTCTTGGTTTGCAAATGTAATGGGCATGAACAAGGCAAAGAAAATCTTCACAGACATGAGTAGAAAAGCTGACTTGGGCAAACAATCTTGCTGGTAGAGTACCTGTCATAAGAAAAATCTATCCTCTTAATATTAAAGTACCAGTCCGCAAGATATATAAAGGGATAAGGGGAGACAGGAAAGCTAAGCTTAGTTACATGGCAAAAGAAAGCTTCAAACTAGTATAGACAGGAGGAAGTCAAGTACAGAAACATGACAAATAGATAAATGCATGATAACAAGAATTTAACAAAGCTTAGAAAGAACAAAAATAAGTACAAAAGAGGTAGACAGAAATAGCACAAATAAAAGAAAAAATTGCTAGAAATGAGAAGAGGTTAAAGTTAGGGAAATTTTAATAATTTTATAACAGGAAGACTTAATGGGGCCATCGGATTCACCAGCTTCTGCACTGGTGGTGGCACTGGAACCCTTGCCTCCTGGACCCACCTCAGACGTTGCCATTTTCTTCCCCTTGTGTGCTGAGGTAAAAAATAAAGAAGATAATAAAATAGATGAGTGGTACAGTTAACCTCCAAAAAACTATTTTGACAGACAGAGGCACTGTGACACTCTATTTTTCTAAATTAGATTGCCATTGACTCAACTTGAGTAGTCCATAATTTCCTAAATTCTATACCTAACCCCTACTCGAAATTTCCTAAACTACATTTACAACTAGGTACCACTACAAATGCATTCATGTTGCAACTAATGATCTTTGTTTCTGAACCACATTTAATGGGGCAAATCAGTCTCAGTTTTTTTTTTCAATGCATAGCTGCATACTATGATACTACACATCACCAGGAGATTGCAATTGGGAGGAACTGCATAAGCTACATAGAGAAAGGCACAGAGAAGGGAATGCTAACTCACTGATATTACTTATTACTACTACAACTATCTTATTCTTGGTGACAGAAGGAGTCTCAGTCTGCATGGCTTCTTAAATGATCAGTCCAAACGTGTGTATAGGAGTACAAATAGGAAGTGCTGGCTGAGCACTTGGCTAACTCAATCTGGATCTCATAATATTCATTGTAACATAAATTTAACTTACCTCTGAAAGTCAGCAGTGCTTTAGAAAAAATATTAGCATTGAAAACACAACAAACAAATAACTGTTTACTCACCGAGCACTGACACCTTGACGCCCAGCAGGTCAAGCAGGTCCTTGTTCACGATCCAAAATGTCTGCCCAATGGTGCATAAACTGCTGGGTGTGCTTGACCCCAGTGTACCGAAGCATCAACTGGTGCACCCTCCCCCATAGAAGTGAATGCTCCTGAAGGGTGTAACCACTCCCAGGCCTGCCATTTGCTCCCAGCATTCAGGGGAGGTGGCGCAGCACAAAAAGCATGAGTGCTGCCACCTCCGTCTCTGTAAAAATGGGGCACGGTGGCATCGAGGTCTGCAAGGTGAGCTGCTAGCAGATACACTGACACCTTCACTCCCTCTGCCACCCTGCTCTGCTATTGAGAAAAAAGAAAGGGGAAGAAATAGAAGGAAGAAAGAAAGAAAAGATATATAAAGAAGTAAAGGGTAAAGAAAAAAATTAAAGTATTCAAAAAGTCACAAAAAAGTACAAATCACATCTAAAAACTATTAGAAACAAAATACACAAACACAAAGACACACACTGATGAAATAAAGGAAAATGAGGGGTGGATAATTCAGAGAAGGGTAGAATTTGTTAGAGTGGATTAAAACTTAGGCCCAGCACCTTATAGAGAAAACAAAATGGCTTTACCCATGCAAACCACATGGTGTTGTTTGCACAATATTTTCACCGTGAGAATGTGCGTCACTCTCCTAACAATGAAAAACATAGCTCGAGTGGGTGCACCAAGCAATTCCACCCACTCATGGAATTCCACTGAACTTGAGGAGTTTTTTTAACCACTTTGCGAAATTCCACATAGTGGAACTCTGTGAGCTCTGCCCATCCCTACTACCCACTCTACACTATATTGTCACTTGTTCTCATCATAATGGCAAAAAATCTGAAGATTTACAAAAAAGAGCCTCCTCAAAGACCCCACTGGGTATTGCAGCGCTGGCCCAAAGAGAAGTAGCCTAATGATGAAGCATAACACAGATATGGGAGTGTGAGGGCATTTAATTCTGATCATTCCGAACCCCCGATCCAGTTGATCAGCCCCTTTCCTGGTCCTGACCGACAGCTCCTCATTTCTTTCCCTTTTATTTTCTGTAGAAACAGCATCCTTTCTTTGTATAGTCACAAATTAACTCATCCATCCTACAACTGTTATTTCATTGCCCATTCACAGTTTATTCAGTCCTGCTCTGACCTGTCAAGTTTCTCTTAACTATGTGTGATGTTTTACACCAGTCCCAGTTGTCCTTCAAATCCTGAGGTTTGTAGTGTAATCAGTAACATTTTTCACCAGAACTGAAAGTCCCACAATACAAAGGAAAAAAACAGGACTGGAGCAGCACATTATGCATGGACTCTCAAAACATAAAAGATATGTCTTGGCCAATGCAGGTCCCATTGCTCCATGATGCAAGTGTGCTTGTCTTTGCGCTAGGCAACCACAAGTGTTATGTAATGTAAAGTAATGTGGCATGGCAGAGGTTCAACTTGCCACCTGAAAGGGGATCCAGTTGGTAAGTTTATGTATGCCCTCCAAGTAGGATCACTTGAAGAGCCAGGTGTACTGTCCCTAGCACAAATCTATATTGCATGCAGCAGTCCTGATGTGCTGGGTGAGGTTTGTACTGGTGTTGCCTGCCAGGTAAGGTACCATCCTAACTCCTGTCTTGCTCATATGGATAATGGAGGTGGGGGTGAGAGTAGGTAATGCAGAGCAGAGGGCCATGATTTTTTGGTAGAAGCACATATGGTGTGTGAGCTAGCAGAGTCCCTGATAGCGTAGTATATTGTAGGTGTGGCTGGGCATCTTGAACTGCTAGTCTGTCTGACTGGTGAGGCATCATATTTTGATGAGGTGAGGTGTGATGTGTGTGGCACAAGGTATGTTGAGTAATAGTCTGGCACTGGTGTGTTGGCTAGTTTGCCTTTTGTGTAGCAGCTGTGCAGACATGCTGTGGTAGAGGGTATTGGTGTACTACAGTTTACAAGTGATGAGAGCCTGGGTGAAAGTCTCACAAGTGGCAGGAGGGATTCATATAAACAAATGTCTGACCATGGTAATAGCCTAAAACGAGGTGAAGTTGATACTCGGATTATGAAGTCACATGGGAAGGTAGGTGTCCCGGATGAAAGACTGGTTTCTGGGATGGTTGGAGTTTGAGGGGTTTCAGTCTAGTCAGGTGGGCAACCAAGGTGAGTTCATTTTGCAGAAGGTCAGCACCACCATTTTGTGACGTTCAGTATGAGCTGAGCCATTGCTCTCACATAATGTCAGCTATGATGGTCAATTGCACAATGTTGGATTTATTGTACGATCTGGGTGTCATCAGTGTAAGAGATGATGTAGAGTACCTGAGTCTGCATTATGAGTGACCGAGGAGTCATAAACAAGATCAAGAGAGTGGGGATGAGTGAAGAGATTTGTCAGACTCTGCAGATGAGCACCTTGGGTTCTGAGGAAATAGAGTGGGCTTCAGCTGTATATATTTCCAAGTATGACCGTGGCTATTCCCTTCAGAAATGGTTCTCAGTGTCTAGTGCTGTAGAGTCTGAAGATGGCTATGTGAGTGCTAGGAATCTATAGGAGTACCTTGGCAAATTACCTGGCAAATTTAGATTATGACATATACATCGCTACTTCCTTTCCTGCAGTGGTATAATGCTGCTTGCTCTGTAAAGTTGTATGGATGTGTGTCAAATACGACCCTCAAGGCACAAAGTTGTACAAATAACATGCAAGACACTACAACAAGGCACAATGGTGTGTTGTACTGTGAGAAAGGCTGAGTGCAGGGTTGTGAGAGAGTTAACATTGTATAACTTAACTCAGTTAGTGCTGGGGTGTGAATCGATGGCTAGAGAAAATGCAGGCACCATTGCAACATTGACCAATGGTCTTAGCAGTGGTGTTAAGAAGCAAATGCTTAATCAGTGTAAACAGAAAGCAGAAATGTATCACAATATTTTAAATGTGGCCTGTTTCTACACCCAATCTTTCAGGCAGCGTAGCCCAGCCCAGCCCAGCTGCATTACATTGTGTGGAGTGACACAAATAGGCCCCAAGTCAATATTGAGGTTGTCTGAACAATGTACAGGTATAGCAATGTGAAAAGCAATAATGCTGTAACATGGTCCTATTTACTTGTAGAAACAGCTGTTCCATAGATCCCTAAGTAATAGAAAGTGATTGTAAAAACAATCTGAATATTACAATAATCACTTATATCAAATTCTTTCATGGCTTATTTGTAACATATTTCTATCTCTTACGAAAGGGACCAACAACACACCCTGTAGTTGAGCCTGTCTATGATGCCCAACCCATTGGTGATACCGTTCTACCCCCACATGGATGAAGACATCTTCCAACAACTACTGGACTCTTTTGAAAATTATCCTATCACCTTGGCAAAGGAAGGTGATGTTGCAGGGTCTCCAGATGAACTGTCCCCCACTGGACATGGCCCAATTATCTGTTTCGTCACGGCTGAGGACTCCAAGGACTGTCAAGTTGTCTTTTATTGGTGAATGGTAGATTTCCAGCAGCAATTGGCTGAGGAGGTGTGTTGGGTGTGGAGACCATAGAAGGCACTCTTGAAGGAGTCTGTTGGTGTCTTCAACCAAGTAAGGATTTGACCAAGGCCAGCACAGATACCTACTCTTGGCTCCAGCTCCTAGCTGACATTAATGGTGCCATGAGGCAGAGGGGACAACAATAGAAATTTACATCTGACACCAGTGAAGTTGCCAGACAGCTGGGGGCCATACATAATACCATTCAGACCTAGGAGTGCAAGATTGTTGCAAGATTGACTTCTTCATTGCATCAACGGTGCCCTCAATAGCAATATTACTACTTTATTGGCAAACCAGCAGAGTCTTGCAAGTGATTATCATGCTGCTTATTGGAACCCACAAACGCTTGTGGAAAAAGAGGAGCCACACTTCTCTCTCTGAGGTGTGTGTGCCTCAGCTGCCTCCACTCAAACACTACCAATTGCAAGAGAGGCAGAACATTTATCAGAGGAGGAAGATGTTGACTTCACCAGTTTATGTCAAGGAACTGCCAGATGAACATTTGTGAGTGCCACCTAGCCAGTTTTTTATTGGTCCCGTGTCAAACATCATGCTGTTGTGTAGCCATTTTAGATATAGTTTTATACCACATTATGTTAGCAAACTAGGCCTCCCGTTGTACACTTTATCCTAGATATATTGTATTCAGCTTTGTTTTATTATTTTAACATTAGCCACATTTGCGGTCTGGTTCTATTTTCTCTATCTAGCTGTTCTTTGCCTAGGTCAGCACTGCGTTCCTAAACAAGACATTTTCCTCACTCTGTGCTTTTCTGAAGGCTGTAGTAAGATAGGTTGCCGTCAAAAGTGGTACGCTTTGTCTCCAATGTTCACAGAAACATACACACTCTTTAGTGGGGATCCTTTCTTGGAACATCAGCTGTTTTATCATAAAAACACTACTTTGACCCATGTACGTTAGAGGGAGATTCCAGCCAGATGACCACGACTGTATGCTGATTGCTTATTGCTTCGCTACAGCAGCTTATGTAGACTACATGCCTCTTGCTCAGGTATTAGGGATGATGTCTTCCCAGGGAGAACCTGAAAGGCAGAATTAGAGCTTAACATGCTGTGCTCTAACCTAGCTTAGGTGGGAACTATCTATACAACCCTAGTGACAGTATGGTAGCATTATTCTTGTGTTTTACTCTCCTTGTCACAATTTTAATCTTATTGTGCTTCATCGCAATGCTTTATTATCTAAGATGCAGTTACATCAATAAAACCTTATTGAACTATACTCTGCCTCTGATTGTCCTTGCATATGTGAGACTAATGTAACTGAGAGAAACGGATGAGATCTGAGTGACCACGATTCCCCTGAGGGGTCATGTATGTCATGCGCCCAATTGCCTCAATCATCCCTGCTCTTGGGTGGAGATGAGGCATTGTTAGCTAGCCAGAACAAAACCGGATTAGGCTGTCAGGCGTCACATGGTGTGGGATCAGACTAGTCCCCGGCAGTACTGTACTGGTGATTCTGCCACCTGAATCCAGTAGTCTAATTAGGTTAATGAGAGCCTGTGCGACATGGCATCGCCAACGTTTGGTCAGGCACACATTTTTGGGTGATCCTGAGTATCTCTGTCTCACTACATGCAAAGACACCTCAGTACTATATACAGAGACATCCTTGGTATTGAGGATTTTTCAGCTAAGTAGGGAGTACCTAACTAAAGCTGCAGGTCGTTCAAGCATTCAAGCTTGAACCCTAAAAGGATAATCCCCATTTGGTGTGCTTATCTCCGAACAAGATTTACCATTTACTATGGCAAACCCGCAACGGGTAGTAATTGCAGTCAATATGCGACCCCCCCCCCTTATTTTGGCATATTTATTGGCACACGGCCTAACGACCCAGGGGGGTCTGGTTACATTTATTGCTAAAGCTCATGCAGCATACAGAACAGAAAGTTTCTATCCAGAAGTTTATGGGAACACAAATACATTTCACCACTATACACATGCAAACATACCTGCACAATATAGAGCTAATACATATTTAGAAATACCTCTATCTTATCAAGACCATATTAATTTCTTGATGGCACCCTACCACATACAATCCTACATGTTGGGTTAGGTCCTCTTAGTAATGATGGCCCTACTTGGCCTTTATTGGCACATATACACCGCACCCTGATGCAGCAACCTTGGTGGTAGCTGAGGTTTACCGCTTATATACTGAGCTTATGGCAATATATAAACTACAGTTTGTAATACAAACATTAAATACAAACCCAGCACTTGCTGCCCCGATGCAACCACATGCAGCAACACCAGGCATTAATTATGTGACTGTACATTCGATCATGACTAAGGTACCCGCCAAATGGGAAGAGATTCCATTTTGGTTAGCTCAAAATATAAATCCACTGGAAGCAGTATTTCCCCATACAAGCCCTCAGGATAAGCATAGAATATTAACTATGTGCTTATCATTTTGGATGGTTCCCACAGTAGATAACTGCTATAATTGGGGCACAGTATTTGCCATGCCCTAGACTTTAGAATACAACTTATGGCCAACTTTACCACTTTATCTTCCATTATACTAAGTAACCTTAAAGGGGAAGAAGTTGCACTAGCAGCGCGTATGCGGCTCCGGGGCGTTTCTGCGCAGGATCAAGTACGTGAGCTGCCAAAGATTATTGCGGAGTCATATTCTAGTATTAGTTGAGATAGTCTGGGGGCCAGACACATAAAACCACAATTTCAGGGTAAATCTAATAAAGATCCTACCAAGCAAGCACCTGAGGGTTCTAAAAAACGCTGGGATAAAAAACAACAAGCACCTAAAAAAGAAAGGGGAGAATCTCTGCATACGGAGACCCCACATGATAGACATAATCTCAGAAAAAGAGATAATATAAAACCGCTTGACAGATATCAATATACTTATACATGCCAATCTCGTTCCTTTCAGGACTCACTGGAAAAAAGCAGTGAAAGAGGTGAGCGGTCAGAGCAGAAAACTGAGTATGTGAAACCAAGACAGGAATCACAATGCTCAACAGAAGTTTCTGTTAAAAAAGAAGAGAAACTTCCTCAACAAAAACCCCAATTTAAAAAGAAATAAGTGGCAGCAGTTGTGATTCGTCAGGTCATTCAGAAAGAGGGCTCTATTGAAGAACAAGACCTGAGCACTAGCTCTGCTAGACAGCGCAGCAGAGGTCACAATAGTTTGCCGGAATCTTCAAAGCATCTGGAGGTGAAAGCAACTGATGAGTTCTTACAAGTTGAAACTGCGAACATGCGTGTCTCCACGCTTGACACGGTATACAAAGTAACAATACAGTAAGAAGGAGACATTGAAAACACAATTGATGCAATCTTTTAGGATCACGTTGTCAACATTTATGATATTTTACTGTCCGAAAAGGATAGGCGAGCTGAATTTGTCCGTACTTGTCCATATGGGGAAGAGGTTATCAAACCTTCTTTCTCACCTCTTGTTCCCGAAGAGCTTGTAGAATCATATGCCATTGATTGGGCATTGGCGCAGGCATCCACGTTATACCGCAACCATGTAGGGTGGGAAAAAGATTCCCCCTATCATGTAATTCCGATCAAAAATCAATCCCAACCTCCACCCCAATACCCAATAAAACATGATGCTAAAGCACCTGTGAGAGAAATACCCAACAACTAGAGTACCAGGGTGTTATCAATCCCAACAAATAATCCTTTATTCCCTGTAGCTAAACAGGACCATTTATATATAATAGTCGTAGACTACAGACACTCAAACAGTCCTACATGCACATATGCTATACAAAACTCTCATAGCACAGCATTTATGAACAACATAGTGCGCAAAAAATACAAAATAACATTGGATATTTCCAATGGTCTCTTCTGCCAAAATATAGCGACTGAGAGTAGAGACTTAACAAGTTTCAGTGCACTAGACTCCCAGAAAAAATTCTGTCATTTTCCAACACAAGTACAAGAATAGTCCAGGACTGTTTATGGCTTGTGTAACTTCCATATTGCATGACATTGACCCTGAGGCATTGCCCTGTGTAAATGATATGTACCTCACGGATGATGTATTACTGCAACATCTAAGATGGGCAGCACACATTGTTGTAGGATTTGCCGAATTATGCTATAAATTCAATTTTAAAAATAGCCTTCCTTAGTGTCTTGTTTCTGGGATATGAATTATCAAGTGAAGGAAAGACCCTAGAGCCACAATTCTTCGAAAAATACACAAGGTTACAACCTCCAAATACTATTAAAAAACTCCAATCTCTATTGGGTTTTCTAAATGTTGGCAAAATATACATTCCAGGTTATGTATCACGCATCAAACTTTCTTATGACTTATTACATCCTGACTTTTCCAGTAAATTGTGGATAGTCAAACACACATGCGTCCTCAGAGCATTGCAACAAGACATGCCTGCAGCACAACACTTGCACACAAGGGACAATAAAAAACATCTGGTCATCAGAGTAATTGCTGGTGCCATTGGTTTAATCAATGTAACATTCAGTGAGGGTGAGACAGTCCTGATTGCATACAAATCACATTTTTACTCAACAGCAGAACAACGCTTTGCTCCCACTGAGAAAATTCTCACTACTGTTCAGATGGCTGCCATTAAAGAAAGACCACTAGCCCGGGGAAACGCGTTATTGTCGTAAGTCCAATTCCAGCCCTTAAGGCTGTTATCAAAGCCACTGTTCCAAATGCTAAAGCATTGCATCCACGTTGGATCCAATGGGCAACGTCGCTGACAGCCACTGATGTTGACTATATTTTTGACCCAAAGTTACAAACTCAAGAATTTTTACAATATGAACTAGAGTCCCCTGTTCCGGCAAATACATTATCTATTGATCAGTATCAAAGAGTCATGTACACCGATGGCTCAGCACAGCCTGCTATAGGCACAAAACATCAATACTCCACTGTTTGGGCAGTTGTAAGCGGCTACATGGAGAATAGTAAATTCAATCCACAACATACCTTTACGAAAACCCTAGGGGATTGCACTGCACAACTAGCAGAGCTAAAGGCTCTGGTGATGGCACTGGAACATACGGATCCTGACCAGCTAACACTGATTGTAGGTGATTCGTACTATTGTGTCCAGTGCTTTAATGAATACCTGCATTACTGGCGCCAGAATGGGTTCTGAGATTTCAAAGGTAACACCATCAAACACAGACTTCTGTGGGGGAAAGTAGCGTATCTGAAGGAAACGCTACCAAATGTCCATGTTGTACATACACTTGGACACCAGCGTGTTGGAATACATGTTGCTGGGAATACACTAGCTGATGAAGCAGCCAAATCAGCAGTAGCTACAGCTTCTGTTGCTGCAGTAACTTGTTCTAGGACTAAACTGGATGATGACGTATGGCTAAAGGCATACCCTTGCCAAAAGCATTTCCTGCTAAATATTACTACCTTTGGCAGACTGGTTTTCTGCCATAGGTACAATACCAGGTGTGGGTAATCACGAGATTCCAAACAAAGATCGAAGACCAGAGTTGATCAAAGCAGCTCATGAGGGAGTTGTTTCTACCCATGCTGGTGTGGCGGCTACAATATCATTGTAGCAAGCTCGTTATTGGTGGCCAGGTCTATACAAACAGACCAAGCAGTATGTCCTTTGTTGTGATATCTGCCAACAAATTAAGGGGACCACCGTCAAAAGCCCACCGCAGACAGCCCTCCTAATTTCAAACAAATCATTAAAATGTGTGTACTTGGACAATTGTGGTCCCCTGACACCTGACAGTGCATACAAATACATCTTAGTCACTGTTGACTCCTGCTCCAGATTTCAATGGGTGTGGCCAAACGCTCGGCTGACGCTCTGACTGTTATAGAAGATTTGCAAGTCTTTATCAGCACATATGCAGTTGGGCTTTTCACTGAGACCAGGGCCCTGCTTTAGCCTCAGAGACATTCAGGGATGCCATGGCTTCGTTGGGGGTCCAACTCCATTACTCATCTCCATTTTATCCCGAGGGAAATAGTGTTGTGGAGTGACAAAACTGAGATTGAAAGCAGTCCTTAACAGTCAGAGTACTTGGTACTGGTCGTAGTTGGCTTAATCACCTGTATGGAGTCTAGAGAGCACTTAATAAGCTGCCTAGAAGGTCCCTGGGGGGGTCATACTTCATACGTTCTATGTTTGGAACTCAAATGTATGTTCCAGATCTTGGTGTTCCTGGTGTGGAGGTGGCAGAAACACCCTTTGACATAAATGAACATGTCACTGTATTGCAGCAATTACAACAGTTCTGTGATGACAACGGTTCTCCCAGTGCTGCCTCCTTAGGTATTAAAGATGTACCAAGAACATCTACCTGCTGGATTTCAAAGGTTGGGGATCTAGTATATGAAAAGGGTGCTGTGAAAAAGTAGTTTGGTCCTTCCTATCGTGTACTGGTTCCGGTCCTGGGAATACACAGTACCAGAGCTGTTATTCTACCACTGCTGCCTGGTTCTAAAGAAAATCGCTTTGTCTGCATCGACAATGTAAAGTTACACCATGTGGTCGATCTTGCACGGCAGACCAAGAGGAACAATCAGTAGTATCCGAATCCCTTTCACTACTGGTCAAGATGTCCCTGTACAAGTTTTAAACAGCAAAGCTGACACCTTTCTGAGCTTGGGGAGGGTGGAAAATGACCTTTCATTGTTTCCACTAGCATCTTTTTCAACAAACAACACAGAAAATGTTGAACGGTCATTCTCAAATTCTACACAAATGGATGGCATTGTCTATTACAAACCACAGTGGAAGACTATTGTTAGTTCTCTTCCTCAAAATACGGCTCCAGTTTTTGCAAGAACTGCTTCTGGATACTTTGCAGACATAACTGACACCTTTTCGGACTCATCTGCCTATTCTGCATCTGGACTGTCAAAAACACATAAGCTGATAATTTGGCTTAAAACAAATTACTTTTTTTCCATGGAACTTTCTGTGGGTTTCCTTGACTATATTAGCTTTCCTCTTTTGGAGTGCTTTGTTATTACTTTCTTTCTACTAATACATGGTCATTACCTTGCTGAACGACCAACAGTTAAACTGGTGGATAAGGTTCTAAAACCCAATTTTCTTCTCGCAAAGTCCACAAAGACTTGTCTTTTGTGAACATTTCTGCTATACCAATTCCTGATGGGATTGTTTGAGATAAAGTCACATTTCATATATACGGCCCGACTGATGTCATTCAAATACCATATGTGTTCAAACGTTCTATGAATAATGTAATAATACCCAAACTTATACATCTATGCGTTTTATGACCCACACATAGAAATCCGCCACTATCCAGACACACACACAAGTCCGCCAGCCCAAAGGTCAGTGATAAACTGGCAGTACTAAAACCCACACCGTTACGCCAACAGAACAAGGCCCACAGCATTATGACCCACGAATCACCGCGGCGGACATTCAACCTCAGTGAACCATTGGTGGTACATACTGCCGTGCTCAAAATACATACATACATACAAAACACCATCACATTGGACAATTCAAACTACACATACCTGGCACACATACACACACCACACCCACATACCCACACCACTACAAAACACTCACCCACATTAACCACAAACCTTTACGACGACAAGCAATTTCCATCAGAGAGAGAGAGACACACCTAGAGCACCCACAGAATCAGAGCCACAGAACACCATCACCAGACACCATCCACGCACCTCACAGCACACACCCCAACACATCACCCCATACACCCTCACACACACCACTCACACTACACCGATGGCACCACAAAGATACCTCAGGTTCTCAGAGGAGGAGCTAAGGGTCATGGTGGAGGAAATCATCTGGGTAGAGCCACAGCTATTCGGATCACAGGTGCAGCAGACGTCCATTGCTAGGAAGATGGAGTTATGGCAGAGAGTCGTGGACAGGGTCAACGCTGTGGGACAGCACCCAAGACCAAGGGATAACATCAGGAAGAGATGGAACGAGCTACGGGGGAAGGTGTGTTCCGTGGTAGCAAGACACCAGATTGGTGTACAAAGGACTGGTGGTGGACTCCCACCACTACCCCCACAACTAACAACATGGGAGGAGCAAGTCTTGGCAATACTGCATCCTGGAGGACTGGACTCTGGTAAGGCAAATCTTTACCACCTTATCCCCCCACCCACCTGCATGCCATCACATACTCCCACCCTTACCCTCACACCCATAACCCCAACAACCCACAGATACCCTTCTAACACAACCCACACATCCCATAACCAAGCCATGCATGTAACACCAATGCATGGATACCCATCACCCAAGTATATCCACTACAGAGACTTACTCAGGCCCCAAAATCACCAATCACACAAGGACCAGGCCAATAATGCAAGCACTGGAATAGAGGGTCAACCACCCATTGCACACGATGGCACACACAGATACAATAATTATGCATTTACACCCCAACAGGACCCCTACCCAACGTCACCGGACAGGAGGTGCCAGACATATCCAGTCCCCCCCCAGAAGAGGCCCACAGTGATGACAGCAGCTCTGCACGCCTGATCAAGATGACCAGACCAGCCCATCTATGACCTCGGGACAGTCGGTTCCCCTGACACTGTCACAAGCCAACACAGAGCCTCCTCCCTCAGGAAACACCAGCACAGAACCCACCCAGCGGGCCCATCCCTCTGTCCCAGGACACGTCAATCAGCAGTGTGTCCACCACTACAGGGAACCCAGGAAAACCCACCAACCCAAGAAAATCAGGGACCTGGGGGCAGTGGGCACACTGTTCAGGGGACAGAGGCACAGGATAACAGGGAAACTGGGAGGACTGATGTGCGACAGGGACAGGGAACCCACTCTCCACGAGGCACTCTACAACATCATGGGAGCTTACCATCATTCCCAGGAGACAATGGCAACAGTACTGGCCAAGTTTCAGGAGACCCAGGAACACTACCTTGGGATCAGGGAGAAATTGAAGTCCATTAACAACATCCTGGTCACCATTGCAGGGGTGCTGGCAGACCTTGTCAACACCAGGAGGGACACAGTGGCACAACAAGGGGCCTCTGACACTAGCCTGGATGATGAACAGCCCTCCACCTCTGCTGGCGCTAGTGGACAGGAGGCACCACCACAGGAACAACAGGACACCAGCACCCCACCCACTGCAGATGGAGAACCACCCAGCAAACGGTCCCTGAGATCCAGGAACAAAACAGAAAACATTGCAAAGACCCCGCACAATGATGTTGGGGATATGTCCCAGGGCATAGAAGTCATCTTTCACTGGGGGCAAATCCTCCACCTGAGGGAAAACGATGTAGCTGCGCATGTGTTTCAGCAGGGCAGACAACACTCTGGACAACACGTTAGAGAACATTGACTGGGACATCCCTGATGCCATGGCCACTGTTGTTTGAAAATACCCACTGCCAGGAAATTGAGTACAGACAGGACCTGCACTAGAGGGGGGATTCCTGTGGGATGGCGGATAGCTGACATAAGGTCCGTCTCCAACTGGGCACACAGTTCCTGGATTGTTGCACGATCAAGTCTGTATGTGACTAGGATGTGTCTCTCTTCCATTGTCGACAGGTCCACCAGTGGTCTGTACACCAGAGGATGCCGCCATCTCATCACCTGCTCCAGCGGACGTGCCCTATGGAGGAGAACAGTGAGCAGAGAGTCATCCAACACTGAGGTATCACAATGTCTTATTTTCAGAAGCGTTATTAATCCGCATTGTGCTGGTATCTGTCTATATTCCCGGCCTAGATAGGTGTGACGCAGTTGACATCCATCCCATGTGGCCTCCTGAAATGGAGGCTGCCTGACCGGTAAGGTGGGACAAGTGGACATGCGGTAAATGCGCTGACGTTGTACACCGTCACGGTGGGCGGTTGAAGACAGCGGCGCAATTCTACATTGGTGATACCTCAGTGTAGGATGACTCTCTGCTCGCTGTTCTCCTTCATTCTGCATTGGTTAACATTGGGCCCTATGGGTGCCAGGAGCCAATGACGATGTACGCCGGTGGTGACGGTACGCACCGCCATGGACCTGACCACCATTTTCTGTCTGTTCACTCACTTGATACCTGACCTTCAACAGGAGAGAACCTACACTGCAAGTGCTGCTGTGACCTGAGTCTGGAAGCGATGATGGCTCATGTGTCTGGGGAAAGGGCCCCTGCCTTCACTTAGGAGGAGTTGGAAAAACTAGTGGATGGAGTCCTCCCCCAGTACACACAACTGTACGGTCCTCCAGACAAACAGGTGAGTACCCTGTGAGCATGGGCAATGGCTGTTTTGAGTGGTGCGGATGCAAAATACATGGGGGGGCTCAGGCATGCATGTGCGGAGGGGGAGTGTATTTGCGTCAGGGCAAGGGTGGGAACTGGAGGGCAATGAGTATCACGGTCCGGACGGGGAAGTAATTTCCTTTCCCCCTGTACCATCTCTCTAGGTCAGCACCCACCAGAAGAAGGGTATTTGGCGTGCCATCGCCAAGGACGTCCGGACCCTGGGGGTCTACCACAGACGGAGCCACTGCTATAAAAGAGCAAGAAGACGGCGGAGGCCCAGCGGGGGATGGCCTCCCAATGTGGGAGGGGTGCCCTTTGCACCATGACCTCACTGATGTTCCGGATCCTGGCAGTGGCCTATCCGGAGTTGGATGGGCGCTTGAGGGCATCACAGCAGCCACAAGGGGGTGAGTACACTCTCATTCAGCTGACTCTGCGCGCATAATGAGGTGTCTGGTTGGGGGAGGTGGGCAGTGGGTCCTCCTAGGCCAAGGCGAAGTTGGTAGGCAAGGTCCCTTGTGAGGCAGGCTATGTGGCACCCCAACCCCACCAGTGGTAAGAGCCATCTACACCTAGTCAGGCTCCTGTGACTTCGAGGTGTCCAGCAATTGGTCTTAGGCCTCGTACCCCCTGGGCATCTGAAATTTCTAGGAACTGTTAGTGCATGACGTAATGGCGAGGGCTGCTCCCTGTGTGTTGTGTCCACCAACGGTAGTGGTGTTGCATGCACTGAACATGTTTTTCTTCTGTCTCCAACCCCATTTTGTGGTCTCCCTGTTCTTGTGTGCAATAGCATCATCAGGCGGAGGAGCATTGGCACCGGAACAGGAGGGAGCTGCAACCCACTTGGCCCTGGAGGGCGAAACAACAGAGTCTGAAGCCACCACTGGGATGGAGGGCGAGGGGAGCTCCACGGAGGGGACAGGAGCAGACAGCAGTGACAGTGACTCCTCCTCTGATGGGAGCTCCCTTGCGGTGGCAGGCACCTCTGTGCCCACCACATCACCAGGTACAGCCACCCCCACCCACCAGCACCACCCTCCCAGCAGCCCCTCAGTGTGTGTTCCGTGCCCGCTCACCCAGGAGGGTAGGCATGTCCTTCGCCTCGGCCCTGCCCCAGTCAGCCCTGCTGCCCTCAGTGAGGAGGCTATTGACCTCCTGAGATCCCTCACTGTTGGGCAATCTACCATTGTGAATGCTATCCAGGGTGTTGAGAGGCATTTACAACAAACAAATGCATACCTGGAGGGCATTCATTCTGGGCAGGCGGCCCAACAGAGAGCATTTCAGGCTCTGGCCTCAGCACTGATGGCAGCCATTGTCCCTGTGTCCAGCCTCTCCCTTCTAACTTCCTCCACCCAGACCCAATCCCCTGTACCTCAGTCTATCCCAAGCACACCATCAGACCAATATGCACACTCATCAACACACAAGAGTGACTCAGACAAACATAAGCACCACACATCCCACAGGCACTCACACAAGCACCATCCCCATGCAGACACAGCAACATCCACTGCCTCCACTGTGTCCCCCTCCTCCACGTCCTCCTCCTCCCTCCCTGTCTCGTCTCCACTCACACCTGTATGCAATACATCCTCAGCCACTACCTCCAACACCAGCACGCCCATCACCACATCCCACTCACGTGCACTCACCACCCCCACGACCATTCACACATCCCCAGTGTCCTCTCCCAGTGTGTCAGTGAGCCCTCATCCCAAAGTACACAAATGCAGGCACAGACCCACCCAACAGCCATCCACCTCACAACAACCTCTGGCCCATGCACCTTCACCCAAATTCAGCAGACGTACACCTCCTACAACCACTACCTCTGCTCCAAAACACCCTCCATCTTCCCGTCCCAGTGTGTCTAAAAAACTCTTCCTGGCTAACATTGAACTCTTCCCTACACCTCCCCCCTTCCTTCCCCTAGGGCCAGGCTTCCAGGTCCCAGCCCAGCACCTCAGCCACCAAATCCCCAGCCACAGTGGTGCCATCAAATGCGGGGTCATCGAGTGCGCCACACATCAGGGCTGCCAGTGTTCCACGTAGTGAGGGCAAGGACATTCCGCCACCTGCCAAGATGAAAAAGGTGCACACATCCCGGAAGGAGAAGCCGAAAGTACCTGCCCCCAAGGGCTCACCAAAAACCAAAGGGGATAGTGGCAAGACAACGGCGGCACCATCAAAGCTGGGAAAGGGCCAAAAGCTGAAGAGCAGGTCAGGAGACGGCATGGTGGCACGGACTGAGGGACCAGTGTCACACTTTCTGTCCTTGACCATGCTAACCTGTACGGCGGCGAACACCGCTAGCTGCCCCGTCACCAAAACCGCAACCTGCATCGCCACCTGCACTTCACGTCTACAGCCTCAGTGACAGTCCCCAGCCTTTTCCCCAGTGGGCAGCTATCCGAGGCTGCAGGACACGTCCTGCTGTGTCCCTCTGCAGGTGCTGACCCATGCACCGCCGCCAGCACCGCCGCAACAGACACCGCTGAAAGCACTGCAGCGCCAGACAGCGCCACAAGCACCACCACCTGCACCATCCCGGGCACATCTACAGCCTCAGAGACAGTCCCCAACCTCTTCCCCAGTGGGCAGCCGTCCGAGGCTGCAGGAAACGTCCTGCTGTGTCCCTCTGCAGGTGCTAACCTATGCACCGCCGCAAGCAGCGCCGCAACAGACACTGCCGCAAGCACCGCCACCGGCCCTGTGGCGTCCTGAGACACTGGCACCACCGCTGACATGGCTACCATCCCCAGTGGTCAGTCATCTGAGGCTGGAGGAGAGTTCCTAGACCCTGGTCAGCTTCCATGATGCATTTCTTCCATCACTGTTTGCACCTGCAGGTGGAAGGTGCAGCCGCAGCAGTGTGGGGTATGTCGCTGCCTCCATGGCGTATCATGCTACCTGAACCTCGCAAATCTCGTGGCACGCAAACCCAGGTGAGGGAATTGTACCAGCCACACTGCACGTGGAGCACTCTGGGCACCATGCCCCCTCAAGAACCAGTGGAGAGATACATCTACTACCTTAGTCATTGGCAGGATGAAGCACTCTGGGCACCAGGCCCCCTCCGGAACCAGTGGAGAGATACATCCACTACCTCAGTCCTTGGCAGGATGAAGCACTCTGGGCACCAGGCCCCCTTTAGAACCAGTGGAGACTGTTATCCACTTGAGAGACTGTGGCCTTGCACTCCCCAGGATAAAGCAGTGGCAACCCAACCACTGGAGAGACTTGAGAGACTGTGGCCTTGCACTCCCCAGGATAAAGCAGTGGGGGTTAACCCACCCACTGGAGAGACTTGAGAGACTGTGGCTTTGCATTCCCCAGGATAAAGCAGTAAACAAACCACCCACTGGAGAGACTTGAGAGACTGTGGCTTTGCACTCCCCAGGATACATCAATGGGCATGGAGCCCCCTCATGCAACAGTGGGGTTGTGCGTTCATCAGGCTGAGGTGACCCCCTCCCCCTCCCCCTGAGGTGCCTGTATATTTTCGATCTGATGCCCCTGCATTGTTCTCTCTGTTTCCAGTCAGGTATCATGTGTGGGCCTCCCCCATGCATTTTCGGCCCAGTGGTCCACAGACAATGATTGGAACACTATCCGGACTTGTGTAGTTGGTGTACATATTTGTATATACTGAATTTTGACTTTTGACTAATGGACTTTTCATGATTACAATGGTTACAATCATTTCCTTTTGTCCTTGTGTTCTTCCAGGGGGTGGGGGGTGTATATGTAATGTTTCTGGATGTATTTGTGTGTATGTTGTTGTGTGTGAGGGTGGGGTTGTTGCGTGTTGGTGTTGCGTGTGTGTGTCACTCTCTTTCCTCCCCCCTCCCCTGTGTTGTAGGTGCAGTACTCACTGTGGTTGCCGCCGCCGCCGTTCATACTCCAGTTAGAAGAGGAGGTAAACCAACATGGTCAGTACGTGTAGTTCGGGCTCCATGGCGTCCTGGTTCTTCGTTGGGTGTCGAGAGGTGAGTGTTTTCCCTTCTGTGTACTGTTTCCGCCGTGCTTTTGATGTAGTTGGTTCCGCCCCAGAGAAGGTGGCGGATGGGCCTATTGTAATAGGGTTGGCAGTACTTTGTCTTTCACCTGTCTGTTGGCAGTGACTGTCACGCTGTTTGTTTCTACCTCAGTGGCGGTCCGAGTGTTAAAGTGGCTGTCTATGTTGGAGGTTTCCGCCACGGTTGTAATCCCATTTTTTTTTCCACCGGCCTGTTTGCGGTATTACCGCTGCTTTAACACCGACTGACAGGGTTTTAATTAGGCCCTGATTCTCACCTAAATAAACACCCTTGGAACTAATACAAGTATGGAGTCTGTCAATTGATTGAAATATATATTAGTTTAAAAAGCTGTAAACATTGCAATTCAAATGTACAGTCATATATACATAGGTATGACCTGTAGTGGGCAGCAGTAAACACACCAGGAGCCAGAGTGGGGCATAGATATCTGACAATAGAGATGCCAAAGGGTACAGTAAGTGGCCATAGAAATTGGAAAAGCAACCTCTGTGCCCACCCCAACTTCAGGTACAGCCATCACCCCCGTACCAGTACCGCCCTCCCAGCAGCCCCTCAGCGAGTTTCTCGTGCCTGCTCACCCAGGAGGGTGGGCATCTCCTTCGCCGCAGCCACCTCAGGCCCTGCCCCAGTCAGCCCTGCTGCCCTCAGTGAGGAGGCTATTGACCTCCTGAGATCCCTCTCTGTTGGGCAGTCAACCATACTGAATGCCATCCAGGGTCTAGCAGGGCATTTGCAATAAACAAATGCATTCCTGGAGGGCATTCACTCTGGCGTGGCGGTCCAACAGAGATCATTCCAGGCTCTTGCCAACTCACTGATGGCAGCCATTATCCCTTTCTCTAGCCTCCCACCTCCAACTCCCTCTATCAAGTCCCATTCCAATCAGCCCCAGCGTATCCCAAGCACACCTTCAGACCTGCATGCACCCAAATCAACACACAGAAGTGGCTCAGGCAAACACAAGCACCACACTTCATCCAACAGGCATTCACACAAGCACCATCCAGATGCAGACACATCAACATCCACAGCCGCCACTGTGTCCCCCTCCTCCTCGTCATTCCCCACCTTCCCAGTAGCATCTCCACTCTCACCTGCATGCACTACACCCTCATCCACTACCTTCATCACCATCATGCCTATCACTACACACCCCTCACTGGAAATCACCACCCCCACATCCATGCACACGTCCCCTGTGTCATCTCCCACTGTGTCTGTGTCTCCTCCTCCCAAGGTACACAAACGCAAGCACTCAGACACCCAACTGCCATCCACCTCATGACAGCATCCAGCCCATGCACCTGCACCCAAACACAGCAGACAGACACCTCCTACTCTCAAACCTTCACCCTCTTCCAACCCCAGTGTCCCTAAAAGGCTTTTCCTCTGCACCCTTGACCTATTCCCTGCCCCTCCTCCCGTCCTTCACTTCAGGCCAGGGTGAGCAGAACCTAGGCCAGTACCTCAGCCACCCAGTCCACGGCCACTGTAGTTTCTGCAGCTACTGCATGTGTGAGAGGTTTCAAGGAGGCACCAGTCAGCACTGCCACTGTGCCTGCACCACCTGCCAAGGGCAAAAGGGGCCGCCTGCTAGCAAGGGCAGGAAGGGAACACCAGCCAGCAAGAGGAAGGAGGCACCATCAGCCAGCAAGGGGAAGGAGGTGCCACCAGCCAGCAAGGGCAAGGAGGCACCACCAGTTGCCAAGGGCAGGAAGGGAACAACAGCTGGCAAGGCCAATGTAAAAGGAACAGATGCCGAAGGCAGGAAGGATCTGGTGCCTGGGCTGGAGCAGCATCTGGGCAAACAACACCAGCCATGGCACTTCAGCCGTCCGAGGCTGCAGGGGGAGAGCTGGAGCCTCCCCCCACCACTGACAGCACCAGCACTACTGCCAGCAGCAGCAGCCCCAGTGGGCAGCCACCCGAGGCTGCAGAGCAAAGGCTGGAGCCTCCCCCCATACTGATAGCACCGCCACCTGCACTGGCGCCAGCACCGCCACCTGCACCACCACCTGCACCACTGCCAGCACCACTACTGCTAGTAGCAGCAGACTGTTTGTGTGTATGGTGTTGGGGTTGGGGGTGGGGGTGGGAGGGTTGTGTGTGTGCCACTCTCTTTCCGCCCCACCCCTTGTGTGCTAGGTGAGGTACTCACCGTGGTCGTCTTTGCCACCCTTCATATTCCTGGTGTAGGAGGAGGTAAACCAGCATTGGAAATACATGCAACTCGGGCTTCATTGTGTCGTGGTTCTTCCCTGAGTGTCAAGAGGTGAGTCGTTTGCCTTCTGTGTACTGTTTCTGCCATGCTTTTGATGGTGTTGGTACCGCCCCGAAAATCACCGACTGCCAGGGTTGTAATGAGGACCTATATTTTTAAATGAAACTGTACAATAGACAAGTTGTATAGGCTTAGCAAAAATTAAGGATTTGAATGCGCCCAGTATTCCTGCCCCTGCAAAATTTTACAAATGGCAAAAATGTATCAATGCAACAGAAGATCAGCTCAATCAATGAACCTAAATGGCACCTTTAATGCTTCACTTTCACATCCTAGTGGATGGTTATTATGGCCAATAGATACCAATGGGTGTCATAAACATTTTGTAAACTGCACGGGGTTTTAGAACAAGTAGGCCTGACCCTCGCTATGTGTCATCTGAACACATGTATAATGACAACATACAGTGTAGGGAAACTATGCCAGCGATGGTTGAAGAGTTCCTCACTATACGCTCTTAAGGAACACCTCAGTCTCCTGTCTAATAGTACTGATTTAAAGGATTTCCTGTTAGGCCCCAGAAAACAACGCAGAAAGCACTTCGTATATAGTTTATAATGAAATTTAGAAGCTTTCTCAACAAGAAGGTGCTGCCGAGGTTAAGGCAAATAGACCAGGAAAATTTACAGAAAGCATTAGCTGTTGTAGATAATGGGATTAATACCCTGTCCGACCGAATATACACCCTTATCAACATTGTTTCCTCTGCAATAGACATAGTACAGAGCGACATGTCTTCTTTACACCATGGACAGAGTCAACTCAGATCCATTATGCAGTAAGTTTGGACACTACAAACACTGAAAGCAGGTCACGTTCCCTGGTAACACGCTAGCACGAGGAACATATTTTCAACATTTAATTTAATGCAACATTAACAACTAATGGCTAAAAAAGAAGCAACTTATGTCATGTAAAATATTGAGAAATTAGAAAAGCTGTGTTACACTGTTGCTGAAATACCATCTGCTGAATGGATAATACATGGGGTCATCAGTTTGCCTATTTCCACTCTTCAATTCACATCCTGCTTAAAACACATTCCAATGGGCAGATATGAAGGGTTAGGAGATAGTTACATACACGAGGTATGGAACCTACCCTTCTCATACAAATGTCTCAGCGGCATGAAAGAAGCCTTTCTTAGCGGTACTCAATGTAAGACTTCTGCCAGTCATTCGATGGTTTGTAAACAACTGTCCTTGCACGGGGCCATCAAATTTTACCCAATGACTATTTTTGTTGCTCGAATTTGGAATTTACTACTCACATAAATGAATGAAAGGATCTGTTATTCTGGCTTTAACATTAATCTTTTCATTTGTTAAACCATGATGAATTTTGTTTGTTTCTGTAAGGTCTACCCATGACATGTTGTCTGTATAATATCTCAAAGCACTTGCTTGCAGTACAAGAAGTTTGAGTTAAAGTCAATTGCATATGCTATCTGTGTCTTTGCATCTACACCAAGTACACTCATTGCTATGGTAGTAGGAACAATGTTGACCTTATCAATGTCATATCAGGACGTATAAACCAGATGCATTTTTTGGATCACACAAAGTGAGAACATTCTGACAATGTACACAGATTTGCCACCCATAAATGGGATGTGTGAGGCACAAAAAACTGCAAAAATGTCAGCATCGATATCTCAATGAAGAGATTACGGCATCATTTCCAAATGTGACTAAATCACTGCTCATACAATGTACATACTCAAATACAAAATACCTCTGGATGGATGTTTCAATAGTAGGCAGATAGGCATGCCTGTAGACCTTATACTCTATACATAGTCCAGTACTTTAAACAAATGACAGTAAACAAGGCATGCAAGTGCACATTGCTTCCACCAAGTATACTGATAAGTGTTCAGTAACTCAACACCGGTCAAAATAGACTACTTATGCTAGTCTACCACAGAGAGGCCTAACAGGTGTTGAGTGTCAGTGCATTCACATACAAGTTTAGCTTAGGTAGAAGACCAGTAAAGCTGTATAAATGCTATACCTCCCTATGGGGGATGGGGTTGTAAATGGGAGACATACGTTAAAACATTGTTGTTGTTGGATCCTCCTAAGTGAGATGCATGATGTGGCACACTAAGCAAAAATATGTTGATATAATGATGGACGTTGTTCAGGCAGGTGTCTCCTCCTGCACATCTAAAATACACACAACAATTGTGCAGGGAGGTATACTGTAAGCGCCTTGCAGCTGTTTATGTCACAGTGCAGGCAGGGAACAGCATTCTGTGTAAAAAAGTCTAATCAAACACTTACATATCCACTCACCTTTTCAAAGGGAGGTTCAGTAGGTGAATACTTGTGTTGTACTGTGTGTCAGATCAATTTCTGAGTCACACTTATAGTGTTTCAAGTATGGAAATGGTTCCCTACAGAAATCAAGTTTGAGATCAAACTGCAGTTGTCCATAAGCCACTGTGAAAGCAACATATATCTACCAATACATCAGGTCAATTTGGTACATCATGTACGCAAATCTCATAACACAATGGTACCAACCCATCTAAAGTAAATTACAATGAACTAGAGAACAATGATAAAACCTTTAATGCAAAAGAACTATTACCTAATAAAATTACATAAGCCTATCTGTCCTAAACTAATCTTACATCTATCCTATACTAACTTAAATTATCTAAACTTAGCTTAAGCACAATACACACATGACAAGTTAAACATCAACCTGCACTCCGTACGGACAGTACAATACACTACCTAGGACCCCCTACCTACATCACAATAGAACATGCCCGCAACCTATGGGTTGTCATCGACAACAAAATAAGCATGAAGAACCAGGTCAAAGAGGTTTCCTCCACCTGCTTCTTCACCCTCCACCTCCTACGCAAGATCTTCAATTGGCTCCCCACCAACACCTGGTGCACCATCACTCAGGCCATCGTCACCAGCTGTCTGGACTATATAACGTTGAATTATAAACAAATATATTTTCTATATTCTTTGTTTTTACACACAAAACATCTACCCCCACTTAAATATTGATCAGCTAACGCTTCTCTACACTATACCTAGACCTATACCAAATCCTAACACAACACTAAATAACTATAACAAATGCTACAAAAAATAAAACAAGAAAAGTCTGTGCCAAGAAGGAGAGTGTCAAATTCGGAATGCTATCTCTTCCATGGCTTCCTGGATTGTGAACAATGCTGATAATCCAGCACGGCTGCCCTCCTTGTCTGTAGGTGTATAGTTGAGGATCCTGCTGTGGCCTGTGTGATAGCCTGTGGCACATTCAACACACTTGAGGGTCCTGCTTTGCACCCCAAGATCCTGGTTGTGCTGCTGGTGTCTTCTTGTGGTACCTGCTCCCACTCTTCCAGGTTCCACTGGCCTTTGCCTGTTGGGAAATGGCATCCTGCTATATGCCTTTGCTATTTTCTTGATGTACCTATATCTGCTTTGTCTGTCTCAAAGGTTCTAGCTTTCTCCGCTGTCATTATCTAGGGAGTAAAAGTAAACCCATATTACATAAAGTTTCAAATGTACATGATGTTTCCAAAAGTTGGTTGACATTGTCATGCTATTTTAAGTGCAAACCCACACATACACCAACTTTTGAGATAGATATGGACAATCCACAATCATTAAAAAGGCACTTCCTAGTACAACATGTGAAATTGACTCAAATGAGGTCAGTGTAGGTGTGCAATATGTAACGTTAAACAAAATGGTAACAAGCATATCACTAACAACGTGATTGTCAATAGGTAATTTTAGACATGTTCAGGTATGCATCTGGTATGCACCAATATCATGATAACCTCTATATAATTACTTTTATGAACACCCATTCTCCCTGGGCAGCATTAATCAGCATACATATAAAAGTGTCTGTATGCATGCAGGAGTACTTATCTGTACAAGAACTTTCTTGAGTGTAATGAAGGACCCCTTGCCCCATGATGCAAGGGTGCCTGCATTTATGATCGACAGTCTAACATTCTCCACCAGTAGTTGAGCAGTGTATTGCACTGTATGCTGCTAACACTGTGCATTCCTGCATGTGAACCTTTAGACAGTATTGCAACATGACTTGTCATGGCATGTCACAGAGAAATGGTTTGAATGAGGTGGATACCCGGCTGACAATGTCCTCCAGGTTTAAAAATTGTTTTCTTTTGAATTGACACATGGTACAAGAACAGTTATGTGCCACTAAATATATTAAGTGTTGATCAGCAGGAATCCTTACCCACACCTATAGTCAGTCGCACTGACATTATGTAGCAGGATAGGTTAAATGTATGCAGCATAAGTGAACATAGTATGCTGCAAGATGAAGTAAAATATGTGGCATAATGAAACACAATTTTTCATAATCTGATTTTAAAATACCTTCATGTTAACACTTGGCAATACTGTCTGGGTAGTTTTTGGCACCTCATCAGAACCTATTTCATACTCCAATAAGGACATACGTAACAGAAACATGCCCAGAAAAGTTAGCAAAGGTGATTCTACTTTGTTGCTGCAGCTGTTCAAACATTGTTTACAACATTTGTATTGTTTTGTACTGGAAGGGGCACCTTCCTGCACAAAAACAATTACCTGTGGCATATTCATCTGTCTATGTGTGCTGCACAATGCCGCACACAGAGAAAGTTTAACCTAAATGGAGATTAAACATAAATCCTCCTTACCTATCACCTGAGGAGGTCTACCATTTTTGCAGAATTCCCTGATCAATCATGTTTGTGAAATCAGGGACTGGCTCTGAATCCATATGTGTTCAATGTGAACAACCACACACAACCCACAGAACAGCCCCCTGGGGCAGGGTAAATGAATCACCAACTGTCCCTGCGGTGATTTACACTGGATTTATGAAGCCACTCAGAGGCATACAAAGTGGCCTTGTGTTGCTTAGTTTATTGAAATTTTAATCTTTGCATTGCACTTGAAGCAAATTGCATGGTGCAAATTCAAATCACCACATTAAAAGTACAGCCCCTTTAATGTTTAAGTTTTGTATAACTGATAAAGCAATATCACTGCATGGAGATGTACATAAATACGTACATATGGGACCTCCTATCTCCCATCACCGTAGGTCTACCAGATCTGCCTCACATGCCACAAAATCAGCCCACCGATGATCGAGCTGGGAGACACTGTGATCACCTCCAAAAGCCTTGCACATATGCCTATGTACCCACTCCCAGCGATCCTTCCTGTCCTTTGGGAGTAGCCCTGGCTGACCCTACTCCCAGAAGCCACCATGTGGGGCAGGTATTGCATTATGAGTCAGATGAGACCCCCTACATGCCCCTCGAAGTAATTCTTACCCCTACCCTTCCTAGACATTAACCTATCCCTCCTTAGCTTATTACACCCTGACTGTATTCTACAGTGAAGGAAGAGCTGGAGGAGAGAGAGAGCAAAAGCACGATCACTGACTGCACCAGTGGCAAACAGCACAGAGTGTGGAGGAGGATGTAGGAGTAAGAGCGGAGGAGGATAAGAGTGGAGCTGTAGAGCCATGATGCTGAGCTGTGGCGCTGAGCCAGGATATACTGACATACCGCAAGACTGTGGGGGTTCTGTGAGTGGCATTTTCATACATTTGAGGGTAGCTTTGAAGAGGAATGACGGCTGAGGTGAGGTCACAGCCCAAGGGCTGAGGGGGCCATAGTTGTAGTGTAGGGCTCATGGTGAGTACTTCACTGTTTTGCTGGGGTTCGCCTTGATCCACTGCCTCACTCGAATCACCCTTACCCCACCCCGGATCTGCCTGCACTCTCCTGCCTGCCCCACCACCCCATCCCATTGCCACAGCCAGTATATTCTTGGTGACAGTTGAGTCTCAGTCTGCATGGCTTCTTAAATGATCAGTCCAAACGCGTGTACAGGAGTACAAATAGGAAGTGGTGGCTGAGCACTTGGCTAACTCAATCTGGATCTCATAATATTCATTGTAACATAAATTTAACTTACCTCTGAAAGTCAGCAGTGCTTTAGAAAAAATATTAGCATTGAACACACAACAAACAAATAACTGTTTACTCACAGAGCACTGACACCTTGATGCCCAGCAGGTCAAGCAGGTCCTTGTTTACGATCCAAAATGTCTGCCCAATGGTGCATAAACTGCTGGGTGTGCTTGACCCCAGTGTACCGAAGCATCAACTGGTGCACCCTCCCCCCTAGAAGTGAATGCTCCTGAAGGGTGTAACCACTCCCAGGCCTGCCATTTGCTCCCAGAATTCAGGGGAGATGGCGCAGCACAAAAAGCATGAGTGCTGCCACCTCCGTCTCTGTAAAAATGGGGCACAGTGGCATCGAGGTCTGCAAGGTAAGCTGCTAGCAGATACACTGATACCTTCACTCCCTCTGCCACCCTGCTCTGCCATTGAGAAAAAAAGAAAGGGGAAGAAATAGAAGGAAGAAAGAAAGAAAAGATATATAAAGAAGTAAAGGGTAAAGAAAAAAATTAAAGTATTCAAAAAGTCACAAAAAAGTACAAATCGCATCTAAAAACTATTAGAAACAAAATACACAAACACAAAGACACACACTGATGAAATAAAGGAAAATGAGGGGTGCATAATTCAGAGAAGGGTAGAATTTGTTAGAGTGGATAAAAACTCAGGCCAAGCACCTTATAGAGAAAACAAAATGGCTTTACCCATGCAAACCACATGGTGTTGTTTGCACAATATTTTCACCGTGAGAATGTGCATCTCTCTCCTAACAATGAAAAACATAGCTCAAGTGGGTGCACCAAGCAATTCCACCCACTCGTGGAATTCCACTGAACTTGAGGAGTTTTTTAACCACTTTGCGGAATTCCACATAGTGGAACTCTGGGAGCTCTGCCCATCCCTACTACCCATTCTACACTATATTGTCACTTGTTCTCATCATAATGGCAAAAAATCTGAAGATTTCCAAAAAAGAGCCTCCTCAAAGACCCCACTGGGCATTGCAGCGCTGGCCCAAAGAGGAGTAGCCCAATGATGAAGCATAACACAGATATGGGAGTGTGAGGGCATTTAATTCTGATCATTCCGAACCCCCGATCCAGTTGATCAGCCCCTTTCCTGGTCCTGACCGACAGCTCCTCATTTCTTTCCCTTTTATTTTCTGTAGAAACAGCATCCCTTCTTTGTATAGTCACAAGTTAACTCATCCATCCTACAACTTTTATTTCATTGCCCATTCACAGTTTATTCAGTCCTGCTCTGACCTGTCAAGTTTCTCTTAACTATGTGTGATGTGTTACACCAGTCCCAGTTGTCCTTCAAATCCTGAGCCTTGTAGTGTAACCAATAACATTTTTCACCAGAACTGCAAGTCCCACAATACAAAGGAAAAAAACAGGACTGGAGCAGAACATTATGCATGGACCCACAAAACATAGCAGATATGTCTTGGCCAATGCAGGTCCCATTGCTCCATGATGCAAGTGTGCTTGTCTTGGAGCTAGGCAACCACAAGTGTTATGTAATGTAAAGTAATGTGGCATGGCAGAGGTTCAACTTGCCACCTGAAAGGGTATCTAGTTGGTGAGTTTATGTATGCCCTCCAAGTAGGATCACTTGAAGAGCCAGATGTACTGTCCCTAGCACAAATCTATATTGCATGCAGCAGTCCTGATGTGCTGGGTGAGGTTTGTACTGGTGTTGCCTGCCAGGTAAGGTACCATCCTAACTCCTGTCTTGTTCATATGGATAATGGAGGTGGGAGTGAGTGTAGGTAACGCAGAGCAGAGGGCCATGATATTTTGGTAGAAGCACATATGGTGTGTGAGCTAGCAGAGTCCCTGATAGCGTAGTGTATTGTAGGTGTGGCTGAGTGCTTGCGTTTGTGTACCTTGGGAGGAGGAGACACAGACACAGTGGGAGATGACACAGGGGACGTGTGCATGGATGTGGGGGTGGTGATTGCCAGTGAGGGGTGTGTAGTGATTGTCGTGTGGGTAAGGGTCTGAAGGGGATCTTGAGTGGATGGAGTTCATGGTCTTGCAAGTTTCGGCGTTGTCTACGTGGGTCCAGGCAGTAAGGCAGTTGGCGTCGGCGGAGTTCTTTGCTGTCATGCGCGTTGTTGTTTAGGCATTCTGTGAAGTGGGATCGTTTGGCGAGTCGGATTAGTTGGTGGTGCTTGCGGGTGGCTTCCTTGTGGGTTGCCAGGCTGTCCGGTGTGCATTCGAGGAGCCATTTCTTCTTTAGTTTCTGGCAGGTGCGTTTGGAGGTGATGAGTTTGTCGGTGAACCAGGCTGCTTTTTTCTTTTCTTGGTTGGCAGTGGGCCTCTTGAGTGGTGCGAGGGTGTTAGCGCAGTCGAGGATCCACCGTTGTAGGTTGATGGCGGTGGTGTCCGGGTCGGTAGGGTCGGTAGGCGGGTCCTGGACGAGGGTGCTGGTCAGTTGGTCTTCGATGACTTTGCTCCAGCGGCAGTGAGGAGGTAGTGGGGTGCGGTGGTGTTCGGTGTGTTTCTTGAATGTAAAGTGGACGCAGTGGTGGTCGGTCCAGTGGAGTTCGGTGGTGTGGCTGAAGGAGACGTGGTTGCTTGTGGAGAAGATGGGATCGAGCGTGTGGCCGGCGGTGTGGGTGGGTGTGCTGACCAGTTGTCTGAGTCCGAGGTTGGCGAGGTTGTCGGTCAGCGATGTGGTGTTGGCGTTGTTGTTGTTCTCCAGGTGGAAATTGAGGTCTCCAAGGAGGATGTAGTCCGTAGAGGCGAGGGCGTGGGTGCTCGTGAGGTCGGCAATGGTGTCGCTGAAGGGGGCTCGTGGTCCTGGTGGTCGGTAGATGAGTGTTCCCCTGAGGGTGGTGTTGGGGTCCGTGTGGATCCGGAAGTGTAGGTGTTCAGCTGTCTTGTGGGTGTCGTCCGTGTGGGTGTGGATTTTGAGGGTGGATTTGTGGGCGATGGATATTCCTCCTCCGATTCCGTTGGTGCGATCTCTTCTGGTGATCTTCTAGCCGTCAGGAATGGCTGTGGTGATGTCGGGGGCTGAGGAGTCGTTCCACCAGGTTTCGGTCAGGAAGGCTACGTCTAGGGCGGTGGAGTCGAGTAGGTCCCAGAGCTCGATTGCGTGCTTTCGTGCGGAGCGTGTGTTGAGGAGTATGCAGTGGAGGTGGTTGGTGTTGGTTCTTCCAGGGTTCCTTGTTCTGTTGCAGGTGAAGTTGAAGGTGCGGAGGAGAAGGGACCTTTGGTGAGCTTCGGGGTGGCCTGGAAGCAGGCTGTGGAGGGGCCGGGGTTGAGGGCGAGAAGTTCGCTGGCTGAGTAGCGACGTCTGGAGGTGTGGGGTGCAGGCGGACCAGGGGGGGTGGCGCTGGGCGTGGTCCAGGCGCGGACGGGCGCGGACATTAAGAAGGGAGGGGGAGGGAGGAGGAGCTGGGAGGCGGGAGGGATCGGCGAATGGGGGCGCTAAGGGGGCGGGGCCGCAGGGAGGCAGCTGCAGGGGAAGCGGCAAGGGGGAGCGCCAAAGGAGCGAAAAACAGGCAGAGAAAAGGTAAAAAAGTGAAAAAAAGCACAAGGCAGAGAAGGCAATCACAAAATATGGAATACAGTCACAAATACGGTAAACGGCACAAAGCACAAGCGGAATGCAGCAATTCAGAAAGGGGCACAAAAGGGGGCAAGAGCGCAAGGAGGCAAGGTGCTGAAAAGCAAAAACACTTACAGATACGGCGAAAGCGGCACAGTGCACACGGGTCTAGCGAAGCTTACTAGAAGCCCACTAGACACCAGGCATGAGGCGCAGGAGGATGCCTGCGGGTGGAAGAGGGCCTCGAACATGCTAGCAGTAGCGTGGGCGGGGTTCAGGGACACGAGACAGCAAGGTGGTACTACGGACGTGGGGGGCGAGCTCTTGACCAAAAACAGGTCAGAGGTCGTTCACTCTCGACGCGCAGCGCAAGCCATTAATAAGGGAGGGGAAGGGAGGAGCAGCTGGGAGGCGGGAGGGAGCAGCGAACGGGGGCGCGAAGGGGCGGTCCGCAGGGAGGCAGCGGCAGGGGAAGCGGCAAGGATGAGCGCCCAAGGGGCGAAAAACAGGCGGAGAAAAGGTAAAAAAGTGAAAAAAAGCACAAGGCAGAGAAGGCAATCACAAAATATGGAATACAGTCACAAATACGGTAAACGGCACAAAGCACAAGCGGAATACAGCAATTCATAAAGGGGCACAAAAGGGGGCAAGAGCGCAAGGAGGCAAGGCGCTGAAAAGCAAAAACACTTACAGATACGGCGAAAGCGGCACAGTGCACACGGGTCTAGCGAAGCTTACTAGAAGCCCACTAGACACAAGGGATGAGGCGCAGGAGGATGCCTGTGGGTGGAGGAGGGCCTCGAACACGCTAGCAGCAGCGTGGGCGGGGGTCAGGGACACGAGACAGCAAGGTGGTGCTGCGGACGTGGGGGGCGAGCTCTTGACCAAAAACAGGTCAGAGGTCGCTCACCCTCGATGCACAGCGCCAGCCATTAAGAAGGGAGGGGGGAGGGAGGAGCAGCTGGGAGGCGAGAGGCGGGAGGGAGCGGCGAACGGGGGCACGAGGGGGGCGGGGCCGCAGGGAGGCAGCGGCAAGGTGCGAAAAACAGGCGGAGAAAAGGTAAAAAAATGAAAAAAAACACAAGGCAGAGAAGGCAATCACAAAATATGGAATACAGTCACAAATACGGTAAACGGCACAAAGGACAAGCGGAATGCAGCAATTCAGAAAGGGGCACAAAAGGGGGCAAGAGCGCAAGGAGGCAAGGAGCTGAAAAGCAAAAACACTTACAGATACGTCGAAAGCGGCACAGTGCACACGGGTCTAGCGAAGCTTACTAGAAGCCCACTAGACACCAGGGATGAGGCGCAGGAGGATGCCTGCGGGTGGAAGAGGGCCTCGAACACGCTAGCAGTAGCGTGGGCGGGATTCAGGGACACGAGACAGCAAGGTGGTGCTACGGATGTGGGGGGCGAGCTCTTGACCAAAAACAGGTCAGAGGTCGCTCACTCTCGACGCGCAGCACAAGCCATTAAGAAGGGAGGGGGGAGGGAGGAGCAGCTGGGAGGCGGGAGGGAGCAGCAAACGGGGGCGCGAAGCGGCGGGCCGCAGGGAGGCAGCGGCAGGGGAAGCGGCAAGGGGGAGTGCCCAAGGGGCGAAAAACAGGCGGAGAAAAGGTAAAAAAGTGAAAAAAAGCACAAGGCAGAGAAGGCAATCACAAAATATGGAATACAGTCACAAATACGGTAAACGGCACAAAGCACAAGCGGAATACAGCAATTCAGAAAGGGGCACAAAAGGGGGCAAGAGCGCAAGGAGGCAAGGCGCTGAAAAGCAAAAACACTTACAGATACAGCGAAAGCGGCACAGTGCACACGGGTCTAGCGAATCTTACTAGAAGCCCACTAGACACCAGGGATGAGGCGCAGGAGGATGCCTGCGGGTGGAGGAGGGCCTCGAACACGCTAGCAGCAGCGTGGGCGGAGGTCAGGGACACGAGACAGCAAGGTGGTGCTGCGGACGTGGGGGGCGAGCTCTTGACCTAAAACAGGTCAGAGGTCGCTCACCCTCGACGCGCAGCGGCAGCCATTAAGAAGGGAGGGAGGACGGAGGAGCAGCTGGGAGGCGAGAGGTGGGAGGGAGCGGCGAACGGGGGCGCGAGGGGGGCGGGCCGCAGGGAGGCAGCGGCAGGGGAAGCGGCAAGGGGGAGCAACTAAGGGGTGAAAAACAGACGGAGAAAAGGTAAAAAAGTGAAAAAAAGCACAAGGCAGAGAAGGCAATCACAAAATATGGAATACAGTCACAAATACGGTAAACGGCACAAAGCGCAAGCGGAATACAGCAATTCAGAAAGGGGCACAAAAGGGGGCAAGAGCGCAAGGAGGAAAGGCGCTGAAAAGCAAAAACACTTACAGATACGGCGAAAGCGGCACAGTGCACACGGGTCTAGCGAAGCTTACTAGAAGCCCACTAGACACCAGGGATGAGGCGCAGGAGGATGCCTGCGGGTGGAAGAGGGCCTCGAACACGCTAGCAGTAGCGTGGGCTGGGTTCAGGGACACGAGACAGCAAGATGGTGCTACGGACGTGGGGGGCGAGCTCTTGACCAAAAACAGGTCAGAGGTCGCTCACTCTCGACGCGCATCGCAAGCCATTAAGAAGGGAGGGGGGAGGGAGGAGCAGCTGGGAGGCGGGAGGGAGCAGCTAACAGGGGGCGCGAAGGGGCGGGCCGCAGGGAGGCAGCGGCAGGGGAAGCGGCAAGGGGGAGCGCCCAAGGGGCGTAAAACAGGCGGAGAAAAGGTAAAAAAGTGAAAAAAAGCACAAGGCAGAGAAGGCAATCACAAAATATGGAATATAGTCACAAATACGGTAAACGGCACAAAGCACAAGCGGAATACAGCAATTCAGAAAGGGGCACAAAAGGGGGCAAGAGCGCAAGGAGGCAAGGCGCTGAAAAGCAAAAACACTTACAGATACGGCGAAAGCGGCACAGTGCACACGGGTCTAGCGAAGCTTACTAGAAGCCCACTAGACACGAGGGATGAGGCGCAGGAGGATGCCTGCGGGTGGAGGAGGGCCTCGAACACGCTAGCAGCAGGGTGGGCGGAGGTCAGGGACACGAGACAGCAAGGTGGTGCTGCGGACGTGGGGGGCGAGCTCTTGACCAAAAACAAGTCAAGGGTCGCTCACCCTCGACGCGCAGCGCCAGCCATTAAGAAGGGAGGGGGGACAGAGGAGCAGCTGGGAGGCGAGAGGTGGGAGGGAGCGGCGAACGGGGGCGCGAGGGGGGCGGGCCGCAGGGAGGCAGCGGCAGGGGAAGCGGCAAGGGGGAGCACCTAAGGGGTGAAAAACAGACGGAGAAAAGGTAAAAAAGTGAAAAAAAGCACAAGGCAGAGAAGGCAATCACAAAATATGGAATACAGTCACAAATACGGTAAACGGCACAAAGCACAAGCGGAATACAGCAATTCAGAAAGGGGCACAAAAGGGGGCAAGAGCGCAAGGAGGAAAGGCGCTGAAAAGCAAAAACACTTACAGATACGGCGAAAGCGGCACAGTGCACACGGGTCTAGCGAAGCTTACTAGAAGCCCACTAGACACCAGGGATGAGGCGCAGGAGGATGCCTGCGGGTGGAAGAGGGCCTCGAACACGCTAGCAGTAGCATGGGCTGGGTTCAGGGACACGAGACAGCAAGATGGTGCTACGGACGTGGGGGGCGAGCTCTTGACCAAAAACAGGTCAGAGGTCGCTCACTCTCGACGCGCAGTGCAAGCCATTAAGAAGGGAGGGAGGAGCAGCTGGGAGGCGGGAGGGAGCAGCGAACGGGGGCGCGAAGGGGCGGGCCGCAGGGAGGCAGCGGCAGGGGAAGCGGCAAGGGGGAGCGCCCAAGGGGCGTAAAACAGGCGGAGAAAAGGTAAAAAAGTGAAAAAAAGCACAAGGCAGAGAAGGCAATCACAAAATATGGAATACAGTCACAAATACGGTAAACGGCACAAAGCACAAGCGGAATACAGCAATTCAGAAAGGGGCACAAAAGGGGGCAAGAGCGCAAGGAGGCAAGGCGCTGAAAAGCAAAAACACTTACAGATACGGCGAAAGCGGCACAGTGCACACGGGTCTAGCGAAGCTTACTAGAAGCCCACTAGACACCAGGGATGAGGCGCAGGAGGATGCCTGCGGGTGGAGGAGGGCCTCGAACACGCTAGCAGCAGCGTGGGCGGGGGTCAGGGACACGAGACAGCAAGGTGGTGCTGCGGACGTGGGGGGCGAGCTCTTGACCAAAAACAGGTCAGAGGTCGCTCACCCTCGACGCGCAGCGCCAGCCATTAAGAAGGGAGGGGGGAGGGAGGAGCAGCTGGGAGGCGAGAGGCGGGAGGGAGCGGCGAACGGGGGCGCGAGGGGGGCGGGGCCGCAGGGAGGCAGCGGCAGGGGAAGCGGCAAGGGGGAGCACCCAAGGGGCGAAAAACAGGTGGAGAAAAGGTAAAAAAGTGAAAAAAAGCACAAGGCAGAGAAGGCAATCACAAAATATGGAATACAGTTACAAATACGGTAAACGGCACAAAGCACAAGCGGAATGCAGCAATTCAGAAAGGGGCACAAAAGGGGGCAAGAGCGCAAGGAGGCAAGGCGCTTAAAAGCTAAAACACTTACAGATACGGCGAAAGCGGCACAGTGCACACGGGTCTAGGGAAGCTTACTAGAAGCCCACTAGACACCAGGGATGAGGCGCAGGAGGATGCCTGCGGGTGGAAGAGGGCCTCGAACACGCTAGCAGTAGCGTGGGCGGGGTTCAGGGACACGAGACAGCAAGATGATGCTACGGACGTGGGGGGCGAGCTCTTGACCAAAAACAGGTCAGAGGTCGCTCACTCTCGACGCGCAGCGCAAGCCATTAAGAAGGGAGGGGGGAGGGAGGAGCAGCTGGGAGGCGGGAGGGAGCAGCGAACGGGGGCGCGAAGGGGCGGGCCGCAGGGAGGCAGGGGAAGCGGCAAGGGGGAGCGCCCAAGGGGCGAAAAACAGGTGGAGAAAAGGTAAAAAAGTGAAAAAAAGCACAAGGCAGAGAAGGCAATCACAAAATATGGAATACAGTCACAAATACGGTAAACGGCACAAAGCACAAGCGGAATACAGCAATTCAGAAAGGGGCACAAAAGGGGGCAAGAGCGCAAGGAGGCAAGGCGCTGAAAAGCAAAAACACTTACAGATACGGCGAAAGCGGCACAGTGCACACGGGTCTAGCGAAGCTTACTAGAAGCCCACTAGACACCAGGGATGAGGCGCAGGAGGATGCCTGCGGGTGGAGGAGGGCCTCGAACACGCTAGCAGCAGCGTGGGCGGGGGTCAGGGACACGAGACAGCAAGGTGGTGCTGCGGACGTGGGGGGCGAGCTCTTGACCAAAAACAGGTCAGAGGTCGCTCACCCTCGACGCGCAGCGCCAGCCATTAAGAAGGGAGGGGGGAGGGAGGAGCAGCTGAGAGGCGAGAGGCGGGAGGGAGCGGCGAACGGGGGCGCGAGGGGGGCGGGCCGCAGGGAGGCAGCGGCAGGGGAAGCGGCAAGGGGGAGCACCCAAGGGGCGAAAAACAGGCGGAGAAAAGGTAAAAAAGTGAAAAAAGCACAAGGCAGAGAAGGCAATCACAAAATATGGAATACAGTCACAAATACGGTAAACTGCACAAAGCACAAGCGGAATACAGCAATTCAGAAAGGGGCACAAAAGGGGGCAAGAGCGCAAGGAGGCAAGGCGCTGAAAAGCAAAAACACTTACAGATACAGCAAAAGCGGCACAGTGCACACGGGTCTAGCGAAGCTTACTAGAAGCCCACTAGACACCAGGGATGAGGCGCAGGAGGATGCCTGCGGGTGGAGGAGGGCCTCGAACACGCTAGCAGCAGCGTGGGCGGGGGTCAGGGACACGAGACAGCAACGTGGTGCTGCGCATGTGGGGGGCGAGCTCTTGACCAAAAACAGGTCAGAGGTCGCTCACCCTCGACGTGCAGCGCCAGCCATTAAGAAGGGACGGGGGAGCAGCTGGGAGGCGGGAGGGAGCGGCGAATGGGGGCGCGAGGGGGGCGGGCCACAGGGAGGCAGCGGCAGGGGAAGCCACAAGGGGAGCACCCAAGGGGCGAAAAACAGGCAGAGAAAAGGTAAAAAAGTGAAAAAAAGCACAAGGCAGAGAAGGCAATCACAAAATATGGAATACAGTCACAAATACAGTAAACGGCACAAAGCACAAGCGGAATACAGCAATTCAGAAAGGGGCACAAAAGGGGGCAAGAGCGCAAGGAGGCAAGGCGCTGAAAAGCAAAAACACTTACAGATACGATGAAAGCGGCACAGTGCACACGGGTCTAGCGAAGCTTACTAGAAGCCCACTAGACACCAGGGATGAGGCGCAGGAGGATGCCTGCGGGTGGAGGAGGGCCTCGAACATGCTAGCAGCAGCGTGGGCAGTGGTCAGGGACACGAGAAGCAAGGTGGTGCTGCGGACGTGGGGGGCGAGCTCTTGACCAAAAACAGGTCAGAGGATACTCACCCTCGACGCGCAGCGCCAGCCATTAAGAAGGGAGGGGGGAAGCAGCTGAGATTTGGTCCCATATTGCTACTTTAAATGTGAATTTTGACAAGTTGAGCAGACTCATTGCTTTATTGTTTAAAAAATATGTGGCGCTTACATCTGCATGCAAGCGTACATTTCTTTAAGGCTGTGACTCTAGTTTCATTCATACCTTCTTCTCTATTTTTGGCTTAATACCTTCAGCCATCCCTCAATATTTTCCAGTATTTTCAGGGGATTTCTAATAACTTTGGCTATAATAGGTGGCATTTTGCTGTTGTTACTTTTTCTGTGCAAAGGCTGTCCCTTTACAACAAGGAGGACTGAAAGCACTTCCACCAGCGCAGCTGTGTTCGTGAACGCATGATGCAGTACTTTGGAGCACCACTCCTGGAGTGATTGGAGTGTGACTGGTCTCTGTCATTCAGACTGGTTTTACGTTGTGTGCAGCCCGTGTTTCGGTGCCTCTGGTGCCCCTTTGAATGTGCACTGAAAGTTTGTCTTTCTACGCAGTGCTTGCTTTTATTGGACGCTGATCGGTTGATTTTCTCGTTGAGGGCTCACTACCAGACGTGTGTTGAGGGTGCGTTTGCTACGGGAAGTCATTTATGAGTTGCCCTTTGTGGATCATGCAGCTCTACACTCACAATTGGGCACATCATACAATGCTGCTGCCTCGGCTGGAGCTCTCATCCTCCTCAACTTGTCCGTCTCCTTCAACACCATCACCCACCTTACGCTTCAGACTTGTCTCCACGATGCCGGCATCCCAGACAAAGCAATAGAATGGATCACCTCTTTCCTCTCTGACAGAACCCAAAGAGTCTGACTCCCCCTTCTACGCAGAGAGAGGCCACCAAAATCATCTGCAGCATCCCACAAGGCTCCTCTCTGAGCCCCACTCTCTTCAACCTCTACATGGCCCCTCCAGCCACCATCACCGGAAAACACGCACTCAACATGGTGTCATACGCCGACGACACTCAGCTAATCATCTCCTGCACCAACGACCCGCACACAGCCAAAACAGACTTCCACAACGGAATGAGGGCAGTCGTCGCCTGGATGAAGGAGTGCTGCTCAAGCTTAATACCAAAAAAACAGAAGTCCTTGTCATCGGCAACAACGCCTCAGCTTGGGACATCTCCTGGTGGCCCACTGCCCTCGGAAGCGCTCCGGCCCCCACCGACCATGCCCGCAACCCCGGCTTCGTCCTGAACTCAGCACTCTCAATGAACTGTCAAGTAAACACAGTCGCCTCTGCCTGCTTCAACACCATGCACATGCTCTGGAACATCTTCAATGGATTCTAACTGAATCCAAAAGAACAGTCACCCAGATCCTCGTCAGCAGCACCCTGGACTACGGCAACTCACTCTATGCTGGAACCACCCCCAAGGTACAGAAAAGACTGAAACGCATACAGATACCTCTGCTTATCTCATCATGAACACCCCCAAACACAGCCACACCTCTGCTCTACTGAGAGACCTGCACTGTCTCCCAATAGACAAGAGAATCACATTAAAGCTTCTCACGCACGCCTACAAAGCCTTCCACAACACTGGACCAGAATACCTCAACCAAAGACTCCTCTTCTATAGCCCCACCAGACAGCCCCGCTCCGCCGACCTCGCACTGGCCGCTATCCCACGTGCCTGGAAGGCCACAGCAGGAGGAAGATACTTCTCCCACCACGCCGCCAAGACCTGGAGCTCCCTTCCCATCCACCTCAGAAGATCTCCCACTCTATTGCAATTCAGAAAGAACCTTAAAACTTGGCTCTTTACCTGATCTCCTCCGGTCTTCGACGACCTCTCACTTACTGCCCTCCCCCCAGCACCTTAAGACCCTAGCGGGTGACTAGTCACGCTTTACAAGTATTATGATTGACTGATTGATTGATTGTTTGATTGATTTTAGTATCATTAGGATAATGAGAACCTATGCAACAATGTCACTTTCTTTATCACCAAGTACAGTACTTTTTGTTTGTACGGTTGTTTAACTTATCAACTTGTGTACTATGAAAACTTTCCTAATGGCAATTTGTTCCGCCTTACTGAAATACTCCTCACCTCTAATTTCAGCTGACATGTGTCCCTAATGGACTTTGCCCCTCATTCCAACCCTGGCGGTCTATGACCGCCAGGGTGGATGTCGTCGGAAGCACCGCCAACAGGCTGGCGGTGCTTCCCTGCCCATTCCGACCGCGGCTGTAAAGCCGCGGTTGGAAAACCGGGTCCGGAGTTTTCCCGCCGGATTAGCCCCGGCTGGGCTAATCCTCCATGGCGGCGCTGCAAGCAGCGCCGCCATGGGGATTCCGACCCCCTTCCCGCCAGCCTGTTTCTGGCGGTTTTCACCGCCAGAAACAGGATGGCGGGAACGGGTGTCGTGGGGCCCCTGGGGGCCCCTGCACTGCCCATGCCACTGGCATGGGCAGTGCAGGGTCCCCCTAACAGGGCCCCAGCATGATTTTCACTGTCTGCATAGCAGACAGTGAAAATAGCGACGGGTGCAACTGCACCTGTCGCACCCCTGCAACACCGCCGGCTCCAGTAAGAGCCAGCTTCAGTGTTGCAGGGCCTTTCAAGCTGGGCCGGCGGGCGCTCCTTTGGCGGGCGCCCGCCGGCCCAGCGGGAAAGCCAGAATGGCCTCTGCGGTCTTTTGACCGCAGAGCGGCCAAATGGCAGTTTCCGCTTGGCGGGCGGTGCCCGCCGCCCGCCAATATCAGAATGACCCCCTTTGTCTGGCCATCAAATTTTACCCAATGACTATTTTTGTTGCACGAATTTGGAATTTACTACTCACATAAATGAATGAAAGGATCCGTTATTCCGGCTTTAACATTAATCTTTTCATTTGTTAAAACCATGATGAATTTTGTTTGTTTCTGTAAGGTCTACCCATGACATTTTGTCTGTATAATATCTCAAAGCACTTGCTTGCAGTAGAAGAAGTTTGAGTTAAAGTCAATTGCATATGCTATCTGTGTCTTTGCATCTACACCAAGTACACTCATTGCTATGGTAGGAGGAACAATGTTGACCTTATCAATGTCATATCAGGACGTATAAACCAGATGCATTTTTTGGATCACACAAAGTGAGAACATTCTGACAATGTACACAGATTTGCCACCCATAAATGGGATGTGTGAGGCACAAAAACTGCAAAAATGTCAGCATCAATATCACAATGAAGAGATTGCAGCATCATTTCCAAATGTGACTAAATCACTGCTCATACAATGTACATAATCAAATACAAAATACCTCTGGATGGATGTTTCAATAGAAGGCAGATAGGCATGCCTGTAGACCTTATACTCTATACATAGTCCAGTACTTTAAACAAATGACAGTAAACAAGGCATGCAAGTGCACCTTGCCTCCACCAAGTATACTGATAAGTGTTCAGTAACTCAACACTGGTCAAAATAGACTACTTATGCTAGTCTACCACAGAGAGGCCTAACAGGTGTTGAGTGTCAGTGCATTCACATACAAGTTTAGCTTAGGTAGAAGACCAGTAAAGCTGTATAAATGCTATAAATCCCTGTGGGGGATGGGGTTGTAAATGGGAGACATACGTTAAAACGTTGTTCTTGGATCCTCCTAAGTGAGATGCATGATGTGGCATACTAAGCAAAAATATGTTCATATAATGATGGACGTTGTTCAGACAGGTGTCTCCTCCTGCACATCTAAAATACACACAACAATTTAGACCTACTTGCACAATTGTGCAAGGGGGTATACTGTCAGTGCCTTGCAGCTGTTTATGTCACAGTGCAGGCAGGGAGCAGCATTCTGTGTAAAAAAGTCTAATCAAACACTTACATATCCACTCACCTTTTCAAAGGGAGGTTCAGTAGGTGAATACTTGTGTTGTACTGTGTGTCAGATCAATTTCTGAGTCACACTTATAGTGTTTCAAGTATGGAAATGGTTCCCTACAGAAATCAAGTTTGAGATCAAACTGCAGTTGTCCATAAGCCACTGTGAAAGCAACATATATCTACCAATACATCAGGTCAATTTGGTACATCATGTACGCAAATCTCCTAACACAATGGTACCAACTCATCTAAAGTAAATTACAATGACCTAGAGAACAATGATAAAACCTTTAATGCAAAATAACTATTACCTAATAAAGTTACATAAGCCTATCTATCCTAAACTAATCTTACATCTATCCTATACTAACTTAAATTATCTAAACTTAGCTTAAGCACAATACACACATGACAAGTTAAACATCAACCTGCACCCCGTACGGACAGTACAATACACTACCTAGGACCCCCCACCTACATCACAATAGAACATGCCTGCAACCTATGGGTTGTCATCGACAACAAAATAAGCATGAAGAACCAGGTCAAAGAGGTTTCCTCCACCTGCTTACGCAAGATCTTCAATTGGCTCCCCACCAACACCTGGTGCACCATCACTCAGGCCCTCGTCACCAGCTGTCTGGACTATCTAACGTTGAATTATAAACAAATATATTTTCTGTATTCTTTGTTTTTACACACAAAACATCTACCCCCACTTAAAGACCTAACATTATAAAAACTGACTTGCTACCTACCTAAATATTGATCAACTAACGCTTAACTACACTATACCTGGACCTATACCAAATCCTAACACAACACTAAATAACTATAACAAATGCTACAAAAAATAAAACAAGAAAATTCTGTGCCAAGAAGGAGAGTGTCAAATTCGGAATGCTATCTCTTCCATGGCTTCCTGGATTGTCAACAATGCTGATAATCCAGCACGGCTGCCCTCCTTGTCTGTAGGTGTATAGTTGAGGATCCTGCTGTGGCCTGTGTGATAGCCTGTGGCACATACAACACACTTGAGGGTCCTGCTTTGCACCCCAAGATCCTGGTTGGGCTGCTGGTGTCTTCTTGCGGTACCTGCTCCCACTCTTCCAGGTTCCACTGGCCTTTGCCTGTTGGGAAATGGCATCCTGCTATATGCCTTTGCTATTTTCTTGATGTACCTATATCTGCTGTGTCTGTCTCAAAGGTTCTAGCTTTGTCCACTGTCATTATCTAGGGAGTAAAAGTAAACCCATATTACATAAAGTTGCAAATGTACATGATGTTTCCAAAAGTTGGTTGACATTGTCATGCTATTTTAAGTGCAAACCCACACATACACCAACTTTTGAGATAGATATGGACAATACACAATCATTAAAAAGGCACTTCCTAGTACAACATGTGAAATTGACTCAAATGAGGTCAGTGTAGGTGTGCAATATGTAACGTTAAACAAATTGGTAACAAGCATATCACTAACAACGGTGATTGTCAATAGGTAATTTTAGACATGTTCAGGTATGCATCTGGTATGCACCAATATCATGATAACCTCTATATAATTACTTTTATGAACACCCATTCTCCCTGGGCAGCAATCATCAGCATACATATAAAATATGTAAATGCATCTCAGGAGTGTCTGTACGCATGCAGGAGTACTTATCTGTACAAGAACTTTCTTGGGTATAATGAAGGACCCCTTGTCCCATGATGCAAGGGTGCCTGCATTTATGATCGACAGTCTAACATTCTCCACCAGTAGTTGAGCAGTGTATTGCACTGTATGCTGCTAACACTGTGCATTCCTGCATGTGAACCTTTAGACAGTATTGCAACATGACTTGTCATGGCATGTCACAGAGAAATGGTTTGAATGAGGTGGATACCCGGCTGACAATGTCCTCCAGGTTTTAAAAAAAAAATCTTTTGAATTGACACACAGGTACATGGACAGTTATGTGCCACTAAATATATTAAGTGTTGATCAGCAGGAATCCTTACCCACACCTATAGTCAGTCGCACTGACATTATGTAGCAGGATAGGTTAAATGTATGCAGCATAAGTGAACATAGTATGCTGCAAGATGAAGTAAAATATGTGGCATAATGAAACACAATTTTTCATAATCTGATTTTAAAATACCTCCATGTTAACACTTGACAACACTGTCTGGGTAGTTTTTGGCACCTCATCAGAACCTATTTCATACTCCAATAAGGACATACGTAACAGAAACATGCCCAGAAAAGTTAGCAAAGGTGATTCTACTTTGTTGCTGCAGCTGTTCAAACATTGTTTACAACATTTGTATTGTTTTGTACTGGAAGGGGCACCTTCCTGCACAAAAACAATTGCCTGTGGCATATTCATTTGTCTATGTGTGCTGCACAATGCCGCACACAGAGAAAGTTTAACCTAAATGGAGATTAAACATAAATCCTCCTTACCTATCACCTGAGGAGGTCTACCATTTTTGCAGCATTCCCTGATCAATCATGTTTGTGAAATCAGGGACTGGCTCTGAATCCATATGTGTTCAATGTGAACAACCACACACAACCCACAGAACAGCCCCCTGGGGCAGGGTAAATGAATCACCAACTGTCCCCGCGGTGATTTACACTGGATTTATGAAGCCACTCAGAGGCATACAGAGTGGCCTTGTGTTGCTTAGTTTATTGAAATTTTAATCTTTGCATTGCACTTGAAGCAAATTGCATGGTGCAAATTCAAATCACCACATTAAAAGTACAGCCCCTTTAATGTTTAAGTTTTGTATAACTGATAAAGCAATATCACTACATGGAGATGTACATAAATACGTACATATGGGACCTCCTATCTCCCATCCCTATAGGTCTAACAGATCTTCCTCACATGCCACAAAATCAGCCCACCGATGATCGAGCTGGGAGACACTGTGATCACCTCCAAAAGCCTTGCACATGTGCCTATGTACCCACTCCCAGCAATCCTTCCTGTCCTTTGGGAGTAGCCCTGGCTGACCCTACTCCCAGAAGCCACCATGTGGGGCAGGTATTGCATTATGAGTCAGATGAGGCCCCCTACATGCCCCTCAAAGTAATTCTTACCCCTACCCTTCCTAGACATTAACCTATCCCTCCTTAGCTTATTACACCCTGACTGTATTCTACAGTGAAGGAAGAGCTGGAGGAGAGAGAGAGCAAAAGCACGATCACTGACTGCACCAGTGGCAAACAGCACAGAGTGTGGAGGAGGATGTAGGAGTAAGAGCGGAGGAGGATCAGAGTGGAGCTGTAGAGCCATGATGCTGAGCTGTGGTGCTGAGCCAGGATATACTGACATACCGCAAGAATGTGGGGGTTCTGGGAGTGGCATTTTCATACATTTGTGGGTAGCTTTGAAGAGGAATGACGGCTGAGGTGAGGTCACAGCCCAAGTGCTGAGGGGGCCATAGTTGCAGTGTAGAGCTCATGGTGAGTGCTTCACTGTTGTGCTGGGTTTCGCCTTGATCCACTGCCTCACTCGAGTCACCCTTATCCCACCCCGCATCTGCCCGCACTCTCCTGCCTGCCCCACCACCCCACCCCATTGCCACAGCCAGTGCCTCTGAGCACTGGTCAGCACTGTAGTGCCAGTAATAGTGCCTAGCCAAAGGGTTCATACATACTCAGAGGGCCACAGAAGGCAAAGAAGGAGGCAGGATTATCAGCTGGCCCACTGAACCCACAATACAGCCACATGAGCGCCAGGGTCCCAGCCTGATTCCTAAAAAGTTTGCATGCTAGTGCCTCCACCCACCCACAAAAAAGGACGTTGAGTGGCACCTGAGGGGGTGACGACGAGCCCCAAGCTTGCTTATGCCCCCTCCCTGTAAGAAGCAAGCGATCCCAGGGAGGGTGTGATTGCATTCCACAGGCCTCTATTAGCTTTCAGACCCCACAGATTCTACGCCCTCGATGGACCAGGGTTCTGGAAATAATAACCTGGAAGACAAAGAGCTAATAAAGCACAACAAATCCAACAAAGCCAAAAAGCCGGAGAGGTGGTGCCCTAATGCATGCTCATGTCTCTCCTCTGGAAGAAGGGGGACGAGACAGCACTTCATAGGCATTGCAGTCTATATAGCCCGGAGTGCCCAGCTGCCTGAAAGATAGACATCAAGGAGATCAAGCAAAAACTCCATCATTTTTGGAGGTTAAGGGGATAATAACCCCTTTACCAGGGACAGCAGTTAAATCCATAACTATATCTAGACACCCCAATATACCTCAGTGTAAGTAGAATGAGGTCTGGTAAAACATGACTCAAAGACAAAAGGAGTAATGACAAAAAATAAATGTAGAGACACATTAGTATGGAATTCCCCTGCAGACAATGGTGCCCTAGGTATGGATGAGAATACTGTTGCCTCAAGCAGTCCTGGAATTCTACTGGATAATGAAATCCTAGAAATCTTGGAGACCAGCCAGAATCCAGAATTGGCAAATGAAACATCCATGCGTGCTCAGGTGAAAAAGATAACATACTTCAAACCCTCTGGTGTCAGAGACGGAGATGGTACGTTAGCCAGTGAGATTCATCTCCCTTACAGAGGGTGGCTCAGGGATGATGCTGTTGCCAGCCCAAAATCATGCAGTCTTATGGCTGCAGGTTCAACTTCAGATGGAAGAAATGTGGTCGCAAGTGGAAGGTCATCCAAATTCCCTTGTTTCCCAGTATAGTCATCATAAAGAGCCAATGTCCTCTGCCATGGTTCACTATTTAAGAGATGATCACAGAGGAATTATATAGTCATACAACTAAGGAGGGCACGGCTATAGTGGACCGGTACACTGTCGGAACACCATTCCTTGACACAAAAGCAGAAGTTCAGGAGCAGCACTTTAAGACCATCCTGGAAATCTCAACATGCCCTGAGCCTACCTCCTCCCCATGCCAGCACTCCTATTGCCTGTTCCCTACTTTCAAGAGGGACAGACCACAGGAAATGAGCTACCTAAACTGCTGGATGGAAACTGTTGGATCAGAAATTCATGCTTATTGAGATACTGGAAAAGGAGAGTGCAACATCTTTGGCTCATTACCAAGAGGACATGCAAGGGCCTGAAGATCTAAACGCTGCCCTGCAAAGGGCGGCTGACACCAACAAATTGTGGGCAGCTATACTGAGCTCAATGCAAGTGACAGTGGTGGCTTTGATTCATCATGTCAACAAAATGGACATTCAAGTGGGCTTACTTAATATTAGGCCTGATCAAAAAACTCAACTCTGCTGTCGGAATTTGTGGAAGTCGGCAATGGAGTTTTTCCCGTGTTGGCATGTGCTTGATGTCATTTCGCATTGTGTGGGAAGCGAGACGAGAGACTATCGGTCACTCCCGAGCACAAACAAACTTTTGTACAGGTCTGCGAGATTTTGCGCTGCACAAGCGACTTCCGGTGCATCTTTTGAGACATTGATGAGTGAGTGAGTTTGATCGACTGCAGCTGCAACCTGGCAAAGCTCAAGCAGCTAAAATCTCCTCAAATAGACAACTTTGAGTTAAAAATCTTCTCTAGTGGACCATTTGTGTTGATTTTATTGTGCAAGGAGTAGTTTTATAAATTTTCTTCAACAACAGGAAGTGCCCCAACTTCCTATTCCTGTGCAGCAGACTCCTCCCAGTGCCTAGTCCATCTTCTGGTCACTTTTCACTTGGATGTTTGAGCTGGAAGGATCCCTTTTTTTGTCTCCTGGATGTATCACTGGATTTAACGCTTTAGTTGTATTTCAGATTTCATAAGTAAGTTCCAAAACACTTGTATAAAATTGTTGTACAACATGTTTGATAGAGGATATGCACCAGGGTTTATATGTACTTTTATTTGATTTTTCAAATGTATTGTGGTTGGTGGCCTGCATTTGGGGCCTACTTATAGTTTTTACTTGTAATTTTAATCCTATAAAGGAAAAATGTTTTACACTTCAGTAACTTTTCTCCATGTTATTTTTTGTTGTAAATTTGCAATATTCATTTAATTCACTATCTTAATCTTAAGTGGCCTAGTCTGCTAATGAAATAGGCCTTCTAGCTGTAGGCCCAGTACTAGTCATGGGTGCATGATGAAACAACTGTTTGATGTGTCTGTTGAACTGAAACACCATGGATGGCATTGGATTAAATATAACAAAATGTTGTTTGGTGGTATTTCACGTTTTTATTCTGCAAATAGTGCATGGTGGGGTAATATTATATATTTGATGCCTTTGTATGATCTGTGCTGCTGTTGTAAAAAGTTTAGCCCTTTTAATTTTCATTTTTGGAATTACTGGCTTAATGATGTTTTTTTCTCCTGTACTAATGTCTCTTTGTCTGGCCAGTGCGTGAGAGTGTTTGTCGTAGGCCACCATTTGTCTTTGTTCCCCCTGCCATGTGGCCTGGGGCCCTTCATGTATTTTCAACTATAGTCATATACCTACACGTATTTTTTGTTTTCTATTCATCCTGCTTGTTATTTGACCATGTGGCTGGTGGCCATTTTTGTAGGCAGCCAGTGTGCTTACTGCTTTTAGGCCTGCATGTGTTCTTCTTTGTCGAGGTGGTAATGCCTCCTTGCTGGTTGTTGTTTTGCCATGTGGCTGGCGGCCATTTTGTGTGTTATGCTTGTGACCTAGTAGGTCAATGCTTATTACTAAATGTACTGTAGGAACACTAATATATATTTTATTATGTACTTTTTGTTCCATTTTTCATGTGCACCACTCCTTGACTCCCAAATCCCTGTGGTTTTTCATGGTAGTCCCCTTCCCCTAGTAAATCAGCAATTGTATTTTTTTTAATGTTAGTTTTTTTTTTAATCATTTGTTTCACAAACTTAATTTAATATAATGCTAATAATAATAATATTTATCATTATTATTATCATTATTATTATTATTGTTCTTTGTTTTAAATGTTTTTCTTTAATTTGTTTTTCCCATTAGCCCAATGTCTGCCATAGGTGAACAGCTGCACAACATTACATTATACAAGGATTATGTCATTTGTCACAAGCACCTCTCAGAGTGCCATATGCCAACTTGATACACATAAAGTTAGCAGTTATGTTCTGTATTTTGTAGTTGTTGCTCCTTCTTATCCTTCCTGAGTGTACATGATGAAGTTAATGTTGGTGTGGTTTTACGAATGGATACACTGTAGTGTTTGATAATTATTTATAATTTAAGTAATGATATTGTTTCTACTACTAGTGCAACTGCAACAGTGCCACATTTCACTGATAGCCTTCTTGCATGTTGCTTTTAAGTGCACAAACAGAAAGAGACGGTACTGCCAGACAAAAGGCCTGTGCACAACATGACACATGACCACACTGACAACCACACTGACATCTCTTCAATTTGTGAAGCAAAGTGCTACTGCCAACTGACAGCTTCAAGATGGTCCCAACCACAGGTGCTGCCAAGAAAGGGGCTAATGATAACAAGGAGTTCCCACCACTGGTATGTTACCCAATACCTTTTTCGGGCAAAAATGTGCACCTGCCGGACTAGCCTCTGAGGAGCAATCTGGAAGCAGCACTCCTGTATTAGCGACCCCACTCCAAACTAGGCCCAAGCCCATATCTGGCACAGAGGCAGGCTCTCTAATCAAGGCAATGCCGATGAGCAGTGACATTGAATCAGACTAATCTCTTTCTCAAAGTAGTACCCAATTGTTGCCAGAAACTCAGCCCAGTGGACAACAACAGTCGCAGCCAGCAATAGTGTTAGACTTTAGATCCTTGGCGTTGTCTCCCCTAAATTTTTAACTCTGTTTCCCAGGTTGTTGATGTGTGCTGGACTCAGTTTTTGCTGTTTTTGTTTCTCTGGGCACTTTACCACTGCTCTCCAGTGCTAAAGCGCGAATGCTCCTGTATAAAATGTGTATATAATTGGTTTTCCATGATTGGCATATTTGATTTAATGGTAAGTCCCTAGTACAGTGCGCATGTAAATCAAATGTTACTAGTGGGCTTGCAGCACTGGTTGTGCCACCCACCTTAGTAGCCCTGTAAACATGGCTCAGACCTGCCACTGCAGTCTCTCTGTGTGCAGAATTTAACTGTAAATTCAACTTGGCAAGTTTACCCACTTGCCAGGCCTAAACATTCCCTTTTCCTACATGTAAGCACCACTAAGGTATGCCCTAGGTAGCCACAAGGGCAGTGTGCAGTGTATGTTCAAGGTAGGACATATACTAATGTGTTTTATCTGTCCTGACAGTGAAATACTGCCAGATTCGGCTTTCACTGTTGCAAGGCCTATCTCTCTCATAGGTTAACATGGGGGCTACCTTTAAAAATGATTAAAGTGTGGATTCCCTTTGGGAGCAGATAGTTTGGGGTCTCTGAGCTCACAATTTAAAAATATATCTTTTAGTAAAGTTGGTTTTAAGATTTGTGTTTGAAAATGCCACTTTTAGAAAGTGGGCATTTTCTTGCTTAAACCTGTGACGCTGTCTGTTTGTAAATTCCCTGTCTGGATCAGTTTGACAGTAGGGCTGTTTGCACCTCTCTCTAGACAGTGACACGAAGGGAGCTGGGGTGTTGCCTGCATATCTTGATGAGCCATCTGTGCAGCCTCTAACCCCCTGGTGTGTGTCTGGGGCCTGGTCTGGGCAAGGCAGGATTTCACAAACTTCAAAGGCCAAAATGGGTATAAGAAGGGCACCCAAAACCACAGACTTTAGATCACTTCTGGACATCGAGAGGAACCTCTGCCATGAGAAGAGCAGAGGAGAAGTGCTGCCCTGCCTATGACTGCTTTGTGGAGCTATCCTGCAGTTGCTGCTTCTGCCTGTGCAAGAGGGAAAAGATTGGACTTTGTTGTGCATTCCTGCTTGTGAAGAAATCTCCAAGGGTTTGTCCTGAGCTTGCCTCATGTTGTTGAAGTTGCATGGCCATCAAAGACTTCTCCTGCCAGCACCTGAACTCTCTGCTGAGACTTCCGCTCTGCCAAGTGGTGCCCTATCCAGTTCCTGGGGCCTTGGAAGGTGAAGCTGGCAGACCAAGATTGAAAATCCATGCACAGACCGCTGTGCGGGGAACATATCGACGCACTTTCCGAGACATGGCTGAAAAACAGCACGCCGCCGGCTTTGTGGCAGAAATCGAAGCTCCACTGGCATCGCGGCTGGAAGATCGACGCACGCAGCTGGAGAAACGATGCGCAACACCCGCTGACAGAGGCTGATAACGTCACAAGCCACATTGCGCAGTTTTGCTGATACCGTGCAGCAAGATTTTTGTCTCAAACCTTGCTGGGCGCAGAAAAATGACACAACGCCATAATGGACCTGAGTGCTTTCCCAGATCGATGCATCGCTCTCCTGCAGACAGGAAACAATTACGCACGCCGACCCGACCGGAGAAGGAGAAATGACATACAGTCTCGCGTGCGGGTGAGAAATCGATGCATCGCTAACCTTTTTCGGCACACACTCTCCCCTATGTGTTATTTTGATGCTACCCAGGTACTTTTTGACGCTAACAGGGTTTCTTCTGTTTACTAAAGGATTTAAGACTCTTTTTACCATTTAAATAATAACTTGACTTGTGTTTGTTGGATTTTTGTCATTTTGGTCTTGTTCTGTTTAGATACATATTTCCAATTTTCCAAATCAGTATTGTGTAATTTTGTAGTGTTTTTGCTGAATTAACTTGTGCGTCGGTACAAATACTTTGCACCTAGACTCTGAAGTTAAGCCTGGTGGCTTGTGCCAAGGAGGTCAGCGGGGGTTAACTAAGGGTGATTCTCCTTTACCCTGACTAGAGTGAGAGTCCTTGATTGGACAGGGCATAACCTGACTGCCAACCTAAGACCCCATTTCTAACATTGGTGATCAGCGGTTGGGATTGGACTTGTTTTTGTACTTGACATGCATTGATCAAGTGTACACTACTGTTTTCAGTGTAGACCACTATGTGACCCCATAATACTAGTCTCTTGATTTTGCTTTTTCTCTTTTTGGATTTTTTCCCTCCTTCCATTTTGTGGTAATCCTTGATTGACTTTTGAACTTCATTGGGAACTTGTTTACAGAACTTTGCACTTCTGCAGACATTTTCACCATGTCTCAGTCTGGAGATGCACCAGCTGGAGCTGCTTTTCATTTAGGGAAACTGGAGAGTTACACAGTGGCCCAAATGAAACAGTTCTGTAAGGATCTTGCCTGCCCCATTAAGAGCTCCACCAGGAAGAAGGAGCTGCAAAAGGCACTGAGGGCCTGGGTGGCAGCCAAGGAAGTTGAGGGGCACACAGAAGATGAGGATGAGGTTGAGGCGGAGGTGCAGAGAATTCACAATGGTATTGTGGGTGGGCCTGTTCTGTCCATGGGGAGGGTCTCCAGGGCAGGTAGCAGAGTCTCATCTAAGGGTCTGACTCCGGACGAGTTGCAGGAACAGACAAGCAGAGAGGGCTGTTGGAGTTGGAGAAAATGAGGATGGCCATAGAGGAGAAAAAGGTGTTGTTGGGTCATGAGCTCAGCTTGAGGGATCTGGATCAGAGGAGCCAGTCTAGTAGGGATGGTGGCAGCAACATCACAGTGCAGCCTGAGAGGAGGGTGCACATTCCTAAGAACCTTGTGAAGGATTACAAGAGGGAGGATGACATACTGCTGTGGTTTCAGAGGTATGAGTCTGCTCTCCATCTGAATCTGGTCCCTGAAGCTCATTGGAGGGCGGGTCTGTGGAAGCACTTTGAGGTAGAGGGAAGAGATACTCTGACATCCTTAGGGGATCCCAAGGGGCTCACTTACCCTATCATGCAGGACACCCTGATCACTAGGTATGGTCCCACCCCTGATCCGTATAAGGACAAGTTTAGGTCCTATAAGAAGAAGGAATCCCAAACATGTTTGGAATATGTTGATTCATTCTGCAGGTCACTGGATGGTTGGGTGAAGGACAGTAAGGTGATAACGTCTGAGGGGCTTTACAATCTGATGGCTTGGGAGCTCCTGTACATTTTATGTTCTTGAGAGCTGCGCCAGCACCTGATTGACAGCAAGCTGACTGACCCCAGGAAGCTTGCACAGGAAGTGGACCACTGGGAGAGCACCAGGATCCAAAAGAGGTATGGGGGAGACCATGCCAAGGGTGGGCAGGGTCCCTCTCAGAAGAAAGGGGGGGGAGTAAGTATAAACAGGGGGAGTTCTCTGAAGGGCTCTAATCTGATTCGCAGGATAAGGATTCCCAGCCCCCCAGTGAGAAGAAACCATGGTTCTCCAAAGGGAAACCTGTGGCAGGGGGTCCCCCATGTAAGTGCTATGCATGTGACCAAGTGTGTTATGTGAGGGGAGACCCTAAATGCCCCAAGAGTACACCAACACCACTGGTGCACTGTCCCAGGGTTTGGCTAGTGTAGCGCTTGGGTAAGAGTTGGTTCCAGGTGGGTGGGAGCCATCTGAGATGACCCTTGTCTCAGTAGGGGACAATGAGATGGTCCAGAGAACCTTAGTGCCTGAGCACACTAAAAAGTACAGGCAGTGGGTGACCATCAATGGACAGAGAGTAGAGACTCTGAGAGCCAGTGTGACTACAGTGAGGAGTCACCTGGTGTCTGAAGAGCAAATAGATCCCCGTGTACTTCACCAAATAGTTGCAGTAGACATATCAGAGTGCCTGTGCAAAGTGGCACAGGTTCCTTTTGAATGGAGGTGGGTCTCAGGTTCCTTGAAGGTAGCTGTGAGTCCAACCATGCCTGTAGATTGTTTGCTTGGCAATGAACTGGAGGATTCCCTTTGGAAGGAGGTGGAACACAGGTCACACTAGGCGATGTTTTGTCTGCCTGGGTGGGTATGCGTATCCACCAGGTCTTTGGCAGCCAGTCAGGGTGATCAGGAGACCCTGGATCCTGAAAGAGTGGCCTAGGTGTCTGCCAAAAGGAGGCAGGGCAAGGGGCACAGGAAACCAGCCCCAGAAGTTCCCACGGTGCAGGAGGAGGCTGAATCTGAGGGGGAGGCCCTGGAGCCTACAGGGTAACAGGTGGTTGAACTGGGTGAGGTCACTGAGTTGTCAAAGTGGCAGCAGCAAGCAGGGCCCACTAGGGAAGCATTCTGTGAGGCACAGAAGTCATGCTCTACTCTGGAGAGTTTGCGGTGGCAGGCTGCAGACCAGGCATCTGGCAAGGAGCCTGGATCACATTTGATTAACTGAGAGGATGGCGTCCTATATAGCGAGCCTAAGGTTCCTGAGCCTGGGTCAGCCCGTGTGCTGGTGGTACCCCAGTGCTTCAGAGCCTTCCTACTGGGTCTGGCTCATGATGTGCCTTTAGCTGATCATTTGGGGCAGGACAAGACCTTTGAGCAGCTTGTCACCCACTTCTATTGGCCCCAAATGCTGAGGCACTCTGATGCTCATTGTAGGTCTTACTTAACTTGTCAAGCAAGTAGCAAGAGTGGGGGGAAATGTAAGCCTCCCCTCCAACCTTTTCCAATTGTCAGTACCCCCTTTGATAGGGTTGGCATTGACATTGTGGGGCCTCTGGATCCCAGGATAGCCATGGCCAACAGGTTTATCCTGGTCTTGGTGGACCATGCCACCCAGAACCCAGAAGCCATTCCATTAAGATCAATCACTGCCCCTGTGGTGGGCCGTGCCTTGATGGGAGTTTTTACCCACATGGGGTTCCCCAAGGAAGTGGTGTCCGATAGGAGTACCAACTTCATATGAACGTATATGAAGTCTCTGTGGAAGGTGTGTGGGGTACCGTACAAGTTCACCACACCTTACCACCCCCAAAGCAATGGTCTGGTTGAGAGATTCAACCGCACCTTGAAGGGCATGATAATGGGCCTGTCAGAACCCTTGAGTCGGAAGTGAGAAGTCCTCTTGCCATGCCTTCTGTTTGCTTACAGCTAGGTGCCTCATAAGGGACTTGGCTTTAGTCCTTTTGAGGTGATCTATGGCCACCCTGTGAGGGGACCTTTGAGTCTGGTAAAGAAGGCTTTGGAAAAAGCTCCTAGTAAACCCCCCAGGATGTATTCAGTTACATGCTGGCTCTGAGAAACCAGACTGCCCGCTTCAAGAGTCTAGCACAGGAAAACCTAGAAGCAAGCCAGGAGGTTATGAAACACTGGTATGACCAGAATGCCACTCTTGTTGAGTTTCAACCTCATCAGAAAGTGTGGGTGATGGTGCCAGTGGAGCCTAGGGCACACCAGGACAAGTGGACTGGGACATTTGAGATGGTGGAGTGCAAGAGCAAAGTCACCTACCTGGTGAACGTGCAGACTCCCAGGAACCCTTAAGGGTCCTGCATATTAACCGGCTCAAGCCACACTTTGAGCTGATAGAGTTGTCCATGCTACTAGCGACAGATGACGGGATAGAGGAGGAGAGTGAGCCTCTTCCTGACCTCCTGTCTGCAGGAGAGAAAGATGGGTCTGTGGAGGGAGTGAACCTCTCCCCCTCCCTGACTGCAGAGCAGCAGAGGGACTGTCGCCAAGTGTTGGGACAGTTCACCTCACTGATCTCCTTGATCCCAGGAGTTACACACTTGTGCATACATGATGTGGACACTGGGGACAGTACACCCATTAAACAAAAGGTTTACAGGGTGACTGACAAGGTCAGGGCTAGCATCAAGGATGAAGTATCCAAGATGTTAACCCTAGGGGTTATTGAGCATTCCAGCAGTCCTTGGGCCAGCTCTGTGGTTTTGGTCCCAAAGGCTGCTGCTCCTGGTGCCACCCCAGAACTCCGGTTTTGCATGGACTACTGGGGTCTCAATGCGGTCACTAAAACTGATGTGCACCCCATCCCCTGAGCTGAAGAGCTCATAGATCGGTTGGGAGCTGCCAAATATCTCAACACGTTTGATCTAACGTCTGGGTATTGGCAGAGTGCCTTGACGGAGAGGACCAATGAGAGGTCTGAATTTTCAACCCATGGGCACTTTCAGTTTAAAGTGATGCCATTTGGGATGAAAAATGCCCCTGCCACCTTTCAGAGGTTGGTCAACCAGGTGTTGGCTAGGCTGGATGAGTTCAGTGCCGTCTACCTTGATGACATTGCTGTCTTCAGTTTCACATGGAGGAACACTTGTAACACCTCTGTAAAGTGTTGTAGGCCCTGCAAAAGGCAGGACTCACTATTAAGGCAAGCAAGTGCCAAATAGGGCAGGGTTCTGTGGTGTACTTAGGACATCAGCTGGGGAGTGGCCAGGTGGCACCCCTACAGCCAAAGATTGATACTGTTCTGGCTTAGGAGCCTCCCAAGACCCAGACTGAAGTGAAAGCCTTTTTAGGTCTCACAGGATACTATAGGAGGTTTGTCAAGGGGTATGGCACAATTATTGCTCCCTTGACCGAGTTGACTTCCAAAAAGCAGCCCAGAAAGGTGATCTGGACTGAATCTTGCCAGATAGCTTTTGATGCCCTGAAGGCTGCCATGTACACAGAACCTGTGCTGAAGGCACCTGACTACTCCAAGGAGTTTGTTGTACAAACAGACACCTCAGAGCATGGAATTGGAGCAGTACTCTCACAGCTTATTGAAGAGGGCCTAGATCAACCCGTAGCCTTCATTAGCAGGAGGTTACTTCCCAGGGAACGTAGCTGAGGTGCTATAGAGTATGAGGCTTTTGCTGTGGTCTGGGCACTGAAGAACCTAAGACCCTTCTTGTTTGGGACACCTTTCCGGGTTCAGACTGACCACAGGCCCTTCAGATGGTTAATGTAGATGAGGGGTGAGAATCCAAAACTGTTGAGGTGGTCCATTTCCCTACAGGGGATGGACTTCATGGTGGAACACTGCCCTGGCACACAACATGCCAATGCTGATGGTCTGTCTGGAATCTTCTGCTTTAGTGATGAGAACTCCCATGAGGTTGCGTAGTTGCTCCCTACTTTCAGCTGGGGGAAACACGTGTTAGACTTTTCATCCGTGGTTTTTGCCTCTGTTTCCCAGGTTGTTGATGTGTGCTGGTCTCTGTTTTTGCTGTTTTTGTTACTCTGGGCACTTTACTACTGCTCTCCAGTGCTAAAGTGCAAGTGCTCTTGAATAAAATGTGTATATAATTGGCTTTCCAAGATTGGCATATTTGATTTAATAGTAAGTCCCTAGTACAATGCACTAGAGGCGCCCAGGGTCTGTAACTCAAATGCTACTAGTGGTCCTACAACACTGGTTGTGCCACCCACCTTAGTAGCCCTGTAAACATGGCTCAGACCTGCCACTGTAGTATCTGGTTGTGCAGATTTTAACTGCCAATTCGACCTGGCAAGTGTACCCACTTTCCAGGCCTAAACCTTTCCTTTTCTTACATGTAAGACACCCGTAAGGTAGGCCCTAGGTAGCCTCATGGGCAGGGTGCAGTGTATGTTTAAGGTAGGACATATACTAATGTTCCTTATATGTCCTGACAGTGAAATACTGCCAGATTTGGTTTTCACTGTTGCAAGGCCTATTTCTCTCATAGGTTAACATGAGGGCTACCTTTAAAAATGATTAAAGCGTGGATTCCATTTGGGAGCAGATAGACATGTGGAGTTTGGGGTCTCTGAGTTCACAATTTAAAAATACATCTTTTAGGAAAGTTGGTTTTAAGATTGTGTGTGTGAAAATGCCACTTTTAGAAAGTGGGCATTTTCTTGCTTAATCCATTCTGTGACTCTGCCTGTTTGTGATTCCCTGTCTGGATCAGTTTGACAGTTGGGCTGTTTGAACCTCTCTCTAGTCAGTGACACGAAGGGAGCTGGGGTGTAACCTCCATATCCTGATGAACCATCTGTGCTATGAGAGAGGGAAGGAGTGGTCACTTACACCTGAAAGGGCTGGGTCTGTCCTCACACAATGCAGTCTCCAACCCCCTGGTGTATGTCTGGAGACTGGCCTGGGCAAGGCAGGATTTCACAAACAAGAAAGCACAGCTGAAAAACGACGCGCCACCGACTTCGTGGCAGAAATTGACACTCTACCAGCATTGTGGCTGGAAGATAGACACACGCAGCTGGAGAAACGACGGCAACACTCGCTTACAGAGGCTGATAACATCGAAACTCACATTGCGCAGTTTTGCTGATACCATGCGGCAGGATTTTCGACCCAAACATTGCTGGTTGCAGAAAAATGACACAACACCTGCCCGGACCTGAGTGCTTGCCCAGATTGACGCATCGCTCTCCTGTGGAGAGGAAAAACATTGGACGCCGACCCGACCGAAGAAGGAGAAGCGATGCACGGTCTCGCTTGCAGGTGAGAAATCGCCAAATTCCTAACCTTTTTCGCCGCACGCTTACCCGTGTATGTTATTTTGACGCTACCCAGGTACTTTTCAATGCTAACAGGCTTTCTACTGTTTACTAAAGGATTTAAGACTCCTTTTGCATTTTAATTAATAACTTGACTTGTGTATGTTGGATTTTGGTTGTTTTGGTCTTGTTTTGTTTAGATAAGTATGTCCTTTCTTTCTAAACCTCTGTTGTGTCATTTTGTAGTGTTTTCACTGAGTTACTGTGTGTGTTTGTACAAATACTTTACACCTAGACTCTGCCAAGCTACCAAGGGGGTGAGCAGGGATTAACTAAGGGTGATTCTCCTTTACCCTGACTAGACTGTGGGTCCTTGCTTGGACAGGGGGTAACCTGACTGCCAACAAAAGACTCAATTTCTAACAAACAGCAGTTCCTCCCGAAGTAGGAGCACATCAGGATATTGAGCTTCATGCTGAGGAAGTTGAAGAACACCCCCTTTCACAAGATCCACTGTCTTCCAAATCTCCGCCATCTTCTTCTTCGAGCACCTCTTCTGATGATCAAGACTTCACTTGGATGCCACCCCAATCTGAAACTCGCCAGGAGAGGCAAGGAGTGAAAAGAAAGGTTCCTGAAAGCCTTAGAGCTATGGATGAAGAAAAGGAGGTTGACGACTCTGATGGCTAGCCAATCGTCATGGATGTTAGCCCAGCCCCAGTGAAGTCCGACCTGACACCATCTTCTCACCCTGCTTTAAGAGCTATGGCACTGATACCACCACCAGCACCTCCACTAGCTTCCATATTTACAAGACCCTGGCTGTGACCTGCATCCACAGCCACTTCAGTACAAGTAGGCACTGAAGAGAGGCAAACATCATCAAAACAACACCCACCTACCACCAGAAAGTTGACCTCCACAGTTTGGGACTTCTGAACAGTTAGTGAAAAAGAGCTGAACATTGCCATATGCTCCATTTACCGAGTGAGTTTTAGTCAGGGTAAGCTTGGTACAAACTTTGGTCTGGAGGCCAAACAACCCATTTGAGAAAACACCACACAATTCGTTGTGAGACAAAAACTTAGCAGCCAAAAACCTGCAAGTGGTGTTGGTAAAAGTGGTTAAAGCAGGAAATCTGATCATGGTAGAAGGTGAAGGTGAAGAAGAGGGTGACATTGTTGTTACATAAATCAGCCCTGTACCTAGTAGTGCAGTAATGTCATCAGCAACATCGCAATCGCACAAGAAGACTCAGAGGCAGGTTGAGACACCAAGGCAAGAACATATAGGGGGTTATTACAACTTTGGAGGAGGTGTTAATCCATCCCAAAAGTGACGGTAAAGTGACGGTAAAGTGACGGAAATACCACCAGCTGTATTACGAGTTCCATAGGATATAATGGACTCGTAATACGGCTGGTGATATATCCGTCACTTTACCGTCACTTTTGGGACGGATTAACACCTCCTCCAAAGTTGTAATAACCCCCATAGTGTCTGCCCCACTGAGACGCACATTGAGCCTACCACCACCTTCTACTCTAAAGAAGTGGCTTCCATCGGTAGAACCAGTAAAGAAAAAAATCCAGGCTACTATTACTGGAATGTTTAAGCAGGAGAGGCAGTACAAACGCAACCACCCAATAGCACGTTTGTACAACGGGAAGCTGGCTAAAATGCTAGCTCTGGACCTCCTCCCTTTTTATTTTTTGGAAAGAGTGAGATTTCTAGAATTTGTGGGGGCCATCTGCCGGAAATAGAAGGTTCCCAGTTGGACCTCTTTTGCCAGATTTGCTGTTCCAGTGCTACATCATGATGTGCTGGAATTGGTTGGACAAGCTTTGCAGCAGAGTGCTGTCCACACAATACATCTGATGACAGACATGTGGACAAGTTGCCATGCCACTGATGTAGGAAAGTACCATCTTGCCTTGTGTGTTAGTTTGATTATGCCTGTCTCACTGGGATCCTGCTAGCCAGGACCCCAGTGCTCAAAGTTTGTGGCCTAAATGTGTTCCCTGTGTGGTGCCTAACTGTATCACTGAGGCTCTGCTAACCAGAACCTCAGTGTTTATGCTCTCTCTGCTTTTTAAATTGTCACAGCAGGCTAGTGACCATTTTTACCAATTCTGATTGGCACACTGGAACACCCTTATAATTCCCTAGTATATGGTACCTAGTTACCCACGGTATTGGGATTCCAGGAGATCCCTATGGGCTGCAGCATTTCTTTTGCCACCAATAGGGAGTTCAGACAATTCTTACACAGGACTGCCACTGCATCCTGAGTGAAATAACGTCCATGTTATTTCACAGCCATTTTATACTGCACTTAAGTAACTTATAAGTCACCTATATGTCTAACCCTCACTTAGTGAAGGTTAGGTACAAAGTTACTAAGGGTAAGGCACCCTGGCACTAGCCAAGGTGCCCCCACATAGTTCAGGGCAATTTTCCCGGACTTTGTGAGTGTGGGGACACCATTACAGGTGTGCACTACATATAGGTCAATACCTATATGTAGTTTCACAATGGTAACTCCCAACATGGCCATGTGACATGTCTAAGATCATGGAATGTCCCCCCATGCCAAATCTGATATTGGGGTGCCAATCCCATGCATCCCCTGGGCTCCAGCATGGACCCTGGGTACTGCCAAACTAGCTCTCTTGGGTTTTCACTGCAGCTACCGCTGCTGCTAACCCACAGACAGGCTTCTGGCCTCCTGGAGTCTGGGCAGCCCAGTCCCAGGAGGGCAGAGCAAAGGATTTCCTCTGAGAGAGGGTGTTACACCATCTCCCTTTGGAAATAGGTGTTAATGGCCTGAGAGGAGTAGCCTCTCCTGGCCTCTGGGAATGCTTTGAAGGGCACAGATGGTGCCCTCCTTGCATAAACCAGTCTCCACTGGTTCAGGGATCCCCCAGCCCCTGCTCTGGCATGAAACTGAACAAAGGAAAGGGGAGTGACCACTCCCCTGTCCATCACCACCCCAGGGGTCTTGCCCAGAGCTCCTCCAGTGTGTCCCAGACCTCTGCCATTTTGAATGCAGAGGTGTGAGGGCAGAATGGAGGCCTCTGAGTGGCCAGTGCCAGCAGGTGACGTCAGAGACCCCTCCTGATAGGTGCTTACCTGGTTAGGTGGCCAATCCCCCCCTGAGGGCTATTTAGGGTTTCTACTGTGGGTTTCACGTCAGATAACGAATGAAAGAGCTCACCAGAGTGCCTCTGCATCTCTCTTTTTGACTTCTGCCAAGGATCAACCGCTGACTGCTCCAGGACGCCTGCAAAACCACAACAAGGTAGCAAGAAGACTACCAGCAACATTGTAGCGCCTAATCCTTCCAGATTTCTTGACTGTTTCCTGGTGGTGCATGCTCTGAGGACTGTCTGCCTTCACCCTGCACTAGAAGCCAAGAAGAAATCTCCTGTGGGTCGACGGAATCTTCCCCCTGCCAACGCAGGCACCAAACTTCTGTATCACCGGTCCTCTGGGTCCCCTCTCATCTTGACGAACATGGTCCCTGGAACACAGGAGCTGGATCCAAGTGTCCCTGACATTCCAGTGGCCCTTCTGTCCAAATTTGGTGGAGGTAAGTTCTTGCCTCCCCACGCCAGACAGTAATCCTGTGTACTGCGTGAACTGCAGCTGCTATGGCTTCTGTGCATTTTGCAAGGAGTCCTTCATGCACAGTATATCCCAGGTACCCAGCACTCCATCCTGCATTGCTCAACTCGATGAGTTGACCACCGGCTTCATGGGACCCTCCTTTGTAGTGTTGAGATGACTGCCGTGCTCAGAATTCTTGAACACCTGTTCAAGTGCTTCTGCGGGTGCTGCCTGCTTTTGCATGGGCTCCCTGTGCTGCTGAATGCCCCCTCTGTCTCCTCCTCCAAGAGGCGACCTCCTGGTCCTTTCTGGGCCCGGGTAGCATCCATTTTCTTTAACCGCAACCTTTGCAGTTAGCAAGGCTTGTTTTTTAGTCTTTCTGCGTGGAAACAACTCTGTATCCTCCAGCACGCCGTGAGACATCTTTTGTGCAAAGGAGAAGGTCCTGGCATCTTCCGCTGTTGAAGAATCTTCATCTTCTTCCACCCAGAGGCAGCCACTTTGCACCTACATCCAGGGTTTAGTGGGCTCCTGCCCTCCCTGGACACTTGCGTGACTCTTGGACTTGGTCCCCTTCCTTTGCAGGTCCTCAGTTCCAGGAATCCGTCTTCAGTGCTTTGCAGTCAGTTGTTGCCTTTGCAGAATCTCCTATCACACCTTTAGGCCCATATTTATACCTTTTGATGCAAAACTGCACCGGCGCAGTTTTGGTCAAAAATATTACCGCTGGCTAACGCCATTTTGGTGCGCCGTGTGGGCATCAAATGCAGACTTTGATGCACGGCGGCGCAAACCACAGGTGTAAGTCATTTTTTTTTTACTCACACCGCAGCTTCAAGTCGTAAAGCAAAACGACGTTAACGCGGTGGAAATGACTGTGGGTGGATTTATGACACCGCAAACCGGATATGCAGCGTTTTTTGGCGCAATAGCATCAAAATTCCTCTCAAACACAGCCATTTCAGCAGAGGAGAGCCAAAATGGATCCCAGATGCCTGTACAGACCCCAGGAAGATGACAACAGACCAGGAACCAGCCAGGAAGACCCACACAAGAACCAGGACATTTTGAAGAAGTAAATAAAGTGTTGCTTCAGAGTAGAGGAACAGGAAATTCTGGTGAAAGAGGTGACGGAACACCAGCACCAACTGTTTGTCACCTCAAAGTTGCCAATCAGTAGGAGAGAGGCAATTTGGCAACAAATTGTTGACAAGATTAACAATGTGGCAGAAGTACGCAGAACAGTCATAGAGTGCAAGAAACGCTGGCATGACTGCAAGCGCAGGACCAAGGAAAAGATGGCCAGGAACAGGAAGGCAGCACTGCAGACTGGAGGTGGGAGTCCAGCACATCAGGAGGCCCTGGTCAACATGGAGGAGATGGTCGCAGCCGTCATCCCTGAGGAGATAATCACAGGGATTCAAGGACAGGACAGTGCAGACTACGAGGAGACAACACACATGCAAGGTAAGTCACATGGGGAATTAAAATGCACTAATGTCAACTACAACCAGGGGGGATACCGACCACAAAATGCATGGAAGCCATCATATACATGGAGTGGCATGGGTAAAGGGGTATGGCATGGGGGCATGGCCTGTACCCAGAGAAGCTGGGGTACACCATAACACAACACCAACAACAGTTCCATAGGGGTATGCTGCCATGCCAAAGATGTAGCAAAGGTAAAGCCACGCCAGGCCCCATGGATCATACACACCAAAATGAGTGGGTTTAGGATGACAACTTTAACAATCCCCTGAAACAAGACAAATGATCCAGTCCTGTCAATCGTGAATGCCCATAGTTCCCGCAAACATCAGCCAATGTCATCAACAGTAGGAGCTACACAGCACTAATGTCACACCCATGCTGCATATGCCAGGGTCCATCCTGTGCCTGGGTCACAATGCAACATCCCACATGTCATACTGCTCAGGCAACAGCATTGAGGAGGAGGACACATGTAAATGGTCACTGAAATACACCTGCACAGTCAGGGGAGGAAATAGGACACTGCTACGACTATCAGGGCAATCCAATCTCCACACATTCCCCAACATCAGCTGTACACATTACCAATGCTAACATCCATATCGTGCCATAACAATGCAATTGCATAGGATACGCTACATTTCAACTACATATAAGTGGATGTGAAAGATCAGAGACTGGGGCAGGTCCATATTGTTATGTGGTCTGCTAGTGCCATCAGAGCATCCACAGCCAGTGAAAGTTCTCACCATGAAAATGGATGTAGACGGAGGGTTGAGTAGGACAAGAAGGTGGCAAATCACTATTTGGCCTAAAACAACACTAGAGGAGCTGATGCCGACAAGTCAAAAAACTTACCACAATACATGTGACATGCAGGTGGGGCATAGGCCTGGGAGAATGCCCATCTGAAAGACTGGATCAATGAACAGGAAACAAGATCACAATGTGAAATCATCACAAGGCAGGCATGTCACATCACCAATGCCACAACACAGATACACTAATTGTGCCCTATTTCATTGCAAAGGACGATGGATCTCCTGCGGATATGCCTGTCCAGTACTACCCTGATGACATGGATGACGAGCTGACAAATATCAGCCACCAGACCCTCCAAGATGTCCTTGGAACCCTCCAGACCCCACCTTCTGTCACAAGGAGGAGCACAGAACAAGCAACCATCACAGAGGGCCCACCCACAGCCTCAATTGTAAGACCTGCCAGCTCCAATACAGCTGAGGACTCAGATGACACAGGCACCAGCTTTGAGAAAACTGTAGTCAGAGTACAGCGGGACCTGGCCAAGGAGGTGCGGTTGGGGATGCAAACTATGGCATCCAGCCTAGAGGGGTTGCGTTCGTGCATTATGTCAACTAAAGAACAGGCAGCAGCTATGCAAGGGCAAACAACTATCTTGCAGGAAGTAGAAAAAAGGCTGAAGGAAATCAGCACAGCTGTAATACAGTTGACCCAACACCTACAACAGCAACCCTGTCAACGCGTGCACAAATGCAACATTGAACCCCTCAGGGCCGACCTGGCTGCCTACCATCGTGATGTGGCTGCTATTCTCAAGATCCAGCAGATCCTCCTTGCAGCAGTACTGCCCTTAAGACCTTCATAGGTAGCAGTGACCGGGGTGTCTGACTCCACATCTTCTAACACTGAGGTGTGTGTTGCCCCTTCACAACCACCACCACCAAGGACAGAGGAGGCAACATACATATCAGAAGAAGAAGAAATGGAACAGATCACCTTCACACGTAAAAGTACCCGGAAGCACTAGTCCCTGCCACATGGCCAACTATTACCCAGGTCCAGCGCTTTGTTAAATGCCAGTCTTTCAACAACTGTACTCAATGACTGTTCTGCAAACCACTGTATATCTTGTCAGCCTGCCCAGTGCTTGTCTCTCACTTACTCATTGGCAAATCCTGTCCCTCTGCACTGTCTGACCATCACTCCAGCATGTCAAATGCATTTTCCTTTAGCACTTGTGTAGGATCACAAGGGAAGATGTCAATATAATGGACTCACAATCATGGACAATGTACATATAGCACTACAGCACTTTTCAATAAATAGCACTTACACAACCACTTTGTCTCTGTGTAATGTGACACATCAACCGTGCAGTAGATCACTGAAATTTGCCTCCTGTCAAATTACATAGCTTGTCAATACAACTGTCCTGAAATAATGTAGTCTGCTAACTATGCACAGTGGCCTGGATTGCACCATACTCAGTCCTTCCTGAGGGTAATATCTGATGAAAAGAGAAACCATACACCATAATACTGTGTTGGACAGATTAATGCTTCCTCAAGGGATATCTAAGATATTAAATAGTGGCAGCAAAATGTTGCCACCATGCAATACTAACACATATGACATTGCTCACAAATCTAAGCAAACAGCCAACAAACTGCATGAATGAAGGTGTCTGAGTTTACATCCAAATAAGTAATCATGCTGAACAGTGTCACAAATGATCTATGCGAGTCATGAACACGATACTACAAGAGTGCTTACTACCACTCAGCTAATAAGGGTTTCCTTGAACATCAGACTGCAGTCAGACATAACACCGGGTCCCCAATCAGAAATCTGGAAGCACTGTATGTGACATTGAAAACATACTTAATGAAAAAAACATGTTGGGATCCATAGTAACTGTGATTGGTGGTTGCAATGAATGGTTGAATCTTTGCAAGGTAGCTCTGGGATAGCAGCCAATGTTACAGCTCAGTTGGGATTTGGTCGTAGCATAGGACACAAATGTAATACAACAGAATTCATGTACACTTATGCCAAGGCCCTGATCTACAAGCATTTTACATGTACTGTAAAGGGTTCACTACATATTTATTAATCGGTAATAAAAGAAGAGAAAACTTAGGGAAAAGCCTTACCTACCCTAATCTACCCTAACTACTCATTACCCACAACTGTCCCTAACTAACCTAAGCTAAACTTACTTATCACATGTAACGAAACGTTCTAAACATCAACCCCCCACCACTCTTATGAGACGGGACACATGGAGGACAACAGATACGTACCTAAACACATACTATCCTATACTAAACAAATACATATTTTTTTGTAAATTGTTTTTTTAAAACACACAAGAACCCCAACATAGCAACACACTCAAAAAGAAACATTTGAAATAATCAGGACCCACCCACCCCCCCACCCACTAACACTAACTAAACTAACAGCCTACACTAACCTAACACTAAGCCACCTAAACCCAAAAAGTATAAGAATAAGGAAAGAGGAGGTAGGGGAGGGAATCATGTCCATCAAAAATGTCTAGAGGTTGGCCCTCCAGAGGGTCCGCTTAATGGACCGCACCCACCGGTTGATATCGCGAACATCCTGCCGCAGGCGACTCATTTTCCTGAGGACACAGTCCATTTTGCGCTACATGTCCACAAAAGGAGCAGGGTCAATTGTTGCATTTGGGGTGGTCTGTCTGCCAGCTGAGGAAGTGTGGGGCCGTATATGGTCAATGCCTGTGGGCTGCCCTGAAGGTGGTCCAGTGCTAGGGCCTGGAGCACTTCCTGATGTTGTTGGCCAAACGGTCCCAGCTGTTGGTGGTGCCACCTGGGTGGGAGTGGTGGTGGTGGTGGCTGTGGTGGGCAAAGAAGGGCCACCCTGTGGGAATGCCCTCCAGGCTCCGGAGGCCCGTTCGGTCCTGTATCTTCGGGACATCCTTCCTTACCCCGACTCTACCTGCAGTATATGCTGGTACCGCATTGCCTGCCTCTGGAATTCACGCACTTTGATGGGTGTCATATTAGCAGCTGTGAAGACAAATGAAAAAATTACATTAGGAACTGCATTGTGTGAAATGGCACAAGAAGTAAATCAGACAGTACATCTACTGTACTTTTAACAGCTCATATAATCATACAGATCATTGAATGTCCCTGAGGAAGTAAATGGCAGACCAGCCTACAAAGGTCGTATCACACATAGCACATCCAAACCCTACAAGATGGGTAACAACTGGCATGATTTTGGCATCAGAGTTCTGCCAGTTGTCAGCTAACCATCATGCTGCACATCCTCCGCCAATGCCACGGCTACAAATGTCAGTGTACGGGATGGAAATCTAGGGCCACATGATCTGCAAGTTGTAAATGGACTTGCTAGTGTAGTACTCATGTGCTAAACCTGAGTGTGTGTATACTAGGTTCAGACCAAAGATTCACTGATTTACATGTCTGTATATCAAATTTGAATCATCAGTCCTAGGTACACTATTCACAGCCCCTCCCTGTGTTTGAGGGTGGGGGAGAAACAACTAACAATTTCAAACAACATGGACATCCAGGAAGCTTATGAAAGATGGACATGTGTTTCGCTCAAGACACACACCACAGGTAAGGTGTATCTACAAATAGGAGACAGCAAGCCTTTGACCAATCCCAGCGCCACACATGTCTGGCACTGCAGACCTTTGTCCACATACTATATTTCCAGTAATCTATGACTTACAACTAACACAGAGATGCAAGAAAAACCCTGGCCATGATTTGCATGCACACCTAGGCCATTGCACTCAAGTGCCACATACTCGTAGCATTGCATGTGCTGCTACATGCTGCTCGGAAGTTCAACTGACAGTTTAATCGGTACATTAGTGAAAAGGGAAGCAGAAGTCTGTGGGTAAGCATTTTGCAGCCCCATTCTGAGAGGCTGACTAAATCACAGATTAGGTCCAGTGCTAGTCTTGCTGATACAAGTATTATCCACATGACTCATCCCCATTCACACTGCGGGGCCTCCAGGACTGACCTAGAATCCCTAAATAAGACAATAGGATAAGGATTGGCCAACTCTAAAATGGTGAGAAAATGAAATCCCACTCATGGAACAAGAAAAATGATTGGCCAGCGCATCACAACTTGCTATTTGTTCAACACACAGGAGTCCATCACACATCACCAGCAAACACAATGCATAACAGACATATCAACACTTACTGGAGTTGTCGGGGTCCTCGAATGAAGCCACCTCGCCCACAGTGTAGGGTGCGGGTCCACCTGTAAGGCATGGAAGTGAGAAATGTGCTCAAATTCTGTGCACTGACCAACAACTCCCAAAGCAAATACTATGGGGGTCATTCTGACCCTGGCGGTCGGTGATAAAGCGGCGGCCAACCCGCCAACAGGCAGGCGGTCAAAAAAATGGAATTCTGACCCTGGCGGGAACCGCCAACACAGCCCGCCACTTTAACACTCCGACCGCCACGGCGGGACAGACAAACAGCGCGGCGGTCACCGCCAACAGGCAGGCGGCAGACAATGTACCGCCCACCCTATCACAACCTACCAATCCGCCACCTTTTCCGGGGCGGGAGCCCGCCGATAAAAAAAAACGGCAGAAACAGACTACGAACGGGAAAACGCTCACCTATACACACTCCACGAGGAAGGAGGACAGCATGGAACCCGAATTACACATCCTACCAGCCATTGTCTACCTGCTCATCTACCAGGAGTACGAACGCCGGCGCAGTTGATAATGGTGAGTACTGCACCTACGACACAGGCGAGGGGGGAGGAGGAAAGCTTACGGGCACACACATGCGCCATACACCCACCCCCCCACCACAAATACCTACACCCCAATGCCGAGCAACAAGTCAGAGTGACACCACACAAACCCCCCGGAATAATGCAAAGACACAATTAAAATGATCTATAAAATATATGTATAAATAGCTCCATTGAAGGTATGGGAAATATGCCATATAAAAGATATAAAAATAAGGAATGAACATATTCAACAATATATACATAGGCAAAAAGTCCTGCACATTCCGTCAAAGTTCCATAGTCCGTGGCCAATGTGCACAAACACATGGGCAAAGCCCACACAGGAGACCAGATACCATTGGAGAGAACACTGCTGGGGCATCAGATGAGAAAACTACAGGCACCTCAGGGGGAAGGGAAGGTGGGGCACCTCAGCCACATGAGTCCACGACGCCAGATCCACGAGGGGCCTCCATGCCCACTGTCCCATCCTGGGGAGTGCAAAGCCACAGTCTCACAAGTCTCTACAGTGGTTGGCTTGCCCACTGTGCCATCCTGGGGAGTGCAAAGCGACAGTCTCTCAAGTCTCTACACTGGGCGGCTTGCCCACTGTTCCATCCTGGGAAGTGCCAAGCCACAGTCCATCAGATCGATTACCGAATCCACTGTTAATGGAGGAGGCATGGTGCCCAGAGTGCTTCGTGAAGCCCTGCTTGACACAGAACCGGCACTGTCAATGGGCCAGCGGTGCTTGAGACGGCGTTGCCCAGCGGAGCGGTGCTTGACAGGAAGGGCCAAGCGGAGCGGTGCTTGAGACGGCGGTGGCCAGCGGAGCGGTGCTTGAGACGGCGGTGGCCAGCGGAGCGGTGCTTGAGATGAAGGGCCCAGCGGAGCGGTGCTTGAGATGAAGGGCCCAGCGGAGCGGTGCTTGACAGGAAGGGCCCAGCGGAGCGGTGCTTGAGATGAAGGGCCCAGCGGAGCGGTGCTTGAGATGAAGGGCCCAGCGGAGCGGTGCTTGACAGGAAGGGCCCAGCGGAGCGGTGCCTGAGATGAAGGGCCCAGCGGAGCGGTGCTTGACAGGAAGGGCCCAGCGGAGCGGTGCTTGAGATGAAGGGCCCAGCGGAGCGGAGCTTGACAGGAAGGGCCCAGCGGAGCGGTGCTTGAGATGAAGGGCCCAGCGGAGCGGTGCTTGAGATGAAGGGCCCAGCGGAGCGGTGCTTGAGATGAAGGGCCCAGCGGAGCGGTGCTTGAGATGAAGGGCCCAGCGGAGCGGTGCTTGACAGGAAGGGCCCAGCGGAGCGGTGCTTGAGATGAAGGGCCCAGCGGAGCGGTGCTTGAGATGAAGGGCCCAGCGGAGCGGTGCTTGACAGGAAGGGCCCAGCGGAGTGGTGCTTGAGATGAAGGGCCCAGCGGAGCGGTGCTTGAGATGAAGGGCCCAGCGGAGCGGTGCTTGAGATGAAGGGCCCAGCGGAGCGGTGCTTGAGATTAAGGGCCCAGCGGAGCGGTGCTTGAGATGAAGGGCCCAGCGGAGCGGTGCTTGATAGGAAGGGCCCAGCTGAGCGGTGCTTGAGATGAAGGGCCCAGCGGAGCGGTGCTTGAGATGAAGGGCCCAGCGGAGCGGTGCTTGAGATGAAGGGCCCAGAGTGCTTCGTGAAGCCCTGCTCGACACAGAACCGGCACTGTCAATGGGCCAGCGGTGCTTGAGAAGGCGTTGCCCAGCGGAGCGGTGCTTGACAGGAAGGGCCCAGCGGAGCGGTGCTTGAGACAGCGGTGGCCAGCGGAGCGGTGCTTGAGACGGCGGTGGCCAGCGGAGCGGTGCTTGAGATGAAGGGCCCAGCGGAGCGGTGCTTGAGATGAAGGGCCCAGCGGAGCGGTGCTTGAGATGAAGGGCCCAGCTGAGCGGTGCTTGACAGGAAGGGCCCAGCGGAGCGGTGCTTGAGATGAAGGGCCCAGCGGAGCGGTGCTTGACAGGAAGGGCCCAGCTGAGCGGTGCTTGACAGGAAGGGCCCAGCGGAGCGGTGCTTGAGATGAAGGGCCCAGCGGAGCGGTGCTTGACAGGAAGGGCCCAGCGGAGCGGTGCTTGAGATGAAGGGCCCAGCGGAGCGGTGCTTGAGATGAAGGGCCCAGCTGAGCGGTGCTTGACAGGAAGGGCCCAGCGGAGCGGTGCTTGAGATGAAGGGCCCAGCGGAGCGGTGCTTGAGATGAAGGGCCCAGCGGAGCGGTGCTTGAGATGAAGGGCCCAGCGGAGCGGTGCTTGACAGGAAGGGCCCAGCTGAGCGGTGCTTGAGATGAAGGGCCCAGCGGAGCGGTGCTTGAGATGAAGGGCCCAGCGGAGCGGTGCTTGAGATGAAGGGCCCAGCGGAGCGGTGCTTGAGATGAAGGGCCCAGCGGAGCGGTGCTTGACAGGAAGGGCCCAGCGGAGCGGTGCTTGAGATGAAGGGCCCAGCGGAGCGGTGCTTGAGATGAAGGGCCCAGCGGAGCGGTGCTTGAGATGAAGGGCCCAGCGGAGCGGTGCTTGACAGGAAGGGCCCAGCGGAGCGGTGCTTGAGATGAAGGGCCCAGCGGAGCGGTGCTTGAGATGAAGGGCCCAGCGGAGCGGTGCTTGAGATGAAGGGCCCAGCGTAGCGGTGCTTGAGATGAAGGGCCCAGCGGAGCGGTGCTTGACAGGAAGGGCCCAGCGGAGCGGTGCTTGAGATGAAGGGCCCAGCGGAGCGGAGCTTGACAGGAAGGGCCCAGCGGAGCGGTGCTTGAGATGAAGGGCCCAGCGGAGCGGTGCTTGAGATGAAGGGCCCAGCGGAGCGGTGCTTGAGATGACGGGCCCAGCGGAGCGGTGCTTGACAGGAAGGGCCCAGCGGAGCGGTGCTTGAGATTAAGGGCCCGGCGGAGCGGTGCTTGAGATGAAGGGCCCAGCGGAGCGGTGCTTGACAGGAAGGGCCCAGCGGAGCGGTGCTTGACAGGAAGGGCCCAGCGGAGCGGTGCTTGAGATGAAGGGCCCAGCGGAGCGGTGCTTGAGATGAAGGGCCCAGCGGAGCGGTGCTTGACAGGAAGGGCCCAGCGGAGCGGTGCTTGAGATGAAGGGCCCAGCGGAGCAGTGCTTGAGATGAAGGGCCCAGCGGAGCGGTGCTTGAGATGAAGGGCCCAGCGGAGCGGTGCTTGAGATGAAGGGCCCAGCGGAGCGGTGCTTGACAGGAAGGGCCCAGCAGAGCGGTGCTCCTCCCGGCGGGGCCCTGTTCAGCGGTGCTCGTCCCGGCGGGGCCCGTTCAGCGGTGCTCCTCCCGGCGGGGCCCGTTCAGCGGTTCTTGTCCCGGCGGGGCCCATTCAGCAGTTCTTGTCCCATCGGGGCCCTGTTCAGCGGTGCTCCTCCCGGCGGGGCCCGTTCAGTGGTTCTTGTCCCGGCGGGGCCCGTTCAGCGGTTCTTGTCCCGGCGGGGCCCGTTCAGCGGTGCTTGTCCTGTGTGTCTAGGGAGCCAGACCTGGGCAAGACTTTCTGCTCATTCACCATCCGAACTTGCGGTCGCGGCGCCCTCCTGTGATGGAGTCCTGGGCCCGTGGGTGTCGTCCGTCACACCCGGAATGGGGCTGGTGGGGCCCTCCTGGGCAGCTCGCCTGCTGCCTGACTTCTCCGCCCTGCTGCCCTTGCCCTCCTTCGCTGAAGCTCTGTGGCCCTTGCCTCCCTTGGATGATGTGGCAGGTGACGGGGCAAGGCTACTGTCCTTGGTGGCAGTCGTCTCAGTCTTGTCGCGCGGGGCCTTTTTCTTTTTTGTCCTCTTCCCAGGGGGTGGGCTGGCTGTCCCCTTGCTGCTGGCCGATGTTCCTGCCCTAGGATCTGGTGGACTCCAATTGCCCTGCACTTTGGTCACAGTAGATACAGGGCGGGTGGTGGCTGAGGTGCTTTTTTTACTCTTACCAGATGGAGGGGGTGGGTCAGTGATTGGAACGAGCTCAAGGTTGGAAAGGAAAAGGACTTTGGAAGGACAGGGACGGGTAGGTGTAGTGGGTTTGGGAGTGGAGGAAGAGGATGTGGTTGTAGGAGAGTCAAGTGTGCTGTCTTTGGGTGCAGGTGCCTGTGACGGAGGCTGTCGTGAGGTGGATGGCTGTTGGGTGGGTGGCTGCCTGCGTTTGTGTGCTTTGGAAGAGGGGGTGACAGACACACTGGGAGAGGACACAGGGGACGTGTAACTGGCAGTGGGGGTGGTGACTGCACGTGTGCGGGCTGTAATGAAGGGTGTGCTGGTGATGGAAATACTGGCTGATGGAGGTGTGCATGCAGGTGTGAGTGGAGACGTCACAGGGAGGGAGGAGGGAGATGAGGATGTGGGGGACACAGAGGTGGTAGTGACTGTTGGCATGTCTGCATCTGGATGTTGCTTGGGTGAATGCTTGTGTGATCTGTGGTGCTTATGTCTGGATGAGCTGCCCTTGGGTGTAGAGGTGTGTGCAGGCTGGTCTGATAGTGTGGATGGGATAGGCAGAGGAACAGGAGACTGGGACTGGGTGGAGGGAGTCAGAAGAGGGAGGCTGGAGACAGGGACAATGGCTGCCGTCAGTGCTGAGGCCAGAGCGTTGAATGATCGCTGATGGGCAGCCTGACCCGAATGAATGCCCTCCAGGTATGCATTGCTCCGATGCACCTCCCTTTCTACAACCTGGATGGCATTCAAAAGGGTAGACTGCCCAACAATGAGTGTCCTGAGGAGGTCAATGACCTCCTCACTGAGGGCAGCAGGGGTAACTGGGGCAGGGCCTGAGGTGCCTGGGGCGAAGGAGATGCCCGCCTTCCTGGACGAGCGGGCACGGAGCGAAGGCTGAGGGGCTGCTGGGAGGGCGGGGCTGGTGCGCTGGGTGGCGGCTGTACCTGTTGTGGCGGTGGGCACGGATGTTGCCGCCACCGCTAGGGAGCTCCCTTCCGAGGACGTGTCGGTGTCGCTGACGTCTCCACGGGTCCCCGTTGTGGAGCTCCACTCGCCCTCCGTCTCACTGGTGTACTCGGAGTCTGTTGTATGGCCCTCTGGGGCCATGTGAGATGCAGCTCCCTCGTGCGCCGATGCCACTTCTCCTCCGCCTGATGATGCTAATGCACACATGAACAGGAAGACAAAGAAAAGGGGGGGGGAAGAAATGAAGACAGGTTGAGTGCATGCATTGGCAACACCGTTGTCGGAGAGGACAGACACAGAAGCCCCCTGAACTAGGCCGCGCAATGGGGGTACACTACTCAGTTATTGTGACTAGGCCTACAGGTCTATGGACGACAAATGCACACATGGGTGAGGCCGGACCATGGATAGCTGTACTTGGCACCCTACAGAGGTGGGGGGCGGGGGCACAGGGCCGTGTCTAACGGAGGGGCCTAGCCTAGAGAATGCGCCCTGGCCTGGAGATAGCCACAGCCCTCCTCCCCCACCCAGACAACTTCACTGCGCGCAAAGATAGCAGAATGTGCCGATACTCACCCCCTTGTGTCTGCTGTGATGTCCTCACGCGCCCATCCAAATAGGGGTAGGCCACCGCCAGGATCCGGGACATCAGGGGGGTCAATTGGCGTCTGGCACATCTCCTACGTTGGGAGGCCATCCCCAGCAGAGACTCAGCGGTCTTTCTGGTCCCGCGGCGGATGTCCTCCCACCTCTTTCGGCAGTGGGTGCCCCATCTGTTGTGGACCCCCAGGGCCCGGACGTCCTTGGCGATGGCACGCCAAATGTCGATCTTCTGATGGGCGCTGACCTATGTGACTTGTACAGGGTGGTAAAGGAAATCGCATCAGTTTTCTGCCTGGTCAATGTGAGTGCCCCCCCCCCTCCCCAACCTTGCCATGTGGCACATGCTCTCATCTTTCGTGCGTTGCACTCCTCATTCGCTCCCCTCCCCACCATCTTACATACACCCCACTCAACACAGGCATAGCCCATTCAACGTGCACCCTGTGTACTAACCTGTTGGTCTGGAGGACCGTAGAGTAGCGCATACTGGGGGAGGGCCCCATCAACAAGTTTCTCCAATTCTTCGGAAGTGAAGGCAGGGGCCCTTTCCCCAGTCGCAACAGCCATTGTATCTCCCAGACCGAGGTCACAGCAGCACTTGCAGTATAGGTCCTCTCCTGTGGATGATCAGGTCTCGAGTGATTAATCAGATAGAAAATGGCGGTCACGCCCGCGGTGGTGCGTACCGCGGCGGTGCGTACCGCGACCGCCGGCGCACATCGTCATTGGCTCCTGAGACCCATAGGGTTCAATGTTAACCAATGCTGCTTTGCGCCGCAAGCCTTTTGCTAGGTGTTGGTGCGATGGGGGAGGGGGTGAGGGTGGGGGTATGATTTGGCATGCAGGTGGGGTGGGGGTGGGAAGCAGTAGTGAAGATTTGCCTTACCAGAGTCCATTCCTCCACCTACTCCTGCGAGGCCCTCAGGATACAGGATGTGCAAGACTTCCTCCTCCCACGCGGTAAATTCTGGGCGAGTAGGTGGGGGTCCGCCGCCAGTCTTCTGCACCACAATGTTGTGCCTTGATACCTTGGAACGCACCTTCCCCCATAGGTCGTTCCATCTCTTCCTGATGTCCTCCCCATTGCGTGGATGCTGTCCCATCGCGTTAACCCTGTCCACTATCCTTTGCCATAGCTCCATCTTCCTGGCAATTGTGGTGTGCTTCACCTGTGCCCCGAAGAGCTGGGGCTCTACACGGACTATTTCCTCCACCATGACCCTGAGTTCGGCGTCACTGAACCTGGGGTGTCTTTGGGGTGCCATGGGGTGGTGTGGTTGAGGTGTGGAGTGGCGTTTGTGGTGATGAGTGTGGTGCGGGTGGTGGTGTGTGGTGTTTGGTTTGTGGATTCTGTGTGGGTGATGGTGTTGTGTGCCTCTGTGTTGTGGGATTGTCTATTCTGTGCTCTCTCTCTAGCCTTCGTCAATGATTTTGGGTCGTAGGGACTTGTGGGTGATGTGGGTGTGTGTTTTATACTGTGTTGGGTGTGTGGGAGTGGTGTTAGTATGTGTATCAGGTGTGTGTATTTCAAACTGAACAATGTGGCTGAGTTTTCTATGTGTGTGTGTATTTTGAGCGCGGCGGTGTGTACCGCCAATGGAATACCGCGTTTGAAAGACCGCCGCGTGGATTTGTGGGTCGGAATGGTATGGGCGTATTTCTGTTGCCGTGACGGTGGAGGTTTGGTCATCGCCATTTTTTCGCTGACCTTTGGTGTGGCGGACTTTTGTGGATGTCGGGTTTTTGGCGGTTTGCCAGTTGCGGGTCAGAATGACCGTGGCGGTTTACCGCGGCCGCAGCGGTGTTATGGCGGTCTTCTGACCGGCGGTAAGCGCCTTTTACCGCCGAGGTCAGAATGACCCCCTATGTGTAAGATTACATAAGTAAGTAAATCCACTCAGGCATGATGATACTGCATCCGATATAGCACGGCTAACTTTTACATACCATGGGTCTCCAGTGAAATTTGCACACATATCTGCACACATGCAGTGGCCCTAACTATCATGTGGTGGCAAACATGCTCCTTCATTAGTGAGCAGACATAATAATGGAGTGTATTCATCTCATCATGTGTATCCAAGAGAGACATCCAAAGGCAGTTTCCTTGAGGAGTGCATTACCAGTCAAACAGCCATTGTGGCCATGACAAATGTATGACACATAGGTACAATGTATAGAGGGGCAGGGACATTTGTAAGTCCTCATGTTGTTACAGTTTCTTCAAATGTGGCCCAGCTATGATGATTTGCACCAACCATAGAGATATGAACCTATGTGCATACCTTTGGCCTGCCATTCCTAAACGAAAGGTGGAACAATAATCACCAAATACCAGTGTAAGATGTTAGCTGAGGGCACCTTGCACTTTTTCCCTATGTCTCCAAATCCAGATCTGATATGTATCCGAAATGATGAAGGACCAAAATAATCCCTAACATTTATAGAACTTCCGTGATCGCTTTCCTTACACACTCACCAGACACACATGAGACATATGTCTGGGCCACATTGCTATCAACAATTGAAGTGAAGCCTGCACTCATTTTCTGCATCATGTAGTGTTTCGAAAGTCAATCTAGCTGTTGCTTCAACAAAGGTCGGTAATATTTTGGAAAAACTATACCTCACAGGCAAATGTGACCTATATATACATAAATGGCTCCTGATTTGTGTTGCTGTCTGACACAAAGGTGGCACCAACTTACATTAAGCAAAAGTATTCAGTACGTTTGCAGAGCACTTGCTTCCTGACAGCTAGCAATTGTGGTCCTTAACATAGTCCATCAATGACCCTGTATGTTTCCAAAGCATTCCACACACTCAACAACATAGCCAGCAGATATTGTGCAAATCATCTGATGTCACTACAGAGCTTTTAATCGTGCACATTTACATGATTTGTACTCACCAACAGGGCCACCAATCACAATTCCCAGGTGGTCCAGCAGATCTTGCTCCCTGGAGATGAGGTCAGCCCAGCGGTGCTTCAGCTGGTGGTCATTCCTCTGGCTCCGATACACACGTTGCATATGATGCAGAACCTTTCCCCACCGGATTCTCCGTGCCTCGGTGTGATGCCCCTGTATCACCCGCCCACCTGCCTCAATCATAAGGGGGAGGGAATGGCACACCAGCTATATGAACTTCCCAAGCTCCTCCTCACCTCTCTTGCCAAGACATGGCCTACCCAACATCTTCGCACAGAAAAAGGGGAATAGGGAATAAAGAAGAACAAAGGAGAATAGGGGGAAAGTAGAATAAGAAAAAAGTAAACTAAACTAAAAGAGCCCAACTATTTCCAAACTATCACTACCCACAACAGACTCCCACAAACAACAAAGACAATACAATACTGGACAATAGTACACAATAAACACTCAGACAGGATACAACAACAATATTTAATTCACAAACTAATAAGTAATGGACCACACAGGAGACAAAAGCACAATTTGACTGGAAAAAACTCAGAACACAGCCAGACAGTCTAGAAGAAGCACAGACTGCAAAGTGAAAGTGAAAGTATACCCAATGTAGATGATCTGTAAGCAGGATAGCCTATTACATCACTTCTTGCATAAAATGGGTGCCGTTTTTATCGTTATGAGTCAAAAAATAAATTTAGATGCACAGGAGTAATAATTAGGCTGCATCCATATATTTGGAAATAGTCTAACACTTAAACAATTTTAAGGGCATAATGCGTTATTTTTTGGGCATAAGCATCATTTTTTGACGCTTGTGCGGCATTTTTTTTGTCAAAAGTTCATGGCATTAACTGGGTTTGGGTCATTTTGCCATTTTAATGTAATGCTACATTTGTGACACAACTGAGATAGGCTGATTGCACCCACTTTAGTCTTGATGGTGTATGGTCACATGTGAGACATCATACTGCTGCTGACCATGATCCGCTACTTCCTTAACAGGATTTTCACTCTTGGATGATGCACTAGACGGCCATATGTGTGGCCTACATATATGTATTGCACAAATTGGACATGTTTGGCTTCAGTAGAGGATAGCAAGGTGACGCACATAAGTACAAATCCTCAATGCGTATGGCTCAATGTGTGCATTGGCTACTAATGTAGTTGTTGACCCAGTGTGTGTGCATCACAACATGCATTATTGAAAATATGCTTGTATGAATGTGAAGTCAATGTGTCCAAACCTTAGATGCAAGTCAGTGTGGAAATGAGAGAGGACATGTGTTAGTCATACATGTAGCAACATCTGTTGTGTGCACTTCCAAGATTGTGGGGGTGACGTAGACACCACAAATGACAAAGCATGCACCGGATAGATGGCAGATGCTTGTTCATGTCAATGGTTCAAAGGTTGCCCATCCCAAGTCCTGGAAATTTGGTAACTGCTTCCTAGGCACTTGTTGGTAAACCCACCGTGAGTCAGGCACATGTACAGACTAAGGGGGTCATTCCAAACCTGGCGGTCGGTGATAAAGCGGCGGCCAACCCGCCAACAGGCAGGCGGTAAAAAAAAAGGTATTCTGTTCCTGGCAGGAACCGCCAACACAGGCCGCCACTTTAACACTCCGACCGCCACGGCGGGACAGACAAACAGCGCGGAGGTCACCGGCAACAGCCAGGCGGCAGACAATGTACCGCCCACCCTATCACAACTCACCAATCCGCCACCTTTTCCGGGGCGGGAGCCCCGCCGATAAAAACACGGCGGAAACAGACTACGAACGGGAAAACGCTCACCTATACACACTCCACGAGGAAGGAGGACAGCATGGAGCCCGAATTACACATCCTACCAGCTATTGTCTACCTGCTCATCTACCATGAGTACGAACGCCGGCGCAGACGACAACGGTGAGTACTGCACCTACGACACAGGGGAGGGGGGAGGAGGAAAGCTTACGGGCACACACATATGCAACCCCCCCACCAACTATCTACACACCAATGCAGAGCACCAAGTCACAGTGACACCACCCAAACCCCCCGGAATAATGCAAAGACATAATTAAAGTGAGAAACAACATTTATGTATATAAGAGGTTCTTTGAAGTCATGGTAAAATAGCAAAATGAATTGTAAAAAATCAAGTAAGAACACTGTGAAACCGATAAACATAGGCAATAAGTCCTGCACAGTCACTGTCCGTGGGCCAAAGTGTATCAACACATGGGCAAAGCCCACACAGGAGACCTGAGTCCGTTGGAGAGAACACTGCTGGGGCATCAGATGAGAAAACTACAGGCACCTCAGGGGGAAGGGAAGGGGGGGCACCTCAGCCACATGAGTCCACGACGCCAGATCCACGAAGGGTCCACCATGCCCACTGTGCCATCCTGGGGAGTGCAAAGCCACAGTCTCACAAGTCTCTACAGTGGGTGGATTGCCCACTGTGCCATCCTGGGGAGTGCAAAGCCACAGTCTCACAAGTCTCTACAGTGGGTGGGTTGCCCACTGTTACATCCTGGGGAGTGCAAAGCCACAGTCCATCAGGTGGATTACAGAGACCACTGGTCATGGAGGAGGCATGGTGGGCAGAGTGCGTCGTGAAGGCCTGCCCGACACAGAACCGGGACTGCCAATGGGCCAGCGGTGCTTGACAGGAAGGGCCCAGCGGAGGGCTGCTTGAGACGGTGGGGCCCAGCGGAGCGGTGCTTGAGACGGCGGGGCCCAGCGGAGCGGTGCTTGATAGGAAGGGCCCAGCGGAGCGGTGCTTGAGATGGCGGGGCCCAGCGGAGCGGTGCTTGACAGGAAGGGCCCAGCGGAGCGGTGCTTGACAGGAAGGGCCCAGCGGAGCGGTGCCTGACAGGAAGGGGCCCAGCAGAGCGGTGCTTGACAGGAAGGGCCCAGCGGAGCGGTCCTTGACAGGAAGGGGCCCAGTGGTGCTTGACAGGAAGGGCCCAGCGGAGCGGTGCTTGAGACGGCGGGGCCAAGCGGGGCGGTGCTTGACAGGAAGGCCCAGCGGAGCGGTGCTTGACAGGAAGGGGCCCAGCGGAGCGGTGCTTGACAGGAAGGGCCCAGCGGAGCGGTCCTTGAGACGGCGGGGCCCAGCGGAGCGGTGCTTGACAGGAAGGGCCCAGCGGAGCGGTGCTTGAGACGGAGGGGCCCAGCGGAGCGGTGCTTGACAGGAAGGGCCCAGCGGAGCGGTGCTTGACAGGAAGGGGCCCAGCGGAGCGGTGCTTGACCGGAAGGGCCCAGCGGAGCGGTGCTTGAGACGGCGGGGCCCAGCGGAGCGGTGCTTGAAAGGAAGGGCCCAGCGGAGCGGTGCTTGAGACGGCGGGGCCAAGCGGAGTGGTGCTTGACAGGAAGGGCCCAGCGGAGCGGTGCTTGAGACGGCGGGGCCCAGCGGAGCGGTGCTTGACAGGAAGGGCCCAGCGGAGCGGTGCTTGAGACGGCGGGGCCCAGCGGAGCGGTGCCTTTCTGCATGGCGGGGCCCTCTTCAGCGGTGTCTTTCTGCACGGCGGGGCCCTCTTCAGCGGTGTCTTTCTGCACGGCGGGGCCCTCTTCAGCGGTGCCTTTCTGCACGGCGGGGCCCTCTTCAGCGGTGTCTTTCTGCACGGCAGGGCCCTCTTCAGCGGTGTCTTTCTGCACGGCGGGGCCCTCTTCAGCGGTGTCTTTCTGCACGGCGGGGCCCTCTTCAGCGGTGCCTTTCTGCACGGCGGGGCCCTCTTCTGTGGTGTTCTTCTGCACGGCGGGGCCCTCTTCAGCGGTGTCTTACTGCACGGCGGGGCCCTCTTCAGCGGTGCCTTTCTGCACGGCGGGGCCCTCTTCAGCGGTGCCTTTCTGCATGGCGGGGCCCTCTTCAGCGGTGTCTTTCTGCACGGCGGGGCCCTCTTCAGCGGTGCCTTTCTGCACGGCGGGGCCCTCTTCAGCGGTGCTTGTCCAGTCATTCAAGGGAGCCAGACCTGGCCAGGACTCCCTGCTTAGTCGCCCTCCGACCGTGCAGTTGCTGGACCCTTCTGTGACGGAGTTCTGGGCCCGTGGGTGTCCTCCCTCACACCCGGGATGGGGCTTGTGGGGCCCTCCTGGTCCGCGCACCTGCTGGCTGACTTCTCCGCCCTGCTGCCCTTGCCCTCCTTCGATGAGGCTCTCTGGCCCTTGCCTCCCCTGTATGTTGTGGCAGGTTACGGCCCAGGACTTTGCTCCTTGGGGGCAGCTGTGTCAGTCTTCTCGCGGCGGCCCCTGATTTTACGGGTCCTCTTTCCGGGGGGGGCTGGCTGTTCCCTTGCTGCTGGCCGATGTATCTGTGCTGGGAAAGGGTGGACTCCAAAACCCGTGCACAATGGTGACACTTGAAGCAGGGCTGGTGGTTGCTGAGGTGCTCTTGGGACTCTTAGCAGATGGAGGGGGTGGGTCAGGGGGGGCAAAGAGGTTAAATTTGGAGAGGTAAAGTTTTTTAGGACCAATGTAAAGGGTAGGTGTAGTGGGTATGGGAGTGGAGGAAGAGGATGTGGTTGTAGGAGAGTCAGGTGTGCTGTCTTTGGGTGCAGGTGCTTGTGACGCAGGCTGTCATGAGGTGGTTGGCTGTTGGGTGGGTGGCTGCCTGCGTTTGTGTGTCTTGGAAGAGGGGGTGACAGACACAGTGGGAGAGGACACAGGGGACGTGTAAATGGCAGTGGGGGTGGTGACTGCACGTGTGTGGACTGTACTGGAGGGTGTGCTGGTGATGGAAGTACTGGCTGATGGTGGTGTGCATGCAGGTGTGAGTGGAGACGTCACAGGGAGGGAGGAGGGAGACGAGGAGGAGGGGGACACAGGGGTGGTAGTGAGTGTTGGCATGTCTGCATCTGGGTGTTGCTTGGGTGAATGCTTGTGTGATCTGTGGTGCTTATGTCTGGATGAGCTGCCCTTGGGTGTTGAGGTGTGTGCAGGCTGGTCTGATGGTGTGGATGGGATAGGCTGAGGAACAGGAGACAGAGACAGGGTGGAGGCAGTTAGAAGAGGGAGGCTGGAAACAGGGACAATGGCTGCCGTCAGAGCTGAGGCCAGAGCATTGAACGATCGTTGATGGGCAGCCTGACCCGAATGAATGCCCTCCAGGTATGCATTGCTCTGATGCACCTCCCTCTCTACCCCCTGGATGGCATTCAAAAGGGTAGACTGCCCAACAATGATGGTCTGTAGGAGGTCAATGACCTCCTCACTGAGGGCAGCAGGGCTAACATGGGCAGGGCCTGAGGTGCCTGGGGCGAAGGAGATGCCCGCCTTCTTGGGCGAGCGGGCACGGAGCGAAGGTTGAGGGGCTGCTGGGAGGGCAGAGCTGGTGCGCTGGGTGGCGGCTGTACCTGTAGAGGCGGAGGGCCCGGATGTTGCCGCCACCGCTAGGGAGCTCCCTTCCGAGGACGTGTCGGTGTCGCTGGTGTCACCACGGGTCCCCGTTGTGGTGCTCCCCTCGCCCTCCGTATCACTGGTGACCTCGGTGTCTGTACCATGGCCCACCGGGGCCTTGTGAGTTGCAGCTCCCTCGTGCTCCGATGCCAATTCTCCTCCGCCTGATGATGCTAATGCACACATGCACAAGAAGATAAAGAAAAAGGGTGGGGGGAGAAATAAAAACAGGTTGAGTGCATGCATTGTCAACACCGTTGGCGGAGAGGACAGACACAGGAGCCTCATGCACTACGCCGCGCAATCGGGGTACACTACTCAGTACTTGTGACAGGCCAACAGGTCTATGGACAACATATGAGCACATGGGTGATGCTGGACCATGGATTGCTGTACTTGGCACCCTACAGAGGTGGGGGGCGGGGGCACAGGGCCATGCCTAAAGGAGGGGACTACACTACAGAAAGCGCCCTGGCCTAATGTCACCCACAGCCCTCCTCCCCCACCCAGACGCCTCCACTGCGTGTAAAGATAGCAGAATGTGCTGGTACTCACCCCCTTGTGTCTGCTGTGATTTCCTCACGCGCCCATCCAAATCGGGGTAGGCCACCGCCAGGATCCGGGACTTCAGGGGGGTCAAGGTACGACTGGCACCCCTCCTACGTTGGGAGGCCATCCCCAGCAGTGACTCAGCGGTCTTCCTGGTCCCGCGGCGGATGTCCTCCCACCTCTTTTGGCAGTGGGTGCCCCGTCTTGTGTGGACCCCCAGGGCCCGGACGTCCTTGGCGATGGCACGCCAAATGTCGACTTTCTGATGGGCGCTGACCTATTTGACATGTACAGGGTGGGAAAGGAATTTTCAACATTTTTCTGCATGTTAGATGTGATTGCCCCCCCCTCCCCAACACTGCCATGTGGCACATGCTCTCATCTGTCATGCCTTGCACTCCTCATTCGCTCCCCACCCCACCATCTTACATCCACCATACACAACCCAGGCATAGCCCATTCAACGTGCACCCTGTGTACTAACCTGTTGGTCTGGGGGACCATAGAGTAGCGCATACTGGGGCAGGACCCCATCCACAAGTTTCTCCAACTCTTCTGAAGTGAAGGCAGGGGCCCTTTCCCCAGTCGCAGCAGCCATTGTCTCTTCCAGACCGAGGTCACAGCAGCACTTGCAGTATAGGTCCTCTCCTGTGCATGATCAGGTCTCGAGTGATTAAGCAGATAGAAAATGGCGGTCACGCCCGTGGCGCTGCGTACCGCGGCGGTGCGTACCGCGACCGCCGGCGCACATCGTCATTGGCTCCTGAGACCCATAGGGTTCAATGTTAACCAATGCTGCTTTGCGCCGCGGTCTTCGACCGCCTACCGCCACGGTGTGCCAAGCCAGCGCAGTAACCTCACATCCCACTGTCACACTTCACAGGTCAGGCAGCCACCATTTCAAGGGCCCACATGGCATGATTTCTACTGCGTCACACAGGCCTAGGCCTTGCATTGCCACTCATACAAGCCTTTCAATGCATAGCGATTCGTGTACTGTGCAAGCTGTGTGAACGAACCTGTGGGTTGCTTGACTCTGTGCTCCATATTGTCCTTCCTAGGCACCGTCCGCTGGGACTTGCGAGGAGAAGGATTAATCCTCCCGTGTACCGCCCGCTGGTGGACCTGTCGACAATGGAAGAACGACATATTATACTTCAATACCGACTTGACCGAGCCACTATACATGAACTGTGTGCCCAGCTGGAGCCAGACCTGATGTCCCCCATCCGCCAACCCACAGGGATTCCCCCTCTGGTGCAGGTTCTGTCAGTACTCCATTTTTTGGCAAGTGGGTCTTTTCAGACAACAGTGGCCATGTCATCAGGGATGTCTCAGCCTATGTTTTCTAAGGTTTTGTCCAGAGTGTTGTCTGCCCTGATGAAATACATGCGGAGATACATTGTTTTCCCTGAGGAGGGTGATTTGGCCACTGTGAAGGGTGATTTCTATGCCCTTGGACATATCCCCAACATCATTGGTGCCATTGATGGGACCCATGTGGCTTTAGTACCCCCAAAAGACAATGAGCAGGTGTACAGAAATAGAAAAAATTACCATTCGATGAATGTCCAGGTGGTCTGTTTGGCTGACCAGTGCATCTCACATGTAAATGCCAAGTTCCCTGGGTCAGTGCATGATGCGTATGTCATGCGAAATAGCAGCATCCCTTATGTGATGGAACAGCTACAGAGACACCGTGTGTGGCTAATAGGTGACTCTGGTTACCCCAACCTGCCTTGGCTATTGACCCCAGTGAGGAATCCCCAGACCAGGACAGAGGAACGGTACAATGAGGCACATGGGCGAACTAGGAGGATTATAGAACGGACCTTCGGGGTCCTGAAGGCCAGGTTTAGGTGCCTGCATATGACAGGGGGATCCCTCATGTACTCACCAAAGAAGGTGTGTCATATCATCGTGGCCTGCTGTATGCTTCACAATCTTGCATTGCGACGCCAGGTGCCTTTCCTGCAGGAGGATGGTCCAGATGGTGGTGTTGTAGCAGCTGTGGAGCCTGTGGAGAGTGAAGAGGAGGAAGACGACGGGGACGACACGGACAACAGGGACACAGTTATACAACAGTATTTTCAGTAGCACCCAGGTAAGAATCACCCACTCCATTTTACATTTACTTCTAGCCTCCTGCATCTCTACTTTCTGTGTTTCCCCCCAGTTCCTTTTCACTGATTTTTTATTTTCCCTTCCCTTTTCAGAGCTGTATGACCCACAGCGTGACTTCTGCTTTGTTTGCCCATGGACTAATGCTTATTGACACTGGTATATTGTCATCACAATGTAAATGAACATTATTGCACCGTTATGTGTAATACATTTGTAAAGAATAAAAGCAGACTCCTGACATTTGAAGTGCAATTGGTGATTTATTTTCAGTGCTGCGTATAGGTCCATGATAGTAAAACGGTGATGGGTGGGGGTGGAGTAATGTCCATGGCAGAGTCCAGTTCTCAGTAGCACAGGTGCATTGCCCATATGCCTGTGGAAGGATGGAGCAGGGGCAGTTCAAGGTTGGACAGGGTGACAATGTGGGACAGTGGGATGACATCAGGGGGTATCTTAGGCTGGCGGGGGTCTTGGCATCCTACTCTGTCTTCTTGTGTGATCTCAGGTTCCGCTTGCGGGGTGGTTGATCTTCAGCAGGAGATGGGGTTCTGGTGGCCTGTCGTGGTGTGGGGGCTTCCTGTCCACTTGCGCCGGTGGAGGTGGTAGGCTGTTCGTCGTCCGGGCTGGTGACAGGGGCCCTTTGGGGTGCCACATGGTCCCGCAATGTGCTGACTATCTGGTTGAGGGCCAGGACGATGGTCCCCATTGCGGTACCGATGCTCCTGAGTTTGTCTCTGAACCCCATGTACCGTTCCACCTGCTGTGCCTGGATATCCTGGAACCTGGCCAGTACCGTCGCCATCGTCTCCTGGGAGCGGTGGTATGCTCCCATGATGGTGGTGAGGGCCTCTTGGAGAGTGGGTTCCCTGGGCCGGTCAACCCCTTCTCGCACAGCAGCCCTCCCAGTTGCCCTGTTTCCCCGGGCCTCTGTCCCCTGGACGGTGTGCCCACTACCACTGCCCCCAGGTCCCTGTTGTTGTTGGGGTGGTGGGTCAGCCTGGGTGCCCTGTAGTGGCGGACACACCGCTGATTGACGCGTCCTGGAGACAGAGGCATGGGCCCGCTGGGTGGGAGCTGTGCTGGTATTCCCAGAGGGGGTTGGGTCTGCTGTGGCTTGTGTCTGTGTGTGGGGAACCGACTGTCCAGAGGTCCCCGATGGTCCGGGCTGGTCATCAGGTTCTAGGTCGACAGAGCTGCTGTCATCACTGGGGGCCTGTTCTGCGGGCGGGATGGACAAATCTGGACCCTCCTGGCCGGTGTGTTGGCGTTCGGGCCCTGCAGGGGTAAAAGAGTATGGTTATTGCTTCTGTGTGTGCCATGGCGTGCGATTTGTGGGTGCCCTTGTCCCCCAGTGCTGGCATTCCCTTGTGGGAGGAGTTGTGAGGGTGGTTTGTGGGGGGGGGATGGGTATGTGCAGTGGTCATGCTTGGGTGATGGGTGTCCATGGTTTGTGTTGGCATTCAGGGATTGGTGTTGTGTTGGGTGGGTTGTGCTGGTGAGACATTGGAATGGAGGATGTGTGCTGGGGGGTTGGGGGTGAGGGTGGGTGTGTGGGTTGGCATGCTAGTCGTTGGGGGGGGGAAGTAGTTGGGATTCGACTTACCAGAGTCCATTCCTCCGACCTACTCCAGCGAGGCCCTCAGGATGCAGGATGTTCAAGACCTCTTGCTCCCATGCTGTGAATTCGGGTGGAGTGGGTGGGGGTCCGCCGCCAGTCTTCTGCACAGCGATGTTGTGTCTTGACACCATCTACCGCACCTTCCCCCGTAGGTCGTTCCAGCGCTTTCGGATGTCTTCCCGGTTTCTAGGATGCTGTCCCACAGCGTTGACCCTGTTGACGATCCTTTGCCATAGCTCCGCCTTCCTGGCTATTGTGGTGTGCTGCACCTGTGTGCCGAATAGCTGGGGCTCTACCCTAATTATTTCCTCCACCATGACCCTGAGTTCTTGGTCCGAGAACCTGGGGTGTCTTTGGGGTGCCATGGGGTGGTGTGGGGTGGTGTTTGTGGTGATGAGTGTGGTGTGTGTGGTGGTGTGTGGTGTTTTGTGCGTGGATGTAGTGTGGGTGATGATGTTGTGTTCCTCTGTGTGTTGGGGTTTTCGATAGCTGTGCTCTCTCTCTCTCTCTCTCTCGCCTTCTCTCCGAATTTCTAGTAGTGGGGGTTTGTGGGTGATGTGGGTGTGTGTTTTATAGTTGATTGGATGTGTGGGTGTGGTGTGTGTATGTGTATCAGGTGTGTGTATTTCGAATTGTCCAATGTGGCTTTGTTTTGTAAAGGTGTGTGTATTTTGACCTCGGCGGTGTATACCGCCAATGGAATACCGCGGTTGAAAGACCACCGCGTGGATTCGTGGGTCGTAATGGCATGGGCGTGTTTGTGTTGGCGTGATGGTAGAGGTTTGGTCATCTCCAGTTTATCGCTGTCCGCTGATGAGGCGGCCTTCCGTGGATGTCAGGTTTTTGGCGGTTTGGCAGTTGTGGGTCAGAATGACCGTGGCGGTTTACCGCGGCGGTAGAATGGCGGACTTCTGACCGGCGGCAGAGCCTTTTACCGCTGAGGTCAGAATGACCCCCTATGTGGGTAGCATGTTATTGGCACAGACAGCCAAAGGTGACCCACAACTGTAATATCACGCCACAGTTGTGGTCATATGACTGAGCCACAACTCTCCTGTGGCAGTGGTGGACCAGCAGACGAGGCAGCACGTGGCCACATATTTCCAGTGATCAATTGCACAGAGGTGTCTGGTTCATGTTTGTTGTCCAATGTTGATCCTGTATATTTTTAGGGGTCTATGTTGTCACAGTTACGTCCAGGTCTCATCATGAGTCAGTGGTGGCTATTCCTGTATCTACTGAGTATCCTTCTGAGATCAATGGAAGTAAAGTCGATGAGGACATGAGAACCTACATGGGGATGGTTCCACCCTGTCACTGCAGACGTGTTATGAGACTGTCAACAGAGCAACCTTGGTGTGCTGAGTGAAATCAAAACTCAGGACTCATGTAAATGTAAATGTAAAAAATGTAAATTAGCACTTGTATAGCGCACTACTCACCCGTTAGGGTCTCAAGGCGCTGTACTCATACCGCTATGGAACCCCTCCTGGCTTTTCCCTGTGAGGCGCCCACTCCTGAGCACCCCCAGGGTGAAGCCAGGCATCCAAGCGCTGTTGGGGCCGTTGTGGAGATTAAGCAAGCTATTGCCCAGAGTTGCAGAGTGGGCCCCATGAATTAGATTAGGCACGAGGCAAGAATTATCTGGTCAAGGGGAATTGAGCCCAAGACCTGCCGAAGCGGGACTTGAACCTTGGTCTTGAGCCAGATCTCTGCTTCAGGGTCTGCCGCTCTAAACATTGAGCCACACACTCCATGTTCCCGGCAGGTGTCATTACAACATTTGTACACAGGTTGGCTTGTAAAGTTCCCACTGCATCTGGGAACATCATAGCCTCTGTGTTGATTAATCTTGCAGCTATTCAGCACGCACAGCCCATCAATATGTTGGGAGCAATGTGATTCAGCGTGTGAAATGTCAGGGTCCTACCATGTGTGGACTTTTCATGCACATTATCAGAGGTAGCTGGTTCTGCTGGAGGCACCATACCCAATCCCTGCATACTGCCCTGGTACACTGTCACACTTTGTCGTTCATGCATACATGAGACCCAGACAAGGGAGAGGCCATGACTTTGGTATTCCAAGACAATTTTACAAATATGGTACAATTAAAAAGCAGATGATGCTATACAATGTATTTGGATATGCATTGAGGAAGCACCTGACAAAATACTCCCTGAGGAATGTGAGGTTTGGTAAAGCAAGTGTGGTACATATGTAGCCACAAGAAACCTTAATGGTAATGCACAGACAGGTGCCAGTCAGGCTGACAGGATGGACGGTCAATCAGGATCCAGCAATTTCACAAGGTACATACTCAGTGGTCTGACTTACACTAGTCGGAGGAAGAACAAGACAGTTGACATGGGAAACTGTGCTTTGGAAGGTGACACATAAACCCAAGGGCTGTGTTACACGGCTTAATTACTAGCAATGCATAACAGTGTATTTGACAAAATGGTAACTTCTATGCTGTTCCAAGCATCTGCAGGGGCAGTGCATGTTCAAATGGGTGATGTGCATGGAGGTGATCACAGGTGTGTGCTGCATCAGTTTATCACAAGTCCTGTAGGTGAGATTCCAGTTCAAATGGCCAACTGTACCTTTCACACAGGAAGCAATCTACAGGTGATGATAGGGCTTAGAAACTACAAGCCAGTGTATTAATTGACCTGACGTCCATGCAGTCAGATGTACTATGACAATGGCATACCATAGAAAAGGGTGTAGCACACTGGATTACTATTGTTATTATGTGTGTAGAGGAGGGAATATCGGGGTACACATATTACCATTCCAGGGACCTCTTCAGACAGGTGGGTTGAGACCAGAAGCATGGGTGTGTCAGGAGTTAGGAAATGGGCTGACATGTACATGGAATGTCATGTGCGCAATGCTTGTCATAGGTGTGGCACTTGTGCTGTCTATGTTCTGCTTCTATGGAACTCTAGTCACAGATAGTCCTTGCAAAGAAAGGTGCTGTACAACTTACTGCTGTCAAGGGTCTTGTCATACATTCCTGTTACCAATGCAATAGCACATCCACTGCCTCATGTATGAGGCATCTTTTGCCCTTATAGACTGATGGTGTTTTAGTTGTGTGCTATATGCTGCGATGAACCATGTTGCCAACATGTATATGTGAAATAGGTGTGATCCTCTGCTATTGCCCTTCAAAGGTGAAATGTACAGGATATATGTAATTTACAGTGTGTGTGTATGTGACTGTTGTATAATAAGCATCACAATTGCTTTGGAAATTTCTGTGTCCTGATCGGTATATCAGCAATGCTCCATGAGGCTACACTCTTATTCTGATAGTTAGATATAAAGGTGAGCAAAAATGATTACCCAGACCATGATACAGTGATTATTATTGGTGTTTATTTACATTTGTTAATACAGTGGTGATGGTGAGTTGTTTTAAAAGAAATTGTTCACAATATGTTGACGGCTACGCAAACCAGCAGCTGTGCTTTGTTGTTCCCCCTCATGTTGCAGGCCAGCATCCTCCTCTTCCTCCTCTCCAGGCATTTGTGGCTCTGGTTCTAAGAGGGGAATGTTCCTTCGTATGCAAATGTTGTGCAGGATGGCACATGTTAAAATGATCTTACAGACCATTTCTGGTGAATATAGGAGGCTGCCACCAGTGATGTTGAGACACCTGAATCTCGACTTGAGGATGCCGAAGGTCCTCTCAACTATGGTGCGTGTCCTCCAATGTGCCTCATTGTAGGCACGCTCTGCTGCAGTGCTTGGGTTGCCAAATGGTGTCATAATCCATGGTTGGATCCCATACCCCTGATCAGCTGAAAAAGAAAATGAATGGGATCATGTTGATGTGGGTTGCCCCATTAATATCACCTTGCATGGCAGTAATTGTCTTGTGTTGTCTGTGACTCTTTTGTGTTATTGGCCATCTCAAATGGTGACTATTTCAGGGTCGCACTGCATAAACATTGTTGAAAAGGACTTTCTCAAAAAAGGACCGAGAGTCAGCAATTTACTTTCCACATGCAGAAGAATCTGTATTTATTTTAGCCATTCTTCTAAAGCCCACAAGCTGCTGAGGATTATCCAGAGTAATAATAGAATGCCAGTTGAAGTCCTCATATGAAAGGTTCAAACACGTTGGAATTTAACTTATTATATGTTGCAATGTCTGTTTGAGTAGTACAGACCAATCAATGAATATGTCATGCAAAGAGAGGATGCAACTGGCATTCCTTTCATTTTGTCTGCTCCCAGTATGAAGTAAAGCAGAACATGGCCTCCAGCTTCTGCTGGCGCAACCAGGCTGCTATTTCCTACCCTAATGGTAGACCAGCAGGAATAGCTATATCCAGAAAGAAAAAAGAGAAATTGTAAACAATACTCTGAGCAAAACACTTGTTTAAAATCATGTAGTTTCACAGTAGCAGTACAGTTGCTGATCACCTCTGGCCAATGGATTTTGAGGGGATTAGAGTAACAGCCATTATGCACCATGGAATACAATTATTCTTCTCTCTCTTGTTGTGCTAAATTAATGGAGGCATGCTAGCTCATCTGGCGCCCTTGTCATACTCATAACTGTCTGCAGCTGGGGCAGCTGTACTAGATAATTATTCTATTCCAATGGCCCTGCTCTTCTCAATTGTACCAAGACTGCAAGACAGATGTGTAGGAATGTACACTCTTTTTGACATGTTACTCCAATTTCCGTCTGATGTCAGTGTATTTGACTGTGTCACTGGGATCCTGCTAACCAGGACCCCAGTGCTTATGCTCTCTCCTCACAATGTTGTCACTGCATACTGGTAACCCAGTATTTTATCCCAAATTGGCATACTGGTCACCCCTTATAAGTCCCTAGTATATGGTACTTAGGTACCCAGGGTTTTGAGGTTCCAGGGGAGCCCGATGGGCTACAGCATTACTTTTGCCACCCATAGGAAGCCCATGCAAAGGCTTTCACAGGACTGCCATTGAAGCCTGCATCAAGTTGTGCATGCACCATTTCACAGCCATTTTCACCACAGCAGGTATTCCAACCCTGAAGACTAGGTGCAAAGTACCTGTGTGTGATGGCACCCCTGCACTAGCAGCCATGCCCCCACATTGTCCAAGACCCTTTTCCCAGACTCTGTGAGTGCTGGGACGCCATTTTACGCTTGCATTGGACATAGGTCAATACCTATGCCCAGCTACACAATGGTAACTCTGAATATGGCCATGTAATATATATATATAAATTGTTCTTGGCACGTTTGTCACAGACTATCCCATCCATGAAAGTAAAGGCACGTACTTAGTCCCACTTTAATCAATGTCCTCGTCACCCTTCTCCACCACACTTTGTAATACTAACTTTTTCCCCCCGAAAACACATTTGTTTGTAGTTAGGAAAGTAATCTTAACTTACTCAACTGCAAGGTAACGTATAAGGGATTAGGCTGGGTAAGTAGAGTACACGCTTTACTGATCAATTCATCATCATCCTCATGTGCCTAAGGTCTGGCTAGTAGTGTGAGTCACTGTGGTTGGCAAATGTTGAAAGGGAAATATTTGAACAGAAGTAAATCTGCTATGGAAACCAAAATGTATTATTTTTATATATCACTTGGCTTGAAAAATGTGGCGCTGGCAAAGAATGGATTTTCCAAGTTATTCGGAATGCATTGACAGAACGTAAGAAAGATTAAATGAGTGAAGTACTAGTAAGTGACTGATTGAGTGGTCACCGGGATGGAAGGGAAACAAACCTTGTTTTTGCATTGCCTTTCATTGAAAACTGTTTGACACATAAAGTTAACTTAAGCAGACACACATTGCACAGCCAAATTGCAGTGCCGATTCTGCCAAATTGAGCCATGCAGCTGTTTGGTTATCATGGGTGGCACGGGTGAAAGTCAAGGGTTAGTCAGAAATACCACCTAACCCTTTGAATCAAACCTTTAATAAAAACATTCCAAGCAAGTAGTGAAGATGAAGAACACCCCTATCCAGAAGAGCTCCCTTGTTTCTTCATTCCAAGCATTTATCTCTTTGTCATTGCAAATTTGTTTTTCTAGTACTCTTATTCTTCACCGTTGGATTTGAGACACACCATTTATGGTTTACATTCTCTCATCGGGTCCTTCACCATTTAAAACCATCCGTATTTCAAACATGGCTGTCAACAAACCTTTAACCAGCATCCAATAACCCAGAAGTTACCCATACATCCTTTTTCCCATTCACCCATCCATAATATCCAACCCACCTGAGGATTCTCTTCAGCCATGCAGGCAGCCATTCTTTCATCCATATACTTTCATGCACCTGGGCAGGCATGCTTTCACCCGTACACCCTTTCACCCATCCTTTACCCATCCATGCCTCCTATCATTATCAGCCATCTTTATGATTATTATACTTCCTTTTGCCCAAACATCCTTTCAATCATAATATATTTCACCCATCCTTTTTCATTCCATCCTTCTTTCAATTTTCCAAAACACATCACAGTTAAAGTTCATTTTATGAAACTTAATCTGCAGAGTTGCAGATAGAAGAGGCCCTTAATGCTTAACTTCTGCGGCGAAAGTAGGGTTTGAAGAGTGAGTCAACAGCACTAGAACACATTTGCAGTGTCTATATTACTTATTGTTTATAAGCAAGCAATATGACTTTCCACCACATGCTACTGCCGCTGCTGAGACTCCCCCTTCATCCGCTGCCACTTCTGTGCTGTCGCTGTCACTGTTGGCCCCGGCACTGGTGTTCGATGTGGCAAGAAAAAAAATTACACATTTTAGATGCCCCTAATATTTTTCACAGCAAAATGCAACCACAATACCTCACTATATTTCAGCTATAGACATCTTCTATCAAAATATCAGGTGGGTATTTTGTTGGTTGGCAAATTTTTAAAAGCCAGGCAGTCAAGCCAAATAAAAATCTTTTTGTAATAGAGGAGCAGAGCTAGCTATTCATGAATCTGAGTTTTTTGAGAGAAATAAAATGGTGCAAGAACTGGTCAATAAAGGACATATGGTATTGGTTGGCTAATGCAATGGGGCTATACTCCTCCTACTTCCAACCATGTTGCACAGTCATCAACTGCTGGTATACTATAATAATACATAAACACCATTGGAGGGTCCAAACAATTACATGACCATGTTCAAAAACATATTTATTTTCTTTTTTTTAATGATGGGCATGCAGTCTTCAGTACATAGGTTCTATGAGCCTTGCCACCAGTCCACAAGATACATAAAGGGAGAGGGAAAGCTCACTGACAAAGCAGAAGAAAGGAAGTTACAGACAGACTAGTACAGCCAGACAGTTTGAAGAAACTTGAAATATAGAAAATAATTAAATAGGATAATGCAGAGAAATCAAGAATTTACAAAACAGATAAATCAAAGAGGAGGTGAAAAAAAATTAGGAGACAGCCACAGTAAAAATTTAAAAAATAATTCTAAATGTGGAGATGCAAAAGTTAGGGAAAAAATATTAATTTTAAGAACAACAGGAGGCACTTCTGGAGGGGCACCTTCAGTTTCTGCACCCACGGGACCAGCCCTCTTCTTGCCCCTGGACGCTGGATGATATAAGAAGACTTTTTTTAAAGGATTAGTGGCTTAGTTAATAGATAATCTCTCCAAGAGTATTAATTTTTTGAAAGGCAAACGCAGTAACATTTCTACATCAGAACGCCCGAATAATATTAGGATCTTGGACCATCCTATTCTAAATTTCCTATCCCTATTCCAAATTTCCTAAACTACATTTTGGAATTACTGATAAATTGCAATGACTGGTTTCTACAGTTCCTATCTCATTCTCAATTTCTCAATGCATAGGTGGATGCATGCATGCATAACTACACATCATTGGGAAATTGCTTGGCAGTTGGCACTGCATGAGCTGGAAAAAATAAAGGCACAGAGAAGTGAGAGAATGAGCTAACTCACTAATACTAATATTAACTATCACTATCTTAGACAGGACATGGCACAGGAGGATTCTCTGCATTACTTCTTAATCAGCCCAAGCAAGCTCCTACAACAAGTACCATGAGGTAGGACCGAGTACCTGTCTAAATGATGAGGCAATCACATAATATTATATTTGTAACATAACGTTAAGTTACTTACCAGCGTGTCAAGCAGCCTGCTTGCTATTTGGAAAGAAACTATTAGAATAGAACACAACTAATAATTAATTATTACTCACTGAGCTTCACAACCTCTATTCCTAGCAGGTCGGGGATATTGGCCCACCGGTGCATTAGCTGTTGCTGGGTGCGCCGGACAGCCTGGCGCACCCTTTCTCAGCATTGCCGGCACTCCTGAAGGCCAGACTCAGGCCCGAACCTGCTGCCTGCTGCCAAGGTGGAGGGGAGGTGGAGCTGGACATAAAAGACCAATGCAACTACCCCCACCTATGAAAAATGGCACAGGGCTGCACTCCTTCCCTGTGGCACCACCTTCAAGGAAGGGGGCTGTCGTTGGTGGTTGGGGGCCTGGTGCTGCTGCTCCCTTGCTTTAACATGGCGCTGGGGACTTGAGGGGAAGAGATAAGAAAGCTAAAATGAAAGGAATAAAAAGGGAAGGCAAAAAAAGCAAGAAAACGTAAAAAGTAAAAAGTCTCAAAAAAAATTGGAAAACAGTTAAAATATAAAAACTCAAAAAAAGGTAATATTATAAAGAACAATGCAGGGAAAATAAGTTTTAAAATTGTGGGATGGGACAGACTGAAGAGGGCTAAAAGTAGGCTGCAGCACCATAACAAAGCAAAAAAAAGATGTCCACACCCATTTTAACCGCGTGGTGCAGTTTGCGCAAGAATTCCAATGTGAGAACGTACTTTGCATTGCCATTGATGTTAAAAGTCACACGAACGGGCATGGCAAAAATCTCCGCCTGATAGCAGAACTCCGCATAACACTACAGAGTTTTTTGCAACTTTGCGTAGCTCTGCGAAGCACGACTTCGCAAACTCCGCCAGGCCCTCTTAATGCCCTGACTGTTTTTGTACTGGACATTGACAATTAGCTGGAAAAACTAAGGGGGTCATTTTGACCGCGGCGGATGGTGTTAATGTGGCGGTGGTACTGTCAACAGGCTGACGGTACTTGCCACCACATTATGACATTGGCGGGTTGGCTGAAGCCAACCCGTCAATGTACCACTCCGACCACCATGGCGATAGCAGTCGCAGGCTGGAGATAAGAATCTCCTGCCCGGCGGCCGCTATTGTACTGCCTCGGGCATTTTGACGCTGCCTACCACCATGGTTTTCATAATGCCATGAAAACCATGGTGTTAGGCCCTATCAGTGACAAGGAATTCCTTCCTTGTCACTGATATGAGGCCCCCTCCCCCAAGCCCCCCACAGATGCCCCCCACAACCCTCCATCCATGCTCCCCCTTCCAATTCCCCACCCCATACATGTACACACACACACACACACACATGCACCATGCATACACACACACCCACTCACACAGGCATACACGCATTCATACACGCATGCATCCATTCATTCATGCACACATCCGCACCACATTCACATTGACACGCAGACATACATTCACAAATCCATACTTACACAAATATTCTCACACATGCATACATGTATTCAAACAACACTACACATACAATCACATTCATGCACACACTCACACACGCATGCACCCCCTCCGCACACACACAACACCCACCACCCCCCTCCTCTGTTGGAAACCCAACTTACCTGGATGCAGGGGGTCTTCCGGCAGGGGACGGGGCGCTGCTACCGCCAGCAGCGCCCGCTAGCAGAACACTGGCAGGCCGTATTATTTGTCATAATACGGCTGGCGGCGGTCTAATGGCGTGGCGCTGCTGGTGGTAGCAGCGCCACCTCAACCCCGTCCGCCAGTATCACCACAGCCGGATTCCCACCCTTCTTGTGTCGGAAATCCAGCTGTGGTCGTTATTTGGCAGGTGGCTGTTAGCCGCGGCGATGGTCTTTTGGCAGCCATCGCCGAGGTGGTAGGCGGTACTTACCGCCAAAGTCATAATGTAGGCAGAACTGCCCTAATCATGCAGGTGCAGGTGAATAGGGACAATGACTTTACAAGATCTTCATTCAAGGAGGTGATTGATCGGTTGATTCAGCACCTGGTACTTTTCGAGGGTATGCTGCAGAAAGCAAAAAATTAGCAAAAACAACAAGTGATGGACGGAATGCTGAACAATGTCAAACATTCACCCCCAGTACAGTGATCTGGGCCTAAATCCATCGTTTTTTTGCTGCCCATGCCATTCCAGTTTGGACCCAGCCATATGCAAATCAGTCTTGACCCTGTTCCCCATGGGAACAGTCCAGCCCGAACTGCTAGGCCAGGTCTTCCCTGGACTGGAAACAAGCATCCTGGGACCGGTTTCAGGGTTTCACCCCTCATCAGCCAGGCTAGCTTGAATCCAGTGGCATGGGAAGCACGGGACCCAAAAATTGTACCAAAGTCTGCACCAAAGACTCAATGTCTGAACTCAACCATTTGCCAGACTATTGAAATTAAAATAATCAGCAGCCCTACACCACACCGAGTTTGTGCTTGGGAGGAGGAAGGAAAGGAGGCTTCTGATGTGCTGAGTCAGCAGATAGACGTGGGGAGCGGTTGCAAACATCCAGCCCACAACAAGAGGCTGGTTGTACAGCTACTCAGTGTCTAGAAAACACCCTTGCCTCTTCAGCAGATAAAGAGAGAACACAAGCTAGCAAGAAAGGACAGAAATAAAGCCCACCCTATAGCTTCCAAACCTATATCCACCTGCCACGTTACGTTAGGAAAGAAGAGGCAATTGTGGCCAATGAGGAGAACTTTCCCTCTCGTAGGTACCCAAGAGATTGGGGGCAGGCCAGTTCCATTATCTGAGATGATCCCACACGGCCTCAAGGGCTGTGAAAGCAACAGTCCAGTAAAAGCAATAAACTACAGAGATGAACCAAAGTATGAATAATGAAGATGCCAATTCCGCTGAGGCAGGTGGCTACTATTACAAAGGGAAATGGTCTTCTGCAAATGTGGAGGGGTGCCGAGATAACAAGCATGGTACAAATATCTTTAAAAAACGGTATTGGAAATCACCCTAACCTCGCTCAGCATGTAGGTAGGCCGCATGGCATTTTACAAACAATTGACCTATGCCAAGCAGCAGGAGATCATGAACAGCTGGGGAATCCACTCTTATGGATTCCAGAGTATGAATCCAGGGGTACACAGGATGAACGCATTGAGCAGATGTTTAAAAATTGATAAAAGCACTACTTGGCTTGAACCATGTGGAATCAGATAACATCTTTTCCATCAGGTTTCTCCCAGTCAGAAGAAGGCAGATCACAGAACCTACGCTTATAACATTTACTGCATCAGGTCTCCCAGTGCAATTTCTAGAAAACAGGAAATTGTTGGAGACCTGGGAAATAGAGGCAATACTGTTTTCAGGGAGATTGTTATCCCCACCTGCTAATGTAGCATCAGCAGAGCTGTAAGGAGTCAGATCTTCTGGATGGGTATTGAGAGGTGTGATGGGGGCTATTCACCCAGGGTACAATCTTCAAATCTTGTAACCCACCCCGGTCTCATTGTACAAATAAGTAGAGAGGGGGCATCCACTGAACAGTAAAGGACCATAAAGATGCATGAACCCCAGGCCAGCTGGCTACCACCAGCCCTATCAAAGACGGCCTTGAAGGATTAAATAGTAGCTCAAGTCAACACCAAGGAATGGGGTGGCCTAACTGTTTGTTCATGGAACATTGGAGGGCTGCAGGCAAAAGTTGTAGATCCTGCTGCAGTGCAATTTTTTAAGTTCCTTTGATATAAAAATCCTCCAGGAAATGTGGGCCCATGTCTGTGTCCCACTCATAGAGTTCAAAGAATTTAGCAAACTAGCACAGAAAAGCTGTACCTACAAAAGTGCAAAAGCAGGCTTATCAATCTATATCCATTCCAGTCTAGCCGTAAATATTGTGGAAATTGCTTCAGTGGAGCCATGGAATCTGGTCCTGCACCTGGATAACTGGATGCAGACACAGGGTGAGCCACTGATTCTCGTAAATCTTTATAGCAATCTAAAGAGGAAGGTTGAATCAGTAGAAAATCTTACTGCAAGCATTCCACAAATAAAATATTTGCCACTCATCACACGTGTTGCTTACCAGAGACTTCAATTTAAACCTGTTTCATCCCACAAGAGAGGAACACATCAAGGCAATAGGGACCCCTAGGACCAATGCTTGCCACGCTTCAAGTGTCAGGATAAGATTGGAGAAAAGTTAATAAGAGTATGTGAGGAGCTCCTTAACTTGATCACTTTAAATGGCTGCTTTCCAGGTGATACTCCACCAACGTAGACAGGGTCAACCGGTGAGTCTATGTCATATATACAAGTAAACCGATAAGTCTATGCCATGTATGCTGGTAAACTTCCCACTATATCAGCAGGTGGTGGACTTTAGAATCTTGCACTGGCAAAAGACTGACAATCACCCGACTCCAATGTGAATTAGGGCTAATAAGTTCAAACAAGAACCAGCAAGGGACCTGCTTGAAGATGCCAGGACTGAATTTGTAAAGCGTCTAAAGTGGCGCTCAGGCTCTGTAAAAACACTGGTGGAAGATACCATGGGAACCCTAAGCAACTTACCTGTAGGAGATACTGACTTGCTATGGCTTGGGAACATCTGACTGACCATCAGGATTGAAATATCCAGTCAAAGGCTTTAATAAGGGGGTTTGCATAGGGCTCCGTAAGACTCCAGTGCTTCCAAGGCACATTGGAATGATGAAATCCAAAATCAGTGGAATACTCAGGCAACTGTGGCATAGTGCAGAGGAACCAGAGCTATTGCAACTTCTTTGAAACGAGAAAAAGAACCTGAAAAAAGAAATATGAATTTTTAACGAAACAGGCAAAAAACCCAATGGGCAAAATTATTCCACACCTCCAAACTAAGAGATTCAAAGACACTTTGAAAGCTGGCCAACGAGAGAGATAAAGGTCCAAGGGTAGCTTGCAATCCAAATATAACGGAGGATGACTGGGTCAAACATCTAATGTTGCCCTTCTCAGGAAGTGCGCTAAATCCAGCCAATCAAGTGCCACCACAGGAGATCGTTCTGAAAACCATGCATTCGAACTACTAGAATACACGGCTGACACATTAGCCTAGATCATCAAGGATTTCTGGTCAGATTGTGCTCCTGGGCCAAACAGAATTCCCAGAACTATTTTTAAAGAATATCCAACGTGGTGGGCTAAGTTTTTGGCCGGTTTGTTCAACAGCACTCTAGCAGAAGGGTCCATTCTGGGGAGCTGGAAGGGCTCAGTCATTCATCCCATCTTCAAAGGAGGAGCCACAACATCGTTAAGTAACTACCGCTTCATAGCACTATTGGAAGCTGACCTTAAGTACTTCTCAACTTTATTGTTGCAGGATTTAGAGTCATGGGCATCAAAAACATGTAGGCTCCCTCTGAATCAGATGTTTTTTTTAGCAGAAGCAAAGTACCTTGATTAATCTCATGACTACAGGTTTAATTCTTAAAAGAGAAAAGACCAATGCACACCATCATATATGTGTTTTGTGAAATTCAAGGCAGCTTCTGATAGTATTCCGTACGATAACCTTTGGGTAAAACTCCAGCAGTGGGGGCTTGAAGAAGGCTGGCCTGGTTTGAAGTGGGTACCAAAGGTACTTACACCTTATACCAGGTCCAGTTATCCCTTATTAGTGAAATGTAGTCAGTGTCTAGAAGCCAGGCTTTGTAAGGGTAGCTGTAGCTGAGCAGCCAAGGCTTATCTAGGAGACATGGAAAGTGCATGCAATACCACTGTAGTCACACAGTGCTTACACGCATGAAAGAAAATACTCAGTGTTACAAAGATAAAGGTACTTTATTTTTAGTGACATAATGCCAAAAATACCTTAGAGACTATGCTCTCATTGGAGGTAAGTAATATACACAGTATAAACACTAGAATACTGAAATAGCTGTAAAAACTGTGGAAATAGTGAAAATCACAATAAGTTGCAAAGGGCATAGGGGGAACACATACCATATACTAAAATAGTGGAATTCGAAAGTCGATTTCCCACCTAGGCAAGTGTAGTGTGTAGAGGGGCACTGGGATTGTAAGAAAACACCACAGGTATGTAATAGAACCCAACCCAGAGCCCAGAAAAAACAGGTGTAAATCACAGTAAGTTTCCTAGAACACACAAGAACACATGATAGAAAATTATGCAAGAACCAGAAGAGACTGCAAGACACCAATAATGGATTCCTGGACCTGAAGACCTGTAGAAGAAGGAGACCAAGTCCAAGAAGCACTGAAGAGTCCAGGAAGAACAGGAGCCCCTGCTAACCAGGATGAAGGTGCAAAAACCTATACTAGAATCAGTATTGGGGTACAATGCCCCGATTGTAGACAAGTTACATGGCCATATTCAGAGTTACCATTTTGAAGCTGGACATAGGTATTGACCTATGTCCAGTGCACATGTAAAATGGCACCCGCACTCATGAAGTCTGGGAAAATGGTCCTGGACGACATGGGGGCACCTCTGCTAGTGTAGGGGTGCCCTCAAACACAGGTACTTTACACCCAGCCTTCAGGGTTGGAAGGCCTGACATATAGGTGACTTAAAAGTGACCTGGTGCAGTGTAAATGGCTGTGACATCAGGCAGAAATTGTCGGTAACATGCCAAAAAGAGGGTACTTTCCTACATTGCTCCCAAGCAACCATCTAGGGGCAATCCAGCTGCTTCACATGGATAATTAAGTAAAAGTTAAAGTTGGTGATGCTACTCACCTTTTACAGGTATCACAGACATCTCTGACCTTCCACTAGCATTTGAGGCATCTCCGTCACATGCCCCAAGTCTTGGTGGTACCCCATTCTCTAACATCCTGTATGCAGATGATTTGCTCCTACTCAATAACACCAGTGTAGGTGTGTAGCGACTGATCAAGCTATTTACGCTGCTGATAATGGCCTTGCGATTAATCTAAAAAACTCAAATGTTATCACATTAAACCAACGCATTTTGAATAACTGTAAATGGCATCTCAGTGCTGACCTGACAGGTGAGCCCTCGTTGAACACATACCTAGCGGTTAAAATAGATTCAAATAATTTGTTTACCCCCAAAGAGAAACTATTTGGGTAAAGCCTTATTAGGGGTAAATAAAGCCTTAGCATTGCACTTTGTCTTCTCAACTTTGGCAAAATTGCTCCAAAGACACAATTTATAACTGCTGCAGCAGTTATGAAGGCACGGCTGATAATATCCCTTTCTTATGGTAGCAAAATGATGGGTGGGTTCAGATGCTAATGTTTTAGAAAAAAAGTAATAAAAATCTATAAAGCTGTGTTTTGATTGCCGAGATCAGCATCACCGACCCAAGTTAGGTTGGAATTCTCACTAACCTCAAAGGACTTGGCCAGGTCAGGAGCATTTGTGAAATGCTGCCACAAGTTGAGATCTGCTCAAGATGGCACCCTAGCAAGCCTGGGGGTGCTTATAAGAAATACCTTGATGATAGCATAAAGAAGCTTGTACTGGGTGTATTGTGGGCTCATCTTCTCAAGAATTTAGAAGGGTGGAAAATAAAACTATAAAACTGCAGAGTTGGATAAAGGACAAAAGAGTAGTAGCTAAATGCTCACATGGATGGTCAGTGCTGTACTCTTAAAGGAACAAAATACTTCCTGTCTTTTTGAAGCTCCCTACTCTTTGAAAGCCAAACAGAAATGTCTATTGTTAAGGCTGGGAGTGATCCCTGCATTGGACTTCTTACTAAAGTGTCCGAAAAAACCCCAGCAGGGGGACAGGTAATGTTGTTTGTGCCACCAGTCAAACAAATTGTTGTTAGATAGTTTATGCATTTCTCCTAGATTAGCCCACCAGTGGGGGACCCTGCTAAGGAAAGAGTTTGAATTACTGGGGTTGAGATCATGCAGATTGGCGGTAATAGAAGCCTTCAGTCCTCGGATGCCAATGCTTAATGTCCAATTGATGCTGTATCTGGATACTTTGAAAGACATGGTTAAAGAACATTCTGTTATTCAGCTTGAGAGGAAGACCGTTAGTTAAGTGTGGGCACTTGAAGGGCTTATGAAAGGGTTAGGGCACTAGGGAGCAACAGGTCCATTCAACCCTCTACCCTCCCTCCCCATATCAGGGTTAATAAGAGAAGATTCATCACTTGAGGGCCAGCAGATGCGACAGGCTGCTAGGGGCTACGAGAGCCATTCAGCCCTAATCCTGTCTTGCTGCCTTTGGGCCCTTAGTAAAGTTAATTTTCCCCATGCCCTCCTTCTCCTTATCAGGGTTAGCTAGATAAGACTTATCCTCTGAAGGGTGGCACAGACCCGACAGATTGCTAGGGGCACTATGGTGAAAGTGTGCATGTGTTGCCTCTAGGCAGCTAATTATAGCGCCAGCACTGCAGAAAACACAGGGGTGCACCATATTGTCATAAACACAGTGCATTCCTGCATTTCTGAAGTGATGCAGCATGGCGCTGTCAGATTTGGCACAGCGCCCCTCTGAACCACTTTGTTATAAATGAGGCCCTTAGAGTTTTTAGATGACAGAAAATAGAATGTAAATTACAAGGATTCATTACAATACAGTGTTTACCACAGTATAGCCTGATACTCACTTCCTCTGCTTTAGCAAAATAGTGACGGAGCTATATTTGGGAACTCATTTGGCTCATGGACTTTGCCTGTCAATTATTCACTATCCATCACATTTTGTTGTGTGTGTTCTTCCCTCTCAGTTCCCTTGGTTCATCTTTAGCCCTCCTACATTCCCTCCTTTTTTTGTATTTGTATGCCACCTCTTCCAATAAGCTCCTGGATTCTCGCAGGGGTGCTATCAGTGATGTCCCAAGGCTCCACGGTATTCAAGGGCAGCATACTTTCGACAATGTAACACTCACGGCCAAAACTGGTAACCTTTACAAATATAGTATTTCTGCACTTAGGGCCATATGTAGCAATCTTCCAAATTGCGAGTTGCAATTTGCGAGTCCCAGCGACTCGCAAATTGCAACTCGCAATTTGGAATGCAGAAAGGTGTCTCAGACACCTTCTGCGAGTCGCTATGGGGTCGCAAAGACCCACCTCATTAATATTAATGAGGTGGGTCGCAATTTGCAACCCCATAGCGATTCAGGGAACTCACAGGGATGGTGGCCTACTGGGAACAGCAGACCACCATGTCCGTGACTGCTTCTAAATAAAGCAGTTTTTTTTTTTCAGAGTCCAACCCGTTTTCCTTAAAGGAAAACGAGCAGCACTTTGAAAAAAAAAAACGAAACCTTTCGTTTCGGTATTTTTCAGGGCAGGTAGTGGTCCATTGGACCACTGCCTGCTCTGAAAAATTATTTTTAATGCCAGGCACAAAGGGGAAGGGGTCCCATGGGGACCCCTTCCCGTTTGCGATTGGGTTACCATCCACTTCAAGTGGATGGTAACTGCGAGTCCATTTGCGACCGGAATTACATTGCATTGCGGGTCGCAAATAGGAAGGGAACACCCCTTCCTATTTGCGAGTCGGAAATACATTTTGCGAGTCGACTCGCAAAATGCATTTCTACATTACAAAGTGGCTTTAGCGACTCGCAAACGGCGATTTTCGCCGTTTGCGAGTCGATAAACCTTTGCTACATCTGGCCCTTAATTCCCAACTGGCCGCTAAACCCTAATTACCTGTTATCCACTCTTTCTTTGCAGCTGGTTAAGTCTTTAACTTTCTTCACAACATCAACATAGTGTACTGATGTTCATCAGGAGAAATGCTAAAGTACCGATGAATGAGACCCAGTGCAGTGTTTCCATCTCTTTCTCTCTCTCTCTCTCTCTCAAGTTCAGCATTGCTACCTACGAAGGTACTCAAGAAAAGAAGGAGCTTTCAACAGGTCTACAAACTCAGAACCTGACAGGTTACCAGGCCTAAAACTGACCCAGCTTAAGCTATTGAAAAGAACTAGCCTTCCTTTTAACTTGAATAAATATGGTTATGTTAGACCTAGATACTTACAAGGAAGCAAATTGCAACCTCTTGCTAGCTACCAGTTTTACATCATTCAAAGACAAACCCCTTCTTCGTCATTTCCAGTTTGGTCGCACTCACTTGTATGATTTCTGATAATGAGTTCCCATTAGTATCCACAAGAGATACCTCACTCAAAGATAAACCCCTTCTTCTTCATTTCTCAAGAAAGCCATTGTTTAATCAAATGATCTTTTCTTCCAATAAAGAACTGGTCTGAAGAGGAATAACTTATATTCATATCTTCACTAAATTTTACAATGATAAGGGTTAATCATTTCAAATGTTATCTCACTAACCTTCACCACCACAGGATATCCTCTGTCAAACAAAATCAATGATTTGGATTTAGCTTTAGTGAACTACCCCGAACAGGTCACATGGACTCCTCTATTCCTTGCAATGACAAAAACCTTTCTTATTTTGGCTCCATAGTTTAAAATGCACTTGACAATGACCTGTATTAGCAATACAAAGTTATAAGGTGCACATTAAGTTACCAACACAAGATTTCAGATGTGCACTGAACCTGGCTCACAAGGTCTATGCATACACCTTCAGAATCACAGTCTTTCCTTCAAGATAAGGCAGCATAAAGGTCTTACTCTGTGCTCCAAGTAGGATTAAGCAACTCCTCTTTATCACTCATTTCCTTATCCCAGAACCAAATTGACTAGCACTTATTCTTCTGCATGGTTCCCTTGAATGAGATCTTAATGAGATTCAACATAGGCCAGCTAGAAATAAGTTACTTGGCTCACAAGCCAAAGTGCCTGAGTTCACAAGTTCAAGATGTTTTTAGATACCTAAAGCAAATATTTACAGAGATCTGAACTCTAATTCTCCCTGCATACCATTTTAGTGAAAGAGAAGGGCGACTCGGTAAGCTCCTAATAGATTATGCCTTTTCCATGTCCAAATGTTACTCACTCTCATGTATCCTTTGTTGATTAACAGTACTGTATGAAGAATAATGCTCATCCAAGAACCGGGATCAACCCAAATCCACCATTAACAATTTTGTATTTAGTGCCCGGATAAGTTTGGTGAAGATCTGTATAACATTCAAGGTTTCATTGCACAGTGTCAGTTATACTCCTTGGCTAAACCATTATATTTTTCTGATGACAGTGATAGAATACCCCTTGTGTAATGAATTTAAATTCAATATGCACGTACGGGGCAATATCTCTAATTATGAAGCATAGCCCTTGGTTAAATAAATGGACTAAATTTCAATGTCAATGTTTAACAACATTGTTTATAAATTGCAAGGCACGCAGTTAGCTCATGCTGGCTTATTATACTTTAAACAGGGTAATCAAGATCTTGATAGTTATATTAGCCGATGCCAACAACAGATGGTTCATATGGTACTGAAGGATGAATCCACAATGATAGATCTATATGATGCATGGCTTGAAGGGTTAAATGATGCATTATCCTTAGTTGTAAATATACCTATTGCCTCAATAGAGTTAATTGATTTAAGACTGCAAATGGAAGCCCAGTAAATATGTTTACACATAAAGAACAGAGATTCCAAATGGAACAAGCAATTACACTTTCATTCTTGCGAATCAATTATCTATGGAATAAATAATTGAAGATGGAGAGAATTGGATCCATTTGTAGAATTTTATAGTGTTCTGTTTGTATTAACAACTTCGAAATGTTCAAATGATCACACAGTGGGTGATAAACAACAGTACAATAGCCTGCTACAATACAAAAAGCAATGGAACAGCAATAAAGGTTTTATGCACAGCTCATGTGTGCTTGAAATGCAGATACAGTTCATAGATATTCTGTTTACAATGGCATGATGGTCAATGACATTTCAACCTACAACAATTTACCAGTCATCATCAGGACTAAAAAAGTTCTTATCAAGCAGGAGCAAACTGTTTTCAAATACAATGGATGATGGCAAGAGTTAGGAATGGGGTCATTCACTGATCAAAGAACTGAAGTGCCATGTTTGTGGTTACTCACTGAGGTATTACTGAATAAGTGAGTCTGAAAAATTAAAACAATATTTTTTTAAGCAATTAAATGACCAGGAACTATTTGGTTGAAAACAAGCAACTCGAGTGAGAAAACATGCTTGAGTAAGCCATCACCTAGCACAGAGGCACTTGCTGATAGACTACGGACCTGATTTAATTCTTGGCAGAAAGGATACCATATTGAAACAATGACAGAGTATCCTTACTGTCAAGAAGAATGTGATCTGACCACCAAATGTAGATACAGGCAGACCACGGTTTAATCACAATAGGGAATATTCTGTCTCCACTGTGATTAAACCCCTCCAAAGTTTCAGTGGAATAAAGGCCATCCGAAGCAGACCTGTTATTCTGCCCACCTAATTTAGATAGGAGGAATTAAAGGTCAGTTTTCACTGTACGTTAACACCAGGAAAGCCTTGGTGATGAGGTGGAGTGCAAACTGCTAAATGCTTTGACAATGCTTCCTAGCAATGATTTAGAAATGACTACCAGTTTGGCAGTTATTTATAAATTAGGTGGATGATACCTTCATCAAGGCAACAGATTAATTTACTCCATCCCTATGACAGAGAAACAGGTTACCTTTCCATATCTAAATAGGCCCCTGTGCCAGAAGTCATTAATTCACTTTGAGGTTCACTCCACTAAAATGAAAAGGGCCCTGGTATTAGTTCAATATTACCTGAAAGGAGAATGTCTATGGAGTGGTAAATGAAAAAATTTAAACATATTTGTAGCAGCACAGGTGCAGTCAAATGAAAATATTTGAAAGGGTTTGTGTTCAAATTGGAAAGGCTGGAATTATTAAAAACATTAACTTTAACCGGGCACACTATGCACTTTATTGACAGTTCTAATTTCCTTATAGATGTTCTGCTCTTGCTTCATCAAAACTCTTTTAGAACCAATGATAACTCTTAAATTGTCATGGTTCAAAATGCCATCAACCATCAGGGCAACGTGGATGAAATATCTATGAACTATTTTGGTATTTGAATATTGAGGATCTAAACCTTGCAGTGTTGTTCAATTGTTTTTAAAATACACACTAGTACACTGGTTTCTTATCTCCCACTGCAGATCACTTCAGCATGGACCACTTTTTAGAAACTTCTTTAAAAGTTTACAAATTGGTCTAGTCTTCTTTATCTTCAGGAAATGATTCTATTGATAACTGATTGTGCAGCAACGCAAACGTAATTGGAATTTCCTCTTTGAACCTATGTTCTTCATGTGTTTATATGATCCTGGTTCTATGGGATTTTTTGATCTTCACCTGTTCTATTTAACCAGGTAAAAAAATCTGGTGCATTGAGTTGAGTGATCATAACAAACATGTATGCATTTCAAGGGCTACAGACAGCAGTAATTGCAGCATCACATTAGTAGAACCAATACAGATTGAGGAGGTACATGAGCCTTAACAACTAAGGAGAAAGAGCATTGAAGAAAACAGGACTCTGTCTCTATTGTGCACAGGAAAGCCATTTTGTAGGGAATTACCCACAGCTGCCATAAAAAGGCATATCTTACCCTGAATAATGGACCAGAAGAACACCTCGATTTATTACTCACCACACATAGAAGGCCTGTTATTGCATTTTGACTCTTGAATTACAGAGCCACTGAGTGTTTTAAGGGCAATATTTTTCAGACTGAGGCTCAGATCTAGAATGGAAAGAAACTTGTGAAGGATTAAATCCAGTAAATTAATGGAACATCCCAAACCTTAGGAGCAAGCAGCCCCTAGTCCAGTAGAAATAAACAATGGTGAAACATTTGCTATTCCTGGTCTTTACAAAGATTTTTTAATAGTGCTCAGCAAAGTTGGAGCTGTCCCTTTACGTCATCATGGGCAGTATGATTTCAGGATCAAACTTGTCCTAGAAGAAACTATGCCTGATAGCAGAATTTACCCATTAACAGTAAAAGAAGATACGATCTCACAAGACTACATGGAGGAGAATCTGGCAACTCTTCTTTACTGCTAGTGCACTTCTCTTTTTCGAGGCAAATGCTAGTGTTTCATATCCATAGTTTATAGAGCATTGAATGCCACCACCATTCAGAATTGATTTCCTCCTCTCATCTCTGTTCATTTAAAGCAGGTAAAAACTGCCAAGATCTTTACAATAGTAAATCTTTGATTAACCTACCATCTAGTAGGGATTTGTGATGGTGATGAGGGGAAGACAACATTCAATACCTCTTTTGGTCCTTTCAGTACCTTGCCAAGCAATTAGTGGAATTCATAACATACCCACCACCTTCCAATAGTTTGTCAATTACATCTATATTGATCTTGCAGATATATGTATGGTGCTATGTCCGGAGGACATTGTAATTAACTTCAGCATCCCCTAAGAACACTGATGGCAGGTACAAGATGTCCTCACATGGATTAAGAAGGGCTCCCTGCATCCTACAATAGAACAATATCTACTGAGGTACACTGTATAAACATTTAAAGTACTGAAATTTGTGAAAAAGGAATTAGTATGAATCTAGCAGTGCTGGAATGCCATCCCTGAAGACTATGAAGGAGGTACCAAGGTTCATAACTTTTCCCAAAGGCAGTTCAATCAAAACTTTCCCACCCTATACAGTCCATTGTACATGTAATTAGAAAAAAAAGATATGCTGGGTAGATATGAATGAATTATCAACTTCCTTTTGTTATTGAATCAAACACATCTTCATTTTCAATTGGAGGTGCATTGTGACAGTGGGACTTGGAGACCAATGAACTGCATCCTGTAGGTTACTATTCATGACATTTTGGAAGACATTGAAAAAAAACACTATTTCCAGCAATGAAGTTTGCTCATTTTATGCCAACAGACTCAATTCTTTGTGATACAGTGTTGTCATGATTTACCAGCTCAAAGGTATCCTGGGCAGAGGAAGATGTTAGAGTTGATCAGTAGGAAATGTTGATAGCCCACTTTCAGAACATCCATCAACGAGTACATTAGGATATGTGTAGTGTATGCACATGATAAAGCTCATGAGCACCTGTAGCAGGAGTTTTGCAACCACTGCCTACTCCTACTTAACCATGGATCATGACATTGATGGAGTTACCCCATAAAATGATTTATGGTTGTCATTGGCCACTTCATTAAAAGGGGCCACTTTATCCCCCTCTAGAAATGTCCATCTGCCATAGAATTAGCAAGTAACTTCATTTGTTCATATTTTTTACTTCATGATCTCCGAGAAATCATCATTACAGATAGAGGAACTCAAGTCACTGCCTTTTTCTGGTAGAAATTAATGGAAACATAGGTACAAAGAATTTTACTTTAACCTTGCTATCACCTATTGACAAATAGTCAAAAGGAATGGTTAAATTGGTACCTGGAACAATATTTAGGAATTATGAAGACAGTTGGTACTAATGGATTACTTTAGTGGATTTTGCATAGGGCAATTTACTGCACTCATAATTAAGACAAGCCTTCATTTCTCACTGATAGCGTTCACAGATGCTACCACAGAAGGTCATCAATTCAACTGGAGCTACTTTTCTGCAAATACAGAAACCCATCCAGAATGGACACACTAGCATCTGTTACAAGCAAATGTAGCCTATAAATGCTTTGCAGATAGACAGCATAGAAAAGTGCCAAACTAATAGAAAGTGTACAATATGTGGTTAGCCAAGGAATATTTTACTATTTCTGCTCCAACTCCAAATGCACACCTCAATGTGTAGAGTTACCTTCAGTGTCAGGGTAGGTGAGAAACTATGCCATAGAACTGTCAATATCCTCTCATTGGCACAGGCACCCAATATTTCATGCTGTGATATATGGGTTGTTGGTTGAGGGAGATGTGAGCCCATTTTAAGCAACAGCCACAATCCTTGTCAGTGTGATCCACACATGTCACTAAATTGCCCTCTGTTAGCTTTCACAAAAGCAATAAGGGCTAATGTAGAGACAATGTGTAAAGTATGTATACAGCAATTAAACAATAATGAAGTGAAAACATAACACAAGAAAAATACCACACTAATTATAAAGTACATTTTAATAAATTGACAACAAAATGACAAAGATTCCATTAGTAGAAACTGAGTTATGATTTTTTTACATTTTAAATTGAAAAACAGTGCCTAGAAGATCAAACCTCCAACTGCAGACGTCTAGCCGAGTGAGGTAGATTCAAGGTCATAAGTTATGGCCATCCATTATAGAGCATGGTTCCGATACACAAAGTGGATTGGACTTGGTCTCTGCTTACCTTTGAATGTAGAAGACATTTTGTAAAAAAAAAAGTCTGAGGTAAATTTCTGCAGGACAAGCAAGCTGGTGGTGTCCAAGGAACTGGCAATGTCATTGAAGAGCGGTGGACAAAGTTGCAAGTGTAGATTTCTTCGTTTTGGACTATCTATTTTTGGAAGGTGAAAAATCTCCAGTGGGATGAAGCTGCAGGCTGTAGCTGATGAGGGCCTGACAAGACCAGATACTCCTTCTGTGAAGGAATGCACCTTGGGCCTGTGGGTAGATCCCACTACCCTGTTGGTTCTCAGGGCACTTGCTGGCTGAAATCTTTACCAAATCCCAAGTTTTGGATTTGGGCTACCTGGGCATATTTAGGACCACTTCCAATGGTCCAGGTGGGATGGGCACCACTTAGAGGGCCAGGACCCAATCAGGGCGAGTCCAGGCACAGGTTCAAGATGGTTGGGGTCTTTTCTATCTCTGAGGCTAGGATTAGAAGGCCAACCAACTAACCCTTGGAATCACTCTCGAAGTCTTGGGTTCAAGCAGATAAGCATGTCTCAAACAGCAAGGCAGCCATCTGAAAGCACAAGGCAGGATTCAGGTAGTAGGGCAGTCCCTTTGGTGCAGTAGGACAGTCCTTGGCAGCATACAGCAGGCCACAGACAGCAGGGTAGTCTTCTAAGAGTCCCTCTGCTGGTCAAGAAGTGAAATGAAGAGTGGGTAGAGGGTTTTAGTTATACACCTAGTGCAAACTTTGAAGTGACAGAAGCTTCTGGTGTTTTTCCCCCAACAGAAGTGTCAGGAATTTCCCTCCTCCTTGCCCAGGTTTCAGAATATTTGGAGTCACAGAAGGCTAGTGTGAAATTATTTGTCTGTGAGCTGAGGCAGTGTCTTTGATGTGCAAGTGAGGCTGCGCACAGCTCCGCCCCACCATCTGCCAAGATGGCAACACACATTTCCCCTATTTTGTGTTGGTCCAGAAGGAATTTACGAAGGCTAACCGCCAATTACACCTAGTAATGTGACGATGGAACAGGCTGCAATCACCAAATGGTTAGGCCAAGAAAATACCAACTTTCTAAAAGTGACATTTTCAGAATTGAGACCTAAAATCCAACTTTATGATTAAAGTACATTTTAAATTGCAATTCTTTAGACACCAAGCATGATATTTTTACTTGTTCCCAAACAAACATTAACTCTTATTAAACGTAACACGGTAACCCACTGTGTTAGTAAAGGGAGAGTAGGCATAACAGTAGTGAATAATGAATTTGTGAGTATTTCACCAGCAGGACTATGGGCTGTTTAGGGCTAAACTTAGGGGTGACCTACATGTAAAAAAAAGGGGTTTTAGGCCTGGCAATGAGTTTATTTTGCAACGTCAAATCAGCAGTTTAAAACTACATACAGGCTATAATGTCAGGCCAGAGACATGTTTTAAGATGGCTACTTTAGTGGGTGGTACAATAAGTGCTGCAGGACTAGTAGTAGCATTTAATTTATCAGCCCCGGGCACATGGAATTGCCCTTTACTAGGGTTTAGTAAGTTAAACATGTCAATCAGGTGTAAACAAATGTTACCATATTTTAGGAAGTGAGCATTAGTACTTTAGCACTCGTGCACAGAGTCCTAAGGCTGACAAAAAATTAATTCAGCTAAACAGTAGGGAAGAAGGCTAAAAGCAGAGAGGGCCAATTCCAACACACATCACTGGAGTTAACCATGTCATGACTAGTGTAGTCAATAATCATCTAGGAGCCTTAATGGATGGTGCATCTGAGTTTGAGGAAATCATTGACTCTCATATTCACTACAGTCGATTGTAGTGTCTGGTGTTCGGGAACATGAATAATGTATTTGGAAGCTAATAAGAGCCTGCAGAGTTTGACCAAGCTCCCAAACTGGTAAACATTTTCACAAATATTATCCTCTAAAACCTCTAAAGCTTTTTCTGGAACTTTTCTCTTGCCTCTACTGGTGTCTCCCAGAATCTGCCGGGGTTCACTCCTTGTCCTTATCATTATCATGAGCAGTGGTGCTTGAAGAAGAAGGTGGAGTAGTACCTTTCCTTTTTTGTGCTGGAGATCTGGGAGCCATTGATTTTAAAAGAGGAGGGTCTTGCTTAGCAGGAAGCTGAAACCACTGTGCTGGTCCACTTTTGGGAAGATCTACAACTGCTGGCTGCTGTCCACTTTGCTCTGCTTCCTAAAATAAGTGGGTGCTGAAAGAGACAAATCCAATTTAACATCACTGCTTGTCTGCGTCAACATGATTGCAGTGGCTGCTTTACTGAAAGACATGGTCTTGGACTCAGTTTTGAGTGGTGCTGTAGATGCAGGAGTGCTGCACCAGGTTCCATCCTGGAGACAGGTGTGGTAGCATAAGTCTCTCGAAAAAGGTTGCATTCAGGACACTACCGGTGGAAAGCTGCTACTTCTAACTGACCACTTTCTTGGGAGCAACTTTCTTTAGGGCAATCTTAAGGGTCTTAGTAGGCAGTGGCACTAAGCTGCACAAGCAGAAGTGATTTGAGGACATAACTGTAAAGGCCTTTTCTTTGGCACTCATGCTGTGATATAATGTCTCTTCTCTTGTGCACCTAAAAGCAACCAAGCGAGAGAAATATGTATTTATTGAAACCTGGCAATGTTGCAGGTTGGAATAGTACAGACAAATGCAATCGCAGTGTGGTTGGTTACTTATGTAATAAATACCAATTTAATTAAACATTATAAAGTCAAAGCACACTCTAAAATCTAATTTCAAATCAGGCACCCAAGCACGCAGATAGGGCTCTTTGGCCCATATTTATACTTTTTAGCACAACATTTGCTTAATTTTTTGACGCAAAGGCGGCGCAAACGTACAAAATAAAATTGTATTTTGTAAGTTTGTGCCGCTTTTGCTTCAAAAAAGTGATGCAAATGCGGTGCTAAAAGAGTATAAATATGGGCCTTTGTTTTATCTCCATTTTTTTAAAGGACACATCTGTGGTAATCAGAGAGAGGTGCATGGGTAAATGGAATAAGCCTTAAAAAACCTATAGCAGCAAGGTGGTCCAGGGGAAATGGATTAATAATTAAAATGCTGAATTATGCTGCTGATTTGTATGTAATGCACTGCAGCCAGAATGTCCAGGAGGAAATGGAATTGGAAATGGAATTATTATACACCTAAAGAAACTGAATGCTGTAGTGTGGTATGCGCCTTTGGTGGATGGATGGATGGAGAGATAGATAGACAGATAGTTAGGTAGATAGATAGATAGATAGATAGATAGATAGATAGATAGATAGATAGATAGATAGATAGAGAGATAGATGGTTAGATAGAGGAATGGATGTGAATGAATGGATGGATAAAGGCAAAAACCAAAACAAATTAAAAAAACCAAAAATCTAAATGTAAATATAAAATAAAATAAAACAATAAAAAAATTAAAATTAAAATAAAAAATAAAGTTAAAACTTCAAAAATAAAAGGAAAAAGTACATAAATAATTAAATGTAATTACATTTTAAAAAATAGGTATATAATATAAAATAAAAAACTTAGAAAAATAAAAAATAGAAAACAAAATAAATATAATGCAAATTAAACAAATGACCAATAATTATTGATATTTGTATATAAGCCTCTGGAAAAGACACACTGCCTGAATGCACCAAATACCTGCCAGACACATGGTAAAACACCAACAAGGAGCGAGGAGGCATGACAAGCAAAGAACACATGCAAGTCTATGGCAAAGGGACACTGGATAGATGGACAAAATGTATGCCACCCCATGGTCAAACAACAACAACAAGGAGTGTGGAGGCATGGGGAACAAAGAAGGAACACATGCAAGCTTATGGCAAAGGATCATTGGCTGCATGCACAAAATGGCTGCATGGTACATGATCAAATAACAACAAGGACCAAGGAGACATGGCAAACAAAGAACACATGCAAGCCTGTGGAAAAGGACACTGGCTAGGTGTACAAATTGGCTGTCAGTCATATGGTCAGACAACAACAGCAAGGAGGCATGGGGAACAAACAAAGAACACATGGAAGCTTATCCCAAAGGAACACTGGCTGCGTGCACAAAATGACAAACAAAGAACCCATGCAAGCCTATGGCAAAACGACACTGGCAAGGTGGACAACTTGGCTGTCAGCCACCTGGTCAAACAACAAGAGCAAAGACCAAGGAGAACAAAGAAGAACACAGGCAAGCATAAGGCAAAGGTACACTGGCTGCAGGCAGAAAATGGCCACCAGCCACATGGTCAAATAACAACTGCGAACAAGGAGGCATGGAAAACAAAGAACACATGCAGGCCTATGGACATAGACTACACAAAATGGCCACATGACATGGAGAATAAAGACAATGGTGGATGATGAAACACACACACACACACTGGCCATAAGGAGGAATAGTGACAACACTGAAGAAAACACTAATATTATTCAGCAATACACAACACAAAAATTAACTGAGCTATAAAAAGTTCAACACAGTACACACATCCTCCTATGCCATCAAATATTATAACACATCATATACACTTTTTGCACAAAAAAAAAATTCAAACAATAGCCAACATTTTTTATTTAATCCCATGCCATCCCTGCCCTAAGGAAGTTTTAAAAACATATACCACTGAAATATGTATTTATTGCACTGATGACTACTAGTACTGGGCATACTGGCTAGATAGTCCTTAGTAAACCTAGGTCACATAGTAAAATAATATTGCAAATGTTACAAACATGTAGAAAAGTACAGGTACTACTGAGCAACAATGTTCCTTTACAAATGATGAAAAATCAATGAAATGTAAAATAAGTAACTAGACCCATAGTTAAACTACAGGCCACTCATCACTATAAATTGTTAAAATCAAATTAAAGTACAAAGAAATATTGGTGCATGCCGAAGCAAACAAATAACACCCTTATTCAATAGTTTTGGAAATTACTTGTGTGATTTCATGAAAACAAAGTCCTGAAATCCAAAGCTATATCCAGGAGACAAAGAGATTGAGCAGATAGACCGATAGAGCTTAAACAGAGACATCTGGAACCACTGATTGTAATGTACCAGAACCAAAGTTCTTACATGCTACTTGAAGACAGTTCACAATTCAATCAATAATGTCTGACGAATGTATGCTCGAATCCCACATGCAAACCTGGCAAATCTCCTCCAAAGGGACACCTTTGAGTTCTACCTAAGAAGCTGGAACCCCTGGTGGACCAGGGTTGCACAATGGAACAGGGAGCTCTACACCCTGATAGAGCAATTTAATACTATTTTTGATCCATTGACTGATGGTAACCGTAGATGCCTTCTTGTCATGACCAGATAAAACAAAAGTCACGAACAATGAATTTGAAATCCAAAAGGCAGCAGATCAGTTGATATAATCAGATAAGGTACATTTAACATCAAGAGACTGTAAGAAACAATCTTCCTCAGATGAAGAAGGACAGAGAGTAAGGAGAATTAATTCTTGAGAAGACTAGAATTTAGAATAAACCTTAGTAAGAAAACCCTGATCCAATTGTAAAACTGCAGCATCCACAAGAAAACAAAGAAAATGAGGTGCACAGTGTCAGGCAGAAAATTCATCTAAATCCTAGCTAAGCTTTAAAAGACAAAGATTTAAGATTAATAGTTTCTAAAGTTTGAAAGAAGGAGATTGGAGAGGTTTAAGAACCAAAGGAAGATCCCATGCCGGAATAGTGGAAGCTACCGGTGGAGAAAAAAGAGAATCCCTGAAACCCCAGATTGCAGCCCATTGACTTTTCAAAGTTAAAATTGAATAACCCTTCTCAGAGCCATTCAAAACAAACTGTAGAAAAACGGAAGGAGGACAAGAAATAGAGCATAGATTATGAGAAGTAAACCATCTATAACAATTAGTCAGTGTTTAGAATAGGACAAAAGTGCAGAACCCTCCAGGACCCTTCTATCACTAAAGCCACATGAGATAAAAGGCATTGCCTCTGTAAAGCTCTCCACTGAGCTTCCAAACCACAAGGGTAAAAGGAACCGGGAAATTAAAGTCCAGGTACTCCAGAGGAAAAGGTATCCAAGGGAGAATCCATGTTGGCAACTATGCCAGACTTTCTAACATAGGGAAGAAAGACCTCTGAGACCAAAAGGTAAGAAATGCCACCACTGGTGCTCTCTCCTGCTTGACCTTCCCCAGAAAATTTTAGATAAGAGGAAATGGGGGAAAGATATAAAGGAGAAGAGCAAGCCATGACAGAGTCAAGGTATCCAAGCTCCATGTCCCCACTTTGTTCATTCTTAAAAAGGACAAACAAGAGCAATGCATCTTTCTTGGATGTGATGAGGTCGATCACAGGAATCTCCTGCAGATCCCCCAAAAGGTCTTTCTGGTCAACCTCAGACTGCTTGAAGAAGGAAACTTATGACTGAGCACATCTGCAGTTGTATTGTCCAGGAATCTGATGTGGATTGCTGATACAGAAAAGAGATTGATCTTCGCCCACTGAACCAAGGTACTCGCCAATAGATTCAGGAAGTGACTGTGAGTACTGCCTTGATGCTTAATATACGCAACATTAACAGTTTTCTCTGAGTGGATCACAATCTTGAAACTATTGTGAGAAGGTAGCCTCTTTCTAGCCTTGTTACCCCCACTTTTGGCCTGTTTGTGAGTGTATGTCAGGGTGTTTGTCACTGTTTTCACTGTCTCACTGGGATCCTGATAGCCAGGCCTCAGTGCTCATAGTGAAAACACCATGTTTTCAGTATGGTTGTTATGTGTCACTGGGATCCTGCTAGTCAGGACCCCAGTGCTCATAGGTTTGTGGCCTATATGTATGTGTCACTAGGACCCTGTCACACAGGGCCCCAGTGCTCATAGGTGTGCATGTATATGTTCCCTGTGTGGTGCCTAACTGTCTCACTGAGGCTCTGCTAACCAGAACCTCAGTGGTTATGCTCTCTCATTACTTTCAAATTGTCACTAACAGGCTAGTGACCATTTTTACCAATTTACATTGGAACACCCTTATAATTCCCTAGTATATGGTACTGAGGTACCCAGGGTATTGGGGTTCCAGGAGATCCCTATGGGCTGCAGCATTTCTTTTGCCACCCATAGGGAGCTCTGACAATTCTTACACAGGCCTGCCACTGCAGCCTGAGTGAAATAACGTCCACGTTATTTCACAGCCATTTTACACTGCACTTAAGTAACTTATAAGTCACCTATATGTCTAACCTTTACCTGGTAAAGGTTAGGTGCAAAGTTGCTTAGTGTGAGGGCACCCTGGCACTAGCCAAGGTGCCCCCACATTGTTCAGAGCCAATTCACTGAACTTTGTGAGTGCGGGGATACCATTACACGCGTGCACTACATATAGGTCACTACCTATATGTAGCTTCACCATGGTAACTCCGAATATGGCCATGTAACATGTCTATGATCATGGAATTGCCCCCTCTATGCCATCCTGGCATTGTTGGTACAATTCCATGATCCCAGTGGTCTGTAGCACAGACCCTGGTACTGCCAGACTGCCCTTCCTGGGGTTTCTCTGCAGCTGCTGCTGCTGCCAACCCCTCAGACAGGCAGCTGCCCTCCTGGGGTCCAGCCAGGCCTGGCCCAGGATGGCAGAACAAAGAACTTCCTCTGAGAGAGTGTGTGACACCCTCTCCCTTTGGAAAATGGTGTGAAGGCAGGGGAGGAGTAGCCTCCCCCAGCCTCTGGAAATGCTTTGTTGGGCACAGATGTGCCCAATTCTGCATAAGCCAGTCTACACCGGTTCAGGGACCCCTTAGCCCCTGCTCTGGCGCGAAACTGGACAAAGGAAAGGGGAGTGACCACTCCCCTGACCTGCACCTCCCCTGGGAGGTGTCCAGAGCTCCTCCAGTGTGCTCCAGACCTCTGCCATCTTGGAAACAGAGGTGCTGCTGGCACACTGGACTGCTCTGAGTGGCCAGTGCCACCAGGTGACGTCGGAGACTCCTGCTGATAGGCTCCTTCAGGTGTTGGTAGCCTTTCCTCTCTCCTAGGTAGCCAAACCCTCTTTTCTGGCTATTTAGGGTCTCTGTCTCTGGGGAAACTTTAGATAACGAATGCATGAGCTCAGCCGAGTTCCTCTGCATCTCCCTCTTCACCTTCTGATAAGGAATCGACCGCTGACCGCGCTGGAAGCCTGCAAACCTGCAACATAGTAGCAAAGACGACTACTGCAACTCTGTAACGCTGATCCTGCCGCCTTCTCGACTGTTTTCCTGCTTGTGCATGCTGTGGGGGTAGTCTGCCTCCTCTCTGCACCAGAAGCTCCGAAGAAATCTCCCGTGGGTCGACGGAATCTTCCCCCTGCAACCGCAGGCACCAAAAAGCTGCATCTCCGGTCCCTTGGGTCTCCTCTCAGCACGACGAGCGAGGTCCCTCGAATCCAGCGACACCGTCCAAGTGACCCCCACAGTCCAGTGACTCTTCAGCCCAAGTTTGGTGGAGGTAAGTCCTTGCCTCACCTCGCTGGGCTGCATTGCTGGGAACCGCGACTTTGCAAACTACTCCGGCCCCTGTGCACTTCCGGCGGAAATCCTTCGTGCACAGCCAAGCCTGGGTCCACGGCACTCTAACCTGCATTGCACGACTTTCTAAGTTGGTCTCCGGCGACGTGGGACTCCTTTGTGCAACTTCGGCGAGCACCATTTCACGCATCCTCGTAGTGCCTGCTTCTGGCATTTCTTCGGGTGCTACCTGCTTCAGTGAGGGCTCTTTGTCTTGCTCGACGTCCCCTCTCTCTGCAGGTCCAATTTGCGACCTTCTGGTCCCTCCTGGGCCCCAGCAGCGTCCAAAAACGCCAAACGCACGATTTGCGTGTAGCAAGGCTTGTTGGCGTCCATCCGGCGGGAAAACACTTCTGCACGACTCTCCAAGGCGTGGGGGATCCATCCTCCAAAGGGGAAGTCTCTAGCCCTTGTCGTTCCTGCAGTATTCACAGTTCTTCAGCCTAGTAAGAGCTTCTTTGCACCAACCGCTGGCATTTCTTGGGCATCTGCCCATCTCCGAGCTGCTTGTGACTTTTGGACTTGGTCCCCTTGTTCCACAGGTACCTTCAGACAGGAATCCATCGTTGTTGCATTGCTGATTTGTGTTTTCCTTGCATTCTCCCTCTAACACGACTATTTTGTCCTTAGGGGAACTTTGGTGCACTTTGCACTCACTTTTCAGGGTCTTGGGGAGGGTTATTTTTCTAACTCTCACTATTTTCTAATAGTCCCAGCGACCCTCTACAAGGTCACATAGGTTTGGGGTCCATTCGTGGTTCGCATTCCACTTTTGGAGTATATGGTTTGTGTTGCCCCTATCCCTATGTTTCCCCATTGCATCCTATTGTAACTATACATTGTTTGCACTGTTTTCTAAGACTATACTGCATATTTTTGCTATTGTGTATATATATCTTGTGTATATTTCCTATCCTCTCACTGAGGGTACACTCTAAGATACTTTGGCATATTGTCATAAAAATAAAGTACCTTTATTTTTAGTATAACTGTGTATTGTGTTTTCTTATGATATTGTGCATATGACACTAAGTGGTACTGTAGTAGCTTCACACGTCTCCTAGTTCAGCCTAAGCTGCTCTGCTAAGCTACCATTATCTATCAGCCTAAGCTGCTAGACACCCTATACACTAATAAGGGATAACTGGGCCTGGTGCAAGGTGCAAGTACCCCTTGGTACTCACTACAAGCCAGTCCAGCCTCCTACATTGGTTGTGCAGTGGTGGGATAAGTGCTTGAGACTACTTACCACTCTTGTCATTGTACTTTTCATAAGAGAAAAATATACAAAACAAGGTCAGTGTATATACACATAGCCAAAAAGTTTTGCATTTCCTCTTTTCACTCTTTTCTAAGTGCTGAAAAGTACTTCTAAACTTTCAAAAAGTTCTTAAAAGTTTAAAAAAGTTTTTTCTGTCTTTCCAAAAAGTTCTGAAAACTTTTTTCTCTTTTCCTATCACTTTAACTCTCTCTAAAAATGTCTGGCACAGGCCAAAATGTTGAACTGGCCAAACTTGCATATGATCACCTTAGCTGGAAAGGAGCAAGGAGTCTCTGCATAGAGAGAGGTTTGAGTGTAGGGAAGAATCCTTCCTTAGAACTGCTAATTAACATGCTTAGAGTACAGGATAAGGCCATAAGTGCCCAATCTGGTGAAAAAGCAGCTATTGGTTCTCAATCTGATCCAGGGACTCCCCCAGGAAAAGGTTCAGGAAAGAAACTTCTCAGCCTGCCCATTACTAGACAGTCTAGCATAGTTGGTACAGAGGTTGAATCACACCATACTAATGGTGTGCTCTCACATTATACTGGTAGCCAAGCTGTTAGGGTGCCCTCTGTAAGGGACAGGTCTCCTTCTGTTCATTCCCATCATACCTCTGTATCTAGAAATGTCCCTCCCACCCACCCTGATGACAGATTGTTAGAAAGGGAGCTCAATAGATTGAGAGTGGAACAAACCAGACTGAAGCTCAAGAAGCAACAGCTGGATTTGGATAGACAGTCTTTAGAAGTAGAGAGGGAAAGGCAGAAGTTGGGTTTAGAAACCCATGGTGGCAGCAGCAGTATTCCCCATAGTCATCCTGCAAAAGAGCATGATTCCAGGAATCTGCACAAGATAGTTCCCCCTTACAAGGAGGGGGATGACATTAACAAGTGGTTTGCTGCACTTGAGAGGGCCTGTGCTGTACAGGATGTCCCTCAAAAGCAGTGGGCTGCTATCCTATGGCTATCATTTAGTGGAAAAGGTAGGGATAGGCTCCTTACTGTGAAAGAAAATGATGCCAATAATTTTACAGTTCTTAAGAATGCACTCCTGGATGGTTATGGCTTAACCACTGAACAGTACAGGATAAAGTTCAGAGAGACCAAAAAGGAGTCTTCACAAGACTGGGTTGATTTCATTGACCAGGCAGTGAAGGCCTTGGAGGGGTGGTTACATGGCAGTAAAGTTACTGATTATGAAAGCCTGTATAACACAATCCTGAGAGAGCATATACTTAATAATTGTGTGTCTGATTTGTTGCACCAGTACCTGGTAGACTCTGATCTGACCTCTCCCCAAGAATTGGGAAAGAAGGCAGACAAATGGGTCAGAACAAGGGTGAACAGAAAAGTTCATACAGGGGGTGACAAAGATGGCAATAAGAAGAAAGATGGTGAAAAATCTCAAGATAAGCATGGGGATAAGGGTAAAACCAAAGATCCCACTTCAAATCTTAAACACTCTTCAGAGGGTGGGGATAAAACAAATTCTTCCTCTTCTTCCCAACCTGCACACATTAAAAAGCCTTGGTGCTTTGTGTGTAAAAACAGAGGCCATAGGCCAGGGGATAAGTCCTGTCCAGGTAAACCCCCTGAGCCTACCACCACTAATACATCAAGCTCTAGTGCCCCTAGCAGTAGTGGTACTAGTGGTGGGACTGCTGGCAACAGTCAAGCAAAGGGTGTAGTTGGGTTCACTTATGGGTCCATAGTGAAAACTGATGTCATCAGTCCCAAGACAGTTTCTGTCACACCTAGTGGCATTGGCCTTGCCACACTGGCTGCTTGTCCCCTTACAATGGATAAGTACAGGCAGACAGTTTCAATAAATGGTGTTGAGGCCTTGGCCTACAGGGACACAGGTGCCAGTTTCACTTTGGTGACTGAAAACCTAGTGCCTCCTGAACAACACATCATTGGACAACAGTATAAGATTATTGATGTCCATAACTCCACTAAGTTTCTTCCCTTAGCTATAATTCAGTTTAGTTGGGGTGGAGTTACTGGCCCTAAGCAGGTGGTGGTATCACCTAGCTTACCTGTAGACTGTCTCTTAGGTAATGACCTAGAGGCCTCAGGTTGGGCTGATGTAGAGTTTTATGCCCATGCAGCCATGCTGGGCATCCCTGAGGAATTTTTCCCTCTCATTTCAAGTGAAATGAAAAAGCAAAGGAGAGAAGGCCTGAAAACTCAGGATCCCTCTCCATCAACAGGTAAAAAGGGTATCACAGTATCCCCTAACCACCCTACCATTCAGGATACTATTCCTGTGGTGGGAGAAACCTCTCCTGGGGTGGCACCTGTTCCAAGGGAATCATCAGCTGGCAAAGCTGGACTCCCTGAGGTGGAAGTACCTCTCTGTGGGATAACTAACATTGGTGAGAAAAACAGCACCATTTTAGTTAACATGGAGCATCCCTCCAACCCTCCCAGAGAAACTTTAGTGCAGAAACCCTGCACTACCTCACAACACTTAGGACAGCATCCCTGCCCTAGTGTGGAGCTCATAGGACAGCATCCCTGCCCTGCTCCAACTCAAGAGAAACAGCATCCCTGTTCTCTCTTCCAGCCAGATGGACAAAGTTTTTGCCCAGCTATGGCTTTTCTGAGACAGCATCCCTGTCTGGCATTTCCATCACTACAAATAGGTTCATTGGACAATTCCCACTGCTCTAAACTAAAACTTACTGATAGAAACTCTGAAAATACATCTTCACATTGTTGCTTAGCTAAAAAACTTCAAACAGGGTGGTTTACATCCCCACAGGGAAGTAACCATATAGTGGATGATAAAGGGAGTAACCAGTCTATTGCAGAGCTACTCTCTACTTATCACCACTTAGACAATAAAGTCTCAACTGGCCAAGGTTAGCCTTATTGTCCTTCGTTTGGGGGGGGGGTTGTGTGAGAAGGTAGCCTCTTTCTAGCCTTGTTACCCCCACTTTTGGCCTGTTTGTGAGTGTATGTCAGGGTGTTTGTCACTGTTTTCACTGTCTCACTGGGATCCTGATAGCCAGGCCTCAGTGCTCATAGTGAAAACACCATGTTTTCAGTATGGTTGTTATGTGTCACTGGGATCCTGCTAGTCAGGACCCCAGTGCTCATAGGTTTGTGGCCTATATGTATGTGTCACTAGGACCCTGTCACACAGGGCCCCAGTGCTCATAGGTGTGCATGTATATGTTCCCTGTGTGGTGCCTAACTGTCTCACTGAGGCTCTGCTAACCAGAACCTCAGTGGTTATGCTCTCTCATTACTTTCAAATTGTCACTAACAGGCTAGTGACCATTTTTACCAATTTACATTGGAACACCCTTATAATTCCCTAGTATATGGTACTGAGGTACCCAGGGTATTGGGGTTCCAGGAGATCCCTATGGGCTGCAGCATTTCTTTTGCCACCCATAGGGAGCTCTGACAATTCTTACACAGGCCTGCCACTGCAGCCTGAGTGAAATAACGTCCACGTTATTTCACAGCCATTTTACACTGCACTTAAGTAACTTATAAGTCACCTATATGTCTAACCTTTACCTGGTAAAGGTTAGGTGCAAAGTTGCTTAGTGTGAGGGCACCCTGGCACTAGCCAAGGTGCCCCCACATTGTTCAGAGCCAATTCACTGAACTTTGTGAGTGCGGGGATACCATTACACGCGTGCACTACATATAGGTCACTACCTATATGTAGCTTCACCATGGTAACTCCGAATATGGCCATGTAACATGTCTATGATCATGGAATTGCCCCCTCTATGCCATCCTGGCATTGTTGGTACAATTCCATGATCCCAGTGGTCTGTAGCACAGACCCTGGTACTGCCAGACTGCCCTTCCTGGGGTTTCTTTGCAGCTGCTGCTGCTGCCAACCCCTCAGACAGGCAGCTGCCCTCCTGGGGTCCAGCCAGGCCTGGCCCAGGATGGCAGAACAAAGAACTTCCTCTGAGAGAGGGTGTGACACCCTCTCCCTTTGGAAAATGGTGTGAAGGCAGGGGAGGAGTAGCCTCCCCCAGCCTCTGGAAATGCTTTGTTGGGCACAGATGTGCCCAATTCTGCATAAGCCAGTCTACACCGGTTCAGGGACCCCTTAGCCCCTGCTCTGGCGCGAAACTGGACAAAGGAAAGGGGAGTGACCACTCCCCTGACCTGCACCTCCCCTGGGAGGTGTCCAGAGCTCCTCCAGTGTGCTCCAGACCTCTGCCATCTTGGAAACAGAGGTGCTGCTGGCACACTGGACTGCTCTGAGTGGCCAGTGCCACCAGGTGACGTCGGAGACTCCTGCTGATAGGCTCCTTCAGGTGTTGGTAGCCTTTCCTCTCTCCTAGGTAGCCAAACCCTCTTTTCTGGCTATTTAGGGTCTCTGTCTCTGGGGAAACTTTAGATAACGAATGCATGAGCTCAGCCGAGTTCCTCTGCATCTCCCTCTTCACCTTCTGATAAGGAATCGACCGCTGACCGCGCTGGAAGCCTGCAAACCTGCAACATAGTAGCAAAGACGACTACTGCAACTCTGTAACGCTGATCCTGCCGCCTTCTCGACTGTTTTCCTGCTTGTGCATGCTGTGGGGGTAGTCTGCCTCCTCTCTGCACCAGAAGCTCCGAAGAAATCTCCCGTGGGTCGACGGAATCTTCCCCCTGCAACCGCAGGCACCAAAAAGCTGCATCTCCGGTCCCTTGGGTCTCCTCTCAGCACGACGAGCGAGGTCCCTCGAATCCAGCGACACCGTCCAAGTGACCCCCACAGTCCAGTGACTCTTCAGCCCAAGTTTGGTGGAGGTAAGTCCTTGCCTCACCTCGCTGGGCTGCATTGCTGGGAACCGCGACTTTGCAAACTACTCCGGCCCCTGTGCACTTCCGGCGGAAATCCTTCGTGCACAGCCAAGCCTGGGTCCACGGCACTCTAACCTGCATTGCACGACTTTCTAAGTTGGTCTCCGGCGACGTGGGACTCCTTTGTGCAACTTCGGCGAGCACCGTTTCACGCATCCTCGTAGTGCCTGCTTCTGGCATTTCTCCGGGTGCTACCTGCTTCAGTGAGGGCTCTTTGTCTTGCTCGACGTCCCCTCTCTCTGCAGGTCCAATTTGCGACCTTCTGGTCCCTCCTGGGCCCCAGCAGCGTCCAAAAATGCCAAACGCACGATTTGCGTGTAGCAAGGCTTGTTGGCATCCATCCGGCGGGAAGACACTTCTGCACGACTCTCCAAGGCGTGGGGGATCCATCCTCCAAAGGGGAAGTCTCTAGCCCTTGTCGTTCCTGCAGTATTCACAGTTCTTCAGCCTAGTAAGAGCTTCTTTGCACCAACCGCTGGCATTTCTTGGGCATCTGCCCATCTCCGAGCTGCTTGTGACTTTTGGACTTGGTCCCCTTGTTCCACAGGTACCTTCAGACAGGAATCCATCGTTGTTGCATTGCTGATTTGTGTTTTCCTTGCATTCTCCCTCTAACACGACTATTTTGTCCTAAGGGGAACTTTGGTGCACTTTGCACTCACTTTTCAGGGTCTTGGGGAGGGTTATTTTTCTAACTCTCACTATTTTCTAATAGTCCCAGCGACCCTCTACAAGGTCACATAGGTTTGGGGTCCATTCGTGGTTCGCATTCCACTTTTGGAGTATATGGTTTGTGTTGCCCCTATCCCTATGTTTCCCCATTGCATCCTATTGTAACTATACATTGTTTGCACTGTTTTCTAAGACTATACTGCATATTTTTGCTATTGTGTATATATATCTTGTGTATATTTCCTATCCTCTCACTGAGGGTACACTCTAAGATACTTTGGCATATTGTCATAAAAATAAAGTACCTTTATTTTTAGTATAACTGTGTATTGTGTTTTCTTATGATATTGTGCATATGACACTAAGTGGTACTGTAGTAGCTTCACACGTCTCCTAGTTCAGCCTAAGCTGCTCTGCTAAGCTACCATTATCTATCAGCCTAAGCTGCTAGACACCCTATACACTAATAAGGGATAACTGGGCCTGGTGCAAGGTGCAAGTACCCCTTGGTACTCACTACAAGCCAGTCCAGCCTCCTACAACTATCCACATGGGCTTGGCGTAGTGCAGTGCTCTCTCCAATTGGATGATTTGTTCACCTGCAATGACATCTGATGAGCTTGAACAGAAAAACCTGTTGCACACATAGAAGTGCCACCTTGCCATAATAGGTTGTTTATGTGCAGTGAGGGACACCTTCCAGTATAAAAACAATCTATCCCCTCAAGGCAGGCACCCACTAAGGTGCAAGGAATCCTGCATTGGTGCAGGGAGAACAATTCTGCACAGATGCTGGGGTAAACACAGGGGGGTACCATATTCCAGTAAACATGGCGCATCCCTGTTCTTCAAAAGCTGCACAGATCTGTGCAACTAATATTGCTGCTGCACCGAGCTGTGCCACTTGGGAAAAAATCAAGGCCTAAGTGTGAAACCTGTGGAACACAACCTGCACATGATGACCCAACAACAACTCACACACCTCCATGCGTAATATGCCACAAAATCCCTGTTTTACCCTGAGAAAGTCACCCTCCTTGAAAGATATGTTAGTACACAGCTATAGAACTTCACAAAAAGATCAAGTGGGATGGCTTGCTGAACAACAGGAGTTTTATAAATGTGGTCACTGTAAGGCTTGTAAAATGAGTAACAATATGAAAATTTACTCACTACCTACTGGGAGAATAAGACACATTAATACATTCATAACGCGCAGCAGTGATTTTTGTGTTTACGTATTGAGGTGCCCCTGTGGAGTGCTATATGTGGGCAGCACAATACTCCCAGTTGGGAAGAGGATATTGGAAATATGAGGGCCTTTAGGAATGTTGATCAAAATTATCCTATGGAAAGACATTGGTCTGTGGAGCTAAGCAGAATGCTGAGTACCTATCTTTTTATTGTATTTACAGGGTTGTATTAAAAAAACAAGGAGGAGAAAGGAAAAAGAGACTCAGGATCATGGAATTAGAGTACATAATCCAGTTGAATAGTCGTACACCTGGAGGACTGAACACAGATGAGGAACTTTTTGTTCATATTGGCTAGAAAATAAGTGTTGTTATTATGAAGAAGTATAAAGAACAGAATGAAATGTTTGTGTATGAGACAAATGATATATTTCTGGTTCCCTGGAGAGTTTTGAATATGTATATCTTTTGTTATTAATATTTTTTGGCAGGAAGGATGATTAATGATTAATAAGACATGGACAATGAGGAATATTAAGGAAGCCTGGAGCATTAACACGGATGGAGGGGGAAATCTCTATTTTATATTATGATATAAGTGTTTGGAAGATAGTAACAGGCTTGTTGTTATCCTTGTTATTCATGACTTATTTTGCAAAATGTCTGGCCACTTGGGCATCAAAGAACATGAAGAATATGTGGTGCACGTCTGTGTTCTGATATGTAACTCATGACGAAGGTCTGTTTTTTGTTTTCATCCTTTACGGTGATGACGCTGTTAACTTGTTTTTAAGGGAGATGGGGCACAAGTTGTTTTTTGGTTGTGACGAAGATCGTAGAGATCGAAACACATTTCTAAATAAAAAACTTTTACAAAACCCCAGCCCAGGAGTGCTCTCCTTTGATGTTCGTAGGATTGGTACGGCATTGCTTGAATTTATATTAGCAGGTCTCTGACTTCCTACGGATGTGCACTGGTCTCTCTAGGTGGAAGTGATTGGCGTAAAGTATATATTTTATGGAATTTTCTATACACTATATAACTAACCTAGCACTACCCACCTAAATCCCACTAGAAATGAATACCAATATAAAACGAGAGAAGGGAAGGAACTGGGAGGCTGTACAACAACATGTTTATATCTTCTTTATTTTTTTCTAGCAAAATTTCAACAACTTGTAGTTTCTGCCATTGTCCTCCTCAAGTTGGTCCAACCTTGACATTATGGCTGCCATGTGACTCCTCATGTCCCCCTGAAAGGTTGATGATGTGGCAGACAAAGGTGGCTGTTGCAGTGCCTGAGTACCAATAGGTGCTGATGAAATGGAGGGAGTTGGACCAGCGGAGGCACCCTTGAGCCCAGATGTTGTGCCTGATGTGGCCTCCTTAGTTGCAGCCTGTAGCGGAGGTCCCCCATGTTGGAAGGCAAGCCATGCCCTTGAAGATTTCTTTCACCGATACTTCCTGGCCATCATATGGTACCCGGCCTGTACCTCAGTTATGTGGCGGCAATGTTGTGCCCTTTTTTTTATAAAAGCACGTTTCTGTGCTGTGGTCATGGTGGAAGCTAAAATATGAGGATAACATGGCATCAAATACAGCATTCGGTAGAGGTTCAACAAACATGCAATGTACACAGCATTCTCAGATGACACATGCTGTCCACCAAACATTCCACAACAATGTCAATCCCCAAATCAAAGCTAAGCTTCCTACCAACCATCTACATTATCATGTACATGTTACTGGGCCAATGGATACCCATTGTTTAACATTGGGGTCCAGAGGTAAGTGGACTACTGCGTCCTTGCACAGCATTTGTGTCCTCATACTAGTGAGGACCAAAAAGTCCCAGATCCCTGTGCCATAGACAAAAAGCAGTGCAATGTATGCAAGCCACCACTTTGACACTCCTAGTGCTACATCAAGTCTTGGCCAGGCATCATGGATGCAAGGTGGGGTTCATCCGGTAGTAGGACAGTAAAATTGGACCAGGAATTCTAAGGAATGCCCGTGCATCATTCATGTGTCCTTGAGTTAACACCTGCTCAGAACATTAGTTTCAAGGGGGCACACCATTTCTAACAATGGGCCCCTATGTACAGTTCAGGGTTATTGCCCATATAGTTTGCCCTAAGCCTGAACAGTACATCCATATTGTTTACAGATTTGTACCTTTTGACCCCTATCCTGTGGTATGGTGTGCAACATGTCTAATGCGGTACACACATGGTGGCTGTATGGGTGTCCTAAGGGGCACAGGAAGAGTGGCACTGCACTGGGTGCAGCTACAGTATTCCTTCTTATTGAACTGCCTGTGCCCATGCATGTCTAACATCTCCAAGTATACACTCAGCATTCACATTTTATGCATACGTGATGTGACCAAGCTCACTCATAATTGTCATGATGGGAAGATCATGTTGGCAAATCTGCACACATCTAGTTTGCCACAATCCGTAGACATGTCCCACATCCATCTGGAGCAGAGTTGTATTATCATAGTGTACTCACTTAAATTCTGAAGAGTAGTGAAGTACTGGTGGTGCAAGTGTCTCCTACATAAGCCCCAAGAGACCTCAACACATGTTCATTATCTGTACCATTTCCTGAGTAACTGAAAGCAACGTGTTGCACACAGTGCTATAAAAAGTGCTGTGACAAATATGTTGGCAATAGGCATGCTATTCAGATTAGCAGCACCTCTGACACATATCTTGTCTGACATCACTATATATATGAGCATGCTTTCCTTTTCGTAACACACACAATACCATAGCAGCACACTTTGGCACTTGTGGAACAATCAATTTATTCTCCATCCTCAACATTGCATCAGACATGATGTCCATATCTTAACTCGGATGATGTCATCTCATTGGTCACATATTACATTTCAACATTGCATTGCACACATCACACCCTCTCACACCAAACCCTTGAATGACACTTGTGATGCACAAGGTGACACCTACTGGCTGTATCAGGGCTTTAAATTGGGACACTTTGCCAACAGTGTAGGGTAGAGGCCCACATGCAAGATATGACAGGAACTCTTACCTTAGTGATTTTGGAACATTTATGTGTAAGGACAACCGTTAAACATTCAACTTTTTAAGCTGAATAAGCAAGACAACTTTGTGGTAGGACTGAACAACTGCCAAACATTGCAATTCTGCCAGTAAGACAAAGGGCCAGATAATGGAGGCCCTGGCACCCCTGACGCTCCACTGATGCATTTCACTGCACCATAGGTACAAGGATTTATCATGCAGCTTTTTGTAGCGTTACACCTCCATTTATATGTGGGGCTGTATGACACAGTAGTCTGCATCAGAGGGGCATGCAATGGTTTTTGCAGTGGCCGTCCCATTGTAACACACATTTGTTTTGAAGCTGCCCCAGATGTTAAAGACATCTTACTTATTATCAGCGCCAAAAGACTAACAACTGCTCAGGGGTGCTGTAAGCATAGCAAAGTGTTGCAGAATGCATTAATACTTCCTTGTTTCCTGCTTCTTGTATGTGTGTGCCATTTGAAGGCAAACACAGTACAGCTAAATTGGCATGGATGTTTGCTTATGTGCACATAGGCGTCCCTTCCTGCACATTAACAAAATGATATAACAGATGTCTTGGCGCTACAATGTAGACAGCCATTGTCACTATTGTATACTGTTTATCTCCTGGAAGGGATACCAACCTGCACACACACAATCCCCTCAACACAGACACACTTGCACTGTGGCCCAAGTATATCTGCATTGGCATAGGCTGCTGAGTTATGTGCAATAGCAGGCACAGACGCAGACCTGCCCCGTATTCTTGGCAATACGGGGCAGGGCTGTGTTAGGAAATCAGCACATGTGTGTTTTACACTTTATGGGGTGTATGTGATACACAATGTACACAAAGAGGAAAGTGCAAGAAGTCTGCACCTTGTGCATAGCTAAGCTCACCTAAATGCAGTTTGCTTAAGACACAAAGGGGCAAATTTAGCCACTAGTTCCCTCCTACTGCCACCATGTGTAACTCGTAATTACAATACGTCGCACCATGATGCGGGGTAGGGGGCAACAGTGTGATTGGTTTTTTACAATATTGATGTACGCTGCAGGAGTAGCGCCATAAATTTGGCGCTTCTGCTGCAGAGTAAATAGGGGCCCATTATACAAAATGGTATGCCCCCTTTTAATGCCTGTTCTGAGCAGGCGTTAAAAGTGCCCAAAAAATGGCAGAAGGAAATCTCTTAGATTTCCTTGCACCATTTGTTTGCCCCCCCCCTTGCATACGTAAATGCTGGCGCAGGCATGTTGTGGCACAAGTGTTTACAAAGTGGCACAATGCATGCGTTCACCACTTTGTAAATATGTGGTGAGGAAAATTCCACTGTTGTGCCGCTTTGTGTAAAAAATAATTACACCATGGCGGTGCTAAGGTGGTGCTAAGGGCTCTTAAATCTGCCCCAAAACTTCCTGTCCTAACCCTTGACAAAAAATTTTGCAGTCAAAATTATGTACCACTGTCATCCATATGCAAATAAGGCTGTTGCAAAGCAAATGGGGTACTTTCCAACTGGTCCACCAATCTGAATCCCCAGGTGATTCATTAGATCTTGCTCTCATGCAATTAGGTCTGCCTATGGTGTTTGATCTCGTGGTTGGTGCGCACTAATCCAAATATCCAACGTAGTTTGCAGACCACCTTGCCCCATGGCAGCTTCCATATCTCTGTTGGGTAGCCCGACTGCGTTGTCCTGGCATGCGTGGTTCCAGAATCCATTGTTCCAAAATATATTCTTGGATGGGACGCAGCCTGAACAACGACGCGGGAACAACAAGGTTCATTGTCCACTAAAGCCGAACAACGCTTTCCTGAACTATGCATGTCTGAACAACAAACATGCGTGGTTAAGGCAGAGGCAAACAGACAAAGGATCGGAGAGGACGCAGTCAGGTAAGTGGGGCTGGGGTAGGGTTGGGGTAGTTTTAGGGGTGGGGTAATTTTAGGTTTAGGGGCGGGGTGGGGGTCAGGGTAGTTTTAGGGGCAGGGGTGGGGGTTGGGGTAGTTTTATATTTTATGGGCAGTGTGGGGGGTTGTGGTAGTTTTAGGTTTTAGGGGTGGGGTGAGGGGTCAGGTAGTTTTAGGGGTGGTGGTGGGGTGTTGGGGTAGTTTTAGGTTTTAGGGGCAGGGTGGGGGTCACAGTAGTTTTAGGGGTGGGTGAGGGGTTGGGATAGTTTTAGCAGTGTGGGATCGGGGTACTTTTAAATTTTAGGGGCAGGGGTGGGAGGTTGGGGTACTTTTGGGTTTTAGGGGTGGGGGTTGTGGTACTTTTAGGGGCGGGTGGGGGTTGGGGTTGTTTAGGTTTTAGGGGCAGGGGTGGGGGGGCAGGGTAATTTTAGGGGCAGGTGGAGGGTTGGAGCAGTTTAGGTTTTAGGGGCAAGGGTGAAGGGTCGGGTAGTTTTAGGTTTTAGGGGCGGGGTGGAGGGTCACAGTAATTATAGTTTTTAGAAGGGGAGTCGGTGTAGTTTTAGGTTTTAGGGGTGGGGGTCACAGTAGTATTAGGTTTTGGGGGGGGTAGATGGGTCAGGGTAGTTTTAGGGACAGGGGTGGGGGTTTCGGGTAGTTTAGGTTTTAGGGGCAGTTTGGGGGATCAGGGTAGTTTTAGGTTTTAGGGGCGGGGTATGGGGGTCGGGTAGTTTTAAGGGTGGGGATGGGGGATAAGGTAGTTTTAGGTTTTAGGGACGGTATGGGGGGTCGCAGTAGTTTTAGGGGTAGAGGTGGGAGGCCATGGAGGTTGCATGCTGGAACCGCACATGCCGTTCTACACATGCCTTTACAATGAAAAATCGTTGTTAAGACATTTGTGGTAAAGGCATCAGTGGCAACAATGTGTCATTGTTTCGACCGCATTGTTTAGGCATGCATGGTTCCAGCATGCGTTGTTCTGACAGATATTCACCCTGTATGACCTGGCTACCTAAAGTCAATATCATGGGGAGGTAATGTTTCACCAGCCACCCTCCCAGTTCATCAGCAGTCATGACATTTTGCAGTTTCCCCTCAATGCAAATCAAATAGCTCCCAAAAAAAATAAGAATCTTCCCTGCCTACCCCAACAGACTATGCTACCCCACAATACAATAACAATAACAAGACAAAAACACTACACAATACTCAGGAAAATTACAAAATGCACAGGACAGCAACAGGACATAGCACAAAGCACTCAAAAACCACCAATCCTCAACCAGCACCAGCTCCACATACCCTTTCACATTCACAGACAAAAAGACTGAAAAGTAAAAGTGAAAGTGAAATCACTATACCATGTATGCAGCAAGGAAGTCCTGCTTCATCACTTCCTGGGCGTGGACGTCATGTTTTCTGATGTGTTGTTTTTCTTGACACATGACAATCATGTGTGCTTTTTTCCATTAAGGCTGAAGAGACCTGTCGACTTGCGATTGACACACAGGGGCCAGACATAGGCCCTCATTACAACATTGGCAGTAAAAGCCACTTACCGCCGTGCAGAAGACATCCAACACACCGCCACGGCAGTGGAATTCCCCCACGGTCATTATGACCCACTGCTTGGATTCTGCCAAAATTCAGACACCCACAGAAGTCCGCCACACCAAAGGTCAGTGATAAACTGGTGAAAACAAAACCTCCACCTTCACGCCAACAGAAATACGCCCACACTATCACAACACACGAATCCACACGGTGGTATTCCAACCACGGTATTCCATTAGCGGTACACACCACTGCGCTCAAAATACACACACATCTACAAAACACAGCCACATTGGACAATTCCAAATACACACACCTGATACACATACACACACCACTCCCACACACCCATTACACTATAAAACTCACACTCACATCACCCACAAACCCCTCTGACAAAATTGCAGAGAGAAGACCAGAGAGAGACACTACAAACAACTACCAAGCATCCACAGGCACACAATACAATCACCCATATAACGTCCACGCACCTCACACAACACACCACTAAATACCACCCAACTTATCACCATAGACACCACCCCACACATCACCCACACCACCCCATAGCACGGCAAAGACACCCCAGGTTCTCTGAGGAGGAGCTCAGGGTCATTGTGGAGGAAATCGTCCGGGTAGAGCCACAGCTATTCGAATCACAGGTGCAGCACAGCTCCATTGCTAGGAAGATGGAGCTATGGCAAAGAATAGTGGACAGGGTCAACGCAGTGGGACAGCACCCAAGAAATAGGTATGACATCAGGAAGAGGTGGAACAACCTACGGGGGAAGGTGCATTCCGTGGTCTCAAGACACCACCTTGCGGTTCAGCGGACTGTCGGCGGACCCCCATCTCCTCCTAGACAACTAACAACATGGAAGGAGCAGGTCTTGGCGATTCTGCATCCTGAGGGCCTCGAAGGAGTAGATGGAGGAATGGACTCTGGTAAGTCAAATCTCAACTATTATATCCCCCACCCTACTTGCATGCTATCATATACCCCCACCTTCACCCTGACCCCCATCACTCCAACTCCTGACAAATGTCCCAACATCACAAACCACACATCCCAAACCCAAGCCCTGCATGCAACAACAAAGCATGGACACCCATCACCAAAGCATGGCCATTGCACATACCCATACACCCCCCTAAACCACCATCACACAAGGACCCACACATGAATGGAAGCACTGGGGTACATGGTCACTCACCCATTGCACACCATGCCACACAAACATGTAATAAACATCCTTTTATACCCCTGCAGGACCCCTACCCAACGTCACCGGACAGGAGGGTCAACACATGTCCACACCACCAACAGAAGAGGCCCACAGTGACAACAGCAGCTCTGTCCAACTGGATCTAGATGACCAACCCGGCCCATCGGTGACCTGTGGACAGTCTGTTCCCCTGACACAGTCACAAGCCACCACAGAGCTTCCCCCCTCTGGAAACACCAGCACAGCACCCACCCAGCGGGCCCATACCTCTGTCCCCAGGAAACGTCAATCAGCAGTGTGTCCACCACTACAGGGAACCCAGGCTAACCCACCACCCCAACAACAACAGGGACCTGGGGCAGTGGCAGTGGCCAAACGGTCCAGGGGACGGTGGCGCAGGAACACAGGGGAACTGGGAGGGCTGCTGTGCGATGGGGGAGGACAGGCCAAGGGAACCCACTCTTCACGAGGCCCTCTCCAACATCATGGGAGCCTACCACCATTCCCAGGAGACAATGGCAACAGTACTGGCCAAGTTTCAGGAGACCCAGCGTCTGCAGGAGGAACAGTATTTGGGCTTCAGGGAGGAACTCAGATCCATCAATTCCACCCTGGACACCATTGTAGGGATGCTGAAGGAAGTCCTCAACACCAGGAGGGACACTGTGGCACAACAACGGGCCCCTGACACTAGCCTGGACAATGAACTGCCCACCACCTCCCCCAGCGCTAGTGGACAGGAGGTACCGCCACAGGACCACCACCCTGCAAACGGACCCTGAGATCCAGGACAAAGACAGAGAATGATGCCAAGACCCCCACCAAGAAATTAGACCACCCTGAATGTCATCCTTCTGTCCCACTTTGTCACCCTGTCCATCCTCAAACTGCCCCAGCTCCACTTCCTATGTCCATTTGGGCAATGCACCTGTGAGACTAATAGACTGGACTCTGCCATGGACATTCCTCCACCATCACCCCTCACCATTTTACAACCCCCTCCAATATTGAGCACTTAAATAAACACCCTTGAAGCACAAAACAATCTGGAGTCAGTCTGTGATTATGAAATAGTGTATTAGCAATTAGTGTCAAAATGCTCTTTCAAATGTAATGGCAACATACCTATGTCACACAGCTCTAGTCCATGAGGAAACAAAGCAGATGCCACACAGTACGACCCACATCTGTGAAATCGTAAGGGAAAGTGACAACTCAGTGACCATACACTGGGTGAAAATGACAGACAGTTGAGAGGTAGTAGTGTTAAAGTACATGTAGTAAGCAGGTTTGTATTCTTACCTGTGTCTCACTGGAAATATTGCAGGATCACCAAGTTCCTATTGTCAATGTCCTCTTCTTCTACTTCCTGGTCTTCACTGTCCACAGGCTCCACAGCTGCAACAACACCACCATCTGGACCATCCTCCTGCAGAAAAGGCACCTGACGTCACAAAGCTAAGTTGTGAAGCATACAGCAGGCCACGATGATCTGGCACACCTTCTTTGGTGAGTAGAATAGGGATCCACCTGTCATATGGAGGCACCTGAACCTGGCTTTCAGGAGGCCGAAGGTCCGCTCTATAATCCGCCAAGTTCTCCCATGTGCCTCATTGTAGCATTCCTCTGCCCTTGTCCTGGGATTCCTCACTGGGGTCAGTAGCCATGACAGGTTGGGGTAACCAGAGTCACCTGCAAATGGCGAGGGACAACTGTTAGACACGCACTAACCTGTAGGGATATCCCCAGACCCAGACAGACATTCCCACTGACTTGCTTCCAGGTGCTCACCTAATAGCCACACACGGTGCCTCTGGAGTTGCCCCATCACATAAGGGATGCTGCTATTCCGCAGCGTAAGCGTAAGAGGCATGCACTGAGCCAGGGAATTTGCCATTAACATGAGAGATGTACTGGTCTGCCAAACACACCATCTGCACATTCATAGAATGATAACTCTTCTGGTTTCTGTACACCTGTTCACTCCTGCGGGGGGGTACCAAAGCCACAAGTGTCCCATCAATGGCACCTATGGTGTTGGGGATATGTCCCAGGGCATAGAAGTCACCTTTCACTGTAGGCAAATCCTCCACCTGAGGGAAAACGATGTAGCTCTGCATGTATTTCAGTAGGGCAGACAACAATTCTGCATTGGTTTATATTGGACCTTATGGGTCCCAGGAGCCAATGACGATGTAAGCCGGCGGTGACGGTACGCACCGCGCGGACGTGACCGCCATTTTCTATCTGTTCAATCACTCAATACCTGATCTTCGACAGGAGAGGACCTACACTGCAAGTGCTGCTGTGACCTCGGTCTGGAAGAGACAATGGCTCGTGCTTCTAGGGAAAGGGCCCCTGCCTTCACATCGGAGAAGTTGGAGAAACTTGTGGATGGGGTCCTCCCCCAGTACATGCTACTCTACGGTCCTCCAGACAAACAGGTAAGTACACCGTTACCATGCTGTATGGGCAATGCCTGTGTGGAGTGGGGTGGATGAAAGATGGGGGGGAGATTGAGGCGTGCTTAAACGATGGTGAGTGCATGTGCCACATGGCAAGGGTAGGGATGGGGGCCAATGACGGTGACGGTGCATTTGGTAATAACTTTTCTTTTCCCCGTGTACAATTCATGTAGGTCAGCGCCCACCAGAAAAAGGATATTTGGCGTGTCATCGCCAAGGACGTCCGGACCGTGGGGGTCTACCACAGACGGAGCACCCACTGCCGTAAGAGATGGGAGGACCTTCACCGCTGGAGCAAGAAGACGGCGGAGGCCCAGCTGGGGATGGTCTCCCAACGTGGGAGGGGTGCCCGTCGCATCATGACCCCCCTGATGTTCAGGATCCTGGTGGTGGCGTACCCGGAGTTGGATGGATGCTTCAGGGCATCACAGCAGCCCCATGGGGTGCAGTTGAGGTGTCTGGGTGGGGGAGATGGGCTGTGGGTTTCCCTAGGCCAGGGTGAGTGTGCTACTTAGGTCCCCTTGTTCTGGCAGGCCCTGTGGCACCCGACCCCACCTGTGTACTGTGCCAACTACACCTAGTCAGGCTCCTGTGTCATCCATGTGTGCAGATGTCGGCCATAGCCTTGTAGGCCATGTCCCAGGGATTGAACAGTGGAGCCCAAGTGCGCGGCGTAGTGCAGGGGGCTTCTGTGTCTGTCGTGTCCGCCAACAGTAGCAGTAATGCATGCACTCAACATGTCTTTCTTCTGTCGTTGTCCCACTTTTTATGGTCTCCCTGTTCTTGTGTGCATTAGCATCATCAGGCGGAGGAGCAGTGGCACCGGAGCACGACGGGGCTGCATCCCACATGGCCCTGGAGTGCGACACTACGGACTCGGAGTTCACCAGTGGGATGGAATGCGAGGGGAGCTCCATGGTGGGGACAGGAGCTGAGACCAGTGATACGGACTCGTCCTCTGATGGGAGCTCCCTTGTGGTGGCGGTAACATCTGTGCCCCCGCATCTACAGGTGCAGCTGCCACCCCGCTACCAGCACCGCCCTCCCAGCAGCCCCTCAGCCTTTGCCCCATGCCCGCTCACCCACGAGGGTGGGCATTACCTTCGCCCCAAGCACCTCAGCCCCTGCCCCAGTCACCCCTGCTGCCCTCAGTGAGGAGGCCATTGACCTCCTCAGGTGCCTCACTGTTGCACAGTCTACCATTTTGAATGCCATCCAGGGTGTAGAAAGGCAGTTGCAACAAACAAATGCATTCCTGGAGGGCATTCATTCTGGTCAGGCAGCCCTTCAGTGAGCTTTTCAAACTCTGGCCTCAGCACTGATGACAGCCATTGTCCCTGTCTCTAGCCTCCCCCTCCAACTTCCTCCACCCAGACCCAATCCCCTCTACCTCAGCCTATCCCAAGCACACCTTCAGACCAGCATGCACACACGTCAACACACAAGGGAAGCTCTGGCAAACATAAGCACCACACATCCGACAGGCACTGACGCAAGTATCACACACATGCAGATACACCAAAATCCACTGCCTGCACTGCGTCCCCCTCCTCCTCGTCTCCCTCCTCCCTCCCAGTCTAGTCTACACTCACACATGCATGCACTACATCTACAGCCACTACTTCCATCACCAGCACACACACCACCACACCCCGCTCACGTGCAGTCACCACCCCCACTGCCATTCACACATCCCTGTGTCATCTCCCAGTGTGTCTGTGACGCCACCTCCCAAGAATCACAAACGCAGGCACACACCCACCCAACAGCCATTCACCTCACAACAGCCTACAGTGCATGCACCTTCACCCAAAGTAACCAAACGAACACCTCCTACAACCACAGCCTCTTCCTCCACTCCCAAACCCCCTCCAGCTACCCGTTCCAGTGTTCCTAAGAAACTTTTCCTGTCCAACCTTGACCTCTTTCCCTCACCTCCCCCACCCCGTCCGTCTCATAGGGCCCGACTCTCCAGGTCCCAACCTAGCACCTCAGCCACAACATCTCCTGGACCGGTGGTGCCTGTAGTCACCGGAATCTGGAGTGCACCGGCCACCAGGGCAGCGAGTGTGGCACGGAGCCACAGCACGGACAGTCCCCACCTGTCAAGCATCAAAAGTTGGCCAGTGCCCGGCAGGAGAGGGGGATGACTCCAGCCACCAAAGCCGCTCCCAGGGGTACAGGTGGGAGTCAGCTGCAACACCTTCCAAGGTGGAGAAGGGCCACAAGAAAGTCAGCAAGTCTGGGAAGAGCAGCACGGCTGAGAAGACCGCCATCATCCCCGCTGCCCAGGAGGCCACCGCCAGCACCAGCCCAGCTGCCCAGGAGGCGCACGCCAGCACCAGCCCCGCTGGGCCAGACAGGACCGGCAGCACCAGCCCAGCTGCCCAGGAGGCCACCGCCAGCACCAGCCCCGCTGGGCCAGACAGGACCGCCAGCACCAGCCCGGCTGGGCCAGACAGGACCGCCAGCCAGCACCAGCCCAGCTGGGCCAGACAGGACCGCCAACACCAGCCCTGCTGGGCCAAGAAAGACCGCCAGCACCAGTCTCGATGGGCCAGACAAGACCGCCAGCAGCTGAATCACTGCCAAGGACCCCGCCGCCACAAGCACCGCTGAAAAGGACACCGCCGCAACAAGCACCGCTGAACAGGGCACCGCCGCCACAAGCACCACTGAACAGGACACTGCCGCCACAAGCACCGCTGAACAGGATACCGCCGCAACAAGCACCCCTGCCAAGGACACCGCTGCAACAAGCACTGCTGGCCCATGAGCGCCAAGGGCACTGACACTACTGAGTCCGTGACGAGCAGGATGAAGCACTCTGAGCATAAGGTCCCCTCCAGAACCAGTGGAGAGATACATCCACTACCTCTGTCCTTGGCAGGATGAAACACTCTGGACACAAGGTCCCCTCCAGAACCATTGGAGCGATACATCCACTTCCTTTGTCCTTGGCAGGATGAAGCACTCTGGGCACAAGGCCCCCTCCAGAACCAGTGGAGAGATGCATCCACTACCTCTGTCCTTGGCAGGAAGAAGCACTCTGGGCACAAGGCCCCCTCCAGAACCAGTGGAGAAAGGCATCCACCTGAGAGACCGTGGCTATGCACTCCCCCTAGGATGAAGCAGTGGGCAACCCACCCACTGTAGAGACTTGAGAGACTGTGGCTTTGCACTTCCCAGGATAATTCAGTGGGCAACTCACCCACTGGAGAGACTTAAGAGACTGTGGCTTTGCACTCCCCAGGATTGAACAGTGGGCATGTGGCCCCCTCGTGGATTTGGCATTGTGCACTCAACCGGCTGAGGTGCCCCCCCCTTTCCCTTTCCCTTCCCCCTGAGGTGCCTGTTTTATTGCTATCTGATGCCCCTGCAGTGTTCTCTCCATCATGTTCGGGGACTGAGTGTGGGCCTCGCCCATACCGTATGGGCCCAGTATTCCACAGACTTCAATGGAGCACTACCTGGACTACTATTCTTGGTGTATATATTTATTTATAATGTATATATATTTTTGCGTACTGGATTTTAATAGATTACAATGGTTACACTCATTTGCTTTTGTCTTTGCATTCTTCCGGGGAGTTTAGGGGTGTAACTGTGATGTATCATGCTGTATTAGTGTGTGTGTTGTAGTGGGTGAGGGTGGGGGTGGAGGTGTTGCCCGTGTGTGTCCCTGTTTTTCCCCTACTTCCTCCCCTGTGTCGTAGGTGCAGTACTCACCGTTGTCTTCGCCGCCGGCATTCGTGCTCCTGGTAGAGGAGCAAGAAGATGAGGGCTGGCAGGACATGGAGCTCGGGTTCCATGGGGTCCGGATTCCTCGTGGGGTGTGCAGAGGTGAGCGTTTTCCCTTCGAAGTCCTGTGTCCGACGTGTTTTTGTCTGCAGTGAATCCACCTCGGAAAAGGTGGAGGATTGGTAGGTTGTGATACTGTGGGCGGTACATTGTCCTCCACCTGCATGTTGGCGGTGACCGCCAAGCTGTTTGTTTGTACCGCCGAGGCGGTAGGAGTGTTAAAGTGGCTGTCTTTTTGGCGGTTTCCGCCACGGTCGTAATTTCAAATTTTTACCGCCGGCCTGTTGGCGGTCTCACTGCCGCTTTAACACCGACCGCCAGGGTTGTAATGACCACCATAATTTTTTGTAATAGCGTAGTATGGAGTATTGCCGTTTATGTCAAAAATTTAGATGCAAAGCGGGAATGCACTGTATTCGTTCCCATGAAGACTGACAAGGCCAGTTGACTTGCAATTGATGTGCAGGGGCAATGCGTCATTTCTTGGAATAGCATAGTATGGAGTACTGCCATTTGCGTCAAAATGTTTTGCGCATAACGGGAATGCGTGGATAGGCTGACAGTGCACCCAGATTCACATACCATGTCACAGGGGCTATGAATGTATGTAGTCAGTATTGTATGGCTACGTGTGTGTGCATGTGTATTCATATTGTAACAGTAACATCGGAATGTGTTACCATATGTTTGTGTGTGTGATGCATGTGGTGACTGATACTGTTTGCATATGTGCATGTGTTGATAGACTTTTTCAACATACATATTACTCCATGTGTACTGGGAGTGTACATATGTCATGTAACACATTATTTCTTGGTCTACCACAATGTCATGTCTGATTTCCAGATGTACTTTTGACAACAACACGTTAGGTATGATGGGCTATGTCCAATACATGTTCATGCATGTGATACCATTGACAATTTGTACTCAGAGGATACAGTGGACTATGGCTGGGTCGATTTCACATAATCCATGGCTATGTGACTACATGTGTGTACACACTGCGGTGTGTTATATGGTTCAGGGTTCATGATGCTATGCCACAAGTTTAACATATGGTTCTCCATGCATTTATGATGCAGGAGATAGTGTACTCACAATTCAATGGAGGTTGGTATGTGACGTTTGTGTGGAAAGACATGTGTAGTGTAAAATGTGTAAAGAATGCCAAAGAAGTGTTTTAATAGAATATGAAACCTCATAAATCTATCTTCCTGCATGGATAGAAGTTAGACATTGTATGATGGCTGTGTAGTCATATGAGTGCTACCTATGTTTCCATTGATGGGAACACATCTGGAGGTCATTTAAGTCCATGCATGATCATGTGATACAAATACATTTTCTTGAGTGGAAAGTAGACTTTTGTGCATACTCCAATACACAATACCGGGCCTGCGCCACTGAAGTGGTACATGTGTAATGAGAAATCTGACATATGTGTGCTAGGCACTAACTAGGTATATTCAATCAACTACAACATGTTTGATATGACTGTTACATACAATGGCATACAACTGTGTAACAGGGTTGCAGTCAGGCAATGATGGCACCCTAGTCATCATTGCTCCTGTGGGACTTTGTTTGCTCACAGAGACCCATGGTTGCATGTTTTGATGCATGTTGACAGCGCTCCACTCAGCTCAGTCCACTGTGCACATGCATCAGGCTTTGACTTTCCCATGAATCAATGCTGTATTAGCATGGGAGTTAGGAAGTGTTGGGCAGAGATCTACCCTCATCATGATAGTTCTCAGCAGCGCAATGCGCAGTCCCCTGCAGGCAGACACCTGCACAAATGTGATCCCATGGCCTGGGATTTTCAATTTCCTTTGGGGTACTTGATGTCAGGCTTGCACTACCATTTGCAGGGACTAGCTGCTTGTACATGAAGGATGTGTCTCATCATTTGGCATAGTCTGAACAAATGTTTATACTTTGTTAGTATTTTCCATATGCAGCTTGGTTATGGCATGTATCTTTAGTGTAGCTTGTTTATGTTTTACAACCCAGGGAACAGATGAAGTCATCTGTCACTGCCTTCTGTCAGAATAGTATGCGATGGGAAACTACATTGTTGTTGTTGCTGCAAACGTGAATGGGTTACGTACTGACCTTGATATGCTCTGTGAACATATGTAGGGTCACATGGTGACATTGTTGTGTTGATGTCAGTATTGGTCTAAGTGTGTACTTTCTATAACATTAACAACATATCTTGTTTGGAATTGATTTGTTCATACATTGCTGGCATTCTTGAAGCTGCTTACACTTTGTACACATCTTCAACTGCAACATTGTTCGGTCATACATGAACAGGATGCTACGTGTGACTTGTGTAATTTGAAGATGTACACATGTTCTATTACTGTCTGCGGGATAGTTTCCCTCTCATTTCCAGGCTTTGTGAGATTACATGACTTCCACACACACAAGACAGTACACCAGCCATAGCACTTGTGTAGTGACCAAGTGACCTCCCCATGTTGTATCTCCAAGTGTCTGAGGGAGTCTCTCGGTTGTTCTTCCACATCTTTTGGTGTACATGAGTATGCACTCACATCTGCATCCCACAACTTATGTCACTGTCACCATGAGTGTATCTTATTAGTGTGTGAAACCATCTCAGATATGAATTTTTGATTTGCCACATGCAACATATCTGTCTCCTTCTTCGCCCATACAATTTAGGGTAGGTCTGTGACATGTTTGAACATTGCTAGACTTACATCCACATCCCACACCAGATTGGCATGTGGGAGACCTAGACATTTTAGGGTATTGGTCCCAGTAGGTCACTTTCACTTGGTCAGGCATGTGAGTGTCAATGAGAGGTGTGTTTTCATATATGGTGTGCGATGGTATCATACAGACTATACTGCAGGTAATTGCAAAGCCTTTCCTACATAGCCCACACACGAATACATCTGTCTTCACATGTATTTCCAGATTAGCTGCAGGCATATGTCAAGACAGCACAGTGTGACATGTGTTAGAATGTGTATAGGGAGTGCCACAGACTCTGCCTACAGTCTAACCACACATTCACGTGGTGGTGCATTCTTTCATTTTATTGATAATTTCTGGCTAAGGGGCAAATGTGTGGAGAGTCGATCAGCACGCATTGCTACTTCACTTGTCTAGCGACCCATAGCACACTCTACAACCAACATGTTGTGCTATATTTGACGTACAGCACACCATGTGGCAGGGCCGGGGCCAATAGCGCTCATGGTTTATAACGCCTTTGATTTACAGTGCAGGGTGAGGCTCAAGCTTTTGTCCCTAACCCTTAACAGTCCATGAAGGTCCATTGATACCAATAGTGTTCCCACTTGTCACACGTGCTCAGTGATGTTTTACAGCTACCCGCCTGAAATGTGACACTGTTTATTTCATTATTTTCAAATACACCATTTGGAAACAGCCCCTACTGTATGGACACCCCCTTTGCATACATCTTGCCTGGTGCAGCCATGATGTGGTGAAAGGGGTAGAAAATTGCACTATGCCTAATTAATGCCACTTTTTTCTGGTGCGTGGATCTGGGCCTTCGAGAGCCACATGAGCGTGAGTTATGTAATGCGGATGTGTGGCATGGGGGTGCTAGACCTATTTTGTAATTGTTGTGTATTGTTACTGCTCTCTGAGATATGAGCAACATTCCAATGGCATATGTACAGTGTCTAGGTGTGAAAGTAGTGTTTTGTTGTTCTCCCTACCCCTGTGCAGCACCATTGCCATCCTCTTCATCATTGGAGACATCTAACACTTCATCCCAGGGACATTAGTCTGTATACATATGTTATGCAAGATTGCACATACAAGGATCATCTTGCATACCAGGGGTCGCACATACAACAGGCTTCCTCCTTCAGAGGCCAGGCACCTGAACCTTGACTTCAGGAGCTCAAATGTCCTCTTCCTCCTTCTATGACCTTCATTGTATGCCCATTCTTCCACCATTGTCAGGTTGCCAAAAGGAGTCATTACCCATGGCTGGATACCGTAACCTTGGTTGGCTGCACAGGAATGAGAGAACATGTGTCAGTCATGCATTTTATTGGTTTCACATGTGGCATGGCAGATGTTATTTTTAGGTGGAGTGGTGACTCAGACTTGATTCTGGTATTTTGTGTGTTCTCCTGTTTTGTTGATTGGTTGCATTGGTGTGGTGGTGGACAATACAATCATGGGTTGTCACCCAGGAACCTGGTCATTCTCAAATTAAATCTGGACAGACAGTTCGACCATACAAAATATGTGTTGGGTTGATAATATTTGAGGCTGTGTCCTATTGTTAGTGGAACCCACCACCTCCTTGCACCACAATAGTGTCATTTTTATTGACACTATGGTAGCCGTACAAGGCAAACTCAGGCCTCCATGTTGCCATGTGGCACTACGCATGCAGTGCAACGCATAGTGATCAAGGGTGAGATTCACACAATAGGAGTAGCAAAATTGGTACAGAGGACTCTCCAACGTTTTTAGACATGATTTATCAGAGACACTTCCAAAACATGCACAGACTAGGCATTATGAGGGGCACACCATAGTTGTGAATGGGTACCTATGTACTGTGCATGAAATGGTCAGGTATGTTCTCAATGCATCCATTATCTTGAGACTATTGCACCATGGTGCACCATTTATTGTATACAGCACACACATTGTGGTGGTAGAGGGGTGCTATGGGGAGCAAGAAAAGTGGCACTGGACTAGGTGCAGTGCCACTTTCCATGTATCTGCCCCATGGACTTTAATGGCTAGTGATGTTGTATTTGTATCTGTTTGGCACAATGCACCAGACATGTAGTTGGTGATGGCAACACTTGGATAGCATTTGATACTGGTGCCGCCGAAAGCTTTGACGCTATGACAAATGTGGAGTTGTGCCTTTCTTTACCTTGACATGGCCAATGCCATTTACATAGCTGAGCTTTTCATTGTTAGGTGTTATGTGGGTGGGATCTGTATTTAGTGGTCAACCAGTGAACACATGTAGTGGTTCGGGCCCAGCTTCTCTATGCAAAGAGGACATTGCTCCACCTGTCCTTCATGTGGTGTGCCAGTCAGGTTGTGGTTGTATTATGTACATATGGGTGTATGTGTGTGTGATGCGCAATTAATGTGATGTAGTGTGGCATGTGGCATATGTGTTGTTGTCTGTACATCAGTGTTCTCCTTTCCATGTGTGTTTAGGGTGGTGCATGTATTGTTTGTCCTGCAAGGTTGGTGTGTTGTCTGTGTAATGATTGGTATGGTGACTTACCTACGAGTATCCCATTGCCATATTCCCCATCCTGGAACCGCTTGTTAACGGTGGAGTACCAGAATATGTAGGCATCATGGACGCTGCTGGGAAATTTGGCTACGATGTTTGTGATGAGCCCATGGTGGTCCACAATGGCTTGCACATTTATAGTATCAGTGTGTTTGCAGTTCCCGTAGAAGTGTTCCGTGGACATGGGTGTAGTCCATTGCACCCAGCACATGTGGGAACCCAGCAATTTGGTAGAAACCTTGCTTGGTCTCCTGCTGCAGTTGCTGGGTGATAGGGAAGCATATGTGGTGGGGTGTGAGGCAGATGATTGCGCCCAGAGCCTTTGGTAGGCAGGCCCAGAAGGATCGCTGTGAGATGGAAGCCACTTGTGCGCCCACTGCTTGGAATGATCCTGATGCCTGCATATGGGAGACAGCCAGGAGTTTGGTCATGGGTGGAATAGTTCTTGGAGTTTCCATCCTTGCTGTGATCTCTGGTGCAATGTGGTGCTGCAGGTGCACAATGGACTCCCGTTTCAGACGGATGACATCTTGTTCCCTCAGCACAATGATGGTTGTGCTCTGTCGAAATATCCTCTACCGTCTTCTGCACTGCCTTTGTGGCTGCTGTGGAGGTGTTTGGGATTGCTGCAGTAGTGCTGGTGGGACCTGTTGTTGTCGCTGTCATCTGTGACGTGTACCAAGATGGAGCATTAATAGTTCCATGTTGTCCAGGATGTTGTCAATGCTCCTTCTGTATGTTTTCCTTAAGTAGTAATGTGCAAGCCTCATTTTAATTTGTGGTCTGACCAGGCGTTAAAATTTGACGCTAATCGGAAATGTGTCATTTTTGGGACCAGTTCCTTAATGTGCACTGCTTTTGCATCAGGCTGTAAATATGGCGCTGGACGGCTAGCATAATTGTTTGGGAGGGAACGCCTACCTTGCATATCATTGTCCCCAATTCTCAAAATCAGTCCAAACAGTAAACAAAACAGGAAGTGCTGTTGTCTTCTTCTCTGGCTGTCAGATTGCTTCTGACAGTGGTGTGTTGTGGATACTGAGGTGATAGCCTCATTAGTCCGCATTTGTTTTGAAATTTTAAGTCGTTGTTTTGTTTACTTATTGATCTGTGACATTTTGTCACAGGTGAGGTTAGTTTACATGGTCAGCACTGTGACGGGCTGCGGATAGCTGTCAAAGGGGTTTGCAGAAATGTCAGCAAATTTCTTGATCAGTGGGTTTTCCTTTTGATTTAATCTTTTGTAGAATTTCTCTTTGAGTTTGTGGAGAAGGTTGCCCAACATCTCAGTGCCTAGATCTCTGTGGAGGTCTGCTGTTCTTGTGAAGAAAGGAACATCTGCTGCTATCTGTAAGGCTTTGTTCTGTAGTGTCTACAGAGGCTTTCGATACTCCGGCTGGCAACTGCTCCACACCGGTGAAGCATATTTCATTGTTGGCCAAACAATTGCATTGACTGCATGCACCTTCCTCCGACTAGGCATTGACTTAGTCCTCAGAACCAGGTACAATGCAGCTAGTTTGATTGATGCTTTCTGGCAAGTCTTCTCAATTTGGTTTCTCCAGCTGAGTTTGGAGTCTAGTGTTACCCTTAGGAAGAAGCTGCTGTTTTCCCACTTAATCGGCTCTCCCTTGAGGTGGATCTGTGGAGGTTTTTTGATCTGCTTTCCAGTGATCAATATTGCTGTGGCTTTGCTTGTGTTAAGGGTTACTTGCCTGTCACTGTACCATCTGGAGATTCTGCTGAGCGATGTTTCAAGCTTTTTAGCTGGTTCCTTTTTGCTGAAAAATTTGGATGTGACTGCAACATCATTGGTGTAAGGAGGGAGGTCTGCTTTCTTTAAGTCTGTATGAATAATGGTTGCAAATAGATTATAGGGATATGGTCCAAGAATTGATCCCTGAGGCATTCCAGCAACAAAAGGGCATACAGTTGAACATTTCTCTTGTTTTGCCATGTGAAAGCTGTGTTCTGACAGGTAGCTACTCAGCAAGTTTACAAGGAAGCTTAAAAACATGAGCTTAATATACTTGTAGATCAGTCCTCTTTGTCATACTTGGTCAAATGCTTTGGCTATGTCCAGGAAGACAGTTGATTTGAAGATGATACATCCATGGCTAATATTGTCCACAACTCTTACAAGTTTATGGTTTGCAGAATGTAGAAGGTTTTTGCTTGATTCAACATCACTGGGATGTGCAAGAATTAACTTTTCGAAGAGCTTTGATAGGCCAAATGGCAGGCTTTTAGCATGGCTAGGCTTGAAGGATCCCTCTATAGGTCAGCAAGAACTTCTGTCTTGTGTCTGTTGCTGCATGCAGGTGCGTCTTCCCTTGTATCGGTGGGTTTGGTTACTTTTTTCCAGTCAAGCTTTGGGTCATTTTCCAGACAGAGTTGTCTGAGTACTTCAAGTTAGCTGTGGCTGCTTCTCATATTTAACCTCCCTGCTGGCTCATTTGTGTCGTCAGCAGTTTTGTCAACATGTTGTACTTCTTCAGTAGGTCAGGGGTGTAATACTTCTGCCACAGTCTTCATGCTCTGTTTTTCTTGGCTACTGACTGCTTGATGCCAACGAACGACATAGATGGAACAGCATTGGGGCTTCTGTTGAGAAATGGTGCATTTGATATCAGTGTGATTCGCAGGTGTGAAACGGTCACCACATGTTCAATGTCTTCAATACAGCATAATGGATCAAAAGCCAATTTTCAGCCACATTCTTCTTGTAGTGGCACAAGTCTGCCTTCTTAAAGTTGCACCTCATGCCCTGTTGTTGGTTTTTGATGACATCTTCAACGGTGATCTCTGTTGTGTTGTGCTCGGATGTCAGTGCTATTAAAGTCTCCAGCTCCATGAACTGGGAGATGTTCTTCATGACAACAATAAGCAGGGTGTCTGGTTTATGCCATGCAGTGCCTGGATAGTGTTTTGGATTAGTTGGGCAAGCAACTACAAAGTCCTTCTTTCTCGAATGGGCAAGATGAGCATGTCCTTTGCTGTTTACAGTCTGTGAATTCCAGCACTGGTGCTTGGCATTAAGGTCACTTCTACATAATGTCAGAATACTGGAGTCCAGTAAAGCATCTATGTAACTTGGGATTAACTGGCTTGGGGGTGAGTAGGCAGCAATCAAATGAAGTGGGACTGCAGTTGTCTGGATCTGTATACCAGTTGTGTCAATGCTTTCACACTGGTGGTAGTCCAATCTCACGATTCTTCACTTTTGTGATGATGATCACAGATGTTCCTCTGCCCTTGACTCTAGTTGAGCAGTCTGTATGATATACTCTATAATGTGCTAAACTGAACTTCTGGTTTCCTTGGAGATGGGTCACAGAGATAAATGCTACACTCACATCCTTAAATTCCATCAGGTGCAGGAGTTTGTCAGTTTTCCTCTGAATGCTGCTGGCATTCCACATCAAGAAGACAGAGTTTTCCTTAGTATTGGATGCCAAGATGGCTGATTTCTTCACTATGGAGAAGTCTGGTAATGAGTTTCTCCATTCTTGTCACCACAGGGTAGATGTTCATATCTGCAAATACTTTTACAGTCTTTGCGATGAGTTCCTGCCAGTTGACAGCAGTGCTTATTTCGAGAGACAAACTAGGGTGTTTGTTGTTGGTGAATTGCCTTGCTTGAGCTTTGTAACATCTGTGGTGTAAGCCCGTCCATCCATGTGTGAATGCCTATGGTTGTTTGTTGAGGTGTGGGTTGGGATCCTGTGTGATGTTCCTGGTTTGTGGGCATTTATCTTCGGTTGGTCCTCGTCTGTTGGCAGTGATTGGCAAGATACCTTTTGTGATTGCAGTTGTTGCTTCTGTGGTTTGTCCTTCTTTGCTTTCTGCAGGTAGGGACAGCCGCAACAGCTTGCAGGGGGATTTCCTGTACAGTTTGCACAAATTGCTGGTTCTGTTTCTCTATTCCTGGTGCATTGTCTGGAGGTATGCTCCCCTCCACAGCATACACACTTGGTTTCTGACAGCAAAATGAAGAGGTGTGCCCCAAGCAGTGGAAGTTGGACCACATGACTGGGCCCTGTCTCGCCTTAGATGCTTCTGTGGTGACCATGCAGCTGCAACGTCTTGTGACCACTGAAAGATCAGCAGGTTTCCATCTTGGCTCGCAGACAGTCTTATAATGTTCTTGTTCTTGTCTATAGGGATGGCCATCTGGGTTTATTCTTTATTCCAAGTTCTGATAAATTGCGAGTGATGTGTCCAAGGGATGCATTTATTGGCAGTTGCTATATTACAAAGTGCTGAACTTTTACTGTGGTGAAGGAGAAAGTACGATATTTCATTTTTCGCTTAGTAAGTTTTCTGGTCACACTCCTCTAATCTTCTGGTGTTGTAAACATTATGTTGGTGTGGTCCTATGGGGCTTGATAGTGAAAGTGGAGTGGGGGTGCAGTCTTACTCCAATAGTTCCACAAGATCGCTGTGACTGGATATGTTCTTCAAAATGATTGGTGGGATCCGCAGTCGCCTTTTGGGCCATGAAACTGTTTCAGTTCTGATCCTTCTGTTGTTTTGTAGATTGGTGTCACTATCCTCTACATGTTGCAGAGCTTTCCAGTTTCAAATCATTTGGGTGGTGTACGGGAAAGATTCAGCACTTTTTTCTGGCAAGGCTGGGCAAAAGTTGCATCTTCTCTTTGTTTCTGTGTGCCATTCCATGTCATCCGTAGCGTCATTAGAATGTGCACTCGCTTCTGCAATTGACTCCATTATGTAGCAGTGCTGAAATATTTAGCAGGCTGAGCAATTGTTAATTCATCATTGGATCTGAACTGTGCTGAGAAGGGAAAAAACATTTAAGTTCTCAACGCCGCTCTCAATGAAGATATAGCACTCTCTTCCATCATTTCTCCAGGTGAGGTGGAAAAGCAAATACAAAGCAGTCTCAGGTCATTTCTGGTAGGCAGAACCGCTCAACTCTGCAAAAGCAAATTCAAAATAGTCTCAGCTACTTTCTGGTCGACAAAACAGCTCAGCCTAATCAGGGCGCAGACACAGCCATGGCTGCATATTGGTCCTTCAGCAGGTGAATCAGCAACAGCAAGTGCTCAGGTGAGGCTCTGATCTTATAGCCCGAGGTGGGTGGAGTTAGTGAAGTGTTTCTTGTTTTCATTCCTGTGAGGTGGCAATCCTCACTTGTAATTAATGGGTCGAGGACAAGGGACATGGCGGTAGTGAAGCTTTTCTGAGTGTCACTATGTGCTTACTCTGCAATTATTTTGCTTAGTTTTAGTTCTCTGAAATTTGGAGTTTATTGTAGAAAAAAAATGGATCTGACATAACAGGAGTTTTTTTTTTTTTCCAATGCATGGTGGCCATTGTGTATTTTTCTGTCACAGACCACCTTAATCAGCACTGACGGTCAGAGTAGGGAAAGCGAGTGATGGTTGTCCCACCCTAAACAAGACAAAGCCATTCACCATGATCTAATGGCCCTGTGGTGAGCAAGCTGTCATTTCAAGAATTAACAAGCGTTTGCAATGCACTAGGGTCTCGCATTTGTCGGAGTTACAGCTGTTCCCAGTTGTAAACTCCCAACCAGATTTTTCTTGCATTAAAAGAAAAAAAAAACATCTCGATTGCGTTGCTTCAGTTCACATGTAATAATACCTATGGGCAAAAGTGCAATTATGAACGTAACGGGCAAAAGTGCAATTAACTTTGTAACAAGGTCGATAGTATGCGAAGCGCTCGACTTCTGCCCAGCGAGATCGCGCTGCGAAAATAGAAAAAAAGTAGTCCACAAACCCAGCGAGCCTTGCATGTTTTCTGTACTTGGTCGCTGCGCTCGAGGAGGGCTAACCACCGGAAAAGGCATGACGTATGCGTGCCTTCCACTAATCAAAAGAAGCGGATTCTAACAGGCAAGCCAACTTGCCAATGAAAGACACTGACGTGACGTCGACAGGGCTCCGAGCCCTTTTCTAATACCTAAAGCGTCTCCCTAGCGATACGCATGCACGAGCGCATGCCACGCAGGCTCGACCCTAAAAAGAAAGAGACATTTCAAACCACGGGGATCAGCAATTCCCAGTAGTACTCCCAGTCTGCAGTACTGTAAATGACCCCCAGAGTACCTTAAAATGTTTCCATATCATCGAATTCGGCTCTCCATTTTCAAAATCTTTGGATAATCATCAGTATGTGGTAATTTGTGATAAATAATGGACCATAAACCGAAGTAGATCAGATAAATTATTTAGAGGAGATTAAGGACTCACAAACGGTAACCGATGTAAGTCCGTTCTTCCTCATGTTCTTGTCATGTTTGTTCATTCCGAATTACACAGCCCCACAATTGTGTCTGAGTAAGATGCTCTATTGCTCTGAGACCAATTTCTCAAAAAAAACAATATAATAAATTCATTTTTATTATTTGTCAAGCAACTGGTATTAAAAAGCCTTTCATGGAACATAATTATGTGGGAACAGGTCAATTGCAATGTTGAAGTGACGTCTTTCATGAATGTCGGTGGCCCTCTATTGGTTACTGTAACAATATGCAATAATACTGTTACGGTTATGCGCACTAATGTTTCTGCTGCTGCCTGCCTACCACTTCCTCTAATCGTTCAGATGATCATATACATGCTTATATTTGCCAAAGTGGTGAAAAACGGTGTCTCTCCTTTAGAGAAAGACTTGCAGTCCCTTCATAGTTTGAATGCATCCCAATTTCTAGATTCGCTGGGAGTCAATTGACAATCAATATTGTATTGTTTTTATTTCAAAGTAGAAAAATCAGGAAAATGCAGCATTACTATGAACATTTTGATTCTCATTGCCTTTAATTGCATTTCGGAAACTTTCTGAAATATTAAAACATTTTCCAATCTAATTCAAGGATTTAAATTGTGATTTTCTTTATGAAGAGCATGTAGTCTACTAGCGAACCTCATTATTGGGCAGGTTTGCAATATGTAGTGGCGCCTCTGTCCGCAGCAGTCAGGCTCTATAGAAAGGTCACTTAATTGCTTCCTCTCAGTACTTTTATGTCCCAATCATTTTGTGATTTCATTTCTTTTGTGTCTTTAATTTTCATGAATACTGTTCTAATAACGATACGTTCGTTCTCTGAAGAAAGAAGGATAAATGCAGAGAATAATTACCTTATTAAACACCATGCTATTTAATTGCATAGAGTCAATTGTCTGTGGCACTTTGTAATGATATCTAAAATTCCGAAGAAAGTGCTCAATTTCCAGGCCCGTTTATATTTCAAGAAAATCAGTACTGATGACCACCATGTTTCTATTCTGGGAGTTTGTAGTTTTGATGTGGAACTTTAAGTTCTTTTTGCAGCAAAGACGCTGTCTGAATTCTGCATATTGCATTTTGGACCTTCATATGCTCAAAGTGGAATTATATGAATTCACATAAATAACGCAATGTTGCAGTAAACACTGACGAGTCGTAGTAGTTGAGCTAAACAAAGTCATATATATCCGAGACATGTAGTTGAATCAACATCAAGTTGAAGCCCACCACAAAGTTGCTAACCTGTTAAGTCCTGTAAAAAGTTTCAGTAATTTAAATCTGAGGTCAACCACTGGTAGCTATGGCACTGAGCATACAGGGTTAACCTAAATAAAATGTGTCAAACATTTAGAAGTAACAAACCAGTCAAACAAAAATGACAAAAATTTATCACAATACAAAATGCCATTGCAGTTTATGAAAATAGAGAAACCAAAATGGTAAAAATCCAATAAAGTAAACAGGAGATATGAATTTTAGAAGATTAAAGGAAAAATATCACCAAAAAGCCTTAAATAATAGTATATTGTCATGAGCATGAGTCAGACACATCACCCAGGTTTATCTTGGTGGGAGATTTTGTTTTCGGACTTGGTCTCCAAAATGGAAATCAACATCTTCCAGATGTGCAAGGTTGCAGACTGTACCTGGGGAAGCATCCTCATAAATGGGTAGCCTTTAAATGAGATCCCAAAGAAGCTGTTAATTTTGGTGGCAAAATCTCAGAGTGAGAAAAATTCTACTTTTGCAGCCAGGGAAGTGTGATGCTTTTTACAATTAACCACTATTTGGCCATTGACTCTATTTTGCTTGAGTAACTCCATTGTATGCACTTCTTCAGCTGTAGAGTGGCACAAGTATTTTTCCTTACAAAACATGTTTTTCTCTTCACCTGTGAAGAGTCGGACAGTGCTGGAACATATTATGTGGGATGTTGACTAGATACGATTTCACAAGGCTGAGACTGTTTTTATCAGAGGAATGTACAAGTCTGCCTCAGAACAAACATTTGGAGCCTGGTCAGTTTCTATGGGTGTTTTTGACACAGACGAAGTAGAGCCAGCGTTTAATTTCATAACAGAGGGGAGGGGGTTCCTGGAACCTTCTTCTTGAGGTGGTTTAAGCTATAAAAGACAGGGAGATTTGGAGCTAAGACAGCAGCTCGCCTGTGGAGTGGACGTGGAGCCCAGGATCTGATTTCTGATGCCAATCAGGGGTCTCCTTCCTTGGCTGATCAAGGGTACCCCAGTCACACTGGCGAGGAGGATGTCAACAACCCAAGTGGTGATGAATTTTAAATCTTGATTATTTAGCTTATGTATCCATGCTTTGTTAACATATTGCAAATTTATTTTTCAGTCTTGACCACTTGATATATGCATTTGTATTTGTATATAGACATTATTAGAAATGGGGTCATTGGTTGGCATTCAGGTTACCCCCTGTCCAAGCAAGGACCCTCACTCTAGTCAGGGTAAGTCACACACAATCCAAATTATCCTGTGCCCACCCTCTGGTAGATTGGCAGTGAGCAGTCAGGCTTAACTTAGAAGGCAATGTATAAAGTATTTGTGCAATAATCATGCAATTACACAGTAGAACACCACAAAAATACACCACACAGTGCTTAGAAAAATATATAATATTTATCTGGTAAAAATGCAGGTCAAAACAATTAAAATGCAATAAGTATATTTTGAAATATCACTGTAAAAATTATATAAAGTGTCTTTAGTCTCTTAAAAGCAATAAATGTCTCTTGCAAGCACAAAGTACCTGGTTTGCGTTCAAAATCTCTACAAAGAACCTTAGATGGGGAATGCGTGCAAAACAGGGAAGTGTGCGTAGATTTCTCGTGCTGCACACAGCGATGCGTAGTTTATTTTTCACCCAGGGAAGGTTTTGCGTCGATTTCCGGCGCTAAGTCTTGGATCATCTCCAGGTTGCGGGGTTTTTGGTTGCCCCCGGGACGATGCATTGAAATCTGGCACTGGCAGGACAGTCACAAGGGCTGCGTCGATCCGGTGGGCGTCGCGTGGAAAATTCTACCGCACGACAGGCGCTGCGTCAATTTCTCTCTGGAAGTCAGGCTGCGTCATTCCGGTTTGGCTGTGCGTCGATCCCGTGGGATGTGCGTAGAATTTCTGGCCGCCATGCTGACATTGCGTCGATCTTCTCGTTGGGCACCTTTGTTCTGGTTTGGCGTGCGGCAAATTTTTCACTGCAATGCAGGCTGTGTGTCATTTCTGGCAGGCTGTGCATCAATTTTTGCTGCACAGGGAGCCCTTCTTGTAGGGATGATGTCTTTTTGGTCCTGAGACTTCAGGGAACAGGAGGCAAGCTCTAGCCAAGCCCTTGGAGAACACTTCTCAGCACAGCAGCAAGGCATCAGGGCAACAGCAAAGCAGCAGTCCTTCACAGAAAGCAGTCAGTTGACTCCTTTGGGCAGCCAGGCAGTTCTTCTTGGCAGGTTGCAGGTTCTGGTTCAGGTTCCCTTCTCCAGGAAGTGTCTGAGTTGGTAGGGGCAGAGGCCCTCTTTAAATGCCGAAATGTGCCTTTGAAGTGGAGGAGACTTCAAAGAGTGGCTTAGTAGTACACAAGGTCCTCTTTCAGTTCAATCTTGTCTGCCAGGGTCCCAGTAGGGGGAGTGGCAGTCCTTTGTGTGAGGGCAGGCTACTGTCCTTTGACATGTAAGTGTCAGGCCCTCCACCCTCCCAGCCCAGGAAGACCCATTCAAAATGCAGATGTGTGCAAGTGAGGATGAGCATCCTGTGCTTGGGATTTGTCTGAGTGAATGCACAAGGGAGCTGTCAACTGAACCTAGCCATACGGGGACAGTAAGGCACAGAAGGATTTAAGTGCAGAGAAATGTTCACTTTATAAAAGTGGCATTTCTAAAATAGTAATATTAAATCCAACTTCACCAGTAAGCAGGATTTTGTATTATCATTTTGGCCATACTAAATATGGCCTTCCCACTCCTTTTAGATCAGCAGCTGTAGGAAGGTAGCCTCTTTCTAGCCTTGTTACCCCCACTTTTGGCCTGTTTGTGAGTATACGTCAGGGTGTTTTTACTGTCTCACTGGGATCCTGCTAGCCAGGGCCCAGTGCTCATAGTGGAAACCCTATGTTGTCAGTGTGTTTGATATGTGTCACTGGGATCCTGCTAGCCAGGACCCCAGTCATCATAAGTTTGTGGCCTATATGTGTTCCCTGTGTGGTGCCTAACTGTATCACTGAGGCTCTGCTAACCAGAACCTCAGTGTTTATGCTCGCTTTGCTTTTAAAATTGTCACTGCAGGCTAGTGACTAATTTTACCAATTCTCATTGGCACACTGCAACACCCTTATAATTCCCTAGTATATGGTACCTAGGTACCAGGGGTATTGGGGGTTCCAGGAGATCTCTATGGGCTTCAACATTTCTTTTGCCACCAATAGGGAACTCAGACAATTCTTACACAGGACTGCCACTGGAGCCTGAGTGAAATAACGTCCACGTTAGTTCACAGCCATTTTACACTGCACTTAAGTAACTTATGAGTCACCTATATGTCTAACCCTCACTTAGTGAAGGTTAGGTGCACATTTACTTATTGTTAGGGCACCCTGGCACTAGCCAAGGTGTCTCCACATTGTTCAGGGCAATCTCCCCGGACTTTTGAGTGCGGGGACACCATTACACGCGTGCACTACATATAGGACAATATATATATGTAGCGTCACCATGGTATCTCTGAACATGGCCATGTACCATGTCTAGGATCATGGGATTGGGGACAATTCCATGCATCACCAGGGGCTCCAGCATAGAGCCCAGGTACTGCCAAACTAACTCTCTTGGGTTTTCTCTGCAGCTACCGCTGCTGCCAACCCTCAGACAGGTTTCTGCCCCCCCTGGGGCCTGGACAGCCCAGTCCCAGGAAGGCAGAACAAAGGATTTCCTCTGAGAGAGAGTGTTACACCCTCTCCCTTTGGAAAAAGGTGTTAAAGGCCTGAGAGGAGTAGCCTCTGCTGGCCTCTGGAAATGCTTTGAAGGGCACAGATGGTGCCCTCCTTGCATAAGTTAGTCTACACCAGTTCAGGGATCCCCCCAGCCCTGCTCTGGCATGAAATTGAACAAAGGAAAGGGGATTGACCACTTCCCTGACCAGCACTTCCCCAGGGGAGGTGCCCAGAGATCCTACAGTGTGTCCCAGACCTCTGCCATCTTGGATGCAGAGGTGTGAGGGCAATCCTTTGTTCTGCCTTCCTGGAACCAGGCTGCCCAGGCCCCAGGGAGGCAGAAACCTGTGTGAGCGGTTGGCAGCAGCAGTAGCTGTAGAGGAGACCCCGGGAAGTTAGTTTGGCAGTACCCAAGCTCTATGCTGGAGACCCGGGAATGCATGGAATTGTTGCCCACAATACCAGAATGGTATTGGGGTGACAATTCCATGATCCTAGACATGTTACATGGCCATGTTCAGAGTCACCATTATATAGGTATTGACCTATATGTAGTGCACGTGTGTAATGGTCTCCCGCACTCACAAAGTCCTGGAAATTTGCCCTGAACAATGTGGGGGCCCCTTGGCTAGTGCCAGGGTGCACACACACTAAGTAACTTTGCACCTAACCTTCACTAAGTGAGGGTTAGACATATAGGTGACTTGTAAGTTACTTAAGTGCAGTGTAAAATGGCTGTGAAATAACGTGGACGTTATTTCACTCAGGATGCAGTGGCAGTCCTGTGTAAGAATTGTCTGAGCTCACTATGGGTGCAAAAGAAATGCTGTAGCTCATAGGGATCTCCTGGAACCCCAATACCCTGGGTACCTAGGTACCATATACTAGGGAATTATATGGGTGTTCCAGTGTGCCAATTAGAATTGGTAAAATTAGTCACTAGCCTGCAGTGACAATTTTAAAAGCTGAGAGAGCATAAATACTGAGTTTCTGATTAGCAGAGCCTCAGTGATACAGTTAGGCACCACACAGGGAACACATACAGGCCACAAACTTATGAGCACTGGGGTCCTGGCTATCAGGATCCCAGTGACACATATCAAACATACTGACAACATAGGGTTTTCACTATGAGCACTGGGCCCTGGCTAGCAGAATCCCAGTGAGACAGTAAAAACACACTGACACACACTTGCAAACAGGCCAAAAGTGAGGGTAACAAGGCTAGAAAGAGGCTCAATTCCTACACACGCTCCTCACACCAAAAGTAAATGTTCCCCATTGAGTATCAATAGTTTTGCCTTGTAACAAATCCATGCCAATAATGTATTCTGGTACTTCAGCTATTAATACCTCTGCCAAGAACGGGGGTCCTTTACCAATTGACAATTTGAGTTTAACTGGTTTGGCCTTTGTCTCAGCACCCCTGTAACCATTAATGATCACACCCTTTCCTGGCAGCCTCTTAGGGTTTCCATTAATCAAAGTTACTCCTGCACCTGTATCGAGCAGTGCCATAACATGTTGTGTTCCTTTTTTTGCCAATAAATGATGAGAGGTACATATGGCCGCCTGTCCCAGGGGCTTACCTCTGGCACTGCTCTGACTCCTGGGGTTTGGCCTGACCTTCATAATAAGGGGTCTGGGACTTCCCAGCCATTGCAGGACAAGTCGGGATATAGAGTTAAGACAGGCACCTTCCTACTTTTCCCTGACTCTGTTTTTTCTTTCACAGACTCTTCCATTGGTGGTGCTGAGGGCTGCTTTTCATCGAATGCCTCCTTTTCTTTCTGCCAACGCTGCAATTCTTTCCATTTATTAAGCAGATAAGGGGTAGGCTTCCCGTCTATCTCCTCTTTCTTCACCCCAGCATTCAATACATCTATCCACATCTGTCATCTGGTCACTTTGATTGTAGACTCTCCTCCCTTATACTTATTGTTTTGCCCCACGGCTCTTTCTGATTTTTGCCTGTCAAGCCCTTCCAATTGTGCCATTAATAATACCACATCCTCCACTGGTCTTCCCTGAGCGGGTCCTAGAAGAGCCAACAAGGCACCTTTCATATGTGGAGTGGCATTCCTGATCAACCGTGCCCTGATCCCTGCTGTCACAGGTTCAACGTCAGGCCCTAAAAACTGTTGAGAATACACTGCGTTCTGCATCCCCATTTCTTGCAGTTGTTCATTTGCCTCTGAAATTGTATGCCAAGGTCACCCAACTCTCTTCCACATCTATAGCAGTTGGGTACAATTGCTTCACTCCTTCCATCAACCAACCCATTAGAGAGAAAGCTTGTTGCCCCTGTGCACCTCATAACCGTTGCCCTAACATGGCATGTGTAGTTACTGATCCCATTTTCAAAAGTTCAGTTGGTGACAAATATGTACCATCTGCTCCAGTGTCCCACAATCTCACCAACCATTTAAACAAAGGCTCTGCAGGCATCTGCCTAAACATACGGGTTATCTCCAACAACTCACTCTGTGTATAATCTCTTACCAAATAAGAATTCTGTATTTGCCCACCATTCACTCCCTTTGATTTGTTTTGCACGAGTGGGCAAACCTCCACTACTCTTCCCCTTCCACCTTCAACTTCACATACACTTCCTTCTCCACTTTCAACTCCACCTAGTTCTGCTACACGTACTTCCACCTCATCCTACCAATTCCACTCATCATCATTATCCGAGACTGTTCCATCCCAAGTATAAGGATCCCAGTTTTCTTTTCATACCAATGCCCTCCCTTGCACAGCTGAGGGTATTTTAGGCTTCTGCCTACTCTTCTGTTTTCCTACTCGTACTGCTAATGTGGTGCACCTTGCCTCCATTTGATCACCCCGAGTCACTGCACTTTCTATAGTCTCTTACATAAGTAACTGCATTTCCTGCAAGGCTACATCCTCATCCCGCAGCTTTCTTATTTCTGCATCTTGGGTTACTGTTTTCCTGTATACCGTATGGAGCGCAGACAGGAAAAGCCATCCCACTTGCCCTGCTGCTTTCAGCTTCACCCCTCTGAGTTTCACACTCTCGACCGCATCTTCCACTAAGAGAGGAGTCACTTTCTCATCTAGTGCTTCCCATAAAATTGGCGCCACCCACCGGTTCATGAGTCCTGCCACACCAGAGAACGGGTCAGTTGCTAACCACCCAGGAATGGCTCAGGCTTCTGCCCCATGCTGCCTTCCGCTCTCTGCACGCTTTTCTTACATCCCCAAAGAGACATTTTTGACTTATACCCCACTCCTGGTACCAAATTGTCTTATCTAGGTGACTGATTGACACCTGATCTGTTCGATACAAGTCAATAAGGACGCTCAATGAAGGATCACATGCCAATTATGAACACAATTTAGCTTTCCTAGAATTTCAGGAAAATTTATGCATTTGGCACATCAACGACGTAGAACGAAAACCAGCAATAAAGAGCATCTATTTATATATGAGCAAAGAGTTCATTGACATCTATTTACATATGAGCAAAGAGTTCATTGACAGATATAAGCTTTGATTAACTGTATGAACTGTATACGAAACGCATATTTCAATTACTGCAGCAAGCTCACGTTAAGATGTTCAGGAAGCAAAATATAAATGAGCTGAATACTTCAGATTATAAACATAGGGCAAGCATCATAATCAATCATAATAATAGAGCAGAGAAACAAAGGCCTTTCATTCCTGGGTGGAACTTAACTTAACCCCTTGTGTGCCCAGGGCGAGGTGATCTTGTCCAAGGCGCCGGTTGCCCTGTACATTGGACAAGATCACCTCGTCCTGCTAGGGGCCCCCGATCCCCCCGATGGCCAGGCACACCCCTCCCCTAGGCAGGGATGGAAGGGAAACGCTTCCCCTTTCACCCCACCCCCTGTGACCCCCCTGTGGCGTCTGATGACATCAGCGCGCTTTTGCGTGCTGACCTCATCAGAGGCCTTCCCTCCGGCACTGGAAGCTCAGCTTCCAGCGCCCAGTCGGAGGAGAAATGCAAAGCATTTCTCCTCCGATCACGTGGAGGGGGTCAGGGAAGCCTGAAAGGAGAGGAAAGGCTTTTCCTCTCCTTTCAGACTTCTCTGAGCATTTCTGCTGCCCAGGGGGGCAATTTCTTTTTTGGCTGTTTCTGTCCCCCCGGGGGCAGATCGGCCTAAAATTATTAGACACCAGGGAAAATATACATCTTTTTTTATTTTTTTATGTTTGGGAAGCGACCCCTTGGGCAAAGGTCGCTACGGGGGGGGGGGGGAATTATTATTAGGCCATTTCTGCCCCCCCGGGGGCAGATGGGCCTTGCGATCTGCCCCCGGGGGGGCAGAAACCACTAGACACCAGGGAATATATTTTTTGGTGGGCTATTTGAAGTAAGGGGAGCAGCCCCTTGGGCAAGGGCTGTTCCTCAGGGGCAAATTATTTCTAGTCCATTTCTGCCCCCCCCGGGGGCAGATCGGCCTAAAATTATTAGCCAGATCTGCCCCCGGGGGGCAGAAATCCACTAGATACCAGGGAAAATATTTTTATTGTTTTGTTTGTTTTTATTTATGTTTGGGGAGCGACCCCTTGGGCAAGGGTCGCTCCGGGTGGGAGCAAATTATTATTAGGCCATTTCTGCACCACTTGGGGGCAGATCGGCCTTGCGATCTGCCCCCAGGGGGGGCAGAAACCATTAGACACCAGGGAATATTTTTTTGTGTGGGCTATTTCAAGTAAGGGGAGCGGCCCCTTGGGCAAGGGCCACTCCTCGGGGGCAAATTATTTCAAGGCCATTTCTGCCCCCCCCGGGGCAGATTGGCCTAATATTATTAGGCCGATCTGCCCTCGGGGGCAGAAAACCACTAGAACCAGGGATCAAAAAAAAATTGTTTACTTTTATTTTTGGGGAGCGACCCTTTAGGCAAGGGTCGCTCCCGGGGGGGAAAATTATTATTAAGCCATTTCTGCCCCCCGGGGGCAGAAACCACAAGACACCAGGGATTTTTTTTTTTTATATTAACGCATAAGGGGTGCGGCCGCTTTGGCAAAGGCCACTCCCCGGGGGGGGAAATATTTTAGGCCTTTTCTGCCCCCCCGGAGGCAGATCAGTCTAACATAATTAGGCGGAACTGCCCCTAGGCGGCATAAACCTCTAGACACCAGGGATATATCTATTTTTTTATTTACTTTATGTTTTTATGTATGGGGAGCGACCCTTTAGACAAGGGTCGCTCTCCTGGGGGCAAATTGTATTTAGGCCATTTCTGCCCCCCTTGGGGGCAGATCAGCCTATTTTTGTTAGGCCAATCTGCCCCCAAAGGGGCAGAAATCTCTAGACACCATGGATTGGTGTGTGTACATGTGTGTTTTGTTTGGAGGGGGCAGCCCTTTGGGCAAGGGTCTCTCCCCATGGGGGCACATTACTGTTGGCCATAACTTCCCCCCTTGGGGGCAGATTGGCCTATTTTGGAAGACCCGTCTGCCCCCAAGGGGGGCAGAAAGCCCACCAGAGACCAGGGAAGATTTTTTCTTTCAAAATAAGAGGTTGGGGGTATGACATTACCCCCATCCCAAATAAATGAGGCCAAAGTTGTTCTGCCCACCAGTGGGCAGATTGGGCAATTACCCCCGATACACACCCTGGGGGGACAGAAAGCCTACTAGATGCCAGGGAATAAAAAAAAATATAAGAAAATAGTGGGGTGGTGTCTACCAACCAGTATGGGCCTAGTTATGCCCCCACCCGAACTGAAGGGGCTAACTGTCTTTCAGCTCTCCCCTGCACACTAATACATCTTATCCCATAGCAAGCAGGAGGACATTTGATTATTTTTGGTTTTTGTTTTACATTTGGGCCATGAGAGCTTGGTAACTCTCAAAATCGTCCCACTTGGAATGGTGAGGGCTGCACTTTTTTTTACTTTGGGATGCTGCCATGTATAAAAATCCACAAGACCTAGAAACATCTGAAAACTAAACATCTAGTTGATTCCAGGGTGGTGTGCTTCACATGCACCCCGCACCAATTCCTTACCTACAATGCCCTGCAAACCTGCAACTTTGCTGGAAAGCACACATTTTTGTGATGGAACCTTCCGGAATATGCAGTAATCCACAAAAATCCTACCACCCAGCATTGTCTCATCTATACTGATAAAATGTCTGCTGCATTTGTCAGCCTAAGAATGTTTTTTTTTCAAACTGCACTTTGGTTCCCCCTCAATTTCGATGTGTTTTTGGCTCTTCCCTGTCACAAACACTTGGCCCACCTACACAAGTGAGGTATCATTTTTACCGGGAGACAGAGGGGAACGTTGGGTAGTAGGACATTTTTCCTGGTGCAGTGATCCCATACAGAAATGTGGGAAGAATGTGATTTTTTAGCTAAATTTGCGGTTTGCTGAGGATTCTGGGTAAGTAAATATTGGGGGATCCACGCAAGTCACACCTCCCTTGACTCACTCGGTGTCTAGTTTTCAGAAATGTCTCGGTTTGGTAGGTTTCTCCAGATGACTGCTGAGCCCAGGACCAAAAACGCAGGTGCCCCCTGAAAAACAGATAGTTTTCTATTTGATAATTTTGATGTGTCCACGTTGTGTTTTGGGGCATTTCCTTTTCGCGGGCACTAGGCCTACCCACACAAGTGAGCTATCATTTTTATCAGGAGATTTGTGGGAACGCTGGGTGGAAGGAAATTTGTGGCTCCTCTCAGATTCCAGAACTTTCTGTCACCGAAATGTGAGGAAAAAGTGTTTTTGTAGCCACATTTTGAGGTTTCCAAAGGATTCTGGGTAACGGAACCTGGTGACAGCTCAACAAGTCACCCCATCTTAGATTCCCCTAGGTCTCTAGTTTTTAAAAATGCACAGGTTTGGTAGGTTTCCCTAGGTGGCAGTGGAGCTAGAGGCCAAAATCCACAGGTAGGCACTTTGCAAAAAATACCTCTGTTTTCTTTGAGATAATGTGATGTGTCCACTTTGTGGTTTGGGGCATTTCCTGTTGCGGGCACTAGGCTTACCCACACAAGTGAGGTACCATTTTTATTGGGAGCCTGGGGGAATGCTGGGTGGAAGGATATTTGTGGCTCCTCTCAGATTCAGAACTTTCTGTCACCGAAATGTGAGGAAAAAGTATTTTTTTAGCCACATTTTGATGTTTGCAAAGGATTCTGGGTAACAGAACCTAGTGAGGGCCTGACAAGTCACCCCATATTGGATTCCCCTTGGTCTCTAGTTTTCAAAAATAAACAGGTTTGGTAGGTTTCCCCAGGTGGCGGCTGAGCTAGAGGCCAAAATCCACAGGTAGGCACTTTGCAAAAAACACCTCTGTTTTCTTTGAGAAAATGTGATGTGTCCACTTTGTGTTTTGGGGCATTTCCTGTCGCGGGCAATAGGCCTACCCACACAAGTGAGGTATCATTTTTATCAGGAGACTTGGGGGAACGCTGGGTGGAAGGAAATTTGTGGCTCCTCTCAGATTCCAGAACTTTCTGTCACCGAAATGTGAGGAAAAAGTGTTTTTTTTAGCCACATTTTGAGGTTTGCAAAGGATTCTGGGTAACAGAACCTGGTGACAGCTCAACAAGTCACCCCATCTTGGATTCCCCTAGGTCTCTAGTTTTCAAAAATGCACAGGTTTGGTAGGTTTCCCTAGGTGGCGGCGGAGCTAGAGGCCAAAATCCACAGGTAGGCACTTTGCAAAAAATACCTTTGTTTTCTTTGAGAAAATGTGATGTGTCCACTTTGTGGTTTGGGGCATTTCCTGTTGCGGGCACTAGGCCTACCCACACAAGTGAGGTACCATTTTTATTGGGAGACTTGGGGGAATGCTGGGTGAAAGGATATTTGTGGCTTCTCTCAGATTCAGAACTTTCTGTCACCGAAATGTGAGGAAAAAGTATTTTTTTAGCCACATTTTGATGTTTGCAAAGGATTCTGGGTAACAGAAGCTAGTGAGGGCCTGGCAAGTCACCCCATATTGGATTCCCCTAGGTCTCTAGTTTTTAAAAATACACAGCTTTGGTAGGTTTCCCTAGGTGGCGGCTGAGCTAGAGGCCAAAATCCACATGTAGGCACATTGCAAAAAACACCTCTGTTTATTTTGAGAAAATGTGATGTGTCCATTTTGTGTTTTGGGGCATTTCCTGTAGCGGGCACTAGGCCTACACACACAAGTGAGGTACCATTTTTATTGGGAGGCTTGGGGGAAGACTGGGTGGAAGGAAATTTGTGGCTCCTCTCAGATTACAGAACTTTCTGTCACCGAAATGTGAGGAAAAAGTATTTTTAGCCACATTTTGAGGTTTGCAAAGGATTCTGGGTAACAGAACCTGGTGAGAGCCCCACAGTCACCCCGTCCTGGATTCCCCTAGGTCTCTAGTTTTCAAAAAGGCACAGCTTTGGTAGGTTTCCCTAGGTGCCGGCTGAGCTAGAGCCCAAAATCCACAGATAGGCACTTTGCAAAAAACACCTCTGTTTTCTGTAGAAAAATGTGATGTGTCCATGTTGTGTTTTGGAGCATTATCTGTCGCGGGCACTATGCCTACCCACACAAGTGAGGTACCATTTTTATCGGGAGACTTGGGGGAACGCTGGTTGGAAGGAAATTTGTGGCACCTCTCAGATTCCAGAACTCTTTGTCACCGAAATTTGAGGAAAAAATATTGTTTTTAACCACATTTTGAGGTTTGCAAAGGATTCTGGGGAAAAGAACCTGGTGAGAGCCCCACAAGTCACCCCGTCCTGGATTCCCCTAGGTATCTAGTTTTCAAAAATGCACAGGTTTGGTAGGTTTCCCTAGGTGGCGGCTGAGCTAGAGGCCAAAATCCACAGGTTGGCACTTTGCAAAAAACACCTCTCTTTGCTGTGGAAAAACGTGATGAGTCCACGTTGTGTTTTGGGGAATTTCCTGTCAGGGGCACTAAGCCTACCCTCACAAGTGAGGTACCATTTTTATCAGGAGACTTGGGGGAACATAGAATAGCAAAACAAGTGTTATTGCCCCTTGTCTTTCTTTACATTTTCCTTTCCAAATATAAGACAGTGTGTAAAAAAGACGTCTAATTGAGAAATGCCTTGTAATTCACATGCTAGTATGGGCACCCCAAAATTAAGAGATGTGCAAATAACCACTGCTCCTCAACACCTTATCTTGTGCCCATTTTGGAAATACAAAGGTTTTCTTGATACCTATTTTTGACTCTTTATATTTCAGCAAATTAATTGCTGTATACCCGTTGCAGAATGAAAACCCACTGAAGGGGCAGCTCATTTATTGGCTCTGGATGCCTAGGGTTCTTAATGAACCTACAAGCCCTATATATCCTCACAACCAGAAGAGTCCAGCGGACGTAACAGTATATTGCTTTGAACTCTGACATTGCAGGAAAAAGATACAGAGTAAAACGTGGAGAAAAATGTCTGTTTTTCTCACCTCAATTTCAATATTTTTTTATTTCAGTTGTTATTTTCTGCAGGAAACCCTTGTTGGATCTGCACAAATTACCCAATGCTGAATTCAGAATTCTGTCTTCTTTTCAGAAATATTTAGGTTTCTGGGATCCAGTATAGGTTTCACACCGTTTTCTGTCACTGACTGGAAGGAGGCTGAAAGCCCAACAAATTGTAAAACTGGGGTATGTCCCAGTAAAATACCAAAATTGTGTTTAAAAGTTGGGTTTTCTGATTCAAGTCTGCCTGTTCCTGAAAGCTGGGAAGCTGGTTATTTTAGCACCGCAAACTCTTTGTTGATGCCATTTTCAGGGAAAAACCCACAAGCCTTCTTCTGCAACCCTTATTTCCATTTAAAAAAAAATAAAAAAAAATTCACTGTATTTTGGCTAATTTCATGGTCTCCTTCAGGGGAACCCACAAAGTCTGGTTAGCTCTCGAATCCCTAGTATGTTGGAAAAAAAGGATGCAAATTTGGCATGGGTAGCTTATGTGGACACAAAAGTTATGAGGGCCTAAGCAAGAACTATTCCAAATAGGCAAAAAAAGGCCTGGCACAGGAGGGGCAAAAGGCCTGGCAGCGAAGGGGTTAATCCACAAATGCTGGGAAGCCCTCTACCGCCCGCGTGGACCTCTCTCCCCCTCGAGCATCATGGTCTCTGAACAACAAAACCAGGGAGGCAGCGCTGTGGGCCTGGCGATGGCGGCTTTCAAAACCCCATCTGCGAGCTTCAATCCCCTCACCTGCGCTTCAGTGCTTAAATAACCTGAAGCTTGGCTTCTATCCTTTTCTCGCATCTTCTAGCTATGTTATCAGCATGTGTCCCTTGGATGCTCTGCCGTTCCCTAACTATTTTTTTTCCGTCTTTTTCCTGTACTCCCTTTACCAGGATTAAGACAACCTTCGTGTCTCTCTCCTACACATCCTGCTTCTTACACATGCAGCTGCGAATAATTTTATCTATGGAATGTTGGGGAAAAAAACCCTTGAAAACGACATTGTGGCCTTTTCCACGTTGTTTCAGGTTTCAGCAGGCATCACACTCATCTACACTGTTCAAGCTAATTAACCCTTGCGTCACAATGTCTTCCGCACCTTTCCCTATACTGAGAGGTGCTTACCTCTCTCTGTAACCAATCCTCCTCTGAGGGCTATTTAGGATATCACATGTGGGTTTCTCATCAGATAACAAATGCAAGAGCTCACCAGAGTTCCTCTTCACTTCTCTCTTCGACTTCTGACAAGGATTGACCGCTGACTGCTCCAGGACGCCTGCAAAACCGCAACAAAGTAGCAAGAAGACTGCCAGCAACATTGTAGCGCATCATCCTGTCGGCTTTCTCGACTGTTTCTTGGTGGTGCATGCTCTGAGGGCTGTCTGCCTTCACCTTGCACTGGAAGCCAAGAAGAAATCCCCCGTGGGTCAACGGAATCTTCCCCCTGCCAACACAGGCACCAAACTTCTGCTTCACTGATCCTCTGGGTCCCCTCTCATCTTGACGAGCTTGGTCCTTGGAACAGGAACTGGATCCAAGTGTCCCCGATAGTCCAGTGGCCCTTCTGTCCAAATTTTGTGGAGGAAAGTCCTTGCCTCCCCAGGCCAGACAGTAATCCTGAGTACTGTGTGAACTGCAGCTGCTAGGGCTTCTATGCGCTTTTGCAAGACTTCCTTTGTGCACATCACAGCCTAGGTCCCCAGCACTCCATCCTGCACTGCCCAACTCGCTGAGTTGGACTCCGACTTCGTGGGACCCTCTTTTGTTGTGCTGAGACAACCGCCATGCTCAGATCTTCTAAACACCTATTCAGGTGCTTCTGCAGGTGCTGCCTGCTTCTGCATGGGCTCACTGTGTTGCTGAGTGTCCCCCTCTGTCTCCTCCTCCAAGGGGTGACCTCCTGGTCCTTCCTGGGCCCTGGCAACACTCAAAATCCTAAACTGTGACTCTTGCACCTAGCAAGGCATGTTTGCGGTCTTCCTGCGTGGAAATAACTATGCATCCCCCAGCGCGCCATGGGACATCATCTGACCAAAGGAGAAGTTCCTGGCTCCTTTGTTGTTGCAGAATCCTCGGATTCTTCCACCCGGAGGCAGCCCTTTTGCACCTTCATCCGGGGTTTAGTGGGCTCCTGCCCCCCCTGGACACTTGCGTGACTCTTGGACTTGGTCCCATTCCTTTGCAGGTCCTCAGGTCCAGGAATCCGTCTTCAGTGCTTTGCAGTCAGTTGTTTTCTTTGCAGAATCCCCCATCTCGACTTTACTGTCTTTCTGGGGTAGTAGGGTAACTTTACTCCTAGTTTCCAGGGTCTTGGGGTCGGGTACCTTGGACACCCTTAGTGTTTTCTTACACTCCCAGCGCCCCTCTACACACTACACTAGGCCGGTGGTCCCTAAGTGGTTCGCATTCCACTTTCTTAGTATATGGTTTGTGTTGCCCCTAGGCCAATTGCATCCTATTGTATTCTACAATGTTTGCACTACTTTTCTAACTGTTTATTTACCTGATTTTGGTTTGTGTGTATACTTTGTGTATTTTACTTACCTAAGGGAGTATATCCTCTGAGATATTTTTGGCACATTGTCACTAAAATAAAGTACCTTTATTTTTGGTAACTCTGAGTATTGTGTTTCTTATGATTTAGGGCTGAGTGATATAAGTGGTATGGTATGAGCTTTGCACGTCTCCTAGTTCATCCTAAGCTGCTCTGCTATAGCTACCTCTATCAGACTAAGCTGCTAGAACACTACCAATCTACTAATAAGGGATACCTGGACCTGGCACAAGGTGTAAGTACCATTAGGTACCCACTATAAGCCAGGCCAGCCTCCTACAGCAGCTACCACTCAAACAGTATATGATGTTAGCCTATGAAAGGAACAGGCCTCACAGCAGTGTAAAAATGATTTCAGGAGGAGTTTTACACTACCAGAACATGTAGACTACACATGTACATGTCCTGCCTTTACCTGCACAGCACCCTCCTCTATGGGTTACCTAGGGCCTACCTTAGGGGTGACTTATATGTAGAAAAAGGGGATTTTTAAGCTTGACAAGTACTTTTAAATGCAACGTCGAATTGGCACTGAAACTGCAAACACAGGCCTTGCAATGGCAGGCCTGAGACATGGTTAAGGAGCTACTTAAGTGTGTGGCACAATCAGTGCTGCAGGCCCACTAGTAGCATTTAATCTACAGGCCCTGGGCATATATAGTGCACTTTGCTAGGGACTTGTAAGTAAAATAAATACTCCAATTGGGTATGATCCAATGTTATCATGTTTAAAGGGAGAGAGCATATGAACTTTAGCACTGGTTAGCAGTGGTAAAGAGCGCAGAGTCTTAAAACAAGCAAAAACAGTATTCAAAAAGTGACGGAGGGAGGCAGGCAAAAAGTTAGGGGTGACCACCCTAAGGCTGTCAGGTCTAACAGACATGTTCTGCTGCATTTGAGTTATATGCTTATTCTCATATATGTGTATAACCATATGATATTTGGGAAGTGCCTTAATAAATTCATTATTTAGACTAAGAGTGCTGAATTCTTTTGGCCTTGTGTCCTCTTAGTTTAAATGAAAGCAATACAGGAAGTTCTTGCATTGGCTGGATACTTTTGCTGCCTTCACCCAATCAAGATTACATCGTTTGGCAGGAGGTCAGATGCCTTTATGGCGATGGCCTGATGAAAGGATTTGCTGTTGAGAAGAAATTATGAGAGAGAGAAACTGACTTCTTCAGTCCACTGAAGTTGCACTTTAGGCAGATTGGCTTTGGTGGTTGGTCCTAATACTCCAGGGATCTGGATTTTCTAAAATGAGGTAAATCCCAACATTGTTACCAGTTGCTTAGTTAGAAACAGGCAAGGGTTTCAGAACTTTGGGAACAACACTTGGGGGTCAAACCTTACTCTTGCAGAGGGCCCAAGGAAGTTAGGTACAGTTGCTATTGGTCAGCTGGAAATTTCAGGAAAAAGGCTTCTAGCAGCTTGTTGTGTCACGGTAGCCACACAAAAGGCCAGTCAACTGACTCTTGGAGTCCACTTCTTTGTTATATGTAAAAGAAGGAGCAGATCTCTGTAAAGCTCACAAACAACAGGTGCAATTATTTGTATGTTCTTACACATGCCCACAGAGTGTTTCGAAGAGAGTTACTTGGATGTCATATTTTTGGTTGGCATTGGCAGTGGGAATCAGAAGAAGTCTGCCTCATGCCTGGCCAATGTTGTAAAAACTCCTGGTGGTATTCTTACCCACTTTTACAGTCCTAATGCAAACAATAGTGCCCATCATTTTCAAAATTCAAGATTGAGGGGGTCATTACAACGGTGTTAAAGGTGCGGTAATACCGCAAACAGGCCGGTGGACAAAAAAAGGGAATTTATGACCCTGGCGGAAATCGCCAATAAAGACAGCCACTTTAACACACTGCCCGCCACGGCGGTACAGACAAGCAGCGCGGCGGTTACCGCCAACAGACAGGCGGGAGACAATGTACCGCCCACACTATTACAACCCGCCAATCTGCCACCTTTTCCGGGGCGGATGCACTGCAGATAAAAACACGGCGGAAACAGCTTTTGCAATGGGAAAACGCTCACCTGAACACATCCCACGAGGAGCGAGGACACCATGGAGCCCGAACTCCAAATACTCCCTGCGCTTGTTTTTCTGCTCCCTTAAGACCAACAGCTACGTAGGCGCAGAAGATACCGGTGAGTACTGCACCTACGACACGGGGGAGGGGGAAGGCAAAAGTTAGGGGGACACCCACCAAACAACCCCACCCCCACACTCGCATTATACAACATACACACCAATGCATTATCAAAAATCACAGTAACAACCCACAATCCCCCCGGAAGAATGAAAACACAAAGCCAAATTCGGGCAAACATTGTAATGTGCCAATATACATGTCATAAAAAAATATACAGATATATATTATCTCAAAATCACTCTTATTTACACATACAATCCGAGAAGTAGTGCAGATATGTACACAACAATGTCCGTGCACCAACAGTCCAAAAAAGCATGGGCGAGGCCCACAATAGATACCTGACCAAAATCGGAGAGAACACTGCTGGTGCATCAGATGGAAATAAAACAGGCACCTCAGGGGGAAGGGAAGGGGGGGCACCTCAGCCAGATGAATGCGAAGCCAGATCCACGACGGGGCTCCATGCCCATTGATGTATCCTGGGGAGTGCAAAGCCACAGTCTCTCAAGTCTCTACAGTGGGTGGCTTGCCCACTATTACATCCTGGAGAGTGCAAAGCCACAGTCTCTCAAGTCTCTACAGTGGGTGGCTTGCCCACTGTTCAATCCTGGGTAGTACAAAGCCACAGTCTCTCAAGTCTCCCAAGTGGGTGACTTGCCCACAGTACCATCCTGGGGAGTGCAAAGCCACAGTCTCTCAAGTACATGCAGGTCTCCACTGGTTCTGGAGGGGGACCGGTGCCCAGACTGGATGAGTCTCCACGTGAAATTACCTGTCCTGTCACTGTCCCAGCTACACATGGGATAAGGATGCCTGATGTGGCGGCATTTTCATTCCTACACGGTGCATGCCCTGTTCAGCGGTGCTTTGCCATGGCGGTCTATGCCCTGTTCAGCGGTGCTTTGCCATGGCGGTCTTTGCCCTGTTCAGCGGTGCTTTGCCATGGCGGTCTTTGCCCTGTTCAGCGGTGCTTCGACATGGCGGTTCTGGACAGTTCAGCGGTGCTTTGCCATGGCGGTCTTTGCCCTGTTCAGCGGTGCTTTGCCATGGCGTTCTTTGCCCTGTTCAGCGGTGCTTTGCCATGGCGGTCTTTGCCCTGTTCAGCGGTGCTTTGACATGGCGGTCTGGACAGTTCAGCGGTGCTTTGACATGGCGGTTCTGGACAGTTCAGCGGTGCTTCGCCATGGCGGTCTTTGCCCTGTTCAGCAGTGCTTTGCCATGGCAGTCTTTGCCCTGTTCAGCAGTGCTTTGACATGGCGGTTCTGGACAGTTCAGCAGTGCTTTGACATGGCGGTTCTGGACAGTTCAGCGGTGCTTTGACATGGCGGTTCAGGACTGTTTAGCGGTGCTTTGCCATGGCGGTTCTGATACGGACATTGGTGTGTGGCATGACGATCTCTACACTGGGCATTGGTGGGTGGCATGACGATCTCCACACTGGACATTGGTGTGTGGCATGACGATCTCCACACTGGACATTGGTGTGTGGCATGACGATCTCTACACTGGGCATTGGTGTGTGGCATGACGATCTCTACACTGGGCATTGGTGGGTGGCATGATGATCTCCACACTGGACATTGGTTTGTGGCATGACAATCTCCACAATGGACATTGGTGTGTGGCATGACAATCTCTACACTGGGCACTGGTGGGTGGCATGACGATTTCCACACTGGACACTGGTGTGTGGCATGACGATCTCCACACTGGACATTGGTGGGTGGCATGACGATCTCTACACTGGGCATTGGTGTGTGGCATGACGTTCCATCATTGCCCATCGGGGCTGTGGCATCCTGGCCCCTCCTAGGCTGTGACTCCGGCGGTGGTTTCCGGACCAGTGACGATACTTGTGCCCTCCTGGGCTGTGACTCTGGCGGTGGTCTCCTGACCAGTGACAATACTTGTGCCCTCCTGGGCTGTGACTCCGGCGGTGGTCTCCTGACCAGTGACGCTACTTGGGCCCTCCTGGGCTGTGACTCCGGTGGTGGTCTCTGGACCAGTGACAATACTTGTGCCCTCCTGGGCTGTGACTCCGGCGGTGGTCTCCTGACCAGTGACGATACTTGGGCCCTCCTGGGCTGTGACTCCGGCGGTGGTCTCCTGACCAGTGACGATACTTGGGCCCTCCTGGGCTGTGACTCCGGCGGTGGTCTCTGGGCCAGTGACGATACTTGGGCCCTCCTGGGCTGTGACTCCGACGGTGGTCTCCTGACCAGTGACGATACTTGGGCCCTCCTGGGCTGTGACTCCGGCGGTGGTCTCTGGACCAGTGACGATACTTGTGCCCTCCTGGGCTGTGACTCCGGCGGTGGTCTCTGGACCAGTGATGATACTTGTGCCCTCCTGGGCTGTGACTCCGGCTGTGGTTTCTGGACCAGTGACGATACTTGTGCCCTCCTGGGCTGTGACTCTGGCGCCAGTGACGATACTTGGGCCCTCCTGGGCTGTGACTCCGGCGGTGGTCTCCTGACCAGTGACGACGGTGCTGGTGGTTGTGTCTGGACTGCCGGACATGATGGCGCACTTCTCCGCCGTGACACTCACAACAGGCTGGGCAGACTTCCTCTGGATCTTCCCCACCTTTGTTGGAGTTACAGATGACTCACCAATCCCCTTCGATCCCATGTCACTTGTTGTCCCACCAGGGGTCTTAAGACGGTTCCCGTCGTCCACTCTCCATTTTAAGAGCCTTTACAGGGGGTGGGCTGCCAGTGCCTTGGCTCCGGGTCCTACTGCCTGCCCTGGTGGACGGTGCACTCCAAAAACCTGGAACACGCACCACTGGTACTGGAGGCTTTTTGGCTGAGGAGCTACGACAGGACTGATGAATTGGATGGGGGGGGGCAAAAAGGTCAATTTGACAGAGGGACAGTTTCTGACGAACACTGGGATGGGTAGCTGGAGGGGGTCTGGGAGTGGAGGAAGAGGAGGTGGTTGTAGGAGGTGTCACTTTAGCTGTTTTGGGTGCAAGTGCAGGTACTGGAGGCTGTTGTGAGGTGGATGGATGTTGGGTGAGTGATTGCCGGCGTTTGTGTAGTTTGGGAGGGGGCGTCACAGACACACTGGGAGAGGACACAGGGGACATGTAGGTGGCAGTGGAGGTAGTGAGTGCAGGTGAGCGGCTTGTGGTGCTGGGTGTCCTGGTGCGAATCCTAGTGCCTGTAGATGTGGTGCATGCAGGTGTGTGTGTAGACGAGACTGGGAGGGAAGAGGGAGAAGAGGAGGAGGGGGACACAGTGGAGACAGTGGATGTTGCTGTGTCTGTATGTGGGTGAGGCTTGCGTGAATGCCTGTGGTGTGTGTGGTGCCTATGTTTGCCTGAGCTACTTGTGTGTGTTGACTTGTGTGCATGCTGGTCTGTAGGTGTCCTTGGGATGGGCTGGGGTACAGGAGATTGGGTCTGGGTGGAGGAAGTTGGAGGGGGGAGGCTAGACACAGGGACAATGGCTGCCATCAGTGCTGAGGCCAGAGATGGCAGGGTTCGCTGGAGGACAGCCTGACCAGAATGAACGCCCTCCAGGAATGCATTACCGTGTTGCAACTCCCTTTCTGCACCCTGGATGGCATTCAAAATGGTAGACTGCCCAACACTGAGTGACCTTGCCTACCTAACTCGCCCTGGCTTAGGTACACCCACAGGCCTCCTCCCCCACTCAGACCCCTCTAATGCGCGCAAAGTCCGCAGAATGAGGTTGTACTCACCCCCTTGTGTCTGCTGTGATGTCCTCAAGCGCCCATCCAACTCTGGGTAGGCCACCGCCGGGATCCGGAACATCAGGGGGGTCATGGTGCAACGGGCACCCCTCCCACATTGGGAGGCCATCCCCAGCTGAGCCTCCGCCGTCTTCTTGCTGCTGCAGCGAATGTCCTCCCATCTCTTACGGCAGTGGGTGCCCCGTCTCTGGTGGGCCCTCAGGGTCCGGACTTCCTTGGCGATGGCACGCCAAATGTCCCTCTTCTGGTGGGCGCTGACCTACATGACATGCACAAGGAAAGAGGAACAGTCATTACCAACTGCACCGTCAATGTGAGTGGCCCCCTCCCTACTCTGGCCATGTGGCCCATTCATTCCCATGCATTAATGTTCTATGAACTCTGCCCCCTTCCCTCTTCCACCCAGCCCTCTCCACCCAGGCCTAGCCCATACAACGTGCTCCCTGTGTACTAACCTGTTGGTCTGGAGGACCGTAGAGTAGCGTGTACTGGGGGAGGACCCCATCCACAAGTTTCTCCAACTCCTGTGCAGTGAAGGCAGGGGCCCTTTCCCCAGATGCAGCAGCCATTGTCGCTTCCAGACCGAGGTCACAGCAGCACTAGCAGTGTAGGTTCTCTCCTGTCGAAGGTCAGGTATCTAGTGATTGAAGAGATAGAAAATGGCGGTGACGTCCGCGGTGGTGACGTCCGCGGCGGTGCGCATCATCACCACCAGCGCACCTGTTCATTGGCTCCTGGGACCTATAGGGTCCAATCTTAACCAATGCAGCATTGCGCCGGGTCTACGACCGCCTACCGGGATGGTGTGCAACGCCAGCGCAGTTACCCCACAATCCCATTGTCCCAGTTTAGAGGTCAGGCAGCCGCCATTTCAGGGGCCCACATGGCTTCATTTACTACTGCGTCACGTATAGCTAGGCCTATACTCAACACACATACAGGAAGGGGTTTTGTCTGGTGTAGTCATGTGTGTAACTGTGGGTTCATACCTCGAGGAATAGTGACTGGTTCTTCGCTGTTGTCCTTCTTAGGACATATGAGAAGATGGCGGACTCCTCCGGTGTACCAACCGCTGGTGGACCTGTTGACAATGGAAGAAAGACATATCATCGTCACCTACAGGTTTGACCGTGCCACAATCCAGGAACTATGTACCCAGTTGGAGCCAGACCTGATGTCACCAATCCGCCATCCGACTTGAATCCCCCCTGACGTGCAGGTGCTGTCAGTGCTCCATTTCCTTGCAAGTGGGTCTTTTCAGACAATAGTGGCCATGGCATCAGGGATGTCCCAGCCTATGTTTTCCAACGTGTTCTCCAGAGTGTTGTCTGCCCTGCTGAAACACGTAAGGAGATACATCATATTCCCTGAGGTGGAGGATTTGGCTACAGTGAAAGGTGACTTCTATGCCCTTGGACATATCTCGAACGTCATAGGTGCTATTGATGGGACCCATGTAGCTCTCGTCCCCCCCTACAGGAGTGAACAGGTGTACAGGAACCGGAAGAATTATCATTCGATGAATGTCCAGATGGTCTGTTTGGCAGACCAGTACATCTCGCAGGTAAATGCTATGTTCCCTGGCTCAGTGCATGACGCCTACATCCTGCGGAATAGCAGCATCCCTGATATGATGGGTCAACTCCAGAGGCACCGTGTATGGCTACTGGGGGACTCTGGTTACCCCAACCTTTCCTGGCTATTGACCCCAGTGAGGAATCCCAGGACCAGGGCAGAGGAACGGTACAATGATGCCCATGGGCGGACTAGGAGGGTTATCGAACGCACCTTCGGCCTTCTTAAGGCCAGGTTCAGGTGCCTCCATATGACAGGTGGATCCCTATTCTACTCACCGAAGAAGGTGTGCGACATCATCATTGCCTGCTCCATGCTCCATAATTTAGCATTGCGACGCCAGGTGCCTTTTCTGCAGGAAGATGATCCAGATGACGGTGTTGTGGAAGCTGTGGAGCCTGTGGAGCGAGTGGACAGTGATGAGGATGAAGCTGAGGATGAAGAAAACGACAACAGGGAGTCAGTCATACAGCAATATTTCCAGTGACACACAGGTGAGAACATTTTCTGGTTTAACATTACATTAACTTTCACACGTCTACCTCTATCCTGTACCTACATTTCACTCACTATTTGTTAATTGAGTTGTACCCTTCCATTTTAGTTTTACAGGTGTGGTTACCTACGTGTCAACTGCTTGCATCCTTGAAGGGCTTGTGATGTGTGACATTGGTATGTTAGCCTTACAATGGGTAACCCATTATGACACTGTAATTGATAATACAAAGTTCCAAATCATAGACTGACTCCAGATTTTTTTGGCTTTCAAGGGTGTTTATTTAAGTGATAAAAAAATCAAGGAAGGTTGTAAAATGGGGATGGGTGATGGTGGAGGAATGTCCATGGCAGAGTCCAGTCTATTAGTCTCACAGGTGCACTGCCCATCTGGGCATTGGAAGTGGAGCTGGGGCAGTTCCAATCTGGACAGGGTGACAAAGTGGGACAGTGGGGGGACAATCAGGTTGGTCCTATTTCCTGGCGGTGGTCTTGCCATCTTGCTCTGTCCTGTTCCTGGATCTCAGGTCCCGCTTGCGTGGTGGTTGTCCGTCTGCAGGGGATGGGGTGCTGGTGTGTTGGTCCTGTGGCGGGGCGTCCTGTCCACTAGCGCCGGCGGAGGTGGTGGGCAGTTCGTCGTCCTGGCTAGTGTCAGAAGCCCCTTGGAGTGCCACGGTGTCCCTCAAGGTCTTTTGAATGTCCGTCAGCACCCCTACGATGGTGCCCAGGGCGGAGCTGATGGTCCTGAGCTCCTCCCTGAACTCCAAATACAGTTTGTCCTGCAGACGCAGGGTCTCCTGCAACTTGTCCACGACCGTGGCCATCGTCTCCTGGGAGTGGTGGTATGCTCCCATGATGGACGAGAGGGCCTCATGGAGAGTTGGTTCCCTTGGCCTGTCCTCCCTCTGTCACACAGCAGCCCTCCCAGTTCCCCTATGTTCCTGTGCCTCCGTCCCCTGGACCGTGTGCCCACTACCACTGCCCCCAGGACCCTGTTGTTGTTGGGGTGGTGGGTTAGCCTGGGTGCTCTGTAGTGGTGGACACACCGCTGATTGACCTGTCCTGGGTAGGGAGGTTTGGGCCCGCTGGGTGGGTGCTGTGCTGGTGTTACCAGAGGGTGGCAGCTCGGTGTTGGGCTGTGGCTGGGCAAGGGGAACCGACTGTCCTGAGGCCCACGATGGTCCGGGCTGGTCATCAGGATCCAGTAGGGCAGAGCTGCTGTCGTCACTGTGGGCCTCTTCTGGGGGTGGATTGGTGTTGTCTGGACCCTCTGGTGTAGTGACGTTCCTTCGGGTTCCTGCAGGGGTATAAGAACATGATTATTGCATGTGTGTGTGTGTCATGGTGTGCAATGGGTGGGTGTTTGTGTACCCCAGTGCTAGCATTCCTATGTGGGGGCTTGTGTGGTGATGGTTGGGGGGGGTGTTCTGGGTATGTGCAGTGGGCATGCTTTAGTGAGGGTTGCCCATGCTTAGTTGTGTCATGCAGGGCTTGGTGTTGGGATGGGTGGTTGGTGTCATGGGAACATTACTGAGGATTTGGGGTGATAGGGGAGGGTGTGAGGGTGGGGGTGTGTGATGGCTTGCAGGTAGGGTGGGGGATGTGATAGTTAAGATTTGACTTACTAGTGTCCGTTCCTCCACCGACTCCTCTGAGGCCCTCAGGATGCAAGATGGTCAGGACTTGCTCCTCCCATGTTGTTAGTTGTTGGGGAGGAGGTGGGGGTCCGCCGCCAGTCCGCTGCACTGCGATGTTGTGCCTGGAGACCGTGGAACGCACCTTCCCCCGTAGGTCGTTCCACCTCTTCCTGATGTCCTCCCTATTTCTTGGGTGCTGTCCCACTGCGTTGACCTTGTCCACTATTCTTCGCCATAGCTCCATCTTCCTGGCTATTGATGTGTGCCAAATAGCTGTGGCTCTACCCGTACGATTTCCTCCACCATGACCCTGAGCTCCTCCTCGGAGAAGCGGGGTGTCTTTGACGTGACATGGGGTGGTGTGTGTGAGGTGTGGGGTGGTGTATGTGGTGATGAGTGTGGTGAGTGTAGTGGTATGTGGTGTTTAGTGCGTGGATGTAGTGTGGGTGATGGTGTTGTGTGCCTCTGTGTGATGGGGTTGTCAATAGCTGTGCTGTCTCTCTGGCCTTCTCTCAGAAATTCAGGTTGTAGGGGTTTGTGGGTGATGTGGGTGTGTGTTTTATATTGTGTTGGGTGTGTGGGAGTGTTGTTTGTATTTGTACCAGGTGTATGTATTTCGAAATGTCCAATGTGGCGGTGTTTTGTAGATGTGTGTGTATTTTGAGCGCGGCGGTGTGTACCGCCAATGGAATACCGCGGTTGAAAGACCGCCACGTGGATTCGTGGGTCGTAATAGCATGGGCGTGTTTCTGTTGGCGTGGAGATGGAGGATGTTTTTCCACCAGTTTATCGCTGACCTTTGGTGTGGCGGTATTGTCTGGGTGTCTGAATTTCGGCGGATTCCGTGATGTGTGTCATAATAGCTGTGGCGGTCTACCGCAGCCGCGACGGTGTATTGGCGGTCTTCTGCACCGCGGTAAGCGCCTTATACCGCCAATGTTGTAATGACCCCCTAAGAAACTGTTCCTCCCTTGTGCTTAGGCTATGTGCCCACCCACAGGTGTGACCAGGGAAATGAGCAGTCTCCTCTTGTGTCACTCAAAACCGGTTATGGTGATACTCCTCTCCTACTTGGTTTGAGACCAGTCTGGCTTTTGGAGCAAAGAGTTACCTTCTCAATGTCTTACCTCACATTTACTTGTGAAAAGGAAGCCCTCTTCACAAGTTATTAAAGTTCCTGGCATCGCACAATTAAAGTAGACTCACATGGAAGAAAACATTTGTGTATAGTGTGAGTTTTACAGGGAGTTTCATGATTACAACTCCCAGCAGGCACTGTTCCACAACTCCAAAAACCAGACCAGTGTTACCTTCACAAAATACCCAGGTTTGTCAACTCACAAATGAAGTATACCCTCCTGGGAGAACCTGGGTGGACAACATTTGCCAAGTGTAGTACATGGACTGACATGGCTACAACTCCCAGCAGGCACTCTTACTGTCACTCAAACCACCAGCATAGTGTCACCATCTCCAAATCCCCTTGTTTGCTACTTCCCAATTGTAGTGTACTCGTCTTTGAATGATAACTTATGAATAGTGTGTGTAGTAGAGGGACTGACACGACTGCCAAGGCCAGGAGGTACAGTTATTATCACTCCACTCATCCAGCCTTGTGTCCACTTCACTAACTACCCTTGTTTGCTAACACCCAATCATAGTATACTCACTAATGGTGACATTTGTATAGAGAATGTACTAGAGAGAGTGACATAACTGCAACTCCCAGCAGGCCCAGTTTCTGTAACTCCAACCACCAAAACAGTGTTCTCTTCTCCAAAAATCCCTGTGTCTCAACTCTCTATTGACGTGTAGTCACCTGGGCGCAAACCATTTATATAGTGTGTGTAGCACAGGGAGTTACATTACTTAAACTCACAGGAGGCCCTCTTACTGTCACTTCAACCACCAGCCCAGGGTTCTCTTCTCTAATAAACATAATTTGAAACTCTTACATGAAGTGTATTCACTTGGGAGGATGACATTTCTCAGGGGTATGAAGCAGAGGGAGTGACATGACTGCTACGGGTAGGACTCCCTGTCTCTCCAACTCCAAACACAAGCCCACTGTTAACTTGTCCAAATACCCTTGTTTGTTAACTCACAGTGAAAGTGTACCTACCTGGGAGGATAACATTTCTATACTGTGTGTAGCACAGGGAGTAACATGACTGAAACACTCATGAGGGTCTATTCCTATAACTCCAATCACTAGCCGAGTGAGCACTTGTCCAAGTATCTGTTATTGAACTCTCAAATGAAGTTTACTCCCCTGGCAGGTTACCAGTTGTCTAATGTTAGGAAGTAGAGGAAGGAACATGACTGCAAAGCCCAAAGGGCCCTGTTTTGATAATGCCAAATACCAGCCCAGTGTCCACTTGCCACAATGCATGTTAGTGAACTCTCAAATTAAGTTTACTCACCTGATAGGTTACCAATTGTCAAGTTTTGGGAAATAGTGAAAGTGACCTGACTGCAACTCCCAGCAGCATAACAGTGGTCATGTGTCCAAATACCCTTGCTTGCTAACCCTCAATTGAAGTTTACTTACACAGGAGGGACCCAGATACAGGAAATGCTCAACTCAGAGATGTGTCTAGCCACCTATCTCCACCTTGAACTGCTAAGCCAAGCTGAAACTATTGAAGACAGGGAGGATATCTCCCACAGTGTGCAATATAAATTATCCCCAAGACCTCAAGATGTCCTAGAACTGCCTGCATAACAATCTACTAGGCCTAAAAATTGTGAAAACTACACCCTGCCCAGCCACTGTTTTGCGTGCACTGGTGGCAATATATAATTTTCAGCCCATCCTTCCAAGTGCTAATGACCTGCACCATTCAGCAGCTGACTGATTTAATGGAATTGGCATGCTTCACAAATGTCAGGTCAATACAACAAATAGCATGGGTACCTGTCACAATAGGATAACCTGCAAATTAACTATGTACAAGGGCATTGCAAAATGTTATTGTAAACTTTTAGGTGTAGATGTCACAATCCAAACAGTAACATTGTACCTTTCACATCAACAGGTCGAACTGCCACTCATCACACAGAGCCCACAGAAGAGACTGCTACTAATCCCATGGCTGAACCCCTTGGTGAAGAAGACTGTCATGGATTTCTGGGCATGGAGGATGGTTCAGGCCCATCTGCGCAACCTGGTCAGACCCTAATTGTGAGTCTCAATGTGGCCACATCAATACCTCCCAGCCGGTTGCTTCTACATCACAGGCAGCCATTTGCCCTCCAACCTCTGTCGCTAGGACAATGGCAACCATCTTGTGCCACTCAGTCCAGGATCATGAGTCCGAGCACCACACCTTAGACAATGATGGTCCTGGAACCAGTGGGAGGGGGCACCCTGTAGCATGGGCACAGGCCTGTGGGAGTAGGGTGTGTGGGAAGGATGTTGTGGGCCAGTTAGGTGAGGCCACTGAGGATGCTCCTGGGGTGGTCATGTCTTGGGGGTCTATCAGGAGTCCCAAGGCGTGTTGGGCCTGGTACTTGCAGAACCCCGGAAGATCAAGCAGCTGCAGAGGGACAATCCGTATGGATATTTGTGAACAGTGTGAGGCCCACAATACCAACATGACTTCCCTACAGGGGTGCTGAGGGACATTAACACCACACTGATCATGGATCGTCAACAACAATCTACCCTTTCATTTGGCACAGCAACACTTGGCCCTTCATCTGTGCCAGCCACTGGAAAGAAGATCCTGCCAGGGAAGAACCCACCACAGACAACCCTGCCTCTGTAGCAGCAGATCACCCCCCACACACAAGCGAGAATGTCCAGCAAAGCGTCCAGGAGGCACGGATGGCAAGGCACCCACCATTGCCAGCAAATTATGTCTTCCTAAAGAACCTCCTTTGTGTGCCACATATTCACTCTATTGACTGTTCTTCACCCATTGCAATTTCCTATGCAAGGAATACACTGGACTTTAGATTCACCATTGTGTGGCATCTACTCCAGTAGTTTTATCCAGCATGACTGAACCCTTCACTGTTCTTTTCAACCATGCCCAAATTCAATTCTAAAGCACAATTTTTCAGTGAATCCATTCATCACAAAGTTATTGTCTGCTTGCTTTTGTTCCACATTTTGCTCTTGTAGGACCATGTAAAGCAAATGAGGAAGACACAAGATACCAAAGCAAGGAGGGATATGTAACAGGTACAGTGCTCTGCTAACGATTACTGACAACACACATAAACACATTGACACAAGTATCTGGTCACAACAAAATTTTTATTTCACTATGCAGCACATAGGCTGTCCTTATGTCTGGACTGTCTGAACTAAGAATGGCTGACTCATATTGTGTCAAGGTCGATATACCAAGTAGAGCCCCCCAGACCACACACGGAAGGGCCTTGTGAAATATTGTCCTATTCAATAGGCGAACAGAAAAGTGAATGGTGTCACCAGCTTGAGCCTTATCACATACCAAACCAAAGTAATCCAACATCACATAAAGCAAAATGCAGGCAGAGGGCAGTACAGCAGTCCCTTATCACAGGTCCATCACAATCCAATGACCTTGCATCTGGTGGTATGACACAAACATATGTCAGTGTTATGGCACATATACTGTGGACTGCAAATATGAAACACATCTACATGTATATACAGGTCATGCAGGAAGAGTGTTTAGTCTATGTGAAGAGTGAATGCCATGCTTGTATCTGATAAGAACATATTTCATGGACACAGGATCACACACATCATGTAATCGGCCAATCACAGCACAATAAACAAGCACAATGTGCACATCTGACCTTCCTTCCAAATGCTGTTCAAGCTGCCTTGGTACAGGTCTCTTGCACCTCAAATCTGTGACCTACATTACCTGGAACAATCCAGGTCCACTTCCTATGTCGTAGCACCATCGGATACCTGCCAATGTCACAACTCAGAAATACCCACATGAGGATGTCATGGTGAAGGTATCTGGACAAAGACAAAACAAAGAGTATAGGCTTAGAAAATTTGAATTACACAATTCATATGGCATGCATCTTAGAAATTACACTGCAACGAGACTGTCACAAAGTATAGCTACATCAAGGTGAGGATATGTCAAAGAATAACCCTTTAAGCGCCATTTGGTTGAGTATTGCAAAGCATTAGCTCCCCAGTTTTTACCAAAACCCTCTATTCCTCACTTTCTGACAACTCCAGTTCTTCATACAGTCACAGTAACTTGGTAATGTGACATACTTACACTCAAGAAAAGTAGCTATTGATGAGATCTTCCTGTAAGTCAACTCTTTCCTCTTCACCACTGTCATCCTCATTTGGCACTTCAGGAATCTGACCCATTGGGACTGCAGGTGCCCCTCCTCTTCGAAGTGTGGGATATTCCTCCACATGGCAACGTTGTGGAGCATGCAGCATGCCACAGTGATCTGACATACATTTCTGAGTGAGTAGAGGAGGGCTCCACCAGTGCGGTCCAGACACCTAAATCTGGCCTTAAGGAGCACAAAAGCCCGCTCCACTACCCGCCTTGCTCTTCAATGGGCCTCATTGGAGAGGACTTCTCCTGGCATAGTTGAATTCCTCAGTGGTGTCAACAACCAAGGACAGTTTAGATAGGCTGAATTTTCTTTTAAGGAATGGGACAAATGTGCAACAATGAGTCCCTCTTCTCAGCATTATGGCACCAGACATTGCAAACATACAAACAGGACAGATGTGACTTACCACCCAACAAGGCCCTCTCTGGGTACATTTGTGGCATCTGCTGGTGGATAATGCTGTTCTGCATAATGAATGAAACATGGACTGAACCCAGAATAACTGGCACAGGCTTGTGAAATGTTTAGGTCCATCAAACATACAACTTGCACATTGATAAAATGGAAGAGCTTTCTGTTGATGTATATTTGTTTTTTGGCATGTGGTGGGACCAAGCCACCATGTGTGCCATCAATAGCCCCCACCACATGTGGGAGGCATGCAAAACCATAAAAGGTAGCCTTCACATGAGGTAAATCCTCATGTCGGGGAAACTGGATATTGCTGTCCAGGTGTTTCAACAGTGCTGATGGGACATCATTCAAAACCAGATAGAACATAGTTTGGGAAATGCCAGCTGATAGGGCCACTGTATGGTGGAAGGGCCATGTGGCTAGGAAGTGCAATACTGAAGTGACTTGTACAATGGGTGGTATGCTGGTTGGATTACTAATAGTTGGCATCAGATCTGGCACAAACTGATGACTTAATCCCACTATTGTTTGCTGATTCAGATGATTTAGGAGTTTGATGTGTCATTCTTCCATGGTCTGAAGGTGTGGCAGTTGACAGTGGACAGGTAGTTGACACATCCTCCCTCTTCCTGGGTACCTATACATGACAAGAAGTGAGATCTGAAATTAGTCATTGTGTCCCCAGCTATCTACATGATGCATGTCAATGCTAACATGTGACAAGTCATTTTAGAAAGAATAGACATGGCAAACACAACACATCACAGCTGCTAATAACACAAGGGTCACATGTGACCCCCATGGTGTGCCACATATGTATCCACATCATGTATCTGGATCAAACTCAAATATGTGCATCACAAATGTGCCTCGAAATGTGACTGGCTATCCCAAGCACAAAAATGACCTTTAACGGGGGTGGACTGTGCCCCACTATAAACTGCCATATACGCCCTGCAACATACCACAATGGTGTTTGAGTACTAGGAACTATATGACAAGACAGGATAAGCATGTTTGGGAGCTCAATACAACATTTTTGGAGGTGTGACGCAGTTTGTGAAGCCCAATACCACATTCCAGGCCTCTAAAATGGCAGCTGCCTGACCTACTCCACTGGACATTAGGAACTGGCTGCAACCACTGACGGAAGTCGTCATGGTTGTAGGCAGCTCAATCACAGCTAACACAGCCATGGGCTAACACTGAGGCCAATGGCTGTGTCCACCAGCAGTGACAACTGCGTATATGGCGTACGTGACCGCGATATTCTGCAGATGCATTCACTTGACTCCTGACACTGCTGCCAGCAAGACCTCCCCTACCGAGTTGCTGTGTACCACCTCTGGGAGCAATCATGCCACATCCAGCAGGCGATAGGGCCCCTGCCTTCTCTCCAGATGAGCTGGAGAGGCAAGTAGATGAGGTCCTACCTATGTATGAACAACTCTATGGTGCACCAGAGGAGGAGGTATGCACCTCATTTGTACAGTTTTCTCTGTAGTTCACCATCCTTTCCCTCCTCACAGGCTACAATATGCTCATGTGTGCCAAATTGACTACTCATATGCCAGTAGGAGGGTCAATGTGCAGGTATTGGTGGCCAGTGGCATATGTTGAGTTCATTCACATTGTGGTGTGTGTGTTTTTTATGTTTCTAGATCCTCCTTGTGTTGGATGCACATCACTAGGTGAAATTGCAGCCATCCACAGTCATATTTTTCCTAATGATTCTTGTATATGTGAGACAACATGTATGTGCATGACCGTATGAGTTGAGTATGCATGTTGTATGTGTCAGTTGTGAGTAATGTGAGCTATGCATCTGTTGCAACAGAGAGATCTTCAAAAATCTCCCATCGCTAGACCATTGTTTGGAAGACATATCATCACTCTATCTGCCCTTCATGGCAATTAGCTGTTGGCTACATGAGGTACTGTCATGCATGAAAGTGATGGAAATATAGGGCCATATGTATGAAAACATGAGCTTGCGAATCGCAAATAGCGATTTTTAAGAAATCGCTATTTCCGAGTCGCAATTGGCCATGTAACAAAATTGCGATTCGGAATTAGCGATTTCTTAAAAATCGCTATTTGTGGTTTGCGAGGCCCATTTACAGAATCGCAATTTGCATTCTCGCAATTTGCGATTTTTTTGCGATTCGGTAAAAAATCGCAAATTGCGAGAAAGTTTGAGAATGCACACCTGGAGGAGCCTGAAGACATCACCAGCAGGAAATGAGTCATCCCGGGCAGTTTCAGGTGCCGCACCCAAACCAGCATCCTGAGAGAGCAGCCCAGCCACACAGAGCAGCACTCAGCAGGAGCAGAAACACCTGAGCCAGGATGGAGACCCCAGGACCAGCACAGGAGAAGGCAGAAAGGAAGTGCAAGCTTAAATTTAGTGACCAGGAGCTTGAGGTCCTGACTGAGGAGGTGGTGAGGAGCCATGACCGCCTGTTTGGGAAATCTTCACTCCAGGTTCCTGAGAGTGAAAAGAGAAGATTATGGCTGGACATTCAATCAAAAATCTGTGGCATTGGAGTGGCACAGCGCTCCATAGAGGAAATTAAAAAAAGGTGGTTCGACCGGTGCTCCCGTGCAAAGGAGAGGGTGGCAAGGAGACTTGCGGTGGCCAGGGGTACAGTTGGCGGACCACCAACAGAAGCACCATCCACACCATTGGAGGACCTGGTGGAATCCACTCTCCTCCCTGAAGCTGTGACTGGGGTCACAGACATCGACACCTCAGGCACACCGAGTACCAGCCAAGGTAAGTGCAATGATGTTTGGGAACCCGATATGTGTATGCACAAAAGCCTCTTAGGAATTAGCATGTAATGTGAAGCAGTGTGTGAAGTAGTCCAGTCCACATCTTAGAAGCAGCACAACAATGCATTATGGGAGTGGCAGTCCACAAACTAGTACAGACAGTAGCATAACAATGTAATGAAGTATAGTGACACCCAAGGTTACACAACACACACAACACCGTATAGAGCAGTACCTGTACCTTTATTGCCATTTTCTGACAGATAATGTAACATACAGAACTAACATGTTGCATATTGTTGTTGCAGGTGGGCCAGGCCCAGCAGCCACACCCAGTACATGTGTAGGAGAGACGGACACCCAGCAGCCCTCGGACACCAACACCAGTGGGTCCCTCCACATGTCCACTGTCCGCCGCAGGCCCAGGGCACCACCACTGCCAGAGTTCAGCGGCGACTCGGATGAGCACTTGGAAGGGCCAAGCACACCGTCTGCACCAGACAGCTGCAGCCAGATTCTGGAGGGCAGGGGTCAGCCAGCACCATGCAGGATTGCAACAGTGTCCCAGCAGCAACATCATGAGGCAGGTGAGGGTCCGTCCTTATTTGGGGGCCTTGAGGATGCTATGTTGCAGCAGCAGTGCCTGCAAAACAAGTAGATCCTCAGATTAGACCGGAACCTGCGAGTGCACAACCGACACATGATGGGCCTGCATCGCCAACTGGATGCACTAAATGGCAATATTTCACAGCTGCATGAGGGACAGGTGCAGGCTTCAGAGGACACCAGGGACCTAAATAGTGCTGTCCGTGACCTCTGCCAGGAGCTGCACTATGAAAGGGTTAGCCGGCGCAGACAGGAACACAGATTCCGGACAATGTTTGGCAGCTACTGCAGGTCCTCCAACAGGATGGCTAATGCCACTGCACTAATCGCCCGTCGCGCAGTGGTGGCACAAGTGGAGGCTGCACATAGCAGCAGGGACGTTGTCCAGGGACTAGTTCACATCACAAATGTGATTGAACACATAATGGGACAGAGATCTGCCACTCCCAGTGAGGTAGCCTTGGGGGACACTGAGGACATTTCAAGCCTCAGTAGTGTTGCCGTACCAGCAGCAGGCACCAGACGGCGCAGTGCCAGGCACATCACTGCCACTGAAGGTGACAATCAAGGTGCCAGTGACATAATGAGGTACTGGGTTTTTCAGAACCGGTACTGATCCGGTAACCCAGCGGTGCCAGGGTACACCCAAAGACCTCGGGTACTTTCCTGATTCAGACTACAGAAACTCAGAGTCTTCTAGGTGAAGTCAAAGATCGAATTTATTGGCTGCAACCAATTGACAAGTGTCCTAGAAGTACAACAGCACGATTTGTATGTTCTCAGGAGACTGTGTTTCAATGCAAAGTCAGGTTTCCTTATATACAGTTTTTTAAGCTTCAGGCAAACATTCTTGACATTTTGGTTGGTCATTCACATGTTTTCACTACAAAGGAAAAAACAGTGTCATGATGAAACCTCATATTTCATGTCATCCAACCCATAATAAATTACCCGGCAAGGCCTAGTATTTTACATCAGATAAGTGTGGACCCCCAATAAAAACGGGCACCTCCCCCTCGTAAAGTAAGAAGAAGAAAAGAGCAGGTGTGAGCAAGATTAGGCAGGGTGTGTGAGCAATAATAAGGGTTTTATGGCATGGTGTGCCTTGATGCTATCTGATTCGGCCACTGGGAGAGGGACTGACCAAACAGGTTTGGCCTGAGGCAATGGTTCCAACTTGCCCAGGTCAGAGAAAAGTCAATCAAGGTGTACGTGTCCTTGGAATCAAATCTGACTGTATTATAAGCCTATGTGAGGGCAACTTTTAAAATGGCTGCCGTGTATAAAATGGGAGCCACGAGTGCAGGACGAAAAGGGCGATTTCGAGGTGAAAACGCTGCTGGAATTGAGCGAAAATGCTCATGCTTAGTGTACTAGTCATTATCGGTCTTTTGATACTAAAATCGTACTGCTGTGGCAAAGTAAATTACATGGGTCCAGAATTTTTAGAACCACAATAACTGGGCACCCGAGTGCTGTGCGTGGGAGAAAAAAGTGACTCTTGCCGCCATTACACTGCTGTTGCCACTATGAGGGAATAGTGTGTGACTCTGTTCATTTGTTAATTTGCGTTTGTAACATCACCTGTTTCATTTATTTCTCAATCAATCATTACCTGACGTAAGGTAATAAATTGATATCACTACAGGTACAGTTGTCAGTGGATTTTTGTCATTCATACTCACGTCTGAAATGGTTGTGTGTGATGTCGGCATGCCTTTGCCTTCCCTCTGCTGCACTGGTCCTGTCTGCTGGCTGTAGAGGTGGTATGGGATTGTCATCCTCATCTGATTCAGTGTCACTGATTTCTATAGGTATGCCCCTGGTTGTAGCTATATTGTGCAAGATTGCACAAGTAGCCACTATTCTACATGTGGTCTCTGGACTGTACTGTAGTGCCCCTCCACTTTTGTGGAGGCAACGGAAGCAACTCTTCAGCAGTCCAAATGTGCGCTCCACTACGTTGCGGGTTGCCCTGTGTGCTGCATTGTATCTCCGTTCTGCTGGTGTTGTGGGATTGAGGTAGGGCGTCATCATGTAGGTGCGCACTGCGTAGGCACTGTCTCCTGGAAGGAACAGAAGGTGTGATGTGTAACTGAGCCATCTGACATGGGTTCGCCATCTATGCACCAGTGTACAGAGTGACATTACCTAGTAGATATCCTTCGCCAAACTCCCCAGCTAGCAGTCTTGTGTGAATCCCGCTGTGACGAAAGATGTACAAATCATGTGTGCTCCCTGGGTACCTGGCCACGAGATCAGTTATGATATAGGAGGCATTGCATATCACCTGAATATTCATGGAATGTTGGTATTTACGGTTTCGGTACACATACTTTGTGGCTGATGGTGGACAGATTGCCACATGTGTGCCATCTATGGCACTTAGGACGTGGGGGAACTGTGCTATCTGGTAAAACTCTATTTTTGTCTGCTGTATTTCCTGTGGGGTGTGGGGTAATCTGATGTACTAGCAAAAGAATTGTGGCTGTGTAAAGGAAAGAGCGCACTGTCCAAAAATAAGCTATTGTTTTCTCAGAAAGTCCATAATGACGTAAGACGATGGAGGGAGTGCTCCAAATGGTAATGCACCCAGCCACAGAGTGCGTGAACCGTCACCCCAGAGGGTTACAGTTATATGAAGCAAAGAAGGAAAACCACGGCACATCCGTACCGGCCGTGAACCTGGTTGATCCTGCCAGTAGCATATGCTTGTCTCAAAGATTAAGCCATGCACGTGTAAGTACACACGGCCGGTACGGTGAAACTGCGAATGGCTCATTAAATCAGTTATGGTTCCTTTGATCGCTCATCCATACGAAACACGTGTCGGCTGTTGTCCATTTGGACTTTTGTCCATTTGAGAACGAATTCTGTTGTCATCAACTGAGTCTGGCCCCAGGATGTCAGTTTGGGACAGATGCCATTGTTTCATCTAAGGACACTACAAGGAATAAACTGGAACATTATAACTGTCTGGGATGTGCCGTGGTTTTCCTTCTTTAATCTTATGTACTGTTGGAGTTTGCTTAGCATGGCGTTGATAAATGGATTGAAAAATCTGGAGAGGGTACTCTGTGAAACCCCTCCAGCTGCTGCTATGACCCCTTCATAGCTCCCTGAGGCAAGTAGGTGTAGGGAGCGTAATACCTGCACATGGGTGGGTATGCTGTGAGTCCTTAGTGTTCTGCGCTGCAGTATGGGTTGTAGCTCAGCTATCAGATCAAGTATCATGGCTGAGTTCAACCTATACCTCTCAAATATTTCCTCCTCTCTCTGGTCAAAAAGTGTGATTCGCACTCTGAAAATGTGCTTCTGTCTCCTCCTCCCTCTCCTCAAACCTGCCAAGATCGTCATCCTCCTCGCCATGACGTAGAGTGCAGCCATTGTGGAAAAGAGTCTGAGGCATTCTGGGCCTCTTTATATAGGTTGCACCTGGTTACCACCTGGTTTCACTTAGTGGTATTTTTCATGTGCAAAATGTCATCCTGTGAAAAATCACAAATTGTGAATTTTTGATGCATCTATTTGCGAATTGGAATTTGCGAATCGCTTTTTGCGCCTCGCAATTTCCTTCTGGAAATACTGAATCGTAAAATGCGACTCGCAAAAACCAGGTCACAACGCAAAAAAAAATTTTTTTGCGATTTCTTATTTTTGGTCTGCGAATGCCTTTCATGCATCGCAGACCACGTTTTTGCACTCGCAAACGGCCGATTTTTGCGATTTGCACCGTTTGCGAGTGCAAAAACTTTTAATACATCTGGCCTATAGTGCCATGTCGTTCTGTCTGCTCAGCCAGCAGAAACCAGAGCTTGCCACAAGTATCCCCCACTATGGGTCCTAGTTTAGGCTGGGGTGGAGTCAGTGTGGCTATGCAATTGTGGCACTGTGCCTAATCCCTGTATCCCAGCAGATCCTGTCAGATGGGCAATATGACACTCTGGTTTAAAATTCTATCTAGAGTGCCTCATTCGTTTGATTAGGAATGAGTTCAGAGTTCAGTTACTGATTTATTACACATGTGCAGTCAATGTGTGTCTCTGACTCATGACAGACAGGTCCCTTACTCCCACAGCCCTATTGTAACCTTCACACAGGTCATATTTGTCCTGTGCAGGCTTAATGCATTCCTGACATTCCCACAGTGCAGACACTGTGTTGATTCCTGGAAGGCCATGATATGTGACTCAGTAGCTTGGTCACATAGCAGAAACTGTACAATGCATGCCTTTTTTATTTGGATGCCATCTCTGTAGGATGAACACATATGTCCAAATCTGTGGTACAGGTACATAACACAGAACCCCACCCACTGAAGTGACATGAGTCTGCATTTGTTATTGGACATGTCCACATATGGATAGGATAGCCACTTTCTGAACCCAACATGCCAGTCAATTCATTGTTAACCATGTGTCATGTTTGAGTTTGTACTCTAACAGTAGCCTGTAGGGACTGACTGTGAATGTGTTGGTCCATTCTTCATGCCTGTGGAGTTTACCCATCAAACGCCACAGAGGTGTGAAGTGTCTCATAGTGGCTCACATCTCATCCAGGTTGCTAGAACATGTCCCACATGACATCAGTAAGCTGGCATAGTCATTGTAGGGCCTTTGCAGGGTGGTGATTTGGTCTGCAGAGTAGTAAATGTATGCCTGTAGTAATGTCCCTGTAATTATTGACTAGTATGTGCCACAAATGTGATGAGACTTCTGACCATGATCTTTTGATGTGTTTTGTGCATCCATGCAGGTCAACATCCATCAAAAAAAGGGAATATGGAGAACCATCTCCAAGAAGGTGCGTATCGTGAGGGTCTACAGACAGCAGATGTCTACTGCAGAAGAAGGTGGGAGGACAAGCAACACTAGGCCCAGAAGATCGCAGAGTCCCAGCTGGGGCTGCCCTCCCAACGTGGGTGGTGTGCCCATCGCACCATAACCCCCCTAATGGCCCTCATCCTGGTGGTGGACTATCCAGAGCTTGATGTGCATTCGGTACAGCAGCCACAAGGGGGTGAGTACTCAGTATACTCCTCCCTGTCCCATTGCCAAGTGATTGAGTGAGGTTCTGGCAGCTATCCCTTGGCAATTAGGGATGAGCCATGTGTCACACAGTAGATGAGTGATTATTTGTGTTGACATGTCATGTGTTGAATACTGATGTGCCTTGCCTTTTGTCCTAGGGACCTAGGACACAACTGGGTGGAATTCACAAACTACTTGCTCTGCAGGGACCACATAAGGCTGTGCACATTGATCTATTGAGTACTGTTTGTTGTAGTGAGTGTAATTTATATGCAACATAGCACTACTCCTAAATGTCCTAGGCCAAATGTAAGTAGGCGATGGGTCACTCTCCTCTGCCATGTGTCAGGGCAAATGTGTCTATAGGCATCTGCCACCCATAAGCTATTTGTCTTCAGCATATCATGGGTGCTGGTGCCTGATTCCAGTCTGTAATGTGAAGATGTCAAACATACATGTTACAGAGATTACAATGTTCTTTGGATGCAGATATGAATCCCTCCTTTCCCTTGGTAAGTGGGGAATGTCCATTGACATGATTTATGTTCCATCACTGTTGCCAACATTCCTTATGCGTACATATCAGCATGTGTCACTTTTTCTATGTAAAACATTTGTGAGATGCAGTTTCATGCATAGTCTACCTATTTTGATGGGATGCTGTCTGTATTCCATTACATATATTTGCATGCCAACCTGTGTGTGGAAGAGGACATTTACAATGGTGGTACATTCTATGTTGTGCCACAGACAGGAGTGTGCCACCATTGCTTATTGGCTGACACGTACCTTCAGCCATCATATCATGTCATTTTTATTACCAGAAATTGACAACAGAAACCTAAAGTTTGCTGCACATTCCTATAATACCAAGTATTGTATAGGTGCTCATACATTCAAAACATGCCTGTTGTCAAGCATGTGTGTCGGCGCAAGCGAGCTTGTACCAGCAAATTAGATTTATGAGAAGATGAGAATGGAGAACACATAGAAAGTAATAACACTCTGTTATCAATTGTAGAATGGTCATAAATCAATAAGTTGTGTAAGAAAACTTTATCAATATTTGGGATATTGGCAGTACAATAGGTATAAACAAATATATTTAATATTTGTCTTGTCAGCCTTGATAAAGTCCCATTTGGGACGAAACACGTGTCGGCTGAATCTGGATGAACCGGATAACTCTTTTCTCTATTGGATGAAGACAATTCTTTCTGCTTCCATATCACCAGAGTGGACAATTTCTGTCCCTATGATCAATTTGCTGGACTTTGTATGAACATGCTAAGGGACTAATTACTCTTCTGTTGATTTGAATATATTTGTGTCTAATTCTGGTATAAATAATTATTTTCATGTATGGACAGGGAATTTGGTATGGAATTACATTTGTATTGTCAAATGTTGTAAACAACAATTTTTCTTAGTATGTACCAAATGAAATGAAGTTGATTTATCAATTAAAATTTCTTCTTTAACTTTTTAACTATCAATATTTGTACTTATACCACTTTTTGTAGGAATTTATATTACAGTTTTCTTACACAACTTATTGATTTATGACCATTCTACAATTGATAACAGAGTGTTATTACTTTCTATGTGTGCCCCATTCTCATCTTCTCATAAATCTAATTTGCTGGTACAAGCTCGTTTGCGCCGACACACATGCTTGAAAACAGGCATGTTTTGAATGTATGAGCACCTATACAATACTTGGTATTATAGGAATGTGCGGCAAACTTTAGGTTTCTGTTGTCAATTTCTTGTAATAAAAATAATTTTTTACAAACCAGCCAGTACTTCCTAAAACGAGTTTAATAACTAAGCACTAAGGACAAACTTATTGAACACTAGAATTTGCCAGATGGATCAATTTAATGATGACACAGAACACATTTTTTCAACAATGTTTAAACAACAAACAGAACCAATCCCTAATGTAGGAACAAAAAATCATCAATCGGAAGGAATGAGGAAAAAATACATCAGGCTAGAAAAACTACGTAAACAGGAACTATCCCGTTGGTGGGATGCCACAGTCCTAAAGAAATACATCTCGGACAAAAGGGTACCTCGAGGGCTTCCAATAGTAATCTTTCCATCCTTTGATGACTTGTCATCTCAACATTTACAAGAATGGGAACAATTACTTTTCGAAGCTTCAAAGGGGATGATGATGATACTGATAGAACATGCTGAACTAAAGAGAGACACTCTATTCAGAGAGATCCAAGAGTTAGAACTAGAAATATCGAATTTGAATTTACCTGAAGTCAAGGAAAAAAATGACAAGATATTAAAAGACATTCTAGATAAACATCAATCATATATTAAAGACAAAAAAATGACAAAGATAAACAGATGACAGGGTTTATAAAGAAGGACGCATTTATACATTCGCTAAAAGTTTGATGGTATCTCGGTTAAACCAACAGTGCATGACACGACCACTAATAGACAAGTATCGGAAAGTGAATCCGAAGTCTCCATTACATCTGGAGAACAGGAAAGAGAAACACTTAGGCGGTCATTCTGACCGCGGCGGTCACCGCCATTTGGCCACTCTGCGGTCAAAAGACCGCGGAGGCCATTCTGGCTTTCCCGCTGGGCCGGCGGGCGCCCGCCAAAGGAGCGCCCGCCGGCCCAGCGGGAAAGGCCCTGCAACATTGATGCCGGCTCCGAATGGAGCCGGCGGTGTTGCAGGGGTGCGACGGGTGCAGTTGCACCCGTCACGATTTTCACTGTCTGCAATGCAGACAGTGAAAATCTTGCTGGGGCCCTGTTAGGGGGCCCCTGCACTGCCCATGCCACTGGCACGACACCCCCCCCCATGACACCCGTTCACGCCATCCTGTTCCTGGCTGTAAAAACCGCCAGAAACAGGGTGGCGGGAAGGGGGTCCGAATCTCCATGGCGGCGCTGATTGCAGCGCCGCCATGGAGATTCAGCCCAGCCAGGGGTATTCCGGCGGGAAACCGCCGGATCCCCTTTTCTGACTGCGGCTTTACCGCCGCGGTCAGAATGGGCAATGAAGCACTGCCAGCCTGTTGGCGGTGCTTCCGTTGCCCCCGGCCCTGGCGGTCTTGGACCGCCAGGGTCGGAATGAGGCCCTTAGGGACAGTTCGAGTCTAGCTTCTGACATAGATCATAATGCTCCCTCGGGTTTTTTACAGGAGGCCAAGTGATACCGACTGGGCAACAGGAGAAAGTTTCCCCATACTATACAATCAAACCCAAAAGAACACGTAGAGGGAAAAGAAAGAGGACCAGTAGGGTCCTCCAATACAATGGGAGTACAGACCAGGGCATCCAAGAACAAATATTCAAAAACCTAAATACATTAGACTCATGTGATAAACAAACAATCGTTGATGATGTACACAATGATGGTATTTCTACTGTTAATCTGTCTGATCATGTACTATCCAAAGAACAAATAAATGTACTAGGCAAAGGTTTGGGCTTTTGTCTTGCAAGCTATTGTAACATGACCGAGGTACACATTGATCTGTACAATTTCACAAGACAATTGAAACTCAAGAAATTCTTTGCAGAAAAAACCAACAGAACACACATGATGATACCAGAGACGTTATCTAGTATTCACACTATAAAAGATATAGAGGATATTCAAACACTACTCTCGCTAAACTATGTGGAGGATGAAACTACTGACATGCGACAAATTTTAAGCGAGTTAAACATCACACAAGACCTATCGCTAAACAGTGGATTAAACCTAAATCCATTTTCACTCCTGCGTTACCAAGCAACAATGTCATAGACACCTTCCATCGATTAGTTGTAGATGAACTAGATAAATTAGAGAAGAAGATTCATGAGGGCAAGTCACACATTTCACATAATGTAACCAAGAGGGAAAGACTGGCATTGAAAGATCTAGGTGAGAACCAGAATATAATTATAAAGGAAGCCGACAAAGGAGGCAATATAGTCATCCTAAATAGACTGGATTACATCAATGAAATCAACCGTCAATTGATGGACAGCATGTCATACATGGAATTGAAGGACAATCCCTTACTTTGAATTGTCCGTAACCTAGATGCATTACTACATATGTGGCTAGACCAATGTCTAATCTCGTACTTAGAATATAAATACATTTTTAATGCATATCCTAGGGCTCCGTGTATATATATACTTCCAAAAATTCACAAACACAAGACGTCGCCCCAAGGGAGACCTATCATATCAGGCATAGGTTTGCCCACTGAAACACTTTCAGAATATACTGACAGCTTTTTACAACCTTTTGTTAGAAATCTCCCCTCATATTTGCAAGACACACAGGATGTTCTGATGAAACTAGAAGACATTATATGGTCTTCTGAAATGAGTTGGGTAACCTTAGACGTCAGTTCCCTATATACTTGCATACCTAAAAACAAAGGTTTGGAAGCGATTCAACACTTTCTTGCAAGTAGATCGGCCTCATATTCTGAACATACCAACATGTTAATAAATATGATCAAATTCATATTGGACAATAATGTATTTACCCATGAAGGCAGATGGTATAGACAGGCACAGGGAGTTGCAATGGGCTCACATTTTACGTCTTCATATGCTAACTTATATATGGGCCTTTTCGAAAAATCACGTGTGGTTGAATGGTCCCCCCAATTTGACAGAACATATATTTTTTGGGGGAAGATACATCGATGATGTACTTATGATTTGGACTGGTGATGAGCCACAGGTGTTGGAGTTCATAGATCATATCAATGAAAACGATTTCAACATCAGGATGACGCATGAACACAATAAGGATCGGATTCACTTTTTAGATCTTGAAATATTTGTAGAAAACAATCATGTACATTCTAATCTATATCGGAAATCCACTGCTTGCAATGCGTTGCAACATGCTAGAAGCTCTCACCCCATTACACAAAAAAAATGCTATCCCGTTTGGGGAAATGATTCGGGTAAAAAGAAACTGCAGCAATAGCAAACTTTGTGATTTGGAATTGAACAAACTAGAAAACAGATTCATTCAGAGAGGATACTCTGCACAAACTATAAGTAAAGCCAGAAAGAAAATCAACAAAATTCAAAGATCATCCCTCCTAAAATACAATGTACCAAAGAGTCGGACATCAAAAGGGTTGGTGCCATTCTGTACCCCATTCAGTCAGAACAGTCAGGACATCTATAAAATCCTTTGTAAAAATTGGTGTATATTACATACTGACAACACTCTGAAACATCTTCTGCAGACCAAACCCATAATGATCCACAAGAGAGGGACTACTATTCGAGATCTTGTGTGCAAAAGTTTTTTACCGCCATCGAAGGAGAAACCGATTACTTGGTTATCCACTAAACCCAGTGGTTTTTTCAATTGTAGCAGATGTAATGTATGCTATCTTGCGCTGCACAAGACTTTCAGTTTCGAGTTCAATGGCAGTAAAACATATAAAATTCAAGACTTCATTAATTGTAATACCAAATATGTAGTCTATATACTAATATGTGAATGTGGGAAGATATATGTGGGGAGTACAATTAGACCTCTTAAGGAGAGGATTCAAGAACATGTATGTGCGCTTAGAAATAATGATCCATTATCACCCGTAGTACGCCATGTTAGTAGCGAACATTCTGGAATAGAGGTCCCTAGGTTGAAATATATGGGTATTAGTCAGACACAGGCACATCCTAGAGGAGGTAACCGTGAGTTACAACTCAGAAGAAATGAGGCTAAATGGATACTCAGATTAAAAAGCATACGAATGGGAATGAACATTGATCACAAATTGCATTATTTTCAATGATTTCATACGGTTTCAAAAACATATTATATTTGTCTGTGTCATATTTTTATGAATGACCAACATATGTGGCGACAATCAATGGAGTAGACTGTTGTATTTCTGAATACATGTCATACGACCTGTTTGTTATATTGCTCTCTGAACCATGTCTTTCCTATGTAAATGATACCTTCTTGTAACACAGTGGGTATGACACCACTTATTAATGCACACTAAGGTATTTTGTTGAATCTCTGACTCCCTTGTAGTCATACTACAGTAAACTTTTTCATTGACAAGTATGAATGGATATATTGGATAGGTGACTTGCACCTTCAAATAACTTTCATTATATCTTTCTACGACTTTACTTTGCTTGATATCAGATATAAAGATAGCTATATTCACCAACTGTCTGATCATGAATATTTACCAAATGTCTCACTTGGTTATCCCTTCGTTACATGGGGAGATATTCCATTATGACTCTAGGAGGCCATTTGGTAATCCTCCTGTCTCTTTGTACTGAAAATATTGGGTCCATTTTTGTTTCGATCTGACTGTGTTCGCCGTGTTATTATGATATAACACAGCTGACAACATTCTAAGATGGTGACTTCAAACTAGATGCTACTCCATATATGGATTAGCGTCACCTTTTTTAATTGATGTGACTGTAAGGAATAAAATTATCGACATTCCAAGATGGCGGCCGCAAATAAAACTGATATCGTGGATGCGGACTAGCTTTACTTTTGTATTTTGGAGGTAATTTTCTTATGGGCATACCTGGTTTTCTTTTCTGGAGGACGGACTTTATTATGGACAAATTCTATTATCTTTTATGGTGGGTAGAAATGGTGTAATACACCTATTTCTACCATTGACTACTCGTAGTTTTTTACTCACGCGCAATGCGCGCATTTCAGCGTTGCGGTATTGCGGGTGGTGTGATGACCTTTTAGATTCGCGAGAGCTCCATGCCCTTCGCAATTTATGTATTAGGGGGGTTTAATGCCCATTTTTTACATCAATAACCCGCCTATTAGCCATCGTTTACTAATGCCGGCCGGTAACTCTAAGATGGCGGCCATCTATTGATGGCCAACATCATGTAGCCTTGCTTTACAAGAAGGAGGAGTCCTTCTTCTACTACACTTTCTCGCATATAAACGATTCTCACAGGCACTCGGCTTTTTGAAGCCGTTACTGAAGGTTTGACCGCCGGAGGACACACAACGCTTAAAGGTATTCAGAGACAGGAGACAGGGGGGTTCTTTCCAGTATATATTTCACATTTTAGAAGCCATTCATAATCATTTTTATGTTTTATCACCTTTAACTTCCCAGACAGTGTGGGTTGTGCAGCAAATCTATTTCTCCTATTTGGACCATTTTCTGAACCTTTCTTACTTTGCTTCGTTTCAGGCACCTTATATTTAGGCACTAGACTGACATTGGACTTCCACTGATATGTCTCATAAATGGAGACATTTAATTACAGGTTAGTGAGACTCTGGATTAATCTGCATACAATACTTTGGTGCATTTTTTGATCAAGGGATACTTATGATTCCCCTTCTTACAGATTTTTCGTGATGATGCGATGAGCTTTGGACTTACATTATCAACTTCAAATAAAGATTAGTAAAAAAGAAATATTCAAAGGTATACAATCCAATATATCTCTTCAGTTGTCAAAATTTACACTTGGGATTGCAGTTACAAATTAAATCATTAACTATTCACAATATCCGACTTTCTGTGATACTTTTCATAAATTCTGGTTCTTTGGAATGGAATAGAACAATTATGCATGAGGTCACATTGTTCATTGTTGTTCTTCTCACACAAGTTTGGGCTAGCACATTCTTCATCTTTTCTTTTTCCTTCCTTTTCTTCTTTTTCTTTGGCTTATATAAAAAAAAAAAATGTTTTTAAATGAGGATATCTAGAAGCATGGTTTCTGTTTGTTTTGTATCACATTTAATAATTGGTGACATATCTCCGTGGTATCTTGGTGCACTCTATTTTTATGACACTTATATCTTCATTACCATGTCGATATATTGTGAGATATTTTTTTTTAAAAACTCTTTATCGATATTTGGGATATTGGCAGTACAATAGGTTTAAACAAATATATTTAATATTTGTCTTGTCAGCCTTGATAAAGTCCCATTTGGGACGAAACACGTGTCGGCTGAATCTGGATGAACCGGATAACTCTTTTCTCTATTGGATGAAGACAATTCTTTCTGCTTCCATATCACCAGAGTGGACAATTTCTGTCCCTATGATCAATTTGCTGGACTTTGTATGAACATGCTAAGGGACTAATTACTCTTCTGTTTATTTGAATATATTTTTGTCTAATTCTGGTATAAATATTTTTTTTCATGTATGGACATGGTATTTGTTATGGAATTACATTTGTATTGTCAAATTTTGTAAACAACAATTTTTCTTAGTATATACCAAATGAAATGACTTTGATTTATCAATTAAAATTTCTTCTTTAACTTTTTAACTATCAATCTTTGTACTGATACCACTTTTTGTAGGAATTTATATTACAGTTTTCTTACACAACTTATTGATTTATGACCATTCTACAATTGATAACAGAGTGTTATTACTTTCTATGTGTGCTCCATTCTCATCTTCTCATAAATCATATCATGTCATTTGGCATGTACAACTGCAGGAGCAATGAAGGACATGACAGGGAGGCCTAGAGTTTAGAGCCACAATGTGAATATCTATGCCTTTGATGTGGCATCATATTGAAAAGGGCTGCACATGTATAATGTGAAGGTGTGTGCCATGACAGTTGGCATGCATCATGGAGTGACTTGCAGTTAGTTAGAAAGCATATACATTTGGGTACAGGCATTCACCCATGGACAGACACATGGTTTTGCATGACCAAAATGTAGAGAGAGATGTAGTTTCTAATTAGGCAAAATACTGAGGTTCTTGAATGAGGACTTGCAAATCTCAGGGCCTCTCCAACATTCTAGGGACTAATGGTTTTTGCTGATGCTCTCAGAGTATTTCATAGTAAGGGGTTTCAGACATTTGTGGTGATTACCATGGGACTTGCTAATTCACTGTGTTGTGCATATTAGGTACATCTCTCCCTGACATATTGGACATGATGCCAAATGTGTGGCCTATCTGAGGAACATTAATACTACCTCCATGACTCTATTGGGACAAATTTCACTTGGTAAAGTGTGTTTTATTGATATGTTTCCATACTGACAGTGGGCATTTCCATGTCACCTTCTCCATGGTATTGTACTGTTGTTGTCAACATGGCATGATTTTTTATAATAAGTTATAATTTTTGGGTCATCATGTATGTGACAAAGAGATGTAAGCATGGCCTTGTGTGGGATCTGTGGAAATGCATTTTGTATTAACCTACTATTGTATGCCAACAGGTGACTGTGGACTGTTCCATGGGCCAAAGCTTTGAGGATGATGGTGTCTCCTAATGGTTCAATGGTCACTGTATTTGCACAATTTCAGTAATGCAATTTTAGTTGTGTGAGATTTTGATTTTCCTCTGGGCAACTGTTGACAGCTCAGATGGCATGCGTGCATATGGTATGGGACATGTAAGAGCCACTTAGGTGCAGTTTGTTGCTGGGGCCTACTTGAGATCATGATACCTTATGCTAATCAGAGCTGTTGTTCAAGTGTGATCATGGACATGTAATGACCCTATTTCTCTTTGGCTTTGCAGCATTAGCACCAGCAAGTGAACAAGATGGGGCACAGCTGAGTGGGAAAGCATCTGGCCACGGCACCTCTGGCCCAGACGCCACTGACACAGTGGCCCAGAGGGTGAAGGAGTGCCAGGGTGGAGACCACAACATCATCATCATCAGATTCTTCCTCCAGCAGACACTCCCTAGTGGTGGCAGACCCATCAGGGCATCCCCCAGTACCATTCCTGTCCTCCACTCCTGTCTTTCACCGTCCTCCCTGTTGCTCTCCATCACGTTGGCCATGCCCGCTCATCCAAGAGGGTGGGCCTCTCTTTTGCCACAGGCAGCTCCGCCACAGCCACTGTTACATTTGATGTTCTCAGTGAGGAGTCTATTAACCTCCTGAGAATTATCTCTGTGGGTCAGACAGCCATAGTGAATGCCATACAGGGATTGGCAAGTCAGCTACAACAGACCGATGCATTCTTGGAAGGCATTCATGATGCAATGTCTGACCTACAGAGATCTTTTGAGGGTCTGGCCTCCACACTGATGGCAGTCAGTCACCCCCCACCTTCCGTCCCCGCTATGCCTCCTTCTTCCTAATCCAAATCCCCCTTCCCCTAGCTATTCAAAGCACACAGGCAGATCCACATGCATCCACATCAACACACAAGAGGAGCACACACAAACTCAAGCACCACAAAACACACTGACAAGCAAGCAAACAACAGCTGCCCACAGACACAACTGTCACAATTGCCCTGGACACCCCCACCACCCCTAGCACATCCAGCATACCCTCAGGCACCTCACCAAAAATCAGTGACACACCAACCGCACCCATTACACCTGAAGACACCACCCCAGCAGAACCCCAGATATCCACCACAATCACAACACCTGCAGTCACCACAATCACAGACACACAGACATCCACCACTATTACCATATCGACAGTCATCACCACAGTAGCAGCACACACATCCACCACTCCATCCCCAAGCACCTCCACCTCCCAGTCCCCCTCAGTCACTCATCCACCAACAGACACACACCACAGAATGTTTTTGGTTTTTTTTCTTTCCCCTGTTCCCTTCACCCCGTCTCAAATCCAAGAGGCCCCACCCACCTCCCAGCCCCTCCCTTCTACCTCCCAGGCCTCCCCTTACCCCTGCAAGCACCTATACCTTTCCCCCTCCCAAAAAGAAGTCCACCCCTCCCTAGCCCAAGCCCAATCCCCACCTACCAAATCTGACCTACCACTATCCACCCAGGATAATCCCTGAGGTGCCTGTCTGCCCCCTTGATGCCCCTTCATTTGGAGGTTCCGTGGCAGTTTGGAATCAAGTTTAGGCACAACACTGTGTTATTATTGGACTATAAATGGACTGGCCAAAGGCCTTTGGACTTTAAAAACGTCCATGTTAATAAAACCCAAACAGTTGGTTTTTTGGTTATTTTTTTGTCCTCCATTTCCCTTTCTAACTTAATGTTATGCCTTAGTGACCTGTGTTGTCTGCCTACAGTTGTGTGTGTTTCAGCCTGCTTGATGATCCATTTGCTGTTGTTTGCAGCATCTGACTTTGTGGGCAGTGCTGGTGTCCCCCAAGACAAGGGTATATGTTGACTGTATGGACATGTGGGTGTAAACGCAATTGTGGTGTCACTGCATTGTGCTGTGTTTGGTCTGGTAAGTATTTTATCTTGTGTTGTCCAATGTGAGCATGTATGGTGTTAGACTTGTCCCCCTGATAAGAATTTTGGATACATCTAATGTGTGTCAGTTTGAGTTTTGTTTCTGCAGACATGGAGTGTGCTCAATTGTGCTAGCTTTGTTTGCATTTGCCTGCGCATGTGTCCAGTTAGCCAAGTGTACCTTGCTACGTCATCCAGAGGTATGTCCCAGGCAGTTGGAAATGTATGTGCTGAGCTGACTAGCACTTCTACATTGTGCAGATGGGCATGTCATTTGGGTCTAGAACTGTTTGTCCCTGTGACACATGTTGGACCATTTCCTGTGCACATATTGTTTGAGGGGCGTGTGTAAAGTGTTATGTGTCTCATTGCAGCTTCCTTTCATGAGTGCTCCTCATGCCCCATCCCAGTTGTGCAGGTATTGTTAGCATAGTGCTCTTTGTTTATTTCTGTCCATGTCTATTGTGCATGCCATTTTCCTTCCATTATGCTGTGATGGGGTGATGTGTGTGTCCATTGCAGGGCTGTTTACTGCGAGTGATGTTTGTGTTCTATGCCACATCAATACATATGTGTGTTGTATGTGACTACGGTCCATGGTCTGTCTGGAATGTGAGTGTGAGAGTTGTATTTGTAGATGTGATATTTGTGGGTTATTGGTGATGTGTGAGACAATGTTGTGTAGCCTTTAATATCCCTGTGCCTGAGTTGTATGGACGTGTGTTTTTGTGTAGTGTTACAGTAAAGTGTGAGTGACCAACCTCAAGGAGGAGTATTGTGACTCAAATAGGTCCATCTCTATGTTAGAGTTGGACTATGTACACAATGAAGCATGTACTTTATGCCCATAGCATGACCCCCATATGATGTGGACGACAGAACTTCCATCTGTTGTTCTGGGAAATTACATTGGTAGGATTATGTACTTATGGTTGGTTGTGCCCATAGCAGCTTTGATTTTGTGCTCCATTGATGAGCAACACCAGCGGCAGGATGTGTAATGTTGCCTACAGATGTGTGTGTCTCTTTCTACTGTCCGTTTCTGCCTTCTGAGAGTTGGTGGTTGGACTGCCATGGTCATATTAGCAGTGTGCAACCCCGGAATGTGCCTAGCTGAACCACTCTGTCTGCCGACCTGTTTGTGCTGCCTTGTGTCTGTGGTAGTCTGTGCTGCCTGGCTGTGCTGTGTAACTGCAGCGGTCTTTGCTCTGTAGGCCAGCATAACTCGCAATACTGCAGTCCGACAGCCATTGTGAAAGCAGTGGAACTGGCAAACTCATAATGAAGCACTAAGTCTCTGGTGTACAGTAATGGCTGCCACAAAATTCTCTTTCATGTTAAAGCCAGCCAATCAGGGCGTTCGCTCCAAGCAGGTGCCTCACTCCTACAGGAGCAAAGTGGCCCATTCGTAAAAAAGGCCAATGAGAACACTCATTTTTTTACCTGAGCTCACAGGAACCCAACCATCCAGATACACAAAGATAATTGCACTTTAATTCCTCAAAAAATGCTAAACAAATTTACACCAAATCCCAAAAAGCACACTTTCTGAACTACGATTTAGCTTGCTGCCAAATTTGATGTCATTCTGTACAGCAGGTTTTGTGTTAGCGCTGTTAAAATAATGTAAGGAAAATGCATGGGGATTTTGTGTTTTGAGATCATCCCTTTTTTCAAGGCCGTTTGTTTTACTTTTTATTTTACAGTGTATTTATAGGTAGGTCAGAGTTTCGAAAGGAAGAACTTTTTTTTTTATTTTGCTAATAATTTTATCATCATTTGATTAATCATTCCAAAAAGAAAATTCATCCACTGAAGCTCCTTATTGGCAACTTCTGGGTGATCTGCCAAGCAGGATGTTGAAAAAAAACATTATTTTGACTGCCACAACATATGCTGGGGACATATAGGAATTGGCCATCTTTTGTATGGTCCAGCCCCCAGTCTGGACCATCTGTTTTTGTCAGCAGTAGAACTGGAATTGGAAGAATTGGCATAATCTTAATTAGAATACTTACCTTATCTTTAAGTCCTTCAATAAATAATAAGGGATGTGCACTTTTGAAATGTTATCTTCTATCCACCTAAAATGCCTAAAGCCTCTCCAGCGGCAGCCCTCTTTGTGCTCAAGCCATGACTGAGGTGTGAACACTACTCTCAGATCAGAGACAAAGCCCTGGGTGTGGTGAGGTGCTTCTGTGCCTGTAACAGGAGAACATGTGTGCGGTGCCCATGAACTTTATTTATTTCAAAAGGGCCACTCCTCTCATAGGCAGACAACTGGACAAGCGTCTTCCTTGGTTACATCAGTCATCCAGACATCAATTTCTGTGGGGAGGGACCTTCCCACAGAACTGGTTTGAAGTGACCACAAAGGAGGGGTTGGTAATTTCTCTGGCCACACATTTGGGGTAGGCACACAGGCTCTGCACAAAGAGAAAAGGGTTTGCCCATCTTCGATTTAGGAAGAGAGGTGTACTAATGGATGGTTTATAGTAGGGCACACAGGAAATGTGTCAAAAGTGGGTAGGATAACCCCTGGGCATTGTTCCCCCATTGGTTAAGCAGGAGCCAGGAATAAACCCCATCAATAAGCTGGTGGCAGTCTTGAATATGGTACCCCCAGTATCCTTCTCAAAACACTACTGGACCTAGGGTTGATCACAAGAGGACTAAATCTTCTGACTGAAATTGTTCTCTCCTGTATCCAGGAGAAATAGATTACCATTTAGGCTAATACAGCTGAACTCCTGTTCACGCTACAGGGACACAGTCTTTCAGCTGACAAGTTTCAACTGGCCCTGCCATTGGGCCTGCTGTTGAACTCTACTGGAATGGATCTTTTCCCCAAAGTGCTGTTCCGGAGGTCCTGGAACCTTTGGCTGTGTCCTGCTGGTCTTCTCATATCAGCCCTGAAAACCTGGGACTTGAAAACCTTTCACTTCAAAGTCTTCTGGAGGACGAGGACAAATCTGCCAAGCCAGTCTGACCAAGGTTTGTCTCATGGCTGAAGATTCAGGATTCTCCCATTCAAAGCTTCTCTACAGCAGCAAATTCAATTTAGCAGAACCATAAGGAGGTGATACGTGGCCTTTGTGCAACCCTCTTCGGATTCAACATGCAGCCTTGCCCCCTTCACCCCCAATGGAATCGGAGCTCCAAAAAAGTGACCAAGTGTAAATGAAGAAATCTTAACTGGGCAAAAGCACAAAAAGTATCCAACTAGTGAGGGAACTTTTGTGAGAAAGTAGCCTCTTTCTAGCATGGTTACCCCCCTTTTGGCCTGTTAGTGAGTGTGTGTCAGTGTGTTTTTACTGTGTCACTGTGATCCTGCTAGCCAGGACCCCAGTGCTCATACTTTGTGGCCTAATATGTGTGTTTTGGCAGTAGTACTTGACTGTGTCTCTGAGGCTCTGCTAACCAGAACCTCAGTGCTTATGCACTCTCTGCTTTTAAAATGGTCACTATAGGTTAGTGACTTCATTTACCAATTTCAATTGGCACTCCAGACCCCCCTTATAAGTCCCTAGTATATGGTACCTAAGTACCGAGGGCATTGGGGTTCCAGGAGATCCTTATGGGCTGCAGCACTTCTTTTGCCACCCACAAGGAGCTCAGACAAACCCTTTCACAGGACTGCCACTGCAGCCTGCGTGCAATAATGCACACATTATTTTACAGCCATTTTCACTGCACTTAAGTAACTTATAAGTCACCTATGTGTCTAACCTTCACTTGCTGAAGGATAGGTGCAAAGTTACTAAATGTGAGGGCACCCCTGCACTAGCAAAGGTGCCCCCGCATAGTTCAGTGCCATTTTACGGGACTATGTGAGTGCGGGGACACCATTACACGAGTGCACTAGTAGCTTCCCAATGGTAACTCCGAATATGGCCATATAACATGTCTAAGATCATGGAATAGTCCCCCGATTCCAAATATGGCATTGGGGCACCAATTCCATGCATCCTGGGTGCTCCACTACGGACCCCCAGTACTGCCAAATCAGCCCTCTGAGGCTTGCACTGCAGCTACAGCTGCTACCACCTCACAGTCAGGGTTCTGCCCTTCTGGGGTCTGAGCAGCTCAGTCCAAGGAAGGAAGAACAAAGCATTTCTTTTGGGAGCAGGGCATTACACCCTCTTCCTTTGGAAACAGGTGTTACAGGCTGGGGAGTGGTAGCCTCTGTAATGCTTTGAAGGGCATAGATGGTGCCCTTCTTGCATAGGCCAGTCTACACCGGTTCAGGGACCCCTTGTCCCCTGCTCTGGCGTGAAACTGGACAAAGGAAAGGGGAGTGACCACTCCACTGTCCATCACCACCCCAGGGGTGGTGCCCAAAGCTCCTCCAGTGTGTCCCAGACTTCAGCCATCTTGCTTTGCAAGGTGAGGGGGCTGTCTGGAGCAACTGGACAAAGGAAAGGGGAGTGACCATTCCCCTGTCCATCATCACCCTAGGGGTGGTGCCCAAAGCTCCTCCAGTGTGTCCCAGACTTCAGCCATCTTGCTTTGCAAGGTGAGGGGCACTCTGGAGGGCTCCGAGTGGCCAGTGCCAGCAGGTGACATCAGATACCCCTCCTGGTAGGTCCTTACCTGATAAGGTAGGCAATCCCCCTCTCAGGGCTATTTGGGGTCTCTCCTGCAGGTTCTCTTCAGATTCTACTTGCAAGTTTCCAGCAGGAATCCTCTGCAACTACTACTTCATCCTCTAACCTGGGATCAACCGCAGCCTGCTCCAGGAACCACTGTAACTGCAACAAAGTATCCAGAAGGGCTACTTCGACTCTGCAACTTTAGCTCCAGCCAGCAACTGCAACAGTTTCCACGATTTGCATGCTCTAGGGACTTCCTGTCTTCATCCTGCACCAGAAGGACCAAAAAAATCTCCTGTGGAGTAACAGAGTCACTTCCCTGCTCCAGCAGGCACCTTCTAAGTCGACGACCAGGACTCTTGGACTCCTCTCACAGTGACAAGTGTGCTCTTTGGAACACAGAGGGTGGATCCCATCGACACAGACTATCCTGAGGTCTTGCTGACGCAATTTGGAGGAGGTAAGACCTTGCCTTCCCTGAAAGCGACAGTATCCCTGTGCACGCTGTCTTCTTCACCTCCTGGGGCATCTCTGAACTATTTGAAAAATTCCTTCATGCACAGCCTGGCCCAGGTCCCCAGCACTCTATCCTGTGATGCTCAACTCACTGAGTTGACCTCCGACGGCCTGGGCCCTTTCTTTGCAGTGCTGCACCAACTGTGTTTTGCACCTCTTTGTCCCCATGTTCTGAGACTCCTGTGGGTGCTGTCTAGTGTGTTGATGGCTCTCTAAAGTGCTAAGCACCCTCTCTTCCTCCTCACACAGAATTGAGGCCCCCAGGTCCCCCCTGGGTCCAGCCAATGCCATTTTGATGCAAAATGCAACTTTATCGTAACCAAGCCTTGTTGGGGACTTCCAACACAAAATCACATCTGCATACATCTTCACATTGTGGGACATCCATTGCATCATGCAGGAACCCGCTGGCATCTTCCTAGGGTGCATTTCTGTAGTCTTTGTCCAAACGGGGACATTTCTTTTGCACCCTCTTCTGGGTTGGCTGGGGCTCCTGTCCTTCCAGGAACTTCTTTCGACTTCTGGACCTTCTTTTGCATGTCTTCAGGTCAAGGAATCCAGCAGTTGTTGTTTGCAGACTTGGTCTGTTACTGTAATAATCCCGATTACGAGGTGTAGTGTGTCCTATGGAAACTTGCAGTACTTTACTCCTGTTTTTTTTGGCTCTGGGGTGGGCTAATTTACTTACCTTTACTGTATTCTTACTCTCCCGGTGATTATGCACCCACCACACTTGTCTAGGGGGCAATTTGTGATTCTCATTCCACTTTCTTAGTATATGGTTTGTGTTGCCCCTAGACCTGTTTTCTCCCATTGCATTCTATAGCATTTCCTATTGTTTGCACTATCCTATGTCTAATTACTTACCTTATTTTGGTGTCTAGTGTATATATTGTTTATAATACTTACCTCCAGAAAGAGTATTGCCTCTAAGATATTTTTGGTACTGTGTCACCCAAATAACCTACCTTTATTTTTGGTAACACTGAGTATTGTATTTACTTGTGTATAAGTACTGTGTAACTATAGGTGGTATTGCTTTGAATATCTCCTAGTTCAGCCTAAGCTGCTCTGCTATAGCTAGCTCTATCAGCCTAAGCTGCTATAACAGTACTGCATTTCACTAATAAGGGATAACTGGACCTGGTATAAGGGTAAGTACCCACGGTACCCACTACAAACCAGGCCAGCCTCCTATAAACTTTCATAGGCATTGAATTTGAATTTCTTCCACTTAAAGCATGGCTATCTGACTTCTTAGAGCCCTCTTTTACTATTGTCTGCTGCCAAGCCTTCCTGAAGATTTTGGACTTCCTTTTTTTGACTAAATCCCAACATAAAAATGCTGATGGTCAGAACCTGGTTTATGTGTGTGATTCAAGATCCATTGTGATTGGCCACAAATTGCACCTCGGTCTTGGTCTGCAGTGACCAGTTGACTGTGGCTGGAGCTTAAAATTTTTTGGTGCTAACTTCATATTAACTTTTACAAAATTCATAGCTCTGGTTATTCTTTCTCGATTTTTATTGGTTTGGTGTCATTTTATTAATTAAAAGGCACTCTAGTTTTCTAATTTGATTTCACATTTGTATTGTGTTGTATTGTGTTGTTATTACTGTTTTGGTACTGCATAAATGCTTTCCACATTTCTCTAAGTTAAGCCTGTCTGCTCTGTGCCATTGCTGCTCAGAGGTTGAGTTCAGGCTAATTCAGTGTGTTGTAAAGTGGATTATTGGTAAGGGCAGGTAAGTACCTACACTTAGCAATAGGCCATTAACCTCAACTTAGGTCCAGTTAGGTCTCAATAAGTTAAACCCATCTCAACCCTTGGTAGCTTGGCAACGAGCGACAAGGCTTAACTTAGGAGACAAGTGTGTAAAGCATTTAAAAATCACAAAACAGTAAATAGGTAAAACACAAAACTCAATAATAATCCAACACCAATTTATAAAAATAGATTATATGATGCCACAACGATTAAAATCGGATAAGTGGAACAGGATATATGATTTTTTAAAGAATTTGTGTTTTGTAGCACCTAGAACCAAAAAGCGCCAATCTGATCATCTGGTTGCACCTCGATCAGGGCAACATCAAAGTTTAAGGCTGACCTCGATGGAGCCCTGCTCGGCCACAGCAAGCTGGAGGCCTGGGTCAAAAGTTTACCTCCAGACTTAGTTGTTTTTCTTCAGCGGGACAAGGTTGCCAGTCCAATCTGACCTCCATTCCTTGGATATGCATCGCAGGACACCTCGGTGAAGCTTTCTACGTTCGGACTTAGATGATTTTTCAAGATGAAAATCCTTCGACTGGGCCAAACCTGAATCTTGATCCGATGTCCCTGGAGTCCTCTTCTGATACACTGTTCCGGAGGTCCCGGTCAACTTTTTATGCTCGGACGTAGTCACTTTTTTGGAGATTTTCTTCAGCGGGATGAACCTGCAAGTCAGGCCGGGTCGCGGTTGGGGCAAGCTGGCAAGACTCTCCACAGCGGGTTGGTCCCTCTATAGAGCTTTTTCCAATAAGTTCACCAATCTTCTCTAAACTTCTGAATCTTCTTCCAGAAGGTCGTTGAAGGTCCTTTAGGAGTCCACAGCTCACCCCAAGGTCCCAAAAGCTCTGAATTGCTCCTTGAGGATGCAGACTCCAACTCACAAAATACACCTATTTTTTACCTGTTTCAAACAGGGAATCCCTTCTTGAACCAGTTGAAGCCAGGCAAAGTCCTTCTTGTGGTGAAACCCAACTATGCAGCTATTGGAGTCCTTCTGAGTGCAGTGTCCAGGTGCAGGTCAGGGGTCGAGCAGGGCAGTCCTTCCTCTTCTTCTGATGTTTTTCCTTGTTGGGATCTGAGGTGTGGGTACAGCTCTGCCATATTTATCCTTGATCCTTGAACCTGGGTGAAAAATAGGGGGGTCCTGGGTATCCAATCACAGGCAGGCTCCTTCCCCCTTTTATGACCACTTCCTGGGAAGGGTGACAAAAATCAATCCCAGGGAGCAACATTCCTCAAAAATCCATGGCTGAAAGTGATTTTTGGAGGTTAGATCTGGCTGACCCCACCCACTGGAGTGGCTAAAAATCTTAAACACACCCCTCTCCTGCCCTCTCTTAATCTAATCAAGAGGGCTCCTAATTTCTGGGGTTGCAGGATGTGGGGAGGTGCTGGGCTGCTCCAAATGTCCTTCCCTGCCTTTGAAGACCAGATTGGCCAGCCTCCCCCCTTCCTGCTCCCCCATCTGCTGAGGCAGAGATCCTCACCAGGCACATCCTTTGCGTTCAGCCCAGGCCACTTCACACCTTGTCAAGGCAGCCTGGCCAGGCTGCCAGAGGCTGGCCAATCAGAGAAGGGCACTACAGAGCTGAAGTTGGCAACTTTCAGGCAGAGTTGTAAAACTCTTTACCTGAACTAGTTATATTAAATCCAACAAATATAGGTTGTGGGATTTATTATAACAATTAATTTGATTGCAAACTCAGGGTATCTGACATTTAAGGGGTCTTTATTAATTAAAATAAAGTCTCCCCATTTTAGCCTATTGAGGCCATTCACTACAGTGAGAGAAAAACGAATTTGGCTATTTTACCTCACCAGGGCTTATACAACTGTTTTATAAGGTCCCTTGTTGGAAAGTGGGTTACTGGCAGTGGTAAGTATGAACCTACCACTGGCACTAAGACCACTAACCAAATACAGGTTCAGTAAAGGTCCCAGTAAATTAGCCCCTTGCTCAACCCTTGGTAGCTATAACCGAGCAGGCAGGCCTAACTTAGGAGACAAGAGTGTAAAGCATTAAAAAAAACCAATACAGTAAATAAGTGACACACAACACACAATAAAAATCCCACACCAATTAATAAAAATAGGTTATATTTTTATGAGTAAATAGACACCAAAACGACAAAAATCCAATGTAGGGAACCAGAGATATGAATTTTAAAAGAATAAACACTTTCTAGCGCTTAGAAACACAAAGTGCCAACTTTTCCAAAATTGTCCAAACTTCAGGAGGTGTTTCTTGAAGTCTTCCTTGCAGGTACAAAAGGTCCAAAACAGAAACCCAAGAGTCTGGAATCTCCGGGTGGGTCCTTGGAAAGGTGGACCACAATTCAGCAGTGCCCACCTGCAAAGGGCAGCAATTCTGCTGGGTCTCTACTTCCATGTCCTATTATGTACGAGGGTCTTATAGGTAGTTGGCACCCCTCTTGCCACATTGTTTGGTAGGGACCTACAGGGACTGTCATGCAAATGGTAGGAATGTAAATTTTAAAGACAGGCTGCAAGGCAGGTCTGCATTTAAAAGGACATGATGCACACAGCAGTGCACACATGCAAGTGCAGAAATTCTGCTGGGCCTCTAATCTCCATGCCCTGTTATATATGGGCTTATAGGCAGATTATACACCCTTGGCCATTACATACTAGGGATTTAAAGGGTCTGTCAGGACAATCGAAAGGGTACCCTAATACCTAGTGTACTCTACTACAAGTGTGTGTTTTAACATAGCACTGGCCTGGATCTGGCTAACAGAGTCCAGGGCACAGTCAGAGTCAGTTATCATCAGCACCAGTCAGCAACAAAACAAATGGGGATGAACAGGGCAAAAAGATGACTTTGCAACATCCCTGCTTATAGTTACATGGCACCCAACCTTAGGGGCACATAGGACACACCATAGGGGTGACCTATAGGTAAAAATAAGGTAGTTTAAGACTTTGGAAGCACTTTTAATTCCAAAGTCGAATTTGCATATAACTTTAGTTAAGAAATCAGGCAGCAAGGCAGGCCTGCCTTTAAAATGACACTGGGCACTTCAGCAGTGCACCTATGGGTGCACTACCTATGCTGGGGTCCCTACACCTACATGCCCTACCATACACTAGGGACTTATAGGTAGGTTGACATAGCCAATTATAATTAACCTAATTTTCATACTCATTTTACACAGAGCACAGCCCCTGGAACTGGTTAGCAGTACCCAGAGCACAATAAGAGTCAGTAAAACACCAGCAAAAGGTCAAAAATAGGGCCAAAACCTTAGGGGTCCTCTGCAATCAGCCCTGTTTTTTCACATAGTGGGGGTCATTACAACCCTGGCGGATGGTGTTAAAGGTGCGGTAACACCGCAAACAGGCCGGCGGACAAAAAAAGGGAATTATGACCCTGGCGGAAACCGCCAACAAAGACAGCCACTTTAACACACCGCCCGCCACGGCGGGACAGACAAGCAGCGCGGCGGTTACCGCCAACAGACAGGCGGGAGACAATGTACCGCCCACACCATTATAACCCGCCAATCCGCCACCTTTTCCGGGGCAGATGCACCGCGGATAAAAACACGGCGGAAACAGCTTTTGCAATGGGAAAACGCTCACCTGAACACAACCCACGAGGAACGAGGACACCATGGAGCCCGAACTCCAAATACTCCCTGCGCTTGTTTTTCTGCTCCTTTACGACCAACAGCTACGTAGGCGCATAAGATACCGGTGAGTACTGCACCTATGACACGGGGGAGGGGGGAGGCAAAGGTTAGGGGGACACCCACCAAACAACCCCACCCCCACCCACGCATTATACAACATACACTAATGCATTATCAAAAATCACAGTAACAACCCACAATCCCCCCGGAAGAATGAAAACACAAAGCCAAATTCGGGCAAACATTGTAATGTGCCAATATACATCATAAAAAAATATACAGATATATATATGTCTCAAAATCACTCTTATTTACACATACAATCCGAGAAGTAGTGCAGATATGTACACAACAATGTCCGTGCACCAACAGTCCAAAAATGCATGGGCGAGACCCACAATAGATACCTGACCAAAATCGGAGAGAACACTGTTGGGGCATCAGATGGAAATAAAACAGGCAACTCAGGGGGAAGGGAAGGGGGGCACCTCAGCCAGATGAATGCGAAGCCAGATCCACGACGGGGCTCCATGCCCATTGATGTATCCTGGGGAGTGCAAAGCCACAGTCTCTCAAGTCTCTACAGTGGGTGGGTTGCCCACTGCTTCATCCTAGGGGGAGTGCATAGCCACGGTCTCTCAGGTGGATGCCTTTCTCCACTGGTTCTGGAGGGGGCCTTGTGCCCAGAGTGCTTCTTCCTGCCAAGGACAGAGGTAGTGGATGCATCTCTCCACTGGTTCTGGAGGGGGCCTTGTGCCCAGAGTGCTTCATCCTGCCAAGGACAAAGGAAGTGGATGTATCTCTCCAATGGTTCTGGAGGGGACCTTGTGCCCAGAGTGCTTCATCCTGCCAAGGACAGAGGTAGTGGATGTATCTCTCCACTGGTTCTACAGTGGGTGGCTTGCCCACTGTTCAATCCTGGGGAGTGCAAAGCCACAGTCTCTCAAGTCTCCCAAGTGGGTGGCTTGCCCACTGTACCATCCTGGGGAGTGCAAAGCCACAGTCTATCAAGTACATGCAGGTCTCCACTAGTTCTGGAGGGGGATTGGTGCCCAGACTGGATGAGTCTCTACGTGAAAGTACCTGTCCTGTCACTGTCCCAGCTGCACATGGGATAAGGATGCCTGATGTGGCGGCTTTTTCATTCCTACACGGTGCATGCCCTGTTCAGCTGTGCTTTGCCATGGCGGTTCTGGACAGTTCAGCGGTGCTTTGCCATGGCGGTCTTTGCCCTGTTCAGCGGTGCTTTGACATGGCGGTCTTTGCCCTGTTCAGCGGTGCTTTGCCATGGCGGTCTTTGTCCTGTTCAGCGGTGCTTTGACATGGTGGTTCTGGACAGTTCAGCGGTGCTTTGCCATTGAGGTCTTTGCCCTGTTCAGCGATGCTTTGACATGGCGGTCTTTGCCCTGTTCAGCAGTGCTTTGACATGGCGGTTCTGGACAGTCCAGCGGTGCTTTGCCATGGCGGTCTTTGCCCTGTTCAGCGGTGCTTTGACATGGCGGTCTTTGCCCTGTTCAGCGGTGCTTTGCCATGGCGGTTCTGGACAGTTCAGCGGTGCTTTGCCATGGCAGTCTTTGCCCTGTTCAGCGGTGCTTTGACATGGGGGTTCTGGACAGTTCAGCGGTGCTTTGCCATGGCGGTCTTTGCCCTGTTCAGCAGTGCTTTGACATGGCGGTCTTTGCCCTGTTCAGCGGTGCTTTGCCATCGCGGTTCTGGACAGTTCAGCAGTGCTTTGCCATGGCAGTCTTTGCCCTGTTCAGCGGTGCTTTGACATGGCGGTTCTGGACAGTTCAGCTGTGCTTTGCCATGGCGGTCTTTGCCCTGTTCAGCGGTGCTTTGACATGGCGGTCTTTGCCCTGTTCAGCGGTGCTTTGCCATGGCGGTCTTTGCCCTGTTCAGCGGTGCTTTGACATGGCGGTTCTGGACAGTTCAGCGGTGCTTTGCCATGGCGGTCTTTGCCCTGTCCAGCGGTGCTTTGACATGGCGGTTCTGGACGGTTCAGTGGTGCTTTGCCATGGCGGCCTTTTCCCTGTTCAGCGGTGCTTTGACATGGCGGTTCTGGACAGTTCAGCGGTGCTTTGCCATGGCGGTCTTTGCCCTGTTCAGCTGTGCTTTGACATGGCGGTTCTGGACTGTTCAGCGGTGCTTTGCCATGGCGGTCTTTGCCCTGTTCAGCGGTGCTTTGACATGGCGGTTCTGGACAGTTCAGCAGTGCTTTGCCATGGCGGTCTTTGCCCTGTTCAGCGGTGCTTTGACATGGTGGTCTTTGCCCTGTTCAGCGGTGCTTTGCCATGGCGGTCTTTGCCCTGTTCAGTGGTGCTTTGACATGGCAGTTCTGGACAGTTCAGCGGTGCTTTGACATGGCGGTTCTGGACAGTGCAGCGGTGCTTTGACATGGCGGTTCAGGACTGTTTAGCGGTGCTTTGTCATGGCGGTTCTGATACGGACATTGGTGTGTGGCACGACGATCTCTACACTGGGCATTGGTGGGTGGCATGACGATCTCCACACTGGACATTGGTGTGTGGCATGACGATCTCCACACTTGGCATTGGTGGGTGGCATAACGATCTCCACACTGGACATTGGTGTGTGGCATGACGATCTCTACACTGGACATTGGTGGGTGGCATGACGATCTCTACACTGGGCATTGGTGTGTGGCATGACGTTCCATCATTGCCCAGCGGGGCTGTGGCATTCTGGCCCCTCCTGGGCTGTGACTCCGGCGGTGGTTTCTGGACCAGTGATGATACTTGTGCCCTCCTGGGCTGTGACTCCGGCGGTGGTCTCTGGACCACTGATGATACTTGTGCCCTCCTGGGCTGTGACTCCGGCAGTGGTCTCCTGACCAGTGACGATACTTGGGCCCTCCTGGGCTGTGACTCCAGCGGTGGTCTCCTGACCAGTGACGATACTTGTGCCCTCCTGGGCTGTGACTCCGGCGGTGGTCTCTGGACCAGTGACGATACTTGTGCCCTCCTGGGCTGTGACTCCGGCAGTGGTCTCCTGACCAGTGACGATACTTGGGCCCTCCTGGGCTGTGACTCCGGCGGTGGTCTCCTGACCAGTGACGACGGTGCTGGCGGTTGTGTCTGGACCGCCGGACATGATGGCGCACTTCTCCGCCGTGATACTCACAACAGGCTGGGCAGACTTCCTCTGGATCTTCTCCACCTTTGTTGGAGTTACAGATGACTCACCAATCCCCTTCGATCCCATGTCACTTGTTGTCCCACCAGGGGTCTTAAGACGGTCCCGTCGTCCACTCTCCATTTTAAGAACCTTTACAGGGGGTGGGCTGCCAGTGCCTTGGCTCCGGGTCCTACTGCCTGCCCTGGTGGACGGTGCACTCCAAAAACCTGGAACACGCACCACTGGTACTGGAGGCTTTTTGGCTGAGGCGCTATGACGGGACTGATGAATTGGAGGGGGGGTGGGGGCAAAAAGGTCAATTTGACAGAGGGACAGTTTCTGACGAACACTGGGATGGGTAGCTGGAGGGGGTCTGGGAGTGGAGGAAGAGGAGGTGGTTGTAGGAGGTGTCACTTTAGCTGTTTTGGGTGCAGGTGCAGGTACTGGAGGCTGTTGTGAGGTGGATGGATGTTGGGTGAGTGATTGCCGGCGTTTGTGTAGTTTGGGAGGGGGCGTCACAGACACACTGGGAGAGGACACAGGTGACGTGTAAATGGCAGTGGAGGTGGTGAGTGCAGGTGAGCGGCTTGTGGTGCTGGGTGTCCTGGTGCGATTCCTAGTGCCTGTAGATGTGGTGCATGCAGGTGTGTGTGTAGACGAGACTGGGAGGGGGGAGGGAGAAGAGGAGGAGGGGGACACAGTGGAGGCAGTGGATGTTGCTGTGTCTGTATGTGGGTGAGGCTTGCGTGAGTGCCTGTGGTGTGTGTGGTGCCTATGTTTGCCTGAGCTACTTGTGTGTGTTGACTTGTGTGCATGCTGGTCTGTAGGTGTGCTTGGGATGGGCTGGGGTACAGGAGATTGGGTCTGGGTGGAGGAAGTTGGAGGGGGGAGGCTAGACACAGGGACAATGGCTGCCATCAGTGCTGAGGCCAGAGATTGCAGGGTTCGCTGAAGGACAGCCTGACCAGAATGACTGCCCTCCAGGAATGCATTACCATGTTGCAACTCCCTTTCTACACCCTGGATGGCATCCACAATGGTAGACTGCCCAACAGTGAGTGACCTGAGGAGGTCAATGGCCTCCTCACTGAGGGCAGCAGGGGTGACTGGGGCAGGGCCTGAGGTGCCTGGGGCGAAGGTGATGCCCACCCTCCTGGGTGAGCGGGCACGGGGTGAGCGCTGAGGGGCTGCTGGGAGGGCGGTGCTGGTAGGAGGGGTGGTGGCTGTACCTGTAGAAGTGGGGCGCACAGATGGTGCCGCCACCACTTGGGATCTCTCATCGGCGGACGAGTCCGTGTTGCTGGTTGGTGATCCGGTGGGCGACGTGAAGCTCCCCTCGCCCTCCGTCCCACTGGTGCATTCAGAGTCTGTGGTGTGGCCCTCCATGGCCATGTGGGATGCAACTCCCTTGTGCTCCGGTGCCACTGTACCTCCGCCTGATGATGCTGATGTACAAAAGGACAGGGAGAGCAGGAAAAAGGGGGGAGACAGAACAAAGAGAGTTTTAGTGCATGGCATTCCGCTACCGTTGGCGGACAAGACAGACGCAGCAACCCCCTGCATTACGCGTTGCTCCTGACCTCTGCACATGCAATTTCTGGGACATGGCCTACATGGCAAAGGTGGAAATCTGCGCATATGGATGCCACAGGGGCAACTATACCTCAACTTGGCACTCTGCTGAGGTGGGGTTCAGTGCCACATGGCCTACATTACGGAGGGGCCTTGCCTACCTAACTCGCTCTGGCCCAGGTACACCCACAGGCCTCCTCCCCCACCCAGACACCTCTAATGCGCGCAAAGTCCGCAGAATGAGGTTGTACTCATCCCCTTGTGTCTGCTGTGATGTCCTCAAGCGCCCATCCAACTCCGGGTAGGCCACCGCCAGGATCCGGAACATCAGGGGGGTCATGGTGTGACGGGCACCCCTCCCACGTTGGGAGGCCATCTCCAGCTGAGCCTCCGCCGTCTTCTTGCTGCAGCGGCGAATGTCCTCCCATCTCTTACGGCAGTGGGTGCCCCGTCTCTGGTGGGCCCCCAGGGTCCGGACTTCCTTGGCGATGGCACGCCAAATGTCCCTCTTCTGGTTGGCGCTGACCTACATGACATGCACAAGTAAAGAGGAACAGTCATTACCAACTGCACCGTCAATGTGAGTGGCCCCCTCCCTACTCTGGCCATGTGGCCCATTCATTCCCATGCATTAATGTTCTATGAACTCTGCCCCCTTCCCTCTTCCACCCAGCCCTCTCCAGCCAGGCCTAGCCCATACAACGTGCTCCCTGTGTACTAACCTGTTGGTCTGGAGGACCGTAGACTAGCGTGTACTGGGGGAGGACCCCATCCACAAGTTTCTCCAACTCCTGTGCAGTGAAGGCAGGGGCCCTTTCCCCAGACGCAGCAGCCATCGTCGCTTCCAGACCAAGGTCACAGCAGCACTAGCAGAGTAGGTCGTCTCCTGTGGAAGGTCAGGTATCTAGTGATTGAAGAGATAGAAAATAGCGGTGACGTCCGCGGCGGTGACATCTGCGGCGGTGCGCATCATCACCACCAGCGCACCTGTTCATTGGCTCCTGAGACCCATAGGGTCCAATGTTAACCAATGCAGCATTGCGCCCCGGTCTACGACCGCCTACTGCGACGGTGTGCAACGCCAGCGCAGTTACCCCACAATCCCATTGTCCCAGTTTAGAGGTCAGGCAGCCGCCATTTCAGGGGCCCACATGGCTTCATTTACTACTGCGTCACACATAGCTAGGCCTATACTCAACACACATACAGGAAGGGGTTTTGTCTGGTGTAGTCTTGTGTGTAACTGTGGGTACATACCTGGAGGAATAGTGACTGGTTCTTCGCTGTTGTCCTTCTTAGGCACTGTCAGCTGGGACATATGAGAAGATGGCGGAATCCTCCGGTGTACCGACCGCTGGTGGACCTGTTGACAATGGAAGAAAGACATATCATCGTCACCTACAGGTTTGACCGTGCCACAATCCAGGAACTATGTACCCAGTTGGAGCCAGACCTGATGTCACCGATCCGCCATCCGACTGGAATCCCCCCTGACGTGCAGGTGCTGTCAGTGCTCCATTTCCTTGCAAGTGGGTCTTTTCAGACAACAGTGGCCATGGTATCAGGGATGTCCCAGCCTATGTTTTCCAACGTGTTGTCCAGAGTGTTGTCTGCCCTGCTGAAACACGTAAGGCGATACATCATTTTCCCTGAGGTGGAGGATTTGCCTACAGTGAAAGGTGACTTCTATGCCCTTTGACATATCCCGAACGTCATAGGTGCTATTGATGGGACCCATGTAGCTCTGGTCCCCCCCCACAGGAGTGAACAGGTGTACAGGAACCGGAAGAATGATCATTTGATGAATGTCCAGATGGTCTGTTTGGCAGACCAGTACATCTCGCAGGAAAATGCTAAGTTCCCTGGCTCAGTGCATGACGCCTACATCCTGCGGAATAGCAGCATCCCTGATATGATGGGTCAACTCCAGAGGCACCGTGTATGGCTATTGGGGGCCTCTGCTTACCCCAACCTTTCCTGGCTATTGACCCCAGTGAGGAATCCCAGGACCAGGGCAGAGGAACGGTACAATGAGGCCCATGGGCGGACTAGGAGGGTTATCGAACTCACCTTTGGCCTTCTTAAGGCCAGGTTCAGGTGCCTCCATATGACAGGTGGATCCCTATTCTACTCACCGAAGAAGGTGTGCGACATCATCATCGCCTGCTCCATGCTCCATAATTTAGCATTGCGACGCCAGGTGCCTTTTCTGCAGGAGGATGATCCAGATGACGGTGTTGTGGAAGCTGTGGAGCCTGTGGAGCGAGTGGACAGTGATGAGGATGAAGCTGAGGATGAAGAAAACGACAACAGGGAGTCAGTCATACAGCAATATTTCCAGTGACACACAGGTGAGAACATTTTCTGGTTTAACATTACATTAACTTTCACACGTCTACCTCTATCCTGTACCTACATTTCACTCACTATTTGTTAATTGAGTTGTACCCTTCCATTTCAGTTTCACAGGTGTGGTTACCTACGTGTCAACTGCTTGCATCCTTGAAGGGCTTGTGATGTGTGACATTGGTATGTTAGCCTTACAATGGGTAACCCATTATGACACTGTAATTGATAATACAAAGTTCCAAATAATAGACTGACTCCAGATTTCTTTGGCTTTCAAGGGTGTTTATTTAAGTGATAAGAAAATCAAGGAAGGTTGTAAAATGGGGATGGGTGATGGTGGAGGAATGTCCATGGCAGAGTCCAGTCTATTAGTCTCACAGGTGCACTGCCCATCTGGGCATTGGAAGTGGAGCTGGGGCAGTTCCAATCTGGACAGGGTGACAAAGTGGGACAGTGGGGGGGCGATCAGGGTGGTCTTATTTCCTGGTGGTGGTCTTGCCATCTTGCTCTGTCCTGTTCCTGGATCTCAGGGCCCGCTTGCGTGGTGGTTGTCCGTCTGCAGGGGATGGGGTTCTGGTGTGTTGGTCCTGTGGCGGGGCGTCCTGTCCACTAGCGCCGGCGGAGGTGGTGAGCAGTTCGTCATCCTGGCTAGTGTCAGGGGCCCCTTGGAGTGCCACGGTATCCCTCCAGGTCTTTTGAATGTCCGTCAGCACCCCTACGATGGTGCCCAGGGCGGAGCTGATGGTCCTGAGCTCCTCCCTGAACCCCAAATACAGTTCGTCCTGCAGACACAGGGTCTCCTGCAACTTGTCCAGGACCGTGGCCATCGTCTCCTGGGAGTGGTGGTATGCTCCCATGATGGAGGAGAGGGCCTCGTGGAGAGTTGTTCCCTTGGCCTGTCCTCCCTCTGTCGCACAGCAGCCCTCCCAGTTCCCCTATGTTCCTGTGCCTCCGTCCCCCGGACCGTGTGCCCACTACCACTGCCCCCAGGTCCCTGTTGTTGTTGGGGTGGTGGGTTAGCCTGGGTGCCCTGTAGTGGTGGACACACCGCTGATTGACCTGTCCTGGGTAGGGAGGTTTGGGCCCGCTGGGTGGGTGCTGTGCTGGTGTTACCAGAGGGTAGCAGCTCGGTGTTGGGCTGTGGCTGGGCAAGGGGATCCGACTGTCCTGAGGCCCACGATGGTCCGGGCTGGTCATCAGGATCCAGTAGGGCAGAGCTGCTGTCGTCACTGTGGGCCTCTTCTGGGGGTGGAGTGGTGTTGTCTGGACCCTCTGGTGTGGTGACGTTCCTTCGGGTTCCTGCAGGGGTATAAGAACATGATTATTGCATGTGTGTGTGTGTCATGGTGTGCAATGGGTGGGTGTTTGTGTACCCCAGTGCTAGCATTCCTGTGTGGGGGCTTGTGTGGTGATGGTTGGGGGGGGTGTTCTGGGTATATGCAGTGGGCATGCTTTAGTGAGGGTTGCCCATGCTTAGTTGTGTCATGCAGGGCTTGGTGTTGGGATGGGTGGTTGGTATCATTGGTACATTACTGAGGATTTGTGGTGATAGGGGAGGGTGTGAGGGTGGGGGTGTGTGATGGCATGCAGGTAGGGTGGGAGATGTGATAGTTAAGATTTGACTTACCAGTGTCCGTTCCTCCAGCGACTCCTCCGAAGCCCTCAGGATGCAAGATGGTCAGGACTTGCTCCTCCCATGTTGTTAGTTGTGGGGGAGGAGGTGGGGGTCCGCCGCCAGCCCGCTGCACTGCGATGTTGTGCCTGGAGACCGTGGAACACACCTTCCCCCGTAGGTCGTTCCACCTCTTCCTGATGTCCTCCCTATTTCTTGGGTGCTGTCCCACTCCGTTGACCCTATCCACTATTCTTCGCCATAGCTCCATCTTCCTGGCTATTGATGTGTGCTGTACCTGTGAGCCAAATAGCTGTGGCTCTACCCGTACGATTTCCTCCACCATGACCCTGAGCTCCTCCTCGGAGAAGCGGGGGTGTCTTTGGCGTGACATGGGGTGGTTTGTGTGAGGTGTGGGCTGGTGTATGTGGTGATGAGTGTGGTGTGTGTAGTGGTATGTGGTATTTAGTGCGTGGATGTAGTGTGGGTGATTGTGTTGTGTGCCTCTGTGTGATGGGGTTGTCAATAGCTGTGCTGTCTCTCTGGCCTTCTCTCAGAAATTCAGGCTGTAGGGGTTTGTGGGTGATGTGGGTGTGTGTTTTATATTGTGTTGGGTGTGTGGGAGTGTTGTTTGTATGTGTATCAGGTGTGTGTATTTCGAAATGTCCAATGTGGTGGTGTTTTGTAGATGTGTGTGTATTTTGAGCGCGGCGGTGTGTACCGCCACTGGAATACCGCGGTTGAAAGACCGCCGCGTGGATTCGTGGGTCGTAATAGCATGGGTGTGTTTCTGTTGCCATGGAGGTGGAGGATGTGTTTCCGCCAGTTTATCGCTGACCTTTGGTGTGGCGGTATTGTGTGGGTGTCTGAATTTCGGCGGATTCCGTGATGTGGGTCATAATAGCCGTGGTGGTCTACCGTGGCCACGACGGTGTATTGGCGGTCTTCTGCACGGCGGTAAGTGCCTTATACCGCCAATGTTGTAATGCCCCCCAGTGACTTTAGTGGTTAACCCTAAGAGTGTGCGAATGCCTAGGCTCCACCCATGAGATGCCTTCCCATGGCTGATCAATGCAAGGCAGTGATGTGTGCTGTTTGGGTTACTCCAAATTTACCAAGCAAAGCAGGTCCATGGAAGGTCGTCTTGCTTTACTTAGTAAATCTTACTTAAAGATTGGGTTGCCCTTACGGGACCATATATGATGCAAGGGCAACACAATCCATGATATATCTGGCCCAATATATTTTGCCACTCATACCTTGCTCATGGGTGCCATAGTGGTACCACAAAGTAACTACAATGCAAAGTTCAGTGTGCATAGCAGTGGACACAAACAAGGGAATACAAGAGGGCCTACGCATATGTCCAACAGGTGCCATCTTGACATATGCAATGTAATACATTATCGATTACAATCGGTTGTCCATACATCAATCACCAGTACAATCATAGGGCATGTTCAAATTCAATATACTGATCATGCTCACAAATGATCAGTATAAAGGTTTGGTGAGAAATGGTAGCGTTAACAGAAGATCCAATTATTTCATACTGCAAAACTTTCAGCTGATCCCTACAAGAATGAGGACAGTGGGAGCCATCTTGACAGAAATGAATAGCCTTAATCCAAACAATCTCAGATCATTCTATCACAGAAAATGGCTGATACCCATCAACAGAGGAACATAATCCACTTTCTACCCAGAAATCATCCTAAACAAACATAATAACATCCATCTAAAATATGTATAGTCAGCTAGTCCAAAGAGTGGGAACATGGCCGAGTGAAGCATGAAAATACAGTTCATGATAATAAATGTAGGCCCTCATTATAACCCTGGCGGTCGGTGTTAAAGCGGCGGTGAGACCGCCAACAGGCCGGCGGTAAAAAAAATGGAATCACAACCATGGCAGAAATCGCCAACATAGACAGCCACTTTAACAGTCCGACCTCCACAGTGGTAAAAACAAACACCGCGGCGGTAACTGCCAACAGACAGGCGGAACACAATGTACCGCCCACTGTATTACAAGACACCAATCCACCAGCTTTTCCTGGCGGTACCAACGCCATCAAAAGCACGGCAGAAACAGTCTTTGAAACAGAAAGCACTCACCTCTCGACACCCTACGAGGAACCAGGACGCCATGGAGCCCGAACTTCAGGTGCTACCAATGTTGGTTTACAATCTCTTCTACCAGGAGCAGCAAAGACGGCGGCGACGACCACGGTGAATACTGCACCTAGCACACAGGGGTGGGGGGGAGGAAAAAGAGAGTGACACACACACGCAACATGCAACACCCCCACCTCCACCCGCACCCACAACACCATACACACAAAGACATGCCGCAACATAACATATACACCCCATCACCCCCTGGAAGAACGCAAGGACAAAATGAAATGATTGTAACAAGTGTAATTATCGAAAATTCAGATATGGAAACAGGTCTTTAACAAATCGGTATATACAAATATGTACAGCTACTACACAAGTCCGGATATTGTTCCAATCATTGTCCGTGGACCAGTGGTACCAAAATGCGTGGGCGAAACCCACACATGATTCATGACTGTAAACGGAGAGAACACTGCTGGGGCATCAGATCAAAAATAAACAGGCACCTCAGGGGGAATGGGAGAGGGGGCACCTCAGCCGGATGAAGGGACGACGCCACTGCTCTACGAGGGGGCTCCATGCCCACAGATTGGTCCTGGGGAGTGCAAAGCCACAGTCTCTCAAGTCTCTCAAGTGGGTGGTCTGCCCACTGCTTTAACCTGGGGAGTGCAAAGCCACAGTCTCACAAGTCCCTACAGCGGGTGGTTTGCCCACTGTTCAATCCTGGGGAGTGCAAAGCCACAGTCTCACAAGTCTCTACAGTGGGTGGTCTGCCCACTGTTCAATCCTGGGGAGTGCAAAGCCACAGTCTCTCAAGTGGATGACAGTCTCCACTGGTTCTGGAGGGGGCTTTGTGCCCAGAGTGCTTCATCCTGCTAAGGACAGAGGTAGTGGATGACAGTCTCCACTGGTTCTGGAGGGGGCATGGTGCCCAGAGTGCTTCATCCTGCTAAGGACAGAGGTAGTGGATGGATCTCTCCACTGGTTCTGGAGGGGGCGTGGTGCACAGAGTGCTTCATCCTGCTAAGGACAGAGGTAGTGGATGACATTCTCCACTGGTTCTGGAGGGGGCATGGTGCCCAGAGTGCTTTATCCTGCTTAGGACAGAGGTAGTGGATGACATTCTCCACTGGTTCTGGAGGGGGCATGGTGCCCATAGTGCTTCATCCTGCTAAGGACAGAGGTAGTGGATGACATTCTCCACTGGTTCTGGAGGGGGCATGGTGCCCAGAGTGCTTCATCCTGCTAAGGACAGAGGTAGTGGATGCATCTCTCCACTGGTTCTGGAGAGGGCATGGTGCCCAGAGTGCTTCATTCACCCCGTGACTGACTCAGTAGCATCAGTGCCCTTGCCGCTCATGGGCCAGCGGTGCTTGAGATAGGCGGGGCCTTGTTAAGCAGTGCTTGAGACGGCAGTGCCCTGTTCAGTGGTGCTTGAGACGGCGGTGCCCTGATCAGCAGTGCTTGAGACGGCGGTTCCCTGTTCAGTGGAGGTGCCCTTTTCAGCGGTGCTTGAGACGGCGGTGCCCTGTTCAGCGGTTCTTGAGGCAACGGTGCCCTGTTCAGTGGTGCTTGAGGCGGCGGTCTCCATTACAGGGACTCAGCTGCTGGCGGTCCTTCATGGCCCAGCGGGGCTTTTGCTGGTGGTCCTTCATGGCCCAGCGGGGCTTTTGCTGGCGGTCCTTCATGGCCCAGCGGGGCTTTTGCAGGCGGTCCTTCATGGCCCAGTGGGGCTGGTGCTGGCGGTCCTGTCCTGGGCAGGTGGGCTTGTGCTGGTGCTCCTGTCCTGGGCAGCTTGGCTTGTGCTGGCGGTGGCCTCCTGGGCAGCTGGGCTTGTGCTGGCAGTCCTGTCCTGGGCAGCTGGGCTGGTGCTGGCGGTCCTGTTCTGGGCAGCTGGGCTGGTGCTCGTGGTCCTGTCCTGGGCAGGTGGGCTGGTGCTGGCAGTCCTGTCCTGGGCAGCTGGGCTTGTGCTGGCGGTCCTGTTCTGGGCAGCTGGGCTGGTGCTCGTGGTCCTGTCCTGGGCAGGTGGGCTGGTACTGGCAGTCCTGTCCTGGGCAGGTGGGCTTGTGCTGGCGGTCCTGTCCTGGGCAGCTGGGCTGGTGCTGGTGGTGGACTCCTATGCAGCTGGGCTTGTGCTGGCGGTTCTGTCCTGGGCAGCTGGGCTGGTGCTGGCGGTGGTCTCCTGGGCAGCTGGGCTAGTGCTGGCGGTCCTGTCCTGGGCAGCTGGGCTGGTGCTGGCGGTCCTGTCCTGGGCAGGTGGGCTTGTGCTGGCGGTCCTGTCTTGGGCAGCTGGGCTGATGCTGGAGGTGGCCTCCTGGGCAGTGGGGATGATGGCGGTCTTCTCCACCGTGCTGCTCTTCCCGGACTTGCCGGGTTTCTTGTGGCCCTTCCCCACCTTGGAAGGTTTCACAGCTGACTCCACACTCCCACCGGGACCCCTGGGAGCGACTTTGGTGGCTGGAGTCTTCCCCCTCTCCCGCCAGGCACTGGCTAACTTCTGATGCTTGACAGGTGGGGGACTGTCTGTGCTGTGTCTCCGTGCCACACTGGCTGACCTGGTGGCTGGTGCACTCCAGATTCCGGTGACTACAGGCACCACTGGCCCCGGAGATGTGGCTGAGGTGCTAGTTCGGGACCTAGGAGACGGATGGGGTGGGGGAGGTGTGGGAAAGAGGTCAATGTTGGACATGAAAAGTTTTTTTGACACACTGGGACGGGTAGCTGGAGGGGGTTTGGGAGTGGAGGAAGAGGTGGTGGTTGTAGGAGGTGTTAGTTTGCTGACTTTGGGTGAAGGTGCATGCGCTGGAGGCTGTTGTGAGGTGGATGGCTGTTGGGTGGGTGTGTGTCTGCGTTTTAGTATCTTGGGAGGGGCGTCACAGACAAACTGGCAGAGGACAACGTGGATGTGTGAATGGTAGTGGGGTTGGTGACTGCACGTGAGCGGGGTGTGGTGGTGGGGGTGCTGGTGATGGCAGTAGAGGCTGTAGAGGTATTGCATGCAGGTGTGAGTGTAGACGAGACAGGGAGGGAGGAGGGAGACGAGGAGGAGGGGGACACAGTGGAGGCAGTGGATGTTGGTGTGTCTGCATGTGTGTGATGCTTGCGTGAGTGCCTGTGAGATGTGTGGTGCTTATGTTTGCCTGAGCTTCCCTTGTGTGTTGACGTGTGTGCATGCTGGTTTGTAGGTGTGCTTGGGATAGGCTGAGGTACAGGGGATTGGGTCTGGGTGGAGGAAGTTGGAGGGGGGAGGCTAGAGGCAGGGACAATGGCTGCCATCAGTGCTGAGGCCAGAGTCTGAAAAGCTCGACGAAGGGCCGCCTGACCAGAATGAATGCCCTCCAGGAATGCATTTGTTTGTGGCAACTTCCTTTCTACACCCTGGATGGCATTCAAAATGGTAGACTGCCCAACAGTGAGGGACCTGAGGAGGTCAATGGCCTCCTCACTGAGGGCAGCAGGGGTGACTGGGGCAGGGCCTGAGGTGCCTGGAGCGAAGGTGATGCCTACCCTCCCGGGTGAGCGGGCATGGGGCAAAGGCCGAGGGGTCGCTCGGAGGGCGGTGCTAGAAGGAGGGGTGGTGGCTGTACCTGTAGATAGGGGTGGAACAGATGTTGCCGCCACCACAAGTGAGCTCCCATCAGAGGACGAGTCCGTGTCACTGGTCTCAGCTCTTGTCCCCGCCGTGGAGCTCCCCTCACCCTCCATCCCACTGATGAAGTCCGAGTCTGTAGTGTGGCCCTCCATGGCCATTTGTGATGCAGCCCCCTGGTGCTCCGGTGCCACTGCTCCTCCGCCTGATGATGCTAATGCACACAAGAACAGGGAGACCACAAAAAGGGGGACGACGACAGAAGAAATACATGTTGAGTGCATGCATTACCACTACCGTTGGCGATCACGACAGACACAGAACCCCCTTGCACTATGCGGCGCTCTTGGGCTCCACTGTTCAATTCTTGGGAAATGGCCTACAAGGATATGGATGACATCTACACACATAGATGACACAGGGGCATGACTAGGTGTACTTGGCACTCTACAGAGGTGGGGTGGGGTGCCACGTGGCCTGCCTTACGGAGGGAACTTACCCTGGCCTAGGGAAACCCACAGCCCACCTCCCCCACCCAGACCCTTCCACTGCGCGCAAAGTCAGCAGAATGAGAGTGTACTCACCCCCTTGTTGCTGCTGTGATGCCCTCAAGCACCCATCCAACTCCGGGTAGGCCACCGCCAGGATCCTGAACATCAGGGGGTCATGGTGCGACGGTCACCCCTCCCACGATGGGAGGCCATCCCCAGCTGAGCCTCCGCCGTCTTCTTGCTCCAGCGGCGGATATCCTCCCATCTTTTCCGGCAGTGGGTGCTCCGTCTGTGGTAGACTCCCAGGGTCCAGACGTCCTTTGCGATGGCACGCCAAATATCTTTTTTCTGGTGGGCGCTGACCTACATGAATTGTACAGGGGGAAGAGAAAGTTCAGACCACTGCACCGTCAAAGTGATTGGCCCCCATCCCTACCCTTGCCATGTGGCACATGCATTCACTGTCGTTTCATGCACGCCGCACTCTCCCGCCTTCCTTCTTACATCCAGCCCTCTCCACACAGGCATAGCCCATACATCATGCTCCCAGTGTACTTACCTGTTTGTCTGGAGGACCGTAGAGTAGCGTGTACTGGGGGATTACCCCATCCACGAGTTTCTACAACTCCTCCGATGTGAAGGCAGGGGCCCTTTCCCCAGACACTCGAGCCATTGTATCTTCCAGACCGAGGTTACAGCAGCACTTGCATTGCAGGTCCTCTCCTGTCGAAGATCAGGTATCGAGTGATTGAACAAATGGCGGTCACGTCCGCGGCGGTGCGTACCGTCACCAACGGCGTACATCGTCATTGGCTCCTGGGACCCATGGCGTCCAATGCTAACCAATGCAGTATTGCGCAGCATTCTTCGACCGCCTACCGCGACGGTTTACAACGCCAGCGCAGTTACCTCCCATCCCATTGTCCCACTTTAGAGGTCAGGCAGCCGCCATTTCAGGGGCCCACATTGATTAATTTTCAACTACATCACACATACCTAGGCCTAGACTCAACACACATACAGGCCACCTTTTGTGTATGAATGGTGTTCTGTGTAAACTGTTGGTACGTACCTCTGAGTTGTTTGACTCTGTGCTCGCTGTGGTGCTTCATAGGCACCGTCCGCTGGACATGTGAGGAGATGGCGGCATCCTCCGGTGTACAGACCGCTGGTGGACCTGTCGACAATGTAGGAAAGACATGTGATCATCACCTACAGGCTTGATCGTGCCACAATCCTGGAACTGTGTCCCCAGCTGGAGCCAGACCTGATGTCAGCTATCCGCCATCCCACAGGAATCCCCCCTCAAGTGCAGGTGCTGTCAGTACTCCATTTCCTAGCAAGTGGGTCTTTTCAAACTACAGTGGCCATAGCATCAGGGATGTCCCAGCCTATGTTTTCCAACGTGTTGTCCAGAGTATTGTCTGCCCTGCTGAAACACATGCGGAGCTACATCGTTTTCCCTCAGGTGGAGGATTTTCCTACAGTGAAAGGTGACTTCTATGCTCTTGGACATATCCCCAACATCATAGGTGCCATTGATGGGACACATGTGTCTTTGGTATCCCCCCGCAGGAGTGAACAGGTGTACAGAAACCAGAAGAGTTATCATTCCATGAATGTGCAGATGGTGTGTTTGGCAGACCAGTACATCTCCCATGTTAAAGCCAAATTCCCTGGCTCAGTGCATGACGCTTACATCCTGCAAAATAGCAGCATCCCTTATGTGATGGGTCAACTTCAGAGGCACCGTGTGTGGCTATTAGGTGAGCACCTGGAAGCAAGTCAGTGGGAATGGTTGTCTAGGTCTGGGGATATCCCTACATGTTAGTGTGTGTCTAACAGTTGTCTCTTGCCATTTGCAGGTGACTCTGGTTACCCGAACCTGTCATGGCTACTGACCCCAGTGAGGAATCTCAGGACAAGGGCAGAGGAATGCTACAACGAGGCCCAAGGGCGAATTCAGTCTAGGTCTGGGGATAATAGAGAGGATCTTCGGCCTCCTGAAGGCCAGGTTTCAGTGCCTCCATATGACAGGTGGATCCCTATTCTACTCACCAAAGAAGGTGTGCCAGATCATTGTGGCCTGCTGTATGCTTCACAACTTAGCTTTGCAACGACAGGTGCCTTTTCTGCAGGAGGATGGTCCAGATGGAGGTGTTGTGGCAGCTGTGGAGCCTGTGGACAGTGAAGACGAGGAAGCAGAAGAAGAGAACATCGGCAACAGGAACTCGGTGATCCTGCAAGCTTTCCATTGAGACACAGGTAAGAATACAAACCTGCCTACTACATGTACTTTAACACTACTACCTCTCTACTGTCTGTCGTTTTCACCCAGTGTATAGTCACTGAGTTGTCACTTTCCCTTACAATTTCACAGATGTGGGTCCCACAGTGTAACATCTGCTTTGTTTCCTCATTGACTAGAGCTGTGTGACATAGATATGTTGACATCACATTTGAAAGAGCATTTTGTCACTGTAATTGCTAATACACTATTTCGAAATCACAGACTGACTCCAGATTGTTTTGTGCTTCAAGGGTGTTTATTTAAGTGCTCAATATTGGAGGGGGTTGTAAAATGGTGAGGGGTGATGGTGGAGGAATGTCCATGGAAGAGTCCAGTCTATTAGTCTCACAGGTGCATTGCCCAAATGGGCATAGGAAGTGGAGCTGGGGCAGTTTGATGATGGACAGGGTGACAAAGTGGGACAGAAGGATGACATTCAGGGTGGTCTCATTTCTTGGCGGGGGTCTTGGCATCATTCTCTGTCTTTGTCATGGATCTCAGGGACCGTTTGCGGGGTGGTTCTCCCTCTGAAGGGGGTGGGGTGCTGGTGTGGTGGTACTGTGGCGGTGCCTCCTGTCCACTAGCGCTGGCGGAGGTGGTGGGCAGTTCATCGTCCAGGCTAGTGTCAGGGGCTCCTTGTTGTGCCACAGTGTCCCTCCTGGTGTTGAGTACTTCCTTCAGCACCCCTACGATGGTGCCCAGGGTGGAATTGATGGATCTGAGTTCCTCCCTAAGCCCAAATGCTGTTCCTCCTGCAGGCGCTGGGTCTCCTGAAACTTGGCCAGTACCGTTGCCATCGTCTCCTGGGAGTGGTGGTAGGCTCCCATGATGTTGGAGAGGGCCTCGTGGAGAGTGGGTTTCCTAGGCCTGTCCTCCCCTTGTCGCACAGCAGCCCTCTGCGAGAAAGTAGCCTCTTTTTAGCCGTGACCCCTAGTTTTGGCCTGTTTGTGAGTATATGTCAGGGTGTTTTCACTGTATCACTGGGATCCTGCTAGCCAGGGCCCAGTGCTCATAGAGAAGACCTTATGTTGTCAGTATGTTTGTTATGTGTCACTGGGAACCTGCTAGCCAAGACCCCAGTGCTCATACGTTGGTGGCATATATGTGTTCCCTCTGTGATGCCTAACTGTCTCACTGAGGCTCTGCTAACCAGAACCTCAGTGGTTATGCTCTCTCTTTACTTGAGAATTTGTCACTAACAGGCTAGTGACTAAATTCACCAATTCACATTGGCATACTGGTACACCCATATAATTCCCTAGTATATGGTACTGAGGTACCCAGGGTATTGGGGTTCCAGGAGACCCCTATGGGCTGCAGCATTTCTTTTGCCACCCATAGGGAGCTCTGACAATTCTTACACAGGCCTGCCAGTGCAGCCTGCGTGAAATAATGTCCACGTTATTTCACAGCCATTTACTACTGCACTTAAGTAACTTATAAGTCACCTATATGTCTAACCTTCACCTGGTGAAGGTTGGGTGCAAAGTTACTTAGTGTGTGGGCACCCTGGCACTAGCCAAGGTGTCCCCACATCGTTCAGCACAAATTCCCCGGATTTTGTGAGTGCGGGGACACCATTACACATGTGCACCGTACATAGGTCACTACCTATGTACAGCTTCACAATGGTAACTCCGAACATGGCCATGTAACATGTCTAAGATCATGTAATTGTCACCCCAATGCAATTCTGGCATTGGGGTGCCAATTCCATGATCCCCCGGGTCTCTAGCATAGTACCCGGGTACTGCCAAACTGCCTTTCCAGGGTCTCCACTGCAGCTGCTGCTGCTGCCAACCCCTCAGACAGGTTTCTGCCCTCCTGGGGTCCAGGCAGCCCTGGCCCAGGAAGGCAGAACAAAGGACTTCCTCTGAGAGAGGGTGTAACACCCTCTCCCTTTGGAAATAGGTGTGAGGGCTGGGGGGGAGTAGCCTCCCCAGCATCTGGAAATGCTTTGATGGGCACAAATGGTGCCCATCTCTGCATAAGCCAGTCTACACCGGTTCAGGGATCCCCCAGTCCTGCTCTGGCGCGAAACTGGACAAAGGAAAGGGGAGTGACCACTCCCCTGACCTGCACCTCCCAGGGGAGGTGCCCAGAGCTCGTCCAGTGTGTCCCAGACCTCTGCCATCTTGGAAACAGAGGTGTTTGTGGCACACTGGACTGCTCTGAGTGGGCAGTGCCAGCAGGTGACATCAGAGGCTCCTTGTGATAAGCTCTTACCTCTTTTAGTAGACAGTCCCCCTTCCTTTGTAGCCAAACCTCGTTTTCTGGCTATTTAGGGTCTCTGCTTTGGGGAATTCTTCAGATAACGAATGCAAGAGCTCACCAGAGTTCCTCTGCATCTCCCTCTTCACCTTCTGCCAAAGGTGGTGCATGCTCTGTGGGTAGCCTGCCTCCTCTCTGCACCAGGAGCTCTCAAGAAATCTCCTGTGTGTCGACGGAATCTTCCCCCTGCAACCGCAGGCACCAAAAGACTGCATCACTGGTCCTCTGGGTCCCCTCTCAGCCTGACGATCGTGGTCCCTGGAACTCAGCAACTCTGTCCAAGTGACTCCCACAGTCCAGTGACTCTTCAGTCCAAGTTTGGTGGAGGTAAGTCCTTGCCTCCCCACGCTAGACTGTATTGCTGGGTACCACGTGATTTGCAGCTGCTCCGGCTCCTGTGCACCCTTCCAGGATTTTCTTCGTGCACAGCCAAGCCTGGGTCCCGGACACTCCTTCCTGCAGTGCACAACCTTCTGAGTTGTCCTCTGGCGTCGTGGGACTCCCTTTTGTGACTTTGGGTGGACTCCGGTTCACTTTCCTTCCAGGTGCCTGTTCAGATACTTCTGCGGGTGCTGCCTGCTTCTGTGAGGGCTCCCTAACTTGTTGGATGCCCCCTCTGTCTCCTCCTCCAAGTGGCGACATCAGGATCCCTCCTGGGCCACAGCAGCACCCAAAAACCTCTACCGCAGCCCTTGCAGCTAGCAAGGCTTGTTTGCGGTCTTTCTGCAAGCTTCATCGCGACGTGGGACATCCATCCTGCAAAGGAGAAGTTCCTAGTCCTCTTCTTTCTTGCAGAACTCCAAGCTTCTTCCAACAGGTGGCAGCTTCCTTGCACCCTTAGCTGGCATTTCCTGGGCTCCTGCCCAGTCTCGACACTGTCACGACTACTGGAGTTGGTCCCCTTGTCTTACAAGTACTCAGGTCCAGAAATCCACTGTTGTTGCATTGCTGGTGTTTGTTCTTCCAGCAGAATCCCCCATCACGACTTCTGTGCTCTCTGGGGTTAAAAGGTGCAATTTACACCTACATTTCAGGGTCGTGGGGTGGGCTATTTTTCTAACACTCACTGTTTTCTTACAGTCCCAGTGACCCTCTACAAGCTCACATAGATTTGGGGTTCGCGTTACACTTTTGGAGTATATGGTTTGTGTTGCCCCATACCTATGTGCTCCTATTGCAATCTACTGTAATTTTACACTGCTTGCTTTACTTTTCTTGCTATTACCTGCATAATTTTGGTTTGTGTACATATAGCTTGTGTATATATATATATATTATCTCATACTGAGGATACTCACTGAGATACTTTTGGCATATTGTCATAAAAATAAAGTACCTTCATTTTTAGTACTTTTGTGTATTGTGTTTTCTTATGATATTGTGCATATGACACCAGTTGTATAGTAGGAGCTTTACATGTCTCGTAGTTCAGCCTAAGCTGCTTTGCCATAGCTACCTCCTATCAGCCTAAGCTGCAAGAAACAACTCTTCTACACTAATAAGGGATAACTGGACCTGGCACAAGGTGTAAGTGTCTCTGGTACCCACTACAAGCCAGGCCAGCCTCCTACACCCTCCCAGTTCCCCTGTGTTCCTGGGCCTCCGTCCCATGGACCGTGTGCCCACTACCACTGCCCCCAGGTACCTGTTGTTGTTGGGGTGGTGGGTTAGCCTGAGTTCCCTGTAGTGGTGAACACACTGCTGATTGACGTGTCCTGGGGACAGAGGTATGGGCCCGCTGGGTGGGTGCTGTGCTGGTGTTTCCAGAGGGGGGGAAGCTCTGTAGTGGCCTGTGACTGTGTCAGGGGAACCGACTGTCCTGAGGTCCCCGATGGGTCGAGCTGGTCATCTAGATCCGGTTGGACAGAGCTGCTGTCATCACTGTGGGCCTCTTCTGTTGGTGGTGTGGACATGTGTGGACCCTCCTGTCCGGTGACGTTGGGTAGGGGTCCTGCAGGGGTATAAAAGGATGTTTATTACATCTGTGTGTGGAATGGTGTGCAATGGGTGGGTGACCGTGCACCCCAGTGCTTGCATTCCTGTGTGGGACCTTGTGTGATGGTGGTTTAGGGGGGTGTATGGGTATGTGCAGTGGCCATGCTTTGGTGATGGGTGACCATGCTTTGTTGATGCATGCAGGGATTGGTGTTAGGATGTGTGGTTTGTGATGTTGGGACATTTGTGAGGAGTTGGAGTGCTGGGGGTGAGGGTAAGGGTGAGGGTGGGGGTATGTGTGGCATGCCGGTAGGGTGGGGGATGTAATAATTAAGATTTGACTTACCAGAGTCCATTCCTCCATCTACTCCTGCGAGGCCCTCAGGATGCAGAATCGCCAAGACCTGCTCCTCCCACGTTGTTAGTTGTTGGGGAGGAAGTGGGGGTCCGCCGCCAGTCCTCTGAACCGCAATGTGGTGTCTTGAGAACATGGAACGCACCTTCCCTCGTAGGTCGTTCCACCTCTTCCTGATGTCATCCCTATTTCTTGGGTGCTGTCCCACTGCGTTCACCCTGTCCACTATTCTGCGCCATTGCTCCATCTTCCTAGCTATGGAGGAGTTCTGCACCTGTGATCCAAATAGCTGTGGCTCTACCCGGACGATTTCCTCCACCATGACCCTGAGCTCCTCCTCAGAGAACCTGGGGTGTCTTTGCCGTGTGTAGTGATAAGTGGGGTGGTATTTAGTGGTGTGTTGTGTGAGGTGCGTGGAAGGTATGTGGGTGATGGTATTGTGTGCCTGTGGATGCGGGGTAGTTGGTTGTAGTGTCTCTCTCTGGCCTTCTCTCAGTAATTTTGGTTGTAGGGGTTTGTGGGTGATGTGGGTGTGTGTTTTATATTGTAATGGGTGTGTGGGAGTGGTGTGTGTATGTGTATCAGGTGTGTGTATTTTGAATTGTCCAATGTGGTTGTGTTTTGTAAACGTGTGTGTATTTTGAGCGCGGTGGTGTGTACCGCCAATGGAATACCGCGGTTGAAAGACCGCAGCGTGGATTTGTGTGTCGTGATAGTGTAAGCGTATTTCTGTTGGCGTGACGGTGGAGGTTTTGTTTTTGCCAGTTTATCACTGACCTTTGGTGTGGCGGACTTGTGTGTGTGTCTGAATTTTGGCGGATTCCGAGCTGTGGGTCATAATAGCTGTGGTGGATTTCCGCGGCCGCGGCGGTGTTTTGGCGGTCTTCTGCACGGCGGTAAGCGGCATTTACCACCAATCTTGTAATGACCTCCCATGTGTTTATTATATGATTGTTATTAACTAAACAATAAAGATATTTTACCAATGAACTTGTTTCTTGCATTGAAGGGCTTGTCCGGGAGGGAAAGTATGAATTACATGTCGTCTAGGTAGGAGAGGATTGTGCATGTGCTCAGATGATTCTGGCCAGAGCTATTATAAATGTGATAAAGAGGATGAGGCACGTTTGTGATGGAGTAACCTGCCTGCCAAACTCTATATCGGCCCTAAAAAGTAAGACAGTCATTCTATCATTAGCCTTTGTATTAACGTGGAGGCTTTGTTTAATTTTAAAAGTTTGGAAATGTGTTTTATCAATCTTTTCATAAGACGTTAAAACACTTGGATAAACATCACAGCCCAGCTGATGATAAAAAAAACTTAACAACCAATTCCTATAATTGGAAAACTTTTAACTCAAAGAAAGACACCTAAGTGCTGAGAAAATACCTACGCAGGTTGTGAGCGGAGTGAGAAGATTGTGAATAAAGTCACTGCGAAATTGTCTTGTAAAAAAAAACAGCGAAACAAATAAATGCCCTAAAATGTGGAGAAGACACTGTGTTTGTTACAAGAGAATTAATAAACAATTTGACTTTATTCTTCTTCAGCTATTTATATTTATAATTCAACAATTAGAAAAATCAGCAGGAACACAGTGGTTTGTGAAATGAACACAGGGACTACAAACATAATCAGTTGAGTAAATGTTTAAATGCAGAATTTCCTCGAAACAAATCGAACTGTGACTGTTAAAAATTCCTAAATATTAACAACTGTTCTGGGCTAAATGGTTGCGTTTATAGCAGAATGTTTAAAATGGTATGAAAAGATGTGAAAGAGATTTGATGAAGACCCTTACAGGAAAATAGGCTGTGGCCAAAAAATTCTAATCATGTTTTTGAAGGCGCAAACATAGGGGGTCATTATGAATTTGGTGGACGGAAAAGGCCGTTGCCACCAGTGCGGCTGCCTTCCCGTGGGACCCATTAGGAGTTTCCAGGCGGGTCAGCGGAAACAGTATTTCTGCCCACTGGCCTTGCGAGAAACAGCCTACAATATTGACTCTGGCTCATAATTGAGCCGGCAGCAATGTTGCAGTTAGGAGGATGCACCAGTCTTGGTGTTCACTGTCGGCAAAGCAGAGAGTGAACAGTGTGACAGGGCTGGCAATGGGGGCACCTGCACCCCCTCTCCACCAGCCTTTACATAGCAGTGGTACCGCCATGTGAAAACTGGCAAAGAAGGGGGTTAGGGAGGTTGTAATCCCAATGGTGGTGCTGCTTGCAGCGCTTCCCTGGCAGATTAGGACGCCAGTCCCTCCTGTGGCAGAAAACTGGTGGTGCTGGTGACTGCTTTGGCGGTGGCCAGACTGCCACCATGACACCAGGGTAGTAATGACCCCCATAGTGTTGGTAGAGCAGTTGTTAGGAAATCTGACATAGATTTCATTTGTGAAACAGGTTGCTCATATAAAATCTGAATGCCATACTGGGAACACCATCTACCCTGATTATCCAGCATCCTACCACTGAGTTAACTGCCATGCCACCAAGTGTGTCACATATAGCAATATTCATGACCACATCAGCTTAAAAGGAGTAGAGCAGTGCATGCATTCAGATTTTTAGATTACAATACCTGCCAACCATATTTGTCCTTCAGGCTAGTGCACGCAGATGGTTCAGAAGGTAAAATTAGGGGCCTAATATGCTACTCTTTTGCAATTACAAAATGTACGATTCACAAAATCGAAGGGTTTGCAACAGCAAAAGATTTTTGTGTTATCTAGTAAATTCCATTTGCTAGTCAAAAAATACTTCCAACTTGTTGAACAGATTCTGTACCTCATTTTAACTCACAAGTAGGGGGAGACATTAATTTGGATGCCTAATGTCATTGATCAACATTTTGTGACCAGACTTGCCATTGAATGCCATTAACAAGATATAAACATCAGAATTTAGGTGGTATCTGATTTGTAAATGGGAAGCGGTCCCTGAGTTCAACAATGTGGGGCCTCATACACTATTAAGATCAGACCTATATACTAATAGGTCAGTCCCAAAATACTAAGGGCCTCATTACAACCCTGGCGGTCAAAGACCGTCAGGGCTGTTCTGGAGTTTGTACCGCCAACAGGCTGGCGGTATAAACACAGGGATTACGACTGCGGCGGAGGCGCCACGGTCGCACCACCGGGACCGGCGGTTTCCCACCACATGTGTCCCGGCCGTTGTAATCCCCCAGGGCATCGCTGCCCAGGGGATTACGAGTCCCCCTCCCGCCAGCCTTTTCATGGCAGTAGGAACCGCCATGAAAAGGCTGGTGGAAAGGGGAGTCGAAGGGCCCCCTGCCACGGCCCCATGGAGCTTTTCCCTGTCTGCATAGCAGACAGTGAAAAGCGCGACGGGTGCAAATGCACCCGTCGCACCACCGCAACACCGCCGGCTCCATTTATGGCCGCCCCCCGGCCCTGCGGCTGACATCCCCGCTGGGCCGGTGGGGATGTCTTAATGGCCACCGCGGGAGTGAGGCCGCATTGGTGGCCGCACAGCAGATACAACTTGGCGGGCGGAAGTTGCCGCCCGACAAAGTTGTAATGAGGGCCTAAATGTTAGTAGGCCATAATTTGACTCACAATATAAATATTAATAAGTTAGTCACAAATTGCGTACACTATGATTTGATGCACCCCAGCAATATTGCCCCGCTCGAGTCAGCAGACCACCATGTCTATGACTGCTTTTAAATAAAGCAATTACTTTTTTTAAAGCAGTACCTTTTTCTTGAAGGAAAACACTGTTTAGAGTAACCTTCCATTTCTGTCCTCATACTTCCATGTTCAAGATAAGCCTACATATACCACCTCACGATACTTCTATTGAGAAACAAGGCATAGAACGTTTCACTTTAGAAACCAAATATTTTGACTCTTCTCTTGAAAGTAGGCATCCGAAAGTTCTGCAAACATCCATTGATGCAGATTTTTCACCAAGGATTAAGACTAGAATACCTATAAAGTTGTTTTGTTTTATCCAGCCTCATTTTGTCAACAAACACCTTAAGCATCCTGCATGACAAAAGGCTCTAAGTCAGATTTATGAAGTCATGCAAATCCACTGTGCATGGCTCTGAGTGGCCGCATAAATCTAGTGTAGCGCAACGCAGTGCAAGTCACTAGGTAGATGTTCATGGGCATTGCTGTGGGTATCCCCATGCAACACCCATGGATTTTGATGCGTCCCCGGATGTTCAAGACCATGTAAATCTTACGCCTCCACAATGGAGGCGCAAAGAGGAGAAATATCACTAATTCCCCTCTTTACGCAGCACACATAGGAAGAGGGACAAAGCCTCTCAGGATTGTTTCTGTGCAGGAAGGTGTCCCTTACTGCATAAAAATAATCCTTTATGCAACACAGGCACCTTGAGCCATGGTGCAAGAGGCTAGGCTGCCAAAAGGATGCTAGTGCAGGAGGAAAGGACAGGAATGCACTGTATTGGTTGCATATGGTGCATTCCTGCCATTTCTCTTTGATGCAGGGCAGCGCAGCAAGGTGACTTGCTTCACTACCCTGCATCAGAAAATCGTAAATATGCTCCTTAGATCCAGAAGGGCCACCAACGAATTTAATTTTTCTACAGTTGATAATTAGAGTATTATTAGTATGAGTAATAGTTGCACGTGTTAATTACAGTACTTAGAAAGAGCACATGCACACTAAGAAAAATTACATACGGTACCTTTGATATCTACTCTTAACGAAACCGTCACTGAACCCCCTGGTTATGGATAACGTTTGCCCTATTATCTATACTTCCCATGATGAGAACAAATACAGAACCCGAGGACAATAAGCAACTGGTAGCGTTCCTGGAAGATACCCATCTTTTTTATGTTGCTCAGTCAGAATTTAGGATGGCTTCAGCACTGAAACAACCAAACATGTTGTTTCATTCCGTTCATAGGCACCTTTTCTGCGACTGGTAAATGGTGACTGCAGGCATGCTATCGTTTAGAGTCATTTATAAAATTATCCCAGCTGCCTCCAAACCAGCTATGGCCACTGAGCTGATTCTCTCACGACTTGAATATGAGAACTACTTTTTTAGGCCTTACTAAATACGCCACCAGGAAACTTCAATTGCCCAAAATTCTGCGGATAGCCTCATGCTTTCGGCGTCATATCGAGGTCTCATATGAGCTCTGAAATGCTTGTTCGAGGGTCTTTATCTCTGTCATACATTACTGATCTGCCATAGAAAAGGCAATTATATGACAGATCTATTCCTTAGGTATAGGCTAGCCCAAATTAGTCTTTCCCATCAGTTTTTGTTGTTCGTCCCCAAATTCAAGAAAGGACGAATTGGAGGCTGGATGTTGTCTGTACTCATTTCTAAAATTTGTAATAGAATGCTTTTCCATCATCACGCTCAACCTAGTTTGGCGCAGTTGCTTGAGATTTCAGTAAAAATACACTCCATTTAATTATTCACCCGTTTGAGTAAATTGCAGGGGCAGGGCTAACCAAATGCTACATTTATTTTTTTTCAAATTATATTTATCGATTCATTGCAATATGTCTACAGTTTTAAAATACATGCATTGCGCCTTACAATAGATACAGTTAATTCTGAAAATCAACACAAAGACAATATCAGATCTTAGAGCCTAAGAGCAATAAGCTACAATACCAGGTGATCATAGCTGTATGTTTTACACCTCACGTAGCCTTCTAACGAGATTGATCCTAGAGACCCCAAAAATCAAAGGCATTCCTCAGCTATAACATCCCCAGCAACCCAAACTTAGACTTAGAGGCCAGTTTTATCATTCCTCTTAACACTCTCCATCCATGAGTTCAGAGGTTCCCAATTTAAATTGCCCCTCTTTCGAGTGTGGCTTCCCCTTCGCTCATTAAGACTTTTTTCCATACTATGGCCCTCATTACAACCCTGGCGGTCGGTGTTAAAGCGGCGGTAAGACAGCCAACAGGCCTGTGGGAAAAAAATGGGTTTACGACATTGGCAGAACCGCCAACATAGACAGCCACTTTAACACTCCGACTGCCATGGCAGTACAGACAAACAGCGTGGCGGTCACCTCCAACAGTCAGGCGGAACACAATGTACCGCCCACACTATTGCGACAGGCCAATCCGTCACCTTTTCCGGGGCGGATTCAACACAAACAAAAACACAGCGGAAACAGGACTTGGAAAGGAAAACACTCACCTCTACATAACCCACGAGGAACCAGGACACAATGGAGCCTGAACTCCAAATACTCCCTGCGATTGTTTTCCTGCTCCTATACCAGGAGCACGACTGATGGCGGTGATGACCACGGTGAGTACTGCACCTACAACACAGGGGAGGGGGGAGGGCAATGAGAGTGACACACACACGCAACATGCAACTCCCCCACCCCACCCTCACCCACAAGACACACACCAATATATGCTGAAACATTGCATATACACCCCCCAACACCCCTAGAAGAACGCAATGACAAAAGGAAATGATCGTAATCATGTAAAATCCATTAATCAAAAATCTATAAACACTATAAACAAATATGTACACCAAGAATTCAAGTCCAGGTGCTGCACCAATATAGTACGTGGACCACTGGGCCCAAAATGCATGGGCGAGGCCCACACAAGATACCCAATCGAAACGGAGAGAACACTGCAGGGGCATCAGATTAAAAAAAACAGGCACCTCAGGTGGAAGGGAAGGGGGGGCACCTCAGCCGGATGAGTGCACAACGCCAGCTCCTTGAGGGGGCTCCATGCCAATTGATGTATCTTGGGGAGTGCAAAGCCACAGTGTCTCAAGTCTCTCAAGTGGGTGGCTTGCCCACTGCTTTATCCTGGGGAGTGCAAAGCCACAGTCTCTCAAGTCTCTCCAGTGGGTGGGTTGCCCACTGCTTAATCCTGGGGAGTGCAAAGCCACAATCTCTCGAGTCTCTCAAGTGGGTGGTTTGCCCACTTCTTTATCCTGGGGAGTGCAAAGAAACAGTCTCTCAAGTCTCTCAAGTGGGTGGTTTGCCCACTGCTTTATCCTGGGGAGTGCAAAGCCCCAGTCTCTCAAGTCTCTCAAGTGGGTGGGTTGCCCACTGCTTTATCCTGGGGAGTGCAAAGCCACAGTCTCCCAAGTATATGTCTTCCTCCACTGGCACTGGAGGGGGCTTGGTGACCAGAGTGCTTCATTCTGCCAAGGACTGAGGTAGTGGATGTGATTCTCCACTGGTTCTGGAGGGGGCTTTGTGCCCAGAGTGCTTCATTCTTCCAAGGACTGAGGTAGTGGATTTGATTCTCCACTGGTTCTGGAGGGGGCCTTGTGCCCAGAGTGCTTCATCCTGCCAAGGACTGAGGTAGTGGATGCCTTTCTCCACTGGTTCTGGAGGGGGCTTTGTGCCCAGAGTACTTCATCCTGCCAAGGACTGAGGTAGTGGATGCCTTTCCCCACTGGTTCTGGAGGGGGCTTTGTGCCCATAGTGCTTCATCCTGCCAAGGACTGAGTTAGTGGATGTGATTCTCCACTGGTTCTGGAGGGGGCATTGTGCCCAGAGTGCTTCATCCTGCCAATGACTGAGGTAGTGGATGCCTTTCTCCACTGGTCCTGGAGGGGGCTTTGTGCCCAGAGTGCTTCATCCTGCCAAGGACTGAGGTAGTGGATGCCTTTCTCCACTGGTTCTGGAGGCAGCCTTGTGCCCAGAGTGCTTCATACTGTCAATGACTGAGGTAGTGGATTTGATTCTCCACTGGTTCTGGATGGGGCCTTGTGCCCAGAGTGCTTCATCCTGCCAAGGACTGAGGTAGTTGATGCCTTTCTCCACTGGTTCTGGAGGGGGCTTTGTGCCCATAGTGCTTCATCCTGCCAAAGACTGAGGTAGTGGATGTGATTCTCCACTGGTTCTGGAGGGGGCCTTGTGCCCAGAGTGCTTCATCCTGCCAAGGACTGAGTTAGTGGATGCCTTTCTCCACTGGTTCTGGAGGGGGCTTTGTGCCCAGAGTGCTTCATCCTGCCAAGGACTGAGGTAGTGGATGCCTTTCTCCACTGGTTCTGGAGGCGGCCTTGTGCCCAGAGTGCTTCATCCTGCCAATGACTAAGGTAGTGGATGTGATTCTCCACTGGTTCTGGAGGGGGCCTTTCGCCCAGAGTGCTTCATCCTGCCAAGGACTGAGGTAGTGGATGCCTTTCTCCACTGGTTCTGGAGGGGGCTTTGTGCCCATAGTGCTTCATTCTGCCAAGGACTGAGGTAGTGGATGTGATTCTCCACTGGTTCTGGAGGGGGCCTTCTGCCCAGAGTGCTTCATCCTGCCAAGGACTGAGGTAGTGGATGCCTTTCTCCACTGGTTCTGGAGAGGGCTTTGTGCCCAGAGTGCTTCATCCTGCCAATGACTGAGGTAGTGTATGCCTTTCTCCACTGGTTCTGGAGGGGGCTTTGTGCCCAGAGTGCTTCATCCTGCCAAGGACAGAAGTAGTGGATGTGATACTCCACTGACAGTGGGGCAACATGGAAGCTGCTCAGGCCCCTGGAACTGACCACCAGCCTCGTACCACTGGGGATGGCAGCCATGTCTGCGGTGGTACCACTGGCTCAGGATGTGGTGTGGCCGCTGGCGGTGGGCTCCTTAGCGGCGGTGCTTGCAGTGGTTATTGGGCAGCGGTGCTGGTGGGGGGCTCACTGACCTCGGTGCTGCGGCGGTGTCATGAGCGGCGGTGCTGGTGGGGGGGCTCACTGACCTCGGTGCTGGTGCCGGTGTCATGAGCGGCGGTGCTGGTGGCGGAATCACTGACCTTGGTGCTGGCGGTGGTGTCATGGGCGGCGGTGCTGGTGGCGGGCTCACTGACCTCGGTGCTGGCGGCGGTGTCATGAGCGGCGGTGCTGGTGGCGGAATCACTGACCTTGGTGCTGGCGGTGGTGTCATGGGCGGCGGTGCTGGTGGCGGGCTCACTGACCGCGGTGCTGCTGAAGGGCACAGTGTCTGTGGTGCTGGTGAAGGGCTGAGTATCTTGGGTGCTGGCGACGGTGCCTGTGGCAGCGGTGCATGTGGGGGTAGTGCATGTGGCGGTGCCGGTGGTGGTCTTGTCTGCCGTGCAGGTTGGCGGTGACGTTGACTTGCCTTTTTTTTTCAGCCCCTTCCCCACCTTGGAGTGTGGCGCAGCTGTCTTGCAACTCCCAACTGTTGTCTTGGCTGAGCCCTCGGTGGCAGGTGTTTTGGCCTTCTCCCTCCGGGATGTGGGCAACTTCTTCTGTTTTGGTGGTGGGGGAATGTCCTTGGCCTCCCTCCTTGGGACACTGGCAGCCCTGCTGCTTGGCGCACTCCAGAATCAGGTTACTGGTGGCACTACTGTGCCCGGTGATGTGATGGCTGAGGTGCTGGGTTGGGACCTGGAAAGGCGGGCCCTAGGGGATGGAAGGGGTGGGCGAGGTGAAGGGAAGAGGTCGAGGTTTGACAGGAAAAGTTTTTTAGACACACTAGGATGGATAGATGGAGGGGGTTTGGGAGTGGAGGAAGAGGTAGTGGTTGTAGGAGGTGTTCGTTTGCTGACTTTGGGTGAAGGTGCATGGGCTGGAGGCTGTTGTGAGGTGGATGGCTGTTGAGTGGGTCTGTGACTGCGTTTGTGTACTTTGGGAGGGGGGCTCACAGACACACTGGTAGAGGACACAGTGTGCTGGTGATGGAGGTAGTGGCTGAGGATGTAGTGCATGGAGGTGTGAGTGGAGACGTGACAGGGAGGGAGGAGGGAGACGTGGAGGAGGGGAACACAGTGGAGGCAGTGGATGTTGGTATGTGTGCATGGGTATGATGCTTGTGTGAGTGTCTGTGGGATGTGTGGTGTTTATGTTTGCCAGAGTTACTCTTGTGTGTTGAGGTGTGTGCATTCTTGTCTGATGTTGTGCTTGGGATAGGCTGAGGTACTGGGGATTGGGTGGAGGAAGTTGGAGGGGGGGTGTAGGAAAGTACCATCTTGCCCGGCATGTTACCCCCATTTTTCACTGTATATATGTTGTTTTAGTTGTATGTGCCACTGGGACCCTGCCAGCCAGGGCACCAGTGCTCATAAGTGTGCCCTGAATGTGTTACCTGTGTTATGACTAACTGTCTCACTGAGGCTCTGCTATCCAGAAACTCAGTGGTTATGCTCTCTCGTTTCTTTACAAATTGTCACTAACAGGCTAGTGACCAATTTCACCAATTCACATTGGCATACTGGAACACCCTTATAATTCCCTAGTATATGGTACTGAGGTACCCAGGGTATTGGGATTCCAGGAGATCCCTATGGGCTGCAGCATTTCTTTTGCCACCCATAGGGAGTTCTGACAATTCTTACACAGGCCTGCCACTGCAGCCTGAATGAAATAATGTACACATTATTTCACAGCCATTTTTCACTGCACTTAAGTAACTTATAAGTCACCTATATGTCTAACCTTTACTTAGTAAAGATTGGGTGCTAAGTTACTTAGTGTGTGGGCACCCTGGCACTAGCCAAGGTGCCCCCACATTGTTCAGGTCAAATTCCCCAGACTTTGTGAGTGCGGGGACACCATTACACGCGTGCACTACACATAGGTCACTACCTATGTGTAGCTTCACAATGGTAAATCCGAATATGGCCATGTAACATGTCTATGATCATGGAATTGCCCCCTCTATGCCATCCTGGCATTGTTGGCACAATCCCATGATCCCACGGGTCTCTAGCACAGACCTGGGTACTGCCAAACTGCCTTTTCAGGGGTTTCACTGCAGGTGCTGCTGCTGCCAACCCCTCAGACAGGTTTCTGCCCTCCTGGGGTCCAGCCAGGCTTGGCCCAGGAAGGCAGAACAAAGGACTTCCTCAGAGATAGGGTGTTACACCCTCTCCCTTTGGAAAAAGGTGTTAAGGCAGGGGAGGAGTAGCCTCCCCCAGCCTCTGGAAATGCTTTAATGGGCACAGATGGTGCCCATTTCTGCATATGCCAGTCTACATCGGTTCAGGGACCCCTCAGCCCTGCTCTGGCGCGAAACTGGACAAAGGAAAGGGGAGTGACCACTCCCCTGACCTGCACCTCCCCTGGGAGGTGCCCAGAGCTCCTCCAGTGTGCTCCAGACCTCTGCCATCTTGGAAACAGAGGTGCTGCTGGCACACTGGACTGCTCTGAGTGGCCAGTGCCAGCAGGTGACGTCAGAGACTCCTTCTGATAGGCTCCTTCAGGTGTTGCTAGCCTATCCTCTCTCCTAAGTAGCCAAACCCTCTTTTCTGGCTATTTATGGTCTCTGCTTTGGGGAATTCCTTAGATAACGAATGTAAGAGCTCATCAGAGTTCCTCTGCATCTCTCTCTTCACCTTCTGCCAAGGAATCGACTGCTGACCGCGCTGGAAGCCTGCAAAACTGCAACAAAGTAGCAAAGAAGACTACTGCGACACTGTAGCGCTGATCCTGCCGCCTTCTCAACTGTTTTCCTGGTGGTGCATGCTGTGGGGGTAGTCTGCCTCCTCTCTGCATTAGAAGCTCCGAAGAAATCTCCCATGGGTCGACGGAATCTTCCCCCTGCTACCGCAGGCACCAAAGAACTGCATCACCGGTCCCCTGGGTCTCCTCTCAGCACGACGAGCAAGGTCCCTTGAATCCAGCAACTCTGCCCAAGTGACTCCCACAGTCCAGTGACTCTTCAGTCCAAGTTTGGTGGAGGTAAGTCCTTGCCTCCCCACGCCAGACTGCATTGCTGGGAACCGCGTCTTTTGCAGCTGCTCCGGCTCTTGTGCACTTTTCCAGGATTTCCTTTGTGCACAGCCAAGCCTGGGTCCACGGCACTCTAACCTGCATTGCACGACCTCCTGAGTTGTCCTCCGGCAGTGTGGGACTCTCTTGTGCAACTTCGGGTGAGCACCATTTCATGCCACTTTGTAGTGCCTGTTCCGGCACTTCTACGGGTGCTGCCTGCTTCTGAGAGGGTTCTTTGTCTTGCTGGATGCCCCCTCTGTCTCCTCACGCAATTGGTGACATCCTGGTCCCTCCTGGGCCACAGCAGCATCCAAAAACCCTAAACCGCAAGCTTGCAGCTAGCAAGGCTTGTTTGCGGTCTTTCGGCGGGAAAATACTTCTGTACAACTTTTCATGATGTGGGACATCCATCCTCCAAAGGGGAAGTTTCTAGCCCTTGTCGTTCCTGCAGAATCCTCAGCTTCTACCTCCTAGTAGCAGCTTCTTTGCACCCTCAGCTGGCATTTCCTGGGCATCTGCCCACTCCCGACTTGATCGTGACTTTTGGACTTGGTCCCCTTATTCCACAGGTACTCTCGTCTGGAAATCCATTGTTGTTGCATTGCTGGTTTTGGTCTTTCCTGCAGAATTCCCCTATCACGACTTCTGTGCTCTTTGGGGAACTTTAGTGCACTTTGCACTCACTTTTCAGGGTCTTGGGGTGGGCTATTTTTCTAACCCTCACTGTTTTCTTACAGTCCCAGCGACCCTCTACAAGGTCACATAGGTTTGGGGTCCATTCGTGGTTCGCATTCCACTTTTGGAGTAAATGGTTTGTGTTGCCCCTATCCCTATGTGTCCCCATTGCATCCTATTGTAACTATACATTGTTTGCACTGTTTTCTATTGCTATTACTGCATATTTTGGTAGTGTGTACATATATCTTGTGTATATTTGCCATCCTCATACTGAGGGTACTCACTGAGATACTTTGGCATATTGTCGTAAAAAATAAAGTACCTTTATTTTTAGTATATCTGTGTATTGTGTTTTCTTATTGTTGGACCTGGCTTTTTGACAGGGTCATCCCCAATTTTTTTTGCCTCCTTCCTCCTATTTTATCTGACCTGTTGTTGTTGGCTTTTGACCTCTGGGCACTTTACCACTGCTAACCAGTGCTAAAGTGCATATGCTCTCTTTGTAAATGGTACTATTGATTGGTTTATCCATGATTGGCTATTTAATTTACTTATAAGTCCCTAGTTGAGTGCACTATATGTGCCTAGGGCCTGTAGATTAAATGCTGCTAGTGGGCCTGCAGCACTGGTTGTGCCACCCACTTCAGTAGCCCCTTAACCCTGTCTCAGGCCTGCCATTGCAAGGCCTGTGTGTGCAGTTTCACTGCCACTTCGACCCAGGAGGGAGGGTACAGAGCCCCAGAGGGGAGGACCAGGTTCAGGCTGTCATCCCTGACCTGGTGGAAGGGAGAGTGGTTAAAGGGTGCCCAGCACCTGGGGCTACCGCCCCCCACTCTCCACAGCCACAGTGGTGGGAGAGCTTTGAGAGGCCTGGGGCCTGGCTCTCATCCCTGGCAGCTGTCAGTAACCACTGTGGCTTGCTGTCCGGGTGGACAGAGTTATCCCTGGGGAGGGGACAAGTGTCACACCCCGGGGGTAGAGTGGGCAACACCACTGTGTTGGTCATGGTGGTACTATCCTGCTCCTGGGATACATCTGTGAGCAAAGTAAGGTTAGGTGCTGCACAGATGGGATCCGCAGGTAAGGAGAAAGGTTCCCCATGGGTTGGCTTAGTGGGCCCTGAGAGTATGGACAGAGGGATCCAATTGGAGTCAGGAAGGCGAAGAACTGGAGCATGCCCCTGCTGTTGTGGGCCTGGGTCCTTGTTCTGTCGCCTTAAACAGGGAAGTACATCAGGATAGTGATTGTTCTCCCCTGGCTTTAGGCTGGTAGGGGGTCATGTTGGACCTGGCTTTTTGACAGGGTCATCCCCAAACTTTTTGCCTCCTTCCTCCTATTTTTTCTGACCTGTTGTTGTTGGCTTTTGACCTCTGTGCACTTTACCACTGCTAACCAGTGCTAAAGTGCATATGCTCTCTGTGTAAATGGTACAATTGATTGGTTTATCCATGATTGGCTATTTAATTTACTTATAAGTCCCTAGTAGAGTGCACTATATGTGCCTAGGGCCTGTAGATTAAATGCTGCTAGTGGGCCTGCAGCACTGGTTGTGCCACCCACTTCAGTAGCCCCTTAACCCTGTCTCAGGCCTGCCATTGCAAGGCCTGTGTGTGCAGTTTCATTGCCACTTCGACTTGGCATTTAAAAGTACTTGCCAAGCCTAGAACTCCCCTTTTTCTACATATAAGTCATCCCTAATGTGTGCCCTAGGTAACCCTAGAGCAGGGTGCTGTGTAGGTAAAAGGCAGGACATGTACCTGTGTAGTTATATGTCCTGGTAGTGTAAAACTCCTAAATTCGTTTTTACACTACTGTGAGGCCTGCTCCCTTCATAGGCTAACATTGGGGCTGCCCTCATACACTGTTGAAGTGGCAGCTGCTGATCTGAAAGGAGCAGGAAGGTCATGTTTAGTATGGCCAGAATGGTAATATAAAGTCCTGCTGACTGGTGAAGTCGGATTTAATATTACTATTCTAGAAATGCCACTTTTAGAAAGGGAGCATTTCTTTGCACTAAAATCTTGTTGTGGTCTTCAATCCACGTCTGGCTAGGTTTAGTTGACAGCTCCTTGTGCATTCACTCAGACACACCCCAAACACAGGGTACTCAGCCTCACTTGCATACATCTGCATTTTGAATGGGTCTTCCTGGGCTGGGAGGGTGGAGGGCCTGCCCTCACACAAAGGACTGCCACACCCCCTACTGGGACTCTGGCAGACAGGATTGAACTGAAAGGGGGCTTGGTGCATTTCTTAGACACTCTTTGAAGTCACCCCCAGTTCAAAGGCACAACTTAGTATAAAACAGGGCCTCTGCCCTACCTCATCAGACACTTGCTGGAGAAGAAACCTGAACCAGAAACTACATCCTGCCAAGAAGAACTTCCTGGCTGCTCAAAGGACTCACCTGTCTGCTTTTCTACAAAGGACTGCTGCCTTGCTGTTGGCCTGCTGCCTTGCTGAACTCCCTGGCTGCTCAAAGGACTCAACTGTCTGCTTTTCTACAAAGGACTGCTGCCTTGCTGTTGGCCTGCTGCCTTGCTGAACTCTTGACTGGCTGTAAAAGTGCTCTCCAAGGGCTTGGATAGAGCTTGCCTCCTGTTCCCTGAAGTCTCAGGACCAAAAAGACTTCTCTCTTCCTCTTGGACGCTCTGTGCGCCGAAATTTTCGACGCACAGCTTGTTCCGCGGCAAGAATAACGCCGCACACCGACGCTGATCGATGCGACGCCTTCGGGACGACCAAAACTTTGACGCACAGCCTCGCAAGGACAACGCCGCCCGACTTCCCGGGAGATATCGACGCGACGCCTGCCGTGATCGAAACTTTGACGCACGGCCTCGCAAGGACAACGCCGCCCGACTTCCCAGGAGAAATTGACGCGACGCCTGCCGTGAGATCAAAACTTTGACGCACGGCCTCGCAAGGACAACGCCGCCCGACTCCCCAGGAGAAATCGACGCGACGCCTGCCGTGAGATTGAAACTTCGACGCGCAGCCCCACAGAACGACGCGCAGCCGGAAAACAAGCAGGAAAATCCACGCATAGACCTGGGACATCTGGTACTCCCCGCGAACCACAGAAAGAGACTGTCCGCGTGCCGGAAAACGACGCACGACTCCCTGCGTGGAAAATAACGACGCAAGTCCGTGTGTGCTGAGGAGAAATCGACGCACACACCAGTTTTCCACGTACCTCTTCTCCTGTGGCCCTCTGAGGAGATTTTCCACCAGAAACCAGGTACTTTGTGTTTGAAAGAGACTTTGTTTACTTTCTAAAGACTTAAGACACTTTATATCACTTTTCAGTGATATCTTTACAAATTCATAATGCAACTTTGATCGTTTTGACCTGAAGATACCCAGATAAATATTATATATTTTTCTAAACACTGTGTGGTGTATTTTTGTGGTGTTATGCTATGGTGTTGTATGATTTATTGCACAAATGCTTTACACATTGCCTTCTAAGTTAAGCCTGACTGCTCGTGCCAAGCTACCGGAGGGTGAGCACAGGCTGATTTTGGATTGTGTGTGACTTACCCTGACTAGAGTGAGGGTTCTTGCTTGGACAGAGGGCAACCTGACTGCCAACCAAAAACCCAATTTCTAACATTGGTGATCAGCGGTGAGGATAGGACTTGTGTTTGTGCAGTGACATACAGTAGCTAAGTATTTCACTACCTACCCACAGTTGAAGGTCAACTTGATTTTTCATCTTTTTTAGCTTTTGATTCTCTGATGTCCTCCTGGATATACTATCGATATTTTGGACTTTGGATTTTAGTTTTTGCTGGTAAGATCTTATCAGAATGGGATTGCTTACCTACTCATTCTTTGTTCCAACTGACCACCTCACTAAGGCTGACCTAAGGAAGCTTTGCAGAAAATGGGGCCTTCCTGTAGCAAGGAGATCTACTAAAGCGGAGATGCTACATAACTACATAGTCTGGGGGGAGGAAAGATGGGCAGAGAGAGAGGCAGCAAGAAACCAAATGACTAAGTACCCCTCAGATGAGGAGGAGGACTACACACATGAGGAGGAAGACTGCTCACATGAGGAGGAAGACTACTCAGATGAGGAAAGAGACCCAGAGATAGATGAATGGCTCCGAGGTCAAAGGCGACAGGAGCAACAATTAGAGGAGTATCTTGCAAGGGTTGAGGCAAAAAGACTCTTAGCCCTGGAAGAAGAAAAGATTGCAGCTCAAGAGCTGAGCTGTAAAGAGCTGAAACTGGAGGCCGGAAGGGCTGAGTCCAGTTCAGATTGTGGCAGCAAAAATCTTGCATCTAGTACTGCTGAAGAAGGGCACAAGCCCAGAGATGTGGTGCCCAACTTGAAGAAGGGAGTTGACACACCCCAGGCGGTTCAAGGGTATGAGGTAGTTCCCGTTATGCACAGGGTCCCTGAGAAGGATTGGGGAACTGGCACAGCGAGTCATATTCCTACTGGGGGAGGGACACTTTACTGACTCTAGCAGAGAGTGACAGAGAAAAGGGTTCCCCCCTGATGGACGTCCTGGATATAGAGTGTAGAGACATCCCAGAAGAGTATGGGTTGAGTGTCAGGGACAGACAGATACTGTCTCCCCAGTCTCAGGAGGGTGAGGTAGAGTGCTTTTCCAAGGTTGAGTTACTGGTTTGGTTGGGTGAAGGGTACTGTGGTTAATACATGTGAAGGGCAAAGTGATGTAATTGCTGGAGAGCATATGTCTGGTCCTTATTTTCCAGAGCTACGCCAACACCAGGTGGAGTGTGAGTTCTCTGACCCCAGGGAACTTACAATGGAGGCAGACTTCTGGGTGAGTACCAGAGAGTCTGAAGAGGCATTTGGGGGTGCTCCTGAAGGGAGTGGTCTAGGTGGTTCCCAACCGAGTGAGGTGGGAAAGGATTGTAGTGTCCCAGTTAGGTCCCAGGTCCTAGAGGGTTCCATGAGGGAACACCAGGAAGGAAGCCTAGCCTGTACCGTAGGGCCACCTTTTGAGGGAAACCCCGCAGTGTCAGAAGAACTTGGGGGGGTGACTGTAGCCAGCATCCCAACAGTTCTGGTGTCTGGCAGTACCCCTCCTAGTGAGGGGGTGCAGAAGTCCAGACATAGGGTTGAGAGGGGGTTGCAGACCCCAGTGGAGGACCTTGAGAGTCAGGGGTCAGCTCTGAGAGCAGAGCCCCCCAGGAATGACCCAGGTGAAACCGTTTCTGGTTTGGGGGAAACCCAGACTCTGCCGGATGGGCAGAGGTCGGGAGACCTGCGCCAACCAGACTCTTGTGTGGCCCTTGGGGACGGTGTGTCCCTTGTGGGGGGTGAGAGTGCCCCCCAGGAAGTCCTGGCATGCCAGGCAAAGATTCAACCTCAGGGTGGTGACTCTGGGTTGGATACCCAGGTTCAGAGGTTAAACTCTGACCTGGTGGGAGGTAGGTGTGCCTCCCAAGAAGTCCTGCTGTGCCAGGCAATTGTCCAACCTCAGGGTGTTGACTCTGGGTTGGATGACCAGGTTCAGAGGTTAAACTCTGACCTGGTGGGGGCTAGGTGTGCCCCCCAGAAAGTCCTGGCGTGCCAGGCAATTGCCCAACCTCAGGGTGGTGACCCTGGGTTGGGGAACCAGGCTCAGAGGTTAAACTCTGACCTGGTGGGAGGTAGGTGTGCCTCCCTGGAAGTCCTAGCCTGCCAGGCAATGGTTCAACCTCAGGGTGGTGACTCTGGGTTGGCTAACCAGGGTCAGAGGATAAACTCTGACCTGTTGGGGGGTAGGTGTGCCCCCCAGAAAGTCCTGGTATGCCAGGCAATGGTTCAACCTCAGGGTGGTGACTCTGGGTTGGATACCCAGGTTCAGAGGTTAACCTCTGACCTGGTGGGAGGTAGGAGTGCCTCCCAGGAAGTCCTGCTATGCCAGGCAGTTGTCCAACCTCAGGGTGTTGACTCTGGGTTGGATAACCGGGTTCAGAGGTTAAACTCTGACCTGGTGGGGGGTACTAGTGCCCCCCAGAAAGTCCTGGTGTACCAGGCAGTTGTCCAACCTCAGGGTGCTGACTCTGGGTTGGATAACCGGGTTCAGAGGTTAAACTCTGACCTGGTGGGGGGTAGGTGTGCCCCCCAGAAAGTCCTGGCGTTCCAGGCAATTGTTCAACCTCAGGGTGCTGACCCTGGGTTGGAGAACCAGGTTCAGAGGTTAACCACTGACCTGGTGGGAGGTAGCTGTGCCTCCCAGAAAGTCCTGGTGTGCCAGGCAGTTGCCCAACCTCAGGGTGGTGACCCTAGGTTGGAGAACCAGGTTCAGAGGTTAAACTCTGACCTGGTGGAGGGTCAGTGTGCCCTCCAGGAAGTCCTGGCATGCCAGGCAATTGTTCAACTTCAGGGTGGTGACTCTGAGTTGGATGGCCAAGTTCAGAGGTTAAACTCTGACCTGGTGGAGAGTCAGTGTGCCCTCCAGGAAGTCCTGGCGTGCCAGGCAATTGTTCAACTTCAGGGTGGTGACTCTGAGTTGAATGGTCAGGTGCAGAGGTTAAACTCTGACCTGGTGGGGGATAGGTGTGCCTCCCTGAAAGTCCTGGTTTGCCAGGCAGTGATCCAGTCTGAGGGTACAGACCCTGGGCTGGAAGACCAGGTTCAGGGTGTCCCCCCGGACCTGGAGGGAGGGGCTACTGATAACAGTGCCCCTACCATGTTGTCTTCTGAGGAGGCCACTCCTAGTTGGAGGGTGCTGGACCCCAGAAGGGAGGTCAGGGGGAGGGAAGCCTCACCCCGGGCCCTAGTCCAACCTGAAGGTACAGACCCCACGTTGGAGGGCCAGTTGCAGGTTAACAGCCCTGCACTGGTGGAGGAATGGTACAGGGCGACTTCTATAAGCACCCTGACCATGTTGGACTCTGGGGGTACCGCTCCAGGAGGGAGGGTACAGAGCCCCAGAGGGGAGGACCAGGTTCAGGCTGTCATCCCTGACCTGGTGGAAGGGAGAGTGGTTAAAGGGTGCCCAGCACCTGGGGCTACCGCCCCCCACTCTCCACAGCCACAGTGGTGGGAGAGCTTTGAGAGGCCTGGGGCCTGGCTCTCATCCCTGGCAGCTGTCAGTAACCACTGTGGCTTGCTGTCCGGGTGGACAGAGTTATCCCTGGGGAGGGGACAAGTGTCACACCCCGGGGGTAGAGTGGGCAACACCACTGTGTTGGTCATGGTGGTACTATCCTGCTCCTGGGATACATCTGTGAGCAAAGTAAGGTTAGGTGCTGCACAGATGGGATCCGCAGGTAAGGAGAAAGGTTCCCCATGGGTTGGCTTAGTGGGCCCTGAGAGTATGGACAGAGGGATCCAATTGGAGTCAGGAAGGCGAAGAACTGGAGCATGCCCCTGCTGTTGTGGGCCTGGGTCCTTGTTCTGTCGCCTTAAACAGGGAAGTACATCAGGATAGTGATTGTTCTCCCCTGGCTTTAGGCTGGTAGGGGGTCATGTTGGACCTGGCTTTTTGACAGGGTCATCCCCAAACTTTTTGCCTCCTTCCTCCTATTTTTTCTGACCTGTTGTTGTTGGCTTTTGACCTCTGTGCACTTTACCACTGCTAACCAGTGCTAAAGTGCATATGCTCTCTGTGTAAATGGTACAATTGATTGGTTTATCCATGATTGGCTATTTAATTTACTTATAAGTCCCTAGTAGAGTGCACTATATGTGCCTAGGGCCTGTAGATTAAATGCTGCTAGTGGGCCTGCAGCACTGGTTGTGCCACCCACTTCAGTAGCCCCTTAACCCTGTCTCAGGCCTGCCATTGCAAGGCCTGTGTGTGCAGTTTCATTGCCACTTCGACTTGGCATTTAAAAGTACTTGCCAAGCCTAGAACTCCCCTTTTTCTACATATAAGTCATCCCATATGTGTGCCCTAGGTAACCCCTAGAGCAGGGTGCTGTGTAGGTAAAAGGCAGGACATGTACCTGTGTAGTTATATGTCCTGGTAGTGTAAAACTCCTAAATTCGTTTTTACACTACTGTGAGGCCTGCTCCCTTCATAGGCTAACATTGGGGCTGCCCTCATACACTGTTGAAGTGGCAGCTGCTGATCTGAAAAGAGCAGGAAGGTCATATTTAGTATGGCCAGAATGGTAATATAAAGTCCTGCTGACTGGTGAAGTCGGATTTAATATTACTATTCTAGAAATGCCACTTTTAGAAAGGGAGCATTTCTTTGCACTAAAATCTTTTTGTGCCCTTCAATCCACGTCTGGCTAGGTTTAGTTGACAGCTCCTTGTGCATTCACTCAGACACACCCCAAACACAGGGTACTCAGCCTCACTTGCATACATCTGCATTTTGAATGGGTCTTCCTGGGCTGGGAGGGTGGAGGGCCTGCCCTCACACAAAGAACTGCCATACCCCCTACTGGGACTCTGGCAGACAGGATTGAACTGAAAGGGGGCTTGGTGCATTTGTTAGACACTCTTTGAAGTCACCCCCAGTTCAAAGGCACAACTTAGTATAAAACAGGGCCTCTGCCCTACCTCATCAGACACTTGCTGGAGAAGAAACCTGAACCAGAAACTACATCCTGCCAAGAAGAACTTCCTGGCTGCTCAAAGGACTCACCTGTCTGCTTTTCTACAAAGGACTGCTGCCTTGCTGTTGGCCTGCTGCCTTGCTGAACTCCCTGGCTGCTCAAAGGACTCAACTGTCTGCTTTTCTACAAAGGACTGCTGCCTTGCTGTTGGCCTGCTGCCTTGCTGAACTCTTGACTGGCTGTAAAAGTGCTCTCCAAGGGCTTGGATAGAGCTTGCCTCCTGTTCCCTGAAGTCTCAGGACCAAAAAGACTTCTCTCTTCCTCTTGGACGCTCTGTGCGCCAAAATTTTCGACGCACAGCTTGTTCCGCGGCAAGAATAACGCCGCACACCGACGCTGATCGATGCGACGCCTTCGGGACGACCGAAACTTTGACGCACAGCCTCGCAAGGACAACGCCGCCCGACTTCCCGGGAGAAATCGACGCGACGCCTGCCGTGATCGAAACTTTGACGCACGGCCTCGCAAGGACAACGCCGCCCGACTTCCCAGGAGAAATCGACGCGACGCCTGCCGTGAGATCAAAACTTTGACGCACGGCCTCGCAAGGACAACGCCGCCCGACTCCCCAGGAGAAATCGACGCGATGCCTGCCGTGAGATTGAAACTTCGACGCGCAGCCCCACAGAACGACGCGCAGCTGGAAAACAAACAGGAAAATCCATGCACAGACCCGGGACATCTGGTACTCCCCGCGAACCACAGAAAGAGACTGTCCGCGTGCCGAAAAACGACACACGACTCCCCGCGTGGAAAATAACGACGCAAGTCCGTGTGTGCTGAGGAGAAATCGACGCACACACCAGTTTTCCACGTACCTCTTCTCCTGTGGCCCTCTGAGGAGATTTTCCACCAGAAACCAGGTACTTTGTGTTTGAAAGAGACTTTGTTTACTTTCTAAAGACTTAAGACACTTTATATCACTTTTCAGTGATATCTTTACAAATTCATAATGCAACTTTGATCGTTTTGACCTGAAGATACCCAGATAAATATTATATATTTTTCTAAACACTGTGTGGTGTATTTTTGTGGTGTTATGCTATGGTGTTGTATGATTTATTGCACAAATGCTTTACACATTGCCTTCTAAGTTAAGCCTGACTGCTCGTGCCAAGCTACCGGAGGGTGAGCACAGGCTGATTTTGGATTGTGTGTGACTTACCCTGACTAGAGTGAGGGTTCTTGCTTGGACATAGGGCAACCTGACTGCCAACCAAAAACCCAATTCTAACATTGGTGATCAGCGGTGAGGATAGGACTTGTGTTTGTGCAGTGACATACAGTAGCTAAGTATTTCACTACCTACCCACAGTTGAAGGTCAACTTGATTTTTCATCTTTTTTGGCTTTTGATTCTCTGATGTCCTCCTGGATATACTATCGATATTTTGGACTTTGGATTTTGGTTTTTGCTGGTAAGATCTTATCAGAATGGGATTGCTTACCTACTCATTCTTGGTTCGTACTGACCACCTCACTAAGGCTGACCTAAGGAAGCTTTGCAGAAAATGGGGCCTTCCTGTAGCAAGGAGATCTACTAAAGCGGAGATGCTACACAACTACATAGTCTGGGGGAAGGAAAGATGGGCAGAGAGAGAGGCAGCAAGAAACCAAATGACTAAGTACCACTCAGATGAGGAGGAGGACTACACACATGAGGAGGAAGACTGCTCACATGAGGAGGAAGACTACTCAGATGAGGAAAGAGACCCAGAGATAGATGAATGGCTCCGAGGTCAAAGGCGACAGGAGCAACAATTAGAGGAGTATCTTGCAAGGGTTGAGGCAAAAAGACTCTTAGCCCTGGAAGAAGAAAAGATTGCAGCTCAAGAGCTGAGCTGTAAAGAGCTGAAACTGGAGGCCGGAAGGGCTGAGTCCAGTTCAGATTGTGGCAGCAAAAATCTTGCATCTAGTACTGCTGAAGAAGGGCACAAGCCCAGAGATGTGGTGCTCAACTTGAAGAAGGGAGTTGACACACCCCAGGCGGTTCAAGGGTATGAGGTAGTTCCCGTTATGCACAGGGTCCCTGAGAAGGATTGAGGAACTGGCACAGGGAGTCATATTCCTACTGGGGGGAGGGACACTTTACTGACTCTAGCAGAGAGTGACAGAGAAAAGGGTTCCCCCCTGATGGACGTCCTGGATATAGAGTTTAGAGACATCCCAGAAGAGTATGGGTTGAGTGTCAGGGACAGACAGATACTGTCTCCCCAGTCTCAGGAGGGTGAGGTAGAGTGCTTTTCCAAGGTTGAGTTACTGGTTTGGTTGGGTGAAGGGTACTGTGGTTAATACATGTGAAGGGCAAAGTGATGTAATTGCTGGAGAGCATATGTCTGGTCCTTATTTTCCAGAGCTACGCCAACACCAGGTGGAGTGTGAGTTCTCTGACCCCAGGGAACTTACAATGGAGGCAGACTTCTGGGTGAGTACCAGAGAGTCTGAAGAGGCATTTGGGGGTGCTCCTGAAGGGAGTGGTCTAGGTGGTTCCCAACCGAGTGAGGTGGGAAAGGATTGTAGTGTCCTAGGTAGGTCCCAGGTCCTAGAGGGTTCCATGAGGGAACACCAGGAGGGAAGCCTAGCCTGTACCGTAGGGCCACCTTTTGAGGGAAACCCCACAGTGTCAGAAGAACTTGGGGGGGTGACTGTAGCCAGCATCCCAACAGTTCTGGTGTCTGGCAGTACCCCTCCTAGTGAGGGGGTGCAGAAGTCCAGACATAGGGTTGAGAGGGGGTTGCAGACCCCAGTGGAGGACCTTGAGAGTCAGGGGTCAGCTCTGAGAGCAGAGCCCCCCAGGAATGACCCAGGTGAAACCGTTTCTGGTTTGGGGGAAACCCAGACTCTGCCGGATGGGCAGAGGTCGGGAGACCTGCGCCAACCAGACTCTTGTGTGGCCCTTGGGGACGGTGTGTCCCTTGTGGGGGGTGAGAGTGCCCCCCAGGAAGTCCTGGCATGCCAGGCAAAGATTCAACCTCAGGGTGGTGACTCTGGGTTGGATACCCAGGTTCAGAGGTTAAACTCTGACCTGGTGGGAGGTAGGTGTGCCTCCCAAGAAGTCCTGCTGTGCCAGGCAATTGTCCAACCTCAGGGTGTTGACTCTGGGTTGGATGACCAGGTTCAGAGGTTAAACTCTGACCTGGTGGGGGCTAGGTGTGCCCCCCAGAAAGTCCTGGCGTGCCAGGCAATTGCCCAACCTCAGGGTGGTGACCCTAGGTTGGGGAACCAGGCTCAGAGGTTAAACTCTGACCTGGTGGGAGGTAGGTGTGCCTCCCTGGAAGTCCGAGCCTGCAAGGCAATGGTTCAACCTCAGGGTGGTGACTCTGGGTTGGCTAACCAGGGTCAGAGGATAAACTCTGACCTGTTGGGGGGTAGGTGTGCCCCCCAGAAGTCCTGGTATGCCAGGCAATGGTTCAACCTCAGGGTGGTGACTCTGGGTTGGATACCCAGGTTCAGAGGTTAACCTCTGACCTGGTGGGAGGTAGGTGTGCCTCCCAGGAAGTCCTGCTATGCCAGGCAGTTGTCCAACCTCAGGGTGTTGACTCCGGGTTGGATAACCGGGTTCAGAGGTTAAACTCTGACCTGGTGGGGGGTACTAGTGCCCCCCAGAAAGTCCTGGTGTACCAGGCAGTTGTCCAACCTCAGGGTGCTGACTCTGGGTTGGATAACCGGGTTCAGAGGTTAAACTCTGACCTGGTGGGGGGTAGGTGTGCCCCCCAGAAAGTCCTGGCGTTCCAGGCAATTGTTCAACCTCAGGGTGCTGACCCTGGGTTGGAGAACCAGGTTCAGAGGTTAACCACTGACCTGGTGGGAGGTAGGTGTGCCTCCCAGAAAGTCCTGGTGTGCCAGGCAGTTGCCCAACCTCAGGGTGGTGACCCTAGGTTGGAGAACCAGGTTCAGAGGTTAAACTCTGACCTGGTGGAGGGTCAGTGTGCCCTCCAGGAAGTCCTGGCATGCCAGGCAATTGTTCAACTTCAGGGTGGTGACTCTGAGTTGGATGGCCAAGTTCAGAGGTTAAACTCTGACCTGGTGGAGGGTCAGTGTGCCCTCCAGGAAGTCCTGGCGTGCCAGGCAATTGTTCAACTTCAGGGTGGTGACTCTGAGTTGAATGGTCAGGTGCAGAGGTTAAACTCTGACCTGGTGGGGGATAGGTGTGCCTCCCTGAAAGTCCTGGTTTGCCAGGCAGTGATCCAGTCTGAGGGTACAGACCCTGGGCTGGAAGACCAGGTTCAGGGTGTCCCCCCGGACCTGGAGGGAGGAGCTACTGATAACAGTGCCCCTACCATGTTGTCTTCTGAGGAGGCCACTCCTAGTTGGAGGGTGCTGGACCCCAGAAGGGAGGTCAGGGGGAGGGAAGCCTCACCCCGGGCCCTAGTCCAACCTGAAGGTACAGACCCCACGTTGGAGGGCCAGTTGCAGGTTAACAGCCCTGCACTGGTGGAGGAATGGTACAGGGCGACTTCTATAAGCACCCTGACCATGTTGGACTCTGGGGGTACCGCTCCAGGAGGGAGGGTACAGAGCCCCAGAGGGGAGGACCAGGTTCAGACTGTCATCCCTGACCTGGTGGAAGGGAGAGTGGTTAAAGGGTGCCCAGCACCTGGGGCTACCGCCCCCCACTCTCCACAGCCACAGTGGTGGGAGAGCTTTGAGAGGCCTGGGGCCTGGCTCTCATCCCTGGCAGCTGTCAGTAACCACTGTGGCTTGCTGTCCGGGTGGACAGAGTTATCCCTGGGGAGGGGACAAGTGTCACACCCCGGGGGTAGAGTGGGCAACACCACTGTGTTGGTCATGGTGGTACTATCCTGCTCCTGGGATACATCTGTGAGCAAAGTAAGGTTAGGTGCTGCACAGATGGGATCCGCAGGTAAGGAGAAAGGTTCCCCATGGGTTGGCTTAGTGGGCCCTGAGAGTATGGACAGAGGGATCCAATTGGAGTCAGGAAGGCGAAGAACTGGAGCATGCCCCTGCTGATGTGGGCCTGGGTCCTTGTTCTGTCGCCTTAAACAGGGAAGTACATCAGGATAGTGATTGTTCTCCCCTGGCTTTAGGCTGGTAGGGGGTCATGTTGGACCTGGCTTTTTGACAGGGTCATCCCCAAACTTTTTGCCTCCTTCCTCCTATTTTTTCTGACCTGTTGTTGTTGGCTTTTGACCTCTGTGCACTTTACCACTGCTAACCAGTGCTAAAGTGCATATGCTCTCTGTGTAAATGGTACAATTGATTGGTTTATCCATGATTGGCTATTTAATTTACTTATAAGTCCCTAGTAGAGTGCACTATATGTGCCTAGGGCCTGTAGATTAAATGCTGCTAGTGGGCCTGCAGCACTGGTTGTGCCACCCACTTCAGTAGCCCCTTAACCCTGTCTCAGGCCTGCCATTGCAAGGCCTGTGTGTGCAGTTTCATTGCCACTTCGACTTGGCATTTAAAAGTACTTGCCAAGCCTAGAACTCCCCTTTTTCTACATATAAGTCATCCCTAATGTGTGCCCTAGGTAACCCCTAGAGCAGGGTGCTGTGTAGGTAAAAGGCAGGACATGTACCTGTGTAGTTATATGTCCTGGTAGTGTAAAACTCCTAAATTCGTTTTTACACTACTGTGAGGCCTGCTCCCTTCATAGGCTAACATTGGGGCTGCCCTCATACACTGTTGAAGTGGCAGCTGCTGATCTGAAAAGAGCAGGAAGGTCATATTTAGTATGGCCAGAATGGTAATATAAAGTCCTGCTGACTGGTGAAGTCGGATTTAATATTACTATTCTAGAAATGCCACTTTTAGAAAGGGAGCATTTCTTTGCACTAAAATCTTGTTGTGCCCTTCAATCCACGTCTGGCTAGGTTTAGTTGACGGCTCCTTGTGCATTCACTCAGACACACCCCAAACACAGGGTACTCAGCCTCACTTGCATACATCTGCATTTTGAATGGGTCTTCCTGGGCTGGGAGGGTGGAGGGCCTGCCCTCACACAAAGGACTGCCACACCCCCTACTGGGACTCTGGCAGACAGGATTGAACTGAAAGGGGGCTTGGTGCATTTGTTAGACACTCTTTGAAGTCACCCCCAGTTCAAAGGCACAACTTAGTATAAAACAGGGCCTCAGCCCTACCTCATCAGACACTTGCTGGAGAAGAAACCTGAACCAGAAACTACATCCTGCCAAGAAGAACTTCCTGGCTGCTCAAAGGACTCACCTGTCTGCTTTTCTACAAAGGACTGCTGCCTTGCTGTTGGCCTGCTGCCTTGCTGAACTCCCTGGCTGCTCAAAGGACTCAACTGTCTGCTTTTCTACAAAGGACTGCTGCCTTGCTGTTGGCCTGCTGCCTTGCTGAACTATTGACTGGCTGTAAACATGCTCTCCAAAGGCTTGGATAGAGCTTGCCTCCTGTTCCCTGAAGTCTCAGGACCAAAAAGACTTCTCTCTTCCTCTTGGACACTCTGTGCGCCGAAATTTTCGACGCACAGCTTGTTCCGCGGCAAGAATAATGCCGCACACCGACGCTGATCGATGCAACGCCTTCGGGACGACCGAAACTTTGACGCACAGCCTCGCAAGGACAACGCCGCCCGACTTCCCGGGAGAAATCGACGCGACGCCTGCCGTGAGATCAAAACTTTGACGCACGGCCTCGCAAGGACAACGCCGCCCGACTCCCCAGGAGAAATCGACCCGACGCCTGCCGTGAGATTGAAACTTCGACGCGCAGCCCCACAGAACGACGCGCAGCCGGAAAACAAGCAGGAAAATCCACGCACAGACCCGGGACATCTGGTACTCCCCGCGAACCACAGAAAGAGACTGTCCGCGTGCCGGAAAACGACGCACGACTCCCCGCGTGGAAAATAACAACGCAAGTCCGTGTGTGCTGAGGAGAAATCGACGCACACACCAGTTTTCCACGTACCTCTTCTCCTGTGGCCCTCTGAGGAGATTTTCCACCAGAAACCAGGTACTTTGTGTTTGAAAGAGACTTTGTTTACTTTCTAAAGACTTAAGACACTTTATATCACTTTTCAGTGATATCTTTACAAATTCATAATGCAACTTTGATCGTTTTGACCTGAAGATACCCAGATAAATATTATATATTTTTCTAAACACTGTGTGGTGTATTTTTGTGGTGTTATGCTATGGTGTTGTATGATTTATTGCACAAATGCTTTACACATTGCCTTCTAAGTTAAGCCTGACTGCTCGTGCCAAGCTACCGGAGGGTGAGCACAGGCTGATTTTGGATTGTGTGTGACTTACCCTGACTAGAGTGAGGGTTCTTGCTTGGACAGAGGGCAACCTGACTGCCAACCAAAAACCCAATTTCTAACATTGGTGATCAGCGGTGAGGATAGGACTTGTGTTTGTGCAGTGACATACAGTAGCTAAGTATTTCACTACCTACCCACAGTTGAAGGTCAACTTGATTTTTCATCTTTTTTGGCTTTTGATTCTCTGATGTCCTCCTGGATATACTATCGATATTTTGGACTTTGGATTTTGGTTTTTGCTGGTCAGATCTTATCAGAATGGGATTGCTTACCTACTCATTCTTTGTTCGTACTGACCACCTCACTAAGGCTGACCTAAGGAAGCTTTGCAGAAAATGGGGCCTTCCTGTAGCAAGGAGATCTACTAAAGCGGAGATGCTACATAACTACATAGTCTGGGGGGAGGAAAGATGGGCAGAGAGAGAGGCAGCAAGAAACCAAATGACTAAGTACCCCTCAGATGAGGAGGAGGGCTACACACATGAGGAGGAAGACTGCTCACATGAGGAGGAAGACTACTCAGATGAGGAAAGAGACCCAGAGATAGATGAATGGCTCCGAGGTCAAAGGCGACAGGAGCAACAATTAGAGGAGTATCTTGCAAGGGTTGAGGCAAAAAGACTCTTAGCCCTGGAAGAAGAAAAGATTGCAGCTCAAGAGCTGAGCTGTAAAGAGCTGAAACTGGAGGCCGGAAGGGCTGAGTCCAGTTCAGATTGTGGCAGCAAAAATCTTGCATCTAGTACTGCTGAAGAAGGGCACAAGCCCAGAGATGTGGTGCCCAACTTGAAGAAGGGAGTTGACACACCCCAGGCGGTTCAAGGGTATGAGGTAGTTCCCGTTATGCACAGGGTCCCTGAGAAGGATTGGGGAACTGGCACAGGGAGTCATATTCCTACTGGGGGGAGGGACACTTTACTGACTCTAGCAGAGAGTGACAGAGAAAAGGGTTCCCCCCTGATGGACGTCCTGGATATAGAGTTTAGAGACATCCCAGAAGAGTATGGGTTGAGTGTCAGGGACAGACAGATACTGTCTCCCCAGTCTCAGGAGGGTGAGGTAGAGTGCTTTTCCAAGGTTGAGTTACTGGTTTGGTTGGGTGAAGGGTACTGTGGTTAATACATGTGAAGGGCAAAGTGATGTAATTGCTGGAGAGCATATGTCTGGTCCTTATTTTCCAGAGCTACGCCAACACCAGGTGGAGTGTGAGTTCTCTGACCCCAGGGAACTTACAATGGAGGCAGACTTCTGGGTGAGTACCAGAGAGTCTGAAGAGGCATTTGGGGGTGCTCCTGAAGGGAGTGGTCTAGGTGGTTCCCAACCCAGTGAGGTGGGAAAGGATTGTAGTGTCCCAGGTAGGTCCCAGGTCCTAGAGGGTTCCATGAGGGAACACCAGGAGGGAAGCCTAGCCTGTACCGTAGGGCCACCTTTTGAGGGAAACCCCGCAGTGTCAGAAGAACTTGGGGGGGTGACTGTAGCCAGCATCCCAACAGTTCTGGTGTCTGGCAGTACCCCTCCTAGTGAGGGGGTGCAGAAGTCCAGACATAGGGTTGAGAGGGGGTTGCAGACCCCAGTGGAGGACCTTGAGAGTCAGGGGTCAGCTCTGAGAGCAGAGCCCCCCAGGAATGACCCAGGTGAAACCGTTTCTGGTTTGGGGGAAACCCAGACTCTGCCGGATGGGCAGAGGTCGGGAGACCTGCGCCAACCAGACTCTTGTGTGGCCCTTGAGGACGGTGTGTCCCTTGTGGGGGGTGAGAGTGCCCCCCAGGAAGTCCTGGCATGCCAGGCAAAGATTCAACCTCAGGGTGGTGACTCTGGGTTGGATACCCAGGTTCAGAGGTTAAACTCTGACCTGGTGGGAGGTAGGTGTGCCTCCCAAGAAGTCCTGCTGTGCCAGGCAATTGTCCAACCTCAGGGTGTTGACTCTGGGTTGGATGACCAGGTTCAGAGGTTAAACTCTGACCTGGTGGGGGCTAGGTGTGCCCCCCAGAAAGTCCTGGCGTGCCAGGCAATTGCCCAACCTCAGGGTGGTGACCCTGGGTTGGGGAACCAGGCTCAGAGGTTAAACTCTGACCTGGTGGGAGGTAGGTGTGCCTCCCTGGAAGCCTTAGCCTGCCAGGCAATGGTTCAACCTCAGGGTGGTGACTCTGGGCTGGCTAACCAAGGTCAGAGGATAAACTCTGACCTGTTGGGGGGTAGGTGTGCCCCCCAGAAAGTCCTGGTATGCCAGGCAATGGTTCAACCTCAGGGTGGTGACTCTGGGTTGGATACCCAGGTTCAGAGGTTAACCTCTGACCTGGTGGGAGGTAGGTGTGCCTCCCAGGAAGTCCTGCTATGCCAGGCAGTTGTCCAACCTCAGGGTGTTGACTCTGGGTTGGATAACCGGGTTCAGAGGTTAAACTCTGACCTGGTGGGGGGTACTAGTGCACCCCAGAAAGTCCTGGTGTACCAGGCAGTTGTCCAACCTCAGGGTGCTGACTCTGGGTTGGATAACCGGGTTCAGAGGTTAAACTCTGACCTGGTGGGGGGTAGGTGTGCCCCCCAGAAAGTCCTGGCGTTCCAGGCAATTGTTCAACCTCAGGGTGCTGACCCTGGGTTGGAGAACCAGGTTCAGAGGTTAACCACTGACCTGGTGGGAGGTAGGTGTGCCTCCCAGAAAGTCCTGGTGTGCCAGGCAGTTGCCCAACCTCAGGGTGGTGACCCTAGGTTGGAGAACCAGGTTCAGAGGTTAAACTCTGACCTGGTGGAGGGTCAGTGTGCCCTCCAGGAAGTCCTGGCATGCCAGGCAATTGTTCAACTTCAGGGTGGTGACTCTGAGTTGGATGGCCAAGTTCAGAGGTTAAACTCTGACCTGGTGGAGGGTCAGTGTGCCCTCCAGGAAGTCCTGGCGTGCCAGGCAATTGTTCAACTTCAGGGTGGTGACTCTGAGTTGAATGGTCAGGTGCAGAGGTTAAACTCTGACCTGGTGGGGGATAGGTGTGCCTCCCTGAAAGTCCTGGTTTGCCAGGCAGTGATCCAGTCTGAGGGTACAGACCCTGGGCTGGAAGACCAGGTTCAGGGTGTCCCCCCGGACCTGGAGGGAGGGGCTACTGATAACAGTGCCCCTACCATGTTGTCTTCTGAGGAGGCCACTCCTAGTTGGAGGGTGCTGGACCCCAGAAGGGAGGGCAGGGGGAGGGAAGCCTCACCCCGGGCCCTAGTCCAACCTGAAGGTACAGACCCCACGTTGGAGGGCCAGTTGCAGGTTAACAGCCCTGCACTGGTGGAGGAATGGTACAGGGCGACTTCTATAAGCACCCTGACCATGTTGGACTCTGGGGGTACCGCTCCAGGAGGGAGGGTACAGAGCCCCAGAGGGGAGGACCAGGTTCAGGCTGTCATCCCTGACCTGGTGGAAGGGAGAGTGGTTAAAGGGTGCCCAGCACCTGGGGCTACCGCCCCCCACTCTCCACAGCCACAGTGGTGGGAGAGCTTTGAGAGGCCTGGGGCCTGGCTCTCATCCCTGGCAGCTGTCAGTAACCACTGTGGCTTGCTGTCCGGGTGGACAGAGTTATCCCTGGGGAGGGGACAAGTGTCACACCCCGGGGGTAGAGTGGGCAACACCACTGTGTTGGTCATGGTGGTACTATCCTGCTCCTGGGATACATCTGTGAGCAAAGTAAGGTTAGGTGCTGCACAGATGGGATCCGCAGGTAAGGAGAAAGGTTCCCCATGGGTTGGCTTAGTGGACCCTGAGAGTATGGACAGAGGGATCCAATTGGAGTCAGGAAGGCGAAGAACTGGAGCATGCCCCTGCTGTTGTGGGCCTGGGTCCTTGTTCTGTCGCCTTAAACAGGGAAGTACATCAGGATAGTGATTGTTCTCCCCTGGCTTTAGGCTGGTAGGGGGTCATGTTGGACCTGGCTTTTTGACAGGGTCATCCCCAAACTTTTTGCCTCCTTCCTCCTATTTTTTCTGACCTGTTGTTGTTGGCTTTTGACCTCTGTGCACTTTACCACTGCTAACCAGTGCTAAAGTGCATATGCTCTCTGTGTAAATGGTACAATTGATTGGTTTATCCATGATTGGCTATTTAATTTACTAATAAGTCCCTAGTAGAGTGCACTATATGTGCCTAGGGCCTGTAGATTAAATGCTGCTAGTGGGCCTGCAGCACTGGTTGTGCCACCCACTTCAGTAGCCCCTTAACCCTGTCTCAGGCCTGCCATTGCAAGGCCTGTGTGTGCAGTTTCATTGCCACTTCGACTTGGCATTTAAAAGTACTTGCCAAGCCTAGAACTCCCCTTTTTCTACATATAAGTCATCCCTAATGTGTGCCCTAGGTAACCCCTAGAGCAGGGTGCTGTGTAGGTAAAAGGCAGGCCATGTACCTGTGTAGTTATATGTCCTGGTAGTGTAAAACTCCTAAATTTGTTTTTACACTACTGTGAGGCCTGCTCCCTTCATAGGCTAACATTGGGGCTGCCCTCATACACTGTTGAAGTGGCAGCTGCTGATCTGAAAAGAGCAGGAAGGTCATATTTAGTATGGCCAGAATGGTAATATAAAGTCCTGCTGACTGGTGAAGTCAGATTTAATATTACTATTCTAGAAATGCCACTTTTAGAAAGGGAGCATTTCTTTGCATTAAAATCTTTTTGTGCCCTTCAATCCACGTCTGGCTAGGTTTAGTTGACAGCTCCTTGTGCATTCACTCAGACACACCCCAAACACAGGGTACTCAGCCTGCATACATCTGCATTTTGAATGGGTCTTCCTGGGCTGGGAAGGTGGAGGGCCTGCCCTCACACAAAGGACTGCCACACCCCCCACTGGGACTCTGGCAGACAGGATTGAACTGAAAGGGGGCTTGGTGCATTTCTTAGACACTCTTTGAAGTCACCCCCACTTCAAAGGCACAACTTAGTATAAAACAGGGCCTCTGCCCTACCTCATCAGACACTTGCTTGAGAAGAAACCTGAACCAGAAACTACATCCTGCCACGAAGAACTGCCTGGCTGCTCAAAGGACTCATCTGTCTGCTTTTCTACAAAGGACTGCTGCCTTGCTGTTGGCCTGCTGCCTTGCTGAACTGCCTGGCTGCTCAAAGGACTCACCTGTCTGCTTTTCTACAAAGGACTGCTGCCTTGCTGTTGGCCTGCTGCCTTGCTGAACTCTTGTCTGGCTGTAAAAGTGCTCTCCCAGGGCTTGGATAGAGCTTGCCTCCTGTTCCCTGAAGTCTCAAGACCAAAAAGACTTCTCTCTTCCTCTTGGCCGCTCCGTGCGCCGAAATTTTCGACGCACAGCTTGTTCCGCGGCAAGAATAACGCTGCACACCGACGCTGATCGACGCGACGCCTTCGGGACGACCGAAACTTTGACGCACGGCCTCGCAAGGACAACGCCGCCAGACTTCCCGAGAGAAATCGACCCAACGCCTGCCGTGATCGAAACTTTGACGCACGGCCACGCAAGGACAACGCCGCCCGACTTCCCAGGAGAAATCGACGCGACGCCTGCCGTGAGATCAAAACTTTGACGCACGGCCTCGCAAGGACAACGCCGCCCGACTCCCCAGGAGAAATCGACGCGACGCCTGCCGTGAGATCGAAATTTCGACGCGCAGCCCCGCAGAACGACGCGCAGCCGGAAAACAAGCAGGAAAATCCACGCACAGACCCGGGACATCTGGTACTCCCCGTGAACCACAGAAAGAGACTGTCCGCGTGCCGGAAAACGACGCACGACTCCCCGCGTGGAAAATAACGACCCAAGTCCGTGTGTGCTGAGGAGAAATCGACGCACACACCAGTTTTCCACGTACCTCTTCTCCTGTGGCCCTCTGAGGAGATTTTCCACCAGAAACCAGGTACTTTGTGTTTGAAAGAGACTTTGTTTACTTTCTAAAGACTTAAGACACTTTATATCACTTTTCAGTGATATCTTTACAAATTCATAATGCAACTTTGATCGTTTTGACCTGAAGATACCCAGATAAATATTATATATTTTTCTAAACACTGTGTGGTGTATTTTTGTGGTGTTATGCTATGGTGTTGTATGATTTATTGCACAAATGCTTTACACATTGCCTTCTAAGTTAAGCCTGACTGCTCGTGCCAAGCTACTAGAGGGTGAGCACAGGCTGATTTTGGATTGTGTGTGACTTACCCTGACTAGAGTGAGGGTACTTGCTTGGACAGAGGGCAACCTGACTGCCAACCAAAAACCCCATTTCTAACACTTATGATATTGTGCAAGTGACACTAGTGGTACTGTAGGAGCTTCACTCGTCTCCTAGTTCAGCCTAAGCTGCTCTGCTAAGCTACCTTTTCTATCAGCCTAAGCTGCTAGACACCCCTATACACTAATAACGGATACCTGGGCCTGGTGCAAGGTGTAAGTACCCCTTGGTACTCACTACAAGCCAGTCCAGCCTCCTACAGGGGGTGGTTGGACACAGGGACAATGGTTGTCATCAGTGCTGAGGCCAGAGTCTGAAATGCTCGCTCTTGGGCTGCCTGGACAGAATGAATGCCCTCCAGGTATGCATTTGTCTGTTGCAATTGCCTCTCTACACCCTGGATGTCATTCAGAATGGTAGACTGCCCAACAGTGAGGGATCCGAGGAGGTCAATGGCCTCCTCACTGAGGGCAGCAGGGCTGACTCGGGCAGTGCCTGAGGTGCCTAGGGTGAAGGAGATGCCCACCCTCCTGGATGAGCGGCCACGAGGCACACGCAAAGGGGCTGCTGGGAGGGCGGTGTTGGTAGGGGGGTGGTGGCTGTACCTGTAGATGCGGGGGCCACAGAGGGGCCCGCCACCGAAAGGGAGCTCCCATCAGAGGAGGAGTCGGTGTTGCTGGTCTCTGCACCAGTCCCCGCCGTGGAGCTCCCCTTGCCCTCCGTCCCACTGGTGAATTCTGACTCCGAAGTCTCACCCTCCAGGGCCATGTGGGGTGCAGTTCCCTCCTGCTCCGGTGGCACGACTCCTCCGCCTGATGATGCTAATGAACACAAGAACAGGGAGACCACAAAAAGGGGGGCAAAGAAAGTGGAAAGACATGTTCAGTACATGCAATACCGCTACCATTGGCGGACACTACAGAGACAGCAGCCCTCTGCACAATGCCATGCACTTAGAGTTCCCTAATTCCTCACAGGGACATGGAGTACATGGCCTATGCCCGATTGCTGCACACATGGAACTCACAGGAGCCTGACTAGGTGTAGATGGCTCTTACTACTGGTGGGGTTGGGGTGCCACTTAGTATGCCTCACAAAGGGTCCTTGCCTACAAGGCTTGCCCTAGCCTAGGGGAACCCACAAAACCACCTCCCCCACCCAGCCACCTCCAATGTACGCAGAGTCTGATGGATGTGACTGTATTCACCCCCTTGTGGCTGCTGTGATGCCCTCAAGCACCCATCCAACTCTAGTTACGCCACCACCAGGATCTGGAACATCAGGGGGGTCATGGTGCGACGGGCAACCCTCCCACGCTGGGAGGCTATCCCTAGCTGGGCCTCCGCCGTCTTCTTGCTCCAGCAGCGAATGTCCTCCCATCTTTTACGGCAGTGGGTGCTCCATCTGTGGTGGACCCCCAGGGCCCGGAAGTCCTTGGCGATGGCACGCAAAATGTCCTTCTTCTGGTGGGCACTGACCTACGGGAATAGTACAGGGGAAAAGGTACAACATTAACCGTCCGTGCCATCACAGTCATTGGCCCACATTCCCACCCTTGCCCTGACGCACATACACTCACCGTCGGATCATGCAAGCCACATCCCCCCTCCATCTGCCATCTACACCATTCAAAATAGGCATTGCCCATACAGCATGCTCACAGTGTACTCACCTGTTTGTCTGGAGGACCGTAGAGTAGCGTGTACTGGGGGAGGACCCCATCCACTAGTTTATCCAAGTCCTCTTATGTGAAGGCAGGGGCCCTTTCCCCAGACACATGATCCATCGTCGCTTCCAGACTGAGGTCACAGCAGCACTTGCAGTGTAGGTCCTCTCCTGTTGAAGATCAGGTATCAAGTGAGTGAACAGAGAGAAAAAGGCGGTCACGTCTGCGGCGGTGCGCACCGTCACCGCCGGCGTACATCGTCATTGGCTCCTGGGACCCATAGGGTCCAATGTTAACCAATGCAGGATTGCTCCATGGTCTTAGACCACCTACCGCAACGGTGTACAATGCCAGTGCAGTTACCTCATATCCCCTTGTCCCACATTACAGGTCAGACAGCCGCCATTTCAGGGGGCCACATGGCATTCATTTTAAATGCATTACACATATCTAAGCCTTGCATACACACTAAGACAGGCACATAGCGGATTGACAAATGTGTGCAATAAAGTTGTTGTTTTAGTACCTCAGTGTTGGCTGACCCTCTGATCGCTGTTGTCATCCATAGATGGCGTCCGCTGGGGCAGGTGATGAGATGGCGGCATCCTCCGGTGTACAGACCTCTGGTGGACCTGTCGACAATGGAAGAGCGACTTGTAATTGTCAACTACAGACTTGATTGTGCCACAATCCATGAACTGTGTGCACAGTTGGAGCCAGACCTGATGTCAGCTATCCGCCATCCCACAGGAATCCCCCCTCTAGTGCAGGTCCTGTCAGTACTCTATTTCCTGGCAAGTGGGTCTTTTCAAACTACAGTGGCCATAGCATCAGGGATGTCCCAGACTATGTTCTCAAACGTGTTGTCCAGAGTGTTGTCTGCCCTGCTGAAACACATGCGCAGCTACATCGTTTTCCCTCAGGTGGAGGATTTGCATACAGTGAAAGGTGACTTCTATGCCCTGGGACATATCCCCAACATCATAGGTGCCATTGATGGGACACATGTGGCAGGAGTGAACAGGTGTACAGAAACCGGAAGAGCTACCATTCTATGAATGTGCAGATGGTGTGTTTGGCAGACCAGTACATCTCCCATGTGAACGCCAAGTTTCCTGGCTCAGTGCATGACGCTTACATTCTGAGGAATAGCAGCATCCCTTATATGATGGGGCAACTCCAGAGGCACCGTGTGTGGCTAATAGGTGAGGGCAAGGACCCTATACAGTGTGAATAGTTGTCTGGGTCTGGGGTTGTCCCTAAGGGTTAGTGTGTGTGTAACAGTTGTCCCTCGACATTTGCAGGTGACTCTGGCTACCCCAACCTGTCATGGCTACTGACCCCAGTGAGGAATCCCAGGACAAGGGCAGAGGAACGGTACAATGAGGCACATGGGCGAACTAGGAGGGTTATAGAGAGGACCTTCGGCCTCCTGAAGGCCAGGTTCCGGTGCCTCCATATGACAGGTGGTTCTCTCTACTACTCACCAAAGAAGGTGTGCCAGATCATCGTGGTCTGCTGTATGCTGCACAACTTGGCTTTGTGACGGCAGGTGCCTTTTCTGCAGAGGATGGTCCAGAAGGAGGTCTTGTGGCAGCTGTGGAGCCTGTGGACAGTGAAGAAGAGGAGGCAAAAGAAGAGGACATAGACAACAGAAACACCGTGATCCAGCAATACTTCCAATGAGACACAGGTAAGAAGACATCACTGCCTCCTACATCTGATAAAATTGTTCAACTATCATCTGTCTGTCACATTCACCCAGTGTATGGACCCTGATTTGTCACTTTCCCTATTCGATTTCACAGATGTGGGTCCCTCTGTGTGAACTCTACTAAGTTACCTCATGGACTAGAGCTGTGTGACATGGGTATGTTGACAAAACAATGGACATTGCTATTTCCCTCAGTTATTGCAAATCCATATTTATGAAAGCACAGACTGACTCCAGATTGCTTTGTGATTCAAGGGTGTTTATTTAAGTGCTAAATAGTGGAGGAGGTGGTAAAATGGTCAGGGGTGATGGTGGAGGAATGTCCATGGCACAGTCCAGTCTATTTGTCTCACAGGTGCATTGTCCAAAGGGGCATAGAAAGTGGAGCTAGGGCAGTTTAAGGATGGACAGGGTGACAAAGTGGGACAGAGGGATGACATTCAGGGTGGTCTCATTTCTTGGCGGGGGTCTTGGCATTGTTCTCTGTCTTTGTCCTGGATCTCAGGGACCACTTGCGGGGTGGTTCTCCATCTGCAGGGGGTGGGGTGCTGGTGTTGTGGTCCTGTGGCGGTGCCTCCTGTCCACTAGCGCCGGCGGAGGTGGTGGGCAGTTCATTGTTCAGGCTAGTGTCAGGGGCCCCTTGTTGTGCCACAGTGTCCCTCCTGGTGTTCACGAGGTCCTTCAGCACCCCTACAATGGTGCCCAGGGTGGTGTTGATGGACTTGAGTTCCTCCCTGAACCCCAAACTGTTCCTCCTGCAGCCGCTGGGTCTCCTGAAACTTGGCCAGTACCGTTGCCATCGTCTCCTGGGAATGATGTTACGCTCCCATGTGGTTGGAGAGGGCCTCGTGGAGAGTTGGTTCTCTGGGCCTGTCCTCCCCTTGTCGCACAGCAGACTTCCCAGTTCCCTGTTTTCCTGGGCCTCTGTCCCCTGAACTATGTGCCCACTGCCACTGCCCCCAGGTCCCTGCTGTTCTTGGGGTGGTGGGTTAGCCTGGGTTCTCTGTAGCGGGGGACACACTGGTGCTTGACGTGTCCTGGGGACAGAGGTATGGGCCCGCAGGGTGGGTGCTGTGCTGGTGTTTCTTGAGGGAGGAGGCTCTGTGGTGGCCTGTGACTGTGTGAGGGGAACCGACTGTCCCGAGGTCCCAGATGGGCCGGGCTGGTCAACTTGATCCAGTTGGACTGAGCTGCTGTCATCACTGTGGGCCTCTTCTGTGGGGGGAGTGGACATGTCTGGAACCTCCTGTCCGGTGACATTGGGTAGGGGTCCTGCAGGGGTATAAAGGCAAGATTATTGCATCTGTGTGTGCCATGGTGTACAATGGGTGGGTGACCCTGTACCCCAGTGCTTACATTCTTGTGAAGTACCTTGTGTGATAATTGTTTAGGGGTCTCTGTGGGTATGTGTAGTGGACATGCATTGGTGATGGGTGTCCATGCTTTGCTGTTGCATGCAGGGCTTGGTGTTGGGATGTGTGGTTTGTGATAGTGGGACATATGTGAGGAGTTGGAGTGATGGGGGTGAGGGCGAGGGTGGTGGTATGTGATAGCATGCAGGTAGGGTGGGGGATGAAGTAGTTAAATATTTGACTTACCAGAGTCCATTCCTCCAGCTACTCCTGTGAGGCCCTCAGGATGCAGTATAGCCAAGACCTGCTCCTCCCATGTTATTAGTTGTGGGGAGGAGGTGGGGGTCCGCCGACAGTCCTCTGAACCGCAATGTGGTGTCTTGAGACCATGGAACGCACCTTCCCGAGTAGGTCGTTCCACCTCTTCCTGAAGTCATCCTGTGTTCTTGGGTGCTGTCCCACTGCGTTGACCCTGTCCACGATTCTGCATCATAACTCCATCTTCCTAGCTATGGAGGTGTGCTGCACCGGTGATCTGAATAGCTGTGGCTCTACCCGGATGATTTCCTCCACCATGACCCTGAGCTCCTCCTCAGAAAACCTGGGGTGTCTTTGCGGTGCCATGGGGTGTTGTGGGTGATGTGTGAGGTGGTGTGTGTTGTGATGTGTGGGGTGATGTTTAGGGGTGTGTGGTGTTTTGTGCGTGGATGTGTATAGGTGATGGTGTTGTGTGCCTCTGTCTCCTGGTGTGGTCTTTGCTTTGCTGTCTCTCTGCTTCTTCCAAATTGTTGGTAGTAAAGATTGTTGGTAATGTGGGGGTGTGTTTTATATTGTATTGGGTGTGTGGGAGTGGTGTGTGTATGTGTATCAGGTGTGTGTATTTCGAATTGTCCAATGTGGCTGTGTTTTGTAAAAGTGTGTGTATTTTGAGCGCGGCGGTGTGTACCGCCAATGGAATACTGCGTTTGAAAGACCGCTGCGTGGATTCGTGGGTCGTGATAGTGTGGGCCTCTTCCTGTTGGCATGACATGTCGGTTTTGTTATCGACAGTTTATCACTGACCTCTGGTGTGGCGGACTTGTGGGGGTCGTAATAGCTGTGGCGGAATTCCGCTGCCGCGGCAGTGTGTTGGCAGTCTTCTGCGCGGCGGTGAGCGGGATTTACTACCAATGTTGTAATGAGGGCCTATATGTAGCAAGAAAGTGTGACTGACATTCTGTAAATTAGGGGACATCTGTGCTAATCTATTCAGTAGCTATACATATACAGGCCGTGGCCATTGCCACAAAGAACAGATCCCTTCCTACTTTTCAGAGCCCTTGCTCTCCACTTATGCCTGAACGTACTGCCTGAGTTGTAAGCTGCACTTGACATTTAAAGATCATCTCAACAATGTCCACAATTGCCCTGAAATAATTAAATAACCAAGAGTAGGACACAAACATATGTATTATATCGGCATCCTCAGCCCCACGCCTAGGACTCTTTGAGTCTGACCTCTTGCCCCATTTGAATAGTTTATTAGGTGTTTAATATAACTCAATGACTGTCTTAAAATATTGTCTTTTGAGGCCTGTGTTAAAAAATATATCCTTGCAGGTCATAAAGGCGCTCCAAAGTAGTGGACCTGCTACCCCTAGCCTAAATTACCACCTCGCATTCTGAGATTCCATTTCATGCGTGAGGCCCCCTTTTAAGAGATCATAAATCTGCCCGATTCGACAACCATGATCGCCATATCTATCAATAATGGGCACTCTGCAACAGAGAGTTGATTAACCATCCAGTTTACAAAGATAATCCAGAATCTACAGGTACTTATGCAATTTCTCCTTGGTCAGCCTGAACTTATCCTGTAACTCCTGAAAGGAACACAGCTCGTGGTTATAAAAATCTCCCACCTTCTCAATCCTGCAGGCCTCATAGCATTTAGGCATGCCACCTCGAAATATACTTGGCAAAATGGGGGATTTCCAGGAGAGGGGTATAGCGGTTAAATGTAATAATGTTAAACTTCCTTCTAATTTGTGGGTACACCTTAAATGCCCCATCCACAGTTTTGAACCTAGTTTTTTTTGTAATAAAACATCTCCAAGTACCTTAAAAAGCAGCCTTTAACCTCGGAGTCCATTGTGAGTTGATAAATGGAGAGCTCAGCAGTTGTCTTCCTCTCAGGAGGAGGGGGGCAGCAGAGATATGAAAGGAAAGGAAAGGCCTTTCCTTTTCTTTCCTTTCATGTCTCTGCAAGCATTTCTGCTGCTCGATCGCGATGTGATCGGGCAGCGGAACTGCCCACTAGACACCAGGGATTTTTGTTTTGGGTGAAATAAACATGAGGGGAGCGGCCCCTTGGGTAAGGGCTGCTCCCCAGAGGGGTAATACTTTTTAGGCCATTTCTGCTCCCCTGGGGGCAGATCGGCCTAATATAATTAGGCCGATCTGCTCCCGGTAGAAGCAGAAAACCCCCTAGACACCAGGGATTTTTTTTCTTTTTTTTTCTTCTATGTTTAGGGAGCGACCCCTTCAGCAAGGGTCGCTCCCTGGGGGGCCAAATTGTTTCTAGGACATTTCTGCCCAACCTAATAAAATTAGGCCGATCTGCACCCGGGGGGGCAGAAATCACTAGACACCAGGGAGGTATTTTTTTTAATTATCCTTATGCATTAGTGGAGCGGCCCCTTGGGCAAGGGCTGCTCTCAGGGTGGGTAAAATATTTTTAGGCCTTTTCTGCCCCCCCCCCCCTTGGAGGCAGATCGGCATAATATGATTAGGCCGATCTGCCTCTGGGAGGGGCAGAAACCTCTAGACACCAGGGATATGTATATATATATATATTTTCATTTACTTTATGTTTTCATGTATGGGGAGCGAACTCCTAGGCAAGGGTCGCTCACCCAGGAGGCAAATTGTATTTAGGCCATTTCGACACCCCCGGGGGCAGATCAGCCTATTTTTGTTAGGTCAATCTGCACCAAAGGGGTGCAGAAATCACTAGACACCAGGGATTGGTGTGTGTGTATGGGTGTGTTTTGTTTGGGGGGCTGCCCCTTGGGCAAGGGTCACTCCCCATGGGGGCACATTACTGTTGGCCATATCTGCCCCCATTGGGGGCAGATCGGCCTATTTTTGGAAGGCCCATCTGCCCCCAAGGGGAGCACAAAGCCCAACAGAGACCAGGGAAGATTTTTTTTCAAAATAGGAGGGTGGGGTTATGGCCATACCCCCACCCCAAATAAATGGGACCAAAGTTGTTCTGCCCACCAGTGGGCAGATGGGGCAATTACCCTTGATCCACACCCTGGGGGGGGCAGAAAGTCTACTAGATGGAATTTTTTTAAAAAATGCGGGTGTGGCTACCAACCAGTATGGGCCTGGTTATGCCCCACCCCAACTGAAGGGGGTTACAGTCTTTCAGCTCTCCCCCGCACAATACAACAATTTATCCAACGGAAAGCAAGAAGACAGTTGATTATTTTGGGTTTTGGTTTTACATTTGGGCCATGAGAGCTTGGTAACAAAATCGTCCAACTTGGAATGGTGAGGGCTGCACTTTTTTGACTTTGGGACGCTGCCATGTAGAAAAATCCACAAGACCCAGACACATCTGAAAACTAAACATCTGGTTGATTCCAGGGTGTTGTGCTTCACATGCACCCGCACCATTTTCTTACCCACAATGCCCTGCAAACCTCCAACTTTGCTGAAAATCACACATTTTTCCCACATTTTTGTGATGGAACCTTCCGGACTCTGCAGGAAGCCACAAAATTCCTACCACCCAACATTCTCCCATCTATACTGATAACAATTCTGCTTCACTTGTCAGCTTAAAAATGTTTTAATTCAAACTGCCCTTTTGGACCCGCTTTGGTTCCCCCTCAATTTCAACATGTTTTTGGCTCTTCCCTGTCACAGGCACTTAGCCCACCTACACAAGTGAGGTATCATTTTTACTGGGAGACTGAGGGGAACATTGAGTGGTAGGAAATTTGTCCTGGTACAGTGATCCCACACAGAAATGTGGGGAAAAAAGTGATTTTTTAGCAAAATTTGAGGTTTGCTGAGGATTCTGGGTAAGAAATCATTGGGGGATCCACGCAAGTCACACCTCCCTGGATTCCCTTGGGTGCCTAGTTTTCAGAAATGCCTGGGTTTGGTAGGTTTCCCGAGATTGCTGCTGAGCCCAGGACCCAAAACGTAGGTTGCCCCCCCAAAAACAGGTAGTTTTGTAGTTCATAATTTTGATGTGTCCAGATAGTGTTTTGGGGCATTTCTAATTTTGATGTGTCCAGATAGTGTTTTGGGGCATTTCCTGTCACGAGCACTAGGCCTACCTACACAAGTGAGGTATCATTTTTATCTGCAGACTTGGGGGCACGCTGGGTAGAAGGAAATTTGTGGCTCCTCTCAGATTCCAGAACTTTCTGACACCGAAATGGGAGGAAAAAGTGGTTTTGTGACACATTTTCAAGTTTTTTTTTTAGGGTAACAGAAGCTGGTGAGAGCCCCACAAGTCACCCTATCTTGGATTCCCCTAGGTCTCTAGTTTTAAAAAATGCACATGTGTGGTAGGTTTCCCTAGGTGCCGGCTAAGCTAGAGGCCAAAATCCATAGGTAGGCACTTTGCAAAAAACACCTCTGTTTTCTGGGGAAAAATGTGATGTGGCCACGTTGTGTTTTGGGGCATTTGCTGTCGCAGGCATTAGGTCTACCCACACTGGTGAGGTACCATTTGTATCGGGAGACTTGGAGGAACTCTTGATGGAAGGACATTTGTGGCTCCTCTCAGAATCCAGAACTTTCTGTCACCGAAATGTGAGAAAAAATGTATTTTTTGGCCAAATTTTGAGGTTTGCAAAGGATTCTGGGTAACAGAACCTGGTGAGAGCCCCACAAGTCACCCCATCTTGGATTCCCCTAGGTCTCTAGTTTTCAAAAATACACAGGTTTGGTAGGTTTCCCTAGGTGCTAGCTGAGCTAGAGGCCACAATCCACAGGTAGGCACTTTACAAAAAACACCTCTGTTTTCTTTGGGAAAATGTGATGTTGGCCATGTTGTGTTTTGGGGCATTTCCTGTCACAGGCGCTAGGCCTACCCACACAAGTGAGGTACCATTTTTATCCAGAGACTTGGGGAAACATAGAATAGTAAACCAAGTATTATTGTCCCTTGTCTTTCCTTCCAAATATAAGACAGTGTGTAAAAAAGACGTATATTTGAGAAATGCCCTGTAATTCACATGGTAGTATGAAGTATCAGAGATGTGCAAATAACCACTGCTCCTCAACACCTTATCTTGTGCCCATTTAGGAAATACAAAGGTTTTCTTGATACCTATTTATCACTCTTTATATTTCAGCAAATGAGTTGCTGTATACCTGGTATAGAATGAAAACCCACTGCAGCTCATTTATTGGTTCTGGGTACCTAGGGTTCTTGATGAACCTACAAGCCCTATATACCCCCGCAACCTGAAGAGTCCGGCAGATGTAACAGTATATTGCTTACAAAAATCTGACATTACAGGAAAAAGTTACAGAGTAAAACGTAGAGAAAAATGGCTGTTTTTTAACCTCAATTTCAATATTCTTTTACTTCAGTTGTTATTTCTTGTAGGATCTACACAAATTACCCATTGCTGAATTCAGAAATTTGTCTACTTTTCAGAAATGTTTAGGTTTCTGGAATCCAGCATTGGTTTAACACCATTTCTGTCACTGACTGGAAGGAGACTGAAAGCACAAAAAAATCGTAAAAATGGGGTATGTCCCAGTAAAATGCCAAAATTGAGTTGAAAAATTGGGTTTTTCTGATTCAAGTCTGCCTGTTCCTGAAAGCTGGGAAGATGGTGATTTTAGCACTGTAAACCCTTTGTTGATGCAATTTTCAGGGAAAAAGCCCCAAGCCTCCTTCTGCAGCCCTTTTTTCCCATTTTGTTTTAAAAAACAAAATTTTCTCTGTATTTTGGCTAATTTCTTGGTCTCCTTCAGAGGAACCCACAAAGTCTGGGTACCTCTAGAATCCCTAGGTTGTTAGAAAAAAAGGAAGCAAATTTGGTGTGGGTAGCTTATGTAGACAAAAAGTTATGAGGGCCTAAGCGCGAACTGCCCCAAATAGCCAAAAAAAGGCTTGGCACCTGAGAGGGAAAAGGCCTGGCAGCAAAGGGGTTAAATAGGACAAAAAGTACAGCCAAGTGAGTAAGACAACAGATTTGGAGGCCAGAGGCAATCATGCCGATCTTGAAATACATCTGATGCATTTTACAGGGGACCAGAGCATTATGGTGCACCGGGAAGAGACTCAGTCGGGCAGCCGAACGTCCCAAACTGCCTTTCAGAAATGACAATGTGCTATCCAGCGGGTGGCTGAGACCTGTTCTGAGTTTTTGGAAAGGATGGGTGAGCTAGAAACGAGGATGGTGGCTCTCGGATCTGAGGCATGAGCACATAAAGCAAATACAGACCTATTCGAGACTAGATTGACAGATGCACAGTGGGAACTTGAAGATTTTGAAATTATGTTAAAGCATAATAACTTAAGAGTCCTTGGCATCCCTCAGGCATCAGAGGGGAAGGACACCTTTTTAAGGGGCCTTTTCCTGAGCTCTCGGAGTGGAATTGGGAAGGTGAGTTTCAATAAACTCATAGATTCCCTTTCAGATTAAGAAATCTGGGTAGCCGGGAGGGTGATAAGCAGAGGGCAGTGCTGGTACTCTTCAGAATTGTCTTGCTGTGTCAAGCATTATTTGATCAGGCCCATCCAGATCGTAAGCAGTCTTTCGATGGCTGTACTTTTTTAGGCCATTTATTTGCCATGTAACTGACGTACGAACATGGAGCCTCAGGCAGTTCATCCAGCCCTTTAAAAAAAAAGGTGCAGGATAGGCCCCACATTTTCACCTCAGAAATCAATGCTAAGGAATTTCTAGATGCTATGGGCCCTAGTCAGGTGTCATAGGCATGTGATGGGCTTTTTGGCACCAATGATGGGATGATTGTTCAGGCGGATTTAGCTGACTTTATATTTGGGGCACAAGGGGGCGGCTAGGTCAGATCCCTGGAGGGGGAGCCTGTTTTTTGTCTTTGAGGTGGGATCTGCATCGAGGGTCACTTTGAAGTTGGTTTAGGCTTACGTATGGGTTGTAAGGAGGAACATTTCCACCAAAAAACCTGGGTAGTCCAATTGCCTGCAATAATTGGTGGGAGGTTGGGGGAGGGGTCAGAGAAGGTCAAAGGTAAGGAGAAGAGGAAGGAGAGGGTGAGGGGTGGCTTCTGGGGATGTTGGACAGGGTGTGAGGGGGAGGGGAGAAGGGTTTGGGGACCTGGTGGTAGTGGTGTGGGTCACATACATGGTATGGGTGGTGAACTTTCTAGGGGCAAGCAAGATGAGCATGATATGAGTAGGAGCAAAGAGTCTAAGCAGCCGGTTCATGATTCCTATGTGATACTTACTATGGGTTGTGCATTCAGTACTAAAATGTGGTAATCCCTGATGCAGAATAGAATACACATTTGAAGATCAATATCTGCAGCTTAAATGACAGGGGCAAGAGGGGCAGAATGGCTTTGGTACTTAAGGCCATGAGGCTCAATATTGCCTGTATACAAGAAACTCTTGTTCAATGAGAGTAAAGGAGGACATTTGAAGAGTTGGGGTATTCACTGTTGCAAGATGCAGGGAAGCACAATGAGGGGAGTAGCTATAATGGCCAACTGCTCTGTTGGGGCACCGATAAAGGTGAAATCTGAAATAATGGGGAAATGGGTCATTAAGGACCTCTGCATCGCTACAGGAATGGTTTACGACTCTAATCTGGATGATACTGCTGTTTCTCACGTGCTTACTTTGGATTTAGCAACATGGCCAGCTTGTTTGATTTTGTGTGGGTATTTTAACCTTTACATTGAAGTTGTTGGGGAGCTAGGTGGGGATCCTGGGTATTCAGGTAGAAAGCCATTACTGTACCGGGCCGTTCATCAAATAATTATAGATCATGGCTTGATTGACATATGGGGGGGTTCTGAAAAAGCCTGATCCAGGGTTTATCGTTCTTCTCTCACCCTCATAATAATTTGCTGTGTCTTGACTATTTTTAGGTCTCTGTGTCTTTAGTGGGACACATTGGTATTCAACGGTTCCCCAGGGTACTGTCGGATCATAATCCCTTTGTGTTGGATTGTGCAATAGCTGGTTTTGAAAGGCAGCCCAGTGCATGGACATTTGAAAGGAAAATTCTGTATGAAGAGAATTATGTTTTATACATGCTTAAATCACTAAAGGAGTTTCTTCTATTCAGTCAGGGACCTGCTGCTCCGACAATGATTTGGGACTCATTAAAAGCAGAAATATGAGGGGAAGTTTTAGTTTAGTTAAACAATGTCAAGCACGTCGTCTTTTGCAGCAACTGACTGATGCCCTCCTCAAACACGAGGTTGAATTGGCAGAGTTAATTCAGCAGGGGCAGGAGTGTATTGTGGAGGAATTACACAGGATATTTCGGTAATTAAGGCCAAAATTAATGCACATTATAACAAGGAAGTGGCAGGTAAATTTCAAAGTCACAGAGCTGACTGCTATGAATATGGTGAGAGAAGTGGTAGGCTGTTGGCACATCTTATTAGGCACAGGGGCGCAGAAGGTGGCATCAAAGCTATTGAGGATAAAGAAGGGAGGAGAACTGAAATAGCTACAGAGATTCTTTAAATCTTTGGCAACTATTATGCAGAGTGCCAGCCATAATGTATGAAAGCGGGCGTTCCTCCATTAGGGGGGCAGAAAAAATGACATAAGGACATCTAGAAGATTTCCTTGTGCAATTGTTTTCTGCACCATTAACGCCTGCTCGGAGCATGCTTTAAAAGGGAGTTATGGCATTGAATACAATGGGCCCCTATGTACTCTGCAGGAGTAATGCCAACATTTTGGCACTACTCCTGCAGAGTACATCAATAGGTCAGGAATTCTGAAGCTATTGTCCCTTACCCTGCGCCTTTGTGCTCTGTATTTTTAATACGGCACACACATGGTAATGGTAGGGGGGGTGCTAAGGGACACATGGAAAGTGGCGCTGCACTGGGTGCAGCGCCACTTTTCTTAAATCAGAACTTAAGTTCCTAAAATCAGTTGATGGAGTCTCATTGAATGATGAGGAAAGGGTGCTTCTCGAACTACTGATCTCTCATGAAGAGATAATGGCCACTGTAGGCTTGTTGGCTAGAAGAAAGGCAGCGGGGCTGGATAAAATCCCGTTGGAGTTTTATATATTTCTCCCCAAGCGTTTAGAGGTCATGTCTCTTACTCACTGGCTGCTCAGGCAGAGGGGGAAATACCGCCCAACTGGGAGGATAGTAACATTGAGGTTTTTAAATAGAAGGGCAAACCCCCTCTGAAACTGGGGTCGTATTGACCCATTTTGCTGATCAATGCAGATGCCAAAAACTATGCTAAAATTCTAGTATGCAGGTTAGGGGAGGTTATGGCTAAGCTTGTTTCTCCTTGTCAGGATAAGTTTATACCAGAACAGGGCACTACTGATCATGTCCGTAGCGTTTTAAAGATAGCAGAGGCAACTAAATCATCCATGGGATTGGCGTTGCCAAACGCAGAGAAAGCCTTTGACCATGTCTCCTGGAGGGAGGTATTAAGGTGGAAGGGGCTTGGTCCTATGCTAACAAAGAAATTATATCATTATATTCTTTTTAACCACTCGACCTGCACTGGAATCTCAAAGCTTGAAAAACTAATTTTAAATTTGCTACTTTATGAATAGGCTTCTAGTTTGAAGATGTGTGTGAAAGGAGATGATTTGTCATACATAATACGTACACAGCTGTCATTTCTTTCAGAAACACAAGCTTATAGGAAGATCTTGAAATATTGCACAGTAGTTAAAGTTTCATCAAAATGTATCCTGTATTTAGAATTTCTTTCTTTAAACTTGACATTGCGACGGAAACTGTTCCTTGTTCATGGTGTTCTCGCTACTCATCAGTTGTTTATACAATTTATTAAAAATATGTGTCATACTGTTGTATCATCATATTTCATATAAAAGTGTCCCAGGGAAAGAACAGTATGTAGCTCGCAGACTCTCAGGCACTCAGACTCTCTCGCTCTCTACTGCTTACGAGAATCAAACCAGACCATTCTCTATCTCCCTCTGTCTCACTACAAAGGCTGATATTTTACTCTTTATGACCTCAATAGCTTTATTGGCTAGACTGACTCTCAGGTGCTTGTTCCTTTTTGCTGGTTTATATTACATTGCTTGATACTCTTGACTCAGATTACATTCTATTGTTGAGCTTTGAATGCTCTTCTATGAGAAACTTGAGTTTCTCAATGTTAAACCTGACAGCGTTAGGGTGGTCACCCCTAACTTTTTGCTTGCCTCCCTCCGCTTTTCGGACACTGTTTTTGCTGGCTTTTAGACTCTGCGCACTTTACCACTGCTAACAAGTGCTAAAGTGCATATGCTCTCTCCCTTAAAACATGGTAACCTTGAATCATACCTGATTGGACTATTTAATTTACTTATAAGTCCCTAGTAATGTGCACTGTATGTGCCTAGGGCCTGTAGATTAAATGCTACTAGTGGGCCTGCAGCACTGGTTGTGCCACCCATTAAGTAGCCCCTTTTACTTGTCTCAGGCCTGCCATTGCAAGGCCTGTGTGTGCAGTTTCACTGTCACCTCGACTTGGCATTTAAAAGTACTTGCCAAGCCTAAACCTCCCCTTTCTCCACATATAAGTCACCTCTAATGTGTGCCCTAGGTAACCCCTAGAGCAGGGTGCTGTGTGGGTGAAAGGCAGGACATGTACCTGTGTAGTTTACATGTCCTGGTAGTGTAAAACTCCTAAATTCTTTTTTGCACTACTGTGAGGCCTGCTCCCTTCATAGGCTAACATTGGGGCTTCCCTCATACAGAATTGAAGTGGTAGCTGCTGATCTGAAAGGAGTAGGAAGGTCAGATTTAGTATGGCCAGAATGGTAATATAAAATCCTGCTGACTGGTAAAGTTGGATTTAATATTACTATTCTAGAAATGCCACTTTTAGAAAGTGAGCATTTCTTTGCATTTAAATCTTTCTGTGCCTTACAATCCACGTCTGGCTGGGCTTAGTTGACAGCTCCTTGTGAGTTCACTCAGACACACCCCAAACACAGGGTACTCAGCCTCACTTGCATACATCTGCATTTTGAATGGGTCTTCCTGGGCTGGGAGGGTGGAGGGCCTGCTCTCAAACAAAGGACTGCCACACCCCCTACTGGGACCCTGGCAGACAGGATTGAACTGAAAGGGGACCTGGTGCACTTCTTAGCCACTCTTTGAAGTCTCCCCCACTTCAAAGGCACATTTGGGTATAAAACAGGGCCTCTGCCCTACCTCATCAGACACTTGCTGGAGAAGGAACCTGAACCAGAAACTACATCCTGCCAAGAAGAACTGCCTGGCTGCTCAAAGGACTCACCTGTCTGCTTTCTACAAAGGACTGCTGCCTTGCTGAACTCTTGTCTGGCTGTGAAAGTGCTCTCCAAGGGCTTGGATAGAGCTTGCCTCCTGTTCCCTGAAGTCTCAGGACCAAAAAGACTTCTCTTTTTCACTTGGACGCTCCGTGCGCCAAAATTTGCGATGCACAGCTTGTTCCGCGGTGAGAAAAACGACGCACACCGACGCTGATTGGCGTGACGCCTTCGGGATGACCGGAACGTCGAGGCACGGCCTCGCAAGGACAACGCTGCCCGACCTCCAGAGGAGAAATCGACGCGACGCCTGCCGTGAGAGCGAAACTTCGACTCGCAGCCCCGCAGAATGACGCGCAGCCGGAAAACAAGCAGGAAAATTCATGCACACACCCAAGAAATCTGGTAATCCCTGCGATCGACAGAAAGAGACTGTCCGCGCGCCGGAAAACGACGCACGACTTCCCCGCGTGAAAAATAACGACGCAAGTCCGTGTGTGCTGGGGAGAAATCGACGCACACACCATTTTTCCACGTATCTCTTCTTCAGTGGCCCTCTGAGGAAATTTCCACTCCAAACCAGGTACTTTGTGCTTGAAAGAGACTTTGGGGGTCATTCCAACCCTGGCGGTCGGTGATAAAGCGGCGGCCAACCCGCCAACAGGCAGGCGGTCAAAAAAAAGGTATTCCGACCCTGGCGGGAACCGCCAACACAGGCCGCCACTTTAACACTCCGACCGCCACGGCGGGACAGACAAACAGCGCGGCGGTCACCGCCAGCAGGCAGGCGGCAGACAATGTACCGCCCACCCTATCACAACTCACCAATCCGCCACCTTTTCCGGGGCGGGAGCCCCGCCGATAAAAACACGGCAGAAACAGACTACGAACGGGAAAACGCTCACCTATACACACTCCACGAGGACGGAGAACAGCATGGAACCCGAATTAAACATCCTACCAGCTATTGTCTACCTGCTCATGTACCACGAGTACGAACGCCGGCGCAGACGACAACGGTGAGTACTGCACCTACGACACAGGGGAGGGGGGAGGAGGAAAGCTGACAGGCACACACATATGCAACCCCCCCCCCAACTATCTACACACCAATGCAGAGCACCAAGTCACAGTGACACCACCCAAACCCCCCGGAATAATGCAAAGACATAATTAAAGTGAGAAACAACATTTATGTATAAAAGAGGTTCTTTGAAGTCATGGTAAAATAGCAATATGAATTGTAAAAAAAACAAGTAAGAACATTGCGAAAGCGATCAACATAGGCAATAAGTCCTACACAGTCACTTAAATTTCCACTGTCCGTGGGCCAAAGTGTATCAACACATGGGCAAAGCCCACACAGGAGACCTGAGTCCGTTGGAGAGAACACTGCTGGGGCATCAGACGACAAAACTACAGGCACCTCAGGGGGAAGGGAAGGGGGGGCACCTCAGCCACATGAGTCCGCGACGCCAGATCCACAAAGGGTCCACCATGCCCACTGTGCCATCCTGGGGAGTGCAAAGCCACAGTCTCACAAGTCTCTACAGTGGGTGGTCTGCCCACTGTGCCATCCTGGGGAGTGCAAAGCCACAGTCTCACAAGTCTCTACAGTGGGTGGTCTGCCCACTGTGCCATCCTGGGGAGTGCAGAGACACAGGCCATCAGGTGGATCACAGACTCCACAGGTAATGGAGGAGGCAGGGTGCCCCGAGTGCAGCGTGAAAACTAGCTCGACACAGAACCGGCACTGTCAATGGGCCAGCGGTGCTTGACAGAAAGGGCCCAGCGGAGCGGTGCTTGACAGGAAGGGCCCAGCGGAGCGGTGCTTGAGACGGCGGGGCCCAGCGGAGCGGTGCTTGACAGGAAGGGCCCAGCGGAGCGGTGCTTGAGACCGCGGGGCCCAGCGGAGCGGTGCTTGACAGGAAGGGCCCAGAGGAGCGGTGCTTGAGACGGCGGGGCCCAGCGGAGCGGTGCTTGACAGGAAGGGCCCAACGGAGCGGTGCTTGACAGGAAGGGCCCAGCAGAGCGGTGCTTGAGACGGCGGGGCCCAGCGGAGCGGTGCTTGACAGGAAGGGCCCAGCGGAGCGGTGCTTGAGACGGCGGGCCCAGCGGAGCGGTGCTTGACAGGAAGGGCCCAGTGGAGCGGTGCTTGAGACGGCGGGGCCCAGCGGAGCGGTGCTTGACAGGAAGGGCCCAGCGGAGCGGTGCTTGACAGGAAGGGCCCAGCGGAGCGGTGCTTGACAGGAAGGGCCCAGCGGAGCGGTGCTTGAGACGGCGGGGCCCAGCGGAGCGGTGCTTGAGACGGCGGGGCCCAGCGGAGCGGTGCTTGACAGGAAGGGCCCAGCGGAGCGGTGCTTGAGACGGCGGGGCCCAGCGGAGCGGTGCTTGACAGGAAGGGCCCAGCGGAGCGGTGCTTGAGATGAAGGGCCCAGCGGAGCGGTGCCTTTCTGCACGGCGGGGCCCTCTTCAGCAGTGTCTTTCTGCACGGCGGGGCCCTCTTCAGCAGTGCCTTTCTGCCCGGCGGGGCCCTCTTCAGCGGTGTCTTTCTGCACGGCGGGGCCCTCTTCAGCGGTGTCTTTCTGCACGGCGGGGCCCTCTTCAGCGGTGCCTTTCTGACCGGCGGGGCCCTATTCAGCGGTGTCTTTCTGCATGGTGGGGCCCTCTTCAGCGGTGTCTTTCTGCACGGCCGGGCCCTCTTCAGCGGTGTCTTTCTGCACAGCGGGGCCCTCTTCAGCGGTGCCTTTCTGCATGGCGGGGCCCTCTTCAGCGGTGCCTTTCTGCCCGGCGGGGCCCTCTTCAGCGGTGCTTGTCCAGTCATTCAAGGGAGCCAGACCTGGCCAGGACTCCCTGCTTAGTCGCCCTCCGACCGTGCAGTTGCTAGACCCTTCTGTGACGGAGTTCTGGGCCCGTGGGTGTCCTCCCTCACACCCGGGATGGGGCTTGTGGGGCCCTCCTGGTCCGCGCCCCTGCTGGCTGACTTCTCCGCCCTGCTGCCCTTGCCCTCCTTCGATGAGGCTCTCTGGCCCTTGCCTCCCCTGGATGTTGTGGCAGGTGACGGCCCAGGACTTTGCTCCTTGGGGGCAGCCGTGTCAGTCTTCTCGCGGCGGCCCTTGATTTTACGGGTCCTCTTTCCAGGGGGGGGCTGGCTGTCCCCTTGCTGCTGGCCGATGTATCAGTTCTGGGAAAGGGTGGACTCCAAAATCCGTGCACAATGGTGACACTTGAAGCAGGGCTGGTGGTGGCTGAGGTGCTCTTGGGACTCTTAGCAGATAGAGGGGGTGGGTCAGGTGGGGCAAAGAGGTTAAGTTTGGAGAGGTAAAGGCCCGTATTTATACTTTTTTTAGCGCCGCATTTGCGCCGGTTTTTGATGCAAAACTGCGCAAACCTACAAAATACAATGGTATTTTGCAAGTTTGCGCAGTTTTTGCATCAAAAAACGACGCAAATGCGGTGCAAAAAAAGTATAAATATGGGCCAAAGTTTTTTTAGGACCAACGTAAAGGGTAGGTGTAGTGGGTATGGGAGTGGAGGAAGAGGATGTGGTTGTAGGAGAGTCAGGTGTGCTGTCTTTGGGTGCAGGTGCTTGTGACGTAGGCTGTCGTGAGGTGGTTGGCTGTTGGGTGGGTGGCTGCCTGCGTTTGTGTGTCTTGGAAGAGGGGGTGACAGACACAGTGGGAGAGGACACAGGGGACGTGTAAATGGCAGTGGGGGTGGTGACTGCACGTGTGCGGACTGTACTGGAGGGTGTGCTGGTGATGGAACTACTGGCTGATGGTGGTGTGCATGCAGGTGTGAGTGGAGACGTCACAGGGAGGGAGGAGGGAGACGAGGAGGAGGGGGACACAGGGGTGGTAGTGACTGTTGGCATGTCTGCATCTGGGTGTTGCTTGGGTGAATGCTTGTGTGATCTGTGGTGCTTATGTCTGGATGAGCTGCCCTTGGATGTTGAGGTGTGTGCAGGCTGGTCTGATGGTGTGGATGGGATAGGCTGAGGAACAGGAGACAGAGACAGGGTGGAGGCAGTTAGAAGAGGGAGGCTGGAAACAGGGACAATGGCCGTCAGTGCTGAGGCCAGAGCATTGAACGATCGTTGATGGGCAGCCTGACCCGAATGAATGCCCTCCAGGTATGCATTGCTCCGATGCACCTCCCTCTCTACCCCCTGGATGGCATTCAAAAGGTTAGACTGCCCAACAATGATGGTCTGTAGGAGGTCAATGACCTCCTCACTGAGGGCAACAGGGGTAACTGGGGCAGGGCCTGAGGTGCCTGGGGCGAAGGAGATGCCCGCCTTCTTGGGCGAGCGGGCACGGAGCGAAGGCTGAGGGGCTGCTGGGAGGGCGGAGCTGGTGCGCTGGGTGGCGGCTGTACCTGTAGAGGCGGGGGGCCCGGATGTTGCCGCCACCGCTAGGGAGCTCCCTTCCGAGAACGTGTTGGTGTCGCTGGTGTCACCACGGGTCCCCGTTGTGGTGCTCCCCTCGCCCTCCGTATCACTGGTGACCTCGGTGTCTGTACCATGGCCCACCGGGGCCTTGTGAGTTGCAGCTCCCTCGTGCTCCGATGCCAATTCTCCTCCGCCTGATGATGCTAATGCACACATGCACAAGAAGATAAAGAAAAAGGGTGGGGGAGAAATAAAAACAGGTTGAGTGCATGCATTGTCAACACCGCTGGCGGAGAGGACAGACACAGGAGCCTCATGCACTACGCCGCACAATCGGGGTACACTACTCAGTACTTGTGACTAGGCCAACAGGTCTATGGACAACAAATGCGCACATGGGTGATGCAGGACCATGGATTGCTGTACTTGGCACCCTACAGAGGTGGGGGGCGGGGGCACAGGGCCATGCCTAAAGGAGGGGACTACACTACAGAAAGCGCCCTGGCCTAATGTCACCCACAGCCCTCCTCCCCCACCCAGACGCCTCCACTGCGTGTAAAGATAGCAGAATGTGCTGGTACTCACCCCCTTGTGTCTGCTGTGATGTCCTCACGCGCCCATCCAAATCATGGTAGGCCACCGCCAGGATCCGGGACATCAGGGGGGTCAATTGGCGGCTGGCACCCCTCCTACGTTGGGAGGCCATCCCCAGCAGTGACTCGGCGGTCTTCCTGGTCCTGCGGCGGATGTCCTCCCACCTCTTTCGGCAGTGGGTGCCCCGTCTGTTGTGGACCCCCAGGTCCCGGACTTCCTTGGCGATGGCACGCCAAATGTCGACTTTCTGATGGGCGCTGACCTATTTGACATGTACAGGGTGGGAAAGGAAATGTAAAAAAATTTCTGCATCTTGGATGTGATTGCCCCCCCCTCCCCAACCCTGCCATGTGGCACATGCTCTCATCTGTCGTGCCTTGCACTCCTCATTCGCTCCTCACCCCACCATCTTACATCCACCATACACAACCCAGGCATAGCCCATTCAACGTGCACCCAGTGTACTTACCTGTTGGTCTGGAGGACCGTAGAGTAGCGCATACTGGGGCAGGACCCCAGCCACAAGTTTCTCCAACTCTTCTGAAGTGAAGGCAGGGGCCCTTTCCCCAGTCGCAGCAGCCATTGTCTCTTCCAGACCGAGGTCACAGCAGCACTTGCAGTATAGGTCCTCTCCTGTGGATGATCAGGTCTTGAGTGATTAAGCAGTTAGAAAATGGCGGTCACGCCCGCGGCGGTGCGTACCGCGGCGGTGCGTACCGCGACCGCCGGCGCACATCGTCATTGGCTCCTGAGACCCATAGGGTTCAATGTTAACCAATGCTGCTTTTCCCCACGGTTCTTCGACCGCCTATCGCCATGGTGTGCCACGCCAGCGCAGTGACCTCACATCCCACTGTCACACTTCACAGGTCAGGCAGCCGCCATTTCAAGGGCCCACATGGCATGATTTCTACTGCGTCACACAGGCCTAGGCCTTGCATTGCCACTCATACAAGCCTTTCAATGCATAGCGATTCGTGTACTGTGCAAGCTGTGGGAACGAACCTGTGGGTTGCTTGACTCTGTGCTCCATGTTGTCCTTCCTAGGCACCGTCCGCTGGGACTTGCGAGGAGAAGGATGAATCCTCCCGTGTACCGACCGCTGGTGGACCTGTCGACAATGGAAGAACGACATATTATACTTCGATACCGACTTGACCGAGCCACTATACATGAACTGTGTGCCCAGCTGGAGCCAGACCTGATGTCCCCCATCCGCCAACCCACAGGGATTCCCCCTCTGGTGCAGGTTCTGTCAGTACTCCATTTTTTGGCAAGTGGGTCTTTTCAGACAACAGTGGCCATGTCATCAGGGATGTCTCAGCCTATGTTTTCTAAGGTTTTGTCCAGAGTGTTGTCTGCCCTGATGAAATACATGCGGAGATACATTGTTTTCCCTGAGGAGGGTGACTTGGCCACTGTGAAGGGTGATTTCTATGCCCTTGGACATATCCCCAACATCATTGGTGCCATTGATGGGACCCATGTGGCTTTAGTACCCCCAAAAGACAATGAGCAGGTGTACAGAAATAGAAAAAATTACCATTCGATGAATGTCCAGGTGGTCTGTTTGGCTGACCAGTACATCTCCCATCTAAATGCCAAGTTCCCGGGGTCAGTGCATGACGCGTATGTCATGCGAAATAGCAGCATCCCTTATGTGATGGAACAGCTACAGAGACACCGTGTGTGGCTAATAGGTGACTCTGGTTACCCCAACCTGCCTTGGCTATTGACCCCAGTGAGGAATCGCCAGACCAGGGCAGAGGAACGGTACAATGAGGCACATGGGCGAACTAGGAGGATTATAGAACGGACCTTCGGGGTCCTGAAGGCCAGGTTTAGGTGCCTGCATATGACAGGGGGATCCCTCATGTACTCACCAAAGAAGGTGTGTCATATCATCGTGGCCTGCTGTATGCTTCACAATCTTGCATTGCGACGCCAGGTGCCTTTCCTGCAGGAGGATGGTCCAGATGGTGGTGTTGTAGCAGCTGTGGAGCCTGTGGAGAGTGAAGAGGAGGAAGACGACGGGGACGACACGGACAACAGGGACACAGTTATACAACAGTATTTTCAGTAGCACACAGGTAAGAATCACCCACGCCATTTAACATTTACTTCTGGCCTCCTGCATCTCTACTTTCTGTGTTTCCCCCAGTTCCTTTTCACTCATTTTTGACTTTCCCTTCCCTTTTCAGAGCTGTATGACCCACAGCGTGACTTCTGCTTTGTTTGCCCATGGACTAATGCTTATTGACACTTGTATGTTGTCATCACAATGTAAATGAACATTATTGCACCGTTATGTGTAATACATTTGTAAAGAATACAATCAGACTCCTGACATTTGAAGTGCAATTGGTGATTTATTTTAAGTGCTGCGTATAGGTCCATGATAGTAAAACGGTGATGGGTGGGGGTGGAGTAATGTCAATGGCAGAGTCCAGTTCTCAGTAGCACAGGTGCATTGCCCATATGCCTGTGGAAGGATGGAGCAGGGGGAGTTCAAGGTTGGACAGGGTGACAATGTGGGACAGTGGGATGACATCAGGGGATATTGTTTGCTGGCGGGGGTCTTGGCATCCTACTCTGTCTTCTTGTGTGATCTCAGGTTCCGCTTGCGGGGTGGTTGATCTTCAGCAGGAGGTGGGGTTCTGGTGGCCTGTCGTGGTGTGGGGGCCTCCTGTCCACTAGCGCCGGCGGAGGTGGTAGGCTGTTCGTCGTCCGGGCTGGTGACAGGGGCCCTTTGGGGTGCCACATGGTCCCGCAATGTGGTGACTATCTGGTTGAGGGCCAGGACAATGGTCCCCATTGCGGTACCGATGTTCCTGAGTTCGTCTCTGATCCCCATGTACCGTTCCTCCTGCTGTGCCTGGATATCCTGGAACCTGGCCAGTACCGTCGCCATCGTCTCCTGGGAGCGGTGGTATGCTCCCATGATGGTGGTGAGGGCCTCTTGGAGAGTGGGTTCCCTGGGCCGGTCAACCCCCTCTCGCACAGCAGCCCTCCCAGTTGCCCTGTTTCCCCGGGCCTCTGTCCCCTGGACGGTATGCCCACTACCACTGCCCCCAGGTCACTGTTGTTGTTGGGGTGGTGGGTCAGCCTAGGTGCCCTGTAGTGGCGGACACACCGCTGATTGACGCGTCCTGGAGACAGAGGCATGGGCCCGCTGGGTGGGAGCTGTGCTGGTATTCCCAGAGGGGGTTGGGTCTGCTGTGGCCTGTGTCTGTGTGTGGGGAACCGACTGTCCAAAGGGTCCCCGATGGTCCGGGCTGGTCATCAGGTTCTAGGTCGACAGAGCTGCTGTCATCACTGGGGGCCTGTTCTGGGGGCGGGATGGACAAATCCGGACCCTCCTGGCCGGTGTGTTGGCGTTCGGGCCCTGCAGGGGTAAAAGAGTATGGTTATTGCTTCTGTGTGTGCCATGGCGTGCGATTTGTGGGTGCCCTTGTCCCCCAGTGCTGGCATTCCCTTGTGGGAGGAGTTGTGAGGGTGGTTTGTGGGGGGGGATGGGTATGTGCAGTGGTCATGCTTGGGTGATGGGTGTCCATGGTTTGTGTTGGCATTCAGGGATTGGTGTTGTGTTGGGTGGGTTGTGCTGGTGAGACATTGGCAGGGAGGATGTGTGCTGGGGGGTTGGAGGTGAGGGTGGGGGTGTGGGTTGGCATGCTGGTGGTTGGGGGGGGGTGAAGTAGTTGGGATTAGACTTACCAGAGTCCATTCCTCCGCCTACTCCAGCGAGGCCCTCAGGATGCAGGATGTTCAAGACCTCTTGCTCCCATGCTGTGAATTCGGGTGGAGTGGGTGGGGGTCCGCCGCCAGTCTTCTGCACAGCGATGTTGTGTCTTGACACCATCGACCGCACCTTCCCCCGTAGGTCGTTCCAGCGCTTTCGGATGTCTTCCCGGTTTCTGGGATGCTGTCCCACAGCGTTGACCCTGTCGACGATCCTTTGCCATAGCTCCGCCTTCCTGGCTATTGTGGTGTGCTGCACCTGTGTGCCGAATAGCTGGGGCTCTACCCTAATTATTTCCTCCACCATGACCCTGAGTTCTTGGTCCGAGAACCTGGGGTGTCTTTGGGGTGCCATGGGGTGGTGTGGGGTGGTGTTTGTGGTGATGAGTGTGGTGTGTTGTGGTGTGTTGTGGTGTGTGGTGTTTTGTGCGTGGATGTTGTGTGGGTGATGATGTTGTGTTCCTCTGTGTGTTGGAGTTTTCGATAGCTGTGCTCTCTCTCTATCTCTCTCACCTTCTCTCTGAATTTCTAGTAGTGGGGGTTTGTGGGTGATGTGGGTGTGTGTTTTATAGTTGATTGGATGTGTGGGTGTGGTGTGTGTATGTGTATCAGGTGTGTGTATTTCGATGTGTCCAATGTGGCTGTGTTTTGTAAAAGTGTGTGTATTTTGACCGCAGCGGTGTGTACCGCCAATGGAATACCGCGGTTAAAAGACCGCCGCGTGGATTCGTGGGTCGTAATGGCATGGGCGTGTTTGTGTTGGCGTGACGGTGGAGGTTTGGTCATCTCCAGTTTATCGCTGACCGCTGATGAGGCGGCCTTCCGTGGATGTCGGGTTTTTGGCAGTTTGGCAGTTGTGGGTCAGAATGACCGTGGCGGTTTACCGCGGCCGCGGCGGTAGAATGGCAGACTTCTGACTGGCGGTAAGAGCCATTTAACGCCGAGGTCAGAATGACCGCCTTTGTTTGTTTTTTAAAGACTTAAGACACTTTGGGGGTCATTCCAACCCTGGCGGTCAATGACCGCCGGGTTGGAGGACCGCGGGAGCACCGCCGACAGGCCGGCGGTGCTCCCAAGGGCATTCCGACCGCGGCGGTAAAGCCGCAGTCGGACCGGCAACACTGGCGGTCTCCCGCCAGTGTACCGCCGCCCTTTGGAATCCTCCAAGGCCGAGGGGATTCCGATCCCCCCTACCGCCATCCAGTTCCCAGCGGTCCGCCCGCCGGGAACCGGATGGCGGTACGGGGGGTCGCGGGGCATGTGCACTGCAGGGGCCCCCGTAAGAGGGCCCCTACAAGTATTTCACTGTCTGCTTGGCAGACAGTGAAATACGCGACGGGTGCAACAGCACCCGTCGCACCTTCCCACTCCGCCGGCTCGATTACGAGCCGGCATCCTCGTGGGAAGGGAGTTTTTCCCTGGGCTGGCGGGCGGTCTTTTGGCGACCGCCCGCCAGCCCAGGGAAAAACTTAGAATACCCTCCGCGGTCTTTCGACCGCGGAGCGGTATTTCGGAGGGGGGAACTCTGGCGGGCGGCCTCCGCCGCCCGTCAGGGTCAGAATGACCCCCTTTGTATCACTTTTCAGTGATATCTCTACAAATTCACATTGCAACTTTATTCGTTTTGACCTACAATTATCCTGATAAATATTATATATTTTTCTAAACACAGTGTGGTGTATTTTTGTGGTGCTATATGGTGGTATTGTATGATTTATTGCACAAATACTTTACACATTGCCTTCTAAGTTAAGCCTGACTGCTCGTGCCAAGCTACCAGAGGGTGGGCACAGGATAATCTTGGATTGTGTGTGACTTACCCTGACTAGAGTGAGGGTTTTTGCTTGGACAGGGGGTAACCTGACTGTAGGAGGCTGGACTGGCTTGTAGTGGGTACCAAGGGGTACTTGCACCTTGCACCAGGCCCAGTTATCCCTTATTAGTGTATAGGGTGTCTAGCAGCTTAGGCTGATAGATAATGGTAGCTTAGCAGAGCAGCTTAGGCTGAACTAGGAGACGTGTGAAGCTACTACAGTACCACAAGTGTCACTTGCACAATATCATAAGAAAACACAATACACAGTTATACTAAAAATAAAGGTACTTTATTTTTAAGACAATATGCCAAAGTATCTTAGAGTGTACCCTCAGTGAGAGGATAGGAAATATACACAAGATATATATACACAATAGCAAAAATATGCAGTATAGTCTTAGAAAACAGTGCAAACAATGTATAGTTACAATAGGATGCAATGGGGAAACATAGGGATAGGGGCAACACAAACCATATACTCCAGAAGTGGAATGCGAACCACAAATGGACCCCAAACCTATGTGACCTTGTAGAGGGTCGCTGGGACTATTAGAAAATAGTGAGAGTTAGAAAAATAACCCTCCCCAAGACCCTGAAAAGTGAGTGCAAAGTGCACCAAAGTTCCCCTAAGGACAAAATAGTCGTGTTAGAGGGAAAATGCAAGGAAAACACAAATCAGCAATGCAACAACGATGGATTCCTGACTGAGGGTACCTGTGGAACAAGGGGACCAAGTCCAAAAGTCACAAGCAGCTCGGAGATGGGCAGATGCCCAAGAAATGCCAGCGGTTGGTGCAAAGAAGCTCTTACTAGGCTGAAGAACTGTGAATACTGCAGGAACGACAAGGGCTAGAGACTTCCCCTTTGGAGGATGGATCCCTCACGCCTTGGAGAGTCGTGCAGAAGTGTTTTCCCGCCAGATGGATGCCAACAAGCCTTGCTACACGCAAATCATGCGTTTGGCGTTTTTGGACGCTGCTGGGGCCCAGGAGGGACCAGGAGGTCGCAAATTGAACCTGCAGAGAGAGGGGACGTCGAACAAGACAAGGAGCCCTCACTGAAGCAGGTAGCACCCGGAGAAGTGCCAGAAACAGGCACTACGAGGATGCGTGAAACGGTGCTCGCCGAAGTTGCACAAAGGAGTCCCACGTCGCCGGAGACCAACTTAGAAAGTCGTGCAATGCAGGTTAGAGTGCCGTGGACCCAGGCTTGGCTGTGCATGAAGCATTTCCGCCGGAAGTGCACAGGGGCCGGAGTAGCTTGCAATGTCGCGGTTCCCAGCAATGCAGCCCAGCGAGGTGAGGCAAGGACTTACCTCCACCAAACTTGGGCTGAAGAGTCACTGGACTGTGGGGGTCACTTGGACGGTATCGCTGGATTCGAGGGACCTCGCTCGTCGTGCTGAGAGGAGACCCAAGGGACCGGTAATGCAGCTTTTTGGTGCCTGCGGTTGCAGGGGGAAGATTCCGTCGACCCACGGGAGATTTCTTCAGAGCTTCTGGTGCAGAGAGGAGGCAGACTACCCCCACAGCATGCACAAGCAGGAAAACAGTCGAGAAGGCGGCAGGATCAGCGTTACAGAGTTGCAGTAGTCGTCTTTGCTAATATGTTGCAGGTTTGCAGGCTTCCAGCGCGGTCAGCGGTCGATTCCTTATCAGAAGGTGAAGAGAGAGATGCAGAGGAACTCGGCTGAGCTCATGCATTCGTTATCTAAAGTTTCCCCAGAGACAGAGACCCTAAATAGCCAGAAAAGAGGGTTTGGCTACCTAGGAGAGAGGAAAGGCTACTAACACCTGAAGGAGCCTATCACAAGGAGTCTCTGACGTCACCTGGTGGCACTGGCCACTCAGAGCAGTCCAGTGTGCCAGTAGCACCTCTGTTTCCAAGATGGCAGAGGTCTGGAGCACACTGGAGGAGCTCTGGACACCTCCCAGGGGAGGTGCAGGTCAGGGGAGTGGTCACTCCCCTTTCCTTTGTCCAGTTTCGCGCCAGAGCAGGGGCTAAGGGGTCCCTGAACCGGTGTAGACTGGCTTATGCAGAATTGGGCACATCTGTGCCCAACAAAGCATTTCCAGAGGCTGGGGGAGGCTACTCCTCCCCTGCCTTCACACCATTTTCCAGAGGGAGAGGGTGTCACACCCTCTCTCAGAGGAAGTTCTTTGTTCTGCCATCCTGGGCCAGGCCTGGCTGGACCCCAGGAGGGCAGCTGCCTGTCTGAGGGGTTGGCAGCAGCAGCAGCTGCAGTGAAACCCCAGGAAGGGCAGTTTGGCAGTACCAGGGTCTGTGCTACAGACCACTGGGATCATGGAATTGTACCAACAATGCCAGGATGGCATAGAGGGGGCAATTCCATGATCATAGACATGTTACATGGCCATATTCGGAGTTACCATGGTGAAGCTACATATAGGTAGTGACCTATATGTAGTGCACGCGTGTAATGGTGTCCCCGGACTCACAAAGTTCAGGGAATTGGCTCTGAACAATGTGGGGGCACCTTGGCTAGTGCCAGGGTGCCCTCACACTAAGTAACTTTGCACCTAACCTTTACCAGGTAAAGGTTAGACATATAGGTGACTTATAAGTTACTTAAGTGCAGTGTAAAATGGCTGTGAAATAACGTGGACGTTATTTCACTCAGGCTGCAGTGGCAGGCCTGTGTAAGAATTGTCAGAGCTCCCTATGGGTGGCAAAAGAAATGCTGCAGCCCATAGGGATCTCCTGGAACCCTAATACCCTGGGTACCTCAGTACCATATACTAGGGAATTATAAGGGTGTTCCAGTAAGCCAATGTAAATTGGTAAAAATGGTCACTAGCCTGTTAGTGACAATTTGAAAGTAATGAGAGAGCATAACCACTGAGGTTCTGGTTAGCAGAGCCTCAGTGAGACAGTTAGGCACCACACAGGGAACATATACATGCACACCTATGAGCACTGGGGCCCTGTGTGACAGGGTCCCAGTGACACATACATATAGGCCACAAACCTATGAGCACTGGGGTCCTGACCAGCAGGATCCCAGTGACACATAACAACCATACTGAAAACATAGTGTTTTCACTATGAGCACTGAGGCCTGGCTATCAGGATCCCAGTGAGACAGTGAAAACAGTGACAAAACCCTGACATACACTCACAAACAGGCCAAAAGTGGGGGTAACAATGCTAGAAAGAGGCTACCTTCTCACACTGACTGCCAACCAAAAACCCCATTTCTAACACTCAACTTGAATTTACTTTTCTGATTTAGAATTATAGAATAGGGATCAGATTTATGGGACATGATTTATGCTATGTTCTGTAACATATGCTTAATCAACAAAGAAAACTATTTAAGAACAAATGTTTAACAAAACCTTTAAAATTTAACTACAGCTCTCTTTATTGTCTCCTCAGAATTTATGAATTTGTATGGATGTTTGAATTGCAGTGTCCTATTTTCTTAGTTTTATGATCCAAAAACAGCACATGGCACAGCAGATACTTATTGGGAGATCACAGATGTCTAATCATCAAAATACAACTGCACAATGCCATAAGGTATACCCTTCCAAAATAGGCACATGGTACAGCAGATACATATTAACAGATCACAGATGTGTAGTCATCAAAATGCAACAGCACAATGTCTTTAGGAACCCTACAAAATCTCACTACAGTGCCAAACAGTGAGATGCTGTCAATCTACTATGTGTACTTTCCTATGTTTCCCTGGACAGCCCCTAATTTAGTAAACCAATTCTTCAACTGGGGCACAGTAGTCCATGCCACAAAACCATTTGGACTCCAGCGGGTGTTCGGTGCTCACTACTACTTGGCGATCTCTCTTTGCCACTAGTTTGACCACATTCAGGAGTATTTTGTCTCCTTGTGTACCACTAAATTCTGGCTGTACATCTAAAAAATGTTTAAGGATCTGTTGTGATCGAAAGCACATAACCTTCCTGCAGCACTGTTAATATTTGCACCCAGTAAGCCTGGTTCCTACGACAATCCCACAAAATATGTAAAAAGGTGCCAACAGCCAAATACCATCTCATACAATGAGAAGCTGGTGTTCTCCCCATCGTATACTACCTGGTAGAAGTGTAATACATTCTACAGAAGTACTTCAGTTCAATAAGAGGCAGTCTTGAAAAAAGTGCTGACACTGGAGATGACTCCTTTTTAGGACCAGGCACAAAACTCAACTCTGCTGGTGGAGTTTTCGTAAACTCTGTCAATTCGCGATACATGTAGTAGCATGGTGTTCCTGAATTCCGACATCCGGAATGAAGCAGAGTTTTTCACACTCACAAGATTTGGTTTTGGAGCTTGCTGGCGAGTGTCATGATACTCTTAGAATGCTAGTGATGGTGTGCAAGATTTAGCACCCATGACAGTGCCAATACAGTGCTGCCACTAAGCACCAACACACCTTGAGTAGACTTACTACTTGAGAAGCACCCAAATCTAGTCTAAAAGAGGTTTTTGAGTGGATTTTCTTCTCCAATGGAGCGCTCAAGTTGTTTCTTAGTGCAAGAAACCCTTTCTTTTGCCCCAACAGGAAGGAACTACCCTGGAAACCCCAACTACCTGTTCCCGTCCAGCAGGTGCCGTCCAGTGCTTTGTCCATCTCCTAGTCACTTTTCACTTGTTTTTTCAAGGTGGGAGAATCACTCTCTTTGTCTGCTAGATATATATCTTTGGACTTAAGGGCTCTGTTTTTGTGATATCACACAAGTAAGCTAATAAACTTTTGTATAAGGGTGTTGTTTGTTTGATAGGGCATGCACCAATATGCACCAATATTTCTTTGTACTTTTATTTCATTTTTACATATCGTTGTGGTGGGTGGTCTGGAGTTTAAGTAGGGACCTCGTTTTTTTCCATTTCATGTTGCACTGTTCAGTACCCTTTCTCCATGTGTGTTACATTTGCAATATTAGTTTATTTGACTATGTGGCCTAGAATTCCAATGGGCCATCTAGCCAGTAGGCCCAGTACTAGTAGTCACCAGTGCAAGAAAGAATTGTTTCTGTGGTATGTTTGTAAACCTTAATTTAGGGCAGGCATTGCATTGTATTATATTAAAAATGTTGATTATTGTCTGCACTTCACTTTTTTCTGCAAAACATGGATATTTAGGGTAATATTTGATGCAATATGAGAATGTGTGTTGTTGTAAAATGGTTATAGCTCAGTTAATTTTCATGGTTTGCTTTTCTGAATAATTTTTTATTTAGATATTTTTATTTTATTTTTTATTTATGTATTTTTTTGTTTTGCACTTTGCCTCCATCCATTCACCATAGGCGCACAAGTATGCAACAGCATTCAGTTCTTTTAGGTATAATTCCATTTCACCCTGGACACCCTGGCTGTGGTGCACTGCAAACACATCAGCATCATTCCTTTTTTAATGTTTATTTATTCCATTTCCCTCGGACCACATTGCCTGTCATAAAAGCACACTAAACATTATTCCATTTACCCATGCACTTCCCTGACTGCTACAGGTGTCTCCTTTAGAATAGATGGACATAAAACAAATAGTTATATCTGTATGTTGTGTTATCCTGACTGGAAATTACATTTTTTGGTATGGTGGAGTGATTTGATTTTAAAGTGGTTTATTTTGTATTATCAAAGTAATTGCAGCAATGCCACATTTCACTAAATGTTTTTCTTGCTTGATTGCATTTAGGTACAAAAGAGAAGAAGAGGCATCACCTGTAGTACTGCCAGGTCAGCCCTTCATTCTCCTCTGCTTGTGCAGCTTAGTGTTACTGCAAACTGAGACCTCTAAGATGGCCCTAAAGAAAGTTGCTCCCAAGAAAGTGGTCAGTGAAAAGAAGCAGCTTTCCACCAGTGACCTGCCGACCGCAGCCTTTTTCCAGAGACATGTACCTGCTGCATCGGCCATATGGGGAGGAACCTGGGAGCAGCACTCCTGCATCAACAGCACCACCCCAACCTAAACACAAGACCATGTCTGTCAGTGAGGCAGCCACTACAATAATTGTGAAGCTGATGAGCAGTGATGTTGAATTGGATTTGTCCCTTTTGCAAAGTATTACCCAATCGTTTCAGGGAGCAGAGCAAAGTGGACGTCAACCAGCAATAGTAGATCTTCCTGAAGTTGAAGCTGAAAAGGAGGTCTAGCTTCCTGCGAAGCACCAAACTCCTGTTTCTGAATCATTGACTCCAAGATCTCCAGTAAGGAAAAGGAAGGGTACTACTCCACCATCTTCTTCGAGCACCACTTCTAAAGATGATGATAGGGGCATGGAGTGGACTCAGGCAAAGTCTGGGAGAAGCCAGGAGAGGCAAGGAAAAAGAAAAGTTCCTGAAAGCCTTAGTACTATGGAAGGGGATGATGTGGAAGATAATGATGATAAGCCAGTCATTGTGGAAGCTGGCACTGAAGAGTCTGACATCACTATTTAATGTGCTCCAAGGTATATGGCACATGCAGCACTACCAGCTCTCATATTTGTGGAGCCCCAGCTGAGACCTGCACCATAGAAATATGCATTGCAGAGAGGCAATCAACAAAATACCCACCTACCTCCAGTTCTTCCTCAGGCATTGACAGAGGCCCCTTATAAAAGTACTCCTCCCCAGTTTGGGACTTTTTTGTACACTTAGAAAACGGGAGGAGAATGTTACAATATGCTCCATTTGTCATGCAAATGTTCATTGAGGTAAGCCTGGCTCACATTATGGTACTGGAGGCCAAACAACCCACATTAAAAAATATCATGCAATCCGGTTAGTGGGGCACCTTAAAAAACTTTCTGAACATGGTAGTGAAGGTGAAGAAAGTCAGGAAACATCAGCTATAAGTCCAATCATGGTGGGAGGTAATGAAAAAGAGGGTGACATCATCATCCAAAGCAGTCTAGTACCCAGCAGTGCACCGGAATCACCTGACACAGTGACCTCTCAATGGCACAAGAAGACTCAGATGCAGATGGAGACACCATGGCATACACTGACTGCCCCACACATTAAGACTACCACCACCTACTTCTCCAAATTGACCTGCATTAGTGAGAAAGAAGAAAATCCAGGCTACTATTACGGGAATGTTTAGGCGAGAGGGGACCTATGACCACAACCACCCAACCTCACGTTTGTAAAAAGGAAAGCTGGTAAAAATGTTAGCACTTTACCTCCTCCCTTTTTCTTACATGCAAGGAGTGGCAATCTTAGTATTTGTGGCAGCCGTCTGCCCAAAATGGAAGGTTTCAAGCTGGACCTATTTACAAACGTTGCTGTTCTAGTACTATATCATGATGTACTGCAATTGGTTGGACAAGCTTTGCAGCAATGTTTTGTCTACAATGTCCACCTGATGACAGACATGTGGACCAGTTGTCAGACAACTGATCACTTGTGCATCACTGTACACTGAATCTCTTTTGTGGGGCTAAAGCAATAGTTATCTACAGGTCTTGCCTCTGAAGAAAGTTTTAAGAGCGTTCTGCAGCATGCAACAGTAGCCATATTCGCCATGGAGATATCGCATAGAGCTGCAAATATCTTGGACAATTTTAACAGTGAGGTTTCTGAATGGCTACGACCCAGAGGTCTCAGAATTGGATTTGTTGCCATGAACAATGGCAGTAACATAGTCAAGACCATTACAGATGGTGGGTATTTCATTGTCCTGTGTTTGGCACACTGAATCAACCTGGTTGAACAAGACTTTCTCAAAAAAGAAGACATAGGGCCTGATTTAGATCTTGACGGTGTTACTGCCAAGCCATGTCAGGGGTGAACCCAAGAAGACTGACAAGTCAATGGTGTTCCTCCCACCATATTTTGATGTTGCAGTTCTCCCGGATTTGTGCTGGCAGTGGATTGCTGTTGGAGGGAGATTGCAGCAGGACCCAATGGACTTTATATCATGGCAGTGGCTATAGAATAGAGGTAAGTGACACCCACACAGTATACCTTATCCACCTGTGACCCCCTGCAGTGTACACTACACAACACACTACATACACACCCTCATCATTACAATTCTAACACAACACAACCCGTACATGCAAAAAACACACATTGACATACATCCATGACACAACACATACACACCACTAACCCCACATACAACAGAACCACAACAACCAACACAGCTATACAATCAGCTACACACACACAGGCACAATTACATACATCACGACAACGTCCACCACACGCGAACATTACTCACCTGGCTACACAACATACACAACAACATTGGTCTCACATGCAAATGACACACATCCATACACAACTACATGACACACTCAAGCCCTTCACCTTGACCAGCCAATCCGCACACACATATAAGGACTAACATACAAAACAGATAGCAACAACCTACCCATACAGGTCTCCTTGCCATGGGCACACATGGACACTGTTGTCCAGTGTACCGTCATCGTGGTGCCAGCATCATTTGGCAATGAATGACGACACCACAATGACAGTTGTATATGTGTGTGATATATGTGTTGTGTCAGTATGTCCCCAGCCATGTATGAAACAATTGTCTCCCCAACATATGCATGTATCAGTGATTCTAAAAAATTGCAGGAGATGTATATGCCTGCAGTGGTCCCGACCTCCCATGCAGTGCCCATCCAATGTACCCTGGCAATGCGGGTTCCCTACCTTTGAGTCTGCTGATGGGGGCATGTTTTCTCCCTGGATCGATGGCAACAGTGACAGCAGGTGTTGTCCAGTTGAAGATGGAGGTAGAACGGGTTAAAAAAGGTGGGTTTTCCCCCTTTTTCACCAATCTGCCAACTCAGAAGTGGAGGTCGAACTACCACTTTGTTTCTTGGTGGGAAGGCACATCCAAATCTCCACGGCAGTAAGAGTGGCTGGGGTCCTGCTGGTATCCACTTTTCTCTCTCCCACCATCGACGTAAGTGATGTTTCGTGGCAGAGACAGCGGTTTGAATGTAGGCTTTCATTTATGTGACCACCAACATCTAAATATGGCGGACCGTCACAACAATGGGCGAGTTTTCAGTTGAAAAGTCACCAGTGGGACTGTTACTACCAATATCTAAATCAGACCCATAGTCATAAACATATTGACCACCTGCAGACAAATCTGTACTCATTTCAGCCATTCTTTTTAAGCCCGAAAGCAGTTACAAATTATTCAGTGTGCTAAAAGAGTACTAGTTAAAACCCTGATACAGGAGGTGCCAACACGCTGAAACTCAACCTATTACATGTTGCAATGTCCGTTTGAGCAGTACAATCCAACAAAAAATACACTGTTCCAAAATAGAAAGGAAGAAAAAAAAGAAATAGGGAAATCCTATTGTTCGCAGTAAGAGCCCTCAGCCATCCTATGGATGTCATGCTTCATCTTTGGGTCTGCTCCTCGTGAGACTGGCGCTGCAATGTCTGACGGGCACCTCCCCAGAAGGGGGCCCATTGCCGGAGATCTTTTCTTGATGATGTGTTGCCAACAACTCAAGAGTAGGCATGGGAAAAAGAGGAGAGAAAACAGAAAAAAGGACTAAAATTGGCTCAAGACCCCAACATGTTTCGCGTCTCAGAGGTCCATAGAAATCCACTGACGCTTCTTCAGGACCAAACAAATCAATACTTCTCCTATTATTCAGCACAAAGACACCAGTAGTCTGAAACTATCAGTCTCAATGTCTCCAATCACTTACAAAAGTAGAGTACACATCAGGCTTGTCACTTCTACAGCTCAACCTGTAATACACTAAACATATGGAACATAGTTATATAACCCAAAGAGAAAAAACTATTTCATTCAGAAATTTTGGAAAGGAAAAAATGATCCAGTCTGTGGAACATACGGTGCTAGCATGCTCATTGGTAACTTGCAATAAAGATACATATGTGCTTACCATCCCCAATATGGAACAGGCTCCAAAGGAAACCATGGGCCTGGAGACAGATGCAAAAATTCTAATAACAGTAAAAACAGAAGACATGTATGCCTATTATTGTGTGAAAAAGGTCCGTCAAATCCCATACCAAAAGATGATAAAGAGACCCCTGGGACCCATTGAACTGAGGAAATAGATAATCCAAAGTTTTCAATCATAGATAGAAAAGGGGGAGTAAAAGAGCATTGATTAAAAGACTGCCCGTGCCAATACAAATTCCAATGTACTGATACCATCAAAGAGGAGATACAATTTTGTATCTACCACCGTTCTTGGAACCAACGATTTATGACATTATGGCCCTCATTATAACCCTGGCAGTCAGTGTTAAAGTGGCGGTAATACCGCCAACAGGCCTGCAGTAACAAAAATTGAATCACGACAGCGGCAGAAACCGCCAACACATACAGCCACTTTAACACTCCGACCACCAAGGCAGTAGCAACAAACACCGTGGCTTTAACCCCCAACAGACAGGTGGAAGACAATGTACTGCCCACCTCATTACAACACGCCCATCCACCAGCTTTTCCGGGGCGTTACCAACACCATCAATTGCACGGCGGAAACAGTACACAGAAGGGAAACCACTCACCTCACAACATTCAACGAAGAACCAGGACGCCATGGAGCCCGAGCTGCATATCCTGCCCATGCTGGTGTATCTTCTCATCTACCAGGAGTACAAATGGCGGCGGCAATGACCACGGTGAGTACTGCACCTAGCACACAAGGGAGGTGGGGAGGAAAAAGAGAGTGACACACATACACTCAAACACATACAACAACATTACATATACATCCCGTAACCCTCAGGAATAATGCAATGACAAAAGGAATGGAGTCAAATTAGTGTTATATTAGAAATAGTCAGATATATGTAATAAGTTTAAAAACAGTATTTACAAAAATATGTAATATGTACATAAGGCGGTACATTGTCCACTCAAAATGTCCGTGGGTCACTGGGCCAAATCTCATAGGCCAAGCCCACACTTGACTTCTGCCTCAATAGGGAGATAACACTGCAGGGGCATCAGGTCAAAAACACACAGGCACCTCAGGGGGACGGGGTAGGGGGGCACCTAAGTCGGAAGATGGGACAACGCCAATGCACCTGTAGGGGGCTCCATGCCCACAGCGATGTCCTGGGAAGTGCAAGGACACGGTCTCTCAAGTGAGTGGTTTGCCCACTGCTTGTTCCTGGGGAGTGCAAAGCCACAGTCTCTCAAGTGGGTGGTTTGCCCACTGCTTGGTCCTGGGGAGTGCAAAGCCACAGTCTCTCAAGTGGGTGGTTTGCCCACTGCTTGGTCCTGGGAAGTGCAAAGCCACCGTCTCTCTAGTGGATGCCTTCTTCCACTGGTACTGGAGGGGTCTTTGTGCCCAGGGTGCTTCATCCTGCCAAGGATAGGGTGAATGGATGTCTTTCTCCACTGCTTCTTGAGGGGGCTTGGTGCCGGGTCTGCTTCATCCTGCCAAGGATAGGGTGAGTGGATGCCTTTGTCCAGTGGTTCTGAAGGGGTCTAGTGCCCAGTCTGCTTCATCCTGCCAAGAATAGGATAAGTGGATGCCTTTCTCCACTGGTTCTGGAGGGGTTTTGTGCCCAGTGATGCAGCACTTGGGGGGTGGCACTTCACAGTTCCTCAGCTGGCTGTCTGAGCCACGAGATTTGCAGTGCCCAGGATGCATGATAGTCCATGGAGGCAGCGCTAGAGTCCATCTGGCGGCGGCTACAGCTGCACAGTGGTGGTAGTGCCAGTGCTGGTGGGGGTGCTGTCAGTAGTGAAGGGAGGCTCCAGCCCTTCTCCTGCAGCATCAGACGGGTGCCCACTGGGGCTTCTGCTGCTGACAGTGGTGATGCTTGCGGCTGTACAGGTGGCGGTGCTGGCCGCAGTGCAGGTGGCGGTGCTGGCGGTTGTGCAGCTAGACACTAGGCCTTCAAATGCAGGCTCGGCAGGCTGAAGTGCCTTGGTGGGTGTTTTTTGAGCCCTTCCTGACCTTGGCAGATGGTGGTCTCAACTTGGGTCAGGCAGCTGGGGTCTTCGAGGTGGCCTTGCTAGGTGGTTGTGGCTCCTTCCCCTTGCTGGATGCTGTTCCCTTCTTCACCTTGGCAGGTGGCAGAATGGTTTTTGCCTTGGCAGGGGTTGTTGGCACACTGGCTGGTCTGACGGGTGCCCCCTTTGAGCCTCTGATGGCTGCAGGAACCACAGAAGACATGGATTTGGTGGCTGAGGTGCTGGGCTGGGTCTTGGCCATCCTGGCCCGAGGGGAAGGACGGGGGAAGGAGGGTTAGGGAAGAGGTTAATGTTTGCCAGGAAAAGCTTCTTAGGGACATTGGGGCGGGAAGAGGGAGAAGGTTTGGGAGTGGTTGTAGGAGGTGTCTGTCAGCTGAGTTTGGGTGCAGGTGCATGGGCTGGGTGCTGCTGTGAGGTGGATGGCTGTTGGGTGGGTGGGTGCTTGTGTTTGTGTACTTTGGGAGGAGGGGTCACAGACACAGTGGGAGAGGACACAGGGGACGTGTGCATGGATGTGGGGGTGGTGACTGCCAGTGAGGGGCGTGTGGTGATAGGTGTGCTGGTGATGTTGGTAGTGCATAAGGATGTAGTACATGCAGGTGTGAGTGGAGATGCTACTGGGAGGGAGGTGGACAACGAGAAGGAGGGGGGACACAGGGGAGGCAGTGGATGTTGGTGTGTCTGCATGGGGATGGTGCTTGTGTGAGTGCCTGTGACATGAAGTGTGCTGCTTGTGTTTGCCTCAGCCACTTCTGTGTGTTGATTTGGGAGAATGCAGGTCTGAAGTTGGGCTTGGGATAGGCTGGGTTGAGGGGATTGGGACTGGGTAGAGGAAGTTGGAGGGGAGAGGCTAGAGACAGGGACAATGGCTGCCATCAGTGCTGACGTCAGAGCCTGAAATGCTCTCTGTTGGCCGCCACGCCAGAGTGAATGCCCTCTAGGTACGCAGTTGTTTGTTGTAAATGCCTCTTAACACCCTGGATGGCATTCAGAATGGTTGACTGCCCAACATTGAGCGATCTCAGGAGGTCAATATCCTCCTCACTGAGGGCAGCAGGGTTGACTGGGGCAGGGCCTGAGGTGCCTGGAGCAAAGGAGATGCCCACCCTCCTGGGTGAGCGGGCATGGGAAAAACGCTGAGGGACTGCTGGGAGGGTGGTGCTGGTAGGTGGGGTGGCGGCTGTACCAGTTGTTGGGGTAAGCACAGAGGTGTCTGCCACAGACAGGGAGCTTCTATCAGAGGAGGAGTCGCTGTCTGTGGTATCCCCTCCTGTCCCCGTCGTGGTGCTCCCCTCGCCCTCTGACCCACTGGTGCCCTCACCGTCAGTGGATTTGGCAACCAGGCCCATGTGGAATGCAGCTCCCTCCGTCACCGGTGCCTCTGCTCCTCCACCAGATTATGCTAATGCACACAAGGACAGGGTGACAAAACATAAATGGGGGGAGAGACAGAGGATACACTTGGTCAGTGCCAGCAACACCACTACTGTTGGTGTACACATCTCACAAGGAACAGCCCTATGCACTAGGCCATGCACTACCAGTTACAATGCTAGTCACCAGCCTATGGGGTACAATGCCTAACGCCATCAGCTGCATACCTGAAACCAACAGGACCCTGCCCAGTAGTTGATGCCCACTAACACTATTGTGGTTTGAGTGCTTCTGAGCCTGCCCAACAAGGGACCTACCCTGCCATGCTCGCCCTGGCCAATCCACATCACCACCCAGGTAAAACCTGAATTTGCGCAAAGTAATGAATCTGAATTTGTTCTCACCCCTTTGTGGCTGCTGTGATGCCCTCAAGTGCCCATCCAACTCTGGATAGGCCACCGCCAGGATGTGGAACATCAGGGGGTCAGGGTATGATGGGCACCCTTTCCTCGTTGGGAGGCCAGCCTCAGCTGGGCCTCCGCCATCTTCCTTGCCCAGCGGCGCAGGTCCTCCCACCATTTGTGGCAGTGGGTGCTCCACCTGTCAAAGACCCCCAGGGTCCGCACCTCCTTGGTGATGGCATGCCAAAGACTCTTTTTCTGATGGGCACTGACCTCCAGGAAAAATACAGCAGAACAGGGAATTAATTACCCGCCCAGACCATCACACTCATAGCCCACCATATCCCTCCCATCCCCTGATGCACATACATTGACCACCATACATGCAGTACTCTGGCCAGGACGCCTCAGCCCCCCCCATATGTGGCTTACACACACAGCACTCCATACATTCATTGCCCACACATCATGCTCACAGTGTACTCACCTGTTTGTCTGGAGGACCGTAGAGTAAAGTGTACTGGGGTAGGACCCCATCCACAAGTCTCTCCAACTCCTCAGAAGTGAAGGCAGGGGCCCTTTCCCCTGACACATGAGCCATTGTCGCTTCCAGACACAGGTCACAGCAGCACTTGCAGTGTAGGTCCTCTCCTGTTGAAGGTCAGGTAGCAAGTGAGTGAATAGATAGAAAATGGCGGTCCCGTCCACGGAGGTGCGTACTGTCACCGCCGGCGTACATCGCCATTGGCTCCTGGAACCCTTAGGGCCCAATGATAACCAATGTGAAGTTGTCCGGCGCACAGCGCCAGCGGAATTACCTCATTTCCACTTGTCCCTCCTCACAGGTCAAGCAACCGCCATTTCAGGGGGGCAATGGCCATGGCACTTAACTGCGTCACCGCAGACATTGGTACAGCAAATGACTCCCGGATTCACAAACTGTTTCTGTAAATGAGCAAATGCATCATTATTGCAATGAATGTGTGCTTTTGACCCTCTGCTCACCGTTTTCCTCCATAGGCTTCAACTGCTGAGGATGAACATGAGATGGAGACATCCTCCAGTATACAGACCACTGGTGGACCTTGCGTTATTGGAGGAAAGACACATTATACAAACCTACAGACTTGATTGGGCCACAATCCAAGAACTGCCCAATTGGAGCCAAATCTGATGTCAGCTATCCGCCAGCCCACAAGTATTCCCCCTCTAGTGCAGGTCCTGTCATTGCTCCATTTCCTGGCAAGTGGTTCCTTCCAAACAACAGTGGCCATAGCATCAGGGATGTCTCAGCCAATGTTTTCCAACGTGTTGGCCAGAGGGTTTTCTGCCCTGCTGAAATACATGCGCAGCTACATTGTATTCCCCCAGGTGGAGGATTTGGCCACAGTGAAAGCTGACTTTTATGCCCTGAGACGTATCCCCAACATCATTGGTGCCATTGATGGTACACATGTAGCCTTTGTCCCCTCTGCCCCCGGAGAAATGAACAAGTGTTTAGGAATAGAAAAAGCTATCACTCTCTGAATGTGCAGATGTTGTGTTTGGTTGACCAGTACATCTCCCATGAGAATGCCAAGTATCCTGGCTCTGTGCATGATGCCTTTATCTTGAGGAATAGCAGCATACCATATATGATGTGCCAACTCCAGAGGCACCCGTGTGGTTAATAGGTGAGCCCAAGTTCCCCACCCAGTATATGTTGGTGTCTGGGTATGTGGTTGTCCCTAAGGGTTGGTGGGTGTCTAACAGGTATCCCTCGATATTTGCAGATGACTCTGGTTACCCCAACCTCTCATGGCTACTGACCCCTGTGAGGAATGCCAGGACAAGGGCAGAGGAATGTTACAATGAGGCACATGAGCGTACCAGGAGGATAATTGAGCTAACCTTCGGCCTCCTGGAGGCCGGGTTCCAATGCCTACATCTGACAGGTGGATCCCTGTACTACTCACCCAAGAAGGTGTGCTAGATCATTGTTGCATGTTGCATGTTGCACAACCTGTCCTTGAGATGCCAGGTGGCTTTGCTGCAGGAGCGTGAGCCTGGAGATAGCCTTGTGGCAGTGGTGGAGCCTTTGGACAGTGAGGAAGAGGAGGCAGAGGATGAACATGTAGACAACAGAAGTACTATCATACAGCAGTACTTCCTGTGATACACAGGTAAGACACTGTAACTTCACTTATCATTTCAGTTTTCTGTAGGACATTGTACATGGCAGCATGCTTTCCGTGTGTTTATGGCCACTTACTGTACCCTTTGGCATCTCTATTTTCAGATCTCTGTGCCCCACTCTGGCTCCTGGTGTGTTTACTGCTGCCCACTACAGGTCATACCAATGTATATACAACTATGCATATGATTTGAAATGCTTTCAGATTGTTGTATTAAAACATATTTCAATCAATTGAAGGACTCCAGATTTGGATGTGTTCCAAGGGTGTTTACTTAAGTGCTAAGAAGTATAGGGGGATGTGCAATGGGCTGGGGTGATGGTGGAGAAATGTCCAGTTAGAGTCCAGTCTCTTGGTATCACAGGTGCATTGTCCAAAGGGGCCTAGGAAGGGGAGCAATGGCAGTTCAAGGTGGACAGGGTGACAGAGTGGGACAGATGGGTGACAATCAGGAGAGTCTTATTTCCTGGCGGGGGTCTTGACAATGATCTCTGGCTTCTGCCTGGATCGCAGGGACTGCTTGCGGGGTGGTTCTCCTTCTGCAGGAGGTGGGGTGCTGGTGGCCTTTTGTTCCTGTGGCAGGGCCTCCTGTCTACCAGCACCGGTGGAAGGTTGTTTATCGTTCTGGCTTGTGTGAGGAGCCCATTGTTGTTCCAAAGCCTCCCTCATGGTGAAGGCCATGTCAGCCAGCACCCCGGCAATGGTGTCCAGGATAGTGTGTATGTGTTTAAGGTCCTCCCTGATCCCCAAGTACTGTTCCTCCTGCAGCCGCTGGGTCTCCTGCAAATTGGCCAGTATCTGGCCCAAGGTCACCTGGGAATGTTGGTATGCTCCCAGGATCCCTGCAAGTGCCTCACAGAGAGTGGGTTCCCTGGGCCTTTCCTCCCCGTGTCGCACAGCAGTCCTTCCAGCTTCCCTGTTGTCCTGTGCCTCTGTCCCCTGTACCGTGTGCCCACTGCCACTGACAGTCCCTGTAGTGGTGGACACACTGCTGATTGACGTGTCCTGGGGACAGAGGGATGGACCCGCTGGGTGGGTGCTGTGCTGGTGTTTCCTGAGGGGGGAGGCTCTGTGGTGGGTTGGGACTGTGCCTGGGTACCCAACTGTCCAGAGGACCTTGATGGGCCAGGTTGGTCATCGTGATCCAGGCGTGCAGAGCTGCTGTCATCAATGTGAGCCTCTTCTGTGGGGGGACTGGATGTTGGTGGCACCTCCTCTCCAGTGACATTGAGTGGGGGTCCTGCAGGGATGTAAATGCAGTGTTATTGTATCTGTGTGTGCCGTCTTATGCATGGGTTTGTTTCCCTCTAGGGTTCTGATAGCCCTGTCAACTTTGCCTTGTGTGTGTGGGGATTCTCTCTAATGGGCATGCTTTGGTGATGGGTGTCCATGCAGGTCTGTGATGGGTGTCCATGCATGGGTGTTGCATGCAGGGCTTGGTATTGGGGTGGGTGGGTTGTGATATTGGAGTATTTTTGAGTTGGTGGAGTGATGGGGGTGAGGGTTGGGATGGGAGTTTGTGATGGCATGCAGGTAGGATGGGGATAAAGTAGTAAAGATTTGACTTACCAGAGTCCAGTCCTCCTGCTACTCCTCAGGATGCATGATCGCCAAGACTTGCTTCTCCCATGTTGTTAGTTTTGGGGGAGGAGGTGGGGGTCCACCGCCAGTCATCCTCTGTACTGCTACTTGGTGTATATCAACCAAGGAACGCACCTTCCCCCGTAGGTCATTCAACCTCTTCCTGATGTCATCCCTTGTTCTGGGTTGCTGTCCCACGGCGTTGACCCTGTCCACGACTCTCCGCCATAGCTCCATCTTCCTTGCAATGGACGTCTGCCACACCTGTGATCCGAAGAGCTGTGGCTCTACCTGGATGATTTCCTCCACCATGACCCTTAGCTCCTCCTCTGAAAACCTGGGGTGTCTTTGGAGTGCCATGGATGTGGTGTGAGTGGTATGTGTGAGGGAGTGTGGGGTGATGTGTTGGGGTGTGTGGTGCATGGATGGTGTATGGGTGATGGTGTTTTGTGGCTCAGATTGGCTGGGTGCTCCTGACTTGTCTCTCTCTGTTTGCTCTCTTTTTTTTATAGGATGGGTTGTGGTTAATGTGGGTGTGTATTTTATAGTGTTGTGGGTGTGTGAGTGTGGAGTGTGTATATGCGTCAGGTGTGTGTATTTTGAATTGTCTAATGTGGTGTAGTTTTCTTAGTGTGTGTGTATTTTGAGCACGACGGTGTGTACCACCAATGGTTTGCTGCAGTTGAAAGACCACCACAGGGATTCGTGGGTCCTCATACTGTGGGCGTATTCCTGTTGGCGTAACGGTGTGGGTTTTGGTACCGCCAATTTATCACTGACCTTTGGTCTGGCGGACTTGTGTGGGTGTCTGTATAGTGGCGGATTTCTCAGTGTGGGTCATAATACCCGTAGCGGTATACCGCTGCGGTCACGGTATGTTGGCGGAAGTCAGCACGGCGGTAGGTGGGATTTACCGCCAAAGTTGTAATGAGGGCCTATATTGGGTGATTGTGAGTGATGATTAATGATGTATGTGGTGGCAGACAGTGAGGGATGGTGTTCAACAAATTTATAAACTTGATTTCAATATTTTGCAATGTTTGGAGGCTGATGGATGATTGTTTTTTCTGAAATTGATTTGCTTTTCAAACTTAGATAAATTTACCTGCAGGGTCCATTCCTTTTTCTGAATCTTTAGAGACTAGACCAGTCACTTTAGTTAACAAACACCAATCTACACCAAATATACCACTTCTGTTTCTCTATTTCTTCTTCGACAACAGTGCACCACACATGTCTATCTTGCTCGGGTTAGGAGTAGGTCGAGTTACTTGGAATCAGGAAGATGAAAATGGAAGGACTCAGGGTAGGAGAAGAAGAAAGTTATTGACTTCATAAAAAAAACATGATGATGATGAAGGCTCTGAGGCCTAGTACTCACTCAGCCCTGAGGACTGAAGAGAGGTGCTGTGATTTTGGAAATGCTGCTGTGTGTGTATATGCTGCATTGTTTGTGTTAGAAATGGGGTCTTTGGTTGACAGTCAGGTTACCCCCTGTTCAAGCAAGGACCCTCACTCTAGTCAGGGTAAAAGAGAGTCACCCTCAGATAACCCCTGCTTACTCTCTTGGTAGCTTGGCAGAGCAGTAGGCTTAACTTCAGATTGCTAGGTGTAAAGTATTTGTACCAGCACACACAGTAGCTTAATGAAAACACTACAAAATGACACAACACCAGTTTAGAAAAATAGGAAATATTTATCTAAACAAAACAAGACCAAAACGACAAAAATCCACAATACCCAAGTCAAGCTATAAAAAAAATTGCAAAAAGAGTCTTTAAGTAGTTTTAAACACACACTAGTGCTGCTAGCGTGTAAATGTACCCGGTGCTTGTCAAAAATAACCCTGCGTGGGCGTTGAAAAGGGCTTGCAATGCGCTGTTTCCCCCTTCTGTCAAGTCGGCGTGCGCCGGTTCTTCTCTCCGCAGGAGAGCAATGCGTTGATTCGGTCCGAACACGGGTTCAGGCAGGCCTTTGCGTTATTTTTTCACGCATGTGATGGTTCACGTCATAAATTTTGCCACACGATGATCCGAAAACTATACAGCACGGGGTCATTTCTCCAGCCGCAGGCATCGATTCTTCGGTCGCATTGTAGGCGAGCGTCGATTTCAGCAGTTCAGATTTTCCAGAGGTTGCGTATAAATTTTCCCTGCATGGTGTCTGTGCGTCAACTTCCTCTTCTTTTGCTACCAGCTTCTCCTTTCAGGGCCCAAGGAACTGGATGGGCACCACAGAGCAGAGGAGGGGTCTCTCCAGAGAGTCCAAGTGCTGGCAGAGAGAAGTCTTTGCTGTCCCTGAGACTTCAAACAACAGGAGGCAAGCTCTAAATCAAGCCCTTGGAGATTTCTTCTCGTGATGGAAGGCACACAATGGGGGTCATTCTGACCTTGGCGGTCCATGACCGCCATGGCGGAGTGCGGCGGAAGCACCGCCAACAGGCTGGCGGTGCTTCCTTGGCGATTCTGACCGCGGCGGTAAAGCTGCGGTCGGAAAAGGGGAGCCGGCGGTTTCCCGCCAGATTCCCGCTGGCCCAGGGAACCCGCCATGGCGGCGCTGCTTGCAGCACCGCCATGGGGATTCCAACCCCCTTACCGCCATCCTGTTTCTGGCGGTGTCCACCGCCGGAACCAGGATGACTGGCATGGGCAGTGCAGGGGCCCCCTAACAGGGCCCCACAAAGATTTTCACTGTCTGCTTAGCAGACAGTGAAAATCGCGACGGGTGCCACTGCACCCGTTGCACTCCTTCAACTCCGCCGCCTCCATTCCGAGCCTGCTTGATTGTTGAAGGGGCTTTCCCGCCGGGCCGGCCGGTGGTCTTCTGGCGGTCGCCCGCCGGCCCAGCGGGAAAGCCGGAATGACCGCCGCGGTCTTTTGACCGCGGTGCGGTCTTTCGGCAGGAACCGTTTGGCGGGCGGCGACCGCCGCGGTCAGAATGACCGCCAAAGTCCAGTCTTTGCCCTCTTACTCTGGCAGAAGCAGGAACTGCAAGATAGCTCCACAAAGCACAGTCACAAGCAGGGCAGCTCTTCTTCCTCAGTTATTCAGCTCTTCACCAGGCAGAGGTTCCTCTTGGTTCCAGAAGTGTTTCTGCTGTCTGTGGTTTTGGGTGCCCTTCTTATACCCAATTTCTCCTTTGAAGTAGGCCTACTTCAAAGTAAAGTCTCTTTTGAATGTGAAATCCTGCCTTGCCCAGGCCAGGCCCCAGACACTCACCAGTGGGTTGGAGACTGCATTGTGTGAGGGTAGGCACAGCCCTTTCAGGTGTGAGTGACCACTCCTCCCCTCCCTCCTAGCACAGATGGCTCATCAGGATATGCAGACGACACCCCAGCTCCCTTTGTGTCACTGTCTAGTGTGAGATGCAACCAGACCAACTGTCAAACTGACCCAGACAGGGAATCCACAAACAGGCAGAGTCACAGAAATGGTATAAGCAAGAAAATGCCCACTTTCTAAAAGTGGCATTTTCAAACACACTATCTTAAAATCAACTTTACTAAAAGATGTATTTCTAAATTGTGAGCTCAGAGACCCCAAACTCCACATGTCTATCCGCTCCCAAAGGGAATCTACACTTTAATCAGATTTAAAGGTAGCCCCCATGTTAACCTATGAGAGAGACAGGCCTTGCAACAGTGGAAAACAAATGTAGCAATGTTTCACTGTCAGGACATATAAAACACATTACTATATGTCCCACCTTAACCATACACTGCACCCTGCCCTTGGGGCTACCTAGGGCCTACCTTAGGTGTGCCTTACATGTAAGAGAAAGGAAGGTTTACGCCTGGCAAGTGGGTACACTTGCCAAGTCGAATTTACAGTTAAAACTGCACACAGAGACACTGCAGTGGCAGGTCTGAAACATGATTACAGAGCTACTCGTGGGTGGCACAACCAGTGCTGCAGTCCCACTAGTAGCATTTGATTTACAGGCCCTGACACCTCTAGTGCACTTTACTAGGGACTTACTAGTAAACCAAATATGCCAATAATGGATAAGCCAATTACATACACATTTTGTAAAGGAGCACTTGCCCTTTAGCACTGGTTAGCAGCAGTAAAGTGCCCAGAGTAACAAAAACAGCAAAATCAGAGTCCAGCACACACCAACAACCTGGGGAACAGAGGCAAAAAGTTAAGGGAGACCACACCAAGGATGAAAAGTCTAACAGTTGGTTCAAACATGAAACTCCTCTTTATGTTCTTGCTCTGTCTCTGAGCCTCCTTGGTACACTTCTGACTCCTCATGAAGCTTATTTTGCTTCCTTCTGCCCATCTCCTTTACTCTATAACGCAGTTTCTGTTTTTTAATATGCAGGCCTTCTCCTCTCCCGCATGAAAGCTCAATACTCCAGCTTCCCTATCGGATAGAGTCAGCCAGGCACCCATGAGTGACAGACATTTCGGGAAGAATGCAGATGAACCACCCACTTTGGCAGTACAGTATCATTTTTCTTTTAACAATCATAGGTTTTAGAATTGGGTGGGTTAACTACACTCCTCCACTATTTCTCAAACCTGGAAAACAGAACATTTAGAGATATACTATCTTGGGTCCCTCTGGGCTTGAAGAACTGTTTGCAATACATTTAACTGAACTGTGTTATACTCATGCCTTCAATTTCTTCTACAACCGATTGATGATGGTATGCTGCTTAACGACCAGGTGAATATTGTTGTTGCTTCTTTTGTGTAGTGTTTATCTTTGTCACACCTTCCCCCATATCCCCTTTCCCATCTATTCATCATACCTCCCTCTTCCCCGGGCTGTGTGATTTGTATTGAGGCATGAATTAATTGTACACCTTAAATGGATCACACACTTTCTGAGGCAAGTGACATCAACTCACTGCATGATATTCTATTAACTGAGAAATAACCCACACCGGTCCCATTAACCTGCCCACACACCATTCATCAACATCATCATTCAGGCCTTGTGTTGTGTGTTGTGTGAACGCCAAATCTTGTCAATACCACTTCTGGTTCTGAGCCCTTTACTCCATTCTCAAGGATTTCATTTTCTAAGTTTAGTTTGCATTAAATACTAGATCCCCATAGCTTGTACAAAGTTGATATTGTTAGTTTTTATTATCATGTAAGGTCTACTTTGCTCTGTGTCATCATACTTTCATCATAGAAGTCTGGTTTCAGTCTTTCTAAGGTTATAATATATTTCACTAACTCTCTGTTTTCTTTCAATCAATTGACGGTGGTGGACAATCCTTTGATTAATCCTACAGTTAGAGTTCGCATCGATGAGTGTGGCACCTTGCTTGTGATGTCTTCCCTTTTAATTCACTAGCCTACTACTACTACTATTACCACTATAAGTTGGCACCTTTGGAAAACCCTGCAGTAAGATGTCTGAAGTGGCATCTCTCGCTTCATCTATTCAGGTAAGAGAACTATGGAGTGAAGTTAATTTGTTTAGTCAGTAATTAACTTTTACTGAAGATGTTGTTTTTGTGTATCTAGGTTTTTGTAGGCAAAGTAGGCAATGACAATCACCCTCTAGCGGTCAATATAGTTACAAAGGGCAGCGAGGATATAACTAGCTGGCATACACTTTTTAAGCAGATTTAAAAAATAGGCTGCTCTAAAAGACAGCAGTGCAAACTAAAACACCAAAATAAATATTGGAGGCATAATAAAAGTAAAATAAAATATTCCCCCTTTAATTATTTACAGATATAAAATGCACTCTTTCCACCCAAAACAGGCCCACCCCTCTCCCCAAACAAATCACCCTGTCCCTAACCAAGGTCCAATGAAACAAAGTCCAATGTAAGTACAAATAAAATGTCCAAAGAGATAAAACCCAATGCCCAATTCCCTTTCCCACCCTCTCCACCTACAACAAGTGTCCTTCTCACTAAAACAAAAACAAAAAAAAAGAGTTAAAAGAGGGTGTTCTCCATGTGGGTCCAGAGAGATAAAACCCAATGCCCAATTCCCTTTCCCACCCTCTCCACCAACAACAAGTGCCCTTCTCACTAAAACAAAAAAAATTCAAAAGAGTTAAAAGAGGGTGTTCTCCATGTGGGTCCAGAGATCATTGAGGGTTGGGTATATCTGTACCTGCTGGCAGTCGCGCTAGGTGTTGTAGGACGCGGCACTGGAATACGCAGTTTGAGTGGGAGGGGGCAGCAGTGGTGGGACATAGATAGGCTGCTGCCAGCTGCTAGTATTGCTGACAATGTTGTTGTTACTGCTGGGAGGCACTGGCAGCTGGTTGGAGAAGCTCAGACTTGCAGAAATGTTGGCAGCTATCTGAGCTTCATCCTCCTCCTACTGAAGAGCCATGAGCCGCTGCTATTCTGTGCAGATGGCTTCCAGTCTCTGTCAGTCTGCTATCTCCTGGCATGTAGGAATAAGTCCATGTCACAAAAAAACACAAAGAAATGACAAAAACCTAAAATACACAAACACAAAGACACACACTGCTAAAATAAAGAAAAATGAGGCATGGATAATTATTGTTCTCCACACCAGGCACAAAGAGACAGAGAAAACAAAATGGCAATGCAGATGCCAACCTTGTGATGCTGTTCAGTGTGGGAATGTGAATTGCGCTCCTGAAGGTGAAAAACATAACACTACTGGGTGCATCGAGCGATTCCACCTGCTGGCAGTATTCCACAGTTTTTTAACTGCTTTGCTCTGCACACCCCTACTCCTGTTGAAAATAGGTTCTGCCTATTTAGTCTACCAGGATTCCTGCTTTTGATCACCTGGTCTTGGTAATTCCTGATAATTGGACTGAGTATGTTTACTGCTAGAGCCCACCTTTTAAGATAAGGCTGTTGCAGCATAGCTAGGGTACGAAGCACTACGCCTTATCTAAAAAGTTGGGCTCAGCCACATCAAATTCAAATGGCCCTATCCAGCAATATACTGCTACTGTGCCACTGTACTTTTTAAACAATTGTTTGCACAGAGCACTGTTTACAATTTGTCATTTTTCTTTTTCATTTTTGCTGTAGCTACTCCTGGTGGGTATATTCCTACAAGCCAGGAGATAGCAGTGTGGCAGAGACTGAAAGCCATCTGTACACTGCAAACTGTTGTGCTCAGCTTGATAATTGCACACAGGAAGCCTGTTGCAGAAGGGACTCTACAATGGTAGGTGTTGGCCTGGGGCATTAGTTTCAGAGGATATTCATAGGTAGGCATTGCTTTCACTGTATAATACATATAGGTCAAATTTGCCTTAGAGTGCAGTTTCACGCTTCTTAGGCTTACACAGTCCAGCACTATATCAAACTGGGATAAAATGTACATGCTGAGTCTGATTTTGCAGGTGATAATAAAATATATAGACATTGAGGTTGTCAAAGGAGCTTTGCTCAGAGAAAGCTTGACAGTGCTGTCAAAGTGGAACCACATTCCACAATTTGTAGGACTGTACCTAATAATCATGACACCCCAAAATTTTAGAACCACCATTTACCCGAGGAGATTCCACTTCAGGTTGATCTTCAGCCAAAGAACACCGCCACCCAACATGAGTTTAGTAGAAAATCAGAAAAATGCAATTAGGACCACTCAATAGCAGAATTCTAGATCAAGAAAAAGATAAAGAGTTTATTTTAAAAAAACTCAAAAATCAGGCGACACAGAATAAATGTTATACAGGCTAAGAGGCAGGGCTAATAGGAAAAGTCACATCAGAAACTATTCTAAAAAAAAGCTAAATCAGAGAAAGTCAGAAAGCATCCATATTAATGTGTAGGAAAGCTCAAAAATCTTTTGGCTCACCCCCAAAATAAAGGGGACCTTCAACACAATTCTTGCATAAAAAACTATCTAAAGCATGGGCTCAGTATGGCATGTTCCAATGTATCAATTCTTTGGTGAATAAGAGAAAGTCACCTCTATGGCACTATATGTTACCAGTATCCATTTTTCTAAATAAACATTCTGCTTACCGGTGATACTGTCTTCCAGAGGTGATTTGAATATAACTTGCAACTTTAAACAAGAGCTACTCATGAATGTGTTACAAACTACCTAGTCTACTAGACGTTTCATCTGATAAACCCATTGTATTCATCAATTGGGAAAACATTAAATCAGCTGTCTTCACTTTCTGCAGATCCTGTGGGGAGAGAAGATCAACAGGGGGGGCATGATGAGAGAAAGAGAATGTATGCGCGAGAAACAGCATCCAGTTTAACTAGCATCGCAGCTTCACTAAATTGTGTCATAACTAAATCATGTTAATTAACACACTTCTAAACTATTTATTAAACTTGCTTCATCTACATGTTTACTAAATCAATAATTTGCGTAATTGATTCAGCATAAAATGAGTAATAATCAATATTATTTGTCAAAGAAATATCAAAAACGTAAACAAAATTAACATCGCCATTTTGGGTTGTGCCGGAATGGTGTGCTGTAGGATTGGAACAAGGTTGGGGAGATTATGAGCCTGTTAGGTACCCTTGCACTTCCGCAGCTCCATCCTCTTGTGTGTTCTGTGATCCCAGTTCTGCCTCACATTGCTATGTACCCCATTATTCCAGCTCTTCATCTTTGAATTGTGCAGTTCCTTCATAAATACAAATATGCTCTAGATTGCTTCTACCTCGATTCTCAGGTTGTTACAGTGGCACTCAAACCCTTTCAAGAAACATCAAGATTTCAAGTAGCAGCCATCTTGCTTGGGTGAGAGTATTTATACTGGATCCAAGCCATGAGACACTGCTTAACTTCATACCACTTTGGGAGCGCAGGCAGGATGGTGTCCTGCTGGCTGATGGTGAATGGGCTTCCCTCCTGCAGAAGAGGAGCCCCAGAACCCAAGCAAAGGAGGAGGCTGGTGCGGGAAGTCAGAAGACCCTGTTCCCCACAAAATGTGCCCCTTTTAGAGGCCAGGAGGCCTGTAGAAGAGGTTCCTTATGGCTAGAGCTCATCACCATAAAAGTAAAAGATTGATGAAATCAGCCAAATGAGCCCAAGTTAACCTCTATTAATGATTTGACCTTTAACCCAGGAAAAGATGAAAAAATTAGCTCATGGTGCTCTGCCAAATTTCACTTGTGGCGCAGAGCACAGTCATACAATAGCCTCTTGTTTGTTTTGTAGTGCAGCTGCATCATCTAAATGGAAGTGTATAATGGAAACCTGCTTTGTGTCACACAAGACCCAAAAACGTCAGTCTTCACTTTTTAAAATGGCAAATTAACATGCATCATTTAACTCAATCAATTGCAAAAATGGCTGATAATTCCATGCAGGATGATTCCAGAAGCCAAGGAGGTGCTGAAAAGTAGAAGGTTGCAAAAGAAAACCAAACTTTTATTTCATAAGTTACTAGACATGAAAAACCTCTGTTTATAACCTCTAAATCAACACTATCCAAAGGAATAATTATGGCAAGCAATTTTGGTTAAAGTGAATGCTGTAGCCCCTTCAAAAAGAACTGTTGTTGCTATAAAAAAAAGGTGCCATGATTAAACGCACAGAACCAAATAAAAACTGGCCAGGAACTTGAAGGATATAAAAGCCACTGGAGGAGGACCTGGATCGTTGGAGGAATGGAACCTCATAGAGGAGCAGGTAGCCTTGCTTCCACAGCAACAGTCGCTGAAGCTGAGGGTGTAGACACACAAGACCTTGGAACTTTACTGTCTGAGCAGGGGAATGCTAACGTCATAAATGTAGCTGGTGCTGGATTGTGTGTGTTCATAATGGTGTACTTTTCCATTCCATAGTTGTCTGTTTCGTTGATTGAAAAAGTTAGCTTTTTTTGAGGCAGTGTTTCCTTATGTGTAGCTTTAGTGAAAATATAGCACATATATAGTCTGTATTTTATATCTATTGCGTATAGTATGTTGTTGGTGTTTGGATGCTCTGTAGTAAAGATGAGGTTGAAATATTTGAGACCTCACAATTTGGCAAGCAGATGTGTTATTTGCAATGGAATGTTTTGAAAGTCAATGTTAGGATCAGTTCATCTTTTTTGATCGCTTCTTTCAATTGCATTACTGTTTTGAGTCTAAATATATTCATTCACATATCTATTTATCTTATTAATGTCTTTTAGGTGACAATGCATGCTGTGCACAATAGCATGTCATTTTAGGAATATTTATAATAATTATTTCTCCGATATTTTGTAAAACACATATATGTATGTAATAATAGTGTGTTACATGTCAATCATATAAAATGTACAATTGATATTTGACCATCAATATCAAATAGATGTAAAATATATTTGGTAATATCTTATAAATCGCTAGTTTATTATAATTGTATAATAATCATAAGGAATTTGTAACCCTATTAATGTGTTTATGTTTGTACTCCTACAGCATATGTTTGACATATATTTCAGTGTTTATATTGAGGTGTTTCAATTGTGGATATAGAATTTGGATGCCATTATACATTCTAAAGTATAATGAATTGTCAAAGATATTGTTTGGCACCATTTTTGAATAATTACACAAAAATGTGTATTGATGACACTGTGTTATTAGTTGTATTCTGAAGAATAGTAGTTGTTTTATTGATTGCATGAATGTTTCTAAAATATAATGTTTTTATTAACAGTGTTGTCTTGTTATATGTGTCTAGAATCAAAAACTGTATACTTTGTTACAGCAATACCTTATGACATCAATGTTTCAGAGGGTGCCCAACAGTCTCCTGAGTTGTGGCCTGCCCATGATGTGTTCCCTGACCTTGACTCCTACCAGCCCTCCTTGGATGCTGGCAACTGTCAACAAATCCTGAATACTATCACAGATTCTCCCCCAGCTCTGGAAAGGGAACAAGACGTTTAATTGTCTTGAAATGAACTGGCCCAGAATTCATCATGTTCTGCAGAACCCCAATCTCTTTGCCCTCAGGTTGAATTTCAAAGAAAAGTGTGTATGTGGTTCAGCAGAGAATGTTAGAGGTAGTTATGGGAGGATGGAGACATTCATCACCACTCTGCAGGGAGGCCAGGGATGTCTTAGCCCTAACCAGCGCCTCACGTCTACACACTTTCATGCTCAAAATACCATATTGAACACAAAACACAACAGCAGTATAAATAGCTAATGTTACATTACACTCTCCTTATTAATACCACAACATTCACACTTTGAGCAATCAAAAGAATATGAAGCTTTGATTTATAATAAATCAACGAATGACAATATTTATGTGTGTTAGTGCAATAAGCAAATGTAGTTTAATGGTGATAAAACTGAAAGTCTGACAACATATGTTTTTATATTACAAATGGAGTGGGAGTTCTATACATGCACCAAGGTTGTCCTGCATAACAATATTGCTTTGTGACTTTTTTGTGTGAGCTGTGTGCTACTGAGTGATCCAGTAACAGGAAGCTCTGTGTAGTGGCCAGAGATTATTTGATGTGGACGTGCAAGATTACGATGGGCGGCACACAGTGCTTTCCTATATTGGGTAGTATGTGAGTTGCAGTTTGTTTGAGATTCAGTGAAGAGTTGACTTTGACAACCAACAATGCTGCAGGTAATTTAAAACAATACTGGGGTGTTATGGCTCACTCCCACAGTAGACAGCTTAAGGGTTTAAGTCTGCTCCAGGTAGGTATGGGTAGCTGTAGGTCTTCAGACCTGGTGAAACCCTGATACCCTGAACTTCACACCAGAGGTCAGTAAACACATCTACCAGTACACCTGTGGTCCCTGACATAATCCAATTAAATATTCTGCTCACAGTTAACAGCTAGTGACTCCTAAATCTGATTTTCACAGATTCTGTAGTTTTGTAATTTCTGTACTTGAGATTGTCACTTTACTGATACCTGTCAGATTGTGTGTGGTTGACAATACCTTGTTCCAAGCCCAACCTTTCGATGTTAATCCTACTAGCATATCACTGTGTGTTCCTTCATGGTGTCTAGTCACACAACATTTTTATGTTTTTTGTGTATGAAACTGAGCTCCTACATGTATAGCCAGGCTATTGCACATGGTTTCCCTAACCATCCTGTCAGCGTCAAGCTGTCATCTGAACAGCCATGTCCTATGGTATCCCATAGCAATTGTCTGAGGGAACGTTATGTCAGGTGCCACAGGACACTCCCAGGCCTCTGAAACTTTACACAGGAAAATTTTAATTTTGAAAAGTGCATATGTATTTGTCAGCATTCATAGGGGGTTATTCTAACTTTGGAGGAGGTGTTAATCCGTCCCAAAAGTGACGGAAAAGTGACGGAATTACCACCAGCCGTATTACGAGTCCATTATATCCTATTGAACTCGTAATACGGCTGGTGGTATATCCGTCACTTTACCGTCACTTTTGGGACGGATTAACACTCCTCCAAAGTTAGAATAACCCCCATAATCTTTATGTAGGATGTGAACTGTAAAATGTATGCTATCTGATGAATGCTTTTACTAACAAAACATAAAATAAATCTGTGGATATTTATCCAACAAACAAGTTTTAGTGTTTGGACGTTCTGCATGTGAATCAGTTTAGTTCAGTCTAGGGTATTTTGGCTGTCAACACATATAGATATTTCAAATTGTAATATATTTTGGGCAACATGTACCTTTAATATTTTAGAAATTATAAGATACTTTCATGCTTGTTTCACTGCAATATGTTGTACAGGTACAATCAGGAATATATTGAAAATAACAAAATTAATTTTCTTTGTTAAGAGTGCACTTAAATCTAAAAAAAATATGTATTCGGAGAGCTTAATGCTTGAGCAAGATAGCAGCTGTCTAGAGGAGCCCCAGCCAGGACTGTTCTACTGAGTCCTCTCCTGACATGTCAGAAGGGTATTAATGAGTAGTAAAAGTGGAACAGCCAGTCTGGAACCCCTCAGTATTAGGAGAAGCTGTATTGCCTCCAGGCCGGGCAATGAGTGAAGCTTTTGCCTGCTGATGCAGAGGCCAAGTGTCTAGGCCCAGCTGCTTTCTGCCAGAAATCAGAGCCACTTGAAGCACCTGAATATTCAACAAAGCCTGTGGCAGCACACCGCCACTGAGCAAACCACCTGACTACCATCACCCACGTAAGTGCCATGTCACTCACCGGGCTCTTGTCTGCAGAGATGATGTTGGACAACCTATCTCTCTTAGGGTGGTGTCTGAGCAGAGAACAGCAGCTGTTAATCAACTTCTGCCCCAAAAGGGAAGTGGGTTTGGGACAAAATAACAGAGATAGCTGTGTGCCTTCCAGATCAGCCACCGTCTTCTTGGAGTTATATGTATGTCTCATCTCAATCTTGGAGAGCGTCGTCATGATATGTGCATAGTGTAGTGCGTAGTGAACTGTACTGTAAATACAAGTAGAGAGGTTATTCAACCAATGAGGAGTCATAAAATATTCTCTCCCACCTTTTGAAAGTGCACTGACAGACACTTACACAATAATGAATCTATTGCTGCATTCAATTCCAATACTCAACTGTACTCTTGGAGTTTCTGCACTCCCCTTTTTCACTTCACGCACTAAGGTACACCTTGTTTGTAGAACACTAGGCACAAGGCACCAAGAGTGGATTCCTCTACTGAAGCACAATAAAGGATGGCACATCAAAATGTCACTGAGCGCTAATGCCAAGGCTTCTATATGCATGTTAAATAATACCCACAATGTCTCAATGTTCGAAAGTTGTCCTGTTTTCTGATTATCAGCATCAGAAAAACAAGACTTTGGTTATTATGAGTTCTGTTCGTGCACTAACCCTAAGGATGGTACTCAACCATGTTTTCTCCTTTTATTTTATAGGCCTGGCATTGCAGGGAAGGTGCTCACTACATTGCTGGATTTGCAGGGGAGAAGATGTTTGCAGCGTCGGAGATTCACAGGAGAGCCATGCAGCATTTCAGGGATAGTGATTGCTGCTCCGCTGGTTTTGAAGGGGAGAAGATGTCACCAGTGTCGAAGATTTGCAGGAGAACCACAATGCTTAAGATGCTCAGTCGGTTTGTGGAAACTTTCATGTGAACAGAATCACTGAAGAGGATACATTCTTTTCAACCAGAGGGTAAGCCAAGCACTACCTCATCATTTGAGTGCAATATAAATACTATTCCCAAATCCTGATGAGTCAGCCCAAATAACCCCATAGTCATGTGTCAATGAGTCAGGTCAAATACCCCCATCGGCATGTGCCTATGAGTCAGCCCAAATATCTCCATAGCCATGTGCCTATGAGCCAGCCCAAATATCACCATATTCATGATGAGTCAGTCTGATTGACTGGGGATGTTACTATTTGTACTTTGGTGCATCATAAATCATTGGCATAGGGTCCCCCTGGATAACTTCCATATAAAGAATGTTGTAAAGCCTATAGGGCAACGAGTCCCATGAATAGCCAGGGAGGCATTAAGATGTGTGTTTGATCCCTTTAAGCCCCCCACACACAACATACAGGAAGAGTGAGATCAAAAGGAGGTCAGGGTCATGACACTAAGGGATTGTGGGGAGACTACAACAGACACCAACCAACGTCTGCCTACCCCTCAGAGGAGAATGATCATCTTCAGCACAAGTTGTGATGGTAGGCTCCCAGAGGCAGTGGGCTGACAGTGAGACGTACTTACCTGACAGCCACAGCAGATGATGTATGGTATCCAGCATTGAGGATTGAGGAACCCTCCCTTCACATGTCACACTGAGCCTCCCTCTCTATACTCCTGTATCAAGGGAATACCGGTCACCCTACCCCATCATCTGCACTCCACAGAGGTCCTTCAGACATTCTGCCCCCATACTGCTGCTGTGCACAGACCACCAGCCCCATCTTCCTGCATAGAGATTCAATCCCACGGCATGATGCAACACCTGTGTAACCTTCCAAGACTGTAGCAAAGAGCCTCAGGTACACAGGGCCCTGCTGACCTGCAATCTGTTTTGTGCCAACACTCTGGGGCCTCAAAGGAAGTAGCAACCAAGGGGTCCAGAAATCCGGTGACTTGAGGATACGATCACAATGCTCCCCAAACACGGTAGGCCCAAGACAATTTACTGCTTGCTTTCTACTCCACCTACAGACCCAATCTATTATTCGGGAGGCAAAGAAGAATAGCCCATTCTCCTTTGAAGAACCTAAGATTCCCATTTTGCTGAAATTTGTGCAGAAACCACGGCTGCTCAGAAATGTTTCCTAGTTTCAACACAAACGTAACAACTGGGTATTCCATATGAACTTATGGACCTAGTAACAATGCTGGTCACCCACGACAACAGCAACACAGAATTCACTGATCACAGACAACTGGAAGGCTACCTAGCAGCATTCTCTGCTACCTGTGTGGAACTGGCGTCCAACGCTGATGCGCTGGGTGGGTGCACACCAACCTGCATACTGACACGCCACCTGCCGAGGAACAACATCGACTTGAAGAGGTCACTGAACAATGATCAGGAAGTCTCATATCCTGATATACCCTTTGAAACTCTCAACCAAATAGATACATCACAATAACCTCTGGAGACCACCTCATGCACCTCACCCATTGCTTTCATTTGAGACTAGTCACCTACAGGTATAGAAGCCCCACAAAATGCTCTCACGTGCACGTACTATTTGGAACCCACCTTCCTCTCCCTGCACCACCTTTCTGTAAACACTGAGATTGATTCCAACTCCCACAATCACCCCTGCCTTCAGGACAGCCTGGTAGCTGTGCTCCGGCACCTCAGCACACATCCTCCCACCCTACTAATTCATCCATTGCTCACCCTTTAACCACAGGCTTTTCTGTCTGTGACAGGTGCTCATTCTCCCACACTGCATAACATCTCTTAACATCGTTGACACATCCTTTAAGACCCCTCATGAATGGAAACAATTATACAGCAACAATACACCCAAGTGGTCCCTCTGATTGTTAATGGACTCACCACCTATACCAAACAAAAGAAAATATTTGATTACACCTGATTACTGCGGCATGACATAGCCCTCCTGCAAGAAACACATTTCTAATAAGCGGAAAGTCAAAAACTATGTAGGGAATGGACGCGGAGAGAATATCATACTAGTAAACTCAAGACAATGAGGAACAATCTTATGAACTGCACCGGAAGGGTGTGATGGCATCCTACTAGCACCTTCGAGTGAAAACTCACGAGGTCTAGAAAGACTTGCAATGTTGGTATGGGCTCATTAGGGACTCGGTGTTCCTCGAATCAGGATTTACCTTAAAAAGGAACAGACAGGAGACACCTGGCAAAACAGAAATGGTTTGTTTAATTATGGCCAGAAGAGCAGTTACAGAACTGGTGTCCGAGTACTGTCTCTAATAGTACATTGACATGAAGCATGTTTTATACATTTATCTGGCAGCAATAAGCCCAGAAAGCATTCCTTCCCTGCTGAGATATGTGAACGGTTGACAAGGAGTTGCAGATGCAATTTCGAGATAGACAATGTATGTGGGCCTCATCCTTGCACAATACTAAGTGGGCCAGCAAGTATGTGTCCTGATGTCCAGCCTAAAGGGTTTGTGGTCAATGCGTGTGCTGTACGTGTTATGCCCTGATTGCCTAAGTGTGCCTAATTGCATGTGGTATCTAATTTTATGATGTTTTGGTAATGCATTTGTCCTTCTGGCCATTTGTGCTTCAGTCATTAACCTTCAGTCCTGGGTCGCAGAGCATGCCTGACCACGTACCTACATGCTAGGCTTGACAGGGTTTATGATGGGGCAACCCAACAGGGGTGATGCAACTTCATTTGTGTTTGAATATTTATAGTTCATGTAAATAGGTGTCTTATTTTCATGCGCTTTTCATAAATCTGATGTCAACAATAGGGTCCATATAGGCCCGACCCACTCAAATAAAGACCTTAACAGGCATGGTCAGCATTATACACCAACAGCTTAAATGGTGACTGGGACATTGTGCAGGACATCTACATGGACAAAATGACCACTTCCTAATCAGTGCACCCCTTTTGGGCCTCCTAGTAAATGCCATAATTGCAACCATGCAGGGTCTCCAACCAGAGCGCCATACAGGTTTGGATTGACAGGGGCACGATATAAACCCCAGTGAGTGATTGGAAATTGAACCTCTCCCATTACAAATTACTTGCCGACAAGGACTGGCAACGCTTCTGCCTCAAACCTTCCTCAATACCGACAAGGTGCCATGCTGAACTCCCAAACACACTGGCAGGTCACATTGTAGGCTCTGCTGCAGGCAAAGCACAAACTTAATGCACTATACACTGCTAACGGTAAAACAGCTGTGTTTCATGTTAAAAGAAAAATACCATCCTCCAAACTGACGGAATATCTCTCACACACCCACTTTACATTCTGAAGTCATTTAAGGACAACATGGACACTATCTACTCCAACACTATGGGCCAGATGTAGCAAAGTTTTGTGAGTCGCTAATGACCTGATTTGCTATTTGCGACCTAGCAAAATCCGAAATGGGATGCAAAAATCCAATTTCCGAAATGCAAATAGCGATGCAACCCATTACCGACTCGCAGAAATTGCAACCTGATTTTGCGACCTGCAAATAGGAAGTTGCAAATTGCGAGTCGCAAACCATATGCAAAAGCCAGTCGCAAATTGCGACTAGTTGCAAAAAGCCCATTTTGCACATCCAGATTACCACTGATTCAGACCAGGTGGTAACCAGAACCAAATTATAAAAGGAGACCCAGAAGGCATCTGGGTGACTCAAAATGGCTGAACTGTACGTGATAGCATGGAGGAGGAGAGTCCATGCCGCCCGAGGCAGAGACAGGAGAGGATATACCAAGCCAGGCAGACACTATTTCAACAAACTGAGGAGGAGATATATGAAAAATATAGACTGAGCAGTGCTGCAATCTTAGAATTAATTGAACTACTGAATCCTCAGCTTGAAAGTCAGACAATGCACGGCAGCGCCATCCTTACACATGTGCAAGTGCTATGCTCACTGCACCTCTTGGCCTCGGGTAGCTATTAGGGGGTTATTGCTGTGGCAGGTGGGGTATCCCAAAGTGCACTCTCACGATTCTTCAGATATTTCCTAGATGCCATACTCACATGCATGTCCAGATATATATACCTTCCCAGGAATGAGGCAGAAATTAACAGCACCAAGTTGGACTTCTACAGAATTGCCAACTTCCCCCATGTAATAGGGTGTGTGGACGTGACACATATACAAATTTGCCCTCCTGCAAATCTGGAATATGTGTTCCGTAACAGGATATGTACCCACTCACTAAAAATCCAGGTGGTATGTTACGCCCATAATGTCATTACTGACATTGTAGCTAAATATCCAGGGAGTACTCATACATATTCAGGCACAGTGGGATACACCAACACCTAGAATGTGGGAAGTTTGGAGACGGATATCTATTAGGTATTGCTGACTACACCCTGAAGCCATACATACAGGTCACTGTCTAATCCATTCATGCCCTGGTAAATTTGGCTTTTTTGTCAAACAGGTGACAGTGCATATGCCCTGAGACCATGGATACTCACCCCGTACCTAACACCTGGCAATCAGAATGAGAGGCGATATAACAGTGCACATCGGTGGACCAGAACTGTCGTGGAGAGGACCTTTGGCTTGTTAAAGGCAAGATTCAGATGCCTCCACAAAAGTGGAGGTGCACTCCAGTATGCCCCATAAACAGCATGCAAGATAGTTGCCGCCTGTGCCATCCTACACAACATCCCTGAAGACACAGATACGGAGGATGAGGAGCAAGAGCTACCACACCGACAGCCTGGGGATAGAAGCATCGCAAATGAGGGCAGACAGAGAATGAACCACATTGCAACCCAATACTTTGGCAGGTACGTGGCAACCGTCACCACACTCACTAATGTCAGACACACATAGGCCAGTTATGTAGTGAAACAAACAAAAACTTTTTATTTCTAAACTATGGGGGTCATTCTGACCCCGGCGGTCTTAGACCGCCGGGGCCAGGGTCGGCGGGAGCACCGCCGACAGGCCGGCGGTGCCCCGCAGGGCATTCTGACTGCAGCGGTAAAGCCGCGGTCAGACCGGCAACACTGGCGGTCTCCCGCCAGTGTACCGCCGCCCTATTGAATCCTCCAAGGCGGCACAGCTAGCTGCGCCGCCGAGGGGATTCCGACCCCCCCTACTGCCATCCAGTTCATGGCGGTAGGGGGGGTCGCGGGGCCCCTGGGGGCCCCTGCAGTGCCCATGCCAATGGCATGGGCACTGCAGGGGCCCCCGTAAGAGGGCCCCTACAAGTATTTCACTGTCTGCTTGGCAGACAGTGAAATACGCGACGGGTGCAACAGCACCCGTCGCACCTTCCCACTCCGCCGGCTCGATTACGAGCCGGCATCCTCGTGGGAAGGGAGTTTTTCCCTGGGCTGGCAGGCGGTCTTTTGGCGACCGCCCGCCAGCCCAGGGAAAAACTTAGAATACCCTCCGCGGTCTTTCGACCGCGGAGCGGTATTTCGGAGGGGGAAGTCTGGCGGGCGGCCTCCGCCGCCCGCCAGACTTAGAATGACCCCCTATGTGAAAGAAAGAATATTGCTGTATGTCACAGTCTGGAATTGTCCATTTGCATTTAAAACACATTAAATTCATGTGCCTTATTTACAGTACAGTCTGGTGGTCTCCCCTGTGCCCATAGCAGCCTGCCTGCTCTCCATAAGGTCCACCGCCTGGCTGATGCGGCCAAGTCCTCGCACCACATCCCCTGTGAAGTGCCCAAGTTCCACCTGGAGGCTGACTGTACGCCTTGACAGGCATGTTGTATTTGTGGCAAGACTCCCAATAGATGCTGCCAGTCGGTCAAAGCGTACGTCAGTGTGGCACTCCCTGCGCCTTCCATGTGCTCTGTCTTCCACAAGTTCAGTCCCCAAATGTTGAATGGCCTGTGTTAAATCCCCCAGATGTTGATTCATGCGGTTGAACTGACTCCACACATTTGCCATCCCATGTGTCATTGTGGTCTGCAGTCTATTGAGGGTTCTGGTGATGGACTTTAATTGTCTGTCTTGCAGGCACTGACCCTGAATGAGCAATGCCTCCAAGCCCGCAAACTCTGCTTCTCCTACATCATCCTGGGGCACCGACTGAACTCTGCGCCGGCATCTGCGCACGGGTGCAGCTGCTGGCTCTGTGCGCCTCTCTGTGGGGCTGGGCCCTGGTGTTATTTCTGCTGCCCCCATGTCCTGCATTTGATCTTCAATTGACCCTTGTGGTGTTCTGCTGGGCCCTGCAATGTCACCGGCAGCCTCCTGCAGTGGGTCTGGCCCATGTTCATCTCCCTACCTTATGTCACTGCTGGGGGTGTCTTGTGGGAGACCTGTGGGACATTGGGATACACTGTCAGTCTTGCACATCTGTTTTATGCCTCATAATAAACATTTGCCTATATTTGGACTACTGAATTACATTGCCCATAATGCACTATTCTAGAGGTTGCTAGACTGAAATTGAGCTACTCTGGTGGTGCCTGCTGCTGTGTACTGGGATAGTGTGTATACTGCATTTGTGGGTGTCAAAGCATATCTCATGGTACTTACCTTTTGATGTCCCAGGCGCTGAACTGTCCAGTTCTCCCATGCCCAGTATGGCCTCTGGCTCCAGTGTCTGCTCCACCATGCTTTCGAGGGCTGTGGGTGGTGGGACACTGAATGGGCCTCCTCCGGTGCCCCTCATCTCCCTCGTACACTCAGCAACCCTCTCTTTTGTCCTGGAGCGCAGGTCATACCACCTTTTGCGGACTTCCTCGAGGGTGCGGTGGCTCACCCCATGGCATTGATTTTATCCTGCATCTGCTGCCATAATCTTTTCTTCTGAGTGTCTGGGACACTCATTGCTGCCTTTCCAAAAAGATCATCATGGTGCAGGCAGCATTCTTCTCTCAGCACCTCCAACTCCTTGTCAGAAAATTTCATTTTCCTCCTTCTGCCAGCACTGTCTGTCTCCTCCATGGTTGCTGCAGCTCCTCTCCCCTGGGTGTGGCTCAACAGTTTGAAATGGGTGTGGTCCTCCCTCCTCCCAGGTCTATTTGATGGCTTCCTGGTTCTGATGTCATCAACAAGAGCCAGGAAGTGGGTTTCCCAACTGTTGTGCTGCACGTGCAGGCAATTTGTGAGTCAGTCGTAATTTGCGACGCCTTTCTCGCAAATTGCGATCTCGCTTTTTCCTACCTACATCTTCCCCTATGAGCCTTCTACAAGAAATTTTGGGCCTGATTTATACTTTTTAGCACCATATTTGTGTCATTTTTTGATGCAAAAGTGGGACAAACTTACAAAATTAAATTATATTTTGTACATTTGTGCTGCTTTTGCGTCAAAAAAGATGCAAATGCGGCGCTAAAAAAGTGTAAATTGGGCCCTTTGCCGTTTGTGGCTCAAACGAAATCCCATGCTCACACTTGACCAAAGAAAATCCCTTAAAGAACTCATCAGGGTGTAAGAGATTAAAGCAGCAATACACACTCTATAATACAGCAAGATTCTCTGCCTTGTATAAACTGCAAAAGGGTGCCCTCACCCTCCTGCTCTGCAAAGTAGCCAGTGAAGACTGCCCTTCCCTCATCGCTCTCATGGAGGCCAATAGTGCTATCATCATGCTTATCCCCAAACCAGATAAAAAACAGCTGTGCTGAGCCAGTTATAGATTGGTATCACTGCTTAGTATCAATACAGAGATAATGGCTAACTTACTGGCAAACCAGCTAAACCATGTTCTCCCACCCATCATACATGAAGACCCAGTTGGGTTTGTCCTACATTGCACATTTGCATCACACCTGAGAATATTGGCACACATCCTCTGGAGAACTCGCAAAGGTAGGGATAACAAAGACATTCAATAGGGTGGAACATGTTTGAGACATTGTTAGATGGTGTCTGAATTTCTGAAAAAGGTACAAAGACTACACTCCAAGCTGATAGCTAGGTTTACCTCCAACAGTCACATCCCTTTGCTATCTATTCATCCTTGTCTTGCAACCACTGGGCACAGCAATCTGACATTCCTCAGACATACTTGGCATGCCCATCCCGGGAGAAGAACACAAGATTTCCCTTTATACAGAGAACATATTAACAACCATTTGACATCCAGCTCTCCCTTAAGAGCCCTTATGGATCTAGGGCCAGATGTAGCATTTTCTGATTTTGCGAATCGGTGCGACTCGCAATTTCCGATTCGCAAAATTGGATGCAGTACGGTGTCTCAGACACTGACTGCGAGTCGCTATTAATGAGGTGGGTTGCATTTTGCGACCCCATAGCGAGTCCCTGAACTCACAGGGATGGTGGCCTGCTGAAGTCAGCAGACCTCCATGCCTGTGACTGCTTTTTAAATAAAGCAGTTTTTATTTTTTTAGTTTGCAGCCCATTTTCCTTAAAGGAAAACGAGTTGCAAAATAAAAAAAATAACAAAACCATTTGGTTTCGGTTTTTCAGAGTAGGCAGTGGTCCATTGGACCACTGACTGCTCTGAAAAACCCTTTTTGGCAACATTCACAAAGGGGAAGGGGTCCCATGGGGACCCCTTCCCTTTTGCGAATGGGTTACCACCAGTGTGACACTGGTGGTAACTGCGAATTGCTTTGCGACCGCATTCGCGGTCACAAAGCAATTTAGCATAGTGATGTGAGTCGCAAATAGGAAGGGGACACCCCTTCCTATTTGCAAATCGCATTCACAATTTGCGAGTCGGTACCGACTCGCAAATTGTGAATGAGCATCGCATTCGGCATTTTGCATGGCGCAAACTGAGATTTTCACAGTTTGCACCATGCAAAATGCATGCTACATCTGGCCCCTGATCTCTGACTTCTCATCCCTATAGTGATACAAGGTGAAATGGAACAAGTGAGTAGCCTTACCACAGACCACACAACACCAGCTGCTATAGATGGCATGCTGACCAAATGGTCTACTACCTCCCTGATATACCTTGGGATTGAGGTCCCCCTGGTTTTCATCTACAAATGGCAGAATGAAACTTTGACACACCACACATTTAAATCAATGCAGATATTCACTGCTGAATGCAACTCAAAAGCTCTCTCCTGGGGAAAGCACAGATTATCAAAATGAACTTTGATGCACATACTGAAATTTATTTTCCCCATGATCCCTCTCTGTGTCCATGAACAACCGATAGAGTCCCTTGATAAACACTGCAAATATTCTTAAGGTAAGAATGGAAGCCTATGCTAAAACTTGGGAACCTTCATGTGCCAAAGGAGATGGGAGGCATGAGACTGCCCAATATCCATATCTATTGGCTGGCATCACAATTCTCACTCCTCGGGTACACGTCGCACAACACACTGGACATGCCCATTTGGGTGCACTTAGAGATGGCTCTCCTAGGCTGCTAGAGCAGCATTGATATGCTCCAACTGAGGACCCACACAACCTTCCAAAATACTACCCCATTCTGGCCACCACCATTTACTCTTGGTGCACAGCACACAATCTTTTACAGTTGAGCCCTACAGCAAACACCCAAACCACTCAGGATGCAATGCCTCACTGTTGATAGGTAGTCTGGGACCCTGCTGGGGAACATTTCAGTCTAAAGGTATCTTCCAACATTCAAAACTTTTAACTGACAATGAGTATAAACCTTTTGCCAAAGCTTAAACCCAATACACTCTGCACACACACCAATCCAGAGATTACCAATGACTATTACTTTGCCTGAGATCAGTTCTTGGGGGAACCCCCCCCCCTGAACCTGCAATCCTTGCGCTTAATAGACTACCTCGGAAAGTGGGACACCCACAAAGGTGTAATGTCAGCCCTATACTGGATACTGTTAGATGACTAATGCTTCACACTAGTGCTGTACTTCTTGCAGGCATGGTAGTCAGATAGACTACAGGTCATGCACTTGGATGGAGATGGAGTAGACCTCCTACCCACCCATGACAAGTGCATCAGGGAGGTGAGACCAAAGCTTATTTACTTAAAGGTACTGCACCAGTAGCACTGGCCACCAATGACCCTTCACAGGTCATTCATACACCCTTCAGCACCATGCAGGAGATGCAGATCTGTGGAAGGAGACATTGTCCACCTCTTATGGGAAGGCCAAATCTGGCTGCCTATTGGACTTTGTTAGAAATGGGGTCTCTGGTTGGCAGTCAGTTTGCACTCTGTCCAAGCAGGTACCCTCACTCTAGTCAGGATAAAAGAGAATTCCCCTCAGTTAACCACTGCTCACTCCCTTGGAGCTTGGCATGAGCAGGCAGGCTTCACTTCAGAAGCAATGTGTAAAGTATTTGTACCAACACACACAGTAATACAGTGAAAACACTACAAAATGGACACCACACCAGTTTAGAAAAATAGGAAATATTTTTCTAAATCAAAAAAGAGTAAAATGACAAAATCCAACGTACACAAGTCAAGGTATGAATTTTGAAAAGAATAAGAATCTTAATCCATAGAAAACAGTGAAAATGTTGATTTTACAGAAAGTACCTGGTTAGCGCAAAAAATAAAGCCGCACAGTAGACCGTGCGTCGGAAAAGGCAGCGATACGTCGACTCCGTCCTTGCAAGAGAGACTGTGCATTGTTTCTTCTGCGATCGGGTCAGCAATGCGTTGTTCCTTCTCCCTTGCAAGAGAGCGATGCATCGATTTCCGGATGGGCACCTAAGGTCCGGGCAGGCTTTGCATAGATTTTTCATGCCCAGCGATGTTGCGTTCAAATCTTGTCGCACGGTGTCAGAAAACCATGCTGCGTGGTGTTTGTGTCATTATCAACAGCCGCTAGTGGGTGTTGCACATCGTTTCTCCAGCTGAGATGCAATGATCTTCCAGCCGTGATGCAGACAGAGTGTTGATTTCAGCCGTGAAGCTGGTGAGGCGTCGTTTATCAGCCGTGTAGCTGATGGGGCGTCAAAAATTTCCATGCACAGTGGTCTTTGCGTGGATTTCAGTCCTTTTTCACCAGCTTCACCTTTCAAGGGCCCAGGGACTGGATGGGGCACCACTTGGCAGGGCAGGAATCTCACCAGTGACTCCAGGTGCTGGCAGAGGAAGGCTATGATGGCCCTGAGAATTCAACAACAGGAGGCAGGCTCAAGTCAAGCCCTTGGAGATTCTTCTCAGCAGGAATGCATAAAAAATCCAGTCTTTGTCCCCTTTTACAGGCAGAAGCAGTAACTGCAGGGCAGCTCAACAAAGTACAGTTACCGGCAGGGGTAGCACTTCACCTCAGCTCTTCTCCTTGGCAGAGATTCCTCTTGTTTCTAGAAGTGATCTAATTTTCAGGGGTCTTGGGTCCAATACTTTTACCCCTTTCTGCCTTTGAAGTAGGCTTACTTCAAAGGAAAGTCTCTGTTGCTCACAGGATCCTGCCTTGCCCAGGCCAGGCCCCAGACATACACCAGGGGGTTGGAGACTGCATTGTGAGAGGGCAGGCACAGCCTATTCAGGTGTAAGTCACCACTCCTCCCTCCATTCCAACACAGTGGCTCATCATGATATGCAGGCTACACACCAGGTCCCTTTGTGTTACTGTCTAGAGGAGAGGTGCAAACAACCCAGCTATCAAGCTGACCCAGACAGGGAATCCACAAACAGGCAGAGTCACAGGATGTTTTAAGCATGAAAATGCCTACTTTCTAGAAGTAGCATTTTCAAACTAACAATGTAAAAACCAATTGCACTAACAGATGTGTTTTTAAATTATGGGTTGAGAGACCCAAAACTCCATATTTCTGTCAGCTCCCAAAGGGAAAATGCACTTTAATAATATTTAAAGGCAGCCCCCATGTTAACCTGTGAGAGAGATAGGCCTTGCACAATGAAAACCAAATTTGTCAGTCAGTCAGTCAACACAAGCTTTATTCGATCGATGGATCTTCAAAGCAAATAGACAATAAATAATAAAACCAAAAGATATAAAATACAGTTCCAATTAAAGACCATGTTAACAATACGAAGATAAGAACAGTGCCCCTACTGCATCGTTAAGGAAAATCTCCTCCAACCATAATTAAAACACTTTACTAATGGAGGAATTACGTATGCGCCATGCTGCCAGTAAGTACTTGCTGACAGCATATATTAGAACTTCGGAGCAATGGCTTTTTAAAATCATCAGGGCAGAGGCACATTCCCTTACTCCCATTTCCCGGCAAACATTGCGAATCCACTTAGACCTGGGAGATAAATATGCAGGACAGAAGAACATAAAATGTTCGACTGTTTCAGAAGTTATGCCACATGCGGGACATGCATCAGTTGTTATATTTGCACCCCATCTACACATCAAAGTCTTCAGTGGCAAGGTCCCAAAACGAAATCTGGCATATAGACTTTTGCCGAAAATATCGGGTATAATTTCTAGGTATGATTCGAACTGCGGATACCATTTAAGGTCAATAAAAAGATTTGTTAAACTACCATAGGATCTACGGATGATATAATTGTTCCATACATGAGCCCAATATGCACGCTTCAACACTTTGGTGTGGGCTTTCTCAAGATTGTGGGGTTTCTCCCAGAAGTCTCCTAGGCCCAGATCACTAAGCCATCTAGATACGTGTTTGACCCAGGGAAAGGAAGCTGAATTGGGACACTTTAGCAAATCTAAAAGTGAGGTCTTATAAACATCCAGTTCCGGAACAGTCCATAGCCTTACCCAGTATAAGAGTGGTCTTAAAATGATTTGGTCGGCTATCCGTCTCAGGCCCAAATCTAAAAACAATGGGATCAGCGGAGTGCTAGGAGGGCAAGCACGTAAAGCTCTCGCAAAGCTATTCTCTCCAATAGTTAACCTGCTGCAATCAGAGAAGCCCCAGACCTCCGCACCATAAACAGCAGCTCCCTGCGCCCTGGCAACATAGATCTTGATTACCGGTGAGACAGTTTTTGTTGTTGTACCCTTATAAAAGCGCAGGATAGATGCTGCACCATGCTGTAGTAGGCCAGCACCTTTATTGACTGGTTCTGTCCAATGCAAATTATCAGTGAGTCTTACACCCAAATAGTCAATGGAGCTGACCTTATCCTTTTCATTACCCTTTTTGTAGATGGGAATAATTTCAGCACCCTTCCATGTCGTGGGGATCTGCCCACCTTCGGAAATTGTATTGCAAAGTGTATTTATATGCCAGGTCCAAATTACTGGCTCAGATCTATAAAGATCCCCTGGTATCTTGTCTGGACCTGGTGCTTTCCCGGATTTTAACGAACAAATTGCCTCAGCAGTTTCTTCAATGAAGAAACAAATATGGTCCTTGGGATCCTGTTGGCCCCCTCCTATAGAGACAAGGGCTGAGTCCACATCCGGGAAATCAGGAGGGTCTTGCTCCACGTCCTGGTGGATGAGGGTTGTAGAGTTATCAATTTTGTCATAAAGACATGAGAAGTGTTCCACCCATCTTTCCAGTTGAATGTGGTTCCTTAGGCTAGTCCTGCCCTCTTTTTCTCGCTTGTACAGCAACTCCCAGAACAACTTGTTGTTACTGGATTCTGTAGCATCCACCAGCTCCTGCCAAATTGTTTCCTCACAAGATTTTTTTGCTTGTATAATAGACTCCTTATATATACGTCTGGCTTGTTGTATTTCCCCGGGGATCCCTTTCATAATTGCATTTCATAACCCTATCTTGGCCCTATGGCAAGATTCGTCAAACCATATATTGTTTGGCAAGGACCCTCCTTGCTGTCTTGCCCCGACCTTCCTATAAAAAATACTTTGCAATTTAGCGACCTTATTTTCGTGGATGCATAGAAATGGAATATCCTTAATATCGTGATCTTGGTATGGGGCCAAATTGTTATATAAAAGATAGATAAATCTCGCATAACAAGAAGGGATTCAAGACCACCTTTGGCCACCTAACCTTCATAGATAGATTATTCAAAGTGGGGGTGGGAACCATAGTGAGTTGGTTATTTAGGGTTCTGCTAAAAACATACCCAAAAATAGAAAGTAACAAAGGATAATGATCACTTTCGCATCTAACATCCACCTTCATATCTCTCAGCAGGGGCCACGATCTGTCATCAACTAAAAAGTAGTCAATTACACTTGTAGTTGTGCCTCATTTAAATGTAGGTGCAGTGTCCAAATCAGAGGGCGTACGACCATTGCAGGCCCTAAGGCCATGCTTCAAACAAAGGGAAGCCAGCTGGACCGCTGCACAAGAACGAGGTCAAAATTGATCACAATTTAGCTGTGCAATCCCACATATTTGATCTTCTTCCTCAGTTATACCACTGAGAAGTACAGAGGGTTCAAAAGTGCAATTTACGTCCCTAGCTATTATCAAATAATATGTTGGTTGCAGGGTATCTAAAAAATCAAGTAAATGGGTTAAAATCTGAGATTCTACTCCACGAGGTACAGATCGGGCATAGGCATTAATGAAAATTACATAAAAAATCTGTTGGAACGTTATTTGTAACCCCATCAAATCAGCACAGTCAAAATTTTGCACGACCTTTTCAGATGGTTGAGCGGCTACATTAATAGATAAAAACCCATCTACATTGATCGTCTCCTCAGCCCATGTTTCTTGAAAGAGGCATATATCTTGAGTGTTTATATATGAACACAAATCGGTATCGTTTAATTTCCTCTTAAGGCCAGCTAAGTTCCATGTCATTATTGATAAACCTTTTCTATCAGACAAAGCACTAAGGGGGTGATTCTGACCCCGGCGGTCATGGACCGCCGGGGCCAGGGTCGGCGGGAGCACCGCCAACAGGCTGGCGGTGCCCCGCAGGGCATTCTGACCGCGGCGGTTTGGCCGCGGTCAGAAAGGGAAAACCGGCGGTCTCCTGCCGGTTTTCCGCTGCCCTATTGAATCCTCCATGGCGGTGCAGCTTGCTGCGCCGCCATGGGGATTCTGACACCCCATACCGCTATCCTGTTCCTGGCGGTTCTCCCGCCAGGAACAGGATGGCGGTATGGGGTGTTGCAGGGGCCCCCGTAACTGCACCCGTCGCACCTTCCCACTCCGCCGGCTCAATTCTGAGCCGGCGTCCTCGTGGGAAGGTTTTTTTGCACTGGGCTGGTGGGCGGCCTTTTGGCGGTCGCCCGTCAGCCCAGTGCAAAAGCCAAAATACCCTCAGCGGTCTTTCGACCGCGGAGCGGTATTTTGGAGGGGGGAAGTCTGGCGGGCAGCCTCCGCCGCCCGCCAGACTCAGAATGACCCCCTAAGTGTCTGGGAACTGGCATTCTCTGAGATTAGCTCATTAGTAATGGGTCTATCAGGATCGATCATACGTGGTTCTTCTGGGCTATCCCCAGAGCTAGCTTCCTGAGCTATGGACAGTCATACAGACTTGATCTGAGTAGGTTCTCTGCTCCCTAGTTGTACCCTTACAGTATTGCAACTTGAATAATTGTTAACTGGGACCTGGCCTACTTCATTTATTTCTGTCTCTAGGGTAATACCTCCCTTACTTCCCCCTCTGAGAAGGTGAGTACGTTGGTCAAATGCAATAAGACTCTCGACCAGGGTTTTATCATGGAACTCAATTGAAATGACATCATAATTTGACCCCAAGGGGCTCCACCGTTTGGCTCTGGAAATATCTGTACGTATAACCGATAAACAGTTCGAGTGATGTCGAAGCCAGTGGGTGACCTTGTTGACCCTGGACTCATTGTCCTCAAAGAGCCCCAGTAGTAGCTTCGGGACGTTATTAAAAAAAAGAATTGTGGACCCAGAATTAGCACTTTGAACATTTGTCTGCGTAACTGGGCCACTAAGGGCTCTCGGCGGAGGTGTATCACGAATATTTTTTTTATTGAAAAACTCTTGGATCCTCCCAGGATGAACTCAAACCTTCTTTGAGGGCAGGGCTCCGTTGTTACCCGCTGTGCAATTTAAGATAGCTTCTACTTCTTCAAATAATTGATCAATCTCTTTGAAAGGTTTATGGCTACTTCCTTTAATCTTAGTTGCTGGTTTTCTAGAATGCTTTTTCTGCTTTTTGCAGTCAATTAGGGGATCCAATGGATCTATAGCTTTCCTCTTCCCCATATAGCCGATAGTGATTAACAACAACACAACATGATTCTGATACTTTGAATCTTACTTGTTAAATAATCAGCAATGTAATAGGGTGGGCCCGACCCGGCCTTAGTCGGTCGAAGACGGGCGTGGACAGGCCCGTCTTGGCCCGGTCTTGGCCCGGACGCACGCCCGGGCGCGTCCCGCATGCGTCCCGCGAGGGGCGCGCCTTTATGTAGTCTGTGGGAGGGCTGGGAATGGCGTCTGTAACCCAGCAACCTTGAAGCCAACAACCACGTCCCGCGAGGGGCGTGCCTTTATGTAGTATGTGGGAGGGCCGGGAATGGTGTCTGTAACCCAGCAACCTTGAAGCCAACAACCGCGTCCCGCGAGGGGCGCGCCTTTATGCAGTCTGTGGGAGGGACTGGGAATGGCGTCCGTAACCCAGCAACCTTGATGTCAACAACTAAATTTGGCAGTATTTCATTATCAGGACATGTAAAACACATTTGTATATTTCACACCTTTACAATACAGTGCACCCTGCACATGGGGCTACCTAGGGCCTAGCTTAGGGGTGCCTTACATGTATAAAAAGGGAAGGTTTAGGTCTGGCAAGTGGGTACACTTACCAAGTCAAATTGAATGCTTAAGACTGCACACATAGACACTGCAGTGGCAGGCCTGAGTCATGTTTACAGGGCTACTAGAGTGAGAGGCACAACTAGTGCTGCAGGCCCACTATTAGCATTTGATTTACAGGCCCTGGGCACCTCTAGCGCACTTTACTAGGGACTTACTAGTGAATCAAAATGCCAATCATGGATAAGCCAATTACATATACATTTTACATAGGTGGGAACACTTGCACTTTAGCACTAGTCTAGCAGTGGTAAAGTGCCCAGAGTATAAAAAACAGAGTTCAGCACACACCAACAACCTGGGAAGCGGAGGCAAAAAGTTAAGGGAGACCACACCAAGGATGCCAAATCTAACAGACTTCTATCACAACTACACTCCGATGGATAATACCCCTCACAGGCACCTTGCAAGCACATGCCACCTTCCTCTATGACTTTACCCAATGCCAGAGCATCACTAGCCAGCAATCCCGATAACTTGCCATAGCCCTGCTGACGACCAAAATATGCATTTGGTACCTATGGCACACAAGTACATGTCCAACAAATGAAACCTGGTTCCAGGAAATTAACAAAGTGACCGTCTAGGAACAGACAATAGCCAGACTGAAGGAACACTTTGATAAATTCAGGGACACATAAAGAGACTTCCTTGCATACTTGTGCACCACCAACCAGACACCTGACATGTCCCATGCCTAGGTTGTGAGACCCAATTCAAAGATCATTAGACACGTGACCTGCCTATGCCACTACCCCGTCCGTACACTTACCTCAGTGTAAACTCACCATTGAAAGGAGGGGGGACCTACCACAGGGATCAACCTAGAATATGCTCAGGATGGAACTCACTGGCCATTAGGAAGAGACAGGATAAGCAGGAGAGCCAGATGACTGGAAGTTCTCCCATCAAAAAGGATATCTCTTAGACAACTCCCATGACACCAAACTCTTCCCATATTATAACTGTCTTTACTGTTAAGCTTCCCCTCCTGCCCTATTGACCACATGGAATGACTGATCCGGACCCCTGACAACAGTAAATGTCCACTGCAAGTATTGATCCACATCCTGTTCTTTCAACTTCCCTGTCTTCCTAACAGGCACTGTACCTTGTAAATAGTTCTTTGTTATAGTTGATTACTGGTGGATACGTTTTCTTTGGAAACTGCATTAATAACTAAATAAAGAAATATTTATAAAAAGAACACATAAGATTAGCATATGATAAGTATATACTGCTTAATAATTTAATATGAACATTTAAATTGTTTCATGATTGTGTTAAAAATGATACACACTGATAAAATAGAGAAATAGTTTTGTGCTGGTGGGTACATTTTCATGATGCATCGTTATGCATTTCAGTATTGTATGTGGCAACATCCACACATCACTACCCAAAACATCATTACCAACGATGCAACTAACTCAACAGGTGTGGAGGCCTGGGATCACGTTTTTACATGTACCTTTCACTTTCAATTTTATGTGCTAGAGAGGTAGTTGCATTGAATTGAACAGATTGTATGTTAGAGGTCTATTGTGAGATGTTAAACTTTTATCAATATTGTTTGTATCTCTAACTGTGTTGTATTGTCTCTTAGTAGCAATTGTGTATTTGCTGTATTGTTTGAATTGTGTATTTGTCTTACCCTGTCCTTCTGTTGTCTTTGTCCTAGTGTAGCTAGAGGGTTTTGTAATTGTTAATAGGTTTGAATTAGAGATAGGCTAAGTAGTTTACTAGTATAATTAAATTAGAGATGTCTGGAAAAGGCCGTACAAAGAATTTTGCCGAAAAGGATGTTGGACCCTGGTTGGCTCATGGTACATTACCTACCCAGGATGATGGTTCCTAGTGTGAAAGTGGGTCTAGGATTCACATATGGGGAAAGAATGCTGCAGTGTAAGAGGATTCATTGAAATCCGCTGACCTATCCTCAACATATTGGATGGTGATTAGGTGCAACATTGTTGGGCAGATATGCTATCTCGGGAGGAAGGCCTGCTGAACCATTTGGGACTTAAAGCAGCTGGCCAAATTGGTAAGTGTTACATTCTGTATAATTATAACAATTATTATGATTGTTTATTATATGTGAATAAACATCCTCTTCTTTTTAACCAAAGCCTGCTTTTTGTAGCATAAACTCATTACAGTTGATGTTTGTTATAGATATTACTTTGTGTTGTAATTTGAGCATATCAAAGCTGCTATCGTACTTTGATAATAATTACATTGCTCATTTTGTTAAATACGTTTATGGGTAATTAAACAGTAATATCATGACAAGCATTCTATAATTAAATTGTTTTTTTACATTTTTGTGTCATAGTAGGACCAACTCCTTTTTTAATAATGAAATAGCCTCCTTCAATAATCCTGCTTCTACTGGTAGGTTACAATATATTCATATTTAGTTCACTCATGACTAACATTTAGCCTAAAAATTAATTGTGTGGTCGTAGTCTTACAATCACTCCATTTAAATTTCTCAGTTTTTTACCTGCCCCCTCCTTTCCACTTCTAGGGCTAAAATGCCAATGTAAATTGACTCATACATATGAAGTCTGTGAGTAAAACTCAATATATAAAACACATACTTTGGATGGCATATCATTTATTATTCTGCTTTATCAGTGCACTGAAATATGACATGAATATCAACATATCTTTATCTTCCTTAAGTCCTTTATGTTGGGCATGTGTGGTACACAGAGACACAATACTTCATATACCTTTATTTACACAATTTTCTATATGCCACGTTGTTGTAGTTTGGTCACTTGTGCTTATTTTTGGGATCATGTATTACCCAAGTGAGGGCCTAACTCTGTGTTTTGTAATAACAAGACCAAAATGCATAACACAATTTAATATGCTAACTGACCGAACCTAGGGCCAGATGTAGGTAGGTGGCAAATTGCGAGTTGCAATTTGCGAGTCCTTCCAACTCGCAAATTGCAACTCGCAATTTGCTATGCAGAACGGTGTCTCAGACACCGTCTGCGAGCCGCTATGGGGTCGCAAAGACCCACCTCATTAATATTAATGAGGTGGGTCGCAATTTGCGACCCCATAACGATTCAGGGCACTCACGGGGATGGAGGCCTGCTGTAGTCAGCAGACCTCCATGTCCGTGACTGCTTTTAAATAAAGCAGTTTTTTTTTTCAAAGTGCAACCCGTTTTCCTTAAAGGAAAACGAGCTGCACTTTGAAAAATAAACCGAAACCTTTAGTTTCAGTATTTTTCAGGGCAGGTAGTGGTCCATTGGACCACTGCCTGCTCTGAAAAAAAAATTTTTATGCCAGACACAAAGGGGAAGGGATCCCATGGGGACCCCTTCCCGTTTGCGACTGGGTTACCATCCAATTCAAGTGGATGGTAACTGCGATTCCATTTGCGACCACTTTCGCGTTCGCAAATGGAATTGCATCGCATTGCGAGTCGCAAATAGGAAGGGGACACCCCTTCTTATTTGCGAGTCGCAAATGCATTTTGCGAGTCGGTTCCGACTCGCAAAATGCATTTCTACTTAGAAAAGTGGCTTTAACGACTCGCAAACGGCGTTTTTCGCCGTTTGCGAGTCGCTAAACCTTTGCTACATCTGGCCCGTAGCCTCCAATTACTATGCTACAAAACGTTATGAATGCATGAACAATTTCTACTTGAAATGGAAATTGGTGAAGCACACTTAAAAAGACAAGTAGGGGAATAAATTCTATTCTTTTCCTCAGAGCAGAACAACAAGCTAAGTTTCTGCACTGTGTTATCTAAGAAAAGAGGAAGCAGAAGGCCCCATATCAAATACAATGGTGCATTTCAGCTGTCCTCTCCTTTTGCTGGTGCACTATGCTCTGCCTAGTGCCTATGCAGACACTCTTGCAACATAGTTCAAGGGTATCAGTGTTACAGACATGATTTGTGCTTGTGCAGGAAGGCAAAACTTCCTGCATAGAAACACGTTTTAGAGGCATACAGCTCTTTTGATGTGTGCTGCACACATGGAAAGGGTACGTACCAAAGAGAAATAAAGATATTTCTCCTCTATCTGCTTCAGTCGGTTAAGTGACACATTTTTGTGTCAACCCAGATTTACAAATCTTTGTAAATCTGGTTTTGCATCAGAATCCTTGTATGATGCATGGGACAGCCCAGGCTCCACCCATGTAACGTCTACACAATGCAAAGTAACACAAGGCGGAAATATTCATGCCAGAGCTTTACTTTGTATTTACTGCAATCATTCAGTCAATCAATAGGTGTTTATTAAGCACAACTACTCACCCACAAAGGGTCTCAAGGTGCTGCTGGGGGGCTGGTAGCATCCATCAGTGAGGTGGTTCTTCGAAAAGCCATGTCTTCAGCTCCTTCGTGAAGTTGAGGAGGGGGTAGTTCATCTGAGGTGGAGTGGAAGGGCGTTCCATGCTGTGGCTGTGAGGTGGGAGAAAGAGTGTCCCCCTGTTCTAGTTTTCTTGATGAGGGGTACTTCTGCGAGAGAGAGCTGGGCTGAGCGTAGGGTCCTGTGGGGTACGTGGAAGTTGGGTCACCTGTTCAGGTAGGACGGTCTGGAGTTGTGGAGGGCTTTGTGTGCGTAGGTGAGGATCTCGAAGGTGGTTCTTTTCTCTTTGGGAAGCCAGTGAAGTGTGCGCAGGAGTTGGGAGATTTGGCGGTGTCGAGACAGGTCAAGGATTAGTCTGGCTGTGGCGTTCTGAATGTTCTGTAGTTTAATGGAGATTTTATTGTTGATCCCGGTGTAGAGCGCGTTGCCGTATTCCAGTCTGCTGGTAATGAGGGCATGTGTGACGGTTTTTCCGTGTTTGAGGGGGATCCATTTGAAGGTCTTTCATAGGAGGAGGGTGCGGAACCAGGAGGATGTGACTTAGTTGATTTGGCGGTCCATGTTGAGTTTGGAGTCCAGGATGATCCAGAGGTTACTGGCTTGGTTTGTGGGGGTGGGCAGGCTTCCGAGGGTGGGTGGCCACCAGGAGTCGTTCCACGCGTTGAGTTGAGGGCCCATGATGAGTACTTCTGTTTTTCACGTTGAGTTGAAGGCAGCTGTTTTTCATCAAGTTGGCGACTGCTCCCATCCCTTGGCGGAAATTGTGTCTGGCTGTATTGGGTTTGTTGGACTGAGAGAGGATGATCTGGGTGTCATTGACGTAGGAGATGATGTTGATTCTGTGGCTTCTGACAATGTCGGCCAGCGAGGTCATGTAGACATTAAACAGCGTGGGGCTGAGGGAGGACCCCTGGGGAACTCCGCAGGTGGTATGTGTTGGGTCTGAGAGAAAGAGTCTCACTCATTGAGTTCTGTTAATGAACATTGCACAAACAATGCAAGGGTGAAATTAGGCCCTGGATAATATCCAAACACAAATTTAGCTTGTTTTTGATTGTTATTTGAGTGTCAATGTTAATTCTTAAAGTTATATACTTGACAGTGTATCGTTTGGAGTTATGATAATTGTTTTAGTGTAAGCATATTAGATATATGAGGCATAGCTAGTTTAGTCTTTAGAGTTAAGTAGATATAGCATTTGTAAGCATAATATAGGAGTGTAGTGATTAATGTAGTACCATATGTTATAGGGTAAAATTGCGCTAATTTAGAATAGGTAAGATACGTATTTTAGTATGTGTATAGGACTATTAAGTATTTAAATTAGATTTGGAGGTGGGGTTATTGTTGTGGAATAATAGAGAATAGCATTTGTTAGTAGAAGTGTTTAGGTAGTATACTAAGACAAGATAAATTAGTTTAGTAAGTAAATGAGTATAGGAGTTATTATTGGAGTAGTGATATTAGACATTTGTTATACATTTAATAAAAAACCTTTTGCAAAAATATTGTTATTAATGTAATAAGCTATTGTGAAATAGAAAAACATTGATGATACAACTATGCAGGGTAGTGAGGAATGGGCCATGAAATGGTGAATGTAGAACATATGTGTCTACACGTTTATGGATACGTTAGTGGCTGTATGTAGCCAACAATGTGTATGTGCGTTTGTGTTAATGTCACTGCAGACAAACAACAAATGTGCTAGTGCAATAAATAAACAGCGCTTGTAGTGCAGATGGCGTGGATATTCATATTCCAAGAAAATCCTCCAATAGGGATGCAAGGTATAACAAAATTTACTCTGAACACTTTGTGTAATAACATACACAGGATTCTGATGCAACTACTATAAGAGACACTATGATTTGTAATCATAATAACACATGCTGACCCCTTAATTGCAATAAATATATTTTTTAATATAAATATTAGTTAGTTCACTGAAAAAAATAGTTAAATTTTCATTTCTTCTTCTTCAACTTTCAGTATAAACATGCATATGGTCTGACAAAGCCATTTCTTCTTCACATTCCCATAGGCAATTATTCTGCATACATCCAGTCATATACTTTAAAAATGATATAATTTGATGAAATGTTCCTTGCCCATGAAATTATGCCTATTCTGATTCTCATGTGGTAGACAGAATTAATCATTTGAAAATACATATGCCACACAGTAAGACATATGGATATAATTCTAGGAATTATTTTTCAAATATTGTACCTACAAAGCAGGAGTGACTTTCTGAAAATGCTGATTAATCAGGCAGTGCTGGAAGATGTAGGAGTCATATGCACTACCTGGAATTTTGGTAACAATATCTATAAATTGCTAGTTTACAGTCCACTATTGTTTGCACATTAATGGAATATGTATGTTTTAAATTGCCGTATATGTGTGCTGTATCTGCTGGTGGGTTCAATTGCACAATCATTCAATTAGTTTTTGTAAAGCGTGGCTTCTCATCCGTGAGGGTCTCAAGGTGCTGGGGGGCCTCATTCGAAGAGCCTCATCTAAAGAGCCATGTCCTGTGGTTCTTTCTGAAGATGGTGAGTGATGAGCTTTGTCTGAGGTGCAGGGGGAGGTTGTTCCAAATCTTTGCTGTGATGTAGGTGAAGGATTGTCCTCTGGCAGTGGTTTTCCGAATGTGAGGGATGGTGGCTAGGGCCATCTGGGTGGAGCGGAGGGATCTGGTGGGGGTGTTGAAGGAGACGCAGTGGTTCAGATAGGCTGGTCCTGCCTTCCGTATGGCCTTGTACGTGTGGGTGAGTATCTTGAAGGCAATTAGTTTCTTGACCGGGAGCCAGTAGAGGGTCCTCAGGTGTTGGGAGATATGTTTTCGGCGTGGAAGGTCCAAAGTGAATCTGGCGGCGGTGTTTTGGATGAGTTGTAGTTTCTTGATATTTCTCATCGAGATGCCGGGATATAGGGGGCGTTGCCGTAGTTGAGCTTGCTGGTGAGTAAGGCGCGGTGAATGTCCTGCGGCAGTCTCCTGGGATGCATCTGAAGATTTTCCGAATTTTGCGGAGTGTGTGTCAGCAGGAGGGGGCGACTGGGTTTACCTGATGGGTCATGGATAAGGAGGAGTTGAGGATGATGCCTAGGTTGCGGTTCGGTGCAGGAGGGGCACTGAGGGATGTGGGCCACCAGGAGTTGGACCATGCTGACGTAACCTTTCCAGAGATGATGAGATCCGTCTTGTTGGAGTTGAGCTCAAGGCAGCTTTCTCTCATCCACGTTGCAACGGCTTCCATTCCTGAGTGGAAGTTACATTTGGCCGTGTCCGGGTCTTCAGTGAGGGAAATGATGAGTTGAGTGTCATCGACATATGACACAATGTTCATTCCATGGCTTCTGACAATGGCTGAGAGAGGGGCCATGTATACATGGACCAGTATGAATCCTAGAAAACGTAGAATCCTTTAAATATCTGCAGATTAAAATAAATAGCAATCTCAACTAGACCATAAAAGAAAAAGCCAAGCAAGAGGACTCAATTTCCCATCACTCATCAGCATAGGAAGTTGCATCAATGAATCTTCCACCATATACCTTGAAAGGAAGTGACATCACTGAATTTCCTTTCATCAATCTAGACAGGAAGCAACATTACTGGTTTTCCTGCTGAAACCATCTTTAAAAGATGAGGCCTAGCAAGAGGGCTTGATTTCCCATCACGCATCATTACAAGAAGTCCCATTATCCACCTGCACAGGAAGTGACAACACTGAATTTCTCATCATTCATCTGGACAGGAAGTGATGTTACTGGTATTCCAGCCAAAACCATCTTTAAAAGAAGAAACTAAGCAAGAGAACATAATTTCCCAGAAAAGAAGTCCCCAGAAATGAAAGGCAGGTGCAGGGAGTCAGTGGGGCTGGATCCCTATTGAGTTGGGAACCTTCTAGGCCTGGAGGCCTAAAGGAAGTGCTTTTGGTGGCAAAGGCTCACCACCAGAAGTGAAATGACACCATGATTGTCCAAAACAACCCACGAGGGCCTGAGATATCAGGAGGAGTAGGTGTGCAACCTTTGACCTTTTTAGAAGTGAGCAGCGAAGCGCATGGGGCTCTGCTGCTGCACCAGTCTGTGCCTTTGGGGTGGGCCAGGGCCTAGAGGCTGCCCCTGACAAGAAGAGGAGTGTGGGGGACTGCTCGCACACTCCCCCCGTTGCCAAGGAGGAGACGCTGACCCCATCCTGGGGCCCTGTGGAAACTGGCCGTCTCATAAGAAATGGAGGGTGCCATCACGCACCCCCGCTGCTATGGTGAAGGGGTACCAGACCCCATCCCGGGGCCCTGTGAGTCAAAAACAAAGTCAGGGAGCACTGTTGCATTCCCCATGAATGTGGAAGAGAGGCCCCAGATGCCATCCCAGGACCCCGCAAAGAAGAGAAGTCTGGGGTGCTGTCACACCCCCAGCAGCGAAGATGGCCACTGACTGTGGGTGGGGAAAGCAGCCAAAGATGAAGATGAGGAGTGCCTTCACATTCCCCATGAAAGTGAAGGTGGGGCACCGTTGTGCCCCCCCATGAAGATGGCCAAGAAGGGCCTCATACCCCATCCAGAAGCCCCACACCGAGGTAAATCTGGGTTTGCCATCGTTCTCCCAATGAAGGCCTGGCAAAGGAGGGTGTCCAGGACATATCACAAGGCCTCCAGAGCAGTAGGAAGGATGGGGGGAGTGCTGCCACACTCCCCTATGTGGCCCGCCCCCTCCCACTTCCAGTGCCCGTGTTTGGTGAGAGTGAGGAGGATAGGACTGCTGCATATATCTGCCCACAGGAGCTGGCAAACTGAAGAGAGCCTGCTAGCTCCTGTGGCGACTTGTGAGTTCTGGGTGCCTGGCTAGCCAGCAAGGGCAGTCGAGGGTTAGATCCCTATGCTCCACCAAGGCAGCACCATGTGGGGGTGTCCGGGTGGGACCAGACACCTCCAAAGATAAGGGCAGCCAGGGGTTCACTCCCCAAGCTGCCTGCCAATAAGAGCGGACACCCCAGAACAATGAAGCACACAGAGAGAGGCAGCATGAGATCCCAGGCACAGCGGGAGGGATGCTAATTAAATATGCACGATCCGAGGGAGAACCCTTTATTGCCTTGCAAGGCACAATGTATGGCACATGCTCAGCTTGTGGTGGCCCCAGGAAGATGGGGTCACCACCAACATGCCACCAATGGATGGTGGGACTACAGGAAGAGTACAGCCTCCCCACAGGCAGTTGTGCAATGTCCACACCCTAGGTTGGATGGGACATGGAAATGATAACACCTCAAGGGTTCTCACACATTTTAACCAAGTGCCAGCTGGAACTTTTATTTCAGAATGGGGGAACTACACCCTCTAGGAGTGAATGGCTGTAATTGCAGGTGTTTTTACAGCAATGGCGTGTGAAGAGTTATATGATGAGGTACCTTCTAGGGTTGAAAGATGGTATTACACATGGATATCAAGAGTAATCTGAGAGTAATCATAACAACACAAACCATTCCAACATACCTATACATGCCTCTTCTTCATGATTATTTGATTAATGAGACAGTGAATGAAGAAGATGTACTTTATTGCCAGAACTAGGGGCCAGATGTAGCAAAAATAAAAATTGCGACTCGCATTTTGCGAGTTTATGCGACTCGCAAAATGCGAGTCTCAAATTGGAATGCCAGAAAAAAAAGCGATCCGATTTTGCGACTCGCAGCCGGACTCGCAACGCTGTGTGCGAGTCCGCAGTTTGCGAGGTCGCTGTTTGCGAGTGTGCAAAAACGAACTCGCAATTAGCGAGTGGGTGTCGCAAATTGCGAATACCTTCAAAATTGCTTGCAGATGCAGCAGAACACTCCAGAAAGCATACCAGAACACCCTGGAAACACTTCCTGGCACATGATGATGACATCACAGCCAGGAAGTTAACAAATACACCTGGGAGGAGGGCTCAACAGTGAGCAGTGTCTCTGCCACTCACAGTAGGGTGCTGAGGAGTGGTAGGCACAGCACCATGGACGCAGCAGGGACCAGCCAGGCTGGCAGGAGGGGCAGGAGATCATAGATAACAGCCAGGACAGATTCATGTGGCACATGGCGTTAATGTGCCACATGACTGGTTGGCATTTTCCTGCCCATGGACAATTTCAACTTGTATATAGTTTCTTCATGACATTAATAAAACAGTTATTTTTGTTCCACTTAACAAATGGTTAATAGGTGAGTATGGTGGGAGTTGACACGTACCGTCCAGAATATTGCGTTGCAATGTGGTCCCGTCTCAGTCTGCCTTGATTAGCTAGACTCCTATCCCCATGATGGCGATGTGGTTGTTCTTGCTCTTCATCATCAGGATCTGGGTCTGCAGGGTGAGAGGTAGCCCACGTCGGGTGGCTATGTTGTGGAGGATGGCGCATGCGACCACAATTTTGAAAGCGGTAATGGGGGTGTATTGGAGGGCGCCTCCGCTGCGGTGGAGGCATCGGAATCTTGCCTTCAGGAGTCCGAAGGTGCGCTCTATGAGGTTCCTGGTCCTCTTATGCGCACTGTTGTATTGCCTCTCTGAATCATTGCTGGGTGTTAAAAATGGAGTCATGATCCATGGCCTTAGAGCATATGCACTGTCACCTGTTGGGCACAAAAGTACACTGTTAGTAAGTCCAGATTGTCGTGCACAGTGACCTGTGTGTATGTCTGCAAGGTGTATGCAGCTCTACCTAGGAGGTATCCGTCTCCAAACTCCCCACGTTCCAGGCGTTGATGTATCCCACTATGTCTAAAAATGTATGAGTCATGGGTACTGCCTGGAAACTTAGCTACGATGTCCGTGATGACGTAATGGGCATCACAAACAACCTGTATGTTGAGTGAGTGGGTACACTTTCTGTTGCCGAAAATATGTTCCAGATTAGCGGGGGGCATATTTGAATGTGTGTCCCATCTACACATCCAATGACATGGGGGAAGTGGGCAATGCGGTAAAAGTCCAGCTTCGTGCTGTTAATTTCTGCCTCATTCCTTGGTAAGTATATGAACTGAGACCTGTGCGCTACTAAGGCATCTAGGAATGCCCTGAGGAACCTTGACACTGCACTTTGGGATACCCCACCTGCCATGGCAATGACCCCCTGATAGCTCCCTGAGGCCAAGAGGTGCAGTGCGCATAGTACTTGCACATGCGTAGGGATGGCGCAGCCACGCAGAGTCTTGTGTTCTAGCTGTGGTTTTAGTAAATCTATTAATTCTAGAATGGCAGCGCTGCTAAGGCGGTATTTATCATAGATCTCCTCTTCAGTTTGCTGGAAAAGGGTCTGCCTTGTTCTATATATCTTCTCCTGTCTGTGGCCCCTCCTCCTCCTCTGCTAGGCTGCGTAGACTCTCCTCATCACTGCTATCAGGTATATGTCCGCCATCTTGAGTGACCCAGATGCCTTCTGGGTCTCCTTTTATACTTTGGTAATGGTTACCACCTGCTCTGAGTTAGTGGTAAATGCGACTTGCAAACTGGGCTTTTTGCGACTAGTCACAATTTGCGAGTTGCAATTGCATAAGGTTTGCGACTCGCAAATTGCGACTTGCAATTTGCGGGTCGCAAAATGGGGTCGCAACGGATGCGACTCGCAAACGGGTCCCATTGCTTTTTGCGAGTCGGAAATGGGCTTTTTGCATCCCATTTCCGATTTTGCACTGTCGCAAATTGCGAATCGGCCCGTTTGCGAGTCGCAAACGTTTGCTACATCTGGCCCTTGGTGCTTTCAATCCAAAGTAAAGTCAAAGTTTGCTTTGGGATAGAAGTAAATATTTTGCATTGTCATCCACAAGTAATTCCATCAACTTGTGTATATTTGTAAATTGTTGCACGGTATGGAGTGGTGTGTGTAATAAATGTACTTTGGCATTATCTACAAAAAAAAAGCATAGACTGGACAATCATTTATTGAGTGTTATTCTTGTGTGCTTGTGAATGTTGATAACTAGCCCACACCACCTCCCTTAAGTAAGCCTTGAACTGCTCTGCAACGCTCCCCTATGAGAGTTCAGCACTCCAATGTGCTGTTTGGTTCCCAGTGGTGGTCGAGTGCACACCCATTACTTGTGCAGGCCACACAATTAATGACCCACCCTCCAACAACAAGCAAGAGGACTTGATTTCTCATCACCAATCAACACAAGAATTTACATCACTGGACCTCCCATCATCCACCTGCACAGGAAGTGACATCACTGAAGTTCCCATCATCCATCTGGACAGTAGCTAACATTACTGGTTTTCTCACCAAATTGGTCTTTATAGGAAGAGGCCAAACAAGAGGTATTTACTTCCCATCACCGATCTGCACAGGAATTGATCTCACTAGATCTCTCATCCATCACTCAATTTCTTATCATCCATCCGGACAGGAAGTGACATTTCTGGTTTTCCTGCTGAAACCATCTTTAAAAAGAAGCCAAGCAAGAGGACTTAATATCCCATAACCATTCAGCACAAGAAGTGACATGACTGAATCTCCCGTCATCTACAAACACCATAAGGGATATCACTGAACTTTCCATCATCCATCTGGGCAGGAATTGACATTACTAGTTTTCTTGTCTTTAAAAAGAAGTCAATCAAGAGGTGTAGGAGGCTGGCCTGGCTTATAGTGGGTACCTAGTGGTACGTACACCTTGTGGCAGGTCCAGTTATCCCTTATTAGTAGATTATAGGTGTTCCAGCAGCTTAGGCTGATAGAGGTAGCTATAGCAGAGCAGCTTAGGCTGAACTAGGAAACATGCAAAGCTCCTACTATACCACTTATATCACTTAGCACTATCTCACAAGACAACACAATACTCAGAGTTACTAAAAATAAAGTTACTTTATTTTAGTGACAATATGCCAAAGTATCTCAGAGGATATACTCCCTTAGGAGGTAAGTAATATACACAAAATATACACACAGAACCAATATTAGGTAAGTAACAGTTAGAAAAGTAGTGCAAACAGTGTAGAACACAATAGAATGCAATAGGAGACAATAGGACTAGGGGCAACACAAACCATATACTCCAAAAGTAGAATGCGAACCACAAATGGACCCCATGCCTAGTGTAGTGTGTAGAGGGTCGCTGGGAGTGTAAGAAAACACTAAGGGTGTCCAAGATACCCCACCCCAAGACCCTGAAAAGTAGGAGTAAAGTGACCCTACTACCCAGAAAGACAGTAAAGTCGAGATAGGGGACTCTGCAAGGACAACAACTGACTGCAAAGCACTGAAGACGGATTCCTGGACCTGAGGACCTGTAAAGGAAGGGGACCAAGTCCAAGAGTCACGCAAGTGTCCAAGGGGGGCAGGAGCCGACTAAACCCTGGATGAAGGTGCAAAAGGGCTGCGTCAGTGTGGAAGAAGCCAAAGATTCTGCAACAACGGAAGGAGCCAGGAACTTCTCCTTTGGTCAAACGATGTCCCACAGCGTGCTGGAGGATGCAGAGTTGTTTCCACACAGAAAGACAACAAACAAGCCTTGCTAGCTGCAAGGGTCCTGGTTGAGTATTTTGGCTGCTGCCAGGGTCCAGGAAGGACCAGGAGGACGGCCCTTGGAGGACGAGACAGAGGGGGCGCTCAGCAACACAGAGAGCCCATGCAGAAGCAGACAGCATGCGAAGAAGTACCTGAGCAGGCACTTAGATGATCTGAGGACGAAGGTCGACTCGGAGCAACAAAAGAGGGTCCCAGGACATCGGAGTCCAACTCAGCGAGTTAGGCAATGCAGGACGGAGTGCTGGGGACCTGGGCTAGGCTATGCACAAGGGAAGTCTTGCAAAAGTGCCCAGAAACCCTAGCAGCTGCAGTTAACGCAGCACACAGGATTACTGTCTGACGTGGGGAAGCAAGGACTTACCTCCACCAAATTTGGACAGAAGGGCCACTAGACTGTCGAAGACACTTGGAGCCAGCTCCTGTGTTCCAGGGACCACGCTCATCAAGGTGAGAGAGGACCCAGAGGACCGGTGATGCAGAAGTTTGGTGCCTGCATTAACAGGGTGAAGATTCCGTCGACCCACTGGAGATTTCTTCTTGGCTTCCAGTGCAGTATGAAGGCAGACAGCCCTCAGAGCATGCACCACCAGCAAACAGTCGAGAAAGCCGGCAGGATGAGGCGCTACAATGTTGCTGGTAGTCTTCTTGCTACTTTGTTGCAGTTATGCAGGCGTCCTGGAGCAGTCAGCGGTCTTCCCTTGGCAGAAGTCAAAGAGGGAGGTGCAGACGAACTCTGGTGAGCTCTTGCATTCGTTATCTGGTGAGATACCCACAGGAGAGACCCTAAATAGCCCACAGACGAGGATTGGCTACAAAGAAAGGTAAGCACCTATCAGGAGGGGTCTCTGATATCACCTGCTGGAACTGGCCACTCAGAGCTGTACATTCTGCCCTCACACCTCTGCATCCCAGATGGCAGAGGCCTGGGACACACTGGAGGAGCTCTAGGCACCTCCCCTGGGAAGTGCTGGTCAGGGGAGTGGTCACTCCCCTTTCCTTTCTCCAGTTTCGCGCTAGAGCTGGGGGGATCCCTGAACCAGTGTAGACTGGCTTATACAAGGAGGGCACCATCTGTGCCTTTCAAAGCATTTCCAGAGTCCCGGAAAGGCTACTCTTCCCAGGCCCTTTACACCTATTTCCAAAGGGAGAGGGTGTAACACCGGCGGTGTTTTGGATGAGTTGTAGTTTCTTGATATTTCTCATCGAGATGCCGGGATATAGGGGGCGTTGCCGTAGTTGAGCTTGCTGGTGAGTAAGGCGCGGGTGAATGTCCTGCGGCAGTCTCCTGGGATGCATCTGAAGATTTTCCGAATTTTGCGGAGTGTGTGTCAGCAGGAGGGGGCGACTGGGTTTACCTGATGGATCATGGATAAGGAGGAGTTGAGGATGATGCCTAGGTTGCGGTTCGGTGCAGGAGGGGCACTGAGGGATGTGGGCCACCAGGAGTTGGACCATGCTGACGTAACCTTTCCAGAGATGATGAGATCCGTCTTGTTGGAGTTGAGCTCAAGGCAGCTTTCTCTCATCCAGGTTGCAACGGCTTCCATTCCTGAGTGGAAGTTACATTTGGCCGTGTCCGGGTCTTCAGTGAGGGAAATGATGAGTTGAGTGTCATCGACATATGACACAATGTTCATTCCATGGCTTCTGACAATGGCTGAGAGAGGGGCCATGTATACATGGACCAGTATGAATCCTAGAAAACGTAGAATCCTTTAAATATCTGCAGATTAAAATAAATAGAAATCTCAACTAGACCATAAAAGAAAAAGCCAAGCAAGAGGACTCAATTTCCCATCACTCATCAGCACAGGAAGTTGCATCAATGAATCTTCCACCATATACCTTGAAAGGAAATGACATCACTGAATTTCCTTTCATCAATCTAGACAGGAAGCAACATTACTGGTTTTCCTGCTGAAACCATCTTTAAAAGATGAGGCCTAGCAAGAGGGCTTGATTTCCCATCACGCATCATTACAGGAAGTCCCATTATCCACCTGCACAGGAAGTGACAACACTGAATTTCTCATCATTCATCTGGACAGGAAGTGATGTTACTGGTATTCCAGCCAAAACCATCTTTAAAAGAAGAAACTAAGCAAGAGAACATAATTTCCCAGAAAAGAAGTCCCCAGAAATGAAAGGCAGGTGCAGGGAGTCAGTGGGGCTGGATCCCTATTGAGTTGGGAACCTTCTAGGCCTGGAGGCCTAAAGGAAGTGCTTTTGGTGGCAAAGGCTCACCACCAGAAGTGAAATGACACCATGATTGTCCAAAACAACCCACGAGGGCCTGAGATATCAGGAGGAGTAGGTGTGCAACCTTTGACCTTTTTAGAATTGAGCAGCGAAGCGCATGGGGCTCTGCTGCTGCACCAGTCTGTGCCTTTGGGGTGGGCCAGGGCCTAGAGGCTGCCCCTGACAAGAAGAGGAGTGTGGGGGACTGCTCGCACACTCCCCCCGTTGCCAAGGAGGAGACGCTGACCCCATCCTGGGGCCCTGTGGAAACTGGCCGTCTCATAAGAAATGGAGGGTGCCATCACGCACCCCCGCTGCTATGGTGAAGGGGTACCAGACCCCATCCCGGGGCCCTGTGTGTCAAAAACAAAGTCAGGGAGCACTGTTGCATTCCCCATGAATGTGGAAGAGAGGCCCCAGATGCCATCCCAGGACCCCGCAAAGAAGAGAAGTCTGGGGTGCTGTCACGCCCCCAGCAGCGAAGATGGCCACTGACTGTGGGTGGGGAAAGCAGCCAAAGATGAAGATGAGGAGTGCCTTCACATTCCCCATGAAAGTGAAGGTGGGGCACCGTTGTGCCCCCCCATGAAGATGGCCAAGAAGGGCCTCATACCCCATCCAGAAGCCCCACACCAAGGTAAATCTGGGTTTGCCATCGTTCTCCCAATGAAGGCCTGGCAAAGGAGGGTGTCCAGGACATATCACAAGGCCTCCCGTGCAGTAGGAAAGATGGGGGGAGTGCTGCCACACTCCCCTATGTGGCCCGCCCCCTCCCACTTCCAGTGCCCGTGTTTGGTGAGAGTGAGGAGGATAGGACTGCTGCATATATCTGCCCACAGGAGCTGGCAAACTGAAGAGAGCCTGCTAGCTCCTGTGGCGACTTGTGAGTTCTGGGTGCCTGGCTAGCCAGCAAGGGCAGTCGAGGGTTAGATCCCTATGCTCCAACAAGGCAGCCCCATGTGGGGGTGTCCGGGTGGGACCAGACACCTCCAAAGATAAGGGCAGCCAGGGGTTCACTCCCCAAGCTGCCTGCCAATAAGAGCGGACACCCCAGAACAATGAAGCACACAGAGAGAGGCAGCATGAGATCCCAGGCACAGCGGGAGGGATGCTAATTAAATATGCACGATCCGAGGGAGAACCCTTTATTGCCTTGCAAGGCACAATGTATGGCACATGCTCAGCTTGTGGTGGCCCCAGGAAGATGGGGTCACCACCAACATGCCACCAATGGATGGTGGGACTACAGGAAGAGTACAGCCTCCCCACAGGCAGTTGTGCAATGTCCACACCCTAGGTTGGATGGGACATGGAAATGATAACACCTCAAGGGTTCTCACACATTTTAACCAAGTGCCAGCTGGAACTTTTATTTCAGAATGGGGGAACTACACCCTCTAGGAGTGAATGGCTGTAATTGCAGGTGTTTTTACAGCAATGGCGTGTGAAGAGTTATATGATGAGGTACCTTCTAGGGTTGAAAGATGGTATTACACATGGATATCAAGAGTAATCTGAGAGTAATCATAACAACACAAACCATTCCAACATACCTATACATGCCTCTTCTTCATGATTATTTGATTAATGAGACAGTGAATGAAGAAGATGTACTTTATTGCCAGAACTAGGGGCCAGATGTAGCAAAAATAAAAATTGCGACTCGCATTTTGCGAGTTTATGCGACTCGCAAAATGCGAGTCGCAAATTGGAATGCCAGAAAAAAAAGCGATCCGATTTTGCGACTCGCAGCCGGACTCGCAACGCTGTGTGCGAGTCCGCAGTTTGCGAGGTCGCTGTTTGCGAGTGTGCAAAAACAAACTCGCAATTAGCGAGTGGGTGTCGCAAATTGCGAATACCTTCAAAATTGCTTGCAGATGCAGCAGAACACTCCAGAAAGCATACCAGAACACCCTGGAAACACTTCCTGGCACATGATGATGACATCACAGCCAGGAAGTTAACAAATACACCTGGGAGGAGGGCTCAACAGTGAGCAGTGTCTCTGCCACTCACAGTAGGGTGCTGAGGAGTGGTAGGCACAGCACCATGGACGCAGCAGGGACCAGCCAGGCTGGCAGGAGGGGCAGGAGATCATAGATAACAGCCAGGACAGATTCATGTGGCACATGGCGTTAATGTGCCACATGACTGGTTGGCATTTTCCTGCCCATGGACAATTTCAACTTGTATATAGTTTCTTCATGACATTATTAAAACAGTTATTTTTGTTCCACTTAACAAATGGTTAATAGGTGAGTATGGTGGGAGTTGACACGTACCGTCCAGAATATTGCGTTGCAATGTGGTCCCGTCTCAGTCTGCCTTGATTAGCTAGACTCCCCATGATGGCGATGTGGTTGTTCTTGCTCTTCATCATCAGGATCTGGGTCTGCAGGGTGAGAGGTAGCCCACGTCGGGTGGCTATGTTGTGGAGGATGGCGCATGCGACCACAATTTTGAAAGCGGTAATGGGGGTGTATTGGAGGGCGCCTCCGCTGCGGTGGAGGCATCGGAATCTTGCCTTCAGGAGTCCGAAGGTGCGCTCTATGAGGTTCCTGGTCCTCTTATGCGCACTGTTGTATTGCCTCTCTGAATCATTGCTGGGTGTTAAAAATGGAGTCATGATCCATGGCCTTAGAGCATATGCACTGTCACCTGTTGGGCACAAAAGTACACTGTTAGTAAGTCCAGATTGTCGTGCACAGTGACCTGTGTGTATGTCTGCAAGGTGTATGCAGCTCTACCTAGGAGGTATCCGTCTCCAAACTCCCCACGTTCCAGGCGTTGATGTATCCCACTATGTCTAAAAATGTATGAGTCATGGGTACTGCCTGGAAACTTAGCTACGATGTCCGTGATGACGTAATGGGCATCACAAACAACCTGTATGTTGAGTGAGTGGGTACACTTTCTGTTGCCGAAAATATGTTCCAGATTAGCGGGGGGCATATTTGAATGTGTGTCCCATCTACACATCCAATGACATGGGGGAAGTGGGCAATGCGGTAAAAGTCCAGCTTCGTGCTGTTAATTTCTGCCTCATTCCTTGGTAAGTATATGAACTGAGACCTGTGCGCTACTAAGGCATCTAGGAATGCCCTGAGGAACCTTGACACTGCACTTTGGGATACCCCACCTGCCATGGCAATGACCCCCTGATAGCTCCCTGAGGCCAAGAGGTGCAGTGCGCATAGTACTTGCACATGCGTAGGGATGGCGCAGCCACGCAGAGTCTTGTGTTCTAGCTGTGGTTTTAGTAAATCTATTAATTCTAGAATGGCAGCGCTGCTAAGGCGGTATTTATCATAGATCTCCTCTTCAGTTTGCTGGAAAAGGGTCTGCCTTGTTCTATATATCTTCTCCTGTCTGTGGCCCCTCCTCCTCCTCTGCTGGGCTGCGTAGACTCTCCTCATCACTGCTATCAGGTATATGTCCGCCATCTTGAGTGACCCAGATGCCTTCTGGGTCTCCTTTTATACTTTGGTAATGGTTACCACCTGCTCTGAGTTAGTGGTAAATGCGACTTGCAAACTGGGCTTTTTGCGACTAGTCGCAATTTGCGAGTTGCAATTGCATAAGGTTTGCGACTCGCAAATTGCGACTTGCAATTTGCGGGTCGCAAAATGGGGTCGCAACGGATGCGACTCGCAAACGGGTCCCATTGCTTTTTGCGAGTCGGAAATAGGCTTTTTGCATCCCATTTCCGATTTTGCACTGTCGCAAATTGCGAATCGGCCCGTTTGCGAGTCGCAAACGTTTGCTACATCTGGCCCTTGGTGCTTTCAATCCAAAGTAAAGTCAAAGTTTGCTTTGGGATAGAAGTAAATATTTTGCATTGTCATCCACAAGTAATTCCATCAACTTGTGTATATTTGTAAATTGTTGCACGGTATGGAGTGGTGTGTGTAATAAATGTACTTTGGCATTATCTACAAAAAAAAAGCATAGACTGGACAATCATTTATTGAGTGTTATTCTTGTGTGCTTGTGAATGTTGATAACTAGCCCACACCACCTCCCTTAAGTAAGCCTTGAACTGCTCTGCAACGCTCCCCTATGAGAGTTCAGCACTCCAATGTGCTGTTTGGTTCCCAGTGGTGGTCGAGTGCACACCCATTACTTGTGCAGGCCACACAATTAATGACCCACCCTCCAACAACAAGCAAGAGGACTTGATTTCTCATCACCAATCAACACAAGAATTTACATCACTGGACCTCCCATCATCCACCTGCACAGGAAGTGACATCACTGAAGTTCCCATCATCCATCTGGACAGTAGCTAACATTACTGGTTTTCTCACCAAATTGGTCTTTATAGGAAGAGGCCAAACAAGAGGTATTTACTTCCCATCACCGATCTGCACAGGAATTGATCTCACTAGATCTCTCATCCATCACTCAATTTCTTATCATCCATCCGGACAGGAAGTGACATTTCTGGTTTTCCTGCTGAAACCATCTTTAAAAAGAAGCCAAGCAAGAGGACTTAATATCCCATAACCATTCAGCACAAGAAGTGACATGACTGAATCTCCCGTCATCTACAAACACCATAAGGGATATCACTGAACTTTCCATCATCCATCTGGGCAGGAATTGACATTACTAGTTTTCTTGTCTTTAAAAAGAAGTCAATCAAGAGGTGTAGGAGGCTGGCCTGGCTTATAGTGGGTACCTAGTGGTACGTACACCTTGTGGCAGGTCCAGTTATCCCTTATTAGTAGATTATAGGTGTTCTAGCAGCTTAGGCTGATAGAGGTAGCTATAGCAGAGCAGCTTAGGCTGAACTAGGAAACATGCAAAGCTCCTACTATACCACTTATATCACTTAGCACTATCTCACAAGACAACACAATACTCAGAGTTACTAAAAATAAAGTTACTTTATTTTAGTGACAATATGCCAAAGTATCTCAGAGGATATACTCCCTTAGGAGGTAAGTAATATACACAAAATATACACACAGAACCAATATTAGGTAAGTAACAGTTAGAAAAGTAGTGCAAACAGTGTAGAACACAATAGAATGCAATAGGAGACAATAGGACTAGGGGCAACACAAGCCATATACTCCAAAAGTAGAATGCGAACCACAAATGGACCCCATGCCTAGTGTAGTGTGTAGAGGGTCGCTGGGAGTGTAAGAAAACACTAAGGGTGTCCAAGATACCCCACCCCAAGACCCTGAAAAGTAGGAGTAAAGTGACCCTACTACCCAGAAAGACAGTAAAGTCGAGATAGGGGACTCTGCAAGGACAACAACTGACTGCAAAGCACTGAAGACGGATTCCTGGACCTGAGGACCTGTAAAGGAAGGGGACCAAGTCCAAGAGTCACGCAAGTGTCCAAGGGGGGCAGGAGCCGACTAAACCCTGGATGAAGGTGCAAAAGGGCTGCGTCAGTGTGGAAGAAGCCAAAGATTCTGCAACAACGGAAGTAGCCAGGAACTTCTTCTTTGGTCAAACGATGTCCCACAGCGTGCTGGAGGATGCAGAGTTGTTTCCACACAGAAAGACAACAAACAAGCCTTGCTAGCTGCAAGGGTCCTGGTTGAGTATTTTGGCTGCTGCCAGGGTCCAGGAAGGACCAGGAGGACGGCCCTTGGAGGACGAGACAGAGGGGGCGCTCAGCAACACAGGGAACCCATGCAGAAGCAGACAGCATGCGAAGAAGTACCTGAGCAGGCACTTAGATGATCTGAGGACGAAGGTCGACTCGGAGCAACAAAAGAGGGTCCCAGGACATCGGAGTCCAACTCAGCGAGTTAGGCAATGCAGGACGGAGTGCTGGGGACCTGGGCTAGGCTATGCACAAGGGAAGTCTTGCAAAAGTGCACAGAAACCCTAGCAGCTGCAGTTAACGCAGCAAACAGGATTACTGTCTGACGTGGGGAAGCAAGGACTTACCTCCACCAAATTTGGACAGAAGGGCCACTAGACTGTCGAAGACACTTGGAGCCAGCTCCTGTGTTCCAGGGACCACGCTCATCAAGGTGAGAGAGGACCCAGAGGACCGGTGATGCAGAAGTTTGGTGCCTGCATTAACAGGGTGAAGATTCCGTCGACCCACAGGAGATTTCTTCTTGGCTTCCAGTGCTGTATGAAAGCAGACAGCCCTCAGAGCATGCACCACCAGCAAACAGTCGAGAAAGCCGGCAGGATGAGGCGCTACAATGTTGCTGGTAGTCTTCTTGCTACTTTGTTGCAGTTATGCAGGCGTCCTGGAGCAGTCAGCGGTCTTCCCTTGGCAGAAGTCAAAGAGGGAAGTGCAGACGAACTCTGGTGAGCTCTTGCATTCGTTATCTGGTGAGATACCCACAGGAGAGACCCTAAATAGCCCACAGACGAGGATTGGCTACAAAGAAAGGTAAGCACCTATCAGGAGGGGTCTCTGATATCACCTGCTGGAACTGGCCACTCAGAGCTGTACATTCTGCCCTCACACCTCTGCATCCCAGATGGCAGAGGTCTGGGACACACTGGAGGAGCTCTAGGCACCTCCCCTGGGAAGTGCTGGTCAGGGGAGTGGTCACTCCCCTTTCCTTTCTCCAGTTTCGCGCTAGAGCTGGGGGGATCCCTGAACCAGTGTAGACTGGCTTATACAAGGAGGGCACCATCTGTGCCTTTCAAAGCATTTCCAGAGTCCCGGAAAGGCTACTCTTCCCAGGCCCTTTACACCTATTTCCAAAGGGAGAGGGTGTAACACCGGCGGTGTTTTGGATGAGTTGTAGTTTCTTGATATTTCTCATTGAGATGCCGGGATATAGGGGGCGTTGCCGTAGTTGAGCTTGCTGGTGAGTAAGGCGCGGGTGAATGTCCTGCGGCAGTCTCCTGGGATGCATCTGAAGATTTTCCGAATTTTGCGGAGTGTGTGTCAGCAGGAGGGGGCGACTGGGTTTACCTGATGGGTCATGGATAAGGAGGAGTTGAGGATGATGCCTAGGTTGCGGTTCGGTGCAGGAGGGGCACTGAGGGATGTGGGCCACCAGGAGTTGGACCATGCTGACGTAACCTTTCCAGAGATGATGAGATCCGTCTTGTTGGAGTTGAGCTCAAGGCAGCTTTCTCTCATCCAGGTTGCAACGGCTTCCATTCCTGAGTGGAAGTTACAATTGGCCGTGTCCGGGTCTTCAGTGAGGGAAATGATGAGTTGAGTGTCATCGACATATGACACAATGTTCATTCCATGGCTTCTGACAATGGCTGAGAGAGGGGCCATGTATACATGGACCAGTATGAATCCTAGAAAACGTAGAATCCTTTAAATATCTGCAGATTAAAATAAATAGAAATCTCAACTAGACCATAAAAGAAAAAGCCAAGCAAGAGGACTCAATTTCCCATCACTCATCAGCACAGGAAGTTGCATCAATGAATCTTCCACCATATACCTTGAAAGGAAGTGACATCACTGAATTTCCTTTCATCAATCTAGACAGGAAGCAACATTACTGGTTTTCCTGCTGAAACCATCTTTAAAAGATGAGGCCTAGCAAGAGGGCTTGATTTCCCATCACGCATCATTACAGGAAGTCCCATTATCCACCTGCACAGGAAGTGACAACACTGAATTTCTCATCATTCATCTGGACAGGAAGTGATGTTACTGGTATTCCAGCCAAAACCATCTTTAAAAGAAGAAACTAAGCAAGAGAACATAATTTCCCAGAAAAGAAGTCCCCAGAAATGAAAGGCAGGTGCAGGGAGTCAGTGGGGCTGGATCCCTATTGAGTTGGGAACCTTCTAGGCCTGGAGGCCTAAAGGAAGTGCTTTTGGTGGCAAAGGCTCGCCACCAGAAGTGAAATGACACCATGATTGTCCAAAACAACCCACGAGGGCCTGAGATATCAGGAGGAGTAGGTGTGCAACCTTTGACCTTTTTAGAATTGAGCAGCGAAGCGCATGGGGCTCTGCTGCTGCACCAGTCTGTGCCTTTGGGGTGGGCCAGGGCCTAGAGGCTGCCCCTGACAAGAAGAGGAGTGTGGGGGACTGCTCGCACACTCCCCCCGTTGCCAAGGAGGAGACGCTGACCCCATCCTGGGGCCCTGTGGAAACTGGCCGTTTCATAAGAAATGGAGGGTGCCATCACGCACCCCCGCTGCTATGGTGAAGGGGTACCAGACCCCATCCCGGGGCCCTGTGTGTCAAAAACAAAGTCAGGGAGCACTGTTGCATTCCCCATGAATGTGGAAGAGAGGCCCCAGATGCCATCCCAGGACCCCGCAAAGAAGAGAAGTCTGGGGTGCTGTCACGCCCCCAGCAGCGAAGATGGCCACTGACTGTGGGTGGGGAAAGCAGCCAAAGATGAAGATGAGGAGTGCCTTCACATTCCCCATGAAAGTGAAGGTGGGGCACCGTTGTGCCCCCCCATGAAGATGGCCAAGAAGGGCCTCATACCCCATCCAGAAGCCCCACACCAAGGTAAATCTGGGTTTGCCATCGTTCTCCCAATGAAGGCCTGGCAAAGGAGGGTGTCCAGGACATATCACAAGGCCTCCCGTGCAGTAGGAAAGATGGGGGGAGTGCTGCCACACTCCCCTATGTGGCCCGCCCCCTCCCACTTCCAGTGCCCGTGTTTGGTGAGAGTGAGGAGGATAGGACTGCTGCATATATCTGCCCACAGGAGCTGGCAAACTGAAGAGAGCCTGCTAGCTCCTGTGGCGACTTGTGAGTTCTGGGTGCCTGGCTAGCCAGCAAGGGCAGTCGAGGGTTAGATCCCTATGCTCCAACAAGGCAGCCCCATGTGGGGGTGTCCGGGTGGGACCAGACACCTCCAAAGATAAGGGCAGCCAGGGGTTCACTCCCCAAGCTGCCTGCCAATAAGAGCGGACACCCCAGAACAATGAAGCACACAGAGAGAGGCAGCATGAGATCCCAGGCACAGCGGGAGGGATGCTAATTAAATATGCACGATCCGAGGGAGAACCCTTTATTGCCTTGCAAGGCACAATGTATGGCACATGCTCAGCTTGTGGTGGCCCCAGGAAGATGGGGTCACCACCAACATGCCACCAATGGATGGTGGGACTACAGGAAGAGTACAGCCTCCCCACAGGCAGTTGTGCAATGTCCACACCCTAGGTTGGATGGGACATGGAAATGATAACACCTCAAGGGTTCTCACACATTTTAACCAAGTGCCAGCTGGAACTTTTATTTCAGAATGGGGGAACTACACCCTCTAGGAGTGAATGGCTGTAATTGCAGGTGTTTTTACAGCAATGGCGTGTGAAGAGTTATATGATGAGGTACCTTCTAGGGTTGAAAGATGGTATTACACATGGATATCAAGAGTAATCTGAGAGTAATCATAACAACACAAACCATTCCAACATACCTATACATGCCTCTTCTTCATGATTATTTGATTAATGAGACAGTGAATGAAGAAGATGTACTTTATTGCCAGAACTAGGGGCCAGATGTAGCAAAAATAAAAATTGCGACTCGCATTTTGCGAGTTTATGCGACTCGCAAAATGCGAGTCGCAAATTGGAATGCCAGAAAAAAAAGCGATCCGATTTTGCGACTCGCAGCCGGACTCGCAACGCTGTGTGCGAGTCCGCAGTTTGCGAGTGTGCAAAAACAAACTCGCAATTAGCGAGTGGGTGTCGCAAATTGCGAATACCTTCAAAATTGCTTGCAGATGCAGCAGAACACTCCAGAAAGCATACCAGAACACCCTGGAAACACTTCCTGGCACATGATGATGACATCACAGCCAGGAAGTTAACAAATACACCTGGGAGGAGGGCTCAACAGTGAGCAGTGTCTCTGCCACTCACAGTAGGGTGCTGAGGAGTGGTAGGCACAGCACCATGGACGCAGCAGGGACCAGCCAGGCTGGCAGGAGGGGCAGGAGATCATAGATAACAGCCAGGACAGATTCATGTGGCACATGGCGTTAATGTGCCACATGACTGGTTGGCATTTTCCTGCCCATGGACAATTTCAACTTGTATATAGTTTCTTCATGACATTATTAAAACAGTTATTTTTGTTCCACTTAACAAATGGTTAATAGGTGAGTATGGTGGGAGTTGACACGTACCGTCCAGAATATTGCGTTGCAATGTGGTCCCGTCTCAGTCTGCCTTGATTAGCTAGACTCCCCATGATGGCGATGTGGTTGTTCTTGCTCTTCATCATCAGGATCTGGGTCTGCAGGGTGAGAGGTAGCCCACGTCGGGTGGCTATGTTGTGGAGGATGGCGCATGCGACCACAATTTTGAAAGCGGTAATGGGGGTGTATTGGAGGGCGCCTCCGCTGCGGTGGAGGCATCGGAATCTTGCCTTCAGGAGTCCGAAGGTGCGCTCTATGAGGTTCCTGGTCCTCTTATGCGCACTGTTGTATTGCCTCTCTGAATCATTGCTGGGTGTTAAAAATGGAGTCATGATCCATGGCCTTAGAGCATATGCACTGTCACCTGTTGGGCACAAAAGTACACTGTTAGTAAGTCCAGATTGTCGTGCACAGTGACCTGTGTGTATGTCTGCAAGGTGTATGCAGCTCTACCTAGGAGGTATCCGTCTCCAAACTCCCCACGTTCCAGGCGTTGATGTATCCCACTATGTCTAAAAATGTATGAGTCATGGGTACTGCCTGGAAACTTAGCTACGATGTCCGTGATGACGTAATGGGCATCACAAACAACCTGTATGTTCAGTGAGTGGGTACACTTTCTGTTGCCGAAAATATGTTCCAGATTAGCGGGGGGCATATTTGAATGTGTGTCCCATCTACACATCCAATGACATGGGGGAAGTGGGCAATGCGGTAAAAGTCCAGCTTCGTGCTGTTAATTTCTGCCTCATTCCTTGGTAAGTATATGAACTGAGACCTGTGCGCTACTAAGGCATCTAGGAATGCCCTGAGGAACCTTGACACTGCACTTTGGGATACCCCACCTGCCATGGCAATGACCCCCTGATAGCTCCCTGAGGCCAAGAGGTGCAGTGCGCATAGTACTTGCACATGCGTAGGGATGGCGCAGCCACGCAGAGTCTTGTGTTCTAGCTGTGGTTTTAGTAAATCTATTAATTCTAGAATGGCAGCGCTGCTAAGGCGGTATTTATCATAGATCTCCTCTTCAGTTTGCTGGAAAAGGGTCTGCCTTGTTCTATATATCTTCTCCTGTCTGTGGCCCCTCCTCCTCCTCTGCTGGGCTGCGTAGACTCTCCTCATCACTGCTATCAGGTATATGTCCGCCATCTTGAGTGACCCAGATGCCTTCTGGGTCTCCTTTTATACTTTGGTAATGGTTACCACCTGCTCTGAGTTAGTGGTAAATGCGACTTGCAAACTGGGCTTTTTGCGACTAGTCGCAATTTGCGAGTTGCAATTGCATAAGGTTTGCGACTCGCAAATTGCGACTTGCAATTTGCGGGTCGCAAAATGGGGTCGCAACGGATGCGACTCGCAAACGGGTCCCATTGCTTTTTGCGAGTCGGAAATGGGCTTTTTGCATCCCATTTCCGATTTTGCACTGTCGCAAATTGCGAATCGGCCCGTTTGCGAGTCGCAAACGTTTGCTACATCTGGCCCTTGGTGCTTTCAATCCAAAGTAAAGTCAAAGTTTGCTTTGGGATAGAAGTAAATATTTTGCATTGTCATCCACAAGTAATTCCATCAACTTGTGTATATTTGTAAATTGTTGCACGGTATGGAGTGGTGTGTGTAATAAATGTACTTTGGCATTATCTACAAAAAAAAAGCATAGACTGGACAATCATTTATTGAGTGTTATTCTTGTGTGCTTGTGAATGTTGATAACTAGCCCACACCACCTCCCTTAAGTAAGCCTTGAACTGCTCTGCAACGCTCCCCTATGAGAGTTCAGCACTCCAATGTGCTGTTTGGTTCCCAGTGGTGGTCGAGTGCACACCCATTACTTGTGCAGGCCACACAATTAATGACCCACCCTCCAACAACAAGCAAGAGGACTTGATTTCTCATCACCAATCAACACAAGAATTTACATCACTGGACCTCCCATCATCCACCTGCACAGGAAGTGACATCACTGAAGTTCCCATCATCCATCTGGACAGTAGCTAACATTACTGGTTTTCTCACCAAATTGGTCTTTATAGGAAGAGGCCAAACAAGAGGTATTTACTTCCCATCACCGATCTGCACAGGAATTGATCTCACTAGATCTCTCATCCATCACTCAATTTCTTATCATCCATCCGGACAGGAAGTGACATTTCTGGTTTTCCTGCTGAAACCATCTTTAAAAAGAAGCCAAGCAAGAGGACTTAATATCCCATAACCATTCAGCACAAGAAGTGACATGACTGAATCTCCCGTCATCTACAAACACCATAAGGGATATCACTGAACTTTCCATCATCCATCTGGGCAGGAATTGACATTACTAGTTTTCTTGTCTTTAAAAAGAAGTCAATCAAGAGGTGTAGGAGGCTGGCCTGGCTTATAGTGGGTACCTAGTGGTACGTACACCTTGTGGCAGGTCCAGTTATCCCTTATTAGTAGATTATAGGTGTTCTAGCAGCTTAGGCTGATAGAGGTAGCTATAGCAGAGCAGCTTAGGCTGAACTAGGAAACATGCAAAGCTCCTACTATACCACTTATATCACTTAGCACTATCTCACAAGACAACACAATACTCAGAGTTACTAAAAATAAAGTTACTTTATTTTAGTGACAATATGCCAAAGTATCTCAGAGGATATACTCCCTTAGGAGGTAAGTAATATACACAAAATATACACACAGAACCAATATTAGGTAAGTAACAGTTAGAAAAGTAGTGCAAACAGTGTAGAACACAATAGAATGCAATAGGAGACAATAGGACTAGGGGCAACACAAACCATATACTCCAAAAGTAGAATGCGAACCACAAATGGACCCCATGCCTAGTGTAGTGTGTAGAGGGTCGCTGGGAGTGTAAGAAAACACTAAGGGTGTCCAAGATACCCCACCCCAAGACCCTGAAAAGTAGGAGTAAAGTGACACTACTACCCAGAAAGACAGTAAAGTCGAGATAGGGGACTCTGCAAGGACAACAACTGACTGCAAAGCACTGAAGACGGATTCCTGGACCTGAGGACCTGTAAAGGAAGGGGACCAAGTCCAAGAGTCACGCAAGTGTCCAAGGGGGGCAGGAGCCGACTAAACCCTGGATGAAGGTGCAAAAGGGCTGCGTCAGTGTGGAAGAAGCCAAAGATTCTGCAACAACGGAAGTAGCCAGGAACTTCTTCTTTGGTCAAACGATGTCCCACAGCGTGCTGGAGGATGCAGAGTTGTTTCCACACAGAAAGACAACAAACAAGCCTTGCTAGCTGCAAGGGTCCTGGTTGAGTATTTTGGCTGCTGCCAGGGTCCAGGAAGGACCAGGAGGACGGCCCTTGGAGGACGAGACAGAGGGGGCGCTCAGCAACACAGAGAACCCATGCAGAAGCAGACAGCATGCGAAGAAGTACCTGAGCAGGCACTTAGATGATCTGAGGACGAAGGTCGACTCGGAGCAACAAAAGAGGGTCCCAGGACATCGGAGTCCAACTCAGCGAGTTAGGCAATGCAGGACGGAGTGCTGGGGACCTGGGCTAGGCTATGCACAAGGGAAGTCTTGCAAAAGTGCCCAGAAACCCTAGCAGCTGCAGTTAACGCAGCACACAGGATTACTGTCTGACGTGGGTAAGCAAGGACTTACCTCCACCAAATTTGGACAGAAGGGCCACTAGACTGTCGAAGACACTTGGAGCCAGCTCCTGTGTTCCAGGGACCACGCTCATCAAGGTGAGAGAGGACCCAGAGGACCGGTGATGCAGAAGTTTGGTGCCTGCATTAACAGGGTGAAGATTCCGTCGACCCACAGGAGATTTCTTCTTGGCTTCCAGTGCTGTATGAAGGCAGACAGCCCTCAGAGCATGCACCACCAGCAAACAGTCGAGAAAGCCGGCAGGATGAGGCGCTACAATGTTGCTGGTAGTCTTCTTGCTACTTTGTTGCAGTTATGCAGGCGTCCTGGAGCAGTCAGCGGTCTTCCCTTGGCAGAAGTCAAAGAGGGAAGTGCAGACGAACTCTGGTGAGCTCTTGCATTCGTTATCTGGTGAGATACCCACAGGAGAGACCCTAAATAGCCCACAGACGAGGATTGGCTACAAAGAAAGGTAAGCACCTATCAGGAGGGGTCTCTGATATCACCTGCTGGAACTGGCCACTCAGAGCTGTACATTCTGCCCTCACACCTCTGCATCCCAGATGGCAGAGGTCTGGGACACACTGGAGGAGCTCTAGGCACCTCCCCTGGGAAGTGCTGGTCAGGGGAGTGGTCACTCCCCTTTCCTTTCTCCAGTTTCGCGCTAGAGCTGGGGGGATCCCTGAACCAGTGTAGACTGGCTTATACAAGGAGGGCACCATCTGTGCCTTTCAAAGCATTTCCAGAGTCCCGGAAAGGCTACTCTTCCCAGGCCCTTTACACCTATTTCCAAAGGGAGAGGGTGTAACACCGGCGGTGTTTTGGATGAGTTGTAGTTTCTTGATATTTCTCATCGAGATGCCGGGATATAGGGGGCGTTGCCGTAGTTGAGCTTGCTGGTGAGTAAGGCGCGGGTGAATGTCCTGCGGCAGTCTCCTGGGATGCATCTGAAGATTTTCCGAATTTTGCGGAGTGTGTGTCAGCAGGAGGGGGCGACTGGGTTTACCTGATGGGTCATGGATAAGGAGGAGTTGAGGATGATGCCTAGGTTGCGGTTCGGTGCAGGAGGGGCACTGAGGGATGTGGGCCACCAGGAGTTGGACCATGCTGACGTAACCTTTCCAGAGATGATGAGATCCGTCTTGTTGGAGTTGAGCTCAAGGCAGCTTTCTCTCATCCAGGTTGCAACGGCTTCCATTCCTGAGTGGAAGTTACAATTGGCCGTGTCCGGGTCTTCAGTGAGGGAAATGATGAGTTGAGTGTCATCGACATATGACACAATGTTCATTCCATGGCTTCTGACAATGGCTGAGAGAGGGGCCATGTATACATGGACCAGTATGAATCCTAGAAAACGTAGAATCCTTTAAATATCTGCAGATTAAAATAAATAGAAATCTCAACTAGACCATAAAAGAAAAAGCCAAGCAAGAGGACTCAATTTCCCATCACTCATCAGCACAGGAAGTTGCATCAATGAATCTTCCACCATATACCTTGAAAGGAAGTGACATCACTGAATTTCCTTTCATCAATCTAGACAGGAAGCAACATTACTGGTTTTCCTGCTGAAACCATCTTTAAAAGATGAGGCCTAGCAAGAGGGCTTGATTTCCCATCACGCATCATTACAGGAAGTCCCATTATCCACCTGCACAGGAAGTGACAACACTGAATTTCTCATCATTCATCTGGACAGGAAGTGATGTTACTGGTATTCCAGCCAAAACCATCTTTAAAAGAAGAAACTAAGCAAGAGAACATAATTTCCCAGAAAAGAAGTCCCCAGAAATGAAAGGCAGGTGCAGGGAGTCAGTGGGGCTGGATCCCTATTGAGTTGGGAACCTTCTAGGCCTGGAGGCCTAAAGGAAGTGCTTTTGGTGGCAAAGGCTCGCCACCAGAAGTGAAATGACACCATGATTGTCCAAAACAACCCACGAGGGCCTGAGATATCAGGAGGAGTAGGTGTGCAACCTTTGACCTTTTTAGAATTGAGCAGCGAAGCGCATGGGGCTCTGCTGCTGCACCAGTCTGTGCCTTTGGGGTGGGCCAGGGCCTAGAGGCTGCCCCTGACAAGAAGAGGAGTGTGGGGGACTGCTCGCACACTCCCCCCGTTGCCAAGGAGGAGACGCTGACCCCATCCTGGGGCCCTGTGGAAACTGGCCGTCTCATAAGAAATGGAGGGTGCCATCACGCACCCCCGCTGCTATGGTGAAGGGGTACCAGACCCCATCCCCGGGCCATGTGTGTCAAAAACAAAGTCAGGGAGCACTGTTGCATTCCCCATGAATGTGGAAGAGAGGCCCCAGATGCCATCCCAGGACCCCGCAAAGAAGAGAAGTCTGGGGTGCTGTCACGCCCCCAGCAGCGAAGATGGCCACTGACTGTGGGTGGGGAAAGCAGCCAAAGATGAAGATGAGGAGTGCCTTCACATTCCCCATGAAAGTGAAGGTGGGGCACCGTTGTGCCCCCCCATGAAGATGGCCAAGAAGGGCCTCATACCCCATCCAGAAGCCCCACACCGAGGTAAATCTGGGTTTGCCATTGTTCTCCCAATGAAGGCCTGGCAAAGGAGGGTGTCCAGGACATATCACAAGGCCTCCAGAGTAGTAGGAAGGATGGGGGGAGTGCTGCCACACTCCCCTATGTGGCCCGCCCCCTCCCACTTCCAGTGCCCGTGTTTGGTGAGAGTGAGGAGGATAGGACTGCTGCATATATCTGCCCACAGGAGCTGGCAAACTGAAGAGAGCCTGCTAGCTCCTGTGGCGACTTGTGAGTTCTGGGTGCCTGGCTAGCCAGCAAGGGCAGTCGAGGGTTAGATCCCTATGCTCCAACAAGGCAGCACCATGTGGGGGTGTCCGGGTGGGACCAGACACCTCCAAAGATAAGGGCAGCCAGGGGTTCACTCCCCAAGCTGCCTGCCAATAAGAGCGGAAACCCCAGAACAATGAAGCACACAGAGAGAGGCAGCATGAGATCCCAGGCACAGCGGGAGGGATGCTAATTAAATATGCACGATCCAAGGGAGAACCCTTTATTGCCTTGCAAGGCACAATGTATGGCACATGCTCAGCTTGTGGTGGCCCCAGGAAGATGGGGTCACCACCAACATGCCACCAATGGATGGTGGGACTACAGGAAGAGTACAGCCTCCCCACAGGCAGTTGTGCAATGTCCACACCCTAGGTTGGATGGGACATGGAAATGATAACACCTCAAGGGTTCTCACACATTTTAACCAAGTGCCAGCTGGAACTTTTATTTCAGAATGGGGGAACTACACCCTCTAGGAGTGAATGGCTGTAATTGCAGGTGTTTTTACAGCAATGGCGTGTGAAGAGTTATATGATGAGGTACCTTCTAGGTTTGAAAGATGGTATTACACATGGATATCAAGAGTAATCTGAGAGTAATCATAACAACACAAACCATTCCAACATACCTATACATGCCTCTTCTTCATGATTATTTGATTAATGAGACAGTGAATGAAGAAGATGTACTTTATTGCCAGAACTAGGGGCCAGATGTAGCAAAAATAAAAATTGCGACTCGCATTTTGCGAGTTTATGCGAGTCGCAAAATGCGAGTCGCAAATTGGAATGCCAGAAAAACAAGCGATCCGATTTTGCGACTCGCAGCCGGACTCGCAACGCTGTGTGCGAGTCCGCAGTTTGCGAGGTCGCTGTTTGCGAGTGTGCAAAAACGAACTCGCAATTAGCGAGTGGGTGTCGCAAATTGCGAATACCTTCAAAGTTGCTTGCAGATGCAGCAGAACACTCCAGAAAGCATACCAGAACACCCTGGAAACACTTCCTGGCACATGATGATGACATCACAGCCAGGAAGTTAACAAATACACCTGGGAGGAGGGCTCAACAGTGAGCAGTGTCTCTGCCACTCACAGTAGGGTGCTGAGGAGTGGTAGGCACAGCACCATGGACGCAGCAGGGACCAGCCAGGCTGGCAGGAGGGGCAGGAGATCATAGATAACAGCCAGGACAGATTCATGTGGCACATGGCGTTAATGTGCCACATGACTGGTTGGCATTTTCCTGCCCATGGACAATTTCAACTTGTATATAGTTTCTTCATGACATTAATAAAACAGTTATTTTTGTTCCACTTAACAAATGGTTAATAGGTGAGTATGGTGGGAGTTGACACGTACCGTCCAGAATATTGCGTTGCAATGTGGTCCCGTCTCAGTCTGCCTTGATTAGCTAGACTCCTATCCCCATGATGGCGATGTGGTTGTTCTTGCTCTTCATCATCAGGATCTGGGTCTGCAGGGTGAGAGGTAGCCCACGTCGGGTGGCTATGTTGTGGAGGATGGCGCATGCGACCACAATTTTGAAAGCGGTAATGGGGGTGTATTGGAGGGCGCCTCCGCTGCGGTGGAGGCATCGGAATCTTGCCTTCAGGAGTCCGAAGGTGCGCTCTATGAGGTTCCTGGTCCTCTTATGCGCACTGTTGTATTGCCTCTCTGAATCATTGCTGGGTGTTAAAAATGGAGTCATGATCCATGGCCTTAGAGCATATGCACTGTCACCTGTTGGGCACAAAAGTACACTGTTAGTAAGTCCAGATTGTCGTGCACAGTGACCTGTGTGTATGTCTGCAAGGTGTATGCAGCTCTACCTAGGAGGTATCCGTCTCCAAACTCCCCACGTTCCAGGCGTTGATGTATCCCACTATGTCTAAAAATGTATGAGTCATGGGTACTGCCTGGAAACTTAGCTACGATGTCCGTGATGACGTAATGGGCATCACAAACAACCTGTATGTTGAGTGAGTGGGTACACTTTCTGTTGCCGAAAATATGTTCCAGATTAGCGGGGCATATTTGAATGTGTGTCCCATCTACACATCCAATGACATGGGGGAAGTGGGCAATGCGGTAAAAGTCCAGCTTCGTGCTGTTAATTTCTGCCTCATTCCTTGGTAAGTATATGAACTGAGACCTGTGCGCTACTAAGGCATCTAGGAATGCCCTGAGGAACCTTGACACTGCACTTTGGGATACCCCACCTGCCATGGCAATGACCCCCTGATAGCTCCCTGAGGCCAAGAGGTGCAGTGCGCATAGTACTTGCACATGCGTAGGGATGGCGCAGCCACGCAGAGTCTTGTGTTCTAGCTGTGGTTTTAGTAAATCTATTAATTCTAGAATGGCAGCGCTGCTAAGGCGGTATTTATCATAGATCTCCTCTTCAGTTTGCTGGAAAAGGGTCTGCCTTGTTCTATATATCTTCTCCTGTCTGTGGCCCCTCCTCCTCCTCTGCTGGGCTGCGTAGACTCTCCTCATCACTGCTATCAGGTATATGTCCGCCATCTTGAGTGACCCAGATGCCTTCTGGGTCTCCTTTTATACTTTGGTAATGGTTACCACCTGCTCTGAGTTAGTGGTAAATGCGACTTGCAAACTGGGCTTTTTGCGACTAGTCGCAATTTGCGAGTTGCAATTGCATAAGGTTTGCGACTCGCAAATTGCGACTTGCAATTTGCGGGTCGCAAAATGGGGTCGCAACGGATGCGACTCGCAAACGGGTCCCATTGCTTTTTGTGAGTCGGAAATGGGCTTTTTGCATCCCATTTCCGATTTTGCACTGTCGCAAATTGCGAATCGGCCCGTTTGCGAGTCGCAAACGTTTGCTACATCTGGCCCTTGGTGCTTTCAATCCAAAGTAAAGTCAAAGTTTGCTTTGGGATAGAAGTAAATATTTTGCATTGTCATCCACAAGTAATTCCATCAACTTGTGTATATTTGTAAATTGTTGCACGGTATGGAGTGGTGTGTGTAATAAATGTACTTTGGCATTATCTACAAAAAAAAAGCATAGACTGGACAATCATTTATTGAGTGTTATTCTTGTGTGCTTGTGAATGTTGATAACTAGCCCACACCACCTCCCTTAAGTAAGCCTTGAACTGCTCTGCAACGCTCCCCTATGAGAGTTCAGCACTCCAATGTGCTGTTTGGTTCCCAGTGGTGGTCGAGTGCACACCCATTACTTGTGCAGGCCACACAATTAATGACCCACCCTCCAACAACAAGCAAGAGGACTTGATTTCTCATCACCAATCAACACAAGAATTTACATCACTGGACCTCCCATCATCCACCTGCACAGGAAGTGACATCACTGAAGTTCCCATCATCCATCTGGACAGTAGCTAACATTACTGGTTTTCTCACCAAATTGGTCTTTATAGGAAGAGGCCAAACAAGAGGTATTTACTTCCCATCACCAATCTGCACAGGAATTGATCTCACTATATCTCTCATCCATCACTCAATTTCTTATCATCCATCCGGACAGGAAGTGACATTTCTGGTTTTCCTGCTGAAACCATCTTTAAAAAGAAGCCAAGCAAGAGGACTTAATATCCCATAACCATTCAGCACAAGAAGTGACATGACTGAATCTCCCGTCATCTACAAACACCATAAGGGATATCACTGAACTTTCCATCATCCATCTGGGCAGGAATTGACATTACTAGTTTTCTTGTCTTTAAAAAGAAGTCAATCAAGAGGTGTAGGAGGCTGGCCTGGCTTATAGTGGGTACCTAGTGGTACGTACACCTTGTGGCAGGTCCAGTTATCCCTTATTAGTAGATTATAGGTGTTCCAGCAGCTTAGGCTGATAGAGGTAGCTATAGCAGAGCAGCTTAGGCTGAACTAGGAAACATGCAAAGCTCCTACTATACCACTTATATCACTTAGCACTATCTCACAAGACAGCACAATACTCAGAGTTACTAAAAATAAAGTTACTTTATTTTAGTGACAATATGCCAAAGTATCTCAGAGGATATACTCCCTTAGGAGGTAAGTAATATACACAAAATATACACACAGAACCAATATTAGGTAAGTAACAGTTAGAAAAGTAGTGCAAACAGTGTAGAACACAATAGAATGCAATAGGAGACAATAGGACTAGGGGCAACACAAACCATATACTCCAAAAGTAGAATGCGAACCACAAATGGACCCCATGCCTAGTGTAGTGTGTAGAGGGTCGCTGGGAGTGTAAGAAAACACTAAGGGTGTCCAAGATACCCCACCCCAAGACCCTGAAAAGTAGGAGTAAAGTGACACTACTACCCAGAAAGACAGTAAAGTCGAGATAGGGGACTCTGCAAGGACAACAACTGACTGCAAAGCACTGAAGACGGATTCCTGGACCTGAGGACCTGTAAAGGAAGGGGACCAAGTCCAAGAGTCACGCAAGTGTCCAAGGGGGGCAGGAGCCGACTAAACCCTGGATGAAGGTGCAAAAGGGCTGCGTCAGTGTGGAAGAAGCCAAAGATTCTGCAACAACGGAAGGAGCCAGGAACTTCTCCTTTGGTCAAACGATGTCCCACAGCGTGCTGGAGGATGCAGAGTTGTTTCCACACAGAAAGACAACAAACAAGCCTTGCTAGCTGCAAGGGTCCTGGTTGAGTATTTTGGCTGCTGCCAGGGTCCAGGAAGGACCAGGAGGACGGCCCTTGGAGGACGAGACAGAGGGGGCGCTCAGCAACACAGAGAGCCCATGCAGAAGCAGACAGCATGCGAAGAAGTACCTGAGCAGGCACTTAGATGATCTGAGGACGAAGGTCGACTCGGAGCAACAAAAGAGGGTCCCAGGACATCGGAGTCCAACTCAGCGAGTTAGGCAATGCAGGACGGAGTGCTGGGGACCTGGGCTAGGCTATGCACAAGGGAAGTCTTGCAAAAGTGCCCAGAAACCCTAGCAGCTGCAGTTAACGCAGCACACAGGATTACTGTCTGACGTGGGTAAGCAAGGACTTACCTCCACCAAATTTGGACAGAAGGGCCACTAGACTGTCGAAGACACTTGGAGCCAGCTCCTGTGTTCCAGGGACCACGCTCATCAAGGTGAGAGAGGACCCAGAGGACCGGTGATGCAGAAGTTTGGTGCCTGCATTAACAGGGTGAAGATTCCGTCGACCCACTGGAGATTTCTTCTTGGCTTCCAGTGCAGTATGAAGGCAGACAGCCCTCAGAGCATGCACCACCAGCAAACAGTCGAGAAAGCCGGCAGGATGAGGCGCTACAATGTTGCTGGTAGTCTTCTTGCTACTTTGTTGCAGTTATGCAGGCGTCCTGGAGCAGTCAGCGGTCTTCCCTTGGCAGAAGTCAAAGAGGGAAGTGCAGACGAACTCTGGTGAGCTCTTGCATTCGTTATCTGGTGAGATACCCACAGGAGAGACCCTAAATAGCCCACAGACGAGGATTGGCTACAAAGAAAGGTAAGCACCTATCAGGAGGGGTCTCTGATATCACCTGCTGGAACTGGCCACTCAGAGCTGTACATTCTGCCCTCACACCTCTGCATCCCAGATGGCAGAGGTCTGGGACACACTGGAGGAGCTCTAGGCACCTCCCCTGGGAAGTGCTGGTCAGGGGAGTGGTCACTCCCCTTTCCTTTCTCCAGTTTCGCGCTAGAGCTGGGGGGATCCCTGAACCAGTGTAGACTGGCTTATACAAGGAGGGCACCATCTGTGCCTTTCAAAGCATTTCCAGAGTCCCGGAAAGGCTACTCTTCCCAGGCCCTTTACACCTATTTCCAAAGGGAGAGGGTGTAACACCATCTCTCAGAGGAAATTATTTGGTCTGCCTTCCTGGGACGAGGCTTCCCAGGCCCCAGGGGGGCAGAAACCTGTCTGAGGGGTTGGCAGCAGCGGTAGCTGCAGAGGAGACCCCAGAAAGTTAGATTGGCAGTACCTGGGCTCTATGCTGGAGACCCGAGGATGCATGGAATTGTCCCCCTATTGGGGTGACAATTCCATGATCCTAGACATGTTACATGGCCATGTTCGGAGTTACCATGGTGACGCTACATATAGGTATTGACCTATATGTAGTGCACGCGTGTAATGGTGTCCCTGCACTCACGAAGTCCAGGAAAATTGCCCTGAACAATGTGGGGGCAACTTGGCTAGTGCCAGGATGCCCTCACACTAAGTAACTTTGCACCTAACCTTCACCAAGTGAGGGTTGGAGATATAGGTGACTTATAAGTTACTTAAGTGCAGTGTAAAATGGCTGTTAAATAACGTGGATGTTATTTTACTCAGGCTGCAGTGGCAGTCCTGTATAAGAATTGTCTGAGCTCCCTATGGGTGGCAAAATAAATGCTGCAGCCCATAGGGATCTCCTGGAACCCCAATACCCTGAGTACCTAGGTACCATATACTAGGGAATTATAAGGGTGTTCCAGTGTGCCAATCACAATTGGTAGAAATTGTCACTAGCCTGCAGTGACAATTTTAAAAGCAGAGAGAGCATAAACACTGAGGCTCTTGTTAGCAGAGCCTCAGTGATACAGTTAGGCACCACACAAGGAACACATATAGGTGGTCATTACAACATTGGTGGTAAAAGCCGCTAACCGCCATGCAGAAGACCGCAAACACACCACCATGGGCCGCGGAATTCCGCCACAGCTATTATGACCCACAGCTCGGAATCTGCCAAAATCTAGACACCCACAGAAGTCCGCCACACCAAAGGTCAGTGATAAACTGGCGATAACAAAATCGACACCGTCACGCCAACAGGAATACGCCCACACTATCACGACCCACGAATCCACGCAGCGGTCTTTCACCCGCAGTATTCCATTGGCGGGACACACCGCCACGCTCAAAATACACACACATTTACAAAACACTACCACATTGGACAGATCAAAATACACACACCTGATACACATACACACACCACTCCCACACACCCAATACAATATAAAACACACACCCACATCACCCACAAACCCCTACGACAACAATTGCGACAGAAAGCCACAGAGAGACACCACCAGAAACAACACTAGCATCCACAGGTACTCAACACCATCACTAACACAACATCTACGCACCTCACACAACACACCTCTAAATATCACCCGACACATCACAACACACACCACCCCACACATCACCCACACAACCCCATGGCACCGCAAAGACACCCCATGTTTTCTGAGGAGGAGCTCAGGGTCATGGTGGAGGAAATCATCTGGGTAGAGCCACAGCTATTCGAATCACAGGTGCAGCACACCACCATAGCTAGGAAGATGGAGCTATGGCGCAGATTCGTGGACAGGGTCAATGCAGTGGGACAGCACCCCAGAACTAGGGATGACATCAGGAAGAGGTGGAACGACCTCCGGGAGAAGGTGCGTTCCATCGTCTCAAGACACCAGATTGCAGTTCAGAGGACTGGCGGCGGACCCCCACCTCCTCCCCCAGAACTAACAACATGGGAGGAGCAAGTCTTGGCTATACTGCAGACTGAGGGCCTCAAATGTGTAGCTGGAGGAATGGACTCTGGTAAGTCAAACCTTTAACTACCATATCCCCCACCCTACCTGCATGCCATCACATACCCCCACCCTCGCCCGCACCCCCATCACTCCAACTCCTCACACATGTCCCACTATCACAAACCACACTTCCCAAACCCAAGCCCTGCATGCAACACCAAAACATGGACACCCATCACCAAAGCATGTCCACTGCACATACCCATACACCCCCCTAAACCATTATCACAGAAGGTACCACACAAGAATGGAAGCACTGGGGTACAGGGTGACCCACCCATTGCACACCATGGCACACACAGATGCAATAATCATGCCTTTACACCCCTGCAGGACCTCTACCCAACTTCACCGGACAGGAGGGTCCAGACATATCCACTCCACCCACAGAAGAGGCCCACAGTGATGACAGCAGCTCTGTCCAACTGGATCAAGATGAACAGCCTGGCCCATCTGGGACATCGGGACAGTCGGTTCCCTTCACACTGGCATAGACCACTATAAAACTTCCCTCCTCCGGAAAGACCAGCACAGCACCCACCCAGCGGGCCCATCCCTCTATCCCCAGGACACGTCAAGCAGCAGTGTGCCACCACTACAGGGAACCCAGGCTAACCCACCACCCAAGAACACCAGGGACCTGGGGGCAGTGGTAGTGGGCACACGGTTCAGGGGACAGAGGCCCAGGAACACAGGGGAACTGGGAGGGCTGCTGTGCGACAGGGGGAGGACAGGCCCAGGGAACCCACTCTCCACGAGGCCCTCTCTAACATCATGAGAGCCTACCACCATTCCCAGGAGACAATGGTAACAGTACTGGCCAGGAGGAACAGTATTTGGGGTTCAGGGAGGAACTCAAATCCATAAATTCCACCCTGGGCACCATTGTAGGGGTGCTGAAGGAACTCGTCAACACCAGGAGGGACACTGTGGCACAACAAGGGGCCCCTGACACTAGCCTGGACGATGAACTGCCCACCACCTCCGCCGGCGCTAGTGGACAGGACCACGAGACCAGCACCCCCCGCAGATGTAGAACCACCCCGCAAGCGGTCCCTGAGATCCAGAACAAAGACAGAGAACAATGCCAAGACCCCCACCAAGAAATGAGACCACCCTGATTGTCATCCTTCTGTCCCACTTTGTCACCCTGTCCTTACTTGAACTACCCTAGCTCCACTTCCTATGCCCCTTTGGACAATGTACCTGTGAGACAAATAGACTGGACTCTGCCATGGACATTCCCCCACCATCACCCCTGACCATTTTACAACCCCCTCCACTATTTAGCACTTAAATAAACACCCTTAAATCACAAAATAATCTGAGTCAGTCAGTGCTTTTGGAAATGTGTATTTGTAATAAATGTGGAAAAATGCTATATCCAATGTAATGTCAACATACCTATGTCACACAGCTCTAGTCCATGCGGAAACAAAGCAGAGGTCACCCAGTGGGACCCACATCTGTGAAATCGAAAGGGAAAGTGACAACTCAGTATCCGTAAACTGGGTGAAAATGACAGACAGATGAGAGGTAGAATTAAATCAGATGTAGCAGGCAGTGTTGTCTTCTTACCTGTGTCTCACTGGAAGTATTGCTGGATCACCGTGTTCCTGTTGTCTATGTCCTCTTCTTCTGCTTCCTCGTCTTCACTGTCCACAGGCTCCACAGCTGCCACAACACCTCCATCTGGACCATCCTCCTACAGAAAAGGCACCTGTCGTCGCAAAGCCAAGTTGTGAAGCATACAGCAGGCCACGATGATCTGGCACACCTTCTTTGGTGAGTAGAATAGGGAACAACCTGTCATATGGAGGCACTGCAACCTGGCCTTCAGGAGGCCGAAGGTCCTCTCTATAATCCTCCTAGTTCGCCCATGGGCTTCATTGTAGCGTTCCTCTGCCCTTGTCCGGGGATTCCTTACTGGGGTCAGTAGCCATGATAGGTTGGGTAACCAGAGTCACCTGCAAATGGCGCGGGACAACTGTTAGACACACACTAACTCTTAGGGACATCCCCAGACACCTAGTCACACTGTATTGGGTCCATATTCTCACCTAATAGCCACACACGGTGCCTCTGGAGTTGCCCCATCACATAAGGGATGCTGTTATTCCGCAGAATGTAAGCCTGATGCACTGAGCCAGGAAACTTGGCATTTACATGGGAGATGTACTGGTCGGCCAAACACACCATCTGCACATTCATAGAATGGTAACTCTTCGGTTTTTTGTACACCTGTTCACTCCTGCGGGGTGGACCAAGGTCACATGTGTCCCATCAAGGGCACCTATGATGTCGGGGATATGTCCCAGGGCATAGAAGTCACCTTTCACTGTTGGCAAATCCTCCACCTGAGGGAAAACGATGGAACTGCGCATGTGTCTCAGCAGGGCAGACAACATTCTGGACAACACGTTGGAGAACATAGGCTGGGACATCCCTGATGCAATGGCCACTGTTGTTTGAAAAGACCCACTTGCTAGGAAATGGAGTACTGAGGGGGGATTCCTGTGGGATGGCGGATAGCTGACATCAGGTCTGGCTCCAACTGGGAACACAGTTCCAGGATTGTCGTACAATCAAGTCTGTATGTGACAATTACATGTCGCTCCTCCATTGTCTACAGGTCCACCAGCAGTCTGTACACCGGAGGATGCCACCATCTCCTTACCTGCTCCAGCGGACATGCTCTATGGAGGAGAACAGCGAGCAGAGAGTCAACCAACACCGAGGTACGTAAACACAACTTTATAGCAAAATGTTTGAAAATCGATATATGGCTGTATTAGTTTTTAAACAAGGCCTAGATATGTGTGACACAGTCATAATTAATGCCATGTGGCCCCCTGAAATGGCGGCTGCCTGACCTGTAATGTGGGACAAGGGGATATGAGGTAACTGCGCTGGCGTTGTAAACCGTTGCAGTAGGCTGTCGAAGACCGCGGCTCAGTCCTGCATTGGTTAACATTGGACCCTATGGGTCTGAGGAGCCAATGACGCTGTACGCCGGTGGTGACGGTAAGCACCGCCGCGGATGTCACCGACATTTTCTTTCTGTTCAATCACTTGATACCTGATCTTCGACAGGAGTGGACCTACACTGCATGTGCTGCTGTGACCTCAGTCTGGAAGAGACAATGGATCATGTGTCTGGGGAAAGGGCCCCTGCCTTCAGCACGGAGGAGTTGGAGAAACTAGTGGATGGGGTCCTCCCCCAGTACACGCTACTCTACGGTCCTCAAGACAAACAGGTAAGTACACTGTGAGCATGCCGAATGGGCAATGCCTGTGTGGAGTGGTGTTGATGAAAAATAGGGGGGGAGAATGAGGCGTGCATGATACGACGGTGAGTGCATGTGCGTCATGGCAAGGGTAGGGATGCGGACCAATGACCGTGACGGTGCGGACGGTTATATCTTCTCCTTTTCTCTTGTACTATTCCTGTAGGTCAGCGCCCACCAGAAGAAGGATATTTGGGGTGCCATCGCCAAGGAAGTCCGGACCCTGGGGGTCCACCACAGACGGAGCACCCACTGCCGGAAAAGATGGGAGGACATTCGCCGCTGGAGCAAGAAGACGGCGGAGGCCCAGCTGGGGATGGTCTCCCAACTTGGGAGGGGTGCCCATCGCACCATGACCCTCCTGATGTTCCGGATCCTGGCGGTGCCGTATCCGGAGTTGGATGGGCGCTTGAGGGCATCACAGCAGCCACAAGGGGGTGAGTACACTCTCATTCTGCTGATTCAGCACGCATTGTAGGTGTCTGGGTGGGAGAGATGGGCTGTGGGTTCCCCTAGGCCAGGACGAGTCTAGTAGGCAAGGTCCCTTCTTAAGGCAGGCCCAATGGCACCCCACCCCACCTGTGTTCAGAGCCAACTACACCTAGTCAGGCTCCTGTGACTTCCATGTGTGCAGCAATCGGGCGTAGGCCTTGTAACCCATGTCCCTATGATTAATTATTGAACTCTAAGTGTACGGCGTAGTGCAGAGGGCTTCTGTGTCTGTAGTACCTGCCAACGGTAGTGGTATTGGATGCACTCAACATGTTTTTCTTCTGTCTTCCCCCCTTTTTGTGGTCTCCCTGTTCTTGTGTGCATTAGCGTCATCAGGCGGAGGAGCAGTGCCACCGGAGCAGGAGGGAGCTGCATCCCACATGGCCCTGGAGGGCGACACAACGGAGGCAGAAGCTACCAGTGAGACGAAGGGTGAGGGGAGCTCCACGGTGGGGACAGGAGCTGAGACCAGTGACACAGATTCCTCCTCTGATGGGAGCTCCCTTGCGGTGGTGGGCCCCTCTGTGCCCACCGCATCTACAGGTACAGCCGCCACCCCCCCTACCAGCACCGCCCTCCCAGCAGCCCTTCAGCGTGTGCTCTGTGGCCGTTCACCCAGGAGGGTGGGTATCTCCTTCGCGCCAAGCACCTCAGGCCCTCCCCAGTCAGCCCTGCTGCCCTCAGTGAAGAGGCCATTGACCTCCTCAGGTCCCTCACTGTTGGGCAGTCTACCATTTTGAATGCCATCCAGGGTATAGAGAGGCAGTTGCAACAGACCAATGCATAACTGGAGGGCATTCATTCTGGTCAGGCAGCCCAGCTTTTCAGACTCTGGCCTCAGCACTGATGGCAGCCATTGTCCCTGTCTCTAGCCTCCCCCCTCCAACTTCCTCCACCCAGACCCAAACCCCTGTACCTCAACCTATCCCAAGCACAACATCAGACCAGCATGCACACATGTCAACACACAAGGGAAGCTCAGGCAAACATAAGCACCACACGTCCCAGAGGCACTCACGCAAGCATTATACACATGCAGACATACCAACATCCACTGCCTTCACTGTGTCCCCCTTCTCCTCGTCTCCCTCCTCCCTCCCAGTATCGTCTCCACTCACACCTGCATGGACTACATCTTCAGCCACTACCTCCATCACCAGCACACCCACCACCACACCCGCTCATGTGCAGTCACCACCCCGACTAACATTCACACATCCCCTGTGTCCTCTCCCAGTGTGTCTGTGAGCCCACCTCCCAAGGGCACAAATGCAGCCACACACCCTCCCAACAGCCATCCACCTCACTACAGCCTGAAGTCCATGCACCTTCACCCAAAGTCAGCAAACGTACACCACCTACAACCATTACCTCTTCCTCCACTCCCAAACCCCCTCCATCTACCCGTACCAGTGTGTTCAAAAAACTTTTCCTGTACAACCTTGACCTCTTCCCCTCACCTCCCCCACCCCTTCAGTCTCCTAGGGCCCGCCTTTCCAGGTCCCAACCCAGCACCTCAGCCACAACATCTGCGGGAACAGTGGTGCCAGTAGTAACCGGCTTCTGGAGTGCGCCAAACAGCAGGGCAGCCAGTGTGCCAAGGAGCCAGACCACAGACAGTCCCCCACCTCAAAAGCACAAAAAGTGGGCCAGTGCCCGGCACGAGAGAGGCAAAACATCTACCACCAAAGCCTCTCCCAGGGGTACAGTTGGGAGTGGGAAGACAGCTGCGCCACCATCCAAGGTGGGGAAGGGTCACCGAAAAACAGGCAAGTCGGCGAAAACCTGCACGGCGGACAAGACCGCTACCAACACCGCTGCCAAGGACACCGCCGCCACCAGCACCGCTGAACAGGACACCCCCGCCACCAGCACCGTTGCCAAGGACACTGCCACCACCAGCACCGCTGCCAAGGACACCGCCGCCACAAGCACCGCTGAACAGGACACCGCCGCCACAAGTACCGCTGAACAAGACACCGCCGCCACCAGCACTGCTGCCAAGGACACGGCCACCACCAGCACTGCAGGCCAATAAGCGCCAACGCTTCCTACGCTACTGAGGCCGCCACGGGCAGAATGAATCACTCTGGGCACACGGCCCCCTCCAGAACGAGTGGAGTACCACATCCACTACCTCTGTCCTTGGCAGGATGAAGCACTCTGGGCACAAAGCCCCCTCCAGAACCAGTGGAGTAAGGCATCCACTACCTCTGTGTGAGAAAGTAGCCTCTTTCTAGCCTTGTTACCCCCACTTTTGGCCTGTTTGTGAGTGTATGTCAGGGTGTTTTCACTGTCTCACTGGGATCCTGCTAGCCAGGGCCCAGTGCTCATAGTGAAAACCCCATGTTTGCAGTATGTTTGTTATGTGTCACTGGGACCCTGCTAGTCAGGACCCCAGTGCTCATAAGTTTGTGGCCTATATGTATGTGTTCCCTGTGTGGTGCCTAACTGTCTCACTGAGGCTCTGCTAACCAGAACCTCAGTGGTTATGCTCTCTCTTTACAAATTGTCACTAACAGGCTAGTGACCAATTTTACCAATTTACATTGGCTTACTGCAACACCCTTATAATTCCCTAGTATATGGCACTGAGGTACCCAGGGTATTGGGGTTCCAGGAGATCCCTATGGGCTACAGCATTTCTTTTGCCACCCATAGGGAGCTCTGACAATTCTTACACAGGCCTGCCACTGCAGCCTGAGTGAAATAATGTCCACGTTATTTCACAGCCATTTTACACTGCACTTAAGTAACTTATAAGTCACCTATATGTCTAACCTTTACCTGGTAAAGGTTAGGTGCAAAGTTACTTAGTGTGAGGGCACCCTGGCACTAGCCAAGATGCCCCCACATTGCTCAGGGCCAATTCCCCAGACTTTGTGAGTGCGGGGACACCATTACACGCGTGCACTACATATAGGTCACTACCTATATGTAGCTTCACCATGGTAACTCCGAATATGGCCATGTAACATGTCTATGATCATGGAATTTACCCCTCTATACCATCCTGGCATAGTTGGCACAATCCCATGATCCCAGTGGTCTGTAGCACAGACCCTGGTACTGCCAAACTGCCTTTCCTGGGGTTTCACTGCAGCTGCTGCTGCTGCCAACCCCTCAGACAGGCATCTGCCCTCCTGGGTTCCAGTCAGGCCTGGCCCAGGATGGCAGAACAAAGGACTTCCTCTGAGAGAGGGTGTTACACCCTCTCCCTTTGGAAAATGGTGCGAAGGCAGGGGAGGAGTAGCCTCCCCCAGCCTCTGGAAATGCTTTCTTGGGCACAGATGTGCCCAATTCTGCATAAGCCAGTCTACATCGGTTCAGGGGACCCCTTAGCCCTGCTCTGGCGCGAAACTGGACAAAGGAAAGGGGAGTGACCACTCCCCTGACCTGCACCTCCCCTGGGAGGTGTCCAGAGCTCCTCCAGTGTGCTCCAGACCTCTGCCATCTTGGAAACAGAGGTGCTGCTGGCACACTGGACTGCTCTGAGTGGCCAATGCCACCAGGTGACGTCAGAGACTCCTCCTGATAGGCTCCTTCAGGTGTTGCTAGCCTATCCTCTCTCCTAGATAGCCAAACCCTCTTTTCTGGCTATTTAGGGTCTCTGTCTCTTGGGATTCCTTAGATAACGAATGCAAGAGCTCATCCGAGTTCCTCTGCATCTCTCTCTTCACCTTCTGCCAATGAATCGACTGCTGACCGCGCTGGAAGCCTGCAAAACTGCAACATAGTAGCTAAGACGACTACTGCAACTCTGTAACGCTGATCCTGCCGCCTTCTCGACTGTTTTCCTGGTGGTGCATGCTGTGGGGGTAGTCTGCCTCCTCTCTGCACTAGAAGCTCCGAAGAAATCTCCCGTGGGTCGACTGAGTCGTCCCCCTGCAACCGCAGGCACCAAAAAGCTGCATTACCGGTCCCTTGGGTCTCCTATCAGCACGACGAGCGAGGTCCCTCGAATCCAGCAACTCTGTCCAAGTGATTCCCACAGTCCAGTGACTCTTCAGTCCAAGTTTGGTGGAGGTAAGTCCTTGCCTCACCTCGCTAGACTGCATTGCTGGGAACTGCGACTTTTGCAGCTACTCCGGCCCCTGTGCACTTCCGGCGGAAATCCTTTGTGCACAGCCAAGCCTGGGTCCACGGCACTCTAACCTGCATTGCACGACTTTCTAAGTTGGTCTCCGGCGACGTGGGACTCCTTTGTGCGACTTCGGGTGAGCACTGTTTCACACATCCTCGTAGTGCCTGTTTCTGGCACTTCTTTGGGTTCTACCTGCTGCTAAGAGGGCTCCTTGTCTTGCTCGACGTCCCCTCTACCTCCTGGTCCAATTTGCGACCTCCTGATCCCTCCTGGGCCACAGCAGAATCCAAAAACGCTAAACGCACAATTTGCAGCTAGCAAGGCTTGTTGGCATTCTTTCGGCGGGAAAACAGTTCTGCACAACTCTCCAAGGCGAGTGAGATCCGTCCACCAAAGGGGAAGTCTCTAGCCCTTTTTGTTCCTGCAGAAACCTCAGCTTCTTCTGTCCAGTAGAAGCTTTTTTGCACCCGCAGCTTGCATTTCCTGGGCATCTGCCCATTTCCGACTTGCTTGTGACTTTTGGACTTGGTCCCCTTGTTCCACAGGTACCCTCGACTGGAAATCAATTGCTGTTGCATTGTTGGTTTGTGTATTTCCTGCCTTATTCCCCTAACACGACTTCTTTATCCTTTGGGGAACTTTAGTGCACTTTGCACTCACTTTTCAGGGTCTTGGGGTGGGCTATTTTTCTAACCCTCACTATTTTCTAATAGTCCCAGCGACCCTCTACAAGGTCACATAGGTTTGGGGTCCATTCGTGGTTCGCATTCCACTTTTGGAGTTTATGGTTTGTGTTGCCCTATCCCTATGTGTCCCCATTGCATCCTATTGTAACTATACATTGTTTGCACTGTTTTCTAAGACTATACTGCATATTTCTGGTATTGTGTATATATATCTTGTGTATATTTCCTATCCTCTCACTGAGGGTACACTCTGAGATACTTTGGCATATTGTCATAAAAATAAAGTACCTTTATTTTTAGTATATCTGTGTATTGTGTTTTCTTATGATATTGTGCATATGAAACTAAGTGGTACTGTAGGAGCTTCACTCGTCTCCTAGTTCAGCCTAAGCTGCTCTGCTAAGCTTCCATTATCTATCAGCCTATGCTGCTAGACACCCTATACACTAATAAGGGATAACTGGGCCTGGTGCAAGGTGCAAGTACCCCTAGGTACTCACTACAAGCCAGTCCAGCCTCCTACACTCTGTCCTTGGCAGGATGAAGCACTCTGGGCACAAAGCCCCCTCCAGAACCAGTGGAGTAAGGCATCCACTACCTCTGTTCTTGGCAGGATGAAGCACTCTGGGCACAAAGCCCCCTCCAGAACCAGTGGAGATTTACATCCACTACCTCTGACCTTGGCAGGATGAAGCACTCTCGGCACAAAGCCCCCTCCAGAACCAGTGAAGTAAAGCATACACTACCACTGTCCTTGCAGAACGAAGCACTCTGGGCACAAAGCCCCCTCCAGAACCAGTGGAGTAAGGCATCCACTTGAGAGACTGTGGCTTGGCACTCCCCAGGATAAAGCAGCGGGCAACCCATCCACTGGAAAGACTTGTGAGACTGTGGCTTTGCACTCCCCAGGATAAAGCAGTGAGCAACCCACCCACTGTAAGGACTTGAGAGACTGTGGCTTTGCACTCCCCAGGATGCAGCAGTGGGCAACCCACTCACTGGAAAAACTTGAGAGACTGTGGCTTTGCACTCCCCAGGATGCAGCAGTGGGCAGCCTACCCACTGTAAAGACTTGTGAGACTGTGGCTTTGCACTCCCCAGGATGTAGCAGTGGGCAACCCACCCACTGGAAAGACTTGAGAGACTATGGCTTTGCACTCCCCAGGATACAGCAGTGGGCATGGAGCCCCCTCGTGGATCTGGCGTTGTCCACTCATCTGGCTGAGGTGCCCCCCCTTCCCTTCCCCCTGAGGTGCCTTTTGTACTTCTATCTGATGCCCCAGCAGTGTTCTCTCCGTTTTGATTGGGTATTGAGTGTGGGCCTCGCACATGCATTTTGGGCCCAGTGGTCCACGGACTATGATGGTGGAATACCTTGGACTTGTATTCTTGGTGTATGTATTTGTTTATAGTGTATATATATATATATATATACATATATATATATATATATATATATATATATTGTATTTCTGTATTTGAATAGATTACAAACGTTCAACTCATTTCCTTTTGTCATTGCATTTTTCAAGGGGGGGTTGGGGGTTGTAAATGTAATGTATACACATGTACTTGTGTGTGTGTTGTAGTGGGTGGGGATGGGAGTGTTGCGTGTGTGTGTCACTCTTTTTTCCCTCCCCCTCCCTTGTGTCGTAGGTGCAGTACTCACCGTGGTCTTTGCTGCCGTCTTTGTTGTTCCTGGTATGGGAGCAGAAAGATAAAGGCTGGGAGTATCTGGAGCTCGGGTTCCATGACGTCCTGGTTCCTCGTGGGTTGTGTAGAGATGAGCGTTTCCCCTTCAAAGTCCTGTTTCCGCTGTGTTTTTGTTTGCAGTGAATCCACCCCGGAAAAGGTGGCGGATTGGCCTGTTTTAATACAGTGGGCGGAACCTTGTCTTCCGCCTGTCTGTTGGTGGTTACCGCCGCGGTGTGTGTTTGTACCGCCGTGGCGGTCTGAGTGTTAAAGTGGCTGTCTATGTTGGCGGTTTCTGCCACGGTCGTGATTCCATTTGTTTTACAGCCGGCCTGTTTGCGGTTTTACCGCCGCTTTAACACCGATCGCCAGGGTTGTAATGACCCCCATAGTCCACAAACCTACGAGCACTGGGATCCTGGCTCGCAGGATCCCAGTGACATATGTCAAACACACTGACAACATAGGGTTTTCACTATGAGCACTGGGCCCTGGCTAGCAGGATTCCAGTGAAACAGTAAAAACACCATGAGATATACTCACAAATAGGCCAAAGGTGGGTCTAAGAAGGCTAGATAGAGTCTACCTTCCTACATAACCCACCCCCCAAATGAAGGACAATAAGGCTAACCTTGGCCAGTTGAGTCTATATTGTCTAAGTGGTGATAATTGGAGAGTAGCTCTGCAATAGATTGGTTACTCCCTTTATCATCCACTATATGGTTATTTCCCTGTGGGGATGTAAACCACCCTGTTTGAAGTTTTTTAGCTAGCCAACAATGTGAAGTTATATTCTCAGAGTTCCTATTAGTATGTTTAAGTTTATAGCAGTGGGAATTGTCCACTGGACCTATATTAAGTGATGAGAATGCCAGACAGGGATGCTGTCTCAGTAAAGCCATAGCTGGGAGAAAATGTTGTCCATATGGCTGTAAGAGAGAACAGGGATGCTGTTTCTCTTGAGTTGGAGCAGGGCAGGGATGCTTTTCTATGAGTTCCACACTAGGGCAGGGCTGCTGTCCTAAGTGTTGTGAGGCAGTGCAGGGTGACTGCACTAACATTTCTCTGGGAGGGTTGGAGGGATGCTCCTTGTTAACTAAAATGATGCACTTTTTCTCACCAATATTAGTTATCCCACAGAGAGGTACTGCTACCTCAGGAAGTACAGCTGTGCTAGCTGATGTTTCCCTTGGTACAGGTGCCACCCCAGGAGAGGTTTCTCCCACCACTGGAATGGTATCCTGAATGGCAGGGTGGGTAGGGAATACTTTGATGCCCTTTTTACCTGTCGTTGGAGAAGGATCCTGAGTTGTCAGGCCTTTTTCTCTCCTTTGCTTTTTCATTTCAGCTGAAATGAGAGGAAGCAATTCCTCAGGGATACCCAGCATGGCTGCATGGGTATTAAACTCTACCTCAGCCCAACCTGAGGCCTCTAGGTCATTACCTAAGAGACAGTCTATAGGTAAGCTAGGTGATACTACCACCTGGTAAGGGTCAGTAACCCCACCCCAACTAAACTGAATTATAGCTAAGGGAAGGAACTTAGTGGAGTCATGGACATCAATAATCTTGTACTATTGTCCAATGGTGTGTTGTGCAGGAGACACTAGGTTTTCAGTCACCAAAGTGATACTGGCACCTGTATCCCTGTAGGCCTGAGCCTCAACACCATTTATTGAAACTGTCTGCCTGTACTTATCCATTTTAAGGGGACAAGCAGCCAGTGTGGCAAGGCCAATGCCACCAGGTATGACATAAACTGTCTTGGGACTGACTACCCCAGTTTCTATGATGGACACATAAGTGAACCCAACTACACCCTTATTTTGACTGTTGCCAGCAGTCCCACCATTATTACCACTACTGCTAGGGGCACTAGAGTTTGATGTATTAGTGGTGGTAGGCTCAGGGGGTTTACCTGGGCAGGACTTATCCCCTGGCCTATGGCCTTTATTTTTACACACATAGCACCAAGGCTTTTTAATGTGTGTGAGTTGTGAAGAAGAGGAAGAAGAGGATTTATCCCCACCCCCTGAAGAATGTTTAGGATTTGAAGAAGGATCTTTAGTTTTACCCTTATCGCCATGCTTATCCTGAGATTTCTCACCATCTTTCTTCTTGCCATCATTGTCATCCCCAGTATGAACTTTTCTGTTCACTCTTGTTCTGACCCATTTGTCTGCCTTCTTTCACAATTCTTGGGGAGAGGTCAGATCTGAGTCTACCAAGTACTAGTGCAACAAATCAGACACACAATTGTTCAAAATATGCTCTCTCAGGATTAGATTATACAGGCTTTCATAGTCAGTCACCTTACTGCCATGTAACCAACCCTCCAAGGCCTTCACTGAACAGTCTACAAAGTCTGTCCAGTCTTGAGAGGACTCTCTTCTGGTGTCTCTGAACTTAATCCTGTATTGTTCAGTGGTCAAGCCAAATCCATCCAAGAGTGCATCTTTCAAAATTTTGTAGTTATTAGCATCACTTTCTCTGACAGTAAGGAGCCCATCCCTACCCTTACCAGTTAAAGATGGCTACAAGATAGCAACCTCCTGCCTTTGAGGGACCAACTGTACCATATAGACTCTCTCAAGTGCAGCAAACCACTTGTTAATGTCATCCCCCCCCTTGTAAGGGGGAACTATCTTATTGCAGGTTTCTGGAATCTTGCTCTCTAACAGGATTGCTATCAAAAGCACTGCTGCTGCCACCATGGGGAACTAACCTCAATCTCTGCCTTTCCCTCTCTACATCCAGGGATTCCCTGTCTAAGGCCAGCTGCTGCTGTTTAAGCTTCATCCTGTCCTCTTCCAACCTCATCTTTCTGAGTTGCCTTTCCATTAAGTTATCCTCAGGGTGGGAGGCTTGGGAATCTTGAGATACAGAGGAAATATGGGAATTGGCAGAGAGAGACCTGTCCCTAACTGGCTGGACCCTAGTAACCTGGCCTTCAGGAGTAAAAGGTGCCCTACTAATGTGTGATCCCCTCCCACTACCAGTTTCACTGGGTAGCCTGCTAGCTGGCAGGTCTTTGGAAGAACCCTCCCCAGTCTCTTCAGGGAACTCCTTGGAATCTGACAGGGTACCCTCCCCTCCTACCTCCTGTTCCTGGGAGGGCCAGACTGGTTCTGGTCACTTTCTAGGAGAAGGTTAAAGCAAAAGTCTTTGGTAGGATTCTTGCCAATGCTTAAACCTCTTTCTATGCAGAGACCGATCAAACTTTTAAAGTTTAAACTCTCATGGGTTGCCTGAACAATTTTGGGAGTGAGCTCTACTGCAGACATGATAGAAAAGGTTTAGGATAGAGAGAGAAAAAGTTGTAGAACTTTTGAAAGCACAGAGAAAAAAACTTTTTCAAACTTTTTGAAAACATTTAAAAGTTTTCAGAACTTTTCAGAAACTTTGTAGAAAGTTTTAGAGAAGGAAAATTAAACTGTTTGGTTCAATGTGTATATCTTGAAGTATTTGGTATATGTTTTTCTTATGAAAAGCACCAATGACAAAGGGGTAAAGCAGTTACAAGTACTTATCCCACCACTGCACCACCAATGTAGGAGGCTGGCCTGGCTTATAGTGGGTACCTTGTGGTACATACACCTTGTGCCAGGTCCAGTTATCCCTTATTAGTAGATTAGAGGTGTTCTAGCAGCTTAGGCTGATAGAGGTAGCTATAGCAGACCAGCTTAGGCTGAACTAGGAGACATGCAAAGCTCCTACTATACTTATATCACTTAGCACTATATCACAAGACAACATAACACTCAGAGTTACTAAAAATAAAGGTACTTTATTTTAGTGACAATATGCCATAAGTATCTCAGAGGATATACTCCCTTAGGAGGTAAGTAATATACACAAAATATACACACACAAACCAAAATCAGGTAAGTAAACAGTTAGAAAAATAGTGCAAACACTGTAGAACATAATAGAATATAATGGGGAGAAATAGGCCTAGGGGCAACACAAACCATATACTCCACAAGAGGAATGTGAACCACGAATGGACCCCAGGCCTAGTGTAGTGTGCCGAGGGTCGCTGGGAGTGTAAGAAAACACCAAGGGTGTCCATGATACCCCATCCCATGACCCTGAAAAGTAGGAGTAAAGTTAACCTACTACCCCCAGAAAGACAGTAAAGACAAGATAGGGGATTCTGCAAGGACAACAACTGACTGCAAAGCACTGAAGACGGATTCCTGGACATGAGGACCTGTAAAGGAAGGGGACCAAGTCCAAGAGTCACGCAAGTGTCCAAGGGGGGCAGGAGCCGACTAAACCCTGGATGAAGGTGCAAAAGGGCTGCGTCAGTGTGGAAGAAGCCAAAGATTCTGCAACAACGGAAGGAGCCAGGAACTTCTCCTTTGGTCAAACGATGTCCCACAGCGTGCTGGAGGATGCAGAGTTGTTTCCACACAGAAAGACAACAAACAAGCCTTGCTAGCTGCAAGGGTCCTGGTTGAGGATTTTGGGTGCTGCCAGGGTCCAGGAAGGACCAGGTGGTCGGCCCTTGGAGGAGGAGACAGAGGGCACTCAGCAACACAGAGTGCCCATGCAGAAGCAGACAGCTCCCACAGAAGTACCTGAACAGGCACTTAAAAGATCTGAGGATGACGGTCGACTCGGAGCAACAAAAGAGGGTCCCACTACATCGGAGTCCAACTCAGCAAGTTGGGCAATGCAGGACGGAGTGCTGGGGACCTGGGCTAGGCTGTGCACAAGGGAAGTCTTGCAAAAGTGCACAGAAGCCCTAACAGCTGCAGTTCACGCAGTACACAGGATTACTGTCTGGCGTGGGGAGGCAAGGACTTACCTCCAACAAATTTGGACAGAAGGGCCACTGGACTGTCGAAGACACTTGGACCCAGCTCCTGTGTTCCAGGGACCACGCTCGTCAAGATGAGAGAGGGCCCAGAGGACCGGTGATGCAGAAGTTTGGTGCCTGCGTTAGCAGGGGGAAGATTCCGTCGACCCACTGGAGATTTCTTCTTGGCTTCCAGTGCAGGGTGAAGGCAGACAGCCCTCGGAGCATGCACCACCAGGAAACAGTCGAGCAAGCCGGCAGGATGAGTCGCTACAGTGTTGCTGGTAGTCTTCTTGCTACTTTGTGCGGTTATGCAGGCGTCCTGGAGCAGTCAGTGGTCGATCCTTGGCAGAGGTCAAAGAGGGAAGTGCAGAGGAACTCTGGTGAACTCTTGCATTCCTAATCTGGTGAGATACCCACAGGAGACCCTAAATAGCCCACAGAGGAGGATTGGCTACAAAGAAAGGTAAGCACCTATCAGGAGGGGTCCCTGATATCACCTGCTGGCACTGACCACTCAGAGCTGTCCATTGTGGCCTCACACCTTTGCATCCAAGATGGCAGAGGTCTGGGACACACTGGAGGAGCTCTGGGCACCTCCCCTGGGAGGTGCTGGTCAGGGGAGTGGTCACTCCCCTTTCATTGTCCAGCTTCGCACCATAGCAGGGCTGGGGGGATCCCTGATCCAGTGTAGACTGGCTTATGCAGAGAAGGCACCATCTGTGTCTTTCAAAGCATTTCCAGAAGCCAGGAGAGGCTACTTCTCCAGGCCCTTCACACCTATTTCCAAAGGGAGAGGGTGTAACACCCTCTCTCAGAGGAAACCCTTTGTTCTGCCTTCCTGGGACCGGGCTTCCCAGGCCCCTGGGGGTCAGAAACCTGTCTGAGTGGTTGGCAGCAGCGGTAGCTGCAGAGAAAACCACGGAAAGTTAGTTTGGCAGTACCCGGGCTCTATGCTGAAGACACGGGGATGCATAGAATTGTCCCCCCAATACCAGAATGGTATTGGGGTGACAATTACATGATCCTAGACATGTTACATGGCCATGTTTTGAGTTACCATGGTGATGCTACATATAGGTATTGACCTATATGTTGTGCACGCATGTAATGGTGTCCCCGCACTCACAAAGTCCGGGTAAACTGCCCTGAACAATGTGGGGGCAGCTTGGCTAGTGTCAGGGTGCCCTCACACTAAGTTACTTTGCACCTAACCTTCATTAAGTGAGGGTTAGACATATAGGTGACTTATAAGTTACTTAAGTGCAGTGTAAAATGGCTGTGAAATAACGTGGACGTTATTTCACTCAGGATGCAGTGGCAGTCCTGTGTAAGAATTGTTTGAGCTCCCTGTGGGTGGCAAAAGAAAAGGTGTAGCCCATAGGGATCTCCTTGAACCCCAATTCCCTGGGTAACTAGGTACCATATACTAGGGAATTATAAGGGTGTTCCAGTGTGCCAATCAGAATTGGTAAAATTAGTCACTAGCCTGCAGTGACAATTTTAAAAGCAGAGAGAGCATAAACACTGAGGTTCTGGTTAGCAGAGCCTCAGTGATACAGTTAGGCACCACACAGGGAACATATATAGGCCACAAACCGATGAGCACTGGAATCCTGGCCAGCAGGATCCCAATGACACATATCAAACAAACTGACAACATATGGTTTTCAGTATGAGCACTGGGCCCTGGCTAGCAGGATCCCAGTGAGACAGTAAAAACACCCTGACATATACTCACAAACAGGCCAAAGGTGGGGGTAACAAGGCTAGAAAGAGGCTACCTTTCTACAAGAGGACTTCATTTCTCCTCATCCATTACCACAAGAAATAACATCACAGTACCCTGCACTCTTCCTCCCTTCCACGACCTTCTTAATGGCAGCTACAATGTGATCGTGCAGCAGGAGAACTGCTCACATGCCAATGGAATGCCAAAGGCCACCTAATGGAAAGCCCATCTGTGCTTGTCTATGCCTGGAAGATGCCTAGCACCAGGAACCCTGGTCCAATCACCACCCAGCAACCCTCCACAGCACTCATTTCGTGTCTGGACCTCTGACTCATTCCCCCGATTACTGCCGGACCTATGGTACGAGCTTTCATCTGTACCCACCACCAGCCAGGAGCCACTCGCCCACACTCCCAATGCAAATGCTAACAACATCCTTAATACCCCCTGCCAACACACATGCCACACAAGAACCAACACTTATGCACCACCCCTAATCCACACACCAAAATATGAGACTGCTGAGCAACAATGCACTCAACATCCTCTTCATCAGAGACCTGGCTGAATCCCTCATCAGCTCCAGACATTACCATGGAAGATCTAGCAGGGTATAAGATTGCTCAACAGGACCACCCTCAGAAGCCAGGAGGAGGACTTGCTATCATCTACACAGCATACTTCAAATGGAACACCTGCACTTCAAGCTGCAAATCTTCCAAAACTTCAACCTGAACCAAACCCTCACCTACTGACTACCCGGACCAAAATTCCCCTTTACCAATCTCATGACCGACTTCTTAGCTCCCCTCACCATCATCTCCAGAACCTACATCTTTCTTGGTGACCTCAACTCTCAACTGGAATGCTGAAACAACCCCTTTTCCACAGCACTCCTTGAAAGCTTGAGCAATATCAGACTCACTTAGCTTGTCTCCAAAGAAAACACCCTCCGCAGTACACATACTGGACATCATTTTCACCCCAAACAACAGTATAAAATACCCTCCACCACATCACTCACATGAACTGACCCCTCCATCATCCACTTCAAATCAATGGATCTCAAGGCACGCTTATTGGGTTCAGCACTCCAAGCTGCTGCTAGAGCAAAACCAAATAAGCAGACTGGCTCAGTGCACTCAGCACATACCAACCTAGCCCCACAGACAACCTTAACAAGGGCATAACTTCAACAACTGGATCAATAACTACATAGACCCCCTTGCACCCATCAAACCCAACAAACACAGCAAATCAAACAAGCAGGCCTGCTGGTGTACAGAAGACCTCAGAGACACCAAACAACATTGTAAACAGCTTGAGAGGAAATGGAGAGCCAGCGACAACACAACTGACATAACTACCTCCAAAGATGCACTTAGACGGTATCACCAGCAAATAAGAGATGCCAAGAAAAAAACACTAGTGACCTGAATTGAAGGGAGTTGCAGTAGTTATAATAAGATCTTCTCAGTAGTCAAGGAATTCTCCTATTCTTCAGCTACTTTCAACGACCCCACCGACCCGGACTCCGCCACCATCAACCTCCAACAATGGATCCTCAACTGCGCCAACATCCTAGCACCACTCAAGAAACCCACCGTCAACCAAGGAAAGAAAAAAACAGCCTGGTTCACTGACGAACTGACCACCTCCAAACGCACCTGCCAGAAACTCAAGAAAAAATGGATCCTCGAGCGCACACCCGACAACCTTGCTACCCTCAAGGAAGCCAACCGCTGACACCACCAACTGATCCGACTCGCCAAACGCTCCCACTTCACAGAACGCCTTAACAACAACGCACACGACTGCAAGGAACTCTTCTGCATCGTGAAGGAGCTCTCCAACCCCAACGCCAACGTCAACGACGTCCCACCCATAAAAACTGGTAATACCAAAATTCATGTCCTACCAGTAAAGGTTATGAAATGAAGGGTAAAGAGAGTCTCATTTTATCTTCTATGTTCCAGTTGATGCCTTCTAATCCGGTAAGGCATGTGTTTCTGACGAATTATGACATGTCCCGAAAGAATTCAGTGGACAAAACAGTTGATTCCACACTAAAAATGCTGTTTGTAGGAGACAATTACTAATGAAAACCAGGGTGTATGCTGCTTATGGTGCTAAATCACTGAACCATGGGTCTTATGAACTTCTGCTGGTTGCTTTTGATTGTTCAGATGTTTTGTTGCAAATTGAACAAAAAGTTTACCTATTAGATTATATGGCTTCTGACTTCTTTAGGGCTACAGCATTTATATCTAATTCTACCGTAACAGCCAGAGGAAGTACCTTGGTCGGAGAATGGTGTATTGGTTTAAGTCAAAGGGGCTAAAAACCTCCTATGTCAATTACTGGTAATCATGTTGAGAGCAATAGTTTAGAAGGCATGGTTCAGAAAGCATTTGAAAATAGAAAATTTTTCTTTTCTTTTTTATGGAAAAATAGGTTCCAAAGAAGAAATAATATCTGTCAAGAATTATGCTTCTCCTACAGCCAGTGGTTCTTTTATATCTCAATTTGTAGGTTCTTTAAAGAAAACTTTTAAACTATGAAGAGAAAATCTCATTACCCCAGACCATAGTTTCAGACCTCTTTACCAGAGGTGCTGCTGTGGAGTCGAACTCAAATTCACAAATTCAGAAATGTATGGCACCAGGCATTCAAATATTACTGAATTCTTTCCATTGTATCTAAATGGTACCAAATGGAGTTCTCATCTCTTACAATCATAGTACTGAGTTCTCCAGCCTCCAGAGATCAGGTCAGATGGCAGGCTCTGTGTGATGAGATTAAGAAGCTTTGGGACATATTTACGGATTTGTGGTGCAGGGCAGAGCAGCAAGTCACCCTTCTGCACTGCTCTGCATCATAGGGAAAGGGCATATAGGATTGTTTTTGTGCAGGAAAGGACACCTAAAAGGCTTTTTCTTCTTTCTGTGTGTGCGGCAGAATTTCTTCTTCGACTTTTTCTTCTTTCCTAAACTTCCTCAGGGCCTTTTTTCTGTTTTAGGCACTTTAGTCTCCTGTCCTCCTGCTGTTTGGTGTAGACTTCCTCAACCAAGCTGGGATTCCTTCTTTTTTTCAGTAAAACATAAAGGTTACAGGTACATTATAGTTAGGTCATGATTTTACACACACAAAATCATAGAAATTCAGAAGTTATAGTTACAGTTATCTCTAGTACTCAAGTAAGTATTACTTGTGCCCTAAGGTATTTATAACTCATGGCCTCACTACACACTGCTAATTACCCCACATAATGCATCACTTAAAACATCATAAACCCCCGCAAGCAGCCAACCTCACGCCCGCGGCCAAACCCTGTGGCCTTCCCCCCCAAAGTCAGCCATCCTGTGGTTCCCCCACCCCGGGCCGCTTTTGGCCCAGTGGACCCTATTCCCCGGGGCCTGGTGCATTTTGTAGAGGAGGTGGCAAGGGCCAACCCTCCCTGGAATTATCTTTGTCCTGGGGAGCCCACCCCTGTGGCCTGGAACATTTCTTGGAAGAGGGACACATGCCCCCCTCCCAGGGCCAATTGTGGCCCTAGGGACCTCACCCCCCATGGCCCAGTGCTTTTTTGTTTCCTGGAGTAAATGGCGCCCCCTCCCGAGGCCATTTTGGGCCCCCAGGTATCTCATCTCATGTGCCCTCTCCCAGCCTGATTTTTGGCCCCAGGGACCCCAGACCCCAGATAAAGTTAATATTGTTTATAATATAATTTTGCCAAATTTGGTGTAATTCCATTGAGATGTTTGGTCTGTTACCTACACCATTCACTGCTAATTACCCCGCATGTTACATCAGTCATGACATCTTCTATTACATCATTGATGATAGCACTGCAACATTTGCAGTAAAATTATTGATGAGGAATCTGTGCATGGCAGGGGCATGAGTTGTAGTTATCTTAGGGCACGAGGTATAGTTTCTTGAGATAACTGTAACTTCTGAATTTCTATGGTTTTATGTGTGTAAAATCTGAAACAAATTATAATGTCCCTGTAACCTCTGGTTTTTAGTGGCTTTCTAAGGTGTATTAAGTATATTTCCTAACTTTGATTTCCCTGTAACCTTTGCTTTATTTCAGTGAATTTCTAGATTTTTTAAGCTAATATTTAATTACCTTACTTTTATTGAACTACTGCTGCACACAACCTTTGGCCATGCATGGCTGGGGTTAGCCCTGTGGCCAACCCCAGTAGGCATCCAACCCAATGCCACACATGACCTTTGGCTGTGCATGATAGGGGTTAGCCATAGTGCCTGCCCCCAAACCAATTCCTTGCATTGCCAAAGGTTGTGCGTGGAGGTGGGTCAGCTGTATGGATTGGCTGGAAGGTGGTTTGGCTTCTGGGCTTTTTCATCTGTTTTCCTGCACACTTTGCCATGAAGTGCCCCTGAAGGGGGGACGCACACTGCACCATTTCCCTTGTAAATGTTGGCCTGGCCACAGAGAAGTGGTTGTCCCTACGGTCGAAAAGGTCCCAGGAAGCAGGCCCACATGGACCCCCTCCCTTTCAAAGACATTTCTTGCACAGGGTAAGTGGCTGTCCCCGGGGCCCTAAATGGCCTTGGGAGGGGGTGCCTCATGGCTTCCCTCCCTCTTATTTTCCATTGGCCTGACATCACGGAAGTGGCAGTCCCCCGGGCAAAAATCGACCATGGGGAGGGATGGCGCATGCGTCACCTTGCCAAAATCAATTTCCCTTGGGACCTGGCCCGTTCAGGGGCTGAAGTATAAACAAGCTAAGGAGACCATGCTTTTTAAAAACAAATTGCCAAGATTCATGGATCCTCTACAATTTTGAGGATAAAAACTTTTAAAAAGTGCTTTTTGGCCCTGGTGGTGTCTCATTCACTTGAAAAAAAAGGTTACAATTATCTCAAGTACCTATAACTCGTGAACGAAGGTAACTATAACTTGTGCTCCTGCCATGCGCAGTTTTTTGGTCAAACATTTTACTGTATATTACATTGGTATTATCAATGATGTTATCAAAGTTGTCATGAGTGCCAAAATGTCTGGGTTTAAATAGCAGTGCAGGGCGAGGGCGTGAGTTATAGTTGCATTAGGGCATGAGTTATAGTTACTTGAGATAACTCTAACTATAACTGGTGAATTTCTTTGGTTGTGTATGTTTAAAATGTGAGCCTGACTACACCATCCCTGTAACCTTTGTTTTTTAAGTGGATTTCCATGTTTGTTTTCAATGTAGAGCACTTTTTATCAACATTCATTAATCCAGCCACAACTGTGCATGGCCTTTGGCCTTGCACAGATTCGGTTGGCCTCAGGGCCTGGCCTGCCGCCAATCCCTATAACCACCCAACACTGTACATGACCTTCCGATGTGTGCAGTAGGGGTTGGCCTCATAGCCTGGCTAAAACCTGTATAGCGCTGTGAGTGCGTGCATCAGTGTCTGTGTGGGTCTGGGTGTGTGAGGGTTTCAATGGGTCTATGAGTGTGAGTGGGAGAGTTTTAGTTGATGTGTGTGTGGGTACGTAAATGTCTGAGTTGAGCTGTGAGTGGGTACACAAGGGTCTGAATGGGTCTGTGAGTGGGTGCATGAGTGTCTGAATGAGTCTGTGAGTGGGTGTGTAAGGGTCAGCGTGGGTGTGTGAGTAGGAGTAAAAGATTTAAAAAGAGAAATAGCGAAAGAGAGAAAGAGTAGGAGTGGGAGTAAGAGAGAACTTTTTTAGGCATTGATGAATGATATACTTAGAATGAGATATTTCAAAACACTTGTAAATAAACACACTGCCAAGTGATACCAGGGTGTGGACCTTCAGCCTACTGAGTAGCAGCACAGGACCTTGACCCTTAGCCCAGAAGTAACTCTGTTCTGCTATGCATCAAAACATAACTATAACATTTGTACCCAACATCTTGCTAGTCTTACTCTTTGAAGTCATTGCATGGAGACTGAGACCATTGCAATTACAATATCTCTTCTATCCCATTATGGAATGGAAGCAAAAGAGAGTGACAGGACCGTGGGGGTAGACTCAAGGCTCCTGCTGTCCTAGCCGGTTCTCCATGCCCTGCGGGAGCTGGCATTTCTCAGAGAAGCAGGGAGCTGAATTAAATAGTAGCTCCCTGCTTTCAGGAGGAATGTTTTCATCTGTTTCCCTGCACGCATATTTGCATTTAAGGAAACAGATGAAAACTCCGCTTTCTGCCAGCAGGACCTGTTTTAGAGCTCCTGCTATTATAAAGCAAACTTTGTTTGCTTTTGTTTGGTGGGAGCTGTCAAAGTTCCCACAAAGCAAAATCAGTCAGTTATGTCCAAGGGATGGGCACCCCGGGACATAGCAGAAGCTTGCTCTTGAAGGGGGGCAGTTATCAGGGGCCATTATTGGCTGCACTCTCCAATGTAATCTAACCCTGGGCAGGCGGTGGTCATAGGGGCTAGGGGATCAGTAATGGACTTCGTGACTCTTTTATTGTAGCCCCAGAGAGGTGGCAGTCCCCGGGGCTGTGGTGGTGGGTGGCAATGCCCCCCCACTACATTGTATTTATGTATTTATGTGATGCCTTGGGGACGTGGCAGTCCCGTGGCTATGAGCGGTTGGAGCCCCCGCATTTGATTAGTACTTGAGCCTCAGGAAGGTGGCGGTCCCTTGAACTGCGTGAGGGTGGCCCCCTTCCATTGGGTTTAAAGATGTGTTCCAGGGAGGTGGCGGTCACCCAGAACTGCAGTGGGCCAGGTGACCACCCCCACTTTAAAAATGTCAATGCCCCCGGTACCTAGCCCACTCGGGGGCTTCCTTAAAACAAACACAGCAGCCCATGCTTGTTTTTTTATCATTTTACCTGTGAATTTGTGACATTGTCATGAAATTGAGAAGAAAGGTTTTTTAAAAGGTGGTTTTCAGCTCTGGCGTGTGTCTCACTTGGATCCAAACACCAGAGCTTAAGGGTCAGAGTGATTCTACGCTGGCTCCTAGTCTTATTTTTTTATTTTTTTTATTTGATGGACTTGGCTTAAGCCGAGTCTCAAGATGGCTGCCAACACTTCCTGGTTGAAGTGTTGGCAGCCAATAAGGGCTCTTCATTTCCCTACATGAGCTTGTCATTATTCACAAAGTTGTAGCAGCCAGACATACAAAAGTCTGGATTTCCATTAATATCTCAAAAGCTAATAAATGGATTAACATCAAAGAACAATCTGCATACTGACTGCTACGTTTTTGCCAAATTTTGTGTAATCCTGTCCAGTGGTTGGGGTTGTAGTCGTGTTGAAAACTCCTATTAAAATAAATGTGGGAAACACACATTTTCTCACCCCTTTTTCTCAGACCCTGCTTGACAGATCACCCCCAAACATCCCAAAACCAAAGGTCAAAGGGCCATTATACTTGCATCTAATATTACACACACAAAACCATAAATATTCAGCAGTTATGATTATACTTATAGTTAGACTTATGTTACGAAACTATAACTTCTGGCCTAATGTTACTTAATGGCATGAGTTATAGTTTTGTCAGATAAGTATAACTATACGGATAACTGTAATTGCTGGATTTCTATGGTTTTGTTTGTGTAAAACATGACCCTAACTATAAAGTTCCTGTAATCTTTGTTTTCTGAGGGAATTTTTTAACTTAAAGTAAGATATAATTGCCATACATTACCACAACCACTGCGGTGGGGGTTTGCTATGTGAGTGGGTGCATGTTTTTTTTCATTGTGTTGGAAAGTGGATTATTAGTAAGGGTAGGTAAGTACCTACACTTAGCAATAGGCCCCTAAACCCCACTAGGCTCAGTTAGGTCTCAATAAATTAACTCCAGCTCAACCCTTGGTCGTTTGGAAATTAGCATAAAGGGGGTCATTTTGAATTTGGTGTTCCCAACAAAACACAGCCAAACTACAGCCAGTTATGCAAGTGCGGTCAGGCCGCTAGGGACAGAGGTAGGCACCTTCAGACCGGTGGGGAACATGTTTCTGCCGGATACATTACGAGTCTGCACAAAGCTAGTGTTTCTGCCGCGGTCGCACAACCACCAACCCTGGCAGAAACAAACTCTCTGAAAGGAAACACCCACCTTCAGCAACACAGACATGCCCGGATCCTCTTCTACTGCTCCTGCTCGCACAACGACTCAGGAACCGGCAACTGAGACAACAACCGTAAGTACAAACACCTAGCACACACTGGAGGGAAAGGCATTAATACACACCCAAACACAACACACATATCTGACACAGCTTGCGAAGGACACTCACACACATGTAATGACACACCCATACGAACACACACCTACATACACACATGCACACACATACCACACACGCATACACCCAAACAACACACATCACGGCCAACACACACGTGCTGTACACACACCAACCTGCACCCACATCGCACCGGCAATGTCCAACACAATCATACACAGTACCACTGACTCATACAATCACATCGCAACTGCAACTACACTCACACTGCATACCTCCACATGACAACACATACATACATACAACATGTAACAACACCACAATACCAATCAACAGAAGCACACTGCCATTCAACGAACAATTCGACACACCATGCCCAAACCTACACATGCACGCACACACAACAGCCATATAAGGACACTGAACATTACACACGCCAACAATTACTATACACATTTTGGCTGCACACATGCATGGAACAAACACAAACATATCCAACACACAAAACACAGCAATCACAGCAGCACCAATGGCATGGCCACACACACATGCAGCCCAAGAACAACAGGCTGCACAATCAACACACATACACATCACACACACACAAAATCAAAGTTTACATACACCAAACAACCATGAAGAAAGAAAGGCAGGGCAAGCATGTTATCATCAAATTTAACAAGATGTTGAGCCAGATGTATTCAGAAGGCTAACATGGTTATACAAATGTCCAACTATAAACAAAAATAAGTCTATTGGCCAGTCCAGTGTCCATGCCTACAAAGGCACAAATGGCACTGCACTGTGCCCCTACTTGACACCTCAGTGCAAAATGACCTTCACAGGGTAGGGGAATCAAGGGGGCAGACAGGCACCTCAGGATTTAGGGGGGGTGAGGGGGGTCTTGGCTTGAGAGGGTGGTCCTTGGGCTTGGTTTTGGGCTTGGGATGGGGGTTCTTGGGATTGGATCTGGGCTTGGGAGGGGGATCCTTGGGCTTGGGAGGGGCAGACTTCTTGGCAGGGGCATGGGTACCACGGAAGGGGGTCAATGATGCTGTGATGGCTGCAGGTATGTCTGATGTAGTGTCTGTGGAGAAGGGGTGGCAGGGGAGTCAGTGCAGGGAATGGATGTTGTTTTGTCTGCAGGTGGCCTTTGCTTGTGTGCATGCTAGTGGTGGATCTTATGGTGCTTATGTTTGTCTGTGGAAATCTTGTCTGTTGAGGTGGATGCATGCCTGTGTGAACATGTGCTTTGTATGGGAATGGAGAGAGGGATTTGGGTTTGAGAAGAGGTAGTTGGAGGGGGGGTGGTTGGCCAAAGGACACTGGCTGCCATCAAAGTGGAGGGTAGAGCCTTAAAGAATCTCTGAAGGCGAGCCATGGCACTGTAAATGTCCTCCAGGAACACACTGCTCTGTTGTACCTGAGCTGCCAGTTCCTGGATTGCATTCACAATGGTTGACTGACTCACAGAGATGGACCTCAGGAGGACAATAGCCTCCTCAATGAGGGCAGCAGGGCAGGGGCAGAGGTGCCTGAAGGAAAAGAGATGCCCACCCGGGCACTGGCAACTGGGTGGGGAGCAACAGGGAGGACGGTGGTAGCAAGGTGGGTGGAGGACAAAGTTGGTGCGTAGGTGGTCCCAGATGGGTCCCGTACTACCAGGGAGTGTCCACTGGAGGAGGATTCTGAAGAAGATGTGGCTGATCCAGTCTCCCCGTGGCACAAACACCTCCTGTTGACACAGGTAAACATGTACATCTGTAACAATACATACATACGTAGGCAATTGCATTCACCAGTACATAAAATCTACATAATTTCAGGACATGTCACCACCACCCACTCCTGTCTGCCAACACTCACACCTATAGCAATACCTAAGGAGGACAGCACTACAACACCCATCCCCAGGATACCAAACAAAACCATTTGAAGCTGGCATAGCATGCCCTGGATGCAGTATCAATGCAATGCCCGAAAAGACATCTCACCTCTCCATACCCCTATCACCCATTGGATGTGCAGCTGACACAATATAACATAGCAGGCCTCTATGGTGAAAACACCTGATTAGTCCATCTCCTCTGTAATATGTCCATTACACTGAAGACAACTTCACTCACAAACCACAAACCACCTACCAGTCCCCAGACACGGCTGCCCACTCAGTATAGTGATACCATTATGGAGAACAACTCAGATTTAGCCAGTACCAGTCAAACACCCAAAAACATCACATCAGATGTGTAATATGTGAATATATGGTATAAACATGTGAATTGTCAGACACTATCACTGAGCTAGAGCTGCTGACACCAACCACGTATATCAATACTCAGCATATTGCCAAGTGCATCTACAATAGGCCATGCACCACATGTTCACTGCCCTTGCACATCCACTGAGTGCAGTGTCACAACAGATCAACCTCTGAAACACACATACCACATCTTGGACCACTTTGAATGCCAACATACATGCAGGTACACCAGTTGGAATAGGCACAGTGACAACTTCACCCTCAAACACACCATTCTACAAATGACAAAACCTGTCACTGAGCCCAAACAACACACATTACATGGGGTAAATACTTGCATGTAGAAGCCACACATGGACGAACACCGCTGCCAGTACAACTCATACACATACCACTAACACTTAAGAAGCCTAAGGAGACAGAATACTACATCACCTTCACCTCAACATGCCATGTGTCATGCAATACCGACACCACTCCCAATCTGCCTACCAAAAGCCAAGGCAAGCTGTAAGAGTCACAGGCCATCAGAATTGTCCCTAGAGCTCAATGTCAACATGAAGTAGGCAGTCAGTCAGCAATGCAGCATAGGACTAGCTATGGCTTTGTCAGCATGGTGACACATAAGGGTCCTCCCAGGACACTTACCACCTCCAATACTAAACCATAGTTTGGAAGGCCACATCCCCACAAGTATTGCTCCTAGGAATGCATATTCTGTGCAATCAGACTTCATCATTTCAGCATTTTTCAGAAGCTCACGTTGCCTACCTACATATTCCGTACAGCCAGCAGATCATTTATATATGCACAGTCAGCCATCAGGCCAATATACCTGTCACATGAAGGCCAGTTTGTATGGTGGAATTGTGATGCCATGCCAACAATCTTTCAATATCCGGAACCAGTACATGATTTATCAAGTCCCTGTGATAAAGGAGAGTCACACAGTCGTATACGCAGGTATGCTACACAAATGGCAGTGGACTGACACCTCAGAGCCACACATGCAGATGCAGGAGCTGGTCATACACAATGCTCAGGGTGATACTGACACTCACATCCATAGTATGGCCAGGAAGGAGTCTCACATGTGCTTATGTCATTCCTGCATCCCTACATTACTGACAATGGAGAGGCATGGAACAAGGAGATCTACATCCAATTCCTGTTATGCATGGAGGCACATCTACAAAATATACTCTGCCAGGGTATTAGTTTACCATTTCCTAATGTTGATATGCATGTAGCATGTACTACAATACCACTCTGCCAGGAATGAGGCACCCATTTAAGCCCAGGCAAGTCCCACGGTACAGTCAAGCCCTCAAACGCCCATCCAGCTCATGGTAGGCCATCGCCATAATGCGGGCCATTGGGAGTCAGGGTCTGACGGGCACCCCATTCTGCTTGGGAAGACCTTCCCAGCTGGGCCTCTGTGGTCTTCCGGGCCCAGTGGCTCAGGTCCTCCTACTACTTGCCAAATTAGGTGCTCGTCTGGACATAGACCCCCATGGTCTGCACTTGCTTGGCAATGGCACACCATATCCCCTTCTTCTGATAGGCATTGACCTGCATGGGTGACACAGACAGAAAGAGAAAGTATGTAGACAGACACCATACCAACAGCAGTGACTATAGATATCAGACCCACCAAATGCCCACATATACCCATCCTAATGCATCACAGGTATTATTTCCATGCCCCCTGCATGCATTTACCCCCGGACTGTAACACGTATGCCATTCACCCTTACACACACCCCTACCACACATGACTGAGGCACTAGGCTCACCTTTTCCTCTGGTGCCTCATACAGCTGTCCATTCAGGGGTAGGACCCCTTCTACCAGCTTCTCAAGCTCTTCTTGGGTGAAGACTGGGGCCCCTATCATTGTATGATGGCTCCCAGAGACAGTACACAGTAGCTCACGTAGTAGAGGTTTTGCTTGCAAGAGTGTCAGGAGTCAAGTGAGCAAGGCTGCCGAAAATGGTGGTCATGTCGGCCACGTACAGGACTGTCACTGCCGGCAGTGATTGCCATTGCCCCCGGCACCCATAGGCAGCAGTGTTAACCAATGAGAAGTTACACAGTGGTTGCGGCCACCTACTGCCATGATGACATACGCGGGCAGACTAAGGTACATCTAAATAAGTGTGCCACACACTTTTAACACTGAATGCGGAGTAGTCCTATGTTTTGCTATTTTGGTTTGACTCATACGTGTGACATGCATGACACAGTGCCCTCATATGGCTGGTATGTCCATAATGTCCTAGATACTGTGTCATGAGGATTTTGAGACATGCACCAGTGTACCATCCACTAGTGGACTTTGCAACCCTAGGGGAGAGGCATATAATTGAGACCTATCATTTAAATCATCAGACCATCATGGATCTATGTACTCAATTGGAGCCTGATCTACTGCCTGACATTGGTAATCCCTATGTCATCCCTCCCAGAGTTCAAGTTCTGTCAGTGCTATACTTTCTTGACACAGGCTCCTTTCAGATTACAGTGGGCTTGGCAGCAGGGATGTCACAGCCCATGTTTTGTCTTGTGCTGAAGGGTGTATTGTGTGCTTTATTAAAACACATGGACAGCTACATCAGGTTCCCCACATGAGTGGATTTGCTTTATGTGAAGGCAGACTTCTATGATGTGGGACACATCCCTCATGAGATAGGGGCCATAGATGGACCTCCCAGTGCCAATGAACAGGTGTTTAGAAACACAAAACCCTACCACTCCATCAATGTTCAGGTGGTGTGTGTGGTAGACCAATACATTTCCCAAGTGACAGCCACGTTTCCTGGATCTGTGCATGAATTCTACATTCTGAGGAATGGCAATGCCCCACACATGATTTCACAACTACAGAGAGAGAGAGCTTGGTCATTGATATGTATGCAATTAGATTTGTGTTTCTGCAATGACACCTGTCATCACAATCTTCCCTGTGCTTGGTCCTGTATTGTGACAGGTTCAACCTCTGTGGACACAGATGACTCTGGCTATCCTAACTTTCCTTGGCTGTTGACACCTGTGAGTTATCCTGTCAATGAAGGGGAACTCCGTTTTAATGAGGCCCACTGCAGAGCAAGGCGTGTTATAGAAAGAACATTTGGCCCAATGAAGGCCAGATTCAGGTGCCTACACATCTCTTGAGGTGCCTTCCTCTACAGTCCCGAGAAGGTATGCCAGATCATAGTTGCCTGCTGCATGCTTCACAATCTGGCCTTGAGATGTCAGATACCCTTACATGCTGATGATGAGGAGGCAGCTGGATCCATGGCTGGTGATGCTGTAGTGGAAAGTGATGAGGAGGCAGATGATGAAGGTGTAGCTGACTCTAGGGCAGAGCTCACCAATCAGTACTCCTAGAGACATACAGGTATGCTGTGTGTGTATTTACATGTGTACTGTACAAACATACTTTGTTGCCAATGGTCCTCCTGATTTGGATAATCACTGGTAGTGTAAAGTGTTCCTATCCCTATATGTGTGTTGTGTGAGGTGGCTGAATATATGTAAGCTGCTTACTGAATATGTATCTTCTCTACCATGTGTATACTCTCTGCAGGTTGCAAGATTGACATCTCCTATAGACAGCCCTGTATTGTGGTGTGTGTTCTGCATTCTCCTGTTCTCATGTCATCACAGCAAGTGACTGTGTCCTCTTCATCCTTTCCACTCCTTCCTATTGCTTGAACCATTCATGTTAATTAGCCTTTGGTTACAGTGCACAGAGTTGAGTTTAGCACAATGCACATGGCAGCTAGTGTGTTTTGTGATGTATTACCTGAGGCTGGTGATGTGGAAGTGATGTCTGTTGTGCCCTGTTTAAATGGCTATCTACACTGAACAGGATAACTATGTACTACATATGTGCTTTGTGTGGTACCATGCCTACAAGCCTGATATTAGTCTTTGTCATGATCTTTTTGCAGGTTGTATAATTGGGTTTACTGTGGTGTGTGGCTGTACTGGTGACTCCCTTACATCTATCCTCGGCCATTTATGTTGTACTATGTCTCCTGCAGAGGATGCCTTCCTCTTGTAGGAAAGTACCCTCTTTCTTGGCATGGTTACTCCCATTTCTGCTTGATCAGTGTCCTTGACTGTGTTCACTGGGATCCTGCTAATCAGGAACCCAGTGCTTATGCTCTCTCTCCTCTAAATTTGGATGGTACTTACTTTTGACACAGTATTTCACCCACAATTGGCATGCTGGTGCCCCCTTATAAGTCCCAGGTATATGGTACCTAGGTGCCCAGGGCATTGGGGTTCCAGGGTATCCCTATGGGCTGCAGCATATATTTTGCCACCCATACAGAGCCCATGCAAAGGGTTCTGCAGGACTGTCATTGCAGCCAGCGTGAAAAGGTGCAAGTACCCTTTCACTGTTTTGTACACTACACCAGGTCACTTCTAAGTCACCACTATAGCAGGCCCTCAGCCCTGCTATAGGGGTCCAGCCCTCACACAAAGTACCTGGGTGTGGGGACACCCCGGCAGTAGCAGAGGTGCCCCTATGACCTCCAGGATCAGTTTCTCATACTTCATGAGTGCGGGCTCACCATTTTACATGTGTACTGGACATCAGTCACTACCTATATCCAACTACATAATGGTAACTACGAACAGAGGCGTGTTTGGTATCAGACATGTTGGAATCATACCCCAAGGCTTTTGCAAGCATTAGTTTATGATTCAATGCACTCTGGGGGCTCCTTAGATGACCCCCCAGTATGGCCATTGTAACCTTCAGAGGCTTTCCAGGCAGCCCCAGCTGCTGCCACCTCACAGACAGGTTTCTTCCCTCCTGTCGCGTAAAAAGCTTGAGCCCAGGAAGGCAGAACAAAGAATTTCCTTTGGGAGAGGGGTGTTACAACCTCTCCCTTTTGAAATAGGTATTACAGGCTTCGGAGGGGTAGCCTGACCAAGCCACTGGAAATGCTTTGAAGGGCAAATTTGATGCCCTTCTTGCATAAACCAATCTACACCGGTTCAGGGGCCCCCAGTTCCTGCTCTGCCATGAAACTCGACAAAGGAAAGGGGAGTGACCATTACCCTGTCCATCACCACCCCAGGGATGGTGCTCAGAGCTCCTCCAGAGGGTCCCGGGGTTTTGCCATCTTGGATTCCAAGTTGGCAGGGAACTCTGGGAGCATCTGAGTGGTCACTGCCAGCAAGTGATGTCAGGGCCCTCCCCTGATAGCTGCTTGCCTGGTTAGATGACCAATCCCCCTTTCAGGGCTATTTAGGGTCTCTTCTTTCGGGGGTTCTTCAGATTCGAATTGCAAGACTCCAACATGAATCCTCTGCATCCTCCAATTCGACTTCTCACTGAAGAAATGGCATCTGGACCCTCCAGAAACTCTACAAACTGCAACAAAGAAGCAAGACACCGCTGCAACATTGTATCTTCAGCTCTAGCTTCAGCAACTGCAACTGTTTCCCAGTCGTGCAACCTCTGAGGACAGCCCATCTTCAGCCTGCACCAGAAGAGCGAAGGAATCTCCCTTGGGACGAAGGAGTCCCTCCCCTGCTTCAGCAGGCACCGACTGCAACAACGACCAGCTGCGTGGGTCCCCTCTCTTGCTGAGCTGTGTGGATCCTGCATCACGGATGGTGGACTGAAGTGGTTCTGATGGTCCTGACCTCCTACTGTCCAACTTTGGTGGAGACAAGAGCCTGCCTCCCCACACAAGACAGTACCCCTGTGCACCTCTTGTTCTGCAGCTGCGAAGGCTTGTTGGCATCCTTCCATGAAGTTCTTTGTGCATCTTGCATCTCCCGCCCCAGCACTCTATCCTGCAACGAACAGCTTCCTTAGTGGTTTCCCTGCAGTTTGGAAGCCTTTGTTCTCTTGTGCTGCATGGGCCTCTTTTGCACCTTCCTTGTCCCCGTGCTGTGAGACTCCTGTGCATGCTTCCTGGTCTTCTGTGGGCTCTCTGAATTGCTGAGAGCCCCCCCGGATTACCCCTCCTGGGTAGAGTCCACCTGGTCCTTACTGGTCTGGGCAGCAGCATTTTCCACTAACCGTGAGCATTGCTTGTGCCAATGCTTGTTGGAGGACTCCAGCGATGTAAACCAGACTGCAACCCTCCATCCGGCGTGGGACATCACTTGCATCAACCAGGAACCCGACTCTATCTTCTTGGGTGCAGTACTGACTGTTCTTCACTGGTGGTTCTTCTGCACCTTCAACCAGGTTATCAGGGGCTCCTCTTCTCCCTGGCCTCTTCTGTGCTTCTTGGACTTGGCCCCCTTCTTCCACAGGTCCTCAGGTCCAGGAATTCATTGTTGGTGTCTTAAAGTCTCTTGTTCTTGCATAATTCTTCTTCTCATTTCTGTGTGTGTTCTGAGGAAGTTACTGTGATTTACTCCTGCTTTCCTGGTCACTGGAGTGGGTTCTAGTACTTACCTTTGGGGTTTTCTAGTACTTCCAGCTCCCCTATACATGCTACACATGCCTAGGTGGGAGACCGACTTTTGCATTCCACTTTCTTAGTATATGGTTTGTGCTCCCCCAAGGCCATTTCTAACTATTGTGATTTTCACTAATTGCACTGTTTTTTAACTGTTTTTACACCTGTTTCTGCATACTAGTGTATATAATTTGTGTATTACTTAGCTCCTAAAGGAGGTGTCACCAAAATAAAGTACCTTTATTTTTATAACACTGAGTATTGTCTTTCATGTGTGTGAGTACTGTGTGACTACAGCGGTATTGCATGACCTTTGCATGTCTCCTAGATAAGCCTTGGCTGTTCATCCCTAGCTATCTCTAGAGAGCCTGGCTTGTAGACACTGCCTACATTACACTATTAAGGGATAACTGGACCTGGTATAAGGTGTAAGTACCATAGGTACCCACTACAAACCAGGCCAGCCTCCTACACCTCTGCAGTCCATTTCACTGCCTGTTGGATTAGGGGGCCATACCCACATGACATTTTGCAAACCAAACATTTGGATGTGTGCAAGTAAAGACAGAAATGCATTAGCTCTGATCTAAAGTGTTTATTCTGCATACAGTGGCAAACAGGTGATGAGTGGGGTCATGGTAGATGGTATTCTCATAGTAGGTGGCACAGCTGTTGGTAGCACAGGTCCAGTGTCCATGGGCCATTGGAAAATGGAGTAATATCAGTGAAAAGTCAACAGGGAAGCTCAGTGGTACACAAGGGAGTGCAATCAGGAAAGGGTCACTTCCAGGCAGTGGGTTTTGTCTTGGCATCTGCTCTAGCCGATGTCTGGATGGATGTCCACATTTGCCGGGGGTTCTTCTGCTACAGATGGAGGGGTGCCTGAGGTCTAGGGTTCCCCTGGCAGGGCCTCCATTCCACTAGCGGCCGCAGATGTAGATGGCTCTGATGTGATGTGCCTAGTGAAAGGGGCCTGCTGATTGGGGGGTGAAGCACGCAGGATGGTGTTGATGTCCTTTAGCATCCCTACAATGGGAGCCATGAAGGCATTGTGGGCCTACCACTGCTGCATGACCTCCTGGTGGTATTCTCTCTGCAGCCTCTGGTTCCCCCCAACATGATTATTATCTGGTCCATCCTGGTCTGGGATTGACGAAATGCTCCCAGGACTTGGGAGATGGCTTTCTGGTCAGGAGACTGCCTTTGATACTTCATTGTCTTGGCTGTGAGGTGGTGGCTCAGGTATCTGTACTGTGGGGCATACGATTAATTGTACAGTTCTTAAAGCAGAGGTTTGGGAATGAAGGGTTGGCTACGATGTTGGTGCCACAGGGTAAGGAGTTTAATGTGGACAGGGTGTGCAGGGAGTGGTAGACTGATCAGGGGTCCCAGATGGGCCAGTTAGGTTGTCAATGTCCAGTCATCCTGCAGCATTGTCCTTACTGGGGCCTTCATCCTGAGAAGGACTGGTTGTTTCTGGCATCCTCTCCGTGGTGGCAGTGGCAGGGGTACCTATAGATGGAATACGAAAGGGTTAATTGATGGTGGTGTGATTGGTTGTCTGTTTGTCTGATGTATATAGTGGCTTGACTTGATACCCCTATCCTGACCCCTTATGTGAGTTTTTCATTTATAATTTTTCCCCCTCGCCCAGCCTAGAAACAAAATGGCAGCTTGCCTTTCAGGTTGCAACCAGCCAATCAGGACCTTGCTTTTGGGCTCAGATCTGCAGGTACCCACAGATCCCCCATGGGTACACGCAGATCCCCAGCCGGTACACGCAGATCCCCAGCCGGTACACTTGGATCCATGAAGGAGCCGCATCCTTAGATATCTAGATTTGTTTTTCTTTAATAACTCCAAAACTACTGAACAGATTAACACCAAATCACAAAAAGGCAGCTTCTGGATCAAAAGGTAAGTTTCTGACAAATTTGGTGTAATTCCATTCAGCCGTTCAGGTTGTAGCCATGTCTAGAAATTACAAAATCCCCAGAGACATTGTAAGGGAAAAAAGTGTTTTAGGACCCCCACTTTTTTCACCCTTGCTTGACAAATCACTCAGAAACTTTCCACACGTCGCCTAAAGTGAGTGGCAAACTAGTTAGGAAACGTTTTGTGATGATTCATCAAACAGCATCCAAGTTATTAGCAAAACAAAAAATATTTCATCCATGGGAAAAGTTGGTCCCAACTTTAACTACCTACTGGCTATCACCAGTAGGCAATATACACATATATATGTTTATTTCAGAAATTAGCCCATAAAATATATCATACATTGATCTAAACCAATAAGCCCAGATAAAATGCAGATAAAATGCATAAGCAAATCCTAAAACAATTGGCTAAAAATGCTTTTAACAAGCAAGGTGCATATTGGACAATATTAGATTGTGCAAGATACTACATGAAACAGTGATTAATAGAATTATCTATTAAAAGGAGTGCAGATTAAATTAATTTAGTAAAATTTCAAGTTAATAAGCACCAAGTCGCATAAGATCAAACAAGGGGTTAAAACATCAATTGAAGGAAAAGACAAGAAAGAAAAAAGGTACAAGAACATTTGGATAAAAAACAATTCATTCAGAGACTATAACGAAATGGTTTTCTTAATAATCAAACAGCAGGCAAGTAGCTACTAAGACTAATAGCTATGGAAGGGTTGCTATCCATTTGGAAAATTCATTATGCCACATTGAAATGTCTCACATCCATGGCAATGCAAATTGTCTTGATCCACGTCCTCCTTGATCTTGCATCCACCGGGCAAAAAAACGTAGATGTTCTACATCCTCAATCACATAGTTACATAATACCACAACATTAGTGTAAAAAATGACACGATTGTGCCAATATTATGGTTCAAGGGTCTCTTAAATCTGCCCCAATATATGGTCCAGAGGTGGTAGATATGCATCCATATGTGATTCCATGGAAGGTCCAGGTTTAATAGATAAGAAATCATCCACCAAGCCTCCTCAATGAGCATTACAATGGTATGAATTGGTCATACTTTTCCAAAATCTCTTTAACAACAACTTTAGTGTTGTTATTTATCAGTCAAGGGTTACTCCAATGCATCCTCAAACCTAGGCCATTAAGGTGTGATTTAATATGTGAAAACCATGGGATGAGATTACACTTCCCTAAGTTCAACAGTTTTTCCATAAGAAGCCTATAAGTGGATAATGACGGGGTAGGCCACATTCTTACCCAAAAGAAGAGCGGTTTTAAAGTAGCTAAATCACCTATCCTTTTGAGCCTCTTCTAAAAAAATAAAGGAACGGTTGGGGTACTCTTGGGCAGACTAAATAAAGACCTTAAAAACTATTTCCATAAGATCTCAAACCACAAGTATTTCTTGCCCCCTAAATCTCTGCCCCATGAAGGGCCACAGCCCGTGCCTTTGCCTTATATATCTCAACAGTCAGTGAGGAAGATTTAGGAGTAGTGGTTTTATACCTCTTAGTAATTGTAGATGTACTATGAAGTAATGGCATTTCACATTTCTAAATATGTGACTTCCAATTATACACTTTATCTATCCTGACTCCTAAATAGCAAAATTGTCCACCATTTACAGTGTCACCCCACTTCATTTGGAACTGTCCTTTAAATGATCCAAGGGTTTGAACACAATGATTTTTATTTTTAAAGGTGTTCACTTCATGACCACAGAGGTCACAGAAATTGGCAGGTTTGTTGAGCAGATTTTGTAGCCCAGCTGAAGTACGGGATAGCAAAAGGGTGTCATCTGCAAATAATAAAGCAGGAACAGGAAAGCCCACCAGTCTAGGTGAGTCATGGTCACAGGCACTTAAATAATTAATACTATCATTTATGTAAAGCAAAAACAAAATTGGGGTGAACATGCAACCCTGGCACACCCCACATTCTAAAGGTATATGGTCCATAAGCTTATACACTGACCCCACCTTACTTGGGTGAAGTTCATTTCATGAATTCCATTAAGAACATCAAGCAATTCACGATTGACACCCATTGAGACAAGGGTACACAACAGTTGTTGTCTAGGGACTAGGTTAAATGCTGCCCTCAGATCCACAAAGGTCATATACAAGTGGTCTTTACAGTGTTTCTATGCAATCCGGTTGAGTCCAAGGACCTGATCTATTCTACTAACCCTGGTCCACAAAAAGGCTTGGAAGGGAAACATAATTGTATCTTTTTCTATCCATTGTATCAGTCTTTCAATAACTTTTTGGCAAAGCACATTCTATTGGTTGTCAATGAGACTGATGGGTCTATAATTACTGGGGATTGATCTCTCACTTTTTTTAAACAGGGAGATTATCTCTGCATCACGCCACATGTCGGATATTCTATTGCTCTCCATGATCTTATTTGACATTGTGCTTATGCATGGTCCCTACACAGCTGGCTCAGAGTGAAACAGATCAGATCAGACCTTACCTGGGCCTGGATCCTCCCCAGGTCGCAGGACTGAATGGCCTTGAGTGGGTCATTCAAAGAGAATTATATAGGATCTCGATCTATTCCCCGAATATTTGATGTAATTTATGTGGTAGGAGCAGCCCCTAGAGTAGCTGGTGCAGACACTGCCATAAAATGTTTCACCCATTGATAAGGCTGCACATAGAATTCAATGGGACTACAAGTGTTTAATCTGCCATCTGCAATGATAAACCAAAAGGAATGTGAATCTTTACTCGTAATAGCCTTGACCAAGGACAACTTGTTTGAATCAATCCACCTCTGCTTAGAAGAAGAAGTAGTTTTCCTATATTGTGTGTGAGCTTCCCTGACTAGCCCAAATTCCCCCTGCTTAATGGCCTTAATCAGGTTTAATTTGGTCTATGGACACTCAGGTTCTCATTTACAAGGCCCTAGCAGCACACTGTGCCATTCGAGCATGATTTTTTTCTATGCTCCAGTGTGCTTTACATGGCCTTGTAAATGTGGACCCCTTTCACGCATAACACTGCAGGAAAGGGGCATTGCATGGGTGTTGCTGTTGGTGTTCCCACACAACACCCATGGAACCAGAAGGAAGTTCAAGCATTCCCAGATTTACAAGAGTGGAAATGCATCAGATTCCTATGACACCTCAGGGATGGCATAATAATGGCACAACGGGGAAACATACTTTCATTTCTCCTCATCTTTCTTCTTTCTTTGTGTGCTGCATGCTGCATTCTGCATTCAATCAACCCCACAATGTAGGCATCCTTGCACCATGGTAAACGGGTGCCTGCATTGACGCTAGGCAGGAATTTGTGTGCACTGGGGGAGAGGACATAAATGCACCGTATCTTGTAGATATGGTACATTTCTGCCTTTTTCTAGATATTCAGGGCATCCCCTAAACCACAGGCCTCTTAAATCCATTAGGAGCACAGGCCAGTGCTGCCACACAGCTTCCACTGAGCTGACCGGCAGAAACCTCAGTTTTCTGAGGCTTCCACCAGTCAGCCCAGTGGAAATCTTGCAATTGGGCCAGGGGGAGACCGCTGACTCTACAGCAGTCTCCTCTCCACAGGGATGGCAGGCTGATCTTCAGCCCGTCAGCCTGATAGTGAGGCCCATATTTTTGACCATTTAACAATTATCTGCTAACGTTAGTACTGTCTCAGAATATGTGCCAACGTTCATGCTATTCGTTTGCAAATTATCCTTTAATGGTAACATGAGGGCATTTTGACCTCTATCTGATTCAGGCAAGATTTCAAAATCTAACACGAGTTGCTACAGATCAACATACAGGATAACATAGTCAAATCCAAATCACCAACTCTTACAAATGTCAAAGAGAGGGATCTGTCAGAAAAGTGTTAGCCTCCAGCTTCTGGATACCCATAACTTAATCTTCCATTTCAGTAATTGAAGCAAGGCCTACCAGAGGCTCAAATGTGTAATGTCATCAGACGATAGGCCTGATTACGAACCTGGTGGTACTACTGCTTTGGCGACTGTCTGATCGCCACATTATGATTGTGGCAGTTGTGCCATGGTGGGACTGCCAGCTCTGCCAGTTCTCCTCCACCGGAGGGACTGGTGGTCCTGGCGGACCTAATCCGCCAGGGCAGCGCTGCAAACAGCAGCACCCTGGGGATTACCGTCCCCTCTCCACCAGCTTTTACATGGTGATAACACTGCTATGTAAAGGCTTGTGGAGACGGGGTGCAGGGAGCCCTGTGGGGGCCCTGTTCTGCCCTTGTACTTGGCATGGGAAGTGCAGGCCCCCCCGGCCAGCCCTGTCGCAATGTTCACTGTCTACTTTGCAGACAGTGAACATCGCGATGGGTGCTGCTCCATTACAGCATTGCCGCTAGCTCTATTATGAGCCGGCGTCTATGTTTAGGCCGTTCCCCGCTGGTCCAGCGGACCCCCTATGTGCGCTAAGACCTTCACAATTCTAGGCAGACTCAATAGAGGAATTACATAACTCACTGAGAGGTGTTATAGTGTGATATATTAATGGTTATGATGTAATCAGAGTGCAGAGTGTGATTGTATACTGAGGAATAAAGACGTCTGTTACACAGGGCTCTTTGTGTCCTGAGGTTCTTTGCATGCTCCCATGCTGGGAGTACTCTACAAAATGTAGCGTTAAAATATCCGGAGCTCAGAGGAAGTGCACTGTCCGATTCCCTGATGAAATGATGGTCGGGCAGTTTTGAATTGGGAGATTCTTTAATTTTGCATAAAATATGAAAATACGCGTTATTAACAGTTTTGCTACGTTCATTACTTCCACAAAGGGCCAAGCCTAAAACGTCTTTGATTTGATTTCTATTTTTTTGTTATGGCTACACAGCTGATTTTTACCCATATTAATATTCCATCACAGGGGGGATCACCGGGGGGAATGTCTTGTAAAGTAACATACTCGTAACATTTCTGCCAAGGGTCGCTTCTGTTTATGACACAATGGGGAAATAAAAGTTCCAACCAGTAGTTGGTACATAATTCCTGCAATGGTGAGTCCAGAGAGAGCTGCCCTGCAACACTCAAATATAATCCTTTTGAAACGATGCATAAAGGTACTAGAACAAATAGGGAAGGTGAGATAGACAAGGAGCTGGCTAGGTGGTAAGAAGAAGCAGCTTAGAAAGGACAATGGGCGACACATAGGCTAATGGAAGAGAAGTGGTAATGATTGTAAGAGGAAGTTCAGAGGAGCAGATGTGGTATGCAAAGAAAAGTAAAAAGGGAGAAATGGAAAGAGAGGCAGGTGAAATGTAATAGCTCTGAGGAATATTGAAGCAAATAGTTAACACTTTTCGTACACTAGTTGGAGACTAAAAAGCACACATTAGTTACACGTTTATCAAAGATACGTTTCAAGGCAGCCACTGGTTATCTTTACCATAACTCTATCAGTGATTTATTTAAATACTATATTGGTGTTTGAATTTCAAATCAAAACAGTTTGCATATAAACTCTAGAATGACTAGACACAGATGAATGTTTTCATTGTAACTGCCTTCTGGGATTCAAAATGCTTATTGCAACAATAAACGGGGCAAGACCTGCACCAGTGCAATAAGGTACGGATTTTATTTCCTGGCTTCATAAGAAGTACAATTTGAAACGCACATTAGCATTTTAATCCTATAATGCATAAAATAGCACCTATATATTCCACTTTATAGTACCGTCAAGCGATCATGCTCAATTTGCATGTTATATTTAGGGCAGAGTAACTGTAATTGCAGCCATCTTCGACGAAAGTTAATTTAAAATCCTTTGCTCCCCAGATGTATTTTGCCATCTAATATACCCATGATGACCTTTCATTGCACAAATGTTCTTGAGATGTCAGTTATGCATTGTTCTTTTGACCAAATGCCTAAAGAATAGATTCCTCTTCTTTCAATAGGACAGCTGGGTACAGTAAAAATAAATGTTCTGTGGTTATGGGAAAGTTGAAATTATTGTTTCTTTTATAGGATCTTTTATTAGAATCATATTTAGTTTTAACGTAGAGTTGGATACTATTTCCACAGTGCTCATGCAACGCCTCATTAGCTCTGACAGTTCAGATATGCAAATAATTTTTCTCCTTGTACTGTTATGAATAATAAGTGCTATGTGTGAACATACAAACTTTAGAACCAATCAAATAGCCTAAATAAATTGGAGTTGCGTTAAATAAATTGTTCCTGGTGCCCATCAAAAAACAATATTTCTTTTAAGTAAAGCCTTAACACAATTTGAAACATGTCCTCTTGAAAGGCACATCCAATATCTGCATGAATAATCAACCCCGTGAAAACGTATCTGTCACAGTTCCTCCTCTATCCTTAGCAGAATGATTGCTTCCTTGTGACAGGATTCAAAATGATTTAATTGAAAAGTTACAGTCTCGCTCTGTGTTGTTTTTCATCCTGTTCAAAATGAATGATGATTGTAGATCACAAATTACTTTTTGTGTGTTAAGCATTGGGTGTCGTTTTATAAAACTATGGGCCAGAAGTATCAAAGGCTTTTACCCATTCTATGTCTATGGGAAAATGTGTTCATACATATGGCCCTATTTTCTTTATATTTTAAATATACATAAAAGATTTTCCATGAATACAGAATACAGTTTTAAAACATCTTTAAGAAACAACATGTTGAATGTAAATATGTCAATCCATAGACGTAGGAATGCTGGTGGGATATTCTTTCAGACGTGTTTTAACAGTAGTTAGCAAGAATGCCCTGCTTTGTGAACTTTATTTCACGAATCCCTTCATATTTATAATCCCTCAAACCCATGCCCTGATCCTTCAGTCATCTTCACCACCTGACATGATTTGAGATGTCATAAATTATGCCATTAAACATGTCATGAGTGATGTCATATGTTAGATCTTAAGCAGTGCATTGCTTGGGCACACGTTATAGTTCGTGCTGAGTAAAACTGGTGAAGACATGACTATATCTTTGGCACCTTTTAATGAAACTTCACAAAATTTTCCCAAAAAAGTGTGCCAGTGATTCTTGTTGCGCATGGGAAGTTTCGGGGTGCTCCATCAAGCAGGGGCATGTGTTTCCCTTGTTAATTCCATAAGAAGTTTTGAACATGACTACAGCCTAATTTGCTGGATGAAATTAAATCAAATTTGGTAGAAAGGTAGCTTTTAGTATGCAGATTAGGCTTTCAGTTATTTGGTGTAAATAAGTTCAGTAGTTTTTAAGATATTAAAGGGAAAATAAATATGTATAGCTGAGGTTGCAAGAACTTCATGAAAAATAATGAGCTCGTGCACAGAAATGCAGAGCTCTGATTGGCTGCCAACACTTACACTAAGAAGTGTTGGCAGCCATCCTGGGACTCTTCTTCAGCCTGGTCCCAGAAAAAAGTGAAAAAAAAAAGAAAATGGACCAGGGTAAGGTACACCCTGACCTCTTCGATCTGGTGCTGGGGTCCCGGAGGGGAAAAAAGCACTTTTTTAACTTTTGCCGAAAATTTGTGCTTGTTTTTAAGAAGCACCCAGATGGGCCAAGTCCCATGGGCATTTTGAAATAAAGGTGAGGGGTGCACAGGGCCCCCTCCTAGGGCATTTTGATGCCCCAGAGACCGCCACCTCCCTGGGGCTTATTTACAATGAATGTGGGGGAGCCATATGGCCTCCCCCAGCCCAGCGGACCACCACCTTCAGGGGGCTTACATCAAATAAAATGCAGGGGGCTATATGGCCCCTCTGCAGCGCTGGGGATCAACACCTCCCTGGGGCATTGAAATTATGAGTGCGGGGGCAATTCACTCACGCATCCCAGAGGACTACCACCTTCCCAGGGCTTCAATGAAATACAATGTGGGGTGGCCGCACAGCCCAGCAGCCCTCAGCACCACCACCTCCCAAGGGCTCATAGCAAATACAATGTGGGGGGCTGCCTGGCCCCAGTCCCCACAGCCCTAAGAACGGCCACCTCCCTGGGGCTAATAAATTAAATGCAGGGGGGGCACCTGGCCCACCTGCAGCCCCAGGGTCCACCACCTCCTGGGGGCTAATTGAATCATTGGAGGGCCCCACTCAAGGAGCCATGGAGGGGCCTGGGGAACGACAATCATCAGGAATGGCTCTTGCTATGTCCGGGGTGACAGCTCCTGCCAAGTCAGAGCAAACACTTCACTTTCTGCAAGTGAGAGCTGTCAAAATGCTGTCACTTGCAGAAAGTGAAGTTTTCATCTGTTTCCCTGCATGCAAATATGCATGCAGTTAAACAGATAAACACATTACCCCCGCAAGCAGGGAGATGCTATTTAAAACAGCTGCATGTTTGTGGGAGCAATGCGGGTTCCCTCAGTATGTAGGAGGCCGGCTTGGACTGCAGGGACCTTGAGGCTCCCCTCGAGGACCTGTCACTCTCTCTCTCTGTTTTCCATCCCTTAATGGGATGGAATAGAGAGAGCGAGAGATTGGTATTACAATGGTCTCTCCATACAATGACTTCACTGAGTCAGACTAGCAAGAATTTTAGTACGAATATTATAGTTACATTTGGATGCAGAACAGATAGAGTCACTTCTTGCCTAATTGTCAAGCTCTTGTGCTGTCACACAGTAGGCTGGAGGTTTAAATTCTGGTATAGCTTGGCAGTGTGTCTGTTTATTTTCTAGTGTTTTCAGTGTTAAACATTCCTAGTGATGGAACCTCCGGCCTAGTGGTTAAGGTCTCAGACATGCACACCAAAGGTTAAGGGTTATGGTCTAGGTGAGTCTGTGGTCATTTCCCTCTTTAGTTTCTTTTCAAATATAAATATTTAAGTTACATATTGAAAGGTGATTTCAGTCGTTGTAATTGACAAAAACATATCTCATTCTAACTATATCATTCATCAAAGCCTAAATTGTTCTCTCTCTCTCTCAGTCTCTCACTTTCTTTCTCTCTCTCTCTCTCAGGGTTGGATTGTGAGGCCAGTCGCTGCTGCCAGACCTACCACGAACAGTCAAAGGCTGTGTGTGGCATAAGGTTGGAGGTTATAGGGGGTTGGCCAGAGGCCCTGTGGCCCTGTGACCAACCACCGCCACATGCAGCCGAAGGCTGTGTGCAGCAGTGCTTGGATTAACGTATAGTAATGAAAATGACTAGACATTAACAAACCTTTACACATTCACTGAAAAAAACAAAGGTTACACAGACTGTTAGAAATGGGGTCTCTGGTTGGCAGTCAGTTTGCACTCTGTCCAAGAAAGGAGCTTAACTCAAGTCAGGCTAAGGGTGATACACACCTAGGATAGCCCCTGCTCATCCCCTTGGTAGCTTGGCACAAGCTGTCAGGCTTATCTCAGAGACAATGTGTAAAGTATTTGTACCAACACACAAAGTAATACAGAGAAAACAGTACAAAATGGACACCACATAAGTTTAGAAAAATAGGCAATATTTATCTAAATCAAACAAGACCAAAACAACAAAAATCCAACATACACAAGTAAAGTTATGAATTTTCAAAATAGTAGATTGTTAATTCATAGAAAACAATAGAAATGTTCTTGTTACACAAAGTACCTGCTTTGCATCACAAATTAAGCTGCATGGGCAAGTGTGTGTCAAAAAAGTCAGCAATGCATCGTTTTCTAACTTGCAAGTGAAGCCATGTGTCGTTTTTGGGACAGAGCACCTCGGGTTCACACAGGTTTAGGTTGATTTTAATGCCCAGCGATGATGCGTGAGAAATCCAGCCACATGGTGATGGAAAACCGGGCTGCGTGGGGTTTGAGTCATTTTTAGCAGCCACAAGTTGGTGTTGCCTCATTTCTCCAGACTTGATGCAGTTGATGCGTCGATTTCCCAGCCGTGAAGCAGGTGGTGCATCAATTTCAGCCGGGAGGTGGGTGGCGCACAATTTTTACAGCCGCGTTTAGGTGGTGCTTCAAAATTTTCCACTGCACGACTTTCTGTGCATGGATTTTAGTCCTTGTTCTTCTAGCTTCACTTTTCAAGGGACTCGGGACTGGACAGGGCACCACTTGGCATGGGAAGAGTCTCAGCAGAGTGTCCAAGTGCTGGCAAAAAAAATAATTTAATGGCCCTGAGACTTCAAAACAGGAGGCAAGCTCAGTCCAAGCCCTTGGAGACACTTCACAAGCAGGAATATACCACAAAGTCCAATCTTTGTCCTCTTTAAGGCAGAAGCAACAACTGCAGGCCAACCCACCAAAGCACAGTCACACACAAAGGCGCAGTACTCCTCCTCCAGCGCTTCAGCTCTTCTCCTTGGTAGAGGTTCCTTTTGGTTCCAGAAGAAATCTGAAAATCTGGGGTTTTGAGTCACCTATTTATACCCTTTTTTGCCTTTGAAATAGGCAAACTTCAAAGGAACGTCTCTGTTGTTCACAAGATCCTGGCTTGCCCAGGCCTGGCTCCAGACTCACACAAGGGGGTTGGAAACTCCATTGTGTGAAGGCATGCACAGCTCAATAAGGTGTGTGACCACTCCTCCCTCCACTCTAGCCCATATGGCCCATCAGGATATGAAGGCTACACCCCAGCTCCCTTTGTGTCACTGTCTAGTGGAGATTCACAAATAGCCTAACTGTCAGTCTGACCCAGACAGGCAATACACAAGCAGGCAGAGTCACAGAATGGTTTAAGAAAGAAAAGGTCCACTTTGTAAAAGTGGCATCTTCAAACTGACAATCTAAAAACCAACTTTAGCAAAAGATGCATTTTAAAATTGTGAGCTCCGAGACCCCAAACTCCACATCTCTATCTGCTCCCAAAGGGAAACTTCACTTAAAAGATATTTAAGGGCCGCCCCATGTTAACCCTTGTGAGACAGATAGGTCTTTCAACAGTGAAAAACAAATTTGGCAGTATTTCACTGTCAGGACATGTAAAACACATCCGTAAATGTCCCACCTTTAACATACATTGCACCCTGCCCATTGGCTATCTAGGTCCTACCTTAGAGGTACCTTACATGTATAAAAAGGGAAGGGTTGGGCCTGGCAAGTGGGCACACTTCCCAAATTAAATTGCAGGTTAAAACTGCACACACAGACGCTGTAGTGGCAGGTTTGAGCCATGTTTACCGGGCTACTCATGTGGGAGGCACAGCCAGTGCTGCAGGCCCATTACTAGCATTTGATTTACAGGTCCTGGGCACCTCTAGTGCACTATATCAGGGACTAAATAGTAAATCAAATATGCCAATCATGGAAAAGCCAATTACACATACAATTTACACAGGGAGCATTTGCACTTTAGCACTGGTCAACAGTGGTAAAATGCCCAGAGTAACAAAACCAGCAAAAACAAAGTCCAGCACACAGTCAAAAACTAGGAACTAGAGGCAAAAAAGACAGGGGAGACCACACCAAGGATCCTAGGTCTAACAGAGACGTTATAGTTAGGCTCACATTTTAAAAGTAGACAACCATAGAAATGTATCTGTTTGAGTTATTTCAAGTAACTATAACTCGTGCCCTGAGGTACCTATAACTCACGCCCTCACCATACATTCATAATTACCACAGAAATTACAGCAGTAATGGCAACTTTGATAACATCAGTGATAATATCAATGTAATATTTGCAGTAAAAAACTGTGCATGGCGGGGGCGCAAGTTATAGTTACCTTAGTTCATGAGTTATAGTTATAGGAGATATTGAAACAGCTGAGGAGTTTGTGAGAGTGATCAACAACAATGAGTTGAACCTTTCCTTTATGAGTCACATTAGTAATATGGCAGTAGATTTCCTGGATGTTAGATTGGAAATTAAGAATAATAGGCTAACCACTTGAATGTATCGCAAAGAGACATCAGGCAACACAATTTTGCACCAGTTCTCCTGAAGAGAAGCATACCTTATGGAGAGTTAATCAGGGCCAGGTGCATATGCAGTATTGATGAGGGCTTTAATGTGGCTCCGATAGGTATCACGGGTAGACTAAAGAGAAAGTGGGTACCGGGAACATACTTTAAAGTTGGTGAGTGCACACATTTCTCTGTACACTTATTAGATTGCTATGTTTAAATCTACGAACCCCAAACAGTCAGGAACGCAGAAATGTAGATTTATTACGCCCTACAATCAGCAGTGAAGTACACAGAGAAAGGCCCTCCAAAGGCATTGGAATGTAATTCATAAAGACACTATTTTAGGCAGAGAAGTGGGAAGGAAACCCCAGGTGACATATAAGAGAGCAATATCTTTGAAAGATAAATTAGTTAGGAATACCACAGAAAGTAAAAAGGAACATTGGCTGACACCTAAACCTGGGTTCCTGAAGTGCAACAGGTATAAAGCTTGTGAACATGGGGTAAATCTGAAGGAATTAAGAATGAATGGGAGGGAAACCTTCAAGGCAAGATACCCCTTAAATTTCAAGACAGAATTTGCATTGTACGTCCTCTATTGCCCCTGCCCCAAACTGTATGTAGGGAGCACTATACTCCTAGCACATAAACGGAAATTGCAACAACTTTGGACTATTAAGAATATGGATGAAACCTACCTTATAGCTTGCCACTTCAGATTGGTACATGAGGCAGACCTGTGTTCCAATATCAGTGAGAGCTGCATTTGAAGAGACTTGAATCGAGATACATTATCAGGTTTGAGACTAAGGAGCCGAAAGTCATGAGCGTGGATGAAGAATTATGTACCCATTTATGATCTTACTCTTTCTCAGCATGCAAGTTTTTTATTTGGCTTTTAGGAGGTTTTGCAATTAATTATGTATGTTGTTTTTTGTATTTACAGAAGCACAGATGAGACAGAAGTAGACAGCTGTAGTAGAGGACACTTAGCAGTCAGATGAGGCCCAGGAAAGGGGAGTCCCATGGTTTTCTTTGAATATATTTTTTGTACTCTTACCTTAATGGATTATTTGTTTTTCTATTATGTATGTTGCCCAAAAGGGCCTAATTAGGTTGTGTTCAGCCCTTATAGAACGTATGGCATTATTAGCAATAAGAAGAGAACAGCTGAGTGATTTTGAGGGGGGTTTTGTTGTAAAATATGAGTATTTGTATGAATTAATAATTTTATTCCTATCACAACCAATTCTACATGCCTTGCATTTGTTGCAACAAATGAAGACTTTATTATGGTCTCTTAACCAATTGGATGCTGTTGGTAGTTCAAAATGACTCTTCACCAATTAGTCCTTTAAGGATGGTACTTTGCTATAGGTCACATTTGGTCGCACCCAGACTTGTGATCCAGTATCAAAGTCTTTCTTAATCAAATACCAATGTTTATTCAAAATATTAAATGTTTGTTGATTTTCTTTACTATATGTAAAAATAAGTCTAATCATGTATTTTCCTTCTTCTTCCATATGTCCAGTCTTACTCCCAAGAGTCTGTGCTCATGTTACTAGTCTAGTTTTCTTTTCTCTTTGTTCAACATCACGAGCCTCATACCCTCTTTTTGAGAATCTTTGTTCAGTATCTCTAAATTCGTCATCCATGTCCACACTATTAGAAACATATCTTTCCGTTCTGATGAATTCGAGGGAATACTACTTATGAGCAATTTCAGATGAAAACTAGACCCATGTAGTATTCTATTAGTTGCAGTGGATGTTTGATGCAATGTCGGTTGTAATTTCCCATTTACTATGTAAACCATCACATCCAAATAATCAATACATGTTCTACTTATTTTGTGTGTAAACTGTAAGGCTTTGATACATAGATGATTTATTTATAATTTGGAATGGTACAGAAGGGCTTTTCAGTGAGTTCTTTGCAAAACTAAATAGAAATTTTCAGACTAAAAACTAAGATCCCATGTGGGATCAATGGTGATGAAGAACTGTACTGTCATTTATAGATAGTGGTTAAATAAGACATGTTTTGATAACAAAAGATTTGTTCCATATATAAATTTTAAGAGAGGAGTTATATCATTATAATTGTTATACATGTTAATTGCTGAGAAGATTTGGGTCCTATACCCCGAAATGAATAGAGGCCCCACAGACAACATGTAGCCTGGGATCTTGCCAAAAATAATAGGCCAAATTCAAGTAACAAGTACATGTTTATCTGGAAAAATTTGAAATGGTCTCCCATTCGTAATTATGAGTACAGTGTAATTGGTAGATAGAGCTGACCGATGATTTATGTCAAAGTCGCTGCTTGATGTTGAAGGCAATTTGTGGAAGCATTATAATTTAGTCACAATTTTTGTGTTTTGATTTAAGTAACACTTTATAAGTTATGTTTCTGTATTCTTGCAACTACATATCCCATAATGCCACATAATGGCATGGGGTGGGAAAGAGTATAACGATGAAAGCAATGGATTACTCATGACCTGTGATCAAGACCTTGTTAGTGGAAAAATGTCTGTATCAGGTGTACTTGGTTTATTTTACATTAAAGGAGAACATTTGAGATCCTGGGAGTGCTGTGTTTGACATTTTGTTGAATTGTTGGAATATATATATATACATATATATATATATATATATATATATATATATATATATATATACATATATATACGCTGTACAGTGACATAAGCCTTTCACCACTCCAGGCACAGCATGCAGCTTTATATGGGTATAATACCATCCAAGCCAACCTAGAATGAGCAAAAACAACCCCTGACATATGTCTTGCTATCATTATAGTTCATCAGAGAAGTTTAGCTTTGACCTGACATAAGGGAGCACCCAGTATATGTGACACCAAAACCGTTTCAGGGTAAGAGTAATGGATAAATTATGCAAAAAAGAAGAGCGAACTCTGGGTAGTTCCCTAGTTTAGGTGGCAAGCAGCTCCAGGAAGGCGCACCCTGCAACACCAGCAACACTCTACAATTATTTACTGGTAGTCACCAGTAGATGGTTATGGTTAGGACCTAGCTTCTATAGGAAGAGCGTTTCTTGTTTTGCCACTATCTATGTCGCCGCTTGATGAATCTTCACAAAAGTTTTAAAACTTATGCTTTAGATGGTTCAGCTGCTCTCTTGAAAGTTTTCGGGGTGATTTGTAAATTGGGGACTGAGAAGAAGAGGGAGTCCCAAAATGCATACTCCCCATGCTTTTTTCTATAGGGATTGTGAACATGACTGTTGAACCGCTGGTCGCAATAACACCAAATTTGGCAGAAAGCTAGCTCTTGGTCCAGAAGGCATGTTTTTTTGTGATTTGCTGTACACCTGTTCAGTAGTTTTTACAATATTAGAGTTTAAAAAATATAGCTATCTAGGGACATGGATGCTCTCCAGATCCAGCTCTCCACAGACTGATATCTGATTGGCTACCAACACTTCTACAAGGACATGTTGGCAGACATTTTGTGACTTGGCCTCAGACCAAAGGGGCCAAGGTACGATTAGCCTGAGCCCCTAGCCTTGGTTCAGGGTTCCCCAAGGGGACCGCTAGCACTTAAAAACATTGTTTTAAAAACATCTTAAAAAAACTCTGTGTCAGGATCCACAGATTTTCCCTAGAATTGGGGCAAATCATGGTAAAAAAATGCGGGGGCCCATAAAACCCCCCCACCCGCAGCTCTGGAGACCGCCAACTCCCTGGCTCACTAATTATTATGCAGCTGTGTGAGCATCGCACCCCTGCACCTCGAGACTGCCACCTACCTGGGGAATTTTACAATAAAATAATCCAGAGGCCCTGGTGGCCCGCTGCAGCACCGGGAACTGCTACCTCCCCGAGGCTGCAAATAAAATACTTTGGGCGGGGCGGCACACACCCCTCATGCCACAGGGAGCACAACTTCTCTGGGTCTTTTTTGTTTAAAAAAAGAGGGGGTTGTGCTCCCCGCGGACCACCACTTTTCTGGGGTGGCCCGTGCAAAAAGAAGGCATGTGGCACCTTCCTGGAGCCATACATGACAATGGGGACTACCACCCCCTAGGGCCTGCTCCTTCTATGTCCTGAGGTGCCCCCCCAGGACATAGCTGTTTGCTTTTCTTGATGGGAGCTTTGGTAGCTCTCACCAAGCAAAAGCAACCACTCTGGTTCCAGCAGTGGGAGCTGTCAAAGTGCTCCCCCCTCTGGAAGTGGAAGTTTCTTTTCATTCCTTGGCCACAGAGTTGTGGACTGGGAAAGAGATAAAAATATTGCTCTTGGCGGTGTTTCCAGCTGCTTCCTGTGTGGCATAGCAATACCGGCTCCCGCTGGAGGCGGTGAGCTGTCTGGGTCTGCAGGGCCCTTGAGGATTCCCCCAATGTCCTGATCCTGCACACTGGATGCCCAAGGGCACCAAAAAGCCATGGCCAGGAGATGGGGTCCCCAGGCCTGAAATCAGCCTATGGGAGGGGGACCTCACAGCTCCCCTTCCCCATTAAGAATGTTTTCTTGGCAATTCAATATTCAAAAATGATCTAAAATTCTTTGTGGAGGTGAATGCATTATTGATTTAATGAAGCCCAATCTACGCGACTGGTTGCAAATGTGCATGCCAACTGGAAGCTCCGCCCACTTGGCCCCACACCATCCACCTTAGTAGTATGCAAAGCTCTTCCCGCCTTCTGCCAGGATGACGGACAGGTTGCCAAATGCCCCCCAGTGTGTTTCCCACCAAATTTGGTGGTGTGTACTTAAATCTGAGGAATATGAGGACCTCTTCACAAATCAAAGAAGCACTTACATCATATAGATAACTGGACGGACCCTGGTTCGGTGGAGATTTACATCTTTGTATTCTTTTCTGATTCTCTACAGGAGGATTCAAGTTATCACACATTTCTGGATGAAGACGCACCAGGAACAATCACATTGCCATAACGCACACCAAATCACTGGTGACATCTCCTTGGGTTCCATTATGCAGCAGTAGTGTAGAAAACATACTGGACATTTACCCAAGGAGGCAGAAAGAACTCCACTTACTAAGATATTTTGTGCAAAACTGTGGATTCTTGTTAGATAAAAGGGCAGGTAAGGTTTTTTTGTGGCATAATGACTCACACAGTTGCTGACACACCCACACACCCTCTCATAGACACACTCAAACACTCACTCAGACACTGATGCACATAAACACAGACACTCTCAGACATTCACACACCCACTCAGAGACTCACACATCCACTCACTGACTGTAGGAAAGTACCATTCTGCCTGGCATGTTACCCCCCTTTTTACTGTATATATGTTTGTTTTTGCCTGTGTCACTGGGATCCTGCTAGCCAGGTCCCCAGTGCTCATAAAGTGTGCCCTGTATGTATTCCCTGTGATGCCTAACTGTATCACTGAGGCTCTGCTAACCAGAACCTCACTGTTTATGCTTTCTCTGCTTTTAAAATTGTCACTGCAGGCTAGTGACTAATTTTACCAATTCTGATTGGCACACTAGAACACCCTTATAATTCCCTAGTATATGGTACCTAGGTACCCAGGGTATTGGGGTTCCAGGAGATCCCTATGGGCTGCAGCATTTCTTTTGCCACCCATAGGGAGCTCAGACAATTCTTACACAGGACTGCCACTGCAGCCTGAGTTAAATAACGTCCACGTTATTTCACAGCCAATTTACACTGCACTTAAGTAATTTATAAGTCACCTATATGTCTAACCTTCACTTAGTGAAGGTTAGGTGCAAAATTACTTAGTGTGAGGGCAACCTGGCACTAGCCAAGGTGCCCCCACATTGTTCAGGGCAATTTCCCCGGACTTTGTGAGTGCGGGGACACCATTACACGTGTGCACTACATATAGGTCAATACGTATATGTAGCGTCACCATGGTAACTCCGAACATGGCCATGTAACATGTCTAGGATAATGGAATTGTCACCCCAATACCAGAATGATAATTCCATGCATCCCGGGTCTCCAGCATAGAGCCCGGGTACTGCCAAACTAACTTTCCGGGGTTATCTCTGCAGTTACCGCTGCTGCCAACCCTCAGACAGGTTTCTGCCCCTCTGGGGCCTGGGCAGTCCGGTCCAGGAAGGCAGAACAAAGGATTTCCTCTGAGAGGGGGTGTTACACCCTCTCCCTTTGGAAATAGGTGTGAAGGGCCTGAGAGGAGTAGCCTCTCCTGGCCTCTGGAAATGCTTTGAAGGGCACAGATGGTGCCCTCCTTGCATACGCCAGTCTACACCAGTTCAGGGATCCCCCCCAGCCCTGCTCTGGCGCGAAGCTGGACAAAGGAAAGGGGAGTGACCACTCCCCTGACCAGCACCTCCCAGTGGAGGTGCCCAGAGCTCCTCCAGTGTGTCCCAGACCTCTGCCATCTTGGATGCAGAGGTGTGAGGGCACAATGGACACCTCTGAGTAGGCAGTGCCAGCAGGTGATGTCAGAGACCCCTCCTGATAGGTGCTTACCTTTCTCTCTAGCCAATCCTCCTCTGAGGGCTATTTAGGCTCTCTCCTGTGGGTATCTCACCAGATAACGAATGCAGGAGCTCAGCAGAGTTCCTCTGCACTTCCCTCTGAAACTTCTGCCAAGGATCGACCGCTGACTGCTCCAGGACACCTGCAAAACCGCAACAAAGTTGCATGAAGACTACCAGCAACATTGTAGCGCCTCGTCCTGCCGGCTTTCTCGACTGTTTCCTGGCGGTGCAAACCACTAGGCACTGGGGATCTTTTTTTGCGCCTATTTCACGCAAGGGGAGCAACCCAATAGGCAAGGGTCGCTACCCGGGGGGGGGGGAATTCATTTTAGGCCATTTCTGCCCCCGGGGTAGATCGGCCTATTGTTATTAGGCGGATCTGCCCCCAGTGGTGGCAGAAACCTCTAGGTGCCAAGAATCATTTTTTTTTTTTTTTAGAGTTGGGGAGCGACCTCTTAGGCAATTTTTGGCAATTTCTGCTCCCCTTGGGGGCAGATCGGCATGTTTCTAGTAGGCCGATCAGCCGCCGGGGGGGCAGAAACCACTTAGGCACCAGAGATTGGTGTGTGTGTATGTGTCTGTTTTCTTTAGGGGGGCAGCCCCTTGGGTAAGTGTCGCTCCCCATGGGGGCACATTAGTGTTGGCCATATCTGCCCCCCCTTGGGGGCAGGTTGGCCTATTTTTGGAAGGCCCATCTGCCCCCAAGGGGGTGCAAAAACCCACCAGAGACCAGGGAAGTTTTTTTTTGCAAAATAAGAGGATGGGATCATGGCCATACCCCCACCCAAATAACTTGGGCCAAAGTTGTTCGGCCCACCAGTGAGCAGATGGAGCAATTACCCCTGATCCACACCCGGGAGGGCAGAAAGTCTACTAGATGCCAAGACATTAAAAAATATATATATATATTTTGAGGTGGTGGCTACAAACCAGTATGGACCTGGTTATTCCCCCACCCCATCTGAAGGGGGTAACAGTCTTTCAGCTCTCCCCTGCACTCTAAAACATCTTATCCCACAGCAAGAAAGAAGACATTTGATTATTTTGGGTTTTGGTTTTACATTTGGGCCATGAGAGCTTGGCTAACTCTCAAAATGGTCCCACTTGGAGTGGTGAGGGCTGCACTTTATGGACTTTGGGACGCTGCCATGTAGAAAAATCCACAAGACCTAGACACATCTGAAAACTAAACATCTGGGTGATTCCAGGGTGCTGTGTTTCACATGCACCCGACACCATTTTCGCACCCACAATGCCCTGCAAACCTTTGCTGAAACTTTGCTCTGCATTCACAAAATTCCTGCCATGCAGCATTGTCTCATCCATACCGATAAACATTCTGCTGCACTTGTCAGCCTAAAAATGTGTTTTTTGCAAACTGCTCTATTGGGCCCCCTTTGGATCCCCCTCAATATCCACATGTTTTGGCTCTTCTCTTTCACAATCACTTGGCCCACCTACACAAATGAGGTATCATTTTTACCAGGTGACTGAGGAGAACATTTGGTGGTATGAAATTCCTCCCAGTGCGGTGATCCCAGACAGAAATGTGGGAAAAAATGTATTTGTTTTAGCTAAATTTGAGGTTTGCTGAGGATTCTGGGTGAGAAAAAATTGAGGGATCCACAAAAGTAACACTTCCCTAGACTCCCTTGGGTGTCTAGTTTTCAGAAATGGCTGGGTTTGGTAGGTTTCCCTATATGGCTGCTGAGCCCAGAACCAAAACCGCAGGTGCCCGCCAGGAAATACAGGTAGTTTTGTATTTGATCATTTTGATGTGTCCAGATAATGTTTTGGGGGATTTCCTTATGCGGGCCCTAGTCCTACACCCCACAAGTGAGGTATCATTTTTATCGGGAGAGTTGGGGAAACGCTGGGTGGAAGGAAATTTGTGGCACCTCTCTGATTCCAGAACTTTCTGTCACCGAAATGAGAGGAAAAAGTATTTTTGTTGGCCAAGTTTTGAGGCTTGCAAAGGATTCTGGGTAACAGAACCTGGTCAGAGCCCCACAAGTCACCCCATCTTGGGTTCCCCTACGTATCTAGTTTTCAAAACTCTGCAGGTTTGCTAGGTTTCTATAGATGCCGGTTGAGCTAGAGGCCAGAATCCACAGCTAGGCACATTGCTAAAAACAGCTCTGTTTTCTTTGTGAAAACGTGATGTGCCCACGTTGTATTTTGGGGCATTTCCTGTTGCGGGCGCTGGGCCTACCCACGCAAGTGAGGTACCACTTTTATCTAGAGACATGGGGGAAAGCTGGGTGGAAGGAAATTTGTGGCTCCTCTCTGATTCCCAAACTTTATGTCACCGAAATGAGAGGAAAACGTGTTTTTTTGGGCAAATTTTGAGGTTTGCAAGGGATTCTGGGTAACAGAACCTGGTCAGAGCCCCACAAGTCACCGCATCTTGGATTCACCTAGGTGTCTAGTTTTCAAAACTGCGCACGTGTGCTAGGTTCCCTAGGTGCCGGCTGGGCTAGAGCCCAAAATCCACAGCTAGCCACTTTGCAAAAAACTGCTCTGTTTTCTTTGTGAAAACGTGAGTTGTCTACGTTGTGTTTTGGGGCATTTCCTGTGGCGGGCTCTATGCCTACCCAAGCAAGTGAGGTACCTTTTATATCAGGGGATGTGGGGGAACGCTGGGTGGAAGGAAATTTGTGGCTCCTCTCTGATTCCCAAACTTTATGTCACCGATATGAGAGTAAAAAGTGTATTTTTGGCAAATTTTGAGGTTTGCAAAGGATTCTGGGTAACAGAACTTTGTCAGAGTCCCACAAGTCACCCCATCTTGGATTCCCCAGGTGTATAGTTTTCAAAACTGTGCAGGTTTGCTTGGTTTCCTTAGGTGCCGGCTGAGCTAGACACCAAAATCTACAGCTAGTCACTTTGCAAAAAACAGCTCTGTATTCTTTGAGAAAATGTGATGTGTCCACTTTGTGTTTTGGGGCATTTCCTGTGGCGGGCTCTAGGCCTACTCACGCAAGTGCGGTACCATTTTTATCGGGAGACTTTGGGGAACGCTGGGTGGAAGGAAATTTGTGTCTCCTCTCTGATTCCAGAACTTTTTGTCACCGAAATGACATGAAAAAGTTTTTTTTTTTTTTTTTATTGAGTTTTGCAAGGGATTCAGGGTAACAGAACCTGGTCACCCCAACTTGGATTCCCCTAGGTGTCTAGCTTTCAAAACTGTGCAGGTTTGGTAGGTTTCCTTAGGTGCCGGCTGAGCTAGAGGCCCAAATCTACAGCTAGGCACCTTACAAAAAACAGCTCTGTTTTCTTTGTGAAAATGTGATATGTCCACGTTGTGTGTTGGGGCATTTGCTGTGGCGGGCGCTAGGCCTACCCCCACAAGTGAGGTACCTTTTATATCAGGAGTCTTGGGGGAACGCTGGGTGGAAGGAAATTTGTGGCTCCTCTCTGATTACAGAACTTTTTGTCACTGAAATGAGAGGAAAAAAGTTTTTGGGGCAAAATTTTGAGGTCTGCAAAGGATTCTGTGTAACAAGACCTGGTCAGAGCCCCACAAGTCATCCCATCTTGGATTCCTCTAGGTGTCTAGTTTTCAAAACTGGCCAGGTTTGGTAGGTTTCACTAGGTGCCGGCTAAGATAGAGGCCAAAATCCACAGCTAGGCACTTTGCAAAAAACAGCTCTGTTTTCTTTGTGAAAATGTGATGTGTCCACGTTGTGTTTTTGGGCACTTAATGTCGCGGGCGCTAGGCCTATCCCCACAAGTGAAGTACCATTTTTATCAGGAGACTTAGGGGAACACAGGATGGAAGGAAATGTGTGGCTCCTCTCTGATTCCCGAACTTTATGTCACCGAAATTAGAGAAAAAGTGTTTGTTTTGGAAAATTTTGAGGTTTGCAAAGGATTCTGGATAGGTGCCGGCTAAGCTAGAGGCCCAAATCTACAGCTAGGCACTTTGCAAAAAACAGCTCTGTTTTCTTTGTGAAAATGTGACGTATCCACGTTGTGTTTTGGGGCATTTGCTGTGGCGGGCTCTAGGCCTACCCCCACAAGTGAGGTACCTTTTGTATCAGTAGACGTGGGGAAACGCTGGGTGGAACGAAATTTGTAGCTCCTCTCTGATTCCGGAACATTATGTCACCGAAATTAGAGAAAAATTGTTTTTTTGACAAATTTTGAGGTTTGCAAAGGATTCTGGGTAACAGAACCTGGTCAGAGCTCCACAAGTCACCCCATCTTGGATTCCCCTAGGTGTCTAGTTTTCAAAACTGCACAGGTTTGCTAGGTTTCCCTACGTGCCGGCTGAACTAGAGGCCAAAATCCACAGCTTGGCACTTTGCAAACAACAGCTCTGTTTTCTTTGTGAAAATGTGATGTGTCCACGTTGTGTTTTGGGGACATCTCTTTTTGCGGGCGCTAGGCCTATCCCAAAAAGTGAGGTATCATTTTTATCGGGAGACATGGAGAAACGCTGGGTGGAAGGAAATTTGTGGCTCCTCTCTGATTCCAGAACTTTCTGTCACTGAAATATGGGGAAAAGGATTTTTTTTTACAGATGTTGAGGTCTGCAAAAGATTCTGGGTAACATAGTCTGGTCAGAGCCCCACAAGTCACCCCATATTGGATTCCCCTAGGTGTCTAGTTTTCAAAACTGCCCAGGTTTGCTAGGATTCCCTAGGTGCTGGCTGAGCTAGATGCCAAAATCTACAGCTAGGTACTTTGCAAAAAACAGCTCTCTTTTGTTTGTGAAAATGTAATGATTCCACGTTGTGCTTTGGGACATTTTCTGTGGCGGGCGCTAGGCTTACCCATGCAAATGTGGCACCATTTTTATCGGGAGACTTTGGAGAACACTGAGCGGAAGGAAATTTGTGGCTCCTCTCTGATTCCAGAACTTTATGTCACCGAAATTAGGGGAAAAAGTATTTCTTTTGCAAATTTTGAGGTTTGCAAAGGATTCTGGGTAACAGAACCTGGTCAGAGCCCCACAAGTCACCCCATCTTAGATTCCCCTCGGTGTCTAGTTTTCAAAACTGCACAGGTTTGCTAGATTTCCCTGGGTGCCGGCTGAGCTAGAGGCCAAAATCTACAGCGAGGCACTTTGCATAAAACAGCTCTGTTTTCTTTGTGAAAATGTGATGTTTCCATGTTCTGTTTTGGGGCATTTGCTGTGGCGGGCTCTAGGCCTAGCCCAAAAAGTGAGGTCAATTTTGTATCGGAGGTGTGGGGAAAAGCTGGGTGGAAGGAAATGGCTCCTCTCTGATTTCCGAACGTTATGTCACCGAAATTAGAGAAAAAGTGTTTTTTTGGCAAATTTTGAGCTTTGCAAAGGATTCTGGGTAACAGAAGCTGGTCAGAGCCCCACAAGTCATCTCATCTTGGATTCCCCTAGGTGTCTAGTTTTCATTACTGCAAGGGTTTGCTAGGTTTCTCTAGGTGACGGCTGAGCTAGAGGCCAAAATCCACAGCTAGGCAATTTGCAAAAAACAGCTCTGTTTTCTTTGTGAAAATGTGATGTGTCCACGTTGTGTTTTTGGGCATTTACTGTTGTGGGCGCTAGGCCTACCCCGCAAAAGTGAGGTACCATTTTTATTGGGAGACTTTGGGGAACGCTGGGTGGAAGAAAATTTGTGGCTCCTCTCTGATTCCAGAACTTTCTGTCACCAAAATTAGAGGAAAAAGTGTTTTTTTTTGGCAAATTTTGAGGTTTGCAAAGGATTCTGGGTAACAGAGGTCAGAGGCCTAGCCCCACAAGTGAGGTACCTTTTATATCAGGAGTCTTGGGGGAACGCTGGGTGGAAGGAAATTTGTGGCTCCTCTCTTATTCCGGAACTTTCTGTCACTGAACTTAGAGGAAAATGTTTTTTTGGGACAAATTTTGAGGTCTGCAAAGGATTCTGGGTAACAACACCTGGTCAGAGCCCCATAAGTCATCCCATCTTGGATTGCACTAGGTGTTTAGTTTTCAAAACTGCACAAGTTTGCTAGGTTTCCCTAGGTGCCCGCTGAGCTAGATGCCAAAATCTACAGCTAGGTACTTTGCCAAAAAAAAGCTCTGTTTTCTTTGTGAAAATATGATGCATCCACGTTGTGTTTTGGGGCATTTCTTGTTGCGGGCCCTAGGCCTACCCACGCAAGTGCGGTACCATTTTTATCGGGAGACTTTGGGGAACGCTGGGTGGAAGGAAATTTGCTGCTCCTCTCTGATTCCAGAACTTTCTGTCGCCGATTTGAGATAAAAAAATTTTTTTTGACAAATTTGGAGGTTTGCAAAGGATTCTTTGTAACAGAACCTGGTCAGAACCACACAAGTCACTGCATCTTGGATTCCCCTAGGTGTCTAGTTTATAAAACTGTGAAGGTTTGCTAGGTTTCCTTAGGTGCGGGCTGAGCTAGAGGCCAAAATCCACAGCTAGGCACTTTGCAAAAAACAGCTCTGTTTTCTTTGTGAAAAAGTGATGTGTCCACTTTGTGTTTTAGGGCATTTCCAGTGCGGGCTCTAGGCCTACCCCACCAGTGAGGTAACATTATAATTAGGAAACTTAAGGGAACACAGGGTGGAAGGAAATTTGTGGCTCTTCTCTGATTCCAGAAGTTTCTTTCACCAAAATTAGAGCAAAAAGAGTTTTTTTGGGCAAATTTTGAGATTTGCAAAGGATTCTGGGTAACAGAACCTGGTCAGAGCTCCACAATTTACCCCATCTTTGATTCCCCTAGGTGTCTAGTTTTCAAAACTGCCCAGGTTTGCTAGGTTTCCCTAGGTGCTGGCTGAGCTAGATGCCAAAATCTACAACTAGGTGCTTTGCAAAAAACAGCTCTGTTTTCTTTGTGAAAATGTGATGTATCCACTGTGTGTTTTGGAGCATTTCCTGTCGCAGGCGCTAGGCCTACCCACGCAAGTGTGGTACCATTTTTATCGGGAGACTTTGGGGAACGCTGGGTGGAAGGAAATTTGCGGCTCCTCTCTGATTCCAGAACTTTCTGTCACCGATATGAGAGAATAAAAAGTGTTTTTTTGGCAAATGTTGAGGTTTGCAAAGGATTCTGGGTAACAGAACCTGGTCAAAGCCCCACAAGTCCCCCCATCTTGGATTCCCCTAGTTGTCTAGTTTTCAAAACTGCACAGGTTTGCTAGGTTTCCCTAGGTGCCGGCTGAACTAGAGGCCAAAATCCACAGCTTGGCACTTTGCAAACAACAGCTCTGTTTTCTTTGTGAAAATGTGACGTTTCCACGTTGTGTTTTGGGGCATCTCTTTTTGCGGGTGCTAGGCCTATCCCCAAAATTGAGGTACAATTTGTATCGGGAGGCATGGGGAAACGCTGGGTGGAAGGACATTTGTGGCTCCTTTCTGATTCCCGATCTCTATGTCACAGAAATTAGAGAAAAAGTGTTTTTTTTGGCAAATTGTGAGATTTGCAAAGGATTCTGGATAACAGTCCTGGTCAGAGCCCCACAAGTAACCCCAACTTGAATTCCCCTAGGTGTCTAGCTTTGAATACTGTGCAGGTTTGCTAGGTTTCTCTCGGTGCCGGCTGAGCTAGAGGACAAAATCCACAGCTTGGCACTTTCCAAACAAAAGCTCTGTTTTCTTTGTGAAAATGTGATGTTTCCACGTTGTGTTTTGGGGCATCTCTTTTTGCGGGCGCTAGGCCTATCTCCAAAAGTGAGGTATAATTTTTATCGGGAGACGTGGAGGAACGCTGGGTGGAAGGAAATTTGTGGCTCCTCTCTGATTCTAGAACTTACTGTCACCGAAATGAGAGGAAAAAGTGTTTTTTTGGCCAGATTTTGAAGTCTGCAAAGGATTCTGGGTAACATAATCTGGTCAGAGACCCACAAGTCTCCCTATATTGGATTCCCCTAGGTGTCTAGTTTTCAAAACTGCACAGGTTTGCTAGGTTTCCGTAGGTGCCGGCTGAGCTAGAGGCCAAAATCTACAGCTAGGCACTTTGCAAAAAACAGCTCTGTTTTCTTTTTGAAAATGTAATGTTTCCATGTTGTGTTTTGGGGCATTTGCTCTTGCGGGCTCTAGGCCTAGCCCCAAAGTGAGGTACCTTTTGTATCGGGAGACGTGGGGAAACGCTGGGTGGAGGGAAATTTGTGGCTCCTCTCTGATTCCCGAACTTTATGTCACTGAAATTAGAGAAAAAGTGTTTTTTTGGCAAATTTTGAGGTTTGCAAAGGATTCTGGGTAACAGAACCTGGTCAGAGCCCCACTAGTCCCCCTAACTTGAATTCCGCTAGGTGTCTAGCTTTGAATACTGTGCAGGTTTGCAAGGTTTCCCTAGGTGCCGGCTGAGCTAGAGGACAAAATCCACAGCTTGGCACTTTGCAAACAACAGCTCTGTTTTGTTTGTGAAAATTTGATGTTTCCAAGTTGTGTTTTGGGGAATCTCTTTTTATGGGCGCTAGGCTTATCCCCAAAAGTGAGGTATCATTTTCATCTGGAGACTTGGAGGAACGCTGGGTGGAAGGAAATTTGTGGCTCCTCTCTGATTCCAGAACTTTCTGTCACCGAAATGTGAGGAAAAAGTTTTTTTTTAGCCAGATTTTGAGGTCTGCAAAGGATTCTGGGTAACATAATCTGGTCAGAGCCCCACAAGTCACCCCATGTTAGATTCCCCTAGGTGTCTAGTTTTGACAACTGCACAGGTTTGCTAGGTTTCCCTAGGTGCCAGCTGAGATAGAGGCTAAAATCCACAGCTAGGCACTTTGCAAAAAACAGCTCTGTTTTGTTTGTGAAAACGTGATATATCCACGTTGAGTTTTGGGACATTTTCTGTGGCGGTCGCTAGTCCTACCCACAAAGGTGTGGTACCATTTTTATTGGGAGACTTTGGGCAACGCTGGGTGGAAGGAAATTTGTGGCTCCTCTCTGATTCCAGAACTTTCTGTCACCGAAATTAGAGGAAAAAGTGATTAATTTGGCAAATTTTGAGGTTTGCAAAGGATTCTGGGTAACAGAACCTGGTCAGAGCCCCACAAGTCAACCCATCTTGGATTCCCCTAGGTTTCTAGCTTTAAAAACTGCACAGGTTTGCTAGGATTCCCTAGGTGCCGGCTGAGCTAGATGCCAAAATCTACAACTAGGTACTTTGCAAAAAACAGCTCTGTTTTCTTTGTGAAAATGTGATGTGTCCACGTTGTGTTTTGGAGCATTTCCTGTCGCAGTCGCTAGGCTTACCCACGCAAGTGCGGTACCATTTTTATCAGGAGACTTTGGGGAACGCTGGGTGGAAGGAAATTTGCAGCTCCTCTCTGATTCCAGAACTTTCTGTCACCGATATGAGAGAAAAAAAGTGTTGTTTTGGCAAATTTTGAGGTTTGCAAAGGATTCTGGGTAACAGAACCTGGTCAGACCCCACAAGTCACCCAATCTTGGATTCCCCTAGGCGTCTAGTTTATAAAACTGCGCTGGTTTGCTAGGTTTCCTTAGGTGCCGGCTAAGCTAGAGTCCAAAATCCACAGCTAGTCACTTTGCAAAAAACAGCTCTGTTTTCTTTGTGAAAACGTCATGTATCCACTTTGTGTTTTGGGGCATTTCCTGTAGCGGGCTCTAGGCCTACCCCCACAAGTGAGGTACCTTTTATATCGGGAGTCTTGGGGAAACGCTCCTAGGTGCCGGCTGAGCTATAGGCCAAAATCTACAGCTAGGCACTTTGCAAAAAACAGTTCTGATTTCTTTGTGAAAATGTGATGTGTCCACTTTGTGCTTTTGGGCATATCCTGTGGCGGGCTCTAGGCCTACCCCCACAAGTGAGGTACCTTTTATATTGGGAGTCTTGGGGGAACTCTGGGTGGAAGGAAATTTGTGGCTCCTCCCTGATTCCGGAACTTAGCTGAAGGAAATTTGTGGCTCCTCTCTGATTCCGGAACTTTCTGTCACCGAAATTAGAGGAAAAAGTGTTTTATTTTGCAAATTTTGAGGTTTGCAAAGGATTCTGGGTAACAGAACCTGGTCAGAGCCCCACAAGTCAACCCATCTTGGATTCCCCTAGGTGTCTAGCTTTAAAAACTGCACAGGTTTGCTAGGATTCCCTAGGTGCTGGATGAGATAGAGGCCAAAATCCACAGCTAGACACTTTGCAAAAAACACCTCTGTTTTCTTTGTGAAAATGTGATGTGTTAATGTTGGGTTTTTGGGCATTTACTGTCACGGACGATAGGCCTACCGCCACAAGTGAGGTACCATTTTTATCAGGAGACTTAGGGGAACAGAGGGTGGAAGGAAATGTGTGGCTCCTCTCTGATTTCCAGAACTTTCTGTCACCGAAATGAGAGGAAAAAGTGTTTTTTTGGCAAATTTTGAGGTTTGCAAAGGATTCGAGGTAACAGAACCTGGTCAGATCCCAACAAGTCACCCCATCTTGGATTCCCCTAGGTGTCTAGTTTGCAAACCTGCACAGGTTTGCTAGGTTTCTCTAGGTGCCGGCTGAGCTAGAGGCCAAAATCCACAGTAAGGCTATTTGCAAAAAACAGCTGTTTTCTTTGTGAAAATGTGATGTATCCACGTTGTGTTTTGGGACATTTTCTGTGGCGGGCGCTAGGCCAACCCACGCAAGTATGGCACAATTTTTATCGGGAGACTTTGGGGAACGCTGGGTGGAAGGAAATTTGGGGCACCTCTCTGATTCCAAAACTTTCTGTCACCGATATGGAGAAAAAAGTGTTTTTTGGGTACATTTTGAGGTTTGTAAAGGATTCTGGGTGCCAGAACCTGGTCAGAGCCCACAAGTCACCCCATACTGGATTCCCCTAGGTATCTAGTTTATAAAACTGTGCAGGTTTGCTAGGTTTCCCTAGGTGCCAGCTGAGATAGAGGCTAAAATCCACAGCTAGGCACTTTGCAAAAAATAGCTCTGTTTTGTTTGTGAAAACGTGATATATCCACGTTGAGTTTTGGGACATTTTCTGTGGCGGTCGCTAGTCCTACCCACGCAAGTGTGGTACCATTTTTATTGGGAGACTTTGGGGAACGCTGGGTGGAAGGAAATTTGTGGCTCCTCTCTGATTCCAGAACTTTCTGTCACCGAAATTAGAGGAAAAAGTGTTTAATTTGGCAAATTTTGAGGTTTGCAAAGGATTCTGGGTAACAGAACCTGGTCAGAGCCCCACAAGTCAACCCATCTTGGATTCCCCTAGGTGTCTAGCTTTAAAAACTGCACAGGTTTGCTAGGATTCCCTAGGTGCCGGCTGAGCTAGATGCCAAAATCTACAACTAGGTACTTTGCAAAAAACAGCTCTGTTTTCTTTGTGAAAATGTGATGTGTCCACGTTGTGTTTTGGAGCATTTCCTGTCGCAGACGCTAGGCCTACCCACGCAAGTGCGGTACCATTTTTATCAGGAGACTTTGGGGAACGCTGGGTGGAAGGAAATTTGCAGCTCCTCTCTGATTCCAGAACTTTCTGTCACCGATATGAGAGAAAAAAAGTGTTGTTTTGGCAAATTTTGAGGTTTGCAAAGGATTCTGGGTAACAGAACCTGGTCAGACCCCACAAGTCACCCAATCTTGGATTCCCCTAGGCGTCTAGTTTATAAAACTGCGCTGGTTTGCTAGGTTTCCTTAGGTGCCGGCAAAGCTAGAGTCCAAAATCCACAGCTAGTCACTTTGCAAAAAACAGCTCTGTTTTCTTTGTGAAAACGTCATGTATCCACTTTGTGTTTTGGGGCATTTCCTGTAGCGGGCTCTAGGCCTACCCCCACAAGTGAGGTACCTTTTATATCGGGAGTCTTGGGGAAACGCTCCTAGGTGCCGGCTGAGCTATAGGCCAAAATCTACAGCTAGGCACTTTGCAAAAAACAGTTCTGGTTTCTTTGTGAAAATGTGATGTGTCCACTTTGTGCTTTTGGGCATATCCTGTGGCGGGCTCTAGGCCTACCCCCACAAGTGAGGTACCTTTTATATTGGGAGTCTTGGGGGAACTCTGGGTGGAAGGAAATTTGTGGCTCCTCCCTGATTCCGGAACTTAGCTGAAGGAAATTTGTGGCTCCTCTCTGATTCCGGAACTTTCTGTCACCGAAATTAGAGGAAAAAGTGTTTTATTTGGCAAATTTTGAGGTTTGCAAAGGATTCTGGGTAACAGAACCTGGTCAGAGCCCCACAAGTCAACCCATCTTGGATTCCCCTAGGTGTCTAGCTTTAAAAACTGCACAGGTTTGCTAGGATTCCCTAGGTGCCGGCTGAGCTAGATGCCAAAATCTACAACTAGGTACTTTGCAAAAAACAGCTCTGTTTTCTTTGTGAAAATGTGATGTGTCCACGTTGTGTTTTGGAGCATTTCCTGTCGCAGACGCTAGGCCTACCCACGCAAGTGCAGTACCATTTTTATCAGGAGACTTAGGGGAACAGAGGGTGGAAGGAAATTTGTGGCTCCTCTCTGATTTCCAGAACTTTCTGTCACCGAAATGAGAGGAAAAAGTGTTTTTTTTGGCAAATTTTGAGGTTTGCAAAGGATTCGAGGTAACAGAACCTGGTCAGATCCCAACAAGTCACCCCATCTTGGATTCCCCTAGGTGTCTAGTTTGCAAACCTGCACAGGTTTGCTAGGTTTCTCTAGGTGCCGGCTGAGCTAGAGGCCAAAATCCACATTACGGCTTTTTGCAAAAAACAGCTGTTTTCTTTGTGAAAATGTGATGTCTCCACGTTGTGTTTTGGGACATTTTCTGTGGCGGGCGCTAGGCCAACCCACGCAAGTATGGCACAATTTTTATCGGGAGACTTTGGGGAACGCTGGGTGGAAGGAAATTTGGGGCACCTCTCTGATTCCAAAACTTTCTGTCACCGATATGGAGAAAAAAGTGTTTTTTGGGTACATTTTGAGGTTTGTAAAGGATTCTGGGTACCAGAACCTGGTCAGAGCCCACAAGTCACCCCATACTGGATTCCCCTAGGTATCTAGTTTATAAAACTGTGCAGGTTTGCTAGGTTTCCCTAGGTGCCAGCTGAGATAGAGGCTAAAATCCACAGCTAGGCACTTTGCAAAAAACAGCTCTGTTTTGTTTGTGAAAACGTGATATATCCACGTTGAGTTTTGGGACATTTTCTGTGGCGGTCGCTAGTCCTACCCACGCAAGTGTGGTACCATTTTTATTGGGAGACTTTGGGGAACGCTGGGTGGAAGGAAATTTGTGGCTCCTCTCTGATTCCAGAACTTTCTGTCACCGAAATTAGAGGAAAAAGTGATTAATTTGGCAAATTTTGAGGTTTGCAAAGGATTCTGGGTAACAGAACCTGATCAGAGCCCCACAAGTCACCCCATCTTGGATCCTCCTAGGTGTCTAGTTTTAAAAACTGCACAGCTAGGTTTCCCTAGGTACCGGCTGAGCTAGATGCCAAAATCTACAACTAGGTACTCTGCAAAAAACAGCTCTGTTTTCTTTGTGAAAATGTGATGTATCCACGTTGTGTTTTGGAGCATTTCCTGTTGCAGGCGCTAGGCCTACCCATGCAAGTGCGGTACCACTTTTATCGGGGGACTTTGGGGAACGCTCTGTGGAAGGAAATTTGCAGCTCCTCTCTGATTCCAGAACTTTCTGTCACTGATATGAGAGAAAAAAAGTGTTGTTTTGGCAAATTTTGTGGTTTGCAAAGGATTCTGGGTAACAGAACCTGGTCAGAGCCCCAAAAGTCACCCAATCTTGGATTCCCCTAGGCGCCTAGTTTATAAAACTGTGCTGATTTGCTAGGTTTCCTTAGTTGCCGGATAAGCTAGAGTCCAAAATCCACAGCTAGTCACTTTGCAAAAAACAGCTGTTTTCTTTGTGAAAACGTCATGTGTCCACTTTGTGTTTTGGGGCATTTCCTGTGGCGGGCTCTAGGCCTACCCCCACAAGTGAGGTACCTTTTATATCGGGAGTCTTGGGGAAACGCTCCTAGGTGCCGGCTGAGCTAGAGGCCAAAATCTACAGCTAGGCACTTTGCAAAAAACAGTTCTGATTTCTTTGTGAAAATGTGATGTGTCCACTTTGTGCTTTTGGGCATATCCTGTGGTGGGCTCTAGGCCTACCCCCACAAGTGAGGTACCTTTTATATTGGGAGTCTTGGGGGAACTCTGGGTGGAAGGAAATTTGTGGCTCCTCCCTGATTCCGGAACTTAGCTGAAGGAAATTTGTGGCTCCTCTCTGATTCCGGAACTTTCTGTCACCGAAATTAGAGGAAAAAGTGTTTTATTTGGCAAATTTTGAGGTTTGCAAAGGATTCTGGGTAACAGAACCTGGTCAGAGCCCCACAAGTCAACCCATCTTGGATTCCCCTAGGTGTCTAGCTTTAAAAACTGCACAGGTTTGCTAGGATTCCCTAGGTGCTGGCTGAGATAGAGGCCAAAATCCACAGCTAGACAATTTGCAAAAAACACCTCTGTTTTCTTTGTGAAAATGTGATGTGTTAATGTTGGGTTTTTGGGCATTTACTGTCACGGACGATAGGCCTACCCCCACAAGTGAGGTACCATTTTTATCAGGAGACTTAGGGGAACAGAGGGTGGAAGGAAATTTGTGGCTCCTCTCTGATTTCCAGAACTTTCTGTCACCGAAATGAGAGGAAAAAGTGTTTTTTTGGCAAATTTTGAGGTTTGCAAAGGATTCGAGGTAACAGAACCTGGTCAGATCCCAACAAGTCACCCCATCTTGGATTCCCCTAGGTGTCTAGTTTGCAAACCTGCACAGGTTTGCTAGGTTTCTCTAGGTGCCGGCTGAGCTAGAGGCCAAAATCCACATTAAGGCTATTTGCAAAAAACAGCTGTTTTCTTTGTGAAAATGTGATGTATCCACGTTGTGTTTTGGGACATTTTCTGTGGCGGGCGCTAGGCCAACCCACGCAAGTATGGCACAATTTTTATCGGGAGACTTTGGGGAACGCTGGGTGGAAGGAAATTTGGGGCACCTCTCTGATTCCAAAACTTTCTGTCACCGATATGGAGAAAAAAGTGTTTTTTGGGTACATTTTGAGGTTTGTAAAGGATTCTGGGTACCAGAACCTGGTCAGAGCCCACAAGTCACCCCATACTGGATTCCCCTAGGTATCTAGTTTATAAAACTGTGCAGGTTTGCTAGGTTTCCCTACGTGCCAGCTGAGCTAGAGGCCAAAATCCACAGCTAGTCACTTTGCGAAAAACAGCTCTGTTTTCTTTGTGAAAATGTGATGTGTCCATTTAGTGTTTTTGGGCATATCCTGTGGCGGGCTCTAGACCTACCCCCATAAGTGAGGTACCTTTTATATCAAGAGTCTTAGGGGAACGCTGGGTGGAAGGAAATTTGTGGCTCCTCTCTGATTCCGGAACTTTCTGTCACTGAAATTAGAGGAAAATGTTTTTTTGGGCCAAATTTTGAGGTCTGCAAATGATTCTGGGTAACAACACCTGGTCAGAGCCCCACAAGTTATCCCATCTTGGATTGCCCTAGGTATCTAGTTTTCAAAACTGCACAGGTTAACTAGGTTTCCCTAGGTGCCGGCTGAGCTAGATGCCAAAATCTACAGCTGGTTACTTTGCAAAAAACAGCTCTGTTTTCTTTGTGAAAATATGATGCATCCACGTTGTGTTTTGGGGCATTTCCTGTTGCGGGCCCTAGGCCTACCCACGCAAGTGCAGTACCATTTTTATCGGGAGACTTTGGGGAACGCTGGGTGGAAGGAAATTTGCGGCTCCTCTCTGATTCCAGATCTTTCTGTTGCCGATTTGAGTTAAAAAAGTGTTTTTTTTGGCAAATTTGGAGGTTTGCAAAGGATTCTGGGTATGAGAACCTGGTCAGAACCCCACAAGTCACCGCATCTTGGATTCCCCTAGGTGTCTAGTTTATAAAACTACAAAGGTTTGCCATGGTTTCTGTTAGAAATTGGGTTTCTGGTTGGCTAGGGTATGCACCTCAGCCAGGCAGAACTTACCCACTCTAGTCAGGGCAAGGGAGTTACACGTCCAAGATAACCCCTGCTCACCCCCTTGGTAGCTTGGCACGAGCAGTCAGGCTTAAGCCGGAGGCAATGTGTAAAGCGTTTGCACAACACACACACACATGTGACGCAATATCCCCACCACAAAGGAAACACAACACCAGATTATATGAAAATATACTGTATTGTACACAACGTAATTATCAGACCAACATCACATAACAGTACTATCCTGCTACCTTAGCAGTTGTCAGAACGTTACACATTAGTTATTCTGCAAACTAGCAGTAGTCACATATAACACACAGGTTACTCAGTATTCTGCAACATAAGCAGTAGTCAGGAAACACGTTATCACATTAGAACACTTGTCATAAGAATATCATAAAACGCCCATAGTAGGAACATTAGAAAATCTATGGCAAGTTTAAGCAAACATATTAGCAAGTCATGCCCATAAAAGGAACATGTGCACACATATGTAAAAGCATCATAGTACAGGCAGGTAATATAACACAATTAATAAAGTCTGTAGAAAGAACTTTAGATTATCGGTATATTGGTCCCTTTAGAAACTACCTGTTTTGATGAAGAGGCACTTCCAGTGCCTAAAACGAATAATGGGCCCCCAGCGCTCTTCTGCGCAAAACGGGGGCCTCCCTGATTTCTTGTGGTCAGGGGAGGGCGGCGCGCACCTCCTCTATGCCAAAAATGGGCCCCTCTGGGGACCGTAAACACTGGGGGCGCCCCTAGGGCTCCACCGGCCCTCTCAAGGGGGGCCCAGGTCAGAGAAATCTCTGACGGGGGAGGGGGGCGCCACGCACCCCCTCCTGGTTGAAAAACGGGCCCCTCCGGGGACCCGCTAACTCCTGGGGTCTCCCTGGGCCTCCGTGGCCCTTCCTCGAAGGGAGACCCCTTCACAATTGCCTTGGGCCCACGAGGGGGCCCACCAGAGAGCCGGCGGCACGGGCGAACCTCCGATGAGGCTGCTGCCCCGCCCGCACGCGCAGGGAGAACCCTCCGGGGCTGGAGCAGGTGAGGGAGAGGCGTCCTCCTCTCCCTCCTGCTCGAACACAACGCCGGCACCAGGTTGGGCCGGCCGGTGCCCCGGGGGCGCTCCTCGGAGCGATCCCTACCCCGGGGGCACAGCTAGGAGCAGGCTTGCTCCTCGGTACTTTTAAAGTGGTTTCCTCGTGCCCCGGGGCACGGAGCTGAGCGCGATCCTCGCGCTTCACAGAATTTACTTCCCCGGGCTGCGGCGGTGATTTTCATCAATGAAGCGCTTTTCACAGCGCTTAGGAAAATTATGCAGCCTGGGCTGCAGCAGTGATTTTCTTTTAGCAGAGACGCGCTCCAGGAAGCGCGAGGGCATAATTTAAAGCCCGGGCTGCGGCGGTGATTTCCTTTAGAAAAAGAAAAGGGCTTTCAAAGCGCTATGGCACATCAACAGCCCAGCAATTGAAGAAATGCCTGGTTCCTGGTTACAGCATTCTGCGCCAAGGTTTAAAAGAGCTTTGCAGGGGTCAGGGGCCACAGCACCCTGCCCCTGGGAACAACTAAACAAGAAGGAGCACAGGGCTGGTGGGCCCAGCTACAGGCCAGCACAAGGGGTGCAGATGGTGGCAGTTCCTCCTAGTGACCAGGCAGGTCACAGGTCAGCACAGCAGCAGCAGTCCATGGCGGTTTCCTGGTGAGTCCATTCATCAGCGTTCTGTGTCCAGTTTCAAGTTCCTAGAATGTTCAAATTGTGGGGAAAATTCCCCTGTACTTATAGTCCTGTTTTACAGTGTTTTACAATGATAGGGAGAGGAGGTTCCAGCCAGTTTCAACTGGTTCTGGGAGTGCCCCCTCTCTCCTTTCAGCACAGGCTCCAAACATCAGAGGGGGGTTAACGACCCTATTGTGTGAGGCCAGGGCACAGCCTTTACAAATGTAGGTGTGCCCCGCCTCTCCCTTCTCTCAGCCCAGGAAGACTATTCAGTATGTAGATGCACCTCGGTGACACCTCCACCCTCCCTTTGTACAGGCTGTCTGAAAAGTATGCACAAAGCCCCAACTGTCACTCTGCCCAGACGTGGATTGGAGTCAAGCTGCAAAACACCAGAATCATAAGCACAGATAAATGCGCACTTTCTAGAAGTGGCATTTCTGTGATAGTAATAAAAAATACACCCACACCAGTAAGCAGTATTTATTATCACCATCACAACCATACCAAACACGCCTACGCTACCCCTCATAAATCAGACAATACCCCTTACACATAAAGCAGGGCATTTCTAATGCAATCCTATGAGAAGGCAGCACTCACAGCAGTGAGACACCAAGTTAGGCTGTTTGTCACTACCAGGACAGGCCATGCAATATGGCACATGTCCTGCCTTTCTACATACATGGCACCCTGCCCATAGGGCTAGCTAGGGCGTACTTTATGGGTGACTTACATGTAGTAAAAGGGGAGTTCTGGGCCTGGCAAGTAAATTTAGATGCCAGGTCCCTGTGGCAGAAAACTACGCACACAACCCTGCGCTAGCAGGCCTGAGACAGGTTTGAAAGTCTACTTCAGTGGGTGGCGCAAGCAGTGCTGCAGGCCCACTAGTAGTATTTAATTTACAGGCCCTGGGTATAGAGATACCACTGTACAAGGGACTTATAGGTAAATTAAATATGCCAATTAGGTATAAGCCAATCATACCAACTTTAGATGGGAGAGAACCTGCACTTTAGCACTGGTCAGCAGTGATAAATGCTCAGAGTCCTAGAGCCAATAGCGAGAGGTCAGAAAAACCAGGAGGAAGGAGGCAAAAAGACTAGGGATGACCATGCGTATGGCCAAAAGTCCAACAGTTTCCTTAGGTGCCGGCTGAGCTAGAGGCCAAAATCGACAGCTAGTCACTTTGCAAAAAACAGCTCTGTTTTCTTTGTGAAAATGTCATGTGTCCCCGTTTTGTGTTTTGGAGCATTTCCTGTGGTGGGCTCTATGCCTACCCACACGAGTGAGGTACCTTTTATATCGGGAGTCTTGGGGAAACGCTGGGTGGAAGGAAATTTGTGTCTCCTCTCTGATTCCGGAACATTCTGTCACTGAAATGAGAGAAAAAAAGTTTATTGGGCCAAATTTTTAGGTCTGCAAAGGATTCTGGGTAACAAGACCTGGTCAGAGCCCCACAAGTAATCACATCTTGGATTCCGCAAGGTGTCTAGGTTTCAAAACTGCCTAGGTTTGCTAGGTTTCCCTAGGTGCGGGCTGAGATAGAGGCCAAAATCCACATCTAGGTACCATTTTTATCAGGAGACTTAGGGGAACACAGGGTGGAAGGAAATTTCTGGCTCCTCTCTGATTTCCAGAACATTCTGTCACCGAAATTAGAAGAAAAAGTGTTTTTTTGAGCAAATATTGAGGTTTGCAAAGGATTCTGGGTAACATAACCTGGTCAGATCCCAACAAGTCACCCAATCTTGGATTCCCCTAGGTGTCTAGTTTGCAAAACTGCAGAGGTTTGCTAGGTTCCTCTAGGTCCCGGCTGAGCTAGAGGCCAAAATCCACAGTAAGGCAATTTGCAAAAAACAGCTGTTTTCTTTGTGAAAATGTGATGTATCCACGTTGTGTTTTGGGACATTTTCTGTGGCGGGCGCTAGGCCAAGCCACGCAAGTATGGCACCATTTTTATCGGGAGACTTTGGGGAACGCTGGGTGGAAGGAAATTTGTGGCTCCTCTCTGATTCCAAAACTTTCTGTCACTGATATGAGAGAAAAAAGTGTTTTTTGGGCAAATTTTGAGGTTTGCAAAGGATTCTGGGTAACAGACCCTGGTCAGAGCCCCACAAGTCACCCCATCTTGGATTCCTCTAGGTGTCTAGTTTATAAAACTGCGCAGGTTTGCTAGGTTTCCCTATGTGCCGGCTGAGCTAGAAGCCACAATCCACAGCTAGTCACTTTGCGAAAAACAGCTCTGTTTTCTTTGTGAAAATGTGATGTGTCCACTTTATGTTTTTGGGCATATCCTGTGGCGGGCTCTAGGCCTACCCCCATAAGTGAGGTACCTTTTACATCAGGAGTCTTGGGGGAATGCTGGGTGGAAGAAAATTTGTGGCTCCTCTCTGATTCCGGAACGTTCTGTCACTGAAATTTGAGGAAACTTGTTTTTTGGGCCAAATTTTGAGGTCTGCAAAGGATTCTGGGTAACAGAACCTGGTCAGAACCCCACAATTCATCCCATATTGGATTGCCCTAGGTGTCTAGTTTTCAAAACTGCCCAGGTTTGCTAGGTTTCCCTAGGTGCCGGCTGAGCTAGATGCCAAAATCTACAACTAGGTAGTTTGCAAAAAACAGCTCTGTTTTCTTTGTGAAAATGTGATGTATCCAGGTTGTGTTTTGGAGCATTTCCTGTCGCAGGCGCTAAGCCTACCCACGCCAGTGTGGTACCATTTTTATCGGGAGACTTTGTGGAATGCTGGGTGGAAGGAAATTTGCGGCTCCTCTCTGATTCCAGAACTTTCTGTCACCGATATGAGAAAAAAATAATGTTTTTTTTGACAAATTCTGAGGTTTGCAAAGGATTCTGGGTAACAGAACCTGGTCAGAGCTCCACAAGTCACCCTATCTTGGATTCCCCTAGGTGTCTAGTTTTCAAAACTGCACAGGTTTGCTAGGTTTCCCTAGGTGCCGGCTGAACTAGAGGCCAAAATCCACAGCTTGGCACTTTGCAAACAAAAGCTCTGTTATCTTTGTGAAAATGTGATGTTTCCACGTTGTGTTTTGGGGCATCTCTTTTTGCGGGCGCTAGGCCTATCCCCAAAAGTGAGGTACGATTTGTATCAGGAGGCGTGGGGAAACGCTCGGTGGAAGGACATTTGTGGCTCCTCTCTGTATCCCGATCTTTATGTCAACGAAATTTGAGAAAAAGTGTTTTTTTTGGCAAATTGTGAGGTTTGCAAAGGATTCTGGGTAACAATCCTGGTCAGAGCCCCACAAGTAACCCCAACTTGAATTCCCCTCGGTGTCTAGCTTTGAATACTGCGCAGGTTTGCTAGGTTTCTCTCAGTGCCGGCTGAGCTAGAGGACAAAATCCACAGCTTGGCACTTTGCAAACAACAGCTCTGTTTTCTTTGTGAAAATGTGATGTTTCCACGTTGTGTTTTGGGGCATCTCTTTTTGCGGGCGCTAGGCTTATCCCCAAAAGTGAGGTATAATTTTTATCGGTAGACGTGGAGGAACGCTGGGTGAAAGGAAATTTGTCGCTCCTCTCTGATTCTAGAATTTACTGTCACCGAAATGAGAGGAAAAGTGTTTTTTGGGCCAGATTTTGAGGTCTGCAACGGATTCTGGGTAACATAATCTGTTCAGAGCCCCACAAGTCACCCCATATTGGATTCCTCTAGGTGTCTAGTTTTCAAAACTGCACAGGTTTGCTAGGTTTCCGCAGGTGCCGGCTGAGCTAGAGGCCAAAATCTACAGCTAGGCACTTTGCAAAAAACAGCTCTGTTTTTTTTTTGAAAATGTGATGTTTCCACGTTGTGTTTTTGGGCATATCCTGTGGTGGGCTCTAGGCCTACCCCCATAAGTGAGGTACCTTTTATATCAGGAGTCTTGGGGGAACGCTGGGTGGAAGGAAATTTGTGGCTCCTCTCTGATTCCGGAACTTTCTGTCACTGAAATTTGAGCAAAATGGTTTTTTGGGCCAAATTGTGAGGTCTACAAAGGATTCCGGGTAACAAGACCTGGTCAGAGCCCCATAAGTCATCCCATCTTGGATTGCCCTAGGTGTCTAGTTTTCAAAACAGCCCAGGTTTGCTAGGTTTCCCTAGGTGCTGGCTGAGATAGAGGCCAAAATCCACAGCTAGGCACTTTGCAAAAAACAGCTCTGTTTTCTTTGTGAAAATGTGATGTGTCTACGTGTGTTTTTGGGCATTTACTGTCGCGGGCCCTAGGCCTACCCACACTAGTGAGGAACCATTTTAATTAGGAAACTTAAGGGAACACAGGGTGGAAGGAAATGTGTGGCTCTTCTCTGATTCCAGAGGTTTCTGTCACCGAAATTAGAGGAAAAAGAGCTTTTTGGGCAAATTTTGAGATTTGCAAGGGATTCTGGGTAACAGAACCTGGTCAGAGCCCCACAAGTCACCCCATCTTTGATTCCCCTAGGTGTCTAGTTTTCAAAAATGCCCAGGTGTGCTAGGTTTCCCTAGGTGCGGGCTGAGCTAGATGCCAAAATCTACAACTAGGTAGTTTGCAAAAAACAGTTCTGTTTTCTTTGTGAAAATGTGATGTATCCACGTTGTGTTTTGGAGCATTTCCTGTCGCAGGCGCTAGGCCTACCCACGCCAGTGCGGTACCATTTTTATCGGGAGACTTTGTGGAACGCTGGGTGGAAGGAAATTTGCGGCTCCTCTCTGATTCCAGAACTTTCTGTCACCGATATGAGAGAAAAAAAATGTTTTTTTGACGAATTTTGAGGTTTGCAAAGGATTCTGGGTAACAGAACCTGGTCAGAGCCCCACTAGTCACCCCATCTTGGATTCCCCTAGGTGTCTAGTTTTCAAAACTGCACAGGTTTGCTAGGTTTCCCTAGGTACCGGCTGAACTAGAGGCCAAAATCCACAGCTTGGCACTTTGCAAACAACAGCTCTGTTATCTTTGTGAAAATGTGATGTTTCCACGTTGTGTTTTGGGGCATCTCTTTTTGCGGGCGCTAGGCCTAGCCCCAAAAGTGAGGTACCATTTGTATCGGGAGGCGTGGGGAAACGCTGGGTGGAAGGACATTTGTGGCTCCTCTCTGATTCCCGATCTTTATGTCAACTAAATTCGAGAAAAAGTGTTTTTTTGGCAAATTGTGAGGTTTGCTAAGGATTCTGGGTAACAATCCTGGTCAGAGCCCCACAAGTAACCCCAACTTGAATTCCCCTAGGTGTCTAGCTTTGAATACTGCGCAGGTTTGCTAGGTTTCTCTCGGTGCCGGCTGAGCTAGAGGACAAAATCCACAGCTTGGCACTTTGCAAACAACAGCTCTGTTTTCTTTGTGAAAATGTGATGTTTCCACGTTGTGTTTTGGGACATCTCTTTTTGCGGGCGCTAGGCTTATCCCCAAAAGTGAGGTATCATTTTTATCGGTAGACGTGGAGGAACGCTGGGTGAAAGGAAATTTGTTGCTCCTCTCTGATTCTAGAATTTACTGTCACCGAAATGAGAGTAAAAAGTGTTTTTTTGGCCAGATTTTGAGGTCTGCAACGGATTCTGGGTAATATAATCTGGTCAGAGCCCCACAAGTCACCCCATATTGGATTCCTCTAGGTGTCTAGATTTCAAAACTGCACAGGTTTGCTAGGTTTCCGACGGTGCCGGCTGAGCTAGAGGCCAAAATCTACAGCTAGGCACTTTGCAAAAAACAGCTCTGTTTTTTGTGTTGAAAATGTGATGTTTCCACGTTGTGTTTTTGGGCATATCCTGTGGTGGGCTCTAGGCCTACCCCCATAAGTGAGGTACCTTTTATATCAGGAGTCTTGGGGGAACGCTGGGTGGAAGGAAATTTGTGGCTCCTCTCTGATTCCAAAACTTCCTGTCACCGATAATGGAGAAAAAAGTGTTTTTTGGGCACATTTTGAGGTTTGCAAAGGATTCTGGGTAACAGAACCTGGTCAGAGCCCCACAAGTCACCCCATATTTGATTCCCCTAGGTGTCTATTTTTCAAAACTGCACAGGTTTGCTAGGTTTTCCTAGGTGCCGGCTGAGCTAGATGACAAAATCTACAGCTAGGTACTTTGTAAAAAACAGCTCTGTTTTCTGTGTGACAATATGATGCATCCACGTTGTGTTTGGGGGCATTTCCTGTTGCGGGCGCTAGGCCTACCCACGCAAGTGCAGTACCGTTTTTATCGGGATACTTTGGGGAGCGCTGGGTGGAAGGAAATTTGCGGCTCCTCTCCAGAACTTTCTGTTTCCGATTTGAGAGAAAAAGTGTTTTTTGGCAAATTTGGAGGTTTGCAAAAGATTCTGGGTAACAGAACCTGGTCAGAACCCCACAAGTCACCACATCTTGGATTCCCCTAGGTGTCTAGTTTATAAAACTGTGCAGGTTTGCTAGGTTTCCATAGGTGCCGGCTGAGCTAGAGGCCAAAATCCACAGCTAGGCACTTTGCAAAAAATAGCTCTGTTTTCTTTTTGAAAAATTGAAGTGTCTACTTTGTGTTTTGGGGCATTTCCGGTGCGGGGCTCTAGGCCTACCCAAACAAGTGAGGTACCTTTTATTTCGGGATTCTTGGGTGAACACTGGGTGGAAGGAAATTTGTGGCTCCTCTCTGATTCTGGAACTTTCTGTCACTGAAATGAGAGGAAAAAGGTTTTTTGGGCCAAATTTTGAGGTCTGCAAAGGATTCTGCGTAACAAGACCTGGTCAGAGCACCACAAGTCACCCCATATTGGATTCCCCTAGGTGTCTAGTTTTCAAAACTGCCCAGGTTTGCTAGGATTCTGTAGGTGCCAGCTGAGCTAGAGGCCAAAATCCACAGCTAGGCACTTTGCAAAAAACAGCTCTGTTTTCTTTGTGAAAATGTGATGTATCCACGTTGTGTTTTGGGACATTTTCTGTGGCGGGCTCTAGGCCTACCCAAGCAAGTGTGGCACCATTTTTATCGGGAGACTTTGGGGAACGCTGGGTGGAAGGAAATTTGTGGCTCCTCTCTGATTCCTGAACTTTCTGTCACTGAAATTAGAGGAAAAAAAATTTCTGGGCCAAAGTTTGAGGTCTGCCTAGGATTCTGGGTAGCAAGACCTGGTCAGAGCCCCACAATTCATCCCATCTTGGATTGAACTAGGTGTCTAGATTTCAAAACTGCCCAGGTTTTCTAGCTTTCCCTAGGTGCCGGCTGAGATAGAGGCCAACATCCATAGCTAGGCACTTTGCAAAATGCAGCTTTGCTTTGTTTGTAAAAATGTGATGTGTCCACGTTGTGTTTGTGGGCATTTACTGTTGCGGGCGCTAGGCCTACCCCCACTAGTGAGGTACCATTTTAATTAGGAAACTTAAGGGAACACAGGGTGGAAGGAAATTTGTGGCTCTTCTCTGATTCCAGAAGTTTCTGTCACCGAAATTAGAGGAAAAAGTGTTTTTTTGGGCAAATTATGAGGTTTGCAAAGGATTCTGGGTAACAGAACCTGGTCAGAGCCCCACAAGTCACCCCATCTTTGATTCCCCTAGGTGTCTAGTTTATAAAACTGCCCAGGTTTGCTAGGTTTCCCTAGGTGCCGGCTGAGCTAGATGCCAAAATCTACAACTAGGTACTTTGCAAAAAACAGCTCTGTTTTCTTTGTGAAAATGTGATGTATCCACGTTGTGTTTTGGAGCATTTCCTGTCGCAGGCGCTAGGCCTACCCACGCAAGTGCGGTACCATTTTTATCGGGAGACTTTGGCGAAAGCTGGGTGGAAGGAAATTTGCGGCTCCTCTCTGATTCCAGAACTTTCTGTCACCGATATGAGAGAAAAAAGGTGTTTTTTTGGCAAATTTTGAGGTTTGCAAAGGATTCTGGGTAACAGAACCTGGTCAGAGCCCCACAAGTCACCCCATCTTCGATTCCTCTAGGTGTCTAGTTTATAAAACTGCGCTGGTTTGCTAGGTTTCCTTAGGTGCCTGCTGAGCTAGAGGCCAAAATCCACAGCTAGTCACTTTGCAAAAAACAGATCTGTTTTCTTTGTGAAAACGTCATGTGTCCACTTTGTGTTTTGGGGCATTTCCTGTGGCGGACTCTATGCCTACCCCCACAAGTGAGGTACCTTTTATATCGGGAGTCTTGGGGAACACAAGGTGGAAGGAAATTTTGTGGCTCCTCTCTGAATTCCAGAACTTTCTGTCACCGAAATTAGTTGAAAAAGTGTTTTGCTTGCCAAATTTTTATGTTTGCAAAGGATTCTGGGTAACAGAACCTGGTCAGATCCCAACAAGTCACCCCATCTTGGATTCCCCTAGGTGTCTAGTTTGCAAAACTGCACAGGTTTGCTAGGTTTCTCTAGGTGCCGGCTGAGCTAGAGGCCAAAATCCACAGTAAGGCAATTTGCAAAAAACTGCTGTTTTCTTTGTGAAAGGTGATGTATCCACGTTGTGTTTTGGGACATTTTCTGTGGCGGGCGATAGGCCAACCCACATAAGTATGGCACCATTTTTATCGGGAGACTTTGGGAAACGCTGGGTGGAAGGAAATGTGTAGCTCCTCTCTGATTCCAAAACTTCTTGTCACCGAAATTAGAGGAAAAAGTGTTTTGTTTGGCAAATTTTGAGGTTTGCAAAGGATTCTGGGTAAGAGAACCTGGTCAGAGCCCCACAAGTCACCCCATCTTCGATTCCCCTAGGAGTCTAGTTTATAAAACTGCGCTGGTTTGCTACGTTTCCTTAGGTGCCGGCTGAGCTAGATGCCAAAATCCACAGCTAGTCACTTTGCAAAAAACAGCTCTGTTTTCTTTGTGAAAACGTCATGTGTCCACTTTGTGTTTTGGGGCATTTCCTGTGGCGGGCTCTATGCTTACCCCCACAAGTGAGGTATCTTTTATATCGGGAGTCTTGGGGAACACAGGGTGGAAGGAAATTTGTGGCTCCTCTCTGATTTCCAGAACTTTCTGTCCCCGAAATTAGAGGAAAAAGTGTTTTGTTTGGCAAATTTTGAGGTTTGCAAATTGTTCTGGTAACAGAACCTGGTCAGAGCCCCACAAGTCACCCCATCTTGGATTTCCCTAGGTTTCTAGTTTATAAAACTGCGCAGCTTTGCTAGGTTTCCCTATGTGCCGGCTGAGCTAGAGGCCAAATTCCACAGCTAGTCACTTTGCGAAAAGCAGCTCTGTTTTCTTTGTGAGAATGTGATGTGTCCACTTTTTGTTTTTGGGCATATCCTGTGGCAGGCTCTAGGCCTACCCCCATAAGTGAGGTACCTTTTATATCAGGAGACTTGGGGGAACGCTGGGTGGAAGGAAATTTGTGGCTCCTCTCTGATTCCAGAACATTCTGTCACTGAAATTGGAGGAAAATGTTTTTTTGGGCCAAATTTTGAGGTCTGCAAAGGATTCTGGGTAACAAGACCTAGTAAGAGCCCCACAAGTCATCCCATCTTGGATTGCCCTAGGTGTCTAGTTTTCAAAACTGCCTAGGTTTGCTAGGGTTCCCTAGGTGCTGGCTGAGATAGAGGCCAAAATCCACAGCTAGGCACTTTGCAAAAAACTGCTCTGTTTTCTTTGTGAAAATGTGATGTGTTCACGTTGTGTTTTTGAGCATTTACTGTTGCTTGCGCTAGGCCTACTCCCACAAGTGAGGTATCATTTTTATAAGGAGACTTAAGGGAACACAGGGTGGAAGGAAATTTGTGGCTCTTCTCTGATTCCAGAACTTTCTGTCACCGAAATTAGAGGAAAATGTGTTTTTTTTGTGCAAATTTGGAGGTTTGCAAAGGATTCTGGGTAACAGAACCTGGTCAGAACCCCACAAGTGACCCCATCTTGGATTTCCCTAGGTGTCTAGCTTTCAAAACTGCACAGGTTTGCTAGGTTGCCCTAGGTGCCAGCTGAGCTAGAGGCCAAAATCCACAGCAAGGCAGTTTGCAAAAAACAGCTCTGTTTTCTTTGTGTAAATGTTATGTGCCCACGTTGTGGTTTGTGACATTTTCTGTGCCGGGTGCTAGGCCTACCCATGCAAGTGCGGTACCATTTTTGTGAGGAGACTTGGGGGAATGCTGGGTGGAAGGAAATTTGAGGCTCCTCTCTGATTCCAGAACTTTCTGTCACCGAAATTACAGGAAAAAGTGTTTTTTGGCAGTTGTTTTGATTTGCCAGGGATTCTGGGTAACAGAATCTTGTCAGAGCCCCACAAGTGACACCATCATGGATTTCCCTAAGTGTCTAGTTTTCAAAACTGCACAGGTTTGCTAGGTTTCTCTAGGTGCCGGCTGAGCTGGAGGCCAAAATCCACAGCTAGGCACTTTGCAAAAAACAGCTGTTTTCTTAGTGAAAATGTGATGTGTCCACGTTTTGTTTGGGGCATTTCCTGTCGCGGGCTCTAGTCCCACCCATGCAAGTGAGGTACCATTTTTATTGGGAGACTTGTGGGAACGCTGGGTGGAAGGAAATTTGTGGCTCCTCTCTGATTCCAAAACTTCCTGTCACTGAAATTAGAGGAAAATTTAGTTTTTTGGGCACATTTTGAGGTTTGCAAAGGATTCTGGGTAACAGAACCTGGTCAGAGCCCCACAAGTCACACCATCTTCGATTCTCCTAGGTGTCTAGTTTTCAAAAAGTACAACGTTCCAATCACCCGGCGCCACACGGCTCCCTCTTTGCTCTTCAGGTTTTTTTGACAACAGGCTTATCAGGGCCTGCTACAACTGTACTTTCTTATGTGTTTATTACCTTACCTAACCACACTACCGATAGGTCCACTTCTAGAAGTTCCAATTTACCTTCCTGAGCCCAATAACTGATCACGGGGCTCCCTCGTTACCCACCTTCGTCACGTACCAGTCTGGCCGGACGGCCCAGCCTTGATGAAGTCACTTGTGTGACGAAACACGTGTTGGCTGTATCCCGTTGATGACACAATGATCTCTAGCATCTACAAATAAAGGCAACTTCTGCAAAACAAGACCTGGGACTCCAGCCTACTTTTCACTTCAACATCATAATATCAGGGATTTTTATCCCTGTCACACTATTGGACTAGATATTCTGTGTGCTGTGGCCATCTTGTTCAGTTTTCAAAACTGCCCAGGTTTGCTAGGTTTCCCTGGGTGCTGTCTGAGCTAGAGGCCAAAATCCACAGCTTGGCACTTTGCATAAAATAGCTCTGTATTCTTTGTGAAAATGTGATGTGTCCACGTTGTGTTATGGGGCTTTTCCTGTCACGGGTTCTAGGCCTACCCACGCAAATGAGGTACCATTTTTATTGGGAGACTTGGGGGAACAATGGGTGGAAGGAAATTTGTGGCTCCTCTCTGATTCCAGAACTTTCTGTCACCGAAATGAGACGAAAAAGTGTTTTTTTTGGCAAATTTTGAGGTTTGCAAAGGATTCTGGGTAACAAGACCTGGTCAGAGCCCCTCAAGTCATCCCATCTTGGATTCCTCTAGGTGTCTAGTTTTCAAAACTGCCCAGATTTTTTAGGTTTCCCTAGGTGCCGGCTGAGATAGAGGCCAACATCCACAGCTAGGCACTTTGCAATAAACAGCTCTGTTTTCTTTGTGAAAATGTGATGTGTCCACATTGTGTTTTGGGGCATTTCCTGTTGCGGAGCTAGGCCTACCCCACAAGAGAGGTATCATTTTTATCAGGAGACTTGTGGGAATGCTGGGTGGAAGATAATTTGTGTTTCCTCTCTGATTCCAGAACTTTCTGTCACCGAAATTACAGGAAAAAGTGTTTTTTGGCAATTTTTGAGATTTGCCAGGGATTCTGGGTAGCAGAACCTGGTCAGAGCCCCACAAGTGACCGCATCTTGGATTTCCCTAGGTGTCTAGCTTTCAAAACTGCACAGGTTTGCTAGGTTTCCCTAGGTGCCAGCTGCGCTAGAGGCCAAAATCCACAGCTGGGCACTTTGCAAAAAACAGCTCTGTTTTCTTTGTGAAATTATGATGTGTCCATGTTGTGTTTTGGGGCATTTGCTGTGGCGGGCTCTAGGCCTACCCCCACAAGTGAGGTACCTTTTTTATTGTGAGACGTGGGGAAATAGTGGGTGGAAGGAAATTTGTGGCTCCTCTCTGATTCCCGAACTTTCTGTCACCGAAATTAGACGTAAAAGTGTTTTTTTGGCCAAATTTGAAGGTTTGCAAACGATTCTGAGTAACAGAACCTGGTCAGAGCCCCACAAGTCATCCCATCTTGTATTCCCCTAGCTGTCTAGTTTGCAGAACTTTGCAGGTTTGCTAGGTTTCCCTAGATGCCGGCTGAGCTAGAGGCCAAAATCAGGTGTCTAGTTTTCAAAACTGCCCATGTTTGCTAGGTTTCCCTAGGTGCCGGAAGAGATAGAGGCCAAAATCCACAGCAAGGTACTTTGCAAAAACAGCTCTGTTTTCTTTGTGAAAATGTGATGTGTCCACATTGTGTTTTGGGGCATTTCCTGTAGCGGCGCGATGCCTACCCCCACAAGTGAGGTGTCATTTTTTTATCAGGAGACTTGGGGGAAGGAAATTTGTGGCTCCTCTCTGATTCCAGAACTTTCTGTCACCGAAATGACAGGAAAAGGTGTTTTGGGCAATTTTTGAGATTTGCAAGGGATTCTGGGTAACAGAATCTGGTCAGAGCCCCACAAGTGACCCCATCTTGGATTTCCCTAGGTGTCTAGCTTTCAAAACTACACAGGTTTGCTAGGTTGCCCTAGGTGCCAGCTGAGCTAGAGGCCAAAATCCACAGCTAGGCACTTTGTAAAAAACAGCTCTGTTTTCTTTGTGTAAATGTTAGGTGTCCATGTTGTGGTTTGTGACATTTTCCTTGCGGGCACTAGGCCTACCCACGCAAGTGCGGTACCATTTTTATCGGGAGACTTGGGGAAACGCTGGGTGGAAGGAAATTTGTGGCTCCTCTCTGATTCCAGAACTTTCTGTCACCGAAATGAGAAGAAAAAGTGTTTTTTTTGGCAAATTTTGAGGTTTGCAAAGGATTCTGGCTAATAGAACCTGGTCAGAGCCCCACAAGTCATCCCATCTTGGATTCCCCTAGGTGTCTAGTTTTCAAAACTGCACAGATTTGCTAGTTTTTCCTAGGTGCCGGCTGAGCTAGAGGCCAAAATCCACAGCTAGTCACTTTGCAAAAAACAGCTCTGTTTTCTTTGTGAAAACGTCATGTGTCCACTTTGTGTTTTGGGGCATTTCCTGTGGCGGTCTCTATGCCTACCCCCACAAGTGAAGTACCTTTTATATAGGGAGTCTTGGGGAACACAGGGCGGAAGGAAATTTGTGGCTCCTCTCTGATTTCCAGAACTTTCTGTCACTGAAATTAGAGGAAAAAGTGTTTTGTTTGGCAAATTTTGAGGTTTGCAAAGGATTCTGGGTAAGAGAACCTGGTCAGATCCCAACAAGTCACCCCATCTTGGATTCCCCTAGGTGTCTAGGTTGCAAAACTGCACAGGTTTGCTAGGTTTCTCTAGGTGCCGGATGCGCTAGAAGCCATAATCCACAGTAAGGCTATTTGCAAAAAACAGCTGTTTTCTTTGTGAAAGGTGATGTATCCACGTTGTGTTTTGGGACATTTTCTGTGGCGGGCGCTAGGCCAACCCACGCAAGTATGTCACCGTTTTTATCGGGAGACTTTGGGGAACGCTGGGTGGAAGGAAATTTGTAGCTCCTCTCTGATTCCAAAACTTTCTGTCACCGAAATTAGAGGAAAAAGTGTTTTGTTTGGCAAATTTTGAGGTTTGCAAAGGATTCTGGGTAACAGAACCTGGTCAGAGCCCCACAAGTCACCCCATCTTCGATTCCCCTAGGTGTCTGGTTTATGAAACTGCACTGGTTTGCTTGGTTTCCTTAGGTGCCGGCTGAGCTAGAGGCCAAAATCCACAGCTAGTCACTTTGCAAAAAACAGCTTTGTTTTCTTTGTGAAAACGTCATGTGTCCTCTTTGTGTTTTGGGGCATTTCCTGTGGCGGGCTCTATGCCTACCCCCACAAGTGAGGTACCTTTTATATCGGGAGTCTTGGGGAACACAGGGTGGAAGGAAATTTGTGGCTCCTCTCTGATTTCAAGAACTTTCTGTCACCGAAATTAGAGGAAAAAGTATTTTGTTTGTCAAATTTTAAGGTTTGCAAAGGATTATGTGTAACAGAACCTGGTCAGAGCGCCACAAGTCACCCCATCTTTGATTCCCCTAGGTGTCTAGTTTATAAAACTGCCCTGGTTTGCTAGGTTTCCTAAGGTGCCGGCTGAGCTAGAGGCCAAAATCCACAGCTAGTCACTTTGCAAAAAACAGCTGTTTTCTTTATGAAAACGTCATGTGTCCACTTTTTGTTTTGGGGCATTTCCTGTGGCCGGCTCTATGCCTACTCCCACAAGTGAGGTACCTTTTATATCGGGAGTCTTGGGGAACACAGGGTGGAAGGAAATTTGTGTCTCTTCTCTGATTCCAGAACTTTCTGTCACCGAAATTAGAGGAAAATGTTTTTTTTGTGGCAAATTTTGAGGTTTGCAAAGGATTCTGGGTAACAGAACCTGGTCAGAGCCCCACAAGTGACCCCATCTTGGATTTCCCTAGGTGTCTAGCTTTCAAAACTGCACAGGTTTGCTAGGTTGCCCTAGGTGCCAGCTGAGCTAGATGCCAAAATCCACAGCAAGGCACTTTGCAAAAAACAGCTCTGTTTTCTTTGTGTAAATGTTATATGTCCACGTTGTGGTTTGTGACGTTTTCTGTGCCGGGTGCTAGGCCTACCCACGCAAGTGTGGTACCATTTTTATCAGGAGACTTGGGGGAATGTTGGGTGGAAGGAAATTTGAGGCTCCTCTCTGATTCCAGATCTTTCTGTCACCGAAATGAGAGGAAAAAGTGTTTTTTTGGCAAAGAATTCTGGGTAACAAGACCTGGTCAGAGCCCCAGAGTCATCCCATCTTGGATTCCCCTAGTTGTCTAGTTTTCAAAACTGCCCAGGTTTGCTATGTTTCCCTAGGTGCCGGCAGAGATAGACATCAAAATCCACAGTAAGGCACTTTGCAAAAAACAACTCTGTTTTCTTTGTGAAAATGTGATGTGTCCACATTGTGTTTTGGGGCATTTCCTGTAGCGGCGCAAGGCCTACCCCCACAAGTGAGGCATCATTTTTATCAAGAGACTTGGGGTAACGCTGGGTGGAATGAAATTTGTGGCTCCTCTCTGATTCCAGAACTTTCTGTCACCGAAATTACAGGAAAAAAATTTGGGGGCAATTTTTGAGATTTGCCAGGGATTCTGGGTAACAGAATCTGGTCAGAGCCCCACAAGTGACCCCATCTTGGATTTCCCTAGGTGTCTAGCTTTAAAAAATGCACAGGTTTGCTAGGTTGCCCTAGGTGCCAGCTGAGCTAGAGGCCAAAATCCACAGCTGGGCACTTTGCAAAAAACTGCTCTGTTGTCTTTGTGAAAATGTGATGTGCCCATGTTGTGTTTTGGGGCATTTGCTGTGGCGGGTTCTAGGCCTACCCGCACAAGTGAGGTACCTTTTTTATCGGAAGACGTGGGGAAACAGTGGGTGGAAGGAAATATGTGGCTCCTCTCTGATTCCCGAACTTTCTGTCACTGAAATAAAATTAAAAGTGTTTTTTGGCAAAATTTGGAGGTTTGCAAAGGATTCTGGGTAACAGAACCTGGTCAGAGCCCCACAAGTCATCCCATCTTGGATTCCCCTAGGTGTCTAGTTTTCAAAACTGCCCAGGTTTTCTAGGTTTCCCTAGGTGCCGGCTGAGATAGAGGCCAACATCCACAGCTAGGCACTTTGCAAAAAACAGCTCTGTTTTCTTTGTGAAAATGTGATGTGTCCACATTGTGTTTTGGGCCATCTCCTGTTGCGGTGCTAGGCCTACCCCCACAAGTAAGGTATCATTATTTTGTATCAGGAGACTTGTGGGAACGCTGGTGGAGGAAATTTGTGTCTCCTCTCTGATTCCAGAACCTTCTGTCACAGAAATTACAGGAAAAAGTGTTTTTTGGCAATTTTTGAGATTTGCCAGGGATTCTGGGTAACAGAACCTGGTCAGAGCCCCACAAGTGACCCCATCTTGGATTTCCCTATGTGTCTAGCTTTCAAAACTGTGCAGGTTTGCTAGATTTCCCTAGGTGGCAGCTGAGCTAGAGGCCAAAATCCACAGCTGGGCACCTTGCAAAAAACAGCTCTGTTTTCTTTGTGAAAATGTGATGTTTCCATGTTGTGTTTTGGGGCATTTCCTGTAGCGGCACTAGGCCTACCCCCACAAGTGAGGTATCATTTTTTATCAGGAGACTTGGGGGAACACTGGGTGGAAGGAAATTTGTGGCTCCTCTCTGATTCCAGAACTTTCTGTCACTGAAATGACAGGAAAAAGTGTTTTTGCCACTTTGTGAGATTTGCAAGGGATTCTGGGTAACATAACCTGGTCAGAGCCCCACAAGTGACCCCATCTTGGATTTCCCCAGGTGTCTAGCTTTCAACACTACACATGTTTGCTAGGGTGCCCTAGGTGCCAGCTGAGCTAGAGGCCAAAATCCACAGCTAGGCACTTTGCGAAAAACAGCTCTGTTTTCTTTGTGTAAATGTTATGTGTCCACGTTGTGGTTTGTGACATTTTCCTTGCGGGCGCTAGGCCTACCCAGGCAAATGAGGTACCATTTTTATCGGGAGACTTGGGGGAACGCTGGGTGCAAGGAAATTTGTGGCTCCTCTCTGATTCCAGAACTTTCTGTCACTAAAATTAGAGGAAAAGGTGTTTTTTTTGGGAATATTTTGAGGTTTGCAAATAATTCTGGGTAATAGAGCCTGGTCAGAAGCCCACAAGTCATCCCATCTTTGATTCCCCTAGGTGTCTAGTTTTCAAAACTGCCCAGGTTTGCTAGGTTTCCCTAGGTGCCGGCTGAGCTAGAGGCCAAAATCCACAGCTAGGCACTTTGCAAAAAACAGCTCTGTTTTCTTTGTGAAAATGTGATGTGTCCACATTGTGTTTTGGGGCATTTCCTTTTGCCGTGCTAAGCCTACCCCAACAAGTGAGGTATCATTTTTATCAGGAGACTTAGGGGAACACAGGGTCGAATGAAATTTGTGGCTCCTCTCTGATTCCAGAATTTTTGTCACCGAAATGTGATACAAACGTGTTTTTTTTGGCCAGATTTTGAGGTCTGCAAAGGATTCTGGGTAACATACCTGGTCAGAGCCCCACAAGTCACCCCATATTGGATTCCCCAAGGTGTCTAGTTTTCAAAACTGCCCAGGTGTACTAGGATTCCCTAGATGCCAACTGAGCTAGAGGCCAAAATCCACAGCTAGGCACTTTGCAAAAAACAGCTCTGTTTTCTTTGTTAAAATGTGATGTATCCATGTTGTGTTTTTGGGCATTTACTGTCGCGGGCGCTAGGCCTACCCCCACAAGTGAGGTACCATTTTTATCAGGAGACTTAGGGGAACACAGGGTGGAAGGAAATTTGTAGCTCCTCTCTGATTCCAAAACTTTCTGTCACCGAAAATAGAGGAAAAGGGTTTTTTTTTGACAAATTTTGAGGTTTGCAAAGGATTCTGGGTAACAGAACCCGGTCAAAACCCCACAAGTCACCCCATCTTGGATTCCCCTAGGTGTCTAGTTTATAAAACTGTGAGGGTTTGCTAGTTTTCCTTAGGTGCAGGCTGAGCAAGAGGCCAAAATCCACAGCTAATCACTTTCTGCAAAAAACAGGTCTGTTTTCTTTGTGAAAATGGGATGTGTTCACTTTGTGTTTTGGGGCACTTTCTGTGGTGGGCTCTAGGCCTACCCCCATAAGTGAGGTACCTTTTATATCGGGAGTCTTGGGGGAACGCTGGATGGAAGTACATTTGTGGCTCCTCCCTGATTCCGGAACTTTCTGTCACTGAAATAAGGGGAAAAAGGGTTTTTGGGCCAAAATTTGAGGTCTGCAAAGGATTCTGGGTAGCAAGACCTGGTCAGAGCCCCACAAGTCACCCCATCTTGGATTCCCCTACGTCTCTAGTTTTCAGAACTGCCCTAGTTTGCTAGGTTTCCCTAGGTGTGGGCTGAGATAGAGGCCAAAATCCACAGCTAGGCACTTTGCAAAAAACAGCTCTGTTTTCTTTGTGAAAATATGATGTGTCCACGTTGTGTTATGGGGCTTTTCCTGTCGCGGGCTCTAGGCCTACCCATGCAAATGAGGTACAATTTTTATTGGGAGACTTGGGGGAACTCTGGGTGGAAGTAAATTTGTGGCTCCTCTCTGATTCCATAACTTTCTATCACCGAAATGAGAGGAAAAAGTGTTTTTTTGGCAAATTTTTCGGTTTGCGAAGGATTCTGGGTAACAAGACCTGGTCAGAGCCCCACAAGTCATCCCATCTTGGATTCCCCTAGGTGTATAGTTTTCAAAACTGCCCAGGTTTTCTAGGTTTCCCTAGGTGCCGGCTGAGATAGAGGCCAAAATCCACAGCTAGGCACTTTGCAAAAAACAGCTCTTTTTTCTTTGTGAAAATGTGATGTGTCCACATTGTGTTTTGGGGCATTTCCTGTTGCGGTGCTAGGCCTACCCCCACAAGTGAGGTATCATTTCCATCAGGAGACTTGTGGGAACGCTGGGTGGAAGGAAATTTGTGTCTCCCCTCTGATTCCAGCACTTTCTGACACCAAAATTACAGGAAAAAGTGTTTTTTGGCAATTTTTTTAGATTTGCCAGGGATTCTGGGTAACAGAACCTGGTCAGAGCACCACAAGTGACCCCATCTTGGATTTCCCTAGGTGTCTAGCTTTCAAAACTGCGCAGGTTTGCTAGGTTTCCCTAGGTGCCAGCTGGGCTAGAGGCCAAAATCCACAGCTAGGCACTTTGCAAAAAACAGCTCTGTTTTCTTTGTGAAAATGTGATGTGTCCATTTTGTGTTTTGGGGCCTTTGCTGTGGCGGGCTCTAGGCCTACCCCCACAAGTGAGGTACCTCTTTTATCGGGATACGTGGGGAAACAGTGGGTGGAAGGAAATTTGTGGCTTCTCTCTGATTCCAGAACTTCCTGTCACCGAAATGAGAGGTAAAAGTGTTTTTTTGGCCAAATTTTGAGGTTTGCAAACGATTCTGAATAACAGAACCTGGTCAGAGCCCCACAAGTCACCCATATTGGATTCCCCTATGTGTCTAGTTTTCAGAACTGTGCAGGTTTGCTAGGTTTCCCTAGATCCGGCTGTGCTAGAAGCCAAAATCCACAGCTAGGCACTTTGCAAAAAAAAGCTCTGTTTTCTTTGTGAAAATGTGATGTGTCCATGTTGTGATTTTGGGAATTTACTGTCGCAAGCGCTAGGCCTACCCCAACAAGTAAGGTACCATTTGTATCAGGAGACTTAGGGGAACAGAGGGAGGAAGGAAATTTGTGGCTCCTCTCTGATTTCAGAACTTTCTGTCACTAAAATTAGAGGAAAAGGTGGTTTTTTTGGGAAACTTTTGAGGTTTGCAAATTATTCTGGGTAATAGAGCCTGGTCAGAGCCCCACAAGTCATCCCATCTTGGATTCCTCTAGGTGTCTAGTTTTCAAAACTGCCCACGTTTGCTAGGTTTCCCTAGGTGACGGCTGAGCTAGAGGCCAAAATCCACAGCTAGGCACTTTGCAAAAAAGAGCTCTGTTTTCTTTGTGAAAATGTGATGTGTCCACGTTATGTTATGGGGCTTTTCCTGTAGCGGCGCTAGGCCTACCCCAACAAGTGAGGTATCATTTTTATCAGGAGACTTAGGGGAACAGAGAGTGGAAGGAAATTTGTGGCTCCTCTCTGATTCCAGAACTTTCTGTCACTGAAATTAGAGGAAAAGGTGTTTTTTTGGGCAAATTTTGAGGTTTGCAAACGATTCTGGGTAATAGAACCTGGTCAGAGCCCCACAAGTCATCCCATCTTGGATTTCCCTGGGTGTCTAGTTTTCAAAACAGCACAGGTTTGCTAGGTTTCCCTAGGTGCCGGCTGAGCTAGAGGCCAAAATCCAAAGCTAGGCACTTTGCAAAAAACAGCTCTGTTTTCTTTATGAAAATGTGATGTGTCCACGGAATGTTATGGTGCTTTTCCTGTTGCGGGTTCTCGGCCTACCCACGCAAATGAGGTACCATTTTTATTGGGAGACTTGGGGAAACGGTGGGTGGAAGGAAATTTGTGGCTCCTATCTGATTCCAGAACTTTCTGTCACCGAAATGAGACGAAAAAGTGTTTTTTTGGCAAAGGATTCTGGGTAACAATACCTGGTCAGAGCCCCACAAGTCATCCGATCTTGGATTCCCCTAGGTGTCTAGTTTTCAAAACTGCCCAGGTTTTCTAGGTTTCTCTAGGTGCCGGCAGAGATAGAGACCAAAATCCACAGCAAGGCACTTTGCAAAAAACAACTCTGTTTTCTTTGTGAAAATGTGATGTGTCCACATTTTGTTTTGGGGAATTTCCTGTTGCGGCGCTAGGCCTACCCCCACAAGTGAAGTATCATTTTTATCAGGAGACTTGGAGGAACGCTGGGTGGAAGGAAGTTTGTGGCTCCTCTCTGATTCCAGAACTTTCTGTCACCGAAATGACAGGAAAATGTGTTTTTTTGGCAATTTTTGAGATTTGCAAGGGATTCTGAGTAACAGGACCTGGTCAGAGCCCCACAAGTGACGCCATCTTGGATTTCCCTAGGTGTCTAGTTTTCAAAATTGCACAGGTTTGCTAGGTTTCCCTAAGTGCCGGCAGAGCTAGTGGCCGAAATCCACAGCAAGGCACTTTGCAAAAAACAGCTCTGTTTTCTTTGTGAAAATGTGATGTGTCCACATTGTGTTATGGGGCTTTTCCTGTCGCGGGCTCTAGGCCTACCCACGCAAATGAGGTACCATTTTTATCGGGAGACTTGGGGTAAAGCTGGGTGGAAGGAAAATTGTGGCTCCTCTCTGATTCCAGAACTTTCTGTCACCGAAATGAGACGAAAAAGTGTTTTTTTGGAAAATGTGAGGTTTGCAAAGGATTCTGGGTAACAAGACCTGGCCAGAGCCCCACAAGTCATCCCATCTTGCATTCCCCTAGGTGTCTAGTTTTCAAAACTGCACAGGTTTTCTAGGTTTTCCTAGGTGCCGGCTGAGATAGAGGCCAAAATCCACTGCAAGGCACTTTGCAAAAAGCAGCTCTGTTTTCTTTGTGAAAATGTGATGTGTCCACATTGTGTTTTGGGGCATTTCCTTTTGCCGTGCTAAGCCTACCCCAACAAGTGAGGTATCATTTTTATCAGGAGACTTAGGGGAACACAGGGTCGAAGGAAATTTGTGGCTCCTCTCTGATTCTAGAATTTTTGTCACCGAAATGTGATACAAACGTGTTTTTTTGGGCCAGATTTTGAGGTCTGCAAAGGATTCTGGGTAACATACCTGGTCAGAGCCCCACAAGTCACCCCATATTGGATTCCCCAAGGTGTCTAGTTTTCAAAACTGCCCAGGTTTACTAGGATTCCCTAGATGCCAACTGAGCTAGATGCCAAAATCCACATCTATGCACTTGGAAAAAACAGCTCTGTTTTCTTTGTGAAAATGTGATGTATCCACGTTGTGTTTTGGGACATTTTCTGTGGCGGGCGCTAGGCCCACCCACGCAAGTGTGGCACCATTTTTATCGGGAAACTTTGGGGAACGCTGTTTGGAAGGACATTTCTGGCTCTTCTCTCATTCCAGAACTTTCTCTCACCGATATGAGAGAAAAAAGTGTTTTTTTGGCAAATGTTGAGGTTTGCAAAGGATTCTGGGTAACATACCCTGGTCAGAGCCCCAAAAGTCGCCCCATCTTGGATTCCCCTAGGTGTCTAGTTTATAAAACTGCGCAGGTTTGCTAGTTTTCCTTAGGTGCCGGCTGAGCAAGAGGCCAAAATCCACAGCTAGTCACTTTCTGCACAAAACAGCTCTGTTTTCTTTGTGAAAATGGGATGTGTTCACTTTGTGTTTTGGGCACTTTCTGTGGCGGGCTCTAGGCCTACCCCCATAAGTGAGGTACCTTTTATATCGGGAGTCTTGGGGGAACGCTGGATGGAAGGACATTTGTGGCTCCTCTCTGATTCCGGAACTTTCTGTCACTGAAATAAGGGGAAAAAGGGTTTTTGGGCCAAAGTTTGAGGTCTGCAAAGGATTCTGGGTAGCAAGACCTGGTCAGAGCCCCACAAGTCAACTCATCTTGGATTCCCCTACGTCTCTAGTTTTCAGAACTGCCCTAGTTTGCTAGGTTTCCCTAGGTGTGGGCTGAGATAGAGGCCAAAATCCACAGCTAGGCACTTTGCAAAAAACAGCTCTGTTATGTTTGTGAAAATGTGATGTGTCCATGTTGTGTTTTTGGGCATTTACTGTCACGGGCGCTAGGCCTACCCCCACAAGTGAGGTACCATTTTTATCAGGAGACTTAGGGGAACACAGGGTGGAAGGAAATTGTGGCTCCTCTCTGATTCCAAAACTTTCTGTCACCGAAAATAGAGGAAAAGGTGTTTTTTTGGGGCAAATTTTGAGGTTTGCAAAGGATTCTGGGTAACAGAACCTGGTCAGAGCCCCTCAAGTCACCTTATCTTGGATTTCCCTAGCTGTCTAGTTTTAAAAACTGCACAGGTTTGCTAGGTTTCCCTAGGTGCCGGCTGAGCTAGAGGCCAAAATCCACAGCTAGGCACTTTGCAAAAAACAGCTGTTTTCTTTGTGAAAATGTGATGTGTCCACAATGTGTTATGGGGCATTTCCTGTCGTGGGCGCTAGGCCTATCCACGCAAATGAGGTACCATTTTTATCGGGAGACTTGGGGGAATGCTGTGTAGAAGGAAATTTGTGGCTTCTCTCAGATTCCCGAACTTTATGTCACCGAAATGAGAGGAAAAAGTGTTTTTTTGGCAAATTTTGAGGTTTGCAAAGGATTCTGGGTAACAGACCCTGGTCAGAGCCCCACAAGTGACCTTATCTTGGATTTCCCTAGGTGTCTAGCTTTCAAAACTATGCAGGTTTGGTAGGTTTCCCTAGGAGCTAGCTGAGCTAGAAGCCAAAATCTACAGCTAGGCACTTTGCAAAAAACTGCTGTTTTCTTTCTGAAAATGTGATGTTTCCGCATTGTGTTTTGGGGCATATGCTGTGGCAGGCTCTAGGCCTACCCCTACAAGTGAGGTACCTTTTGTATCGGGAGACGTGGGGAAACACTGGGTGGAAGGAAATTTGTTGCTCCTCTCTGATTCCCAAACTTTATGTCACCGAAATGAGAGGAAAAAGTATTTTTTTGGCCAAATTTTGAGGTTTGCAAAGGATTCTGGGTAACAGAACCTGGTTGGAGCCTCACAAGTCACCCCATCTTGGTGTTTAGTTTTCAAAACTGCATAGGTTTGCTAGGTTTCCCTAGGTGCCGGCTGAGCTAGAGGCCAAAATCCACAGCTAGTCACTTTGCAAACAACAGCTCTGTTTTCTTTGTGAAAATGTGATGTGTCCACGTTGTGTTTTGGGGCAGTTCCTGTCGCGGGCGCTAGGCCTACCCACGTAAGTGAGGAACAATTTTTATCGGGAGACTTGGGGGAACGCTGAATGGAAGAAAATTTGTGGTTCCTCTCAGATACCAGAAATTTCTGTCACCGAAATGATAGGAAAAAGTGTTTTTTTTGGCAATTTGTGAGGTTTGCAAGGGATTCAGGGTAACAGAACCTGGTCAGTTCCCCACAAGTCACCCCATCTTGGATTCCCCTAGGTGTCTAGCTATCAGAAATGCACAGGTTTGCTAGGTTTCCCTAGGTGCCGGCTGAGCTAGAGGCCAAAATCCACAGCTAGGCAAGTGCAAACAACAGCTCTGTTTTCTTTGTGAAAATGTGATGTGTCCACATTGTGTTTTGGGGCATTTCCTGTGGCAGGCTCTAGGCCTACCTCCACAAGTGAGGTACCTTTTGTATCAGGAGACGTGGGGAATGGACAAAGCTAAAAGAAATGATAAAATAAATGGAATAAAACAGCGCATTCAAAGTGGGTAAAAGGTCACTAGGTGACAGGGCAACAGGGCAGCGAGTGAAGGAATGTGAGCAGCATATTGATAAAAAGTAAAAAGGAATATAAATAGAATGTTTGTGATTAAAATTAATCAAAATAGAATACTCATCAAAAAAAGAATTATCAGTTTTACTTGGAACTAGACAATCTGCTTGAAAAGCCTTCAAGTTTCCTTTTCCTATAGAAAACGTAACCCTCAGCCAGGTTGCAGCTGGGCCAAAAAGAAAAGTGCTTTATGAATAAAAGATTAATCATGACGTACTAAGTTTCACAAACTCAAATGTGCATGTCCACAACAATATGGCTAGTTATATATGCAATCTCTCCCTCATATTCCAGATCACATACCTATTTACAAAAGGACAGAGCCACTCACACTTCCACACTAGTGCAGAGCCAAAGTATGCATTTTTATTGTCAGCTTGTCTTGGTATTTAAATGTTCTTTTCCAACTGTTAAACTCTCATTTTCTACACAAAACACACACCTCAGCTATGTTGTAGTGAGGTGATAGAGCAGATTATTTTCTCTTTCAAAAGTAAACATGTTCTTATGACTTTCATTGAGTTAGATGGGCACTAGCAGACCCCTATGCACAGTTTATGTGCAGTGTTCCATCAATACACCTACAAATATCTATTTATTAAAGGATAGATCCACTCAAACACCCTGTCAGACACTGAAGGAGCCATTTATAAATGCATGCACACAGGCAGACACCAACTATGTATGCTGCTGTATCACAGCTACTTGGTAATTGATACAGTCACTCCGATATATACTCAGCTACTATCATAAACTTGTTGCTCATTCAAACAACCAGTCATTTGAACATGGGTTGGGCCTACTACTGATGAGCTTGAGTGTACAGTTTTACTGTCGGCTCAGCTTGGCATTACAAAACTTGCTTGACACTCTATAACCTCTCCTTTTATCACACTAAACTCAATCATTAAGTAGGCTGTAGGTAGGCAGGTAGGTAGGTCAAACCCCACCTGCATTCTCTCTCTGGAATTTATATTCATGACTCCATGACAACTGTTCTCGAGAATGGTATAAATTGTGTTGTAAACTGATGTTCTCCAAGAGACTATGGACCTCATTATGAGTCTGGTGGACCTCAGACCGCCAGACCCACGCTGGCGGTCAGACCTCCACGGTTGTGACGATCCAACCGCCACATTATGGCTGTGGTGGATATGCCACAGTTCAACCATTGACACTGCCAGGCTGTCACCAGCCGGCAGCCTGCCGATCCCAGCAGTTGTAATCCAACAGGGCAACACAGCAAGTAGCGCTGCCCTGTGGGAGTACAAGTTTCCATACCACCAGCCTTTCCATGGTGGTTGCATCGCCTTGGAAAGGCTGGCAGAATGGGGGTGTCAGGTGGACCTGGGGGCCCCTGCACTGCTTATGGACTTGGCATGGGCAGTGCAGGAGCCCCCCTGCAAAGCCCCATTGCACATTCCACTGCCCGAATTACAGGTAGTGGAATGTGCGATGAGTACTGCCGCACCCACCTAACCGCCACATTGGTTCCAGTTCCATTAGGAGCCTGTGTCAATGTTAGGGCCATGTTCATCGCAGGGCCGGTGTCGGTGTTCAGGCCGCACAGGTGGAAGAACGAGTTGGAGCTGCCCGCCAAACATGTAATGTGGCCCTATGTTTGTTCTAAATGTTGAATATTGTGTTTTTGTCAATTGTTGGAAAAAGGGTTATTGGTAAGGGCAGGTAAGTACCTACACTTAGGAATAGGACATTAACCGCCACTTAGGTCCAGTTAGGTCTCAATAAATTAAACCCAGCTCAACCCTTGGTAGCTTGGGAATGAGCGATAAGGCTTAACTTAGGAGACATATGTGTAAAGCATTTAAAAATCACAAAACAGTAAATAAGTAAAACACAAAACACAATAAAAATCCAACACCAATTTATGAAAATAGCTTATATTTTTATCTTTAAAATTACCCCAAACAATTAAAAGTGGATATGGGGAACTGGAGAAATGAATTTTTAAAGAATAAATGCTTTTTAGCGATTACAAATGAATAGCGCCAATGTTGTCATCTGGTTGCATCTCAACAGGTGTAAAGTCAAAGTTTGGGGCAGACTGCGGTGGAGCCCTGCTCGTTTACATCTCGCCAGGAGGCCTCGGTCAAAAGTTTACCTTCTGACTTAGTTGTTTTCTTGAAGATATCCTTCAGTAGGACCAAGTCGCCAGTCCAATCGGACCTCCTGGAACTCTTCCTAAGATATGCGTCATGGTAGCCCTCAGTGGAGAGTTTTATCTTCAGACTTAGTCGTTTTTTCGAGATGAAAATCCTTCAACTGGGGCAAACCTGAATCTTGATCGACGTCCCTGAAGCCCTCTTAGGATACACTGCCTGGGAAGTCCCGGTCAACTTTCTACGTTCGGGCTTAGTCACTTTATCAGAGATTTTCATTACCGGGATAAACCTGCAAGTCAGGCCGGGTCGCAGTTGATGCAAGCCGGCTAGAGTTGCCATGGTAGGTCGGTCCCTTTATGGAGCTTTTTCTCAAAAGCTCTCCAAACTTCTGGATCTTTTTCTAGATGTTCCTTTGAGGTTCTTTTGAGGTCCACAGCTCACTCCAAGGTTCCAGAGGCTCTGAGATGCACCTTGAGGTTGCGGGCTACAACACCAAGAATGCACCTGGTGCAAACTCCTTTTTGGCCACGTGACAGTGGTCAGCTGATCAGTTTCTTCAGGACTTGGTGCAGGGGAATCTGGTAGCATGTTTTCATCTGTAGCAAACAGGGAGTCCCTCCTTGAACCAGTTGAAGCCAGGCACAGTCCTTCTTGTGGTGGAGCCCAAGTGTGCAGCCGGTGCAGTCCACCAGAGTGCAGTGTCCAGGTGCAGGTCAGGCATCCAGCAGGGCAGTCCTTCTTCTTCTCTAGTTCTTCCTTGTTGGATCTGGTAGGGATCTGAGGTGTGGGTGCAGGTCTACCATTTTTATCCTTGCTTCTGGGTGAAAAATAGGAGGGTCCGGGTTCTCCAACCAGATGCAGGGTCATTCCCCCTGTGATGACCACTTCCTGGGAAGTGTGGCAAAAATAAATCCCAGGGAGCAACATTCCTCAAAAATCCATCATGGCTGAAAGTTATTTTTGGAGGTCACATCTGGTTGAGCCCAACCACTGCTGTCGCTAAAAATCTTAAACACACCCTTCTCCTGCCCTCCCCTAATCCATTCAAGGGGGCACCTAATTGTCTGGGTTTTCAGGATGTGAGGGAGGTGTTGGGTTGCTCCAAATGTCCTTCACTGCCTTTGAAGACCAGTTTGGCAGCCCTCCCCCTTCCTGCATCACCATTTGCTGAAGGATGGTCTCCTCCCCGAGGCACATTTCTTTGTTTTGAGCCAGGCCACTTCACACCTCATCAATGCAGCCTGGCCAGGCTGCCAGAGGCTGGCAAATCAAAGCAAAGTAGCAAATACACTGCAAGTCTGAAGTTGGCAACTTTTATGGTAAAGTTTAAAACTCTTCACCTAAACAAGTTATATTAAATCCAACAATTGGAAGTTGTGGAGTTTATTATAACAATTAATTTGATACCAAACTTGAGGTATCTGTTACTTGAGGGGAATTTAAAAATTAAAATAAAGTCTCCCCATTCTAGCCTACGGAGGCCATTCACTACAATGAGAGCAAAACTAATTTGGCTGTTTTACTTCTCCAAGGCTTATAAAACTATATTTATAAGGTCTCTGCTTATAGTTACATGGCACACTGCCCTAGGGGCTCATAGGGTACACCTTAGGAGTGACTTATTTGTAAAAATAAGGTAGTTTAAGACTTTGAAACTACTTTTAATTCCAAAGTCGAATTTGCGTGTAACTGTAATTTAAAGGCACCCATCAAGGCAGGCCTGCCTTTAAAATGACACTGGGCACCTCAGAAGTGTACCTTTGGGGACACCACTTATGCTGGGGTCCCTAAACTTACATGCCCTAGCATATACTAGGGACTTATAGGTAGATTAACTTAGCAAATTACAATTACCCTAAATTGCATAATCATTTTACACTGAGTACAGGCCCTGGGACTGGCTAGCAGTACCCAGGGCACCACAGAGTCAGGAAAACACCAGCAAAAAGTGAAAAATGGGGGCAAAAAGTCAGGGGGCCTCTGCAATCAGCCCTGTTATCCCACAGCAATGTTTTTCTAGAGAACTGGTAATTCACACAAAATTGTTGTTTGATGCCAAAGGCTCACTATTTTGTCAACACATTTCTAATGTTGCCATGAATTAATGATTGAACTTTTTTTAGGATTATAGGGATGTGTGAATGGTAGTGGGGGTGGTGAGTGCACGTGAGCGGTGTGTGGTGATGGGCGTGCTGGTGATGGAGGTAGCGGCTGAGGATGTAGTGCATGCAGGTGTGATTGGAGACGAGTCTGGGAGGGAGGAGGGAGACATGGAGGAGGGGGACACAGTGGAGGCAGTGGATGTTGGTATGTCTGCATGAGTATGATGCTTGTGTGATTGCCTGTGGGATGTGTGGTGCTTATGTTTGCCTGAGCCACCCTCATGTGTTGAGGTGTCTGCATGCTGGTCTGATAGTGTGCTTGGGATAGGCTGAGGTACAGGGGATTGGGTGGAGGAAGTTGGAGGGGGGAGGCTGGACACAGGGACAATGGCTGCCATCAGTGCTGAGGCTAGAGCCTGAAATGCTCTCTGTTGGGCTGCCTGGCCAGAATGATTGCCCTCCAGGTATGCATTTGTTTGTTGCAAATGCCTCTCAAGACCCAGAATGGTTGACTGCCCAACAGTGAGGAATCTCAGGAGGTCAATATCCTACTCACTGAGGGCAGCAGGGCTGACTGGGGCAGGGGCTGAGGTGCCTGGGGCGAAGGAGATGCCCACCCTCCTGGGTGAGCGGGCACAGGACATACACTGAGGGGCTGCTGGGAGGGCGGTGCTGGTAGGGGGGGTGGCGGTTGTACCTGTTGATGCAGGGGGCACAGAGGGACCCGCCTCCGCAAGGGAGCTCCCATCAGAGGAGGAGTCGCTGTCACTGCTGTCACCTCCTGTCCCTACCGTGGGGCTCCCCTCGTCCTCCGTCCCACTGGTGGCTTCAGACTCCGTTGTTTTGCCCTCCAAGGCCAAGTGGGATGCAGCTCCCTCCTGCTCCGGTGCCACTGCTCCTCCGCCTGATGACGCTATTGCACACAAGAACAGAGAGACCACAAAAAGGTGGGGAAAGACAGAAGAAAGACATGTTCAGTGCATGCAACACCACTACCGTTGGCGGACACTACAGACACAGCAGACCTCTGCACTATGCATGCACTTATAGTTCCTAGATTATTCACAGGGCCATGGGGTACAAGGCCTATGCCTGATTGCTGCACAAATGGAAGTCACAGGAGCCTGACTAGGTGTAGATGGAACTAACCACTAGTGGGGTGCCACTGAGCCTGCCTCACAAGGGACCTTGCCTTCCAAGCTCGCACTGGCCTAGGGGAGCCCACTGCCCACCTCCCCTACCCAGACACCTCGTAATGCGCGCAGAGTCAGATGACTGTGACTGTACTCACCCCCTTGTGGCTGCTGTGATGCCCTCAAGCGCCCATCCAACTCCGGATACGCCACTGCCAGGATCCAGAACATCAGGGGGGTCATGGTGCGACGGGCACCCCTCCCACGTTGGGAGGCCATCCCCAGCTGGGCCTCCGCCGTCTTCTTGCCCCAGCAGCGAATGTCCTCCCATCTTTTCCGGCAGTGGGTGCTCGGTCTGTGGTGGACCCTCAGGGTCCGGACGTCCTTGGCGATGGCACGCCAAATATCCTTCTTCTGGTGGGCGCTGACCTAGAGGAATAGTACAGGGAAAAAGGATAATCTTTACCCGTCTGGAGCGTCATACTCCTTGTCCCATGTTCCCACCCTTGCCCTGATGCACATACACTTACTGTCCGCTCATGCAGGCCTCAGTCCCCCCCATGTATCTTCCATCCACACCACTCCAAACAGGCATTGCCCATTCTGCATGCTCACAGTGTACTCAACTGTTTGTTTGGAGGACCGCAGAGTAGCGTGTACTGGGGGAGGACCCCATCCACTAACTTCTCCAACTCCTCCGAAGTGAAGGCAGGGGCCCTTTCCCCAGACACATGAGCCATCGTCGCTTCCAAACCCAGGTCACAGCAGCACTTGCAGTGTAGGTCCTCTCCTGTCGAAGGTCAGGTATCAAGTGAGTGAACAGACAGAAAATGGCAGTCACGTGCGCGGCGGACCGAACCGTCACCGCCGGCGTACATCGTCATTGCCTCCTGGGACCCATAGGGTCCAATGTTAACCAATGCAGGATTGCGCCGCGGTCTTCGTCCACCTACCGCGACGGTGTTGAAAGCCAGTGCAGTTACCTCATATCCCCTTGTCCCACCTTACAGGTCAGGCAGCCACCATTTCAGGGTGCCACATGGCAATAATAATAACTGCGTCACACCTATCTAGGCCTTGCATACACACAGTAACAGGCACATTGCGGATTAATACATGTGTGCAAATGACATTTTGTAATACCTCAGTGTTGGCTGACTCTCTGCTCGCTGTTCTCGTCCACAGGGCTCGTCCGCTGGGGCAGGTGATGAGATGGCGGCATCCTCCAGTGTACAAACCACTGGTGGACCTGTCGACAATGGATGAGAGACACGTAAGAGTCACCTACAGACTTGATCGTGCAACAATCCATGAACTGTGTGCCCAGTTGGAGCCAGACCTGATGTCAGCTATCCGCCATCCCACAGGGATCCCCCCTCTAGTGCAGGTCCTGTCAGTACTCCATTTCCTGGCAAGTGGGTCTTTTCAAACAACAGTGGCCATTGCATCAGGGATGTCCCAGCCAGTGTTCTCTAAAGTGATGTCCAGAGTGTTGTCTGCCCTGCTGAAACACATGCGCACCTACATATCATTTTCCCTCAGGTGGAGGATTTGCCTACAGTGAAAGGTGACTTCTATGCCCTAAGACATATCCCCAACATCATAGGTGTCATTGATGGGACACATGTGGCCTTGGTACCCACCCGCAGGAGTGAACAGGTGTACAGAAACCAGAAGAGCTACCATTCGATGAATGTGCAGATGGTGTGTTTGGCCGACCAGTACATCTCCCATGTGAATGCCAAATTTCCTGGCTCAGTGCATGATGCTTACATTCTGAGGAATAGCAGCATCCCTTATGTGATGGGGCAACTCCAGAGGCACCGTGTGTGGCTAAAAGGTGAGGACAAGGACCCTATACCCTGTGAATAGTTGTCTGGGTCTGGGGTTGTCCTTACGGGTTAGTGTGTGTCTAACAGTTGTCCCTCAATATTTTCAGGTGACTCTGGTTGCCCAAACCTGTCATGGCTACTGACTCCAGTGAGAAATCCAAGGACAAGGGCAGAGGAACGCTACAATGAGGTGCATGGGCGAACTAGAAGGATTATAGAAAGAACCTTCGGCCTCCTGAAGGCCAGGTTCAGGTGCCTCCATATGACAGGTGGTTCTCTATACTACTCACCAAAGAAGGTGTGCAAGATCATCGTGGCCTGCTGTATGCTGCACAACCTGGCTTTGCGACGACAGGTGCCTTTTCTGCGGGAGGATGGTCCAGCTGGAGGTCTTGTGGCAGCTGTGGAGCCTGTGGACAGTGAAGAAGAGGAGGCAGAAGAAGAGGATATTGAGAACAGAAACAAAGTTATCCAGCAATACTTCCAGTGAGACACAGGTAAGGAGATATCACTGCCTCCCACATCTCATACTATTGTTTGACCTATCATATGTCTGTCATTTTCACCCAGTGTATGGACCCTGACTTGTCACTTTGCCTTTCCATTTAACAGATGTGGGTCCCACTTTGTGACCTCTGCAATATTTCCTCATGGACTAGAGCTGTGTTACATCAGTATGTTGACATTTAAATTGACATTGCTATTTTCCATAGTTATTGCAATTTCACATTTGTGAAAGCACAGACTGACTCCAGATTGTTTTGTGATTTATGTGTGTTTATTTTTGTGCAAATAAGTGTAGGGGGTTGTAAAATGGTCAGGGGTGATGGTGGAGTAATGTCCATGTCAGAGCCCAGTCTATTAGTTTCACAGGTGTATTGTCCAAAGGGGCATAGGAAGTGGAGCAAGGGCAGTTGAAGGATGGACAGGGTGACAAAGTGGGACAGAAGGATGACATTCAGGGGGTTTTCATTTCCTGGCGGGGTCTTGGCAATGTTCTCTGTCTTGTTCCTGGATCTCAGGGACCGTTTGCGGGGTGGCTCTCCATCTGCAGGGGGTGGGGTGCTGGTGTCGTGGTCCTGTGGCAGTGCCTCCTGTCCACTAGTGCCAGCAGAGGTGGTGGGCTGTTCATCATCCAGGCTAGTGTCAGGGGCCCCTTGTTGTGCCACAGTGTCCCTCCTGGTGTTGACAAGGTCCTGCAGCACCCCTACAATTGTGACCAGGGTGGTGTTGATGGACTTGAGTTCCTCCCTGATCCCCAGATAGTGTTCCTCCTGCAGCCGCTGGGACTCCTGAAAGTTGGCCTGTACTGTTGCCATTGTCTCCTGGGAATAATGGTATGCTCCCATGATGTTGGAGAGGGCCTTGTGGAGAATGGGTTCCCTGGTCCTGTCCTCCCCCTGTCGCACAGCAGTCCTCCCAGTGCCCCGGTATTCCTGTTCCTCTGTCCCTTGAACCGTGTGCCCACTGCCACTGCCCCCAGGTCCCTGATTTTCTTGGGGTGGTGGGTGTGCCTGGGTTCCCTGAAGTGGTGGACACACTGCTGCTTGACGTGTCTTGGGGACAGAGGGATGGGCTAGCTGGGTGGGTGCTGTGCTGGTGTTTCCTGAGGGGGGAGGCTCTGTGGTGGCTTGTGACAGTGTCAGGGGAACCGACTGTCACGAGGTCCCAGATGGGCTGGGCTGGTCATCTTGATCCAGTTGTGCAGAGCTGCTGTCATTACTGTGGGCCTTTCCTGTGGGGGGACTGGACATGTCTGGAACCTCCTGTCTGGTGACGTTGGGTAGGGGTCCTGCAGTGGTGTTAAGACATGATTATTGCATCTGTGTGTGCCATCGTGTGCAATGGGTGAGTGACCCTGTACTCCAGTGCTTGCATTCTTGTCTGGGTCCTTGTGTGATATTTGGTTTGGGGTTTGTGTGGGTATCTGTTGTGGACATGCTTTTTTGATGGGTGTCCATGCTTTGGTGTTGCATGCAGGGCTTGGTGTTGGGATGTGTGGGTTGTGATAGTGGGACATATGTGAGGTGTTGGAGTGATGGGGGTGAGGGTGGGGGTATGTGATGGCATGCAGGTAGGGTGGGGGATATTATAGTTCAGAGTTGCCTTACCAGAGTCCATTCCTCCTGCAACTCCTGCGAGGCCCTCATGATGCAGTATTGCCAAGACTTGCTCCTCCCATGTTGTTAGTTGTGGGAGAGGAGGTGAGGGTCCACCGCCAGTCCTCTGTACTGCAATCTGGTGTCTAGAGATCATGGAACGCACCTTCCCACGTAGGTCATTCCACCTCTTCCTGATGTCATCCCGTGTTCTGGGGTGCTGTTCCACTGCGTTGACCCTGTCGACGATTCAGCGCCATAGCTCCATCTTCCTAGCAATGGAGGTGTGCTGCACCTGTGATCCGAATAGCTGTGGCTCTACCAGGACAATTTCCTCCACCATGACCCTGAGCTCCTCCTCAGAGAACCTGGGTTTTCATTGAGGTGCCATGATGTTGTGTGGGTGATGTGTGAGGTGGTGTCGGTTGTGATGTGAGAGGGGATGTGTTTGTGTGTGTTGTCTGAGGTGCGTGGATGTTGTGTGAGTGATGATGTTGTGTGCCTGTGGATGCTAGTGTTGTTTCTGGTGGTGTCTCTCTCTGGCCTTCTATCACAATTCTGGTTGTAAGGGTTTGTGGGTGATGTGGGTGTGTGTTTTATATTGGATTGGGTGTGTGGGAGTGGTGTGGTATGTGTATGTGTATCAGGTATGTGTATTTCGATTTGTCCAATGTGGTTGTGTTTTGTAAATGTGTGTGTATTTTGAGCGCGGCGGTGTGCACCACCAATGGAATACCGCGGTTGAAAGACCGCTGCATGGATTCGTGGGCCGTGATAGTGTGGGCGTATTCCTGTTGGCATGACGGTGGAGGTTTTGTTATCACCAGTTTATCACTGACCTTTGGTGTGGTGGATTCGTGTGGGTGTCTGGATTTTGGCGGATTCCGAGCTGTGGGTCGTAATAGCTGTAGTGGTCTGTTGGCAGTCTTCTGCACGGTGGTAAGCGGGATTTACCACCAGGTTTGTAATGAGGGCCCTTATGTTTAGCTTCAGGGAAACCAGTCCACTGCAGCACCACTGCAAGGGTCAGGTAGTAGGACCGGTGCATGGCGTTCAGCATCCACAGATAGGGAACCCAGCCTACCATGGACCGGGGCCAAATCCGTGACAGGGAGGGGTAGCCATTTGGGGAGACAACATCTTCGCGCAGGCACAGAACCCAAATGTGCAGTAAATCTTAGTACCCCCTAATATACGCAGACCCTTCACACACACCTCAATAATCACTGAGGTAAGATTGCGAGGAAGAACACTAGAGTATAAGGGATCCAAAATCTTTATTTGTGATTGGGTGTCCTCGCTAGAGTCTACAATTTAGGATGTTGTGTGACTGTCAATAGGATAGCCTTGCTGAAGTTTACCAATTCAGGTGCCCGGCAGGGGGCCCAGGACCTCTCTGTTGCTGATACTCTTGGTGGGGGCTAACTAACTACACACCAGGAGGAGGGCAGTCCCATGGGGCCCAGAGCAGCACTACAGACACCTCATAAAAGGAGGCACCCCAAGTCCTCGACCCCACATACAAATGGGACTGGACTTAGATACAAGGTCAAAAGTTCCCCATTCTCGTGCCCCCAGCTAGGACCAATGGTGTTAAGTCCCAAACAGCAATGGCATCGCCATAATCCTCTAACTAAGCAGGGTTCCCCATTCTTTTTCCAAAATAAGTGATCCTTCAAAGTTGGGATCCAGGATTTCCATGCACTTGGGGTAGCGAAAAACACATATTTCTTGTAGCACACACATGAGTCCAACAGAAACACCGCAACACATTGAGTAAGCAGTAAGGGTGGTTCACCAAGACATCAAGCAGCCCCAGTCCACTCCCATGAATCGAGTGGTGATCACCTTGTGCCACTTGGGAGGGTCACATAGCGTGCAGTGTTCTGGGACTAGATTGGTTCACACATGATCTCAGGGCACATTGCAATTGTCGATCTACGCTGAGTACAACATGCCTCCTCTTTCACATCCCTCTCACACATGCAAGTCAGAGACACTGCCCTGCTCCAACGCTATCCACCATGGGCACACTAGTGCACTGAAGGGCTGGTGTTCCAACGGAGCACCAGTTAAGGTTAGATCACTAAGTGACACATACCCCTCTAAACTTGCATTTGGTCAGGCACAGAGAAAAGGGAAAAGAGACTGGATGATGCATACAGAAAAAAAGAGAATGATGTATAAAAATAAAATGTCTAAACACATACCCCTATTTTCCTCCAAAACAAGGTATCTTGATTGAGGCCACCCATTGGTGCCTCACCAAGAGTATGGAAACACAAAAATGCTCACAGATTAATTTGGAAACATACAAAATGCAATGTTCTCATTTCTTATAACATCCTGCCCAACAGGTTTGTAGTTGAGCTGCTAAAAGTGCACCACCTCTACAGTAGACCAACACCCTCTAAGCAGCCACACCAGCACACCCAGCAGAATAAAGAGCAAAAGCCTTTTCACCTAAAAAACTCTTGTACTAAGAGCTATAACACACCCCAAGGACTTTCCACAGCAACATACCCAATGGGATCCCATACAACACCTTGCCTCATAGACTTTTTCAAAGTTTTCCCAACCATTTTTCAAGAAGACCAGTGTCTCATTGCAAAGAAGATTGCGGTCGTCTCTTCATTGGAACTACTTTGGAACCCAAGATGTTTCCTAAGTTATATAGAATTATGCATTTTTACCTTCTATTTGGGATAGAGATGCTACCACATACTTGCATCTCCAAAGAGCAGTCCAGTCTAATGGAGTATATTCAGAAATTGTCACCACATTTGCATTGGGGACCTCTCGCATGTCCCCTTTAATCACACCGCACCCAACACTACCATCCCACATGCACTACACAGTGCACTTTTACACATGTGGTATCAGCACATGACCACCGGGGGCATGTTATGTTTATTAACTGCTACCACATGCAGTAGGCACAGCTAGGCTTTATGTGTTCCAAGAGGTGGACCCTGAGAAAGCAAATGCCTCCTCCATCTTTATCTGTGTAGAATTGGGGTCAAGTTGCAACTGAGTAGAGTAGAGCCCATAGGGTAATGGTGAACCTTACCTGCTATGAGACCAATCCTACTGCACTGCACCTTTTTACCAAGCGTAGCAACATCCATACTTAGCTGGACAGGATGCGCAAGAGCGGAGCTATAGGGGAAGACACTGTTTGACCCCAATACTTTCAAGAGAAGAGATTTTTGGAGATAGCTAAACCACCTAGTCAGTGCATTAAAACATCCACTCCGGCCTTCATCTGCAGTCCCAGAGAGGTGCTTAGAATGTCTGCAGCTGTTTTCATCAATAACAAATGGACCCTGGACTTGGAGTTTCAGTGCAGGGTCATACATCTTTATGATATGATGGGAAATGGGTGTCATAAGGGAGGGTTAACTAATAGCAGAGATACCCTGTGTCAGGAGATCTGGGACACTGAGATAGACAAGTACACATGGATAGAAGGAAAGAGGCAACCGCTAATTGTATGGTAACTCAAAATGTATTACTTATGTTTCGGAGGCAAAGGAACCATACTCCTGGTCATGAACAAGAATTGGGGCACAATACTGCACATCCCAGAAATGAAGTGGGGTACCTCCACATTGATGGACACCTATTTGCAGTGCAGTGAGTTCACTTACAAACAGCTCATCTCTGGATGGTGCGGCCTCTGCTCCCTCGTCAAACATGCCCACCCCGACCCGCTGACTAAGAGAACAACATTGTTGCATCCGGCTTGAAAGAGAAGAGCTGCTGACTATTTTGGCTGGGGTCAGTACAAGGACATTCCAGAGGCGTTCAGATTATTCACTGAAACCCAAGTATCAACAGGAGGATCCATACCCTTCTTTACCTTGCAGAGAGAAGCTAATGCCCACTAGTTTGAAATAACCAAGTGGGAAATGCTTAAAATGATGAACAATACTGAGCTTGGCCTTAATGCAATAAAGGAAGAACTTAGAGCCATCTTCCACATGGTGATGCAACATTGGGGTGTCTTGGACTTGATTAACACAATTGCGGGTGGGGTGTGCACCCACAATGGGGCCTCTTGCTGCACTTTCATGCCTGGCAATGACATGGAAAATGGAACTTTGACACTTGCCATTCAAGCACTGCTTTGACTACAGAAGGACATACATGAAGAGGAAGGTTCCCTTGAGCAGGGGTGGTACTCCAACTGGTACTAATGGTTCTCCCAGTAGGTAACCAGTTTGTGCACAACATTGTTACCTGTTTTTGTCATGTTACTGCTTCCATGTGATTTCTTACAATTGAGGTTTCCTGCTGTAATAATGTAATCCCTAAATTTGGTAGAGTACAGGTAGTGAGGCAAGTGGGACACCAGGATACAGGCACTGTGACTGTCATAACCTTTGAAGCTGAAGCTACAAATAGATGGGGGAATGTTAATGTGCACAGTAATAAGGTATCTTTGTATTTGAATTATACATGTTCACACTCAAACTATATTGCATTGCCACTATTAGATTCCCCCACTGTGAATTCTCTATTGCGACTCAGACCTGAAGGTCAATAACTGACAAGTCACAGGTGGGATAGCATTTAGCCGACAGCCAAACATGCACACAGGACAACTTAGATTAAGATCTCACAGATAGGCAGTTACACTGCAGTAGTCCCAGTTATTGCCCCCAATAAAGCACACATGGCCAGAGGGACACAGCCATCCCAAAGCATCATAATGTTAGATGACACATGTAGATAGGTAGACCTAGCCAATCAGGAAGCAACACACAGAGCATACGAGGTGACCATGCACCCATCAAGCTGGGCGTTTGGACAAGAACTCACTGGCCAATATTGTATCCATGCCAGGTTGAGGCCCACCTGCATCCTCTCTCTGGGATTTATAATTATGACTCCATGACAACTGTTCTCATCTTATAGTTTTATGGTCCTCAGGAATGGTATAAATTGTGTTCCATACTGATGTACTCTGAGAGATAGTCCTCAGCACTGATTCTGTAACTGCTCTTACCGCCGTAATGTTTGATTAAACAAGCTATTCCTGCTCTGCCTGACACCTTTTGTCTTTTGCTTTTTAAGGTAAAATCTCATTTTGTGCAACAAAGTTCAACACACTGTTCTCAGAGAAAACACAGTGTGTTATATATATGTTGCCCCCACATTCACTTTAAAAGCCATATTTGTAACGTAATTATATTTTCTAAAACTGAGGAAGAAAACAGAGATAAGTGGCAGGAATTTAGTGAATATCTGCTTGTAGAAGAACTCTTTGATTTAGCCACAAACCAAACAATATGTAACTATTGTTATGATAAGTTAGAGGAAGGTAAAATGCCAGCTAGAGCAAGACATAACAGATTAGAATTGGTATTGATCCCAGTAGAACTTCAAAAACTGAATGTTTATGAATCAATTCTCTTTCAAAGTATACATCCATTTCAAGTAATATTTCAAATGGAATCGAAGACAGGGAAACTACCACCAACAGAGCTACAGAGAGGAAATAAATGTTGAGACTGTGGCTATTAAGAGAGATATTGATGAACCACTCATCATTCCAGTAAATGGTGTTCCCACCAAAATAAATATATATTGCAAGAGTTCAAATGAATTTGTAAGTAAAATTAAAAAAACACATTATGCTTGAAAGAAAATAATGTTTTTTGCAAAAATGTTGATGTTATTGGAGATGTAGCTTGTCTCAATATTGAACCATTACAATGAAGTGGGCGAAGAGAAAAGGTGTATGAACAGAAATCAAAAGAAATATATGCGCAGTACAGTATCCATCCATTTCATTCCAAAGAAGCTGTTGGGGATGCCATTGATCTGTTTCAAATGAAACAGTTAATGGCTCGCCAATGAGTGTGTGGGAAAACAATTTAGAGGCTCGCTGTTTTTTACAGCTATTTGCCACTTGAGTAGGTGGCCGATAAAATGACAACCTATACAAATATAAACAGCTGAATACAGGTCAACAAGACTATAATCAGAGGACTACAGGTTTCGCCAGTGTATTCCCTATATATTCCATGTATTATTTGAGTGTGTCTAGTCAAAACTGTTTTACGCTGTGAACCATATTCTAAAGGCAGTGGTTAATCTGGAAAATATCCCTGCAAGGGAGCTTGTTGACAAAATACAAGGTAATGCCGAAAAACTGGACTATCACTTATTTTGATGGCATGTCAACGTAGAACCAACAAATATTGGTATTGTCATCATGGAGAAATTAAATGCTTGTTCCGAAACTTAGATGGACCTTCTTGTTTTGTGACACTTAGTTGTGCAGAGTATGCATTGGATGATTTACTTGTGTATCTAAGAGAAGCAAACTCTAACATTAAAGATAGTAATTTGAAGACAGGAGGAGAACTTTGCTCTTTGGAGCCTGCTATTGTGTGTAGGTATTTTAATCACAAGTTCCAAGAGATGCTGGGTTTCATATGCAATAAAACAAATTCTCCTCTTGGTGAAGGTCCAGAGTAATTTTGGTGTAAAGAGTACCAAGCACAAAGTGCTCCTCATTTATACATGCTCTTATGGATAAAGGATTCACCAAAGTTTGGAACTGACAGTGATGACTGTCTTTCATAGAATAGCAGGTTACATGCCCCATCCCAAATGAGAATGATGACGAAGGCCTCAGACAGCAAGTTCTATGCTTCCACACACATATATTTGGCAAGTATTGTTGCCAAAGATACATGTGCAAAGGAACGTTTTGTACAATGTGCCATTTTGGATTGCCAAGACCTATCGTTTCCAAAGGAAGAGTGAACAGCTTTTTATCTACAATGAGGATTACACTGACATAGAAATCAGCAAAAAAACATATATTCTGATAAAATCAGAGGCTTCCAGGTATATTAATGATTATAACCCTGTCATTCTGAAAATATGAAATGCAAATGTGGACATACAATTTGTTGCAGACATCTCCATTGCTGTTCTCGCCATATCACTTCGGACATCACAAAATCAGAGAAGACAGAGATGAAAGAAATGTGGGAGGAGATTTCTACAGAAAAATCTCTAACCAAGAAATTCTGCAGCTTCACATAGAAAGATATGTTCCTATAAGTGCTGTGGTAGGTTGAGTTCAGCTAGCTGGTACTTAACGTCTAGGGGAATTGTTTAAGTTAGTTTGGCCTTGCGAATAAGAGTCTTAAACTTTTTCCCAGAAATTTAGTAACTAGCAGAGTTTGATCCGGATAGTACAGACATTATGAAAACAAATATGTTGGATACCTACTGTCCAAGAAGAGTCTACACCTTATAATCATGTGTCTTTACAAAATTCTGCAACACTATAGGTACAGAACAATGTGACAGAATGCATCTATGAAGGAAAATATGCTGCAGTTGGTAGTGACAGTTGTTTGGTTTGACATGCAAAAGGTAATGTAAGAAACGGAGTTACTTCGACAGGATGACTGCTACAAAGACTCTTTAAATGCCGTGAAAGACAGTATTGAGCATCCAATCATTCCCAACTACCTGAAATGTTAAAAGAAGAAATTGAACAAGAGGAAACAATTGCAGACAATGCAATGGATAGTTCACAAAGCAGCCGGAGGTCTGGACCTCTAAGTCAAGAACCTTTTGGACAGCCAATAATCAAAAAAGAAGCTGCCCTAACTATGAATGAGGTAGAGACAGCAATGCAACAAGCAGGAGAAGAAAACATTGGCTAGGAACAGTTAATTGTACAACTAAATGATAGCAGAAAGAAATATAAATAGAAGTGAAAAAATAGAGCTTGGATTCTTCCAGGAAATATTCAAAGTGAATTTTCAACCTTTAAGACAATTCTATTGTATGTCAGTGGACATGCTGGCACTGGGAAAAGCTTTTTAACTCAAGTTCTTACCACTTACCAACAGAGAACCACAGGCTTAATTTTGTTATATGTAGTAACATCACCTACTGGATTAGCTGCACAAAATATTAAAGGAATTAACCTGCATTGACTGCTTATGTTACCTGTTGAACACAATAATGAACTGGGGTATCAAAAGTAAACTGGTGATGCTTGTCACAAAGTTTCCAGAATTGTGACTACATTGAAACCTTTAATCGTTGATGAGGTGAGAATGGTCTCAAACTTAATGCTTGCCTTTGTCCATTTGAGAATGAAACAGATACTGAAGACAGAGTAGGATGTTTTTTTTGGAGGAAAGCATGTTAATGTTTTTGGTTATTTATTGTAACTTACCCCAGTGAAAGGATAGCCTGTGTATAAGACACTTCTACATAAAGAATCTCAAAATTCATAAGGACATATTGTAAATGTAAACAATTAGTTGAATTTCTAATGCAAAGAACTATTTAGAAATATGTGTCAAGCATCTGATATGCAATATGCTAATGTTCTGAAGAATATTAGAGTAGGAGTGCTGTCAAAAGAGGGAAAACATTGTTTGCAAGCTTGACTTATAAAGAACATATTTCCTTCAAAAAGTTCTGCAGCACAGCTAATGTTTGACTTTATTCAACAACAAAAATGCCATGTGAGTCTAATGCCTACTCTTCAGGAATGTACTTCTTTTAATGAACAATTGCTACAGCTAGAAACTGAACAAATATTGGATCTCACAGCAATTGAAAGGAACATCAAGGAGTATAGATGCTGTTGACTGAAAAACTGAGAACAAAATTGGATTATTTGGAGAAGTCTGATTCCAAAACTGTGAAATTAGAAAAGTGTTTACATGTTTGTAAAAACTGTAGGGTAATTTTGCGGTGTAATTTAAACATTGAGGGAGGATTAGTTAATGGTGCCATGGGTAAAATAATTGATTTAATTTTCTGCCTGGACAGAAATTAGGTTAGAATACCTAGCAGTTAAGTTTGATGAACTTGAAGGTGCAAAACAGTGCTTGTTAAAGACGTGTATGTCCGAAAGAAAAAGTTACCAGTGTCTCTAACATATGCTGTAAGAATCCATAAATCTCAAGGTTAAAGTGTAGATGCAGCATTTATTATCATTAGTAATATCATTTTTCAAGGTGGTATGTCATATGTAGCATTGTCACGGGTTAGAACTTTGTCCGGCTTGTATCTCATAGAGTTTGATGACAGCAAAGTAAATGCTGATTCAAGTTATGTAAAGAGCATAATGGTTTGAGAAGCTTATATGCTCCTCATTTATTCCAGTATCCAGTTTATGAATTTTAGCAAAATGAAAGGCTTTAAACAATATCAGTGATATTCCTGAAAAAAAAGTGAAAGAAAGACACAAAAGAAGATTTGGAGGAAAAAAAGAAACATGCTTCTGAAATAGTTGGTTACCAGTTGTTAATTCCCTCTGGAGTCAACTGCTATGCCAACACAGTTTTCAGTGCTCTATTCTCTGTACCTCATCTGGTTCACATAATGGAAGAGAAAAAAAATAAAACATTGTGCTCTGCACTCTCTATCATGTTGCAATGCTTGTGCAGTGATAGAACAAAAACTTATGCTATATCTTTCATTACAGATTTTGCAGATCTCAAAATACTCCTAAGATGCACAAGAATTCTTGAGGGTTGTACTTTGTATTTTAGAAGAAGAGATGGGACCTATTGATGAACTATTTGGACATAGTTACTCGTGTCAACATGACTGTAAAAACTGATATTTTTCATCAAAAAACAGAAATCAATACAGAAAGATGTATCTACTTCAGTCTACCAGACTGTAAAACTTTCAGTTTTGATAAACTGTTTAAAGATTCATTACAGAATAATACATGCATAAAATGTCACTCAGGACTTCTATAAACTTTGTCTATAAGAAGAACTGGCAAATATATAAATCTGATGTTACAGCAATGCACTGCAGATGCACGTAAACTAGAAACACAAATTACAAATTTCAAAGTTGGACAAATCTCTTTTTGTGGTCAAAAATAAAGCTGTATAGCTTTTCTTTTTCTAGAAGGTCTAAGTATTACATCTGGACACTATGGGGGTCATTACAACATTGTCGGTATAAGGCGCTTACTGCCGTGCAGAAGACCGCCAGTACACCGCGGCGGCGGCGGTAGACCGCCACAGCTATTATGACACACATCACGGAATCCGCCGAAATTCAGACACCCACACAATCCCGCCACACCAAAGGTCAGCGATAAACATGCGGAAACAAAACCTCCACCACCACGCCAACAGAAACACGCCCATGCCATTACGACCCACGAATCCACGCGGCGGTCTTTCAACCGCGGTATTCTATTGGCGGTACACACTGCCGCGTTCAAAATACACACACATCTACAAAACACCGCCACATTGGACAATTACAAATACACACACCTGATACACATACACACACCACTCCCACACATCCAATACAATATAAAACACACACCCACATCACCCACAAACCCCTACAACCAAAAATTCAGAGAGAAGGCGAGAGAGAGAGCACAGAATAGACAACCCCATCACACAGCAGCACACAACACCATCACCCACACAACATCCACGCACAAAACACCACCTACAACTATACTCACCACACTCATCAACACATACACCGCCCCACACATCACACACAACACCCCATGTCACGCCAAAGACACCCCGCTTCTCCGAGGAGGAGCTCAGGGTCATGGTGGAGGAAATCCTACGGGTAGAGCCACAGCTATTTGGCTCACAGGTACAGCACACATCCATAGCCAGGAAGATGGAGCTATGGCAAAGAAAAGTGGACAGGGTCAACGCAGTGGGACAGCACCCAAGAAATAGGGAGGACATCAGGAAGAGGTGGAATGACCTACGGGGGAAGGTGCGTTCCACGGTCTCCAGGCACCACATCGCGGTACAGCGGACTGGCGGCGGACCCCCACCTCCTCCCCCTCAACTAACAACATGGGAGGAGCAAGTCTTGTCCATCTTGCATCCTGAGGGCCTCGGAGGAGTCATTGGAGGAACGGACACTGGTAAGTCAAATCTTCACTATCATATCCCCCACCCTACCTGCATGCTATCACACACCTCCACCCTCACACCCTCCCCTATCACCCAAACTCCTCACTAATGTAACCATAACACCAACTACACATCCGAAACCCCAAGACCTGCATGACACAACTAAGCATGGACACCCATCACTAAAGCATGCCCACTGCACATACCCAGAACACCCCCCAACCATCAGCACACAACCCCACACACAGGAATGCCTGCACTGTGGTTCACGCACATCCAACCATTGCACACCATTACACACACACATGCAATAATCATGTACTTATACCCCCGCAGGAACCCGAAGGAACGTCACCACACCAGAGGGTCTAGACAACACCACTCCACCCCCGGAAGAGGCCCACAGTGACGACAGCAGCTATGCCCTACTGGATCTTGATGACCAGCCTGGACCATTGTGGGCCTCAGGACAGTCGGTTCCCCTTGCCCAGCCACAGCCCAACACAGAGCTTCCACCCTCTGGTAACACCAGCACAGCACCCACCCAGTGGGCCCAAACCTCCCTACCCAGGACAGGTCAATCAGCGGTGTGTCCACCACTACAGGACACCCAGGCTAACCCAACACCCCGACAACAACAGGGACCTGGGGGCAGTGGTAGTGGGCACACGGTTCAGGGGACGGAGGCACAGGAACACAGGGGAACTGGGAGGGCTGCTGTGCAACAGAGGGAGGACAGGCCAAGGGAACCAACTCTCCACTAGGCCCTCTCCTCCATCATGGGAGCATACCACCACTCCCAGGAGATGATGGCGACGGTCCTGGACAAGTTGCAGGAGACCCTGCGTCTGCAGGAGGAGCAGTATTTGGGGTTCAGGGAGGAGCTCAGGACCATCGGCTCCGCCCTGGGCACCATCGTAGGGGTGCTGATGGACATTCAAAAGACCTTGAGGGACACCGTGGCACTCCAATGGGCCCCTGACACTAGCCAGGACGCCGAACTGCCCACCACCTCCGCCGGCGCTAGTGGACAGGACGCCCCGCCACAGGACCACCACACCAGCACCCCATCCCCTGCAGACGGGCAACCACCACGCAAGCGGGCCCTGAGATTCAGGAACAGGACAGAGCAAGATGGCAAGACCCCCGCCAGGAAATAAGACCACCCTGATTGTCCCCCCACTGTCCCACTTTGTTATCCTGTCCAAATCGGAACTGCCTCAGCTCCACTTCCAATGGCCAGATGTGCAATGTACCTGTGAGACTAATAGACTGGACTCTGCCATGGACATTCCTCCACCATCACCCATCCCCATTTCACAACCCCCCTTCATTTTTTAGCACTTAAATAAACACCCTTGAAACACTAAATAAAATGGAGTCAGTCTATGATTTGTAATTTTGTATTATCAATGACAGTGTCATAATGGGTTACCCATTGGAAGGCTAACATACCAATGTCACACATCATAAGCCCTTGAAGGATGCAAGCAGTTGACACGTAGGTTACCACATTTGTGAAACTGAAATGGAAGGGGACAACTCAGTTAACAAATAGTGAGTGAAATATCGGTACAGGATAGAGGTAGACGTGTGAAAGTTAATAAAATGTTAAACCTGAAAATGTACTCACCTGTGTTTAACTGGAAATATTGCTGTATGACTGACTCCCTGTTGTCGTTTTCTTCTTCCTCAGCTTCATCCCCATCACTGTCCACAGGCTCCGCAGGCTCCACAGCTGCTACAACACCGTCATCTGGATCATCCTCCTGTAGAAAAGGCACCTGGCGTTGCAATGCCAAATTATGGAGCATGGAGCAGGCGATGATGATGTCGCACACCTTTTTCGGTGAGTAGAATAGGGACCCACCTGTCATATGGAGGCACCTGAACCTGGCCTTCAGGAGGCCGAAGGTGCGTTCGATCACCCTCCTAGTCCGCCCATGGGCATCATTGTAGCGTTCCTCTGCCCTGGTCCTTGGATTCCTCACTGGGGTCAGTAGCCAGGAAAGGTTGGGGTAACCAGAGTCCCCCAATAGCCATACACGGTGCCTCTGGAGTTGACCCATCATATCAGGGATGCTGCTATTGCACAGGATGTAGGCGTCATGCACAGAGCCAGGGAACATAGCATTTACCTGCGAGATGTACTGGTCTGCCAAACAGACCATCTGGACATTCATCGAATGATAATTCTTCCGGTTCCTGTACACCTGTTCAGTCCTGTGGGGGGGGACCAGAGCTACATGGGTCCCATCAATAGCACCTATGACGTTCGGGATATGTCCAAGGGCATAGAAGTCACCTTTCACTGTAGCCAAATCCTCCACCTCAGGGAAAATGATGTATCTCCTTACGTGTTTCAGCAGGGCAGCCAACACTCTGGACAAGACGTTGGAAAACATAGGCTGGGACATCCCTGATGCCATGGCCACAGTTGTCTGAAAAGACCCACTTGCACGGAAATGGAGCACTGACAGCACCTGCACGTCAGGGGGGATTCCAGTTGGATGGCGGATTGGTGACATCAAGTCTGGCTACATAGTTCATGGATAGTGGCACGGTCAAACCTGTAGGTGACGATTAAATGTCTCTCTTCCATTGTCAACAGGTCCACCAGCGGTCGGTACACCGGAGGATTCCGCCATCTTCTCATATGTCCCAGCTGACGGTGCCTAAGAAGGACAACAGCGAATAAACAGTCACTATTCCTCCAGGTATGTACCCACAGTCACACACAAGACTACACCAGACAATAAACCCTTCCTGGATGTGTGTTGAGTGTAGGCCTCGGTATGTGTGACGCAGTAGTAAATGAAGCCAGGTGGGCCCCTGAAATGGCGGCTGCCTGACCTCTTAACTGGGACAATGGGATTGTGGGGTAACAGCGCTGGCATTGCACACCGTCGCGGTAGGCGGTCGTAGACCGCGGCGCAATGCTGCATGGTTAACATTGGACCCTATGGGTCCCAGGAGCCAATGAACAGGTGCGCCGGTGGTGAAGATGCGCACCGCCGCGCACGTCACCGCCGCAGACGTCACCGCCATTTTCTATCTGTTCAATCACTAGATACCTGACCTTCGACAGGAGAGGACCTACACTGCTAGTGCTGCTGTGACCTCGGTCTGGAAACGACGATGGCTGCTGCGTCGGGGGAAAGGGCCCCTGCCTTCACTGCACAGGAGTTGGAGAAACTTGTGGATGGAGTCCTCCCCTAGTACATGCTACTCTACGGTCCTCCAGACCAACAGGTTAGTACACAGGGAGCACGTTGTATGGGCTAGGCCGGGGTGGACAGGGCATGGGAATAAAAGGCCCACATGGCCAGAGTAGGGAGGGGGCCACTCACAACGATGGTGCAGTTGGTAATGACTGTTCCTCTTTCCTTGTGCATGTCATGTAGGTCAGCGCCCACCAGAAGAGGGACATTTGGCGTGCCATCGCCAAGGAGGTCCGGACCCTGGGGGCCCACCAGAGACGGGGCACCCACTGCCGGAAGAGATGGGAGGACATTCGCCGCTGCAGCAAGAAGACGGCGGAGGCTCAGCTGGAGATGGCCTCCCAACGTGGGAGGGGTGCCCGTCGCACCATGACCCCCCTGATGTTCCGGATCCTGGCGGTGGCCTACCCGGAGTTGGATGGGCGCTTAAGGACATCACAGCAGACACAAAGGGGTGAGTACAACCTCATTCTGCGGACTTTGCGTGCAGTGGAGGGGTCTGGGTGGGGGAGGTGGGCTGTGTGTGTCCCTAGGCCAGGGCGAGTTAGGTAGGCAAGGCCCCTCCGTAATGTGTGCCATGTGGCACTCTACCCCACCTCTGAAGAGTGCCAAGTTGAGGTATAGTTGCCCCTGTGGCATCCATGTGCGCAGATTTCCAGCATTGCCATGTAGGCCATATCCTAGAAATTGCATGTGCAGAGGCCAGGAGCACGGCGTAATGCATGGGGCTGCTGCGTCTGTCTTGTCCGCCAACGGTAGCAGTATGCCATGCACTAAAACTCTCTATGTTCTGTCTCCCCCCCCTTTTCCTGCTCTCCCTGTCCTTTTGTACATCAGCATCATCAGGCGGAGGTACAGTGGCACCGGAGCACGAGGGAGCTGCATCCCACATGGCCATGGAGGGCCACACCACAGACTCTGAATGCACCAGTGGGACGGAGGGCGAGGGGAGTTTCACGTCGGCCACCGGATCACCAAGCAGCGACATGGACTCGTCCGCCGATGGGAGCTCCCTTGTGGTGGCGGCACCATCTGTGTACCCCACTCCTACAGGTACAGCCGCCACCTCCCCTACCAGCACCGCCCTCCCAGCAGCCCCTCAGCGTTCACCCCGTGCCCGCTCACCCAGGAGGGTGGGCATCACCTTCGCCCCAGGCACCTCAGGCCCTGTCCCAGTCACCCCTGCTGCCCTCAGTGAGGAGGCCATTGACCTCCTCAGGTCACTCACTGTTGGGCAGTCTACCATTGTGAATGCCATCCAGGGTGTAGAAAGGGAGTTACAACACGGTAATGCATTCTTGGAGGGCATTCCTTCTGGTCAGGCTGCCCTTCAGCGAACCCTACAATCTCTGGCCTCAGCACTGATGGCAGCCATTGTCCCTGTGTCCAGCCTCCCCCTTCCAACTTCCTCCACCCAGACCCAATCCCCTGTACCCCAGCCCATCCCAAGCACACCTACAGACCAGCATGCACACAAGTCAACACACACAAGTAGCTGAAGCAAACATAGGCACCACACACACCACAGGCACTCACGCAAGCCTCACCCACATACAGACACAGCAACATCCACTGTCTCCACTGTGTCCCCCTCCTCCCTCCCAGTCTAGTCTACACACACACCTGCATGTACCACATCTACAGGCACTAGGACTCGCACCAGGACACCCAGCACCACAAGCCCCTCACCTGCACTCACCACCTCCACTGCCATTTACACGTCCCCTGTTTCCTCTCCCAGTGTGTCTGTGACGCCCCCTCCCAAAGTTCACAAACGCCGGCAATCACTCACCCAACATCCATCCACCTCACGACAGCCTCCAGTACCTGCACCTGCACCCAAAACACCTAAAGTGACACCTCCTACAACCACCTCCTCTTCCTCCACTCCCAGACCCCCTCAAGCTACCCATCCCAGTGTCCGTCAGAAACTGTCCCTATGTCAAATTGACCTTTTTGCCCCCATCCCCCCTCCAATTCATCAGTCCCGTCGTAGCGCCTCAGCCAAAAATCCTCCAGTATCAGTGGTGCGTGTTCCAGGTTTTTGGAGTGCACCGTCCACCAGGGCAGGCAGTAGGACCCAGAGCCAAGGCACTGGCAGCCCACCCCCTGTAAAGGCTCTGAAATTGGGGAGTGGACGACGCGACCGTGTCAAGACTCCTGGTGGGACAACAAGTGAAATGGGATCCAAGGCGATTGGTGAGTCAGCTGTAACTCCAAAGAAGGTGGGGAAGGTCCAGAGGAAGTCTCCCCGGCCTGTTGTGAGTGTCACGGCGGAGAAGTGCGCCATCATTTCCGGCGGTCCAGACACAACCGCCAGCACCGTCCTCACTGGTCCAGAGACCGGAGTCACAGCCCAGGAGGGCCCAAGTATCGTCACTGGTCAGGAGACCACCGCTGGAGTCACAGCCCAGGAGGGCCCAAGTATCGTCACTGGTCAGGAGACCACCGCCACTGCCAGAGTCACAGCCCAGGAGGGTCCAAGTATCGTCACTGGTCTGGAGACCACCGCCACCGCCAGAGTCACAGCCCAGGAGGGCCCAAGTATTGTCACTGGTCAGGAGACCACCGCCACCGCCAGAGTCACAGCCCAGGAGGGCCCAAGTATCATCACTGGTCAGGAGGCCACCGCCGGAGTCACAGCCCAGGAGGGCCCAAGTATCGTTACTGGTCCAGAGACCACCGCCGGAGTCACAGCCCAGGAGGGGACAGGATGCCACAGCCCCGCTGGCCAATGATGGAACGTCATGCCACACACCATTGTAAAGTGTGGAGATCGCCATGCCACACACCAATGTCCAGTGTGGAGATCGTCATGCCACACACCAATGTCCAGTGTGGAGATCATCATGCCACACACCAATGTCCAGTGTGGAGATCGTCATGCCACTCACCAATGTCCAGTGTGGAGATCGTCATGCCACACACCAATGTCCAGTATCAAAACCGCCATGGCAAAACACCGCTGAACAGGGCAGAGACCGCCATGGCAAAGCACCGCTGAACAGGGCAAAGACCGCCATGTCAAAGCACCGCTGAACAGGTCAAAGACCGCCATGTCAAAGCACTGCTGAATAGGGCAAAGACCGCCATGGCAAAGCACCACTGAACAGGGCAGAGACCGCCATGTCAAAGCACCGCTGAACAGGGCAAAGACCGCCATGGCAAAGCACAGCTGAACAGGGCAAAGACTGCCATGACAAAGCCCCGCTGAACAGGGCAGAGACAGCCATGGCAAAGCACCGCTGAACAGGGCAGAGACCGCCATGTCAAAGCACCGCTGAACAGGGCAAAGACCGCCATGGCAAAGCACCGCTGAACAGTCCTGAACCGCCATAGCAAAGCACCACTGAACAGGGCAAAGACTGCCATGTCAAAGCACCGCTGAACAGGGCAAAGACCGCCATGGCAAAGCACCGATGAACAGTCCTGAACCGCCATGGCAGAGCACCGCTGAACAGGGCAAAGACTGCCATGTCAAAGCACTGCTGAACAGGGCAAAGACCGCCATAGCAAAGCACCGCTGAACAGTCCTGAACCGCCATGGCAAAGCACCGCTGAACAGGGCAGAGACCGCCATGTCAAAGCACCGCTGAACAGGGCAGAGACCGCCATGGCAAAGCACTGCTGAACAGGCATCCTTATCCCATGTGCAGCTGGGACAGTGACAGGACTGGAACTTTCACGGGGAAACTCATCCAGTCTGGGCACCAGTCCCCCTCCAGAACCAGTGGAGACCTGCATCTACTTGAAAGACTGTGGCTTTGCACTCCCCAGGATGGCACAGTGGGCAAACCACCCACTGTAGAGACTTGTGAGACTGTGGCTTTGCACTCCCCAGGATGGCACAGTGGGCAAACCACCCACTGTAGAGACTTATGAGACTGTGGGTTTGCACTCCCCAGGATGGCACAGTGGGCAAACCACCCACTGTAGAGACTTGAGAGACTGTGGCTTTGCACTCCCCAGGATGGCACAGTGGGCAAACCACCCACTGTAGAGACTTGTGAGACTGTGGCTTTGCACTCCCCAGGATGGCACAGTGGGCAAACCACCCACTTGTGAGACTTGAGAGACTGTGGCTTTGCACTCCCCAGGATACATCAATGGGCATGGAGCCCCCGTCGTGGATGTGGCTTTGCAGTCACCCGGCTGAGGTGCCCCACCTTCCCTTCCCCCTGAGGTGCCTGTAGTATTTCTATCTGATGCCCCGGCAGTGTTCTCTCGGATTTTGGTCAGGTATCTATTGTGGGCCTCGCCCATGCATTTTTGGACTGTTGGTGCACGGACATTGTTGTGTACATATCTGCACTACTTCTTGTATTGTATATATAATTATGAGTGATTTAGAGATATATATCTGTATATTTTTGTATGACATGTATATTGGCACATTACAATGTTTGACTGAAATTCGCATTGTCTTTGCATTCTTCCGGGGGGATTGTGGGTTGTTAATGTGATAGTTTTGACTGGATTGGTGTGTATGTTGTAATATGCGAGGGTGGGGGTGTTTGGTGGGTGTCCCCCTGACTTTTGCCTCCCCCCTCCCCCGTGTCGTAGATGCAGTACTCACCAGTATCTTCTGCGCCTACGTCGCTGTTGGTCGTAAACGAGCAGAAAGACAACGGCAGGTAGTATTTGGAGTTCCGGGTCCATGGAGTCGTCGTTCCTCGTGGGATGTGTTGAGGTGAGCGTTTTCCCATAGCAAAAGCTGTTTCTGCTGTGTTTTTATCCATGGTGAATCCGCCCCGGAAAAGGTGGCGGATTGGCCTGTTGTAATACTGTGGGTGGTACATTGTCTCCCGCCTGTCTGTTGGCGGTAACCGCTGCGCTGCTTGTCTGTACCGCCGTGGCGGATGGTGTGTTAAAGTGTCTCTCTTTGTTGGCGGTTTCCGCCAGGGTCATGATTCCATTTTTTTGTCCGCCGGCCTGTTTGCGGTATTACCGCACCTTTTCCACCGTCCGCCAGGGTTATAATGACCCCCTATATTATCTAATTAAAAAATACTACTGGATGAACAGAGTGCAATGACAACAACTTTACATTCAAGCAGAAGTTACCTTATAATCTTCCAGATCTATTCCTTCTCTTTCATCAACCAAAATTCCAAGAAGGATTGCTAGAAAAAATAAATGGAATACTACTGCTGTGAGTTGGTTCATAGAATAAGTTAAGACATCATTTGGCCTACCAACGGCGATGTCTGCATAAGGGATCTTAAATACTGAAATGTACTTACTCCTGGAGCAAAACAACAGATATACCACTAAATTGGTAATGGAAGTCACAAACTATAAAGTCAGAGAAACAACTATTTTATAGAGAAACAAATAATGCTAATATTATTAAAGTTGAACTTATTTCCAGATATTCAATTTGTGTTAAAAAAGTTAAAGCAGATGGAAAGAAAATAAGACAAACATAACAATCAAAGAGCTATTCCAACACCATGGACAAACTTATAAAAAGAATTAGAATTTGAACACTGACAAACTGTAATCATGTTTAATGGATTGGCAGTTTGTACAACATCATGTGGACTACCAAGGGTGTTGTCTTCATTATATTTTTCACATACCGCTACTCTTCATACATATTAATTGTATTAGAACAATCTTAAAATATAAAAATAGTTACTTAATGAATATATCTATTACAAAATGTATCAAGTATAGATAAATCAGTTAGCTATTTATTTTTAGTGAGTACAATGCCATAATAATGTTAATTTAAAATGACATACTGTGCACCAGTGGGTTTTCTTTTTACTGTCTATATGACTGTTTGTTTCCCCACTGTTCGGTGATGAGCCTCTATACAACACTTAATTGATGCTGTAAAAGTATGGAAGCTGAGAACAGTGAAAAAGGGAAGATAAAATGCTAAAATTGTACCTATGATTGTTTCATCATACATACGTTTATTGTGTTTTATTATTAACATGTAATTATTTCATTGCAGTTTGTGCATCTATAATGATCACATATGTAATAGGAAACTAACTTCTATTTGTGTTTTCTTTCTTTTTACACAGATTGATGGATCCTCTAATTGACGTAATGTAGGTTTTAATTATGTATTTCCCCATTTATACACCATTTGTAACACACTGACACATCCAGGCACATACTAATACATACACCTATACACCCAGGCACACACACACATCCATAGAATGACACACCCAAGAACACAATCGCATTTTCTAAAACATTAAAGCAGAAACTCATGCCTACACTGATATATCAAGGCACACACTGACACATACACTTACACACCCAGGTACACATTGATTCATACGCTGACACACCCAGGCATCAAATCAAATAAAATCATTAACATTTATAAAGCACGCTACTCACCGATGCGGGTCTCAAGGCGCTAGGGGGAAGGGGTTACTGCTGCTCGAAGAGCCAGGTCTTGAGGAGTCTTCGGAATATGGAGTGGTCCTGGGTGGTCCTGAGGATGGTGGGGAGGGTGTTCCAAGTCTTGGCCGCCAGGTAGGAGAAGGATCTCCCACCCGCTGTGGAGCGGTGGATGTGGGGGATGGCAGCGAGAGCGAGGCTGGTGGAGCGGAGAAGACGGGTGGGGGCGTAGAAGCTGAGGCGGTGGTTGAGGTATTCTGGTCCCTTGTTGTGGAGGGCTTTGTGTGCGTGGGTGAAAAGTCGGAAGGTGATCCTTTTGCTGACGGGAAGCCAGTGCAGGTGTCTCAGGTGGGCGGAGATGTGGCTGTTGCGGGGTATGTCGTGGATGAGGCGGGCGGAGGCGTTTTGAATTCGTTGCAGACGTTTCTGGAGTTTTGCAGTGGTCCCAGCATAAAGGGTGTTGCCGTAGTCCAGGCGGCTAGTGACGAGGGCGTGGGTCACGGTCTTTCTGGTGTCGGCGGGGATCCAGCGGAAGATCTTACGGAGCATGCGGAGGGTGAGGAAGCAGGAGGAGGACACGGCGTTGACTTGTTTGGTCATGGTGAGGAGAGGGTCCAAGATGAAGCCAAGGTTGCGAGCGTGGTCTGAGGGGGTCGGTGCGGTGCCAAGGGCCGTGGGCCACCAGGAGTCGTCCAAGGCGGTCGGGGTGTTGCAGAGGATGAGGACTCCGTTTTGTCTGAGTTCAGTTTCAGACGGCTGAGTCTCATCCAATCTGCGACGTCCTTCATACCATCTTGCAGGTTGGTCTTTGCGCTGGTGGGGTCCTTGGTGAGGGAGAGTATAAGTTAAGTGTCGTCGGCGTAAGAGGTGATGATGATGCTGTGCTTGCGTACGATGTCGGTGAGGGGGCTCATGTAGACATTGAAGAGTGTCGGGCTGAGCGAGGAGCCTTGAGGGACGCCGCAGGTGATCTCGGTGGGGTCTGAGCGAAAAGGTGGGAGGTAGACTCTTTGAGAGCGGTTGGAGAGAAAGGAGGCGATCCAGTCCAGGGCCTGGCCTTGGATCCCGGTGGAGCGGAGGCGGGTTATTAGGGTGCGGTCACAGACGGTGTCGAAGGCAGCCGAGATGTCGAGGAGGATGAGGGCGACTGTTTCACCGTTGTCCATCAGGGTTCTGATGTCGTCTGTGACTGAGATGAGGGCGGTTTCAGTGCTGTGGTTGGCTCGGAATCCGGATTGTGAGGGGTCGAGAAGGTTGTTGTCTTCAAGGAAGTTGGTAAGCTGCTTGTTGATGGTCTTCTCTATGACTTTGGCAGGGAAGGGGAGGAGCGAGATGGGGCGGAAGTTCTTCATTTCGCTTGGGTCAGCCGTAGGTTTTCAGTAGGGCGTTGACTTCAGTGTGTTTCCAGCTTTCGGGGAAGGTAGCAGACGAAAACGAGGAGTTGATGATGGTCTGGAGGTGCGGGGCGATGATGTCGTCGGCTTTATTGAAGATGAAGTGTGGGCAGGGGTCCAAGGGGGCACCGGAGTGGATTGAGTTCATGGTGGTTTTGGTTTCTTCTGTGTTGATGTGGGTCCAGGCATTGAGGGTGATGGCTGGGGGTGTGGGTTCAGTGTTGGTCGGCTGGGTCTGGTGTCCGAAGCTGTTGTGTAGGTCGGTAATCTTACGATGGAAGAAGGCGGCGAGGGAGTTGCACAGGTCTTGTGAGGGCGTGATGGCGTTGGCTTTGGGGTTGGAGAACTCTTTTACGATGCTGAAGAGTTCTCTGCTGTTGTGGCTGTTTTTGTCCAGTCTATCTGTGAAGAAATTCCTTTTGGCTGCTCGGATCAGGTGGTGGTGTTCGCGGGTAGCGTTCTTGAGGGCGGTCATGTTGTCAGCGGTGTGGTCCTTACACCAGGCTTTCTCGAGGGCGTGACAGGTTTTCTTTGATTCCTTAAGGGTGTCAGAGAACCAGAGAGGTTTTTTGGTGTTGGCCTGTCTTGGAAGGCGTCTGAGGGGAGCGAGGTTGTCTGCGCAGTTGGTGATCCAGTTCGTGAGGCTGAGGGCTGCGTCGTTGGGGTCGGCAGTGAAGGTAGGTTGGTTGTCGATGAGCGTGGAGAAAAGCTGTTCTTCAGGGATTTTGTTCCACTGTCGACGAGGGATGGGTTGAGTGCGGAGGTGGTGGGTCTCGCGTCGGAAGGTGAAGTGGACACAACTGTGGTCGGTCCAGTGTAGATCGGAGGCGTGGCTGAAGGAGACGTGTTTGCTGGTGGAGAAGATGGGGTCAAGCGTGTGTCCGGCGATGTGGGTGGGGGTGTTCACCAGTTGCTTGAGGCCGAGGTTGGCGAGGTTGTCGAGCAGGGCGGTGGTGTTGGGGTCGTTGTTCTGTTCTAGATGGAAGTTGAGGTCGCCGAGGAGGATGTAGTCTGGCGAGGCGAGGGCGTGCGGGGAGATGAAGTCGGTGATGGAGTCGCTAAATAGGGCGCGCGGTCCGGGGGGGCGGTAGATGAGGGATCCTCTGAGGGTGGTCCTGGGGTCAGTGCGGATCTGGAAGTGCAGGTGCTCGGCGGTAAAGGGGGTGTCTTCGGTGGAGGTGGTGACGCTGATGGAGTCTTTGAAGACAATGGCGATTCCTCCTCCTACTTGGTTGGTGCGGTCTTTCCTGGAAATCTTGTAGCCTTCGGGGATGGCTATGGCGATGTCGGGGGCCGAAGAGGCGTTCATCCAGGTCTCCGTGATGAAGGCGACGTCTGGTGCTGTGGAGTCCAGGAGGTCCCAGAGTTCAACGGCGTGCTTGTGGACGGATCAAGCGTTGACCAGGATGCATTTGAGGTGGTTGATGGCGCGTGGGCTGGTGGTCGTGGTAGTTTTGTGGTGGAAGGTAAGTTTGCAGGTGTGACATGCGAAAGGTCCATCAGTACATTTCGGGTTAGCTTGGAAGCAGGTGCTGGAGGGCCCTGGGTTGAGGGCGTGGATGGTGTCGTAGCGGTGCAGCGGGGTTTGGGAGTGCTGAGGACCAGGGGTCGTGGCGCTGGGCGCGGGCCAGGCTCGGACGGGCGCGGACGGGCGCAGACGGGCTTGCCGAAGGCACGCCAGCGGCGCACCCGCTGCGCAATTGCGCAGCGGCTGCCATAAGAGGGGGGGGGAAGGGTCAGCTGGGGGCGGGGGACGGGAGTAGGGCGTCGAATCTGGAGCTGGGGGGGTGGGGGCGTGCAGGAGGTGGCTGCGGGAAAGCGGAAGGAGGGGGGACAGGTAGAGGGGAGAAGAGATGGGGGAGGGGGGGTTAAGGGTGGTGGGGGGTGAGTTTAGGAAGAGAGTTAGGAGGAAGGTTAGGAAGATAGGGGAGGGGGGCTGTAGAGGTGGAGGTGGGTGAGGGTGAGAGGTGGAGTGAAAGGATAGGAAGATGGGGGGGTTACAGAGGAGGAGGCGAGTGAGGGGGAAAGATAGAGAGATAGGTAGATAGGTAGATAGGGGTGTTAGAGAGGGGGAGGCGAGTGAGGGAGAGAGATGAGACCGGAGCAGGAGGACAGGCGCGGGAAGAACCCAGAAGCAGGTAAAAGAAGAAGGGGAGCAGAAGAGGAGCCGAAGACTAAAGACAGAGGAACACAGAAGAAGGTAAAGAAGAAGAGGAGCCGAAGAACAGAAGACAGAAGAATACAGAAGAAGGTGAAGAAGAAGAGGAGCGACGAGCAGCAGAGGGAAGAGCCAAGAAGAGGGACAGAGAAGAAGAGGCACACGCAGGTCGCGGTGTAAAGGAGAGAGAGAGAAGCACACAGATGAAGACAGAAGACGGGGAGCAGGAGAGAAAGAAGAGTACAGATGAAGACTACAGAAGAAGAGCACAGAGGAAGAACAGAGAAGAAGAAAAGAAGCAGGAGAGGAGGTGAGTAGCACGGGGCAGGGGGAGGGGCTGGGCGGTGGGGGGGGTACTTACTGTGAGGTAGTTGGGCTTGCTAGGAGGTCTCAGGAACCTGGGCTGGTGGAGCTGCAGCGGCAGGGGGAGTGACCTACCCTTGGGTCAACGGTCGCTAACTCTGTTGCGCAGCGGCCGCCATAAGAGGTGGGGGGGGAGGGGTCAGCTGGGGGCGGGGGACGGGAGTGGGGTGACGAATGGGAGCTGGGGGGGCGGGGGCGTGCAGGAGGTGGTGGCGGGAAAGCGGAGGGAGGGGGGACAGGTAGAGGGGAGAAGAGATGGGGGAGGGGGGTTAAGGGTGGTGGGGGGTGAGTTTAGGAAGAGTTTAGGAAGAGAGTTAGGAGGAAGGTTAGGAAGATAGGGGAGGGGGGTTGTAGAGGTGGAGGTGGGTGAGGGTGAGAGGTGGAGTGAAAGGATAGGAAGATGGGGGGTTACAGAGGAGGAGGCGAGTGAGGGGGAAAGATAGAGAGATAGGTAGATAGGTAGATAGGGGTGTTAGAGAGGGGGAGGCGAGTGAGGGAGAGAGATGAGACAGGAGCAGGAGGACAGGTGCAGGAAGAACCCAGAAGCAGGTAAAAAAAGAAGGGGAGCAGAAGAGGAGCCGAACACTGAAGACAGAGGAACACAGAAGAAGGTAAAGAAGAAGAGGAGCCGAAGAACAGAAGACAGAAGAACACAGAAGAAGGTAAAGAAGAAGAGGAGCGCAGAAGACAGAAGAAGGTGAAGAAGAAGAGGAGCGACGAGCAGCAGAGGGAAGAGCCAAGAAGAGGGACAGAGAAGAAGAGGCACACGCAGGTCGCGGTGCAAAGGAGAGAGAGAGAAGCACACAGATGAAGACAGAAGACTGGGAGCAGGAGAGAAAGAAGAGTACAGATGAAGACTACAGAAGAAGAAGGCATAAAGTTATGCTTACAATGACAGACCCAGGCACACACTGATGCATGCACTAACATACCCATACACTTTAAAACTCCAAGGCCCAAACTGATGTATACACTGACACACCCAGGCATACCGTGATACACATGAAAGAACACCCAGGCAGCTACTGAGGCGTACCCTGACACACACAGAAATACACTGATATGCTGACTCACCCAGGCAAGCACTGACACACCCAGGAATACAGGGATGCATACGCTGATACTCCCAGGCAAATGCTGATGTGTGCAGTAAGACACCCAGACAAACAGTGATACATATACCCAGGCACAAACTGATGTGTATACTGACACATCCAGTCACAACACCCATGTATTCAGTGAAATACCTAGACACTCACTGATGCATACAGTGGCATACAGGCATACATTGATACATCCGCTAACACACTCATGAAAACACTGATGGATTCTGTTAGAATTTGAATCTCTATTACACCCTATCCAAGTAGAGACCACAATCCTAGTCAGGGTAAGTCACAACACTTGGCACAGAGCAGGCAGGCTTAACTTAGAAGGCAATGTGTAAAGTATTTGTGCAATGACTCATACAGTAACAGTGAAAACATCACAAAAGTTACTCTATACCAGTTTAGAAAAATAGATAATATTTATCTGAAAAAATATGACCAAAACAGCAAGGATCCAAAATGCACGATTCAAGATATCACTTTTTAGAGGTTTAAGTAAGTCTTAGTCCATATGAATCAATGGATGTATCTTTTTAATACAAGGTACCTGGGCTGTGTAAAAAGAAACTACACAGAGGGCCACAGAGGAGGTGATGCATCAGAAACTAAAATGATGCATTGATTTTTTCCAGCATGGCTGAGGTATGCATCATATCTTTCCTTGCGGACAAGGTGATGCATTGATCTTCGGGTGCGCTCCTTGGCTCCTTACTGTAGCGTGGGGATATTTTGATATCCAGGGACGATGGGTGGAAAATCCAAAATGTCCTGCGATGGTGAATCAGGTGCTACATTGATTTGGTAGGCACCGCTGCGATTTTTCAGCCGTGAGACAGGCACTGCATCGATTGTGCAGGCGCTGCATTGATTCTGGAGTCATTGCATTGATTTTTCCAGTGCAATTGATTTTCACTCTCAGGTGAAGTCTTTGAAGGCCCTGAGACTTCTTAACAGAAGGCAAGCTCAGACAAAGCCCTTGGAGATCACTAGTGGGAGAAGGCAATGTCTTTCCAGCAGAATCAGAGTACAGCAGGCAGCAGGACAACACCCATGAGAGCAGTCCTTCCAGAAAAGCAGTCCTTTGGGCAGCACAACAGTCCTTCTGACAGAGTCCAGTTGTAGGTCCAGAAGTGTCTAATTTTAGGGGGTCACAAACCCAGTATAGTCCTGTCTGCCTGGAGATCTGTGTGGAATTATCACTCCTTTGAGTGGGGTCAGGTCACTAGCATTTGAAGTATAAGTGAGAGCACTTCCACCCTTCCTGCCCAGGGAAACTCATCTGTATGCATATGAATGCAGATGCAGCTCAGTGTCCTGTGTTTTTCGCTGTCTGGGTGGAATGCACAAGGGGGACTGCCACTCAGCACAGACCAGACATGGATTGGAAACAGGCTGTAAGTCACAGAGAGCAGTAGGAGCAGAGAATAGGACTGTTAAATCCAACTTTACTAGTAAATAGGATTTATCAATACTATTCCAACCATACCAAACATGCCAATGCCACTCCTTTCAGATCAGAAATTACCACTTAAAGGTATATAAAGGAATTCTTAATGCTGGCCTATGAGAAGAACAAGCTTCACAATAGTGAAAAATAACTTTGGGAGTTTTTGACTACCAGGACGTGTAAAAGTTACATGTATATGCACTGCCTTTTACTTACATAAAACTCTGCTCTATGGGCTACCTAGGACCTACCTTTGGGGTGAGTTATATGTACTAAGAGGGCTTGGCAATTAGTTTTAAGTGCCAAGTTGAAGTGCCAGTGAAACTGCACACACAGGCCCTGCAATGGCAGGCTTGAGACATGGTTAATGGCTACATATGTGGGTGGCACAATCAGTGCTGCGGGCATTTAAAGCATTTATTTTGCATGCCCTGGGCACATATAGTGCATTTTACTAGGTACTTACAGGTAAATTACATATGTCAATTGGGTATGAGCCAATGTTACCATGTTTTAGAGAAAAAGCACATGTACTTTAGCACTGGTTAGCAGTGGTAAAATGCCCAGAGTACTAAAGCCAACAAAAAGGAGGTCATAAAAAGAGGAGGAGGAAGGCCAGAAGCTTGGGGTGACCCTTCAGAGAGGGCAATTTTCCAACACAGCATCCTTCCAGCTTAAAGCCAGAGGAGACTAATCAATATCTTTTGAGCTTCCCTGCTTAGCTCGATAGAACGTGACAATGGCCCACTATTTCAGGGGGAACTTGCTTGTTCTATTGAATTCTGAACCCAGTTGTATCCCTCTGTCTACCCTCCCTGAGACCACTGAACTGACCCATGGGGAACCCTTCTCCTCATCTGTGGACCCCGTTTGTGAAACACCTAATGTTAAGTTGCTCACAGATGCATCCAAGTAGGAAGACAGCACCACCATGGACAACAACATGATGTGGCACTTTCCACCTCTTGGGTCCAATGTCTGACCCCACCCACGGAAAACTCTGTCCGTAAGAACAGCAACCAACAGAGGCCACTGGCAGCTGCCTGTGTGTATGGAGCCAGGCCACAGATCATGCAGGGTTCTCTGAAGTTTTTCAGCAGGGTAAGCTGCCCCAGGTGACTTGCACCGTTTCTCCACTCTACCTCTCACCACTTTAGAGTTAGTATCCTGCATCTGCTCCTCCAAGCTAGAGTCTGTACCTTTGGCATGAGCAAGAGGCAGGGTTGAGTCTTCCCTCACCCTGCTCCTACATCTGGGCTCCTGCAGCCTCCCCTTGGAGTAGTACTTTCAGGCAACTAAACTGTCATAGTACCCTAGATATCCTGTCACTAGGGGTAACTCATTCCCTAGGAATGCAGTCAATGGGCATCTGAGGACTAACTAGGACCCTTCTCTGGATCACCTCCACACCCCACTCCAGGCATACCAGGGCCATAAGGAGGAAAACATTCTCCCTATGGGCTGGCATCACCCTACACACCTGACCAGTCTACTGCTCTGGAAAAACTAGTCTCTCCACCATCATGGAATGACTAACCCCTGTTAACCTCACAGCAGTTATTGGGACTCCATTTACTTCCACTCGGTGGAAGTGATGACTCCTATCCTCAGGGATCACCAGATCCCTCTCTGATTCTATCTCCCGACTGAAAGAGATTATGGCATGGTCTATAACCTGGCCTTGGGGACTAATTACCCCTTAGGCCACATTGGCCGCCCCTGTAGAGGGGGTGGTTTCATTAATAGACTGAGGGCCTAATTCAGACTTTGGCGGGCGGCCTCACCGCGGTCAAAAGACCGCGGCGGCCATTCTTACATTTCCGCTGGGCCGGCGGGCGCTCTCCAAAAGAGCGCCCGCCGGCCCAGCGGAAATGCCCCTGCAACGAGGATGCCGGCTCCGAATGGAGCCGGCGGAGTTGCAGGGGTGCGACGGGTGCAGTGGCACCCGTCGCGATTTTCACTGTCTGCTCAGCAGACAGTGAAAATCATAGTGGGGCCCTGTTAGGGGGCCCCTGCACTGCCCATGCCTGTGGCATGGGCAGTGCAGGGGCCCCCAGGGGCCCCACGACACCCGTTACCACCAGCCTTCACCGCCAGGAACAGGCTGGTGGTAAGGGGGTCGGAATCCCCATGGCGGCGCTGCAAGCAGCGCGGCCATGGAGGATTCCCTGGGCCAGGGGAAAACCGGCGGGAAACCGCCGGTTCCCCTTTTCTGACCGCGGCGGTAATGGCCCAGGAAGCACCGCCAGCCTGTTGGCGGTGCTTCCTCTGCCCTCTGCCCTGGCGGTGTTACACCGCCAGGGTTAGAATGAGGGCCTGAGTCTCCCTGCTTGTCTCCTAGCTTGGAGCACTCAAAGCAATGGGGTTGTAAATGGGGTGCCATATGCCACTGGCCACCAGAACTTCCACTCTGTTTCTCAGAGGGGGCAAGGAGACCATTTCCTCCCCCCTTACTCGGGGCCTTGTCTAGGTCATCTTTAACCGCCCCCTCACTCTCTTTAGGGGGAACCTGAACCACCCTTCTTGGGGTCACTCCCATATCCATTTGTGGACACTGTGGTGCTAGTCCAGAGGTCCACCTCCTCAGCAAGCTTCCTGGGGTCAGTCAGCTTACTGTCAACTAGGTGCTGGCACAGTGCTGCAAAACAGATACTGAATATGTGCTATATCATAATTATATTGAAGAACCCAACGTAATAATTGACTTTGCTGCTCCACACCCAGCCATTCAGTGCTTTACTGGAGTAATCAAAAAAATCTACCCAGGATTGGTTGGGGAGCTTGTGACTGTCCCTGTGTCTTTGGCAATACTTCTCAGGGGTCAGTCCAAATTTGGCAAGTAAGATGGCTTTCATGGGAGTGTATGTGTTCTGGTCCCCAACCTCTAATGTAAGAATTGTGTTCTACCCAAGCAATGGGATGTGTTTCCGCAGATCTACCCCCCAGTGCTCTTCAGGAACCCCATTTATCCTCAGTGCAACTTCATAAGCAGAAAAACACTTATCAATGTTATCTCCCACCACATAACTGGGCACCCATGGCCAGATGTAGCAAAAATTTGCGAGTCGCAAATGGCCCAAATCGCAATTTGCGACCCTGCAAAATCGGAAATGGGATGCAAAAACCCAATTTCTGAATCGCAAATTGCGCCGCGAGCCATTACCGACTCGCAAAAATTGCGACCCACAAATAGGAAGTCGCAATTTGCGAGTCGCAAACCATATGAAAAAGCCACTCGCAAATTGCGACTAGTCGCAAAAAGCCCATTTTGCACTCCCAATTTACCACTAACTCAGAGCAGGTGGTAACCAGAACCAAAGTATAAAAGGAGACCCAGAAGGCACCTGGGTTACTCAAGATGGCGGAGATATATGTGATAGCAAGGAGGAGGAGAGCCCACGCCGCACAGCAGATGAGGAGGAGGAGCCAGAGACAGGAGAAGATATACAGAACCAGACAGACACTTTTCCAACAAACTGAGGAGGAGATATATGATAAATACAGACTCAGCAGTGCAGCAGTATTAGAATTAATAGATCTACTCAATCCGCAGCTTCAACGCCAAAGTGTGCGCGGTAGCGCATCCCCACACATGTACAAGTGCTATGCTCACTGCACCTCTTGGCCTCGGGTAGCTATCAGGGGGTCATTGCTGTGGCAGGTGGGGTATCTCAAAGTGCACTCTCACGGTTCTTCAGAGCATTCCTAGATGCCATACTCACACACATGTCCAGATACATATACCTACCCAGGAATAAGGCAGAAATCAACAGCACCAAGTTGGAATTCTACAGGATTGCCAACTTCCCACATGTAATAGGGTGTGTAGACGGGACACATATACAAATATGCCCTCCTGCAAATCTGGAATATCTGTTCCACAATCGGAACTGTACCCACTCACTGAACATCCAGGTGGTATGTGACGCCCATTATGTCATCACTGACATGGTAGCCAAATTTCCAGGGAGTACACATGACTCTTACATTTTCAGGCACAGTGGGATACACCGACGCCTAGAACGTGGGGAGTTTGGAGACGGATATCTCCTAGGTGAATACACCTTGCAGACATACACACAGATCAATGTGGAACCCATCCATATCCAGCTAACATTGTACATTTTTGCCAAACAGGTGACAGTGCATATGCACTACGACCATGGATACTTACACCATACTTAACACCCAGCAATGAGACAGAGAGGTGATACAACAGTGCACATAGGAGGAGACAAAATGCTATAGAGAGGACCATTGTACTGTTGAAGGCAAGATTCAGATGCCTCCACAGAAGTGGAGGTGCCCTCCAGTATGCCCCAATAACAGCATTCAAGATCGTTGGTGCATGCGCTAAACTGCACAACATTGCCACCAGACGTGGGCTACATCTCACCCCTGAAGACCCAGATTCAGAGGATGACGAGCAAGAGCTACCACATCACCATCATGGGGATAGAAGCATTGCAAATCAAGGCAGACAGAGACGGGACCACATTGCAAACCAATACTTTGGAAGGTATGTGCTGCCTGTCACCACACACATGAATGTCACACACAAAGAGCCCAGGTGTGAAGTGGAACAAACAAGAACTTTAATGAAGTGAACCAAAAATCTATAGAACTGAACTATTGATCAGGGGCTGTAAATGTCCACCTGCTATGAGGACACATTACCCTCATGTGCCTCAATTGTTTGTAGGTGCGTGGCTCAAATCCTACACCTGGGACGCCCAGCATGGCTAGTGCCTGGAGCGTCTGTAGATCCCTGCCTTGCACTGCCACTACGCAAGACCCTGGTGTCTGTGGCAGATGCACTACTGATAGTAGAGCCCTCCTCACTGTCTTGCGGCGTGTCTGCCGCGCCCCTAGCCACCTGTCGTGCCTCCATCATGTCCACAGCGTGGCTTATCCGTCCCAGGCCGCGAGCCACATCGCTGGCAAAGTGGCCCATGTCGACCTGTAAACTGACTGTGCGGCGTGACAGCCCTGTAGTATTCACAGCCAGGCGGACGATGGAGGCAGCCATGCGGTCTAGACGGTGGATTAGTTGGCGTTCACGGCGCCTTGCACTCTCTCTCTCCGTAACAAGTTCAGTCACTAGTTGCCTGATGGAGAGCGCAAGGTCACCTACATGACTGTTCAGGTTTTGAAGCTCTGTGTGTACCTGTGCAAGCCCTGTTGTCTGATTCCTCTCCATTCGCCGCATGGCCCCTGATATCAGTCTCATTTGCCTTGTCTACAGGCGCTGACCTTTGATGAGTGCTGCCTCGGCGGCGGACATGGAGGAGTCCCCTACATCTCCCTGGGACACTGCAGGGACATGGACACGTCGTCTGCGATGCGATGGTGCATCAGTGTCCTGTTGGCTGGCACTGTGGCTGGGACCGGGTGCTGGGTCAATCTCCACTATGGCCACTGGTGCATCTGGAGGGGACTGTGGTCGGGTGGTGCAGGTCCCTGTGGTGGCTGCTCCTTGGTCCTGTGCTGCCTGGTGGCTGACCTCTGCACCCTGGACGGTGTGGCTGGTGGTGGTGTCTTGTGGGAGACCTGTGGGACATGGGGAACACACTGTCAGTATCTACCATCTGTTGTATGCTTCCTAATAAACTGTTGCCTATCAGCTGCCTACTGGACTACATTGCCCATGATGCACCATTCTGGTTGTTGCTACTCTGAAATTGAGCTATTTTGGTTGTGCATGCTGCTGTGTACTAGGAGGGTGGGGGTATAGCAGATATGGGTGTACATGCCTGTTTCATGGTACTCACTGGTTGATGGTCCTGGCGCTGACGTGTCCAGTTCTCCTATTCCAGACACTCCTCTGGCTCCAGGGTCTTTTACACTCGTTTCTCCATGGGTGTGGGTGGTGGGACGGTAGATGGGCCTCCTCCAGTGCCCCTCATCTCCGGAGGCGCTCTGCCACCCTCTCCTTGGTCCTGGAGCACAGGTCATACCATCTTTTGTTCAGTTCATCTATGCTCCTGTGGCTCACCCCAATTGCATTCACCTTCTCCTGGATTTCCGTCCAAATCCTCCTTTTGTCCAACTCAGGCACACTGAGGGCTGCCCTTCCAAAAAGTTGATCATGGTGCTGGCAGCATCCATCTGTCAGCACCTCCAGTTCCTTTTCAGAAAATGTGATTTTCCTCTTTCTGCCTGATCCCTCCATTGTAGCTGCTGTTCCTCCTGTTGGTTGTTCAGCAGTTTGAAATGGGTGTGGTCCTCCCTCCTCCCAGGTGTATTTGTAAACTTCCTGGCTGTGATGTCATCATCAAGAGCCAGGAAGTGTTTTCCTGAGTGTTCTGCTGCACCTGCATGCAATTTGCGGCACAGTCGCAATTTGCGACACCCACTCGCAATTTGCATGTTCGTTTTTAGCGAAGTCGCAAAAAGCGACCTCGCAAACAGCAGACTCGCAATCTGCAGTGCGACTTCAAATGAAGTCGCAAAATGAAGTCGCCTCTTATTGTTGGATACCTGTTTGCAAGTTGGAAATTGCGAGTCGCAAAGACTCGCAATTTCCGACTCACAATTTTTTTTCTACCTACATCTGGCCCCAAGTTCTTGGGTTTACAAACCTTCTTGCCCCCATCAGGTACTGTATGTATGCTGCCACCATCACTGCTGGAATCTGCCTGCCAGGCATTAAGATCCTATTGGACTCATTTCAGGAGCCAGACATAGGGGGTCATTCGGACTTCGGCGGGCGGCGGAGGCCGCCCGCCAAAGTTCCCCCGACAGAATACCGCAGCACGGTCAAAAGACCGCTGCGGTAATTCTGAGTTTCCCGCTGGGCCGGCGGGCGACCGCCAGAAGGCCGCCCGCCCGCCCAGAGGGAAACCCCCTTCCACGAGGATGCCGGCGGAGTGGAAAGGGTGCGACGGGTGCAGTTGCACCCGTCGCGATTTTCAGTGTCTGCTATGCAGACACTGACAATCTTTGTGGGGCCCTGTTAGGGGGCACCTGCAGTGACCATGCCATTGGCATGGGCACTGCAGGGGCCCCCAGGGGCCCCACAACACCCGTTCCCGCCAGCAAGGTTCTGGCAGTCAAAACCGCCAGAACCAGCCTGGCGGGAAGGGGGTCGGAATCCCCATGGCGGCGCTGCCTGCAGCGCCGTCATGGAGGATTCCTCAGGCCAGGGGAAAACCGGCGGGAAACCGCCGGTTTCCCTTTTCTGACCGCCGCTTTACCGCCGTGGTCAGAATTGGCCTGGATGCACCGCCAGCCTGTTGGCGGTGCATCCGCGGTCCCCGGCCCTGGCGGTCTATGACCGCCAGGGTCGGAATGACCCCCATAGTTTATTTTCTGCTTAATTGGCTTCCCTCTCAGCCTTTATTTTTAATTTTACCAACTGCAGCTGGAATTCTTTCTCCTCTCTCCTTTCCTCTGGGGTCAGGTCATGACTGGAGACAATGTTCCCTATCCTCACAGGTAAAGTAGTTGAATTTCTAAAGCCAACAGTAATGAGGTCAGAAGATGAGGAGGAAGAATGCAAAATGTATGGGATGACCTTTCAGAGTGGGCCATTTTCTAACACATACACTGACACACCCAGGCAGCCACTGATACATATAATAACACACCCAGGCATACAGTGATGCATACACTGACACAATCGGGAACACACTGATGCTTGAACTAAATCACCCAGGCATATAGTGATGCATAACTAACACACCCATGCATAAACTGATGTATACCCTGAAACACCCAGGCACACAGTGATACACATCCTAACAAATCCAGGCAGACACTGGTGCATATGCTAACACACACAGGCATACACTGAGACACATGCTGACACACCTAGGCAAACACTGATGCATACGCCAACACACCCACGCAGACAGGGATATATACACTAACACAGCCAGGCAGAAACTGATACATACACTAACATACCCAGGCACATACTCATACATACACTAACACATCCAGGCACATACTGATACATACACTGACACATCCGGGCAGACACTGGTGCACACACTAACATACAGAGGCAAACATTGCTGAAACAGGAACATACGCAGCACACACTAACACATACAGTAACACACCGAAGCACATACTCATGCATAGACTGAGATACCCAAGCACACTCTGAGATAAGTTGACACACCCAGGCACACACTGATACATACAATAAGACACTTGATCTGACACTGATGCATAAGATTTATATACCCAGGCACACATTTTGGCGTAAATCCAACTGTGGTCATAATATGGCAGATTGCTGGTAGCCGTGGCGATGGTCTCTTGGCAGCCATCATCAAGGCGGTAGGCATTTTTTACCACCAATGTTATAATGAGGGCCTAATGTTTTCAGTGCCACAAGTTGTGACACTTTGCGCAGTGTGTCACAATTCTCCTAATTCTGTGCAGATAGCTTGGCTTGTAATTTTGTGCAGGAGCAGCACCTTGTTGAGATGTAGATGCACTTGTTGAACTTGCAGCTGTCTCCTTCTCTCACCATGCGAATATATGCACATTTATGTATTGTTTTTCTACATGTCTCCACATTGTGGAGGTACCGTGGCTATATTTCTTTGTGGTTTTCACAGGATAGATGTTTTCTACTGAGTTTGCAATGCATAAACTATGCGCAGACTTTTTTGTACACCAGAGGGAATGATGAACCATTGCCAGACATCACTCTTCTTTCTGGAAGTTGATTACTGCTTTTCAACATCAGGATCAACTTCAGGGTCTTTAAATGGAGCTGGAAGATTCCTTTCTACCATTGCTGAAGCTGGAGCTCTAGATGTACAATCTTTCTAGCACAGCAGGCAGGAGAAAAATAACTGTGCTGGTTGTGTTTTTTTTTCAATGGGTGTGGTTAAACAGTAACCAAGAGAAAAGGAAAGTTTGTTTTTGACAACGAGAGACTCCACGGATCTCGGCTGCAGACTATTGAAGTCACTGACATTGTAAAAGCACTGTTCCCCTAAGAAAAGTATATAGAAGATAATTTATATAGTTTCAAATATGTTCACACCCTTGCTATGATTCAAAAGAGAAGCTCCTATATACTTAAAGTAATTTTTTGAAAATATCACAAATTCTCAGACACATTACAATCACATAATTGGAATGAAAACCATAGAATACGTTCCATCTATGACCGCAAATCCGCGGAGTATCTGCAGATCTGAAAATATTTCAAAAAATAAACTTGATAAAATATATATACATACACCTTCTGAATTAATTTTCTTTTTTCACCATATTTTACTTCCGTCTGCTGCCTTTACTCTTTTTACTCTTATTTTCACTGCTTTCTCCTTGGTATTTCTGCCATTTTGTTTTATGCCATATCCTTGCTTGTTCATATTTTTCTTGTGCTTTCTCCACACTTTTTGCTCATTCTTACTGGTCGCTCCTTGCCTTTTCACCCAATTTTGTGTGTCTTCGCCTTCCGTTCCTCTCGTTATGACTTATTCTGTCTTGGGTTTTCACCCATTTCGTACATGACAACTCCTAAGTTTTCTCTAATTATTATTTGTTTCTTTTTGCTTTTTTCCTGTGTTGTGTGTGCCCTCTCCTTCATTTTCCTTTGCGTGCAGAGCTTTCTCCTAGCTTTATTCCCACATTTTTTCTGTGCCTTCTGCTTGGTTTCACCTTGCTTTTCACTGCTTTCTTTTTACTTTATCCCACATTTTGTAAGTTCCTCCTGATTGTTTTCCATAATAGCATGCAGTTGCAAACATATGAGGGTTGACTAGCCCCTGCGGTCAATACTGCACTGCATATGAATAATAAACAAAATTCACTGAAAAAACAAAGATTACTGATACGTTATAGTTAGGTATTGAATTTACTCACACAAAACTATACTAATTCAGGAGTTATAGTTATCAGACCCACTGTAACTTACGTCCCCACAATGCACTGCTTATGAACTCACGTATTACATCACTCATGACATTGTCAGTGACATCGCTGATGACATCACTAATTATATCTTAAATTACATCACTAATGACATCATGGCTGGGGCCAGGCCCTGCTGGCAACCCCCTATAACGGCTAACTCCCCATAATCATCCTACCACATGTCGCCCATGGCCTTTGCCTATGCGCAGTGGTGTACTGAATTCTAGTTTGGTTTAATGGGATGCAGGAGTTAGCTCAGCCTGTGGCTTGCAGATTCGTACCCCCGTCATCCAGTGACTTTTACCGTACTTAGCTTGCTCTGTTTTAGCACATTTATTTAATTAAATCGTTTAAGATGGCTGCCTTGTTTTGAGTTAGGCCCATGTTTTAGTATGGGTTATCAGTGCCACTGCGCTAAGGCGTCAAGATCAAGCAACAAAGACAAACAAACTGTAGGTGTTTACTTTAGGTACTTTTCCTCTTCATGCTTTTGAGGGAATTGCTTATATTAATTGCCATCCCAAGCATGCCTTGTTATCTATTGTTTGGGAAAAAAACCTACGTCAGGGGTCCAAGTAGATCTGTATAAATACTCGTCACTTTAACAGATAGTGAGAGGGATTCCGACCAGATGCCATCGCTGCTATCGATGCTGTACGTCGCCTTGACGCTGACCCAGTCTTCGTGTTCCCACACAGTCTGAGCTAGAGACCACATTCCAAGGTAACAACGGTTGGGGGTTCTTCTCATGGATATGACATTGGCAGATTGAGGTTTAAATACCTAGCTCTCTTCTAGGTTAGAGGTTTGGACTATCATGCTAGGGTATTAGGACATATCACACACTTCATGTTATTTCATGATATTGCAAGATATTGGGGGTCTTTGTATTAATGACTCTTGTCTTTAACATTCTGTTTCTTGCACTGTTCATTATCCTAATCATTGCAGCCCATGCAACTTATCACAGATTGCAGTTTTGTTCAAATAAAACCTATTGAAACTTTACTGCATCTTATTCATTGCCTGTGTGTGATTGAGACAAGTTGTTAATGTGAGAAAGGGGTAATCTCCATTTAACCACAACGCTCCCTGAGATGTCATACTCTTGAGTCCATGTGTAAAGGCTGCCACATATCACCTTCTACTATTTTGGGTTCTTGGTGAGGTACTGCTTGTGAGCTGGAAGGGTTGGGACAACAGTTGCGTTTTGTTGTAGGACTGGCATAGTCGCCTACAAACATAAGTACTGTCATCCTCAAACCAGCAGTCTTGCCTAGAGCAAGAGTCCAACTACGACAGTGGGGTTTGGTCTCAGTAGCAGTTGACAAGAAAGAACCCGTCCCCCCAGTCACTATATAAGGTATTAGTTAAGGTTGCAAACATATCCATCAAGGATTACAGATAACTTTTCAAGGCGGGAATGAAGAGAAAATACAGTTGCTTTGCCTTGGCCATGCACATAAAGTTAGAAGGACTAGTACTTTAGAGAAGTGATGCTTCAACATGGGCACCAGCTTTGTTTGTATCTGTAAGTGCTTGCTGCTGAGGTTTAGTTTCTGTAAAAATAGCTTGGTGCCAGAATGAATCTTGCCATGCATATTTATCAAAGAAGAGGTCACCGTTTTATGCAAAATGTCTACCCAGCTGGAGTACTTTCTACTCGCTACTGTGGGAGCCAGCATTCCTACTGCAAGCAGGCAGCTGCTCTAAACAGCAGCTCCCAGCTTACAGGAGCAATGTTTTCATATGTGTCCCTCCACACAGACTTGTGTGCAGGGAAACCAATGAAAACTCAGAGTTATGTTTGCTTTTGCTTTATGGGAGCTGTCAGCTAGACCAGTGGGGCAGGGGAACAGTATCCTGCCATCTTTTCTTTGTTTCCCTTTTCTTTTTCTTTTTTTTTATACTAAGCAGAAGTCGAGTCTCAAAATGACTGCGAACACTTCCTGGTTGAAGTGTTGGAAGCCATTCAGATCCCTGCACAAGATCTGGAGTATTTGCAAAGCTCTTGGTCCAGAAAGGGCCCTTTTTGTTATTTGTATTAAATCCATTCAGTAGTTTTTAACCCCTCCGCTGCCAGGCCTTTTCCCCCTCCTGTGCTGAGCCTTTTTTTGGCTATTTGGAGGAGTTCGCGCTTAGGCCCTCATAACCTTTTGTTCACATAAGCTACCCACGCCAAATTTGCGTCCTTTTTTTCCCACATCCTAGGGATTCTAGAGGTACCCAGACTTTGTGGGTTCCCCAGAAGGAGGCCAAGAAATTAGCCAAAAAACAGTGAAAATTTTGTTTTTTTCAAAAAAATGGGAAAAATGGGCTGCAGAAGAAGGCTTGAGGTTTTTTACCCGAAAAGGGCATCAACAAAGGGTTTGCGGTGATAAAATCACCAGCTTCCCAGCTTTCAGGAACAGGCAGACTTGAATCAGAAAACCCAATTTTTCAACACAATTTTGTCATTTTACTGGGACATACCCCATTTTTACGATTTTTTGTGCTTTCAGCCTCCTTCCAGTCAGTGACAGAAATGGGCATGAACCCAAAGCTGGATCCCAGAAACCGCAACATTTTTAAAAAGTAGACAAAAATCTGAATTCAGCAAGGGGTAATTTGTGTAGATCCTACAAGGGTTTCCTACAGAAAATAACAACTGAAAAAGAAAAATATTGAAATTGAGGTGAAAAAAACATAAATTTTTCTCTACGTTTTACTCTGTAACTTTTTCCAGCAATGTCAGATTTTCGAAAGCAATATACCGTTACGTCTGCTGGACACTTCTGGTTGCGGGGATATATAGGGCTTATAGGTTCATCAAGAACTCTAGGTACCCAGAGCCAACAAATGACCTGCACCCTGCAGTGGGTTTTCAATCTATGCCGGGTATACAGCAATTCATTTGCTGAAATATAAAGAGTAAAAAATAGCTATCAAGAAAACCTTTGTATTTCCAAAATGGGCACAAGATAAGGTGTTGAGAAGCAGTGGTTACTTGCACATCTCTGAATTCCGGGGTGCCCATACTAGCATGTGAATTACAGGGCATTTCTCAAATAGACGTCTTTTTTACACACTGTCTTACATTTGGAAGGAAAAAATGTAGAGAAAGACAAGGGGCAATAACACTTGTTTTGCTATTCTATGTTCCCCCAAGTCTCCCGATAAAAATGATACCTCACTTGTGTGGGTAGGCCTAGCGCCCGCGACAGGATATGCCCCAAAACACAACGTGGACACATCACAGAAAACAGAGCTGTTTTTAGCAAAGTGCCTACCTGTAGATTTTGGCCTCTAGCTCAGCCGCCACCTAGGGAAACCTACCAAACCTGTGCATTTCTGAAAACTAGAGACATAGGGGAATCCAAGATGGGGTTACTTGTGTGGCTCGGACCAGGTTCTGTTACCCAGAATCCTTTGCAAACCTCAGAATTTGGCTAAAAAAACACATGTTCCTCACATTTCTGTGGCAGAAACTTCTGGAATCTGAGAGGAGCCACAAATTTCCTTCCACCCAGCGTTCCCCCACGTCTCCCGATAAAAATGATACCTCACTTGTGTGGGTAGGCCTAGCGCCCGCGACAGGAAACGCCCCAAAGCGCAACATGGACACAGCCAAATTTTTGAAGGAAAACAGAGGTGTTTTTTGCAAAGTGCCTACCTGTAGATTTTGGCCTGTAGCTCAGCCGCCACCTAGGGAAACCTACCAAACCTGTGCATTTCTGAAAACTAGAGACCTAGGGGAATCCAAGATGGGGTGACTTGTGTGGCTCGGACCAGGTTCTGTTACCCAGAATCCTTTGCAAACCTCAAAATTTGGCTAAAAAACACATGTTCCTCACATTTCTGTGGCAGAAAGTTCTGGAATCTGAGAGGAGCCACAAATTTCCTTCCACCCAGCGTTCCCCCACGTCTCCCGATAAAAATGATACCTCACTTGTGTGGGTAGGCCTAGCGCCCGCGACAGGAAACGCCCCAAAGTGCAACGTGGACACAGCCAAATTTTTGAAGGAAAACAGAGGTGTTTTTTGCAAAGTGCCTACCTGTAGATTTTGGCCTGTAGCTCAGCCGCCACCTAGGGAAACCTACCAAACCTGTGCATTTCTGAAAACTAGAGACCTAGGGGAATCCAAGACGGGGTGACTTGTGTGGCTCGGACCAGGTTCTGTTACCCAGAATCCTTTGCAAACCTCAGAATTTGGCTAAAAAAACACATGTTCCTCACATTTCTGTGGCAGAAAGTTCTGGAATCTGAGAGGAGCCACAAATTTCCTTCCACCCAGCATTCCCCCACGTCTCCCGATAAAAATGATACCTCACTTTTGTGGGAAGGCCTAGCGCCCGCGACAGGAAACGCCCCAAAGAGCAACGTGGACACAGACAAATTTTTGAAGGAAAACAGAGGTGTTTATTGCAAAGTGCCTACCTGTAGATTTTGGCCTGTAGCTCAGCCGCCACCTAGGGAAACCTACCAAACCTGTGCATTTCTGAAAACTAGAGACCTAGGGGAATCCAAGATGGGGTGACTTGTGTGGCTCGGACCAGGTTCTGTTACCCAGAATCCTTTGCAAACCTCAAAATTTGGCTAAAAAAACACATGTTCCTCACATTTCTGTGGCAGAAAGTTCTGGAATCTGAGAGGAGCCACAAATTTCCTTCCACCCAGCGTTCCCCCACGTCTCCCGATAAAAATGATACCTCACTTGTGTGGGTAGGCCTAGGGCCCGCGACAGGAAACACCCCAAAGCGCAACGTGGACACAGCCAATTTTTTGAAGGAAAACAGAGGTGTTTTTTGCAAAGTGCCTACCTGTAGTTTTGGCCTGTAGCTCAGCCGCCACCTAGGGAAACCTACCAAACCTGTGCATTTCTGAAAACTAGAGACCTAGGGGAATCCAAGATGGGGTGACTTGTGTGGCTCGGACCAGGTTCTGTTACCCAGAATCCTTTGCAAACCTCAAAATTTGGCTAAAAAAACACATGTTCCTCACATTTCTGTGGCAGAAAGTTCTGGAATTTGAGAGGAGCCACAAATTTCCTTCCACCCAGCGTTCCCCCACGTCTCCCGATAAAAATGATACCTCACTTGTGTGGGTAGGCCTAGCGCCCGCGACAGGAAACGCCCCAAAGCGCAACGTGGACACAGCCAAATTTTTGAAGGAAAACAGAGGTGTTTTTTGCAAAGTGCCTACCTGTAGATTTTGGCCTGTAGCTCAGCCGCCACCTAGGGAAACCTACCAAACCTGTGCATTTCTGAAAACTAGAGACCTAGGGGAATCCAAGATGGGGTGACTTGTGTGGCTCGGACCAGGTTCTGTTACCCAGAATCCTTTGCAAACCTCAAAATTTGGCTAAAAAAACACATGTTCCTCACATTTCTGTGGCAGAAAGTTCTGGAATCTGAGAGGAGCCACAAATTTCCTTCCACCCAGCGTTCCCCCACGTCTCCCGATAAAAATGATACCTCACTTGTGTGGGTAGGCCTAGCGCCCGCGACAGGAAACGCCCCAAAGTGCAACGTGGACACAGCCAAATTTTTGAAGGAAAACAGAGGTGTTTTTTGCAAAGTGCCTACCTGTAGATTTTGGCCTGTAGCTCAGCCGCCACCTAAGGAAAACCTACCAAACCTGTGCATTTCTGAAAACTAGAGACCTAGGGGAATCCAAGACGGGGTGACTTGTGTGGCTCGGACCAGGTTCTGTTACCCAGAATCCTTTGCAAACCTCAGAATTTGGCTAAAAAAACACATGTTCCTCACATTTCTGTGGCAGAAAGTTCTGGAATCTGAGAGGAGCCACAAATTTCCTTCCACCCAGCATTCCCCCACGTCTCCCGATAAAAATGATACCTCACTTTTGTGGGTAGGCCTAGCGCCCGCGACAGGAAACGCCCCAAAGAACAACGTGGACACAGCCACATTTTTGAAGGAAAACAGAGGTGTTTTTTGCAAAGTGCCTACCTGTAGATTTTGGCCTGTAGCTCAGCCGCCACCTAGGGAAACCTACCAAACCTGTGCATTTCTGAAAACTAGAGACCTAGGGGAATCCAAGATGGGGTGACTTGTGTGGCTCGGACCAGGTTCTGTTACCCAGAATCCTTTGCAAACCTCAAAATTTGGCTAAAAAAACACATGTTCCTCACATTTCTGTGGCAGAAAGTTCTGGAATCTGAGAGGAGCCACAAATTTCCTTCCACCCAGCGTTCCCCCACGTCTCCCGATAAAAATGATACCTCACTTGTGTGGGTAGGCCTAGGGCCCGCGACAGGAAACACCCCAAAGCGCAACGTGGACACAGCCAATTTTTTGAAGGAAAACAGAGGTGTTTTTTGCAAAGTGCCTACCTGTAGTTTTGGCCTGTAGCTCAGCCGCGACCTAGGGAAACCTACCAAACCTGTGCATTTCTGAAAACTAGAGACCTAGGGGAATCCAAGATGGAGTGACTTGTGTGGCTCGGACCAGGTTCTGTTACCCAGAATCCTTTGCAAACCTCAAAATTTGGCTAAAAAAACACATGTTCCTCCCATTTCTGTGGCAGAAAGTTCTGGAATCTGAGAGGAGCCACAAATTTCCTTCCACCCAGCGTTTCCCCACGTCTCCCGATAAAAATGATACCTCACTTGTGTGGGTAGGCCTAGCGCCCGCGACAGGAAACGCCCCAAAGCGCAACGTGGACACAGCCAAATTTTTGAAGGAAACCAGAGGTGTTTTTTGCAAAGTGCCTACCTGTAGATTTTGGCCTGTAGCTCAGCCGCCACCTAGGGAAACCTACCAAACCTGTGCATTTCTGAAAACTAGAGACCTAAGGGAATCCAAGATGGGGTTACTTGTGTGGCTCGCACCAGGTTCTGTTACCCAGAATCCTTTGCAAACCTCAAAATTTGGCTAAAAAAACACATGTTCCACACATTTCTGTGGCAGAAAGTTCTGGAATCTGAGAGGAGCCACAAATTTCCTTCCACCCGGCGTTCCCCCACGTCTCCCGATAAAAATGATACCTCACTTGTGTGGGTAGGCCTAGCGCCCGCAACAGGAAACGCCCCAAAGCGCAACGTGGACACAGCCACATTTTTGAAGGAAAACAGAGGTGTTTTTTGCAAAGTGCCTACCTGTAGATTTTGGCCTGTAGCTCAGCCGCCACCTAGGGAAACCTACCAAACCTGTGCATTTCTGAAAACTAGAGACCTAGGGGAATCCAAGACGGGGTGACTTGTGTGGCTCGGACCAGGTTCTGTTACCCAGAATCCTTTGCAAACCTCAGAATTTGGCTAAAAAAACACATGTTCCTCACATTTCTGTGGCAGAAAGTTCTGGAATCTAAGAGGAGCCACAAATGTCCTTCCACCCAGCGTTCCCCCACGTCTCCCGATAAAAATGATACCTCACTTTTGTGGGTAGGCCTAGCGCCCGTGACAGGAAACGCCCCAAAGCACAACGTGGACACAGCCAAATTTTTGAAGGAAAACAGAGGTGTTTTTTGCAAAGTGCCTACCTGTAGATTTTGGCCTGTAGCTCAGCCGCCACCTAGGGAAACCTACCAAACCTGTGCATTTCTGAAAACTAGAGACCTAAGGGAATCCAAGATGGGGTTACTTGTGTGGCTCGCACCAGGTTCTGTTACCCAGAATCCTTTGCAAACCTCATAATTTGGCTAAAAAAACACATGTTCCTCACATTTCTGTGGCACAAAGTTCTGGAATCTGAGAGGAGCCACAAATTTCCTTCCACCCAGCATTCCCCCACGTCTCCCGATACAAATGATACCTCACTTGTGTGGGTAGGCCTAGCGCCCGCGACAGGAAATGCCCCAAAGCGCAACGTGGACACAGGCAAATTTTTGAAGGAAAACAGAGGTGTTTTTTACAAAGTGCCTACCTGTAGATTTTGGCCTGTAGCTCAGCCGCCACCTAAGGAAAACCTACCAAACCTGTGCATTTCTGAAAACTAGAGACCTAGGGGAATCCAAGACGGGGTGACTTGTGTGGCTCGGACCAGGTTCTGTTACCCAGAATCCTTTGCAAACCTCAGAATTTGGCTAAAAAAACACATGTTCCTCACGTTTCTGTGGCAGAAAGTTCTGGAATCTGAGAGGAGCCACAAATTTCCTTCCACCCAGCATTCCCACACATCTCCCGATAAAAATGATACCTCACTTTTGTGGGTAGGCCTAGCGCCCGCGACAGGAAACGCCCCAAAGAACAACGTGGACACAGCCAAATTTTTGAAGGAAAACAGAGGTGTTTATTGCAAAGTGCCTACCTGTAGATTTTGGCCTGTAGCTCAGCCGCCACCTAGGGAAACCTACCAAACCTGAGCATTTCTGAAAACTAGAGACCTAGGGGAATCCAAGATGGGGTGACTTGTGTGGCTCGGACCAGGTTCTGTTACCCAGAATCCTTTGCAAACCTCAAAATTTGGCTAAAAAAACACATGTTCCTCACATTTCTGTGGCAGAAAGTTCTGGAATCTGAGAGGAGCCACAAATTTCCTTCCACCCAGCGTTCCCCCACGTCTCCCGATAAAAATGATACCTCACTTGTGTGGGTAGGCCTAGGGCCCGCGACAGGAAACACCCCAAAGCGCAACGTGGACACAGCCAATTTTTTGAAGGAAAACAGAGGTGTTTTTTGCAAAGTGCCTACCTGTAGTTTTGGCCTGTAGCTCAGCCGCGACCTAGGGAAACCTACCAAACCTGTGCATTTCTGAAAACTAGAGACCTAGGGGAATCCAAGATGGGGTGACTTGTGTGGCTCGGACCAGGTTCTGTTACCCAGAATCCTTTGCAAACCTCAAAATTTGGCTAAAAAAACACATGTTCCTCCCATTTCTGTGGCAGAAAGTTCTGGAATCTGAGAGGAGCCACAAATTTCCTTCCACCCAGCGTTTCCCCACGTCTCCCGATAAAAATGATACCTCACTTGTGTGGGTAGGCCTAGCGCCCGCGACAGGAAACGCCCCAAAGCGCAACGTGGACACAGCCAAATTTTTGAAGGAAAACAGAGGTGTTTTTTGCAAAGTGCCTACCTGTAGATTTTGGCCTGTAGCTCAGCCGCCACCTAGGGAAACCTACCAAACCTGTGCATTTCTGAAAACTAGAGACCTAGGGGAATCCAAGATGGGGTGACTTGTGTGGCTCGGACCAGGTTCTGTTACCCAGAATCCTTTGCAAACCTCAAAATTTGGCTAAAAAAACACATGTTCCTCACATTTCTGTGGCAGAAAGTTCTGGAATCTGAGAGGAGCCACAAATTTCCTTCCACCCGGCGTTCCCCCACGTCTCCCGATAAAAATGATACCTCACTTGTGTGGGTAGGCCTAGCGCCCGCGACAGGAAACGCCCCAAAGCGCAACGTGGACACAGCCACATTTTTGAAGGAAAACAGAGGTGTTTTTTGCAAAGTGCCTACCTGTAGATTTTGGCCTGTAGCTCAGCTGCCACCTAGGGAAACCTACCAAACCTGTGCATTTCTGAAAACTAGAGACCTAGGGGAATCCAAGACGGGGTGACTTGTGTGGCTCGGACCAGGTTCTGTTACCCAGAATCCTTTGCAAACCTCAGAATTTGGCTAAAAAAACACATGTTCCTCACATTTCTGTGGCAGAAAGTTCTGGAATCTAAGAGGAGCCACAAATTTCCTTCCACCCAGCGTTCCCCCACATCTCCCGATAAAAATGATACCTCACTTTTGTGGGTAGGCCTAGCGCCCGTGACAGGAAACGCCCCAAAGCACAACGTGGACACAGCCAAATTTTTGAAGGAAAACAGAGGTGTTTTTTGCAAAGTGCCTACCTGTAGATTTTGGCCTGTAGCTCAGCCGCCACCTAGGGAAACCTACCAAACCTGTGCATTTCTGAAAACTAGAGACCTAGGGGAATCCAAGATGGGGTTACTTGTGTGGCTCGCACCAGGTTCTGTTACCCAGAATCCTTTGCAAACCTCATAATTTGGCTAAAAAAACACATGTTCCTCACATTTCTGTGGCACAAAGTTCTGGAATCTGAGAGGAGCCACAAATTTCCTTCCACCCAGCATTCCCCCACGTCTCCCGATACAAATGATACCTCACTTGTGTGGGTAGGCCTAGCGCCCGCGACAGGAAATGCCCCAAAGCGCAACGTGGACACAGGCAAATTTTTGAAGGAAAACAGAGGTGTTTTTTACAAAGTGCCTACCTGTAGATTTTGGCCTGTAGCTCAGCCGCCACCTAAGGAAAACCTACCAAACCTGTGCATTTCTGAAAACTAGAGACCTAGAGGAATCCAAGATGGGGTGACTTGTGTGGCTCGGACCAGGTTCTGTTACCCAGAATCCTTTGCAAACCTCAAAATTTGGCTAAAAAAACACATGTTCCTCACATTTCTGTGGCAGAAAGTTCTGGAATCTGAGAGGAGCCACAAATTTCCTTCCACCCAGCGTTCCCCCACGTCTCCCGATAAAAATGATACCTCACTTGTGTGGGTAGGCCTAGCGCCCGCGACAGGAAACGCCCCAAAGCGCAACGTGAACACAGCCAAATTTTTTAATGAAAACAGAGGTGCTTTTTGCACAGTGCCTACCTGTAGATTTTGGCCTGCAGCTCAGCCGCCACCTAGGGAAACCTACCAAACCTGTGCATTTCTGAAAACTAGAGACCTAGGGGAATCCAAGATGGGGTGACTTGTGTGGATCGGACCAGGTTCTGTTACCCAGAATCCATTGCAAACCTCAAAATTTGGCTAAAAAAACACATGTTCCTCACATTTCTGTGGCAGAAAGTTCTGGAATCTGAGAGGAGCCACAAATTTCCTTCCACCCAGCGTTCCCCCACGTCTCCCGATGAAAATGATACCTCACTTGTGTGGGTAGGCCTAGCGCCCGCGACAGGAGACACCCCAAAACGCAACGTGGACACATCACATTTTTTCATTGAAAACAGTGCCTCCCTGTAGATTTTGGCCTCTAGCACAGCCGGCACCTAAGGAAACCTACCAAACCTGTGCATTTTTGAAAACTAGAGACCTAGGGGAATCCAAGATGGGGTGACTTGCGGGGCTCTGACCAGGTTCTGTTACCCAGAATCCTTTGCAAACCTCAAATTCTGTCTAAAAAAACGCATTTTCCACACATTTCGGTGACAGAAAGTTCTGGAATCTGAGTGGAGCCACAAATTTCCTTCCACCCAGCGTTCCCCCAAGTCTCCCGATAAAAATGATACCTCACTTGTGTGGATGGGCCAGGTGCCTGCAACAGAATAAGGCCCAAAACTTGTAGAGATAGAGGGGATAGCACAGCAAGGTTATAAGGACATATTCTTTTATACATCTTTAGACTGACTCTGCTTTGGGGACCCACATAAGTGAGGTGTCATTTTACTTGGGAGACTGAGGGGAACACTGGGGAGTAGGAATTTTGTGCTGGAGTGGTAATCCTACGAAGAAAAGTAAGGAAAATATGCTTTTTTAAGCACATTTTGAGGTTTACAGAGGAGTCTGGGTAAGAAAATGTTGGGGGATCCACGCAACCCACACCTCCCTGGACTCCTTGGGGTGTCTAGTTTTAAAAAATGTCTGGGTTTGGTAGGTTTCCCTAGATGAAGGCCGCACACAGGACCAAAAACATAGGTGCCCTCTCCCCCCCAAACACAGGTAGTTTTGTAATATATCGTTTTGATGTGCCCACATACGTCCGTGATGTGCCAAACACTAAACTTTTGAAAAGAAACACACTTAGGTTATGTGAAAAAGACCCCTCACCCACCAACCAAGTTGGTGGCATGCTTCATCATCGGGGTCCCACCTGAGGCACCTAGCGTGTCACAGGTGTGCTGCGACGCCTGATTACAGCAGAGCAGGTTTTGTCATTTTTACCACACATACTGGTTGGATTTGGCACGAGGGTGAGTGATGGTTCAGTGGATCAAATTTTACTAACAAGAGCTTTCACAAAAATGAAATGCCCTGTTAGTAACTGAAAGGCAAAAAACTGAACCAATGTCTCACAGCTTGTGAGCTGTAAAGCCGCGACAAGGCACCAACCGCTTTACAGTCCATTCACACAACTTTCATACATGACAAACACAAGGCCATTCACACCGCCAGCCACGGGCCCAGCACATTACAACACTCACATCGACAGACAGCGCCACTCAAGGGCCCATCACTTACATACGCCCACATGCCTGATATAACAATCACACCAGCTGATGGGAGTGTGTGGACTGGTGTTTGGCTGGCAGTGTGTTGCAGTAGCCAACAGCAAGTCAATATGTACACTCTCAGCCAAGCCCCACTCCACACACAATGGCATCATTTTTTTTTTTTTAAACAGAGGAACCCCTAACTAAGTAGAAAGAATTACAAAACTACAAACACAAAAGCTCTAACTAAGAACATGACAGAAATGCTAACCATGAAACTAAACACATGAAAATACAAAACAGACATGAGTTTACACTCATGGTTGTTCCCAGAAATTCTTCTGGGTGTGGTAATTCTTAAAACAAGCACCGACACACAGCCCAGGCTTTGAAGGACAATCTGGGCAGTACATTCGAGTCTCCCTCCGGATACCTCTTCGAAAACACACTCTACATTTCTTAGCTGGAAAGTCTTTTTTGGGTGTGGGAGGAATGTGCTCAGCAAAGTGGCGATCTTTCAATCTAGCCACATCCTCCACCACTGCTTCTCTAGGAACTCTGGCCTGTTCCACCACAATAAGGCTCTCTATCACTGACTCCTGAAATTTCACAAATGTCATCTTTGACTCTGGAGACCTATCCCTAAACACAATAAAAGCATTGAAGGTTGCTAAGTGGAAGAGGTGAAGTGCTAACTTCTTATACCAAACGTAAGACTTACGAATAGCAGTATAAGGTTCCAACCTCTGGTCAACTCTATCTACACCTCCCATGTGCTTATTATAATCTAAATTGCACACAGGTTTGCGCACTTCAGCAACCTGGCCCCAAACAGTCACAGGGGAAGTACTCTCATCATGGATGGTACTTAGCATGTAGACATCCCTCTTGTCTGAAAATTTCAAAGCTAGCAGCTCCTCGTTCCGCAAGGCACAGCACTGTCCTCTCAAGTTTTTTAAAAGACAAGCTCCCTTGGATAGCCTTTCCGGTTAGAACGGATTGTGCCACAAGCAACTGTGTCCTCTCTAAACAATTCCTTGAACAATTGCACACCAGTGTAGAAGTTATCTACATACAAATGGTGACCTTTGTTGAACAGTCGTCTACCAAGATCCCACACAATTTTCTCAGTAACTCCAAAAGTGGGAGGACAACCAGGGGGGTCAATATTGGAATCCCTACCAGTGTACACACGGAAACTATACACATATCCTGTCCTACTTTCAGACAGCATATACAATTTAATTCCATATCGTGCCCTTTTGCTAGGAATGTACTGCCTAAAAACCAAACGACCCTTGAAGAGGACCAAAGACTTGTCCACACTTAACTCTTTGCCTGGAACATAGACCTCCGAAAATCGATCTACAAAATGATCAAGGACAGGCCTAATCTTAAAAAGACGGTCAGAATCTGGGTGATCTCGTGGCAAGGCTAATGCATTGTCAACAAAATGCAGCATCCTAAGAAGAAGCAAATACCGATTACGACTCATCGTCGCTGGAAATATAGCTGTTGCCATCAAGGGACTAGTAGACCAATAAGAAGCCAGTGACGGCTTCCTTATCAACCCCATCAAAAAAGTCAAACCCAAAAACTTTTTTAACTCCTCCAAATTTGTGGGAATCCACTGGGCAGCTCTAGAGTGTGGCCTAAGTCTAGCAGCGTTGTCCCTCAAATGCTGCTCCGCATACAAATTAGTCTGCTCAACAATCTCTTCCAAAAACATATCATTCATGAATAACTCAAAGAAATTGATAGGCATAAAGTTCTCTGTATTGGCGTTACACCCCGGGAGACCAGTAAAGGCAGGCAATTCTGGCTGCTCCATGTTTGGGGCAACCCAGACATCAGGTCTTATAACGGGAAACCTTTCAGCCCCAGGTTGCTGCACTATTGGCACATCAATGTCCTCCTCTAAAACAGGCCCTTCATCTGCACTGAGTGTGGCTTCATCATCAGAAGATTCCCCTCCAACAGAAACATCACTGCCAGAATCTCTGACTTCCTCCTCTGCCTCAGATGCAGAGTCCGTCTCATAGTCATGATCAGACTGTGACTCAAAAAGCATACCAACCACCTGCTGAGTGGTCATCCTGCGGCTAGCCATGATCTCTCCTGCTAAAATTAACTGGACAAATTCACCACCAACAACCAGCACTGTGTAAGACAAGTAACAAAGTGTAGCTTTGTTAGTAAGAGTTATAAACTCAAAAACTATACCGCTCACTTGCCTGAAAAAGCTTGATTCACCAGCAACTACACAGCAATCACCAATGATATCCCACTAAAAATAAAGAAAGAAAGGCAAATTAGAAATAAGACAAAACAAATATAATTGTGCACAAACCTAAGGACAATTTCACACACAATCCTGAATTTAGTACACCCCCTACAAACATGTCATTCATGCATGGCAACAATACTCCTTTGGACTAAATTGTTTTTACTTACCTAAAACATGCAACTGTGCAAACTGCACGTCAACCACCGCCAAAACCGCAAGGAGCCACAGCAAATAAAGCAAAAGCTTTGAACTAGAACAAAAAGGAGGAAAACATTTTTTATCACAAATGCAAAGACTTCTTCAGTTGACAAACACCCCACCATCAAACATTTAGAAATTGGAGCCTAAGTGGATTCTGCCATAGGGGCAGATGGGCCTACTACAAAAATAGGCCTGTCTGCCCCAAGGAAGCCAGAAAATACCTTTAGTAGTGTGTCCCCACGGAGAGCTACCCTTGCCAAAGGGGACAGCCCTCAAACAAAAAAAAAACAAAAAAAAACACACACAACACTATCCCTGGTGCCTAAGTGGCTTCTGCCCCCCTTGGGGGCAGGTGGGCCTAAGAAAATAGGCCCATCTGCCCCCAGGGGGTGTAGAAATGGCCAACAGGTCAATGCCCCCATTGGGGGGGGCGCCCCGTGACCAAGGGGACGCCCCCCACAAAAATAAACAAATACAAAAAAATCCCTGGCGTTCTAGTGGTTTCTGCCCCCCTTGGGGGCAGACCAGCCTAAAAATAATAGGCTGATCTGTCTCCAATGGGTGCAGAAATGGCCTGGGTACATGTGCCCCCAAAGTGGGGGGGCGACCCTTGCCCAAGGCCCCCCCCATCCACTAACACACACACACACACACACACTATCCCTGGTGTCTACGTGGCTTCTGCCCCCCTTGGGGGCAGGTGGGTCTAAAAAAATAGGCCCATCTGCCCCCAGGGGGTGTAGAAATGGCCAACAGGTCAATGCCCCCCTTGGGGGGGTGCCCCGTGACCAAGGGGACGCCCCCCCCCACAAAAATAAACAAATAAAAAAAAATCCCTGGCGTTCTAGTGGTTTCTGCCCCCCTTGGAGGCAGATCAGCCTAAAAATAATAGGCTGATCTGTCTCCAAGGGGTGCAGAAATGGCCTGGGTACATGTGCCCCCAAAGTGGGGGGGCGACCCTTGCCCAAGGCCCCCCCCATCCACTAACACACTACACACACACACACTATCCCTGGTGTCTACGTGGCTTCTGCCCCCCTTGGGGGCAGGTGGGTCCAAAAAAATAGGCCCATCTGCCCCCAGGGGGTGTAGAAATGGCCAACAGGTCAATGCCCCCCTTGGGGGGGCGCCCCGTGACCAAGGGGACGCCCCCCCCACAAAAATAAACAAATAAAAAAAAATCCCTGGCGTTCTAATGGTTTCTGCCCCCCTTGGGGGCAGACCAGCCTAAAAATAATAGGCTGATCTGTCTCCAAGGGGTGCAGAAATGGCCTGGGTACATGTGCTCCCAAAGTGGGGGGGCAACCCTTGCCTAAGGCCCCCCCCCCATCCACTAACACACACACACACACACTATCCCTGTTGTCTACGTGGCTTCTGCCCCCCTTGGGGGCAGGTGGGTCTAAAAAAAAAATAGGCCCATCTGCCCCCAGGGGGTGTAGAAATGGCCAACAGGTCAATGCCCCCCTTGGGGGGGCGCCCCGTGACCAAGGGGACGCCCCCCCACAGAAATAAACAAATAAAAAAAAATCCCTGGCGTTCTAGTGGTTTCTGCCCCCCTTGGGGGCAGACCAGCCTAAAAATAATAGGCTGATCTGTCTCCAAGGGGTGCAGAAATGGCCTGGGTACATGTGCCCCCAAAGTGGGGGGGCGACCCTTGCCCAAGGCCCCCCCCATCCACTAACACACACATACACACACAATATCCCTGGTGTCTCCGTGGCTTCTGCCCCCCTTGGGGGCAGGTGGGTCTGAAGAAATAGGCCCATCTGCCCCCAGGGGGTGTAGAAATGGCCAACAGGTCAATGCCCCCCTTGGGGGGGCGCCCCGTGACCAAGGGGACGCCCCCCCACAAAAATAAACAAATAAAAAAAAATCCCTGGCGTTCTAGTGGTTTCTGCCCCCCTTGGGGGCAGACCAGCCTAAAAATAATAGGCTGATCTGTCTCCAAGGGGTGCAGAAATGGCCTGGGTACATGTGCCCCCAAAGTGGGGGGCGACCCTTGCCCAAGGCCCCCCCCATCCACTAACACACACCCACTATCCCTGGTGTCTAAGTGGCTTCTGCCCCCCTTGGGGGCAGGTGGGCCTAACAAAATAGGCCCATCTGCCCCCAGGGGGTGTAGAAATGGCCAACAGGTCAATGCCCCCCTTGGGGGGGCGCCCCGTGACCAAGGCGACACCCCCCCAAAAAATAAACAAATTTAAAAAAATCCCTGCCGTTCTAGTGGTTTCTGCCCCCCTTGGGGACAGACCAGCCTAAAAATATTAGGCTGATCTGTCTCCAAGGGGTGCAGAAATGGCCTGGGTACATGTGCCCCCAAAGTGGGGGGCGACCCTTGCCCAAGGCCCCCCCCCATCCACTAACACACACACACACCCACTATCCCTGGTGTCTAAGTGGCTTCTGCCCCCCTTGGGGGCAGGTGGGTCTAAACAAATAGGCCCATCTGCCCCCAGGGGGTGTAGAAATGGCCAACAGGTCAATGCCCCCCTTGGGGGGCGCCCCGTGACCAAGGGGACGCCCCCCCACAAAAATAAACAAATAAAAAAAAATCCCTGGCGTTCTAGTGGTTTCTGCCCCCTTTGGGGGCAGACCAGCCTAAAAATAATAGGCTGATCTGTCTCCAAGGGGTGCAGAAATGGCCTGGGTACATGTGCCCCCAAAGTGGGGGGCGACCCTTGCCCAAGGCCCCCCCATCCACTAACACACACACACACTATCCCTTGTGTCTAAGTGGCTTCTGCCCCCCTTGGGGGCAGGTGGGCCTACAAAAATAGGCCCAAAAATGGCCAACAGGTCAATGCACCCCTTGGGGGGGCGCCCCGTGCCCAAGGGGACGCCCTCCCACAAAAATAAACACATAAAAAATAATCCCTGGCGTTCTAGTGGTTTCTGCCCCCCTTGGGGGCAGACCAGCCTAAAAATAATAGGCTGATCCATCTCCAAGGGGTGCAGAAATGGCCTGGGTACATGTGCCCCCAAAGTGGGGGGCGACCCTTGCCCAAGGCCCCCCCCATCCACTAACACACACACACACACACTATCCCTGGTGTCTAAGTGTCTTCTGCACCCCTTGGGGGCAGGTGGGCCTACAAAAATAGGCCCATCTGCCCCCAGGGGGGGCAGAAATGGCCAACAGGTCAATGCCCCCCTTGGGGGGGCACCCCGTGCCCAAGGGGATGCCCCCCCACAAAAATAAACACATTAAAAAAAATCCCTGGCGTTCTAGTGGTTTCTGCCCCCCTTGGGGCAGATCAGCCTAAAAATAATAGGCTGATCTGCCCTCAAGGGGGACAGAAATGGCCCTAAAAGACATGCCCCCAAAAGGGGAGCGACCCTTGCCCAAGGGGGCACCCCCCCATCCACTACACACACAATCCCTGGTGCCTAAGTGGCTTCTGCCCCCCTTGGGGGCAGATGGACCTAAAAAAAATAGGCCGATTTGCCCCCAAGGGGGGCAGAAAAGTCCAACAGTTCTCTGCCCCCTTGGGGGGGGCGCCCCTTGCCCAAGGGGGCACCCCCCTCACATAAATACACAAACAAATAAAAAACCCTGGTGATCTAGTGTTTTCTGCCCCCCTTGGGGGCAGATCGGGCTAAAAAAGTAGCCAATCTGCCCTCAAGGGGGGCAGCAATGGCCCTAAAAGACATGCCCCCCAAAGGGGTGCAACCCTTGCCCAAGGGGGCGCCCCCCCATCCACTACACACACAATCCCTGGTGCCTAAGTGCCTTCTGCCCCCCTTGGGGGCAGATGGACCTAAAAAAAATAGGCCGATCTGCCCCCAAGGGGGGCAGAAAAGGCCAACAGTTCTCTGCCCCCTTGGGGGGGGCGCCCCTTGCCCAAGGGGGCACCCCCCCACACATAAATGCACATAAAAATATAAAACCATGGTGATCTAGTGTTTTCTGCCCCCCTTGGGGGCAGATCCGCCTAAAAAGTAGGCCAATCTGCCCCCAAGGGGGGCAGAAATGGCCGTAACTAATTGCCCCCAAAAGGGGAGCGACCCTTGCCCAAGGGGCCGCTCCCCGCAAGCCAGAAACATGACAGTAAACCAAAAAAAAAAAAAATCCCTGGTGTCTAGTGGGCATTCCTGCTGCCCGATCGCAATGCGATCGGGCAGCAGGAATGCTCAAAGAGACACCGGGGGAAAGGAAAAGCCTTTCCTTTCCCCCGGTGCCTCTTTAGCCCAAACCCCCCACCCACCGGGAAGAGGAACTCACCTCTTCTCCGCTCGCCGCACAGGAAGAAAATGGCTTCCTGTGCGGCGAGAACCCCATAATGAAGTCAGCGCGCGATCGCGCGCTGACGTCATTATGGGGGGATGGGGGGGTTGGGGGTCGGGGGTGGAAGGGGAAGGGCTTCCCCTTCCATCCCTGACTTTGGGGGGTGGGGGGAAGCACACAGAGGGAGCGAGAGCGCTCCCTCTGGGCTGTGTGCCGAGGACGTAGTGGTTACGTCCTCGGCACAGCAGTACTGTGCCGCAGGACGTAACCACTACGTCCGCGGCACAGAAGGGGTTAAAATATTAAAAGAAACCCAAATTTGTATATCTGGAGGCAGGAAGGCTTTGTACAGGATTCACAACACTTCCTGATCTCGTGCTTAGATCTGATTGGCTGATAACACTTCTACAACAGAAGTGTTGTCAGCCATCTTGGAACTCGGCTGAAGACAAGTCCCAGAAAAAAATAATAAAAATACAAAAGGGGTCAGGGTACAAAAACCCTGACCCCTTACCTCAGGTGGCGGGTTCCCCAGGACTCAAAAGCATTTTTTTTAATTTTACAATCGATCCGCGCAGATCCATGGATCCACTGTAAAATCACAAAAAAAACAGACGCGGCCTGTTTTGTTTCATTATCATAAAGACCCCGGGTGGGCCATAACACGTGCCTTAAGGTAACAATTTCTCACGTCCTCGCCATGCACTGCTAAGTACCACACAAATTTGATGAAAAAACTGTGCATGGCGAGAGTGTAGGAAAGTACCATCTTCCTTGGCATGTTACCCCCATTTTTCACATGTATGTCAGTATGTTTTTACCTGTCTCACTGGGATGCTGCTGGTCAGGACACAAGTGCTCATAGTTTGTGGCCTAATGTGTATGCCTGTGTAGTGCCTAACTGTGTCACTGAGGCTCTGCTAACCAGAACCTCAGTGCTTATGCTCTCTCTGCTTTTAAAGTTGCCAGTGAGTTCATTTACCAATTTCAATTGGCATAATGGACCCTCCCTTATAAGTCCCTAGTATATGGCACCTAGGTACCCAGGGCATTGAGGTTCAGGAGATCCATATGGGCTGCAGCATTTCTTTTGCCACCCATAGGGAGCTCAGACAACCCCTTACACAGGACTGCCACTGCAACCTGCGTGAAATAGTGCACACAGTATTTCACAGCCATTTTCACTGCACGTAAGTAACTTATGTCACCTATATGTCAAACCTTCACTTGCTGAAGGTTAGGTGCAAATTTACTAAGTGTGAAGGCACCCTTGCACTAGCAAAGGTTCCCCCACATAGTTCAGGGCCATTTCCCTCGATTTGGTGAGTGTGGGGACACCATTACACGTGTGCGCTCCATATAGGTCAATACCTATATGTAGCTTCACAATGGTAACTCCGAATATGGCCATGTAACATGTCTAGGGTGATGGAATTGTCCCCCCATTAAAATCTGGTATTAAGGAGCCAATTCCATGCATCCTGGGGGGTCCACCATGGACCCCCAGTACTGCCAAACCAGCTCTCTGAGGCTTGCACTGCAGCTACAGCTGTTGCCACCTCACAGACAGAGTTCTGCCCTCCTGGGGGTCTGGGCAGCCCAGGAAGGCAGAACAAAGCATTTCCTCTGAGAGATGGTTTTACACCCTCTCCCTTTGGAAATAGGTGTTACAGGCTGGGGAGGGGCAGCCCCCCCCCAGCCTCTGGAAATGCTTTGAAGGGCACAGATGGTACCCTCCTTGCATAAACCTGTCTACACCGGTTCAGGGACCCTTTCTCCCCTGCTCTGGCAGGAAACTGGACAAAGGAAAGGGGAGTGACCACTCCCCTGTCCATCACAACCCCAGGGTTGGTGCCCAGAGCTCCTCCAGTGTGTCCCAGACTTCAGCCATCTTGCTTTGCAAGGTGTGGGGGCACTCTGGAGGGCTCTGGGTGGCCAGTGCCAGCAGGTGACATCAGAGACACCTCCTGATAGGTCCATCCCTGATAAGGTAATAAATCCCCCTCCCAGGGCTATTTAAGGTCTCTCCTGTGGGTTCTCTTCAGATTCTGCTTGCAAGTTTCCTTCAGAAATCCTCTGCAACAACCTCAGACTCTTCTGACCTCGGATCAACCGCAGCCTGCTCCAAGAAACGCTGTAACTGCAACAAAGTGTCTACAAGAGACACCTTTTTTCAAAAACCTCAGCTCCAAGTCAGCAACTGCAATGGTTTCCACAGTGTGCACGCTCTGGGGACTCCCTGTCTTCATCCTGCACCAGAAGAACCGAAGAAATCTCCTGTGAAGTGACAGAGTCACTCCCCTGCTCCAAGCAGGCACTTTCCAAAACGACGACCAGTACCCTGGAACTCCTCTCACAGCAACGAGCATGCTCCTAAGGACACAGAGGGTAGACATCATCGACATAGACTGTCCTGGGGTCCTGCTGACGCAATTTGGAGGAGGTAAGACTTTACCTTCCCTGATAAAGACGGTACCCATGTGTATTGCACCTCCTGAGGCCTCTGTGCACTCTTTGCAAAATTCCTTCATGCACACCCTGGCCCAGGTCCCCAGCACTCCACCTTGTGACACTCAGCTCGCTGAGTTGTTCTCTGGCGACGTGGGACCTTCTTTTGTTGTGCTGCATCAACTGTTTTTTGTACCTCCTTTGAACCCGGATCCTGCGGCTTCTGGGAGTGCTGGCCGGCATCCGGAGGACTCTCTAAAGTGCTGAGAGCCTCCTCTTCCTGCTCACACAGAGCTGAGGCCCTCATGTCTCTCCTGTGTCCATCCAGCGCCATTTTTATGAAAAATTCACTTTTGCTGTAGCCTAGGCGTGGTGATGCCTTCCAACATGAAATCTCATCTGCAACAATCTTCTCACTGTGGTGCATCATTTGCATTATGCAGGAACCCGCTGGCGTCTTCCTAGGGTACATTTCTGCAGTCTTAGACTAAATGGGGACTCTTTTTGCACCGTCTTCTGGGATGGCAGGGGTTCCTGTCCTTCCTAGAACTTCTTTTGACTTCTGGACTTGGTCCCCTTCCTTTGCAGGTCTTCAGGTCCAATAATCCCACAGTTGTTCTTTGCAGACTTGGTTGGCTGCTGCAAAATCTCAAAAACGAGGTGTAGTTTGTCCTAAGGAAACTTGCAGTACTTTACTCCTTCTTTTCTGGGCTCTGGGGTGGGGTTATTTACTTACCTTTACTGTATTCTTACTCTCCCAGTGATTCTTCACATAGTACACTTGTCTAGGTGAAAATTCTTGATTCACATTCCACTTTTTTAGTATATGGTTTGTGTTGCCCCTAGACCTATTTTCTCCCATTGCATTCTATATGATTTCCTACTGTTTGTATTATTCTGTGACTATTTACTTGACTAATTTTGGTGTCTAGTGTATATATTGTGTATAATACTTACCTCCAGAAGGAGAAATGTCTCTAAGATATTTTTGGTACTGAGTCACCCAAATAAATAGCTTTATTTTTGGTAACACTGAGTATTGTCTTTACTTGTGTATAAGTACTGTGTAACTATAAGTGGTATTGCATGAGCTTTGCATGTCTCCTAGTTCAGCCTAAGCTGCTCTGCTGTAGCTACTTCTATCACCCTAAGCTGCTAGAACACTACTACTTCACTAATAAGGGATAACCGGACCTGGTATAAGGTGTAAGTACCCAAGGTACCCACTACTAACCAGGCCAGCCTCATACAGAGAGCACGAGTTATAGTTAACCTAGGGAGCGAGTTATAGTTACTTGAGGTAACTTTAACTATAACTGGTGAATTTCTATGGTTTTGTATGTTTAAAATGTGATCCTAACTATAACATCCCTGGAACCTTTAGATTTGAAAGTGAATATATATATATATATATATATATATGTATATATATATATATATATATTTGTACACTACCAATTGGCAGTCGCCATAGAAAAAGTGTTTTTTGACTTGCCTATATCTTTGGCACCGTTTGACAAATCTTCACTAAATTTTCCACAAAAAGTGCCCTGATGATTCTTTCTGCAATCAGAGAGTGTCAGGGTGATCCTTCAAGCGGGGTCTGAGAAAAGAGGGGCAGAAAATGTGTGCTTCTCATGTTAATTCCAATGGAGCTTTCTTCGAGACTACAGCCTGAACCAGTGGATGGAATTAACCAAATTTGGCAGAAAGTTAGCTGTCGGTATGTAGATTGTGCTTTTTGTTGTTTGTTGTTAATCCATTTAGTAGTTTTTAAGATATTAAATGAAATTCAAATTTGTATATTTCTGACCTCGAACACTTTGAAAAAAGTGACAAGCTTGTGCAGGGAAATGCACAGCTGTGGTTGGCTGACAACACTTAAAGCAGGACATGTTTGCAGCCATCTTGGAACTTGGCTTCAGCTGAGTCCCAACAAAAAATGCTAAAAAAAGGAAATGGAGCCAGGGTAGGGACATCCTGACCCCTTAGCTCTGGTGTTGGGGTCCCAAAGGGACCAAACCAGTACAAATCAGATTTTTTGCTTCAAATGTGTGGTGAATCTGCAAATTTGCAGCAGCTTTTTAAAAGAAAATGTGTTTCTCTTTTTTAAGGACCCCAGGTGGGCCAAGCCCTGGGGTCATGTACAAGAATAAGGAGGGGGCTCCCCTCCTGGACTTATTGTTGCCCCAGGGAACACCACCTTTCTGGGGCTTTAATGAGAAATAATGTAGAGGCCATGCAGCCCCCCACAACCACCATCTCCCCAAAAATCAAATCAAATGTAATGTGGGGTGACCATGTAACTCCCCGCAGCCTACCATTGCACAAAGACCATGCGCAGCACGGGGTTGGGTGGTTGTAGGTGGGGCCCTCAGCCAACACAGCTGAACACAGCCAAAGTTTGTGCACAGTGGTGGTTTGATTAACATACAGTAATGAAAATTACTTCACATTAAAAAAACACAGAAATTCACTTAAAAAACAAAGGTTACAGGGATGTTATAGTTAGGGAATAGAATTTTTTTTAAACATAGAAATTCACTTTAAAAAAACTAAATTTACAGGCACATTATAGTTAAGCTTACATTTTAAATGGACAAAACCATAGAAAATCACCTGTTATAGTTATAGTTATCTCAATCAATGCCATAATAGGTAATCAATTTATAATTACTGGTGGGTGTTACAATGTCAGCCTAGTGGATAGCTGGGGTCATTGTTTTTGGTAGCCTAATATGGTCTAAGATTCTTCTTTACAACAGCAGTTTTGTACTGCCAACATAACTGACGCCACAAAGGTACTCAAGTACATAACCCACCACAAGATCTGATGTGCAGGTGGTAAACTTATAGATTTTCTTCATTCTACCTGATGGAAGTGTGTAGTAATCTCTGTTTGTACTGGTCTTACTGGCCTTGCATGTGCCACACCTTTTGAATCCTATTACGGCCAACCAAGTAAATTTATCAGGAGAGATGTAACTTGGTACTATTTTCTCCCTGATTGACCTAGGCTTTCTATAGATTATTGAAGGAAAATCTCCCATGTCCTCTCCTGTTAGAGGATCTGCTTTGAGGAAGGCCCAATGTTGTTTTAAAAGGTCCCTAATCGCCCTTGATTTGTTATCAAAAGTTGTAATTAACCTTGAGGTCGCTTCTTTGAAAACTCACTTGTTAACTCCTGTGTCCTTAGTCGTAAAAATAATTTCCTTTTGTGTCATGCCCTGTACTTTAGATACAGCCTAGTGGGGTAGCCCTGTTACTTAAATGTTCTGTATTGAAATCTGAGTCATCACTACAATTTCTATGGGCTCTCCATAGCTCCCTTTAGGGGATATTCCATTATAATATGCTTGGGTGGTAACTGCGTGCATGTAGCACACTATTACCAGCTGTGGCTTTTCGATGTAAAGTAGTTTTGAGTTTTTTATTTCTGACATGAAGAGCAATATCTAAATACTCTATATATTCATGACTGATGTTCTATGAGAAACCACAGGCTCTTCTGTCTCTATTTTTTGATAAATTCTTCCACTAAAGACATGTTCCAATCCCAGATGAGGAACAAGCCATCAATGTACCTTATCCACAAGGGTGTATGTTGGATATATTTTTCATTGTCTTCCACCCAGACCACCTGCTCCTCCCACCAGCCAAAGAATGAATTCACAAAGCTGGGGGTGAAGCAAATACCCATTGCCATTCCTGTCCTTTGTCTGTATAACGTGTTTTCAAACAGAATATGTTGTTAGCTAAATAGTAGGTCATTATTTCCTTTAACATGTTAGTGTGTTTGTATAAGGTCAGTGGTCTACTTCTGAAAAAGTACATGTAAGAATCAACCAATTGATCTTGTATAATGCTCATTTATAGAGAGCACACATTTATGGTAACATACTGTAGGTATCTTCCCAAGTTTTAATGTGTATTCTTTTAAGGAAGTCAGTGCTATCCTGACAGTAGGATCTCAAGTCCATTACATGGACTCCGACCTCCTGGTCAGGGTCTTTTTGCCTTCCTCTGTGCAGCTCCACCTGTTTGCTGCCTCTGCTGTGAGCGAAGTTAGAGCCTGTCTGACTCTCAGTTCGAGGCCCATCTCCACCCGCAGGCTCCCACCTGTGCCTCATCCCTGGTGGCGTATGGCCATTTGCACACAAGTATCCTGCTGTCTCTCTTTACTTCTCCTTAAATTTTTGTAATTTTTATTTCATTTTTCTTTTATTTATTTCTTGTCTCTTTCTCTCTCCTTTCACTCTCCCTGAATTTTCTCAGGGCGCTTCTGTCCCTGTAGCCCTGCCCCCTACCTCCCTGCAATCCACTTTCCCGCCTTTCCGCCTCCCAGCTGACCGGACCTCCTGCCTCATTCCTATTATTAATTGCACCTGCTGCGCAATGAGAGGGCGACTTCTTTGACCAACAGGTCAGAATCTGTTTTTTGCTGCTGCCTCTGCATGAGCGAACTGAGAGCCTGCCTGATTCTCAGTTTGAAGCCCCCCTCCACCAGCACGCTCCCACCTACAACTCATCCCTGGTGGCCTTGTGGCCATCTGCATGTAAATAATTTGCTGTCTCTGTTTACCTCTGCTTTTGACTTCTGCTTATGTTTATCTAATTTTTATTTAATTGTTCTTTTAATTCTTTCTTGTCTCTTTCTCTCTCCTTTACCTACCCCTCGTAACTCCTGGTCAGCATCTGTTCACCATCCCCTATGCAGCTCCACCTGTTAGCTGCTTCTGCCTCTGCTGCAAGCGAACTGAGAGCCTGCCTGACTCTCAATCCAAGACTCACCTCCACCTGCAGACTCCTGCCTGCGCCTCATCCATGGTGGCCTAGTGGCCATCCAAATTTAAGTATCTTGCTGTCTCTCTTTAATTCTGTTTTTTACTTCTACTTATTTTTCTGTAATTTTCATTTCATTTCTTTTTTTCTTTTCTATTTCTTTCTCCTTTCACTCTCCCCATATTTTCCTGTGATGCTGTTGCCCCTGCAGTCCCGCCCCCATCCTCCCTGTGAAGCGCTTTCCTGCCCTCCTGCATCCCAGCTGACCGGACCCCTCACCTCCTGCCCCCTTTTAATGCCAGCTGATGCATGGCCACGCGGCTGGTGCACTGAAGGAGTACCAAATGCAAGCACTTCTGCCCCCGTCAACACCTGGACCGCGCCCAGTGCCATGACCCATTACTGTCTGACCTTCAATCGCTATAATGTGAAGACCCTCCAAATGCTGAACACAGGACAATCCACTGCTATCTCACATCACCCAGAGAAACCCATGGATGTTCTCCTGCCTCCACTGCCACTGCACCTTCACCCTTCGCCAAAAACACTGGACCTTCTCACAGGAGAACCATCTCAGCTACATCCTCCTCAACATTCGCTCCATCCACAAACATGTCATAGAACTCTGGTACCTACTGGACTTCACCCACCCGGACATTGCTTTCCTCACTGAAACCTGGACAAACCCAGCACCAGACATCGCCATCCCCAGTGACTACAAACTGGTCTGCAAAGACCGGCCTTCTCACCCAGGCGACGGCCTGGCCATCATACACAAATCTTCCCTCCACTTGACAACCAACGCAGAGGAACACTCCCCCCTTATGGAGCACCTCCATTTCCAGATACACGCCACACAAAAGTCAACCTTCCGTCGCACCCTCATCTACAGGTCCCTATCCAGCGTTCAGCGACTCCATCATCAACATAATTTCTCCTCAAGCTCTCGCCTCCTCACTACTTCCTCCTCGGCGACCTCAACTATCACATTGACAGCAGCGACAACACCAACACTGCTTCCCTGCTCGACAACCTCGCCACAAAAGGGCTGAAGCAACTGGTCACCTCACCAACACACATTACAGGACACACGCTCAATTAATTTCTTTCCAACGGCAACAACATCACCTCGACAACACCTCCACACTTCACTGGACTGACCACTACTGCATTCAGTTCACCATCACCTCATCAACCATCCACCTCTCCGCACTCCGGGCACCAAGCAAAAAATGGAACCGGGTCACAGAGAAACAACTCTCCAACACCCTCAGCAAGTCTCTCCTGCCTCTCACCGCAGACGTTAACATCTCAGCACAGAACTTCCAACAATGGATTTTAGAATGAGCCAACACCCTAGCATCACTCCATAAGACCTCGGCCAAACACCATGGCAAGAAGGCCAGCTGGTTCTCCCCCCACTCCAGGAATCCAGGCACACCTGCAGACAGCTAGAGAAAAGATGTAGCAACAGCAAGTCCCCAGAAGACTTCAAGACTTTCAAAGAGGTCACCAAATCCCACCACCATCTCATCAGAATCATCAGGAAAGCTGCCTAGCAGGACTACATCAGTGCCACTGCTCACAAAACCAAAGAGCTTTTCACCATGGTCAAAGAGTTTGCCAACCCCCAATCATAGCATCCTAAGCTGATAACACCTAACTGATCCTCTCCTTGTCCCAGAACACTGCTCAAGAAAAGAGAAATTTCCACAGTGCGATGAGAGCAGTCGCAGCCTGGATGGATGCCAGCTGCCTCTAACTCAACTGGGACAAGACAGAGATCCTCTTAATCGACTCCACCCCTTCTGCCTGGAATGACTCCTAGTGGTCCACTGTTCTGGGAAACACCCCCATCCCCATAGACCACGAGCGCAACCTGGGCTTTATCCTGGACTCCTCTCTATCCATGACCCGCCAAGTCAATGCCATCTCTTCATAGATCTTGGCCCTCATTATGAACACAGCGGTTTACACTGCCGTGTTCATGCTGGCGGTCTTCCCAGTGGCCGCCAGCTCCCCCGGAACCCCACCGGCTGTATAATGGACATTCCTCTGGTCCAGAAACAATGTTTCCGCCCGTCGGCCCAGAGGAATGCCTGGCCGGGACATTGGTGGCAGCTCCACATGGAGCCATCAATGCCTCTGTGCGGCGGGTGCAGCTGCACCCGTCGCGCAGCTCACTGCCCGTAAATCGGGCAGTGACCTGCGCGATGGGGCACTGCACAGGGGCCCCGGTGCACCCCTTCCGACAGCCTTTCCATGGCAGGGAAACCCACCAGGGAAAGGCTGGAGGCAAAGGGATCATTAGCCGAAGGGCAGTAGGGCTGCCCTGTCGGATAATGATCCCGTCCACCGCCAGGCTGCCTGTGGATGAAGGCCGCCTATGGCGGCCCTCCCTGTCATCAATAATGTGGTGGTGTGCCACCATGCCGGATGGTGGGATTTCATAATGAAGGCCCTAGATGGGCTCCCAGTCAAAAAGTGTAGGAAAGTACACTCTATCTTGGCATGGTTACCCCTTCCCTTTTTCTGCCTGATGTCAGTGTGTTGGACTGTGTTCACTGGGATTCTACTAACCAGGACCCCAATGATTATGCTCTCTCTCCCAAAACTCTGTATTCATCCCACAATTGGCATACTGGTGCCCCCATATAAGTCCCTAGTATATGGTACCTAGGTACCCAGGGCATTGGGGATCCAGGTTATCTCTATGGGCTGCAGACATTTTTCTGCCACCCATAGGGAGCCCATGCAAAGGGTTATGCAGGCCTGCCATTGCAGTCTGCGTGAACCAGGTGTATGCACCCGTTTTCAGCCCAGAAGGCTGATCCTCTCAGCCTAGAGGGCAGGGTCCATGTACCTGTGTAAGAGGGCACACCTGCACTAGCAGAGGTGCCCCCACAAACTCCAGACCCACTTTTATAGACTTTGTGAGTGCGGGGACTCCATTTTACGTGTACATTGGACATAGGTCACTACCTATGTCCAGCTTCAAAATGGTAACTCTGAACCTAGGCATGTTTGGTATCAAACATGTTGGAATCATACCCCAATATGTTTTAAAGTATTGGTTGTATGATTCCATGCACTCTGGGGGCTCCTTAGAGGACCCCTAGCATTGCTTCCACAGCCTTCGGAAGTTTTCCAGGCAGCCCCAGCTGCCGCCACCTCACAGACAGGTTTCTGCCCTCCTGTTGCTTGAGCAGCTCAAGGTAAGGAAGGCAGAACAAAGGATTTCCTGTGGGAGAGGGGTGTTGCACCCTCTCCCTTTGGAAATAGGTGTTACATGGCTTGGGAGAGGGAGCCTCCCCAGACCACTAGTTTGCTTTTAAGGGCACATTTGGTGCCCTTCTTGCATAAACCAGTCTACACCAGTTCTAGGATTTCCAGCCCCTCCTCTGGCGTGAAACTGGACAATGGAAAGGGAAGTGACCACTCCCCTGTCTATCAGCACCCCAGGGGTGGTGCCCAGACCTCCTCCATCTTGAATCCAAGGTTGGCAGGGAACTCTGGGAGCATCTGAATGGCCAGGCCAGGCAAGTGACGTCAGAGCCCCTCCTGATTGGTGGTCACCCAGCTAGGTGACCAATCCCCTTTTCAGGGCTATTTAGAGTCTCTCTTTTGGGTGGTACCTCAGATTCAGCTTGCAAAATTCCAGCAAGATTCCTCTGCATCCCTTACTTTGACTTCTGACCAAAGAAACCGCATCTTAGTGCTCCAGGACCTGACACTCTGCAACAAAGAAGAAGACTCGGCCTGCAACTTTGTTTCTCTGGCTCCTTCCAGATTTTGCAACATTTCCCCATCTGTGCATCCTCTGAGGACACCCTGTATTCAGTTTTCACAGGAAAGAGGAACAAATCTCCTTTAGAGTGAAGGAGTCACTCCCCTGCATCTGCAGGCACCAACAGCAATGACAACAGGCTGTGTGAATCCCTTCTACTGCTGAGCTGCATGGATCCTGCAACAGAAGTCATGGTCAGAAGTGGTCCAGACAATCCTCTCTGCCAGCTGTCCAACTTTGGTGGAGGTAAGCCCTTTCCTCCCACCGCAGGGCAGCACCCCCGTGCACGCATCCTTTGCAGCTGCCAAAGCTTGTTGGCACTTTTCACAAGGTGTCTTCAGTCTTCATGTAGCTCCAGCCCCCAGCACTCCTTTCTGTGATGCACAGCTCTCTGAATGGTTCTCCTGTGGTGTGGGACTCCTTTTTGCAGTGCTGCATAGGCTCCTTTTGCACCTTCTGTGTCCCTGTCCCGTGGGACTCCTGTGTGTGCTGTCTGTGCTTCTGTGTGGTCTCTGTAATGCTGAGGGTCCCCTCTGACTCTCCCTCATGGGTTGAGTCCTCCCAGGCCTTGCTGATCCCCGACAGCACCACTTTCCACCAATCGTGAGTTTTGCCTGAGCCAAGGCTAGTTGGTGGAATCCAGACACGCAAATCCACCTGCAATCTTCCTTCTGGCATGTGACATCACCTGCATCCTCCAGGAACTCGACTCCGACTCTAGGGCTGCGGTGATGACTTTCCTTCTGCACCGTCAATCAATTCCTGCAATCCTCAGCTTGGTATGTAGGGACTTGTGCCCCTGCTGGACTCTGCTTTGTCTTCCGGACTTGGTCCACTCTTTCAACAGGCCTTCTACTTCAGGAACCCACCATTGGTTTCATGCAGTCATCTGTTGGTTTTGCAATTGTCTTCTTTTCTTCTAAGTGGGTGTTCTGGGGAACTTCTAGTAATTTACTCCTGCTTTCCTGGCTGCTGGGGGTGTTGTGGTACTTTCCTTTGTGCTGTCCTGGTACCCCAGCGAACCTCTACACTCTCCACTTACCTGGGTGGGGGTGAAACTCTTGCATTCCATTTTTTTAGTGTATGGTTTGTGCTTCCCTAGGTCCACTATTCTCTATTGTAATTTACATTATTGCCACTGTTTTATAATTATTCTTATGCCTATTTGTAGTGCTTTTTCTCTTATTTAGTTTTAAAGCACTAACATAACACAACAGAAATGCACTTCTGAGGTCAAAGAAGACTTTTATTGTTGTTAATTCTTCCCCAACCACAATATTTATGTATGACGAATTAGTAGCTTTCAAGTCCGCGTTAATCAAACAAAATATATCAGTTTGCAATATACACAGCAGGTTATATTTATAAGATATTGAATGCAAAGCAAAACAAATACTTCACCGTGTGGGAACTATTCACAGCTTCATCTTTCTAAGGTCTGCAAGCTGATGACCCCTGTCTGCCGTGAGAAAGAGATTCATCTACCCACACGGGATTGCTGGCAGCTGGCGCCAAGCTCCAGCACGAGGTCCGGCAGATTCGAATCTGACTCTCTGCAGCCTGTTACATTCGTTACAAAGGTGTGCCCCCTCCTCTCAGACCTGGGAAACTGAGCAAGCCTTTTGGAGACTGGCCAGGTCTCCAAGACTACTCCTGTTCCCAAGCTCAAGCAGAGAGAACAACACCCATGTACTCTCTCTTATCATGTCTAGTCTACTGTGAGAAAAACATCTTGGTTCTCTGGTGCAAAAACACAGCTTGGAAAAATACAGCTTGGATTCTCAACTGCAATGTCTAACTCCACGTTAAAGGCAATAGGCAGCTAACCTAGATATCAAATGCAATGTCATGTTAAAGGCAATAGGCAGCTAACCTAAATATCAAATGCAATGTCTAGTGTCATGTCAAAGCCAATAGGCAGCTGAGCTGAATACAAAATGCAATGTATAATATCATGTCAAAGCCCATAGGCAGCTAAGCTGAATATAAAATGCAATGTATAATATCATGTCAAAGCCAATAGGCAGCTGAGCTGAATATAAAATGCAATGTATGATATCATGTCAAAGCCAATAGGCAGTTAAGCTGAATACAAAATGCAATATATAATATCATGTCAAAGCCCATAGGCAGAATATCTAATAGCATGTCAAAGTCAATAGGCAGCTAAATTGAATACATCATGTCAAAGCCAATAGGCAGAATACAGAATGTAATGGCTAATGCAATGTCAAAGCCCATAGGCGGCTAAACTGAATACAGAAAGTAATGGCTAATGCCATGTCAAAGCCAATAGGCAGAATACAGAATGTAATGACTAATGCAATGTCAAAGCCCATAGGCGGCTAAACTGAATACAGAAAGTAATGGCTAATGCCATGTCAAAGCCAATAGGCAGAATACAGAATGTAATGACTAATGCAATGTCAAAGCCCATAGGCGGCTAAACTGAATACAGAAAGTAATGGCTAATGCCATGTCAAAGCCCATAGGCGGCTCAACTGAACAAAACATACCATGTGCTACTGGTGAACATTGAGCAACTAATATGCGCAGTGGTGAAACACAAAGTCATTGGTCAAAACAAAATTTAACAAATGGCAGTACACTATTTCTGACAACTAGTGTATATAACTTGTGTATTACTTACTCCTAAGAGAGTATTTCCCCTATAGTAATTTTGGTGTTATGTTACCATAGTGGAGCACCTTTATTTTTGTAACACTGAGTGTATTTTTTCATGTGTATAAGTCCTGTGTGACTGCAATGTTATTACATGACCTTAGCATGTTTCCTAGATAAGCCTTGGCTGCTCATCCACAGCTGACTCTAGAGATCCTGGCTTCTAGACACTGCCTACACTACAATAAGAGGGGATACCTGGACCTGGTATAAGGTGTAAGTACCAAAGGTGCCCACCATACACCAGGACAGCTTCCTACAACAACAGCATCACATACAAACTCCTGAACCACACTTACAAGGCTTTGAAGAACATAGGACCAGATTACCTCAACTACCACCTCGCCTCCAACATACCCAAAAGATGTCTCCCTTCCTCCCAACTCAACTTTTCAGCCATCCCTAACATCAGGAAAAGCACAGAAGGAGGATGATACTTCTCCTACCTAGCAGCCCGGACACAGAACACACTATCTCTCAAGCTCAGGCAGACTGCATCACTGATGCAGTTCAGGAAGGACCTCAAGACCTGGATGTTCAACTGAGCAGCATGCTCACAAACAGCACCTTGAGACCCTATGGGTGATTAGCCACGCTTTACAAATCCATGATTGATTGACTGAATCAGAAACAGCGACCATCCCTCCATCTCAAGACCTCTGTGACAGGCTAGCCAACTTCTTCTACCAGAAAATATGACAGCTTTGGTTCCAAAGTCCATCTAACAACCCCCCAGGTGTGTCCCATCAAACCACCACCGACCCTACACCACTGAACCACCCTCACCACAGACGAGAACTACACCATTATGAGCAGCGTCCTCTCTGGAACCCCCACTGACCCCTGTCCTCACCACATTTTCAACAAGGCCAACACATCCATCGCACCTGAGCTCTGACAGACCCTCAACTGTTCCACAGAGACAGCCACCTTCACAAAGGACTGGAAGCATGCCAAGATTTGCCCCCTCTTAAAGGAACCCACGGCCGACCCCTTGGACCTCAAGAATTACCCCATCTCTCTACTGCCTTTCCTACACAAGGTCATCGAAAAGGCCTTCAACGCTCAGCTCCATATGCACATTGAGGACAACAACATCCTGGAAACCTCCGAATCAGGCTTCAGAAGCAATCACAGCAAAGGGACTGCCCTCCTTGCTGCCACAGATGACAGCTGCTCACTCCTTGACCATGGGTATACAGCAACCCTCATCCTACTGGACATATCAGCTGCCTTCAACACGGTCTCACACCTCACCCTTTACTCCATGCAGCCAGCATTCACAGAAAGGCCCTACAATGAATACAGCCTGTCTGGCCGAACACAGAGAGTTAGACTCCTGCCTTTCCTGTCAGAACCTACGGAGATTAGCTACAGAGTTCCTCATGGCTCTTCCCTGAGCCCCATACTCCAGCATATAAATGGCTCCTCTTGCATCCATAGTCAGGGACCACAAACTAAACGTCATCTCCTACGTCGATGATACCCAGCTGATGATCTCAGTGACCAGAAACCTGACTACTGCCATGAAGAATTTCCACAAAAGGATGGAAGCCGTCGCTGCCAGGATGAACGAATAGCTGCCTCAAGCTTCACTCTGACAAGACTGAGATCTTCATCCTGGGACCATCCACATTAGCCTGGGACAACTCTGTGTGGCCATCATCCCTCGGCACCCCAACAAAGCACACGCACAACCTCAGCGTGTTCGTGGACTCATGGCTCACCATGACCCACCAAGTCAACTCAGTCACATCCTCCTGCTTTAACACACTCCGACTTCTTTGGAAGATCTACAAATAGACCCCAAAGGACTTCTGCAAAAGCATAACCCATGCCCTGGTTACCAGAAGACTCAACTATGGCAATGCCCTCTTTGACAGTACCACACAGAAGAAGCTCAAGAAATTACACCACATTCAAAGCACCTCTACCAGACTCATCCTGGACATTCCATATCGCAAACATATCTCCAATCACATAAGAGACCTCCATTGGCTCCTTATCGAGAAGAGAATTAACTTGAAGCTCCGTGTCCACGCTTACAAGTCCCTCCACGATCTCAGACCCACCTACTTCAACCTCTGCATCACTTTCTACTGCCACCAGACCTCTCTGCCCCACTCAACAAGCACTAGAATCATTCCCCGCTTACAGAAGACCTCGACTGGTGGGAAATCCTTTGCCTACCTTGCGGCAAAGAGCTGGAACACCTTGCCCCTGCACCAGGAAGGACCTTAAAACCTGGATCTTCAACTGAAGCTCAGAGGACAAACCCCTTTAGCACCTTGAGTCCCTTACAGGTGAGCAGTTGCACTTTATAAACCCTGATTTGTTTTGATTACATGTGATGACAGATATTTATCGCAAAAAATGGCAGTGTTCTCCAGCAAACCATAATTCATTGAGACAATAGGTCTCCCTGGTGGTTGCATGGGGTTTTTATGTATCTTGAGGAGAAAAGATATACATGGCACCTTCGGATATTCTTCTTTCAAAAATCCATATTCATCTTAATCCAAAAGATCTTCCTGATGCTAATGTTGTTACAAATCATGGTACATTTGTATAGACTGTCTGTATGTCTCCCAAGTCACAACCCCATAGCATTGTACTCTACTCAATTGACATAGGGCCTCCTCACTGTAATCCTCCATTTTAAGAATCACATTATTTCCAACCTTATCTGAGGGTTTAATGCTAATGGAGGGATCCCTGGCTAGATTGTATAAAGCCTCCCTTTGTTTATTTGTGATATCATCTCATTTACATCTTTCGTTTTCACCATCCATTTTCATTAGTTCATGCTGTATTAAATTGTGGAAATCTTCAATATTTTCATGCATAGAGGAAGGCATGCACTTCAATTTAGGTTTCAGACCACTGCTAATTGACATGTCTACTGTAAAGCCCAGGTTACTCAAGGTATTCCGAACATTTTCTCCTCCTACATTTTGTTTGTTACTCTCCAACTCATGTATGGAAAGGATAGGCTCAATGGGGGTCATTACAACATTGGCGGTAAAAGCCGCTTACCGCCATGCAGAAGACTGCCAACATACCGCCGCGGCCGCGGAATTCCGCCACGGTCATTATGACCCAAAGCCCGGAATCCGCCAAAATCTAGACACCCACACAAGTCTGCCACACCAAAGGTCAGTGATAAACTCGTGATAACAAATCCTCCACCGTCAACAGGAATACGCCCACACTATCACGACCCACGAATCTATGCGGCGGTCTTTCAACCGCGGTATTCCATTGGCGGTACACCCTGCCGCACTCAAAATATACACACATCTACAAAACACATCCACATTGGACAATTCCAAATACACACACCTGATACACATACACACACCACTCCCACACACCCAATACAATATAAAACACACACCCACATCACCCACAAACCCTTACGACCAGAATTGCGACTGAATGCCACAGAGAGACACCACCATCTACAAACGAGCATCCACAGGCACTCAACACCATCACCCACATAACATCCACGCACCTCACACAACACACCACTAAATATCACCCCACACATCACAACACACACCACCCCACACATCACCCACACCACCCCATGGCATGGCAAAGACACCCCAGGTTCTCTGAGAAGGAGCTCAGGGTCTTGGTGGAGGAAATCATCCAAGTAGAGCCACAGTTATACGGATCACAGGTGCAGCACACCTCCATAGCTAGGAAGATGGAGCTATGGCGAAGAATCGTGGACAGGGTCAACGCAGTGGGACAGCACCCAAGAAATAGGGATGACATCAGGAAGAGGTGGAACGACCTATGGGGGAAGGACTATTCCGTGGTCTCAAGACACCACATCGCGGCACAGAGGTCTGGTGGCAGACCCCCACCTCCTCCCCCACAACTAACAACATGGGAGGAGCAGGTCTTGGCTATTCTGCATCCTGAGGGCATTGCAGGAGTAGCTGGAGGAATGGACTCTGGTCCCCCATTCACCTGCCTGCCATCACATACCCCCACCCTTGCCCTCACCCCCATCACTCCAACTCCTCACATATGTCCCAATATCACAAACCACACATCCCAAACCCAAGCCATGCATGTAACACCAAAGCATGGACACCAAAGCATGTCCACTGCACATACTCATACACCCCCTAAACCATTATCACACAAGGTCCCACTCAAGAATGCAAGCACTGGGGAACAGGGTCACCCACCCATTGCACACCAGGGCACACACAGATGCAATAATCATGCCTTTCCACCCCTGCAAGACCCCTACCCAACGTAACCGGACAGGAGGGTCCAGACATGTCCACTCATCCACAGAAGAGGCCCACAGTGATGACAGCAGCTCTGTCCAACTGGATCTAGATGACCAGCCCAGCCTATCTGGAACCTCGGGACAGTTGGTTCACCTCACACTGGCACAGGCCACTAAAGAGCTTGCCCCCTCTGGAAACACCAGCACAGCACCCACCCAGTGGGCCCATACCTCTGTCCCCAGGACACGTCAATCAGCAGTGTGTCCACCACTACTGGGATCCCAGGCTAACCCACCACCCCAACAGCACCAGGGACCTGGAGGCAGTAGTAGTGGGCACACGGTTCAGGAGACAGAGGCCCAGGAACACAGGGGAACTGGGAGGGCTGCTGTGCGACAGGGGGAGGACAGGCCCAGGGAACCCACTCTCCATGAGGCCCTCTCCAACATCATGGGAGCCTACCACCATTCCCAGGAGACAATGGCAACGGTACTGGCCAAGTTTCAGGAGACCCAGCGGCTGCAAGAGGAACAGTATTTGGGCTTCAGGGAGGAACTCAAATCCATCAATTCCAACCTGGGCACCATTGTAGGGGTGCTGAAGGAACTCGTCAACACCAGTGGGGACACTGTGGCACAACAAGGGGCCCCTGACACTAGCTTGGACGATGAACTGCCAACCACCTCCGCCGGCGCTAGTGGACAGAAGGCACCGCCACAGGACCACCACATCAGCACCCTACCCCCTGCAGAGGGAGAACCACCCCGCAAACGGTCCCTGAGATCCAGGACAAAGACAGAGAACGATGCCAAGACCCCCGCCAAGAAATGAGACCACCCTGATTGTCATCCTTTTGTCCCACCTTGTCACCCTGTCCATCCTTAAACTGCCTTAGCTCCACTTCCTATGCCCCTTTGGACAATGCACCTGTGAGACTAATAGACTGGACTCTGCCATGGACATTCCTCCACCATCACCCCTCACCACTTTACAACACCCTCCAATATTGAGCACTTAAATAAACACCCTTAAAGCACAAAACAATCAGGAGTATGTCTGTGATTTCGAAATAGTGTATTAGCAATTACAGTGGCAAAATGCTCTTTCAAATGTGATGTCAACATACCTATGTCACACAGCTCTACTCCATGAGGAAAGCAGATGTCACACAGTGGGACCCACATCTGTGAAATCGTAAGGGAAAGTGACAACTCAGTGAACATACACTGGGTGAAAATGACAGACAGTAGAGAAGTAGTAGATTTAAATCAGATGTATCAGGCAGTGTTGTCTTCTTACCTGTGTCTCACTGGAAGTATTGCAGGATCACGGTGTTCCTGTTGTCGATGTCCTGTACTTCTGCTTCCTCGTCTTCACTGTCCACAGGCTCCACAGCTGCCACAACACCTCCATCTTGACCATCATCCTGCATAAAAGGCACCTGTCATCGCAAAGCCAAGTTGTGAAGCATACAGCAAGCCATAGTGATCTGGCACACCTTCTTTGGTGAGTAGAATAGGGAACCACCAGTCATATGGAGGACCAGGAACCTGGCCTTCAGGAGGACAAAGGTCCGCTCTATAATCCTCCTAGTTCACCCATGGGCCTCATTGTACCGTTCCTCTGCCCTTGTCCTGGGATTCCTCACTGGGGTCAGTAGCCATGACAGGTTGGGGTAACCAGAGTCACCTGCAAATGGCGAGGGACAACTGTTAGACACACACTGACTCATAGGGACATCCACAGACCCAGACAACTATTCCCACTGATTTGGGTCCAGGTGCTCACCTAATAGCCACACCTGGTGCGTCTGGAGTTGCCCCATCACATAAGGGATGCTGCTATTCCGCAGGATATAAGCGTTATGCACGGAGCCAGGGAATTTTGCATTAACATGGGAGATGTACTGGTCTGCCAAACACACCATCTGCACATTCATCGAATGGTAACTCTTCCGGTTTCTGTACACCTGTTCACTCCTGAGTGGGGGGACCAAGGCCACATGTGTCCCATCAATGGAAATGGAGTACTGACAGCACCTGCACTTGAGGGGGGATTCCTGTGGGATGGCGGATAGCTGACATCAGGTCTGGCTCCAACTGGGCAAACAGTTCGTGGATTGTGGCACGATCAAGCCTGTAGGTGATGATCACATGTCTTTCCTCCAGTGTCGATAGGTCCACCAGCAGTCTGTACACCGGAGGATGCCGCCATCTTCTCACATGCCCCAGCGGACAGTGCCTATGGAGGAGAACAGCGAGCAGAGAGTCAACCAACTCTGAGGTACGTAACACAGCTTACTCTGAAAATATTCAGAAATCGAGATTTGCCTGTATAAGTGGTTAGGCAAGTCCTAGGTAAAAATAAAGCCATGTGGGCCCCTGAAATGGCGGCTGCATGACCTGTAAGGTGGGACAAGGGGATATGAGGTAACTGCGCTGGCGTTGTACACCGTTGCGGTAGGCGGTAGGCGGTCGAAGACCGTGGAGCAATTCTGCATTGGTTAACATTGGACCCTATGGGTCCCAGGAGCCAATGACGATTTACGCCGGCGGCGACGGTACATGTGGACCGCCATTTTCTCTCTGTTCAATCACTCGATACCTGATCTTCAACAGGAGAGGACCTACACTGCAAGTGCTGCTGTGACCTCAGTCTGGAAGAGACAATGGCTCGTGTGTCTGGGGAAAGGGCCCCTGCCTTCAGCATGGAGGAGTTGGAAAAACTCGTGGATGGGGTCCTTCCCCCAGTACACGCTACTCTACGGTCCTCCAGACAAACAGGTAAGTACACTGTGAGCCTGCTGTATGGGCAATCCCTGTGTGGAGTGGGTGGATGAAAGATAGGGGGGGTGAGAATGAGGCGTGCATGAAACGACTGTGAGTGAATGTGCGTCATGGCAAGGGTAGGGATGCGGCCCAATTACTGTGACGGTGCAGTTGGTAATTACTTATCTTTTTCCCTGTGCAATTCCTGTAGGTCAGCGCCCACCAGAAGAAGGACATCTGCCGTGCCATCACCAAGGAAGTCCAGAACCTGGGGGTCTACCACAGACGGAGCACCCACTGCCTAAAAGATGGGAGGACATTCGCCGCTGGAGCAAGAAGACGGCGGAGGCCCAGCTGGGGATGCCTCCCAATGTGGGAGGGGTGCCCGTCGTACCATGACCCCCCTGATGTTCAGGATCCTGGCGGTGGCATATCCGGACTTGGATGGGCACTTGAGGGCATCACAGCAGCCACAAGGGGGTGAGTACACTCTCATTCTGCTGATTCAGCGCGCATTTTAGGTGTCTGGGTTGGGGAGGTGGGCTGTGGGTTCCCCTAGGCCAGGGCGAGTTTGCTAGTTAAGTTCCCTTCTTCAGGCAGGCCCTGTGGCAGCCCACCCCATCTGTGTACAGTGCCAACTACACCTAGTCAGGCTCCTGTAACATCCATGTGTGCAGAAATCGTTCATAGCCTTGTAAGCCATATCCTAGGGTTTGAATAGTGGACCCCAAGTGCGCGGCGTAGTGTAGGGGGCTTCTGTGTCTGTTGTGTCCGCCAACGGTAGCGGTATTGCATACACTGAACATGTCTTTATTCTGTCCTCTCCCCCTTTTTTGTGGTCTCCCTGTACTTGTGTGCATTAGCATCATCAGGCGGAGGAGCAGTGGCACCGGAGCAAGCTGCATCCCACATGGCCCTGGAGGGCGACACTACGGACTCCAAATTCACCAGTGGGACGGAGGGCGAGGGGAGCTTCACGACGGGGACAGGAGCTGTCACCAGCGAGACGGACTCCTCCTCTGATGGGAGCTCCCTTGCGGTGGCGGCCCCATCTGTGCCCCCGCATTTACAGGTACAGACACCACCCCCCCTACCAGCACTGCCCTCCCAGCAGCCCCTCAGCCTTTGCCCGGTACCCGTTCACCCAGGAGGGTGGGCATTACCTTTGCCCCAGGCACCTCAGCCCCTGCCCCTGTCACCCCTGCTGCCCTCAGTGAGGAGGCCATTGACCTCCTCAGGTCCCTTACTGTTGGGCAGTCTACCATTTTGAATGCCATCCAGTGTGTAGAGAGGCAGTTGCAACAAACCAATGCATTCCTGGAGGGCATTCACTCTGGTCAGGCAGCCCTTCAGCGAGCTTTTCAGACTCTGGCCTCAGCACTGATGGCAGCCATTGTCCCTGTCTCTAGCCTCCCCCCTCCAACTTCCTTCACCCAGACCCACACCCCTGTACCTCAGCCTATCCCAAGCACACCATCAGACCAGCATGCACACACATCAACACACAAGGGAAGCTCTGGCAAACATAAGCACCACACATCCCACACAGGCACTCACGGAAGCATCACACACATGAAGACACACCAACATCCACCGCCTCCACTGTGTCCCCCTCCTCCTCGTCTCCCTCCTCCCTCCCTGTCTCGTCTCCACTAACACCTGCATGCACAACATCCTCAGCCACTATGTCCATCACCAGCACACCCACCACCACACCCCGCTCACGTGCACTCACCACCCACACTACCATTCACACATCCCCTGTGTCCTCTCCCAGTGTGTCTGTGAGGCCACCTCCCAAGGTACACAAATGCAGCCACACACCTGCCCAACAGCCATCCACCTCACGACAGCCTCCAACCCATGCACCTTCACCCAAAGTCACTAAACGTATACCTCCTACAACCACTACCTCTTCCTCCACTCCCAAACCCCCTCCAGCTACCCGTCCCAGTTTTCCTAAGAAACCTTTCCTGGCCAGCCTTGACCTCTTTCCCTCACCTCCCCCACCCCGTCAGTCTCCTAGGGCCCGACTCTCCAGGTCCCAACCTAGCACCTCAGCCACAACATCGGCGGGACCAGTGGTGCTAGTAGTCACCGGATTATGGAGTGCACCAGACAGCAGGGCAGCCAGTGTGGCAAGGAGCCAGAGCACTGACAGTCCCCCACCTGTCAAGCATAAAAAGTTGGATAGTGCCCGGTGGGATAGGGGAAGGAAACCAGCCACCCTAAGCCGCTCCCAGGGGTACAGTTGGGAGTGTGGAGACAGCTGCGACACCATCCAAGGTGGGAAAGGGGCACAGTAAAACCAGCAAGTCTGGGAAGATCAGCACGGTGGAGAAGACAGCCACCAGCCCCGCTGCCCAGGAAGCGACCGCCAGCAGCAGCCCCGCTGCCCAGGAAGCAACCGCCAGCAGCCCCGCTGCCACAGACAGGACCGCCAGCAGCAGCTCCGCTGCCCAGGAAGCGACCACCAGCAGCCCCGCTGCCCAGGAAGAGGCCGCCAGCAGCCACACTGCACAGGAAGGGACCACCAGCAGCCCCGCTGCCACAGACAGGACCGCCAGCAGCAGCCCCGCTGCCACAGACAGGACCGCCAGCAGCAGCCCCTCTGCCACAGACAGGACCGCCAGCAGCTGAACTGCTGCCCAGGACACCGCCGCCAGCAGCCCCACAGGCCAGGACAAGACCGCCACCAGCTAAACCACTGCCCAGGACACCGCCACCAGCAGGCCCACATGACAGGACAAGACCACCACCAGCTGAACCGCTGCCCAGGACACCGCCGCCACAAGCACCGCAGGGCAGGACAAGACCACCACCAGCTGAACCGCTGCCCAGGACACCGCCGCCACAAGCACCGCTGCCAAGGGCCCCGCAGGCCAGTCAGCGCGAATGATTCTGACGCTACTGAGTCTGCCATGGGCAGGATGAAGCACTCTGGGCACAAGGCCCCCTCCAGAACCAGTGGAGAGATACATCCACTACCTCTGTCCCTGGAAGGATGAAGCACTCTGGACACAAGGCCCCCTCCAGAACCAGTGGAGAGATACATCCACTACCTCTGTCCTTGGCAGGATGAAGGACTCTGGGCACAAGGCCCCTTCCAGAACCAGTGGAGAGATACATCCACTACCTCTGTCCTTGGCAGGATGAAGCCCTCTGGGCACAATGCCCCCTCCAGAAACCAGTGGTGACTGTTATCCACTTGAGAGACTGTGGCTTTGCACTCCCCAGGATTGAACAGTGGGCAACCCACCCACTGTAGGGACTTGAGAGACTGTGGTTTTGCACTCCCCAGGATCCATCAATGGGCATGAAGCCCCATTGTGGATCTGGTGTTGTGCACTCAACCGGCTGAGGTGCCCCCTCCTTCGCCCTGAGGTGCCTGTTTTATTTCTATCTGATGCCCCTGCAGTGTTCTCTCCATTTTGATTGGGTATTGAGTGTGGGCCTCGCCCATGCCTTTTGGGCCCAGTGATCCACGGACTATGATGGTGGAATCCCTTGGACTTGTGTTCTTGGTGTATATAATTGTATATAGTACAAATGTATGTATTTGTAAATATTTTTGATGTATGTAATTGAATATATCACAATTATTCAACTCATTTCCTTTTGTCCTTGCATTCTTCCAGGGGGGTTGCGGGGTGTAACTGTTATGTATCAATGTGTATTAGTGTGTGTGTTGTAGTGGGTGAGGGTGAGGGTGGGGGTGGGGTTGTTGCGTGTGTGTGTTATTCACTTTTCCCTCCCCCCTCCCCTGTGTCGTAGGTGCAGTACTCACCGTCGGCGTTCGTGCTCCTGGTAGAGGAGCAGGAAGATAAAGGCTGGCACAATCTGGAGCTCGGGTTCCATGGCATCCTGATTCCTCGTGGGTTGTGTAGAGGTGAGCGTTTTCCCTTCGAAGTCCTGTTTCCACCGTGTTTTTGTTCGCGGTGAATCCGCCCCGGAAAAGGTGGCGGATTGGTGGGTTGTAATAGTGTGGGAGGTACATTGTCTTCCGCCTGTCTGTTGGCGGTTACCGCCGCGGTGTTTGTTTGTACCGCCGTGGCGGTCGGAGTGTTAAAGTGGCTGTCTATGTTGGCGGTTTCCGCCATGTTTGTAATTCCATTTTTTTTACCGCCAGCCTGTTGGCGGTTTTAGCGCCGCTTTAACATCGACCGCCAGGGTTGTAATGACCGCCAATGTCATGTAATTCCCACTTGTTATCCATAATGTCTAGTCCAGTACTTGATCACAAATGGCCACTTCCCTCATTCATTTTGAAATGCTTATGTATCTTTCATTTTCTGATGAAAAGAAATATTTTTATGCACGTGTCAGTATAGTTAAAGTAATTCCTCGCACAAAAGGACACACCCAATTGGAGTACGTATGCTTCTTCTGTACTCAAAGGATAATTTGACAAGTTCACAAATAAATTATTTGAGAGGGGAGATGATGGACTAACTGGTGGTAGTCCAGTGTTCACTTTTTGTCAATTTGTTGCTGCCTCCCTATTTGTTGACCTTTTCCGATACTTCAGCCTTTGCCCCTTCCTCTTTCTCTCTGTCGGTTATGTGCTCGGGTGTCTTGCTTCTGTTTCCTGATTAAAGGTTAAAGGATGTATCCCTAAAGAGAAACTCCTTACAGATTCTTCACGATCAGTACTCACGTCCGAGCTTGAGCCAGTTGAGAGTACTTCCTGTTGCCTTTGTAAGTAACTCACTCTTAATTCTCTTTGCAATTAATCAAAACGTTTAGTAAAGGTTAGTATTCTACCTTCAGAGTAGGCTTTTTTTAACACAGGTTAGATTTTGTTGTTTCTTTAAATTGATCTCATCCTCATATTTATTAAGTCTTATTTCCAAGTTCTTTAAAAATTCTATCACTATTGTGTCATCCTAATGTTCATATACCATTTCACGTACAAGAGCAAGTTGTTTACATGTTTCTTCTGAATTAATTCTGACATATTTCACAAGTATTTCTGACTTTCGTTTGCTGGTTTTGGCCATATAGGATGCCTATTCCTTCAATAATTCTGGGTTAGGATTTTCATAGGTGGGAACAATTGTTATCCTAAATTCCCTACAGACACGTTCAACCTCAATGTAATTAGTGAGTAAAGTAATTTCCCATCATTTAGTGAGTAAAGTAATTTCCCATCATTTATTAAACTCCCTCTTTGCAAGTTTTCCAATATAGCCTGATTTAGTTTTAGAGATAGCTCAGGAGGGGTTTCACCCAGATTTCCACCATTGCCAGACTCTACTTGTAATTCCTCATTGAAAAGTCATAGATCAATCACTGTTTTCTTGGTCTCCCAGCCATTTATCATCCTACAGGCCAAACAACACACCTCAATAACTACCACAATATCGTGTTACCTGGATTTGACAACTCTCATGTCCATCCAACCTCTGCCTCCCAGGGTATGTAAGTCTCAGCTTTAGGACCACGTATCCAATAACTGTGCTACACTTCCAAGCATTCACCCATGATCTTCTGCTGTTGCGTCTTCATGGGAAGTGGGAGCCATGTTTGACCCAGAGGAACATCCTGTCACAGGAGTCCTTCAAACCCCCCCCAGTGCAGTGCCTACTACAGTACCACACATGCAACCCACTTACCCCTTCAATCTGCTGAGATGAGGCTCAATAGCAAAGTCTTCCCATTCCAAGTTGTGGAATGCAACATCCTTGAAACACGACAAACAAAGAATGGCAGCAAGCAAGCTGCTTCCCTCCTCAAGATGTAGGTGCCAGTGGTGGCTCACTCCTCCGTCTATAATCCGCTTAAAAAATCTTCTTCTCACAAAGAATAGCAGCACAGTGTCATCCGATTAAGGCAGTTTATTGACAAAGAACAACACTTTTCGGCTACGTCTGCAGCCTTTTTTAAGTTCAGTGTACTCCACCCCCTAACACAACATAAATGATGAACTGCCCAAAAACATAGCCAACATACGAGAACGTTGAACTCCTAAAATTACATGACAAGAGTGTTGTTACAGATCCAAATATAAATTCATTATATCACTTTTTTACATACTTTCATTATACAGGCAGACCAGCCTATGGCCCTCATTACAACCCTGGCGGTAAATGCCACTTACCGCTGGGCGGATGGCTGCCAACATACCGTGACCACGGGGGTAATCCACCATGGGTATTATGACTCACACAGAGAGTACCGCCACAATACAGACACCCACACAAGTCCGCCAGACCAAAGCTCAATGATAAACTGGCGATAGCAAAACCCACACCGTCATGCCAACAGGAATACGCCCACAGTACCACGACCCACGAATAAACGAAGCGGTCTTTCAACCGCAGTAAACCATTGGTGGTAAACACCGCCGTGCTCAAAATACACACACACTTACAAAACACCACCACATTGGACAATTCAAAATACACACACCTAACACACATACACACCCACACACTCACAACACTATAAAACACACACCCACACTACCCACAACCCCTTACAACAACAAAAAAGAGAGCAAGCACAGAGAGACAAGCAAAGAACACACACCCATTCAGAGGCACAGAACACCATCACACATACACCATTCACACACATCACCTTATACACCCCAACATATCACCCCACACATCACCTCACACATATCACTCACACCACATCCATGGAACCCCAAAGACAACCCAGGTTTTCTGAAGAGGAGTTAAGGGTCATGGTGGAGGAAATGATCTGGGTAGAGCCACAGCTATTCGGATCACAGGTGCAGTAGACGTCCATTGCAAGGAAGATGAAGCTATTGCAGAGAATCGTGGATAGGGTCAACGTCGTGGGACAGCATCCAAGAACCAGGGATGACATCAGGAAGAGGTGGAACAACCTACAGGGGAAGGTGTGTTTCGTGGTTTCAAGACACTAGATTGCTGTACAGAGGACTGGCGGTGGACCCCCACCTCCTCCCCCACAACTAACAACATGGTATGAGCAAGTCTTGGAGATCATGCATCCTGAGGGCCTCGCAGGAGTAGCAGGAGGACTGGATTCTGGTAAGTCAAGCCTTAACTACTTTATCCCCCCCACCCTACCTACATGCCATCACAAACTCCTACCAGTACCTTCACCTGCATCACTCCTCCACCTCACATATACCCCACTATCACAACCCACCCATCCCAATGCCAAGCCCTGCATGCAACAACAATGCATGGACATCCATCACAGCCCTGCATTGACACCCATTACCACAGCATGCCCAGTAGAGAGAATCACCCAGCCCACACAATCAGTAATCACACAAGGCCAAGGCGACAGGGAAAGCACAATTATCCAGGGAAACACACCCATTGCACAAGATGGCACACACAGATATAATAACAATGCATTTGCATCACAACAGGACCCCTACCCAACGTCACCGGAGAGGAGGTGCCACCAACATCAAGTCCCCCCCCAGAAGAGGCCCACAGTGATGACAGCAGCTCTGCACGCCTGGATCACAATGACCAACCTGGCCCATTCAGGACCTCTGGACAGTCAGTTCCCCTGCCACAGTCCCAACCCACCACAGAGCCTCCCCCTTCAGGAAACACCAGCACGGCACCCACCCAGCGAGCCCATGCCACTGTTAATCAGCAGTATGTCCACCACTACAGGAACCCAGGCAACCCCACAACCCCAGGACAATCAGGGACCTGGGGTCAGTGGCAGTGGGCACATGGTTCAGGGGACGGAGGCACAGGACAACAGGGAAGCTGGGAGGACTGCTGTGCGACAGGGGGAGGACAGGCCCAGGGAACCGACCCTCCATGAGGCACTCTCCAACATCATAGCAGCATACCACCATTCCCAGGAGACCCTGGGCAAGGTACTGGCCAAGTTACAGGAGACCCAGCGGCTGCAGGAGGGACAGTACCTGGGGATCAGGGAGGACCTCACACAAATCTGCACCATCCTGGTCGCCATAGCAGGGGTGCTGGATGACATGGGCAACACCATTAGGGAGGCAGTGGCACAACAAAGGGCCCCTGACACTAGCCCAACCAAGGAACAGCCTTCCACCTCTGCCGGCGCTAGTTCACAGGGGGCCCCACCACAGGACCAACAGGCCACCAGTACCACAACCCCTGCAGAAGGAGAACCACCCTAAAAATGGTCCCTGCTATCCAGGCAGAAGAACATTGCCAAGACCCCCGCCAGGAAATAAGACTCTCCTGATTGTCACCCTTCTGTCCCACTATGTCAATCTGTCCACCTTGAACTGCCATTACTCCCCTTCCTATGCCCTATTGGACAATGCACCTGTGATACCAAGAGACTGGACTCTACCATGGACCTTCCTCCACCATCACCCCAGCCCCTTGCCCATACCCCCATACTATTTAGCACAAAAAATGATCACCATTTAAAAATACACCATACTGGAGTCAGTGTAATGATTGGAAAGATGTATTCTTACAACATTCTCAAAGCATTGCAACGTCTATGTTCATTGAATTATACCAATGTATGTCAGTCGGTGGGCAGCAGTACACATAGCAGGAGCCAGAATGGGGTACACCGATCTGAAAAAAGGAAATTCAAAGGGAACAGTCAGTGGCCATAGACAGAGGGTAGGAGCCTGCCATGCACAATGTCCAAAAGTATACTGAAAAATGAAGAGTTACAGGGGGTCATTCCAATGTTGGCGGGCGGCGGAGGCCGCCCGCCAGAATTCCCCCCTCCGAAATACCGCGCCGCGGTCAAAAGACCGCGGCGGGTATTACAAGTTTTCCCCTGGGCTGGCGGGCGGTTGCTGAAAAACCGCCCGCCAGCCCAGGGGAAAACGACCTTCCCACGAGGATGCCGGCTCGTAATCGAGCCGGCGGAGTGGGAAGGTGCGACGGGTGCAGTGGCACCCGTCGCGTATTTCAGTGTCTGCAAGGCAGACACTGAAATACTTTGCGGGGCCCTCTTACGGGGGCCCCTGCCGTGCCCATGCCATTGGCATGGGCACGGCAGGGGCCCCCAGGGGCCCCGCGACCCCCCCCTACCGCCATCCTGTTCATGGCGGCTTTCCCGCCATGAACAGGATGGCGGTAGGGGGGGTCGGAATCCTCATGGCTGCGGAGCGCGCTCCGCAGCCATGGAGGATTCACACGAGCAGCGGAAAGTCGGCGGGAGGCCGCTGACTTTCCGCTTCTGACCGCGGCTGAACTGCCGCGGTCAGAATGCTCGTTGGAGCACCGCCAGCCTGTTGGCGGTGCTCCCGTGGTCGGTGGCCCTGGCGGCCACCGGCCGCCAGGGTCAGAATGACCCTCACAGTCTCTTACCTGTGTGTCACTGGAAGTACTTCTTGAAAATGTTTATTCTTTTATCCACATCTTCTTCATCTGCCTCCTCTTCCTCACTGTCCACAGGCTCCACCGCTGCCACAAGACCATCACCAGGCTCATCCTCCAGCAGAAAAGGCACCTGGCGTCTCAAGGCCAGGTTGTGCAACATACAGCATGCCAAGATGATCTGGCACACCTTCTTGGGTGAGTAGTACAGGGATCCACCAGTCAGATGGAGGCATCGGAACCTGGCCTTCTCAATAATCCCCCTTGTTCGCCCATGTGTCTCACTGTAAAGTTCCTCTGCCCTTGTCCTGGGATTCCTCACTGGGGTCAGTAGCCATGAGAGGTTGGGGTAACCAGAGTCACCTGCAAATATCGAGGGACAACTGTTAGACACACACTAACCATTAGGGACAACCCCATGGCCAGACACCTACTTACACTGTGTCGGGACCTTGAGCTCACCTATTAGCCACACCCGGTGCCTCTGGAGTTGCGCCATCACATAAGGGATACTGCTATTCCTCAGGATATAGACGTCATGCACTGAGCCAGGAAACTTGGCGTTCACATGGGAGATGTACTGGTGTGCCAAACACACCATCTGCACATTCATTGAATGGTAACTCTTCGGGTTTCTGTACACATGTTCACTCCTGCGGGGGGGGACAAAGGCCACATGTGTCCCATAAATGGCACCTATGATGTTGGGGATATGTCCCAGGGCATAGAAGTCACCTTTCACTGTATGCAAATCCTCCACCTGAGGGAAAGCGATGTAGCTGCACATGTGTTTCAGCAGGGCAGACAACACTCTGGACAACACGTTAGAGAACATTGGCTGGGACATCCCTGATGCAATGACCACTGTTGTTTGAAATGACCCACTTGCCAGGAAATGGAGTACTGACAGGACCTGCACTAGAGGGGGGATTCCTGTGGGATGGCGGATAGCTGACATCAGGTCTGGCTCCAACTGGGCACACAGTTCCTGGATTGCGGCACGATCAAGTCTGTAGGTGACAATTACATGTCGCTCTTCCATTGTCGACAGGTCCACCAGCGGTCTGTACACCGGAGGATGCCGCCATCTACTCACCTCCCCAGCGGACGTGCCCTATGAGAACAGAGAGCACAGAGTCAGCCAACACTGAGGTATGAAATAAACAAATCTATTGCACACATTTGTCAATCCGCCTGTCTTAGTGTGTATGCAAGGCCTAGATATGTGTGACGCATTTTAAATTGATGCCATGTGGCCCCCTGAAATGGCGGCTGCCTGATCTGTAAGGTGGGACAAGGGGATATGAGGTAACTGCGCTGGTGTTGTACACCGTTGCGGTAGGCGGTCAATGACCGCGGCACAATCCTGCATCGGTTAACATTGGACCATATGGGTCCGAGGAGTCAATGACGATGTACGCCGGCGGTGACGGTACACACCGCTGCGGACGTGACCGCCATTTTCTCTCTGTTCTCTCACTTGATACCTGATCTTCGACAGGAGAGGACCTACATTGCAAGTGCTGCTGTGACCTCAGTCTGGAAGCGACGATGGCTCAAGTGTCTGGGGAAAGGGGCCCTGCCTTCACATCGGAGGAGTTAGAAAAACTAGTGGATGGGGTCCTCCCCCAGTACACGCTACTCTACGGTCCTCCAGACAAACAGGTGAGTACACTGTGAGCATGCTGTATGGGAAATGCCTGTTTGGAGTGGTGTGGATGGGAGAAGGGGGGCGAATGAGGCGTGCATGAAACGGCGGTGAGCGTCAGGGCAAGGGTGGGAACGTGGACCAATGACTGTGACGGTCCGGATGGTTATATTTTTTCCTTTTCCCCTGTACTATTCCTCTAGGTCAGCGCCCACCAGAAGAAGGATATTTGGCGTGCCATCGCCAAAGACGTCCGGACCCTGTGGGTCCACCACAGACGGAGCACCCACTGCCGGAAAAGATGGGAGAAAATTTGCTGCTGGAGCAAGAATACGGCGGAGGCCCAGCTGGGGATGGCCTTCCAACGTGGGAGGGGTGCCCGTCGCACCATGACCCCCCTGATGTTCCGGATCCTGCCGGTGGCCTATCTGGAGTTGGATGGGCACTTGAGGGCATCACAGCAGCCACAAGGGGGTGAGTACACTCACATCCATCTGATTCAGCATTTATTGGAGGTGTCTGGGTGGGGGAGGTGGGCCGTGGGTCCCCCTAGGCTAGGGCGAGCTTTGTAGGCAAGGACCCTTTGTGAGGCAGGCTCAGTGGCACCACATCCCCACCAGTGGTAAGAGCCATCTACACATAGTCGGGCTCCTATGACTTGTATGTGTGCAACAATCGGTCATAGGCCTTGTACCCTATGTCCCTGTAATCAAATAGGGAACTCTAAGTGCATGGCGTAGTGCAGAGGGCTGCTGTGTCTGTAGTGTCTGCGAACGGTAGCGGTATTGCATGCACTGAACATGTCTTTCTACTTTCTTTCCCCCCTCTTTGTGGTCTCCCTGTTCTTGTGTGCATTAGCATCATCAGGCGGAGGAGCTGTGCCACTGGAGCAGGAGGGAGCTACATCCCACATGGCCCTGGAAGGCGAGACTACGGACTCTGAATTGACCAGTGGGACGGAGAGCGAGGGGAGCACCACGACGGGGACAGGAGGGGATACCAGTGACAGCGACTCCTCCTCCGATGGAAGCTCACTGGCGGTGGCGGACACCTCTGTGCCCATCCCAACAACAGGTACAGCCGCCACCCCCCCTACCAGCACCGCCCACCCAGCAGACCCTCAGCATGTTTCCCGTGCCCGCTCACCCAGGAGGGTGGGCATCTCCTTCGCCCCAGGCACCTCAGGCCCTGCCCCAGTCAGCCCTGCTGCCCTCAGTGAGGAGGCTATTGACTTCCTGAGATCTCTCACTGTTGGGCAGTCAACCATTCTGAATGCCATACAGGGTGTCGAGAGGCATTTGAAACAAACAAATGCATACCTGGAGGTCCTTCATTCTGGAGTGGCAGCCCAACAGAGAGCATTTCAGACTCTGGCCTCAGCACTGATGGCAGCCTCCCCCCTCCAACTTCCACTACCCAGCCCCAATCCCCTCTACCTCATCCTATCCCAAGCACACCTTCAAACCAGCATGCACATACATCAACACACAAAAGTGGCTCAGAAAAACATAAGCACCACACATCATCACACAGGTACTCACACAAGCACCATACCCATGCACACATACCAACATCCACTTCCTCCTCTGTGTCCCCCTCCTCCTCTTTGTTCATCTCCCTCCCAGTACAGTCTCCACTCACACCTGCATGTACTACATCATCACCCACTGCCTCCATCACCAGCACGCCCATCACAACACACCCCTCATGAGCAATCACCACCCCCACAACCATGCATATGTCCCCTGTGTCCTCTCCCACTGTGTCTGTGAGCCCTCCTCCCAAAGTACACAAATGCAGGCACACACCCACTCAACAGCCATCCACCTCACAACAGCCTCCAGCCCATGCGCCTTCACCTAAACTCAGCAGACGTACACCTCCTACAACCACTACCTCTTCCTCCACTCTCAGACCCCCTCCATCTTCCCGTCCCAGTGTGTCAAAAAAACTTTTCCTGGCTAACGTTGACCTCTTCCCTACGCCTCCCCCGTCCTTCCCTAGGGCCAGGATGTCTAGATCCCAGGCCAGCACCTCAGCCATCAACTAGGCGTCCGCTGTGGTCCCTGCAAGTCCGAGAGTATCGAAGGGGGCACCTGTCAGGGCTGGCAGTGTGCCATACAGAAGCTAAAGACCACCCGATTCCGCCACCTGCCAAGGTTAAGAAGGGGCCGTCATGCAACACGGACAAGATGCAACATCCACCCAGCAAGGCCTCATCCAAAACAAAAGAGGACACTGCCAAGGTCCCAGCAGCATCTACCAAGGTGGGGAAGGGACACAAAGGCAAGGGCAAGTCACTTCAGGGCTCAGAGACTCCAGGTGAGAGACTGGTGACCACCATTTGTCCTGACAGGCCACCAACCTGTACCATGGTGAGCATCACCGCAACGACCACCACCTGCACCGCCAACTGCCCCACCAGCTGAACCGCCCCCTGCACCGCAGCTGCCACAACAACAGTCACCAGCATCATCCCCAGTGGGCAGCCATCCGAGACTGCTGGAGATGGCCTGGGGTGTCTCCCTCCACTAGTGCAAGCACCTGCACCACGGGCAGCATGGGCAGCATCTGTGCCGCAGACACCGCCAAAGGCACCGCCACCTGCACCACCACCTGCACCGCCATATGTACCACCACATGCCCAGCCGGTGCCACTACATCAGACATCAGCAGCATTCCCAGTGGGCAGCTTTCCGAGGTTGTAGGAGGCGTCCTGGACCCTGCACCCACCACTTGAGGCACCACCACCAGCATTGGCATTACCAGCAGTTTGCAGCCTAAGTCGCCGCGGGATGGAGTGTGGCTCTGCCTCCATGGAGTATCATGCTACCTGTTCTCTGCACATCTGGTGCCTCAGACACCCAGGTGAGGGAATGTGAACTGCCACACCCCAGGTGCAGCATCAATGGGCACAAGGTCCCCTTCAGAACCAGTGGAGAAATGCATGCACTCATCCAATCCTTGGCAGAATGAAGCAGACTGGGCACAAAGCCCCCTCAAGAACCAGTGGAAAAATGCATCCACTCAGCCAACCCTTAGCAGGATGAAGCTGACTGGGCACAAGGCCCCCTCCAGAACCAGTGGAGTAATGCATCCACTCACCCAATCCTTGGCAGGATGAAGCAGACTGGGCACAAGGCCTCGACCGGGACCATTGGAGAAATGCATCCACTCACCCAATCCTTGGAAGGGTGAAACTGACTGGGCACAAGGCCCCCTCCAGAACCAGTGGAACATTTCACCCACTAGAGAGACTGTAGCTTTGCACTCCCCAGGACCAAGCAGTGGGCAAGCCACCCACTTAAGAGACTTGAGAGACTGTGGCTTTGCACTCCCAAGGACCAAGCAGTGGGCAAACCATCCACTTGAGAGACTTGAGAGACTGTGGCTTTGCACTCCCCAGGACCAAGCAGTGGGCAAACCACCCACTTGTGCGACTTGAGAGACTGTGGCTTTGCACTCCCCAGGACCAATCAGTAGGCAAACCACCCACTTGAGAGACTTGAGAGACTGTGGCTTTGCACCCCCCAGGACCAAGCAGTGGGCAAACTACCCACTTGAGATACTGTGGCTTTGCACTGCCCAGAACCAAGCAGTGGGCAAACCACCCACTTGAGAGATTTGAGAGACTGTGGCTTTGCACTCCCCAGGACCACGCAGTGGGCGAAGCACCCACTTGAGAGACTGTGGCTTTGCACTCCCCAGGACCAAGCAGTGGGCAAACCACCCACTTGAGAGACTTGAAAGACTGTGGCTTTGTACTCCCCAGGACATCCCTGTGGGCATGATGCCTCCTCGAGGAGCAGTGGTGTAGTACCATCTTCTGGCTGAGGTGCCCCCCTTCCCTTCCCCCTGAGGTGCCTGTGTGTTTTCGTCCTGATGCCTTTGCAATGTTCACTCCGTTTTGAGGCAGGAGTCAAGTGTGGCCTTCACCTATGATTTTTTTTGCCCACTGGGCCATGGAAATTTGCAAAGGACAGTGTACAGCCTTCTGTACATATTGTAAATATTTGTATATACTGGTTTTTCAAATCGTTTACTTTATCTGCCTATTTCTAATATATAAAAGATTTGACTCCATTCCTTTTGTCCTTGCGTTCTTCCAGGGAGTTACGGGGGATAAATGTACTGCTGTTGCATGTGTTTGTGTGTATGGTGTTGTGCGTGAGGGTGGGGGTGTTGCATGTTGCATGTGTGTGTCACTCTCTTTTTCCTCCCCCTCCCCTGTGTGCTAGGTGCAGTACTCACCGTCATTGTCGTCGCCACCTTCTCTCAAATTCCTGGTGTATTAGTAGATTCACCAGCATGGGGAGGACCTGCAGTTCAGGCTCCATGGCGTCCTGCTTCTTCATTGAGTGTCAAAAGGTGAGTGGTTCCCCTTCAGTACACTTTATTCGCTGTGCTTTTGATGTCGTTGGTACCGCCCCAAAAAAGCTGTCGGATTGGCCTCTCATAATACAGTGGGCGGTACATTGTCTTCCGCCTGTCTGTTGGTGGTGACCGCTGAGGTGTTTGTTGCTACCGCCCTGGCGGTCGGTGTGTTAAAGTGGCTGTCTATGATGGCGGTTTCCGGCATGGTCGTGATCCCATTCTTTTGTCCGCCAGCCTGTTTGCGGTCTTACCGCCGCTTTATCTCCGACCGCCAGGGTTGTAATGGGGGCCTATGTGTCCTCCTTAAAATACAAATATTGTGAGTCTTCATTGTGTGTCCCATATACACACAGAAAGCAGATTCAAGAGTCTGCAATCTATGTGTGAACACATAGGCCCTCATTACAACCATGGGGGTTGGTGGTAAAGTGGCGGTAATTACTGCCAAGTTATGACCATGGTGAAAAGATCTCCTATAGACAGCCAATGTACCACACAGACCGCCACAGCGGTAGCGGTACCAACGACGTCAAAAACCTGGCGGAAACAGACCTCAGAAGGGAAAGGACTCGCCATTGGAGACACAGGGAACAACCACGCCGATATGGAGGCCGAGCTTCATCTCATTCCCATGATCTTCTACGTGCTGCTCCACCAAACTCCGGTGAAGATGACGACGGTGAGTACAGCAGCCTAGCACACAAGGGAGGGAGGGAGGAATATGAGAGTGACACACACACGCACCACACACACACTCCCAACACCATACATGCACTCAGCTGCATTACTAAAACATTTCTACCGCGTACCTCGGATGAATAATGCAAGCACAAAATGATTTAGAAAAAGTGAATGTAATGAGAGCAACACATCAAGAAAAATAAAGTTAAGCAAGATAATAGATATATACATATGTACACAAAAAGGGACACAGCCCAGTCCACAATGTTTGTAGGCCACAGGGCCACAGGCCAAGGTCCAAGGCCACACATGTCACCTGCCTCAACACGGAGGGAACACTGCAAGGGCACATCAGTTGGTAAATAGGCAGGCACCTCAGAGGGACAGGGGGCCCCTCAGCCGGGAGATGGAACAAGACCACTGGTTCTGGAGGGGGCAATATGCCCTGTGCTTGGTCCTGGGGAGTGCAAGGCCACAGTCTCTTGAGTAGGTGACTTGCCCACTTGCTCTGGAGGGGGAAACATGCCCTGTGCTTGGTCCTGGGGAGTGCATGGCCACCGTCTCTCAAGTGGGTGTCCTAACCACTGGTTCTGGAGGGGGCCTTGTGCCCTGTGCTCTTGATCCTTGGGAGTCTTGGGTATGTGGGTGTCTTACCCACTGGTTCTGAGGAGGCCTCTTGCCCTGTGTTCTTGATCCTGGGGAGACTTGGGGGTGTGGGTGGCTTACCCACTGGTTCTGGCAGGGGCCTTGTGCCCTGTGCTCTTGATCCTGGGGAGTGCATGGTCACAGTCTCCCATGTGGGTGTCATACCTACTGGATTTGCAGGGAGCAGGCTGCACAGCAGACCATGGAGGCAGCATTACATACCATCTGCCGGCGGTGACGGCTGCTCAATGGAGGTGGTGGTTCTGCTGGTGGGTGGAAGCTCCTGCCCTTCCCCTGCAACCTCATACGGCTGCTCAATAGAGGTGGGGGTGCTGCTGGGGGGGAGGCTCCTGCCCATCCCCTGCAACCTCGGATGGCTTCCCACTGGAGGTGGTGGTGCTGCTGGGGGGGAGGCTCCTGCCCATCCCCTGCAAACTCGGACGGCTGCACAACCATGGTTGCTGGTGGGGGCTCTGTCAAAGTTCCTGCCCCAGGCCCCTTGCTCTTCCTGCCTGCTGGTGCAGGGTCCTTTGTCTTCCTGGCAGCTGGGGCAGGCTCCTTTCCCTTCTTAGCAGCTGCTGGGGCAAGCTCCTTGCTCTTTCTGGCAGCTGGGGCAGGCTCCTTCACTTTCAGGACATGTTGCCTGGATCCTTTTCCACCACGAGTGGGTGTGGTGACGACTGGGCCCGTGGACTGGGTCGCTGCTTGGCTGGGTTCTTCCGACCCTGGCCATACGTGCAGGATGGGGAGGGGGACAGAAGAGGTCAATGGTGGATAGGAACAGTTTTTTAGGGACATTTGGGTGGGAAGAAGGAGAAAGAATGGGAGTGGAGGAAGATGGAGTCGTTGTTTGAAGTGTCTGTCTGCTGATTTTGGGTGCAGGTTCCTGGGCTGTATGCTGTTGTGAGGTGGATGGCTGTTGGGTGTCTGAGTGCTTGCGTTTGTGTACCTTGGGGGGGGGAACCAGACACAGTGGGAGAGGACACAGGGGACGTGTGCATGGCTGTTGTGGAGGTGTCTGCCAGTGGGGTGTGTGTTCTGCTTGGTGTGGTGATGATTCTAGTAGTGGATGATGATGTAGTGCATGCAGGTGTGAGTCTAGACGGAACTGGGAGAGAGGTGGAGAAGGAGAAGGAGGGGAGACAGTGGAATTAGTGGATGTTGGTTTGTTTGCATCTGGATGGTGTTTGTGTGAGTGCCTGTGTGATAAAGTGTGGTGCTTGTGTTTGCCTGTACCACTCTTGTGTGTTGTCTTGTGTCCATGCTCGTCTGCTTGTGTGCTTGGGATAGGTTGGGGTTGAGGAGAATGGGAGTGGGAAGAGTAAGTTGGAGGGGGGAGGGTGGAAACAGGGACAATGGCTGCCATCAGAGAGGAGGCCAGAGCCTGGATCGATCTCTGTTGGGCCGCCAATCCAGTGTGAATGCCCTCCAGGAATGCATTAGTCTGTTGCATCTGAGCTGCAAGCCCTTGGATGGCATTCACAATGGTTGACTACCCTACAGAGACGGATCTCAGGACATAAATAGCCTCCTCACTCAGGGCAGCAGGGCTAACTGGGGCAGGGCCTGAGGTGCCTGAACGAAGGAGATACCCACCCTCCTGGCACAGGCAACTTGATGAGGGGCTGCTGGGTGGGCAGTGCTGGTACGGGGGATGGCGGCTGTACCTGTAGCTGGAGTGGTCACAGAGGTGTCCACCACCACCAGGGAGCTACCATCAGAAGAGGTATCTGTGTCAGAACTGTTCCCTCCAGTCTCTGCCGTGGTGCTCCCCTTGCCCTCCGTCCCACTGGTGCCCTCAGCGTCGGTGGACTCTGCCTCCTGGGTCCTGTGGGATGCAGCTCCCTCTGGTGCCTGTGCTCCTCTGCCAGATGATGCTCATGCACATACGGACATGATGACAAAACAATAAGGGGGGGAGAGACAAAGGATACACTTGGTCAATGGCTGCACCAACACCACCGTTGGCGTACACTGCACCCTCACACACAGGGAATAGCCCTACGCAATATGCCATATCACTACCAGAGAAACTGTTAGCAACCAAGGCATGGGGAGGGGCACACATCACCAAATGCAGCACACCTGGGATCCACACAGCCCTGACCAGTAGTGGATGGCTGTGAGCTTGGTAGCAGGATTATGGCTTCAGAATCCTACCCACCAGGTGACTTACACTGCAATTTCAGGCCTGGCCTAGGGGCACCCACTGACACATATCCTCCACCCTGATACCACCCTACCATGCGTAAGTTGTAATGATGGGCACTGTACTCACCCCCTTGTGGCTGTTGTGATGCCCTCAAGTGCCCATCCAGCTCAGGATAGGCCACCACCAGTATGCGGACCATCAGGGGGGTCAGGGTTCGATGGGCACCCCTTCTTCATTGGGAGGCCATCCCCAGCTGGGCCGCCACTGTCTTCCGTGCCCAGCGTCTCAGGTCCTCCCACCATTTCCGACAGTGGGTGCTCCGCCTGCGGTAGATCCCAGGGTCTGCACGTACTTGGTGATGGCACGCCATATACCCTTCTTTTGATAGGCGCTGACCTGCAGAGGAAATACACACAGGAAAATAGAATTAGTCAAACAATCCTGCCTGCTATACTTATGGTCCGCCATACCCCTTCACATCACCATTTATACACACATGGCCCAGCACACAACCAATACGCCACCAGAGGACATCCACCCACCCCCCTTACACAAGGCCTTCACCCACACCACTCCATGCATCCATGCCTCATGCATCGTGCCCACAGTGTACTCACCTGTTGGTCTGGAGGCCCATCCAGCAGTTCGTACTGGGGTAGGACCCCATCCACCAGTCTCTCCAACTCCTCCAAAGTGGGGCCCTTTCCCCAGTCACATGGACCATGGTAGGTTCCAGACAAAGGTCACAGCAGCACATGCAGTGTAGGTCCTCTCCTGTTGAAGATCAGGTAGCAAGTGAGTGATGAGATAGAAATGGCGGTCACGTCCGCGGCAGTGCATACCGTCACCGCCGGCATAGATCACCATTGGCCACTGTAACCCATAGAGGCCAATGTCATACAATGAGGCGTTGCATGGCGGTTCGGGACTGCCTCCTGCAATGGCGCACAATGTCAGCGGAACTACCTCACTTCCACCTGTCCCTCCACACATGAAAGGCGGACGCCATTTCAGGGGGGGCAGGCCCTGGATAATTGCTGCGTCACTGATGAAATTAGGACATACTGGACAAAACACACCTACCCATTACAAATTAACAGCATGCAAAGTTCTGTTGTAGCCCCATTGTTCCGTTTGTGACCGGTACCTCACTCTTTTGCCCCATAGATTGCTACCACTGCGGATGAATAGGAGATGGAGACATACCCCCATGTACAGACCCCTGGTGGACTTGGCAACAATGGAGACACATCATCCTTACCTATTGACTTGACATGGCCTCATGTGCCCAATTGGAGCCTGACATGAAATCTGCTATCCATCACCCCACTGGCATCCTCCCTCCTGTGCAAGTTCTATCAGTGCTCCATTTCCTGGCCACAGCCAATGTTCTCAATAGTGCTAACAAGAGTGTTGTATGCCTTGATTAAAAACATGTGCAGCTACATTGTATTTCCCCAGGTTGAAGATTTGGCCACAGTGAAGGCCGAGGTCTATGCAATGGTACATATCCCCAACATAATTGGTGCAACTGATGGAACACATATTGCATTTGTCCCCCCACCCGTCAGAATAAACAGGTGTTCAGAAATCGGAAGAGTTTCCACTTTATGAATGTACAGATAGTGTGCCTGGCAGACCAGTACATCTCCCACGTCAATGCCAAGTATCCTGGGTCGGTGTATGATGCCTTTGTCCTGAGGAATAGCAGCATCCCAAATGTGATGGCCCAACTACAGAGGCACAGGGTGTGGCTAATAGGTAAGCCCTGGTTCACACCCAGTAGAAGTTGGTGTATGGGTATGGTGTGGGTCCTATGGGATAATGTGTGCCCAAATGTTTTCCCTCAAAATTTGCACGTGACTCTTGTTACCTCAACCTACCATGGCTGCTGACCCCTGTGAGGAATGCTAGGACAAGGGCAAAAGAACGTTATAATGAGTGGGAACCAGAAGAAGAATTGAAGGACCTTTGGCCTCCTTAAGGCCAGGTTCCGGTGCCTCCATCTAACAGGTGGATCCCTGTGCTACTAACCCAAGAAGGTCTGCCAGATAGTAGTGGCATGCTGCATGTTGCACAACCTTGCCCTGAGACACCATGTGCCTTTTCTGCAGGAGGAGGAGGCTGGAGATGCCCGTGTGGCAGCAGTGGACCCTGTGGACAGTGAGGATGAGGAGGCAGAGGATGAGGACAACAGAACATCAGTGATCAGACAATACTTCCAATGACACACAGGTAAGACAGTGTTACAGTGTTACATTTCAATGACATTTGTTTGAATTTCTGTGGCACTGGCATTCTGTTATTTCCCACTTCTATGCCCACTTACTGTACCTGCTGGCAATTCACTTTGCAGATGTTGGTGACCTGACATATGATCCTTGTGTGCTCACTGCAGCCAGCTACAGGTCATTAATCTATGCTAATTTTCTGTGCAGTTGAATTACAATGTTTGGACCTGTTTAAATGAATACATACTTGAAAGGTGTGTTTATTGAAGTGCTAAAATATATAGGGGCAAGTGCAATGGGATGGGGTGATGATGGAGGAACGTCCAGGGTATTGTTCCAGTCTGTTTGTAGCACAGGTACACTGTCTAAGGGTACAGAGGAAGGGGAGCTATGGTAGTTCAAGGTGAACAGGGTGACAGAGTGGGACACAAGGCTGACAATCAGGAGAGTCTCATTTCCTGGCGGGGGTCTTGGCAATAGTCTCTGGCTTCTGTCTAGATCACAGGGAACGTTTGCGGGGTGGTTTTCCTTCTGCAGGAGGAGGAGGGCTGGTAGCCTGTGAGTCCTGTGGCGGGGCCTCCTGGCCACTAGCAGCAGTGGAGGTGGAAGGCTGTTCAGATGTCTGGCTAGTGGCAGGGGCCCGCTGCTGTGTGACTGCCTCCCTCATAATATTGGTCTTGTCTGCCTGCACCCCTGCTATGGGTGTTCAGGGTGTTGTTAATGGCATGCAAATCCTCCCTGATCCCCTGGTACTGTCCCTCCTGCAGCCGCCTGTTCTCATGCACATTGTCCAGGATCTGGCCCATTGTGTCCTGGGAATGTTGATATGCTTCCAGGATCTCTTCCAGAGTCTCCTGGAGAGTTGGTCCCCTGGGCCTGTCCTCTCCCTGGAGAACAGCAGTCCTTCCAGTGTCCCTGTTGGCCTCTGCCTCTGTCCCCTGAACTGTGTGCCTACTGCCACTGACCCCAAGTCCATTATTGTCATGGGTATGAGGTGTGGCCTGGGGTCCCTGTAGAGGTGGACACACTGCTGATTGATGTGTCCTGGGGACAGAGGTGTGAGTATGCTGGGTGGGTGCTGTGGTGCTGTTTCCTGATGGTGAAGTACTGGGTTTTGTAGAACCCAGTGGTGCCAGGGAACACACCCTAAGACTTCGAGTCCTTCCTGTTTCAGACTACAGAAACACAGAGTCTTCTTGGTGAAGTCAAAGATCTTGTTTATTGGCTGCAGCCAGTAACAGGTATCCTAGAAGTACAACACGGTGTATATTCTCAGGAGACTGCTCCCTTTGCAAAGCTAACCTTCTCTTTTATACAAAATATTATGCCCTAGGCAAACATTCCTTATTTTACAGTTGATCATTCACATATTTTCACTACAAAGAAATAGCAGGTTTATGATGACAAGCCCATATTTCAGTTTGTCCAGCCCTCAATCAATTACCCGGCAAGGCTTAGTACTTTCATCAGATATCGACGGACCACCAATACAAACGGGCACCTCCTCCTTGTAAAGCAAGTCATAAAGAAAGAAACAGGGACAGGTGTGGGTAAGATTAGGCACGGTTTGTGTGTGATGAAAGGTTTATGATGTGTTGTGCCTTGATACTAATCTCATTCGGCCACTGGGAAAGAAACTGGCCGAACAGGTTTGGCTTCAGGCAGTGGAGTCAGCTTGCCCAGGTCACAGAGGAGTCAGCAAAGATGTACGTGTCCTTCAGACTCGTTTTCAGCATTAGACATTGGCCTATGTGAGGGCAATCACAAAATGGCTGTCGTTTAAATGGAACACGAGGGTTCAGGACGGAAACTCTGATATTCGGGTGATTTCGTTACCCGAATATGAATACAATGCTTGTGCATACTATTCTAATCATTCCCGGTCTGCTGATACCAAAATCGTTGTGATACGACGATGTTTATAACACGGGTCCAGAATTTTCAGTACCACAGACCCTCCTTTTTCCCTTACATAGGCAATAACCTATACTCACGCTAATCTGAGTCCAGGTCTATATTCATAAAGTCGTTGAGATGTTGCTGTAGCATCATCCTATTACTTAGCTCGTCCCTTGATACAAGTTTCCTTACACACGATGTAGCACAGGGGCCACATATTGCAGGAGCACACTGTACACACAGACAGGACAGGAAAAGAATGGCTAAGATCATCCCAATGACTATCAGAGTCTTCCATCCCCAGGCGGATATCAGCTCCCAGAACCACCCCATCAATGACCAATCTCCTTTATCCACGTGAATAGACTCGGAGATCTTATGCAGTTTGGAAATGGCCTGGTAGACTGTTGGAGCGTTATCTGGGATGAAAACACAGCAACTTGATTGGATCACTTTACATACCCCACCTCGGTCTGCAAGTATGACGTCTAATGCGACCATGTTCTGAAGAGTCATAAGGCGATCCGACTGGAGCTCAGCAGTCAAATTACCAAGGGCACCGGTGGTTTCAACTACCGTGGATTCAACCACCTTTGTCAATTGCCTTATGTTCCTACTGTTAACCATAGGACCCCAAAACGGCAGAATACCCTTTGCGAAATCTCCAAATTCTTGTCCTGTAGTGTCTTCTTTACTTATGACACCTCGAACTATCCTTGTCTTATGGTAATCTGCCACGGCCGTGTAGGTGGGAGGTAACAGGAACGAAACAAAACATGTGCCTGAGAAGTCAGGAGGCAACCATGTATCGGCTCTATTATGGCAGATGAAATAGGTACCCTTAGCTGCTACGAACGAAGGAGAAGTCTGAGACGCAAAAACATATGTTTCAGTGCAGATACTTTTCCCTAACTGAGCTCTGGGATTCTTGCCATTACCTTGCAGACATAGGTGACCCTGATGGGGTACAATCCAAATCGGGGAGGATCTCTTTACTCGCTGGTTCCCACTCAGAGTAACTCCATATCCTGTTATGTTCCATCCAATATATGCTAGTGTCTCATCTCTCGGAATAGTCTCATAGGAAATATCTTCCCTAATCATATCTACTATACCCTTAGCTAGAGCACTATTCTTAGGATTATCTTTCACAGAACGTAGGGGGTTGGCTTCATACGCGTATATGAACACCGTTCTATATGCCCATACAGAACCAATATGGCTGAAAGGCAGGACCAGATAAGGGATACCTTTATCAGTAGTATGAGGCATAAGACCACACACCCAACAGTTAGTTGTGTTCACTACTAATTGGTGTTGGTGTAGAAGCTGAATGAATGAATTGTTGGCAAACTCTAATCTTCTGGCAGACTAGTGTTCTGGCAGGGGGTGAAAAGAATGCGAGGAAACAGTAGAAGGAGGTATGGGCTGTGTAATGAGTGCAAATGTCACTTGAAAAGAGAATAAAACATATCCTATTAAAAACGTCATTACACTAAGCAACATGAAAATACATAATATCAAAAATCGTTTCTTTGTCATTATTATACACATTCTGGCTTTAAAGTCCATCTGTCTGGCAGGTCTCTAATTCTTGAAAAACTCCATCCTCTCTAATTGCTGCTCGTGGTGGTAGGGTGTTCTATGCTAGGGCATGCTTCTGTCAGTCCAGGGCAACTCCCTCAGACCGACCAGAACTGTCGACCTAACGTCTTCAGCTGCACTCCAAAGACTTGGGCAACCACGACCCTACAGCTGAACCCGGATGGCGGTTCGAAAAGAAAAAAACAAAAATAAGAAAGTTTCTCAGATGAGAGAGCCGCACTTTAAAAAAAATAGCAAAGGAACGGGAAATTTTTTTATTTGTCCTTAGTTCTTGGTCTCAAATTATAACGGCTTTTTCCAGGTACTGTCTGGTTCTGGAACAAGAGTTCAGGCTCAGTAGTGTTCAATCGAATTGACGGTGGCACAGCTTCTTGCAAATTATTGTCACTTTCTCGTTCAGAAATTTTTCCTTTTACACGTGCATCGCTAAATGGCAAAAAACGAGGCACAGTCTCAGTCTCAGAGTCAGCGATCCCCTCCTGGACCCATCGGTCGTACGGTAGAGGAAAAGGGACCCTCTTGCAGTGTACGCCGTGGATCCAGTTCTTTTTCCCTTCCACTCGAACAGCTGATCTTGTTGAGAGAAGGACGAGGTAGGGGCCGGTCCAACGGGGCTGGTCATTCTTTGTCCGCTGGAAGTTCTTGACCAGCACCCATGATCCAGGATCGATAAGATGTCCTGGAGCTTCAGAGACCTGAGGCAGAGTATCGTGACGTGAACCTGTTGGTGTAGAACACGCAATTTAGCCATCAATTCATACAAATAATCAAGCAGTACAGGGTGTTTGATCTCACTGAATTTTGTTGGTCTTGGCACTCCCCATATGTTGGCCGGGTAGACGAACACAATTTCATAGGGACTAAGTCCCACTCGCGAATGCACAGTCATTCTTGTTGATAGGAGTGCTAAAGGCAGAGCGTCAGGCCATTTAAGACCAGAGCTCGCTTGTATCTTTGCCAACTTCAGTTTTAGCGTGCCATTATAGCACTCTACTAGTCCAGCTGATTGGGGGTGATTTGCAGCGTGGAATTTTTGCTGGATACCTAGCCCCTCACATACTTTTTTCATCACTCGACCCACAAATTCACTCCCATTATCACTCCAGACCATTCTCGGCATTCCAAACCTAGGGAAGAATTATTTGGCAAGGGCTTTAGCTGTGGATAAGGCAGTGTTGCCTTTTAAGGGATATGCTTCTACCCATCTTGAAAAAGCACAAACAACAACGAGTACGTATTTCAGATTGTTGCACCTTTCCATGTGGATGAAATCTAGCTGCAAAACCTCGAACGGATACGTTGGAGGTGCAAAATGACCAGCTGGAGTTGGGGTTCCCCTACCAGGATTGTATTTCAGACACACCATGCAATTCTTCACCACATTCTCTGCACATTTAGGAATTCCAGCATTTTGCCATACTGGAGCCAACAACTTACAAATCCCTTTCACACTGATATGGGCCATTCCATGAGCCATTGTCACCACTGCAAGCACATACGCATGGGGTAACAACCATCACTGATGTTCTGACAAGTCAACCCAACAACCATTTTCATCCAATTTACCCGTACTTTCTTTCCACACACTCAACTCTTTCTCTGAAGCTTCAGCTTGAATAGACTTCACACCCTCTATCGTATCTTCACATATTCCAACGTCACCAACCCATCTTGCGGGGCCTGCAACATACATTCGATTCATCACATCTTTTGCTGTTTCTTTTGCGATTTCGTCAGCAAATGCATTGCCACGACTGATATCATCAGTAACCTTCTTGTGTGCACTGCATTTCACAATCGCAACTTGTAATGGCAAGGTCAGTGACTCAAGAAGCTCATTCACCAACTGACCATGCTGAATTTTAGCTCCATGCGAAGTCAGGAACCCACGTTCTTTCCACAATTGTCCAAAACTATGGGCCACACCAAACGCATACTGGCTGTCGGTATATATGGTCACTTTCATTCCTTTCGATAACACACACGCTCTCGTAAGTGCAATCAGCTCTGCTGCTTGAGCTGAATTATGTGGTATACGTGCAGCTTCAACAATCGTATGCAAAGTTGTGACAGCATATGCTGCAGTCGTATCACCATTCGGAAGCTTGAAGCATGAACCATCCACCCATAAGGTACCATCACACTTTACAAGAGGAGTGTCTTTAAGATCTACTCTCCCTTTCGTTTCTTCTTCTGTCCTAAGAAAACAATCATGTTGTTCAACATCATCTGTTTCTACTGAAATCGGCAATAACATGGCTGGATTCAACGTATTGCACCTCTTTATGTGCACATGACTCTCTAACAGTGTCAACTCGTAACCTGACAATCGAGCACTAGTTAAATGCTGTGTCTTGGTCCTGTTTAACATCGTGTCCACTGCATGTGGAACCATCACAATCAACATATTATTCATCACTAACCCAGCAGACTGTCGAATAGAAACAGCTGCGGCCGCTGTGGCTCTCAAGCAACTCGGTAATGCTTTAGCTACCAGATCCAAAGTTGACGAAAAATATGCGCATGGGCGCTGCTTGTCTCCAAAAGACTGTGTCAGCACTGACAATGCACAACCCTCTTTCTCATGGACGTACAGTGTAAAGGGCTTACTGTAGTCGGGGGTACCCAACACAGGAGCCGAACACAATGCATTACGCAATTCAGAAAAACTTTTCTGACAATCTTCAGACCACGGAACGGGGTTTGGTGTATCTTTATAGGTCAATGCTACCAAAGGTTTGGCCAGCAAATAAAAATTTGGTATCCATTGTCTGCAGTATGATGTAATGCCCAAGAAAGCACGTACTTCTCTCTGTGTCCTTGGCACACTCAATCTTGCAATTGCCTGAATTCTTTCTGAGGTCAGTTTCCATCCCCCCTTCGATAAGAGATGACCTAAGTAGGTCACTTCTTGTCGACAATATTGCAGTTTTGAAAGGGACACTTTGTGATGTAAATCAGACAAATGACGCAACAACAACAAGGTGGCTTCTTTACAAATCTCTTCAGTATCTGTAGCGACTAGCAAATCATCAATGTACTGAATAAGGGTAGCACCGTCAGGTAAAACAATGGCATCAAGCTGTGTTTTTAAAGCCTGACTATATATTGATGGACTTTCACAGTAGCCTTGTGGAGCGCGTTTGAAGCAGAAACTTCGGCCTCCTAAACTGAAGCCAAAAATATCCCTGCTCTCCTCTGCAATCGGGATACTGAAGAAAGCATTCTTTAAGTCAATCACCGAGAACCAGGTGGTGGAAGCTGGAATCATAGTCAATAGGGCAGTGATATTAGGAACAACTGGAAACTGTGGCACAACTATTTTATTTACCTCTCTAAGATCAATCACGAGCCTGTAAACAGGTGGCTTAGAGGGGTCAGTACGTTTCAAAACAGGCAAAACAGGACTATTACAAACGTTGCCTCTTGTCTCTTCAATTACATCTTTTTCAATTAAATCATAAATGATCGCTAGCAGCGCCTTTTCACCTTCACTAGAGATCTTGTATTGTTGAATGTGTGGTAATTTAACATTGGCTTTCAATGTCACAACATAAGGCGGTATTTCCAAAAGACCCACATCATTAGGACCAGTAGCCCAAATGGTATCAGGAAGAAACGACAATTCGGTCGGAAGTTTATCCTTCGACAAATACATTGGAGAGACCAATTTCCTACCCAGTGTAAGTTGTACTCCCGAAGGAGAACAATATAATGTTGCATACAATCTTTTCAACAAATCCAATCCTAACAAGTTTTCACCACAACCTGTCGTCAGAATAAGGGGTGCTTCCAATTCACAAGGTCCAACAGAAAGGGACATAGGACTAGAAATCGGGTTCCTAACCGGGGCGCCAGAAAAACCTACTGAAACATTCATCTCGCCAGACAAAGGTGCGCCAGGGAGTTTTGAGTGCATAATAGAACTATTTGTAGCACCAGTATCCAACAGAAAAGGCTCCGACACACCTGAGGTAATCACCTTAACATAAGGTCCATTCTGATCCACTGGAACTAAAAAAACTCCCTCTCTTCGTCTATGGCTGTCCTAGCAATTATTACCTTCCAGATTCTCATCTTCTGCATAGTAGTCGTCAGCATAGTACTGAGCCGTCCTACCAGACGCGTTATGTTGCTGGTCAAAACTATTCATTGAGTTTTGAGACAGAAAGGAACGCGTGTTCTGGGGAAAACTTCCACGTCCTCTACCTCTAGGAGCTTGTTGAACACCTCGACCTCTTGCGCCAGAAGCACCATTCGTACGCTGTAACAAAATAGGACAACTATACTTGAAATGACCCTCTTCTTTACAATATGAACACTGATTGGGACCTATAGGAACACGTGGTTGAGAAAACTCGAACCTTTGCAAGTTTCTCTGCAACTGTTGAGGTTGCTGATAGTTACTCTGACCACCACGTGGCGGATACGCCTGTTGTAAAAGAACCTTCGTCTTTAATTCTTTAGTTTTCTTGTCTGCTCTATCCTTCTCATCTTTATCCCTATTTTCGTAGTACTGTGCAGTAGCCAATATTTGTGCTGAAGATGAAACGGCCCAAGAACTCTCTGAATCCTTCAATTTCTTACACAGCTCGGCAAGCAAATTGTGCACAAACTTGTCGACGAACAACCGTTGACCACCTTCTGTACTCATATCTTGACCACTGTGGTCGATAAACGTTTCCTCAAACCTGGTGAAGAAATCAGACACTGTTTCATCTTTCTTCTGCTTACACGCAGACAATTTATCCCAATTCACACGCATCGCAGGCATTAAAGTCTTCATGTAAGTAATGATCCTAGCAGGCAGTTCTGCTACCAAAGGCTCAGGCTTGGCACCACCAACTTGTCTATCATTTGCAGCACTAATATTAGCCCATGAGTCACCTAACTCTTGCGCATGATCTGTATGGCGAATCAATCCCCACAAAGGCTGTGGAACACCATTCCCAAATAACATGTCTATGTCGGCTAAATTCATAATGCATGAGTCTGCAGTCTGTGATAATTCCTTATAATACCCTGCAGGGTTTTTACGGGGATCAGGCAAAGTCTGCTTAAGGGCTAAAACTTCAGCTCACTTCCACGGAACATGTACCCAAACACGCTGAAAATGAGCTGGGACAGCATCAATTTGATTAGCAACATCAGCCGCAACGGCGTCCTTCCATACCGGAGGGACTTCTCTCATTGGGTACTGTTGCACCTTTTTTTTAACAGAGGAGTCATGTTGGAACAATGACTGAGAAGGATCCTTATTCCTAAAGGACAACAACGTCGCAACTGCTGTCTCAACATTGGGACCCACAATCGTGCCCTTTGCAAACTCAAACCGTACACGGCACAAATCAGGCGGATTTGTTTCCAAATCATTGTCCTCTAATTCCTCACAAAGGAAAGCACACATTTTCTCAAAAACGTATCTTTGTTTCGGTGCTCCCCATTGACGGAAGACATCCATAACAGACTCTACATCGTATCTTAAAGGGTAAACAACCCATTTACACGCCATACGGTCAAACATTTCTCTCTCTTGAGAATTAGGCAGTTGACTACGCGACTGCTTACGCTCCGAATCTGGGGTCACACCAGATGACCCAAAGAGAGGAAATATAAGGCTGGCAACAGTATCTGTCATTCTCTGTTGGACAGAAGGAGAAGTTGATGAAAGAACAGGAAGAAAAACAGAGGGAGGCAAGGCAGACGCAGAGGCAGACGCAGAGGCAGTATCAGGAAGAACACCAGAAGAGGCAGTTGATGTAGTACATAAAGTCGCAGGAGGTACAGATGGAGCAGGTAGCGAAGTCGGCAGCCCTTGAAGGGGCTGCGCCATAGTAGTAGGAGCCAACTGAAAAGGAGCTGGCGGCTGTGGAAGAACCTGAGGCACAATAACCGGAGGTTGCACAGCTAAAGGTTGCGGAGGTGCTGTAGCATTCTGCGCATAAGGGGGGGGCGAACTCAACAAGTGTGACATTAAAGGATCTTTCTCAAGTTCTTTTGCTGCATCTTGCTGAAGAAGCGGAAAAACTGGATAACATTTATCGGTCACCAATTTACGTTGCCTGTGCAACTGCTCATTCATCTGTTCTTCCTCATCATCTTTAAACTGCATGGCAGCTTGCATTATCGAGATACCCTCTTCCCTCTTATTTTTCTTTGCTAATTTAATTTCTTTCTGTTTGGCTTCCTTACGCCATAGGCGGAAAGAGTCAAACATCGCCGGCCGGGCTTTCTTCTTGAAAAGTTTAACCTCCAGATTATTCAGAATCTCTGTGTCAAAACTATCATATTGGGGCCATTTTAAAACACCATCTTTCCTGGTGTATCGGATCCATACTTCATTATATGTGAGGGGGCCTATGCCATGTTTCACATATAGTTCATAGGTTGGAGTTCCAATCGGAGGAACCGGACACGAGTCCTCCAATCGGGAATCCCTATTATAACCAAGACAAAACAAATTTCCATGTCTGCTAAGACCAGGCATCTTCGCTCTCCAGTCTAGCTTCAAACTTCAAAGGATTATCGAATACGATAGTCTCGTGAATACACGAATCCCTCGGCTTTGGTACTTGCAAGTTCCAAATCAAAGATCCCAAGGGGATACAAAACTAAGAACCAAACTAAGGACTGGGAGACGCTCCACTTATACTTAACTGAGGTATCAATGACATCACCAGAAGACTCGTTTATCGTTTCGCTCTACCAAATCATCAAGGGTCCAAAACAGGGCGATAGTCAGGGCAGCAGTCCTTCGTAGCCGTCGGGAAGCGGGGAACCTCGCAGCAAAGACTTTCGGACCACGTCGACATACAGGGGTCGATGAAGTGGCGGCCTCCCTCCAGAATTTTCACACGAAGCTCCTCACGAACCTCTGGCTTGGACTGGTACCGCTGAAATCGCCCCACGTTGGGCGCCAACTGAAGTACTGGGTTTTGTAGAACCCAGTGGTGGCAGGGAACACACCCTGAGACTTCGAGTCCTTCCTGTTTCAGACTACAGAAACACAGAGTCTTCTTGGTGAAGTCAAAGATCTTGTTTATTGGCTGCAGCCAGTAACAGGTATCCTAGAAGTACAACACAGTGTATATTCTCAGGAGACTGCTCCCTTTGCAAAGCTAACCTTCTCTTTTATACAAAATATTATGCTTTAGGCAAACATTCCTTATTTTACAGTTTATCATTCACATATTTTCACTACAAATAAATAGCAGGTTTATGATGACAAGCCCATATTTCAGTTTGTCCAGCCCTCAATCAATTACCCGGCAAGGCTTAGTACTTTCATCAGATATCGACGGACCCCCAATATAAACGGGCACCTCCTCCTTGTAAAGCAATTCATAAAGAAAGAAACAGGGACAGGTGTGTGTAAGATTAGGCACGGTTTGTGTGTGATGAAAGGTTTATGATGTGTTGTGCCTTGATACTAATCTCATTCGGCCACTGGGAAAGAAACTGGCCGAACAGGTTTGGGTTCAGGCAGTGGAGTCAGCTTGCCCAGGTCACAGAGGAGTCAGCAAAGATGTACGTGTCCTTCAGACTCGTTTTCAGCATTAGACATTAGCCTATGTGAGGGCAATCACAAAATGGCTGTCGTTTAAATGGAACACGAGGGTTCAGGACGGAAACTCTGATATTCGGGTGATTTTGTTACCCGAATATGAATACAATGCTTGTGCATACTATTCTAATCATTCCCGGTCTGCTGATACCAAAATCGTTGTGATACGACGATGTTTATAACACAGGTCCAGAATTTTCAGTACCACAATGGGGGAGGCTCTGTGGTGGTGTGTGACTGGGCCTGGGTAACCGGCTGTCCAGAGGTCCATGATGGGCCTGGTTTGTCATCCAGATCCTAAAGACCAGAGTTGCTATCATCATTGTGGGCCTTTTCTGTTGGGGGACTGGATATTCCTGGCACCTCCTCTACGCTGACATTGGCAGGGGTACCTGTGGGGATGTAAATGATGTGTTATGGTTTCTGTGTCTGGGATATTATGCATCCATGACTTACCCTCTTTAGTTGTATTTGCCCTGGCAGCTTTCACTTGTATACGTCGATGTATGGTGGGATGATTAGTTCTCTATAGTGTGCATGCTTTAGTAATGAGTGTCCATGCAAGGCTGTGAAGGGTGTCCATGCATTGGTACAGCATGAGGGCTTGGCATTAGGATAAGTGAGATGTGATGGTGGGGTGTGTGGGAGGTGATGGAGTGATGGGAGTAAGGGTGAAGGTAGGGGTATGTAATGGCATGCAGGTAGGGGGGTAGTAGTAGTAGAGAGTTGTCTTACCCAAGTCCAGTCCTCCTCCTTCTCCGGCCAGGCCCTCAGGATGCAGGATTGCCAAGACTTGCTCCTCCCAGGCTGTTAGTTGTGGGGGAAGAGGCGGGGGTCCACCGCCAGTCCTCTCTACAGCGAGCAGGTGTCTTGCTGCAGTGGAATGTATCTTTCCCATAGGTTATTCTACCTCTTCCTGATGTCATCCCTAGTTCTTGGGTGCTGTCACACGGCTTTGTCCCTGTCCACGATTCTCCGGCACAGCTCCATCTTCCAATCAATATCTGCTGTGCCTGTGCCGCAAATAGATGCAAATACCCTGATGATTTCCTCCACCATGACCCTTAGCTCCTCCTCTATGAAGCGGGGGTGTCGTTGTGGTGCCATGGGTGTTGAGTGAGGGGTGTAGGTGAGGGTGTGTTGGTTAATGTGTTGGGGTGTGATGTGGAGTGCGTGAGTTGTGTATAGGTGCAAGTAGTGTGTGACTCTAGTTGTATCTTTGGTCCAGCTGTCTCTCTGCTGGCTATTGTTTGTAATGGTAAAGGGTTGTTGTTAATGTGGGTGTGTGTTTTATAGTGATGTGGGTGTGTGGGTGTGTGTATGGGTGTCAGGTGTGTGTTGTTTGAATTGTCCAATGCGGTGTTGTTTTGTTTGTGGGTGTCCATTTTGAGCGTGGCAAATGTCTGCCATGGTTATGAGTGGGTCATAATGTGGTAGGTGTACTTCTGTTGGTGTAACGGTGTGGGTTTTGATACCTCTAGTTTATCACTGACCTTTGGTGTGGCGGAATTGCGTATGTGGCTGAATACTGGAGGATTGGTGTATATGTGTCATAATATGGTGAACGAATGTCCGTGGCGGTAAGTTGGCGGCCGTCAGCGTGGCGGCGTGGCGGTAAGTGGGATTTACCACCAATGTCATAATCACTAATAGAAAATATAAAGAATTTCTTTACAAGACATCCTAAATAGCATAAATAAAACATTTCCATTTTAGATTATTTATTGTTGAATAATACTGAAATTGTAATCCCAATTAATCCAATCACTTCAAGACAAATAAATGTCAGCCAATCCCCACTGCACACGGCCAAAGTTCGGGGTTGGGTAGTTATAGCAGCTTCGCCTGCGTGCAGCGGTGGCTAGATTAACATATAGAAATAAAGTTACTTCACTTTAAAAAAAAACATAGGAAAAGCAAAGGTTACAGGAATGTTATAGTTACGACATAGAATTTAAAACAAACAGAAAAAAATAATTAAAAAAAAAAACAAAGGTGATAAGGATGCTATATCTAGGATCTGAATTTATTTGCACAAACCATACAAATTCAGCTACAGCCATAACTTGTGCACTTGCCATGCACAACGAATCACTGCTAATTATCCCATATTTTACATCACTCATGACATATTTGGGAGAATATATATATTATATATATATAGGTGGCATCACTCATGACATGTTCTATGACATCATTTATGACAACACTGATAATATCTCAAATGATATAATTGATGACATCACTGATGGCATCAGCCGAGCTTCAATACCCAGCATATTGCTGTATTAATTACTATTGCATTAGAGGTCTGACACTAAGCACAAAATAGTCCTGGAGAAGATCAGGCATTATTGATCCCAACACAGAAACAACTCTCTTAGGTATTGAAAACAACATGTTCAACATTGACCTGATGGCATAGTTCACATTAACAATCAACAACAGATATCTGACAAACCCTCATTGAGCTCCCCTGGGCATCCCCAACATTGGCATATCAGATTGGCCCCAGGATAGCCTCCCAGGGCCTCTAATGGCTCAGGAAGGTGGGCCGTGCAACCCACAACCCTATAAAAATTGTTTTAGTCATGTGGCCCGGCGTCCATTTGGGGGTTTCTTTTTGATCCCATTAGAGTCTTGTGGGATCGCAGCATTTTTTGTCATTTCTTTTTTTATGGCCACAGGCCTGGACCTAGGAGGGGTAAGGTTAACCCTACTCTGTCCCCATGTATCTTTCCTTTAACAATTTCAGGACAGAGGACAAAGAACCTGATTTCTGTAATGGCTGCCAGCAACATTTTTTATATTTTGCTGGCAGCCAATCAGAGTGCTCACTCTAGCAGATGTCTGACTCCTGAGGAAGTGAGATGCCCCAAGGGGAAATAAAGCTTCCTGGGCCAATCAGAATGGTCTATTTTTTAAATTGGTGCTCCCAAAATATATAATCATTTTTTAACCTTAATTTCTCAAAAACTACTGAATAGATTTATACCAAATCTCAATCTGTGGACAAAGATAAAGCTTCCTGCAGAATCTAGGCTAATTTCATCAAGCAGTTTTTTCTAAAATCTGTTTTAAAAAAGACTATGGGAAATATAGGGGACTTTTGCATTTTGGACCCCTCTTTTTCATCGCCCCTTGCTTGACGGAGCACCCCAAAACTTTCTAGGAAGTAGCTGAAGTGGATGAGCTTTTTTTAAAATGTCATGGAGATTCATGAAACAGCCCCAAAACCAAACCAAAAAATGCCCTGTCTATGGAAAAGTAGTCCGAACAATAACTACCTATTTTACTTTTATTCTGTGTATGTGTGTTTGTGTGTGTGTGTGCACATGTGTGTGATAAGCAAAGTAGACCCTCTTTGGTCCGAGTTAGGATTCCAAGAGCTAAAAATTATTTGGATTTTTGACTGGTAATTACTTTACCATTATTTGAAGAATCTCCACGAAACTTTGCTGATGTTGCAAAGTTTCATGGCAATTAGTTAAAGGGTGCAAAGAAAAAAGGGGGCTCCGAAAAACACATTTATGCACCAATGCATTTTCCATAGACTTCTGAGACAGATATGGCAGCAAAACGGCAGAACAATTTTTCTGTAATAATGATTATGGTCAGGAAAGGATAATTTCTGGTATTTCATAAAATGCTTTCAGTAGTTTTTTAGTGATAAGGGACAAAACCTTAGTGATATTTGGGGCTGCAACATGGGTATGACAGTTAGTTTTGTTGCATTCCATGGTACATAGGGATGACAAAAAATAAGAAAACACTATGGCCCTCATTTGGACCTCAGTGGTCTTTTTTCAAGACCGCCGAGGTTCCGCCGGGCTGAAGACCGCCAGTGCAGGCGGTCTCCCACCCAGTGTATTATGACTGCTGGCAGCCCTCTGCCATTTTTCAAATGTAGAGCCGCCAGCAACCATACTGGCGGTCGGCGGTGAAGTGGAGACTGCTCCACCTCCACTGCCATGTCATCAGAACACCGCCCACCGAATCACGTCACAGGATTCGGCGTGGTGGTGTTCTGGTGACGGGGTGCTGGCAGCGGAGCAGACCCCCATGGATCCCGTTCCCTCCCGGAGGATCACCGGACAAGGTAAGGTGATCATCCGTTAGGGGAGGGGAGTGGGAGGATGTTGTGTGCGTGCATGGGGGTGTGCGTGTGAGTGTGTAGAGGTTTTGCGTGAGTGTGTGTATGCATGAAGGGGTGTGTGTTATTTGTATGGGAAATGTGTGTATATATGTCTGTGTGCATGTGTGCGTGTATGTCTGCGTGTATGTCTGCGTGTATGTCTGCATGTATGAGTTATGTGAACATGTGTGTAGGGGGTGGGGGTGTGTGGATGTTTTTGTGGGGGGGGTGGGGGATGGGGTCCTGCGACCTTTGGGGGATGGCAGGGGGGTCGTGGGTTGGGGGGAAGACGCTGGGGAGGGGGAAGGAGGAGACCCCTATCAGTGCCAGGGAATAAGGTCCATGGCACTGATAGTGCCTACCGCCATGGATTTCGTGGTGGTACAAAACCCCACGAAATCCATGGCAGTATGCGGGGTCCTGATACCGCTGGGGGTCTAGTGACATATCCTATGCTAATTAAAGCACTTAGAGAATAAAAAGGCAGCCATATTGTTTAGACCTCACTTTGCCTGTTTTGTGGGTTTCTACATGAGATATTGGATAATAGTATGTTTTAAACCTACAGTAAGACATGAAGACCTTTAGCGCAGGCTGTACAAGTAGGTAAATTTATTTGTATTGCTTTATTTATTTATTTTAATTTTTTGACGTACTAAGTACATCCCTGAAAGTGCCACAGTAGTTACAAATGTTTCAATAAAAGATTAAGGAATGCAAGTAGGGGTGTGCAGTATATAGCACACTATACCACTGCATTCTGTGCCTCTGCATGTATGCCACTGCAGTGTTCAGCAGTGCACTCTATGCTACTGCACTGTAATCTGCTGCACTATATGACATTGAACTCTACTCTATGCCAATGCACTCTCTTTCTCTACTCCTTACTACTTTAATCTATGTCACTGCACTGTACACCACTTTACTGTATAGCACTCCCCTCCACGCAAATATGTACTGTGCGTCACTGCAATCTGTGCCACTCTGCACCACTCTACTCTATACCACTACACCCTACTCTGCACCACTCTACACCATGGCACTCTATGCCACTCTACTTTACTCTGCACCACTCTGTGCCATGGCACTCTATGCCACTGCACTGTAATATGACCCACTCTAGTGTACACTGAGGGACATTGCACAGCACATACTCTGCACCACTATTCCCTATGCCACTTCAATGTATGGCACTGCACTCTACTCTGCACCACTGCACTGGACCTCACTCTACTTTATTCGGCGTCACTGCACTCTAGGCCACTGCACTGTATGCCGTTGCATGCTACGCCACTCTACTCTAGTCTGTGCTGTTCTAATGTATGCCACTCTGCTGTATGCCATGCCACTCCACTCCATACACTGCCACTCTGCGCCACTGTATAACATACCCCTCCACACAACACCACTCTACTCTCCCCCACTCTACTGTAAGACAATTCACCCTAAGCCACTCTTCTCTACACCACTATACTCTACTACACTTTACTCTAAATCACTTCACTTTAATCCATTTCACTCTTGGCCCTCTACTCTACGTCACTCTACTCTATGGTGGTCTACACCACTTTATGCCACTCCAAGCCACTCACACCCACTCTAATCTATGCCACTGTATTTCCCTCTACTCAACTGTGTCTGCACCACTCAACCCGTTTCTACCACCATAATCAATGCCACTCTAAACCACTCTATTCTGTGCCACTCCAAGGCACTTTACTCCATGCCACTTCATTCTATGCCACTGGACTCTACTCTGCACCACTCTACTGTACACAACTCTACTCTACACCACTGAAATGTACGCAACTGCACTCTACTCTGTACCACTCCATTATAATGCACTCTACAGTACTCAGCACCACTATACTCTACTCTGTATCACTTTACTCTGTGCCACTGCACTCTATACCACTGCACTGCCCTCTATGACACTGAACTTTACTGCGCACCACTACAGTCTATACCACTCTACTCACTCTAGTCTATACCACTGCCCTCTATGCCACTGCACTCTAAGCCACTGCATTCTATGCCCCTCTACCCTACTCTGCGCCACTCTACTCTAAGCCACTGTACCATTCCACTACACACCCGCTACTGTATGTCACTCTACCACAATTCCCTCCACATACTACCAGTCTACTCTATGCCTCTCTACTGAACGCCACTCTACTCAACCCCACTTCATTCTAAGCAATGGTAATCTATCCTGCTCTACTCTACATGACTCTACTCTTACTGTTGGCCACTCCAAGCCACTGTACTCCACTCTACCACACTGTACTCCACTTTGCTCTACTCCACTCTGTCTTTGCCAGTCCACTCTAGCCTTCAGCAGTGTTCTGCACTGCACTGTATGCCACACCCCTCCACTCCACTCCACACAGTGCCACTCTACTCCAGGCAACCTTACTCCACTCCATGCAATAGCACTCTATTGTACACCACTCTACTGTACAACACTGTAGTCAACACCACTGTACTCTGTGTCACTCGACTCTATCACACTTCACCACTTCACTCTACCACACTTCACTCTATGCTACTCTATGCTATGCTACTCTATTCTAGGCCATTACACCATTACCTGCCACTCTACTCAGCTTCACTCGATACCTCTCTACTCCCCTTAACTGAACTGCACTCTATTCCACTGCACTTTAGCCCAGCTTACTAGATGCCACTGTACCGCATACCACTCTATTCTACTGCACTTTATACTATAGCACTATATGCCACTGTCCTCTATTCTGCACCACTCTACTCTATGCCACTGCACTCTACTGTGCACCATTCTACTCTATGCCACTGCACTCTATGTGACTCTACTCTGTCATTCAATGCATGTTATTTCACTAGACTTTATGGCACTGTAGTCCACTCTACTCCATACTAATCTACTTCAACCCACTGTGCACCATGCTACTCCAGTCTATGCCACTCCACACTAAATTATCGAAAAAGTACTGTGGTAGTACTGAAATGTATGGAAAGCTATGTATGAAAGAATTCATACTAAAATAAGCAATATTATATGATTAAAGACAATCTTTCACAACAAAATATAGAAATTCAATAAAAAAACCATAGGCTAAAAAGACATTATAGTTAGAAATCCACAATTGTTCATTTCTATACAATACCAACTTAAACTACACAAACATTAAAAATTAAAAAATGTCAGTTATAATTTGTGCGCCACCCAAATCATAATATAACTTGCTCACTTCCGTGCACAGTTAAGTCAACTCACTACACAGAATATATACACTAAAACAAGAGATAAAACCAAACTCAAAAAACAAACCTACATGTGGTGATGGACTGATTTAAAGCCAATGCAATACATTTGTAAAGTATTCCATTATATTTGCAGGTGAAGATCTACCAAAATTCCTGTGTACAGCCTTCTACACATTCTTTTCTAGGTGTTAAGGCATTTCTTTCTCCAAGTTGAATGGCTGCTAAGAAATCTGTTGTTAGATGGAAAAATTTCACATGTATGTCTGGCCAAGATGACAAGTTCAGGCCCACCTTGATGGAGCAGGGACCAGGTTAGTCCTGCTGAAAAGGCTACCTTCTCAAAGTCTGGTGTGAAAAGATACTTTCACAATGGAGGAGGCCATGAGGAACAGGAAGAGCATAGTGGATGGTCGTTGTTGTACTGCAATTTCCTCAAAATGGTTGCCCAGGTAAGAAAGCAACACACATCTAAAAAACATTGGTTCACTATGTCAATGAATATATGTGGGAAAACGGGGCTGATTGCAGAAGCCCCCTAACTTTTCCCCCCATTTTTTCACTTATACTGATGTTTGTCTGATTCTGATGGTGCCCTGGGCATTGCTAACCAGTCACAGGGCCTGTGCTCTGATTAAAATGGATATGCAAATTAGGCTGATATAATTAGCTGTACCAACCTACCTATAAGTCCCTAGTATATGGTAGGGCATGTAGGTTTAGGGGACCCAACATACGTAGTACACCCATATGTTCACTGCTGTGGTACCCAGTGTCATGTCTAAGGCAGGCCTGCCTTGCTGGCTGCTATTAAGTTGAAATTAATCCCAAATTCGTCTTTGGAATTGAAAGTACTTTCAAAGTCCTAAGCTACCTTATTTTACATATAAGTCACCCCTAAGATATGCCCAGAATGCCCCCAGGGCTGCGTGCAGTGTAATTATAAGCAGGGATATTATAAAAGATGTTTTACAAGCCCTGATGAGGGAAAAATAGCTAGATTTGCTTTTCCCCATTGTGGTGAAAGGGCCCTATAGGCTAACATGGAGAGACTTTGGCCCATATTTATACTCGGTTTGCGCTGAATTAGCATAATTTTATTTTCCGCTAATTCAGCGCAACCCTAACTCCATTTTCTGGACGTGAAAACCTACCTTGCATCAATGAGATGCAAGGTAGGCGTTCCTGTCCAGAAAAGGACGATATGACCTTTACAGCATTTTTTATCCCCCCCTGCTAAAACCCAGCATGGGGGGATGGGGGCCTTAAATAATGGCGCTTAGCTTGCTTAGCACCATTGTTTAACGCCTGGGTACGGGCAGGCGTTAGGGGACCTGTAAGCATATTTCCACGGTCAGAGACATTCATCCCCTGGCCATGGCCATTGGGGTGGTGGTGGGCATGGCTCCTGTCTTTACAGGAGCCATGTCCATGGGGGTTGTGCGCCAGAAAATGGCGCTACACTGCTTAGAGGCAATTTTTCTGCATCTAAACAGTGTAGTGCCCTAATTCAGCCACAAGCACCGGTTTCCCCTTCGCCTCCCCTGCCCTGTTAACATCCTTTCCAAGGACGCTAACACGGTATTAGCGCTGGCTTACGCCATTCCATAAATATGGTACCCGGCTGGCGTCTTGGAATGGCGCTAGCCGCGCTTTACTTTTTCATGAAAACTGCGCTAACAAAAACTTATTTTCCATATGAAGGAGCTAAATATGGCATGTTTACTATCAAAATAAAAGTTATAATAAATCCAACAACTTGTCTCTGTTGAATCTAATATAACTTGTACTTCAAAAGAGTTTTAGTACTCTTGCTAAAAATTACCAACTTCAGGCCTGTAGTGCCCTTCTCTGATTGGACAGCCTCTCGCAGGCTACCTTCATGAGGTGTGAAGTGGCCTGGGCTGAAACAAAGGAAGCATCTGGAGGGAGAAGATCTGCCTCAGCAGATGGGGGAGAGCAGTTAAGCTGGACATTAAAGGAGGGAAGGACATTTGGGAGAGAAACTGTACCTCCCCATTTCCTGCAGTCCTAGACAACCAGGTGCTCCCTGATTAGATTAAGGAAGGTGTATGTTAAGGGAAGCTTAGACACACCAGTGGGTTCGCTCAGACAGATCTAAAGTCTAAGATTGAATTTTTGACATCTTGGATTTTGGAAAAATGTTGCTCCCTGAGATCGATTTTTGCCACACTTCCCAGGAAGTGGTCACTCAAGAGGGTGGTGGCCTAGTCCAGATTGCACATGAGCACCCCCTGCTTTCCACCCCAGGAGCAAGAGTAAAATTGGCAGATCAGCACCCCACCTCAGATCCCTACAGGAACAAGACAAAAAGAAGGACTGCCCTGCTGGACCCCTGGCCTGCACCTGGACACTGCACTTAGAAAGACTGCACCAGTTGCAAACTTGGATTTCACCAACAAAAGGACTTTGCCTGTCTTCTACTGCTACAAGAAAGGACTCCCTGTATGCTACAGGTAGAAAATACCTGACCAGAGTCCCCTGCATCAAGCCCTGAAAAGTCTGACTAGCTCACCTGTGACCAGTGGTCAGTTTTGGATTTGAACCAGGTGCATTCTAGGAGTTGGAGGCCTAACCCCCAAGGACCATCTCAAAGCTACTGGAACCTTGCGGTCAGTTGTAAACACCTAAGAAACCTGGGAGGAACTTCTGGAAGAAGATTCAGAAGTTTGAAGAAACTTTGGAAAAAAGCTCCATAAGTAGACATATGGGATGCTGCTATTCCTCAGAATAAAGGCATCATGAAAGGACCCAAGATACTTTGCATTGATGTTGGAGATGTACTGGTTCGCCAGGCACACTATCTGCACCTTCATGGAGTGAAAGCTCTTTCGATTTCTGAACACCTGTTCATTACTCCGGTGGGGGGGGGGGGGGTGTAGGAAAGTGCCATCTTGCCTGGCATGTTACCCCCATTTTTACATGTATGTCAGTTTGTTTTTGCCTGTCTCACTGGGATCCTGCTAGCCAGGACCCCAGTGCTCATAGTTTGTGGCCCGAATGTGTATACCTGTGTAGTGACTAACTGTGTCACTGAGGGTCTGCTAATCAGAACCTCAATACTTATGCTCTCTCTGCCTTTACATTTGTCACTATAGGCTAGGGACCACTTTTACCAATCTCAATTGGCACACTGGAACACCCTTATCATTCCCTAGTATATCGTACCTAGGTACCCAGGGTATTGGGGTTCCAGGAGATCCCTATGGGTGCCAGCATTTCTTTTGCCTCCCAATGGTAGATCAGACACACCTTTACACAGGACTGCCACTGCAGCCAGAGGGAAATAATGTCCATGTTATTTCACAGCCATTTTCACTGCACTTAAGTAACTTAGAAGTGACCTATATATGTCTATCCTTCCATTGCTGAAGGTTAGGTGCCAAGTTACTAAGTGTGAGGGCACCCTTGTACTGGCATAGGTGCCCCCATATAGTTCAGGGCCATTTCCCCGGACTTTGTGAGTGCGGGGACACCATTACACTGGTGCACTACATATAGGTCAATACCTATGTGTAGCTTCACAATGGTAACTCCGAATATGGCCATGTAACATGTCTGGGATCATGGAATTGCCCCTCCATTCCAAATCTGGTATTGGGGAGCCAATTCCATGCATCCCCGGGGCTCCACTATGGACCCCGGGTACTGCCAAACCAGCTCTCTGGGGTTTTCTCTGCATCTACCGCTGCTGCCACCCCACAGACAGGTTTCTACCCTCCTGGGGTCTGGGCAGCCCAGTCCCAGGAAGGCAGAACAAAGAATTTCCTTGAGAGAGGGTGTTACACCCTCTCCCTTTGGAATTAGGTGTTAAAAGCTGGAGGGGGTAGCCTCTCCCAGCCTCTGGAAATGCTTTGAAGGGCACAGAAGGTGCCCTCCTTGCATAACCAGTCTACGCCGGTTTAGGGAACCCCCAGTCCCTGTTCTGGTGTGAAAATGGACAAAGGAAAGGGGAGTGACCACTCTCCTGTCCATCACCACCCCAGGGGTGGTGCCCAGAACTACTCCACAGTGTGTCTCAGACCTCTGCCATCTTGTTTCCAGAGGTGTGAGGGCACTCTGGAGGCCCCTGAGTGGCCAGTGCCAGCAGATGACGTCAGAGACCCCGCATGATAGGTGCTTACCTGACTAGCTGGCCAATTCTCCTCTGAGGGCTATTTGGGGTCTCTCCAGTGGTCTTTTCCTCAGATAACGACTTGCAAGAATTCACCAGAGTTCCTCTGCACCTCTCCCTTCACCTTCTGCCAAGGATCAACCACTGACTGTTCCAGGACGCCTGTAAAACTGCAACAAAGTAGCAGGAAGACTGCCAGTGACATTATAGCACCTAATCCTGCCAGCTTTCCTGAGCTTTCCTGAGCTTTCCTGACTGTTTCCTTGTGGTGCATGCTTTGGGGGCTGCCTGCCTTCATCCTGCACTGGAAGCCACGAAGAACTCTCCCGGGGGTTGATGGAATCTTCTTCCTGCTTCAGAAGGCACCAAACTTCAGCATCACTGGTACTCTGGGAACCCTCTCACCCTGACAAGTGTGGACCCTGTAACACAGGTAGTAGACCCAAGTGACCCAGACCGTCCAGTGGTCCAACTGTCCAAATTTGGAGGAGGTAATTCCTTGCCTCCCCTCTCCAGACAGTAATATTGTGCAACAGGTGATATGCAGCTACAAGGGCTTCTGTACACATTTCCATGAAATCCTGAATGCAAACCCAAGCCTAGGTCCCCAGCACTCTGTTCTGTGATGCTAGCTTCCTGAGTTGATCTCTGGCTTCATGGGACCCTCTTTTGCAGTGTTGAGATGACTGCCATATTCAGACATCTTGAACCTGTGTTCAAGGACTTCTGCGGGATCTACCTTCTTGTGCATGGGCTCTCTACATTGCTGAGGGCCCCCTCTGTCTCCTCTCCCAATTGGCCACATCTTGGTCCTTCCTGGGCCCGGGCAGCGCCCTTTTTTGTCAACTGTTAGTCTTGCAGCTAGCAAGGCTTGTTTGTGGTATTTTGCCAAGGAAACAACTCTGTATCCTCCAGCCCTCTTTGGGACATCTTCTGCATGAAGGAGAAATTCCTATCACCTTTCGTTGTTGCAGATTCTTCAGCTTCTTCCATCCAGAGGCAGCCATTTTGCATCTTCATCCGGGGTTTAGTGGGCTCCTGCCCGCCTGGACACTTCCGTGACTCTTGGACTTGGTCCCTTTCCTTTGCAGGTCCTCAGGTCCAGGAATCCATCTTCAGTGCTTTGCAGTCTGTTGTGGTTTTTGCAAAATCCTTTATCACGACTTTAGTGTGTTTCTGGGGAAATAGTAGTACTTTACAGGGTCTTGGGGTGGGGTATCTTGGACACCCTTAGAGTTTTCTTACACTCCCAGCAACCCTCTACACACTACACTAGCCTAGGAGTCCATTCGTGGTTCGCATTCCACTTTCATAGTATATGGTTTGTGTTGCCCCCTAGGCCTATTGCATCCTATTGTATTCTACATTGTTTGCACTACTTTCTGACTGTTTTACTTACCTGATTTTAATTTGTGTGTATATTTTGTGTATTTTACTTATCTCCTAAGGGAGTATATCCACTGAGATATTTTTGGCACATTGTCACTAAAATAAAGTACCTTAATTTTTAGTAACTCCGAGTATTGTCTTTCTTATGATATAGTACCTATATGATATAAGTGGTACAGTAGGAGCTTTACATGCCTAATCTGCTCTTCTATGGCTACCTCTATCAGCCTAAGCTGCTAGAATACTACTACTCTGTGTCTGGAACCGGCCATGCCTTGTGTCACTTGGGAAAGGGCCCCTGCCTTCAACACTGCATAGTTGGCAAGACTGGTGGATGGGGTCCTACTCCAGTACCGAATGCTTTATGGGCCTCCAGACCGACAGGTGAGTACACTGTGAGCACGATGCATGGGGCATGAATGCATGGAGTGCTGTGTGTGAGGACCTCGTGTAGAGGGGGATTGGTTCTCGGCAGCGTGATGCATGTCTTGTGGGCAATGTCTGTGCGTAAGGGGATGTGAGGGCTATGGTGGGACATGAGTGTAACAGGCCGGACGGTCTGACTGATACCTTTTTCTATGTGTATTATTATGCAGGTCAGCGCCTATCAAAAAAAGGGTATATGGAATGCCATCGCCAAGGACGTGAGGACACTGGTGGTCTACACCAGGCGGAGCACCCACTGTCGCAAACGGTGGGAGCACCTGAGACGCTGGGCAAGGAAGATGGCAGAGGCCCAGTTGGGGATGTCCTCCCAACGAGGAAGGGGTGCCCGTCAAACCCTGACCCCTCTGATGGCCCCCATACTGGCGGTGGCCTATCCGGATCTGGATGGGCGCTTGAGGGCATCACAGCAGCCACAAGGGTGTGAGTACAGTTTCCCAATATACTACTTGCGCGTGGTGGGGTGGTCTCCTGGTGGGGGATATGGGCCTGTTGATGCACCTAGGCCAGGCTGGACATTGCAGGGTAAGGCCCCATGTTGGGCAGGGATTGATGAACACCACCTCCAACCAAGCCAGTAGTCATCCACTACTGGGCAGGGGTCTGTGGGTGTCAGGTATGCTGCTATTGGCATTAGGTATTCTTGTCCATGGCCTGGTGACTAGCATTGTGACTGGTTGTGCATTGCCTAGTGCGTAGGGCTGTTCCCTGTCTGTGTATGTGTGTGTGTGTTGTGTACGCCAATGGTGGTGTTGGATCATCCATTGACCAAGTGTATCCTTTGTCTCTTCCACCCACTTTTTGTTTTGTCATCCTGTCCTTTTGTGCATTAGCATCATCTGGTGGAGGAGAAGAGGCACCGGCGATGGAGAGAGCTGCATCCCACAGGGCCCATGAGGCTGAATCCACCGACGGGGAGAGCACCAGTGGGACAGAGGGCGAGGGGAGCACTACGGCGGAGACAGGAGGGGACAGTTCTGACAGTGATACTTCCTCTGATGGAAGCTCCCTGCTGGTGGCGGACACTTCTGTGCCCACCCCAACTACAGGTACAGCCGCCACCCCCGTACCAGCACCGTTCTCCCAGCAGCCCCTCAGCAAGTTTCCCAGGCCCGCTCACCCAGGAGGGTGGGCATCTCCTTCGCCCCAGGCACCTCAGGCCCTGCCCCAGTTATCCCTGCTGCCCTGAGTGAGGAGGCTATTGACGTCCTGCGATCCATCTCTGTTGGGAAGTCAACCATAGTGAATGCCATCCAGGGGCTGGCAGCCCATTTGCAACAAACAAATGCATTCCTGGAGTGCATTCACTGTGGCATGGCAGCCCAACAGAGATCAATCCAGGCTTTAGCCTCCTCTCTGATGGCAGCCATTGTCCCTGTTTCTAGCCTCCCCCCCTCCAGCTTCCTCTACACAGTCCCATTCCCATCACCTCCAACCTATCTCAAGCACACAAGCAGACCAGCATGCACACAAGACAACACACAGGAGTGGCTCAGGCAAACACAAGACCACACATTATCCCACAGGCAGTCACACAAACACCATCCAGATGCAGACATACCAACATCCACTGCCTCCACTGTGTCCCCCTCCTCCTCATCGTCCACCTCCCTCCCAGTAGCGTCTCCACTCCCACCTGCAAGCACTACATCATCACCCACTACCTCCGTCACCAGCATGCCTATCACTACACACCCCTCACTGGCAGTCACCACCCCCACATCCATGAACATGTCGCCTGTGTCCTCTCCCACTGTGTCTGTGCCCTCTCCTCCCAAAGTACACAAACGCAAGCACTTAGACACCCAACAGCCATCCACCTCACAACAGCATCCAGCCCATGCACCTGCACGCAAACACAGCTGACTGACATCTCCTACAACCACTCCCTCTTACTCCACTCCCAAACCCACCCCCCATCCTTCACGTTGGGCCAGGGTGGTCGAACCCAGGGGAGCACCTCAGCCAACCAGTCCACGGCCACAGTAGTGTTGACAGTTACTGCAGGTGGGAGAGGCTCCAGGGAAACAGCCATCAGCACTGAATGCGTGGAAGGGCAAGGAGGCACCACCAGCTGCCACAAGGAGGCACCACCAGCTGCCAAAGGGAAGGGCAAGGAGGCACCACCAGCTGCCAAAGGGAAGGGCAAGGAGGCACCACCAACTGCCAAAGGGAAGGGCAAGGAGGCACTACCAGCTGCCAAAGGGAAGGGCAAGGAGCCACCACCAGCTGCCAAAGGGAAGGGCAAGGAGGCACCACCAGTTGCCAAAGGGAAGGACAAGGAGGCACCACCAGCTGTCAAAGGGAAGGGCAAGGAGGCACAACCAGCTGCCAAAGGGAAGGGCAAGGGGCTTGCACCAGAAGGTAGGAAGGACACGAGGCCTGGTGCTGGGACTGATTCTGAGCCTCCACCAACAACCATGGCGGTTCAGCCATCTGAGGCTGCAGGGGATAGTCTGGAGCCTCCCTTCACCACTGCCAGCACCGCCACGACCACAGGCACCAGCAGCAACAGCCCCAGTGGGCAGCCATCCGAGGCTGCAGGGGATGGGCTGGAGCCTCCTCCCACTACTGCCAGCATCGTCACCAGCAGCAGCAGCCTCTGTGGGCAGCCGTCTGAGGCTTCAGGGGATGGGCTGGAGCCTCCCCCACCTCTACCAGCACCAGCCCCGCCACTGCCACCAGTGAGCAGCCATCACGGCCAACGGGCAGTGTGTAGTCCTGCCTCCATGGGCTGTAGTGCATCCTGGACCCTGCAAATCGTGTAGGTGTGACACCCAGGTGAGAGACTGTGACCTTGCAGTCCCCAAGTGCTGCAACACAGGGCACAATGCTTCCTCCAGAAGAAGCCATCCACTCACCCCATCCTTGCCAGGATGAAGCACACTGGGCACAAGGCCCCCCATACACTCACCCCATCCTTGCCATGATGAAGCACACTGGGCACAAGGCCCCCTCCAGAACCAGTACAGAAGCCATCCATTAGAGAGACTGTAGCCTTGCACTCCCTAGGACCGTGCAGTGGGCAAACCACCCACTTGAGAGACTGTGGCCTTGCACTCCCCAGGACCAAGCAGTGGGCAAACCACCCACTTGAGAGACTGTGGCCTTGCACTTCCCAGGACCAAGCAGTGAGCAAACCACCCACTTGAGAGACTGTGGCCTTGCAATCCCCAGGACCAAGCAGTTGGCAAACGACCCATTTGAGAGACTGTGGCATTGCACCTCCCAGGACAGAGTAAAGGGCATGTTGGCCCCTCTAGGACCAGTGGCATTGTACCATCTTCCGGCTGAGGTGCCCCCCCTTCCCCATCTCCCTGAGGTGTCTGTGTATTTTCAACGTGATTCCCCTGCAGTGTTCTCTCCGTGTTGTTGCAGGAGTGAGGTGGGGCCTTGGCCTATGTGTAGTGGCCCTGTGGCCCACCTACATTGAGGACTGGGCAGTGTCCCTCCATTTGTATATATGTATATACTTTTTGATTTTGAAGCATGTATTTCTACTATTTTATCTTATTACACTCACTTTAATCATTTGCTTTTGTCCTTTTATTATTCCTGAGGAGTATGAGGTGGATATGTAATGTTATTACATCTGATTGTGTGTATGCTGTTGGGGTGGGGGTGTTGCATGTTGCATGTGTGTGTCACTCTCTTTTTCTTCCCCCCTTCCTTGTGTGCTAGGTGGCAGTACTCACCATGGTCGTCTCCACCGGTGTTGATGTTCGTAATGCAAAAAGAGGTATACATGCATGGGGAAGATGTGCAACTCGGGCTCCATGGCGTCGTGGTTGTTCCCTGAGTCTCCAGACGTGAGTCGTTTCCCTTCTGTGTTCTGTTTCCGTTGTGCTTTTGATGTCGTTGGTACCGCCCCGGAAAAGGTGGCGGATAGGCCTGTCTTAATACAGTGGGTGGAACATTGTCTTCTGCCTGGCTGTTGCCGGTTACCGCCGTGGTGCTTGTTGCTACTGCCGTTGCGGTCAGTGTGTTAAAGTGGCTGTCTGTCTGGGCGGTTTCCGCCGTGGTCAAAATTCCATTTTTGTTACCGCCGGTCTGTTGGCGGTATTAGCGCCGCTTTATCACCGACCGCCAGGGTTCTAATGAGGGCCTAAGTCTGAAGGTAAACCTTTAACGAGGCCTCCTGCTCACTGTGGTCATTTGTGGCCTATCGCTAAGTGTAGGTACTTACGTGCCCTTACCAATAATACATTTCCAGCAATATCCTCATAGATTTTTCAGTCATTTTTTAGGAACATATATTTGAGGAGGAGAGAGAGAATTTACTGGCCAATGATCATCATCTTTGGCATGTCCAGGAAACCAGTAATTGCTAGATATATATTCTCTCAAGATGTGCTCTTGGTATGGTCGCTCGTTGGGAAGAGAAGCTCAGTTCACTTACAGCCTACTCCCGGCAATGCCTGCCTATGTTAAAATACTAGGTAATGTAACACAATCAATGCCTCCCTCACTTAATTGGGAGATTAGTATACCAAAGAAGATATCAATTCCCTTCAGTAAAGGTACTCACACAATTATTCAAACATTTGTGAAACTAATGTCTTTTGGATGTGTGTCACTTTCTTATATGGGTAGCCTTTATATGACTCATTCATGCTGCAGTGACTTTCAGCTGCTGACTGGTGCAGTGGAGTCCTGACTGTTCACTCCATTTCCCTATTGCAATAGCAAGTGTGCTCCCCTTAAAGGCCCTGTACCTAGGGCACCAGATAAAACAAAGGCATTTCATATCTAGAAGGATGCCTATGAAAGTCAAATTGGAGCAAAATATGCACAGCTCAATAAGAATGAGAAATATTCCCTTTTAAGGGTTTTGAAACGAATCATGTTGTAAAGGGATCCAAGGTGGAGAGCCATTTGGTATGAACATGTTTCACTAGCCTGGTCTTTGAAACAGAGCCCTATTTAAAGAGAGTAATAATAATAAAGAGTAATCATATTCTTTTAACTTGTTTCTCATCGTCCTAAGGTTTACATTTCTCTATAGAACACAAGCTTGGGTGTTACTACCTCATTGCAAATATTCGGATGGAGAGAACAACCAAGATGTTGAAGTGAGTCTCAAGCATACAACGGCAGTAGGACGGGGGTGCAATGACGGTTAAGAATCTCACATGCTTAATTTGTATTCTGTACTCAAATACAGGTTTATTTTCTTTAGCCTTGTTTGTGAGATGCCAAAAAGGCTGACACGTGCATTTTTGATCTGATGGGTCCATGTAAAAAGACAAATTATATACCAACCCAGTAAAGCCAACCTGCTAGTACAAGGAGTACAACCTAGTCAGAATTACCGGTATTCATATGGACATAAAATTTATTAGGAAGATTGGAAAATAGTAAAGTGCTCTGTGTACATGTGAGTGGATATCATCTAATGCCTTGTGTTATTTTTAGAATAGCCCTGTAGAGAAATGTTGATGTTCCTCTTTATGTCATCATCTGTGTTGTTCTTTTTCTGCCAACACACAAGACATACAGAAACCAAAGGTCAGTGCATCATTTAGGAATTAAAGTTATTATAAAATCCCTTTTGGCAGGACATTGGTTACTAACATTCGGGATGGTATACATTGATTTTGATATTTGATTCATCAATTTAAAATGGTGTTGTATAAACTTCTTACAAGAATATATTTGATAAGAGATTGTAATCATTAGTGTATTTCATCCATTGACATAGGTCCCATACCACACTTACCAATAAGCTCAGCCGACGTGAACTAAAGTTTCATTTATGAATGCTTTTCTACAGTCTTCAGTAGGGTAGGGTGAACTCAAGATGTTCACTTTGTTAGGTGCTGGTTGAAGGCAAGCATCAATCATTTTTAAAAAATGATAAGTTTGACAAATAAAGAGTGATAGCAGTCCCAAAACAAGTCCCTAATATGTCAAAGTGAATGACATAAATGGCAAAATGTATTTGAGAAAAATGATAACAGAACTGTAGAGAGTAAGCTTTGACTGTTTTCAATGGGGTCAACCATTATCAAAAAACTCAATGGAAACAAAAGTTAAGTAAGATGAAAGGTCAAAACTTTCAGAGTCTTGACATAGCCTATTGCTAAATCTGAAATTGATGAATATAATTCATTGCTGAGCTATGGTTCATCTACAAACAGCACATTTGTTACCAGTTAAAGTGCCATGTGTGTACTTTACTAAAATGGCAATTTGAAGTAATCCACTTCCACCAGGTTTAATGATGTAGAAGATGTATTTGTAATTACATGGTTTATACAAACTCCATCCACCAGCAGATCATACACTGTATCCTCCTGCCTCTTCCACCATCCTACTCCAACTGAATACCACTACATACTCAACATGATGTCAAATTCCAATTCCATTTATATCTCGTCACTTGATGGAACCTTACAGTTAGTTTCTAAGATACTACATCACCTCCCCCTCCCAACATAACAAACATCATAATGACTAAACAACAAGAAAATCAAAAACAAGTTATTACTGGACATTGCTACATAAAAACCAGCATTTAGACAAGTAAAATTACTAATGTCTCTTTAGACGTGCACAAGTCCTGTGTTACACACGGGGGCTCATTACATTCTTGGAGGTTCAGACCGCCATGCCCGCGGCTGCGGAAAAGACAGCCACTGGCATGGTGGTCTGAACCGCCATATTATTAACACAGGGAGCCTGCCGATGGTGGATTACATTATCCGACAGGCCTGTTTCCCCCAGCCGTTCTCTGGCAGGTTCCCCTGCCGGGGAAGGGCTGGTGAAATGGTTGATCAGGGGCCCGTCTGGGGGCCCTTGCACTGCCCATGCACTTGGCATGGGCAGTGCAGGGGACCCATGCAGTGCCCCCTCGCGCAGGTCACAGCACTCAGGTATTGACAGAGGCTCCATGTGGAGCCATCAGCAATGTCCCTGCCCTGCATTCTGCTGGGCCGATGGGCCGAAACAGTGTTTCCCCCCACCTAGGAGACCTGATTTTAATCCAGTCACCCACTTTCACCAACATCTTTTTTACATCTTTACGAGAATCAAAAATGTCTTTCTTTTTAATTTTCTTTAACCTCTCCTTTTCTCTCCAACCCTCTATGTCTTCCACATAATCATCTAAATCTTTTCTTTTCTCCTTTACCCACTTGGGAGCAACTTCACATATAGACATCCTACCCGTGACCAGCTGAAAAGGGGAAGCCCCTGTGCTAGAATGTGGTGTTAATGATAGTCACAACCTTTTTTTCTCATCTCCTCTTCCCATCTCATACCATGCACTGAAGACGACTGTAAAAATTCTTTGAGAACCTTGATAAAATGTTCAACAACACCAATAGATTTAGGATGATACAGAGTTGCCTTTTTATGCTTGACACCTCTCTCTCTCAAAAACATCTCCATTAATTCTGAGGTCAACTGAACCCCATTGTCTGTGAGAAAAGATGAAGGAAAACTCTCCCTTTCAAACAGCTCTTCCAGGAAACCTATTAGTTTCCACTGAATTCACTACCCTAATCTCAGGCCATTTTGAGTACATATGACATATCGATTACAATGACATGACATATCGATTATGTGAATTCATCCACACTGGACCATGTATATCCAATGCAATATCCACCTACGGTCCTTCATCTTCTGCTTTTATGGTCATTGGTTGTGACCTAGATTTAAATACTTTATCAGACCTTGCATATTTATGACAATTTCTGACCTCCCTCTCCACAAGCATATCCATTACAGGCAACCAGTAATTAGATCTTACTCTCTCCTTAGTCTTGGAGATTCTAATATGACTAGCATGGGTGTGATTGACTAGTTGGCTTCTCAGTGTAACAGGAGGGACAAGATTGCTTTCCCTTACCAAGAGTCCATCAACAACATCCAGTTCATTCCTCACCTGCCAAGAAGCTAACACTTCATCTCTACACTCCTGTTTCGTACACCACTCCCTGTGTTAACCTGATCACCTTTTGCAAAACTTACAAACTTTATCAGCCACAAGTTTACTTCTCCATTCAGACTCATGTACAATTCCATTCGTAACCAAACACACCTTAATCTCCTCATCAAAATCTTCCCCTGCAAAATACTCTCCACATCCTATAACTCCTTCCTCATGTAGTCCACACAATCTTGACAGACAGTCTGCTTGCACATTCAAAACACGCAGTATGTATGCCACTTAAAATTTGTGCTCTTGTAGGGCCACAGCCCACTTACGGATCCAATGCGAAACCTTATCAATGCCTTTCTTCATAAACACCTCTTTGAGAGGCTTGTGATCCGTTACAATTTTGAACTCATGGCCCCTGAGAAACTTCCTTGGGTTTCTTACCGCCCATTATACACCTAGTGCATCTTTTTCAACAACTGTATAGTTACATTCTGCTCCTTTAAGTCCCCTCGAAATGAATAATATAGTTCTGGTTTTCCCATTCACCCTTTGTATTAAAACCGCACCTCGCCCTTTAGAGCTTGCATCGACCATTAATATGGTTTCGTCCTTTGCATTAAAACTTCCTAATTCTGATGCTTTCTCCAAGCTTTCTTGAATGTCACGAAATTCAATTTGCACACCAATTATATTATTTTACTTTACATAACAGCCTTCTCATCTTTGATGTTCTCTCTCAGCAAACCAGGAATACATTTATTATAAAACTCTGCCATCCCTAGAAATGTCATCAACTCTTTTTTATTCTGGGGATCCAGATAGTTTATAGATGGTGTTCACCAACTACTTTCTTGGTCGAATGCCCCTCTCTGATATCTGGTGACCCACATACTCTATATTATCCACATCTATTTTGCATTTTTCCTCCTTTAACCTTTAACCAATTTTCCTTTGAGGACGCTAACACCTCCGTCAACCTTTGGTCATGTTGCTGCAAATTCGTTCCAAATACTAAAAGATCACCCTGATGTACCTTTATTCCTTTTTTGCCCTTCACCACCTTTTCCCTGGCCCTCTGAAAAACAGACGCAGGGGATATCAGACCAAAAGGCATTCTCAGAAATGTGTACATACCAAAGGTGTAATAAATGTTGTAAGAGCTTGAGATGAGGGATGTAACCTAATTTGATGGTACGCGGACGTCAGGTCAAGAATTGAAAAGTGTTTAGCTCCATCTAAAAAACATAACATTTCATTTATATTAGGAAGGGGATAGTGATCCACAATGACAGACTTATTAAGTTCTCCCAAATACACGCACAATCTGGCATCACTATTGGCCTTCCATGCCATCACAACAGGTGCCACCCATTCTGAGGCTTGAACTGCCATTTTTAACTAATTTATCAACTTCTTCTTTCATTTTCTCTCTCACTACTAACGGAACCCCCATTAGTTTAACAATTTTAGGTTGGGCATTTGCTTTTAGCTTGATCTCATGTACACAGTTCCAAAGACAACCTATTTCTTTCTTGAATACCTCTGGAAATTTGTCAACCTAGTGACAGGTACTATCAGATACTCTCACATTTGTGTCAAGATAAACATACAAATCACATTGGTGAAATCAGCTGATTAAAAAATCACCTTTAATCGAAATGTAGATCTTTGCAGGTATTATTCGTTCTTTGAGCTTTATTGTTCCCCAAACGTAACCCAACAGTTTGATTGGCTCTCCACCCTCAACTTTAGGTTTTATATCTGGTTTCATTAATTTGACTTTACCTTTCAAATGATGATCATAAAATGTTTTGAGTACTAGTGTAATCTTTGTGCCAGAATCAAATAAAATTTTGATAGCTTCACCATTTACCAAAATAGTGTCAATAGGGCCACTAATGGAACCACAACTATTTTGTAAAATTTCAATCTCACCCACCAAATCAACTTCACATCCTTCCTCTTCTCCTTGAACTTCCCTTACTTTCTTCATGTCACCTTTTGATCTACAACACACTGCTAGATGGCCTTTCTTCCCACAGTTATTACAAATTATAAATTACTCCTCAACCTGGACATTTGTTGTTATTAGCCATATGGCCCGTTTTCCCACAGCGAAAGCACTTTCCTGTAAAAAATGTTACTAGACTGTGTACTCTTATTTCTCATTCTGATTACATCTGTAGGCACGTTGGATACTCTCTTTATCTCAACATCTTCATTCCTGTCTTTATCAGTGTTGCTATTGCGAACAATTTCTACACATCTTCTTGAATGCTCACTCGTTTTCGCAATCATTAATACTTCATCCAGTGAAGGGTTATCTTTCTGCCTCATATTCTGCTTGGCCTTTTCGAAGGAACACCCTAACACGAATTGATCTCGTAGACGTTCATCACATGAATTACCAAATTAACAGGTAGAAACAATTTTTCTCAACTCTTATATACTGTTCTACCGTTTCCCCTTGGTTTTTAATTATTTTGCCAAACTGATACCTCTCCAACACCATGCTAACTTTAGGCAGATAATGTAGGTCCAATTTCTTTATGCAAACCTCATACTCATTTTAACCCGCTACATCACTGTCCGCAAGGTCAGGAAGATTCTTGAAAACTTCTTGACCCTCCATTCTAAGACGCTGCATTAAAAATATATTTTACTCTTCGCACTAAGGGACGTTCCACAAACTTTTGTGTAGTTGATGAAAACTTTCTTCCATTTTTGCCAAAACACTAGTGGGTCACCAGGTGAAACTAGGAAAAACTGTGCTGCCGGTACATTCTGCATGGTGAATGAGACTGTAGTAATGTCAGGCTGAGTCAGCAATGTTGCATACACAGCGAGGGCATAGTGGCTCAAAATTTTATTAAAATGGTTCAGTAACAGGATTGAAAATGCAAGCAATGATGCCTACACAGCGAGGATACAGTGACTCAATTGACTCAAAATTGTATTCAAATTGTTCAACAACAGGATTGAAAAATGTCACAAGACCTTACTGTCTTTCTTTTTATTAAAATACAAATATTACCACAGTAAACTGGAAGCTTCTCAGGTGTGATGCTTGGATAAGGGCCGTCACAGTGTGCACGTTGTAACACACTTCCTCTTGTATGGCAAGCCGCAACACAATTGTACTGCTCTGCGTTTCTGTCCTCCCATCTGGCCTAACGTTGCCAGGCAACAAACATGTTTCCTCTTGTATGGCTCTGGGTCCTCACGCTGCAGAGGCATCGGACGTTGCCCAGCAACCAATGTTCTTCTTCGAAGCTTCTTCCTAGCAAAAACTGCAGGATCATCAATGCGTTGCCCAGCAACCACCACACTTCTATATTACCCGGTAGCAGAAGCGTTAACGCGTGGGGATAGCACTCGAGCTCGTTGATTATCCTTCTATCCCAATTTGAATATAAGGTGAGAATAAAGGGCACAATTAGATCACACCACCTTACCATCCTTCAACAAGTTGATCAGCTGTGTTGTAGCTTGTCGAATATATGAACTTTGTCCATGGTATTGAATTTGGAGTTGTGTGATCCCATCCTCGTCACCAAAATGAAATAATCCACTTACACCAGGTTTGATGATGTAGAAAATGTGTTTGTAGTTACATGGTTTATACAAGCTTCATCCACCAGCAGATCACACTTTATCCTCCTGCCTCTTCCACCGTCCTACTCCAACTGCCTCCCACTACATTCTCATCATGATGTCACATTCCATTTACACCTCATCACTTGCTGGAACCTTACAGTTAGTTTCTAAGATACTACATTACCTGTTCCTCTTGGGACAGCCAGACACAGGGTTCAAAGGCAAAAGGTTTCCGGAGGCACCTTCCCCTTTACAAATCAGTAAATACCTATCTTGAGGTGTTGGTAGTTGTCAATGGTTTACAACTGCAAATGGAGTCACAAATCATACACATATATCATACAGGTTCGCAATTAGGAAGCAATGTACTTTTTACTACCCAAGCCACTTGCGTTTCAGTGTGAGATGCTAAACTGATTTTGTGAGACAATTATGCATTTTTGACACGCATAATGAGTTTAGAACATTGTAAAATGACATTTTGTATTTGGAAACCTTGGAATTTTGTGAATTTCTAAACCCAAAATCGCATGTACCTCTGTCCCCAAATTGCTTGCAAAAGGGGTTAAAAAAGATTAATGACCAACGTTGATTGTTTTATGCTGTAAGTATGTGTTTACTCAAAATAAAACTACTTTTTAGTACCTCAGAATCCTTTGAAAATGGAGCAGTGCCGAGTAGCCAGTCATGGTCATCTGCAAAAGTTTGTTGGGTTTGTTCTACAGCCTACAAGGTATAAATACCTTATGAAGTTAAGCTGACAACAATTGCAACATAAAACATCTCCAATGTTTCAAAAATGAAAAAGAAAACAATGTCTTATTTTCAGACTTTCATATTAAGTGTGTTTAGACCAACTTATACAAATGATGTCGGTATTGATTCGACAGCTGAGAGGACTGGCTGATTTGTAGCTGTAGACCTGATGGTGCAGATCAGACCCATCTATTTTATCATTCAACATCAGTTACTTTGGAGTGGTCAGATGTTAGCATGTAATGTGAAAGCTAGCAGTAGGCACAACGCGTGTAATCCTGTGTAGCATAATTGTTAGAAATGGGGGTCTTTTGTTGGCAGTCAGGTTGCCTCTGACCAAGCAAGGAACCTCACTCTAGTCAGGGCAAAGGAGAAACACACCCAGCATCATGACGAAGTCGTTTCCACAAGGCGACGCCACTGATGCCGTTTACAGAGTCACACGGACCTCCAGGTACAGTACCTCAGCAAAATGTGTGGAAGACAGGCTGGTGCATGGAGTCGGGGAGTGAGGCATCGCTGGATCTGATGCAGTGTCGGTTATGATGCTGCATGACGAAGGAGTGGCGGCATCACAAAGAGGTGTCAGGTCCCTGCTGCGGAGCGGTGGAGGTGAGGCACCATCCGTTGTGAGGAGTCAGTCGGTGGCACCTCTGACAGAGTCGAAGTCCGGCAAAGTCATGATGCTGGGAGTGGCCTCATGGGGTTGCGACCACGTCACAGGGTCACAGGTGCTGCAACAGAGTCAGGTGTCACGAACGTCATTTGTACGACACTCCAACTCACAGTGGCTGCAGTGGCACTGGGCCTACTTTGACGGTGGGGTCGTCACGCCTCGGCGAGATCTACGGATCCAGGTGTAGGTGACGTCACAGGCTTAGTACAGCTGCATCCTTAGCAAAGTTGCAGAGTCGTCCAGCATAATTTCACAGGATTTTCAGCGGAAATTCACTTCCAGGGGCCCATCAACTGAAATGGCACCCTCTGGCAAGCTACAGTCCACAGCATGCAAACTCAGAGACTGGTTGGTGAAGCCTTTGCTGTCCCTGAGGCTTCAAAAACAGGAGGCAAGCTCAGCCTAATCACTTGGAGATACATCTCAAGCAAAAATGCACAACAAAGTCCAGTCTTTGTCCCCTTTCACAGGCAGAAGCAGCAACTCCAGGATAGCCCAACAAAGCACAATCATATGCAGGGGCAGCAATTCTCCTCAGCTCTTCTCCTGGCAGAGGTTCCTATTGAATCCAGAAGTAATCTAAAGTCTGGGGTTTTGGGTCCAATAAGTATACCCTTTCAACCTTTGAAAGTTTCCCAACTTCAAAGAAAAGTCTCTGTTGTTTACAGGATCCTGCCTTGCCCAGCCTTGGCTCCAGACACAAACAAGGGGGTAGGAGACTGCTTTGTGTTAGGGCAGGCACAGCCCTTTCAGGTGTAAGTGATCACTCCTCCCTTCAGCCTAGCCCAGATGGCCCATCAGGATATGCAGGTTACACCCCAGCACCCTTTGTGTCACTATCTAGTGGAGATGCACAAACAGCCCAACTGTCAGCCTGACCCAGACCCCGGGCCTACCTGAGGGGTGCCTTACATGTATAAACATCGAAGGTTTGGGCCTGGCAAGTGTGTACACTTGTCAGGTTGAATTAGCAGTTTATGAACTGCACACACAGAGACTGCAGTGGCAGGTTTGAGGGTGGCACAATCAGTGGTGCTGCAGGCCCACTAGTAGCATTTGATGTACAGGCCCTAGGCACCTCTATTGCACTTTACTAGGGACTTACTGGTAAATCAAACATGCCAATTATGGCAAAGCCAATTACACATACAATTTCACATATGGAGCACTTGCTCTTCAGCACTGGTCAGCAGTGGTAAAGTGCTCAGAGTAACAAAAGCAGCAAAGTAAGAGTCCAGTACACAGCAACAACCTGGGAAGTGGAGGCAAATAGTTAGGGGAGACCATGCCAAGGAAACCAGATATAACAATAGTGATGCAAAATTACCTAAACATTCTGCAAGATTGTGCAGAATTGTGTGAGAAGACAAGAAGGATGTATTTTTAACTAGAAAGATAGCACTATATTAAACAGAACATGAATAGCAAAGTGAGCAGCCACTTGCTAAATATGCTCAATTCCCCAACTTACTTCTGGAATTTAGTACTAGCTTATTAGCAAAAAATGCACCCTCCCGTCCAAAATGAACACAACAGTGATACTTTTTGCAGTGAGTAAATAGCTCTAAATGCAAAATAACAGCCACTCACACTCACTAAGGGGGTCATGCCAAGTGGAAACCGCCAATTGGCCGCTCTGCGGTCAAAAGACCGCGGAGGCCATTCAGACTTTCCCACCTGGGCCGGCGGGCGCCCGCCAAGGAAGCGCCCGCCGGCCCAGCGGGAAAGGCCCTGCAGACAGTGAAAATCATGCTGGGGCCCTGTTAGGGGGCCCCTGCACTGCCCAGTGGCATGGGCAGTGCAGGGGCCCCCAGGGGCCCCACGACACCCGTTCCCGCCATCCTGTTCCAGGCGGTGAAAACCGCCAGAAACAGGCTGGCGGGAAGGGGGTCGGAATCCCCATGGCGGCGCTGCTTGCAGCGCCGCCATGGAGGATTCTCCCAGCCGGGGCTAATCCGGCGGGAAACCGCCGGACCCGGCTGGGCGACCGCGGCTTTACAGCCGCGGTCGGAATTCCACATGAAGCACCGCCAGCCTGTTGGCGGTGCTTCCGTGGACAGCTACCCTGGCGATCTATGACCGCCAGGGTTGGAATGAGGCCCTAAGTTTGTTGTTTCTGTGCTACTTTCCCCCCAGATTAATCTTAATTATGCAAGAGGGCATACTCACATAATTAATGACAATTCCACATTGAAGAGTAATACAGAATTACTAAAATTAGCCTGATTACTCCGGCATAATTAAACTTACCCTCAAGCCTAATAACAAGGTGCAAGTCACTGCTCCTATTGTTGCTGTTGATGTGCTGGAATTGTCAGGAGAGGGTAAATGTTAGAAATAGGGTCTCTAGTTGGGAGAGGTATTCACCTTTGTCCAAGTAGGGACCACAATCCTAGTGAGGGTAAGTCACACAATTCTAATTATCCTGTGCCCACACTCCGGTAGCATGGCACTGTGCAGTCAGGCTTAATGAAGAAGGCAATGTGTAAAGTATTTGTGCAATAAATCATGCAATAACACAGTGGAAACACCACAAGAATACACCACACAGGTTTAGAAAAATCTTAGATATTTATCTGGTTAAATTAAGGTCAAAACGACCAAGATTAGATAAGCACAAGTTGAAATATCACTTTTGCAAAATCAAGAAGAGTCTTAAGTCTTTAAAAATCAGCAATTGTCTCTTGTGGGCACAAAGTACCTCGTTTGCATCCAAATCACATGCACGGTGACTGTAGAGGAGATGTGTGGAAAAAGGAAGGTGTGCGTCGGATTTCATGACGCAGCACAGGCGATGCATCATTTCTTCCCATGCTGCCAGAGCCTTGCGTTGATTTCCGGCATGCAGTCTTGAATCTTCACTGTCATGCAGGATCTTTTGATGCCCAGGGACGATGCGTGGAAATCCAGGGCGTGCAGGACGAAGGCCAATCCGGTGGGCGATGCGTCGGAGTTTCTGTCAACTGGTAGACGCTGCGTCAATTCTTCACTCAGGAAGTTGGTCTGCGTTGTTCCGGCTCGGTTGTGTGTCAATCTGGTATGGATGTGCGTTGAGGTTCCGGTTGCAACGCAGGTGCTGCATCAATCTCCACTTGGGGAGCTGGGCTGCTTTGTTCTGGTTTGGCGATGCAGCAATTTTCTCGTCACTGGGCAAGCAGTGCATTGTTTCCGGCAGGCTGTGCGTCATTTTCACTGCACAAGGCATTTCCTTGAAAAGAGGAAGTCTTTTTGGCCCTAAGACTTCAGAAACAGGAGGCAAGCTCAATCCAAGCCCTTGGAGAGCACTTCTCAGCAAAGGAAGAGGTCACCAAGGAAGGCAACATGGCAACAGCAAGGTAGCAGTCCTTCACAGCAAAGCAGTCCAGGTGAGTCCCTTGGTCAGCCAGGCAGCTCCTCATGACAGGTTGCAGGATCTGGTCCAGAAATGTCTGTTCCAGGAGGTGTCTGATCTGGTGGGGTCAGGGACCCAGTTTATATGCCCAAAACTGCCTTTCAAGTGGAGGAGACTTCAAAGAGTGGGCTTGAAGTGCTCAAGGCCCCCTTTCAGTACAGATCTGTCTGCCAGGGTCCCAGTAGTGGGTTTGGCAGTCCATTTTGTGAGGTCAGGCCACTAGCCTTTGAAATGTAAGTGTCAGGCCCCTCCACACTTCCAGCCCAGGAAGACCCATTCAGTATGCAGATTAGTGCAGGTGTGACTGAGTATCCTGTAGTTTGTGGTTGTCTGGGTGAAATGCACAAGGGAGCTGTCAATGAGAATTGGAGACAGGCTGTAAGGCACAGATGGATTTTAAGTGCAGAGAAATGCCCACTTTCTAAAAATGGCATGTGAGAGAACTGGTCTGATCACGTAGGCCCCCTAACTTTTTGCCCCCATTTTCCACTTTTTGTTGGTGTTTTCCTGACTCTGATGGTGCCCTGGGTACTGCTAACCAGTCCCAGGGCCTGTGCTCTGTGTAAAATCAGTATGCAAATTAGACTAATTCTAATTGGCTAAGTAAACCTACCTATAAGTCCCTAGTATATGGTAGGGCATGTAGGTTTAGGGACCCCAGCATAAGTAGTGCACCCATAGGTGTACTGCTGTGGTGCCCAGTGTCATTTTAAAGGCAGTCTTCAACTACATTATTTTTACATATAAGTCACCCTAGGGCTGGTTGCCATGTAACTATAAGCAGGGACATTATAAAAATAGTTTTATAAGCCCTGGTGAGGTAAAACAGCCAAGTGTGTTTTTTCCTAATTGTAGTGAATGGCCTCCATAGGCTAGAATGGGGAGACTTTATTTTAATTTTAAAAATACCCTTAAGTAACAAGTACCAAGAGTTTGGTACCAAATTATTTGTTATATTAAATCCCACAACTTCCAGTTGTGGGATTTAATATAACTTGTTCAGGTAAAGAGTTTTAAACTTTCCCTGAAAAGTCGCCACCTTCAGCCCTGCATTGTTTTTGCTGCTGTGCTGTGATTGGCCAGCCTGTGGCAGCCTGGCCAGGCTGCCTTGATGAGGTGTGAAGGGGCCTGTCTTCACACAAAGAGATGTGCCTGTGGGAGGAGATCTCCCCTTAGCAGATGGTGAGGCAGGAAGGGGAGGGCTGCCAACCTGGTCTTCAAAGGCAGAGAAGGACATTTGGAGCAACCCAGCAACACCCCCACATCCTGCAAACCCAGTCAGTCAGGTGCCCCCTTGATTAGATTAGGAGAGGGCAGGAGAGGGGTGTGTTTAGGATCTTTAGCCACACCAGCGGCTGGGCTCAGCCAGATGTAACCTCCAAAATCACTTTCAGCCATGATGGATTTTTGAGGAATGTTGCCTCCTGGGATTGATTCTTGTCACACTTCCCAGGAAGTGGTCATCACAGGGGGAAGGACCCTGCATCTGATTGGAGAACCAGGACCCCCCTGTTTTTCACCCAGGAGCAAGGATAAAACTGGCAGACCTGCACCCACACCTCAGTTCCCTACCAGATCCCTACCAGGAAGAACTACAGAAGAAGAAGGACTGCCCTGCTGACCCCTGACCTGCATCTGGACAATGCACTCTAAAGGACTGCACCAGCTGCACACTTCGGCTTCACCACAAGAAGGACTTTGCCTGGCTTCAACTGGTTTAAGGAGGGACTCCCTGTTTGCTACAGGTGAAAACTTGCTAACCAGAGTCCCCTGCACCAACTCCTGAAGAAACCGACCAGCTGAGCACTGTCCAGTGGCCAAAAAGGAGTTTGCCCCAGGTGCATTCTGGGAGTTGTATTCCACACCCCCAAGGATCATCTCAGAGCTTCTGGAACCTTGGGGTGAGCTGTGGACCCCAAAAGAACCTTAAAGGAACATCTGGAAGAAGATCCACAAGTTTGGAGACGTTTGGAGAATTTTTGAAAAAAAGCTCCATAGAGGGATCGACCGACTGCGGCAACTCTAGCCGGCTTGCCTCAACTGCGACCCGGCCTGAGGGCTCCGAGGACGTCGGATAAAGATCCAGGTTTCCCACAGCTGAAGGATTTTCACCTAGAAAAAACGACTAAGTCCTAAGGTAAAAATCTCCACTCAGGGCTCCCATGATGCGTATCCACAGGAGAGTTCCAGGAGGTCAGACTGGACTGGCAGGTTTGTCCCACTAAAGAAAATCTTCAGAAAAACGACTAAGTTCGAAGATAAACTTTTGACCAAGGCCTCCCGTGGGCTGTAGCCGAGCCGGGCTCCATCGCGGTAGGCCTTAAACTTTGACTTTGCCCTGGTCGAGGTGTGACCAGATGACCAGGTTTTTGTTTCTAGACGCTAGAAAACAATAATTCTTTAAAAATTCATATCTTCGGTTCCCCTCATCTGATTCTATTAGTGTTTGTGTCATTTTAAAGATAAAAATATAATCTATTTTTATAAATTGGTTTTGGATTTTTAAACTGTTTCCTGTGTTTTTATTTAATTACTGTTCTGTGATATTTTAATGCTTTACACTCTGTCCCTTAAGTTAAGCCTTGTCGCTCGTTGCCAAGCTACCAAGGGTTGAGCTGGGTTTAATTTACGAGACCTAACTGGACCTAAGTGGAGGTTAGTGGCCTATTGCTAAGTGTAGGTACTTACCTGCCCTTAGCAATAGCCCATTTCCCAACATGGCATTTCTAAAAGAGTAATATAAAATCCAACCTCACCAATAAGCAGGATTTTCTACTACCATTCTGACCATACTGAACGTGACCTGTATACCCCTTTCTGATCAGAATCTAGCATTCAAACAGTATGTGAGGGTAGCCCTAATGTTATCCAATGAAAGGAGCAGGCCTCACAGTAGTGGAAAATGAATTTAGGAGTTTTCCACTACCAGAACATATAAAACACACATGTACATGTCCTGCCTTTTACCTACACAGCACCCTGCCCTATGGTTAACCTAGGGTTTAGGGGTGACATCTGTAGAAAAAGGGGAGTTTAAGGTTTGGCAAGTATTTTTAAATGCCAAGTCGAAGTGGCAGTGAAACTGCACATACAGGGCTTGCAATGGCAGGCCTGAGATATGGTTAAGGGACTACTTATGTGGGTGGCACAATCAGTGCTGCAGGCCCACTCATAGCATTTAATTTACAGGCCCTAGACACATGTAGTGCATTTTACTAAGGACTTACAAGTAAATTATATATGCCAATTGGGTATAAGCCAATGTTACCATGTTTCAGGGAGAGAGCATATGCAATTTAGCACTGATTAGCAGTGGTAAAGTGTGCAGAGTCCTAAAACCAGCAAAAAACTGCATCAGAACAGTGGAGGGAGGCAGGCAAAAAGTTGGGGTATGACCACCCTAAAGCTGTCAGGTCTAACAGTAAACTACTACTAAAAGTGCACTACGTTTATGCTGCTCTTCCTACGCATTCTGCACGGATTGGTGCTGGATTTTGTCAGAATGTAATGGTAACACTGCTTTCCAGAGGCTAACACTATGATCGCCCATACACTCCCGAATCTCAGTTTTTTACTTTTTCTGAGCTGTTTTTCAAATATATTCTGAATATGTTCGTTGGTAACTACTTTGGTAAATTTCTCTGACGCTTTTGGATCATGTTTGCGCTAATAGCTAGTAAGTTAGAGGGTATTTACGTTAGGTACTTCCGTTCACTGTTTTAGTGAGGGACATCTATTGATGATAATCCATGGATCTGATCTACATGTAATTCAGAATAATAATATTAAACTGAGATTATCTTGATGACAATTATTGTTGGTCTTTATATTGTTAAAATTATCTGAACTAAAATAAGCAGCCTAAAACTTAATTAAAAGAGATGCAATACAAACCTCTAACTTAAATGTTGCTGGAAGTCAGAGCTGCACGTCTGCTTAATGTATCAATCTGGATGTAGTAGTGAGCTTTCTAGGGATCCAGCCTTGCTCGTCAAACTCAGCTGGGCTGGAAGGTAGTAGTGACTAGTGTAGCAAAGGCAGGTCTTTCACCGACAGGTGTGGTCTGCACAAATCCACTTAGCAAAACCCACATCTAACACAGGTAGGAGAGACTTCTGCTTGACCGAATTGTATAATACTTGTGTCACATCCATTATAAAAATATTAGCATCTGCACATTTCCAGACAGTTCTGTAATGTTGATATCTTTAATTACACTTTTAGAGGTGAATCCTTTCTTCTGAACGCTTTTCTTTCACCACCATTTTACTGTATTTTTTAATTGGAGTTTTGAAATGGACGTTACTAAAACTGCACCTACCGTCTCTGACCTGGTACTTACCCTGTAAAACAGAATTACATTAGAATTCATGGAACATCGCCTACGCACATCTCCCCAGCAGTTCGATATTTACCAGAAACAGCAAATGTCATCCCTCTTATGAATGACAGGTCACCTGAATGCCATGCATTCATCATAAGACGTATACTTCGAGCCGAAAATGTTATTCTTGTATTTTAAACTGAAATCTGGCTTACAAATTTGAAGAACCTCTGTTTCGCCAGTCTTGACTTCCGACAACTAATTTACTACTTGTCTCGCCTAAATCGCGAAAACGTGTTTCCACTAAAAATTAATAGACACGCCCCTACGTCCTGCCCCACCTACCCTGCCCCAGCAAAACAGCAGGGCCCATATTTATACTTTTTTAGCGCCGCATTTGCGTCATTTTTTGACGCAGAAACTGCGCAAACTTGCAAAATACAATTGTATTTCGTAAGTTTGCGCCGTTTTTGCGTCAAAAAGCGGCGCAAATTCGGTGCTAAAAAGGTATAAATATGGGCCCAGGTGTCCAAAACTTTCTTTTTCAAGATGACATTTGGTATGAATAACAGCACCCTGACAAATATTCTATTGTACTAAAAGTTTCCACTTGAAAACGCCTTCATTGTGCCCGCCTTTATTAAGAAATAAAGGGGAACATCCTTTTTTACGACTTTTTTTTTCCGAAAGTCGTGGTTAACGAAAGCGCAACAACGCTTTTTTTAACCACGACTCCGGTTTTTTGTGCCTTAACTACGTATGTTCTGAACAACGAACATGCGTGGTTAAGGTACAAAGAAGTGAGTTGGCGAAGGTAAGTGGTGGGTTTAGGTTTTGGGGAGGGGGTGGGGGGTCAGGGGGTTTTAGGTTTTGGGGTGGGGTTGGGGGGGTGGGGTGGGGCGTTTTTGGTTTTGGGGAGTGGGTGGGGGGTCAGGGGGTTTTAGGTTTTAGGGTGGGGTTGGTGGGGTGGGCGTTTTTGGTTTTGGGGAGTCGGGGGGGTCAGGGGGTTTTGGGTTTTAGGTTTTAGGGTGGGGTTGGGGGGTGGGGCGTTTTTGGTTTTGGGGAGTGGGTGGGGGGTCAGGGGGTTTTAGGTTTTGGGGTGGGGTTGGGGGGTGGGGCGTTTTTGGTTTTGGGGAGTGGGTGGGGGTCAGGGGGTTTTAGGTTTTGGGGTGGGGTTGGAGGGGTGGGGCATTTTTGGTTTTGGGGAGTGGGTGGGGGGTCAGAGGGTTTTAGGTTTTGGGGTGGGGTTGGGAGGGTGGGGTGAGGGATGTAGGGTGAATGGTGCCTATTGCTAATGATTTTATCAGGAATGCCTTTACAACGAAATATCGTTGTTAAGGCATTCGTGGTAAAATCATTAGTAGTAGCAACGAGGTCGCAGTTCCGACCTCGTTGTTAAGGCAGTAGTTGTTTTTGAAGTCGTTGTTTCGTCGTACAGTCAGAAATAAAGAATCCCATATTGCTGTGTTCGTTTGAACTGTAAAAAAACATCTATTTTGGCACAGCAATTCAGGTGTGCCAACATTCTATTTACAAAACATCAATAATATTTCCCTTTTCACAAAACTATTTCTCAGCGAAGATCTATGACACGTAGACAAAAGCATTTCAAAATATGAATGTAGGGTCTCAAGTGCCTCAGTTCCTTCATTGATAAATAGAATGCTAAGATTTAAACTAGAGCAAAATATTTATTTCAGTAGCTAATGTGTTGGTGATATACAGAAACAGGGAAAATAAGCCAATGCAAAAACATAGAATGTAAGAAATTGAGTTTCTGGTTGGCAGAAGTATATACCCTCTCCAAGAAGGAACCACAGTCCTAGTCAGCGTAAATCACCACAAACCATAAATTAACCAGTGCTTATCACCTGGTAGCTCTACTTAAGAGGCAATGTGTTACATATTTGTGCAACACTTCAAACAATAAAACAGTAAAAGCATCACACAAAAAGATACCACACCAAATATTTAACCCCTCGGGTGCCCGGGCTGAGGTAGTTACGTCCGCTCGCCATGGCGCTCAGCTTCCAGCGTGGATCGGAAGAGAAATGCAAAAGCATTTCTCTACTGATCACGGGCTGGGGGCGGGAGAGTGTAGGAGGCTGGCCTGGCTTGTAGTGGGTACCAGAGGTACTTACACACCTTGTGCCAGGTCCAGTTATCCCTTATTAGTGTAGAAGATGTGTTTCTAGCAGCTTAGGCTGATAGAAGGTAGCTATGGCAAAGCAGCTTTGGCTGAACTAGGAGACATGTAAAGCTCCTACTATACCACTGGTGTCATATGCACAATATCATAAGAAAACACAATACACAGATATATTAAAAATAAAGGTACTTTATTTTTATGACAATATGCCAAAAGTATCTCAGTGAGTACCCTCAGTATGAGGATGAGAAATATACACAAGATATATGTACACAATACCAAAATTATGCAGTAATAGCAAAAGGAAGTAATGCAAGCAATGTAGAATTACAGTAGATTGCAATAGGAGCACATAGGTATAGGGGCAACACAAACTATATACTCTAGAAGTGGAATGCGAACCACGAATGGACCCCAAACCTATGTGAGCTTGTAGAGAGTCGCTAGGACTGTAAGAAAGCAGTGATGGTTAGAAAAATAGCCCACCCCAAGACCCTGTAAGGTAGGTGTAAAGTACACCTACAACCCCCAGAGAGCACAGAAGTCGTGATAGGGGGATTCTGCAAGGAAAACCAACACCAGCAATGCAACAACAGTGGATTTCCAGACCTGAGTACCTGTAAGATAAGGGGACCAAGTCCAAGAGTCGCGACAGTGTCGAGAGTGGGCAGGAGCCCAGGAAATGCCAGCTGAGGGTGCAAGGAAGCTGCCACTGGATGGAAGAAGCTTGGTGTTTTGCAAGAACGAAGAGGACTAGGAACTTCCCCTTTGGAGGATGGATGTCCCACGTCGTGAAGAAGCTTGCAGAGGAGTTCCCACGCAGAAATGCCGCAAACAAGCCTTGCTAGCTGCAAGGGTCGTGGTTAGGGTTTTTGGATGCTGCTGTGGCCCAGGAGGGACCAGGATGTCGCCACTTGGTTGAGGAGACAGAAGGGGCGCCCAGCAAGTCACGGAGCCCTCGCAGAAGCAGGCAGCACCCGCAGAAGTACCAGAACAGGCACTTAGAAGAGGAGTGAACCCGAGTCCACACAAAGTCACAAAAGGGAGTCCCTCGACGCCGGAGGACAACTCAGAAGGTTGTGCACTGCAGGTTAGAGTGTCGGGGACCCAGGCTTGGCTGTGCATGAAGGACATCCTGGAAGAATGCACAGGAGCCGGAGCAGGTGCAAATCACGCGGCACCCAGCAATGCAGTCTAGCGTGGGGAGGCAAGGACTTACCTCCGCCAAACTTGGATTGAAGAGTCACTGGACTGTGGGAGTCACTTGGACAGAGTTGCTGAGTTCCAGGGACCACGCTCATCGTGCTGAGAGGGGACCCAGAGGACCGGTGATGCAGTCTTTTGTTGCCTGCGGTTGCAGGGGGAAGATTCTGTCGACCCACGGGAGATTTCTTCAGAGCTCCTGGTGCAAGAAGGAAGCAGGCTACCCCCACAGCATGCACCACCTGGAAACAGTTGAGAAAGCCGGCAGGATGAAGCGATACAAGGTTGCTAGTAGTCGTCTGGCTACTTTGTTGCGGTTTTGCAGGCGTCCTGAGCAGTCAGCGGTTGATCCTTTGGCAGAAGGTGAAGAGGGAGATGCAGAGGAACTCGTTATCTGAAGAAGTCCCCAAAGCAGAGACCCTAAATAGCCAGAAAAGGAGGTTTGGCTACCTAGGAAGGAGGATTGGCTACTAACAGAGGTAAGAGCCTATCAGAAGGAGTCTCTGACGTCACCTGCTGGCACTGGCCACTCAGAGCAGTCCAGTGTGCCAGCAACACCTCTGAATCCAAGATGGCAGAGGTCTGGGGCACACTGGAGGAGCTCTGGGCACCTCCCCTGGGAGGTGCAGGTCAGGGGAGTGGTCACTCCCCTTTCCTTTGTCCAGCTTCGCGCCAGAGCAGGGCTGGGGGATCCCTGAACTGGTGTAGACTGGCTTATGCAGAGATGGGCAGCATCTGTGCCCATCAAAGCATTTCCAGAGGCTGGGGGAGGCTACTCATCCCCATCCTTCACACCTATTTCCAAAGGGAGAGGGGGTTACACCCTGTCTCAGAGGAAATCCTTTGTTCTGCCTTCCTGGGCCAGGGCTGCCTGGACCCCAGGGGGGCAGAAACCTGTCTGAGGGGTTGGCAGCAGCAGCAGCTGCAGTGCAAACCCTGAAAAGGCAGTTTGGTAGTACCCGGGTTCTGTGCTAGAGACCCAGGGGATCATGGAATTGTCCCCCCAATGCCAGAATGGCATTGGGGTGACAATTCCATGATCTTAGACATGTTACATGGCCATGTTCGGAGTTACTATTGTGACGCTATACATAGGTAGTGACCTATGTATAGTGCACGCGTGTAATAGTGTCCCCGCACTCACAAAGTCCGGGGAATTTGCCCTGGACGATGTGGGGGCACCTTGGCTAGTGCCAGGGTGCCCTCACACTAAGTAACTTTGCACCCAACCTTCACCAGGTGAAGGTTAGACATATAGGTGACTTATAAGTTACTTAAGTGCAGTGGTAAATGGCTGTGAAATATCGTGGACGTTATTTCACTCAGGCTGCATTGGCAGGCCTGTGTAAGAATTGTCAGATCTCCCTATGGGTGGCAAAAGAAATGCTGCAGCCCATAGGGATCTCCTGGAACCCCAATACCCTGGGTACCTCAGTACCATATACTAGGGAATTATATGGGTGTACCAGTATGCCAATGTGAATTGGTGAAATTGGTCACTAGCCTGTTAATGACAGTTTGGAAAGCAGAGAGGGCATAACCACAGAGGTTCTGGTTAGCAGAGCCTCAGTGAGACAGTTAGGCATCACATAGGGAACACATACATATAGTCCACAAACTTATGAGCACTGGGGTCCTGGCTAGCAGGATCCCAGTGACACATAACAACCACACTTACAACATAGGGTCTTCACTATGAACACTGGGCCCTGGCTAGCAGGATCCCAGTGAGACAGTGAAAACACCCAGACATATACTCACAAACAGGCCAAAAGTGGGGGTAACAAGGCTAGAAAGAGGCTACTTTCTCACAGAGAGGCATCAAAGGAAAGGAAAGGAAAGTCCTTTCCTTTCCTTTGATGTCTCTTTGAGCGTTTCTGCAGCCCGATCGTGAAGCGATTGGGCTTCAGAAATGCCCACTAGACACCAGGGAGTTTGTTATTTTTATTATAACAATAAAGGGGAGCGACTTCTTATGCAAGGGTCGCTCTCCTGGTGGGGCATTTTTTTTAAAGCCTTTTCTGCCGGCACCAGGGCAGATCAGCCTATTGTTATTAGGCCTGTCTGCTCACATGGGCTTCAGAAATGTCTAGACGCCAGGGATAATTTTCTTTTGTTTGTTTATTGTTTTTACACATGGGGAGCGACCCCTTAGGCCTATTTTTACTAGGCCAACCTGGGCAGAAACAAATAGACATCATGGATTGTTTTTAGGTCAATTTCACGCAAGGAGAGAGACCCTTTAGGCAAGCATTGCTCCACTGGGAGGCAATTTTTTTTAGGCCATTTCTGCTCTCCTTGGGGACAGATTGGCTTATTTTTCTTAGGCCAATCTGCCCCAAGAGGGACAGAAACCACTGGACACCAGGGACCTTTTTTTGTGCCAATTTCATGCAAGAGGAGCAACCCCTTAGGCAAGGGTCACTCCCCTGGGGGGGGATTTATTTTAGGGCATTTCTGCCCCCCTTGGGGGCAGATGGGTCTATTTTTGTAAGGCCCATCTTCCCCCAATTGGGGCAGAAAGCCCACCAGAGACCGGGGAAGATTTGTTTTTCAAAAAAAGAAGGTGGGGGTATGGCCATATCCCCACCACAAATAAATGGGGACAAAGTTGTGCTGCCCACTGGAGGGCAGATGGGGCAATTACCCCCAATCCACTCCCCAGGGGGTCAGAAAACATACTATATGCCAGGGAATTAAAAACATAAAATAGTGGGGTGGTGGCTACCAACCAGTATGGGCATGGTTATGCCCCCACCCCAACTGAAGGTGGTAACAGTCTTTCAGCTCTCTCCCTACACACTAAAACTACTTATCCCATGGCAAGTAAGAGAACATTTGATTATTTGGGGTTTTGGTTTTACATTTGGGCCATGAGAGCATGTCTAACTCTAAAAATCATCACACTTAGAAGGGTGAGGGCTGCACTTTAGGGACTTTGGGATGCTACCATGCAGAAAATCCACGAGACCTAGACACAACTGAAAACTAAACATCTGGGTGAGTCCAGGGTGGTGTACTTCATATGCACCCGCACCATTTTCTTACCCACAATGCCCTGCAAACCTCCAATTTTGCTTGAAATCACACATTTTTCCCCCTTTTTTGTGATGGGACCTTTCAGAATCTGCAGGAATTCACAAAATTCCTACCACCCAGCATTGTTGCATCTTGTCAATAAAAAATCTGCCCCACTTGTTAACCTAAAAACTATTTTTTTCAAGCTGCCCTTTTGAACCCGCTTTGGTTCTCCCTCATTTTTGACATGTTTTTGGCTCTTCCATATCACAGGCACTTGGCCCACCTACACAAGTGAGGTATAATTTTTACCGGGAGGCTGAGGGGAACGTTGGATGGTAGGAAATCTGTGCCGGTGCAGTGATCCCACACAGAAATGTGGTAAAAATGTGATTTTGTTTTGTTAAATTTGAGGTTTGCTGAGGATTCTGGGTAAGAAAACACTGGGGGATCTATGCAATCTACCCCTCCTGGGACTCCCTCGGGTGTCTAGTTTTCAGAAATGTTTGGGTTTGGTGGGTTTCCCTAGATGACTGCTAAACCCAGGTCCAGAAACACAGGCCCCCCCCTCCGTAAAAAAAGGTACTTTTGTATTTGATAATTTTGATGTGCCCACATAGAGTTTTGGAGGATTTCCTTTTACGGGCACAAGGCATACCCACACAAGTGAGGAACCATTTTTATCAGGAGACCTGGAGGAACGCTAGGTAGATGGAAGTTTGTGGCTCCCCTCAGATTCCAGAACTTTGCAGCACCGAAATGTGAGAAAAAAGTGTTTTAGTTGCTACATTTTGAGGTTTGCAAAGGATTCTGGGTAACAGAACCTGGTGACAGCGCCACAAGTTACCACATCCTGGGTTCCGCTAGGTGTCTGCTTTTCAGAAATGTCCAGGTTTGCTAGGTTTTCCTCGGTGCCGGCTGAACCAGATGCCAAAATTCACAGCTAGTCACTTTGCAAAAAACAGGTCAGTTTTCTTTGGGAAAATGTGATGTGTCCAAGTTGTGTTTTAGGGCATTTCCTCCTGCGGGCTCTAGGCCTACCCACACAAGTAAGGTAGCATTTTTATCGGGAGACTTGGAGGAATCCTGTTAAGAAGGAAATGTGTGTCTCTCCTCAGGTTCCAGAACTTTCTGTCACCAAAATGTGAGGAAAAAGTGTTTTTTGTCAAATGTTGGGGTTTGCAAAGGATTCTGGGTAACAGAACCTGGTGAGAGCCCCACAAGTCACCCCATCGTGGATAACCCTAGGTGTCTAGTTTTAAAAATGCACAGGTTTGGTAGGTTTCTTTAGGTGCCAGCTGAGCTAGAGGCCAAAATCCACAGCTAGGCATTTTGCAAAAAACACGTCAGATTTCAGTTGTAAAAATGTGATGTGTACATGTTGTGTTTCCTGTTGTGGGCATTAGGCCTACCCATACAAGTGAGATACCATTTGTATCAGGAGACTTGGAGGAATACAGAATAGCAGAACAAGTGTTATTTTCCCTTGTCTTTCTCTACTTTTTTACTTCTAAATGTAAGACAGTGTGTAAAAATGACATCTATTTGAGAAATGCCCTGTAATTCACATGCTAGTATGGGGACCCCGGAACTCAGAGATGGTCATATAACCACTGCTTCTCAGCACCTTATTTTGTGTCCACTTTGGAAATACAAAGGTTTCCTTGATAGCTATTTTTCACTATTTATATTTCACCAAATGAATTGTTGTATACCTGGTATACAATGAAAAACCATTGCAAAGTGCAGTTCCTTTATTGGCTCTGGGTCCCTAGAGTTCTTGATAACCCTACAAGTCCTATATATCCCCGCAACCAGAAGAGTCCCGCAGACGTAATTGACTATTGCTTTTGAAAACCTGACATGGTAGGAAAAAGTTATGAAGTAAAACGTGGAGAAAATTGCTGTTTTTTTCACCTTAATTTCATTTTTTTTTTTTATTTCAGCCTCTTATTTTCTGTGGAAAAATCTTGTAGGATTTACACAAATGACCCCTTTCTGAATTCAGAATGTTGTCTACTTTTTAGAAATGTTTAGCTGTCCGGGATCCAGAATTGGTTTCATACTCATATCTGTCACTAACTGGAAGGAGGATAAAAGCACAAAAAAGTAAAAATGGGTTATGACCCAGTAAAATGCCAAATTTGTGTTAAAAAATGTGTTTTTCTGATTTAAGTCTGCCTGTTCCTGAAAGCAGGGAAGATGGTGATTTTAGCAACACAAACCCTTTTTTGATGCCATTTTCAGGGAAAAAAACACAAGCCCTCTTCTGCAGCCCTTTTTTCCCATTTAAAAAAGAAAACGAAATGTTGTTGCATTTTGGCTAATTTCTTAGTCTCCTCCAATGGAACCCACAAACTGTGGGTACCTCTAGAATCCCTAGGATGTTGGAAAAAAAGGACGCAAACCTGGTCTGGGTAGCTTATGTGTACAAAAAGTGATGAGGGCCTAAGCATGAACTGTCCCAAAAAGCCAAAAAAAGGCCTGGCACCTAAGGGGGAAAAGGCCTGGCAGCGAAGGGGTTAAAGAACACAAGACCAAAACAGCAAAAATCCAATAAGGTCTTCCCTCCTGCCCTGGTTTCAGACTCACTGCAATCAATCAATCAATCAAATAATTTCTTAAGCACACTACTCACCCGGTAGGGTCTCAAGGTGCTGGGAGGGGAGGTGCCGGTTACTGCTTGAAAAGTCATGTTTTAAGGTGCTTCTGAAGGTTAGGAGGTCCTGGGTCTTGCGTAGGTTGGTGGGGAGGAAGTTCCATGTCTTGGCGGTGAGGTGGGAGAGGATCTGCCACCGGAGGTAGTGCGTTGGATGAGGGGGACTGTAGCAAGGGCGAGGTCGGCAGAGCGGAGCTGTCTAGTTGGTATGCAGAAGTTTACTCATTCGTTGAGGTATGCCGATCCAGTGTCGTGGAGGGCTTTGTGAGCGCGGATGAGGACTTTGAAAATGATCCTTTTGTTGATGGGCAACCAGTGTAGAGATCTGAGGTGGGTGGATATGTGTTCATGGCGAGGGAGGTTGAGGATGAGACGTGCGGCTGCGTTCTGTATTCGCTGGAGTTTTCTTTGAAGCTTGGCTGTGGTCCCTGCGTAGAGGGCGTTGCCGTAGTCCAGTCTGCTGCTAATGAGGGTGTGGGTGACTGTTCTTCTTGTTTCTAAAGGAATCCATCTGAAAGTCTTGTGTAGCATGCGAAGGGTGTTGAATCAGGAGGATGAGATGCCGTTGATTTGCTGTGTCATGGAGAGAGATGAGTCCAGAATGATGCCAAGGCTGCGTGTGTGGGTGGTGGGTGTTGGGGGTGGTCCGAGGGTGGTGGGCCACCAGGAGTCATTCCATGCTGTCTTGTTGGGGCCGGGAAATGATGATCTCTGTTTTGTTTGAGTTCAATTTGAGGTGGCTTGCCGTCATCCATTTGGCGATGTCAAGGAGTCCGGCGTGCAGGTTAATCTTGGAGGTGGCTGGGTTCCTGGTGAGGGAGATGGTGAGCTGGGTGTCGTCAGAGTATGAAATGATGGTGATGCCGTGGGGGCGGAGGATGTTGGTGAGAGGAGCTATGTAGATGTTGAAGAGGGTTTGCCTGAGGGAGGAGCCTTGGGGGACCCCACAGATGGTTTTGGTGGCTGTAGACCGGAAAGGAGGGAGGCAAACTCTTTAGGTTCTTTCGGAGAGGAAGGAGGTGAGCCAGTCCAGGGCCTTGTGGCGAATTCCAGCGTCAAAAAGGCGTGCTCGGAGGGTTTGGTGGCATACAGTGCCAAAAGCTGCAGAGAGGTCTAGGACGATGAGGGCGACGGTGTCGCCCTTGCCCACTCTGGTCCTGTTGTCATCTGTGCAGGCGATGAGCGCGGTCTCGGAGCTGTGGTTCTTGCAGGATCCAGACTGGGAGGCTTTGAGTATGTTGTTTTCTTCTAAGAAGCGAGACAGTTGTGTGTTTACTATCTTCTCAGCGACCTTTGCGGGGAAGGGGAGAAGAGAAATGGGTCAGTAGTTTGTGAGGTCTTCCGGGTCAGCTTTAGGTTTTTTGAGAAGAGCGTTGACTTCGGCGTGCTTCCAAACATCTGGAAAGGTTGCGGTGTTGAAGGAACTGTTGATGACGGCACAGAGCTGGGGAGCGATTATTTGGTTGGTCTTGTTGAAAATGTGGTGGGGGCAAGGGTCTGTTGGGGTGCCTGAGTGGATGAAGTTCACTGTTTTGCCGATTTCTTCATCGTTGGTGGGGGTCCAGGTGTTTAGTCGGTTGGTGCGGCAGGGTGTTGTGTTGTGTCAGTGGTGGTGATGGTGGGTGCTGATGATGTGAAGCTGTCGTGTATGTCTGTGATTTTGAGGTGGAAGTAGTTTGAGAGGGAGTTGCAGAGGTCTTGGGAGTGTGGAGAGTCGATGGTGCTGGATTTGGGTTTGGTAAGTTATTTGACGATGGCAAATAGTTCTTTGCTGTTGTGTGTGTTGTTGTCTATGCGATCTTTGTAGAAGGACCATTTGGTGGTCCCGGATGAGTTGGTGGTGTTTGCGCATGGCTGTTTTGAGGGCGGAGAAGTTGCTCATTGAGGGTTCTTGGCGCCATGCTGTCTCAATTTTTCGGCATTCTCGTTTGGAAGACTGGAGTTCTGTGGTGAACCAGGGGGCGGTCTTGATGGTGCGGGTATTGTTGTTTGTTTTTAAAGGGGCGAGTGAGTCTGCGCAGCTTTCTTGCCATTGTGTGAGGTTGTGGGCAGCGGTGTTAGGGTCATTGGTGCTGGGAGGTGGAGCTTGTGTGAGGTTGGAGATCAGGTGATCTTTGGAGATCTTCTTCCACTTGCATTAGGGTGTAGTGTGTTGTTGGTGGTAGGTGGTGGGTTTCATGCAAGGGGTTAAGCAGTCCTTTGTGTGGGATCAGGACACAGGCTATTCAGGTGTAAGTGTGAGGTTATGGCCAAACCCACCCTTCCATCCTGCCTGGATAGCCTATCAGGATGCTAATGGCCCATCAGTCACAACTAAGCTTCCTTTTGTGTGGCTGTCTAGAGTGAATGCACATGAGCAGCTGTGTGTATTGGAGACAGACTGCATACACACAGGGCTAAAAGTAGGAACATGTATTTTGAAACTTGTAACAATAAATCTGACATTACCATTAAAGAAGATTTATCATTACAATTCAATAGGTATTAAACATGACAGATCCTCCCCTTTTTAATCAGAAATTACAGTTTATTAAATGTAATAAGGAACCCCCAATGTTATCCTCAGAGAGGGGTAGGTCTCACAGTAGTGAAATACAAACTTAAGTGTTTCACTACCAGGGCATTTAAAACTTAAATGTATATGTCCTGACTTTTTATTTACATATCACCCTGCCCTATGGGCTAATTAAGGCCTGCTTGAGGGGTGATATACCTAATGAAAGGGAAGTTTACGGGTTGGCAGTGGGTTCTAAATGCCATGTCGACATGGCAGTGCACCCCTGCATTCAGGCTCTAATGGCAGAACAGGAGCATATTTTAAAGTGCTACTTAGATGAGTGACACAAGTGGTGCTGCAGACCCACTAGTTGCATTTGATTTACCAGCCCTGTGAACATGTAGTGCACATTACTAGGGACTTATAAATAGATTAAATATGCTCATTCGGTATATACCACTCAAGCTATGTTTAGGGATAGAGCATATGCACTTTAGTACTGGTCAACAGTAGAAAACTGCTAAGAGTTCTAAGGCCAACAAAATGAAATTAACAAAATATGAAGCTAGCAGGCAAAATGTTTGGGGGAAGATCACTCTAAGGCTGCCAGGTCTAAGATACAATTAGGGGAATTCCTATGTGAATAGAACATTTATGATGCATGTAATAGTCGGGTACGATCTCTGAAATTAAAAGTGAGTCACAAAATGTTTGATTTACCCAGGGCATTGTCCTCTGAATTCTGATTGGTTAGGTAAGCCTTTTCTAGATGCAACAATAAAGCAAATTACTAAATAGACCTGGCTAAAATTCAGGTTGTTGCGGAATCCCCACAAACGACCGTCATTGAAATTAGGGCCCATATTTATACTTTTTGACGCAAAACTGCGCAGATGCAGTTTTGCATCAAAAAGTTTAACGCCGGCTAACGCCATTTCTTAGCAAACCACTGGTGCAAGTTATTTTTTTTTACTCAAACCAATGTGTCATGTCATAAAGAAAAACGATGTTAATGCAGCAAAAATGACTGATCTGGTTTACGGCGTCGCAAACTGTATACGCGCCTTTTTTGCCACAATTGCATCAAAAAGTGGCGCAAACACTGCAAAATGTGCAAAGGAGAGGCAAAATGGATCCCAGAAGATTTGAGAGACCCCAGGAAGATGACAACAGACCAAGAACCAGCCAGGAGGACCCACACAAGACCCAGGAGAAGGAGAATAAGAAAAGGAAGTGTCGGTTCAGTGCAGAAGAGCAGGAAATACTGGTGAAGGGGGTAATGGAACACCAGCACCAACTTTTTGTCACCTCTAAATTGCCAATTGGGAGGAGAGAGGGAATTTGGCAACAAACTGTGGACAAGATAAACAGTGTGGCTGAAGTATGGCGAACAGTCATTGAGTGTAAGAAACGCTGGCATGACTGCAAGCGCAGGACCAAGAAAAAGATGGCTAGGAACAGGAAGGCAGCACTGCAGACTGGAGGTGGGAGTCCAGCACCGCAGGAGGCCCTGGACCACAAGGAGGAGATGGTGGCAGCCGTCATCCCTGAGGAGATCGTCACAGGGATTCAAGGACAGGACAGCACAGACTACCAGGAGACAACACAGATCGTAAGTCGCATGGGGAACAAAAATGCCTATTTGTAAACTGTAAGTGGGGGGCTACCAAATACACAATGCATGAGAGTCATGATATTCAGGGAGTGGAATGGGCAAAGGGGCACGGCACGGGGGCCTGGGCTGTTCAGAGGTAACCTGGGGCACAGTACTACATTACACCAACAACATTTGCATTGGGGTATGCTGCCATGCCAAGGAGGATGGAAAGGTAAAGCCAGTCCAGAAGGGTAGGGTACAACGTAAAACGGGCCCGCTGTCACATGACAGCTGGTATTGTCGCTAAATGAACTAGGGCTCAATTAACAGTCTCAGGCCATATCCGTAAGTAGAATTTAACATTGACAACATTTGCCACTATCACCTCTGCTGTGTGTGCAGGTCAAGTAGCTAATGGCAGTTACATGCCCATGGATCAAAGACACCCAAATTAGAGGGTTCAGGATGACAACGTTATCAATCCCCTGAAATCAATCAAAATGTGCCAAACCAGTCAAATGTGAATGTCCATAGTCACTAAAAACATCAGCCATTGTCATAAACATTATGAGATACACAGCAGTAATGCCATACCCATGCTGCATATGTCAGGGTCCACCTTGCGCCTGGGTCACAATAGCTGCAATGACACCATGCAACATCCCAACTGTTATACTGCTCAGGCAACAGCATTGAGGGGGAAGACATATGAAACAGGCTATTGAAATACACCCGCACAGTCAGAAGAGGAAATGGAACACTGCTAGGACCATCAGTGCAATCCAATGTAGCACACATTCCCCAACATCAACATTACACACTACCAATGCTGACATCTGTAGTGTGCCATGACAATGCTATACATAGTATATGCTAGGTCTCAGCAACATATAGCTGGATGTGAAATATCTGAGACTGGACCAGTTCCACATTGTTAAGTGTGGTGCAAGTGCCAAAAGAACACCCACAGCCAGTGCAAGGCCACAACATGAGAATGGAAGTAGACGGAGGGTTGAGTAGGACAAGAAGGCCCAACACAGGCCCAACCTACCTCAACGAAAGACTCACCTTCCACACCCCCACCCGCAACCTTCGTTTCGCCAGCCTCGCCCTAGCCTCCGTTCCCCGCATCCGCTGCACCACCGCCGGAGGGAGATCCTTCTCCTACCTGGCCACCAAGACCTGGAACTCCCTACCGCTCCACCTTCGCCAGAACCAAGACCTCTTAACTTTCAGGAAACACCTAAAGATATGGCTTTACGACCAGTAGCTCCCCCTCCCCCAGCGCCTTGAGACCCTAACGGGTGATTAGTGCGCTTTATAAATCTTGTGATTGATTGATTGATTGATTGAAGGTGGCAACATACAATTTGGGCAGAACCTACACCTAGAGGATATGACGCTGACATTGCCCCAAACTGCCCACACTACATGTGACATCCAGGTGAGGCATAGACCTGGGAGAATGCTAATATTAATGACAGGAACAATGATCAGGAACCAATATCACAATGTGCAACTAATAGCAAGTCAGGCACATCACATTACAAATGCCAAAACACAGACACACTAATTGTACTATACCTCATTGCAGAGGACGATGTCTCTCCTGGGGATATGCCTGTCCTGGACTTACCTGATGACATGGATGACGAGCTGACAAACATCAGCCAGCAGACCCTCCAAGATTTCCTCAGAACCCTGCAGACCTCACCTTCAGTCGCAAGGAGGAGCACAGATACAGCAGCCATCACAGAGGACCCACCCACCACCCCAATAGTACGACCTGCCAGCTCCAACCAAGCTGAGGACTCTGACGACACTGGAACCAGCTTTGAGAGGACTGGAGATGGAGTACAGCGGGAGCTGACCAAGGAGGTGTGAGTGGGGATGGAAAATATGGAAGCCAGTCTAGAGAGGGTGCATTTGTTTATGATGTCAACTGAAGAACAGCAGCAGCCATGCAAGGGCGAACATCAATCTTGCAAGAACTGCAACAAAGTGTGAAGGAAATCAGCACAGCAGTAAGAGAGTTGACACAACACCTCCAACAACAAACCTTTCAACCCGTGCACAAATGCAATATTGACCCCCTCAGGGCTGACCTGGCTGCCTACCACAGTGATGTAGCTGCTATCCTTAAGAGCCAGCAGCTCCTCCTTGCTGCAGTACTGCCCTTAATAGCTCCACAGTTGGCAGCTACCGGGATTTCTGATTCCACGTCTTCAAACACTGAAGTGTGTGTTGCCCCTTCAAACCCACCACCACCAAGGGGAGTGGAGACAACACACACATCAGAAGATGAAGACGTTTAACAGATCACCTTCACCCGTAAGAGTACCTGGTAGCATAAGTTCCTGCCACATGGCCACTTATAACCAAGGTCCTGTGCTCTGTAACATGCCAGTCTTGCAACAGCTTCTCAAAAGCACTGTTCACCAGCCCACTGTTTGCCTTGTCACTATGCCCTGTGATTGTCTCTCACTGCCTCATTGGCAATTCATGTCCCTCTGCACTGTATGACACTTCACCCCAGCATGCCCAATGACATGTCCTTTTGCACTTGTGTAGGATCACAATGGAAGGTGTCACACTAATGGACTCACAATCCTGGACTATGTAAATATAGCACTACAGCACTTTAAAATAAATAGCACTTACACAGCCACTTTGTCTCTGTGTAATGTGACACATCAAATTTGAGGGAGATTAGTGATGTGTGCCTCATGTCAATGCCCATAGAATGTCAATACAACTGGCCTGAAAGAAGGTGGGCTGAAAACTATGCACTGGATTGTACCATCATCTGCCCTTCCTGATGGTTAAATCTGCGGTAAATAGAAACTATACACTATAATGCTGTGTTGGACAGAAAAAGTCTTCTTCATAGGACGTCTAAGCAGAAAAATGTTGTCTTCTAATTTTTCTTCCAGACAATCTTTACGTATGTGACATTTGACTCAAATTTTTTCTCCCACACACCATACAACAGGAATGGATGTGTATGAGTGTGCGTACAAATAAGTAACCTGCCTGTACAATCTAACAGATGATAGGTGTGAGTTATGTATACTATACTACATGAGATTATACCACCACTCACCTTATCAGGGTTCACATGAACATCAGGCTGCAGGTAGACATAACACAGTGTCCTCAATACCAAATCTGGACTCAAAGTATGTCAGATCGAAAACATATATCCAAACTTAACAACACAGTGGGATCTATAGTAACCTTGAGTGGTGGGTGCAATGGATGGCAGATGCATAGAGAAGTAGCTTTGGTGTAGCTGCCAATGTGGCAGCTCAATTGGGATTTGGATGCACGATGGAACACAAATGCAAATATTAAATTGACACTGTTCAACCATGCCAAGATCCTGATCCCCAAGCATATGACACATACTGTAAAGGAGTTCCTAAATATTTATTTAACAGTAAAAAAGGATAATAAAACTAGGGGAAACACCTTAACTAACCTAACCTATTCTAACTACATATTACCCACAAGTGGCCATAACTACCCTAACCTAAACTTACTTATCACATTTAACTAAACACTCTAAACATCAATGCCCCCACCCCTTATATGACGGGACACATGGAGGACAACATATACTAACCTAAACACATACTATCTTATACTAAACAAATACATATTTTTTTGTATTTTTTTTAGTTAACACAAAAAAAAAACATCATCCCCCACCCGCCCACCCACACACATAAAAAATAAACATGTAAAAATATCATACCCCCACCCACCAACCCACTACTACTAACTAAACTAACAGCCTATTCTAACGTAAGACTAAGCCCCCTAAACCCACTAATGAAAAGAACCAGGAAAGAGGAGGGAGGGGTGGGAATCACGTATAAGGGATATCAGATTTATAAGTCTGCCCTCCGCAGGGTCTCCTTAATGGCACGCACCCTCTTATTAATTTGCGACACCTCCTGCTGCAGCCTATCTAGTCTGCGCAACATCCGTTGCATGTCACGTTGCATAACCCTAAAATCACCAGTGTCAATGACTGCAGCAGGGGTGGTGTGAGTGCCAGTTGTTGAGGGTTGTCCAGTTGGTGGTGCCATGCTTGGTGGTCCTGGAGCTGAGGAAGTTGATGGTCCTGCAGTGGTGGCTGGCATCCTTGGTGCCACCTGGGTCGTAGTGGTGGTGGTGGCGGCTTTTGTGGACACTGAAGGGCACCCTTGGGCAAATGCCCTCCACACCCCTGAGGTTCTTTCATGGCGATAACACTGTGCCATGTGGCGGAACCCAGACTCCAGATCCAAAATGTGGCGGTAACGCATCGCTTGCAGCTGAAATTCACGGATCTCGCTGGCCTCAATATTGGCTGCTGTTAAAAAAGATAACGCCAAACATTAGGTACTTCATTGTGTGATACAGCTACTGATGAGAATCAGACAATACATCTAATGTATCTGAAACAGGCCAAATCACCATACAGATCGCAGATTCTCCCTGAGGAAGTGCATGCCAACACAGCCTACACATGTCCTATCTAACAGCACAGCAATGCTCTAAAAGATGTGTACCAACTTAAATGATCTAAGCATCATTGTTCAGACATTATTCACATAAAAAATGCTGCAAGTCCTCCACATGTGACAGGCTCACTAATGACTATCTTCTGGATGACAATCAAGGGCCACAAGATCTGTGATTTGTAAATGGAATTGCCAGGATGGTATGCAGTTGCTACTCAAGAGTGGATATCGTAGGTTTGGACAAGTGATTTGCAGATTTACATTTCTGTGTACTAAACTTGGATCATCACACCTAGGTACACATTTCATAACCCTAAGCCTGTGCCTAAGGGTGGGATGGACAAGAAACACATACTTTCAAACATCAAGGACACCCAGGAAGCATTGGACAGCTGTACATGGGTTTAGGCAGTCCACCACAGGTAAGGAGGGTGTTCAACTAGAATAGACACAAACCTTGGACAATCCCATCCACATTTATGTTTGTAATTGCAGACAATTGTCAACATCATTTGATACCACTAATACCTGTCCTACAACAAGCAGATCGATGCAAGCACACATCTGGGCATGAGCTGCATGCACACCTATGACATTGTACTCAAGTGCCACATACACGCAGCACAACATTTGGAGCTACATGCTGCTAGGAAGTCAAACATACAGTCGAGCATGTTCATTAGTGAACAGGGAGGCTCAAGTCTGTGGGTAAGACTTTGGCATCCCTATTCTGTGAGATTCAGGGTCTGCCTTGCTGACTAAATCATGAATATGGCTCTCTGCTAAATTTTCATTATCAAAAATTTAACAACAAATGTCACCCTATTCACATGGCCATGCCTACAGGGCTGAACTAAAATATGACTATACGCTACTGATTGTCCAACTCAAAAATGGAAAAAAAGTGAAACTCCAGTCAAGTTGCATATCAGGTCATGTGCCAGCGCATCATACCTTGCTATGTGTCCAACACACAGGAGTCAATCACACAACAGCTGCAAACACAACAGAGAACAGAAATATCAACACTTACTGGATATGTCTGGGTCCACAAATTGTGCTACTTTGCCAAAAGGGGCAGGTCCACCTGTAAATCATGGAAACGTGAAATCTGCTCAATGTCTGTGCACTGTACAATACTTTCAAATAAAATTACTGTGTGTGACATATCTGAAAGTCCAGCCTCTCAGGCATGATGATACTCCAACATACATACCAGTGAAAACATGTATAGACCCTTTCACTCCAGTGAGTGATACACACACATCTGCACACATGCAGTGGCCCTGACTATCATGTGGTGACAAACATGATCCATCAATTGGTTGCAGACTCATTTATGGAGTGTACTCCTTTCATCATTTGTAGCAATGAGAGACATGCAAAGCCACATTCCAGTCCCTCAGGTATTGTGGCTTGTGCATCAAGGGACAATCAGTTACTGTGTGATGCTCATGTGGGTTGATTGAAGGTCATGATTTATTATGCTTTCTATGGTCCCTTACATGTAGGGCGTGTGTTGTGTGTAGGTTACATATGCTACATTAACAGTGTACCATGAGCCACATATGCCCCTATGACACCATAAGGGAAGGGATCCTGTTCGTTACTTGGAGACAATCTGAGGCAAGACATGGATTGGCCATTTTTAATATTTTAATACAACAAAGAAATATATGCTAACTGTATATTGTGGTCATCCATGACAGAATGCATGGGCACAGGTGTAGTCATTGCACTTGAAATGTGTCACGCATTGCCCTGTGTACCCATAATGGGTTTTGGAAATCACAGTTAGCCACATTCATCATCTTACATTTGCCAAGTTGGGAGATCAGCAGGTATACAGCAAACTGACACTGTCACATTATTGAAACATGCTTTAGCAAATGTACCACTGTGTCAATCATGATGATGTAGTTTTCAATTTGTATGTACCTTTGGAATGGCAGCAGTCACAGGAATGCTGGTCTTCTGATCTTAGCATACACCCATGTCTGGGATAGCCTCCATACTGGGAAGTTAGTTATTGTACCTATGCTGCACTAGATCAGCAGGGGTGTACCAAACGTAAACAAGAAACGTTTTAGGGAACTCTATATGTATGATGGAATTGGTCAGGGGTCCCTTACACAACATCATGCACGTAATACATTGTGACCATGCATTCCCCAATGTCAGGCATTCCATGATGACCCCATAACTTGTGAGAAGTGCATGGCTCTGGTGTAACACAGATGGGTAATGCATTAGCTCTGTTCCAGCTATTGTGCCCAAGACGAATTTAAAACACACAGGTACAATGAACAGAGGGCCAGGGATAGTTGTTATCCCTCAATTTGTATAATTTGCTTCATGTTAAATGCTACAGCTATGGAAAGTAGCACCAAACATTTAGATATGAACCCTTGTGCATTACTATGGCATCCATTCCAAATTGAATTGCGTCACAACCAAGTCAAACCATCAGCCTAAGGTATTACCTGAGGTTAGAAAGAAATTGGTAGGTATGGACCAGAATACAGTTCAGCCATGTAGTCTAAATAATTGGGGAACACATTAATTCTTTGAATTAGCTGGTGAAAAACATCTCTTTCCTAGTACACTCACAGACCATGGATAAAACAAATGTTGGAGACACATTAGCATCATCTATTGATGTGAAGACAGTGCTAATTTACAAGATCCAGTTGTGTTTTGTAAGTTAGTGCAGCTATTGCGTCAACATATGACAGTAATTTGTAGCAATTATTGTATAACTCAGGGCCACTGTGTTGAAGTAAGCCTCAGCAAGGCCCACTAGTGCAAGGGGTTCACCTTTCTCTGCACAAAGTCCTCAGACCATGTAGGAAGAAGTTGGCACAGAAACTGGAATAAAAGACAAAAGTTTATTAACCTCATGAGGTGGTACTACAGTTCAGACAGCACCTTTGGGTAATGTCTGAAGTAGCACACTGAACTGAGAGAGCATGGTCCTTTTATACTCACACAGGGGCTAAAAGGAGATGGTACAATTATGGAAACAAGACTTGTATACATGTAAGGTCATGTGGAAAATGCACAGTCAACAGGTAGGAGGAGCTAACAGTTTCCAAGGACTAACAGCTGCAGACCTTACTGAGCATGTGCGAAAGTAAGAGATGCTAAATATAACTTGTCACTAGGCAGATTTCAAGAGCAGTTAACAGAAAGGTAGGACAGAGCACATGGTGAGCACATGGCAGCATGTAGCAGAGAAAATGGCTGCCATGAATACAAAATGGATTCCGCAAAATGTTCACAATAGTTACTAAATACAAGATGTCTTCTGCTAATGCTTAATCTAATCACTGCTAAATTACAACAGACGACCCTTTCAGCATTAGCTGAAGACATTCGTCTTTCTGGGATAATCTAAATATTCATCTTGTATATTTATGCTTATCATTTCAGCTATTTCCTTATCTAACATATGTTGTGCCTTCATTTCTGTAATATTTTTTTTGGTAGGCATACAAGCAGTAATACACATGGAGCAGAACATTGGACCACACTGAATACAGATACAGCATGTAAAAAATATTGCAATTATTACACACAGGACCTTCCAACAGGTAGTTGGTAATATCCATAGTTACCACAAACAAAATATCTATGATGTGAAGCTGTAAAACTACTATTATTTACACTCTCAATAGTTAAAATCAAGGTACAATCGCTTATTCCTACTGGAATTCGTCCAATGCTTCGTATACATAAATCTGCTTTAGTTTTTGTAACAGAAATCACAAATTGTTCTTTCTTGTCAGAGTCTCGTATATTTGTGAAGACATATGGTATTGAAACATTGTCTGGTTGATACTCTTCCGATTCCCATTTAGTTCCTTTAGCTTGGGGATACCCATCTTTGTCTTGGTAGCATACTTTATTAACGTGAAAAAGAAGTCCGCCCTCCGTACGTTTTCCAGATGCAAACAAAAGCATGTACCAAGCTTGACAAGAACCATTGTGTGAAAAAGGAAGAGGAATGAAAGGTGTTCCTCCTTTCTTTTGATGCGCAGGTATCATTCCACATACCCAACAATTAGTAGTATTTGTAGCATTATGAGTATGATGCAACATCTGAATGAAAGTATTATTGAAATACGATTGACGGTGCTTCTGCTCCTGATAGGGAAGCGTAAAGTAATAGTGATCCTCTGGTACTGGAGTAGTGGCAACAAAAAACTCACGAGCAGGAGACTTCTTTTCAATAAACCAGGTGATTGTTGCTGTAACCACCAAAACAACAACAAACCCCATAATACTAATGATCAATTTGTTATTCATTTTAGCAGCAGTGATAATTGACCCTTTCAGAAATAAATTAAAAACAATCGTTGGAGCTCTTATCCCTGGGCAGCCGCTGATTTCTTCACCACGGGCCAAGACGGGTGTCACTACTCTAATGCACGGCTGATCCACCCCCCTTGCCACATTGGCTCTCCGTTTCACTAACCCAGGGCGGTAGCTCAACCAGTCTTTTCAAAACAATTTTCAGATTCTTTCCTTGGTCTCAAATTATATCGCGACACTCCAGAAGTCGTATGGTCCGGGAAGACCTCTGCAGATTCGTCAGGTGATATAGCACTGCCTTTCTCCGCAGTCAAAATCTCTTGATGATCGGTCAGCACAGCAGGTTCCACCAAGGTAGGTAGCACTCTCTTGCAGTGAGTACTATGGACCCAATTCTTTCGGTTCGTCACTCGAACTGCTGTACCTTGTCGCAAGGAGCACCTGTTCTGGGCCTCGCCACCTTGGTTCCAAGCTGCTTGATCTTTCAAAAGACTTAGGGGGTCATTCTGACCTCGGCGGTAAAAGTCACTTACCGCCAGCCAGAAGGCCGCCATAACACCGCCGCGGCCGCGGTAAACCGCCACGGTCATTCTGACCCGCAACTGGCAAACCGCCAAAAACCCGACATCCACAAAAATCCGCCACACCAAAGGTCAGTGAAAAAATGGCGCTGACCAAACCTCCACCATCACGCCAACAGAAAAACGCCCATACCATTCCGACCCACAAATCCACGCGGCGGTCTTTCAAACGCGGTATTCCATTGGCGGTACACACCGCCGCGGTCAAAATACACACACACATAGAAAACTCAGCAACATTGGTCAGTTCGAAATACGCACACCTGATACACATACTAACACCACTCCCACACACCCAACACAATATAAAGCACACACCCACATCACCCACAAGCCCCTACGACCCGAAATCATTGATGAAGGCGAGAGACAGAGCACAGAATAGAGAATCCCACAACACAGAGGCACACAACACCATCACCCACACAGAAACCACGCACCAAACACCACACACCACCACACGCACCACACTCATCACCACAAACGCCACCCCACACCTCATCCACACCACCCCATGGCACCCCAAAGACACCCCAGGTTCAGTGACGCCGAACTCAGGGTCATGGTGGAGGAAATAGTCCGTGTAGAGCCCCAGCTCTTCAGGGCACAGGTGCAGCACACCACAATTGCCAGGAAGATGGAGCTATGGCAAAGGATAGTGGACAGGGTTAACGCGATGGGACAGCATCCACGCAATCGGGAGGACATAAGGAAGAGATGGAACGACCTACGGGGGAAGGTGCGTTCCATGGTATCAAGGCACAACATTGCGGTGCAGAAGACTGGCGGCGGACCCCCATCTACTCCCCCAGAATTGACCGCGTGGGAGGAGGAAGTCTTGCACATCCTGCATCCTGAGGGCCTCGCAGGAGTAGGCGGAGGAATTGACTCTGGTAAGGCAAATCTTCACTACTGCTTCCCACCCCCACCCCACCTGCATGCCAAATCATACCCCCACCCTCACCCCCTCCCCCATCACACCAACCCCTAGCAAAAGGCTCACCATCACAACCCACCCATCCCAACACCAAGCCCTGCATGCGACCACAAAGCATGGACACCCATCACCAAAGCATGCCCACTGCAAACACACATCACCCCCACAAGCCACCCTCACAAAAGCCCCCACAAGGAAATGCCTGCACATGGGTACACGGACACCCACCCATCACACGAAATGCCAAACACAGAAGCAATAACCATACCTTTATACCCCTGCAGGACCCGAATGCCACCACACCGCCACAGAGGGTCCAGAGATGTCCATCCCACCCCCAGAAGAGGCCCCCAGCGATGACAGCAGCTCTGTCTCCCTGGAGCCAGACGACCAGCCCGGCACATCGGGGACCTCTGGACAGTCGGTTCCCCACAGACAGCCACAGACTACACCAGACCCAACCCCCTCTGGGAACACCAGCACAGCTCCCACCCAGCGGGCCCATGCCTCTGTCTCCAGGACACGTAAATCAGCGGTGTGTCCACCACTACAGGGCACCCAGGTTGACCCACCACCCCAACAACAACAGGGACCTGGGGGCAGTGGTAGTGGGCACACCGTCCAGGGGACAGAGGCCCAGGAACACAGGGGAACTGGGAGGGCTGCTCTGCGACAGGGGGGGGACAGGCCCGGGGAACCGACTCTCCAAGAGGCCCTCTCCACCATCATGGGAGCATACCACCGCTCCCAGGAGACGATGGCGACGGTACTGGCCCGGTTCCAGGAGATCCAGGAACTGCAGGAGGAACAGTACATGGGGTTCAGGGAGGAACTGAGGAACATCTGTTCCGCAATGGGGACCATCGTCCTGGCCCTTACCCAGATCGTCACCACATTTCGGGACCATGTGGCACCCCAAAGGGCCCCTGTCACTAGCCCAGGCCAGGAACAGCCTACCACCTCCGCCGGCGCTAGTGGACAGGAGGCCCCCACACAACGACAGGCCACCAGAACCCCACCTCCTGCAGAAGAAGAACCACCCCGCAAGCGGAACCTGAGATCTCACAAGAAGACAGAGTAGGATTGCAAGACCCCCGCCAGCCTAAGATACCCCCTGATGTCATCCCACTGTCCCACATTGTCACCCTGTCCAAACTTGAACTGCCCTTGCTCCATCCTTCCACAGGCATATGGACAATGCACCTGTGCGACTGAGAACTGGACTCTGCCATGGACATTACTCCACCCCCACCCATCCCCGCTTCCCAATCATTTACCTATATGTAGCACTTAAAATAAATCACTTATTCCACTTAAAAAAACAGGAGTCTGCTTGTATTCTTAACAAATGTATTACACATAACGGTGCAATAATGGCCAGTTACTTTGTGATGACAACATACCAATTTCAATAAGCTTTAGTCCATGGGCAAACAAAGCTGAAGTCAGGCAGTGGGTCATACAGGTCTGAAAAGGGAAGGGAAAGTCACAAATCAGTTAACAGGAACTGGGGGGAAACACAGACAGTGGAGACGCATGAGGCCTCAAGTAAATGTAAATTGGGGTGGCTGTTTCTTACCTGTGTGCTACTGAAAGTATTGTTGTATGACTGTATCCCTGTTGTCCGTGTCGTCCCCGTCGTCTTCCTCCTCTTCACTCTCCACAGGCTCCACAGCTGCAACAACACCACCATCTGGACCATCCTCCTGCAGAAAAGGCACCTGGCGTCGCAATGCAAGATTGTGAAGCATACAGCAGGCCACGATGATCTGGCACACCTTCTTTGGTGAGTACATGAGGGATCCCCCTGTCATATGCAGGCACCTAAACCTGGCCTTCAGGACCCCGAAGGTCCTTTCTATGATCCTCCTAGATCGCCCATGGGCCTCATTGTACCGTTCCTTTGCCCTGGTCCGGGGATTCCTCACTGGGGTCAGTAGCCACGACAGGTTGGGGTAACCAGAGTCACCAATTAGCCACACACGGTGTCTCTGTAGCTGTTCCATCACATAAGGGATGCTGCTATTTCGCATGACATACGCGTCATGCACTGACCCAGGGAACTTGGCATTTACATGGGAGATGTACTGGTCAGCCAAACAGACCACCTGGACATTCATCGAATGATAACTTTTTCTGTTTCTGTACACCTGCTCACTGTCTTTGGGGGGAACCAAAGCCACATGGGTCCCATCAATGGCACCAATGATGTTGGGGATATGTCCAAGGGCATAGAAATCACCCTTCACTGTAGCCAATTCGCCCACCTCAGGGAAAATAATGTAGCTCCGCATGTATTTCATCAGGGCAGACAACACTCTGGACAAAGGCTTAGAAAACATAGGCTGAGACATCCCAGATGACATGGCCACTGTTGTCTGAAAGGACCCACTTGCCAAAAAATGGAGTACTGACAGAACCTGCACCAGAGGGGGAATCCCCGTGGGTTGGCGGATGGGGGACATCAGGTCTGGCTCCAGATCGGCACATAGTTCATGTATAGTTGCTCTGTCAAGCCAGTATGTAAGTATGATATGTCGTTCTTCCATTGTCGACAGGTCCACCAGCGGTCGGTACACGGGAGGATTCATCCTTCTCCTCGCAAGTCCCAGCGGACGGTGCCTAGGAAGGACAACATGGAGCACAGAGTCAAGCAACCCACAGGTTAATTCACACAGCTTGCACAGCACACGAATCTCTATGCATGGAACGGCTTGTATGAGTGGCTATGCAAGGCCTAGGCCTGTGTGACGCAGTAGAAATCATGCCATGTGGGCCCTTGAAATGGCGGTTGCCTGACCTGTGAAGTGTGACAGTGGGATATGAGGTCACTGCGCTGGCATGGCACACCGTGGCAGTAGGCGGTCGAAGACCGTGGCGCAAAGCAGCATTGGTTAACATTGAACCCTATGGGTCTCAGGAGCCAATGACGATGTGCGCCGGCGGTCGCGGTACGCACCGCCGCGGGCGTGACCGCCATTTTCTATCTGATTAATCACTCGAGACATGATCATCCACAGGAGAGGACCTATACTGCAAGTGCTGCTGTGACCTCGGTCTGGGAGATACAATGGCTGCTGCGACCTGGGAAAGGGCCCCTGCCTTCACTGCCGAAGAATTGGAGGAACTTGTTGATGGGGTCCTCCCCCAGTATGCGCTACTCTACGGTCCTCCAGACCAACAGGTTAGTACACAGGGTGCACGTTGAATGGGCTATGCCTGTGTTGAGTGGGGTGTATGTAAGATGGTGGGGAGGGGAGCGAATGAGGAGTGCAACACACGAAAGATGAGAGCATGTGCCACATGGCAAGGTTGGGGAGGGGGGGGGCACAGACATTGACCAGGCAGAAAACTGATGCGATTTCTTTTACCACCCTGTACATGTCACATAGGTCAGCGCCCATCAGAAGATCGACATTTGGCGTGCCATCGCCAAGGACGTCCGGGCCCTGGGGGTCCACAACAGACGGGGCACCCACTGCCGAAAGAGGTGGGAGGACATCCGCCGCGGGACCAGAAAGACCGCCGAGTCACTGCTGGGGATGGCCTCCCAACGTAGGAGGGGTGCCAGCTGCCAATTGGTGGCCTACCCCGATTTGGATGGGCGCGTGAGGACATCACAGCAGACACAAGGGGGTGAGTATCAGCACATTCTGCTATCTTTGCGCGCAGTGAAGGTGTCTGGGTTGGGGAGGAGGGCTGTGGCTATCTCCAGGCCAGGGCGCATTCTGTAGGCTAGGCCCCTCCGTTAGACCCGGCCCTGTGCCCCCGCCCCCCACCTCTGTAGGGTGCCAAGTACAGCTAGCCATGGTCCGGCCTCACCCATGTGTCCATTTGTCGTCCATAGGCCCGTAGGACTAGTCACAATAACTGAGTAGTGTACCCCCATTGCGCGGCCTAGTTCAGGGGGCTTCTGTGTCTGTCCTCTCCGACAACGGTGTTGCCAATGCATGCACTCAACCTGTCTTCATTTCTCCACCCCCCCCATTTTCTTTGTCTTCCTGTTCATGTGTGCATTAGCATCATCTGGCGGAGGAGAAGTGGCATTGGAGCACGAGGGAGCTGCATCTCACATGGCCCCGGAGGGCCATACAACAGACTCCGAGTACACCAGTGAGACGGAGGGCGAGTAGAGCTCCACAACGGGGACCCGTGGAGACGTCAGCGACACCGACACGTCCTCGGAAGGGAGCTCCCTAGCGGTGGCGGCAACATCCGTGCCCACTGCCACAACAGGTACAGCCGCCACCCAGCACACCAGCCCCGCCTTCCCAGCAGCCCCTCAGCCTTCGCTCCGTGCCCGCTCGGCCAGGAAGGCGGGCATCTCCTTCGCCCCAGGAACCTCAGGCCCTGCCCCAGTTACCCCTGCTGCCCTCAGTGAGGAGGTCATTGACCTCCTCAGGACACTCATTGTTGGGCAGTCTACCCTTTTGAATGCCATCCAGGGTGTAGAAAGGGAGGTGCATCGTAGCAATGCATACCTGGAGGGCATTCATTCGGGTCAGGCTGCCCATCAGCGATCGTTCAGCGCTCTGGCCTCAGCACTGACGGCAGCCATTGTCCCTGTCTTCAGCCTCCCTCTTCTGACTCCCTCCACCCAGTCCCAGTCTCCTGTTCCTCTGCCTATCCCATCCACACCATCAGACCAGCCTGCACACACCTCTACACCCAAGGGCAGCTCATCCAGACATAAGCACCACAGATCCCACAAGCATTCACCCAAGCAACATCCAGATGCAGACATGCCAACAGTCACTACCACCTCTGTGTCCCCCACCTCCTCATCTCCCTCCTCCCTCCCTGTGACGTCTCCAATCACACATGCATGCGCACCACCATCAGCCAGTACTTCCATCACCAGCACACCCTCCATTACAGTCCGCACACATGCAGTCACCACCCCCACTGCCATTTACACGTCCCCTGTGTCCTCTCCCAGTGTGTCTGTCACCCCCCTCTTCCAAAGCACACAAACGCAGGCAGCCACCCACCCAACAGCCATCCACCTCACGACAGCCTCCGTCACAAGCACCTGCACCCAAAGACAGCACACTTGACTCTCCTACAACCACATCCTCTTCCTCCACTCCCATACCCACTGCACCTACCCTTCCCATTGCTCCTAAAAAGTTGTTCCTCTCCACAATTAACCTCTTTGCATCACCTGACCCACCCACGCCATCTCGTAAGAGTCCAAACAGCACATCAGCCACCTCAAGCCCTGCACCTACTAGGACCATCGTTCACGGCTATTGGAGTCCACCAGCTCCAAGGGCAGGAACATCGGCCAGCAGCAAGGGGACAGCCAGCCCACCCCCTGGGAAGAGGACAAAAAAGAAAAAGGGCCGGCGCAACAAGCCTGAGACGGCTGCCACCAAGGACAGTAGCCTTGCCCCGTCACCTGCCACATCATCCAAAGGAGGCAAGGGCCACAGAGCTCCAGCGAAGGAGGGCAAGGGCAGCAGGGTGGAGAAGTCAGGCAGCAGGCGAGCTGCCCAGGAGGGCTCCACCAGCCCCATTCCGGGTGTGACGGACGACACCCATGGGCCCAGGACTCCATCACAGGAGGGCGCCGTGACCGCAAGTTCGGATGGTGAATGAGCGGGAAGTCTTGCCTAGGTCTGGCTCCCTAGACACACAGCACAAGCACCGTTGAACGGGCCCCGCCGGGACAAGAACCGCTGAATGGGCCCCGCCGGGACAAGAACCGCTGAACGGGCCCCGCCTGGAGGAGCACCGCTGAACAGGGCCCCGCCGGGAGGTGCACCACTGAACAGGGCCCCGCCGGGAGGAGCACCGCAGAACAGGGCCCCGCCGGGACAAGAACCGCTGAACAAGGCCCCGCCGGGACAAGAACCGCTGAAACGGGCCCCACCGGGAGGAGCACCGCTGAACAGGGCCCCGCCGGGAGGAGCACCGCAGAACAGGGCCCCGCCGGGACAAGAACCGCTGAACAGGCCCCGCCGGGACAAGAACCGCTGAACAGGCCCCGCCGGGACAAGAACCGCTGAACAGGGCCCCACCGGGAGGAGCACCGCTAAACAGGGCCCCGCCGGGAGGAGCACCGCTGAACAGGCCCCGCCGGGACAAGAACCACTGAACAGCCCCCGCCGGGACAAGAACCGCTGAACAGGGCCCCGCCGGGAGGAGCACCGCTGAACAGGGCCCCGCCGGGAGGAGAACCGCAGAACAGGGCCCCGCCAGTACAAGAACCGCTGAACAGGCCCCGCCGGGACAAGAACCGCTGAACGGGCCCCGCCGGGACAAGAACCGCTGAACAGGGCCCCGCCATCTCAAGCACCGCTCCGCTGGGCCCTTCATCTCAAGCACCGCTCCGCTGTTCCCTTCTTGTCAAGCACCGCTCCGCTGGGCCCTTCATCTCAAGCACCGCTCCGCTGGGCCCTTCATCTCAAGCACCGCTCCGCTGGGCCCTTACTGTGAAGCACCGCTCCGCTGGGCCCTTCATCTCAAGCACCGCTCCGCTGGGCCCCGCCATCTCAAGCACCGCTCCGCTGGGCCCTTCCTGTCAAGCACCGCTCCGCTGGGCCCTTCCTGTCAAGCACCGCTCCGCTGGGCCCTTCATCTCAAGCACCGCTCCGCTGGGCCCTTCCTGTCAAGCACCGCTCCGCTGGGCCCTTCATCTCAAGCACCGCTCCGCTGGGCCCCGCCATCTCAAGCACCGCTCCGCTGGGCCCTTCCTGTCAAGCACCGCTCCGCTGGGCCCTTCCTGTCAAGCACCGCTCCGCTGGGCCCTTCATCTCAAGCACCGCTCCGCTGGGCCCCGCTGTCTCAAGCACCGCTCCGCTGGGCCCTTCCTGTCAAGCACCGCTCCGCTGGGCCCTTCCTGTCAAGCACCGCTCCGCTGGGCCCTTCATCTCAAGCACCGCTGGCCCATTGACAGTGCCGGTTCTGTGTCGAGCAGGGTTTCAGGAAGCACTCGGGGCACCATGCCTCCTCCAATAACAGTGGAGTCAGTAATCCATCTGATGGACTGTGGCTTTGCACCCCCCAGGATGGGACAGTGGGCATGGAGGCCCCTCGTGGATCTGGCGTCGTGGACTCATGTGGCTGAGGTGCCCCCCCTTCCCTTCCCCCTGAGGTGCCTGTAGTTTTATCATCTGATGCCCCTGCAGTGTTCTCTCCAATGGTATCTGGTCTCCTGTGTGGGCTTTGCCCATGTGTTTGTGCACATTGGCCCACGGACTATGGAACTTTGACGGAATGTGCAGGACTTTTTGCCTATGGATATCTTGTTGACTATGTTCATTCCTTATTTTTGTATCTTTTATATGGCATATTTGCCATTCCTTCAATGGAGCTATTTATACATATATTTTATCGAAAATTTAAATTGTGTCTTTGCATTATTCCGGGGGGTTTGTGTGGTGTCACTCTGACTTGTTGCTCGGCATTGGGGTGTAGGTATTTGTGGTGGGGGGGTGGGTGTATGGCGCATGTGTGTGCCCGTAAGCTTTTCTCCTCCCCCCTCCCCTGTGTCGTAGGTGCAGTACTCACCGTTGTCGACTGCGCCGGCGTTCGTACTCCTGGTAGATGAGCAGGTAGACAATAGCTGGTAGGATGTGTAATTAGGGCTCCATGCTGTCCTCCGTCCTCGTGGAGTGTGTATAGGTGAGCGTTTTCCCGTTCGTAGTCTGTTTCCGCCGTGTTTTTATCAGCGGGGCTCCCGCCCCGGAAAAGGTGGCGGATTGGTGAGTTGTGATAGGGTGGGCGGTACATTGTCTGCCGCCTGCCTGTTGGCGGTGACCGCCGCGCTGTTTGTCGGTCACGCCGTGGCGGCCGGAGTGTTAATGTGGCGGCCTGTGTTGGCGGTTCCCGCCAGAGTTAGAATACCATTTTTTTGACCGCCGGCCTGTTTGCGGGTTGTCCGCCGCTTTATCACCGACCGCCAGGGTCAGAATGACCCCCTTAATCATCACCTGGTCACCAGGTCGGAGTTCATGGCCTTCACCTGTAGATCTGTCAGGAAGTGCTTCTCGAACCTGTTGATGAATAGAAACCAAATTGTTGGTTAACTGTGCCAAATAATCATTCATCAGGACGAAAGGTACATCATATACAGATTTTGATTTAGGAACTCCCCAAATATTCATTGGTCTCCTAAATACTACTTCATAGGGGCTAAGGCCAAGTCGGGAGTGTGGCACTGACCTAATAGACAATAATGCCAATGGTAATGCATCTGGTCAAGTTAAGGATGTGGAAGCCTGTATCTTCGCTAATTTCAGCTTCAATGTAGCATTATACCTTTCCACCAACCCTGCTGATTGTGGGTGGAAAACCGCATGGAACTTCTGTTTGATCCCTAATCCTTTCAGGACATACTTAATAACTTCCCCAACAAAATGAGGTCCGCTATCACTCCATAAAAGTCTGCAAACACCAAACCTAGGGAAAAATTCTTTCAAAAGCACCTTCGCTGTGGTAATGGCAGTATTATCCTTTGTGGGGTACGCCTCTATCCATTTACTGAAGGCACAAACCACCACCAAGACATACTTTAAATTGTTTCAGCGTTCAAGCTGAATATAATCCATTTGTAGAACTTCAAAAGGTGCAGTTGGTGTAGCAAACCCTCCTGCAGGAGTACGTGTCCCTTTTCCAGGATTGTATTGTAAGCAGATCAAACAAGACTGTACTACTCTCTTAGCTGTACTGGAAATTTCTGGATGCTCCCAAACTTGCGTAAGCAACTTCGTTATTGTTGAAGCTCCAACATGTGCCAGCCCATGTGCCATCTGAACCATAGGTTGTACAAAAGCTATAGGCAATTTCCATTTATCCATCTGCTTATTCCGCCAACAGCCCTCATCATCCAATTCTCCATCTTTAGACCATTGCTCACGTTCTTTCACAGAAGCAGATTTCTGTATATCTAATACGTCTTGTCTAGCATTATGCCAACGTTCAGCTTGTGACTTCACTACATACATAGAAGTAGTACTTTGCTGCATCACAGTCTCACGTGCTACACGGTCTGCAAGAGCATTACCTTGCCCTATCTTATCGGTCACTTTCTTATGTGCACTACATTTCACAATAGCTAGTTTATTTGGATATGTCAATGCAGTCAAGAGGTTATGCACTAATTCTCCGTGCATTATCTGCATCCCGTGGGATGTGAGAAAACCTCTCTCCTTCCAAAGCAAACCAAAATCATGAGCCACTCCAAAAGCATAGCGGCTGTCTGTGTAAACGTTCACACTTAATTCAGTACTAAGCTCACATGCCCGTGTCAAAGCTATTAGTTCAGCTACTTGAGCTGACTTCTGTGGTATACGAGCTGTCTCCACTACCGTGTGTATAGTGGTGATTTCATATGCAGCTGAGGTCGTACCATCTGGCAACTTCAAACAAGACCCATCAACCCACAGTTCCCCGTCTACATCTAAAAGGGGCGTATCTTGTAAATCAACACGACCCTTTGTCTATTCTTCGGTAAGGAATATGCAATCATGTGTTTCTTGTGACTGAGGCTGAGTCACCGGATATGGCAACAAAGTAGCTGGATTTAGTGTCGCACATCTCTTCAGTGTAATGTGAGGAGCCAACAATGTCAACTCATAACCTGTCATACGGGCGCTAGTTAAATGTTGTGTCTTTGTTTGATATAAAAGAGCATCAACCGCATGGGGTACTAGTACTAGCACCAACAGCTTATGTGACAAAACTATCCCTTCACTCTGACGTATTGAGACAGCTGTTGCGGCAACTGAACGAAAACACCCAGGCAATGCTCGAGCGACAGGATCAAGTACTGCTGAAAATATGCACAGGGACGCTGCTTATTGCCATGCGTCTGTACTAAAACTGACAATGCACATCCATCTTTCTCGTGTACGTAAAGTGCAAAAGGCTTCATGTAATCTGGAGTACCTAACACTGGTGCAGAACAAAGGGCTTGTCGCAGCTGCCGGAAAGCAGTCTCACATTCATCTGTCCATGGGAGGGGCATTGGAGTATCTTTAGTAAAAAGTGCTAGCAAAGGTTTGGCAATGTGTGAAAACCCTAATATCCATTGCCTACAAAAAGAAGTAAGACCAAGGAATGCACGAACATCTTTCTGAGTAGAGGGTACTGGTGTGTCTAAAATTGCTTGAATATGATCTGATGTAAGTGCACGGCCCTCCTTAGACAAAAGGTGACCTAAATAGGTTACCTTTTGTCTACAATATTGCAATTTCTTTCGTGACACTTTATGATGGTGTGAAGCAAGAAAGAAAGTAAGGACAAAGTGCACTTTTCACATTGCTCCGGGGTATCAGCTGACAACAAAATATCATCAACATATTGTATGAGAGCCACACCAAACCAAACAAACCAAACAAAAGAATCAAGGTGTCCAAAGTCATAGTACAAGAACTAATTGCTCCCTCAACTTCCTCATAAAAGGTGGCTGGATTTTTCCGCGGGTCAGGTAATGCTGTTTTAAGTGCCATTACATCTGCCCTATTCCAAGGAGTATACACCCAATTATAAATAAAATAACCCTTAGCATCAACAGAAGTTTTATCATCATTTGTACCCAATCCTTTAGGAGGAACATACAAAGGCGCGGCCTCCCGCATTGGTTTCGCGTGAACTATCATAATCTTATCTGTTTCAAAGATGGAAGCTTGCGCCCCTTCGGTCTGAGATGCTCGTGCAACTGCGTCCGCAGCCCCTTACTCTTCTTGCAAACGGACTGCCACAATACGTCATTTCATTAAAAGCCTGATTGCATCAGCCACCTGGGAGAAAACAAAAAGACCATCACGCATTTGCTTATGATCAGCTGCTACATCATCGGGCTCTAACTCATCAGAAAATTTCCGATATAGTTCAATAACTTCTGAGACAAATGCCTCAGTAAAATATAGCTGCTCCTTTTCCGTCAACCCTTTCATGTTGTCTAAAAGTTCAGAAGCAGAAACAACGCTATGAATTGTTTTATGAGCAATAGATCTAAGCTCAGACGCACGGTCAGCAGGCAGCATAGAGCGACTGTCCCGCATCTTCTGTTGCTCCGAACTGGAGACCTCAGCTAACTCATGAGGGGCAGAAGGAACGACATACAGAGGTGGAGGGGGATCAAGTAACAATAAATCATCATGTGGTTTATTAAGGATAGGATAGAGAGGTTGCCTAACAGTGTATTGGCCAGTTACCTGTAGCTTACGTTCTTTCTCTTCTAGCTCCTTTAAATCATTTATTTCTTTCTTTCTCATTTCCAATGCTTTCACATATACATTCTTCCGCTGCTCTTTCTCAAGTAAGGCTTGCTCACGCTTCACTCGTCCACGCGCTTCTTTCTCCCACATTTGTACACAGTCAAACATATCTTGCCTAGACTTTCGCTTACACATACATTGTTCCACATACTCAATCTTTCGCAAATCAAATGACCCATGCATAGGCCAACGTAACTCAGGATCCGCGCGGGTGTATTTATTCCATAATGTGCTGTACATTATAGGAGAAAGACCATGTTTAACATACATATCTCTATTTGGCGTCCCCTCTGGGGGTGCCGGTTGCGATTCTTCCAGTCTCAAATTGGTACCATTACAAAAGCAACACATCCTACGAAGTGCGCTAAAAACAGGCATGCCAAAAATAGTGCAGAATATGCAATATTATAATCAAAGTAGCACTTAAGGTGCCGTTCAAATCAAAATTAAATTGGAGAAAATTCTCCTCATTTCCTGCCTATATAAATTGCAATTTATATATAAAATCCAAAGAATACAAATTGACTAGTCACCCAAATCACGAGAGCCACAGTAAGTAGTGCTAAACTACATTACCAAACACAGGCATCAAAACCCACAGCAAGTGCCATAAAACAGCTCTTACCAATCACAGGGTGTCCAGGTTCCAACTGCCAAGTTCTAAAATCGACCAAATGGTCACTGCATGACGAATGAACAAAAAGGATCTCAGTCGAGGACCGGCGCCACCTGGATGGTCAAATCAAAAGGAAGGGAAAAACGCTGTGGTTGCCAAGACTCGGGTCTCCTCAGGCATTGATCGTCCGCAGCGAGATCCCAATCCTTCGTCGCGACCAATCCGTTGGGCATCCGAGTCGCCGATGAGTCCCTGTTCGGGCGCCAATTTGTTGAAGTAAGCCTCAGCAAGGCCCACTAGTGCAAGGGGTTCACCTTTCTCTGCACAAAGTCCTCAGACCATGTAGGAAGAAGTTGGCACAGAAACTGGAATAAAAGACAAAAGTTTATTAACCTCATGAGGTGGTACTACAGTTCAGACAGCACCCTTGGGTAATGTCTGAAGTAGCACACTGAACTGAGAGAGCATGGTCCTTTTATACCCACACAGGGGCTAAAAGGAGATGGTACAATTATGGAAACAAGACTTGTATACATGTAAGGTCATGTGGAAAATGCACAGTCGACAGGTAGGAGGAGCTAACAGTTTCCAAGGACTAACAGCTGCAGACCTTACTGAGCATGTGCGAAAGTAAGAGATGCTAAATATAACTTGTCACTAGGCAGATTTCAAGAGCAGTTAACAGAAAGGTAGGACAGAGCACATGGTGAGCACATGACAGCATGTAGCAGAGAAAATGGCTGCCATGAATACAAAATGGATTCCGCAAAATGTTCACAATAGTTACTAAATACAAGATGTCTTCTGCTAATGCTTAATCTAATCACTGCTAAATTACAACAACTGTATGTTTAACTTGCATTCCAGATGTCCAAAAACATTGCCTGCAGCATATCAACAAATCTGCTACTGTCACTAAAGAGCATTTAAATGTGCACATTACTCTGAATTGTAACCACCAACAGGGCCACCAATCACAATACCCAGGTGGTCCAGCAGGTCTTGCTCTCTGGCAACAAGGTCAGCTCAGCAGTGCTTTAGTTCATGGTCATTGTGCGGTGTGTTGAAGATGTGACGCAGATGGTAAAACACCTTTGACCACCGGAGCCTTCTCGTCTCTGTGTGATACCCCTGCCACCTGCTTCGATCATCAAGGGCAGGAAGTGGGGGGATTCGCCAGCCAAATTAATCCCCCCAGCTCCTCCTCACCCATTCTCCCCAGACGTGGCCTACCCAACATGACAGAAATATTATGAAAATTAAAGGATACAGAAGATAATAAAGGGAAAGGAGGAAGGAAAATGAAATAAAAGTAACCCTAAAACAGCCCAACTATCCACTAACTAACAATACCCACAACAGACTCCCAACAGTACAAAGACAAAATTAGACATAAAAAATGACAAATAAACACTTACAATGAACAACTGAGACAATTACAAATAACAAAGATGACAAATTGGATGGCACACAGGAGACAAAAGCACAATTGGGAAAGACAAAACTCTAAGCACAGCCACACAGTCTAGAAAAATCAGGCTGCAAAGTGAAAGTGAAAGTACACCCACTGTACCAATTCTGTAAACAGGATATCCTATTACATCACTTCCTGCCTCAAATGTGGTGCGTGGTATTATGATGCGTCAAAATATTATGACAGCCTGTGCGTCAATTTTTTTTTACGCAAATGCTCAAGAATTACCCTGCATCCATAGTTCCAAATATTTTGCATTGGTAACCAATTTCATGGGGTACAGTATAGGAATTACAGCTCGGGCCAATGGATGTATCATGGCTGTGAGCGTCATTTTTCTACGCATATACGGCAATATTTGACGCATTTGCATCTTTTTTGACGTGTATGCGTCAACATTTATGTCTTTTACTGGGTTTGGGTCATTTCTCACATTTTTATAGTACATGACAGCTGTAACTATACAGAGATAGGCTGTTTGCACCTGCATTGTGCATTCCACTGTTTGGGCACATGTAGCAGATCACACTACTGCGGACCATGATCCTCTAGTTGTTGTACCGGATTAGCACTCTTCACTGATGCAATAGATACCCAAACTTTTGGAATACAAATTGGTATTACCCAGTTTGAACAGGTTGTGCGTCAATAGAGGATAGCAAGACTACGCAACTTAATACATTCACTCATGGCCTATGTGTTAATGTCTGTGAATTGGCAATTTCAATTTTAGTTGGCCCTCTGTGTGAACATCACAAGGCGTGTTTTTATAAATGTGCTAGTATGCATATGTTGTAAATGTGGATAACCATCAGATGGTATTCAGTGTGGAAATGAGTCAGGAAATGTGTTTGTCATACACGTAGCAACTAATGCTGTGTGAACTTCCCTGTCTTTTGGGACAAAAGCATCTCCCATGACAAACTATGTACAGGATAGATAGAGGACAGTTGATAATGGCAATGTTACAAGACTAAGCTATCACATGTACTGGAATGTACTGGAATGTTGGATACCACTTCCTGGTCACTTGTTTGTATAATACCCATGAGTCAAGTATTTGAAAATGCTATGTGTGTACAGTGTTTGTGACACAGAGTCCCAAAACCAATCCTAATATGTAATGTCACTCCACATTTGAGTCATATAAATGACCTATGTTTCTCTTGTGGCAGTGGAGGACCAGCAGACCAAGCAGCATATGTTCACATATTTCCAGTGGTTAATTACACAAAGATGTCCAGTTCAAGTGTGTGGCCATATGTACCCTGTGCCATTATTGGGATCCATGTTGTCACAATTATGTGCAGGTCTACTAATGAGTCTGTGGAGCCATTCCCTGCATTAACAGAGTATCCTTCAAAGATTAATTCAACGAAAGCCAAAGAGGAATTGAAAACACACATGGGGTTAGTCCAGCTATGGCACTGCCGAAGTTTTATGAGACTGACAACAGGGCAACTTTGGTGTGCTCACAAAGTTAATGGATCAGCAATTTTAAACCGGCAGGTTTCATCACAACATTTGTACACAGTTTGGCCTCTAAAATTCCGAATGCAACCGGGAACATCAGTGCCTCTGTGCTAATTATTCTCACAGCTAGTCACCACACAAGCCCCAACAATAGGTTGGGGTCAATGTGAATCTGTGCGTGGACAGTCAGGGCACAAACATGTTTTGTCCTTTTATGCACATTAGCAAACGTTGTTTGTTGTGCAGGAGGCACCAGACCCAATCCATGCATACAGCCATGGTACATTGCCACTGTTTGTCACTCATGCATACATGCAACCCAGACAAGGGATGGGGCGTAATTAGGCTATTTGAAGACATGTCCCATACCATGATACAATAAGTAAACTGATTACGCTATACAATCTATTTGAGGATTCATCGTAGACCTACCAGACACAAAACCCCAGGAGGAAAGTGAGGGCATGGAAAGCAACTATGAGACAAATCTAGCCACATGGAACCTTTATGGTAACACAAAGACAGGAGACAATCAGGCTAACAGGAAGGAGGCTCTGTCAGGAACTAACATGAACAAGGCAAATACACAGTGAGCAGACTGAGACTGGGAAAAGCTGGAACAACACTGTGGAAAATGGAAACGGTATTTGTCCTGTGGGATGCAACGGTACACAATCACTGAAAGCCTGTGTTACACAAGTGATTTATACAGCAATGCACAACAAGGATATACGTATAATGGCAGCTTCTAAGCCATTCAAGGCAGCAGCAAGGGCAGTGCAGGTTCAAATGGCTGGTCTGCATGGAAGTGCTTACAGGTGTGTACAGCTTCAGTCTCTCACAAGTCCTGTAGGTGGGAATCAAGTTTAAAGGCCCAACAGTACCTTTCACATGGGAAGCAAAGGACTGGTGATTACAGGTCCTACAGACGACCAGGCAGTGCATTATTGGACATGAAGTCCATGCAGACAGATGAACTATGACTATGGCATGCCATACTAAAGAGGGAAGCACACTGGAGTCAGAATGTGAGTCTGGGTGTGTGTAGATGAAGGATTTTCTGGGTACAAATAGTCCATTTCCAGGGCCCCCTAGAGAAGGGTGGGGAGAGACTGAAAACATGGCAGTGGCAGGACTTATAACCTGGGATGGACTGCACAGGGCATGTCTTGTGAGCAATGCTTGTCATACCTGGTGCACGTGTGCTATCTAGTTGCAGCTTACATGGACTTCTTGTCACACATTCTCCTTGCAGAGATAGCTGATGTCACACTTACTGATGTCAAGGGTCTGGTCATACATTCTTGTTACCAATGCAATAGCACATCCACTGCCTCATGTATGAAGCACTTTTTTTTACCTTAGGAATGATGGTGTCTTAGTTGTGTACCATATGCTGTAATGAACCATGTTGCCAACATGGGTGTGTGCCATATCTTTGGTCCTCTGATATGACCCTTCAAATGTGAAATAGACAGGATATATGTCATTTATACTGAGTGTGAAGTTGGCTGTACATTCATAGCCATCAAATGTGATGTGGATTTTTCAGTATCCTAATCTGTATATCTGCAATGCTCCATTAGGCTAAACTCTGATTATGAATCCTAGGGATAATGTGATGTATAAATAATTACCCAGACCATGATTTAGTGATTAGATTAGGTGTTTAATGACATATGGTAAGACAGTGGTGATGGTGAGTGGAGTTAAAAGAAGTTTTGTACAATGTGCTGTCTCCGACGCAATCCTGCTGCAGTGTTTGGATGGTCCCCCTCATGTTGATGGACAACATCCTCCTCTTCCTCTTCTTCAGGTATTTGTGGGTCTGGTTCATAGAGGGGAATGTTCTTCCTTACACAAAAGTTGTGCAGTATGGCACAGGTCAAAATGATCTAGCACACCCTTTCAGGTGAGTATAGGAGGCTGTCTCTGGTGATGTCGAGGCACCTGAAGCTTGACTTCAGGATGCCAAAGGTCCTCTCTACCATGGTGCGTGTCCTCTGATGTGCCTCATTATAGGGTTTGCTTGGTTTTGCAAATGGGGTCATGATCCATGGCTGGATCCCATACCCCTGATCAGCTGTAAGAGAAAAAGAGTAAAAAATTGTGATGACCCTGCACCATGATTATCACTTTGCATGGCAGTTGTTCTCTTGTGTTGTCTGTGACTCATCTGTGTTTGTGTTATTGTGTGGAATCCTAGGCTTCTAGGATGTACCATCAGCATTGGGATGTTTCATTATCTGAACTGGTGTTTGGCTGATTGACCGGATGTCAGCGGCATTTTTGTAGACTTGCAGTACATTGTGTACTCACATGCATTATGTCATGTGAAAGAGGTGCCATGTGTCTTAACTGGAGGTGACATGATACTTCCATACACAGAACCAATTCCACAATGGTGGTAACACGGATGTATCTATATGGCCTGGACATCCCATCCAATTTAACATATGCAATAGAATTTGTTAAACATCAGTGAGGCCCTTTGATTTGGCTAGGTGACAATGTACAACACATCTCCATAAGTTGGCAGCACTGACGGGTTGACAATTGACAATGCACAAATATCCCATGTGTGACAAGTTCTATGCAGACCTATTTATCTGCCCTCACCGAGTTGACTCATGTTCGAACGTGTACCTACACTACTGAACCTGGTCCAGTTAAGCTGGCTAACTTGGTTGTGGGGTTGACAGTTTACGTGTCAGAAGGTCCATATGCCTGTACATCTGTTGTGTATATGTGTATTTGTTTCAAACCGTATGTATAGGAATGTGCACTTTGCAATATTGTCACATCAATATGTGTTCTTAGCACAGTCCACTTGCTTATTGTAGTGGGCAATGTCAGGAGTGATGTGAGATGTTGGCACAGCCTCAATGATTCCATGTCCCATTCATTAGAGTCAACATAATCATGCTATGTGTGTCATGGTGTTAGACCTGCAGCGAAACAAGTTGCATACCCTTTACACAATACATATTGTTTGGAAGTGTGTGTGATTGAGTGTTATTGATGTGACATTGTAAGATTCATCTTCCAGGTTGTACTGGCAATTAAGGCCATGTCATTCTCACTGTGTGGTTTTAAATTGTTCCCTTGTGTCTGTGGACTGGCATCTGTTGTTATTTGCATGTGTCATTTGGCCCTAGGTGTGTATCCCATTGTGTCAGGATATCAAACATGACTAGCAGTGTCACAACCTCAGTGTCTTCCTGGCCACCTGTCAATGTAGTGGTGTAAGTCTCCTACAGGGTTGCTGTGCTGTCTGTATGTAAGTAGGTTTCTGTACTTACCAACAAGTAGGCCATTGCCATATCGTGCATCCTGGAAGTGTTGATTGATGGTGCAGTGGCGGAAGATGAATGCCCCATTTTTACGCCTGCCCTGACCCAGGCATTATTTTTTTACGCTAATCGGACTGTGCGGCATTTTTCGACTCCGACTCCCAGCCATGCAGGATTTTTGTGAGATAGGATAAATATGGCACACAGATGTTTAAGTCATTTTTTGGACAGGAGCGCCTACCTTACATGTCATTAACGCAAGGCGGTTTCACACATCCAGAAAAGGACGCACACAGCAGAATTTTAGCGTTTGCAGTCTCGGGCGTCAAAGTATAAATATGGTGTAAGGTTTGTACCGAATTCGCGTCAAAAATTTTTACGCAAATTCGGCGCAGGCAGAGTAGAAATATGTCCTTAGGTGTGCACAGCTTCCTCTCTCCAAGAACATTATGTTCAGAGGGTGGCTTTAGGGCATTGTACAATTTGAATAATTAGCAATATGCTGCCATTTCGCAAGCTAGATATTGAAGCATGCTCTTGATATAATAAATAACTTGAAAATCTACTTGGCTTCATGTTAAAGGCAACATTTTAAATGCAAAACTTGTATGTATTTATAAGGTCTAAGATCGCATCACATTTTGTGTTACAACTGGTGCAGATTGGCCTAAGTGATCCAGATTCCTGGATGTTACTGGTACATTCCTCACTACAATAAACCATAGAGCGTGGAAGGCATTATTCTCGACATCATTTGAGCAACTTGTAAAGAATGACGGAATGAAATACTTTTCTGCTAGTGTTGTAAAATGTGGGCTATACACGAGGGGTGATTTTGAAGTAAACTCAATTGCGAATTATCCTTTTCTTTAGTCAGAATTGGGTCGTTCGTTTGTGTTTGACAGCTGCTTTACTTGAAGGTTTTGTAATAAAATGTGTTCAGTAGATGATATGGCTCTGGAGCAGAACAGGAGCTATACTACTGTTTTTGAATTTAGCGAACCAGAGTGAATTGATTTGGATTTTTTAACTCACAGTGATTCAATCGCATCGAATTTAAATTTAGGAAAATGCTGTGTATTTTTAATGAATGGCATTATTGTTATTGTTACTTATTTGGACAGTATGCAGCCACACGGTAATAGAAAACGTCGAAGCTGTGATAATTGAATTGAAAATTAGGAACGCGCGTATTATCATCTGCTGAGTTCTTACATTTTTATTCGCAATGTTAGGACGTTTAACAGGGAGCTTTAGAATAATCAGCCTTTATGTCCAAATTTAAAGGATTTATATCATATTTGCTTTCTTGCTGTGACAACACCAAAGAACCAAACTATTTCTTGAAAATAGAGTGTACTTTGGTCTTGCGTTTCTTTATTGGTCTACTAAACGTTGTGGGGTCAGAGCACAGAAGTAAGCATTTTAGGGAACTCACGGACTTGATATACAATAATAAGATTATAGGTATATGGAGTGCTTTTGCCATGTTGTTGAAAACTGTGACTCCAAAACTTTACGTCACCGTTTCAAAATGTACAGCTCTTGTAGCCATTTGCCGTAAAAAGATTTTAGAATCAACTTTAGAAGTTTATCCTTCTCGTATTAAACCTTTGATGACGACCTTTATTAATTATTAGCACCCTTTGCATATGATGGTGCATATAAATTGCATCTAGAGCACAACAAAAGTTTCCAAAAGCAGAAAACAGCCAATTGAACTCAAAAGACAAGAAACAAATGACATGTTGGTTCCCTTATGCGCTGCAGGACCCTCTAAGATGTTGACTGCTCTTGGTTACTTATCATTCACTTCCATGTCTTTGCATCACTTGTGGTGAACTTTCAAATATCTCCAGCCTTGAAAAAGTTGTCCAAGCTGAAACATGTGTCGGCGTTCAATTGGCTGTTTTCTGCTTTTAGAGTTCAGTTTGTTGAATCACTGAATTCTTCTGAGTTACCAATAAACGGACCTGCTCTCGGAAGCAGACTGTTAAAGACTTTGTTGCACTCTGGGTGCAATCTATATGATTTTGTTATGTGGGAGTTTCTACACATACATTCTTCACTATTCGGTAGCATAATGTCTATCACCTATTGAGCACACTACACTGTGCATTATTTCGACGTACCTTGTTCCTTGGGAGGTGTGGAATATTCCTTCAGACCACTGCTACCACTAGGACTGTTTCTCATATAACGGTGCATATTGACTTTATGCACAGAAGTTTTGCCTCATTTTCAATGGTATTTTTAATTGACATAAACAATCTACAAGAACTATGAGTATCATTTTCACACCTTTATATCAAACAATTCCTTAATATTTACATTGGTAACAACTTTAAAGGAACCTACACTATACTTTTTTTTAAAAACATTGTTAATTACTACAACTGTCCATCTAACTGAATTATCGTCGTAATTATCTAATTATCAACCCCATCGTTGGCATATACTTGTAATTAAGTCACAGTCTTTGCCTAATAATCAAAATGTATTTTGATTAGGTACATTATCATTTGCACAAATAGTGCATTTCATTTTTTAAATGGTAGGGAATTATACATTTGCCCTACCTCGACTTCTGACAGTCTTTGTCTATATTTCTTCCAGCTGCTGCTCTGTAGTCTTGCAGCTGGTTACTCAGACAGATGGACTTGCATGTTCATGCTTATGAAAATAAAGCTAAGCAATATTCATAGAGGTGCATTGTTTCAACTACTAGCGTCTGCTTGAAGTCAACGACGTGCTATTGCCTATTCAACAGTATGCCCTGATTGCCAATTAATGCAAACAGCTTGCTGTCTACCGTTGTACACAATTACTTTTCGGTGACCAAATGGCTTAAAACTATTTCAGCAAGCAGTTCAATCGACAGCAGTGCTCCATAAATAAGATGCTGACACTGAACAGTGCACCTTTTATTTAAAGATGCGATTTCAGAGCCATCTGGTGAGTTGTCTGTGAGTAATGTGTACCAACACGTGAAATGCCATCAAATAACACCTGCAAGTGACAACTAAAGTGTCAGTGTGCCAAATAAGTCAGCTGACTTTGTCAAAGACACGAAATAAACCCTCCCTACAGAGGTAGAGCTAAAAAAAGAATGTTGGCTTTTGATTATTTTTCCTTGGACTGTAATTATGGCAAACAGTGAAGTAAAATACTAGGTGATTAGCATTGGAGCAATTACACACAACTGACGTGCCAAGCGATTTTGCTCATAAATGAACAGAAATTCTACGTTTTTAGTTTTCGACATACAATTTCAAGCAAGAATAAGCTTGTTATATTTCAGCGCAAAAGGAATCGGACTGGCAGGGTATGGAAGAAGCAAGTTACGGTAGTAATGTGATCTAAGCCCGAGTTCTTATTCTGTCTCAACAGAGGAATCAACAGAGAGACCCCGTTTTCCCTTTAAGTATACTTTGCTCACCCAGAGAACTAAGAAGAGTTGATTAAGTGTTCCAATCAGCTGCCTTTGATATGACTATTGCAGGGGCGGTTCCTTCTCAAAAGCAGAGGAGCGTCACCCCGCCTGCTGCGAGTGCGAATAAAAAAATTGCATAATATTGCCATTTTATTTTGCCACCAGCTCATCACACTGTGTACAGCACAGCGTGATAAGCCCTAATCTGCCCTTCAGGTTTCTCCCTGGGAAGACATCATCCCCATACCTAAGCAAGGAAGACTATAGTCTAGAAAGACGCTGTCCCCTTATAGACCAGGGATTTAGCAGTCTAAGCAAGCATATGTAGAAAAGACGTTGAGCAATCAGCATGCAGTCATGGTCATCTGGCTGGAATCTCCCTCTAACCTATATTGGACAGAGAAGTGTTTTATAATTAAACAACTGATGTTCTAAGAAAGGGTCCCCATGTAAGAATATGTATGTTTCTGTGAATGTCAGAGACACAGCGTACCACTTTTGGCAGCAACCCTATCTGACTGCAGCCGTGAGGAAAGCACAAAGTGCAATGCTAAGAACGTGATGCTTTCCTAGGCAAAGGAACAAACAGATAAAGACATTAAAACAACACTGAAAATGTGGCTAATGCTAGAAAAATAAAGTGATGCTGAATAAAATGTAACTGGGCTAAAGTGCACAACAGCAGGCCTAGTTTGTGAAATATTGTGTCTAAAACATGGCTAAAATAGCTATACAACACCCTCCTCTTGCCGGTTCAAAGGTGGTTCAAGGTCTAAAATGAATAAAAGCTACTAGGATCTATTTCTAAAAGCATATAGACATAAATTTCAATAATGACAAGTTAAAAGACACTTGAGCATGGGTTAAAAAAAGGGGCAATTTAAAACATCAGTAGTGGCACCGATAAAACAGAATTCAAAAGTCAATGTCATTTTTTAAATCGCCAATATCTGGGACAATTGAAGCCAGGAAATGTTTCACTTCGGCAGGTGGTAAAATATCCAAATCATTGCCAAGGAAACAGAGAGCACTCATGTTCCAAAGCCTGAGCTCCAGCTGAGGCAGCTGCATTCAGTGTTGTGCCCAATGTTGAGTTAAGAGCTGCACTATCCACAAAGGGCAACTTATAGATTCCCATAGCAAACGCCCCCTTAACTCATATGTCTGGTAATGAGCCCTCAGTGAGAACATCAACAGATCAGTGTCCAATGAAAGTAAGCGCCGCGTAGAAAGACAAGCTTTCAGTGCACATTCGAAATGGCGCCAAAGGCATTGAAACAAGGGCTGAATACAATCCAAAACTGGTCTAAATGACATGACACAGTTGTACTGGTGGAAGCGCTTTCATCCCTGCTTGTTGTTAAGGGACAGCCATTGTGCAGAAAAAATTGCAACAGCAAAATTCCACCTATTATAGCCAAAGTAATCAGAAATCCCCTGAAAACACTCAAAAATATTGAGTGTATGGCTTAAGGTATTAAGCCAAATAAACAGGGAGACGTGTGAAGAAAACCAGAACCAACAGCCTTAAAGAAATACGTGATTCCAGTAGTATTGGACACATTTCATATTAGTCCCACAAGTTCACCAAAGTGTCTCTGAAAGCTTGTGCTTAAAAGGGACTGTATCTCTGCAGATGACCTCACAACTTGAAATGCATAGGTCTCGCGCACAGATGTAAATCCACATGTTTTTAAAACAATAAAGCCTTGAGTCTGCTCAACTTGTTATAATTCAAATCTGAAATAGCAATATGAAGCCATATCTCTGCTACTTCCCTCTGTTGGATGGGGGAAAAAGGACATTCCCGCAACATGTGAAAATTTGGGAGATCAAAACAACATGAGCTATTCCGGCTTGCATTCTTCAACAACTCTCACTGTTAAGGAGCACATAGCTACCATTTGAGAGCACCTAGAATGCAGGTCTAATCAAGGGCACTGGAACTCCCTTCAGATAGAAAACGAAGTTCTGTGCCGAGGCACTACATGCCCGTGCAAGGACAGCTGCTTACAAACCATTGAATGGCACACAGAAGTCTTGCATTCACTGCCTCTAAGAAAGACCTCTTTCATGCCACTGAAATATTTGTTGAAAAGGGAACCTCGTGTACGTATCTATCTCTCAGCCTTTCATATCTGCCTACTGGAATGTGTTTCAAGCAGGATGTGAATTGAAGTGTTGAAATAGGCAGATTTATAACCCCGTGTATTAGCCATTCAACGGATGGTATTTCAGCCACAGTAAATGCAACTTTTCTAATTTCTCCATGTTTAGCATGCCATAAGTCTCTTCCTTTTTAGCCATTATTTGTTGTTGCCTCATTAAATTAAATGTTGAAAATATGTCCGTTGCACTAAGGTGTTGCCAGGAACGTGACCTGCTTTCAATGTTTGCAGTGTCCGACCTAACTGCATAATGGACCTTAGTTGACTCTGTCCATGGTTTAAAGATGACATGCAGAGGAAGTTGTTTAAAGTGTATACCCGGTCAGACAAGGTGTTAATCCAATTATCTAAAATGGCTAATGCTTTCTGAAAATTTTCCTGATCTAATGGCCTAACTGGGTAGCAGTCTCTTGTTGGGAAAGATTCCAAATTTCATTATATACTACATATAAGAGCTTTCTGCGTTGTCTTCTGAGGCCTAACAGGAAGTCCTGCAAATCTGTATTTTTAGACAGGAGACTGAGGTGTTTTTTAATAGTATCTAGTGAGGTACTTTTCAACCATTGCTGACATAGTTTCCCTACACTATGGCCCTCATTACGAGTTTGGCTGTCACGGTACCACTGCAGTGGAGTTGGCGGTCGCACCGCCTCAGGCCTGGTGGTGAAGACAGCCACATTACAAGTCCTGGAAAGGTACCTGCAGAATACAGCCAAGATACCGTCCAGCCCACCACAGCGGAAGTGCCGGCGTGCCAGGCAGCGGCCATCTCCAGGCTGGAGGTCAGGCAGTATCCTCTGACCATATTACGCGGCTGCACACTGCCAGGATTTCTGGGGCGGAACCACCACCACCAAAACCCTGGCGGAAATAAACAAAATAAAGGGAACACCTACATTCAGGAACACAGGCATGTCCATGGGTGCCATGGCATGCGAATTGCAACTCCTTCCAATCCTCTACCTGGTCCTGCAACTCCTGGACCAGCGACAGTGACCACAACACCAACCATAAGTACACCAGCCTAGCACACACTGGAGGGAACAACGTTAGTACACACACAACACACACATAACACGGGAAGCCATGCCCACACACACATATGCAAACAAACACCCATACCAACATACATACACACCAATACCCACAACCCCCACACAGACATGGAGAATGAAAGCCAGGACTAGGTGGGTAACAACACCAACGGTGTAGTGCCACATGAAAAGCTAATATTAAAAACAAATGTGATTAACGTATGTGCATACAGACCCAAGAGCCAGTCCATAATCCATAGTGCCCAGAGTGCACTGGGCACAAGATGACACCCAACTTGACTCCTGATCTCAATGTGCAGACCTCCACAGGGCAGGGGCATCAATGGGGAATGCAGGCATCTCAGGGGTGAGGGGTGGGTGGGGGTGGAGAGGTTCCTTGGCCTTAGAGGGGGATTCCTTCCGTCTGGTACCTGAGGGGGGCCCCTTAGGGGTGGCCTTAGATGAAGTTCCCTGGGCTTGCCCTTAGATGGGGGCTTTGCAAGGGGCTGAAATTTGGCCTTGCCCTTGGATGGGGTGGGCTTAGCAAGGTGGGTGGGCATGGGCTTAGCCTTGGAGGTGGAAGGAGTGGGCTTGGCATGGGATGAGGAGGGAGTGGGTTTGGGATTTGCAGCAGGAGCAGTGGACGCCACAGTGGCAGAAGTGGCAGGTGGCGGAGGGGCAGGGGCAGTGGCAGACTGGGATGTGGAAGGCTGGGGCACAGGAAGGGCAGCAGGGCGCTTGGGGGAAACAGGGACTGGCACAGTGGTAGGGAACAGGAAAACTTCACGCAGGAAATGCTTTTTGGAACACATGGGAGGTCACTGGAAAGATGTTTGGGAGTGGAGGGAGTGGGTATGGTTGTGAGGTGTGTACGTGGGTGTGCCATGGGTGCAGGTACGTGGGTGGATGAAATGTGTGTGCTGGGGGACTGTTGGCTGGGTGAGTGTGTGCGGTTAAATGTACTGGGAGGAGGTGGGGAGGAGATGAAGGGAGATGGCAGGGGGACGTGTGTGTGTATGTTGAGGTGGTGTCTGCAGGTAGGGTGGATATGCTACATGTGGGTGTGTTGACAGTTGTGATGTCTGCGGCAGTGGTGTATGGGGTGCATGAATGGGTCAGTAAATGTGATGACGGTGGCAGTGACGGCACATGTGGCAGGAACTGTGACTGATGTGATGCTGACTAGAGGTGTGAGTGTTGTGTAGACTGTGAGGGGGGGTGGTTGGGGAGTCGGTGCAGGGTGTGGATGTTGACATGTCTGCATGGGTGTGTTGAGTATGTGCATGGCTGTGGGCATCTGTGGTGCCTATGTTTGTCCATGCCTACTGTGTCTGTTGATGTGGATGCATGTGGGTCAGCAGGTGTGCCTTGAATGGGTGAGGGGAGAGGGATGTGGGATTGGGAACAGGTAGCTGGAGGGGGGACAGACGAAGAAGCAAACCTGGCTGTCATCAATGAGGAGGCCAGAGCCTGGAACGATCTCTGTAGGCTAGACAAGGCACTGTGAATGACTTCCAGGAATGCATTAGTCTGTTGCATCTGGGATGCCAGTCCCTGAATGGCATTCACAATAATTGTCTACCCCACAGAGATGAACCTTAGGGAGTCAATACCCTCCTCATTCAAGGCAGCAGGGCTAACTGGGGCAGGGTCAGAGGTGCCTGCGGCGAAGGAGATACCCACCCTCATGGGTGAGTGGGCACGGACAACTGGGTGGGGAGCTACAGGGAGGGCTGTGCTGGTATGGGGGGTGGCAGACATGGCTTGTGCCGGGGTGCTCCCAGATGGGTCCGCCACTGCCAGGGAGCTGCCATCGGAGGAGGAATCTGAAAATGGCAGTGGTCGATCCAGTCTCCCCTGTGGCCCTCTTGTCACCCTCCGTCCCACTGGTCCCCTCGGCTCCGATGGTGTCAGCCTCATGGGTCCCGTGGGCTGCAGCTTCCCCACTTACTGGTGCCCTTCTCCTATACCAGATAATGTTGATGCACACAAAGACAGAGGATGATAGGGAGGGAGAGAGAGAGAGAGAGACAGGGTGCAATCGGTCAATGCCAGCACAACAGTCACACAGGGTAGAACATCTGCATTTGATGCCATGCCATTATGCATCATGCTCACCTCTGAACATCCTACTACTTGGTGACACCATTGGGGAAAGAGCAACAATGCACATGTCAACCACTGATGGTCTGACTGAGGCATATCTCTACATAAGGAGTGTCATACCTGCCGCACCTGTCCAGTACCTGCCCACTACCCATTGCCCTAGAGACAACCATGCAAAGGACTGGACACCCAAGAGGACCCTGCACAACTAGTTGGAAGGCCCCCTTGGCTAATGCCAAGAAGCCATCAGCACTTGGTGCACCCACCCCACCATTCATACAGTGCCTGCCAGCTGAATGAGTTCATGGATACACCCCTGGCACAGTGGTTGGCCAGGACCAATCACAATGCCCTGACACCCCAGCTCTAAAGATCCAGTAGCCATGAACTGGCTGTAGGAAGGTAGCCTCCATCTAGCCTTGTTACCCCCACTTTTGGCCTGTTTGTGAGTATATGTCAGGGTGTTTTTACTGTCTCGCTGGGATCCTGCTAGCCAGGGCCCAGTGCTCATAGTGAAAACCCAATGTTGTAAGTGTGTTTGATATGTGTCACTGGGATCCTGCTAGCCAGGACTCCAGTGCTCATACGTTTGTGGTCTCTATATGTTCCCTGTATGGTGCCTAACTGTATCACTGAGGCACTGCTAACCAGAACCTCAGTGTTTATGCTCTCTTTGCTTTTAAAATTGTCAGAAAAGTAGTACAAACATTGTAGAACACAGTAGAATGAAATAGGAGACAATAGGCCTAGGGGCAACACAAACCATATACTCCAAAAGTGGAATGCGAACCACAAATGGACCCCAGGCCTAGTGTAGTGTGTAGAGGGTCACTGTGTAAGAAAACACTAAGGCCCTCATTACAACTTTGGCGATAAATCCCGCTTACCACCGTGCAGAAGACCGCCAACACACCGCTGAGGACGCAGAAATCCACTACAGCTATTACTACCGACAGGCCGGAATTCGCCAAAATCTAGACAACCACACAAGTCAGCCACACCAAAGCTCAGTGGTAAACAGCTGATAACAAAACCTCCACCGTCACGTCAACAAGAATACGCCCACACTATCACGACCCATGAATCCACACGGCGGTCTTTCAACCGCGGTATTCCATTGGCAGTACACACTGCCGCGCTCACAATACACACACATTTACAAAACACAACCACATTGGACAATTCGAAATACACACATCTGATACACATACACACACCACTCTCACACACCCAATACAATATAAAACACACACCCACATCACCCAGAAACCCCTATGACAAAAATTTAGAAGCACAGAGAGAGACACCACCATCAACAAACTAGCATACACAGGCACACAACACCATCACTCCCACAACATCCATCCACTTCACACAACATACACAAACACATCCCCCTCACACATCACAACACACAACACCTCACACATCACCCACACCACACCATGGCACTGCAAAGACACCCCAGGTTCTCTGAGGAGGAGCTCAGGGTCATGGTGGAGGAAATCGTCCAGGTAGAGCCACAGCTATTCGGATCACAAGTGCAGCACACCTCCATTGCTAGGAAGATGGAGCTATGGCGCAGAATCGTAGACAGGGTCAACGCAGTGGACAGCACCCAAGAACTAGGGATGACATCAGGAAGAGGTGGAACCACCTACGGGGGAAGGTGAGTTCCGTAGTCTCAAGGCACCAGATTGCAGTTCAGAGGACTGGCGGTGGACCCCCACCTCCTCCCCAACAACTAACAACATGGGAGGAACAAGTCTTGACTATACTGCATCATGAGGGCCTTGCAGGAGTAGCAGGAGGAATGGACTCTGGTAAGTCAGATCTTAACTATTACATCCCCCATCATACCTGCATGCTATCACATACCCCACCCTCACCCTCATGCCCATCACTCCAGCACCTCACAAATATCCCACTATCAGAACCCACCCATCCCAACACCATGCCCTGTATGCAACACCAAAGCATGGACATCCATCACCAAAGCATGTCCACTACACATACCCCCACAGATCCCCAAACCAAATTTCACACAAGGTCCTAGACAAGAATGTAAGCACTGGGGTACAGGGTCACCCACCCATTGCACACAATGGCACACACAGATGCAATAATCATGCCTTTACACTCCTGCAGGATCCCTACCCAACGTCACCGGACAGGAGGTTCCAGACATGTCCACCCCCCCCATTGAAGAGGCCCACAGTGATGACAGCAGCTCTGTCCAAATGGATCTAGATGACCAGCCCGGCCCATCTGGGACCTCGGGACAGTCGGTTCCCCACACACTCTCACATGCCACCACAGAGCCTCCCCCCTCTGGAAACACCAGCACAGCACCCACCCAGCGGGCCCATCCCTCTGTCCCCAGGACACATCAAGCAGCAGTGTGTCCACCCCTACAGGGAACCCAGGCAAACCCACAAACCCAAGAACATCAGGGACCTGGGGGCAGTGGGCACACGGTTCAGGGGACAGAGGAACAGGAAAACAGGGACAGGGACAGGGGGAGGACAGGCCCAGGGAACCGACTCTCCACGAGGCCCTCTCCAACATCATGGGAGCGTACCATCATTCCCAGGAGACAATGGCAACGGTATTGCCAAGTTTCAGGAGACCCAGCGGCTGCAGGAGGAACAGTATTTGGGGATCAGGGAGGAACTCAAGTCCATCAACACCACCCTGGTCACCATTGTAGGGGTACTGAAGGACCTTGTGAACACCAGGAGGGACACTGTGGCACAACAAGGGGTCCCTGACACTAGCCTCGATGATGAACTCCCCACCACCTCCGCCAGCGCTAGTGAACAGGAGGCACCGTCACAGGACCACGACACCAGTACCCCAAACCCTGCAGATGGAGAACCACCCCGCAAACGGTCCCTGAGATCCAGGACAAAGACAGAGAACTATGCCAAGACCCCCGCCAAGAAATGAGACCACCCTGAATGTCATCCTTCTGTTCCACTTCGTCACCCTGTCCATCCTTAAACTGCCCTAGCTCCATTTCCTATGCCCCTTTGGACAATGCATCTGTGAGACAAATAACTGGACTCTGCCATGGACATTCATCCACCATCACCCCTGCCCATTTTCCAACCCCCTCCACTAATTTGCACTTAAATAAACACCCTTGAATCACAAAACAATCTGGAGTCAGACTGTGCTTTCACAAATGTGTATTTGCTATAACTAAGGTCCATAGCAATGTCCATTGTATTGTCAACATACCTATGTCACACAGCTCTAGTCCATGAGGTAACATAGCAGAGGTCACACAGTGGAACCCACATCTGTGAAATGGAAAGGCAAAGTGACAGGTCAGGGTCCATACACCGGGTGAAAGTGACAGACATATGATAGGTCTAACAATTGTATGAGATGTAGGAGGCAGTGATGTCTTCTTACCTGTGTCTCACTGGAAGTATTGCTGGATCACGTTGTTTCTGTTGTCGATATCCTCTTCTTCTGCCTCCTCTTCTTCACTGTCCACAGGCTCCACAGCTGCCACAAGACCTCCTTCTGGACCATCCACCTGCAGAAAAGGCACCTGTCGTTGCAAAGCCAGGTTGTGCAGCATACAGCAGGCCACGATGATCTGGCACACCTTCTTTGGTGAGTAGTAGAGAGAATCACCTGTCATATGGAGCCACCGGAACCTGGCCTTCAGGAGGCCAAAGGTCCTTTCTATCACTCTCCTAGTTCGCCCATGTGCCTCATTGTAGCGTTCCTCTGCCCTTTCCTGGTATTTTGCACTGGGGTCAGTAGCCATGACAGTTTGGGGTACCCAGAGTCACCTGCAAATGTCGAAGGACAACTGTAAGACACACTCTAAACCTTAGAGAAAACCCCAGACCCAGACAACTATTCACAGGGTATAGTGTCCTTGTCCACACCTATTAGCCACACACGGTGCCTCTGGAGTTGCCTCATCACATAAGGGATGCTACTATTCTTCAAAATGTGAGCGTCATTGTAGGAGGCTGGCCTGGCTTATAGTGGGTACCTTGTGGTACTGACACCCTGTGCCAGGTCCAGTTATTCCTTATTAGTAGAATAGAGGTGTTTCTAGCAGCTTAGGCTGATAGTAGGTAGCTATGGCAAAGCAGCTTATGCTGAACTAGGAGACATGCAAAGCTCCTACTGTACCACTTATATCATATAGCACAATATCATGAGAAAACACAATACTCAGAGTTAATAAAAATAAAGGTACTTTATTTTTATGACAATATGCCACAAGTATCTCAGTGAGTACCCTCAGTTAGAAGGTAAGTAATATACACGAGTTATATGTACACAAACCCAAAACAGGTAAGTAATAGTAAGAAAAGTAACGCAAACAGTGTAGAATTACAATAGGATGCAATAGGTGAACATAGGTCTAGGGGTAACACAAACCATATACTCCAAAAGTGGAATGCGAATCACAAATGGACCCCTGACCTATGGGAGCTTTTAGAGGGTCGCTGGGACTGTAAGAAAACAGTCAGGGTGTCCAAGATACCACACCCCAAGACCCTGAGAAGTAGGAGTAAAGTACACCTACTACCCCAATAGGACACAATAGTCGTCATAGGGGGATTCTGCAAGAACCACAAACACCAGCAAAGCACTGAAGATGGATTCCTGGACCTGAGGACCTGCAAGGCAAGGGGACCAAGTCCAGGAGACGCAATAGTGTCCAGGGGGGCAGGAGCCCAGGAAACCCCGGATCAAGGTGCAAGAAGGCTGCCTCTGGGTGGATGAAGCCAAGGATTCTGCAACACTGAAAAGGGCTAGGAACTTCTCATTTAGAAGGAAGATGTCCCAAAGCGTGCTGGATGTTGTAGAAGTATATCCACGCAGAAATACTGCAAACAAGCCTTGATAGCTTCAAGAGTTGTGGTAGAGGTTTTTGGGTGCTGCTGGGAATGAGGAAGGACCAGGATGTCGCCCCTTGAAGGAGGAGACAGAGGGTGCGCTCAGCAACTCAAAGAACCCCCACAAAAGCAGACACCAGTACCAGAGCAAGCATTTAGAAGATTTGTGAACCAGAGTCAACTCAGAGTCAGAAAGGAGGGTCCCACGACGTCAGAGTCCAACTCAGAGTGTTGAGCACTGCAGGACGGAGTGCTGGGGACCCAGGCTAGGCTGTGCACAAAGGAATCCTTGGAGAAGTGAACAGAAGCTGGAGCATCTGCAAATCACGCAGAACACAGGTTTACAGTCTAGCGTGGGGAGGCAAGGACTTACCTCCACCAACCTTGGACTGAAGGATCACTGGACTGTGGGTGTCACTTGGATATAGCTCCTGAGTTCCAGGGACCACGCTCGTCGAGATGAGAGGGGACCCGGAGGACTGGTGATGCAGAAGCTTGGTGCCTGCGTTAGCAGGGAGAAGACTCCGTCAACCCACGGGAGATTACTTCGGGATTTCCAGTGCAGGGTGAAGGCAGACAGCCCTCAGAGCATGCACCACCAGGAAGCAGTCGAGAAAGCCGGAAGGATTAGGCGTTACAATGTTGCTGGTAGTCGTCTTGCTACTTTGTTGTGCTTTTGCAGGCGTCCTGGAGCAGTCAGCGGTCGATCCTTGGCAGAAGTCGAAGAGGGAAGTGCAGAGGAACTCTGGTGAGCTCTTGCATTCGTTATCTGAAGAATACCCCAAAGGAGAGACCCTAAATAGCCAGAAAAGGAGGTTTGGCCACCAAGAAAGAAAGGAGGATTGGCTACCAAGAGAGGTAAGAGCCTATCAGAGGGGGTCTCTGATGCCACCTGCTGGCACTGGCCACTCAGAGCAGTCCAGTGTGCCCCCAACACCTCTGTTTCCAAGATGGCAGAGGTCTGGGACACACTGGAGAAGCTCTGGCACCTCCTCTCGGAGGTACAGGTCAGGGGAGTGGTCACTCCCCTTTCCTTTGTCCAGTTTCGTGCCAGTGCAGGGCCGGAGGAATCCCTGAACCAGTGTAGACTGGCTTATGCAGAGATGGGCACCATCTGTGCCCATCAAAGCATTTCCAGAGGCTGCGGGAGGCTACTCCCCCCCCACCCCTTCACAACTATTTCCAAAGGGAGAGAGTGTAGTACCCTCTCTCAGTGGAAAGCCTTTGTTCTGCCTTCCTGGGCCGGGGCTGCCCAGACCCCAGGAGGGCAGAATCCTGTCTGAGAGGTTGGCAGCAGCAGCAGCTGAAGTGGAAACCCAGGAAAGGCAGTTTGGCAGTACCTGGATTCTGTGCTAGAGAACCGGGGGATCAGGGAATTGTCTCCCCAATACCAGAATGGTACTGGGGTGACAATTCCATGATCTTAGACATGTTACATGGCCATGTTCGGAGTTACCATTGTGACGCTATACATAGGTGGTGACCTATGTATAGTGCAGGCGTGTAATGGTGTCCTTGCACTCACAAAGTCTGGGGAATTTGCCCTGAACGATGTGGGGGCACCTTGGCTAGTGCCAGGGTGCCCACACACTAAGTAACTTGGCACCCAACCTTCACCAAGTGAGGGTTAGCATATAGGTGACTTATAAGTGACTTATGTGCAGTGAAAAATGGCTGTGAAATAACGTGGACGTTATTTCACTCAGGCTGCAGTGGCAGGGCTGTGTAAGAATTGCCTGAGCTCCCTGTGGGTGGCAAAAGAAATGCTGCAGCCCATAGGGATCTCCTGGAACCCCAATACCCTGGGTACCTAAGTACCATATACAAGGGAATTATATGGGTGTACCAGTGTGCAAATGAGAATTGGTAAATTTAGTCACTAGCCTGTAGTGACAAATTTAGAAAGCAGAGAGAGCATAAACACTGAGGTTCTGGTTAGCAGAGCCTCAGTGATACAGTTAAGCACCACACAGGGAACACATATAGGCCACAAACCTATGAGCACTGGGGTCCTGGCTAGCAGGATCCCAGTGACACATAACAAACACACTGACAACATAGGGTTTTCACTATGAGCACTGGGCCCTGGCTAGCAGGATCTCAGTGAGACAGCGAAAACACCCTGACATATACTCACAAACAGGCCAAAAGTGGGGGTAACAAGGCTAGAAAGAGGCTACCTTCCTACAGTCATGCACTGAGCCTGGAAACTTGCCATTCACATGGGACATGTACTGGTTAGCCAAACTCACCATCTGAACATTCATTGAATGGTAGCTCTTCCTGTTTCTGTACACCTGTTCACTCCTGTGGGGGGTACCGAGGCCACATGTGTCCCATCAATGGCAGCTATGATGTTGCGGATATGTCCCAGGGCATAGAAGTCACCTTTCACTGTGGGCAAACCCTTCACCTGAGGGAAAACAATGTAGCTGTGCATGTGTTTTCAGCAGGACAGACAACACTCTGGACAACACGTTTGAGAACATAGGCTGGGACATCCCTGATGCAATGGCCACTGTTGTTTGAAAAGACCCACTTGCCAGGAAATGGAGTACTGACAGGACCTGCACTAGAGGGGGGATTCCTGTTAGGTGGCATATAGCTGAAATCAGGTCTGGCTCCAACTGGGCACACAGTTCCAGGATTGTGGCACGATCAAGTCTGTAAGTGATAATGATGTGTCTGTTTTCCATTGTCGACAGGTCCACCAGCGGTCTGTACACCGGAGGATGCTGCCATCTCCTCACCTGCCCCAGCAGACGTGCCCTATGGACGAGAACAGTGAGCACAGAGTCAGCCAACACTGAGGTAGTAAAAAAATAATTTATTGCAGACATTTGTCAATCCGCTATGTGCCTGTCACTGTGTGTATGGAAGGCCTAGATATGTGTGACGCATTTATAAATAATACCATGTGGCCACCTGAAATGGCGGCTGCCTGACCTGTAATGTGGGACAAGGGGATATGAGGTAACTGCGCTGGCATTGTACACCGCCGCGGCAGGCGGTCAAAGACTGCAGCGCAATCCTGCATTGGCTAACATTGGGCCCTATGGGTCCCAGGAGCCAATGACGATGTACGCCGGCGGTGACGGTACGCACCGCCGCAGACGTGACCACCATTTTCTGTCTGTTCACTCACTTGATACCTGACCTTCGACAGGAGAGGACCTACACTGCAAGTGCTGCTGTGACCTGTGTCTGGAAGCGACGATGGCTCATATGTCTGGGGAACGGGCCCCTGCCTTCACTTTGGAGGAGTTGGAGAAGTTAGTGGATGGGGTCCTCCCCCAGTACACGCTACTCTACGGTCCTCCAGACAAACAGGTGAGTACACTGTAAGCATGCTGTATGGGTAATGCCTGTTTGGAGTGGTGTGGATGGAAGATACGGGGGGCTGAGGCCTGCATGAGCGGACGGTCAGTGTATGTGCATCAGGGCAAGGGTGGGAACGTGGGCCAATGACTGTGGCGGTCCGGCCGGTTAAAGTTTTTCCTTTCCCCTGTACTATTCTTCTAGGTCAGCGCCCACCAGAAGAAGGATATTTGGCATGCCATCGCCAAGGCAGTCTGGACCTTGGGGGTCCACCACAGACGGAGCACCCACTGCCGGAAAAGATGGGAGGACCTAAGCCTTGGAGCAAGAAGACGTCAGAGGCCCAGCTGAGGATGGCCTCCCAACGTGGGAGGGGTGCACGTCGCACCATGACCCCCCTGATGTTCCGGATCCTGGCAGTGGCATATCCGGAGTTGGATGGGCGCTTGAGGGCATCACAGCAGCCACAAGGGGGTGAGTACCGTCACATCCATCTGACTATGCGCGCATTAGGAGGTGTCTAGTTGGGGGAGGTGGGCAGTGGGTTACCCTAGGCCAGGGCGAGCTTTGCAGGCAAGGAACCTTTGTGAGGCAGGCTATGTGGCACCCCAACCCCACCTGTGGAAGAGCCATCTACACCTAGTTAGGCTGCTGTGACTTCCATGTGTGCAGCAATCGGGCATAGGCCTTGTACCCCATGTCCCTGTGATCAATTAGGGAATTCTAAGTGCATGGCGTAGTGCAGAGGGCTGCTGTGTCTGTAGTGTCCGCCAACGGTAGTGTTATTGCATGCACTGAACATGTCTTTTTTCTTTCTTCCCCCCCTTTTTGTGGTCTCCCTGTTCTTGCGTGCATTAGCATCATTAGGCGGCGGAGCAGTGCCACTGGAGCAGGAGGGAGCTGCATCCCACATGGCCCTGGAGGGCGAGAAAATGGAGTCTGAAGTCACCAGTGGGACGGAGGGCGAGGAGAGCTCCAGGGCGAGGACAGGAGCAGAGACCAGCAACACGACTCCTCCTCTGATGGGAGCTCCCTTACGGTGGCGGGCCCTCTGTGCCCACCGCATCCACAGGTACAGCCACCACCCCCCTACCAGCACTGCCCTCCAATCAGCCCCTCAGCGTGTGTCCCGTGGCCTCTCACCCAGGAGGGTGGGCATCTCCTTTGCCCCAGGCACCTCAGCCCCTGCCCCAGTCAGCCCTGCTGCCCTCAGTGAGGAGGCTATTGACCTCCTGAGATCCCTCACTTTTGGGCAGTCTACCATTCTGAATGCTATTGAGGGTGTAGAGAGGCATTTGCAACAAACAAATGCATACCTGGAGGGCATTCATTCTGGCCAGGCAACCCAACAGCGAGCATTTCAGGCTCTGGCCTCAGCACTGATGGCAGCCATTGTCCCTGTGTCCATCCTCCCCCCTCCAACCTCCTCCACCCAGACCCAATCCCCTGTACCTCAGCCTATCCCAAGCAGACCATCAGACCAGCATACACACACCTCAACACACAAGGGTGGCTCAGGCAAACATAAGCACCACACATCCCACAGGCACTCACACAAGCACCATACCCATGCAGACACACCAACATCTACTGCCTCCACTGTGCCCACCTCCTCCACATCTCTCTCCTCCCTTCCTGTCTCATCTCCACTCACACCTGCATGCACTACATCTTCAGCCACTACCTCCATCACCAGCACGCCCATCACCACACACCGCTCACGTGCACTCACCACCCCCACTACCATTCACACATCCCCTGTGTCATCTCCCAGTGTGTCTGTGAGCCCTCCTCCCCAACTACACAAACGCAGTCACACACCCACCCAACAGCCATCCACCTCACAACAGCCTCCAGCCCATGCACCTTGACCCAAACTCAGCAAACGTACACCTCCTACATCCACTACCTCTTCCTCCACTCCCAAACCCCCTCCATCTACCCGTCCCAGTGTGTCTAAAAGGCTTTTCCTATCAAATGTTGACCTCTTCCCTGCACCTCCCCTCCCGTCTGTCCCCTAGGGCCCAACTTTCCAGGTCCCAACCCAGCACCTCAGCCACCACATCACAGTGGTGCCAGCAGTAGCAGGATTCTGGAGTGCGCCAAGCAACAGGGCTGCCAGTGTCCCAAGGAGCGAGGGCAAGGACATTCCCCCACCTCCAAAACAGAAAAAGTTGCCCACATCCCAGAGGGAGAAGGCAAAAACACCTGCCACCAAGGGCTCAGGCAAAACAAATGTGGAAAGTGGGAAGACAGCTGCGCCACCGTCCAAGGTGGGGAAGGGCCAAAAAATCAAAGGCAGGTCCACGTGGACACCAACCTGCTAGGTGGACAAGACCGTCACCGCCACCTGCACCGCCGCCACCAGCACCGCCGCCAGAACCGCAGTCAGTGAGCCTGCCACCAGCACCGCAGTCAGTAAACCCGCCACCAGCACCTCCGCCAGCACCGCAGACACTGAGCCCTTCACCAGCACTGCAGTCAGTGAGCCCGCCACCAGCACCGCAGTCAGTGAGCTCGCCATCAGCACCCACGCCACAACGACTGCCGCCAGCACTGTTTCCACAGAGCCCGCTGCCAGCACCGATGCCACAGGGCCCGCTGCCAGCACCGATGCCACAGGGCCCGCCGCCAGCACCGATGCCACAGAGCCCAGCCGCCAGCACTGATTCCACAAAGTCCGCCGCAAGCACCGCCACTACTGACACCGCCGCAAGCGCCGCCGGTGGCCCACGACATCTTGAGCCAGTGGCACCACCACAGACATGGCTGCCATCCCCAGTGGTCAGTTGTACGCGGCTGGTGGTCAGTTTCAGGTGCCTGGCCAGCTTGCATGTTGCACCACCGTCAGTGGAGTGTCACATCCACTACCTCAGTCCTTGGCAGAATGAAGCACTCTGGGCACAAAGCCCCCTCCAGAACCAGTGGAGTATCACATCCACTACCTCAGTCCTTGGCAGGATGAAGCACTATGGGCACAAAGCCCCCTCCAGAACCAGTAGAGAAAGGCATCCACTTGAGAGACTGTGGCTTTGCACTCCCCAGGATGAAGCAGTGGGAAACCCACCCACTGAAAAGACTTGAGAGACTGTGGCTTTGCACTCCCCAGGATAAAGCAGTGGGCAACCCACCCACTGAATAGACTTGAGAGACTGTTGCTTTGCACTCCCCAGGATGCAGCAGTGGGTAAACCACACACTGGAGAGACTTGAGAGACTGTGGCTTTGCACTCCCCAGGATAGAGCAGTGGGCAACCCACCCACTGAAAGGACTTGAGAGACTGTGGCTTTGCGCTCCCCGGATACATCAATGGGCATGGAGCCCCCTTGTGGAGCTGGCGTCATGCACTCATCCGACTGAGGTGTCCCCCTTCCCTTGAGGTGCCTGTTTCATTTTGATCTGATGCCCAGCAGTGTTCTCTCCGTTTGCAGTCTGGTATCGAGTGTAGGCCTTGCCTATGCATTTTGGGCCCAATGGTCCACGGACTTTGAATGGTGCACTATCCAGACTTGTATAGTTGGTGTCCATAATTGTTTATACTGTATTTAAAGTTTAGACTAATGGATTTTTATTGATTACAATCGTTCAACTCATTTCCTTTTGTCATTGCGTTCTTCCATGAGGGGTTAGAGGGTGTAAATCTATTGTTGCAGCATGTATTGGTGTGTGTGTTGTTGTGGGTGGTGGTGGGGGTATTGCGTGTTGCGTGTGTGTGTCAGTCTCTTTTCCCTCCCCCCTCCCCCCCCCTCCCCTGTGTTGTAGGTGCAGTACTCACCGTGGCCGTCGCCGCCGTTGTTCTTGCTCCTGGTAGAGGAGCAGGAAAACTATCGCAGGGAGTTCTGGCTCCATGGCGTCCTTGTTTCTCGTGGGTTGTGTGTAACGCCGCGCTCTGACGCGGCGTCTCTTTCTGTCCTCGCGGGTGGAACGTGCTACCGATATTCGGAGCGCCGTTCCCCGCGTTTTTTGACTATGCTTTCTGGGAAGCATAAATGTTGCTCCCGGTCGCGCTACACTTACTTGTAGCCTTTTTTCTTCTTTTGTTGTTGGTGGTGGGTTTTTTGTTGGTCCTTTTGCCTGTCTCTATCCATATAGTGTCCATCTTGTCTTCTCATGTTTTTGTCCCAGCATGCTCCGTTTCTTTGTTATACTACTTTCTTTTTCCTATCCTGGTCTATGGGCTTTTCCCAATCCAAGATGGTGTTACTTCCCTTTCCTGTGATGTCACTTCCCTTTTCTCAATATATAAGTCAGTCAGTCTTGTTCCTCCTTGCGTTGCAAACACTTCCTTCTGGTTGTGCTGTTCGCTCCTGTTCTTTGTTCCTGCTTTTTGCCTTGGAAGATTTTTGCCTGTTCTTTGTTCCTGCTTTTTCCTTGGGAGATTTTTGCCTGTTCTTTGTTCCTGATTTTGCCTTGGGAGATTTTTGCCTGTTCCTTTTTTCCTGCCTTTTACCCTGGATTTTGCCTATTTTTGTTTCCTGTTGTCAAGTCCTGTTTTTTCTTGTTTTCCTTCAGGAGTTCCTGTTAGAGGTTTTTTCCCCAGTGTCGGGGTTTTTTCCCTCTGGGACTCCTTCTGGAGGGTACGGTCTGCTTTGGCGTAGCCTGTCAAGTGGCACCGTGGCTACTAGAAGGGGTCGCCCTTATCTGGGAGTATCCAGGACCTGTGGAAGACTTGGTGTATTCGCCAATCCGAAATCCAGAGGTGAGAAGTCCAGCACAGTACGTGACAGATTGCAACGCCAAAAGATTCAGCGTTGCGAGAGTGCCATGGAAGATCCACAAGGAGAGGCATCAGAAAGTGCTCAAACTATTTTACAGACTGTCCAACAACAAGCCCAAGAGTTACAACAGTTACGGGCAGAGAACACTGCGCTACAACAGGTCTTGTCTTCCCGATCAATGGACATACCACCTGTATCTGCTACTATTCCTCGATATTCCGGAAATCCTTTAAAGATGAAGGAGTTTTTGGACGCCTTGACGGTTTTCTTTGCCTTTCGTTCACTCCAGTTTTCTTCGGATAAGGCTAAGGTGGGCTATCTGATTAGCGCCTTGTCTGGTCCAGCGCTTGCTTGGGCGACTCCTCTGGTTTCTGCAGATGACCCAGTCCTGGCTAACTATTCCGCTTTCCTGACTGTTTTCAAACAAATGTTTGAGAGACCTGGGGTAGAAGCAGCAACTGAAGAAGCCTTATGTGACATTCAGCAAGGTAATCAGGATGTACTGCAGTATATAACCCGCTTCAAACAGCTGGCAGCTGAAACCTCCTGGGTAGAACGCACCTTTGTAACCCTTTTCCGCTGAGGCCTGCGTTAAGAAATTAAAGATGAGTTTGTACACTCTTCTCCAGCTTATTCTTTGAAATAATTAATGGATCAATCTATGAACATCGAGTATAGACTTTGAGAGCGCAAGATGGAAAGGCGTAGAACTAGAGCTCCATACCAGTCCGGTACCTTCCGTGCTAGCAGTCGGCGACCGGAAGATAGTCCATCTGAAGCCTCTCCACCTCCCCATGAAGAGCCCATGCAGATAGATCTGGTTTGTGGGCCATTGACGGAGTCAGAAAGGGAGGAACGACGACGAAGGGGACTTTGCCTATACTGTGGTAAGGCTGGCCACCTGATCCATAGTTGTCCGGTACGTCCCTCAAGGCCTGCAGGAAACACCAGCTCCCGTCCCCTGTAAGGAGGAAGGAGACGGGAGGATGATAAGTACCATCAATATGTTCCTCCAAAGAAAGCATGTCCACCCTGTTTATCCTCTCAGTCAAGTTACAAAGTTCACAAGATCAAGAAGAACATCTTCTGGCTCTCCTTGATTGTGGAGCCAGTGGACTCTATCTGGATGAGACCTGGGCTACGAGTAAAGGAATTCCCTGCATTCCTAAAGAAACTCCTGAGCAGGTTCACACAGTGGATGGCTCTCCATTAACCTCAGGACCTGTGGTGGCCTCAACTCCTACTCTTTGTTTGACATTTGGGGGGCATCAAGAACATGTTGCCTTTGATCTCATAGCCTCACCAAATCACATCATGATTTTGGGAATTCCCTGGTTAGCCCGACCCAACCCCTATATCAATTGGGAAACACAAACTATATCCCTAACGTCTTCATTTTGTCAACAGAATGGTTATTCTACTACTTCTTATTGGACTCCAAAAAGGTCCTGTCAGTCAACTAAGGATAACACTAACTCTATCAATATTATCCAGGGGGTTCCAGATTGTTATCAGGAATATATCAGGATTTTTCAGAAACCGAGTAATCCTATTTTGCCACCTCATCGCAGTTATGACTGTGCTATTCCTTTAATTTCTGATGAAGCTGTCCCCTTCGGTCAAATGTATTCTCTGACAGACCAAGAAAAGAAGGTGCTAAGGGAATATTTAGATGACAACTTACACAACGGTTTGATTGCTCCTTCCACGTCCCCCGCTGGGGCTCCTCTCTTCTTCATCCCAAAGAAGACTAAGGATCTGCGTCCTTGTGTGGACTTTCGTGAACTTAACAGAATTACGATTAAGGATCGATATCCACTGCCTTTAATCAGAGATATATTGGATGCCATTCAAGGAGCCAAGATATTTACTAAATTAGACTTACGGGGTGCCTATCATCTTCTTTGGATCAAGGAAGGAGGTGAATGGAAGACAGCTTTCCGTACCCTTTTTGGGCACTATGAGTATCGTGTTATGCCCTTTGGACTGACCAACGCCCCTTCTGTTTTTCAACGATTTATGGATTCAGTGTTCTCTGAAGTACTCAATCAATATGTAGTCATCTATTTAGATGATATCTTGATATATTCCCGTGATCCTGAGCACCATGTAGATCATGTCCTGCAAGTCCTGGAAAGACTCAAGAAAAACCAATTGTTTTGTAAAGCTGAGAAGTGTGAGTTCCATAAATCTGAAGTAAGGTATCTTGGGTTTTGTATTAATCAACACGGAATATCCATGGATCCTGACAAGGTCAGTGCCATATTAGATTGGCCTTCTCCAATGTCCATTAAAGAAACACAATGTTTTCTTGGTTTATCAAACTTTTATCGTCAGTTTATACAGAACTTTGCCCACCTACAAAGTTTCATAACACAAACAATTAAGAAAGAGAACCTGAAGAAGGGTTTCATTTGGACCAAGGAGGCTGAACGCGCGTTTCAAGAATTAAAGACAGCCTTTACCCAAGCACCCGTGTTGCGTCATCCTGACAATACCAAGAAATTTATCGTCGAGACTGATTCCTCAGACAGAGCTATTGGAGCAGTTCTGCTGCAGAAGCAAGACAATGATGGATTGGAACATCCTATCTTTTATCTGTCTCATATTCTATCAGAGGCTAAACAAAATTATTCTGTACTGGAACGAGAACTACTCGCTCTCAAAGTAGCTTGTAAGGAATGGAGGCATTTCCTGATGGGTTCCAGAGAGCCTTTTGAAGCTAGGACTGATCACCGTAATCTCCAGTGTCTTCGGAGCTTTCAGTGTCGCAACAGTCGTCAGGCTCGATGGGCTTTCTTCTTTAGCCAGTACGATTTCGTGATCACGTACATACATGGTTCCCAGAATTTAGTGGCAGAGGCCTTATCCCACAGATATCCTGACATAGCCCAAAACTCCTCTCCACATCTTATTGAGTCTAGCAGGATCATCGGAGCTACTCAATCTTTTCAAGAACGCATTCAATCCGAGTACCAGTTTTTGTCTGCTTCAGAATGGGATAGAGTGACTCCTTTTTTGCAGAAGAAGAACAACTACTTCTATCATCAACATGCTCTTTTCCTACCTACCAAGAAATTGCAGACAGAAGCCCTGCAAATGTGCCATGATTCTCCTATAGCCGGTCATCGAGATATCAGGAAGACCCAGGAGCTGCTTCAGCGATCTTTTTGGTGGCCTTCGCTAAAGACAGACACTGAAACCTATGTGTCAGCATGCCCAGTCTGTGCCCAGACTAAGACACCCCGAACTAAGGTGGCAGGTTTATTAAGACCTTTACCGGTTCCTTCCACTCCTTGGTGTACTCTATCCACGGATTTCATATGCTCTCTACCTACCTCCTCTGGTAACCAAGTAATCATGGTGACCGTAGATTCATTCACCAAGATGGCCCATTTTTCAGCCTTGAAGAAACTACCAACGGCCCCAGAAATGAGTCGCATTTTTCTACGGGATATTTTTCGCTTCCATGGTCTTCCTCAAGAGTTCATTTCGGACAGAGGACCTCAATATGTATCACGTTTCTGGAGAGCCTTTTGTGCCTTCTTTAACATTGAGATTTCTTTATCCTCGGGTTTCCATCCACAAACGAATGGGCAAACTGAACGAGTGAATCAAGAGCTTCAGCAGTATCTGAGATGTTACTGTAATGCCAAACAAAGCAATTGGTCGGAATATCTTGCTCTTGCCGAGTTCTCCTATAACAACACAATACATAGTGCGACCAAGACCACACCCTTTTATTGTACTTATGGATTTCATCCGAGGATTTTCACTACTGTTTCTCGAACATCCTCTTCTGTGACTGCAGTCACTTCTTTTTCACGACAGATCCGTCAAATCCAGGGCCTACTTCACACAACTCTCCTAGCTTTGAAACAAGCTATGAAGCGAAAGGCGGATCGTTATCGTCAAGCTGCACCTTTGTATCAAGTGGGCCACAAGGTATGGCTTTCTTCCAGATTTCTACCATCCCGGTTTTCCACCACTAAGTTCAAACCACGTTCTTTTGGACCCTTTCGAATTTTGCACATCCTGAATCCTGTAGTTGTGCGTCTCCGCTTACCTCATACCTGGAGGGTTCCTCCTGTTTTCCATGTGTCCCAGTTAAAACCCTTTGTTCCTGATCCTTACCATCGCCAGTTCCAACGTCCACCTCCTCTTTCTATCGATGGACAGCCTGAGTATGAAGTCCAGGAGATCTGTGATTCCAGAATATTTTGACGCAAACTACAGTTTTTGGTCCATTGGAAAGGATACCCCCTCAGTGACTGTTCTTGGGAGGATGCTTCCTCCGTCCATGCTCCCCGTTTGGTTCGCCTGTTTTTTGACAATCATCCTGACAAACCTGGTGCCGCTGGGAGGGGACCTACTGAAACGCTGCGCTCTGACGCGCGTCTCTTTCTGTCCTCGCGGGTGGAACGTGCTACCGATATTCGGAGTGCCGTTCCCCGCGTTTTTTGACTATGCTATGCTTTCTGGGAAGCATATATTTCGTTCCCAGTCGCGCTACACTTACTTGTAGCCTTTTTTCTTCTTTTGTTGTTGGTGGTGGGTTTTTTTGTTGGTCCTTTTGCCTGTCTCTATCCATGTTGTGTCCATCTTGTCTTCTTCATGTTTTTGTCCCAGTATGCTCCGTTTCTCTGTTATACTACTTTCTTTTTCCTATACTGGTCTATGGGCTTTTCCCAATCCAAGATGGTGTTACTTCCCTTTCCTGTGATGTCACTTCCCTTTTCTCAGTATATAAGACAGTCAGTCTTGTTCCTCCTTGCGTTGCAAACACTTCCTTCTGGTTGTGCTGTTCGCTCCTGTTCTTTGTTCCTGCTTTTTGCCTTGGAAGATTTTTGCCTGTTCTTTGTTCCTGCTTTTGCCTTGGGAGATTTTTGCCTGTTCTTTTTTTCCTGCCTTTTACCCTGGATTTTGCCTATTTTTGTTTCCTGTTGTCAAGTCCTGTTTTTTCTTGTTTTCCTTCAGGAGTTCCTGTTAGAGGTTTTTTCCCCAGTGTTGGGGTTTTTTCCCTCTGGGACTCCTTCTGGAGGGTACGGTCTGCTTTGGCGTAGCCTGTCAAGCGGCACCGTGGCTACTAGAAGGGGTCGCCCTTACCTGAGAGTATCCAGGAACTGTAGAAGACTTGGTGTATTCGCCAATCCGAAATCCAGAGGTGAGAAGTCCAGTGCAGTACGTGACATTGTGTAGAGGTGAGTATTTCCCCTTCCAAGTCCTGTTTCCGCCGTGTTTTTGTTTGTGTTGAATCCGCCCCGTAAAAGGTGGTGGATTAGCTTCTCATAATAGTGTGGGCGGTACATTGTCTTCCGCCTGTCTGTTGGCGGTGATTGCCATGCTGTTTGTTTGTACCGCTGTGGCATTCAGTGTTTTAAAGTGGCTGTCCATGTTGGTGGTTTCCGCCATGGTTGTGATTCAATTTTCTTTACCGCCGGCCTGTTGGCGGTCTTACCGCTGCTTTAACACCGACCGCCAGGGTTGTAATGAGGGCCTAAGTATGTTCAAGATACCCCACCCCAAGACCCTAGAAAGTAGGAGTAAAGTTACCCTACTGCCCCAGAAATCCATTAAAGTTGTGATAGGAGATTCTGCAAAGACAACAACTGACTGCAAAGCATTGAAGATGGATTCCTGGACCTGAGGACCTGTAAAGGAAGGGGACCAAGTCCAAGAGTCACGCAAGTGTCCAGGTGGGGAAGGGGCCCACTAAACCCCGGATGAAGGTGCAAAAGGGCTGCCTCTGGGTGGAAGAAGCTGAATATTCTGCAACAACGGAAGGTGCCAGGAACTTCTCCTTTGCACAGAAGATGTCTCACGGTGTGCGGGAGGATGCAGAGTTGTTTCCACGCAGAAATACCATAAACAAGCCTTGCTAGCTGCAAGAGTTGCGGTTAAAGAAAATGGGTGCTGCCCGGGCCCTGGAAGGACCAGGAAGTAGCCCCTTGGAGGAGGAGACAGAGAGAGCATTCATCAGTACAGCGAGCCCATGCAGAAGCAGGCAGCACCTGCAGAATCATTGAACAGGCATTAAAGAAATCTGAGTACAGAGGTCGTCTCAACACTACAAAAGAGGGTCCCACGAAGTCAGTGGTCAACTCAGCGAGTTGAACAACACAGGGCCGAGTGCTGGGGACCTGGGCTATATTGTGCATGAAGGATTCCTTGCAAAAGCCCTAGCAGCTGCAGTTCATGCTGTACACAGGATTACTGTCTGGCGTGGAGAGGCAAGGACTTACCTCCACCAAATTTGAACAGAAGGATATCTGGACTGTCGCGTCACTTTGAGCCAGCTCTTGTGTTCCAGGGATCATGCTCGCCAAGATGAGAGGGGACCAAGTGGACCAGTGATGGAGAAATGTGGTGCCTGCATTAGCAGGGGGAAGATTCCGTCGACCCACAGGAGATTTATTCTTGGCTTCCAGTGCAGGGTGAAGGCAGACAGCCCTGAAAACATGCACCACCAGGAAACAGTTGAGAAAGCCGGCAGGGTTAGGCGCTACAATGTTGCTGGTGGTATTCTTGCTACTCTGTTGCGGTTTTGCAGGCGTCCTGGAGCAATCAGCGGTCGATCCTTGGCAGAAGTTGAAGAGAGAGATGCAGAGGAACTTTGGTGAGCTCTTGCATTCTTTATCTGAAGAGAAACCCACAGGAGATACCCTAAATAGCCCTCAGAGGAGGATTGGCTACCTAACCAGGTAAGAACCTATCAGGAGGGGTCTCTGACGTCACCTGCTGGCACTGGCCACTCAGAATCCTCCATTGTGCCCTCACACCTCTGCATTCAAGATGGCAGAGGTCTTGGACACACTGGAGGAGCTCTGGGCACCACCCCTGGGGTGGTGATGGACAGGGGAGTGGTCACTCCCCTTTCCATTGTCCAGTTTGGTGCCAGAGCAGGGGCTGGGGGGTCCCTGAACCGGTGTAGACTGCTTCATACAAGGAGGGAACCATCTGTGCCCTTCAAAGCATTCCCAGAGGCCAGGAGAGGCTACTCCTCTAATGCCCTTAACTCCTATTTCCAAAGGGAGAGGTTGTAACACCCTCTCTCAGAGGAAATCCTTTGTACTGCCTTCCTGGGACTGGGCTGCCCAGACCCCAGGAGGGTAGAAACCTGTCTGATGGTTGGCAGCAGCGGTAGCTGCAGTGAAAACCCCAGAGAGCTAGTTTGGCAGCACCCGGGGTCCATGCTGAAGCCCCGGGGATGCATGGGATTGGCACCCCAATACCAGATTTGGCATGGGGGGACAATTCCATGATCTTCGACATGTTACATGGCCATGTTCGGAGTTACCATTGTGAAGCTACATATAGGTATTGACCTGTTTGTAGTTCACACGTGTAATGGTGTCTCCGCACTCAAAAAGTCCGGGGAAATTGCCCTGAACAACGTGGGGGCACCTTGGCTAGTGCCATGGTGCCCTCACACTAAGTAACTTTGCACCTCACCTTCACTAAGTAAGGGTTAGACATATAGGTGTGTTGAAGTAAGCCTCAGCAAGGCCTACTAGTGCAAAGGGTTCGCCCTTCTCTGCACAAAGTCCTCAGACCATATAGGAAGAAGTTGGCACAGAAACTGAAATAATAGACAAAGTTTATTAAACCTCATGAGGTGGTACTACAGTTCAAACAGCACCCTTCAGTAATGTTTGAAGTAGCACACTGAACTAAGAGAGCATGGTCCTCTTATACCCACGCAGGGGCTAAAAGAAGGTGGTACAATTATAGAAGCAAGATTTACATACATGTAAGGTCACATGGAAATGCACAGTCGACAGGTAGGAGGGGCTAACAGTTTCAAGGACTAATTGACACATTACTGTCTGTTACTGATTACTAACAGCTGCAGATCTTACTGGGCATGTACAAAAGTGGGAGATGCTAAATATAACTTGTCACTAGACAGATTTTAAAGAGTAGTTAACAGAAAGTTAGGACAGAGCACATGGCGAGCACATGGCAGAGAAAATGGCTGCCATGAATACAAAATGGATTCCGCCAAATGTTCACAATAGTTGCTAAATATAAGATGTCTTCTGCTAATGCTTAATCTAATCGCTATTAAATTACAACAGACGACCCTTTCAGCATTAACTGAAGACATTCGTCTTTCTTGGATAATCTAAATATTCATCTTGTTTATTTATGCTCATCATTTCAGCTATTTCCTTATCTAACATGTGTTGTGCTTTCATTTCTGTAATATTTCTCTTGGTGGGCATACAAGCAGTAATACACATGGAGCAGAACATTGGACCACACTGAACGCAGATACAGCATGTGAAAAATATTGCAATCATTACACACAGGATAGTCAGTAGTTTCCAGCCCCAAGCGGAAACAAGAGCCCAAAACCATCCAGAAAAAGTCCAAGTACCAGTCTCTGTGTGGATTTCTGCGGCAATTTTATGCATTTTAGATATTGCAGCATATACTGAAGGTGAGTGATCTGGAATAAAAACACAGCAACTACTACCGATGATGCGACATGCACCATCTCGATCAGCTAATATCACATCTAGTACCATACGATTTTGGAGTGCTACAATCCTCGCAGTTTGGAGCTCCTCGGTAATATTCCCAAGTGCCAGAGCTGCCTGATTGGTAATAGCTTCCACAACCCTAGTCAATCGTCTCACTTTCCTACTGTTTAACGCAGCACCCACAAAGGAGAACAACCCTAAATTAAAATCAACATATTGTTGCAGTCTAGTGTCCGTTTGGTCTACCTCATTTGTACTTATTGTCCTTTTATATCTATTTTTAATGATGTCATTGAACAGTTTAAAATCTCAGTGATATGATGCAGGGGCCAAAAAAATAGGGGGCAATAGAAAAGATACATAACACACACCTGACCACCCAACAGGTAGTTGGTAATATTCATAGTTACCACAAACAAAATGTGTATTATGTGAAGCTGTAAAACTACTATTATTTACATCCTCAATAGTTAAAATCAAGGTACAATCGCTTCTCCCTACTGGAATTCGCCCAATGCTACGTATACATAAATCTGCTTTAGTTTTTGTAACAGAAATCACAAATTGTTCTTTCTTGTCAGAGTCTCATATATTTGTGAAGACATATGGTATTGAAACTTTGTCCAGTTGATATTCTTCCCATTCCCATTTAGTTCCTTTGGCTTGGGGATACCCATCTTTGTCTTGGTAGCATACTTTATTAAGGCAAAAAAGAAGTCCGCCCTCTGTACATTTTCATTATGCAAACAAAAGCATATACCAAGCTTGACAAGAACCATTGTGTGAAAAAGGAAGAGGAATGAAAGGTGTTCCTCCTTTCTTTTGATGCGCAGGTATCATTCCACATACCCAACAGTTAGTAGTATTTGTAGCATTATGAGTATGATGCAACATCTGAATGAAAGTATTATTGAAGTACGATTGAAGGTGCTTCTGCTCCTGATAGGGAAGCGTAAAGTAATAGTGATCCTCTGGTACTGGAATAGTGGCAACAAAAAACTCACGAGCAGGAGCCTTCTTTTCAACAAACCAGGTGATTATTTCTATAACCACCAAAACAACAACAAACCCCATAGTACTAATGATCAGTTTGTTATTCGTTTTAGCAACAGTGATAATCGACCCTTTCAGAAATTAATTAAAAACAATCGTTAGAGCTCTTATCCCTGGGCAGCCGCTGATTTTTTCACCACGGGCCAAGACGGGTGTCACTACTCTAATGCATGGCTGATCCCCCTCCCCTTGCCACATTGGCTTTCCGTTCCACTAACCCAGGGCGGTAGCTCAACCAGTTTTTTCCAGCACTACAGGGTCTTTCCTCGGTCTCAAATTATATTGCGACACTCCAGAAATCATATGGTCCGGGAAGAACTCCGCAGATTCGTCAGGTGATATAGCACGGCCTTTCTCCGTAGTGAAAATCTCTCGATGATCGGTCAGCACAGCAGGTTCCACCAAGGCTTGAATACGATCTGATGTAAGTGCACGGCCCTCCTTAGACAAAAGGTGACCTAAATAGGTTACCTTTGGTCTACAATATTGCAATTTCTTTCGTGACACTTTATGATGGTGTGAAGCAACAAAAGAAAGTAAGGACAAAGTGCACTTTTCACATTGCTCAGGGGTATCAGCTGCCAACAAAATATCATCGACATATTGTATGAGAGCCACACCTTCAGGCAAAACAAAAGAATCAAGTTGTCATTTTAACGCTTGACTATAAATATTAGGACTCTTAGTATAGCCTTGAGGAACTCTGCAAAATCTATATGATTGTTTATTCAAAGTAAAACCAAACAAATATCGGCTGTCAGGATGAATAGGGATCGAAAAGAAAGCATTCTTCAAGTCTATCACAGAGAACGTAGTTGCTGTTGGGGGAACCAAAGTAAGAAGTGTCGTGATGCCAGATACCACAGGATATTGTGGTATCACAAACTTATTGACTTCTCGTAAATCAATAATGAATCGGTAAATCCTAGTATCAGTATCCTTTTTCAGAATAGGAAGAATCAGACTGTTACAAACATTATACGTAACTTCCTCAACAACTCCAACTGCAATAAGATCACGCACAATTCATGTGAGTGCTTCTTCGCTCTCCTGTGAAATTTTGTATTGAGGCAAGCGTGGCAATACAGCTCCCATCTTGAGACTAATATGTACTGGTGGAATAATCATTTGTCCCACATCAGTATCTGAAGTAGCCCACAAAGTACTAGGGAGTGAAGCTAATGCAATATCCTCTTTAACAAGACAAACTCTTTCCATTACAGGATAATTATCATTTAAAATAACACGCACCCCTTCAGGAGACCATCATATTGTAGCCTTGAAATACTTGAGCATATCAAGACCCACAATATTGTCTGGTGTATTTGGAGAAAGCAAAAATGGACATGGATCAGTAAAGTTATCAACATGGAATGCATTGGTTGTGACAATGGGCTAGGGGAAGGTGTTCCATCGAAACCTATCGATGTAATGGTTAAGCCAGAAAGGGGAGCCCTTGGAATCAATTGTTTAGACAAGGCGCTACGAGTAGCTCCTGTATCAACCAGAAACTGATCAGTAGAACCCAAAACATGTGCTGTAACATAGGGACCCCTCTGATCTACTGGAACTTCAACTGATTCCTTACCCCATCCTAGGCAATCCTATGCATAAGCAGAATCTTGGAAATCAGGCTGCACATAGTTAGACATCTGATATTGGTTGCGTCTATCAAAAGTGTTAAACCCATCCTGCCCTCGTACATTAGCATCAACCGTAGCATGATCATTCGTGCTTCTTCTAGGCCCTGAATATCCTGAGCGATTTCTCATTTGTCCCCGACCACGTGAACACTGCTGAACACTTAGGGGGTCATTCAAAAGACCGCTGGTGCTATTACAACTTTCCGGCTGGGCCGGCGGGCGCTACCCAAGGTAGCGCCCACCGGCCCAGCGGGAAAGAGGCCTGCAACACTGAAGCCGGCTCCGAATGGAGCCGGCGGTGTTGCAGGTGTGCGACGGTTGCAGGTGCACCAGTCGCGCTTTTCACTGTCTGCATAGCAGACAGTGAAAAGCAGGCTGGGGCCCTGTTAGGGGGCCCCTAGACACCCGTTCCCGCCATCCAGAAACAGGCTGGCGGGAAGGGGGTCAGAATCCCCATGGCGGATTCGCCCAGCCGGGGGAAATCCGGCGGGAAACCGCCGGACCCGGTTTTCTGACCGCTGCTTTACCGCCGCGGTCAGAATGGGCAGGGAAGCATCGCCAGCCTGTTGGCGGTGCTTCCGTCGTCCCCGGCCCTGGCGGTCTTTGACCGCCAGGGTCGGAATGAGGGCCTTAGTGCTGGACAATCGGCAGCCCAATGCCCAAATTTCTTACAATACGCACAGTGATCAAAAGACAAATTCGAATGAGTGTAAGAAGAACCATAAGATCCAAGTCCACCTCTATCACTACCTCTAAAAGGCAGACCATAAGCTTGAGCCAACATAACCTTCATCTTTAATTCTTTAATCTTTTTATCCTCACTACCTTTTGCTTCTAATTCCTGACTTTCATAATACTGAGCCATAGTCAAAAGAGAAACCAGAGTAGAGGTAGTCCATGAACTTTCACTAGCTTTTAGACAACTAGCTATTCCTGGTAACAGATTTGCGACATATTTATTGACAAACAAATGTCTGCCCGTATCATCTGACAATAACTGGCCGCTAAAATCATGAAATGCTTCTTCAAAGCGTGTAAAGAAATCAGAGACTGATTCATCTGCCTTTTGCTTTCAAGACGCTAAAACAGTTCAATCTATCTTTTTAGTGGGAATAATCGTTTTTAACTTAACTAATATGGCTGCGGGAAGATCTAGAATCAACTGATATGGCTTTTTCGCAGGTTCCCTATCCCCGTCCATCTGTTCGAATTCTTTCCATGACGCCCCAAAAACAACACGATCATCAATTTTACGAACAGTTCTCCACATATCTGACGGTAATATCAATCCAAAAAATAAATCAATGTCAGCCAAAGTCATAGTACAAGAACTAATTGCTCCCTCAACTTCCTCATAAAAGGCGGCTGGATTTTTCAGCGGGTCAGGTAATGCTGTTTTAAGTGCCATTACATCTGCCCTATTCCAAGGACTATACACCCAATTACAAATAAAATAACCCTTAGCATCAACAGAAGTTTTATCATCACTTGTACCCAATCCTTTCGAAGGAACATACAAAGGCGCGGCCTCCCGCATTGGTTTTGCATGAACCATCACAGTCTTATCTGTTCCGAAGATGGAAGCTTGCACCCCGCCGGTGTGAGATGTCTGTGCAACTACCTCCACAGCCCTTTTCTCCTCTTGCAAATGGACTGCCACAACACATAATTTCACCAAACGCCTGATTGCATCAGCCACCTGGGAGAAAACAAAAAGACCATCATGCATTTGCTTATGATCAGCTGCTACATCATCGGGCTCTAACTCATCAGAATATTTCCGATATAGTTCAATAACTTCTGTGCCAAATGCCTCAGTAAAATATAGCTGCTCCTTTTCCGTCCACCCTTTCATGTTGTCTAAAAGTTCACAAGCAGAAACAACGCTACAAATTGTTTTACGAGCAATAGATCTAAGTTCAGACGCGCGGTCAGCAGGCAACATAGAGCGACTGTCTCGTATCTTCTGTTGCTCCGAACCGGAGACCTTAGCTAACTCATGAGGAGCAGAAGGGCAATCTAGTAACAAAAAATCATTGTGTGGTTTATTAAGGATAGGATAGCGAGGTTGCCTAACGGTGTATTGGCCAGTTACCTGTAATTTACGTTCTTTCTCTTCCAGCTCCTTTAAGTCATTTATTTCTTTCTTTCCCATTTCCAATGCTTTCACATATACATTCTTCCGCTGCTCTTTCTCAAGCAAGGCTTGCTCATGCTTCACTCGTCCACACACTTCTTTCTCCCACATTCGTACACAGTCAAACATATCTTGCCTAGACCTTCGCTTACACATACATTGTTCCATTTACTCAATCTTTTGCAAATCAAATGACCCATGCATAGGCCAACGTAACTCAGGATCCACACAAGTGTATTTATTCCATAATGTGCTGTACATTATAGAAGAAAAACCATGTTTAACATACATATCTCTATTGGGCGTCCCCTCTGGGGGTGCCGGTTGCGATTCTTCCAGTCTCAAATTGGTACCATTACAAAAGCAACACATCCTACGAAGTGCGCTAAAAACAGGCATGCCAAAAATAGTGCAGAATCTGCAATATTATAATCAAAGTAGCACTTAAGGTGCCGTTCAAATCAAAATTAAATTGGAGTAAATTCACCTCATTACCTGCCTATATAAATTGCAATTTATATATCAGTTCAAAGGACACAAATTGACTAGTCACCCAAAACACGAGAGCCACAGTAAGTAGTGCTAAACTTCATTACCAAACAAAGGCATCAAAACCCACAGCAAGTGCCATAAAACGGCTCTTACCAATCACAGGGTGTCCAGGTTCCAACTGCCAAGTTCTAAAATCGACCAAATTGTCACTGCATGACAAATTAACAGGAGTCCTGGGACTCCTGTGGGTGCTCCCTGGTCACTTGTGGGTTCTCTACAGTGCTGAGAGCCCCCTCTGCCTCCTCAGTCTGAGTTGAGCCTCCCAGGTCCTTCCTGGGTCCAGGCAGTGCCATTTTTATGCAAACCACGACCTTGCTTGAACCAAGGCTTGTTGGATGAATCCAGCGATGCAAACAGCCTTCATCCAACTTCTCGACGTGGGACATCTCTTACATCATGCAGGAACATGCAGCCATCTTCTTTGGTGCTCTTCTACAGACTTCTTCTAACCAGAGAATCCTCTTTTGCGCCATCTTCTGGGTTGGCAGGGGCTCCTCCTGTCCTTCCTGGAATCTTCTCTGACTTCTGGACTTGATCTACTCTCTTCACAGGTCTTCAGGTCCAGGAATCCACCACTTGTTGCTTTCAGTCTTGCTTGGTTCTTGCAATAACTCTTATCACGACTTCTAGTGTGTCCGGAGGAAACTTGCAGCACATTACTCCTACTTTTCTGGGCTCTGGGGTGGGGTATATTACTTACATTTGGTGTTTTCTTACCCTTCCAGCACCCCTCTACAAACTACACTTGCCTGGGGGGGGAATTTGTGATTCGCATTCGACTTTTTTTAGTGTATGGTTTGTGTTGCCCTAGGCCTATTGCCTACTATTGTATTTTCTACTGTTTGCACTATTCTATGACTATTTACTTACCTGATTTTGCTCTCTAGTGTATATATTGTGTATAATACCCACTACAGACACTGCCAGCCTCCTACACAGAGGACCGTTACAATAAGGCCCACAGTTGTACCAGATGGGTCATTGAGAGATGCATTTGCCTGCTGAAGGCCAGGTCTGGCTGTTTGCATGTGTCCGGGGGTGCTCTGCTCTACATCCCACAAAAAGTGTGCCAGATCATTGTGACCTGCTGCATGCTGCACAATCTGGCCCTGAGTATAGGAGGCTGGCCTGGCTTATAGTGGGTACCTTGTGGTACTTACACCTTGTGCCAGGTCCAGTTCTCCCTTATTAGTAGAATAGGGGTGTTTCTAGCAGCTTAGGCTGATAGAGGTAGCTATGGCAAAGCAGCTTAGGCTTAAATAGACGACATGCAAAGCTCCTACTATACCACTTATATCATATAGCACAATATCATAAGAAAACATAATACTCAGAGTTACTAAACATAAAGGTACTTTATTTGTATGACAATACGTCAAAAGTATCTCAGAGGATACCCTCACTTAGGAGGTAAGTAATATACACAAATTATATTTACAAAAACCCAAAACAGGTAAGTAACAGTAAAAAAAAGCTGTGCAAACAATGTAGAATCAGAATCGGATGCAATAGGTAGACATAGACCTAGGGGCAACACAAACCATATACTCCAAAAGTGGAATGCGAATCACGAATGGACCCCAGGCCTATGAGAGATTGTAGAGGGTCGCTGGGACTGTGAGAAACAGTAAGGGTGTCCAAAATACCCCACCCCAAGACCCTGAAAAGTAGGAGTAAAGTTACCCTACTACCCCAGAAAGACAGTATAGTCGTGATAGGGGATACTGCAAGAACCACAACTGCTAACAAAGCACTGAAGACGGATTCCTGGATCTGAGGACCTGTAAAAGAAGGGGACCAAATCCAAGAGTCACGCAAGTGTCCAGGGGGGCAGGGGCGCACTAAACCCCGGATGAAGGTTGTAGGAGGCTGGCCTGGCTTATAGTGGGTACCTTGTGGTACTTACACCCTGTGCCAGGTCTAGTTATCCCTTATTAGTAGAATCGAGGTGTTTCTAGCAGCTTAGGCTTATAGAAGGTAGCTATGGCAAAGCAGCTTAGGCTGAACTAGGAGACATGCAAAGCTCCAACTACATCACTTATATCATATAGCACAAAATCATGAGAAAACACAATACTCAGAGTTACTAAAAATAAAGGTACTTTATTTTAATGACAATATGCCAAAAGTATCTCAGAGAATACCCTCACTTAGGAGGTAAGTAATATACACAAGTTATATGTACACAAACCCAAAATAGGTAAGTAACAGTATGAAAAGTAGTGCAAACAATGTAGAATCACAATAGGATGCAATAGCCAAACATAGGTCTAGGGGCAACACAAACCATATACTCCAAAAGTGGAAAGCGAATCACAAATGGACCCCAGACCTATGGGAGATTGTAGAGGGTTGCTGGGACTGTGAGAAAACAGTAAGGGTGTCCAAAATACCCCTCCCAAGACCCTAGAAAGTAGGACTAAAGTTGCCCTACTACACCAGAAAGACACAATAGTCGTGATAGGGGAATTCTGCAAGAACCACAAGCACCAGCAAAACACTGAAGAAGGATTCCTGGACTTGAGGACCTGAAAAGGAAGGGGACCAAGTCGAAGAGTTGCGATGGTGTCCACGGGGGGCAGGAGCCCAGAAAACCCCGGATTAAGGTGCAAAAGGACTGCCTCCGGGTGAAAGAAGCCAAAGATTCTGCAACAAAGAAAAGAGCTAGGAACTTCTCTTTTGAACAATATGGAGGAACCTTGGCAAGTGCCAGGGTGCCCACACACTAAGTAACTTGGCATCTAACCTTCACCAAGTGAGGGTTAGACATATAGGTGACTTATAAGTTACTTATGTGCAGTGAAAAGTGGCTGTGAAATAACGTGGACGTTATTTCACTCAGGCTGCAGTGGCAGTCCTGTGTAAGAATTGTCTGAGCTCCCTATGGGTGGCAAAGAAAATGTTGCAGCCCATAGGGATCTCCTGGGACCCAAATACCCTAGGTACCTAGGTACCAAATACAAGGGAATTATATGCGTGTTTTAGTGTGCTAATGAGAATTGGTAAAATTAGTCACTAGCCTGCAGTGACAATTTTAGTACAAAGAGAGAGCATAAACGCTGAGGTTCTGGTTAGCAGACCCTCAATGATACAGTTAGGCACCATACAGGGAACACATATAGGCCACAACGTATGAGAACTGGGGTCCTGGCTAGCAGGATCCCAGTGACACATAGCAAACACACTGACAACATAGGGTTTTCACTATGAGCACTGGGCCCTGGCTAGCAGGATCCCAGTGAGACAGTAAAAACACCCTGACATATACTCACAAACAGGACAAAAGTTGGGGCAACAATGCTAGAAAGAGGCTACCTTCCTACACAGCCCCTCCCCCAACGAAGGACAATAAGACTAACCTTGGCCATTTGAGTCTTTATTGTCTAAGTGGAGATAAGTGGAGAGTAGCTCTGCAATAGATTAGTTACTCCCGTTATCATCCACTATATGGTTACTTCCCTGTGGGGATGTAAATCACCCTGTTTGAAGTTTGTTAGCTAGCCAACAATGTGAAGTTATATTCTCAGAGTTCCTATTAGAAAGTTTTAGTTTAGAGCAGTGGGAATTGTCCACTTGACCTATATCAAGTGATGAGAATGCCAGACAGGGATGCTGTCTTAGTGAAGCCATAGCTGGGCAAAAATGTTGTCCATATGGCTGTAAGAGAGAACAGGGTTGCTGTTTCTCTTGAGTTGGAGCAGGGCAGGGATGCTGTCCTATGAGCTGCATACTAAGGCAGGGCTTCTGTCCTAAGTGTTGTGAGGCTGTGCAGGGTTGCTGCACTAAAGTTTCTCTGGGAGGGTTGGAGGGATCCTCCATGTTAACTAAAATAGTGCACTTTTTGTCACCAATATTAGTTATCCCACGGAGAGATACTTCTAACTCAGGGAGTACAGCTGTGCCAGCTGATGGTTCCCTTGGTACAGGTGCCACCCCAGGAGAGGTTTCTCCCACCACAGGGATAGTATCCTGAATGGCAGAGTGGGAAGGGGAACTGTGAAGCCCTTTTCACTTCTTGTTGGAGAAGGGTCCTGAGTTTTCAGGCCTTTTTCTCTCCTTTGCTTTTTCATTTCAGCTGAAATGAGAGGAAGCAATTCCTCAGGGATTCCCAGCATGGCTATTAAACTCCACCTTAGCCCAACCTGAGGCCTCTAGGTCATTACCTAAGAGACAGTCTACAGGTAAGCTAGGTAATACTACCACCTGCTTAGGGCCAGTAACTCCATCCCAACTAAACTGAATTATAGCTAAGGGCAGGAACTTAGTGGAGTTATGGACATCAATAATCTTGTACTGTTGTCCAATAATGTGTTGTGCAGGAGACACTAGGTTTTCAGTCACCAAAGTGATACTGGCACCTGTGTCCCTGTAGGCCTGAGCTTCAACACCATACATTGAAACTGTCTGCCTGTACTTATCCATTGTAAGGGGACAAGCAGCCAGTGTGGCAATGCCAATGCCACCAGGTGTGACAGAAACTGTCTTGGGACTGACTACCCCAGTTTCTTTGATGGACCAATAAGTGAACCCACATACACCCTTATTTTGACTGTTGCCAGCAGTCCCACCACTATTACCACTACTGCTAGGGGCACTAGAGTTTGATGTATTAGTGGTGGTAGGCTCAGGGGGTTTACCTGGGCAGGACTTATCCCCCGGCCTATGGCCTTTATTTTTACACACATAACACGAAGGCTTTTTAATGTGTGTAGGTTGTGAAGAAGAGGAAGACGATGATTTATCCCTACCCCCTGAAGAGTGTTTAGGATTTGAAGAAGGATCTTTAGTTTTACCTTTATTCCCATGCATATCCTGGGATTTCTCACCATCTTTCTTCTTGTCACCTCCTGTATGAACTTTTCTGTTCACTCTTGTTCTGACCCATTTGTCTGCCTTCTTTCCCATTTCTTGGGGAGAGGTCAGATCGGAGTCTATCAAGTACTGGTGCAACAAATCAGATACACAATTGCTAAGAATATGCTCTCTCAGGATCAGATTATACAGGATTTCATAGTCAGAAACTTTACTGCCAGGTAACCAACCCTCCAAGGCCTTCACTGAACAGTCCACAAAATCTGCCCAGTCTTGAGAGGACTCTTTTCTGGTGTCTCTGAACTTAATCCTGTATTGTTCAGTGGTTAAGCCAAATCCATCCAAGAGTGCATCTTTCAAAACTTTGTAATTATTGGCATCACTTTCTCTGACAGTAAGGAGCCTATCCCTACCCTTTTCCGTGAAAGATAGCCACAAGATAGCAGCCCACTGCCTTTGAGGGACCAACTGTACCATACAGGTCCTCTCAAGTGCAGCAAACCACTTAATAATGTCATCCCCCTCCTTGTAAGGGGGGACTATCCTATGCAGATTCCTGGAATCTTTCTCTCTAACAGGATTGCTATCAGAAATACTGCTGCTGCCACCATGGGGAACTAACCCCAATCTCTGTCTTTCCCTCTCTATGTCTAGGGATTCCCTGTCTAAGGCCAGCTGCTGCTGTTTAAGTTTCAGTCTGGTCTCTTCCACCCTCAGCTTTCTGAGTTCCCTTTCCATTAGGTTATCCTCAGGGTGAGAGGGTTGGGAATGTTTGGACACGGAGGAAATGTGGGAATTTTCCGAGAGAGACCTTTCCCTAACTGGCTGGACCCTAGTAACCTGGCCTCTAGGAGTGAAAGATGTCATACTGATGTGTGACCCTCTAACACTACCAGTGTCACTAGGTGACCTGCTAGGGGGCAGAACTTTGTAAGAACTCTCCCCAGCATCTTCAGGGAACTCCTCTGAGTCTGACTGGGAAGCCTCCCCTGTTTCTATCCTCTTGTGAGATAGGCTAGGCTGGTTTTGGTTATCCTGTAAGAACAGATTAAAGAGAAACTCTTTTGTTGGATTCTTACCTATACTCAAACCTCTATCCAGGTAGAGACCCCTCAAACTCTTGTAGTTTAAACTTTCATAAGTTGCCTGAACAACCTTGGAAGTTGCCTCTACTGTAGACATGATAGGAAAAGGTTTAAGGATAGTGACTGAAAAAGTTTTAGAACTTTAGAAAGCACAGAGAAAAAACGTTTTCAAACTTTCAGAAAACATTTAGAAGTTTTCAAAACTTTTCAGAAACTTTGTTAAAAGTTTTAGAGCAGAATAGTAAATTGTTTTGGTTATGTGTACATATACTGAACTATTTGGTATAAGATTTTCCTATGAAAAGCACCAAATGACAAAGTGGTAAAGCAGTTGCAAGTACTCATCCCACCGCTGCACCACCAATGTAGGAGGCTGGACTGGCTTATAGTGGGTACCTTGTGGTACTTACACCCTGTGCGAGGTCCAGTTATCCCTTATTAGTAGAATAGAGGTGTTTCTTGCAGCTTAGGCTGATAGAAGGTAGCTATGGCAAAGCAGATTAGGCTGAACTAGGAGGCATGCAAAGCTCCTACTATACCACTTATATCCTATAGCACAATATCATAAAAAAACACAATACTCAGAGTTATTAAAAATAAAGGTACTTTATTTTAGTGACAATATGCCAAAAGTATCTCAGAGAAAACCCTCACTTAGGAGGTAAGTAATATACACAACTTATATGTACACAAACCCAAAATAGGTAAGTAACAGTAAGAAAAGTAGTGCAAACAATGTAGAATCACAATAGGATGCAATAGGAAAACATAGGTAACAGAAACCATATGCTCCAAAAGTGGAATCCGAATCACGAATGGACCACAGACCTATGGGAGATTGTAGAGGGTCACTGGGACTGTGAGATAACAGTAATGGTGTCCAAAATACCCCAACACAAGACCCTAGAAAGTAGGAGTAAAGTTACCCTAGTACTCCAGAAAGACAAAATAGTTGTGATAGGGGAATTCTGCAAGAACCACAAGCACCAGCAAAACACTGAAGATGGATTCCTGGACCTGAGCACCTGAAAAGGAAGGGGACCAAGTCCAAGAGTTGCGATAGTGTCCAAGGGGGACAGGAGCCCAGAAAACCCCAGATAAAGGTGCACAAGGGCTGCCTCCGGATGGAAGAAGCCAAAGATTCTGCAACAAAGAAAAGAGCTAGGAACTTCTTGTTTGGATGGAAGATGTCCCACGGTGTGCTGGATGTTGCAGAAGTGTTTCCACACAGAAATACCGCACACAAGCCTTGCTAGCGACAAGGGTCGTGGTAGAGGTTTTTGGGTGCTGGTGTGGACCAGGAAGGACCAGGATGTCGCCCCTTGGAGGAGGAGACAGAGGGGGCGCTCAGCAACTCAGATAGCCCCCACAGAAGCAGGCAGAACCCACAGAAGTACCGGAGCAGGCGCTTGGTTGTTCTGTGAACTCAGAGTCACAAAATGAGGGTCCCACGATGTCGGATTCCAACTCAGCGGGTTGAGCACTGCAAGACGGAGTGCTGGGGACCCAGGCTAGGCTTTGCACAAAGGCATCCTTCGAGAAGTGCACAGAAGCTGGAGCAGCTGCAAATCACGCACTACACAGGTTTGCTGTCTGGCGTGGGGAGGCAAGGACTTTCTTCCACGAAATTTGAACAGAAAGGCCACTGGACTGTGGGAGACACTTGGACCCAGCTCCTGTGTTCCAGGGACCACGCTCGTCAGGATGAGAGGGGACCCAGAGGACCAGTGATGCAGAAGTTTGGTGCCTGCTTTAGCGGGGGAAGATTCAGTCGACCCACAGGAGATTTCTTCTTGGCTTCCAGTGCAGGGTGAATGCAGACAGCCCTCAGAGCATGTGCCACTAGGAAACAGTTGAGAAAGCCAGCAGGATGAGGCGCTACAATGTTGCTGGTAGTCATGTTGCTACTTTGTTGCGGTTTTGCAGGCATCCTGGAGCAGTCAGCAGTCGATCCTTGGCAGAAGTCGAAGAGGGAAGTGCAGAGGAACTCTGGTGAGCTCTTGCATTCGTTATCTGAGGAATAGCCCAGAGGAGAGACCCTAAATAGCCAGAAAAAGAGGTTTGGCTACCAAGAAAGGAGGTTTGGCTCCCAAGAGAGGTAAGAACCTATCAGGAGGGGTCTCTGATGTCACCTGCTGGCACTGGCCACTCAGAGCAGTCCAGTGTGCCCCCAACTCCTTTGAATTCAAGATGGCAGTGGTCTGGGACACACTGGAGGAGCTCTGGGCACCTCCCCTGGGAGGTGCTGGTCAGGGGAGTGGTCACTCCCCTTTCCTTTGTCCAGTTTCGCACCAGAGCAGGGCTGGGTGGATCCCTGAACCGGTGTAGACTGGCTTATGCAAGGAGTGCACCATCTGTGCCCATCAAAGTATTACCAGAGGCTGGGTGAGGCTACTCCTCCCCAGCCCTTCACACCTATTTCCAAAGGGAGAGGGTGTAACACTCTCTCTCAGAGGAAATCCTTTGTTCTTCCTTCCTGAGACCAGACGGCCCAGGCCCCAGGGGTGCAGAATCCTGTCTGAGGTGTTGGCAGCAGCTGCAGTGGAGACCCTGGAAAGCAAGTTTGACAGTACCTGGGTTCTGGGCTAGAGACCCGGGGGATCATGGAAGTGTCCCCCCAATACCAGAATGGTATTGGGGTGACAATTCCATGATCCTAGACATGTTACATGGCCATGTTCGGAGTTACCATGGTGACGCTACATATAGGTATTGACCTATATGTAGTGCACACGTGTAATGGTGTCCCTGCACTCACAAAGTCTGGGGAATTTGCCCTGAACAATGTGGGGGCACCTTGGCTAGTGCCAGGGTGCCCACACACTAAGTAACTTGGCACCTAACCTTCACCAAGTGAGGGTTAAACATATAGGTGACTTATAAGTTACTTATGTGCAGTGAAAATGGCTGTGAAATAACATGGACGTTATTTCACTCAGGCTGCAGTGGCAGTCCTGTGGAAGAATTGTCTGGGCTCCCTCTGGGTGGCAAAAGAAATGCTGCAGCCCATAGGGATCTTTTGGAACCCCAATACCCTAGGTACCTAGGTACCATATAAAAGGGAATTATAAGAGTGCTCCAGTGTGCCAATGAGAATTGGTAAAATTAGTCACTAGCCTGTAGTGACAATTTTAAAAGCAGAGAGAGCATAAACACTGAGGTTCTGGTTAGCAAAGCCTCAGTGATACAGTTAGGCTCCACACAGGGAACACATATAGGTCACAAACCTATGAGCACTGGGGTCCTGGCTAGCAGGATCCCAGTGACACATATCAAACACACTGACAACATAGGGTTTTAACTATGAGCACTGGACCCTGGCTAGCAGGATCCTAGTGAGACAGTAAAAACACCCTGACATATACTCACAAACAGGCCAAAAGTGGGGGTAACAATGCTAGAAAGAGGCTACCTTCCAACACTGAGGCGTCAGATCCCATTGCCGGATGCAGAGGAGGGGGTTGCTGTGCCAGTGGCTGATAAAGGGGACATGGGGAGTGATGAAGAGGAAGATGATGAGGATGGAGCTGACTCCAGGGTGGAGCTGATTCGAGATTACTTTGGCTGAGATGCAGGTATGTGCAAACTGTGTGGTAAATGTCCTCATCATGTGTCTGCCATGTCCCTGCTGCCACCTGTTATGTATGACCACTGAAAGTATTGGTTGCAGCTCTGACTCAGGGTGGGATTGGGGGGATGTCACATGTGCCCATAACTGAGGTAGTCACAGTGTACAGGTCAGGCCTATGGTCAGGCAGGTGTTGTACTGGTGCACTAGTGCCACCTATTTGTATGTGGAATGTTCCCTGAGTTGCCAGCTCATGTGCTATGTGTGTGCCACACAGGTATGTTGCATGTGTGCAGCATCCATCCTGGGCATCGACATTGTGTGGCAGTGCAACATTGTTGTTGGTGGCAGTGGTTTTGGGGCCCAGTCTGACACTGGGTGATATGAAGGTGGGATCTTTGGGTTGGTATGTGTGGTGTATGTGTGTTGGTACTGGCCATATGATTTTGGACCTACCTGGCATGTCTGCCCTGGATTCCTGTTTCTACTGTGCATTTGTGTGGAGTTGGCCTCTGTGACTCCTACAGTGATTGTTGTCCGGGGCTTGCTTTCCTTTCAGGACAATGTAGTGGTGTTCTGTGTTCCCTGCCTGAGCTACTGCCTCCATTGACACATATATTCTGCACTGCTCTACGATCAACATCCTGGCATTTTGCTCCCCACGCTGTGACCCCCCCATGATTGTGCTGGGTGTGGGTTGCCACTTGTACAGGCTGGTCCATACATACTTATGAGAAATAAACACGTAGATATTGACTGTGCTCAGTTGTCTTTTATTTGTGATGTACAGGTGCAATGAGTGGTGAGTGGGGTCATGATGGTGGAGATCATCAGAATTGTAAGGCCCGCTGTAGGTAGACCAGGTCCTGTCTGTTAGCAACAACTAGAGGGTAATGTGGAAGTAGACAGTTGAAGGCAGACTGTTCAGGAGAGGGCCACTTCCTGGTGGTGGTCTTGGTCTAGGCATCATGTCCAGCTGGATGTCTACTTGGGAGCCCTTGCTTGCGTAGGGGTTCCGCAGCTACAGGGGTAAGGGTAGTGGTGTCCTGTGAGACCTGTGGGGGACCTCCATGCCACTGGCTACCGCTGATGTGGAGGGCTGTGATGGGTTGTGGCTAGTGGTAGGGGCTTGCTGGTGGGTGGTAGATTCATGCATCACAGTGGTCAGGTCATTGAGCACCCTTACAATGAAGGTCATGGTAGTATTGTGGACCTGCCACTGTTGCATGCCTCCTGATGGTATTGCCTCTGCAGCCGCTGGGTCTCCTGCACGATGGCAAGGATCTTGGACACTGTGTCCTGGGTGTGCTGGTTCACCCAGGACTTGGTTGAGGCCCTCCTGGGCAGTCAGTTGGTGTGGCTGTGCCGCACCTTGGGTCACGGTTCCCCTCCCACTAGCGCTTGCCCCCTGTTCCTGTGCCCCTGGCACAGTGTGCCCACACCCAGGATCAGTAGGGACATCATCGTCTAGGGGGGGAGCCCTTGACCCTGGCCGCTGTTCTACAGTACAAACCTCTGATTGTTGGGTCCCTGGGGCACAAGTTTGGAGTTCGGGTCTGGCTGTTGTGTTGTTGCCACATGGGTAAAGACTTCCGGTGTGTCCAGGGTGGGTGTGCCGTTGGTGGACTGTCCAGTAGCCCCAGATGGCCCAGACAAGTTGTCCTCATCCAGACAACCAGTGGGGCATTCATCCTTGGGGTGGGCTGTCTGAGCCTGGTATCCTGTTCAGGGTGTCAGGGGTACCTGTAGATGGATACAGTAGATGTTTGTGTTGTTGTTGTGTCCCTGTTGAGATGCATGCAGTGGCTCGACTTGTTACCCAGTGATCACAATGACAGCTGCTGCACTGCAGACATTGGTTTAGATTGGATTGTGGGAGCTGTGATTCTTCTGCACTATGCTTGACATCCGTGCATTTGGGGTGTATGGTGGGAGTGGGGTGGTGTGGCATGCAGAGGAAGGGTGTGGGGTGTTTAGGACAGGGTCAGTGGGGTAGGTTGCATTGGGTTAGAGAGTGGTGGGGAGGTATGCTGGGCATGGGTGGTTGGTGCTTGTGGGGATTTTCTGACTTATCAGAGTCGAGCCCTCCGCTGATGCCAGTCAAGCCCTCAGGGATGTGGCTCTACTCTGAATATCTCTTCCACCATGACCTGCAACTCATTATTGGTGAACTGTGGGTGCTTCTGGCGTGACATGTTGTGGGCTGGGTATGTGAACTGCGTGTTGGGTGACGTACGGGGTGTGTGGTGATATGCGGGTGTTTGGCTGTGTGTACTGGTGGACTGCGGTGTTGAATTGTGCAATGTGTGCAATGTGATATTTGTTAGATGTGTTTGGGGTATGCTTGTTCCCGGGTTTGACTGTGGCTGCTCGGTTCTGATGCAGTAGATTGTTTGTGGGGGGAAGTTATATGGTGGGGTGGTCAGATGTCCGTGGTGTGTGTATGGTTATCAGGTGTGGATTATTTGAACTGGCCAATGTCTTTTGGGTACTTTCCGTGGTACCTTTTTGTTCCGCCACGGTACAAACCACCACCGTTTTCTGCCGTTCATGTTCCGCTGTGCTGGAGGTTGCCTCATAATATGGCAGTCGGAAAGGTGTCAGCGTGGCGTGGCCGGCGGTTGATCACTCACTCTTTCACTGGGGATTGACCTGGAGGTTTTGCTTTTGTGTCTGTATTTAGGCGGTTTGTGTTTTGGGACTCATAATACAGCGGTTGCTTTACCGCCACCACTGCTGGTATGGTGGCAGCATTTCACATGGCAGTCTTGCCCGGAGATCGCCAAACTCATAATGAGGGCCCATATGTTGTTACTATACCTGAGTGTTCTGAGGACAGATAGTGAGGGTCTGGTCTATTTGTTCTAATACTCCGGTGGAGTTTACAAAACGTGTATGGCACAAGTTGGTGTCTACTGGCCACAATAACCACCCACCAGGATGTGAAAGTGATGTGTTAAATGTTCTATTCTTGACCCACTCATTGAGCTGATCTTCAGATGCAACTATATACTTTTGTCATTTATAAAACTTTGCAGGGGCAGGAATACTGGTGCATTCAATTCTTTAATGTTTGCCAAGCCTAAACAATTTAAAAATATAATTTGAACAGGTATTTAAATACAGATTCTTTTCCCGTGATTTGTCAATTTTAAGTTCCCCACACACTTTTCAAGTCTATTGACTTCAACCAATATTCATAGCCTTCTATAGCTAACCGGGGAAAAAAGGAATCAGAATAAATACATTTTGTATCAGTTAATAAAACGTTTTGACTTTCCATTACTGGTAATTTAAATTATTATGACTCAGCATTTTTTAAATTGTGCCCAGAGAAATATGCAAACTTTTCAGTATACATTTTGGAACTCCCCACTGGCGGATTCGTACAATGTTCCCACTCCACATAGTTAAAAATAGTCTTTGGGGTACTTGCTCTTTGAATGAAATGATGTCCATAATAATTATAATAGAGTATATATCCATAGTTTTCTTAGGATTGATCAACATCCTCACTTTCAAATACAGTAAAATATTGCATATCAGACATCATAGAATTAACTGTTTTCACATTCCAATCATCAGAAACTATTCTGGGTATAACAACCTTGGTCATGGAAAGTTTGAATACATACGGAATTTGAGTGACCTCCATCAGGCCATAGATATCAAATGATACCTTATCCCAAATGATCCCATCAGGAATTGGTATAGCAGAAAATTTTACTAGGGCCAAGTTTCTGCGGACTTTGTGAGAGGTGACCTTATCCACCAGTACAACTTGAGAGCTTTTAGGAAGGTAATGACCCATGGAAGAATAAAATAGTTAATTTGGAGACAAATTATCAGCTTACGTGCTCTTGACAGTTCTGTTGCAGTAGCGGCAGATGAGTCTGTGAAAGTGTCATTGATGTCGGCAAAATATCAAGAAGAAGTTTGTGCAAAAAGAGGACTCGTGTTAGGAGGAGGAGAGCTAGCAAAAGTTTCCCTTGGTGATTAGTAGAGTATACCAACCGTTTGTGTATAATTTGAGTACAATTACTCAAAGTTGTTGACATTACTTGTAGCAGAAGATACTGGAACCAATGAAAGATCATCTTCCACCCTCCCCAAGCTCGGAGAGGTGTCAACCTTGCTGCTTAAAACCTGTAGAGTAACATCCTGTTCAGTAGTGAGAGGGATGCAGGTACTATCCAGGAATACCCTAGGTCTGCTGTGCAGGATCGACCATATGGTGTAGCTTGACATTGTCGATGGAGACAAAACGATTTTCTTTAGAACCAGGCAAAGTTGGTATAATGAGAGTTCTGGTACTGTGTGCTCCCAGGACTGGAATCGGTGCACGATAGGAAGGACAAAACTCCTTTTTCACAGCAATTTTTCGTGCACAACTTTTGGAATCTAGCCGGTAGATGTTATTAGTACATCCCTAATTCCCAAGAAGGCAGCACTGGCAGATGCGTTGTAGTCACGGAACTATTGTAAGTCCTGCAAGACAGTGACACATTCATTTATGTCAAAAGGTGTACCTGCCACCTCCGCACCGGACCATCAAGATCTGGAACAGTGGAACATATATTTGTGTTCCAAACAGGCATTCCTATGAGGTATACCCCTCCAGGGACCTCTTGGGCAGATTATTAAGTGCTCTCTGGACTCCATAGAGATGAGTAAGCCAACTACAACCTGTGCCTAATAGTCCGGCTGTTAACAATAGCTTTAAATCCTGGTTTCTTCACTCCACAATTTCCCTTGGTATGAAATGGAGATGAATAATGTAGTTGGACCCCTAACGAAGCTCGGGCGTCCCTGGAAGCCCTTGAGGCAAAAGCAGGGCCCTGGTCCGAGTGCAAATCCACAACAGCATATATGCCAATAAATACTTGCAAACCTTTAATAACAGTTTGAGCATCAGCCGAGTGTTGAGCCAAACCCATAGAAAACTAGTGCATGAGTTAGCAGTGACTAAAATGTATTTGTATGCACTGTCAGGTGTCAGGGGAGCAAAATGGTCCACGTACACACATTGTAATTGTTTGGGGAAATTAGGAGGGGTGTCTATGTAGGGGGTTAACCTGGCTTATAGTGGGTACCTTGTGGTACTTACACCTTGTTCCACGTCCAGTTATCCCTTATTAGTAGATTAGAAGTGTTCTAGCAGCTTAGGCTGATAGAGGTAGCTTAGGCTGAACTAGGAGACATGCAAAGCTCCTACTATACCACTTATATCACTTAGTACTATATCATAAGAAAATACAATACTCAGAGTTACTAAAAATAAAGGTACTTTATTTTAGTGACAATATGCCAAAAGTATCTCAGAGGATATACTCCCTTAGGAGGTAACTAATATACACAAAATATACACACACAACCAAAATTAGGTAAGTAACAGTTAGAAAAGTAGTGCAAACAGTGTAGAACACAATAGAATGCAATAGGAGACAATAGGCCTAGGGGCAACACAAACCATATACTCCAAAAGTAGAATGCGAACCACAAATGGACCCCAGGCCTAGTGTAGTCGCTGGGAGTGTAAGAAAACACTAATGGTGTCCAAGATACCCCACCCCAAGACCCTGAAAAGTAGGAGTAAAGTGACCCTACTATCCCAGAAAGACAGTAAAGTCGAGATAGGGGACTCTGCAAGGACAACAACTGACGGCAAATCACTGAAGATGGATTCCTAGACCTGAGGACCTGTAAAGGAAGGGGACCAAGTCCAAGAGTCACGCAAGTGTCCGGGGGGGGGGGGCAGGAGCCCACTAAACCCCGGATGAATGTGCAAAAGGGTTGCCTCCGGTTGGAAGAAGCCAAAGATTCTGCAACAACGGACGGTGCCAGGAACTTCTCCTTTGGTCATAAGATGTCCCACGGCATGCTGGAGGATAGAGAGTTGTTTCCACGTAGAAAGACCCCAAACAAGCCTTGCTAGCTGCAAGAGTCGCAGTTGAAGATAATGGGTGCTGCCAGGGCCCAGGAAGGAACAGGTCACCCCTTGGAGGAGTAGACCGAGGGTGAGCTCAGCAACACAGAGACCCATTGCAGAAGCAAGCAGCACCCGCACAAGTGCCTGAACAGACTTTCAGAAGATCTGAGCATGACAGTAGACTCAGCACAACAAAAGAGGGTCCCACAAAGTCGGAGTCCAACTCAGCTAGTTGGGCAATGCAGGATGGAGTGCTGGGGACCTGGGCTAGGCTGTGCATGAAGGAAGACTTGCAAAAGTGCACAGAAGCCCTAGCAGCTGCAGTTCATGCAGTACACAGCATTACTGTCTGGCATGGGGAGGCAAGGACTTACCTCCACCAAATTTGAACAGAAGGGCCACTGGACTGTCGGGCACACTTGGATCCATCTCCTGTGTTGCAGGGACCATGCTCGTCACGATGAGAGGGGACCCAGAGGACTGGTGATGCAGAAGTTTTGTGCCTGTGTTAGCAGGGGGAAAATTCTGTCGACTCGTGGGAGATTTCTTCTTGGCTTCCAGTGCAAGGTGAAGGCAGACAGACCCCAGAGCATGCACTACTAGTCGAGAAAGCCAGCAGGATTAGGTGCTACAATGTACTCTCCTTGCTACTTTGTTGCAGTTTTGCGGGCGTCCTAGAGCAGTCAGCGGTCGATCCTTGGCAGAAGTCGAAGAGGGAAGTGCAGAGGAACTCTGGTGAGCTCTTGCATTCGTTATCTGGTGAAATACCCACAGGAGAGACCCTAAATAGCCCTCAGAGGAGGATTGGCTACAGAGAAAGGTAAGTACCTATCAGGAGGGATCTCTGACGTCACCTGCTGGTACTGGCCACTCAGATCTGTCCATTGTGCCCTCACACCTCGGCATCCACGATGGCAGAGGTCTGGGACACACTGGAGGAGCTCTGGGCACCTCCCCTGGGAGGTGCTGGTCAGGGGAGTGGTCACTCCGCTTTCCTTTGTCCAGTTTTGCACCAGAGCAGGGCTGGGGGGATCCCTGAATCGGTGTAGACTGGCTTATGCAAAGAGGGCACCATCTGTGCCCTTCAAAGCATTTCCAGAGGCTAGGAGAGGCTACCCCTCTCAAGCCCTTCACACCTATTTCCAAAGGGAGAGACTGTAACACCTTTTCTCAGAGGAAATCCTTTGTACTGCCTTCCTGGGACTGGGCTGCTCAGGCCCCAGGGGGGCAGAAGCCTGTCTGAAGGTTGGCAGCAGCGGTAGCTGCAGAGAAAACCCCGGAAAGTTGGTTTGGCAGTAACTCTGAACTTGGCCATGTAACATGTCTACGATCATGGGATTGTCCCCCCATGCCAAATCTGGTATTGGGGTGCCAATCCCATGCATCCCTGGGGCTCCAGCATGGACTCTGTGTACTGCCAAACTAGCTCTTTGGGGTTCACTGCAGCAACAGCTGCTTCTAACCCACAGACAGGCTTCTGTCCTCCTGGTTTCTGTACTGACTGCCTGTACTTATCCATTGTAAGGGGACAAGCAGCCAGTGTGGCAAGGCCAATGCCACCAGGTGTGACAGAAACGGCCTTGGGACTGACTACCCCAGTTTCTACGATGGACCCAAAAGTGAACCCAACTACACCCTTATTTTGACTGTTGCCAGAAGTCCCACCACCATTACCACTACGGCTAGGGGCACTAGAGTATGATGTATTAGTGGTGGTAGGCTCAGGGGCTTTACCTGGGCAGGACTTAACCCCTGGCCAATGACCTTTATTTTTTACAAAAATAGCACACAAGGCTTTTTAGTGTGTATGGATTGTGAAGAAGAGGAAGAAAATGATTTATCCCCACCCCCTGAAGAGTGTTTAGGATGTGAAGAAGGATCTTTAGTTTTACCTTTATCCCCATGCTTATCCTGAGATTTCTCACCATCTTTCTTCTTGCCATCCTTGTCACCACCTGTATGAACTTTTCTGTTCACTCTTATTCTGACCCATTTGTCTGCCTTCTTTCCCAATTCTTGAGGAGAGGTCAGATCTGAGTCTACCAAGTACTGATGCAACAAGTCAGATACTCAATTATTCAAAATATGCTCTCCCAGGATTAGATAATACAGGCTTTCATAGTCAGTCACCTTACTACCATGTAACCTTCCCTCCAAGGCCTTCATTGAACAGTCTACAAAGTCTGTCCAGTCTTGAGAGGACTCTTTTCTGCTATCTGTGAACTTTATCCTGTATTGTTTCATCCATCTAAGAATGCATCCTTCAAAACTTTGTAATTATTAGCATCACTTTCTCTGACAGTAAGGAGCCTATCCCTACCCTTACCAGTGAAAGATAGCAATAAGATAGCAGCCCACTGCCTTTGAGGGACTAACTGTATCATACAGACTCTCTCAAGAGCAGCAAACCACTTGTTAATGTCATCCCCCTCCTTGTAAGGGGGGACTATCTTATGCAGGTTCCTAGAATCTTGTTGTCTTACAGGATTACTATTAAAGACACTGCTGCCATCATGGGGAACTAACCCCAACCTCTGCCTTTCCCTCTCTACATCTAGAGATTCCCTGTCTAAGGCCAACTGCTGCTGTTTCAGCTTCAGTCTGACCTCTTCCAACCTCAGCTTTCTGAGTTCCCTCTCTAGGGTGTTATCCTGTGGGTGGGAGGCTTGGGAATTCTGCGACACAGAGGAAATGTGGGAATTGGCAGAAGTTGGCCTTTCTCTAACTGGCTGGACTCTAGTTACCTGGACTTTTGGAGTGAAAGGTGCCCTATTAGTGTGTGACCCCCTCCTACTACCAGTGTCACTAGGTGGCCTGTTAGCTGGCAGGTCTTTGGATGAACCCTCCCCAGAGTCCTCAGGGACCTCCCCTGATTCTTGCTGGGTACCCACCTCCTCTACCTCCTGATCCTGGGATGGGCCAAACTGGTTCTGGTCACTTTCTAGGAGAAGGCTAAGGAGAAGATATTTGGTAGGGTTCTTTCCAATGCTTAAACCTCTTTCTATGCAGAGACCCCTCAAACTTTTAAAGTTTAAACTACCATAGGTTGCCTAGACAACTGTGGGAGTAAGTTCTACTGCAGAAATAGTTGTTAGAAAGGGTTTAGAACAGAGAGAAAAAAGTTTTAGAAACCTTTAAAGAAAAGAGAAAAACTTTTCAAACTTTTCAAAACATTTGAAAACTTTTTAGAAACTTTTTAGAAAGTTTGTAGAAAGAAAGATAAACTGTTTAGGTTAACTGTATATATTTTTAAGTATTTGGTATATGTTTTTCTTATGAAAAACACCAATGACAAAGTGGTAAAGCCATTACAAGTACTTATCCCACCACTGCACCACCGATGTAGGAGGCTGGCCTGGCTTATAGTGGGTACCTAATGGTACTTACACCTTGTGCCAGATACAGTTATCCCTTATTAGTATATTAGTAGTGTTCTTGCAGCTTAGGCTGATATATAGGTAGCTATAGCAGAGCAGCTTAGGCTGAACTAGGAGACATGCAAAGCTCCTACTATACTTCTTACATCATATAGCACTATATGATAAGAATCACAATACTCGGAGTTACTAAAAATAAAGCTACTTTATTTCAGTGACAATGTGGCAGAAATATCTCAGAGGATATACTCCCTCAGGAGGTAAGTAAAATACACAAAATGTACACACAAACCAAAATCACATAAGTAAACAGGTAGAAAAGTAGTGCAAACACTGTAGAACACAATAGGATGCATTAGGCCTAGGGGCAAAACAAACCATATACTAAGAAAGTAGAATGCGAACCACTCAGGGACCCCAGGCCTAGTGTAGTGTGTAGAGGGTCACTTGGAGTGTAAGAAGACGCTAAGAGTGTCCAAGATACCCCACCCCAAGGCCCTGAAAAGTAGGAGTAAAGTTACCCTACTTCCACAGAAACACACTAAAGTCGTGATAGGAGATTCTGCAAAGACCACAACTGACTGCAAAGCACTGAAGATGGATTCCTGGACCTGAGGACCTGCAAAGGAAGGAGACTAAGTCCAAGAGCCACAAACGTGTCCAGGGTGGGCAGGAGCCTACTAAAACCCGGATGAAGGTGCAAAATGTCTGCCTCTGGGTGGAAGAAGCTGAAGATTCTGCAAAAACGGAAGATGCCAGGAACTTTTCCTTTGCACAAAAGATGTGCAACGGCGTGCTGGAGGACGCAGAGTTGTTTCAATGCAAAAACACCACAAACAAGCCTTGCTAGCTGCAAAGGTGTAATTTGAAGAAAATGGATGCTGCCTGGGCCCAGGAAGGACCAGGAGGTTGCCCCTTGGAGTAGGAGATGGGGGGTGCACAGCAATACAGAGAGCCCACACAGAAGCAGGCATCAACCGCATAAGTAGTTGAACATGGGTTCAAGAAAACTGAGAACAACAGTCATCTCAACACTACAAAGAAGGGTCCCACAAAGCCGGTGGTCAACTCAGCGAGTTGAGCAATGCAGGACAGAGTGCTGGGGACCTGGGCTGTGCTGAGCACAAAGGATTCCATGCAAAAGTGCACAGAAGCCCTAGCACCTGCAGTTCACTCAGTAAACAGGATTGCTGTCTGGCGTGGGGAGGCAAGGACTTACCTCCACCAAATTTGGACAGATAGACCACTGGACTGTCGGGGTCACTTGGATCCAGGTCCTGTGTTCCAGGGACCATGCTCATCATGATGAGAGGGGACCCAGGGGATGGGTAAAGCAGATGTGTGGTGCCTGTGTTAGCAGGGGGAATATTCTGTCGACCCACAGGAGATTTCTTCTTGGCTTCCAATGCAGGGTGAAGGCAGACAGCCCAGAGAGCATGCACCACCAGTCGAGAAAGACGGCATTATTAAGAGCTACAATGTCAGTGGTAGTCTTCTTGCTACTTTGTTGCAGTTTTGCAGGCTTCCTGGAGCAGTCAGCAGTCGATCTTTGGCAGAAGTCGAAGAGGGAGATGCAAAGGAACCCTGGGGAGCTCTTGCATTCATTATCTGAAGAGAATCCCGCAGGAGAGACCCTAAATAGACCTCAGAGGAGGATTGGCCACCTAGTCAGGTAAGCACCTATCAGGAGGGGTCTCTGACGTCACCTGCTGGCACTTGCCAATCAGAGGCCTCCATTGTGCCCTCACATCTCTGGATTCAAGATGGCAGAGGTCTGGGACACACTGGAGGAGCTCTGGACACTACCCCTCGGGTGGTGATGGACAGGGGAGTGGTCACTCCCCTTTCCTTTGTCCAGTTTTGCACCAGAGCAGGGGCTGGGGGATCCTTGAACCAGTGTAGACTGGCTTATGCAAGGAGGGCACCATCTGTGCCCTTCAAAGCATTTCCAGAGGCTGGGGGAGGCTACTCCTCCCCAGCCCTTAACATCTATTTCCAAAGGAAGAGGGTGTAACACCCTCTCTTGAGGAAATTCTTTGTCCTGCCTTCCTGGGACTGGGCTGCCCAGACCCCTGAGGGTGCTGCCTTCTTGTGTGTGGGCTCTGTGTATTGCTGAGCGCACTCTCTGTCTCCTCTTCCAAGTGGCGACCTCCTGGTCCTTCCTGGGCCGGGCAGCACCCTTTTCTTCGGCTGTGACCTTTGCAGCTAACAAGGATTGTTTATGGTCTTTCTGCGTAAAAAAAAACTCTGCGTCCTCCAGCACGCCATGGGACATCTTCTGTGCAAAGGTGAAGTTCCTGGCATCTTCCGTTCTTACAGAATCTTCAGCTTCTTCCACCGGAGGCAGCCATTTTGCACCTTCATCCGGCGTTTAGTGGGCTCCTGCCCCCCAGACACTTTCATGACTCTTGGACTTAGTCCCCTTCCTTTACAGGTCCTCAGGTCCAGGAATTCATCTTCAGTGCTTTGCAGTCAGTTGTGGTCTTTGCAGAATCTTCTATCACGACTTTAGTGTGCTTTTGGGGAAGTAGGGTAACTTTACTCCTACTTTTCAGGGTCTTGGGGTTTGTGGTATCTTGGACACCCTTAGTGTTTTCTTACACTCCCAGCAACCCTCTACACACTATACTAAACCTGGGGTCCCTAAGTGGTTCGCATTCAACTTTCTTAGTAAATGGTTTGTGTTGCCCATAGGCCTATTGCATCCTATTGTATTCTACAGTGTTTGCACTACTTTTCTAACTGCTTACTTAGCTGATTTTGGTTTATGGGTATATTATGTGTATTTTACTTACCTCCTAAGGGAGTATATCCTCTGAGATATTTTTGGCACATTGTCTCTAAAATAAAGTACCTTTATTTTCAGTAACTCTGAGTATTGTGATTCTTATGATATAGTGCTATATGATATGAGTAGTATGGTAGGAGCTTTGCATGTCTCCTAGTTCAGCCTAAGCTGCTCTGCTATATCTACCCCTATCAGCCTAAGCTGCTAGAACACTACTTATCTACTAATAAGGGATAACTGGACCTGGCACAAGGTGTTAGTACCATCAGCTACCCACTATTAGCCAGGCCAGTCTCCTACAAATGGTAAAGGTGTTTATTCAGAGATAAGGACACCAGATGGGGATTGATCCTCTTAAGGTTCAAGCTTGAACAACCTACAGCGTTAGATAGGTACTACCTACCTAGCTGAGGAGGAAATCCTCAATACTATGGACTTCTGCGTATATAGCATCTAGGACCCTTTAGCACATAGTGAGACAGAGATACTTAGGAGGATCTGAAAATGAGTGCCTGACCAGACGTTGGTGATGCCATGTTGTGCAGGTTCTCATTATCCTAAGTCTGGATTTAGGCAGCAGAATCACCTGAATTGTGGGGTACTGAGAACGATCCCACACCATGTGGCACCTGTCTGCCTAATACGTGTTTTTTCGGCTAACTAGCAGTGCCTCATCTCTGCCTATGAGCTGGGATGATTGCTGCAACCGAGCACATGACAGGACTCCTCAGGGGAATCGTGGTCGACAGATCTCATCCCTTTCTCTCAGTTACAGTAGTCTCACAAAGGCAAAGACAAACAGAAGCAGAGTATAGTTGAATACTGTTTATTGAAGTAACTGCATCTTAGATAAAATGGCATGTATTGCCATAACTAGGATGTTAAAACAAATTAGAAGCAACATTTTGACAAGGAGAGTGAAACACAAAAATAGTTGTACCATACTGTCACTAGGAATAACATATATATTTCCTACCTAAACTATGTTAGAACACAGCGTGATAAGCCCTAATCTTCCCTTCAGGTTTGCCTTTGGGGAAGACATCATCCCCCATACCTGAGCAAGGAAAACTGTAGTCTAGAAAGACACTGTCCCCATATAGGCCAGAGATTCAGCAGTCTAAGCAAGCAGCTGTAGCGAAGAAGTTCAGCAATCAGCATCCAGTTGTTGTCATCTGGCTGGAATCTCCTTTTTACGTGTATGAAACAGACAAGTGTTTTATAATAAAACAACTGATGTTCTAAGAAAACGTCCCCAAGTAGCTATATGTATGTTTCTGTGAATGTCGGGGACAAAGCATACCAATTTTGCTGGCAATCCTAACAGACTGCAGCCTTAAGGAAAGCACAAAGTGCAATGCTAAAAACGTGATGCTTTCCCAGGCGAAGGATCAAACAGATAAAGACATTAAAACAACACCGCAAATGTGGCTAATGCTAGAAAAATAGTGATGCTGAATAAAATATAACAGGGCTAAACTGCACAGCAGCAGGCCTAGTTTACTAAAATAATGTGTCTAAAACATGGCTAAAATAGCTATACAACACCCTCCCCTTGCCAGTTCAAAGGTGGTTCACGGTCTAAAGTGAATTAAAACTACTAGGACCTATTCATAAAAGCATATAAACATAAATGTCAATAATGACAAGTTAAAAGGCACTTGAGCATGGGTTAAAAAGGGGGCAATTCAAAACATCATTAGTGGTGCCATTTAAACCGAATGTAAAAGTCAATGTCACTTTCAAAATTGCCAATTATATCTGGGACAATTGAAGCCAGGAAATGTTCCTCTTTGGCAGGTGGTAAAATATTTAAATCGTTGCCAAGGAAAACCATAGAGCACTCATGTTCCAAAGCCTGAGCTCCAACTGAGGCAGCCATTCTGTGTTGTGCCCAATGTTGTGTTAAGAGCTGCATTGTCCACGAAGGGCAACTCATAGACAACAACCTACAGCAAACACACCCTCAACGTGCATGTCTGGTAATGAGCCCTCAGCAAGTACATCAACAGATGAGTGTCCAATGAAAGTAAGCGATGCACAGAAAGACAAACTTTCAGTGCACATTTGAAATGGCACCAAAGGCATTAAAACACGGGCTGCATACAATCCAAAACAGGTCTAAATGACAGAGACCAGTCGCAATTCAGTTGTTCCAGGAGTAGTGCTCCGAAATACTGCATTATGCATTCACAACACAGTTGCTCTGGTAGAAGTGCTTTCAGTTCTCCTTGTTGTGAAGGAACAGCCATTGCGCAGAAAAAATAGCAACAGCAAAATGCCACCTATTATAGCCACAGTAATCAGAAATCCCCCCAAAACACTCAAAAATATTGAATGTATGGCTGAAGGTATTGAGCCAAATATAGGGTAAAAGGTGTGAACAAAACCAGAACCAGGATCCTTAAAGAAATGCCTGATTCCAGTACTACTGGATGCGTTAAATATTCCTCCCACGAGTTCACCAAAGTGTCTCAGAAAGTTTGCACTTAAAAGGGACTGTGTCTCTGCAGATGACCTTGCAACTTGAAGCACATAGGTCTTGCGCGCAGATGTAAGCTAGTGTTATTAAAATGAAGCAATGCTGAATAAAATGTAACTGGGCTAAAGTACACAACGGCAGTACTAGTTTGCTAACATATTGTGTCTAAAACATGGCTAAAATTGCTATCCAACAATGTGTTTTCTCCTTTGAACTCCTATCAGACATTGTCCTCCTATAGCCACTCCACTCCTGACTTCAAAATAAAAAAAATATTCAGATAGTCAGTTCTGGTTGGTTTTGTGTAACTTGAAAAAGGTGCTGAGTGGGCTTCAAAGTTTTATACTTTTGTACATCTTGTCAGTTGAAATCCACTTGTGATTTGCTTATTACTTTTACAGTTGTTAACGTATATACATAAAATGTAGCATACACTTAGGCCCTTATTATGAGTGGCAGAGTAATTGGTGTGAAATTTATCGTGCCCAGTAAAATCAAACTTTGCTGAGTCGGAATTAATTTTATGCGATAAATAGCACCTAATTATGAGTGTTTCCCTGATAAAGAGGAATAAGCAGCAGATTTCGCTGCTTACTGCACTAAAGGCTGCATGTCCATATGTTTACCAACCATTTTCCCACAATAAATATGAGCCAGTATGACCTGTCAAAATGTATTCAGGGGAAGTGATATTTACTACATAAATCATCATTCCAATATGTGCAGGAGTTACTGCATATCTTTAGTATGCTGAGATTACTCATCTGCACACATTTTAGCATGAGGTTGGATAGATTGTGCTTTGTCTGGCATGTCACGTTTTGGGTCAATCCATCAAGTGGGCTGCTCAGCGTTTTCGTAACCTCATGATGGTCCATCAAGGGGTAGTAGATTTAAATGGGGGTGTCTAAGGGTAGTTGCCTTGCTGGTCCATCAAGGGGTAGCAGATTCAAATGCGAGTGTCAAAGGAGCGTTCCCTTGCCAATATATTAGGCACTGATTCATTGTCTGGATTGTAGACCTTTATTAGGTTTAGCTTTATGTTTATGCAGTGGTTTGAGCGGATCATCTAAGGACGGGGCAAAGTTAAACGGGCCAATACAAGTTTAATTCAAGGATAACTGTTTGATGATTCTGCGTCAAATTTGGTAGACAGTTCGCAAATTAAGCAGAGTGGAATGGCAGACAGGCTGTTTGACAGGCGAATAGGGTCGTGTGCAGAGTGGCCGAAGGCCTTGTGCATCACAGAATGAGGGCACCATCGCCAAAGTAGATATGTGGGAGCTTTCATTGAAATACATCGCTTGAGGTGAACGCCTGTGGCTTGGGTCCGAATTTTCAAAGGAGGTCTGATATCAAGGGTTTTAGTATCACTTGAGCAGTGGCTTTGCCAACGCCTCACTTTTGAAGCTCAAGTATGGGAGATATTGACACCAGTTATTCATTAGCGTGTCGAGGATATTGTAAACAGGAATAGCTTTGGTGACTTGAAAGTCCCAATATCTCCGAAAGGAAGAACACAGTTATAACGCAAAAGAAGAAACAGAAACAAAACAATGAAACTACGGGACAACGTGCATAGTATTTTCACCTAGAATCATTCAATGTAATTGAATTAACCCCCAAATGTCCTGTGATATAGGGGGTGATTCCTAGTTTGGTGGGCGGCGGTCGCCGCCCGCCAAGCGGGAACCGCCAGAAGACCGTACCGCGGTCAAAAGACCGCGGCGGTCATTCTGGCTTTCCCGCTGGGCGGGCAGACGACCGCCAAAAGGCCACCCGCCCGCCCAGCGGGAAACCCACAGCAACGATGAAGCCGGCTCCGAATGGAGCCGGCGGAGTTGCTTTTGTGCGACGGGTGCAGTTGCACCCGTCGTGATTTCCAGTGTCTGCTATGCAGACACTGGAAATCAATGTGGGGCCCTGTTAGGGGGCCCCACGACACCCGTTCCCGCCAGCCTGGTTCTGGCGGTCAAAACCGCCAGAACCAGGCTGGCGGGAAGGGGGTCAGAATCCCCATGGCGGCGCTGCCCATGGGGGATTCTGCAGGCCAGGGGAAAACCGGCGGGAAGCCTGTTGGCGGTGCATCCGCGGTCCCCCGCCAGGGTAGGAATGACCCCCATAGTGTCTGATGTATGTACCATTACAGAACTTTTGACTTATCTCCATCGAATATAGTCATGACACATACTGCTTGAATGGCAGTTCCCCCCTTGGATATGATGCCCTCAGCAGATGGCAGCCTGGTTGATGTATTCTGACACAAGCTGCGCCATTGTGGATAGAAAATAACTAACTATATTGAAATACTTCAGCATATATAAGAAGCCAGTGCTTTCTACAATAATACAGCAACATCTAATGAGATGTAACGATTTCCTACACATGGAGCAAAGCAGCAATCAAAAGAAAATGTGATTATAGCATCTCAGGTGGGATATAAGTACAAGCCAGGATGTAAAGTGAACATTACATAGAGCAGTTATGAACAGAGGTCACGAATAGCGTTTTAGCAGCGGATGCCGCACGAATAGGCCTACACATTCAGACAGATAATCCAACATAGGAACAAACATTCATTCTTTGCTAATCACAGAAGACAATAATTGAGAAGAAAAGACTGCCAGCAACTGAAGGCAGGGTAATAGTTACATGACATCACAATTGAGGCACCTGTGGTATCACACTCACAAGCTTGTTCAAGGACATCTACACCTGCAAAAAAGATCTGAAGCACATACCTAAACACTAACAACAAGGACTGGGCGAAATGTTAGTCACGCTGCCGCAATTGAAGTCATTTCAGTAATTCTGGATTACTCTTTCTTACGGAATTACTAATAATAACACAATTATTATTGCTTGCATATCTAAGAGTAATTTGGGGAGGGGAATCCTACTGCAAGAGCACATTTAGAGGGCTACCTATTCGTGTTCTGTTGTATTTTATGTTAAGAAAAGAGCACTAACTGCAGGATTACTCTTCTTGTGCAAGGAGGAAGTTTCTAGCTATCTGATTCCGAATTTATGGATTTGTTTCAGGCCTAGGACCATACAAACAGCACAAATCGAATATGATTAAAACTTTGCAATATTCAAATTTAAAAGAAGCAGTACAAACATCAAAAACAGTGCTCAAATTCCGTCAAGCTACACATAATCTATCAAATTGCATATTAAAGGTGGCAACTACGTCTAGTCAATTTCCATGCTCTGAAAATATAAAGAGCCACCTGTTGGAGTAAAGACTGTGAGAGAGCGTAGCATATATAATCTAAATTAACATGAAAGATTTTATATATATAATGTGTGATAATGCTGCGTAGAAACTGTAATAATAGCAATTTTGCTTAAATGTGCACTTCAATTGTGACCACGATGAGTGGCCACCAATGTATACGCAAACTAATATTGATGATTAAAAATGTTATGTTACGTTTAATTAAGCTTATACTAGTATTTGCGTTATTGAAACCAAGCTGAAATATTCATAGGCCTTAAGTTAGCGTAAGCTGCAGCTTGGCTGCCTGGCTCTCATATTAAATGCATTTTCTGTTTTTCAGTGTGCTGACTCACAAGGGGCCATGACCCCGCAATGTTCTTTTTCTTCAAGCTTGGAAGATGAATGTAACCATGTTAAACCGTTCCCAGGCGCATCTTTTGTGCTCCGGAATAATTGTATTGAATTCTAATATATTGAAACAAGTGTAGATTAATGTAATGTACAAGGTCATTCAAAACCGGGACGACAAGGAAACTGCTGACCAAAAGATGGTCAGAATTGCCAAGAGATGAAGTAACACCGGATGTGCCACCTCTGAAGACGTCAATTACAAAGACCAATCAAACCTTGTAAATTAATATGGGGTGAAGATTGGGATTACCTAATGTCAAATTTAATAGGTTAAAGATAGTGGGGGCTAACACATGTCCAATAGAATTTTGGGGGAATGTACTAGAGAAAGGGATAAAAACCCATGTCACAGAAAGGTCAAAGAATTTAGGTAGGGAATGCTATTGATTTTATCCAGAAACTCTGTCACTCTGTTTGGTGACTTGAGATTTTATTAAAACCATCCTTGCCCTTAGACTGCCCATTTACACTTTTCCTCCTTATGAGGGAAGTGCTTCCTTATGCACTTTAGTTGAGTCCTGACTGATGGCGATGTGACTGATGTCCTGAAGACCAAGACTGAACCTGTGCGCTGACCTAATCTTTGGAGGGTAATTATGACAATACATTTGTAATTTGTCTGTTTGCTTTTCCTTCCTAGGTACCAACTGCTTGCTTTTGACAGTGACCATAGCTAGATGTTTTCCAAATTGATGTTCTAAATTTTTTTGCCTGAATCCCAACATGTGAATACTAATTAGCGGTTAGGACAGGGGTTTACCAAAACTGACGCAAATAGACAAATGACTGACATTATGCTGTGTTGAACAGACGTGTATTTAACAATCTGCTATTCTTGATCTATGTTTACGCCGTGCTATGTTCTGATGTTTGTGATTCTCGCGTTAATGAAATCTTATCACAGTTGCCACATTGTGACTATGCTATTATGTTTCTTGGTATTGAGATTAACTCTTTTGCTCGTAGATTGTAAACAATAGAGAATAAAATTCATAAAATTCTACTAAACTTGTGTGGTTGTTCATGGCTGCAAGGTCATGGTAGAATGTCTGAATTAATTGATGACTTTGACTAAAGTGAAATGCATTATTGTGATAAATATTGATGACATTATTGATGTATTGATTGATATATTGATTAGCTATCTCCTCCTACGGTGTCTCTCGACTGGGTCAAAAGATTCATTGGCCTATAACGAGTCCTGATGTGAAATAAAATTATCATAAAGGAACGCGTTATCAGTTCTGGTAGCAGAGCAACGGTTTGGCCCTTCGGGGCCCTATGACGGAGAATCATTGTTTAATTTGTTCTTCTATGATAATGCAAATTGGAGGTATGATGTGTTTCTAAATTCACCATGACTTTCCCGGGATCTCGGAACCTGCCTAAGTGAGTTGGGAATGTTCTCGGCGTCCTAGCATGTGTGGTATAGGGTTTTGCGCTTGCTCTGCTAATGCCTTTTTACAGGTGATTGTGAAGTTTGTATGTATTTTAGCCAGGTAAATGTTGTTTTAGTAGGAGGGGGCGTACTCCGCAGTATGAGAGTAGGGAAGTCGGCGTACTTCATATGAGTGTGGCGCTTTGTGCTCAAAATTATCCACGTGGTTGGTTGTTCATGTACGGACCCATCGTGGTCTAAGACTCCGGAGTATATTGACAAGTGTAGGAGACACTTGGATTTATGTTTTAATCTGTGCGGTTTAATAGGTCATGGTTGACAAGTCGAGTTTGAGTCGAAATGCATATGTGAAACCTTCGATGGAGATTTGGCAAGTTCTAAAGTGCACTAGGATGAACCATTGACAAGTCGAGAGTAGGATTTACGGGGTCGAATTCTGCTTGCGTATGCGGGAACTGAGAAGGAGAGAGTAGCGGCCAAAGCTTCAAGTGAAATCTCTGTAAAGTCCTGAAGCGAATGTGTTACCCTTCCTGTAGTAAACCGGCAGATTTGTGATGTTGTTAAAGGTGCTCGCAGTAATTTTGCATTAGTTTTGTGTGAATTCAGTGAGGGGGCGGACGAGCCACAAGACTTTGTCAGCTGCAGTGTGTGAGTGTGACGTCAGTGGTGCCGCACTGAGATAGGTCAGTTATCGAGAGGGGTCGCGCATGGATTGGCTGCTGTCCGTGAGAGGCAATAGGTTGAGTAGGGTGGGTGAAGAGTGTCCTGGGAATTAAAGTCACTTTCTGATTAAAATTAAATAAAAGAGATTGCAAAAATGAATTTTGGCAAGGCATTTAAGAGCGCTCTGAAAGGAGATGCATACATTATGGCGACTGATGGGGAGCCTACACCGCCTGAAGGTACTCCAGCTTATATAGTTATGGAGGAAAAAGGCATCGCGCCTTGTTTATGGATGAAACAGTGGCACAAAATAACAGAGAAAGAGGAAAGTTTAGCATTCCCAGAACATGGGACATTCAATCCGAAGGTGCTAGAGAATTTAAGGTGGATATTAAGTACACAAAAACCACCTTAGCGATTTGGGATTTAATGGCCCTTAAACATAGACAAGAAAGATTCCAAAGGAGACTAAAAAGAGCCGAAAAGTCTTATGCAGAAGCTAGATGGGATAATGAGAACAAAATGTGGAGATGGGGAATAGTTGATGGATTAAAATTGTTCCCAGCAATAGCACAGGGAGAAGAGACGCAGGGAAAGAAAGCCTCCTGTAAGACCGACAATGATTCCAGTAAGCCTAAGGAAACTAAGAGACCTTGGGAAGAGGAAGACGATTCAGACGACGAGGAATTCATGGACCGAATATTACATGATCGCCGGCCACCTTATGCAGTGAGCGACAATGTCCCGAGCACTATCATGGGTCCTGGGAACCAGACGCAGGAGAAGGGAGTTACTGATACGGTTCAGACTAGTTCAGACTAGTGATATGGCTTTGATACAGAATGGTGTCAGTGTACCCACTGCACCAGACATGTAGATACAGTTGCAACCTCCACCGCGGATACAGAGAATCTATCCAGACGTCCCAGTACTTGAGACTACTACAAATCTGATAGTGCCGCCAGACCTGATATATGCAAAATCGAGATTAGAGCAGATTGAGTCGACTCCGAAATTACTGTCCCAGCTGCAGCCACAACCGATACCAGGATATAATCCAGTAGCCGGTCCTCCATTAGTACCTATCCCGAGTACTTTAGAACAGACCTATAAAGTTACTGCTCCACGAAGTTTGGGACCACGTCAGACACCTGCTGCAATATCGTTACCAATTACTGTTGGGCCACCGGTGCCATTGTATGCACAAGGTAAATCTGGCCTATGTGATCAGGGAGTAATGACCCAAGATGCAATAAGAGGAGGGTCCATAGGAACTCTCCAGTTAATGGCCCCAGGAGAACAAGCAGTTGAGAAACCGAGATCTTTAATAGATCTTAGCCCAGTGGAAGCACCATTAGAGGCAATGCGTCAGGCAGGGCTAGAGGTACTAACCCCACAGAAAATAAGTACGAATGCTTCACAGACACCAATGATGCATGCAGGGAACATTTCACTGCAAGGTTTCACAGTACAACAGTTGAATGAGTGGCTGGAAAAGACCTATGCTCCACAAAAGACTACAGTAACTGCCGTTGAACTGGAAAAGATAGGGCAAGATGAGTACCTGAACTTTGTAAGACTGGGAGTGGAAGCTGCTGAACAGATTAGAGTCGTACACAGAAGCAGAGCTGAGATACCTGTGTCCAAAGATTACTAAAGAGGTAGGCAAGGTGCATCAGAGATTAGCGAACCTGGCAGACAAGTACAACATTGATATTGAGAACACCAAACATTTGAAAAGAAGCTACAGGCTAGACTTTGACGTAAAAGACTTGGAGCATGTGAGGTTTGACGGAATGAAAGCACATTTAAAAGAAATACTGCAAAGTGCGCAAATCAGGGGTGCGTTTGAAAAATGGGAAGGCAGATGGGCAGAGAAAAGAGATAAGGAGAAAGGAGACAGCCCAGGGTCAAGTCCGACTAAAGCTTCATCTGATACGGAACTGGTGAAAATATTACCCATGAGAGAAACAGCTGGTGGAGTTTTAATACATGTGCTGTGGTCCAGAGGAGACATCCTATCTTTTACAAATGACTATCCCAGATTGAGAGAGAAACCGATCGAGTGGTACCAACAAACAGATAGGTTTGTGAAACTTGCAAAGTGTCTCTGGGAAGACTTGACTACCTTGTTTGAGATTATTTTTCCGCCTGATTTGTGGCTTGAGTGCAAGAGAGGGGTCGACTGGCCGACAAAGGAGCCAGCAAGAGATAAGGTGACCAGAGCTCCCTCTGAGGAGGTGATGAAGTATTATCATAAAGTGATTGAGTTTTTGAAGCAGAAAGTGTTGCCGAAGGTGACCGATTGGCAGAAAATCAACCGGACCTCACAGGAGGTTAAAGAATCAATTCATGCTTACTATGAAAGGTTGTTAAAAACATTCAAACATTACAGTGGCACTGAGACCATTGAGCCGAAAGACATGAACCATCTCGTGTTCAGATATGTTGAAGGGCTGAGACTAGAGGTTAGCCAGATGATTAAGAATCATTTGATTTGTTGGCAAGCGAAGCCGATTGATGAGGTATTGCAGTATGCGAAGTACTGTAGTGACAAAATTGAGCTGAAGCAGAAAAAGTTGAACGAAAAGGTGATGGTGATGCAGGTAAGGGCTGCACAGGCAGGAATACAGGGAAATGGAGTTCAACAAATTATACAACAGCAACCGCAAATGAATGGTGTGTTTCAGGCACAACCGAGAGGTCGAGGTTTTGTGAATCGCGGTCCAGACTTGAATACTGTTGTGGTCCAAAATGATGTGCAAGGGATGAAAAAGATGTCACCATGTCACACGTGCGAGGGCGTGGGGCATTGGAAACAGGAGTGCGCAAATGTGGTGCAAGATGGTGTCGTTCAACAAAGCACTAATGTCGGTACATTGCAAAATGTAAGAGGCCCAAAATTGAGAAATCAAAACCCGAACTTCCAAAATAACATGGTACAGATGCAGGGGTTACAGCCCGTGCAGCAAATGCAAATGCCGCGTGTTCAGCCAGCGCAAATGCAACAAGTACAAGAGCAGGTTCCCATAGTACCTAGACAGCAAATGCAATTACCAATGGCTCCAATGGGACAGCAAAAGGTGATGCTTCCTCAGCAGGTCACAGGTCAGGTAATGAGTCAAAATAATACAGTACAACAATTCCCATTGCGAGGTGACAGAGGGGGCGTAGAGCAAGACAAGGAGCCCTCTCAGCAGCAGGCAGCACCCGCAGAAGGGCCAGAAACAGGCACTACGAGGATGCATGAAACAGTGCTCACCCGAAGTCGCACAAAGGAGTCCCACGTCGCCGGAGAACAACTTAGGAGGTTGTGCAATGCAGGTTAGAGTGCCGTGGACCCAGGCTGGACTGTGCACAAAGGATTTCCACCGGAAGTGAATGGAGGCCGGAGTAGCTGCAAAAGTCGCGGGTTCCCAGCAAGGCAGTCTGGCGTGGGGAGGCAAGGACTTACCTCTACCAAACTTGGACTGAAGAGTCATTGGACTGTGGGAGTCACTTGGACAGAGTTGCTGGAGTCAAGGGACCTTGCTCGTCGTGCTGAGAGGAGACCCAAGGTACCGGTGATGCAGTTCTTTGGTGCCTGCGGTTGCAGGGGGACGATTCCGTCGACCCACGGGAGATTTCTTCGGAGCTTCTAGTGCAGAGAGGAGGCAGACTACCCCCACAGCATGCACCACCAGGAAAACAGTCGAGAAGGCGGCAGGATCAGCGTTACAGAGTTGCAGCAGTCGTCTTTGCTACTATGTTGCAGTTTTGCAGGCTTCCAGCGCGGTCAGCAGTCGATTCCTTGGCAGAAGGTGAAGAGAGAGATGCAGAGGAACTCGGATGAGCTCTTGCATTCGTTATCTAAGGAATCCCAAGAGACAGATACCCTAAATAGCCAGAAAAGAGGGTTTGGCTACCTAGGAGAGAGGATAGGCTATCAACACCTGAAGGAGCCTATCAGGAGGAGTCTCTGACGTCACCTGATGGGACTGGCCATTCAGAGCAGTCCAGTGTGCCAGCAGCACCTCTGTTTCCAAGATGGCAGAGGTCTGGAGCACACTGGAGGGACTCTGGGCACCTCCCAGGGGAGGTACAGGTCAGGGGAGTGGTCACTCCCCTTCCCTTTGTCCAGTTTCGCGCCAGAGCAGGGCTAAGGGGTCCCTGAACCGGTGTAGACTGGCTTATGCAGAAATGGGCACCATGTATGCCCATGAAAGCATTTCCAGAGGCTGGGGGAGGCTACTCCTCCCCTGCCTTCACACCATTTTCCAAAGGGAGAGGGTGTAACACCCTCTCTCAGAGGAAGTCCTTTGTTCTGCCATCCTGGGCCAGGCCTGGCTGGACCCCAGGAGGTCAGAAGCCTGTCTGAGGGGTTGGCAGCAGCAGCAGCTGCAGTGAAACCCCGGGAAAGGCAGTTTGGCAGTACCAGGGTCTGTGCTACAGACCACTGGGATCATGGGATTGTGCCAACTATGCCAGGATGGCATAGAGGGGGCAATTCCATGATCATAGACATGTTACATGGCCATATTCGGAGTTACCATTGTGAAGCTATATATAGGTAGTGACCTATATGTAGTGCACGCGTGTAATGGTGTCCCCGCACTCACAAAGTCCGGGGAATTGGCCCTGAACAATGTGGGGGCACCTTGGCTAGTGCCAGGGTGCCCACACACTAAGTAACTTAGCACCCAACCTTTACCAGGTAAAGGTTAGACATATAGGTGACTTATAAGTTACTTAAGTGCAGTGTAAAATGGCTGTGAAATAACGTGGACGTTATTTCACTCAGGCTGCAGTGGCAGGCCTGTGTAAGAATTGTCAGAGCACCCTATGGGTGGCAAAAGAAATGCTGCAGCCCATAGGGATCTCCTGGAACCCCAATACCCTGGGTACATCAGTACCATATACTAGGGAATTATAAGGGTGTTCCAGTAAGCCAATGTAAATTGGTAAAATTGGTCACTAGCCTGTTAGTGACAATTTGAAAGAAATGAGAGAGCATAACCACTGAGGTTCTGATTAGCAGAGCCTCAGTGAGACAGTTAGTCATAACACAGGTAACACATTCAGGCACACTTATGAGCACTGGGGCCCTGACTAGCAGGGTCCCAGTGACACATACAACTAAAACAACATATATACAGTGAAAAATGGGGGTAACATGCCAGGCAAGATGATACTTTCCTACAGCGCGCAGTTGCAGCAGTTGGTCAGAGCCTTACGCAGTGTGAAGGCATAGTCATGGGATACCCTCTAACAGTAATGGTTCCACATTCAGTTGAAATTTTGTTGACTCGAACCAAAACTCAGCACATGACAAATGCTTGACTTACCAAATATGAGACAATCATACTGGGGTCACCTAATGTTTCACTGAAACGATGTACTGTGTTGAACCCAGCAACTTTACTTCCCACCGAAAATGTTGAAGTTAATAATGAGGAAGAGGTTGAGCATGACTGTCTTGAGGTAACAGAATTATGTACCAAACTACGACCTGATATTCAAGATACACAGTTGAAAGAAAATGATTGCATTATGTTTGTCGATGGGTCCTGTTTGAGAGATTCCATCGGAACACTGAGAGTCGGTTATGCTGTATGTACCATAGCTGGCATCATTGAAGCCTCCTGGCTCGAGAAAGTGTATTCCGCACAAGTGGCAGAATTGATTGCCCTTACCAAGGCATGCCACGCAGCTGTAAATCTGAGAGTCACTATCTATACTGACAACAGATATGGATTTGGAATCGTACATGACTTCGGCCAATTGTGGTCACAGAGAGGTTTCATGACCTCTTCTGGTTCTCCTGTGAAAAATGGTGAACAAATAAAGGATTTGTTACATGCAATTCAGTTACCTCTTGAGATTGCCCTGGTGAAATGCAATGCTCATGTTAAATCACAAGACTTTGGGCCTGATTCCGCCCGCCTCGCGGGAACCGCCATATGGCCGCTCCGCGGTCGAAAGACCGCGGAGGCCATTCAGGCTTTCCCGCTGGGCTGGCGGGCGACCGCCAGAAGGCCGCCCGCCAGCCCAGCGGGAAACCCCTCCCCATGAGGAAGCCGGCTCCGAATGGAGCCGGTGGAGTGGGTATGTGTGACGGGTGCAGTTTGCACCCGTCGCGTAATTCAGTGTCTGCATTGCAGACACTGAAATACACAGTGGGGCCCTCTTACGGGGGCCCCTGCAGTGCCCATGCCATTGGCATGGGCACTGCAGGGGCCCCCAGGGGCCCCGCGGCACCCCCTACCGCCATCCTGCTCCTGGCGGGAGACCCGCCAGGAACAGGATGGCGGTAGGGGGTGTCAGAATCCCCATGGCGGCGGAGCGCGCTCCGCCACCATGGAGGATTCTCCCGAGCAGCGGAAAGTCGGCGGGAGACCGCCGACTTTCCGTTTCTCGACGGATCACCGCCAGCCTGTTGGCGGTGCTCCCGTGGTCGGTGACCGCCAGGGTCAGAATGACCCCCTTTGTGTCCATGGGGAACGGCTATGCAGATCAAGTCGCAAGGTTTTGCGCATTGAACTGCATATCGTTTAAGGACCAGTGGGAATTGTTACCACAGACCGAAAATGCCACATGCTTGAACCTTGCATTAAGGGTGGTCGATACCCTAGATGAGTTAAAGACACTACAGGGTCGTGCTAGCAAAGAGGAAAAGCGTTCCTGGCAAAGAATGCAATTTGTACAGAGAGCTGACGACTTGTGGGTCTCAGAGGAGGGGAAATTAGTACTGCCAAACAGTCTTCTGTCACAATTCGCTAGGTTATATCATGGACAGGCTCATCTTGGAAGGGATGCAATGATCAGGTCATTCAAAATTGATTGGTTCAACCTGAAGTTCAGACATGCCGCAGAAGTTACCTGTCATAGGTGCATTATCTGTCAACAGATGAATGCGGGAAAAGGGACTGTGGTAACTTTGAGCCACTTTGGGAGAGCTGGTGGTCCATTTAGCAAGATGCAAATGGATTTCATTGAGATGCCTGTTTGCGGAGGATTGAAATATGTGTTGGTGATTGTATGTGTTTTCAGTCACTGGATTGAAGCATACCCCACACGTAGAAATGACAGTCTCACAGTTGCAAAACTGCTGCTTAGGGAACTAATACCCAGGATCGGGTTTCTGGTCTCCATAGAATCAGATAGGGGCACACACTTCGACAATGAGGTGATTAAACTCCTGTGTGCTGCATTAGACATTGAACAAAAGCTGCATTTTAGCTACCGCTCTGAAGCATCGGGTCTAGTAGAGCAAATGAACGGTACCTTGAAATCAAGAATGGCAAAGATGTGCACAGCTACCAATATGAAATGGCCAGATGCATTACCCTTAGTGCTGATGTCAATGAGAAACACCCCTGATAAGAAGACAGGACTATCACCCCATGAGATACTCATGGGTAGAGCTATGAGGTTACCCGCAGTACTTGCAAATGCTCTAGTGAATATCACAGATGATATGGTGTTGGACTACTGCAAAGGTTTGGCTGATGTGATTCGCTCTTTCTCTCACCAGGTAGAAGCTAACACATTGCCACCGATCGGGGATCCAGGTCACACCCTGCAAGCCGGTGACTGGCTGGTTGTCAAGAAGCACGTGAGAAAGTCGTGTTTGGAGCCACGCTGGAAGGGGCCATATCAAGTAATCTTGACAACAACTACTGCTGTGAAATGTGCAGGAGTTCCGAATTGGATACATGCCAGTCACACGAAAAAGGTAACATGTCCAACTGATGAGGAACTTGAAGTTTCTGGCACAACAGTTCCAGAGAGGGAAGTCTCAGGGTCAGAGAACAGCCAAGAAGGAACTGAGACTACAGGAGAGGCCACTGAGAACAGCCCAGTCCCTCAAACAGTGAATGAGTTCAAGAGAGGTGACAATGTGCCTATCTCAGTAGAGGTAGCAGGAGAACTAAATCAAGGAGAAGTTCTACCAGAAGTAGACGGATACGGGTTAGAACTTGAACCCGTTACAGATCAAGAAGAAGAAGAAGGAGAAATAATAGAAGGAGACCACAGTGTACCGGCATCCCCTGAACCAGTTGCAGGTCCATCAAGCGAAAACACCATATTACAAGAGGAGGTGTGCTGTCTAGCGTCCTGAAAAGACAAATCGGAAGAAGACGCACAAGGGTGATAACTGGCCAGAGAAACCAGTCGCAAGGGTAAGAAGCATACCAGGTGAAACGATAACAGAAGAGACTGATACGTCCCGAATAGAAGATCTAAGTGAAGGAGAATTGCAAGGTAAACGCAGATTGAAAAGAAAGAGAATTGCAAATAGAAGGTACACAGGTAATGAGTGGGCGTATGCAACAACATCTGAATGGCAACAAGAATTCCTAGCGTTCTGTTTTGATCGAGAAGTACCAGGCCAATACTACGGTACCTGAAGTAATTCAAAGATCAAGACTTTGTTAAAATAGCAAACTGAAAAAAAAACTAAAGAAAAGAGACTTATAAATTACCGGATGAGACATTGATTACCTGATTTGACTTGAGAAACCTGATTATGACAAGCTTCTAACCTGATTTGACAAAAGCGTCCTGGAGTGAATGAAAACACTGTAAATACACGCAGGGAGAAAGAGTCTTATATCGTCCTCAGTCAATTGTTATTCTGCTATTTGATTCTATGCAGACATGGCTTATAATAGAGGTAGTAACAAGAAGGGTAAAGTATGTGGTTGGTTAAGACTTATAATAGGTATTGTGTGTGCAGTAATAATTGTGGGAGTGATTGTGGGAATGCGGTGGTTAGATAAGAAAACAACTAACGCTGTTTCGAAACCTGAGACTACAACATTAACACAGTGGGAAAGATTTGAGCAGGATGCAAGACACTTGCATGAGGGGACAAATTCAAAGGGGGAACTTTCTACTAATGTCTTCTATCGTTTGCTGAATGAGTATGTTGAGACTATGGATGCAAAAAACTGTTATGTGTGTACAAAGATTCCTTCATCAGTGCACGAAGGGGTCACTTATCACAGCCTACCGTTGACCTATGGGATAAGCTCTAGCTTGCTATTAACCCGATTCTATAATCAAGAGCATGTGCAATACTTTTATTCAAATCTGGATGTTGTGTTTTCCTTTGTGCCTGTGATTGAGTTTCTGAACAAGTTAGCTAAGGAGCATAGTATAAAAATAGTTAGAGGCTTCTTTGAACAAACGCTTACATTTGGAACAGCTTATGCACACCGCAACAATCTGACCTGCTTATTGTCACCTGTGGAGAAAAGCTTCTTGGATCACACTGATGATAGAAGCAAAGCATTAAATGAAAGATTAGAAAAGGGGCTAGAAAAACGCACATATGCAAATGATTATGCTTACACCGCAATCAAGACACAAGGCAAATTAGCTATAGATGCATTACATGTAGGGAGGCTTTGTATATATAGACCAAAATCTGAGCAGGACAATTTATTTGTGGGAACGAGCGAATGCAGACGTGTTTTTGTTTCAGAGCAATGGACATTTATGTTTAATGGACAGGATCCAGCTATCCCTGGGATCTGTTACATCTGTGGGCTAAATGCTTATTACCGTCTTCCTAAGGGATGGTATGGGACATGTTATTTGGGAATAGTTTTCCCAAAGATTTACCAGATTGATGACTTAAAGCAAATGCCTAAAACATCTGAATTACAACATGCAAGACAAAAACGAGAATCAGTGGCTGCTGTCATTGGTGATATATTTGGAGCCATAATCCCTTCAGTAGGGGTTATTTTGAACTCCATGAAGATGCAAAAGTTGTCTACTATTGTGGATAACATGCTAACAAATTTTACAGGGGCAATACTCCTGATGGATACTGAACTTGCTGCAGAAAGAGGGAGGGGTCTGCAAGATGCTCAACGAGCGTCATTGTTGCTCATTCATTCCAGATAATAGTAAAAAGATTAGAGGTATGCTTACTAATCTAACTAAAGATAGTGCAGATTTGAAAGATTTGAAGGAACCTGGAGTGTGGGAGAAATTTGGAAAGGGAATTGCCAGAGTATGGAGCTGGTTTAGCAACATTTGGAATGGGGTACTTGCGAAAATACTAATGGGTCTATTAATTGTTCTGGCCTGTCTATTAGGATTATGGGGAGCATGCAAAATTAATGATAAAATTAAAAGAAATTGGACAAAAAGAACCAGGAAGAACGAAGAAAGTGAAAGGGAGAAAATGTTCAACGAAATTTGGGAAAGTTCACCCAAGGGGCAAAATGTTGAAATGCGCATTATGCATAATGTGAAAAATTAAAGTGAAAGATCAAACTGGGGAAAAGTTTGTGTGATGACGAGCGTCATCAGAGGAGGGACTGAGAGAGCGTAGCATATATAATCTATATTAACATGAAAGATTTTATATATATAATGTGTGATAATGCTGCATAGAAACTGAATTGTGACCACGATGAGTGGCCGCCAATATATACGCGAACTAATATTGATGATTAAAAATGTTATGTTACGTTTAATTAAGCTTATACTAGTATTTGCGTTATTGAAACCGAGCTGAAATATTCATATGCCTTAAATTAGCGTAATCTGCAGCTTGGCTGCCTGGCACTCACATTAAATGCATTTTCTGTTTTTCAGTATGCTGACTCACAAGGGGCCATGACCCCGCAATGTTCTTTTTCTTCACGCTTGGAAGATAAATGTAATCATGTTAAACCGTTCCCAGACACATCTTCTGTGCTCTGGAACAATTGTTATAATATATTGAAACAAGTGTAGATTAATGTAATGTACAAGGTCATTCAAACCGGGACGACAAGGAAACTGCTGACCAAAAGATGTACAAAGAATTGCCAAGAGATGAAGTAACACCGGATGTGCCACCTCTGAAGACGTTAATTACAAAGACCAATCAAAACTTGTAAATTAATATGGGGTGAAGATTGAGATTACCTAATGTCAAATTTAATAGGTTAAAGATAGTGGGGTCTAACAAATGTCCAATAGAATTCTGGGGGAATGTACTACGAGAAAGGGATAAAAACCCATGTCACAGAAAGGTCAAAGAATTTAGGTAGGGAATGTTATTGATTTTATCCAGAAACTCTGTCACTCTGTTTGGTGACTCGAGATTTTATTAAAACCATCCTTGCCCTTAGGCTGCACATTTACACTTTTCCTCCTTATGAGGGAAGTGCTTCCTTATGCACTTTAGTTGAGTCCTGACTTATGGCGATGTGACTGATGTCCTGAAGACGAAAACTGAACCTGTGCGCTGACCTAATCTTTGGAGGGTAATTATGACAATACATTTGTAATTTGTCTGTTTGCTTTTCCTTTCTAGGTACCAACTGCTTGCTTTTGACAGTGACCATAGCTAGATGTTTTCCAAATTGATGTTCTAAATTATTTTGCATGAAGCCCAAAATGTGAATACTAATTAGCGGTTAGGACAGGGGTTTACCAAACTGATGCAAATAGACAAATGACTGACATTATGTTGTGTTGAACTGACGCGTATTTGACACTCTGCTATTCTTGATCTATGTTTACGCGTGCTATGTTCTGATGTTTGTGATTCTCGCGTTAATGAAATCTTATCACAGTTGCCACATTGTGACTATGCTCGTAGATTGTAATCAATAGGGAATAAAATTCATAAAATTCTACTAAACTGGTGTGGTTATTCATGGCTGCAAGGTCATGGTAGCATGTCTGAATTAATTCATGACTTTGACTAAAGTGAAATGCATTATTGTGATAAATATTGATGACATTATTGATGTATTGATTGATATATTGATTAGCTATCTCGTCCTACGATGTCTCTCGACTGGGTCAAAAGATTCATTGGCCTAAAATGAGTCCTGATGTGAAATAAAATTATCATAAAGGGACGCGTTATCAACTGTATGAGTCCGAAGGCAAAGAGACAAGGCCTCACTCTACTTCAATTATTATACTTTCCTAGTAGCGGCCTAAGAATTGCCATTGCAACACTACAGTATTGTATAAGTACATCGCAACAAAATGAGCATTTTGTCTCGCAATTTCCCAGCTTTCACGTACAAAGATCAAAGATCGGTGCTGGTTGTATTCTCTGTTTTTTTATTAGGGTAGGTCTGTACTGGGAAGATTCCAATTCCACATTTCAGGAAGTGGGATCCAGATTTCCTCTGCAATAGAGTACCAAGTATGATTCATAAGAGTCTGAGCATTTCATGGACAGTTAGGTGGTCATTAGACCGCCAGGGGTAATGTGGCGTCCGTACTGACAACAGGCTGGCGGTACGGAGGCCCTTATTACGACCGCGGCGGTAGAGCCGGGGCTGGCCGTTTCCTGCCGTTTTAGCCCCGGCGGTGATAATCCGCCAGGGCAGCGCTGCAAGCAGTGCTGCCCTGGGGATTATGACCCCCCTACCGCCAGCCTGTTTCTGGCGGTTTGCACCGCCAGGAAGAGGCTGGCGGTAAGGGGTGCCACTGGCATGGGCAGTGCAGGGGCCCCCTAACAGGGCCACGGCCAGCTTTTCACTGTCTGCGTAGCCACCCGCCAAGGTCGTAATGACCCCCATAGTCTTTTAGGAGGCAACCAAATGTCTATGCCCACTGAGCGTTGCAATAGCCCAAAGTGAAGGTTTTTGATGGTCTGCACACTAAGGGCTCGATTCACAAAGATAAACTTATACATTTGTATTAGGATACGCTTTTTCAGTATTCACAAAACTGCATTTTAATATTAAGCTTATAATTGTGAATATTTTGCAGTTGGAGCGAAGAACTCCGCACATAAAAAGATAGGGCAGGCCTGTCTTTTTATGTGTCGAGTTCTATACCCCCATATGTGGAGTTTCCGTATTCGTAAATGTACGATTAAAATGCAGTTTCTAGGAATACTGAAAAAGTTCAAACTTACATAAAAGTGTAAGTTTACCTTTGTGAATCAGGCCCTTTGTGCGGTCTTTACAGCAGGATTAGCCCAGTAATCAGACCATCCTATATTATTTATGTTAGTAGCTACATGGACCGACTCAATTTTTGATTGTCTTTTCCTTCAATACTGTCCAAAAGTACTACTTTGTAGTTGTTCAGACACATGTTGGTGCACGGCTTGACCCAATATAAAACATGTTTAATGAAAATTAAAGGCAGAAAGCAATGCAGGCACAGCCCAATCTTGAGAGCCACCTTTGGTATACCAGGCTTATCTGTTGCAAGAATTTCTTCTCTGTCGTTTATACATTTCTGATCGATCTGTGTCCCCATAATCGTGTCCCATTAGAGCCACCTAATTGTACTTTGGCTTCATAGGTGCAGTTCACTGAGTCCAGGGACTCACAGCTAAAGTTGCTAGTAAAGCAAATGATTGCACCAAAAATTTGATTCATTGCTATTTTGTTTTTGTACATTTGATTTCCCCACAACTTATCAAAGCAAATCCCTAAAATATTTAAAGTTCCTAGCTCTTTCCAGGTTTGCTTTATTAATTTTAATATTAATTCTAGCTTCCTTGCTGTGTTTAATAGCATCAATCTAGTTTCATTGGTGCCCAAAACTATATTTTAGCTGAACAATATCTCTCACATCTCTGGAGTAGTTGGTGCAATTACTATTTGGTCTGGGACATGATAAAACATCATCTACAAATAGCAAGATTGCTACTTTGTCTACTCCTAATTTAGGGACATCTAAATCGGTAACACTTTTGCCGATATCGTTGGTAAAAAAGATTACAGACTAGGGGCGAGTAAACACAAACTTGGTGCACTCCTTGATCGATGTTTGTCTTGGAATTATACACCCCTCCCGTGCGAAAATGCAGTCCCCCCATACAGGTTTTGTAGAGCAGATCTTAGTTTATACAGAATACTCTGTGCCCTCAATTAGCTTATAAGGATGGTTTATCCACTGTATCGAGTGATGATTTTAAAGCCATGAAGACCACATATGAAGGAGATTTCTTGATGAATCTATTATTTGGACATATGAAGTAAAGCCTCTCAGCCTCCCAGTTTACACATACAATGACCAGTACTGGCTTTATTACTGGTCCATTTATTAGCGCAAGCTTATATTGTCAAGATTTCAAGTCATCATTTCAGAAAGAGAGATCTGTTCTCCTCTTGGAATAGAGCACTTAATATGGTTCATATTTACTGAATATTTCATAGCGAGATAATGTTTCAGGAGGCAACCCGCCTTTTATGCCCACTGGGCCTTGCAATAGTAGATGTGAGGCTTTTTGATGATGTGAGCACTATATGCAGACATTGCAGCAGGATTATCCCAGCAATAAAAAAATATTTTTTTATTTCAAGTAGTAGCTACATGGTCAAACCCAGGCAACTTTATTGAGCCTTTGCATTCAATGATATCTCTAAATGCTTATCTTTGTAGTTGGTTGCAAAACTTGTTGATTCACAGCTTGATCCAAAATAAAACAGGCTTGATGGAAATTAAATGCTCAATTCGATATTGACCCAGCTTGCTTTGACAGCCACCACTGGTATATTTGGGCCTCAATGTAACATCTGTCACGATGATTTCTTCACTGCCATTTCTACATTTTTGAGTGATTTGTGTTCCCATAATTCTGCCCCAGGAGAGCCAACTGATAATACTTTGACTTTATTGGTGCAGATCTATGAATCGAAGGATCTATGGACAAAGTTAATGAGGTGAATAATTGCACCAACACCTTGATTCATTGACATTTTGGCCCTAATTTATACTTTTTTTTGCACCGCATTACCATCATTTATTGATGCAAAAGTGTCGCAAACTTAAAAAATACATGTGTATTTTGTAAGTTTGCGCCGCTTTTGCGTAAAAAAATGATGGTAATGCGGCACAAAAAAAGTATAAATCAGGGCCTTTGTGTTTGTACATTTGGGGGCATATTTATACTCTGTTTGCGCCACTTCGCGCACAACCCTTTCCCCATATTTAAAATATGACGCCCGACCCCGCGGACGTCAAAAAACCTCTGTGTGCGTTATTTTCTGGATGTGGGAAACCGCCTAGCATTAATGACATGCAAGGTAGGTGTTCCCGTCCAAAAAATGACTTTAAGGCCTGTGCGCCTTATTTATACTCCTGCGTCATTTTGACACACAGGAGGGGCGGGCCTTAAAAAATGGCGCACAGCCTGATGTGTGCTGTTTTTTTAACACCTGGGTGAGGGCAGGCATTAAGGGACATGTGGGCTCACTTCCATGGCCTCAGACCATGGAAGCAGTCCACAGGTGCTCTCCCCTGCCCCTAGGGACACCCCCTGCCACCGTCGCCCACCCCTGGAGGACACCCATGGATGGGGGGACCCATCCCAGGTAGGTACAGGTAAGTTGGGGAAAGTATAATTTTATTGTTTTTTTTTAAGTGGCATAGGGGTCCTAACTTGGGCCCCCCTACATGCCACTGTGCCCAATGCCTATGCCCAGGGGACAGAAGTCCCCTGGGCATAGCCATTGGGCAAGGGGGCGTGACTCCTGTTTTGACCGGCGCAGGTTTGCATCAAAAAGTATAAATATGGGCCTTGATTCGCCCACAAAAACTTCTTGTCAAAGCGAATGCCAAGGTAAGTGAAGTTCCTTATTCTTTCCAGGTTTACTTCATTAATTTTAAATATGGATATTATCTTACTTGTTGTGTTTAGTTGCATGGATTTCGTTTTACTGGTGTACATGGACGATTCTTCAATGGAATAGTATCTCTCAAATCCCACGAGCAGTTACTGCATTGACTGTTCCTTCTGGGGCAGGGTGACATCATCATATGCAAATAGCAATATGGGCACTTTGGCTCTTCCTAATTTGAGGGCATCCTGGTTGTTAAAACAGTTGCCTATGTTATTATAAAAAAGTTTAAAGAGCAAAAGCGAGACAGCACAACCTCTGGGCACTCCTTGATCGATATTTAGCTCGGAAGTATACTCATCTTTCATGTCAGAGCACATGCTTGCAGAGTTCCCTTGGTACAGATTTTGTGGGGAATGTCTTAGTTTATCCAGAACACCCTATGCTCTCAAAGTAACCTATAGTGATTTTCTATCCCTTTCATCAAATACATATAAAGCAAAGCCTTATGGCCTGGTCTACGTTCCCCACTGCCTTCCGGAAGGCTACCTCTAGGTTGCCTCATTGTTTTTGATCCAGTCTTGAAGGTGATTTACCAGCAGTTATCCTTATAGTTTACCAGCTGCCCATAGCATGATGATATCCGTTTTTCATGAAGATGGTATTTCTATGTGGCTCCAGATTGCATTGTACCCAGTCGTCCAGAGACCCAAGTGATTACGTTTTTCTTAAATACATCAACAGGCACTTACCATATTTATACTTTTTTAGCGCCGCATTTGCGCTGCTTTTTAACGCAAAAGCGGCGCAAACTTACAAAATACAATTGTATTTTGTAAGTTTGCGCTCCTTTTGCGTCAAAAAAATGGCGCAATTGCGGCGCTAGAAATGTATAAATATGGATCTGAGCCTGGTGATCTTTGTAGTTTCTGGCTCGAGGTTTCCCACCTACTTCTTCTCCGTAAATTCCTGACCTACAAAGTAAGAGTCTACCACAGCCCAGAACGTCTTTACATCAAGGATCACCTCACGAGTTGGAATGCTTAATTTCCAGGATGGAGCAATGAATAATTTCTGGTTCTCTGCTGGCAAACGGAGAAGTGGTTTACCCTTTCCTCGCAGTTGATGCCAGGCTCCAGATTCATTTTGACCTCTAAATCCCCATCTAACCAGATACTAGAATTGTTTGATGCTTTTTATCTTTAATTGCAAATTGAAGTCACCCTCAAGCTTTGTTTTTGAGCTGGACCTTTTTTTAACTTTCATTGAGGACCTCTACTTTTGCCTAATTTTTTAGCGTTTCTTCGCTCCTCACTGAGTTGTGTCTCAGCCATAATAAAATATTTTTAAAGAACAACCATTCTTCATCAAACCACTCAAGCCATGAGTTTGCACATCCAGTTGTTAATCCCATAATCAATTTCTTTGCATTACCTGAGGTTAAGGTCGAAAGGCACTTCGGCCCAGGGAGTACTCCTCTGTCCTTCAATTTAACCTGTTGAAGATGGTCCCAGAATTACTGCTTCCGTGACTTTACATTGTTTTCATTTGTTCCCTGTCAACTGGGTCGAACGCAGGCAGAGTTTCCCATATAATATTTTTCCAGTTGGGCTTTAAAATGAGTAACCTTTCTTCAGGACCTACTGTTTTTCTAGTTTTTTGGCTTGGCGTAGCCCAATTTAGTCTCCATTCTTTACACATTATCATTGCTCAAAATACACAAAATACGTATTTACATTTGGAATTAAATTTACTGTGTGTGCCTTAATAAAATTAACATATAACAAGCATGTAAAAGTAATAATGTAATGTAATCACTGAAGGAATAAAGTTATTAAAGTAAAAATGTATTCCTCTTCTTCATGTTTATATTTATTTTGAAAGTTAACATGTGCATCTATAATCATGTATTAAAAATGCATATTAAATGTTTAGTCAGAGTAAAGCTAACTTTTACTGACTAGAGGCCTTAGTTCTGGAATGGGCTTTGTTTGGATAGTGTGTTCTCTCTCTTTGCACGTGAGTTTCAAGGCTTGGTTGGCTAGAGAAAAGAGTATGGTCTTATGTTTTAATTGCTGATACTAAGGTCGGACAGAAGAAATTTTGGCAAGAGACGGGAAGATTTAATGAGCAGCTGAAGTCTTCTATGGGAAACAGCCTGAACACGACCCCTGAACAGCAAAGTGCATTGTCCACGAAAGTGGAAGAAACTTTTCCTGAACAATGACCCTGTTTTTCTGTGCCTTAACCACGCATATCCTGAACAACGAATATGCGTGATTAAGGCAGAGGAAAGCAGACTCAGGATCGGAGAGGACGCGGTCAGGTAAGTGGGGTTGGGGTAAGTTTGGGGGTAGTTTTAGGGGCAGGGGTGGAATAGTTTTAATTTTTCAGGGTGGGGGGTCTGGTTAGTTTTGTTTTTTTAGGGGCAGGAGTGGGGGATCTGGGTAATTTTAGTTTTTAGGGGCAGGGTGGAGGAATCAGAGTAATTTTAGGTTTTAATGGCGGGGTAGGGGGTCGGGGTAGTTTTAGGGGTGGGGGTTGGGGTAGTTTTAGGTTTTAGGGGTAGGGTGGGGGGTCAGGTAGTTTTAGGGGTGGGGTGGGGGAATGGGGTAGTTTAGGCTTTAGGGGTGGGATCAGTGTAGTTTTAGGTTTTAGTGTCGGGGTGGGGGGGTTGCAGTATTTTTAAGGGCTGGGGTAATTTTAGTTATTGGGGGCAGGGTGGGGGACCGGGGTAGTTTTAGATTGTAGGGGCAGGGTGGGGAGGTCGCAGTAGTTTTAATGGTGGGGTCGGGTAATTTTAGTTTTTAGGGGTGAGGGGCAGGGGTAGTTTTTGGTTTTAGGGGCGGGGTGGGGGGTCGCAGTAGTTTTGGGGGTGGGGTAGTTTAGGTTTTAGAGGCGGGTTGGGGTAGTTTTAGGTGCAGGGTAGGGGTTGGAGTAATTTTTGTTTTATGGGGTGGGATGGGGTCAGGGTAGTTTTAGGTTTTATGGGTGGGGTGGGGTTGTGGTAGTTTTAGGGGCAGAGGTAGGGGATCAGGGTAGTTTTCGGTTTTAATGGTGGGGATGGGGTCACAGTAGTTTTAGGGGCGGGGTTGGGGTAGTTTAGGTTTTAGGGGCGGGGTGGGGGTCGGTGTAATTTTAGGTTTTAGAGGTGGGGGTGGGGAGTTGTGGTAGTTTTATGTTTTAAGGGTGGGGTAGAGGGTCACAGTATTTTTAGAAGCAGCGGTGGGGGGTCAGGGTAATTTTGGTTTTAGGGGCGGAGTGGGGGCTCAGGGTAGTTTTAGGTTTTCTGGGTGGGGTGGGGTTGTGTTATTTTTAGGGGCAGAGGTGGGGGATTGGGGTAGTTTTAGGTTTTAGAGGTGGGGTCGGGGTCACAGTAGTTTTAGGGGCGGGGTTGGGGTGGGTTACGTTTTAGGGGCGGGTTGGGGGGGTCGGGTAGTTTTAGGGTTTAGGGGTGGGGGTGGGGCAGGGGGTCACAGTAGTTTTAGGGGCAGGGGCGGGGGCTCAGGGTAATTTTGGTTTTGGGGTGGGGGCTCAAGGTAGTTTTAGGTTTTAGGGGTGGGGTGGGGAGTCGTGGTAGTTTTAGGGGTGGGGTTTGGGGTAGTTTAGGTTTTAGAGGCGGGGCAGGTGTTGCAGTAGTTTTAGGGGTGGGATTAGGGGTCGGGATAATTTTCATTTTTAGGGGCAGAGTAGTTTTAGGGGCTTGGTGGGTGGTTGGGGTAATTTTAGTTTTTAGGGGCTGAGGTAGTTTTAGGTTTTAGGGGTTGGGGTAGTTTTAGGGGTGGGGTGGGGGTTGGGGTAATTTTAGGTTTTGGGGGGGTGGGTGTGAGAAAGTAGCCTCTTTCTAGCATGGTTACCCCCACTTTTGGCCTGTTTGTGTGTGTCAGTGTGTTTTTACTGTGTCACTGGAATCCTGCTTGCCAGGACGCCAGTGCTCATAGTGAAAACCCTATATGTCAGTGTGTTTTGCCTGTCTCACTGGGATCCTGCTAGCCAGGACCCCAGTGCTCATAGTTTGTGTCCTAATGTGTGTGTTGTCAGTAGTGCTTAACTGTGTCACTGAGGCTCTGCTAACCAGAACCTCAGTACTTCAGCTCTCTCTGCTTCTAAATTTGCCACAATAGGCTAGTGAATTCATTTACCAATTTAAATTGGCACACTGGACCCCCCCTTATAAGTCCCTAAAATATGGTACCTAGCTACTTGGAGCATTGGGGTTCCAGGAGATCCTTATGGGCTGTAGCATTTTTTTTGCCACCCATAAGGAGCTCAGACAAACCGTTTCACAGTACTGCTACTGCAGCCTGCGTGAAATAGTGCACACACTATTTCACAGCCATGTTCACAGCACTTAAGTAACTTATAAGTCACCTAAATGTCTAACCTTCATTTTCTGAAGGTTAAGTGCTAAGTTACTAAGTGTGAGGACACCCTTGCACTAGCAAAGGTGCCCCCATGCAGTCAAGTGCCAATTCCCTGGACTTTGTGAGTGCCGGGACACCATTACATGCGTGCACTACATATAGGTCAATATCTATATAAAGCTTTGCAATGGTAATACGAATATGGGCATATAAGGTGTCTAAGATCATGGAATTATCCCCCCATTGCAAATCTGGTATTGGGGAGCCAATTCCATGCATTATGGGGGCTCCCAATGGACCCCCAGTACTGTCAAAGCAGCTCTCTGAGGCTTGCAATGAATCTACAGCTGCTACAACCTCACAGGCAGGGTTCTGCCCTCCTGGGGTCTGAGCAGCCCAGTCCCAGGAAGGCAAAACAAAGCATTTCCTTTGGGAGGAGGGTGTTACACCCTCTCCCCCTGTAAATAGGTGTTACAGGCTTGGGAGGGGTAGCCTCCACCAGCCTCTGGAAATGCTTTTAAGGGCACAGACGGTTCCCTCCTTGCATAAGCCAGTCTACCCCAGTTCAGGGAGCCCCTGTCCCTGCTCTGGTACAAAACTGGACAAAGGAAAGGGGAGTGACCACTCCCTTGTCCATCACCACCCCAGGGGTTGTGCCCAGAGCTCCTCCATTGCATCACAGACTTCAGCCATCTTGTTTTCCAAGGTGTGGGGACACTCTGGTGGCCTCCGAGTGGACAGTGCCAGCTGTTGACGTCAGAGACCCCTCCTGATAGATCCATACCTGATAAGATAGCCAATCCCCCTCTCAGGGCTAATTAGGGTTTCTCCTGTGGGTTTCTTGTCAGATTCTGCTTGCAAGTTTCCATCAGGAATCCTCTGCTACTTCATCCTCTGACCTCGGATCGACCACAGACTGCACCAGGAACTGCTGTAACAGCAACAAAGTATCCAGAAGGGCTACTTTTCCTCTACAACTTCAGCTCCAGCCAGCAACTGCAACAGTTTCCACGGTGTGCACGCTCTGGGGACTCCCTGTTTTCACCCTGCACCAGAAGGACCAAAGAAATCTCCCATGGAGTGACGGAGTCACTTCCCTGCTCTAGCAGGTACCTCCTAAGACTACGACCCATTCTTTTGGACTCATCTCCTGGCGACGAGCGACAAGCATGCTCCTTGGAACACAGGTGTTGGAGCCCTTTGACACAGAATGTCCTAAGGTCCTGCTGTCCAAAAGTTGGAGGAGGTAAGAGGTGGTCCCCAGAGCTCCTCCAGTGTGTCCCAGACTTCAGTCATCTTGCTTAGCAAGATGTGGGGGCACTCTGGAGGGCTCTGAGTGTCCAGTGCCAACAGGTGACATCAGAGACCCCTCCTGATAGGTCCTTACCTGATAAGGTAGCCAATCCCCCTCTCAGGACTATTTAGGGTCTCTCCTGTGGGTTCTTTTCAGATTCTACTTGCAAGTTTCCAGCAGGAATCCTCTGCAACTACTACTTGATCCTCTGATCGCGGATCAACTACAGCCTGCTCGAGGAACCGCTGTAACAGCAACAAAGAACACATTTTGTTTTACATTTGGGAGTGGATTTGCATTAAATCAGAAACCACTCACATTGTTCTGTGGCAAGAGTGCTTGTGGAAACTTCATTACTGGAACTTGGGACACATTAGAATTCTACAATCTCCGTCTTCGTGCATTCTGTGGCTGTACACGGTTATTACGTGGAGGCTGTGCAAACCCTGAATTCAGAATCTGGTTCTCAATCATCATTCTATTTGGATTAAGACAAATTTCCCACTTCCAATGGCCTAACTTGTTGCAATAGTGACAAAGATTTGATCTGTTCAAAGTTGGCACATCAATTCCAGTACTCAAGTCAATTGGAAAGCCACAACCTCTACCTTATTGCGGGAACCCATTTCCACCTTTCATCCCACAATCTCCCTATAGAAAAGTACCCTCTTTCTTGGCATGGTTAACCCCATTTTCTACATAATGTCAATGTGCTTGACTATGTCTACTTGGATCCTGATAATCAGGACCCCATTAGTTATGCTCTATCCTTTAAAAATTATGGATAGGGAGGTCTTGGCTGTGTACAGGGAGAGGCAGGGGGTTGGGGTTAGCACCCCATGGTGGCAGCAGCAGCCGCTCAAGTTCCAGGGATTGCAGTGTCATGGAAAACTCCACTGATTCCAGAAACCTGCACAAGAGTGGTCCCCCAAACAAGGTGGGGATTGACATCTATCAAATCTAATCAAATCATTAACATTTATAAAGCGCGCTACACACCCGTGCGGGTCTCAAGGTGCTAGGGGAAAAGGGGGGGTTATCGCTGCTCGAACAGCCAGGTCTTTAGGAGTCTCCGGAAAGCGGAGTGGTCCTGGGTGGGGGTGAGGCTGGTGGGGAGGGAGTTCCAGGTCTTGGCCGCCAGGAAGGAGAAAGATCTCCCACCCGCCGTGGAGCGGCGGATGCGAGGGACAGCAGCGAGTGCGAGGCCAGAGGAGCGGAGGAGGTGGGTGGGGACGTAGAAGCTGAGGCGTCTGTTGAGGTATTTCGGTCCCTTGTTGTGGAGGGCTTTGTGTGCGTGGGTGAGAAGTCGGAAGGTGATCCTTTTGCTGACTGGGAGCCAATGCAGGTGTCTCAGGTGTGCGGAGATGTGGCTGCTGCGGGGTACGTCAAGGATGAGGCGGGCCGAGGCGTTTTGAATGCGTTGCAGGCGATTTTGGAGTTTGGCTGTGGTCCCGGCGTAGAGTGTGTTGCCGTAGTCCAGGCGGCTCGTGACGAGGGCGTGGGTCACGGTTTTTCTGTTGTCGGCGGGGATCCAGCGGAAGATCTTGCGAAGCATGCAGAGGGTGAGGAAGCAGGCGGAGGAGACGGCGTTGACTTGCTTGGTCATGGTGAGAAGAGGGTCCAAGATGAAGCCGAGTTTGCGGGCGTGGTCTGTGGGGGTCGGTGCGGTGCCGAGGGCCGTGGGCCACCAGGAGTCGTCCCAGGCGGACGGGGTGTTGCCGAGGATGAGGACTTCCGTTTTTTCAGAGTTCAGCTTTAGGCGGCTGAGACTCATCCAATCTGCGACGTCCTTCATACCCTCTTGTAGGTTGGTCTTGGCGCTGGCGGGGTCCTTGGTGAGGGAGAGTATAAGTTGGGTGTCGTCGGCGTAGGAGGTGATGATGTCGTGCTTGCGTACGATGTTGGCGAGGGGGCTCATGTAGACATTGAAGAGTGTCGGGCTGAGTGATGAGCCTTGAGGTACGCCACAGATGATCTCGGTGGGTTCTGAGCAAAACGGAGGGAGGTAAACTCTTTGGGAACGGTTTGCGAGGAAGGTGGCGATCCAGTCCAGGGCCTGGCCTTGGATCCCGGTGAAACGGAGGCGGGTGATTAGGGTGCGGTGACAGACGGTGTCAAAGGCAGCCGAGAGGTCGAGAAGAATGAGGGCGACTGTTTCACCGTTGTCCATCAGGGTTCTGATGTCGTCTGTGACTGAGATGAGGGCGGTTTCAGTGCTGTGGTTGGTTCGGAATCCGGTTTGTGAGGGGTCGAGCAGGTTGTTGTCTTCCAGGAAGGTGGTCAGCTGTTTGTTGACAGTCTTCTCTATTACTTTGGCTGGGAAAGGCAGAAGAGAGATGGGGCGGAGGTTTTTCAGGTCGCTCGGGTCAGCCGTAGGTTTCTTTATAAGTGGTTTGCTGCACTAGAGAGGGCCTGTAAAGTTCAGAGGGTCCCTCAAAGGCAGTGGGCTGATATTCTCTGGTTGTCCTTCTCTGACAAGGGGAGGGATAGACTTCTCACTGTCAGAGAGGAAGATTCAGACAATTACAGTATTCTTAAGACAGCACTCTTAGATGGTGTTGGTCTCACCATTGAACAATATAGGATCAAGTTCAGGGAGACCAGAATTGGGATGACTTTGTGGACTGTTCTGTTAAAGCTTTAGAAGGCTGGTTACATGGCAGCAAAGTGTCTGACTATGAAGGCCTGTATAATATATTACTCAGAGAGCATATTTTGAATAACTGTGTGTCTGACTTGTTGCACCAATACTTGGTAGACTGAGATCTGACCTCTCCCCAAGAATTGGGAAATAAGACAGACAAATGGGTCAGAACAAGAGTGAGCAGAAAAGCTTATACAGGGTGTGACAAGGACAAGAAGAAGGATGGTAAGTCACATGACAAAGGTGGGGACAAAGATAAAAACAAAGGGGGTTATTACAACTTTGGAGGAGGTGTTAATCCGTCCCAAAAGTGACGGTAAAGTGATGGATATACCACCAGACATATTACGAGTTCCATAGGATATAATGGACTCATAATACGGCTGGTGGTATATCCGTCACTTTACTGCACTTTTGGGACGGATTAACACCTCCTTCAATGTTGTAATAACCCCTAAAGAGTCTTCATCAGGCCCACAAAACTCTTCTGGGGTAGGTCTAAATCCTCTTCCCTCAACAATCAGAACAAGAAGTCTTGGTGCTATGTTTATAGAAACAAAGGCCATAGGGCAGGAGGCAGCTCTTGCCCTAAGAAAAGCACCAAAGCTCCCACTGCCACTACCCCACTGCTACAACTAGTGCCCCTAGCAATAGCAGTGGTAGTGCAAAAACTAATACTAAAATATTCAGTCCAAGAATGTAGCAGGGCTCAGTTAGTTAGGTAAACCACTGAGACTGTTTTAGTCTCTGATGGTGCCATTAACCTTGCTACCCTTGTTGCTTGTCCCCTTAATATGGATAATTACAAGCAATAACCCCTTATAAATGGTGTTCAGGTTGAGGCCTACAGGGACACAGGTGCCAGTGTCACAATGGTGACTGAGAAACTGGTGGCCCCTGGGCAACACCTACTTGGTCATCAGTACCAAGTGACTAACGCCCATAACAACACTGTAAGCCACCCCATGGCAGTTGTTGATCTCAACTGGGAGGGGTTACTTGTTGAAATAAAGTTATAGTGTCCACAGACCTACCTGTGGAGTGTCTACTAGGGAAAGACTTGGAGACTTCAGATTGGGCTGAAATGGAGTTGGCGGCCCATGCAGCCATGCTGGGCATTCCTGGGCATATCTTTGCTTTAACCAGGGATTAGGCCAAGAAGCAATGAGAAGAGGGAAGCTTGGATCCTGAAACAATGGACCAAGAGCTTCCCAAAAGTAGAGCTAGGAAGGATAAAAAGTAATCCCCTATCGCTCCCTCCACTGATGATCCCCCTTTGAGGAGGAGGAATCAACTCCCTGGACAGAACCTACAACTGAAGAACTTCAAGCTGACACAGTTGAACTCTTAAGTGTAAGGGAGCGTGCTAGAGAGGAGTTAAGTGGCACAGCAAACCTGCCCCACACTTGAGGGGTTTAGACAGCAAGCTCTCAAAGAAGAAGCAGGGGATGTCCGTGGCAGCCACAGGGTGTACTGGGAAAACAATTGCTTTTATTCAAAAGCTAGGGAGCCCAAACCTGGTTCCAACAAAAAAATTGTCATCCCTCCGTATTGCATAGAATTTTTGTTGATCTTGGCACATGACATTCCCCTTGCTGGACATCTGGGGCAAAGCAAAACATGGGACAGACTGGTCCCTCACTTTCACTGGCCTAACATGCCTGAAGATACCAAGGGGTTTTGTCGCTCTTGTGTCACTTGTCAAGACAGTTGCAAGACAGGTGGCACTCCAAAGGCCCCCCTAATCCCACTGCCAGTGGTTGGGATACCCTTTCGAAGGGTAGGGGCAGATATTGTTGGCCCCCTTGACCTTCTCACAGCTTCTAGAAACAGATTTATTCTGGTGGAGGTGGATCATGCCACCAGGTATCCAGAAGCCATACCTCTTAGGACCACTACAGGACAATTGCCAAAGCTCTACTGGGAATCTTTTCCAGGGTGGTTTTCCCAAAAGAGGTTGCATCAGGCAGGGGAGGGGTAGCAACTTCATGTCTGCACACTTGAAAGCAATGTGGAAAGGGTGTGGTGTAACATATAAATTCACTACACCTTATCATCCCCAGACAAATGGGTTGGTTGAGCGTTTTAATAAAACACCCAAAGGCATGATGATGGGCCTCTCTGAAAAACTCAGAAGGAGACGGGATGTCCTTTTACCATGCCTCCTCTTTGCCTACAGGGAGGTACCCCAAAAAGGAGTGAGCTACAGCCCCTTTGAACTCATCTTTGGTCACCCTATTAGGGGTCCACTAGAACTTGTCAAAGAGGGTTAGGAGCAACCCCTGAAGCACCCTAAACAAGATGTTGTGGATTATACACTTTGCCCAATATCCAGAATGGCTGAGTACCACAGGACCACAGTAGTTATGCTCTCTCCTTTAAAAATGCATTGTTGCTTACTGTTAACACAGTATTTCACCCACAATTAGCATACTAGTGCCCCCTCATAAGTCCCTACTATATGGTACCTAGGTACCCAGGGCATTGGGGTTCCAGGGGATCCCTATGGGCTGCAGCATATATTTTGCCACCCATAGGGAGCCCATGCAAAGGATTCTGCAGGACTGCCATTGCAGCCTGCATGAAAAGGTGCAAGCACCCTTTCACTGCCATTTACACTGCACCAGCTCACTTATAAGTCACCCCTATTGTAGGCCCTCCAGCCCTGAGGGCAAGGTGCAAAGTACCTGTGTGTGAGGGCACCCCTCCACTAGCAGAGGTGCCCCCATGGCCTTCAGGACCATTTTCCTAGACTTTGTGAGTGCGGGGACGCTATTTTACACGGGTACATAATGGTAACTCCGAACAACGGCATGTTTGTATCAAACATGTTGGAATCATACCGCAATGATTTTGCAAGCATTGGTTGTATGATTCCATGCACTCTGGGGCTCCTTAGACAACCCCCAGAGTGCCATTACAGCCTTCTGAGGTATCCCAGGCAGCCCAGATGCTGCCACCTCACGGAAAGGTTTCTGCCCTCTTGTTGCTTGAAAAGCTCAAGCCTAGTGAGGCATAACAAAGGATTTCCTTTGGGAGAGGGGTGTTACATCCTCTCCCTCTGGAAATAGGTGTTACAGGCTTGGGAGGCTTGGGAGGGGTAGCCTCCTCAAGCCACTGGAAATGTTTTGAAGGGCACATTTGGAGCCCTCCTTGCATAAACCAGTCTACACCTGTTTGGGGTCCCCCGGTCCCTGCTCTAGCGTGAAACTGGACAAAGGAAAGGGGAATGAACACTCCCCTGTCCATCACTTCCCCAGGGGTGGTGCTCAGAGCTCTTCCAGAGGGTCCCTAGGTTTTGCCATCTGGGATTCAAAGTTGGAAGGGAACTCTGGGGGTATCTGAGAGGCTAGTGCCATCAGGTAATGTCACAGCCCTCCCCTGATAGGTGCTTACCTGGTCAGGGCTATTTAGGTCTTTGGGTGGTTCATCAGATCCAGATTATAAGACTCCAGCAGAAATACTCTGCATCCCCCACTTCAACTTCTCGCTGAAGAAACTACATCTGGACCCTCCAGGAACTCTACAAGGTGGAAAAAAGAAGCAAGATGCCTTGTGCATCATTGAATCTCCGGCTCCTGCCAGCAACTGCAGCTGTTTCCCAGTCATGCATCTTCTGAGGACAGCCTGTCTTCAACCTGCACCAGAAGAGCACAGGAATCTACCTTGGGGTAAAAGAGTTACTCTCCTGCTTCAGCAGGCACTAACTACAATGAAGACCAGCTGCGTGGATCCCCTCTCCTACTGAGCTGCATGAATCCTGCATCATGGGTGGTAGACTGAAGTGGTCCCAATGGACCTCATGTCCCACTGTCCAACTTTGGTGGAGGTAAGACCTTGCCTCCATATTCAAGATAGTACCTCCGTGCACTGCGTGTTTTGCAGCTGCCAAGTCCTTCATTCATTCTGTAGCTCTATCCCCCAGCACTCTATCCTGTGATGTACAACTTCCTGAATGGTTCTCCGGCATCGTGGGAGCTTTTGTCGTTGTGCTGCATGGGTCTTATTTGCACTTTCTTTGTCCCCATGCTGTGGGACTCCTGTGCATGCTGCCTGGCATTCTGTGGACTCTCTGAGTTGCTGACAGCCCCCTTTGACCTCCCCTCTTGGGTAGAGTCCACCTGGTCCTTCCTGGTACCCGGTAGTGCCATTTTCCGCTAACCGTGAGCTTTGCATGTGGCAAGGCTTGTTGGCGGACTCCAGCGACGTAAACCAGACTGCAGTCCTCCATCTGGCGTGGGATATCACTTGCATCCTCCAGGAACCCAACTCCATCTTCTTGGGTGCAGTACTGACTGTTCTTCCTTTTGCACCTTCATCTGGGTTAGCAGGGGCTCCTGTTCTTCCTGGACTCTCCTGTGCTTCTAGGACTTGGTCCTCTTCTTCCACAGGTCCCCTGGTCCAGGAATCCACTGTTGATGTCTTGCAGTCTCTTAAGGTTCTTGCATAATACTACTTTTGATTTCTGTGTGTGTTCTAGGAAACTCACTGGGATTTACTCCTGCTTTCCTGGTCACTGGGGTGGGTTCTAGTACTTACCTTTGGGGTTTTCTAGTACACCCAGCTTCCCTCTGCACACTACACTTGCCTAGGTGTTAGACCGACTTTCGCATTCAACTTTCTTAGTATATGGTTTGTGCTCCCCTAGGCCCATTTCTAACTAATGTGATTATTACTAATTGCACTGTTTTCTAACTGTTTTTATGCCTATTTTTTCATACTAGTGTATACAATTTGTGTATTACTTACCTCCTGAGGGAGTATAGCTTCGATGGTAGTTTTAGTATTTGTGTCACCAAATTAAAGTAGATTTATTTTTGTAACACTGAGGCCCTCATTACAACCCTATCAGTCGGTATTAAAGTGGCGGTAATACCGCAAACAGGCCGGCAGAAAAAAAATGGGATTACGACCGTGGCGGAAACCGCCTACATAGACAGCCACTTTAACACTCCGACCGCCACGGCGGTACAAACAAACAGCACGGCGGTCACCGCCAACAGACAGGCAGAAGACAATGTACCGCCCACCCTATCACAAGATGCCTATCCGCCACCTTTTCCGGGATGGCATCAACGTGAACAAAAACACGGCGGAAACAGTACACGGAAGGGAAAACACTCACCTCTCCACACCCCATGAGGAACCAGGATGCCATGGAGCCTGAATTGCAAATACTGCCAATGCTGGTCTTCCTTCTCTTCTATCAGGAGCACCAACGATGGCGGCAACGACCACGGTGAGTAATGCACCTAAAACACAGGGGAGGGGGGAGGGAAAAGAGAGTGACACACACACACACAACATGCAACACCCACACCCACAACACCATATGCACAAATACATGCAGCAACAGTACACATACACCCCCCAACTCCCTGGAAGAACGCAAGGACAAAAGGAATTGATTTGAACGAATGTAATCATGTGAAATCTCATTATCAAAGTTCAAAATCCAGTAAATGTAATTATGTACACCAACTACACAAGTCCAGATAGCGCACCAATCAATGTCCGTGGACCACTGGGCCCAAAATGCATGGGCGAAGTCCACACATGATACCTGACTGGAGAGAACACTGGAGGGGCATCTGTTCGAAATGAAACAGACACCTCAGGGGGAGGGGGGCATCTCAGCCAGATGAACGCACAACGCCACTGCTGCACGAGGGGGCTCCATGCCCATTGATGTATCCTGGGGACTGCAAAGCCACAATCTCTCAAGTCTCTTCAGTGGGTGGTTTGCCCACTGCTGTATCCTGGGGAGTGCAAAGCCACAGTCTCTCAAGTCTCTCCAGTGGGTGGTTTGCCCACTGCTTTATCCTGGGGAGTGCAAAGCCACAGTCTCTCAAGTGGATGCCTTTCTCCACTGGTTCTGGAGGGGGCTTTGTGCCCAGAGTGCTTCATCCTGCCAAGGACTGAGGTAGTGGATGCCTTTCTCACTGGTTCTGGAGGGGGCTTTGTGCCCAGAGTGCTTCATTCTGCCAAGGACTGAGGTAGTGGATGTCTATCTCCACTGGTTCTGGAGGGGGCCTGGTGCCCAGAGTGCTCCACATGCAGTGTAGCCAGTACAATTCCCTGGGTGTGTGTGCCACAAGATTTCTGAGGTACAGGTAGCATGATATGCCATGGAGGCAGTGACATACCCCACACTGCTGCAGCTTCGCATTCCACCTGCGGGTGACAACAGTGATGACAGTGATGCTTCATGGAAGCTGCCCAGGGTCCTGGTACTCACCACCAGCCTCGGACGACTGACCACTGGGGATGGTAGGCATGTCAGCGGTAGTGTCACTGTCAGAGGATGTCGCGGGGCCACTGGCGGGGCCGCTGGCGTGGCTTGCGGCGGGGTCTGTTGCGGCGGTGCTTGCGGCGGGGTCTGTGGCAGCGGTGCTGGCTGCGGGGTCTGTGGCAGTAGTGCTGGCTGTGGAGTCTGCGGCGGTGGTGCTGGCTGCAGGGTCTGTGGCGGTGGTGCTGGCTGCGGGGTCTGTGGCGGTGGTGCAGGCGGCGGGGTACCAAGGGGTACTTACACTCTGCACCAGGTTCAGTTATCCCTTATTAGTGTAGAAGAGGTGTCTAGCAGCTTAGGCTGATAGAAAAGGGTAGCTTAGCAGAGCAGCTTAGGCTGAACTAGGAGACGTGTAAAGCTCCTACTATACCACTGGTGTCATATGCACAATATCATAAGAAAACACAATACACAGATATACTAAAAATAAAGGTACTTTATTTTTATGACAATATGCCAAAAGTATCTCAGTGAGTACCCTCAGTATGAGGATAGCAAATATACACAAGATATATGTACACAATACCAAAAATATGTAGCAATAGCAATAGAAAGCAATGCAAGCAATGTACAGTCACAATATATTGCAATGAGAGCACATAGGTATAGGGGCAACACAAACCATATACTCCAAAAGTGGAATGCGAACCACGAATGGACCCCAAACCTATGTGACCTTGTAGAGGGTCACTGGGACTGTAAGAAAACAGTGAGGGTTAGAAAAATAGCCCACCCCAAGACCCTGAAAAGTGGGTGCAAAGTGCACCTAAGTTCCCCAGAGAGCACAGAAGTTGTGATAGGGGAATTCTGCAAGGAAGACCACCACCAGCAATGCAACAACGATGGATTTCCAGACGAGAGTACCTGTGGAACAAGGGGACCAAGTACAAGAGCCACACTCAAGTCGTGAGTGGGCAGATGCCCAAGAAATACCAGCTGAGGGTGCAAAGAAGCTGCCACTGGATGGTAGAAGCTGTGGATTCTGCAAGAACGAAGAGGACTAGGAACTTCCCCTTTTGAGGATGGATGTCCCACATCGTGAAGAAGCTTGCAGAGGTGTTTCCGTGCAGAAAGACCGCAAACAAGCCTTGCTAGCTGCAAGGGTCGCGGTTAGGGTTTTTGGATGCTGCTGTGGCCCAGGAGGGACCAGGATGTCGCCAATTGCGTGAGGAGACAGAGGGGGCACCCAGCAAGACAAGGAGCACTCACAGAAGCAGGCAGCACCCGCAGAAGTGACGGAACAGGCACTATGAAAAGGAGTGAACCTGAGCTCACCCGAAGTCACAAAAGAAGGTCCCTCGACGCCGGAGGACAACTCAGGAGGTCATGCACTGCAGGTTAGAGCGTCGGGGACCCAGGCTTGGATGTGCACAAAGGAAATCCTGGAAGAGTGCACAGGAGCTGGAGCAGCTGCAAATCACGCAGTACCCAGCAATGCAGTCTAGTGTGGGGAGGCAAGGACTTACCTCCACCAAACTTGGACTGAAGAGTCACTTGACTGTGGGAGTCACTTGGACAGAGTTGCTGAGTTCCAGGGACCACGCTCGTCGTGCTGAGAGGGGACCCAGAGGACTGGTGATGCAGTCTTTTGGTGCCTGCGGTTGCAAGGGGAAGATTCCGTCGAACCACAGGAGATTTCTTCGGACCTTCTAGTGCAGAGAGGAGGTAGACTACCCCCACAGCATGCACCACCAGGAAAACAGTCAAAAAGGCGGCCGGATCAGCGTTACAAGGTCGCAGTAGTCGTCTTTGCTACTTTGTTGCAGTTTTGCAGGCATCCAAAGCAGTCAGCGGTCGATTGCTTGGCAGAAGGTGAAGAGAGAGATGCAGAGGAACTCTGATGAGCTCTTGCATTCGTTATCTAAAGAGTTCCCCAAAGCAGAGACCTTAAATAGCCAGAAAAGGAGGTTTGGGTACTTAGGAAGGAGGATAGGCTAGTAACACAGGTAAGAGCCTATCAGAAGGAGTCTCTGTCGTCACCTGCTGGCCCTGGCCACTCAGAGCAGTCCAGTGTGCCAGCAGCACCTCTGTTTCCAAGATGGCAGAGGTCTGGAGCACACTGGAGGAGCTCTGGGCACCTCCCAGGGGAGGTGCAGGTCAGGGGAGTGGTCACTCCCCTTTCCTTTGTCCAGTTTCGCGCCAGAGCAGGGCTGGGGGATCCCTGAACCGGTGTAGACTGGCTTATGCAGAGATGGGCACCATCTGTGCCCATCAAAGCATTTCCAGAGGCTGGGGGAGGCTACTCCTCCCCAGCCCTGACACCTTTTTCCAAAGGAAGAGGGTGTAACACCCTCTCTCTGAGGAAGTCCTTTGTTCTGCCTTCCTGGGCCAAGCCTGGCTGGACCCCAGGAGGGCAGAAACCTGTCTGAGGGGTTGGCAGCAGCAGCCGCAGTGAAACCCCGGGAAAGGTAGTTTGGCAGTACCCGGGTCTGTCCTAGAGACTCGGGGGATCATGGAATTGTCTCCCCAATGCCAGAATGGCATTGGGGTGACAATTCCATGATCTTAGACATGTTACATGGCCATGTTCGGAGTTACCATTGTGACGCTGTACATAGGTAGTGACCTATGTACAGTGCACGCGTGTAATGGTGTCCCCGTACTCACAAAGTCCGGGTAATTTGCCCTGAACGATGTGGGGGCACCTTGGCTAGTGCCAGGGTGCCCACACACTAAGTAACTTAGCACCCAACCTTTACCAGGTAAAGGTTAGACATATAGGTGACTTATAAGTTACTTAAGTGCAGTGGTAAATGGCTGTGAAATAACGTGGAAGTTATTTCACTCAGGCTGCAGTGGCAGGCCTGTGTAAGAATTGTCAGAGCTCCCTATGGGTGGCAAAAGAAATGCTACAGCCCATAGGGATCTCCTGGAACCCCAATACCCTGGGTACCTCAGTACCATATACTAGGGAATTATAAGGTTGTTCCAGTATGCCAATGTAAATTGGTGAAATTGGTCACTAGCCTGTTAGTGACAATTTGGAAAGAAATGAGAGAGCATAGCCACTGAGGTTCTGGTTAGCAGAGCCTCAGTGAGACAGTTAGGCATCACAGAGGGAACACATACATATAGGTCACAAACTTATGAGCACTGGGGCCCTGGCTAGCAGGGTCCCAGTGACACATAACAAACATACTGAAAACATAGGGTTTTCACTATGAGCACTGGGCCCTGGCTAACAGGATCCCAGTGAGACAGTGAAAACACCCTGACATACACTCACAAACAGGCCAAAAGTGGGGGTAACAAGGCTACTTTCTCACACAACCCCCCCCCCCCAAACGAAGGACAATAAGGCTAACCTTGGCCAGTTGAGACTTTATTGTCTAAGTGGTGATAAGTAGAGAGTAGCTCTGCAATAGACTGGTTACTCCCTTTATCATCCACTATATGGTTACTTCCCTATGGGGATGTAAACCACCCTGTTTGAAGTTTTTTAGCTAAGCAACAATGTGAAGACGTATTTTCAGAGTTTCTATCAGTAAGTTTTAGTTTGGAGCAGTGTGAATTATCCACTGAACCTATTTCTAGTGATGAGAATGCCAGACAGGGATGCTGTCTCAGTAAAGCCATAGCTGGGCAAAACCTTTGTCCATATGGCTGGAAGCGAGAACAGGGATGCTGTTTCTCTTTAGTTGGAGCAGGGCAGGGATGCTGTCCTATGAGCTCCACACTAGGGCAGGGATGCTGTCCTAAGTGTTGTGAGGCAGTGCAGGGTTTCTGCACTAAAGTTTCTCTGGGAGGGTTGGAGGGATACTCCATGTTAACTAAAATGGTGCTCTTTTTCTCACCAAAGTTAGTTATCCCACAGAGAGGTACTTCCACCTCAGGGAGTACAGCTGTGCCAGCTGATGATTCCCTTGGAACAGGTGCCACCCCAGGAGAGGTTTCTCCCACCACAGGAATGATATCCTGATTGGCAGGGTGATTAGGGGATACTGTGATACCCTTTTTACCTGTAGTTGGAGAGGGATCCTGAGTTTTCAGGCTTTCTCTCCTTTGCTTTTTCATTTCAGTAGAAATGAGAGGGAACAATTCCTCAGGGATACCCAGCATGGCTGCATGGGTATAAAACTCTACATCAGCCCAACCTGAGGCCTCTAGGTCATTACCTAAGAGACAGTCTACAGGTAAGCTGGGTGATACCACTACCTGCTTAGGGCCAGTAACTCCACCCCAACTAAGCTGAACTATAGCTAAGGGAAGAAACGTAGTGGAGTTATGGACATCAATAATCTTATACTGTTGTCCAATGATGTGTTGTTCAGGAGCCACAAGGTTTTCAGTCACCAAAGTGATAAAGGCACCTGTGTCCCTGTAGGCCTGAGCCTCAACACCATGTATTGAAACTGTCTGCCTGTACTTATCCATTGTAAGGGGACAAGCAGCCAGTGTGGCAAGGCCAATGCCACTAGGTGTGACAGAAATTGTCTTGGGACTGACTACCCCAGTTTCTATGATGGACCCATAAGTGAACACAACTACACCCTTAACTTGACTGTTGCCAGCAGTCCCACCACTAGTACCACTACTGCTAGGGGCACTAGAGGTTGATGTATTAGTGGTGGTAGGCTCAGGGTGTTTACCTGGACAGGAATTATCCCCTGGCCTATGGCCTCTGTTTTTACACACAAAGCACCAAGGCTTTTTAATGTGTGTGGGTTGAGAAGAAGAGGAAGAATTTATTTTATCCCCACCCCCTGAAGAGTGTTTAGGATTTGAAGAAGGATCTTTGGTTTTACCCTAATCCCCATGCTTATCCTGAGATTTCTCACCATCTTTCTTCTTGCCATCCTTGTCACCACCTGTATGAACTTTTCTGTTCACTCTTGTTCTGACCCATTTGTCTGCCTTCTTTCCCAATTCTTGGGGAAAGGTCAGATCTGATTCCAATAGATACTGGTGCAACAAATCAGACACACAATTGTTAAGAATATGCTCTCTCAGGATTAAGTTATACAGGCTTTCATAGTCAGAAACTTTACTGCCATGTAACCACCCATCCAAGGCCTTCACTGAATGGTCAACAAAGTCTTCTCAGTCTTGTGAAGACTCCTTTTTGGTTTCTCTGAACTTGATCCTGTACTGTTCAGTGGTTAAGCCATAACCATCTAGGAGTGCATTCTTAAGAACTGTAAAATTATTGGCATCACTTTCCTTCACAGTAAGGAGCCTATCCCTACCCTTTCCACTGAAAGATAGCCATAGGATAGCAGCCCACTGCCTTTGAGGAACCCCTGTACAACACAGGCCCTCTCAAGTGCAGCAAACCACTTGTTAATGTCATCTCCCTCCTTGTAAGGGGGAACTATCTTGTGCAGATTCCTAGAATCATGCTCTTTTACAGGATTACTATCTGTAATACTGCTGCTGCCACCATGGGGTCCAAACCCCAACCTCTGCCTTTCTTTTTCTAATTCAAATGCTTCCCTGTCTAGATCCAGCTGTTGCTTTTTCAGCTTCAGCCTGGACTCTTCCACTCTCAATCTATTGAGTTCCCTTTCTAACACTCTGTCATCAGGGTGGGTGGGTTGGGCATGCCTTGACACAGAAGATTGGTGTGAATGAACAGAGGGAGACCTGTCCCTAACAGATGGCACTCTAACAACCTGGCCTAAAGGAGTAACCTCCCTACTGTGATGTGAACTCACATCAGTACCAGCCCTGCTAGGTGGCCTGCTAAGGGGCAGGTTGGCAAGGTTCCCATCTAACACTTTTACTGGGGCTACCCCAGAGTCAGAGTGTGAACCATCAGCTAATCTGTCACCTGATGTGCCAGCTATGGCCTTATCATTTTCAATGAGCATATTAACTAACAATTCTCTAGAGGGATTCTTCCCTACCCCTAAACCTCTATCAATTCAGAGACTCCTTGCACCTTTCCAGCTAAGGTGGTCATAAGCAGTGCTGGTCAGATCCAGAGTTTGACCTGTACCAGACATGATAGAAAAAGGTTTAAGGGACCGAAAAAGAAAGACAAAGTTTCAGAACTTTTTAAAGAACAGGAAAAAAACATTTTCAACTTTTTAAGAACTTTTTGAAAGTTTTAGAGGTACTTTTCAGACTTAGCAATAGAGTAAGAAGAGAAAAGCAAAACTTTTTGGTTAGGTCCTTGCCTACCAAGATTGCCCTGGCCTAGGGGAATCCACTGGCCACCTTCCCCACCCACACACCCCGTAATGCCTGCAAAGTCAGCTGAATGAGAGTGTACTCACCCCCTTCTGGCTGCTGTGATGCCCTCAAGCGCCCATCTAACTCCGGATAGGCCACCGCCAGGATCCGGAACATCAGGGGGGTCATGTTGTGACGGGTACCCATCCCACGTTGGGAGGCCAACCCCAGCTGGGCCTCCGCTGTCTTCTTGCTCCAGCGTCGGAGGTCCTCCCATCTGTTATGGCATTGGAAGCTCCGTCTGTGGTGGACCCCCAGGGTCCAGTAGTCCTTGGCGATGTCACGCCAAATACCCTTCTTCTGGTGGGTGCTGACCTAGAGGAATGGTACTGGGGGAAAGGAAATTACTTACCCGTCCTGACCGTCATACTCATTGCCCCCCGTTCCCACCCTTGCCCTGACGCACATACACTCACCATCCGCACATGTTGGCCTCAGCCCCCCCATGTATCTTCCAACCACACCACTCAAAACAGGCATTGCCCATGCAGCATGCTCACAGTGTACTCACCTGTTTGTCTGGAGGACCGCACAGTTGCGTGTACTGGGGGAGGACCCCATCCACTAGTTTCTGCAACTCCTCTAAAGTGAAGGCAGGGGCCCTTTCCCCAGACACATGAGCCATCGTTGCTTCCAGCCTGAGGTCACAGCAGCACTTGCAGTGTAGGTCCTCTTCTGTTGAAGGTCAGGTATCAAGTGAGTGAACAGACAGAAAATGGCAGTCACGTCCGCAGCAGTGCGTACCGTCACCGCCGGCGTACATCGTCATTGGCTCCTGGCAACCATAGGGCCCAATGTTAACCAAGGCAAAATTGCGCTGCGGTCTTCGACCGCCCACGTAACAGTGTACAACGCCAGCGCTGTTACCTCATATCCCCTTGTCCCACCTTACAGGTCAGGCAGCCGCCATTTCAGGGGGCCACATAGCATTAATTATAACTGCGTCACACCTATGTAGGCCTGGAATACACACAGTTACAGGCACATTGCAGATTAATAATTTTGTGAATATGACATTTTGGGATACCTCAGTGTTGGCTGACTCTCTGCTCGCTGTTCTCCTCCATAGGGCACGTCTGCTGGGGCAGGTGATGAGATGGCTGCATCCTCCGGTGAACAGACCGCTGGTGGACCTGTCGACAATGGAAGAGAGACACATAATAGTCACATACAGGCTTGATCGTGCAACAATCCATGAACTTTGTCCCCAGTTGGAGCCAGACCCGATGTCAGCTATCCGCCATCCCACAGGGATACCCCCTCTGGTGCAGGTCCTGTCAGTACTCCATTTCCTGGCAAGTGGTTCCTTTCAAACAACAGTGGCCATTGCATCGGGGATGTCCCAGCCAATGTTCTCTAACGTGTTGCCCAGAGCGTTATCTGCCCTGCTGAAACACATGCACAGCTGCATTGCGTTTTCCCTCAGGTGGAGGATTTGCCCACAGTGAGAGGTGACTTCTATCCCCTGGGAAATATCCCCAACATCATTGATGCCAGTGATGGTACACATGTGGCATTAGTACCCCCCCGCAGGAGTGAACAGGTGTACAGAAATAGAGAAAGCTACCATTCGATGAATGTGCAGATGGTGTGTTTGGCAGACCAGTACATATTCCATGTGAATGTCAAGTTTCCATGCTCAGTGCATGACGCTTACATTTTGAGGAATAGCAGCATCCCTTATGTGATTGGGCAACTCCAGAGGCACCGTGTGTGGCTATAGGTGAGGCCAAGGACCCAATACAGTATGAATAGGTGTCTGGGTATGGGGTTGTCCCTGCGGGTTAATGTGTGTTTAACACTTGTCCCTCGATATTTACAGGTGACTCTGGTTACCCCAACCTGTCATGGCTATTGACCCCAGTGAGGAATCCCAGGACAAGGGCAGAGGAACGCTACAATGAGGCGCATGGGCGAACTAGGAGGGTGATCGAACGAACCTTCGGCCTCCTGAAGGCCAGATTCCGGTGCCTCCATATGACAGGTGGTTCCCTATACTACTCACCAAAGAAGGTGTGCCAGATAATCATGGCCTGCTGTATGCTGCACAACCTGGCTTTGCGACGGCAGATGCCTTTTCTGCAGGAGGATGGGCCAGCTGGTGGTCTTGTGGCAGCTGTAGAGCCTGTGGACAGTGAAGAAGAGGAGGCAGAAAAAGAGGATATCGACAACCAAAACAACATAATCATGCAATACTTCCAGTGAGACACAGGTAAGAAGATGTCACTGCCTCCCACATCTCATAGAATTTCCGGAGCTAGCATAAGTCTGTCATTTTCACTCAGTGTATGGACCCTGACTTGTCACTTTGCCTTTCCATTTCACAGATGTGGGTCCCACTTTGTGCCCTCTGCTACATTTCCTCCATGCCTACAGCTGTGTTACATCGGTATGTGCACAAGTAAATTGACATTGCTATATTCAATGGTTATTGCAATTACACATTTGTGAAAGCACAGACTGACTCCAGATTGTTTTGTGATTGAAGTGTGTTTATTTCTGTGCAAATAAGTGGAGGGGTTTGTGAAATGGGCTGGGGGGATGTTGGAGGAATATCCATGGCAGAGTCTAGTCTATTTGTTTTACAGGTGCATTGTCCAATGGGGCATAGGAAGTGGAGCAATGGCAATTTAAGGAAGGACAAGGTGACAAAGTGGGGCATAAGGGTTAAATCAGGGGGGTCTTATTTCCTGGCGGGGGTCTTGGAAATGTTCTCTGTCTTGTTCCTGGATCTCAGGGACCGTTTGCGGGGTGGTTCTCCATCTGCAGGGGGTGGGGTGCTGGTGTTGTGTTCCTGTGGTGGTGCCTCCTGTCCACTAGCGCTGGCAGACGTGGAGGACTGTTCATCGTCAAGGCTAGTGTCAGGGGCCCCTTGTTGTGCCACTATGTCCCTCCTGGTGTTGACAAGGTCTGCCAGCACCCCTGCAATGGGGACCAGGGTGTTCTTAATGGACTTCAAGTCCTTCCTGATCCCCAGGTAGTGTTCCTGCTGCAGCCGCTGGGTCTCCTGAAACTTGGCCAGTACCGTTGCCATCGTCTCCTGGGAATGATGGTAAGCTCCCATGATGTTGGAGAGTGCCTCGTGGAGAGTGGGTTCCCTGGGCCTGTCCTCCCCCTGTCACACAGCAGTCCTCCTAGCTTCCCTGTTGTCATGTGCCTCTGTCCCCTGAACCGTGTGCCCACTGCCACTGCCCCCAGGTCCCTGATCATCCTGTGTTAGTGGGGTTGCCTGGGATCCCTGTAGTGGTGGACACACTTCTGATTGACGTGTCCTGGGGACAGAGGGATAGGCCCACTGGGTGGGTGTTGTGCTGGTGTTTCCTGAGGAGGGAGGCTCTGTGGTGGCTTGTGACAGTGTCAGGGGAACCAACTGTCCCGAGGTCCCTCATGGGCCGGGCTGGTCATCTTGATCCAGTTGTGCAGAGCTGCTGTCATCACTGTGGGTCTCTTCTGTGGGGGGAATGGATATGTCTGGCACCTCCTGTCCGGTGACGTTGGGTAGGGGTCCTGTAGGGATGTAAAGGCATGATTATTACATCTGTGTGTGCCATTGTGTGCAATGGGTGAGTGACCCTGTACTCCAGTGCTTGCATTCTTGGCTTGGTCCTTGTGTGATAGTTGGTTTGGGATCTGTGTGGGTATCTGTACTGGACATGCTTTGGTGATGGGTGTCCATGCATTGGTGTTACATGCAGGGCTTGTTTTTGGGATGTGTGGGTTGTGTTGGTGGGGTATCTGTGGGTTGTTGGGGTGATGGGTGTGAGGGTAAGGGTGGGGTATGTGATGGCATGCAGGTAGGGTGGGTGATAAAGTAGTTAAGATTTGCCTTACCAGACTCCAGTCCTCCTGCTACTCCTGCAAGGCCCTCAGAATGCAGTATTGCCAAGACTTGCTCCTCCCATGTTGTTAGTTGCGGGGGAGGAGGTGGGGGTCCACCGCCAGTCCTCTGTACAGCAATCTGGTGTCTGGAGACCACGGAACGCACCTTCCTCCATAGGTCGTTCCACCTCTTCCTGATGTCATCCCGTGTCCTTGGATGCTGCCCCACTGCGTTGACCCTGTCGACAATTCTGCCCCATAGCTGCATCTTCCTTGCAATGGAGGTCTGCTGCACCTGTGATCCGAATAGCTGTGGCTCTACCCGGACGATTTCCTCCACCATGACCCTGAGCTCCTCCTCAGAGAACCTGGGATGTCGTTGAGGTGCCATGATGTGGTGTGGGTGATGTATGAGGTGGTGTCTGTTGTGATGTGTGAGGGGATGTGTTGGTGTCTGTTGTTTGAGGTTCGTGGATGTTGTGTAAGTGATGATGTTGTGTGTCTGTGGATGCTGGTGTTATTTTAGGTAGTGTCTCTCTGTGGCCTGCTTTCAAGTTTCTGGTAGTAAGGGTTTGTGGGTGATGTGGGTGTGTGCTTTATAGTGGATTGGGTGTGTGGGTGTGGTGTGTGTATCAGGTGTATGTACTTCGAATTGTCCAATGTGGTTGTGTTTTGTAAATGTGTGTTTATTTTTAGCGCAGCGGTGTGTACCTCCAATGGATTACCGCGGTTGAAAAACCGCCGCTTTGATTCGTGGGTCATGATACTGTGGGCGTATTCCTGTTTGCGTGACATTGGAGGTTTTTTTATTGCCAGTTTATCACTGACCTTTGGTGTGGCAGACTTGTGTGGGTGTTTGTATTATGGCGGATTCCGAGCTGTGGGTCGTAATACCTGGAACGGAATTCCACTGCAGCAGCGGTATGTTGGCGGTCTTCTGCACGGCGTAAGCGGCATGTACCACCAGGGTTGTAATGAGGGCCTGAGTGTTTTCTTTCATGTTTGTGAATACTGTAGGACTACAGTGGTATTGGATGAGCTTTGCATGTCTCCAAGATAAGCCTTGGCTGCTTATCCACAGCTACCTCTAGAGAGCCTGGCTTTGTCCTTATCTAAATTGTTTGGCCGATGGTACTGCATGACTAATACCATCAAACTTAGCAGACAATTGTAATACAGTGTCTACTACACTGATATCTTATTACTATCCTGCGATCTTAGACTAGATCAAGCCCGATAATCACTTTAACTTCTTTGCTTTAGGCGCTTTTCATCCACACAACAACTTAAAACATCACCACATCACTCCACACAATTTCAGCAAAGCACTGCAAGCTAGACAAAAGCAATTACAATGAGCAACCTTATTAATATTTACTTCTCTGCTGTTACAACTTCATTCCAGATTTCTGCAATACTGCTGCTCATTGAAATCGGAACATGGGCTTTGGAATTGGGAACAGTCTTGGACAAAACTTGGCTCTCAGATGGAAACATAAACATTAATTAAAACACACAGGACCTTCAACATCAATGTTAGCTTCTCCTCCTCTCTAAGAGCCAATCAATTTCTGAGCCGTTGTCTGCATTCGCAACACCACCTGAATTTCTCATCCTACAGAACTGGGACAGTTACTGTGACCTTGAAAACCCTCAGTTCCTGGTACACAATGAATAGAAGACAAATATACGTCTCAACAACGCGTGCTGGAACCACGCATGCCTGAACAATGCGGTCAGAACAATGACTGCGTTGTTACCAGAAAAGCCTTTACCACGAATGCCTTAACAACTATTTTTTTGTTCATTTTTCCTAAAACTACTGCAACTCCCCACTTTTGGAGGCTGGCCTAGTTTGTAGTGGGTACCTTGGGTACTTACACCTTATACCAGGTCTAGTTGTCCCTTTTTAGTGAAATGTAGTAGTGTTCTAGCAAAGTTCCTGCAATACCACTATAGTTACACAGTACTTATATACAATAAAAGACAATACTCAGTTTTACCAAAAATAAAGGTAGTTTATTTTAGTGACACAAGACCAAAAATATCTTAGAGGTAATAGTCCTTCTGGAGTGAGTATTATACACAATATATACACTAATAAATAAATAAGGTAAGTAGTTAGACATAGGATAGTGCAAACAATAGGAAATGCTATAGAATGCAATTGGAGAAAATAGGTCTAGGGGCAACTCAAACAATATACTAAGAAAGTGGAATGTGAACCACAAATCCACCCCTAAACAAGTGCAGTGTGTGCAGAATCGCTGGGAGAGTAAGAATACAGTAAAGGTAAGTAAATTACCCCTCCCCAGAGCCCAGAAAAGCAGGAGTAAAGCACTGCAAGCTTCCTTAGGACACACTACACCTCGTGATATCGATTACTGCAGTAACCAACCAAGTCTGCAAACAACAACTGCTGGATTCCTGGACCTGAAGACCTGCAAAGGAAAGGGACCAAGTCCAGAAGTCGAAAGAAGTTCCACGAAGTACAGGAGCCCCTGTCAACCCAGAAGAGGGTGCAAAAGAAGTGTCCCTGGTTGGACGAAGGCTGATGGAATGCACCCTAGAAAGATGCCAGTGGGTTCCTGCATGATTCAAAGGATGTCCCACGATGTGAAGATGGATGCAGACGTGATTTCGTGTTGGAAGTCACCAACAAGCCTTGGTTATGACAAAGTTGTGTTTTGCGTCAAAATGGTGCTGGCTGGACCCAGGAGGGACCTAGGGGCCTCAACTCGGTGTGAGGAGGAAGAGGGTGCTCTCAGCACTTTAGAGAGCCCTCGGCATGCCAGACAGCACCAATGGGAGTCCCAGGACACGGGGACAAAGGAGGTGCAATACGCAGTTGGTGCACTACAAAGAAGGGTCCCACGCTGCTGAAGGACAACTAAGCGAGTTGAGCGTCACAGGATAGAGCTGGGGACCTGGGCCAGGCTGTGCACAAAGGAATTTTGCAAATAGTGCAGAGAGGCCTCAGGAGGTGAAGAGGACGTGGTGCACAGGGGTACTGTTGCTCTCAGGGAAGGCAAGGTCTTACCTCCTCCAATTTGCGTCAGCAGGAGCTCAGGACAGGCTGTGTCGATGGGGTCTACCCTCTGTGTTTCTAGGAGCACGCTTGTTGCTGTGAGAGGAGTCCAGGAGTACCGGTTGTTGACTTGGAAGGTGCCTGCGTGAGCAGGGGAGTGAATCCGTCACCCCACAGGAGATTTCTATGGTCCTTCTGGTGCAGGATGAAGACGGGGAGTCCTCAGAGCATACACACCGTGGAAACTGTTGCAATTGCTGGCTGGAGCTGAAGATGTAGAAGAAAAGTATCCCTTGTGAATACTTTGTTGCTGTTACAGCGGTTCCTGGAGCAGCCTGCGGTGGATCCGAGGTCAGAGGATGAAGTAGTAGTTGCATAGGATTCCTGTTGGCAACTTGCAAGTAGAATCTGAAGAGAGCCCACAGGAGAGACCCTAATTAGTCCTGAGAGGGGGATTGGCTACCTTATCAGGTAAGGACCTATAAGGAGGGGTCCCTAACGTCACCTGTTGGCACTGACTACTCAGAGCCCTCCAGAGTGCCCCCACGCCTTGCAAAACAAGATGGCTGAAGTCTGGGACACACTGGAGGAGCTCTGGGCACCATCCCTGGAGTGGTGATGGACAGGAGAGTGGTCACTCCCCTATCCTTTGTCCAGTTTCACGCCAGAGCAGGGGACAAGGGGTATCTGAACCGGTGTAGACTGGTTTATGCAATGAGGGCACCATCTGTGCCCTTCAAAGCATTCCCAGAGGCTGGGGGAGGCCACCCCTCCCCAGCCTGTAACACCTATTTCCTAAGGGAGAGGGTGTAACACCCTGCTCTCAGAGTAAATGCTTTGTTCTGCCTTCCTTGGACCAAGCTGCTCAGACCCCAGAAGGGCAGAACCCTGTCTGTGAGGTGGCAGCAGCTGTAGCTGCAGTGCAAGCCTCAGAGAGCTGGTTTGGCAGTACTGGGGGTCCACAGTGGAGCCCCCAGGATGCATGGAATTGGGTCCCCAATACCAGATTTGGAATGTGGGGACAATTCCATGATCTTAGACACCTCATATGGCCAAATTTGTAGTTACCATTGTGAAGCTACATATAGGTATTGACCTATATGTAGTGCACATGTGTAATGGCGTCCCTGCCCTCGCAAAGTCCCGGGAAATGGCCCTGAACTACGTGGGGGCCACTTTGCTATTGCAAGGGTGCCCTCACACTTAGTAACTTAGCACCTAACCTTCCGCAAGTGAAGGTTATACATATTGGTGACTTATAAGTTACTTAAGTGCAGTGAAAATGGCTGTGAAATAGTGCGTGCACTATTTCACGCAGGCTGCAATAGCAGGTATGTGGAAGGGTTTGTCTGAGCTCCTTATGGTGGAAAAACAAATGCTGGAGCCCATAAAAATCTCCTGGAACCCCAATGCCCTGGGTACCTAGGTATCATATACTAGGGACTTATAAGGGGGGGTCCAGTGTGCCAATTGAATTGGTAAATGAAGTCACTAGCCTACAGTAACAAATTTAACAGCAGAGAGAGCACAAGCACAGTCAAACACTTCTGACAACACATACATTAGGCCACAAACTATGAGCACTGGGGTCCTGGCTAGTAGGATCCCAGTGAGGCAAGCAAAACACACTAACATATAGGTTTTTATCTATGAGCACTGGGGTCCTGGCTAGCAGGATACCAGTGACATAGTAAAAACACACTGACACACACTCACAAACAGGCCAAAGGTGGGGGTAACCATGCTAGAAAGAGGCTACTTTCTCACACAACCTCCCCCCAAACGAAGGACAATAAAGCTAACCTTGGCCAGTTGAGACTTTATTGTCTAAGTGGTGATAAGTGGAAAGTAGATCTGCAATAGAGTGGTTACTCCCTTTATCATACACTATATGGTTACTTCCCTGTGGGGATGTAAACCAACCTGTTTGGATATTTTTACCTAACCAACAGTGTGAGTGTAACTTCTCCGAGTTCCTATTATTATGTTTTAAAGTTGGGCAGTGGGATTGGTCCACTGGGCCTATGTCAAAAGCAGAAAATTCTAGACAGGGATGCTGTCTCAATAAAGCCATAACTGGGCAAAAACGTTGTCCATATACTGTAAGAGAGAACAGGGTTGCTGTTTCTCTTGAGATAGAGCAGGGCAGGGCTGCTGTCCTATAAGCTCCACACCAGGAGAGGGCTGCTGTCCTAGGAGGCAGTGCAGGGCTGCTGCACTAATGTTTCTCTGGGAGGGCTGGAGGGATGCTCCATATTTACTAAAATGGTGCAGTTTTGCACATCTGGATTAGTAATTCCACAGAGAGGTACTTTTATCTTTGGGAGTCCAGCTGTGGTAGCTGAGGGCTCCTTTGGTTCAGGTCCCACCCCAGGAGTGGTTTCTCCCACCACAATGGTATCCTTAGTGGCAGGGCGGGGGAGGGATACTTTGATACCCTTCTTACCTGTTGGTGGGGAGGGATCCTGAGATTTCAGGCCTTTTTCTCTCCTTTGCTTTTTCATTTCACCAGAAATGAGAGGAAACAATTCCTCAGAGATACCCAACATGGATGCATTGGTCCTAAACTCTACCTCAGCCCAACCTGAGGCCTCTAGGTCATTTCCTAAGAGACAATCTAAAGGTAAACTAGGTGATACCACCACCTGCTTAGGGCCAGTAAGTCTATCCCAACTAAGTTGAACTACAGCTAAGGGGAGAGACTGAGTGGAGTTATTGACATCAGTAACTTGATACTTCTGTGCAAGGAAATGTTGTGCAGGTGACACCAGGTTTTCAGTCATCAAAGCAATATTGGCACCTGCCTCCCTGTAGGCCTGGGGCTCAACAACATTTATTAAGATTGATTGCCTGTACTTATCCATGTTAAGGGGACAAGCAGCCAACGTGGCAAGCCCAATGCCACCAGGTGTGACAGAAACTGTCTTGGGACAGTCTACTCTAGTTTCTATTATGGCCCCAAAAGTGAACCCAACTACACCTTTAGTTTCACTATTGCCAGTAGTCCAACCACTATTACCATTACTGCTAGGGACACTAGAGTCTGATGTCTTAGTGGTGGTAGGCTCAGAGTCTTTACCTGGGCAGGACTTACCCCCTGGCTAATGGCCTTTACCTCTGCACACATAGCCCAAGGCTTTTTCTGATTGTGTGAAGAGTTAGAAGAAGATGAATAAGTTTTATCGCCACCCCAGAGGAGTGTTTTGGACCTGAAGAAGGATCTTTGTGTTTACTTTTATCCCCATGCTTGTCCTGAGATTTTTCACCATCTTTCTTTTTGCTGTCTTTGTCACCCCCTGTATGAACTTTTCTGTTCACCCTTGTTCTGACTCATTCATCTGCCTTCTTTTGCAGTTCTTGGGGAGATGTCAGATCTGAGTCCACAAGATACTGATATAACAAGTCAGACACACAATTATTCAAAATATGCTCTCTTGGAAACAAGTTACATAGGCTTTCATAGTTAGTCACCTTACTGCCATTTAACCAACCTTCTAGAGACTTCACAGAGCAGTCTACAAAGTCTGTCCAGTCCTGTGATGACTCCTTTGTGATCTCTCTGAACTTAATTCTGTACTGTTCAGTGGTTAAGCCCATACCATGCAAGAGCACATTTTTCAGAATGTGATAGTTATCTGCATTATCCTCTCTGACAATAAGAAGTCTGTCTCTTGCCATGCAAGAGAAGGATAACAAAAGGATAGCAGCCCACTGTACATGAGGGACCCTCTGAACTTTGTAGGCCCTCTCAGGTGCAGCAAACTACTTGTAGATGTCATCACCATCCTTGTAAGGAGGGACAACTTTGTACAGATTTCTAGAGTCAAATGAAGGTTCCCTAACAGTTGAATTTCTAAAACTGCTGCTGCCACCACGGGGAACTAACCCCAACCCCTGCCTTTCTTTCTCCATAGCCAGGGATTCCCTGTCTAAGGCCAACTGTTGCTGCATTAGCCTCAGTATGGCCTCCTCTAACCTCAGCTTTCTGAGTTCCCTATCTAGGGACTGGTCCTCAAGGTTAGATGTGTGGGATGCCTCTGAAACAGAGGTAGCATGTAAATGTGCAGAGGTAGATCTATCTCTAACAGGGGCCACTCTAGTGACCTGGACTCCAGGGGTGAAGGGAGCCCTACTTGTGTGTGAACCCTTCCTACTACCAGTTGTACTAAGTGCTAAGTGGCTTTTTGACAGATAGATCTGTGGAAGGACCCTCCCTAGGATTTTCAGTTTGCTCCTCTGAGCTTTCTTGTTTGGAATCATCCTCTACCTCTTGCCCTGTTTGATCTGGACCAGTGCTGAGTCCCTGGTCATCTTGGAGGAGAAGATTTAAGAGGAACTCCTTATTGGGGTTGTTCCCAGCCCCTCAAACTTTTAAAGTTAAGATTTTCATATGTTGTTTTTACAACTCTAGGGGTACCTTCTAGAGAAGACATATTGAAAGAGAAACAAAATTGGGGAAAGTGAGTAAAAAGTTAGTAGAATAATTGAGCTAACAGAGAAACTTTACAAAGCTAAAATAACTTTTAAGAAAGTTAGAAAATTATTTCTAGGTATATATTACATATGCTCTAAGTATTGGAGAAAGATTTTCTTGTGAAAAGCACCAGTAACAAAGTGGTAAAGCAATTGCAAGTACTTATCCCACTGCTGCACGACCAATGTAGGAGGCTGGCCTGGTTTGTAGTGGGTACCTTGGGTCCAGTTATCACTTGTTAGAGAATGTAGTAGTTTTCTAGCAGCTTAGGCTGATAGAGGTAGCTGTAGCAGAGCAGCTTAGGCTGAACTAGGAGACATGCAAAGCTCATGCAGTACCACTTATAGTTACACAGTACTTATACACAAGTAAAGACAATACTCAGTGTTACCAAAAATAAAGGTATTTATTTGGATGACACAGTACCAAAAATATCTTAGAGGCAATACTCCTTCTGGAGGTAAGTATTATACACAATATATACACTAGACACCAAAATAAGGTAAGTATTTAGACACAGGATAGTGCAAACTGTAGGAAACACTTTAGAATGCAAAGGGAGAAAATAGGTCTATGGGCAACGCAAACCATATACTAAGAAAGTGGAATGCGAACCACGAATCCACCCATAGACAAGTGTAGTGTGTGCAGAATCACTGGGAGAGTAAGAATACAGTAAAGGTAAGTAAATTACCACACCCCAGAGCCCAGAAAAGCAGAAGTAAAGTACAGCAAGCTTCCTTAGGACACACTGCACCTCGTAATATGGATTACTGCAGTAACCAACCAAGTCTGCAAACAACAACTGCTGGATTCCTGGACCTGAAGACCTGCAAAGGAAGGGGACCAAGTCCAAAAATCGAAAAAAGTTGCAGGATGGACAGGAGCCCCTGCCAACCCAGAAGAGGGTGCAAAAGAAGAGTCCCCGGTTGAATAAAGACTGCAGGAATGCAGCCTAGGAAGATGCCAGTGGGTTCCGGCATGATGCAAAGGATGTCCCACAATGTGAAGAAGGGTGTAGACATGATTTCTTGTTGGAAGTCGCGAATAAGCCTTGGTTATGACAAAGTTGTGTTTTGCATCAAAATGGCACTGGCTGGAACCAGGAGGGACCTGGGGGCCTCAACTTGGTGTGAGGAGGAAGAGGGGGCTCTCATCACTTTAGAGAGCCCTCAGGATGCTAGACAGCACCCATGGGAGTCCCAGGACACGGGGACAAAGGAGGTGCAAAATGTGGTTGGTGCAGCACTACAAAGAAGGGTCCCACGCTGCCGGAGAACAACTCAGCAAGTTGAGCCTCGCAGGATAGAGTGCTGGGGACCTGGGCCAGACTGTGCACAAAGGAATTTTACAAATAATTCACTGAGACTTCAGGAGGTGAAGAAGACGTGGTGCACAGGGGTACTGTCGCTCTCAGGGAAGGCAAGGTCTTACCTCCTCCAAATTGGGTCAGCAGGACCTCAGGACAGTCTATGTTGATGGGGTCTACCCTCTGTGTTCTATGAGCAGGTTTGTCGCTGTGGGAGGAGTCCAGGAGTACCGGTCATCGACTTGGAAGGTGCCCGCGTGAGCAGGGGAGTGACTCCGTCACCCCACGTGAGATTTCTTAGGTCCTTCTGGGGCAGAATGAAGACAGGAAGTCCTCAGAGCATGTATATCATGAAAACTGTTGCAGTTGCTGGCTGGAGCTGAAGTAGTGTAGTGAATCCTAGTTTGTTTTAACGGGATAACAGGAGTTAGCTTAGCCGTCGGCTTGTAAACTCGTGCCCCCGTCACCCAGTGACTTTTAACCTACTTAGCTTGCTCTGTCTTAGTCCATTTAATTATTTATTTCCTTTAAAATGGCGGCCTTGTTTATAGTTAGGCCACTTGTTATGGGTTCTATTATCAGTGTCACTGCGCCAAGGCGTCAAGATCAAGCACGAAAGACAAACATACAGTAGGCATTCACACTTAGGGATTTTCCCTCTCTATACTTTCGAGGGATTGTTGATATTAATTGCCGTCCCAAGCATGCCTGTTATCTATTGTTATGAATAACACTTATGTCAGGGGACCTTATAGATCTGTATAAATACAACACACTTTTAGATAGATAATCAGAGGGATTCCGACCAGAGGGCATCGCCACCATCGCTGATACCGATGCTGCAGTCATCTTGACACAAACCCAGTCTTCGTGTCCCTGCGGAGTCTGAAATAGAGACCTCATTCCAAGGTAACGAGGGTTGGGGGCTCCTCTCATGGACACGGCTTTGGCAGATTAGGTTTAACGAACCCAGCTCTCCTTTTTTAGGTAGGAGGTTAGACCTACTCTCCTTGAGGTATTAGGGCTTGTTCCATCTTTTACATATACATATATTTCTTTCATATATTGCATAATGGTGGGGGTCTTTATAACAATGACTCTCCTCTTCACAATACTGTTGCTTGGTATATACATTATCCTAATCATTGCAGTTCATGCAACTTATCACAAATTGCAGTTATGTTGAATAAAAACTATTATAACTTTACTGCATCTGTGTTATTGCCTTTGTTTGTATGAGACATAATAAATCTGTGAGAAAAGGGTAATTTCCGTTTAACCACGACAAACCCTGAGATATTGTACTTTGAGTCCATGCGTAAGCGACTGCTACAAATCACCTTTGACTATTGTGTTTATGGTGAGGTACTGCTAGTAAGCCGGTAAGGTTTGGACAACAGTTACAACTAGTTGTAGGAAGAGACTTAGGGGGTCATTCCTACCCTGGCGGTCTATGACCGCCAGGGTAGGTGACGGAGGAAGCAACGCCAACAGGCTGGCGGTGCTTCCGGGGGCATTCTGACCGCGGCGGTAAAGCCGCGGTCAGAAAAGGGAAGCCGGCGGTTTCCCACCGGCTTCCAGCTGCCCCAGGGAATCCTCCACGTCGGCGCTGCAAGCAGCGCAGCCATGGGGATTCCGACCCCCTTCCAGCCAGCCTGGTTCTGGTGGTTTTCACCGCCAGAACCTGGCTGGCGGGAACGGGTGTTGTGGGGCCTCTGGGGGCCCCTGCAGTGCCCATGCCACTGGCATGGGCACTGCAGGGGCCCCCTAACAGGGCCCCACATAGATTTTCAGTGTCTGCGTGGCAGACACTGAAAATCGCGACGGGTGCAACTGCACCCGTCGCACCCCTTCGACTCCGCCGGCTCCATTCGGAGCCGGCATCCTCGTGGAAGGGGGTTTCCCGCTGGGCGGGCGGGCGGCCTTCTGGCGGTCGCCCGCCAGCCCAGCGGAAAACTCAGAATGACCGCCGCGGTCTTTTGACCGCGGTACGGTCTTCTGGCGGTTCCCGCTTGGCCCGCCAATCTAGGAATGAGGGCCTTAGTCACCTACAAACGAAAGTACTGTCATCCTGAGACCAGCAGTCTTGCTCAGAGCAAGAGTCCAAACTACGACAGTAGCAGAAGAAAAGTCAAAATCAGAACTCATTTCAGCAGTTTCCTGTGGTTGATGCCTTTGAAGGCTATACTTCTGACCAGTCACAATGAGAGTGCCTGAGAAGGAAGCAATCTTAGAGACAGACCAGAGTGGCCCATTCATGGAAGGTGAGGTGAATGGCCTCCCATATCATTTTTAATTGATACTGGTGCTACCCACTCTACTGTTGTGACAGTGGTGATTCCAACCTACCCCTCTCAGGAAAAAGGATCCAAGTGTTAGGATTTGCAAAAAAACAAATGACTGACCCCGTAACAGAAGAAGTACCTGTTAACATTTTATCCTTTGAGGAGAATCACTGGTTCGTGGTGTGTGATTTGAGTCCTGTGAGTCTACTAAATGATGAGTCAAAGGCCAGAGATTGAGTTGTATCCTATAATGACAGCCGATAATTTACCACCAGATCTTAGAGATACAGAGAAGCAAGAGTTCTGGGACTTTTCAGGAAAGGATATTGGTCTCATAAAAGGAGTTGAGACTGTTTGCATAAAAGTAAAGCCTAATTTTGAGCATCCAAGAACCTCACAATATAATTTGACCCCCAAAACAATTGCTGGAATTACTTCTCTGATTGATTCAATGATACAACAAGGCACTTTGAAGGAGATAATGGGGAGTACATGTAAATAATCCATTATGAGGTTACAGAAGCCTAGCCGTAAGTACTGCTTAGTGCAGGACCTGAGAAGTATCAACAACATTGTTATTACCTGGTGTCCTGTGGTACCGAATTTAGCCATGATTTTGCTTCAGATTCCATGTGAGGATGAGTGGTTCACTGTCATTGATCTGTGTCAGGCATTCAAGTCCAATGAAGGTATACAACTACACTTCTCAATAAGGTTCTCAAAAACAGTCTTGAGGTCCTAATCAATGAATTCACACTGAGCTGGTGATCCATTGATTTCTGCAGCTGTGAGGTAGGCGCTGCATCGATCTTAAAGCTGCGAGGCAGGTGCTGCATTGATTTTTCTGCCACTCAGCTCTGCTGAGTGTATTTTCACTCAGGTTCTGCCAGCTCCTCCTTCCAGGGGCCCATGGACTGGATGTGGCACCACTTGGCAAGCCAAGGGGTCTCAGCAATACAGCAGGATACACAGCAAAGTCCAGCCTTTGCCCTCTCTAAGGCAGAAGCAGCAACTGCAGGTCAACCCAACAAACCACACACAGCAAGGGACAGTACTCCTTCTCACAGCTCTTTTCCATGGCAGAGGTTCCTCTTGATTCAGAAGTGTTCTAAAATTGTAATATCAGTAGTCCAATACTTATTCTCACTTCTGCCTTTGAAGTAGGCAAAGACCAAAGGAAAGTTTTGTTGTGCACAAGACCCTGCATCTTGCCCTGCCCCAGCCATACTCTAGGGGGTTATTGTGAGGGGACAGACACAGTACTACCATGTGCAGGTGACAGTTCTTCCCTCCCACTCTAACCCAGGAAGAATTATAAGGATATGCAGGACACACCTTAATTCCTTTTGTGTTACTGCCTAGAGTGAATTCACAAACAGCCCAACCATCAGTCTGACACAGTCTTGGATTCAACAGCTAAGCAGAAGCACAGTTAAGCAAGAAAATGCCCACTTTCTAAAAGTGGCATTTTCAAACAGACAATCTAAACCCAACTTTAGAAAAATATGTATTTTTAGATTGTGAATTCAGAGACCCCAAACTCCACCATCGATGTGCTCTCAATGGGAACCTGCACTTACAAGATATTTAAAGGCAATCCAATGATAACCTATGGGAAAGATAGGTCTTACAATGGTGAAAACTGACTTTTGTCAGTATGTTGCTCCCAAGACATGTAAAACACACAAGTACATGTCCTACCTTTTAAATACACTACGCCCTGCAGCTAACAAGGGCCTATGTGTTGTAAAAGGGAAGATTTGGACCTGGCAAGTGGGTACCCTTGCCAGGTCGAAGTGGCAGTGCAAAACTGGACACACAGACACCCAGCGGCAGGTCTGAGACATGTTTACAGGGCTACTCATGTGGGTGGCACAATCAGTAATACAGGCCCTCTAGTGGCATTTGATTTACAGGCCCTGGGTACCTCTAGGGAACTTTACTAGGGACTTACTATTAAAACAAATATGCCAATCAGGAATAACCAATAATAATCACAATTTACACATAGAGCACTTGCAATTTAGCACTGGCCAGCAGTGGTAAAGTGCCCAGAGTACGAACACTAGCAATACCAGGTCAGAAAAAATGGGAGGAAGAAGTCAAAAATGGTTGGGTTGACCCTTCAAAAAAGGGCCAGGACTGGAAGGAAGTTCTGTATCTCAGACATCACACTGAGAAGGGAGAAAGGAAGGTGTCACAAGAAAGGATAATGGTGATTCTTAAAATGAATCCTCCAACCACCCAGAGAGATGTCACAATGTTTTTTTGGAATGGTGGGCTACTGTCGCCATGGGATATCCAACTTTTCCCAAGTGGCCAAGCCTTTTCAGAGGCTGACACACAAGTATGTTTCTAATCTGATACCATGGAATAAGGAGTGCTTGGTTGCCTTCCTAGAGCTGAAAATCTCTGTCTTGCCCCATCATTAGGAGTGCCTGATTACAATAAAGCTTTTAGTCTTTTCTGCAGTGAGAGAGAGCGCTGCGCTTCTCAGTACTTACACAGATGCATGGAAATACAAGATGCCCTGTGGCATACATTTCTGCTACTGTAGTCTCAAGAATGCCTGGTTGTCTTAAAGCTGTGGCAGCAGTAGATGTCAGCATAGAGCGAAGGAAGAATATTGTGATCGGACATCCTCTGTTTTTGTGCCACATTCAGTTGCAATATTGTTGAGCCATACTTGCATCAACACCTTACAAACAGCTACTTGACGAAGTATGAATGGATAATACTTGCAGCAGAAAATGTCACTCTTAAAAGGTGTGATACTTTAAATTCTGCTACCCTCATGCCTCTTTCAGAGAGTGAAAATGATGTTGGAGAGGTTGAGAATGATTGCCTCGATATTACTGAACTATGCACCAAACCAAGACCAGATATACGGGATGAGCCACTGGTAGAGTCTGATTAAATACTGTTTGTAGGTAGGTCTTGTCTAAGAGCCAATGAGTTGAAACTTGAGAGCTGCTTATGCAGTCCTATACAGTTTAAGGAATAGTCAAATGTTCCTGTCGTTGAGGGGTGTTTTCTGCACAGGTGGCTGAATTGGTAGCTGTTACTCGAACTTGCTGTGTCTCTGACCAATTGAGAGCGACTATATTTACAAATAGTACAGTTTTATTGTTATTCATGATCCAGGCAGTTATAGTCACAAGGAGGAATTATAACATCATCTGGCTCTCCAATTTGTAATGGGGTGTATGTTCTGAGACTGCTGAAAGCACTACAGCTACCTGTACAAATGTGTGTTGTGAAGTACTTTGCTGACTGAAATGGTGCTGATTATGTGATCGTGGGCAACTGATGAAGTAGTCCGATATTGTACATATGAGTCAAGAGCATTCAATGGTTAGTATGTGAATGAATCTGAATGTGAGACCAACTTGAACCGTTTTTTGTCAACAACTGAAACCTAGGAGGAAATTAAAAGATTGCAGAAGGAAGTGTCAAAAGCATCACAGCGGGGTTGGATCAGAGCAGGATGTATGAAGAGAGAGAGGATGATATATGGTTTCTGTAGATGACAGACGGGTATTGCCTGGCACATGCTCTCTGGCATTTCCATGGATCCACACATATTTGGATGGACGCTATGGTCCAGTTATTCAAACAACATTGGTTGGTGACTGAAGAATTTTGCCATATATGTGTTTTGTATCAAGAGGTGAATATAGGAAAAAGAACTCCTGTGACATTGAGCCACATAGGAAGATCAGGAGGGCCATTCAACAGAATGCAGACAGGCTTCATCAAAATGCCCGTGTGCAATGAGCTCAGACATGTCCTAGTGATTGTGTGCATATTTTTGTGTTGAGTAGAGGCCTACCCAACCAGGAGAAATGACAGTCACACACTAGCCAAATTGTTGTTGAGGAAGTAGATACCTAGGTTTGGTTTAATAGCTTTGCTGGAGTCAGACTGAGGAACTACTTTCAATAATGAGGTCCTGAAAATGTTGTGTGCACCATTACAGGTGGAGCAAATACTACATTGCAGTTATCGACCAGAGGCTTCTGGCATCGTGGAGCTGGTGAACAGGATGTTGAAAGCCAGATTGGTTAACGTGTGTGCTTCAACATTTCTGAAGTGGCTAGACACTTTGCCTCTTGAGCTAATGAGCTTTAGCAGTGTCCCTGACAGAAAAACAGGATTGTCAACACATGCAAAAATCATAGGGAGATCGGGGAGACTGCCTGCAGTGCCTACTCATGCACTTGTGAACATTGGAACTTTGTGGGTGACTTGGTTCTTGACTATTGCAAGGGACGAGCTGATGTGGTCCATTCTGCGTCCCACCAGGTTGAAGTTGTTACTGCCTCTCCATGTCTGGAGCAGTGCCATAAGCTCAGTCCTGGCGACTGGGTCCTGGTAAAGAAACATGCTCAAATATCATGTCTAGGGCCTAGATGGCACTGACTATCCCAGGTTGCCTGTGATGAACGTTGCTCTTAAGTGTGGGAGTCTTCCCAACTGGATTCATACAGCCCGCACTCGAAGAGTGGAATGTCCTCTTGATGATGTGACAGTATCAACTCTAGAAGTGCAACCTACAACTGAGAGTCAGCAGAATGAGGGTGCACAAAGTACTGAAACTTGGCAAGAGCCTGTGACAGCATATCCTCAGGCTGATGGCGGTCTTGGTGAACTGACATTTGAGGGAGTCGTGACCTGAACTGCTACCTAAGCCAGACTCAGATACTAATGAAGGCCCTAGCGCTGTGTCACACGAAGTGGAAACTGGATAGTTGGCTGAGGGTGCAGGAAAGAGAGAGATTATGATTGCCTACAGACTGTGGACTGAGCACTGCTCCAGAGGATACTGAGGAGTGTGATCTGAGTGACAGTGAAAGCGGGCAACCAGCACACAGGAGATGAAAAAAAGCTAGAGTGCCATGTTGGAGGTATTCGGCCCCTGAACAGACTTTGTCGGTAATGATGATGGAGGGTAAACCTATGATTTAAAAGACAAAAGTGAGATGCCAGTTGAGCCTCCATGATTTTGAGCTGCAACCTGAACTGAGTTTAACATGCACTCTCATTGAACAGACTGAGTTGAGGAATTACTGATCATTTGAACTGAACTTGGATTTGTAAATAATAGAGAAAATGACATTGTTTGAAAGAATTAAGAAGAGTCCCCAGGCCTGAGGCAGCAGAAGGAGCATAAGGGTATCATTTAGAAGACGACAGAGTAGGGCTAAGGAAGCTTCACAAAGAGTTTGGACATCATTTTATTGCACAGTGTTTGAACTTAATTTTGTTGTCTGCACAAGTAGAAACATATAGAGAAGACTATGGCCCTCATTCTGACCTTGGCTTTCGGCGGAGAGGCGGCGGTCGGACCGCGAACAGACCGGCGGTCAAAAAAATGGCATTCTGACCGCGGCGGTCACCGCCGCGATCGACCGCCACTTCCCCACTCCGACAGCCACGGCGGTCATGACCGACGGGCTGGAGTCTGCGCACTCGGTCCGGCGGTCGACCCAAGACCGCCAACGGTATCATGACCCTGCTTACCGCGGTTTCTGGCGGTCGGGAACCGCCATGCGAACCATGGCGGTAGGCACTATCGGGCCAGGGAATTCCTTCCCTGGCACTGATAGGGGTCTCCCCCACCCCCCACTGCCCCCCTGAGTCCTGCCCCCACACCCTCCACCCCCCTGCCACCCCCCAGAGGTGGTACGAACCCCTTCCCCACCCCCACCCCGACATGCACATACACGCACCCCGACATGCACACACCCCCAACATGCACATATACACACCCCCTACACACACACATACACAACGGGGACACATACCCGCACACATACATGCCAACATGCGCACCCGCCGAACTACACACATTGCCCATAGGCACAGCAGCACTCCCCGCCCGCATGCACGCACTCACACACCCCCTCTACACACTCACACGCACACCCACATGCACGCACACATCACACAACACCCCCCCACCCCCTCCCCTCACGGACGATCAACTTACCTTGTGCGTTGGTCCTCCGGGAGGCGACAGGAGCCATGGGGAGGTGACCGCCAACAGAAGACCGCCAACAGAAGACCGCCACACAGAAATGTGGGTCGTAATTCTGTGGGCGGTGTTCTGCTGGCGTGGCGGTGGAGGTTGACCAGTCTCCACTTTCCCGCCGACCGCCAATGTGGCTGCTGGCGGTTTTCCGGCGGAACGCTCCCAGCGGTCGGAATGCGCACAGCGGCATACCGCCGCGGTCGGCGGTCTTCACCGCGGCGGTAACTCGGCGGTCTTGCGAAAAGACCGCCAAGGTCAGAATGACCCCCTATGTTTGCTGCTAATTTCTACTCAACAGTCTGATTTCTGGATTACCAGTGGGGTGCTATGTTGACAAGTGTTCAGTGGTTACCTCCTTGTTTGTGTACAGAGACAAAAGACAATCTTGAACTGAGAAATGTGAGAAACTGTTGCTGTTAGAAATTGGGTCTCTTGTTGGCAGTCAGTATGCACTCTGTCCAAGCAGGAACCCTCACTCTAGTAAGGGTAAGGGAAATACTCACTTAAGATAACCCCTGCTTACTCCCCTGGTAGCTTGGCACAAGCAGTCAGGCTTATCTCAAGAGCAATGTGTAAAGTATTATTTACCAACACACACAGCAATACAGTGAAAACACTACACAATGGACACAACACAACAGTTTAGAGAAATAGCTCATATTTATCTAAATCAAACAAGACCAAAATGACAAAAATACAACATACACAAGTGAAGTTATGAATTTTTAAAGTAAAAAGATTTTCACTTCATAGAAAACAATGGAAACGCTGTTGTTACACAAAGTACCTGGGTTATGTAAAAAAATAAAGCCTCACCGGCGAGCATGAGTCGGAAAATCAGCGGTGCGTCAATACCTTACTTGCAAGTGAGGCCATGTGTCGTTTTTCTCTGGTCGGGTAGGCGATGCATAATTTTTGTCTCTCAAAATAGAGCTATGAATCGATTTCTAGACAGGCACTGTGGGTCTGGGAAGGTTCAGGTCGATTTAGACTCCCAATGAAGTTGCATGTGAAATCCGGACACTCAAGGATGAGAATCCGTGCTGCGTGGGGTTTGTGTCGATTTTAGCAACCGCATGCAGGTGTTGCGTCGATTCTCCAGCCTTGATGCAGGTGGTGTGTTGATTTCCCAGCCGCAATGCAGTTGGTGCGTCGATTTCAGCGGCGATGCAGTGCATGTCGTTTTTACAGCCGCGTTGCAGGTATTGCTTTAAAAGTACGGCTCCTGTACATGGATTTCCACCTTGGTTTTACCAACTTCACCTTTCAAGGGCCCTGGGACTGGATAGGGCACCACTTGGCAGGGTAGGAGTCTCAGCAGAGAGTCCAGGTGCTGGTAGAGGAAGTATTTGAGGGCCCTGAGACTTCAGAACAGGAGGAAAGCTCAGTCCAAGCCCTTGGAGACAATTCACAAGCAGGAATATATCATGAAGTCCAGTCTTCGTCCTCTTTCAGGCAGAAGCAGCCACTGCAGGCCAACCCAGCAAAGCAGTCACAGGCAGTACTCCTCCAGCTCTTTCGCTCTTCTCCTTGACAAAGATTCCTCTTGGTTCCAGAAGTAATCTAAAAATCTGGGGTTGTGGATCCACTACTTATAAGCCTTTCTGCCAGTGAGGTAGGCAAATTTCAAAGGAAAGTCTCTGTTGTTCACAAGATCCTGCCTTGCCCAGGCCTGGCCCCAGACACACACCAGGAGGTTGGAGACTGCATTGTGTGAGGGTAGGCACAGCCCATTCAGGTGTAAGTATTAGCTTCTCCCTCCACTCTAGCCCAGATGGTCCATCAGTATATGCGGGCTACCCACTAGCTCCCTTTGAGTCACTGTCTAGTAGAGATTCAAAAAGAGCCCAACTGTCAGTCTAATCCAGACAGGGAATACACAAGCAGGCACAGTCACAGAATGGTTTAAGCAAGAAAATGCCCTCTTTTTAAAAGTGGCATTTTCAAACTGACAATCTAAAAAACAACTTTATGAAAAGATGTACTTTTAATTGTGAGTTTCGAGACCCCGAACTCCAAATTTCTATCTGCTCCCAAAGGAAAACTGCACTTAAGAAATATTTAAAGGCAGCCCCCATGTTACCCTATGAGATAGATAGGCCTTGCAACAATGACAACCACATTTGGCAGTATTTCACTGTAAGGACATGTAAAACACACCAGTACTTATCCCACTTATAACATACACTGCACCCTGCACAAGGGGCTGCCTAGGGCCTAACTTAGGGGTGCCTTACATATACAAAAAGGAAAGGTTTGGTCCTAGCAAGTGGGTACACTTGCCAGGTCACACTGGCAGTTTAAAACTGCACATACAGACATTGCAATGGCAGGTCTGAGCCATGTTTACATGGCTACTCATGTGAGTAGCACAATCAGTGCTGCAGGCCCACTAGTAGCATTTGATTTACACTAGTGCACTTTACTAGGGACTTACTAGTAAATCAAATATGCCAATCAGGGAAAAGCCAATTACACACGCAATTTACACAGGGAGCACTTACAGTTTCGCACTGGCCAGCAGTGGTAAAGTGCCCAAAGTACCAAAATCAGCAAAAATTAAATCCAGCACACAATCAAAACATGGAAGAGGCAAGAAGACATCGGAGACTACGCCAAGGATGTGAGGTCTAACCGTTACCTTTTTCAATCACATTAACTCTGGATTAGTGTTTACCTGACATATTTGGTCCTGATTAAGACCCAGGCAAAGTCATAATGTTTGGGGTCAAAACTTCAACTTTTCTGGGTCCAGAAAACCCTGATTATAACACATAGGACACTGGAAATATTTGATTACACTTTCAATAGTGTCAGTGAAATTCTGCACTTGGACTTGACCCGTTTATTCATGCCTACTATCTATATTTGTTGTTTTTCATGCTTGTTTGTTGTTTGTCATGGCACATTTTTTTTTCAGTATTCACTGTATCGTAACTTGAAGCACCTTATTGTTTTGTTTGTATATTCTCCAAATTTGGAGTGATGGATAATCCTATACACATATGAATGACATTTTATATGCTCTCATAAATATACAATTTCCTTATAAAAGTAGTCATAGCTGACTCTACTTGACACATTTCTTTCACAAAGTTATTCTTGTATTGTATCACATAACCATGCAATTTTTATTTTAAGAATTCTTATTTCCCGACAGAAGAATTGTGCATTTTGTATTTGATTACCCTTGTGCTTTGGATTACAGGGTGCTCCTTATTTTATTATATACACTGATTCTAGTGAAGTCATGGAAATTAACAACACTGACAGACATAGATATATATTACGAGGGCTGTTGCTTATCACTATTGTATATTAATCATTCCCTTCTGTAGGATTATCTTCACCCACATCTTCTACAGAAGCTGAACTTAAGCATGGTGTTGCCCTCCTTGACCCTGAGTCCTGTAGATAATAGTTTGCATGCACAAGATTATAAAGCTTTACATGTAGTTGCATCTACAGGGGATTGTTCATCAGATGCCTATTTTAAATTACTTTATGAATATGTTGACTATGGATGCAAGGAACTGTTATGTCTGTAAGCAGATACCTAAATCAGCAGCTCAAGAGGGAGTTACCTATCTCCACATTCTTCTTTCATATAGTGTTACATGTAGTCGTCTGTTAAGTCTGTTTTATGTATCGGGGCATTTCCAATATTATTTTTTGAATTATGATTTGGTATTTACTCAAGTTCCTTTGTATAAGCATTTGAATTGTCATTTCCATAATAAGACAATGGTACAGATGGAGTTTCCTTAAGTCGCTTACAACACTGGACATGGTTTATGCTCAGAGACATAATTTTACATGTTCTTTAAATGAAGTTCAGAAGAACTTTTGAGATTCAGTAGAAGAAAGGAAAAGAGCAATAGGTGAAAGGAGGATGACAGGATGGGATGAGAGATGTAAGGGACAATGGGATAAGGATGCGGCAAAACATTGAGACTTAGGAGATATGCCAGAGCTACTTTCAGATTGGCAACACAAAGTGAAATTATGTGTGATTAGGGATGAATCTTCCCTTATTACAATTTTCATGGGTAAGAGCGAGTGTGATCATGATTTCAAATATGGAAATATTTGGCTTACATTATTGGGAGGAAGCAATCCTGTCATTCCTGGAGTTTACTTGTTTGTGGGGGTCGTGCATATTTTAAGTTGCCCAACGGATGGTATGGCACATGTAGAACATCTGAATGATCCTGTATGAGAGACAAAAGTTAGAATTAAGTAAAGTGCTAGTGGTGCTGAAATTTGCGGGAGACATTTTGGTGCAGTAATCCCAAAAGTAGTTGTAATTTTTAATTTAAGGTTAAACTGTCCACCATGGTGGGTAAATTGTCCATAAGTACAGCAAGTTCCTTGTTGGCTGTAGAAACTGAAATGACAGCTATGAGATCTGTGGTTTTGCAGAATTGTTTTGCACTAGACATCCTTCTCGCAAAGGAGGGCTGAGTATGCAGGATGTTAAAGGTCTAGCAATGCTGCACCTATATCCCTGGCAAGAGTGAGGACTTGAAGAAATACATTAAAAGCATTACTGACTTGAAAGGAGATTTCCAAGAATTGGGAGCTACAGGCACTTGGAAGCAAACAGAGACAGTTATTTTAGGATTGGCAAATGCTTTGGAAACCTAGGAAGTGGAACAGTGGGTTCTGTCTTGGGACCTCTTTCTGTTATTGGCATCTGTGCGATATGTCCGTTCATCATTTTCAAGTGATATAAATATGTAAAGACAAGGAAGGAAAGCACAGGTCAAAAGGGATTGAAGAGAACTATAAGGGATATGGAAATGGAGGTGAGTCCGTTTAGATTTTATGATTACCTTAATCTGGAAAATACTAGGTAGAAGTTGTTAAAATCTTCAAGGTCTTAACTTGATCTCACCTGACATGGATTCACATTAGTGTTATTGTGCTGGCTATCAGCGCCATCAGAGGGGCGATTGAAGTAGCTTAATTTAGGCTCCACCCTTTACACGTCATTGTGTCCCAAAATGTGCATTTACATTTGATATATTTAATATGTGCCATAATAACATTTGTGAGTATGTTAATGTTATAATGTAAGGTAATCACTGAAAGACTGAAGTACTTTACTAATGTTCATGTGAAATGCTTACATGTATTCTTTATTCCCTTTTACAATTATTCTTTAAGTTGCATTTATTGAAGTAAAGTATATTACTTTTTGTCACTTTTATGATTTTTTTAAAGTTAACTTGTGCATCTATAATCAAGTATTCAAATGCATGTTAAATGTTTAGTTAGAGTTGGGCAAACTTTAACTGACTAAAGGCTTTAATTCTGAAATGTGTTTTGCTTGGATAGTGTGTTCTCTTTCTTCGGAGGTGCATTTCAAGGCTTCATTAACTAGAAAAGAGGAGTATTGATTTATGTATTGGTTGCTGATAGTACGGTCTGAAAGAAGACATTTTGGCAAGGGACATGAAAATCTAATGAGCAGCTGAAGTCTCCTATTCATCCTGTACAAAGAATGGGGGTGTTCAAGGGTACAGTAACTGCCCTAGTTCTGAGGGATGAGAAATTCAGGTAGTGTTGCAAATGCAGACAATGGATCAGAAACATTTTGGTTCTTAAAGGGGAGGACAAGATAACATTGATGTTGAAGGATCTGTTTGTTTGAATTAATGTTTATTTTGTTAGATGTTAAGAGCGACTTCCCTTAGATTTCAAAGGGTACAGATGTCTCTGCTTCTCTTATTCTTCCAAGTGTGTAGCTTTATGCTAAACACTTAGGGGCAGATTTAAGGAAAGTGGTGCTGCATCCAGTACAGCGTCACTTTCCTTGCACCAGTCAGCACCCCTATCGACACCATGTGTGCGCCATATTTAAAATACGGTGCACCATGGCGCAGGATGGGGGCAATAGCATAATTGTTTTGATGCTATTGATGTACTCTGCAGGAGTGGCGCCAACATTCTGGATTTACTCCTGCAGTGTACATAGAGGCGCATTATAAATAATGGTATGTCCCCTTTTAATGCCTGCTCTGAGCAGGTATTGAAAGTGCTGAAAGAAATGCAGCAAGGAAATCTCTTTCATTATGCTGTTGCCTTCTCACATTTCTGAATTTTCTTAGGATTCCATTGCAACCATCCTCAATTCTGACTTTGATCTCTGACTAGATGAATTTAGAATCCTTTCATATTTAGAAGAGAGAGCAGTTTTTTTTTTTTATGGGCACATATTTATAATTCTCGTTTCTGTATTGCTGTGGTTGTTATAACTTTATATCTTAATTTGATGAGACGGAACAGACTGCAAATTTTCAGCTTGCCAGCTGTAACTCTATACCTTTTCAGCACTTTCATGACTTGCATATATATTGAATTGATTATTGGTTGGAAATGAATTACCTAACTTAAATTATTGATTCTTGATCCTTATTGAAGCCAAAAGGGCTTCACAGAAATCTAAATTGCTTAATATTGTTGACTCCCTCAATGTCTCCATCAGCTCAAAAATATCCATCAGAGGAGAGACTGTAAATCACACTCCTTTGTGCTTTCAGATTAGGAAGCAAAGTTGTGCTACTGAGAGGTCATGGACACTTTCTATCCTTTGAGTTATTCTCATATCTATTCTCATATTTCTTACAGTTTCAGGCTTCTAGGTTGATTATAAAGTAGTTGTTATAATTAGCCTTATTATGTTTATCCTCTTTCAGTTAACACCACTTGTCACGGCATGTTATGTGCTGTAATGCTACAGCTCCTTCTCACCTCTCCTGTACTCTTTAATAGAACATTCCTTCCGTTGAGAGAAGGAGTTTGCACTATAATCTTGCGATGCAGGCATTCTAACCTGTCAAGTGAGGAGAGTGGACTGAGGTGGAGAGAGGAGATGCTAAATAAACCTTTCTACAACTAGTCCTGTCTTCATCTGGTGATTCTGCTTCAACACTGGTGACGACTGCTCTGTGTAAGGGGGCAGTGAGGCCTCCTCCCCTTCCTGTGCCCTCTACTGGGACTCTCTATGAGACCCTGCACCTAGTTTCTTTCCAGATACGGAAATCAGAGTTTCTGTCATCCATTCTCTTCCGGCCTGGCATTCAAGGTACCGTAAACAGCTCACCTTCAATTACATTCCACCCACCTTGCTTTTGCCGTGTTCCTTTGTTTTGATGCACTTTCTGATTGGCCGGAGCACTCTCCGATCGGCACTACTGCAGCCTCCCTCGTAGCCCTCTGCGATCCTTCTGCACACCAGCCGGCAGTGAATTGAAGTTCGAAGGAGTTTTGGGTGATGGCAGTCTTGGATCCTGCACCTCCCATAATATGCGTGTCCCCCACAGCCCTCCAGTCTAAGAATTTGTTAATAAATGTTCCTTGTCTGCTCATCTCTTCTACAGTAAAATGCTCACAGTACAGTGTGCGTAGTGTGTCACGGATGTCTTTTTGGTGACACGCACACCACCACACATCATATGATATATAACTGGCTTCTAGTAACTTCTCTATCAATTCAACTTTCCATAACAACTGGTTATTTTTCCAGTATTTAGGGGCATATTTATACTCCGTTTGCACCGAATTTGCGTCGTTTTTTTCGACGCAAAACTAACTCCATATTTATACTTTGGCGTTAGACGCGTCTAGCGCCAAAGTTCATGGAGTTAGCGTCATTTTTTGGCGTGAACACCTTCCTTGCGTTAATGAGATGCAAGGTAGGCGTTCCCGTCTTAAAAAATGACTCCGAGGCATGTGCGTGGTATTTATACTCCCGGGCAAAAATGACGCCCTGGAGTGGGCGGGGCAAAAAACCCTGCATTTGCGCCTCTTTTTAACGCCTGGGTCAGGGCAGGCGTTAAGGGACCTGTGGGCTCAGAATGAGCCCAGAGGTGCCCTCCCCTGCCCCCAGGGACACCCCCTGCCACCCTTGCCCACCCCAGGAGGACACCCAAGGATGGAGGGACCCATCCCAGGGAAGAAAAGGTAAGTTGTGGTAAGTATTTTTTGTAAAAAATTTTGTGGCATAGGGGGGCCTGATTTGTGCCCCCCTACATGCCACTATGCCCAATGACCATGCCCAGGGGACATAAGTCACCTGGGCATGGCCATTGGGCAAGGGGGCATGACTCCTGTCTTTGCTAAGACAGGAGTCATGTTAATGGCGTCTGGGCGCCCAAAAAAAATGGCGCAAATCAGGTTAAGACGATTTTTTTGCCTCAGCCTGACTTGCCCCATTTTGGGACGCCCAAACGCCATTTTTCCCTACGCCGGCGCTGCCTGGTGTATGTCGTTTTTTTTCACGCACACCTGGCAGCGCCGGTCGGCTAACGCCGGCTAACGCCATTCAATAAATACGGCGCCCGCATGGTGCTTCAGAATGGCGTTAGCCGGTGCTAATTTTTTGGGCCCAAAACTGCGTTAGCGCAGTTTTGCTTCAAAAAGTATAAATATGGCCCTTAATCTTATAGTGACAAATAATCTATTTGATCATTATCGTATGGACAATTTCTCCTTTTTGTGAAAGTATTCTTTCATTTTTATACACTGTGACACACTTTCCTCCCACATTTCACAGCGTACCTAATAAATTATTATGTAAAACCGTCACATTTCCAATTGCTGTAGTACAAGATATGATGCAGGCATTTTCTTAACCTAGAGTGCCACCTACTGGCCTATAAGAGTACCAGTTCCAGTGTTTGTGTAATTCTTGTGTAATTCTTATAAATGATGGCCCTCATTACGACTCTGGCGTTCGGTGATGAAGTGGTGGTAATACCGCAAACAGGCTGGCGGTAACTACCACCAAATTATGACCATGGCAAGAAGTTCTCCGAAAGACAGCCAATGTACCACACCGACCAGCAGGGCGGAAACAACAGCCACCTCAGTGGTAGCCGCCTACAACCAGGTGGAAGACAATGTTACACCCACCATATTAAGACCCTGCAAACCGTCACCTTTTCTGGGGTGGTACCAACAACATCAAAAGCCTGGCGGAAACGGACCTTAGAAGTGAAAGGACTCCCCATTGGAGGCACAGGGAAGAACCACGTCACCATGGAACCAGAAAAGCATGTTTTTCCAATTATATTCTATGTTCTGCTCCATCACGAACACCAACACCGTTGAAGACGATGACGGTGAGTACAGCTGCCTAGCACACAAGGGAGGGGGAGAGGAAAAAGAGAGTGACACACACATGCACAACACACACCCCACACACACACACCATACACATAACCAGATACAATTCAAAAACAAGTTGACCCCGTAACTCGGCTGAAGGACAAAAAGATTTTACCAAAGTGAATGTAATAAGATCAACACAGCATAAATAATAAGTTAATCAAGATAATAGATATATACACATTTACAGAAAAAGGGACACAGTCCAGTCCTCAATTTGCGTGGGCCGCATGGCCACAGGCCAAAGTCCAAGGCCACACTTGTCACTTGCTTCAAAATGGAGAGAACACTGCATGGGCATCAGTTGGTAAATAGGCAGGCACCTCAGGGGGACGGGGCACCTCAGCCGGGAGATGAGACAAGACCACTGGTTCTGGAGGGGGCAACATGCCCCATTCTTGATCCTGGGGAGTGATGGGCCACAGACTCTCATGCGGGTGTCTTGCCCACTGGTTCTGGAGGGGGCAACATGCCCTGTGCTTGATCCTGGGGGGTGATGGAGCACAGACTCTCATGTGGGTGTCTCACTCACTGGTTCTGGAGGGTCCAACATGCCCTGTGCTTGATCCTTCGGGAGTGATGGGCCACAGTCTCTCATGTGGCTGTCTCGCCCCCTGGTTCTGGAGTGGGCAACATGGCCTATGGTTGGTCCTGCGGAGTGCAAGGCCACAGTCTCTCGAGTGGGTGACTTGCCCAACCTGGAGGGGACAACATGCCCTGTGCTTGATCCTTGGGAGTGAGGGCCCACACTCTCTAATGTGGGTGTCTTACCCACTGGTTCTGGAGGGACCAACATGTGCTTGAGCTTGGGGAGTCATGGCTACACTCTCTCATGTGGGTGTCTCACCCACTGGTTCTGAAGGGGGCAACATGACCTGTGCTTGGTCCTGGGGAGTGCAAGGCCACAGTCTCTTGAGTGGGTGACTTGCCCACTGGTTCTGGAGGGGGCAACATGCCCTGTGCTTGATACTGGGGAGTGATGGGCCACAGTCTCTCATGTGGGTGTCTTAACCGCTGGTTCTGGAGGGGGCAACATGACCTGTGCTTGATCCTGGGGAGTGATGGCCACAGTGTCTCATGTGGGTGTCTCACCCACTGGTTCTAGAGGGGCGACCATGACCTGTGCTTGATCCTGGGGAGTGATGGGCCACAGGCTCTCATGTGGGTGTCTTGCCCACTTGTTATGGAGGGGGCAACATGCCCTGTGCTTGGTCCTGGGTAGTGCAAGGCCACAGTCTATCATGTGGGTGTCTTGCCCACTGGTTCTGGAGAGGGCAGGCCGCACAGCAGCCCATGGAGGCAGGATTACATATTGTCCACCGGCGGTGACAGCTGCACAGTGGTGGTGCTGCTGGTGGGGGGAGGCTCCTGCACATCCCCTGCACCCTAAGATGGATGCACAGTAGTGGTGCTGCTGGTGGGGGGAGACTCCTGCACATCCCCTGCACCCTCAGACGCATGCACAGTGGTGGTTCTGCTGGTGGGGGGAGGCTCCTGCACATCCCCTGCACCCTCGGATGGATGCACAACCATGGTCTGTGGTGGGGGCTCCGTCACAGGTCCTGGTGCAGGCTCCTTGCTCATCCTGCCTGCTGGTGCACACTCCGTGCTCCTATGGCCTGCTGGTGCAGGCTCCTTGGCCTTTGGGGTGGCAGGTGCAGGCTCCTTGCCCTTCTTGAAAGCTAGGGCAGGCTCCTTCCACTTTAGGCTAGCTGGTGCAGGCTCCTTCCCCTTCAGTACATGTGGCATGGATCACTTTCCTCCACAAGTGGGTTCGGTTAGGACTAGGAATGTGGACTGTGTGTTTGAGGTGGTTGGCTGGGTTCATGATACCCTAGCCATACATGCAGGACGGTGGAGGTAAGGGTAGGGAAGAGGTCAATGGTGGATAGGAAACGTTTTTTAGGGACATTTGGGCGGGAAGAGGGAGAAGGAATAGGAGTGGATGATGAGCAAGTGGTTGTTGAAGGTGTCTGTCTGCTGCTTTTGGGTGCAGGTGCATGGGCTGTATGCTGTTGTGAGGTGGATGGCTGTTGGGTGTCTGAGTGCTTGTGTTTGTGTACCTTAGGAGAGGGGGACAGACACAGTGGGAGAGGACACAGGGGACGTGTACATGGCTGTTGTGGAGGTGCCTGCCAGCGAGGTGTGTGCTCTGCTTGGTGTGGTGATGATGCTGGTAATGGATGATGATGTAGTGCATGCAGGTGTGAGTGTGGACGTGGTTGGGAGGGAGGTAGTGGAGGGGGAGGAGTGGAGACAATGGAAATAGTGGATGTTGTTGTGTCTACAACTGGATGGTGTTTGTGTGAGTACCTGTGGAATGAAGTGTAGTGCTTGTGTTTGCCTGTGACACTTTTGGGTGTTGTCTTGTGTGCATTCTCATCTGTATGTGTGCCTGGGATAGGTTGGGGTTGAGGGGAATGGGACTGGGCAGTGGAAGTTGGAGGAGGGACGGTAGAAACAGGGACAATGGCTGCCATTAGAGAGAAGGCCAGAGCCTGATTCAATCTCTGTTGGGCCACCAATCCAGTGTGAATGCATTAAATTGTTGCATCTGGGCTGCCAGTCCCTGGATGGCATTCACAATGGTTGACTGCCCTACAGAGATGGATCTCAGGAGGTCAATAGCCTCCTCACTCAGGGCAGCAGGGCTTCATTGGGCAGGGCCTGAGGTGCCTGGGGTGAAGGAGATGCCCACCCTCCTGGGTTAGCGGGTACGGGCAACTTGATGAGGGGCTGCTGGGAGGCCGGTGCTGGTACGGGGTGGCGGCTGTACCTGTAGCTGGGGTGGTCACAGAAGTGTCCACCACCACCAGGGAGCTTCCATCGGAGGAGGTATCTGTGTCTGAACTTTCTCAGCCATGGTGCTCCCCTCACCCTCCGTCCCACTAGTGCCCTCACCATCGGTGGACACTGCCTCCTGGGTCCTGTGGGATGCAGCTCCCTCTGTCACAGGTGCCTCTGCTCTTCCGCTAGATGATGCTAATGCACATAAGGACAGGATGACAAAATAAAAAGGGGGGAAGAGACAAAGGATACACTGGGTCGATGGCTGCACCAACACCACAGTTGGCGTACACAGCACACTCACACAGAGGGGACAGGCCTACGCAATATGCATTGCTCTTCCAGTCATATGGCTAGCCACCAAGGCATGATGAGGGGCACACACCGCCAAATGGAGCACACCTGAGACCCACACAGCCCTGACCAGTACTGGATGCCTACTAGCTAGGTATCAAGATTATCCCTTCAGAATCCTAGCCACCAGGGGACCTTCACCGTAATGTCAGGACTGGCCTAGGGGCACCCACTGACACACTTTCCCCACCTGGATACCACCCTACCATGCGTAAGTTGCAAGGATGGGCACTGTACTCACACCCTTGTGGCTGCTGTGATGCCCTCAAGCACCCATCCAGCTCTGGATAGGCCACCGCCAGTATGCAGCCATCAGGGGGGTCAGGGTTCAACTGGCACCCCTTCCTCGTTGGGAGGCCATCCCCAGCTGGGTCTCCACTGTCTTCTGTGCCCAGCGTCTCAGGTCCTCCCTGCCGTTTGCGACAGTTGGTGCTCCGCCTGCCTAGACACCCAGGGTCCGCACCTCCTTGGCGACGGCATGTCATACACCCTTCTTTTGATGGGCATTGACCTGAAGAGGCAATACACACAGAAAAATAACATTAGACAAACAGTCTTGTTTGTTACACATATGAGCCACCATACCCCTTCCCATTACCAATTACACACACATGTCCCAGCGCACAATGTGTATGCCACCAAGAGGACATCCACCCACCCCCCTTACACGAGGCCTTCACAGACACAACTCCATGCAGTCATGCCACATGCATCGTGCCCACAGTGTACTCACCTGTTGGTCTGGAGGCCCATACAGTAGTCCGAACTGGGGTAGAACCCCATCCACCAGTCTCTCCAAGGCTTCCGAAAGTAAAGGCTGGGGTCCGTTCCCTGGTCACACGGGCATAGGTAGATTCCAGACACAGGTCATAACAGCACATGCAGTGTAGGTCCTCTCCTGTGGAAGGTCAAGTAGCAAGTGAGCAATATGATAGAAAATGGCAGTCACGTCCGCGGCGGTGCATACCGTCACCACCAACGTAGGGGAAGAGGTGGCGGTCCACTGCCAGTCCTCTGGATAGCGAGCTGGTGTCTTGCTGCTATGGAACATACCTTGCCCGTAGGTCGTTCCACCTCTTCCTGATGTCATCCCTAGTTCTGGGGTGCTGTCCCATGGAATTGACCCCGTCCACGATTCTCTGCCATAGTTCCATCTTCCTAGCTATAGATATCTGCTGCACCTGTGCTCCAAATAGCTGTGGCTCTACCCTGACAATTTCCTCACCATGACCCTTAGCTCCTCCTCTGTGAAACAGGGGTGTCTCTGTGGTGCCATAGGTGTTGAGTGATGTGTGTTGGTGAGGGTGTGTTGGGTAATGTGTTGGGGTGTGTGATGTAGAGTGCATGAGTGGTGTGTAGGTGTGAATAGTGTGTGACTCTAGTTGTGTCAGTGGTCTCGGTGTCTCTCTGCTGGCAATGGTTTGTAATCGTAGAGGACTGTGGTTAATGTGAGTGTGTGTTTTATAGTGGTGTGGGTGTGGTGTGTGTATGGGTGTCTGGTGTGTGTTGTTTGAATTGTCCAGTGTGGTATTGTTTTGTCTGTAGGTGAACATTGTGGGCACAGCTGTATGTACCGCCAGTGGTTTACCGCCGTTGAATGTCTGCTGTGGTTATTCGTGGGTCATAATGTGGTGGGCGTAGTTCTGTTAGTGGAACAGTATGGGTTTTGATACTGCCAGTTTATCACTGACCTTTGGTCTGCCGGATTTGTGTATGTAGCTGTATACTGACGGATTGGTGTGTGTGTGTGTCATAATATGGTGAACGGATATCTGCCAATGCGTCGAAAAGTTGGCGGCCGTCAGCGTGGCGGTAAGTGGGATTTACCATCAATGCCATAATGAGGCCCTATATGTATATTTTAATCATTTTCACTTAAGTTATCATCACATCCTGGTGAATTACTGTGCTTCTTTTCTAGTGCATATCTATTTGTTATTACTGTATTATTTGAAGGTTTTTCAGCATATTAAACACTGTTACTCATGTACACTAGTCATAAAAGTTTTTATGCAGATAGATATTTTATGCTGTTGTTATTTGTTTATGTGATGGGAAAAATGCATCTAAGCTAATTATAGTTCCTACATTGCCCAGTTATCTCTACACTGTTTGCAGGAAAGTATTCTCCTATCACAATGGCAGCTGCTAGTATGTTACAACTGCCACCATTCTCAAACAAGTTTGGGGAACCCAATGAACCATGGGACGAATGGGTGCACGTCTTCAAATCCTACCTTATAACCATTGGTGGTGAAAAGTTGAGCCCAGTAAGAAAGCAACACATTTTATTGCACAATTTAGGACCCCATGGCAGGAGGAACATTTTTGAAACACTTCTAGAACCTGAGAATGTGGATAACAAATTAGATGAATACAAAATTACTTTACTAAAGCTTCAAAATCAATAGGGGGGCAAAATCAACATCGTACTGTAGCGCCACAAATTCTTAAGCTGTGTTCAAGGCAAACAAGAAAGCATAACAAGTTATGTAGCAGTACACTGAGGCTTAAGCTAGTTGTGTGATTTTAGTAATCTCACTGATTCATTAAATAAGGGATCAACTGGTTAGATGTACAAACAAATCGAAAAAAACAAGAACAAATTTTGCAAATACAACCCAACTTACAGGATGCTATAGAAGTGGCTAAATCCATGGAACACACAGCGATGTGATTGAAAGAAATAAAAACCCTATCACAACTGAACAAATTTCTGAAATAACAGAAGAGGAACTCGAAAGCAGTGAATGCAAAATTAAACTCAAGAATGATTCAAGGAATAGTACAGTCAAAAGAATGACCTTGAATACAATAAACCTAAGTGTTATTGTTGTGGTAGCAGTAACTTAGCTAACTACTTTAACTGTCAAGCCAAATCTGCCACATGCAGGAAATGCAACAAGAAAGGCCACTTCGCCAGAGTATTCAGAGACATATCTAAAAACATGAAAGGAAATGAAAATAATTTACCTGAAGAGAAATCCCAAAGTGTAAAGAAAATAATTCTACAAATAAGAGAAGAAAGCACAATCAATCAAATAAAATATCCAGAATGCAAAATCTACCTAGAAGGCAAACCTGTGAAAATGTTCGAAGACTCTTGTTCTCCCTTTACTCTTATCAATATTTCCAACTTCAAGTCCATGACCAACAATAAGAATCCTACTCTCATAACCTCAGATATTTTGCCTAGTGGATATACTAATGACACGATCCCCCTCAAAGGTGTGGTACAAACACACATTACTTTTAAGAATAAACCTACCTTTGGTAAAGTGTATATAGTACAAGAAGGATCAAATCTCCTTGGATGGCAACATCAAAAAGAATTAGGAATAAAATTAGATCCTAACAACCCTGAGCAAGTACTAATAGTAAATCAATCTACTGCAAGCGATCATATATGTAATGATTTTTCCGGATGTATTTTCATAAAAATGGGACTTCTAAAACAATACCAACACAAAATTAAACTAAAGGCAAACTATAAGCCTGTGGTGAACAGAACAAGACCCATACTACACTTAATGTGGGGTCCTTTAGAAAAAGAGCTAACCAGATTGATATACTAAGAGGTTATACAACCCATAGACTGTTCTGATTGGTTGGCCCCAATTGTAATAGCCAAGAAGGGGCATGGTGATGGCATCAGGCTGTGTGTTGATGGATGTGATCTTAATGAAAACACATGTATTGAGAGACACCCTTTACCCCGCATTCATGAAATGCTGAGCACCATTGGAGAAGCTACATGTTTTTCTATTCTTGACTTGTCTATGGCCTACCAACAAGTAGAATTACACCCTGAATCTAGATGCTTAACAGCGTTTACCACACCTATTGGCACATTCATGTTCAGCAGGATGCCTTTCGGTCTTGCATCTGCGACCTCAGTATTCCAAAAATAATGTAGCAGATTCTAGAAGGGATACCCAAAACTACGTGTTTCCAAGATGATGTCCTCATATATGGTTCTACCATAGAGGAACACGATAAACTATTACGTAAAGTCCTCATCAGACTCGGAGAAGCAGGCCTAACTCTAAAAAAGGACAAATTCAAAATCGGAGTCAGTGCTCTGGATTACTTAGGCCATAACATATCCAAAGATGGTTTTAAACCTAACATATGGCTACTTGAAGCAATAAGAGAAGCCCTTGCCCCAGGAACTAAAGATGAGCTCAAATCATTCTTAGGTTTGACGGAATGTATGGCAAACTATGTTAAAAACTTTGCCCGTATAACAGCTAATCTGAGGGAACTATTGAGGAACCTCACTCAATACAAATGGTTGGAGGAACATCAGGAATCTTTTGTAAGATTGAAAGAAGCCATTCTTACAGCTCCATATCTATCCAGCTTCAACCCCAACAGAAAAACCATACTTACTCTGACGCCAGCAACAAAGCTTTAGGGGCTACTCTATCCCAAATAATTTATGGCAAAGAAAGAATTATTGCATTTGCCTCACAGTCTCTCAATAAATCTGAAATGAACTACTCCGTAGTTAAAAGATAAGCTCTGGCATGCTTCTGGGGAGTCAAAAACTTCAAATTCTTTTTATGGAGACTGCAATTTAAAATATGCACAGATCTAAACCCCTTACGTACATGTTTACAAACAAAGGTGCTTCCAGCAGTACTACACGTATAGCTAGGTGAGTATTAGGTTTAGAAAGCTTCTGCTTCAAAATAGAATATGTTCCTGGAAACCTCAATACAGCTGCAGTCTTCCTTTCCAGAGTTCCATTGAACAAAGAAGAGGAATAGAAACCTTTGAATATCCCATTTTAGAAATCAATTCCTCAGCCATCACTAACAAAGAATGGGAAGAGTGTACTCCTAAACATGCAGTGTTACAACATTTAAAAACATACATATTACAAAGTAGGCCTAAAAATATCCAGTACACAAAGGAATCAAACAATTTTGGGAAGTACACCAGGAACTCAACATGAACAACAACTTAATAATGAAAAACAACAAAATAATACCCCTGGATGTATTCAAAGAAAACTTTTGAGATCTTCTACATGAAGGCCATTTAGGCAGGAGCCTCAGTAAAGCTAGACTAAGAGAACATTACTGGTTCCCCGGCATGGATTCAGCAGTAGAATCACAAGTAACAAATTGTACCATATGTGCAAATAGTGACAAATCCAAAGTAATTTGTAAAATTCCCATATCTCCAGTATCTTTTCCAGATAAACAGTGGGAAAAATTGACTCATGACATAATTGGCCCCATTAACCGTAAAGGACTATTAAAATGATTTGCATTTGTATAAGTTGACTATTCATCCCATTGGCTAATTGCAAGGATGATAAATCAAATTACCACTGACTCCCTCATAACATTTTTAACCTGTTTTGTGCCTTGGAAGAGATGACCTCGTCCAAGGCTACAGTTACCCTGTGCCTTGGACGAGATCACCTCGTCCAAGGCACAGGGGAACTTGGGGGAGCGCTAGCGCACCCCCGTGCACCCCCCTCAACCCCCAAGGCGGGGATGGAAGGGGAAGACCTTCCCCTTCCACCCACGACCACCCCGGCAATCCGATGACGTCAGCGCGCGCACAGTGCGCCGACGTCATCTAGTGTTGCCGGGCGCGCTGGAAGCCATTTGCTTCCAGCGTGCGAGGAGGAAAGGTGAGTCCCTTCCATTTTTGGGGGCGGGGGGGTGAAAACAGACACGGGGGGAAGGAAAGGGTTTTTCCTTTCCACCTGTGCCTGTTTTCACAAGATTCCTGCTCGATCGTGGAGCAGGAATCTCCACTAGACCCCAGGGATTTTTCCTTTTAGGTTTCTTTTGGGGGCGACCCCTTGGGCAAGGGTCGCCCCCCTGGGGGGCAATTTTTTTCAGTATTTGGCCCCCCCCTTCGGCAGATCTGCCCCCGGGGGGGGGCGAAAACCACTAGACACCAGGGATATTATTGTGTGTGTGTATTTTGGAGGTGACCCCTTGGGCAATTTTTTAAAGTATTTCGCCCCCCCCCGGGGGGCAGATCCGCCGATTTTTCTAGTAAACCACTAGACACCAGGGAATTTGTTTTTATTGTGTTTTTTGGGGGTGACCCCTTGGGCAAAGGTGGCCCCCCGGGTCAATTTTTTTTGTGTTTCGCCCCCCCCCCCCCCCGGGGGCAGATCGCCTTTTTTTCAGTTAATCTGCCCCAGGGGGGGGCGAAATCCACTAGACACCAGGGATTTATTTTTATTGTAAAGTTTCTTTTGGGGGAGACCTCTTTGGGCAAGGGTCACCCCACTGGGGGGCTATTTTTTTAGTATTTCGCCCCCCGTGGGCAGATTGCCAATTTTTGGGCTGATCTGCCCCCAAGGGGGGGGGGGGGGCGAAATCCACTAGACACCAGGGATTTTGTTTTTATTGTTTATTTTGGGGGCAACCCCTTGGGCAAGGGTCGCTCCCCTGGGGGGCTATTTTTTTTTTCTGTTTCGACCCCCCCGATGGCAGACCAGCCATTTTTAGGACGATCTGGCACGCGGGGGGTGGAAGCACACTAGGCGCCAGGGATTGTGTGGTGTGTGTGTGTGTGGTGTGTGTTTGGGGACACCCCTTGGGCAACGGTCGCCCCCCTAAAGTGGGGAAAGTTCGTATTGGCCATCTCTGCCCCTATTTTTGTAGGCCCATCTGCCCCCAAGGAGGGCAGAAACCACCAATACGGCAGGGATTTTTTTGTTTTGTTTTGTGTTGTGCTGGGGGTGCCCCCTTTGGGAAGGGTCGCCTCCCTAAAGGGGGCACAGAGGTGTTGCCCATTTCTGCCCCCCTTGGGGGCAGAATGGCCAATTGTTTTACGCCCATCTACCTCCGAGGGGGGCAGGATCCACTTAGGTACCAGGGACAACTTCTAAGTTCTTGGTGGTGGGGTGTTTGTCAACTGGCAAAGTATTTGTATTTGTGATTATAACAATGTATTTCTTCTTTTTCTTCTAGTTCAACACTTTTGCTTCCTTTGCTGTGGATCTTTGCGGTTTTGGCAGTAGTTGTCCTGCGGTTTGCATAGTTGCATGTTTTAGGTAAGTGAAAGCAATTTACTCCAAAGGAGTATTGTGACATGCATGACTGACATGTTTGTAGGTGGTGTACTAAATGCAGTATTGTGTGTTTGACATTGTCCTTAGATTTGAGCACAGTGATGTTTGTGTTGTCATATGTCTAATTTGCTTTTTTCTTTTTTCTTTTTAGTGGGATATCATTGGTGATTGCTGTGTCTGTGTAGAATAGTTGCTTGGGGAGTAGCTTTTTCAGGCAAGTGAGTGGTATAGTTTTTTGTAGTACATAACTCTTTGTGATAAAGCTACACTTTGTTTATTACTTATTTTAGTGCTAGTTGTTGTTGGCAATCCATTTGTTGTTAGGATCATGGCTAGCCGCAAAGTGACCGCTCAGCAGGTTGTTCGCATGCTCTTTGAGTCGTCTTCAGACCATGATTACGACACTGACTCTGCATCTGAGTCAGAGGAGGAAGCAGGAGATTCTGGAAGTGAGTTTTCTGTCCGAGAGTATTCTTCTGATGAGGAAGCTACTCTCAGTGCAGCTGAAGGGCCTGTGTTAGAGGAGGACATTGATTTGCCAAGAGTGCAGCAGCCTGGGGCTGAAGGGTTTCCCATTAGAAGATCTGACACCTGGATTGCCCCAAACATGGAGCAGCCACAGTTACCTGCATTTACTGGTCTCCCAGGGTGTAGAGTTAATACAGAAAACTTTTTGCCTGTCCATTTCTTTCACCTGTTTATGGATGATGTATTTTTGGAAGAGATTGTGGAGCAGACAAATGTGTATGCAGAGCAATATTTGCGGGACAAAGCTGCCAGACTTAAGCCTCAGTCTAGAGCTACTCAGTGGGTTCCCACATATCTGGAAGAGATGAAAAGGTTTTTAGGTTTGTCTTTTTTGATGGGGTTGATCAGGAAGCCGTCACTGGCTTCTTATTGGTCTACTAGTCCCTTGATGGCAACTGCTATATTTCCTGCAACTATGACACGTAATCGGTATTTGCTTCTTTTGCGTATGCTGCATTTTGTAGACAATGCTTTAGCCTTGCCACGAGATCACCCTGATTGTGACCGCCTTTTTAAGATTAGGCCTGTCCTTGATCATTTTGTGGATCGGTTTTCAGAGGTCTATGTTCCAGGCAAAGAGATAAGTGTGGACGAGTCTTTGGTCCTTTTCAAGGGGCGTTTAGTTTTTAAGCAGTACATTCCTAGTAAGAGGGCACAGTATGGGATTAAATTGTATCTGCTGTCAGAAAGCAGTACAGGATATGTGTATAATTTCCGGGTCTACACTGGTAGGGATTCCAGTATTGACCCTCCTGGTTGTCTGGCCACTTTTGGAGTTAGCGAAAAATTGTGTGGGAACTTGCTAGACGGCTGTTTAACAAAGGTCACCATTTGTACGTAGATAATTTCTACACTGGAGTGCAGTTGTTCAAGGAGTTGTTTAGAGTGGACACTGTTGCTTGTGGCACAATCCGTTCTAACCGGAAAGGCTATCCAAGGGAGCTTGTCTGTAAAAAACTTGAGAGAGGACAGTGCAGTGCCTTGCGGAATAATGAGCTGCTAGCTCTGAAATTTTCAGACAGGAGGGATGTGTACATGCTATCGACCATCCATGATGAGAGTACTTCCCCTGTGGCTGTTTGGGGTCAGGTTGCGGAAGTGCGCAAACCTGCGTGCATTTTGGACTACAATAGGCACATGGGTGGTGTTGATAGAGTAGATCAGAGGTTGGAACCTTACACTGCTCTTCGTAAGTCTTATGTGTGGTATAAAAAGTTGGCCCTACATTTATTTCATTTGGCAACTTTTAATGCCTTTATTGTATACAAGGATTGTTCACCTGAGTCAAGGATGACATTTGTTAAATTTCAGAAGTCGGTGTTAGAAAGCCTTATTGTGGTGGAACCGGCAAGAGTTCCTAGAGTGGAAGTGGTGGAGAATGTGGCTAGATTGAAAGAACTGCACTTTCCAGATCACATTCCTCCCACTCCCAAAAAAGACATGCCCACAAAGAAATGTAGAGTATGTGCCCGGAGATCAATCCGGAGGGAGAGCCGGATGTACTGCCCCGAATGCCCTTCAAAGCCTGGGCTCTGTGTGCCCAGCTGTTTTAGAAGTTACCACACAAGGAAAAACTTTTGGGAAATACCGTGAGCGTAAGCTGTCTGTTTTATATTTTCATATGTTTCACGGTTGGAATCTCTGTCATGTATTTAGTTAGAGCTTTTGTGTTTGTAGTTTTGTGCTTATTTTATAATTAGTGGTTTCTTTGTTGTTTATAAACAAAAAAAGTGATGGCGGTGTGCGTGGGGTGGCGCTTGGCTGGCGGTGTGCGTGGGGTGGTGCTTGGCTGGCGGTGTGCGTGGGGTGGCGCTTGGCTGGCGGTGTGCTTCGGGTGGCGCTTGGCTGGCGGTGTCCTTGATGTGGCGCTTGGCTGGCGGTGTGCGTGGGGTGGCGCTTGGCTGGCCGGGTGCGTGTGGTGGCGCTTGGCTGGCGGTGTGCTTGGGGTGGTGCTTGGCTGGTGGTGTCCTTGGGGTGGCGCTTGGCTGGCGGTGTGCGTGGGGTGGCGCTTGGCTGGCGATGCCAGACAAACGGCAGTCCACACTCCCATCAGCTGGTGTGATTCTTGTATCAGGCATGTGGGCGTATGTAAGTGATGGGCCCTTGAGTGGCGCGTTCTGTCGATGTGAGTGTTGTAATGTGCTGGGCCCGTGGCTGGCGGTGTGAATGGTCTTGTGCGTGTCATGTATGAAAGGTGTGTGAATGGACTGTAAAGCGGTTGGTGCCTTGTTGCGGCTGTACAGCTCACGAGCTGTGAGTCATTGGTTCAGTTTTTTGCCTTTCAGTTATTAGCAGTGCAATTCATTTTTGTGAAATCTCTTGTTAATAAAATTTGATCCACTGAACCATCACTCACCCTCGTGCCAAAGCCAACCAGTATGTGTGCTAAAAATGACAAAACCTGCTCCGCTGTAATCAGGCGTCGCAGCACACCTGTGACACGCTAGGTGCCTCGGGTGGGACCCCGATGATGAAGCATGCAACCAACTTGGTTGGTGGGTGAGGGGTCTTCTTCACATAACCTAAGTGTGTTTCTTTTCACAATTTTAGTGTTTGGCACATCACGGACGTATGTGCACACATCAAAATGATATATTACAAAAATACCTGTGTTTGGGGGGGAGGGCCCACCTATGTTTTTGGTCCTGGGTGCGGCCTTCATGTAGGGAAACCTACAAAACCCAGAAACTTTTTAAAACTAGGCACCCCAAGGAGTCCAGGGAGGTGTGGCTTGCGTGGCTCCCCCAACATTTTCTTACCCAGACTCCTCTGTAAACCTCAAAATTTGCATAAAAAAGTATATTTTCCTGACTTTTCTTAGTAGGATCACCGCTCCAGCACAAAATTTCTACTCCCCAGTTTTCCCCTCAGTCTCCCAAGTAAAATGACACCTCACTTATGTGGGTCCCCAAAGCAGAGTCCGTCTAAAGATGTATAAAAGAATATGCCCTTATAAACTCGCTGTGCTATCCCTTCTATCTCTTCAAGTTTTGGGCCTTATTCTGTTGCAGGCACCTGGCCCACCCACACAAGTGAGGTATAATTTTTATCGGGAGACTTGGGGGAACGCTGGGTGGAAGGAAATTTGTGGCTCCTCTCAGATTCCACAACTTTCTGTCACCGAAATGAGAGTAAAGGGTGTTTTCTAAGCCAAGTTTTGAGGTTTGCAAAGGATTCTGGGTAACAGAACCTGGTCCGAGCCCCACAAGTCACCCCATCTTGGATTCCCCTAGGTCTCTAGCTTTCAAAAATGCACAGGTTTGGTAGGTTTCCCTAGGTGCCGGCTGAGCTACAGGCCAAAATCCACAGGTAGGCACTGTTTTCTTTCAAAAAATGGGATGTGTCCACGTTTCGCTTTGGGGCATTTCCTGTCGCGGGCGCTAGGCCTACCCACACAAGTGAAGTATCATTTTTATCGGGAGACTTGGGGGAACGCTGGGTGGAAGGAAATTTGTGGCTCCTCTCAGATTCCAGAACTTTCTGCGACAGAAATGTGAGGAACATGTGTTTTTTTAGCCAAATTTTGAGGTTTGCAAAGGATTCTGGGTAACAGAACCTGGTCCGAGCCCCACAAGTCACCCCATCTTGGATTCCCCTAGGTCTCTAGTTTTCAGAAATGCACAGGTTTGGTAGGTTTCCCCAGGTGCCGGCTGAGCTAGAGGCCAAAATCTACAGGTAGGCACTTCGCAAAAAACACCTCTGTTTTCTTTCAAAAATTTGGATGTGTCCACGCTGCGCTTTGGGGTGTTTCCTGTCGCGAGCGCTTGGCCTACCCACACAAGTGAGGTATCATTTTTATCGGGAGACTTGGGGGAACGCTGGCTGGAAGGAAATTTGTGGCTCCTCTCAGATTCCAGAACTTTCTGCCACAGAAATGTGAGGAACATGTGTTTTTTTAGCCAAATTTTGAGGTTTGCAAAGGATTCTGGGTAACAGAACCTGGTCCGAGCCCCACAAGTCACCCCATCTGGATTCCCCTAGGTCTCTAGTTTTCAGAAATGCACAGGTTTGGTAGGTTTTCCTAGGTGCCGGCTGAGCTAGAGGCCAAAATCTACAGGTAGGCACTTCGCAAAAAACACCTCTGTTTTCTTTCAAAAATTTGAATGTGTCCACGTTGCGCTTTGGGGCGTTTCCTGTCGCGGGCGCTAGGCCTACCCACACAAGTGAGGTATCATTTTTATCTGGAGACTTGGGGGAACGCTAGGTGGAAGGAAATTTGTGGCTCCTCTCAGATTCCAGAACTTTCTGCCACAGAAATGTGAGGAACATGTGTTTTTTTAGCAAGATTTTGAGGTTTGCAAAGGATTCTGGGTAACAGAACCTGGTCCGAGCCCCGCAAGTCACCCCTCCTTGGATTCCCCTAGGTCTCTAGTTTTCAGAAATGCACAGGTTTGGTAGCTTTCCCTAGGTGCCGGCTGAGCTAGAGGCCAAAATCTACAGGTAAGCACTTCGCAAAAAACACCTGTTTTCTTTCAAAAATTTGGATGTGTCCACGTTGCGCTTTGGGGCGTTTCCTGTCGCAAGCGCTAGGCCTACCCACACAAGTAAGGTATCATTTTTATCGGGAGACTTGGGGGAACGCTGGGTGGAAGGAAATTTGTGGCTCCTCTCAGATTCCAGAACTTTCTGCGACAGAAATGTGAGGAACATGTGTTTTTTTAGCCAAATTTTGAGGTTTGCAAAGGATTCTGGGTAACAGAACCTAGTCCGAGCCCCACAAGTCACCCCATCTTGGATTCCCCTAGGTCTCTAGTTTTCAGAAATGCACAGGTTTGGTAGGTTTCCCTAGGTGCCGGCTGAGCTAGAGGCCAAAATCTACAGGTAGGCACTTCGCAAAAAACACCTCTGTTTTCTTTCAAAAATTTGGATGTGTCCATGTTGTGCTTTGGGGCGTTTCCTGTTGCGGGCGCTAGGCCTACCCACACAAGTGAGGTATCATTTTTATCGGGAGACTTGGGGGAACGCTGGCTGGAAGGATATTTGTGGCTCCTCTCAGATTCCAGAACTTTCTGCCACAGAAATGTGAGGAACATGTGTTTTTTTAGCCAAATTTTGAGGTTTGCAAAGGATTCTGGGTAACAGAACCTGGTCCGAGCCCCACAAGTCACCCCATCTTGGATTCCCCTAGGTCTCTAGTTTTCAGAAATGCACAGGTTTGGTAGGTTTCCCTAGGTGCCAGCTGAGCTAAAGGCCAAAATCTACAGGTAGGCACTTTGCAAAAAACACCTCTGTTTTCTTTCAAAAATTTGGATGTGTCCACGCTGCGCTTTGGGGCATTTCCTGTCACGGGCGCTAAGCCTTCCCACACAAGTGAGGTATCATTTTTATCGGGAGACTTGGGGGAATGCTGGGTGGAAGGAAATTTGTGGCTCCTCTCAGATTCCAGAACTTTCTGCCACAGAAATGTGAGGAACATGTGTTTTTTTAGCCACATTTTGAGGTTTTCAAAGGATTCTGGGTAACAGAACCTGGTCCGAGCCCCACAAGTCACCCCATCTTGGATTCCCCTGGGTCTCTAGTTTTCAGAAATGCACAGGTTTGGTAGGTTTCCCCAGGTGCCGGCTGAGCTAGAGGCCAAAATCTACAGGTAGGCACTTTGCAAAAAACACCTCTGTTTTCTTTCAAAAATTTGGATGTGTCCACGCTGCGCTTTGGGGTGTTTCCTGTCGCGGGCGCTAGGCCTACCCACACAAGTGAGGTATCATTTGTATCGGGAGACTTGGGGGAACGCTGGCTGGAAGGAAATTTGTGGCTCTTCTCAGATTCCAGAACTTTCTGCCACAGAAATGTGAGGAACATGTGTTTTTTTAGCCAAATTTTGAGGTTTGCAAAGGATTCTGGGTAACAGAACCTGGTCCGAGCCCCACAAGTCACCCCATCTTGGATTCCCCTAGGTCTTTAGTTTTCAGAAATGCACAGGTTTGGTAGCTTTCCCTAGGTGCCGGCTGAGCTGGAGGCCAAAATCTACAGGTAGGCACTTCGCAAAAAACACCTCTGTTTTCTTTCAAAAATTTGGATGTGTCCACGTTGCGCTTTGGGGCGTTTCCTGTCGCGGGCGCTAGGCCTACCCACACAAGTGAGGTATCATTTTTATCGGGAGACTTGGGGGAACGCTGGCTGGAAGGAAATTTGTGGCTCCTCTCAGATTCCAGAACTTTCTGCCACAGAAATGTGAGGAACATGTGTTTTTTTAGCTAAATTTTGAGGTTTGCAAAGGATTCTGGGTAACAGAACCTGGTCCGAGCCGCACAAGTCACCCCATCTTGGATTCCCCTAGGTCTCTAGTTTTCAGAAATGCACAGGTTTGGTAGGTTTCCCTAGGTGCCGGCTGAGCTAGAGGCCAAAATCTACAGATAGGCACTTCGCAAAAATCACCTCTGTTTTCTTTAAAAAAAAATGGGATGTGTCCAAGTTGCGCTTTGGGGCATTTCCTGTCGCGGGCGCTAGGCCTACCCACACAAGTGAGGTATCATTTTTATCGGGAGACTTGGGGGAATATAGATTACCAAAACAAGTGTTATTGCCCCTTGTCTTTCTCTATATTTTTTCCTTCCAAATATAGGAGAGAGTGTAAAAAAGACATCTATTTGAGAAATGCCCTGTAATTCACATGCTAGTATGGTCACCCCGGAATTCAGAGATGTGCAAATAACCACTGCTCCTCAACACCTTATCTTGTGCCCTTTTTGGAAATACAAAGGTTTTCTTGATAGCAATTTTTTACTCTTTATATTTCAGCAAATTAATTGCTGTATACCCGGTATAGAATGAAAACGCACTGCAGGGTGCAGCTCATTTATTGGCTATGGGTTCCTCTGGTTCTTGATGAACCTACAAGCCCTATATATCCCCGCAACCAGAGGAGTCCAGCAGACGTAACGGTATATTGATTTTGATAATCTGACATTGCAGGGAAAAGTTACAGAGTAAAACGTAGAGAAAAATTTATGTTTTTTTCACCTCAATTTCAATATTTTTCTTTTTCAGTTGTTATTTCCTGTAGGAAACCCTTGTAGGATCTACACAAATGACCCCTTGCTGAATTCAGATTTTGGTCTACTTTTCAGAAATGTTTAGGTTTCTGGGATCCAGCATTGGTTTCATGCCCATTTCTGTCACTGACTGGAAGGAGGCTGAAAGCACAAAAAATTGCAAAAATGGGGTATGTCCCAGTAAAATGCCAAAATTGTGTTGAAAACTTGGGTTTTCTGATTCAAGTCTGCCTGTTCCTGAAAGCTGGGAAGCTGCTGAGTTTAGCACCGCAAACCCTTTGTTGATGCCATTTTCAGGGGAAAAACCACAAGCCTTCTTCTGCAGCCACTTTTTCCAATTTGTTTGAAAAAAACGAAATTTTCACTGTATTTTGGCTAATTTCTTGGCCTCCTTCAGGGGAACCCACAAAGTCTGGGTACCTCTAGAATCCCTAGGATGTTGGAAAAAAAGGACGCACATTTGGCTTGGTTAGCTTATGTGGACAAAAAGTTATGAGGTCCTAAGCGCAAACTGCCCCAAATAGGCAAAAAAAGGCCTGGCACAGGAGGGGGAAAAGGCCTGGCAGCGAAGGGGTTAAAAGATGCATTTACAACTCAAAGTATACCTTCTACTATCATTACTGACAATGAAGTACAATTTACTAACAGGGCTATGACAGATTTTTGTTTATGAAACTAGGCATCGAACATCTAAACCCAGCATTATACTGCCCCAAAGCCAATGGTATGGTTGAAAGAGTAAATAGGTTGATAAAAGATTGTATCCAACTAGCTTGTGTCAATCACATTCAAGTAGAAAAAACAATACAAGACATGCTCTGGGCTTATCACTCCACTTCCAACCAAACTACTGGGATATCTCCATTCTCATTACTCGAAAGAAGGAAGCCTTGCACTAAATATTTTCCTGGTTGGTTGGGGGGAGGAATGGAAGTGGAATACAATGCAAAAATAAGGAAGAACAAAATTATATCACACTAAAACAAATACAAGCAACATTATGACTTCAAATAAGGAACTAAACCACAAAAGTGGGGTATAGGAGATTGGGTCTATGTCAGGAAACCGATGAGAAGAGGTGACGATGTTTCCAAATTCTATGATTCTATGCACATTGCAAAAGTAAAACACAATGTAGTCATAATGGATAATGGACAGATGTGGAGTATGGACAGATTGGTTAAACAACACCCCACAAAGAACAATACAAGTATCAACACCACACCCCCCATCCAACCACAAAATCCTCCAACTTGGCACAAAGATTATGTCATAAGATAGAAACTTCTTTTTGTAACCTCATGTATTATATAATTAGTTTTGTTATGTTATCTTTTCCAGTCTAACTCCACATGTCTTTAGCTAGCATTATGTAACCTCATTCTTACCTCATACATAGTTCAACACCTTGTAGGTAAGGGAATGTGTTACAATTAGCATTATTATGTTTATCCTATTTCAGTTAACACTACATGTCATGACATGTTATGTGATGTAATGGTACAGCTCCTTCTCACCTCTCCTGTACTCTTTAATAGAACATTCATTCCGTTGAGAGGAGTTTGCAGTAGAATGTAGTGATGCAGGCATTCTAACTTGTCAAGTGAGGAGAGTGGACTGAGGTGGAGAAAGGAGATGTTAAATAAACATTTCTACAACTAGTCCTGTCTTCATCTGGTGCTTCTACTTCAACAGTAGTCAATTAAACTAGTATGTTACCCTGTGATATAGAACATTTTTGCTGGTGTATCTGAAATATTGTGACAATTTAGGGTTCAGGGACTGTTTATTGTTGGATAGTCTTTCCCCTCATTTGGTATCTCTATATCATTTTATTCTAACTCCAGCCATATTCCACACAGCTTATTTTTATAATTTTTTTTTATTCCAAAGATTGCCATATAGCTTAATGTTCAACTCACCACAGACCACGATAATAGGTAGTTTTGAATTTGACCAACTCCATTTTTTGAGAATTAGAATCACACCTTGAAGCTCTGATGCTGTCTTCAAGAGAGGATAATAGTTCAATCTTGCTAATACTGTTCACTGGAGGGTAATAGACTTTGAAAATTTCCAAGGAATAGAGGGCATTCAATAACTTAAGGTGTTGAATTTTGGTATTAAGGTATGGATATACGCTTATTCTCAAACTGCACTTTGTAGTACATTTCTGTAATTGTACTAAACATATTACAAAATGTAATATACTTTTGTGTTTGGAGTTCTCCGTCCTGACTGCTTAAACTCTGCACATGTAAGTATAGATTTTAGTGGTAAATGTAGTATATGTGGGAAGGACACAGGGGAGTGGGTAGGAAAAGGGAAGATTTACTACTAAAGACTATGAGATCTGAGAGGAGCAAGAGGGGTTTAGCGTTTGCCAATAAGGGGCTTAGAAGAGATATCACCTACTCACACAAGGGTAAGCCATTTGATTTACTCGGGGGTGGAGACATGTAATTAACACTTTTGTAGTAAGTTTTTGCAGTTGGAGTTTGTGAATACTAAAAGTAGCAAATTTACTACAAAGTGTAAACTTATTCAGAAGTGTAACTTACCTGTGTGACTCAGGAGTCTCTCTTAAATAGAATGCAGGTGTAAAAATGAACTTTAGTGGGGTATTCATCTTCTTTATTCCCTCTATATTTTCCTTTAAGGCAAACTCACCAGTAATTGAGGTCTTTTGCCCACCATATTAGTAGTGTTCTTCTAGGCCAGCGGGCGAAAACAGCATTTCTGCCCGCTGGCCCAGCGGAACACTCACCACAACATTGACGCTGGCTCATAACTGAGCCATCGGCAATGTTGTGGTGCGTCCGGTGCGACAGCACCCGTCGCACATTTCACTGCCCGTAATTCGGGGAGTGAAATGCGCTATAGGGCTGTGCATGGGGCCCCCTGCACTGCCAATTCCATGGGTGTATTTTCAGCCATGGAAAGGCTGGCGAATGGGGACTCGTAATCCCCATGGCAGCCCTGCTTGCAGCGCTGCCCTGGCGGATTACAACCGCCGGGACCGCCAGGCTGCAGGCAGTTTGACCACGGTCATAATGGGGCGGTCGGACTGCCCTGTCTGTGACAGTCCGACCGCTAGCCTCTTAATGAGGCCCATAGTTTGTTGTTCTTCCTAAATTGCTCAAAACCTTTTAGCAGTTCAGCCACATGTGGTTGAGGATCCTTCATGAAATGGCTTTCGGGTGAATTAGTCCTCCTTTCTGTGAAAGAATCCGGGGCATAAAGTCTTCTCCAATGACAGAAGGAGAACAGACAAGGTATGTTTGGGCCTGTTTGCACCTGATAGCACCAGTGCCTTTATTTCTCTCATGCTTTACACAATTCTTGTCACAGAACAGCTTGAAAGATCTCATGAGGGGGCAGATGCTTTGCCTGGTTGATCTACAAGTTATTGTTTTAGGAACACCCTTGCATAGTGGTCTGACTGTCACATGTGCAGTTATTTACAAAGTTTTAATGTCTATTTCTTTTGATTTCCAGCAGTCTTATTCACTTTGTACAGTGTTCCCCTAAGTGCCCTTTTGCAGCGTTTATAGAGCCTTGTCAACTTGAGCTCTTTTACGTTTAACTCTGTTTTTATTATTTTGAAAACAAGGGTATAATACAACAGTATCCCACCTACATCCAATGGCCGGTGGGGAACATTAAGAAAGAAAGCGTAGAACAGCTAGTCAAAAGAAACAGAAATAGTGTAAGAGGAGGGTAGGGTAGACGGTGGATAAAAGAGGGGGAATGGATACTCAGCGGTTCCTAGATTATGCTATATAAAGCACCTTTGAAGGAGTGAAGGGGAAGTATCAGATGTGGCTACCCTGGTCTGTCAGTCAGAAATCTGGGTTGTCTGCATCAAACTCAATATGCAGAGATAAACTGGACAGGTGAGTTCTTTGAACTCATCCAACAGGAATTTGATACAGCGTCCCCACGTTTTGTCAAATTGTAGTAACTTATGGACCACCACCACCATCAGCTTCTCCATTGTCAAGTGGTCCCATAATTTTATGAAGCCAGTCAAATTTTGGCAGGAGTTTATCTGTACCCCAGGTTGGCAACTCCCTGGAGCCCCAGTGCCAAATGTGGAGGGGCGCCTAGGGATGAGTCTCTCATGCCCAGAGGCCCGCACCAGTCCAAGCCTTTTAAAATGCGACATACCCTGGGCATCGGCAGCATAGTCTTGTCTCAGTCCTCAGGGCTCTCAAATTCTGATGGGGAGCAAGCACTTCCTTGCTCCAGCCACCACAGCCACTAGTCTACTGCAGCCTCAGCTGCCGCTGTACCGTGAAGAACCGCTGCACAGGGGACTGAGTGCACCAGCACAGCATCCAATCCTGGGAGCAAAGAGGAGCTGTGCTGGTGTCTGACTGCAAGAGGGTACCGTCAGTGAGCTCCTATTGCTGTGGGAGGTGGGAGATCAGGTGATCAGTTTGACGAGGTGCTGCTACTTGCAGATATCCATAGCATTCACCGGACGTCCTCTGAGGGCCGTCTTGGGCCCTCCACTGGCAGGATGTTCAGTGGGTCGCCCCTCTAAGTTAATGGAGAAGCTGCATGACAAGGAGCTCTGGGCTGTGGTCCCATCTCCCACAGACAGTTCCCTGCGGAATGCTGGCCAAAGCAGGGGCCTAGGGCCACTGCATTCATCCTGGTAATGTCTCAGGTAGCAGAGCTGCAGATGGACGCTGCTACTCACGTGCCATGTTGGGCATGCCCCCAACCTGTGCTCTTTTCAGGCATTGTTCATTATTTTAAGCCTGGAATCAGGTTCTTCAATTTTAGTGTCAGTTCCCTCTAGTTCTGGCTCACTATAATTATCTTGGGTGCTACACAAACAGTGTCTATTGTTGTTGTTGTTTTCCCAGCAGTTTGTGTAAACAAGAGATTCATTAGCTGATACTTATATGATAACACAATAGTTTTACAGTATTTTATTATTGTTTGAATGGCTTTTGTGACCCCCCATCCAATTTACGTAAAATTGCAGGGGGGCTAAGTTATTTGGCAGTGCAAAGCCTGATGTATAAAATGCTTCCAAAACTTTTCTAGTCAATTCTACTATCACTGATATCCGCTGTACTGCCACTTCTTGTTTATCTATTTTGGATGCCTAATGTGTAAGGAGCCCTGCTATTGTATCTGAGGCCCTACACTGGGTTCACATAATTGCTATGGTTGATTGTGCCGGTGGAGTGCTTGTGTGACATAAAGCTGTGAGTTGCGACTCAGACCCCCATCGATCAAACTTATATTACATGAAGGTCATTTAAAATGCTGTCCATGGGACCAATGTAAATCAAATCCCCACTACACTGTGTGAGACACATAACCATAATGGTTAAGCCTTTGTCTTCCACATTTCCTTGAGGATTAGGCTTGGAGTACTGCCGATGAAAGGCGAAGCTTCTTTCTTTTTCAAAGCGTGAGAAGGGCTGGACAGTGAGGTAGGTCCACCTCTGCCGGGGTTTTATGAATTTGTGCTCTTTTTATGTTTGTCTTCATGGGTTTAGGACATTTAGGGCTCTTAATGCATCCTGCATTGTCCCTGACACCATGTTGCGGCTGGACCACACTACGCTGTCTTTGTCAATCATAATTTACTGTGTTTTCTATAAAGCTGATGATTATGTTAATTTTTTCAGGCCAAAGCAGTTGTGGGTCTCTAGATACTTGCAGGCCCGTAAACTCCTGAATGGCATGTTGCTCTCAATAAGTATTTGTAGTGCAAAAATATCTGTGAGGAATTTTCTAACTATAGATTATCACTCTGAAGAAAACATGTGGGAATAGATGTATCGAATGGGCATGACTCTCCAAGTACTACACATTCAAACAAGATACCCGGAGAAGAAGAAGCCCACACTGTAGTAGAAGGTCCCAGCAATGAAAACTCCTCCATAGGAGTATCTAGAGACACACAACCTGATCAAGGACATCAAGGATAACCTATTTCAAATGAACAAACACAAAAACATAACAAAATGACCATCCCTTAGGCTATGTCACCTGCCAACTGGCTGTAATGTGTAGGAATGGCCTGGCATGTTACCGCCATTTTTACTTGTGTGTCAGTTTGTTTTTGCCTGTCTCACTGGGATCCTGCTAGCCAGGACCCCAGTGTTCATAGTTTGTGGCCTGAATGTGTTCCCTGAGTGGTGCCTAACTGTGTTACTGAGGCTCTGCTAACCAGAAACTCAATGCGTATGCTCTCTCTATCTTTAAAATTGTCACTGCAGGCTAGTGACCATTTTTAACAATTCTGATTGGCACACTGGAACACCCTTATAATTCCCTAGTATATGGTACCTAGGCACCCAGGGTATTGGGGTTACAGGAGATCCCTATGGGCTGCAGCCTTTTTTTTACCACCCATAGGGAGCTCAGACCATTCTTACACAGGACTGCCACTGCAGCCTGAGTGAAATAACGTTCACGTTATTTCACAGCCATTTTACACTGCACTTAAGTAACTTACGAGTCACCTATATGTCTAACCCTCACTTAGTGAAGGTTAGGTTCAAAGTTACTAAGTGTGAAGGCACCCTGGCATTAGCCAAGGTGTCCCCATATTGTTCAGGGCAATTTCCCCAGACTTTGTGATTGACGGGACACTATTACACGCGTGGACTGCATATAGGTCCATACCTATATGTAACTTCACAATGGTAACTCTGAATATGGCCATGTAACATGTCTAAGACCATGGCATTGTCCCCCAATGCCAAATCTGGTATTAGGGTGCCAATCCCATGCATTCCTAGTGCTCCAGCATGGACCCCGAGAACTGCCAAACTAGCTCTCTGGGGTTTTCACTGCAGCTACGGCTGCTGGCAACCCACAGTCAGGTTTCTGCACCTCCTGAGGTCTAGGCAGCCCAGTCCCAGGAAAGCAGAACACAGGACTTCTGCTGAGAGAGGGTGTTACACCCTATCCCTTTGGAACTAAGGTGTTAAGGGCCTGAGAGGAGTAGCCTCTCCTGGCCTCTGGGAATGCTTTGAAGGGCACAGATGGTGCCCTCCTTGCATAAACCAGTCTACACCGGTCCAGGGATCCCCCAGCCCCTGCTCGGGTGCGAAACTGAACAAAGGAAAGGGGAGTGACCACTCCCCTGTTTATCACCATCCCAGAGGTGGTGCCCAGAGCTCCTCCAGTGTGTCCCAGACGTCTGCCATCTTGAATGCAGTGGTGTGAGGGCACAATGGAGGCCTCTGAGTGGCCAGTGCCAGCAGGTGACTTCAGAGACCCCTCCTGATAGGTGCTTACCTGGTTAGGTTGCCAATCCTCCTCTGAGGGCTATTTAGGGTCTCTCCGGTTGGTTTATCGTCAGATAATGAATGCAAAAGCTCACCAGAGTTCCTCTGCATCTCCCTCTTCGACTTCTGCCAAGGATCGACCGCTGACTGCTCCAGGACACCTGCAAAACCACAACAAAGTAGCAAGAAGACTACCAGCAACATTGTAGCGCCTAATCCTGCCGGCTTTCTCAACTGTTTCCTGGTGGTGCATGCTCTGAGGGCTCCTCTGCCTTCACCCTGCACTGGAAGCCAAGAAGAAATCTGTGGGCGACGGAATCTTTCCCCTGCAAACACAAGCACCAAATGTCTGCATCACCAGTCCTCTGGATCCCCTCTCATTTCCACGAGTGTGGTCCCTGGAGCACAGGTGCTGGATCCAAATGACCATGACAGTCCAGTGGTCCATCTGTCCAAATTTGGTGGAGGTAAGTCCTTGCCTCCCCACGCCAGACAGTAATCCTGTGTACTGCATGAACTGCAGCTGCTAGGGCTTCTGTGCATTTGTGAAAGGAATCCTTCTTGCACAGCATAGCCCAGGTCCCCAGCACTATGTCCTGAATTGCTCAACTCCCTGGGTTGACCACCGGCTTCATGGGACTCTCCTTTGTAGTGTTGAGATGACCGCTATGCTCAGTTTTCTTGAACCCCTGCTCAAGTGCTTCTGCGGGTGTTGCCTGCTTCTGTGTGGGCTCTTTGTGTTGCTGAGCGCCCCCTCTGTGTCCTCCTACAAGGGACGACCTCCAGGTCATCCCTGGGCCCGGGCAGCACCCATTTTCTTCACCTTTGACATTTGCAGCTAGCAAGGCTTATTTGTGGTCTTTCTGCATAGATATAACTCTGCATCCTCCAGCACACCGTGGGACATCTTCTGTGCAAAGAATAAGTTCCTGGCATCTTCTGTTGTTGCAGAATCTTCTGCTTCTTCCACCCGGAGGCAACCATTTTGCACCTTCATCCGGGGTTTAGTGGGCTCCTGCCCCCTCTGGACACTTTCGTGACTCTTTGATTTCGTCCCCTTCCTTTACAAGGCCTGAGGTCCAGGAATCCATCTTCAGTGCTTTGCAGTCTGTTGTTGTCCTTGCAGAATCTCCTATCACAACTTTAGTGTGTTTCTGGGGAAGTAGGGTAACTTTACTCCTACTTTTCAGGGTCTTGGGGTGGGGTATCTTGGACACCCTTATGTGTTTTCTAACACTCCCAGCGACCCCCTACACACTTCACTAGGCCAGGGGTCCCTAAGGGGTTCGCATTCCACTTTCTTAGTACATGGTTTGTGTTGCCCCTAGGCCTATTGTATCCTATTGTATTCTACAGTGTTTGCACTACTTTCCTAACTGTTTACTTACCTGATTTTGGTGTGTGTGTATATTTTGTGTATTTTACTTACCTCCTAAGGGAGTAAATCCTCTGAGATCTTTTTGGCACATTGTCACTAAAATAAAGTACCTTTATTTTGAGTAACAATGAGTATTGTGATTCTTATGATATAGTGCTATCTGATATAAGTGGTATAGTAGGAGCTTTGCATGTCTCCTAGTTCAGCCTAAGCTGCTCTGCTATAGCTACCTCTATCAGCCTAAGCTGCTAGAACACTACTAATCTACTAATAAGGGATAACTGGACCTGGCACAAGGTGTAAGCACCATCAGGTACCCACTATAAGCCAGGCCAGCCTCTTACATAATGCTAATAATATGCATTACTAAAACTCTTAACGAAGATAGTTGTAATTGCACAACTTTCCATCTTCAATTTACTGTAGCAAAATCACAAACACTCTCAAACCCCATGTTTCATAACACTCCACTTTACCTTGTGCACATCTAGAGGGACATGTTCACATGAAATTCCCTTGACTGCACACTTCTCGCCATGAAGGTGTGTCAGGGAGGAAGAAAACAACACTGCTGCATCAGACTCAAAGGAAAAGAACTGCTGATTACTTTTGCTTGGCTCAACACATGGACATTCCTGAGGAGTTTACACTGTTCACTGACGTGCATGTATTGGCAGGAGGGTCCATACCATTCTTCACCCTGCAGACAAAAGCAAATGCCCGCTGGTTGCAAATTCCACAGTAGGAAATCCTAAAAACGATGACCAGTACTGAGCTCAGCCTTAATGCAGTCAGGGTAGAACTGAAAGCCATTCGCCTCATGGTGATGCAACATTGGTATCTCTTGGACTTGATGACCGCAGTGGAGGGTGGGGTGTGTACCAAGATCAGTGCATCCTGCTGCAGTTCCATACCTGGCAATGACATGGACAATAAAACTTTGACACGTTTCATTCAAGCATTGCACTGACTTCAGAAGGACATGCCATAAAATTATATGCCACATGTACTTAGGTACACTTAGCCAATCAGTACACAGTACACTCAGTGACCACATGGCCCACAGGCCGGACATCTGGACACATACTCACTGCCCACATAGTGTCCAAGGCCCACCTGCATTCCCTATCTAGAAATTGTATCTATGACTCCTTGTCAACTATTCAATTTGTTTACCAGGTTAAGTATGTTTTTTTACTTTATTGCTCCCAGAGAAATGAATAAAATGTGCTTCATTTCAATGTTCTATGAGAGACACTCCTCAACCCCGGTGCTGTAAATTCTCTCCGGGCCATAATGTTTAATTAAATCAACCATTTCTGGTTTTCCCAAGCTCCTTCTGTCTCTTGTTTTTTTAGGTAAATTCTCATTCAGGCAACACCATTGTGTCAGCACATGTAGTCACCCAGTAGTTGAGATTCTTTACAACTTTCAGGAAGATGCTGGTGTGCTCGTGCCAGTGCACAGAGAGGATGGAAGCCCATTCTTTTTCTGTGATGCTTTTCCAGTTGCATCACGCAGTTCCAGTCATAGTAGGTCTGTGGTCGCATGGGATCGGTATACTGAATCTAACAAAGGCTAGGTCTGTCCAAGTAATGATTTCTGGCTTCTCCGCTGTGATGTTGCTGACTGAGAAGGAAATCAGGTTCAAAAGGTGTCTGGCAGTGTGAGTGCTCAGTGAGGCCAAGGTTTAATAGAGGCCATAGAGCTCGGGTTGGTGTGGTCTTCTAGGTGAAAGTCAAGATCTCTGAAGAGGATGAAGATGCTGGCCTGTGATAATGAAAGGTACAACGAAGTCCGTAGGTGGTCTGTATATGAGGGTTCTGCTCCAAGAGAAGTTGGCTGGGATGTATATCTTGAATGTGACATGTTCAGATAGCTAGTAGGGGTGTCGGTGTAGGTAATGCAACTGACGTTGTCTTTTAATATGATGGAGACTCCACCTCTGGGGTTGTGCTGGTAGTCTTACCTACCAATCTTTCAGCCGGCAGCAATGGCTGTAGTGATGTCTGGTGGAGAGATAAGGTTTAGCAATGTTTCCTTGAGGAAGAGCAGTTCTGGATAGTCTGCGTGCAGTAGGTTCCAAGTTTCTATGACATGTTAGGTGTGTGTGCAAGTGTTAGGGCATTTGTGTGACTGTAGCCTGTTGTGTTGGTGAAGTTTGGTCTCTCTGAGGTGGAGGCTGGTTTGTGTGAGTGAGAGCAAGTAGAATGCTGGAAGCTACTGGCTTCTTCTTTTAAAGAGGGTTTCGGTGGGAAACCAGAGATTTTACTTCCTGTGTAGATGGAGTGAGTTATATATAAGAGTAGAGAGAGATGAGTGGCAAAGAACTTGGTAAGGTAAAGAACACAGTTTAGGCAGAAAGATATATACCAATATATATGAAGAGAGATATTTGAGGTAGAGAAGGTTAGTTGTGTCAGAACGCCACAAGGCATGCATGAGCTACTGGGCCCAATCAAGAGAGTTGTGGCCTTTCAATTCTTATGGCCTTGGGCCTGAACTACTATGGGTACTGAGTTACTGGGCCAAGTACTACCCCTTCAGCAGTTGAATCTCAGTGGCAGCTCAGGACAAGCAATCAAACAATATTCAGGGGGAGGAATGTGCAAGGTATGCTAGGGCTCATGACTGTTAACCTCTACAGTGTGGGCGTCGCGGGTCACGATCCGTGGCCGACACAGGGAGGGGGTTAAAAAAAAACGAGGGAGACATGGAAGAGATTCCGTGTCTCCACCCACCCCTTTGTGACATCAGCATGCCAAGAGGCACGCTGACGTCACTGTTTGCTTTCCCCACATTTAGTAGTAAAGTCATCTCTGGATCCAGCACTGGATGCACCCACGAGGGTGGAATACTTTTTACATTTTCTCTGCTGTTGATGGGATCTACCCGGAAACACATGTCCAGAGATGACTTTACTACTAAAGGCCAGAAAAAATGAAAATGCTTCAAGGACTCACCGTGAGTTGCTGGCTTTGTTTTCAAAACCCTTGTTATAACCAGTTGGGAGCGCGCTTTCATTGAGGACATCTAGTTTTTGCTGTTTATAACCGGCTTGTCCAGCCGGGAAAGTGCCCACTGCACATCGGAGCAGGTCGTTGTGACTAGATTCATGGTCACATTTGAACAACATGGTTGGGATATTTTTAGCAAAACCGACAATTTTACTGTGAACTTGCCTACATAGGTTATGCACTTTGTTTTTCATTTTTTCCTGTTTGGCTCTAGCAACCCACTTGGGGAATACGACTTTGCAGGACTACTATAACCAGTGTGCACTTGCCATTACAGAGGCCCACAGGGGCAGGACTGGTATTTTAATGGATTCATCAGGTGCCTGCAATTAATCAAACTAGCTGAAGAGCCTCGCACTCGGTGCTTTTAAAGAGATTGTCTGAATTACATCCAGCACTGGCTGCACCCACGAGGGTGGAATATTTTTCATATTTTCTCTGCTGATGATGGGATCTACCCGGAAACACGTGTCCAGAGATGACTTTACTACTAAAGGCCAGAAAAAATGAAAATGCTTCAAGGACTCACCGTGACTTGCTGGCTTTGTTTCAAAACCCTTATTATAACCAGTTGGGAGCGCGCTTTCATTGAGGACATCTCGTTTTTGCTATATATATATATATATATATATATATATATATATATAGTATATATATTTGCCACCAGTTCTCTTGCAGTTGCAGCTTGTGTCTTCAAAGCGATGGACATACTTCAACTGACGTGTTTCAACTGTAGCTTTTAGGCAGCAAGAAAAAAGTCAAGTAAGTCTTGTGATTCTGTTTCCGCTACAAAAGGATCTGACTTTTGTCGAGTGGCAGTTTTGATGCCATAAAGGAGCGCAGAAGGTTTATATGCCTACTGCAAAGATCAAATCTGAATTTCATGTAAATAGCTGAGTAGAGCAGTAAAGCCAATCATTACCTGTGCTATAATACAAATGAAATGTGTGTGCAAGGGGGGCTATGGAGAGATGAAGGGCATTTGTGTTGGGTGGTAGTGAGGGGAATTGGAGGTAATGGGAGTGGGAGCACCAATAATGATTGTTGGACTGGGCGCTAGATGCGCTAAAGACTGTGACGATTGATATGTGACAAGGTGAAGTAATAGTGTGTCTGTTTTTTGAGTGTCTTAAGAGAACATGCTGATTGAGGGAAGAAGCGAAGGTAAGGTGACCTCTACTGTTGCACGTATCACACACACACCAGCAATTTTGTGACTGTCTACGTAGGCTAGTGTTTTAGAGTGACAGTTTAGCCAGTAGCAGAAATGGCATCTCGTTTGATGACTGCTGCTTAAGCCCTCACTCAGGTTATGGGGCAGCTCTGACGTAGGATCAGAGACTGAGACAGCAGATACTGAGACAACATCTGAGGGATAGGACCATGGTGCAGACTCTGGGAGTGATTTTTCAGTTTGCGGAGTCCCATTCAATAACTCCTCTTCCTGTGATTATGAGAGAATTGATGAGGACAATCCTGCTGTCCCTTCGCAACCACAGTCTGTGCAGCGGGACAATAGCGGGTTAGCCCAACCCAGAGAGCAGATGCATGCGGCGGCAAGCACAGAGAGAGTCCTCTCTTTGAAACTCCCCAATTTAGTTCAGACCCAAATTCCACTGCCCAAATCGTATTGTGAAGACATCAAAGTTATCTTTCACAAAACAACCTGGTTTTGTAAGGCAGACACCTGTGTTTTTGGTTCTGGGCTTGGCGGCCATATAGGGAAATCTACCAAACCCAGACATTTCAGGAACCTAAACATCTGGGGGACTCCACAGAGGTATGACTTGTGTGGATTCCTTAAAGGTTTCTTACCCAGAATAGCTTGCAGAGCTGAAATGTTGAATAAAAACTCAATTTTTTCTTGCATTTCTGTCAAGGAAACTACAGGAATTTGCTGGGACCCATACAATTCCTACCACCCAGTGTTTCCCCACCTGTCCTAATAAAAATGCTACCCCACTTGGTACTAGGTACCAGGTACCTAGTGCTTGCATCAGGAATGGATCACCACAGGGTCAACAGTTGCCCTCATGTAAGAACCAACATTGCCCATTGTGTGATCTATTTCTGACATGGGAACTAGGTTTACCCACACAAGCGAGATACCATTTTCATCTGGAGACTTGGTGGAATGCTGGGTGGAAGGAAATTTGTTGCTCCTCTCAGATTCCAGAACTTTTTATCACTGAAATTTGAGGAAAAATTGCTTTTTGTCAAATATTGAGGATTAGAAAGGATTCTCGGTAACAGAACCTGGTGAGAGCGCCACAAGTTACACCATCCTGGTTTCCCCTACCTGTCTAGTTTAAAAAAATGCACATGTTTGGTAGGTTTTTGTAGGTACCGGTTGAGCTAGAGACCAAAATCCACAGCTAGGCACTTTCCAAAAAACACATCAGTTTTCAATGTAAAAAGTTGATGTGTCCATGTTGCATTTTTTCGGCGTTTCCTATCGCGGGCACGAGGCCTACTAACACAAGTCAGGTACTATTTTTATCAGGAAACTTGGGGGAATGCTGGATGGAAGGAAATTTGTGTCTCCTCTCAGATTCCAAAACTTTATATCACCGAAATGTGAGGAATGCCAAATTTTGAGGTTTGCAAAGGATTCTAGGTAACAGAACCTGGTGAGAGCCCCACAAGTCACCCCCTTAGGAATTTCCCTAGATGTCTAGTTTTGAAAAATAGATAGGTTTTCTAGGTTTCCCTAGGTGCCGGCTGAGCTAGAGGCCAAAGACCACAGCTAGGCACTTTGCAAAAAACAGGTTAGTTTTCTTTAGGAAAATGTGATGTGTCCATGTTGTGTTTTGGGGCATTTCCTGTTGTGGGCACTGGGCCTAACACACAAGTGAGGTACACTTTTTATAGGGAGACTTGGGGGAATGCTGGTTGGAAGGAAGTTTGTGGCTCCTCTCAGATTCCAGAACTTTTCAGCACCAAAATCTGAGGGTAATTTTTTTTTTTTTGGCCAAATTTCGAGGTTTGCAAAGGATTCTGGGTACCAGAACCTGGTGCGAGACCCACAGGTCGCCCCATTCTGAATTCCCCTAGGTGTCTAGTTTAAAAAAATATGTAGGTTTGGTAGATTTCCCCAGGTGCCGGCTTAGCTACAGGCCAAAATCCACAGCTAGGCACTTTGCAAAAAACATGTCCGTTGATCATTGGAAAAATGGTATGTGTCCACGTTGTGTTTTGGGGCATTTCCTGTCACGGGCACTAGGCTTACCCACACAATTGAGGTACCATTTTTATCTGGAGATATGGGGGAAGGCAGTTTGCAGCTTCTCCCAGATTCCAGAACTTTGCAGCACCAAAATCTGAGTTTTTTTTTTTCAAATTTTGAGATTTGCAAAGGATTCTGGGTAACAGAACCTGACAATAGACCCACAAGTCACCCCATCCTGGATTCCCCCAGGTGTTTAGCTTTTAAACATGCACAGGTTTGGTAGGTTTCCCTAGGTGCCGGCTGAGCTAGAGGCCAAAATCCACAACTAGGCACTTTCCAAAAAACGTGGCAAATTTCAATGTAAAAATGTTATGTGTCCATGTTGCGTTTCCTGTCGCAGGCATTATGCCTACCCAGACAAGTGAGGTACTATTTTTATCAGGAGACTTGGGGTATCACAGAATAGCAGAATAAATGTTATTGCCCCTTGTCTTTCTCTACATTTTTGACTTCCAAATGTAAGACAGTGTGTAAAAAAGATGTCTATTTGAGAAGTGCCCTGTAATTCACATGCCAGTATGGGCACCCTGAAATTCAGAGATGTGCAAATAACCACTGCTTCTCAACACCTTATCGTATGCCCATCATGGAAATACAAAGGTTTCCTTGATACCTATTTTTCACTCTTTAGATGTCATCAAATGAATTGCTGTACACCCGGTATACTGTACAATGAAAACCAATTGCAAGGTGCAGCTCATTTATTGGCTCTGGGTATCTAGGATTCTTGATGAACCTACAAGCCCTATATATCCCCGTAACCAGAAGAGTCCAGCAGATGTAACGGTATATTACCTTAGAAAATATGACATTGCAAGAAAAAGTTACAGAGTAAAATGTGGAGAAAAATGACTGGTTTTTTCACCTCAATTTCAACTTTTTTTATTTCAGCTGTTATTTTCTGTAGGAAAACCGTGTAGGATCTACACAAATGACCCCTTGCTAAATTCAAAATGTTGTCTTCTTTTCGGAAATGTTTAGCTCTCTGGGCTCCAGCATTGGTTTCATACCCATTTCTGTGACTAACTGGAAGGAGGCTAAAACCACAGAAAATAGTAAAAATGGGGTATGTCCCAGTAAAATGCCAAAATTGTATTGAAAAATGTGTTTTTCTGATTCAAGTCTGCCTGTTCCTGGAATCAACTGGGAAGGTGGTGATTTTAGTACTGCAAACCCTTTGTTGATGCCATTTTCAGGGGAAAAAAACACATATTTTCTTCTGCAGCCCTATTTTCAATGTTTCTGAAAAAACAAACTTTTAGCTGTATTTTGGCTAATTTTTTGGTCTCCTCAAGAGGAATCCACAAACTCTGGGTACCTTTATAATACCTAGGATGTTGTAAAAAAGGATGCAAATTTGGCATGGATAGCTTATGTGGACAAAAAGATATGATGACCTAAGTGCCAACTACCCCAAATAACCAAAAAGGGCTCAGCATTTGTGGGGGGGGGAGGCCCAGCAGCTAAGCGGTTAAGTATTACTATTATTTCAATAAATAATGCCTAATTTCCATAAGTTAGTGTAAGTAGGCGGAAGCTAGCTTGCATTGACATCTGTTCCTGTTTGCAGAAAGACATGTGAACTGTGATTTTACATTTACAAGCCTTCTCCACATTCATGTGCTCTGCCTTCTTTTCTATTAAAAAAACAGCTAAACAGAATCCTAGTCCATATTCTCTGTATTAATAAATTGTATTAATCTGTGTTACTCTGAAGAAAGCCATGTTCAGATTGTTCTTGACTTTATAACATTCATGTTCCTTTGCTTAGGTCTTTCATAGAGTCCATTTAATAATGCACTGCCAATTGGGCTTCTGTATTATACGAATGTCATGCAACTTATTTATTACCTATGCTCACCTCATTCATGTACGTGTTTCTGGATGTACCTTATTAAATGTATCCTATATATTAGAACATTCATTGGTTTACTAGAGCGATGGATTGTTGAATCAACCCTATGATATTAGGACACTGCACACTTTACCACTGCTAATCGGTGCTAAAGTGCTTGGGCTCCCTTAAACATTGTGATCTTGTGAATATTGGCTTATCCCCAATTAGCATATTTAATTGACGTGTAAGTTCCCAGTAAAGTGGCAATACCTGTTCCCGGGGCCTGTAAATTAAATTATACTAATGGATCTGCAGAACTGATTGTGCTACCCACTTAAGAAGCCTTTAACCATGCCTTAGGCCTGACACTGCAGAGCATGTGTGTGCAGTTTTAAATTGCAATTTTTTCAAGCTGGCAAAATAAACATTTTGCCAGGCCCAAATGTTCCTTTCAAATACATATGTCACCCTAAGAGTACGCCCTGAACAGCCCAGAGGGCCAGGAGCAATGTATTTAAAAAGTAGGATATGTATTTTTGAAAGTTTTACATGTCCTGGTAGTAAAAACTCTCAAATGTGTTATTCGTTTATCACTACTACAAGGCCTGTCTCACTCAAAGGATAAAATTGAAGTTGCCTTATTACATTTTATGAGAGTAATTTCCAAATGGAAAGCAACAACTGTATCATGTTTGGTGTCAATGGAATCACAATTTAAAATCCTAACTTACAGTGAAGTCAGATTTTAAAATGCAATTCTGAAAATGCAGATTTTTTATGTTTTGTTGCCTGCAGCCTGTCTCTGTTTAACCAGTTCTGTGACGAGGACATAGTGGTTACGTCCTGCGGCACAGTGCTGCTGTGCCGAGGACGTAACCGTTACGTCCTCAGCACACAGCCCAGAGGGAGCGCTCTTGCTCCCTCTGTGTGCTTCCCCTCACCCTCCCAAAGGCAGGGATGGAAGGGGAAGCCCTTCCCCTTCCACCCCTGACCCCCCCCCACCCCCGTGACATCTGCGCGCGAGCCTCCTCCATCGCTCTGGAAGCTCAGCTTCCAGCGCGATCGAAAGAGAAATGCTTTGCATTTCTCTTTCGATCACGTGGTGGAGGCCTGGAGAGGCTTCAAAGGGAAGGAAATGTATTTCCTTCCCTTTGAAGTCTCTTCAAGCGTTTCAAAAGCCGGATTGCTTGCAATCCGGCTTTTGAAACGGCCACTAGACACCAGGGATGGTTTTTTTTTTTTTTTTTAAATGGACATAAGGGAGCGACCCCTTGGGCAAGGGTCGCTCCCAGGGGGGGCATTTTTTGGGAAGGCCTTTTCTGCCCCCAGGAGGGGGGCAGAAAGGGGGTGCCCCCAGAGGGGCACCAGGGATATATATTTTTTTCTTTTGTTTTTGTTTATTTTTTTGTTTTAGGTGTGGGGTGCGACCCCTTAGGCAAGGGTCGCTCCCCTAGGGGGCAAATTATATTTAGGCCATTTCTGCCCCCCTTGGGTGCAGATTGGCCTATTTTGATGAGGCCAATCTGCCCCCAAGGGGGACAGAAACCACTAGACACCAGGGAGTTTTCTTTTTTACATGAATTTCACGCAACAGAATCGACCCCTTAGGCAAGGGTCGCTCCCCTGGGGGGGGGGGGAATTGTATTTAGGCCATTTCTGCCCCCTTTGCCCAATCTGCCCCCAAGGGCAGAAACCTCTAGGCACCAGGGCATTTTTATTTTTTATTTTTTATTTTGTTTGTTTGTTTGGTTTTTTAGAGATAGGGAGCGACTCATTAGGCAAGGGTCGCTCTCCTGGGGGGCAAATTGTATTTAGACCATTTCTGCCCCCCTTGGGGGCAGATTGGCTGATTTTAGGTCAATCTGCCCCCAAGGGGGCAGAAACCACTAGGCACCGGGGTTTTTTATTTTGGCGCCAATGTCACGCAGGGGGAGCGACCCCGTAGGCAAGGGTCGCTGCCGGGGGGGGGGGGTTGGGGGGGTGGCGGGGCAAATTTATTTTAGGCCATTTCTGCCCCCCCCTGGGGGCAGATCGGCATATTGGTATTAGGCCGATCTGCCCCCAGGGGGGGCAGAAACCTCTAGGTGCCAGGGCAAATTTTTTTGTGTGTTTTTTTTTTGTTTGTTTATTTTTTTAAAGATGGGGAGCGACCCATTAGGCAAGGGTCGTTCCCCTGGGGGGCAAATTGTATTTAGACCATTTCTGCCCCCCTTGGGGGAAGACTGGCCGATTTTAGGTCAATCTGCCCCCAAGGGGGCAGAAACCACTAAGCACCGGGGATTGTTTTTTGGCGCCAATGTCACGCAGGGGGAGCGACCCCGTAGGCAAGGGTCGCTCCCGGGGGGGGGGGATTGGGGACACATTTTTTTTGGCCATTTATGCCCCCCATGGGGACGGCTGAGCTAGAGGCCAAAATCCACAGGTAGGCACTGTTTTCTATGAAAAAATGAGATCTGTCCATGTTGTGTTTTGGGCCATTTCCTGTCGCGGGCGCTAGGCGTACCCACACAAGTGAGGTATCATTTTTATCATGAGACTTGCGGGAACGCTGGGTGGAAGGAAATTTGTGGCTCCTCTCAGCTTCCAGAACTTTCTGTCACCGAAATGTGAGGAAAATGAGTTTTTGTAGCCAAATTTTGAGGTTTGCAAAGGATTCTGGGTAACAGAACTTGGTCAGAGCCCCACAAGTCACCTCATCTTGGATTCCCCTGGGTTTCTAGTTTTCAAAAATGCGCTAGTTTGCTAGGTTTCCCCAGGTGCCAGCTGAGCTAGAGGCCAAAATTCTACGGGTAGGCACTTTGCAAGAAACACCTCTTTTTTCTTTCAAAAAATGTGATGTGTCCACGTTGCGTTTTGGGGCATTTCCTGTCATGGGTGCTAGTCCAACCCACACAAGTGAGTTATCATTTTTATCGGGAGACTTGGGGGAATGCTGGGTGAAAGGAAATTTGTGCTCCAGCATGTACCCCGAGAACTGCCAAACTAGCTCTCTGGGGTTTTCACTACAGCTACGGCTGCTGCCAACCCGCAGTCAGGTTTCTGCACCTCCTGGGGTCTAGGCAGCCCAGTCCCAGGAAAGCAGAACACAGGACTTCTGCTGAGAGAGGGTATTACACCCTCTCCCTTTGGAAATAAGGTGTTAAGGGCCTGAGAGGTGTAGCCTTTCCTGGCCTCTGGGAATGCTTTGAAGGGCACAGATGATGCCCTCCTTGCATAAACCAGTCTACACCGGTTCAGGGATCCCCCAGCCCCTGCTTGGGTGCAAAACTGAACAAAGGAAAGGGGAGTGACCACTCCCCTGTCCATCACCACCCCAGAGGTGGTGCCCAGAGCTCCTCCAGTGTGTCCCAGACCCCTGCCATCTTGAATGCAGTGGTGTGAGGGCACAATGGAGGCCAGTGCCAGCAGGTGACTTCAGAGACCCCTCCTGATAGGTGCTTACCTGGTTAGGTTGCCAATCCTCCTCTGAGGGGATAACTGGACCTGGCACCATCAGGTACCCACTATAAGCCAGGCCAGCCTCTAATGCTAATAATAGGCATTACTAAAACTCTTAACGAAGATAGTTGTAATTGCACAACTTTCCATCTTCAATTTACTGTAGCAAAATCACAAACACTCTCAACCCCCATGTTGCATAACACTCCACTTTACCTTGTGCACATCTAGAGGGACATGTTCACATGAAATTCCCTTGACTGCACACTTCTCGCCATGAAGGTGTGTCAGGGAGGAAGAAAACAACACTGCTGCATCAGACTCAAAGGAAAAGAACTGCTGATTACTTTTGCTTGGCTCAACACATGGACATTCCTGAGGAGTTTACACTGTTCACTGACGTGAATGTATTGGCAGGAGGGTCCATACCATTCTTCACCCTGTAGGAAATCCTCAAAACGATGACCAGTACTGAGCTCAGCCTTAATGCAGTCAGGGTAGAACTGAGAGCCATTCGCCTCATGGTGATACAACATTGGTATCTCTTGGACTTGATGACTGCAGTGGAGGGTGGGGTGTGTACCAAGATCAGTGCATCCTGCTGCAGTTCCATACCTGGCAATGACATGGACAATAAAACTTTGACACGTTTCATTCAAGCATTGCACTGACTTCAGAAGGACATGCCATAAAATTATATGCCACATGTACTTAGGTACACTTAGCCAATCAGTACACAGTACACTCAGTGACCACATGCCCCACAGGCCGGACATCTGGACACATACTCACTGCCCACATAGGTGGTCATTACAACCCTGGCAGATGGTGTTAAAGCTGCGGAAATACCGCAAACAGGGCGGCGGACAAAAAAAGGGAATTATGACCCTGGCGGTAACCGCCAACAAAGACAGCCACTTTAACACACCGCCCGCCACGGCGGTACAGACAAGCAGCGCGGCGGTCACCGCCAACAGACAGGCGGGAGACAATGTACCGCCCACACTATTACAACCCGCCAATCCGCCACCTTTTCCGGGGCGTATTCACCGTGGATAAAAACACAGCAGAAACAGCTTTTGCTATGGGAAAACGCTCACCTCAACATACTCCACGAGGAAGGAGGACACCATGGAGGCCGAATTACAAATCCTACCTGTTCTTGTCTTTCTGCTCCTCTACGACCTACAGCTACGTAGGCACCGAAGACACCGGTGAGTACTGCATCTACGACACGGGGGAGGGGGTAGGCAAAAGTTAGGGGGACACCCACCAAACACCCCCACCCTTGCATATTACAACATACACACCAAAGCATTCACAAAAATCACAGTAACAACCCACAATCCCCCCGGAAGAATGAAAAGACAATGCGAAATTCGGTGAAACATTGTAATGTGCTAATATACATGTCATACAAAAATATACAGATATATATATCTCAAAATCACTCTTATTTACACATACAATCTGAGAAGTAGTGCAGATAAGTACACAACAATGTCCGTGCACCAACAGTCCAAAAATGCATGGGCGAGGCCCACAAACTATACCTGACCAAAATCGGAGAGAACACTGCTGGGGCATCAGATAGAAACACTGCAGGCACCTCAGAGGGAAGGGAAGGGGGGGCACCTCAGCCAGATGAATGCGAAGCCAGATCCACGACGGGGCTCCATGCCCATTGATGTATCCTGGGGAGTGCAAAGCCACAGTCTCTCAAGTCTCTCCAGTGGGTGGGTTGCCCACTGTGCCATCCTGGGGAGTGCAAAGCCACAGTCTCTCAAGTCTCTACAGTGGGTGGCTTGCCCACTGTGCCATCCTGGGGAGTGCAAAGCCACAGTCTCTCAAGTCTCTCCAGTGGGTGGGTTGCCCACTGTGCCATCCTGGGGAGTGCAAGGCCACAGTCTCTCAAGTCTCCACAGTGGGTGGCTTGCCCACTGTGCCATCCTGGGGAGTGCAAAGCCACAGTCTCTCAAGTCTCTCCAGTGGGCGGCTTGCCCACTGTGCCATCCTGGGGAGTGCAAAGTCACAGTCTCTCAAGTCTCTCCAGTGGGCGGGTTGCCCACTGTGCCATCCTGTGGAGTGCAAAGCCACAGTCTCTCATGTCTCCACAGTGGGTGGGTTGCCCACTGTGCCATCCTGGGGAGTGCAAAGCCACAGTCTCTCAAGTCTCCACAGTGGGTGGCTTGCCCACTGTGCCATCCTGGGGAGTGCAAAGCCACAGTCTCTCAAGTAGATGCAATTCTCTACTGGTACTGGGGGGTACTGGTGCCCAGACTGGATGAGTCTCCCCGTGAAAGTTCATGTCCGGTCACTGTCCCAGCTGCACATGGGAGAAGGATGCCTGATGTGGCGTCCTTTTCATTCCTACACGGTGCATGCCCTGTTCAGTGGTGCTTTGCCATGGCGGTCTTTGCCCTGTTCAGCGGTGCTTTGCCATGGTGGTTCTGGACTGTTCAGCGGTGCTTTGCCATGGCGGTCTTTGCCCTGTTCAGTGGTGCTTTGCCATGGCGGTCTTTGCCCTGTTCAGCAGTGCTTTGCCATGGTGGTTCTGGACTGTTCAGCGGTGCTTTGCCATGGTGGTCTTTGCCCTGTTCAGTGGTGCTTTGCCATGGCGGTCTATGGACTGTTCAGCAGTGCTTTGCCATGGCGGTCTATGGACTGTTCAGCGGTGCTTTGCCATGGCGGTTCTGATACGGACATTGGTGTGTGGCATGATGATCTCTACACTGGGCATTGGTGTGTGGCATGACGTTCTCTCCAATGGGCATTGGTGGGTGGCATGACGTTCTCTACAATGAGCATTGGTGGGTGGCATGACGTTCCATCATTGCCCAGCGGGGCTGTGGCATCCGGGCCCCTCCTGGGCTGTGACTCCGGCAGTGGTTTCTGGACCAGTGACGATACTTGGGCCCTCTTGGGCTGTGACTCCGGCGGTGGTCTCTGGACCAGTGACGATACTTGGGCCCTCCTGGGCTGTGACTCCGGCGGTGGTCTCTGGACCAGTGACGATACTTGGGCCCTCCAGGGCTGTGACTCCGGCGGTGGTCTCCTGACCAGTGACGATACTTGGGCCCTCCTGGGCTGTGACTCCGGCGGTGGTCTCCTGACCAGTGACGATACTTGGGCCCTCCTGGGCTGTGAATCCGGCGGTGGTTTCTGGACCAGTGACGATACTTGGGCCCTCCAGGGCTGTGACTCTGGCGGTGGTCTCTGGACCAGTGACGATACTTGGGCCCTCCTGGGCTGTGACTCTGGTGGTGGTCTCTGGACCAGTGACGATACTTGGGCCCTCCTGGGCTGTGACTCCGGCGGTGGCAGTGGTCTCCTGACCAGTGACGGTACTTCGGCCCTCCTGGGCTGTGACTCTGGCGGTGGTTTCTGGACCAGTGACGATACTTGGGCCCTCCTGGGCTGTGACTCGGGCGGTGGTCTCCTGACCAGTGACGATACTTGGGCCCTCCTGGGCTGTGACTCCGGCGGTGGTCTCCTGACCAGTGATGATACTTGGGCCCTCCTGGGCTGTGAATCCGGCGGTGGTTTCTGGACCAGTGACGATACTTGGGCCCTCCTGGGCTGTGACTCTGGCGGTGGTCTCTGGACCAGTGCCGATACTTGGGCCCTCCTGGGCTGTGACTCTGGCGGTGGTCTCTGGACCAGTGACGATACTTGGGCCCTCCTGGGCTGTGACTCCGGCGGTGGCGGTGGTCTCCTGACCAGTGACGATACTTCGGCCCTCCTGGGCTGTGACTCTGGCGGTGGTTTCTGGACCAGTGACGATACTTGGGCCCTCCTGGGCTGTGACTCCGGCGGTGGTCTCCTGACCAGTGACGACGGTGCTGGCGGTTGTGCCTGGACCGCCGGAAATGATGGCGCACTTCTCCACCGTGACACTCACAACAGGCTGGGCATACTTCCTCTGGACCTTCCCCACCTTTGTTGGAGTTACAGCTGATTCACCAATCCCCTTCGAACCCATGTCACTTGTTGTCCCACCAGGAGTCTTAACACGGTCCCGTCGTCCACTCTTCAATTTTGGAGCCTTTACAGGGGGTGGGCTGGCAGTGCCTTGGCTCCGGGTCCTACTGCCTGCCCTGGTGGCCGGTGCACTCCACAAACCTTGAACAGGCACCACTGGTATTGGAGGCTTTTTGGCTGAGGCGCTACGACGGGACTGATGAATTGGAGGGGGGGGGCAAAAAGGTCAATTTGACATAGGGACAGTTTCTGATGAACACTGGGATGGGTAGCTGGAGGGGGTCTGGGAGTGGAGGAAGAGGAGGTGGTTGTAGGAGGTGTCACTTTAGGTGTTTTGGGTGCAGGTGCATGTACTGGAGGCTGTCGTGAGGTGGGTGGATGTTGGGTGAGAGATTGCCGGCGTTTGTGTACTTTGGGAGGGGGCGTCACAGACACACTGGGAGAGGACACAGGGGACGTGTAAATGGCAGTGGAGGTGGTGAGTGCAGGTGAGCGGCTTGTGGTGCTGGGTGTCCTGGTGCGAGTCCTAGTGCCTGTAGATGTGGTGCATGCAGGTGTGTGTGTAGACGAGACTGGGAGGGAGGAGGGAGAAGAGGAGGAGGGGGACACAGTGGAGACAGTGGATGTTGCTGTGTGTGTATGTGGGTGAGGCTTGCGTGAGTGCCTGTGGTGTGTGTGGTGCCTATGTTTGCTTGAGCTACTTGTGTGTGTTGACTTGTGTGCATGCTGGTCTGTAGGTGTGCTTGGGATGGGCTGGGGTACAGGAGATTGGGTCTGGGTGGAGGAAGTTGGAGGGGGGAGGCTGGACACAGGGACAATGGCTGCCATCAGTGCTGAGGCCAGAGATTGCAGGGTTCGCTGAAGGACAGCCTGACCAGAATGAATGCCCTCCAGGAATGCATTACCGTGTTGCAACTCTCGTTCTACACCCTGGATGGCATTCACAATGGTAGACTGCCCAACAGTGAGTGACCTGAGGAGGTCAATGGCCTCCTCACTGAGGGCAGCAGGGGTGATTGGGGCAGGGACTGAGGTGCCTGGGGCGAAGGTGATGCCCACCCTCCTGGGTGAGCGGGCACGGGGCGAACGCTGAGGGGCTGCTGGGAGGGCGGTGCTGGTAGGGGAGGTGGCGACTGTACCTGTAGAAGTGGGGCGCACAGATGGTGCCGCCACCACAGGGGAGCTCCCATCGGCGGACGAGTCCGTGTTGCTGGTTGGTGATCCGGTGGCCTACTTCCCACTGGTGCATTCAGAGTCTGTGGTGTGGCCCTCCATGGCCATGTGGGATGCAGCTCCCTCGTGCTCCGGTGCCACTGTGCCTCCGCCTGATGATGCTGATGTACAAAAGGACAGGGAGAGCAGGAAAAGGGGGGAGACAGAAGAAAGAGTTTTAGGGCATGGCATTCCGCTACCGTTGGCGGGCAAGACAGACGCAGCAGCCCCCTGCATTACGCCGTGCTCCTGCCCTCTTGTATTGCTACATGCACTGCGTGCAAGGTAAACAGTGGTGCAGGGTGTGGACCATTGGCCTCTGCTTCCATTGGCCTTCGCTTCCATTTTGGTTCACGACTCCATTTTGTCGAGTCTGGTTCTGTGCGTAAGGCACTGTTCTGTGTTTTTCCACAAGCTTCGGCAAGCTACAGGGTGGGGTGTTTTTCTGCTCAACTTCGCTCCATCTGCCTGATAGGAAGGGCGCTATTTACATTCCACGAGCTATCAGTTAGGACAACAGGGGGATGCGCCTGTACTCAAGGAGGAATGCAAACTTCACCTAGGAGCCCTCTCCTGGGAACTTGGCCCGTTCTGAGGAGACGTCTCGAAGGGTGAACAAGGTACCACCGATTGCACAATTTGTAAAGGAGGGGGCCTTTTTCTAGAAAAGACTCCTGGGCGTTAGTAAATACTATAAAGGTCAGGAGCCTAGATGGGCTGGTTTAGGAACTCTCTTCTGGGTTGGACTGATTGTCCTGAAAGAGGCTCCCTGTGCCAGCTGATTTGGGTTCCCCGGCTTTGCGTACGGCGGAGGGATGCAGACACTCTTTTCAGTGAAGCTTTTCAATTTATAAGCATTGAAGTATATTGTGTGTGCGTGCGTAATATGCACTTATTCTTGCAGTCATTTTCATGCTATTAAGCATTGAAGTATATTGTGTGCGCGTGTATTATATGCACTTACTCTTGCAGTTATTTCATGCTATTCTTCATGATATCACAGAGTGCTTATATTCTCACCATTATTCTCATGTTATTCTCTTGATATATATATATATATATATTAGTGTGGTTAGTTTTGCCATATGAGAACTTGCCCCTTAACCCCTTCGCTGCCAGGCCTTTTCCCCCTCCTGTGCCAGGCCTTTTTTTTGCCTATTTGGGGCAGTTCGCGCTTAGGCCCTCATAACTTTTTGTCCACATAAGCTAACCAAGCCAAATTTGCGTCCTTTTTTTCCAACATCCTAGGGATTCTAGAGGTACCCAGACTTTGTGGGTTCCCCTGAAGGAGGCTAAGAAATTGGCCAAAATACAGTGAAAATTTCGTTTTTTTCAAAAAAATTGGAAAAAGTGGCTGCAGAAGAAGGCTTGTGGTTTTTCCCCTGAAAATGGCATCAACAAAGGGTTTGCGGTGCTAAACTCAGCAGCTTCCCAGCTTTCAGGAACAGGCAGACTTGAATCAGAAAACCCAATTTTTCAACACAATTTTGGCATTTTACTGGGGCATACCCCATTTGTGCAATTTTTTGTGCTTTCAGCCTCCTTCCAGTCAGTGACAGGAATGGTCATGAAACCAATGCTGGATCCCAGAGACCTAAACGTTTCTGAAAAGTAGACAAACTTCTGAATTCAGCAAGGGGTCATTTGTGTAGATCCTACAAGGGTTTCCTACAGAAAATAACAGCTGAAAAAGAAAAATATTGAAATTGAGGTGAAAAAACCATCAATTTTTCTCTACGTTTTACTCTGTAACTTTTCCCTGCAATGTCAGATTATCGAAAGCAATATACCGTTACGTCTGCTGGACTTCTCTGGTTGCGGGGATATATAGGGTTTGTAGGTTCATCAAGAACCCGAGGAACCCAGAGCCAATAAATGAGCTGCACCCTGCAGTGCGTTTTCATTCTATACCGGGTATACAGCAATTCATTTGCTGAAATATAAGGAGTAAAAAATTGCTATCAAGAAAACCTTTGCATTTCCAAAAAGGGCACAAGATAAGGTGTTGAGGAGCAGTGGTTATTTGCACATCTCTGAATTCCGGGGTGACCATAGTAGCACGTGAATTACAGGGAATTTCTCAAATAGATGTCTTTTTTACACACACTCCTATATTTGGAAGGAAAAAATGTAGAGAAAGACAAGGGGCAATAGTACTTGTTTTGCTAATCTATGTTCCCCCAAGTCTCCCGATAAAAATGGTACCTCACTTGTGTGGGTAGGCCTAGCGCCCGCGACATGATATGCCCCAAAACACAACGTGGACACATCACAGAAAACAGAGCTGTTTTTAGCAAAGTGACTACCTGTAGATTTTGGCCTCTAGCTCAGCCGCCACCTAGGGAAACCTACCAAACCTGTGCATTTCTGAAAACTAGAGACCTAGGGGAATCCAAGGAGGGGTGACTTGTGTGGCTCGGACCAGGTTCTGTTACCCAGAATCCTTTGCAAACCTCAAAATTTGGCTAAAAAAACACATGTTCCTCACATTTCTGTGGCAGAAAGTTCTGGAATCTGAGAGGAGCCACAAATTTCCTTCCACCCAGCGTTCCCCCACGTCTCCCGATAAAAATGATACCTCACTTGTGTGGGTAGGCCTAGCACCCGCGACAGGATATGCCCCAAAACACAACGTGGACACATCACAGAAAACAGAGCTGTTTTTAGCAAAGTGACTACCTGTAGATTTTGGCCTCTAGCTCAGCCGCCACCTAGGGAAACCTACCAAACCTGTGCATTTCTGAAAACTAGAGACCTAGGGGAATCCAAGGAGGGGTGACTTGTGTGGCTCGGACCAGGTTCTGTTACCCAGAATCCTTTGCAAACCTCAGAATTTGGCTAAAAAAACACATGTTCCTCACATTTCTGTGGCAGAAAGTTCTGGAATCTGAGAGGAGCCACAAATTTCCTTCCACCCAGCGTTCCCCCATGTCTCCCGATAAAAATGATACCTCACTTGTGTGGGTAGGCCTAGCGCCCGCGACAGGATATGCCCCAAAACACAACGTGGACATATCACAGAAAACAGAGCTGTTTTTAGCAAAGTGACTACCTGTAGATTTTGGCCTCTAGCTCAGCCGCCACCTAGGGAAACCTACCAAACCTGTGCATTTCTGAAAACTAGAGACCTAGGGGAATCCACGGAGGGGTGACTTGCGGGGCTCGGACCAGGTTCTGTTACCCAGAATCCTTTGCAAACCTCACAATTTGGCTAAAAAAACACATGTTCCTCACATTTCTGTGGCAGAAAGTTCTGGAATCTGAGAGGAGCCACAAATTTCCTTCCACCCAGCGTTCCCCCACGTCTCCCGATAAAAATGATACCTCACTTGTGTGGGTAGGCCTAGCACCCGCGACAGGATATGCCCCAAAACACAACGTGGACACATCACAGAAAACAGAGCTGTTTTTAGCAAAGTGACTACCTGTAGATTTTGGCCTCTAGCTCAGCCGCCACCTAGGGAAACCTACCAAACCTGTGCATTTCTGAAAACTAGAGACCTAGGGGAATCCAAGGAGGGGTGACTTGTGTGGCTCGGACCAGGTTCTGTTACCCAGAATCCTTTGCAAACCTCAAAATTTGGCTAAAAAAACACATGTTCCTCACATTTCTGTGGCAGAAAGTTCTGGAATCTGAGAGGAGCCACAAATTTCCTTCCACCCAGCGTTCCCCCACGTCTCCCGATAAAAATGATACCTCACTTGTGTGGGTAGGCCTAGCGCCCGCGACAGGATATGCCCCAAAACACAACGTGGACATATCACAGAAAACAGAGCTGTTTTTAGCAAAGTGACTACCTGTAGATTTTGGCCTCTAGCTCAGCCGCCACCTAGGGAAACCTACCAAACCTGTGCATTTCTGAAAACTAGAGACCTAGGGGAATCCACGGAGGGGTGACTTGCGGGGCTCGGACCAGGTTCTGTTACCCAGAATCCTTTGCAAACCTCAAAATTTGGCTAAAAAAACACATGTTCCTCACATTTCTGTGGCAGAAAGTTCTGGAATCTGAGAGGAGCCACAAATTTCCTTCCACCCAGCGTTCCCCCACGTCTCCCGATAAAAATGATACCTCACTTGTGTGGGTAGGCCTAGCGCCCTCGACAGGATATGCCCCAAAACACAACGTGGACATATCACAGAAAACAGAGCTGTTTTTAGCAAAGTGACTACCTGTAGATTTTGGCCTCTAGCTCAGCCGCCACCTAGGGAAACCTACCAAACCTGTGCCTTTCTGAAAACTAGAGACCTAGGGGAATCCAAGGAGGGGTGACTTGTGTGGCTCGGACCAGGTTCTGTTACCCAGAATCCTTTGCAAACCTCAAAATTTGGCTAAAAAAACACATGTTCCTCACATTTCTGTGGCAGAAAGTTCTAAAATCTGAGAGGAGCCACAAATTTCCTTCCACCCAGCGTTCCCCCACGTCTCCCGATAAAAATGATACCTCACTTGTGTGGGTAGGCCTAGCGCCCGCGACAGGATATGCCCCAAAACACAACGTGGACATATCACAGAAAACAGAGCTGTTTTTAGCAAAGTGACTACCTGTAGATTTTGGCCTCTAGCTCAGCCGGCACCTAGGGAAACCTACCAAACCTGTGCATTTCTGAAAACTAGAGACCTAGGGGAATCCAAGGAGGGGTGACTTGCGGGGCTCGGACCAGGTTCTGTTACCCAGAATCCTTTGCAAACCTCAAAATGTGGCTAAAAAAACACATGTTCCTCACATTTCTGTGGCAGAAAGTTCTGGAATCTGAGAGGAGCCACAAATTTCCTTCCACCCAGCGTTCCCCCAAGTCTCCCGATAAAAATGATACCTCACTTGCGTGGGTAGGACTAGCGCCCACGAAAGGAAAGGGCCCAAAACACAACGTGGACACATCACATTTTTTTATAAAAAGCAGTGCCTACCTGTGGATTTTGGCCTGTAGCTCAGCCCGCACCTGGGGAAACCTAGCAAACCAGTGCATTTTTTAAAACTAGAAACCCAGGGGAATCCAAGATGGGGTGACTTGCGGGGCTCTGACCAGGTTATGTTACCCAGAATCCTTTGCAAACATCAAAATGTGGCCCAAAAAACACTTTTTCCTCTCATTTCGGTGACAGAAAGTTCTGGAATCTGAGAGGAGCCACAAATTTCCTTCCACCCAGCGTTCCCCTAAGTCTCTCGATAAAAATGGTGCCTCACTTCTGTGGGTAGGCCTAGCGCCCACGAAAGGAAATGGCCCAAAACACAACATGGACACAACATATTTTTTCACAGAAAACAGAGGTGTTTTTTGCAAGGTGCCTACCTGTGGAGTTTGGCCTGTAGCTCAGCCGGCCCCAGGGGGGGGGGGGCAGAAATGGCCTAAAATACATTTCTTCCCCCCAAACCCCACCCCCCCCCCCGGGAGCGACCCTTGCCTACGGGGTCGCTCCCCCTGCGTGACATTGGCGCCAAAAAACAAATCCCAGGTGCCTAGTGGTTTCTGCCCCCTTGGGGGCAGATTGACCTAAAATCGGCCAATCTGCCCCCAAGGGGGCAGAAATGGCCTAAATACAATTTGCCCCCCAGGGGAGCGACCCTTGCCTGATGGGTCGCTCCCCATCTCGAAAAAAACAAACAAACAAAAAAAAAAACACAAAAAAAAAAATTGCCCTGGTGCCCTGAGGGTTCTGCCCCCCCCCCTCTGGGGGCAGTTCGGCCTGATAATAGGCCGATCTGCCCCTAGGGAGGGCAGAAATGGCCTAAAATAAATTTGACCCCCCAACCCCCACCCCCCCCCGGGAGCGACCCTTGCCTACGGGGTCGCTCCCCCTGTGTGACATTGGCGCCAAAAAACAAATTCCAGGTGCCTAGTGGTTTCTACCCCCTTGGGGGCAGATTGACCTAAAATCGGCCAATCTGCCCCCAAGGGGGCAGAAATGGCCTAAATTCAATTTGCCCCCCAGGGGAGCGACCCTTGCCTGATGGGTCGCTCCCCATCTCGAAAAAAACAAACAAACAAAAAAAAAAACACAAAAAAAAAATTTGCCCTGGTGCCCTGAGGGTTCTGCCCCCCCCCCTCTGGGGGCAGTTCGGCCTGATAATAGGCCGATCTGCCCCTAGGGAGGGCAGAAATGGCCTAAAATAAATTTGACCCCCCAACCCCCACCCCCCACCCGGGAGCGACCCTTGCCTACGGGGTCGCTCCCCCTGCGTGACATTGGCGCCAAAAAACAAATCCCAGGTGCCTAGTGGTTTCTACCCCCTTGGGGGCAGATTGACCTAATATCGGCCAATCTGCCCCCAAGGGGGGCAGAAATGGCCTAAATACAATTTGCCCCCCAGGGGAGCGACCCTTTCCTGATGGGTCGCTCCCCATCTCGAAAAAAAACAAACAAACAAAAAAAAAACACACAAAAAAAATGTGCCCTGGTGCCTAGAGGGTTCTGTCCCCCCCTGGGGGCAGTTTGGCCTAATAATAGGCCGATCTGCCCCCAGGGGGGGCAGAAATGGCCTAAAATAAATTTGAACCCCCAACCCCCACCCCCCCCCGGGAGCGACCCTTGCCTACGGGGTCGCTCCCCCTGCGTGACATTGGCGACAAAAAACAAATCCCAGGTGCCTAGTTGTTTCTGCCCCCTTGGGGGCAGATTGACCTAAAATCGGCCAATCTGCCCCCAAGGGGGGCAGAAATGGCCTAAATACAAGTTGCCCCCCAGGGGAGCGACCCTTGCCTGATGGGTCGCTCCCGATCTCAAAAAAAAAAAAAAACACAAAAAAAAAAATTGCCCTGGTGCCCTGAGGGTTCTGCCCCCCTCTGGGGGCAGTTCGGCCTGATAATAGGCCGATCTGCCCCTAGGGAGGGCAGAAATGGCCTAAAATAAATTTGACCCCCCAACCCCCACCCCCCCCCGGGAGCGACCCTTGCCTACGGGGTCGCTCCCCCTGCGTGACATTGGCGCCAAAAAATAAATCCCAGGTGCCTAGTGGTTTCTACCCCCTTGGGGGCAGATTGACCTCAAATCGGCCAATCTGCCCCCAAGGGGGGCAGAAATGGCCTAAATACAATTTGCCCCCCAGGGGAGCGACCCTTTCCTGATGGGTCGCTCCCCATCTCGAAAAAAAACAAACAAACAAAAAAAAAACACACAAAAAAAATGTGCCCTGGTGCCTAGAGGGTTCTGTCCCCCCCTGGGGGCAGTTTGGCCTAATAATAGGCCAATCTGCCCCCCCTATGGCCTAAAATAAATTTGAACCCCCAACCCCCCCCCCCCCCCCGGGAGCGACCCTTGCCTACGGGGTCGCTCCCCCTGCGTGACATTGGCGACAAAAAACAAATCTCAGGTGCCTAGTTGTTTCTGCCCCGTTGGGGGCAGATTGACCTAAAATCGGCCAATCTGCCCCCAAGGGGGGCAGAAATGGCCTAAATACAAGTTGCCCCCCAGGGGAGCGACCCTTGCCTGATGGGTCGCTCCCCATCTCGAAAAAAACAAACAAACAAAAATAAAACACAAAAAAAAAAATTGCCCTGGTGCCCTGAGGGTTCTGCCCCCCTCTGGGGGCAGTTCGGCCTGATAATAGGCCGATCTGCCCCTAGGGAGGGCAGAAATGGCCTAAAATAAATTTGACCCCCCAACCCCCACCCCCCCCCCGGGAGCGACCCTTGCCTACGGGGTCGCTCCCCCTGCGTGACATTGGCGCCAAAAAATAAATCCCAGGTGCCTAGTGGTTTCTACCCCCTTGGGGGCAGATTGACCTCAAATCGGCCAATCTGCCCCCAAGGGGGGCAGAAATGGCCTAAATACAATTTGCCCCCCAGGGGAGCGACCCTTTCCTGATGGGTCGCTCCCCATCTCGAAAAAAAACAAACAAACAAAAAAAAAACACACAAAAAAAATGTGCCCTGGTGCCTAGAGGGTTCTGCCCCCCCCTGGGGGCAGTTTGGCCTAATAATAGGCCGATCTGCCCCCAGGGGGGGCAGAAATGGCCTAAAATACATTTGAACCCCCAACCCCCCACCCCCCCCGGGAGCGACCCTTGCCTACGGGGTCGCTCCCCCTGCGTGACATTGGCGACAAAAAAAAAATCCCAGGTGCCTAGTGGTTTCTGCCCCCTTGGGGGCAGATTGACCTAAAATCGGCCAATCTGCCCCCAAGGGGGGCAGAAATGGCCTAAATACAAGTTGCCCCCCAGGGGAGCGACCCTTGCCTGATGGGTCGCTCCCCATCTCGAAAAAAAAAAAAAAAACACAAAAAAAAATTGCCCTGGTGCCCTGAGGGTTCTGCCCCCCTCTGGGGGCAGTTCGGCCTGATAATAGGCCGATCTGCCCTTAGGGGGGGCAGAAATGGCCTAAAATAAATTTGACCCCCCCAAACTCCCCCCCCCCCGGGAGCGACCCTTGCCTACGGGGTCGCTCCCCCTGCGTGACATTGGCGCCAAAAAACAAATCCCCGGTGCCTAGTGGTTTCTACCCCCTTGGGGGCAGATTGACCTAAAATCAGCCAATCTGCCCCCAAGGGGGGCAGAAATGGCCTAAATACAATTTGCCCCCCAGGGGAGCGACCCTTTCCTGATGGGTCGCTCCCCATCTCGAAAAAAACAAACAAACAAAAAAAAAACACACAAAAAAAATGTGCTTGGTGCCTAGAGGGTTCTGTCCCCCCTTGGGGGCAGTTTGGCCTAATAATAGGCCGATCTGCCCCCAGGGGGGGCAGAAATGGCCTAAAATAAATTTGAACCCCCAACACCCCCCCCCCCCCCCGGGAGCGACCCTTGCCTACGGGGTCGCTCCCCCTGCGTGACATTGGCGACAAAAAACAAATCCCAGGTGCCTAGTTGTTTCTGCCCCGTTGGGGGCAGATTGACCTAAAATTGGCCAATCTGCCCCCAGGGGGGCAGAAATGGTGTAAATACAATTTGCCCCCCCCCCAGGGGAGCGACCCTTGCCTGATGGGTCGCTCCCCATCTCTAAAAAAACAAACAAACAAAAATAAAACACAAAAAAAAAAATTGCCCTGGTGCCCTGAGGGTTCTGCCCCCCTCTGGGGGCAGTTCGGCCTGATAATAGGCCGATCTGCCCCTAGGGAGGGCAGAAATGGCCTAAAATAAATTTGACCCTACAACCCCCACCCCCCCCGGGAGCGACCCTTGCCTACGGGGTCGCTCCCCCTGCGTGACATTGGCGCCAAAAAATAAATCCCAGGTGCCTAGTGGTTTCTACCCCCTTGGGGGCAGATTGACCTAAAATCGGCCAATCTGCCCCCAGGGGGGCAGAAATGGTGTAAATACAATTTGCCCCCCCCCCAGGGGAGCGACCCTTGCCTGATGGGTCGCTCCCCATCTCTAAAAAAACAAACAAACAAAAAAAAAAACACAAAAAAAAAAACTTGCCCTGGCGCCTATAGGTTTCTGCCCCCAGGGGGGGCAGAAATGGCCTAAAATAAATTGCCCTCCCCCCCAGGGAGCGACCCTTGCCTAAGGGGTCGCTCCCTTTGCGTGAAATTCACGCAAAGAAAAAACTCCCTGGTGTCTAGTGGTTTCTCATTAAAATAGGCCAATCTGCCCCCAAGGGGGGCAGAAATGGCCAAAATATAATTTTACCCCAAGGGGAGCGACCCTTGCCTAAGGGGTCGCTCCCCACCCAAAAAAAAAAAATAACACATAAAAAAAAAAAAAAAAAAAAATGGTCCCTGGTGCCCTAGAGGTTTCTGCACCCCCTGGGGGCAGATCGGCCTAATAGTAGGCCGATCTGCCCCCAGGGGGGGCAGAAAAGGCCTTCCAGAAAAAATGCCCCCCATGGGAGCGACCCTTGCCCAAGGGGTCGCTCCCTTTTGTCAATATCATTAAAAAAAAAAAAATCCCTGGTGTCTAGTGGGGTTTCAAAAGCCGGATTGCAAGCAATCTGGCTTTTGAAACCCTCGGAGAGACTTCAAAGGGAAGGAAATACTTTTCCTTCCCTTTGAAGCCCCTCCGGGCCTCCCCGGTGATTGAAAGAGAAATGCTTTTGCATTTCTTTTTCAATCGTGCTGGAAGCAGAGCTTCCAGCGCGACGAGGGAGGCCCCTGTGACACATCAGCGCGCGCGCTGACGTCACAGGGGGGGGCGGGGGGGCGGGGGTGGAAGGGGAAGGTCTTCCCCTTCCATCCCCGCCTTGGGGGGGGAGGGGGCGTGCACGGGGGGCGCGCTAGCGCGCCCCCAAGTTCCCCTGTGCCATGGACGAGATGATCTCGTCCAAGGCACAGGGGAACTGTAGCCTTGGACGAGATCATCTCGTCCAAGGCACCCAAGAGGTTAAATAAACTTGATTATTTTACTCACTAAGGTGTCTGAGAGTGATTGCTTTACATTGTGCTTTAAAATATCCTGATGTGCATAGTTTTGATATTCTGAAGAGTAAAGCAACACAAATTGGCGTAGTCGTTTGCAGGATTCGAAAAAAAAAAAAAAAGGAAAATGCTTAATAAGATCAAAGCGAGCTCAAAAGCAAGTTCTCATGTAGCAAATCCGGACATAGAAATATCGGGGTGGGAAACTGCCCCGTATAAACTTTTAGCTCAGGAATGGTCACGTTGTGCTGGTTTGTGTGAAAATTGGAATGCGTGTATGTTAAATGCAGAACCTGAAGATGTTCTTACATGTTTACAAAAAGTGTCAATTGACAAGGGAAGGGAGATTTGTGCATTGGGGAGGCGAGGCTGGATCTTGCTTTCTGCGTACCGAAAGTTGTATGAAAAATGTTTACAGTTACAAAAAGACCACGAGCAGCTGGAGAAGGAGTTAGTAGGAGCCCGAAATTCCTCTACCATGCTAGCTTGTCAAAATAAATTATTAAGTGATAAGCTTGAAATGTACCAGTTGGTTGCAGAGAGAATGGCTGTTAGAGTCGCTCAATATAAACACAAGAAACGAAGAGGGAAAGTTAATAAAAAGAAGGTGCATTTAGCTATCTCTCAGGCAGGATTAGCCTTTGACCCTGAATTTTGGGATGGAAACATCTGGGATACGTCTGATTTTTCAGATGAGTCCGGGGGTGATAACTGTCAAGATGTTAGTCAGGAAAAGACAGAGCGCAGGAATGTTGTCCGTGCGCAGCCCATATATCGGCGAAAGTTACAGCATAGCCCAGCTAACCCTGGAGGGGTGATGTTGGATGCCCTGGAGGATTATACACAGCAAGAACTAAGTGATGTGATAGACACATTTCGACAGAGGTCTGGGGAAACATTGCTTACGTGGATGGTGCGGGTGCATGATATGGGGGGTCAGGGGGTCCAATTGGATCACGGCGACACCCCGAGACTTTGTATGTTAAGTACAGACCCGGTTATCCAAAATGAGTTTAGAAATTATCCAGGGAATGGTCCCATGACCAATTTGTTAGAGTTAGCTGTGCAAGGGTGTGCTCAGAAGTATCCGACAGAGTCAGACTGGCCGCCTAACGATAAACCTTGGTATACTTTGAGAGATGCAGTACAGAGATTGAAGGAAGAAGGGATGAAAACAGCTATCTTTATGGGTAATGCTCATGATTTGATGAATGGAATTTTAAGTGTGTCTGTGCGAAACCGGTTGATTAGGGCCGCTCCTCCTGCATATAAGCATGTCATCATGACTTTGTTAATCAATCAGACGGGTAACCCATTGTCCCAGGTGGTAGAAGCGGTGCGTGAGTTAAGTGATTTAGGAGAATGGGCTAAGCCAGAGAGGAATTCACAGTCTGAGAATCGTACTGATAACAACAGGGTGACAAGGCGGGACATGTTTCAGGCCTTGCTGCGAGATGGGGTGACCAGGGATGAAATTGATGGGATAACCACCAAGGACATGTGGGAGATGTACCGCAAACGCGGTTTGGATAAAAAGGAGGGGAGCAGAAAAGGGAACAAGAAGGATAACAAAGTGGTGAACCAGAGAAAGGCAGGAGGGGAGGAGCGTGAGGGTGAAAAGGGAGAGAGAGGGAGAGAGCCCCACAGTAGAGAGAGATCCCCAGATGATGGAGATTGGGAGGAAGAGCACCGAAGCTCAGAGGGAACCCGGAGCAGGGAGAGAGACCGGGAATTGACAGGTTCTGGGAAAACTCGAGGAAGAGAGTGGGAGAGGGAGCTGGTAAGCTCAGAGAGGTTGCGAAGCAGAGACAGGGAGGAGGAGTTCCCTCAGAATTACCGCAAACTGTATCCAGATCTGACTTGGGCAGACTCTGATGTGTGCAGAGTGAAAATAGATTAGGAAACATGTCAAACTCCGGTGCAGGGATTGGCTCGCAAAGATAACAGACCTCATGTCAAAGTAGAAATTTATTGGAAACGTGGAAATGTTCAAAAAGTTCGAGCCCTCGTTGACACCGGAGCGGAGGCCTCTTTGATTCATGGAAACCCAAGAAAATTCAGGGGACAGTACTTCACCATTACGGGATTGGGCGGAAAAGAAACTCCGGCAGTGCAGATAGTGGTTCCAATGAAAATAGGGGCACTTCCAAAGAGAGAATACACTGTCTTGATTGTGCCCATTCCCGAGTACATTATTGGAATTGACATTTTGAAAGGGATGACCCTACATTTGGAAGATGGATGTTATCAATTTGGTTCCAAAAGATTTATATCAATAGCCGCCGCAAGGGTGGGGCTGTTGAAGATTCCTCCGGTAACACTTTCCCAAGCTACTAAGGTGATTCAAATGAAACAGTACAAAATACCGGGAGGACATGAGGAGATTAGCCAGACTATACATGACTTACTGGAGGCTGGGGTAATAGTTCCCATCACCACTGCGTGGAATAATGCCCTCTGGCCTGTTCGTAAAAGTGATAACAGTTGGAGGATTTGCATTGATTATCGCCAATTGAATAAACATACACCTCCTCTGACTGCAGCGGTCCCAGACACCATTACCTTGATTGAGAACATACAGAAACACAGTGGGACTTGGTATGCCACCATTGACATTGCCAATGCGTTCTTTACGATACCAATAGCTACTGAGAGCCAGCCTCAGCTGGCATTCCAGTGGGCGGGGCGTCAGTACACCTTCTGTAGATTGCCCATGGGGTATTTACACAGCCCCACTATCTGCCACCGGCTGGTGGCAGAGCATTTGGATGAAGTACCAATGGTTTCCGGAGTGCAAATCTCTGATTATATAGATGACGTGATGACGCAGGGAGAAACACAAGAACAGGTGCAGATTCAGCTAGACAGGGTGGTGGAACATTTGCAGAATAAAGGGTGGGAGATTAACCCCGAGAAAGTGCAGGGACCATCTCAGAGCGTGACATTTTTGGGCATTCAGTGGAATCAGGGACACAGAGAAGTGTTGCCAAAAGTGAAACAAAAGATTAAGGAATTTGCAGTGCTGCGAAATCGGAAGGAAGCCCAGAGTTTTATTGGACTATTCGGGTATTGGAGACAGCATATACCCCATTTGTCTCAGATTTTGGCCCCATTGTACAAAGTTACACGAAAGAAGAATGCGTTTGAATGGGGAGAGCAGGAGCAGCGCGCGTTTGAATTGGCGAAAGACGCCATTCAGCATGCTTTGGATTTGTGGCCGATTCGGGAGGGAGACATTGAGTTGAATGTGACACTCCAGGGGCAGCATGCCAATTGGAGTTTATGGCAAAAACAAGGAAGAAAGAGGGTGCCCCTGGGATTTTGGACAAAGAAGTTACCCGAGGCAGGAGAGCGGTATACTCCCTTTGAGAAGCAGCTGCTGGCCTGCTATTGGGCCCTGGTTGATACTGAGCAAATTACACTGGGACACAATGTGATTTTAAGGCCTGAAATTCCCATCATGCAGTGGGTGATGAGTTCCCCTAAGACTCATAGAATTGGACATGCACAGGAAGCCAGCATTATAAAATGGAAATGGTATGTCCAGGACAGGGCACGAGCGGGTCCAAAAGGAACTGCAGTTTTGCATGAGCAGGTAGCGCAGGCTCCAGTGGAGAATTCTGAAATGTTGCATTATGTACCTTCAGTGTGTGAATCCCCAGTAGGGTGGGGCCAGCCGTTCGCAGACTTGTCTACAGATGACAAAAAACATGTGTGGTTCACAGATGGCTCAGCAAAATATGTTGGAGCGAAAAGGCACTGGAAGGCAGTGTCCTATAATCCTGTCACAAAGAAGCTTTTGTCAACTACAGGACAGGGAAGAAGTAGCCAGTTTGCAGAGCTTTATGCTGTGTATCAGGCTTTAAAACAAGAGCTACCCGGAAAATGTCACATTTATACAGATTCCTGGTCTACCGCCAATGGGTTAGCTACTTGGCTTCCCACGTGGCATGCACATCAGTACAAAATCCATAACAAAGAGGTATGGGGGAAGGAGTTATGGCAGGAGATCTGGGAAATGTTACCTCAAAGCACTGTGACTGTCTATCATGTGGACGCTCACTGTCCAACTGATTCATTAGACCGATGGTTCAATTGTCTTGCAGACGATCGAGCCAAGATTCAAGAGGCTGAAGTGGAGGCGCAGAATTCCGATTTGGTGGGAATGGCTAAATGGGCACACCAGAAATGCGGACATCTTGGAGAAAAGGCTACTCACAGGTGGGCCGAGATTAGAGGGATGCATCTTCCCCTAGATTTGATTAAAACAGCAATCATTGAATGTCCCATTTGTCAGCATGCACAGCACAGACCGGTCCCACAGGTGGTGAGAGGCCAGCTAGGCGAAGGTAAATTGCCAGGGCAGATATGGCAGATTGATTACATTGGACCAATGCCAGTGAGCAGAGGGTGTCAGTATGCCTGCACCGTGGTAGACACTTACTCTGGTTATCTCATAGCCTTTCCCTGCAAGCGCGCAACTCAGCAGAGCACCTTGAAAACATTAGATCTGTTGATTCTGTATTATGGGGTGCCACTCCAGATTCAAAGTGATAACGCCAGCCACTTCAAGGGAAGACTAGTGCAGGACTATTGTGCACAACACAATATTGAGTGGATTTTTCACATACCTTACTACCCACAAGCAGCGGGACTGATTGAGAGAATGAATGGGTTGTTGAAAGAACAATTGCGTAAACTGTCTGATGGGACACTGAAGGGGTGGAGGGATAATTTGTACGATGCTTTGCAAATTTTGAACAACCGACCCCTTACAAATGCCGAGACACCTCTCATGAGAATGCTCACACCTGCTTTACAGATTAATCCGTTTACAGCGAGCAATACCATTGTGTATTGGGAAACAGCTCCAGGAGCTTTGGCCCCATATCGAGCTACACCAGAATCTGCAGGACTTGACTTGCATGCTTTACACATGCATCGATTGAAGCCTAGAGACATCACTCTGATTGAAACTGGGGTGGGAATTCAGATTCCCCCTGAGCATTATGGTCTGATCGCCCCTCGATCTGGGCTTGCCCTGAGAGGCATCCAAGTTTTAGGAGGCGTGATAGATGCAGACTACCAAGGCGAGTTAAAAGTAATTCTCTTGAACAGTGGTGACGCAGACCTAGTGGTGCAACCTGGTGATCGCATTGCCCTAATTGTCATCATGCCGGTTTATGGAGGTGTTGTTAAGAAGGGGAGCGCCCCAGCTCTTCTCACTGTAAGAGGCAAAGGAGGGTTCGGATCTACTGACAAGAACCCAGGGGCCAAAGTGTGGATTGAATCCCCAAATAACCCTCCTCAACCCGCTGATGTCATCGCCACTGGACCAGACAATGTCCTGGTAGTTATGCGACCTGGTCAAGACAAATGGGAACATGTTCCCGCTGACAAATGCTATTTGCGAGAATGATAATATGTGTTTTGTCCTTTGTTCTTTTCAGATCATCCTGTGGAGTGCCTGTGCCATGAGTGTGGTGTGGACTCCACCCGGGAGCGGGAGGGGCTTATAGCCCAAAAATTCAACCGTCAGCCGCAGATGCCGACGCTACTGCATCAACCGAACAATGTTTGGATTCATCTAGCGCAGGAAGTGCTGAATATATCTCACTTCTGTATGAGTAACATGCAAAGCGTTCAAGATCTGATTACCACTTGTCTAGTTGCAGTGCCCACTCCTGCTGCTGTATTATTGCACATCTTTAACAATACAAACCAGGATGGAATGGTGGATGTGAGTGACGTTCGCTCCCATCTGTCACTCTATGAGTACTGCCGTCATTGCCCGGAGGTGGGCAGGCGGTTGTGGAGGAACATGACATCTATACTCACGTTTAACATCTCAAATGGGGATGTGTGCTATTCGTTGACCTGTGATCCTATGAAAATAGGTAAATGTGCTCAGCTCAAATTGGAGAAAAGAGACAAAAACTTAACTGCTGCACAACGGACGTTGTGCCACTCACAGAATGACCTAACCTGTTTGAATGTAAATAATTCGATGTTTTGCCAGCATGTGGTGCCTGCTGCCAGCCACATTCAAAATGTTAAGTTGCCTAAAGGTTGGCTCTTTTCTTGTGGTAACCTTTCTTTTACTTATATTCCAGCCAATCTAACCGGAGGGCCTTGTGCCTGGTCACGCTTAGGCTTTCTCGTGTTTCCTATGGATACTGCTCTACACCCTCGCTATACCAGAGACACTATTCAATTACCTACAGACTGTGATTCTGAAATTTCATTGCCCTCTCCTGGGAACTTGGCCCGTTCTGAGGAGACGTCTCGAAGGGTGAACAAGGTACCGTCGATTGCACAATTTGTAAAGGAGGGGGTCTTTTTCTAGAAAAGACTCCTGGGCGTTAGTAAATACTATAAAGGTCAGGAGCCTAGATGGGCTGGTTTAGGAACTCTCTTCTGGGTTGGACGCAACGCCAGGAGGACTGATTGTCCCGAAAGAGGCTCCCTGTGCCAGCTGATTTGGGTTCCCCGGCTTTGTGTACGGCGGAGGGATGCAGACGCTCTTTTCGGTGAAGCTTTTCAATTTATAAGCATTGAAGTATATTGTGTGTGCGTGCGTAATATGCACTTATTCTTGCAGTCATTTTCATGCTATTAAGCATTGAAGTATATTGTGTGCGCGTATATTATATGCACTTACTCTTGCAGTTATTTTCATGCTATTCTTCATGATATCACAGAGTGCTTATATTCTCACCATTATTCTCATGTTATTCTCTTGATATATATATATATATATTAGTGTGGTTAGTTTTGCCATATGAGAACTTGCCCCTTAAATAAACTTGATTATTTTACTCACTAAGGTGTCTGAGAGTGATTGCTTTACATTGTGCTTTAAAATATCCTGAAGTGCATAGTTTTGATATTCTGAAGAGAAAAGCAACACACCTCTGCACATGCAATTTCTGGGATATGGCCTACATGGCAATGGTGGACATCTGCGCACATGGATGCCACAGGGGCAACTATACCTCAACTTGGCACTCTGGTGAGGTGGGGTAGAGTGCCACATGGCCTACATTACGGATGGGCCTTGCCTACCGAATTCGCCCTGGCCTAGTGACACCCACAGCCCACCTCCCCCACCCAGACCCCTCCACTGCACGCAAAGTCCGCTGAATGAGGTTGTACTCACCCCCTTGTGTCTGCTGTGATGTCCTCAAGCGCCCATCCAACTCCAGGTAGGCCACCGCCAGGATCCGGAACATCAGGTGGGTCATGGTGCGACGGGCACCCCTCCCATGTTGGGAGGCCATCCCCAGCTGAGCCTCCGCCGTCTTCTTGCTGCAGCGGCGAATGTCCTCCCATCTCTTACGGCAGTGGGTGCCCCGTCTCTGGTGGGCCCCCAGTGTCCGGACCTCCTTGACGATGGCACGCCTCATGTCCCTCTTCTGGTGGGCGCTGACCTACATGACATGCACAAGGAAAGAGGTACAGTCATTACCAACTGCACCGTCAATGTGAGTGGCCCCCTCCCTACTCTGGCCATGTGTCCCATTCATTCCTATGCATAACTGTTCTATGTACTCTTCCCCCTTCCCTCTTCCACCCAGCCCTCTCCACCCAGGCCTAGCCCATACATACAACTCCCTGTGTACTAACCTGTTGGTCTCGCTTCCAGACCGATGTCACAGCAGCACTAGCAGTGTAGGTCCTCTCCTGTCGAAGGTCAGGTATCTAGTGAGTGAACAGATAGAAAATGGCAGTGATGTCCGCATCGGTGACGTCCGTGGCGGTGACGTCCGCGGCAGTGCGCATCATCACCGCCAGCGCACCTGTTCATTGGCTCCTGGGACCCATAGGGTCCAATGTTAACCAATGCAGCATTGCGCTGTGGTCTATGACCGCCTACCGCGACGGTGTCCAACGCCAGCGCAGTTACCCCACAATCCCATTGTCCCAGTTTAGAGGTCAGGCAGCCGCCATTTCAGGGGCCCACATGGCTTCATTTACTACTGCGTCACACATAGCTAGGCCTACACTCAACACACATACAGGAAGGGTTTTGTGTCTGGTGTAGTCTTGTGTGTAACAGTGGGTATATACCTGGAGGATTAATGACTGGTTATTCGCTGTTGTCCTTCGTAGGCACCGTCAGCTGGGACATATGAGAAGATGGCGGAATCCTCCAGTGTACTGACCGCTGGTGGACCTGTTGACAATGGAAGAAAGACATGTCATTGTCACCTACAGGTTTGACCGTGCCACTATCCAGGAACTATGTACCCAGTTGGAGCCAGACCTGATGTCACCGATCCGCCATCCAACTGGAATCCCCCCTGACGTGCAGGTGCTGTCAGTTCTCCATTTCCTTGCAAGTGGGTAATTTCAGACAACAGTAGCCATGGCATCAGGGATGTCCCAGCCTATGTTTTCCAACGTCTTGTCCAGAGTGTTGTCTGCCCTGCTGAAACACGTAAGGAGATACATCATATTCCCTCAGGTGGAGGATTTACCTACAGTGAAAGGTGACTTCTATGCCCTTGGACATATTCCCAACGTCATAGGTGCCATTGATGGGACCCATGTAGCTCTGGTCCCCCCCCCCCGCAGGAGTGAACAGGTGTACAGGAACAGGAAGATTTATCATTCTATGAATGTCCAGATGGTCTGTTTGGCAGACCAGTACATCTCGCAGGTAAATGCTATGTTCCCTGGCTCAGTGCATGACGCCTACATCCTGCGCAATAGCAGCATCCCTGATATGATGGGTCAACTCCAGTGGCACTGTGTATGGCTATTGGGGGACTCTGGTTACCCCAACCTTTCCTGGCTATTGACCTCAGTGAGGAATCCTAGGACCAGGGCAGAGGAACGGTACAATGATGCCCATGGGCGGACTAGGAGGGTTATCGAACGCACCTTCGGCCTCCTTAAGGCCAGGTTCAGGTGCCTCCATATGACAGGTGGATCCCTAGTCTACTCACCGAAGAAGGTGTGCCACATCATCATCGCCTGCTCCATGCTCCATAATTTGGCACTGCGACGCCAGGTGCCTTTTCTGCAGGAGGATGATCCAGATGACGGTGTTGTAGCAGCTGTGGAGCCTGTGGACAGTGATGAGGATGAAGCTGAGGAAGAAGAAAAAGACAACAGGGATTCAGTCATACAGCAATATTTCCAGTGACACACAGGTGAGAACATTTTCTGGTTTAACATTACATTAACTTTCACACGTCTACCTCTATCCTGTACCTACATTTCACTCACTATTTGTTAATTGAGTTGTACCCTTCCATTTCAGTTTCACAAGTGTGGTAACCTACGTGTCAACTGCTTGCATCCTTCAAGGGCTTGTGATGTGTGACATAGGTATGTTAGCCTTACAATGGGTAACCCATTATGACACTGTGATTGATAATACAAAGTACCAAATCATACACTGACTCCAGATTGTTTTGTGTTTCATGGGTGGAGGTGGTGGGCAGTTCATCGTCCATGCTAGTGTCAGGGGCCCCTTGGAGTGCCACGGTGTCCCTCAAGGTCTTTTGAATGTCCGTCAGCACCCCTACGATGGTGCCCAGGGTGGAGCCGATGGTCTTGAGCTCCTCCCTGAACCCCAAATACTGCTCCTCCTGCAGGCGCAGGGTCTCCTGCAACTTGTCCAGGACCGTCGCCATCGTCTCCTGGGAGTGGTGGTATGCTCCCATGATGGAGGAGAGGGCCTCGTGGAGAGTTGGTTCCCTTGGCCTGTCCTCCCTCTGTCGCACAGCAGCCCTTCCAGTTCCCCTGTGTTCCTGTGCCTCCGTCCCCTGGACCGTGTGCCCACTACCACTGCCCCCAGGTCCCTGTTGTTGTTGGGGTGGTGGGTTAGCCTGGTTGCCCTGTAGTGGTGGACACACCGCTGATTGACCTGTCCTTGGTAGGGAGGTTTGGGCCCGCTGGGTGGGTGCTGTGCTGGTGTTACCAGAGGGTGACAGCTCGGTGTTGGGCTGTGGCTGGGCAAGGGGAACCGACTGTCCGGAGGCCCACGATGGTCCGGGCTGGTCATCAAGATCCAGTGGGGCAGAGCTGCTGTCGTCACTGTAGGCCTCTTTTGGGGGTGGAGTGGTGTTGTCTGGACCCTCTGGTGTGGTGACGGTCCTTCGGGTTCCTGCAGGGGTATGAGAACATGATTATTGCATGTGTGTGTTTCATGGTGTTCAATGGGTGGGTGTTTGTGTACCCCAGTGCAAGCATTCCTGTGTGGGGGCTTGTGTGATGATGGTTGGGGGGGTGTTCTGGGTATGTGCAGTGAGCATGCTTTAGTGAGGGGTGCCCATGCTTAGTTGTGTCATGCAGGGCTTGGTGTTGGGATGGGTGGTTTGTGTTATGGGTAGATTAGTGAGGATTTGGGGTGATAGGGGAGGGTGTGAGGGTGGGGGTGTGTGATAGCATGTAGGTAGGGTGGGGGATGTGATAGTTAAGATTTGACTTACCAGTGTCCCATCCTCCACCAACTCCTCCGAGGCCCTCAGGATGCAAGATGGTCAAGACTTGCTCCTCCCATGTTGTTAGTTGTGGGGGAGGAGGTGGGGGTCCTCCGCCAGTCGGCTGCACCGCGATGTTGTGCCTGGATACCGTGGAACGCACCTTCCCCCGTAGGTCGTTCCACCTCTTCCTGATGTCCTCCCTATTTCTTGGGTGCTGTCCCACGGCGTTCACCCTGTCCACTATTCTGCGCCATAACTCCATCTTCCTGGCTATTGATGTGTGCTGTACCTGTGAGCCAAATAGCTGTGGCTCTACCCGTACGATTTCCTCCACCATGACCCTGAGCTCCTCCTCGGAGAAGCGGGGTGTCTTTGGCGTGACATGGGGTGGTGTGTGTGAGGTGTGGGGTGGTGTATGTGGTGATGAGTGTGGTGAGTGTAGTGGTATGTGGTGTTTTGTGCGTGGATGTAGTGTGGGTGATGGTGTTGTGTGCCTCTGTGTTATGGGGTTGTCAATAGCTGTGCTCTCTCTCTGGCCTTCTCTCAGAATTTCTGGTTGTAGGGGTTTGTGGGTGATGTGGGTGTGTGTTTTATATTGTGTTGGGTGTGTGGGAGTGTTGTTTGTATGTGTATCAGGTGCGTGTATTTGAAATTCTCCAATGTGGCAGTGTTTTGGAGATGTGTGTGTATTTTGAGCGCGGCGGTGTGTACCGCCAATGGAATACCGCGGTTGAAAGACCGCCGCGTGGATTCGTGGGTCGTAATAGCATGGGCGTGTTTCTGTTGGCGTGGAGGATTTGTTTCCGCATGTTTATCGCTGACCTTTGGTGTGGCGGTGTTGTGTGGGTGTCTGAATTTCGGCGGATTCTGTGATGTGTGTCATAATAGCTGTGGCGGTCTACCTCCGCCGCGACGGTGTATTGGCGGTCTTCTGCACGGCGGTAAGCGCCTTATACTGCCAATGTTGTAATGACCCCCGTAGTGTCCAAGGCCCACCTGCATTCCCTATCTAGAAATTGTATCTATGACTCCTTGTCAACTATTCAATTTGTTTACCAGGTTAAGAATGTTTCATGACTTTATTGCTCCCAGAGAAATGCATAAAATGTGCTTCATTTCAATGTTCTATGAGAGACACTCCTCAACTCCGGTGCTGTAACTTCTCTCCGGGCCATAATGTTTAATTAAATCAACCATTTCTGGTTTTCCCAAGCTCCTTCTGTCTCTTGTTTTTTTAGGTAAATTCTCATTCAGGCAACACCATTGTGTCAGCACATGTAGTCACCCAGAAGTTGAGATTCTTTACAACTTTCAGGAAGATGCTGGTGTGCTCGTGCCAGTGCACAGAGAGGATGGAAGCCCATTCTTTTTCTGTGATGCTTTTCCAGTTGCATCAGGCAGTTCCAGTCATAGTAGGTCTGTGGTCGCATGGGATCGGTATGCTGAATCTAACAAAGGCTAGGTCTGTCCAAGTAATGATTGCTGGCTTCTCCTCTGTGATGTTGCTGACTGAGAAGGAAATCAGGTCCAAAAGGTGTCTGGCAGTGTGAGTGCTCAGTGAGGCCAAGGTTTAATAGAGGCCATAGAGCTCGGGTTCGTGTGGTCTTCTAGGTGAAAGTCAAGATCTCTGATGAGGATGAAGATGCTGGCTTTGATAATGAAAGGTCCAACGATGTCCGTAGGAGGCTAATGAAATTGGTGCAGAGTCCTGGTGGTCTGTATATGAGGGTTCTGCTCAAAGAGAAGTTGGCTGGGATGTATATCTTGAATGTGACATGTTCAGATAGCTAGTAGGGGTGTCGGTGTAGGTAATGCAGCTGAAGTTGTCTTTTAATATGATGAAGACTCCACCTCTGGGGTTGTGCTGGTAGTCTTACCTACCAATCTTTCAGCCGGCAGCAATTGCTGTAGTGATGTCTGGTGGAGAGATAAGGTTTAGCTATGTTTGCTTGAGGAAGAGCAGGTCTGGAGAGTGTTCGCGCAGTAGGTTCCAAGTTTCTATGGCATGTTAGGTGTGTGTGCAAGTGTTAGGGCATTTGTGTGACTGTAGCCTGTTGTGGTGGTGAAGTTTAGTCTCTCTGAGGTGGAGGCTGGTTTGTGTGAGTGAGAGCAAGTAGAATGCTGGAAGCTATTGGCTTCTTCTTTTAAAGAGGGTTTCGGTGGGAAACCAGAGATTTTACTTCCGGTGTAGATGGAGTGAGTTATATATAAGAGTAGAGAGAGATGAGGGGCAAAGAACTTGGTAAGGTAAAGAACACAGTTTAGGCAGAAATATATATACTTATAGATATGTAGAGAGATATTTGAGGTAGAGAAGGTGAGTTGTCAGAACGCCACAAGGAATGCATGAGCTACTTGGCCCAATCAAGAGAGTTGTGGCCTTTCAATTCTTATGGCCTGGGGCCTGAACTACTATGGGTACTGAGTTACTGGGCCAAGTACTACCCCTTCAGCAGTTGAATCTCAGTGGCAGCTCAGGACAAGCAATCAAACAATATTCAGGGGGAGGAATGTGCAAGGTATGCTAGGGCTCATGACTTTTAACCTCTACAGTGCGGGCGTCGCAGGTCACGATCCGTGGCCGACACAGGGAGGGGGTTGAAAAAAACCCCGGGAGACATGGAAGAGATTCCGTGTCTCCACCCACCCCTTTATGACATCAGCATGCCAAGAGGCACGCTGACGTCACTGTTTGCTTTCCCCACTGGAGCAGGAGGCAACCGTAAGGGAGGGGAAACGGGCCCAAACGGGCCTCCCGACGTTCGGGAAGGCCTCATTTGAAAGGTGAGATTCAGGCCTTCCTGAACTGGTTTCCTGGCCAGGAAACCCCACTAGGTACCAGGGATTTCACTTGGGGGGAGTCGGCCCCCTCTGAAAACGGGGTTTTACCCCTGGGGGTATGCGATCGCGCCCAATCGCAACTCCTCTGGGGTTTACATTTAAAAAACAAAATAAAAATAATAATAATAAAAATAAATGAAATTGACAGGAGGTCGCCTGTGGGCAGGGCGACCCGTTTTGGGGCAATAATTCCTTTAATAGTTGTATGGTTTCCCTAGGGGCCACTATGGCCCCAAAGGAAACCATAGAGCTAATAAAATATATATATGCACATATATATTTGGGAACTTCCCAGAGTTCTCTCTTGTTTTTTGCATAATTTATGCGTCACTCTAACCCTGAAAGGGCCTTGTTTTGACTTATACTGGGTGCTCCCTTGTGTATGGACAAAGCTAAACCTCTCTGAAGAGCTCTAATGAGAGCGAAACACGTGTCAGGGGTTGCTCTACTCATTTCAGGTTGGCTTGGATGGTATTTGACCAGTCCAAAGCTGTAATACTGTGCCTGAAGTGGTCAATGGCTTTTGTCATTTTACAGCTCGGCGAGGATGACACTGTGTCAATCCTATGCTTAAAGATTTTGCTGTACAAATGGCAAAAGACTTTGTCACTATCTAGCTCGGCGTGGATAGCACTGTGCTGATCCTATGCTTAAAAACTTTGCTAGGTAAGCAGACATTTGAGGTGAGCAAATCTAGAGTGTCGCTGGTGTTGCAGGGTGCTCCTTACTAGAGCTGCTCTCCACCTAAATTTGGGAACTTCCCGGAGGTCTCTCTTGTTTTTTGCATAATTTATGCGTCACTCTAACCCTGAAAGGGCCTTGTTTTGACTTATACTGGGTGCTCCCTTGTGTCTGGACAAAGCTAAACCTCTCTGAAAAGCTCTAATGAGAGCGAAACATGTGTCAGGGGTTGCTTTACTCATTTCAGGTTGGCTTGGATGGTATTTGACCAGTCCAAAGCTGTAATACTGTGCCTGAAGTGGTAAATGGCTTTTGTCATTTTACAGCTCGGCGAGGATGACACTGTGTCAATCCTATGCTTAAAGATTTTGCTGTACAAATGGCAAAAGACTTTGTCACTATCTAGCTCGGCGTGGATAGCACTGTGCCTATCCTATGCTTAAAAACTTTGCTAGGTAAGCAGACATTTGAGGTGAGCAAATCTAGAGTGTCGCTGGTGTTGCAGGGTGCTCCTTACTAGAGCTGCTCTCCACCTAAATTTGGGAACTTCCCAGAGTTCTCTCTTGTTTTTTGCATATATATATAGTATACATATTTGCCACCAGTTCTCTTGCAGTTGCAGCTTGTGTCTTCAAAGCAATGGACATACTTCAACTGACATGTTTCAACTGCAGCTTTTAGGTAGCAAGAAAAAAGTCAAGTAAGTCTTGTGATTATGTTTCCGCTACAAAAGGATCTGACTTTTGTCTAGTGGCAGTTTTGATGCCATAAAGGAGCGCAGAAGGTTTATATGCCAACTGCAAAGATCAAATCTGAATTTCATGTAAATAGCTGAGTAGATTAGTAAAGCCAATCATTACCTGCACTATAATACAAATGAAATGTGTGTGCAAGGGGGGCTATGGAGAGATGAAGGGCATTTGTGTTGGGTGGTAGTGAGGGGAATTGGAGGAGGAGGTAATGCGAGTGGGAGCACCAATAATGATTGTTGGACTGGGCGCTAGAGGCGCTAAAGACTGTGACGATTGATATGTGACAAGGTGAAGTAATAGTGTGTCTGTTTTTTGAGTGTCTTAAGAGAACATGCTGATTGAGGGAAGAAGCGAAGGTAAGGTTACCTCTACTGTTGCACGTATCACACACACACCAGCAATTTTGTGACTGTCTACGTAGGCTAGTGTTTTAGAGTGACAGTTTAGCCAGTAGCAGAAATGGCATCTCGTTGGATGACTGCTGCTCAAGCCCTCACTCAGGTTATGGGGCAGCTCTGACGTAGGATCAGAGACTGAGACAGCAGATACTGAGACAACATCTGAGGGATAGGACCATGGTGCAGAATCTGGGAGTGATTTTACAGTTTGCGGAGTCCCATTCAATAACTCCTCTTCCTGTGATTATGAGAGAATTGATGAGGACAATCCTGCTGTCCCTTCGGAACCACAGTCTGTGCAGCGGGACAATAGCGGGTTAGCCCAACCCAGAGAGCAGGAGCATGCGGCGGCAAGCACAGAGAGAGTCCTCTCTTTGGAACTCCCCAGTTTAGTTCAGCCCCAAATTCCACTGCCCAAATCGTATTGTGAAGACATCAAAGTTATCTTTCACAAAACAACCTGTTTTTGTAAGGCAGACACCTGCGTTTTTGGTTCTGGGCTTGGCGGCCATATAGGGAAATCTACCAAGCCCAGACATTTCAGGAACCTAAACATCTGGGGGACTCCACAGAGGTGTGACTTGTGTGGATTCTTTAAAGTTTTCTTACCGAGACTAGCTTGCAAAGCTGAAATGTTGAATAAAAACTAAGGCCCATATTTATACTTTTTGACGCTAAACTGCGCTAACGCAGTTTAGCGTCAAAAAATGTAGCGCCGTCTAACGCCATTCTGAAGCGCCATGCGGGCGCCGTATTTATGGAATGGCGTTAGCCGGCGCTAGCAGACCGGCGCTGCCTGGTGTGCGTGGAAAAAAACCACGTAGACCAGGCAACGCCGGCGTAGGGGGAAAATGGCGTTAGGGCGTCTTAAAATGGGGCAAGTCAGGTTGAGGCAAAAAAATCGCCTCAACCCGATTTGCGCCATTATTTTCGACGCCCAGACGCCATTTAAATGACTCCTGTCTTAGTAAAGACAGGAGTCATGCCCCCTTGCCCAATGGCCATGCCCAGGGGACTTATGTCCCCTGGGCATGGTCATTGGGCATAGTGGCATGTAGGGGGGCACAAAGAAGGCCCCCCTATGCCACACAATTTTTTTTTTTAAATATAAAAAATTATACTTACCTGAACTTACCTGAATGTCCCTGGGGTGGGTCCCTCCATCCTTGGGTGTCCTCCTGGGGTGGTCAGGGGTGGCAGGGGGGGTCCCTGGGGGCAGGGGAGGGCACCTGTGGGCTCATTTTGAGCCCACAGGCCCCTTAACGCCTACACTGACCCAGGCGTTAAATAGTGGCGCAAATGCGGGGTTTTTTGACCCGCCACCTCCCGGGCGTGATTTTTGCCCGGGAGTATAAATACGACGCATTTGCGTCGCCGTCATTTTTTTAGACGGGAACGCCTTCCTTGCATCTCATTAACGCAAGGAAGGCGTTCACGCAAAAAAATGACGCTATTTGCCCATACTTTGGCGCTAGACGCGTCTAACGGCAAAGTATAAATATGGCATTAGTTTTGCGCCGAATTTGCGTCGAAAAAAACGACGCTAATTCGGCGCAAACGGAGTATAAATACGGGCCTAAATTTTTCCTTGCATTTCTGTCAAGGAAACTACAGGAATTTGCTGGGACCCATAAAATTCCTACCACCCAGTGTTTCCCCACCTGTCCTAATAAAAATGCTACCCCACTTGGTACAAGGTACCAGGGCCCATATTTATACTTTTTGACGCTAAACTGCGCTAACGCAGTTTAGCGTAAAAAAATTTAGCACCGTCTAACGCCATTCTGAAGCGCCATGCGGGCGCCGTATTTATGGAATGGCGTTAGCCGGCGCTAGCAGACCGGCGCTGCCTGGTGTGCGTGGAAAAAAACCACGTAGACCAGGCAGCGCCGGCGTAGGGGGAAAATGGCGTTAGGGCGTCTTAAAATGGGGCAAGTCAGGTTGAGGCAAAAAAATCGCCTCAACCCGATTTGCGCCATTATTTTCGACGCCCAGACGCCATTTAAATGACTCCTGTCTTAGTAAAGACAGGAGTCATGCCCCCTTGCCCAATGGCCATGCCCAGGGGACTTATGTCCCCTGGGCATGGTCATTGGGCATAGTGGCATGTAGGGGGGCACAAATAAGGCCCCCCTATGCCACCCAAAATTTTTTAAAAAATATAAAAAATTATACTTACCTGAACTTACCTGAATGTCCCTGGGGTGGGTCCCTCCATCCTTGGGTGTCCTCCTGGGGTGGGCAGGGGTGGCAGGGGGGGTCCCTGGGGGCAGGGGAGGGCACCTGTGGGCTCATTTTGAGCCCACAGGCCCCTTAACGCCTACCCTGACCCAGGCATTAAATAGTGGCGCAAATGCGGGTTTTTTGACCCGCCACCTCCCGGGCGTGACTTTTGCCCGGGAGTATAAATACGACGCATTTGCGTCGCCGTCATTTTTTTAGACGGGAACGCCTTCCTTGCATCTCATTAACGCAAGGAAGGCGTTCACGCAAAAAAATGACGCTATTTGCCCATACTTTGGCGCTAGACGCGTCTAACGCCAAAGTATAAATATGGCGTTAGTTGTGCGCCGAATTTGCGTCGAAAAAAACGACGCTAATTCGGCGCAAACGGAGTATAAATACGGGCCCAGGTAACTAGTGCCTGCATCAGGAATGGATCACCACAGGGTCAACAGTTGCCCTCATGTAAGGACCAACATTGCCCATTGTGTGATCTATTTCTGACATGGGAACTAGCCTTACCCACACAAGCGAGATACCATTTTCATCTGGAGACTTGGTGGAATGCTGGGTGGAAGGAAATTTGTTGCTCCTCTCAGATTCCAGAACTTTCTATCACTGAAATTTGAGGAAAAATTGTTTTTTGTCAAATATTGAGGATTAGAAAGGATTCTGGGTAACAGAACCTGGTGAGAGCGCCACAAGTTACACCATCCTGGTTTCCCCTACCTTTCTAGTTTTAAAAAATGCACAGGTTTGGTAGGTTTTTGTAGGTACCGGTTGAGCTAGAGACCAAAATCCACAGCTAGGCACTTTCCAAAAAACACATCAGTTTTCAATGTAAAAAGTTGATGTGTCCATGTTGCATTTTTTTAGCGTTTCCTATAGCGGGCACGAGGCCTACTAACACAAGTCAGGTACTATTTTTATCAGGAGACTTGGGGGAATGCTGGATGGAAGGAAATGTGTGTCTCCTCTCAGATTCCAAAACTTTATATCACCGAAATGTGAGGAATGTCAAATTTTGAGGTTTGCAAAGGATTCTAGGTAACAGAACCTGTTGAGAGCCCCACAAGTCACCCCCTTAGGAATTTCCCTAGATGTCTAGTTTTGAAAAATAGATAGGTTTGCTAGGTTTCCCTAGGTGCCGGCTGAGCTAGAGGCCAAAGACCACAGCTAGGCACTTTGCAAAAAACAGGTTAGTTTTCTTTAGGAAAATGTGATGTGTCCATGTTGTGTTTTGGGGGCATTTCCTGTTGTGGGCACTAGGCCTAACACACAAGTGAGGTACAATTTTTAGCGGGAGACTTGGGGGAATGCTGGTTGGAAGGAAGTTTGTGGCTCCTCTCAGATTCCAGAACTTTTCAGCACCAAAATCTGAGGGTAATTTATTTATTTTTTTGCCAAATTTCGAGGTTTGCAAAGGATTCTGGGTACCAGAACCTGGTGCGAGACCCACAGGTAGCCCCATTCTGAATTCCCCTAGGTGTCTAGTTTAAAAAAATATGTAGGTTTGGTAGATTCCTCCAGGTGACGGCTGAGCTAGAGGCCAAAATCCACAGCTAGGCACTTTGCAAAAAACATGTCCGTTGATCATTGTAAAAATGGTATGTGTCCACGTTGTGTTTTGGGGCATTTCCTGTTGCGGGCACTAGGCTTACCCACACAATTGAGGTACCATTTTTATCTGGAGACATGGGGGAAGCCTGGGTGGAAGGCAGTTTGCAGCTTCTCCCAGATTCCAGAACTTTGCAGCACCAAAATATGAGGAAAAAGTGTTTTTTTGTCAAATTTTGAGATTTGCAAAGGATTCTGGGTAACAGAACCTGATAATAGCCCCACAAGTCACCCCATCCTGGATTCCCCCAGATGTTTAGCTTTTAAACATGCACAGGTTTGGTAGGTTTCCCTAGGTGCCGGCTGAGCTAGAGGCCAAAATCCACAACTAGGCACTTTCCAAAAAACGAGGCCAATTTCAATGTAAAAATGTTATGTGTCCATGTTGCGTTTCCTGTCACAGGCATTATGCCTACCCAGACAAGTCAGGTACTATTTTTATCAGGAGACTTGGGGTATCACAGAATAGCAGAATAAATGTTATTGCCCCTTGTCTTTCTCTACATTTTTTACTTCCAAATGTAAGACAGTGTGTAAAAAAGATGTCTATTTGAGAAGTGCGTTGTCATTCACATGCCAGTATAGGCACCCTGGAATTCAGAGATGTGTAAATAACCACTGCTTCTCAACACCTTATCTTATGCCCATCATGGAAATACAAAGGTTTCCTTGATACCTATTTTTCACTATTTAGATGTCATCAAATGAATTGCTGTATACCCGGTATAGAATAAAACACACTGCAGGGTGCAGCTCATTCATTGGCTCTGGGTACCTAGGGAACCTACAAGCCCTATATATCCCCGCAACCAGTGGAGTCCAGCAGACGTAATGGTATATTGCTTTTGAAAATTTGACATTGCAGGAAAAAGTTACAGTGTAAAACGTAGAGAAAAAATGATGTTTTTTTCACCTCAATTTCAACTTTTTTTATTTCAGTTGTTATTTTCTGTAGGAAAACCGTGTAGGATCTACACAAATGACCCCTTGCTGAATTCAGAATTTTGTCTACTTTGCAGAAATGTTTAGGTTTCTGGGATCCAGCATTGGTTTCATGCCCATTTCTGTCACTGACTGGAAGGAGGCTGAAAGCACAAAATGTTTTAAAAATGTGGTGTGTCCCAGTAAAATGCCAAATTTCTGTTGAAAAATTGGGTTTTCTGATTCAAGTCTGCCTGTTCCTGAAAGCTGGGAAGCTGGTGATTTTAGCACCGCAAACCCTTTGTTGATGCCATTTTCAGGGAAAAAACAAAAGCCTTCTTCTACAGCCACTTTTTCCCATTTTTTTGAAAAAAAACAAACTCTTCACTGTATTTTGGCTAATTTCTTGGCCTCCTTCAGGAGAACCCACAAAGTCTGGGTACCACTAGAATCCCTAGGAATTTGGAAAAAAAGGACGCAAATTTGGCTTGGATAGATTATGTGGACAAAAAGTTATGAAGGCCTAAGCGCGAACTGCCCCAAATAGCCAAAAAAAGGCTCGGCACAGGAGGGGAAAAAGGCCTGGCAGCGAAGGGGTTAAATGACTGAGTGTAGTTGACTTTTGGGTTTTGTGTATTATTCCTAGTCAGCCACACAATGGGGGCTTAGGTGTGACTAGGCAAGATGGGAGGAGGTGGACCCAGTGTCACTTACATAAGAATAGGCTGCGTCCTATCCCCACCCAAAAGGCCTATCATTCCTGGATTGTCCCGCAAGCCAGGGCAGGGGCTGGGGGGGTGTTGTGTGGGGGTGTGTGAATGTTTGTGTGTGTGTGGATGCTGGTGTGTGTTGCGTGTTGAATGTGTGTGTGCATGTATGGAGGTGTGAGTGCTTGTATATTGTGTTATGTGAATGTGTGTATGTGTGAAAGTGTGTGTGGATGTGTGTGTGAATGGATGTATGCATGCATGGAAGCATGATGGAATGTGTGTGTGTATGCGTGTGTTTGTGTGTGTGAAGAGGTATGAATGTAGGGGGGTCTGGAGAGGTAGGGGGTAGGGAGGTTACTAGAATGGAAGCGGGGGAGAACCCTATCAATGACAGGGAAGGAATTCCCTGTCACTGATATGGCGTACCGCCATGGTTTTATTGACATTACGAACTCCATGGCATTAGGCGGGGTCATAATCCCGCAGGCAGAATAATGATGGCCACCGGGCTGGAGATAGCCATCTGTTACTGCCATGGCTGTCGGAGTGGTATTTTGGCGGGTTGGTTCAGCCAACCTGCCAATGTCATAAAATGACGGCAAGTACCACCAGCCTGTTGGCGGTACTTACCGCCATATTAACGCCGACCGCCGGGGTCTTAAGGACCCCCTAAGTGCCTTCTGCCTGACTCTGAATACATGTCTGAGTTGGTGACAGTTGGACTATTGTGCATTCTCTCCAGACAGCCACACCCAAAGGAAGCTTAGGTGTAACTGATTGGCTTTCTGAATGTTGATGGCCCATGCTGGGAAAGATGGGAGTAGCTGACACGCCAGAATGGGCTGTATCCCGAGCCCTCACAAATGGCTGCATAACCCCCTGTAGTATGGCTGGAGCCAGGGCAGAATGGGCAGGGACATTGTGCATTTTAATGGTCTCTCTTTGAAGTCTCTCCCGCTTCAAAGGCACAAGTGGGTATATGTACTGGACCCAAGACACCACCACTTCAGTATACATCTGGGCCTGAGGCCATTCTGCCAGGAAGAAGGACTGCTGTGCTGTTGAAGGGACTGTCACTCTTCTGAATTTTTCTGGACTCCTTCTTTGCTGCACCTGCCCTGCTGCGCTCCTGTCCTGGGAATGAGAAGGACTTCGTCTGCATCTCAGGGCAGAGGACAGCTGTTCATGTAGAGGTCTGTCCCCAGTGGAGCTGAAGGACAGGAGGGAAGTGAGAAAATTAAAATCGGAGCTAGCTAAGCTCAAATTGGAGAAAGAGAAGGCAGAGAAAGCCTTAGAGGAAAGAAAACTCCTGTTGGCTCATGAACTGAGTCTAAAGGAGCTAGACATTAATGCTAGGGGGGCTGAGTCCAGCAGTGATGTTGGCAGCAATTCCTCAGTGCTGTCTGATAAAAGGGTCCACATACGCTAAGGTCTGATGATTTAGCGGTGGGAGATGACATGGACAGATGGTTTAAAGGCCATGAAATTGCTTTACAGATGCACAAAGTCCCTGAGGAGGATTAGGGACCTAGTCTGTGGAGGCATATCCCTAGTGAGGGGAGGGACACTCTACTGGCCCTAGAAGGGAGTGCAGGATGAGGTAACCCCTCCATGAAGGAGGCCCTAATGAGGAAGTTTGGTTTAACCCCAGAGTAGTACATTGAGAGGTTTAGGAACAGTCAGAAGCTATCCCAACAGACCTAGGTGGATTGTGTGCATTCCTTTTGCAAGGTACTTGATGGTTGCATGAAGGGCAGTGAGGTAAAGGATTACCAGGGGCTCTATAATTTGGTTGTGAAAGAGCATTGTTGATGGCATGTCCCCAGGAAGCTGGTTAAGAAGGCAGACCACTGGGTCAGCACGAGGGTTCACAGAAGGTACCTGGGAGTGATCCCAGAAATTGTGGTTTAGGTTCCCCACAGCACAGTGAGGGGAGGTCAAGGGACACACAGAGAAGTCCTAGAATAAGCTAGGAAGGAGACCTGTAGGCAGCAAAAGGTTAAATAACACAATATCAAGATATAATCATATTGACTTTCAAAAGACTATGGCGGTCATTCTGAGCCTGGCGGTCAAAGACCGCCAGGGCGGAGGACCGCGGGAGCACCGCCGACAGGCCGGCGGTGCTACAATGGGGATTCCGACCGCGGCGGTAAAGCCGCGGTCGGACGGGCACCACTGGCGGGCTCCCGCCAGTGTACCGCCGCCCCATTGAATCCTCCACGGCGGCGCAGCTTGCTGCACTGCCGTGGGGATTCCGACCCCCCCTACCGCCATCCAGATCCCGGCGGTCCGACCGCCGGGATCCGGATGGCGGTAGGGGGGGTCGCGGGGCCCCTGGGGGGCCCTGCAGTGCCCATGCCACTGGCATGGGCATTGCAGGGGCCCCCGTAAGAGGGCCCCTACATGTATTTCACTGTCTGCTGCGCAGACAGTGAAATACGCGACGGGTGCAACTGCACCCGTCGCACAGCTTCCACTCCGCCAGCTCGATTCCGAGCCGGCTTCATCGTGGAAGCCTCTTTCCCGCTGGGCTGGCGGGCGGTCTGAAGGCGACCGCCCGCCAGCCCAGCGGGAAAGTCAGAATTACCGCCGCGGTCTTTCGACCGCGGAACGGTAACCTGACGGCGGGACTTTGGCGGGCGCCTCTAGAGTTGGCCCATCACATAAGGGATACGGCTATTCCTCAAAATGTAGGCATCATGCACATAGCCAGGAGCCTTGACATTCACATGAGAGATGTACTGGTCCGCCAAACACACCATCTGCACATTCATAGAATGGTAGCTTTTTCGATTTCTGTACACTTGTTCATTTCTGCGGGGGGGACAAATGGCACATGTGTACCATCAATAGCACCAATGATGTTGGGGATATGTCCCAGGGGATAAAAGTCAGCTTTCACTGTGGCCAAATACTCCACCTGTTGAAACACGATGTAGCTGTGCAACACTCTGGTCAACACGTTAGAAAACATTGGCTGAGACATCCCAGATGCCATGGCCACTCTAGTTTGAATGGAGCCACTTGCCAGGAAATGGAGCACTGACAGGACCTGCACTAGAGGGGATATTCCTGTGGGTTGGCGGATAGCTGACATTAGGTTTGGCTCCAATTGGGCACACAGGTCTTGGATTGTGGCACTATCAAGTCTGTAGGTGATAATGATGTGTCTGTCTTCCATTGTCGACATGTCCACCAGTTGACGCCATCTCATCATCTTTCCCAGCGGATGTTCCCTATGGAGGAGAATGGTGAGCAGAGGGTCATGTACCACATAGGTTGCACAAGTATGTTTTCAGTAAAGTGAGTAAATCCGTGTGTGGCGTAGTTTGTCCGTATATCTGCCAAATAGTGCTGTGATGCAGTTAGGAGCCAGGCCATGTGCCCCCCTGAAATGGCAGTTGCCTGACCTGTAAGGAGGGACAAGGGGAAATGAGGTAACTGCGCTGGCGTTGTGCAGCGGAGCGGTAGGCGGTCGAAGACCGCCACGCAATTTAGCTCCGGTTATCATTGGGACCTATGGATTCCAGGAGCCAATGACGATGTACGCCGGCGGTGACGGTATGCACCGCCGCGGACGTGACCGCCATTTTCTATCTGGTTACTCACTTGATACCTGAACTTTAACAGGAGAGGACCTACACTGCAAGTGCTGCTGTGACCTGAGTCTGGAAGCGACAATGGCTCGAGTGTCTGGGGAAAGGGCCCCTGCCTTCACCCCGGAGGAGTTGGACAAACTGGTGGATGGGATCCTACCCCAGTACATGGTACTCTACGGTCCTCCAGACAAACAGGTGAGTGCACTGTGAGAGTGATGCGTGGGAAATGCCTGTTTGGAGTGGGGTGGATGGAAGATAAATGGGGCAGGGGGCTGAGACCTGCATGTGAGGATGGTAAGTGTACTTTTCCTCTAGGTCAGCACCCACCAGAAGAAGGGTATTTGGTGTGCCATCCCCAAGGAAGTGCAGACCCTCAGGGTCTATCATAGACGGAGCACCTACTGCCGCAAGAGATGGGAGGACCTGCACCGCTGGAGCAAGAAGACTCTCGAGGCCCAACTGGGGATGGCCTTCCAATGTGGAAGGGGTGCCTGTCGCACCATGACCCCCCTGATGTTCCGGATCCTGGTGGTGGTATATCTGGAGTTGGATGGGCGCTTGAGGCCATCACAGCAGCCACAAGGGGGTGAGTACAGTGTCATTAAGCTGACTCTGTGCCCTTCATGAAGTGTCTGGTTGGGGGATGTGGGCTGTGGTTTACCCTAGGCCAGGGCAAACTTGGTAGGGTAGGTCCCTTGTTGGGCAGGCTCTGAGGCACTCCAACCCCAATAGTCTTAGTGGGCATCTACAACTAGGCTGGCTCCTGTGGGTTCCGGGTGTGCAGCAAATGGTGTTAAGCATAGTACCCCATAGCCTGGTGAATTTCCTACTAACTGCTAGTGCATGGCCTACTGCATAGGGCTGCTCCCTGTGTGTTGTGTCCGCCAACGGTAGTGCTATTGCCAGCATTGACCATGTGTGTCACTGTCTTTCACCCCTTCTTGTTTTGTCACCCTGTCCTTGTGTGCATTAGCATTATCTGGCGGAGGAGCAGAGGCACCGGCGAAGGAGGGAGCTGCATCCCACATGGCACTGGAGGGTGAATCTACAGAGTCTGAAGGCACCAGTGAGACAGAGGGCGAAGGGAGCTCCACGACAGGGACAGGGAGGGATACCAGCGACAGCGACACCTCCTCTGATGGAAGCTCCCTGGTGGTGGTGGACACCTCTGTGCCCACCCCAAAAAGAGGTACAGCCACCACCCCACCACCAGCACCACCCTCCCAGCAGCCCCTCAGCGTGTTTCCCATGCCCGCTCACCCAGGAGTGTGGGCATCTCCTAAGCCCCAGGCACCTCAGGCCCTGCCCCAGTCAGCCCTGCTGCCCTCAGTGAGGAGGCTATTGACCTCCTGAGATCCCTCAGTGTTGGGCAGTCAACCATTCTGAATGCCATTCAGGGTGTTGAGAGGCATTTGCAGCAAACAAATGCATTCCTGGAGGGCATTCATTCTGGTGTGGCGGTCCAACAGAGAGCATTTCAGGCTCTGGCCTCAGCACTAATGGCAGCCATTGTCCCTGTGTCCAGCCTCCTCCCTTCAACTTCCACTACCCAGACCCAATCCCCTCTACCTCAGCCTATCCCAAGCACACCATCAGACCAGCCTGCACACACTCCAACACAAAAAAGTAGCTCAGGCAAACATAAGCACCACACATCCCACAGGCACTCACAGAAGCACCACACCCATGCACACATACCAACATCCACTTCCTCCACTGTGTCCCCCTCCTCCACGTCCTCCACCTCCCTCCCATTCTCATCTCAACTCACACCTGCATGCACTACATCATCAGCCACTGCCTCCATCACCAGCATGCTCATCACTACATACCTCTCACGTGCAATCACCACCCCCACTACCATTCACACGTCCCCTGTGTCCTCTTCCAGTGTGTCTGTAAGCCCTCCTCCCAAAGTACACAGACACAGGCACACACCCACTCAACAGCCATCCACCTCACAACAGGCTCCAACCCATGCACCTTCACCCAAACTCAGGAGACGTACACTCCTACAACCACTAACTCTTCCTCCACTCCCACACCCCCTCCATCTTCGCATCCCAGTGTGTCAAAAAAACTTTTTCTAGCTAACTTTGACCTCTTCATACACCTCCCCTCCCTGTCCTTCCCCTAGGGCCAGGATGTCTAGATCCCAGCCCAGCTCCTCAGCCACAAAATCTGCATCCGCTGTGGTCCCGGCTACTCCAGTGCGGTCTAAGGGGGCACCCGTCAGAGCTGCCAGTGTGCCACTGATAGAAAAGAAGGATGACCCTATTCCACCAACTGCAAAGGACAAAAAGGGTCCTGCTTCCAGCAGGGGACAGTCACACCACCCACCCAGCAAGTCCACGCCCAAACACGGAGTGGACAGTGCCAAGGTCCCTGCAGCAACTGTCAAGATGGGGAAGGGCCACAAGCCAAAGGGCACATCACCTCTGGGCACAATGTCTCCTGGTGAGGGGCTGGTGACCACCATATCATTAGGGATAACAGCCACATGCACCACAGTCACCACCGCCGCTCCAACCACCACCTGCACCACCACCTACACCGCCACCTGCACCGCCGCTGCCACAATGTTAGTCTGCAGCATCCTCCCCAAGGATCAGCCATCCGAGGCTGGCGGAGACGGTATTGTGTCTCCATCCTCTGCAACAGTCACTTGCACCATGGCCAGCACTGGCAGAATCTCCGCTCCAGCCATCACCACCTACACCACCGATGTACACTCTGTCGGACGTCAGCCCCATCCCCAGTGTGCAGCCGTCAGAGTCTGCAGGTGACGTCCTGGAACCTGGACACGCCACTTGAGACACCACCTCCAGCACTGACACAAACCAGCAATTGACAGCCTAATTCACCACAGGATGGAGTGTGGGTCTGCCTCCATGGAGTATCATGCTACCTGTTCCAGGTACATCGCATGGCTGAGACACCCGGGTGAGACGAAGTCAACTGCCACACCCCAGGTGCAACATCATTGGGCACAAAGCCCCCTCCAGAACCGGTGGAGAAAGGCATCCACTAACCCAGTCCTTGACAGGATGAAGCACTCTGGGAACAAAGCCCCCTCCAGATCCAGTGGAGAAAGGAATCCACTCATTCTATCCTTGGCAGGATGAAGCACACTGGGCCCAAAGCCCCCTCCAGAACCAGTGGAGAGATACATCCACTAACCCAGTCCTTGGCAGGATGAAGCACTCTGGGCACAAAACCCCATCCAGAACCAGTGGAGAAAGGCATCCACTAACCCAGTTCTTGGGATGATGAAGCACTCTGGGCACAAAGCCCCCTCCAGGACCAGTGGAGAAAGGCATCCACTCACCAAGTCCTTGGCAGGATGAAGCACTCTGGACACAAAGACCCCTCCAGAACCAGTGGAGAAAGGCATCCACTCACCCTATCCTTGGCAGTATGAAGCACACTGGGCACAAAGACCCCTCCAGGACCAGTGGACAAAGACATCACTCACCCAGTCCTTGGCAGGATGAAGCACTCTGGGCACAAAGCCCCCTCCGGGACCAGTGGAGAAAGGCATCCACTAACCTAGTCCTTGGCAGGATGAAGCACTCTGGGCACAAAGCCCTCTCCAGAACCAGTGGAGAAAGGCATCCACTAACCCAGTCCTTGGCAGGATGAAGCACTCTGGGCACAAAGCCCCATCCAGAACCAGTGGAGAAAGGCATCCACTCACCCCATCCTTGGCAGGATGAAGCACTCTGGGCACAAAGCCCCATTCAGAACCAGTGGAGAGATGCATCCACTAACCCAGTCCTTGGCAGGATGAAGCACACTGGGCACAAAGCCCCCTCCAAAACCAGTGAAGGCATCCACTTGGAGACTGTGGCCTTGCACTCCCCAGTACCAAGCAGTGGGCAAACCACCCACTTGAGAGACTTGAGAGACTGTGGCTTCCGACTCCCCAGGAGCAAGCAGTGGGCAAACCACCCACTTGAGAGAGTCGAGAGACTGTGGCTTTGCACTCCCCAGGACCAAGCAGTGGTCATGGAGCCCCCTCGAGGAGCAGTGGCATCGTACCATCATCCAGTGGAGGTGCCTCCCCTCCCCTTCACCCTGAGGTGCCTTTTTTTTTTTACCTGATGCCCCTGCAGAGTTCTCTCTATTTTGAGGCAGGTGTCATGTGTGGGCTTCGCCCATGCTTTTTGGGACCACTGGTCCACGGACAGTTCATGGGACAGTGTACGGACTTGTGTACTTGCTGTAAATATTTGTGTGTACTGATTATTTGCTGTTCTCTTGGTCTATCTGATTGTATGAATATTACACTAGTTAAACTCATTTCGTTTGGTCCTTGCTTTCTTCCAGTGGCTGACGGGGTGTATCTGTGATGTTATTGGATATGCGTGTTGTTGTGGGTTAGGGGTGGGGGTGTTGGGTGTCACATGTGTGTGTAACTCTCTATTACCTCCTCCCCTCCCCTCCCCTGTGTTCTAGGTGCAGTACTCACCGTCATCGTTGCCGCCCCCGCCTTCTTTCCACTTTGTGGTGTATTAATAGATACAGCAACATAGGTAGGATCTGCAGTTCGGGCTCCATGGCATCCTAGTTCTTTCTTGTGTGTCGAGAGGTGAGTGGTTTCCCTTCCAATTCCTGTTTCCGCCATGCTTTTGATGGCGTTGGTACCGCCCCAGAAAAGATGGTGGATTGGTGCCTTATAATAGTGTGGGCGGTACATTGTCTTCCACCTGTCTGTTGGCGGTGACCGCCGTGGTGTTTGTTGCTACCGCCGTGGCGGTCGGAGTGTCAAAGTGGCTATCTGTGTTGGCGGTTTCCGCCATGGTCGTGATTCTATTTTTTTAACTGCCGGCCTGTTGGTGGTATTACCGCCACTTTAACACCAGCCGCCAGGGTTGTAATGAGGGCCCATATGTTATGACTTTCTTGGGAGTGCCAGCAAACCTAAGTTTATTTAGTAAACTGTTCCTGATCTCTTATGCGGTAATTAAGATGAATTCTGTAAATGTACATTATTTGTAAAATAACTGCAAAAACATTGCAAGCTTGCAACTGTTGGTAAATAATGCTTCTTGTTGTTTCTAGTGCTCCAGACCTACATTAACACTGATGAGGTCCAGGGAGTTTGCACCCTACTAGGCAGTATTGCAAGGCAGAAGAGAAGACCCAGTGATGTCAGTTCATTTTTTCTTGTTTTTCTTGTCTTCAGGGGCAGTTTGTGAAGTTAGATTGTTGATGCTGACCCAGCTGGGACTGGAGGTCTAGCATCGTCTCTGCGGTTGGAACCAGGTGAGTGCATGGCATACATTGCCATCAAATGAGAATTCTAAAAACAGAAGTTGAAAGTGTAAATAACCTTTTGCCAATGTAGGTTCAAACTTTTGAAGAACTTGGGAAAGTGCAAAATGAGGTATCACAGGATGAGAAGGAAAGTTGGGAAGAAATAGTATATAAGATGAAAATTATATTTTTGGGATCAACAGATGGAAGGTATGTGATGCCAGACTAAGGGCCTCATTCTGAGTCTGGCGGGCGGCGGCAGCCGCCCGCCTGGCGGGAACCGCCAAATGGCCGCTCCGCGGTCGAAAGACCGCGGAGGCCATTCTGGTGTTCCCGCTGGGCTGGCGGGCAACCGCCAGAAGGCCGCCCGCCAGCCCAGCGGGGAAACCCCTTCCCACGAGGAAGCCGGCTCCGAATGGAGCCGGCGGAGTGGGAAGGTGCGACGGGTGCAGTTGCACCCGTCGCGAATTTCAGTGTCTGCACAGCAGACACTGAAATTCTTTGTGGGGCCCTCTTACGGGGGCCCCTGCAGTGCCCATGCCATTGGCATGGGCACTGCAGGGGCCCCCAGGGGCCCCACGACACCCCATACCGCTATCCTGTTCCTGGCGAGCGAACCGCCAGGAACAGGATGGCGGTATGGGGTGTCGGAATCCCCATGCGCCGCCATGGAGGATTCCGTCGGGCAGTGGAAAACCGGCGGGACATTATTTTGTGCTGTAAAATCTGCAAGAAACAAACCACGCAGTGGGCCGGGGGCCCTGCTTCTTTCTGACACTGATTTTCTACTGAAACAGCAGCTTTCTTAACGCAAATGGTCGCAACCTGCTGCAACTGTCCGCATTGATAAGTCTCGCTGGGAGGCATTCTAATGCCAGAAAATTGTGCACTAGGGGATGCATATTCTCGTTCACACTCACCAACTTAATTTTGGCAAGCCGCATGAGAGAAAAGACTCCACCATGCAGTGGTTGGTGGAGTTTTGCCAGTTTGCAAGTGGAATTTCTCACCCACCCCTAGTTTAAACATAAAGTGCACAAACTGCAAACATTGAAATGCACACTGCACAAGTATTTACTTTACCCATAAGTAATGTGGCTGTTGTGATCAGTACGGAGTTGAATTATAACAACTTAGACTGGGTCCGAAGTGTAAGGGTATTGATTAGTGCCACTCATGTTTTGGGTGAGACCATAGGGAGGTAGTTTTGCATAAAATGGTTCCTGGGCCTAATGGCTCTGCACTAGAGGTAGATGACTTTTGCAATAACATGCTACTTGATGAACAGTTAAGACGACACTGGTGTTTAAATGTTATGCTGTAAACAAATTTGGCACTTAGTGCTTGCTGTGCTCCACCAAAGCACCACCAAACACACACGTCTGGACCTTGATATTTATATTGTGGATGAAAGTAAAAGTTATCAAGCTTTGGTTCATTGAAAGAACTGTCTACTGAGTTGTGATTCAACTGCAACCCCTAGCTGAAGGCTACGGATCCTTCAAGTCCTGTTTTAAGTTTGCCATCATGGAGGTTGGTGCTGCGAGGTTGGTGCTGCTCCAGTGGGTCCTGGGGCCAAATGGTGCCTCCCAGAGGGAAATAACCCTTGCATTAACATTCTGGTTGATGAAAATTTAAAAAGGCACTTGTCTTTAAATGTTACACTCAAGCATCTTTGGCACTCAGTTCCTGCTGTGCTCTACTGAAGTCCTCATTTACATTGAAACACATGTGTGAGGCTAAGATATTGAAATACGGGAAGACATTAATAGCTATCAAACTTTGATTCACTAGAGGAACTGCAATATTTCAAAGATGGACCACATTAACAACAATCATAAATAGGGATAAACAGAGCTGAAAGCCCCTGCACGATCCAATCACATGACCAGTTACCCCTCTGGTATACAATTTAAAGTAATACACTATTTGGATGTGGAGAGTTAAGTAAACCACAAAAATTCAAAAATAAATTCAATTCACTATGATTGTAATTGAATCAATTTACTAGTATTGTCGTCTTTATCTTATTAAGGTCCAAATACTTGCATTTGGACAAAATTAACTCAGATTTAAAATCTATACCAATCATCAAATTAATAACAAAATCCAAAACAAAGTTTGCATTCCAGTTGCAAATACTAAGATCGTGTCTCAAGCCCAGTCTAGTATTTTAAGGTGAGTGTTTCCTGACAAAATATTATGCAGAAAACGATGATCCATAAGACCAATAATTTCTGTAAAGTCAAAGCTGCCAAAGCAATAAAACATTCCTACAAAAGCCAACATGCTTTGCAGTTTTTCTTCCGGTTCTTCAGGGCTACAAGAAAAATAATCATAATTTGGAAAAACTCCTGTCATATTCATTTCAGCAGATTTCATATTTATTTCAGTATTGGTCATATTAATTTTGAGGCATATAAAATCTGCATGCAATAATCATTTCACTTCATGTCATATTCTTATCATCATAAACCATTTTCAATTTAATACATTTCTTTAAAGAAAGGTCATAGCAGTTTCAATATATCATAATCAATTCAATAATGTAATACTTATTTCAAAGTGGGCCATATTCATTTCAGCACATGTAAAATTCACTTAAGAATATATAATATTGATTTTCAAAATGGTCATGTTTAAATGGTTTAGTATAATTTCAGTGCATGTCATACTTATTTCAACACACACCATACTTAACATCATGGTGTGTAATTCTTCTCTCAATGCATTCCTTGATTGATTTCAGTGCATGTCACAATAATGTAGTGTAGGGTATGTTACACTCGTTTTTGCAAATTTCATACTCATATGAGCATGTGGTATGTTCATTTCAACGTGAGTCATTCAAGTCTTATTCATATTAATGTGGGTCACATACATTTCAACACCAGTAATATTCATTACAAGATGTGTATTGTTCATTTCAAGGTGTTTCATATTCTTCTCAAATTTCATTGTATTCATTTAAAAATGCAATATATTTATACAATATATTTATTTTGACACGTCATATTCATTTCACTAAAGGTTAAATTAATTTAAGCACATAATATTAATTTCAACATATCATACTTCTCTTAACATGTTAGTCAATTCAGGAAATATATTCTTTTAATGTGAGTCCTATTCACGTTAATGCTTGCTACATTCTTTCAGTAACTGCCAAGTTCATTTCAGTACAGTTGACACACACTATAGTGTTTGTGTGATTCGATTTGGAATACCTGTTATTATTATCATTCAGTAAGTAAATTATTTATTCTCCTGTTAACTGTATTTGGTTTGCTGTATGGCATATAGGGGGTCATTCTGACCCTGGCGGTCCAAGACCGCCAGGGCCACGAATGACGGAAGCACCGCCAACAGGCTGGTGGTGCTTCCAAGCCCATTCCGACCGCGGCGGTAAAGCCGCGGTCGGAAAACCGGGGCCGGCGGTTTCCCGCCGTTTTTGCCCCGGCTGGGCGGACCCGCCAGGGCAGCACTGCAAGCAGCGCTGCCCTGGGGATTCTGACCCCCTTACCGCCAGCCTGTTTCTGGCGGTTTTCACCGCCAGGAAGAGGCTGGCGGTAAGGGGTGTCCTGGGGCCCCTGGGGGCCCCTGATTTGCCCATGCCACTGGCATGGGCAGTGCAGGGGTCCCATAACAGGGCCCCGGCCAGCTTTTCACTGTTTGCATAGCAGACAGTGAAAAGCGCGACAGGTGCAACTGCACCCTTCGTACGGCTGCAACACCGCCGGCTCCATTCAGAGCCGGCTTCTGTGTTGCGGCCTCATTCCCGCTGGGCCGGCGGGCGCTAACTTGGTTAGCGCCCGCCGGCCCAGCGGGAATGTTGGAATGCCGGCAGCGGTCTTTTGGCCGCATGCGGCCGATTGGTGGTTCCCGCCTGGTGGGCGGCTGGAATCAGGGCCATTGATTCTTCAATGTATGTTATTAAATTTGAAACATGTTACATTAATTCTGGTTTGTGTTATATTCTGTTCGCTCTGTGATGTGTATTTCAGAGGGTGTCATATTTATAGAGCTCTTATTTTGACACCTTACCATAAGTGTTACAAGTATTTAGAAAGATTATTTTATCTTGTGTGTGCAAAGAAAACCACTCTGTTTTATACACACAGCAATTTCTGGTTAGTTAGCAATATAGCAGTTGCAATGATGTGTGAGGAAGTGTCATAAATAAATAGGTCTGAGCATATCTGATTGCTGCCTGTCGGTATTGGCATTTGACGTTGCAATGTGTTCTTGATCCATACATACAAATTTGATAAAGTTAAATTAGTATTTGCACTTAGTACTTCAATTTTTTTTGTATATGCAGAGTTTACTCTTTACGGTCTAGAATGATCGATTTGGCATCCTTGATATTTAGGCATGGCACTTGGAAATAGATGTGATCCTTTAATTATTGGAAATGTGTTGCTTTTTTATGCCTGAAGTGTTTAATGAAAACAATGTATGGCATCTGACTCATTGTAGAAAAGAATATAAAGTGTACATCACTATTGAAAAGAACATAATCAAACATTTGAATTCACACAGTACTAATAAAAACATGGCCTCATTACATATTTGTAACTAAATTACATTGAACAAGTGTTGAAAAATAGACTCAATTGAGAATCCTCTTCCGTGGTGCTGCAATTAGATTTTAATGTAAACCCAGCAGCCTAATAATAACATCTCAAACATTGAAGATTTTTTGTATAATCGCTGCAATCTGATGACAACATTTCAGCCAACATTTCAGCCAACACGTGTTTCGTCAAGGGAAAACTTCTTTGATTTCCCGAGCGACTTCTTCAGGGCTACAAATGTAAACATATGGCATAGAATGAGAACCAAAATGCTCCAACTCCAACAATTCAAACCAAAACAGAAAAGAAACCCAGGTGTGTCCAGTGACTGAGAAACAGACGTGAGAACATGACGCCACAAGGCCAATAACAGTAGGCATGCAATATACTGCTCCACAACGAAATAACAAATAAATAACAACCGTTATATCGGTTACCAATGCACATGTCTAGTCATGATGACTAATACACCTCTAGTGATATAAAGAAAACATTCCAATCCGACCACACGTGAATACATGTGACCCCCCCTAAGTGTCACAAAACAAGAGGTCTCAAATAGTACCTTTCGTTTAGACCAGTCACACAACTTATGATTAGCCAACTGCCATCGATAATGAATTATCAAGATCAGCGGTCTAGTAGAAAATGAACAAGAGTGAAAAAGAGAAAAAAAAAAAAGAGAGAAAGACCAAATGGCCTCTTTTAGTCAGACCCTCATCTGGTAAATCACGTAACTCCAATCTCATCCCCCCGTTAAAATGAATTGTAGTTATAGCCCCAGTGGAATACCTCACGCCAAATATCACGCCGTGGACCGCTCTAATTGACTTTAATATCAAGCTGTAAACGAATTTGAAATAAACAAACCCTGAGTCATGAGTATGCCAAAACACATTATAACAAGATCCCGGGACGAAAGGCTATAGACCCGGATGCATCCTCATCCATTAATGTGATCAATTTCTCGAATTTGGAATTGACTTCAGGGGCTAAGAGTCTCCTGTCTAAGGGTCTCAATTTTTGTCCTAAATCATTTGGGGATCCGTGTAGATCCAAGATAGATCTATTCAAATTTGTTCGCAAACTTAAGTTAGCTAAGTATTTTCATCTGCACCCATTAGAGAGTCCTATATCAAGTTTGACCACATCCCCCTTGAGTACTCTATCTATTGAAGAGGTACAAGACACAGCACTGATCCTGTCTCTAGCCGATAAGGATCAAGAACCAGAGACTTTATCAACTATACTAAGGAACTTGGATATTGACCCCTACCGGAGTACCTCTAGTGGTCTAAAGAAAAAATCCTGCTGGGTACCAAGATCATGGAGTTTAAATTGTCTTGACAGATTCTTTGAGTTGGTCTGCCAGGACTATGACAAGTATCTTGCAAAGAAAAAGCATAGCTCTTTTACAAACAATCTGAATCCAGATGAACTGATTGCCCTTAAGACACTCAAACAGGAGAATGGGATCATCATTAGACAAGCAGATAAAGGAGGAAATGTGGTCCTTATGAACAAGAGCGACTATGACACTGAGATTCTGTCGCAATTAGAGGATAAAACGTGCTATGAGATGATCCAAGGCAATCCAATTTCCAATCTTTCATCCATGATTAATACCAGGTTACGTGCTTGGGTAGATTTGGGACTACTTAATAAGGATGAATATCTGTACTTAAAAGTTGATCAACCTAGGTATCCTTGCCTTTATACTCTACCTAAGGTGCACAAGGGTCTACCTTTTCCACCTGGCAGACCAATAGTATCGGGTATCCTGGGTCCCACTGAGAAACTTTCAGAATTTGTTGATTACTTTCTGCAACCGCTGGTTTGCAATTTGCCTTCGTTTATAAAAGATACCACACACATTTTGGCCCTCATTCTGACCTTGGCGGTCGGCGGAGAGGCGGCGGTCGGACCGCGAACAGACCGGCGGTATTAAAAATGGCATTCTGACCGCGGCGGTCACCGCCGCGACCGACCGCCACTTCCCCACTCCGACAGCCACGGCGGTCATGACCGACGGGCTGGAGTCTGCGCACTCCGGTCCGGCGGTCGACCCAAGACCGCCAACGGTATCATGACCCTGCTTACCGCCGCGGTTTCTGGCGTTCGGGAACCGCCATGCGAACCATGGCGGTAGGCACTATCGGGGCCAGGGAATTCCTTCCCTGGCACTGATAGGGGTCTCCCCCACCCCCCACTGCCCCCCCGAGTCCTCCCCCCACACCCTCCACCCCCCTGCCACCCCCCAGAGGTGGTACGAACCCCCTCCCCACCCCCACCCCGACATGCACATACACGCACCCCGACATGCACACACCCCCAACATGCACATATACACACCCCCTACACACACACATACACAACGGGGACACATACCCGCACACATACATGCCGACATGCGCACCCGCCGAACTACACACATTGCCCATAGGCACAGCAGCACTCCCCGCCCGCATGCACGCACTCACACACCCCCTCTACACACTCACACGCACACCCCCATGCACGCACACATCACACAACACCCCCCCACCCCCTCCCCTCACGGATGATCAACTTACCTTGTGCGTTGGTCCTCCGGGAGGCGACGGGAGCCATAGGGACGTGACCGCCAACAGAAGACCGCCAACAGAAGACCGCCACACAGAAATGTGGGTCGTAATTCTGGGGGCGGTGTTCTGCTGGCGTGGCGGTGGAGGTTGACCAGTCTCCACTTTCCCGCCGACCGCCAGTGTGGCTGCTGGCGGTATTCCGGCGGAACGCTCACAGCGGTCGGAATACGCGCAGCGGCATACCGCCGCGGTCGGCGGTCTTTACCGCGGCGGTAACTCGGCGGTCTTGCGAAAAGACCGCCAAGGTCAGAATGAGGGCCTTTGGGTCTATTAAATGATGTGGAATGGGAAGACAATATGTTGTTAGTGACATTAGATGTGGTTTCCCTATACACGTGCATTAACCATGAGCTAGGACAAGAAGCTGTTAGGTTCTTTCTCAATAAAAGTTCTGCCAGTCTCTGGGCACACATGGCCATGTTGATTGAAATGATTCACATTATTCTCACTAACAACTACTTCCTATTTAACAATACCTGGTTCCTACAAAAGCAAGGTGTGGCCATGGGTTCTAAATTTTCCCCCTCCTATGCAAATCTTTTCAAGGGATGGTTTGAGCGTAAATGGGTATGGGGTCCTCTGTCTGCCCAATGGCAAACATATATATTGTTTTGGGGACGCTACATAGATGATTGTTTTTTAATTTGGACTGGTGGTGAACAAAAATTGGTTGATTTTTGTAGTTTCTTGAACTCTAATGATATGAATGTCAGATTCACATACCAATTCAGCACAGAAAGCATTGAATTCTTGGATGTGGAGATATTTGTCATGGATGGCAAGATACAGAGTAGACTTTTTCGTAAAGCCACGGCGTGTAACTCTATTTTACATGCAAATAGCTCACATCCTAGACATCAAATAGCCTCCATCCCCTTTGCGGAACTAGTGAGAGCCAGATGCAACTGTAGTCGGGATGAAGATTTCCGGCAACAGGTCGATGATATGGAAAAGAGATTTGTCACACGTGGGTATTCAAATAAGGTGGTGAGGAAAGCAAAATCGAGAGCTTTGCATCTAATTAGGGGTGATACTTTAAAGACCAAAGAACGTAAGGAGACTGTGGATGTCTTGAACAAGACTAGATTTGTGACTGATTTCAACGAGGCATCGTTGATTCTAGAGAAATGTATGAAGAAACACTGGAACATGCTGCTACAGGATGAGTCTTTGAAAGACCTATTACCTACAAGGTTCTTGACGACCTATCGGAGAGGTAAAAACCTAAAGAGTATTTTATGTCCTAGTTTTTCCACTAACGGTATCACCAAAACTTGGCTTTCTTCAAACTTAATTGTTTTTTTCAAATGTGGAAACTGTGGGGTCTGCCGATGGGCGTGTCACAATATTAAAGAATTTTCGGGGGGGGGTAAACAATTTAATATCAATACCTTGATTAATTGCAATACTACTTATGTTGTGTACATTATACGTTGCAGATGTTTGAAGATCTATGTAGGAAGCACAATACGTCAACTCAAGATCAGAATTGGTGAACATATTCGAGCTTTGAAAAATAATGATGTGAGATATCCTGTAACAGCGCATATGATAGACTGTACTGCACAAACCACATGTAGGAGTTTTGAATTCTTCGGCATAGAACATATCCCTAGAGATATGAGGGGAGGTAATAGAGAATTAACATTGCACAGGAAGGAAGCTCTCTGGATTATGAGATTAAGGGCAATGGAAACAGGCCTGAATTCTGACAGGGAACTGGAATTCTTTCTAGGGGAGTAACATCTACAGCTCTTCTTATTATTGTTACTGTGCAAGTTTTGTTGACAATACTTGATGTGATATTTGGTTATTTTTGTTTTTCTTGTGTTCAGTGTTAAATTCCTTGAACATAATTTGAGAAGCACCTCTTTCTTTTTGGGGGTTGTGACATATATATATATATATATCTATTAGAGGCTTTGTGACTCTGTGACTGATTTGTTGTTGTAATATATTTTGGCTTAGTACAAATCCATTTTGTACTACAGAATGATTTTTATAAACAAATCCTTTGAACTTAATTTGTTAAAAAACTTTTTGGGGGCTGCGACAATTGCACGCTCACTAGTAGCGTTGTGATATTGTGACTGAATTGTGTTTTGTTATTCTCTGTTCTTTTTCAGATGTAGTTTGCACCATTTTTGATTTCTTTACTAAGCCAATGTGAACCAAAATTCTCCAACGAGCTATTTGTTTATTCTTTTTATTTATTTCCATGTGGGGGTTGGATTCTCCAAATTATAAATTACTGAATGTGAAACCCAGTTCTTAATTTCTATTTACTTATGTACAATGATTTGGGGTTTAATTTGTAAACAAGTGATAACTAATCGGTATTTCTGTTGCTTTGATGGGCAGGATATGTTGGGTTTTCTTGCTGACATACAACTGGACAGCATCGATTGACAGGAGCAACATATTTCCCTTTCCCTTTCCAGGAATACGGAGGTTGGTTAGAAGGGTAGCAATTCTATGATTACTAGTCTTTTCTTTATGTTGTTTGCGGTTGTTCTGGCGGCCATCGCGGAAGTCTATTTACTTCCGGACGCGATCGCCGAACACAGAGGAGATGCATACTCGCATCGGTTCGTGGTATTGTACAGATCATTTTTCGATACGCCACATTAAGAGGAGAGGGTGAGTTTCTATAAAAAAATGCCAGATGACCTTTTGGTTTCTGAAACGATATAATGTGTTTTGGCATACTTATGACTCAGGGTTTGTTTATTTCAAATTTGTTTACAGCTTGATATTGAAGTCAATTAGAGCGGTCCACGGCGTGATATTTGGCGTGAGGTATTCCACTGGGGCTATAACTACAATTCCTTTTAACGGGGGGATGAGATTGGAGTTACGTGATTTACCAGATGAGGGTCTGACTAAAAGAGGCCATTTGGTCTTTCTCTCTTTTTTTTTCTCTTTTTCTCTCTTGTTCATTTTCTACTAGACCGCTGATCTTGATAATTCATTATCGATGGCAGTTGGCTAATCATAAGTTGTGTGACTGGTCTAAACGAAAGGTACTATTTGAGACCTCTTGTTTTGTGACACTTAGGGGGGTCACATGTATTCACGTGTGGTCGGATTGGAATGTTTTCTTTATATCACTAGAGGTGTATTAGTCATCATGACTAGGCATGTGCATTGGTAACCGATATAACGGTTGTTATTTATTTGTTATTTCGTTGTGGAGCAGTATATTGCATGCCTACTGTTATTGGCCTTGTGGCGTCATGTTCTCACGTCTGTTTCTCAGTCACTGGACACACCTGGGTTTCTTTTCTGTTTTGGTTTGAATTGTTGGAGTTGGAGCACTTTGGTTCTCATTCTATGCCATATGTTTACATTTGTAGCCCTGAAGAAGTCGCTCGGGAAATCAAAGAAGTTTTCCCTTGACGAAACACGTGTTGGCTGAAATGTTGGCTGAAATGTTGTCATCAGATTGCAGCGATTATACAAAAAATCTTCAATGTTTGAGATGTTATTATTAGGCTGCTGGGTTTACATGAACTTAATTTGTTAAAAAACTTTTTTGGGGCTGCGACAATTGCACGCTCACTAGTAGCGTTGTGATATTGTGACTGAATTGTGTTTTGTTATACTCTGTTCTTTTTCAGAACTAGTTTGCACCATTTTTGATTTCTTTACTAAGCCAATGTGAACCAAAATTCTCCAACAAGCTATTTGTTTATTCTTTTTATTTATTTCCATGTGGGGGTTGGATTCTCCAAATTATAAATGACTGAATGTGAAACCCAGTTCTTAATTTCTATTTACTTATGTACAATGATTTGGGGTTTAATTTGTAAACAAGTGATAACTGTAATCGGTATTTCTGTTGCTTTGATGGGCAGGATATGTTGGGTTTTCTTGCTGACATACAACTGGACAGCATCGATTGACAGGAGCAACATATTTCCCTTTCCCTTTCCAGGAATACGGAGGTTGGTTAGAAGGGTAGCAATTCTATGATTACTAGTCTTTTCTTTATGTTGTTTGCGGTTGTTCTGGCGGCCATCGCGGAAGTCTATTTACTTCCGGACGCGATCGCCGAACACAGAGGAGATGCGTACTCGCATCGGTTCGTGGTATTGTACAGATCATTTTTCGATACGCCACGTTAAGAGGAGAGGGTGAGTTTCTATAAAAAAATGCCAGATGACCTTTTGTTTTCTGAAACGATATAGGGGGTCATTCTGACCTCAGCGGTAAAAGGTGCTTACCGCCGGTCAGAAGACCGCCAGAACACCGCCGCGGCCGCGGTAAACTGCCAAGGTCATTCTGACCTGCAACTGGCAAACCGCCAAAAACCCGACATCCATAAAAGTCCGCCACACCAAAGGTCAGGGAAAAAATGGCGATGACCAAACCTCCACCGTCACGCCAACAGAAATACGCCCATTCCATTCCGACCCACAAATCCCTGCAGCGGTCTTTCAACCGCGGTATTCCATTGGCGGTACACACCGCCGCGGTCAAAATACACACACACATAGAAAACTCAGCCACATTGGTCAGTTTGAAACACACACACCTGATACACATACTAACACCACTCCCACACACCCAACACAATATAAAACACACACCCACATCACCCACAAACCGCTACGACCCAACATTTTTGACGAAGGCTAGAGAGAGAGCACAGAATTGACAATCCCACAACACAGAGGCACACTACACCATCACCCACACAGAATCCACGCACCAAACACCACACACCACCACACGCACCACACTCATCACCATAAACGCCATCCCACACCTCATCCACACCACCCCATGGCCCCCCAAAGACACCCCAGGTTCACTGACGCAGAACTCAGGGTCATGGTGGAGGAAATAGTCCGTGTAGAGCCCCAGCTCTTCGGGGCACAGGTGCAGCACACCACAATTGCCACGAAGATGGAGCTATGGCAAAGGATAGTGGACAGGGTCAACGCGGTGGGACAGCATCCATGCAATCAGGATGACATAAGGAAGCGCTGGAACGACCTACGGGGGAAGGTGCGTTCCATGGTATCAAGGCACAACATTGCGGTGCAGAAGACTGGCGGCGGACCCCCACAAACTCCCCCAGAATCCACAGCATGGGAGGAGGAAGTCTTGCACATCCTGCATCCTGAGGGCCTCGCAGGAGTAGGTGGAGGAATGGACTCTGGTAAGTCAAATCTCCACTACTGCTTCCCACCCCCACCCCACCTGCATGCCAAATCATACCCCCACCCTCACCCCACCCCCATCACACCAACTCCATGCAAATGGCTCACCATCACAACCCACCCATCCCAACACCAAGCCCTGCATGCGACCACAAAGCATGGACACCCATCACCAAAGCATGCCCACTGCACACACACATCACCCCCACAAGCCACCCTCACAAAAGCCCCCACAAGGGAATGGCTGCACTTGGGTACACGGACACCCACCCATCACATGAAATGCCACACACAGAAGCAATAACCATACCTTTATACCCCTGCAGGACCCGAACGCCACCACACCGCCACAGAGGGTACAGAGATGTCCATCCCACCCCCAGAAGAGGCCCCCAGCGATGACAGCAGCTCTGTCTCCCTGGACCCAGATGACCAGCCCGGACAGTCGGTTCCCCACAGACAGCCACAGGCTACACCAGACCCAACCCCCTCTGGGAACACCAGCACAGCTCCCACCCAGCGGGCCCATGCCTCTCTCTCCAGGGCACGTCGATCAGCGGTGTGTCCACCACTACAGGGCACCCAAGTTGACCCACCACCCCAACAACAACAGGGACCTGGGGGCAGTGGTAGTGGGCACACCGTCCAGGGGACAGAGGCCCAGGAACACAGGGGAACTGGGAGGGCTGCTGTGCGACAGGGGGGGGACAGGCCCAGGGAACCGACTCTCCAAGAGGCCCTCTCCTCCATCATGGGAGCTTACCACCACTCCCAGGAGAGATGGCAACGGTACTGGCCAGGTTCCAGGAGATCCAGGCACTGCAGGAGGAACGGTACATGGGGTTTAGAGAGGAACTGAGGAACATTGGTTCCGCAATGGGGACCATCGTCGTGGCCCTTAACCAGATAGTCACCACATTGCGGGACCATGTGGCACCCCAAAGGGCCCCTGTCACTAGCCCAGGCCAGGAACAGCCTACCACCTCCGCCGGCGCTAGTGGACAGGAGGCCCCCACACAACAACAGGCCACCAGAACCTCACCTCCTGCAGAAGAAGAACCACCCCGCAAGCGGAACCTGAAATCTCACAAGAAGACAGAGTAGGTTTGCAAGACCCCTGCCAGCCTAAGATACCCCCTGATGTCATCCCACTGTCCCACATTGTCACCCTGTCCAACCTTTAACTGCCCCTGCTCCATCCTTCCACAGGCATATGGACAATGCACCTGTGCGACTGAGAACTGTACTCTGCCATCGACATTACTCCACCCCCACCCATCACCGTTTTACTATCATGTACCTATATGTAGCACTTAAAATAAATCACTTATTGCACATAAAATAACAGGAGTCTGCTTGTATTCTTAACAAATGTATTACACATAACGGTGCAATAATGTCCAGTTACTTTGTGATGACAACATACCAATTTCAATAAGCTTTAGTCCATGGGCAAACAAAGCAGAAGCCACGCAGTGGGTCATACAGCTCTGAAAAGGGAAGGGAAAGTCACAAATCAGTAAACAGGAACTGGGGGGAAACACAGACAGTGGAGACGCATGAGGCCTTAAGTAAATGTAAAATGGCGTGGGTGATTCTTACCTGTGTGCTACTGAAAATATTGTTGTATGACTGTATCCCTGTTGTCCGTGTCGTCCCCTTCGTCTTCCTCCTCTTCACTCTCCCCAGGCTCCACAGCTGCTACAACACCACCATCTGGAGCATCCTCCTGCAGAAAAGGCACCTGGCGTCGCAAAGCAAGATTGTGAAGCATACAGCAGGCCACGATGATCTGGCACACCTTCTTTGGTGAGTACATTAGGGATCCCCCTGTCATATGCAGGCACCTAAACCTGGCCTTCAGGACCCCGAAGGTCCTTTCTATGATCCTCCTAGTTCGCCCATGGGCCTCATTGTACTGTTCCTCAGCCCTGGTCTGGGGATTCCTCACTGGGGTCAGTAGCCACGACAGGTTGGGGTAACCAGAGTCACCAATTAGCCACACACGGTGTCTCTGTAGCTGTTCCATCACATAAGGGATGCTGCTATTTCGCATGACATACGCGTCATGCACTGACCCAGGGAACTTGGCATTTACATGGGAGATGTACTGGTCAGCCAAGCAGACCACCTGGACATTCATCGAATGATAACTTTTTCTGTTTCTGTACACCTGCTCACTTTCTTTGGGGGGAACCAAAGCCACATGGGTCCCATCAATGGCACCAATGATGTTGGGGATATGTCCAAGGGCATAGAAATCACCCTTCACTGTAGCCAATTCGCCCACCTCAGGGAAAATAATGTAGCTCCGCATGTATTTCATCAGGGCAGACAACACTCTGGACAAAACCTTAGAAAACATAGGCTGAGACATCCCAGATGATATGGCCACTGTTGTCTGAAAAGACCCACTTGCCAAAAAATGGAGTACTGACAGAACCTGCACCAGAGGGGGAATCCCTGTGGGTTGGCGGATGGGGGACATCAGGTCTGGCTCCAGCTGGGCACATAGGGCCTCATTCTGAGGCTGGCGGGCGGCGGGAACCGCCAAATGGCCGCTCGACCGCGGAGGCCATTCTGGTTTTCCCGCCAGCCCAGCGCGAAACCCCTTCCCACGAGGAAGCCGGTTCCGAATGGAGCCTGTCGGAGTGGGAAGGTGCGATGGGTGCAGTTGCACCCGTCGCGGATTTCAGTGTCTGCACAGCAGACACTGAAATCCTTTGTGGGGCCCTCTTACGGGGGCCCCTGCAGTGCCCATGCCATTGGCATGGGCACTGCAGAGGCCCCCAGGGGCCCCACGACACCCAATACTGCCATCCTGTTCCTGGCAGGCGAACCGCCAGGAACAGGATGGCGGTATGGTGTGTCGGAATCCCCATGGCGGCGCAGCAAGCTGCGCCTCCATGGAGGATTCCGTCGGGCAGCGGAAAACCGGCGGGAGACCGCCGGTTTTCCTCTCCTGACCGCGGCCAAACCGCCGCTGTCAGAATGCCCTGCGGGGCACCGCCAAATGACCGCCATAGTTCATGTATAGTTGCTCTGTCAAGCCTGTATGTAAGTATGATATGTCGTTCTTCCATTGTCGACAGGTCCACCAGAGGTCGGTACACAGGAGGATTCACCCTTCTCCTCGCAAGTCCCAGCGGACGGTGCCTAGGAAGGACAACATGGAGCACAGAGTCAAGCAACCCACAGGTTCGTTCACACAGCTTGCACAGTACACGAATCGCTATGCATTGAATGGCTTGTGTGAGTGGCAATGCAAGGCCTGTGTGACGCAGTAGAAATTATGCCATGTGGGCCCTTGAAATGGCGGCTGCCTGACCTGTGAAGTGTGACAGTGGGATGTGAGGTCAATGCGCTGGCATGGCACACCGTGGCGGTAGGCGGTCGAAGACCACGGTGCTAAGCCGCATTGGTTAACATTGCACCCTATGGGCTTCCAGTAGCCAATGAGGATGTGCGCCTGTGGTCGCGGTACGCACCGCGGCGGTACGCACCGCCGCGGGCGTGACCGCCATTTTCTATCTGATTAATCACTCGAGACCTGATCATCCACAGGAGAGGACCTATACTGCAAGTGCTGCTGTGACCTCGGTCTTGGAGATACAATGGCTGCTACGACTGGGGAAAGGGCCCCTGCCTTCACTTCTGAAGAATTGGAGAAACTTGTTGATGGGGTCCTCCCCCAGTATGCGCTACTCTACTGTCCTCCAGACCAACAGGTTAGTACACAGGGTGCACGTTGAATGGGCTATGCCTGTGTTGAGTGGGGTGTATGTAAGATGGTGGGGAGGGGAGCGAATGAGGAGTGCAACGCACGAAAGATGAGAGCATGTGCCACATGGCAAGGTTGGGGAGGGGGGGGGCCACTGACATTGACCAGGCAGAAAAGTAATGAGATTTCTTTTACCACCCTGTACATGTCACATAGGTCAGCGCCCATCAGAAGATCGACATTTGGCGTGCCATCGCCAAGGACGTCCGGGCCCTGGGGGTCCACAACAGACGGGGCACCCACTGCCGAAAGAGGTGGGAGGACATCCACCGCGGGACCAGAAAGACCGCCGAGCCTCTGCTGGGGATGGCCTCCCAACATAGGAGGGGTGCCAGCCGCCAATTGACCCCCCTGATGTCCCGGATCCTGGCGGTGGTCTACCCCGATTTGGATGGGCGCGTGAGGACATCACAGCAGACACAAGGGGGTGAGTATCAGCACATTCCGCTATCTTTGTGCGCAGAGAAGGTGTCTGGGTGGGGGAGGAGGGCTGTGGCTATCTCTAGGCCAGGGCGCATTCTGTAGGCTAGGCCCCTCCGTTAAGCATGGCCCTGTGCCCCGGCCCCCACCTCTGTAGGGTGCCAAGTACAGCTATTCATGGCCCTGTGTCATCTATGTGTGCACTTGTCGTCCATAGACCTGTAGGCCTAGTCTCAATAACTGAGTAGTGTACCCCGATTGTGCGGCCTAGTGCAGGGGGCTTCTGTGTCTGTCCTCTCCGACAACGGTGTTGCCAATGCATGCACTCAACCTGTCTTCATTTCTCCCCCCCACCCATTTTCTTTGTCTTCCTGTTCATGTGTGCAATAGCATCATCAGGCGGAGGAGAAGTGGCATCGGTGCACGAGGGAGCTGCATCTCACATGGCCCCGGAGGGCCATGCAACAGACTCCGAGTACACCAGTGAGACGGAGGGCGAGTGGAGCTCCACAACGGGGACCCGTGGAGACGTCAGCGACACCGACACGTCCTCGGAAGGGAGCTCCCTTGCGGTGGCAGCAACATCCGTGCCCACCGCCACAACAGGTACAGCCGCCACCCAGCGCACCAGCCCCGCCCTCCCAGCAGCCCCTCAGCCTTCGCCCCGTGCCCGCTCGGCCAGGAAGCCGGGCATCTCCTTCGCCCCAGGCACCTCAGGCCCTGCCCCAGTCACCCCTGCTGCCCTCAGTGAGGAGGTCATTGACCTCCTGCGGACGCTCATTGTTGGGCAGTCTACCCTTTTCAATGCCATCCAGGGTGTAGAAAGGGAGGTGCATCGGAGCAATGCATACCTGGAGGTCATTCATTCGGGTCAGGCTGCCCATCAGCGATCGATCAACGCTCTGGCCTCAGCACTGACGGCAGCCATTGTCCCTGTCTCCAGCCTCCCTCTTCTGACTCCCTCCACCCAGTCCCAGTCTCCTGTTCCTCTGCCTATCCCATCCACACCATCAGACCAGCCTGCACACACCTCTATACCCAAGGGCAGCTCATCCAGACATAAGCACCACAGATCCCACAAGCAGTCACCCAAGCAACATCCAGATGCAGACATGCCAACAGTCACTACCACCTCTGTGTCCCCCACCTCCTCATCTCCCTCCTCCCTCCCTGTGACGTCTCCACTCACACCTGCATGCACACCACCATCAGCCAGTACTTCCATCACCAGCACACCCTCCATTACAGTCCGCACACATGCAGTCACCACCCCCACTGCCATTTACACGTCCCCGGTGTCCTCTCCCAGTGTGTCTGTCACCCCCTCTTCCAAAACACACAAACGCACTCAGCCACCCACCCAACAGCCATCCACCTCACGACAGCCTCAGTCACAAACACCTGCACCCAAAGACAGCACACTTGACTCTCCTACAACCACATCCTCTTCCTCCACTCCCATACCCACTACACCTACCCGTCCCTCTCCTTCCCAAGTGCAGTTCCTTTCCAACCTTGAGCTCGTTCCAATCACTGACCCACCCCCTCCATCTGGTAAGAGTAAAAAAAGCACCTCAGCCACCACCAGCCCTGCATCTACTATGACCATAGTGCAGGGCTATTGGAGTCCACCAGCTCCTAGGGCAGGAACATCGGCCAGCAGCAAGGGGACAGCCAGCCCACCCCCTGGGAAGAGGACAAAAAAACTAAGTGCCGGCGCGACAAGCCTGAGACTGCTGCCACCAAGGACAGTAGCCTTGCCCGTCACCTGCCACATCATCAAAGGGAGGCAAGGGCCACAGAGCTTCAGCGAAGGAGGGCAAGGGCAGCAGGGCAGAGAAGTCAGGCAGCAGGCGAGCTGCCCAGGAGGGCCCCACCAGGCCCAGTCCGGTTGTGACGGATGACACCCACGGGCCCAGGACTCCATCACAGGAGGGCCCCGCGACCGCAAGGTCGGATGGCGACTGAGCGGGAAGTATTGGCCAGGTCTGGCTCCCTAGAAACACAGGACAAAAACCGCTGAACAGGGCCCCGCCGTGAGAAGCACCGCTGAACAGGGGCCCGCTGTGAGAAGAACCGCTGAACAGGACCCCGCCGTGAGAAGCACCGCTGAACAGGGGCCCGCCGTGACAAGCACCGCTGAACAGGGGCCCGCTGTGACAAGAACCGCTGAACAGGGGCCCGCCGTGACAAGATCCGCTGAACAGGGGCCCGCCGTGACAAGAACCGCTGAACAGGGCCCCGCCGTGAGAAGCACCGCTGAACAGGGCCCCGCCGTGAGAAGCACCGCTGAACAGGGGCCCGCTGTGAGAAGAACCGCTGAACAGGACCCCGCCGTGAGAAGCACCGCTGAACAGGGGCCCGCCGTGACAAGCACCGCTGAACAGGGGCCCGCCGTGACAAGAACCGCTGAACAGGGGCCCGCCGTGAGAAGCACCGCTGAACAGGGGCCCGCCGTGAGAAGCACCGCTGAACAGGGGCCCGCCGTGAGAAGCACCGCTGAACAGGGGCCCGCCGTGAGAAGCACCGCTGAACAGGGGCCTGCTGTGAGAAGCACCGCTGAACAGGGGCCCGCCGTGAGAAGAACAGCTGAACAGGTGCCCACCGTGAGAAGCACCGCTGAACAGGGGCCCGCCGTGACAAGCACCGCTGAACAGGGGCCCGCCGTGAGAAGCACCGCTGAACAGGGGCCCGCCGTGAGAAGCACCGCCGAACAGGGGCCCACCGTGAGAAGCACCGCTCCGCTGGGCACCGCCGTCTCAAGCACCGCTCCGCTGGGCCCTTCCTGTCAAGGCCCGCTCCGCTGGGCCCTTCATCTCAAGCACCGCTCCGCTGGGCCCTTCATCTCAAGCACCGCTCCGATGGGCCCTTCCTGTCAAGGCCCGCTCCGTTGGGCCCTTCATCTCAAGCACCGCTCCACTGGGCCCTTCATCTCAAGCACTGCTCCGCTGGGCCCTTCATCTCAAGCACCGCTCTGCTGGGCCCTTCCTGTCAAGGCCCGCTCCGCTGGGCCCTTCATCTCAAGCACCGCTCCGCTGGGCACCGCCGTCTCAAGCACCGCTCCACTGGGCCCTTCCTGTCAAGGCCCACTCCGCTGGGCCCTTCATCTCAAGCACTGCTCCGCTGGGCCCTTCATCTCAAGCACCGCTACACTGGGCCCTTCCTGTCAAGCACCGCTCCGCTGGGCCCTTCATCTCAAGCACCGCTCCGCTGGGCCCTTCATCTCAAGCACCGCTCCGCTGGGCCCTTCATCTCAAGCACCGCTCCGCTGGGCCCTTCATCTCAAGCACCGCTCCGCTGGGCACCGCCGTCTCAAGCACCGCTCCGCTGGGCCCTTCCTGTCAAAGCCCGTTCCGCTGGGCCCTTCATCTCAAGCACCGCTCCGCTGGGCCCTTCATCTCAAGCACCGCTCCGCTGGGCCCTTCCTGTCAAGCACCGCTCCGCTGGGCCCTTCCTGTCAAGCACCGCTCTGCTGGGCCCTTCATCTCAAGCACCGCTCTGCTGGGCCCTTCATCTCAAGCACCGCTCCGCTGGGCCCTTCCTGTCAAGCACCCTTCCGCTGGGCCCTTCCTGTCAAGCACCGCTCCGCTGGGCCCTTCCTGTCAAGCACCGCTCTGCTGGGCCCTTCATCTCAAGCACCGCTCCGCTGGGCCCTTTATCTCAAGCACCGCTCCACTGGGCCTTTCCTGTCAAGGCCCACTCCGCTGGGCCCTTCATCTCAAGCACTACCCCGCTGGGCCCTTCATCTCAAGCACCGCTACGCTGGGCCCTTCCTGTCAAGCACCGCTCCACTGGGCCCTTCATCTCAAGCACCGCTACGCTGGGCCCTTCATCTCAAGCACCGCTCTGCTGGGCCCTTCATCTCAAGCACCGCTCCGCTGGGCCCTTCATCTCAAGCACCGCTCCGCTGGGCACCGCCGTCTCAAGCACCGCTCCGCTGGGCCCTTCCTGTCAAAGCCCGTTCCGCTGGGCCCTTCATCTCAAGCACCGCTCCGCTGGGCCCTTCATCTCAAGCACCGCTCCGCTGGGCCCTTCCTGTCAAGCACCGCTCCGCTGGGCCCTTCCTGTCAAGCACCGCTCCGCTGGGCCCTTCATCTCAAGCACCGCTCTGCTGGGCCCTTCATCTCAAGCACCGCTCCGCTGGGCCCTTCCTGTCAAGCACCCTTCCGCTGGGCCCTTCCTGTCAAGCACCGCTCCGCTGGGCCCTTCCTGTCAAGCACCGCTCCGCTGGGCCCTTCCTGTCAAGCACCGCTCTGCTGGGCCCTTCATCTCAAGCACCGCTCCGCTGGGCCCTTTATCTCAAGCACCGCTCCATTGGGCCCTTCCTGTCAAGCACCGCTCCGCTGGGCCCTTCCTGTCAAGCACCGCTCCGCTGGGCCCTTCATCTCAAGCACCGCTCCACTGGGCCCTTCCTGTCAAGCACCGCTCCGCTGGGCCCTTCCTGTCAAGCACCGCTCCGCTGGGCACCGCCGTCTCAAGCACCGCTCCGCTGGGCCCTTCATCTCAAGCACCGCTCCGCTGGGCACCGCCGTCTCAAGCACCGCTGGCCCATTGACAGTGCCGGGTCTGTGTCGAGCAGGGCTTCACGAAGCACTCTGGGCACCATGCCTCCTCCATTAACAGTGGAGTTGGTAATCCATCTGATGGACTGTGGCTTTGCACTCCCCAGGATGGCACAGTGGGCAAGCCACCCACTGTAGAGACTTGTGTGACTGTGGCTTTGCACTCCCCAGGATGGGACAGTGGGCATGGAGGCCCCTCGTGGATCTGGCGTCGTGGACTCATGTGGCTGAGGTGCCCCCCTTCCCTTCCCCCTGAGGTGCCTGTAGTTTTATCATCTGATGCCCCAGCAGTGTTCTCTCCAATGGTATCTGGTCTCGTGTGTGGGCTTTGCCCATGTGTTTGTGCACATTGGCCCACGGACTATGGAACTTTGACAGAATGGGCAGGACTTATTGCCTATGTATATATTTTCAACTATGTTCATTCCTTATTTTGTATCTTTCATATTGCATATTTCCCATAACTTCAATGGAGCTATTTATACATATATTTTATAGATCATTTTAATTGTGTCTTTGCATTATTCCGGTGGGTTTGGGGGGTGTCACTCTGACTTGTTGCTCTGCATTGGGGTGTAGGTAATTGAGGTGGGGGGGTGGGTGTATGGCGTATGTGTGTGCCCGTAAGCTTTCCTCCTCCCCCCTCCCCTGTGTCGTAGGTGCAGTACTCACCGTTGTCGTCTGCGCCGGCATTCGTACTCGTGGTAGATGAGCAGGTAGACAATAGCTGGTAGGATGTTTAATTCGGGTTCCATGCTGTCCTTCTTCCTCGTGGAGTGTGTAGAGGTGAGCGTTTTCCCGTTCGTAGTCTGTTTCCGCCGTGTTTTTATCAGCGGGGCTCCGGCCCCGGAAAAGGTGGCGGAATGGTGGGTCGTGATAGGGTGGGCGGTACATTGTCCGCCGCCTGCCTGTTGGCGGTGACTGCCGCGCTGTTTGTCTGTCCCGCAGTGGCGGTCGGAGTGTTAAAGTGGTGGGCTGTGCTGGCGGTTCCCGCCAGGGTCAGAATTCAATTTTTTGGACCGCCTGTCTGTTGGCCGGTTGGCTGCCGCTTTATCACCGACCGCCAGGGTTGGAATGACCCCCATAATGTGTTTTGGCATACTCATGACTCAGGGTTTGTTTATTTCAAATTCGTTGTGTGACTGGTCTAAACGAAAGGTACTATTTGAGACCTCTTGTTTTGTGACACTTAGGGGGGGTCACATGTATTCACGTGTGGTCGGATTGGAATATTTTCTTTATATCACTAGAGGTGTATTAGTCATCATGACTAGGCATGTGCATTGGTAACCGATATAACGGTTGTTATTTATTTGTTATTTGGTTGTGGAGCAGTATATTGCATGCCTACTGTTATTGGCCTTGTGGCGTCATGTTCTCACGTCTGTTTCTCAGTCACTGGACACACCTGGGTTTCTTTTCTGTTTTCGTTTGAATTGTTGGAGTTGGAGCATTTTGGTTCTCATTCTATGCCATATGCTTACATTTGTAGCCCTGAAGAAGTCGCTCGGGAAATCAAAGAATTTTTCCCTTGACGAAACACGTGTTGGCTGAAATGTTGGCTGAAATGTTGTCATCAGATTGCAGCGATTATACAAAAAATCTTCAATGTTTGAGATGTTATTATTAGGCTGCTGGGTTTACATTAAAATCTAATTGCAGAACCACGGAAGAGGATTCTCAATTGAGTCTATTTTTCAACACTTGTTCAATGTAATTTAGTTACAAATATGTAATGAGGCCATGTTTTTATTAGTACGGTGTGAATTCAAATGTTTGATTATGTTCTTTTCAATAGTGATGTACAATTTATATTCTTTTCTGCAATGAGTCAGATGCCATACATTGTTTTCATGGAGTTTGCTTAATTCTTAAGCGTTGAGGGGTTGGGTGTTTCCCTTGTGTTGGCACCTTCCGTTTGCAGAATATTTACTTGCTTGATATAAGATCCCGAGCGCCCTTTTTGAACCCTAGGTCAACACCCTTTGATTGCATCTGAATTGTTTAATGGTAAGGTTGAGGGCTTGAATTAACACTCTCAGTGTTGTGGCCTGATCTACACCTATTGCATGTAGGTGTTTGTCTTTTTTCTAGTTTAAAACAATAACTTTTTCATGCAGGCGTATTAAGTCCATGTAAACGATAAGTGGAGGCAAGGGATTCCAGTAAAGAACTTTCAACACTAATTTTATATTGCTGAGTTTGATGTGGGCTAAATTTTTGTGTCTATTTGTTTATTTGTATCCCATTTTTGGTAATGCCTGTGTTCCTTTAAGTGTGTATTTCTTTAGAAAATGATCCTTAATACCTCTGTGTCCGTGTTATTTATTGTCTGCATTTCATTGGGGTTATGGTTTAGGTCATCTATGTAATATTTGAATTACTTGTTTGACATGGTGCTCACCTCAATATCATTGTGTTATAATGGAGAGTATTTGAATGTAGTAGGATCAATATGTTAGATTATTACTTTTGTTCACAAATACAAAATAGAAAAGTGAGGGGGTTTTGGACACAAGGCACTATGTAGTAAAACAGCAGAATTAATTAACAATGGTCTCTAGTTTGTATAATCAATGATGTTTTAATTCTTCAATTGTTTGAAAAGCTGGTATGATTATTAGTCATAAAAGTGAGTGTTTGATACTGATCAATAAAAATGAGTTTATATATTCTGAAGTAATACGGCTTTACTCATTTGAATGAGCACATTATGTCCTGACGATGGTCCAAGTGTGATTCAATTAAAAGCGTTGAAACAGTGACTTTAATGGTCTGATCATAAATTGTATTCTCATGTACCTAGAGAAGGTACATGAAAATACAATTTATATCTAACATCTATGTATCCATCCATCATTCTCTCCATCCATCTTTTCATGCATATATATGTAAAGTGCCACATGTCTATTTCTTAAGGTCTGTTCACACTATTACATTGTTTTTATACTTTGCTACATGCTGTTTTGCCCTCTTTGTTTGTATATAAATGTGTCTTTTTTGTGCAAATACTTATTTAGTTATGGAATAAATGTGTATACTTTTATAACTATCTTCTCTTCTTCCAATGGAGTATTGTTGTTTAGGCAAAATACCTCTATTTTAATTGACTCCTCTAGAAGTACCTGTGATATTGCTGTAATGAGGTAGGAAAACATGGACACTTCAAACTAGACACAGTTTCAAAGAGTATAGGACTCTGTGGGGGCTGCAGGTTCTATAAGAAGACTTGTCCTTGACCTTCGCCAACTGCTAGTTAAAACCACCTTTAAATATAGAAGGTGTTGTGTGAGAATCTTGCTAAAAGAGCTACAGTAATGGTTACAAGCAAACAAGTTGCTACTATATTATCAGAAAGTGCTCCAGCCAAACAGTGGAGCAGAAGGCAATCATGGTTCCCTTTCTGTTGCGATTCAGCATATTGGGCCTTATTATTACCCTGACGGAGGACTTTCCTCCATCACAATATGACGGACATCCCATCTGCCATATTACAATCTCCATTGAATATAATGGGATCATAATACGGCGGACGGGATATCAGCCACATTTGTGATGGAAGGAACTCCTCCGTCAAAGTCGTAATAAGGCCCATTGTCTATACGAGGAGGGCTTTATTGAATGCTTTGCTTATAGATTTTAGAACAGCATGTGGTGGTGAGGACAGGGCTATTTATGCAATAGAAGTTCTTGCTGGATAATGACAAAGGGCCTTATTACGAGTTTGGTGGTACCAGGACCTCCATCTTGGTGGTGGGGGTCGCACCACCAACAGACTGGGAAAGAAAACCACCACATTATGACCATGGAGGTATGCGCAATAGAATACAGCCAATGCACCGCTGGCACTGCCACTGCGGACTGGTCGCCATGAACGTCAGTAGCCATCTGCAGGCCGGCAGAGACCATGTTTCCGCAGGCAGATTACGAGGTACACACCACCAAGGTTTCCGCGGCCATCGCACCACAATGGAAACCCAGGACGAAACCAACTGCATAAACACTCCCCTTCGGGAAGCCATACTCGTCTGAAGCTGCCATGGAACCAGAACTACACGTCTTCCCACTGCTCCTGCTCGCCCAATGACTTGGGAATCTGTGAAGACAGCAACCGTAAGTACACACTTTGACCTGGTATTGTTGTATATTGAAAATTTGTGTACACACACACACAACATACATTTTGGAAGGAGGTGCAGGGGCATCACTCACACGTAACTGCGCACTAACACACACACTCACAGACAGCCACACTCATACTTGCATGTACACAACAGACATGCCACAGCCACCACACACACATCAGAAACACACATGTATGCACGGAAACACTGCACAGGCCCACACTTACACACTAACACACAACAAGTCATAGGGGCACACAGGGGACACTACCCAGGGACACTGCCCAGGGACACAACACACAGACTTCACATCATAATACCAACAGGCAAAACACATGTACAAATACCCAATCTTATTGATTATCGATCGACCTACCAAGAACTCTGTGTCCAACATTTCATGCACATAACACGCACACAGTCAATGCACACAAAGCCACACAACACACCAAACAAACACATCACAATATCAACAACATACAATAGCAACACAACTAATCCCTTCAACACACAAGTGTCCAAGAGAGTGATGCGTGGATATGGACAGGCACCTCAGGTCTGTAGAAGATTTGCTTGGTTTTTGAACACCCAGCAGTATTGCGTTAAAAATTCGGTTGCACGGTATCACAAAACCGTGCTGTGTGGGGTTTGCATCATTATCAGCCTTCGTTAGTGGGCTTTGCACGTTGTTTCTCCAGCTGCGTTCCATCGATCTTCCAGTCATGATGCATGTGGAGCATGGATTTCAGCGGGGTAGCCAGCTGCGCATTGTTTATCAGCCGCATCACGGAAGGTGCGTTGAAAATTTATCTGCATGGCAGTCTGTGCGTGAATTTTCAGTCTTTGTCAGCTTCACCTTTCAAGGGCCCAGGAACTGAATAGGGAACCTCTTGGCAGGGCAGGAGTCTCAGCAGACTGTCCAGATGCTGACAGGGGAAGTCTTTGATGGCGCTGAGACTTCAAAACAAGAGGCAAGCTCAGTTCAAGCCCTCGGAGATTCTTCACAAGCAGGAGTGCACAACAAAGTCCAGTCTTTGTCCCCTTTCACAGGCAGATGCAGCAACTGCAGGATAGCTCCACAAAGCGCAGTCACAGGCAGGGCAGCACTTCTCAGCTATTCAGCTCTTCTCCTTGGCAGAGGATCCTCTTGATTCCAGAAGTGATCTAATCTTCCGGGGTTTTGGGGGCTCTTCTTATACCTCTTCCTGCCTTTGAAGTAGGCCTACTTCAAAAAGATATCTCTGTTGTTTTCCAGATCCTGCCTTGCCCAGGCCAGGTCCCAGACACACACCAGGGGGTTGGAGACTGTATTGTGTGAGGGTAGGCACAGCCCTTTCTGGTATAAGTGACCACTCATCCCCTCCCTCCTAGCACAAATGGCTCATCAGGATATGCAGGATACACCCCAGCTCCCTTTGTGTCACTGTCTAGAGAGAGGTGTAAACAGCCCAACGGTCCAACTGACCTAGACAGGGAATCCACAAACAAGCAGAGTCTCAGAATGGTTTAAGCAAGAAAATGCCTACTTTCTAAAAGTGGCATTTTCAAGCACACAATCTAAAAAACAACTTCACTAAATTATGTATTTTTAAATTGTGAGTTCAGAGACCCCAAACTCCACATGTCTATCTGCTCCCAAAGGGAATCTACACTTTAATTATATTTAAAGGCAGCCCTCATATTAGCCTATGAGAGAGATAGGCCTTGCAACAGTGAAAAATGAATTTGGCAGTATTTCACTGTCAGGACATGTAAAACACATAAGTACATGTCCCACCTTTAACATACACTGCACCCTGCCCATGGGGCTGCTTAGAGCCTACCTTAGGGGTTCCTTACATGTATAAAAAGGGGAGGTTTAGGCCTGGCAATTGGGTACACTTGCCAGGTCACATTGACAGTTGAAAACTGCACAGACGGACACTTCAGTGGCAGGTCTGAGCCATGTTTGCAGAGCTACTAGTGTGGATGGCACTACCAGTGCTGCAGACCCACTAGTAACACTGTACCAGGCACTTAATAGTAAATTAAATATGCCAATCATGGATAAGACAATTACACATACATTTTACATAGGACCACTTGCACATTAGCACTGGATAGCAGAGGTTAAGTACACAGAGTAACAAAAAAACAGCATACAACCTGGGAAACAGAGGCAAAAAGTTAGGGAAGACCATGCCAATGATGGCAAGTCTAACAGGATGACAGCCTCACATGAAGTTCCTATCTATTTCAGGACACAGGATTACTTGACCCTGGTACTCATCTGTCAAAACCAGTGTTGCTCATAGAGCAACATTCAGTGGAATGGGACTGGTCGGAGACCAAAGGGCAATACAACTGATCAATTGGGTAAATTGACTTGGGAACACTAGGTGGGTAGGATGACACAGCTGGTTACACGTGTATGGTGGAGTAGAATTACACATATGACACAGTCACATCTGCATCTCCACATTCAATTATACTATTTGGTTGACATTTGACTATGTCCTTATACACAATACTATGGCCACATATGTGTTTCTATGTTACCAACTGTAATGCTATGTCTACCTAGGAGACACTTTACCTGTATTTCTTACCATATTGTCACTGATGAGATACTTCTATATCATACGCTGAACTTGCAGAGGCATGTACAAGGGTTCAGTCAGTATTTACCTCCTTGTGGCTGATGTGCTGCCATCAAATGCCCATCCACCTCAGGGTAGACCACCACCAAAAAGCTGGCCATTAGGGGGCCAATGTCTGACTGGCACCCCTTCCTCGTTGGGAGGTCATCCCCAGCTGGGCCTCTTTGGCCCTCTGGGTACAGCATCTCAGGTCCTTCCTCCACATCCTACAGTGGGTGCTCCAATCGCTGTAGATCCTCAGTGTCCGCATCCGCTTGGCAATAGCACGCCAAATACCCTTCTTCTGATGGCCATAGATCTGCATGGATGACACATATAAAAGGAAAAAGTTATGTCTACATGTATCATACCAATAGTAGTGGACAGAACTCTTCAGTGACAGCAAGTAGGCAAACATTCCCATCCTCTCAGCTCACACTCATTTACAAATTAGCATCTGCATGCATCAACACCTTCAATACTTTACATTTCAGGGACACCATCATACACCACACCTATCATACATTGGTTTTGCATTGGACTCACATGCTCCTCTGGTACACCATATAGCTGTTCTTCTCTGGTACACCATATAGCTGTTCATACAGAGGTAGGACCTCCTCCAAGAGCTTATCCAGCTCTTCAGGGGGTGAAGGCTGGGGACCTATCACCTGGAGGACATGGCATGATAACTCCCAGAGGCAGTACACTGCAGCTCAGGTAGTGGAGGTCTTTCTGGCAGCAGTGTCAGGAGTCAAGTGAGCAATACTGCAGAAGATGGCGGTCACGTCTGCCACGTACATGACCGTCAGCGCGGGTAGACCTCGCCATTTGCCCAAGTCCACCAAAGGCAGCAATGTCTTCCAATGGCAATTTCCACCATGGTTGTGACCACCTACTGCCATGATGACATCTGCCGGCGGACTTAGGTCACTTCCACATGTCCAGTACAGTAGGTCATGTGAATATAGGGGGTCTACTCTAATAGCCCTACTATATCTGGGTAAATTGAACCCAAAATAGAAAACATTGGTGAAATAGTAGGAAAAAATATATTTTTTGTTTGTAAATTTCATTTCATATTGTTTAATTAAGTGATAAAATTTACACATCACAATACTTATACCACCAACTGCATATCATACAAACACGTAATATACACATAAATCGACAGAAAATAGAAAATCACTTCAACAACAAGTATATGTACTTCAATCATCCTTCCAATTTCAGTAAATGTGTTTGTTAGTAGTGCTTAAAATGTAAATCCACATAGGAGATGGTTGTATCATGTTCCCCCCTCTGCAGCTGAAGAACCCCCTGCAAATGTGGACGTCCACCCAAACATCCAGCAGGAGCAGATGCCAAGACCAAACCCACTGCCAGGAAGCAAATCTTCCTGGCCACAGATACTCCCTGCTGTTTGTTCTGTAACCAATCTCCATTTTCCTGTGGTGCAAGCCACCATGACTGAACCCATCACTGTTTATTTTGTGTGTTTTCTAAGTTAATAGTCACATATGTTGTTTTTATTTCCACAATAATAACACTTAAACTCAGGTCCTGTGTATGTGTCACATATCATCCTTGTTCAATAGTTATTCATGCCAACTATAGTCTGAATATGTCTGTCTGTATTGTACACCCATTGTTATGGGTGTACAAACGTGGACTCCGTCAGCAGAAGACTCATTAAAATAGGAGAGATTCCAAAAAGGTTGTAAAGTATAACTACACACAATCATTGGTAGATATGAAAAACAGCACATAGCACATAACTGAGAGTAGCATCAGGATGTTTGAAAAGGTGTCACACAATGCTAAACCACAGGATACAGACATTAGGGTCATGTTAGTCTACCAACAAGGCAGGAGGGACACAGATTGGTCCTTTGTATCATCCAGCAAGCCTTATCACATACTTGTACCATAGCTTCCAAATATTCATATCATATTCACATCCCATGGTACAGACAGAGATCAGTACTGATGTCCCCAGTCCTGGAACCTTTTACCTATCTCAGTTCAAAGTGACACACATTGTGTTGCACATTATCTAAATTTTTAAAGCACATGGATACCTCAGAGTAGATGTACATTGCTATCACCACATGTTCTCCAGGTACACAGCATTTACTGCACTGATGCACAAATAGACAGCTATGTTCAGGGTTGATTACATACAATAGAAACCATTGTGATGGGAGAAGCTGTGGTCCTACATTTACACATTTGCCAGACACACCCCAGTGTTCTGACAGTCTAACAATGTTTGTTAAATTCACCATAATCAAGACTAATCGTAGCTGGTTTCAGACATATCCACTTCTCATTTCTGTCTGCAATTCCCATCTGCTTCTGACACTGTCAGTCGTTTGTCAAGGATGATGAGCCAAACACACTCTAGGTAAATCTGTGATTGAAAAAGAAAGGGGATAGGACATAGCAGAATACACTCCTCAAACCAGAGAACTCCACAAGTGTAACAATACATGATACTGTCCATACACAACTCACTCATAGGCATTGGAGCTACCTACAACCCCACAGATGATGCAAGAAAAAAGGTGACATGCTACCTATCTACTTCAGGTTACAAAATTATAGCTCAACATTATGTCAACTTTACATACCTTTTAGTCAGTTGACATACTGATTGATGAGATCTGCCCTAGATTCTCCTACTTTATCTTTCTCTGGCTCTTCATCACTTGGCAAATCTGCATTTCCACCCACAAGTTCTGCCGGCTCCTCCTCATCTAGTATAAATGATATCTGTCGTCTCAGGGCAAGATTGTGGATCATGCAGCAAACAACTATTATTTCACATAGTTTGTGAGGTGAGTAGAGGAGGGTTCCTCCTGATATGTCCAAGCACCTAAATCTTGCCTTCAGGAGCCCAAAAGTCTACTCAATGACACATGGGCATCTTTGTAGTGAAGTTCCCCTGGTGTGGTTGGGTACCTCACTGGTATCAACAACCAAGGACTATTTGGATAGCCAGGGTCACCTGTGAAAGATTTTGTAGAACAACACAGACATATATGTTGGACATGCAACATTGTGATGGCAGGAGACATACATTGCAAACACAGATTTCAATTGTAACTTACCAACCAGCCAGGCCCTCACTGTGTGGAGTTGTTTCATCAGCAGTGGGACATTGCTGTTCCGCATGATGAAGGAATCATGGACTGATCCTGGATACTTAGCACTGACTTGTGAAATGTGCTGGTCTGCCAAACACACCATTTGAATGTTTATGGATTTCAACAGTTTTTCCCGTTCCAATATAAATGTTCATTAGCACTCGGGGGAACCAAGGCTATATGGGTGCCATCTATGACTCCAACCACATGTGGAATGTGTCCCATTGCATAAAACTTTACCTTTACATAGGCAGAATCTGCATGTTGGGGAAACCTGATGTAGCTGTCCAGGTGTTTCAACTATGCACACAGTACATCCTTCAAAACCAGACTGAACATGGGCTGCGACATCCCTGCAGTTAGGGCCACTGTATTCTTAAAAGACTCAGGGGATGATTCTGACCCCGGCGGTTCACTACCGCCGGGGCCAGGGTCGGCGGGAGCACCGCCAACAGGCTGGCGGTGCCCCGCAGGGCATTCTGACCGCGGCGGTTTGGCCGCGGTCAGAAAGGGAAAACCGGCGGTCTCCCACCGGTTTTCCGCTGCCCTGGGAATCCCCCACGGTGGCACAGCTTGCTGCGCCGCCATGGGGGATTCTGACAGCCCATACCGCCAGGAACAGGATGGCGGTATGGGTTGTCGTGGGGCCCCTGGGGGCCCCTGCAGTGCCCATGCCAATGGCATGGGCACTGCAGGGGCCCCCGTAAGAGGGCCCCACATTGTATTTCAGTGTCTGCATTGCAGACACTGAAATACGCGACGGGTGCCACTGCACCCGTCGCACCTTCCCACTCCGCCGGCTCAATTCTGAGCCGGCGTCCTCGTGGGAAGGGGGTTTTACACTGGGCTGGCGGGCGGCCTTTTGGCGGTCGCCCGCCAGCCCAGTGTAAAACTAAGAATAGCCGCAGCGGTCTAACGACCGCGGTGCGGTATTCTGGAGGGAGGAAGTCTGGCGGGCGGCCTCTGCCGCCCGCCAGACTTAGAATGAGGGCCTCAGTGGCTAAGAAGCGCAGCACTGACCAAACTTGAACGATGAGAGGCTTGCTAAAGGGATTGCAAATGGCAGGCATCAGATCTGGCTCCAATCGATCACAATGATCCATGATAGTATGACAATTCTACTGATATGTCTAGATACAATGTCTCTCCTCAATGGTGTGCAGGTCTACCAGTGGATGGTACACTGGTGGTTATTTTTCCCTCCTCATTTCAGGGTAACTATGTGAAAGATGTAACCATAATATGTGACATGCAGCATGCACACATCATGTAAAGTTAAATAAACAACTCACACATATCTGCAGTTGAGATCGGTTAGAACCTCTGACATCTACAGTACAGCACATAGCTATGCATTTGATGACACCCTCTTTAGTGCACATTCCCTCAACTAACTATTGAACTACACATACATATTTAGCTGTTATTGTATATGTTTATAAGTCCCACCGACTTCACATGTCTTACACATATTGTTACATGTTATCTACATTTTCAAAGCACATAGGAACCTCATAGTAGGTGTAAATTGATATTATCACATGTCCTCCAGTTACATAACATTTACTGCACAGATTCACACATAGACAACTAAACATGAAGGCAGTACTTACAGATAAACTTCACAATATGGGGTATAGTTTGTGACACAGAATTTCAAACTCGTCCATCCATGAAATGTGCTTAAAATGACAGCTGCCTGGCCTACTGTACTGAAATAGAAAAAATTGGTGCAATGGTAGGAAAACATATATCTGAACTTTACCACAGCTGTGAAACAATGAATCAATCACTGCACAAATAATTAATTTGTATATTTCTTTTCATATTGTTTTAATTAAGCAATAACACAGACAAAATTACACATCACAATGGAGGCCCTGCCAGGGGAAGGACACACATGCCCTTCCCCTGGCAGGACCTCCATTCCACGAGCAGCCACAGATGTAGAGGTGCCTGATGTTCCATTGCTAGTGAAAGGGGTCAGATGTTGGGTACAAAACCTACTCAGTGTGGTATTCATGTCTCTCAGCACCCTTACAATGGAAGCAAAGTGATCATTTTGTATCTGCCACTGCTGCATGACTTCCTGCTAGTTGTCCCTCTGCAGCTTTCCCCCAACATGTTGATAACTTGGCCCATCATGCCTTGGGAACTTTGGTAGGCTCCCGAGACTTGGGAGATGGTTTCCCGGTCAGGATTATGCCTTTGAGACCTTATCCCCTGGTCCACAGCATCCCTCCCACGCACCCTACCCCCATTTGCCTGTGCCCCTGGCACAGTGTGCCCACTCCCCGGGGTGGCAGGTCCATCATTGTCAGGAGTGGCAAGGTGAGATTCAAGCACCTGTACTGTGGGGCACACAATGGATGAAGCAGTCCTTGGGACACAGGTTTGGAGACAAATGGTTGCCTGTGATGTAGATGCAACAGGGCTGGGAGGGGCTGATGTGGACATGGTGAGGCTGACAGCTATTGACTGACCAGGTGTCCCAGATGGGCCAGGTTCATCATCAGTGTCCAGACAATCAGGGGTGCTGTCCTCACTGGGGCCTTCATCCAGAGGGATAGTGACAGTCTCTGGTATTCTCTCCATGGTGCCAATGGCAAGGTTACCTTTGGAAGGAGTGAAACACATATCTGAATTGGCAAACCAGGTGAGTATATCTCTAGTTTGGGATCTTTAATCTGTGGGCATTTTAACTGGGCACTCAGCTATAGCTGTTTTGCTTGGGGTGCTAGTGTGAGTGATCCAAGGACTGTTCCACACTACAACACTCAAGATGGTGTAGATAGAAAATTAGTTTAACATGCAAGATGTAATATTTGGTGCAGAGTCCAGGCTTTGAAAATGTTGGCATATTGCATTCTGGGAGTAGAAGTGCCATAATTAGCCATTACTTTGTGTGCCATTTCCAAGGGCTGTGGGGCCAGATGAGTTTAGTGGACATGTTGCATGCCAGAGAGGGGTATTGGTGATTAGGACAGAGTTGTAGTGGGTGGTGTGTTAATTAGGATAGTTTTAGATGGTGAGAAAGCATGTAGGACTAGACAATTGGGGAACATGAACGTTGTGGATACTTAACAGACTCCACTCCTCCAGGTATTCCTGTCAGGCCCTCGGGATGCAGGATGTACAAGACCTTCTCCTCCCAAGATGTGAAAGTAGGGGGAAGAGGTGGGGGCCCACCGCCAGTCTTCAGTACCGCAAGCTTGTGCCTGGATGCATGGAATGGACCTTCTCCATGAGGTCATTGCACCTCTTTCTGATGTCCTCCCTTGTGCGTGAATAACTGCCTACAGAATTCACCCTGCTGACTATCATCTGCCACAACTCCATTTTACTGGCAATAGATGTTTGTTGGACCTGTGCTCCGAACAGGTGTGGCTCTACCCTGACCATTTCATCCACTATGACCCTCAACTCCTTATCAGTGACACATGGGTGTTTTTATGGCAACATGGTAGTGGTTGTGAAGATGGTGTGGTTGTGTTCAAAGTGAAAGAGTGCAGAGTTAGGTAAATAGTGAGGTGTAGGTGCTGTGATATGAGTGGGTGACGGGTGCTGTGGATTGTGCGTGGGACTAATATGTGTGTTTTGTATATTGTGCAGTTATGTGATGTGTGCGTAGTGAAGTGTAAATCGGTGCCTATTCTTGCTAATTTAAACTCTCTGAAATGTTGGTTGTCTGTGGCTGTGTGGCAGTTTGATTGCAAAGGATTGTGGGTTGTGTAGGGGTGTGTTATATCATGCAGTGGGTAGGTGTCTTGTGTGTGTGGATGTGTATCAAGTGTGAGGTATTCTAACTATCCAATGTGGTGTGGTGTTCCGACTGAAGTGAGTTGAAACTGCCGCAGTTCACAACGCCATTGGTTTTCCACCATGGAAGAACCGCTGTCGTGATTTGTGGATCATAATTTGATGGGAGGATTTTTGTCGGTCTGGCGCTGCTGGTGGTGTGAGCGCCTCTTTTGCGTCCTCCAGTGTCATTGCAGTTTCAGAACTTTGTCCGTTTTTTGGCAGATTTCACTCAGTAACTCTTAGTGGTGCAGTCAGAATGCTGCCAACATTGCGGTCTTTTAGCAGCCACCACCGCTGCGGTCTTCCCAAAAGACCGACAAAATCGTAATGAGGCCCAAAGTATCCTTAAGGGTTGTTCAAGCATTTTATTAAAGCACTTGGGTGAAGGTAAAATGTGTCACTCATATAATAACTTCTGTCAAGATCAACTAGGAACTAAAAAGGGGAGTGTTCTAGCACCTCTGCTTTTTCATCATGTCGCTGATTTAGGTGCTAAATTGTGCCAAACCTGGCAGAAAACCAATACCTGTTCTTAAGTATGAGGATATTACTGTCCTTTTGGACAAGAAAATCATTGCTCTGTATCAGATCTTGGCCCCTTGGGAAATCATTTTAAATTATTTTAGTGTGTGGCTAGAGAACGGTGATAATTGTTAGAACCACTTGTATGTCAGATGACCAAGTAAAAATGTAGAAATGCAAAAATATGATGGCCAAAATGTTGGCAACTAGAGTATCATGAAGGCACACTTACACTGTTAAGCATACATTTTTTATTTGTAGCTCAACATCTATGTACCTTAAGGGTACATATGTTGTCAAGTTATATATGCATGAGGAGTTAAGTATAAAAAATCTATATATAGTTATACGTATATATTTTCCTTCACAATAGTGCAGTAGTTGATATTCTGGTCAAAATATTTTTTATATGCCCATATTTAAAGCTCAAAATAAAGGTATCATACCTAATGAAGACTCTTAGTTCTAAGGCAAGTGTAATGAATATTCCTTTTTCTCCTGGTATAAAATAGTGCTCAAATGTCACAGTTGATCAAAGCCAACCTGATGCCAACTCTATTACTAGTTGCCTGCCTGGACAAACAGACATGTTGAGTGACCCTGGCTGAATGCCAAAGTTAAAGATGATTCTTTGGTTTTCCAAAGACAATGATTCCAAGGCCATTCTAGGTTGGAGTTTGTCCTCATCAAGCAATACCTTGCCTTGGATTTGAACCTTTTAAAGGTCTGGTTGAAAATAAGATCTTTTTAGAAGGGCTTCCTAAAAGATCTGCTTTGGCTAGAGTGGTGCAAAGTTGAACACTTGAATGTTAAACCTTTGTAGGCACACCAATGTGGTACTGTGCAGAGACTGAGGCCCAGATGTATCCTTTTTTCCGCAAAACTGCCCTGACACAGTTTTGCGGCAAAAAGTTTAGCGCCAGCTTGTGTCATTTAACATTTATTGGATGGTGCAAACCAGCACTAAACTTGGGCTAGGGTCTTTGAGAAAGACGCCATCTGGTGGGGGGCGGTGATAGGGAAGGGGGGGGGGGTTGTGCATCAGAAAATGACGTTAACCTGATTAGAGGCAAAAAATATGCCTCCAACCAGACTAGCGCCATTTCCTGGCGCACACCCACCAAAAACATGACTCCTATCTTAGGAAAGACAGGAGTCATGCCCACCACCGCAATGGTCAGCACAGGGGGCAGGTGTCCCCTGGGCATGGCCATTGCACCCTGTGCCATGCAAGGAGCCCCAAGTTAGGGCCCTGTTGCACTTTACAAACAATAAAAATAAAAAATACTTACCAGTACTTACCCTACTTACCTGGGATAGGGCCCCCCATCCTCTGGTGTCCCTCTGGTGTGGATGGGGGTTTTCCTGGGCTTGGGTAGGGCACCTGTGGACCCATTCCATGGTGCTTAACCATGGAATGGGTCCACAGGTCCGTTAAAGCTTGGTCTGACCAAGGCGTTAAATAAGCAAGCAAGCTTTAGCCCCTCCTCCCACCCGTGCATCATTTTAGCACAAGAGGATAAATCTGGGGCTATGGGGATAGCACCATTTTTTAGATGGGTGATGCCTACCTTGCATCTCATTGACACCAGATAGGTGCACGCATCCAAAAAATGGTACAAACTCCTATAGTTTGACGTTAGACGTGTCCAACTTCAAAATATAAATATGGAGTTAGGTTTGCGCAGAATTTGCGTTAAAAAAATGACGCAAATTCTATGCAGAGTATAAATATACCCCTGAATGTCTGGCACCTGAGATCTTCCACCAGCACTTTCAAGAATGTAATAGATGCTGAACCAAATAGTTATTATTTGAGGAAGACCATTTGACTCTATTAGATGAATGACTGGCTGATAGCAGTTACCTTTAGATTGAGCCAAATACAATGTTATGTTCACTGCAATTTCTAAAATAATTAAGTGCAAATGTCTAAGACTGAAGTTTCATCTCCTCTCATTGAGTCATTAGAGAGGTGGAAAATTAGCCTAGTTATTTCTGCCAGTAGAAATCGGAGCTGTTGCTGCATGCGGCATGTTTCTGCCTTGAGCATTACAAAGAACCGAAGAATTTGCTAAAACCCTCTTTAAAGGCACGTGGCCTCTGTTCATGTGTGTAGACACTGCCAGTCTGCTGGACAATAGGTAATGCACACAGTACCAGTTACCTGAGTTTCTTTCAGTGACTAAGCAAACGTTTGCACCTCTGGTGCTATTTAAGTCAATTTGTGCTTTCTTTATGGATGGTAAATAAAGAATAATTCCTGTTTAATAATAGGAAGCGAAGTGGGCAATTGTTCTGTCTTTTTGAGGACCTCTCAAAATGTGATTTCTAACAGTCTAACATGGCAAAAGGTATGCTGAGATAAGCTAAACCCAAGGAAAGTACAAGCATCAATGTCAAGCTTCTCTTCATAGACAAAGTCAAAGGAGAGATCCGTGGAAGCAAATTATACGGTAAATTTCTGATGCGCCACACCTCTCACACCTGGTGGTGTTTGCTTATCAGAATGGGTTAATTGGTATTTAAAGGAATCTGTTATCAGTAGAATTGCAAGAATAGCAGGAAACTCCATGAGCTACAAGGTCAAACACTGGAAACTCTGAGAAACGAAAGAACTTTGTTCCAAGGACAGAAAGATCTAGATGTGCAGTTGCTTATTGTTGAAATGACCATTTCTGTGTGTTATTTCCCCAGGGTTCTGCATTCACTATCCTATTTTTGCTTAACTCTTTTTGTTGGCATTAGGACTCTGCAAACTTTACTCCTGCTAAACAGTGGTAAAGTGCTAATGCTCTCACTTCCAAACATAGTCAAATTGCTATACACCTAATTGCCACATTTATTTTACTTAAAAGTACCCGGTAAATGGTACTACATGTATCCTTAGCATGCAAATTGATTGCAAGTGGACTGCAGTACTCATTATGCCACCCATTAAAGTAGCAATGTAAAACATGTCTCAGGTCCACCATTGCAGCCTATAGTGCAGTTTTAAACTGCTGTTTTGGCCTTATACTTCTAAGTTATATAACCCCTAAGTTAGGCCCTAGCAGCTCTTAGTGCAAGGTGCATGACATTTTAAAAGAGGGACATGCTTACTTAAATTTCACATGTCCTGGTCATAAAAACCCCACAAACTCATTTTTAGGCTAGGGAATTATTTTCAAATTCATCAGCAGAATAAAAAATAAAAAATAAATTGTAACACTAAATTACTGATAAATTAAAATTCTGGTGCTCTGCCAGCAGAATTAAAAATTATATAGTGGTTTCTAAACTTTAGAAACCACTGCATATCACCCGGTGCACTTGCATACTTTGAAGTGATTACAACTGTTAATTACTGCAGAGTATATAAGGGCACAGTGTGTTATGCCGTGATTTAAAACCACTGTAAAACACTCGGTGGCCTTCCATACTCTGCATTGATTAAAATGTTTAATCAATGCAGAGTATAGAAGGGCGTTAAGTGGTATTTTGTTACATCATTTCTAAGAAAATAGTGTGAAATTTCCACTCCACTCCATCACGGAATTCTGCAGAATCTGGAAGAATTATAATGTCATTCTGCATGATCTGCAGACACTCCTGCTCATTTGTCACTGTAGCAAGGCCAGCTCTCCACTGCATTGCTTTATTACATTTAATGAGTGATAACTTTAGTTTAAGAACAGCTAGAGACATACTCCTTCCACTCATTTGCATTTAAATTTAAATCATGAAATTCACTATAATCATAAAGTCTAGTATTAAATTACTATTTTGAAAATACAACTTTTGGAAAGTTGACATTTTACTGCCCTAACAAAATTCACCATTCTGCCAGCATCCAGGGTCACATGGCTTACTTGTATGACTTGTATAATGTGTATTCATTCAAGACATGGGATAACAGGCCTTAGGTGTGGGGAAGGGTGTTCCTCTCCTAAGCAGGACAGCCTATGGAGGCTCTGCCTAGCCTTCCCTTAGGTTCAACGGGAGCCTGAGTGCTGTACCCAGCCCCTTACTGATTTCAGATGATACCGGCCCTATCACTGGCAAATGCAGCCAATGCCCAAGCAAACATACCCTTGTTTCCCTAGGACTGGAGCCAAACTCCAGGGGAGGTAGACAAGTTTAAGTTTTAGACATAGGAGATCCCCCACTAATAGGCTAGAACTGGGTATAGCAGGGGCAACCCCCGAAACTCTTAATAGTACACTCCTGAACCTATGGAGACTCAGAAGATGGACTGCCCTTCTGTGTGAAACCTGGAGGACAACTTGACCTGTTTGCCTTGCACCCAGGGCCAAAGAAGTGATTTCAGGGGTCAACTGGCTGACCTTCTCTTTAAGATACAGGGACACATCAAGTTTCAGGAGGCCTTTGCTGCAAGAGTCCAGCCTACCAGCACCAACTAGACTTGCCTGGGTCCTCTGCTGGAGTGACCTGAAACCCCCAACGGGTGCTAAAAACTTGGCTTGTGTACTCCTCTAATTTTAAACTGCAAGACTTGAACTCCAGATGAAGAACAAGAGGTTCTGGGCTATTTGTATAGAAAGGAATCATCACCCAATCTCCTCGCAACATGAACAGACTTTACTGAGGCCAACGTAGAAACTGCATCTGGTCCTGCCTACTAGAGAACATTGTTGCAGAGCGTGGAGGGGGTATAATGTCTGGTTTCAGTACTGAAAGAGCAGAGCATGGCCGGGAGACCGAGACAGACCTGTCCAGTGCTGCTGGGTGCTGATATGGGGGCACAAGGACCTGCGAGAAGGTGCAGTGCATCACCAATGTGCCAGTGCAGGATGGGCAGGATGAGTTGAGGATGGCCCAGCAGTGAAGTGTGCAGAGGCGCTGAGGTGAGTCAGCGGAGTTCATGAAGAACCATGAGAAATGGTAAAGGAGAGTAGATGCAAGCGCTACCCCGGGGCCCAGTGTTAGTGGATTTAGTTAGCACCCTAGTCAGCGTCTCCTGGTGCACTAGCCTGCCCACCCGCCTCATCATCACACCACCGGTTGCAGCCTGCAGTTCTCTAGATACTTTCCCTCCCTGTTTGTCAGGGGGCCTTCCACTCTTGTCAATATACAGCCCATTTCAGCTTGCCTGCCTGCCACAGATCGACTTTCATAGCTCAGACCTATTTGTAAGGTGGGGTCTGCCTTTTCTAGATATGCATGTCCGCGCCCCCCCCTTAAATGGCTACCTCTACGGGCAGGGTTGTGGTGGTACTGGCTGACGACATAGCATAGATTGAATAATTGTGTGTCTAATTTCTTACACCATTATCTTGTGGACTCAGATCTGTGGACTTAGATCTAACCTCTCCCCAAGAATTGGGAAAGAAGGCAGACAAATGGGTCAGAACCGGGTGAGAAGAAAAGCTCATTAACGGGATGACAAATTAAAGAAGAAAGATGGTGAAAAATCTCAGGACAAGCATGGGGACAAACATAAACATAGATTCCTCTTCAGGTTCACAACACTCTTCTGGGGGTGGGAATAAAAACTCATCTTCTTCCTCTTTTGCATACACCAAAAAGGGTTTGTGTTATGTTTGAGAAAGTAGCCTCTTTCTAGCCTTGTTACCCCCACTTTTGGCCTGTTTGTGAGTATATGTCAGGGTGTTTTCACTGTCTCACTGGGATCCTGCTAGCCAGGGCCCAGTGCTCATAGTGAAAACCCTATGTTTTCAGTATGTTTGTTATGTGTCACTGGGACCCTGCTAGCTAGGACCCCAGTGCTCATAAGTATGTGGCCTATATGTATGTGTTCCCTGTGTGATGCTTAACTGTCTCACTGAGGCTCTGCTAACCAGAACCTCAGTGGCTATGCTCTCTCTGCTTTACAAATTGTCACTAACAGGCTAGTGACCAATTTTACCAATTCACGTTGGCATACTGGCACACCCTTATAATTCCTTAGTATATGGTACTGAGGTACCCAGGGTATTGGGGTTCCAGGAGATCCCTATGGGCTTCAGCATTTCTTTTGCCACCCATAGGGAGCTCTGACAATTCTTACACAGGCCTGCCACTGCAGCCTGAGTGAAATAATGCCCACATTATTTCACAGCCATTTTACACTGCACATAAGTAACTTATAAGTCACCTATATATCTAACCTTCACCTGGTGAAGGTTGGGTGCAAAGTTACTTAGTGTGTGGGCACCCTGGCACTAGCCAAGGTGCCCCCACATCGTTCAGGGCAAATTCCCCGGACTTTGTGAGTGCGGGGACATCATTACACGCGTTCACTATACATAGGTCACTACCTATGTATAGCATCACAATGGTAACTCCGAACATGGCCATGTAACATGTCTAAGATCATGGAAGTGTCACCCCAATGCCATTCTGGCATTGGGGAGACAATTCCATGATCCCCCGAGTCTCTAGCACAGACCGGGTACTGCCAAACTGCCTTTCCTGGGGTTTCACTGTAGCTGCTGCTGCTGCCAACCCCTCAGACAGGTTTCTGCCCTCCTGGGGTCCAGCCAGTCCTGGCCCAGGAAGGCAGAACAAAGGACTTCCTCAGAGAGAGGGTGTTACACCCTCTCCATTTGGAAAAAGGTGTCAGGTCTGGGGAGGAGTAGCCTCCCCCAGCCTCTGTAAATGCTTTGATGGGCACAGATGGTGCCCATCTCTGCATAAGCCAGTCTACACCGGTTCAGGGATCCCCCAGCCCTGCTCTGGCGTGAAACTGGACAAAGGAAAGGGAAGTGACCACTCCCCTGACCTGCACCTCCCAGGGGAGGTGCCCAGAGCTCCTCCAGCGTGCCCCAGACCTCTGCCATCTTGGATTCAGAGGTGTGCTGGCACACTGGACTGCTCTTAGTGGTCAGGGCCAGCAGGTAGCGTCAGAGATTCCTTCTGATAGGCTTTTACCTGTGTTACTAGCCTAACCTCCTTCCTAGGTAGCCAAACCTCCTTTTCTGGCTATTTAGGGTCTCTGCTTTGGGGAATTCTTCAGATACCGAATGCAAGAGCTCATCAGAGTTCCTCTGCATCTCCCTCTTCACCGTCTGCCAAAGGATCGACCCCTGACTGCTCAGGACGCCTGCAAAACTGCAACAAAGTAGCAAAGACGACTACTGCAACCTTGTATCGCTTCATCCTGCTGGCTTTCTCAACTGTTTCCTGGTGGTGCATGCTCTGGGGGTAGCCTGCCTCCTTCTTGCACCAGGGGCTCTGAAGAAATCTCCTGTGGGTCGACGGAATCTTCCCCCTGCAACCGCAGGCAACAAAAGACTGCATCACCGGTCCTCTGGGTCCCCTCTCAGCACGATGAGCGTGGTCCCTGGAACTCAGCAACTCTGTCCAAGTGACTCGCACAGTCCAGTGACTCTTCAGTCCAAGTTTGGTGGAGGTAAGTCCTTGCCTCCCCACGCTAGACTGCATTGCTGGGTACCACGTGATTTGCAGCTGCTCCGGCTCCTGTGCACTCTTCCAGGATTTCCTTCATGCACAGCCAAGCCTGGGTCCCCGACACTCTCACCTGCAGTGCACAACCTTCTGAGTTGTCCTCTGGCATCGTGGGACTCCCTTTTCTGACTTCGGGTGGACTCTGGTTCACTCCTCTTCTAAGTGCCTGTTCCAGTACTTCTGCGGGTGCTGCCTGCTTCTGTGAGGGCTCCCTGACTTGCTGGGCACCCCCTCTGTCTCCTCATCCAAGTGGCGACATCCTTGTCCCTCCTGGGACACAGTAGCACCCACAAACCCTAACTGCAACCCTTGCAGCTATCAAGGCTTGTTTGCAGTCTTTCTGCGGGGGAACACCTCTGCAAGCTTCTTCACGACGTGGGACATCCATCCTCCAAAGGGCAAGTTCCTAGTCCTCTTCGTTCTTGCAGAAACCAAAGCTTCTTCCATCTGGTGGCAGCTTCTTTGCACCCTCAGCTGGCATTTCCTGGGCATCTGCCCACTCTCGTCATTTTCGCGACTCTTGGACTTGGTCCCCTTGTTTCACAGGTACTCAGGTCCGTAAATCCACTGTTGTTGCTTTTCTGGTGTTGGTTTTCCTTGCAGAAACCCCCTATCAGGACTTCTGTGCTCTCTGGGGGTTATAGGTGCGCTTTACATCTACTTTTCAGGGTCTTGGGGTGGGCTATTTTCCTAACCCTCACTGTTTTCGTACAGCCCCAGCGACCCTCTACAAACTCACATAGGTTTGGGGTCCATTCGTGGTTCGCATTCCACTTTTGGAGTATATGGTTTGTGTTGCCCCTATACCTATGTGCTCCTATTGTAATCTATTGTAACTTTACACTGCTTGGATTACTTCCTTTTGCTATTACTGCATATTTTTGGTATTGTGTACATATATCTTGTGTATATTTGGCATCCTCATACTGAGGGTACTCACTGAGATACTTTTGGCATATTGTCATAAAAATAAAGTACCTTTATTTTTAGAATATATGTATATTGTGTTTTCTTATGATATTGTGCATATGACACCAGTGGTATAGTAGGAGCTTTGCATGTCTCCTAGTTCATCCTATGCTGCTCTGCTATAGCTACCTTCTATCAGCCTAAGCTGCTAGAAACACCTCTTGGTACCCACTACATGCCAGGCCAGCCTCCTACATTATGTGTGCAAAAATAAAGGCCATAGACCAAGGGATAAGTCCTGTCCAGGTAGAGCCCCTGAGCCTACCCCTGTAATAAATCCACTTCAAATTCTAGTGCCCCTAGTAGTAGTAGTAATAGTGGTGGGACTACTGGCAATAGTCAAACTAAAGGTGTGGTTGGTTCACTTTCAGGTCAATTATAGAAACTAGCGTAGGTGTAGAAACACCCAAGACAGTTTCTGTCTCACCTGGTGGTGTTGGCCTTGCCACCTTGGCTGCTTGTCCCCTTAACTTGGATAAGTACAAGACGTCAATTTAAATAAATGGTGTTGAGGCCCAGTCCTACAGGGACACTGGTGCCAGTATCACTTTGGTGACTGAAAACCTGGTGTCACCTGCACCACACCTCTTTGGACAGAAGTATCAGGTTACTGATGTCAATAACTCCACTCAGTCTCTCCCCTTAGCTCAAGTGAAACTTAGTTGGGGTGGAGATACTGGCCCAAAGCGGATGGTGGTGTCACCAAGCTTGCCTGTAGATTGTCTCTTAGGTAATGACCTAGAGGCCTCAGGTTGGTATGAGGTAGAGTTTAGGACCCATGTATCATGCTGTTTATCCCTGAGGAATTGCTTCCTCTCATTTCAAGTGAAATGAAAAAGCAAAGAAGCAAAGGAGCCCTGAAGCCTCAGGATCCTCCTCGCCCTACAGGTAAAAAAGGTATCAAGGTATCCCTTCCCCACCCTGCCACTAAGGATACCATTCCTGTGGTGGGAGAGACCTCTCCTGGGGTGGAACCTGTACCAACGGAGCCCACAGCTGCCACAGCTAAACCCCCAGAGGTAAATGTCCCTCTCTATGAAACCACTAAAGAAGACAAGCAGAACTGCACTGTTTTAGTAAATTTGGAGCAACTTTACTCCAGCCCTTTAGTGCAGCAGCCCAGCTCTACCAATAAAAACATAGGACAGGAGCCCGGTCCTTATGTTGACCTTTTAGGACAGCAGCCCTGTCCTGCTTCAACCCAAGAAAAACAGCAACCCTGTTCTCTCTTAGAGCCACATGGACAAACTTTTCGCCCTGCTCTGGCCTTGCTGAGACAACACGCCTGTCTAGCATTGCAATCTTTAGAACAGCAGCCTGTCTTGACTTAGGAAAAGAGGGACGAGGGACAGTCACACTGCCCCACTTTAAACCTCTTAAAACGTACAAATAGGGAATCTACGAGTATGCACTTGAACTGTTTTCAAGGTAAAATCTCCAAATAGGGTGGTTTATTTGCCCACAGGGAAGTAACCATACAGTGAATGATAAAGGGACTACACTCTATGGCAGATATAGGGGGTCATTACAACATTGGCGGTATAAGGCGCTTACCGCCGTGCAGAGGACCGCCAATACACCGCCGCAGCCGCGGTAGACCGGAACAGCTATTATGACACACATCACGGAATCCGCCGAAATTCAGACACCCACACAATACCGCCACACCAAAGGCCAGCGATAAACTGGCGGAAACACATCCTCCACCTCCACGCCAACAGAAACACGCCCATGCTAATAACGACCCACGAATCCACGTGGCGGTCTTTCAACCGCGGTATTCCATTGGCGGTACACACCGCCGCGCTCAAAATACACACACATCTACAAAACACCGCCACATTGGACATTTCGAAATACACACACCTGATACACATACAAACAACACTCCCACACACCCAACACAATATAAAACACACACCCACATCACCCACAAACCGATACAACCCGAAATTCTGAGAGAAGGCCAGAGAGACAGCACAGATATTGACAACCCCATCACACAGAGGCACACAACACCATCACCCACACTATATCCACGCACAAAACACCACATATCACTACATTCACCACACTCATCACCACATACACCACACTCATCACCACATACACCACCCCACACATCACACACACCACCCATGTCATTCCAAAGACACCCCTGCTTCTCCGAGGAGGAGCTCAGGGTCATGGTGGAGGAAATCGTACGGGTAGAGCCACAGCTATTTGGCTCACAGGTACAGCACACATCAATAGCCAGGAAGATGGAGCTATGGCGCAGAATAGTCGACAGGGTGAACGCCGTGGGACAGCACCCAAGAAATAGGGAGGACATCGGGAAGAGGTGGAATGACCTACGGGGGAAGGTGCGTTCCACGGTCTCCAGGCACAACATCGCAGTGCAGCGGACTGGCGGAGGACCCCCACCTCTTCCCCCACAACTAACAACATGGGAGGAGCAAGTCCTGGAGGAGTCGGTGGAGGATGGGACACTGGTAAGTCAAATCTTAACTATCACATCCCCCACCCTACCTGCATGCTATCACACACCCCCACCCTCACACCCTCCCCTATCACCCCAAATCCTCACTAATCTACCCATGACACCAACCACCCATCCCAACACCAAGCCCTGCATGACAAAACTAAGCATGGGCACCCCTCACTAAAGCATGCCCACTGCACATACCCAGTACACCCCCCCAACCATCATCACACAAGCCCCCACACAGGAATGCCTGCACTGGGGTACACAAACACCCACCCATAGCACACCATTACACACACACATGCAATAATCATGTTCTTATACCCCTGCAGGAACCCGAAGGACCGTCACCACACCAGAGGGTCCAGACAACACCACTCCACCCCCAGAAGAGGCCCACAGTGACAACAGCAGCTCTGCCCCACTGGATCCTGATGACCAACCCGGACCATCGTGGGCCTCAGGACAGTCGGTTCCCCTTGCCCATCCACAGCCCAACACCGAGCTGCCACCCTCTGGTAACACCAGCACAGCACCCACCCAGCGGGCCCAAACCTCCCTACCCAGGACAGGTCAATCAGCGGTGTGTCCACCACTACAGGGCACCCAGGCTAACCCACCACCCCAGCAACAACAGGGACCTGGGGGCAGTGGGAGTGGACACACGGTCCAGGGGACGGAGGCACAGGAACACAGGGGAACTGGCAGGGCTGCTGTGCGAAAGAGGGAGGACAGGCCAAGGGAACCAACTCTCCACGAGGCCCTCTCCTACATCATGGGAGCATACCACCACTCCCAGGAGACGATGGCCACGGTCCTAGACAAGTTGCAGGAGACCCTGCGTCTACAGGACGAACTGTATTTGGGGTTCAGGGAGGAGCTCAGGACCATCAGCTCCGCCCTGGGCACCATCGTAGGGGTGCTGACGGACATATAAAAGACCCTGAGGGACACCGTGGCACTCCAAGGGGCCCCTGACACTAGCCAGGACGACGAACTGCCCACCACCTCCGCCGGCGCTAGTGGACAGGATGCCCCGCCACAGGGCCAACACACCAGCACCCCACCCCCTGCAGACGGACAACCACCACGCAAGCGGGCCCTGAGATCCAGGAACAGGACAGAGCAAGATGGCAAGACCACCGCCAGGAAATGAGACCACCCTGATTGTCCCCCCACTGTCCCACTTTGTCACCCTGTCCAGATTGGAACTGCCCCAGCTCCACTTCCAATGCCCAGATGGGCAGTGCACCTGTGAGACTAATAGACTGGACTCTGCCATGGACATTCCTCCACCATCACCCATCCCCATTTTACAACCTTCCTTGATTTTTTTTGCACTTAAATAAACACCCTTGAAAGTCCAAAAAATCTGGAGTCAGTCTATGATTTGGAACTTTGTATTACCAATTACAGTGTCATAATGGGTTACCCATTGTAAGGCTAACATACCAATGTCACACATCACAAGCCCTTCAAGGATGCAAGCAGTTGACACGTAGCTTACCACACCTGTGATACTGAAATGGAAGGGTACAACGCAATTAACAAATAGTGAGTGAAATGTAGGTACAGGATAGAGGTAGACGTGTGAAAGTTAATGTAATGTTAAACCAGAAAATGTTCTCACCTGTGTGTCACTGGAAATATTGCTGTATGACTGACTCCCTGTTGTCGTTTTCTTCATCCTCAGCTTCATCCTCATCACTGTCCACTCGATCCACAGGCTCCACAGCTGCCACAACACCGTCATCTGGATCATCCTCCTGCAGAAAAGGCACCTGGCGTCGCAATGCTAAATTATGGAGCATGGAGCAGACGATGATGATGTCGCACACCTTCTTCGGTGAGTAGAATAGGGATCCACCTGTCATATGGAGGCACCTGAACCTGGCCTTAAGAAGGCCGAAGGTGCGTTCGATAACCCTCCTAGTCCACCTATGAGCATCATTGTACCTTTCCTCTGCCCTGGTCCTGGGATTCCTCACTGGGGTCAAAATCCAGGAAAGGTTGGGGTAACCAGAGTCCCCCAATAGCCATACACGGTGCCTCTGGAGTTGACCCATCATATCAGGGATGCTGCTATTCCGCAGGATGTAGGCGTCATGCACTGAGCCAGGGAACATTGCATTTACCTGCGAGATGTACTGGTCTGCCAAACAGACCATCTGGACATTCATCGAATGATAATTCTTCCTGTTCCTGTACACCTGTTCACTCCTGCGGGATTCCCATCCCATCAATAGCACCTATGACGTTCGTGATATGTCCAAGGGCATAGAAGTCACCTTTCACTGTAGGCAAATCCTCCACCTCAGGGAAAATGTATCTCCTTACGTGTTTCAGCAGGGCAGACAACACTCTGGACAACACGTTGGAAAACATAGGCTGGGACAACCCTGATGCCATGGCCACAGTTGTCTGAAATGACCCACTTGCAAGGAAATGGAGCACTGACAGCACCTGCACGTAATGGGGGATTCCAGTCGGATGGCGGATCAGTGACATCAGGTCTGGCTCCAACTGTGTACATAGTTCCTGGATTGTGGCACTGTGAAACCGGTAGGTGACGATGATATGTCTTTCTTCCATTGTCAACAGGTCCACCAGCGGTCGGTACACCGGAGGATTCCGCCATCTTCTCATATGTCCCAGCTGACGGTGCCTAAGAAGGACAACAGCGAAGAACCAGTCACTTTTCCTCCAGGTATGTACCCACAGTTACACACAAGACTATACCAGACAAAAAAGCCTTCCTGTATGTGTGTTGAGTATAGGCCTAGCTATGCGTGACGCAGTAGTAAATGAAGCCATGTGTGCCCCTGAAATGGCGGCTGCCTGACCTCTAAACTGGGACAATGGGATTGTGGGGTAACTGCGCTGGCGTTGCACAACGTCGCGTTAGGCGGTCGTAGACCGCGGCGCAATGCAGCATTGGTTAACATTGGACCCTATGGGTCCCAGGAGCCAAAGAACATGTGCGCCGGCGGTGATGATGCGCACCGCCGCGGACGTCACCGCCATTTTCTATCTGTTCAATCACTAGATACCTGACCTTCGACAGGAGAGGACCTACACTGCTAGTGCTGCTGTGACCTCGGTCTGGAAGCGACGATGGCTGCTGCGTCTGGGGAAAGGGCCCCTGCCTTCACTGCACAGGAGTTGGAGAAACTTGTGGATGGGGTCCTCCCCCAGTACACGCTACTCTACGGTCCTCCAGACCAACAGGTTAGTACACAGGGAGCACGTTGTATGGGCTAGGCCTGGGTGGAGAGGGCTGGGTGGAAGAGGGAAGGGGGCAGAGTACATAGATCAGTTATGAATGGGAATGAATGGGCCACATGGCCAGAGTAGGGAGGGGGCCAGTCACATTGACGGTGCAGTTGTTAATGATTGTTCCTCTTTCCTTGTGCATGTCATGTAGGTCAGCGCCCACCAGAAGAGGGACGTTTGGCGTGCCATCGCCAAGGAGGCCCGGACCCTGGGGGCCCACCAGAGACGGGGCACCCACTGCCGTAAGAGATGGGAGGACATTCGCCACTGCAGCAAGAAGACGGCGGAGGCTCAGCAGGGGATGGCCTCCCAACGTGGGAGGGGTGCCCGTCGCACCATGACCCCCCCTGATGTTCCGGATCCTGGCGGTGGCCTACCCGGAGTTGGATGGGCACTTGAGGACATCACAGAAGACACAAGGGGGTGAGTACAACGTCATTCAGCGGACTTTGCGTGCAGTGGAGGGGTCTGGGTGGGGGAGGTGGACTGTGGGTGTCCCTAGGCCAGGGCGAGTTAGTTAGGCAAGGCCCCTCCGTAATGTAGGCCATGTGGAACTCAACCCCACCTCAGCAGAGTACCAAGTTAAGGTATAGTTGCTCCTGTGGCATCCATGTGCGCAGATTTCCACCATTGCCATGTAGGCCATGTCCCAGAAATTGCATGTGCAGAGGTCAGGAGCACGGCGTAATGCAGGGGGCTGCTGCGTCTGTCTTGTCCGCCAACGGTAGCGGCATGCCATGCACTAAAACTCTCTTTCTTATGTCTCCCCCCCTTTTCCTGCTCTCCCTGTCCTTTTGTACATCAGCATCATCAGGCGGAGGTACAGTGGCACCGGAGCAGGAGGGAGCTGCATCCCACATGGCCATGGAGGGCCACACCACGGACTCTGAATGCACCAGTGGGACGGAGGGCGAGGGGAACTTCACGTCGGTCACCGGATCACCAACCAGCGACACAGACTCGTCCGCCGATGGGAGCTCCCCTGTGGTGGCGGCACCACCTGTGTGCCCCACCTCTACAGGTACAGCCGCCACCTCACCTACCAGCACCGCCCTCCCAGCAGCCCCTCAGCATTCACCCCGTGCCCGCTCACTCAGGAGGGTGGGCATCACCTTCGCCCCAGGCACCTCAGGCCCTGCCCCAGTCACCCCTGCTGCCCTCAGTGAGGAGGCCATTGACTTCCTCAGGTCACTCACTGTTGGGCAGTCTACCATTGTGAATGCCATCCAGGGTGTAGAAAGGGAGTTGCAACACGGTAATGCATTCCTGGAGGGCATTCATTCTGGTCAGGCTGTCCTTCAGCGAACCCTGCAATCTCTGGCCTCAGCACTGATGGCAGCCATTGTCCCTGTGTCTAGCCTCCCCCCTCCAACTTCCTCCACCCAGACCCAATCTCCTGTACCCCAGCCCATCCCAAGCACACCTACAGACCAGCATGCACACAAGTCAACACACACAAGTAGCTTAAGCAAACATACGCACCATACACACCACAGGCACTCACGCAAGCCTCACCCACATACAGACACAGCAACATCCACTGTCTCCACTGTGTCCCCCTCCTCCCTCCCAGTCTCGTCTACACACACACCTGCATGCACCACATCTACAGGCACTAGGACTAGCACCAGGACACCCAGCACCACAAGCCGCTCACCTGCACTCACCACCTCCACTGCCATTTACACGTCCCCTGTGTCCTCTCCCAGTGTGTCTGTGACGCCCCCTCCCAAAGTACACAAACGCCGGCAATCACTCACCCAACATCCATCCACCTCATGACAGCCTCCAGTACCTGCACCTGCACCCAAAACACCTAAAGTGATACCTCCTACAACCACCTCCTCTTCCTCCACTCCCAGACCCCCTCCAGCTACCCATACCAGTGTTCGTCAGAAACTTTCCCTCTGTCAAATTGACCTTTTTGCCTCCACCCCCCCCTCCAATTCATCAGGCCTCAGCCAAAAAGCCTCCAGTACCAGTGGTGCGTGTTCCAGGTTTTTGGAGTGCACCGGCCACCAGGGCAGGCAGTAGGACCCGGAGCCAAGGCACTGGCAGCCCACCCCCTGTAAAGGCTCTGAAAATGGAGAGTGGACGACAGGACCGTCTTAAGAGCCCTGGTGGGACAACAAGTGACATGGGATCGAAGGGGATTGGTGAGTCAGCTGTAACTCCAACAAAGGTGGGGAAGGTCCAGAGGAAGTCTGCCCAGCCTGTTGTGAGTGTCACGGCGGAGAAGTGCACCATCATTTCCGGCGGTCCAGACACAACCGCCAGCACCGTCGTCACTGGTCCAGAGACCACTGCCAGAGTCACAGGCCAGGAGGGCACAAGTATTGTCACTGGTCAGCAGACCACCGCCGGAGTCACAGCCCAGAAGGGCACAAGTATCATTACTGGTCCAGTGACCATCACCGGAGTCACAGCCCAGGAGGGCACAAGTATCGTCACTGGTCAGGAGACCACCGCCGGAGTCACAGCCCAGGAGGGCACAAGTATCGTTACTGGTCCAGAAAACACCGCCGGAGTCACAGCCCAGGAGGGCACAAGTATCGTCACTGGTCAGGAGACCACCGCCGGAGTCACAGCCCAGGAGGGCACAAGTATGATCACTGGTCCAGAAACCACCGCCGGAGTCACAGCCCAGGAGGGCACAAATATCGTCACTGGTCCAGAAACCACCGCCGGAGTCACAGCCCAGGAGGGCACAAGTATCGTCACTGGTCCAGAAACCACCGCCGGAGTCACAGCCCAGGAGGGGCCAGGATGCCACAGCCCTGCTGGGCAATGATGGAACGTCATGCCACACACCAATGCCCAGTGTAGAGATCGTCATGCCACACACCAATGTCCAGTGTGGAGATCGTCATGCCACACACCAATGCCCAGTGTAGAGATCGTCATGCCACACACCAATGTCCAGTGTGGAGATCGTCATGCCACACACCAATGCCCAGTGTAGAGATCGTCATGCCACACACCAATGTCCAGTGTAGAGATCGTCATGCCACACACCAATGTCCGTATCAGAACCGCCATGTTAAAGCACCGCAGAACAGGGCAAAGACCGCCATGTCAAAGCACCGCTGAACAGGGCAAAGACCGCCATGTCAAAGCACCGCTGAACATGGCAAAGACCGCCATGTCAAAGCACCGCTGAACAGGGCAAAGACCACTATGTCAAAGCACCGCTGAACTATATTGAACCGCCATGGCAAAGCACCTCTGAACTGTCCTGAACCGCCATGGCAAAGCACCGCTGAACAGGGCAAAGACCGCCATGTCAAAGCACCGCTGAACAGGGCAAAGACCCCCATGTCAAAGAACCACTGAACTGTATTGAACGGCCATGTCAAAGCACCGCTGAACTGTCCTGAACCGCCATGGCAAAGCACCGCTGAACTGTCCTGAACCGCCATGGCAAAGCACCGCTGAACAGGGCAAAGACCGAAATGTCAAAGCACCGCTGAACAGGGCAAAGACCGCCATGTCAAATCACCACTGAACTGTATTGAACTGCCATGTCAAAGCACCGCTGAACTGTCCTGAACCGCCATGGCAAAGCACCGCTGAACAGGGCAAAGACCGCCATGTCAAAGCACCGCTGAACAGGGCAAAGACCCCCATGTCAAAGAACCACTGAACTGTATTGAACGGCCATGTCAAAGCACCGCTGAACTGTCCTGAACCGCCATGGCAAAGCACCGCTGAACTGTCCTGAACCGCCATGGCAAAGCACCGCTGAACAGGGCAAAGACCGAAATGTCAAAGCACCGCTGAACAGGGCAAAGACCGCCATGTCAAATCACCACTGAACTGTATTGAACTGCCATGTCAAAGCACCGCTGAACTGTCCTGAACCGCCATGGCAAAGCACCGCTGAACTGTCCTGAACCGCCATGGCAAAGCACCGCTGAACAGGGCAAAGACCGCCATGTCAAAGCACCGCTGAACAGGGCATGCACCGTGTAGGAATGAATGGACCGCCACATGAGGCATCCTTATCCCATGTGCAGCTGGGACAGTGACAGGACAGGTACTTTCACGTGGAGACTCATCCAGTCTGGGCACCAGTCCCCCTCCAGAACCAGTGGAGACTGTTATCCACTTGAGAGACTGTGGCTTTACACTCCCCAGGATGGCACAGTGGGCAAACCACCCACTGTAGAGACTTGAGAGACTGTGGCTTTGCACTCCCCAGGATACATCAATGGGCATGGAGCCCTGTCGTGGATCTGGCTTCGCATTCATCTGGCTGAGGTGCCCCTCTTCCCTTCCCCCTGAGGTGCCTGTTTTATTTCTATCTGATGCCCCAGCAGTGTTCTCTCAGATTTTGGTCAGGTATCTATTGTGGGCCTCGCCCATGCATTTTTGTACTGTTGGTTCACGGACATTGTTGTGTACATATCTGCACTACTTCTCGGATTGTATGTGTAAATAAGAGTGATTTTGAGATATTTATATCTGTATATTTTTTTATGACATGTATATTGGCACATTACAATGTTTGCCCGAATTTCGCATTGTCTTTTCATTCTTCCGGGGGGATTGTGGGTTGTTACTGTTATTTTTGTGACTGCATTGGTGTGTATGTTGTGATATGCGAGGGTTGGGGTGGGGGTGTTTGGTGGGTGTCCCCCTAACTTTTGCCTTCCCCCTCCCCCATGTCGTAGGTGCAGTACTCACCAGTATCTTCTGCGCCTACGTAGCTGTTGGTTATAAAGGAGCGGGAAAACAAGCGCAGGGAGTATTTGGAGTTCGGGCTCCATGGTGTCCTCGTTCCTCGTGGGATGTGTTCAGGTGAGCGTTTTCTCATAGCAAAAGCTGTTTCCGCCGTGTTTTTATCCGCGGTGAATCCGCCCCGGAAAAGGTGGCGGATTGGCGGGTTGTAATAGTGTGGGCGGTACATTGTCTCCCGCCTGTCTGTTGGCGGTAACCGCTGCGCTGTTTGTCTGTACCGCCGTGGCGGTCGAAGTGTTAAAGTGGCTGTCCTTGTTGGCGGTTTCCACCACGGTCATAATTCCCTTTTTTTTTCCGCCGGCCTGTTTGCGGTCTTACCGCCACTTTAACACCGTCCGCCAGGGTTGTAATCACCACCATAATCTCCATTTGTCACCACTTAGACAATCAACTGGCCAAGGTTAGCTTTATTGTCCTTCGTATGGGGGGGGTTATCTGAGAAAGTAGCCTCTTTCTAGCATGGTTACCCCCATCTGTGGCCTGTTTGTCAGTGTGTTTTGACTGTGTCAATGGGATCCTGCTAGTCAGGACCCCAGTGCTTATGGTTTGTGGCCTACTTGTCAGTCTGTTTCACTGTTTTTGTCAGTGTGCTTAACTGTCACTGGAGTCCTTCTAACCAGAACTCCAGTGCTTATGCTCTCTCTGGTTCCAAATGTGTCCTTACATACTAGTAACCCAGTATTTCACTGCATATTGGCATACTGGACCCCTCTTATAAGTCCCTAGTATATGGTACCTAGATACCCAGGCCATTGGTGTTCCAGGGGATCCTTATGGGCGGCAGCATTTCTTTTGCCTCTCATAAGGAGCCCATACAAATGCTTCTACAGAAATGCCATTGCAGCCTGTGTGAAATAGTGCATGCACTATTTCACAGCCATTTTCACTGCACCAGGTCACTTATAAGTCACCTATATGTCAGGCCTTCAGACCCTGAAGGCTGGGTACAAAGTACCTGTGTGTGACGGCACCCCTGCACTAGTAGAGGTGCCCCCACGTCATCCAGGCCCATCTTCCCAGACTTTATGAGTGCGGGGATGCCATTTTAATTGTGCACAGCACATAGGTCAATACCTATGTACAGCTTCACAATGATAACTCTGAATATGGCCATGTAAGGTGTCTAACAACTGGTAATTGTACCCCAATACTGATTCCAGTATTGGTTTTACAATTTTCCATGAACCCTGGGGGATCCACTATGGACCCCCAGGATGGCCATACCAGCCTTCTGAGGTTTTCATTGCAGCCCCAGCTGCTGCCACCCCACAGACAGGCTTCTGCCCTCTTGGGCTTGAGCAGCTCAATCCCAGGAAGGCATAACAATGCATTTCCAATAGGAGAGCGGTGTTACTCCCTCTCCCTTTGGAAATAGATGTTACAGGCATGGGAGGGGTATCCTCCCACAACCTCTGGAAATGCTTTAAAGGGCAGAGACGGTGCCCGCCTTGCATAATCCAGTCTATACCACTTCAGGGAACACCAGTACCTGCTCTGGCGCAAAACTGGACAAAGGAAAGGGGAGTGGCCACTACCCTGTCTATCACCATCCCATGGATGGTGTGGATGGTGCCCAGAACTCCTCCAGAGTGCCCCTAAGTTTCGCCATCTTGTTTTAAGGATGGTTAGGGAACTCTGGGAGCATCTGAGTGGCCAGTGTCAGCAGGTGACATCAGTGACCCCTCCTGATAGGTGCTTAGCTAGATAGGTGACCCTCTCCCGTCTCAGGGCTATTTAAGGTCTCTCCTCTGGGTGTTTCTCCAGATACAGATTGCAAGACTCTGACTGCTCCAGGAACTCTACAAAACTGCAACAAAGAAGCAAAGACGACATCTGTGACCTTGTAACTTCAGCTCCTGCCAGCAACTGCAACAGGTTTCAGGTTGTGCATGCTCCAAGGAATGCTTGTCTTCAGCCTTCACCAGAAGAACCGAAGGAATCTCCACTGGAGTAACGTGATGGAGTCGCTTCCCTGTTTCAGCAGGCACCTCTCTGCAGTGATGGCCGGTGGCTTGGGTCCCCTCTCCAGACAACAGGCATGGATCCAGTGACACTGGTGGTGGACTAAAGTGACTCTGACAGTCCTAACGTCCAGCTGTCCAATTTTGGTGGAGGTAAGAGTTTGCCTCCCCATGCGAGACAGTACCCCCGCGCACTGCATGACTTGCAGTTGCTAAGGCTTGTGTGTGACCTACCAAGAAGTTCTTTGTGCACAGCACAGCTTAGGCCCCCAGCACTCCATCCTGTGATGCACAGCTCCCTGAGTGGTTCTCTGTCGGCGTGGGAATCTTTTGTGTTGAACTGCATGGGCCTCCATTTGCACCTTATTTGTCCCCATGCTGTGGGACTCCTGTGTGTACTGCCTGGTCTTCTGAGGGCTCTCTGAGTTGCTGAGAGCCCTCTCTGTCTCACCCTCCTGGGTTGAGTCAGCCTGGTCCTTCCTGGGCCTGGGCAGCACCATTTACAGTGAACTGCAGGCGTTGCATTTACCAGTGCTTGTTTGCAGAATCCAATGATGAAAACCAGAATGTGTTCATCCATCCGGCATGTGAAATCTTCAGCACCAACCAGGAACCTGCATCTATCTTCTGTGGTGCAATACTGACTTTGTCTTCTCACTAGTGGTTCTTCTTTTGCACCTTCATCTGGGTTTAGCAGGGGCTTCCGTTCTCCCTGGGTTTCTGCAGTGCTTCTTGGACTTGGTCCCCTTCTTCCACAGGTCTTTAGGTCCCAGAATCCATTGTTGGTGTCTTGCAGTCTCTTCTGGTTCTTGTACTGTCTTCTATCATGGCTTCTTGTGTGTTTTAGGAAACTTGCTGTGTTTTACTCCTGCTTTCCCGGGCCCCAGGTTGGGGTATTTTACTTACCTTTGGTGTTTCCTTACACTCCCAGCACCCCCTACACACTACACTAGCCTATGTAGGAAATCAACCTTCTCATTCCACTACTTTAATGTATGATTTGTGTTCCCCCTAGGCCCATTGCAACCTATTGTGATTTTCACTATTAGCACTATTTTTTGACTGTTTACTTACCTGTTTTTGGTTACTAGTGTATATATTGGGTAATTTACTTACCTCCTAAGGGAGTACAGTCTCCATAGTATTTTTGGCCTGATGTCACTAAAGTACCTTTATTGTTGGTAACACTGAGTATTGTCTTTCATGTGTGTGATAACTGGACCTGGTATAAGGTGTAAGTACCTCTGGTACCCACTACAAACCAGGCAGCCTCCTACACTCACAAAGCAGTACATCGGTCGTTCAACCGCAGTGGGCCATTGGTGGTAAGGACTGCTGCGCCCATCAAACAACAACACCCCACATTGGACCTTTTGAAAATCCCACACCTGATACACATACACACACTTCATACACCCACACCCACCACTTAAAAACACACACCATAATACCCACAATCCCTAGCTTTGCCTACCTGCTGCCACACAACCCCCGGCCAACTGGAAAGAAACACCACAAATTCAAGACACACTTTTACACTCCCCACACGCTGCATACAACTCAGAAACAAGTATTCCACAACAGCACCATCAAATTTCCATACCTGTCACCAACTCACTCACACACTCCACTACCCCAAACAACACCACCACAGCACACATCTCCCACATCATCCACTATGGCACCCCCTAAGAACCCTTGTTTCACTGACAGGGAGTTGCAGATGATGGTGGACAAAATAATCAGGGTGGAGCCAAAGCTGTTCGGTGCACAGGTCCAGCAGACATCCATAGCTAGGAAAAGGCAGCTATGGCAGAAGATTGTCAACAAGGTGAATGCAGTGGGAAGCCATCCACCCACAAGGGACAACATCAGGAAGAGGTGGAACGACCTACAGGTGAAGATACTTTCTATGGCATCACAACACCAGCTTGCCATCCAGGGCACTGGTGGTGGTCCCCCTCCACCTCCCTCCGAATTGACCAAGTGGGAGGAGAAGGTCTTGGGTATCCTGCATCCGGAGAGCCTCACTGGAGTCACTGTAGGACTGCACTCTGGTAAGTCACTGACATACCCCTCCCACCACCTGGACCTGAAACACATGTGTTCCCCTTCCCTTGTAACTAGCCCAAAACACCCTATCCCATATCCATCCCACCCCATTAACCACCCACACCCATCCCCTGCATGCCCACGCACCCCACTAACACCTACCCAAACAATGTGCACACAACCACAGTTCCTGCATGTAACCCTAGTAACACTACAAGTCCCACAATGCATCACCCATCTCCATAATAACTATGCACTGCACTCATTCCAAAAGGAGTCCTGATGCAGATGAATGTGGATGTAAACACAAGAAACAGGTGTCAGATGCTGACAGGGACATGGGAATGACAGGACAGAGGACATGAACAGAAGAAAACACTTGCCACTGCTAATGTGTGAAACCATAACACATATGCAATGTCCACCATCAACAACTAAATGACTGTCAATGCCATATTCTCCTGAAGCATCTGAACTCTACTGCTACCCAGCTGGCACACAGTGAAATACCCTTCAGGACACACAATAAAATGCATTTCTACTTCACAGGTACTTCGTTTAATGGCAGCCACCAGGAGGTGCCAGGAAGTGTTAGTCCCCCAGCAGAAGAAGGCCCCAGTGATGACAGTCCAGCGGGATGTCTGGATCTGGATGACCACCCTGGCCCATTGAGAACCTCTGGTCAGTTTAGTTTAGTTTATACATTTTTATAAGGTGCATAGCTACCCTAGGGCATCCCAGTGCTAAAGGTACAGAAAAATCCAAGACACATGAAAAGACACAACTAATGACTAAAAAGAATGGTTTTCAGTTTCTTCCCAAAAAAGGATTCAGAAGGTTCATGGCGAAGCTCAGAAGGTACGGCATTCCAAAGATGGGCAGCCTTGATAGTAAAGTAGTTTCCACCCCATGCTCTATAGACACGGGGTATATGAATCTGCCGGGCTAAAGAAGATCTAACGTGTCTTCGAGGGGCGTGAATATAAATGTGTTTTCTAAAAAAAGAATGTCCTTTGTTATGTAAGGCTCTGTGAGTGATGCACATGGATTTAAAATGTATGCAATGTTTTACTGGCAGCCAGTGGAGAGCCACAAGAGCCGGCTTGGCAGATAAATGTCTTGGGCAGTCCGTAAGGAGCCTAGCTGCAGCGTTCTGAACAATCTGCAGCTTCCTTAGCACGTATTCCGGGGAGCTGAGGTAGAGGGATTTCCCATAGTCCAGGCGGGAAAGAATTAATGCCTGGACCAGGATCCTTCTGGACAAAGGAGTGAGAAGATTGAGAATCTTCCTAAGCAATCTGATAAGGCCAAAACAAACCGAGGAGATTTTCTCAGCTTGTGATTCCATCGTAAGACGGGAATCCAGTATAAAACCTAGGCTTTTTACCTGTCTTTTAGGGGACGGAAGACTGGCAAAGGTCTCTGAGTAACAAGATAAAGGGGAGGCAGCAGAGCCATTGCTAAAATGAGTACTTCAGATTTTCCGTTGTTGAATTTAAGCTTGGATTGAATCATCCAGTCACTTATGTCCTTCATACAGCCAGATAGATTTGCAAAGGGAGACTTTGCAGTACTGGAGAGAGAGACGACTAGCTGAGTATCATCGGCGTAGGTGATCACTGAAAGATTGTAGGGGGCAACCACTTTGGCCAAGGAAGATAGATAGATATTAAAGAGGGTAGGACTTAAGGAGGATCCCTGAGGGACTCCACATACTGAAGAAATGACATTAGACAGGAAAGAGCGGTCTAAAACTTGAAAGGATCTTCCAGTAAGAAAGGAGAACAGCCAAGAAAGCGCAAGGCCTCCCACGCCTATCTTACGGAGTCTATCACGAAGAAGAGAGTGGTCAACCGTGTCAAAAGCTGCGCTGAGGTCCAGGAGAATAATGGCTACATGTCCTCCCTTATCTAATAGATGACGGGCAGATTCGGTCACCGTCAGAAGCGCAGACTCAGTGCTGTGTTGTGCTCTAAAACCCATTTGGGAGGGGTGAAGGAGCATATTACTTTCCAGATAGTTCATAAGCTATCGATTTATATGCTTCTCTAGTATCTTAGCTAGAATGGGGAGAAGAGCAATGGGTCTGTAATTATCCAAAACCAAGGGGTCAAGTTTGGGCTTTTTAAGGAGAGGTTTTACAATGGCGTGTTTGAGCGATTGGGGGAAGAGGCCCGCGGTGAGAGAAGCATTGAGAATTTTCATCAAAGAAGGAATAACAACATCTGCGGCTTTTATAAGAATAGACTGGGGAGCAGGATCCAAAGGGGAGCCAGATTTAATAGCACTGAGTAATTTAAAAGCTTGCTCATCTGTGAGCGGTAAGAAGGCAGTTAGTGAGGGTCCGGTTGGTAGGGAATTCCCTGCCAGCTCATCAGAAGACATCTGGGGGGGGAGGACAATGAGAAATCCGCGTAGATCCTCTTAATCTTGTCCTGGAAATGGGCTGCTAGAGAGTTACTATGAATAACAGACGCTTCAATCGGGGAGGCTGGTGTAGGAATAATAGTAAGCTCTTTAAAGATCTGGAATATTTCTTTCTGAGAGTTAGCGGAGTCCTCTATTCTCCTGCTATAGTAGCTGGCTTGGGCTGCCTTAATGTTCTGATGATAATTTGTAATAGCTTGTTTGTACTTTTCTTTAGCTAAAGAGCCATAGTCCTTTCTCCAGATTCTTTCTAATTTTTTACAGCTAGTTCTAAGTTCTAATAGTAAAGGGGAGTACCATGGTTTAGATTTAAGGTGGGGTTTTTGTGATCTGAGTTTGATGGGCAGTACTAGATCCAGGGTGGTGGAGATCCAGCTATCAAAATGTTCAGGGGTAGTCAAAGGAGAGTCACAACTAAACCTAGTGGAGGCACGAAGTGCAGCACACCAAAGATTAGGCAAAAATTTAGACCAAGTGCGACTCGAGGTGGTTTGCTTAGGTTGAGGGTCTCTAGGGAGATCATAGGGAAAGTTAAATGAAAGGAGAAAATGATCGGTCCACGGTCGAGGTACTGACAGAGAGATGGCAAAATCTGGAATATTGCTGAAAAGCAGATCCAGAGTATGGCCTTTCACGTGAGTAGGACCCACGACCAATTGAGTCATGTTTTTCACATTAAAAGAGGCCAGCAGGGATTTTGCCGAAGGGCAATCCGGATTATCCACATGAATATTAAAATCCCCGAGTACCGTTAGATTGGGGGACTTACCTATGAGGCGGGCCACAGCCTCGGGGAGTCACCCTCCAGAAGCCCCACCCAGCCCACCAGACAGCCCCCCACCACTCTGCCACCACCTACAGCTGGGGCCCAACACCCCCAAACCAGTGTCCCTGGGTTAGCTACTGTGTACTCACCTGTACATCACCCATCATCAGGCAAGACGATGAAGGTCCTGGTGGAAGTGGGAGTGGGCACACTGTGAGAGGGTCACAGGCACAAGGGGCCCATTCCAGTTGGAGTGCATCTGTGGGCCAAGTTGGGGAGCAAACCAGGAAAACGACTATCCAGGAGGTCATTCCCCAAATCCTGGCAGTATACCACCAATCCCACGACAGGATGTACCAGATCCTGCCCACAGTGCAGGAGATTGAGAGGCTGCAGAGTGAACACTATCAGGAAGCCATGGCGCAATGCCAGGACCACAATGCCACCATGGCCTCCATCAAAGGGGTGCTGTAGGACATGACAGAAGTCCTGCGTGAGATTTCCATCCACATGCAAACCCCTTCACAAGATACCCCAGTCCTCCACATCTGCTACTGGTAGTGGACTGGTGGCCCTACCAGGGATCTCACAGGACACCAGCACCCCTTCCTCTGTAGCCCACAAACCCCCTCACAAACCTGGCCTGCAAGCCAGACATCCCTCAGAGACTTTAACCAAGACCAAACCTACCACCAGGAAGTGATCCTCTCCTGAACTGGCTCCCTTCTGTGCCACTGACACACCCTGTTGACTTTCTATTGTCATTGCTCCATTTTCCAATGGCCCCATGGACTCTAAACCAGTGCCACCAACAGCTGTAAACACCAAACTGACAATTTTGTCCACCGTATGTCAATTACCTTGCATTTCCCCTTCCTCATTTTTATTCACCTAATAAACACTGTACCATCACAACCAATGTATTTGTACTTTGTTCACTATGCATGCATGTGATGAACAACTTTCTCAATGTCATATTATGAAACAGTACCTGAAATTGGTTAGCCTGATAGTTAGCAGACATGTATCATTCCAAATCTGTGAAATAGCTTCCTAACGTTTACACCATGAACGTGCAAATCCTCCATGTACAAGGCATGGCAAAGGGAATCCCACCATATAAAGCACTGTGATGAACAGATATGTAGCACGCATTGAGGTACAGTTTGTTACATGACACATGTACCTGCTTTGTGTCCAAAGTAGTACATCATTGCCAGAGTACTGTCACTTCTTGATTACCAGTATTACCATATGTCAGTTACACTACACACCAGAAAGTGACTCCAAAATGCAGCTTTGCACAGTTGTACAACTGGAGGGCCATCCACATCAGCTGAGGTTACCTCCACCTACATTTTGAGGGACTCTAGGTTGGTGTGTAAGTACTGATGAGATGTTGAGTGACAGATACTGATAGCAAAACTGGCCCACCCCCTCTGTCCACGCAGCAAGTCCAAACAGTCCATACATGTGAAGGCAGAAAAAACATTCAGGAAAATATGACTTCTGTGTGTGAACTACTTTTGGGAGTCCTCAAACAATTGAAGCAGTAAGGGGTACGTGACAGTAGACACATTGCACCACACACACACACTGCTTTGTCTTCAGCACTGGTAGTACAATCTGTCAATCGAACACAAATCTACGTAGGCAATGTTGTGGGACACGGTAGGCAAAATGTACCCTGACCTCATTGGAAGTACAGCTGAATGAGGTGAGTTATGATGTCCACATCACCCTCCTCCCCTTCTTCATCATTGTCTTCTGTCCCCTCAGCTTCCACCGGTGGATCAGGTCATCCCTCCTCTTCAAGAAGAGGTACATGCCTTCTTAGTGTCAAATTGTGCAGCATACAGCAGGCCACAATGATCTGGCATAGCTTGTTTAGGGAGTAGCACAGGGATCTGCCTGACATATGCAGGCACCGGAATGTTGCCTTCAGTAGGCCGAAGATCCTCTTGATGATTCTTCTTGTCCTGCCATGTGCCTCATTGTAGAAATTGTCACCTCCTGTCCTGGGATACCTCCCTGGTGTCAACAGCCAGGACAGGTTAGGACAGCCAGAATCACCTGGGAAGAGTGAGTACACATAGCACATATCACCATTGTGTAGAGGGTAAAGAGAAGGAAAAGCAGGTTCCTAGCTACAGCACTCTCACATCTCACTCACCCACAAGCCAGGCTCTCTCTCTTTGTATTTGTGCCATCAGGTGTGGGACACTGCAGTTCCTCAAAATGTAAGAGTCATACATAGATCCAGGGAATTTTGCAATCACTTAGGAGAAATATTAGTCTGCAAGACACACCACCTGTACATTAATGGAGTAATAATTTTTCCTATTCCTGTACACTTGTTCATTTACTCTAGGAGGAATGAAGGGAATATGGGTGCCAGAAATTGCCCCAATCACATGAGGAATGTGTACAATGGCATAGAAAGCAGACTTCACAGTGGGCAAGTCAGCAGTTTGTGGAAATTTTATGGAGCTGTGAAGGTGTTTCAGCAAGGCAGTCAGGACATTCCTTAAGATGTTGCTGAACATTGGCTGTGGCACAACTGCTGCCAAGCCCACTGTCGCTTGAAATGACCCAGTGGCCAGAAAATGTAGCACAGATAGTACCTGCATAGTAGGGGGAATCGCATAGGGAGAGCTGGCTGTAGATCCAGTTCAGACAGTAGGTCAGTAAAATTGGTTGTTCCTCCACGGTTTCCAGGTCGACTAAGGGCCGGTACACCGGTGCATTCCTCAGTCTCTACATGGGTCGGTACCTAGGGAGGGACAACACACATATGTCACCATGACCACACATTACAAATGATGTCTACGCACACACAATTGCACGTGGCCTTCCAATCATGGAAGGGTTTTATACATCTTGCATTGTGATAATCTATGCTTGGTCACAGTGGTATTCAACCTACTTATGCATCCAACTAGTGCCACACATCACATATGGCATGTATAGCTGTGTATGACTTATGTACCTAACAATTACAATCAAATGTGACAGCATGGATGGCACGTAGAGACTGAACTCTAACACATTTTGCACTTAAAATGGTGGTCTCCTGTCCTACAAGCAGAGGACAGATGGACGCAACATGATTCTGTGGCATTAGTGGTGATGCCGTTAGGCGGTCTGTACCGTGCCGTGAAATTCCTCATTAGTTAACATTGGTGTCTATGGGGAACAGTGTGGGAGGCAGGCCTGGCTTATAGTGGGTACCTGATGGTACTTACACCTTGTGCCAGGTCCAGTTATCCCTTATCAGTAGATTAGTAGTGTTCTAGCAACTTAGGCTGATAGAGGTAGCTATAGCAGAGCAGCTTAGGCTGAACTAGGAGACAAACAAAGCTCCTACCATACCACTTATATCATATGGCACTATGGGGGTTATTACAACTTTGGAGGAGGTGTTAATCCGTCCCAAAAGTGATGGTAAAGTGACGGATGTACCACCAGCCGTATTACGAGTTCCATAGGATATAATGGACTCGTAATACGGCTGGTGGTATATCCGTCACTTTACCGTCACTTTTGGGACGGATTAACACCTCCTCCAAAGTTGTAATAACCCCCTATGTCATAAGAAACACAATACTCAGAGTTACTAAAAATAAAGGTACTTTATTTTAGTGGCAATATGCCAAAAGTATCTTAGAGGATATACTCCCTTAGGAGGTAAGTAAAATACACAAAATATACACACAACCCAAAATCAGGTACGTAAACAGTTAGAAAAGTAGTGCAAACACTGTAGAATACAGTAGGATGCAATAGGACACAATTGGCCTAGGGGCAACACAAACCATATACTCCAATAGTGGAAGTGGAACGCGAACCATGAATAGACCCCAGACCTAGTGTAGTGTGTAGAGGGTCGCTCGGAGTGTAAGAAAACACTAAAGGCGTCCAAGATACCCAACCCCAAGACCCTGAAAAGTAGTAGTAAAGTTACCTTACTACCCCAGAAAGACAGTAAAGTTGAGCTAGGGGATTCTGCAAAGGCAACAACTGACTGCAAAGCACTGAAGATGGATTCCTGTACTTGAGGACCTGCAGAGGAAGGGGACCAAGTCAAAGAGTCATGCAAGTGTCCAGGGGGGGCAGGACACCACCAAACCCCGGATGAAGGTGCAAAAGGGCTGCCTCCAGGTGTAAGAAGCCAAAGATTCTGCAACAACGGAAGGTGGCAGGAACTTCTCCTTCAGTCAGAAGATGTCCCACGGCGTGCTGGAGGGTGCAGCGTTGTTTCCATGCAGAAAGACTGCAAACAAGCCTTGCTAGCTGCAAGTGTCACAGTTGAAAATAATGGGTGCTGCCAGGGCCCAGGAAGGACCAGGAGGTTGCCCCTTGGAGGAGGAGGCAGAGGGGGCACTCAGCAACAGAGAGAGCCCATGTCAAAGCAGGCAGCACCCGCAGAAGTACTTGAACAGACATTCAAGAAATCTGAGCACAGCGGTCATCTCAACACAACAAAAGAGGGTCCCATAAAGCCGGTGGTCAACTCAGTGAGTTGAGCAATGCAGGACAGAGTGTTGGGGACCTGGGATGTGCATGAAGGAATCCTTGCAAAAGTGCACAAAAGCCCTAGCAGCTGCAGATCACGCAGTACACAGGATTACTGTCTGGCGTGGGGAGGCAAGGACTTACCTCCACCAAATTTGGACAGAAGGACCACTGGACTGTTGGGGTAACTTGGATCCAGCTCCTGTGTTCCAGGGATCACCCTCGTCACGATGAGAGGAGATCCAGAGGACCGGTGATGCAGAAGTTTGGTGCCTGCGTTAGCAGGGGGAAGATTTCGTCGACCCACAGGAGCTTTCTTCTTGGCTTCCAGTGCAGGGTGAAGGCAGACAGCCCTCAGAGCATGCACCACCAGGAAACAGTCGAGAAAGCCAGCACGATTAGGCGCTACAATTTTGCTGGTAGTCGTCTTGCTACTTTGTTGCGGTATTGCAGGTGTTCTGGAGCAGCCTGTGGTCGATCCTTGGCAGAAGTTGAAGAGAGAGATGCAGAGGAACTCTGGTGAGCTCTTGCATTCGTTATCTGAAGAGAAATCCACAGGAGAGACCCTAAATAGCCCTCAGAGGAGGATTGGCTACCTAACTAGGTAAGCACCTATCAGGAGGGGTCTCTGACATCACCTACTGGCACTGGCCACTCAGAGGCCTCCACTGTGCCCTCACACCTCTGAATTCAAGATGGAAGGGGTCTGGGACACACTGGAGGAGCTCTGGGCACCACCCCTGTGGTGGTGATGGACAGGAGAGTGGTCACTTCCCTTTCCTTCGTCCAGTTTCGCACCAGAGCAGGGGCTGGGGGATCCCTGAACCGGTGTAGACTGGCTTATGCAAGGAGGGCACCATCTGTGCCCTTCAAAGCATTTCCAGAGGCTAGGGGAGGCTACTCCTCCCCAGCTCTTAACACCTATTTCCAAAGGGAGAGGGTGTAACACCCTCTCTCAGATGAAATCCTTTGTTCTGCCTTTCTGGGACTGGGCTGCCCAGACCCCGGGAGGGCAGAAACCTGTCTGAGGGTTGGCAGCAGCGGTAGCTGCAGAAAAAAACCCAGAGAGCTAGTTTGGGAGTACCCGGGGTCCATGCTGGAGCCTTGGGGATGCATGGGATTGGCACCACAATACCAGATTTGGCATGAGGGGACAATTCCATGATCTTAGACATGTTACATGGCCATATTCGGAGTTACCATTGTGAATCTACCTATAGGTATTGACCTATATGTAGTTCACACGTGTAATGGTGTCACTGCACTCACAAAGTCTGGGGAAAGTGCCCTGAACAATGTGGGGGCATCTTGGCTAGTGCCAGGGTGCCCTCACACTTAGTAACTTTGCACCTAACCTTCATTACGTGAGGGTTAGACATATAGGTGACTTATAAGTTACTTAAGTGCAGTGTAGAATGGCTGTGAAATAACGTGAACATTATTTCACTCAGGCTGCAGTGGCTTTTCTGTGTAAGAATTGTCTGAGCTCCCGATGGGTGGCAAAAGAAATGCTGCAACCCTTAGGGATCTCCTGGAACCCCAATACCCTGGGTACCTAGGTACCATATACTAGGGACTTATAAGGGTGTTCCAGTGTGCCAATAAGAATTGGTGAAAATGGTCCCTAGCCTGCAGTGACAATTGTAAAAGCAGAGAGAGCATAAACACTGAGGTTCTGGTTATCAGAGCCTCAGTGATCCAGTTAGGCATCACACAGGGAACACATATAGGCCACAAACTATGAGCACTGGGGTCCTGGCTAGCAGGATCCCAGTGACACAGGCAAAAACAAACTGACACACAAGTAAAAATGGGGGTAATATGCCAGGCAAGATTGTACTTTCCTACAAACAGGAGCTAATCATGATTGCCGCCAGTAGTGACGGTGCAAACAGCTGTGCTCGTCACGGCCATTTTGATTTTCGTTTGCCACTTGATTCCTGCACTCAACACAACCACAACTCCACTGCATGTGCTGCTGTGTCCTGCATCTGGTTGCAAAGATATCTCATGTAACAGGGGAGAGGGCCCTAGCCTTCACCCAAGAGGAGCTGACCAAGCATATGGGTGGGGTCCTACCCCTGTGTGCCAAGTTGTATGGGCGAGCAGAGGAGCAGGTGAGTGGATCAACAGTGTTCTTGCAGTGAGTGCAATTCATGTGGGTGCATGTGTGTGGGTATGTAGGATCACCAAGCATATAGGAGTAGTGGAATAGGCCATCAATGTGAACCTGTAGGAAGATGATGGAATGTGTGGTGGACTAATATCAATGTGGTTGTACCCTATATCAGTAAGTCTACATAAATGTGTTTTCCTATGTGTCTCCCATGAAGGTCAGCTCCCATGAGAAGAAGAGTTTATGGCGAGCCATCACCAAGGACGTGTGGACCCTGGGGGTCTATAACCGGTGGAGCACCCACTGCAGGAAATGGTGGGAGGACCTGAGACGCTGGGCCCGGAAGACTGCAGAGGCCCGGCTGGGGATGTCCTCCCAATGAGGGAGGGGTGCAAGTCAGACCCTGACCCCTCTTGTTGGCCCACATACTGACGTTGCCTACCCAGTGTTTGATTGGCACTTGAAAGCAGCACAACAGCCACAAAGGGGTGAGTTCTCACATTGTCCTTTATGCCAACTGTACTGGGAGGATGGTATGTAATGGGAAGGAAGGATGTCGTTACAGTGACTCATAGATGTCTGGGTATGCAGGTGTTCAGCTTCTTGACCGGCTTTCGTTACTAAGTTGTGTAGGTGGCATGTGAACCTAGGTAGGGTGGGAATTGGGTAGACCAGTCAGTCAGTTATTGTTCCTGTCTAGCTAAGTGACATAATGGTTCTCAATACATCTGAGCAGTGAATGGGTTCCTCAGTTGGATTTGCAGGACATGTACAGTGAATCTGTAGGGCACCACTGTCAGTGTAGTGTACTCCAAAGAGGAAGGTGTAATCCCTATCAATGGCACATTCCTTTAGTGCAAAGTATATGGGAAGTTGAGGTCTTAAACTGAGGTGTACTGCATGTGTGCCTTCCTGCATCATAGTTGAGTTACTTACATAGTTGTGTGCTGTATGTCTGTCTGGTATGCTATATGATGTCTGTGTCAGCTGTAGTTTTGTGATCAGGTTCTTTGTAGCTGGGTATGAGTGTTGGGGAGTGTTTACATGTGGTGTTGTTTGGTCTGTGAGTGACATGTGTGTTAGGCGTGGTGTGTGTTCTGGTTGTGCATCAGTGTAGTTTAAGTGCTTGCATGTGTGTGTATGTGTATACGTGTGTGTATATGCGTAGGGGATTTGCGGCGCGTGTGCTTGTGTGTGGCAGTTGGTGTCGGGTGTGTATGTGGGTGTGTGATTGTCCCCTTCCCTCCCTTGCGTGGTAGGCGGGGTACTCACCATTGTAATCTTCATTGGCGCTGCAAGTCCTATAGGTGGATTGCAAGTACTAGCATTGTGAAGATCTCCTGTTCATGCTCCATGTTGTCGGCGGCCTCCTCTGTGTCTCTACGGTGAGTGTTTCCTTATATACTGTTCCTTTACGCCACGCATTGGGTGGATGTCGACCCATCCCAGAAATCGTGGTGGTGTGCTGAGCCATAATGCTCTTGGTTGTAAGGTCCTATCCGCTGGTCTTAAGATGGCAACCACTGTCGTTGGAAAGCGGCCCACATTGGCAGTACAGGCGGTGACCTAGGTGTGTTATAGCCTGTTCACTGCAGCGGTTATATTACGGCGGTCTGCACACCAGCCTGTTGGAGGTTGGATCGCCAGCTCTGGCGTGAAAGACCTGTCACTGCTGAACTCATAATGAGGGTCTCAGTATGAGGTTCGGAAGAACAAGGGATCCTCCCTCTGTCATAACAGAAGGGAAAAAGCACAAAAGGAAGTTGCAATCAACCCAACCCCTCATGCAACTGCTATCAGATTCCCCCACTCATCAACATTGGGCTTGACAAGGAGGATACAACGAATAGTAATGGAGGGGAAAAAGACAATGCAGTTGGCCTGAACTCTTCCAACTGAAAATCAACTCTAAATTTAGCTTTTTGAAGAATGCAGGCTCAGCTCCCTCCTCTAGCAATGATGGTATTCAAGGCTTGCAATCTCCTCTTCAACCCATTGAAAATGGCGGCCAAATTAAGGTAGGTAGCTTCCAGTAACCCGCTGAAAAGCTCATAACATGACCTGGGGCTGTCTAGTCATCTGTTCCAGGTCCAGCACCACAGGGCCATACTTAACTAACCCCACAACCATCAGGGCACTTGGTTCAGGTGGTCCCAGTGGATGTCAATGCTTCCCATGAGCATGATCCGGGACCAGATTCAGCTCACCCTTCACAATGGCTCCAAAACTGGAAGACAGAACCACCTCATTTGGAGGTTAGGAATGGCACCACTGCAAGGAGGAAGAATTGTGAAAAAATGACTCCCTAACTATTCTTCATCTAGATAGTCCGATGAGCCAGAGGACTCCAAACAATGATTATACCTCTTCTAAGGATTCCACTTCACTCTCCCTATTTTTAAATTGTGCAAGCCAAGCCACTCATCTCCTGCATCCCTCCTCCCCCTGGAGGCAGCCCACTGGCATCAGTCAAAAGCATGGGTTGTTTTTGTATCTTGGTACACAAGTATCTGAGGATATGCTAGCTGCCTACAAATAGGACAAACAGGATACATCCTCAAGCATCAACTTTGAAGCTGTAGAAGAGGACAGTGTAGGGACCCTGGTGCACCTGGCAAAGGAAAGTCCAATGCTGACGCAGGCATCTGATCAACCACAGACAGTGCTTGGGCATCTCTTTTAAATATGATGCAACTGGTGGCCCTTCAATACCAATCAGATAAAATTGACATGCAGTTGACCCTTCGTAATACACTGACAGTCTTTGTTGCAGGCATTGATGGGAAACTAGGGGACTTGATTTCCCTTCTTAAACGAGTACATACAGGCACAAAGCTGTTGGTGTGGCCCAATTATGAACATATTATCCTCTCTCCCCTCAATGCTGACCAATCTATTAAAGGATTTTCAAAAGGAAGCTTTGGGTATCCATGCCTTACTACCCAAGGAGCCCCCCCCACTGACCATGAGAGTCTAGTGATCTGTCCATCTAACGGCCAGCATTATACCCTCAGGAATCATTTGGTGGAATCAGCTTAAATCCAGGCCATCCAACAGATGAGGCCCAACCAGATCATACGGCCCTTCACAGCCCCAGGGGGAGCACAGATTCACCCCCGGAGGTTGTCCCAAAAACAGAAACAAATGCAAAGCAGAAGCTCCTAAAGGAGGAAAGGCTGAAATAGGAAGCCCACTTTAAACCAAGCAGAAATTAGGCCCTCTTTAGGCCTGTAACAGGTCAAACAACAGCCACAATCCCTGAGCAGGCTGGCCAAAATACAGGAGTTTGTAAAGGCTACTGAAGGACTTTCCTTTCAAGCCACCCATGGCACCTTGAACATGAAGTCTAGGCTCCTGGCTAATGTTCCATCTCAACCAGACACTGACGGAATTCCAACATTAAAAACCAACTTGGAAACAATTGGCATGAGAAGAGGAGCCTGGATGGAATCCCACTCGCAAATTTCTGGTCCAACACCACAGGAAAGTAACACGGGCCTGCAGATAGAACTATCTAAGAGCTGAAGGTCAGCAGCGATTGCCTCTCCTGAAGAGCAGCCAGGCAGCAAGCAACAAGAAGCCCACTGAACCACAGCTATACTAGCGGTGGACAGGTGAGGTGGCACAAATCCTGCCGGAGGAATAGTCCTTGCACTGAGCCACTAGGAGTTACAACCTACTCAACTCAGTTGACAATCAACACCCAGACCCAAACAGATAAAGGATTAAGGTCTGTATCAGGGGCCCAGATGTCACCTGGTGGACACAACTCAGTCAGCTGCTATTCCGGAACCACAACACACCAGAGTCAAGAGGTGGAAAATTCACAGTTTGATATAAACACTCTCATTTTAATCCCCGATGTCCTGAATAGATGCAATATACTTTGCTTGCTGACAAACATTCCAACCTTGGCAGGCTTATCTTCAACAGACCTGATGTTGATAGAATTAATTGGCTCTGAAACCCAGTAAATGGGAGAAGTCACCGAGACGACCTGGAGAAAATCCAATATTGCACAGAAAGTCTTTGTGGAAAGCTCCGTCTTTAGAATTTGGGGAATTAAGATCACTCCCTTTCACAATCCTGGTCGTCCTGTGCCCTTGCTCACACAGAGGAGGGGAAACCATGCAACAGGCTTGAATAACACTACTATGTCTGTATTAAGAGATGCAATGCAACATTCTCAAAATCAGACAAAGTCCCCTCAGGACACCCACAGGTCCCATCAGGGGACAATTGACTCTTTCCATCTGTATATTGATCTAAGGTGGATTTCTAGAACAATCACTCGTCAACTGGGCAGCCAATGGCAGGACCAGGAAAAAGCAGCAATCAAGTTAAGCACTAATCATCTTCGCCTGTGCTCTTGGAATAATAATGGCCTTGCCAGTAAGCTGCCTGATCAGGAATTCCTTCACTCTCCAAACACCTTTGACATCCTTGCATTGCAGGAAACTTGGCTGGCAGAACCAATACGGCTGCAAGGATATTTATGTTTCTTTACACCAGCAGTTAGGGGACAAAAGTATGGCCATTTACAAGGTAGATTGGTAACCTTCCTCTCAATCGCTTGCACAGCCTTGGCTTGCCCCCTCCGTTCCGCTTCACAATCCATTAACACAATAAAAATAACTACCACATTTCAGAACAGGACATCCAAAATAACCATTATTAATGTTTACATCAATCTAAAACACAAAATCAAGGTGACATGGCAAATGATGAACCAGCTTGTGACATACGTAAGTGAGGGGGAAACAACAGACTAAGGGGGTCATTCCGACTCCCGCCGGCGGCGGTAACCGCACGCCCGGCGGGAGCCGCCGAATGACCGCACCGCGGTCAAATGACCGCAGCGGCCATTCTGGCTTTCCCGCTGGGCTGGCGGGCGACCGCCAGAAGGCCGCCCGCCGGCCCAGCGGGAAAGCGCCTTCAACGAGGAAGCCGGCTCCGAATGGAGCCGGCGGAGTTGAAGGCGTGCGACGGGTGCAGTGGCACCCGTAGCGATTTTCAGTGTCTGCTTGGCAGACACTGAAAATCAATGTGGGGCCCTGTTATGGGGCCCCTGCAGTGCCCATGCCAAGGCCCCACAACACCCGTTACCGCCATCCTGTTCCTGGCGGTGAAAACCGCCAGGAACAGGATGGCGGTAAGGGGGTCGGAATCCCCATGGCGGCGCTGCAAGCAGCGCTGCCGTGGAGGATTCCCTGGGGCAGCGGGAAACCGACGGGACACCGCCGGTTTCCCGTTTCTGACCGAGGCTGTACCGCCGCGATCAGAATGCCCATGGAAGCACCGCCAGCCTGTTGGCGGTGCTTCCGCGTCGTTGGCCCTGGCGGTCGGTGACCGCCAGGGTCAGAATGACCCCCTAAATTCTCACCGAGAACATAAACTTATTTCTGCTAGGTGGCTTCTCAGAAGATGCAGTGGCAGCTCAAACTTCACTTTAGGACATACCAATGCAAGGGAAAAGCACACAGAGCCATTTAACAAAAACTGGTAGGCGACTATTGGACGACCTTGAGTACCTCAACTTAAGGGCCACCTATGGCAGGTTCCCAGAAGGCCACCTTTATGTCCCTTTCATTGTTCAATCAGGTTGTTTCATTTTGGCCAGGAGACAAAAGCGACAGTTACCACTCCCCCAAGAGATTTCTCTTAAAACAACTATGCCCATCTTCGAACAGTCAGGGGTTATTCATGATCAGCCACAAGAGGATAAAATTTGCTAAACCAACTATTGGATATCTCTGACAGTCAGCAACGAATTTTCTAAGCACAGAGAAGACTGACAACAAGCGTAATAGAGAGATAGGATATGAATATTAGCAGCTTGGCAGGGACATTTACAGCACTTTTTAAACCCAAAGCGTTCCAAACCACCAATGAGGTGAGAAGCATCCCAGAGGTCCTATCTTAAGGACAGGCTACACAATATTGGGATGTCATAGCTTTAGGAATCGTCTACCAGACATGCTGTGTTTAGAAACCCAGTGAGGAAATCAATAAAGTCCCTGTCAATGGTGGAGGACAAAGCTCAATAGCATATAGGGCCCATGATTGGATGACATTGAAGACTTATGGTGTACTGGCCCCTCAAAGGTATTTTAGTTTAGGTTTCTCAAGAATCACCAAGGAACATTTCCTGAAATATCACTTGGGGCTGCTGCCATGAGCTCAGCATCTTCCGCCCTGGCAGAGAGACTCCACAATGATGGCCTGCCCCATATGCGACATAGCCAAGGAAGATCTGTTGCACCTGTTCTGCACCTGCAAATAACTTTGGGTGAAATGGAAGCAGCTGCTAAAAGCTCATTTTAATCAAAGAGGAATCCACGCTCAGAGACAGACCGTGTTGGCCTGCTTTGCCACTGAGGATCCACAACTGAATTGCCATCTAGCACATTTCCTCAAACTGGTGGCTAAAAAGATATTAGAAAGGACTAAGGCCTTTCAAAGTTGGACCAGTTTAGCTTTGTGTCTTTACTATCAAAATGCCTTGTGTGTCTAGCTGCAGGCCCCACTGTACCTGCATGTGTATTATTAAGGTCTGGTTCTGCAATCAAATTTCTGTCTTTAAACTTGCTGGTTGACCAAACTCAGCACCTGGGGGGCCCTGCATAGAGGGACATCCTTCTAATGTTACACATTTCGTATAATTGCACATTACATGTATTACGTTTTTACTGATTGTTTTACTATCTCGTAAATGGTTTTATGAATTGGCCTTTTCGCCTCAGAACGTTTTACTATCCTGTAAGGTTTTATGGATTGTTTTTTCTTTTCTGCTATGCAATGGATTTCAGTGACTATGCTAATAAAATGAACTGAAACTGCATCTGATTGCCAGTGAGACCTGCCCTCTTAGAATCTCCATCCCTCACCCTACAGAGCTCTTCAAGTTGACAATGACCACCCTGTGTTTACCACCAACGAAAAGGACCCCCGCCAATATGAAGTTTAAACTGAGTCCTGGTACTTCAGCAACCCGCACTGAGGAGCCCCTCTTTGGATCTAGCCTGCATCCAGACTGCCAATGTCTTTGCTAATGAGAGATTTTTACTTGAGAATGGACTAAGTTAGAAGGTAAACTTTCCACCAGGACCAACCTGGTTCCTGTGTCTGGTCAGTGCTACATCGTGGTCAGCCTTAACTTTTAACTTTCACCTGGTCCAGCCAGTGTGACCAGATAACCATTTAACTTTGACATGCCCTATACTGAAAAAACTCCTTAATTCGTTTTATTCACTATTGCAAGGCCTATCTCTCCTGTATGTTAACATTGGGATTACCTTATTGCATCTTGTAGAAGTAATTCCCAATCTGGAAGAGATAAGTTTGTCAAGTTTAGTGCTCCTGAACCCACAACTTAGAATCACAAATTATGGTAATGTCAGATTTTAAATTGCAGTTCTGAAAATGGCACTTAGAATGTAGGCATTTTCATACTTTAACCATCTGGTGGCAACTGCTTGTCTCCAAAACACGCCTGGGGTTTGGTCACAGCTGGGATTGAGCATTTCGCCCACACACAAAGGGAGCATTGGTGTGACTGATAAGTCATCAACATCCTGATGGGCCATCCTAGGCAGGAGGTGTCCTGCCACACACAAACAGCTGCCTACCCCCCTGTAGTGAGAATGGGGTCAAGGTAGGAAGGGAGGGCCTCAGTGTATTTCAAAGACCCTTCTTAAAGTCTCCCCCACTTCAAAGTGGGTATAAGTACTGGACCTCTGGCACCATCAACTCAGTACACTTCTTGACCTACAGGTACTGTGTGAGTAAGAAAAGCTACTACGTTTCTACATGGATTGCCACTCTTCTGAGCTACTACTTTGCTGGACTCCTTCTTTGCTGAGCTGGCCTGCTGCAAGATGCCCTCTTGCAGAGAATGAGAAGGACTGGACCTGCACCTCTGCATCCCAGAACCAAAGTGTCTCCAAGGGCTTGCTGGCTTGCCTCCTGTTCTGACGTCTTATGGACATAAAATCCTTCTCTTCCATCTACATACAGCACCTGGACTTTACCTGCTGTAAGTCGTGCTCTGCCAAGTGTTGACCACCCAGTCCAGGGCCCTTGGAAGTGAGTGTTAAGCTGCATCTACCAGAATCTGTGCATCACTGCCATTACACCCTTCAGAACCACTGCATGACCCCAGAACCAGCAATCTGAACCTCTGCATGACCCCAGAACCACTGCTTCTAAAACAATGCATCACTGCCACTGCGTGGAAAAGATATATGCATCTCTCCACCAGCGTGGACTAACCTGGGTCATTGCATTTATAACTGCCAGACACAGATACGGCGTATCACACTCATGTTTCTGCAGTTGCGTAGATAATTCCGGCGCAATACCCCAACTGTGTGGCGATCTTTGGTGCACCTCATGCTGTGACAAGGAATACGGTACTGCTGCTCAGCAGGCCCTGCATGTGTCATGTAGCTGGCCTGCACTCCATAGTGCATGGCCTGAACTCTTTACTTTGTCCCAGTCCAGCGTGATCAAATATCCCAACAGGCGCTACTTGCTTCTAAGCTCTACTTGCTTATCTAATATGTAAAAAGTTCATGTCTCAACTTCTATTTATTGGAGTTTTATTATTTTGGCCTTGTTTTGTTCATTAAATTAAGCTCTATTCATATAACCTGGTGTGGATCATTTTTGTGTGGTGTTTTTACTGTTGTACTGTTTTAAGTGTTGCACAAATACTTTACACATTTTCTCTTAAGTTAAGCATTACTGCTCTGTGTCAAGCTGCTAGAGGGTGAGCACAGATGAACTTTTAGGCCCTCATTACAACCCTGGCAGTCGGTGTTAAAGCGGCGGCAATACCGCAAACAGGCCGGTGGAAAACAATGGGATTACGACCGTGGCGGAAATCGCCAACATAGACAGCCACTTTAACACTCCGACCGCCACGGCAGTAGAAACAAACAGCTCGGCAGTCACTGCCAACAGACAAGCGCAAGACAAAGTACTGCCCACCCTATTACAAGAGGCCTATCCGGCACCTTTTCCGGGGTGGAACCAACGACATCAAAAGCACGGCGGAAGCAGTACAAAGAAGGGAAAACACTCACTTCTCGACAACCAACAAGGAACCAGAACGCCATGGAGACCGAACTACACGTCCTGCCCATGTTGGTTTACCTCCTTTTCTACCAGGAGTATGAACGGTGGTGGCGGCGGCGACCATGGTGAGTAATGCACCTACAACACAGGGGAGGGGGGAGGAAAAAGAGTGACACACACACGCAACACACAACACCCCCAGCCTCACCCTCACACATAACAACATACACACAAATACATGCAGCAACAGTACATATACACCCCTCCCCATCCCCTGGAAGAAATCAAGGACAAAAGGAAATTATTGTAACCGATGTAATCATGAAAAATCCATTAGTCAAAAGTCAAAATTCAGTATATACAAATATGTACACCAACTACACAAGTCCGGATAGTGTTCCAATCATTGTCTGTGGACCACTGGGCCCAAAATGCATGGGCGAGGCCCACACATGATACCTGACTGGAAACGGAGAGAACACTGCAGGGGAATCAGATCAAAAATATGCAGGCACCTCAGGGGGAGGAGGGGCACCTCAGCCTGATGAACACACAACGCCACTGCTGCACGAGAAGGCTCCATGCCCATTGATGTATCCTGGGGTGTGCAAAGCCGCAGTCTCTCAAGTCTCTCCAGTGGGTGGTTTGCCCACTGCTTTATCCTGGGGAGTGCAAAGCCACAGTCTCTCAAGTCTCTCAAGCGGGTGGATTGCCCACTGCTTTATCGTGGGGAGTGCAAGGCCACAGTCTCTCAAGTCTTTCCAGTGGGTGGGTTGCCCAGTGCTTTATCCAGGGGAGTGCAAAGCCACAGTCTCTCAAGTCTCTCCAGTGGGTGATTTGCCCACTGCTTTATCCTGGGGAGTGCAAAGCCACAGTCTCTCAAGTATTTCAAGTGTGTGGTTTGCCCACTGCTTTATCCTGGGGAGTGCAAAGCCACAGTCTCTTAAGTCTCTCCTGTGGGTGGTTTGCCCACTGCTTTATCCTGGGGAGTGCAAGGCCACAGTCTCTCAAGTCTCTCTAGTGGGTGGTTTGCCCACTGCTTTATCCTGGGGAGTGCAAAGCCACAGTCTCTCAAGTCTCAAAAGTGGGTGGTTTGCCCACTGCTTCATCCTGGGGAGTGCAAGGCCACAGTCTCTCAAGTGGATAACAGCCTCCACTGGTTCTGGAAGGGGCCTGGTGCCCAGAGTGCTTCATCCTGCCAAGGACTGAGGTAGTGGATGTGATACTCCACTGGTTCTGGAGGGGGCCTGGTGCCCAGAGTGCTTCATCCTGCCAAGGAATCAGGTAGTGGATGTATCCTTCCACTGGGTTTGGAGGGGGGCTGGTGCCCAGAGTGCTTCATCCTGCCAAGGACTGGGGTAGTGGATGTGATACTCCACTGGTTCTGGAGGGAGCCTGGTGCCAAGAATGCTTCATCCTGCCAAGGACTGACGTAGTGGATGTATCTCTCCACTGGTTCTGGACGGGCCTGGTACCCAGAGTGCTCCACGTGCAGTGTGGGCGGTACAATTCCCTCACCTGGGTGTGCGTGCCACGAGATTTGCGAGGTTCAGGTAGCATGATACGCCATGGATGCAGCGACATACCCCACACTGCTGCTGCTGCGCCTTCCACCTGCAGGTGTAAACAGTGATGGAAGAAATGCCTCATGGAAGCTGCCCAGGGTCCAGGAACTCTCCTCCAGCCTCAGACGACTGACTATTGGGGATGGTAGCCATGTCAGCGGTGGTGCCAGTGTCCGAGGACACCGCGGGGCCGGTGGCGGTGCTTGCGGCGGTGTCTGTTGCAGCGGTGCTTGCGGTGGTGCTGGCGGCGGTGCATGGGTCAGCACCTGCAGAGGGACAGAGCAGGACGTTTCCTGCAGCCTCAGACGGCTGCCCACTGGGGAAGAGGCTGGGGGACTGTCACTGAGGCTGTAGACATGCATGGGCGGTGCAGGTGGCGGTGCTTGCGGTGGTGTCTGTCGCGGCGGTGCTTGCGGCGGTGTCTGTTGCGGCGGTGCTGGCGGTGGTGCATGGGTCAGCACCTGCAGAGGGACCCAGCAGGACGTTTCCTGCAGCCTCGGATGGCTGCCCACTTGGGAAGAAGCTGAGGACTGTCGCTGAGGCTGTAGACGTGCCAGGGGCTGTGCAGGTGGTGGTGCAGGTGGCTGTTGTGGTGGCGGGGCAGCTAGCAGTGTTCGCTGCCGTACAGGTTGGCGTAGTCGTGGACAGAAAGTATGACACTGGTCCCTCAGTCGGTGCCACCATGCCCTCTCCTGACCTGCTCTTCAGCTTTTAGCCCTTCCCCAGCTTTGATGGTGCCGCAGTTGTCTTGCCACTATCCCCTTTGGTTTTTGCTGAGCCCTTGGTGGCAGGTACTTTCGGCTTCTCCCTCTGGGATGTGGGTACCCTTTTTCACCTCTCAGAGGATATACTCCCTTAGGAGGTAAGTAATATACACAAAATATACACACAAAAACCAAATCAGGTAAGTAAACAGTTAGAAAAGTAGTGCAAACACTGTAAAACACAATAGAATGCAATAGGAGAAAATAGGCCTAGTGGCAACACAAACCATACACTCCAAAAGTGGAATGCGAACCACAAATGGACGCTAGGCCTAGTGTAGTGTGTAGAGGGTCGCTGGGAGTGTAAGAAAACAGTAAAGGTGTCCAAGATACTCCACCCCAAGACCCTGAAAAGTCAGAGTAAATTCACCCTACTACCCCAGAAAGACAATAAAGTTGTGATAGGGGATTCTGCAAGGACAACAACTGACTGCAGAGCCCTGAAGATGGATTCCTGGACCTGAGGACCTATAAAGGAAGGGGACTAAGGGGGTCATTCTGACTTTGGCGGGCGGCGGAGGCCGCCCGCCAAAGTACCGCCATCAGAATACTGCTGCGCGGTCAAAAGACCGCCGCGGTAATTCTGAGTTTCCTGCTGGGCGGGCGGGCGCCCGCCCGCCCAGCAGGAAACCCCCTTCCACGAGGATGCCGGCTCCGAATGGAGCCGGCGGAGTGGAAAGGGTGCGACGGGTGCAGTTGCACCCGTCGCGATTTTCAGTGTCTGCTATGCAGACACTGAAAATCTTGGTGGGGCCCTGTTAGGGGGCCCCTGCAGTGCCCATGCCATTGGCATGGGCACTGCAGGGGCCCCCAGGGGCCCCACGACACCCGTTACCGCCAAACAGGTTCTGGCGGTCAAAACCGCCAGAACCAGGCTGGCGGTAAGGGGGTCGGAATCCCCATGGCGGCGCTGCCTGCAGCGCCGCCATGGAGGATTCCTCAGGCCAGGGGAAAACCGGCGGGAAAACCGCCGGTTTCCCTTTTCTGACCGCGGCTTTACCGCCGCGGTCAGAATTGGGCTGGATGCACCGCCAGCCTGTTGGCGGTGCATCCGCGGTCCCCGGCCCTGGCGGTCCATGACCGCCAGGGTCGGAATGACCCCCTAAGTCTAAGAGTCACGCAAGTGTCCAGGGGGATCAGGACCCCACTAAACCCCAGATGAAGGTGCAAAAGGGCTGCCTCTGGGTGGGAAAAGCCAATGATTCTGCAACTACAGAAGGTGCCAGGAACTTCTCCTTTCGTCAGAAGATGTCCCACGGCGTGCTGGAGGATGCAGAGTTGTTTCCAAGCAGAAGGACTGCAAACAAGCCTTGCTAGCTGCAAGAGTTGCTGTTGAGGATCTTGGGTGCTGCCAGGGCCCAGGAAGGACCAGGAGGTGGCCCCTTGGAGGAGGAGACAGAGGTTGTGCTCAGCAACAAATAGAGCCAATGCAGAAGCAGGCAGCAACCACAGAAGCAAAGGAACAGGCACTTAGAAGATCTGAGGTTGACGGTTGACTCAGAACAACAAAAGAGAGTCCTATGACGTTGGAGTCCAACTCAGCGAGTTGGGCAATGCAGGATGGAGTGCTGGGGACCTGGACTAGGCTGTACACAAAGGAAGTCTTGCAAAAGTGCACAGGAGCTCGAGCAGCTGCAGTTCACATAGTACACAGGATTACTGTCTGGCGTGGGGAGGCAAGGACTTACCTCCACCAAATTTGGACAGAAGGGCCACTGGACTGGCGGGCACACTTGGACCCAGCTCCTGTGTTTCAGGGACCACACTCATCAGATGAGAGGGGACCCAGATGACCGGTGATGCAGAAGTTTGGTGTCTGCGTCAGCAGGGGGAAGATTCCGTCGACCCACGGGAGATTTCTTCTTGGCTTCCAGTGCAGGTTGAAGGCAGTCAGCCCTCAGAGCATGCACCACCAGGAAACAGTCGAGAAAGCCATCAGGATGAGGCGCTACAATTTTGCTGGTAGTCTTCTTGCTACTTTGTTGAGGTTATGCAGGCGTCGTGGAGCAGTCAGCGGTCGATCCTTGGCAGAAGTCGAAGAGGAAAGTGAAGAGGGACTCTTGTGAGCTCTTGCATTTGTTATCTGGAGAGATGCCCACAGGAGAGACCCTAAATAGCCCAGAGAGGAGGATTGGCCACAGAGAAAGATAAGCACCTATCAGGAGGGGTCTCTGACCTCACCTGCTGGCACTGGCCACTCAGAGCTGTCCATTGTGCCCTCACACCTCTGCATCCAAGATGGCAGACGTCTGGGACAGACTGGAGGAGCTCTGGGCACCTCTCCTGAGAGGTGCTGGTCAGGGGAGTGGTCACTCCCCTTTCCTTTGTCCATTTTCGTGCCAGAGCAGGGATGGGGGGATCCCTGAACCGGTGTAGACTGGCTTATGCAAGGAGGGCACAATCTGTGCCATTCAAAGCATTTCCAGAGGCATGGAGAGGCTACTCCTCCCAGGCACTTTACACCTATTTCCAAAGGGAGAGGGTATAACACCCTCTCTCGGAGGAAATCCTTTGTTCCGCCTTCCTGGGACTGGGCTGCCCAGGCCCCAGGGGGGGGCAGAAACCTGTCTAACGGTTGGCAGCAGCGATAGCTGCTGAGAAAACCCCGGAAAGTTAGTTTTCCAGTACCCGGGCTCTATGCTGGAGACCCGGGATGCATGGAATTGTTCCCCCAATACCAGAATGGTATTGGGATGACAATTCCATGATCCTAGACATGTTACATGGCCATGTTCGGAGTTACCATGGTGATGCTACATATAGGTATTGACCTATATGTAGTGCACACGTGTAATAGTGTCCCCACAAAGTCCAGGGAAATTGCCCTGAACAATGTGGGGGCACCTTGGCTAGTGCCAGGGTGCCCTCACACTAAGTAACTTTGCACCTAACCTTCACTAAGTGAGGGTTAGACATATAGGTGACTTCTAAGTTACTTAAGTGTAGTGTAAAATGGCTGTGAAATAAGGTGGACGTTATTTCACTCAGGCTGCAGTGGCAGTCCTGTGTAAGAATTGTCTGAGCTCCCTATGGGTGGCAAAAGAAAAGCTGCAGCCAATAGGGATCTCCTGGAACCCCAATACCCTGGGTACCTAGGTACCATATACTAGGGAATTATAAGGGTGTTCCAGTGTGCTAATCAGAATTGGTACAATTTGTCACTAGCCTGAAGTGACAATTTTAAAGGCAGAGAGAGCATAAACACTGAGGTTCTGGTTAGCAGAGCCTCAGTGATACAGTTAGGCACTACACAGGGAACACACTTAGGCCACAAACCTATGAGCACTGGGGTCCTGGCTAGCAGGATCCCAGTGACACATATCAAACGTACTGACTACATAGGGTTTACACTATGAGCACTGGGCCCTGGCTAGCAGGATCCAAGTGAGACAGTAAAAAACCCCTGACATACTCTCACAAACAAGCCAAAAGTGGGGGTCCCAAGGCTAGAAAGAGGCTACCTTCCTACAGAGGTAGAGATAGTGGTTGTAGGAGGTGTACGTCTGCTGAATTTGAGTGAAGGTGCATGGGCCGGAGGCTGCTGTGAGGTGGATGGCTCTTGGGTAGGTGTGTGCCTGCGTTTGTATACTTTGGGAGGAGGGCTCACTGACACACTGGGAGAGGACACTGGGAATGTGTGAATGGTAGTGGTGGTGGTGAGTGCACGTGAGCAGTGGGTGATGATGGGCTTGCTGGTGTTGGAGGTAGTGGCTGAGGATGTATTGCATGCAGGTGTGACTGAGACGAGACAGGGAGGGAGGAGGAGGACGTGGAGGAGGGGGACTCAGTGGAGGCAGTGGATGTTGCTGTGCCTGCATGGGGATGGTGCTTGTGTGAGTGCCTGTCGGATGTGTGGTGCTTATGTTTTCCTGAGCCACTCTTGTGTGTTGATGAGAGTGCATGATGGTCTGATGGTGTGCTTGGGATAGGCTGAGATACAGGGGATTGGGTCTGGGTGGAGGAATTTGGAGGGGGGAGGCTGGACACAGGGGCAATGGCTGCCATCAGTGCTGAGGCCAGAGCCTGAAATGCTCTCTGTTGGGCCACCTGCCCAGAATGAATGCCCTCCAGGTATGAATTTGTTTGTTGCAAATGCCTCTCAACACCCTGGATGGCATTCACAATGGTAGATTGGCCAACAGTGAGGGATCTCAGGAGGTCAATAGCCTCCTCACTGAGGGCAGCAGGGCTGACTGGGGCAGGGCCTGTGGTGCCTGGGGCGAAGGAGATGCCCACCCTCCTGGGTGAGCAGGCACGGGACACACGCTGAGGGGCTTCTGGGAGGGCGGTGCTGGTAGGGGGTTAGCGGCTGTACCTGTTGATGCAGTGGGCACAGAGGTGCCCGCCACCGCAAGGGAGCTCCCATCAGAGGAGGAGTCGCTGTCACTGCTGTCTGCTCCTGTCCCCGCCGTGGAGCTCTCCTTGCCCTCCGTCCCACTGGTGGCTTCAGACTCCATTATTTTGCTCTCCAGGGCCAAGTGGGTTGCAGCTCCCTCCTGCTCCGGTGCCAATTCTCCTCCGCCTGATGATGCTATTGCACACAAGAACAGGGAGACCACAAAAAGGGGGGGGAAGACAGATGAAAGACATGTTCAGTGCATGCAACACCACTACTGTTGGCAGACACAACACACAGGGAGCAGCCCTCGCTACTACCCTATGCAGTAACAGTTCCTAGAAATTTCACCTGACCATGGGGTACGAGGCCTAAGACCACTTGCTGGACACCTGGAAGTCACAGGACCATGACTAGGTGTAGATGGATCCTACCACTGGTGGGCTTGGGGTGCCACATAGCCTGTCTCACAAGGGACCTTGCCTACCAACTTCGCCCTGGCCTAGGGGAACCCACTGCCCACCTCCCCCAACCAGACACCTCATTATGCGCGCAGAGTTAGCTGAATGAGAGTGTACTCACCCCCTTGTGGCTGCTGTGATGCCCTCAAGCACCCATCCAACTCTGGATGGGCCACCGCCAGGATCCGGGACATCAGGGGGTTCATGGTGTGACGGGCACCCCTTCCACGTTTTGAGGCCATCCTCAGCTGGGCCTCTGGCGTCTTATTGCTCCACCGCCCCAGGTCCTCCCATCTTTTATGGTAGTGGGTGCTCTGTCTGTGGTTGACCCCGAGGGCCCAGACTTCCTTGGTGATCGCACGCCAAATACCCTTCTTCTGGTGGGTACTGACCTAGAGGAATGGTACAGGGGGAAAGGAAATTACTTACCCGTCCGGACCGTCCTACTTATTGCCCCCCAGTTCCCACCCTTGCCCTGACGCACATACACTCCCCATCCGCACATGCAGGCCTCAGCCCGCCTCCATGTATCTTCCATCCATACCACTCCAAACAGGCATTGCCCATGCAGCAGGCTCACAGTGTAATCACCTGTTTGTCTGGAGGACCGTACAGTTGCGTGTACTGGGGGAGGACCCCATCCACTTATTTCCCCAACTCCTCCGAAGTGAAGGCAGGGGCCCTTTCCCCAGACACATGAGCCATCATCGCTTCCAGACTGAGGTCACAGCAGCACTTGCAGTGTAGGTCCTCTCTTGTTGAAGGTCAGGTATCAAGTGAGTGAACAGACAAAAAATGGCGGTCACGTCCGCGGGGGTGCGTACCGTCACCGCCGGTGTAGATCGTCATAGGCTCCTGGCACCCATAGGGTCCAATGTAACCAATGCATAATTGCGCCGCGGTCTTAGACCGCCCACCGCAACGGTGTACAACGCCAGCGCAATTACCTCATATCCCCTTGTCCCACCTTACAGGTCAGGCAGCTGCCATTTCAGGAGGCCACATGGGATGGATGTTAACTGCATCACACCTATCTAGGCCGGGAATATAGACAGATACCGGCACATTGCGGATTAATAACGTTTCTGAAAATAAGACATTGTGATACCTCAGTGTTGGATGACTCTCTGCTCGCTGTTCTATGCCATAGGGCACGTACGCTGCGGCAGGTCATGAGTTGGCGTCATCTTCCGGTGTACAGACCCCTACTGGACCTGTCGACAATGGAAGAGAGACACATCCTAGTCAAATACAGACTTGATCATGCAACAATCCAGGAACTGTGTGCCCAGTTGGAGCTGGACCTGATTTCAGCTATCCGCCATCCCACAGGAATCCCCCCTCTAGTGCAGGTCCTGTCTGTACTCCATTTCCTGGCCACTCAAACAACAGTGGCCATGGCATCACGGCTGTCCCAGCCAATGTTCTCTAACGTGTTGTCCAGAGTGTTGTCTGCCCTGCCACATCGTTTTCCCTCAAGTGGAGGATTTGCCCACAGTGAAAGGTGACTTCTATGCCCTGGGACATATCCCCAACATCATTGGTGCCATTGATGGTACACATGTGGCATTTGTCCCCCCGCAGGAATGAACAGGTGTACAGAAACCGGAAGTGCTACCATTCTATGAATGTGCAGATGGTGTGTTTGGCAGACCAGTACATCTCCCATGTGAATGCCAAGTATCCTGGCTCTGTGCATGACACTTATATTTTGAGGAATAGCAGCATCCCTTATGTGATGGGCGAACTCCAGAGGCACCGTGTGTGGCTAATAAGTGAGGCCATGGTCCCAATACAGTTGACATAGGTGTCTTGGTATGGGGCTGTCCCTAAGGGTTAGTGTGTGTTTAGCAGTTGTCCCTCGACATTTGCAGGTGACTCTGGTTACCCCAAACTGTCATGGCTACTGACCTCAGTGAGGAATCCCAGGACAAGGGCACAGGAACGCTACAATGAGGCACATGGGAGAGCTAGAAGGGTCATCGAACGCACCTTCGGCCTCCTAAAGGCCAGATTCCGGTGCCTCCATCTGACAGGTGGTTCCCTATACTACTCACCGAAGAAGGTGTGCCAGATAATCGTGGCCTGCTGTATGCTGCACAACCTGGCTTTGCGACGCCAGGTGCCTTTTCTGCAGGAGGATGGGCCAGATGGTGGTCTTGTGACAGCTGTGGAGCCAGTGGACAGTGAAGAAGAGGAGGCAGAAGAAGAGGATATTGACAACCGAAACAACATCATCATGCAATACTTCCAGTGTGACACAGGTAAGAAGATGCCACTGCTTTCCACATCTCATTCTGTTGTTGGAACTAGCATAAGTGTGTCATTTTCATTTAGTGTATGGACCCTGACTTGTCACTTTGACTTTCCATTTCACAGATGTGGGTCCCACTTTGTGCCATCTGCAATGTTTACTGCTGGCCTACAGCTGTGTTACATTAGTATGTGAACAAGTAAATTGACATTGCTATATTCCATAGTTATTGCAATTACACATTTGTGAAAGCACAGACTGACTCCAGATTGTTTTGTGATTGAAGTGTGTTTATTCCTGTGCTAATAAGTGGAGGGGGTTGCAAATGGGCTGGGGGGGTGGTGAAGGAATGTCCATGGCAGAGTCCAGTTTATTTGTTTAACAGGTGCATTGTCCAAAGGGGCATAGGAAGTGGAGCAATGGCAGTTTAAGGATGGACAGGGTGACATAGTGGGACAGAAGGGTGACATTCAGGGGGGTCTCATTTCCTGGCGGGGGTCTTGGCAATGTTCTCTGTCTTGTTCCTGGATCTCAGGGACCATTTGCGGGGTGGTTCTCCATCTGCAGGGGGTGGGATGCTGGTGTCCTGTTCCTGTGGCGGTGCCTCCTGTCCACTAGCGTCGGCGGAGGTGTAGGGCTGTTCATCATCCAGACTAGTGTCAGGGGCCCCTTGTTGTGCCACTGTGTCCCTCTTGGTGTTGACAAGGTCTGCCAGCACCCCTGCACTGGGGACCAGGGTGTTGTTAATGGACTTCAAGTCCTCTCTGATCCCAAGGTAGTGTTCCTCCTGCAGCCGCTGGGTCTCCTGAAACATGGCCAGTACCGTTGCCATTTTGTCCTGGGAATGATGGTAAGCTCCCATGATGTTGGAGATTGCCTCGTGGAGAGTGGGTTCCCTGGGCCTGTCCTCCCCCTGTCGCACAGCAGTTCTCCCAGTTTCCCTGTTATCCTGTGCCTCTGTCCCCTGAACCATGTGCCCACTGCCACTGCCCCCAGGTCCCTGATTTTCTTGGGTTGGTGGGTTTGCCTGGGTTCCCTGTAGTAGTGGACACACTGCTCATTGACATGTCCTGGGGACAGAGGTATGGGCCCACTGGGTGGGTGCTGTGCTGGTGTTTCCTGAGGGGGGAGGCTCTGTGTTGGCTTGTGACAGTGTCAGGGGAACCGACTGTCCCGAGATCCCAGATGGGCCAGGCTGGTCATCTTCATCCAGTTGTGCAGAGCTGTGTCATCACTGTGGGCCCCTTCCATGGGGGGACTGGATATGTCTGGCACCTCCTGTCCGGTGACGGGTAGGGGTCCTGTTGGGGTGTAAGTGCATAATTATTGTATCTGTGTGTGCCATCATGTGCAATGGGTGGTTGACCCTCTACTTCAGTGCTTGCATTATTGGCTTGGTCCTTGTGTGATTGGTGATTTTGGGGCATGAGTGAGTCTCTGTAGTGGACATGCTTGGGTGATGGGTGTCCTTGCATTGGTGTTACATGTGGGGCTTGATTATGGGATGTGTGGGTTGTGTTAGAGAGGTATCTATGGGTTGTTGGGGTGATAGGTGTGAGGATAAGGGTGGGAGTATGTGATGGCATGCAGGTGGGGTGGGGGGGATAAGGTAGTAAAGATTGGGGATGCCTTACCAGAGTCCATCCTCCTGCTACTCCTGCGAGGCCCTCAGGATGCTGTATTGCATCTCCCATATTGTTAGTGGGGTAGGAGGTGGGGGTCCACCGCCAGTCCTCTGTACAGCAATCTGGTGTCTTGAGACCACGGAATGCACCTTCCCCCGTAGGTCGTTCCACCTTTTCCTGATGTCATCCCTAGTTCTTGGATGCTGTCCCACTGCGTTGACCCTGTCGACAATTCTGAGCCATAGCTCCATCTTCCTTGCAATGGAGGTCTGCTGCACCTGTGATCTGAATAGCTGTGGCTCTACCCAGACAATTTCCTCCACTATGACCCTGAGCTCCTCCTCAGAAAACCTGGGGTGTCGTTGAGGTGCCATGATATGGTGTGGGTGATGTGTGAGGTGGTGTCTGTTGCGATGTGTGAGGGGGTGTGTTGGTGTTTGTTGTTTGAGGTGCGTGGATGTTGTATGAGTGATGGTGTTGTGTGTCTGTGGATGCTGGTGTTGTTTTAGGTGGTGGCTCTCTCTGGCGTGCTTTCAAAATTCTGGTAGTAAGGGTTTGTGGGTGATGTGGGTGTTTGCTTTATATTGGATTGGGTGTGTGGGTGTGGTGTGTGTATGTGTATCAGGTGTGTGTATTTTGAGCGTGGTGGTGTGTACCGCCAATGGATTACCGCGGTTGAACAACCGCTGTGTTGATTTGTGGGTCATGATACTGTGGCGTATTCCTGTTGGCGTGACAGTGTCGGTTTTGTTATCGGCAGTTTATTACTGACCTTTGGTGTGGCGGACTTGTGTGGGTGTCTGTATTGTGGCGGATTCCGGGCTGTGGGTCGTAAAACCTGTTGCGGAATTCCGCGACTGCAGCAGTAAGCGGGATTTACCACCAGGGTTGTAATGAGGGCCTTAGTATCTATCTGACTTTATCCCTGACTAGGATTGTGATTCCTGCTTGGATAGGGTGCACCCCTCTGTCAGCCAAAAACGCAACTTCTAACTTCTAGCAGTCATTGACAGTGAATAATGGATAAGCTAGTTCCTCTGTATAGCTCTCCACTATTCACCATAATTTTGCGAAGCCTAAAGGCAGCCTGGCAGTCATTGTAGCTGCACTTACTGTGCTACATGTCAAGACAAGTTGACAGACTCGACAAAGGCCCCAGACCCAGATGGGCTCTCAGTGAGGGCCAAAGCATATTTATATAATAACTTTTTATCATTAAAGGATTTGGACAACAAAAAAGCCTAGAACTAGCCGCACATTCCTATAATAACGAGTATTGTTTAGGTGCTCATACATTCAAAACATGCCTGTTGTCCAGCATGTGTATCGGGACAGGGAATACCCGTACCAACATTTGAGGAATTTCGTAAATGTACGAGAGCTCACCCGAGAAGGATTAGTCCTTCTTCTGTTACAATTTCCTTTTAAATAACACGTCCTGGAGGCATTCGGCTTGTGGAAGCCGTTACCGAAGGACCAACGTGAGGACGAAATACACTCTTTAGAGGTAAATTTAGGAACATTGTATAGCGTGGTTTCCTGTTTCAGACTTTTCTGACGTAAGGAGCCACTTGGAAACTTGTGCGTGTTGCTACTTCGGTTTATTTTATTTTATTTTATAAATATTTTGGGAGACTAATTAGCAAGTTTCTATTTCCCTATGGGATTAATACATATTTAACGCTTTTCATTTTTGGTGCTTTCTAGGCACCTTGGATTTGGATATCTTGTTCAATTTGGACCTATAGCAACATTTCTTTTGCAATGAATCATAGGTCAGTGTTTACCTTGGTTTTAACCTTAACTTGTGGCTTTTCACTTATTGCACAAGGGTTAGTTACGGCTCCCTTCTATTACAGATTCTTCGGGAGTTTTGGAATTTAATGCGTCCCGATATTTCGATCTCAAATAATAACGATAACATTAAGCAAGGTACTAAATTCAATACATTTTATTACTCTCTTTCAATTTTTTATACCATGATGATGCAGTAACTTATCCTCAGAGTATCAATTTAAATAACCGGACGCTCGGCACAATAGCCGGTGCTATTATTTCAAGATGGCGGCCATCTTTTTGAGGAATTTCTTAAACGTACGAGAGCTCACCCACAGAAGGAGTAGTCTTTCTTCTGTTACAATGTCCTTTTTAAATAACACGTCCTGGAGGCATTCGGCTTGTGGAAGCCGTTACCGAAGGACCGACGTGAGGACGAAATACACCCATTAGAGGTAAACCTAGGAACTCTGTATAGCGTGGTTTCCTGTTATAGACTTTTCTGACGTAAGGAGCCACTTGGAAACGTGTGCGTGTTGCTACTTCGGTTAACTTTATAAAGATTTCGGGAAACGAATTAGCTGGTCTCTATTTTCCCTATGGGATTAATATATACATAACGTTTTTCATTTTTGGTGCATTCTAGGCACTTTGGATTTGGATATCATGCATAATTTGGACTTATAACAACTTCTTTTGCAATGAAGATTGATAATTACAGGTCAGTGTTCACCTTGTTTTTAATTTCAACTTGTTTGCTTCCCACTTATTGCACAAGGGTTAGTTACGGCTCCCTTCTATTACAGATTCTTCGGGAGTTTTGGAATTTAATGCGTCCCGACAGTTCGATTTCAAATAATAACTATAACAATAAGCAAGGTACTAAATTCAGTATATCTTTTCAGTCATCAATTACTAACTATCCACAATATTTGATCTTTTGTGGTAACTTTTAAATTTCTTGGCCTTTTTTCAATGGCGATATTATAGATACACATGTGGTGACTCTGTTCACTGGTGTCTTCCTCAGACCATCTTGGGCTTACACCCTCCTCATTTCCTTCTCTACTTCTTTGATGGAGATTAACTTGTTGACATCAAATGTATGGTATCTAGAAGCATGCTTCTGTTGGTGTTTAATACAATATATATTTGTGGTATCAGGATGTATCCTATCACGGAGTCTTGTTTTAATCTGACGATACTTATATTGCGTGGTACCTTATGTTTAGGCTATTTTTGTTGTTATCAGCAGGTAAATAGGTACAAACAAATTATCCAACTTTTATTTTTATCAGCCTTGAGAAAGTCCCGTGCAGGACGAAACACGTGTCGGCTGAATCTGGAAGAATTGGAAAATTTCTACCTCTATTTGGATGAAGTTAATTCTTTTCGCTTCTCAACCCTCCGAGTGGATTATTTGTATTCCCCTAACCATCTCTTTCTTTTTAACGGACTTTGAATCATCACAATAGGGGACAAACCACTCTCCTGATGACTAAATGCTCATTTGTGTCTAATGTCAATTAAATGTCTGTATATATGTATAAGTTAATTTTCATAAGACTGTACTTCGTGTTGTCAACTGTCTATGGAAGTAACTTTCTCTCACATTAAATTCAATGTTTAAGATTTACTCATTAAAATTATAATTTTGGGTTTTTTGAACTTTTGTAATGATACACTTTGCACTGATACCTTTTTAGTGGAAATTCATATTATGTTTTCTTCATATGACTAAGTGTGCGATGACTATTTGACAATAGAGGGATACTATTCTTTGTGTGCCCCATTCTTATTTTTCTATAGATTTAACATATTTATATAATGCAAGGTCTTTTGAACCACTAATTCCCTTAGAAATCCTTACTCGTTTTGTTTTTATCCATTCCCTTGGTACCTCTAATAAAAGGAAACTCCTATGGGTATACCAGGAGGTATTTTTAACAGCTGTTTCTGGATCCCTGCTTTTATCCAGTATGTACTTTATCTAAGAACTCCAAGCATTTGTTGAGTCTGCCTTGGTGGTATCATGCTACCAGGGTGTGGATAGGTGCTGATGATGAAGCATACCACTATTAGTTGGTGAGTCATCTACTCCAATTCTTTTTGAAGACTATAAGGAGACTTTATCAGTGGCTTTTGTTTTTGGCCTTTGTTTCCTAGGCCTAGTTGCCACTATGTGTGTAATAGCAGGATCCCAGTGCACTCCAGTCAAAGTTGCATTCAGAAACCAGACAAAAAGTAGGGAGGTACTGCAACAATGTGTCAGTTTCCCACATCAGGTCACCTGCATTACATTGTATTGCTTTTAAGGTGTGTTAGATGGCTAGATAATTTATGATTTTTTCTCTGCCATCAGCACAGATGGGAGGAAGTCAGTCATTAATCTTCAGATTTTTTAAGGTTAGGTTGGACAAAGCAACTGTCAGCTGAAAGTTTGTGATCAACAAAAAAAGCGTTGAGTCCTGTTGAGAGGTGCTTAGTCTTCATTCACATGTTGGTTCTCCTGAGTATAGAATTTTATTAGGCTGTATGTGTACAGACTGTGTATATTGCACTTTTTGGCTTGTGGCAAAGTTTGTACTCAATCCATTCGGGCTGAGTTTATTATATTGACAAGCCAATGATCAAATGATCAAAGCCATTCGCTTGCTCTTTTTTATTATGAAATGTTTACCACAGTAGGCAAAGTTTTTTGACATTGGCTATCTATGATGGCAAACCTTGGGGTGGAGGCAGTGGGAGGCTTACTGTCATGCTTCATATTAAGCCCTGTTGAGAGGGGTTGTATATTATTTTCAAAGCTCTAGTTTATTTGTATTTTGTTAGCTGTACGCATGATGATTTCCAGTATATGTGTATCTGAATAGGTCAGTGTTGGGTAAAGTGTGAAACCAATTGTTAAAGTAAGGGTTTCATCATTTCTTTGTGAAAAACATGCCAGATGTCATAGTTTTGATCTGTTTGTTATAAAAAACGTCATCAGGTTTGACCTGCTTAGTGTGAAAAACATGTATTTAAGCAATAGTCTTAAGAATGTGTTATTACCCTGTAGGCAGGTACTTAGTTACATGAAATTTCACAATTTACTGAAGTAATCAAGTGTTGCATAGAATCTCATTGATTACCTTAGTAGGGAAGGGTTTTGGTGCAGGTCACCCCCTCTGACAAACTGCTGGTATAGAAGATTTATAATGACATAGCCAACCACCAGGATTTCCGGTGTGGTAGCAATGCCATCAAAAGCCTGGTGGAAAAATAACACAGAAAATGAAAGACTCACCAACAAGTACACAGAGGACTCCGCCGCCACCATAGAACCGGAATTTTAAGTCTTCCCGATGCTCTTCTACCCCATGGCCCTCCTGGAACATCAATGACAATGAAGACGGTGAGTACAGCCACCTAGCACACAAGGGAGGGAGGGAGGAAAAGGAGAGTGACACACACACGCACAACACACACCATTTAAACACACACCATACACACAACCAGCTGCAGAGTTAAACCAATGTCACAGGACACACGTTAAAATGAAACAAGGACCACAATGATTATTAACAAACACTGTAATTTGATGCCAATAGCCACCATATTGTCCATTCAATTGCAAATGCAGGTGAAAAAGGCCATTCCAAAGTACAAAAGGGCCACATGGCCACAGGAGACAGTCCAAGGCCCAACTTGTCTGCTGACACAATTGAGAATCCACTGTTCAGGGGTATCATGTTGGAAATGGGCAGGCACCTTAGTGGGAAGGGGGGAAGGGTAGGTGGGCATCTCTGCTGCAGTGGGAAACTTGCCCATTGGTTCTGGAGGGGGCTCCATGCCCATTTGTCTTTGGTTGGGAGTGCAAGGTCACAGTCTCTGAAGTCGGGAACTTGCACACTGGTTCTGGAGGGGGCTCCATGCTCATTTGTCTTTGGTGGGGAGTGCAAGGCCACGGCTTCTGAAGTGGAGAACTTGCACACTGGTTCTGGAGGGAGCTCCATGCCCATTTGTCTTTGGTGGGGAGTGTAAGGCCACAGTCTCTGAAGCTAGGAACCTGTACACTGGTTCTGGAGGGGGCTCCTTGTAGAACAGTCCCTGGAGGGTGGCCTACATGCTCCCTGCTGGAGGTGAGGGCTGCTGTGCCTGTGCAGGAGGTGAGGGCTCCTGTGCCTCTACTGGAGGTGAGGGCTGTTGTGCCTGTGCTGGAGGTGGGGCCTACTAGCCCTCTGCTGGAAGTGAGGGCTGTTGTGCCTGTGCTGGAGGTGAGGGCTTCTGTGCCTCACCTGGAAGTGAGTGCTGCTGTGCCGTGATGGAACATGGGGCCCTTGCCCTTTGCTGGAGGTTTAGGCTGCTGTGCCTGTGCTGGAGGTGGGGCCTCCTTGCCCTCTGCTGGAGGTGAGGTCTGCTGTGCCTTTGCTGGAGGTGAGGGCTCCTGTGCCTCAGCTCGAGGTGGAGGCTCCTTGCCTTCTGCTGATGGAGTAGGCCTTTTGCCTTTCATTGGTGGTTGAGTGGGAACCTTCCCTTTTATTGGTAGTTGTGTGGGAACCTTTCCCTTCATTGGTGGTTGAGTGCGAACCTTCCCTTTATTTGCTGGTGGAGGGGGATCTTTGGCAATCTTTGGTGGTAGAGAGGGATCCATGTGTCCCCTCTTGTGGCGGGTTCCCTTGGCCTTTGACATGTCACTTGTGTCCTTGCCTCCAGGACTAGGAGTTGCCCCTACTGTCCCCGTCTCCTGTACCTTGCTTTCCACCACCCTAGTCCTCCCTTTCTAAGCTGGAGGTGTGCTCTTAATAGGAGTGGCAGGCAGCACACTCTAGGGCCCCTTTGTGCCAGCCACTGATGAGTTGATGGGAGCAGTGGCAGACTGTTTGGCTAAGTGCAGTGATGGGTCATTGGGACCCTACTGTTAGGGGCAGGATTGGGGTGCAGGGGGAGGTAAGAGGTCAAGTTGGGCAAGGAAAAGCTTCTTAGGGATATTGGGGCGGGATGTGGAAGGAGGGATGGGAGTGGAAGTTGAGGGAGTGGTTGTCGGAGGTGTACATCTGCTGGACTTGGGTGCAGGTGCATTGGCACTATGCTGATGTGAGGTGGGTGGCTGTTGGGTGTGTCAATGCTTGCATTTGTGTCCTTTAGGAGGGGGTAGACAAAGTGGGAGAGAACAAAGGGAACGCGTGGATGGATGTTGTGGAGGTGTCTGCAAGTGAGGTGTGTGTGCTGCTTGATGTTGTGATGGTGGTAGTGGCTGTTGATGCAGTGCATGCAGGTGTGAGTGTGAGGGAGGAGGAGGAGGAGGAGAGGGAGACAGTGGAGGCAGTGGATGTTATTGTGTGTGTAACTGTCTGTTGTATGTGTGAGTGCTTGTGGCCTGAACGGTGCTGCCTGTGTTTGACTGTGCTACTCTTGTATGCATGCTTGTCTGTATCTGTGCCTGGGATGGGTTGGGGTTGAGGTTGAGGAGATTGGGACTGGGAAATGGTAGTTGGAGGGGGGACGATAGGAACAGAGACACTGCCTGTCATTAGAGAGGAGGCCAGAGCCTGAAACGATCTCTGTAGGGCCACCAACCGACCGTGGATGACTTCCAGGTATGCATTGCATTACTGCATCTGAGATGCCAGCCCCTGTGTTGAAGTAAGCCTCAGCAAGGCCTACTAGTGCAAGGGGTTCACCCTTCTCTGCACAAAGTCCTCAGACCATATAGGAAGAAGTTGGCACAGAAACTGAAATAAAAGACAAAGGGGGTCATTACAACATTGGCGGTAAAAGCCGCTTACCGCCGTGCAGAAGACCGCCAATACACCGCGGCGGGAGACCGCCACAGCTATTATGACACACATCACAGAATCCGCCGAAATTCAGACACCCACACAAGTCCGCCACACCAAAGGTCAGCGATAAATATGCGGAAACAAATCCTCCACCTCCACGCCAACAGAAACACGCCCATACGATTATGACCCACGAATCAACGCAGCAGTCTTTCAACCCCGGTATTCCATTGGCGGTACACACCGCCGCACTCAAAATACACACACCTCTCCAAAACACCGCCACATAGGACAATTCAAAATACACACACCTGATACACATACAAACACCACTCCCACACATCCAATACAATATAAAACACACACTCACATCACCCACAAACCCCTACGACCACAAATTAGAGATGAAGGCCAGAGAGAGACAGCACAGAATAGATAACACCATCACACAGAGGCACACTACACCATCACCCACACAACATCCACGCACAAAACACCACATACTACTACATCCACCACACTCATCAACACATACACCACCCCACACATCACACATACCACCCCATGTCACGCCAAAGACACCCCCGTTTCTCCGAGGAGGAGCTCAGGGTCATGGTGGAGGAAATCATCAGGGTAGAGCCATAGCTATTTGGCGCACAGGTACTGTACACATCCATAGCCAGGAAGATGGAGCTATGGCAAAGAATAGTCGACAGGGTCAACGCTGTGGGACAGCACCCAAGAAATAGGAAGGACATCAGGAAGAGGTGGAACGACCTACGGGGGAAGGTGCGTTCAACGGTATGCAGGCACCACATCGCGGTACAGCGGACTGGCGGCGGACCCCCACCTCCTCCCCCACAACTAACAACATGGGAGGAGCAAGTCTTGTCCATCTTGCATCCTGAGGGCCTCGGAGGAGTCATCGGAGGAACCGACACTGGTAAGTCTAATCTTCACTATCATATCCCCCACCCTACCTGCATGCTATCACACACCCCCACCCTCACACCCTCCCCTATCACCCTAACTCCTCACTAATCTACCCATAACACCAACCACCCATCCCAACCCCAAGACCTGCATGACACAACTAAGCATGGACACCCATCACTAAAGCATGCCCACTGCACAGACCCACAACACCCCCCAACCATCACCACACAAGCCCCCACACAGGAATGCCTGCACTGGGGTTCACGCACACCCATCCATTGCACACCATGAAACACACACATGCAATAATCATGTTCTCATACCCCTGCAGGAACCCGAAGGACCGTCACCACACCAGAGGGTCCAGACAACACCCCTCCACCCCCAGAAGAGGCCCACAGTGACAACAGCAGCTCTGCCCTACTGGATCTTGATGACCAGCCCGGACCATCGTGGGCCTCAGGACAGTCGGTTCCCCTTGCCCAGCCACAGCCCAACACCGAACTGCCACCCTCTGGGAACACCAGCACATCACCCACCCAGCGGACCCTTACCTCCCTAACCAGGACAAGTCAATCAGCGGTGTGTCCACCACTACAGGGCACCCAGGCTAACCCACCACCCCAACAACAACAGGGACCTGGGGCCAGTGGTAGTGGGCACACGGTCCAGGGGACGGAGGCACAGTAACACAGGGGAACTGGGAGGGCTGCTGTGCGACAGAGGGAGGACAGGCCAAGGGAACCCACTCTCCACGAGGCCCTATCCTCCATCATGGGAGCATACCACCACTCCCAGGAGACGATGGCAACGGTCCTGGACAAGTTGCAGGAGACCCTGCGCCTGCAGGAGGAGCAGTATTTGGGGTTCAGGGAGGAGCTCAGGACCATCAGCTCCGCCCTGGGCACCATCGTAGGGGTGCTGAAGGACGTTCAAAAGACCTTGAGGGACACCATGGCACTCCAAGGGGCCCCTGACACTAGCCAGGATGACGAACTGGCCACCACCTCCGCCGGCGCTAGTGGACAGGACGCCCTGCCACAGGACCACCACACCAGCACCCCACCCCCTGCAGACGGACAACCACCACGCAAGCGGGCCCTGAGATCCAGGAACAGGACATAGCAAGATGGCAAGACCCCCGCCAGGAAATAAGACTACCTTGATTGTCCCCCCACTGTCCCACTTTGTTACCCTGTCCAGATTGGAACTGCCCCAGCTCCACTTCCAATGGCCAGATGTGCAATGTACCTGTGAGACTAATAGACTGGACTCTGCCATGGATATTATTCCACCATGACCTCTCCCCATTTCACAACCCCCCTACATTTTTATGCACTTCAATAAACACCCTTGAAACCTCAATAATATTGGAGTCAGTCAATGATTGTGAACTTTGTATTGTCAATTACAGTGTTAAAAAAGGTTAGCCATTGTAAGGTCAACATACCAATGTCACACATCACAAGCCTTTCAAGGGTGCAAGCTGTTGACACATAGGTCAACACATTAGTGAAACTGAAATGGAAGGGGACAACTCAGTTAACAAATAGGGAGAGAAATGTAGGTACAGGATAGAGGTAGACGTGTGAAATGTAATATAATGTGAAACATGAAATTGTACTCACTTGTGTCTCATTGAGAATATTGCTGTATGACTGACTCCCTGTTGTCGTTTTCATCTTCATCAGCTTCCTCCTCATCACTGTCCACAGGCTCCCCATTCTCCCCCGCTGCAACAACACCGTCATCTGGATCATCCTCCTGCAGAAAAGGCACCTGGCGTCGCAATGCCAAGTTATGGAGCATGGAGCAGGCGATGATGATGTCGCACACCTTCTTCGGTGAGTAAATAGGGACCCACCTGTCATATGGAGGCACCTGAACCTGGCCTTCAGGAGGCCGAAGGTCCGCTCGATTACCCTCCTAGTCTGCCCATAGGCCTCATTGTAGCGTTCCTCTGCCCTGGTCCTGGGATTCCTCACTGGGGTCAGTAGCCAGGACAGGTTGGGGTAACCAGAGTCCCCCAATAGCCATACACAGTGCCTCTGGAGTTCACCCATCATATCAGGGATGCTGCTATTCCGCAGGATGTAGGCGTCATGCACTGAGCCAGGGAACAATGCATTTACCTGCGAGATGTACTGGTCTGCCAAACAGACCATCTGGACATTCATCGAATGATAACTCTTCCGGTTCCTGTACACCTGTTCATTCCTGCGGGGGGACCAGAGCTACATGGGTCCCATCAATGGCACCTATGACGTTGGGGATATGTCCGAGGGCATAGAAGTCACCTTTCACTGTAGGCAAATCCGCCACCTCAGGGAAAATGATGTATCTCCTTACGTGTTTCAGCAGGGCAGCCAACACTCTGGACAAGACGTTGGAAAACATAGGCTGGGACATCCCTGATGCCATGGCCACTGTTGTCTGAAAAGACCCACTTGCTAAGAAATGGAGCACTGACAGCACCTGCACGTCAGGGGGTATTCCAGTCGGATGGCGGATTGGTGACATCAGGTCAGGCTCCAACTGGGTACATAGTTCCCGGATTGTGGCACGGTCAAACCGGTAGGTCACGATGACATGTCGCTCTTCCATTGTCAACAGGTCCACCAGCGGTCGGTACACCGGCGGATTCCGCCATCTTCCAATATGTCCCAACTGACGGTGCCTAAGAAGGACAACAGCGAAAAAACTGTCAGCATTCCTCCAGGTATGTACCCACAGTCATACACAAGACTACACCAGAAAATTAACCCATCCGAGAAAGGTTTTGAGTGTAGGCCTCGGTATGTGTGACGCAGTAGTAAATGAAGCCACGTGGGCCCCTGAAATGGCGGCTGCCTGACCTCTAAAATTGGACAATGGAATTGTGGGGTAACTGCGCTGGCGTTGCACACCGTCGCGGTAGGCGGTCGTAGAGCGCGGCGCAATGCTGCATTGGTTAACATTGGACCCTATGGGTCCCAGGAGCCAATGAACAGGTGCGCTGGTGGTGATGATGCGCACCGCCGCGGACGTCACCGCCGCGGACGTCACCACCATTTTCTATCTGTTCAATCACTAGATACCTGACCTTCGACAGGAGAGGACCTACACTGCTAGTGCTGCTGTGACCTCGGTCTGGAAGCGACGATGGCAGCTGCGTCTGGGGAAAGGGCCCCTGCCTTCACTGCACAGGAGATGGAGAAACTTGTGGATGGGGTCCTCCCCCAGTATACGCTACTCTACGGTCCTCCAGACCAACAGGTTAGTACACAGGGAGCACGTTGGATGGGCTAGGCCTGGTGGAGAGGGCTGGGTGGATGAGGGAAGGGGGCAGAGTACATAGAACAGTCATGCATGGGGATGAATGGGCCACAGGGATAGAGTTGGGAGGGGGCCAATTACAACGACGGTGCAGTAGGTAATGACTGTTCCTCTTTCCTTGTGCATGTCATGTAGGTCAGCGCCCACCAGAAGAGGGACATTTGGCGTGCCATCGCCAAGGAGGTCCGGGCCCTGGGGGCCCACCATAGACGGGGCACCCACTGCCGGAAGAGATGGGAGGACATTCGCCGCTGCAGCAAGAAGACATCGGAGACTCAGCTGGGGATGGCCTCCCAACGTGGGAGGGGTGCCCGTCGCACCATGACCCCCCTGATGTTCCGGATCCTGGCGGTGGACTACCCGGAGTTGGATGGGCGCTTAAGGACATCACAGCAGACACAAGGGGGTGAGTTCAACCTCATGCAATGGACTTTGCGTGCTGTGGAGCTGTCTGGGTGGCGGTGGTGGGCTGTGGGTGTCCCTAGGCCAGGGCGAGTTAGGTAGGCAAGGCCCCTCCGTTATGTAGGCCATGTGGCACTCTACCCCATTTAAAAAAAAAGGCAAATTGATGTATAGTTGCCCCTTTGCCATCCACGTGGGCAGATGTCTATCATTGCCATGTAGGCCATTTCCCAGGAATTGCATGTGCAGAGGGCAGGAGCAAGGCGTAATGCAGGGGGCTGCTGTGTTTGTCTTGTCCGCCAACGGTAGCGGTATGCCATGCACTAAAACTCTCTTTCTTCTGTCTCCACCCTTTTTCTGCTCTCCCTGTCCTTCTGTACATCAGCATCATCAGGCGGAGGTACAGTGGCACCGGAGCACGAGGGAGCTGCATCCCACATGGCCATGGAGGGCCACACCACAGACTCTGATTTCACCAGTGGGACGGAGGGTGAGGGGAGCTTCACGTCGGCCACAGGATCACCACACAGCTGATGGGAGCTCCCCTGTGGTGGCGGCACCATCTGTGCGCCCCACTTCTACAGGTACAGCCGCCACCTCCCCTACCAGCACTGCCCTCCCAGCAGCCCCTCAGTGTTCGCCCGTGCCCGCTCACCCAGGAGGGTGGGCATCAACTTCGCCCCAGGCACCTCAGGCCCTGCCCCTGTCACACCTGCTGCCCTCAGTGAGGAGGCCATTGACCTCCTCAGGTCACTCACTGTTGGGCAGTCTACCATTGTGAATGCCATCCAGGGTGTAGAACGAGAGTTGAAACACGGTAAAGCATTCCTGGAAGGCATTCATTCTGGTCAGGCTGTCCTTCAGCGAACCCTGCAATCTCTGGCCTCAGCACTGATGGCAGCCATTGTCCCTGTGTCCAGCCTCCCCCCTCCAACTTCTTCCACCCAGACCCAATCCCCTGTAACCCAGCCCATCCCAAGCACACCTACAGACCAGCATGCACACAAGTCAACATCCAAAAGTAGCTCAAGCAAACATAGGCACCACACTCACCACAAGCACTCACACAAGCATCAGACCCATACAGACACAGCAACATCCACTGTCTCCACTGTGTCCCCCTCCTCCTCTTCTCCCTCCTCCCTCCCAGTCTCGTCTACACACACACCTGCATGCACCACATCTACAGGCACTAGGACTCGCACCAGGACACCCAGCACCACAAGCCGCTCACCTGCACTCACCACCTCCACTGCCATATACACGTCCCCTGTGTCCTCTCCCAGTGTGTCTGTGACGCCCCCTTCCAAAGTACACAAACGCCGGCAATCACTCACCCAACATCCGTCCACCTCACGACAGCCTCCAGTACCTGCACCTGCACCCAAAACAGCTAAATTGACACCTCCTACAACCACCTCCTCTTCCTCCACTCCCAGAGCCCCTCCAACTACCCATCCCAGTGTACGTCAGAAAGTGTCCCTATGCCAAATTGACCTTTTTGCCCCCACCCCCCCCTCCAATTCATCAGTCCCGTCGTAGCACCTCAGCCAAAATGCCTCCAGTACCAGTGGTGCGTGTTCCAGGTTGTTGGAGTGCCCCGTCCACCAGGGCACGCAGTAGGACCCGGAGCCAAGGCACTGTCAGCCCACCCCCTGTGAAGGCTCCGAAATTGAAGATTGGACGACGGGACCGTGTTAAGACTCCTGGTGGTTCAAACAGTGAAATGGGATCCAAGGCGATTGGTGAGTCATCTGTAACTCAAAAGAAGGTGGGGAAGGTCCCGAGGAAGTCTCCCGATTCTGTTGTGAGTGTCACGGCGGAGAAGTGCGCCATCATTTCCGGCGGTCCAGACACAACCGCCAGCACCCTCGTTACTGGTCAGGAGACCACCGCCAGAGTCATAGCCCAGGAGGGCTCAAGTATCGTTACTGGTCAGGAGACCACCGCCAGAGTCATAGCCCAGGAGGGCTCAAGTATCGTCACTGGTCCGGAGACCACCGCCAGAGTCATAGCCCAGGAGGGCTCAAGTATCGTCACTGGTCCGGAGACCACTGCCAGAGTCATAGCCCAGGTGGGCTCAAGTATCGTCACTGGTCAGGAGACCACCGCCAGAGTCACAGCCCAGGAGGGCTCAAGTATCGTCACTGGTCCGGAGACCACCGCCAGAGTCACAGCCCAGGAGGGCTCAAGTATCGTCACTGGTCCGGAGACCACCGCCAGAGTCACAGCCCAGGAGGGCTCAAGTATCGTTACTGGTCCGGAGACCACCGCCAGAGTCATAGCCCTCATAGCCCAGGAGGGCTCAAGTATCGTTACTGGTCCGGAGACCCCCGCCAGAGTCATAGCCCAGGAGGGCTCAAGTATCGTCACTGGTCCAGAGACCACCGCCAGAGTCATAGCCCAGGAGGGCTCAAGTATCGTCACTGGTCAGGAGACCACCGCCAGAGTCATAGCCCAGGAGGGCTCAAGTATCGTCACTGGTCCGGAGACCACCGCCAGAGTCATAGCCCAGGAGGGCTCAAGTATCGTCACTGGTCCGGAGACCACCGCCACAGTCATAGCCCAGGAGGGCTCAAGTATCCTCACTGGTCCAGAGACCACCGCCAGAGTTATAGCCCAGGAGGGCTCAAGTATCATCACTGGTCCGGAGACCACCGCCAGAGTCATAGCCCAGGAGGACTCAAGTATCGTCACTGGTCCAGAGACCTCCGCCAGAGTCATAGCCCAGGAGGGCTCAAGTATCATCCTCCAGAGTCATAGCCCAGGAGGGCTCAAGTATCATCACTGGTCCAGAGACCACCGCCAGAGTCATAGCCCAGGAGGGCTCAAGTATCGTCACTGGTCTGGAGACCACCGCCAGAGTCATAGCCCAGGAGGGCTCAAGTATTGTTACTGGTCCGGAGACCACCGCCAGAGTCATAGCCCAGGAGGGCTCAAGTATCGTTACTGGTCCGGAGACCACCGCCAGAGTCATAGCCCAGGAGGGCTCAAGTATCATCACTGGTCCAGAGACCACCGCCAGAGTCATAGCCCAGGAGGGCTCAAGTATCATTACTGGTCAGGAGACCACCGCCAGAGTCTTAGCCCAGGAGGGCTCAAGTATCGTCACTGGTCCAGAGACCACCGCCAGAGTCATAGCCCAGGAGGGCTCAAGTATCGTCACTGGTCCAGAGACCACCGCCAGAGTCATAGCCCAGGAGGGCTCAAGTATCGTTACTGCTCAGGAGACCACCGCCAGAGTCATAGCCCAGGAGGGCTCAAGTATCGTCACTGGTCCAGAGACCACCACCAGAGTCATAGCCCAGGAGGGCTCAAGTATCGTCACTGGTCAGGAGACCACCGCCAGAGTCATAGCCCTGGAGGGCTCAAATATCGTCACTGGTCCGGAGACCACCGCCAGAGTCATAGCCCAGGAGGGCTCAAGTATAGTCACTGGTCCGGAGACCACCGCCAGAGTCATAGCCCAGGAGGGCTCAAGTATCGTCACTGGTCCGGAGACCACCGCCAGAGTCACAGCTCAGGAGGGCTCAAGTATCGTCACTGGTCCGGAGACCACCGCCAGAGTCACAGCCCAGGAGAGCTCAAGTATCGTCACTGGTCCGGAGACCACCGCCAGAGTCACAGCCCAGGAGGGCTCAAGTATCGTCACTGGTCCGGAGACCACCGCCACAGTCACAGCCCAGGAGGGCTCAAGTATCGTCACTGGTCCGGAGACCACCGCCAGAGTCACAGCCCAGGAGGGCTCAAGTATCGTCACTGGTCAGGAGACCACCGCCAGAGTCACAGCCCAGGGGGGCTCAAGTATCGTCACTGGTCCGGAGACCACCGCCAGAGTCACAGCCCAGGGGGGCTCAAGTATCGTCACTGGTCCGGAGACCACCGCCAGAGTCACAGCCCAGGGGGGCTCAAGTATCGTCACTGGTCCGGAGACCACCGCCAGAGTCACAGCCCAGGGGGGCTCAAGTATCGTCACTGGTCCGGAGACCACCGCCAGAGTCACAGCCCAGGGGGGCTCAAGTATCGTCACTGGTCAGGAGACCACCGCCACAGTCACAGCCCAGGAGGGCTCAAGTATCGTCACTGGTCAGGAGACCACCGCCAGAGTCACAGCCCAGGAGGGCTCAAGTATCGTTACTGGTCCGGAGACCACCGCCAGAGTCATAGCCCTCAAAGCCCAGGAGGGCTCAAGTATCGTTACTGGTCCGGAGACCACCACCAGAGTCATAGCCCAGGAGGGCTCAAGTATCGTCACTGGTCCAGAGACCACCGCCAGAGTCATAGCCCAGGAGGGCTCAAGTATCGTCACTGGTCAGGAGACCACAGCCAGAGTCATAGCCCAGGAGGGCTCAAGTATCATCACTGGTCCGGAGACCACCGTCAGAGTCATAGCCCAGGAGGGCTCAAGTATCGTCACTGGTCCGGAGACCACCGCCAGAGTCACAGCCCAGGAGGGCTCAAGTATCCTCACTGGTCCGGAGACCACCGCCAGAGTTATAGCCCAGGAGGGCTCAAGTATCGTCACTGGTCCAGAGGCCAGAGTCATAGCCCAGGAGGGCTCAAGTATCGTCACTGGTCCAGAGACCACCGCCAGAGTCATAGCCCAGGAGGGCTCAAGTATCATCCTCCAGAGTCATAGCCCAGGAGGGCTCAAGTATCATCACTGGTCCAGAGACCACCGCCAGAGTCATAGCCCAGGAGGGCTCAAGTATCGTCACTGGTCCGGAGACCACCGCCAGAGTCATAGCCCAGGAGGGCTCAAGTATCGTCACTGGTCCGGAGACCACCGCCACAGTCAAAGCCCAGGAGGGCTCAAGTATCGTTACTGGTCCGGAGACCACCGCCAGAGTCATAGCCCAGGAGGGCTCAAGTATTATCACTGGTCCAGAGACCACCGCCAGAGTCACAGCCCAGGAGGGCTCAAGTATCATTACTGGTCAGGAGACCACCGCCAGAGTCATAGCCCAGGAGGGCTCAAGTATCATCACTGGTCCAGAGACCACCGCCAGAGTCATAGCCCAGGAGGGCTCAAGTATCGTCACTGGTCCAGAGACCACCGCCAGAGTCATAGCCCAGGAGGGCTCAAGTATCGTTACTGGTCAGGAGACCACCGCCAGAGTCATAGCCAAGGAGGGCTCAAGTATCGTCACTGGTCCAGAGACCACCCCCAGAGTCATAGCCCAGGAGGGCTCAAGTATCGTTACTGCTCAGGAGACCACCGCCAGAGTCATAGCCCAGGAGGGCTCAAGTATCGTCACTGGTCCAGAGACCACCGCCAGAGTCATAGCCCAGGAGGGCTCAAGTATCGTTACTGGTCAGGAGACCACCGCCAGAGTCATAGCCCAGGAGGGCTCAAGTATCGTCACTGGTCCAGAGACCACCGCCAGAGTCATAGCCCAGGAGGGCTCAAGTATTGTTACTGGTCCGGAGACCACCGCCAGAGTCATAGCCCAGGAGGGCTCAAGTATCGTCACTGGTCAGGAGACCACCGCCAGAGTCATAGCCCAGGAGGGCTCAAGTATCGTTACTGGTCCAGAGACCACTGCCAGAGTCATAGCCTAGGAGGGCTCAAGTATCGTCACTGGTCCAGAGACCACCGCCAGAGTCATAGCCCAGGAGGGCTCAAGTATCGTTACTGGTCAGGAGACCACCGCCAGAGTCACAGCCCAGGAGGGCTCAAGTATGGTCACTGGTCCGGAGACCACCGCCAGAGTCACAGCCCAGGAGGGCTCAAGTATCGTCACTGGTCAGGAGACCACCGCCAGAGTCACAGCCCAGGAGGGCTCAAGTATCGTCACTGGTCCGGAGACCACCGCCAGAGTCATAGCCCAGGAGGGCTCAAGTATCGTCACTGGTCCGGAGACCACCGCCAGAGTCATAGCCCAGGAGGGCTCAAGTATAGTCACTGGTCCGGAGACCACCGCCAGAGTCATAGCCCAGGAGGGCTCAAGTATCGTCACTGGTCCGGAGACCACCCCCAGAGTCACAGCCCAGGAGGGCTCAAGTATCGTCACTGGTCCGGAGACCACCGCCAGAGTCACAGCCCAGGAGGGCTCAAGTATCGTCACTGGTCCGGAGACCACCGCCAGAGTCACAGCCCAGGAGGGCTCAAGTATCGTCACTGGTCCGGAGACCACCGCCAGAGTCACAGCCCAGGAGGGCTCAAGTATCGTCACTGGTCCGGAGACCACCGCCAGAGTCACAGCCCAGGGGGGCTCAAGTATCGTCACTGGTCAGGAGACCACCGCCAGAGTCACAGCCCAGGGGGGCTCAAGTATCGTCACTGGTCCGGAGACCACCGCCAGAGTCACAGCCCAGGGGGGCTCAAGTATCGTCACTGGTCCGGAGACCACCGCCAGAGTCACAGCCCAGGGGGGCTCAAGTATCGTCACTGGTCCGGAGACCACCGCAACAGTCACAGCCCAGGAGGGCTCAAGTATCGTCACTGGTCAGGAGACCACCGCCAGAGTCACAGCCCAGGAGGGCTCAAGTATCGTTACTGGTCCGGAGACCACCGCCAGAGTCATAGCCCAGGAGGGCTCAAGTATCCTCACTGGTCCAGAGACCACCGCCAGAGTTATAGCCCAGGAGGGCTCAAGTATCATCACTGGTCCGGAGACCACCGCCAGAGTCATAGCCCAGGAGGACTCAAGTATCGTCACTGGTCCAGAGACCTCCGCCAGAGTCATAGCCCAGGAGGGCTCAAGTATCATCCTCCAGAGTCATAGCCCAGGAGGGCTCAAGTATCATCACTGGTCCAGAGACCACCGCCAGAGTCATAGCCCAGGAGGGCTCAAGTATCGTCACTGGTCTGGAGACCACCGCCAGAGTCATAGCCCAGGAGGGCTCAAGTATTGTTACTGGTCCGGAGACCACCGCCAGAGTCATAGCCCAGGAGGGCTCAAGTATCGTTACTGGTCCGGAGACCACCGCCAGAGTCATAGCCCAGGAGGGCTCAAGTATCATCACTGGTCCAGAGACCACCGCCAGAGTCATAGCCCAGGAGGGCTCAAGTATCATTACTGGTCAGGAGACCACCGCCAGAGTCTTAGCCCAGGAGGGCTCAAGTATCGTCACTGGTCCAGAGACCACCGCCAGAGTCATAGCCCAGGAGGGCTCAAGTATCGTCACTGGTCCAGAGACCACCGCCAGAGTCATAGCCCAGGAGGGCTCAAGTATCGTTACTGCTCAGGAGACCACCGCCAGAGTCATAGCCCAGGAGGGCTCAAGTATCGTCACTGGTCCAGAGACCACCACCAGAGTCATAGCCCAGGAGGGCTCAAGTATCGTCACTGGTCAGGAGACCACCGCCAGAGTCATAGCCCAGGAGGGCTCAAATATCGTCACTGGTCCGGAGACCACCGCCAGAGTCATAGCCCAGGAGGGCTCAAGTATAGTCACTGGTCCGGAGACCACCGCCAGAGTCATAGCCCAGGAGGGCTCAAGTATCGTCACTGGTCCGGAGACCACCGCCAGAGTCACAGCCCAGGAGGGCTCAAGTATCGTCACTGGTCCGGAGACCACCGCCAGAGTCACAGCCCAGGAGAGCTCAAGTATCGTCACTGGTCCGGAGACCACCGCCAGAGTCACAGCCCAGGAGGGCTCAAGTATCGTCACTGGTCCGGAGACCACCGCCACAGTCACAGCCCAGGAGGGCTCAAGTATCGTCACTGGTCCGGAGACCACCGCCAGAGTCACAGCCCAGGAGGGCTCAAGTATCGTCACTGGTCAGGAGACCACCGCCAGAGTCACAGCCCAGGGGGGCTCAAGTATCGTCACTGGTCCGGAGACCACCGCCAGAGTCACAGCCCAGGGGGGCTCAAGTATCGTCACTGGTCCGGAGACCACCGCCAGAGTCACAGCCCAGGGGGGCTCAAGTATCGTCACTGGTCCGGAGACCACCGCCAGAGTCACAGCCCAGGGGGGCTCAAGTATCGTCACTGGTCCGGAGACCACCGCCAGAGTCACAGCCCAGGGGGGCTCAAGTATCGTCACTGGTCAGGAGACCACCGCCACAGTCACAGCCCAGGAGGGCTCAAGTATCGTCACTGGTCAGGAGACCACCGCCAGAGTCACAGCCCAGGAGGGCTCAAGTATCGTTACTGGTCCGGAGACCACCGCCAGAGTCATAGCCCTCAAAGCCCAGGAGGGCTCAAGTATCGTTACTGGTCCGGAGACCACCACCAGAGTCATAGCCCAGGAGGGCTCAAGTATCGTCACTGGTCCAGAGACCACCGCCAGAGTCATAGCCCAGGAGGGCTCAAGTATCGTCACTGGTCAGGAGACCACAGCCAGAGTCATAGCCCAGGAGGGCTCAAGTATCATCACTGGTCCGGAGACCACCGTCAGAGTCATAGCCCAGGAGGGCTCAAGTATCGTCACTGGTCCGGAGACCACCGCCAGAGTCACAGCCCAGGAGGGCTCAAGTATCCTCACTGGTCCGGAGACCACCGCCAGAGTTATAGCCCAGGAGGGCTCAAGTATCGTCACTGGTCCAGAGGCCAGAGTCATAGCCCAGGAGGGCTCAAGTATCGTCACTGGTCCAGAGACCACCGCCAGAGTCATAGCCCAGGAGGGCTCAAGTATCATCCTCCAGAGTCATAGCCCAGGAGGGCTCAAGTATCATCACTGGTCCAGAGACCACCGCCAGAGTCATAGCCCAGGAGGGCTCAAGTATCGTCACTGGTCCGGAGACCACCGCCAGAGTCATAGCCCAGGAGGGCTCAAGTATCGTCACTGGTCCGGAGACCACCGCCACAGTCAAAGCCCAGGAGGGCTCAAGTATCGTTACTGGTCCGGAGACCACCGCCAGAGTCATAGCCCAGGAGGGCTCAAGTATTATCACTGGTCCAGAGACCACCGCCAGAGTCACAGCCCAGGAGGGCTCAAGTATCATTACTGGTCAGGAGACCACCGCCAGAGTCATAGCCCAGGAGGGCTCAAGTATCATCACTGGTCCAGAGACCACCGCCAGAGTCATAGCCCAGGAGGGCTCAAGTATCGTCACTGGTCCAGAGACCACCGGCAGAGTCATAGCCCAGGAGGGCTCAAGTATCGTTACTGGTCAGGAGACCACCGCCAGAGTCATAGCCAAGGAGGGCTCAAGTATCGTCACTGGTCCAGAGACCACCCCCAGAGTCATAGCCCAGGAGGGCTCAAGTATCGTTACTGCTCAGGAGACCACCGCCAGAGTCATAGCCCAGGAGGGCTCAAGTATCGTCACTGGTCCAGAGACCACCGCCAGAGTCATAGCCCAGGAGGGCTCAAGTATCGTTACTGGTCAGGAGACCACCGCCAGAGTCATAGCCCAGGAGGGCTCAAGTATCGTCACTGGTCCAGAGACCACCGCCAGAGTCATAGCCCAGGAGGGCTCAAGTATTGTTACTGGTCCGGAGACCACCGCCAGAGTCATAGCCCAGGAGGGCTCAAGTATCGTCACTGGTCAGGAGACCACCGCCAGAGTCATAGCCCAGGAGGGCTCAAGTATCGTTACTGGTCCAGAGACCACTGCCAGAGTCATAGCCCAGGAGGGCTCAAGTATCGTCACTGGTCCAGAGACCACTGCCAGAGTCATAGCCCAGGAGGGCTCAAGTATCGTTACTGGTCAGGAGACCACCGCCAGAGTCACAGCCCAGGAGGGCTCAAGTATGGTCACTGGTCCGGAGACCACCGCCAGAGTCACAGCCCAGGAGGGCTCAAGTATCGTCACTGGTCAGGAGACCACCGCCAGAGTCACAGCACAGGAGGGCTCAAGTATCGTCACTGGTCCGGAGACCACCGCCAGAGTCATAGCCCAGGAGGGCTCAAGTATAGTCACTGGTCCGGAGACCACCGCCAGAGTCATAGCCCAGGAGGGCTCAAGTATCGTCACTGGTCCGGAGACCACCCCCAGAGTCACAGCCCAGGAGGGCTCAAGTATCGTCACTGGTCCGGAGACCACCGCCAGAGTCACAGCCCAGGAGGGCTCAAGTATCGTCACTGGTCCGGAGACCACCGCCAGAGTCACAGCCCAGGAGGGCTCAAGTATCGTCACTGGTCCGGAGACCACCGCCAGAGTCACAGCCCAGGAGGGCTCAAGTATCGTCACTGGTCCGGAGACCACCGCCAGAGTCACAGCCCAGGGGGGCTCAAGTATCGTCACTGGTCAGGAGACCACCGCCAGAGTCACAGCCCAGGGGGGCTCAAGTATCGTCACTGGTCCGGAGACCACCGCCAGAGTCACAGCCCAGGGGGGCTCAAGTATCGTCACTGGTCCGGAGACCACCGCCAGAGTCACAGCCCAGGGGGGCTCAAGTATCGTCACTGGTCCGGAGACCACCGCAACAGTCACAGCCCAGGAGGGCTCAAGTATCGTCACTGGTCAGGAGACCACCGCCAGAGTCACAGCCCAGGAGGGCTCAAGTATCGTTACTGGTCCGGAGACCACCGCCAGAGTCATAGCCCTCAAAGCCCAGGAGGGCTCAAGTATCGTTACTGGTCCGGAGACCACCACCAGAGTCATAGCCCAGGAGGGCTCAAGTATCGTCACTGGTCCAGAGACCACCACCAGAGTCATAGCCCAGGAGGGCTCAAGTATCGTCACTGGTCCGGAGACCACCGTCAGAGTCATAGCCCAGGAGGGCTCAAGTATCGTCACTGGTCCGGAGACCACCGCCAGAGTCATAGCCCAGGAGGGCTCAAGTATCCTCACTGGTCCGGAGACCACCGCCAGAGTTATAGCCCAGGAGGGCTCAAGTATCGTCACTTGTCCAGAGGCCAGAGTCATAGCCCAGGAGGGCTCAAGTATCGTCACTGGTCCAGAGACCACCGCCAGAGTCATAGCCCAGGAGGGCTCAAGTATCATCCTCCAGAGTCATAGCCCAGGAGGGCTCAAGTATCATCACTGGTCCAGAGACCACCGCCAGAGTCATAGCCCAGGAGGGCTCAAGTATCGTCACTGGTCCGGAGACCACCGCCAGAGTCATAGCCCAGGAGGGCTCAAGTATCGTCACTGGTCCGGAGACCACCGCCACAGTCAAAGCCCAGGAGGGCTCAAGTATCGTTACTGGTCCGGAGACCACCGCCAGAGTCATAGCCCAGGAGGGCTCAAGTATCATCACTGGTCCAGAGACCACCGCCAGAGTCACAGCCCAGGAGGGCTCAAGTATCATTACTGGTCAGGAGACCACCGCCAGAGTCATAGCCCAGGAGGGCTCAAGTATCGTCACTGGTCCAGAGACCACCGCCAGAGTCATAGCCCAGGAGGGCTCAAGTATCGTCACTGGTCCAGAGACCACCGCCAGAGTCATAGCCCAGGAGGGCTCAAGTATCGTTACTGGTCAGGAGACCACCGCCAGAGTCATAGCCCAGGAGGGCTCAAGTATCGTCACTGGTCCAGAGACCACCCCCAGAGTCATAGCCCAGGAGGGCTCAAGTATCGTTACTGCTCAGGAGACCACCGCCAGAGTCATAGCCCAGGAGGGCTCAAGTATCGTCACTGGTCCAGAGACCACCGCCAGAGTCATAGCCCAGGAGGGCTCAAGTATCGTTACTGGTCAGGAGACCACCGCCAGAGTCATAGCCCAGGAGGGCTCAAGTATCGTCACTGGTCCAGAGACCACCACCAGAGTCATAGCCCAGGAGGGCTCAAGTATTGTTACTGGTCCGGAGACCACCGCCAGAGTCATAGCCCAGGAGGGCTCAAGTATCGTCACTGGTCAGGAGACCACCGCCAGAGTCATAGCCCAGGAGGGCTCAAGTATCGTTACTGGTCCAGAGACCACTGCCAGAGTCATAGCCCAGGAGGGCTCAAGTATCGTCACTGGTCCAGAGACCACCGCCAGAGTCATAGCCCAGGAGGGCTCAAGTATCGTTACTGGTCAGGAGACCACCGCCAGAGTCACAGCCCAGGATGGCTCAAGTATGGTCACTGGTCCAGAGACCACCGCCAGAGTCACAGCCCAGGAGGGCTCAAGTATCGTCACTGGTCCGGAGACCACCGCCAGAGTCACAGCCCAGGAGGGCTCAAGTATCGTTACTGGTCAGGAGACCACCGCCAGAGTCACAGCCCAGGAAGGCTCAAGTATCGTCACTGGTCCGGAGACCACCGCCAGAGTCACAGCCCAGGAGGGCTCAAGTATCGTCACTGGTCCGGAGACCACCGCCAGAGGCACTGCCCAGGAGGGCTCAAGTATCGTCACTGGTCCGGAGACCACCGCCACAGTCACAGCCCAGGAGGGCTCAAGTATCGTCACTGGTCAGGAGACCACCGCCAGAGTCATAGCCCAGGAGGGCTCAAGTATCTTTACTGGTCCGGAGACCACCGCCAGAGTCATAGCCCTCATAGCCCAAGAGGGCTCAAGTATCGTTACTGGTCCGGAGACCACCACCAGAGTCATAGCCCAGGAGGGCTCAAGTATCGTCACTGGTCCAGAGACCACCGCCAGAGTCATAGCCCAGGAGGGCTCAAGTATAGTCACTGGTCAGGAGACCACCGCCAGAGTCATAGCCCAGTAGGGCTCAAGTATCGTCACTGGTCCAGAGACCACCGCCAGAGTCATAGCCCAGGAGGGCTCAAGTATCGTCACTGGTCCGGAGACCACCGCCAGAGTCACAGCCCAGGAGGGCTCAAGTATCCTCACTGGTCCGGAGACCACCGCCAGAGTTATAGCCCAGGAGGGCTCAAGTATCGTCACTGGTCCGGAGACCACCGCCAGAGTCATAGCCCAGGAGGGCTCAAGTATCGTCACTGGTCCAGAGACCACCGCCACAGTCATAGCCCAGGAGGGCTCAAGTATCATCCGCCAGAGTCGTAGCCCAGGAGGGCTCAAGTATCGTCACTGGTCCGGAGACCACCGCTAGAGTCATTGCCCAGGAGGGCTCAAGTATTGTTACTGGTCCGGAGACCACCGCCAGAGTCATAGCCCAGGAGGGCTCAAGTATCGTTACTGGTCCGGAGACCACCGCCAGAGTCATAGCCCAGGAGGGCTCAAGTATCATTAATGGTCAGGAGACCACCGACAGAGTCATAGCCCAGGAGGGCTCAAGTATCGTCACTGGTCCGGAGACCACCGCCAGAGTCATAGCCCAGGAGGGCTCAAGTATCGTCACTGGTCCAGAGACCACCGCCAGAGTCATAGCCCAGGAGGGCTCAAGTATCATCCGCCAGAGTCTAAGCCCAGGAGGGCTCAAGTATCGTCACTGGTTCAGAGACCACCGCCAGAGTCACAGCCCAGGAGGGCTCAAGTATCGTCACTGGTCAGCAGACCACCGCCAGAGTCACAGCCCAGGAGTGCTCAAGTATCGTCACTGGTCCAGAGACCACCGCCAGAGTCACAGCCCAGGAGGGCTCAAGTATCGTCACTGGTCCGGAGCCACCGCCAGTGTCACAGCCCAGGAGGGCTCAAGTATCGTTACTGGTCAGGAGACCACCGCCAGAGTCACAGCCCAGGAGGGCTCAAATATCGTCACTGGTCCGGAGACCACCGCCAGAGTCACAGCCCAGGAGGGCTCAAGTATCGTCACTGGTCCGGAGACCACCGCCAGAGTCACAGCCCAGGAGGGCTCAAGTATCGTCACTGGTCCGGAGACCACCGCCACAGTCACAGCCCAGGAGGGCTCAAGTATCGTCACTGGTCAGGAGACCACCGCCACAGTCACAGCCCAGGAGGGCTCAAGTATCGTCACTGGTCCGGCGACCACCGCCAGAGTCATAGCCCTCATAGCCCAGGAGGGCTCAAGTATCGTTACTGGTCCGGAGACCACCGCCAGAGTCATAGCCCAGGAGGGCTCAAGTATCATCACTGGTCCAGAGACCACCGCCAGAGTCATAGCCCAGGAGGGCTCAAGTATCGTCACTGGTCAGGAGACCACCGCCAGAGTCATAGCCCAGGAGGGCTCAAGTATCGTCACTGGTCCGGAGACCAACGCCAGAGTCATAGCCCAGGAGGGCTCAAGTATCGTCACTGGTCCGGAGACCACCGCCAGAGTCATAGCCCAGGAGGGCTCAAGTATCGTCACTGGTCAGGAGACCACCGCCAGAGTCATAGCCCAGGAGGGCTCAAGTATCGTCACTGGTCCGGAGACCACCGCCAGAGTCATAGCCCAGGAGGGCTCAAGTATCGTCACTGGTCCGGAGACCACCGCCAGAGTCACAGCCCAGGAGGGCTCAAGTATCCTCACTGGTCCGGAGACCACCGCCAGAGTCACAGCCCAGGAGGGCTCAAGTATCGTCACTGGTCCGGAGACCACCGCCAGAGTCACAGCCCAGGAGGGCTCAAGTATCGTCACTGGTCCAGAGACCACCGCCAGAGTCATAGCCCAGGAGGGCTCAAGTATCATCCGCCAGAGTCATAGCCCAGGAGGGCTCAAGTATCATCACTGGTCCATAGACCACCGCCAGAGTCGTAGCCCAGGAGGGCTCAAGTATCGTCACTGGTCCGGAGACCACCGCCAGAGTCACAGCCCAGGAGGGCCCAAGTATCGTTACTGGTCCAGAGACCACCGCCAGAGTCATAGCCCAGGAGGGCTCAAGTATCGTTACTGGTCCGGAGACCACCGCCAGAGTCATAGCCCAGGAGGGCTCAAGTATCATCACTGGTCCAGAGACCACCGCCAGAGTCATAGCCCAGGAGGGCTCAAGTATCATTACTGGTCAGGAGACCACCGCCAGAGTCATAGCCCAGGAGGGCTCAAGTATCGTCACTGGTCCAGAGACCACCGCCAGAGTCATAGCCCAGGAGGGCTCAAGTATCGTCACTGGTCCAGAGACCACCGCCAGAATCATAGCCCAGGAGGGCTCAAGTATCGTTACTGGTCAGGAGACCACCGCCAGAGTCATAGCCCAGGAGGGCCCAAGTATCGTCACTGGTCCAGAGACCACCACCAGAGTCATAGCCCAGGAGGGCTCAAGTATCGTTACTGGTCAGGAGACCACCGCCAGAGTCATAGCGCAGGAGGGCTCAAGTATCGTCACTGGTCCAGAGACCACCGCCAGAGTCATAGCCCAGGAGGGCTCAAGTATCGTTACTGGTCCGGAGACCACCGCCAGAGTCATAGCCCAGGAGGGCTCAAGTATCGTTACTGGTCAGGAGACCACCGCCAGAGTCATAGCCCAGGAGGGCTCAAGTATCGTTACTGGTCCAGAGACCACCGCCAGAGTCATAGCCCAGGAGGGCTCAAGTATCGTCACTGGTCCAGAGACCACCGCCAGAGTCATAGCCCAGGAGGGCTCAAGTATCGTTACTGGTCAGGAGACCACCGCCAGAGTCACAGCCCAGGAGTGCTCAAGTATCGTCACTGGTCCGGAGACCACCGCCAGAGTCACAGCCCAGGAGGGCTCAAGTATCGTCACTGGTCCGGAGACCACCGCCAGAGTCACAGCCCAGGAGGGCTCAAGTATCGTCATTGGTCAGGAGACCACCGCCAGAGTCACAGCCCAGGAGGGCTCAAATATCGTCACTGGTCCGGAGACCACCGCCAGAGTCACAGCCCAGGAGGGCTCAAGTATCGTCACTGGTCCGGAGACCACCGCCAGAGTCACAGCCCAGGAGGGCTCAAGTATCGTCACTGGTCCGGAGACCACCGCCAGAGTCACAGCCCAGGAGGGCTCAAGTATCGTCACTGGTCAGGAGACCACCGCCACAGTCACAGCCCAGGAGGGCTCAAGTATCGTCACTGGTCCGGAGACCACCGCCAGAGTCATAGCCCTCATAGCCCAGGAGGGCTCAAGTATCGTTACTGGTCCGGAGACCACCGCCAGAGTCATAGCCCAGGAGGGCTCAAGTATCATCACTGGTCCAGAGACCACGGCCAGAGTCATAGCCCAGGAGGGCTCAAGTATCGTCACTGGTCAGGAGACCACCGCTAGAGTCATAGCCCAGGAGGGCTCAAGTATCGTCACTGGTCCGGAGACCACCGCCAGAGTCATAGCCCAGGAGAGCTCAAGTATCGTCACTGGTCCGGAGACCACCGCCAGAGTCACAGCCCAGGAGGGCTCAAGTATCCTCACTGGTCCGAAAACCACCGCCAGAGTCATAGCCCAGGAGGGCTCAAGTATCGTTACTGATCAGGAGACCACCGCCAGAGTCATAGCCCAGGAGGGCTCAAGTATCGTCACTGGTCCAGAGACCACCACCAGAGTCATAGCCCAGGAGGGTTAAAGTATCGTTACTGGTCCGGAGACCACCGCCAGAGTCATAGCCCAGGAGGGCTCAAGAATCGTTACTGGTCCGGAGACCACCGCCAGAGTCAGAGCCCCCAGAGTCATAGCCCAGGAGGGATCAAGTATTGTTACTGGTCCGGAGACCACCGCCAGAGTCATAGCCCAGGAGGGCTCAAGTATCATTACTGGTCAGGAGACCACCGCCAGAGTCATAGCCCAGGAGGGCTCAAGTATCGTCACTGGTCCAGAGACCACCGCCAGAGTCAAAACCCAGGAGGGCTGAAGTATCGTCACTGGTCCGGAGACCACCGCCAGAGTCATAGCCCAGGAGGGCTCAAGTATCGTCACTGGTCCGGAGACCACCGCCAGAGTCATAGCCCAGGAGGGCTCAAGTATCGTCACTGGTCCGGAGACCACCGCCAGAGTCATAGCCCAGGAGGGCTCAAGTATCGTCACTGGTCAGGAGACCACCGCCAGAGTCATAGCCCAGGAGGGCTGAAGTATCGTCACTGGTCAGGAGACCACCGCCAGAGTCATAGCCCAGGAGGGCTGAAGTATCGTCACTGGTCCGGAGACCACCGCCAGAGTCATAGCCCAGGAGGGCTCAAGTATCGTTACTGGTCCGGAGACCGCCGCCAGAGTCATAGCCCTCATAGCCCAGGAGGGCTCAAGTATCGTTACTGGTCCGGAGACCACCGCCAGAGTCATAGCCCAGGAGGGCTCAAGTATCGTCACTGGTCCAGAGACCACCGCCAGAGTCATAGCCCAGGAGGGCTCAAGTATCATCACTGGTCAGGAGACCACCGCCAGAGTCATAGCCCAGGAGGGCTCAAGTATCGTCACTGGTCCGGAGACCACCGCCAGAGTCATAGCCCAGGAGGGCTCAAGTATCGTCACTGGTCCAGAGACCACCGCCAGATTCATAGCCCAGGAGGGCTCAAGTATCCTCACTGGTCCGGAGACCACCGCCAGAGTCATATCCCAGGAGGGCTCAAGTATCGTCACTGGTCCGGAGACCACCGCCAGAGTCATAGCCCAGGAAGGCTCAAGTATCGTCACTGGTCCAGAGACCACCGCCAGAGTCATAGCCCAGGAGGGCTCAAGTATCATCCGCCAGAGTCATAGCCCAGGAGGGCTCAAGTATCATCACTGGTCCAGAGACCACTGCCAGAGTCATAGCCCAGGAGGGCTCAAGTATCGTTACTGGTCCGGAGACCACCGCCAGAGTCATAACCCAGGAGGGCTCAAGTATCGTTACTGGTCCTGAGACCACCGCCAGAGTCATAGCCCAGGAGGGCTCAAGTATCGTCACTGGTCCAGAGACCACTGCCAGAGTCATAGCCCAGGAGGGCTCAAGTATCGTTACTGGTCAGGAGACCACCGCCAGAGTCATAGCGCAGGAGGGCTCAAGTATCGTCACTGGTCCAGAGACCACCGCCAGAGTCATAGCCCAGGAGGGCTCAAGTATCGTTACTGGTCCGGAGACCACCGCCAGAGTCATAGCCCAGGAGGGCTCAAGTATCGTTACTGGTCAGGAGACCACCGCCAGAGTCATAGCCCAGGAGGGCTCAAGTATCGTTACTGGTCCAGAGACCACCGCCAGAGTCATAGCCCAGGAGGGCTCAAGTATCGTCACTGGTCCAGAGACCACCGCCAGAGTCATAGCCCAGGAGGGCTCAAGTATCGTCACTGGTCCAGAGACCACCGCCAGAGTCATAGCCCAGGAGGGCTCAAGTATCGTTACTGGTCAGGAGACCACCGCCAGAGTCACAGCCCAGGAGTGCTCAAGTATCGTCACTGGTCCGGAGACCACCGCCAGAGTCACAGCCCAGGAGGGCTCAAGTATCGTCACTGGTCCGGAGACCACCGCCAGAGTCACAGCCCAGGAGGGCTCAAGTATCGTCATTGGTCAGGAGACCACCGCCAGAGTCACAGCCCAGGAGGGCTCAAATATCGTCACTGGTCCGGAGACCACCGCCAGAGTCACAGCCCAGGAGGGCTCAAGTATCGTCACTGGTCCGGAGACCACCGCCAGAGTCACAGCCCAGGAGGGCTCAAGTATCGTCACTGGTCCGGAGACCACCGCCAGAGTCACAGCCCAGGAGGGCTCAAGTATCGTCACTGGTCAGGAGACCACCGCCACAGTCACAGCCCAGGAGGGCTCAAGTATCGTCACTGGTCCGGAGACCACCGCCAGAGTCATAGCCCTCATAGCCCAGGAGGGCTCAAGTATCGTTACTGGTCCGGAGACCACCGCCAGAGTCATAGCCCAGGAGGGCTCAAGTATCATCACTGGTCCAGAGACCACCGCCAGAGTCATAGCCCAGGAGGGCTCAAGTATCGTCACTGGTCAGGAGACCACCGCTAGAGTCATAGCCCAGGAGGGCTCAAGTATCGTCACTGGTCCGGAGACCACCGCCAGAGTCATAGCCCAGGAGGGCTCAAGTATCGTCACTGGTCCGGAGACCACCGCCAGAGTCACAGCCCAGGAGGGCTCAAGTATCCTCACTGGTCCGAAAACCACCGCCAGAGTCATAGCCCAGGAGGGCTCAAGTATCGTTACTGATCAGGAGACCACCGCCAGAGTCATAGCCCAGGAGGGCTCAAGTATCGTCACTGGTCCAGAGACCACCACCAGAGTCATAGCCCAGGAGGGTTAAAGTATCGTTACTGGTCCGGAGACCACCGCCAGAGTCATAGCCCAGGAGGGCTCAAGAATCGTTACTGGTCCGGAGACCACCGCCAGAGTCAGAGCCCCCAGAGTCATAGCCCAGGAGGGATCAAGTATTGTTACTGGTCCGGAGACCACCGCCAGAGTCATAGCCCAGGAGGGCTCAAGTATCATTACTGGTCAGGAGACCACCGCCAGAGTCATAGCCCAGGAGGGCTCAAGTATCGTCACTGGTCCAGAGACCACCGCCAGAGTCAAAACCCAGGAGGGCTGAAGTATCGTCACTGGTCCGGAGACCACCGCCAGAGTCATAGCCCAGGAGGGCTCAAGTATCGTCACTGGTCCGGAGACCACCGCCAGAGTCATAGCCCAGGAGGGCTCAAGTATCGTCACTGGTCCGGAGACCACCGCCAGAGTCATAGCCCAGGAGGGCTCAAGTATCGTCACTGGTCAGGAGACCACCGCCAGAGTCATAGCCCAGGAGGGCTGAAGTATCGTCACTGGTCAGGAGACCACCGCCAGAGTCATAGCCCAGGAGGGCTGAAGTATCGTCACTGGTCCGGAGACCACCGCCAGAGTCATAGCCCAGGAGGGCTCAAGTATCGTTACTGGTCCGGAGACCGCCGCCAGAGTCATAGCCCTCATAGCCCAGGAGGGCTCAAGTATCGTTACTGGTCCGGAGACCACCGCCAGAGTCATAGCCCAGGAGGGCTCAAGTATCGTCACTGGTCCAGAGACCACCGCCAGAGTCATAGCCCAGGAGGGCTCAAGTATCATCACTGGTCAGGAGACCACCGCCAGAGTCATAGCCCAGGAGGGCTCAAGTATCGTCACTGGTCCGGAGACCACCGCCAGAGTCATAGCCCAGGAGGGCTCAAGTATCGTCACTGGTCCAGAGACCACCACCAGATTCATAGCCCAGGAGGGCTCAAGTATCCTCACTGGTCCGGAGACCACCGCCAGAGTCATATCCCAGGAGGGCTCAAGTATCGTCACTGGTCCGGAGACCACCGCCAGAGTCATAGCCCAGGAAGGCTCAAGTATCGTCACTGGTCCAGAGACCACCGCCAGAGTCATAGCCCAGGAGGGCTCAAGTATCATCCGCCAGAGTCATAGCCCAGGAGGGCTCAAGTATCATCACTGGTCCAGAGACCACTGCCAGAGTCATAGCCCAGGAGGGCTCAAGTATCGTTACTGGTCCGGAGACCTCCGCCAGAGTCATAACCCAGGAGGGCTCAAGTATCGTTACTGGTCCTGAGACCACCGCCAGAGTCATAGCCCAGGAGGGCTCAAGTATCGTCACTGGTCCAGAGACCACTGCCAGAGTCATAGCCCAGGAGGGCTCAAGTATCGTTACTGGTCAGGAGACCACCGCCAGAGTCATAGCCCAGGAGGGCTCAAGTATCGTCACTGGTCCAGAGACCACCGTCAGAGTCATAGCCCAGGAGGGCTCAAGTATCGTCACTGGTCCAGAAACCACAGCCAGAATCATAGCCCAGGAGGGCTCAAGTATCGTTACTGGTCAGGAGACCACCGCCAGAGTCATAGCCCAGGAGGGCTCAAGTATCGTTACTGGTCCGGAGACCACCGCCAGAGTCATTGCCCAGGAGGGCTCAAGTATTGTTACTGGTCCGGAGACCACCGCCAGAGTCATAGCCCAGGAGGGCTCAAGTATCGTTACTGGTCCGGAGACCACCGCCAGAGTCATAGCCCAGGAGGGCTCAAGTATCATCACTGGTCCAGAGACCACCGCCAGAGTCATAGCCCAGGAGGGCTCAAGTATCATTAATGGTCAGGAGACCACCGACAGAGTCATAGCCCAGGAGGGCTCAAGTATCGTCACTGGTCCGGAGACCACCGCCAGAGTCATAGCCCAGGAGGGCTCAAGTATCGTCACTGGTCCAGAGACCACCGCCAGAGTCATAGCCCAGGAGGGCTCAAGTATCATCCGCCAGAGTCTAAGCCCAGGAGGGCTCAAGTATCGTCACTGGTTCAGAGACCACCGCCAGAGTCACAGCCCAGGAGGGCTCAAGTATCGTCACTGGTCAGCAGACCACCGCCAGAGTCACAGCCCAGGAGTGCTCAAGTATCGTCACTGGTCCAGAGACCACCGCCAGAGTCACAGCCCAGGAGGGCTCAAGTATCGTCACTGGTCCGGAGCCACCGCCAGTGTCACAGCCCAGGAGGGCTCAAGTATCGTTACTGGTCAGGAGACCACCGCCAGAGTCACAGCCCAGGAGGGCTCAAATATCGTCACTGGTCCGGAGACCACCGCCAGAGTCACAGCCCAGGAGGGCTCAAGTATCGTCACTGGTCCGGAGACCACCGCCAGAGTCACAGCCCAGGAGGGCTCAAGTATCGTCACTGGTCCGGAGACCACCGCCACAGTCACAGCCCAGGAGGGCTCAAGTATCGTCACTGGTCAGGAGACCACCGCCACAGTCACAGCCCAGGAGGGCTCAAGTATCGTCACTGGTCCGGCGACCACCGCCAGAGTCATAGCCCTCATAGCCCAGGAGGGCTCAAGTATCGTTACTGGTCCGGAGACCACCGCCAGAGTCATAGCCCAGGAGGGCTCAAGTATCATCACTGGTCCAGAGACCACCGCCAGAGTCATAGCCCAGGAGGGCTCAAGTATCGTCACTGGTCCGGAGACCACCGCCAGAGTCATAGCCCAGGAGGGCTCAAGTATCGTCACTGGTCCGGAGACCACCGCCAGAGTCATAGCCCAGGAGGGCTCAAGTATCGTCACTGGTCAGGAGACCACCGCCAGAGTCATAGCCCAGGAGGGCTCAAGTATCGTCACTGGTCCGGAGACCACCGCCAGAGTCATAGCCCAGGAGGGCTCAAGTATCGTCACTGGTCCGGAGACCACCGCCAGAGTCACAGCCCAGGAGGGCTCAAGTATCCTCACTGGTCCGGAGACCACCGCCAGAGTCACAGCCCAGGAGGGCTCAAGTATCGTCACTGGTCCGGAGACCACCGCCAGAGTCACAGCCCAGGAGGGCTCAAGTATCGTCACTGGTCCAGAGACCACCGCCAGAGTCATAGCCCAGGAGGGCTCAAGTATCATCCGCCAGAGTCATAGCCCAGGAGGGCTCAAGTATCATCACTGGTCCATAGACCACCGCCAGAGTCGTAGCCCAGGAGGGCTCAAGTATCGTCACTGGTCCGGAGACCACCGCCAGAGTCACAGCCCAGGAGGGCCCAAGTATCGTTACTGGTCCGGAGACCACCGCCAGAGTCATAGCCCAGGAGGGCTCAAGTATCGTTACTGGTCCGGAGACCACCGCCAGAGTCATAGCCCAGGAGGGCTCAAGTATCATCACTGGTCCAGAGACCACCGCCAGAGTCATAGCCCAGGAGGGCTCAAGTATCATTACTGGTCAGGAGACCACCGCCAGAGTCATAGCCCAGGAGGGCTCAAGTATCGTCACTGGTCCAGAGACCACCGCCAGAGTCATAGCCCAGGAGGGCTCAAGTATCGTCACTGGTCCAGAGACCACCACCAGAGTCATAGCCCAGGAGGGCTCAAGTATCATTACTGGTCAGGAGACCTCCGCCAGAGTCATAGCCCAGGAGGGCTCAAGTATCGTCACTGGTCCAGAGACCACCGCCAGAGTCATAGCCCAGGAGGGCTCAAGTATCGTTACTGGTCCGGAGACCACCGCCAGAGTCATAGCCCAGGAGGGCTCAAGTATCGTTACTGGTCAGGAGACCACCGCCAGAGTCATAGCCCAGGAGGGCTCAAGTATCGTTACTGGTCCAGAGACCACCGCCAGAGTCATAGCCCAGGAGGGCTCAAGTATCGTCACTGGTCCAGAGACCACCGCCAGAGTCATAGCCCAGGAGGGCTCAAGTATCGTTACTGGTCAGGAGACCACCGCCAGAGTCACAGCCCAGGAGTGCTCAAGTATCGTCACTGGTCCGGAGACCACCGCCAGAGTCACAGCCCAGGAGGGCTCAAGTATCGTCACTGGTCCGGAGACCACCGCCAGAGTCACAGCCCAGGAGGGCTCAAGTATCGTCATTGGTCAGGAGACCACCGCCAGAGTCACAGCCCAGGAGGGCTCAAATATCGTCACTGGTCCGGAGACCACCGCCAGAGTCACAGCCCAGGAGGGCTCAAGTATCGTCACTGGTCCGGAGACCACCGCCAGAGTCACAGCCCAGGAGGGCTCAAGTATCGTCACTGGTCCGGAGACCACCGCCACAGTCACAGCCCAGGAGGGCTCAAGTATTGTCACTGGTCAGGAGACCACCGCCACAGTCACAGCCCAGGAGGGCTCAAGTATCGTCACTGGTCCGGAGACCACCGCCAGAGTCATAGCCCTCATAGCCCAGGAGGGCTCAAGTATCGTTACTGGTCCGGAGACCACCGCCAGAGTCATAGCCCAGGAGGGCTCAAGTATCATCACTGGTCCAGAGACCACCGCCAGAGTCATAGCCCAGGAGGGCTCAAGTATCGTCACTGGTCAGGAGACCACCGCTAGAGTCATAGCCCAGGAGGGCTCAAGTATCGTCACTGGTCCGGAGACCACCGCCAGAGTCATAGCCCAGGAGGGCTCAAGTATCGTCACTGGTCCGGAGACCACCGCCAGAGTCACAGCCCAGGAGGGCTCAAGTATCCTCACTGGTCCGAAAACCACCGCCAGAGTCATAGCCCAGGAGGGCTCAAGTATCGTTACTGATCAGGAGACCACCGCCAGAGTCATAGCCCAGGAGGGCTCAAGTATCGTCACTGGTCCAGAGACCACCACCAGAGTCATAGCCCAGGAGGGTTAAAGTATCGTTACTGGTCCGGAGACCACCGCCAGAGTCATAGCCCAGGAGGGCTCAAGAATCGTTACTGGTCCGGAGACCACCGCCAGAGTCAGAGCCCCCAGAGTCATAGCCCAGGAGGGATCAAGTATTGTTACTGGTCCGGAGACCACCGCCAGAGTCATAGCCCAGGAGGGCTCAAGTATCATTACTGGTCAGGAGACCACCGCCAGAGTCATAGCCCAGGAGGGCTCAAGTATCGTCACTGGTCCAGAGACCACCGCCAGAGTCAAAACCCAGGAGGGCTCAAGTATCGTCACTGGTCCGGAGACCACCGCCAGAGTCATAGCCCAGGAGGGCTCAAGTATCGTCACTGGTCCGGAGACCACCGCCAGAGTCATAGCCCAGGAGGGCTCAAGTATCGTCACTGGTCCGGAGACCACCGCCAGAGTCATAGCCCAGGAGGGCTCAAGTATCGTCACTGGTCAGGAGACCACCGCCAGAGTCATAGCCCAGGAGGGCTCAAGTATCGTCACTGGTCAGGAGACCACCGCCAGAGTCATAGCCCAGGAGGGCTGAAGTATCGTCACTGGTCCGGAGACCACCGCCAGAGTCATAGCCCAGGAGGGCTCAAGTATCGTCACTGGTCCGGAGACCACCGCCAGAGTCATAGCCCAGGAGGGCTCAAGTATCGTTACTGGTCCGGAGACCGCCGCCAGAGTCATAGCCCTCATAGCCCAGGAGGGCTCAAGTATCGTTACTGGTCCGGAGACCACCGCCAGAGTCATAGCCCAGGAGGGCTCAAGTATCGTCACTGGTCCAGAGACCACCGCCAGAGTCATAGCCCAGGAGGGCTCAAGTATCATCACTGGTCAGGAGACCACCGCCAGAGTCATAGCCCAGGAGGGCTCAAGTATCGTCACTGGTCCGGAGACCACCGCCAGAGTCATAGCCCAGGAGGGCTCAAGTATCGTCACTGGTCCAGAGACCACCGCCAGATTCATAGCCCAGGAGGGCTCAAGTATCCTCACTGGTCCGGAGACCACCGCCAGAGTCATATCCCAGGAGGGCTCAAGTATCGTCACTGGTCCGGAGACCACCGCCAGAGTCATAGCCCAGGAAGGCTCAAGTATCGTCACTGGTCCAGAGACCACCGCCAGAGTCATAGCCCAGGAGGGCTCAACTATCATCCGCCAGAGTCATAGCCCAGGAGGGCTCAAGTATCATCACTGGTCCAGAGACCACTGCCAGAGTCATAGCCCAGGAGGGCTCAAGTATCGTTACTGGTCCGGAGACCACCGCCAGAGTCATAACCCAGGAGGGCTCAAGTATCGTTACTGGTCCTGAGACCACCGCCAGAGTCATAGCCCAGGAGGGCTCAAGTATCGTCACTGGTCCAGAGACCACTGCCAGAGTCATAGCCCAGGAGGGCTCAAGTATCGTTACTGGTCAGGAGACCACCGCCAGAGTCATAGCCCAGGAGGGCTCAAGTATCGTCACTGGTCCAGAGACCACCGTCAGAGTCAAAGCCCAGGAGGGCTCAAGTATCGTCACTGGTCCAGAAACCACAGCCAGAATCATAGCCCAGGAGGGCTCAAGTATCGTTACTGGTCAGGAGACCACCGCCAGAGTCATAGCCCAGGAGGGCTCAAGTATCGTTACTGGTCCGGAGACCACCACCAGAGTCATAGCACAGGAGGGCTCAAGTATCGTCACTGGTCCGGAGACCACCGCCAGAGTCATAGCCCAGGAGGGCTCAAGTATCGTCACTGGTCCGGAGACCACCGCCAGAGTCATAGCCCAGGAGGGCTCAAGTATCGTCACTGGTCCGGAGACCACCGCCAGAGTCATAGCCCAGGAGGGCTCAAGTATCGTTACTGGTCCGGAGACCACCGCCAGAGTCAGAGCCCCCAGAGTCATAGCCCAGGAGGGCTCAAGTATCGTCACTGGTCCGGAGACCACCGCCAGAGTCATAGCCCAGGAGGGCTCAAGTATCGTCACTGGTCAGGAGACCACCGCCAAAGTCATAGCCCAGGAGGGCTCAAGTATCGTCACTGGTCCGGAGACCACCGCCAGAGTCATAGCCCAGGAGGGCTCAAGTATCGTCACTGGTCCGGAGACCACCGCCAGAGTCATAGCCCAGGAGGGCTCAAGTATCGTTACTGGTCCGGAGACCGCCGCCAGAGTCATAGCCCTCATACCCAGGAGGGCTCAAGTATCGTTACTGGTCCGGAGACCACCGCCAGAGTCATAGCCCAGGAGGGCTCAAGTATCGTCACTGGTCCAGAGACCACCGCCAGAGTCATAGCCCAGGAGGGCTCAAGTATCATCACTGGTCAGGAGACCACAGCCAGAGTCATAGCCCAGGAGGGCTCAAGTATCGTCACTGGTCCGGAGACCACCGCCAGAGTCATAGCCCAGGAGGGCTCAAGTATCGTCACTGGTCCAGAGACCACCGCCAGAGTCATAGCCCAGGAGGGCTCAAGTATCCTTACTGGTCCGGAGACCACCGCCAGAGTCATATCCCAGGAGGCCTCAAGTATCGTCACTGGTCCGGAGACCACCGCCAGAGTCATAGCCCAGGAAGGCTCAAGTATCGTCACTGGTCCAGAGACCACCGCCAGAGTCATAGCCCAGGAGGGCTCAAGTATCATCCGCCAGAGTCATAGCCCAGGAGGGCTCAAGTATCATCACTGGTCCAGAGACCACTGCCAGAGTCATAGCCCAGGAGGGCTCAAGTATCGTTACTGGTCCGGAGACCACCGCCAGAGTCATAACCCAGGAGGGCTCAAGTATCGTTACTGGTCCTGAGACCACCGCCAGAGTCATAGCCCAGGAGGGCTCAAGTATCATCACTGGTCCAGAGACCACCGCCAGAGTCATAGCCCAGGAGGGCTCAAGTATCATTACTGGGCAGGAGACCACCGCCAGAGTCATAGCCCAGGAGGGCTCAAGTATCGTCACTGGTCCAGAGACCACCGCCAGAGTCATAGCCCAGGAGGGCTCAAGTATTGTTACTGGTCAGGAGACCACCGCCAGAGTCATAGCCCAGGAGGGCTCAAGTATCTTTACTGGTCCGGAGACCACCGCCAGAGTCATAGCCCAGGAGGGCTCAAGTATCGTCACTGGTCCGGAGACCACCACCAGAGTCATAGCCCAGGAGGGCTCAAGTATCGTCACTGGTCCGGAGACCACCGCCAGAGTCATAGCCCAGGAGGGCTCAAGTATCGTCACTGGTCCGGAGACCACCGCCAGAGTCATAGCCCAGGAGGGCTCAAGTATCGTTACTGGTCCGGAGACCACCGCCAGAGTCAGAGCCCCCAGAGTCATAGCCCAGGAGGGATCAAGTATCGTTACCGGTCCGGAGACCACCGCCAGAGTCATAGCCCAGGAGGGCTCAAGTATGGTTACTGGTCAGGAGACCACCGCCAGAGTCATAGCCCAGGAGGGCACAAGTATCGTCACTGGTCCAGAGACCACCGCCAGAGTCATAACCCAGGAGGGCTCAAGTATCATCACTGGTCCGGAGACCACCGCCAGAGTCATAGCCCAGGAGGGCTCAAGTATCGTCACTGGTCCGGAGACCACCGCCAGAGTCATAGCCCAGGAGGGCTCAAGTATCGTTACTGGTCCGGAGACCACCGCCAGAGTCATTGCCCAGGAGGGCTCAAGTATCGTTACTGGTCAGGAGACCACCGCAACCGCCGGAGTCATAGCCCAGGAGGGCTCAAGTATCGTTACTGGTCAGGAGACCTCCGCAACTGCCGGAGTCACAGCCCAGGAGGGTCCAGAATCTCACAGCCCCGCTGGGCAATGATGGAACGTCATGCCACACACCAATGTCCAGTGTGGAGATCGTCATGCCACACACCAATGTCAGTATCTGAACCGCCATCTTAGGCTACCGCTGAACAGTCCATAGGCAGCCATGGCAAAGCACCGCTGAACAAGGCCAAGACCGCCATGGTGAAGACCGCTGAACAGGGCAAAGACCGCCATGGTGAATCACCGCTGAACAGTCCATAGCCAGCCATGGCAAAGCACCGCTGAACAAGGCCAAGACCGCCATGGTAAAGACCGCTGAACAGGGCAAAGACCGCCATGGCAAAGCACCGCTGAACAGTCCATAGGCAGCCATGGCAAAGCACAGCTGAATAAGGCCAAGACCGCCATGGTGAAGAACGCTGAACAGGGCAAAGACCGCCATGGCAAAGCACCGCTGAACAGTCCATAGGCAGCCATGGCAAAGCACCGCTGAACAAGGCCAAGACCGCCATGATGAAGACCGCTAAACAGGGCAAAGACCGCCATGGCAAAGCACCGCTGAACAGTCCATAAGGAGCCATGGCAAAGCACCGCTGAACAAGGCCAAGACCGCCATGGTGAAGACCGCTGAACAGGGCAAAGACCGTGTGGGTATGAATAGTCCGGCACATCAGGCATCGTTCTCCCATGTGCAGCTGGGACATTGACAGGACAGGTACTTTCACGGGGAGACTCATGCAGTCTGGGCACCAGTCCCCCTCCAGAACCAGTGGAGACCTGCATCTACCTGAGAGACTGTGGCTTTGCACTCCCCAGGATATGGCAGTGGGCAATCCACCCACTGTAGAGACTTGAGAGACTGTGGCTTTGCACTCCCCAGTATATGGCAGTGGGCAGTCCACCCACTGTAGAGACTTGAGAGACTGTGGCTTTGCACTCCCCAGGATATGGCAGTGGGCAGTCCACCCACTGTAGAGACTTGAGAGACTGTGGCTTTGCGCTCCCCAGGATGGCACAGTGGGCAACCCACCCACTGTAGAGACTTGAGAGACTGTGGCTTTGCACTCCCCAGGATGGCACAGTGGGCAAACCACCCACTGTAGTGACTTGAGAGACTGTGGCTTTGCACTCCCCAGGATACATCAATGGGCATGGAGCCCCGTCGTGGATCTGGCTTCGCATTCATGTGGCTGAGGTGCCCCCCCTTCCCTTCCCCCTGAGGTGCCTGTAGTGTTTCTATCTGATGCCCCAGCAGTGTTCTCTCGGATTTTGGTCAGGTATCTGTTGGTGCACGGACATTGTTGTGTACATATCTGCACTACTTCTTGTTTTGTACATTTATTTTTGACAGATTTCGTGATGTATATCCGTATATTTTTTAATGAGTAGTATATTGGCAAAATACAAAGTTTGGCCGCTATTCGCTTTGTCATTGCATTCTTCCGGGGGGGGTTGTGGGTTGTTACTGTGATTTTTGTGACTGCATTGGTGTGTATGTTGTAATATGCGAGGGTGGGGGTGGGGGTGTTTGGTGGGTGTCCCCGTAACTTTTGCCTCCCCTGTGTCGTAGGTGCAGTACTCACCGGTATGTTATGCGCCTATGTCGCAGGAATGCAAGGGCAGGTAAGATTTGTAGTTCCGGGTCCATGGAGTCCTCGTTCCTCGTGGGATGTGTTGAGGTGAGCGTTTTCCCATAGCAAAAGCTGTTTCCGCCGTGTTTTTATCCACGGTGAATCCGCCCCGGAAAAGGTGGTGGATTGGTGTGTTGTGATAGTGTGGGCGTTACATTGTCTTCCGCCTGTCTGTTGGCGGTGACCGCCACGCTGTTTGTCTGTACCGCCCTGGCGGGCGATGTGTTAAAGTGGCTGTCTTTGTTGGCGGTTTCCGCCAGGGTCGTATTTCCATTTCTTTGTCCGCCGGCCTGTTTGCGGTATTACCGCAGCTTTAACACCGTCCGCCAGGGTTGTAATGACCACCAAAGTTTATTAAACCTCATCATGTGGTACTACAGTTAAAACAGCACCCTTCGGTAATGTTTGAAGTAGTACACTGAACTGAGAGAGCATGGTCCTTTTGTACCCACGCAGGGGCTAAAAGGAGGTGGTACAATTATAGAAGCAAGACTTACATACATGTAAGGTCATATGGAAATGCACAGTCGACAGGTAGGAGGGACTAACAGTTTTCAAGGACTAACAGCTGCCGACCTTACTGGGCATGTGCGAAAGTGGGAGATGCTAAATATAACTTGTCACTAGGCAGATGATTTTCAAGAGTAGTTAACAGAAAGGTAGGACAGAGCACATGGTGAGCACATGGCAGCATGTGGCAGAGAAAATGGCTGCCATGAATACAAAATGGATTCCACTAAATGTTCACAATAGTTGCTAAATACAAGATGTCTTCTGCTAATGCTTAATCTAATCACTGCTAAACTACAACACCCTGATGGTATTCACAATGGTTGACTGCCCTACAGAGATGGATCTCAGGAGGTCAATAGCCTCCTCACTGAAGGCAGCAGGACTCACTGCGGCAGGGCCTGGGGTGCCTTGGGCAAAGGAGATGCCCACCCTCTTGTGTGATCAGGCACAGGCAACTCAGTGGGGGGCTACTGGGAGGGCGGTGCTGGTATCGGGTGGTGGCTGTTCCTCTAGCTGGGGTGGTTCCAGAGTTGTCTGCCACCATCAGTGTTGTCACCTCCTGTCTCTGCCATGGTGTTCCCCTCGCCCTCCATCCCACTGGTCCCCTCGGCGTCGGTGGACTCTGCCTCCTGGGTCCTGTGGGATGCAGCTCCCTCAGTCGCTGGTGCCCCTGCTCCTCCACCAGATGATACTACTGAACACATGGACAGGATGACAGAAGAAGATAGGGAGGGAGAGAGAAAGTGAGCACTGGGTCAATTACAGCACCAACAACACATTACCATCACACACAGGGATCAGGATTGAGCACTATGCATCACACTGGCATTCCATTGGCTAGGTGCCACAGCAAAATGAGAGTCAACCACCGCTAACTGCACCCCTCCTGGGACCCACTAAGCTCTGTCTGACATGGAATGCAACCTAGCTAGATTACTAGATTTTGCTATACACCCATTTACCTTGAGCTGGATAACTCAGCAATGGCTGAGCTGGCATTAAGGGGCAAACACTAACTGAAACCCTCCACAAGGATCCCATGCCACCCAACAATAATTGTTGTCACAGTCACTGTACTCACACCCTTGTGGCTGCTGTGCTGTCCTCAAGCACCCATCCAGCTCTGGGTAGGCCACCGCCAGTATGCGGGCCATCAGGGGGGTCAGGTTCCTATGTTGGCAGGCCAACCCCAGGTCTGCCTCTGCGGTCTTCCAGGCCCAGGGCCTCAGGTCCTCCCACCTTTTCCTACGGTGGGTGCTCTGCCTGCTATAGACCCCCAGGGTCTGTACATCCTTTGGCGATAGCACACCACAATCCCTTCTTCTGATGGGTGCTGACCTGCAGAGGTAATACAGACAGGAGGACACCAATAACCATATCATCTAGCCTGTCACACAAATGGCCAACACATATACCATTTCCATCTCCATTGGCACACGCATCATCCAGAACCCTGCATGTACACTACCACCAGACATACCCTCCACCCTAATGACACACTGCTAGCACACACATCTCCATGCAACCTTGTCACATGCATCATGCCCATGGTTTACTCACCCGTTAGTCTGGAGGCCAATACAGCTGTCCATACAGGGGTAGGACTCCATCCACCAGGTGCTCTAACTCCTCCGAAGTAAAGGCAGGGGCCCTTTCCCCGGTCACCCGGGCCATGGCAGGATCAAGACACAGGTCACAGCAGCACAAGCAGTGGAGGTGTTGTCCTGTGGAAAGTCAGGAATCAAGTGAGGTTTTAGACAGAAAATGGTGGTCACGTCCATGGCGGTGTACACTGTCACCACTGCCGGTGATCCCCATTGGACACCGTACTCCATAGAGCCACATTTTAGCCAATGAGGAATAGCACGGCGGTGCAAGACCAATCCATGACGCCCAACGTCGGTGGAGTTACCTCACTTCCATTTGTCCATACTTACAGGACAGGAGGTCACCATTTTATGGTAGTGGACAACATTCAGAAATTAGAAACTGCGTCATTGCTGCTAATTGCACATACAATGTCATTCACATTGTCTGATTACATACATCTCTATGTACATGGAGGTGGTGGTTCCATTGTTCAATTTGTGACACCCTAATAACTCTTGTGTCCCTTAGATACCTACCACTGTGGAGGAATAGTAGGAGGAAACAAGACCCCGTGTACAGACCCCTTCTGGACTTGACTACACCGGAGGACAGGCACATTATACTCACCTATAGACTGGACTGGGACACAATTACGGAGCTGTGTGCACAATTGGAGCCTGATCTGATATCACCTAGCTGTCATCCCACTGGTCTCCCCCACATTGTGCAACTTCTATCATTGCGTTGTTTCCTGGCAACTGGCTCTTTCCAAGTGACAGTGGGCTTCGCAGCAGGAATGTCAGCCAACTTTCTCAATCATGCTGGCAAGGGCTTTGTCTGCCTTGGTCAAACACATGTGCAGCTACATTGCTTTCCTCCAAGTTGAAGATTTGGCCACTGTGAAGGCTGGATTCTATGCAATGGGACATATACCAAATAACATTTGTGCGAGTGACGGAACACATATTTGTGCCTGATTACAACTTTGGAGGAAGGTGTTAATCCGTCCCAAAAATGACGGCTATACCACCAGCCGTATTACAAGTCCATTATATCCTATGGAACTCGTAATACGGCTGGTGGTATATCCGTCACATTTGGGACGGATTAATACCTCCTCCAAAGTTGTAATCAGGCCCATTGTCTTTGTCCCCCCCTGGCACAATGAACCAGTGTTCTGAAATCAGAAGAGTTTCCCTCACTCAATGTGCAAATGGTGTGCCTGGTGGACCTGTACGACCCCCACGTCACTGCCAAGTATCCTGGGTTGGTGCATGATGCCTTTGTCCTAAGGAATAGCAGATTCCAAATGAGATGGCACATCTACAGAGGCACAGGATGTGGCTAATAGGTGAGCCAGAGTCCCCACCCAATGTATGTCCGTGTATGCCTTCAGGAGTTATCCCCATTCCATTGTGTAAGGCTAATGTTTGTCCCTCAATGCTTGAAGGTAACTTTGGCTACCCAACCCTATCGTGAATCCTGACCCCTGTGAGGAATGCAAGGACAGGGGCTGAGAATCGCTATAATGATGGACATGGGGGAACCAGGCGGATTATGGAACATACCTTCGGCCTCCTGAAGGCCAGGTTCAGATGCATCCATCTGACAGGTGGATCCCTCTGTACTCCTCTGAGAAGGTATGCCAGATAGTTGTAGCATGCTACATGTTGCACAACCTGACCCTCAGACAACATGTGCCTTATCTGTAGGAGGAAGAGATTGGAAATGCCCCTGTGGCAGCAGTGGACCCTGAGGACAGTGAGGATGAGGAGGCAGAGGATGCAGATGTGGACAACAGAACATCAGTTATATGTCAGTGCTTCCAATGACACACAGGTGAGACAGTGGAACTGACCATTCCTCTGATTATTTATGATTACAGTGTGGTTGTAGCAGGATGGCATTCACTTCCTTTGCATCTCAACTGACTGTCACCTATGCATTCTTATTTTGCAGATGTTGGTGTTATAACAACTCTGTACTGATGAGATGACTACAGACAGCTACATCTCATTATTTGTATGCTATCACAGTGTTCAGGTCATTTGCACAACATGTAACTGTTACCATAATTTCACATTTTCATCACATAAAGCAATAGTGTTGTGTAGGCTGTCATCCTAATGAGACTACTGGATTTGGGCAGAATCACTTGCACTGTGGGGGACTGAGTCTGAACCCACTACAGGTGACACCAGTCGGCCTAATCTGGGTTTTGTTCCGGCTAACTAGCAGTGCCTCATCTCTACCCAAGAGCAGGGATGATGTGGCAACCGAGCGCATGACACAAATGACTCCTCAGGGAAATCGTGGTCACAAAGATCTCATCCGTTTCTCTCAGTTACATTAATCTCACGTATGCAAGGACAACCAGAGGCAGAGTATAGTTCAATAAGGTTTTATTGAAGTAAATGCATCTTAGATAATAAAGCATGTATTGCAATAACTAGGATGATGAAGCATGACAGGATTACAATTATGACAAGGAGAGTGAAACAAAAATTACGCTATCATATTGTTACAAAGATCGTTAAGAATATCTCCTACCTAGACTGTGTTAGAGCACAGCTTGTTAAGCTCTAATTCTGCCCTTCAGGTTTCCCTGGGAGGACATCATCACTCATACCTCAGCAAGAGGCCAGTAGTCTACATAATCAGCTGCAGTGAAGCACTCAGCAGTCAGCATATACTCGTGGTTATCTGGCTGGAATCTCCCTCTAACGTGCAAGGTCAAAGTAGAGTTTTTATAATAAAACAGCTGATGTTCCAAGAAAGGATCCCCATGTAAGAGTGTGTATATTTCTGTGAACATTAGAGAGAAAACGTACCACTTTTGCCGGCAAGCTATCTTACTGCAGCCTTGAGAAATGCACAGAGTGAAAGAAATGTCTTGTTTAAGAACACAGTGCTGGCCTAGGCAAAGAACAGCTAGATAGAGAAAATAAATCAAGACTGCAAATGTGGCTATTGTGAAAATAATAAAACTAAGCTGAATGAACTATATCTAGGTTAAAGTGCCCAGCGCAAGCTTAGTTTGCTAAAAGAATATGTCAAAAATTATAGCTAAAATGGCTACACAACACTCTTCCCTTGCTGGTTCAAAGGTGGTTCAAAGCTTAATTATGTATAAAAGCTACTAAAATTCAACCTAAGTCGTATATATGAGAATGTCAATAACAACAAGTTAAAAGATACTTGAGCATGTATTAGAAGGACAATTTAAAACGTTTAGGGCCAGATGTAGGTACAAAAAAATTAGCGACTCGCAATTTGCGAGCATGTGCGACTCGCAAATTGCGTGTCGCTAATAGGAATGCAGGTACAATTTCCGTGGACAAATTGCGACTCGCACCCGGAGTCGCAACGCAGATAGCGAGTCCGCTGTCTGCGAGGTCGCTGTTTGCGACTGCGCAAAAAACGGACTCGTAATTTGCGAGTGGGTGTCGCAAATTGCGAGTACCATGTAAATTGATTGCAGGTGCTGCAGAACACTCCAGAAACCACTCCAGAACACTCTGGAAACACTTCCTGGCACATGATGATGACATCACAGCCAGGAAGTTTACTAATACACCTGGGAGGAGGGAGGAACACACCCATTTTAAACTGCTGAACAGCCAACAGGAGGAACAGCAGCTACAATGGCAGAAACACCCAGAAAGAGGAAATTAACATTTTCTGAGAAGGAGCTGGAGGTGCTGACAGAAGAATGCTGTCAGCACTATGATGATCTTTTTGGGAAGGCAGCCCTCAATGTGCCAGACTCAACAAAAAAACAACTCTGGCTGGAAATTCAGGAAAAAGTGAACTCCCTGGGGGTCAGCCACAGGAGTATGGATGAGATCAAGAAGAGGTGGTATGACCGCCGCTCCCGGACCAAGGAGAGGGTGGCAGAAAGGCTCCGGGAGATGAGAGGCACAGGAGGGGGACCATCATCCGTACCACCACCCACACCCCTGGAGGAAAGGGTGGAGGAGACGCTGGAGCAGGAGGCAGTTACAGGATTCGGAGATCTGGACACCTCTGAGCCCACAACATCAACCGGTGAGTACCATGTGATATGCCTGTACCCCCATCAATGCCATACCCCCACCCAACATGTACACAGGGGCATGCACAACCAAGATAGCTCCATTTCAGGGTAGCAAACACCAGAATGATGCATTATGGGCAATGTAGTCAAGTAGGCAGTCAATAGGCAAATGTTTATTAGGAAGTGTGCAACAGATAGTAGACACTGACAGTCTGTTCCCCATGTCCCACAGGTCTCCCACAAGACACCACCACAAGCCACAGCAGCCAGGTGCCAACAGTCAGCCAGCCCCATGAGGAAAGCACAGGAGCTGCCACCACTCCCACCTGCACCACCAACACCATCCCCTTGATGACTACACCTGCTGCAACAGTGGTTTCGGAGGCTGCGCCAGCAACAGCCAGGAGTACCATGGTACAGCTCACAGGGCATCCACCGCTGCGCAGGCGACGCTGGTTGAGGAGAGCAGGGCTGCAGGCTGAGTCCGGGCATCCATCGACCACCATGACCGAGGCACAACTGCTATGTGCTCAGCGCCTGCAGAACCAAATGTTAGGGAGAATTAGTGGGGTTCTGCACCGCTTTGTAAGGAGCAATGAGACCAGCATGCAGCAGCTCCATGCACAATTGGACGTCATAGGCACAAACACTGGGGATCTAGCCCTGTCCATGCGGGAACTGGTGGCTGGACTACTGTCACAGAGCGAGGGTGGGCAGCGCAGGGACCGCCAGCTGCTCCAGAGGCTGGGCAGGATGGCCTCATCAATTGGCAGACTGGCAGTCAACACCACTGGCCTGTCAAGAAGGACAGTCGGCCTCCAAGTGGAAATGGGCCACTTTGCAGGGGATGTGGCAAGAGGCCTGGGCCGGATCACCCATGTGATCGATCCAATGGAGGCATGGCATGTGTCCAGGGGTACAGGGGACACCCCCCAGGACAGCGAAGAGGGCTCCACTGTGAGCAGTGTCTCTGCTGGTGACACTAGGGTGCTCCGGAGTGGGAGTACCAGGCAGAGCACTGCAGAACAACCTGGGACCAGCCAGGCTGGCAGAGGCCGCCGTAGGTCATAGACTAAACCCTGTCCCTGATGTTGGGGCACATGACGGCAATGTGCCCCATGCATGGTTGGCTTTTTTAAGTCCCTGAACAGTTTGTCATTGTAAATAGTTCAATTTCTGCACATAATAAATAGTTTTTTTGTTCCACTTAACAAATGGAGTTTTTGGTCAGTAGGTGAGTATGGTTGAAGTTGACACGTACCTTCAAAGTATGGTGTTGCGATGTGTTCCCGTCTCAGTCTACCTTGATTTACGATGCTCCGATCCCCATGATGGCGATGTGGTTGCTCCTGCTCTTCATCCTCGGAATCTGGGTCTGCAGGGGTGAGAGGTAGCCCACGTCGGGTGGCAATATTGTGCAGGATGGCGAATGCAACAACAATTTTGAATGCTGTAATGGGGGTATACTGGAGGGCACCTCCACTGCGGTGGAGGCATCTGAACCTTGCTTTCAGCAATCCGAAGGTGCGTTCAATCAGGTTCCTGGTCCTCTTATGTGCACTGTTGTATCGCCTCTCGCATTCATTGCTGGGTGTTAAGAACGGAGTCATTATCCATGGCCGTAGTGCATATGCACTGTCACCTGTTGGACACAAACAGTGCACTGTTAGAAAGTCCTGGTTGGTGTGCACATTGATATGTGTGTATGTCTACAAGGTGTATGCAGCTCTACCTAGGAGGTATCCGTCTCCAAACTCCCCACGTTCCAGGCGTTGGTGTATCCCACTGTGCCTAAAAATGTAGGAGTCATGGGTACTGCCTGGAAATTTTGCGACAATGTCAGTGATGACATAATGGGCGTCACAAACAACCTGAATATTGAGTGAGTGGGTACACTTTCTGTTGCGGAAAAGATATTCCAGGTTTGCAGGAGGGCATATTTGAATATGTGTCCCATCTACACACACTATGACATGGGGAAAGTTGGCAATCCGGTAAAAGTCCAGCTTGGTGCTGTTAATTTCTGCCTCATTCCTGGGTAGGTATATGAAGTGAGACATGTGTGTGAGTAAGGCATCTAGGAATGCCCTGAGGAACCTTGATAGTGCACTTTGAGATACCCCACCTGCCACAGCAATCACCCCCTGATAGCTCCCCGAGGCCAAGAGGTGCAGTGAGCATAGCACTTGCACATGCGTAGGGATGGCGCAGCCGCGCAGAGTCTGGCATTCTAGCTGTGGTTTGAGTAATTCAATTAATTCAAGTATAGCTGCGCTGCTAAGTCGGTATTTGTCGTAGATCTCCTCCTCAGTTTGCTGAAAAAGAGTCTGCCTTGTTCTGTAAATCTTCTCCTGTCTCTGGCTCCTCCTCCTCCTCTGCTGGGCTGCGTGGACTCTCCTCCTCACTGCTATCAGGTATATCTCCGCCATCTTGAGTAACCCAGATGCCTTCTGGGTCTCCTTTTATACTTTGGTAATGATTACCACCTGCTCTGAGTTAGTGGTAAATGGGACATGCAAATTGGGCTTTTTGCGACTAGTCGCAATTTGCGAGTTGCAATTGCATATGGTTTGCGACTCGCAAATTGCGAATTCCTATTTGCGGGTCGCAAAATGGGGTCGCACATTTTGCGAGTCGGTAATGGCAAGCATCGCTTTTTGCGAGTCGGAAATGGGATTTTTGCATCCCATTTCCGATTTTGCGTAGTCGCAAATAGCGATTCGGGCCATTTGCGACTCGCAAACCTTTGCTACATCTGGCCCTTAATGTGGCGTTAAAAAAGCTGAATTTCAAAAGTCAGAGTCATTTTAGAAATTGCCAATGGAATCCAGGATACTTGAAGACAGGAACTTTTTCACTTCGGCCGGTGGTAAAGTAGGAAGTTCATTACCAAGGAAAACCAAGGAGTATTTGTGTTCCAAAGCATGAGCTTCAGCCAAGGCAGCAGCATTCCGTGGTGTGCCCAACAATGAGTTTAGTGCTGCATAATCCACAAAGGGCAACTCATAAGCAGCTTCCCGTAGCAAACACACCCTCAACACGCATGTCTGGTAATGAGCCCTCAGCGAGAACACCAACAGATCAGCGTCCAATGAAAGCAGGCGCTGCGTAGAAAGACAGACTTTTAGTGCATGTTTAAACGAGCACGAGAGGCACCGAAACACAGTCTGCACACAAAGCAAAACTGGTCTGAATGACAAAGAACAGTCACACTCCAATTGCTCCAGGAGTGATGCTCCAAAGTACTGCATCATGCGTTCACGACACAGCTGCGCTGGTGGAAGCGCTTTCAGTCCTCCTTGTTGTGATAGGACAGCCATTGCGCAGAAAAAGTGGCAATAGCAGAATGCCACCTATTATAGCCAAAGTTATACGAAATCCCCTGAAAATACTGGAGAATATTGAGTGGATGGCTGAAGGTATTAGGATGAATATAGAGGAGAAGGTGTGAATGAAACCAGAACCAACAGCCTTAAAGAAATGTCCGATTCCAGTAGTACTGGACGCATTAAATATTCATCCCAATAGCTCACCAAAGTGTCTCAGAAAGTTAGAACTTAAATGGGAATCTATCTCTGCTGATGACTTCGCAACCCTAAGCGCATAGATCTTGCGTGCAGATGTGCGCGCCATGTAACCATCTCAGAGACCGAAATGACATAAACTATTCCAGCTCACTTCCCACAACAGTTCTCACTATTGAGGAGAACATAGCTTCCATTCGAGAGTACTTGGAACGCAGGTCTAATCAAGGGGACTGGGACTCCCTTCAGTTAAGCCAAGTTTGCTGCTGAAGCATTACATGCCCTGTGCAAGGACAGCTGTTTACAAACCATCAAATGGCTGACAGAAGTCTCACACTCACTACTGCTAAGAAAGACCTGTTTTATGCCACTGAGACATTAGTACGAGAAGGGTAGCTCATGGATGTAACTATCTCCTTGCCTTTCATATCTTCCCACTGGAATGTGTTTTAAGCAGGACGTGAATTGAAGTTTTGAAATAAGCAGATTGATAACTCAGTGTATTAGCCACTCAGCAGATGATATTTCAGCCACAGTAAAAGGCAACTTTTCAAATTTTTCTATATTTACCATGACATAAGTCAATTCTTTCTTAGCCATTAGTTGTTGTTGTGTTAAACTAAATGTGGAAAATTTGTCCCTTGCGCTAACGTGTTGCCAGGGAATGTGATCTTCCTTCAGTGTTTGTAGTGTCCAACCTAACTGCATAATGGACCTTAGTTGACTCTGTCCATGGTGTAAAGAGGGCATGTCACTTTGCATTATGCCTATTGCAGAAGAAACAATGTTGTTTAAGGTATATATCCGGTCGGACAGGGTATGGATCCCAATATCTACCACAGCTAATGCTTTCTGTAAATTTTCCTGATCTATTTGCCTTAACCGGGCAGCAGCTTCTTCTTGAGAAAGCTTCCAAATTGCATTATAGACTGCATATAAGAAACGCCTTCTGTGGTGTTTTCTGGGGCCTAACAGGAAATCCTGTAAGTCAGTGTTATGAGACACTCCAACAGCATCTAGTGAGGAACTCTTCAACCATTGCTGACATAGTTTCCCTACACTGTATGTTGTTACAATACCCGCACGTTCAGATGAGACATAGCGAGGGTCAGGCCTGCTTGTTCTAAACACCCCGTGGAGTTTCTAAAACATTTATGACACCCATAGGTATCTACTGGCCGCAATAACCACCCACCAGTGAAGCATTAAATGTGCCTTTCTGGACCCATTCATCGAGCTGATCTTCAGTTGCATTTATAAATTTTTGCCATTTGTAAAATTTTGCAGGGGCAAGAATTCTTGGCGCATTCAATTCCTTAATTTTTGCTAAGCCTAAACAGCTTGTCTGTGGTACAGTTTCATTTAAAAATATAATTTGAACAGATATCAGGCATGCTCTAAATAAAGTTTCCTTTCCCTATATTTAGCAATTTTTTGTTACTGCACACTTTTTAAGTCAAACGATTTCAGCCAATATTCATAGCCTTTTATAGCCAACAGGGAAACAAAGGAATCCGAATAAATTAATTTTGTATCTGTCAATAATATATGTACATTTTCCATCAATGGCAATTTGAAATAATATGACTCAGCATTTTTAACATTGTGCCCATAAAAATATGCACATTTTTCAGAATATGTTTTAGAACTCCCTTGTGGTGGAGTTGGATAATGTTCCCATTGTGTGTAATTAAAAATAGTTTTTGGGGTACTTGCTCTGTGAATGAAATGCTGTCCATAATAATTATAGCAAAACATGTCACCATAATTCTCTTTGGATTGATAAATATCCTCACTTCCAAATACAGTAAAATACTGCAATTCAGTCATCATAGAATCAACTGTTTTCACATCCCAGTCATCAGAAACAACTCTGGGTATTATTACATCGTTCATAGAAAGTTTAAACACATATGGTATTCATATGACCTCCTTGGGGCCGTATATATCAAATGTGACTTTATCCCAAACATCCCATCAGGAATTGGTATAGCGGAAATTTTTATGAAAGACAAGTCTCTGCGGACCTTGAGAGAAGAAAAATGTGGTTTTAGGACCTCATCCACCAGTTCAACTGTTGATCGTTAGGGAAGGCAATGACCATGTGTTAATAAAAAGAAAGTAATAACAAAGCCAATCCAAAGGAGGAAAGCTAATACAGTCAAGGAAAGCCACAGATAGTTCCATGGGAAAATAAAGTAATTTGTTTTAAGCCAAGTTATCAGCTTACGTGTTTTTTACAGTTCAGATGTCGAAGAGGCAAATGAGTCTGAAAAGGTATCATTGATGTCAGCAAAGTATCCAGAAGAAGTTCATGCAAAAACTGGAGCTGTATTTGAAGGAGGAGAACTGGCAGGGTTCTCCTGTGGTGGTTCACTGTAAATGACGCCGTCCGTCTTTGTAGAAGTTGAATCAAAATGATCAGCAATTTCTGTGTTACTTTATACAATTAATATTAGTGGAACAAATGCAGGGTCATTTTCCACCCTCCCCAAGCTCAGAGGGGTGTCAGCGCTGGTGCACAAAACTTATCGAGGGACATCTTGACCAGTAGTGAGAGGGATTCAGGAACTACTGGTTGCTCCTCTTGGTCTGCTGTGCAGCATAGGCCTCATGGTGTAACTTGACACTGTCGATTGAGACAAAGTGATTTTCTTTACCACCAGGCAACGGAGGTAGAATGACAATTCTGGTACTGTGTATTCCCAGGAATGGGACCGGTGCACGATAAGAAGGACCAAACTCCTTTTTCACAGCAACTTTTTCATGTACTAGATCCCCAACCTTTGGAATCGAGCTGGTAGGTGTTATTGGTACATCCTTAATGCCTACGGAGGCAGCACTGGCAGAAGCATTGTCGTCACAGAACTGTTGTCATTCATGCAAGACAGTGACACGTTCATTCATGTCAAAAGGTGTTTCTGTCACCTCCATGCCAGGACCATCAAGATCTGGAACATACATTTGAGTTCCAAACAGGCACACATATGAAGTATGACCCCCCCAGGGGCCTTCTAGGCAGATTATTAAGTGCTCCCTGGACTCCACCCGGATGATTAAGCCAACTACGACCCATACCTAATACTCTGGCTGTTAAGGATTGCTTTAAATCTCAGTTTTAATGCTCCACGACACTACTTCCCTCAGGCTGAAATGAAGACGAGTAATGGATTTGGACTCCCTAATGAAGCCATGGCATACCTGAATGCCCTTGAGGCAAAAGTAGGGCCCTGGTCCGAGTGGAAAGCCACAACTACATATGTGCTGATAAAGCCTTGCAAATCTTTAATAACAGTCCGTGGCCACACCCCTAGAAATTTGGAGCATGAGTCAACAGCGACTAAGATGTATTTGTATGCACTGTCCGGTGTTATGGGGCCACAATGATCCAAGAACACACATTGTAATGGTTTGTTTGAAATTAGGAGGAGTGTCTGCGGTGGGCATTTGACGGTGGACCCCTTAGTTTGTTGGCAGATATCACAACAAAAGACATACTCCTTGGTCTGTTTGTATAGACCTGGCCACTAATAACTTGCTTGCAATAATAATACTGTAGCTGCCACACCAGCATGGGCGGAGGCAATACCCTTATGCACTGCTTTAATCAACTCTGGTCTTAGGTCTTTATTGGGAATTACTCAAACACCCACGCCTGGTATTTGTACTTCTGCGTCAAGAAAGCCTCCCATGCGGTAGGAATATTTAGCAGGAAATCCTTTTTGAAAGGGTGTACTTTCAGACGTGGCTTTCACAGCAGACCATATGTCATCGTCCGGTTTCGTTCTAGAACGAGTTACTGCAGCAACAGAAGCCATAGCTACTGCTGATTTGCCTGCTTCATCAGCCAGTGTATTGCCAGCAACGTATATTCCAACATGCTGGTATCTAAGTATATGTACAACATGGACATTTGGTAGCGTTTCCTTTAGATCCGCTAATTTCCCCCACAGTAGTCTGTGTTTGATGGTGTTACCTTTGGAATCCCTGAACCCATCCTGACACCAGTAATGCAGATATTCATTGAGGCACTGGACACAATAGTACGAATCACCAACAATCAGTGCTAGCTGTGCAGGATCCGTATGTTCCAGTGCCATCACCAGAGCCATTAGCTCTGCTAGTTGTGCAGTGCAATCCCCTAGGGTTTGTGTGAAAGTATGTTGTGGATAAAATGTATTACCTGTCATATAGCCGCTTACGACTGCACAGGCAGTGGAGTATTGATGCTTTGTGCCCATTGCAGTTGTGCTGAGCCATTGGTAAACATAACTCTTTGATATTGATCAATAGGCAATGTATTTGCCAGAACTGGGTATTCTAGTTCATATTGCAAAAATTCTTGAGTTTGTAACTTTGTGTCAAAAATATAGTCAACATCAGTGGCTGTCAAAGACTTTGCCCATTGAATCCAACATGGATGTAATGCTTCAGCATTTGGATTGCTGGCTTTGGTAACAGCCTCAAGGGTTGGAATTGGAGCTACAACTATAATGTGTTTCCCCTGGTCCAGTGGTCTTTCTTTAATGACAGCCATCTGAACAGCAGTGAGAATTTTCTCAGTGGGAGCAAAGCGTTGTTCTGCTGCTGAAATTCAAATGTGATTTGTATGCAATCGGGACCGTCTCACCCTCATTGAATGTTACATAGGTGAAACCAATGGCACCAGCAATTACTCTGATGACTAGATTTTTTTTATTCTCCCTTGTGTGTAGGTGTTGTGCTGCAAGCATGTCTGTTTGCAAAGCTTTGTGTTGTGTGTGTTCGATTGTCCAAATTTACTGGAAAAATCAGGACATATTAAGTCATTTAAGGGTTTTACATGCGATGCGTAATCAGGAATGTTCTGCCAAGATTCAGGAAACCCAATAGTGATTGGAATTTTCGAATGGTATTTGGAGATTGTAACTGCACACATTTTTCTAAGAATTGTGGCACTAGGATGTTTCCTTCACTTGATAATTCGTATCCTAGAAACAGGACACTAAGGAAGGCTCTTTTTTAAAAACAATCTGAATTTATATCCTTATTCTGAAAATCCTACAACAATGCGGGCTACCCGTCTTAGATGTTATGATAATTCATAATCTGCGAGATAGATATCATCTACATAGGACAATGCTTCAATGTCAATGTCATGCAATATTGGAGTCACAAGAACCACATACATTCCTGGACTGTTCTTATACCCCTGTGGTAAAAAACTGATTTTTTTCTGGGAGCCTAGTGCACTGAAACTTGTTAGGTCTCTATTCTCAGGTGCTATGTTTTGGCAGAAAAAAACATTGGAAATGTCCACTGTTGTTTTGTATTTTTTGCATACTATGTTGTTTATAAGTGTTGTGCTATGAGAGTTTTGTATAGCATATGTGCGTTTATGACTGTATAAGTGTCTGTAATCTAAGACTATTCTGTACGAATGGTCCGGTTTAGCTACAGGGAATAAAGGATCATTCATTCGTGAGACACAGGGTTCGGTTACGTCCTGGTATTCTAGTTGTGTGAGGATTTCCCTCACGGGTGCTTTAGCATCTTGTTTAATTGGGTACTGTGTTTGAGGTTGGGGTTGATTTTTAATTGGAATTACATGATAGGGGGAATCTTTATCCCACCCTATGTGGTTGTGACATAACGCAGGTGCCTGCGCCAATCCCCAATCAATGGCGTAGGATTCCGTGAGCTCATCTGGAACAAGGGGCAAGAAAGAAGTTTTGATAACATCTTCCCCATATGAGCAAGTACGGACAAATTCAGGTGGCCAATCCCTTTCGTCCAGTAGAATATTATATATGTTTACGAAGCGGTCCCAACAAATTGCGTCTCTTGTGAGTTTAATGTCTCCTTCTAATTGTAACATTACTTTGTACACCCTATCAGGCGTGGAGACATGCATGTCCGCAGTTTCAACTTGTAAGAAGCGATCAGTTGCTTTCACCTCCAGATGCTCTTGAAGATTCCGGCAAACTATTGTGACCTCTGCTGTGCTGTCTAGCAGCGCTAATGCCCACGTCTTGTTCTTCAATAGAGCCCTCATCTTGAGTGGCATGACAAAGCGCAACTGCTGCCACTTTCTTCTTTTGCAATTGGGGTTTTTGTTGGGTAAGATTCTCTTCTTTTTTTAGAGAAACTTCCAGAGAACATTGTGATTCCTGTCTCGAATTCACATACTCTGTTCTTCGCTCTAACTGCCCACTCCTCTCACTGCATTTTTCCGGTGAGTTCTGAAAGGAACGCGATTGGCATGTATCAGTATAGTGATATCTGTCAGGCATTTTTGATATTATCTGTATTTCTGAGATGATATCTATTCTGTGCGGTCTCCGTATGCGGAGATTCTCCCCTTTCTTTTGTAGGTGTTTTTTTTTTATCTCAGCGTTTTTTAGAACCCTCAGGAGCTTGCTTGGTACAATCTTTGTTAGATTTACCCTGAAACTGTGGTTTTTGTGGGTCTGGCCCCCGGACTATCTCAACTAGTACTAGAGTAGGTCTCCGCAATAATTTTTGGGCCGCTCACGTTCTTGATCCTGTGGCGGAACGTCCCAGAGCTACATGCGCACTGCTTGTGCAACTGCTTGCCCTTTAAGATTACATCTTATAATTGAAGGTGCAGTGGCAAAATTGCCCATAAGTTGCATCCTCAAGTCCAGGGCAGGGCAGGGCAGTGCCGTATTCATCTTGAATTAGTTTTAACACTTCCGATAGATTGGCACCGTGTGCAGTAGTATAGAGCGTGGCAAACACTGTGCCCCAAGTACTGCAGTTTTCTACTGTGGGATCCATCCCAAATGGCAAGTACATAGTTATTATTCTATGCTTATCCTCAGGTCCCGTATGGGGAAATACTGCTTCCAGTGCATTTATTTTTTGAGCTAACCAAAATGGAATCTCTTCTCGTTTGGAGGGTACTTTACCCATGATCGAATGTACAGTTGCAGGATTAATTTCTGGTGTTACTGCATGTGGTTGCATCTGGGCAGCATGTGCTGGGTTTGTATTTAATGCTTGCAATGCAAACTGTACTAATCGTATGTATATTGCCGTAAGCTCAGCATATAAGCGACGGACTTCAGCTACCATCAAGGGTGCTGTGTATATGTGGCCAATAAAGGCCAGGTATGACCGTCATTACTTAGAGGACCTAAACCAGCATATAAGATTGTATGTGGTAGGGTGCCATCAAGCCAATTATTATGTTCTTGCAGGTGTATAGTGATGAAATGTATTTGTGTTCCCATCAAATTTGACCCAAGAATAGAAAATGTTTGTTCTATAGGCTGGATAAGCCTCAACAACAAATGTTACAGGACCCCCTGGGCCGTTAGGCCATGTGCCAATAAATGTGCAGTAAAGGGTGGTGGCATATTGACTGCAATTGCTACCAGTTGCGGGTTCACCATAATGAATGGTTAATTTTGTTCAGCGATAAGCACACCAAATGGGGATTTATCCTTTTAGAGTTCAGGCTTGAACAACCTAGGGCGTTAGTTAGGTACTCCCTACTTAGCTCAGGAGGAAAATCGTCAATATCACAGACATCTCCGTATATATACTGTGGCGTCTTTGCATGTAGTGAGACAGAGATACTCAGGAGAACCCGAAAATTAGTGCCCGACCAAATGTTGGCGGCTCCATTTTGTGTCAGCTCTCATTATCCTAATGAGACTACTGGATTCGGGTGGCAGAATCACGTGCACTGTAGGGGACTGAGTCTGAACCCACTACAGGTGACACATAATCCGGGTTTTGTTCGGGCTAACTAGCAGTGCCTCATCTCCACCCAAGAGCAGGGATGATGTGGCAACCGAGCGCATGACACAAATAACTCTTCAGTGAAATCATGGTCACTCAGATCTCATCCGTTTCTCTCAGTTACATTAGTCTCACATATGCAAGGACAATCAGAGGCACAGTATAGTTCAATAAGGTTTTATTGAAGTAACTGCATCTTAGATAATAAAACATGAATTGCAATAACTAGGAGGATGAAGCATGACAGGGTTAAAATTGTGACAAGAGAGTGAAACATAAAAATAATGCTATCATATTGTCACTAAGATTGTTAAGAATAGCTCCTACTTGGCTATGTCAGAGCACAGCATATTACGCTCTAATTCTGCCCTTCAGGTTCCCATGGGAAGACATCATGCCTCATACCTGAGCAAGAGGCCTGTAGTCTACATAAGCAGCTGTAGCGAAGCACTCAGCAGTCAGCATACAGTCGTGGTCATCTGGCTGGAATCTCCCTTTAATGTACATGGGTCAAAGTAGTTTTTTCATAATAAAACAGCTGCTGTTGAAAGAAAGGATCCCCATGTAAGAGTGTGTGTATATTTCTGTGAACATTAGAGAGAAAACGTACCACTTTTGCCAGCAAGCTATCTTACTGCAGCCTTGAGAAAAGCACAGAGTGAAAGAAATGTCTTGTTTAAGAACACAGTGCTGGCCTAGGCAAAGAACAGCTAGATAGAGAAAATAAAACAAGACCGCAAATGTGGCTATTGTTAAAATAATACTACTAAGCTGAATGAAATATATCTAGGTTAAAGTGCACAGCTGCATGCTTAGTTCGCTAAAATAACATGTCTAAAATTATAGCTAAATGGCTGCACAACACTATGACTCAAGTTGGGTTCAAGGGCGTTCATTGTAGTGAAATTTATAGATGAAATAGTGCAATGGAATGGGGTGATGGTAGAGTTAAGTCCAGAGTATTTGTCCAGTCTGTTTGTAGCACAGGTCCAGTGTCCAAGGGACCATAGGAAGGGGAGCAAAGGCAGTTCAAAGTGGACAAGGTGACAGAGTGGGACACAAGGGAGACATTCAGGAGGGTCTGATTTCCTGGTGGTGCTCATGGTCTTGGCAAGTGTCCCTGGCATCTGTCTGTGCTGCAGAGAATTTTTGCAGCTTGGTTTTCTTTCTGAAGGGGGAGGGGTGCTGGTGGCCTGTGGGTCCTGTGGTAGGGCCTCCTGTCCACTAGCTGCAGCAGGCTCTTCAGTTGACTGGCTAGAGGAAGGGGCCCACTGGTTGTGAAAAAGTAGCCTATTTCTAGCATGGTTACCCCCATTTGTGGCCTGTGCCTGTTTGTCAGTGTTTGTCAGTGTGTTTTTACTGTCTCACTTGAATCCAGCTAGTAAGAACCCCAGTGCTCATAGTGTGTGGCCTACATGTCAGTATGTTTTACTGTTTTGTCAGTATGCTTGACTGTGTCACTGGAGTCCTGCTAACCAGAACTCCAGTGCCTATGCTCTCTCTGATTCCAAATTTGTACTTACATACTGGTATCCTAGTATTCCAATCCAAACTGGCATAATGGACCCTCCTTCCAGAATACCAAGTATATGGTACCTAGGTACCCAGGGCATTGGGGGTCCAGGAGATCCTTATGGGCTGCAGCATTGTTTTACCACCCATAAGGAGCTCATACAAACACTTCTTCAGGTCTGCCATTGCAGTCTGAGTGAAATAGTGCAAGCACAATTTCACAGCCATTTTCACTGCACCAGGTATCTTATAAGTCACCTATATGTCTAACCTTCATTTCCTGAAGGCTAGGTGCAAAGTTACTGTATGTGAGGGCATCCCTACACTAGCAGAGTTGCTGCCACATTGTCAGGACCAGTTTTCCAGACTACATGAGTGCGGGGATGCCATTATAAGTGTGCACTACATTTAGGTCAATACGTATTTGTAGCTTCACAATGGTAACTCCAAATAAGGCCATGTGAGGTGTCTAGGATTGAGAAATTGTACCTCCAACCTGATTCTGAAATTTGGGTGGCAATTCCATGCACCCTGGTGCCTCCACTATGGAATACCCAGTACTGCCATGGCAACCTTCTGAGGTTTTCACTGTAGCCCCAGCTGCTACCACCTCACAGATAGGCTTCTGCTCTCTCTTGGGGCTTCAGCAGCTCAATCCCATGAAGGCAGAACAATGCATTTCCTTTAGGGGAGGGGTGTTTCAACCTCTCCCTATGGAAATAGGTGTTAAAGGCATAGAAGGTGTTTCCTCCCAGAGCCTCTGGAAGTGCTTTGAAGGGCACAGAAGATGCCCTCCTTGCATACTCCAGTCTACACTGGTTCAGGGACCCCCAGTCCCTGCTCTGGCACATAACAAGACAAAAGAAAGGGTTGTGGCCACTCAACTGTACATCACCACCCCAGGGGGGGGTGCCCAGAGCTCTTCCAGAGTGTCCCTGGGATCTGCCATCTTGTTTTCAGGATCATCAGGGAACTCTGGGAGCATCTGAGTGGCCAGTGCCAGCAGGTGACATCAGAGACACTTCCTGATAGGTCCATACCTGGTTAGGAGACCAATCCCCCTCTCAGGGATATTTAGGGTCTCTCCTGTGTGTGTTTCCTCAGATTCGGATTGCAACACTCCAGCAGGGATCCTCTGCATCATTTACTTCATCTTCTACCGTCAGATCAACAGAAGAACTGCTCCAGGAACTCTACAACTGCAACTAAGTATCCAAGAAGGCTACTGCAACACTGTAACTTCAGCTCTTGCCTGTAACTGTAACAGTTTCTAGGTTGTGCACACTCCAAGGACTGCTTGCCTTCATCCTGCACCAGAAGAATTGAAGGACTCTCCCGTGGAGTGATGGAGTCACTTCGCTACTTCAGCAGGCACCTCTCTGCAGTGACGACCAGTACTCTGGGTCCCCTCTCCTGACAAAGAATTTGGAACCTGGAACACAGGTGGTAGACTAAAGTGACTCTGACTGTCCAAAGGTCCAGATGTCCAAATTTGGTGGAGGTAAGAGCTTGTCTCCCTGTGCCAGACAGTACCCCTATGCACTGCATTTTTTGCAGCTCCTAGGGCTTCTGTGTTCTTCTCCAAGAAATCCTTCATACATAGCATAGCCCAGGTCCCTAGCACACTATACTGTAATGGTCAGCTTTGTGAGTTGTTCCCTGGCAGCGTGGGATCCCTTTGTGTACTGCTACGATGACTGCCATTTGCAACTCCTTTGTCCCCATGCTGTGGGACTCCTGTGCATACTGCCTGGTCTTCTGAGTTGCTGAGATCCCCCTCTGCCTCCTACCCCTGAGTAGAGTCAACCTGGTCCATCCTGGGCACGGGCAGCACCATTTTTCACGAAACATGAGTTTTGCATTTACTAAGGCTTGTTGGTGGAATCCTGCAACGCAAACCAGACTGCATTCATCTATCCAGCGTGGGACATCTTCAGCACCAACTAGGGACCTGTATCAGTCTTCTTTGGTGCAATACTGACTTTGTCTTCTCACTAGTGGTTCCTGTTTTGCACTTTCATCAGGGTTAGCAGGGGCTCCTGTTCTCCCTCAACTCTTCAGCGCTTCTTGGACTTGGTCCCCTTCTTCCACAGGCCTTCAGGTCATCATTGGTGTCTTGCAGTCTTTTCTGGTTCTTGAATTATCTTCTATCACAACTTCTAGTGTGTTTTAGGAAACTTGCTTTGTTTTACTCCTGCTTTCCTGGGCTCTGGGTTGGGGTATATTACTTACCTTTGGTGTTTTCTTACAATCCCAATGCCCCTCTACACACTACACTTGGCTAGGTGGGAAACCGACGTTCACATTCCACTATTTTAGTATATGGTTTGTGTTCCCTCAGGCAAATTGCAAACTATTGTGATTTTCACTATTTGCACTATTTTCTGACTGTTGCCGACAAGTGTATATATTGTGTAAATTACTTACCTCCTAAGGGAGTATAGCCTCTAAGATATTTATGGCCTTGTGTCACTAAAATAAAGTACTTTTATTTTTGGTAACACTGAATATTGTCTTTCATGTGTGTGAGTACTGTGTGACTACAGTGGTACAGCAAGAGCTTTGCATGTCTCATAGTTCAGCCTTGGCTGCTCAGCCTACAGCTACATCTTGACAGCCTGGCTTTTAGACACTGACTACATTTCACTAATGAGGGCTAACTGGACCTGGTATGAGGTGTAAGTACCTTAGCTACCATCTACAAACCAGGCCAGCCTCCTACACTTGTTTGGTGTATATTCCCTCATTATGTTGGTCATATCAGCCAGCACCCCTGCTATGGAGACCATGGTGGTGTTGAGGGCTTGCAGATCTTTCAGGATCTCCTGATGGTATTCCTCCTGCAGCCGCTGGTTCTCCTGCATGATGTCAAGAATCTGGCCCATCTTGTCCTGGGATTGTTGGTAGGCCCCCAGTATATTAGTGAGTGCCTCCAGGACAGTTGGTTCCCTGAGCCTGTCCTCCCCCTGGCACACAGCTGTCCTCCCAGTGTCCCTGTCCACTTGTGCCTGTGTCCCCTGAACAGTGTGGCCACTGACACTGACCCCAGGCACCTGATTGTCTTGCTTGTGATGTGTAGACTGGGGTCCCTGTGCAGGTGGGCACATTGCTGATTGATGTCTCCTGGGGACAGAGGTGTGGGGACGTTGGGTGAGTGCTGTGGTGTTGGGTGCTGAGGGGGGGAGGCTCTATGAGGGACTGGGAGTGGGCTGGGGTGGGCGACTGACCAGGGGTCCCTGATGGGCTAGTAAGTTAATCCAGATGTACAGAGTTACTGTCAACACTGGGGGTATCTTCTGTTGGGGGACTGTATAGCTGTGACACCTCCTTGCCGCTGGGATTGACTGGGGCACCTGTGGGGATGTAATTGATGTATTATGCATCATGTCTGCGACATATTCTACATCCCTAGCTTCATCTATATCATTGCTGTTGCCCTGCCACCTTTGTTTGTGTATGCTGATGGATTGTGGGATCGTTAGTTCTCCATGCTGCTCATGCATAGGTGGTGGGTGTACATGCAGGGCTGGGAGAGCTGTACATGTAGTGAGTATGGAATACACGGCTTGGCATTGGGGTTAGTCTTATATTTAGGTGCACTGTGTGGGATGGAGTGGAGTGGTGGAAGTCAGAGTGAGGTGGCATGCAGGTATGGCGGGTGATAGGTCTTAAATTTTGACTCACCAGTGTCCAGTCCTCCGGCTACTCCAGTGAGTCCCTCAGGATGCAAGATTGCCAAGACTTGCTTCTCCCATGCTGTCAGCTGTGGGGGAGAAGGTAGGGGTCCACCGCCAGTTCTCTGGATGGCAAGCTGGTGCCTTGCTGCCAATGATACGTACCTTCCCTCTTAGATCGTTCCACCTCTTCCTGATGTTGTCCCTTGTTCTTGGATGCTGTCCCACGGCGTTCACCCGGTCCACAATTCTCCACCATAGCTCCATCTTCCTTGCTATGGATCTTTGCTGTACCTGTGCTCCCAACAGCTGTGGCTCTACCCTGATTATCTCCTCCATCATGCAACTCCTCATCAGTGAAACGGGGGTGCCTTTGTGTGGACATGGGTATTTGTCTGGTGTGTGTTGTGCAGTGGGTGTTGAATGATGTGGTAAGGTGTGGGGTGCGTGACCGATGGTTGGGTGTTAGTGGTGTGTGTCTGTGATTAGCGTGTCTGTCTCTTTGCTATTTTTCGCATTCGTAAAGGGTTGCAAGTAACAAGGGTGTGAGTTTTATAGTGCTGTGTTGTGGTGTGTGTATTAGTATCAGGTGTGTGTTTTTGGTATTGGCCAATGTTGTGTTGTATTCTTTTTGGGTGGTCCTTCTGACCGTGCCAGTGTGTACCGCCAATGGTTTACTGCTGTTGAATATCCGCTGTGGTGATTCATGGGTCATAATGTGGATGGCGTTGTTTTGTTGCCGTGACAGTAAGGGTGTTTGTACTGACACTTTACCACTTACCTTTGATCTGGCAAATTTGTGTTTGTGGCAGTATTCTGTTGGTTTAGTGTGTGTGTCATAATATGGCAAACAGATGTTTGCCTCTGCGATGGTATGTTGGCGGCCGTCACCGCGGCGTTAAGTGGGATTTACCAAAATGTCATAATGAGGACCTTTGTGTCAGGGTCATGTTACTTTTTTGAAGTCAATTTTGCACTGCACTGCCTTGAGTTACTTCCATTCAGGCAGATGTTCCATGGATTGTGAGTGGGCGTTTCGGTGCATCCATCCATGGATTTTTACACAAGGTCATATTTACACACGGCCCGCTTTACAAAGATTTTGCATCTGGATTATATCCCTTTTCTGATACAGCTTCAATGGTCTAACATAGCCATGCAAATGTCAATTTGCTTGGCTTTGTAAGGAAAAGAGATGTAAAGCAGTGCATTGCACTGCCTTGCATTACTTCACAGCAGGTAGGGGTTTCATGGGCGGCGCATCGACTGTTCTGTGCATCCATCCATAGATATCAGCACACCCATATTTACAAATAGAAGAAGGCACAGGTTTGTGTCATAACTGGGGTGCTTGCCTGAGGATGGCGTAATGAGAAGAAATATATTTATTTCTCTTCACTGTTTTCTTTTTGCATGTGTTCTGCATTCTGCCACAGCTCTATTTGCTGTGTTCTGCCACTTCTATGTACATTTTTCCCTTAATAACCAGTTTCCCAAAAAAGTTGCAAATCTGCACCCATAGAAGTACTCCTCGAATGGATATAAATGTACTACTTTTTAGAGTTCACTACCTTTGACAGTAATAGACTTTGAAAGCTACTCCAGTCCCAGGATTCCAGGCATACTTCTGGCAATCAAACACACAAAAAGAATTAGGATGCATTCTTGCAAATTGTCTAACCATGGTGACAATCCCTTGGGGGGTAGCACTCTAAATCATTTTTTGACCACTTTGCCACTCTTGGCAATGGGCCAGATTTAGGATTCAGCAGATGGAGTAAAGGCAGATATGGTGGCGGAGGATTTTACTGTTGTTGATCTGCCTGTCAACTTTAGAGATGTCTGCAAGCAGACATCTCTATACATTGGCAGGAACCACCATCATGGTGGTTCCTGTCACTAAAGGTTTGCGAGACAGTTCCAATAAACCTGATAGCTGGCCATCAAACTTTTCTAAAGTTGTGTTATTTTTCAAAAACAGACTCCTAAAGTTGCCTCGGGGTTTTGGGAAAAAAAAAATGAAATTGTTTAGGTCGAGCATAGCAGCGCGCATGCACTGCTCTTTTTGACATATTGTAATCTTTACTATGGGCTTTATCCACGCCCATCCCTTTAATTCATTCCTGGGCCTACTTTTCTAAAATCCATTGATGCCATTGGTAAATGCTTACATTTGCCCCACCCCTACTTGGGGTTGTTTTGTTATCACCTTGGAGACTGACCCTGTTACATGGATTATTGCACTATGGGGCATGTACTTTAGTGTAGAACACTAATGTTTCTTTTGCCTCGCCACCTCGCTCATGAGGGTATGCTGTTTCTTTGTCTTTCTTAGTGTCGGGCATCTTGCTGTTTCTTTGCAATGTCTGTGGGGCCTTTTTTGCAGTTTTATATAGCGCACACTTGATGCAAAGATATTACAGTTCTTTACTTGAGCACCGGTTACATTACGCAAGAACACATTCATTTTTTATAGCAAGGAGAGATTGAGTGATTGCCCAGAGTTTCAGGAAGATGAGCTGGTGCTGTGGCTCAAATTTTGTTCCCCAGCTCCACAGTCAGCAGCTCCTGCCCTTACACCACATCCTCTACCCTAGAGTTCTTTGTCTGATGTATGTTGGGACAGTCTGGGAATAACTTTTTTTTTGTATAGAGTGTATTAATAAAGGTTCTGCCATTTCATAGCGCTGCAAAGCAGGTGGCATTCTTAACAGAATTGCTGTAATTCATTTCCATCGACCTTCCAGAGATGAAGAGGTGAAAAAGCTATGTAAGGATTGCAATCTGTGACATTCTTGTTCTGTCAAGATCTCTGCAGTGGGTGCATTAACGAACTGACTTGATTAGAGCTTAACACTAGGCGATAGCACATACTCTTGATACTCTCCGGAGGGTCACCCACCAAGTACATAAGTTACTTCTAGGCAAGAAGATGGTGAAAGGTATTGGCTCCAAAATGGAGGAAATTGAGTCATGACTCCAGACCCAAGCACTTTACAGCCTCAAGCTTGATAGCAAAAAACATCCAGCCTTTGGATGTAAATTGGGGCTCTTCAAATAGAGTTCAGTTAGTGTGAACTCAATACAATGGTGTTACAGCACTTTACATGCGCACAGGTTACATTACACAAGAACACATTCATTTTTGGTAGCAAGGGGAGATTAAGTGATTTGCCCAGAATCACAGGATTTTGAGCTAACACCAAGCCTCAAACCGTGTGCCTCAGCTCCAAAGTCGGAAGCGCTTTCCCTTATGCCACAACCTCTCGCATAGGGTTCTTTGTCTGGTTTGTGTTGGGGCAGTCTGGGAATAACTATTTTTTTTATATATAGCACTTGGTAATACAGGCTCTGTCATTTCATAGTGCTGCACAGCAGGTGCCATTCTTAACAAAATCGCTATAATTCATTTGCATCGACCTTCAGAAATGATGAGGTGAAAAAACTATGAGCCTGATTACGACCTTGGCAGATGGAATACTCTGCCACAAATGTGACTGATATTTCACCCAGCATTTATAGGATATAATGGAACTTGCAATTTGGCGGACAGGAGAGCCGTCATGTTTGTGACCAAGTATCCCATCCGCCAACGTCGTAATCAGACCCTACGTCAGGATTGTAATCTGTGACATTCTCGTTCTGTCAAGACCTCTGCAGTGGGTGTGTTAACTAATTTACTTGAGTAGTGCTTAGCACTAGGTGACAGCAAGTGCTTTTGATAACCTAACCTCCGGAGGGTCACCAACCAAGCCACATAGGTTACTTCTAGGCAAGAATACAGTTCAATTAGTAGAGGCAGGCATTTTTCTAACCTTATATCACAAAGAGGTTAATACAAGGGTGCCACAGTGAGAGGAGCATGGTATCATCGGGCACAAAAGAGGAGCAAACTCTATCACTTCCTCTGCTCACAATTCAATAGTGTCTTTGACAGTCCCCTCACATCTACTGCAACTAGCGGATGACAATTCCAAAAATACTGTCTAAAACAGCGCTCAGACAGCACGCTTCATGTTTGAAGAGGCCCCACCTTGAATACCCCTCACAGTCGCTGTCACTGATGCCGAGCGCTTCCCCATCACCCTCTTGACTCCTGGGTATAATGATCCACGCATCGCCTGTCACAGTTCAAATATGTTTAACCTGATCTTCTCTCTTCCAACCCCAGGCTTCATATAACCACTCCACTAAGTTCCCATGCATCATTTGATGTAAACTCAATGCATTATTTCTAAATGCCGTGGTTACCAAGTAAATGGAAAATCAATGTCAATGTCAAGAACATATCTTTCTGACCCTATCAAGTGGCCCTTTTCTCACTCCTGCTTCTACTGGTGTTCCTCTCAGTGCTTCATCACGCCTCCTCATATCTATAGGAAAATACATGTATTTGTTTTTATATGGGTACACGCCCAATGGACTACATCTCAAAATCAACCCTGGGCAGTAACAGTTAAGTCCCCATGGGCAGGAGATGTTTTAAACAGGATAACTGTTGGTCACAAACTGTAGCCACCAAGACCAGCCACTGCTTGTAGTTTTGTCACTCAATGTGTTGTTGTGAGTTAAGTCTTTTTTGTGTAGGACAACAAAGTAAGACGACAAATAGACGCAATGATGAGTCCAGATTTGTCCCTGACACAACATTGATAGGTAATTTTAATATGGCTTGTACAGGGCCACAGTGGACAGTGGACAGACCCTAGACGATTGAACTAGTGTAAATCAAGTGGGCTGTTTACATAATTGCATCACACATTTTGTTCACATTACAAATATTTGAAATTTGAGATCCAGGCATTTAAGTGAAGGTAGCCTGAATCTGGGATAAGGTAGTCCTTAGCAAAGATCTGTGTGGCAGCAAGGATTAAATGTTTGATTCCTAGACGGGCTAGCTTGGCCTTTCATCATCCAGGGTGATGCCACATGAGCCTTTGAATGGTATATCACACCATCACTGAATGGAATAGACCAGCAGTCACTTAACTAACACACTGAGCCCAGGCCACACTATCCCAGTTAGTGAAAGCTTTCAGAACCCATCGGAAGGGGTGCCACAGCTTCGGATGACGCAATGGAGAAGGCAAAAGTCTGCAAAACAAACGGTGGGAAGATAATATATATTTTTTATCTTGTATCTGTCTCTTGATCTTTTCTTTGTCCTGGAGTCATGTCTTGTTGTGGTTGTGTGTGATGCCATGAGGTTTCTCAGGATTTTGTATGCCAGCTGGAAACAGGAGAAGCTACTCAGGGAACGAGGTGATAAAATCATGCTGCTGGTGGGACAGTGCCACATACATTACTGATCACCTACCTTCTGTGCTGATTTACATGGGAATAAATGCTTCAACACGTGTATTTGCCTGCCTCATGTGCTGTGCATCGGTGTCTTCTCTTCAGATCACCTATTATCAGGGCCACTGGAATTATGCTCCAAATGGTGGACAAAAGTATGTGGGAGAGGTGTCTGAATTATGTGGCTAGAAAGTACAAATTATGCTGCTTAATGCTGCACATTCAGGTGCAACATTAGTTTCCTATTTTGTCATTTAACACACATTAATGCATTTTGAGCAAAGATTTCTCCTCATTAGTACCAGTTTAACGCATAACCACAAGAGTCAACAACTAAAAAGTGGCCAGATAACCTCTGCAAAGGATCTGCCTCTGCTGAATATGCCAAAGTCACAGAACTGTGTTATACCAGTGGCTCTTCCTCTTCCTAACATGCACCAATATGAGACACTGCATGTTTAATGTGGACAGCATAAATGATTGTTATAATTTTATTATTATTGTTATTGCATTAGTTGTATGATGGGGTTATGAAGAGGAATGCATCTTTATGACTACACTATGGATACATGATGCAGTCTAGGTTTCCAACATCGGAGTTAATATTTTCTCTATAGTAATACATGATTTCTATTTATGACTTGTGAGGCACTGATAATTTGTGGCTAGCGCAGTATCTATTTATGTTTCACATGCTTGGACACATCCACTCTCAGTATCACCACAAACTTGATCTGTTTCAGAGCAGCAGTTCACAGCATCTTCAATACACACAAATATTCCTGTCAGGTGACCAGACCATTTCTTGACATCTTTTTTTACTTTTAAGAGAGGTCAGAGCTGAGTCAGTGCCTGAAAAGAACATGACTATCTAAGCTTATTCTCATTGTGTGTTCTGTAACTACACACAAGAAGTACACTAATGTATGCTTTATATTTGTTGCTTTTGAGGACGCACAAGTTCCCCTTCAGAGGGTATATGGTCTAACCAAGCCCTGTTGTGTAAGTAGGGTACATTATGGAGTCAACTAGTAGTTAGGTGGAATTATTGCTAATGTACCTTAAACACCTATATGGGGACTGCACCACTGGCTCAGTTCTATTTTACCTGAGGAGGTAAAAATTGCACCGCTCACAGGCCTAGCTGTTCCAACAGAACGTCTATTGATTGGCTGGGCCAAATTAACTCTCACTTGGTTTGTTCCAACTTGTACTGGCATAGACAAGCTAAAAACAATGGAGCAGAATATGCCTCACCATGTCTCAGAACACTGTATTCAATATTGCAAATCACATAGAGCTGTTGCCAGTTCAAAAAGGCTATGTGTGATTTCTCTTTTATGGCTGTGCCAAACAACCAAACTGTGTCAAAACCGGAAAGGGGACCAAGCATCAGTGTGATATAACACAAGACACTACCACTGTGGTATCCAGTGCCATGACAGTGACATGGACAGTGGGCACCCTTAGCTGGATCAATGTCCACAACCTGGTCTGCAGGTATATTTTGAATGCAACCCTTGTGTACCATGAGATTCACTTGTCAAATGATTTCCCAGGAAGCAGGAAGTTGGGCTTATGTGCCCCATAGCACTCATTGTTCGATTCACAGTCATTTGTATGTATAGGTTCAACTTACTTATGTAACTGGCTTGATTTACAAAAGTGGAATATGAGTTTGAGCTTATAACTCAATTTACACACACATACACCTGTATCATGTAACATTAGGTTGGGGTAAATCTGTTTTCAGGGGTGTGGAGTCTGTATTCCATGGTGGGGATGCCATAGAGAGTTTGTGCATACTGACAAATGTATGACTTGGTAACTGCTCACAAACAGCCTTGAAAAGTTTAAAGACTTACTGTTGTTACAAACAGGAGTAAATCATTTCTCAGTAACTGAATGAGGGGGAACATCCATAACATTTGTGGAGTTATAGGAGATGTGGCTTCTCCACCAGAAAAAACATTTTCTCAGTGGAAAATGGGGTGAAAAGTAAGAGAAGGTAAATGTCTTAGTAATAATTTTTTCTCATATGAAATTATTTTCCATAAGCAGTTATGAATGTGTAGCTGCTTACGACTGTGAGTACTTCTGAAAAGGTGCCTGTTCCGTTAAGCTGAATCTTCTATTAGTCTCTTTGTATGCAGTCAATGTTTTGAAATGTTAGGCTGGTATTGCCAATGTAAAGGAATAATTACACACTCAGAACTATATGGCTATCCCCTTTTCTTTGCTACTAACTCTTTTGACCCCCTCATTCTTTGGGTTCAATGCTATTAAGGTGCCGCTTTGTGACTTGTTTGGTGCTACAAAAGTTTAGGTAAACACACTCAAAAGGGTTGCATCTCTAGAGAATCACCGCCAGTCTGTAGGAATGACGCAAAAAAACTCCTGTGATGACACCTTTGTGTGCTCTTTCCTGCAGTGACAGGCGTGGGAGGGTTGCTGTGGCACCAAGCATACATTCACTACACTCCAAACCAAAACACATAGGTAAAAGACATTGGCGGTCATTACAACATTGGCGGTAAAAGGTGCTTACTGCCGTGCAGAAGACCGCCAACACATCGCCGCGCCCGCGGAATTCCGCAACAGCTATTATGACCCACATCTCGGAATCCGCCAAAAGTCAGACACCCACACAAATCCGCCACACCAAAGGTCAGTGATAAACTGGTGAAAACAAAACCTCCACCGTCACGCCAACAGAAATACGCCCACACTATCACAACACACAAATCCACGTGGCGTTCCTTCAACTGCGGTATTCCATTGGCGGTACACACCGCTGTGCTCAAAATACACACACTCTTACAAAACACAGCCACATTGGACAATTCAAAATACACACACCTGATACACATACACACACTACTCCCACACACGCAATACAATATAAAAAACACACCCACATCACACACAAACGCCTACGACCAAAAATTCTGAAAGAAGGCCAGAGAGAGACATCACCAGCAAGAACAACAGCATCCACAGGCACACAACACCATCACCCACACAACTTCCACGCACCTCACACAACACACCACTACATATCACCACACTTATCACCACACAATCCACCCCACACATCACCTACACCACCCCATGGCACGGCAAAGACACCCCAGGTTCTCGTAGGAGGAGCTCAGGGTCATGGTGGAGGAAATCGTCCGGGTAGAGCCACAGCTATTCGGATCACAGGTGCAGCACACCTCCATAGACAGGAAGATGGAGCTATGGCAAAGAATAGTGGACAGGGTCAACGCAGTGGGACAACACCCAAGAAATTGGGAGGACATCATGAAGAGGTGGAACAACCTACGGGGGAAGGTGCATTCCGTGGTCTCAAGACACCACCTGGCGGTTCAGCGGACTGGCGGCGGACCCCCACCTCCTCCCCCACAACGAACAACATGTGAGGAGCAGGTCTTGGCGATTCTGCATCCTGAGGGCCTCACAGGAGTAGGTGGAGGAATGGACTCTGGTAAGACAAAGCTTTACTATTACATCCCCCACCCTATATGCATGCTATCACATATCCCCACCCTCCCCCTCCCCCCAGCACCCCAACTCCTCACATATGTCCCAACATCACAAAACACACATCCCAAAACCAAGCCCTGCATGCGACAACAAAGCATGGACACCCATCACCAAAGCATGTCCACTGCACATACCCATACACCCCCCTAAACCATCATCACACAAGCTCCCACACAGGAATGCTAGCACTGGGGTACACGGTCACCCACCCATTGCACACCATTACACAAGCAGATTTAATAAACATCCTTTTATACCCCTGCAGGACCCCTACCCAACGTCACCGGACAGGAGGGTCCACACATGTCCACACCACCAAATGAAGAGTCCCACAGTGATGACAGCACCTCTGTCCAACTGGATCTAGATGACCAGCCCGGACCATCGGGGACCTCTGGACAGTCGGTTCCCCTCACACAGGCACAGGCCACCACAGACCTTCCCCCCTCTATAAAACAGCAGCACAGCACCCAAACAGCGGGCCCATAACTCCATCCCCAGGACACGTCAATCAGCTGTGTGTCCACCACTACAGGGAACCCAGGATAACCCACCACTCCAACAACAACAGGGACCTGGGGGCAGTGGTAGTGGGCACACGGTCCAGGGGACGGAGGCCCAGAAACACAGGGGAACTGGGAGGGCTGCTGTGCGACAGGCGGCGGACAGGCCAAGGGAACCCACTCTCCACGAGGCCCTCTCCTCCATCATGGGAGCCTACCACCACTCCCAGGAGACAATGGCATTGGTACTGGCCAAGTTTCAGGAGACCCAGCGCATGAAGGAGGAACAGTATTTGGCCTTCAGGGAGGAACTCAGAACCATCAGCTCCACCATGGGCACCATCGTAGGGGTGCTGAAGGAAGTACTCAACACCAGAAGGGACACTGTGGCACTACAAGGGGCCCCTGACACTAGCATGGACGATGAACTGCCCACCACCTCCGCCGGTGCTAGTGGACAGGACGCCCCGCCACAGGACCACCACACCAGCACCCCACCCCCTGCAGAGGGAGAACCACCCCACAAACGGTCCCTGAGATCCAGGACAAAGACAGAGCACGATGCCAAGGCCCCCGCCAAGAAATGAGACCACCCTGATTGTTATCCTACTGTCCCACTTTGTCACCCTGTCCATAATTAAACTGCCCCAGCTCCACTTTCTATGCCCATATGGGCAATGCACCTGTGAGACTAATAGACTGGACTCTGCCATGGACATTCCTCCACCATCACCCCTCAACATTTCACTACCCCCTCCAATATTGAGCATTTAAATAAACACACCTAAAGCACAAAATTATCTGGAGTCTGTGATTTCGAAATAGTGTATTAGCAATTACAGTGACAAAATGTTTTTTAAATAGTAATGTCAACATACCTACGTCACACAGCTATACTCCATGAGGAATCTAAGCAGATGTCACACAGTGGGACCCACATCCGTGAAATCATAAGGGAAAGTGACAACTCAGTGACCATACACTGGGTGAAAATGACAGACAGTAGAGAGGTAGTAGTGTCAAAGTACATGTAGTAAGCAGGTTTGTATTCCTACCTGTGTCTCACTGGAAATATTTCAGGATCACTGAGTCCCTGTTCTGCATGTCTTCTTCTTCAGCTTCCTCCTCATCACTGTCCATAGGCTCCACAGCTGCAACAACACCGCCATCTGGACCATCCTCCTGCAGAAAAGGCACCTGGAGGTGCATACAGCAGGCCACAATGATCTGGCACACCTTCTTTGGTGAGTAGAATAGTGATCCACCTGTCATATGGAGGCACCTGAACCTGGCCTTCAGGAGGCCGAAGGTCCGCTCGATCACCCTCCTAGTTCGCCCATGGGCCTCATTGTAGCGTTCCTCTGCCCTTGTTCTGGGATTCCTCACTAGGGTCAGTAGCCATGACAGGTTAGGGTAACCAGAGTCACCTGCAAATGGCGAGGGGCAACTGTTAGGCACACACTAACCTGGAGGGATAACCCCAGACCCAGACAACCATTCCCACTGACTAGCTTCCAGGTGTTCACATAATAGCCACACATAGTGCCTCTGGAGTTGCCCCATCACATAAGGGATGCTGCTATTCCGCAGGACGTAGGCGTCATGCACTGAGCCAGGGAACATGGCATTCACATGGGAGATGTACTGGTCTGCCAAACATACCATCTGTACATTCATAGAATGATAACTCTTCCGGTTTCTGTACACCTGTTCACTCCTGTGGGGGGGAACCAAAGCAACATGGGTCCCATCAATGGCACCTATGATGTTGGGGATATGTCCCAGGGCATAGAAATCACCTTTCACTGTAGGCAAATCCTCCACCTGAGGGAAAACAATGTAGCTACGCATGTGTTTCAGAAGGGCAGACAACACTCTGGACAATACGTTGGAAAACATAGGCTGGGACATCCCTGATGCCATGGCCACAGTTGTTTGAAAAGAACCACTTGCAAGGAAATGGAGCACTGACAGCACCTGCACTTGAGGGGGGATTCCTGTGGGATGGCGGATTGCTGACATCAGGTCTGGCTCCAACTGGGCACACAGTTCCTGGATTGTGGCACGGTCAAGCCTGTAGGTGATTATCAAATGTCGCTCCTCCATTGTCGACAGGTCCACCAACGGTCAGTACACCGGAGGATGCCGCCATCTCGTCACATGTCCCAGCGGATGGTGCCTATGAAGGACAACAGCAAGCAGAGTCAAACAACTCAGAGGTACGTACCCACAGTTTACCCAGAACACCAATCATACACAAAAGGTGGCCTGTATGTGTGTTGAGTCTAGGCCTAGGTATGTGTGACGCAGTTCAAAATGAAGCCGCGTGGGCCCCTGAAATGCGGCTGCCTGACCTGTAAAGCGGGACAATGGGATGTGAGGTAACTGCGCTGGCATTGTACACCGTCGCGGTAGGCGGTCGAAGGCCGCGGCGCAATGCTGCATTGGTTAACATTGGACCCTATGGGTCCCAGGAGCCAATGACTATGTACGCCGGCGGGGATGGTACGCACCGCTGTGGACGTGACCGCCATTTTCTATCTGTTCAATCACTCGATACCTGATCTTCGACAGGCGAGGACCTACACTGCAAGTGCTGCTGTGACCTCGGTCTGGAAGAGACAATGGCTCGTGCGTCTGGGGAAAGGGCCCCTGCCTTCACATCGGAGGAGTTGGAGAAGCTTGTGGATGGGGTCCTCCCCCAGTACACGTTAATTCTACGGTCCTCCAGACAAACAGGTAAGTACACAGGGAGCATGTTGTATGGGCTATGCCTGTGTGGAGAGGGCTGGATGTAAGAAGGAAGGGGGCAGAGTGCTGTGTGCATAAAAGACGGTGAATGCATGTGCCACATGGTAGGGATGGGGGCCAATCACTTTGACGGTGCAGTTGGTAATGACTTCTCTTCTTTCCCTGTACATTTCATGTAGGTCAGCGCCCACCAGAAGAAAGATATTTGGCGTGCCATCGCCAAGGACGTTCGGACCCTGGGGGTCTACCACAGATGGAGAACTCACTGCCGGAAAAGATGGGAGGACATTCGACGCTGGAGCAAGAAGATGGTGGAGGCTCAGCTGGGGATGGCCTCCCAACGTGGGAGGGGTGCGTCACACCATGACCCCCCTGATGTTCAGGATCCTGGCAGTCGCCTACCCGGAGTTGGATGGGCGCTTGAGGGCATCACAGCAGACATAAGGGGCTGAGTACACTCTCATTCTGCTGACTTTGCGCGCAGTGGAGTTATCTGGGTGGGGGGGAGGGCTGTGGGTTTCCCTAGGCCAGGGCGAGATCCGTAGGCAAGGCCCCTCCATAAGGCAGACCATGTGGCAACCCACCCCACCTCTGTAGAGTGACAACTACACCTAGTCATGCCCCTGGGTCGTCTATGTGTGCAGATGTCGTCCATAGCCTTGTAGGCCATTTCCCAGGAATTGAACAGTGGAGCCCAAGAGAGCGGCGTAGTGCAGGGGGCTTCTTTTTCTGTTGTGTCCGCCAACGGTAGCGGTAATCCATGCACTCAACATGTCTTTCTTCTGTCGTCCCCCCCTTTTTGTGGTCTCCATGTTCTTGTGTGCATTAGCATCATCAGGCGGAGGAGCAGTGGCACTGGAGCACGACGGAGCTGCATCCCACATGGCCCTGGAGGGCGAGACTACGGACTCGGAATTCACCAGTGGGACGGAGGGCGAAAGGAGCTCCACGGCGGGGACAGGAGCTGAGACCAGCGACACGGACTCGTCCTCTGATGGGAACTCCCTTGTGGTGGTGGCAACATCTGTGCCCCCCGCATCTACAGGTACAGCCGCCACCCCCCTACCAGCACCTCCCTCCCAGCAGCCCCTCAGCCTTCGCCCGTGCCCGCTCACCCAGGAGGGTGGGCATCACCTTCGCTCCAGGCACCTCAGGCCCTGCCCCAGTCACCCCTGCTGCCCTCAGTGAGGAGGCCATTGACCTCCTCAGGTGCCTCACTGTTGGGCAGTCTACCATTTTGAATGCCATCCAGGGTGTAGAAAGGCAGTTGCAACAAACAAACGCATTCCTGGAGGGCATTCATTCTGGTCAGGCAGCCCTTCACCGAGCTTTTCAAACTCTGGCCTCAGCACTGATGGCAGCCATTGTCCCCGTCTCTAGCCTCCCCCCTCCAACTTCCTCCACCCAGACCCAATCCCCTGTACCTCTGCCTATCCCAAGCACACCATCAGACCAGCCTGCACACACCTCAACACAAAAGGGAAGCTCTGGCAAACATAAACACCACACATCCCACATGCACTCACGCAAGCAACACACACATGCAGACACACCAACATCCACTGCCTCCACTGTGTCCCCCTCCTCGTCGTCTCCCTCCTCCCTCCCAGTCTCGTCTACACTCACACCTGCATGCACTACCTCTACAGCCACTACGTTGCTTACCAGCACACCCACCAGCACACCCGCTCACGTGCAGTCACCACCCCCACTACCATTCACACGTCCCCTGTGTCCTCTCCCAGTGTGTCCGTGACGCCCCCTCCCAAGATACACAAACGCAGGCACACACCCACCCAACAGCCATCCACCTCACAACAGCCTCCAGCGCATGCACCTTCACCCAAAGTCACCAAACGAACACCTCCTACAACCACCACCTCTTCCTCCACTCCCAAACCCCCTCCAGCTACCCGTCCCAGTGTGTCCCAAAAACTTTTCCTGTCCAGCCTTGACCTTTTTCCCACACCTCCCCCACCCCGTCCATCTCATAGGTCCCGAAGTAGCACCTCAGCCAAAACATCTCCGGCACCAGTGGTGCCTGTAGTCACTGGTATGTGGAGTGCACCGGCCACCAGGACAGCCAGTGTGGCACGGAGCCAGAGCACAGACAGTCCCCCACCTGTGAAGCATCAGAAGTTGGCCAGTGTCCTGCGGGAGAGGGGGAAGACTCCTGCCACCAAAGCCGCTCCCAGGGGTCCCGGTGGGAGTGTGGAGTCAGCTGTGACACCTTCCAAGGTGGGGAAGGGCCACAGGAAACCCGGTAAGTCTGGGAAGAGCTGCACGGTGGAGAAGACCGCCATCATCCCCGCTGGCCAGGAGGCCACCGCCAGCCCCAGCCCAGCTGCCCAGGAGGCCACCGCCAGCCCCAGCCCAGCTGCCCAGGAGGCCACTGCCAGCCCCAGCCCAGCTGCCCAGGAGGCCACCGCCAGCCCAGCTGCCCAGGAGGCCACCGCCAGCCCCAGCTGCCCAGGAAGCCACCGCCAGCACCAGCCCAGCTGCCCAGGAGGCCACCGCCAGCCCCAGCTCAGCTGCCCAGGAGGCCACTGCCAGCACCAGCCCAGCTGCCCAGGAGGCCACCGCCAGCACCAGCCCCGCTGGGCCATGAAGGACCACCAGCAAAAGCCCCGTTGTGCCATGAAGGACCGCCAACAAAAGCCCCGCTGGGCCATGAAGGACCGCCAGCAAAAGCCCAGCTGGGCCATGAAGGCCCGCAAGCAAAAGCCCTGTTGTGCCATGAAGGACCGCCAGCAAAAGCCCCGCTGGGCCATGAAGGACCGCCAGCAAAAGCCCAGCTGGGCCATGAAGGACCGCCAGCCCAACTCAAGCACCACTGAACAGGGCACCACCAACTCAAGCACCGCTGAACAGGGCACCGCCAACTCAAGCACCGCTGAACAGGGCACCGCCAACTCAAGCACCGCTAGCCCATGAGTGGCAGGGGCACTGACGCAACTGGGTCCGTCACGGGGTGAGTGAGGCACTCTGGGCACCAGTCCCCCTCCAGAACCAGTGGAGAGATCCATCCACTACCTCTGTCCTTAACAGGATGAAGCACTCTGGGCACCAGTCCCCCTCCAGAACCAGTGGAGAGATCCATCCACTACCTCTCTCCTTAACAGGATGAAGCACTCTGGGCACCAGTCCTCCTCCAGAACCAGTGGAGAGATCCATCCACTACCTCTGTCCTTCACAGGATGAAGCACTCTGGGCACCATGCCCCCTCCAGCACCAGTGGAGACTGTTATCCACTTGAGAGACTGTGGCTTTGCACTCCCCGGGATTGAACAGTGGGCAAGCTACCCACTGTAGAGACTTGAGAGACTGTGGCTTTGCACTCCCCAGGATTGACCAGTGGGCAAACCACCCACTGTAGAGACTTGAGAGACTGTGGCTTTGCACTCCCCAGGATTGACCAGTGGGCAAACCACCCACTGTAGAGACTTGAGAGACTGTGGCTTTGCACTCTCCAGGATTGAACAGTGGTCAAGCCACCCACTGTAGAGGCTTGAGAGACTGTGGCTTTGCACTCCCCAGGATTGAACAGTGGGCAAACCACCCACTGTAGAGACTTGAGAGACTGTGGCTTTGCACTCCCCAGGATGAAGCAGTGGGCAACCCACCCACTGTAGAGACTTGAGAGACTGTGGCTTTGCACTACCCAGGATTGAACAGTGGGCAAGCCACCCACTGTAGAGACTTGAGAGACTGTGGCTTTGCACTCCCCAGGATTGAACAGTGGGCAAACCAACCACTGTAGAGTCTTAAGAGACTGTTGCTTTGCACTCCCCAGGATGAAGCAGTGGGCAAACCACCCACTGTAGAGACTTGAGAGACTGTGGCTTTGCACTCCCCAGGATTGAACAGTGGGCATGTGGCCCCCTCGTGGATTTGGCATCGTGCACTCAAGCGGCTGAGGTGCCCCCCCTTTCCCTCCCCCTGAGGTGCCTGTTTTCTTGGTATCTGTTGCCCCTGCAGTGTTCTCTCCGTCATGGTCGGGGATCTTGTGTGGGCCTTGCCCATACCATGTGTTCCCAGTGTTCCACTGACTTTCTTTGTGCAGTACCTGGACTACTATGCCTGGTATTTATTTTGTACATAATGTATTTATATATATGTTTCTGCCTACTTGTTTTTAATATATTCCGATGGTTACACTCATTTTCTTTGGTCTTTGCATTCTTCCGGGGGGATTGGGGGGTGTAACTGTGATGTATTGATATGCATTAGTGTGTGTGTTGTAGTGGGTGAGGGGGGTGGGGGTGTTGCGTGTGTGTGTTCCTGTTTTTTGCCTCCCCCCTCCCCTGTGTCGTAGGTGCAGTACTCACTGTGGTCTTCGCCACCGGCATTCGTGCTCCTGGTAGAGGAGCAGGAAGACTATTGCAGGTAGGATTTGGAGTTCTGGTTCCATGGTGTCCTCGTTCCTCGTGGAGTGTGTAGAGGTGAGCGTTTACCCTTCGAAATTCCTGTTTCTGCCATGTTTTTATCCGCGGTGAATCCGCCCCGGAAAAGGTGGCGGATTGGCCTGTCATGATAGTGTGGGCGGTACATTGTCTCCCGCTTGTCTGTTGGCGGTGACCGCCAAGCTGTTTGTTTGTACCGCCGTGGCGGTCGGAGTGTTAAAGTTGCTGTCATTGTTGGCGGTTTCCGCCTCGGTCGTAATTGCAAATTGTTTACCGCCGGCCTGTTGGCAGTCTTACCGCCGCTTTAGCACCGACCGCCAGGGTTGTAATGACCACCATTGTCATTTACAACACAATTAGCTCTAACTCTCACAAACATGAGACCTATTGCATTGCAAATGCTTGTTTTTTTTACTGTACTTCACCACCAGGATACATATGGTTGAGATGGGTGGTGAAAAAACAAGCCACCTAACCTTCCATTCTCAATAGAGAGGTAGGTTGGAAGGCTTACCTTTGATGGCTTGTCATTCTCATGGCTATAAAAGGATGCTTTACAATTAATACATTTTACTCCATCAGTGTGACACTTGCGGTCCGCCCCACTCAAAATCAGGAGGGCGGACCTTGAGTTTGTCCGACAGGGCACTCCATCTGCCAAACTATGACTCAGCCCCAGAGGCCAAATAATGGAATCAGTACCTTTAGAGGGAGGGAACATTTTTGTTTATTCACAGAATGTGGTGTGAAAATGCAGGAAATTCTACCGTTTGCACATCTTTCGGCCCTGAAACAATACACTCCATGGTGTGATTGAGAATATACGAAATTCAATATGAACAGCCATTTGTAAGGCATCATCATTTTCTAGTGATTTCAACCATCCCAGAATGGTGATTATTGAAGTCTGGAATGCAATTCAATAATAACGTGTTTTGGTTCTTTTCTTTTAGTTTATCAGTAACGTGGAAATTGTATTTTAAAATAAAATAAGATCAAAGTATATTGCAATATATTCACGAGACTGAGTCCTTGCTTTATTTCTTTAGATGAAAGGCAAGTATTATTCTAGTCAAACACAAAAACATATTTTCTCATTTGCTTACGGTGCATCAAATTTCATTTGTATCGCTCACTGCAGGTTATTGTAGAACAAACTTCTGCAGAAAAATCCTTTCTTTTTATCACAACATTGATTCTTGTCTAGAATATAAAGCAGACTTTTCCAATATTTTACTTCAAACCAAAATATTTACTGGAGAAAATGAAAAATGTCTTTTGGCTTTCAGTTTCTCCAGAATGCCCACTCGTCTAAATGCAAATGGCTGGTTCCCTTAAATGTTGGGCAACTAGCAAAATAATGTTAGCTAAATGTGTATATATTTGTGTATTCATTCCATCCATAACTCTTTAATGCTCTAAATAATGTATCTAGATGATTGATGGAGCCAAACACTCCCTCCGATAACACTGGGCGTTTCAGATGAGATATTTGGCTTTTGATGACAGAGAGCGCTATTGTCTGCTCTTGACAGAATCCAATACGTTATTCCTAGATATTACGATATATATGCATTGCCCTCCCAGAAGGAACGGCTGGATAAGCTGAGATCAAGTGAAAGGAGCACTGCACCAAGTATTGTTAATGCATCATAAATATGCACATTTTCTGATAATGCTGTTACTATTATTTTAGCATATGCAAGACCTTTGTGTGAATGAGTCAAACAAGCTATTGACTTTTCATCCATTTTTGTTAGTGTACTTCTTAAAAGAGAAGCTATATTCTGCTATAAGTTTGCTTGTTCATTCTCTACTTTTTTTAGAAATAAGGTCAATATAAAAAATACTTTACCTAATTTAAGTAGAAATAACAAAGGTTCCAGGCAACAAATCTGTGCATTTAAAATAAATGCAAGCTGTGAAACAAGTTCTCTTAGTGAGCCTATTTTATTTTACTGCGGATGTCACCAACAATAACACGTATTGATATAAATTCGAAGGAATGTCTAAGAATGTTTAGTGTGATATCTGTATCATCACGTTCTTCCATGAAAACAGATCAATACCACCCATTGGACGATCACAGAACTATAAGCCTTAACCCTTAGCTGCTGGGCCTTCCTTCACCCGCCCTTTCCTGGCTATTTGGGGTAGTTTGCGCTTAGGCCCCCATAACATTTTGTACACATAAGGTATCCACACCAAATTTACATCCTTTTTTCCCCACATCCCGGGGATTGTAAAGGTACCCAGAGTTTGTGGGATCCCCTGAAGGAGACCGAGAAATTAGGCAAAATCCATCATTTTCCTAGGACAAACCTCATTTTTACCATTTTTAGTGCTTTCAGCCTCCGTCCAGTTAGTGACCGAAATGGGTATTAAACCAATGGTGGATCCTGGACAGCTAAACATTTCTGAAAGTAGACAAAATTCTAAATTCAGCAAGGGGTCATTTGTGTAGATCCTTCAAGATTTTCCTACAGAAAGTTGAAATAAAAAATTATTGACACTGAGTTGAAAAAAACAGCCCTTTCTGACTATATTTTCTTTTGTACCTTTTTCCAACTATGATAGATTTTTTAAAGCAATATACCGTTATGTTTGCTGGACCCTCCTGGCTGCTGGGATATATAGGTCTTGTAGGTTCATCAAGAACCCAAGCTACTCAGAGCCAATAAATGAGCTACACTTTGCAATGGTTTTTTTGATTGTATACCAGGTATACAGCAACTCATTTGGTAAAATATAAAGAGCAAAAAATAGGTATCAGGGAAACCTATGTATTTCCAAAATGGGCACAAGATAAGGAGTTCATAAACAGTGGTTATTTACACATCTCTGAATTCGGGGGTCCCCATACTAGCATGTGAATTGCAGGGAATTTCTCAAAATGACTTCTTTCTCACACACTGCCTTAAACTTGGAAGGCAAAACTGTAGAGAAAGACAATTAGCAATAACACTTGTTCTTCTAGTCTGTGTTCCTTTAATTCTCCTGATAAAAATGGTACCTCACTTGTGTGGATAGGCCTAGCACCCGCGACAGGAAACACCCCAAAACCCAACATGGACACATCACATTTTCCATTGAAAAATTATGTTTTTTTGCAAAGTGCCTAGTTGTGGATTTTGGCCTCCAGCTCAGCCGGCACCTAGGGAAACCTGCCAAACCTACACTTTTATGGAAAGTAGACACCTAGGGGAATCCAGAATGGGGTGTCTTGTGGGGCTCACACCAGGGTCTGTCACCCAGAATCCTTTGCAAACCTCACAATTTGGCAAAAAACATGTTTGTCATACATTTCGGCGATGTAAAGTTCTGGAATCTGAGGGGAGCCACAAACTTCCTTCCACCCAGCAATCCCTCAAGTCTTCCGATACAGATGGTACCTCACTTTTGTAGGTAGGCCTAGTGTCTGTGACAGGAATTGATCACACAACGGTCAATGTTAGTCCTACATGACGTCAACTGTTGAACCTGGGGTGGTGCATTCCTGATGCAGGCACTAGGTACAGGCACTCAAGTTGCATAGCGTTTTTATCAGGACAGATGGGGAAACACTGGGTGGCAATTTTGTGGATCCCAGTATATTCCTGTAGTTTGTGTGACAGAAATGCAAGAAAAAAATAAAGTTTTTATTCAACATTTCTCGTTTGCAGGGTATTCGGGTAAGAAAACTTTGGGAAATCCACACAAACCACACCTCCGTGGACTCCCCCAGGTGTCTAGTTTCCAGAAATGTCTGGGTTTTGTAGGTTTCCCTATGTTGCCGACAAGCCCAGGACCAAAAATGAATGAGCCTGCCTTACAAAACCAGGTTGTTTTGTGATAGATTATTTTGATTTCTCCACAATACAATTTGGGTGGTGGAATTTGGGGCTGAACTAATTTGGGAGCTCCCAAGAGAGCACTCTCTCTGTGCTTACGGCTGCATGCACCTGCTTTCTGGGTTGGGCTAACCTACTATTGTCCAGCTGAACTGACTGCGCTTGTGAAGGGACAGCACGACTATCCTCATCACCTCCCTCAGAATCACTGGAAGAGGAGTTGTCAGATGGGACTCCTCCAACTGAAAAATCACTCTCAGAGTCTGCTCCATTTTCCTATCTCTCAGATGCTGTCTCAGTATCTGTTGTCTCAGTCTGTGATCCTACATCAGAACTGTCCTCCATAACCCGATTTAGGGCTTGAGCAGCAGTCATCCGATGAGACGCCATCTCTGCTACTGGCTAAACTGTCCCTCTAAAACACCAGCCTACGTAGACAGTCGCAAAATTGCTGGTGGGTGTGTGTGTGATACTTGCAACGGTAAAGGTCAGTCATCTTACCTTTGCTTTTTCCCTCAATCAGCACGCTCTCTCAAGACATCAAAAAAACAAAAAAGAAACACTATTACTGCACCTTGTCACATAACCATCATCACAGTCTTTGGCACCTGTGGTGCCCAGTCCGACTATCCTGATCGGTGCTCCCACTCCCATGAACTCTTAGGAATCCCTCTCTACCACCCAGCAAAAGTGTCCTTTATCTCTCCATAGCCCCCTCGCACATACATTTCATTTCTATTATAGCGCAGGTAATGGCTGGCTTTACTAATCCAATAAGCTATTCACACGAAATACAGATTTGATCTTTGCAGCATGCATATAAACCTTATGCGCTACTTAATGAGATCAAAAATGACACTAGACAAACGTTTGATCCTTCTCTAGCAGCAACATAATCGCAAGAGTTAGCTTGATCTTTTTATTGCTGCCTAAAAGCTATGACTGAAATGCATCGGTTGGAGTATGTGCATTGCGTTGAAGACACGTGCTGCAAGATAACTGGTGGCAAATATATATATATATATATATATATATATATATATATATATATATATATATATACACACAAGCATTGACAAAAGCGATCTACATATATACATAGATATAGATATATAGATATATAGATGTACATATAGATATAGATATACATCTCTCTCTCTCTCTCTCTATATATATATATATATATATATATATATATATATAGATCTATCTATAGATTTTTAGCTATATATATATATATATATATATATATATATCTCTATCTATAGATTTTTAGCTATATATATATATATATATATAAATAATTTTTAATAGCTGCTGTGTGGTTTCCCGGAGGGGGGTGATCTTGGCCTAAGAGAAACCATACACCTATTGAAAAAACAATCGCCCCCACAGGGGTCAGCCCTGCTCACGGGTGACCCCTTCTCAGTTTCATTATTATTATTTTATTTATTTTTAACTCCCCCAAGGGGTAAACAAAAGTTTTTTTTCTCTTTTTAAATATGCCTCCCGGGGGATGGATGGCACACTAAAGAGGGGGCCGACCCCCCAAGTTTAATACCTGGCATCTAGTGGTGTTTCCTGCTGAGGCTCTAAGGCCCTACCGGCATATTTATCCTCCCATGCAAAAATCACACACAGGGGGAGGAGGGGTCAAAAAATGGTGCAAAGCTTGCTTTGCACCATTTTTTAATGCCTCGGTCAGGGGAACTCAAGTCATTGCACCCCAGACGTTGTGCCACCTACCAGGGAAGTGTGGATTTTGTAACTATCTGTATATTCGAGCGCCTGGCTGGGCTGGGCACCACTGTGAACAGCGTGTGTCCCAGAGTCCTGCAGTGGTGGTCAGATCTTCAATTGTTGACTATTGCCTGATCTCAGCAGTTATGTCTTTACTTACCCCCCCACCTTTGCCCAGGGGTCCTGAATAAGTGTAATTCTAGCTGTGAGTGGCCTAGTATCCCATGGGAATGGTGCTATCATCTCCAGCTCATGAGGGGGCAGAGTAGTAGGAACTGTTTAGAGGAAGGTTTGGACCCAAGAGGGATCTGCAAGTGTAGTAACCACTAGCCTGCCAGATATCAGTGCAATGTATTAGGATGTTTGGAGTGAGTGAGTGTGTGTTATACTAGCCCACCTGATATCTGTGGCACCACATGGAAGTGTGGAGTGAGTGAGTAAGAGTAGCCACCTGTGGTAGACTACATCTCACGGTGGTGTGGCGTGCACATTACTTCTTGGTCTGAGGACTTTCATGCTTGACATTGGGAACCTAATTTATATTTTTTTGGTGCAAAACTGCACTAACGAAGTTTTGCACCAAAAAGTTTACCACTGGCTTGCACCATTTCTGTGCACCAGCCAGGCACCATATTTATGGACTGGTGGAAGCCGGTGCAAAGGGTAGGCTAGCATAAAAAAAAATGATGTTAGTCGGGTGGGGCTGGCGGTATGGAAGAAGGGGGATTTGCACCAAAAAATGACATTAGGCAGGTTAACAAAAATGACTTTAACCTGCCTAGAGTAATTTTCTGATGCAAAACCATCCATAACACATGACTCCTGTCTTAGAAAAGACAGGAGTCATGCCCACCACCCAATGGCCAGCACAGGGGACCAGGGTCCCCTGGGCATAGCCATTGCACCCAGTGCCATGTAGGGGGACCCATTTCAGGGTGCCAAATGGCACTTTAAAAAAAACTACCTACCAGTACTTACCCATACTTACCTGGGATGGAGTCCCTCAGCCTCTGCTGTCCCTCCGGTGCTGGTGGGGGTGTCCCTGGGGCCTCTGACTTTATCATTGAATTGAATTTTTATTAGATATTGAAAATTTGGCCTAGCTGTTCTATGTGGAAGTCCAGGAAAGAAACTAGCTAAAAAAATATTTAAACCAAATTTTCAATATCTAATAAAAATCCAATTCAATGATAAAGTTGGATTTTTAATAAGGAAAAACACTTTACCTGCTTTAAACATCAGAAAATTATCATAAGCATCTTAAAGCCTGTGCTCAAATCTGAGAAAAGATGACCTGAACGGGTAGCAATAACTCCTGTGAACTCCACAGGATATTCAGAATGGTGACTTAGGCATCCTGTTGATACCACATAGTCACATCCTGCTTCATAGGTCTATCGAGCCACACGTAATGCTTAGGAGCACATGGAAGAGAGAGAAGAAGGTGCTAAGATATTTCTTGTGTATCCCCTGTCTGGAAGATGAAGGACACTGTTACTGTCCAACCAGACTTCTGTATCTGGGGTTGTTGTGGTTTCTGTGATTGCTTCTAATTGGAGTTTAGTGATATACGTTGGAGAACACTGGATATTTTCCTACAATACTCCCATACACACCTCAGCCTTCAGAGGCCAACTTTAGGGCCATATTTATACTTTTCGACGCACAACTGTGCCAACGCAGTAGTGCGTCAAAGAAACCTAATGCCGGCTAACGCCATTCTGAAGCGCCATGCGGGCGCCGTATTTATTCAATGACGTTAGCCGGCGTTAGCCGGCGGAGCTGCCTAGTGTGCGTAAAAAAAAATGACGTACACCAGGCAGCGCCGGCGTAGGGGAATATGGAGCTTGGGCGACAAAAAATGGGGCAAGTCAGGCTGAGGCAAAATTTTCGCCTCAACCCGATTTGCGCCATTTTTTTTGACTCCCAACCCCCATTAAAATGACTCCTGTCTTAGCAAAGACAGGAGTCATGCCCCCTTGCCCAATGGCCATGCCAAGGGGACTTATGTCCATTGGGCATGGTCATTGGGCATAGTGGCATGTAGGGGGGCACAAATCAGGCCCCCCTATGCCACAATTTTTTTTTACAAAAAATACTTACCTGAACTTACCTTAAGTTCCCTGGGATGGGTCCCTCCATCCTTGGGTGTCCTCCTGGGGTGGGCAAGGGTGACAGGGGGTGTCCCTGGGGGCATGGGAGGGCTCCTCTGGGCTCCTTCCGAGCCCACAGGTCTCTTAACGCCTGCACTGACCAGGCGCTAAAAAACAACGCAAAGGCGGCTGGATGTTTTTTTTGACCCGCCCACTCCCGGGCGTCATTTTTGCCCGGGAGTGTAAATACGGCGCACATGCCTCGGAGTCAGTTTTTAGACGGGAACGCCTACCTTGCATATCATTAACGCAAAGTAGGTGTCCACGCTAAAAAACGACGCAAACTCCATGAACTTTGGCGCTAGACGCGTCTAACGCCAGAGTATAAATATGGAGTTCGTTTTGCGTCGAATTTGCGTTAAAAAAAAAAAGGCCCAAATCCGGCGCAAACGGAGTATAAAAATCCCCCTTAGTGTGGCCAAATACTTGCACCATCTTGAAATTGCCCTGGCACATACCGATTTGGGCCTGTTTGCTGTAAAGCAAACAGTAACTACAGTAAAAGTGAGTAGGGTTACTTCAGGGAACTTTAACCCCATTGGTTATGGTGTGCCCATGGATCAACTTATTCACTAGCTGGTGACCAGGATAACTGTTGCACCCCAAGTAAACTCCAACAGAATACTGATGGACATGTGAAAGGACAGCAGGTGGGCTAAACCTGCTGTACTCTGTACCCTGTGAGAAGGACCTGCAGGCTGACTGACTTCCCTACTTGAAATCCAAGGACAAAAAGATCTTTAGTCACCCTCATATGGCTCTAGGAATCTAAACATTCCAAAGAGGACATTCCTGTGAAGAATTCTTGCAGGCCTGGAATCAACTTTTCATTTGCACTCTGCCTTATACACTGAGAGTCTTGAAGCATTTCTCTGGAGATCCTGGGGCCTTGGAAGTGTGCTCCTGTGGCTGTCTGCACACCAAAGGAAGTTTGAAGACTTTTTAAAAATGTTTTCCTTAAGCACTTCAAGGAGACCAACCAAAAAAAGTATCCAACATGCAGTTACATGGCATTGGATTACATTTCAGGTTTGTAAAGCAGAGTGTTTCCTCAGAAAATTAACAAAGTCTCTTAGGAACTTTTTTGAGCTTCCCTACTTCCAGGCCTTACAGAGCACATCTACTTGATGCTTCAGTCCATGTTCCATCACAGTTGGCCTCAAATTATACCTAGGAGCCAGTCCTTCCCAACCACTGACTACCATCAATGCTTTGCACGTTTTGGTGCCATTGTTTCGGAAATCTTTAAAATTACAGATCTATGGTTTCCCATTTTTGTTGTGTTGGTGTAATTTTGTTCCTTATATTTTATTCTACTTTCCTAAGGTTTAGTGGGATTTTTATTGTGCTGTGTTCTTAACTTTCACTTTTTAACCGTTTTGGTACTTCACACTTTCACTAGGTTAAGCCTGTCTGCTCTGTGCCATAGCTACCAATGGTTGCACTGAAGTTAAATACTGAAACCTTTGACTGTACCTAACAAGATAGCAATTGCATTATTTGTGCTGCACACTGCACACTAGTAAATCACTTCTACACATAAACACTAAGAAAATGTGCAGCAATGAAAACAGCAGACTCCAACACAACAAAGACTACACCACACAACACACTAACACAATAACCATGGAAAATTCATCACCATCAAAACATAACCGAACAGAAAAACAATTAAACAGAAGCATACTGACACATGCAATAGAATAACAAAACAACACAGGTGTAACATATTGACACCTGTGCAGTGAGCTATATTGTGTTACAATAGCCCACAAAGACAATGCAAAAAGGCTAAATAAGAACCAATTGTAACAAAAAATCTTGAAACACATGAGTAGAAGAGTTGAATTGTCTCTTGCTGTGTTGTTTTGTGTTGTATTGTTATTTTGTTATCTACTTTAACCGGTTCTGTGCCGCGGATGTAATGGTTACGTCCTGCGGCACAGTGCTGCTGTGCCGAGGATGTAACCATTACGTCCTCGGCACACAGCCCAGAGGGAGCGCTCTCGCTCCCTCTGTGTGCTTCCCCCCACCCCCCCCAAAGGCAGGGATGGAAGGGGAAGCCCTTCCCCTTCCACCCCCGACCCCCGAGCCCCCCACCCCCCCATAATGACGTCAGCGAGCGATTGCGCGCTGATTTCATTATAGGGTGCCCGTCGCACAGGAAGACATTTGCTTCCTGTGCGGCGAGAAAGGAAGAGGTGAGTTTCTCTGGGTGGGGGGGTTCGCAGAAAGAGGCACCGGGGGAAAGGAAAGGGTTTTCCTTTCCCCCGGTGTCTCTTTGAGCATTCCTGCTGCCCGATCGCATTGCGATCAGACGGCAGGAAGGCCCACTAGACACCAGGGATTGTTTTTTTTTTTAGTTTGTTTGTGTTTTTTCCTGTCGGGGAGCGGCCCCTTGGGCAAGGGTCGCTCCCCTTTTGGGGGCAAATAACAACGGCCATTTCTGTCCCCTTTGGGGGCAGATTGGCCTACTATTTTAGGCTGATCTGCCCCCAAGGGGGGCAGAAACCACTGGAACGCCAGGGATGTTATTTTTTTTGTGTGTTTTTATGTGGGGGGGGGTGTCCCCTTGGGCAAGGGACGCCCCCCCTCAAGGGGGCATAGAACTGTTGGCCTTTTCTGCCCCCCTTGGGGGCGATCAGCCTATTTTTTTTAGGTCCATTTGCCCCCAAGGGGTACAGAAGCCACTTAGGCACCAGGGATTGTGTGTGTAGTTGATGGGGGGGCGGCCCCTTGGGCAAGAGTCACTCCCCTTTGGGGGGGCATGTCTTTTAGGGCCATTTCTGCCCCCCTTGGGGGCAGATCAGCCTATTATTTTTAGGCTGATCTGCCCCAAGGGGGGCAGAAACCACTAGAACGCCAGGGATTTTTTTTATTTGTTTATTTTTGTGGGGGGGGGGGTGTCTCCTTGGGCACGGGACGCCCCCCAAAGGGGGGCATTGACCTGTTGGCCATTTCTGCCCCCCTTGGCAGCAGATGGGCCTAATTTTTTAGGCCCATCTGCCCCCAAGGGGGGCAGAAGCCACTTAGACACCAAGGATAGTATGTGTGTGTGTGTTAGTGGATGGGGGGGGCCTTGGGCAAGGGTCGCCCCCCCATTTGGGGGCACATGTACCAAGGCCATTTCTGCACCCCTTGGAGAAAGATCGGCCTATTATTTTTAGGCTGATCTGCCCCCAAGGGGGGCAGAAAGCACTAGAACGCCAGGGATTTTTTTATTTGTTTATTTTTCAGGGGGGGCGTCCCCTTGGGCACGGTGCACCCCCCAAGGGGGGCATTGACCTGTTGGCCATTTCTGCCCCCCTTGGGGGCAGATGGGCCTATTTTTTTAGGCCCATCTGCCCCCAAAGGGGACAGAAGCCACTTAGACACCAGGGATAGTGTGTGTGTGTGTTAGTGGATGGGGGGGGGCCCTTGGGCATTGGTCACCCCCCCTTTGGGGGTACATGTACCAAGGCCATTTCTGCACCCCTTGGGGACAGATCGGCCTATTATTTTTAGGCTGATCTGCCCCCAGGGGGGGCAGAAGCCACTTAGGCACCAGGGATAGTGTTGTGTGTGTTTTTTAGTTTTTTTTGTTTGGGGGCTGTCCCCTTGGGCAAGGGTCGCTCCCCATGGGGACACACTACTAAAGGCCTATTTTTTTTGTATGTCCATCTGCCCCTATGGCAGAATCCACTTAGGCACCAATTTCTAAATGTTTGATGGTGGGGTGTTTGTCAACTGATGAAGTGTTTGCATTTGTGATAAAAAAAAAAAATCTCCTTTTTGTTCTATTTCAGAGCTTTTGCTTTATTTGCTGTGGCTCCTTGCAGTTTTGGCGGTGGTTGACCTGCGGTTTGCATAGTTGCATGTTTTAGTTAAGTAAAAACAATTTACTCCAAAGGAGTATTGTTGCCATGCATGAATGACATGTTTGTAGGGGGTGTACTAAATTCATGATTGTGTGTGAAATTGTCCTTAGATTTGTGCACAATGATATTTGTTTTGTCTTATTTCTAATTTGCTTTTCTTTCTTTCTTTTTAGTGGGATATCATTGGTGATTGCTGTGTCTGTGCAGAGTAGTTGCTGGTGAATCAAGCTTTTTCAGGCAAGTGAGCGGTATAGTTTTTGAGTTTATAACTCTTACTAATAAAGCTACACTTTGTTACTTATCTTACACAGTGCTGGTTGTTGGTGGTGAATTTGTCCAGTTAATTTTAGTAGGAAAGATCATGGCTAGCCGCAGGATGACCGCTCAGCAGGTGGTTGGTATGCTTTTTGAGTCATTGTCTGATCATGATTATGAGACGGACTCTGCTTCTGAGGCAGAAGTGAGGGATTCTGGCAGTGATGTTTCTGTTGGAGAGGAATCTTCTGATGAGGAAGCCACACTCAGTGCAGATGAAGGGTCTGTTTTAGAGGAGGACACTGATGTGCCATTAGTGCAGGAACCTGGGGCTGAAAGGTTTCCCGTTATAAGACCTGATCTCTGGGTTGCCCCAAACATGGAGCAGCCAGAGTTGCCTGCCTTTACTGGTCTCCCGGGGTGTAGCGCCAATACAGAGAACTTTTTGCCAGTCAATTTCTTTGAGTTATTCATGGATGATGTGTTTTTGGAAGAGATTGTTGAGCAGACTAATTTGTATGCGGAGCAGCATTTGAGGGACAATGCTGCTAGACTTAGGCCACACTCTAGAGCTGCCCAGTGGATTCCCACAAATTTGGAGGAGATAAAAAAGTTTTTGGGTTTGACTTTTTTGATGGGGTTGATAAGGAAGCCATCACTGGCTTCTTATTGGTCTACTAGTCCCTTGGTGGCAATAGCTATATTTCCTGCGACCATGAGTCGTGATCGGTATTTGCTTCTTCTTAGGATGCTGCATTTTGTTGACAATGCATTAGCCTTGCCACGAGATCACCCAGATTCTGACCGTCTTTTTAAGATTAGTCCTGTCCTTGATCATTTTGTAGATCGGTTTTCGGAGGTCTATGTTCCAGGCAAAGAGATAAGTGTGGACGAGTCTTTGGTCCTCTTCAAGGGTCGTTTGGTTTTTAGGCAGTACATTCCTAGCAAAAGGGCACAATATGGAATTAAATTGTATATGCTGTCTGAAAGTAGTACAGGATATGTGTATAATTTGTGTGTCTACACTGGTATGGATTCCAATATTGTGTGGGATCTTGGTAGACGACTGTTCAACAAAGGTCACCATTTGTATGTAGATAACTTCTACAATGGAGTGCAGTTGTTCAAGGAATTGTTTAAAGTGGACACTGTTGATTGTGGCACAATTCATTGTAACCGGAAAGGCTATCCAAGGGAGCTTGTTTGTAAGAAACTTGAGAGGGGACAGTGCTATGCCTTGCGGAATGATGAGCTGCTAGCTTTGAAATTTTCAGACAAGAGGGATGTCTACATGCTAAGTACCATCCATGATGAGAGTACTTCCTCCGTGACTGTTTGGGGCCAGGTTGCTGAAGTGCGCAAACCTGTGTGCATTTTAGATTATAATAAGCACATGGGAGGTGTAGATAGAGTTGATCAGAGGTTGGAACCTTATACTGCTATTCGTAAGTCTTACATTTGGTATAAGAAGTTAGCAATTCACCTCTTCCACTTAGCAACCTTTAATGCTTTTATAGTGTTTAGGGATAGGTCTCCAGAGTCAAAGATGACATATGTGAAATTTCAGGAGTCAGTGATAGGGAGCCTTATTATGGTGGAACAGGCCAGAGTTCCTAGAGAAGCAGTGGTGGAGGATATGGCTAGATTGAAAGATCGCCACTTTGCTGAGCACATTCCTCCCACACCCAAAAAAGACTTTCCAGCTAAGAAATGTAGGGTGTGTTTTCAAAGAGGTATCCGGAGGGAGACTCGAATGTACTGCCCAGATTATCCTTCAAAGCCTGGGCTGTGTGTGGGTGTTTTTTTTAAGAATTACCACACCCAGAAGAATTTCTGGGAACAACCATGAGTGTAAACTCATGTCTGTTTTGTATTTTCGTGTGTTCAGTTTCATGGTTAGCATTTCTGTCATGTACTTAGAGGTTTTGTGTTTGTAGTTTTGTAATTCTTTCTACTTAGTTAGGGGTTCCTCTGTTTAAAAAAAAAAATTGCCATTGTGTGTGGAGTGGGGCTTGGCTGAGGGTGTACATAGTGTACATATTGACTTGCTGTTGGCTACTGCAACACACTGCCAGCCAAACACCAGTCCACACACTCCCATCAGCTGGTGTGATTGTTGTATCAGGCATGTGGGCGTATGTAAGTGATGGGCCCTTGAGTGGCGCTGTCTGTCGATGTGAGTGTTATAATGTGCTGGGCCCGTGGCTGGGGGTGTGAATGGTCTTGTGCGTGTCATGTATGAAAGGTGTGAATGGACTGTAAAGCGGTTGGTGCCTTGTCGCGGCTTTACAGCTCACGAGCTGTGAGTCATTGGTTCAGTTTTTTGCCTTTCAGTTACTAACAGTGCATTTAATTTTTTGTGAAATCTTTTGTTAATAATATTTGATCCACTGAACCATCACTCACCCTCGTGCCAAATCCAACCAGTATGTGTGGTAAAAATGACAAAAACTGCTCTGCTGTAATCAGGCGTCACAGCACACCTGTGACACGCTAGGTGCCTCGGGTGGGACCCCGATGATGAAGCATGCCACCAACTTGGTTGGTGGGTGAGGGGTCTTTTTCACATAACCTAAGTGCGTTTCTTTTCACAATTTTAGTGTTTGGCACATCACAGACGTATGTGGACACATCAAAATGATATATTACAAAACTACCTGTGTTTGGGGGGGAGGGGGCATCTATGTTTTTGGTCCTGGGTGCGGCCTTCATCTAGGGAAACCTACCAAACCCAGACATTATTTTAAACTAGACACCCCAAGGAGTCCAGGGGGGTGTGGCTTGCGTGGATCCCCCAACATTTTCTTATCCAGACTCCTCTGTAAACCTCAAAATATGCTTAAAATGCATATTTTCCTGACTATTCTTCATAGGATCACCGCTCCAGCACAAAATTCCTACTCCCCAGTGTTCCCCTCAGTCTCCCAAGTAAAATGGCACCTCACTTATGTGGGTCCCCAAAGCAGAGTCAAAGATGTAAAAAAGAAGAATATGTCCTTATGAACTCGCTGTGCTATCCCCTCTATCTCTACAAGTTTTGGGCCTTATTCTGTTGCAGGCACCTGGCCCACCCACACAAGTGAGGTATAATTTTTACAGGGAGACTTGGGGGAACGCTGGGTGGAAGGAAATTTGTGGCTCCTCTCAGATTCCAGAACTTTCTGTCACCAAAATGTGAGGAAAATGTGTTTTTTTAGCCAAATTTTGAGGTTTGCAAAGGATTCTGGGTAACAGAACCTGGTCAGAGAACCACAAGTCACCCCATCTTGGATTCCCCTAGGTCTTTAGTTTTCAAAAATACACAGGTTTGGTAGGTTTCCCTAGGTGCCGGCTGAGCTAGAGGCCAAAATCGTCTTGTCATGGAGTGATCTGATACGTTATTTGGGAGAGTACACACACCCATACAGAGGTATGTTGCTTTTGCGTCCTCCTTGAATGTTTGATACTATGTTCTTGTTTCGTCGCTTTTTTGCTTAAGACGGTTTCTGTTCAGGGGCGTATGAATGAGGTTAGGATCTGTGAAGGGAAGTACTTTTTTATAAACATATGAAATGAAAGGATAGAAGCGCGTTATGTAAAATGATTGCCGTCCGACCCGAGGACAACAGGTTTTTCCTTTGTATAGGGTGTCTCCCTTAGGGGTGGATGAAAAGGTTTACAAAGTAAGGAGTGAAGTACCTTTTGGTAGAGGAGGTGTTGTACGGAAGGATAAATGCGTGTTTTATTTATTGACTACCTTTTGGCTCTGTCTCTCATGGCTATTTTTTGATGGGTGATACATGAGTGGTATGAAGGATAGAAGTGACATCATAATGGAATATGCGGTGATATATTGATATGAAGTAGTTCCATAATATATTGTGTCCTTTCATAGGATGGAACATGTTCTTAGTTATTAGATGACCTGAGAGAATGAGTAAAAAATATAGGTGGTTGTATAATGGATATAGTGATCCTTGAGGTTACTACTTTAGAAATTATGAACGAATGATATGAGGAAGAAGCATTTATTGGATTGTTTGTGGTAATGTACTGTAATTGGCATTTTTAGATTGAATTAAATGAACGATAAATGCGCCACCTACGGGAAATATATGGAATAAAAAACAAATAGGTAGGTGTATTGATTTGAGGTAAGCTTTTGTTATTTTTAAGGACATAGTTAGATGTATGGAATAGGTATGTAGTGATTTATTTGGTTTTGTTATTTGGTTTAACTCTTTAGATTTTGTTGTTTGGCAAGTATAAATCCAGAACAAAGGAGGTGGCCAGAAGATTTTATAAGATAGGGTAAGTATATTTGAAATTTAAGACTAGCATAGGTGAGAGTGTTAAATGGTTCTTGTTTTGATTCACTCTTTGGTTTTGTTTTAGGGACTCCCATCAGTTAGTCTTGAAGAAGACCCATTGTGGAGCAGTGAATTGGCCCAGGATATTAAGGGGTCGAAATGTCGATGTACATATTTCAGTCTGGATTGGTTATTGCATAGTATATTAAGGAAGGACGCAAGAAAGAGATTTATATTTCTAGATAACTTGATACTGGCTCAATGCAGTGAAAGAATAACCAACCGGCTGCCTTTTATTTCTATTTAGTTTTTGGATTATTTGGATATTGATTACTCCTTTTTTCTTCTATTGTTAATCACGAGCACCTTTTCTTTACACTGGTTTGTCCTTCTGCTTTTGATTTTGGGATGGGTTGTTCCTATTGAACGATTATATAAATAGGATTATAATGTTGATATGGGAATGAATAAAGATTTATTTGTACTCATTTTTACCTATGCTGCTTACAATATGTGTAAATAACTCTTGTTCTCCTTTGGGGGCATTGTAGTCTTTGATACTCAGTTTCTACCCAGCCCCTTTGGGTTTATGGGTTACCCTCTGTTGTCCATAAGTACTTTTTGCTACAATGACAACAACCTGCTCTGCCAGGCCTGTTCATTGTTCTACATCGACAACCATCCATGACATTTTTCCTGCTTCTTGCAGCCTCCTCTGCCACAAATCGAACTCTTTGAGCTGGACTTTGAAAAGGGAACTTTTTCATCGCAACTACCCTGGCTCAGCCTGAACTTGTGATTTTGCCCCAGTCTAGCATTACCAGATTACTGCAAATTGTGCATTGTGCTTTTATGTGCTACATCTACTTAAAACTTTCAAATGAATGAATGCAGAGGTTTTAGAACACACAGCTACTCAGAGAGCATCCTGGCCTAGGGCTATGGTGTACACCAATACACAGAAGAATCCACTAGTAAGCAGTAGAAAAAAGGCAAGTTTTTAGCATTGTGAGAAGACCACCTCTGAAGGAAGCTTATTCCAAGATTTGGACGCTAAGAAACGAAAATGTTTTACCCCCTCTCCACACATGCATAATGCAAGGCCCTGCCAGCAAGGTGGTGAACAGTGATCGCAAAGCTCTGGTGGGACAGTAAGGGTGGAATCTTTTGGTGAGATATTCTGGGCTGGATTGCAACAATGCACAATAGACCAAAAATACATTTTTGAAAAGAATCTGCTTTTTGATAGGCAGGCAATGTAAAGATTTTGGAAAGAGGGAGATTGATCCCTTTCCAGAAAATCTCAGGATAAGCTGGGAAGCAGCATTTTGCACCATGTGGAGACATCCTAGTAAAGCCTCAGACACCCCTAGGAAAAGACAATTAGCATAGTCAAGCTGAGAAGTGATCTGCACATGGCTATCTGTCCTCCTGCAATGTATAGGAAGGAAGCACAAAAATGTCTTAAGAGTTCAATGTAGCCTATAACATGTGCCAACCACAGGAGAAATCGGAGGTTGCATGAGAGTTGGGTAGGCAATTTAACTGCTAGGTTTGTCACTAAAGCAGGAAGGAGGACCCGCCAAAGAATAAGGCCAGGCAGCTTCCCACCCATTGGCCACATAGAAGCCAAAGAGAAGAATTTCAGTTTTCTCTGAATTACATTTTAGCTGGCTGCTCTGCATCAAATCAAAGACTACCAACATACAGTCATTAAAAGATTTTGTTAGCAAGGAGGAAGACTCCCTCAAAGGTGCTGGGACTTGTTCACCTAAGAAATAATTTTACAGCCATATGACTCCACCAATGTGGCCAGCAGGGACATAAACATGTTAAATAGACGGGGCTCATAGAAGAGCTCTGAGGCACTCCCTGCCTCATCGCTTTAACAGCAGAAGTAAAAGGTGCTATCCATACTGACTGTCCCCTGGAATTGAGAAAACATTTCAACCAATCCCATACCTAGCCACTGACCCCGCCCCAGGTTGGCAAGGCATTGTAAAAGAATCATGTGGGGGACGGTATCAAACACGGCAGACAGATCAAGTAAAATCAGCAAAATATTTTTTGCTTGATGCAGAGACATCTTGATATGGTCAGATATTTCCAGCAACTCAGTGTCTGTGCTGTGACGGTAACAAATTTCTGATTGACAAGGATGCAGCTGTTTACTCTGCGCTAAGTAGTCTGAGAGTTGGATATTAACCAGTTTTTCCAGCATTTTACTAACGTCTGTCAGCAAAGATGGGCCTGTCGTTGCTGATTAGTTCTACTGATTGGATTTTTGTTGTTCTAGTCTGTCTCATTTTAATTATTAAAACATTCTCAATTTTTTCATGTGTTGTGTTTTCTTTTTATTACTGTTTGGGAACTGTAAAATACTTTACACATTGCTTCTAGGTTAAGTTTGACAATGCTGAATGATAGACAGAATACAAGCTGCTGGGGTGTATACATGTCACACTAGGATCATCAAATCAGCACAGAGTGAGAACAGTAATTGACCGTACAAGAGGTTATAATAGAAGAGCTACTACTGCACCCACACAGGTGCCAGCTGATGAGATGACATTGACAACTAATGACTTGATCAGATCCACTATTGCCATAACCAGAGCTATCTTTGCACCAAACCAGCTGCCTTTGCTGTCATATCCAACATATCCGCTTATGCACAATGGCAGCTGCCGCACCACTGCAGTTGCATAATTACCTCGTTGTCTCTGCCACTACCTCAGAGGAGAACAGAGGTGCTAGGGTAACGAATTCCATCCTTTCAGAAGGGCCAGTGGAAACACTCTCTCAGGTCTAAGTTTTACCAATCAGCAAAGAGTGCTGAACAGGACAATCTCCTGTCTTGGATAGCAGAGTTCACCGACTGAGGCAGTACAATGTTGTCCATCTCCGATCCACCTCCTCCACTTTCCAGTTTCTCTGTAAGGTTGATGAATGGCATCGTAGGCAATCTGCTCTGGCTGCACATTACAATGGAAATACAGTGGAACCAACCATCAACAAAACAATAAAGAAGTGCAATATGGCATTCAGTGTAGGATGGCGTTGGGTTTCGTATGTGGGTAGGTTAGGATGAGCATTCACAGGACTGGCCATTGAAGTAATGGTGGATTGGGTAGTCCTAAGCTCATAGCATGGGGGCAATAGGACTTTGTTGGTGCAGATGATGTGGAAAGATAAATTTGCCAGTAATGCTCAGTGTTTGGAGGAGTGCTAGAGTGGAGTAGCTAGGACCTAAAGTATGATGGTAGTTGTGGCAGGTAGGAAAGATATTCCAGGGGTTGGGCCAGTTGGTTTTAGTGTGGGCAGTAGTACTGACTTAGTATTGCCTGCGGGGGGCTATTGGGAAACAACGTGAATACATACATCTTCTGATCTACACCAATTTATACTACATGTTACTGAAAGTAACATCTATCACTGTAATGCCATTGGAAGTGATGTGAAAGAAAGGTCTAACATGCCCCACTTTTGGTTCCTCATCATTGTCACTTGACTTTTGTGCCTTCTCCCGAGGAATTGGTACACTTGATCTCTGACCCCAACTAGAAGAATGTATTAGCAATGTATGTATCCTGGACCAATATGGACACCCACAAGTAGATATATTTTACTGCTGCAACATTCACATTCTGTGTGGCCATAATGTGGGGAACTGGTTTACTAATCTGAGTTTTATATTCATGAACTGAGTCAGTATCTTCAAAAAGGTGTGTTGCACCAACTTTTTCCATGGTCAATGCATGCTGGTATGACTCACCATGAAAACAATACAGTTATGTAACTAAATTGACGGTATGTGACAGACTGTTTCCACATGTTTATGACTGTTGGCTCCATTTCATCTCCAATGGCAGTCAGGTTGTAATCTCCATATCGAGCCAACATGTAGCACTCTGTCAGGTTCAATGTATATAAATATATGTAAGTGTTCTGTAAATTCTGGTCTGTCTTCACATAGTAACTAGCACCGATGATTGTACTGTGCAGCTGCACCTGGTCCTGCAACTGTTTGATGTAATGAGTCTTCATTTAGATCTGGCTAATTACAATTATGTGCACTGTGTGGTTCACTTGACTCAACTGTCTTTATCTTGTGCTCATGTGTTCTTTCTTCCTGACTAAATGGCGCTATTGTTTATTGATACACTTTAATCCCACACATCCACATATTTTTTCTATATTGTTTATTGTTTGTTACTATTTTTTAGGCTTATGTGTAAGAAATCAGATCATTATTTAGGATGGGTGACTGCCCACGTTAAGTAATAATCATAAGTCCTATTAGGGTGATCCATTGAAGGCACTAAACTGACCTGATGTCAACCCCCTGGTAGCTATGGCACAAAGCAGACAGTCTTAAAATAGGGAAATGTGTAAATTCCCAAAATCCAAGGCTTCCCCCAATGCTAAATCAGGGTGGTTTCCAGTGGAAATATGTGATGTGACCATGTTGCATTTTTAGCACTTTCCAATCAAGAGCCCTAAGACCACCCACAACATTTGGGCTCCATTTTAATGACATATCGAAATGCTGGGCTACTGTGCAATTTGTGGATCACAATAGGTTACTGAAATACCCATGACAAAATGTAAATAAAGTAGTGATCTTAGCCATTTAAACACACTTTAAGGCTTTCCAGGGCATTGTGGGAACATGAGTGGGATCAATGCAAGTTACACCACCCTGGTTGCTGACAGGTATCCAAGGTGGTATACGGGTTGCTGCTAAACTTTCAAAGTAAAACCAACACTCATACAGTTTGCTTTTGGACCTTCCAGAAGTGCTAGCTGCAAAGAACAAATACTAATCATAGTATCAGAATATTGAAACCAAGCCAGCAGACTTTAAGCTATGAAGCCAAGACAGGGCACCAGCCACTTTATAGGTCATTTACACACCATTCATGCACACACATAGGACTTACATTCCTCCAACCATGGGCCCAGTCCAGCACATCTGTGCACTTGCATCAACATATTGCTGACATTCAAATGCCTATCACATTCACATGCCACAGGAAAGAATCCCCAATTAAACCAACTCTCAGCCATCAACCAATTTGCACCCATACACACCACAAACAAAGCTTTGCAAATACATGGCCAAACATGTTAATGGTCAGTATGCCAGCAACCTTCACAAATGAAAAACAAGTTTGATTATGCTTTTAACAACTGCAAAGTATCCACCTCCATCACCATTCTGATCATTACCAAATGCATGCCCTGAGAACCTTTATGGCTCCCATGAATGCCACATTATGCTCACGAAGACAGGTCTTTCATGCACCTTGAGTGCACTCACTGTGCTAAATCCAACTACTCTTACATTGTGGATGAAAGTTGGGGGTGTCTGAGACTTCCTTGCAGGGTTCACAGTCCTGGAACGGAGTGATCTTATCTACTTTTGAAACTAAGGCAAACATGCTGAGTAAGACTACCTAAGTTTCTTAAAGAGCACATCCAAAACTACAAACATTTGTTTTTGACATACTGGGTACTCAATGAGAATATGGCTTATGTTCCATCTACTGTTAAGTGCAGTGCTGTGACTGTAATGCACTTGTGATATATGGCAAACTGAACATCTACCTTGTTCTGACAGAGGATGAACATGGCAAGCAGGACATATATGTCACCCATATGTGTATCATTCGGTGCTGAATTCTGTATTGTGTATTGTGTGTTTGTAAAGCACAATATCAGGGATGATCCATGGACTCACCTAGTTGAAGAAAAAAGTGTTCAGCTTTGTGTGGAATACAATAAATTTAGAGGCAGCACAGACATGTAAGGTCAGGACATTTCAGCCTTTCGAAGCAAGGTAAGATGTCACTACTGCCTTTTCTGATACTGCATATTCACAGAATGTGTGCAAGTATGATTCTGGCTGAGCAAAGGTGTCTGAAAGGTTTCAGAAAACTGAAGTGGTTTTGAAGTATACTGGGTCAGTCCCGTGTAAGCCTTTGAATGTGTGTGTCAAGAGTCTGAAAAGAGTTGTGGACAGGGAACCAGTGAAGCTGTCTGAGATGCAGGGTGTATGCATGGTGGGCGGTTGACAGGGAGCCTGTCTGCAGCATTCTGCTTAGTTGAGTGAGGGAGTAATTCAGTATACAGGTGAGTGTGGTGCCAATGGGGTTGAGTCTCTTGGTTAAAATGAAGTGACAGCACATGTGTATGTACTATTTTGACTATCTGCCTTCTACCTATGCAATATCCATGTCAAAGCACACTAAACTAAGCTTTCCCTACCTGTTTATGTTTTTGTCTAGTCAAAGTCCTGACTAATCCTGTCTACTTGCCAAGTGAACCTTTGCTATCGCCATCTATTGCTAGCTACTTGCAGCTCAAGAAAGAGTGTCCTTCATGTGCCTTCAGCGCACTCACTGTGCTAAAATCAACTTTTTAAACCTAACCGCCTTGGGGTGGTCTTCCCCTCAGCCTTTTACATGCCTCCTCCACTTTTCTGACATCATATTTGCTGCTATTAGGACTCCATACACTTTATCACTTCCAAAAAGTGCTAGAGTGTGTGTGCTCTTTCCTATAATTATGATAGTATTATGCTATACCCAATTGGCATATCTAATTTACTTCTAAGTCCCTAGTAAAGTGTACTACTTATGCTCAGAGCCAGTAAATTAAATGGTATTAGTTGGCTTGCAGCACTGATTGTGCCACCTTCTTAAGTAGCCCTGTAACCATGGCCCAGACCAGCCATTGCAGATCCTATAGGTGCAGTTATACACTGCCATGCTTATCTGGCAAAATAACCCCTTTTCCAAGACCTAACCTTCCCTTCTAACACATATAATTCACCCTAGGACAGCCCAGAGGTCAGGGTGCAGTGTATTAAAAAAGTTGGACAAGTACATTTAAGTCTTACATGTCCTGGTAGTGAAAAACTCCCAAAGTCATTTTTCACTACAGCAAAGCCCATCTCTACAATAGGATAACATTGGGTTGCATTATCACATGTTTGATTGGGAACATGTTTGGTGTCTGAGAAATTGTAATTAAAAATTCTATTTAATGGTAATGTTGGATTTTAAGATACAATTTTGAAAATACCACATTTAGAAAGTTGGCATTTTCTTTCCTTAGCCATTTAAAGCCTCAGGCACTTTCTTCAGGTTCTGTCCCACCTGCCAGGCCAGTGTGTAAGCAGGGTTAAAGCTTAAGGCTCCCCTGACTCCCTCACCTGTCATTGGCACTCCCTTTTAGAGGGTTGGCATTCCTTGGACCCCAAGACAGCCCTGGGCAATGGGTTCACCCTGGTCTTGGTGGACCATGCCACACAGTACCCAGAGATAACCCTCTGAGGGCAGTGACTGTGCCTGTGGTGGCTAGGGCCCTGATGGGGATTTTTTACTCATGTTGAGTTCACCAAGGAAGTATTGTTTGGCAGAGGTACTAACTTCATGTCATGGTACATAAAGTCTATGTGGGATGAGTATGGGGGTAACTTCTAAGTTCTCAGCAGTCTTTCACACAAATAAACGGGCTTGTTGACAGATTCAACAAGACCCTCAAAGGCACGATTACGAGTTTGCCTGTGCCCATGTGGTCGAACAGGGAACTTACCATGTCTGCTCTTCGCATACAGAGAGGTGCCACAGAAGGGGGTTGGATTTAGCCTATTTGAAGTCTCCTATGGACACCCTATCAGGGGACCTCTCAGCCTTGTGAGAGAGGTGGAAGCATGCTCCCTGGAATCCCCTCAGAATGTAGTCAGCAATATGCAGGCTCTCTGTAACCAGATGCAATGCTTCTAGGAGAAGGCTAAAGACAATCTAGAGATCAGTCAAGATAATGAAACTCTGGTATGACCAAAAGGCCACTCTGATAGGGTTTTGGTATCACCAGAAGGTGTGGGTCATGGATCATGTAGAACCAAGATATCTACTGAATTGCTGGCCAGGCCAATATAAGGTGAAGGAGTGGAAGAGTGATGTCACCCACCTCATGACCCCAGACATCTTAAGAGCGCTCCACATAAACTGCCTCAAACCACACTTTGAGAGGTCTAAATTCCCCTCTCCCTGACCGACTGTGTTCCAAAGAGAATGGTGGGTCAGTAGAGGGTATTAACCTGTCTCCTACTCTGACCCCAGAACAGCAGAGTGACTGTTGCCAGGTACTGGGTCAGTTGTTTTCTCTGTTCTCTGCCACCCCTGGGTTGACCCACCCGTATACCCACGACATAGATACTGAAGACAGTATGCCTCTTCAAAACAAAATTTAGAAGATGTTGGGTAAGATGAGTGTCAGTATCAAGGAGAATGTCTCCAAAATGCTGGCATTAGGGGTGGTTAAGTCCTCCAACAGTACCGGGTCCAGCCTATTTATGCTGGTGCCCAAGGCTGCCCCCATAAGGTGTCATTCTAGAACTCAGTATCGGTGTGGACTACCAAGCACTCAGTTCCATCATCAAGGCTGATGTTCACCTCATTCCCTAAGTTGATGAGCTCATTAACATGCTGGGCGCTGCCAAATTCTTTAGCACCTTTGATCTCGCATCAGCTTACTGGCAGATTGCTCTGCCTGAGGAGGCAAAAGAGAGGTCCACATTATTTATCCCAGTTTGCTACTACAAGTTCAGGGTGATGCCCTTTTACTTAAATAATACCTCTAGCATCTTCCAGAGGTTTCTTATCAGGTTGTGGCTTGGCAGGGGGCATTTTCTGCTGCCTACCTAGATGACATTGCTGTCTTCAGCTCCAGATCAGATAAACACCTGACCACTTTCAGGAGGTGCTTCAGGCCCTCCAACAAGCAGGCCTGACTATCAAGGCCAGTAAGTGGCAGAAAGGGCAGGGTAAACTGGTGTACCTGGGTCACATGGTGGGTGGGGCAAGGAGCAGCCCTTCCAGGCCAAAATTGAGACTATCCTGGGTTGGAAACCTCCCAGACACAGACTGGGGCGCAGTCCTCTCTGGGTCTCACAGGATATTACAGGAGGATTGTTAAGGGTTATGGCACCATTGTTGCACCAGGGTGGTCTTCCCCCAAACATTTTGCCTTACTTCTCCATTTATTTGCTGATCTGATTTTAGTTTGGCCCTACAACTCTGTGCACTCCACCACTGCTAGCCTGCGCTAAAGTACTTGTACTCTCCCCTTTAAACATGGTGAAGTTGGTGTACACCCAATTGGCATATTTAATTGTGTCTCTAATACAGTGGTACTACATGTACCCAGGGCCTTTAAATTAAATGCTACTAATAGGTCTTTAGCACTGATGGTGCCACCCACTTAAGCATCCCTTTAAACATGCCTCAGGCCTGCCACTGCAGCCTGTATGTGCAGTTTGAACTGCAATTTCAGACTGGCAAAATAACTCTTTTGTCATGCCTTAATCTTCTTGTTTAATATATCTAAGCCATCCATAGACTAGGCCCTAAACAGCCCATAGAGTGGGATGCAGTATATTTAAAGGGTTGGACATGGACCTTTAACTTAACATGTCCTGGTAGTAAAAAACTCTTAAATGTGTTTCTTCACTACTTCAGGGCCAACCTCTACCATACAATAACATCGGGCTGCCTTATTACATTTGATAAATGTTAATGTTTGATTGGGAACAGGTTAACATCTCTTGTTTGGTGTCTGAGACATTGTAATTAAAATTCTCTTTAATGGTAATGTGAGATTTTAAGTTACAGTTTTGAAAACGCCACTTTTAAAAAGTTGACATTTTCCTGTCTTAACACTTTGGTGCTTGCAACCTATTCCTGCGTCACATTAATAGGTGTAGCTGACAGTTAGCTAGTTTTTGATCACATACATCTTCACAATAGAGGAATTAGGTGTGCCTGGATGGGCCATCAACAGGGCAGAATGGGAGGGAGCTGGGCACAGCCCCCCTTGCTACTGAATAGGCTGTGTCCTGCCTTCACACAAACAATTTGTCACTACTGCATTGTTCATGAGCCAGCTGGGAGCCAGAACAGGGGAAGCCTGAAATTTCAAGGACTTCAAAGAGTTCAAAGTCTCAAGAAACTTCCCCTACTTCAAAGTGGGTACCAGGTATAAATGTTTGACCCTCAGACCCAATTTTTCATTATACTCCTGGACCATTGGATACCCAGAAGAAAGACTGGTATGCTGCTTTTCTGCCAGAAGGACTGTCATGCTGCTGCCCTGCTACCCTGCTGCATACACCCCTGCTGGCTGAGAAGGAGGATTGGACTTACACCTTTTATTCCAGGCTGAAGTGACTCCAAGGGACAGCCAGCTGACCTTCTGTAATGAGCCACAAGGACATAACAAGCTCCCTGCAAGTGCCCAGCTGACCTGATGTCTAGACCTGCAATTGAATGTGCAGCTGGACCTGCCTGAGCCTTGCTGGTCTCTGCTGGAGTGAGTTCCTGACCCCCAAGTGGTACATTTCAGGTGCTGTTGCCTTGTTGTGGCCTCAGTTGATTTCTCCAAAATTTTTGGCTCTTTGTGAATGCAAACAGGCCCATTCACACCAATATCTTGCTGCCTGCTCCACCTGAAATGTGAAGTTTTGGAAAACCTGACTCTTCAGGCCACAGCAACTGTCTATGAGCTCCGGGAGTGTGAGATCTGCGTTTTGTGGTACAGTATTAAAAGGTCACTGTAACTTCCAATGTAAAGCTGCAGCAATGACCGTCCGTGATGCCTGACAGGATATTCATGCTACAGTGACAACCATCTGTGACGCCCTGCCTGGTCTTTGCACTGTATTGATAACCATCCACGATGTTCTCCATGCTCCTAACAGCCCCTTCCACTGTAAACAATACTCTTCATGCTGGACTTTGAAGGTAACTTTTCAGTGGAACTAAACTAGTCCCTATAGCCAACATGTGCTCCATCATGGCCAATCTGAACTTGTGACTTTCACCCGGTCTCTCACGTCCAGATAACCGCAAGTAGCGCTTTGAGCTTTTACTTACCTGAAATCTTCAAAATTTCATATCACCAGTTCTACTGATTGGATGTTTGTTGTCTTGGTGTTGAATAATTTATTAAATTTTACTCTATTTCTCTAGATTAATGAGGGATTTCTCTTGTGTTGTGATTTCTCTTTCTTACTGTTTCAAGTGCTGCCTAAATACTGTACACGTTGCCTTTAAATTAAGCCTGACTGCTTTTGTGCCAAGCTGCCAAAGGGTTAAACAGATGTTAATTTGGGGTTTGCTGTGACTTCTCCCTACCAGAAATTGTGGTTGCTGCTTGAGAAGGGTTTCACCTTCTCAAGCAGTAACCTAATGTCCAATAACCTCTCAACAATTGTGCAGGGACTTTCACTGCATGTGAATACATACCAGCACATTTTTAGTAACATTAGGCCGGTTAAAGCTAGAAACATTTTTTTGGCTATAAATCTGCAGATTATGTATAGATGATAGATGTGGTCTTTATTTTTTTTATAAAATGGGTGTTTTCCCCTGGGTCATTGTACTCCCCCCCACCATTTTTGAAAGAAAGCAACATCATATACAATCCATGCATAAGCTCCAGATTTACATACAAAAGTGTAAAGCAAACAGATCAAAAGTTACTAAAGGGGTTTACCTACATGTTGAAGGCCAAAACTGTGCCTACATTTGTTGTATTATTTTCAGAAAAGTGTGTTTTCCTCTGGGGTGTGCGATCACCCCATAGGGAAAACACACATTTCCAAAAATAAACGGGGGCACTGGGGTCGGCCTGTTTGCCAGGAGTGTTGACCCCCTGACAAATTCAACGTTTAAAAAAAAACTTTTTTCACCTTCCCCATGGGAAGAAAAAACTCTTTTTTTTAAAAAAATGTGTCTCCCCTCAGGTAGGTCTGCTCATTCATCAAAAGGACTTACCCCCCAAACACAAGTCTCTGGTGGGCTAGTCAGTATTCTGGCTGTGCATCGTGGTGTGATACGGATACATAGCCAGGAAGCTATTTCAGAAAGTCATCTTTGGAAAGGGGAGATTCTCCCCTTTCCAATGATGAATTCCTGATACTTGGGGGAAGCATTGCATCACCCAAAAACCCCAGCACACAGCAGAGAAAGAATTCACTCTTACTTTCTCTATTTCTTCTGGAAAAACTGTGACATCCGTGTACCTTCCCACACTCTGTCATCAAAGATGTGTGGGTGGGTGATTGCTGACATGGAAGGGATTCTGTGTCACCCCCACCTTTTGTAAACAAAAAGGAATCCTAAGCTGCAAGCACCAGAGGATCCTTTTAATCCTTCTTGAGTGTCTGCCAATTGCCGACAGACACACTGCAATGGTGTGTGGGCCACCGGCTGACACCCGCACCAAGGGGGTTAAAGGCATTTACACCTTTGTTTTCCCTGGATTTCCAATGAAATGGGAGATTTCACATTGAGGCATGTAGGAAAGTGCAATTTTTGTATGGTCACCCCCACATGCTGTACCCCAATGCTGATGGTTATGACTCTGAAACTGCCCTGCAGCCTGCTTCCCAGGCCGCAGTACCAGTGCTCTCTCACTAAATCTGATGTCTGTGAATTTGTATACCCGATTGGCAAGGACGTTAGCCCCCTTACAAGTCCAAGGTAAATGGTTCCAGTGGTACATAGAGCATGGTAGCAAAAGGGGTCACCAGAGCCTGAAGCACTGATTGTGCCGCTCTGAGTAGACCACGTAAACAAAAGTCCTGCCATTGCTGATTGCAGGAGCAGTGCAAACTGCTTAAACTTGATTTTGTCCTCACATGTGTGGCAAGGTCTAATCACTAATATTAATATATGCCAGTCACCCCTAAGGTAAGCATCCTAATCCCAGGCGGCACGGCGTATTATAGTAAAGGTGTAGCGATGTAAGTGGAACCTTATATATCCCTACAGTAGCCTTTTACCATTAAGAACTACTATAAGTGGTCAGGGGACCATAGGCTTACATTGGCTGGCAGCTGTGTCTCCTGAGATCGCAACTCTATTATGGCCCCACTGACGTACGGCATGCTTGGTATCAAACAACTTGTCTTATTAACATTGACTTTATTCCAAAGTCAGATTTAATGTGACATGCACACAGGGGCTACATTAGAGGTTGCCCACCTGGCTGTCCCTTCCTTTCATGTGCCCTGTCTGGCAGTCTACATCTGCTGTCACCAAGACAGGAATCTGCCCCTCCCGTTAGGAGCTGTGAACATTCCCAGGAGTCAGAAGCAAAGGTTTGGGTGGGTGGGAGGTGTTTAAGGGGCACTCCTGGCACCAGAACTCAGATCGGATTCAACTTGCAGAAGAGACCCGAGTCTGTGACCTCAGGACACAATATTTACACTAGACACTAAAATAAGGTAAGTAATTAGACAGGATAGTGCAAACAATAGGAAATTCTATAGAATGCAATGGGAGAAAATAGGTCTGGGGCAACACAAACCTTATACTAAGAAAGTGGAATGTGAATCACAAATTCCCCCCCTAGACAAATGTAGTGTGTAGAGAATCGCTGGGAGAGTAATAATACAGTAAAGGTAAGTAAATTACCCCACCCCAGGAGCCCAGAAAGGCAGGAGTAAAGTACTGCAAGTTTTGTTAGGACACACTACAAGTTGTGATGAGAGTTATTGCAAGAACCAAGCAAAACTGAAAACAAGAAATCTTGGATTCCTGGACCTGAAGACCTGCAGAGGAAGGAGACCAAGTCCAGAAGTTGGAAGAAGTTCCAGGAAGGACAGGAGCCCCTTCCAACCCAGAAAAGGGCCCAAAAGAAGAGTCCCCGGTTGGACGAAGACTGCAGAAATGAACCCAAGGAAGATGACAGCGGGTTCCTGCATGATGCACTTGACGTCACACGATGAGAAGTTGGATGCAGGTGAGTTTTGGCACTGGATTTCTCCAACAAGCCTTGGTTCTTGAAAAGTTGTGTTTTGCATCAAAATGGCGCTATCAATCAATCAATCAATCAATCACATTTATAAAGCGCGCTACTCACCCAAAAGGGTCTCAAGGCGCTGGGGGGGAGGGGGTCAGTGCTCGAAGAGCCAGGTCTTGAGCTGCCTTCTGAAGGGGAGGTGTTCGGGTATGGCGCGAAGGTGACTGGGCAGGGAGTTCCAGGTCTTCGCTGCCAGAAAAGAGAAGGATTTTCCTCCGGCGGTGGTTTTGCGGATGCGGGGAACGGCTGCCAAGGCCTGACCGGTGGAGCGCAGAGTGCGCGGAGGGGTGTAGAAGGAGACGCGGGAGTTGATGAGTTTGGGTCCGAGGTTGTAGAGGGCTTTGTGTGCGTGGGTGAGGAGTCTGAAGGTGATCCTCTTGTTGACCGGGAGCCAGTGGAGTTTTCTCAGGTGTCCGGAGATGTGGTGGTGGCGAGGTATGTCCAGGATGAGTTGTGCTGCGGCGTTCTGGATCCGTTGAAGTTTCCTCTGCAGCTTGGTGGTGATGCCGGCGTACAGAGTGTTCCCGTAGTCCAGGCGGCATGGTGATGAGGGCGTGGGTGACGGTCTTCCTGGTGTCGATGGGGATCCAGCGGAAGATCTTGCGGAGCATGTGGAGGGTGTTGAAGCACGCTGAGGTCACCGAGTTGACCTGTCTGGTCATCGAGAGGGAGGAGTCCAGGATGAAGCCGAGGTTGCGTGCGTGGTTGGTCGGTTGGGGAGTGCTGCCTAGGGCGGGGGGCCACCAGGAGTCGTCCCATGCGGAGGGGGTAGGGCCGAGGATGAGGACCTCCGTTTTATCTGTGTTCAGTTTCAGTCGGCTGTCTGTCATCCAGGTCGCTACTTCCTTCATGCCGTCGTGCAGTCTGGTCCTTGCTGATGTGGGGTTGTTGGTGAGGGATAAGATGAGCTGGGTGTCGTCGGCGTAGGATATGATGTTGAGTCCGTGTTTGCGTGCGATGTTTGCCAGGGGGGTCATGTAGACGTTGAATAGGGTGGGGCTGAGGGAGGATCCTTGGGGTACGCCGCAGATGATCTCCGTGGCTGTGGATCTGAAGGGGGGGAGGCGGACTCTCTGGGTCCTTCCGGAGAGGAAGGAGATGACCCATTCCAGGGCCTTGCCTCTGATGCCGGCGCTGCAGAGGCGGTCTATCAGGGTGCGGTGGCAGACCGTGTCGAAGGCTGCAGAGAGATCCAGGAGAATGAGGGCCACGGTTTCACCCTTGTCGGTCAGGGCTCGGATGTCGTCCGTGGCTGCGATGAGGGCGGTTTCGGTGCTGTGGTTGGCCCTGAATCCGAACTGAGTGGAGTCGAGGGAGTCGGAGGTTTCCAGGGCGGCGGTGAGTTGAGCGTTGACGATTTTCTCAATCACTTTGGCGGGGAACGGTAGGAGGGAGATAGGCCGGAAGTTTTTGAGTTCGGTGGGGTCTGCTGTAGGTTTCTTTAAGAGGGCGTTGAGTTCTGCGTGTTTCCAGCTTTCAGGGAAGGTAGCAGTGGTAAGGGAGGCGTTGATGACGTCTCGGAGGTGGGGTGCGATGATGTTGTCGGCCTTGTTGTAAATGTGGTGAGGACAGGGGTCGGAAGGTGATCCCGAGTGGATCGAGTTCATGACGCGGGTGGTTTCCTCGGTGGTGGTAGGGTTCCAGGCGAGGATGGTGGAGATGTCGTTTGCGGCTTCCGGGGGCGGGTTCATGTTGGTGGTCGTGAAGCTGTTGTAGATGTCGGCAATCTTACGGTGGAAGAAGGTCGCGAGGGAGTCGCAGAGGTCCTGTGAGGGAGGGATGGGGTTGGTTTCTGCGTCCGGGTTGGAGAGCTCTTTGACGATGCCAAAAAGTTCCTTGCTGTTGTGGGCGTTGTTGTCAAGTCTGTTCCGGTAGGCTGTTTTTCGTGCGGTGCGGAGGCGTTGGTGGTGTTGGCGGGTAGTGTCTTTGAGAGCTGTCAGGTTTTCCTCTGTCGGGTTGAGGCGCCATGTCTTCTCGCGGACGCGGCATTCTTTCTTGGAGTTTTTGAGTTCGGTGGTGAACCAGGAGTTTTTCTTGTGGTTGTTGGTGTTGGTTTGGGTCTTCAGAGGGGCCAGGAGGTTGGCGCAGTCGGAGATCCAGTTGGTGAGGTTGTTGGCGGCCTCGTTGGGGTTGCTGGTGCTGGTGGGTTGGTTCAGGGAGAGCGTTGCTGCGAGTTGTTCTGTGGTGATTCGGTTCCAGTATCTTTTTGGTGGTTGCCGGGTGTGGTGATGCACAGTGGTTTTCTTGAAGCTGAAGTGGACGCAGCTGTGGTCCGACCATGTGAGTTCGGTGGTGTGGCTGAAGGTGATGTGTTTGCTTGAGGAGAAGATGGGGTCGAGCGTGTGTCCGGCGTAGTGGGTGGGGGTGTTGACCAGTTGTTTCAGTCCCAGGTTGGCGAGGTTGTCTAGAACGGCGGTGGTGTTGTTGTCGGTGTGGTTCTCCAGGTGAAAGTTGAGGTCTCCTAGGAGGATGTAGTCGGTGGATGAGAGTGCGTGGGGGTTGACGAAGTCTGCGATGTCTTCACTGAACTTGGTGCGGGGTCCTGGTGGTCTGTACATGAGGGTGCCTCTTAGGGTTGTCTTGGGGTCAATGTGGATCGCGAAGTGGAGGTGTTCGGCGTCGGGAAGTGAGTTGTCGGTGTGGGTCGAGATGCTGATGGAGCTTTTGTGTGCGATGGCGATGCCTCCTCCGGTGCGGTTGAAGCGGTCTCTCCGGATGATTTTGTAGCCGTCGGGGATGGCTATGGCGATGTCGGGTGCCGAGGAGGGATTCATCCAGGTCTCGGTGAGGAAGGCGATGTCTGGGTTCGTTGAGTTGATGAGGTTCCATAGTTCGATGGCGTGCCTGTGGACGGAGCGGGTGTTGACCAGGATGCATTCGAGGTTGCTTCCGGGGGCGTCGTTCTTGGTGGTGGCGGTGTGGGTCCGTAGGCAGGTGAAGCGGCAGTTGCTGCAGGTGAAGGGTCCGTGGGTACGTTTGGGGGTGGCGCGGTAGCAGCCCGGCGCGCGGCCGGGGTTGAGGTTGGCGAGGGTGGCGGAGTCATAGGTCAAGCGGGGGGTGCGGGGGCCAGGGGTTCGGGCACTAGGCGCGGTCCAGGCGCGGACGGGCGCAGACGGGCTTGCCTTAGGCGCGCCTTCGGCGCGCCTAAGGCACACCCGCTGCGCGCGGCCGCTGCGCGGCCTCGCAGCGGCCGCCATTTAAGGGGTAGGTGGGGAGGCGGGGTCAGCTGGGAGGCGGGAGGTGGGCGGGCAGGGGAACTGGAAGCGGCAAAAAAAGAGCGGCAAAAAAGAGCGGCAAAAAAGAGCGGCAAAAAACGGCGGGAAAAGCGCGGTAGGAGCGGCGGGAAAAGCGGCAAGGCGGCGAAAGGGGAACAAGAGCCTACTAAAAACTACTAAAAAGGAGGGGCTGAGAGGGGAGGACAGCGCACGGCACTCGGGGGCACACGCACGGGATAGAAGGAGAGAAAGGGGGAATTTCAGTCACTCGGGGGCACACGCATGGGATACAAGGAGAAAAAAGGGATTTCAGTCAGCACCAGCACAAGCTCAAGCACTCGGGGTACACGGGCAAGAAGGGGGGAGCACACTCACAGGAGAGGAAGGCAGTCAGGGACTGGAGGCGCTGCGTGAGCAGGTGAGCGACCTACCCGAGGGTCAGTGGTCGCTACCTCTGCCTCGCAGCGGCCGCCATTTAAGGGGTAGGTGGGGAGGCGGGGTCAGCTGGGAGGCGGGAGGTGGGCGGGCAGGGGAACTGGAAGCGGCAAAAAAAGAGCGGCAAAAAAGAGCGGCAAAAAAGAGCGGCAAAAAACGGCGGGAAAAGCACGGTAGGAGCGGCGGGAAAAGCGGCAAGGCGGCGAAAGGGGAACAAGAGCCTACTAAAAACTACTAAAAAGGAGGGGCTGAGAGGGGAGGACGGCGCACGGCACTCGGGGGCACACGCACGGGATACAAGGAGAGAAAGGGGGAATTTCAGTCACTCGGGGGCACACGCATGGGATACAAGGAGAAAAAAGGGATTTCAGTCAGCACCAGCACAAGCTCAAGCACTCGGGGTACACGGGCAAGAAGGGGGGAGCACACTCACAGGAGAGGAAGGCAGTCAGGGACTGGAGGCGCTGCGTGAGCAGGTGAGCGACCTACCCGAGGGTCAGTGGTCGCTATCTGGACCCAAGAGGGATCTGGAAGCCTCAACTCTGTGTGAGGAGGAAGAGGGGGCTCTCAGCACTTTAGAAAGCACTCAGAACACCAGATAGCACCCACAGGAGTCCCAGGACACGGGGACAAAGGAGGTGCAAAATACAGTAAGTGCAGCACTGCAAAGTAAGGTCCCTCGCCGCCGGAGAACAACTCAGTGAATTGAGCGTTGCAGGATAGAGTGCTAGGGACCTGGGCCAGGCTGTACATGAATGAATTTTGCAAAGAGTGCACAGAGGCATCAGGAGGTGAAGAAGACACAGTGCACAGGGGTACTGTCGTTCTCAGGGAAGGCAAGGCCTTACCTTCTCCACATGGGACAGCAGGACCTCAGGACAGTCTGTGTCAATGCAGTCCACCCTCTGTGTTCCAAGAAGAACCCTTGTCACCAGGAGAGAAGTCCGAGAGAACTGGTTGTCGACTTAGAAGGTGCCTGCTTTAGCAGGGAAGTGACTCCGTCACTCCATGGGAGATTTATTCGGTACTTCTGGTGCAGGGTGCAGACAGAGAGTCCCCAGAGCATGCACACCATGGAAACTGTTGCAGTTGCTGGCTGGAGCTGAAGTTGCAGAGGAAAAGTAGCCCTTCTGAATACTTTGTTGCTGTTACAGCGGTTCCTGGAGCAGTTTTCGTTTGATCTGAGGTCAGAGGATGAAGTAATAGTTGCAGAGGATATCTGATTGAAACTTGCAAGCAGAATCCGAAGAGAAATCCACAAGGGAGACCCTAAATAGCCCTGAAAGGGGGATTGGCTACCTTATCAGGTATGGACCGATCAGGAGTGGTCTCTGACGTCACCTGCTGGCACTCACCCCTCAGAGGCCTCCAGAGTGTTCCCACACCTTGGAAAACAAGATGGCTGAGGTCTGGGACACTCTGGAGGAGCTCTGGTCACCACCCCTGGGGTGGTGATGGACAGGGGAGTGGTCCTTTCCTTTGTCCAATTTTGCACCAGAGCAGGGACTGGGGTCCCTGAACCGGTGTAGACTGGCTTATGCAAGGGGGCACCATCTGTGCCCTTCAAAGCATTTCCAGCTTGTTACACCTGTTTCCAAAGGGGGAGGGTGTAGCACCCTCCTCCCAAAGGAAATGCTTTGCTCTGCCTTCCTGGGACTGAGCTGCTCAGACCCCAGGAGGACAGAACCCTGTCTGTGAGGTGGCAGCAGCTGTAGCAGCATTGCAAGCCTCAGAGAGCTGGTTTGGCAGTCCTGGGGTCCATGGTGTGGCCCCCAGGATGCATGGAATTGGTTACCCGATACCAGATTTGGAATGGGGGGACAATTCCATGATCTTAGACACCTTACATGGCCATATTCGGAGTTACCATTGTGAAGCTACATATAGGTATTGACCTATATGTAGTGCACACGTGTAATGGCATCCCTGAACTATGTGGGGGCACCTTTGTTAGTGCAAGGGTACCCTCACACTTAGTAACTTTGCACCTAACCATCAGTAAATGAAGGTTAGACATATAGGTGACTTTTAAGTTACTTAAGTGTAGTGAAAATGGCTGTGAAATAGTGTGTGCACTATTTTACACAGGCTGCAATGGTTGGCCTGTGGAAGGGGTTGTCTGAGCTCCTCATGGGTGACAAAAGAAATGCTGCAGCCCATATGGATCTCTTGGAACCCCAATGCCCTGGGTACCATATACTAGGGACTTATAAGGGGGATCCAGTATGCCAATTAAAATTGGTAAATGAAGTCACTGGCCTACAATGACAAATGTAAAAGCAGAGAGAGCATAAGCACTGAGGTTCTGGTTAGCAGAGCCTCAGTGACACAGTTAGTCACTAAACAGGCATACACATTAGGCCACAAACTATGAGCACTGGGGTCCTGGCTAGCAGGGTCCCATAGAGATAGGCAAAACATACTGACATATAGGTTTTTATCTATGAGCACTGGGTTCCTGGATAGCAGGATCCTAGTGACACAGTAAAAACACACTGACACACACATACAAACAGGCCAAAAGTAGAGGTAACCATGCTAGAAAGAGGCTACTTTCTCACAGGCACTGGGACTGGGAAGGGTAGTTGGAGGGGGGATGGTAGAAACAGGGACAATGGCTGCCATCAGAGAGGAGGCCAGAGCCCGAATTGATCTCTGTTGGGCTGCCAATCCACCGTGGATGCCCTCCAGGAATGCATTGCATTGCTGCATCTGGGATCCCAACCCCTGGATGGCATCCACAATGGTTGACTGCCCTACAGAGGTGGATTTCACGAGGTCAATAGCCTCCTCACTTAGGGCAGCAGGGCTCACTGGGGCAGGGCCTGAGTTGCCTGGGGCAAAGGAGATCCCCACCCTCCTGGGTGAGCGGGCACGGGCAACTCCGTGAGGGGCTACTAGGACGGCGGTGCTGGTACTGGGGGTGGCGACTGTACCTACAGCTGGGGTGGTCACCACCACCAAGGAGCTTCCACTGGAGGAGGTATCTGAGTCAGTGTTGTATCCTCTTGTCTCCCCCGTGGTGCTCCTCTCGCCCTCTGTCCCACTGGTTCCCTCGGCGTCAGTGGACTCTGCCTCCTGTGTCCTGTTGAATGCAGCTCCCTCTGTCGCCGGTGCCCCTGCTCCTCTGCCAGATGATGCTAATTCACACCTGAACAGGATGAAAGAAGGAGAAAGGGGAGAAAAGAGAGAAAGGGTGCATTGGGGCAGTTACAGCAGCAACACCACAGTTGGCATACACAGTAACGTCACACACAGGGATCAGGAATGAGCATTATGCATTGCACTGGCATTCGATTGGTTAGATGCCACAGAAAGATGAGGGCCAACCACCGCTAACTGCACCCCTCCTGGGACCCACAAAGCCTTGACTGACATGGAACACAACCGCGCTAGGTTACCTGCATTTGCTATACACTTATTACCTTTGAGCTGGATCACGCTGCAAACTCTAACCTGGCATTTAGGGGCACCCACTAACTCACACCCACACACCGGGTCCCATGACACCTACCAATTATTGTAGTAATGCCCCCTTGTGGCTGCTGTGATGCCCTTAAGTGCCCATCCAGCTCTGGGTAGGCCACGGCAAGTATGCAAGCTACCGGGGGGGGGACAGGTTCCGATGGGCACCCCTTCCTCGTTGAGAGGCCATCCCTAGCTGGGCCTCCGTGGTCTTCCATTCCTAGCATCTAAGGTCCTCCCACTGTTTCCTGCAGTGGGAGCTCCGCCTGCTGTAGACCCCCAGGGTCCACATGTCCTTGGCTATGGCACGCCACAATCCCTTCTTTTGATGGGCACTGACCTGCAGAGGGAATACAGACAGGAGGACACCATTACACAAACAGTCCAGCCTGTCACACATTTGACCCACAAATCTGTTCCCAACTCCATTGGCATACACATCGCCCGACGCCCACCATGTGCACTATCAACAAACATCCCCCCAAAATGACACGATGCTTGCACACACATCTCCATGAAACTTCCCCACATGCATCATGCCCAATGGGGTACTAACCTGTTGGTCTGGAGGCCCATACAGCTGTCCATACTTGGGTAGGACCCCTTCCGCCAAGTGCTCCAACTCCTCCGAAGTGAAGGCAGATGCCCTTTTCCTGGTCACACAAGCCATGGCAGGATCCAGACACAGGTCACAGCAGCACACGCAGTGTAGGTGTTCTCCTGTGGAAAGTCAGGAATCAAGTGAGGTTATAGATAGAAAATGGCGGTTATGTACGTGGCGGTGTACACCGTCACTACCGCTGCTGATCCCCATTGGCCACTGTACTCCATAGAGCCCCATATTAGCCAATGAGGAATTGCACGGCAGTGCAAGACCGCCTTCCACCACGATGCCCAACGTTGGTGGAGTTACCTTAATTCCACCTGTCCCTAGATACAGGACACGTGGTCTAAATTTTATGGTGGTGGACTACATACAGATCTTCCATTACTGTGAAATCTATGGAAATTGCACTTACATTGCCATTCCCAGTGTCCCATCACATTAATGCTGTATGCACAGTGAGGCGGTGGTTCCATTGTTAACATTTTGAAAGCCTACTCACTCTTGTGTCCCTTAGATACCTACCAATTGTGTACTTGGCTACACTGGAGGCAGGCACATTATACTCACCTATAGACTGGACAGAGCCAAAATCACAAGGCTGTGTGTCCAATTGAAGCCTGACCTGATATCAGCCATCCGTCATCCCACTGGGATCCCCCCTCTTGTGCAGATTCTATCAGTGCTCCATCTCCTGCAAACTGGTTCCTTCCAAGTAAGAGTGGACTTGGCTGCAGGAATGTCACAGCCAATGTTGTCAATTGTGGTGGCAAGGGTATTGTCTGCCTTAGTGAAACACATGTGCAGCTAAATTTCTTTCCCCAGGTGGAAGATTTAGCCACTGTGAAGGCCGGTTCCTATGCAATGGGACATATACCCAAATTATTGGGGCTATTGACGGTACACATATAGCGCTTGTCCCTCAACCCCTGCAGGGTGTTCAGGAATCTGAAGAATGTCCACTCACTGAAGGGCCTGATTTATACTTTTTTAGTGCCGCATTTGTGTAATTTTGTGATGCAAAAGCATTGCAAACTTACAAAATTCAAGTTTTGCACCACTTTTGCATCAAAAAATGATGCAATTGAGGCACTAACAAAGTAAAAAAGTAAAAATCAGCCCCTGAATGTACAAATGGTGTGCCTGGTGGACCATTACATCTCCCACGTCACTGCCAAGTATCCTGGATTGTTGCTTGATGCCTTCGTTCTGAGGAATAGCAGCATCCCAAATGTGATGGCCCAACTACAGAGGCACAGGGTGCGGCTAATAGGTGAGCCAGAGTACCCACCCACTGTATGTCAGTGTATGCCTTCAAGTGCTATCCCCATAGGATTGTATAAGGCTACATTTTGTCCCCCAATATTTGCAGGTGACTCTGACTACCCAAACCTATCATGGCTCCTGACCCATGTGAGGAATACCAGGACAGGGACTGAGAACTGTTATAATGATGTACATGTGCGAACAAGGAGAATAATCGAGAGGACATTCAGCCTCCTGAAGGCCAGGTTCAGATTTCTGCATCTGACAGGTGGATTCCTGTACTACTCACCCGAAAAGGTCTGCCAGATAGTAGTGGCATGCTGCATGTTGCACAATTTGGCCCTCAGCAGACATGTGCCTTTTCTGCAGGAGGAGGGGACTGGAGATGCCCCTGTGGCAGCAGTGGACCCTGAGGACAGTGAGGATGATGAGGCAGAGGATGAAGATGTGGCCAACAGAACATCAATTATACGTCAATACTTCCAATGATACACAGGTGACAGTGCAACTGACCATTACTCTGATTATTGATGTTTTCAGTGTGGCTGTAGCATGAAGGCATTTGTGTCCTTTTAATTTAACTTACTGTAACCTATGGCTTGTCCTTCCACAGATGTTGCTGATATGGCAACAATTTCCTGATGTGTTTACTGCAGACAGATACAGGTCATTATTTGTATGCTATCACAGTGTTCAGATCCTTTGCACTAGATGTGATGTTTCCATAAATGCACATTTTCATCACAGAAAACAGTGTCACTCAAGTTGTGTTCAAGGGTGTTTATTTTAGTGCAAATAATTGAGGGAAAGGTGCAATGGAATGGGGTGATGGTAGAGGAAAGTCCAGGGTATTATTCCAGGCTGTTTGTAGCACAGGTCTAGTGTCAAGGGGGCCATAGGAAGGGGAGCAAAGGAAGTTCAAAGTGGACAAGGCGACGGGCTGGGACACTAGGGGGACAATCAGGAGAGTCTCATTTCCTGGCGGTGGTCTTGGTCTTGGCAAGTGACTCTGGCTTCTGTCTGGGTCACAGGGAAATTTTGCCAGGTAGTTCACCTTCTATAGGGGGGGTGCTGGTGCCCTGTGGGTCCTGTGGCAAGGCCTCCTGCCCACTAGCTGCAGCCGAAGTGGAGGGCTGGTCAATAGAATGGCTAGTGGTAGGGGCCCACTAGTGTGCTGTCCATTCCGTCATGATGTTTGTCATGTCTGCCAGAACCCCTGCTATTGAGCTCATGGTGGTGTAGAGAGCCTGCAAGTCCTCCCTGATCTCCTGATGGTGTTCCTCCTGCAGCCGCTTGCTCTCCTGCATGTTGGTAAGGATCTGGCCCATTGTGTCCTGGGATTGCTGGTAGGCCCCCTCGGCCTGTCCTCCCCCTGGCTCACAGTGGCCCTCCCAATGTCCCTGTTGTCCTGTGCCTGTGTACCCTAAACAGTGTGCCCACTGCCACTGACCCCAGGTCCCTGATTGTCTTGGGTGTGAGGTGTGGACTGTGGTCCCTGTACAGGTGGGCACACTGCTGATTGATGTGTACTGGGAAAAGAGGTGTGCGGACACTGGGTGGGTGCTGTGGTGTTGGATACTGATGGGGGAGGCTCTGTGGTTGACTGTGAGTGGGCTGGGGTGACCGACTGACCAGTGGTCCCTGATGGGCTAGGTAGTTCATCCAGATCCGGAAGTACAGAATTACTGTAATCACTGGGGCATCTTCTGTTGGGGGACTGGTTAGTTGTGGCACATGTGGGGACGTAAGTGATGTATTATGCTTCACGTCTGTAACATATTGTATATCCCAAGCTCTAACATTGCTGTTGCCCTGCCACCTTTGTTTGTGTATGTTGATGTATTGTGGGATTGTTAGTTCTCCATGCTGTGCATGCTTTTGTGATGGGTGTAAATGCAGGGCTGGGAGGGCTGTACCTGCATTGGTATCGCATGCAGGGCTTTTCATTGGGGTTAGTCATTTATGTAGGCGCAGTGTGTGGGATGGAGTGGAGTGATGGGAGTGAGAGATGTCATCTCTTGTTCTTGGATGCTGTCCCACAGCGTTCACCCAGTCCACGATTCACCACCATAGCTCCATCTTCCCTGCAATGGATATTTGGTGTACCTCTTCTCCAAACCGATGTGGCTCTACCCTTACTATTTCCTCCACCACAACCAGCAACTCCTCATCTGTGAAACGGGGGTGCCTTTGTAGGGACATGGGTGTTGTGTGGTGTGTGTAAGTGTGTGGGTGTTGGGTACTGTGGTTGGGTGTGTGAAGTGGGGTGCGTGAGGGATGTATGGGTGTATGTGTCTAGTTGTTGCAGTGGTCTTGGTGTCAGTCTGGTGGCAATAATTTGTATTCGTAAAGAGTTGTGGGTAATGTGGGTGGGTGTTTTATAGTGCTGTTGGTGGATGGGTGTGGTGTGTGTATGAGTGTCGGGTATGTGTAGTTGGTATTTGCTAATGTTATTTAGTTTAGTATTTGGGTGTCCATTTTGTGTGCACCGGTGTGATCCGCCAATGGTTTACCGCCATTGAATGTCTGCCGTGGTGATTTGTGGGTCATGATGTGGTTGGCGTTGTTTTGTTGGCGTAACAGTATGGGTGTTGGTACCGACAGTTTAGCATGGACCTTTGGGCTGGTGGATTTGTGTATGTGGCAGTATTCTGTCAGATTGGTGTGTGTGTGTCATAATATGGAGAACGGATATTCGCCGCAGCGGCAGTATGTTGGCGGCCATCACCGCAGCGGTAAGCGGGATTTACCGCCAATGTCACGATGAGGGCCACAGTGTTTTAATTTGGTATCAACGGATCAAGGAAGTTTTGATTGGATTATCACCTGTAACTTTCCAAGCACATAGTTAAATCTTGGCACTACTACTATCTTGATCACTTGGACTATGCACCACTGAGGTTTTCCCATTTGGCAGTATCCTTATTCATTTGTTCAATAAGATACAAGATGTTACCATATGTCATGCATGGTGGCTATGTACTTATTGTGATACCACGATACGTCAAATCTGCAGTACTAATGAAAGAGTGAAATATGTCAGCATTTTAGAGGTTGTCTTGTGGAACACTGGTAACTCTTCGATCTTTGACCATTTAATTGTATAGACTGTAAATGTTTATAGACTGTAAAGTTGGAAAAGATAGATATTATGGCCCTCATTATGATCTCGGCGGTAAAAACCGCTGAGATCAGTGCTGGCGGTCAACAGAAGACCGCCAGCGCGACTACCCCCGCAGACCGTATAATGTCTTCTCCACTGTGCCGGCTTGCACGGAAACAGTGTTTCCGCCCATCGGCCCAGCAGGGAAAAGGGCCGTAACACTGACAGCAGCTCCAAATGGAGCTGCCGCCAATGTTGGTGTGCAGCGGGTGCAGCAGCACCCGTTGTGCAGATCACTGCCCGTAAATTGGGCAGTTACCTGCGTGATGGGGCACTGCACGGGGCCCCTGTGCACCCCTTCCACCAGCCTTTAAAAAGCTGGTGGAAAAAGGGATCATTATCTGAAGGGCAGCGCTGCTTGCAGCGCTGCCCTGTCGGACAATGATTTCCTCCACAACTAGGCTGCCTGTCGGCGGTAGCCTGGCGGTGGAGGAGGGCCTCCACAGGCGCCCCTTCCTGTGTGCATTATATGGCGGTGGCGGTCTGAACCACCGGGGTTCATAATGACCCCCTAAGTCTATTGTAGCGGCAATCAATGCAAGTGTGTCTCTAACAGTTGGTCACATTGGTGGTCATTACAACCCTGGCAGACTGTGTTAAAGCGGAGGTAAGACTGCCAACAGGCCGGCGGTAAAAATTTTGTAATTACGACCGTGGCAGAAACCGCCAACAAAGACAGCCACTTTAACACTCCGACCGCCACAGCGGTACAAACAAACAGCGCGGCGGTCACCGCCAACAGACAGGCGGAGGAGAATGTACCGCCCACACTATTATGACAGGCCAATCCGCCACCTTTTCCAGGGCGGATTAACCGCGGATAAAAAAAAGGCGGAAACAGGAATTTCAAAGGGAAAACGCTCACCTCTACACACTCCACGAGGAACGAGGACACCATGGACCCGGAACTCCAAATCCTACCTGCAATAGTCTTCCTTCTCCTGTACCAGGAGCACCAACGCCGGCAGCGAAGACCACAGTGAGTACTGCACCTACGACACAGGGGAGGCAAAAAACAGTGACACACACACATGCAGCACGCAACACCCCCACCCCCACTCTCAACCACTACAACACACACACTAATACATATCTATACATTATAGTTACACCTCCAACCCCCCCGGAAGAATGCAAAGACAAAAGGAAATTAGTGTAACCATTGTAATATATCAAAATGCAGTACGCAAAAATATACATATATACACTATTAACAAAATATGCACCAAGAATAGTAGTCCAGGTATTGCACCACTCATAGTCCGTGGACCACTGGGCCCAAACTGCATGGGCGAGGCCCACACACGATACCAGATCAAAACAGAGAGAACACTGCAGGGGCATCAGATAGAAATACAACAGGCACCTCAGGGGTAAGGGAAGGGGAGGGACCTCAGCCGGATGAGTGCACGATGCCAGATCAACGACGGGGCTCCATGCCCATTGATGTATCCTGGGGAGTGCAAAGCCACAGTCTCTCAAGTCTATAGAGTGGGTGGTTTGCCACCTGCTGCATCCTGGGGAGTGCAAAGCCACTGTCTCTCAAGTCTATACAGTGGGTGGGTTGCCCACTGCTGCATCCTGGGGAGTGCAAAGCCACAGTCTCTCAAGTCTATACAGTGGGTGGGTTGCCCACTGCTGCATCCTGGGGAGTGCAAAGCCACAGTCTCTCAAGTGGATAACAGTCTCCACTGGTTCTGGAGGGGGACTGGTGCCCAGAGTGCTACATCAAGTGAAGGACAGAGGTAGTGGATGTATGTCTCCACTGGTTCTGGAGGGGGACTCGTGCCCAGAGTGCTTTATCCTGTGAAGGACAGAGGTAGTGGATGACAGTCTCCACTGGTTCTGGAGGGGGGCTGGTGCCCAGAGTGCTTCATTCTGTGAAGGACAGAGGTAGTGGATGACAGTCTCCACTGGTTCTGGAGGGGGACTGGTGCCCAGAGTGCTTTATCCTGCTAAGGACAGAGGTAGTGGATGCATGTCTCCACTGGTTCTGGAGGGAGACTGGTGCCCAGAGTGCTTCATCCTGTGAAGGACCGAGGTAGTGGATGCATGTCTCCACTGGTTCTGGAGGGGGACTGGTGCCCAGAGTGCTTCATCCTGTGAAGGACAGAGGCAGTGGATGACATTCTCCACTGGTTCTGGAGGGGGACTGGTGCCCAGAGTGCATCACTCACCCTGTGACGGTCCCAATTGCATCAGGGCCCCTGCCGCTCATGGGCTACCGGTGCTTGAGTTGGCAGTGCCCTGCTCAGCGGTGCTTGATTTGGCAGTGCCCTGTTCGGCAGTACTTGATTTGGCGGTGCCCTGTTCAGCGGTACTTGATTTGGTGGTGCCCTGTTCAGCGGTGCTTGCCCTGTTCACAGGTGCTTGATTTGGCAGTGCCCTGTTCAGCGGTGCTTGATTTAGCGGTGCCCTGTTCAGCGGTGCTTGCCCTGTTCAGTGGTACTTGATTTGGCGGTGCCCTGTTCAGCGGTGCTTGATTTGGCAGTGCCCTGTTCAGCGGTGCTTGCCCTGTTCAGCGGTGCTTGATTTGGCGGTGTCCTGTTCAGCGGTACTTGATTTGCCGGTGCCCTGTTCAGCGGTGCTTGATTTGGCGGTGCCCTGTTCAGCGGTGCTTGATTTGGCAGTGCCCTGTTCAGCGGTACTTGATTTGGCGGTGCCCTGTTCAGCGGTGCTTGATTTGGCGGTGCCCTGTTCAGCGGTGCTTGAGTTGGCGGTCCTTCATTGCCCAGCTGGGCTGGGGCTGGCGGTCCTTCATTGGTCAGCTGGGCTGTGGCTAGCGGGGTCCTCCTGGGCAGCTGGGCTGTGGCTGGCGGGCCCTCCTGGGCAGCTGGGCTGTGGCTGGCGGGGGCCTCCTGGGAAGCTGGGCTGTGGCTGGCGGGGGCCTCCTGGGCAGCAAGGATGGCGCTGGTGGTGGCCTCCTGGGCAGCGAGGATGGGGCTGGCGGTGGCCTCCTTGGCAGCGAGGATGGGGCTGGCGGTGGCCTCCTGGGCAGCAAGGATGGCGCTGGCGGTGGCCCCCTGGGCAGTGAGCATGGGGCTGGCGGGGCCCTCCTGGGCAGCGGGGATGATGGCGGTCTTCTCCGCCGTGCTGCTCCTCCCAGACTTGCCGGATTTCTTATGGCCCTTCCCCACCTTTGGAGATCTCTCAGCTGAGTCCACACTCCCACCTGGACCCCTGGGAGCGGCGTGGGTGGCTGGAGTCTTCCCCCTCTCCCGCCGGGCACTGGCCAACTTCTGGTGCTTCGTGACACACTGGCTGTCCTGGTGGCCGGTGCACTCCACATACCTGTGACTACAGGCACCACTGGTCCTGGAGATGTTGTGGCTGAGGTGCTACTTCGGGACCTATGAGATGGATGGGGGGTGTGGGAAAAAGGTCAAGGCTGGAGAGGAAAAGTTTTTTGGACACACTGGGACGGGTAGCTGGAGGGGGTTTGGGAGTGGAGGAAGAGGTGGTGTACGTTTGGTGACTTTGGGTGCAGGTGCATGGGCTGGAGGCTGTCGTGAGGTGGATGGTTGTTGGGTGGGTGTGTGCCTGAGTTTGTGTATCTTGGGAGGGGGCATCACAGACACACTGGGAGAGGACACAGGGGATGTGTGAATGGTAGTGGGGTGGTGACTGCATGTGAGCGGGGTGTGCTGGTGGGTGTGCTGGTGAGGGACGTAGTGGCTGTAGAGGTAGTGCATGCAGGTGTGTGTGTGTAGACGAGACTGGGAGGGAGGAGTGAGACGAGGAGGAGGAGGACACAGTGGAGGCAGTCGATGTTGGTGTGTCTGCATGTGTGTAATGCTTGCGTGAGTGCCTGTGGGATGTGTGGTGCTTATGTTTGCCTGAGCTTCCCTTGTGTGGTGAGGTGTGTGCAGGCTGGTCTGATGGTGTGCTTGGGATAGGCAGAGGTACAGGGGATTGGGTCTGGGTGGAGGAAGCTGGAGGGGGGGAGGCTAGACACAGGGACAATGGCTGCCATCAGTGCTGAGGCCAGAGTTTGAAAGGCTCGGTGAAGGGCCGCCTGACCAGAATGAATGCCCTCCAAGAATGCATTTGTTTGTTGCAACTGCCTTTCTACACCCTGGATGGCATTCAGAATGGTAGACTGCCCAACAGTGAGTGACCTGAGGAGGTCAATGGCCTCCTCACTGAGGGCAGCAGCAGTGACTGGGGCAGGGCCTGAGGTGCCTGAGGCGAAGGTGATGCCCACACTCCTGGGTGAGCGGGCACGGGGCGAAGGCTGAGGGGCTGCTGGGAGGGCGGTGCTGGTAGGGGGGGTGGCGTCTGTACCTGGAGATGTGGGGGGCACAGATGTTGCCGCCACCACAAGGGAGCTCCCATCAGAGGACAAGTCCGTTTCGCTGGTCTCAGCTCCTGTCCCCGCCGTGGAGCTCCCCTCGTCCTCCGTCCCAATGGTGAATTCTGAGTCCGTAGTGTGGCCCACCATGGCCATGTGGGATGCAGCTCCCTCGTGCTCCGGTGCCACTGCACCTCCGCCTGATGATGCTAATGCACAGAAGAATAGGGAGACCACAAAAAAGGGGGGGGGGGGACAGAAGAAAGACATGTTGAGTGCATGGATTACCGCTACCGTTGGCGGACAAGACAGACACAGAAGCCCCCTGCACTATGCCGCGCTCTTGGGCTCTACAGTGCAATTCCTGGAAAATGGCCTACAAGGCTATGGATGACATCTACACACATTGATGACACAGGGGCATGAATAGGTGTACTTGGCACTCTACAGAGGTGGGCTGGGGGGCCACAGGGCCATGCCTTACGGAGGGGCCTAGCCTACGGAACTCGCCCTGGCCTAGGGAAACCCACAGCCCTCCTCCCCCACCCAGACACCTCCACTGCACGCAAAGACAGCAGAATGATAGTGTACTCACCCCCTTGTGTCTGCTGTGATGCCCTCAAGCGCCCATCCAACTGGGGGGTCATGGTTCGACCGGGCACCCCTCCCACGTTGGGAGGCCATCCCCAGCTGAGCCTCCGCCATCATCTTTCTCCAGCGGCGAATGTCCTCCCATCTTTTCCGGCAGTGGGTGCTCCGTCTGTGGTAGACCCCCAGGGTCCAGACGGCAATGGCGATGACACGCCAAATATCTTTCTTCTGGTGGGCGCTGACCTACATAAAATGTACAGGGGAAGAAGAGAAATTACCAACTGCACCGTCAAAGTGAGTGGGCCCCATCCCTACCCTTGCCATGTGGCACATGCACCCACCGTCTTTCATGCATGCAGAACTCTGCCCCCTTCCTTCTTACAACCAACCCTCTCCACACAGGCATAGCCCATACAACATGCACCATGTGTACTTACCTGTTTGTCTGGAGGACCGTAGAGTAGCGTGTACTGGGGGAGGACCCCATTGATGAGCTTCTCCAACTCCTCCAATGTGAAGGCAGGGGCCCTTTCCCCAGATGCACGAGCCATTGTCTCTTCCAGACCGAGGTCACAGCAGCACTTGCAGTGTAGGTCCTCTCCTGTCGAAGATCAGGTATCGAGTGATTCTACAGAGAGAAAATAGTGGTCACGTCTGCGGCAGTCAAGTCCGCGGCAGTGCGTACCATCACCGCCGGCGTACATCGTCATTGGCTCCTGGGACCCATAGGGTCCAATGTTAACCAATGCAGCATTGCGCTGCGGTCTTCGACCGCCTACCGCGACGGTGTACAACGCCAGCGCAGTTACCTCACATCCCATTGTCACACTTTAGAGGTCAGGCAGCCACCATTTCAGGGGCCCACATGGCCTCATTTCCAACTGCGTCACACATACCTAGGCCTAGTCTCACCAGCCATACAGGCCACATTTTGTGTGTGATTGGTGTTCTGTGTGAACTGTGGGTGCATACCTCTGAGTTGTTTGACTCTGTGGTCGCTGTTTTCCTTCATAGGCACCGTCCGCTGGGACATGTGAGGAGATGGCAGAGTCCTCCGGTGTACCGACCGCTGGTGGACCTGTCGACAATGGAGGAAAGAAATTTGATAATCACCTACAGGTTTGACCGTGCCACAATCCATGAACTGTGTACCCAGTTGGAGCCAGACCTGATGTCAGCAATCCGCCATCCCACAGGAATCCCCCCTCAAGTGCAGGTGCAATCAGTGCTCCATTTCCTTGCAAGTGGGTCTTTTCAAACAACTGTGGCCATGGCATCAGGGATGTCCCAGCCTATGTTTTCCAACGTGTTGTCCAGAGTGTTGTCTGCCCTTCTGAAACACATGCGGAGCTACATCATTTTCCCTCAGGTGGAGGACTTGCCTACAGTGAAAGGTGACTTCTATGCCCTTGGACACATCCCCAACATCATAGGTGCCATTGATGGGACCCATGTGGCTTTGGTCCCCCCCCCACAGGAGTGAACAGTTGTACAGAAACCAGAAGAGTTATCATTCGATGAATGTACAGATGGTATGTTTGGCAGACCAGTACATCTCCCATGTGAATGCCATATTCCCTGGCTCAGTGCATGACGCCTACATCCTGTGGAATAGCAGCATCCCTTATGTGATGGGTCAACTCCAGAGGCACCTGTCTGGAAGCAAGACAGTGGGAATGGTTGTCTGGGGTTATCTCTCCAGGTTAGTGTGTGTCTAACAGTTGTCCCTCGTCATTTGCAGGTGACTCTGGGTGACCCAACCTGTCATGGCTACTGACCCCAGTGAGGAATCCCAGGACCAGGGCAGAGGAACGCTACAATGAGGCCCATGGGCAAACTAGGAGGGTGATCGAGCGGACCTTCGGCCTCCTGAAGGCCAGGTTCAGGTGCCTGCATATGACAGGTGGATCCCTATTCTACTCACCAAAGAAGGTGTGCCAGATCATCGTGGCCTGCTGTATGCTTCACAACTTGGCTTTGCGACGACAGGTGCCTTTTCTGCAGGAGGATGGTCCAGATGGCGGTGTTGTGGCAGCTGTGGAGCCTGTGGACTATGATGAGGATGAAGCAGAGGAAGAAGACATGCAGAACAGGGACTCAGTGATCCTGCAATATTTCCAGTGAAACACAGGTGAGAATATATTCCTGACTACTACATGTACTTTTACACTACTCCCTCTATCCTGTCTGTCGTTTTCACCCAGTGTATGGTCACTGAGTTGTCACCTTCCCTTACGGTTTCACAGGTGTGGGTCCCAACATGTTTCATCTGCTTAGATTCCTCATGGACTAGAGCTGTGTGACATAGGTATGTTGACATTACTATTTAATTAACATTTTGTCCCTGTAATTGCAAATACACTATTTCGAAATCACAGTCAGACTCCAGATCTTTTTGTGCTTTAGGTGTATTTATTTAAATGCAAAATATTGGAGGGGAAGTTAAATGGTGAGGGGTGATGGCGGAGGATTGTCCATGGCAGAGTCCAGTCTATTAGTCTCACAGGTGCATTGCCCGTATGGGCATAGGAAGTGGAGCTGGGGCAGTTTAAATATGGACAGGGTGACAAAGTGGGACAGTGGCAGCCGGTGGAGGTGGTGGCCAGTTCATCGTCCATGCTAGTGTCAGGGGCCCCTTGTAGTGCCACAGTGTCCCTCCTGGTGTTGAGTACTTCCTTCAGCACCCCTACGATGGTGCCCAGGGTGGAGCTGATGGTTCTGAGTTCCTCCCTGAAGCCCAAATACTGTTCCTCCTTGCAGGCGCTGGGTCTCCTGAAACTTGGCTAGGACTGTTGCCATCGTCTCCTGGGAGTGGTGGTATGCTCCCATGATGGAGGAGAGGGCCTCATGGGGAGTGGGTTCCCTTGGCCTGTCCGCCCCTGTCGCACAGCAGCCCTCCCAGTTCCCCTGTGTTCTTGGGCCTCTGTCCCCTGGACCGTGTGCCCACTGCCACTGCCCCCAGGTCCCTGTTGTTGTTGGGGTGGTGGGTTATCCTGGGTTCCCAGTAGTGGTGGACACACAGATGATTGACGTGTCCTGGGGACAGAGGCCCGCTGGGTGGGTGCTGTGCTGGTGTTTCCAGAGGGGGGAGGCTCTGTTGTGGCTTGTGGCTTGTGCCAGTGAGAGGGGAACCGACTGTCCGAGGCCCACGATGGTCCGGGCTGGTCATCTAGATCCAGTTGGACAGAGGTGCTGTCATCACTGTGGGCCTCTTCTGTGGGTGGAGTGGATATGTCTGGACCCTCCTGTCTGGTGAGGTTGGGTAGTGGTCCTGCAGGGGTGGAAAGGCATGATTATTGCATCTGTGTGTTATGGTGTGCAATGGGTGGGTGACCGTGTACCCCAGTGCTAGCATTCCTGTGTGGAACCTTGTGTGATGATGGTTTAGGGGGGTGTATGGGTATATGCAGTGGGCATGCTTTGGTGATGGGTGTCCATGCTTTGTTGTTGCATGCAGGGCTTGGTGTTAGGATGTGTGGTTTGTGATATTGGTACATTTGTGAGGAGTTGGAGTGGCAGGGGTGAGGGCAAGGGTGGGGGTATGTGATAGCATGCAGGTAGGGTGGGGGATGTAATAGTTAAGATTTGACTTACCAGAGTCCATTCCTCCACCAACTCCTGCGAGGCCCTCAGGATGCAGAATCACCAAGACCTGCTCCTCCCATGTTGTTAGTTGTGGGTGGGGAGGTAGGGGTCCGCCGCCAGTCCGCTGAACCACCTGGTGGTGTCTTGAGACCACGGAACGCACCTTCCCCCGTAGGTCGTTCCACCTTTTCCTGATGTCTTCCCGATTTCTTGGGTGTTGTCCCACTGCGTTGACCCTGTCGACTATTCTTCGCCATAGCTCCATCTTCCTTGCAATTGAGGTGTTCTGCACCTGTGATCCAAATAGCTGTGGCTCTACCTGGACGATTTCCTCCACCATGACCCTGAGCTCCTCCTCCGAGAACCTGGGCTGTCTTTGCCGTGCCATGGGGTGGTGTAGGTGATGTGTGTGGTGGTGTGTGTGGTGATAAGTGTGGTCATATGTGGTGGTGTGTTGTGTGAAGTGCGTGGAAGTTATGTGGGTGATGGTGTTGTGTGCCTGTGGATGCTAGTTTTGTTGATGGTGGTGTCTCTCTCTGGCCTTCGGTCATGAATTTTGGTTGTAGGGGTTTGTGGGTGATGTGGGTGTGTGTTTTATATTGTATTGGGTGTGTGGGAGTGGTGTGTGTATGTGTATCAGGTGTGTGTATTTCAAATTGTCCAATGTGGCTGTGTTTTGTAGGAGTGTGTGTATTTTGAGTGCGGCGGTGTGTACCGCCAATGGAATACCGTGGTTGAAAGACCACTGCGTGGATTCGTGTGTCGTGATAGTGTGGGCGTATTTTTGTTGGCGTGACGGTGGAGATTTTGTTTTCACCAGTTTATCACTGACCTTTGGTGTGGCGGACTTGTGTGGGTGTCTGAATTTTGGTGGATTCCTAGCAGTGGATCATAATGACCGTGGCGGAATTCCACGGCCACGGCAGTGTGTTGGCGGTCTTCTGCATGGCGGTAAGCGGCTTTTACCTCCAATGTTGTAATGACCCCCATTGTGTCTGCATTAACATCAATGCTTTTTTTCTATTGCTGTCATAGCCCTTTGTCGCTGGCATTCTTTTATCTATTGCCAATGGTTCATGAGCAATTAGGAAGAGTAAGATAGGATAGAGGGCAACCCTGCCTCATGCCTCTGCTGATGACCACATTATCTGATAGTCCCTTACATGAGATCTTCACAGTTGAACTTTAATAGACCAGTTGGACCATGGTGATGAAGGCATCTCCCATGTTGAATCTTGACAGTGTATGAAACAAGTAACCCCACTCCACTCGATCCAATGTTTGTTCTGCATCAAGAGAGAGGGCTACTTTTGAATCACTGTCCTGGGATGATTGCCATAGAAAATGCAGTAGAAGACGTGTGATTTATGAACAATTGAAACAGAATGAAGGCCCCCAGGTTCCAATAGATGAGCAGATCAACCCAGTCCTTCATCCAAATTTTAGCTAGTTGTTGGTGAGTAGATTATTGGTAAGGGCAGGTAGGTACATACACCTAGCAATAGACCACAAACCCCCACTAGGCCCAGTCAAGGTCTCCATAAATTAATTCTTGCTCAACCCTTGGTAGCTTGGCCCATGAGCAGTTAGACTTAACTTGGGAGACAGGTGTGCAGAGCATTCAGGGGCAGATTTTAGCATCCCCTTACCGCAGCCATGTGTGCGCCGTATTTAAGATAGGGCACACCATTGCAGATGGTAGGGGGCAATAACGGCATTTTTATTGACGCTGTTGATGTACTCTGCAGGAGTAGCGCCAAAATATTCACGCTACTCCTGCAGAGTACATAGTGGCCCATTGTATTCAATGGTGTGCCCCCTTTTAACTCCTGCTCTGAGTAGGCATTAAAAGTGCCAAAACAAATTACACAAAGAAATCTGTTAGATTTCCCTGCACCATTTTTTCAGCCCCCCTAACAAAGGAATTTATCCTTTGCATACATTATGCCTGGTGCAGGTACATAGCGCAGAGGGTAACAAAGTGACGCAATGTGCGCATTGCGCCACTTTGTAGATATGGCACAGGAATTTTGATTTTGTCAGTAGATGGAGCTAGGTGCTCTTAACTAAAATGCTCCTTAATGTCAACAAAACAGCAAATAAGCAAAGCACAACTCCAATACCAATCCAGCACCAATTTATAAAAAGAGGAGATATATTTATCTTTAAAATGACACCAAAACAAAAAAAATTCAATGTAGGGAACAAGAGATGTAAAATGTTTAAAAATTAAAAGTAAAACTAGCGCTTTGAAGCAAATAGCGCTTAAAGGGTTAAAAAAGGTCATGCTGAACCGGGTCACAGTCAAGAGTTCAAGCTGCATGGGTTGTAACACTTTTACACTTACTTCCAGAAGTGTTTCTGGATGCAGGAAAGTGGTCCCCAACTCCAAGCCAAGGTTCCAGAATCTTTGAGGTGCTCCTTGGGATGTTGGGACTACAATTACCACAATGAACCTGACCAAATACTAAAATGTCCACTGAACGCTGTCCAGCTGGGATCTTCTGGCAGGAGCTGATGCAGGTGACTCTTGGTAGCTCCTTTATATCTGTCGCTTGCAGGGAGTCAACTCCTGAATCCTTTTGAAGTTCTTTTTGGACTGAAGACCAAAGTGTGCAGCAGGTGCAGTTCTTAAGAGTGCAGTCCTCTTTTGTGCAGTCCGGGGGTCAAGCAGGGCAGTCCTTCTCCAGCGGTTTATTTTGGATTTTTGAGGGTCCATAACACCATTCCATGGTTCCAGAATCTCTGTGTTGCTCCTTAGGATGTTGGAACTACAATTCCCACAGTTCACCTGGCCAAATGTCTAAAGGTCCACTGAACCCTGTCCAGCTGGCCTCTTCTGGCAGGAGCTGATGCAGTTGTTTCTTGGTAGCTCTTTTATACCTGTCACTTACAGGGAGTCCACTCCTAACACTAACCTAAAACAAGGCAAAGTCCTTAGGGCTGTAGTCCACAGTGTGCAGTCATACAGAGTGCAGTCCTTTGGGGTGCAGACCAGGGTTCCAGCAGGGCAGTCTTTCTCCTTGCAGTTTAAGGTAAAGATTGGCATTGCAGGGCAGCTCTGTCATATTTATCCCTGCTCCTGGGTTGGGAAGCAGGGGGTTTCTCCTGTCCAATGGGGTACAGGCCACCACCCTCTTGGGTGACCACTTGCTGTGAAGTGTGGCAAAAATCAATCCCAGAAAGCAACATTCTCTAAAAATCCAACATAGAGAAAGTATCTCCCTGGAGGTTAGATCTGGATGGGTCCACCCACTGGTGTGCCTAAGTCACCCAAACACACCCCTTTCAGCCACCCTCTTAATCTGATCATTGGGGCTCAAATCTTTCTGTGGGAGCAGGAAATGGGGGAGGTCCAGTTCCTATCCAAAGTGGTTTCCCCTCCTTTGAAGACCAGTTTGGCTATTCTTCCCCTATCCTACTCTGCCATCTGCTGCAGCAGTTCTGCTCCCACTAAATGCACCCTTTGTCTCAGGACAGGCCAATTCACAACTCATTAACGTAGCTTGGCTCAAGCTGCCAGAGGCTCACCAATCAGGAAAGGGCACTACAGGCCTGAATTTGGTAACTTTCAGAAAAAGTTCTTATACTCTTTCTCAGTGCTAGTTATAATATATACAACATCTGCAAGTTGTTGGATGTATTATAACATTCTCATCTCTATTGGAAATAACACTTTATTATTTTAAAATAAAGTCTCCCAATGTTAGCCTATGGAGCCCATTGACTACAATAGGGAAAACAAATGTGGCTGTTTTTTCCTCACCAGGGCTTATAAAACATCTTTTATAAAGTCCTGCTTATATTTACACAGCTCCCAACCTTTAGCGCACCTCAGGAGATGTTAGTGGAGACTTATTTGCAAAAAAAGAGGTACTTTGAGAATTTGGGCGTACTTTAAACTTAAAAGCAGCCAGCAAGGCAGGCCTGTTTTTACAATGACACTGGACACTGCACCACTACACCTATGGGTGCATTACTATTCTGGGGTTCCTAAACCTACATGCCCTGCCATATACTAGGGACATATAGGTAGGTTGAAAGAGCCTATCATAATTAGTCCTAATTAGCATATAGCATTTAAAACAGAGCACTGGACATGGGACTGGTTAGCAGTGCCCAGGGCACAGTCAGTGTCAGAAAACAGCAGTATGAGCTAAACATGGGGGCAAAAAGTGAGGGAGCTTCTGGAATCAGCCCAGTTATACCACAATAGTATTTTTATATCACAAAAGAAGAAGAAATATGGATCTGTAATTGGCACAGTGTACTATGACCATTCTCGTTTTATGAAACTATAATAGGAAACGCATCTCCTGAGGCCTTCCCAGGAGCCATGGATTTAGTTGTTCCAACTACTGTAGAATCCAATATCGACAAGCCCAACTGTTCTTGGAGATTTTGTAGGAGAATCAGGATTCCTACATTGGACTTTAAGTTCTCCTTCACTGAGGATTCAACAACCTTCTTTGAGGACTACAATGTTGAGTAGAATGATTCATATCCTTGAAGTATTTCTCCCTGTTAAATTAAGAGGGTCCCACTTGTACTGTCAATGGCAGGTATGTGTAACTGTACATCCCTCTTCTTGTGTAGCATGGCTAGTATATGGCCTGTTTTCTCCTGGTTTTCATATAATCGTATTTTAATACAGACCAATGACTTCTCTGTAGCTTGTAGATAAATCACATTTAGTGGGTATTTCTTGTTCACTAAGGTTCTCAGATTCAAGTCTGTGGGTGTTGGTCAGAATCATGTACAAATGGAAACCAATTCAGCCTCTGACGTTTTTGTTCATTCTGTTTCTTTGCAGATTGTAGAGGAGTCTTTCATCAAGTATTTGATCAAGTGGCCCTCACGTGTGCCTTACCCACAGTCCAAAGCAGCTGTGCTGATATAGTTGGGGAGTCATTTAAAGTCATATAGGCCCTCATTTAAACATTGTCAGTAAGTGCCGCCTAACGCCGCGGTGATGGCCGCAAAAAGACTGTCACCGCGGCTAAGATACGTCTGCCAAAATATGACCACAGCCAGATTTCTGCCACAAGAATGGTGGAAATCCGGCTGTGGCCATACTGGCGGACGGTGTTAAGGTGGTGCTGCTACCACCAGCAGTACCATGCCAGTAGACCACCACCAGCCGTATTATGTCAAATAATACATCCTGGTGGGCGCTGCTGGCGGTAGCAGCACCCCATCCTGTCCCCTGCCAGACGACCCCCTGGATGGAGGTAAGTCAGGTTTTTGACAGGGGAGGGGAGGTGGGGTGTTGTGTGTGTGTGTGCATGAATGTGCGAGTGAGTGCGTGAATGCGAATGTGTGTATAGTGTTGTTTGTGTGTGTGCATGTGTGAGAATGCTGGTATGAATGGAAATGTGAATGCATGTCTGTGTGTCAGTATGAATGTGCATACGGATGTGTGCATGAATGAATGGATGTATGCATGTATGAATGCGTGTATGCCTGTGTGAGTGAGTGTGTGATTGTGTGGTGTGTGCCTGCGAGTGTGCCTGTACGGGGGGTATTAGAAGGGGGGAAGCGTGGATGGAGGGGGGTGTCTGGGGAGTGTAAGAGGGTTGGGTGGGCCTCCTACCAGTGACAGGGAAATAATTCCCTGTCACTAGTAGGGCCTACCTCCATGGTTTTCGTGGTGTTACGAATGCTATGAAAACCGGGGCGGCAGGCAGGGTTAAAGCGCTGCCGGCGGTACAGTCACAGCTGCCAGGTTGGAGATTGTTATCTGCAGTCCGACGGCTGCTACCGCCATGGCAGTTGGTGTGGTGTACTGGCGGGTTGGCTTCAGCCAACCTGCCAATGTCATGATGTGGTTGTATGTACCGCCATTATCACCAACCGCTGGGGTTATAATGACCCCCGTAGTCTTTGATCATTTCTCAGTGTCTTTTTCTCCTCTGGTGATACATAGTTGGACACACTCATCCTCCACATGAGTGACTTGAGTGTGGGGCTCCGTAGATCCAAGAGCAGAAACATAGGTGTGTAATCAGCTACATGGCTGGTAGGTATAACACCATTCTATGACTTAGGTAATGTAGCCCTGCTGACAACAGAATAGTCTATTCAAGACTCTGTGCTGTCTACTGTTGATAAGAAAGTATAGTCTCTTGGCTCTAAGTAGAAGAGTCACCATTGCTCAACTAGAGTACGATCATTCATGGGATTTTTAAGCAAACCTCAATCATTGTTGCTCCTGATGTCTGAGTGACCTGACTTTTCCACCAGGGGCGATGGTTAAGTCTCTTCCAATTATTATTGCTTCAGGTCCAAATCCTGAAAGGAGTTTATTCAGAGTGGAGAAATAGGAATTGTTATCAGTATTAGGGGCATAGATGGATCCAATAATGAGATGGGTGTATTGTCCACATACTTCAGGAACCTTTAAAATGTGTTGGGGTTTATAAATCCTCATGTTTGGTCATTAATGGTTACTATCATTGTGGGCTAATTATTTTCTTTTAAAACTGGGTCAAAGAGCTACAAATTTCATCTGATATTAGTTTCCTGCAAGACATTTGCAGCAAAAGAGATTTTGTGTACCTCATGATAGTACAGGCAATGCTTTTACATCAAATGTCGAATCAATTTACAAGGAAGAAGTTTAACTATACAGGCAATTATCAGTTGTGGTATGGACATGGTTGATTTAATCCTCATGCATTTCTTGTGAACTCTATGAAATTCTAACCAGGGTGTTAGAACATTTCCCATTGCTCCAAATGATGTTTGTAGAAGAGAAAGACCATTGGTACTAACATACCCTCCTCAAAGGAAATGAGTTATTTTTGTGAAGGTGAGAGCTGAATCCAAGATGATGGTTGATATGTCATCTTGGAGAGGATGGGAGCCGATCCAAATGGTGGCTGGTAAGCGAGGAGCTGGGGGAGAGAAAGTAGGGCAACAGGGGCAATTATACCACCAAATGTTAATTGCCAATGGTCACTTCAGCCTCCTTACCCGCAAGGCAGCTTCCCTCCTCCTACCTCTGCTACAGTAGTTGTTCAGCTGTAGTCTCTGCCCATCAGCACTAGTCTAGTGGTACTGCCACCAGTGGGGGGAGCAGATTATTGTGGTCCATGTTCATTGAGGCATCAAAACTCCTGATCATCAGTAAAAGGCAAGGTAGATCATCAGTGTGGTATTGTGCCTCTCTTGCTTTGTATTCTGTTTTTCTTACTAGGATATATGCTCTGGCCTTTATGTAGGCCTAAGGTGCATAGGATGGTTTTAGTCCATTGACTCACATCCAGCTGGTCTCACTACTTTTACACCATTTAGCTGGCCCCATAATTCCTATACAACAAAAGTCTGCATGCAAACTACAGTTGGGTAACATCACTGTATTCTCGGAAACAGGCTTCTTAACTTAATTATTTGTTTCACAACATCATTTGGAATAAGAGTCACAGAGTCACATTTTCTGAACTAGTACAATGTCTTTTGTTCTTCTGTACTGTAGAACATTCGGCCTTAGGATTGTCTTCCACCAAACATTTTGCCTACTTACGTCAATTTTTGTGCTGAAATTAGTTTTAGTATGCCTTAGGGCTCTGTGCCCATTACGACTGCTAACCAGTGCTCGAGTGCTAGTGCTCAATCCTTTAAACATGGTTTGATTAGCTGACATATAAGTGGTATACTCAATCTATTTGTTGTAGGAAAGTAACATCTTCCTTGGCATTTTACCCCCATTTTTACCTGTATGTCAGTATGTGTTTGCCTGTCTCACTGGTATCCTGCTGGTCAGGACTCCAGTGCTCATAGTTTATTGCCTAATGTGTATGCCTGTGTAGTACCTAACTGTCTCACTGAGGCTCTGCTAATCAGAACCTCAGAGCGTATGCTTTCTCTGCTTTTAAATTTGTCACTGTAGGCCAGTGACTTAATTTACCAATTTCAATTGGCACACTGCACCCCCCCTTATAAGTCCCTAGTATATGGTACATATGTACTCAGGGCATTGGGGTTCCAGGAGATCCATATGGCTGAAGCATTTATTTTGCCACCCATAGGGAGCTCAGACAAACTCTTACACAGGACTACCACTGCAGCCTGCATGAAATAGTGCACACACTATTTCATAGCCATGTTCACTGCTCTTAAGTAACTTATAAGTCACCTATATGTCTAACCTTCACTTGCTGAAGGTTAGGTGCAAAGTTACTAAGTGTAACGGCACCCTTGCACTAGCAAAGGTGCCCCCACATAGTTCAGGGCCATTTCTTCGGACTTTGTGAGTGCGGGGACGCCATTACATGCGTGCACTACATATAGGTCAATACCTATTTGTAGCTTCACGATGGTAACTCAGAATATGGCCATGTAACATGTCTAAGATCATGAAATTGTCCCCACATTCCAAATCTAGTTTTGGGGAGCCAATTCCATGCATCCTGGGGGTTCTGCCATGGACCCCCAGTACTGCCAAACCAGCTCTCTGATGCTTGCACTGCAGCCGCCTCACAGACAGGGTTCTGCCCTCCTAAGATCCGGGCAGCCGAGTCCCAGGAAGCCAGAACAAAGCATTTCCTCTAAGAGCAGGGTGTTACACCCTCTCCCTTTGGAAATAGGTGTTACAGGCTGGGGAGGGGTAGTCTCCCCCAGCCTCTGGAAATGCTTTGAAGGGCACAGATGGTGCCCTCCTTTCATAAACCAGTCTACACCGGTTCAGAGACCCAATGTCCCCTGCTCTGGTGCAAAACTGGACAAAGGAAAGGGGAGTGACCACTCTCCTGTCCATCACCACCCCAGGGGTGTTGTCCAGAGCTCCTCCAGTGTGTCCCAGACATCAGCCATCTTGCTTTGCAAGGTGTGGGGGCACTCTGGAGGCGTCTAAGTGGCCAGTGGCAGCAGGTGACGTCAGAGACCCCTCCAGATAGGTCCATCCCTGATAAGGTAGCCAATCCCCTTCTCAGGGCTATTTAGGGTCTCTCCTGTGGGTTCTCTTCAGATTCTGCTTGCAAGATTCCTTCAGGAATCCTCTGCAACAACTTCAGACTCTTCTGACCTTTGATCAACCACAGTGACGAGCGTGCTCTTAAGGACACAGAGGGTGGACATCATCGACATAGACTGTCCTGAGGTCCTGCTGACGCAATTTGAAGGAGGTAAGACCTTGCCTTCCCTTCCCTGAGAGCAATGGAACCCCTGTGTACTGCTTCTTCTTCACCTCCTGAGGCATCGGTGCAGTCTTTGCAAAATTCCTTTGTGCACAGCCTGGCCCAGATCCCCAGCACTCCATCCTGCAATGCTCAACTCACTGAGTTGTTCTCCGGTGGCGTGGCACCTTCTTTTGCTGTGCTGCATCAACCGCATTTTGCACCTCCTTTGTCCCCAGATCCTGTGACTCCTGGGGGTGTTGGCAGGCATCCTGAGGGCTCTCTAAAGTGCTGAGAGGCCCCTCTTCCTCATCACATAGAGTTGAGGCCCCCAGCTCCCTCCTGGGTCCATCCAGCACCATTTTGATGCAAAATGCACTTTTGTCATAGCCCAGGCTTGTTGGCGACTTCCAACAAGAAATATCATCTGCAACGATCTTCACGCTTTAGTACGTCTTTTGAATCATGCAGGAACCCGCTGGCATCTTCCTAGGGTGCTTTCCTGCAGTCTTTGACTAACCTGGGACTCTTCTTTTGCACCCTCTTCTGAGTTGGCAGGGGCTCCTATCCTTCCCGGAACTTCTTTCGACTCCTGGACTTGGTCTCCTTCCTTTGCAGGTCTTCAGGTCCAGGAATCCAACAGCTGTTCTCTTCAGACTTGGTTGGCTGCTGCAAAATCCCAATTACAAGGTGTAGTGTGTCCTAAGGAAACCTGCAGTACTTTACTCCTGCTTTTCTGGACTCCAGGGTGGGGTAATTTAGTTTCCTATACTGTATTCTTACTCTCCCAGCGATTCTGTACACATTACACTTGTCTACGGGGGAATTTGTGATTCACATTCCACTTTCTCAGTATATGGTTTGTGTTGCCCTTACACAATTTTCTCCCTTTGCATTCTATAGCATTTCCTATTGTTTTCACTGTTCTATGTCTATTTACATGTCTAATTTTGGTGTCTAATGTATATATTGTGTTTAATACTTTCCTCCAGAAGGGGTACTGTCTCTAAGGTATTTTTGGTACTGTGTCACCCAAATAAATACCTTTTTTTTTGGTAACACTGAGTATTGTCTTTCCTTGTGAATAAATACTGTGTCACTATAAGTAGTATTGCATGAGCTTTGCATGTCTCCTAGTTCAGCCTAAGCTGCTCTGCTATAGCTACCTCTATCAGCCTAAGCTGCTAGAACACTACTACATCTCACTAATAAGGGATAACTAGACCTGGTATAAGGTGTAAGTACCCAAGGTACCCACTACAAAGCAGGCCAGCCTCCTACATGCGTCTATTGTACGGTGGTATCCTGTTAGTCCTGACAGCCTTAGTGTTGTGTTCCTCACCCCAACATTTTGCTTGCTTCCCTCCATTTTCTGATCTCATTTTTCCTTGCTTTAGTACTTTGAGCACTTTACCACTTCTAAACAGTGTTAAAGTGCATACTCTATCTTACCTACAACATGGTAACCTTGGCTTAATCCCCAATTGGCATATTTAATTTACTTAGAAGCCTCTAGTAAAGTGCACTCCATTTGCCCAGGGCATGTAAATTAAAAACTACTTGTGGGCCTACAGCACTGATTGTTACCAAGCTTCTGAACCATTCTTCAGGCCTGTCATTGCAGAGCCTGTGAATGCAGTTTTAAACTGCCATGTTGACCTGGCATGCTATAACTCTTGCCAGGTCTAAATCTTTCCTTCAATACATTGAAGGCATGACTAAGGTAGTCTCTAAATGACCCACAGGGCAGGGTGCACCGTATTTAAAAGGCAGAACATGTACCTTTAAGTTATACCTGCCCTATTTTGAACAAACTCCCAAATTTGTTTTTCACTACTACAAGGTCTATCACTCCCATAGGATAACATTGGGATTAGCTTTTTTCATTTAATTTAAATGTAATTCCCAATCTGGAAGAGATACGTTTGTCAAGCTTGGTGACTCTGAACTCGCAATTTAAAATCACAACTTATGGTATGGTCAGATTTTAGAAAGTTGGCATTTTCTTACTTTAGCCATTTGGCTCCTACTGTCTTTCTCTCATACATGTCTGACTGCCTGTCTCCAGTACACGTCTGAGGGATTACAGCTGTGCTTAAACATTACCTCTAGACAGCCACATTCAAAGTGAGCTTAGGTGTGATGGATAAGCCATCAACATCCTGATGGGCCATCCTGGACAGGATGTGAGGGAGGGGCTGGCACACCTAAATGGGCAGCGCATGCCACACACAAAGGGATGCATACCCCCCTGTACTGAGTCTGGAGCCATGGTAGGAAGGGAGGGCCTCTATGTACTTCTTTGCATTGTCCCTCACTCCAAAGGCACAAGTTGGTGCAAGTACTGGACTGCTGACACCACCAACTGAATACACTTTTTGACCTTTGGATACTCTTCCAGGAAGAATGACTGTTGTGATACTACAAGCACTGCTGCTCTGCTGAGGTGCTACTCTGCTTTGCTGAGCTGACATATTATCTGTTGCACTCTTGCCTGGGAGTGAGAAGGACTGCGGGATCTGCATCCCTCCATCCCAGATTAAAGTAAATCCAAGGGCTTGCAAGCTTGCCTCCTGTTTACAGGAGTCTCAGAGACAAAACAATACTTCCAACAGTCCAGCTACAGCTAGCGCCCAGACCCATATTCAACCAGCCCCTGAACTCCAAGAGACACCCCTCTAGCTATGGACCATTAAAAGTGGTTTTGTGGCTCCTGAAATCCAGCTTTTGGGCTCCTTGTGACCGTGAACGGGCCCTCTTGCACCAGTACCATGCCGCTTGCACAAAGAATCATCGTGAACTGCCGCAAGATCGTTTATTTTTAAAGCAAGGATCGCTGCTCCGGACGGCAAGGCTCCAACTCGCCCATTCATGGCACCCAGCTTACTTTTTGTGCCTGCAGACCACTGCCAGAGACTCTCTCCTTGGTTCCAGCAAACTTCTTCCCTGCAGAAAGTACTCTTGGCTCGATTCTGAGAAGGTAAAACTTCAGCTGGACTTACCTGGCGGTTGGCAACCAAATAACCCTGGTTGGCCATTTATGCTTTTAAGCACTATATTGCATTTAAATCTTTAACAATTTACATCTCAACTTCTACTTATTGGACTTTTGTCATTTTATTATGTTTGACTTATAAAGTTAAGCTCTATTTTTCTAACCAGGTGTGGTGTCTTTTTGTGCAGGGTTTTAACTGTTTAACTGTTGAAGTGTTGTACAAATACTTTACACATTGCCTCTTAAGTGTCAAGCTAACAGACTGCTCTGTGTCAAGCTTACAGAGGGTGAGCACAGCATACCTTTTATTGTGTATCTGGTTTACTTTGACTAGGACAGTGCACACCTCTGTGAATCAGAAACCCAATTTCTAAGATACCCCATATAACCAGGTGTAGGAGGCTGGACTGGCTTGTAGTGAGTACCAAGGGGTACTTGCACCTTGCACCAGGCCCAGTTATCCCGTATTAGTGTATAGGGTGTCTAGCAGCATAGGCTGATAGATAATGGTAGCTTAGCAGAGCAGCTTAGGCTGAACTAGGAGACGAGTGAAGCTCCTACAGTACCACTTAGTGTCATATGCACAATATCATAAGAAAACACAATACACAGTTATACTAAAAATAAAGGTACTTTATTTTTATGACAATATGCCAAAGTATCTCAGAGTGTACCCTCAGTGAGAGGATAGGAAATATACACAAGATATATATACACAATACCAAAATATGCAGTAATAGTCTTAGAAAACAGTGCAAACAATGTATAGTTACAATAGGATGCAATGGGGACACATAGGGATAGGGGCAACACAAACCATATACTCCAAAAGTGGAATGCGAACCACGAATGGACCCCAAACCTATGTGACCTTGTAGAGGGTCGCTGGGACTATTAGAAAATAGTGAGGGTTAGAAAAATAGCCCACCCCAAGACCCTGAAAAGTGAGTGCAAAGTGCACTAAAGTTCCCCAAAGGACAAAGAAGTCGTGATAGGGGAATAATGCAGGAAAGACACAAACCAACAATGCAACAATGATGGATTTCCAATCTAGGGTACCTGTGGAACAAGGGGACCAAGTCCAAAAGTCACAAGCAAGTCGGAGATGGGCAGATGCCCAGGAAATGCCAGCTGTGGGTGCAAAGAAGCTTCTACTGGACAGAAGAAGCTGAGGTTTCTGCAAGAACAAAAGGGCTAGAGACTTCTTCTTTGGTGGACGGATCCCTCTTGCCATGGAGAGTCGTGCAGAAGTGTTTTCTCGCCGAAAGACCGCCAACAAGCCTTGCTAGCTGCAAATCGTGCAGTAAGCGTTTTTGGATGCTGCTGTGGCCCAAGAAGGACCAGGATGTTGCAAATTGCGTCAGTAGAGTGAGGGGACGTCGAGCAAGACAAGGAGCCCTCTCAGCAGCAGGTAGCACCCAGAGAAGTGCCAGAAACAGGCACTACGAGGATGCGTGAAACGGTGCTCACCCGAAGTCGCACAAAGAAGTCCCACGTCGCCGGAGAACAACTTAGGAGGTCGTGCAATGCAGGTTAGAGTGCCGTGGACCCAGGCTGGACTGTGCACAAAGGATTTCCGCCGGAAGTGCACGGAGGCCGGAGTAGCTGCAAAAGTCGCGGTTCCCAGCAATGCAGACTGGCGTGGGGAGGCAAGGACTTACCTCCACCAAACTTGGACTGAAGAGTCACTGGACTGTGGGAGTCACTTGGACAGAGTTGCTGGATTCGAGGGACCTCGCTCGTCATGCTGAGAGGAGACCCAAGGGACCGGTAATGCAGCTTTATGGTGCCTGCGGTTGCAGGGGGAAGATTCCGTCGACCCACGGGAGATTTCTTCGGAGCTTCTAGTGCATAGAGGAGGCAGACTACCCCCACAGCATGCACCACCAGGAAAACAGTCGAGAAGGCGGCAGGATCAGCGTTACAGAGTTGCAGTAGTCGTCTTAGTTACTATGTTGCAGTTTTGCAGGCTTCCTGCGCGGTCAGCAGTCGATTCCTTGGCAGAAGGTGAAGAGAGAGATGCAGAGGAACTCGGATGAGCTCTTGCATTCGTTATCTAAAGTTTCCCCAGAGACAGAGACCCTAAATAGCCAGAAAAGAGGGTTTGGCTACCTAGGAGAGAGGATAGGCTAGCAACACCTGAAGGAGCCTATCAGAAGGAGTCTCTGACGTCACCTGGTGGCACTGGCCTCTCAGAGCAGTCCAGTGTGCCAGCAGCACCTCTGTTTCCAAGATGGCAGAGGTCTGGAGCACACTGGAGGAGCTCTGGACACCTCCCAGGGGAGGTGCAGGTCAGGGGAGTGGTCACTCCCCTTTCCTTTGTCCAGTTTCGCGCCAGAGCAGGGCTAAGGGGTCCCCTGAACCGGTGTAGACTGGCTTATGCAGAATTGGGCACATCTGTGCCCAAGAAAGCATTTCCAGAGGCTGGGGGAGGCTACTCCTCCCCTGCCTTCACACCATTTTCCAAAGGGAGAGGGTGTAACACCCTCTCTCAGAGGAAGTTCTTTGTTCTGCCATCCTGGGCCAGGCCTGGCTGGACCCCAGGAGGGCAGATGCCTGTCTGAGGGGTTGGCAGCAGCAGCAGCTGCAGTGAAACCCCAGGAAGGCAGTTTGGCAGTACCAGGGTCTGTGCTACAGACCACTGGGATCATGGGATTGTGCCAACTATGCCAGGATGGCATAGAGGGGGCAATTCCATGATCATAGACATGTTACATGGCCATATTCGGAGTTACCATTGTGAAGCTACATTTAGGTAGTGACCTATATGTAGTGCACGCGTGTAATGGTGTCCCCGCACTCACAGAGTCTGGGGAATTGGCCCTGAACAATGTGGGGGCACCTTGGCTAGTGCCAGGGTGCCCTCACACTAAGTAACTTTGCACCTAACCTTTACCAGGTAAAGGTTAGACATATAGGTGACTTATAAGTTACTTAAGTGCAGTGAAAAATGGCTGTGAAATAACGTGGACGTTATTTCACTCAGGCTGCAGTGGCAGGCCTGTGTAAGAATTGTCAGAGCTCCCTATGGGTGGCAAAAGAAATGCTGCAGCCCATAGGGATCTCCTGGAACCCCAATACCCTGGGTACCTCAGTACCATATACTAGGGAATTATAAGGGTGTTCCAGTAAGCCAATGTAAATTGGTAAAATTGGTCACTAGCCTGTTAGTGACAATTTGAAAGAAATGAGAGAGCATAACCACTGAGGTTCTGATTAGCAGAGCCTCAGTGAGACAGTTAGTCACTACACAGGTAACACATTCAGGCACACTTATGAGCACTGGGGCCCTGGATGACAGGGTCCCAGTGACACATACAACCAAAACAACATATATACAGTGAAAAATGGGGGTAACATGCCAGGCAAGATGGTACTTTCCTACACCAGGGCTTGTAAATTAAATGTTACCAGTGGGTGTACAGCACTTATTGTTCCACCCACTTAAATAGCACCTTAAAATGTGTCCCAGGCCTTCCATTGCAGCCTAAATGCAGTCTTAAACTGCCAATTCGACTTTGCAATATAACCCACTTGCCAAGCTTGAAATTCCCCTTTTATTGCATAGAAGCCACCCCTAATGTAGGCGCAATGCAGTCCATAGGGCAGGCGGCATTGTAGTCAAAAGATTGAAATTGTAAGTTTTACACGTCCTGGTAATGAATAACTCTTAAATATGTTTTCAATCATGTGAGGCCTACCTGCACCGTAGGATAACATTGGGTCACCTAATTTCATATAAGAAGTGCCAAGGTGTGATTGGGACCAGGTATCAAGATCATGTTTGATATTTATGAAATTGTAATGAAAAATCATCTTTAATGGTTGCAGGATGAGGGGGGCAGCTTGGGCACAGTCCCAAATGCAACTGATTATGGTGTGCTTTGCCTTCTCACAAAGGACCTATCAACTCGACATTGTCACTATAGTAAACTTGGAGCCATGGAAGGACATTCAGGAAATTCCATGCACTTTAAAGAACCTTTCTAGCAGTTTCTACCACCTTCCAGAGGAAGGGCTTAGTGGTATAAAAATAGGACTTTCAGACCCAGTCTTCAGTTCACTCCTGGACATAGGGAAGGACTCTCAATGGGCTGCTTGCTGCTGTTACTTACTCTGCACTCTTCAAGACTGCTTTGCTGTACTTGGAAGTTCTGCTTTGCTGCCTAAAACCTGCCTTAAACCACCAGAGGCATCCTTGCAGTGGAATAGGGGTAGGCGAAAAATTTCACTCAGCCGGCAGAGCTGGCGGAATTTTGGCCACTCCATCCTACACTTGTAAATTGGAGTTCTGGACAAATTTCTGTTACGAACTGCGCTGGACTTCTCACCTCTGGATTTCGGATTGGCGAACACACCAAGTCTTCTACAGGTCCTGGATACTCCCAGATAAGGGCAACCCCTTCTAGTAGCCACGGTGCCGCTTGACAGGCTACGCCAAAGCAGACCGTACCCTCCAGAAGGAGTCCCAGAGGGAAAACAACCCAACACTGGGGAAAAAACCTCTAACAGGAACTCCTGAAGGAAAACAAGAAAAAACAGGACTTGACAATAGGAAACAAAAATAGGCAATATCAAGGGTAAAAGGTAGGAAAAAAGGAACAGGCAAAAATATCCCAAGGCAAAAGCAGGAACAAAGAACAGGCAAAAATCTCCCAGGGCAAAAAAGCAGGAACAAAGAACAGGAGCGAACAGCACAACCAGAAGGAAGTGTTTGCAACGCAAGGAGGAGCAAGACTGACTGACTTATTTACTGAGAAAAGGGAAGTGACATCACAGGAAAAGGAAGTAACACCATCTTGGCTTGGGAAAAGCCCATAGACCAGTATAGGAAAAAGAAAAAAGAAAAAACAGAGCATGCTGGGACAAAAACACGAAGAAGACAAGATGGACACAACATGGATAGAGACAGGCAAAAGGACCAACAAAAACCCACCACCAACAACAAAAGAAGAAAAAAGCGCTACAAGAAAGTGTAGCGCGAACGGGAGCGAAATATATGCTTCGCAGAAAGCATAGTCAAAAAACGTGGGGAACGGCGCTACGAATATCGGTAGCACGTTCCACTTGCGAGGACAGAAAGAGATGCCGCGTCAGAGCGCGGCGTTACAATTTCACCATGTGGCAGAGTCTTTTCTTGCATGACGTTCACCAATGGTAAATGAGAATTGGTGTCCCCTAGCATGATTTTTGGGCACTCGGCAAGATTTTCCCAAAGCGGGCCACTCATGACCGTTCACTGTGAGAAAGCTGCCACTCAAGCAGAAAATCTATTCGGTCACAAGCCAAGCCAACTCGAGAAGCAGCAGACTCTAGCACACCAAATAGTGCCAATTGTGTTGCTTCCCACTCATTCTCATAACTTTGTGGAGTCTTGTAGAGTTTTCATGTAACTCCACGGAATTCTATGGAGTAAAACTGTGAGTTTCGCCTACTCCTACTGTTGAGCCCTGCATCCTCACATGAACCAAGGACTATAGGAGTGACTTGAAGGGTTTGTTTGCTGTCATCCTATTTAGAGACACAGGGACACAAAAGGCTCCCACAATCTCAAACCTGCACCTCAACAATGTCTGAGTGAGTTTTCATCCCTCAAGTGGTGCCCATTAGCCCTAGGCCATTTGTTATAGTGCTAAAGGTGCCCAGATGGCCAGGCCCCAAAACTGAGGATGTAGACAAAATTTGGCCAAACAATGCTCTGAGAATCAAGGAGTAGACCATATTAACCTGCTCCACCCGAGGTGCATCGCCAGTCGGATTGACTTTGCAGCTTCTCCCACTACATTCTTCTCTGCAGCAACAAATCCAGTTTAGTGGTCCTTCACCAAAGGGATATCTGACCTTCTGGAATTGTCTTCAGCTCCAGCCCTCTGCCTCATCCCACTGGAGTGTTTTGATTTCCATTTGAGTGACTAATTCTGAATGTAGAAATCTTCACTACGGCTTCAACCCATGGCCATCCAATGATGAAGATACCTCGCCCCACTGAACTTTACTTTCTTAGATATTTTCCTTCAAGTATTTTCTACTTCCAAAGGTAAGCACTGACCCGGTCCAATCCACTCTTGCATACCATTCTGAGAAACAAAAGGAGACTGGGACTAACATTCTTTCCAATCTGCCATTGGTGCATGATCGTTCGGATTGACTTCACAGCTTCTCCTGCTACATTCTTCTCCGTTTAGCAGTCCTTCCCCAAAGGGCTTTCCGAGCCCCTAAAACTGTTGTTGGCTACAGCCTTCTTCTTCATCTAGTTGGAGATTTTCGACTTCCAAAACAGTTTGAACATTGAAATCTTCATTGTGGCTTTGACCCAAGGCACCCTGATGAGGACGCTTGCTCCTCTGACACCGCCTGCAGCCTTGTCCCACTGATTTTTACCTTCTCATAACATTTATAAAAAATAATTATTTTACGTCCTGGTAAGTGCTGACCAGGCCCAATTCACTTATTGTATCCGAACCACGCTCCATTATGGTTGGCCATATTTTTTACTTTGACTCGGTCTTGCATAGCTAGATGACTGCAGTTGATGCCTTGATCTTGTAGATGCTAGTTTTTACCATTTGTCTTCTTATAGTGTCAAATAATTTGTTAAAATGTACTCTAGTTTTCTAATTTGTTGTTGGATTGTTCTTGTGTTGTGCTTTCACTTTATTACTGTTTGTATGTGGCATAAATGCTTTACACATTGCCTTTAAGTTAAGCCTGGCTGCTTTTTGTGCCAAGCTACACAGGGTTAACCACAGGTTAATTTAGTGACTTTTTGGGGTCCACCCTGCAAGGGGTTGTGGCCGTTGCTTGACCAGGGTTCACACCCCACATGTACCTTTTCAATCTAATAGCACGTCTTGTAATGTTGGTCATGAACTACAATTATTTACAAGACTCTTGCGCTGCCAGTGCTTCCCTTTTTATATGGGAAAAAGTGGTGCACCTGCAATGCAAGGGGCTTGTGAACAAGCCCCTTGGATACTGCATCACTTCCTTTACAGTTTTAATCTTGCACAGAATAACTTCATAAGTCTTCTTATTTAAGGCAAAATGCCTTGATCATCACTCAAATCATGTATCCAAGCAAGGTCTTGCCACAGCCATAGGAATTATTCTTTTCTTGGTTGAATCCCTGTATAGACAGTAGCATCTAAAACATCAGGTGTTTGCTCTCTTGCACTTTCACTATAACTATTAATTCTATTCTTTTCAATATCTATCAATGCAAAAGAAATGTAAATATTTTAGTCAAAAAAAAATAAAAACCACATACAGAAAGTCTCCATCCTGCATACATGAATATATTCTATGGCTCACGTATGGTACTTAGCAGAATGTAGTCTCCTATTTTAAAATACAGATTTATGGCTTAAAGCTAATATTACAAATAAATCAATCACTCCGACAACAGCTTTGAATACAAACCGAATCACACATTTAAATGAACAACTAGTCGCTTGATAGTACAAACTCTTCATCATTTCTAAAGGAGTTAGAGTATTACAAAAGAAATGTGTCTATCTGTCTGACAGATACAAAACAAAATGGCACTAAGGAAAGAACCAATCCTTAAACAAAGTCTACATCAAAATGACACATCAATGCCTATTTTGCCTACTTAAACTAAAGCACAGATGAGTAGAAAACGTCTAGGAAAGTGTAATCAGGTATGTCACAGGTCTTCCCCAATCATCCTCTCAGGAAGATCCCCTCTCCTTTAATCCCACTTCCCTTTGTCTACTGTGTGGCCCAAAATAACTTTTCCCAGGGGAAGACATTCCCAGCACAGAGCAAAACAACACTCTCGGAAAGGCACTAGATAACTTAGGAAAGGAAATTGTAATTTTCTAAAAGTAGCAATTCAATAATAAAATTAGAATTAAAATGGGTGGAAGACTACATTTTTAGCTGTTCCCAAACTGAACTCAGCACTAAATGTAATAAGGCAACCAGTGTTATTCTATGGGAGGCGGTCCTTGACACATTGAAAACTTATTTTGGAGGTTCTTCACTGCCAGGACATGTAAAAGATCAAATAATTTATGTCTGATTTTTTTTTAACACCCTTTACTCTGTCCTAAGACCCTTTAGGGCCTACCTTTGGGGTGACTTATAAGTATTAAAAAGGAAGGTTTTTGTTTGGCAATGGTGTTATTTTGCCAAGTTAAATGACAGTTTAAAACTTTACTGTAGGTTGAGACATGCTTTAGGGAGCTACTTTGGTGGGTGGCACAATAAATGCTGCAGCCTACTGGTACCATTTAATTTACAAGCCATAGCTACAGGTAATAGTATATGCTAAGGTCTTATAGCTAAATTCATTGTGCCAAACAGGTGGATGTCAATTTTATCATGTTTTAAAGAAAGATAACGTGCACTTTACCCCCAGTTGTCAGGGGTAAGGTGAACAGAGTTCTAGAGCCAACACACATGGGTTCAGCTACAGAAAATAATAAATTGGGGAAATACCATGCAAAAGATTTTAATTTCTAACAGGGACCATTGAGATGAGGTCACACAACAATCATCCCACATGCTGTTCCAAGTTTAGAACAGAGTTTAAGTGTGGGTGTTAGCTGGGCACTTGATTCTCCATCTCCTTAGCTCCCCTCACCTTTTGACAAGGTGAGAAGCAGAGGAGCATAAGTTGCAAAGAAGTGCCAGTCGACTAAGTAAGCCCATCTGCCTGGCTAGGTTGAAGGCATGAGCCCTAATGCCATATGGATTCCTAAAGCCAGCCTTCTACCCAGCATATTTTTACAATGGTTACAAAGGGCCCAAACGTCAACGAGATTTGTTTAAAAATTGAGCTTGACGATTGGGAGTTGTAAAGGAAACACCACATTCCTTGGCTCAAATATTTTTCAAAAGTCCAATAAACATTGAGAGAGATTGAAAAAATGAAATTCTGGACTGCTCTACAATCTATAACGTAAAGCAAAGCTTCTTGTACTAATAACTCATGAGAGGTTCTTCACTTCATCCTAGTATTATTGACAATTAAGCACTTAACTACATTGGTTTTGTTTCAAATAATCGATGCAAAGCTTATCTATGTTGTATTATTTGTTAAAACATTACTGAAAAAACGTACATTTAAGGTATTTATCAGTTTACCTTCCGAAACTTAAGGGCTGTATAATATCCTTACTTCAGGCTTGACAGCGCAGTTGTTTGACTACTTATTGTTACCATTTGTTTAAAATATACATAGAGTGGGCTTTTGTTCCACCCACAGGAGTTTAACTTTCACGCAACAACATGCTATTGGCTGTTTGATGTGTCATCCTGCCTCCTATGGAGTGTTTGTACTGTAATACATGAGGTACTATTTTGCATCTAAAAAACACACTCAATCACTAGGCACTTGAGGTTTTGATTCGTAAACGCACTGTATGCAAAAATAACCATTTTAATAATGTTTTTGACTGATTAGACTTTTTTCATTTTTTCTCAGGACACAACTATGATTAATGGTATCCGAGAATTCACCCTGAGTTTAAACATGAAGATACTACTGGTAACTTACCTTTGTGACTACTGAAAAGTCATAAACTTAGACTTTTGGTCTAAACGTAGACCAAAAGTCTAAGTTTACCTTTATGAATCGGGCCCAATGTATTACTACGTCATTTGAGGTCTCTGGCGTTCTCATCTTTAACCAATTGAAATCTAGATCTATTTAACTTTTCCGATGCTTGTGTGCTCTACTGAAGAGAATAATTGTTAGCCTTCTTGTTAATGACAGAAGCAAACACAATACTTCATTTTTTCCCTCAGCCTGCTATTTTCAAGTTGAATTTGTGAGTGGGCTGGGAGAGTAATTTGCGGGTTCCGCGGCTAGCAGGGACTTCTTTTTTTCTGCTCAGGCCCAGGTCGCTAGATAGGAAGAACGTGTATAAAATCTGCTTCGTCAGAACAATGAACGCCACATGAACAGAGAGAGCTACATGCTTTAAAAAAATATTTCACGCGCTTAGTGTTGCAGTACTTCTTTTAGCGTTTTCTGGAAACTTGCACTGATTAGCTACACAATGGTGTCATAAATACACCAGGTACTGCCGACAGCGCTGAGAATAACAGTGGCTCCTAGTGACATAATGAATGCATGTTCTCTGCAATGGTAGCAGCAGTTATTTACATGTAAAATGAACAGCAAAGTGTTAAATGAACAGTGTGTGTGGGGCCCTTGAAGGTAAAAATGTACAATGTCATAAACATGTTCTTTTTCAGCAGCACCATGCATAATTACGTTTTAAAGCTGAGCCACTTAATTTCCAAAAGTATTTATAAGTCTACTTCAACTTTAAAGCTGTTCTTCATGAAAAGAACACAATGTGCTCTTCTTGACATGAAAATGAAAGATCATTTAGGTGTCAGCCATGGCAATTACGTACTTCAAAAGAATATACAGTAAGGTACTCAGTTCCTTTCTTCTGACGCTCAGTGTTCCATGACGTGTTAAAAAAACTCAGCCATAATACAGTACTCTATCGAACTCACGTAATTTCTCGTATGCCTCAATGTAATATTAAACTAACTCCCTCGAGGATACAATTAGCAAATATGCATCAATGAGGAGTTTGTCAACTATTACCTATGGTAAATTTGAAAAAAAGTTTGAAAACTGCTTAAATAGTATTAGCAAGAATTGGCAAGTTAACAATACACAACCAATATTATCGACTGCTTTATGGGAGATATATAACGACTGCAGAATGATTTTAGACTTTTGTGCAACTGCAGCCTAAAGCGCTCATTACATATAAATTATAACATTTTTAACAACAAGAAAAATAAACTCTCTGCTGCAACGAAACAAAAAAAGGGGTGAATGTGGGTATGCATGTGTGTATGTCTGTGCATTTAGGTGTGTGTATGTCGGGGGGTCAGGTGGGGAGAACTCTGTGGAGGGGGTGGGGGGCGGGGAAGACCCCTATCAGTGCCAGGGAAGGAATTCCCTGGCACTGATAGTGCCTACCGCCATGGTTTTCATGGTGGTAAGATTGCCACAAAAACCATGGCGGTAGGCGGGGTCATAATCCCGAGGGTGGTATTGTGACAGCCGCCTGGCTGGAGACCGAAGTCTCCAGCCCAGCGGCTGTTACCGCCCTGGCGGACGGAGTGGTACATTGGCGGTTTGGCTCGGGCCAAACCGTCAATGTCATATTTTGGGGAAAGGAACCGCCAGCCTGTTAGCAGTACCTTTCTCCAAAATAACGCCATACACCAGGGTCGTAATAAGGGCCTAAGAGCCTTATTACAAGTGTGGTGGTTCGCACACTGCCCCACTCACATTAACCGTCAAACAGCCGCTCTCTGGGTGGAGTGACTGCCTAATTACAACCCTGTCAGGCAGACCATCAAGAGAACTGCCGTCCCCACTGGGAACATTGTTCCTGACAGGCTGACAGTGGTCTTGGTTGTAGTCAGCCAGGGTGGTGCTGTACTCTGTGCCACCTGACTGAATACAACCTTGTTTTCAGCCAGCCTTTTCATGGTGGCTGAGGGAGCTGAGTGCTATCTGGTAGCACTGTTCCCTTAGAACTGACAGGCAGGAATGCTCTATTACAAGGTTCCTGCTGGTCAGATCGGCAGGTACATTGTCATAGGATGGAGGGAGGCCACCATGGCGGTAGCGTCCTCTCAGTGAGTTTGTCGGTCGCGCATTGGGACCGCCAAACTCGTAATAAGGCCATAAATACATCACCATAAGTAGCACTTGTAACTTACAAGGTAGGTTGGATAATATCTAATGGTGTTACATACAATAATTTTGTTTTGGCTTAGTCCTACAACACCCCCTCCCAACCAATATACTTCACTGTAAAGGGCTATAGCTACTTCTTTGACAAAAAAACTAAAACACAGAAAAAATAGTAGTTCTAGTAATTTTGGTAAGGGCTATGCTATGGAAATTACTTACCCACTGTTTTTAATATGTGTACAATATCCTATTCAATCATTGCATTTCATTTTTGATAAATATCTGTAAAAAGTAGTGTTTAAACAGTAGACTTTGTCTTTCTTAATACGAGTAGGCTAATTAACATTATCCTGCCAGCAGCTGGCCTCAAGCAGTGATTTGCTTTCAAAAAGTGTAAAAAAAAAATGCTAACAGGGAAGAAACAATTAATTTTTGTTTAGCAAAAAGACATGGGCTGGGATGTGTGACTCCTCTCAAATCAGGGAGGACAGGAAAGGAGGGTTCAGGAAATTCATCACTTGTAAGTGACCAGGGTGGGGACTGCTTTTACATATTTAAGTGTAATGAGAGACTTGGGGCCGAGAAGCCTTTGCTCCCTGCGCCAAATGTAGCCAGATTGACACCAACCCTGTGCGAGTGGAAACTGATCCCAGAACCAGTTTTGTGTAGTTAAAGAGGTGCAGCCGGCTCATTTCCTTGGCTGGGACACCAGAAACCACGCAGGGCAGAACGGTGCTCACTTGCTGAGTTTTATTCAGCATAGAACACTGTGAGATAGTTGTCAGTTAGGCAAAGATGAGATATTGCAAAAGAGGTAAGGGTTTCCCTGGGATTGTCTTCTAATTGCTTAGGAAGTGTTTTGGACTCACTCCCAGTCTCTGGATAGTGAATGCTACAAAAGTGGTGCCTCACTGTCAGATCAGCTCATCAGAAAACTTTATGAACCTGTTGATGCAAAAAAAAGGACTGGACCTGGTATCTGTGACCTGTGTGGGCAGCTGAAAGACTGCACTTGCTCCCACTTGACTGAGAAGTACACTCAAAGAATCAGTTGGCTGACCTTTTTATGTGGCTATAGTGGCACAACAGGCTTCAAGAGGCATTTTTCCCCAACTGCCTAGCAGTAGCAACTAGACTGATCCGACTGGAGACCTCTGCTGGAGTGAGTCATAACCCCTATGTGCTGTCCCTAAGGCCCTGGGGCCCGTAGAAGGGACCAAGAGGAGCTGCTACAAAAGTCTAAACATTTAGGACTTGTAAAGTTTTGGGCCTCCCCAGACCTATAGAACTTCAGCGGGAATAGCAGGCTGCCTTGATGTGGGGTTTGGAGCTCCAAACAAGAAATCAAGCAAAAACAGGTGGAAGGCAGAGAAGGCTCAATCCTGTTACAAGCCTCTAATAGTAAGACAATATATTAATACCAAGGTCGTGCTCAAAGGCGGGAAACCACTATAACTCGAAACACAGAGTTTCCGACAATGTATTAGAGTTCTTCCAATCAACCAAATTTGTGAAAAATACAATAATAAAGTCCAAAGTATTCTGTGAATCTTTATCCCAATCTTCAAATAAATCACTTCCAACATGAAACTTACCATCGTAGTATACACATGCACTCTGAGCAACCACATGTTTCGTCATTATGGTAAATATACCTTCAACTTCATCAGGGCTACAATCAAACAACATATAATACCATTAAACAATTGGATACAAATCAGACAGTAAAGGGCACATCACCAAAAAATATATTTTAGTGCAGGATAAAAATTTAACATTAATGTGCCAAAGCGTAGAATTACAGATCCATCACAGCTGAGAGGCCAGTGCAAACCAAACCAAGGAAATGATGCAGACCACATGAAACAGTAATAATATATCAGTTTTAAAACATGATTATAAATTTGATATACCCTAAGCAGTTTCACCATCCACTTGTATCAAAAGCATAAAAACGAGGCAGTGCAAACAGTCCCCATGCAAAAAATCACATACCTAATGCAGAGAAAAAGTAGTCCAAATCAAGAATCTTCCCAGAAAGAAAATATAGAACTGTAGGATAACTCAACTAAATCTCCAAATGAAAGAAACACACGTGTTAACTAAAGCCACCAATATCTTACCTATTAATTATAGGCAGCCATCAAAGCTCGAAGGGAAACTAAATGTAAAAAGTAATCCTCATAGTCTGTAATTGAACAATATATTTATTTGATAGCACTACATAATCTCTGTGTAATATTAGAGGAGATCACATACGACAAATAATTATGTGATAACCTGGATAATATAGTTATAAGAAATCACTGTGTATCTCATGCATTAATCCTTAGTATTCCAAAAATATGTGCATTAAGGTTACACCTGCAATCCACATACATCAATAAATACGATCATCGAAACCACACCAAGTGACCCTCGTAGGTATCCATTATACCCCGGGTGCTAAGGCCAAAACCAGTGTGTTGTAATAAATCGTATTGCCATAGAAATATGTATGAAAACACCCACATTATCTTACCTATTATCATGAGCAAGTGTTCATGCTTGTTGAATTCTATGTCAGGGCCCGAGGCGAGGATTATGCATTACTTCCTTTAATTTATTTCCACAGCAGATTTAAAGTACAGAACAAAAAAGTAAAAATAAACAAAGACTACATGTCCCATGAGGATCATAGTATTAGAGTCTGTAAACAGTCTAATCACAACACAGCCCACCCTATTAGTAGATATGATGTCCCTTCCTGTTCCTCTTTCTTCAATGCTTGTCAGTTAAGTACAATCCTTATTAATGCTTTCCCTTAACTTTACTTATTAATATTGTTTAGTATATGTGTGTGTTGATCTAACTTAAAGGGCGGTAGTTTTTTTGCCTGAGCGCTTAGTTTTATTGTTTTTCACTCCGGTCCGATGGAGGCACATTTGTGGCGCTTGTCAAACTGTCAGGCACGTCAGCTGTTTCTGAGGCGGTTCTCTCAGAGCATCTCAGCTGACGGCTACACGCGCTTCGGGGACACGCCAACAGGAAATTCTTTGAATTCCTGTCTTGCGTTGTTTCCCTGGACCAACCCTCGCTTTAAACACCGTTATTGTTTATATTTAGAGAAATTGCTCCACCTTCTGGCATATTATATATTTTTATTCATTTTTCATATTTTCTTTTTTATCTACTATTTAGAGCACCAGAGAGGGAGCTGCCCATTTATTATTTGGGTGATCATATATTTTTTCCTTAAAGAAATATTTTTTTGTCCTAAAATATATTTAAAAAAGGAAGGAAAAATATAATTTTTTATTATACTCTTATTTTGAGTTTGGTGCTCTCACCCTCGTAATTGACCAGTGTATTGGCAATGAAAACGCATCCTTTCATGATGCACAGAAAGAGTGGCCTCCCCAATGTCTTCCCCAGAGGTGAGTCAAGCGCTTCCCATGGCTATTTCCAATGCACTTGCACCTCTTAGGGAACAGGTTGATAAGCTTGCAAAGAGCATTCCGGGGCTTTTAATGACCCCGTTCAGCCCAAACAGGGTCCTAGTGGGGTTAGACAGGGGGAAAACATGACGCAGGGCACCTGGAAGGTTTTGATAAACTAACTGAAACCTTCCATAAGAGTGCGCACTTGCATAAACATTTGCCCTACTGGTAGAAAGAGCGACCGGAAGAAATGAGCGACTTCATCACAAAAAATTCAGACCATCTTTGGGGGTCCCCCATGGAGGGGAGGGTGTTTCGGATGTAGATTTTTCCTTGGGTGAGGAACAAGAATTGAGTAGACCTTGGCGCCCTAACTCGGTTTCCCCTGATTCTCCTGAAGATGACTCTGGCATGTATAACCCTTCAGAAATGTATCATCCCAGGACTTCTGAATGGGTCCCTGAACCTTAGGTAACTGATTATGTGGTTGATAAAATATGCCAACCCCTAGAACAGGAGGTCAGAGCAAAACCTAGGGCTGAATGTCCAAGGCCCTCTTTACTGTTAAAAATGGCAGTCACTCCCAACATAGATCCAAAGCTATGTACATTTTTAGGTAAATATATTAAAGATCCTAAAAAGGGTATTGACAGATCTTGGAGAAATTGCCAAGAAAAACTTCTGAACATAGTTGGCCTGCTTACACACATTATCCAGTTAGTGGAGCAGGCTAAACAGTCTGGAACCCCACTCTCAGTGGAAGTTATTGCTGGTTGTTCTCAAAGAGCTATTTGCCTCTTGGGGAATGTAAACTGTGTTCTTGCTGCAGAACTCAGGAGATCCCTGCTTGTTAAAATTGGCCCCAAACTAGGTGAATTGGCTACAATGGAGGCAGGGACTATAGCCCAGGGCAATCTTTTTGGGGAACCTTTTGTCAAGGAATTAGGCAAGTTTGTGGCAACCTTTTCGGCTCTGGACAAAGCCCAAAACTCCACTACAAAAGATCTTACCTTCCAAGATTTGTGCTGGGGGCCGGACGAGGAAGGGATTGCTCCTCCGGATGTTTTTACCATCAAGGCCCCTCTAGAGGATACCCAAAAAGGAACAATGGCTGGAATGATGGTCGTCAAGGAACATTCTACCCCTCTAGAGGTTCCGGCAGAGCCAAAGTCAACCTCATCAGAGGAGGAGCTAACACACCAGGAGGAGTTCCTGGTAAGCATTATCCCTTTTTCCCCTCTAGATCTAGGGGAAAGGCTTCTGAGATTTGCTCACAATTGGGAGACAATAGCAAAGGATCCTTGGATCCTTCAAATAGTTTGTGATTTTCACATAGAGTTCTGTGGAACTCCAATACAGCAGTCCCATCCCAGACCTTTAGTTTTCTCAACTCAGGAGAGAATCTCATAGACTCTAAAGTGGAGGATCTCCTACAGAAAAAAGCCATTTGCAAATCTGTTCTTCACCGGAACGGGTTTTTAAGCAACATTTTTCTGGTAGCGAAGAAAGACAATGGTTTCTTCTCTGTAATAAACTTGAGGGATTTCAACAAATGGATAGTTTATCGACACTTCAAAATGGAAGGCATTCATCTATTGAGACATTCTACTTCTGAATGATTGGAAGATCAGATTGGGCCTCAAAGATGCATATCTTTCAGTCCCCATTTTCTCTCCTCACCCGAGATTTCTTCACTTTTTGTGGAAAGGGCAGATATACGAGTTCAAAGCTTTCCCTTTTGGTCTGTTCTCAACTCCTTGGTATTTTACTAAGCTCATAAGACCGGTAGTGGAATTTCTCCGTACCAGGGGAGTAAGGATGATAATTTATCTGGACGATACTCTTCTGATGGACCAATCCCTAGCTCAGCTCAAATCCAATCTGAACATGACTATTACACTCCTCCAAAATCTTGGCTTTGTGATCAAAAAATCCAAATCAGAGCTAAATCCATCCCAACACATACTTTGTCTAGGTTTCCTTATACATTTTGTCGCAGCATATCTCAGCCTTCTATTAATTAAGCTTTCCAAGATTCAGTAGGAACTCAAGAAGTGTCTCAGAAAATAGAGAATTTCACTCAGTCAACTAGCCAGGATTGTGGGACTTCTATCCTCATCAATCCAAGCCATCTTCCAAGGTCCTCTTCATTACAGTGCATTACAGAGATTAAAAGTTTCTCATCTCCAAAAGTGTCTAACTTACTCAGAAATTATTTCCTTATCTCCAGAAGCCAAAACAGAACTCCACTGGTTGATAGATCACATGGAAGTCTGGAATGGCACAGCAATATTCAATACTTTACTGGACATGACTATACAATCAGATGCCAGTCGTCTGCGATGGGGAGCCAGTTGTGGGGAAATATCCATGGGCGGCAGATGGTTAGAGGAAGAACTCTCTCTCCATATTAATTGTCTAGAACTTCTGGCAAGATCCTTTGCAATCAAGTCTCTCACGAATGACAATGTGTGTTGTTCTATTCTCCTGAGGATGGACAACACATCAGCAGTCCAGTATATCAGTCGCCTGGGGGCACTCGATCGAAGGCCCTGTCAGAACTAGTGAAAGATTTCTGGCATTATTGCCTTCAGAAACCGATCTCCGTAGTGGCAGAGTATCTTCCATGGATCAAAAACACTGTAGCAGGCTGGAACTCCAGGAACTTCACAGACAGCACAGACTGGAAATTAGATTGGCAATTTTTCTAGCCCTGATGGAAAGATGGGGACTTAGCAATCTAGACCTCTTTGCTTCCCGTTTGAATCACCAACTGACAAGATATGTCAGATGGAGACCAGTTGTGAAAGCGGTAACAATAGATGCTTTTCTTCAAGATTGGTCAAAGGATTTTCCGTATGCCTTTCCCCATTCATAATGATTCCCAGAGTTTCAGCTCGGGTAAGTCCTTGATTCTAGTGACTGTAATTTGGAAATCTCAAGCATGGTTCCTGACAGTAATGGAATTGTCTTGTGATCTCCCAATCAGATTACCATCATTCCCTTCGATACTTCTCGATCATTATGGATCTCCTCACCCGTTAGTTGTCCAAGGTCACCTTTGTCTCATGGCTTGGAGGATTTCCGGGGATGTTGGAAAAACAGACACCTTTCAAAGGAAGCTAATCACTTCATTCAACAGTCCTGGTCCACAAGTACTGCCAAGACATATAGATTGGCTTGGAACCGATGGAATCATTGGTGTGTGGAGAAACATCTTGATCCCTGGGGGGCAGAACTTACGTATATCCTAAATTTCTTTGCTGAGCTGGATCACTCAGGTCCAGCTTATCGTACCATTAATACCTTTAGGTCAGCCATATCTGCAGGACATATCTCCATTAATAACAAACCAGTGGGTGAACATCCATGGGTATGTAAATTAATGAAAGGCGTTCATCTTTCTAAGCTCTCTGAGCCTAGATACTCAGGATTATGGGATTTTAACATAATTTTAAATTTCCTCTCTCAATGGCATGATAATCATCTTTTATCTCGTAAACAAATATCGGCTAAATTGGCTATTTTACTATGTCCCATTTCCTGTAAAAGAGTATCTGTTGTTAGAGCTTTAGATCTAGCGTCCAAAGCCTGTTACTTTCACTATTTCAATGAGAACCAAACCAATATCAGAGTGGTATCTTTTCCTGTTTTTCCAGATCATCGAAAATTATTAATAGTTAACTGTATCAAGGCATATGAAAGCATTACATTGGACGTCAGACCTACAGGCGAGAATCAACTTCTCATAGCCTTACAAAAACCATTTAAGGCAGTTTCATCCCTTACTATTGCAAGATGGGTTGGATGGATCATGGCAGAGGCAGGTATTTTCAACACCAGGACAGTGTGCGCTCTACGGGCATCTAGAATGCAAAAACCAAACACTCTCAAGATAATGTAATCTATGCATTGTAATGATATGTTATTGTTTAACCTTTTACATTGCAGAATTAAATCCAAAAGATTCATTTTTAAGGTGCTTCTAAATACTGTTCATTTGCAATGTATTGCTGCAGGTTTTCAGAGTGAGTCAGGGTGTGGTCCCTTTCCAGGGCCTTCTAGAAGCTTTCCCTGCAGCATGCTTGGGTGTGGCTGTGGGCTGGGCCAAAACTCTATAAAAGGGAGTCAGCCCAGCTCCACATGCTCACTATTCAGAAGTCTCGGTGCAGAGCAGCAGCAACTTCCTGAGCTCCTGTTCCGGTGGCCTACCTTGACCTCCCAGGCCTCTGTGCATCATTCTTCAGTGGTGATTCCTAGTTAGGGAGGTAAGCAGAGTTTGGGCGGGGCCCCCAACTCCGTATTCGTTGACGCTCTAATTCTTGGGCCTAATTTTGGATGCTAATAACATTTTGCTCCTGCAAGTGTAACTGTGCATTTAAAACTTTTCATGGCATTTGTATGCAAGCATTTGAATCGGCAAGACGCGCAATTCTTTTCTTGAGATTAATTTGTGTTATTCATTGTGCGCTACCATTCCTTGACAGTTTCATGGTAGCATTTGAATCTGCAACGCGCGCAATTCCCTCATGGTGTGTAATTCTTGATATTCACAGTACGCTACCATTTTCTTGGCAGTTCCATGGTTACATCCTAATCGGCAACATGCGCGATTCAACTCTTGTGTGAAATTCTTGGTATTCATTGTGCGCTACCATTTCCGAGGCATTAAATGGTGGCATTCGAATCAGCAAGAAGCGCAATTCTTTTCTTGTGTGCCTTTCATGTTATTCATTGTGCGCTACCATTTCTTTGCTGTTTCATGGTGGCATTCGAATCGGCAACACGCGCGATTCCTTCCTTGAGGGTGAATTCTGATATTCATTGTACGCTATCATTTACGAGGCATTAAATGGTGGCATTCGAATCAGCAAGAAGCGCAATTCTTTTCTTGTGTGTCTTTCATGTTATTCATTGTGCGCTACCATTTCTTGCTAGTTTCATGGTGGCATTCGAATCGGCAACACGTGCGATTCCTTCCTTGAGTGTGAATTCTGATATTCATTGTACGCTATCATTTCCGAGGCATTAAATGGTGGCATTCGAATCGGCAAGACACGCGATTCTTTCCTTGTGTATCAAAGATGTCAATTACTGTGCGCTACCATTCTAAGACATTTCCTTGGTAGCATTTTGAGTTGGCAAGTTTTGTGATTTATTTCCTTGAATGTACATTGTGTAATTTCATGGTGCACAATCCTTTATGGTGTTTAGTACACATATAAAAACCTGCAACTTGCACAATTTATTTTTCCTATGCTAAAGAAAGTACTTGAATCTGAAAGTTCTATTTAACCTTCTCTTGTCTCCTTCCCAGGTATTGGGTCATCAAAAATCCTAGTCAGTTCTAGAATTATTCTAGGGTTGTTTCATGTTTTCAGAAATGACAAAGCTTAGAGTTATAGCATAGTACTAATTTCATGAGATGTAATTTTGATGTTGTGTTTTAACCTCTTGCTTCCTACAGGTCTCCTTCCTAGCTGTTCCCTTCCTAATCCCCTTTTCCCCGCTTGGACTCTCTTAGACTCTGTGATAAATCTAATCAGAGTATTGGAGCTGTCTAGTGGTGGAAGTGTTGGGAACGTGCACAGACCCTGAGGATCTGGTAACTCTGACAGGTATTGACATTCATGGATTTGGAGCTCATTCCACGAAAGGAGCAATGGCTTCTAAAGCCATGCAGGTAGGTGGTAGACTTGAAGACATCATGAATGCAATGGATTGGTCATCGGAATCCACCTTCAAAAAGTTCTATTTTAAACCCATTTTTGAACCTGCATCTCTGGTTGTCAGTAAGCTTTAAACATGCATAATCCTTGTCTCCGGTCCTGGCATGAAAAATGTCCTAGCTAACAAGAAAGAAAGTTCAGTTCTATTAAGGACATGGAGGCGAGGATTATCCCACCCAGGCATTGGATCTCCAGAAAAGCCTCTCCCTTCCTTCAGCTATAACCTCTCTTATTCCAGTGAGCAACCATTCATTGCAATGCCTTCAATGCTTTAAATTATTGACCGTTGGATACAAATTAGTCTTTGCATCTTTCTCACTCTGAAAGAAATTTCTTTCCCCTCAGCATTGTATTTTTTCTTCTGCAAACATAGCAAGGTTATATAAAAAAATTGATAAAGTGTTTATAATTTACTTTACTTGCACGGGTAATAACCGAGGAGTGGATTCATCTACCTTCACCTTTAACTTCCTCAAGTGAAGAAGAGGAACAGGAAGGGATGTCATATGTGCTTATAGGCTGGGCTGTATTGTGATTGGACTGTTTACAGACTCAAATACTATGAGCCTCATGGGAGATGTAGTCTTTGTTTATTTTTACTTTTTTGTTGTGTACTTTGAATCTGCTGTGGAAATAAAATGAAGAAAGTTATGCATAATCCTCGCCTCCGTGTCCATAATAGAATTGAAACTTTCCTTCTCATTAGCTAGGACATTTTTCATTATAAAGGATATGTAAATAAGAGGAAATACTCAGTACCTGTAAAAAAACAACACAAAATCAGTTCACATATGGTGACTACCCATATGGTATCCAAAATCAAATCAAATCAAATCAAATCATTAACATTTATAAAGCGCGCTACTCACCCGTGCGGGTCTCAAGGAGCTAGGTGGGAGTGGGGGTTACTGCTGCTCGAAAAGCCAGGTTTTGAGGAGTCTCCAGAATGCGGAGTGGTCCTGGGTGGTCCTGAGGCTGGTGGGGAGGGTGTTCCAGGTCTTGGCTGCCAGGAAGGAGAAGGACCTCCCACCTGCCGTGGAGCGGCAGATGCGAGGGACGGCAGCGAGAGCGAGGCCAGAGGAACGGAGGAGAATGGTGGGGGCGTAGAAGCTGAGGCGACGGTTGAGGTATTCCGGTCCCTTATTGTGGAGGGCTTTGTGTGCGTGGGTGAGAAGTCAGAATGTGATCCTTTTGCTGACTGGGAGCCAATGCAGGTGTCTCAGGTGTGTGGAGATGTGGCTGTTGCGGGGTACGTCGAGGATGAGGCGGGCCGAGGCGTTTTGAATACGTTGCAGGTGTTTTTGGAGTTTAGCAGTGGTCCCAGCATAGAGGGTGTTGCCGTAGTCCAGGCGGCTCGTGACGAGGGCGTGGGTCACGGTTTTTCTATTGTCAGCGGGGATCCAGTGGAAGATCTTGCGGAGCATGCGGAGGGTGAGGAAGCAGGCGGGGGACACAGCGTTGACTTGCTTGGTCATGGTGAGAAGAGGGTCCAAGATGAAGCCGAGGTTGCGGGCGTGGTCTGAGGGGGTCGGTGCGGTGCCGAGGGCCGTGGGCCACCAGGAGTCATCCCAAGCGGACGGGGTGTTGCCGAGGATGAGGACTTCCGTTTTGTCAGACTTCAGCTTTAGGCGGCTGAGCCTCAGCCAATCTGCGACGTCCTTCATGCCCTCTTGTAGGTTGGTCTTGGCGCTGGCGGGGTCCTTGGTGAGGGAGAGTATAAGTTGGGTGTCGTCGGCGTAGGAGGTGATGATGATGTCGTGCTTGCATACGATGTCGGCGAGGAGGCTCATGGAGACATTGAAGAGTGTCGGGCTGAGCGATGAGCCTTGAGGTACGCCGCAGATGATCTCAGTGGGGTCTGAGCGAAACGGTGGGAGGTAAACTCTTTGAGATCGGTTTGAGAGGAAAGGGGCAATCCAGTCCAGGGCCTGGCCTTGGATCCCGGTGGAGCGGAGGCAGGTTATTAGGGTGCGGTGACAGACGGTGTCAAAGGCAGCCAAGAGGTCGAGGAGGATGAGGGCGACTGTTTCACCGTTGTCCATCAGTGTTCTGATGTCGTCTGTGACTGAGATGAGGGCGGTTTCAGTGCTGTGGTTGGTTCGGAATCCGGTTTGTGAAGGGTTGAGCAGGTTGTTGTCTTCCAGGAAGGTGGTAAGCTGTTTGTTGACGGTCTTCTCTATTACCTTGGCAGGGAAGGGGAGGAGCGAGATGGGGCGGAAGTTTTTCAGGTCGCTCGGGTCAGCCGTAGGTTTCTTTAATAGGGCGTTGACTTCGGCGTGTTTCCAGCTTTCGGGGAAGGTAGCAGAAGAAAATGAAGAGTTGATGACGGCCTGGAGGTGCGGGGCAATGATGTCGTCGGCTTTATTGAAGATGAAGTGAGGGCAGGGGTCCGATGGGGCACCGGAGTGGATAGAGTTCATGGTGGTTTTGGTTTCTTCAGTGTTGATGTGGGTCCAGTCGTTGAGGGTGATGGCCGGGGGTGTGGGTTTGGTGATGCTTGGTTGGGTCTGGTGTCAGAAGCTGTCGTGGAGGTCGTTGATCTTGCGATGGAAGAAGGTGGCGAGGGAGTTGCACAAGTCTTGTGAGGGCGTGACGGCGTTGGCGTTGGGGTTGGAGAACTCTTTGACGATGCTGAAAAGTTCTCTGCTATTGTGGCTGTTTTTGTCCAGTCTGTCAGAGAAAAAGTTCCTTTTGGCTGCGCGGATCAGGTGGTGGTGTTCGCGGGTTGCGTTTTTGAGGGCGGTCATGTTGTCGGCAGTGTGGTTCTTGCGCCAGGCCTTCTCGAGGGCGCAACATGTTTTCTTCGATTCTTTGAGGGTGTCAGAGAACCAGAGAGGTTTTTTGGTGATGGCCTGTTGATGCGTGCGTCTGAGGGGAGCAAGGTTGTCTGCGCAGTTGGAGATCCAGTTCGAGAGGCTGAGGGCTGCGTTGTTGGGGTGGGTGGTGAGGGTAGGTTGGTTGACGGCGAGTGCGGAGAAGAGTTGCTCTTCGGGGATTTTGTTCCACTGTCGACGAGGGATAGGTTGAGTGCGGAGGTGGCGGGTCTCGCGTCGGAATGTGAAATGGACACAGCTGTGGTCAGTCCAGTGTAGAGCGGAGGTGTGGCTGAAGAAGACGTGTTTGCTGGCGGAGAAGATAGGGTCAAGCATGTGTCCGGCGATGTGGGTGGCGGTGTTCACCAGTTGCTTGAGGCCGAGGTTGGCGAGGTTGTTGAGCAGGGCTGTGGTGTTGGGGTCGTTGTTTTGTTCCAGATGGAAGTTGAGGTTGCCTAGGAGGATGTAGTCCGGCGAGGCGAGGGCGTGTGGGGAGACGAAGTCGGCAAAGGAGTCGCTGAAAGGGGCGCGCGGTCCGGGGGGATGGTAGACGAGGGATCCCCTGAGGGTGGTCCTGGGGTCGGTGCGAATCTGAAAATGCAGCTGTTCAGCGGCGAGAGGGGTGTCTTCGTGGAGGTGGTGACGCTGATGGATTCTTTGAAGACGATGGCCATACCTCCTCCTACTTGGTTGGTGCGGTCTTTTCTGGAAATCTTGTAGCCTTCGGGGATGGCAGTGGCGATGTCTGGGGCCGAAGAGGTGTTCATCCAGGTCTCCGTGATGAAGGCTACGTCCGGTGCTGTGGAGTCCAGGAGGTCCCAGAGTCCAACGGCGTGCTTGTGGACAGATCGAGCGTTGACCAGGATGCACTTGAGGTGGTTGATGGCGTGTGGGCTGGTGGTCGTGGTAGTTGCGTGGTGGAAGATGCGTTTGCAGGAGTTGCAGGCGAAGGGTCCATGGGTGCATTTGGGGTGAGCTTGGAAGCAGGTGTTGGAGCGCCCTGGGTTGAGGGCGTGGAGGGTGGTGGGGTCGTAGCAGAGCAGCGGGGTTTGGGAGAGCTGGGGACCAGGGGTCGTGGCGCTGGGTGCGGGCCAGGCACAGATGGGCGCAGACGGGCTTGCCTCTGGCGCGCCTCCGCCGCGCCAGCAGCGCGGTCGCACAGCGGCCGCCATAAGAGGGAGGAAGGAGGGGAGGGGTCAGCTGGGGGCGAATGGGAGCGGGGGGCGGGGCGTGCAGGAGGTCGCGGCGGGAAAGCGGGAGGGAGGGGGGGACAGGTAGAGTGAGAAGAGCTGAGGGAGGTGGGTTTAAGGGTGGAGGGGGGTGAGTGCTAGGAAGTTTAGGAGATTAGGGAGAGAGATAGGAGTAGGGTTGGGAAGATAGGGGAGGGGGGTTGTAGAGGTGGGTGAGGGTGAGAGGTAGAGTGAGAGGATAGGAAGATAGGTAACAGAGGGGGTGGCGGGAAGGGGGGGAGAGATAGAGAAATAGGTGGAGAGATAGAGAAATTGGTAGATAGGAGGAGGTGGTGAGTGAGGGAGATAGATAGTGAGATAGAGGAGTGAGGGAGGCAGATAGCGAACGGGGTAGATAGGGGTGATAGAGAGGGGGAGGCGAGTGAGGGAGGGGGATGAGGCAGGAGCAGAAGGGCAGGCGCGGGAAGAACAGAAGACGGAGGACGAAGAAAGCAGAAGAACAGAAGACAGAAGACCAGAAGACAGAAGAACAGAAGAACAGAAGAACTGAAGAACAGAAGAACAGAAGAACAGAAGATGAAGAACAGAAGATGAAGAAGCAGAAGACAGAAGATCACAGAAGAAGATACAGAAGACGAAGAACAGAAGGCAGAAGATCACAGAAGAAGATGAAGAAGAAGAGAGGCGACAGGAGAGGCTGAGGAAGATTACAGAAGAGGAGCGAGGAGGAAGAACAGAGAGGAAGAAAAGAAGCAGGAGCAGGAGAGAGGGTGAGTAGTGCGGGGCAGGGCGAGGGGCTTGGAGGTGGGGGGTACTTACTGCGAGGTAGGTCTCAGGAACCTAGAGGAGCTGGAGGAGCTGCAGCGGCAGGGGGAGCGACCTACCCATATGGTTAAAGTGTGATGGCCTTAACATTAGCTTTCTTAATCACATCAAACGCCTCCTGATACTCCTTGGACCATTTAAAATGGCATCCCTTCTTCATCAGGTTCCTCAACGCATGTACCTTTTCTGCAAAATGCTCTACAAACTTCGTGTAATACTCAGCTAAGCCCAAAAATTATCTCAGCTGCTCTTTGTTTTGTGCTGCAGGAGCTTTTGCTATAGCATCTATTAACTTCTGCTTAGGTTTTACACCTTGGTGATTCAACGTATGTCCAAGATACTCCACTTCTTCCACGCCAAATTTGCACTTATTTCTGCTAATAGTAAGTCCGGCTTCCTGCTAATTCTTTAATACCTCTGCCAATATTTCATCATGTGCCTGCTTACTCTCTCCCCATATCAGCACATCATCCTGAAATACCAACGTGTTCCGCACTTTGTTTGGTATTCCTTGCATAACCCTTTGAAATTATTGCCGAGGCAGATGCCAAGCCAAAAGGCAACCACACAAATTGAAATGCTCCCTCCGTTGTGATGAAAGACGTCAAATGTTGTGACTCTTCCTTCAGACACACCTGGTGATATGCACTCGATAAATTTAGTGTTGTGAAATATTTCCCTCCTCTCACACTGGCCAATATCTCATGTATTCTTGGCAATGGAAACCGATCAATCAAAATATTGTCATTCAGATCCCTCAAGTCTACGCACATGCGGACCCTACCATCAGGTTTCCTTGCTAGTACTATTGGACTCAGCCATTCGGACGCTTCTACTGGTTCGATTATTCCTTCGTCACACAACCTCTGAAGTTCTTCCTATAATTTACTTCTTAGTGATATTGGTACTACCCGTGCCGTATGTACCTTTGGTACTGCATCCTTTTTGAAAATGATCTGGTGTTCAAAACCCTTGAGACAACCCAGCTTGTCCTTAAACACCTCGGGAAACTTCATCAGCCATTTTCTCTCTACTCTTTCTTTTGTTAATAACACTTGCTCAGGATGATTCGGATCCAACACCATATTCAATGCACGTTGCTCCCTCCATCCGAGCAATGATCGTCGTTGATTTACTACATATACTTTCGCTCGTGTTTTCCGTTCTTTAAATCCCAGATTCGCTTCAAAATAGCCTAAAACAGGTATTTTACCTCCACCATACCCTTCCGGTGACACGTCAGTGGGTTTAAGTTTGTTGTTTCTCAAATTTCCCCATTCTTGTTCTTCAAATAGGGTAAATGGTGAACATGAGTCTGCCCACATGCGTGTCTGTTTCCCGTTCACTTCAATACCACACTCTGGTGGATTGTATTCCTTGGCCCTGTGTCCAAGCTGAGTGCACACCACTGTGGTTCCATCTTCCACAGCCAAAACTTCTAATTCTTCCTCACTAGTACTACTATCCGTCGTTCCATTTCTTTTTACTGTGTTCACTGCCTTTTTGAATTTGTGTTCAACAACTATCCTGCACACTCTTGCAAAATGCCCTATTTTCCTGCATTTAAAACACTTAGGGCCAGATGTAGTAAGCCGTTTGCATGTCGCAAACTGCAAAAATCGCATTTTGCGACATGCAAACGGCCGAACGTGATGCTCATTCCCAAATTGCGAGTCGGTACCTACTTGCAATTTGGGAATGCGACTCACAAATAGAAAGGGGTGTTCCCTTCCTATGCGCGACTCACATCGCAATTCAGAGTTGCTTTGTGACCGCGAATGCGGTCGCAAACCAACTCGCAGTTACCACCATTGTCACACTGGTGGTAACTCATTCGCAAAAGGGAAGGGGTCCCCATGGGACCCCTTCCCCTTTGTGAATGTCGACAAACTTACGGACCACTGCTTACTCTGAAAAAAACGAAACCAAATGGTTTCGGTTTACTTTTCATTTTGCAACTCATTTTCCTTTAAGGAAAACGGGCTGCAAAATGAAAAAAAAAACTGCTTTATTTATTAAGCAGTCACAGACATGGAGGTGATCTGCTGACTACAGCAGGCCACCATCCCTGTGAGTGCAGGGACTCGCTATGAGGTCGCAAGATGCGACCCACCTCATGAATATTGATGAGGTGGGTCTTTGCGACCCCATAGCGAGTCGCAGAAGGTGTCTGAGACACCATTCTGCATCCAATTTTGCGACTTGCTAATTACGAGTCAGTCAGTCGCAAAATTGGATTTTCCTACATCTGGCCATTAGTGTTTATGGCCGGGCAATTTTTTGCTTCCGCTAAATGTTTATTGCTTCCGCACCTAAAGCATTCTTTTCTTTTCCCATGGATTTCATCAATTTTATTTGCACTCTTTTTCTTAGAGTACCCCACCTCCCCCACAATATTCTGTTCTTTATTGTCATTCTGCGTATTGAGTTCTTCGACATATTGTGTTGTGCTTTCCATATGTCTTGCGACTTCTACTGTTCTATCCAGTGATCTCATCATTTAAATCCATAAATTTGTAAGAAATGGCCAATCTTCGTAGACTATTCACATGCTGATCTATTGTCTCATTTGGTTTCTGAGTGCACGAAAAAAACCTGTGTCGCTCCACTACTGTGTTTATTTTTTTTTCATAATTTTCTTCCAATGCCATCATGGCACTTTCATAAACATCCTCCTCTTGATCCGAGTCTCCTCCTTGTGTACTTTGTAATGGTAAAGTTTTTAATACTTTCTTTCCTTCTACCCCTAGACAATGTTTTAAAATTGCTGGCTTCCTTTCTTCTACGTACATCTCCCCTCCAATAGCCTCTAAGTATGTGACAAAAGCGTCCCTCCAGTTATCCCAGGTCCTGCAGGGTTCTCCTGGAAGTTCTAAAAATGCTGGTGGTGGGAATATAGATTGTACTTCCATTGTCTTTTTTTTTTTTTAAATTTAGTTGCACTTCTTTGTTCTGTTTAATTTTCTTTCCAATGCTGATAACCCTTAGAGATCATTTCGGTCCTATGTCCTTCAGGTAGGGTTCACACGCATTCAAACTTGGTGAAATATTTTCCAAGCACTCCTCGTTGTGCTTGAATACCCGGTTGTTTTATACGCCACACACGCGTTGCTAAGCAAATGCGTGCGTCGGCAAACTTGGTGAAATGTTTTCCAAGCGCTCCTCGTTGTGCTTGGATATCCGGTTGTTTTATACGCCACACACGCATTGCTAAGCAAACGCGTGCATCGGCAAACTTGGTGAAACGTTTTCCAAGTGCTCCTCGTTGTGCTTGGATATACGGTTGTTTTATATTGTTGCCAAACACGCGTTGCTAAGCAAACGCATGCGCCGGCAGACCATTCCTTGTTGGACGTGCGTTGCTAAGCAACCACGCGCGTTGGCCTCTCTCGCATGTATTCTGGCCTCGCGCACATGTGTCTTCACGAAAAGCGCAAAATAAAATTAACCTTTTTTTTTTTCCTTTAAAGCCTCCCGCTCATCGCGCTCCAGGCTTCATTCCTCTGTCTCTGTCCAAGCACCGTCGCCGCTCCTTTCACATGCTGCACCACCACCGATGCTGCCTCCACCGGTCCAGGGTCACTGATACACTGGCACCACGGCAGGTTGGACTCACCCTCGTCGCCACTGTTAAGTTGGAAACATCACACGGTGAGAGTTGCCTTTCCAAGAATAAGTTTGGCTTTATTGTATAACGACCCTGGCCCGGCTGTCTCCTACTCCAACCGCCTTTCTTCCAAGCCCCACATTCCAGAATCCCCACTGTTGCCAGGAGACAGCCAGAACCAGATTACACATCAAATACAACAATACCATAAAGATAGGAACAAATAGAACCAACCAAGGTTCACGCATAGGGGTGTGGCACCATACTTGTCATCCACCACTATACAACACAACATTCAATTTATGCATAAAACCGACAAGTCACGCACTCAAATAATGTATTTCCATCAGCAAGTCTAAACAAACAGGTTGAAAATAAGCATGGCACAGCGTTCAAGTATAGTGCCATACTTAGCCTCAAATCTTTTATCTGCTACAGCGATTAAACTAAATCTACTATTTGCAAAAACATGTTGCGTGTATATGCACAATGGACATTTCCCTCATATACCGATACGCAAACACAATACAATCTATTTTAGGACATAGACAGTCACACATACACGTCGTTAATGGCTTACTCATCAGATAACAAAAAACAAGAAAGTAACCAGCTCAAACTTTAAAGAAAATAAAAAAACCAACAAATTATAATATCGATCAAACCACCGACCACACTAATACGTGCCTAAGCAGTCATGTAGAACAGCAGTGTCACTAAACTGAGGCCCATATTTATACTTTTTAGCGTCGCATTTGCGCCGCTTTTTGACACAAAAACGGCGCTAACATACAAAATGCAATTGTATTTTGCAAGTTTTGCGCCACTTTTGTGTCGAAAAATGACGCAAATGCAGCATTAAAAATGTATAAAAATGTGCTTTAATGTATCAAAAGAAGGAAATTCATAATCGCATGTAAACATGTACCACAGTATAAGTTGTAATTGGACTAATCAGTCACAATACACACATAGAATACCTCGCCTAATTTATATCCAATAGCAGTGTATTCAAAAGTAAAACCCATTAACACCTAAAATACAGTCTACTGACAATATATAAGAAAATGTTAAGTCTAACTACAGAATTATATGCCATCCATCATAATTGAACAGGATATTTCTAATTATATTAATAATGTACACCTATAGACCTTTGAAAAGGCAACAGAGAAAGACCAATATAACATCAGTATTTGGTGCACAAACTGCAGTAAGTAATTCCAAATTTCTGACCCTCATACAGAGACCCAACATCATACATTAAAAGATGAGTGCACCAATTAGTCATGGCACACTGAAGGTTTGAGTCGTAAAGTGAGATACATCTTAACTACCATATCTACGCTGACACAAGTCAAGGATAATGACATCCTATGCATTAATATTCTTACCTCATGCATAGTAAACCTATATCTCATGGAAACAAACATTTATGGTAATGAAAACAAACAACATCTCCTGATAATTAACTCCTAATGAACTGAATCACATATAAAATTGAGAACCAGGTGAATGAAACACATAATTGAGAAATATCCAATGACCTCACTATGTGCTGAAAACAAAATGCATTTCATGATCTATGTTTAATCCTTTCTCAACAGAATGAAAACACATGATCCTCAGACCCTCATGTTCCCTCAATTTAAGTTCCTGATTACCACCCCTGACATAGCACTTGATATAATCAATGCTTTGAAATCTGAAGCTGAAATGTGTATCTTGAGCCTCACACTCCATGGCATGAACTGCTATGGGGTATTTAACATCCTGCTGTCTCAATGCTCTCAATATTCTTTAGTACATTCCATTAATGGCCTGATAGTACTATCCATAGGTAATCTCCGACATTTGCACATTTGCAAATTATTACATATACCACATAGCAAGTACCACAGTCAATGTGGGTATTGATCAAATATTCATGAGAATCCAGATAACAGAACTTTCTCTTCCCATCATCGGCCCACCTACACATACTACAGTATTAAAATTTAAAGAACCCATTGGTTATCTCACAAAACTGTGAAACATGAGTATCTAATTTTTGGTAACATCGACTGATGTCACCAAACTAATCCTATCTGACTGGGACTTCACATCATGTTTCTTGTTGACTGTTGTGCATTTTTGCGATCTAGTTTTTGTTGCCTCCCTCTAGCTTTATTGATTGTATCCTTATTATAACCTTGCACCAAAAATCTCAATATCAAGCAAAGTATGTAAGAACTCCTCTTCCTCACTACAATTACGTTGTGTTCTTACAGTTTCCCTAAATGGGATGGAATTAATCTGAGATCTAGGATGGGAACTCAAAGCATGAATTAAGGTGTTCCATGATGTCTTCTTTCTATACATTTTGCTATGTATATATATATGCCATTGTGTATATATAATTCAACATCCATGAATACTATATGATCATAACTATAAACAAAAGTGAAGGACATTGTGACAGTATTCAAGTTCAAATAATCAAAAAAACAGTTTCAGCTTAAAGGAATCACCATTCCAAATCACTACAGAATTATTAATGTAACGTCCATAATGCTTTTCCATTTTGCAGCACTGGGGCCCCAAACATGAACCTCCTCAGACCAACCCATGAATAGGATGGAAAAAGAAGGAGAAACTCTGGTGCCCATCGATGTACTGTGAAGTTGTTTGTACCAATCACCACTGAATAGAAAAAAACATTATTATTAAGTATTAATGCCATTGCAAGTGACATCTCTGTCTGTTCAAATAGGTCAATAGGTATTTTAGTCAAATAATGTTGTAGTGCAGTAATCCCATGCACATGTGTAATATTTGTGTACAGCAAAACAATAGCCATAGTAACCAGCCCCCATATCACAGCCGTTAGCATGTTCAAAATGTGTTTAGTATCGTGGATATATGTTGGGAGATTAGAAACATAAAAAAGTCCAAAAAAAAAAAAATCCTTTTGTTTGAGCCCCTAATTCCCGCAACAATGGGTCTACAAGCCAGTAATGCCTGTTTCTTATTATTATTATGTTATCATTTTCGTTAGAGTTTGCAGACAAGGGTACCTGGGCGGTCAATAAGCATGAAGTAATATTCACCGTCACTGAGTGGACCCTAGCTGTGCCAATGTTTAAGTTTAGTAATATTCTGTATGGCAATATCAGGAATGGGATTGAGGTTTTATTTTTGGTAGCAAGAAATATCATTGAGTTGCTTGTAAATCTTATTTTTGTAATCTATCTTGTTCATTACCACTATCTGTCCTCCTTCATCTGCCTCCCTGATGATAAGATCCCTATCCTGTAATAGTTGTGTTCATTTCACCATGTTTACCACTGTATAGAACAGCTTTATATCATCTATGATATTGAATACTGGAACTAGTATCCCAATTATCTATCTCCATGATGTTAGCTTTGTGAAAGAGATCAATGTTGTTACCACTAGCGAGTTGCGCTGTCAATCTTGATTTCTATTTTAATCCACTATCTACACCCAGGTTCGTGAATACCTCAAGATCCATCAGGATTTTGTTGAGACACATGATCTTGTTCACATTTTGCAATGAAAAGTAACATGGTCATATGATGACCATCCTGAATAGTCAATTCATTGAACAGATTCACAGATAGATGTGTTTTCTTTTTCATAGGATGTAGTGAGAAGAATAATTTTAATATAAGTAGGCAGAAAAACTTTTATAAATCAACTTTCAGGCCAAAAATATTACAAACAATTGTTGAAAATGAACCCATGCCTTTTTTCAATAAAGAATCACTAGTTACTGTCTTGATATATTTACAAACGTTAACATACAAAACCATGTGCAGCATCAATGTTTGTTCTTGCTCCAGGATTGTGTGTGCATGCCACTCCTTTTGGTTTGAGATGCCCTTTTTTCTTGCTCCCATTCTGGTTTTTCTGTGTTGTTTGTTCTTGATCTGGAGTTCATTTCCTGATTTCCCATCCTGATACATATAATTTGCTTTAAAAAAAGTTGCCTTTACATTGATCAGATGTTTCCTGCCCAGCATCTCAACTTACCCTAGTGTTCCATTTTTATACTACACCGAAATAATTTTTTTGCTGATGGGACCTCTATTGTTTGATGTGTATTCAATTGCTTAATAGTTGTATATGTTGCTTGATTGTTACCCTGATGAAGTCAAAGGCAATTTACCCTTATGACAAAGGGCCAGATCTACAAGAAATTGGCACATCTGTCCCAATGTGCCACTTTTCTTGCGCCACCCCGCCCTACCTAATGACACCATGGTTGCAGCGTATTTACAATACGGTGCACCATTGCACTCGTTTCCACAATAGGGTGTTAATTTATGATGCTATTGTTGCACTTTGCTGGATAAGCACTGTAGATGGTGGCACTAGTGCAGAAAAGCATTAGGGAGACCCATAGGTTACTATGGGCCTATCGCTTTAACTCCTGCCACAAGCAGGCATTATAAATGATGGAAAAAATGTTGCAGTGAAATCTTGTGGATTTCACTGCCCATTTTTTGCAACCTTCCTGCATGGGAATGCCCTCCTTGTATACATTATACCTGGTGCAGGTAGAATGTGGCACAAGGGGTTACAAAGTGGTGCAATGCTAGCATTGTGCCTTTTTGTAAATATGGAATGAGGAAATGGTCTCCTTAAAAAAAAGTACGTTAGTGTGGCGCAAGAAGACTCAAGGGCTTTGTAAATCTGGCCTAAAATGTGTTAGCTCAGAGTGCGTGTGAATACCACGACTATACATTTCAAGCTGGAAATGACTGGAAGCTTGGAATAAAGATTCACGGAATACTTTGTATTTTATTAGTCAAAAAAGAGACCAAGGGGTCAATTACATGCTGGTCAGTTATAGCGAACCCGATGCGTTAACCACTGTTAGCACATGGGTCAGAATTATGAATTGGAAAGTATTTAAGTCTAATAATTATCAGTTGCATTAAGGGCCTTATTTATACTTTTTGGTGCAAAACTGCACTAAGGCAGTTTTGCCCCAAAAAGTTTTCCACCGGCTTGCACCATTTTTTAGCACCAGCTGGGCACCATATTTATGGAATGGTGCAAGCCGGTGCAAAGGGTAGGCTAGCTTAAAAAAAAAATTACATTAGGCAGTTTTGAGTCAAAATAAATGATTCTGAGCAGATTAGCATCATTTTTTGACGCTAAGGGGCGTATTTATATTCTGTTTGCAATGAATTAGCGTCATTTTTTTTTAACTCTAATTCAGTGCAAAACTAACTCCATATTTATACTTTGGTGCTAGCACCAAATTTATGGAGTTAAAGGCCCATATTTATACTTTTTGACGCAAAACTGCGCCATCGCAGTTTTGCGTCAAAAAAATTTGCGCCGTCTAACGCCATTTGGATGCGCCATTCGGGCGTCAAATTTATACTTTGACGTACGGCGGCGCAACCAACAGGTGGGAGTCATTATTTCGTGACGCAAACAGCGTCGGTCTGTCGTAAGGCAAACCCACGTAAAAGTGACGCAAATCACTGTGGGTCGATTTACGACAGCGCTATCGTGAATACGCCGTTTTTTTTCACGCTATTGCGTGACATTTTTGCGTGAAAACTGCACTTACAGGAGAGGAGACCCAAAATGGATCCCAGATGCCCCAACAGACCCCAGGAGGAGGAGAGCAGACCAGGACCCAGCCAGGAGGAAGCACACAGGAACCAGGACATGTTAAAGAAAAAAAGAAAGTGTCGCTTCAGTGCAGAGGAGCAGGAAATCCTGGTGAAAGAGGTGACGGAACACCAGCACCAACTTTTCATATCCTCAAAATTGCCACTCAGTAGGAGAGAGGCCATCTGGAAAGAAATTGTGGACAAGATAAACAGTGTGGCTGAAGAACGCCGGACAGTCACCGAGTGTAAGAAACGCTGGCATGACTGTAAACGTAGGACCAAAGAGAAAATGGCCAGGAACAGGAAGGCAGCAATGCAGACTGGAGGGGGGAGTCCAGCACAACAGGAGGCTCTGGACCACATGGAGGAGATGGTCGCAGCCGTCATCCCAGAGGAGATCGTCACAGGGATACAAGGACTGGACAGCGCAGACTACCACGACACTACGCACATGCAGGGTAAGTCGCATGGGGAATTACAATGCAATAATGGGGACTGTAAGCAGGGGGGGGATACCTACTACACAATGCATGTAACTTAGCACATATATGAAGTGGCATGGGGAAAGGGGCACGGCAGGGGGGAATGCCCAGTACTGACCATAGCCGGGGCACGACAAAATACTGCCACCACTACAGTCCCATGGGGACATCCTGTAATTACAACAAGAGAGCCAAGGGAAACCAGTGACAGGTGGGAAGGACACTACCCTGAATCCACATCCAGGCACTTGTTTTGCACAAACTATTCCCCATCAACTAGGTCCCTACCTGTAATGCAGTAGCAAATACAACTGCAACTTAACTGCCACCACAGTTGACAATAACACCTCTCATCTCTGGGCAGCTATAGTACCAAATGGCAGGAACCCCACCCTGGAACATACATTCCTAAATTGGGGGGTGAGGATGACATCTGCAACTACTCCTAGAAATAAGACAAAGCTACCAGTACACTTAAATGCCGAATGTCCATAACTGACACATACATAAGCCTAAGTAAACAGCAATAGGAGCCACACAGCACTAACGACACACACATGCTGCATACGTCAGGGTCCCTCACGTGCCTGCCTAACAATGCTACATCACAAATGTCATACTGCTCAGACAACAACATTGACGAGGGGACACAGGCAACTGGTCAATGAAACACATCTGCACAGTCTAACCAAAAAATAGGACATTCATACAATAAACAGGCCAATCCAGTAAGACACACATGAGACCCCAACAGATACAAACATCAACAATGTTTACATCCATACCACATCCTAACATTGACATACATAGGTCATGCCACCTAACATGTACAGATCATGCAATGTGAATAAAAAGTGTATGGTGCAGGGCCTGTGAGGCAAGTGTGCTGGCAGGGCAGTCACAACACCCACAGTCAGTCAAAGTGTAGCGTGGCAAGTGAAACGTATACTTTGCGCAATAGCCTCAGGCTGGAGGCCTTTGTGCATCTTACCCTGAATGTACTTATACTCATTTGCTCACATCTAAGTGTCTCAGAGCACTTTGCACTAAATGAATCTCATTGCCCTTCCTATCAGTTAATGTAGCAAATAGTCAGTCCTAAGGTGTTGGCAATTAGTCAAATCACCCTGTTTTGCCTACTTCTGCACTGGAGTTTGCCAGAACATATTCACTCTGTGGCCCAGTCAAGGATACCGTCTGGTTCGTTGATGATAGATGTGGTAGGGGTTAAGGTTTGCCATTCCTGTGTAGGGAAACTTTGTCATCACAATGACATATGTCTTTTAAATTCACTTCCTCGTCCCAAGACACGCATGGGGAAGTTTACAAACAGAAAATCACATCTAGATGCTGCCTGCCTTGCTGCTGATGCACAACCAGATCCCAGCCCATTCCTCTGATATGAGGGATGATGTCTCCCCTGTGATTCAGACAGCCAAGCTCCAAACTTAACATGCAGTGCTATATATAGAACAAGCAGAGGGAGAGTAGAAACTGTTAGGCACCATGATAGCTGTGTACCAATGTATTACTCTCCTGCGGACTATTTCAGTTCTAACTGTGTGTATTGTTTTGGTTATTGGGGCTCACACCTAAATTCCTACAAGTCAGTTGTACAATGAAACTTCATATCCAACAAATACTGTCTGTGTCATTTGTGTATGGGAACATACCGGAAAAGATAGAAATGTGTAGGACCTGAGTGACCACCACTTCTCTGAGAAGTCCCAAAGATGTCATGGGCTTGGACTTCTAAACATTCCTCTGTTGTGGGAGACCAGAGGCACTGCTAGTCTGTCTGAGCTAAATACAATATCTGGGTGACAGAGTTATTTACAAGTGGGTCAAACTTAGTCCCCCACACCATTAGCTATCCTGCTGCCTAGAAAGCCAAGAATCACATGTAGGATAATGAGAGCCCACCCAAACAAATGTCCCTCCATAACAATAGTGAAACACCGAGGGAGGAGTAGGACAAAAAAATGCATATTCCAAAATAATTACAAATCAACACCTAGAGATGTCCTGGCAGGCATGTCTGATAGCTCCATATCATATATGTGACACACAGGTGGGCCATAGGCCTACAACAATGCCCTATGACAGACAGCAGATACCAAGACAAAATCAGAGTACAAAGTAAAGGCATCCAAAGGCTTGTATCTTAGTGCTAAATGATCTCAACACAGACACACTAATTGTACCCTGTTTCTTTGCAGAGGAACACGGATCTCCTGCCGATATGCCTGTCCATGAGTTCCCTGATGACATGGATGACGAGAACATCAACCTCACACAAGAGAGCATTGACATGGTCCTCGAAAGCCTCCAAACCCCCCCTTCAGTAACAAGGAGGAGCCAAGATGAAGCAGCCACCACAGTAGAACCACCCGCCACCCCAATTGTAAGACCTGCCAGCTCCAACACAGCTGAGGACTCTGACGACACTGGCACCAGCTTCGAAAGAACAGTCGTTGGGGTCCAGCGGGAGCTGGCCAAGGAGGTGCGGGTGGGGATGCAAACTATGGCAGCCAGCCTTGAGGGGGTGCGTTCGTGCATGCTGTCAACTGCTGATCAGGCAGCTGCAATGCAAGCCAGAACATCGCTGTTGGAGGAACTTTTAGTAACACAGAAGGCAATCTGCACAGCTGTCATCCAGTTGACCAAACAACTCCAACAGCAAGCCAGTCAGCGTGTGCACGAATGCAACATCGAACCCCTCAGGGCAGACCTGTCTGCCTACCATCGGGATGTGGCTGCCATTCTGAAAAACTAGCACGCTCTCCTTGCTGCAGTACTGCCCTTCATAACTGGACAGGGATCAGCCCCCGGGATGTCTGCCTCCATGTCTTCTGACACTGAGGTGTGTGTTGCCCCTTCAAAACCAACAACAACAAGGACACACCAGGCAACACACACATCAGAAGAAGAAGACATGGAACAGATAACATTCACACGCAAGAGTACCCGGAAGCCCTAGTCCCTGCACCATGCCCCACTCTGACCAAGGTCCTACGTTTTGACACATGCCAGCCTCACTCCAACTACCCTCAATGACTGTTCGGCAATCTACTGTTTAACTTGTCCACATTGGTTGTAAATGTTTCTCTCCTACCATTTGGCAATTCCTGTTCCTCTGCACCGTCTGTGACATCACCCCAGCATGTCAGGAGCATCATCCACACCCTGTAAATAGGATCACCATTTAAGAATGCACCAGAACGGACTCACCTAACATTGTTAATGGACTTTTTGCACTACTCCACCTAAAAATAAATATCACTTGCACACCAATTGTGTCTCTGTGTCATTTCACACTTCAACTGTGCAGTACATAACTCCAAAGTGGCTGTGTGGCAACCATGTTGATTCTCTAGACTACTGTCCTGATTTCATGTCTACTGAAACATCTGTGCAGTGGCCAGGATTGCATCATAGCTTTACTAGACTGAGGAAAATAACTGATGTAGGGACTAAGCACACACAATCATGCTGTGTTGGACAGAATGAGGCCCCATCCATAGCTATTCTAGACAACTAATGGTGGATGAGAAATGTAGGCACCTTGCGATACTAACACAATACATTATGCTGTAAAATGAAAGGAATGATAACCAAATTACACTGCATCAATCACCCTTACAGCGTATACTACCATGAAGGAAAGTCATGCTCAAGCAGTACACACATGATGTAGGTCAGCAATGACAGCAACAAGACAAAAGTGTGAACAAATACTCATCTACAAAGCTCTCCCTGAACTTCACAATGCTGTCCGACCTATCTATTTACCTACAAAATCAACTCTGGAAGCACTCTTTGTGAAGTAGGATACATACCAACCCCAAATCTGGATGATCTATGCACACTACCAATGGTGGCTCTCCCACACGGTGGATACTTACCAAGTTAGCACACGGGTAGCTGGCATGTTAAACCTCAATAGCCTGGGGATAGCGAGCATAGGACACAAATGTCATACTAAAACTTTCTGCTACACTGATGTCAAGGCCATGAAAAGGTAGCACCTAACGCATCTGGTAAAGGGTTAACAATTTTTTTATTTCCAATAAGTAAGAAAAGAGGCAACTAAGGGAAAGATAAACCTACACTAATCTAACCTGACTACTACTAACCCACAACTGTCCCTAACTAACCTAAGCTAAACTTACTCTACACATGTAACGAAACGATCTAAACATCAACCCCCCACCCACCATTATGAGACAAGACACATGCAGGACAACACTTACTAACCTACACATATACTATACTATCCTAAACAAACATATATTTTTTTGTATTTTTTTTTTTTTTTTTTTTTTTTTTTTATCAAACAGGAATCCCGACATTGCCCCCCACCCACCCATCCACACAAAAATATTAGATAGAAAGTATAAGGACCCCCCACCCTCTTACCTAACACTAACTAAGCTAATTACCTATACTTATCCTACAACTAACCCCCCAAACCCAACTAACAGTATGAAAAGAGGAAAGAGGGGAGAGGGGAGGGGTAAAAGTTCAGGAGGGCAAAATAACTAAGGATTTGCTCTCTGAAGTGTGCGCCGGATGGAGCGCACCTTCTTTTTAACCTCCGCCATGTCCTCCGTCAGGTTGTCAACCTTTTGAATTAACCTGTCCAGTTTCCTAGACAATGCCTGGAAGGCTGCAGGGTCAATTGGAGGGTCACTGCTGGTCTGCGTGCCGGTGGAGGTGGAGATTGTTGCTGGAGTGGAGTGGCCACGGGACAGCCCTGCTCCCAACACACGGCTGGGTCCAGGTCTTGAGGAAGATGGCCGGTCCGTCGCTGGGTCCCCTTGGGCAGACCTGGTGGTTGTAGGTGGCACCGTTGGTGGAGCCTGTGGTGTGGCATACCACGCCCCGGAGGCCCGTTCCGAATTGTATCTGCGGGCCATCCTCCGATACCCACACTGCACCTGCAGGATGTGCCTGTACCTCATTGCACGGCGCTCAAACTGGTTGCGAGCTGCGGCACTCAGGTTTGCAGCTGTGAAGGGAAAAGGCAAATATTGAGCATAGAATTTACAGTGGGTTGAATACCACAATGGGTAATTTGACCATTACTAGCAATGTATTGGTTGCAGCAATTGTTACAACATATGTCAGGGGAAGGCTCAGAGGAAGTACATGTGAATCATGCATACTGAAGGGCATATCACATATAGCATATCCATGTCTCTACATGATGGATGACATCACCCTAAACTACTCCTACAATTCATACCTAAGCCATTATACATTATGGCACCAGCTCGTCCGCATACTGACTTCACTACATATGTCATTCTATGTGATAAGAATCACACTCCTCACTCAATGGCATTTCGAAATAGTTGTGTGCTAAGATTAAACCCCTGGCCATGAATCATATGTCGACACTATGGGCCAGATGTAGGAATTGATGGGAAATCAACTAGCAAATTGCAAAGCTGAACGGTGTCTCTGACACCGTCTGCGAGTCACTATGGGGTCCCTAAATCCCACCTCATGAACATCAATGATGTGGGTTCCAACTTGCACCACCTTAGCAACTATGGGCACTCACGGGGATGGAGGCCTGCTGGGAACAGCAGAACTCCATAGACGTGCCTGCTTTTAAATGAAGCAAGTTATTTTTCACCAAGTGTAGGCCCTTTATCTGAAAGGAAAATGAGCTGCGATTTGGTTAAATTCACAACAGTTGATTGTTCGTAATTTACACAATAATTATTGCTACCCTAGACCACTGGCTGTTTTGTGCAGGAGTATTTTGGTCCACTCACAAAGGTGAAGGTTCACAATGAGGACCCCTTCCAGTCAGCAAGTTGGTTAGCAGCCACTTCAAGTGGATGATAACAGCTACTCACTTTGCAACCACGTACTCGTTAGCAAATGGGATTGCCTACCACTGTGATTTGCAAGTAGGGCTGGTAAACTCCTTTATTTTTTTACTTTAGAAAAGCATTTTGCGAATATGTACATGACCACCAAAAACATTTCGGATTAGGAAACAGACGTTTGCAACTCACTAACATCAAATTATGCTATTTGCAATGTGGAGACATTTTGCTACATCTGGACCTAGGTACAAACTCAAGTCACAAAAGGTGTTAAGTACGTGTAACATACTGGTTGCTACAGTCCTAGGTACCCTGTTTCACAGTAACATCCCAGTCTTTGTGGGTGGTGTGGGAAGAACAAACAACAATCCCATGATCAATGCACAACCAGGAGTGTACAGAAAGTGCAACAAGCATGTGCCTTCACACACAACACCTATGAAGGGCTAGCAACACGTTGGAGTCAGCCCAACCTTGTCACATTCCAGGTCCACACATGTCAAAATGATATGACTTAGCCCAACATAACATACTATTAGTGAGGCATGTTTTACAACACACACAGAGGAGGTAGAACACCCATTCACATGATTCAACAGAACACCTAGGCCATTACACTCAAGTCACACACACTTCGAGGTCACCTTGTGGAAGTACATGCCCCCGGAAGATCCGACCTACAGTGTACACAGTCCATCCTCAACTAGGAAGAAGCACTTGTCATCGAAGCCATGTGCCTAAGCTATCTGGGAGACTGTCAGTCTGATATGCTGACTCAGTTAATGGCAAGTTCCTGACCAAGTCTAACATTGACCAGTGTGTTCAAAATGAGTCATGCTATTCCCAATAGTCGCACTAATTGAATGACCTACTGCCCCTCAATCTGAGAGATGACTAGGGATTGCTTTACCGAAACATTATTCAAATTTGATATCACACCAAAACAACAAAGCCAATGAACGGCCAGCACATCATATCATGAATTGTCCTGAACACACAGTAATCCATCATGCTTCATTTCCAAACAATGTAAATAGCACTTAGGCAACACTCACTGTAGGTATCGGGGTCGTCAAAATGGGCTACCTCACCAACGGTGTACGGGGCTGGTCCACCTGTAAAGCATGAAAGGAAGATTATACTCAGACTGGGTGAACAGACAAATAATTTCTGTTACAATGACAGTGTGTGAATATTACATGGTAATGATACACTTTCACACATGCTCATCCTGCCTGGCTGACTTTGTATTCTAGATTATCATTGGATGAGTCTCCTGCTCCAGTGACACACCCTACTACACTCATGCAGTGGCCAGGACAGTCATGTGTCGTCCAAGTTACTCCTCCATTAATAGGCCCGAACAATCATGTGATCCATACATCTCAGCATGTGCATCCCAGAGAGAAACATTTCACAACTGGTTCCATGAGGACTGCATGACCACTCACAATCAAACAGGCTATGGGGACAGGTTCAACACACAGCAACCAGACACACATGTGACATATGTGTGGACAACATGACTAACTTCATGTGACGTGAAGGCAACACACAGGTGTTGCATCATCATGTGTTTGCAATTTTCGGTCTAGCTATGGCGTCTACATATGTAGGTATGTTGTTTCTACATGACGTACTCACTGGCCATTATGACCAGTAGAGTACAAATTGAGCAGTTCACGTGTTGCTTTTCAGACACAAATGCAACACTACATTCCATGCAGCTACAGCCATCTGGTATGTGTTGCAAAGATAAGGCATCGGCCTGGTAGCATAGGTCTTCATACACACCCGGCAACAAATACACATTTGGACACATATGTATACCTTTGTAGCGCAGCATTTGCATCATTTTGTGACGCAGAGAGGGGGCTACTTAGCAAAATACAAATAGATGTTGCATTTTACTGCTGTTATTGGGTGTACATGTGTAGCAAAAATGGGGATTTATGTGTATGCCCATGGGCCTAGGTTTCCCTAGTATAACACGCAGTCAGCTACTTATTTTGCAGATTGGCTACCAATCATCACATGTTCACGCACACATTCCTATTATTCCCATGTAATTGATTATTACTCACCAACATAGCCACCAATCCGGAGTCCCAGGTGGTCCAGCAGGTCCTGTTCCCTGCTGATCAGATCTGCCCAGCGGTGCTTGAGTTGATGGACATTCCTCATACTCCCGTAGACCCGGACCAGGTGATGGCGCACCTTCTCCCAACGTATTTTCCTCGCCTCCGTGTGATACCCCTGTATCACACGGCCCCCAGCCTCCAGCATCAGTGGGAGGAAATGGCTTACGAGCCATATGAAGCCCCCCAATTCGTCCTCACCCATCCTGGACAGGCGAGGCCTACCTGACATGATGCGAGGTGTAAAAATAGTACCAAAGAAAAATGAAAGAAAAAATGGGAAATGGGGAAAGGTAGAGGTGTGAAAGAAAAAGAAGAAGGAGAAAAATAGCCCAACTAACACCCCAAACTATGCTACCCACAACAGACTCCCACAGACAATACAAACTATCACAGGTATAGACAAAACAACACTAAACAGACTGAGACAATGTTTGACAACAATAAAAGATTGACACAAAGACAAAATACAAGGCACACAGGACACTAAAGCAGTAAAACACAGGACAACACCTTTCACACAACCACACAGTCTAGATAACTCTGAGACTGCAAAGTGAAAGTGAAAGTCAACTCCCAGTACAGATTTGGTAAACAGGATATCCTATTACATCACTTCCTGCATAAAATGGCCGCCGTTTTTATTTTCGCGTAATGCGTCATATTTTCACGCATACACAGATGTGCGTCATATTTTTTTGACGCATTACAGTGCACATGATGCGGAGTGTAAAAATATGCTATGAATATTAATATTTCAAATTGTACATGAGATGACCAACATATTGTGCATGTAGCGTCAATTACACCACGCATACATCATGGGCGTCGTTTTTTTTACACGTACAGTGGTGCACATGATGCGGAGTCAAAAAATATGATATGAATATTAATAATTGATAATGTACATGAGATGACCAACATATTGTCCATGTAGCGTCATTTTGACCACGCATACATCATGTGCGTGGTTTTTATTACACGTACAGTGGTGCACATGATGCGGAGTCAAAAAATATGATAGGAATATTAATAATTGATAATGTACATGAGATGACCAACATATTGTGCATATAGCGTCATTTTGACCACGCATACATCATGTGCGTGGTTTTTATTACACGTACAGTGGTGCACATGATGCGGAGTCAAAAAAAATGCTATTAATATTAATAATTAATACTGTACATGAAATGAGCAATATATTGTGCATATAGCGTCATTTTGACCACGCATACATCATGTGCGTGGTTTTTATTACACGTACAGTGGTGCACATGATGCGGAGTCAAAAAAAATGCTATTAATATTAATAATTAATACTGTACATGAAATGAGCAATATATTGTGCATATAGCGTCATTTTGACCACGCATACATCATGTGCGTGGTTTTTATTACACGTACAGTAGTGCACATGATGCAGAGTCAAAAATATTGTGGATGTAAATAATAATTTGAAGGTGAAATATCAAGACACTTTTGGATACATTTGTATCTGACTCTGCATTGTGTGCACTCATGTACATGAACAAATTATGACGGCCATGCTGTATGCGTAGAATATGGAGCAAATTGATCCAAATGTCTTCATGTGTTTAGCTTTGGAAAGGTGATTTGTCATGGTAAAACGGTGCGATGTGAGACACATTTGTGTTTGTATCTGACAAATGTCCGTACTTTTATGTATAGACGGCCATCACACTGTGATGTTTGGGATACGTTAACTAATGTATTGACCATATTTGACAACATATTTGGTGTAATTGCTGATGGCTATTTTGAAATGAGGTTTTTGATACCATTATGTATTCCGTCTCCAAAATGTCCCCACCTTTATGATGGGGATGCTTTTATCTGTAGTCCTAACAGGGAGTGGGAGAGTCACTTTCAGTTTTTAGGGGGCTGACCATGTCCCATTATGATTTTGTGTTTCATATTTGTGTAGGACTTGTGACATTGAGGCCACATATGTGCCTTATGCATGTGTTTAGTTCACAAGTACATGATTCCTGTATGTTTTGGGGGTGGTAGAGGTGGAGTTAGTCCCCCAGCACCCTAGGATTTGACCATCCAGAATAGCTACTGTATCCATGGAGTATTTTTATCATATCCTGGCAAACCTGCAGCAGCGGGCGAATGTAAGGCCATATGGTATGAATGACTGTTGACCATTCATTCATCTCATTAGCCCATTTGACGTTTGCAGTATTGATGATTTGGAGCTAAGTTGCATACCATTTTCATATGACTAAGGGGGTCATTCTGACCGCGGCGGGCGGCGGTCGCCGCCCGCCAAGCGGTTCCCGCCGAAAGACCGCGGCGGTCATTCTGGCTTTCCCACTGGGCTGGCGGGCAACCTCCAAAAGTCCGCCCGCCAGCCCAGCGGGAAACACCCTTCCCACGAGGACGCCGGCTCAGAATGGAGGCGGCGGAGTGGGAAGGTGCGACGGGTGCAGTTGCACCCGTGGCGAATTTCTGTGTCTGCAAAGCAGACACTGAAATTCTTTGTGGGTCCCTCTTACGGGGGCCCCTGCAGTGCCCATGCCATTGGCATGGGCACTGCAGGGGCCCCCAGGGGCCCCGCGGCACCCCCTACCGCCATCCTGTTCCTGGCGGAAGACCCGCCAGGAACAGGATGGCGGTAGGGGGTGTCAGAATCCCCATGGCGGCGGAGCGCGCTCCGCCGCCTTGGCGGATTCTCAAGGGCAGCGGGAAGTCCGTTTCTGGTCGCGGCTGAACCGCCGCGGTCAGAATGCCCATCGGTGCACCGCCAGCCTGTTGGCGGTGCTACCGCCGACCTCCGCCAGGGCGGTAATTACCGCCAGGGTCCGAATGACCCCCTAAGTTTGCAAGACTCTCAGCGTTCACGATGTGATAATGCGAAGATTGTTTTGCTTGTCTGTGTCCCTTTCTGCATAAACTGGTTTAGTGTCATGTTACAATCTTCCTGCTAGGTTCAAACTGGGACACAACTGTGATGGTCTAGTTTCAAATATTAGGTTGGTTGTATGACATATGTGTACATGTGTGTGGGAATGTGGATCCAGTATGACCTGTCTGTGTGTATGTTGTCACTGTAACTTCAAGGTCTCCTCCTGAGTTAGTGGCAGCTGATGTTGTTGCAATTGTGTATTGCTCACATCATACACTTGAGAGAAGCCATTGATGACATGTTCACGTACACATGGATGGTCCCACCCTGTCTCTGAACCCGTGTGATGTGACTTTCCAATGATCTCCAATTTTGGGCTGGATGAGAGACTGTTTCAGTTGTTTGGATCCGGCATGTCTAATTGTCACATTTGTACTCTTGTTGGGCTCTGTGTATGGTAATGTAACAAGTCACATCCTACCCTCTGTGCATACAGTTGTGATGTTTATTTTTGGTGTGATGATTTTTAATGGCATTCTTGATCAATGAGACGACATTCATCTTCAGCTATTTCAAACTAAAGGTGGTCAGAAATGAATAGGCCAAAGCATGATGTGGTGTTTGTGATCTGTGTTTATTTACAAGTGTGGAATACAAGTGATTATAATGACTTAAGTAAAAAAATTGTTCACAAGCTGTTGGCGCCTACGCACTCCTTCTGCGGTGTTAGGTTGTTCCCCCTCCTGTTGCAGGCCAGCATCCTCCTCATCATCATCCTCAGGCATGTCTGGGTCCGGTTCAAGGAGGGGAATGTTCCTTTGTACACAAATATTGTGTAATATGGCACAAGTGAGTATAATTTTGCATACCATCTCTCGGGAGTATAGTAGGCTTCCGCCAGTGATGTCAAGGCAGCGGAACCTTGACTTTAGGATCCCAAAGGTCCTCTCCACAATGCTGCGTGTCCTCTTGTGGGCGTCATTGTATGCCCGCTCAGCAGCAGTATTTGGGTTCCCATATGGTGTCATTATCCAAGGCTGGATGCCATATCCCTGATCAGCTGAAAGAGAAACACAGAATGGTATCAATTAGATGTAGGAGGCACTGTTGTACGTATCTTTGATGGCAGTAGTTGTGTTGTGTTGTCTGTGACTATTTTGTGTACTAATGTGACAACCTATGGTTGTTGGTGGAAACTTTGGCATTGTTTTTTTTCCTTGGCTGAGCAAGTGTTTGTTGTCTAACTGTTTGTCAGCAGGATGTATTGGTTTCTCAAGTACAGTGTGCCCTCCCTTGCATTGTGACTTGTGACACAGGTGTCCGTGTGTCCTCACTGGGGGTGTGATGATAGTTCCATGCAGAGTTGAAACATGAAAGGGTATTAGAAACGTCCATATGAACATAGCCAGGCCATCCCATCCCTTAAAAGTTATGCATTGTATTAGTGTACAGGTTATTGTGAGACTTCCAATTTGCAAGGTGACATTTAGGCAACTACAGTCATGAATGTCTTCACACTAAGCTGTGGAGTAAATTCAAATGTGTGAGAGGTTCAATGGTGACTTGTGACACATGGCTAGTGATGTGAGTACCTCAGTGTGTTCCTGTCTAGGTGTTGCTATTGTGGTGTATGTGTTGTTTATCCTAGAGGGTTTCTGTGCAGTGAGTATATAAGTAGATTTTTGTCCTTACCAACAAGTAGTCCATTGCCATACCGTCCATCCTGGAAGTGTTGGTTGATGGTGCAGTGACGGAAGATGAATGCATCATGTACACTCCCAGGATATTTAGCCACGATGTTGCTGATCAGTCCTTGGTGATCGACTATGGCCTGCACGTTGATGGAATGTGTGTGCTTCCTGTTGCGGTACAGGTGTTCACTCGCAGCAGGTGGCACAAGGCGTACGTGTGTGCAGTCGATTGCACCAAGGACGTGCGGAAAGCCACTGATGGCGTAGAACCCCTGTTTTGTTTCCTGCTGCTTCTGCAGTGTGTTAGGGAAGCAGATGTGGCGGGGTGTCAGTCCAATGATGGCATCCAGTACTTTAGGCAGGAATGCGGAGAAAGATGGTTGTGAGATTCCACCAACCAGGGCACCAGTTGTCTGAAAGGAGCCACTTGCCAGCATGTGAAGTACGGCAAGCAGCTTTGTTTCTGTTGGGATAGTGCGTGGAGTCACTAAAGTGGGGCCAATTGCTGTTCAATATTTGTCAGCAGCTGCTGAATGGCCTGCCAGTTCAACCGGTACCTCTGTATGATGTCTCGTTCCCTGAGGCCATGCAGGGTTGTTCTTGGGCGGAATATCCTCTCCTGCCTTCTGCGCTGTCTTTGGGGTCCCTGCTGTTGTTGTTGTGGCTGCTGTTGTTGCTGCAGGGCTCTGCGTCTACGTGCACGTTGAAGAAAAAGCACCTCCATGTCTCCCTGTTGCTGCTCTGCTGCTCTGTTGTTTGTTCTGTGTGTTCTGATTAAGTACAGGTGTGTTTGCCCCATTTTAACGCCTGCCCTGACCCAGGCGTTAAAATGTCACGCTATTCATGCTTTGCGCCATTTTTTTGCGCCGCCTGCCGCGCGGGAGTGATTTTTGCCCTGGAGCATAAATACCACTCACCGCTATGTGCGTCTGTTTTTAGACGGGAACGCCTTCCTTGCATCTCATTAACGCAAGGAAGGCGTTCACGCAAAAAAATGACGCTATTTGCCAATACTTTGGCGCTAGACGCGTCTAACGCCAAAGTATAAATATGGCGTTAGTTTTGCGCCGAATTTGCGTCGAAAAAAACGACGCAAATTCGGCGCAAACAGAGTATAAATACGGGCCAAAGTCATTTTTTGGAAGTGGAAACCTACCTTGCCTTAATGAGATGCAAGGTAGGCGTTCCCGTGCAAAAAAATGACTCTATGGCCTTAACACCATATTTATACTCCCATGTAAAAATGGTGCAAAGGAGGGAGGAAGGGTCAAAAAATGGGACAAAGCTTGCTTTGCCCCATTTTTTAAGACCTGGGTCAGGGCAGGTCTTAGAGGACCTGTGGCCCTATTTCCATGGTGGAACACCATGGAATAAGCCCAGAGGTGCCCTCCCTAGGCCCTAGGGGCACCCCCACCCACACTAGAGGGACTGCGAGGATGGGGGACCCCATCCCAGGTAAGTACAGGTAAGTGCATTTTATTTTTGAAAGTGCCATAGGGGGCCCTGAAATGGGCCCCCATATATGGCACCGGGTGCAATGGCCATGCCCAGGGGACCCCTGTCCTCTGTGCTGGCAACTGGGGTGGTGGGCATGACTCCTGCCTTTCCTAAGGCAGGAGTCATGTGGCATGGTAGGTTTAGCACCATAAAATGACGCTAATCTGGTTAGAGTCATTTATTTTTACTCTAACCTGCCTAAAGCCATTTTTTGGTGCTAAACCCTCTTCTCCTATACTGCCAGCCCCAACCGCCTAAAGTCATTTTTTTAAACTCTAGCCTACCCTTTGCACCGGCTTGCACCATTCCATAAATATGGTGCCCGGCTGGTGCACAGAAATGGTGCAAGCCGGTGCTCAACTTTTTGGTGCAAAACTGAGTTAGTGCAGTTTTGCAGCAAAAAGTATAAATAAGGGCCAATATTTTGTAAGTTTGCGCCACTTTTGTGTCATGAAATGACGTTAATGCAGTGCAAAAAAAGTTTAAATAAGGGCCTTGGTGCTAGATGGGTCTAGCACCAAAGTATAAATATGGAGTTAGTTTTGCACCGAATTAGAGTTAAAAAAAATGACACTAATTCGGTGCAAACAGAGTATAAATACGCCGCAGAGTATAAATATGCCCCTAAATATGGTGTTAAGGCCATAGAGTCATTTTTTGCACGGGAACGCCTACCTTGAATCTCATTAAGGCAAAGTAGGACTCCACTTTCAAAAAATGACTTTAACTCCATAAATTTGGTGCTAGAGGGGTCTAGCACCAAAGTATAAATATGGAGTTAGTTTTGCACCGAATTAGAGTAAAAAAAAATGACAATAATTTGGTGCAAACAGAGTATAAATATGCCCCACAATATCTCAACCTTTGTTAATTTTAGCTGACACACCTGTCAAAATTCACAAGCAAAATACATATGTTATCTACTCCATCATTCTAATGTTGGTGCATTTAACACCAGATTCCACAAGTTATTCACCTGAAACTCATAATAGGTGCTCTTTATTGCGCTCGATAAATAACGTATCCCATGGTATTGGTATTTATCAGGTGATATAAATTGCACTTATTGTGGTAATCAGGTCCAAAGTTAGAAGGTAGAAACCCTTACTGGGCAAAGGATCATAGCTTTTTTCTTAAAAAGAAAAACATAGAAAACATCTCTTCTTATACAACCTTGCCTGTAAATCACCAAAAACTGTTACTGGCTTGACCATGTAGACATAGCAGTTGGACATGTCAAGATGGCAACTAAGGGTGATAGATGTTTTTCAAACCACCTAAGGCATAACACACACATTATCTGGACAAGGCCAGGAGAGATAAGTTGGAAGAGCATATGGTCCCCTGGGATCACAACAGAATGCACAACAAAAGATGAAAGAAAGATTTGACTGAAAATTCTTTGAATAGCTCATATTGTACCGTCCGTTACTCTATTGACTGACACAGCCTACACAAGCATCAGAGACTCCATTGGAAGCACACGTTTAATGTGGGCCATCAAGAGTCTCAAAATTAGGCAATCATGTAGCTGACAGTTGTTGGAAAGAAAGGGTAGTGACTAGTCTCTATGAATGACATCTTAAAAATCTACGAAGAATCTGAAATCCTAGGGGGTGTAAAAACCGTTCAGTTCAAACATGAGGAGCACCATGGAAACCTACATGTACACATTACACACAGAAAATGCTCTGGAGACCCTGTGCAAACGGAAAGGGGTCCCCCTATGTAGCAAATATGCCTTTCCTGCATGTTAAGCCCAGATTTTCCAGCTAGACAGGTGTAAAATGTCTTTGATCCCCATAAAACATGATTATATTATCTTCCCCCTGATTGACATATTTACCTTGCCTATAAACACCTAGTTTGTAGTGAACTAAATACACCTAGGGCTTGGAAGTTAAATGCTACCTATGGAGTATAGCACCTATTGTTCCACCCACAGGGTTGACCTGTTCATCATGAACTCAGGGTTACTAGCTGTAGCCTGACTGCAGCAATCTAAGAACCTGCTGTCAAACCTGTGATAGTTACCCTTTTTAACAGGCTGGAAATGTTGTCTTTCAATATTAATAGGTTACCTCTAAGTAAACCTATTGCCCACAAGGTAGAATGGCTGGTATTTTTTAATGTAAAATATATGTGAAATTAAACCATGTTCCTACGTTGACTAGCATCCAAAAGATATTTTGGCTGTAAAAGCTGTGGTTGGATCCTGCAAAATATCAAAGTGTGGAATAAAAACTTTAATCTATAACTTTGCGTAAAAAAAAGGATAAGATTGCCCTTCAAGGACTATTTTATTTTTTAGCATAAGTAATTTATATAAAGTTACCTTTCCCTGCCTGAAGTTCCTGGAGGCTAATTTGCATCAGCCTTCCAGCAGTAGCCCAAAAAGCGCTTGACCTTAATGAGGTGTGAAAACTATTCCCAAAGCAGGAAAAATGGCCACGATGAGCATAGGTGTGTTTCTTCCTGTTGTAGGAAGACCAGTTAGGGTGGGCCCATGACCATCAGTCATTTGACCCTTTCAAAAGGTAACCCTTTGTTCCCACTAGCAAGGCTGATACCAAACTCAGTGGAAGTGGGCATACCCCTAGAACAAGTTTTGATTGACCACAGAGGAGGGGACTTCTTATTCCTCTGGCCAACCTCTGAATTGGTACACAGGGTCTGCACAAGGGAGAAAGGCTATCTCCTTCTTAAATTTTTGAAGTGAGGTGCATTGCGGAATTATTTACAGTAGGCAAACAGAAACTGCTGCAAACATGTGTAGAGTTGACACTGGGAAACTTTAACTTATTAGCAAGGAGCCAGAAGCCACCCCACATACAAGTTACTGCTAACTATAAATGTGGCACCCCAAGGCACTCTCCTCAGAGCAATTTCTGGCTCTGTAATCAGTCAAAAGAGAACTGGACTTGCTGTCTGTGATCTGAGAGAGCCTTGAGGGACTGCCCCCACTTCTTCATGTGCCCAGGACAAAGACGTGGACTCCAGGATGAGTGGAATTACCTCCAGGGTGACTACAGGGACACATTAGGATCAAAACTGTTTTTTCCTGAAGTGACCAATTGTCAATTACCAACATGATCTGTCTGTACATTACTGATGGCCTCTTCTGAAATGACCCCTGGCCTTTAAGAGTCTTGGAGGTCTTGGGCACATTAGAGATGACCCAGGCGAGCTACTCCAGAAACCCAGAAAAGTTGGGACTAAGAACATTTTAGAACTTCAAAAACTCTAAAGCCTTCAGGGGACTTTTTGGCAAAGGTGTCTGATTTCGAATCTCCTTCCTCAGATACAGCTTCAGGCTTGCCCCATTGGAGGATTTTGAGCTCCATAAAAAGGCTAAGTCAGAAGGTAAAATCTTTGACTGGGATTAATCTGCTTGGTGTAGTTGACTGTTCCATCGCAGTCAGCTTGAAGTCGCAAATAGGTCCTAGGGGGTCATTCTGACCCCGGCGGTCTAAGACCGCCGGGGCCATAGTCGGCGGGAGCACCGCCGACAGGCCGGTGGTGCCCCGCAGGGCATTCTGACCGTGGCACTTCGGCCGCGGTCAGAAGAGGCAAACCGGCGGTCCGGCGGCTGCCCTTTGAATCCCCCATGGCGGCGCAGCTTGCTGCGCCGCCATGGGGGATTCTGACACCCCCTACCGCCATCCTGTTCCTGGCGGTTCGCCCGCCAGGAACAGGATGGCGGTAGGGGGTGCCGCGGGGCCCCTGGGGGCCCCTGCCGTGCCCATGCCAATGGCATGGGCACGGCAGGGGCCCCCGTAAGAGGGCCCTGCAAAGTATTTCAGTGTCTGCTAAGCAGACACTGAAATACGCGACGGGTGCAAACTGCACCCGTCGCACCCCTGCAACTCCGCCGGCTCAATTCTGAGCCGGCGTCCTCGTTGCAGGGGCATTTCCTCTGGCCCGGCGGGCGCTCTTTTGGAGAGCGCCCGCCGGCCCAGAGGAAATGTCTAAATGGCCGCCGCGGTCTTTTGACCGCGGTGCGGTCATTCAGCGGCGGTAGCTTGGCAGGCGGCTCCCGCCGCCCGCCAACATTAGAATCAGGCCCCTAGTCTTCAACTAAAATAATGATCCTTTATTTTACATCCTGGAAACAAATCTTCTAGTACACCAACTATACCTGTCACTAAATGACACTGAGATCACATGGAAGTTGTTGAAAATTCCTATGGGCATACTAAATGCTGAAGGGAAAGGGCAATTGAAAAACATGGGTTACTGCCAAAAGTGGTATATGACCCTGTTTAATGAAGGGGAGATAACCACTGTAACACATTATCTTCCACTGTCTACACTATGAAGAGAATTGGAAAAGTAAATTGTGGCAGCTGATGAGAAACTCATGCAAACTGAGATGGGAGGAAATGATAATGTTCTTATTGTTAGACAAAAGCCTGGATACCATGGAGTCAAGTTCTCTTGTGCCATTCCAGAGGCAACACAAGCGCCTTACATGTGCATTTTGCAATAACAGACTTTCCTTTGATAAAGGTAGTCTTGCATTTTAATCTCATCTGACCGGGAAGAATGTTATTATATGTGATACTTGAAAAATAACTTGGAGAGGGCTAGTACACAAATGTACATGCTGTAACATTGTGGTACATCCAAATGTAACAAAAGATTTTAAAATATGGGCTTGCATTGTGCAACTCAGAACATGTTGTCTGGAAAAGGCACTATTACCTACAATTATGCCAGTACTGTGGCCTGTCTGTGCTCCTTTGCAAAAGAAGAACACATCACTAAGGACAGCATATCAAGCCAAAATGTGTTTAATGCAAAAATGGTCAATATGCAAGCAAATAATTTGAAGGCAATTGTTTTATTAAAGGATCATGAGGTTCTGCCCTCTATCAGTTGTAGCATATAATGTTAAAGTCGATATAGTCAGTAAACAAATATATACAGTTTTTCTCTCAATACAGTTAAATGGAAACAGGAACACATGAACTATACTGCAACTAAGAGATAATACATGATGAGCAGGTGGCAATACCTTATCACCAGAAAGATGTGAGAAGTCCTTGAAGTACAGATAATGAAGGCACAGACAAGCATTAACTCCACTATTTCAAAAAATCTTGCCTCACATTACTAATCCTCATCGTGAGGCTGCTCTTACTATACAGTGCAGAAAACACCTACCAAGCTGTAACACTTCACTTTTCCTTAACTGCAAATCACTTCAAATGAATGGTCAACCTGCAGTTGAATTGAGTACAATAGAGGAGCCTTATGCTATCTGGTACAAGTGGCATTGGAGCTTCATGAACTGCAGACAGCAAACTATTATAATGATACCGCTGGTTGTTTTGTGTGAATGGGCATAACATTCAGCAGTATATTTAACATAGAGTGTTAAAGCATGTGGCGCATAAAAAGTCAGGATGTGGAGATTTTGGATGCAAGGTCTTAAATAGTCAAAAGAAGGAGGGTACAATGACGCATGTCTTTCATACGTTATAGACAAAGTTCATTTTTGAATATGATTGAATTCATTATATTGTTCTTCAAACTTGTGCATCATTGGGTCCTGGTCATGACTGGCAGTAGTTGGTTGAAAAATGTGTATATTTCTTAATAATATTTTATCATGTGCCTTTTATATTACATCAGTGAAGTTAAAAGCCATAGAAGTAGCTGATGGTCACATGAGCCCTGCTTACCATACCCTCTGGGGCACTCACTGCATTTTGGTCCTGGAATGGTGAATGAGGAGTGGGAGGTTGATAGTCATCATTGCCAAATTCATTTGACAGACCCTTCTTGGTGCCAATGTTATGCATTATTGCACAAGTGGTTATGATCCTACAACACTTCCCTGTGTCACACTCAGAGGCATCACCAAATGTATGTAGTCAGTGCAATTTGGCTTTTAGAAAGCAGAATATGTCAATTTGTCTGCAGTGTAATAATGCTATTAACTATGTGTTTGTAAGCTTAAAGAAGGTGGCATGAGACATTGTTGTATGGCATATGCAGTGCTGCATAAAACATGGGCAGAAGTGGTTACATTTGTGTTGGTCATGCTTTTGCTACTATATTGTGTGTACAGTGAAAGTGACTTACCTTTACCTAACATCCACATTTCTTCTAGCAGTCCTATTGGAAGTTGCAAGTTCTTCATGAGGTGCACAGGTCTATCATCTCAGTGATGACCATTAGGCAGCCTAATTTTTAGACATCCAGCTCTAAGTGCCCTTGAGAAAACCAGGAGACAGGGTCAGAATACTGGAGTACCAGATGCATTTTGAACGTTTTGTACTCTTGATTAAAATGAGAGCTTAAAGACTCAGAGACACCCGTCAAAAATCCCATAACAGCCAAGATGCCATATAATCTCAAATGTCTTTTTTCACAATGTCCACTGATCAAGGATATCTGACCTCAATGGAGAATACCAGCTTGAGCGGGAGAAGACATGACGATTTGGACATTGAAGCACTGACAAATAGAAGTGAGTGAAAGCAATGTTACGGTGGGGGGGCATCCCAGTGTGTTATGCCTCCTCATTTATACTTATATGGTGAAAGTGACACATATGCATTAAATTGAACTACTGAGACTTTTAATACCCCCTCATGATTCAACCCCTTCGGTGCTCATGACTGAACAGTTCTGTCACGAACACAGGTGTTATGTCCTCTGCACACAACCATCAAATCCCTCTGCTCTTTACAGAAAAGGGATTTGATTTTTCTAAAAACAGCTATTTTTAGCTTTCACTGAAATGACGAGGAGTGCTCACAGTGTGCTGACGTCATTTCAGTGAAATAAAAGTGAAGGGCTCATTTCACTTTCTCTCGGTCGGTACTCAGGGGGCTATCTCAGCGCCCTGAGCACTGATGCAGATGTATCACTTGAAAGGGGAAAATCACCCCTATTCATTGGTACAACTTGCTGTTGGATTCCTGATTTGGGATTGTAGGAAAGTACCATCTTTCTTGGCATGTTACTCCCATTTTTACCTGTATGCCACTATGTTTTTGTTTGTCTCACAGGGATCCTGCTGGTCAGGACCCCAGTGCTCATAGTTTATGGCCTAATGTGTGTGATGTGTATAGTGTTTGACTGTGTCACTGAGGCTCTTCTAACCAGAAACTCAGTGCCTATGCTCTCTCTGCTTTTAAATGTGTCACTATAAGCTAGTGACTTCATTTACCAATTTCAATTGGCACACTGGACCCCTCCCCCTTATAAGTCTCTAGTTTATGATACCTAGGTCCCCAGGGCATTGGGGTTCCAGGAGATCCTTATGGGCTGCAGCATTTCTTTTGCCACCAATAAGGAGCTCAGACAAACCCTTCCACAGGCCTATCATTGCAGCCTGCATGAAATAGTGCACACACTATTTCACAGCCATTTTCACTGCACGTAAGTAACTTATAAGTCACCCAAATGTCTAACCTTCACTTGCTGAAGGTTAGGGGCAAAGTTACTAAGTGTGAGGGCACCCTTGCACTAGCAAAGGTGCCCCCACATAGTTCAGGGCCATTTCTCTGGACTTCGTGAGTGCGGGGACGCCATTACCCATATGCACTACATATAGGTCAATACCCATATGCAGCTTCACAATGGTAACTCCGAATATGGCCATGGAAGGTGACTAAGATCATGGGATTGTTCCCCAATTCCAAATCTGGTAATCTGCCCTCCTGAGGTCTGAGCAGCTCAGTCCCAGGACAGGAAGGCAGAACAAAGCATTTCCTTTTGGAGGAGGGTGTTACACCCTCTTCCTTTGGAAATAGGTGTAACAGGCTGGGGAGGCGTAGCCTCCATCAGCCTCTGGAAATGCTTTGAAGGGCACAGATGGTGCCCTCCTTGCATAAGCTAGTCTACACCGGTTCAGGGACCCTTTATCCCCTGCTCTGGAACGAAACTGGACAAAGGAAAGGGGAGTGACCACACCCCTGTCCTTCACAACCCTAGCGGTGGTGCCCAGAGCTCCTTCAGTGTGTTCCAGACTTCAGCCATCCTGCTTTGCAAGGTGTGGGGGCACTCTGGAGGGCTCTGAGTGGCCAGTGCTAGCAGATGATGTCAGAGACCCCTCCTGATAGGTCCTTCCCTGATAAGGTAGCCAATCCCCCTCTCAGGGCTATTTAGGGTCTCTCCTGTGGGTTCTCTTCAGATTCTGCTTGCAAGTTTCCAGCAGGAATCCTCTGCACCTACTACTTCATTCTCTGACCTCGGATTAACCACAGCCTGCTCCAACAACAGCTGTAACAGCAACAAAGTATCCAGAAGGGATACTTTTCCTCTGCAACGTCAGCTCCAGCCAGGAACTGCAACAGTTTCCACGGTGTGCACGCTCTGAGGACTCCCTGTCTTCACCCTGCACCTGAAGGACCGAAGAAATCTCCCGTGGGGTGACAAAGTCACTCCCTTGCTCACGCAGTCACCTTCTAAGTCAACGCACGGTTCTCTTGGACACCTCCCCTGGCAATGAGCATACTCCTTGGAACACAGAGGTGGACACCATCGACACAGACTGTACTGAGGTCTTGCTGTCGCAATTTGGAGGAGGTAAGACCTTGCCTTTCCTGAGAATGACATTACCCCCGTGCACCACTTCTTCTTCACCTCCTGAGGCCTCTGTGCATTATTTGCAAAATTCCTTCATGAAAAGCCTGGCCCAGGTCCTCGGCGCTCTATCCTGTAATGCTCAACTCGCTGAGTTGTTGTCCGGCGGCGTGGGACCCTCCTTTGTAGTGCTGCACCAACCACATTTTGCACCTCCTTTGTCCCCGTGTCCTGGGACTCCCATGGGTGCTATCTGGTGTTCTGAGGGCTTTCTGAAATGCTGCATCCAACTTCACGGCGTGGGACATCCTTTGCATCATGCAGGAACCCACTGGCATGTTCCTAGGGTTCATTTCTTCAGTCTTCGTCAAACCGGGGACTCTTCTTTTGCACCCTCTTCTGGGTTGGCAGAGGCTCCTGCGACTCGGTTGTTTCTTGCAATAATTCCAATAACGAGGTGTAGTGTGTCCTAAGGAAACTTGCAGTACTTCACTCCTGGGCCTGGGGTGGGGTAGTTTACTTACCTTTAGTGTATACTTACTCTCCCAGCGATATTGCACACTCTAGATTTGTCAAGGGGGGAATTCGTGATTCACTTTCCATTTTCTTAGTATATGGTTTGTGTTGCATGTAGACCTATTTTCTCCCATTGCATTCTATAGCATCCCCTATTGTTTTCACTATCCTATGTCTAATTACTTGCCTTATTTTCGTGTCTAGTGTATATATTGTGTAAAATACTTACCTCCAGAAGGAGTATTGACTCTAAGATATTTTTGGTGCTGTGTCACCCAAATAAACTACCTTTATTTTTGGTAACAGTGAGTATTGTCTTGTGTATAAGTACTGTGTAACTATCAGTGGTATTGCATGAGCTTTGCATGTCTCTCAGTTCAGTCTAAGCCGCTCTGCTATAGCTACCTCTATCAGCCTAAGCTGCTAGAACACTACTACATTTCACTGATAAGGGATAAGTGGACCTGGTATAAGGTGTAAGTACCTAAGGTACCCACTTCAAACCAGGCCAGCCTCCTACATTGGTGGTGCAGTGGTAGGATAAGTATTTGCACTTGCTTTACCACTGTGTTTCTAACTTTCTAAAACGTTCTTTAATCTTTAAACTTTGCAACCGTTTTTACAAAGTTCTGAAAAGTTTTCTTCTCTTCTCTATAAAGTTAACTCTATTATTCTACTAACCTTTTAGTCACTTTCCTAAACTTTTTCTATTTCAATATGCCTTCTGTAGAAGCTACCCCTAGAGTTGTCGGAAACTACCTATGAGAATCTAAACTTTAAAAGTTTGAGAGGTCTCTGTATTGAAAGAAGTTTAGGGATTGCGAAGAACACCAATAAGGACTTGCTCTTAAATCTTCTCCTCCAAGATGACCAGGGACTCAGCACTGGTCCAGATCAGACGGGGGGGGGTGTTGAGGAAGACTCCAACCAGGCAGGCTTAGAGTAGCACATTGATAATCCTTCCACTGATTTATCTGTTAACAGACCCCTTGGTACAACTGGGAGTGGTAAGGGTTCACACACTAGTAGGGTTCCCTTCACACTTAGAGGTCACTCCAGTTAGAGATAGATCACCCTCTGCACATTCCCATGTTACCTCTGTGTCAGAGTTATCCCACACATCTAACCCTGAGGACCAGTCCCTAGATAGGGAACTTGGAAAGCTGAGGTTAGAAAAGGCCAGACTGAGGCTATTTTAGCAACAGTTGGCCTTAGACAGGGAATCCTGGGCTGTGGAAAAGGAATTGCAAGGTTTGGGGTTAGTTCCCCATGGTGGCAGCAGCAGTTTCAAAAATTCAAATGGTAGGGAACCTTCATTTTACTCTAGGAATCTGCATACAGTTGTCCCTCCTTGCAAGGATGGTGATTATGTATATAAGTGGTTTGCTGCACTTGACAGGGCCTGTAAAGTTCAGAGGGTCCCTCATGTACAGTGGGCAGCTATCCTGTGGCTATCCTTCTCTGGTAAGGGGAGAGACAAACTCTTTATTGTCAGAGAGGATGATGCAGATAATTACCACATTCTTAAACATGCACTCATAGATGGTCTGAGCTTAACCACTGAACAATACAGGATTAAGGGCCAGATGTAACAAAAAAGGCATTTGCGATTCGGAAATAGCGATTTTTGAGCTATTGCTATTTCTGATTCGCAAAATGCAATGTATCATATTTGCGATTCGGTAATAGCTATTTCTTAAAAATCGCAAATGCTATTACCAAATCGCAAATTGCGACACAGACCCCATTCGCACCTATGGGCCTGTAGGCCCATATTTGTGAATTTTTTGCATTTCCCAAATTACGAACTCCTAACTGGAATTCGCAATTTAGGAAATGCAAAACCCCAGTGTGCTGGGGGCCTAAGCCCCCTCTGCTGCACCCCAAAAAAATATTTCAGGACATGTAAGACACACACATGCCAAAGGGGCATGTGTGCGTTACATGTCAATTTTAAAAGTGCATATTTAATGCATTTTTTTAATTTGCGCATGGTTACCACCAAGTTCAACTTGGTGGTAATAGCGATTCCTTAATGCCAAATTTGCATTAAGGAATTGCTTGTTACATGTGGTTTAGAAATCGCAAATAAGGACTTCTTATTTGTGATTTCTTATTTAGAGAATCGCAATTTGCGATTCTCTAAACAGGCTCGCAAATGAAAGGAATCGCTATTATAAATATATATAAATACTGAAAGGCATTTTTGCATTCGCAAACGGACATTCGTGCACTTTACGAATGCATAAAGGCTTGATACATCTGGCCCTAAGTTCAGAGAGACCAGAAAGGAGTCATCACAGGATTGGACAGACTTTGTAGACTGTTCAGTGAAGGCACTAAAAGGTTGGTTAAATGGCAGTAAGGTGATTGACTATGAAAGCCTATATAACTTGATTCTGAGAGAGCATATCTCGAATAATTGTGTGTCTTGTTGCATCAGTGTCTTGTGAACTCAGATCTGATCTCTCCCCAAGAAAAATCATCAGAGTCTTCTTCAGGCACACAAAAAACCTCTGGGGTGGTGGGTCCAAATCCTCTTCTCACAATAATAAGAAACTTTGGTGTTATTTGTGTAACGCCAAAGGTCACTGGGCAACTGATCCTCATTGCCCAAAAAGAAACACCAAACCTCCCACCAACACAACCCCAACTGCAACTACTATTGCCCTTAGTAATAGCAGTGGTGTTGGGAAGAGCACTGCTAATAGCCAATCAAAGGGTGTAGCCAGGCTCACCATTGGTAATGTAGTTGGGGTTGGACTAGTTAGGGAGATCACTGAGGCTGTTTTAGTCTCTGATGGTGTCATTGACCTAGCCACTTTAGTTGCTTGTGACCTCAATATGGATAAGTACAAGCAGCTACCCCTGCTTAATGGTGTTCAGGTAGAGGCCTACAGGGACACAGGTGCCAGTGTCACAATGGTGATAGACAAACTGGTTGCCCCTGAGCAGCACCTACTTGGTCACCAGTACCATGTGACAGACGCCCATAGCAACACTGTTAGCCACCCCATGGGTGTTGTGAATCTCAACTGGGGGGTGAGAGGGGGAGTTACTGGTCCAAAGAAAGTTGTGGTAGCCACTGAATTACCTGTAGAATGCCTGCTAGGCAATGATGTGGAGACTTCAGCTTGGGCTGAAGTGGAGTTGGAGGCCCATGCAGCAATGCTGGGTATTCCTGGACATACCTTTGCTCTTAACCAGGGTTCAGGCCAAGAAGTAAAGCGGACAGGGAAACTTGGATCCTGGAACAATGGACCAAGTGCTCCCAAAAACTAGGGGTAGGAAGGGCAAACCCTTGTCCACTATCCCTCCCTCCAAGGATGATTCCCCTTTTGAGGAAGAGGAATTCTCTCATTGTGCAGAACCTACACCAGAGGAGCTAGAAGCTGATACAGCTGAGCTTTTGGGTACGGGGGCCTGCCAGACAAGAACTGAGTGTGGCACAGCAAACCTGTCCCACATTGGAGGGTCTCAGACAGCAAGATGTCAAACATCAGAATGGGGATGTCAATGACAGCCGCAGAGTATACTGGGGGAATTATCTCCTCTATATTGAAGCAAGGGACCCTAAACCTGGTGTCACCAGGAGACTGGTCATCCCCCTTCAGTACAGGGAATTCCTCCTAACTCTGGCTCATGACATTCCCTTTAGCTGGACACTTAGGCCAGAGAAAAACATGGGACAGACTTGTTCTACATTTTCACTGGCCCCATATGTTAGAAGACACAAAGGAGTCTTGTCGCTCCTATGTCACCTGCCAAGCCAGTAGCAAGACTGGTGGCACCCCAAATGCCCCCTTAATCCCACTGCCAGTGGTTGGGGTGCCCTTTGAAAGGGTAGGGGTTGATATTGTTGGCCCCCTTAACCCTTCAACAGCTTCTGGCAATAGAGTCATCCTTGTGGTGGTGGACCACACCACAAGGTATCCAGAAGCCATCCCCTTAAGGACCACTACAGCTCTTGCAGTGGCAAAAGCCCTCCTGGGAATCTTTTCCAAGGTGGGTTTCCCTAAGGAAGTAGCATCAGACAAAGGTAGTAACTTCATGTCTGCATACCTCAAAGCAATATGGAAGGAGTGTGGTGTTACCTACAAGTTCACCACCCCTTATCATCCACAAACTAATGGATTGGCTGAGAGGTTTAAAAAAACTCTCAAAGGCATGATTATGGGACTTTCTGAAAAACTTAGAAGGAGGTGGGATGTCCTCTTGCCATGCCTCCTTTTCACCTACAGAGAGGTACCCCAAAAAGGAATAGGCTACAATCCCTTTGAACTCCTATTTGGTCACCCTTTTAGAGGTCCACTTGCTTTTGTTAAGGAGGGTTGGGAACAACTTTTAGAACCTCCAAAGCAAGACATTGTGGACTATGTACTTGGCCTAACAAGTAGAATGGCTGAATACATGATAAGGCCACTAAAAACCTTCAGGCCAGCTTAGAGCTTCAAAAACAATGGAGTTACCAGAAGGTTGTCCTGACAGAGTACCACCCAGGACAGAAGGTGTGGGTATTGGAGCCTGTCTCCCAAAGAGCACTCCAGGACAAATTGAGTTGACCCCATCTCATTGTAAAAAAGAAAGGTGAGGTCACCCATCTGGTGGACCTGGGTACTGCCAGAAGCCCCCTTAGGGTGCTTCATGTGAACAGCCTGAAACCTTACTATGACAGGGCTGACTTAACCATGCTCATGGCTACAGACGAGGGGCAGGAGGAAGAGAGTGACCCTCTTGTTGACCTTTTCTCCAACACTGAAGCTGATGGCTTTGTGGAGGGAGTGGTTCTTGAAGACTGCCTTACTGCTGAGCAGAAAGAAGACTGTAAAAATCTCCTTTGACAGTTTTCTGAACTCTTCTCACTCAGACCTGGTATAACTACTTGGTGTGAACATACAATTGACACCGGAGATAGTTTACCTGTCAAAAGTAAACTTTACAGGCAACCTGACCATGTCAGAGACTGCATAAAAATAGAAGCTATTGAGGCTTCTTTTAGCCCCTGGGCCAGCCCAGTGGTGCTTGTCCCCAAACTGCATAGTAAAGATGGAAAGAGATAAATGTGGTTTTGTGTGGACTATAGGGGTCTTAATACTGTAACCAAAACTGATGCTCCCCCTATACCCAGGGCAGATGAGCTAATAGATACACTGGCATATGCCAGGTATCTAGGCACCTTTGAGTTGACTGCAGGGTATTGGCAGATCAAATTATCAGAGGATGCTAAAGCAAATACTGCATTTTCTACCAACGCAGGGCATTATCAATTCACTGTGATGCCTTTTAGTGTACAGGGATCACCACAGGAAGGTGGTCCCCAAGCAGGTAACCACCACTACACACCCAGGAGGGGGGAGGAGCCGCTTGGGCAAGGGTGTTTATTCCCCTCAACTTAATTTAGGGAGTTCAGTCTTTCTGCCACCCTGGGGGGTCCAAAGAGCACTAGGCACTAGGCATCAAGCATTGCTGATGCCCCCACCTCATTTTAATCAATGGGCACAGTCTTTCTGTTCGCCCACACAAGTGAGGCATCATTTTTACGCTGGATGTTAGGAAATTTGTGCCGGCACAGTGATCCCACACAGAAATGTTAGGAAAATGCAATATGTTTAGCTAAAATTGAGGTTTGCAAGGGATTCAGGGTATGAAAATGTTGGAGGATCTATGCACACCTCCCTGGACTCACCCTAGTGTCTAGTTTTCAGAAATGTCTAGGTTTGGTAGCTTTCCCTAGATGGCCGCCAGCCCCGGGACCAAAAAAGCAGGTTATCCCCTTGCAAAGCCAGGTTGTTTTGTGATAGATAATTTTGATGCCTCCACAATACGTTTTGGCCCGTTTCCTGTTGTGGGCACTAGGCCTACCCAAACAAGTGAGGTACCACTCTTATCAGGAGACTTGGCAAGACGACAGGTAGGTGGAAGTTTGTTGCTACCCATAGATTCCAAAACTTTCCATCACAGAAATGTGAGGAAAATTAGCTTTTTAGACACATTTTGAGGTTTGTAAGGGAATCTGGGTAACAGGACATCATAAGAGCCACACAAATCACCACATCATGGATTCCCCTAGGTGACTAGTTTTCAAAAATGTACAGGTTAGCTAGATTTCCTTAGGAGCCTGCTGAGCTAAGGCCCAAAATCCACAGATAGGCCCATTGCAAAAAAAAGGTTCCTTTGCAGTGGAAAAATGTGAAAAGCCCATGTTGCATTTTGGACCCTTCCCTGTCACGGGCACTAAGCCTACCCACATAAGTGAGGAACCGTTTTTATCAGGATACTTGGGGGAATGCTTGTTGGAAGAACGTTTGTGGCTCCTCTCAGATTCCAGAACTTTCCGATACAGAAATTTGGAGAAAATTTGTTTTTTAGGCAAATGTTGATGTTTCACAGGATTCTCTGTAACAGAACCTGGTGAGAGCCACACAAGTCACCCCATCCAGGATTTCCCTTGGTGTCTAGTTTTCAGAAATGTACAGGTTTTCTATGTTTCCCTAGGTGTCTGCTGAACTAGGGCCCAAAATCCACAGCTAGGCACATTACAAACAAAGGGCCAAAAATGAGAGGTATCCACCTGACCTACCCACACAAGTGAGATACCATTTTTATTAGTAGACTTGGGGAAATGCTAGGTAGAAGGACTTTTTTGGCTTCCCCCAGATTCCAGAACTCTCTATCAGGTCTCGATCTAGCTCACGCCAACCACAACTTAAAGAACTAGGTAGGGCACATATCCCACAGTGGCTAACCCTGCAGGCCAAGGTTTTTTGAGAGTAGAAACATAGACATGCAGTCATTGCCTAGCACAGGCTCCTGCATGCTTCATTTGGTATAAAATGTATTTTACTCTTGACTTATGTCAAAGAATGTGAGATCATGTGTAATTGTTGCTGTAAATCACTTGAAATCATGGTTGAAAACACCACTGATGCAGCTGAACTCAGGAGGATGATTTATTCTGATAAACAGGTCCCCGGGCGAGATACAGGGGAATCCTCTGAGAATGACTGAAGCCATGGGATGACTCATGCTGGTAATGTGGGGGAGCTGTGAGTCAACAAGCCACTGCTGCTAACACACAGAAAAACAGATGATACAACAGGCACATGCAGCTGTAACTATTTACCCTTAACCTAAGAGAAAATAAATACTTTGCCTCTAGGGATACTTACCAGAGCAACCAGGCAACACGTTGTTGGATTCCTGAAAGAAAAAGATCATCACGTTGATTAAGCAACAAGGAAACCAAAAGGAAAGTTATACTTTAAAGCATACCCGACTACCAAAGAACGTACTCATCTTGGAAATTGGAGCCCTAATCATGGTCATGTTTTTGGTGCATAACAATAGTGTTGAGTAAAGTGATGTATAATTGGGGTTTTTGTTCTTTACAGAGATTGGAACACTCACAATAAAGCTTTTGACCTCACAACATCTAATGCACACCGACTTCCATTTACCTCTGTGAGAGAAACCCTCGGCTTATCAAGCACATTTATTTATCTCATGATTTTGGAAAGGTCTCTGTAGTGTGTTGGCCATGGATGTTCGCGTGTCATCAAGCTACCTTCTTCAAATGGATGGGCAGGCCAGAACAATTCCTTTGCTGTCTAGTACTGGATTTAGGATGGAATTGGGACACTTATTTATGGGCAGCAGAATTTGTGCATAACATATGTCCCCCTTTTATTGGATACCATCTACAAGTTACACTGTGGTCTCAGCCCATTCATTCATCAGTCCCAGCAGTAGAAGACCCTTACTCATGTTTACAAAATGAAGATAAACTCCCCAGTGTAGCCTAGCCCAGGCTAAGGAAACTTTAAAAAAATCTGCAGACAAGAAACGAAACCCAGAACCGCCATATGTCCCTGGCAAGAAGGTCTGGCTGTCTACACAACATTTGATATTCCATGGGCGTAAGACATTTTTAGCCAGATATATTGTTCCATAAGAAGTCTTAGACATCATTAATCCTGTGGCGATGAGCTGGTCCTTACAAGCTCATATGAAAATACACCCTGTTTTTAATGTGTCTTTACTTAAGACAGTTACACCAGACACTTGGTTACATACTCCACCTCCGGTAGTCCACATCAGTGATCATGACGAGTATGAGATGAACGCCATTCTGGATTCCAAAAGGTCTTGAGGGCAATTCTACTATTTAGTAGACTGGAAAGCGTATGGTCCAGAAATGTGTTCATGGGAACCCTTCACATACATCATCCAACTAAACCTCACCCAGTGTCTCGAGGGTTGGGACTCATCCTGGAAGGGGGGTACTGTCAGGTCTCGCCCAGGCCCTGCCCCCAACCACAAATTAACAAACTAGACTAGTTATGTTGTAATTTAGTAGTGATTAGATTAAGCATTAGCAGAAGACATCTTGTATTTAGCAACTATTGTGAACATTTTGCGGAATCCATTTGTATTCATGGCAGCCACTTTCTCTGCCACATGCTGCCATGTGCTTGCCATGTGCTCTGTCCTACCTTCTTGTTAACTACTCTTGAAAATCTGTCTAGTGACAAGTTATATTTAGTATCTCCCACTTTCACACATGCCCCGTAAGATCTGCTGCTGTTAGTAATTAGTAACAGACAGTAATGTGTCAACTAGTCCTTGAAAACTGTTAGCCCCTCCTACCTGTCGACTGTGCATTTCTATATGACCTTATATGTATATATCTTGCTTCAAAAATTGTACCACCTTCTTTTAGCCCCTGCGTGGGTATAAAAGGACCATGCTCTCTCAGTTCAGTGTGCTACTTCAAACATTGCCGAAGGGTGCTGTTTGAACTATAGTACCACCTCATGAGGTTTAATAAACTTTGGCCCATATTTATACTTTTTTAGCGCCGCATTTTGATGCAAAAACGGTGCAAACTTACAAAATATAATTGTATTTTGCAAGTGTGCGCCGCTTTTGCGTAAAAAAATTACGCAAATGTGGCACTAAAAAAAGTATAAATATGGGCCTTTGTCTTTAATTTCAGTTTCTGTGCCAACTTCTTCCTATATGGTCTGGGGACTTTGTGCAGAGAAGGGCGAACCCCTTGCACTAGTAGGCCTTGCTGAGGCTTACTTCAACAGGTAGGGTACCTATCCCAAAGTGGCAATCCTTGCAGGTCATGGTTTTTTAAGAGTTGCATGCATGTTTCACTTGTTATAAAAGTGTATTTTACTGTTTAATTATGTCAAAATATTTGAGATCATGTTTAATTGTTGATGTAAATCACTAGAAATCATGGTTGAAAGCACCGATGCTTTCAGTGCATTGCGTTAGGCTATTTCAATATGTTTGTACTTCTGCTCTGATGCACCCTAAACTCAGGGGAATAACTCATTCTGATAATTAGGGCACAGTGTGAGATGCACAGGAGTCCTCAGAGAATGACTGGAGCCGGAGGATGACTCTTCCTGGTAATGAGGTGTAGCTATGTGTCAACAACAAGCAATGTGCTGCTGACATGCAGAAAAACAGTTGGTATCTCAGGTGAATGCAGCGGTAACTATTTATACCGCACCAGAGAGAAAGGAAATGCTTTGGCTCAAGGGATACTTATCAGAGCAACGTGGCACCGTGTCACAGGATTCCTGAAAGAAAAAGATCATCACATCAATAAAACAGCAAGGAAACCAAAAGGAAAGGCCTTCTTTAAAGAATAACAGACTACAAAAGTACTTACTCACCTTGGAAGTACCAGAATCCCGTCACAGGGACCTAGAGAAAAGAAGAAAGAAAGAAACAAGGAACAGTTTAATTTTCTTAAGCAGGGATTGTTGGAAACACAAGTGATTTCCTAACTCCTTAATTATTAGCTAATCAACAGATCAACATAATGTGAAGAAACATTAAGGGGGTTATTACAACTTTGGAGGAAGTGTTAATCCGTCCCAAAAGTGACGGTAAAGTGATGGCTATACCACCAGCCGTATTACGAGTCCATTATATCCTATGGAACTCGTAATACGGCTGGCGGTATATCCGGCACTTTAGACTTTTGGTATACTGTACTGTACTTTGAAAACTTGATATTTGGACACAGACCGACTGCTTTCAGGTTTCAGAAGAGCTCCCAGATTAAAGTCTTTCTGAAAAGAACAGATAATTATAAAGATGTAATCATGGTCATGTTTTTCGGGGCAGAACAATGGTGTTGAGTAAAGTGATGTGCAATTGTGGTGTTTGTTCTGTACAGAGAGTTGAACATTCACAATCAAGCAGTTGACCTTCCAACATCTAGTGCACACCGACTTCTACTCATCTCTGAGGGAGAAATCCTCTGTTTTTTAGGCGTGGTAAAACTGCTCATCCTGGTACACATCACTCCAAGGTGCCTCACAGATACTGGGGAGCCCAAGGGTTAAGCAGGTATGCTGAGGAAGTTCGGAACCACACAGGAGAAATTGCACAACTCACAATTGGTTTACCTGTCGTTAATATTAGGTTGACAACTCACCCAGAAGAGGCACCAAAATCCAAGGACCATCTCTTCTCAGTTGATAGTGCCGCTAGTAGATGCAGATAGCCAGTCATTCTGATAGGTACGGTCTTTGGGCGGGATATGATAAATTTTGTCTCTGCAAGGCCGTCACTTATCTCAAATAAGAGACAGTGACACTAGTTTGGACAATTTCCATCACAGAAATGTGAGGAAAATGTGCTTGTTTAGACACATTTTGAGGTTTGGAAGGGATTCTGAGTAACAGAGCCTGGTGAGAGCTACACAAGTCACCACACCCTGGATTTCCATGGGTGTCTGGTTCTCAAAAATTTACAGGTTTGCTATGTTTCCATAGGTGCCGGCTGAGCTAGGGCTTAAAATCCACAGCTAGGCACATTTTAAAAAAGGGTCAGTTTTCTGTGGAAAAATGTGATGTGCCCACACTGCATCATGAGCACTAGGCCTACCAACACAATTGAGGAGGAGTCTTAAGGGAATGCTGGATGGAAGGAACGATGTGGCTTCCCTAGGATTGCAATGCAGGAATATGAGGAAAATGTGTTTTTTAGACATATTTTGAGGTTTCCAAAGAATTCTGAGTATCAGAACCTGGTGAAAGCCAGACAAGTCTCCCCATTCTGGATTACCCTGGATATCTAGGTTTCCCTTGGTACCACTGAGCTAGGTCCTAAAATCCACAGCTAGGCATCTTGCAAAAAAAGGATCCGTTTTCAGTGGAAACATGTGATGTGTCCATGTTGCGTTTTGGGCACATTCCTGTCACAAGTACTAGGCCTACCCACACAAGTGATTCCAGAACAGTCAGTAACAGAAATGTGAGGAACATGTGTTTTTTTGAGAAATTATGAGGTTTGCAAGGAATTCTGGGTGACAGAACCTGGTGAGAGCCAACCAAGTTACCCCATCCTGGATTCCCCTGGGTGTCTAGTTTTAAAAAATTTACAGGTTTGCTCGGTTTCCTTAGGTGACGAATGAGCTAGGGCCCAAAATCTACAGCTAGGCACATTCCATAAAAGGGTCACTTTTCAGAGGAAAAAAGTGATTTCCCTATATTGTGTTTTGGGTTATTTCCTGTTGCCGGCACTAGGCCTACCCATACAGGTGAGGTACCATTTTTATTGGAAGACTTGGGAGAATGCTGGGTGGAAAGAAGTTTGAGGCCCTCCTCAGATTCCTGAACTTTCTATCACAAAAATGTGTTTTTTAGACAGATCTTGAGGTTTGCAAAGGATTCTGGGTAGACAAAATGTGGTAAGAGCCCCACAAGTCATCACATCGTGGATCGCTCTAGGCGTCTAGTTCTCAGGAATATACAAGTTTGCAAGGTTTCCCTAGGTGCCGTCTGAGCTACAGTGTCCATTTTCAGTGGAAAATTGTGATGTGTGCATGTTGCGTTTTGGAGGATTTCCTGTTGCGGGCATTATGCTTACCAACACAAGTGAGGTACCATTTTTATCAAGAGTTTTGGGGGAATGCTGGATGGAAATAAGTTTGTGGCTCCCCTATGATTCCAGAACTTTCTACCACAGAATTGTAAGGAAAATGTGTGTTTTGTAGACAAATTTTGAAGTTTGTAAAGGATTCTGTGTGACAGAACCTGGTGAGAACCACACGTCACCCAATCCTGGATTCCTGTGGGTATGTTTTTTCAAAATATGTGCAGGTCTGCTAGGTTTCCCTAGGTGCTGGCTGAGCTAGGGCCCCGAATCCACCGCTAAGCACGTTACAAAAAAAGAGTCACTTTTCATTGGAAATACGTGATGTGCCCATGTTGTGTTTTGGGCTGTTTCTTGCACAGACACTAGGCCTACCACACAAGTGAGGGATCATTTTTATCAGTAGAATTGGGAAAACGCTGAGTGGAAGGAAGTTTGTGACTCCCCTCAGATTCCAGGACTTTCCATCAGAAAAAAAGAGGAGGACAATTGTTTTTTTAGAGGAATTGTGGGATTTACAAAGGATTCTAAGTAGAAAAATGTGGTAAGATCCCCACAAATGACCCCATCCTGAATTCCCCAAGGTCTCTAGTTTGCAGAAATATACAGTTTTGCTAAGTTTCACAAGGTGCCAGCTAAGCTACAGCCCAAAATCAACAGCTAGGCACATTGCAGATAAAAGGTCAGTTTTCTTTGAAAAAATTTGATGTGTCCTAGTTGCATTTTGGGCCTTTTCCTGTCATGGGTACTAGGCCTACCCACACAAGTGTGGTACCATTTTTATTGTGAGACTTAGATGAACACAGAATAGTAGAACAAGTGTTGTCACCAATTGTCTTTCTCTACCTTCGTGCTTTCCAAATATAAGACAGTGTGAAAAAAAGAAGTCATTTTGAGAAATTACCTCTAATTCACATACTAGTATAGGTACCCACAGATTCAGAAATGTGCCAATGACCACTGCTTTTAAACGCTATATTCAGTGCCTATTATGTAAATACAGAGGTTTCCTTGACACCTACTTTTCACTCTTCATATTTTACTAACTAAAAGAATTGCTTTATACCCGGTATACAATGAAAAACAATTGCAAGGTGCAGCTCAGTTATTGGCTTTGGGTTCCTCAGGGTATTGGTGAGCCTAAAATCCCTTTATAAATATCCCCACAACCAGCAGAGTCCAACAGACATAATGATATATTGCTTTTGAAAACCTGCCATAGTTAGAAACAGTTACAGATGAAAATGTAGGCAACAGTGGCTGTTTTTTATCTCAAGTTCAATTTTTTTTTCATTTCAACTGTTACTTTCTATAGGAAAACCTTGAACGAGCTACACAAATGACCCCCTTAATTTACAACTTTGTCTACTATTCAGAAATATATATCTTCCCGGGATCCCCGTTGGTTTTAGACTTATTTCTACCATTAACTGGAACATGGTTGAAAGCACAAAAAATCGGAAAAATGGGCTATGCCCCAGTCAAATTCAAAAACTGTGCTTAAAAATGTGGTTCTCTGACTCAAGTCTGCCTGTTCCTGAAAGCTAGGAAGATGGTGATTTTAGTACCACAAATCCTTCTTTGATGCCATTTACAGGGAAAATAAAGACACTTTCTTAGGCAGCACTTTTTTCCCATTTTTCGCAAAAGACCCAAAGTTTAGCTGTATTTTGGTTAATTTCTTGGTCCCCTCCAGGGGAATCTACAAACCCTGGGTACCTTTGGAATCTCCAGGATGTAGGGAAAAAAAGGCTGCAAATTTGGTGTGGATACCTTCTGTGGACAAAACGTTCTGGAGGCCTTAGTGCAAACTACCCCAAATAGGCAAAAAAACGTTTAGCACAGGGGCGAAAGGCTTAACAGCGAAGGTGTTTATCATCAGTGTGGGCTTGAGTTGCTTGATACAGGAAACACAGGAACTATTATGGGCCAATACCAATTGGTGAAAGCTGGGGCACCCTGCCAGTGACCATCAACCTACAGCACTACTGTAATAAATGTTATGTCTGTATCTCCATTAAGTTTAATGTTTACACATGTTTGTGTATTATTTGTTTATCTTTGTTAACATTGAATAATTGTTTAATTAGAAAAAGTTTATCAATAAGATGCCTTTTAAAGCTGGAAGGGCTGTCTGTGGAGCCAGATTCAACCCCTAAGCCCACTGTAAGTGCCACTGTGCTGCCTGAATAATTATTGTACATATGGCATTAAAGTTGGCTTATTTAAACACTAAAGGCCTTAATAATTATACTAGCTCTGCAAGAAACCCATCTTAAGAACGGGATGAAAATCTCATGTTGCATTTGGATTAGGGGTGGGCAGAACTCACAGTTTCACTGTGTGGAATTCCCTGAAGGAGCATAAGCTGTCACATCCTCATGCTGATGTTTAGCACCGCAAGCTTGTTCTACACTTAAAAATCAGGGTGAACAGCACCACGTGGCACGATGCTGCTTGAGAAGGTTTTGCTGCTGCTCAAGCAGATTTTCTACTCAAGTGGAAGGTTTCACACCATGAATGGTCACGACCACATGCCACTGTTCGTGGTGAGAAAATCTTGTTGGTGCCCTCCAGCACCCAAAATTTGTGCTAGGTGGTTCTCTGAATTTGGCTGGAACTCCGCATTACAAGCACAAAGAGGAGTGGCCAAAATTCCATCAGCTCTGTTAGCAGAGTGGAATTTATTGCCCACTCCTAATTTGGATCCTCCTCTAAAACCAAACACAATAGGGTTACATTCTAAGGCACAGTAGGTGTTAGTCGTCGCTCACATAAAATTGATAAAGAGGGCAGATATGTCACAGTAATGGGCATACTGCAAGGCAGGAAGTTGACTGTGGCCATCGTCTTTGCCCAAATGCGATCCCAGATGCCTTTCTGTTATCATTATTCAATGGATTAGGGGACACACCAATCAGAGACCTAGTAAATAATCATGATTTTACCTCAGTGTGGGACCTGGTATTGCTATTATTGGGAGGATCTTCCAGTGGCCCTGCAGCTTTCTCCTAAGAGCTTAAGTAGGTACTGGAAGATATGGGCCTTAGAGACACATGGAGGGAGCAACACACAACACAACTATACTAAACTTTCTTCTTACATCCAAATAGATCATATTCTGGAAAGGACTATGCACTTGTTAGAAATGTGCTCATGCCTGCAATTACCATTACTAGGATGGGCTTGATAATTCACTCAGGTCATACCCCTATAGAATTGACAATGACTTGAGAACTGGTGACTGCTCCCAATCAGATATTACATCTGGAGATCTTCAAAGACACAGTATTGAAATCAGAATTACATGAACACATTACTGACTACTTTAAAAATAGCCTTCCCATAGATACCAGCCATAAATTAATTTGGGATGCCTTCAAGGCAGTTATCAGAGGTAGATGCTCAGTCATCATAACTAAGATTAAACACTGAGAAGTGCAGAATGAAAACAGCTAGCGGAATCCTTAGTTCAAGCAGAGAAGAACCTCAAAGAAAACTCAAAAGAACATTGCAACGTAACATAGTGACCATAACGGACAACTTGAAAATGATAATCACTAATAAGTCTGAGCTTCAGATTATGGGTGCACACATACTATCATTGCAATAAGGTAGGTGTAAAAGTAGCAAGACAAATTTTGCCCTGGTTTAGACTTTGGCGGAGAGGGTACTCCTTTGCATCTCTACTAAAGCAAAACACTACCTGACTTATTTAGAGCTTCAGTATGTAAAGAAGGAGGCGATTCTGTCTCTGCTGCCTACATACATCTCCAACAGCCTGTCAGAGTTAGGGCCACCAACGATTTGGCCATGTGTCTGCTCGCTCTTTTTAGAGTGGGCAAACACATGGCCAGTTTTCACTGTCCATCACCACCAGGTAAAACCAGCACAATGAAAACTGTTAAATGCCCCCTCGCCATAACTGTATTTCCTTTCACAGTTTTGAGATGTTGGTCTCTCCTGCCCCCACTCACCCTCCCAGTACCAAATGCCAAACAGACAGAGCTACTCTGTTTGTGAACTGTCTTACAGAGTGTAGCCAGCATGATTATGTTATGCACAAGTTATACAAGGGAGTGCCCGGCTATGAAAGTTCACAAAGCTTTCTTTTATTTAAAGGTTTCTCTTTTTAGTGAAAGGCATCGATAAAATGTGGCTTTTTCTCTTCCAAACAAACAAACAAGTGTAGTCTACTTTATTAGTATGAGGGTAGGCAACTCCCTCATGTGTCCCACCACTAAGCTCCTACTGCAACACATTTTTAGAAGGGGAGCCATCAAGACCTAGTTGCAAATTGTCTTGTATCTTCATTGTATGCAAGCTCTAAATTATTCTGGAAAATGTTTCTCAATCAGTTATTCACTTCAGCAGAGGAAACTAATATAATTATTGGTGTACAAGTAAGTTCTAATTCTGGCAGCAACTCAATCACAAGAAAATTCACTATTACACTAATTTGACCTTAGTTAAAAAGAAAACTTTTTTTTTCATCTACATGGACCTACACACTATCTGTCATACCATGACTAAGTTGAAACTGTGGTTCTGCTAGAGCTTAAGGCAGATCCCATGTTTGCTTTTTTCAACTCTTTCTTAGGTTGTAAGAAATATACACAAAAGTCATACGTACAATCTATTTACATTCTTGACAATATACAACAATAAACATGCCTATTAGAGCATAATACAAATCAAAATGAATCAAATCATGTGATGTCCTCAAAGTGTATTCCACCACCATTCCACATCCTTTCCCCTATAACAACTGCCTATTTCCCACTTGGTCTGGCAGGTGTGGCAGAAAAGAAAAGGAAAGTGGAAAGGAGACAGACACAAATTACGAATGCAAGAGTTTATATACATATCTTGGAGTAATGTGTTAAATGGCCACCCCTGTGTGGTACACTTTGCTTTTGAACCAATGCATTGAGGGGGATAATACCCTGTGCTTTCAAAATCCCTGTCTGTACCATGAATTTGAGGCATGGAGACATGTGGATATTGCTCAGCTCCTATCATCATCCTTCCCGCTCTAAACTCCTTTGAAACCAAGTCAGATGCCAGGGCAAACATGATCCCCTTAGCCAAGAAGTTTAGAAAATTAACAGTAAGCCAAGAATTATGAACAGCACTCATTACTGGGAGCATTATGAGGCCAAGGGAAGTTATGCTTTGAGCATACCTAACAGTTTAGGTACTTTTGCAGTTTAGTGAATAGTTAACTGTCTATGGGCCTGATTTAGTGTTTGGCGGAGGGTCTTGCTCCATCACAAATGTGATGGATATCTCATCCTTCATATTACCATCTCCATAGAGTATTAGGGGATTGTAATAAGGTGGATGGGATACCCGTCACATTTGTCACAGAGTAACCCACTTAGTCTTCAATCAAGGAATGGGTGGGGTGGGTTCCTGCCTTACAATCTAAACTCATCGCATATTTTCAGCACTCTGCCCCAAATTCCCTGGAAATGTGGCAGCCAATCCTTCAGTTTGTATATCAGCCTTCTCATGCATATCATCCAACCAGCTTCACAATGTAGATACTGGGTCTGATTTCTAATACCTAAATTCCCAATCTTAACCATTGCCAGTGCTGTGGAAAGCCAAAACTTAGGACCAGATTCACTAACATTTTCTGCTGTGTTTGCATCAAAAAACTGATGCAAACCAGCCCGATCTTTTTGTTATTTAGGGCCAGATGTAGCAATTTCCGATTTGCAAAATCGGATGCAGTACGGTGTCTCAGACACCACCTACGAGTCGCTATGGGGTCTCAAAGACCCACCTCATTAATATTAATGAGGTGGGTCGCATTTTGCGACCCCATAGCGAGTCCCTGCACTCACAGGGATGGTGGCCTGCTGAAGTCAGCAGACCTCCATGTCTGTGACTGCTTTTTAAATAAAGCAGTTTTTTATTCCTTAAAGGAAAACGAGTTGCAAAATAAAAAAAAATAACAAAACCATTTGGTTTCAGTTTTCCAGAATAGGCAGTGGTCCATTGGACCACTGCCTGCTCTGAAAAACCCTTTTTGGCAACATTCACAAAGGGGAAGAGGTCCCATGGAGACCCCTTCCCTTTTGCGAATGGGTTACCACCAGTGTGACACTGGTGATAACTGCGAATTGCTTTGCGACCGCATTCGCTGTCACAAAGCAATTTAGCATAGCGAGACGAGTCGCAAATAGGAAGGGGACACCCCTTCCTATTTGCGAGTCGCATTCACAATTTGCAAGTCGTTACCGACTCGCAAATTGTGAATGAGCTTCGCATTCGGCATTTTGCATGGCGCAAACTGCGAAATGCTTTCTACACCTGGACCTTCTTCTTCTTTACTTACTTGTTTTGAGCTGGAAAGTTACCTAAAGTAACAGACTTCACTGCAAAGTGCTGCTTTGTGTTACTTAGCCTCAAGGAGCTGTTACATGGGTGATCCATAGGCATTCCTACGCAATCACTAATGCCTTTTGAAGCAAAACCCTATATATCACACATATGAGATAGGGGTTTGTGTCAAAAATGAACACCACTTGAAAGCAGACATTAAAAGAGAACTGTTTTCATGTATCCTTTTTATTCCAACTTTGCATGTGTGTTGTACTGTACAGCACAAGTACAACACAGGACAACTTTTAAAGTTTGTCTAGGTATGCTATTTTGTACTGGATGGGAACTCATCCAGTGCAAAATCTATGCTCAACATACTTACATACCCTTGTACTATGGCAAAAAGGTTTGTGAGTGGAGCTTGATAGCAAGATTCTGTGCTGGAGGTAGGGAGGGGGGAGAAGAGAGCCATATCTCTGTAAATATGGCAGTATGTGGCACTCTCCTGCTCTCTCATTCTAACGCAAGTCAGGGGAACATTTTGGCTGCTACCCTCTACTGCATCAGAATTTATAAAATCTGATCCCTGGCATGGTGTGCTAAATGAGTGGTCTGAGGTTTCATGTAAGAGTACCATCTGCGCTGAAAGATCTAGCCGCCCTTCCAGATCTACCTTCATTGTATGAGCGCCATGTTAAAATGAATGATCCATTGAAATTAATAGCAGTGTATGGTGGCTGTTTCCTAGCACTCTTACTATTTAAACTTCACATTGATGATGTAGGTATGCTATTATTAGCTCCAAGTAGGGGGCTTTCAAATGGTTCTATATGTCATTGAGGAGAAACATATAGACCTGCCAAAATATTGTGGCTAACAAATCGAATACCACAATATTGTGAAGGTTAGTATATAAAGGTAAGAATGCATTATGTATATGTTTTTCTATTCTACAAAACTAGCCAAAAGGCAGCAGAAAGATGTACATGATCAAAGGCAAGCTTAACGTTCAGAGCTAAGTATATATTTACACTTTTTAACTACTCATCTGTAATCCTTAAAGCTGTATTATAATCAAACATTGTGCATGTTCCTCAAGAAATTATGATTGTGCATGTTTTACACGTGCCGTAATAAACTTATCTGTTGTAATACAAAATGCACTTTTGGTTACTGTATCTTAATAAAAAAAATTGCTGCGTGATATAGCCCTCAGCTGTAGGGATAGAAAAGTGCAAACCAGGTGGCTTAATATATACATGTATACATGACTTCCTCCATATTCTTACCAGACAAGTAATGATTCACTCTGCCTAGAACATGGGTTGACACCTGGTGGTGATTACATTGAGATGGCGACTTTGATTTTTTGTCTTACGTTCTCTCCTGTATTCTCATCTACCTTGTACTGTTAAATTGTACTAGGCATGATTTATTCTGCGGAACCCAACATCTTTCCTAAGTTTGTGTCTTTTACGAGAACTGCAATTCGTCAAGAACGGTATTGACATGCCCAAGAACTGCTGAAAAAGCCAAGTCAAGAAAAGATTATTACAGAGGTTAACCGATGGTACACAGAGGGCTCTTGAAATCATTCTCACTGTCAAACCGCTATTAAATATTGAATTGTATTTACAATTTGTTTCCAAATCCCATGGCACAAACATTGTTAACTTAATGAATATTTTATATCCTTCCATGGAATGATTTCAAGCAACAATGGGGAAACTTAACACCCCTTATTCTTCTTTTATCTCTGGCACTGGATAGGGAAGAAAAAAAGAAAAAAAGGATAATCCTTCATTTCAAGAAGACTGGACGGGAAGAGCACATTGAACGTTAAGAGACCAGATGCATGATATTTATTTAATGCATACTGTTAGAGTTGAAGGGGCTAATAAAACTACTAGTTTTGCAAAATTGTTGTGTTGTGCACTTGTTGGCTTGAAATATGCGTGATCAAATGTGAAACAAACCTATAATAGCAGAAGATACATGTTATTATGAAGAATATCGCCAATAAGATGAATTAGATTTTTTTCCAAAAACATGCATTTTTATGTCACTTTACTAAGAATAAATCCGAAACAAACGGAATCAATTAATTACCATTTCAGAGATTAGAGATCATCATTATAATCTTAGGATCAACAAAAGTAATGCCTCCAGTATTTTTGTATTGTCAAGAGTGCACAAACACCGCCAATCTGTTGCTGCAGCATGTTTAGCGGGATGCGAAGTGCTGCTATCATAACTTTCTGACTATTAGACCTGACCTGACAGCCTTAAGGTGGTCATCCTCAAACTTTTTGGGTGCCTCCCTCCACTTTTATGACACTGTTTTTGCTGGTTTTAGGACTCTGCGCACTTTACCACTACCAATGCTAAAGTGCATATGCTCTCTCTCTTAAACATGGTAACATTGGTTCATCCCCAGTTGTCATATTTGATTTACTTATAAACCCCTAGTAAAGTGCAGTACATGTGCCCAGGGCCTGTAAATTAACTGCTACTAGTGGGCTTGCAGCACTGATTGTGCCACCCAAATAAGTAGCCCCTTACCCATGTCTCAGGCCTGCCATTGCAAGGCCTGTTTGTGCAGTTTCACTGCCACTTTAACTTGGCATTTAAAAATACTTGCCAAGCCTTAAACTCCCCTTTTTCTACATACAAGTCACCCCTTAGGTAGGCCCTAGGCAACCTATAAGTAGGGTGCTCTGTAGGTAAAAGACAGGACATGTACATATGTGTTTTATATGTCCTGGTAGTGAAGACTTCGTTTCCACTACTGTGAGACCTGCTCCTTTCATAAACTAGCATTAGGACTGCAATCCTATACTTTTTTGAGTGGTAGATTCTGATCTGAAAAGGGTAACCAGGTCATATTTAGTATGACCAGAATGGTGCTAGAAAATCCTGCTTATTGGTGAGGTTGGATTTTATATTATTATTTTTGAACTGCCACTTTTAGAAAGTGAGCATTTCTCTCCACCTAAAACCATCTGTGCCTTGCAGCCAGTCTCCAATCAACATCTGTGCTGTGCTGGTTGACAGCTCCTTTGTGCATTTCACCAAGACAATCACAAACACAGGACACTCAGTCACATCTGCATTCATCTGCATACTGAATGGGTCTTCCTGGACTGGAAGGGAGGAGGGCCTGACACATTTTCAAGGTCAGCGGCCTGCCCTCACACAAAGGACTGATAACCCCCTACTGGGACCCTGTTAGACAGGACTGGGCTGAAAAGGGAACTTGTGCACTTCAAAACCACTCTTTGAAGTCTCCCCCACTTCAAAGGCATTTTTGGTTACAAAAACTGGGTCTCTGACCCACCTAGTCAGACACTTCTGGACCTACACCTGCACCCTGTCAGAAGATGCCCAAAGGACTCATCTGGACTGCTTTGTTGGAAAGGACAGTTGCCCTGCTGTTGCTCTGCTGCCCTGCTGGCCTCTGACTTTGCTGGAAGGACTCTGCCTTCCCCAAAAGTGCTTGGATTGAGCTTTCCTCCTGTTTCTAAAGTCTCAGGACCAACAAAGACGTCATATCTTTAAGAAAGTCCTTCTGCATCAAAATTTGAAGCACCGCCTGCAGAAATCGGCAAAAGCCTGCATTGCAGCTGAGAAATCACTGCACAGCTGATCGGAATGACGCAGCACTGACTTCCCGGCTGGGAATTCTATGCAGCGCCTGCCTTGCGATGGAAAATTTGACGCATTGCCTATCGGATCGACACAACGCCTACTCCTTTGCCCAGCGCATCAAGGATTTTCCACACATCGTCACTGGGTGTCAAAATATCCCTGCATCACAGTGAGGAACCAAGATTGCACACCGAAAAACAATGCAAACCCTTGCAGAGTTGAAAGAAACAACACATTGTCTGTGCCGCGCTAGAAAAGCTGACACAACACCTTATTTTTCCATGCATCTCTTCCTCTGTGGTCTCCGTGCGTCGTTATTCTTGACGCATACCAGGTGCTGTGTGTAACAAAGAAACAATTGTTAATTTCTAAGGATTGAGACTCTTTTAAACCTGTTAAAAGTGATATTTCAACTTGTGCTTATTGGATTTTTGTCATTTTAACCATATTTTATTCTGATAAATATCTATTTTTCTAAACCTGTGTGGTGTATTTTTGTGGTGTTTTGACTGTGCTACGGTATAATTTATAGGACAAATATTTTACACATTGCCTTCTAAGTTAAGCCTGACTGCTCAGTGCCAAGCCACCAAAGGGTGAACACAGGATAATATGAATTGTGTCATGATTTACCTTGACTAGGATTGTGCTCCCATTTTGTACATGGTTATATACCTCTGCCAGCTAGAGACCCCATTTTTAGCATTGACCTAGTAGCCAGTTTGACACAGGCTATCACGTCATATTGATGGTCGTGGAGTCCCATTTAGGCCATTCCTGGGAGGGAAAGCGCACAATAGGTGCCTCATGCAAGAGACATTTATTTGCAAGTTGTGGCATTTTTTTCCAAAAAATATCCTCCCCGTTTGAGATTTGTAACCCGATTTTATTTTTGGATGAGCCCCTGTGCCTTTAGCGGTCAAAAGCTGCTTTAAAATTTTTTGGGCGCTCTTTGAATGCAAATACTTTCATGAAGTCTGCTGTCCCTTGCATTTCTCCATGTCTGCATGCACCACCATTCAGAACTTGGAAAAAGGACTAGTGCCACAAATGAGGCGCATGGCAGCAATTTCTGCACCAGTGCAGGAGGAGAGTACAGAAATGTGCTGTATCTTTTAGATCTGGTGCATTTCTGCCCTTTTCCGGTGGCACAGGGTGGCACAGCCAGTCACTTGCTGCACCACTCTGCGCCACTGGGCCTTGTAAATATGGCCCTTAATGCCTGATTCTCAAACTGCACTATGTAATATGTTTTGTTTCATAAAACACATACTACACACAAAGCACATGTGGTGTTCAGTGCTCTGCCGGTCCTATCTTTTTCTTTCTGTGAAGAGTTCTTCACCCCAACTGTGGAGTCTCCCCATAAGTAAGTATATTTTCTAGTTGCAAATATGGAAGGTGCAAAGAGAAGTGGATGGGAAAAAAGCATACTTTAGTACTAAAGAGGAAGGAATTAGAGAAGAGTTAGGAGGGGGTTAGGGTTTTAGAGTAAATTCAGTCACCCACAAAAGAGTAAAACCATTGCAGCGCCACTTTTCTTAAATATGTCCCTTACTCTTGAGCCCCTTAGCTGCCCCCTAACACCACCATGTGTGTGCTGTATTTAAAATACGGTAGACCATGGTGGTAGTTAGGAAACTAGAGACAGAAGTTTTTGACACTAGTCTGAAACTTTGGTGGATTAGTGTAAAAAATGTTGACGCTAATCTGACAAAGCTCATTGAGGTCCATTGTAATCAATGGTGTGCCTCCTTTTAACTCCTGCTCTAAGTGCCGAAGAAATGAGACAAAGAAATCACTTTGCACCATTTTTTCAACCCCCCTAACAGGAGAACACCCCCTTTGTATACATTATGCATGCACTGCGCCACTTTGTAAATATGGCGCTTTGGCCTCATTGGGTTACATTAACGTAAAAACAATTATGCTAATGTGGCACAAGGTAGCGCTAGAGGCTCTTAAATATGCACCTAATACTATTGAAATTTGCCAACTACACTTCTGTGGTTACTATAGCCCAGTTTTAAGAATAGCAGTGTCTAGCACCACACATGGTCAATCTATGGTATTGCAACAACTTTAAACAGAAAATAATGGAGCCAGCATCTTTCCAAACAAAACATTCAAATAATTTTATATAAAATTGCTTTTAATCACAACTCATTTGATTTGTTTACTGATTAAAAACATTTTGAATTTCATATAATTGAGCTTCAAATTTGATTTGATATTATAAAATTGAATAGCGATTCTTTTAGTACAAGGCTAAACTCACTGCACAAAAATGTAAATTCCTTATATGAACCTATTTTAGAAATTAAAGCATTGTTTATGTGTGTCTTCATGAAGAGTAAATTCACAAATCATAAAGACTTACATCTAACACTATTTTCAATACTTGCAACACAACTCGTAATATCATGAGTGTTTGCCTTCAACTCCAGCTCCACCACCCTTCCACACCAGATCTGAATTATACTAACAATCAATAACAAACATGCTGAGCTCATGCAAAAGGTTTCCACACAACCAAATTCTTTCCTGCCTTGACTGTGTACTGGGCCGTGTTTGTGGGCTTGCCCCTTATTTCGAGGAGGAATGATTTGAGCAGGAGAAAAGAGGCAATTTACAGGCCAAGGATACACATCTTTGGGATTTCTAGACAAGCTGTCCTTTCCAGATACCCCTACTCAACTGATATATTCTTGTACATAGTTGCAGAGTGGGAGCTGGAACTAGATTTACCCACAGGCAGCTCCCCAGCTACCAAGCTACCCCAGCCTATGTGAAAGTAGAAGCTGCACTCTGTTTTTTGACACTAGCTTTTTCACAAAAGTGTCCTGTGACACTCTTGGCATCTCCTGTGATAGACATTGTTCTAACTATGAACCTGCACTATAATGATGATGTCCTTTTCATGCCTTGGTCGGTAGTAGTTCTAGCGAGGGTTGTTGTTAAGTTGAGAAGATCCTGTAATAGTGAGTAGGCATCACGTTTACCACATCTGCCCCACAAATTGTGTGATCCAGCCCTGTCCTCCCCAGCCCTTCACACCTATTTCCAAAGGGAGAGGGTGTAACACCATCTCTCAGAGGAAATCCTTTGTTCTGCCTTCCTGGGACTGGGCTGCCAAGACCCCAGGATGGCAGAAACCTGTCTGAGGGGTTGGCAGCAGCTGCAGTGGAAACCCCGGAAAGGCAGTTTGGCAGTACCCGGGTTCTGTGCTAGAGACCCGGGGGATCATGGAATTGTCCCCCCAATACCAGAATGGTATTGGGGTGACAATTCCATGATTTTAGACATGTTACATGGCCATGTTCGGAGTTACCATTGTGACGCTACACATAGGTAGTGACCTATGTGTAGTGCACGCGTGTAATGGTGTCCCCGCACTCACAAAGTTCGGGGAATTTGCCCTGAACAATGTGGAGACACCTTGGCTAGTGCCAGAGTCCCCACACACTAAGTAACTTGGCACCTAACCTTCACCAAGTGAGGGTTAGACATATAGGTGACTTATAAGTTACTATGTGCAGTGAAAAATGGCTGTGAAATAACGTGGACATTATTTCACTCAGGCTGCAATGGCAGGCCTGTGTTAGAATTGCCTGAGCTCCCTATGGGTGGCAAAAGAAATGCTGCAGCCCATAGGGATCTCCTGGAACCCCAATACCCTGGGTACCTAAGTACCATATACAAGGGAATAATACAGGTATACCAGTGTGCCAATGAGAATTGGTAAAATTAGTCACTAGCCGGCAGTGGCAATTTTAGAAAGCAGAAAGAGCATAAACACTGAGGTTCTGGTTAGCAGAGCCTCAGTGATACAGTTGGGCACCACACAGGGAACACAAACAGGGCATACATTATGAGCACTGGTGTCTTACCCAGCAGGATCCCAGTGACACAAGGGCAAAAACAAACATACATACAGTGAAAATGGGGGTAACATGCCAGGCAAGATGATACTTTCCTACACCACCAACAGCCAAAAGCTACCCGCTGTTGTAGAAAGGCATATCAGGGACTATCTGTGTGACATGGGCACAGATTGATAAAAAAGGGCTAAGGAACGTATTGCAACCATTGCTGGATGGGGCGGGAAAATGCATCTCATTCTTTGAGAAGAACACTGCAGGGGTAAACCTGGTGATAGGAGATGTCAAAAGTCTGCTTAGTAGTCTTATCGGAGCCCGCATCCCAGCAATCTTGCTGATAAAGACAGAGTATGACAGGGCACATTCAATTCATACAAGCACCAAATATGGATGGCCCAAAGGGAAATGTTCCTTGACTGCCCAGATGTAGGAGGGTTATTGGCAGAAACCATTAGACCCGAGGAGACCATAACTGATTTTCTAGATAGAATGAGAGAGCAATGGGGACAAGAGACAGTACTGCAATGGACAGATACGGGGCCATTGCAGTACTTTTACACACCCTATAAAAGGGGCTGCTCACCGAAATACAAAGTGGATTGAACATTTCAGTGGGTCTGGACACCAAACCCTGGTGGGAGATACAAGCCCACATCTTAAACTATCACAAACAGAAACAAGAAAAAGACAGGGAAAAGCATGAACAAGCTCAAAGAGACACCCCTAAGCTGGTCCAACTCACAAACTGAAAAAGACCACCCTTAAGGGGGCTGCATTGGCCTCAAGCATGTAAATGGCACTGGTTCTGAAGGGGGCTCCACTACAAAAACCCAGAGGGTTTCAACCTAGCTATAACAGCAGAAACAAGAAAGGTTGGCAGTGGCCAGACCTTATAGAATGTCATTATTGTCACAGAATGAGCCACATAACTGATCTATGCCGGCTAAAGTAAGCCACGAGCAGCGTCAGATGAGCCAGGACCAGGCCTCACAACATTTCCATCTACCCAACCAGGGCCAGGGACACCTGAATGCTTCTTATACTCAGCCACAGGGAAGACAGTTTAGTGCTGCACATCTGCAACAGGATTCAGACAGTTGGAGAAACAGATGCAAATAGCAACCACAGACAGGGACCCCAGCCCAGAAAGGACGAGGGACACAACCACTGCAGGAAGGGGCAACAGTTTGGTGAAGCAATGCCTTCATGCACCCCCAGAACCCAAATGTGCAGTAAAACTTAACAACCCCAAGATCACTGCACAAAAATTCAAAAGAAAGACAAATGAGACAACTTTAGAGATTCAAGCCTTTAATTGAATTCAGGAAAACTCATGGTTGCTGTATGTGTTCTGTCGATCGGGTATCCTCACTAGACTCAGAGTGCCAGCAGGAGCACAGGCCCCGCTCTGCTGTTCATCACCCAGGGTGGGGTTGGCTGGCCATAACACGGGGGAGGGCAGTCAGATAAAGGGGGCAGTATGGCTCCCTGACCAGTGCCTAAAATCAGGCATCCTAGGTCCTTTCACCCACAGGTCAATTGGGGCAAGCTCCAATCACATAGTCGAATGGTCCCTATTCTTGGGCACCCAGCCGGGGCCAAAAGTACCTTTTGGTGTGTAGTCCCATCAGCACTAGTACCCTCATTAAGTTAATGCCCTGCAGCCAAATTGAGGTTTCCTTTAAGTTCCAAAACTAAGCTATCCTCTAGTGTCGGCAGCCGGATTTCCAATATGCTTGGGCTAGTGAATAAACCATAAATCTCCACAGCACATGCCAGAAATCCACAGATTGCAAAGCTCCACATGGTGCTGAGTCACTAGAGGGGGGAGGTCTCACTGGAACAGCCAGCCATCCAAGTCCATTACAATTATTTGGGAAAACCTAATCAAGCTCTTGGCCTTGCACCAGGCTTTCCCTGCAGCAACGTATTGCCTCCTCCTCTTCCCCCAAAGCTTTCAAGTAACCAACGGGAATTGCAGGTTCAAATAAAAGATGGTCCGAGGGAGAGGGGTTGCTGGGGAAAAGGGAGTCTGTAAAGATCCATCACAGCCCTGAGCAGTGTAGAACGCAGAGAGATGCTCACCCCTCTTCAGGCCTAGCAATAGGCTAACACAAGTATTTTAACACACCACCTGGAGGAAGCAATAGTACGGATTTCATACACCACAATATCAGAGGCACATGGGGTTCACAATACAACTCTCTGACCTTCTCCGGTTCATGACAATTAAGAATAACAGATCATGGAAAAAAGGAAAAATTTAAGGAAGCACCCAAATAGCAATAAAAAGAAGCACTAAGCTAGCCCAAAAAGAAGCCTCTAGAAAAGGGCGTAGTCAAGACACTTTCACCAATAGAATGGGTCATGTTGCACGTCACATGCCAGGACTCAAAGGGAATACATGTGCCATCAAGGCATGTGGTGATCGCCTAGCAACGTTCCGTTGTAACACACCTCACCTTTGATACATCACCACACGCACGTTTAGGTCAAAGGACAAACAGCTGCACTAATGATGCCACCATGCACACTAGAACTAGCGGAGCGTCATTTAATGCCTAAAATCACCCCCAAAAAATATTTTACAGGAATACACCTATTCAGGCACAGAGAAGAGGGAGGCTCAACAGCTCATATAAAAATTAATGGTAAAGTGTCCATTAATAGCAACCCACTTTTTTTCTGAAAAAAAAATACCCCGAGTGCGGCCATCCTCTGTTGCCTCACTAAAAATTGCACAATTGAAGTAATAAAGTGTGGAAGAAACACACCCCCCAAAAGGAAAGACACAGGAACCCCAAGGAAATAATTGCCAATGACACACAAGAATGCAATGTTTTACCTTAATGACAAACCAAACCTAGCTCTTATCAAACAGATCTGCAATCGTGACACCAAGTGCACCACCTCTACAGTGGGCCATCACTTTTTCATTGGCCACACCAACACTGCTAGCAGGATCAAAAGCTACAAAATGCTCCAAAAACTTTCCACATCAGTACTCTCAAAAGGATCAAGAGCTACAAACTGCTTCAAGACCTTTTTTGAACTGTCACAAAAATAAGTAATCCCAATCATGAGAGGACCGCAGACGTCACCCCTGGATCCATCTCAAAGATCTGCAATATTCATGTATTGTTGTACATTTGTATACACTCTACTGCCATATCTATTAATTTCCATATAGCAGTCTCGCCTAATGGAGTCCATTCAGAATCTGTCACTGTGCTTGCGTATGGCCCTCTCACATGTCACGTATAATTACACTACACCCAACACTAGCATCCCATACACACTGCCCAGCACCTTCTCACTCAATACATGGTATCAGCACATGAACGCCATGGGCTGCAAGATATCAGCCAGGTGATGTTATCTCTGTTATCTGATACCACATACAGTAGGTATCATAGGGTTTACTTGGCCTAAGAGGTAGCCGCTGAAAAAGCTAAATGCCTTCTCCATGTATACCTATGCAGGATTAGGGTCAAGATATAACCCCACAAAGTGGAGGCCCATTGGGTAGTAGTCAATCTGACCCACAATAAGACCAACCCCACATCACTGTACCTTCTCATTGAGCCTGGCAATATCCAAACTGAGCTTCATAGGATGCACAGGAAGGAGGCTACAGGGGAGGATACTGTTTGTCCCTGAGATTCCCCAGAAAAATGATTTATGGAGGTAGCAAAACCACCAAATCAATGCACAAACATGTCCGTTCCTGCTTTCCCCTGTGGTACCTGGGTGGCCTTTAGCATATCTGGAGCTTTTTTAATTAACAACAAGTGGACCCCAGACATGGAGTTTCAGTGTAAGGCCATCCACCTTGATGATACGAAGAGTAACAGGTCTTGTAGGGGAGGGTTGAATAACAGCATGGATACCCCATGTCAAGATATCTGAGACAGTGTTTGATAGGTATATGTGGATAGAAAGGAAGGAGCAACCCCAAATTGTACGGAAACTCACATGCATTCCTTATGTTTCAGAGGCAAAGAAATTATTCCAGTGGATACATATAAAAACTGTGGCACAGTCCTGCGCATTCCGGATATGCAAGGGGGCACCTCCAAGCTGATGGACACTTAGGCCCTCATTACAACCCGGGTGGTCGGTGATAAAGTGGCGGTAATACCGCCAACAGGCCGGCGGTAATAAATATGACATCATGACCACGGTGGAAACCTCTCAGACAGACAGCCACTTTAACACACCGACCACCAGGGCAAAACCAACAGGCACCACGGTGATAACTGCCTACAGCCAGACGGAAGACAATGTTTCACCCACGGTATTATGAGACACCAATCCACCACCTTTTCCTGAGCGGTACCAATGACATAAAATGCCTGGCGAAAACAGATTTTAGACTCACAGGTGGAGACTCAGGGAAGAACCACACCACCATGGAGTCCGAGTTGCATGTGTTCCCCATGCTCTTCTACCTTCTGCTCCATTACAAACACCAACGCCGGTGAAGACGACCATGGTGAGTACTGCCGCCTAGCACACAGGGGAGGAAAAAGAGAGCGACACACACACGCAATACCCCAACATCACATCATACACACAAACAGATGCACTAACATTACATATTCACCCCGTACCCCTTAGGAATAATGCAAGGACAAAACAAATTGATTAGAGTGAGTGTAATCAGATAAAATTGTATAAATACGTGCATCCAAATCAAAAGGTATATACATGTTTACAAATGTAGGGACACCACCCATTCCTCAATGTCTGTAGGCCACAGGGCCACCTCACATAGTCCAAGGCCCCGTTTACTCCTGCATCAACACGGAGAGAACACTGCTGGGGTATCAGGTTGAAAATAGCCAAGCACCTCAGGAGGACAGGGAATGGGGAAGGCACCTCAGCCGGCAGATGATAGAATGCCACTGGTTCTGGAGGGGGCAACATGTGGGTGGTTTTCCCAATGCTTGGTCCTACGTAGTGCAAGGCCACAGTCTCTCAAGTGGGTGACTTCTCCATTGGTTCTGGAGGGGGCATATTGCCCAGTGAGCTTCATCCTGTGGAGGATGGGGTGAGTGGATGGCTTCTTCCACTGGTTATGGAGGGGGCATTGTGCCCAGTGAGCTGCATCCTGTGGAGGATGGGGTGAGTAGATGGCTTCTTCCACTGGTTCTGGAGGGGCATCGTGCCCTGTGATGTAGATCTTGGGCAGTGCAAGGTCACAGTCTCTCAACTAGGTGTCAGACTCAGAGGATTTGCAGGGGCCAGGCCGCACAATAGCCCATGGATTCAGGACTACACACTGTCTGCCGGTGGTGACGGCTGCTCAGTGGTGGCAGTGGTGCCGGTGGTATTGTTGGCAGTGGTGGGGGGAGGCTCCAGCCCTACCCCTGTGGCCTTGGACGGCTGCCCACTGGGGCTGCTGCTGCTGGTAGTAGGCTGGTGGTAGTGCTGGTAGTGGTGGGGGGAGGCTCCAGCCCTTCCCCTGCAGCCTCGGACGGCTGCCCACTGGGGCTGCTGCTGCTGGCAGTGGTGCTGGTGGCAGTGCTGGCAGTGGTGGGGGGAGGCTCCAGCCCTTCCCCTACAGCCTTGGATGGCTGCCCACTGGGGCTGCTGGTGCTGGCGGCAGTGTTGGTGGTGGCGCTGGTGGTGGCACTGGTGGTGCTGGTGGCGGTGATAGCAGTGGTGGGGGAGGCTCCAGCCCATCCCCTGCAGCCTCAGACAGCTTCCCACTGGGGCTGCTGCTTCTGGCAGTGGTGCTGGTGGCGGTGTTGGCAGCGGTGGGGGAGGCTCCAGCCCTTCCGCAGCAGCCACGGACGGCTGCCCAGTGGGACTGCTGCTGCTGGCAGTGGTGCGGGGGAGGCTCCAGACCATCCATTGCAGCCTCGGATAGCTGTCCACCGGGGCAGCTGCTGCTGGCAGTGGTACAGATGGCGGTGCTGGCAGTGGTGGGGGAGTCTCCAGACCTTCCCCTGCAGCCTTGGATGGCTGCCCACTGGGGCTGCCTATTGGGCTGCTGCTGCTGGCAGTAGTGCTGGTGGTGGTGCTCGCAGTGGTGGGGGGAGACCCCAGCCCATCCCCTGCAGCATCAGATGGCTGAACCACCATTGTTGGTGGTGGGGGCTCTGACTGAGTCCCAGCACAAGGCTTCTAATCCTTTCTGACTGCTGGTGCAGGCCTCTTGCCCTTCCTGCCAGCAGCTGGGGATGGCTCCTTGCACCTTTTGGCAGCAGCGGGGGACTGCTTCTTGCCCTTCCTTTCAGCAGCCGAGGATTGCTCCTTGCCCTTCCTTTTAGCAGCTGGGGGTGCCTCCGTGCCCTTGCTTGTAGCAGCTGGGGGTGCCTCCTTGCCCTTCTGTGCAGCACTTGGGGCAGGCCCTCTTTTCGTGTGGCTGCCTGGTGCCCAGGATCCTCTCCCACCTAGAGTAGCTGTGGACACTACTGTGCCCGTGGACTGGGTGGCTGCGGTGCTTGCCTGGGTTTTGACTACCGTGGCCTGATGTGAGGGACGGGGGGCTAGGGAAGAGAGTTAATATTGTTGAGGAAAAGCTTCTTAGGGATATTGGGTCAGGAAGAGGGAAATGGTTTGGGAGTGGAGGAAGAGGGAGTGATTGTAGGAGGTGTCAGTCTGCTGTGTTTGGGTGCAGGTGCATGGGCTAAATGCTGTTGTGAGGTGGATGGCTGTTGTGTGTCTGGGTGCTTGAGTTTGTGTACTTTTGGAGGAGGGGACACAGACACAGTGGGAGAGGACACAGGGAACGAGTACATGAATGTGGGTGTGGTGACTGCCAGTGAGGGGCGTGTATTGATAGGTGTGCTGGTGATGGTGGTAATAGATGAGGATGTAGTGCATGCAGGTGTGAGTGGAGGTGCAACTGGGAGGGAGGTGGATGACGAGGAGGAGGGGGCCACAGTGGAGGCAGTGGATATTGGTGGTTCTGCTTCTGGATGCTGTTTGTATGAGTGCCTGTGGGATGAAGTGTGGTGCTTGTGTTTGCCATGTCCATTCTTGTGTGTTGTCCTGGGTGCATGCGTTTCTGACTGTATGCTTGGGATAAGTTGGGGTTGAGGGGAATGGGATTGGGAAGAGGAAGTTGGAGGGAGGAGCAGCAGGGACAATGGCTGCCATCAGAGAGGAGGCCAGAGCCTGGATTGATCTATGTTGGGCTGTCAAGCCAGTGTGAATGCCCTCCAGGAATGCATTAGTTTGTTGCATTTGGGCTGCCAGCCCCTGGATGGCATTCACAATGGTTGACTGCCCAACAGAGATGGATCGAAGGAGGTCAATAGCCTCCTCACTCCGGGCAGCAGGGCTAACTGGGAGAGGGCCTGAGGTGCTTGGGGTGAAGGAGATGCCCTCCCTCCTGGGCGAGCAAGCACAGGAAAACTGCTGAGGGGCTGCTGGGAGGGCAGTGCTGGTACGGGGGTGGCTGCTGTTCCTGTAGCTGGGGTGTCCACCACCACCAGGGAGCTTCCATCAGAGGAGGTATCCGTGTCAGATCTGTCCCCTCCTGTGTCCGCCGTGGTGCTTCTCTCACTGGTGTACTCACCGTCGGTGGATTTGGCCTGTGGGATGCAGCTCCCTCCGTCACCAGTGCCCCTGCTCCTCCGCCAGATGATGCTAATGCAGATAAGGATAGGGTGACAAAACAAAAAGGGGAGGAAGAGACAAAGGATACACTTGGTCAATGGCACCACCAACACCACTGTTGGCGTACACAACACACTCACACACAGGGAACAGCCCTACGCACTAGGCAATGCACTACCCGTCACAATGCTAGTCACCAACCCATGGATAGGGACAGCTAACAAGATTGCAGCATACCTGAGACCCACACACCCCTACCCAGTAGTGAATGCCTACTAGCTTGGTAGGTGTACTTTCACACCATAACACTTCCCTACATGGGACCTACACTGCAATGCCAGACCTGGCTTAGGGGTACCCACAGGGCCCACTCCCCCCACCCGGATACCACCCTACCAGGCGTAAGTTGTAAATTAGGGCATTGTACTCACCCCCTAGTGCCCATCTAGCTCTAGATAGGCCACTGCCAGTATGCGGACCATCAGGGGGGTCAGGGTTTGACGGACACCCCTTCCTCGTTGGGAGGCCATCAACAGCTGGGCCTCCGCCGTCTTACGTGCCCAGCGTCTCAGGTCCTCCCACTGTTTCCGACAGTGGGTGCTCCGCCTGCCGTAGAACCCCTGGGTCCGCACGTCCTTGGTAATGGCACGCCATGTATCCTTCTTTTCAGGAGTTCTGACCTGCAGGGAAATAGACACAGGGAAAGGTATTAGTCCGACCTTCCTACTTGTTACACTCATGGCTCACTATGGCCCTTCCCATCCCCATTAGCACAGACATGGCCCACTATACATGCTGCACGCTGCCCAGGGCCCATCCACCAACCCCCCCACATGAGGCCTTCACACACACCACTCCATGCATTCACACCCCATGCATCGTGCTCACAGTGTACTCACCTGTTGGTCTGGAGGCCCATACAGCAGTACGTACTAGGGTAGGACCCCATCCACTAATCTCTCCAACTCCGCTGAGGTGAAGGCAGAGGCCCTTTCCCCAGTCACACGAGCCATGGTCGGTTCAAGACACAGGTCACAGCAGCACCTGCAGTGTAGGTCCTCTCCTGTTGAAGGTCAGGTAGTAAGTGAGGAGTCAGATAGAAAATGGCGGTCACATCTGCGGTGGTGTGTACCGTCAACGCCGGCGCACATCACCATTGGCCACTGTACCACATAGGGCCCAATGATAACCAATGAGGAGTTGCACAGCAATTCTTGACTGCCTTCCGCAATGGCACACAGCGGAATTACCTTATTTCCACCTGTCCCTCCATACAGGACAGGCGGACGCTATTTCAGGGGGGTGCAGGCCATGGATCCTAACTGCATCACAGTACACAAATGCACCATTTGGTCATCTTCAACAAATTACTATAACAATTAAAACATGCATTGAACTGTAGTGGTTGGAATTTATAGATAACGACCAGCTGCTCACTCTTTTACCCCCTTGATTGCAACCACTGCAGATAAATAGGAGATGGAGACATTTCCCCGTGTACAGACCCCTAGTGGACTTGGCAACTATGGAGGACAGACACATTATCCTCACCTGTGGACTTGACAGGGCCACAATCACGGAGCTGTGTGCCCAATTGGAGCCTGACCTAATCTCTGCTATCACCCCATGGGATCCTCCCTCTTGTGCAAGTGCTATCAGTGTTCAATTTCCTGGTAACTGGCTCCCTCCAAGTGACAGTGGGCTTGGCAGCAGGAGTGTCTCAGCCAGTGTTCTCAATAGTGCTGACAAGAGTCTTGTCTGCCCTAATTAAACACATGTGCAGCTACATCGTTTTCCCCCAGGTGGAGGATTTGGCCACAGTGAAAGCTAATTTTTTATGCAATGGGACATATCCCCAACATTATTGGTGCTATTGATGGACACATATTGCATTTGGACCCCCCGGCAAAATGAACAGGTGTTCAGAAATTGAAAGAGCTTTCACTCCATGAACGTGCAGATTGTGTGCCTGGTGGACCTGTACATCTCCCACGACAATGCGAAGTATCCTGGATCTGTGTGTGATGCTTTCATTGTGAGGAATAGCAGCATCCCAAATGTGATGGCCCAACTCCAGAGGCCCAGGGTGTGGCTAATAGGAGAGCCCTGGTTACTTCCCAATATATGTTGGTGTATGGGTATGGTGTGGGCCCTAAGAGTTAGTGTGTGGCTAACACTTGTCCCTCGATATTTGCAGGTGACTCTGGTTACTCCAACCTCTCATGGCTACTGACGCCTGTGAGGAATCCTAGGACAAAGGCTGAAGAACATTACAATGAGGCACATGGGCAAACAAGAAGGATTATTGAGAGGACCTTTGGCCTCCTGAAGGCCAGATTTTGTTGCCTCCATCTGACAGGTGGATCTCTGTGCTACTCACCCAAGAAGGTCTGCCAGATCATCGTGGCATGCCGTATGTTGAACAACCTTGCCTTGCGTCGCCAGGTGCCTTTTCTGCAGGAGGAGGAGGCTGAAGATGGTTGTGTGGCAGCAGTGGATCCTGTGGACAGTGAAGATGAGGAGGCAGAGGATGAGGGTGAGGACAACAGAAGTGCAATTGTACGTCTATACGTCCAGTGAGACACAGCTAAGACAGTGTTGATACACATATAATTGACAGTTTGATGTGTGACATTGTCACTGGCAGGCTGTGTATTCCTACTTCTATGCCCACTCACTGTATCCTTTGGCATCTCTTTTTGCAGATGTTGGTTCTCCAATATTGTGCCTGGTGTTTTCAGTGCAGCCAAGTACAGGTCTTTCCAATGTAAACATTACTGTACATTTAAACTGAAATGTTTAAACCTTGTAAAATGAATACATACTTGAATCATTTGACATATTCCATTCGTGTATTTTTTTAATGGGTGTTCATTTAGGTGCTAAGAAGTAGAGGGGCAAGTGCAATGGGCTGGGGTGATGATGGAGGAAAGTCCAGGTTATAGTCCAGTCTATTTGTACCACAGGTGCATTTTCCAAGGGGGCATAGGAAGGGGAGCAATGGCAGTTCAAGATGGACAGGGTGACAGAGTGGGACACAAGGGTGACATTCAGGAGAGTCTTATTTCCGGGCAGGGGTTTTGGCAATAGCATCTGGCTTCTGCCTGGATCGCAGGGAACGTTTGCAGAGTAGTTCTCCTTCTGCAGGGGGAGGCTTGCTTGTGGCCTGTTGTTCCTGTGGCGGGGCTTCCTGTCCACTAGCGGCAGCCGAGGTGGAGGGCTGATCGGACGTTTGGCTAGTGTCAGAGGCCCGGTGATGTGCCAATGCCTCCCTCATAGTGTTGGCCATGTCTGCCAGCACCCCTGCAATGTAGACCAGGGTGGTATTGATGTCCTTCAAGTCCTCCCTGATCCCCAGGTACAGTCTCTCCTTCAGCCGCATGTTCTCCTCCAACTTGTCCAGTATCTGGACAATCATATCCTGGGAATGTTGGTATGCTCCCAGGATCGTGGTGAGTGCCTCCTGGAGAGTCGGTTCCCTGGGCCTGTCCTCCCCCTGTTGCACTGCAGTCCTCCCAGCTTCCCTGTTGTCCTGTGCCTCTGTCCCCTGAACCATTTGCCCACTGCCACTGACCCCAGGTCCCTGATCATCCTGTGTTTGTGGGTTGGCCTGGGGTCCCTGTAGTGGTGGACAAACTGTTGATTGATGTGTCCTGGGGACAGAGGTATGGCTCTGCTGGGTGCAGTGGTGGTGTTTCCTGAGGGGGGAGGCTCTGTGGTGGTGTGAAACTGTGCCTGGGTAACCAACTGTCCGGAGATCCCTGATGGGCCCGGTTGGTCATCCAGGTCCACGCGACTAGAGCTTTTGTTATCACTGTGGGCCTCTTCTGGGGGAGGGGGGGAATGGATGTTCCTAGCACCTCTTTGCTGGTGACATTGTGTGGGTTACCTGTGGGGATGTACCTGCAGTGTTGTTGTTTCTGCGTGTGACATATTGTGCATGGGTTGGTTGCTCTCTATGGTTGTTATTGCCCTGGCAGTTTTGCCTTGTGTGAGTTGTTATTTGGTGGGCTAGGTGATTGTCACTAGTGTGCATGCAGTGGTGATAGGGGTCCATGCAAGTCTGTGAGGGGTGTCCATGCATTGGTGTTGCATGCAGGGCTTGGCATTGGGATGAGTGAGATGTGATAGTGGGGTGTGGGGGAAGTGGTGGAGTGATGGGAGTGAGGGTGAGGGTGGGGGTATGTGATGGCATGCAGGTAAGGTGAGTCATAGCAATAGAGAGAGTTGACTTACCATAGTACAGTCCTCCTGCTACTCCTGCCAGGCCCTCAGGATGCATGATTGCAAAGACTTGCTCCTCCCATGTTGTTAGTTGTGGGGGAGGAGGTGGGGGTCCACCGCCAGTCCTCTGGATAGCGAGCTGGTGTCTTGCTGCTATGGAACGTACCTTCCCCCGTAGGTCGTTCCACCTTTTCCTGACGTCATCCCTTGTTCTGGGGTGCTGTCCCACGGCGTTGACCCTGTCCACGATTCTCCGCCATAGCTCCATCTTCCTAGCAATGGATATCTGCTGCACCTGTGATCCAAATAGCTGAGGCTCTACCCGGAGTATTTCCTCCACCATGACCCTCAGCTCCTCCTCAGAGAATCTGGGGTGTCGTTGTGGTGCCATGGGTGTATTGTGAGTGGTGTGGGTGAGGGTGTGTAGGGTAAAATGTTGGCATGTGTGATGTGAGGTGGATGTGTGGTGTATAGGTGATGGTGGAATGTGGCTCTGGTTGTGTGAGTGCTCTTGCTGTCTCTCTCCAGTGGCAATTGTTTGTAATGGTAAAGGGTTGTGGGTAATGTGGGTGTGTGTTTTATAGTGGTGTAGCTGTGTGGTATGTGTAGTTTGAATTGTCCAATGTGGTGTTGTTTTGTTTGTAAATGCATATTTTGAGCACAAAGGTATGTACCGCCAATGGTTTACCGCCATTGAATGTCCACTGCAGTGATTCGTGGGTCATAATGTTGTGGGTGTAGTTCTGTTGGCATAACGATGTGGGTTTGGATACCGCCACTTTATCACTGACCTTTGGTCTGGCGGACTTGTGTGAGGGGCTGTATAGTGACGGATTGGTTTGTGTGTCATAATATGGTTGGCGGTTGGCGGACACGGCAATGTTATGTTGGAGGCAGTTAGCATGGCAGTAAGCGGGATTTCCTGCCAATGTCATAATAAGGGCCTTAGTGTCAATGCAGCAAGTTTGCCTATACTCAGCTCATCCCCAGATGGCGTGGCCACTGCTTCCTCACCACCATAGATACCCCATTCCTGGAGAAGATCTTTCAGAACTGTACCAACACCGCTAAGGAAGAAGACAACTCTGTTGCATCAGTCTCAAGAGAAAAGAAATTCTGATTATTTTGACTGTGCTCAGTACAAGGATATACAGGAAGACTTTGGACTGTTCTCTGATGCACAAGTATCAGTGGGAGGATCTATACCCTTCTTCACCATGCAGACTAAAGCGAACACCTACTGGTTGCAAATGCCCATGTGGGAAATGCTCAAAATGAGGGACAACACTGAGCTTGGTGTTAATGCAGTCAAGAAAGAATTGAGAGACATCCACCTCATGGTGATGCAATATCAGTATCTGTTGTGCTTGATGACTGTAATGGAGGGTGGGGTATGTGGGAAGATCGGTGCATCCTGCTGTACATTTACACCAGGCAATGACATGGACAATGGGACTCTGACCCTTGCCATCCAAACATTGCACTGATTACACAAAGACATTGTGAATAGGAGGGTGCCTCTGAACAGGAGTGGTTCATAAACTTTTTCTCCTGACTCGTTCAGTGGCTGATTGGTTTGTGCCTTTTACTGTTGCCCATTTTCATATTGTTATTTTTTTTGTCTAGTCTCCTACAAGTGAGGGTTTCCTGCTGTAAAAACGCAGTCCTCAAATTCAGTAGAATGCAAGTAAATAGTAAAGTAGTAGTAAGCAAAACTGAAGCCCCCAATAATGTGACTGTTATAAACCATGGGTTAATATCGGAAAAGTCAATGTCAATGTGCATAATGACACAATCAAATATACAAATGAAATCACATCTCTATTAGCTAATCCACTCAACATGAACTCTCTATCAACCCCCACTTCAAGATACATGGTCAGTCAGGCTCCGAAACCTAGGCCTGAGATTACTTTCTGACAGGTCACAGGTGGGGCAGCACGTCACCAGAAAATGTGTGAACAGGAAACTCAAGATTAGCTCCATAGATAGGCGCAGTGACACCACAATGGTCCCATGAGATTGGCCCTGATAAAACAGACATGGCCTTAGGGATGCGCACATCCCCAAACGCCATATAAGTAAGATGACACACACAGTTAGGAACAGCTTAGCCAATCAGAAGACAACACACAGTACACATAGCGATCATGTGCCACCTCAGGCCAGACATCTGGATATTTTACTCACTGGCACTCATTGTGTCTTCACCAGGTGGAGGCCCACCTGCATATGTTATAAGGGCCTTATTTATTACTCCAAGACAACTGTTCACATTCTTCACTTCAAAAAGAATGTTGTAATTGCTTTATAACTCTCAGAGAAATTTATTAAAAACACTCAGATTGATTGTACAATGAGAGACAGTCCTCAGACCCAATTTCTGTAACTGTTCTCCTGGTCCTAACGTTGAATTGAATGAACCGCTCCTGTTTTGTAAAACGCCTCTTGTTTTTTGTTTTTTTCAAGGTAAATTCACATTAAAGCAACACAGTTGCATTCTTCCAAGATGTTTGCAGCTGTGTGAGATTTCTCCATAGCAAACATTGTTACTGTTGCATGTGCTGAAAGCCCTTAAGACATTCTTTAGCACTGAGACATGCAAATAACTGTTGACTAACCCCCACAAAAGAAATCCAGTGTACAGTAATACACATGTAATCAGTTGCTTGACAACTGGCCCACATGTCTGTCATCAGGTGGATAGTTTGAACAGCACTCTGCTGCAAAGCTTGGCCAATCAGTTCAGCCAATCATGATGAAGCGCTGGTGCAACCACTCTGGCAAAATGGGTCTGAATAGGAACCTTCTATTTTGGGCAGATGGCCACCACAAATTCTAAAAATCCCGTCCTTCCACAAAAAAGAGAGGAGGTCCAGCTTACAGTTGTACAAACATGCTGTTGAGTAGTTGAGTTTGTACGGCCCCTCTTGCCTAAACATGCCCTTTACGGAAGCTTGGATTTATTTTTTTGCTGTTGTACCACTGGCATGGGCAAACTTCTGGAGAGATTCTAGAAGTGACAGACTCAATCTGCATCTTGGGGGAGTCACTGTATGTGGCAGAGATGTCTGCATTTGAGTCTTGTGCCATTTGAAGGTTGCTATTGCAGGTGATGCTGGCATAGTACAGGGGAAAATTTTGCTTTGTGTAATGCTGTCATTCTCTTCATTCCCATGACCACATTCCTCTACTATCACTCCTAACTCATCTGCTTCCCCTTTCTCATCACCACCACCACCTGCACCTACCTTTATAAGGTGACCCATCATTGGGAAACATCCAAAATGTGTCAACATTTCTGCACCTGCTAAACCAAGGCATAAAAATGACATAGTGGCTTGTCAATAGTGATCTGACCAGTTGAAGTCACTTTGCAAACTAGAATATGTCTCTTTTTAATTTAACTGCCACTCTACTAGAAGTGGGTCTACACATGTGCCACTAATAGTGTAGGACCCATGGCCAAACTAGAACAATGGCACCTATGATTCTGCCATCCGCTGCAGCAAGGCTATGTGATGTTGTATATTGTTTGCAAGGGAAAGGCCAGGATTGTCACTTATTCATGGAGGAAGGGGTCCCCAAGACCAGGTCTGAGTACTCCGAAAGGACAACAGGTAAGTATCTATTCATATAAGGTAGGCAATAAATGCATTTCCACATTACATTACACCATATACGTATAGTCACTTACATTGCACTGTCACTAACTATGTCACACATACTCAGGTCTCCACATACGCATATGTACACTATGCCCACTGTAATGTGACACATCATGATTGGCACATTTGATTTACTATTAAGTCCCTAGTAAAGTGCACTAGAGGTGCCCAGGGCCTGCAAATCAAATGCTACTAGTAGGCATACAACACTATGTGTGCCACCCACAGTAGTAGCCCTATAAACATGGCTAAGACCTGCCACTACAGTGTCTGTGTGTGCAGTTTTAAACTGCCAATTCGACTTGGCAAGTGTACTCAATTGCCAGGCCTAAACCTTCCCTTTGCATACATGTAAGCCACCCCTAAGATAGGCCCTAGGTAGCCTGATGAGCAGGGTGTAGTGTATGTTAAAGGTGGGACATGTACTCATGTGTCTTGCATGTCCTAACAGTGAAATCCTACTAAATTCAGTCTTAACTGTTGCAAGGTCTATCTCTCTCATAGGTTAACAGGGGGGCTGCCTTTAAACAACATTAAAGTGCAGATTCCCTCTGAGAGCAGATAGAAACCTAGAGTTTGGGGTGTTTTCACTCACAATTTAAAAATACATCTGTTAGTGAAGTTGGTTTTTAGACTGTTAGTTTGAAAATGTCACCTTTAGAAAGTAGCCATGTTCTTCCTTAAACCATTCTCTGACTGCCTGTTTGTGGATTACCTGTTGGGCTGTTTGTGAATCCCCTCTACACAGTGGGACAAAGGGTGCTGGGGTGCATCCTGCATATCCTGATGAACCATCTGTGCTAGAGTGGAGGGAGGAGTAATCACTTACACCTGACTGGGCTGTGCCTGCCCTCTCACAATGTAGTCTCTAACCCCTTGGTGTGTGTCTGGGGCCTGGCCTGGGCAAGGCAGGTGTACGAAAGTATGTAGGAAAGTAACATCTTTCTTGGCATGTTACCCCCATTTTTACCTGTATGTCAGTATGGTTTTGCCTGTCTCACTGGGATCCTGCTGGTCAGGACCCCAGTGCTCAAAGTTTATGGCCTAATGTGTGTGTTTCTATATAGTGTTTAACTGTGTCACTGAGGCTCTGCTAATCAGAATCTCAGTGCTTACGCTCGCTCTGCTTTTAAATTTGTCACTATAGGCTAGTGACTTCATTTACCAATTTCAATTGGAACCCTAGACACCCTTTATAAGTCCTTAGTATAAGGTACCTAGGTACCCAGGGCATTGGGGTTCCAGGAGATCCTTATGGGCTGCAGCATTTCTTTTGCCACCCATAAGGAGTTCAGACAAATCTTTTCACAGGACTGCTACTGCAGCCTACGTAAAATAACGCACACGTTATTTCACAGCCATTTTCACTGCACTTAAGTAACTTATAAGTCACCTATATGTCTAACCTTCACTTGCTGAAGGTTAGTTGCAAAGTTACTAAGTGTGAGGGCGCCCTTGCACTAGTAAAGGTGCCCTCACATAGTTCAGGGCCATTTCTCAGACATTGTGAGTGCGGGGATGCCATTAAGCGTATGCACTACAAATAGGTCAACACCTATATGTAGCTTCACAATGGTAACTCTGAATATGGCCATGTAAGGTGTCTAAAATAATGGAATTGTGTTCCCATTCCAAATCTGGTACTGGGTAGCCAATTCCATGCATCCTGTTGGTTCCACTATGGACTCCCAGTACTCCCAAACCAGCTCTCTGAGGCTTGCTCTGCAGCTACAGCTGCTGCCACCTCATAGACAGGGTTCTTCCCTTATGGGGTCTGGGCAGCTCAGTTCCAGGAAGGCAGAATAAGGCCTTTCTTCTGAGAGCATGGTGTTACACCCTCTCCCTTTGGAAGTAGGTGTTACAGGCTGGGGAGGGGTAGCCTCCCCAGCCTCTGGAAATGCTTTGAAAGGCACAGATGGTGCCCTCCTTGTATAAGCCAGTCTACAATGGCTCAGGGACCCCTTGTCCCCTGCTCTGGCACCAAACTGGACACAGGAATGGGGAGTGACCACTTCCCCGTCCATCACCACCCAGAGCTCCTGCAGTGTGTCCCAGACTTCAGCCATCTTGCTTTGCAAGGTATGGGGGCACTCTGGAGGGTTCTGGGTGGCCAGTGCCAGCAGGAGACGTAAGTGACTCCTCCTGATAGGTCCTTACCTGATAAGGTAGCCAATCCCCCTCTCAGGGGTATTTAAGGTCTCTCCTGTGGGTTTTCTTCAGATTCTATTTGCAAGTTTCCAGCACGAATCTTTTGCAACTACTACTTCATCCTCTGACCTCAGATCAACCGCAGCCTGCTCCAGGAACCGCTGTAACAGCAACAAAGTATCCAGAAGGGGTACTTTTATTCTGCAACTTCAGCTCCAGCCAGCAACTGCAACAGTTTCCACGGTGTGCACGCTCTGAGGACTCCCTGTCTTCATCCTGCAACAGAAGGACTGAAGAAATCTCCCATGGGGTGACCGAGTCACTCCCCTCCTCACGCAGGCACCTTTTAAGTCGGCGACTGGTACTCTTGGACTCCTCTCACAGCAACGAGGGTGCTCCTTGGAACACAGAGGGTGGACCCCATCGACACAGATTGTCCTGAGGTCCTGCTGACGCCATTTGGAGGATGTAAGACCTTGCCTTCCCTGAGAGCGACAGTACCCCTGTGTACCACGTCTTCTCAACCTCCTGAGGCCTTTGTGCACTATTTGCAAAATTCCTTCATGCAAAGCCTGACCCAGGTCCCCAGCACTCTATCCTGCAACACACAACTCGCTGAGTTGACCTACAGTGACGTGAGACCCTTCTTTGCAGTGCTGCACAAACTGCGTTTTGCACCTTCTTTGTCCCCGTGTCCGCGGACTCCGGGGGGGCAGTCTGGTGTCCTGAGGGCTCCTTAAAGTGCTGAAAACCCCCTCTTCATCCTCACACAGAGTTGAGGCCCCCTGAGGTCCCTCCTGGTCCAGCCAGCACCATTTTGACGCAAAATGCAACTTTTTCGTAACTAAGGCTTGTTGGCGACTTCCAACACGAAATCATAACTGCATCCATCTTCACATCGTGGGACATCCATTTCATCATGCAGAAACCCATTGGCACCTTCCTAGGGTGCATATTTGCAATCTTCGTCCAACTGGGGAGTCTTCTTTTGCACCCTCTTCCGGGATGGCAGGGACTCCTGTCCATCCTGGAACTTCTTTCGACATCTGGACTTGGTCCGCTTCTTTTGCAGATCTTCAGGTCCAGGAATCCAGCAGTTGTTGTTTGCAGACTTGGTTGGTTATTGCAATAATTCCAATCACAAGGTGTAGTGTGTCCTAAGGAAACTTGCAGTACTTTACTCCTGCTTTTCTGGGCTCTGGGGTGGGGTAATTTACTTACTTTTACTGCATTCTTACTCTCCCAGCGATTCTGCACACACTACACTTGTCTAGAGGGAGAATTCATTACTCAAATTCTACTTTCTTAGTATATGGTTTGGGTTGCCCTAGACCTATTGTCTCTCATTGCATTCTATAGCATTTCCTATTGTTTGTACTATCCTATGTCTAATTACTTATCTTATTTTGGTGTCTAGTGTATATGACTCAGATATGACCTCTCCCCAAGATTTGGGAGCGAAGGCAGACAAATGGGTCAGAACAAGGGTGAGCAGAAAAGCTCATACAGGGGGTGACAAGGACAGCAAGATAAAGAATGGTAAGTCACATGACAAGAGTGGGGACAAAGATAAAAAAAATCATCAGAGTCTTCATCAGGCCCACAAAACTCCTCTGGGGGTGGTGGGCCCAAATCCTCTTCTCGCAAAGATAAGAAACCTTGGTGTTACATGTGTAAAGCCAAAGGCCATTGGGCAACTGATCCTCATTGTCCAAAAAGAAACACCAAGCCTCCCACCACTGCAACCCCAACTTCAACCACTAGTGCCCCTAGTAATAGCAGTGGTGGTGGGAAGAGGACTACTAACAGCCAATCAAAGGGTGTAGCTGGGCTCACCATTGGTAATTTAGTTGGGGATGGACTAGTTAGGGAGATCACTGAGGCTGCTTAGTCTCTGATGATGGCATTGACCTAGCCACTTTAGTTGCTTGTCCCCTTAACATGTGTAAGTACAAGTAGCTACCCCTGATTAATAGTGTTCAGGTTGAGGCCTACAGGGACACAGGTGCCATCGTCACAATGGTGATAGACAAACTGGTTGCCCCTGAGCAGCACCTACTTGGTCACCAGTACCAAGTGACAGACACCCATAGCAAGACTGTTAGCCACCCCATGGCTATTGTGAATCTCAACTGGGGGGGTGGGTTTACTGGTCCAAAGAAAGTTGTGGTAGCCACTGATTTACCTGTTGAATGTCTGCTAGGCAATGATTTGGAGACTTCAGCTTGGGCTGAAGTGAAGTTGGAGGCCCATGCAGCAATGCTTGGCATTCCTGGGCTTATCTTTGCTCTTACCAGGGCTTAGGAAGCAAAGAGGACAGAGAAACATGGATCCCGGAACAATGGACCAAGTGCTCCCAAAAACTAAGGGTAAGAAGGGCAAACCCTTGTCCACAATTCCTCCCTCCACAGATGATTCCCCTTTTGAGGAAGAGGAATTCACTCCATGTGCAGAACCTACACCAGAGGAGCTGGAAGCTGATAGAGCTGAGCTTTTGGGTGCAGGGGGCCCTGCCAGGGAAGAGCTGAATGTGGCACAGAAAAACTGTCCCACTTTGGAAGGTCTCAGACAGCAAGCTGTCAAGCAGCAAAATGGGGATGTCAATGACAGCCACAGAGTTTACTGGGAGAATAATCTTCTCTATACTAAAGCAAGGGACCCTAAACCTCGTGCCACCAGGAGACTGGTCATCCCCTTTCAGTACAGGGAATTCCTCCTAATTCTGGCTCATGACATTCTTTTGCTGGGCATTTAGGCCAGAGTAAAACATGGAACAAACCTGTTCCACATTTTCACTTGCCCCGTATGTCAGAAGACACAAAGGAGTTTTGTCGCTTCTGTGTCACCTGCCAAGCCAGTGGCAAAACTGGTGCCACCCAAAAGGCTCCCTTAATTTCACTGCCAGTGGTTGGGGTGCCCTTTGAAAGGGTAGGGGTTGATATTGTCCTTAGCCCTCCAACAGCTTCAGGCAATAGATTCATCCTTGTGGTGGTGGACCATGCAACAAGGTATCCAGAAGCTATCCCCTTAAGGACCACTACAGCACCTGTAGTGGCGAAAGCCCTCCTGGGAATCTTTTCCAGGGTGGGTTTCCCTACGGAAGTGGTGTCAGACAAAGGTAGTAACTTCATGTCTGCATTCCTCAAGGCAATGTGGAAGGATTGTGGTGTTACCTACAAGTTCACCACCACTTATCATCCACAAACTAATGGATTGGTTGAGAGGTTTAATAAAACTCTCAAAGGCATGATAATGGGACTCTCTGAAAAACTCAGAAGGAGATGGGATGTCCTCTTACCATGCCTCCTTTTCACCTACAGGGAGTCCCCTAAAAAGGAGTGCGTTACTGCCTCTTTGAACTCCTATTTGGTCACCCTGTTAGGGGTCCCCTTGCTCTTTTTAAGGAGGGTTGGGAACAACCTTTAAAACTTCCAAAGCAAAACATTTTGGACTTTGTACTCGGCCTGAGAAGCAGAATGGCTGAGTGCATGAAAAAGGGCACTAAAAACATTCAGGCCAGACAAGAGCTCCAAAGGCAATGGCATGACCAGAAGGCTGTCCTGACAGAGTACCACCCAGGACAGAAGGTGTGGGTATTGGAGCCTGTTGCCCCAAGAACACTCCAGGACAAATGGAGTGGACCCCATATAATTGTAGAAAAGAAAGGTGAGGTCAACTATCTGATAGACCTGGGCTCTGCCAGAAGCCCTCTTAAAGTGCTTCATGTCAACCGCCTAAAGCTTTACTATGACTGGGCTGACTTAACCCTGCTCATGGCTACAGATGAGGGACATGAAGAAGAGAGTGTCCCCCTCCCTGATCTCTTCTCCAACACTGAAGCTGATGGCTTAGTGGAAGGAGTGGATCTTGCAGACTGCCTTACTGCTGAGCAGAAGGAGGACTGTAAAAATCTCCTTGGTCAGTTTTCTGAACTCTTCTCACTCACATCTGGTACAACTACTTGGTGTGAACATACAATTGACACTGGAGACAGATTACCTGTCAAAAGTAAAATTTACAGGCAACCTGAATTTTAGACTTTTCATCCTTGGCGTGGTCTCCCTTAACTTTTTGCCCCTGTTTCCCAGGTTTTTGCTGAGTGCTGGACTCTGATTTTTCTGTTTTTGTTATTCTGGGCACTTTAGCACTTCTAACCAGTGCTACAGTGCAAGTGCTCCTTTACAAAATGTGCATGTAATTGGTTTATCCAGGATTGACATATTTTGATTTACTAGTAAGTCCCTAGTAAAGTGCACTAGAGGTGCTCAGGGCCTGTAAACCAAATGCTACTAGTGGGCCTGCAGCACTTGTTGTGCTACCCACATAAGTAGCTCTGTAATCATGTCTCAGATCTGCTACTGCAGTGTCTGTGTGTGCAGTTTTTAACTGTAAATTTGACTTGGCAAGTGTACCCACTTGCCAGGCCTAAACCTTCCCTTTTCTTACATGTAAGGCACCCTAAGGTAGGCCCTAGTAGCCCCATGGGCAGGGTGCAGTGTATGGTTAAGGTAGCACATATAGGGGGTCATTACGACCTTGGCGGTATAAGGCGCTTACCGCCGTGCAGAAGACCGCCAATACACTGCTGCGGCCGCGGTAGACCGCCACAGCTATTCTGGCACACATCTCGGAATCCGCCGAAATTCAGACACCCACACAACACCGCCACACCAAAGGTCAGCGATAAACATGCGGAAACAAATCCTCCACCTCCGCGCCAACAGAAACACGCCCATGCTATTACGACCCACTAATCCACGCGGCGGTCTTTCAAACGCGGTATTCCATTGGCGGTACACACCGCCGCGCTCAAAATACACACACATCTCCAAAACACCGCCTCATTGGACAATTCCAAATACACACACCTGATACACATACACACACCACTCCCACACACCCAACACAATATAAAACACACACCCACATCACACGCAAACCTCTCCGACCACAATTTCTGAGAGAAGGTCAGAGAGAGACAGCACAGAATAGAGAACCCCATCACACAGAGGCACACTACACCATCACCCACACAACACCCACGCACAAAACACCACATACCACAACACTCACCACACTCATCAACACATACACCACCCCACACATCACACACACCACCCCATGGCACGCCAAAGACACCCCCGCTTCTCTGAGGAGGAGCTCAGGGTCATAGTGGAGGAAATCCTACGGGTAGAGCCACAGCTATTTGGATCACAGGTACAGCACACATCAATAGCCAGGAAGATGGAGCTATGGCAAAGAATAGTGGACAGGGTCAACGCTGTGGGACAGCATCCAAGAAATAGGGAGGACATCAGGAAGAGGTGGAACAACCTACGGGGGAAGGTGTGTTCCACGGTATCCAGGCACCACATCGCGGTACAGCGGACTGGCGGCGGTCCCCCACCTCCTTCCCCACAACTACCAACAAGGGAGGAGCAAGTCTTGTCCATCTTGCATCCCGAGCGCCTCGCAGGAGTCGTTGGAGGAACGGACACCGGTAAGTCAAATTTTAACTATCATATCCCCCACCCTACCTGCATGCTATCACACACCTCCACCCTCACACCTTCCCCTATCACTCCAAATCCTCACCTATCTACCCATGACACCAACCACCCATCCCAACCCCAAGACCTGCATGACCTAACTAAGCATGGATACCCATCACTAAAGCATGCCCACTGCACAGACCCACAACACCACCCAACTATCACCACACAAGCCCCCACACAGGAATGCCTGCACTGGGGTACACACACACCCAAACATTGCACATCATGAAACACACACATGCAATAATCATGTACTCATACCCCCGCAGGAACCTGAAGGAACGTCACCACACCACAGGGTCCAGACAACACCACTCCACCTCAGAAGAGGCCCACAGTGACGACAGCAGCTCTGCCCCACTGGATCTTGATGACCAGCCCGGACCATCGTGGGCCTCAGGACAGCCGGTTCCCCTTGCCCAGCCACAGCCCAACACCGAACTTCCACCCTCTGGGAACACGAGCACAGCACCCACCCAGCGGGTCCAAACCTCTCTACCCAGGACAGGTCAATCAGCGGTGAGTCCACCACTACAGGGCACCCAGGGTAACCCCAACAACAACAGGGACCTGGGGGCAGTGGTAGTGGGCACACGGTCCAGGGGACGGAGGCACAGGAACACAGGGGAACTGGGAGGGCTGCTGTGCGACAGAGGGAGGACAGGCCAAGGGAACCTACTCTCAACGAGGCCCTCTCCTCCATCATGGGAGCATACCACCACTCCCAGGAGACGATGGCAACGGTACTGGAAAAGTTGCAGGAGACCCTGCGTCTGCAGGAGGAACAGTATTTGGGGTTCAGCGAGGAGCCCACGGACCCTCGGCTACACCCTGGGCACCATTGTAGGGGTACTGACGGACATTCAAAAGACCTTGAGGGACACTGTGGCACTCCAAGGGGCCCCTGACACTAGCCAGGATGATGAAATGCCCACCACCTCCGCCGGCACTAGTGGACAGGAGGCACCGCCACAGGACCAACACACCAGCACCCCATCCCATGCAGACAGACAACCACCACGAAAGCGGGCCCTGAGATCCAGGAACAGGACAGAGCAAGATGGCAAGACCCCCGCCAGGAAATAAGACCAGTCTGATCGTCCTCCCACTGTCCCACTTTGTTACCCTGTCCAAATCGGAACTGCCCCAGCTCCACTTCCAATGGCAGATGTGCAATGTACTTGTGAGACTAATAGGCTGGACTCTGCCATGGACATTCCTCCACCATCACCCATCCCCATTTCACAACCCCCAATCATTGTTATGTACTTAAATAAACACCCTTGAAACACTAATAAAACTGGAGTCAGTCAATGATTGTGAACTTTGTATTGTCAATTACAGTGTTAAAAAAGGTTACCCATTGGAAGGCCAACATACCAATGTCACACATCACAAGCCTTTCAAGGGTGCAAGCTGTTGACACATAGGTTACCACATTAGTGAAACTGAAATGGAAGGGGACAACTGAGTTAACAAATAGGGAGTGAAATGTAGGTACAGGATAGAGGTAGACGTGTGAAAGTTAATATTATGTGAAACATGAAAATGTACTCATCTGTGTCTCACTGAAAATATTGCTGTATGACTGACTCCCTGTTGTCGTTTTCATCTTCATCAGCTTCATCCTCATCACTGTCCACAGGCTCCACAGGCTCCCCCGCTGCAACAACACCGTCATCTGGATCATCCTCCTGTAGAAAAGGTACCTGGCGTCGCAATGCCAAGTTATGGAGCATGGAGCAGGCGATGATGATGTTGCACACCTTCTTCGGTGAGTAGAATAGGGATCCACCAGTCATATGGAGGCACCTGAACCTGGCCTTCAGGAGGCCGAAGGTCCGCTCGATCACCCTCCTAGTCCGCCCATGGGCCTCATTGTACTGTTCCTCTGCCCTGGTCCTGGGATTCCTCACTGGGGTCAATAGCCATGACAGGTTGGGGTAACCAGAGTCCCCCAATAGCCATACACGGTGCCTCTGGAGTTCACCCATCATATCAGGGATGCTGCTATTCCGCAGGATGTAGGCGTCATGCACTGAGCCAGGGAACATAGCATTTACCTGTGAGATGTACTGGTCTGCCAAAAAGACCATCTGGACATTCATAGAATGATAACTCTTCCTGTTCCTGTACACCTGTTCATTCCTGCGGGGGGACCAGAGCTTCATGGGTCCCATCAATGGCACCTATGAAGTTGGGGATATGTCCAAGGGCATAGAAGTCACCTTTCACTGTAGGCAAATCCTCCACCTCAGGGAAAATGATGTATCTCCTTACGTGTTTCAGCAGTACAGACAACACTCTGGACAAGACGTTGGAAAACATAGGCTGGGACATCCCTGATGCCATGGCCACTGTTGTCTGAAAAGACCCACTTACAAGGAAATGGAGCACTGACAGCACCTGCACGTCAGGGGGGATTCCAGTGGGATGGCAGATTGGTGACATCAGGTCTGGCTCCAACTGGGTACATAGTTCCTGGATTGTGGCACGGTCAAACCGGTAGGTCACCATGACATGTCGCTCTTCCACTGTCAACAGGTCCACCAGCAGTCGGTACTCCGGCGGATTCTGCCAACTTCCAATATGTCCCAACTGACGGTGCCTAAGAAGGACAACAGCGAAGAAACTGTCAGCATTCCTCCAGGTATGTACCGACAGTCACACACAAGACTACAACAGACAGGGTCAAGACTGATTTGCATATGGCTGGGTTCAAACTGGGGTGGCATGGTGAGCAAAATAATGGATGGATTAAACCCAGATCTGTGACTAGGGGTGAATGTTTGATTGGTTCCGCATTCCGTCCATCCAGTTACGCTATCCCACAGCGTTTGTATTTTGCTTTGCTTTTGCCGCCCTAAGTGCGCCGGGTATGCCCAGACGTGGGTCCCGGGCTCACTGTGCCACTGGATTCAAGCTAGCCTGGCTGAGGAGGGGTGAAACCCCGAAACCGGTCCCAGGATGCTTGTTTCCGGTCCAGGGAGAACCTGGCCTGGCAGTTCGGGCTGGACTGTTCCCATGTGGAACAGGGTCAAGACTGATTTGCATATGGCTGGGTTCAAACTGGGGTGGCATGGTGAGCAAAATAATGGATGGATTAAACCCAGATCTGTGACTGGGGGTGAATGTTTGATTGGTTCCGCATTCCGTCCATCCAGTTACGCTATCCCACAGCGTTTGTATTTTGCTTTGCTTTTGCCGCCCTAAGTGCGCCGGGTATGCCCAGACGTGGGTCCCGGGCTCACTGTGCCACTGGATTCAAGCTAGCCTGGCTGAGGAGGGGTGAAACCCCGAAACCGGTCCCAGGATGCTTGTTTCCGGTCCAGGGAGAACCTGGCCTGGCAGTTCGGGCTGGACTGTTCCCATGTGGAACAGGGTCAAGACTGATTTGCATATGGCTGGGTTCAAACTGGGGTGGCATGGTGAGCAAAATAATGGATGGATTAAACCCAGATCTGTGACTGGGGGTGAATGTTTGATTGGTTCCGCATTCCGTCCATCCAGTTACGCTATCCCACAGCGTTTGTATTTTGCTTTGCTTTTGCCGCCCTAAGTGCGCCGGGTATGCCCAGACGTGGGTCCCGGGCTCACTGTGCCACTGGATTCAAGCTAGCCTGGCTGAGGAGGGGTGAAACCCCGAAACCGGTCCCAGGATGCTTGTTTCCGGTCCAGGGAGAACCTGGCCTGGCAGTTCGGGCTGGACTGTTCCCATGTGGAACAGGGTCAAGACTGATTTGCATATGGCTGGGTTCAAACTGGGGTGGCATGGTGAGCAAAATAATGGATGGATTAAACCCAGATCTGTGACTGGGGGTGAATGTTTGATTGGTTCCGCATTCCGTCCATCCAGTTACGCTATCCCACAGCGTTTGTATTTTGCTTTACAACAGACAATTAACCCATCCGGGAAATGTTTTGAGTGTAGGCCTCGGTATGTGTGACGCAGAAGTAAATGAAGCCATGTGGGCCCCTGAAATGGCGGCTGCCTGACCTCTAAACTGGGACAATGGAATTGTGAGGTAACTGCGCTGGCGTTGGACACCGTTGCGGTAGGTGGTCGTAGAGCGCGGCGCAATGCTGCATTGGTTAACATTGGACCCTATGGGTCCCAGGAGCCAATGAACAGGTGCGCTGGCGGTGATGATGCGCCCCGCCGCGGACGTCACCGCCGCGGACGTCACCACCATTTTCTATCTCTTCAATCACTAGATACCTGACCTTCGACAGTAGAGGACCTACACTGCTAGTGCTGCTGTGACCTCGGTCTGGAATCGACGATGGCTGCTGCGTCTGGGGAAAGGGCCCCTGCCTTCACTGCACAGGAGTTGGAGAAACTTGTGGATGGGGTCCTCAGCCAGTACACGCTACTCTACAGTCCTCCAGACCAACAGGTTAGTACACAGGGAGCACGTTGTATGGGCTAGGCTTGGGTGGAGAGGGCTGGGTGGATGAGGGAAGGGGGCAGAGTACATAGAACAGTTATGCATGGGGATGAATGGGCCACAGGGATAGAGTTGGGAGGGGGCCAATCACAACGACGGTGCAGTTGGTAATGACTGTCCTCTTTCCTTGTGCATGTCATGTAGGTCAGCGCCCACCAGAAGAGGGACATTTGGCGTGCCATCGCCAAGGAAGTCCGGAACCTGGGGGCCCACCAGAGACGGGGCACCCACTGCCGGAAGAGATGGGAGATCATCAACCAGCGACACGGACTCGTCCGCCGATGGGAGCTCCCCTGTGGTGGTGGTACCATCTGTGCGCCCCACTTCTACAGGTACAGCCACCACCTCCCCTACCAGCACCATCCTCCCAGCAGCCCCTCAGCGTGTGTCCCGTGCCCGCTCACCCAGGAGGGTGGGCATCACCTTCGCCCCAGGAACCTCAGGCCCTGCCCCAGTCACCCCAGCTGCCCTCAGTGAGGCCATTGACCTCCTCAGGTCACTCACTGTTGGGCAGTCTACAATTGTGAATGCCATCCAGGGTGTAGAATGAGAGTTGAAACACGGTAATGCATTCCTAGAAGGCATTCATTCTGGTCAGGCTGTCCTTCAGCGAACCCTGCAATCTCTGGCTTCAGCACTGATGGCAGCCATTGTCCCTGTGTCCAGCCTCCCCCCTCCAACCTCCTCCACCCAGACCCAATCCCCTGTACCCCAGCCCATCCCAAGCACACCTACAGACCAGCAGGCACACAATTCAACACCCAAAAGTAGCTCAAGCAAACATAGGCACCACACACACCACAGGCACTCACACAAGCATCACACCCATACAGACACAGCAACATCCACTGTCTCCACTTTGTCCCCCTCCTCCTCTTCTCACTCCTCCCTCCCAGTCTCGTCTACACACACACCTGCATGCACCACATCTACAGGCACTAGGACTCGCACCAGAACACCCAGCACCACAAGCCGCTCACCTGCACTCACCACCTCCACTGCCATTTACACGTCCCCTGTGTCCTCTCCCAGTGTGTCTGTGATGCCCCCTCCCAAAGTACACAAACGCCGGCAATCACTCACCCAACATCCATCCACCTCACGACAGCCCCCAGTACCTACACCTGCACCCAAAACAGCTAAAGTGACACCTCCTACAACCACCTCCTCTACCTCCACTCCCAGACCCCCTCCAACTACCCATCCCAGTGTCCGTCAGAAACTGTCCCTCTGTCAAATTGACCTCTTTGCCCCCACCCCGCCCCTCCAGTTCATCAGTCCCGTCGTAGCGCCTCAGCCAAAAAGCCTCCGGTACCAGTGGTGCGTGTTCCAGGTTTTTGGAGTGCACCGTCCACCAGGGCAGGCAGTAGGACCCGGAGCCAAGGCACTGTCAGCCCACCCCCTGTAAAGGCACCGAAATTGGAGAGTGGACGACGGGACCGTGTCAAGACTCCTGGTGGGACAACAAGTGAAATGGGATCGAAGGCGATTGGTGAGTCAGCTGTAACTCCAAAGAACGTGGGGAAGGTTCCGAGGAAGTCTGTCCAGCCTGTTGTGAGTGTCACGGCGGAGAAGTGCGCCATCATTTCCGGCGGTCCAGACACAACCGCCAGCACCGTTGTTACTGGTCCAGAGACCACCGCCAGAGTCATTGCCCAGGAGGGCCCAAGTATCGTTACTGGTCAGGAGACCACCACCAGAGTCATTGCCCAGGAGGGCCCAAGTATTATTACTGGTCAGGAGACCACCGCCAGAGTCATTGCCCAGGAGGGCCCAAGTATCGTTACTGGTCAGGAGACCACCGCCAGAGTCATTGCCCAGGAGGGCCCAAGTATCGTTACTGGTCAGGAGACCACCGCCAGAGTCAGTGCCCAGGAGGGCCCAAGTATCGTTACTGGTCAGGAGACCACCGCCGGAGTCAGTGCCCAGGAGGGACCAGGATCCCACAGCCCCGCTGGGCGATGATGGAACGTCATGCCACACCCCAATGTCCAGTGTGGAGTTCGTCATGCCACACACCAATGTCAGTATCTGAACCGCCATCTCAGGCTACCGCTGAACAGTCCATAGCCAGCCATGGCAAAGCACTGCTGAACAAGGCCAAGACAGCCATGGCAAAGCACCGCTGAACAGTCCATAGCCAGCCATGGCAAAGCACCGCTGAACAAGGCCAAGACGCCATGGTGAAGACCGCTGAACAGTCCATAGCCAGCCATGGCAATGCACCGCTGAACAAGGCCAGACCGCCATGGCAAAGCACCGCTGAACAAGGCCAAGACCGCCATGGTGAAGACCGCTGAACAGTCCATAGCCAGCCATGGCAAAGCACCGCTGAACAAGGCCAAGACCGCCATGGCAAAGCACCGCTGAACAAGGCCAAGACCGCCATGGTGAAGACCGCTGAACAAGGCCAAGACCGCCATGGTGAAGACCGCTGAACAGTCCATAGCCAGCCATGGCACCGCTGAACAAGGCCAAGACCGCCATGGCAAAGCACCGCTGAACAAGGCCAAGATCGCCATGGTGAAGACCGCTGAACAGTCCATAGCCAGCCATGGCAAAGCACCGCTGAACAAGGCCAAGACCGCCATGGTGAAGACCGCTGAACAGTCCATAGCCAGCCATGGCAAATCACCGCTGAACAAGGCCAAGACCGCCATGGCAAAGCACCGCTGAACAAGGCCAAGACCGCCATGGTGAAGACCGCTGATCAGGGCAAAGACTGTGTGGATATGAATAGGCCGCCACATCAGGCATCCTTCTCCCATGTGCAGCTGGGACAGTGACAGGACAGGAACTTTCACAGGGAGACTCATCCAGTCTGGCCACCAGTCTCACCCAGTACCAGTTGAGAACTGCATCTACTTGCGTCAATGTGGCTTTGCACTCCCCAGGATGGTCCAGTGGGCAACCCACCCACTGTAAAGACTTGAGAGACTGTGGCTTTGCACTCACCAGGATGGCACAGTGGGCAAGCCACCCACTGTAGAGACTTGAGAGACTGTGGCTTTGCACTCCCCAGGATGTTCCAGTGGGCAACCCACCCACTGTAAAGACTTGAGAGACTGTGGCTTTGCACTCCCCAGGATACATCAATGGACATGGAGCCCCGTCGTGGATCTGGCTTTGCAGTCATGTGGCTGAGGTGCCTTCCCTTCCCTTCCCCCTGAGGTGCCTGTAGTGTTTCAATCTGATGCCCCAGCAGTGTTCTCTCGGATTTTGGTCAGGTATCTATTGTGGGCCTCACCCATGCATTTTTGGACTGTTGGTGCACGGACATTGTTGTGTACATATCTGCACTACTTCTTGTATTGTATATATAAATATGACAGATTTCGAGATATGATTCAGTATATTTTTATATGACATGTATATTGGAACATTACAATATTTGAACGGATCTTGCTTTGTCTTTGCATTTTTCCGGGGGGATTGTGGGTTGTTAATGTGATATTTTTTACTGCATTGGTTTGTATGTTGTAATATGTGACGTGGGGGTGTTTGGTGGGTGTCCCCCTAACTTTTGCCTCTCCCCTTCCCCGTGTCGTAGATGCAGTACTCAGCGGTATGTTCTGCGCCTACGTCGCTGTTGTTCGTAGAGGAGCAGAAAGACAAGGACAGGTAGTATTTGGATTTCTGGCTCCATGGAGTCGTCGTTCCTCGTGGAGTGTGTTGAGGTGAGCGTTTTCCCATAGCAAAGGCTGTTTCTGCCGTGTTTTTATCCACGGCGAATCCGCCCCGGAAAAGGTGGCGGATTGGTGTGTTGTAATAGTGTGGGCGGTACTTTGTCTCCCGTCTGTCTGTTGGCGGTGACCGCCACGTTGTTTGTCTGTACCGCCGTGGCGGGCGAAGTGTTAAAGTGACTGTCTTTGTTGGCGGTTACCGCCAGGGTCGTAATTCCCTTTTTTTGGCCGCCGGCTTTAACACCGTCCGCCAGGGTCGTAATGACCACCATAGTAATGTGTTTTATATGTCTTGACAGTGAAATATTGCTAAATTCGTTTTTCACTATTGCATGGCCTGTACCTCTCAAAGGTTAACATGAGGGCTACATTTAAATCCAATTAAAGTGTATATTCCCTTTTGGGAGAGGATGGACATGTGGAGTTTGGGGTCTCTGAGCTCAAAATTAAAAAATACATCTTTTAATAAAGTTGATTTTAAGATTGTGTTTGTGGATTGTGGATTCCCTGTCTGGGTCAGTTTGACAGTTGGGCTGGTTGCACCTCACTCTAGACAGTGACACAAAGGGAGCTGGGATGTAGTGTGCATTTCCTGATCAGCCATCTGTGTTAGGAGGGAGGGGAGGAGTAGTCACTCACACCTGAAAGGGCTGTGCCTGCCCTCACACAATGCAGTCTCCAACCCCCTGGTGAGTGTCTGGGGCCTGGCCTGGGCAAGACAGGATTTCACATTCAAGAGAGACTTTGCTTTGAAGTAGGCCTACTTCAAAGGAGAAATTGGGGATAAGAAGGGCACCCAAAACCACAGACCTTAGAACACTTCTGGAAACCAAGAGGAACCTCTGCCTGGAGAAGAGCTGAAGAGCTGAGGAAGAAGCTGCTCTGCCTGTGATTGCTCTTTGTGGAGCTATCCTGCAGTTGCTGCTTCTGCCAGAGTAAGAGGGCAAAGACTGGTCTTTGTGTGCATTCCATCTTGTGAAGATCTCCAAGGGCTTTATTTAGAGCTTGCCTCCTGTTGTTTGAAGTCTCAGGGAAAGCAAAGACTTCTCTCTGCCAGCACCTGGAGTCTCTGGAGAGAGTCCTACTATGCCCTGTGGTGCCCATCCAGTTCCTAGGACCCTGAAAGGAGACGCTGGCAGCCTAAGAGTAAGAAATCCACGCACAGAACGCCGTACGGGGAAAAGATTAACGTGACTCCAATCTGCAGCTGGGAAATCGATGAGCTGCAGGCTTCGTGGCTTGAAATCGATGCTCGCCTCTAACGCAACCAAAGAATCGGTGCAGGGAGCTGGAGAAAAGACGCGCAGCATCGCTGACGGAGGCTGGTGAGATCGCAACCCGCGCTTCGTGTTTTTTGGATCATCATGCGGCTGGATTTCTGACTCAAACACCGCTGGGCGTGTAAAAACAACACACGGCCTGTCCTGACCCAAGAGTGCTGACCGGATCGACGCATTGCTTTCTTGCAGAGAGAAGAAACGACGCGCTCAACCTGACGAAAGGAGAAACAATTCAAGGTCGCGCTCGTGAGTGAAATTGACGCATCGCAAGCCCTTTTAATGCACTCGCCCATGCAGGGTTGTTTTTGACTCACCCAAGGTACATTTGCACGCCAACAGTGTTAGTGTGTGTTTAAAACTACATGAAGACTCTATTTGCTTTCTAATTGATAACTTGTGTATTGTGGATTTTTGTGGTTTTGGTCTTGTTTGGTTTAGATAAATATTTTCTATTTTTCTAAACCTGTGGTGTGTCACTTTGTAGGGTTTTCATTAAGTTACTGTGTATGTTGGTACAAATACTTTACACCTAGCACTCTGAAGTTAAGCCTACTGCTCGTGCCAAGCTACAAGGTGGTAAGCAGGTGTTAGCTGAGGGTGAGTCTCTTTTACCCTGACTAGAGTGAAGGTCCTTAATTGGACAGGGGGTAACCTGACTGCCAACCAAAGATCCCATTTCTAACACTGACCATGTCAGAGATTGCATAAAAGCAGACGTTCAGAACATGTTAGACCTTGGAGTTTCTTCTAATAGCCCCTAGGCCAGCCCAGTGGTGCTTGTCCCCAAACCGCATAGCAAAGAAGGAAAGAGAGAAATGCAGTTTCGTGTGGACTATATGGTTCTTAATACAGTAACCAAAACAGATGCTCACCCTATACCCAGGACAGATGAGCTAATAGATACAGTGGCATCTGTCAAGTATCTAAGCACCTTTTATCTGACTTCAGGGTTTTGGCAGATCAAAATGTCAGAGGATACTAAAGCAAAACTTCATTTTCTACCATAGGAGGGTATTATCAATTCACAGGTATGCTCTTTGGTTTGAAAAATGCACCTGCCACATTTAAGAGACTGGTGAATACAGTCCTCCAAGGTTTGGAAGCTTTCAGTGCAACATACTTAGGTAATATAGCTGTCTTAAGGTCCACCTGGGATGACCACCTTGTCCACCTCTGCAAAGTTTTGGAGGCCCTGCAAAAGGCAGGCCTAACTATGAAGGCTTTAAAGTGCCAGATAGGGCAGGGGAAAGAGGTTTATCTGGGCCACCTGCTAGGTGCAGAACAGATTGCACCACTACAGGGAAAGATTACAACCATTATGGACTGGGATCCCCCTACTACTCAGAACCAGGTCAGAGCCTTCTTAGGTCTCACTGAGTATTACAGGAGGCTCATTAAGAACTATGGCTCCATTGCAGCCCTCTTAATGACCTCGCCAGTAAAAATATACCAAAAAAAGTTATTGTGGAGAGCTAACTGTCAAAAGGCTTTTGAGGAGCTTAAGCAGGCAATGTGCTCTGCACCTATCTTAAAGAGCCCAAACTACTCCAAAAAATTCATTGTTTTAACAGATGCTTCTGAAATAGGGGTAGGGGCTGTACTATCACAACTTAACTCAGAGGGCCAGGATCAACCTATTGTTTTTTTTTGCAGGAGGTTGACCCCAAGAGAAAAGCGTTGGTCTGCCATAGAGAAGGAGGCCTTTGCTATGGCCTGGGCACTGAAGAAGTTGAAACCCTACTTGTTTGGGACTCACTTCATTGTTCAGACAGACCACAAACCTCTATTATAGCTTAAACAAATGAAAGGTGAAAACCCTAAATTGTTAAGGTGGTCCATTTCCCTCCAGGGTTTGGACATACAGAGGAACATAGGCCTGGGAGTACCCACTACAATGCTGATGCTTCCTCAGATATTTCCACTTAGACAATGAAGTCTCATCTGGGCAAGGTTAGCCTTATTGTCTCTCGTTTGGGGGGGGTACAATCTTTCTAGGCATGTTACCACCATTTTTACATGTATGTCAGTATGTTTTTGCCTGTCTCATTGGGATCCTGCTGGTCAGGACCCCAGTGCTCACAGTTTATGGACTAATGTGTGTGTATGTATAGTGCTTGACCGTGTCACTGAGGCTCTGCTAATCAGAACCTCAGTGCTTATGCTCTCTCTGCTTTTAAATTTGTCAGTATAAGCTGGTGACTTCATATACCAATTTCCATTGGCACACTGGACCCCCCCTTATAAGTCCCTAGAACATGGCCCCTAGGTACCCAGTGCATTAGGGTTCCAGGAGATCCTTATGGGCTGCAACATTTCTTTTGCCACCCATAAGGAGCTCAGACCAATCCTTTCATAGGACTGCCACTGCAACCTGCGTGAAATAACACACACATTATTTCACAGCCATTTTCACTGCACTTAAGTAACTTATAAGTCACCTATATGTCTAACCTTCATTTGCTGAAGGTTAGGTGCAAAGTTACTAAGTGTGAGGGCACCCTTGCACTAGCAAAGGTGCCCCCACATAGTTCAGTGCCATTTCCCAGGACTTTTGAGTGCGGAGATGCCATTACACGTGTGCACTACCTATAGGTCAATACCTATAGGTAACTTCACAATGGTAGCTCTGAATATGGCCATGTAAGGTATCTAAGATCATGGATTTGTCCCCCCATTCCAAATCTGGTATTGGGGAGCCAATTCCATGCATCCTGGGGGCTCCACTATGGACCTTCTGTACTGCCAAACCAGCTCTCTGAGTTTTGCACTGCAGCTACAGCTGCTGCCACCTCACAGACAGGGTTCTGCCCTCCTGGGGTCTGAGCAGCTCAGTCCCAGGAAGGCAGAACAAAGCATTTCCTCTGAGAGCTGGGTGTTACACCCTCTCCCTTTGGAAATAGGTGTTACAGGCTGGGGAGGGGTAGCTTCCCCTAGCCTCTGGAAATGCTTTGAAGGGCACAGATGGTGCCCTCCTTGCTTGAACCAGCCTACACCGGTTCAGGGACCCCTTGTCCCCAGCTCTGGCACAAAACTGGACAAAGGAAAAGGGAAGTGACCCCTAGGTGTGGTGTACAGAGCTCCCCCAGTGCGTCCGCCATCTTGCTTTGCAAGGTGTGGGGGTACTCTGGAGGGCTTTGAGTGGCCAGTGCCAGCAGGGGACGTCAGAGACCCCTCCTGATAGGTCCTTACCTGATAAGGTAGCCAATCCCCCTCTCAGGGCTATTTAAGGTCTCTCCTGTGGGTTCTCTTCAGATTCTACTTGCACATTTACAGCAGGAATTCTCTACAACTACTACTTCATCCTCTGACCTCGGATCAACTGCAGCCTGCTCCAGGAACCTCTGTGACAGCAACAATATATCCACAAGGGATACTTTTGTTCTGCAACTTCAGCTCCAAGCAGCAACTGAAACAGTTTCCATGGTGTGCACGCTCTGAGGACTCCCTGTCTTCATCCTACACCAGAAGGATCGAAGAAATCTCCCTTGGGGTGACAGAGTCACTCCCCTGCTCACGCAGGCACCTTATAAGTCGATGACTGGTACTCTTGGGCTCCTCTCACAGTGACAAGCGTGCTCCTTGGAATACAGAGGGTGGACCCCATCAACACAGACTGTCCTGAGATCTTGCTGATGTTATTTGGAGGAGTGAGACCTTGCCTTCCCTGAGAACAACAGTACCCCTGTGCACCACGTCTTCTTCACCTCCTGAGGCCTCTGCGCCCTATTTGCAAACTTCCTTCATGCACATCCTGGCCCAGGTCCCCAGCACTCTATCCTGTTATGCTCAACTCACTGAGTTGACCTCTGGCGGCGTGGGACCCTTCTTTGCAGTGCTGCACCAACTGTGTTTTGCATCTCCTGTGTCCCCATGTCCTGGGACTCCTATGGGTGCAGTCTGGTGTCCTGAGGGCTCTCTAAAGTGCTGAGAGTCTCCTCTTCCTCCTCACACTGAGGTGAGGCCTCCAGGTCCCTCCTGGGTCCAGCCAGCGCCGTTTTGATGCAAAACTTAACTTTGTCCTAACCAAGGCTTGCTGGTGACTTCCATCTTCACATTGTGGGATATCCATTGCATCATGCAGGAACCTGTTTACATCTTCCTAGGGTGCATATCTGCAGTCATCGTCTAATCGGGGACTCCTCTTTTGCACCCTCTTCTGGGTTGGCAAGGGCTCCTGTCCTTTCTGGAACTTCTTTCGACTTCTGGACTTGGACCCCTTCTTTTGCAGGGCTTCAGGTCCAGGAATCCAGCAGTTGTTGTTTGCAGACTTGGTTGGTTATTGCAATAATTCCAATCATGAGGTGTAATGTGTCCTAAGGAAACTTGCAGTACTTTTCTCCTGCTTTTCTGAGCTCTGGGGTGGGGTAATTTACTTACCTTTACTGTATTCTTACTCTCCCAGCGACTCAGCACACACTACACTTGTCTAGGGGGAAATTCGTGATTCAAATTCCACTTTCTTAGTATATGGTTTGTGTTGCCCCTAGACCTATTTTCTCCCTTTGCATTCTATAGCATTTCCTATTGTTTGGACTATCCTATGTCTAATTAATAACCTTATTTTGGTGTCTAGTGTATATATTGTGTATAATACGTACCTTCAAAAGGAGTAAGATATTTTTGGTCCTGTGTCACCCAAATAAACTACCTTTATTTTAGGTAATACTGAGTATAGTCTGTGCTTGTGTATATATACTAAATAACTACAAGTGGTATTGCATAAGCTTTGCATGTCTTCTAGTTCAGCCTAAGCTGCTCTGCTATAGCTACCTTTATCAGCCTAAGCTGCTAGAACACTGCTACTTCACTAATAAGGGATAGGTGGACCTGTTATAAGGTGTAGGTACCCACTAAAAACCAGGCCAGCCTCCTACATTGGTGGTGCAGCAGTGGGATAAGTACTTGCAATTGCTTTACCACTTTGTTACTGTTGCTTTTCACAAGAAAAGCTTGCTCCAATACTTAGAGCAGATATAATTTTCTAACTTTCTAAAAAGTTATTTAAACTTTGCAAAAGTTTTTACAAAGTTCAGAATAGTTTTCTTCTTTTCTCTAAAATTGTTAGCTCTGATACTCTACTAACTTTTAACTAACTTTCCTAAACCTTTTCTCTTTCAATATGTCTTCTGTAGAAGTTACCCCTAGAGTTGTCAAGACTACCTATTAGAATCTAACTTTAAAAGTTTGAAGGATCTCTGTATTGAAAGAAGTTTAGGGATTGGGAAGAACCCCAATAAGGAGTTCCTCTTAAATCTTTTCCTCCAAGATGACCAGGGACTCAGCACTGGTCCAGATCAGACAGGGGAAGAGCTAGAGGATGATTACAACCAGGAAGGCTCAGAGGAGCACAATGACAATCCTGGGGAGGGTACTTCCACAGATGTATCTGTTCACAAGCCCCTTAATACAACCGGTAGTGGAAAGGGTTCACACACAAGTAGTGCTCCCTTCACCCCTAAAGGCCAGGTCACTAGGGTGGCCCCTGTTACAGATAGATCTGCCTCTGCCCATCCCAATGTTACCTCTGTTTCAGAGGCATCCCACACATCTAACCTTGAGGACCAGTCACTAGACAGGGAACTCAGAAAGCTGAGGTTAGAGGAGGCCAGATTGAGGCTAATGCAGCAACAGTTGGCTGTAGACAGGGAATCCCTGGCTGTGGAAAAGGTAAGGTAGGATTTGGGGTTATTTCCCCATGGTAGCAGTAGCAGTTTCAGAAATTCAAATGTTAGGGAACCTTCATTTGACTCTAGGAATCTGCACAAAGTTGTCCCAAAGATGGTGATGACTTCTACAGGTGGTTTGCTGCACTTGAAGAAGCCTGTAAAGTTCAGAGGGTCCCTCATGTACAGTGGGCTGCTATCCTTTGGTTCTTCCTTGGTAAGGGGAGAGACAGACTCCTTATTGTCAGAGAGGATGATGCAGATAATTACCAAATTCTTAAAAGTGTACTCTTGGATGGTCTGGGCCTAACCACTGAACAGTACATACTTAAGTTCAGAGAGAACAGAAGGGAGTCATCACAGGACTGGACAGACTTTGTAGACTGTTCTGTGAAGGCCCTAGAAGGTTGGTTAAAGGGCAGTAAGGTGACTGACTATGAAAGCCTATGTAACTTGATTCTGATAGAGCACATTTTGAAAAACTGTGTGTCTGACTTGTTGCATCAGTATCTTGTGGAGTCAGATCTGACCTCTCCCCAAGAATTGGGAAAGAAGGCAGACAAATGGGTCAGAACAAGGGTGATCAGAAAAGCTCATACAAGGGGTGACAAGGACAGCAAGAAAAAGGATGGTAAGTCACATGACAAGGGTGGGGACAAAGATAAAAAATCATCAGCGTCTTCATCAGGCCCACAAAAATCCTCTGGGGGTGGTGGGTCCAAATCCTCTTCTCTAAAGATAAGAAACCTTGGTGTTATATGTGTAAAGCCAAAAGCCATTGGGTACCTGATCCTCATTGTCTAAAAAGAAACACCAAGCCTCCCACCACCACAACCCAACTGCAACCACTATTGCCCCTAGTAATAGTGTTGTGTACCTATTTTAGCAATAGATCCATGCATGTTATTTTAACACGCTAGGCCAAGCCGCTGTGCACCTTAACCTAGATATATTTTATTCGTCTTTATTTTATTATTGTTACAATAGCCACTTTCACGGTCTTGTTTTTCTTCTGTTTATCTAACTGTTTTTGCCTAAGCCAGCACTCTGTTCTCAAACAAGACGTTCTTGCTCACTCTGTGCTTCTTCCAAGGCTACAGCACGGTACATTGCAGGTGAACGTGGTAGTTTATTCTCCAACATTCGTAGAAAACACACATCCTTACGTAGGGACGTTTTCTCAGAACATTAGCTGTGTTGTTATAAAAACTCTTCCTTGTCCCTCACATGTTAGAGGGAGATTCCAGCCAGAGAACCATGACTGTATGCTGATTGCCAAGAGCTTCGCTACAGATGCTAACACAGACTGCAGGCCTTTGCTCAGGTATGGGGGATGATATCTTCTCAGGGGAACCTGAAGGGCAGAATTAGGGCTTAACATGCTGTGCTCTACCATAGTCTAGGTAGGAGTTAGTCTCTTGACCATAGTGACAATATGATAGTGTTATTTCAATGCTTCACTCTTCTCATCACAATTTTAATACTGTCATGTTGTGTCGTCCTGGTTATTGCAGCTCACGCTTTTCTATCTAAGATGCAGTCATTTTATTAAAATCATTATTAAAACTTATACTGCCTCTGTTTGTCATTTATATATGAGACTAAGGTAACTTAGAGAAACGGATGAGACCTGAGTGACCACGGCTTCCTGAGAAACCAAGTATGTCATGCGCTCGGCTGCCCAGTCATCCCTATCCTTGGGAAGAGATGAGGCACTGCTAGTTAGCTGGAGAAAACCCGGGTTGGAAAGACAGGTGTCACCCGCAGTGGGTTAGACTTAGGGGGTGATCCGCCGCCCGCCAGAGTTCCCCCCTCCAAAATACCGCTCCGCGGTCGAAAGACCGCTGAGGGTATTTTGGGTTTTGCACTGGGCTGGCGGGCGACCGCCAAAAGGCCGCCCGCCAGCCCAGTGCAAAACACCTTCCCACGAGGACGCCGGCTCAGAATTGAGCCGGCGGAGTGGGAAGGTGCGACGGGTGCAGTGGCACCCGTCGCGTATTTCAGTGTCTGCAAAGCAGACACTGAAATACAAAGTGGGGCCCTCTTACGGGGGCCCCTGCAGTGCCCATGCCATTGGCATGGGCACTGCAGGGGCCCCCAGGGGCCCCACGACAACCCATACCGCCATCCTGTTCCTGGCGGGCGAACCGCCAGGAACAGGATGGCGGTATGGGCTGTCAGAATCCCCATGGCGGCGCAGCGAGCTGCGCCGCCTGCGCCGCCATGGAGGATTCTTAAGGGCAGCGGAAAACCGGAGGGAGACCGCCGGTTTTCCACTTCTGACCGCGGCAAAACCGCTGCGGTCAGAATGCCCTGCGGGGCACCGCCAGCCTGTTGGCGGTGCTCCCGCCAACCCTGGCCCCAGCAGTCCATGACCGCCGGGGTCAGAATGACCCCCTTAGTCTCCAACACTGCAGGCGATTCTGCCGTCCAAACTCCAGTAGTCTCATTAGAATAATGGGAGCCTACGTGACATGACGCCACCAACGTTTGGTCAGGCTCTATCTCTGTCTCATTATATTCAATGATGCCTCAATACTGTATACGGAGATGTCCGTGGTACTGAGGATTTCCACTCCAGCTACGTAGGCTATCCTATTTGAGGCTGGAAGTTGTTCAAGCTTGAATTTTAAAAGGAAAAATCCTATTTGGTGTGCCTTTTCTGAACATATTTTCTATCTAACATGGCGAATCCGCAGCAGGTAGCAATAGCAGTCAATATGAGACAACCTCTGACTGCACATTTACTAGCAAATGGCCTAACGGCCCAGAGGGGGTCCAGTCACATTTGTGGTGGATGCCCATCCAGCTTATAGAACAGAACTCTTCTATTCTTGGGTCAAATTTCCAGCAGTTGATAGGAACACAAACACATTTCATCATTATACACTTGCAAATGTTCCGTTGACAATACAGAGCATATGTATACTTAGAAATACCATTATCTTATCAAGAACATAATAATTGGCTTGATGGCACCCTACCCCACACAATATTACCAGTAAGGTTAGGTCCTCTAAGTAATGATGGTCCAACCTAGCCTTTATTTGCCACCTATACACCACATCCTGCAGTAGCGAATTTAGCAGTAGCTGAGGTTCGTTGTTTATATACTGAATTAACAGCAACATATAGACGATTAGTACAGTTTGTGATGCAAACATTAAATACAACCACATGCAGTCACACCAGGTATAAACCTTGCGACTGTACATACAATCATGGGTCAAGTACCTGCCAAACGAAAGGAAACTCTGTTTGGGTTAGCACAAAAAATAAATGCGCTGGAATCAGTATTTACCCATACGGGACCTCTGGATAAACATAGAATTCTAACAATTTGCCGGAAGTGTTGAAACAAATAAGTGGGTCTACAGAGGTAGCTTCAAATTTTTATTAGGTAAATGTGACACAGCCCCTGCCAGTACACCAGTGCAGCTCTCACAGCCAGTGTCCAGCCTCCAACTGCCTGGAATCCTGGCACAAAGCAGGAATCACACTGGTGATTCCACAAAGAGTTGCCAGGATACAACACATCTCCCTCCTTTTCATTAATACACAAAAGATATATATTGCAACAAATAAGATATAACTATTTACAAATATGATTATAGAGCCACCAGAATTGGTAACAATCCGTTTAAATATAACTATTTACAAATATAATCTTTGAGCCACACAGGCTTAGTAACAATCCGTTCTTTCCTCTCCAACTTATCAACATTTACTTTTGATCCTTCCCCACAACCTAAATCAAGTTCCAGTTCATTACACTGGGTTAATTTACGTGCATTCCATTTCTTCCCATCACTCAACCATACATTTTTACCTATTACTTCCTTGACTTGTTTTGGCTTGGACCATTTTGACCACCTGTGTCTTTGACCATGCACTAAAAACGTTCTCACCCAATCACCGCGTCTAAGCTTGTGAACTCTGTTACACATTGTGCCTTTTCACATACTTGCATTGATATTCGCCTACATTGACCATGATATCCTTTCTTTCTATTTTCTTTACGCCATATTTATCCATCCACGCCGGTGTTAACTTGGTACCTGTATACCTTCCCTTCAATAAACAAAAAGGTGTCACTTTTGTGATGGAGTGAGGTGTGTTTCAATAACTCAAAATCATTTCTCTGACAGCATTCTTGCAATCATACCCCTGCTCATCAGCCAATTGATCACAATCCTTCAAGACAGTGTTGAATCTTTCAACAAGACCATTTTCTCTGGGATTATCCAGAGCAGTCGTGTATTGACTCACCCCTGCATCCTTAACATACTTTTTAAACTGTTTAGCAACAAACTGCGATCAATTATCCGTTACCACACACTCTGGATAACCCTCCCTACGAAAAACTTCCTCATAAAAATCTATAATGTTACTAGCCTTTACATCCTTCATGAAAGCTACTTTTGGCCATTTGGAAAAATAGTCCACCAAAACAACAGTATACTTATTCTCAAAATACGTTTGGCAAGAAACGGTCCACAAATATCCATGGCCTCTCTTTGTCATGGTTTTTCTGGGATTTTGGTAAAGGAAATGGCAGATTCTTCAGATACATGCGACTTGTGGCAACACATGCATGCAACACAATTACGTACACATCTATCTATCTCTTTGTCCATTCCTGGCCACCAAAAATCCACACGCGCTCTTCTCTTCATACGAGAAATTCCACCATGACCCTCATGCAATATTTTCAACAATCTATTCCTCAAGTTCATAGGCACAATTAATCTATCACCTCTTCTTAGAATACCATCTATTACAGATAATTCAGACCAAATCCTATCATAATCACAAACTTTTTTTTTCTATCCTTTTTGTGTGCATTGACAGTGTTTGACAACTGATCGCAAATTGTATTCACAACCCCATCATCCTTTACAGCCTGCTTCCAATCTTGTATATCAATGGCACCGCCACCGGACTCATGTATACTGGCCACTAACCACTCTTTTCCATCCTGTATGTCAACATCGTCTGTATGACTTAGCAAAGGAAGACCTGATAAACAGTCTGCATGTGTGTTGATGATACCAGGTATATACTCTAACTCAAAGTCATACTCCTGGAACCGGTACAACCACTTGGCTATTCTAGGTGTAGCCTTACTTGCCCCTTTAGTGGTAAATATGTCTATTAAATGTTTATGATCTGTTCTTAATTCAAACCGGTTACCCCACACATATGTTTTGAAATAGTTAACACCCCACCAACACACTAGGGCCTCCTTTTCTATTACAGAATAAGTAGATTCTGCACCTCTAAGAGTTTGCGATGCAAATGCCACCACTAGTTCCTGGCCCATTTACCTCTGCATGAGAACTGCTCCCAACCCATGCACACTGGCATCAACTACAACAATAGTCCGATCATGAGGATCAAATGGTTTTGGAGCTACAGCATTTACTACCTCATGCTTAATGAACTCAAATGTTCGCTGACACTCTTGCGACCACACAAATTTAATTGTTGTTTTCATGAGGTCTCTCAACACATGAACCGTATCTGCAAATTGTCGTACAAACTTCTAATAGTATTCCGCCAATCCTAGGAAAGAACGTTATTGTTCCTTGTCTGTTGGAGATGGTGCTTTTTCCATAGCGTCCAATAGTTTCTTCTTAGGTTTCACACCTTCTCCTGATAACGTGTACCCCAAATGATCTATTTGTTTTACACCAAACTTACATTTTTCAACACTGATAGTAAGTCCAGCATCCTGCAGTTTCTGCAACACCTTATTCAATACACCATCGTGGACCGACATATCTGCACCCCATACTAACACATCATCTTGAAACACCACAGCTCTTGCTATGCCTTTTAAAATGCTGTTCATCACTCTTTGGAAAATAGATTATGCAGACGCCAAACCAAATGGCATACGTGTGCATTGGAATGCACCGTCGGGAGTAAAGAATGAAGCAAGATGTTTGGGATCAGGATGTAAACGAATTTGGTGATAAGCATTGGACAAGTCAATCGACAAAAAAATTATTTGCATACTTTACACTGGATAATCATTAATTTATATGTGGTAATGGGTGATGATCCACCCAAATACTTTTGTTGAGATCCCTCAAATCAATGCACATACGCAATTTGCCATTTGGTTTGCGTGCTAAAACAATGGGACTGAGCCGTTCTGATGACTCAATAGGTTCAATAACCTTGTTGTTACACAACCTGCCTAATTTTCATTTCAATTGTGATCTCAATGCAAACTGTACATTCCTCACTTTATGTACCTTGGGTATACACCCTGACTTTAAAACTATGCAATGTTCAAATTTGCGTGAACACCCTAATTTATCTGCAAACAAATCTGGAAATCTTGCATCCTTCTCCTCGTCCTGAGTCAAAAGCACTTGATCAGGATGATTACGGTTTAAAATAATCCTCAAATCTTTTTGTTCTCTCCACCCCAGAAGGGCTTTTCCATGTTTAACAACATACACACGTGCTTCAGTCCACCTACCTCTATAGGCAGGTTTACACTCAAAATACCCCATCAAAGGTAGCTTGCCACCACAATAACCTTCCGGTTCAATGTCCGACAAAAACATCTTGACCATCCCAAGTTCATTCCACATTTGCTCATTAATTTTGCTCACAACAGGCTGGCGGTGCTCCCAAGGGCATTCTGACTGCGGGGGTACAGCCGCGGTCAGAAACGGAAAACCGGCGGTGTACCGCCGGTTTTCCGCTGCCCTGGGGAATCCTCCATGGCGGCGCAGCTTGCTGCGCTGCCATGGGGATTCCGACCCCCATACCGCCATCCTGTTCCTGGTGGCTTTGGCATAGCATAGCAGACACTGAAATTCGCGACAGGTGCAACTGCACCCGGTCGCCCGCCCGCCCTGCGGGAAACAGAGAATAACCGCGATGGTCTTCTGACCGCGCAGCGGTATTCTGGCGGCTCCCGCCGGCACCGCGGTTACCGCGGCCGGCGGGAGTCAGAATGACCCCCATACTGTTTAACAGTTTCATGCAGAATGTGACTCCTGGAAAAGAACTTGTGCCTTTCCACCACCACACTAACTTTCTTATCATAGTTATCTTCTAAGGCTTTTATAGCGTCACTATACTCATCTCTGTTAGTGTTTTCTGATAACGAATCATCATCACCTTCAACATTAGAAGACACAGTGCGAACTGCTTTAGGCAAGGTTTCAAAACTCTTCTCCCCTCCACACCCAAATTGTGATTCAAAAATTGCTAACTTGCGAGTAGCATCAAATGTATTGCCTCCAATTGTGTCTAGATAAGTCTCAAAAGCATCACCCCAGTCCTCCCAACACATACACGGCGTCCCAGAGCTTTGTAAGAATTTGGGCGGGCGCTATAGTAGATGACATATCCATTGTTATTTCAGAAATAACCTGCAAAAATACCCACTTTCTCCACTTATTACCCCCAATTTAAACACATACATTACTACACACCACACTGATAATACAATTTGTGTGTAAAACAACTAACTAACATAAATAAAGTGGTCACCATCGCCAAATACCTTTTTTTCGGGTTGTTTTCATCACAAATCTGCATGTCACAGCAGTCTTACTGTGTTCAGCACAAACTTGCCTATTGCTGTATTTCGGTCATGTCCCGAGGTATTTAATTTGCACGCATTTACACTATACTTGAAACACAACGTTTACCAGGTGTTCAAGCTACTCCGTTAGTTGCATGTCCTGTAATATTTAGGCCTCGCCGTTGTATAGGCAACGGGCGTCACACTCTCCCGGTTTCCTAAACTATATTCAGCATTCCTGCTGCCTTGACAATGGGTTTCAACAGGTGTCACAACTCTTCCGGTCTTGGTAGACTACAGTCGGCGTTCCTGCTGCCTTGGCAACCTACGTCAACACTTGGGGGGTGATTCCGACCCTGGCGGTAAAAACTGCCAGGGCCGGGGTCCGCGGGAGCACCGCCAACAGGCTTGCGGTGCTCCTTTGAGCATTCTGACCGCGGCGGTACAGCCGCGGCCAGAAACGGAAAGTCGGCAGTGTACCACCGGCTTTCCGCTGCCCAGGGGAATCCTCCATGGCGACGCAGCTTGCTGCGCAGCCATGGGGATTCCGACTCCCATACCGCCATCCTGTTCCTGGCGGTTTCGGCCGCCAGGAACAGGATGGCGGTATGGGGTGTCATGGGGCCCCTGGGGGCCCCTGCAGTGCCCATGCCAATGGCATGGGCACTGCAGGGATCCCCGTAAGAGGGCCCCACTTAGAATTTCAGTGTCTGCTTAGCAGACACTGAAATTCGCGACGGGTGCTACTGCACCCGTCGCACCCCTTCCACTCCGCCGGCTCCATTCGGAGCCGGCTTCCTCGTGGAAGGGTGTTTCCCGCTGGGCTGGCGGGCGGCCTTTTGGCGGTCGCCCGCCAGCCCAGCGGGAAAACCAGAATGACCGCCGCGGTCTTTTGACCGCGGTACGGTCTTCAGGTGGTTCCCGCTTGGCGGGCGGCTCCCACCGCCCGCCAAGCTTGGAATGACCCCCTTGGTGTCACAGAATACCACAATCGCACTCCTTAACTGCGATGCGCGCAATGTCTTGCGGACACGCTTGTTCTTCTTCTTTAGGTTAGTAACACAAGCACGTTTTCAAAAGTACACGATGCGCGTTGCTAATAACAGTGGTAAGCAATGAAATAAGTAAAATATGGCTTTGCATCTTCCAAGTGCCTGGTACCTGACTTCTCACTCGAGTGCTATGGCGAACATCCTAGAAACAAAATCCATAGCGTAGATCATTCTTGATGGGGATCACAATTCCCACACAATTCCCTCACGTTTTGGAAACTCACGAGTACCTGCGTTAGTCAGGAAATGCTCACCACTTTTCACCTGTTGTCCAAGCCAAGTGCCAAGAGCCTTTGTAGAAACAAAAATAAATGCAGTCTAACAACCAACAGGCGGTGATCCATCAATTAACCACGGTTTTCCAGTTGAAGTTGTGTCCTTGCAATAAATACTCACAGCATCCCTTCCTTGTCACCACTTTAGGAAATAAGTGGGTCCACAGAGGTAGCTTTAAATGTTTATTAAGTAAATGCGATACAACCCCTGGCAGTACACCAGCGCAGCTCTCACAGCCAGCATTCAGCCTCCAACTGCCTGGAGTCCTGGCACAAGGCAGGAATCACAATGGTGATTCCACAAAGAGTTGCCAGGATACAACAGTTCCTCAACAGGATCAGGAACACAAGCTGCCTAAGATTATCGCAGAGACCTATTCTAGCATTGGTCGGGATAGTTTAGGGGTCAGACCAACTAAACCACAATTTCAGGGCAAATCTAACAAATATTTTTCCAAGCAAGCTCCTGAGGGTAATAAGAAACGCTGGGACAAAAAACAACAAACTCCTAAAAAAGAAAGGGGAGAATCTCCACGTATGGAGACCCCACACAATAGTTATAGGGCCTGATTACAATTTTGGAGGAGGGTGTTAATCCATCCCAAATGTGACGGATATCCTGCCCACCGTATTACGAGTTCCTTACGATATAATGGACTCGTAATATGGCGGGTGGTATATCCGTCACATTTGGGATGGATTAACACCCTCCTCCAAAGTTGTAATCAAGCACATAATCTCAGAAATAGAGATAATATAAAAACGCCTGATAGATATCAATATACTGATACCCGCCAATCTCGTGCCTTTCAGGACTCATCGGAAAAACGAAACGAGAGGGGTGGGCGATCAGAGTGAAGATCAGAGTACGTGAAACCGAAACAGGAATCACAACGGTCATCGGAGGTTTCTGTTAAAAAGGAAGAAAAACCTGCACAACAAAAACCCCAATTCAAAAAGAAAAAAGTGGCAGCAGTCGCAGTCCGACATGCCACTTAGGAAAAGGGTCCTCTTGAAGAACAGGAAGTCGGCACTAACACTGCTATACAGCGCAGCAGAGGTCACAATAGTTTGCTGGAGTCTTCTAGAGCATCTGGAGGTGAAAGCAACTGATGACTTTATACAAGTAGAAACTGACGAAATGTGTGTCTCCAAGCCTGATAGGGTGTATAAAGTAACACTACAGCTAGAAGGAGACATTGAGCACATAATAGATGCAATCTTTTGGGATTGCCTAGTAAACATAGATGATGTTTTGTTGGCCGAACAAGATTGGCCACCTGAATTTGTCCGTACCTGCCCATATGGAGAAGATGCTATTAAACCTTCTTTCTCGCCCCTTGTTCCAGAGGAACTCGCTGAATCCTATGCCATTGATTGGGCTTTGGCACAGGCACCTGCGTTATATTGCAATAACGTAGGGTGGGATAAAGAATCCCCCTACCATGTAATTCCTATTAAAAATCAACCACAACCTCAGTATCCAATAAAACATGATGCTTAAGCACCTGTGAGGGAAATACTCACACAGCTAGAGTACCAGGGCGTAATTGAACCCTGCATCTCCCCAATGAATAATCATTTATTCCCAGTAGCTAAACCAGACCATTCATACAGAATAGTCTTAGACTATAGACACAAACAATCATTCACACACATATGCTATACAAAACCCACATAGCATAGCACTAATGGACAATATAAATACAAAATAACACTGGACATTTCCAATGGTTTCTTCTTCCAGAATATAGCACCTGAGGGTAGAGACTTAACAAGTTTCAGTTCACTAGGCTCCCAGAAAAAAATCTGTTGTTTACCCCAGGGGTATAAGAACAGCCTAGGACTGTTTGCAGCTTGTGTTACTGCAATTTTACACGAGATTGACCCTGAAGCATTGTCCAATGTAGATGATATTTATCTTACAGATGATGAATTACTACAACATTTAAGAAGGGTAGCCCGCATTGTTGTTGTATTTGCTGAATTTGGCTACAAGTTCAACTTTAAAAAAACTAAAATTGCCTTCCTCAGTGTCCTGTTCCTGGGATGTGAACTGTCAAGTGAAGGAAAGAACCTAGCACCACAATTCTTAGAAAAATGCGCACAACTACAACCCCCAAATACGATTAAAAAACTCAAATCTCTATTGGGTTTCCTAAATTTTGGCAGAACTTACATTCCGGATAATGCTTCACACATAAAACCCTTATATAATTTGATACATCCTGATTTTTCTAGTACAATTTCGACAATTGAACATACACGCATTCTTAGACAACTGCAGACAGACATACTTGCAGCACAAGCAGCTTTGCTCCAACTGAGAAAATACTCACTGCTGTAAAGATGGCAGTCATTAAAGAAAGACCTCTAGCCCAGGGCAAACGCATAATTGTTCTTTCCCCAATCCCAGCCCTTGAGGCTGTTACAAAAGCCAGCATTCCAAACGCAAAAGCATTACATCCACGCTAGATACAATGGGCCACGTCTTTGACAGCCACTGATGTAGACTACATTTGTGACCCAAAATTACAAACTCAAGAATTTTGCAGTATGAACTAGAATATCCAGTTCCAACAAACACGCTACCTATCGAACAATATCATAGAGTCATGTACACCGATGGCTCTCCACAACGTGCAATTGGAACAAAGCACCAATATTCTGCTGCTTGCGCGGTAGTAAGTGGCTATATGGAGGACAATACATTTTTTCCCCTACATACATCTATGCAAACCCAAGGGGATTGCACTGCACAATTGGCAGTGCTCAGAGTTCTGTTGGTGGCACTGGAACATATGGATCATGCACAGCCGACGCTGATTCGTTGTGATTCGTACTATTGTGTCCAGTCCTTCAATGAATACCTGCATTACTGGCGCCAGAATGGGTTCAGAGACTCTAACAGCAACACCATTAAACACAGAGTTCTGTGGGGGAAGTAGCAGATCTGAAAGAAATGCTACCAAATGTCCATGTTGTACACACTCTTGGACACCAGTGCTTTGGAATACATGTTGCTGGGAATACATTGGCTGATGAAGCCGCAAAGTCAGCAGTGGCTGTGGCTGCTGTTGCTGCAGTAACTCGTTTGAGTTCAAAATCTGACGCAGACATATGAGCTGTTGTGACAGCTCTGGTGGATGGTACTCCCTATCCAAAAGGATTTCCTGACAAATATTACTACAGAATTGGAGGTATGCTGAATGCTGAAGTTAAGATACCAGGCGTAGGGGTCTGAGATATTCCCAATAGAGATATAAGATCACAATTGATTAAAGCAGCGCATGAAGGAGTGGCATCTGCCCATGCTGGTGTGGCGGCTACAATTTTACAAGCACGTTATTTGTGGGCAGGCCTCTACAAAGAGACCAAGCCGTATGTCCTTTGCTGTGACATCTGCCAACAAATTAAAGTTTCAACTGCCAAATGCCCGCTGCAGACACCCCTCTTGATTTCAAATAAACCATTACAATGTGTGTACTTAGACCATTGTGGTCCCCTAACACCAGACAGTGCATACAGGTACAAATTAGTTGCTCTTGATTCTTGCTCCAGATTTTTTATGGGTGTGGCCACGATGCTCGGCTGACGATCAGACTGTTATTAAAGATTTGTGAGTCTTTGTCAGTACATATGCGGTTGCGGCTTTCCACTCGGACCAGGGCCCTGCTTTTGCCTCAAGGGCATTCAGGGACGCCATGGCTTAGTTGGGGGTCCAATTCCAGTACTCGTCTCCATTTCATCCCGAGGGAAATAGTGTTGTGGAGTGATTAAACCATGATTTAAAGCAATCCTTAACAGCCAGAGTCTTAGGCATGGGTCATAGTTGGCTTAATCACCTGTATGGAATTCAGAGAGCACTTAACAATCTGCCTAGAGGGTCCCTGGGGGGTTGTACTTCATATGAGTGCCTGTTCGGAACTCAAGTGTTTGTTCCTGATCCTGATGGTCCTGGCGTGGAGGTGGCAGAAACACCTTTTGACATAAATGAACGTGTCACTGTCTTACAGGAATTGAAACAGTTCCGTGATGACAATTCTTCTATTATTGCTGCCTCCACAGGAATCAAGGATGTGCCTGTAACGCCTACCGACAGGATTCCTTGAATCGGGAATCTAGTACGCGAAAAGTTTGCTGTGAAAAACGATTTTGGTCCTTCTTATCGAGCACCAGTTCCAGTCTTGGGGATACACGGTACCTGAACTGTAATTCTACCACTGTTGGCAGGTGCCAAAGAAAATCGTTTTGTCTCCATCGACAATGTCAAACTACACCAGGTGGCCGATCCTGCACAGCAGACCAAGAGGAACAGCCAGTAGTTCCTGAATCCCTCTCACTACTGGTCAAGAAGTTCCTTTATAAGTTGTAAGTAGCAACACTGACACCTCTCCGAGTTTGGGGAGGGTGGAAAATGATCTTGCATTGGTTCCACTAACATCAAATAATACAGAGATGATTGATCGATTCGATACAGCTTCGACACAAACGGATGGTGTTATTAATTTTGTCCCACCGCGAGAAGCACCAACTCCACCAATGAACACAACTCCAGCTTTTGCATGAACTGCTTCTGGATATTTTGCCGACATCAATGATGACGTCTCAGACTAATTCGCCTCTTCAACACCTGAACTGTCAAACACACGTAAGCTAATGAACTGGCTTAAAACAACATATTTTTCTTTCTATGGAACTATCTATGGCTTTCCTTGACAGTACTCGCTTTCCTCCTTTGGACTGGTTTTGTTATCACTTTCTTTTTATTAATACATGGTCATTTTTTTCCTGAAAAATCAACAGTTGAACTGGTGGATGAGGTCCTAAAACCAAATTTTTCATCACACAAGGTCCGAAGAGACTTATATTTTGTAAACATTTCCCCAATACCAATTCCTGATGGGATTGTTTGGGATAAATAAATATTTGATATATACGGTCCCAATGAAGTTATTCAAATACCATATGTGTTCAAACTATTGATGAATGATATAATACCAGGCATTGTTTCTGATGATTGAGATGTGAAAACAGTTAGTTCTATGATGACTGAATTGCAGTATTAGACTGTATTTTAAAATGAAGATGTTTATCAATCAAAAGAAAATTATGGTGACATGTTTTGCTATAATTAATATGAGCACCATTTTATACATAGAGCGAGCAGCCCCAAAACTGTTTTTAACTATACACAATGGGAACATTGTCCGACTCCACCACAAGGGAGTTCCAAAATATGTTTTGAAAAGTTTACATATTTTTCTGGGCATGATGTAAAAAATGCTGAGTCGTATTATTTTAAATTGCCACCTACTAAAGATATACATATATTATTGACGAATATGAAATTTATATATTCGGAATCCTTTGTTATCGGGGTGTCTATAGAAGGCTATGAATATTGGCTGAAGTCGACTTAAAAAGTGTATGGGGAACTAGACATTGGCAAATAAGGGGGAAGTAAGCTTTATTCAGAGCATGCCTGATACCTGTACAAATGATATTCTTAAATGAAACAGTACAACAAACAAGTTGTCTAAATGGCAGAAATATATAAATGCAACTGAAGATCAGCTCGACGAATGGGTCCAAAATGGTACATTTAATATTTCACTGACACGTCCTGGTGGATGGTTATTGTGGCCAGTAGATACCAATGGGTGTCACCAAAGTTTTATTAACTCTTCGAGGGGTTTTAAAACTAATAGGCCAGACCCTTGTTATATATCATCCGAACAAGCTGGTATACTTACAACATACAGTGTAGGAAAACTATGCCAGCAATGGTTAAGAACTTCCTCACTAGATGCGGTTAGAGAACACCTCAGTCTCCTGTCTAATAATACTGATTTACAGGATTTCCTGTTAGACCCCAGAAAACACTGCAGAAAGTGTTTCGTACATGATGTATATAATGAAATTTGGAAGCTTTCCCAACAAGAAGCAGCTGCCCAGTTAAGGCAAATAGAAAAGGAAAATCTAAAAAAGGCATTGGCTGTTGTGGATAATGGGATTAATACCCTGTCCGAGCGAATATACACCTTAAATAACATTGTGTCTTCTGCTATAGACATTATACAAGCAGCTATGTCTTCTTTACATCATGGACAGAGTCAGCTAAGGTCCCTTATGCAGTTGGGTTGGACACTTCAAACATTGAAGGCGGGTCGCGTTCCCTGGCAGCATGTCAGTGTAAGGGAAATATTTTCTTCCTTTTATTTAATGCGACAACAACAACTAATGACTAGAAAGAAGCGACTGATGTCATGCTAAACATCAAGAAGTTAGAAAAGTTGCCTTTCACTGTGGCTGAAATACCATCTGCTGAGTGGTTAATACACGGGGTCATCAATCTGCCTATTTCTATACTCGAATTCACCTCCTGTTTAAAACACATTCCGGCAGGCAGATATGAAAGTCTGTGAGATAGTTACATCCATGAGGTATGGGAGCTTCCCTTTTCATGCAAATGTCTCAGTGTCATGAAAGAAGTTTTTCTTAGCGGTAGTGAATGTGAGACTTCAGTCAGCCATTCGATGGTTTGTAAACAGCTGTCCTTGCATGGAACGTGTAACGCGTCTGCAGCGAACTTGGCTTGTTATCTGAAAGGAGTTCCAGTACCTTTGATTAGTCCTACGTTCCAGGTGCTTTCAAATGGCAGCTATGTCCTCCTCAACGGTGAAGAGTGTTATGGTATGCGAGCCGGAATAGTTTACATCGTTTCGGTCTCTAAGATAGTTACATGCTGCGGGAACGTACTTTTTCCCCCACTAAGATAAAAGTGGTAGCTGACATTTGGCCTCACATTGCTACTTCAAATGTAAATTATGACAAGTTGAGCAGACTCAAGGCTTTATTGTTTCAAAAGCAAGTGACCCTTACATCTGCATGCGAGACCTATGCACTTCAGGTGGCAAGGTCGTCAGCAGAAATACAGTACCTTTTAAGTTTTTTAAAGGCTGTTGGTTCTGGTTTCATTCACACCTTCTCCTCAATATTTGGTTTATTACCATCAGCAATCAACTTAATTTTTTCTAGTATTTTCGGGGGATTTCCAATAACTTTGGCTTTATTAGCTGGCATTCTGCTGTTGCTATTTTTTATGCGCAATGGCTGTCCCACCACAACAAGGAGGTATGAAAGCACTCCCATCAGTGCAGCTGTGTCATGACCGCATGATGCAGTATTGTGGAGCAACACTCGTGGAGCTATTAGAGTGTGGCTGGTCTCAGTCATTCAGACCGGTTTTACATTGTGTGCAACCCGTGTTTGGGTGCCTCTGGTGCTCTTTCAAACTTGCACTGGAAGTCTGTCTTTCTACTCATTGCTTGCTTTCATTGGACGCTGATCTACGGGTGTTCTCTCTGAGGGCTCATTACCAGACATGCGGGTTGAGGTTGCATTTTCTACGGGAAGCTACTTATGAGTTGCCCTTCCTGGAGGATGTGGCTCATGACTCATCATTGGGCGACACCACGGAATGCCGCCTTGGCTGAGGCTACGGAACACGACTGCTCCTTGATCCTTCTTGGCAATGACTTTCCAACTTTAACATCGGCCGAAGTGGAGGACTCCCTGTCCTCTATGGTCCCAGAATCGATTGGAACTTTTTAAAATTAACTTTGCCTTTTGAAATCGGGTTTTTTATGGCACATGTTCATGTTTTAAATTGTCCTTCTATATGGTCACGTGTCCCTTCGACTTGTCATAATTGACATTGCTTTTACATATATGTATTAGGCTGAGCTTTAAGTAGCAATTTTACATGGCCTTAGGCTTTGAACCACCTTCAACCAACAAGGGGAGGGTGTTGTTTAGCAATAGCTCCATACACGTTAGTTTAACACGCTAGGCCAAGCCGCTGTGCACCTTAACCTTGATATATTTTATTCAGCGTTATTTTATTATTGTTACAATAGCCACTTTCACGGTCTTGTTTTATTTTCTGTTTATCTAACTGTTTTTGCCTAAGCCAGCACTCTGTTCTAAACAAGACATTCTTGTTCACTCTGTGCTTCTTCCAAGGCTCCAGCATGGTACATTGCAGGTGAACGTGGTAGAAGTTTAGTCCCCAACATTCTTAGAAACCACACATCCTTACATAGGGACATTTTTTCAGAACATTACCTGTGTTGTTATAAAAACACTTCCTTGTCCCTTACACGTTAGAGGGAGATTCCAGCCAGAGAACCACGACTGTATGCTGATTGTCGAGAGGCCTTTGCTCAGGTACGGGACATGATGTCTTCCTACGGTAACCTGAAGGGCAGAATTAGAGCTTAGCATGCTGTGATCTACCATAGTCTAGGTAGGAGTTAGTCTATTGACTATAATGACAATGATAGTGTTATTTCTATGCTTCACTCTTCTCGTCACAATTTTAGTACTGTAATGTTGTGTCGTCCTGGTTATTGCAGCTCACGCTTTTCTATCAAAGATGCAATCGTTTTATTAAAATCATTATTGAAACCTATACTGCCTCTGTTTGTCATTTATCTATGAGACTAAGGTAACTGAGAGAAACGGATGAGACCTGAGTGACCACTGCTTCCCTGAGAAACCAAGTATGTCATGCACTCGGCTCCCAGTAATCCCTATCCTTTGGTAGACATGAGGCACTGCTAGTTAGCCGGATCAAAACCCAGGGTTGGAGCGACAGGTGTCACCCGCAGTGGGTTAGACTTAGTCTCCCGCACCGCAGGGGATTATGCCGCTCGAAATCCAGTAGTCTCATTAGAATAATGAGAGCCTACGTGACAATAACAGTGGTGGTGGGAAGAGCACTACTAATAGCCAATCAAAGGGTGTAGCTGGGCTCACCATTGGTAATTTAGTTGTGGTTGGTCTAGTTAGGGAGATCACTGAGGCTGTTTTAGTCTCTGATGGTGGCATTGACCTAGCCACTTTAGTTGCTTGTCCCCTTAATATTTGTAAGTAGAAGCAGCTACCTCTGATTGATGGTGTTCAGGATAAGGCCTACAGCGACACAGATGCCAGTGTCACAATGGTGATAGACAAACTGGTTGTCCCTGAGCAACACCTGCTTGGTCACTAGTACCAAGTGACAGACGCCCATAGCAACACTGTTAGCCACGCCATGGCTGTTGTGAATCTCAACTGGGAGGGGGGTTAATGGTCCAAAGAAAGTTGTGGTAGCCACTGATTTACCTGATGAGTGTCTGCTAGGCAACGGTTTGGAGACTTCAGCATGGGCTGAAGTGGAGTTGGAGGCCCATGCAGCAATGCTGGACATTCCTGGCCTTACCTTTGCTCTTACCAGGCTCAGGCCAAGAAGCAAAGAGGACAGGGAAACTCGGTTCCTGGAATAATGGACCAAGTGCTCCCAAAAACTAGGGGTAAAAAGGGCAAACTCTTGTCCTCTATCCCTCCCTCCACAGATGATTCCCCTTTTGAGAAAGAGGATTTCTCTCCCTGTGCAGAACCTACACCAGAGGAGCTGGAAGCTGATAGAGCTGACCTTTTGGGTGCAGGGGGGCACAGCAAAACTGTCCCACATTGGAGGGTCTCAGACAGCAAGCTGTCAAGCAGCAAAATGGCGATGTCAATGACTGCCACAGAGTTTACTAGGCGAATAATCTCCTCTGTACTGAAGTAAGGGACCCTACACCTGGTGCCACCAGGAGACTGGTCATCCCCTTTCAGTACAGGGAATTCCACCTAACTCTGGCTTGTAACATTCCTTTGGCTGGGCATTTAGGGCCGAGCAAAACATGGGACAGACTCGCTCCACATTTTCACTTGCCCCATATGTCAGAAGACACAAAGGAGTTTTGTTGCTTCTGTGTCACCTGCCAAGCCAGTTGTAAAACTAGTGCCACCCAAAAGGTCCCCTTAATTCCATTGCCAGTGGTTGGGGTGCCCTTTGAAAGGGTAGGGGTTGATATTGTTGGCCCCCTTGACCCTACAACAGCTTCTGGCAATAGATTCATCCTTGTGGTGGTGGACCATGCCACAAGGTATCCAGAATCTACCCCCTTAAGGACCACTAGGGCACCTGTAGTGGCGAAAGCCCTCCTGGGAATCTTTTCCAGGGTGGGTTTCCCTAAGGAAGTGGTGTCAGACAGAGGTAGTAACTTCTTGTCTGCATACCTCAAGACAATGTAGAAGGAGTGTGGTGTTACCTACAAGTTCACCACCCCTTATCATCCACAAATTAATGGATTGGTTAAGAGGTTTAATAAAACTCTCAAAGGCGTGATCATGGGACTCTCTGAAAAACTCAGAAGGAGATGGGATGTCCTCTTACCATGCCTCCTTTTTGCCCACAGGGAGGAACTCCAAAAAGGAGTGGGCTATAGCCCCTTTGAACTTCTGTTTGGTCACCCTGTTAGGAGTCCCCTTGCTCTTGTTAAGGAGGGTTGGGGACAACCTTTAAAACCTCCAAAGCAAGACATTGTGGGCTATGTACTTGGCCTGAGAAGCAGAATGGCTGAGTACATGAAAAAGGCCAGTACAAACATTCAGGCCAGCCAAGAGCTCCAAAAGCAATGGTATGACCAGAAGGCTGTCCTGACAGAGTGCAACCCAAGACAGAAGGTGTGGGTATTGGACACTGTGGCCCCAAGAGCACTCCAGGACAAATGGAGTGGACCCCATATAATTGTAGAAAAGAAAGGTGAGGTCAGTTGTGGATACTTTGTTGCTGTTACAGCGGTTCCTGGAGCAGGCTGCGGTTGATCTGAGGTCAGAGGATGAAGCAGTAGTTGCAGAGGATTCCTCCTGGAAACTTGAAAGTAGAATCTGAAGAGAACCCACAGGAGAGACCCTAAAAAGCCCTGAGAGGGGGATTGGCTACCTTATAAGGTAAGGACCTATCAGGGGGCTTCTCTGATGTCACCTGCTGGCACTGGCCACTCAGAGGCCTCCAGAGTGCACCCACACCTTGCAAAGCAAGATGGCTGAAGTCTGGGACACACTGGAGGAGCTCTGAGCACTACCCCTAGGGTGGTGATGGACAGGGGAGTGGTCACTCCCCTTTCTTTTGTCCAGATTCGCTCTAGAGCAGGGGACCCTGAACCGGTGTAGACTGACTTATGCAAGGAGGGCACCATCTGTGCCCTTCAAAGCATTTCCAGAGTCTGGGGGAGACTACCCCCCTAGCCTGTAACACCTATTTCCAAAAGGAGAGGGTGTAACACCCTGCTCTCAGAGGAAATGCTTTGTTCTGCCTTCCTGAGACTGGGCTGCCCAGACCCCAGAAGGGCAGAACCCTGTCTGTGAGGTGGAAGCAGCTGTGGCTGCAGTGCAAGCCTCAGAGAGCTGGTTTGGCAGTTCTTGGTACCCCTAGTGGAGCCCATCGGATGCATGGAATTGTCTCCCCAATACCAGATTTGGAATGGGGGACAATTCCATGATCTTAGACATGTTACATGGCCATATTTGGAGTTACCATTGTGAAGATACATATAGATATTGACCTATATGTAGTGCACGCGTGTAGTGGCATCCCCACATTCACAAAGTCCGGGGAAATGGCTCTGAATTATGTGGGGGGACCTTTTCTAGTGCAAGGGTGTCCTCACACTTAGTAACTTTGCACCTAACCCTCATCAAGTGAAGGTTAGACATACAGGTGACTTATAAGTTACTTAAGTGCAGTGAAAATGGCTGTGAAATAACATATGTGTTTTTCAGGCAGGCTGCAATGGCAGGCCTGTGCAATATTTTGTCTGAGCTCCCTATGGGTGGCAAAAGAAATGCTGCAGCCCATATGGATCTCCTGAAACCCAATGCCCTGGGTACCTAGGTACCATATACTAGGGACTAATAAAGGGGGTCCAGTGTCCCAACTGAAATTGGTAAATGAAGTCACTAGCCTACAGCGACAAATTTAAACGTAGAGAGAGCATAAGCACTAAGATTCTGGTTAGCAGAGCCTCAGTGACACAGTTAAGAACTATACAGACACACTCATTAGGCCATAAACTATGAGCACTGGGGTCCTGACCAGCAGGATCCCAGAGAGACAGGCAAGAACACACTGACATACAGGTAAAAAATGGGGGTAACATGCCAAGGAAGATGGTACTTTCCTACACTCATGTTAAAGTTATAAAGCAACAACAGCCCAACAACAGTAAAAATAATGTTTTCTTGGTGTAAGAATCACCTGTCCTTAAATATAGCCTAGAGTTCCAACAAATTTCAGAGGAATAATCCAAATGTATCAATCACCTTCTTTTCCATCATATTTGTACCACATCCATTTCCTACAGGATGCAGGAGCAACAAACAAGTGTTCAGTCCAAAAACATAACCATAACTTGAAAATTGTCCCTTAGGTATCACTCATTATGCATTATGCCACTTTCCAATCATACAATATTTCATTTCGGAGTCAGTAATACTATCTTCTAGAACATTCTTTTTGACAACTTTATTGCATAATTAGCAGGGATGTCTTTTTCCATCTACCTAGACTAGTTCCTTTACCACAAAAGTTGAACAAAAATCTATGGGCCATATTCACAAGGCCCTGTGGTGCAGGATGGAGCAGCAAGTCCCTTGTTGCGCTGTCCTCAGCCACTGTGAAAGGGTAGAAACGTGGTGTGTCTACAAGATATGGTACATTTCTGTCCTTTCCCCTGTGCTGGTGCATGGGGTTGTGTAGATTTGTGACACATTTCCAGATTTACAAAACCTTGTCAAACCTTTCAAATCTGGGAATGTGTCAAAGTTCATGGCTGTTGCGTGTGAACACCCACACTACTCCCATGGAAATGCCTACCTGATGCAAAGTATGGCAAAGCAGCGACTTGCGCTGAGTTGCCTTACTCCATTTCTACAAGGCCATGTAAAACCACACAAAGTGGCTTTGCGTGGCCTTCTAGATATGACTCAGCAGCCTGTGCTGTTTTTGCATAAAAAAATGAGGCAGCGACAAGGCAAGCTCCTTGAAAATATGGGTCTATGTGCGCAGACCTACACAGTAGCACCTCACAAAATTGGGCCCAATGCACAAGTACTGTTCAACGGCTTTGACTTGATCTTCAGCCATAGTAACTTCTCATGGCACCCGCTTTTGAGTTCCCTTGATAACGCATTGCAAAGAGCCTGGCAATTAGGAACATATCACAAAAGAGCTCTGAATTATACAGACTTATACATATCAGTTATACAGGTGTCTCTCACCCACCGCTTTGGTCCTGTGTACACAGTCACTGATGCAAGCAAGTTACAGAGGTCTCTGGAAAGCACAGATGTAGGAAGGTAGCCTCTTTCTAGCCTTGTTACCCCCACTTTTGGCCTGTTTGTGAGTATATGTCAGGGTGTTTTTACTGTCTCACTGGGATCCTGCTAGCCGGGACCACAGTGCTCATAGTGAAGACCCTATTTGTCAGTGTGTTTTTTATGTCTCACTGGGACCCTGCTAGCCAGGACCCAAGGATCATAGTTTGTGGCCTGAATGTGTGTACCCTGTGTAGTGCCTAACTGTGTCACTGAGGCTCTGCTAATCAGAACCTCAGAGCTTATGCTCTCTCTGCTTTTAAAATTGTCACTGCAGGCTAGTGACCATTTTTACCAATTCTAATTGGCACACTGGAACACCCTTATAATTCCCTAGTATATGGTACCTAGGTACCCAGGGTATTGGGGTTCCAGGAGATCCCTATAGGCTGCAGCATTTCTTTTGCCACCCATAGGGAGCTCAGACAATTCTTACACAGGACTGCCACTGCAGCCTGAGTGAAATAACATCCACGTTATTTCACAGCCATTTTACACTGCACTTAAGTAATTAAAAGTCACCTATATGTCTAACCTTCACTGGCGGAAGGTTAGGTGCAAAGTTACTAAGTGTGAGGGCACCCTTGCACTAGCAAAGGTGCCCCCACATTGTTCAGTGCCATTTCCCCGAGCTTTGTGAGTGCAGGGACACTATTACACACATGCACAACATATAGGTCAATACCTATATGCAGCTTCACAATGGTAACTCCAAATATGGCCATGTAACATGTCTAAGATCATGGAATGCCAAATCTGGTATTGGGGTGCCAATTCCATGCATACCAGGGGCTCCAGCATGGACCCCGGGTACTGCCAAACAAGCTCTCTGGGGTTTTCACTAGAGCTACCGCTGCTGCCAACCCACAGACAGGCTTCTAACCTCCTGGGGTCTGGGCAGCCCAGTCCCAGGAAGGCAGAACAAAGGATTTCCTCTGAGAGAGGGTGTTACACCCTCTCCCTTTAAAAATAGGTGTCAAAGGCTGGGGAGGAGGAGCCTTCCACAGCCTCTGGAAATGCTTTGAAGTGTACAGATGGTGCCCTCCTTGCATAAGCCTGTCTACACCAGTTCAGGGATCCCCTAGCCCCTGCTCTGGTGCAAAACTGGACAAATGAAAGGGGAGTGACCACTCCCCTGTCCATCACCACCCCAGGGGTGGTGCCCAGAACTCCTCCAGTGTGTCCCAGACCTCTGCCATCTTGAATGCAGAGGTGTGAGGGCACAATGGAGGCCTCTGAGTGGCCAGTGCCAGCAGGTGACGTCAGAGACCCCTCCTTAGAGCTGCATACCTGACTGGGTGGTCAATCCTCCGCTGAGGGCTATTTAGGGTCTCTCCTGTGGGCTTCTCTTCAGATAACAAATGCAAGAGCTCACCAGTACCTCTGCATCTGCCTCTTCGACTTCTGCCAAGGATCGACCGCCGACTGCTCCAGAACGCCTGCAAAACTGCAACAACGTAGCAAGAAGACTACCAGAGACATTGTAGCCCCTAAGCCTGCCGGCTTTCTCTATTGTTTCCTGGTGGTGCATGCCCTGGGGGCTGTCTGCCTTCACCCTGCACTGGGAGCCAAGAAGAAATCTCCCATGGGTCGGAGGAAATGTCCCCCTGCTAACGCAGGCACCAAACTTCTGCTTCACCAGTCCTCTGGGTCCCCTCTCATCATGACGAGCGTGGTCCGTGGAACACAGGAGTTAGATCCAAGTGACCCCCACAGTCCAGTGGTCCATCTGTCCAAATTTGGTGGAGGTAAGTCCTTGCCTCCCCACTCCAGACAGTAATGCTGTGTACTACGTGAACTGCAGCTGCTAGGAGTTCGAGTGTACTTTTGCAAGGAATCCTTTGTGCACAGCATAGCCAAGGTTCCCAGCACTCCATCCTGCATTGCTCAACTCACTGAGTTGACCACCGGCTTCGTGGGACCCTCCTTTGTTGTGTTGAGACAACCGCAGTGCTCAGTTTTCTTGAACCCGTGTTCAAGTACTTCTGCGGGAGCTGCTTGCTTCTGCATGGGCTCTCTGTATTGCTGATCGCACACTCTGTCTCCTCCTCCAAGGGGCAACCTCCTGGTCCTTCTTGGGCCCGGGCAGCACCCATTTTCTTAAACCATGACCTTTGCAGCTAGCAAGGCCTGTTTGCAGTCTTTCTGCATTGAAACAACTCTGCATCCTCCAGAGTGCAGTGGCACATCTTTTTTGCAAAGGAGAAGTTCCTGGCATCTTCCGTTGTTGCGGAATCCTCAGCTTCTTCCACCCAGAGGTAGACATTTTGCACCTGTTTAGTAGGCTCCTGCTCCCCCTGGACACTTTTGTGACTCTTGGACTTGGTCCTCTTCCTTTGCAGGTCCTCAGGTCCAGGAATCCGTCTTCAGTGCTTTGCAGTCAGTTGTGGTCTTTGCAGAATCTCCAATCACGACTTTAGTGTGTTTCTGGGTAAATAGAATAACTTTACTCCTACTTTTTAAGGTCTTGGTGTGGGGTATCTTGGACACCCTTAGTGTTTTCTTACACTCCCAGCGACCCTCTACACACTAAACTAGGCCTGGGGTCCCTAAGTGGTTTGCATTCCACTTTCTTAGTATATGGTTTGGGTTGCCCTTAGGCCTATTGCATCCTATTGTATTCTACAGTGTTTGCACTACTTTTCTGTTTACTTACCTGATTTTGGTTTGTGGGTATATTTTGTGTATTTTACTTACCTCCTATGGGGTATATCCTCTGAGATATTTCTGACACATTGTCACTAAAATAAAGTACCTTTATTTTTAGTAACTCTGAGTATTGTGATTCTTATGATATAGTGCTATGTCATATAAGTGGTATAGTAGGAGCTTTGCATGTCTCCTGGTTCAGCCTCAGCTGCTCTGCTATAGCTATCTCCATCAGCCTAAGCTGCTAGAACGCTACTAATCTACTAATAAGGGAGAACTGGACCTGGCACAAGGTGTAAGTACCATCAGGTACCCACCACAAGCCAGGTCAGCCTCCTATAACAGACTACTGTATATCTGTGATGTGGTAAGCAGCTGTGCTCGGGTGGCAATTACTTACTACCTAGAAACACACACGCCCTTGCATTTCCCTTTCCTTAGAACCGTGATAAGAATATTGCACACCTTACCTGGTGTAATGCTGAAGAATGTCAACATAGCCTGACTCCTCCGGAGTCGAGTTCTCCAGACATCCACAGAACTGCTATTGGGCCTTCCATTGTTGAAGAAACCATATTTGATGGGTAAACATCTGTACAAGAAGCAAATGACAAACATTCAGTGCTCAGTCCTACTAACCCCACAAACTTCCACATAGAATGCTTTACATACTAAACCAGTACAGAGGCTCTGGTCAAACCCTCTAGGACTTCTCTGGTCCGAAGTTGGTGAACTCTCTCCAGACTATGCGGAACAAAGGAAGAGGTAGGGGCTTGGGTTTTCTTCAGTGGGCAGTCCTCAGCCACATTCTGCAAACTTCATTCTTGCTTTATAACAAACATTGCAAACATCTATGGTTAAGCATGAAATAGATATTTGTATACTATCTGAGGATTTGTTTGATAATTCATATTCACGATCTTCTACATAATCCAAGGACACTATTGTCGGGGCACTAATAGGGGCACATTATTTTCAGGAATATTATCTCAGACAAAACCCTACATGTGCACCAAGGGCCCCTAATCAACCCAGGTCTCTGATATCAATTTAAATGGGAATAACAGCAGGCTACTCTCCTGGTATCATATGGGCACTGATAAAATGGTATATCAGCTGCTAGCTACCGGGACTCATTAGGAACTCTAAGGGGCATATTCTTTTTTACTCTAATTCGGTGCAAAACTAACTCCATATTTATACTTTGGTGCTAGACCCGTCTAGTGCCAAATTTATGGAGTTAAAGTAATTTTTTGAAGTGGAAACCCACCTTGCTTTAATGAGATGCAAGGTAGGCGTTCCTGTACAAAAAATGACTCTATGGCCTTAACGCCATATTTATACTCCCGTGCAAAAATGGTGCACGGGAGTGAGGAGGGGTCACAAAATGGTGCAAAGCTTGCTTTGCCCCATTTTTTAACTCCTGGGTCAGGGCAGGAGATAGGGGATCTGTGGGCCTATTTCCATGGTGGAACACCATGGAATAAGCCCACAGGTGTCCTCCCCAGGCCCCAGGGGCACCCCCACCAACACCAGAGGAACAGCAGAGGATAGGGGACCCCATCCCAGGTAAGTACAGATAAGTACAGGTAAGTATTGCATTTTATGGGCCCTGTAATGGGCCCTCATACATGACACAGGGTGCAATGGCCATGCCCAGGGGATCCTTGTCCCCTGTGCTGGCCATTGGGGTGGTGGGCATAAGGCAGGAGTCATGTGGCATGGTAGGTTTAGCACCATAAAATTACACTAATCTGGTTAGAGTCATTTTTATTTTTACTCTAACCTGCCTAAAGTAATTTTTTGGTGATTACCCCCCTTCTTCTATACCACCAGCCCCACCAGACTAAAGTCTTTTTTTTTTACTCTAGCCTACCCTTTGCACCGGCTTGCACCATTCCATAAATATGGTCCCGGCTGGTGCACAGAAATGGTGCAAGACAGTGCTAAACTTTTTGGTGCAAAACTGCTTTAGTGCAGTTTTGCACCAAAAAGTATAAAAAAGGGCCTAAGAGAGGCTCCGTTTTTGGAGGAAGGTGGGGTTACAAATGGAGTCTCGTCTCAGAGCGTACCCCAAGGGTTGCTCTGAGTGAAATGTAGAAAGACAAGTGGGGTCTTCATTCTCAAAGCTCACCTGAAGGGAAAACCTGAGGGAAGTAATATTTAGTTTAGGGGTTCCCTGGAGAGTAGGGTCCTACCTCACTGGCACCAAATATGACTGTGACATCTCAAGGAACAAGGGATAGCTGCTTATGCATTTGTTGAATAGTTTGTTTGCAACGTTCGTCCTCGCATATTGCAGATTGAAAAAATATGTGTATGTTTCCTAAGAAATCAATTCTTGAGAATGTATTATGGAGAATATACTATCCAGCGGTCCTAAGTAGTTAAATTCGATTTCCTTTTCTTTCACTATGCTGCATGTAAAATGTTTCTATATGGTTTAGAAACATATTACTTTGTGGGTAATCAATTGTCACGTTATATTCAGCACCTGTACGGTGGTTGTTTAGGCATGAATCAAGTCTTTAGACTTGACAACTAATCCTAGCTTAGAGGAAGAACATCACTGCAAATCACGCTGATTGCCAAAGCCCTGTTTATTACAAGAGTTCACAGTGACAGTGTTTATAGTCTCCTTCGTGTTGGCGGTAATTACTTTCTCAGGCGAGGTACCGGTATAAAGATTGTGAAACTGAAAGACAAACATAGCTATTAGGGAGTAGGTTTCCAGATACTTTGATTTCCGCGTTTCTCTGTTTTCTCTGAGAGTAGCAAAACCTAAATGTGCTTATGCGAAGACGTGATATTCTACTAGTAGAACATATGTGATCCGAGAAAGTAAGCGATAGAAATAAGAAAATATCTATGACTTTTTCAAAATAAAATTTAAGTCGTATGGTTTATGTAATTCCTGTGGACATCTCACAAAGATGTTGAAAAAAATAAACGAAGAATGAATACAAAGAAAACATTCTGCGGCCTAAATATACAGACGTATGCCAGAGAAAAATGTTACATAGGAGAAAAAGAAAAAAACAATCCCTATATTTTAATAGAACAGCATGGGTGCTTCCAGGAGGTACGTAAATAGCTATAGAAACCCTTTTTACTTGTAGTGCAGATCAACGGAAAAATGATTCGTAATGGCAAAAAGAAATTGGCAAATTGGATTTGAATTACTGTAGCTTGAAAAACAGTTAATATGGCTTAACAACAAACGAAGTGCAAAATAGGATAGAAGCATGAAAACAAGGAAAGTGTTAGAAATTTGATTGGTGGTTCATAGGGATATGAGCCCTGGTCAAGCAGCAACCACACTCCTAGTCAAGGATAGTGTCAAGGAGGCCCTAAATTTACCTGTGCCCATCCTCTGGTACCTTGGCACAGTGCAGTCAGACCTAACTTAGAGGCAATGTGTAAAATATTTGTGGAACACCTCAAACAGTAAAACAGTGAAAACACCACACAAAAAGGGTTCCACACCAGGTTAGAAAATTAGAGCAAGAGGTAATAAATAATACAAGATGAAAACGACTGAAGCCCAATAAGTAAAATTTCAGCTAGGAATTTTTCAAGGATAAAATGTAAAACAGCTCTTAAAGTAAGAAGCTCCAACCAGGTTAACTGGTCATGCCAGATTGAGACAAAATCAAAAGTTCAGGTCAACCGTGATGGAGCGCAGGCTGGATCCAGGGACCCAGTTAGGCCACTGACTCAAAGGGGGTCATTACAACCCTGGCGGATGGTGTTAAAGGTGCGGTAATACCGCAAACAGGCCGGCGGACAAAAAAAGGGAATTATGACCGTGGCGGAAACCGCCAACAAAGACAGCCACTTTAACACTCCGCACGCCACGGCGGTACAGACAAGCAGCGCGGCGGTCACCGCCAACAGACAGGCGGAAGACAATGTACCGCCCACAGTATCACAACCCGCCAATCCGCCACCTTTTCCGGGGCGGATTCTCCGTGGATAAAAACACGGCGGAAACTGCTTTTGGAATGGGAAAATGCTCACCTTAATACATCCCACGAGGAAGGAGGACACCATGGAGCCGGAATTACAAATCCTACCTTCCCTTGTATTCCTACTCATCTACGAACACCAGCGTCTGTGGCAGCGAAGACAACGGTGAGTACTGCACCTACGACATAGGGGAGGGGGAGGCAAAAGTCAGGGGGACACACACGCAACACCCCCACCCTCGCACATTACAACACACACACCAAGGCATCTCCAAACATCACAGTAATAACCCACAACCCCCCGGAAGAATGCAAACACAAAAGGAAATCAGTCCAAACATTGTAATGTATCAAAATACATGTGTCAAATATATACAGATATATATAAACTCATACAAAAGTATATACATTACGAGAAGTAGTGCAGATATGCACATCTCAATGTCTGAGCACCACTGGTCCAAAAATGCATGGGCGAGGCCCACACAAGATACCTGTCCACAAACGGAGAGAACACTGCTGGGGCACCAGAGAGAAATACAACAGGCACCTCAGGGTGAAGGGAAGGGGGCGCACCTCAGCCGGATTACAGCACCACGCCAAATCCACGACGGGGCTCCATGCCCATTGATGTATCCTGGGGAGTACAAAGCCACAGTCTCTCAAGTCTCTACAGTGGGTGGGTTGCCCACTGTTCCATCCTGGGGAGTGCAAAGCCACAGTCTCTCAAGTCTCTACAGTGGGTGGGTTGCCCACTGTTCCATCCTGGGGAGTGCAAAGCCACAGTCTCTCAAGTCTCTACAGTGGGTGGGTTGCTCACTGTTACATCCTGGGGAGTGCAAAGCCACAGTCTCTCAAGTCTCTACAGTGGGTGGGATGCCCACTGTTCCATCCTGGGGAGTGCAAAGCCACAGTCTCTCAAGTGGATAACAGTCTCCACTGGTTCTGGAGGGGGACTGGTGCCCAGAGTGCTTCATCCTGTGCAGGACAGACAGAGTGGATGCAAGTCTCCACTGGTTCTGGCTCTGGAGGTGGACTGGTGCCCGGAGTGCTTCATCCTGTGCAGGACAGACAGAGTGGATGCAAGTCTCCACTGGTTCTGGAGGGGGACTGGTGCCCAGAGTGCATCACTCTCCCCGTGACAGTCCCAGTTGCGTCACTGCCCCTGCCGCTCATGGGCTAGCGGTGCTCGCCATGGCGGTCTTTGCCCTGTTCAGCGGTGCTTTGCCATGGCGGACTCTGGGCTGTTCAGCGGTGCTCTGCCCCGTTCAGCAGTGCTTTGCCATTGCGGTCTCTGACCTGTTCAGCGGTTCTCTGCCCTGTTCAGCGGTCTTCACCATGGCGGTGATTCCCTTGTTCCACAGTGCTTTGCCATGGCGATCTCTGACCTGTTCAGCGGTTCTCTGCCCTGTTCAGCGGTGCTTTGCCCTGTTCAGCGGTTTTCACCATGGCGGTAATTCACTTGTTCAGCGGTGATTTGCCATGGCAGTCTCTGACCTGTTCAGCGGTTCTCTGCCCTGTTCAGCGGTCTTCACCATGGCGGTGATTCCCTTGTTCAGTGGTGCTTTGCCATGGCGGTCTCTGACCTGTGCATTGGTGTGTGGCATGACGGTCCCTCATTGCCCAGCGGGGCTGTGGCAGCCAGGGCCCTCCTGGGCACTGACTCCGGCGGTGGTCTCCTGACCAGTGACGATACTCTGCCCTCCTGGGCAATGACTCTGGCGGTGGTCTCCTGACCAGTGACGATACTTGGGCCCTCCTGGGCAATGACTCCGGCGGTGGTCTCCTGACCAGTGACGATACTTGGGCCCTCCTGGGCAATGACTTCGGTGGTGGTCTCCTGACCAGTGACAATACTTGTGCCCTCCGGGGCAATGACTCTGGCCGTGGTCTCCTGACCAGTGACGACGGTGCTGGCGGTGGCGGCCCGCCCACCGGGAAGGATGCCGCCCTTCTCCGCCGTGCTGCTCACACCAGGCTGTGCAGACTTCTTCTGGCCCTTTCCGACCTTTGGAGGAGTCACAGCTGACTCTGCAATCCCCCTGGGACCCTTGTGAGTAGTTTTTCCTCCAGGAGTCTTCACCGGGTCCCGTTGGCCACTTTCCAACTTGAGATGCTTTACAGGGGGTGGACTGGCAGTGCCTTGCCTCCGTGTCACACTGCCTGCTCTGGTGGCCGGTGCACTCCACACACCTTGAACACGCACCACTGGTACTGGAGTCTTTTTGGCTGAGGCGCTACGACGGGACTGATGACTTGGAGGGGTGGGGGTGGGGGCAAAGAGGTCAGCGTTGCTGAGGGACAGTTTCTGACGAACACTGGGATGGGTAGCTGGAAGGGGTCTGGGAGTGGGGGAAGAGGAGGTGGTTGTAGGAGGTGTTACTTTAGGTGTTTTGGGTGCAGGTGCATGTACTAGAGGCTCACGTGAGGTGGATGGATGTTGGGTGTGTGGGTGCCCGTGTTTGTGTACTTTGGGAGGGGGTGTAACAGACACACTGGGAGAGGACACAGGGGACGTGTAAATGGGAGTGGGGGTGGTGAGTGCAGGTGAGCGGGGTGTGGTGCTGGGTGTTCTGGTGTGAGTCCTAGTGCCTGTAGATGTAGTGCATGCAGGTGAGAGTGTAGACGATACTGAGAGGGAAAAGGGAGACCACGAGAAGGGGGACACAGTGGAGGCAGTGGATGTTGGTGTGTTTGCATGTGGGTGATGCTTGTGTGTGTGCCTGTGGGTTGTGTGGTGCCTATGTTTGCCTGAGCTACTTTTGGGTGTTGAGGTGTATGCATGCTTGTCTGATGGTGTGCTTGGGACAGGCTGGTGTACAAGGGATTGGGTCTGGGTGGAAGAAGTTGGAAGGGGGAGGATAGAGACAGGGACAATGGCTGCCATCAGTGCTGAGGCCAGAGATTGCAGGGTTCGATGATGGGCAGCCTGACCAGAATGAATGCCCTCCAGGCATGCATTAGTGTGTTGCAACTGCCTTTCTACACCCTGGATGGCATTCACAATGGTAGACTGCCCAACAGTGAGTGACCTGAGGAGGTCAATGGCCTCCTCACTGAGGGCAGCAGGGGTGACTGGGGCAGGGCCTGAGGTGCCTGGGACGAAGGTGATGCCCACCCTCCTGGGTGAGCGGGCATGGGGCGAACGCTGAGGGGCTGCTGGGAGGGCGGTGATGGTAGAGGAGGTGGCGGCTGTACCTGTTGAAGTGGGGGGCACAGATGGTGCCGCCACCACAAGGGAGCTCCCATCGGCGGACGAGTCCGTGTCGCTGGTTGGTGATCCGGTGACCGACGTGTAGCTCCCCTCGCCCTCCGTCCCTGCATTCTGAGTCTGTGGTGTGGCCCTCCATGGCCATGTGGGATGCAGCTCGCTCGTGCCCCGGTGCCACTGTACCTCCGCCTGATTATGCTGATGCACAAAAGAACAGGGAGAGCAGAAAAAGGGGGAGGGGACGACAGAAGAAAGACAGGTTGAGTGCATGGCTTACCGCTACCGTTGGCGGACAATACAGACACAGCAGCCCCCTGCACTATGCCGTGCTCTTGGCCTCTACAGATGCAATTGCTGGGATCTGGCCTACATGGCTATGGTGGACATCTGCACACATGGATGCCACAGGGGCACCCATACCTGTACTTGGCCCACTACTGAGGTGGGTTGGAGTGCCACATGCCCTGCATTACAGAGGGGCCTAGCCTACGTATTTCTGCCTGGCCTAGGTACACCCACAGCCATCCTCCCCCACCCAGACCCCTCAACTGTGCGCCAAATCCCCAGAATGAGAGTGTACTCACCCCCTTGTGTCTGCTGTGATGCCCTCAAGCGCCCATCCAACTCCAGGTAGGCCACCGCCAGGATCCGAAACATCAGGGGGGTCATGGGGCGACGGGCACCCCTCCCACATTGGGAGGCCATCACCAGCTGGGCCTCCGCTGTCTTCTTGCTCCAGCGGCGAATGTCCTCCCATCTTTTCCCGCAGTGGGTGCCCCGTCTCTGGTGGACCCCCAGCGTCCGGACGTCCTTGGCGATGGCACGCCAAATGTCCTTTTTCTGGTGGGCGCTGACCTACATGACATGCACAAGGGAAGAAGAGAAGTCATTACCAACTGCACCGCCGATGTGAGTGGCCCCCATCCCTACCCTTGCCATGTGGCACATGCATTCACAGTCCTTCATGTTCACTGCACTCTGCCCCCTTCCCTCTTACAACCAGCCCTCTCCACCCAGGCGTAGCCCATACAACGTGCTCCCTGTGTACTTACCTGTTGGTCTGGAGGACCATAGAGTAGCGTGTACTGGGGGAGGACCCCGTCGACTAGCTTCTCCAACTCCTGAGCAGTGAATGCAGGGGCCCTTTCCCCAGACGCAGCAGCCATTGTCTCTTCCAGACCGAGGTCACAGCAGCACTTGCAGTGTAGGTCCTCTCCTGTCAAAGATCAGGTATCGAGTGATTTAACAGATAGAAAATGGCAGTGACGTCTGCGGCGGTGCGTATCATCACCGCCGACGCACTTCGTCATTGGCTCCTGGGACCCATAGGGTCCAATGTTAACCAATGCAGCATTGCGCCGCGGTCTACGACCGCCTACCGCGAGGGGGTACAACGCCAGCGCAGTGACCTCACATTCCCATTGTCCCAGTTTAGAGGTCAGGCAGCGGCCATTTCAAGGGCCCACATGGCTTCATTTACTACTGCGTCACACATAGCTAGGCCTACACTCAACACACATACAGTTAGTGTTTTGTGTCGTGTTCTTTGTATCTGTGGATACATACCTGGGAATTTGGTGACTCTGTGGTCGCTGTTGTCCTTCCTAGGCACCGTCAGCTGGGACATTTGAGAAGATGTCGGAATCCTCCGTTGTACCGACCGCTGGTGGACCTGTTGACAATGGAGGAGCGAGATTTATTCGTCACCTACAGGTTTGACTGTGCCACTATCCAGGAACTATGTACCCAGTTGGAGCCAGACCTGATGTCACCAATCCGCCATCCCACTGGAATCCGCCCTCACGTGCAGGTGCTGTCAGTGCTCCATTTCCTTGCTAGTGGGTCTTTTCAGACAACAGTGGCCATGGCATCAGGGATGTCCCAGCCTATGTTTTCCACCGTGTTGTCCAGAGTGTTGGCTGCCCTGCTGAAACACGTAAGGAGATACATCGTTTTCCCTGAGGTGGAGGATTTGGCTACAGTGAAAGGTGACTTTTATGCCCTGGGACTTATCCCTAACATCATAGGTGCCATTGATGGGACCCATGTAGCTCTGCCCCCCCCCCCACAGGAGTGAATAGGTGTACAGGAACAGGAAGAGTTATTATTCGATGAATGTACAGATGGTATGTTTGGCAGACCAGTACATCTTGCAGGTAAATGCTATGTTCCCTGGCTCAGTGCGTGACGCCTACATCCTGGGGAATAGCAGCATCCCTTATATGATGGGTCAACTCCAGAGGCAACGTGTGTGGCTATTAGGGGACTCTGGTTACCCCAACCTGTCCTGGCTATTGACCCCAGTGAGGAATCCCAGGGCAGAGGAACGCTACAATGAGGCCCATGGGCGGACTAGGAGGGTGTTCGAATGCACCTTCGGCCTCCTGAAGGCCAGGTTCAGGTTCCTCCATATGACAGGTGGTTCCGTATTCTACTCACCGAAAAAGGTGTGCCAGATCATCATCGCCTGCTCGATGCTTCACAATCTTGCTTTGTGACGCCAGGTGCCTTTTCTGCAGGACGATCGTCCAGATGACGGTGTTGTGGCAGCTGTGGAGCCTGTGAACAGTGATGAGGAGGAAGCTGAGGAAGAAGACATTGACAACAGGGAGTCAGTCATACAGCAATATTTCCAGTGACACACAGGTGAGAACATATTCATTTTTACCATTCAATTAACTTTCACACGTCTACCTCTCTCCTGTATGTAATTTAATAGCAGTATTTGGTCACTGAGTTGTACCTTTCTATTACGGTTTCACAGGTGTGGTTACCAACGTGTGTCATCTGCTTGCATCCTTCAAGGACCTATGATGTGTGACATAGGTATGTTGGCTTTACAATTGGAAACGCATTATGACACGGTCATTGATAATACATATTTTCCAAATCACAGACTGACTCCAGATTTTTTTGTGGTTCAAGGGTGTTTATTGAAGTGCTCAAAAATGGAGTGGGGTTGCAATATGGTGATGGGGGGTGGTGGAGGAATGTCCATGGCAGAGTCCAGTCCATTGGTCACACAGGTGCACTGCCCATATGGGCATAGGAAGTGGAGATGGGGCAGTTTAAGTATGGATGGGGTAACAAAGTGGGACAGTGGGAGGACAATCAGGGTGGTCTCATTTCCTGGCGGGGGTCTTGCCATCTTGCTCTGTCCTGTTCCTGGATCTCAGGGACTGCTTGCATGGTGGTTGTCCATCTGCAGGGGGTGGGGTGCTGGTGTGGTGGTCCTGTGGCGGGCGTCCTGTCCACTAGCGCCGGCAGAGGTGGTGGGCAGTTCATCGTCCATCCTAGTGTCAGGGGCCCCTTGGAGTGCCACGGTGTCCCTCATGTTCTTTTGTATGTCCTTCAGCACCCCTACGATGGTCCCCAGGGCGGAGCTGATGGTTCTGAGCTCCTCCCTGAACCCCAAATACTGTTCGTCCTGCAGGCGCTGGGTCTCCTGAAACTTGGCCAGGACCGTTGCCATCGTCTCCTGGGAGTGGTGGTATGCTTCCATGATGGAGGATAGGGCCTCGTAGAGAGTGGGTTCCCTTGGCCTGTCCGCCCCCTGTCGCACAGCAGCCCTCCCAGTTCCCCTGTGTTCCTGTGCCTTCGTCCCCTGAACCGTGTTCCCACTACCACTGCCCTCAGGGCCCTGATTTTCTTGGGGTGGTGGTTTCTCCTGGGTTCCCTGAAGTGGTGGACACTCTGCTGATTGACGTGTCCTGGGTACGGAGGTATGGGCCCGCTGGGGGGTGCTGTGCTGGTGTTACCAGAGGGTGGAAGGTCAGTGTTGGGCTGTGCCTGTGCAAGGGGAACAGACTGTCCCGAGGCCCACGATGGTCCGGGCTGGTCATCAAGATCCAGTAGGGTAGAGCTGCTATCGTCACTGTGGGCCTCTTCTGTGGGTGGAGGGGAGTTGTCTGGACCCTCCGGTGTGGTGACGTTCCTTAGTGGTCCTGCAGGAACATAAGAACATGATTATTGCATGTGTGTATGTAATGGTGTGCAATGGGTGGGTGGGTGTGTACCCCAGTGCAAGCATTCCTGTGTGTGGGTTTGTGTGATGATGGTTAGGGGGTTGTTCTGGGTATGTGCAGTGAGTATACTTTGGTGAGGGGTGACCATGCTTAGTTGTGTCATGCAGGGCTTGGTGTTGGGATGGGTGGTTTGTGTTATTGGTACATTATTGAGGAGTTGGAGTGATAGGGGAGGGGGTGAGGGTGGGGGTGTGTGATAGCATGCAGGTAGGGTGGGGGATATGATAGTTAAGATTTGACTTACCAGTGTTCATTCCTCCACCAACTCCTCCGAGGCCCACTGGATGCATGATGGTCAAGACTTGCTCCTCCCATGTTGTTAGTTGTGGGGGAGGAGGTGGGGATCCGCCGCCAGTCCGCTGAACCGCAATGATGTGCCTGGAGACCACTGAACGCACCTTCCCCCCGTAGGTCGTTCCACCTCTTCCTGATGTCCTCCCGATTTCTTGGATGCTGTCCCACTGGGTTGACCCTGTCGACTATTCTGCACTATAGCTCCATCTTCCTGGCTATGGATGTGTGCTGCACCTGTGAGCCAAATAGCTTTGGCTCTACCCGTAGGATTTCATCCACCATGACCCGGAGCTCCTCCTCGGAAAACCGGGGGGTTCTTTGGCGTGAAATTGGGTGGTGTGGGTGATGTGTGGAGTGGTGTCAGTGTTGATGTGTGTGGTAATGTGTTGTGGTGTGTGGTGTATTGTACGTGTAATGTTGTATGTGTGATGGTGTTGTGTGCCTCTGTGTGGTGGGGTTCTCAGTTGCTGTGCTCTCTGTCTCTCTGGCCTTCGGTCGTGAAATGTGGTCATAGGGGTTTGTGGGTGATGTGGGTGTGTGTTTTATATTGTGTTGGGTATGTGGGAGTGTTGTTTGTATGTGTATCAGGTGTGTGTATTTTGAATTGTCCAATGTGGCGGTGTTTTGGAGATGTGTGTGTATTTTGAGCACAGCGGTGTGTACTGCCAATGGAATACCATGGTTGAAAGACCGCTGCATCGATTCGTGGGTCATAATAGCATGGGCGTGTTTCTGTTGGCATGGAGGTGGAGGTTTTGTTTTCGCCAGTTTTCCACTGACCTTTGGTGTGGTGGACTTGTGTGGGTGTCTGAATTCGGATTTCGAGATGTGTGTCATAATAGCTGTGGCGGAATTCCGCGGCCGTGGCGGTGTATTGGCGGTCTTCTGCACGGGGGTAAGCGGCTTTTACCGCCGATGTTGTAATGACCCCCAAAGTGCCTTAAATCCGCGTTGCTGAGCATTGTGTGGATCTGAACTCTTGCACACAGCTGATGTGATGCTTCAGTTCTGAGATGCAGCGAGGCTGTGGTGCGTCATCATCGAGGATCCTGTCTATGGGCCTTGTGATACGAATGCCAGTGTCAGGGATGTGTTGCACAGCAGAGGTGGTGCATCCATACCAATGAGCATTAAGTCTGTGATGCAGAGCTGTAGCACTGTTGCCAAGGCTACCTTCGATGAGGCATGCAATGAGTTTCTGACAAAGGAATGCTTTAAGCAGTTGTAGTTCTGAAGGTGTTGCAGCAGTCCCAAGATGCAGCAATGCGAGTATGTGTGCCGGTTCCAACCCATTCAGTAGTGGTTATGCACCAGTTCTGATAAATGCAGCAGCAATGTGTCTGTTCCACTCTTGCTACAGAGGATGTTTCAATTCTTCTGGAGGAAAGACCTTAGGCCCACTTCCAAGTTACACCACTTGCAGGGCAGACTTACAGATGACAGAGTCCAGGTGCAGGAGCAGGGTTGTTGGAAGTCTTTTATATCCCTAAGACTTCCCATCAGGCGGTCATCCAGATAGCCATTGGAGTCACTCTGGGTTCAAGTGATGCAAGTCCAGCCCTTCACACCCAGGCAAGAAAGAGTAGCAGGCATCAGGGCAGCACAGCCAGGCAGGAGTCTAGCAAAGCAGCAGTTCAGCAGAGTGGCAGTCCTTGAGCAGCACAGCTAGTATTCTTCCTGGCAGAGTCTTCACAAGTCCAGAAGTGTACTGAGTTGGTGGTGTTAGTGGTCCAGTATTTATACTCAGTTGGGACTTTGAAGTGAGGGAGATGTCAAAGACACACCTTTAAGGTACACAGAGGTCATGCCCTTCCTGCCCTGGCTCTAGACTCATTACAGGGGGTTATGCAGCACTTGTATATGTAGACAGATCACAGTCTATTCAGATGTAATTAAGGCTGTGGCCAGTTCTTCCCTTCATCATCCCAGAATGGCCAATCAAGTCACACCTAAGCCTCCATTGTGTGTGGCTGTCTAGAGGTCACAAGTGAACAGAGACAGCTAGTCCGTACCAAATGGCTAAAGTCAGAAAATGCTAACTTTCTAAAAGTGTCATTTTAGGAAATGCAATTTAAAGTGCAACTTGACCATAAATTGTGATTTTAAATTGTGATTCCAGAAATGCTAAACGCAAAAGGTTTATATCTTCCAGATTGTAAAGGACACTTGTAAGATGTAAGAAGGTGTTGGAGATGGCCCTCTCTACAGGGTCACCCTAAAATGTTTTGCCTTTCCCCTACTACTTTTTGGTGGGTTTTGGTTTGTTAGCCGCAGAACTCTGTGCACTTTTCCACTGCCAACCAGTGCTGAAGTGCTTGTGCTCACTCCACTAAATATGATTTGATTGGCATATACCTGATCAGCATATTTAATTTACGTGTAAGTCCCTTGAAGAGTAGTATACCATATACCCAAGGCTTGTAAGTTAATTGATACCAGTGGGCATGCAGCATTTATTATGCCACTCACCTAAGTAGCACCCTAAAACTTGTCTTGGCCAGCCATTGCAGCCTGAAGGAAGTGTTCTACTGTGTTGTCGACTTGGCATTTAAAGCTTCTTGCAAAGCCTTACTCCCCCCTTTTATTACATACAAGTCACCCCTAAAGTAGGCCCTACGTAGCCCATAGGGCAGGGTGCTGTGTAATTAAAAGGTAGGACATGTACGTTTTAGGTTTACATGTCCTATTAGTGAAAGACTCCCAAGATCAATTTTTCACTAATGTGAGGCCTATTCCCCATAGGATAACATTGAAGATTCCTTATTAGATTTAATACGTTGTAATCCCTAAACCATAGGTGTTAGATATGTCATGTTTAGTATCTATGAACTTGTAATGATAAACCCTCTTTAATGACAAAGTTGGATTTATCATTAGACGTTTGAAAATGCCACTTTTAGAAAGTTGCCATTTTCCTGCCCTTAGCCCTCTGTGCCTGCAGCCTGCCATAGGTCACATAGCTTGGTGTAACTGGCGGTTGAGACTGTGAATTCACCCCAGACAGTCACACAATAGTGAGATCAGCAGAGCCTGAATGGACATTAACTGAATTGATGGGGTGCCGAGCTAAATACAACCACACTTGCTACTGAATAGGCTGGGCTCTGCCACCACACAATAAGCTTAATGACCCTTTATTGTCAGCCAAGCCAGCTAGAAGCCAGGGCAGGGGAGACAGGAAAGTACTGGAACTTCAGAGAACCCTTCTGAAAACTTCTCCCACATTTTAGGAGCAGGGCACCAGGGTATAAAAATAGGGCTCTCGGACCCGCTTGTCAGTTCTCTACTGGACCTGCGGAAGGAATCTCAAAGCACTGCCTGCCTGCCAGCTATGACCTGCTGTGCAATCTCCAAGACTGCTGCTGTACCTAGAAGGACTGCTTTGCTTCCTGGAGCCTGTCTTGAAACCTCAGAGGCCAGCCCTGCGGTAAAGTCCTGCATCTTCACCTGCAACCAGGCCATCAGAAGTGACTCCACGGACTGGTTTAGCTGGCCTTCTCTTCAGAGCAGCAGGGACATAACAGGCTCCCACCATCATGAACCCGCTCCAGGACCCAGCCTGAATGAGTCTTGAACTCCCAAGAGGTCTCCATCCACTCCTGGACAGAATGTGCCCAGGTGGCCATTTTCTAAAACTGAGGACTTGCTATTTTGAACCTTAAACTTTAGAATTCCATAATGCTGGTTCTACTAATTGGATTTTTATGGTTTTGGTGTCAAATAATTTATTAACATTTTCACTATTTTTCAAAATTGGTATTTTTATTGTGTTGTGTTTTCAATGTATTGCTGTTTGTACACTGCATAAATACTTAACACATTACCTCTAGGTTTAGCCTGACTTCTTTCTGTGCCAAGCTACCCAGGATTAAGCACAGGTTAATTTAGTGGCTTTTTGTGATTCACCTTGCAAGGGATTGTGGCTGTTGGTTGACCAGGGCTCACCCCAGGCAACCAACAACCCAATCTTTCAGATAAGGTAATCCCTATGTTATATTTTGGGAGAGATAGGCCTTGCTGCAGTGAAAAACAACTAGGACATGTAAAACCTAAAAATATATATCCCGCCTTTTAAATATATTGCACCCTTCCCTCTGGGTTGTGCAGTGCCTGCCTTAAGAGTGACCTAAATGTATAAAAGGGACTGTTTGGCCCTGGCAAAATAACCCTTTTGTGTAAAACTGCACACACAGGCTCTGCAATGGCAAGCCTGAGACATGGTTAAAGGGCTACTTAAGTGGACAGCACAATCCGTGCAGCAGGCCCACAAGTAGCATTTAATTTGCAGGCCCTGGGCACATGTACTACACTTTACTAGGGACTTATAATTAAATTAAACATGCCAATTTGAGATAAACAAATATGTCCAGGTTTAGGTGAAAGAGTACAACCACTTTAGCACTGATTAGTAGTGGTAAAGTGCACAGAGTCCTAATACTAGCAAAAATTAGGTCAGAGCAATGGCGGAGGTAGGCAAAAAGTTGGAGGTAGATCTACTAACACTGTCAGGTCTAACAAAAAGCATAAGAAAGGTAATCGGCCCACCATTCCTAGCAGTAACATGCACCTATTTATAGGTAAATGTATAATACAATCAGTAAAAAAAATCTCCAGTCACAATGAACAATAGCCAATAGTTAAAATGCGCTAACTTATTGCCTCATTGTGTATCCCATGGTGGTTGGGAGCAAAATGTGAATGACAGCTGACCACAACAACAAACGACGGGGCTGATGATGCCTCTCTATTTCTGCTTATATGTATGATTGCTTTTTGCTATTTTTTACTACACCAAAATGGTAAGACAGCTTAAGTTGTCTCTGGGCTGGACCTATGAAGAATTTCATAAGGTTGCTATTATTCTCTCTACAAAACGAAACACACAAAAATATGTAAAGATTTATTTGTAGGTAGTTTTTGGAATATCCCATTCCTTTTGATTTACATTTTTCAACACTATTCATTTCTTTGTCCTATTTCTGTACAGAGATGTGCCAACTTTGTGAAGGAGAGACGAAGATAGAGCGAGAGAGAGAGTCTGTCTGTGTTTTTCTGCTGGGCATAATTATATTTTGTAACTACATTACATTTACCACTTACCCCAGCAGGATGGAACTCAGTGATAGTTCATTCTCATCTAGAGGTATTAGCCCCAAAGCATACCAGTATATGTCTGGAAAACCTACAAATTGGGGAACCACCGAAAGAACTTTTTTTCTCACTGTTCACTTTTGTGGTCTAGCAATCATGGATCAATTATTGTGCAAAAGTACAATTTGGACACCTCTTATTGGTTTTCATGCAGTGAAAGACACACTCATGACGGTGCGAAAAGTGTTAATAATCACAATAGTCAATAAATATTCATAAATACATGGTACCTTAACTGCATCACTGGTAGAAAAACCCTCGGAATGCATAATTATTGCTAAACCTTAACCAACAAACAAAAGAATGGCACTACATCTTTTCACGTATTCATTACAATAAACCATTCAGACATTCACAGGAACAGGAAAAGTCAATAGATATGTTTGCCTATTCCTTGAGAAGTTTACTCTTTGATTATGGTATATGTGCACCTGAAACTAGATAAATGGCAGTGGAGAGCACCAAGCGGGTAAGCTCTTCTCCTTGGCACGGACAAAAGATTCTGAAGAGTGTATCAGTTACTTATGGGAACTCTACTCCGAATAATCTTGCCTTTGGAAATAATTTTCTGAGAAATACAAAGGGTCATTCTGACCCCGGCGTTAGGCGATTATGTGGTGGTAGTACCGTCAACAGGCTGGCAGTACATACTGCCACATTGTGACATTGGCAGGTTGGCTTCAGCCAAGCTGCCAATTTACCATTCCTACCACCATGGTGATAGCAGCCGCTGAGCCGAAGATAACAATCTTCTGCCTGGTGGCTGCTATTTTACTGGTGGCAGCATTATGAGCCTGCCTACCACCATGGTTTTCGTGGCATTCGCAATTCTCTCACCCACCCCCAAACACTCCATAGATGTCCCCCACACCGCCTCCATCCAAGCTCCCCCCTTCCAATCCTCCACCCCCCATTCACACACACTCGCAGACACGCTCCACACATACAGACAGCAACGGCCGCCAGCAAAACAGTGCCAGGCCATATCATGTGTCATGATCCAGCTTGCGGCAGTCTACTAGAGTGGCGCTGCTGGTGGTAGCAGCACCACCTTACCACCATCTGCCAGTATGGCCACAGCCGGATTTCCACCCTTCTTGTGGCAGGAATCCAGCTGTGGTCATAATTTGGCGAATGGATGGTAGCTGCGGTGATGGTCTTTTGGCGACCGTCAGCGCACCGGTAGGCAGCTTTTACCGCCAATGTTAAAATGAGGGCCTCATAGTTAATTTTTAGTTTTTGCTCTGTCTGCAATTTGCGCTCCAAATTGGAAGATAATTCTTTTGCCATTACCAGAAAGAAAATGTAAGTTTGAAAAAAGAATACAATGCAGCTGGCCTACCGTCTCTATTTAGCATACGGTCATTGCTCATGTTTACCAATAGATACTGTAACTGTTGTGTGTATGGGCAATGTTGCTTTCCATTCATGTATTGCAGCTTATAAGATGTGAAAACAAGTATACCAGTTATAAATATGCAGCCTGCACATGAGTAAAGACTGAAGGAGGCTGGCCTGGCTTATAGTGGGTGCCTGATGGAACTTACACCTTGTGCCAGGTCCAGTTATCCCTAATTAGTAGATTAGTAGTGTTCTAGCAGCTTAGACCGATAGAGGTAGCTATAGCAGAGCAGCTTAGGCTGAACTAGGAGACATGCAAAGCTCCTACTATACCACTTATATCATTTTGCACCATATCATAAGAATCACAATACTCAGAGTTACCAAAAATAAAATAACTTTATTTCAGTGACAATGTGCCAAAAATATCTCAGAGGATATCTTCCCTTAAGAGGTAAGTAATATACACAAAATATACACACAAACCAAAATCAGGTAAGTAAACAGTTAGAAAAGTAGTGCAAACACTGCAAAATACAATAGGATGCAATAGGCCGAGGGGCAACACAAAGCACATACTAAGAAAGTGGAATGCGAACCACTTAGGGACCCCAGGCCTAGTGTACTGTTTAGAGGGTTATTGTGAGTATAGGAAAACACTAAGGGTGACCAAGATACCCCACACCAAGACCTTGAAAAGTAGGAGTAAAGTTACCCTACTTCCCCAGCAACACACTAAAGTCGTGATAGGAGATTCTGCAAAGACCACAACAGACTGCAAAGCACTGAAGACTGATTCCTGGACCTGAGTCACGAACGTATCCAGGGGGGGCAGGAGCCCACTAAACACCAGATGAAGGTGCAAAATGGCTGCCTCTGGGTGGAAGAAGCTGAAGATTCTGCAACAACGGAAGATGCCAGGAACTTCTCCTTTGCACAGAAGATGTCCAATGGCCTGCTGGAGGATGCAGAGTTGTTTCTACACAGAAAGACTGCAACCAAGCCTTGCTAGCTGCAAAGGTTGCGAAATAAGAGAATGGGTGCTGCCCGGGCCCAGGAAGGACCAGGAGGTTGCCTCTTGGAAGAGAAGACAGAGGGTGCGCTCAGCAGAACAGAGAGCCCACGCAGAAGCAGGCAGCACCCTCAGAAGCACTTGAACAGGCATTCAAGATATCTGAGTATGGCGGTCGTCTCAGCACTACAAAGGAGGGTCCCACGAAGCCAGTGGTCAACTCAGCGAGTTGAGCAATGCAGGACGGAGTACTGGGGACCTGGGCTATGCTGTGCACAAAAGTGCATAGAAGCCCTAGCAGCTGCAGTTCACACAGTACACAGGATTACTGTCTGGTGTGGGGAGGCAAGGACTTACCTCCACCAAATTTAGACAGAAGGACCACTGGACTGTCGAGGTCACTTGGATCCAGCTCCTGTGTTCCAGGGACCATGCTTGTCGAGATGAGAGGGGACCCAGAGGACCGGTGAAGTAGAAGTTTGGTGCCTGCGCTAGCAGGGGGAGGATGACCCATGGCGTGCTAGAGGATGCAGGGTTGTTTTCACTCAAAAAGACCACAAACAAGCCTTGCTAGCTTCAAAGGTCATGGTTGAAGAAAATGGTTGCTTCTCGGGCCCAGGAAGGACCAGGAGGTCATCCCTTGGGGGAGGAGACAGAGGGGGCACTCAGCAACACAGAAAGCCCATGCAGAATGAGGCAGCACCCGCAGAAGCACTTCAATACAGATTCAAGAAAACTGAGCATGGCTGTGGTCTCAACACTACAAAGGAGGGTCCCACAAAGCCGGTGGTCAACTCAGCGAGTTGAGTAATGCAGGACGGAGTGCTGGGGACCTGGGCTGTGCTGTGCAGGAAGGATTCCATACAAAAGTGCACAGAAGCCTTAGCAGCTGCGGGGACGCAAGGACTTACCTCCACCAAATCTGGACAGATAGACCACTGGACTGTTGGGGTCACTTGGATCCAGCTCCTGTGTTCCAGGGACCATGCTCGCCGAGATGAGAGGGGACCCAGAGGACCGGTGAAGTTTGGTGCCTGCGTTAGCAGGGGGAAGATTCCGTCGACCCACAGGAGATTTCTTCTTGGCTTCCAGTGCAGGGTGAAGGCAGACAGCCCTTAGAGCATGCACCACCAGGAAACAGTCGAGAAAGCCTGCAGGCTTAGGTGCTACAATGTTGCTGATAGTTGTCTTGCTACTTTGTTGCGGTTTTGCAGGCGTCCTGGAGCAGTCAGCTGTCGATCCTTGGCAGAAGTTGAAGGGAGAGATGCAGAGGAACTCTGGTGAGGTCTTGCATTCGTTATCTGAAGAGCAACCCACAGGAGAGACCCTAAATAGCCCTCAGAGGAGAATTGGCCACCTAACCAGGTAAGCACCTATCAGGAGGGGTCTCTGATGTCACCTGCTGGTACTGCCACTCAGAGGCCTCCATTGTGCCCTCACACCTCTGCATTCAAGATGGCAGAGATCAGGGACGCACTGGAGGAGCTCTGGGCACCACCCCTGAGGTGGTGATGGACAGGGGAGTGGTCACTCCCCTTTCCTTCGTCCAATTTCACGCCAGAGCAGGGGCTGGGGGATCCCTGAACCGGTGTAGACTGGCTTATGCAAGGAGGGCACCATCTGTGCCTTTCAAAGCATTTCCAGAGGCTGGGGGAGGCTACACCTCCCCAGCCCTTAACATCTATTTCCAAAGGGAGAGGGTGTAACACCCTCTCTCAGAGGAAATCCTTTGTTCTGCCTCCTGGGACTTGGCTGCCCAGACCCCAAGAGGGCAGAAGCCTGTTTGTGGGTTGGCAGCAGCGGTAGCTGCAGTGAAAACCCCAGAGAGCTAGTTTAACAGTACCCAGGATCCATGCTGGAGTCCCGGGGATGCATGGGATTGACACCCCAATACCAGATTTGGCATGGGGGGACAATTCCATGATCTTAGACATGTTACATGGCCATATTCAGAGTTATCATTGTGAAGCTACATATAGGTATTGACCTATAACTAGTGCACACGTGTAATGGTGTCCCCGCACTCACAAAGTCCGGGGAAATTGCCCTGAACAATGTGGGGGCATCTTGGCTAGTGCAAGGGTGCCCTCACACTTAGTAACTTTGCACCTAACCTTCAGCAAGTGAAGGTTAGACAAATAGGTGACTTATAAGTTACTTAAGTGCAGTGAAAATGGCTGTTAAATAATGTGTGTGTTATTTCACGCAGGTTGCAGTGGCAGTCCTATGAAAGGAGTGGTCTGAGCTCCTTATGGGTGGCAAAATAAATGTTGCAGCCCATAAGGATCTCCTGGAACTCTAATGCACTGGGTACCTTGGTGCCATGTTCTAGGGACTTATAAGGGGGGGCCCAGTGTGCCAATGGAAATTGGTATATGAAGTCACCAGCCTATACTGACAAATTTAAAAGCAGAGAGAGCATAAGCACTGAGGTTCTGATTAGCAGAGCCTCAGTGACACGGTCTAGCACTATACAGACACACACATTAGGCCATAAACTGTGAACACTGGGGTCCTGACCAGCAGGATCCCAATGAGACAGGCAATAACCCTCACACTTAGCAACTTTGCACCTAACCTTCACTAGGTGAGGGTTAGAAATATAGGTGACTTATAAGTTACTTAAGTGCAGTGAAAAATGGCTGTGAATTAACGTGGAGGTTATTTCACTCAGGCTGCAGTGGCAGTCCTGTGTAATATTGGTCTGAGCTCCCTATGGGTGGCAAAAGAAATGCTGCAGCCCATTGCGATCTCCTGGAACCCCAACACCCTAGGTACCTAGATACCATATGGTAGGGAATTATAAGGGTGTTCCTGTGTGCCTATCAGAATTGGTGAAAATGGTCACTAGCTTGCAGTGACAATTCTAAAAGCAGAGAGAGCATAAGCACTGAGGTTCTGGTTAGCATAGCCTCAGTGACACAGTTAGACACCACACAGGGAACTCATTCAGGCCACAAACTATGAGCACCCCGCTCACAAAGGAAATGCTTTGTTCTGCCTTCCTGGGACTGAGCTGCCCAGACCCCAGGAGGGCAGAGCTCTGCCTGTGAGGTGGCAGCAGCTGTAGCTGCAGTGCAAGCCTCAGAGAGCTGGTTTGGCAGTACTGGGGGTCCATAATGGAGCCCCCAGGATGCATGGAATTGGCTCCCCAATACCATATTCGGAATGGGGACAATTCCATGATCTTAGACACCTTACATGGCCATATTCAGAGTTACCATTGTGAAGCTACATATAGGAATTGACCTATCTGTAGTGCACGCATGTAATGGCGTCCTCGTACTCACAAAGTCCCGGGAAATGGCCCTGAACTAGGTGGGGGCATCTTTGCTAGTGCAAGGTTGCCCTCACACTTAGTAACTTTGCACCTAGCCTTCATTAAATGACAGTTAGACATATAGGTGACTTATAAGTTACTTAAGTGCGGTGAAAATGGCTGTGAAATAGTGTGCGCACTATTTCACGCAGGCTGCAGTGGCAGTCCTGTGTAAGAATTGTCTGAGCTCCTTATGGGTGGCAAAAGAACTGCTGCATTCCGTAGGGATCTCCTGGAACCCCAGTCCCCTGGTTACCTGGATGCCATATACTAGGGACTTATAAGGGGGGTCCAGTATGCCAATTGAAATTGGTAAATTAATTCAGTTCCCTATAGTGACAAATTTAAAAGCAGAGAGAGCATAAGCACTGAAGTTCTGATTAGCATAGCCTTAGTGACACAGTTAAGCACTATTCAGACACACACATTAGGCCATAAACTATGAACACTGGGGTCCTGACCAGCCGGATCTCAGTGAGACAGGCAAAAACATACTGACATACAGGTAAAAATGGCGGTAACATGCCAAGAAAGATGGTACTTCCCTAAACTGGGGCACAGCATTCACGCAGTGGCTGAACTGTTCTGACTTAAAGTGGCCATTGACTGAAGGAAGCTTCGGCAAAAGCCTACCTAGGACTGTTTAAGTTCATAACATGAGCTCTGGAAAACAGCTTAGCCAGACCTCCCAAAACTTCAGGGTTAGGACTAGACACCTTGTAAATTTGCCTGCAGCTTGCACTGTCTGGATATGCTTAGCGTATTACTACAACTGAAAGTAGGCTACATTCACACGAACTTTTTGATGCCATGAATACCCGAGCGACTGTAGTAGTAGGAAGGGATACCTTTAATCACCATATTAAAAGTGACAGTTATCCCGCCCCGGATATGACGTCATATCCGGTGGCTGGGACTTCCGGTGTCCCAGAAAGCCCTCCCCGGAAGTGACGTGCATGGGGGTGTCACGTGGTTTGTGAACACGTGGTGTCACGTGTTAGCCCTGTGTCTGGGTCCTAGCCCCTGGGTTTTGGCCTATGAGCTGTGTAAAAAAGTATGACTTAGTGTTGTGCAAGTGGTTTCAGAGCCTGAGAGGGACAGGTCTGGACATGTCAGACATTCAAGCCCAAGTGCCAGTTAGGGGCCCTCATGGTGTCACGTGTTAGCCCCCCTTTTTTTGAAATGTTGCATATAAGGAGCTGGTTAGAACCGGCAGTCAAACCGTGAACCAGGGTTGAAACAGTTTGGCAAGGTGCCATGAAGAGATACAATCCGATCGCAAGAAAAGCATCCTCCTCAGGGGCCCTGAACACTATTGGTAGATATTACCGGACCCTCGCCCCTCTTACGATGGATGAGAATGCACAACAGGATGTCCCTGCCACCCAAGATACCGATGTTACCGGTTTTGAAGAGGAACTTTGCTACCGGCTTGAAAAGCTCAACCTCAAGGCTGTGTCGACCCAGATATCCCCTATTAAGGGGTCCGACAGCGACAGCAATGCCTCGAAAGATGAATTAAGTGTTGCATCTAACTTCATAGACATTGAAGATGTTGAAGAATGTGTAGCACCACCGAATTCGCCCATCTATGAAGACATGGGCGACCAGGAGGCCACCGAGTCAGAGGCCGTTATTGTACAGCCGTCAGGTGTAAGCTCCGGCACTGTTTCTGCCCCAATGGACCTCTGCGACTCCCAGGATTTCAGAGGAGCCTCTGAGTGTGATGCGAATATGGAGGTTGGTAATGACAGTTTTGTTATTTTTTTTTTATGTCTGTATACTCTAATGTCATACATTTAACTAATAATGTGTCTTGTGCTTTCTGTTTGAACCCTAGAACGTAGCTGAAGAAAGTGAGCCTCTAGAAGGGTCAACTCCAAAGGTTAACGCCGTAAATTTTTACTGCTTATGCTGTTCCAGACAGTCTGGAAGTGTTACAAGCCAGAACAAAGAGCCTCGTAAGAAATGTGTCTGCACCTACACTAGCCGCGATTTTGAAAAGGAAGCTCCGGGCGTACCCTGGGCCACCATATGGCCAGTTAAAGGTTTTGCAGCGGCCGCTGTGAACGCCTGTGTTAAACGGGATTATTATGATCTTTGTTACGGGCATAAAATTAATGCGCCTCAACAGGATGCTCATGAATGTTTATACGATGCATACACACCAAGAATAATTCGCCACATTTGTAGTCGGATAGACCCTCACCGGTTATATAGGTTGTTAAGGGTTGTGTATGGGCTGTCGGCTGTGAAGAAAGGTGTCCACAGTGATATGATTAAGGTCTTGGCTGCGGCTGTCAATGAGATCCGATACGCTGCTGAGCCCTGCTCAAAACTCGACCGCATGCATGGTATGTGTCCCCACTTTGACATAAGTATGTTAGAACGGGTTATAAAAAGACGAATGTGTGACATTTATCATAAAAACAGAAGAATGAAGTCTCTAGCCCCACGAAAGCTGTTTTAGAAAAAATAAAATAAATTAATTAATTTTAAAAAAAAAGTAGACCATGAATGTGTTACTTAACGCTCCATACTTACTCACTTTTAGGCGGGGAATCCGGGTATCGAGATGCAAGATGCCTATGAGTTACAACCGGGCTACATCTGTATCGGGAGATTGATTTTTGTGCTGGTTAAAGAAAGAATAGCTGAAATACATCCTATGACTCTGCGGTATCTGAACATTTCGGAACCTTCAGCCTTGTTGCAATGTAGCAGTCATTTGTGTATCGCCAAGTGGTGTATCAATGGGCGGCTAAACGCATCTGTTGAATGCCGGACCTCGGACAAAGACCACATTCGAGAGTTAAGACTTTCACCTGAGACGGGGATACACGAGGCGTTGGTGAACATGACTGAAGATTATGTCACAAATAAAGGTTCGGAATGGTCCTGGTTAGAACTGTATGAACTGTTGAATTTTGTCAGTATCCTGAGTGTTCAGAGTTATAGGCGTGGGGAGCGGGAAGTCCTGTCTAGAGCTATTGAGAGTATAGCCATAAAAATATCAAAGTTTGTGACGCTTAGCGTTTGTGAAAGGCCATACTCTGAGTAACATGTGTAGTGGGGGTTGTACTATGTATACGTTTGTAAAAAGACCACAGCGGTCCAGCGTTATGACATCTATAAACTCTGTAGCACAAAATGTCAAATACCCGTTGGTTGTGTAGCCCAGCACCATTTTTTATGTTTTTCATGTTTAATAAAATGACCTTACACAAAACAAGCGTCTTTCATTTCGTGGTGTTGGTGGTGGGAGACAACATGACGGATGCGGATTTAAGGAAGCTTTATTACGATAAACAAGGGGTTGGAAGTTTCGGAGGTTCCGAAGCTCTATTTAGAAGGGCTCGAGCTGAAAATGAATCTGTAAAACGTGCCAGTGTGAAGACTTGGTTAGCTGGGGAAGAGGCTTATTCGCTGCACAAACCTGCCAGGAGGCGCTTTAAGAGGCGGGCCACAGTTGTTAACGCACAGCTCGATTATCAGTGGCAGGCCGACATAATCAGTCTTCAAGATCTAGCAAAACATAACGATGGCGCCCTGTATATATTAACCGTCATAGATGTCTTGTCCAAATACGCCTATGCAGAGGCATTAAACGATAAAAGTGGTACCAGCGTTACAGCTGCTTTTAAAGACATCTTCGCTAGCGGGCGTGTGCCCCAGAAACTACAAACAGACGCCGGAAAGGAATTTTTAAACAAACATTTCCAAAAATTATTAGACCTGCACGCTGTTCAACATTTTGTAACGCACACAGAGGTAAAGGCTGCTGTTGTAGAGCGTTTTAACCGGACTTTAAAGTCGAAGATGTGGCGATATTTCACCGCCAACAACACCTACAGATACGTGGATGTTCTAAAGGCTTTTATAGATGTTTATAACGCCACCTACCACAGGACAATCAAAATGGCCCCTCTTAAGGTAACAAGGGATAATTCGTTAACGGTGTGGAGAACGGTGTACGGCGGGCGTCTCACGCCGAAGGTCAAGAAACCGAATTTAAAAGAAGGGGATCATGTCAGGGTTTCAAAGTTGAAGGGGGTCTTCACCAAAGGCTACCAGCAAACATTCAGCGATGAGATATTCATAGTGGAAAGTGTGCAGCTTAAAGAAGAGATATATATTTACAGGTTAAAAGACTACGCTGGGGAAGAGGTATCGGGTGTCTTTTACACCGAAGAGTTGCAAAAGGTGTCCTACGATCCGAACAGGGTGTACAGGGTTGAAAAGGTTCTGAAAAGGAAAGGGAGCGGTGTCCGGAGACAGGCGTTGGTCAAATGGCGTGGGTGGCCCGAGAAATTTAACAGTTGGGTCCTGGCCAGCTCATTGCACGTTGCGTGAGGTCAAGCTGTAAGCGTCATGATGGAGAACTCCCCTTTTTATATCACGCTGCCATCCAATGCTTCGAAGGACATGTTCCCAGACAATCAGATTTCGAGTTATACGGTGAAACTTGCAAAACCAGTGGATTTGAAAGGTCCGTGGGAGGTGGCACTAACGGAAATACAGTACCCTAGAACTTGGAATACCTTTACAAAGGCCGATGTTAAATTTCATATAAAGCGCCCTCAGGATACCCTGACCTATCACCTGTCTTTCCCACATGGCTATTACCCCACCGTAGCGGCGGTAGTCGAGGCCATCAACAAAACTATAGGCAGCATCGAGACGTATGCGAATATATATCTGGTGTTGGATTACGTTAGAAGAAAAGTGTTTCTTAAAGCCCCTGAGCTCAGTACTGTGTTTAAATGTAGTGGTAAATTACAGCGGGTTTTAGGGACAGTACAACATCAACAGAGGCAGGTGGATCCAGACCCTACATGTCCCGATATTAACGGAGGCTTTTATACACTCTACGTTTATAGCGATATTGTAGAGCCACAGAGGGTCGGGGACAGTTATTCACCTCTGTTGAGGTGGGTCCCTGTGCAGGGCGAAAATAACACAATGGTTAATATACAACATCACAAACTCGACTATGTTGCAATTTCTAAAAACCATTTTGACACTATAACCATCATGGTGTACAACGATCAGTCGGAGACGGTTGCCTTTAAATACGGGAAAGTTATTGTCAAGCTTCATTTAAGGCCACGGCGCGAAGGTGACTATTAGACAGCTGCAATGGTCATCATGAAAACCTACGGGGATCCCTCTATGTACCGGGACTATTATAGAGTTCAGGCGGGGTATGGAGGCCCCCAGCCCTACTTTCAAGGGGCTCCGGTTATGTATGGGGCGGGATTGGGTGGTTTCTTCCGGAGCATGTTTAGGAGAGCCATGCCCTTTTTGAGAAGAGGGTTCGAAATTGCAAAACCTCATGTTAAAGCGGCTGCTACAAACATCGCCCAGGATGTCGTGGGTCGTGTAACGTCTGCGGTAGCTGAACGCATGAATAGACAGCCCCAAGAAGGAGCGGGGTTGCTGTATAAAGCGCATGGTGGTGTTAAAAGGAAGCGCAGGGCTTCGAGGCGTCGGGGTCCACCAAGGCCCTATAAGAAGCGCCGGACTACTTCAAAAGGCCCTCACAAAAGAAGAGCCGTAAGACGGAAGAGATCGACCAGGAAGAAGAGAACTCGTTCTAGTGCGAATATTTTTTAAAACATCGATCATGGCCTTCGTACACTGTGCATCGGGTGAATGCGCCAAATCTGAGTTAGATCTGTTTTCTCTCAAACCCACACAGACTAGCATTGAAAACAGTTTTTTCATGGAAGTGTCGCCGATGGCCGCTCTGACACCCCTTGCACCGATAGAGTTTTATGTGTCGGGGTCCACGGATATGTACCTTGATCTCAACAACACTCTCCTGCACCTCGTCTGTAAAATAACCAAAGCGAACGGTGACAACATCGAGGATGATGCTAGAGTGGCCCCGATAGCCTATCCCATCGCAACAATGTTTAATCAAGTGGACATTAACCTAGGCGATCGCCTTGTCACACAGAGTGATAACATGTATGCCTACAGGGCATACATAGAGAGTATTCTAAATTATAGTCGCGATGCGCTGGACACACATCTTTCAGCGGGGCTCTTCTACCGAGATACCGAAGCGCATTTGGAGAACACGGCTTTGGACGGTGACAATGAGGGATTTTAAAAAAGAGCCAGCTTCGTCGCCGGCAGTAGGCATTTTGACCTCCTGGGACGCGTACATTCAGACCTTTTCTTCCAAGACAAACTGTTAGTCAACGGTATCGATCTTAAGATCAAACTCAACCGTAACAAAGACGCTTTCTGTCTCATCAGCGGTGATGCACACCAGTATAAACTGGTTATATTGTCAGCGAGCCTGTTTGTAAAGAGAGTGAAAGTGTCCCCAAGTGTCAGACTGGCCCATGCTGAAGCTTTACAATTATCGAACGCCAAGTATGCCATTGAAAGAGTTGCTCTGAAGATATTCAGCATCCCCGCCGGAACCCGATTAACGCAGCAGCAGAATCTATTTCTGGGGCAGTTACCGAAACTCATCATCATAGGGTTTGTGGACAATACCGCTTTTAGTGGCGCCTACAACTCAAACCCTTTCAACTTCAAACACTATGATATCAACTATGCTGCTCTGGTTCACGAGGGCGCCGTGATCCCCGCAAAACCTTTCACCCCGAATTTTGGAGCATCAAATTTTGTCCGGGAATATCTAGGACTGGTCTCGATAACGGGGAAACAGCCGAGGGACTCTGGAGTAGTTGTTTCAAGAGAAGGGTATGCTGCCGGCTACACTCTGTTTGCGTTCGACCTGACGCCGGACATGGAAGATGGCGACCATTACAACCTGATCAAAAACGGAAATCTAAAAGCGGAAATAAGTTTTACACAGGCGCTGGCGGCCAATGTGAACATGGTTGTGTTCTCGGTATTCGACAGCGTTATCCAGGTCAACCACGCCCGTCAGCTTATGTTTGACTACCATTGAAAGAGTGTAAAATAAAAATTTTTTTTTTTTTTTTTTTTAAAATATATAAAATGGACACTACGGAGATACGGGACTTCTTAAGTAGACATAAACATGCTAAGAAATACTTTCTAGGGGTATACCCTAGCGATGGACTACCTGAAAAGATAGGTCCAGAAAGGCCCCGCACCCTCGTCTTTAACACCGATCCCCATTACAGGGGTGGTGCACATTGGGCGGCTCTGTTTCTGGATGTGGACAAGGTTATAGTGTTTGATAGTTTAGCCGAATTCCCTGAGCATAGTATTTATACAAAGCCGATATTCAAATATGTAAAAAAAGCATCACCCACTGTTGTGTATAATAAACTTCGGGTACAGGATCCTATGGCCATCACATGTGGGGAACATTGTATATACTTTATTAGTAAAATGTCTGAAGGTATAACGTTTAGAAATTTTTTTAATCTGTACTCAGACGATCTAGTAAACAACGATGATGTTGTTATGAAATATGTGAATGAAAACTCTAGGACAATGTCGCACGTTGTTAAAGCAGAATATGGTCTTTGTCAAAAGTGTAAGGTACTGTAAAGCTGTTATTTGTACTTATGTGTGCCTAAAATAAAAAAAAACATCTTAAACATACTTTCATCCGTGGCATTTTTTTTTTTTAAGACACACTGCGCACATTTTCAAAGCATTTATAAACAAAAAGATGGCAGACTCCTGATGAAAATTTAAAAGTGTTTATTACAAGCATGTTTCAACACTAACATTTACAAGGTTAAACATATAAAATGAAGCATAATTTTTCGAACCGTAAAAACTTTTAACAAAAACTGTACAAGTGTGCAAAATTAGAGCGGTAGCCAGGTGTTCATTTTGAATAGGCTCTTTTTAGGCTCCATAGGAAGAGCAGCACGGTTCCGAACGGGTGTTAGTTGTGGAAAGAAAGGTGGTGTCGATATAGCGGGGCTCCTTGTAAAAACAGCTGGGGCCGGATCTTTTAATCTTTCAAGCTTACGGCGATTCTCTGCATTACCGATAATCGTGGAGGGAATGTTGAGTTCCGCAGCTGCACTTAGGAACTGCTCCCAGCCTCTAGGAGCGTCTTGTGTCGATAGGGTTTTACCATGTGTGAGACCCCGGACCAGATCATACATATGGGAACCAGCAATCGGCTGCCCTTTGTAAACGAATTCGCCCCGGTCGTTCCAGGTGGTCAAATCTTTAGTAGTAGTCATTTTACTGAGCAACATTTGAGCAGCCCCTCTATATTTCTGACTGATATTTTTTAAAAGGTCTAAGACAAAGGCATCCGTTGTGGTTGTGTGGCCTGTGTCTTGAGACACCATAGAGGGTCCTGGCTGCTGTTCAGCATCTGGGGTATACAGCGTCAGTTTGTTTTTTTCAGAGGTTAGCTGCTTGTAGTATTGTAGAAAGTTTTGAAGGGCTCCTGAGTAAAGCCCTGCTTTGTCGTGGGGTTTTAAATCAGTTCGGTTCAAAATGGCTTTGATTTCAGCATCGAGACGCTGCGTTTCGTTTTTGCGTATGTCCCAGACATCCGTGGTAGAAGGGCCCAGATGTTCCAGTTGTTGCCGGGGTACGAGGTACATTTTGTGGGCGTGCTCCATCAGGACCTCGACAGTAGCCCTGTGATTAGGGGTATAGCTATACCTAGCAGCGACCCTATAAAACCGCCAGACTGTTTGACCAGTTTTCTTTTGGAAAGGAGCGATGCCCTCTTATTGCTGAGCTTCTTAATAATGTGGCGCTTCTTCTTCAGAACGCGGAACTGGCTCGTTGATATCGGGACATTACCTTTTAGGGTGTTTAGGGCTATTTCTGAAATGGCGGCCACTAGATCATCCGAGGCAGCGCAAAGGATTGCTTTTCTTTTAGAGGGGCTGGCTGTGATCAACATTTTTAGAAGGCCTAAATTACGCCGCAACCTCGCAGACATTGTGGCGTCCTTATATTACAAGGTTTAGAGTGTAAATGTTATAAGCATCTTTTTACTTGTTCTTTTTATAGGTTTTGGGCATTGTTTTAGGCGTGTAGGCGACTGGGAAGTCAGGTGGTAGTATGCCGGCTCGTAGTCTGTAGTCTTCAAGAGTGTTGGGTTTAAATCCACCAGTAAGTAACCATGGGGTTTTGCTGTAGCATCGTTAAAGGCCTCCATGAAAAACGGGGTGTTTCCGGGGTACATTTGTTTAGCTATAATGGAGATCTGAAGTTTGTCTCTGGGGTTTTTAAATAAGACCAGGTATGAGGCGTTGAGAGTTATGGATCGGCTGCTCTTGCCCTTGTAAAACAAGTTCTGCACTATATAACATATGCTCAGATTACGGTGGTGTGAATATTGCGTAAAAGCCCGCTCAATCTCGGGGTGGTCCCCGCCTTCACGCATGAGGTCATCCACCACGACCATGTTTACAAGTTGTTTTGGTAGCAAATCATCGTCGTTGAGATTATCGGGGATACCCTCTATAAACCGAATGTGGGGGAACTTTAGGGTGAGCTCCGTGTAAAGATCCTGCCAGCATGAATAAAGCCACACAATGTTGTTTGGGGTCTGAGATAAAACACCGGGAGCATTTTCTAGCAGTTTCTTTATAAAAAAACTTTTACCGCTGTTGGAGGGACCTGCTAAAACGCAGGAGAATGGGTGTTGTAGTCTAGTGTCCATGTCTGGGTGGAGTTCGCGCCTCTAATGTCATTTAGTAACCGTAAGGCAGTGTTTTGTAGTCAGATGTGAGGACCCGTTTGTCAAACACTACTCTTAAGGTTTTATACATCGGTTGGGTTGTAATTTCCCATTTTTTCTTGGACCTGACAATGCCCGGCTGGTTTACAACAATGGCTTTGCTATTTTTGTGATCGCTCGAGGCGGAGTATTCGTGCACCAGACCCTTCAGACTGTCAAAGTTTATTTTAATCGTATTGTTGACGTTTAAAGTGATACCTTTGACTTTCAAGCAAACCTTGTTGTTTGAGGTCTTATAACTGTACGTCTTAGGGCCGGATGAGGTAAATTCCTGTATATACTCCCCCTTTTCGAGCTCGCTGGTCAAATCCCCTAGATAATCACCCAGCGGAGGATCTTCATCACCCTTTTTACTCACAAAGATAACCGAGTCAGTGTCATGGTACAAACACCGTTCCTGAAGCTTGTCCAGCAACCTGTAAAGCTCTAGCCTGGCGTGAGCGGTTGTGAAGCAGGCTATAAAGATGTTTATATTGTTACACGTTGTGGGGTACTCTTTGGCGTATTTCCAGCATAGAACGGCCGTCTCGTCGTCAATAAATTCACAACTGGATATGTCATAAACAGGTGTGAATATGTACTTAAAAAGCTCATCTGGATCTGTGGCGATGGAAGTGTTTGACAAATTGGTACGTTGTGCGAACTTTCCCCACAAGGAATTGAGACGGAGCTTAGCTAGCTGACGGCGGGCGGGGTTAACCTTAATGAACGCCGGTCTCAGTTTAATACCCTCGCGAGCTTTGTAATCAGCGATATACTTTTTCTTTGAGGGCTCATCGACACACCAGTCTGGATACCCCGAGGCCTCCTGCTTGTCTCTGAGAAACAAGTTGATGTACTCAGAAAAGAGCTGGGTTGTTGTGTTTGGAAAGTGCCAGACTTCCAGGATTTTACCTAGGCGATACCCTTTCTCTAGGGCCGTCTGCACCTCGATGGTGCACCATGTCCCCTCCAGCACCCTCTGCTCATCACTATGCCGACACTCGCTAAGCTGTTTACTTTCAACGCAGGTACGGCATAGGGGGAACATTAGCTTACCCTCGACTCTATAAGGGAGCACCGGAAAGTAAAGTTTCCGCGGTGGGTGAATCTGACACTTAATGATTCCAAAGTACTCTTTGAGAGGTTTAAAGTTCTGGTATATGATTGTAGGATGGCCCATAGGGTACAACTTCACCTTGTTCACAAACGGATACAGACTTGTGAAGTCGTAGTAATGTATTTTCTCACCAGGGCCAGCTACACGGTACAATTGAATGGCGTTTGTACGCCCGCCGAATAAGGAGTCACGGGGTTCCAGCGGTGAAGGTAACTACTGGCTCTTAATAAAAGTGCTCAGTTCACCATCTTTTGATAGCTCAGTTACCCAATCATGTTCCCATAGAGTTCTCAAAACAAACCCACAACTCTCAATATACTGCGCCTTCGCCATAGTCCTGCGGTGCAGATGTTCAAACGAGGTTCCCTGCAGTCTATTAAACTCATGGGGCTTGTAACACTGAGGGCAGCCATGGTAAAAACACCCGTTGAACTCAAAGGCCGTTGGTACGCCGTTAATTAATGCATACCCGTCTAGATAGTAGCGACCCAGCCGGTATTCGCCACCCTGCAGAGCGTGCTGAATGAAGATGCTCTCACGCGCAGAGACGTACATGAGCCACTGAATAGAGGGGGTGGAGTAACGTTTCTGCTTGCCGTTATAGAGGTCGGGTGGTACTAAGGCGATAGTTTCAGGCAATAAAAACATGTGTTTATAAATAGACATGCACATTGAAGCCAGAGTAATGTTTTGAAATGGGTCCAGGTATACAGTTATTTTTTTTTTACTCTTGAGTGATTCGGTTTCAACAAACAGGACCCGCTTTGTCATCGCCACCACAACATCTCTGAAAAGGTTGCATGCTTTTCGCAATATCATAACATCCGCCTGACAGTATGCTTTCAATTCAGTTTGAAAATGAAACCATTTTTCACGGTTTTCATCGTACCACTGTAGAAAACTCTCTTTTTCAGAGGGCATCATGTACTCGCAACCATAACTGGCGGGCGGAGGCATAGGGCCGCTGTAATTCTGATTAGCCCAGGTGTTAAAAAAGTGAGGGAAATAACCTTTACAGCCTTCAAACCCAAAGGCTTTTGGCAGTTTGCTCAACTTCATGGGCAGAAAATTCAAGGTGTCTATGAACCTAATGTCAAAAGGTACAACCTTAAGCAGCATTAGTTTGGAACCTTGGGTTATGAGACTAATGGGCAACTTTTCATGTATCAGGTCACGGATAATGAAGAATGAGTCATATGCTTTGGAGTTGTGAGCCAGAAATGTAAAATCCTGGTATCGAGGTTGCATGAACGTGATGAGGAAATCATTCACGCAGGACCGTCCTTCAAACTCCCAGCTCTCATCACCTGTTAGATGGTGGGCGTAAATATAGTTTGGCTGGTGCACACCGGTCTCTTGCGTACACTCTATATCAAAGACGATATAGTCTTCTGTTTTTTTTGGGTAGTGACTTCTGAGCATGTAACACTCATGTGTTGTTCCGGCTATAAAAGCAACGGTACACCTAGGGCATTCCATGCCTTTACATTCATGGTCGACAGGTTTATAGCGACCGCACGCCCCACAGTCGGCTTTAAGAACACATTGGGCTAGGCCGATGTGCGTGATTAAGCAGTCTTGCGACCGACAAAACAGCTTACACTTTGTGCAGTTCACTTTCTGAGCACTGTCATTGACACAACCGTCCCTCTGACACATTTTACAGTGAAATTCACACTGGTGTTTGGTCCGATTGTTGTATATATGATCGCAATGCTCACACACATACTTGGCCCCTAGAAAACCCTTCAGGTTCAAGACACCGTAAAAGTGGTTTTCATGATGCAACACATACACGGTCTTGTTTTTCACACTTTCATTGGTAGTGAAGTACTTCCAAGAACCGGCATGGTATAGAACTTTAACCGTCACGGCAAAGTGGTTCTCAAAAAGGCCCAGATCCCCAAAACCGACCATTTTGTCAGTCGGTATCTGAAGTGCCTCATGTGCCGCTACAGCCATCGACATAATGACGGCGTCTGGGGTAGAGCGGTCCATCAATAAACCCGCAATGCTTGCGGCCAGACACATGTTGGTAGCTCCGGTATTAAAATCGAGCAACCACCGAGATTTCTTGCCAATGATTTTACTGTACATAACGCTCTTTAAGGCTCTGGAAGCACCACCCTCGCGACCCCTAACAACGAGGGCGATGATTCTAAAGGACCCGTACGCCAATAATTCAGCCTTGCTCTGTAAAAGTTTAGATAGGTTTTCTAAAAACGTTACAGCGTCAAACACATCCCGAGATGACCGTCTGGTAAACAGGGGACTATTGAGACCCTGTCCCTGAAAACGCATCTGAAAGAAATCATTAGGACCCACATCGTGTAACAATCGTTCGATTAGCGCTTGCACAGCCTGATGTATAGCTATAATGCCATGATCTGAGGAGTGTAGGCGATCTAGGTTAACAAACCTAAACTCCTCATAGTGCTCTGTAGCGTTAAACCGCTCTACAACTCGACTATACCGTCTCACACTTTCCATAAATACTGGTTCTGAAGCCTCAGTTTGAGAATTACTGGTTGTTGGAGAGCTCACAGGGGTATGGTTAGATGTAGATGTGTTTTTAGACCTTCTGGTAACGCAGAGTCTGGCTTTCTTTAACTTTTTTATTACAGCCTTGCGTTTTCTAGAGCTACCAAGCCACTTTGGCTTCTTATGGGCCCATCTGGTTTTTGGTAACTGTCCCCCGCCGATCTGAACAATATTTGTGTTGTTTACAAATGGTGACACTGACCCTACATCTACTTCGGATGGGGCTCCTCCAGACTGTTTAAGGCTGAGACGGCTCGGACCGCCACCCCCAGAGGACCTGTAAAGACCAACAGCACCTCCTAACTCTATATTTTGAGGTCTTATGGGTGCTGGTTTTGGGGGTTGACATGACCTCTGACTATTGAGCGCTCGTAAAACTCTTAGAGCTCTACTAAGTAGGTGCTGTGGCTTCTTTTCATATTTAGACCTATGGCCCATTGTACTGGTAAAGGTACCTCTAACATTCCCCGTGTATGTACGCGCGCCTAGTCATGATGGTATGTTACCCATGGCTATAACTGTTGAAGCGCAAGTTTGGGCCATTGTGTTTCTACACCGAGCCATCAGCTGTCTTAAAGCCTTTATGCTAGCTCTGGATGTCGCTATATTACCGTCGTTCTTACACAGTTTTAAAGTTTTTAGACGGAGCTGGCATTTTAATTGTCTGAACGACTGATGGATTTCTTTAATGTAGCTGTCTAGAACTCTAGCACGGTTTGAAAGGTTGGTTTCAAGGCTCGAACTTATGACATTAGAGGTATGATTGCCAACTCCCTGAGCCACCCCGGTTATAGGACAATGGCTGGCGTTATCACCACCACTCACTGTTGCTGGACCAGGGCGGGACGTAAAAACAGGGTTCCAGTGTGAACACCCAGGAGTTTGAGAGTCCTGATCATCGCTCGAGGGTGTTCCAAAACTCTGATTTTGCGTTCCGCTACACCCTATACTGCTGTCGGGGTATATTGATGAGGATGGTGAAGACCATTGCGCACGGGCACTTGGCGCAGGACTGGTGGGGTCGTATGCCCCCGGGGGTGTATCGGGGGACATCAGACATGGGGATGCCGGGGCTTCAGAACTTTGGGTAGTACCAGCTAGAGCCTTAAGAAGCTCTATACAGTGGGAGTAGGGATCCTCTGCAGGGTGATCATTTTCCATGGAGGGGTCACATAACACAGAGGGGATAGTTGTACACCCTGTAGGGGTTGGGGTGTGGCCAGACACCCCGGTATTAGAACTCTGGGCCCTAGGGGGAGCCGGTTGTACCTTAACAACATTTTTAAAAGACAGGTCTAAAGGTCCAGATTGCAGCTCTGGGGTCTGGAACTTCTTCCTACGACTCTTTAAGGACAACCGATTTATTTTAGGACTGTTGCACTGTTTTGGGGACCCTCCAGAGACCTCACACGGTACAAACAGTTGGGCGTTTGGTGTTGTACGATTGATACTGTCCGTTTGTCCATGCCCCATCCCCGGGATAGCTGTTGCAGAAGTGTTCGCTGTACTAGGCATTCCCTTTATGACGGTTGGTGTGGGGCCGTTAAGAGTTGTACCTGGACCTTGATCGGTGGCTGTAGAGAGGTTGCAGGGTGGGTCTTGATGTTCGGGTTGGTTCACGTGTACCGATGACGCGGTGGGGTTTTGAGCAGTCCCAGTGCAGACCTTTAAAGACGACAGCCGCTGCTTAGGCTGAGGGCCGACGTCTCCGGAGCTCTGGGGTGATGATTCTAGGATGTAAAGATAGCAAAATACATATTAGGGTTAGTTATAGCCGGTATACCGGTGGGTGTGAAAGACGTTTAGACACACTAAGGACAGTATACATCAGCCTCTACATTTTCTAAAAAATCACCTTTGGTTTTTCGGCTTGAGGGGCCCTTCTTAATGGGCGGGCCGTCCTTAGAACCAGGGGCCTTCCTTTTGCGGGGCTGGCTTTTAAGCTTTGCATCCAAATTCCGGATCGCTTCATCCACAGGGACCCCTCGGGATAAAAAACATAAAAAATAATGTTACACATACAAGATAATACATAGACTATACGAACTCACTATGATGACCAAATATAGGTCTGATTGTAGGGCTTGTTAGGTTTTCAGAGAGGGTTACAAAAAGAACCCTAATATTTACCTGCAGTAACGTTAGCCTGTGACAAGGTGTTTGACCCATCTTGAACATGAAGGATTTGTTGGAGAGAGGCAAGCGCACACCTGAGTTCAGCATCATAACCTATGCAAGCACATGGGTTCCCATTAGCAGTAAAATAAAAATAACATTCCTGACAACGTCGTTCAGAACGACCAAGGGCCTGTAACTCACCTTGCTGCACGGTCTCCATTTGCACAGGGGGTTCCCCAGACTCTTGACAGTCCTGTGTACAAGAGAGACAGATTTACCTTTAAGCACCCCACAATTCATCTTCTAGGGCAGAACCCTTCATAAAAGCACACCGAGTGTTGAAATTTTTTTTTTTTTTTTTTTTTTAAATTTGAGGAAAAAAATAAAAAAGAAAATACAAAAAAAAAAAAAAAAAAATTTTTTTTTTAATATATATATACATATATATATCAAGATTCAAATTGTTGAATCCCCATGTTCTGTAAGTATAAATACATATTGACAACTGTAAAACTTTTCTCAAAAACTATACACGGTTTAATAAACAAATTCCACATGGTGGCGCTCTTGCATAATACGAGGTCAAAGATTGTCTCTATAAGACATAGCCAGGAAACTGGATCCTAGGAGCCATGCCTGGTTTTCACCTTAGCTGAACAAGGCTGTGAACCATGTGTGGGGGGGGGGGGGGGGCGGAGCTCAGTCTAAACTCCTAGCTGAGCCAATTCCAACACCACACAGTCTTTGTTTTAAAAAAAAAGAAAATGGCCGGATGTGGATGCAACATGTGTGAGGTCCTGGGTTTTTTCAAGGCAACAAAATCAGATCCAATGCCATCCTGAACTAAGGTGAGTGGTGTGGGGTACTTGAGGGGTCTGAGGCTCCCTACCAGGGATAGTTATTTTTTAATCATTATTATTTTAATTTATTTCAATATTTTTTTTTATTTATATGCTTTAAAAAACGACCTTGTAGGCCCCTAAACCCCTGGCCACACTTGCTATATATATATATATATATAAATATATATATATATTTTTTTTAAAGGCTGCCACATGGTGGCCTGGGGGTCTCTGAGCCCTGTGCTCAGGGCCCTCATATTTGTATTTGTATTTTTTTTTTTTTTTAAATGCTGCCCTATGGGGCCTTGGGGGCCCCAATCCCAAGGCCCCCAAAACGCTATTCATTTTTATTTCTTTTTTATATTTGTATGGGCCCTAGGGCCCTAGCGCGCGTGGTCATGGCCCCACAGGCCATGGCCACACGCCATTACTCCTTTTTTTTTTTAAAAACAAACGCCGCACTACGACGGCTAGCACCGACTCACCGAGGCCTCGGGAGCTCCCCGTGGCCTCTGTGAGCCGGTCGGAAGAAGGTTTAATTACAGAGAATGCCGCTGAAACACACGCGGCATTCTCTGTAATTAAACCTTCAAGGCGATTCTCAGAAGCCTCTGGGGTATTCCCCAGCGACTTCTGAGAACCTCCTCAAACACTCCAAAAACACGCTGGCACCGGGCGGCTACAGCCGTCCGGAGCCCTACTATCAACTTTTCAGGACGGTTCTCAGGGCCCCCGGGGACTCTGAAAACCGCTCTGAAAAGTTGATAATAGGTCTCACCAGAGCATTCCCGCGCTCTGGGGAGACCTATTATCAGCATTTCAGCGCGGTTTTCAGAGTCCCCAGGGGGCTCTGAAAACCGCGCTGTAAAGTTGATAATAGGTCTCCCAAGAGCATTCCCGCGCTCTGGGGAGACCTATTATCAGCATTTCAGAGCGGTTTTCAGAGTCCCCGGGGGGGCTCTGAAAACCGCGCTGTAAAGTTGATAATAGGTCTCCCCAGAGCATTCCCGAGCTCTGGGGAGACCTATTATTAACATCGTAGCGCGGTTTTCGGAGTCCCTCAGGGACTCTGAAAAGCGCGCTGAAAAGTTGATATTGGGGCTCCCCAGAGCATTCCCGAGCTCTGGGGAGACCTATTTTCAGCATTTCAGAGCGGTTTTCAGAGCCCCTGAGGGACTCTGAAAACCGCACTGTAAAGTTGATAATAGGTCTCCCCAGAGCATTCCCGAGCTCTGGGGAGACCTATTATTAACATCGTAGCGCGGTTTTCGGAGTCCCTCAGGGACTCTGAAAAGCGCGCTGAAAAGTTGATATTGGGGCTCCCCAGAGCATTCCCGAGCTCTGGGGAGACCTATTTTCAGCATTTCAGAGCGGTTTTCAGAGCCCCTGAGGGACTCTGAAAACCGAACTGTAAAGTTGATAATAGGTCTCCCCAGAGCTCGGGAATGCTCTGGGGAGCCCATTTATTAATTTTAGAACGCCGCTCTCCACATCATGGTGAGCGGCGCTCTAAAATTAATATCAGGGCACCCTAGAGCAGGCCATTTAAACAAACGCCTGCCAGAATTAAATGTGTGGCCACATATTACTATTGCCTTAAAATAAAAATGCACTTAAGGAAAAAAAATATACATACTGCTCCCCACAGCAGACCTTTACAAATTAAACACAGCCCCACCATATACATAGCACATGACCCCACAAGTAAACACTTAAACAAGACCATCACACATAATAAGTGCAGACTTTAAAAAATACCGGTCCCTACATAGTCCCAGAACCACCATGTACAAATTAAGCATTCCCAATACACCCCACACCGCAAGTGCGCTCGCGCTGAAATACATGCCTATGCATAGCACATAACCCCCACAAGTACCAATTAAACAGCCCCGACCCATAAAACAAGTGCAGACTTTAAAAATACCTACAGATACACAAACCCAGAACTAACATGTACAAGTTAAGCAGTACCAGTACAATCCCCAAAATAATTGCGCCCCCATAAAAATACAGACAAATACATAGCACAAGACCCTACTAGTACCATTTAAACAAAATCACCCCACAAAGTAATTACAGTATCTCAAAAATACACTAATAGCTTTTAAATTTGTATTTTTTATTTATTTTTTAAAAGCAGGCATTTTACATCTCTATGTATAGTTAAACAGATTGGTGCTAATGTCATTGTTAAACTTTAGTAAAACACATACACACATCACACTGTTACAGACCTTAAGTAGAAGATGTTCAGCATCACCAGTCTGAGCTCTGCCCTTCATGTTTCCAGCCATTATGTCCTGATACAGCCCTGCTTGCCACAAATGTCAGTATGTAGTTCAGAAAAAAGAGGTCAGTGAAGGTGGGGGGCTCTTATACCATGCTCACTGGGGTAATTATGCCTGGGCTCTTTGATTGGTGGGACCTGGAAATAGACATCTGTTATAGGTTAGCAATAGCTGGCCTTTGTTGTGTTTCAACTTTTAATTACTGGGTCTGTTTTCTAATTTAACCCCACCTCTGTCACCCCTGGAAAGAATGTAAGCCCACCTCTGTTTTAGATTAGCCATGCCACAACAACCTCTGTTGTGTTTCAAACTTTTAATTACAGGGTCAGTTTCTAATTTAACCCCACATCTGTCACCCCTGGAAAGAATGTAGACCCATCTCTGTTTTAGATCAGCCATGCCCCTCAACCTCTGTTGTGTTTCAAACTTTTAATTACTGTGTCAGTTTCTAATTTAACCCCACCTCTGTCACCCCTGGAAAGAATGCAGGCACATCTCTGTTTTAGATTAGCCATGTCACAACAACCTCTGTGGTGTTTCAAACTTTTAATTACTGGGTCAGTTCTGGGACCCCCTGAAAGAATGCAGGCACATCTCTGTTTTAGATTAGCCATGTCACAACAACCTCTGTGGTGTTTCAAACTTTTAATTACTGGGTCAGTTCTGGGACCCCCTGAAAGAATGCAGGCACATCTCTGTTTTAGATTAGCCATGCCACAACAACCTCTGGGGTGTTTCAAACTTTTAATTACAGGGTCAGTTTCTAATTTAAACCATCTGGGAACCCATGAAAGAATGCAGGCCCACCTCTGTTTTAGATTTACCTCTCTACATTGATAGGCTGGCTCTAACATAAGCAGCATTTGACCATTCCCACTTTATTTATTTTTTGGATTAGCCAACAGTGTGGAGGTTTGACCAGACCGCCCACTTTGCAGCCCTGTGCAGAGGCCCCCTAACTGGCACTTGGGCATGAATGTTTGACATGTCCAGACCTGTCCCTCTCAGGCTCTGAAACCACTTGCACAACACTAAGTCATACTTTTTTACACAGCTCATAGGCCAAAACCCAGGGGCTAGGACCCAGACACAGGGCTAACACGTGACACCACGTGTTCACAAACCACGTGACACCCCCATGCACGTCACTTCCGGGGAGGGCTTTCTGGGACACCGGAAGTCCCAGCCACCGGATATGACGTCATATCCGGGGCGGGATAACTGTCACTTTTAATATGGTGATTAAAGGTATCCCTTCCTACTACTGACTGTGTTAGACCTGCCGCTAAATTCAAATATAAGTGTAGATTTGGGAAAATTGTTTGGGCCTAATCTGAGCCCATAGATTTCTTACATACACTGGTTAAGCGGTTAAATGTTTTGTCATTTTACTGGCCAATTGAAACGTGGATAGACATAGGATGTGGGACAAAACCAAGTTAAAATAGTTTTTATCATTTAATAAATGTTATTTTAGGGAATATCTGTTAACATCAAATATTGATGATAATGGGTTTCAAAACTTTCTTAAGAACAAGTTTGTGAACTCCTGTGAGATTATCGGCTCTGAAAACCTTATCAATTTGATTATTCACCGTTTGGATGCTGGTTAAATAACTAAATTTAGCCATCCATAAATGACCTCAAATGCTGCTGCCGCCATGACTTGTAGAGATGATAGATAATGCAGTCATGCATACAGCTCATTATTTGCTTTTCTGCTGATGCAAATAATGACAGCGCTGGCAGATGATGCAAAATTATATGCAGTCGGTTCATGATTAAAATCTCTTCTGCTACGATATTTTGGGATTTCATTTCTGTCTATACTCAAGGACATCATGTGCAGGCTCTGAACCCGGTCAGCGTGTGAAATACATCATTCCTATAAATTCGTTGCTTCTTTAAAACTGTTTTTTTTATTCTCTACTAGTACAGTGTGAAAAATTCACACCGAAGTAAACGAAAGTACAATTTCACACGCTGTGTCAGTGGCTTAGTACTGCATTATTTGCAGGATTGGTTTGGCCTAACTGAGAGGCGTAGTGATCATTTAATGATATTTTCTCAATTTAATAGGTATTTGCAGCATCAACAAGTATTGTTACATATGAATATATGGTTTGGGTTTTGCTAGACTTGGCATCCTTGGCGTGGTCTCCCCTAACTTTTTGCCTCTTTTTCCCAGGTTGTCAATGTGTGCTGACTCTGTTTTTGTTACTCTGGGCACTTTACACTGCTATCCAGTGCTAAAGTGCAAGTGCTCCTATGTAAAATGTGTATGGAATTTGATTTCCATGATTGGCAGATTTGATTTACTAATAAGTCCCTTCTACAGTGCGCTAAAGGTGCCCAGGGTCTGTAAATCTAATGCTACTAGTGGGCCTTAAGCACCAATTATGCCACCTACGAGTAGCCCTGCAAACTGTCCTAGACCTGCCCCTGCAGTGTCTGTGTGTGCAGTCTGGCACTGCTGATTCGACTTGGCAAGTGTACCCACTTGCCAGGCCTAAATCTTCCCTTTTTTATACATGTAAGGCTCCCCTAAGGTAGGCCCTAGGTATCCTTATGGGCAGGGTACAGTGTATGTTAAAGGTGGGAGATGTACTTATGTGTTTTACATGTCCAGACAGTGAAATACTGCCAAATTAGTTTTTCACTGTTGCAAGGCCTATCTCTCTCATAGATTCAAATGGGGGCTGCAGTTTCCCTTTGAGAGCAGATGGAGATCTGGGGTTTGGGGTCTCTGAATTCACAATTTAAAAATACATCTTTTAGTGAAGGTGGTTTTTAGATTGTTAATTTGAAAATGCCACTGTTAGAAAGTGGGCATTTTTTTGCTTAAACCATTCTGTGACTCTGACTGCTTGTGTCTGCCCTGTCTAGGTCAGACTGACAGTTGGGCTGTTTGTGAATCCCCTCTAGACTGTGACACAAAGGGAGCGGGGTGTAGCCTGCATATTCTGATGAGTCACCTGGGCAAGAGTGGAGGGGGGAGTGGTCCCTTACACCTAAAAGGGCTGTGCCTGCCCTCAAACAATGCAGTTTCCAACCCCCTTGTGTGACTGGGGCCTGACCTGGGCAAGGCAGGATCTTGTAAACAGCAGAGACTTTCCTTTGAAGTTTGCCACCTTCAAAGGCAGAAAGGGGTATATCTAGTGGACCCAGAACCCCAGACTTTAGATTTCTTCAAGATCACTTCTGGATTCAAGAGGAACCTCTGTCAAGGAGAAGAGCTAAAGAGTTGAGGAGAAGTGCTGCACCTGCCTGTGAGTGTGCTTTGTTGGGCTGTAGGAAAGTACTCTCTTTCTAGCTTAGTTACCGCCACTTTTGGCCTGTTTGTCAGTGTGTTTGACTGTGTCTATTGGGATCCTGCTAACCAGTACCCCAGTAGTTATGCTCTCTCCCTTAACTTTGGTTGTTGGTTACTGTTAACACAGTGTTTCGCCCACAATTGGCATACTGATGCCCTCTTATAAGTCCCTAGTATATGGTACCCAGGCACCCAGGGCATTGGGGTGCTAGGGGATCCCTATGGGCTGCAGCATGTATTTTGCCACCCATAGGGAGCCCATGCCATTGCAGCCTGCATGAAAAGGTCTAAGCACCCTTTCACTGCCATTTACACTGCAGCAGGTCACTTATATGTCGCCCCTATAGCAGGCCCTCCAGCCCTGAGGGCAGGGTGCAAAGCACCTGTGTGTGAGGGCACCCCTGCACTAGCAGAGGTGCCCCCACAAACTCCAGGACCATTTTCCCAGACTTCATGAGTGCGGGATGTCATTTTATGCGTGTACTGGATATAGGTCACTACCTATGTCCAGCTACATAATGGTAACTCCAAACATAGGCATGTTTGGTATCAAACAAGTTGGATCCATAACCCAAGACTTTTGCAAGCATTGGCTATATGATTCCATGCACCCTAGTGGCTCCTTAGAGGACCCCAGTATTGATATCATAGCCTTCTGAGGTTTTCCAGACAGGCCCTGCTGCTGCCACCACACAGACAGGTTTCTGCCCTCCTGTTGCTTGAAAAGCTCAATCCCAGGAAGGCAGAACAAAGAAATTTCTTTGGGAGAGGGGTTTCACACCCTCTACCTTTGGAAGTAGGTGTTACAGGCTTGGGAGGGGTATCCTCCCCAAGCCACTGGGAATGCTTTGAAGGGCACATTTGGTGCCCTCCTCCATAAACTAGTCTTCACCATTTCAGTGACCCCCACTCCCTGCTCTGGCATGAAACTGGACAAAGGAAAGAGGAGTGACCACTCGCCTGTCCATCTCCCCTCCCAGGGGTGGTGCTCAGAGCTCCTCCAGAGAGACCCTGGGTTTTGCCATCTTGGATTCAAGGTTAGCAGGGATCACTGGGAGCATCTGAGGGGCCAGTGCCAGCAGTTCACATCACAGGCCTCCCCTGATAGGTACTTACCTGGTTAGGTCACCAATCTCCTTTTCAGGGCTATTTAGCGTTTCTCCTCTGGGTGGTTCCTTAGATTCAGATTGCAAGACTCAAGCAGGAATCCTCTGCATCCTCCACTTTGACTTTTCACTGAAGAAACAGCATTTGGACCCTCCAGGAACGCTACAAGCTGCAACAAAGAAGCAAGATACCTTATGCAACATTGTATCTCTGACTCCTGCCAGCAACTACAATTGTTTTCTGGTCATGCATCCTCTGAGAACAGCCTGTCTTCACCCTGCACCAAAAGAGCCCATATGGTCCTTCCTGGTCTTGGGTAGCATCATTTTCCGCTAACCGCAAGCTTTGCTGGTGCCAAGGTTTGTTGGCAGACTCCGATGACGTAAATCCAACTGCAATCCTCCACCCGGCGTGGGACAACACTTTCACCCTCCAGGAATCCGACTTCATCTTCTTGAGTGCAATACTGACTCTCCTTCTTAACCAGTGGTTCTTCTTTTGCACCTTCACCTGGGTTAGCAGAGGCTTCTGTTCTTCTTGGACTCTTCTTTGCTTCTTGGACTTAGTCCCCTTCTTCCACATTTCCTCTTGTCCAGGAATCCCCTGTTGGTGTCTTGCAGTCTCTTCTGGGTTTTGCATAATTCTTTTTCTCATTTCCGTGGGTGTTCTAGGAAACTTACTGTGATTTACTCCTACTTTCCAGGTCACTGGGGTGGGTTCTAATACTTACCTTTAGGGTTTTCTAGCACTCCCAGCTCCCCTCTACACACTACACTTGCCTAGGTGGGAGACAAACTTTCTCATTCCACTTTTTTAGTATATAGGTTGTGTTCCCCCTAGCCCCATTTCTAACTATTGTGATTTTCACAAATTTCACTGTTCTCTAACTGTTTTTATGCCTATTTCTGCATTCTAGTGTATATAACTTGTGTATTACTTACCTTCTAAGGGAGAATAGTCTCTATGGTATTTTTGGTATTCGCGTCCCCAAAATAAAGTACCTTTATTTTTGTAACACTGAGTATTTTCTTTTATGTGTGTGAGTACTGTGTGACTACCGTGGTATTGCAAGAGCTTTGCATGTCTCCTAGATAAGCCTTGGCTGCTCATCCACCTCCATCCAGCTCCCTCTAGAGAGCCTGGCTTCTAGACACTACCTACACTACACTAATAAAGGATAACTGGACCTGGTATAAGGTGTAAGTGCTGTAGGTACCCACTACACACCAGGCCAGCCTCTTACAAGGGCTATCCTGCAGTTGCTGCTTCTGCCTGTTAAAGTGGACAAAGACTGGACTTCGTTGTGCATTCCTTCTTGAGAAAAATCTCCAAGGGCTTGAACTCAGCTTGCCTCCTGTTTTGAAGTCTCATGGCCATCAAAATCTTCTTCTGCCAGCACCTCAACTCTTTGCTGAGACTCCTGCCCTGCCAGGTGGTGCCCTTTCCAGTCCAATCCACCTGCATTGGAGCTGAGAAATTAATGCATCGCGGCTGGAAAATGATGCAACAGCTACTTGCGGCTGCTGATAATGATGCAAACCCCAAGCTGTGCAGTTTTCTAAAACCATGCTACCGGATCTCCAGTGCATTGTTGCTTAGTGTCAAAGTCATTGTGAACCTGCGCAGTTCCAAGGTGCCCTGTTCACAAACTGAAGCATCGTTCTGTTGTGTGGGAGAAAAATGATGCATCGCCTACCTGAGCGGAGAAGAAATGACGCACGCCCTCACTTGCAAGTAAGGAATCCACGTTTTGCTGATTTTTCCAACGCACGCTCACCAATGCATCTTTATTTTTTATGCAAACCAGGTACTTTGTGTAAAATTAATGTTTCCATTATTTTCTATAGAGTAAGACTCTTAGGCCCTCATTCTGACATGAGCAGTAAGTTCCGCCTACTGCCACGGCTGCCAACATACCATCGCCGTGGCTCCCAGCCGCCCAACCACATTATGACCGTAGACAGAATACCACCAGAAGGCTGGCGGAATCCAGTTGACGGTCATGGCGACGGACGGATGGCGGTAAGGTGGCGCTGCTGCCAGCAGCAGCGCCATTCCAGCAAAACACCGCCTACCGTATCATGTTCCATGATACAGCCTGGTGGTGTTTTGCTAGCGGTAGCTGCTGCTGACAGCAGCGCCGCGTCCCGTCTCCTGCTGGAGGACCTCCTGCAAGCAGGTAAGTCGGGTTCTCTGACAGGAGAGGGGTATGTATGTGTGTGTAGGGGGTTTTGTGGGGGGGTTGCTTGTCTATTTTTGCATGCATGCATGCAGGTGTGAATCGCGTGGAATGCGTGCGTGAATGACTGAATGTAAGTGTATGTGTATGTTTTGTGTTGTGAATGCGTGTGTGCGACAATGTATGTTAGCGTGCGTTGCGGTGTGTGAGTATGTATGTGTGTATGCGTGGGTGGATGTGGGTATGCATGTGTGTATGAGTGTGTATGTGTGCGCATGTGGGTGTGTAAATGTGCGGCGGTGGGAGAGGGAGGGGGAGGACTCTGTGGAGGGGGGCGGGGGAGACCCCAATCAGTGTCAGAGGAGGAATTCCCTGGCACTGATAGTGCCTACCGCCATGGTTTTCATGGCGGTACGATTGCCACGAAAACCATGGCGGTAGGCGGGGTCATAATCACGAGGGTGGGATTGTGTCGGCCGCCTGGCTGGAGACCAAAGTCTCTAGTCCAGCGGCTGTTACCACCCTGGCGGACAGAATGGTACATTGGCAGTTTGGCTTGAGCCAAACCGCCAATGTCATAATTTGGGAAAAGGTACCCCGAGCGTGTTAGCAGTACCTTTTCCCGAATTATCGGCGTCCGCCAGGGTTGTAATTAGGGCATTATTCTCTCGGAAATTCATATCTTGAATTGTGTAAGTTGGAATTTTTGTTGTTTTGGTCTTGTTTGATCTAGATAAATATTGCCTATTTTCCTAAACTGGTGTGGTGTCCATTTTGTAGTGTTATTACTATATTACTGTGTATTGCTACAAATATTTTACACATTGCTTCTGAGTTAAGCCTTTCTGCTCATTCCAAGCTACCAAGTGGGTGATGTAGGAAAGTACCATCTTGCCTGGCATGTTACCCCTATTTTTCACTGTATATATGTTGTTTTAATTGTATGTGTCACTGGGACCCTGTTCACCAGGGCCCCAGTGCTCATAAGTGTGCCTGAATGTGTTACCTGTGTAGTGACTAACTGTCTCACTGAGGCTCTGCTAATCAGAACCTCAGTGGTTATGCTCTCTCATTTCTTTCAAATTGTCACTAACAGGCTAGTGACCAATTTTACCAATTTACATTGGCTTACTGGAACACCCTTATAATTCCCTAGTATATGGTACTGAGGTACCCAGGGTATTGGGGTTCCAGGAGATCCCTATGGGCTGCAGCATTTCTTTTGCCACCCATAGGGAGCTCTGACAATTCTTACACAGGCCTGCCACTGCAGCCTGAGTGAAATAACGTCCACGTTATTTCACAGCCATTTTACACTGCACTTAAGTAACTTATAAGTCACCTATATGTCTAACCTTTACCTGGTAAAGGTTAGGTGCAAAGTTACTAAGTGTGAGGGCACCCTGGCACTAGCCAAGGTGCCCCCACATTGTTCAGGGCCAATTCCCCGGACTTTGTGAGTGCGGGGACACCATTACACGCGTGCACTACATATAGGTCACTACCTATATGTGGCTTCACAATGGTAACTCCGAATATGGCCATGTAACATATCTATGATCGTGGAATTGCCCCCTCTATGCCATCCTGGCATAGTTGGCACCATCCCATGATCCCAGTGGTCTGTAGCACAGACCCTGGTACTGCCAAACTGCCCTTCCTGGGGTTTCACTGCAGCTGCTACTGCTGCCAACCCCTCAGACAGGCATCTGCCCTCCTGGGGTCCAGCCAGGCCTGGCCCAGGATGGCAGAACAAAGGACTTCCTCTGAGAGAGGGTGTTACACCCTCTCCCTTTGGAAAATGGTGTGAAGGCAGGGGAGGAGTAGCCTCCCCCAGCCTCTGGAAATGCTTTGTTGGGCACAGATGTGCCCAATTCTGCATAAGCCAGTCTACACCAGTTCAGGGGACCCCTTAGCCCTGCTCTGGTACGAAACTGGACAAAGGAAAGGGGAGTGACCACTCCCCTGACCTGCACCTCCCCTGGGAGGTGTCCAGAGCTCCTCCAGTGTGCTCCAGACCTCTGCCATCTTGGAAACAGAGGTGCTGCTGGCACACTGGACTGCTCTGAGTGGCCAGTGCCACCAGGTGACGTCAGAGACTCCTTCTGATAGGCTCCTTCAGGTGTTAGTAGCCTATCCTCTCTCCTAGGTAGCCAAACCCTCTTTTCTGGCTATTTAGGGTCTCTGTCTCTGGGGAAACTTTAGATAACGAATGCAAGAGCTCATCCGAGTTCCTCTGCATCTCTCTCTTCACCTTCTGCCAAGGAATCGACTGCTGACCGCGCTGGAAGCCTGCAAAACTGCAACATAGTAGCAAAGACGACTACTGCAACTCTGTAACGCTGATCCTGCCACCTTCTCGACTGTTTTCCTGGTGGTGCATGCTGTGGGGGTAGTCTGCCTCCTCTCTGCACTAGAAGCTCCGAAGAAATCTCCCGTGGGTCGACGGAATCTTCCCCCTGCAACCGCAGGCACCAAAAAGCTGCATTACCGGTCCCTTGGGTCTCCTCTCAGCACGACGAGCAAGGTCCCTCGAATCCAGCAACTCTGTCCAAGTGACTCCCACAGCCCAGTGACTCTTCAGTCCAAGTTTGGTGGAGGTAAGTCCTTGCCTCACCTCGCTAGACTGCATTGCTGGGAATCGCGACTTTTGCAGCTACTCCGGCCCCTGTGCACTTCCGGCGGAAATCCTTTGTGCACAGCCAAGCCTGGGTCCACGGCACTCTAACCTGAATTGCACGACTTTCTAAGTTGGTCTCCGGCGACGTGGGACTCCTTTGTGTAACTTCGGGTGAACACCATTTCACGCATCCTCGTAGTGCCTGTTTCTGGCACTTCTCCAGGTGCTACCTGCTGCTGAGAGGACTCCTTGTCTTGCTCGACGTCCCCTCTCTCACCTGGTCCAATTTGCGACCTCCTGGGCCCTCCAGGGCCACAGCAGTGTCCAAAAACGCTAACCGCACGATTTGCAGCTAGCAAGGCTTGTTGGCGTTCTTTTGGCGGGAAAACACTTCTGCACGACTCTCCACTGCAAGAGGGGTCCGTCCACCAAAGGGGAAGTCTCTAGCCCTTTTCGTTCCTGCAGAAACCTCAGCTTCTTCTGTCCAGTAGAAGCTTCTTTGCATCCACAGCTGGCATTTCCTGGGCATATGCCCATCTCCGACTTGCTTGTGACTTTTGGACTTGGTCCCCTTGTTCCACAGGTACCCCAGATTGGAAATCCAGCGTTGTTGCATTGTTGGTTTGTGTCTTTCCTGCATTATTCCTCTAACACGACTTCTTTGTCCTTAGGGAAACTTTAGTGCACTTTGCACTCACTTTTCAGGGTCTTGGGGAGGGTTATTTTTCTAACTCTCACTATTTTCTAATAGTCCCAGCGACCCTCTACAAGGTCACATAGGGTTGGGGTCCATTCGTGGTTCGCATTCCACTTTTGGAGTATATGGTTTGTGTTGCCCCTATCCCTATGTTTCCCCATTGCATCCTATTGTAACTATACATTGTTTGCACTGTTTTCTAAGACTATACTGCATATTTTTGCTATTGTGTATATATATCTTGTGTATATTTCCTATCCTCTCACTGAGGGTACACTCTAAGATACTTTGGCATATTGTCATAAAAATAAAGTACCTTTATTTTTAGTATAACTGTGTATTGTGTTTTCTTATGATATTGTGCATATGACACTGAGTGGTACTGTAGTAGCTTCACACGTCTCCTAGTTCAGCCTAAGCTGCTCTGCTAAGCTACCATTATCTATCAGCCTAAGCTGCTAGACACCCTATACACTAATAAGGGATAACTGGGCCTGGTGCAAGGTGCAAGTACCCCTTGGTACTCACTACAAGCCAGTCCAGCCTCCTACATTGGTTGTGCAGTGGTGGGATAAGTGCTTTGAGACTACTTACCACTCTTGTCATTGTACTTTTCATAAGAGAAAAATATACAAAACAAGGTCAGTGTATATACACATAGCCAAAAAGTTTTGCATTTCCTCTTTTCACTCTTTTCTAAGTGCTGAAAAGTACTTCTAAACTTTCAAAAAGTTCTTCAAAGTTTAAAAAGTTTTTTTCTGTCTTTCTAAAAAGTTCTGAAAACTTTTTTCTCTTTTTCTATCACTTTAACTCTCTCTAAAAATGTCTGGCACAGGCCAAAATGTTGACCTGTCTAATATTGCATATGATCACCTTAGCTGGAAAGGAGCAAGGAGTCTCTGCATAGAGAGAGGTTTGAGTGTAGGGAAGAATCCTTCCTTGGAACTGTTACTTAATATGCTAAGAGAACAAGATAAGGCTAAAAGTGCCCCATCTGTTGAAAAAGTAGCTAATGGTTCTCAATCTGATCCAGGGACTCCCCCAGGAAAAGGTTCAGGAAAGAAACTTCTTAGCCTGCCCATTACTAGACAGTCTAGCATAGGTGGTACTGAGGTGGAGTCACATCATCCAGATGATGTGCTCTCACATTACACTGTCAGCCAAGCTGTTAGGGTGGCTTCTGTAAGGGACAGGTCTCCTTCTGTTCATTCCCATCATACCTCTGTATCTAGGAATGTCCCTCCCACCAACCCTGATGACTGAATGTTAGAGAGGGAACTCAATAAGTTGAGGGTGGAACAAACCAGACTGAAGCTTAAAAAGCAACAGCTGGATTTGGATAGACAGTCTTTTGAACTAGAAAAGGAAAGACAGAAGTTGGGTTTAGATACCCATGGTGGCAGCAGCAGTATTCCCCATAGTCATCCTGCAAAAGAGCATGATTCCAGGAATCTGCACAAGATAGTTCCCCCTTATAAGGAGGGGGATGACATTAACAAGTGGTTTGCTGCACTTGAGAGGGCCTGTGTTGTACAGGATGTCCCTCAAAGGCAGTGGGCTGCTATCCTATGGCTATCATTTAGTGGAAAAGGTAGGGATAGGCTCCTTACTGTGAAAGAAAATGATGCTAATAATTTCCAAGTTCTTAAGAATGCACTCCTGGATGGTTATGGCTTAACCACTGAACAATACAGGATAAAGTTCAGAGAGACCAAAAAGGAGTCTTCACAAGACTGGGTTGATTTCATTGACCATTCAGTGAAGGCCTTGGAGGGGTGGTTACATGGCAGTAAAGTTACTGATTATGACAGCCTGTATAACTTAATCCTGAGAGAGCATATTCTTAATAATTGTGTGTCTGATTTGTTGCACCAGTACTTGGTGGACTCTGATCTGACCTCTCCCCAAGAATTGGGAAAGAAGGCAGACAAATGGGTCAGAACAAGGGTGAACAGAAAAGTTCATACAGGGGGTGACAAAGATGGCAACAAAAAGAAGGATGGTAAGTCTTCTGACAAGGGTGGGGACAAATCTAAAAATGAGTCTTCATTAGGCCCACAAAAACACTCTGGTGGGGGTGGTGGGCCCAAATCCTCTTTTAATCAGAACAAGGAAAAGAAACCATGGTGCTATTTATGTAAAATAAAAGGCCATTGGACAACAGATCCCAGTTGTCCAAAGAAAAGCACCAATGCTCCTACCACTACAACCCCTACTGCTACCCCTAGTGTCCCTACTAATAGCAGTGGTGGTGGGAGCAAACCTACTAATAGCCAATCCAAGGGAGTAGCTGGGCTCACTATTGGTAACTTAGTTGGGGTTGGCCTTGTTAGGGAGTCCACAGAGGGTGTGTTAGTCTCTGAGGGGGCTATTGATTTAGCCACCTTAGTTGCTTGTCCCCTTAATATGGGTAAGTACAAGCAGCTACCCCTAATAAATGGTGTTGAGGTTCAGGTCTGCAGGGACACTGGAGCCAGTGTAACTATGGTCATAGAGAAACTGGTCCACCCTGAACAACACCTACTTGGTCACCAGTACCAAGTAACCGATGCTCACAACAACACACTTAGCCACCCCATGGCTGTTGTTAATCTCAACTGGGGGGGGGGTTACTGGTCCAAAGAAAGTTGTGGTAGCCACTGATTTACCTGTAGACTGTCTACTAGGAAATGATTTGGAGACATCAGCTTGGTCAGATGTGGAGTTGGAGGCCCATGCAGCAATGCTGGGCATCCCAGGGCATATTTTTGCTTTGACAAGGGCTCAGGCCAAAAAGCAAAAAGGACAGGGAAGCTTGGATCCTGGAACAATGGACCAAGTGCTCCCTAAAGCTAGGGCTAGTAGAAGCAAACCACTTCCTACTATCCCTCCCTCTACAGTGGATTCAACTTCTGAGGAAGAAGAATTCCCTCCCTGTGCAGAACCTACACCAGAGGAGCTGGAAGCAGACACTGCTGAGCTTTTGGGTGAAGGGGGGCCTGCCAGAGAGGAGCTGAGTGTGGCACAGCAAACCTGTCCCACATTAGAGGGTCTCAGACAGCAAGCTGTCAAACTGGCTAATGGGGATGTCAGTGACTCTCACAGAGTTTACTGGGAGGACAACCTCTTGTACACTGAGCATAGGGATCCTAAACCTGGAGCTGCCAGGAGATTAGTGATTCCTCAGGAGTACAGAAAGTTCCTCCTAACCCTGGCACATGACATTCCCCTAGCTGGGCATCTAGGACAAATGAAAACTTGGGACAGGCTTGTTCCCCTGTTTCATTGGCCTAGAATGTCTGAGGACACAAAGGAATTTTGTAAGTCCTGTGAAACCTGTCAAGCCAGTGGCAAGACAGGTGGCACCCCAAAGGCACCCCTTATTCCACTGCCTGTGGTTGGGGTTCCCTTTGAAAGGGTAGGGGTTGACATAGTTGGCCCCCTTGACCCTCCTACTGCTTCAGGCAATAGATTCATCTTGGTGGTAGTGGACCATGCCACAAGATACCCTGAAGCTATTCCTTTAAGGACCACTACAGCTCCTGCAGTGGCAAAGGCCCTCCTGGGAATATTTTCCATGGTGGGCTTCCCAAAGGAAGTAGTATCAGACAGGGGAAGCAATTTCATGTCTGCATACTTAAAGGCCATGTGGAAGGAGTGTGGGGTAACTTACAAGTTCACCACACCCTATCATCCACAAACAAATGGACTGGTTGAGAGATTTAACAAAACTCTCAAAGGCATGATTATGGGTCTCCCTGAAAAACTCCGCAGGAGATGGGATATCCTTTTACCATGCCTCCTTTTTGCCTACAGGGAGGTACCCCAGAAAGGAGTGGGCTTTAGCCCCTTTGAACTTCTTTTTGGACACCCTGTTAGGGGTCCACTAACACTTGTAAAGGAGGGTTGGGAACAACCTTTAAAAGCTCCTAAACAGGATATTGTGGATTATGTACTTGGCCTCAGATCAAGGATGGCTGAGTATATGAAAAAGGCCAGTAAGAACCTTCAGGCCAGCCAAGAGCTCCAGAAGCAATGGCATGATCAGAAGGCTGTTTTGGTACAGTACCAACCAGGACAGAAAGTGTGGGTCTTGGAGCCTGTGGCCCCAAGAGCACTCCAAGATAAATGGAGTGGACCCCACACAATTGTTGAGAAAAAGGGTGAAGTCACTTATTTAGTTGACTTAGGCACTGCCAGGAGTCCCCTCAGGGTGCTCCATGTCAACCGCCTGAAACCCTACTATGACAGGGCTGATCTCGCCCTGCTCATGGCAACAGATGAGGGACAGGAAGAAGACAGTGATCCTCTACCTGATCTCTTCTCTTCCACAGAACAAGATGCTCTGGTGGAAGGTGTAGTTTTGGCTGATTGTCTTACTGCTGAGCAGAAAGACAATTGCATAAACCTCCTAGATCAATTCTCTGAACTCTTCTCTACTGTGCCAGGTACCACTTCTTGGTGTGAGCACACTATAGATACTGGAGACAGCTTGCCTGTCAAAAGTAAGATCTATAGGCAGCCTGACCATGTCAGGGACTGCATAAAGCAAGAGGTCCAGAAAATGTTAGAACTAGGAGTGGTTGAGCACTCTGACAGTCCATGGGCTTCTCCTGTGGTACTGGTACCAAAACCCCATTCCAAAGATGGAAAGAAGGAAATGCGGTTTTGTGTAGACTATAGAGGTCTCAACTTGGTAACCAAAACTGATGCTCACCCTATACCCAGGGCAGATGAGCTCATAGATACACTGGCATCTGCCAAGTATCTAAGCACTTTTGATTTGACTGCAGGGTATTGGCAGATCAAATTGTCAGAAGATGCTAAACCTAAGACTGCATTTTCAACCATTGGAGGACATTACCAGTTTACTGTAATGCCTTTTAGTTTGAAAAATGCACCTGCCACTTTTCAGAGGTTGGTGAACACAGTCCTGCAAGGGCTGGAAGCTTTCAGTGCAGCATATTTGGATGATATAGCTGTCTTTAGCTCCAGCTGGGATGATCACCTGGTCCACCTATGGAAAGTTTTGGAGGCCCTGCAAAAGGCAGGCCTCACTATCAAGGCTTCAAAGTGCCAGATAGGGCAGGGTAAGGTGGTTTATCTGGGACACCTTGTTGGTGGGGAACAGATTGCACCACTTCAGGGGAAAATCCAAACAATTATTGATTGGGTTCCCCCTACTACTCAAACTCAGGTGAGAGCCTTCCTAGGCCTCACTGGGTATTACAGGAGGTTCATTAAGAACTATGGCTCCATTGCAGCCCCTCTTAATGACCTCACATCCAAGAAAATGCCTAAAAAGGTATTATGGACAGCAAACTGTCAGAAAGCTTTTGAGGAGCTGAAGCAGGCCATGTGCTCTGCACCTGTCCTGAAAAGCCCTTGTTACTCTAACAAATTCTATGTCCAAACTGATGCATCTGAATTAGGAGTAGGGGCAGTCCTATCACAACTTAATTCTGAGGGCCAGGATCAACCTGGTGCTTTTATTAGTAGGAGGTTGACCCCTAGAGAAAAGCGTTGGTCTGCCATTGAGAGGGAGGCCTTTGCTGTGGTCTGGGCACTGAAGAAGTTGAGGCCATACCTGTTTGGCACTCACTTCATTGTTCAGACAGACCACAAACCTCTACTTTGGCTAAAACAAATGAAAGGTGAAAATCCTAAATTGTTGAGGTGGTCCATATTCCTACAGGGAATGGACTATACAGTGGAACATAGACCTGGGAGTAGCCACTCCAATGCAGATGGACTCTCCAGATATTTCCACTTAGACAATGAAGACTCATCAGGTCATGGCTAGTCTTATTGTCCTTCGTTTGGGGGGGGGGTTGTGTAGGAAAGTACCATCTTGCCTGGCATGTAACCCCCATTTTTCACTGTATATATGTTGTTTTAGTTGTATGTGTCACTGGGACCCTGTTCACCAGGGCCCCAGTGCTCATAAGTGTGCCTGAATATGTTACCTGTGTAGTGACTAACTGTCTCACTGAGGCTCTGCTAATCAGAACCTCAGTGGTTATGCTCTCTCATTTCTTTCAAATTGTCACTAACAGGCTAGTGACCAATTTTACCAATTTACATTGGCTTACTGGAACACCCTTATAATTCCCTAGTATATGGTACTGAGGTACCCAGGGTATTGGGGTTCCAGGAGATCCCTATGGGCTGCAGCATTTCTTTTGCCACCCATAGGGAGCTCTGACAATTCTTACACAGGCCTGCCACTGCAGCCTGAGTGAAATAACGTCCACGTTATTTCACAGCCATTTTACACTGCACTTAAGTAACTTATAAGTCACCTATATGTCTAACCTTTACCTGGTAAAGGTTAGGTGCAAAGTTACTAAGTGTGAGGGCACCCTGGCACTAGCCAAGGTGCCCCCACATTGTTCAGGGCCAATTCCCCGGACTTTGTGAGTGCGGGGACACCATTACACGCTTGCACTACATATAGGTCACTACCTATATGTGGCTTCACAATGGTAACTCCGAATATGGCCATGTAACATGTCTATGATCGTGGAATTGCCCCCTCTATGCCATCCTGGCATAGTTGGCACCATCCCATGATCCCAGTGGTCTGTAGCACAGACCCTGGTACTGCCAAACTGCCCTTCCTGGGGTTTCACTGCAGCTGCTGCTGCTGCCAACCCCTCAGACAGGCATCTGCCCTCCTGGGGTCCAGCCAGGCCTGGCCCAGGATGGCAGAACAAAGGACTTCCTCTGAGAGAGGGTGTTACACCCTCTCCCTTTGGAAAATGGTGTGAAGGCAGGGGAGGAGTAGCCTCCCCCAGCCTCTGGAAATGCTTTGTTGGGCACAGATGTGCCCAATTCTGCATAAGCCAGTCTACACCAGTTCAGGGGACCCCTTAGCCCTGCTCTGGCGCGAAACTGGACAAAGGAAAGGGGAGTGACCACTCCCCTGACCTGCACCTCCCCTGGGAGGTGTCCAGAGCTCCTCCAGTGTGCTCTAGACCTCTGCCATCTTGGAAACAGAGGTGCTGCTGGCACACTGGACTGCTCTGAGTGGCCAGTGCCACCAGGTGACATCAGAGACTCCTTCTGATAGGCTCCTTCAGGTGTTAGTAGCCTATCCTCTCTCCTAGGTAGCCAAACCCTCTTTTCTGGCTATTTAGGGTCTCTGTCTCTGGGGAAACTTTAGATAACGAATGCAAGAGCTCATCCGAGTTCCTCTGCATCTCTCTCTTCACCTTCTGCCAAGGAATCGACTGCTGACCGCGCTGGAAGCCTGCAAAACTGCAACATAGTAGCAAAGACGACTACTGCAACTCTGTAACGCTGATCCTGCCGCCTTCACGACTGTTTTCCTGGTGGTGCATGCTGTGGGGGTAGTCTGCCTCCTCTCTGCACTAGAAGCTCTGAAGAAATCTCCCGTGGGTCGACGGAATCTTCCCACTGCAACCGCAGGCACCAAAAAGCTGCATTACCGGTCCCTTGGGTCTCCTCTCAGCACGACGAGCGAGGTCCCTCGAATCCAGCAACTCTGTCCAAGTGACTCCCACAGTCCAGTGACTCTTAAGTCCAAGTTTGGTGGAGGTAAGTCCTTGCCTCACCTCGCTAGACTGCATTGCTGGGAACCGCGACTTTTGCAGCTACTCCGGCCCCTGTGCACCTCCGGCAGAAATCCTTTGTGCACAGCCAAGCCTGGGTCCACGGCACTCTAACCTGCATTGCACGACTTTCTAAGTTGGTCTCCGGCGACGTGGGACTCCTTTGTGTAACTTCGGGTGAGCACTGTTTCACGCATCCTCGTAGTGCCTGTTTCTGGCACTTTTCCGGGTGCCACCTGCTGCTGAGAGGGCTCCTTGTCTTGCTCGACGTCCCATCTCTCTTCTGGTCCGATTTGCGACCTCCTGGTCCCTCCAGGGCCACAGCAGCATCCAAAAATGCTAACTGCACAATTTGCAGCTAGCAAGGCTTGTTGGCGTTCTTTCGGCGGGAAAACACTTCTGCACGACTTTCCACGGCGAGAGGGATCAGTCCACCAAAGGGGAAGTCTCTAGCCCTTTTCGTTCCTGCAGAAACCTCAGCTTCTTCTGTCCAGTAGAAGCTTCTTTGCATCCACAGCTGGCATTTCCTGGGCATATGCCCATTTCCGACTTGCTTGTGACTTTTGGACTTGGTCCCCTTGTTCCACAGGTACCCCAGATTGGAAATCCAGCGTTGTTGCATTGTTGGTTTGTGTCTTTCCTGCATTATTCCTTTAACACGACTTCTTTGTCCTTAGGGGAACTTTAGTGCACTTTGCACTCACTTTTCAGGGTCTTGGGGAGGGTTATTTTTCTAACTCTCACTATTTTCTAATAGTCCCAGCGACCCTCTACAAGGTCACATAGGGTTGGGGTCCATTCGTGGTTCGCATTCCACTTTTGGAGTATATGGTTTGTGTTGCCCCTATCCCTATGTTTCCCCATTGCATCCTATTGTAACTATACATTGTTTGCACTGTTTTCTAAGACTATACTGCATATTTTTGCTATTGTGTATATATATCTTGTGTATATTTCCTATCCTCTCACTGAGGGTACACTCTAAGATACTTTGGCATATTGTCATAAAAATAAAGTACCTTTATTTTTAGTATAACTGTGTATTGTGTTTTCTTATGATATTGTGCATATGACACTGAGTGGTACTGTAGTAGCTTCACACGTCTCCTAGTTCAGCCTAAGCTGTTCTGCTAAGCTACCATTATCTATCAGCCTAAGCTGCTAGACCCCCTATACACTAATAAGGGATAACTGGGCCTGGTGCAAGGTGCAAGTACCCCTTGGTACTCACTACAAGCCAGTCCAGCCTCCTACAGGTGAGTAGGGGTTAACCAGGTATGTTTCTCCTTTGCCCTGACTAGAGTGAGGGTCTTTGCTCGGACTGTGGATAACCTGTCTGCCAACCAAGGACCCCTTTTCTAACATTGGCGATCAGTACAGTGATTAAGTGTACACTACTGTTTTCATTGCAGACTATCATGTGACCACATACTACTTGTTTTTGCTTTTTCTCTTTTTGGACTTGTTTTTCCTGCTTCCATATTTTTGGTGATCTATTTGTTGAGTTTTGAACTTCTGATTAGGAACTCTTTTTTCTGCCTTGGAACTTTGCACTTTTGACTTGCCATCATGTCTCACTCTGGAGATGCATCTTCTGGAGATGCATCTGCTGGAGCTGTTTTTGAGTAAGGGAAACTGGAAAGTTACACAGTTGCTCAACTGAAACAGTTCTGTAAGGATCTTGCCTGTCCCATTAAATTTTCCACCAGGAACTAGGAGCTGCAAAAGGCATTGAGGGCCTGGGTGATAGCCAAGTAGGCTGGGGAGAACACAGAGGGGGAGGATGAGGATGAGGAGGTGTAGAATATTCACAATTGTGTAGTGATTGTACCTGTTATGCCTGTGGGGAGGGTCTCCAGGGCAGGTAGCGGTGTGTCATCCAAGGTTCTGACAAGGTTCAGACAGGCAGAGAGGGTTTACAAATTGAAGTTAGAGTAGTTTAGGATGCAAAGGGAGATGGAACAGAAGAGGCTGGCCATTGAGAGAGGAAGCTGCTGCTGGTTCTTGAGCTTAATTTGAAGGAATTAGATCAGATGAGCCAGTCTAGTAGAGCTGGTGGCAGCAGTACCTCAGTGCAGCCTGAGAGGAGGGTACACATTCCAAAAGACTTAGGCCCTCATTATGAATTTGGGGATAAATCCGGCTTACCGCCACAGTGACAGCCGCCAACATACCGCCATGGAGGCGAACATCCGTTCACCATATTATGACACACACACACTAAACCAAGAGAATACTGCCACAAACACATATCCGCCAGACCAAAGGTTAGTGTTAAACTGTCAGGATGAACACCCATACCGTTACGCCAACAAAACAACACCCTCCACATTATGACCCAAGAATCACCACAGCGGAAATTCAACGGTGGTAAACTATTGGCGATATACACCTGTGCGGTCAGAATGACCACCCACATATAAAACATCACAACATTGGCCAATACTAAAAGCACACACCTGACACTGATACACACACCACACTCACCCACAGCATAATAACACCCACACCCACATTACACGTAACCCTTTCCTAACACGAAAAATAACCAGGAGATAGCCCCGCAAATCATAGAAGCAACTACACACACACACCTCAAAAATCCATTCATCTGTCATGTACCCCACACCCCACCACATTACTCAACACTCACTGTACAACACACACCACACAACACCCTTGTCCCCACAAAGGCACCCCCATTTCGCTGATGAGGAGTTGCGGATCATGGTGGAGGAAATAGGGTAGTGCCTCAGCTGTTTGGAGCACAGGTGCAGCAAATCTCCATTGCAAGGAAGATGGAGCTATGGGGGAGAATCGTGGATCGGGTGAACGCTCTGAGATAGCATCCACAAACAAGGGACGGCATCAGGGAGAAGTGGAATGACCTACAGGGGAAGGTACGTTCCATGGCAGCAAGCCACCAGCTCGCCGTCCAGAGGACTGCTGGTGATCCCCAACCTCCTCCCCACAGTTGGCAGCATGGGAGGAGCAAGTCTTGGCAATACTACATCCCGAGGACTCACTGGAGTTGCCGGAGGATTGGACACTGGTGAGTCAATATTTACTACCTATCCCACCCCATACCTGCATGCCACCACCACCCCTCACCCTGACACCCATCACTCCACTCCATCCCACACAGTGCACCAACACAAACAACAACCCTAAATGCCCAGCCCTGCATGCCAGACCCACTGCATGCACATCCCTCACAGCCCTGCATGTACACCCACCACCAATGCATGCACAACATGGAGAACTAATAATCCCACAATACATTACTACACACAAACAAAGGTGGCAGAGCAACAGCAACAATGTAGGGGAAGCTAGGGATGTAGAATATGTCACAGACATGTAGCATAATACACCCCTTACATCCTCACAGGTGCCCCAGCCAATCCCAGAGGCAAGGAGGTGCCACGGCTATCCAGTCCCCCACCAGAAGATGCCCCCAGTGATGACAGCAACTCTGGACTACTGGAACTGGATGAACTCCCTGGCCCATCACGGACCACTGGTCAATCCGATACCCCAGCCCACACCCAATCCACCACAGAGCCTCCCCCATCAGTATCCAATACCACAGCAGCCACCCAACGTCCCCACACCTCTGCCCCAGGACACATCAATCAGCAGGTGCCCACCTGTACATGGACCCCTGTCCACACCTCATTGCCACGACATTCAGGGTCCTGGCATCAGTGGCTGTGGGCACACAGTTCAGGGGACACAGGCACAGGGGGACAGGAATACACGGAGGACAGCTGTGCACCAGCGGGAGGACAGGCCCGGGGAACCGACTGCCCAGGAGGCACTCACCCATGTCCTGGGGGCTTTCCAACAATCCCAAGACAAGATGAGTCAGGTCCTAGACATCATGCAGGAGATTCAGCGACTACAGGAGGAACACCACCAGGAGATCAGGAAAGAATTGCAGGCCTTCAACACTACTATGGTCTCCATAGCAGCGGTGCTGGGTGATACGGCCAACATAATGAGGGACGGCACCGCACACCAGCGGGCCTCTACCACTAGCCAGTCAACTGAACAGCCCTCCACATCTGTTGCAACAAGTGGACAGTAGGCACTGCCACAGGGCCCGCAGGCCACCAGCACCCCTCCCCCTGCAGAAGGTGAACCACCCCGCAAACATTCCCTGTGACCCAGACAGACACCAGAGACACTTGCCAAGACCAAGACCACGCCAGGAAATGAGACCCTCCCCTTGTGTTCCACTCTGTCACCTTGTCCACTTTGAAATGCCATTGCTCCCCTTCTAATGGCTTCTTGGATACTGGATCTGTGCTACAAACAGACTGGAACAAGATCCTGGACTTACCTCTACCATCACCTCATTCCATTCCACTATTCCTTCTAAATTCTTCACTTCAATAAACACCCTTGAACACAACTTTAGTGATAGTGCTTTATCTGACAACAATGTGCAATGTTTTGAACTGTTTCATCTTGAGCAATTGTCCTGAACTTTGTGAGTCCATCCGAAAAAATGGCCTGTAGCAGTTTGTAGTCATCACATCAGTACACAGTTCTAACCACACCAACAGCTTTAAAATGGGAAGGCATAGGTGACAGTCAGTTGGGCTGCTAAGGAAGTGACTGCCATCATGCTACAGCGACACAGAAAAATAAATAATCAGAGGAATGGTCAGTTCCACTGTCTTACCTGTGTGTCATTGGAAGTACTGCTGTATAACTGATGTCCTGTTGTCTATCCTCATTCTCTGCCTCCTCATCTTCACTGTCCTCGGTGTCCACTGCTGCCACTGGAGCATTTTCACCCTCCTGCTCCTGCAGATAGGGCACATGTCGTCTGATGGCCAAGTTGTGCAACATGCAGCATACAACAACTATCTGGCAGACCTTCTCAAGGGAGTAGCAGAGGTATCCACCTGTCAGATGGAGCCATCTGAACCTGGCCTTCAGGAGACTGAAGGTCCTCTCAATGATTCTCCTGGTTCGTCCATGAGCATCATTATACCTATTCTCAGCCCCTGTCCTTTGATTCCTTAGAAGGGTCAAGAGCAAGGACGGGTTTGGGTAGCCAGAGTTACCTGCAAGAAGTGAGGGAAAAAGATTAGCCTTGCACAATGGCATGGGGGATGACTCCTTAAGCCATACACTGATATGCATTGGGTGGGGAAACAGGCTCAGCTATAAGCCACACTGTGTGCCTCTGTAGTTGTGCTATCACATGTGGGATGCTGCTGTTCCTCAAGATGAAGGCGTCATGCACTGACCCAGGATAATTGGCAGTGACGTGGGAGATGTACTGGTCAGTCAGGCACACCAGTTGCACATTGAGTGAGTGGAAACTCTTCCGATTTCTGAACACCTGTTCATTGGCCTGGGGGGGAAACAAATGCTATGTGTTCCATCAATGGCTCCAATAAAATTTTGAATATGTTCTATTGCATAGCAACCAGCCTTCACATTGGCCAAATCATCCACTTGGGGGATAGCGATGTAGCTGCACATGTGTTTGAGCAGGGCAGCCAAAACCCTTTTCAGCACTATTGAGAACATTGGCTGTGACACTCCTGCAGCTATGTCCACTGTCACTTGGAAAGACCTAGTTGCCACAAAATGGAGCACTGATAGGACCTGCACAAGAGGGGGAATCCCAGTGGGTTGAAAGATAGCAGATATCAGATCAGGCTCCAATAGAAATGCTTTTTGTGAGCTATGTATGTGACGGGCTGGATTATAGGGGTAATGGTTCCCTCCTGTCTGTGTTTCCTCCGCAGGTCAGTGCCCATCAGAAGAAGGGATTGTGCTGTGCAATCGCAAAGGACGTTCGTACCCTGGGAGTCTATAGCAGGCGGAGCACCCACTGTAGGAAACGGTGGGAGGGCCTGAGACGTTGGGCCTGGAAGTCTGCAGTGGGCCAACTGGGGTTTGCCTCCCAATGAGGGAGGAGTACCCGTCGGAACCTGACCCCCCAATGGCCCACATACTGGCGGTGGCCTATCCAGAGCTGGATGGGTGCTTGAGGGCAGCACAGCAGCCAGAAGGGGGTGAGTACAATGTGTGTAAAACCCATCTTTGTTGCCTGGCATAGGATGCTGGTGGTGGGTTTCAGTCATTGGGTGCCCCTTAATGCCAGCTCATACATTGCTGCATGGACCAGCTCAGGGTAAATGGGTGAATAGCAAAATCATTGTAGGAGGCTGGCCTAGTTTGTAGTGAGTACCTTGGGTACTTACACCTTATACCAGGTCCAGTTATCCCTGTTAGTGAATGTAGTAGTGTTGTAGCAGCTTAGGCTGACAGAGGTAGCTATACCAGAGCAGCTTAGGCTGAACTAGGAGACAAGCAAAGCTCATGCAATACCACTTATAGTTACACAGTACGTATACACAAGTAAAGACAATACTCAGTGTTACCAAAAATAAAGGTATTTATTTGGGTGACATATTACCAAAAATATCTGAGAGACAATGCTCCTTCTGGAAGTAAGTATAATCCACAGTACATACACTAGACACCAAAATTAGACAAGTAAATAGTCATTGACCAAGGCAAACAGTAGGAAATCCTATAGAATGCAAATGGAAAAAAAAGGTCTAGGGGCAACAGAAACCATATACTAAAAAAGTGGAATGTGAATCACATATTCCCCCCTAGACAGGTGTAGTGTGTGCAGAATCACTGGGAGAGTAAGAATACAGTAAAGGTAAGTAAATTACCCCACCCCAGAGCCCAGAAAAGCAGGGGTAAAGTACTGCAACTTGCCTTAGGACACACCATACCTCGTTTTTGGAATTTTGCAGCAGCCAACCAAGTCTGCAAAGAACAACTGCTGGATTATTGGACCTGAAGACCTGCAAAGGAAGGGGACAAAGTCTAGAAGTCGAAAGAAGTTCCAGATAGGACAGGAGTGTAGAAAAGTACCATCTTGCCTGGCATGTTACCCCCATTTATACATGTATGTTAGTTTGTTTTTGCCTGTCTCACTGGGATCCTGCTAGCATGGACCCCAGTGCTCATAGTTTGTGGCCTGAATGGGTATACCTGTGTAGTGACTAACTGTGTCACTGAGGCTCTGCTAAGCAGAACCTCAGTGCTTATGCTCTCTCTGCCTTTAAATTTGTCACTATAGGCTAGTGACTACTATTACCAATTTCAATTGGCATACTGGAAAATCCTTATAATACCCTAGTATATGGTACCTAGGTACCCAGGGTTTTGGGGTTCCAAGAGATCCCTATGGGCTGCAGAATTTATTTTGCCACCCAGAGGGAGCTCAGACAAACCTTTACACAGGACTGACATTGCAGCCTGAGTGAAATAACGCACATGTTATTTCACAGCCATTTTCACTGCACTTAAGTAACTTATAAGTCACCTATATGTCTAACCTTCACTTTCTGAAGGTTAGGTGCAAAGTTACTAAGTGTGAGGGTAGCCTAGCACTAGCAAAGGTGCCCCCACATACTTCAAGGCCTTTTCCCCAGACTTTGTGAGTGCGGGGACACCATTCCACGGGTGCACAACATATAGGCCAATACCTATATGTAGATTTACAATGGTAACTCCAAACATGGCTTTGTAACATGTCTAAGATCAGGGAATTGTCACCCCAATTCAAATCTGGTATTGGGGAGCCAATTCCATGCATCCTGAGGCTCTACTATGAACCCCAGGCACTGCCAAACCAGATCTCTGGGGTTTTCTCTTCAGGTACCGCTGCTGCCAACCCACAGACAGGCTTCTGCCATCCTGGGGTCTGGGCAGCCCAGTCCCACGAAGGCAGAACAAAGGATTTCCTCTGAGAGAGGGTGTTACACACTCTCCCTTTGGAAATATGTGTTCAAGGCTGGGGAGGGGTAGCCTCTGGAAATACTTTGAAGGGCACAGATGGTGCCCTCCTTGCGTAAGCCAGTTTACACTGGTTCAGGGAACCCCCAGTCCCTTCTCTGGCTCAAAACTGGACAAAGGAAAGGGGAGTGACCACTCCCCTCTTAATCACCACCTCAGGGATGGTGCCCAGAGCTCCTCCAGTGTGTCCCAGACCTCTGCCATCTTGAATGCAGAGGTGTGAGGGCACTCTTGAGGCCTCTGAGTTGCCAGTGCCAGAAGGTGACGTCAGAGACCCCTCCTGATAGGTGCTTACCTCAATAGGTGGCCAATCCTCCTCTGATGGCTATTTACGGTCTCTCCTGTGGGCTTTTCCTCAGATATGACTTGCAATAATTCACCAGAGTTCCTCTGCACCTCTCTCTTTGACTTCTGCCAAGGATCGACCACTCATTGCTCCAGGACGCCTGCAATACTGCAACAAAGTGTCAAGAAGACTACCAGTGACATTGTAGCGCCTAATACTGCCGGCTTCTTGACTGTTTCCTGGTGGTGCATGCTCTGAGGGCTGTCTGCCTTCACCCTTCACTGGAAGCCAAGAAGAAATCTCCTGTGGGTTGACGGAATCTTCCCCCTGCTCCAGCAGGCACCAAACTTCAGCATCAGCGGTACTCTGGGTCCCCTCTCATCCTGACAAGCGTGGTCCCTGGAACACAGGTGGTGGACCCAAGTGGCCCAGACGGTCCAGTGGTCCAACTGTCCAAATTTGGAGGAGGTAAGTCTTTGCCTCCCCTCTCTAGACAGTAATCCTGTGTACAGCATGAGCTGCAGCTGCTAGGGCTTCTGTGCACTTTTGCAGGGAATCCTTCTTGCACAGCCAAGCCCACGTCCCCTGCACTCTGTCCTGCATTGCTCAACTTGCTAAGTTGACCACCGGCTTCGTGGGACCCTGTTTTGTAGTGTTGAGATGCCCATCGTCCTCAGTCTTCTTGAACCCGTGTTCAAGGACTTCTGTGGGTGCTGCCTTCTTGTGCATGGGCTCTCTATGTTGCTGAGGGACCCTCTGTCTCCTCCCCCAAGTGGCAACATCCTGGTCCTTCCTGGGCCAGGGCAGCACCCTTTTTCTCCAACCGAAACCTTTGCAGATAACAGGGCTTTCTTGAGGTCTTTCTCCAAGGAAATAAGTCTGTGTCCTCCAGCACTTCATGGGACATCTTCTGTACGAAGGACAAGTTCCTGACACCTTACATTGTTGTGGAATCTTCAGCTTCTTCCATCCGGAGGCAGCCATTTTGCACCTTCATCCGTGGTCTATTGGGATCCTGCCCGACCTGGACACTTTCACGACTCTTTGACTTGGTCCTGTTCCTTTACAGGTCCTGAGGTCCAGGAATCCGTCTTCAGTCCTTTGCAGTCTGTTGTGGTCTTTGCAGAATCCTCTATCACGACTTTAGTGTGTTTTTGGGGAAGTAATACCACTTTACTCCTACTTTTTAGGGTCTTGGGGTGGAGTATCTTGGACACCCTTAGTGTTTTCTTACACTCCCAGCGACCCTCTACACACTACATTGGAACTGGGGTCCCTAAGTGGTTTGCATTCCAATTTCTTAGTATATGGTTTGTGTTGCCCCTAGGCCTACTGCATCCTATTGTATTCTACAGTGTTTGTACTAATTTCTGACTGTTTTACTTACCTGATTTTGGTTTGTGTGTATATTTTGTGTATTTTACTTGCCTCCTAAGGGAGTATATCCTCTGAGGTATTTTTGGCACATTGTCACTAAAATAAAGTACCTTTATTTTTAGTAACTGAGTATTGTGTCTCTTATGGTATAGTACCTATAAGATATAAGTGGTATAGTAGGAGCTTTGCATGTCTCCTAGTTCAGCCTAATGTGCTCTGCTATAGCTACCTCTATCAGCCTAAACTGCTAGAACACTACTAATCTACTAATCTACTAATAAGGGATAACTGGACCTGGAACAAGGTGTAAGTACCATCAGGTACCCACTATAAGCCAGGCCAGCCTCCTACAAGGAGCCCTTGCCAACCCAGAAGAGGGTGCAAAAGAAGAGTCCCTGGTTAGTTGAAGACTGCAGAAATGCACCCTAGGAAGACGCCAGTGGGTTCCTGCATAATTCAAAAGATGTCCCACGGTGTGAAGATCTTTGCAGATGAGATTTCGTGTTGGAAGGTGGCAACAAGCCTTGGCTACGACAAAAGTGCGTTATTCATCAAAATGGCGTTGGATGAACCCAGGAGGGACCAGGGGCCTCAACTCTGTGTGAAGAGGAAGAGGGGGCTCTCAGCACTTTAGGGAGCCCTCAGAATGCTAGCCATCACCCCCAGAAAGCCGCAGGATCCAGGTTCAAAGGAGGTGTAAAATGCTGTTGATGCAGCACAACAAAAGAAGGTCCCACGCCGCCAGAGAACAACTCAGCGAGTTGGGCATCACAGGGTTGAGTGCTGGGGACCTGGGCCAGGCTGTGTACGAAGGAATTTTGCAAAGAGTGAACAGAGGCATCAGGAGGCGAAAAAGCCACAAAACACAGGGGTACTGTCATTCTTGGGGAAAACAAGGTCTTACCTCCTCCAAATTGCGTCAGCAGGACCTCAGGACAGTCTATGTCAATGATGTCTACCCTCTGTGTCCTTAGGAGCATGCTCATCACCGTGAGAGGAGTCCCAGGGTACCGGTCGTCACCTTGGAAATTGGCTGTTTGGAGCGGGGGAGTGACTCCGTCACGCCACTAGATATTTCTTTGGTCCTTCTGGTGCAGGATGAAGACAGGGAGTCCCAAAGCATGCACACCGTGGAAACCTTTGCAGTTGCTGACTTGGAGCTGAGGTTGCCGAAGAAAAGTGTCTCTTGTAGACACTTTGTTGCAGTTACAGCATTTCTTGGAGCAGGCTGCGGTTTATCCGAGGTCAGAAGATGCTGAAGTTGTTGCAAAGGATTCCTGAAGGGAACGTGCATGCAGAATCTGAAGAGAACCCACAGGAAAGACCCTAAATAGCCCTGAGAGGGGGATTGGCTACCTTATCAGGTATGGACCTATCAGGATGGGTCTCTGACGTCACCTGCTAGCACTGGCCTCTCAGAGCCCTCCAGAGTGCCCCCACACCTTGCAAAGCAACATGGCTGAGTCTGGGACACACTGAAGGAGCTCTGGGCACCACCCCAGGGTGGTGATGGACAGGGGAGTGGTCACTCCCCTTTCCTTTGTCCAGTTTCCCACCAGAGCAGGGGAGAAGGGGTCCCTGAACCAGTGTAGGCTGGTTTATGCAAGGAGGGCACCATCTGTGCCCTTCAAAGCATCTCAAGAAGCTGGGGGAGGCTACCCCTCCGCAGCCTGTAACACCTATTTCCAATGGGAGAGGGTGTAACACCCTGCTCTCGGAGGAAATGCTTTGTTCTGCCTTCTTGGGACTGGGCTGCCCAGACCCCTGGAGGGTAGAGCCCTGTCTGTTAGGTGGCAGCAGCTGTAGCTGCAGTGCAAGCCTAGAAAGCTGGTTTGGCAGCACTAGAGGTCCATGGTGGAGACCCCAGGATGCATGGAATTGGCTCCCCAATACCAGATTTGGAATGGGGGGACAATTCCATGATGGTAGACATCTTACATGGCCATATTCGAAGTTACCATTGTGAAGCTACATATAGGTATTGACCCATATGTAGTGCACACATGTAATGGCGTCCCCGCACTCACAAAGTCCAGGAAAGTGGCCCTGAACTATATGAAGCACCTTTGCTAGTGCAAGGGTGCCCTCAAACTTACTAACTTTGCACCTAACCTTCAGCAAGTGAAGCTTAGATATATAGGTGCCTTATAAGTTACTTAAGTGCAGTAAAATGGCAGTGAAATAGTGTGTGCACTATTTCACGCGGGCTGCACTGGCAGTCCTGTGTAAGGGTTTGTCTGACCTCCCCATGGGTGGGAAAAGAAATGCTGCAGCCCATATGGATCTTCTGGAACCCCAATGCCCTGGGTACCTAGGTACCATATACTAGGGACTTATAAGGGGGGGGGGTCCAGTGTGCCAATTGAAGTTGGTAAATGAAGTCACTGGCCAACAGTGACACATTTAAAAGTAGAGAGAGCATAACCACTGAGTTTCTGATTAGCAGAGCCTTAGTGACACAGTTAGGCACTACACAGGCATACACATTGGGCCACAAACTATGAGCTCTGGCTAGCAGAATCCCAGTGAGGCAGGCAAAACATACTGACATATAGGTTTTTATCTATGAGCACTGGGGTCCTGGCTAGCAGGATCCAAGTGACACAGAAAAAACACACTGACACACACTCACAAACACGCCAAAAGTGGGGGTAACCATGCAAGAAAGAGGCTACTTTTTCAGAATCATGTTAGATAGCTAGGTGCCATTCCATGTCAGACAGGACTTAGTAGGTCCCAGGAGGGGTGCAGATAGTGCAGGATGGCTCTCATCTTGCTGTGGTACCTAGCCAATGGAATGCCAGTGCAGTGCATAGTGCTCAATCTTGGTCCCTGTGTGTGATGGTAATGTTTATGGCATGTGTGGTATTGGTGCTGTATTTGACCCTGTGCTCCCTTTCTCTCTCTCCTCTATTTTCTTCTGTCATCCTGTCAATGTGTGCATTAGCATCATCTGGCGGAGGAGCAGGGGCACCAGCTAGTGAGGGAGCTGCAGCCCATGGGTCCCAGGAGGCAGAGTCCACTGACGCCATGGGGCCAGTGGGACAGAGAGAGATGGGAGCACCACGGTGGGGACAGGAGGTGACAACACTGACTCTGAATCCTCCTCCGATGGGGGCTCCCTGGTGGTGGTGGACATCTCTAGAACCACCCCAGCTACAGGTACAGCCGCCACCTCGTATCAGCACCACCCTCCCAAAAGATCCCCCCACTGAGTTGTCTGTGCCCGCTCACCCAGGAGGGTGGGTATCTCCTTTGCCCCAGACACCTCGGGCTCTGCCCCAGTGAGCCCTGCTGCACTCAGCGAGGAGCCTATTGACCTCCTGAGCTCCATCTCTGTAGGACAGTCAACCAAAGTGGATGCTATCCAGGGAATCCCAGATGCAGAAATGCAATGCCTACCTAGATGGCATCCACGGTGGGTTGGCGGCTCTACAGAGATCGTTTCAGGCTCTGGCATCCTCTCTGGCGGCAGCCAATGTCATTGGTCCTATCGTCCCCCTCCAACTACCACTTCCCAGTCCCAGTCTCCTCAACCTCAACCCATCCCATACACACATACAGACAAGCTTGCACACAAAACATCATACAAGAGTGGCACAGGCAAACACAGGCAGCACACTTCAATCCACAAGCACTCAAACAAACAACAGACAGTTGCACACACAACAACATCCACTGCCTGTACTGTCTCCCCTTCCTCTTCCTCCTCCCTCACAGTCAAACCCGCACTCACACCTGCATGCACTGCATGAACAGCCACCACCACCATCACCACATCATGCAGCTCACCTGTTGTGTAGCCATTTTAGTTATAGTTCCATATACATTATTTTAGCAAACCAGAGCTGCGGCTGTGCACTTTACCCTAGATATATTTTATTCAGCTTCATTTATAATTTTAGCAATAGCAACATTTCCGGTCTTGTTTTATTTCTCTCTATCTAGCTGTTCTTTTCCTAGGTCAGCATGGCGTTCTTTAACAAGACATTTCTTTCCCTCTGTGCTTTTCTCAAGGCTACATTAAGATAGGTTGCCGGTAAACGTGGTAAAGCTTTGTCTCTAGTGTTCATAGAAACATACACATGCTTACATAGGGACATTTTTTCAGAACACAAGCTGTTTTATTAGAAAAATACTTCTTTGTCCAATACACGAAAGGGGGAGACTCCAGCCAGATGACCACAACTGTATGTTACTTGCTGAATGCTTCACTATAGCTGCTTCTGTAGGCTAAAGACCTTATGCTCAGGTATGAGGGATGATGTCTTCCCAGGGGAACCTGAAGGGCAGAACTAGAGATTAATATACTGTGCTCTAACATAGCCTAGGTAGGAATTGTTTTAATGACTCTAGTGACAATATTGCATCATTATTTTTATGCTTTAATCTGCTTGTCACAATTTTAATTCTGTCATGGCAATTGTAGTACATGCTTTATTATCTAAGATGCAGTTGCTTCATTAAAATCTTATTGAAACATATGCTGCCTCTGATTGTCCTTGTGTATGTGAGACTAATGTAACTGAGAGAAACGGATGCAATCTGAGTGACCACAGTTTCCCTGAGGAGTCAATTGTGTCATGTGCTCAGCTGCCTAATTATCCCTGCTCTTGGATGGAGATGAGGCACTGCTAGTTAGCTGGAGCAAAATCCAGATTAGGCCCAGTCTCCCACACTACACGTGATTCTGCCGCTCAAATCCAGTAGTCTCATTAGAATAATGAGAGCCTACACAACATGGCGCAGCCAACATTTGGTCAGGCTCTAATTTTCTGCACCTCCTGAGTATCTCTGTCTCACTACATAGAAAGACACCTCTGTACTATATACGGAGATGTCTGTGGTATTGAGGATTTTCCTCCTCAGCTAAGTAGGGAGTACCTAACTAACGCTCTGGGTTGTTCAAGCTTGAACCATTAAAAGGATAATCCCCATTTGGTATGCTCATCTCTGAACAAATTTACCATTCATTATGGCGAACCTACAACGGGTAGGAATTGCAGTCAATATGTGACCACCCCTTACTGCACATATACTGGTGCATGGCCTAATGGCCCAAGGGGGTCCAGTCACATTTGTTGTTGAGGGTCACCCAGCCTATAGAACAGAACGTTTTTATTCGTGGCTCACATTTCCAGTAGCTGATGGGAGCTCAAATACATTTCATCACTATACACCTGCAAATCTACCTGCACAATACAGAGCATTTGCATATCTAGAAATACCTCTATCTTATCAAGAACATAATAATTGTCTTGATGGCACCCTACCCCACACAATTTTACATGTTAGGTTAGGTCTTCTAAGTAATGATGGTCCTACCTGGCCTTTCTTGGCCACTTATACACCTCACCCTGATGCAGCAACCTTGGCAGTAGCTGAAGTCTGCCGCTGAGCTGATGGAAATATATAGACAATTAGTACAGTTTGTAATGCAAACATTAAATACAAACCCATCATGTGCTGCTCCGGCGCAACCACATGCAGTAACACCAGGTATTAATCGTACAACTGTACATTCAATCATGGGTAAGGTACCCACCAAACGAGAAGAAATTCAATTTTGGTTAGTTAAAAAAATAAATGTACTGGAAGCAGTATTCCCCCTTATGGGACATCAGAATAAGCATAGAATATTAACTATGTGCATGCCATTTGGGATGGTTCCCACAATAGATAACAGTAATTGCTATTAAAAATCAACCACAACCCCAGTATCCAATAAACATGATGCAAAAGCACCTGTGCGGCAAATCCTCACACAACTGGAGTACCAGGGCATAATCAAACCCTGTGTCTCACCAATGAATAATCCCTTATTCCCAGTAGCTAAACCGGACCATTCGTACAGAATAGACTACAGACATTTAAACAGTCATACATGCACATACGTTATACAAAACTCACATAGCACAGCACTCATGAACAAGATAGTGCGCAAAAAAAAAAAAACACTGGACATTTCCAATGGTTTCTTCTGCCACAATATAGCACCTGAGACTAGAGATTTAACAAGTTTCAGCGCACAAGGCTCCCAGAAAAAATTCTGTTGTTTACCCCAGCGGTACAAGAACAGTCCAGGACTGTTCAAAGCTTGTGTGACTTCAATATTGCACAACATTGACCCTGAAGCATTGTCCTATGTAGATTATATTTATCTCACAGATGATGAATTACTGCAACATTTAAGACAGGTAGCCTGCATTGTTGTGTGATTTGCCGAGGTTGGCTAAAAATTCAATAAAAAAAAATAGCCTTCCTTAGCGTCCTGTTTTGGGGATTTGAGCTATCAAGTGAAGGAAGGAGCCTAGTGCCACAACTCTTGGAAAAATGTGTGCAGTTACAACCTCCAACTACAATAAAAAAACTCCAATCCCTATTGGGTTTTCTAAATTTTGGCAGAACTTACATTCCTGATTACGCATGATGCATAAAACCTTTCTATGACTTAATACGTCCAGACTTTTCTAGTAAATTCTGGACAGTCAAACACACACGCATTCTCAGAGCTTTCCAAACAGACATGCTTGCAGCACAACACTTACACACAAGGGACAACAAAAAACATCTGGTCATCAGAGTAATTGCTGGTGCCATTGGTTTCATCTATGTAACTTTCAATGAGGGTTAGACAGTCCCGATTGTATACAAATCCCACTTGTATTCAGCAGCAGAACAACGCTTTGCTCCCACTGAGAAAATTCTCACTGCTGTTCAGATGGCCATCATTAAGCAAAGACCACCAGCCCAGGGGAAACGCAATGTTGTTGTATCTCCAATTCTAGCCACTGAGGCTGTTACCAAAGCCAGGGTTCCAAGCCCTAAAGCACTACATCCACATTGGATTCAATGGGCAACGTCTTTGACAGCCACTGATGTTGACTAAATTTTCGACTAAAAGTTACAAACTCAAGAATTTTTGCAATATGAACTAGAATACCCAGTTACAGCAAATGCACTGCCTATTGATCAATATCAAAGAGTCATGTACAGTGATGGCTCGGCTCAACCTGCAATTGGCACAAAACATCAATACTCCTCAGCTTGCGCAGTTGAAAGTGGCTACATGGAGGATAATACATGTTGTCCCTAGCATACATTCATGCACATGCTAGGGGATTGCACAACACAATTAGCAGAGCCAAGGGCTCTGGTGATGGCACTGGAACATACAGCTCCTGCACAACTAACACTGATTGTTTGTGATTCGTATTATTGTGTCCAGTCCTTTAATGAATACTGGCACCAGAATGGGTTCAGAGATTCTAAAGGCAACACCATTTAACACAGACTTCTGTGGGGTAAAGTAGCGGATCTGAAGGAAACGCTACCAAATATCCATGTTGTACGTACACTTGGACACCAGCGCGTTAGAATACATGTTGCTGGAAATACACTGGCTGATGAAGCCGCCAAATCAGCAGTAGCTACGGCTGCTGTTGCTGCAGTAATCCGTTCTGGAAGGAAACAGGACGATGACATATGGGCTGCTGTGAAAGCTAAGGCTGAAGGCACACCCTATCCAAAAGCAGTTCCTGCTAAATATTCCTACCAAATGGGAGGCTGCCTAGACGCCGAAGTAAAAATACCAGGAATGGCATTTCAAGTAATTCCATGAGACATGAGATCAGAGTTGATTAAAGCAGCGCATGACGGGGTTGCATCTACCCATGCTGGTGTGGCGGCTACAATAGCATTACTGCAAGCATGCTATTGGTGGCCAGGTCTATACAAACAGGTCAAGCAGTATGTCCTTTGTTGTGACATCTGCCAATAAATGAAGGGTTCCACTGTCAAACGCCCACCACAGACACCCCTTCTAATTTCCAACAAACCTTTACAATGTGTGCACTTGGACCATTGTGGTCCCCTAACACCGGACAGAACATACAAATACATCTTTGTTGCTGTTGTCTCTTACTCCAGGTTTCTATGGGTGTGGCCACAACGCTCGGCTGACGCTCGGAATGTTATTAAAGATTTGCAAGTCTTTATCACCACATATGCGGTTTTCCTCTCGGACTATGGCCCTGCTTTTGCCTCAAGGGCATTCAGGGAACCCATGGCTTTGTTAGGGGTCCAACTCCATTACTCGTCTTGATTTCATCCCAAGGGAATTAATGTCAAGGATCAAGTCTTAGGTATGGGTCATAGTTGGCTTAATCACCTGTATAGAGTCCAGAGAGCACTTAACAATCTGCCCAGAGGGTCTTTGGGCGGTCATACTGCATACAAGTGCCTGTTTGGAACTCAACTGTATGTTCCAGATCTTGTTGGTCCTGGCGTGGAGGTGGCAGAAACACCTTTTGACATAAATGAATGTTTCACTGTCTTGCAGGAATTACAACAGTTCTGTGACGACAATGCTTCTGCCAGTGCTGCCTCCACAGGAATTAAGGATGTACCAATAACACCTACTGGCTGGATTTCAAAAGCTGGGGATCTGATATGTGAAAAGGTTGCGCTGAAAAAGGAGTTTGGTCCTTCTTATCATGTGCCGGTCCCAGTCTTGGGAATACATGGTATCAGAACTGTCACTCTACCACCATCGGCTGGTGCTAAAGAAAATCGCTTTGTATTTATCGACAATGTCAAGTTACACTATGTGGCCGATCCTGCACAGCAGACCAAGAGGACCAACCAGTAGTTCCTGAATCCCACTCACTGCTGGTCAAGAAGTCCCTCTACAAGTTTTGAGCAGCAACGTTGACACCTTTCCGAGCTTGGGGAGGGAGGAAAATGATCTTGCATTAGTTCCACTAACATCTGTTACAACATACAATACTGAAAGTACTGATCGATTTGATACAACTTCAACACAGACAGATGGCATCATTCACTATGAACCACAGCGGTAGACCCCTTCCAGTTTCCTCCCACAAATACGGCTCCAGCTTTTGCACGGTCTGCTTCTGGATACTTCGCTGACATCAACAATACTTTCTCAGACTCATTAGCCTCTTCTACATCTGAACTGCCAAAAACACATAAGCTGATAAACTGGCTTAAAACAACTTACTTTATTTTCCCATGGAACTATCTGTGGCTTTCCTTGACTGCATTAGCTTTCACGCTCGACCCTATCTTCTCCGCCAGCAAACACGTCTTCTTCAGCCACACCTCCGCCCTACACTGGACAGACCACAGCTGCGTCCACTTCACATTCCGACGCAAGACCTGCCACCTCCGCACTCAACCCATCCCTCGTCGACAGTGGAACAAGATCCCTGAAGAGCAACTCTTCTCCGCACTCGCCGCCAACCAACCCAGCCTCACCACCGACCCCAACGACGCATCCCTCAACCTCACAAACTGGATCTCCAACTGCGCAGACAACCTTGCTCCCCTCAAACGCACGCATCGACAGACCAACACCAAAAAACCTCTCTGGTTCTCTGACACCCTCAAAGAATCAAAGAAAACTTGTCGCGCCCTTGAGAAAGCCTGGCGCAAGGACCACACCACTGACAACATGACCGCCCTCAAGAACGCTACCCACGAACACCACCACCTGATCCGCGCTGCCAAAAGGAACTTTTTCACCGACAGACTGGACAAAAACAGCCACAACAGCAGAGAACTCTTCAGCATCGTCAAGGAGTTCTCCAACCCCAGCGCCAACGCCAACGTCGTCACGCCCTCACAGGATTTGTGCGAATCCCTCGCCACTTTCTTCCATCGCAAGATCAGCGACCTCCACGACAGCTTCGGACACCAGACCCAACCAAACACCACCGAACCGGCATCCACGGCCATCACCCTCAACAACTGGACCCACATCAACACGGAAGAAACCAAATCCATCATGAACTCTATCCACTCCGGCGCCCCTTCGGACCCCTGCCCGCACTTCATCTTTAACAAAGCCGACGACATCATCGCCCACACCTCCAGATCGTCATCAACTCTTCTTTTTCTTCTGCTACCTTCCCCGAATGCTGGAAACACGCCAAAGTCAACGCCCTACTAAAGAAACCTACGGCTGACCCGAGCGACCTGAAAAACTTCCGCCCCATCTCTCTTCTGCCTTTCCCAGCCAAAGTAATAGAGAAGACCGTCAACAAACAGCTGACCACCTTCCTGGAAGACAACAGCCTGCTCGACCCCTCACAAACCAGATTCCGAACCAACCACAGCACTGAAACCGCCCTCATCTCAGTCACAGACGACATCAGAACCCTGATGGACAACGGTGAAACAGTCGCCCTCATTCTCCTCGACCTCTCGGCTGCCTTTGACACCGTCTGTCACCGCACCCTAATCACCCGCCTCCGCTCCACCGGGATCCAAGGCCAGGCCCTGGACTGGATCGCCTCCTTCCTCGCAAACCGTTCCCAAAGAGTTTACCTCCCTCCGTTTCGCTCAGAACCCACTGAGATCATCTGCGGCGTACCTCAAGGCTCATTACTCAGCCCAACACTCTTCAATGTCTACATGAGCCCCCTCGCCAACATCGTACGCAAGCACGACATCATCATCACCTCCTACGCCGACGACACCCAACTTATACTCTCCCTCACCAAGGACCCCGCCAGCGCCAAGACCAACCTACAAGAGGGTATGAAGGACGTCGCAGATTGGATGAGGCTCAGCCGCCTAAAGCTGAACTCTGAAAAAACGGAAGTCCTCATCCTAGGCAACACCCCGTCCGCCTGGGACGACTCCTGGTGGCCCACGGCCCTCGGCACTGCACCGACCCCCACAGACCACGCCCGCAACCTCGGCTTCATCTTGGACCCTCTTCTCACCATGACCAAGCAAGTCAACGCCGTGTCCTCCGCCTGCTTCCTCACCCTCAGCATGCTCCACAAGATCTTCCGCTGGATCCCCGCCGACACCAAAAAAACCGTGACCCACGCCCTCGTCACGAGCCGCCTGGACTACGGCAACACCCTCTACGCCGGGACCACAGCCAAACTCCAAAATCACCTGCAACGTATTCAAAACGCCTCGGCCCGCCTCATCCTCAACGTACCCCACAGCAGCCACATCTTCGCACACCTGAGACACCTGCATTGGCTCCCAGTCAGCAAAAGGATCACCTTCCGACTTCTCACCCACGCACACAAAGCTCTCCACGACAAGGGACCGGAATACCTCAACAGACGCCTCAGCTTCTACGTCCCCACCCGCCTCCTCCGCTCCTCTGGCCTCGCACTCGCTGCTGTCCCTCGCATCCGCCGCTCCACGGCGGGTAGGAGATCTTTCTCCTTCCTGGCTGCCAAGACCTGGAACTCCCTCCCCACCAGCCTCAGGACCACTCAGGACCACTCCGCTTTCCGGAGACTCCTAAAGACCTGGCTGTTCGAGCAGCGATAACCCCCCCTTTTTCCCCTAGCGCCTTGAGACCCGCACGGGTGAGTAGCGCGCTTTATAAATGTTAATGATTTGATTTGATTTGATTTCCTCCTTTGGATTTTGGATTGGCTTTGTCATAACATTCTTTCAATTAACACATGGCAATTTTCTTCTTGAAAGATCAACAGTTGAAGTGGTGGATGAGGTCCTAAATCCAATTTTTCTTCTCACAAGGTCTGCAGCAACTTGTCTTTCATGAACATTTCCGCTATACCAATTCCTAATGGGATTGTTTGGGATAAAGTAATATTTGGTATATACGGCCCCACGGAAATCATTCAAACACCATATGTGTTTAAACTTTCAATGAACAATGTAATAATACCTGGAGTTGTTCCTGATGGCTGGGATGTGAAAACAGTTGATTCTATGATGACCGAATTGCAGTATTTTACTGTATTTGAAAGTAAAGATGTTTATCAATCTAAACAGACTTATAGTGATTTCTTTTGCTATAATTATTATGGCCACCATTTAATTCACAGAGCAAGTACCACAAAGACTATTTTTAATTACACACAATGAGAACATTGTCGAACTCCACCACAAGGGAGTTCTAAAACACATTCTGAAAAGTCTGCATATTTTTCTGGGCACAATGTTTAAAATGCTGAGTCATATTATTTTAAATTGCCATCAATGGAAAATGTACATATATTGTTGAACGATACAAAACTCATTTATTTCCCCGTTGGCTATAGAAGGCTATGAATATTGGCTGAAGTCGATTGACTTAAAAAGTGTGTGGGGAATAAGAAATTGGCAAATAAGGGGTAAGCAACCTTTATTAAAGCATGCCTGATACCTGTTCAAATGATATTTATAAATGAAACTGTACAACAAAGAAGTTGCTTAGGCTTTGCAAAAATTAAGGATTTTAATGCACCCAGTATTCCTGCCCCGGCAAAATTTCACTAATGGCAAAAGTATATAAATGTAACTGAAGATCAGCTCGATTAATGGGTCAAGAATGGCAGGTTTAATGCTTCAGTGTCATGTCCTGGTGGGTGGCTATTGTGGCCTATGGATATCAATGGGTGTCATAAATGTTTTTAAAACTTCAGGGGTTTTAGAACTAGTAGGCCAGACCCTCATCTCATCCGAACATGCGGGTGTAGTAACAACATACAGTGCAGGGAAACTATGCCAGCAATGGTTGAAGAGTTCCTCACTAGATGCTGTTAGAAAACACTTCAGTCTCCTGTCGAATAACACTGATTTACATGACTTCCTGTTAGGCCCCAGAAAACAACGCAGAAAGAGCTTCTTAAACACACTACATAATGAAATTTGGAAGCTTTCACAACTAGAAGCTGCTGTCCGGTTAAGGCAAATAGATCAGGAAAACTTACAGAAGGCATTAGCTGTTGTAGATAATGGGATTTATACCCTGTCTGACCGGATATACACCCGAAACAATATTATTTATTCTGCAATAGACATAATACAAAGTGAGATGTCTTTACACCATGGACAGAGTCATCTAAGGTCCATTAGAAGACATTTCGCATTCCTTGGCAACACGTTAGTGCAAGGGCCATATTTTCCACAATTAATTTAACACAAAAACAACAATTAATGGCTAATAAAGAAGCGACTTACCTCATGTTAAATATTGAAAAGTTCGAAAATTTGCCTTTTACTGTGGCCAAAATACCATCTGCTGAATGGTTAATACACGGGGTCATTAATCTGCCTATTTCAACACTCCAATTCACATCCTGCTTAAAACACATTCCAGCAGGCAGATATGAAAGGCTAGGAGATAGCTGCATCCATGAGGTGTGGGAGCTGCCCTTCTCGTACAAATGTCTCAGGTGCATGAAAGAGGTCTTTCTTAGCGGTAGCGAATGCGAGACATCTGTAAGCCATTCAGTGATTTGTAAACAGCTGTCCTTGCAAGGGACATGTAACTCTTTGGCAGCAAACTTGGTTTGTTATCTGAAGGGAGTTCCAGTCCCCTTAATTAGACCTGCGCTCCAGGTGCTCTCAAATGGCAGCTATGTTCTCCTCAATAGTGAAAACTGTTGTGGGATGCAAGATGGAATAGTTTATGTTGTTTTGGTCTCTAAGATTGTTACATGCTGCAGGAAAGTACTTTTCCCTCCCACAAGACAGAAGGAAGCAGCTGAGATTTGGCCCCATTTCGCTACTTCAAATGTGAATTTTGACAAGATGAGCAGACTCAAGTCTTTATTGTTCCAAAAACATGTGGTGCTTACATCTGCACGCAAGACCTACGTGCTTCAGGTGGCAAGGTCTTCAGCAGAGATACAGTCCCTTTTAAGCACCAACTTTCCAAGACACTTTGTTGAGCTTGTGGGACGGATATTTAATGCATCAAGTACTACTGGAATCACAAATTTCTTTAAGGCTGTTTGTTCTGGTTTCGTTCACACCTTCTCCTCTATGTTTGGTTTAATACCATCAACCACCCACTCAATATTCTTCAGTATTTTCGGGGGATTTCCGATAACTTTGGCTATAATAGGTGGCATTTTGCTATTGCTACTTTTTCTGTGCAATGGCTGTCATGCAGCCCGTGTTTTGGTGTCTCTGGTGCTCGTTCGAACATGCACTGAAAGTTTGTCTTTCTGTGCAGTGCTTGCTTTCATTGGACGCTGATCTCTTGATGTTCTCGCTGAGGGTTCATTATCAGCCATGTGCGTTGAGGGTGCATTTGCTATGGGAAGCTGCTCATGAGTTGCTCTTCGTGGAGGATGTAGCTCTAAACTCATTGTTGGGCACACCACGGAATGCCACTGCTTTGGCTGGAGCTCAGGCTTTGGAATACGAATGCTCCTTGGTATTCCTTGGCAATGAACTTTATACTTTACCACCTGCCGAAGTGGAAGATTTCCTGTCTTCAATGGTCCCGGATTCGATTGACAACTTCCAAAATGACTTTGACTATTGAAATTCGACATTAAAGTTAACATTTTTAAATTGTCCTTTTTATACATGCTCAAGTGTCTTTTTAACTTATCTTTTTAACTTGTCATTATTTAAATTTTTACATATATATCTTAGGTTGAATTTTAGTAGCTTTTACATATAATTAGGCTTTGAACCACCTTTGAACCGGCAAGTGGAGGGTGTTGTGTAGCCATGTGCATTATAGCTCCATATACGTTATTTTAGCAAACGAGGCCTGCCGCTGTGCACTTTCCCCTAGATATATTGTATTCAGCTTTGCTTATTCTTTTAACAGTAGCCACATTTGCAGTCTTGTTTTATTTCTCTGTATCTGGCTGTTCTTTCTTAGTTCAGCACTGCATTCTTAAACAAGACATTTCTTTCACTCTGTGCTTTTCTCAAGGCTGCAGTAAGATAGGTTGCTGGTAAATGTGTAAAACTTTGTCTCTAGTGTTCATAGAAACATGCACATCTTTACGTAGGGACATTTTCTCAGAACTCCAGCTGTTTTATTATAAAAACACTTCTCTGTCTCATACACGAAAGGGGGAGATTCCGGCCAGATGAACACTACTATCTGCTGAATGCTTTGCTACAGCTGCTTCTGTAGGCTACAGGCCTTTTGCTCATGTCTGAGGGATGATGTCTTCCCCAGGGGAACCTGAAGAGCAGAATTATTTTAATGACTTTAATGACAATATGGTATCGTTATTTTTATGCTTTACTCTCCTTGTCACAATTTTAATCCTGTCATGCTTCATCATCCTGGTTATTGCAGTGCTTTTGTTATCTAAGGTGCAGTTGCCCTATTAAAATCTTATTGAAACATATGCTGCCTCCGATTGTCATTGTACATGTGAGACTAATGTAACTGAGAGAAACGGATGCGATCTCAGTGACCACGATTTCTCTGAAGCGTTAATTGTGTCATGCGCTCAGCTGCCCAATCATGCCTGCTCTTGGGTGGAGATGTGTCACTGCTAGTCAGCCGGAGCAAAACCCGGATTAGGACCACAGGTGTCACCTGTAGTGGGTTAGACCCAGTCCTCCACACCTCAGGTGATTCTGCAGCTCAAATCCAGTGGTCTCATTAGAATAATGAGAGCCTAAGTGACACACCAACCTCACTTGCAGACACCGCCACAACATCCATCCACATGCCCTGTTTGTCCTCTCCCACCCTGTCTTCCCCCGTCCTCAGAGACACAAATGCTCGTACTCAGACACCTAACATCCAACCACCTCACACATGCACACTGTCCATGCACCTGCACCCTGCAAACGTACACCGCCTACAACCACTGCCTCTACCTCCACTCCCATCCCTCCTCCCACATCCCACCCCAACATCCCTAAGAAGCTTTTCCTTGCCCATCTTGACCTCTTCCCTCACCTCCCCCAATCCTGCCCATAAGTGCAGGGTCCCAAAGACCCAGCCCAGCCCAGCACCTCAGCCAACCAGTCTGCCACTGCACCCACCAAGAATTCTGCAGCTGGCACTAAGGGGACCCTGAGTGTGATGGCAGCCACTCACAGTAAGTCCACACCTCCACCTCAGAAACTGAGGACTAGGGAGGCGAAACCTTAGGTACAAAGGACAGGGTTAGTGGAGGCACCTCCTAGACATGGAGGCAAGGACACAAGCCACATGACAAAGGCCAAGGGGGCCCGCCACAAGAGGTAACCCAAGGATTCCCCTCCACCAGCAAAGGAACCCAAGGAGCCCCCTCCACCATCTGAGGACAAGGAGCCCCCTCCACCAGATGAGGGCAAGGGAGCCCTGACACCAGATGAAGGCAAGAAGCCCCCTCCACCAGCAAAGGAACCCAAGGAGCCCCCTCCACCATCTGAGGGCATGTATCCCACCCTCCTGAGACTGTGACCTTTCACTCCTTTCCAGAGACTGCTAGGCAAGGAGCCCCTTCCAGAACCAGTGGGCATGATACCCACTCCTGAGACTGGTCTTTCAATCCCCACCAGAGACTGTTGGGCGAGGAGCCCCCTCCACAACCAGTGGGCATGATGCCCACTACTGAGACTATGGCCTTTCACTCCCTCCAGAGACTGTTGGGCAAGGAGCCCCCTCCAGAACAAGTGGACATGAAACAAACTCTAGCTGAGGTACCCCCCAACCACTCTTCCCCCTGAGGTGCCTGCCCATTTCCAACATGATGCCCCTGAACAGTGGAGTCTGGATGTTGTCAGGAGTCACGTTGGGGCTTGGACTGTGCCCTGTGGCCATGTGGCCTTTGGTACTTTGGATTGACCATTGGCCCGATCCGAACATTGATGTCTGCATGTTGATTTCATGATTCATTATGGTGGCTGTTGGCAGCAAATTAGTGTTTGTATTTCAGAATTGTTGTCCTTGCATTACTTGCTCGTGGGTCCTGTGAATGTGGTGTGTGTGTATGGTGTGTGTTGTGTATGTGTGCGTGTTTCACTCTCCTTTTCCTCCCTCCCTCCCTTGTGTGCTAGGTGGCTGCACTCACTGTCGTCATCTTCGTCGGCATTGGAGCCCCAGGACGGCCATGGCGTGGTAGAGCATCCAGAAGACTTGGAGTTCCGGTTCCATTGCAGCCGCGAAGTCCCTCATGGTGAGTCTTGTTTTCTGTACTATGTTGTCGCAAAGCTTTTGATGGCGTACTATCGCCCCGGAAATCCTGGCGGTTTACTATGTCATAATATGGTGGGTGGTACCTTGACTTCTGCCTGGCTGTAGGTGGCTACCGCTGTGGTCAGTGGTGTTACTGCCCTGGCAGTTAGTGTGGTACATTGTCTGTCTATGGGAGGTATCACTGCAATGCTTATAATTTGGCGGTAATTACCCCCAGGCTGTTGGCGGTATTACCGCCACTTTAACAGTGCCTGTCAGTACGCCACCAATGTCATAATGACCACCTTAGTGAAGGATTACAAGAGGGAGGATGACATACATCTGTGGCTCAAGGGGTTTGTGTCTTCTCTCCACATGAACCTGGTCCCTGAAGCACATTGGTAGGCAGGTCTCTAGAAGCACTATGAGGTAGAGAGGAGGGACACTCCGACATCCTTACGGGATCCTCGGGGACTCACCTACTCTATTATAAATGACACCCTAATCCCAAGGTATGGTCTCACCCCTGAGCAGTACAAGGACAAGTTTAGGTCCTACAAAAAGAAGGAATTCCAAACATGGTTGGAATGTGTTGACTCTTTTTGCAGGCCACTTGATGGTTGGGTGAAGGGTAGTAAGGTAACAACTTTTGAGGGGCTGTACAATTTGAATGCTTGGGAGCGTTCGTATAGTCTTTGTTTTCCAGAGTTGCGCCAGCACCTGAGTCAAGATGACTGACCCCAGGAAGCTTTCACAGGAAGTGGACCACTGGGAGAGCACCAGGGTCCAGAGGAGGCATGGGGGAAACCACGCCAAGGGCCCCAACCTAGTTCCCAGGGTAAGTATTCCCAGCCCCCAGTGGAAAAGAAGCCAACTCAGAGCAACTCTGCAGAGTAGCGCAGGTTCCCTTCGAAAGGGGATGGTCTCAGGTGCCTTGATAGTAGCTGTGAGTCCATCTATGCCTGAAGATTGTCTGCTTGGCAATAATCTGGAGGATTCCCCTTGGAAAGAGGGGGAACGCAAATCTCACTTGAAGATGTTGGGCCTGCCTGGGTGGGTGCGTGTGTCCACCTGGCCAATGACAGCCCGTCAGGGTGATCAGGAGACCCTGGAGCCTGAAAGAGTGGCCCTGTTGTCTGCCAAAAGGAGGAAGGGAAAGGAACAAAGAAACCGGCTCCAGAAGTTCCCACGGTCCAGAAGGAGGCTGAACCTAAGAGACAGGCACAGTTAGAAAAGTAGTGCAAACACTGTAGAATACAATAGGATTCAATGGGCCTAGGGGCAAAACAAACCATATACTAAGAAAGTGGAATGCGAACCACTTAGGGACCCCTGGTCTAGTGTAGTGTGTAGAGGGTTGCTGGGAGTGTAGGAAAACACTAAGGGGATCCAAGATACCCCACTCCAAGACCCTGCAAAGTAGGAGTAAAGTGACCCTACTTCTCCAGAAACACATTAAAGCAGTGATAGGAGATTCTGCAAAGACCACAACTGACTGCAAAGCACTGAACATGGATTACTGGACTTTAGGACCTGCAAAGGAAGGGGACCAAGTCCAAGAGTCACAAAAGTGTCCAGGGGGGCAGGAGCCCACTAAACTCCGGATGAATGGCTGCCTCTGGGTGGAGGAAGCTGAAGATTACGCAACAAGGGAAGATGCCAGGAACTTCTTCTTTCCACAGAAGATGTTGCATGGTGTGCTGGAGGATGCAGAGTTGTTTCCATGCAGAAAGACCACAAACAAGCCTTGCTCGCTGCAAACGTTGCAGTTGATGAAAATGGGTGCTGCCTGGGCCCAGGAAGGACCAGGAGGTCGCCCCTTGGAGGAGGAGACAGAGGGGGCGCTCAGCAACACAGTGAGCCCATGCAGAAGCAGGCAAAACCCACAAAAGTACTTGAACATGGGTTAAGAAAAACTGAGCATGGTGGTCATCTGAACACTACAAAGGACGGTCCCACGAAGCCAGTGGTCAACTCAGTGAGTTGAGCAATGCAGGACCGAGTGCTGGCAAACTGGGCTGTGCTGTGCACGAGGGATTCCTTGCAAAAGTGGACAGAAGCCCTAGCAGCTGCAGTTCACGTAGTGCACAGGATTACTGTATGGCGAGGGAAGGCAAGGACCTACCTCCGCCAAATTTGGACAGATTGTCCACTGGACTGTCGCGGTTACTTGGATCCAGCAGCTGTGTTCCAGGGACCACGCTCGTCATGATGAGAGGGGACTCAGAGGACCGGTGAAGCAGAAGTTTGGTGCCTGCGTTAGCAGGGGGAACATTCCGTCGACCCACTGGAGATTTCTTCTTGGCTTCCAGTGCAGGGTGAAGGCAGACAGCCCCCAGAACATGCACCACCAGGAAATAGTCGAGAAAGCCGTCAGGATTAGGCGCTACAATGTTGCTGGTAGTCTTCTTGCTCCTTTGTTGCACTTTGGCAGGTGCCCTGGAGCAGTCAGCAGTCGATACTTCGCAGAAGTCGAAGAGCGAGATGCAGAGGAACTCTGGTGAGCTCTTGCATTCGTTATCTGAGGAAAAGCCCACAGGAGAGACCCTAAATAGCCCTCAGAGGAGGATTGGCCACCTAGTCAGGTAAGCACCTATCAGGAGGGGTCTCTGACGTCACCTGCTGCCACTGGCCACTCAGAGGTCTCCATTGTGCCACCACACCTCTGGATTCAAGATGGTAGAGGTCTGGGACACACAGGAGGTGCTCTGGACAGGGGAGTGGTCACCGCCCTTTCCTTTGTCCAGTTTTGCCCCAGAGCAGGGCTGGGGTTCCCTGAACCAGTTAAGACTGGTTTATGCAAGGAGGGCACCATCTGTGCCCTTCAAAGCATTTCCAGAGGCCAGGAGAGGCTACTACTCTCAGGCCCTTAACACCTATTTCCAAAGGGAGTGGGTGTAACACCCTCTCTCAGAGGAAATCCTTTGTTCTGCCTTCCTGGGACTGGGCTGTCCAGACCCCAGGAGGGCCGAAGCCTGTCTGTGGGTTGGCAGCAGCGGTAGCTGCAGTGAAAGCCCCAGGGAGCTGGTTTGGCAGTACCAGGGGTCCATGCTGGAGCCCCCGGGGATGCATGGGATTGACACCCCAATACCATAATTGGCATGAGGGGACAATTCCATGATCTTAGCCATGTTACATGGCCATATTCGGAGTTACCATTGTGAAGCTACATATAGGTATTGACCTATATGTATTGCACGTGTGTAATGGTGTCCCCGCAGTCACAAAGTCCAGGGAAATTGCCCTGAACTATGTGGGGACACCTTGGCTAGTGCCAGGGTGCCCGTACACTTAGTAACTTTGCACCTAACCTTCACCAAGTGAGGGTAAGACACATGGGTGACTTATAAATTACTTAAGTGCAGTGAAAAATGGCTGTGAAATAACGTGGACGTTATTTCACTCAGACTGCATTGGCAGTCCTGTGTAAGAATTTTCTGAGCTCCCTATGGGTGGCAAAAGAATTGCCGCATCCCATAGGGATCTCCTGGAACCCCAATACCCTGCTTACCTAGGTACCATATACTAGGGAATTATAAGGGTGTTCCAGTGTGCCAAATAGAATTGGTTAAAATGGTCATTATCCTACAGTGACAATTTTAAAGACAGAGAGAGCATACGCACTAAGGTTCTGATTAGCAGAGCCTCAGTGACACAGTTAGTCACTACACAGGGACACACATTCAGGCCACAAACTGTGAGCACTGGGGTCCTGGCTAGCAGGATCCCAGTCAGATAGCCAAAAACGAACTGACATACAAGTAAAAATGGGGGTAACATGCCAGGCAAAATGGTACTTTCCTAAAGCAGCACAATGTATACTGGCTCCAATATTTGAAATTAGAGCGATCTGACTTATGATCCTGGGTTGATATTGGCTCTGGACTGTCAGCACTGTTTACAACCTAGAGCATTACCCAACACTCCAATTAACTACAGAGCACTTTTTCAGCACTTGCTCATCATAATAATGTGTTAGAGGCTGCGGCTGTGGCATAATATTCATGCAGCAGCTGCGATCTGTTTTGGAGCTGCCAGGTCTTATGGCACTGGCGGGGTTCCTTCTTCAGATTGACAATTACATGGTTCTCCAATTTAATCTCCTTCAACATTCTTAGTTTTCACTTGTCATCAATATTACGTTTAGAATTTGCAAGCTGGCAAGTAGACACACGAAGCAGACAGGTGCAGGGTCTTTATTCAGAAACACGTTACTGCACCAGGAGGGCCAGGAGTAAACAGTTCAGCCCCAGCTGTTAACTGGAACGTCAACTGACGTATGTAAAACTCTCACACTAATAATATTAGACTTTTCACATAGTGCATAACATGTATACCGAAGACTAGATAAAGCCGGATTGGCTTGTGATAATTAGTGCGTTTCACGTGGAATATATTACCTTGTGCTGCTTTTGTCAAAAAGCCTTGACCCTTAATGGTAGGCGATTCTTTGTGTTTAACATGACTATTTAAGTTTCACTGCAATAAGCTGAGGACTCTTTCTTTGACTCATTACCATTGCAACTACACCTCTGCTGAGGAACTGAAATTATAAGTTACACACCTACATCGTACATACCTATAACAGGTCAAAGGACAAAACGATTTGTGTATTTTTTCCATGTTGCCTGTTTGTGATATAGAAGTGAATTTGTGTTTGCATGATTTCCAGGGACACAGAAACATAAAAGGAAATTAAGAAGTATTTATTGCTTGCTACTTCGAATAAATTATGTCGACCAATAGGCAAGTCTAATTCAATCAGGTTTATAATGAATATTAAGTATTTGGTTGTAGAAAGAATTACCACAAGTCATAATTGTCCCCCATAGTATAAACTCAATTGGTTCATGTTGTCACAACCCAGGTCATTTGACATTATCTAAACATACCCCTTTGATGTAATAATTTAACTCTCTCAGGAGTAGCAAAATGAGTATCCATAAATATTCCAGATCCTGCAGAGTCATTTAGAGCAGTGACTAAAGGGGTCCTTGAGGTAATGATGTAAGCATGTGGAGGAGTAAATAGGCTCTTTGGCAGATATTGTACCAGCAAGTTGAAAAGACTAACTAGGTCAAGCATTGGTGTAATGAAATTCTTTCCTTCTGGTAGTATGTTGGGTCACGGGTGAGTAGCCACACTTTACAAAAACTGATTGATTGATTGGTTGTTGCTTGAATTGTGATGCTAGCTCTATGAGAGACACAGTGGTTGTTAGTCAATTAACTGCCAGCCGCAGTCAGTACTTCATCTCTGATTTTAGGCCCTGGTAAGAGCCTGCAGCTACAGTTTCATCCGTCCATGAATCTTCTGAGTAGATATGTTAAAAATAAGCTATATAGTTAATCAAATCTTGATTTTCTTGTTTTTATGTTTAAAGCGCCATTTGTGAATTCCATTCTGAGCGGTCCATGATAAGTATCATTCTTCAATATGATTGAGGTAGCCCAAGCTAAAGAGTCTTTTGAAGGTAAGGGTAATCGAAATGAAAAGCCTAGGAATGAGCCAAGAAAACAGAAAGGCTTTGAGATCTCTGTGAACTTTTCTGGTAGGGTCATCAACAAGACAGAGGATTTAACCTTACTTGAAGAAGTATTCTGCCCTTCCGATGCATTTCCAGACATTTCTGCGTCCCTGAATTAGAGAGATGAATTTAGCATGACTGAGTGATGGGGTGTACAACTCTGCAAATGATTATATAGCAAAATGTCTTGCTCAATTCTAGCTGCTTATAATTCTCTTCACACCTGGTAGAGCTTGCATCATAAAAATTAAGGGGTCAGTTGCTACATCATTAAAGTGGCCGGGTAAACTGCTATGATTATATGTTGGAAAGTGGTTTATTAGTAGGGGTTGGTAGATACCCACCACTAATCATAAAACCACAATCACAATATAAGTTCCATTCAAGGCCTCAGTAAATGTATCTCTTGCTCAACCTTTAGTAGCTGGCAGTGGGCAGACAGACTTAACTTAGGAGACAAGTGTGTACAGCATTTAAAAACAACAATACAATACATTAATAAGACACAACACACAATAAAAATCCAACACCAATTTATAAAACTAGGAAATATTTGTATCTTTAAAATTACATCAAAATGACAACAATCCAATGTAGGGAACCAGAGACATGAATTTCTGAAGAATAAAAGTAAAACTAGCACGTAGAAGCAAACAGTGCTCAAAGGGTTAAAAAAGCTCATGCTGGATTGGTATAAAGTCAAAAAGTATCAGCCGCTCGCAATGTAACACTATTCCACTTACTTCCAGAAGTGTTTCTTGATGCAAGAAAGTGGTCGGCAATCAAAACAGGGTTTCAGAATCTCTGAGATGCTCCTTGGGAAGCTGGGACTACAATTCCCACAATGTGCCTGACCAAATCCTTAAACGTCCTCTGAACGCTGTCGAGCATGGCTCTTCTAGCAGGACTTGATGCACTGTGTTGTTGGTAGCTCCTTTATACCTGTCGCTTACAGAGAGTACACTCCTGAATCCTCTAGAAGCCAGGCAAAGTCCTCTTTTGTGAAGTCCAGAATGTGCAGCAGATGCGGTCATTGAGGGTTCAGTCCTTGGTGCAGAAAGGGGGTTCAGCAGTGCAGTCCTTCTTGTTACAGGCAGAGGTCTGAGTTGCTGGACAGCTCTCCCATATTTATCCAGTGTTCCTAGGTGACAACCAGGGGGCACCCCTGACCAAACGTATGACAACATCCTCTAAAATGTGGTAATCTCTTGTCCCAGAAAGCATTATTCCTTCAAAATCTAAAATGGAGAAACTATGTCCTGAAGGTTAAGATCCAGCAAAGCCATCCCACTAGCTATGTTTCCTTAACATTCCCCTTACAGCCAGTTTGCAAAGCTAATTACTGGGGCTCCCATCTGGCTGCGGTGGCAGGCCACATCCTGCCTTTTGCTCTATAGACTGCAGATCTCCACCCACTAGATGTCGCTTTGTCTCGGTGCAGGCCACTTTACAACTCATTAGGACAGCTTGGCACAGCCTGGCTGAGGCTGGCCATTCAGAGATGGGATGCTGGAAGGCTGAATTTTGGCTCATCAGAAAAGCGAGTTCTTTAACTTCTTTTCAGTGATAGTTACAATAAATGAATTAGTGGCAAGTTGTTTGATTTATTCTAACCATCATTTTAAGTCTTTGAATGAAAGTTTTAGCTCTTTACTATTATACTACAATTTGGAAAAACAAAAGGTGGGCAAGGCTTTTCCCTCACCAGGCATACAAAGCATAATTTGTAATGTCCCTGCCTATTGCTGCAAGGCATCCTACCCCTGGGATATCTAGAGGAGATATCATGAGAGACTTAAATGTAAAAATAAGGTAGTTTAAAGTCGAATTTGCACATACATTTAATTTAAAAGCAGCCTGCAAAGCCGGACTAACTTTTAAAGTGACAGCAGACCATACAGCAGTGTACACTTACGCGCATTAAATCTTCTGGGCCTCTAAACCTGCATGCCCTGCCATCTATTATGGACTTACAGGTTGGCTGTCAGTACCAATTGTAATTACACCTAATTACCAAGTACTTTTAACCAAGCACAGGCCATGTGTCTGGATGACATTCAGAGTCAAAAAGACAGTATCTAGTAATCAAAATGGGGGCAACAAGTGTGAGGGCACTGCAAAGAAGTCCTAGTTTCTCACAATATAAGTTATCAAGGATGATGAGAAAGACTGACCACCTGCCTTCCTGTCGCGTATGACCCACAGATCTCTGCAAATATATATTGAGACCTACGGGCCAGTCTCATGGGAAAAATAAATAAGGCAAGAAAAGGAAGAAAGATAAACACGGGCTGGTTGCCAGAAAGCAGACACAGATGTGTTATCAGTACCAAGTTGCATTCTACCTTTCTGAATTTTGAAGGTATCCTGGCTCAGAAAATGAGAAGCTGAAGACTGGTTCCACAAGAAGGTAAACTGGATGCCTGCATGAGGAGCAAGACTAATATACAAAAATAACAAAGCATTCTGCATGGCTTCATGGAAAGAGAAACCCAAAAACAATTCAAGGTAAACAAGAAGGTTTAGTGATGGAAGGGCAGGGACACAAACACACAAATATGGCGAGTATCACCAACATGAGAGGTTGCTGGGTACTGCTTTCTCGCGTAGGCATGCTTCTAAACAAACTCTACCTTACATGCTCTGGAGGAGATCTCATCTTAGTGAGATGCCATCATGGATAAGGAATAAGATAATATTGGACTGTGGGGACATCTGACTGATATTGCTATGTTTGTGTGGGAGCCACACTGTTTCCTGAACGCACCTGAGTCCACTGAATCCCGCCTAACCTCCAATCACTTGTTTGCCACAGACTACATGGCCTTTAGGTCATGCCTCTGAAAAGTCAGACCTGAATCACCTTTCATACTCTGAACCAAGCAATGTCCTAAGGCGAGCTCTGACAGGTTCACCTGTTATACATATTGCACAAGTTCTTCCACTGCTTTGCGGTAATGCAGTGCAAAAGGTTTAGACATATTTCACATTTTTAGCAGTAAACTTCAGCAGGTACTAGACATCTTCTGATACGTTTTCAATGTGTTTGGCACTCATCAAAAAGTATATGTTGAGTGATGGCTTTCTTAACCTTTACTACTGCTAACCAGTGATAAAGTGCTTATGTTCCTTTCTCTAAACATTGGAAATTTTGTTCACAACTGGTTAACATATTTCATTTACTTGTAAGTCCTTGTAGAATGCTTTACTTTATACCCATGGCTGCAAAGTAAATGCTACTCGTTGATATGAAGCACTTATTGTGCCACCCACTCAAGAAGCCCATCAAAACATGTACCAGATCTGCCACTGCAGCCTGAATTCAGTTTTAAACTGTGAATTGGACTTTTAAATATAGCCCCCTTCCCCAGCATTGAACTCCCCTTTTATTGCATATTAGTCACCAGTAAGTTGAGCCATAGGTAGGCCATACATAGGGCAGGGTGCATTACAATGAAAAGTTGGACATGCAGCTTTAAGTCTTACATGTACTGGTAGTGAACTAATTTTCCACTGTTATGAGGCCTCCTTGTCCCACAAGAAATTGGATTGCTATATTACACTACATAAGTGGTACATTTTGTTTTGGAACATGTGTGCCTTTCATGTTTGGTGTCTATTGAATTGTAACTAAAACACATCTTCAATGGTAAAGTTGGACTTTAAATTACAATTTTGAAAAAGGCACTTCTAGAAAGTTGGCATTTTCCTATCCTTAGCCATTTGGTCCCTGTAGCTCCCCTGGGTCAAATGACTGTGTGTCACTGACAGACTTTGTGAATTCCTCCTAGACAATCACACAGTAGAAGGATTTGGTGGGCCTGAATGGTTTATCTGCTGGCAGGATGTGGGGGCAGAGCTGGGCACAACCCACTTGCAACTGAATAGACTGTGCTCTGCCTTCATAATAAAGGACTTGTCATCTCCACATTTTCTTTGCAGCCGGCTTAAAGAAAGGGCAGTGAAGTCATGACATTCTGAGTAATTTGAAAGAGAACCCTCTAGAAACATCTCCCATCCTCAAAGAAGGCATCAGGTGTAAAAACAGGGCCCTTAGGCCCACTCTTCAGTTCACTTCAGGACCTACGCAGACTGTCAGAGGAATGTCTGTTGCTGTGGCTTGCTGTGTACTCCACAAGACTACTTTGCTGAACTGGAAAGGACTGCTTTGCTGCCTGAAGCCTGCCCTGCCCCTTCTTAGGCTAGTTCTGCTCTTTGAGCCCTGTACCTTTAACTGAACACAGCCCTACCACAGTGGCTCCAAGGTGTAGTTTGCTGGCCTTCTGTTCAGAGCCACAGGGACATAAACCTGCACCTGGACCCTGCCTGATTGAGTTCTGAACCCTCAAGTGGTATCCTGTCAGTCCTGGATCCTTCATTATGCTGTAAAGGTTTCCAGATAGCCATCATGTAAAACTTGGCTAAAACGTGTTCTGAGAATTGAGGGACGACTGAAACAAACCAGCTCATAGATCCGCCCCAGGACCATCTCTGGTCAGCCTGACTTTGCAGCTTCTCCTGCTACATTCTTCATTGAAGAAGCAAATCCTATTTGGCCTTCAACAAAGTGTATCTGACCTCCTGGAACTCTTTTCGACTCCAGTGTCCTGCCTTTTCCTGCTGAAAGATTTTGACAAAAAAAAAAAGTGACTAAGTCTGATCGTAAAAATATTCACCATGACTTCACCCAGCGGCTTCCCAACGAAGACGCTGCTTTCGAAAGTCAGTGCCAATGGGGCCCAATCCACTCCTTGTATCCAACCTGCATGCCATTACTGTTGGCCATATTTTTCAACTTTGACCCGGTCTCGTGAGACTAGATGTACTCGGTTGGCGGTTTAATCTTTTTAAGCGCTAGTTTTTTTATTTAAACAATTTAACAGTTCATAACTCTGGTTCTGTTTATTAAATTTTTGTCATTTTGGTTTCAAATACTTTAATAAATATACTCTATTTCTCCGAAATGGTGTGGAATTTTTCTTGTTTCGACTTTCACTTCATAGCTCTTTGTGTAATGCACAAATACTTTACACATTGCCTCTAAGTTAAACCTGGCTGTTTTTTTTAGCCAAGCTACCCAGGGTTAAGAAAAGGTTAATTTTGTAAATTTTTGTGCCTCACCTTGCCGGGGATTGTGACCGTTGCTTGGTCAGGACTCACACCACAGCCAACCAACAACCTAATTTCTCACATTGGTGTCCTTAATCCTGTTTTTAAGTATTTGCAGAGAAATGATACAAGAAACCAAGATGTGTCCCACGGACTTGGACAACTAATGATAACTTACCTTTTGTTTGTATGAGCAGTGCTTTAAATGGGCCGGTACTCTCCGGTACTGAGTACCGGCACTTTTTTATTTTGAGAGGGAGAGTACCGGCACATCTCAAGAAAAACTTAATACTTTCAATTGGAGAGTACCGGCACTTCTCAGAAACAAGCAGGTACTCTGATATAGAGTACCGGCACTTTAATTTTTCCATTTCAAGCACTGTGTATGAGCAATTTGTTTACACATTTTATTAGACCTCCCAGTGCATTATGACATTGTACTTATTTTTCACAGTAAAGTACTTGCTGAGCCATTGCCGGAAATCTTATAATATGTGCCACTCATCCGGGAATATTTCTTCGGTGCAGGGCCAACATGCCGCCAGACAGTAGCTGTGGCGAAACACCAACCAGATATTAGGTGAACCTGACTGACGTAGACAGCCAGTGACGGCTTCTATTATGCTGGGAAGAAGGCTTGTCAATTCAGAGGGCAGTTTGCATACCAGAGAACTAGCACTGTTCCTCCTAATGCATTATACTGCATGCAGTTATATGGCATAATTTATGTTAAGCTTTTAGTATAGTACTTGCTTATCCAGTGCTGGACATATCTCAATGTGTATTCCATAGTTTTCCACTCATCAGACGAGGATTCTTTGCAGTTTGCAAATATCTCCTGTGAAAAATCCAAAAACATCAGCTGGATAACACTATCTCAGACCAAAGATCGTGGCTTTCCTCTTACTGGAAAGAGTTATTTGATATTTCACAGAAGTCTTTCATACATAGCACAAGTTGCACCAGCTCTCCCAATATATTATGGTGTATATAGATCCGAAATTTTATTTAATCTCACATTTCAAATGTGTTAGCAGTTATGTATTTGCTGGGTCTAAGCAAAATACTAGTTAAGTTAATTGCCGAGAGTCTTCTTATACACATTCATGGCTGCTGCCAATCATCAGAGAACGGGGTTCCTCAAGGGTGCTTGCATAATGGTTTTAAGTAGCTAAAGCGAAATATCAAACAAAGGTCATTTGCATAACACATGTGAAAGTTCCCTTCCTGCTTGGAAGGTTCCTCAAAGAGGTTTTTTCTTTTTTTTAACACACCTGGCATGTTGTAACAGTACTCACAATGTAAGTACAATCAAATACATTTGCTCACACTTCAAACATATTAGTAGGAAAGGCTAGGGGTTGAGGTTGAAGATCAGCCAGTGCTAGTAATATTCAGATATGTGTTATGGGTTTTTAACAAACATCTGAGAAGAGTATTTCTGGGGACGCTTAATGAAGATGCGTGTATGTCCCTACGTGGAAATAATAATTAAAAAAAACCCTCAGGTGCTTTTCTCTGCCCCAGACAACCAATAATGGTGACACTTCTGCTGGGTGGAGCGTTTTAGTATCTCCTAGAGTTGGTTCACCCCAGAGATTCACGTACTAAAGCCCTCCCAATGACATATGGTATATGCAGTCCAGTCTGTTTATTTTACTACTGATACCTTCCCACGCAGTGAAGGGAATCTTTCAATTATTTCGTGTTGTTTTGCCACTGATAGCAATGATTGTAGGTCAAACGTTCAGGACTGTACGTAGTGTCTATGATGACAGAAGAAAGTTAACACCCATGTTCGTTGTCTTAGCTAGTAAAACCGCATGGGCACCTTGTTTTCATATTTCAACATAACTTCTTATTAACGGCATATAAGCCTCTATAATCGAAGGAACACTTTTTTCATGACTGACGAGCACCACAAAGCACACTAGGAGTTTAACAGCTCTGGACGAGTACGTACTTGGTCCGCAAAACAACTGAAATCTGAGGAAAAATGTATTTACTTATTTTGCATTATTCTGCAGCAAAATCTACCCGGGGTTTCAGGGTGCTCGACAATGTATCAAACTGAGGAGATCGTGTCCGACCTTGAAATAAATATAGGAGGAACCATAACAGCATAAAAGTAGTAATCAGCGAAACGATCAACTGGTGAAGATGAGAAGGTGATTGTGTGTTATAAGTATTTGTTAAGGCGTTTGTTGTCCACTGAAGCTTCTCGGCGCTAGGCTAGATAGCATAGACGTAATTTAGGGGTCGCTACGCCCGCTTGCCCCTTGCGACCCCTAGCACTGTCTTTGGGACCCCTGGTCAGAGGTGGCAAAGGAAGTGCCAGGAAGACAAGGGCATTTCGTCTTTATGTACGTCTGTTGCAACTTCGCTTTCTTTGTTGCCTGTGAACTTTTTAAAGTTTAATATTGCATTAATCACTATTAGTGTAATAAAAATGGACTACAATTAGCTGGAATATGACTCCTCTTAGTAGTTTAGGTAAGTGTAAATATGCTTTTACATATATATTCTGTGCGTGCTTGTGGGTGAGAGTGTTTTTAAGTGATAGAGAGTGTGTGTATGTGTGAATGTGTGTGCATGTGTAAGCAAGCATGCTTTTGTGAATGACATATGATGTCACTTCTGCTACCCCTGGCATTTTGGTGAATTGACGTTAATGCTAGTTAGCCTGCAAAAAGTCAGCAAATAAGGACATGTGATCCAGGACATTAAAAGACACTGGAAAGAGGTAACGTTGGGTTCTGAGTAATGCCAGAGGAGGCTTATTCCACTGTCTGACAAGGGCAACTGAAAATGCATGATCACCAAAAGAAAATGTGTCTACTTTACTTTAGGAACTTCAAAAAAGAGATTGTTATTTCTGTGATTCCAAGAAGGGCGAAGCAATGTACATTTTCTGGAAAAAAAATCTGAGGTGATTACTTTGTCAACTATGCTAATTGCGTTAAAACTAATCCTGGATTTAATGGGCAGCCATTGCAAAGACCTGAGCACCGAGCTAATATGAAAGTGTTGAGGTCTGTTAGTTATCTGTTAAGCTGTAGTATTTCGAATGAAGTGAGACTAGACCAATTCACTGACGACCAGAATGCTAAGTTTAGATGCAATGTAAGGCGTTTTTTTTGTGTGCAAGATTTGCAAATGGAATACAGATTTGGATCACCCTATTCACCTGAGCTCCTAAAGAAAGATTATTGTTCATTGGGAACTGTCTTATCAGGGGAAAGTTAGAGGCCCATAATTGCAGACCACCTTGAAGGTTAGAAGCTACTGGTCAAAGCAGGTAATACCAAGATCTCGTTTTACGCTGCATTGGACCAGAGGAAACTGACTGACCTCCATCAGCACATTGTGATTAAGGTAGAAGCCAACAAAGTAGGGGTTTTCCCTGGCAATGTGCACTGCTCATGCATGGAAGGGCAACTATCAACTTTGTGTTGTTTGCATATAAATGCAACCTGTCTCCAAATACTGCAGAGGAGATAAAAGCTAGCAAAGGTATAGTTTAAATTAAAAGGAAAACAGGACAAATCTATGTATAACACCATAAGTGGAAGGTTTAGCATCTGAGAAGAACGGGGGCGTCATGACTTGGTGAGATCTGTCAATGAGAAAAAAATGGAAACGGAGGAGAGGAGAAAGAAAGAGGGAGGTTGTAGGCCTGTTGATGGAATAAGGCAGGAGAACTATGGTAAGAAAATGATACGCTTTAATGTGGGGCAGCAGTGAATCTAGTAAAATGGGTGCAAGGTGGAAGAGGTGAAGGAAAAGAAGACAGGAGGGAACTTGTAAAAATATTTGGGTGATATATGGAGGGAAGCTGTGGGTGGAGTCGTTAAGAGATAAAAGATGTGATGGGTGAAGCGGAGAGGTAGTCTTGTGAGGAAGCAAGATGCAGCAATAATGGCAGAGGTGGTGGGTGAAGAAAAAGGCACAAGAAGAGAGAAAAGTAGGCAGAGAGACAGGAGGAGGATGTAAGGAAGGAGAAAGCTATGACTTTGATTCGTAAAAAACAATTGTCAGCGTATGATCAGTTGGAGTTCTGGTTGCAGTGCAAGGCTTTTAGCTGCTTGTGGAGAATAAGTAGGCCTTCCTGGCCGTGCATTCAAGTAGGGAGGGAGTTCCAGAGAAAAGGCTCTGCTCCTGGAAAGGACTATAGATGCAAGCATGATCATACCCCAACTTCTATGATGTTTCATGATGCTAGATATTTTTATGGTAGTTTAGGGGTGTTTGAAATTCGTGCACTTTGCTTTTGCTTAGTTATGTGAAATGAAAGCAAAATTATTTGAAATTATGTGCTTGTAACTACATGAAATACAAATCAATCACTTTGTGACATACTATAACATGAAATGCATCCTGACGTCATTTGTTTATGGGAGTATGCATTTAAACATGAATAATGTGAACAGCAGCTACTCGAGTGTTGCGGTTTTGCATTTGTGGCAAATGTTTACTGCACGTTTTACATATTTACACAAAGTGGAAGAATGCCGTAATTTCAGAAATGTCATGTAACTACTAAAACATGCTATTCGCAAAATTATGTGAATTACACCAGCATAATTCAAATTTCACCTTGGCCTGTGGCAGATCTTTGGTAGTTTGATACAGAGGAATGATTGTTTTAAAAGTAATGCAGGCAAATCTGAACTTTTTCGAGGAATCAATGGGGAGTGGCAATGATGGTCTTTTAATATCGGGGTAGTTGATCGAATTTGCAGGTGCCAGAAAGTGGAGGGCTGCCTTCAGGAGTGCAAGAGTGTATTTGTACTACTATGAGAGTTGCGTGCTGTAGCTGATGCAGAATATGGATGCTCAGGTGAAACTCAGTTTGTGGGAAGAAAGAGTAGATTGTTTTGGAGCTGTGCTTGATGTGGGGTGCCATGCGAAGAATGCATAAATCTAAATGCCTAACAGTTGTTCTTTGCTCGGGAGACTTAGGTTGAAGTCATATGATTCAAGTTCCTTTAGTCTTTCAAAGTTGAATTTGAAGTATATTTGTTTTTTTGCTTGATTAAGTCAGTTCAAGTGGGTAGTCATTCAGCCTTGCAGCTTTTCTAAGCAATCCTTTACAGTGGTGATCTCATTAAGGGATTTAGGACCTGATTTAGATATTAGTGGATGGGTTACTCCGTCACAACAATGACGGATATCCTGTTTGCCGAAATCTAAATCCCTTAGGTTATAATGGGTTTTACATTTTGGCAGATGGTATATCTGTCACCTTTGTAACGGAGTAACCCATCTGCCCGTTCTAAATCAGGCCCTTCATTTAGATGTAAATCTGTGTGTCGTTGATATAATTATGGCTACAGCCCCTATGGCCTTTAATAGGTCTTTCAATGGGTCCATGGTACAGGTAAATAGTATACAAAAGAGGATGGAACTTTGGGGGACACCATAAGTGACCTAATATGTGTTGGATGACACAACACTGAGTCTCATCATCCATTTTTTAATGGTGAAGAAGGACGTGAACCACTTGAAGAATTTTCAGTTGAAGTGCATGCAATTATTGAGGTTCTCAATGAGCATTTGTTGGTTAGCACTGTCGAAGACTGCAGAAAGGATCAGGAGGAATAGCAGACACTCATTTATTTGCCCACGATGCTGTGAATGTGGTCAAATATTTTTAAGGTGGTCGATTTAGTGCTGAAACCTTTGGAAAGCCCAGATTGATAGGGAGCAAAGTAATGTTTAGATATATGAAGATAATTATGTTTGATGTAGGGGGCGTGACTTGGCGCAAATGGCGTAGAGAGCAGAAGCAGAGATCTCCAGTGCCAGAATCCCCCATCCGGGCCCATCCTGATTTTCTGGAACCGGAGCCGCTGCAGTTCTGACCCCCTCAATGGAATGTGAGTGTGCCGCACCTTGAAAAAACTGTGCTAAAGGTCTTGAATCCGACTGAAAAAGGGCTGACCCGGGGAGAAGAGACGGGCACGGGTGTAAACAAAATGGCGGGTGTGGCTTGAGCCAGATGGAGCCGACCGGGCGGGGGCTGTAGGAGCTGGCCTGGTTTGTAGTGGATACCTAAGGTACTTACACCTTATATCAGGTCCAGTTATCCCTTATTAGTGAAATGTAGGCAGAGTTCTAGCAGCTTAGGCTGTCTAGAGGTAGTTGTAGCAGAGCAGCTTAGGCTGAACTAGGAGAAATGTAAAGCTCGTGCAATACCACTATAGTTACACAGTACTTATACACAATAAATGACAAATACTCAGGGTTACCAAAAATAAGGGTACTTTATTTTAGTGACATAAGGCCAAAAATATCTTGGAGGAAGTAACCCTTCTGGAGGTAAGCATTATACACAATATATACACTAGTAACCAAAATCAAGTAAGTAAACAGTCATAGAATAGTGCAAACAGTAGAAAATACAATAGAATGCAATGGGCCTAGGGCAACACAAACCAGATACTAAAATAGTGTAATGCTGTTGGACCAGACAGTCTTAGGGTGGTCACTCCTAACTTTTTGCCTGCCTCCCTCTACTTTTTGGATACTGTTTTTGCTGGTTTAAGGACTCTGAACACTTTACCACTACCAACCAGTGCTAAATTGCATATGCTCTCTCCTTTTAAACATGATGACATTGGATTATACCCAATTGGATTATTTAATTTACTTATAAATCCCTAGTACAGTGCACTATATGTGCCCAGGGCCTGTTCATTAAATGCTACTAGTGGGCCTGCAGCACTGATTTTGCCACCCACTTAAGTAGCCCCTTAACCATGTCTCAGGCCTCCCACTGCAAGGCATGTTTGTGCAGTTTCACTCCTAATTCGACTTGGCATTTAAAAGTATTTGCCATGCCTAAAACTCCCCTTTTTCTACATATAAGTCACCCCTATGGTAGGCCCTAGGTAACCCATAGGGCAGGGTGATGTATAGACAAAACGCAGGACATTTACCTGTGTAGTTTACATGTCCTGGTAGTATAAAACTCCAGGAGGCTGCACTGGCTTATAGGGGGTACCTGATGGTACTTACATCTTGTGCCAGGTCCAGTTATCCCTTATTAGTAGATTAGTAGTGTTCTAGCAGCTTAGGCTGATAGAGGTAACTATAGCAGAGCAGCTTAGGCAGAACTAGGAGACATCCTACTATACCACTTATATCATATAGCACTATATCATAAGAATCACAATACTCAGAGTTGCTAAAAATAAAAGTATTTTAATTGAGTGACAATGTGCCAAAAATATCTCAGAGGATATACTCCCTTAGGAGGTAAGTAAAATATACAAAATATACACACAAAACAAAACCAGGTAAGTAAACAGTTAGAAAAGTAGTGCAAACACTGTAGAATACAATAGGATGCAATAGGCCTAGGAGCAACAAAAACCATATACTAAGAAGTGGAATGCAAACCACTTAGGGACCCCAGGCCTAGTGTAGTGGGTATAGGGTCGCTGGGAAAATAAGAAAACAGTAAGGGGGTCCTAGATACCTGTAGGAGGCTGGCCAGGCTTATAGTGGGTACCTTGTGGTACTTACACCTTGTGCCAGGTCCAGTTATCCCCTATTAGTAGAATAGAGGTGTTTCTAGCAGCTTAGGCTGTTAGAGGTAGCTATGGCAAAGCAGCCTAGGCTGAACTAGGAGACATGCACAGCTCCTACTATACCACTTATATCACATAGCACAATATCATAAGAAAACACAATACTCAGAGTTACTAAAAATAAAGGTACTTTAGTTTAGTGACAATATGCCAAAAGTATCTCAGAGGATACCCTCACTTAGGCGGTAAGTAATATACACAAATTATATGTACACAAACCCAAAACAGGTAAGTAACAGTAAGAAAAGTAGTGCAAACAATGTAGAACCACAATAGGATGCAATAGGTAGACATAGGCCTAGGGGCAACACAAACCATATACTCCAAAAGTGGAATGCGAATCACAAATTGACCCCAGGCCTATGGGAAGCTGTAGAGGGTCACTGGGACTGTGAGAAAACAGTAAGGGTGTCCAAAATACCCCACCCCAAGACCCTGAAAAGGAGGAGTAAAGTTACCCTACTATCCCAGAAAGACACAATAGTCGTGATAGGGGATTCTGCAAGAACCACAAGCACCAGCAAAACACTGAAGATGAATTCCTGGACCTGAGGACCTGTAAAGGAAGGGGACTAAGACCAAGAGTTATGCAAGTGTCCGGGGGGGGGCAGGAGCCCACTAAACCCTGGATGAAGGTGCAAAAGGCCTGCCTCCGGGTGGAAGAAGCCAAAGATTCTGCAACAACGGAAGGAGCCAGGAACTTCCCCTTTGGTGAGAAATTGTCACACTGCGTGCTGGAGGTTGCAGCAGTGTTTACACACTGAAATACTGCAAACAAGCCTTGCTAGCTGCAAGAGGAGCGGTTGAAGTTTTTGGGTGCTGCTGGGGACAAGGAAGGATCAGGATGTTGCCCCTTGGAGGAGGAGACAGAGGGGACGCTCAGCAACTCAAAGAGCCCCCACAGAAGCAGGCAGCACCCGCAGAAGTACTGAAACAGCCACTTTGAAGACCTGACGACAGCAAACAACTCAGAGTCACAAAGGAGGGTCCCACGATGTCGGAGTCCAACTCAGCGAGTTGGGCAATGCAGGAAGGAGTGCTGGGGACCCAGGCTAGGCTGTGCACAAAGGAAGTCCTGGAAAAGTGCACAGAAGCCGGAACAGCTGCAAATCACGCAGTACACAGGTTTGCTGTCTGGCGTGGGAAGGCAAGGACTTACCTCCACCAAATTTGGACAGAAGGGCCACTGGACTGAGGGAGACACTGGGACCCAGCTCCTGTGTTCCAGGGACCATGCTCGTCAGGATGAGAGGGGACCCAGAGGACCGGTGATGCAGAAGTTTGGTGCCTGCGTTAGCAGGGGGAAGATTCCTTCCACCCACGGGAGATTTCTTCTTGCATCCAGTGCAGGGTGAAGGCAGACAGCCCTCAGAGCATGCAACAGCAGGAAACAGTCGAGAAAGCCGGCAGGATGAGGCGCTACAATGTTGCTGGTAGTCTTCTTGCTACTTTGTTGCGGTTTTGCAGGTGTCCTGGAGCAGTCAGCGATTGATCCTTGGCAGAAGTTGAAGACGGAAGTGCAGAGGAACTCTGGTGAGCTCTTGCATTCGTTATCTGAGGAATAGCTCAAAGGAGAGACCCTAAATAGCCAGAAAAGGAGGTTTGGCTACTGAGAAAGGAGGCTTGGCTACTGAAAGAGGTAAGCACCTATCAGGATGGGTCTCTGACATCACCTGCTGGCACTGGCCACTCAGAGCTGTCCATTGTGCCACAATTCCTCTGAATCTAAGATGGCAGAGGTCTGGGACACACTGGAAGAGCTCTGGGCACCTCCTCTGGGAGGTACTGGTCAGGGGAGTGATCCCTCCCCTTTCCTTTGTCCAGTTTCACACCACAGCAGGGCTGGGAGATCCCTGAACCAGTGTAGACTGGCTTATGCAGAGATGGGCACCATCAGTGCCCATCAAAGCATTTCCAGAGGCTGGGGGAGGCTACTCCTCCCCAGCCCTTCACACCTATTTCCAAAGGGAGAGGGTGTAACACCCTCTCTCAGAGGAAATCCTTTGTTCTGCCTTCCTGGGCCGGGGCTGCCCAGACCCCAGGAAGGCAGAATCCTGTCTGAGTGGTTGGCAGCAGCAGCAGCTGCAGTGGAAACCCCGGAAAGGCAGTTTGGCAGTTCCCGGGTTCTGTGCTAGAGACCCGGGGATGCATGGAATTATCCCCCAATACCAGAATGGTATTGGGGTGACAATTCCATGATCCTAGACATGTTACATGGCCATGTTCGGAGTTACCATGGTGACGCTACATATAGGTATTGGCCTATATGTAGTGCACGCGTGCAATGGTGTCCCCACACTCACAGAGTCCGGGGTATTTGCCCTGAACAATGTGGGGGCACCTTGGCTAGTGATAGGGTGCCCACACACTAAGTAACTTGGCATCTAACCTTCACCAAGTGAGGGTTAGACGTATAGGTGACTTATAAGTTACTTATGTGCAGTGAAAATGGCTGTGAATCAACGTGGACGTTATTTCACTCAGGCTGCAGTGACAGTCCTGTGAATGATTTGTCTGAGCTCCCTATGGGTGGCAAAAGAAATGCTGCACCCCATAGGGATCTCTTGGAACCCCAATACCCTGGGTACCTAGGTACCATATACAAGGGAATTATAAGGGTATTCAAGTGTGCCAATGAGAATTTGTAAAATTAGTCACTAGCCTGCAGTGACAATTTTAAAGCAGAGAGAGAGCATAAACACTGAGGTTCTGGTTAGCAGAGCCTCAGTGATACAGTTAGGCACCACACAGGGAACACATATAGGCCACAAACTTATGAGCACTGGGGTCCTGGCTAGCTGAATCCCAGTGACACATATCAAACACATTGACCACATAGGGTTTTCACTATGAGCACTGGGCCCTGGCTAATAGGATCCCAGTGAGACAGTAAAAACACCCCGACATATACTCACAAACAGGCCAAAAGTGGGGTAACAAGGCTAAAAAGAGGAGGGAGTTGTGTAGGAAGAGGCTTTCCTACACAACCACCCCCAAACGAAGGACAATAAGGCTAACCTTGGCCAGTTAAGTCTTTATTGTCTAAGTGGTGATAAGTGGAGAGTAGCTCTGCAATAAATTGGTTACTCCCTTTATCATCCACTATATGGTTACTTCCCTGTGGGGATGTAAACCACCCTGTTTGAAGTTTTTTAGCTAGCCAACAATGTGAAGTTATATTCTCAGATTTCCTATTAGTATGTTTAAGTTTAGAGCAGTGGGAATTGTCCACTGGACCTATATCAAGTGATGAGAATGCCAGACAGGGATGCTGTCTCAACAAAGCCATAGCTGAGCAAAACCTTTGTCCATATGGCTGTAAAAGGTAACAGGGATGCTGTTTCGCTTGAGTTGGAGCAGGGCAGGAATGCTGTCCTATGAGTTCCACACTAGGGCAGAGCTGCTGTCCTAAGTGTTGTGAGGCAGTCCAGGGTTGCTGCACTAAAGTTTCTCTGGGAGGGTTGGAGGGATGCTCCATGTTAACTAAAATGGTGCACTTTTTCTCACCAATGTTAGTTATCCCACAGAGAGGCACTTCTACCTCAGGGAGTTCAGCTGTGTTAGCTGATGGTTCCCTTGGTACAGGTGCCACCCCAGGAGAGGTTTCTCCCACCACAGGAATGGTATCCTGAATGGCAGGGTTGGTAGGGAATACATTGATGCCCTTTTGTACCTGTTGTTGGAGAAGGATCCTGAGTTTTCAGGCCTTTTTCTCTCCTTTGCTTTTTCATTTCAGCTGAAATGAGAGGAAGCAATTCCTCAAGGATACCCAGCATGTCTGCATGGGTATTAAACTCTACCTCAGCCCAACCTTAGGCCTCTAGGTCATTACCTAAGAGACAGTCTACAGGTAAGCTAGGTGATACTACCACCTGCTTAAGGCCAGTAACTCCACCCCAACTAAACTGAATTATAGCTAAGGGAAGAAACTTAGTGGAGTTATGGACATCAATAATCTTGTACTGTTGTCCAATGATGTGTTGTTCAGGAGACACTAGGTTTTCAGTCACCAAAATGATACTGGCACCTATGTCCCTGTAGGGCTGAGCCTCAATACAATTTATTGAAACTGTCTGCCTGTACTTATCCATTGTAAGGGGACAAGCAGCCAGTGTGGCAAGGCCAGTGCCACCAGGTGTGACAGAAACTGTCTTGGGACTGACTACCCCAGTTTCTATGATGGACCCATAAGTGAACCCAACTACACCCTTATTTTGACTGTTGCCAGCAGTCCCACCACTATTACCACTACTGCTAGGGGCACTAGAGTTTGATGTATTAGTGGTGGTAGGCTCAGGGGGTTTACCTGGGCAGGACTTATCCCCTGGCCTATGGCCTTTATTTTTAGACACATAGCACCAAGGCTTTTTAATGTGTGTGGGTTGTGAAGAAGAGGAAGAAGATGATTTATCCCCACCCCCTGAAGAGTGTTTAGGATTTGAAGAAGGATCTTTAGTTTTACCTTTATCCCCATGCTTATCCTGGGATTTCTCACCATCTTTCATATTGCCAGCCTTGACACCTCCTGTATGACCTTTTGTGTTCACTCTTGTTCTGACCCATTTGTCTGCTTTCTTTCCCAAGTCTTGGGGAAAGGTCAGATCTGAGTCTACCAATAACTGGTGCAACAAATCAGACACTTAATTGTGAAGAATATGCTCTCTTAGGATAAGATTATACAGGCTTTCATAGTCAGAAACTTTACTGCTATGTAACCAACCCTCCAAGTCCTTCACTGAACAGTCAACAAAATCTGCCCAGTCTTGAGAGGACTCTTTTCTGGTGTCTCTGAACTTAATTCTGTATTGTTCAGTGGTTAAACCAAATCCATCCAAGAGTGCATCCTTCAAAACTTTGTAATTATTGGCATCACTTTCTCTGACAGTAAGGAGCCTATCCCCTACCCTTTCCAGTGAAAGATAGCCACAAGATAGCAGCCCACTGCCTTTGAGGGACCAACTGTACAATACAGGCCCTCTCAAGTGCAGCAAACCACTTATTAATGTCATGCCCCTCCTTGTAAGGAGGGACTATTTTATGCAGGTTTCTGGAATCTTGCTCTCTAACAGGATTACTATCTGAAACACTGCTGCTGCCACCGTGGGGACCTAACCCCATTCTCTGTCTTTCCCTCTCTATATCTAGGGATTCCCTGTCTAAGGCCAGCTGCTGCTGTTTAAGCTTCAGTCTGGTCTGTTCCAACCTCAGCTTTCTGAGTTCCCTTTCCATTAAGTTATCCTCAAGGTGGGAGGCTTGGGAATGTTTGGATACAGAGGGGATTTGGGAATTGGCAGAGAGAGGCCTGTCCCTAACTGTCTGGACCCTACCAACCTGGCCTTTAGGAGTGAAAGATGTCCTACTAATGTGTGACCCTCTAACACTACCAGTGTCACTAGGTGGCCTGCCAGATGGCAGGTCTTTGTAGGAACCCTCCCCAGCTTCTTCAGGTAACTCCTCTAAGTCTGACTGGGAAGCTTCCCCTCATACCTCCCTTTTCTGAGATGGGCCAGACTGGTTCTGGTCATCCTCTAAGAGCAGGTTAAAGAGAAACTCTTTTGTTGGATTCTTACCAAGGCTTAAACTTCTTTCTAAGCAGAGACCCCTCAAACTTTTGTAGTTGAAACTCCCATAAGTTGCCTGAGCAACTTTGGGAGTGACCTCTACTGAAGACATGATAGAAAAGGTTTAAGACAGAGAGAGAAAAAGTTTTAGAACTTTTGAAAGTACAGAGAAAAAACGTTTTCAAACTTTTAGAAAACATTTAAAAGTTTTCAGAACTTTTCAGAAACTTAGTAGAACGTTTTAGAGCAGAAAAGTAAACTGTTTTGGTTCAATGTTCATATACTGAAGTATTTGGTATAAGATTTTCTTATGAAAAGCACCAGATGACAAAGTGGTAAAGAAGTTACAAGTACTTATCCCACCGCTGCACCACCAATGTAGGAGGCTGGCATGGCTTATAGTGGGTACCTTGTGGTACTTACACCTTGTGCCAGGTCCAGTTATCCCTTATTAGTAGAATAAAGGTGTTTCTAGCAGCTTAGGCTGTTAGAGGTAGCTATGGCAAAGCAGCTTAGGCTGAACTAGGAGACATGGAAAGCTCCTACTATACCACTTATATCATATAGCACAATATCATAAGAAAACACAATACTCAGAGTTACTAAAAATAAAGGTACTTTATTTTAGTGACAATATGCCAAAAGCATCTCAGAGGATACCCTCATTTAGGAGGTAAGTAATATACACAAATTATATGTACACAAATCCAAAACAGGTAAGTAACAGTAAGAAAAGTAGTGCAAACAATGTAGAATCACAATAGGATGCAATAGGTAGACATAGGCCTAGGGGCAACACAAACCATATACTCCAAAAGTGGAATGCGAATCACAAATTGACCCCAGGCCTATGGGAAGCTGTAGAGGGTCACTGGGACTGTGAGAAAACAGTAAGGGTGTCCAAAATACCCCACCCCAAGACCCTGAAAAGGAGGAGTAAAGTTATCCTACTATCCCAGAAAGACACAATAGTCGTGATAGGGGATTCTGCAAGAACCACAAGCACCAGCAAAACACTGAAGACGGATTCCTGGACCTGAGGACCTGTAAAGGAAGGGGACTAAATCCAAGAGTCACAAAAGTGTCCAGGGGGTGCAGGAGCCCACTAAACCCAGGATGACAGTGCAAAATGGCTGCCTCCGGGTGGAAGAAGCTGAAGATTCTGCAACAACGGAAGGTGCCAGAAACCTCTCCTTTGCACAGATGATGTCACACGGAATGCTGGAGGATGCAGAGCTGTTTCCTTGCAGAAAGACTGCAAACAAGTATTGCTAGCTGCAGAGGTCACAGTTAAAAAAAATGGGTGCTGCCCGGTCCCAGGAAGGACCAGGAGGACATCACTTGGAAGAGGAGACAGAGGGGGCCCTCAGTAACACAGTGAGCCCATGCAGAAGAAGGCAGCACCCGCAGATGTACTTGAACACAGGTTCGGGAAAACTGAGCACGGCAGTCGTCTCAACATTACAAAGGAGGATCCCACGAATCCGGTGGTCAACTCAGCAAGTTGAGTAATGCAGGACAGAGTGCTGGGGACCTTGGCTGTGCTGTGCATGACGGATTCCTTGCAAAAGTGCACAGAAGCCTTAGCAGCTGCAATTCATGCAGTACACAGGATTATTGTCTGGCGAGGGGAGGCAAGGACTTACCTCTGCCAAATTTGGACAGATGGACCACTGGACTTTCTCAGTAACTTGGATCAAGCTCCTGTGTTCCAGGGACCACGTTCATCATGATGAGAGGGGACACAGAGGACCGGTGAAGCAGAAGTTTGGTGCCTGCGTTAGCAGGGGCAAGATTCCGTCGACCCACAGGAGATTTCTTCTTGGTTTCCAGTGCAGGGTGAAGGAAGACAGTCCCAAGATCATGCACCACCAGGAAACAGTCAAGAAAGCCGGCAGAATTAGGCGCTACAATGTCACGTGTAGTCTTCTTGATACTTTTTTGCAGTTTTGCTGGCGTCCTGGAGCAGTCAGCGGTCGATCCTTGGCAGAAGTTGAAGAGTGAGATACAGAGGAACCCTGGTGAGCTCTTGCATTTGTTATCTGACGAGAAGCCCACAGGAGAGCTCCTAAATAGCCCTCAGAGGAGGATTGGCCACCTAGTCAGGTAAGCACCTGTCAGGAGGGGTCTCTGACATCACCTGCTGGCACTGGCCGCTCAGAGGCCTCCATGGTGCCTTCACACCTCTGAATTCAAGATGGCAGAGGTCTGGGACACACTGGAGGAGCTCTGGGCACCAACCCTGGGGTGGTGATGGACAGGGGAGTGGTCACTCCCCTTTCCTTTGTCCAGTTTCGCGCCAGAGCAGGGGCTGGGGGATCACTGAACCGGTGTAGACTGGTTTATGCAAGGAGGGCACCATCTGTGTCACTAGCCTGCAGGGTGCCCTCACACTTTGTAACTTTGCACCTAACCTTCACTAAGTGAGGGTTAGATATATAGGTGACTTATAAGTTACTTAAGTGCAGTGTAAAATGGCTGTGAAATAACGTGGACGTTATTTCACTCAGGCTGCAGTGGTAGTCCTGTGTAATATTGGTCTGAGCTCCCTATGGGTAGCAAAAGAAATGCCTCAGCACATAGGGATCTCCTGGAACCCCAATAGGGTGGGTACCTAGGTACCATATACTAGGGAATTATAAGGGGGTTCCAGTGTGCCCATCAGCATTGGTAAAAATGGTCACTAGCCTGCAGTGACAATTTTAAAGGCACAGAGAGCATAAGCACTGAGGTTCTGATTAGAAGAGCTTCAGTGACACAGTTAGGCACCACACAGGGAACACATTCAGGCCACAACTATGAGCACTGGGGTCCTGCCTAGCAGGATCCCAGTGAGATAGGCAAAAACAAACTGACACACAAATAAAAAATGGGGGTAACATGCCAGGCAAGATGGACTGCTTTCTGTTGCCCTGCTGCCTTGCTGCTCTCTGGTTGTGCTGAGAAGTGTTCTCCAAGGGCTTGGATAGAGCTTGCCTGCTGTTCCCTGAAGTCTCAGGACCAAAAAGACTTCACCTCTGCAAGAAGGACTCCTTGTGCAGCGAAGATTGACGCACAGCCTGTCAGAAATGACACACAGCCTGCATTGAGGTGAAAAACTCACCGCAGACCGAACCGGAACAACGCAGCCCGACTTTGCAACGAGAAGACTGAAGCAGCGCCAGCACAGCAACCGGAAATTCGACGCACTGCCCACTGGATCGATGCACAGCTGAGCCAGAACGATGCAGCCTGACTTCCAGAGAGGACCGACGCAGCGCCTGCAGTGTGGTAGAAATTTCCAAGTAACGCCCACCGGATCGATGCAGCCACTGTGACTTTGTCCTGTCAGCGCCAGAATTCCACGCAGCATCCCCGGGGCATCCGAAAACACAGCAACTCAAAGAGAATCCAAGACCGAGCACCAAAAACCGATGCAAAGTCTTCCCTGCGTGAAAGATAAACTACGCATCACCGCGTGTGGCCTGAGAAATCGACGTACACCTTCCTGTTTTCCACGCTTCTCCTCCTCTGCAGTTCTTTGCGGAGATTTTGAATGCAAACCAGGTACTTTGTGCTTGCAAAAGACATATATTGCTTTTAAGAGACTAAAGACACTTTATATAATTTTTACAGTGATATTCCAGAATATACTTATTGTATTTTAATTGTTTTGACCTGCATTTATCCAGATAAATATTATATATTTTTCTAAACACTGTGTGGTGTATTTTTGTGGTGCTACATTGTGTTATTGCATGATTTCTTGCACAAATACTTTACACATTGCCTTCTAAGTTAAGCCTGACTGCTCAGTGCAAAGCTACCAGAAGGTAGGCACAGGATAATTTGGATTGTGTGTGACTTATCCTGACTAGAGTGAGGGTCTTTGCTTGGGCAGAGGGTAACCTGATTGCTAACTAAAGACCCAATTTCAACAAATGCGAATCATGAATACCCCCTAGGCAAGTGTAGTGTGGAGAAGGGCACTGGGAGTGTAATAAAACACCAAAGGTAAGTACTGTACTCCACCCCAGAGCCCAGGAAAGTAGGAGTAAAGTACTGCAAGTTTCCTCAGGACACACTACAAGTCGTGATAAGAGATTTAGCAAAAACCAAGCAAGACTGCAATCAACAAATGGTGGATTCCTGGACCTGAAGACCTGTGTAGAGAGGAGACCAAGTCCAGAAGTCGAAGAAGAGTCCAAGAAGGACAGGGGCCCCTGCCAACCTAGAAGATGGTGCAAAAGTAGATTATCTGATGAGAAGAAGACTACAGAAGAGCACCAAAGAAGATGCCAGCGTGTTCCTGCATGGTGCAGGAGATGTCCTACGTCGAGTTGTTGGATGCAGGCTGTTTGCGTCACAGGATTCTGCCAAACAGCTTAGGTTCACGCAAGTAAGCGGTTCGCGACAAAATGGAGGTGCCTGGACACAGGAGGGACCTGGGGGTCTCAACTCCTACTGAGGAGACAGAGGGGACTCTCAGCACTTCAGAGAGCCCGCAGAAGACCAAGGAGCGCCCACAGGAGTCCCAGAACATGGAAAAAAAGAAGATGCAAAGTGCAGATGTCACAGCACAACAACGGAAGGTCCCATCCTGCCAGAGAACAACTCAGTGAGTTGTGCATTGCAGGATGCAGTGCTGGGGACCTGGGCTACACTGTGCATAAAGGATTCTTGGAAGAAGTGCGCAGAAGCCCAAGAGCTGGAGATGACGCGGTGCACAGGGGTACTGTCGCAACACGGGGAGACAAGCTCTTACCTCCACCAAATCTGGACAGCTGGACCTTAGGACAGTCTGTCACGTCCGTCCATGGCCTGTGTTCCAGGGAGAAAGCTCGTCGTCAGGAGAGGAGTCCGAGAGTACCAGTCATCATCACAGAAGGGTGCCTGCAGAAGCAGGTAAGTGGCTGCGTCACTCCACTGGAGATTGCTTCAGTTTTTCTGGTGCTGGATGAAGACAGGCAGTCCTCAGAGCGTACACACCTTGGAAACAGTTGCAAATGCTGGCTGGAGCTGAAGTTGCAGGGCACAGGAGTCATCCCGGATACCTTGTTGCAGTTAAAGCGGTTCCTGGAGCAGTCTGCGGTTGATCTGCCAGACGGAAGCTGAAGCAGAGGATGCAGATGATTCCTGGATGTGAGAAAGTAGCCTCTTTCTAGCATGGTTACCCCCACTTTTGGCCTGTTTGTGAGTGTATGTCAGTGTGTTTTTAGTGTGTCACTAGGATCCTGTTAGCTGGACCCCAGTGCTCATAGATAAAAACCTATATGTCAGTGTGTTTTGCCTGTCTCACTGGGATCCTGCTAGCCATAATCCCAGTGCTAATAATTTATGGCCTAATGTGTGTACCTGTGTAGTGCCTAACTGTGTCACTGAGGCTCTGCTAACCAGAACCTCTGTGCTTATGCTCTCTCTGCTTTTAAATTTGTCACTGTAGGCCAGTGACTTCATTTACCAATTTCAATTGGCATACTGGACCCCCCTTGTAAGTCCCTAGTATATGGTACCTAGGTACCCAGGGCGTTGGGTTCCAGGAGATCCATATGGGCTGCAGCATTTCTTTTGCCACCCCTAAGGAGCTCAGACAAACCCTTACACAGGACTACCACTGCAGCCTGCATGAAATAGTGCACACACTATTTCACAGCCATTTTCACTGCACTTAAGTAATGTATAAGTCACCTACATGTCTAACTTTCACTTGCTGAAGGTTAGGTGCAAAGTTACTAAGTTCAGGGCCATTTCCCGGGCTTTGGGAGTGCGGGACGCCATTACACGCGTGCACTACATATAGGTCAATACCTATATGTAGCTTCACAATGGTAAATCCGAATATGGTCATGTATCATGTCTAAGATAACGGAATTGTCCTCCCATTCCAAATGGAATTGGGGAGCCAATTCCATGCATCCTGGGGGCTCCACCATAGACTCCCAGTACTGCCAAAACAGCTCTCTGAGGCTTGCACTGCAGCTTCAGCTGCTGCCACTTCACAGACAGGGTTCTACCCTGCTGGGGTCTGGGCAGCTCTATCCCAGGAAGGCAGAACAATGAACTTCCTTTGGGAGCAAGGTGTTATACCCGCTCCCTTTGGAAATAGGTGTTACAGGATTGGGAGGGGTATCCTCCGAGAGCCTCTGGAAATGCTTTGAAGGGCACAGATGGTGCCCTTCTTGCATAGGTCAGTCTACACCGGGTCAGGGACCCCCAGTCCCTGCTCTGGCGCGAAACTGGACAAAGGAAAGGGGAGTGACCTCTCCCCTGTCCATCACCTCCACAGGATGGTGCCAGAGCTCCTCAAGTGTGTCCCTGACGTTAGCCATCTTGGATTCCAAGGTGTGGGGACACTCTGGAGACCTCTCAGTGGCCAGTGCCAGCAGGAGATGTCGGAGAACCATCCTGATAGGTGCATACCTGGGAAGGAAGCCAATCCCCTTCTCAGGGCTATTTAGGGTATTTCCTCTGGGGGTTTCCTCACATTCGGCTAACAAGACTCTACACGTGTAGGAGGCTGGCCTGGTTTGTAGTGGGTACCTTGGGTACTTACACCTTACACCAGGTCCAGTTATTGCTTGTTAGTGAAAGTAGTAGTGTTCTAGCAGCTTAGGCTGATAAAGGAAGCTATAGCAGATCAGCTTAGTCTGAACTAAGGAGACATGCAAAGCTCATGCAATACCACTTATAGTTACACAGTACTTATACACAAGTAAAGACAATATTCAGTGTTACCAAAAAAATAAAGGTATTCATTTGGGTGACAAAGTACCAAAAATATCTCAGAGACAATACTACTTCTGGAGGTAAGTATCATACACATTCAGGGCTGGAGGGTTGCTCCACATTTACTAAAACAGAGCAATTTTGCACATCTGGTTTAGTAGTTCCACAGAGAGGTACTTTTACCTCTGGGAGTCCAGCTGTGGTAGCTGAGGGCTCCTTTGGTACAGGTTCTACCCCTGGAGAAGTTTCTCCTACCACAGGAGTAGTATGCTTAGTGGTCGGTGGGAAAGGGATACTTTGATACCCTTTTTAGCTATTGGTCGAGAGGGATCCTGAGATTTCAGTCCTTTTTCTCTCCTTTGCTTTTTAATTTCACCTGAAATGAGAGGAAGCAATTCCTCAGGTATACCCAGCATGGATGCATGGGTCCTAAACTCTAACTCAGTCAATCTGAGGCCTCTAGGTCATTACCTAAGAGACAGTTTACAGGTGAGCTAGGTGATACCACCACCTGCTTTGGGCCAGTAACTCCACGCCAACTAAGTTGCACTACAGCTACAGGGAGAGACTGAGTGGAGTTGTTGACATCAGTAACTTGGTACTTCTGTCCAAGGAGGTGATGTGCAGGTGACACCAAGTTTTCAGTCACCAAAGTGATACTGGCACCTGTGTCCCTGTAGGCCTGGGCCTCAACACCATTTATTACAATTGACTGCTTGTACTTGTCCATGTTAAGAGGACAAGCAGCCAAGGTAGCAAAGCCAATGCCACCAGGTGTGACAAAAACTGTTTTGGGAGTGTCTACCCCAGTTTCTATGATGGACCAAAAAGTGAACCCAACTACACCCTTTGTTTGACTATTGCCAGTAGTCGCACCACTATTACCACTACTGCTAGGGGCACTAGATCTTGATGTATTAGCAGTGGTAGGCTCAAGGGCTTTACCTGGGCAGGTCTTATCCCCTGGCCTCTGGCCTTTACCACTGCACACAGAGCACCAGGGCTGTGTATTGTGTGCAGAGTGAGAAGAAGAGGAAGATGCTTTATCCCCACCCCCAGAGGTGTGTTTTGGACCTCAAGAAAGATCTCAGGCCCATATTTATACTTTTTAATGCAAAACTGCGCCGGCATAGTTTTGCGTCAAAAATATTATCGCAGGCTAACGCCATTTTGGTCCGCCATGTGGGCGTCAAATTTATACTTTGACGCACGGCGGCACAAACCACAGCTGTAAGTAATTTTTTTTTACGCACACCACAGCGTCACGTCGTAAAGGAAAACAACATTAATGCGTCGGAAATGACTGTGGATCGATTTACGACACAGCAAACCGGATATGCGGCGTTTTTTGGCGCAATAGCATCAAAATTCCCCGCAAACACAGCTATTTCAGCAGAGGAGAGCCAAAATGGATCCCAGATGCTTGTACAGACCCCAGGAAGATGACAACAGACCAGGAACCAGCCAGGAGGACCCACACAAGACCCAGGACAGTTTTAAGAAGAAAAGAAAGTGTCGCTTCAGTGCTGAGGAGCAGGAAATTCTGGTTAAAGAGGTGACAGAACACCAGCACCAACTGTTTGTCATCTCAAAGTTGTCAATCAGTAGGAGAGAGGCAATATGGCAACAAATTGTTGGCAAGATTAACAGTGTGGCAGAAATAGGCAGAACAGTCATTGAGTGCAAGAAACGCTGGCATGACTGCAAGCGCAGGACCAAGGAAAAGATGGCCAGGAAAAGGAAGGCAGCACTGCAGACTGGAGATGGGAGTCAAGCACACCAGGAGCTCCTGGACCACATGGAGGAGATGGTCGCAGCCGTCATCCCTGAGGAGATCGTCACAGGGATTCAAGGACAGGACAGCGCAGACTACCAGGAGATAACACACATGCAGGGTAAGTCGCATGGGGAATTAAAATGCACTAATGTCAACTACAACCGGGGGGGATACCAACTACAAAATGCATGGAAGTCATCAGATACATGGAGTGGCATGGGTAAAGGGGTACGGCAGAGGCACATGGCCTGTACAGAGAGAAGCTGGGGCACACAATAACACAACACCTACAACAGTTCCATGGGGGTATGCAGCCATGCCAACGATGCAGCAAAGGTAAAGCCACGCCAGGAGGGAAGGGCACAACGTCAAACTGACATCCTGTCACACATTAGCAACTATACCCCCTACATTAACTAGGGCCCAATTAACAGCCTCTAGCCATACCGACAACTGGAATGTAACAGTGACAACAGTTGCCACTACTACCTCCACTGTGTGTGCAGCTCAAGTAGCCAATGGCAGTAACGTCCCCATGAATCATACACACCTAAATTAGTGGGTTGTGGAAGACAACTTTAACAATCCCCTAAAACAAGACTAATGTTCCAGTCCTGTCAATTGTGAATGCCCATAGTTGCCACAAACATCAGCCAATGTCATCAACATTAGGAGCTACACAGCACTAAGGTTACACCCATGCAGCATATGTCAGGGTCCATCCTGTACCTGGGTCACAATGCAACATCCCAAATGTCGTACTGCTCAGACAACAGCATTGAGGGGGAGGACACATGTAACTGGTCACTGAAATACATCTGCACAGTCAGAGGAGGAAATAGGACACTGCTACGACTATCAGGGCAATCCAATGTCCACACATTCCCCAACATCAGCTGTACACATTACCAATGCTAACATCCATATCGTGCCATAACAATGCTATGCATAGGATATGCTACATTTCAACTACATATAAGTGGATGTGAAAGATCAGAGACTGGGGCAGGTCCAGATTGTTAAGTGTGCTGCTAGTGCCATCAGAACACCCACAGCCAGTGAAAGGTCTCACCATGAGAATGGATGTAGACGGAGGGTTGTGTAGGACAAGAAAGTGGCAATTCACTATTTGGCCTAAACCAACAACTAGAGGAGATGATGCCGACAAGTCAAAAAACGTACCACAATACATGTGAAGTGCAGGTGGGGCATAGGCCTGGGAGAATGCCCATCTCAAAGACTGGATAAATGAACAGGAACCAAGATCACAATGTGCAAATCATCACAAGGCAGACATGTCACATCACAAATGCCACAACACAGATACACTAATTGTACCCTATTTCTTTGCAGAGGACGATGGATCTCCTCCGGATATGCCTGTCCAGGACTACCCTTATGACATGGATGACGAACTGACAAACATCAGCCACCAGACCCTCCAAGATGTCCTTGGAACCCTCCAGACCCCATCTTCAGTGACAAGGAGGAGCACAGAATAAGCAGCCATCACAGAGGACCCACCCACAACCCCAATTGTAAGACCTGCAAGCTCCAATACAGCTGAGGACTCAGATGACACAGGCATCAGCTTTGAGAGAACAGTAGTCGGAGTACAGCGGGAGCTGGCCAATGAGGTGCGGGTGGGGATGCAAACTTTGGCAGCTAGCCTAGAGGGGGTGCATTCGTGCATGATGTCAACTGAAGAACAGACAGCAGCTATGCAAAGGCGAACAACTATCTTGCAGGAAGTAGAAAAAAGGCTGAAGGAAATCAGCACAGCTGTAATACAGTTGACCCAACACATACAACAGCAATCCTGTCAAAGCATGCACGAATGCAACATTGAACCCCCCGGGGTCGACCTGGCTGCTTACCATCGTGATGTGGCTGCTATTCTTAAGAACCAGCAGATCCTCCTTGCAGCAGTACTGCCCTTAAGACCTCACAGGTAGCAGCCACCGGGATGTCTGACTCCACGTCTTCAAACAATGAGGTGTGTGTTGCCCCTTCACAACCACCACCACCAAGGACAGAGGAGGCAACACACACATCAGAAGAAGAAGACATGGAACAGTTCACCTTCACACATAAAAGTACCCGGAAGCACTAGTCCCTGCCACATGGCCACCTATTACCAAGGTCCTGCGCTTTGTAACATGCCAGTCTTGCAACAACTGTACTCACTGACTGTTCTGCAAACCACTGTATATCTTGTCAGCCTGCCTAGTGATTGTCTCTCACTTAGTCATTGGCAAATCCTGTCCCTCTGCACTGTCTGACACATCACCCCAGCATGTCAAATGCATTTTCCTGTAGCACTTGTGTAGGATAACAATGGAAGATGTAACTATAATGGACTCACAATCATGGACAATGTACATATAGCACTACAGCACTTTTCAATAAATAGCACTTACACAACCACTTTGTCTCTCTGTAATATGACACATTAACCGTGCAGTAGATCACTGAATTTTGCCTCCTGTCAAATGACATAGCTTATCAATACAACTGTCCGGAAATAATGTAGTCTGCTAACTGTGCACAGTGGCCTGGATTGCACCATACTCTGCCCTTCCTGAGGGTAATATCTGATGAAAAGAGAAACCATACACCATAATGCTGTGTTGGACAGAATAATGCTTCCTCAAGGGATATCTAAGCCATTAAGTAGTGGCAGCAAAATATTGCCTCCATGCAATACTAACACATATAACATTCCCACAAATCTAAGCAATCAACAAACTGCATGAATGAAGGTGTCTGAGTTTACATCCAAATAAGTAATCATGCTGAACAGTGTCACAAATGATCTATGTGAGTTATGATCAGGATACTACAAGAGTGCATACTACCACTCACCTTATAAGGGTTTCCTTGAACATCACACTGCAGTCAGACATAACACAGTGTCCCCAGTACCAAATCTGAAAGCACAGTATGTGACATTGAAAACATACTTACTTAAAAAACACATTGGTATCCATAGTAACTGTGATTGGTGGTTGCAATGAATGGTCAAATCTTTGCTAGGTAGCTTTGTGGTAGCTGCCAATGTTATAGCTAATTTGGGATTTGTTCGTAGCATAGGACACACATGTAATACAAAAGAAATCATGTACACTCCTGCCAAGGCCCTGATCTACAAGCATTTCACATATAGTGTAAAGGGTTTACTACATATTTATTAAACTGTAAAAACAGAAAAGATAACTCGGGGAAAAGCCTTACCTACCCTAATCTACCCTAACTACTCATTACCCACACCTGCCCCTAACTAACCTAAGCTAAACTTACTTATCACATGTAATGAAACGTTCTAAACATCAACCCCCCAACCAACTTATGAGACGGGGCACATGGAGGACAACAGATACTAACCTAAACACATACTATCCCATACTAAACAAATATATATTTTTTTGTAATTTTTTATTTTAGAATGTTTATAATTTGTTTTTTCAAAACACACAAGAACCCCAACATTGTCCCCCACCCACACACTCAAAAAGAAACAGTAGAAATAATCAGGACCCCCCACACACTAACACTAACTAAACTAACAGCCTATACTAACCTAACACTAAGCCCCCTAAACTCACAAAGTATAAGAATAAGGAAAGAGGACGGAGGGGAGGGAATAGTGTCCATCAAAATGTCTAGAGGTTGGCCCTCCGGAGGGTCCGCTTAATGGACCGCACCCGCCGATTAATATGGCGAACATCCTGCCGCAGGTGACACATTTTCTTGAGGACACAGTCCATTTTACGCTGCATGTCCACAAAAGCAGCAGGGCCATTAGCAGCAGCTGGGGCAGTCTGTGTGCCAGCTGAGGAAGTGTGGGGCTGTGTAGGGTCAATGTATGTGGGCTGCCCTGCAGGTGGTCCTGTGCTAGGGCCTGGAGCACTTGCAGATGTTGTTGCCACAACGGTCACAGCTGTTGGTGGTGCCACCTGGGTGGTAGTGGTGGTGGTGGTGGTGGTGGCTGTGGTGGGCAAAGAAGGGCCACCCCATGGGAATGCCCTCCAGGCTCTGGAGGCCCGTTCATTTCGGTATCTGCTTGCCATTCTTCGGTACCCCGACTCTACCTGCAGTATATGCTGGTACTGCATTGCCCGCCTTTGAAATTCCGGCACCTGGATGGGTGTCATATTAGCAGCTGTGAAGACAATTAAAATAAATTACATTATGAACTGCATTGTGTGAAAAGGCACAAGAAGTAAATCAGACAATACATCTACTGTACTTGTAACAGCTCATATCATCATACAGATCATTGAATGTCCCTGAGGAAGTAGATGGCAGGCCAGCCTACAAAGGTAGTATCACACATAGCACATCCAAACCCTACAAGATGGGTAACAACTGGCATGTTTTGGCATCAGAGTTCTGCCAGTTGTCAGCTAGCAATCATGCAGCACATTCTCCACCAATGCCAGTGCTACAAATGTCATAGTACGGGATGGAAATCTAGGGCCACATGATCTGCAAGTTGCAAATGGACTTTCTAGTATAGTACTCATGTGCTAAACATGAGTCTGTATACTAGGTTCAGACAAAAGATTCACTGATTTACATGTCTGTGTACCAAACTTGTATCATAAGTCCTAGGTACACTATTCACAAACCCATGCCTGCGAGGGTGGGGGGTGGAGAAACAACTAACAATTTCAAACAACATGGACACCCAGGAAGCTTATGAAAGCAGGACATGTGTTTGGCTCAACACACACATCACAGGTAAGGTGCATCTACAAATAGGAGACAGCAAACTCTTGACCAATCCCAGCACCACACATGTCTGGCAATGCAGGCCTTTGTCCACATCATATACTTCCAGTAAGCCATGACATACAACTAACACAGAGATGCAAGAACACCCCTGGCCATGATTTACATGCACACCTAGGCCATTGCACTCAAGTGCCACATACTCGTAGCACTACATGTGGAGCTGCATGCTGCTAGGAAGTTCAACCTAAAGTTTAATCAGTACATTAGTGAATAGGGAAACAGAAGTCTGTTGGTAAGGATTTTACAGCCCCATTCTGGGAGAATGTGGGTCTGACAGGCTGACTAAATCACAGATTAGGTCCAGTGCAACTCTTGCTGATACAAGTGTTATCCACATGACTCATCCCCATTCACATTGCGGGGCCTACAGGACTGACCTAGAATCCCTAAATAAGACAATAGGATAAGCATTGGCCAACTCTACAATGGTGAGAAAATGAAATCCCACTAATGGAACCAGACAAATGATGGGCAAGCGCATCACACCTTGCTATTTGTTCAACACACAGGAGTCCATCAAAAATCACCAGCAAACACAACACATAACAGACACATCAATACTTACTGGAGTTGTCGGGGTACTCGAATGAAGCCACCCCGCCCACAGTGTAGGGTGCGGGTCCACCTGTAAGCCATGGAAGGGAGAAATGTGCTCAAATTCTGTGCACTGTCCAACAATTCCAAAGACAAATACTAAATGTAAGATTACATAAGTAAGTAAAGCCACTCAGACATGATGATACTCCATCCGATATAGCACGACTAACATGTACATACCATGGGTCTCCTGTGAAGTATACACACATATCTGCACACATGCAGTGGCCCTAACTATCCTGTGTCGGCAAACATGTTCCTTCATTAGTGAGCAGACATAATAATGGAGTGTATTGGTCTCATCATGTGTATCCAAGAGAGACATCCAAAGCCACTTTCCTTGAGGAGTACATTACCATTCAACCAGCCATTGTGGCCATGACAAATTTATGACACACAGGTACAATGTACAGAGGGGCAGGGACAGTTGTAAGCCCTCATGTTGTTACAGTTTCTTCATTTGATGTGGCCCAGCTATGATGAGTTGCACCAACCATGGAGATATGAACCCATGTGCATACCTTTGGCCAGCCATCCCTAAATGAAAGGTGGAACAAAAAACACCAAATACCAGTCTAAGATGTTAGCTGACAGCACCTTGCACTTTTTCCTATGTCTCCAAATCCAGATCTGACATGTATCCGAAATGACGAAGGACCACAATAATCCCTAACATATATAGAACTTCCGTCATCGCTTGCCTTACACACTCACCAGACAGACATGAGACATATGTTTGGGCCACATTGCTATCATCAATTGACGTGAAGCCTGCACTCATTTTTAGCATCATGTAGTGTTTCGAAAGTCAGTCTAGCTGTTGCGTCAACAAATGTTGGTAATGATTTTGAAAATCTATACCTCACAGGCAAATGTGACCTATATATACATATTTGGCTCCTGATTTGTGCTGCTGTTTCACACAAAGGCGGCACCAACTTACATTCAGCAAAAGTATTCAGTAAGTTTGCAGAGCACTTGCTTCCTGACAGCTAGCAAATGTGGTCCTTAGCATAGTCCATCAATGACCCTGTATGTTTCCAAAGCATTCCACACACTCAACAACATTGCCGACAGATATTTCACAAATCATCTGATGTCACTACAGAGCATTTAATCGTGCACATGTACATGATTTTTACTCACCAACAGGGCCACCAATCACAATTCCCGGGTGGTCCAGCAGATCTTGCTCCCTGGAGATGAGGTCAGCCCAGCGGTGCTTCAGCTGGTGGTCATTCCTCTGGCTCCGATATACGCACTGCAAGTGATGCAGGACCTTTCCCCACCGGAGCCTCCGTGCCTCGGTGTAATACACCTGTATCACCAGCCCACCTGCCTCAATCATAAGGGGGAGGAAATGGCACACCAGCCATATGAACCCCCCAAGCTCCTCCTCACCCATATTGCCAAGACGTGGCCTACCCAACACCTTAGCACAAAAAAGAGTAATAGAGGATAAAGGAGAAGAAAGGAGAGTAGGGGGAAAGTAGAATTAGAAAAACGTAAACTAAACAACTAAAAGAGCCCAACTCTCCCCAAACTATCACTACCCACAACAGACTCCCAAAAACAACAAAGACAACACAATACTAGACAATGGTACACAATAAACACTCAGACAGGATACAACAACAATATTTTATTCACAAACTGACACGTAATGGACCACAAAGGAGACAAAAGCACAGTTTCACTAGACAAAACTCTGAACACAGCCACACAGTCAAGAAGAATCACAGACTGCAAAGTGAAAGTACACCCACTGTACAGAATCTGTAAACAGGATATCCTATTACATCACTTCCTCCATAAAATGGCCGCCATTGTTATCGTTATGCGTTAAAAAAAATGACGCATACAGTCTGGGCGTCATTTTTTACGACGCACAGGAGTAAAAATTAGGCCGCATCCATATATTTTGAAATAGTCTAACACTTAACCAATTTTCAGGGCATTATGCGCAGTTTTTTCGGGAATAAGCGTCATTTTTTTACGCTTGTGCATCATTTTTTGACACGTATGCTTCAAAATGTCAGGGCATTAACTGGGTTTGGGTCATTTTACCATTTTAATTTAATGTTACATTTGTGACACAACTGAGATAGGCTGATTGCACCCACTTTGTTCTTGACGGTGTATGGGCACATGTGAGACTTCATACTGCTGCGGACCAGGATCTGCTACTTCCTTAACATGATTTTCACTCTTGGCTGACGCACTAGATGGCTGTATGTGTGGCCTACATATATGTATTGCACAAATTGGGCATGTTTGGCGTCAGGAGAGGTAGCAAGGTGACACACATAAGTACAATACCTCGATGCCTATGGCTCAATGTGTGTGCATTGGCTACTAATGTAGTTGTTGACCCAGTGTGTGTGCATCACAAGATGCATTGTTGAAAATATGCTTGTATGAATGTGAAGTCAATGTGTCCTAACATTAGATACAAGTCAGTGTCGAAATGAGAGAGGACATGTGTTAGTCATACATGTAGCAACATCTGTTGCGTACACTTCCAAGATTTTGGGTAACGTAGACAGCACAAATGACAAAGCATGCACCAGATAGATGGCAGTCGCTTGTTCATGTCAATGGTCCACAAGTTGCACATCACATGTCCAGGAAATTTGGAAACTGCTTCTTAGGCACTTGTTGGTGAACCCACCGTGAGTCAGGCACATGGACAGAGTAAGTGGGTACCACGTTTTTGACACGGAAAGCCAAAGGTGACCCACAACTGTAATTTCCCCCCACAGTTGTGGTCATATGACTGAGCCACAACTCTCCTGTGGCAGTGGTGGACCAGCAGACGAGGCAGCACGTGGCCACATATTTCCAGTGATCAATTGCACGGAGGTGTCTGGTTCATGCGTGTGGTCCAATGGTGATCCTGTATATTTTTAGGGGTCTATGTTGTCACAGTTACTTCCAGGTCTCATCATGAGTCAGTGGCGGCTATTCCTGTATCTACTGAGTATCCTACCGAGATCAATGGAAGTAAAGCCAATGAGGACATGAGAACCTATATGGGGATGGTCCCCTCCTGTCACTACAGATGTGTTATGAGACTGTCAACGGGGCAACCTTGGTGTGCTGAGTGAGATCATATCTCAGGAGTCATGTTCCGGCAGGTGTCATTACAACATTTGTACACAGGTTGGCCTGTAAAGTTCCCACTGCATCTGGGAACATCATAGCCTCTGTGTTGATTAATCTTGCAGCTATTCAGCACGCACAGGCCATCAATATGTTGTGAGCAATCTGATTCAGCGTGTGAACTGTCAGGGTCCTAACATGTGTGGAAATTTCATGCACATTATCAGAGGTTGCTGGTTCTGCTGGAGGCACCATACCCAATCCCTGCATACGGCCCTGGTACACTGTCACGCTTTGTCGTTCATGCATACATGAGACCCAGACAAGGGATATGCCATGATTTTGGTATTCCAAGACAATTTTACAATTATGGTACAATTAAAAAAGCAGATGATTCTATACAATGTGTTTGAGTATGCATTGAGGAAGCACCTGACAAAATACCCCCAGAGGAATGTGAGGTTTGGGAAAGCAAGTGTGGTACATATTTAGCCACAAGGAACCTTTAGGGTAATGCACAGACAGGTGCCAATCAGGCTGACAGGATGCAGGGTCAATCAGGATCCAGAAATTTCACAAGGTACATACTCTGTGGTCTGACTGACACTGGTCAGAGGGAGAACAAGACAATTTACATGGGAAACTGTGTTTGTCCTATGTTTTGGAAGGTGACACATAAACCCAAGGGCTGTATTACACTGCTTATTTTCTAGCAATGCATAACAGTGTATTTGACAAAATGGCAACTTCTATGCTGTTCCAAGCATCTGCAAGGGCAGTGCATGTACAAATGGGTGGTCTGCATGGAGGTGATCATAGGTGTGTGCTGCATCAGTTTATCACATGTCCTGTAGGTGAGAGTTGAGTTCAAATGGCCAACAGTACCTTTCACATGGGAAGCTATCTACAGGTGATAACAGGGCTTAGAAACTACAAGCCAGTGTATTAATTGACCTGACGTCCATGCAGTCAGATGTACTATGACAATGGCATACCATAGGGAAGGGTGAAGCACACTGGATTACTATTGTTAGTCTGTGCATGGAGAGGAGGGAATATCTGGGTACACATATTACCATTCCAGGGACCTCTTCAGACATGTGGGGTGAGACTAGGAGCATGGGTGTGTCAGGAGTTAGGAAATGGGCTGACATGTAAATGGAGTGTCATGTGCGCAATGCTTGTCATAGGTGTGGCACTTGTGCTGTCTATGTTCTGCTTATATGGAACTCTAGTCACAGATAGTCCTTGCAAAGATAGGTGCTGTACGACTTACTGCTGTCAAGGGTCTGGTAATACATTCCTGTTACCAATGCAATTGCACATCCACTGCCTCATGTATGAGCATTTTTTTCCTTTATAGACTGATGGTGTCTTAGTTGTGTGCCATATGCTACGATGAACCATATTGCCAACATGTATGTGTGAAATAGGTGTGGTCCTCTGCTATTGCCCTTCAAAAGTGAAATGTACAGGATGTATGTCATTTACATTGTGTGTGTATGTGACTGTTGTGTAATACACATCACAATTGCTTTGGAAATTTCTGTGTCCTGATCATTATATCAGCAATGCTCCATGAGGCTACACTGTTATTCTGATAGTTAGAGATAAAGGTGAGCAAAAATGATTACCCAGACCATGATATGGTGATTATTATCGGTGTTTATTTACATATCTTGCTACAGTGGTGATGGTGAGTTGTTTTAAAATAAATTGTTCACGATATGTTGGTGCCTACGCAATCCAGCAGCTGTGTTTTGTTGTTCCCCCTCATGGTGCAGGCCGGCATCCTCCTCTTCAGGCATTTGTGGCTCTGCTTTTAATAGGGGAATGTTCCTTCATATGCAAATGTTGTGCAGGATGGCACACGTTAAAATGATCTTACAGACCATTTCTGGTGACTAGAGGAGGCTGCCACCAGTGATGTCAAGACACCTGAATCTCGACTTGAGGATGCCGAAGGTCCTCTCCTCCTATGTGCCTCATTGTAGGCACGCTCTGCTGCAGTGCTTGGGTTGCCAAATGGTGTCATAATCCATGGTTGGATCCCATACCCCTGATCAGCTGAAAGAGAAAATGATTGGGATCATGTTGATGTAGCTTGCCCCATTAATATCAAGTTGCATGGCAGTAGTTGTCTTGTGTTGTCTGTGACTCTTTTGTGTTGTTGTGTTGATTGCTAGGCTTCTAGGATTTACCATCTGCATTGTGTTGTTTCCTTGGCTGAACAAGTGTTTGCCTGCTGACCGGTTGTCAGCAGTATGTTTTGGGATTTGCAGTACAGTGTGCACTCCCTAGCATTGTGATTTGTGAAACAGGTGTCCCTGTGTCTTCACTGGGGGTGAGATGATAGTTCCATACACAGAGTCAAATTGACGGTGGTGGTAACACGTTAGCATCTATGTACCCTGTACATCCCATACCTTTAGACATATGCAATGGATTAATTTAAACATCAGTGAGACGTTTACATTTTGCAAGGTGACAATTAGCCAAACCTCTCCATAAGTTGTGATCATTGACGTATTGACATTAGACTGTACACTAATTTCAGATGTGTGACAGGTTCACTGCAGACCTATCAAACATGGCTAGCGGTGTCATGACCTCAGTGTGTTCCTGTCCACGTGTTGCTGTCATGGTGTATGTGTTGTGTGTCCTAGAGGGTTGCTGTGCAGTGTGTATATAAGTAGGTTTCTGTACTTACCAACAAGTAGTCCATTGCCATATCGTCCATCCTGGAAGTGTTGATTGATGGTAGAGTGACGGAAGATGAATGAGTCATGGATACTCCCAGGTTACTTTGCCACAATGTTGGTGATCAATCCTTGGTGATCGACAATGGCCTGCACATTGATGAAATGTGTGTGCTTCCTGTTGTGGTAGAAGTGTTCATTTGCAGCAGGTGGCACAAGGTGTACATGTGTGCAGTCAATGGCACCAAAGACGTGTGGGAATCCACTAATGAGGTAAAACCCCTGTTTTGTCTCCTGCTACTTCTGCTGTGTGTTTGGGAAGCAGATGTGGCGGGGGTGTGAGTCCAATTATGGCATCCAGTACTCTGGACAAAAAGGCAGAGAATGATGGCTGTGATATTCCGGCAACCAGGGCGCCAGTGCTTTGAAAGGAGCGACTTGCCAACATGTGAAGCACAGCTAGCAGCTTCGGTTCTGTTGGAATGGTGCGGGGTGTCAATAAAGTGGGTGCCGACTGTGGCTCTATGTTGCACAGCAGCTGCTGAATGGCCTGCCAGTTCAGCCTGTACCTCTGGATGATGTCATGTTCCCTGAGGCCATGAAGGGTTGTTCTGGTGCGGAATATCCTCTCCTGCCTTCTGCGCTGTCTTTGGGGTCCCTGCTGGTGTTGTGGTAGCTGCTGTTGTTGTTGCTGGGCTCTGCGTCTGCGTGCACGCTGGATGAGAAGCACCTCCATGTCTCCCTTTTGCTGCTCTGCTGTTTCTTCTGTGTGTCCTGATTAAATACAGGTGTGTTTGCCCCATTTTAACGGCTGCCCTGACCCACGTGTTAATTTGTTATGCAAATCGGGCTGTGCGTCATTTTCCGACTCCGCCTCCCGGCCGTGTGGGATTTCTGCCCGGAAGCATAAATACGACGTACGGCCGTTTACGTCTTATTTTGGACGGGAACGTCTACCTTGCATATGATTGACGCAAGGCGGTTTCCCACATCCAGAAAATGACACACACAGAGGAATTTTGTCGTCCGTGGGCTCGGGCGTCAAAGTTTAAATATGGGGCAAGGTTTGCGCCGATTGTGCGTCAAAATTTTTGACGCACATTTGGCGAAGGCGGAGTATAAATATGCCCCTCAGTGCTTACTTTTATCCCCATGCTTGCCCTGAGATTTTTCACCATCTTTCTTTTTGCTGTCCTTGTCACCCCCTGTATGAGCTTTTCTGCTCACCCTTGTTCTGACCCATTTGTCTGCCTTCTTTCCCAATTCTTGGGGAGAGGTCAGATCTGAGTCCACAAGATATTGGTGCAACAAATCAGACACAATTGTTAAGAATATGCTCTCTCAGAATCAGATTGTATAAGCTTTCAAAGTCAGTCACCTTACCATTTAACCAACCTTCTAAGGCATTCACTGAACAGTCTACAAAGTCTATCCAATCTTGTGAAGACTCTTTTCTGGTTTCTCTGAACTTGATTCTATATTGTTCAGTAGTTAAGCCTAATCTGTCCAAGAGTGCACTTTTCAGAAAATGGTAGCTGTCGGAGTCATCTTCTCTGACAATAAGGAGTCTGTCTCTTCCCTTGCCAGTGAAAGACAACCACAGAATAGCAGCCCATTGTACCTGAGGGACCGTCAGAACTTTACAGGCCCTCTCAAGTGCAGTAAACCACTTGTAAATGTCATCCCCATCCTAGTAAGGGGGGCAACTTTGTGCAGGTTTCTGGAATCACATGTATGTCCTCTAACACTGGGTTTCCTGAAACTACTGCTGCTGCCACCATGGGGATCTAACCCCAAACCCTGTCTTTCCCTTTCCACAACCAGGGATTCCCTGTCTAAGGCCAACTGTTGCTGCTGTAGCCTCAGTCTGGCCTTCTCCAACCTCAGCTTTCTGAGTTCCCTATCTAGGGACTGATCCACAGATTGGATGTGTGTGACACCTCTGAGACAGAAGTGGCATTGGAATTAGCAGAGGAAGACCGTTCCCTAACCTGAGTACATCTACTGACCTGGCCTCTAAGTGTGAAGGGGGCCCTACCTGCGTGTGAACCCTTCCCACTACCAGCTACACTAGGAGGTTTTATAAGGAAAAGATCTGTGGAAGGACCATCCCCTGGATCTTTAGAATGGTCTCCTGAATCTACATGGGTGGAATCTCCCTCTACCTCCCCCTCTGACTGTACCTGACCAGTAGGATCTTCCTGGTTATCTTGAAGGAGGAGATTCAAGAGAAATTCCTTGTTGGGGTTCTTCTCAATCCCTAAACTTCTTTCTAAGCAAAGACCCCTCAACCTTTTGAAATTCAAGCTTTCATAAGTTGTCTTTACAACCCTGGGGGTAGCCTCTACAACAGACATAGTGAAAGAAAGGGGTGAAGGAGAAGAGTAAAAAGTTAGCAAACTATTTGACCTAACATTTTAGACAAAAGAAAATCTTTTCAAAACGTTTGAAAACTTTTAGAAATGTTGAGAAAACATTTTAGAAAGTGAAAAATGACTGCTATGTACAATTGTATATAGCTCCAAGTATTGGAGTATATTTTTCTTGTGAAAAACACTAGTAACAAAGTGGTAAAGCAATTGCAAATACTTATCCCACCACTAGACACCAATGTAGGAGGCCGGCTTGGTTTGAGGTGGGTACCTAAGGTACTTAAATCTTATAACAGGTCCAGTTATCCCTTATTAGTGAAATGTAATCAGTGTTCTAGCAGCTTAGGCTGTCTAGAGGTAGCTATAGCAGAGCACCATAGGCTGAGCTAGGAGACATGTAAAGCTCCTGCAATACCACTATAGTTGCAAAGTACTTACACACAATAAAAGACAATATTCAGTGTTACCAAAAATAAAGGTACTTTATTTTAGTGACACAAGGCCAAAAATATCTTAGAGGCAATACTCCTTCTGGAGGTAAGTATTATACACAATATATACACTAGTAACTTGTAGGAAGGTAGCCTCTTTCCAGCATTGTTACTCCAACTTGTGGCCTGTTTGTGAGTGTATGTCAGTGTGTTTTTACTGTCTCACCGGGATCCTGCTAGCCAGGACCTCAGTGCTCATAGTGAAAACCCTATTTGTCAGTGTGCTCCATATGTCACATTGGGACCCTGGTAGCCAGGGCCCCAGTGCTCATAGTTTGTGGCCTGAATGTGTTCCCTGTGTGGTGCCTGACTGTATCACTGAGGCTCTGCTAACCAGAACCTCAGTGTTTATGCTCTCTCTGCTTTTAAAATTGTCACTGCAGGCTAGTGATCATTTTTACCAATTCTAATTGGCACACTGGAACACCCTTATAATTCCCTAGTATATGGTACCTAGCTACCCAGGGTATTAGGGTTCCAGGAGATCCCTATGGGCTGCAGCATTTCTTTTGCCAACCATAGGGAGCTCAGACAATTCTTACACAGGACTGTCACTGCAGCCTGAGTGAAATAACGTCCACGTTATTTCACAGCCATTTTACACTGCACTTAAGTAACTTAGAAGTCACCTCTATGTCTAACCATCACCTAATGAAGGTTAGGTGCAAATTTACTAAGTGTGAGGGCACCCTGTCACTAGCCAAGGTGCCCCCACATTGTTCAGGGCAATTTCCCCGGACTTTGTGAGTGCGGGAATACCATTACACGTGTGCACTACATATAAGTCAATACCTATATGTAGCTTCACAATGGTAACTCCAAATGTGGCCATGTAACATGTCTAAGATCATGGAATTGTCCCCCCATGCCAAATCTGGTATTGGGATGCCAATCCCATGCATCCCTGGGGCTCCAGCATAGACATCAGGTACTGCCAAACTGGCTCTCTGGGGTTTTCTCTGCAGGTTCCGCTGCTGCCAGCCCTCAGACAGGTTTCTGCCCTCCTTAGGTCTGGGCATCCCAGTCCCAGGAAGGAAGAACAAAGGATTTCCTCTGAGAGAGAGTGTTACACCCTCTCCCTTTGGAAATAGGTGTTAGGGGCTGGGGAGGAGTAGCCTCCCCCAGCCTCTGGAAATGCTTTGAAGGGCACAGATGGTGCCCTCCTTGCATAAGCCAGTCTACACCAGTTCAGGGATCCCCCAGCCCCTGCTCTGGTGCGAAACTGGACAAAGGAAAGGGGAGTGACCACTCCCCTGTCCATCACCACCCCAGGGATGGTGTCCAGAGCTCCTCCAGTGTGTCCCAGACCTCTTGAATGCAGAGGTGTGAGGGCACAATGGAGGCCTCTGAGTGGCCAGTGCCGGCAGGTGACGTCAGAGACCCCTCCTGATAGGTGCTTACATGTATTAGATGGCCAGTCCTCCTCTGAGGGCTATTTAGGGTATCTCCTGTCCGGTAACGAATGCAAGAGCTCACCAGAGTTCCTCTGCATCTCTGTCTTCAACTTCTGCCAAGGATTGAATGCTGACTGCTCCAGGACACCTGCAAAACCACAACAAAGTAGCAAGACGACTACCAGCCACATTGTAGCGCCTAATCCTGCCGGCTTTCTCGACTGTTTCCTGGTGGTGCATGCTCTGAGGGCTGTCTGCCTTCACCCTGCACTGGAAGCCAAGAAGAAATCTCCCGTGGGTCGACGGAATCTCCCCCCTGCTAACTTAGGCACCAAACTTCTGCATCACTGGTCCTCTGGGTCCCCTCTCATCTTGACAAGCGTGGTCCCTGGAACACAGGAGCTGGATCCAAGTGACCCTGACAGGCCAGTGGTCCCTCTGTCGAAAGTTAGCAGAGGTAAGTCCTTGCTTCCCCACGCCAGACAGTAATCCTGTGTACTGTGTGATCTGCAGCTTCTAGGGCTTCTGTGCTCTTTTGCAAGGAATCCTTTGTGCACAGCATAGCCCAGGTCCCCAGCACTCGCTGAGTTGACCACCGACTTCGTGGGACCCTCCTTTGTAGTGTTGAGATGACTGCAGTGCTCAGGTATCTTGAATGCCTATTCAAGTGCTTCTGCAGGTGCTGCCGCCTCTGAGTGGGCTCTCTGTGCTGCTCCAGCACACCGTGGGACATCTTCTGACCAAAGGAGAAGTTCCTGGCACCTTTCGTTGTTGCAGAATCTTCAGCTTCTTCCACCCGAAGGAAGCCCTTTTGCACCTTCATCCGGGTTTTAGTGTGCTCCTGCACCCCCCCCGAACAGTTGCATGACTCTTGGACTTGGTCCAGGAATCCATCTTCAGTGCTTTGCAGTCAGTTGTTGTACTTGCAGAATTCCCTATCTCGACTTTACTGTCTTTCTGGGGTAGTAGGGTAACTTTACTCCTACTTTTCAGGGTCTTGGGGTAGTGTATCTTGGACACCCTTAGTGTTTTCTTACACTCCCAGTGACCCTCTCCACACTACATTAGCCCTGGGGTCCATTCGTGGTTCGCATTCCACTATTGGAGTATATGGTTTGTATTTCCCCTACGCCTATTGTTTCCTATTGCATCCTATTGTATTCTACAGTGTTTGCACTACTTTTCTAACTGTTTACTTACCTGATTTTGGTTTGTGTGTATATTTTCTGTATTTTACTTACCTCCTAAGGGAGTATATCCTCTGAGATACTTTTGGCATATTGTCACTAAAATAACGTACCTTTATTTTTAGCAACTCTGAGTATTGCGTTTCTTATGATATAGTGCTATATGATATAAGTGGCATAGTAGGAGCTTTGCATGTCTCCTAGTTCACCCTAAGCTGCTCTGCTATAGCTACCTCTATCAGCCTAAACTGCTAGAACACTACTAATCTACTAATAAGGGATAACTGAACCTGGCACAAGCTGTAAGTACCATAAGATACCCACTATAAGCCAGGTCAGCCTCCTACATTGGTGGTGCAGCGATGGGATAAGTACTTGTAACTGCTTTAACACTTTGTCATTAGTGCTTTTCATAAGAAAAACATATACCAAATACTTTAAAATATACACAGATAACCTAAAAGGTTTAACTTTCTTTCTACAAACTTTCTAAAATGTTTCTGAAAAGTTTTGAAAAGTTTGAAAAGTTTTAAGCCAGGTCAGCCTCCTACATTGGTGGTGCAGCGATGGGATAAGTACTTGTAACTGCTTTAACACTTTGTCATTAGTGCTTTTCATAAGAAAAACATATACCAAATACTTTAAAATATACACAGATAACCTAAAAGGTTTAACTTTATTTCTACAAACTTTCTAAAATGTTTCTGAAAAGTTTTGAAAAGTTTGAAAAGTTTTTCTCTTTTCTCCAAAAAGTTTCTAAGCAGAATCCCAGTGAAACAGGCAAAAACAAACTGACACACAAGTAAAAATGGGGGTAACATGCCAGGCAAAATGGTACTTTCCTACAGTATATGTGATGTCACAGATAACATTAACTCATTTTACACTCCTGTCATTCTAGGAGACAGTGCATATGCAGTGCGGTCCTTCATCCTGACATCGTACCTCAATCCTCCTGCCACACAAAGTGAACGGAGATACAATGCGGCACATAGGGGGACGTGAAGCTTGAATGAGAGGACCTTTGGTCTGCTGAAGAGTTGTTTCTGTTGCCTGCATAAAAGTGGGAGTGCACTGCAATACCGTCCGGAAACCACCTGCAAGATCGTGGCCACATGTGCAATGTTGCATAACATTGCAACAACAAGAGGCATACCAGTCAAACCACTAGAGACAGACTCTGATGAGGATGACAACCCCTTCCCACCCCTTTACCCAGCAGAAGGAACCAGATCTTCAGAGGGCAGGCAAAGACGTGCTGGGATTATGCACAACTATTTCTGATGTAAGTAATGACAACACCACGTCTACTTTCATTTTTTGCTGTATGTATCACATTTATTGCCTTGAATTCAGGACATATATGTGTCAATATGACATAGGTATTCAAAAGACAGAATCAGGTCCAAATTACAGTGTGATACTATTGACATCATAATATCAATGCATTGCTATAAAATATGCAAGGCCCTGAATTTCTCAACATTACTTCTTACATCCATACACTCCACGTGAAAGCTCAGTAGGATCAGCGGCACCTCTTGTTGTGGGTTCAGAACTGTGTCTGGAACTGCAACACGTAGGATCCATCACAAGGGCTGTGACACAGCTGGGCTAGGGAGCTACTCATTATCCCTACCAAGATCGCTTTTTACAGCACTCCTGGCTGTCTGCATTGTCTCCAATACATTGAACTTGCACCAATCCTTGTGCAACATCCTGATTGCAATGTGCCATTTCCACTTGCAAGCCCACAACACGCCGTGACAGCAAAGCAGTTGTGTTAGTCAGCCGACTGATAGATCTGCTGAGCCCATCCAACCCACTCATCAATTGGTGGTCGCCTAGGGTGGGTGACATGCTCCAGCTGCATTACAGTGCAGAGTTCCTTAATGGCATTAATCATCTCCCTTGCGTGTTCTGCTGTAGCTTGCTGTCCCTCGTGCAGCTTGCACATGTTGTGATTGAGAGACAACAAATGCCTGTGCATTGATCTCATGTGTTTACATTGCAGGTGTTGCACTTTCAACATGGATGCCTCAAGACCACAAAACAGTACCAGACCCTCACCTTCCTCTGTGCTCTGTCTGCCTTCTTCAAGACGCCTCCTAATGGGAGTAGACTGATGAAGGAACAGGGACTGCTGTCTGTGGGTGCTTCTACCCTCTAAAGGCGGTGTGGGCATATCTTCCTGCAATTCACAGAGTCCAGAGTTAACTCAGGGAGGGGTTCCACTCTTGCCTTGTGTCTGGCTGGTGCTGGTATGATAGACTCAATGGTGTGTGAATCTGACTTTGGGTGATTTTCGTCATTCCCCCCTGTTCCAGTTGCTGCTGCGTCAGGGCCCGGAACATCTGCAACAACAATGTGCAGCATGTCATTCATGAAGTTCTCCTTGCATGTGTAATTTTTACAGTTACTTTCATGATAAACATTTTCCCTGGTATAGTGTCTCTAATTGTATGTTGTGTTGTTTCTGTTTGGTTTTACACTATTCTTCTATTAATGTAGTAGATGCACTTTTGGGGTATGGACTTCCACTCCCATAAGGCATTGTTGTATTGAATGGAAAATGTGGCATGGGCTATTTATCACAGTGCATAGTGCCATTTCAATGCTAAGGGACATTTCTACATGCACATTTGGTGATTCAAATCATTACTGCCCTTACCTTTGCCGGAGCCGGGCGTGTCTGAGGTGTCTATGTCAGTGGAATTACCTACTGCTACAGGGAGCAGTGTTAACTGCACCAGGTCTTCCAAATGAGTGGACAGTGTCTGGATGGGTGATCCACCACCATTGCTCCTTGCTTCCTTCAGCCTGCTTGCTACCCTCTCTTTGGCACGTGATCGCAAGTCATAACAGCGCGTGTGTATCTCCTCAATTGAACGCTGTGCAACACCCACGAAGCAAATTTTGCTCTGGATGTCAGTCCACATTTTCCTCTTGCTACTTTCTGGGACATGTAGTGAGCATTTGCCAAATAACTGTTCATGGTTCCTGACCACCTCTTCTGTGAGCACCTCCAATTCCTGCTCACTGCATTTCAGTTTTCTTTTTCTCCCTCCTGTGTCCTTGCCAGTTCCATCAGTGGCCATTGTGTTCACCTGGTCCTGGCTGACTCTCCTGAGTGCCTCCCTGGTGCTGTGCTGGGTATCTGTTTGTGATGTCATCATGCTGCTCGAGAACACAAAAATCGCAAATATGCGAATTCAAAATACCGATTCACCAGTTTTACTGAATCGCTATTTGGTACTCACTTTTTGCTATTGCGAATTTTAAGAAATCGCAAATAATTCTGCGATGGTCTTTTTACATACATATATTTATTCCTAAGACTCTTTTAAACCTTTTAAAAGTGATATTTCAACTTGTGCTTATTGGATCTTTCTCATTTTTACCTTATTTTATTGAGATAAATATTATCTATTTTCCTAAACCTGTGTGGTGTATTTTTGTGATGTTTTCATAGTGTTACTCTATGATTTATTGCACAAATACTTCCTTCTAATTTAAGCCTGATCACTCAGTGCCAAGCTACCAGAGGGTGGGCACAGGATAATTTGGATTGTGTGTGACCTACCCTGACTAGGATTGTGGTCCCTACTTGGACAAGGGTGTATACCTCTGCCAACTAGAGACACCATTTCTAACACTTTCATGCTTTCTTTTTCTGTCTTTCTTTCTTTTTTATTTCTCTTTTTTCTTTTGTTCCTCCTTTCCTTTCCTTATTTCTTTTCTCTCTTTCGCTCCTTCTTGCCTTCTCTCCTTCTTTCCTTTTCTCCAACTTTCCTTCTCTCTTTTGATTCTTTCCATCATTTTTCTTTTCACCTTTCTTTACATCCATCTTTCTTTAAATCCATCTTTCTTTATTTCTTTATTTCTTTTCCAGTTGGTCACAGATAGCCCTACCTCATGTACATTAAAGAGGTAGGTCTTGTTTTGCTACCCATCAGGAACCTAAAAAATCACAGAGATGGTGGCCTGCTGGAGTGGGCACTGGTCCATGAGACCACTCACTACCTGATCTTAAAAATACATTTACAAACATTCACGAAAGAAGGTTCCCTTGAGAATCCCTCCCCATTTGCAAATGTGTTGCTAGGTGGTAAAATGCAAAGGTTTTAAGAACAATTCGGTCACAAAACATTCATTCATACCACTACGATTCGTATGAGGAAGGGACGCCCTAAACACGCCCCTTCCCAGTACCGAATTGCAAACCCAATTTGCAATTTGGTAATAGGTTACCAAATCACAAATTGGGCTTTGTACATTTAAAAAAGCTTTTTTGCATTCGCAAACAGGCCGATTTGCAGAATCTGTCAATTTGCGATCACAAAAAAGCTTTGTACATGTGGCCCTAGATGCTCAAACCTGTGCTGGTGATTGTAGCTAGCTAAGTATTTTAACGAAAATAATGTGTTTAAATAGCAGCTCTGCTAAAATCACTAAATTGATCTGAAAAAAAATAGTGGCGTTTCTATGACTTCTGCATAATCATTTTGTTAGCATGATTTCTTGCATGGTCACTGATAAATATCCTAGGAATTGCCACTATACGTAACTAACATGCAAATAAAGCCAGCTAGCTGCTACCTCCAAAATGTACATTTCTGGCAGTCAAAAATGTAATATCTTTGTTGTTGCATGCATTTTGTAGTCTATTTGACCTATCTCACATTAGCCTTCCATTTTGCACATTTAATTAAAGATATGGAAGTCAATTAAGCAATCCCTTGTTTAGAGTTTAAGGGTCAAGTTATGCCATCACAAACATGAGGGCCATTACAAGTGCGTTATAGGTTTATAAAGGCATACTCCTTGGCTAAACTCTTAATCAGGCCCAAGGTCTACTTTAATGTGTCCTCCATTTCTGAGCAGAAGTTCTTCAAGACGATTCATCCCTGGAAAGAGCCCTGGTTCTCCCTCTCTCTGTCCTTTGTTAGAGTGGACTCAACAGATAGCAAAGGATCGGGATCGGAGGCAGCTATTGTGCCTGGATTGCAGATGTGGTTGTAATGCACGCTTCACTTGCTGGAGTGGATTGAGAGCGGAGAGCAGGAAATGAGATATGTTCCACTTGTCTGTTTCTTGAATCACTTGCCTCGTCACGGGGCTTTTTTCATGACTACTTTATCGTGTTGTTCCTTTTCTTTTGTATTCCCAACTGATGAGGCATTTCCAGGTTCATTTCAGTAATGTTGAAGTCATTGAATCAGAACCGAGAACAAAGTACTGCTCTCTGTCGCTTTTGATTAATTTCTTGTGGGAATAATTGATACTTTTTTCTTTGCACCTTCCCGAAAGAGGGCTCCAGATAGAAAATAAGCCACACATTCTTGTGTCTATGATGAGGGAAGAGGCCTGTAATCGTAAAGCAGTCTTCATGCATGAATTAAATAACATTTGATTACATGAGCGCCTGCACAGAATATATGAATATAAAGTGAGAGCTGCACTTGGTTACAAATGAAAAAAAGACTCTTAACAATGCATCGTAACTAGAACATGAAACATGGTTGCAATGATGAATGTAGACAATACTTGTGTTTAAGCTACCTATTTGTATTACATTATTAATATCCCGAAACCTCTAACAGCCAAATCTATTGTAAAAAAAAAAAACCTCTCTCATAGAAGAAAACAACCAATTTCCACCCCACCTCCCTGGTGCCATAGCTGGGAAAAATATTGAAGAAACTAGTTTTTAATCAGCATTTTATTTCTCCGGGTGGGCGGAAAATTTCATTCCGCTAACAGAACTGGCAGAATTTTGGTCAGTCCACGTTACTCTTCAACATGGAGTTCCAACCAAAATTCCACCAATCACGGGGTGCCAGAATTGTTTCCCTGTTCCAACAACGAGATGACAACAGGAAAAGCACAAGGCTCCAGCTAGCGAGCAGGCTGATGTGAACAAAATTTGGTGTCCCCCAGCATGATTTTCTGCTGGTGCCATTTTCTAATGCGGGTGGTCGGGAGCGGTCAGGTTTAGAGGGCTCCTTACTCAAGTAGATTTTCTACTGGAGAAGAAGCAAAATCAACTCGAAAATGGATTTTCAAGTAACTATTAAAATGAGCGAACAGTTCAGGTAGCTGTTTTTTTGTGCAAAGCACAGTTTTTTATTTTACGGGAAGGAAGTGCCACAGATGCTCCAACTTCCTCTTCCTGTCCAGAAGACCTCTCCCAGTGTGTTGTCCATCCATTTATAACTTTTCACTTGGAATTTCAGGGGAAAAGATCATTCGCTTCTTTGTCTGCAGTCCCTGCTGCATATACCATTGGATTTTCAAGGATTACGTTTGTTTTTTGATGGAGGGCATGCACCAGTATTTCTTTTTTACCTTTTATGTTTTTTCTTCCAGTTTTAAACTTAATTGTGGGTGGCCAGAGGTTGCAGTGGGGTCTTGTTTTGCATTACCATTTTTAGTTTTGTCCAAGGGGAAAGGTTTGCAGGGATTTGGGAGGGTTGGGGGCCTGGTTTAAACATTTTTAACATACTTTGTCTTCATTTTCCTGGGTGTTGTCTGTGCAGTTTGCACTATTATTATTTTGCTCATTTTGCTATGGGGCCTAGTCTGCCCACGCCACAGGCAGCTATTGCTACCAGGCATTGGGAAGCATCGCACCACACAAATGCACAGTGTTTTCTTCAAGAATTTGACTGCTAATATTTCATTGATATTTTTATTGACATTACAGTATAACAGTTATCATGAGTGCTGTAATATCTGGGGTACTTAGCAGTGTATTGCAAGGGTGCAAGTTATAGTTACCTTTAGGGAATGAGTTATAATTACTTAAAATAACTCTAACTATAACTGCTGAATTTCTAAATTCAGAACCTAACTATAACTTACATATAACCTATGTTTTTTAAGTGAATTTCTATGGTTTTTTAATTCTATTTCTTAACTATAACTTCTCTGTAACCTTTTTTTCTTTGAATTGTTTTCTTAATCTAAAGTAATGTTAATTACTATACGTTAATTCAACGACCGCCATGAATGGCCCTCAACCATGCATGGCGGGGATTGGCCTCAAGACCTGGCCTTTGGCCAGGCCCCGCGGCCAACCCCTAGAACCATCCAACTCTGCACCACACACACGGGCTTCAGCCATGCACAGCAAGGGTTGGCCGCAAGGCCTGGCCTACAGCTAAGTCCTTGAGCTAACACCCATAACCACCCAACCCTGTACCAGCGAACAGCGGGGTTGGCCACAGGTACTGTCTCTCTGGGTGAGAGAATAGATGTGAGAGTGTCTGTCTGGGTGTAAAAGTAAGTGTGAAAATGTGTCTCTGTGAGTGGATGTCTGAGAGTCTGAATGGGTCTGTGAATGAGTCTCTGAGTGGGTCTATGAGTGAGTGCGTGAGTGTATGAGTGGCTCTGTGAGTGGGTCAGTGAGTCTCTCAATGGGTCTGTGAGTGAGTGTGTGAGTCTCTGAGTGGGACTGAGAGAGGGTACAAGATTCTCTGGGTGGGTCTGTGAGTACATGAATGAGTGTCTAACTGGGTCCGTGAGTCGGTGCATGAATGTCTAAGGGGGTCTGTGAATGGGCGCATGAGTGTCTGAGTAGGTCTGTGAGTGGGTAGATGCACCTCAGAGTGTGTCTCTGAGTGCATGTGTGAGTGAGTGCAGGAGCTTTGTAGTGGGTCTGTTAGTGAGTGCATGAGTCTCTGAGTCGGTGTGTGAGTGGGTGTGTGAGCCTGAGTGGGTGCTGTGAGTTGGTGCACGAATGTATGAGTGGATGTGTGAGTGGTTGCATGAGTGTCTGAGAGTGACTGTGGGTGGGTGTGTGAGTGTGAGAAAGGGCCTCTTTTGACACAATATCCCCCTATTTTTTGCCTGGAAAAATATGTGGTTTCAAACCGTAAGTGCCCTGGGCCCTGGATAAACAGGTTCCGACAGCCAGATCTCTTTCCCAAAAACTCTCAATGTACTGACACTTCAGCCACCCTTGTAAGTCCCTAGTAAATGGTACCCCGGTACATAGGGTATGGGTACTGAAGAGAGCCCCCCAGAGCTACAGCACCAATTGCACCACTCTGAGAGGCCCCACACCAGCCTCAGGGAAACTGCCATTGTAAGTGCATGACATGGTGTATTTAAAAGTTTCAAACTCAACATGGCACTCTCCAAGAGTGCCATGTCCACTAACACAGTATGCACTATAGGTAAGTCACCCCTCGGCAGGCCTTACAGCCCTAAGGCAGGGTGCACTGTAATGCATGTTTGGGCAGATGTGTGCATGAGCAAATATGCCCCTACTGTGTCTTTACAAAATCTTAGGACATAGTAAGTTTACAGGGAAGCCATAGGACATCCATGTGCTGGACACTGGTCATTAGGAGTTCTCCAGCTACATGATGGCCTCTCTGAATACAGGGCTATTTGGTATCAAACAACTCAGAATAATAAACCCATACTTAAACCAGTGTTGGTTTTATTATAACGTGTGCCAAGAGGGCACCTTAGAGATGCCCCGGCAACATTTAGTAGCCCCGGTATGGTTGCTGACTGGTCTTAGCCAGCCTGCCACCACCAGACACAAATCTGGACTTCTGGGGTGAAAACCTTTGCTCTCAGGAGCTCTCAGGAGCTATAACACCTCCTTCCCCAGGCATGCATCCTGCACCAGAGGCCAGCTTCAAAGGCCTTGCTACTTTTGAAATCTGACACATGTCTTTTCTTCTAGCAGCAGATGGCTGCCAAATGTTTCCCCCACCTGCTGGATATCTTAGTCAGGAGTAGGAGGAGTGCCCCCCTCAGCCTGCACCACCCTTCAGGTGTGGCAGGCAAAGTGACCAGTCCATTCAATTTTTCTCCATATGGGATGGTAGAAACAGCCAGTCAGGGATGTGGCCCCTTTCCACAGGAAGTGGTGACATAGTCGGTGTAGCCACCCTGAGGTAGGTGGTCCATTTCCCACTACCAGGTATTCCCTCTAATGCCCACTAAGGGCCAGATGTAGCAAAACGCCAATTTGCGACTTGCAAATTGCGAGTCCCTGCGACTCGCAATTTGCAACTCGCAAATTGGTATGCAGTACGGTGTCTCAGACACCGACTGCGACTCGCTATGGGGTCGCAATGACCCACCTCATTAATATTCATGAGGTGGGTCGCTAATTGCGGCCCCATAGCGAGTCTAGGCACTCGCAAACATGGAGGCCTGCTGTCGTCAGCAGACCTCCATGTTTGTGACTGCTTTAAATAAAGCATTTTTTTTTTTTTTTAGTGTAGCCCGTTTTCCTTACAGAAAAACGAGCTGCACTTAAAAAAAAAACGAAACCTTTAGTTTCGGTATTTTTTCAGGGCAGGGAGTGGTCCCTTGGACCACTCCCTGCCCTGAAAAAATATTTGTGGGTCCATTCACAAAGTGGAAGGGGTCCCATGGGGACCCCTTTCAATTTGCGAGTGGGTTACCATCCACTTCAAGTGGATGGTAACTGCGACTCCATTTGCGACCGCATATGCGGTCGCAAATGGAATTGCATTCCACTCCGAATCGCAAATAGGAAGGGAACACCCCTTCCTATTTGCGATTCTGAAATGCATATTGCGAGTCGGTCCCGACTCGCAATATGCATTTCTGAATAGCAAAGAGGCTTTTGCGCCTCGCAAACGGCGATTTTCGCTGTTTGCGAGGCGCAAACCCTTTGCTACATCTGGCCCTAAATGCAGTATTTAGTGGGCATCCCTAGACTACAGATCAGAATTGATGGACACAAGCAGACCAGGAACAAAGAAGACTCAAAGCATAAGAACACAAGTCCTGCTGCAAGAAGAAAAAGGTGTCAAACCCAGCCTGCTGCTCCAAGGACTCGACAATCACCACTGAGGAGGTCAACTAGATACCTAAAGGACACTACAAGGCCCCAAAGCACCTCCAGCCTTCTGCAAATTTCCAAGAACCTCCCTAAAAGTGAAGGCATCACTCTCCTGCAAACTGCAAGCAAGAAACCGGTGATGTCCAGTTCACTGACTGACCACTGACAAATGAACCAGAAAAAATAGCTAAACCCAATTCCATTTGGTGGACCCAGAAGACAAACCTTGCCAGTGTGCCAAGTTTGGTGGCACTGCAACCATTGGGGGCTGGGATGTACCTTTGCCACGGGTACTGAAACCCCAATCTTGGACACCCAGAAGAAAAGTCCACTCCCAGAGTAGCCGTGCTGACCTGCAATCTACCCTCAAAGTGACCTGCACCTGACTAAGGACTCCCCGATGCACAACTCTTGGCTGACCAATCTGCACTGCACCTGGCCTCTTTGGCCTGTAGAATACCACACCAGCTGTGCTCTAGGGCTGACTTACCTTTAAGTCCACCTGTTCAGTGAGTTTCCAAGTGGTTCACTTCTGCGTTGTGCACCAGCCCCAATACTTTCAATCACTGCTCCTGCTTGAACCAGGAACCACTAGAACTTCAATAGCTGACCCACAGGACATCTCAATGACATCGACCTAAAAATAGAAGGCAGCACTTGTGAGAGCACTGCACCGTTCATTCCTAGAGTGCTTAATTATGCACTAAAAGCTATTTTTGCTAAACTTTGAAAAATCATAACAAAAGAAGTACTTACCGTAGATTGATGATCTTGGGCTTAAAAAATCGAAAAATATCTGAAGTATTTTTAAAAAAATTAGTCTCAAGTTATTCTTCTGAGTGTGTGTCCTCATTTATTAATACTGTGAGTACAACAAATGCTTAGCACATCTCCAAGATAGGCCTAACTGCCCGCCCCACTACGACAACAACAGAGCATTGGGTTATCTGCTTTTTATCCCAAACTACCAAAGTGGGGTTGCTTGGACTCTCTGCACAATGCCCATCTTTTTCATACACTATATAGAGAGCTAGGGGCCAGATGTAGCAAAGGTTTTTACCCATTCTGTGCCTATGGGAAAAAGTGTTCGTACATATGGCCCTAGGTTCCTACAGTGAGTGTCTGAGTGGCCTAGGAGTGGGTGCATGAGTCCCTGAGTGGGTCTGTGAGTGGGTGCATGAGTGTCTGAGTGAGTGTTTGAGTTTGTCTATGAGTGGGTGTGTGAGTGTCTATGTTGGTGTGTCAGTTTCAGCAGCTGTGTGAGTGATTCGGCCACAAAGGAACCTCATCTGCCCTATTATTAAACAAGAGTCCATAGTATTGCACAAAATATCTCCTGCAGTGGAGTTTTTTCTGCCTCCTTGGGTAAATGCCCAGTACGTATTACACACTACTGCTTTTTGGCACTATGATTTTTCCTGGTGCGTCTTTATCTAGAAATATGTGATGGCATGAATCCTCCCATGGAGAGGCCAACAACACTACAAAGATGTAAGCAAGCTCTTCCAGTTATCTATATGACAAAAGTGCTTCATTGTTTTGTGGAGATGTCCTCATATCCCTCGGCATCAAGAACGCACCACCAAGCTGTCCATCATGCTCGTAAAATGAGGGAAGACCTTTGCATACTACTAAGGTGGACAGTGCAGGGTTAAGTGAGCGTCGCTTCCAGGTGATTTGCACATTTGAATACTCGTAGCAGTTTAAAGGGAAAACCATGAACTCTGCTCCCACCAGGAGAAGACAAGAATGAAACCACTCGTAACAGTCACATACAGATTGTGCTTCAATAAATCAACAATGCATTCTGCAACATGAAGGATTCCAGATTGTTTTAGGGCGAGCATAGGCAGTGCGCCTGCGCTGTCTGCAAGACCTGCTGTATTGAGTAAAGGACTTGGATCCCGCCTGCTGCTTACCATAGGTTGAGGGCAGTGCCTCTCTTCTTTGCTGCCTCCTAACTGGTTTGGGCAGCCAATATCTTACTTCCATTCTTGGCTGAAGAGCACCAGCCAAGTACATTTTCCTTACTCCTTGAGTTTTTCTGTTGTTTTCCTGCCACTCTTGTTTGTCAGTAAGCACTCATGTTCACACGTGCGCTGTGGTTTTTCTGCATTTGCCTTTAACTTGTTCATTACTTTACTTGAACAGAAAATGCATCTAGTTGTGTCTTGTATGTGTGTTTTTGCACATTCATTTTTTAGTGGCTTCATATTGCTTGAAACCGACTGCAAGGTACTGAATCCTCAACGCGGCTCTCCGTGCACAGCCGGAGAGCTAATACTACAATATTCAGGAATATGGTCCCAGGACAATGGGCCCACAACCAAAACGTTCAGCATGACGTGCTCTTTCTGTCTGAGCCATCATCTAGGTCACACTTATTAAGATTTAAGAGCCCCTGTGCCACCTTACCGCCATCATAGTGTCATTTTCTTGACACTAAGGCAGAGCTAAAGTGGCATTTTCCATGTGCCATATTTACAACGTGGCGCAATGCATGCATGTGTAACAGTTTGGAGTAGTGTGGGTTCTAAGGGCCTTGTGTGTAACAGGCCTGTTAAGTCTGAAAATGTGTACTGCATTATGCCCTATAGGAGATGAAGATATGGTTACACTGCAATGTTCTGGCATTCTTTTTTTATGTGGTTATCCCCTTCAGGAGCTGACTATATAGTAACCATGTTTCTCCCCAATGTTATTGTTATCGTTGTGGTCTGTAACAGCTGTTCTGACCACTACAGTCTAATATCAAGTGTATGAAGGAATGCACAAACACAGTTTATTTCTGAAAAAGGTTTAATATACTGCATGGCTACGTATTAATAAGGTCCCAAAGGTGAAATTATAATTTTCAATTACAAAACCAACATATATAACCCTCACTAAGAGATATACATGTTTACATATGTACATGTGTGTGTGTGTGTGTATATATATATATATATATATATATATATATATATATATATATGTGAATAGCAAGAGAGAGAAATTCACAGGAAAAAAAACAAAGGTTAACATAGTTAGGTTTTCATCTTACATGCACAAAACCATAGAAATACATCTCTTATAATTAGAGTTATTTAAAGTGTAACGTGCACTATAAGGTAACTATAACTTGCGCCCCTGCCAGGCCCAGTTGCTCATCAATAATTTTATTGCAAATGTTTCAGTGATATTATCAATGATCTCATATAAGATGTCATCATGAGTAAGGTCATGGAAGATGTCTTGAGTACTGTAATATCTAGGGTAATTATCAGTGCATGGTTATGATGCGAGTTCTGTGCAAACCAGGGACTACTCAGACACTCCAGTAAATTGTAATAATTTTCATTCAATACCGAGATGAAAGCTCGAGCAGACCCTTCATCACCTTTTCAGATGTTGAACACATCATCTATAAATCTAGTCCAGAGCACAACCCTCTCTTCAAAGCTCACCATATTACTGGCCACATTCTCTTCTCACCAGCCAAGGCTGGTCATCTTGATCCAGTTGTGCATAGATGCTGTCAGCACTGTGGGCCTCTTCTGTGGAGGGACTGTATATGACTGGAACCTCCTGTCCAGTGACATTGGGTAGGGGTCCTGCAGGGGTGTAAAGGCATGATTATTGCATTTGTGTGTGCCATTGTGTGCAATGGGTGAGTGACCCTGTACTCCAGTGCTTGCATTCTTGTCTAGATCCTTGTGTGATATTTGGTTTGGGGTCTGTGTGGGTATCTGAAGTGGACATGCTTTGGTGATGGATGTCCCTCTTTTGGTGTTGCATGCAGGGCTTGGTGTTGGGATGGGTGGATTGTGATAGTGAGACATATGTGAGGTGTTGGAGTGATGGGGGTGAGGGTGAGGGTGGGGGTATGTGATGGCATGCAGGTAGGGTGGGGGATATAATAGTTTAGAGTTGATTTACCAGAGTCCATTCCTCCTGCTACTCCTGCGAGGCCCTCAGGATGCATCATTGCAAAGACTTGCTCCTCCAATGTTGTTAGTTGTGTGGGAGGAGGTGGGGGTCCACCGCCAGTCCTCTGTATTGCAATCTGGTGTCTTGAGACCACAGAACGCACCTTCCCCCGTAGGTCGTTCCACCTCTTCCTGATGTCATCCCGTGTTCTTGGATGCTGTCCCACTGCGTTGACCCTGCCGACGATTCTGCGCCATAGCTCCATCTTCCTAGCAATGGAGGTGTGCTGCACCTGTGATCCGAATAGCTGTGGCTCTACCCGGACAATTTCCTCCACCATGACCCTGATCTCCTCCTGAGAGAACCTAGTGTGTCATTGTGGTGCCATGATGTGGTGTGGGTGATGTGCGAGGAGGTGTGTGTTGTGATGTGTGAGGGGATGTGTTGTGTTGTTTGAGGTGTGTGGATGTTGTGTGAGTGATGATGTTGTGTGTCTGTGGATGCTAGTGTTGTTTCTGGTGGTGTCTCTCTCTGACCTTCTTTGGAATTTTTGGTAGTAAGGGTTTGTGGGTGATGTGGGTGTGTGTTTTATATTGGATTGGGTGTGTGGGAGTGGTCTGTGTATGTTTATCAGGTATGTGCATTTCGATTTGTCCAATGTGGTTGTGTTTTGTAAATGTGTGTGTATTTTGAGCGCAGCAGTGTGTACCGCCAATGGAATACCGCGGTTGAAAGACCGCCGCGTGGATTCGTGGGTCGTGATAGTGTGGCCGTATTCCTGTTGGCGTGACGGTGGAGGTTTAGTTTTTTCGCCAGTTTATCACTGACCTTTGGTGTGGCGGACTTGTGTGGGTGTCTGTATTATGGCGGATTCCGAGCTGTGGGTCGTAATAGCTGTAGCGGAATTCCACTGCTACAGCAGTTTGTTGGTGGTCTTCTGCATGGCAGTAAGCGGCATTTACCATCAATGTTGTAATGAGGGCCATAAGTCAGACATATAGGCCCTCATTACAACCCTGGCGGTCGGTGTTAAAAGGGCGGTAATACCACCACCAATAAATGGCATTATGATCACGGAGGAAACCGCCAACACAGACAGCCACTTTAACACACTGTCCACCATGGCAGTAGCAACAAGTACCGCAGCGGTACCCGCCAACAGCCAGGCGCCCACTGTATTACAACAGGCCTGTCCGCCACCCTTTCAGGGGTGGTACCAATGACAACGAAAGCCAGGCGTAAACAGATCTCAGAAGTCAAAGGACTCAGCTCTGGAGACTTAAGGAACAACCATGACGCCATGGAGCCCGAACTGCAGATCTTCCCCATGCTGGTCTACCACCTCCTACACCAGGAATTCCAATGCCGGCAATGACAACCACGTGACTACTGCCTCCTAGCACACAGGAAAGGGGGAAGGAAAAAGAGAGTGACACACACACGCAACACCCCCACCCCCAACACCATACACACAAACAGATGCAAAAACATTACACATCTGTACCCCTCACGAATAATGCAACGACAAAAGGAAGTGATTAAAGTGAGTGTAATAAGATAAAAACCCAGAAAAACGTACTCAACATTCAAAACAGTATTTACAGATATACAAATGGAGGGACACTACCCAGTCCATAATGTCCGTGGGCCACAGGGCCACATCACATAGGCCAAGGCCCCACCTCACTCTTGCATCAACACAGAGAGAACACTGCTGGGGCATAAGGTTGAAAATACACAGGTACCTCATGGGGATGGGGGGGCACCTCAGCCGGAAGTTGGTACAACACCACTGGTCCTGGAGGGGGCTACATGCCCTGTGCACTGTCCTGGGGAGTGCAAAGCCACAGTCTCTCTAGAGGGTGGTTTGCCCACTGCTTGGTTCTGGGGGTGCAAGGCCACAGTCTCTCTAGTGGGTGGTTTGCCCACTGCTTGGTCCTGGCGAGTGCAAGGCCACAGTCTCTCTAGTGGGCGGGTTGCCCACTGCTTTGTCCTGGGGAGTGCAAGGCCACAGTCCCTCTAGTGGGTGGTTTGCACACTGCTTGGTCCTGGGGAGTGCAAAGCCCAGAGGACCGGTGTTGCAGACATTTGGTGCATGCGTTGGCAGGGGGAAGATTCCGTCGACCCACAGGAGATTTCTTCTTGGCTTCCAGTGTCGGGTGAAGGCAGACAGCCCTCAGAGCATGCACCACCAGCAAACAGTCGAGAAAGTCGGCAGGATGAGGCAATACAATGTTGCTGGTAGTCTTCTTGCTACTTTGTTGCGGTTATGCAGACGTCCTGGAGCAGTCAACGGTTGATCCTTGGCAGAAGTCGAAGAGGGAAGTGCAGAGGAACTCTGGTGAGCTCTTGCATTCGTTATCTGGTGAGTTGCCCACAGGAAAGACCCTAAATAGCCCACAGAGGAGGATTGCCTACAGAGAAAGGTAAGCACTTATCAGGTGAGGTCTCTGATGTCACCTGCTGGCACTGGCCACTCAGAGGCCTACATTGTGCCCTCACACCTCTGCATCCAAGATGGCAGAGGTCTGGGACACACTGGAGGAGCTCTGGGCACCTCCCCTGGGAGATGCTGGTCAAGGGAGTGGCCACTCCCCTTTCCTTTGTCCAGTTTCGCACCAGAGCAGGGTTGGGGGGGATCCCTGAACCAGTGTAGACTGGATTATGCAAGGAGGGCACCATCTGTGCCCTTCACAACATTTCCAGATGCCAGGAGAGGCTACTCCTTCCAGACCCTTCACACCTATTTCCAAAGGAAGAGGGTGTAACACCCTCTCTCATAGGAAATCCTTTGTTCTGCCTTCCTGGGACCAGGCTGCCCAGCCCCCCGTGGGGCAGAAACCTGTCTGAGGGGTTGGCAGCAGCGGTAGCTGCAGAGGAGACCCCGGAAAGTTAGTTTGGCAGTGTCTGGGCTCTATGGTGGAGACCTGGGGATGCATGGAATTGTCCCCCAAATACCAGAATGGTATTGGGGTGACAATTCCATGATCCTAGACATGTTACATGGCCATGTTCGGAGTTACCATGGTGACGCCACATATAGGTATTGACCTATATGTAGTACACACGTGTAATGGTGTCCCCGCACTCACAAAGTCCAGGGAATTTGCCTGAACAATGTGGGGGCACATTAGCTAGTGCCAGGGTGCCCACACTTAGTGACTTTGCACCTAACCTTCACCAAGTGAGGGTTAGACATATAGGTGACTTATAAGTTACTTAAGTGCAGTGTAAAACAGCTTTGAAATAACGTGGACGTTATTTCACTCAGGCTGCGGTGGCAGTCCTGTGTAAGAATTGTCTGAACTCCCTATGGGTGGCAAAAGAAATGCTGCAGCCCATAGGCATCTCCTGGAACCCCAATACCCTGGGTACCTAGGTGCCATATACAAGGGAATTATAAGGGTGTTCCAGTGTGCCAATCAGAATTGGTAAAAATGAGTCGTTAGCCTGCAGTGACAATTTTAAAAGCAGAGAGAGCATAAACACTGAAGTTCTGATTAGCAGAGCCTCAGTGATACAGTTAGGCACCACACAGGGAAGACATACAGGGCATACTTTATGAGCACTGGGGTCATGGCTAGCAGGATCCCAGTGAGACACAGGCAAAAACAAACATACATACATTAAAAAAGGGGGTAACATGCCAGGCAAGATGGTACTTTCCTAAACAACCCCCCTCAAATGAGGGACAATAAGGCTAAACTTACCCAGATGAGTCTTCATTGTCTATGTGGAAATATCTGGAGAGTCCATCTGCATTGGAGTGGGTACTCCCAGGTCTATGTTCCATTGTATAGTCCATTCCCTGTAGGGATATGGACCACCTCAACAATTTAGGATTTTCACCTTTCATTTGTTTTAGCCAAAGTAGAGGTTTGTGGTCTGTCTGAACAATAAAGTGAGTACCAAACAGGTATGGTCTCAACTTTTTCAGTGCCCAGACCCCAGCAAAGGCCTCCCTCTCTATGGCCAAACTCCTGCTGATAAAAGCAACAGGTTGATCCTGGCTCTCAGTATTAAGCTGTAATAGCACTGCTCCAACCCCCAATTCAGAAGCATCAGTCTGGACTATGAACCTTTTGGAGTAGCAAGGGCTTTGTAGGACAGGTGCAGAGCACATGGCCTGTTTGAGCTCATCAAAAGCTTTTTGACAGCTAGCTGTCCACAATACCTTGTTAGGCATCTTTTTACTAGTGAGGTCATTAAGAGGAACTGCAATGGAGCCATAATTCTTAATAAACCTCCTGTAGTACCCTGTGAGGCCTAAAAAGGCTCTCACCTGGGTTTGAGTGGTAGGGGGAGCCCATTCCATAATAGTCTGGATCTTCCCTTGCAGTGGTGCAATCTGTTCCCCACCCACCAGGTGGCCCAGATAAACCACTTTCCACTGCCCTATCTGGCACTTTGAAGCCTTGATAGTGAGGCCTGCCTTTTGCAGGACCTCCAAAACGTTCCACAGGTGGACTAGGTGATCATCCCAGGTGGAGCTAAAGACAGCTATATCATCCACATATGCTGCACTAAAAGCTTCCAACCCTTTCAGGACTGTGTTCACCAACCTTTGAAAAGGTGCAGGTGCATTCTTCAGGCCAAAGTGCATCACAGTGAATTGATAGTGCCCTCCAATGGTTGAGGATGCAGTTTTAGGTTTTGCATCTTCTGATAACTTGATCTGCCAATACCCTGCAGTTAAGTCAAAAGAGCTCAGATACTTGGCAGAAGCCAGTGTATCAATCAGCTAATCTGCCCTGGGTATAGGGTGAGCCTGTGTCTTGGTTACTTGGTTGAGCCCTCTATAGTCAACACAAAACCTCATCTCTCCTTTTCCATCCTTACTGTGAGGTTTAGGGACAAGCACCAATGGGCTAGCCCATGGGCTTTCTGAAGGCTCAATCACCCCTAAGTCTAACATTTTCTGCACCTCTTGTTCAATACAGTCCCTGACATGGTCAGGCTGCCTATATATCTGACTTTGACAGGTAAACTCTCTCCAGTATTGATAGTGTGTTCACACCAAGTAGTGGTACCTGGTATCAGTGAAAAGAGGTCTGAAAACTGACTTAAGAGATTAACACAGTTGTCTTTCTGCTCAGCAGTAAGACAATCTGCTAAGACCACTCCCTCCACTAGGCCATCAGCTTCGGTGGCGGAGGAGAGATCAGGAAGAGGGTCACTCTCTTCTTCCTGTCCCTCATCAGTTGCCATGAGCAGGGTGAGATGAGCCCTGTCATAGTAGGGTTTTAGGCGGTTGACATGAAGCACCCTTAGGGGACTCCTGGCAGTGCTCAGGTCTACCAAGTAGGTAACCTCACCCTTTATTTCAACAATTAGATGGGGTCCACTCCATTTGTCCTAGAGTGCTCTTGGGACCACAGGCTCCAGTACCCACACCTTCTGTCCTGGGTGGTACTGAGACAGGACAGCCTTCTGGTCATGCCATTCCTTTTGCAGCTCCTGGCTGGCCTGATGGTTTTTACTGGCCTTTTTCATGTACTCAGCCATTCTTGATCTGAGGCCAGGCACATAGTCCACAATGCCCTGTTTAGGAGCTTTTAAAGGTTGTTCCCAATCCTCCTTAACAAGTGCAAGGGGACCTCTCACAGGGGGCCCAAAGAGGAGTTCAAAGGGGCTAAAACCCACTCCTTTTTGGGGTACCTCCCTGTAAGCAAAAAGGAGGCAAGGTAACAGGACATCCCATCTCCTTTTGGGTTTTTCAGGGAGTCTCATTATTATACCTTTGAGAGTTTTATTAAATCTCTCAACCAGACCATTTGTTTGAGGATGATAAGAGGTAGTGAACTTGTAAGTTACACCACATTCCTTCCACATTGCCTTGAGGTATGCAGACATGAAGTTACTACCTCTGTCTGACACCACTTCCTTAGGGAATCCCACTCTGCAAAAGATTCCCAGGTGGGCCTTTGCCACTGCAGGAGCTGTAGTGGTCCTTAAGGGGATGACTTCAGGGTACCTAGTGGCATGGTCCACTACCACCAGGATAAACCTATTGCCTGAAGCTGTTGGAGGGTCAATGGGGCCAACTATGTCAACCCCTACCATTTCAGAGGGCAACCAAACCACAGGAAGTGGAATTAAGGGGACCTTTGGAGTACCACCAGTCTTGCCACTGGCTTGGCAGGTCACACATGAGCGACACAACTCTTTGGTGTCCTCTGACATATAAGGCCAGTGAAACAGGGGAACAAGTCTGTCCCAAGTTTTACTTTGGCCCAAATGCCCAGCCAAAGGAATGTCATGTGCAAGGTAAGAAGAAACTCTCTGTATTGCAAGGGAATGACCAATCTCCTGCAGCTCCAGGTTTAGGGTCCCTTGAGTCAGTATACAAGAGGTTGTCTTCCCATTAGACCTTATGACTATCACTGATCCCCATTCTGCTGTTTGACAGCTTGCTGTCTTAAACCCTCTAGTGTGGGACAGGTCTACTGTGCCACACTCAGCTCTTCCCTGGCAAGCCCCCCTGCACCCAAAAGCTCAGCAGTGTCTTCTGCCAGCCCAGCTGGTATAGGTTCTTCACAGAGAGAGGATTCCTCTTCCTCGAAAGGGGAATCTTCTGGAGAGGGAGGGATAGAGGGCAGGGATTTACCCTTTCTACCCCTTGCTTTTGTGAGCACTTGGTCCATTGTTCCAGGATCAAAGCTTCCCTGTCCTTTTTGCTTTTTGGCCTGAACCCTGGTTAAAGCAAAAATAATCCCAGTAATGCCCAACATTGCTGCATGAGCCTCCAACTCCACTTCAGCCCAAGCTGATGTCTCCAAATCATTGCCTAGCAAACAATCTACAGGTAATTCAGTGGCTACCACAACTTTCTTTGGACCAGTAACCCCCCATCCCCAGTTGAGATTCACAACAGCCATGGGGTGGCTAAGTGCATTATTGTGAGCATCAGTCACTTGGTACTGCTGACCAAGTAGGTGTTGATCAGGGTGAACCAGTTTCTCTATCACCATAGTTACACTGGCTCCTGTGTCCCTGTAGGCCTCAACACCGTTGATTAGGGGTAGTTGCTTGCACCTACCCATATTAAGGGGACAAGCAACCAAGGTGGCAAAGTCAATACCACCATCAGAGACTAAAACAGCCTCTGTTGTCTTTCTTACAAGACCAACCGCAACTACACTGCCAATAGTGAGCCTGGCTATACCCTTGGATTGGCTATTTGTAGTAGACTTTCCACCACCACTTCTATTACTAGGGGCACTAGAGGTTGCAGTTGGGGTTGTGGTGGTGGGAGGTTTGGTGTATTTCTTTGGACAATTGGAATCACTTGCCCAATGGCCTTTTACTTTACATAAATAACACCAAGGCATTTTCTGATTGTTAGAAGAGGATTTGGACCTACCACCCCCAGAGCATTGTTGTGGGCCTGATGAAAACTCAGAATGTTTTTTTATCTTTGTCCCCACCCTTCTCAGAGGACTTACCATCCTTCTTCTTGCCATCCTTGTCACCCCCTGTATGAACCTTTCTGTTCACTCTTGTTCTGACCCATTGTCTGCATTCTTTCCCAATTCTTGGAGAGAGGTCAGATCTGAGTCTACCAAGTACTGGTGCAACAAATCAGACACACAATTGTTAAGAATATGCTCTCTCAGGATCAGATTATACAGGCTTTCATAGTCAGTCACCTTACTGCCATCCAACCAACCCTCCAAGGCCTTCACTGAACAGTCTACAAAGTCTGTCCAGTCTTGAGAGGACTCTTTTCTGGTGTCTCTGAACATAATCCTGTATTGTTCAGTGGTTAAGCCAAATCCATCCAAGAGTGCATCCTTCAAAAATTTGTAGTTGTTAGCATCACTTTCTCTGACAGTAAGGAGCCTATCCCTACCCTAACCAGTGAAAGATAGCCACAAGATAGCAGCCTACTGCCTTTCAGGGAACAACTGTACCATACAGGCCCTCTCAAGTGCAGCAAACCACTTGTTAATATCATCCCCCTCCTTGTAAGGGGGGACTATCTTATGCAGGTTTCTGGAATCTTGCTCTCTAACAGGATTGCTATCAAAAACACTGCTGCTGCCACCATGGGGAACTAACCCCTATCTCTGCCTTTCCCTCTCTACATCCAGGGATTCCCCGTCTAAAGCCAGTTGCTGCTGTTTAAGCTTCAGCCTGGCCTCTTCCAACCTCAGCTTTCTGAGTTCTCTTTCCATTAAGTTATCCTCAGGGTGGGAGGCATGCAAATTGTGAGACACAGAGGACATTTAGGAACTGGCAGAGAGAGACCTGTTCCTAACTGGCTGGACCCTAGTAACCTGGCCTTTAGGAGTGAAAGGTGCCCTACTAGTGTGTGACCCCTCCCACTACCAGTGTCACTAGGTGGCCTGCTAGCTGGCAGGTCTTTGGAAGAACCCTCCCCAGTCTCTTCAGGGAACTCCTCTGAGTCTGACTGGGTACCCTCCCCTCCTACCTCCTGTTCCTGGGATGGGCCAGACTGGTTCTGGTCACTTTCTAGGAAAAGGTTAAAGAGAAAGTCTTTGGTAGGATTCTTGCCAATGCTTAAACCTCTTTCTATGCAGAGACCCTTCAAACGTTTAAAGTTTAAACTCTCATAGGTTGCCTGAACAATTTTGGGAGTGAGCTCTACTGCAGGCATGATAGAAAAGGTTTAGGACAGAGAGAAAACGTTTTCAAACTTTTTAAAGCACAGAGAAAAAACTTTTTCAAACTTTTAAAAGTTTTCAGAACTTTTCAGAAACTTTGTAGAAAGTTGTAGAGAAGGAAAATTAAACTGTTTAGTTCAATGTGTATATCTTGAAGTATTTGGTATATGTTTTTCTCATGAAAAGCACCAATGACAAAGTGGTAAAGCAGTTACAAGTACTTATCCCACCGCTGCACCACCAATGTAGGAGGCTGGCCTGGCTTATAGTGGGTACCTAGTAGTACTTACACCTTGTGCCAGGTCCAGTTATCCCTTATTAGTAGATTAGAGGTGTTCTAGCAGCTTAGGCTGATAGAGGTAGCTATAGTAGAGCTGCTTAGGCTGAACTAGGAGACATGCAAACCTCCTACTATACCACTTATATCAATTAGCACTATATCATAAGAAAACACAATACTCAGAGCTACCAAAAATAAAGGTACTTTATTTTAGTGACAATATGCCAAAAGTATCTCAGAGGATATACTCCCTTAGGAGGTATGTAATATACACAAAATATACACACACAAACCAAAACAGGTAAGTAAACAGTTAGAAAAGTAGTGCAAACACTGTAGAACACAATAGAATGCAACAGGGAGAAATAGGCCTAGGGGCAACACAAACCATATACTCCAAAAGTGGAATGCGAACCACAAATGGACCCCAGGCCTAGTGTAGTGTGTAGAGGGTCGCTGGGAGTGTAAGAAAACACTAAGGGTGTCCAAGATACCCCACCCCAAGACCCGGAAACGTAGGAGTAAAGTTACAGTACTACCCCAGAAAGGCAGTAAAGTCGAGATAGGGGATTCTGCAAGGACAACAACTGACTGCAAAGCACTGAAGATGGATTCCTGTACCTGAGGACCTGTAAAGGAAAGGGACCAAATCCAAGAGTCATGCAAGTGTCCAGGGGGGCAGGGGCCCACTAAACCCCAGATGAAGGTGCAAAAGGGCTGCCTCTGGATGGAAGAAGACGAAAATTCTGCAACAACGGAAGGTGTCAGGAACTTCTCCTTTGGTCAGAAGATGGTCCACGGCATGCTGGAGGATGCAGAGTTGTTTCCACATAGAAAGACAGCAAACAAGCCTTGCTAGCTGCAAGAGTTGCGGTTGAGGATTTTGGGTGCTGCCAGGGACCAGGAAGGACAAGGAGGTCGCCCCTTGGAAGAGGAGACAGAGGGGGTGCTCAGCAACACGGAGAGCCCACGCAGAAGCTGACAACACCCGCAGAAACACCTGAGCAGGCACTTAGAATCTCTGCTGATGATGGTCAACTCAGAGCAACAAAGGAGGGTCCCACAACATCGGAGTCCAACTCAGCGACAGAGTGCTGGGGACCTGGGCTAGGTTGTGCACAAAGGAAGTCTTGCAAAAGTGCACAGAAGCCCGAGCAGCTGCAGTTCACACACTACACAGGTTTACTGTCTTGCGTGGGGAGGCAAATACTTACCTCCACCAAATTTGGACAGATGGACCACTGGACTGTCAAAGACACTTGGACCCAGCTCCTGTGTTCCAGGGGCCACGCTCGTCAGGATGAGAGGGGACCCAGAGGACCAGTGATGCAGAAGTTTTTTATTGCCTGCGTTAGCAGGGGGAAGATTCCGTCGACCCACAGGAGATTTCTTCTTGGCTTCCAATGCAGGGTGAAGGCAGACAGCCCTCAGAGCATGCACCACCAGGAAACAGTTGAGAAAGCCGGCAGGATGAGGTGCTACAATGTTGCTGGTAGTCTTCTTGCTACTTTGTTGCGGTTATGCAGACATCCTGGAGCAGTCAGCGGTTGATCCTTGGCAGAAGTCGAAGAGGGAAGTGCAGAGGAACTCTGGTGAGCTCTTGCATTTGTTATCTGGTGAGTTGCCCACAGGAAAGACCCTAAATAGCCCACAGAGGAGGAATGGCTACAGAGAAAGGTAAGCACCTATCAGGAGAGGTCTCTGATGTCACCTGCTGGCACTGGCCACTCAGAGGCCTATATTGTGCCCTCACACCTCTGCATCCAAGATGGCAGAGGTCTGGGACACACTGGAGGAGCTCTGGGCACCTCCCCTGGGAGATGCTGGTCAAGGGAGTGGCCACACCCCTTTCCTTTGTCCAGTTTCGCACCAGAGCAGGGTTGGGGGATCCCTGAACCGGTGTAGACTGGATTATGCAAGGAGGGCACCATCTGTGCCCTTCACAACATTTCCAGATGCCAGGAGAGGCTACTCCTTCCTGGCCCTTCACACCTATTTCCAAAGGAAGAGGGTGTAACACCCTCTCTCATAGGAAATCCTTTGTTCTGCCTTCCTGGGACCAGGCTGCCCAGGCCCCAGCGGGGCAGAAACCTGTCTGAGGGGTTGGCAGCAGCGGTAGCTGCAGAGGAGACCCCGGAAAGTTAGTTCGGCAGTATCCGGGCTCTATGCTGGAGACCCGGGGATGCATGGAATTGTACCCCCAATACCAGAATGGTATTGGGGTGACAATTCCATGATCATACACATGTTACATGGCCATGTTCGGAGTTACCATGGTGACCCCACATATAGGTATTGACCTATAGGTAGTGCAAGCGTGTAATGGTGCCCCCTCACTCACAAAGTCAGGGGAATTTGCCCTGAACAATGTGAGGGCACCTTGGCTAGTGCCAGAGTGCCCACACACTAAGTAACTTTGCACCTAACCTTCACTAAGTGAGGGTTAGACATATAGGTGACTTATAAGTTACTTAAGTGCAGTGTAAAATGGCTGTGAAATAACGTGGACGTTATTTCACTCAGGCTGCAGTGGCAGTCCTGTGTAAGAATTGTCTGAACTCCCAATGGGTGGCAAAAGAAATGCTGCAGCCCATAGGGATCTCCTGGAGCCCCAATACCCTGGGTACCTAAGTACCATATACAAGGGAATTATATGGATGTACCAGTGTGCCAATCAGAATTGGTAAAATTAGTCACTAGCCTGCAGTGACAATTTTAAAAGTAGAGAGAGCATAAACACTGAGGTTCTGATTAGCAGAGCCTCAGTGATACAGTTAGGCACCACACAGGGAACACATACAGGGCATACTTTATGAGCACTGGGGTCCTGCCTAGCAGGATCCCAGTGACACAGGCAAAAACAAACATACATACAGTAAAAATGGGGGTAACATGCCAGGCAAGATGGTACTTTCCTACACAGTGGATGCCTTCTTCCACTGGTTCTGGAGGAGGCTTTGTGCCCTGTGATGCAGATCGCAAGGTCACAGTCTCTCACCTGGGTGTCAGACCCACAGGATTTGCAGTGGGCAGGATACATAACACTCCATGAAGGCAGGACTACAGTCCATCCGCTGGAGGCGACAGCTGCACAGTGGTGGCAGTGCTGGTATCAGTGCTGCCAGTGGTGGGGGGAGGCTCCAGCCCTTCCCCTGCAGCCTCAGACTGCTGCCCACTGGGGCTGTTGCTGCTGCCAGTGGTGCTGGTGACAGTGCATGTGGCGGTGCAGGTGGTGGTGCTGCCAGTAATGGGGAGAGGCTCCAGCCCTTCCCCTGCAGCCTCGGATGGCTGAAGCGCCATGGTTGGTGTTGAGGGCTCAGATTCTGTGACAGCACCAGGCCTCCTGCCCCTCCTACCTGCAGGGGCAGGCCCTTTGCCCTTGCCCTTGGCAGCCGGTAGAGCCTCTTTGTCCTTGCCATGTGGTGATGCCTCCCTGCCCTTGCGCTTGCCGTGTGGTGGTGTCTGCTTGCCCGTGCCGTGTGGTGGTGCCTCCTTGCCCTTGGCAGCTGGTGGCACATCCTTGCCCTTCCCCTCGGCAGCTGGTGCAGGCACACTGCCAGTGCTGATGGGTGTCTCCTTGAAGCCACTCACACCTGAAGTAGCTGCCGAAACTACAGTGGCTGTGGACTGGGTGGCTGAGGTGCTGGCCTGGGTTCTGCCCACCCTGGCTGGACGTGAAGGACAGAAGGGATAGGGAAGAGGTCAAGGGTGGAGAGGAGAAGCTTCTTAGGGACAATGGGGCGGGAAGAGGGTGAAGGTTTGGGAGTGGAGGAAGAGGGAGTGGTCATAGGAAGTATCTGTCTGCTGTGTTTGGGTGCAGGTGCATGGGCTAGATGCTGTTGTGACTTGGATGGCTGTTGGGTGTCTGAGTGCTTGCATTTGGGTACTTTGGGAGGAGGGGGCACAGACACAGTGGGAGAGGACACAGGGGACGTGTGCATGGCTGTGGGGGTGGTGACTGCCATTAAAGTGCGTGTTCTGATAGGCATGATGGTGATGGAGGCAGTGGGTGTGGATGAGGTGCATGCAGGTGTGAGTGTAGACGCTACTGGGAGGGAGGTGGGCGAGGAGGAGGAGGGGGACACAGTGGAGGCAGTGGATGTTGGTATTTCTGTATCTGGATGGTGTTTGTGTGAGTGCCTGTGGGATGATGTGTGGTGCTTGTGTTTGTCTGAGCCACTCCTGTGTGTTGTCTTGGGTGCATGCTGGTCTGAATGTGTGCTTGGGATAGGTTGGGGTTGAGGGCAATGAGACTGAGCAGAGGAAGTTGGAGGGGGGAGGCTAGAGACAAGAACAATGGCTGCCATCAGGGAGGAGGCCAGAGCCTGAATGATCTCTGTTGAGCCGCCACGCCAGAGTAAATACCCTCCAGGAATGCATTTGTATGTGCAGCAGGGCTAACTGGGCAGGGCCTGAGGTGCCTGGGGCGAAGGAGATGCCCGCCCTCCTGGGTGAGCGGGCACGGAAAACACACTGAGAGGTTGCTGGGAGGACAGTGCTGGTACGGGGGTGGCAGCTGTACCTGCAGTTGGGGTGGCCACAGAGGTGTCCGCCACCACCAGGGAGTGTCCATCAGAACTGTCCCCTCCTGTCTCCGCCGTGGTGCTCCCCTCGCCCTCTGTCCCACTGGTGCCCTCACCGTCGGTGGATTCGGCCTCCTGGGCCCTGTGGGATGCAGCTCCCTCCGTTGCTGGTGCCTCTGCTCCCCCACCAGATGATGTTAATGCACAGAAGGACAGGGTGACAAAACAAAAAGGGGGGGAAGAGACAGAGGATACACTTGATCAATGCGAGCAACAACAACACCGTTGGCGTACACAACACAATAGGGACAGCCCTACGCACTAGGTGATGCACTACCAGTCACAGTGCTAGACACCAGGCCATGGACAGTAATACCTAACACCAGATGCAGCATACCTGAGACCCACAGAGCCATACCCATAGACCACCCCACCACGCGCAAGTACTATATTGGGAACTGTACTTACCCCCTTGTGCCTGCTGTGATGCCCTCAAGCGCCCATCCAGCTCTGAATAGGCCACCGCTAGTATGTGGAACATCGGGGGGGTCAGGGTTCGACAGGCACCCCTTCCTCATTGGGAGGCCATCCCCAGCTTGGCCTCTGCCGCCTTCCTTAAGCAGCGTCTCAGGTCCTCCCACCATTTGTGACAGTGGGTGCTCCATCTGCTGTAGACCCTCAGGGTCCACACGTCCTTGGCGATGGCACGCCATATACCCTTTTTCTGATGGGCGATGACCCGCAGAAAAATAAAAATAGGAAATGGTATCAGTCATACTTTCCGGCCTGTTAAACTCATGGCCCACCATATCCCTCCCATCCCCTTACGCACATACAATACCCACCAAACATGCAGCACGTTTCCTAGGACCCCTCAACCACCCCCCTTACACGAGGCCTTCACACACAGCACTCCATGCATTCATGTCCCATGCATAGTGCTCACAGTGTACTCACCTGCTGGTCTGGAGGCCCATACAGCATTCCGTACTGAGGTAGGACCCATCCACTAGTCCCTCCAACTCCGCAGCAGTGAAGGCAGGGGCCCTTTCCCCAGTGACTCGAGCCATGGTCAGGTCCAGTGTAGGTCCTCTCCTGTTGAAGGTCAGGTAGCAAGTGAGTGAACAGATAGAAAATGGCGGTCATGTCCGCGGTGGTGCGTATCGTCACTCCGGCGTACATCACCATTGGCTACTGTAACCTATAGGGCCCAATGTTATCCAATGAGGAGTTGCATGGTGGTACTCGACTGCCTCCCTCAACGGCGTACAACGTCAGCAGCATTACCTCATTTCCACCTGTCCATACACATAGGACAGGCGTCTGCCATTTCAGGGGGGGGCAGGCCATGGCACCTAACTGCGTCACAGCAGACCGAGACACATTTTGGGGCTAAACATCAACATACTGTTTCTGTCACAACATGCAATGCATTGTACATTTAGGAAATGTCGGAAACTGACCAGATGCTCATCATTTTGCCCCCTAGATTACAGCCGCTGAGGATGAATAGGAGATGGAGACATCCCCCCATGCATAGGCCCCTGGTGGACTTGGCAACAATGGAAGACAGGCACATTATTCTCACCTACAGACTTGATAGGGCCACAATCCAAGAGCTGTGTGCCGAAATGGAGGCAGACCTGATCTCAGCTATCCGTCAGCCCACTGGGATCTCCCCTCTTGTGCAAGTCCTATCTGTGCTCCATTTCTTGGCAACTGGCTCCTTCCAAGTGACAGTGGCCTTGGCAGCAGGAATGTCACAGCCAGTGTTCTCAAACGTGCTGAGCAGAGTGTTGTGTGCTCTGATGAAACGCATGCGCAGCTACATCCCATATGTAATGGCTCAACTCCAGAGGCAACGGGTGTGGCTAATACGTAAGCCCATGGTCCCCACCCAGTGTATGTTGCTATATCGGTGCGGGGTTGGCCCTAAGGGTTAGTGTGTGGCTAACAGGTATCCCTCGATATTTGCAAGTGACTCAGGTTACCCCAACCTCTCATGGCTACTGACCCCAGTGATGAATCCCAGGACAAGGGCAGAGGAACATTACAATGAGGCACACGGATGAACAAGAAGAATTATAGAGTGAACCTTTGGCCTCCTGAAGGCCAGGTTTCGGTGCCTCCATCTAACATCTGTGTTACTCACCCAAGAAGGTGTGCCAGATCATCATGGCATGTTGCACAACCTTGCCTTACGTCGCCAGGTGCCTTTTCTGCAGGAGGATGAGGCTGGAGATGGGTGTGTGGCAGTGGTGGAGCCTGTGGACAGTGACGAAGAGGAGGCAGAGGATGAGGATGTGGACAACAGAACAGCAATCATTCAACAGTAATTTCAGTGACACACAGGTAAAACACTGTAACTTCACCTTCCATTGCAGTTTTGTGTTGTAAATTTTCACTGGCATGCTGGTGTTCCCACTACCATGGCCACTTACTGTACCCTTTGGCATGTCTATTCACAGATATCTGTGCCCACTCTGGCTCCTGGTATATTGACTGCAGCAAAATACAGGTTTTACCTATCTATACATTACTGTACAGTCTAATTGCAATGTGTACAGAGCATTTGACATACTACATACTTTCAAAGTCTGTTTATTTATGGATCAAATCTATTTATTATTAGTTTAGAATGGAAGAAACACATTACACAGCTATGCGCCTACAACCTCACGGGCCGGCAGCGTATCACATCTTCCATCAACAAGCCCTAGGAAGTAACTCTGATGAATTGGCTGTACAGCCACAGCTTAATGAATACCCGTTCCTCCCGCATCAAGAAACCACAGACCAAAACGAGACCTAGCAGGAGCCGATGCCCCACCAAAAGAAAAAGAAAGAACAGAAACAAAAATCACTTTCAACATTAACAAATAACACAACACAACCCCTCACATCAATGCTCAGCCATAGTCCATCCTGCACCCACCCGGACCCCACCTCCCGACCATTGGCGTCACCTGTCTGACTCCCCTTCAGGCCCTACTACCTATGCCCTACTCAATCAGCTCCAACTAACCTCAGCACCTTCAGGTATACAGGGCAGGTGAATTCGTTAAATTCAGCGGATAGAATCTGAATAAAGGGTTTCCACAGCTCGGCTAATATATCTGCCCTCTGATTGGCCGCTAAAGTTAGTTTCTCCATGGCCAGAATATACCAAAGCTTATAAAGCCAGGAGGTATAGCTCGAGACCCCGTCCGTGCCCCACAATCCAAGAATCACCTGATGTGCAGCATTGCGGGTAAGGGCAATCTGACGACCCCTCAAAGAGCGGAGGGGAAAGGTGAGAGGGTTAGATAATTCCAGAATGGTGTATGCCGGGAACCTTGGGATTTCTGTGGAAAATACTCTGTCAATCTCATCCAAAATGCAATTCCAGTATCTCGTCAGCTTCGGGCAGTGCCACAGCAGGTGAATGAGCGTGCCAGTATTCCCACAGCCCCTCCAGCAGAGCCCAGACCTAGTAGAATCCCACTCACGAATCCCCGCAGGGGTATAGTACCAGGAAGTTGCAATCTTATAGGCCGTTTCAATCCCCGGGATGTGGTGAGCCGTGTGGTGCACCCTGAAGTAGATTTCCTCTCTCCAACTCCTTCTCCCAGCGCTTCTGCCCCTTTGTCTTGGCAAAAGGTATGGCCCAGAGAAAATGTGCATAAATTTCTGATACCAACCGCTTATCATCTTTCTTCCCTACGAGCCATTTGTCAAACGGTGTAAGCGTTCTAGCAACTGTCGTAGTTTGGACTCTTGCTCTGAGCAAGACTGCTGGTTTAAGGATGACAGTACTTTTGTTTGTAGGCGACTACGCCTTTCCTACAACAAGTCGCAACTGTTGTCCCAACCTTACCGGCTCACTAGCAGCACCTCACTAGAAACATAATAGTAAAAGGTGATTTATGGCAGCCGTTACGCATGGACTCAAGACTAAGACATTTCAGGGAGTGTCATGGTTAAACGGAGATTACCCCTTTCTTACAGATATATCATGTCCCATACAAACACAGGCAATGACAAAGATGCAGTAGAGTATCAATAGTTTTTGTTTAACATAACTGCAATTTGCGATAAGTTGCATGGGCTGCAATGATTAGGATAATGAATAATGCAAGAAACAGAACTGTAAAGACGAGAGTCATTATTACAAAGACCCCCACCATCTTGCAATACGTAGAAAAGATATATGAGATGTATTATGCCCTAATACCCTAATGTGAAAGGCCTAACCTCCTACCTAAAGGAGAGCTGGGTTTGTTAATCCTAATCTGCCAAGGCCATGACCATGAGAGGAGCCCCCAACCCTCGTTACCTTGGAATGAGGTCTCTATCTCAGACTCCGCAGGGACAGGAAGACTGGGTCAGCGTCAAGACGACTGCAGCATCGGTATCAGCGATGGTGGCGATGCCCTCTGGTCGGAATCCCTCTGATTATCTGTCTAAAGTGTGATGTATTTATGCAAATCTACAAGGACCCCTGACGTAGGTGTGTTCCTAAACAATAGATAACAGACATGCTTGGGACGGCAATTAATATAAACAATCCCTCAAAAGTATAGAGAGGGAAAATCCCTAAGTGTGAACACCTACTGTTTGTTTGTCTGTGGTGCTTGATCTTGACGCCTTGGCGTGGTGACACTGATAATGTTACCCATAACAAGTGGCCTATCTATAAACAAGGCAGCCACCTTAGAAGAAATAAATAATTAAATGGGCTAAGACAGAGCAAGCTAAGTAGGTTAAAAGTCACTAGGTGACGGGGGCACGAGTCTGCGAGCCAGAGGCTAAGCTAACTCCTGTTATCCCATTAAAACGAACTAGGATTCACTACACAACTAAAGGCTTAACTGTTGGCTCCAGCACCCAATGCCAGACCTGATAATAGGGCAATCTATCGGCTCCGTTAAGCCATAAATCTCCCGGAGCTGGTCAAAGGGAATAATACCATCCTTATCAAAGAGACACCCCACCCTTCTGCATCCCTTCGCATGTAGACGCTGAAAGCCCTCAGAACTCAAGCCGGGGGGTAACTCTGGGTTCGCACATATCGGTGTCATGGGAGAAGGGAAGGTCGTCAAACCACATTGGAGCGCCACCGCATCCCACACCCCAAGGGTCGCACCCGTGATAGGAGAAGAGTAGAGGCCCGTCGCTCTATGTCGACGCCGTAACCACCGCCTGATCCATAAAACACCAATGCTTTTCCATCAGCGGACGGCTCCACTCCACCAGAAAACGTAGCTGTGCTGCCTGGTAATATTTTAACAGACAAGGCACCGCCAACCCCCCATCCAACTTGGGGTGATAAAGAGTGTAACGAGATATCTGCGCAAGCTTCCTGTCCCAAATAAACTTCAAGATCGCCGCCTGAAGCGTAGCTAGCGTGTAAGATGGCAGAGTGAGAGGAAGGGTCTGAAACAGGTACAGTATGTGCGGCAAGATCGTCATTTTAATGGCAGCAATCCTACAGAACCATGATAGTTTATATTTCCTCCATGTCTCTAGATCCCTGAGTATCTCCCTAGAGAGGGCCATATAATTCAAACAGGCCGTCCTTGCCGCTGTCTTCGCCCAGATACAGGATGTGCGAGGACGCCCATATAAAGGGAAATCTAGAGTGAAGCTCTGCCTCGTGTTCCGACGGAACCAACAGATTCAAGATCTGCGACTTCTGCACGTTCACTTTGAACCTAGAGACCGTGCCAAATGCATCCAAAGTGTCCACGAGCGCCGGAAGCAAAACCATGGGCTCTCCGAGCGTGAGAATCACATCATCCGCGTACAGACTAATAAGATGGTGGTCACCCCCAAACTTAATGCCCGTAATATGAGGGGCAGCTCGAAGCCTCTGTGCCAAGGGTTCCATATAGAGAGCAAACAGAAGCGGGGAAAGAGGGTATCCACTACAGCACTAGGCCTGCTGTAAACACACTTGATCCACGCCAAGATCATCGGCCCCATACCAAAAAGCTCCAACACACGGAAGAGGTACGGCCAATGCACTTTGTCGAATGCCTTCTCTGCGTCGATAGTAAGAAGGAGTGCCTCCCTACTAGAACGATGTGTCTTATATATCAGATGTAAAATCCACTTTGTATTATCTCCACACTGTCGATGGGGTATGAAACCCGCCTGATCCAGGTCAACGAGCCCGGGCATGTACGGGTTTAGGCGCTGCGATAATACGCCCGTAAACAGCTTGGCAACGATGTTAAGGAGCGAAATGGGCCGGTAAGATCCACAGTCCTCCGGGTTCTTCCGTGATAATAGCATCGAGCATACTAGGAACAAGAGTTTTAGTCTCTGCAAAAGAGTTGAATAGTCGGGTAAGTACCGGGGCAAGCTCCGGACAGAAAGTTTTATAGCAAAGCGGAGTAAAACCGTCCGGGCCAGGCGACCTCCCAACATTTAAGCTTGTGATCGCCGATATCAACTCTTCCAACCGAATAGGCTCATCGAGGAGAGCCGCGTCCTGCTCCCTAAGCAGCGTGATTGCACAGTCAAAAAGGTAGGAGGAGGGGTCGCAATCAATAGCCGCGTCCTCCGTATAGTGTTCCCGGTAAAAATCAGCAAAGGCCTCAGCGATCTGCGCATCCGTGTGCGCCTCCCCTGTGAGGAGGAACGCACCATCTGCACCACAGTAGCTTGTCTCTGGGCCCTCAACTTCTGAGCCAGAATCCTCCCACTTCTATCGCCCCCAACATAGTACTTGTGTTTAAGGCGCACCAAATCAAGCTCCGCCCTATCCCAGTCCAATCTCTTCAATTGCAAGCGTGTCTTCTCCAGTTCCCTCCAGGCTCTGGGAGCTCCCGTATGCTTATGGAAACGCTCTAGTACCGCCACTCTCCTCTCCAGGGCCTCTCGCTTATCCCTTCGGGCCTTGTTTTCTCTAGCCGAGAGGGAGATCACCTCCCCACGCAGGACCACTTTAAGCGCTACCCACAACGTTCCTATGCCAGTCAATCAATTGTCATTCTGTTCAAGATAGTGCCTGATCGATTGGCGCAAAGAGTACGCCACCTCCCGAGACTGCAGCATCATGTCCTGAAAGCACCACCCAGGACCCCGTGCGGGACAGGAATCCACGTGGGGCGTCATAGTTATGGGGGCATGATCCGCCAAAGCCCTTGGCTCAATCGACGTCTCCTGAATCCGTGCGCGGAACTCCGAGGTGGCCAGGAAGTAATCTATGCGTGCATAGGTTTTAGACGCTGCCGAGTAAAACGAGTAGTCTCGCAGACCCGGGTGGGCTATCTGACAGACATCCACCAAACCACAATCAGCAAGCCACTGTAGCCCTGCCGAGGTTAAAGCCCCAGTCTGCCTCTGCCTATGCTCCGATCTATCTAGATCATTGTCCAGAACAATGTTAAAGTCCCCACCCACAAGTAAGGCCCTGTCTGAGGTCGTAAACATCGGGGAGTGCACCTGCTTAATAAAACTTTCTTGTTGAGTGTTGGGTGCGTATATATTGGCAAGTGTGAAATGAAAAGAGCCTATAGGTAATTTTCAGAGCCAGATATCTGCCCTTGACCTCGTGGATCTTAGCAACAACCTCCCCATGGAAGGACCTTGAAAACAACATCGCCACACCACCCTGCTTCGTGGAAGCGGAGGACCAGTACTGCTGGGGGAACCACCTAGAGCGCATACGATGGGTGTCCGCAGCCAGTAGATGTGTTTCCTGCAACAAACAGACCTGACTCCTGGAGCGCTCCAAGAAGGACAGGATCGTCAGCCTCTTCGAAGGATTATTGAGGCCACGAACATTGAAGCTAATACATTTAAAACGTAAACCCATGGACGGGGGTAAGGAACCACAACTGCTGGGCCCCTGGAATGAAGCCAAGCGCGTGGGCAGCCCCGGTTAAGGCAGACAGGGGATCACATAATAATCTCCAACAATGAGCAAATGTCCTGTAGAGGGGGTACAGTATAACAAGACAAAGAGGCACAACAGGTGCAGATCAACCAACAATCGTGTCCTATGTGAAACGTCCACATCGAGGAAAAGCTCCAAACAAAGTCGGGGACACACCACCGGGCTCGCTCCTGACTCCCAGAAGCTCCGTCACCCAGCCTCTGCCCCAGTCCAGTCCACTTCACCTCTGCCGGGCGGCCCACGAGCCCCTCCCCCATCAGCAGTAACCATCAGGGCCTATGGGCCAGCACCGGCGGCGACAGTATTCAAAACTGCTTGTCTCTCCCGCGTTCGTTCTCTGGACGATGGCCGCGACGGCCTCCGCTTCTTCTCCTTGTGTCACCATCCGGGTCGGTGCCCAGCCAGGCCCCCCCCCGGGGGAACCGGCCCGTTGCTCCGACGCCTCCAGCCCCAGCACCCGACGGGCCTTCTGGGGCGTCCTCACCTGTCTCAGCTGATCACCCCATCAGAACACCAGGTGAAAGGGATGACCCCAGGTATAGGACGTGGAGGCTGCCCGGATGTGGTCCGTGATAGGCTTAAACTCTCTGCGCCTCTGCAACGTCAACACAGAGAGTTCCTTATGAAGCTGCAAGTTGTGCCCCCGAAACTGGATCTGCTGCAAGTTCCTCGCCTTCTGGAGTATTGCTTCTTTAACCAGAAAATATCAGGAGGGCGCACCCCAGCACCCCCCACCCAGCCCGCTCTATGGACCCGGTCCAAGGGTGTTTATTTAAGTGCTGAGAAATAAATGGGGATGTGCAATGGGCTTGAGTGATGATGGAGGAAAGTCCAGGATAGAGTCCAGTCTATTTGTATCACAGGTGCATTGTCCAATGGGGCATAGGAAGGTGAGCAATGGCAGTTCAAGGTGGACAGGGTAACAGAATGGGACAAAAGGGTGACATTCATGAGAGTGTTATTTCCTGGCAGAGGTCTTGGCAATGTTCTTTGGCTTCTGCCAGGATCGCAGGGACCATCTGCATGGTGGTTCTCCTCCTGCAGGGGGAGGGGTGCTGGTGGCCTGTTGTTCTTGTGGGAGGGCCTCCTGTCCACTAGCGTCAGCGGAGGTGGAGGGCTGTTCATCGGTGTGGCTAGTGTCAGGGGCCCGGTGGTGTGCCACTGCCTCCCTCATGGTGTTGGCCATGTCTGCCAGCACCCCTGCAATGGTGACCAGGGTGGTGTGGATGTCCTTCAGGTCCTCCCTGATCCCCAGGTACTGTCCCTTCTGCAGCCGCTGGGTCTCCTGCAACTTGGCCATTATCTAGCCCATCATCTCCTCGAAATGGTGGTATGTTCCCAGGATGTTGGTGAGTCCCTTGTGGAGAATCGGTTCCCTGGACCTGTATTCCCCCTGTCACACAGCAGTACTCCCATTTTCCCTGTTGTACTGTGCCTCTGTCCCCTGAACAGTGTGCCCACTGCCACTGACCCCAGGTCCCTGATCATCCTGTGTTTGTGGGTTGTCCTGGGGCCCCTGTATTGGTGGACACACTGCAGATTGACATGTCCTTGGGGACAGAGGTATGATCCCGCTGGATGGGTGCTGTGGTGGTGTTTCTTGAGGCTGGAGGCTCTGTGGTGGTATGGGACTGTGTCTGTGTAACTGACTGTCCGGAGGATCCTGATGGCCCAAGTTGGTCATCCAGATACAGGCGAGCAGAACTGCTGTCATCACTGTGGCCCTCTACTGCGGGGGACTGGTTGTTGCTGACACCTCCTCTCCGGTAATGTTGGGTGTGGGACCTGTGGGGATCTAAACGCAGTTTTATTGTTTCTGCGTGTGACATCTTGTGTATGGGTGTTTTGGCCTCTATGGTTGTGAGTGCCCTGTCAGCTTTGCCTTGTGTGAGTAGTTATTTTTGTGGGCTAGGTGATTCTCTCTAGTGTGCATGCTGTAGTGACGGGTGTCCATGCAGGGCTGAGAGTGGTGTCCATGCATTATTGATGCATGCAGTGCTGGGTATTGGGATGGGTGGGTTGTGATGGTGGGGTGTGTGGGAGGTGGTGGAGTGATGGGAGTGAGGGTGGGGTTATGTGATGGCATGCAGGTAGGGGGGTGATATTAATGGTGATTTGCCCAGAGTCCAGTCCTCCTGCTACTCCTGCCAGGCCCTTAGGATGCAGTATTGCCAAGACTTGCTCCTCCCATGTTGTTAGTTGTCGGGGAGGAGGAGGGGGTCCACCGCCAGTCCTCTGTACAGCTATCTGGTGTCTTGCAACCAAAGAACGCACCTTCCCCCGTAGATTTGACATCATTTCAATTCAATGTGATTGGAGTTTTCAGTATATTGCTTGAGATATCATAGTGTGGCAAACGGGATCAGAAATATTTTTCAGCATTGTACCCTGAGGACAAATATTTGTACATTGCAAATATTCACAATGTTATGTGGTATAATGATGTTGAAAGATGGTGGCCTCTCTCGTGCTGTGTTTGTACCTGTTTACTATTCACAAGTCTGTTTTCTATGTTGGTTTCAAGCATATGTAAATTACACTATCAGTCACACTCTCTAACACTGAACAGGGCAATGGTCGAAACACTTTTGGGAGGCTTGTTTGCAATAAACATGTTCTGAGCATTCAGGAGTGTCTGAGTACTTTCCTGTGTTAATCATGAGGATTGTTTAGAAATATATATAGATAGATAGATAGATAGATAGATAGATAGATAGATAGATAGATAGATAGATAGATAGATAGATAGATAGATAGATAGTTAGATAGATATCCATCCTCCGTGGCCCAGCCATGTGACCTGAAGGCTTCCACGAGCCCAGCAGGTTCCCCACCTCCTGGGGGAGCTGGCATTGCTAATGCAGCTCCCACTCTATGAGAGCAATGTTTCCTCTGTTTCCCTGCCAGCATCTCCGCTGGCAGGGAAACAGAGGGAACCTCCACTTGTAGTTTGACAGCTCTCCCTCACTGTGAGCTGAGTGTTTGCTGGAGTGTTGCTTGGTGGGAGCAGTCACCTGTGGCCAAGTCACAGCAAACAGCTATGTCCCGTGGGTGGGCACCCCAGGACATAGCAGGAGAGGGCCCTGGGGGGGGTGGCTGTCCCCAGGGCCATTACCAGCTCCTTGAGGGGGATTGCGTGGCCCCCCAACATTAAATAGTCCCAGAGAAGTGGTGGTCCCCAGGGCCGGGGGATCCTAACAGACCCCCTTCATTCTTTTATTAAAGCTCCAGGGTAGTTGTGTTCTTTGGAGCTTAGGTCCCCCGTATTCCATGTTAGATGCCCCAGGTAGATGGCAGTCCAACGGGTTTCGGGGGGGATTGCACACTAAATTTTTTCCCCAGGGAGGTGGTGGTCCCTGGGGATTTGGCAAGCTCAGGAGAGGGGCCTTGTGTGCCCCCTTCCTTAATTGTCGATGCCCCCTTGACATGGCCCACCTGGGGGCTTAATGAAAAGGGTGGGGAACAACCCCCCTTTTTTAAACATCAGACAAATGTGTGAATGCAGATCTGCAGTTTTCTTAGACTTTTAAAAAAAGATGCTTTTTAGTCCTAGTGAGGCCCCTCTGGGACTCCAACAACAGAGCTAAGGGGTTAGGGTATCCATACTCCAGCCCCTTTTTCTTTTTTTTACTTTTTATGGTCCCAAGATGGCTGCCAGCACTTCCTGGTTGAAGGGTTGACAGCCGATCCGATATTTGCAAAGGACAGTCATATCCACGGGCGGCCCACTCCTGTAGCCCGTAGCCCCAGGGACCACCATCTCTCAGGGTCTGAAAAAAAAAAGTGAAGAGAGTCTGTTTTGGGCCCCTGAACCCTAGGGACCATCACCTTGTGGGGGATTGTTTGTAGGAGGAGGCCCACGGAAGGCCCCCCTAAAGGTGCCACTCATGGCCCTTGGGACCGGCTCCCCCAGGGCCGGCTCCTGTTATGTCCTGGGGTGCCCACCCCAGAACATAACTGCTTGCTTTTGGTTGGTGGGAGCTGACCAGTCCTACCAACCAAAAACAAACAAATCTACTTTCTGACAGTGGCTCTGCCAGAAAGCAGAGTTTTCAATTCTCTTCCCTGCAAGCAGATATGCATACAGGGAAGAGAGATGAAAACCTTACTTCAGCAACCAGGGAGCTGCTGCTTAAAGCAGGTTCTTGTTTGCTGGAGAAATGTCACCTCCCACAGGAGGCGAGAGCCGGCTGGGACAATGGGGGAGGCCTTGAGGCTCCCCCTGAGGTCCCAGAAAGCTAATAAGCAGAAAGTCAGACACAAGCGAGAAACAAAAGGAAAAGCAGACAGAGAGGATAAAAAGAAACAGAAAGACAGGACGGAAACTAACAGAAAGGCACAAGCGTGGGCAAGAAACAAGCAGACAACTGGCAAGAAGGCAGAAACAGAGGATAATGAATGAGCAGAACGGCAGAAACAGAATGCAAGAAACAAGCATAAAAGAAAAAGAAGGCACAAACAGAGGGAAGAAATGGCGAGAAAGGCACAAACAAAGGGCAAGAAAACAACAAGCAGAAATTGGGAACGTAGGTAGAAACAGAGGATATGAAATGGGGAGAAAGGTATTTACACAAGGCAAGAGATGAGCAGAAAGGCACAATTAGAGGGCAAGAAACAAGCAGAAAATGGGCAGGGAAGCAGAAAAAGATAGCAGAGATGGATAACCAGAAAGCAAGAAACAAGCAGAAAGTCAGAAACAGAGGGAAGACAACGCAGGGTGGATGATTATAGGGGATTGGTTGCAGAGCCTCCCACTGCGCAAGGCTAAAGGCCATGTGTGGCACAGGGTAGGTTGTTTATAGGGAGCTGGCAGTAGTGCCTGGCCACAGGCCAGGCCCTGCAGCCAACCCCCCCAACACATGGCCCCAGACCATGTGTGGTAGTGGTTGGATAAACACATAGGTGGTCATTCTGACCCTGGTGGTCGGTGTAAAAGCGGTGGCCAACCCGCAAACAGGCAGGCGGCCAAAAAAATGGAATTCCGACCCTGGCGGGAACCGCCAACACAGCCCGCCACTTTAACACTCCGACCGCCACGGCGGTACAGACAAGCAGCGCGGCGGTCACCGCCAACAGACAGGCGGCAGACAATGCACCGCCCACCCTATCACAACTCACCAATCCGCCACCTTTTCCGGGGCGGGAGCCCCGCCGATAAAAACACGGCGGAAACAGTCTACGAACGGGAAAACGCTCACCTCTACACACTCCACGAGGAATCTGGACAGCATGGAACCAGAACTACACATCCTACCAGCTATTGTCTACCTGCTCCTCTACCAGGAGCACGAACGCCGGCGCAGAAGACAACAGTGAGTACTGCACCTACGACACAGGGGAGGGGGGAGGCAAAAAATTACGGGGACACACATACGCCACACACCCACCCCCACCCTCACCCACTACAACACACACATCAATGCAGAGCAACAAGTCAGAGTGACACCCCCAACCCCCCCGGAAGAATGCAAAGACAAAATAAAATGATCATTAAAAATGAAGTATATTATAGCATAATTGAAGTTAAGTGAAATATGAAATATATAAATAAAATATATTACATCATGAACAATAGATACATAGGTCAAAAGTCCGGCCCATATTGGCTATCATCCATTGTTCGTGGGCCAATGGGCCTAAACACATGGGCAAAGCCCTCATACGAGACCCGATTCGATTGAAGAGAACACTGCAGGGGCATCAGATAGTAAAACTACAGGCACCTCAGGGGGAAGGGAAGGGGGGGGCACCTCAGCCAGTTGAGTCCACGACGCCATATCCACGAGGGGCCTCCATGCCCACTGTACCATCCTGGGGAGTGCAAAGCCACAGTCGCTCAAGTCTCTACAGTGGGTGGCTTGCCCACTGAACCATCCTGGGGAGTGCAAAGCCACAGTCCATCAAGTGGATTACAGACTCCACTGGTTCTGGAGGAGGCATGGTGCCCAGAGTGCTTCGTGAAGCCCTGGCCGACAGAGATCCGGCCCTGCCAATGGGCCAGCGGTGCTTGACAGGAAGGGCCCAGCGGAGCGGTGCTTGACAGGAAGGGCCCAGCGGAGCGGTGCTTGACAGGAAGGGCCCTGTTCAGCGGTGCTTGTCACAGTGGGGCCCAGTTCGGCGGTGCTTGTCACGGCGGGGCCCTGTTCAGCGGTGCTTGTAACGGCGGGGCCCTGTTCAGCGGTGCTTGTCTTGAAGGGCCCTGTTCAGCGGTGCTTGACAGGAAGGGCCCTGTTCAGTGGTGCTTGTCACGGCGGGGCCCAGTTCGGCGGTGCTTGTCACGGCGGGGCCCTGTTCAGCGGTGCTTGTCACGGCGGGGCCCTGTTCAGCGGTGCTTGTCTTGAAGGGCCCTGTTCATCGGTGCTTGTCTTGAAGGGCCCTGTTCAGCGGTGCTTGTCTTGAAGGGCCCTGTTCAGCGGTGCTTGTCACGGCGGAGCCCAGTTCGGCGGTGCTTGTCACGGTGGGGCCCTGTTCAGCAGTGCTTGTCACAGCGGGGCCCTGTTTAGCGGTGCTTGGCTTGAAGGGCCCTGTTTAGCGGTGCTTGTCTTGAAGGGCCCAGTTCGGCGGTGCTTGTCACGGCGGGGCCCTGTTCAGCAGTGCTTGTCACAGTGTGGCCCTGTTCAGCGGTGCTTGTCTTGAAGGGCCCTGTTCAGCGGTGCTTGTCACGGCGGGGCCCAGTTCGGCGGTGCTTGTCACGGCGGGGCCCTGTTCAGCGGTGCTTGTCACGGCGGGGCCCTGTTCAGCGGTGCTTGTCACAGCGGGGCCCTGTTCAGCGGTGCTTGACATGTGTTCCCAGGGAACCAGATCGGGCCAATATTTTCCGCTCAGTCGCCATCCGACCTTTCGCTTGCGGGGCCCTCCTGTGCTGGAGTCCTGGGCCCGTGGGTGTCCTCCTTCACACCCGAAATGGGGCTGGTGGGGCCCTCCTGGGCAGCTCGCCTGCTGCCGGACTTGTCCGCCCTGCTGCCCTTGCCCTCCTTCGCCGATTCTCTGGGGCCCTTGCCTCCCTTTGTGGATGTGCCAGGTGACGGTGCCAGGGTAGTGCCTTTGGGGGCTGCCGTCTCTGGCCTCTCGCGCCGGCCCTTCCCTTTTTTTGTTTTTTTCCCAGGGGGTGGGCTGGCTGTCCCCTTGCTGCTGGCCGATGTTGCTGCCCTAGAAGCTGGTGGACTCCAATAGCCCTGGACTATGGTCCTTGTAGGTGCAGGGCTTGTGGTGGCTGACGTGCTGTTTGGACTCTTACGAGATGGAGGGGGTGGGTCAGGTGATGCAAAGAGGTTAATTTTGGGGAGGAAAAACTTTTTAGGAGCAGTGGGAAGGGTAGGTGCAGTGGGTATGGGAGTGGAGGAAGAGGATGTGGTTGTAGGAGAGTCAAGTGTGCTGTCTTTGGGTGCAGGTGCTTGTGACGGAGGCTGTCGTGAGGTGGATGGCTGTTGGGTGGGTGGCTGCCTGCGTTTGTGTGGTTTGGAAGAGGGGGTGACAGACACACTGGGAGAGGACACAGGGGACGTGTAAATGGCAGTGGGGGTGGTGACTGCACGTGTGCGGAGTGTTCTGATGGGTGTGCTGGTGATGGACATACTGGCTGATGGTGGTGTGCATGCAGGTGTGAGTGGAGATGTCACAGGGAGGGAGGAGGGAGACGAGGAGGAGGGGGACACAGAGGAGGCAGTGGCTGTTGGCATGTCTGCATGTGGATGTTGCATGTGTGAATGCGTGTGTGATCTGTGGTGCTTATGTCTGGATGAGCTGCCCTTGGGTGTTGATGTGTGTGCAGGCTGGTCTGTAGGTGTGGCTGGGATAGGCAGAAGAACAGGGGAGTGGGACTGGGATGAGGAAATTGGAGGGGGGAGGCAGGAGACAGGGACAATGGCTGCCGTCAGTGCTGAGGCCAGAGCGTTGAACGATCGCTGATGGGCAGCCTGACCCGAATGAATGCCCTCCAGGTATGCATTGCTCCCGTGCACCTCCCTTTCTACACCCTGGATGGCATTCAAAAGGGTAGACTGCCCAACAATGAGCGTCTGGAGGAGGTCAATGATCTCCTCACTGAGGGCAGCAGGGGTAACTGGGGCAGGGCCTGAGGTGCCTGGGGCGAAGGAGATGCCCGCCTTCCTGGCCGAGCGGGCACGGGGCGAACGCTGAGGGGCTGCTGGGAGGGCGGGGCTGGTGCGCTGGGTGGCGGCTGTACCTGTTGTAGCGGTGGGCACGGATGTTGCCGCCACCACAAGGGAGCTCCCTTCCGAGGATGTGTCTGTGTCGCTGATGTCTCCACGGGTCCCCGTTGTGGAGGTCCCCTCGCCCTCCGTCTCACTGGTGAACTCGGAGTCGGTTGCATGGCCCTCCGGGGCCATGTGAGATGCAGCTCCCTCGTGCTCCGATGCCACTTCTCCTCCGCCTGATGATGCTAATGCACACATGAACAGGAAGACCAAAAAAAAGGGGGGGGAGAAAAAATTACATGTTGAGTGCATGCATTGGTGACACCGTTGGCGGAGAGGACAGACACAGAAGCCCCCTGCACTACGCCGCGCACTCGGTGTACACTACTCAATTATTGTGACTTGGCCCACAAGCCTATGGACGACAACTGCACACATAGGTGACCCAGGGCCATGGATAGCTGTACTTAGCACCCTACAGAGGTGGGGGGCGGGGGCACAGGGCCATGCCTTACGGAGAGGCCCAGCCTACAGAAATCGCCCTGGCCTAGAGATACCCACAGCCCTCCTCCCCCACCCAGACACCTCCACTGTGCGCTAACATAGCAGAATGTGCTGGTACTCACCCCCTTGTGTCTGCTGTGATGTCCTCATGCGCCCATCCAAATCGGGGTAGGCCACCGCCAAGATCCGGGACATCAGGGGGGTCAATTGACGGGAGCCACCCCTCCTACGTTGGGAGGCCATCCCCAGCAGAGCCTCCGCGGTCTTCCTGCTCCTGCGGCGGATGTCCTCCCACATCTTGCGGCAGTGGGTGCCCCGTCTGTTGTGGACCCCCAGGGTCCGGACGTCCTTGGCGATGGCACGCCAAATGTCGATCTTCTGATGGGTGCTGACCTATGTGACATGGACAGGGTGGGAAAATAAATATCATCATTTTCTGCATGGTCGATGTGAGTGGCCCCCCCTCCCCAACCTTGCCATATGGTACATGCTCTCATCTGTCGTGCGATGCATGCCTCATTCGCTCCCCTCCCCACCATCTTTCATCCACCCCACTCAACACAGGCATTGCCCACAAAGCATGGTCCCAGTGTACTTACCTGTTGGTCTGGAGGACCATAGAGTAGCGCATACTGGGGGAGGACCCCATCAACAAGTTTATCCAATTCCTCAGATGTGAATGCAGGGGCCCTTTCCCCAGTCGCAGCAGCCATTGTATCTTCCAGACTGAGGTCACAGCAGCACTTGCAGTATAGGTCCTCTCCTGTTGATGATCAGGTCTCGAGTGATTAAGCAGATAGAAAATGGCGGGCACGCCCGCGGCGGTGCGTACCGCGACCGCCGGCGCACATCATCATTGGCTCCTGAGACCCATAGGGTTCAATGTTAACCAATGCTGCTTTGCACCGCGGGCTTCGACTGCCTACCGCCACGGTGTGCCACGCCAGCGCATTGACCTCACATCCCATTGTCACACTTCACAGGTCAGGCAGCCGCCATTTCAAGGGCCCACATGGCTTAATTTCTACTGCGTCACACAGGCCTAGGCCTTGCATTGCCACTCATACAAGCCATTCAATGCATAGCGAATCGTGTTCTGTGCAAGCTGTGGTTACGTACCTGTGGGTTGCTTGACTCTGTGCTCCATGTTGTCCTTCCTAGGCACCATCCACTGGGACTTGCGAGGAGATGGAGGAATGTTCCCGTGTACAGACCGCTGGTGGACCTGTCGACAATGGAAGAAAGACATGTCATACTGACATACAGACTTGACCGAGCCACTATACAGGAACTGTGTGCCCAGCTGGAGCCAGACCTGATGTCCCCCATTCGCCAACCCACAGGGATTCCCCCTCTGGTGCAGGTTCTGTCAGTACTCCAATTTTTGGCAAGTGGATCATTCCAAACAACAGTGGCCATATCATCAGGGATGTCTCAGCCTATGTTTTCTAAGGTTTTGTCCAGAGTGTTGTCTGCCCTGATGAAATACATGCGGAGCTACATAGTTTTCCCTGAGGCGGGCGATTTGGCTACATTGAAGGGTGATTTCTATGCCCTTGGCCATATCCCCAACATCATTGGTGCCATTGATGGGACCCATGTGGCTTTGGTCCCCCCCAGTGAAAGTGAGCAGGTGTACAGGAACAGAAAAAGTTATCATTCGATGAATGTCCAGGTGGTCTGTCTGGCTGACCAGTACATCTCCCATGTAAATGCCAAGTTTTCTGGGTCAGTGCATGACGCGTACATCATGCGAAATAGCAGCATCCCTTATGTGATGGAACAGCTACAGAGACACCGTGTGTGGCTAATTGGTGACTCTGGTTACCCCAACCTGTCGTGGCTACTGACCCCAGTGAGGAATCCCAGGACAAGGGCAGAGGAACGGTACAATGAGGCCCATGGGCGTACTAGGAGGGTGATCGAGAGGACCTTCGGCCTCCTGAAGGCAAGGTTTAGGTGCCTGCATATGACAGGTGGATCCCTAATGTACTCACCAAAGAAGGTGTGCCATCATCGTGGCCTGCTGTATGCTTCACAACCTGGCTTTGCGATGCCAGGTGCCTTTCCTGCAGGAGGATGGTCCAGATGGTGGTGTTGTAGCAGCTGTGGAGCCTGTGGAGAGTGAAGAGGAGGAAGACGACGGGGACGACACAGACAACAGGGACACAGTGATACAACAGTATTTTCAGTAGCACACAGGTACGAATCAACCCCGCCATTTTACATTTACTTAAAGTCTCCTGCCTCTCTACTGTCTGTGTTTCCCCCCAGTTCCTGTTAACTGAGTTGTGACTTTTCCTTCCGTTTTCAGAGCTGTGGGCCCCACTGCGTGACCTCTGCTTTGTTTGCCCATGGACTACAGCTGTGTGACAGTGGTATGTTGTCATCACAATGTAACTGAACATTTTGGCACCGTTATGTCTAATACATTTGTTCAAAATACAAGCAGACTCCAGATTTTTTAAGTGCAATAAGTGATTTTATTAAAGTGCTAAATTTAGGGACATGATTGTAAAACGGTGATGGGTGATGGTGGAGTAATGTCCATGGCAGAGTCCAGTTTTCAGTCTCACAGGTGCATTGTCCATATGCCTGTGGAAGGATGGAGCAGGGGCAGTTTAAGTTTGGACAGGGTGACAATGTGGGACAGTGGGATGACATCAGGGGGTATCGTTTGCAGGTGGGGGTCTTGGCATCCTACTCTGTCTTCTTCCTAGATCTCAAGTACCGCTTGCAGGGTGGTTCTTCTTCTGCAGGAGGTGGTGTTCTGGTGGCCTGTCGTTGTGTGGGGGCCTCCTGTCCACTAGCGCCGGTGGAGGTGGTAGCCTGGTCTGGGTCCATGCTAGTGACAGGGGCCCTTTGTGGTGCCACATGGTCCCGCAATGTGGTGACTATCTGGTTAAGGGCCACGACGATGGTCCCCATTGCGGAACTAATGTTTCTTGGTTCCTCTCTGAACCCCATGTACTGTTCCTCCTGCAGTACCTGGATCTCCTGGAACCTGGCCAGTACCGTAGCCATCGTCTCCTGGGAGCGGTGGTATGCTCCCATGATGGAGGACAGGGCCTCTTGGAGAGTCGGTTCCCTGGGCCTGTCCCCCCCCTGTCGCACAGCAGCCCTCCCAGTTCCCCTGTTTCCCTGGGCCTCTGTCGCCTGGACCGTGTGCCCACTACCACTGCCCCCAGGTCCCTGTTGTTGTTGGGGTGGTGAGTCAACCTGGGCGCCCTGTAGTGGTGGACACACCGCTGATTGACGTGTCCTGGAGACAGAGGCATGGGCCCGCTGGGTGGGAGCTGTGCTGGTGTTCCCAGAGGGGGTTAGGTCTGGTGTAGCCTGTGGCTGTCTGTGGGGAACGGACTGTCCCGAGGTCCCCGATGGGCCGGGCTGGTCATCTGGGTCCAGGGAGACAGAGCAGCTGTCATCACTGGGGGCCTCTTCTGGGGGTAGGATGGACATCTCTGGACCCTCCTGGGCGGTGTGGTGGCGGCGTTCGGGTCCTGCAGGGGTATAAGAGTATGGTTATTGCTTCTGTGTGTGCCATTTCGTGTAATGGGTGGGTGGCCGTGTACCCCAGTGCTGGCATTCCCTTGTGGGGGCTTTTGTGACGGTGGCTTGTGGGGGAGATGGGTATGTGCAGTGGGCATGCTTTGATGATGGGTGTCCATGCTTTGTGGACGCATGCAGGGCTAGGTTTTGGGATGGGTGGGTTGTGATGGTGAGCCATTTGCAAGGAGTTGGTGTGATGGGGGAGGGGTTGGTGGTGGGGGTATGATTTGGCATGCAGGTGGGGTGGGGGGAATGAAGTAGTGAAGATTTGACTTACCAGAGTCCATTCCTCCGCCTACTCCTGCGAGGCCCTCAGGATGCAGGATGTGTAAGACTTCCTCCTCCCATGCTGTGAATTCTGGGGGAGTAGGTGGGGGTCCGCCGCCAGTCCGCTGTACCGCGATGTTGTGCCTTGATACCATGGAACGCACCTTCCCCCGTAGGTCGTTCCACCGCTTCCTGATGTCGTCCCGATTTCGTGGATGCTGTCCCACAGCATTGACCCTGTCCACTATTCTTTGCCATAGCTCCATCTTCCTGGCAATGGTGGTGTGCTGCACCTGTGTCCCGAAGAGCTGGGGCTCTACCCGAACTATTTCCTCCACCATGACCCTGAGTTCTGCGTCAGAGAACCTGGGGTGACTTTGGGGTGCCATGGGGTGGTGTGGATGAGGTGAGGGGTGGTGTATGTGTTGTAGAGTGTGGTGAGTGTCGTGGTGTATGGTGTTTTGTGCGTGGATATTGTGTGGGTGATGTTGTGATTTGCCTCTGTGTGATGGTCTACTCTATGCTGTGCTGTCTCTCTCTGTCCTTCAGTCGCAATTGTGGTCGTAAGGGTTTGTGGGTGATGTGGGTGTGTGTTTTATATTGTATTGGGTGTGTGGGAGTGTTGTGTGTATGTGTCTCAGGTGTGTGTATTTTGAATTGTCCAATGTGGTTGTGTTTTGTAAAGGTGTGTGTATTTTGACCGCGGCGGTGTGTACCGCCAATGGAATACCGCGGTTGAAAGACCGCTGCGGGGATTTGTGGGTCGGAATGGCATGGGCGTATTTCTGTTGGCGTGACGGTGGAGGTTTGGTCATCGCCAGTTTTTCGCTGGCTGTTGCTGTGGCGGAATTTTGTTGATGTCGGGTTTTTGGCGGTTTGCCAGTTGCGGGTCAGAATGACCCTGGCGGTTTACCGCGACCGCGGCGGTGTTATGGCGCTCTTCTGACCGGCGGTAAGCGCCTTTTACCGCCGAGGTCAGAATGACCCCCATAGTTATTAAAATAACTTTATGATAACAAAAAAATAGAACTTCACTGAAAAAAGCAATGGTGACAGGGATTATCATTAGGAAATAGAATTTTTTTAAAACATGGATATTCACTTAAAAAAACAAAGATTACAGAGACGTTATAGTTAGGCTCACATTTTAAACATACCAAACCATAGAAATTCACCATTTATAGTTAGAGTATCTCAAGTAACTTTAACTCATGTCCGAAGGTAACTATAACTCGTACCCTCCCTCATGCACTGCTAATTACCCCACAAATTAAGGTACATACACTGCTAATTACCCCACAAATTAAGGTACTCATGACATCTCTGATAACATCATTGATAATGTTTCTGTAACATCTGCAGTAAAACTTATTGATCAGATAACTGTGCATGGTGAGGCCGCAAGTAATAGTTATGTTAGGACATGTGTTATAGTTACTTGAGATAACTTTAACTGGTGAATTTCTATGATGTGGTACGTCGCCTGTAGGTAGTCATAGTTAGGACCTTGTTTCCAAAGCATTTTTTGACTAGTCCTATATCTTTGGCGTTATATGACGAATCTTCACAACATTTTCCAATAAAAAGTGTGCCTGAGATTCTTGTTGTGCCTGGAAAGATTCGGGGTGATCTGTCAAGAGGTGGCTGAGAAAAAGGGAGGGCTCAAAAAGTGCTTTTCCCATGTTAATTCCCATAGGAGTTTTGAAAATGACTACAGCCCAAATTGCTGGACAGAATTACACCAAATTTGTCAGAATGCTAGATTTTTATACCACAGATTGTGCTTTTGGCATTTGGTGTAAATACATTCAGTAGTTGCTGAGAAATTTAAGGAAATCCAAATTTGTGTATCTGTGACTGTGACGATCTTGCAAATAATGACAACCTAGTGCAGTGAAATGCAGAGCTCCGATTGGCTTCCAATACTTCAACCAGGAAGCATTGGCAGCCATCCTGGGACTCTGCTTCAGTCGAATCCCACAAAAAAAGAAAAAGGGCCAGGACAGGAATACCTTGACCCCCAAGCCTTGTTCTTACAGTCTTAAAGGGATCCTGGCAGAACAACAAAGAAAGTTTTAAAAAACTGTTTGCTACGGATTCACGAAATTTATGAAATCAAAGCATAAATGAAAAATAGAAACATGTTTAATGCCACATTTAAACACTCTGATGTGTCTTTCTGTTGGGATTCGATGACATGCGCAGCAGTAGTGGTGTTAGTGCCAGAAGCGGCTCTGAGTACCCACAAATCACTGTAGTTGATATGAGAGCACCTGGTGCTCTGAAGCTTCTCACACCCCCTCGGGCCCTTTACTCACCCAAGTCTCTGGGCCTTGCAGGTAGGTCCTTGATTCTTGTAGTAATTCCTCCAGGACTTTTGCTTTCAGTTTCCATTCTAATATTTATTAACATCGCATTGCACTGCTGAAAGGACCTGCACTTGACATACCAATAGCAGATTGTACATTATGCATGTGACAATTATCAATAACTCACCACCTCATTCTGAACACAGCTTTAGTAGCCCTTTAAGAGCACAAGCCACTTTCACTTCTGTTACCTGTGAAAATGTCTTCCTTGTGGGAGATCTTTCACTGGAAGAGGGAGGGCACAGACTTTCTGCAAAGATTTCACTCTTTCTAAAGCTACAGCTAGATTTTTGTAGCACAGAACCTTTGCACACACTTTTACAAATCACCCTGCAGTGGCTTTATACTTGGTGCAAGAATGCCCTTTAAATGTTTCCAAAAGAAACTGAATCCTCTCATTCAACGTGGCTATTAGGGATCCTGATACCACTGGAAGCGTCAATAGGCAATATAGTTGAAAGTGGGCATTATCTGCAAAAGATATACAAACATACAACACAAGCTTACATTCAGTCATATATAAATAAAAAAGCAGATGTTGTGAACGCATTCTTGCTGTTTCACCGAGACCAGCAGCGTTAGACGGCAGTGGCTGTTGGCTTCCATATTGCAGCTAAAAACTTACTTTCACAATCTTTTCTTCAAAATGTGTTCTATCCTCGTTATCATTGCAGCACCGTTTGGCACCTTAGACACTTACAAAACGCACATATTATTATGAAGTAGAGGGAAACACATTTCTGTGCTCAGAGGAGTGTGTGCATGGGTTGAGCTAGGTGTGTGTGTGGCAGTAGGCATTCTTGGCCAGCAGAAAGGGATGTGCCCTTAAAAAAGTAGGTATGGCCCACCAAGTGCGGGCCTGGGGAGACAACTGCACAGTTGGATCTCACAACGCAAGCGGTCCAAGGAGAGGATGGTATAGGCGCACGGCGAGCGCCCCCTTTGATGTATGTTTGACTATAAGGGGACACTCCCCCTCCTGGATACCAGAGGCTAGCAGCCTCTATGAAAGGGCCACCTCAAGGTAATTCCTTGGGTAAGGTAGACCTTTTACTTCACACTCTTTGACCCTCACATAGAGTAAATTTCCTCCAACGTGGGACGTAGGGATCCTAGGCCCCGACGAATGCCCCGAGACCTCCATTGGCTCACTTCTGAGGGCAGAAACATGTTGGCTATTAGTTAGGTGACCCTGTGAGTCCTTATCCTCACAGAGGTGTCCCAACCCCTGTTTTAACTACACCAGTCAGACACCACCATTAAATTTGTCAATCCTCACAGGTGTCTGCTTAGGTGTTTTTAATTTTTTCACTAGATTAGCTGGATCCCGATCTTTCCAGAAACAAGTTTATTTACGCACTCCCTCCTGTTCCTTTAACAGTGAGGTTGAGTCCGCCCAGGTGGCACTGTCCTACCTGGGTGGGTCTAGGTGGTCAAATGATGAAGCATGACACTGTATAGTGTGTGAGACCACCTAGTCCGTAAAAGGAACTCCCCCCGGTGTCTCTCCCCGCACTCTGCAGTTACTTACTGACATTTCACTGACATTACCCTTCCAAATAGGAACATATACAACCCAGGGCTACGCTGGTACCCACGACGCCCTCTTTAGAGAACCCCGTACTTTCTTGTGTATTTTGGATCTCACAACGCAACATAAACTCTACTTTTATTACTGTGGGTTCTTTGCCAGATAATCCATATGTCATCCTGACTGGGAAGTTGGGGAAATAGCATAGTAGGTTAACATATACCTATTCCATAGATATAATTATCTAGTTTTTTTTTAGAAAACATTAAATGCATCTATTGGGTCTGTTTCTAAATTTTCTTTACTTAATATAAAGGAGCCTGGGCAGAATAAACTGGTATAATTCAAATTAGAGCAGGGGTTTCCTGACACCAAACATCTTAAGTACTAGACAATCCTGAAGGTCAGAGGGTTTAATCAAGGGGGAGAGTAAAGTGAATCTTTCTGTGGAGTGTTACCTGCACTATGATGACATTGGGCTGCCGCATAAAGTGCTAACCAAAGAAATGTTCTACCATTTTAAAGACCCACTCAGACACTCACGCACCCACTCACAGACCCACTTCAGATAATAATGCACCTACTCACAGACCCACTCAGAGACTCATGCACCCACTCACAGACCCACTCACACACCCTCTCACAGATCCACTCAGACACTCATGCACCCACACACAGACCCACTCAGACGCTCATGCACCCAATCACAGACCCACTCAGATAATGATGCACCTACTCACAAACCCACTCAGAGACTCATGCACCACTCACAGACCCACTCACATACCCTCTCACAGATCCACTCAGACACTCATGCACTCACACACAGACCCACTCAGACCCTCATACACCAACTCACAGACCCACTCACACACCCACTCCCAGACCCACTCAGACACCTACACACCCACTCACAGAGCCACACACCTACTCACAGAGCCACTCAAACCCTCACACATCCACTCACAGAGCCACTCAAACCCTCATGCACCCATCCACAGACCCACTCAGACCCTCATACACCCACTCACAGACCCACTCAGACACACACACACCTACTCACAGACCCACTCAGACAGTGATGCATCAACACACAGACTCCCTCATACACTCACACACTGTAGGACAGTACTCTCTTTCTTGGCATTGTTGCTACCTTTTTCTGCCTCCTGTCAGTGTGTTTGACTGTGTTCAATGGGATCCTACTAATCAGAACCCCAGTGATTACGCCCTCTCTCCCAATACTCTGTATTTCACCCACAATTGGCATACTGGTGCCCCAATATAAATCTCTAGCATATGGTACCTAGGTACCCAGGGCATTGCGGTTCCAGGGAATCCCTATGGGCTGCAGCATATTTTACCACTCATAAGGAGCCCAAGCAAAGGGTTCTGCAGGACTGCCATTGCAGCCTGTGTGAAAATGTGCAAGCACCCTTTCACTGCCACGTTTTACTGCACCAGGTCACTTATAAGTCACCGCTATGGCAGGTCTCCCAGAGAGCAGGGTGCAAAGTACCTGTGTGTGAGGGCACCCCTGCACTAGCAGAGGTGCCCCCACAAACACCATTTTTCGCGTGTACTGGACATGGGTCAATACCTATGTTCAGCTACATAATGGTAACTCCAAACATAGGTATGTTTGATATCAAACATGTTGGAATCATACCCCAATGCTTTTGCAAGCATTGGTGGCATTATTCCATGCACTCTGGGGGCTCCTTAAAGTACCCTCAATTTTGCCATTACAGCCTTCTGAAGGTTTCCAGGCAGCTTAAGCTGCTGCCACCTCTCAAACCGGTTTAGGATTAGATTAGGAGGGTTTGCAGAGCCTTCATGTCTCTATATATACAAATTCATTTTTTTCTTAAATATTTCAAAAACCTCTGACTGGATTTACACAAAATAACAAACAACTCACTTTTTGGACCAAGAGCTAGCTTTTTGCCAAATTAGGTGTAAAACCATCCAGTGGTTCAGCCTCTATTCCTCTTCAAAATCCTATGGACATTAACATGGAGAAATGACATTTTGGAACCCCTTCCTTTTTTGTCGGCCCTTGCTTGACGGATCACCCCAGAGCATTTCAGAAAGCAGCTGTCATGAGCATCATATTTTTTAAAATTTCATGAAGATTTGTCAACAGGCGCCAAAGATGTAGGCAAGTAAAAAAACAAAACGTTTTCTATAGAAACTAGGTCCTGATTACCTAGTGGTCTATATATATATATATATATACATATATATATATATATATATATAAAGAAATCAGTCAGCAAGCATGTACACATATCTGTAATCCTGCTGCTGAAGGAAAAATATTAAAAATTTTAGAGAGCAAAAATGTGACTGACCAAGCCCCACAACTATGACAACTAGCAGGTCGTATTACCTGTCTAGGAGGTCAGCCCAGCGGTGCGTCAGATGCTGCTAGGTACGCTGGATCCCTCTTCAATCACACCGCTGCACTTGCCCCCAGAACAGCGGATGCTCCCATAGGGCGTGACTTTTACAGGCTCTGACAGCTGCTGCCATCGTGCTGGTGAGGTGGTGCTGCACCCCAAAAGATTAGTGCAGTGACCTCTGCTTCATTGAAAATTTGGCAGGCTGCACCTCTGCTCTCTTGCGTTGCCCACAGGGGGTGTGGGTGGCACTAGTGCTGCCTGCTTCTGCCACAGTAGAGTAAGTGAAATGGACTGGATTGGTTGGGATAGGAGAGAGTCAGACTGGGATGGGAAACTTGGAAAGGTAAAGGAAATAGGAGGAAGATAGGTCAGGAAAGGAAAACAAAAAACAAAGTGCAAATGTCAAAAAAGAACACATGCCGAAATATAAACAAACACAGAAAAAGATAGGAAGTAATAAAAATAAATAAATAAAAGGTGGGATTGGAAAGTGGGTAAATCGATGGGCTGGACTAAGTAGAACTGAAACTTTGGGATAGAGCAGGCAGGAAAAACCGAAGCAGAAGAAGGTAAAACAAAATGGGCACACACATGTTCACCACATGGTGCAGTTTGCAGTGATTTTTCATCACAGAAAGTGCCACTGGTGCTAACACTCAGCGCGAGCAGTGCAACATTATTTTAAGTGCTGTTCCTGAGTCCCTCCTACCTTTGGTTGTGTCAAATTGTACTCCTCCTTACATCCAGAAAAATATGGGACTTTAATCTTTTTGTCTACAATGACCTCTAGGGGACCGGAACAAACCCGCTAAGTCAGTTTGACAAAGGTTAATTGCCGCTGGGCCAAAAATTCAGGTTGGGTTCCCTTTGAGCTTTTATGCAGTAGCAAATTGATTTCAGTGGGATATTGCAGAGAGGCTATCCATCCCTCGTGGAGCCCAATTCAGCTATAAATTGCAGCCTTGCCCCGCTGGAGGAATATGAGTTCCCATAAAGTAAGTATGTCAGAAGGTACAAATCTTCACTGAGTGAAGGCACCAAAAGTATATGGCTGGTGAATGACTCCTTTGGCTGAATTTTGAATTTTATCCACTCTGAGGTTTCCCACCAAAAGTCAATGGCTTCATGGGTACCTCGTCCAATAGCCATCAGGCCTCATGGATCCCTTCTTGAACACAGCCTGCTGCTTTCATTAACTGAGAATTTTCAACTTCTATTTTTGAGAGTAAATAAAAACATAAACATTTCATCGAGGACAAGCCTGGTTTCTGTATCTGAACCATGCTCCATTGCAGGTGGCCCTAAATCACGCCTAGGTATGGGTCAAGCACAGCCACATGACCACGGTTAGTGCTTTATCTATTTTTGGTGCTATGTTCAAAACTTTAAAAACTCATGTCACTGCTTCCCCTTATTGACTTTTTTGTCACTTTGGTGTCGTTTTCTTCATTGAATTATTCTCTATTTCCATTCAAACCTCTGTGATTTTTATTATGTTGTGTTTTTTACTTTTTAACTATTTTGTTACTTCTAAGTGCTGTATAGATTTTCTTAAGCCTGCCTACTGTGGGCAATAGCTACAAGGGTTTAACTCAGATTTAAATTACTGAAACCTCTAATGAACCTAACAAGAACAGGGATATTATTATCTGTGGTGCAGTGCCACTCACCTTAACTTATAATCCACTTTAATAATATCTTTATTAGCAATAAAAAATGGCAGTCACAACAGGATTAAAAAATACAATAAATAAATCAAAAATCATTCATTTTATAGTGTACGAACAAGAGGTAAAAGTCAATTTATTTTAAATAGCAATCTAATTCAATGGTACTTTACTTAAAAACACTAAAACATATTCACTCCAAATGCTGTGGTCATGACCTTTCCTTGATTAAGTAAATCAATAAATGACACTATAACAGTCCCGAGAATTGATTCAGGTATGTCAGTTGATATGGAATTCGCCCACTAAGTACATTTACCCGGAACTCTATGTCCGGGAACCTAAAATCACTCGCAGTCCTATTCAACGGGGTGCTAACTATCTACACCTCTGTCTTAATCAGGTTAGCTGGGAACACAAATGTATAAGGAACACAGATAACTTTCATTGCTGGCAGGAAATGCGGGAAATATCACTTTGGGACATGAAGCCGTTAATCAAAATTAAGCATTTATTGCACGTGAGGCTAATTCTCATGTATTATCAGCAGTTTTCCTAAGAATAGCATGCTTGAACATTGCCAACTTGCTTTTAATAGAAATGTTACGATATATCTCTTTCAGGTAAGTTTGTAGCCTGTTCATCATTTAAACAATTTCAAAAGTTATTAAACCCTTCCAGTTTAACTGTGCTGGGCCTTGCGTTCAGAAGCCATCTTACAAATGTCCCTCTTTAAGGAGTGGTTGATCAAAGGTACATGCTTGCCAGCATGAGTTCATCCAGGAGGAGCAGTGTTTGCTGCCTCTTGCGTTATTTCAGAAGCACAGAAGATGGCTGGTAATAGTTCTAATTAATGATAAATATGGACGGTCACAGTAGCCTGATTTAGTTTAGTAGATACATCTCAGCATGGCCACAAACAGAAGTTCCTGTTGGGTATGAAGAACAAACCTGAATAAAAGAAGCAAATAGATTTGACTGATCTCTTGGCTGAAAGATTAAAACTAGGAAATTAAGGGCCTGATTTAAAAAAAAGTGGTGCTGCACCAAGTGCAGCGCCATTTTTCTTGAGCCCCTTAGCGCCCCCCCAATGCCACCATGTGTGTGTCAGATCTAAGATGAGGTGCACCAAGGCGGTACTTAGGTGAACTAGCGACAACATCTTTGACCCTAGTTTGGAGCTTTGCAGGATTAGCGTAAAAAACATTGATGCTAATCTTGCAGAGCCCATTGTAAACAATGGTGTGCCTCCTTTTAATGCCTGCTCTGAGCAGATGTCAATAGTGCCAAAAAACACTGAAGCAAAGAAATCTCATAGATTTATTTTCGTAATTGTTTCAGGCCTCCTAACGAGGGAACACCCTCTTTGCATACATTATGCCAATTTGTAAATTTGGTGGAATGATTTTGGCCTCGTTCAGACACATAAGCGTAAAAAAATGATGCTAATGTGGCACAAACAGGCATTAGGGGCTCTTAAATTGCCCCTAAAAGTGTTGTTTTAAATCTGGAGACTGCCTCATAGATGGTATGAAGTGCTTTATAGTATTCTAATGTGCGAATGATCGTTGGATAGCACAAACTATACTTGTGAATCCAGGAATCAAGAAAATCTATAGCTTACAATGTTCGAGGCAGTATTGCTTAGAATATTTTCCTGTTGTTTATGAATTACTGTCAATTCAGTCACTAGGACTAGATGCAGATAGTTGTGTTGTGTCATTAGTAAACGTACAAGGACATTATTTAATGATTTTTAGAACTAACAAAGGAGGAAGCAAAGATTTTAAATAATCTGCCCAAAAGCCCCAATGGAGTTGTAGTTTATCACTGTAACAGACTGAAGGTTTTTATAAATTCTTTTGTGATCCACGTAAGCATGGTAAAGATACTGACTGAATGGAAACTAGTTTGACTGAATTAAACTTCCACATGTGAAGGTTATCGAAACAGAAAAAAAAAGATTCTGAACCCAGAAATGCAACAGAAAATTCAAGGATCAGATTATTTCCAGTAGAATCTTTTAATAGGTGTAACTGCAAATTATTAGCATTTCTAATGACATTGTGAAATACCTGTAGGTGATAAAAATAATTCAGGAAGTAGTTTAAATAATCTATTATAACAGCCGAATGCAAAACTGACAAGAATAGACCCTGCTGAAGCTGTCGTCCCGTTAGAAAAATAATGGACATGTGATAGATATTTCAAATATGTTAAAAGATACTTAGAAAAATATTGAACAGGTGAGAGATAATTCATATTACAATCCGTATTATTACCATTAACCGGGATTCATAAAATAAGGAAGAGCGCAGCATAATACAGAACTTCTCACTGATTCAAATAACTTCGCAGCAAAACAAAACATAGACCCTCATTCTGACCATGGCGGGCAGCGGAGGCCGCCCGCCAAAGTCCCGCCGTCAGGTTACCGTTCCGCGGTCGAAAGACCGCGGCGGTAATTCTGACATTCCCGCTGGGCTGGCGGGCGGCCGCCTTCAGGCCGCCCGCCAGCCCAGCGGGAAAGAGGCTGCCACGATGAAGCCGGCTCGGAATCGAGCCGGCGGAGTGGAAGCTGTGCGACGGGTGCAGAAATACATTTAGGGGCCCTCTTACGGGGGCCCCTGCAGTGCCCATGCCAGTGGCATGGGCACTGCAGGGGCCCCCAGGGGCCCCGCGACCCCCCCTACCGCCATCCGGTTCCCGGCGGGCGGACCGCCGGGAACTGGATGGCGGTAGGGGGGGTCGGAATCCCCTCGGCGGCGCAGCAAGCTGCGCCGCCTTGGAGGATTCCAACGGGCAGCGGAAAACCGGCGGGAGACCGCCGGTTTTCCTGCACTGACCGCGGCCAAAGCGCCGCGGTCAGAATGCCCTGCGGGGCACCGCCGGGCTGTCGGCGTGCTCCCGCCAACCGCGAGCCTGGCGGTCACAGACCGCCAGGCTCGTAATGAGGGCCATAGTGCCTCTATTAGTGATTAGCAACAATCACATCTTACCTCACATTTTGATGCACGGATACATGTCATTCTAAAAAAGCGCAAAAAACAAGTGTTCTGCTTTTCCAGTAATTTATCGATTAATTTGACTGCAAATGGCGGATTGGTGGTAGATTTTACTGCGAATGGCGTTTAAGGGTATTTAGTGTAAAAAGCCTAATGCGAATTTGCCAAAATTCTGCCAGCATAATTAAAAGATAGATAGATAGATAGATAGATAGATAGATAGATAGATAGATAGATAGATAGATAGATAGATAGATAGATAGATAGATAGACTTACCATAATAAAATTATGTGTTGATACTTAAGCCACAACATTTTTGGGTAATTTTTCTATCCTCAATATTCTGACATACAACCAATCACGAAACATCATTTATTGCAATTTTGAACATCATCAATGATTTTTTGCATTTTTCATTCAATTTTGTTAAATGTCACATCCAAATTAATGGGCATGTACAGAGGTCGACATAGAAGAGAAAGCATTGCTTTCATACTACAAAACAATAATTAGGAATGCATGATCCAAGGTCATTATTACAGAATAGTAAAGATTTCGACTGATGGTCTGCTTCGAATTTACTTATATAGGGCAATGTGAATTCTGTAAAAATGACTGGATTACCAAAATTCTTAGGAACAGATTAGGAAACAGCATTTTATTAGCTGTAAAGTAGTACTACAATGATATTACTCTACTCCTAACAGAACCAATGCATCCCCACTGCTGAATGGATTGGACCAGTCTTAAAAGAACAGAACAGACTGGAAGTGACGGCAGGCCTTTGGGTAAGAAAAACAGGGGAGAAGTTGAATCGAGGGCCAAAACAGCAGCATATCTACCAGAGGTGGCCAGTTCGGCATCTGCTCTCCTCTTCTCGTACATGAGCTTTCCCCCTACACCTCCCTTGTTGTTAGCTATACAAAGACTAATTATTCTAGATTTCAGGAGCTGGAGACAGATAATGAGGCCCAATGAACCCGGGGATCAGAGGACAGCCTCCATAACAACCACCAATTTGGAGGGGGGCTAGTTGAAGCCCCAATTACTTACTGAGTATGGAGCCTCCTAGAACCACGAGACCTCTGTTACTCAACTAAAGCTGGTGGGATCCCTTAATATGCCGAGAGGATGCTGGCTGTAGTTACTGAGCTTAAATAAAACTGAGGGTCCCACTGCGGGAGATAAGTGGCAGCAATATGGTGGACAACAAAATGTCACACCCAATACAAGGGGAAGCTGACAAAGTGGACTGGGGGAGGCAGCCTTGCCCCAACAGTGATAGCAGAAAAAAAGCCTAGCATCACACACAGCAATAAATCCGGTGACCATGAAAGACACTGAAGAGCATTGGAATGGAAGATTGAGACAGTGGCGCACAATGTAAACCTCTCATGGGAAGACAAAAATAAATTGGTAGACAGAGTGGCGGAGACTGAATCTACCCTGGCTCAAATGAGGCCAACAGTACTGTCTCACCGAGACCACCTGTCCAGCTAGTAAAGGAAATAGCATCAGTGCAGGGGAAGATGGATGATGTGGAAGGCCAATCATGGAAGAATAACATCAGAGTGGTGGGTCTCCCAGAAAGAGTGGAAGGACTGTCGATAGAGCTGTATATGGAGGACTGGTTGGCCAAAGTGGTGTTAGAGGAGAGATATTTAAAATGGTTTATGGTCAAGAGGGCATATCACATACCAGGTGAATCACTGAAACCAGGATCTCCTCCAGGGAGATGGTGGTTAAGCTTCTGAACTACTGAGACAGAGATGCAATATTACAGAGAGGCCAATCCCATGAACCCTGGCAGGTAGAGGGTGCCTCAGTATCCCTCTATCAAGATTATACAGTGACAGTGCAAAGACAGAGCAACATTTCTAGTGGTAAAGAGACACTTACAGACCTTATACATAGAATATGCTCTGGAAGGAGACATGTTTTTTCTTAAGTCCGGCAAAGGTATGAGAATGGCTTGCGCACCGGGATTAATCAACCTCACAAAGCAACCAGGAGGTAAAATCCACATCTGATTGGTGCGAGGTGTAGAGATGGCACAAACCGCACAGGACACTGGCCCAGAAACCCTCCCGAGACCAAGTGGAGACTGAGAAAGCAAAAATGGTGAAGGCACTACACCTACAGCAAACAACCTTGGGAGGCATGAGATGGGAGGTTCTTCGGGGGGGGCAGGGGAGGATGAGTGATCAGTACCTGGATCCTTAGTAGTGACACCAATGAACTCAGGGGAAACAATACTCATGGGGACCAGATGCATTTCAAAATCTTGGGGGAGGTTGCGAAGCATAAATTGAGAGATAAGAAGGAGCTGATGGGTCAAGACACTTTAGCATGAACACTACCAGGCATATTTACAAACCCCGTGGTGCAGGGCAGTGCAGTGAGTGACTTTGCTGAACTGCCCTGCGCCTCACGGTACATTTCTGTTCTTTCCTCCTGTGCTGGTGCACACATTGCTGCCAAGAGTCAACACAGGCTCCCTTGAACCATGGTGCAATGGTGTATGCTTTTAAAAACAACCCTGAAAGGCATTTTCCACACATACAGAAAGAGGAAACAATGAGGAGAAATAAAGATAATTCTCCCTGCTGCGCCTGCCCTGGGGAGGCGTATAGTTTTGACGCATTCCCAGGTTTAAAATTCTTGTAAATCTGGAAATGCACCAAATTCCATGGGTTTTGCATGAGAAAACCCACAGCAACACCCATGGAATTCCTCCCTGGTACAGTGTAAGACAATGAAGTGACTTGCACTCTTTTGCCTTACACCATAACTACAAGGCCATGAAAAGCCACACAAAATGGCTTTGTGTAGCCTTGTAGACATGGGCACTGCACTATGCTCCACCAGTGCATCACAAAATGTGAAGCACTGGCGACACACGGGGTTTGTAAATATGCCCCTAAAAGTTTATCTGTATCAACATGAAATGTGAATGGTTGGGTCACAAAATCAAATGGAGATTGGTAGCAAAGCCCTTTCAAAGTCTGCTGCAGATATAGTCCCTCATTACGACTCTGGCGGTCGGTGATAAAGTGTCGGTAATACCGCCAACAGGCTTGCGGTAACTATCACCAAATTATGACCATGGCGGGAAGTTCTCCGAAAGACAGCCAATGTACCACACCAACCGCCAGGGCAGAAACAATAGGTACCACGGCAGTAGCCGTCTACAGCCAGGCGGAAGTCAATGTTCCACCCACCATATTACAACAACACAACCTGCCACCTTTCTGGGGTGGTACCATCGACATCAAAAGCCTGAAGGAAACTGAGCTCAGGAGTGAAAGGACTCACCATTGGAGACACAGGGAAGAACCACGCCACCATGCAACCCGAACGGCATGTTTTTCCTATGATATTCTACATTCTGCTCCACCAGGAACATCAATGCCGGCGAAGACGATGACGGTGAGCACAGCCGCCTAGCACACAAGGGAGTGGGGGAGATAAAAGAGAGTGACACATACACGCACAACACATACACGCCACACAAACACCATACACACAGATGCATTAAAAAAACAATTTGACCACGTAACTCGGCTGAATAATGCAAGAACAAAACTATTTCGCAAAAGTATTTGTAATAAGATCAACACAGTAGAAATAATAAGTTAAGCAAGACAATGGATGTATACATATTTACAGAAAAAAGGACACAGCCCAGTCCTCAATTTTCGTGAGCCACAGGCCAAAGTCCAAGGCCACCCATGTCACCTGCTTCAACACTGAGAGAACACTGCAGGGGCATCAGTTGGTAAATAGGCAGCCACCCCAGGGGGACAGGGGCCGGGAGATGTAACAAGACCACTGGTTCAGGAGGGGGCAATGTGCCCTGTGCTTGATCCTGGGGAGTGATGGGCCACAGTCTCACAGGTGGATGTCATACCCACTGGTTCTGGAGGGGGCAACATGCCTTGTGCTTGATCCTGGGGAGTGCAAGGTCACAGTCTCACAGGTGGTGTCATACCCACTGGTTCTGGAGGGGGCAATGTGCCCTGTGCTTGATCCTGGGGAGTGATAGGCCACAGTCTCACAGGTGGGTGTCATACCCACTGGTTCTAGAGGGGGCAACCTGCCCTGTGCTTGATCCTGGGGAGTGATGAGCCACAGTCTCTCAGGTGGGTGTCATACCAACTGGTTCTGGAGGAGGCAACGTGCCCTGTGCTTGATCATGGGGAGTGCAACGTCACAGTCTCTCAGGTGGGTGTCATACCCACTCGTTCTGGAGTGGACAGGCCACATAGCAGCCCATGGAGGCAGGATTACATACCATCCGTCGGCATTGATGGCTACAAAGTGGTGGTGCCGCTGGTGGGGGGAGGCTCCTGCCCATCCCCTGCAACCTCGGTCGGCTTCACAGTGGTGGTGCCGCTGGTGGGGGGAGGCTCTTGCCCATCCCCTGCAACCTCGGACGGCTGCACAGTGGTGGTGCCACTGGTTGGGGGAGTCTCCTGCCCATCCCCTGCAATCTCGGACAGCTGCACAGTGGTGGTGCCGCTGGTGGGGGAGGCTCCTGCCCCTCCCCTGCAACCTCGGATGACTGCACAGTGGTGGTGCCACTGGTTGGGGGAGGCTCCTGCCCATCCCCTGCAACCTATGATGGCTGCACAACCATGGTTGGTGGTGGGGGCTCTGTCACAGTTCCTGGTCCAGGCTCCTTGCCTTTCCTGCCTGCTGGTGCAGGCTCCATGCTCGTCCTGCCTACTGGTGCAGGCTCCTTGCTCTTCCTGCCTACTGGGACATGATCCTTGGCCTTTCGTGTCGCAGGTGCAGGCTCCTTGCCCTTCTTGCCAGCTGAGGCAGTCTCCCTCCCCTTTAGGCTGGCTGGTACAGGCTACTTCTCCTTCAGTACATGTGGGCTGGATCCCTTTCCACCACGAGGGGGTGTGGTTAGGACTGGGCCTGTCGACTGTGTGGCTGAGGTGCTTGGCTGGGTTTGTGATACCGTGCCCATATGTGAAGGACGGGGTAGGGAAGAGGTCAATGGTGGATAGAAACAGATTTTTGGGGACATTGGGGGGAAGAGGGAGAAGGAATGGGAGTGGAGGATGAGGGAGTGGTTGTTGGAGGTGTCTGTCTGCTGCTTTTGGGTGCAGGTGCATGGGCCGTATGCTGTTGTGAGGTGGATGGCTATTGGATGTCTGAGTGCTTGCGTTTGTGTACTTTAGGAAGAGGGGGCAGACACAGTGGCTGTTGTGGAGGTGTCTGCCAGTGAGGTGTGTGTTTTGCTTGGTGTGGTGATAATGCTGGTAGTGGATGATGATCTAGTGCATGCAGGTGTGAGTGTAGATGTGGCTGGGAGGGAGGTGGTGGAGGGGGAGACAGTGTAAATAGTGGATGTTGGTGTGTCTGCAACTGGATGGTGTTTGTGTGAGTGTCTGTGGGATGAAGTGTGGTGCTTGTGTTTGCCTGTGACACTCTTGGGTGTTGTCTTGTGTGCATGCTCCTCTGTATGTGTGCTTGGGATAGGTGGGGGTTGAGGGGAATGGGACAGGGCAGTGTAAGTTGGAGGGGGGATGGTAGAAACAGGGACAATGGCTGCCATCAGAGAGGAGGCCAGAGCCTGAATTGATCTCTGTTGGGCCGCTATCCAGTGTGAACGTCCTCAGGGAATGCATTAGATTGTTGCATCTGGGCTGCCAGCCCCTGGATGGCATTCACAATGGTTGACTGCCTACAGAGATGGATCTCAGGAGGTCAATAGCCTCCTCACTCAGGGAAGCAGGGCTAACTGGGGCAGGGCCTGAGGTGCCTGGGGTGAAGGAGTTGCCCATCCTCCAACTCAATGAGAGGATGCTGGGAGGGCGGCCTGATATGGGGGTGGCGGCTGTACCTGTAGCTGGGGTGGTCACAGAAGTGTTCACCACCACCAGGGAGCTTTCATCAGAGGAGGTATCTGTGTCAGAACTGTCCCCTCCAGTCTCCGCCGTGGTGCTCCCCTCGCCCTTCGTCCAACTGGTGCCCTCAACATCAGTGGACTCTGCCTCCTGTTGGATGCAGCTACCTCTGTCACCGGTGCCTCTGCTCCTCCGCTAGATGATGCTAATGCACAAAAGGACAGGATGACAAAACAAGAAAGGGGGAGAAGAGACAAAGGATACACTGGGTCAGTGGCTGCACCAACACCACCATTGGCGTACACAGCACACTCACACACAGGGAACAGGTCTACGCAATATGCATTGCACTACCAGAGAAATAGTTAGCCACCAAGGCATGGGGAGGAGCACACACCGCCAAATGCAGCACATCGGGGACCTATGCAGCCCTGACCAGTAGAGGAAGCCTACGAGCTAGGTAGCAACATTTTCCCTTTGGAACCCTCGCCACCAGGGGACCTGCGCTACATTGTCAGGCCTGACATTGCCTAGGGGCACCCACTGACATTCATCCCCCACCGGATACCACCCTACCATGCATAAGTTGTAATGATGTGCACTGTAATCAGCCGCTTGTGGCTGCTGTGATGCCCTCAAGCGCCCATCCAGCTCTGGATAGGCCACCGCCAGTATGTGGGCCACTAAGGGGGGTCAGGGTTCGACGGGCACCCCTTCCTCATTGGGAGGCCATCCCCAGCTGGGCCTCTGCCGTCTTCCATGCCCAGCATCTCAGGTCCTCCCACCATTTGTGACAGTGGGTGCTCTGCTTGCCTTAGACCCTCAGGGTCTGCACCTCCTTGGCGATGGCACGCCATATAACCTTCTTTTGATGGGCGCTGACCTACAGAGGCAATACTCACAGGAAAATAGAATTAGACAAACAGTCCTGCCTGTTACACATATGGCCTACCATACCTGTTCCCATCACCATTTACACACACATGGCCCAGCACACAACCTGTATGCCGCCAAGAGGACATCCACCCACCCCCCTTACATGAAGTCTTCACACACAACTCCATGCATTCATGCCACGTGTATCGTGCTCACAGTGCACTCACCTGTTGGTCTGGAGGCACATACAGCAGTCCGTACTGGGGTAGGACCCCATCCACCAGTCTCTCCAACTCCTCCACAGTGAAGGCTGGGGCCATTTCCCCAGTCACACGGGCCATGGTAGGTTCCAGACACAGGTCATAGCAGCACATGCAGTGTAGGTCTTCTCCTATGGAAACTCAGGTAACAAGTGAGGAATCAGATAGACAATGGCAGTCACATCCGCAGCGGTGCATACTGTCACTTCTGGCGTAGATCACCATTGGCCACTGTAACCCATAAGGCCCAATTTTAGCAAATGAGGAGTTGCCCAGCAGTTCCCGACCGCCTCCCGCAGCGGCGCACAACGTCAGCCGAATTACCTAACTTCCACCTGTCCCTCCACACAGGACAGGCGGACGCCATTTCAGGGTGAGGGGGCAGGCACTGGAATAATGCTGTGTCACAGGAGATATTAGCACATACTGGACAAATCACAATGACCCATTTCATGTTTACAGGATGGAAAGTTCTGTTCTAGTTCCATTGTTCAGTTTGTGACCAGCTCCTCACTCTTTTGTCCCTTAGATTCCTAACGTTGCGGATGAATAGGAGATGGAGACATACCCCTGTGTACAGACCCCTGGTGAACTTGGCAACACTGGAGGACAGGCACATTATCCTCACCTATAGACTTAACAGGGCTACAATCACAGAGCTGTGTACCCAATTGGAGCCTGACCTGATATCTGCTCTCCGTCACCCCACTGGGATCCCCCCTCTTGTGCAAGTCCTTTCAGTACTCCATTTCCTGCAAATGGTTCTTTCCAAGTGACAGTGGGCTTGGCAGCAGGAATGTCACACCCAATGTTCTCAATAGTGCTGACAAGAATGTTGTTTGCCCTGATAAAACACATGTGCAGCTACATTGATTTCCCCCAGGTTGAGGATTTGGCCACAGTGAAGGCTGAGTTGTATGCAATGGGACATATCCCCAACATAATTGGGGCAACTGACGGAACACATATTGCACCCCCCCCCAAGAATGAACAGTTGTTCAGGAATTGTAAGAGTTTCTACTCTATGAATGTTCAGATGCTGTGGTTAGCGGACCAGTACATCTATCATGTCAATACTAAGTATCCTGGGTTGGTGCATGATGCCTTTGTCCTGAGGAATAGCAGCATCCCAATAGTGATGGGCCAAATACAGATGGACAGGGTGTGGCTAATAGGTGAGCCCTGGTTCCCACCCAGTATATGTTGGTGTATGGGTATGCTGTGGGAAATATAGGATAGTGTGTGGCTAGATATTGTCCCTCAATATTTGCAGGTGACTCAGGTTACCCAAACCTATCGTGGCTGTTGACCCATGTGAGGAATGCCAGGACAAGGGCAGAAGAACGGTATAATGAGGCACATGGGTGAACCAGAAGGATCATAGAAAGGACCTTTGGCCTCCTGAAGGCCAGGTTCCGGTGCCTCCATCTAACAGGTGGATCCCTGTGCTACTCACCAAAGGAGGTCTGCCAGATAGTGGTGGCATGCTGCATGTTGCATAACCTGGCCCTCAGACCCCATGTCCCATTCCTGCAGGAGGAGGAGGCTGGAGATGCCTGTGTGGCAGCAGTAGACCCTGTGGACAGTGAGGATGAGGAGGCAGAGGATAAGGATGAGGACGACAGAACAAATGTGATCCAACAATACTTCCAATGACACACAGGTATGACAGTGTTACTTCACATTTCAATGACATTTGTTTTAAATTGTGCGGCAATGGCATGCTTATATTTTCAACTTCTAGGCCCACTTACTGTTCCCTCTGGCAATTAATTTTTCAGATGTTGGTGAACTGACATATACTCCTGATGTGATCACTACAGCCAGCTACAGGTCATTAATCTATGCTCATTCTCTGTGCAGTTGATTTGCAATGTTTGTACCTGTTACAATGAATACATATTTGATATACATGACATACTCCAAAATGTTTTTTTAAAGGGTGTTTATTGAAGTGCTAAGATATGGAGGGGCAAGTGCAATGGGATGGGGTGATGATGGAGAAATGTCCAGGGTATTGTTCCAGTCTGTTTGTAGCACAAGTGCATTGTCCATGGGAAGGAAGGGGAGCAATGGCAATTCAAGATGGACAGGGTGACAGAGTGGGACACAAGGGTGACAATCAGGAGAGTCTCATTCCCTGGTGGGGGTCTTGGCAAGTGTCTCTGGCTTCTGTCTGGATTGCAGGGAACGTTTGCGGGGTGGTTCACCTTCTGCAGGGGGAGAGGTGCTGGTGACCTGTGAGTCCTGTGGTGGGGCCTCCTGGCCACTAGCAGCAGTGGAAGTGGAAGGCTGTTCAGATGTCTGGCTAGTGGCAGAGGCCAGCTGGTGTGAGACTGCCTCCCTCATAATGTGGCCGTGCCTGCCAGCACCCCTGCAGTGGAGATCAGGGTGTTGTTAATAGCCTGAAAGTCCTCCCTGATCCCATGGTACTGTCCCTCCTGTAGCTGCCTGTTCTCCTGCACATTGTCCAGGATCTGGCCCATCGTGTCCTGGGAATGTTGATAAGCTCCCAGGATCTATGCGAGAGCCCCCTGGGGAGTCAGTTCCCTTGCCCTGTCCTCCCCCTGGCGCACACCAGTCCTCTCAGTGTCCCTGTTGGCCGGTACCTCTGTCCCCTGAAACGTGTGCCCACTGCCACCGACCACAGTCCCTCATTGTCTTGTAGGCGAGGTGTGCCCTGGGGTCCCTGTAGAGGTGGACACACTGCTGATTGAAGTGTCCTGGGGATAGAGGTATGAGTACGCTGGGTGGGTGCTGCGCTGGTGTTTCCTGATGGGGGAAACTCTGTGGTGGTGTGTGACTGGGCCTGGGTAACCGTCTGTCCAGTGGTCGCTGATGGTCCAGGTAGGTCATCCTGATCCTGAAGACCAGAGTTGCTGTCATCACTGTGGGCCTCTTCAGTCGGGGGACTGGATATTGCTGGCACCTCCTCTCCGCTGACATTGGCTGGGGTATCTGTGGGGATGTAAATGATGTGTTATGGCTTCTGTGTTTGACATATTGTACATCCGTGGCTTCCCCTCTTTGGTTGGATTTGCCCTGGCAGCTTTCACTTGTGTATGTTAGTGTATGGTGGGATTGTTAGTTCTCTATGGTGGGCTTGCTTTAGTGATGAGTGTCCATGCAGGTCTGTGAGGGGTGTCCATGCATTGGTGGAGTGATGGGATTGGGGTTCAGGGTATGTGATTGCATGCAGGTAGGGGGTGAAAATATTAGTGAGTTGCCTTACCAGAGTCCAGTCCTCCTCTGACTCCGGCCAGGCCCTCAGGATGCAGGATTGCCAAGACTTGCTCCTCCCATGCTGTGAGTTGTGGGGGAGGGGGTCCAATGCCAGACTTCTGGATCGCGAGCTGATGTCTTGCTGTAATGGAATGTACCTTCCCCTGTGGGGTTGTTCCACCTTTTCCTAATATCATCCCTAGTTCTTGGGTGCTGTCCCACGGCATTGACCATGTCCACGATTCTCCGCCATAGCTCCATCTTCCTAGCTATAGATGTCTGCTGCACCTGTGATCCAAACAGCTGTGGCTCTACACTGACAATTTCCTCCACCATGACCCTTAGCTCCTCCTCCATGAAATGGGGGTGTCTTTGTGGTGCCATGGGTGTTCTGTGAGGTGTGTTGGTGAGGGTGTGTTGGGTAATGTGTTGGGGTGTGTGATGTGTAGCGCATGAGTGGTGTATAGGATTTGGAAAGGATGGAAAAGTGACCAGTGAAATATTCAAGATGCTGGTCATCTTAGCATGTTGGAAGGGTGGGGAGGGTGGGTGAGGGGAACAAGTGGGTTACGATGTATGTGTTGTATGGTTGGAAAATACTTTACAAATAAAACTAAAGTCTTGGATAGCTGATGCAGCTGCATCTCCTTCAGCACTACCCCTGCACAATGCACCCTCAGCACAGGCCCTCGCATCTCTCACAGAAAACAGCCTCAACAAAGACTACAGACTCCACATTGCAGCCTCGCTGCTCCCCAGAACCAGCACATAGCCTGTCTGCATGTCACATCCTCAACACTGGATTTCACTTCGCAAGTCCTGCCAAAGGGATCCTCGACATTAAGCAACAGGAGTTAATACTGCATCCTCTCCGCATATTAGAACTGACATTATGCCTTGGCTGGGTGATACATCTTCCACATAGATTATCACTTTGTTCAGAAACCCAGGATCATGGTACTTTTGTTCAGTGGGCCTAACTGGGCCGATGTAGCCAGCCCCTGCTTCGCCATGGTCAGCCTGAACTTATGACTTTATCCCAGTCCAGCATTACCAGATAACCACAGTTTGGTGCTTATGTCTTTTGGCACTATTTTCCCTAAAAACATTAAAATTCAACATCTCTTGTTGTACTGATTGGATTGCTGTTGTTTCGATTTTGTTTTATTTATTAAATTAAGCTCTGTTATTGTAACCTAGTGTGATATTTGTTTGTGTGGTGTTTTCATTGTTTTACTGTTCGAAACATTGCACAAAAATGTTAAGCCTTAATACTCTATGTCAAGGTAGTAGGGGTGAGCACAGGTTAATAAGGGGCTTGTTTGTACCTCACACTTACTAGGACTGTGATTCACGCTTGACCAGGGCTCACATCCCAGGTAACCAGTAACTATTTTTAACAACCTTCTTTAAGAATGGGTTGATTAAACATGGATGCTTGCCGGTATGAGTTGATCCAGAAGAAGTAGAGTTTGTTGCCTTGCAAGTTATTTCAAAATCACAGATGATAACACAGTATACTACTAATTAATGATAAATATGAAAGTGTGCAGTAGGCAAATTTTTCTTGGCAGATTAGCTTGTAGAGTAAGACCACCACAATTCACAAAAAAAAAAAACTTTACTACAGTCCTAAATGTAGTTCAGCTCAGGCTCCAAGTAAGTCAAAAGTGCATGGCCAAAGACCTTCTGGAAGAAGACCCAGAAGTTTGGAGAAGATTAAACAACTTTTTGTAAAAAGCTCCATAAGGGGACCGACCAGCCGTCGTGAGTCAAACTGGATACATCGACTGCGACTCTGCCTGACTTACAGGTTTGTCCCGCTGCAAAGCTCTGGAGCCCCAGACTTCACCATTGGTTCCTAGAAAGACAATCTGACAACGTTGACTCGAAATCGGCTTGCAGTGGAGGGTCGTCCGACGTCAGAGAGAAAAAGCTGCAAAAAAATGACAATGTTTGAATGTAAAAAGTTAACTGGGATGTCCCGCGCAGTGTATCTGAGGAGGCCTCCATCTTGGCTTGGACGAAGATTTCTGTCATGAAAAATCCAAAGGTAGACTTCTTCACCAAGAACTCCAGCGACACATTTCTGAAGAGGGCTTGAGAGAGGTCGGTTCCGATTGGTGACTTCGTACTGCTGAAGAAAATCTTCAAGAAAACAACGAAGTCCGAAGGTAAACTTTTGACTGAGGCCTCCCACTTGCTGTAGCTAAGCTCCATCGCAGTCGGCATTATACTTTGACTTTGACCCGGTCGAGGTGCGACCAGATATCCTGAGCGGCGCTTAGTTTCTAAGGGGTGAAAAACAGTAATTCTTTAAAAATTCATATTTCCAGTTCCTCTTATTTGATTTTATTCATTTTGGTGTGAAATTAAATATAAAAATATTTCCTATTTTCATAAATTGGTTTTGCATTTTTAAAGTGTTTCCTCTGTTTTATTTTATTACTGTTTTGTGATACTTGAATGCTTTACACACTTTTCCCCTTATCACAAACCTGGCGGTCTCATGCATTGGCAGTGGTCCGAGCACCTCATTATGGTCGGACAGCCAGCACTGTCAGGATAAGTCGTCCCGGCAGTCTGGCGCTAACAGAGGTCCTAATCCACCATGCAGTTCACAGACAGTGAACATTGCAAGGGTTCTGGTGCACCCTGCACCCTACAGCATTGCCGCTGGCTCTGTTACAAGCCAGAGACAATGCTGTAGGCCGTTTTCCGCTCGGCCAGCGGATGAAACTGACCCAGTGGGAAACTCACAATGGGCCAGGTAGGGAGGCAGCCAGAATGGCAGCAACCTCCCTGTCGGAATTTTGCAATGAAGCCCTTTGTCTCCTAAGATAAGCCTTGTTACTCGTTGCCAAGCTACCAAGTGTTGAGCTTGAATAAATTTATTGAGACCTTACTGAACCTAGCGGGGGTTAGTGGCCTATCGCTAACTGTAGGTACTTACTTGCCCTAAACAATAATCCACTTTCCAACAAAATACAGCGCACCATGGCAGTAGTTAGGGGACTAGCATCAAACCTTTGATACTAGTCCGGCGCTTTGCAGGATTAGCGTAAAGATTTTTGATGTGTGTATGTACATATATTTCATGTATGAATGCAAAATATTGTGTTATCTATAGACCAGTGGATCTGACATTTTATTTGATTCAACTAGGTAAGTGATTCTTTATCATAGAAAAGCATAAGAAACAACAAATTTAATTTGCTGGTCTATCTACTCGATAACATATAAATAAAAAAAACGGAAGATTTCCTGAGCTTGACAGTAAAAGGGTAACAGTTTAGTTGCTATTTAACTTGGGAAACCTTGAACAGACAGCACTGCAGTAGCCCTCTTTATCCTTAGACTGTGAGTGGTCTCTTATATGACAGTTAAATTGTACATTTCAATAACTCATTCATTGATTTAGGTGCCTTCTTTCTGATTCACATTTTGTTAGTATCAATCCCTTCTCAATCCTTTCTTAACAGCCACAACATTCTTGATCCAAAGATTGGTCCAGTGTAGAATTTTGTTTACGATTTTCAGGTTGTTGACTAATGTTGGAAGTCTATGTTTTGCACATTGACCTCACTATACTCTCCAGAATCTTCAGAAAAGTCTCATTCCGTATTCTCCTAGAAGTGCCCTTTGGCTCCTACTTGTACAGGATTCTAACCTTAAAGCCTTACATCCTCCTGGAGGAGTCCACAGCTCACCCCAAGGTTCCAGAAGCTCTAAGGTGCCTCTTGAGGGCTAGGACTCCAACTCCCAGAACACCTATCAGCTGGTCAGTTTCTTCAGGATTTGATGCAGGGGACTCTGGTTAGCCATTTTTCACATGTAGCAAGTAGGGAGCCCTTTCCTGAAGCAGTTGAAGCCAGGCAAAGTCCTTTTTGTGGTGAAGCCCAAGTGTACAGCTGGTGCAATCCCTCAGAGTGCAGCGTCCAGGTGCGGGTCAGGGGTCCAGCAAGGCAGTCCTTCTTCCACTGATGTTATTCCTTGTAGGGATCTGAGGTGTGGGTGCAGCTCTGCCAAATGTATCCCTCCTCCTGGGGTGAAAAGCAGGGGGAGGGCAACTGTCTAATCACAGCAGGCCACTATCCTCTTGGATGAACACTTCCTGGGAAGTGTGGCAACAATCTTCCTATGGAGCAACATTCGTTAAAAATCCAAAATGGCTGAAACTGAGTTTTAGAGGTTAGGTCTGGCTGAGTCCACCCACTAGTGTGGCTAAAAATCCTTAACACACCCCTCTCTTGCCCTCTCCTCATCTAATCAAAAGGGCACCTGTTTGCCTGGGTTTGCAGGAAAAGGGGGAGGTCCGAGCTGCTCCTTTAAATACGGCAAACACATGGTGGCATTAGGGGAGCGCTAAGGGTGCAGCGCCATTTTTCTTATATATGCCCCAAAGATTTCAATCTAAGGATCATATGTGTGACATTTTCCTAAAAAAAGAATCAAAGACTGCTTTAGCTTTTCCTGAAATTAATGAACAGAAATTCTCATATTGATACCATGTTCTGCATGCATATGTACACCCAATACTCCAAAGCGCATAATTAAATCATGTCCTAAGGATCATCCTCAGAGTTCAACTAGACCGTTTCCCTAATTACGTGATCCTCATTAATGTACTTGGTGGTTTTAGCACTAAATAAATGTTGCAATGCAATACAGATGCATTTCTGTGTATTTCTGCTGAATTAGCTTTTGAAAAACACGTCTAATACATTCTCATTATATGTGACTGTTTAAAAATCTGAATAACATGCCTGCAGGTCTGAAAACAAGCAAATTATCAGTTTATTAATAGGCTTTTGCTCGAGTTTGAATATGTTAATGCTAGTCACCCTGCCACTTTGTCGCAAAATACCTGAAATGTCTTCACTGTGAAAAACACAGTTTCTGCTTCCTTTTGAGTTCTTTCCTAAACGAGATTGATATGCGTTTTAATATGAGGAAAGCACGTGTTTTTTGATGCATAGCTTTTTAGCTACAGAATAATGACACTACTTAAAATAACATCTGTTCAGTGGTGAAACATGCCGATAAGCTACTTCTGCACCTGCAGTAGAGATAGATTAATGTCTGATACTTTACAGACACTTGTGTCACAATATAAAATCCTTAAAGTCGAAAGTGACTCATAGACATATGCAAATGAATTCAAAGAACACTCATTATCATTATTGTTACATTTAAAAGCCTAAGCAACTTCAGATGCCATATCCGTTATAGAGAGAAGGGAGATCTTGTTGTTTACTTTAGTTTTTTCATGACCAGCACAATTTGCAGCCGAGGTAGTACTAGAGTAGTAACCTTATGTCTTTGTGAAACTCCCCAGAAATGTGCAACTCTCTATACGTAACAGTGCAAGTCACAGCCATTTAAGATTTGCTAATTGTATGTGAATATTCCAGTTTTTCGGTTTTAATTCCCATAAACATGTAAGAGTATGTAAAAGAGTACTGTAGTTATATTACTTTACATACTCAAAAATGCCGTTATGAATCGGCCCCATAGTCTATGGTCTTTAAATCCCATATTGCTTCATTTTGCTTGATTACAATAGAGGTTTGCACCTTGAGTTAGGCTTGGTCTTGATCTTTGCAAATCATATTTTGCACCAGTGGAAAGAAGACAACAGAACCAGAGTAACTAACTCTCATGTTTGCCACCCCTTCACTCCCAACTGTTCAAGTGTAATTTAGACCTGCCTTTGAGAGTAAAATGGGAAATGGAGCTCTTACACTGGCCTGGGAAGGCAGCAGTCACAAAATTGCGAGAGATGTGGCACACCTCATTTGAGCAATCCCATCACCCACATTCAGAAGTTCTCCTAGAAGTGTCCTTTGCCTCCGACTTGTACAGGATTCTAACCTTAAAGCCTTACATCCTCCAAATTTGGTAGGTTTGTGCATACTTCAAAGATCACAACTACCGTTTATTGGTAGCACTAACGTTCCAAACATGTTCATGGATAGAAAAAGAAAATGTATGAGTTAAAGCACACACAATTCAGAAAACAATAACTCAATGAAAACTTTAAAATAGTTTATCATTGTTTAATTTAAGTGCCTGAGAAACTGTACATCCAGGGATAACCATTGAGTATGGGAAATCTATCCACTTGCAAATGTAGCATGTTCCAAAGAGAAGACTTTCAAGAGGAATACAGTTAGTGATGGAGCCGTCAAGGGTAAACATGTTTAGCCTAAAGTGGAAAATTGGCCCATATAGTTTCGGTCTTTGATGTTTTTCTTAAGGAAAGAGCTGCAGTGGAGGATGGTTTTACTAACTCTAATTCTCAAATTTATGTATGAATGCAAAATATTGTGTTCTCTTTAGACCAGTCAGTCAGTCAAAGATCTTTATTCGGTAATTGCCATAAAAGTACAGACAAAATCACATATCTTAAAAGCAGGACAACAAGATGAGAAACAATTTAAAAGCACAACTCAAATACCATAACATAAATAAATTACCTAAACAGCCCAAATTCATCCAATCCAAATTCCCCTTTCACAAATAGGAGAGAGATATACTAAGTATGATTTTGATGCCACTTAGAGATGTACACATTTACAATAACTCTTATCAAAACAATGGCTAATATCATAAAACAATAAAATGTAATACCACAATTTTGAATAACCTAGAATATAGTAAAAATCCTCTCTCCATATAAAATCACAAAAACTATCATAAACAACATATAAAATGTAAAAAAAAATGTAGGAGATAGCATAAATGATTTCCAAACTGTTAATACCGGTTCCCGATAGCAATGGAAGATCTAATAAAATTTAATACATAATAACAAATTTGAATTTCTGACAGTTTCTGAAAATATGTCAGAGCTTCCTTATAGTGAATGGGTCTTAATTTACGTAAAAGAGGTAAAATAAAAACATTTCTAGGGGTAGCATAAAGAGAACAAAAAAGAAGAAAATTAGAAGTACTCTGCTTTGATCTAGCATCACAAGGACAAGGTGGTAGATCTTTTTGGCAAATACACTGATTAGGAAAGGCCACCTTAAAATGAATCACATTTAATCTAAATGAAGTTAAAAGAGAGTATATTTGTGGACATGAGAACCAAGTCAAATAGGGTTCCATGTATGAGGCCGTAACAATCTAAGCATAAGAATCAAAAGTTTTCAGTTTCAGAGAACTATGGAGTCTTAAGTCTAAAATATGCTCAGAGTGATGTAATTTCAGCAGAAACCTTGCATTTGTGGTTAGCGATTGTGGTTCTTCAAAAATATACCTAAGCCCCAGCTTTTCAAAAGATGTTTGCAAATATGAAAGCCACGGAATCCTCTTTGAATTGGCCAACTGTAAACTTTCAGTAATACATTCCTGCACAAGACTTGCCGCTGGATTCGTCCAAAATCTAATCCACAACAAGAGAGGGGCAATAGAGACCGTGTCCTCTAAAAAGCATTGGCCCACCTCCTCATGGCTAATGATGTTTGCCATACACTTGGGTACCATCAATAACCTACGCATACATTTATTCTTGACACGTTGGACAGTGGGTACTTTGATGTAGCCCCAGCCACCTGCCCCATATAGGGCTGCTGAAACACACTTGGAATTATAGAGCGTTACAATCTGAGAAGAAGGTCTATGGCCCAGTTTACGGGTAAAACTAAAAATTGCTTCGATATTCCTTGCCATTTGCTGGGTCTTAAAATTAAGGTGAGTATCCATAACATGGAAGAGCCCACATGCATACCTAAATAGCAAAAATTCTTCACCTTATTAATAATATTGCCCCCCACAGTAAATTGTTTAGACTTAGTATTTCGAAGGCCACATGTCATAACAAATGTCTTAGAATAGTTAACTTTCAGATCAAGATCCAGCATAAAATTAAAAAAAAAGGTCCAACAAGCCTTGTAAGCCATTTGCAGTGCGAGCAATTAGTACGGCATCATCTGCATATCATAAAACTGGGAGCAATCTCTGGCCCATCTTTGGTACATCCTTCCCGTGTTTTATCAAAAAATCATAAAGCCCATTTATATATATCAGAAAAAGAAAAGGGGCTAAAAAACATTCCTGGCATACTATCCTAGTTGAGGAAATGGGGGAGGTTCTCTGACCAGGTGGGCCAAACTGAACTGACACCTTTAAATCCGTGTGTAGGCGCTTTATGAGCTCCAGAAGGGTCGCATCACACCCCAGGGTTCCCATAATTTGCCATAACTTCTCTCTATTTACCAGATCAAAAGCGCTAGTTAAATCAATAAACGCCATAAGAATGGACTCCTTTTTGGCAGTTACGTATTTACTAAGAATAAGGTGCAAGTTTGATACTTGCTCAACTGTGCCTAAACCAGGTCTAAAACCAAATTGAATTGGGGATAAAATCTGTGCCTCTGTCGCCCAGTCCTCCAGGTGAGATAAATCACACTGCCCAGAATCTTGGCCGTAGAATCATTAAGAGATATTGGTCTATAACAAGAAGGATCTTGTCTATTGCCCTTTTTGAATATAGGAAAAATAGTTGCCAATTTCCATGAGGAGGGTATATTACTTTTAACAAGGCTTCTTAGCACATTTGTGACTAGGGGGCCCCAAAGATTAGGCGTAGATTTAAAGATGTCAACAGAAACTCCATCAGGGCCAGGAGCCTTCCCTTGCCTCAATCAATTAATGGCTCCAAGGACCTCATGAAGATCAAATGAAATATCTAGGGCATTTGTATTAGAATCTGTATTAATCTGTTTAATAATATTATCCTCCTCAGTAAAAATATCATTATCTGGGTAAAATACTTTCCTAAAATGATTCAACCATACATCCTCTGCAAGAAGACAATCATCAGCCTTGGTGTTACTATCCGAGAAATATGAGTGAAGTGTCCTTCAAGTCAGTGGCAGCCAATAGCTCTTCCCATGCCTTAGTCCTTATTTCTAATTTCCTTTTTTCCAAAGTGGCCTTATACTCGGCCCTAGCTAATTTAATTAAATAACAAAAAGGAGGAACTATTTTAAGGACTTCTTTCAATTTTTTTTGGGCAGTTGAATACGCGGAATCAAACCATCTGTGGGCGACTGAACCCAGAGGAGGCCTATCCGCCACCAAAGCATGCGAAATAACAGTACTTAAAAGTTCAAATTCTTGTACTATATGATCATGGTCTAGCTGATGGGACAGACAAATATTAAAAGAATCTAACCTAGATCTTATAATTTCCTGATTAAATGTCATTGGATTTATTTTGTCCCATTTCAGACGTAGGCCAGAATTTGTATGGAAAGTGGTATTTCTTCTCGATCCCTTATCCTTAAAGGCCTGATTAATATTTAAGTCTAATTTAATACATAAGGGATTGTGGTCACTAGCACAGTGAGGAATAATCTTAAAATCACAAATTAAGTGATAATCTGGGGATCCAATGAGAATGAAATCAATAATACTCCCCTTTGAAAATCCTGTAAAAGTAGGGATATTTAAGGTATCTAATGCCGCTTTCTCCATTACATGAACCAGATCAAACTTGCATAGGAAAAAATTCAGAGCTTCTCCTTCAATTGAATGAATAAAATGGGTTAACAACTCTCTGCCCTCAGTTGGGATGACACACAGTTCTGAGGGTTCCTGACAGCATAGGGGAGTATTAAAATCACCAACCCATAAAACAACTAAATCTTCATCCTGCAATTCGGTAGATGAGTCAATAAAATCAAATACATCCTCTAGGTTTCCCTTGAGGAGACCACGCAGAACATTATTATAAAATGTTTAAATCAAAATACCTTTACTTCCCCTAATAGATAATAAAACAATCATAAAATAAGGTGAGGACCAAATTAAAGAACACCTCCAATAGTGGTAGTTGTAAAGAAACAAGAACTAAAAGACCTCCTCTTGCCCATTCCATTGAGGAAGTTAATGCCGGTTGATAAACAGATGTGTACCCATCCAAGAGAAACCCAGTCTCCATCGTCTGCTTTTCTTAGATAGCCAACCTGCTTCACTCTAAGCGCCATAAGGATCTTGTTATTTGGGTGATAATTAGATTTGAATTTAGATTTCAGCCAGTGAGCAGACTTCCTAATTAGGGCTTGTGTATCTTCTTTTTTGTTACTATCCAAAGGAGGCACATTTGTTAACACCAGAACATACAGAATACAATCAGGAGGTAAATGCAATAATTCTGCGTGATGTATAGATTTGTTGAACAGGGGAAGGTTTGGCCCAAAGGAATAGACTTCCTTGGACTTTCCTTGAGGCAAATCATTCGCAATATTAACTTGACCAAGAGTGACCAAGGAATTGGGCGAAGGTATACCAGATCTTTGAGATAACGATATAGGTGATAGATTATCTTTTTTTACCACTTCATGACTATGTACTTTTCCCACACTTGATAATCCTAAATTAAATGACTGCGAAAGAGTGCTAGTCACGTTGTTACAAAAACAATCAAGTCTTTTGGTTATCATAGTAATAAATTTCTCCTCTAGAGTTACACAAAAAGATTTAAGTATGGAATCTATTGTACAGGTGGAATCACTAAGAGCATCCTTGTTCGTAGGGTATTAATTGGTTGAAACCAGAACAACTGATTCATTGGCACTTATTGCCGGTGGAGTATGTGTTCTCTTTTTAGGGCCCGACTCCTTTTTTATATTCTTGGACCTTTTACCCGCTCTGCTCTTCTTCAGTGGGGGGAAATCTGCCTGGGAGCATTCCAAGGATGAATTAACACTTAAAACAGGGGTTTTAATTGAATCTTGTGGAGGCATATCACAGTGAGCGGATTGTGTAATATTGGTAGTCGAAACCAATGGAAATTACCCAACCTTTGGATTAGTAATTATATGAACAGAAGGCTCCAGTGGAGGCTTCTGGGCAGATTTTTGAACAACCCCAGTCCTTTCTTCAACTTGCTCCAGTTCAGATTCAATAACCCCAATTACAGAGGATGAGTAGCTGATAATAGAAGGTTGGACTGAAGAGCCCAGCCCACCTTCCCCCATTTGAAGACTGTTCTTTCTTTTCCCCATTTTATATAATATTCACACACACCTCCTAGAAAAGGAAGGACAACAACAGTACCTTCTGTCCTCGACGTATTCACCTCAGATCTGAACTCTCTTTAATGGTTTAGATTACAACCAAAAGGGGTGGCCCAGCCCAGCCTCAAACGGGCAGCGCGGCACGCTAATAAGCGTCCACGCGGTATTACATTCCGCCCCCAGACAGGCATGATGAATCCTGGGACAGGGAGCCCCCCTAGCAGAGTACAGGTTCCTTTAAACAAATTTACTGGTGAACACACGTTCTCTGGTCCCAATAAAGCAGTGGAGATGTCGGGGGCCCAGCCCAGCCTCTTCCTGTCGATAATGGGCAAAGACTGGCGGGAGCGCATTCACAAATTTAAAGGGGCTCCGGTCCTGCCCCCACCGCCGACCACAGTTCCAGCGCTTCCCGCGAGGCAGAAGCGCATTCACAAATTTAAAGGGGCTCCGGTCAAGCCCCCACTGCCGACCACAGTTCCAGTGCTTCCCCTCTATAGACCAATTGATTCATTGTTTCATTGGATTCAATGAGGGTAATACCTTTTAGCATAGAATCTAAAAGCAAAAGAAACAAGAACATATAACACAAAGAAGTTAATTGAATCCACTGCTGTATCTACTAAAGAGTATGTACATACAACACAGCTGAAGATTCCCTGGGATTGATAGTAAACTGGTAATGGTTTAGTTGCTATTTAACTTGAGTCACCTTGAACAAATAGCACTGAAATAGCCCTCTCTATCCTTAGATTGAGTGTGATTTCTTCAATGACAGCTAAACTATACATTTCGTTTGAACATTCCTTGATTTGTGGGCCTTTCTTCTGATTGACACTTTGTTGGTATTATTAGCACGTCAGACCTTTATAAGTAAACTTAGAAGGGGACGCGAATAGGTCGATGAACCTTTTGACTCACAATTAAGATGTTCTTACCATAGCTCCAGTACATAATCAATAACCAATACACAATAATCAATGATCATTAGCAATCAATGACAGCAATAATCAATGGAGTCAGCAACTATCATGCACCATGACCTTTCAGTCATGAATAACCACAACTTTTAGCAAAAGTTAGTATATTTATTTCCCTAAATTAACAATGGAAAGGTCCTGTAGATTAATCTCAAAATCAAATGAAACACATACAGAAACAATACTGGCTGTGCAAAGCGGCGGAAGAAACGTAATCTAATCAAAGCTTGAACTACAAAACATTCTAAAGTTACAGTGCAAATCAGTAACAAAGTCAACTGCGTCAGTGTAATCACATACATTAAGTTTAGCGGAGAAATACATCAAGCATTAATCCCTATTTGCATGATTTTATTAGTGAGGATCCTTAGCTAAAACCAGATTAGCATCAGCATGTTGGGCTTCATGTAAAACAATTAAGTAACATAAATTTGGAAAAACATTTAACTATGGCTCTATCAAACAATGCAGTTGGTACCTAGAAAGGAAAGGCAAATATGCATAATAATCAACAGTCTCATTTATAATACCTATCCTCAATGTGGATCAGCAAGCAGAGTCAGTATTCATCCTCAGGACATCAGTCGATCTGCAAGGCATCAAAGTTCAGAAAATGCAAATTCTTTAATCATTAGAGTTAAGCACGCCTCTTGCCAAGACGCACAAGAAATATTGACCTTTCGACCAGCAAGCAAATGGCCAATGAATCTCTCAGGACAACATCATTAAATTGAAACTACTAAAACTACTACCCAAATCCCTATTGGACAGTTAATTGCGTGTTCACACTTGTCCAATGAACTAAAACTCCAAGTCTATGAATTCTACTATTACTCCATTCACATGTCATTGATTGGTTTGTCCTGCATTGTCCTCATCATCCGGCTTGTCAGGTAACAATATTGTTGCAGCTTCCACTCTAGTCAGTAACTCCATTGTTCTCCTCTTGAGAAAGTCAATCTCACACACATTACACATACAATATTTAATTAGCAGGAACAGCATCTTCTAGCAGTCGGTTCTCATGAGAAGCTTCCGTTATGAGCACATTTAAACAATACAATAGAAATCACGGTTTAACTCTCTAGGACAGCCATTTTATTAAACGTTAAGAAATACAGCTTTGACATGAGGCCCGGCAAACTAGGCCAAGACACTCGCTAAGTTCAGGCCTACAATTAATAAAGCTAGAGCAAATTGGATGACCCTAAATATGACATATTACTACATTAGTCAAACATATATTCAACATTCCATAATATTAATTCACTAGTAAGTACACTTTGTGAACATTGGTGGCCACTTGTCATAATCATATTTTCAAATGCGTGCATTATTTTTCTACGTTATGTTATTTTCTACATAAACTTATTATTCAGAATACAGCAACACCCATTAATAATTTTTATTAATACACCTGTGATAGCAGTATCAATCCTTTTTCAATAGCCACAATATTCTTAATCCAAAGATTGGTCTGGTATAGAATTTTGTTTACAATTTTTGTGTTGTTGACCAATGTTAAAAGTCCAAGTTTTGCCCACTGACCTTGCCATACTTTACAGAATAGTCAAAAAAGTCCCATTCTATAGTTCCATTACATATGGAATACCTAAGTAAATGTAGAAATATGTATTTTTCAGAGTTATATATTGATGGAAACACCTTCTCTTGCCCAAGATACAATATTGGCAAACGGAGCTTCACGCCATTAGACAACGTTTTCAGGAGTCCTATTTGAAGCATACATAATTAGCTTGAAAAGCTGCAGGATGGAGAAGGTTCATTTGATCAGCTGCAAAATAGCTGCAATAGGTGTGTTTGTGTGATTACCCCAGTGGTTTAATTCAGTTGGTTATTCATATGCATTAACTTCAGAGCCCAGGTGAGACAATCAGCAGATCCATTGATTAACTGGAAGTTGACGACTGCTGTCAGGTGTAAAAAGTTACAAGTGTGACTAAGTAATAAGGAGGCAGGTGAATATATACCCTTTTTGAATCAATGGAACAACTTTGCCCTGGTCACAGTAAGGTAGCTCACAGAATGGTAAAGTTGTTAGGGTCAGATTTCCTTTGTCACTCCTTTACTGGGCTTTTCTTCTGCATGCCCTTCCCTGAAAATGTAAAAAATGTTTGAGAATATCTAAAGGTGCTAGGATCAGGAGAGGCAAAACTCAAGTCTCCTGAAATAGCACATATTTCTCAATAGCTGAGGGATAAGACAGATGGTGTTTTACTCTGACACAACCTGTTAATGGAGGTAGTCATGTCTCCAGCATGGTACACATTGATGAGTAACAGAACATTGCACTTTATAAGGAATTATGATTATTCATAATCATAATTAATTATTTACGTGACATAAATATCAAACTCTCAATTGTGCAATATTATCTGACATGTTTACACTTGTTTGTAGCACTTACACCCTAGTTAAAAGTTTGGTGGACAGGACAATCCATCACAAATGCAATATAGTTCCCTTTCTATCAAACTGATCATCCTAATTAGGGTCGGGAGAACCTCCATCTTTCTGTCAAGGGAGCCTTCATTGACTCTATCAGCAGAAAGCCTCCTCCAATGGTTGGACAGCGTTGGTGCCATCAGGAAAACTCTGGAAGCGGTGTGGTCATTCATTTCTTTTTCAGTAACAAACTCCTATTTTTGGTAGTTTAAAAAAAATAAAAAAAACTGCAAATGTTTGTAGGATGGCTGTCCATCAAAGTTTTTGTACCTTGGTAGGAACTACTACCGTGGTTCTTACCAAAGTACAGTTATCACCACTGAGCCACTGCTGATCTCTAAATTGAGTGAACAGTAGACCATCGTAGTGATGGATGAAATATTCTCTGTCTCTCTAATGGATGGAGTACTGTCTCTCAACCTTTAAATCTTGACTTTGATCATAAAACCCATAAAAATATTGGGTGATAGTAGTCTAATTGGTGTCCCCTGAATACATGCTGTGCCCCTAGTTCAATGACATTTCAATAAAGTCAAATAGTTTTTTAACAAAGAGATGAGATCACCGCCCTGTGAGTGAAACTAGTATTGCTTAAAAAGAGTCTTATATGTTGTCTCTCCCCGTTGTGATCCTTTACCAGATAGATCTGCATGATTTAATTATCCCGCTCTGAAAAACTACTGGCTGTTATCAAGGCTGAATGACAACTCAGTATGAACCTTGAGGATAGAAACTCCTTTCAGTGGATTTGCCTTAGAGCAGACCACAAGTCCTCAATGGTAAAAAACATGCCTTTTAAGAAATGTATTAAAATTGTTTTTTGAACATGTATATCAAACATCTTCATGTTTTATCAATGTTGTTATTAATTGATTTACTGTCAGTTTTTAAATGTGTGAATTATATAATTTTGACATTTTAACAATTCACTTGTGCTTCAGCCTCACATTCTCCCAGCAGCTTTGTAGCACTATTTGAGGTCATAAAGTTTGTTTGATTAACTCAGTGGTGGCTGATTCATTAAGTGTGTGGGGTATGCTCCACAAATTACCTTCAAGCTGAAACGTTTGCCGTGTGCACTGCTGATGTCCATAATTCATCTGTTTTGTACTTGTACCCTTAGATTGTATGAAGTTGCCTCAGTTGATGCACTTGTTACAGTACTTTTGCAGAGGAGTAGCAATGGAAATAATTTTTGATAGCTCAGTACTTAAAATATTTGAAATTTCTTCTGTCATCCAATTCACACTAGCATTTGGATGGAGCACTGGCAAATGTGAAAAAGATCTTAGTTCCTACTTGCTGCTAATATAACTAATATTTCTCCTTCAATACAGCTGTAAAAATCAATGACATCTTTTGAAATAAGTGCTGTAAATGGTGATTGAGCTCAGCTCATTGCAAGTCAGCTACACGATACAGGTAATGTACAAGTCAGATGTAAGTCACAGAGTGGTGACATTCAAAGAGTTACCTTAAGACTTCAAACTTTTCCTAGAATGTAGAGCAGTGGTGTAACAGAAATTGGGGGCCCCTGCATATTACCTGGAGAGGGCCCCTCTTTCCTGGACCTAGTCAGGGACCTGCTGCCCATGCACAGTCTAATGTGCAGAGGGACACCCTGGAGCTCAGGACCCCCCAGCACCGCAGGGGTTTCAAGGGGTCTTTGTTACACCACTGATGTGGAATCCTCAGCAGAGCAAGGCATAAGGCTGCATCCAAATGCGAGTTTGGTAAAGCTGTCGACAAAGGCAGGAAAAGCTCAGAGCAAGAAAAGCCTGGAGTTTGTACCTAGGAAGCCATCAACATTGATCGGACGCTGCTCTGCATTTCGTCTGATGAAGATATCAAACTTTGGCCTAAGGGGCTGATGTAGAATTTGGTGAAGACAGTACTCAATATCAGTGGTGACAGAGTATCCTCTTTGGCAAAGTGAAGGTCTGCCCACCTAATTTAGAGTTGAACAGACCTTCAGTGTGTCGATGACAGCAACCATTCTGTCTATACAGCCATCATATACCTCCTTCAGCCCAACAGAGTAAGGGTTGTCAGAGGTTTCGCCATTTGTCCACCCACCCTATTTTGTCACGGTTTCGGGCGGGTCTGATCAGGACTTTGGTTGGGACACCCCTTGAGGTCACCGAATATCCTAAAGAGGTAGTACACTGGGGCAGAGGAGCAGCTAAAGGCATACACGGAAAGGACAGCTATGGATAGGCACAGGAAACAGGAAAGTAAAAGCAGAGCAACCCTTGTGTGAACAAACAGGAGACAGATTACCAGTGGACAAACACGCTGGGGTTGTACACAGAGTAAGGCGCAGAACCTCCCACAGTGACAGGGAATCTCAATGCCTCTGTGCAGTTTGCTCTTACAGATAGTCACCCTGCCAGCCCCATAGAAAGGAGGCAGCAGAAGTGATTCTGTCTCTGGACCCTAGAGCACAAACAAGGATAGTACTTACATACACAGGACACGCTCTTGTGGGTCCAGCTGGAAACTCAGTGGCGATTCCTGAGAAAACAGCAATAGCACACTGTCACTGTTAGGCACGAAATACAACGTATAACACTAGACAAGGATGGGGGCTGGAATTGCCTCCTGGAAACCAGGAGCCAACCCCAGTACACAGGAGGACACGTATACACTGGTGAAGACTGATAGAACACTTACCAGACACAAAGAACCAAGAAGAAACAGAAACAGAAGGGAACAAACAAAGAGGCAGAGGCAAGAACTAGGAACAGGCTCAGGCTGAAGCAAAGGCGGGTCTAGGACTTGAAAACAGGGCGCAAACTTCTGTCTGGGACAGACAGAGACAGGACTGGGAAACTGAGAACAGGCTCTGGCTGGAACAGGCAAGGACAGGACTGGAATACAGGGAGTAGGAAATGAGCAGTAAACAGGACTGGGAAACAGAGAGAAGGTTCAGGCTGAAACAAGGCAGGAGCAGGGCAGAGAAACAGGGAGCAGGCTTTGGAAGAAACAAACAGGTACAAGGCTAAGAAGTAGGGAGCAGACTCTGGCTGGAACAATCAGGAGCAGGGCAGAGAAACAGGAAACAGGATCAGGCTGGAACAGGACAAGAACAAAACTGGAACACCATCCGACAAGGGGTCTGTAACACAAAGGAATTGAAGTCCGATGCACGACAGGGAGCTTGAGGGAATGGCTGCTTATAAGCAGTTCCAAGCTGGGCTGCACAGGAGAGGTTTCAGGTGTGTGTGGTTTCGGACACTTGCAAGTCCTGGAGGAGAGGATCCAGTGAAAAGGAGCAACTGGACTTCTCCCATTGAAAACAATGGGAAACAGAATCCGGGTTTTCCTGACTACCAAGCTGTGCATTATGGGATTTGCAGTCCCAAGAAGCAAATGTAGTCCTACACAAGTGTACCATGGAGAAAAGAGAAACAAACAGGAGTCAGCAAGGGACTCTAGATAGGTGTTCAAGGTGATTCCCAGGCTTCCGACAGTCCCCTTACAGCGCCCCCTGGAAATGGGACGACCGAGTCGTAACATATTTAGAGCGATAAAACAAATGGCTGGTCTTCAGTGTCCATCACAACCAGGTGAAATCAATGAAAAGGGACTGTCAAACTGTAAAATGACTGCAATGTCTTGGGAGAAAACTCTATGGGGGGAGTGGCATTGTTTATTTTTCATTTCAAAAAGGAAATCCCTCTTTGGGATTTTCATTATGAAAATAAATGTAAAAAATAAAGTTACCGCAAGGCTCCATCATGCTGACAGAGCTGTCTGACAAACTTTCAAGAGATGTCCTCTAGTATGGCAAAATTTGGTAGGCTGATAGTTTTTCCATGGTGACAGAGTACTCTGTTGCCTGGACAAAGTAAATACCCAACCATCAAACTCAAAATCAGGCTGTTAGTTTCTTTTCTGGAACTTTGATTACTTTAGAGTGGAAAGGTTGCTAGGCAGTATCCAGACAAGGTTTGCAGTCCTCAAATGCTGCTTGGTATAGGTCTCCTAAATTGACTTTGCTGCTGCAGATAGAGGGTGCTGGCGCAAAGTCAGGCCCTCTGGCGATGCACCCTTGGCAAACCAGCTTACAGCTAGGTCCTGGTCTTCTACCAGCTATCCAGACTAAAACCTCTGAAAACATTGTTAAGGTCTATCATTTAAGGTCAGACATGTGGAGTACACTCTGTAAGTACTTCAAGGGCTTTATAACGTTAGGGAGACAACCTACAGGTCAGGATTCCTTCCTTGAGCACAAGCAGGATCCAGGGCAGGTCAAGTTTGAATTGGTCAGCTGGGCTCTTCAGGAAAGTGGGCTTCTTGTAGCCTTTGTGTCTCAGTAGCTTAATAGGTGGTCTGCCAACTGACCCTTGGAGCCCTCGTCCCAGTCCTGGGTACAAGTGGGAGCAGGTCCAGCACTTTGGGATCTCCTCACAGGTCACAACAGCAGATTACTTTCTGTCATCCACACATCCAGTGGTCTACATGTGCCTGAATGCAAATAAACAAGGGTAGAATTCATAAATTGCTTCTGTCTATTATGGTGGTAAGGTAAGTCCCTCAGCCGATGGTGAGCTGTGAATGTGCCTTTTAGAGACTCCTTTCTAGTGTTGGAGGTTTTCACACTCTCCTAGGAGTTCTACATGTATGCCTTGTCCCAGGCTTTCTAAAGCTGTCATAAGGTGACTGAGTGTGCATTTTAGGAGAGAAAAGTGCCAAAAAGGTTATAATTCTTTATCATTTTTTTAAAGCATCCCTCCCCCGTTACATTAATTGGTTAGAGCATGATTTTGTGTCATTTATAAACCGACCGGGCCCAACCAAGACAAAGGTCTTATGTGACATGCACTTGTTCTCTGGAGAGGAAGTGTAGGTTTGCTTCTTTAAATGCATGATTTCTGCTTCTCAGCTTTTTGAGCTCTAGAACATACCCATCAAAATGTGACATTGCTCCAATGGTGAGCTTTCATACACAACAGGGAAATACTGTTATTAATGTGTTGTGATATCTTCTTATGCCCGCCTTGGTTGTCCATTTTAGTTTTACATTTTTCACATTTTAGGTTGACATTGTTTTTAGAAAAGCTATTTTACATATTTTAGGCGTGCATGATATTTTTCTGAGAATATGCTGTACATGCAGTACTTGCTGCTTATTTTCAGTAAGCTTTCTTCACCACGTAATCTGTGCACCCTGTTCAAGGCTAAACTCATTGAACAAGATATCCTGGTGCTTGTGTGTTGGAAAATGGATTATTGGTAAGGGCAGGTAGGTACCTTCACTTAGCAATAGACCACAAACCCCCACTACGGCTAGCCAAGATCTCAGTAAATTAATCCTTGCTCAAACCTTGGTAGATTGGCCCATGAGCAGTTAGGCTTAATTTTGGAGACAGGTGTGTAAAGCATTTAATATCAACAAAACAGTAAATTAGTAAAACACAACACACAAAGCAATATTAATGATTAAATGAAAAAAAAAGATTTCTAACACCTACAAACCAAAATCGCTAACCGGGGACATCTGGTCGCACTTAACCGGGGAAAAGTCAAAAGGTGAACGCGACAGCTATGTGGCCCTTCTCGAATACACCAAGTGGGAGGCCTCAATCAAAGTTTTACCTCCACACTTAAAAAATTCTCTGGAGCTTTTTCTCTCATCATGGGGCAAGGCTTCTCTTCAGGCAGGGTTGCAAAGCGACGATGGCAGCTTCATTTAGCGCAGAGTCCCTATCAACTCCTGGAAGCCTCGACAACAGGGAAAAGGCCATAGATTCAGCAGGACAAACCTGAAATTCAAGCCAGCTTGTGATTCGATGTCATCGGCTTGACTCTCGTCTGCGGGTCAGTCACCTTATGGAGCTTTATTCCAAAGTTGCTACTAGCTTCTCAGAGCTTCTGGATATTCTTCCAGAAGTACTCTTTGGTTACTCAAAGTGTCCACAAACTTGATCCAAGGTTCCAGAAGGTCTGAGTCGCACCTTGGAAGTTGGAACTACAGGTCCCCGGATGCACCTGGTCAGAATCCTCAAATGGTCACTGGACTAGGTCAGCTGGGCTGTTCTTGTAGGACTTGATGCAGGGGACTCTGGTCAGCTCCTTTGTACCTGTAGCTGACCAGGAGCCCACTCTTGGAGTTACAGAAGCAAGGCAAAGTCTGTTTCTTGTTGAAGCCAAAAAATGTGCAGCTGGTGCAGCATTTTTGAGTGCATTGTCCTGTGCAGGCCAGGAACTCAGCAGGGCAGTCCTTCTTCTTCCATTGTCTTCCTCCAGCAGGTATCGGAATTGTGGGGCAGCTCTGCCATATTTATCCTTGCTGGTGGAGGGGTGGAAAGCAGGGGGTGCTCTTGTCCAAGTGGTGCAGACGGACAACCTCTGGGATGACCATTTCCTGAGAAAGTGTAGCAAAAATGAATCCCAGAAAACATCCTTTCCTAAGAATCCAACATTAAGGAAATCTCTCCTTGAAAGTTACATCTGGCTGAGCCCAACCACTGGTATAGTTAAGTTTCCATACTACACCTCCTCCAATCCCTCTCCTTATCTAACCAATGGGACTTCTATCTGTCGGGGGTGCAGGAAATGGAGGAGGTCCAGTTTCTGCCCCAAGTAAATTTCCTTTCTTTGAAGACTAGTTTGACTGCTCGTCCCCCATCCTGCTCTGCCATCTACTGTAGCAGTTTTCCTCCCCCCAGATACTTCTTTTGTGCAAGCCCAGGCACTTCCCACCTCACTAAGGTATCCTGGCTCAGGCTGCCAGAGGCTGACCAATCAGGAAAGGGAACTACATGATTGAACTTAGTAACTTTCAGAAAGAGTTCTAAAACTCTTTCCTTGTGCTAGCTATATTAAATTCAACATTGGCGGGTTGTTGGATTTATTATAACATTCAATTTGGGACCAATCCTGCTATATTTAGCTTATCTCTATTGTAAATAAGACTTTGGTGGTCATTATGAACATGGCGTAAACACCGCACCGCTGGCGGTGGCGGTAACTACCGCCAACAGACTGGCAGTCTGGACCGCCAAATAATGATGCACATGAGAAACAAGTAGCAGTCCATCCACACATCGCCATCTTTGTAGTTCCAACAAGGAAGGAGGAGGCAGCATACGGGCCGGCGGAAAGGCCCTACCTGCCCACCAAATAATGAAACACCAGACCACCATGAGTTCCAGGGTGGGAACCACTGCCAGGCAAAGTGTGGCGGAAACAAACAATATAAAAGGAAACACTCACCAGAGGTACACAGAACACGTTGACGCAGACATGGAGAGAGAGTTGGAAATAATGCCACAGCTTCTCCTTGACATATTTTTCCAGGACCCTGACGGACAAAGAAGACGACGATGGTAAATACTGCAGCCTAGTACACATGGGAAGAAAGGGCACAGTTACACAATCGCCACTCCACCGACCCAGCAATGCACTCCCAACCCCTCCCACATCCCAAGCCATTCATACCATAAAAAGATGTACTTACCAGACACAAGCCAACAAAGACCTGCACCTTTGCATTGTACACACATGTGCACACCACCCCCCCACAGTGAAACACTGAACAACATCACTATATTGTGCCACCAGCACTGCTGGGCACTTAAAATATATTTGACATAACAGAACTAATGTCCAAATAAGGCCATTAGCCAGTCCATCATTAAGTCCCTGAAGGGCCAATATAGCCTGAACTTGACTCCTAAGTGTGCAAAGGGTACTCCACTGGAAAGGGGCCTCAATGCGGCAGCCAGGCACCTCAGAGAACAGGGATAGGGGGTGACGGGGAATTAGGTCTGGAAGGGTAGGTCTTGGGCTTAGGTTTGGGAGGTGGAGGTTTTGTGGGCTTTCCCTTGGAAGGAGGGGGAGTGTGCCTTAACCTGGTGGTGGCAGAGGTACCTGGGGCAACACGGATCCTCCTCCTCCCTGGGGAAGGGGCACGGGAATGGGGAGGGTGGACTGGGGCGGACTTAGATGAGGAAGGAGTGGATTGGGCAAGGACATGGGCACGTTTAGGGACAAGACGGGTGGGCCAGTGGGTTCAAACAGGTCAACATGGGATAGGAAAAGCTTCCCAGGTGCAGTTGGAGGGGATTTGGATGCAGGTCTGGGAGTGGAGGTTGAGGGAGTGCTCATACTAGGTGTAGGTGTGCCGGATCCGGATGTGGATGCAGGTGCCAGTATAGTATGCTGATGTGTGTGGAGTGGATGTGTGTGAATGTTTGAGTGTTTTGGGAGGAGGGGTGGGTGGACACATTGGGAGAATACAGGCTGCCAGTGTAAATGGATGTTGTCTGGGTGTCTGCAGGTCTGGTGAGTGTGCTGCAAGTGTCTGTAAAGGTAGTAGTGGTGAGTGCAGGTGTGGTGTCAGGGGTGCATGTCTGGATGTTAGATGCTGTGGTGACTGGATGAATGGGGCAGCAACAGTGACTGAGGGTGCAGTGCATGTGGGTGTGCATGGTGAGGTGTGCATGGTGAGGTGACAGACAGGGTGGTGGGGGGGTTGACACACTGGGGGAAGTGTATGTTGTTCTGTGTGCTTTGGTATGTTGGGTGTGTGCCTGCCTGTGGTGGGAAGTGTGGTGCTTGTGTTTGTCTGTGTGCTTCTTGTGTGTTGATATGTGTGCATGGCTGTCTGTATGTGTGCTTGGAATGGGTGAAGGGAGTGGGATGCTGGAAGGGGTAGAGGAAGTGGCAGGGGGGACGAAAAGACCAAGGACACTGGGTGCCGTCAAAGAGGAGGCCAGAGCCTGAAAAGATCTCTGTAGGCCAGACATGGCACAGTGAATGCCTTCTAGGTATGCATTGCATTGCTGCATCTGGGATGCTAGCCCCTGGTTTGCATTCACGATGGTTTTCTACCCTACAGAAATGTTGCTCAGGAGGTCAAAGGCCTCCTCTGTGAGGGCAGAAGGGCTGAATGGGGCAGGGGGTGAGGTGCCTGCGGCGAAGGAGATGTCCACCCTCCTGGGTGAGTGGGCACGAGCAACTCAGTGGGGAGCAACTGGGAGGGCGGAGATGGCATGGGGTGGTGAAAGATGACAAAGAATGGGTGGGACCAGTAGGGCGAACACACATGCATACAGGCATCCCCCACAATCATACACATCTACAGATGACAGATGATAACTTACCTGCTTCTCTGGTACATACAACTGCGCATACAGGGGTAGGACCCCTTCTATCATTTTCTCAAGCTCCTCCACGGTGAAGGCCCAGGCCCATTCCCTTGTGACACGTGCCATCTCAGGGACCAGAGTCAAGACACAGCAGCACACACAGTAGAGTACTGCCCTTATCCATGACCCCATTCTCTCTCTCCTTCATCATTTGCTGACATGATTCTATGACCCCTACATGTACCCACGGTTGGAAGTGTGTCCACACTGTGATGCCATTATGACAGAGAAACCTAAGCACACATTTACCTGGCGGTGTACTTCATTCTTTCCATTTGTGTGTGTTACCTATGTGACAAGTACAGTGACATCATGTGATGCAAGGGTATGTTGACACTCAGAATGTGCTCTCCCCCCCCTTAGGTACCGACCCATGTGGCGAGGGAGGGCCCCATCTGTTTACAGGCCCCTGATCTGGACACTATGGAGGAATGTCACATCATTATTACCCACCGACTCAATAGAGCTACAATCCATGACCTCTGTGCATTAAACTCCCAACTGGCTCACAACCCCCCCACGCCAACGACCCCAACACAGGAGCACACAACCTCTCCGAATGGATCACCACCTGCGCAGACACACTAGCCCCCCTCAGAAAACACATCGCCACCCACAACATCAAGAACGCCCCATGGTTCACCCCCGAACTCCAAGACTCTAAGCGCAAATGCCACCAAGCGGAGAAAATATGGCGACTAGAACCCTCCACAACCAACTTCTCCACCCTCAAAACCGCCATTCGCACCCATCACCAACTCATACGCACCGCCAAAAGAGATCACTACAAGACACGCCTTGACAACAACTCTCAAAACAGCAAAGAACTCTTCACCATCATTAACGAACTTGTCAAACCCAAAGCCAGCAACATAGACCTCTCACACACACAGCTCCTATGTGACACCCTCTCCAACCACTTCCACCACAAAATCCTGGACATCCACAACAGCTTCATACCACACGCACCCACCGCACACACCCCTCACTCACCCAACCCAACCCCCACTCATGACCCCCCCACCACACTCACCACCTGGACCCCCACCACACACGAAGAAACCGAAAAAAACATGAACTCCATCCACTCCGGATCCCCCTCTGACCCCTGTCCACATCGCATATACAACAAAGCCAACCCAACTATCGCCCCCCATATCCCGCGACATAATCAATTACTCTTTCGACTACGCCACCTACCCAGGCCCCTGGAAGCACGTGGAAATTACCGCTCTCCTAAAAAAAAAACAAAGCTGACCCGGAGATCCTCTACAACTATCGCCCCATCTCCCGCCTCCTTTTCCCCGCCAAGGTTGCAGAGAAACTAGTCAATGCCCGCCTATCCCACTTCCTCGAAGCAAACAACACTCTTAACCCCTCACAACCCGAGTTCCGCAAGAACCACAGCACGGAAACCGCCCTCATCGCATGCACTGACTACATCAGGACCAAAGTCGACAAAGGCGAGACCGTCGCACTCATCCTCCTAGACCTCTCCGCAGCCTTTGACACCGTCTGCCACCACACACACCTCCACAACATAGGAATTCGCCACAAAGCCTTAGAGTTGCTCACCTCCTTCCTCACTGACCGGACCCAGAGAGTCCACCTCCTACTTTTCCACTCCACCACTTCCAAGATCATCTGCGGAGTCCCCCAAGGGTCCTCCCTCAGCCCCACACTCTTCAAAATCTACATGATCCCCCTAGCCAACATCCTCCGAACACACGGAATCACTATCCTCTCCTATGCAGATGATACCCAACTCATCCTCTCCCTCACCCGCAACCCCAACACTGCCAAAACCAACCTACACACTGCTCTCCTCGACACCGCCAACTGGATAACTACTAACCACCTCAAGCTTAACTCCAACAAAACCAAGAACATCATCTTCAGCCCCAACAAAACCACATGGGACGACTCCTGGTGGCCCACCGCCCTAGGCCCCGCACCCACCCCCGCAAAACATGCACGCAACCTCAGCATCATCCTAGACCCCTCCCTCTCCATGACACAGCAAATCAATGCCCTAACCTCCTCCTGCTTCCACACCCTCCGCACTCTAAAAAAATCCTTCAAATGGATTCCCCCAGGGACCAGAAAGACAGTCACCCATGCACTCATCAGCAGCAGACTAGACTACGGTAACGCCCTCTACGCCTGCACCACACTCAAACTCAAACACAAACTGCAGAGAGAATCCAGAACACAGCCGCACGCCTCGTCCTTGGCCTCCCCGCCACGAACATATCTCACCACACCTCAAATCCCTTCACTGGCTCCCCATAGACAAGAGAATCACATTCAAGATCCTCATCCACGCTCACAAATCCCTCCACAACACCGGCCCAACCTACCTCAACGAAAGAGTGAACTTCCACAACCCCACACGCAACCTCCGATCAGCCGACCTCGCCCTAGCCACAGTCCCCTGCATCCAATGCACCACCACAGGAGGCAGGTCCTTCTCCTACCTTGCCCCCAAAACCTGGAACTCCCTCCCCACCTACCTTCGCAAAACCAAAGACCTCCTGCTCTTCAGAAAGAGCCTCAAGACATGGCTGTTCGAACAGTGACCCCCCCTACCCCCCTCCTTTTCTGATCCCCCCAGCGCCTTGAGACCCTCACGGGTGAGTAGCGCACTCTATACATTTTTTTGATTGATTGATTGATTGATTAATGGATCCTGTTCTAAAGCTGGCCAGTCGGAATCAGCATGCCATCCCTACAACTGAGCAAGTGCTATTTGTGGACCATCTTTTGGCCACAGGCTCATTTCATGTGACAGTGGGCATAGCTGCAGGGGTCTCACAGCCAATGTTCAGCCTCATCCTGTCCAAATTCCTGGATGCCTTCGTTCACCACTTGCAAACTTATGTCCAGTTCCCCCAAAGGGCTGAACTCCCCACCATCAAATCTGGATTCTATGCCTTCGCTAATATCCCCCATGTGATAGGTGGCATTGACGGAACCCACATAGCTTTCATACCCCCAAGAGTGAATGAACAGATGTATAGGAATCGTAAGAACTATCACTCTATGAATGTACAATTGGTGTGCATTGCTGATCAGTACATATCACATGTGAATAAAAGGTTCCCAGGATCAGTCCATGATTCTTTTGTCCTGAAAAACAGCAGTGTTCCACACATGATGGGACAACTACAAGGGGACAGAGGTTGGCTCATAGGTGAGTGTGTATGACACTGGATCAGTTACATAGTTGGCAGCTAGGCTGTATGCAAGTAAAGGCAGTTTGTTCCTCTTTCGCTCACTTTTACAGGTTATTCTGGTAATGACGTACTAGGAGGGTGATAGAGCGTGCTATAGGACTCCTGAAGGCAATATTTCATTGTCCCCTATCTCTCTGGGGGATTCCTGTGCTATGTCCCTGACAAGGTGTATAAGATAGTGGTGGCCTGCTGTATGCTGCACAACTTGGCTGTGAGGAAAGCTATCCCACTTCTGGAAGAGGAAGGTGCTGTTCAACCAGTCCTGCAACCTCAGAGAGGGTATGAAATTGATGGTGAGGAAGACGAGGGGGATGATCTCAACTCCAGGACCCAGCTAATCCAGCTATACTTCTAGTGACTCTAAGGTACTGTTCAGTGATGCTCCTGTCTTCACTGCATAGTTACAGTCTGTCTCACGTAATAACTACTGTGGTGACTTTTGTCAGTGACATTGCTAAATGATAACTGAAGTGGCATGTGCCAGGGAACCCAATATTAGGTACAGTGTGACATACTTCAGACACTACAGTGTGTTGTATCCCCTCCTGCAATAAAAGTGTGATTATGATAGTAACTGGCTAATGCATACGCAATCACAATTGATATCTCATATTGATGAGGGATGTACGATTTGAGTGCATAGGTGTATTTATTCAATGGCAATATATACATACATGTTGGAACAGAGAAAGAGAGTAGGCACATGTTGAAAAAACATACCCAGGTACATATGCTCAGCTGTTGGTTGCACTGGGTTTTAGTCCATGTGGCCATTGTAAAATGGTGTAATGGCTGTGACATGTCAACAAGGTAGCTCGGTGGCACACATGGGAAACAGTTCAGGGCAGAGTGACTTCCTGGAGCTGGGCGTGGTCTTGGCTGGTGTTTTAGTGGCATATCTGGGTCTGAGGGCATGTTTGTGAAGGTGCAGCTGGGCTGTAGGGGTAGAGGTGCTGGTTTCCTGTTTGTCCTCTGGCAGTGCCACCAGTCCAGTGGATGCTGCAGATGTAGATGGCAGGGCAGTGTCCAGGCTTGTGGTAGGGGCTTGCAGGTGAGTGGAGGACTCAGGCTGGCTGTGGTACTGGTGCTACAGCACCCCTGCAATGGAGTTCATGGTGGCACTGAGCTGTTTTCATTGCTCTATGACCTCCTGGTGGTGTGCTATCTGCAGCCTCTGATTCTGCTCCTGGGTGGCCAGGATCTGGTCCATCCTGTCCTGGGTACGGTGGTATGCTCCCAGGACCTTAGATATCACCTCCTGGGCTGCTGCATCCATCCTTCGGCCACCCCCCTGGTCCACTGATGCCCTCCCACTGGCTCTAGCCTCCTGTGCCTGTGTCCCCTGCGCAGGTCTGGCAGTTCCACTTGCAGTTGGCCCTTCATCATCCTGCCTGTTGGTTGGTGGAGACTCTGGCCTCTGTACATGTGGGCAGCCAGTCCGTGGCCTGGAAAAACTGGTGTGGGGTCGTTTGGCCAGAGCTGATGGTGGTGGCTGAGTGGTAGGGATGTCAGTGGTATCCTGGGTAGGACTTCTGGAGGGTGACAGTCCAGAACTGTGTGATGGGCCAGGGATTTCCTCTGTGTCCAGACATCCATCTGCACTCTCCTGAGTGGGGCATCCATCTTCAGGTAGAGGGCTGGCACTCCTTGACATCTCGGTCCGGGTGGCATGGGTGGTGTTGCCTGTGTGTGGGAGAATAGACGTGGGTCCTGTACTTTGTTCGGCAATTGCTGCACTGGTCTGCACTATTTTATGCTGATATTCCCCTGTAGTGCCATGCAAGGTCCCTTCGTGTCCATTTTGTTGCATTTGTTGTGGGGGGTGGAGGTGCATTGTGGGTGCTGTAGTGACACTGGGATTCCATGCAGGGATAGGTGACTGTGCACAGGGGGCTGGATGGAGATTTGTTTGTGGGACTCTGGGCATGCAGGGAACTTGGATGTGGGTGTTGTGGACTGGGTAGCGGATGGGGGCCTGGTGATAGTAAGGGGATGGGGTGATACGTGCATTACAGGTGTGGTGACTATGAAGATATTGTAGTTCAGTCCTCCAGTGAGTCCGGTGAGACCCTTGGGGTGCAAGATAACCAGGACCTTCTCCTCCCACTCGGTGTATTCAGGGGGAGAAGGTGGGGGACCCCCACAAGTCTTCTATACGGCGATGTTGTGTCTGGATGCCATAGACCGAACCTTCCTGCACAGGTCGTTCCATCTCTTCCGGATGTCCTCCCTTGGTGTGGATGGTTTCCCACTGCATTGATCTTGTTGACTATCCACTGCCATAGCTCCATCTTCCTGGTCCCAGGTGTCTGCTGCACCTGTACCATGAATAGTTGCGGCCCGACCCTGAGTATTTTATCCACCGTGGTCCTTAGCTCCCTGTCTGCGAAGCAGGGGTGCTTAGTTGGTGCCATGGTGTGTTTTGTTGGTGGTATGTTGTTGGTGTATTGGTGAGGGTGCTGTTGTGTGGTTGGGTATGTAACTTTTGTGATGTTGAGTTCAGTGTATGGGTATTATGTTGACAATATCTGTCATGCTATATGGTGTTGCAAAGGATTATGGGGTGTGTATGGCAGTGCTTTATAGTATTGTGGATGTGTGTCAGGTGTGTGGGTTTCAAACTTGCCAATGTGTGCATTTTTTGTTTGTTGGTCCCATTGCTGGCCGAGGCGGTCTGTACTGCCAATGGTTGTTCGGCATTCACTGTCCGCCAAGCTGATTTGTGCATCATCATTTGGTGGGCGGAGAATTTGTCTGCATGGCGGTGGCGGGGTGGGGTGTACTGCCTTTCTGCCTTCATTGGCCCTGGCGGTGGGTGGAGGTTGCAGGATTTTTGGAGGTTTGTCTTTTTGGCATCATTATTCAGCAGTCTTCTGTTCACTGTTGGCATGGCTGTCGGCGGTGATTACTGTCAAGTTCATAATGAATGTTAGAAATGGGGTCTTTGGTTGACAGTCAGGTTATCCCCTGTTCAAGCAAGGACCCTCACTCTAGTCAGGGTAAAAGAGAATAACCCTCAGCTAACCCCTGCTTACCCCCTTGGTAGCTTGGCAGAGCATTAGGCTTAACTTCAGAGTGCTAGGTGTAAAGTATTTGTACCAACACACACAGTAACTTAATGAAAACACTCCAAAATGACACAACACAGGTTTAGAAAAATAGGAAATAATTATCTAAACAAAACCAAAACAACAAAAATCTACAATACACAAGTCAAGTTATCAATTAAAAATCAAAAAGAGTCTTTAAGTAGTTTCAACCACACACTAACACTGTTAGCGTGAAAATGTACCTTGGGTGCATCAATAATAACCCCTCACGGGCGAGTGTGCATCAAAAAGGGCTTAAGATGTGTCACTTCCACTCACGAGCTGGACCTTCCATCGTTTCTCCTTTTGTCGGGTTGGGCGCGTCATTTCTTTCCTCCGCAGGAGAGGGATGCATCGATCCGGTCAGCACTCCTGGGTCCGGACAGGCCTTGCATTGTTTGTACACCCCCAGAGGTTTTTGCGTCAGAAATCCAGCCACACGATAATCCAAAAATCGCACAGCGCTGGTTGCGATCTCCCAGTCTCTGTCTGCGTTGCTGGCGTCGTTTCTCCTGCTCCATGCGTCCATTCTTCGGTCACATTTCTGGCGAGCGTCGATTTTCTGCCACGGAGCCAGCGGCGCGTCGTTTCTTCAGCCGCAAATCAGAGTTGCGTCAATCTTTTCCCCGCATGGCGCTCTGTGTGTGGATTTCCTCCTCTTAGGCTGCCAGCTTCTCCTTTCAGGGTCCCAGGAACTGGATGGGCACCACAGGGCAGAGTCCAGGTGCTGGCAGAGAGAAGTCTTTGCTGTCCCTGAGACTTCAAACAACAGGAGGCAAGCTCTAAATCAAGCCCTTGGAGAGTTTTTCTCAAGATGGAAGGCACACAAAGTCCAGTCTTTGCCCTCTTACTCTGGCATAAGCAGCAACTGCAGGATAGCTCCACAAAGCACAGTCACAGGCAGGGCAGCTCTTCTTCCTCAGCTCTTCAGCTCTTCTCCTGGATGAGGTTCCTCTTGTTTCCACAAGTGTTCTAAAGTCTGTGGTTTTGGGTGCCCTTCTTATACCGAATTTCTCCTTTGAAGTGGGCCTACTTCAAAGCAAAGTCTTTCCTGTATGTGAAATCCTGCCTTGCCCAGGCCAGGCCCCAGACACTCACTAGGGGGTTGGAAACTGCATTGTGTGAGGGCAGGCACAGCCATTTCAATTATAAGTGACCACTCCTAGCACAGATGGCTCAGCAGGATATGCAGACTACACCCCAGCTCCCTTTGTGTCACTGTCTGGTGTGAGGTGCAACCAGCCCAACTGTCAAACTGACCCAGACAGGAACAGGCAGAGTCACAGAAATGGTCAAAGCAAGAAAATGCTCACTTTCTGAAAGTGGCATTTTCAAACACACAATATTAAAATCAACTTTACTAAAAGATGTATTTTTAAATTGTGAGCTCAGAGACCCCAAACTCCACAGGTGCATCCGCTCCCAAAGGGAATCTACACTTTAATCAGATTTAAAGGTAGCCCCCATGTTAACCTATGAGAGGGACAGGCCTTGCAACAGTGAAAAATGAATTTAGCAATATTTCACTGTCAGGACATATAAACCACATTACGTAATGTCCTAACTTAATCATACACTGCACCCTGCCCTTGGGGCTACCTAGGGCCTACCTTAGGGGTGTCTGCCATGTAAGAAAAGGGAAATTTAGGCCTGGCAAGTGGGTACACCTGCCAAGTTGAATTTACAGTTTAAACTGCACACACAGACACTGCAGTGACAGGTCTGACACATGATTACAGAGCTACTTATGTGGGTGGCCCACCAGTAGCATTTGATTTACAGGCCCTGGCACCCCAAGTGCACTTTACTAGGGACTTACTAGTGAATCAAATATGCCAATCATGGATAAGCCAATTACAAACACATTTTGTGAAGGACCGCTTGCACTTTAGCACTGGTTAGCAGTGGTAAAGTGCCCAGAGTAACAAAAACAGTAAAATCAGAGTCCAGCACACATCAACAAACTGGGGAACAAAGGCAAAAAGTTAAGGAAGACCACGCCAAGGATGAAAAGTCTAACAGAAGGCCTTTATCTTTTTTTAAATAAAGTCTCCAATGTTAGCCGATTGGGCCTATTGACTACAATGGGTAAAAATAAATGTGACTGTTTCTCCCTCACCAGGGCTGATAAAACATCTTTTAGAAATTCCCTGCTTATATTTACACTGTACCCAACTTAGGGCTGACCTTAGGGGTGAGTTATATGTAAATATAGGGGGTCATTACAACATTGGCAGTAAAAGCCGCTTACCGCCGTGCAGAAGACCGCCAAAACACCGCCGCGGCCGTGGAAATTCCGCCACAGCTATTATGACACACATCTCGGAATCCGCCGAAATTCAGACACCCACACAACTCCGCCACACCAAAGGTCAGTGTTAAACTGGCGAAAACAATTCCTCCACTGTCACGCCAACAGAAACACGCCCATGCTATCACGACCCACGAATCCACGCGGCGGTCTTTCAACCGCGGTATTCCATTGGCGGTACACACCGCCGCGCTCAAAATACACACACATCTCCAAAACACCACCACATTGGACAATTCCAAATACACACACCTGACACACATACAAACACCACTCCCACACACCCAATTCAATATAAAACACACACCCACAAACCCCTACGACCATAATTCACGAACGAAGGCCAGAGAGACAGAGAGCACAGCAATTGAGAACCCCACCACAAAGAGGCACACAACACCATCACCCATACAACATTCCACGCACAAAACACCACACACCACTACACATCACCACACACATCAACACTTACACCACCCCACACATCACCCACACCACCCCATGTCACGCCAAAGACACCCCCGGTTTTCCGAGGAGGAGCTCAGGGTCATGGTGGAGGAAATCCTACGGGTAGAGCCACAGCTATTTGGCTCACAGGTGCAGCACACCTCCATAGCCAGGAAGATGGAGCTATAGCGCAGAATCGTGGACAGGGTCAACGCTGTGGGACAGCATCCAAGAAATCGGGAGGACATCAGGAAGAGGTGGAACGATCTACGTGGAAAGGTGTGTTCTGTGGTCTCCAGGCACAACATTGCGGTACAGCGGACTGGCGGCGGACCCCCACCTCCTCCCCCACAACTAACAACATGGGAGGAGCAAGTCTTGACCATCATGCATCCAGAGGGCCTCGGAGGAGTCGGTGGAGGAATGGACACTGGTAAGTCAAATCTTAACTATCATATCCCCCACCCTAACTGCATGCTATCACACACCCCCACCCTCACCCCCTCCCCTATCACCCCAAATCCTCACTAATGTACTAATAACACAAACCACTCATCCCAACACCAAGCCCTGCATGACACAACTAAGCATGGTCACCCCTCACCAAAGCATGCTCACTGCACATACCCAGAACAACCCCCTAACCATCATCATACAAACCCACACACAGGAATGCTTGCACTGGGGTACACGCACACCCACCGATTGCACACCATTGCACACACACATGCAATAATCATGCTCTCATATCCCTGCAGGACCACTAAGGAACGTCACCACACCAGAGGGTCCAGACATCTCCACTCCACCCACAGAAGAGGCCCACAATGACGACAGCAGCTCTGCCCTACTGGATCCTGATGACCAGCCTGGACCATTTTGGGCCTCAGGACAGTCGGTTCCCCTTGCACAGGCACATCCCAACACTGACCTTCCACCCTCTGGTAACACCAGCACAGCACCCACCCAGCGGGCCCATACCTCCGTACCCAGAACACCTCAATTAGCGGTGTGTCCACCACTACAGGGAACCCAGGAACCCCATCATGGGAGCATACCACCACTCCCAGGAGACGATGGCGACGGTCCTGGCCAAGTTTCAGGAGACCCAGCGCCTGCAGGAGGAGCAGTATTTGGGGTTCAGGGAGGAGCTCAGAACCATCAGCTTCGCCCTGGGCACCATCGTAGGGGTGCTGAAGGACATACAAAAGACCATGAGGGACACCTTGGCACTCCAAGGGGCCCCTGACACTAGCCTGGACAATGAACTGCCCACCACCTCCGCCGGCGCTAGTGGACAGGACACCCCGCCACAGGACCACCACACCAGCACCCCACCCCCTGCAGACGGACAACCACCACGCAAGCGGACCCTGAGATCCAGAAACAGGACAGAGCAAGATGGCAAGACCCCAGCCAGGAAATGAGACCACCCTGATTGTCCTCCCACTGTCCCACTTTGTTACCCTGTCCATACTTTAACTGCGCCAGCTCCAATTCCTATGCCCATATGGGCAGTGCACCTGTGTGACCAATAGACTGGACTCTGCCATGGACATTCCTCCACCGTCCCCCATTACCATTTTACAACCCCCCTCCATTTTTGAGCACTTAAATAAACACCCTTGAACCACAAAACAATCTGGAGTCTGTCTGTGATTTGGTAAAGTTGTATTATCAATGACAGTGTCAAAATGCGTTTTCAATTGTAAAGCCAACATACCTTTGTCACACATCACAAGTCCTTGTAGGATGCAAGCAGATGACACACGTTGGTAACCACACCTGTGAAACCGTAATGGAAAGGTACAACTCAGTGACCAAATAGTGCTATGGAATGACAGACATGATAGAGGTAAAAGTGTGAAAGTGAATGTAATGGTAAAAAAGAAATGTTCTCACCTGTGTGTCACTGGAAATATTGCTGTATGACTGACTCCCTGTTGTCTATGTCTTCTTCCTCAGCTTCCTCCTCATCACTGTCCACAGGCTCCACAGCAGCCACAACACCGCCATCTGGACCATCCTCCTGCAGAAAAGGCACCTGTTGTCGCAAAGCAAGATTGTGAAGCATCGAGCAGGCGATGATGATCTGGCACACCTTCTTCGGTGAGTAGAATAGGGAACCACCTGTCATATGGAGGCACCTGAACCTGGCCTTCAGGAGGCCGAAGGTGCGTTCGATCACCCTCCTAGTCCGCCCATGGGCCTCATTGTAGCGTTCCTCTGCCCTGGTCCTGGGATTCCTCACTGGGGTAAATAGCAAGGACAGGTTGGGGTAACCAGAGTCCCCTAATAGCCACAAACGGTGCCTCTGGAGTTGACCCATCACATACGGGATACTGCTATTCCGCAGGATGTAGGTGTCATGCACAGAGCCAGGGAACATAGAATTTACCTGCGAGATGTACTGGTCTGCCAAACATACCATCTGTACATTCATCGAATGATAACTCTTCCGGTTCCTGTACACCTGTTCACTCCTGTGGGGGGGGGCAGAGCTACATGGGTGCCATCAATAGCACCTATGATGTTGGGGATATGTCCAAGGGCATAGAAGTCACCTTTAACTGTAGCCAAATCCTCCACCTGTGGGAAAACGATGTAGCTCCTTACGTGTTTCAGCAGGGCAGACAACACTCTGGACAACACGTTGGAAAACATAAGCTGATGCCATGGCCACTGTTGTCTGAAAAGACCCACTTGCAAGGAAATGGAGCACTGACAGCACCTGCACGTCAGGGGGGATTCCAGTGGGATGGCGGATTAGTGACATCAGGTCTGGCTCCAACTGGGTACATGGTTCCTGGATAGTGGCATGGTTAAACCTGTAGGTGATGATTAAATGTCGCTCCATCATTGTCAACAGGTCCACCAGCGGTCAGTACACCGGAGGATTCCGCCATCTTCTCAAATGTCCAAGCTGACGGTGCCTAGTAAGGACAACAGCGACCACAGAGTCAACAAATTTCCAGGTATGTACCCACAGATGCACAGAACACGACACCAAACACAAAACTCTTCCTATATGTGTGTTGAGTGTAGGCCTAGGTATGTATGACGCAGTAGTAAATGAAGCCATGTGGGCCACTGAAATGGCGGCTGCCTGACCTCTAAACTGGGACAATGGGATGTGAGGTATCTGCGCTGGCGTTGTACCCCGTCGCGGTAGGCGTTCGGAGACCGTGGCGCAATGCTGCATTGGTTAACATTGGACCCTATGGGTCCCAGGAGCCAATGATGAAGTGCGCCGGCGGTGATGATACGCACCGCCGCGGACGTCACCGCCGCGGACGTGACCGCCATTTTCTATCTGTTCAATCACTCGATACCTGATCTTCGACAGGAGAGGACCTACACTGCAAGTGCTGCTGTGACCTCGGTCTGGAAGAGACATTGGCTTCTGCGTCTGGGGAAAGGGCCCCTGCCTTCACTGCACAGGAGTTGGAGAAGCTTGTGGACGGGGTCCTCCCCCAGTACATGCTACTCTACGGTCCTCCAGACCAACAGGTAAGTACCAAGGGAGCACGTTGTATGGGCTATGCCTGGGTGGAGAGGGCTGGTTGTAAGAAGGAAGGGGACAGAGTTCAGGGAACATGAAGGACTGTGAATGCATGTGCCACATGGCAATGGTAGGGATGGGGGCCACTCACATCGACGGTGCAGTTGGTAATGACTTTTCTTCTTCCCCTGTGCATGTCATGTAGGTCAGCGCCCACCAGAAGAAGGACATTTGGCATGCCATCGCCAAGGACGTTCGGACCCTGGGGGTCCACCAGAGACGGGGCACCCACTGCCGGAAAAGATGGGAGGACATTCGCCGCTGGAGCAAGAAGACGGCGGAGGCTCAGCTGGGGATGGCCTCCCAACGTGGGAGGGGTGCCCGTCGCACCATGACCCCCCTGATGTTCCGGATCCTGGCGGTGGCCTACCCAGAGTTGGATGGGCGCTTGAGGGCATCACAGCAGACACAAGGGGGTGAGTACACTCTCATTCTGGGGACTTTGCGCGCAGTGGAGGGGTCTGGGTGGGGGAGGAGGGATATGGGTTTCCCTAGGCCAGGGCGACTTACGTAGGCTAGGCCCCTCTGTAATGCAGGCCATGTGCCACTCCACCCCACCTCAGTAGAGTGCCAAGTACAGGTATACATGCCCCTGTGGCATCCAAGTGTGCATATGTCCACCATAGCCATGTAGGCCAGATCCCAGGAATTGCATCTGTAGTGGCCAAGAGCACGGCGTAGTGCAGGGGGCTGCTGTGTCTGTATTGTCCGCCAACGGTAGCGGTAAGCCATGCACTCAACCTGTCTTTCTTCTGTCGTCCCCCCCCCTTTTTCTGCTCTCCCTGTTCTTTTGTGCATCAGCATCATCAGTCGGAGGTACAGTGGCACCGGAGCACAAGGGAGCTGCATCCCACATGGCCATGGAGAGCCACACCACGGACTCAGAATACACCAGTGGGACGGAGGGCGAGGGGAGCTTCACGTCGGTCACCGGATCACCAACCAGCGACACGGACTCGTCCGCCGATGGGAGCTCCCTTGTGGTGGCGGCACCATCTGTGCCCCCCACTTCTACATGTACAGCCGCCACCTCCCCTACCAGCACTGCCCTCCAAGCAGCCCCTCAGCGTTCGCCCCGTGCCTGCTCAGCCAGGAGGGTGGGCATCACCTTCGCCCCAGGCACCTCAGCCCCTGCCCCTGTCACCCCTGCTGCCCTCAGTGAGGAAGCCATTGACCTCCTCAGGTCACTCACTGTTGGGCCGTCTACCGTTGTGAATGCTATCCAGGGTGTATAACGAGAGTTGCAACACACTAATGCATTCCTGGAGGGCATTCATTCTGGTCAGGCTGCCCATCATCGAACCCTGCAATCTCTGGCCTCAGCACTGATGGAAGCCATTGTCCCTGTGTCTAGCCTCCCCCTCCAACTTCCCCCACCCAGAGCCAATCCCCTGTACCCCAGCCTATCCCAAGCACACCATCAAACAAGCATGCATACACCTCAACACACACAAGTAGCTCAGGCAAACATAGGCACCACACAACCCACAGGCACTCACGCAAGCATCACCCACATACAGACACAGAAACATCCACTGCCTCCACTGTGTCCCCCTCGTCGTCGTCTCCCTCCTCCTTCCCAGTGTTGTCACCTGCATGCACTACATCTACAGGCACTAGGACTCGCACCAGAACACCCAGCACCACACTCCGCTCACCTGCACTCACCACCCCCACTACCATTTACACGTCCCCTGTGTCCACTCCCAGTGTATCTGTGATGCTCCCTCCCAAAGTACACAAACGCGGGCACCCACACACCCAACATCCGTCCACCTCACGACAGCCTCCAGTACCTGCACCTGCACCCAAAACACCTAAAGTTACACCTCCTACAACCACCTCCTCTTCCTCCACTCCCAGACCCCCTCCAGCTACCCATCCCAGTCTTTGTCAGCAACTCTTCCTCAGCAACGTTGACCTCTTTGCCCCCACCCGCACCCCTCCAATTCATAAGTCCCGTAGTAGCACCTCAGCCCAAAAAACTCCAGGACCTGTGGTGTGTGTTCAAGGTGTGTGGAGTGCACCGGCCACCAGGGCAGCCAGTGTGACACGGAGCCAAAGCACTGCCAGTCCACCCCCTGTAAAGCACCTCAAGTTGGAAAGTGGCCAACGGGACAGGGTGAAGACTCCTGGGGGCAAAACTGCTCACAAGGGTCCAAGGGGGATTACAGAGTCAGCTGTGACTCCTCCAAAGGTGGTGAGGGGCCAGAAGAAGTCTGCACAGTCTGGTAAGAGCAGCACGGCGGAAAAGGGCGCCATCCTCCCCTCACCGCTGCACAAAGAAAACACTGTCATGGTGAAGACCGCTGAACAGGGCAGAGCACTGCTGAACAGGGCAAAGCACTGCTGAACAGGTCAGAGACCGCCATGGCAAAGCACCGCTGAACAGGGGAAAGCACTGCTGAACAGGTCAGAGACCTCCATGGCAAAGCACCGCTGAACAGGGAAAAGCACCGCTGAACAGGTCAGAGACCGCCATGTCAAAGCACCGCTGAACAGGGCAAAGCACCGCTGAACAGGTCAGAGACCGCCATTGGCAAAGCACAGCTGAACAGGGCAAAGCACCGCTGAACAAGGAAAAAAAACACCGCCACATCAAGCATCGTTATCCCATGTGCAGCTGGGACAGTGACGGAACAGGAACCGTCACAGGGAGCCTGATGCAGTCTGGGCACCATTCCCCCTCCAGAACCAGTGGAGACATGCATCCACTCCGTCTGTCCCTAACAGGATGAAGTAGTCTGGGCACCATTCCCCCTCCAGAACCAGTGGAGACATGCATCCACTCCGTCTGTCCTTAACAGGATGAAGCACTCTGGGCACCAGTCCCCCTCCAGAACCAGTGGAGACATGCATCCACTCCGTCTGTCCTTAACAGGATGAAGCACTCTGGGCACCAGTCCCCCTCCTGAACCAGTGGAGACATGCATCCACTCCATCTGTCCTTAACAGGATAAAGCACTCTGGGCACCAGTCCCTCTCCAGAACCAGTGGAGACTGTTATCCACTTGAGAGACTGTGGCTTTGCACTCCCCAGGACGGTACAGTGGGCAAACCATCCACTTGTGAGACTTGAGAGACTGTGGCTTTGCACTCCCCAGGATGGTACAGTGGGCAAACCACCCACTGTAGAGACTTAAGAGACTGTGGCTTTGCACTCCCCAGGATGGTACAGTGGGCAAACCACCCACTGTAGAGACTTGAGAGACTGTGGCTTTGCACTCCCCTGGATGGTACAGCGGGCAACCCACCAACTGTAGAGACTTGAGAGACTGCGGCTTTGCACTCCCCGGGATGGTACAGTGGGCAACCCACCCACTGTAGAGACTTGAGAGACTGCGGCTTTGCACTCCCCAGGATGGTACAGTGGTCACACCACCCACTGTAGAGACTTGAGAGACTGCAGCTTTGCACTCCCCAGGATGGTGCAGTGGGCAAACCACCCACTGTAGAGACTTGAGAGACTGTGGCTTTGCACTCCCCAGGATACATCAATGGGCATGGAGCCCTGTCGTGGATCTGGCGTGGTGCTGTAATCCGGCTGAGGTGCCCCCCCCTTCCCTTTCCCCTGAGGTGCCTGTTGTATTTCTATCTGATGCCCCTGCAGTGTTCTCTCCGTTTGTGGACAGGTATCTAGTGTAGGACTCACCCATGCATTTTTGGACCAGTGGTGCACGGACATTGATATGTGCATACCTGCACTACTTCTCGTAATGTATATAATTTTGAATGTGTATATATATCTGTATATATTTGGAACTGTATTTTGATACATTACAATGTTTGAACTGATTTCCTTTTGTCTTTGCATTCTTCCGGGGGGGTTGTGGGTTGTTACTGTGATGTTTGGAAATGCATTGGTGTGTGTGTTGTAATGTGCGAGGGTGGGAGTGGGGGTAGGGGTGGGGGTGTTGGGTGTGTGTGTCCCTGACTTTTGCCTCCCCCCTCTCCTATGTCGTAGGTGCAGTACTCACCATTGTCTTTGGCGCCGCCGTTGCTGGTGTTCGTAGATGAGCAGGAAGACAAGGGCAGGGAGTATTTGTAATTCCGGCTCCATGGTGTCCTCCTTCCTCGTGGAGTGTGTTGAGGTGAGCGTTTTCCCATTGTAAAAGCTGTTTCCGCCGTGCTTTTATCCACGGTGAATCCGCCCCGGAAAAGGTGGCGGATTGGCGGGTTGTGATACTGTGGGCGGTACATTGTCTTCCGCCTGTCTATTGGCGGTGACCGCCGCGCTGCTTGTCTGTAACGCCGTTTTCGTCCGCCGGCCTGTTTGCTGTATTACCGCACCTTTAACACCGTCCGCCAGGGTTGTAATGACCCCCATAATGTAGCTTAGGACTTTGGAAGTACTTTGGAAGTACTTTGAATTATAAAGTCGAATTTGGGGTTAACTTTAACTTGAAAGCAGCCAGTAATGCAGTCCTGCCTTTAAAATTACACTGGACACCACATGGGTGCACTATCTATACTGGGGTCCCTAAACCTACATGCCCTACCATATACTAGGGACTTATAGGTAGGTTGTCAGAGCCAATTATAATTAGGTCTCATTTGCATATTCCATTTTACACAGAGCACATGCCCTGGGACTGATTAGCAGAGCTCAGGGCACAGTCGGAATCAGTTACAACCAATGTTTGTTCAAAATGTCCCTAACCTTCACTGATTCATTGATGAATGCAATATTTAGTCTGATCACATTGCTATTCTCATTCTTCACACTCTTTATGTTATCTCTAGTTGTTAAAAGGCTCTCTCTGGAATCGCATCTCTGGATTGCCCCATAAAAGACATCCCTGGGATAGCCCCTAGCTCTAAATCTCTTAGCCATAGCAAGATTGTCCAACTCATAAGCTATATAAATGAATCAGACAATGTTAAATGGATAGCCTTATGGAAAATGCGGTGTGCCAGACAAGAAAGTAACATTTCTCTTACCGTTTTTTTTTCTCCAGAAACATGTCTCTATGATGATACATTGTTTCAAATCAATCACTCAATCAGGGAATTTGTAAAGGGCACTACTCATCTGTGTGGGTCTCAAGGCACTGCAGAGAGGAGGAGGGTGGGGGGGAGGTGCTGCTACTGCTCGAACAGCTATGTCTTGAGAAGTTTTCTGAAGGTAAGGAGGTCTTTGGTCTGGCGCAGGTGGGTGGGAAGAGTGGTCCACGTTTTGGCAAAGAGGTGCAAGAATGATCTACTGCCAATTGTAGTTCTGCAGACACATGTGATGGTTGCGAGGGTGAGGTCGGCAGAGCGGAGATGCTTGGTCGGGGTGTAGAAGGAGAGTCGTCTGTTGAGGTATTCTGGTCCGGTGTTGTGCAGTGCTTTGTAAGCGTGGGTGAGACGTTTGAAGGTTATTCTGTTGTTGACTGGGAGCCAGTGCAGGTTTTTCAGGTGGTCTGTGATGTGGCAGTGGTGGGGGATGTCCAGGATGAGGCGTGTGGAGGCGTTCTGGATGCGATGAAGCCTTTCTTTGGCCGTGGTTCCTGCGTAGAGGGCATTGCCGAAGTCCAGCTTGCTGCTTGCGAGGGCTTGGGTGACTGTTCTTCTGCTTTCAGTGTGTATCCATTTGTAGATCTTTCGGAGCATGCAGAGGGTGTTGAAGCAGGAGGAGGAGATGGCTTGACCTGCTGGGTCATGGATAGTGAGGGGTCCAAGAGGAATCCTAGGTTGCGTGCGTGGTCAGTGGGAGTTGGAGTGGTTCCGAGAGTGGCAGGAGTCATCCCAGGCAGAGGGGGTGGAGCCGAAGATGAGGACTTCCATCTTGTCAGAATTGAGTTTGAGGCAGCTGCTCTTCATCCATTCGGTGATGGCCTTCATACCTTCGTGGCGGTCGGTCTTGGTCGAGTACTTGGCGAGGGAGAGGATCAGCTGGGTGTCGTCAGCGTATGAAATGATGTTGAGGTTGTGGGATCGGGCGATGTAAGTGAGCGGGGCCATGTAGACGTTGAAGACGGTCGGGCTGAGGGACGAACCCTGGGGTACGCCACAGATGATTTCAGTGGCCTCTGAGCGGAATTGGGGGAGGCGGACTCTCTGGGTTCTGCCAGTGAGAAAGGAGGTGACCCAGTCCAGGCCACTGTTCTGTTGACAGCTTTCTTGATGACTTTTGCTGGGAAGGGGAGCAGGGAGATAGGCCGGAAATTCTTGAGGTCCTTTTGGTCTGCCTTGGGTTTTTTGAGGAGGGCGTTGATCTTGGCGTATTTCCAGCTCTCCGGGAAGGTTGCAGACTCGAAGGAGATGTTGATGACCTTCCGTAGTTGGCGTGCTATGACGGAGCTTGCTTTGCTGAGGATGCGGTGAGGGCAGGGGTCAGATGGAGAGCCGGAGGGGATGGTGTTCATGATTCCGATGGTGTTGTTGTCGTTGAAGGGGGTCCAGGAGAGCAGGAGGTTCGTCGAGGTGAATCTGTGGTGTTGGTGGTTGCCGAGGGGTGCTGAAGCTGTTGTGGATGTCTGCAATCTTGCTTTGGAAGTAGGAGGCTATGGAGTCGCAGAGGTCTTGGGATGGTGGGATGGTGTTGGCATTGGAGCTGGGGTTGGAGAGTTCCTTCACGACATTGAAGAGCTCCTTGTTGCTTTGTGGGATGTAGTTGATTTGTTCTTTGAAGGTGGTTCTCTAGGCGGCTCGGATGAGTTGGTGGTATCTGCGGATGGTGTTTTTGAAGGCTGTGAGGTTTTCCAGAGTCTGATCTTGGCTCCACTTTCTTTTTAATCTTCAGCAGCTTTGCTTACATTCGTGGAGGTCGGCGGTAAACCAGAAGGCCTTTCTGTTGGTGCATCTGTTGGACCGATTCTTGATTGGGGCAAGAGTATTGGCCCATGTGATGACCCATTGCCTGAAGTTGTGGGCTGCTGTATCAGTGTCGGTGTTATCAATGGCTGGGTTCTGGTAGAGTGTCGGGATAAGTTGGTCTTTGGTGACCTTGTGGTGGTGTGTTATGGGTTTCTTGAAGGAGAAGTGGATACAGCGGTGGTCTGTCCAGTGGAGCTCAGTGGTGTGGCTGAAAGAGACATGATTGCTGGCAGAGAAAAAAGGTTTGAGTGTGTGTCTTGCGGAGTGGGTTGGTGTTGTGACGAGCTGTTAGAGGCCGAGGTTGGAGAGGTTGTCGTGTAGGGTGCCAGTGTTGTTGTTTTTGAGGTGGAAGTTTAAGTCTACAAGGAGTATGTAGTCAGTGGATGCGAGAGCTTGTGTGCTGATGATGTCGGTAATTGTAGGAAGGTAGCCTCTTTCTAGCCTTCTTACCCCCACTTTTGGCCTGTTTGTGACTATATGTCAGGGTGTTTTTACTGTCTCACTGGGATCCTGCTAGCCAGGGCCCAGTGGTCATAGTAGAAACCCTATGTTGTAAGTGTGTTTGATATGTGTCACTGGGATCCTACTAGCTAGGACCCCAGTGCTCATAAGTTTGTTGCCTATATGTGTTCCCTGTGTGGTGCCTAACTGTATCACTGAGGCTCTGCTAACCAGAACCTCTGTGTTTATGCTCTCTCTACTTTCTAAAATTGTCACTGCAGGCTAGTGACTAATTTTACCAATTCTCATTGGCACACTGGTACACCCATATAATTCCCTTGTATATGGTACTTAGGTACCCAGGGTATTGGGGTTCCAGGAGATCCCTATAGGCTGCAGCATTTCTTTTGCCACCCATAGGGAGCTCTTACAATTCTTCCACAGGACTACCACTGCAGCCTGAGTGAAATAACGTCCACGTTATTTCACAGCCATTTTTCACTGCACTTTAGTAACTTATAAGTCACCTACATGTCTAACCCTCACTTGGTGAAGGTTAGGTGCCAAGTTACTTAGTGTGTGGGCACCCTGGTACTAGCCAAGGTGCCCCCACATTATTCAGGGCAATTTCCCCGAACATTGTGAGAGCGGGGACACCATTACACGTGTGCACTGCACATAGGTCACTACCTATGTGTAGCGTCACAATGGTAACTCCGAACATGGCCATGTAACATGTCTAAGATCATAGAATTGTCACCCCAATACCATTCTGGTATTGGGGTGACAATTCCATGATCCCCTGGGTCTCCAGCACAGAACCCGGGGGTACTGCCAAACTGCCTTTCCGGGGTTTCCACTGCAGCTGTTGCTGCTGCCAACCCCTCAGACAGGATTCTGACCTCCTGGGGTCTGGGCAGCCCCGGCCCAGGAAGGCAGAACAAAGGATTTCCTCTGAGAGAGGGGTGTTATACCCTCTCCCTTTGGAAATAGGTGTGAAGGGCTGGGGAGGAGTACCCTCCCCCAGCCTCTGGAAATGCTTTGATGGGCACAGATGGTGCCCATCTCTGCATAAGCCAGTCTACACTGGTTCAGAGATCTCCCAGCCCTGCTCTGGAGCAAAACTGGACAAAGGAAAGGGGAGTGACCAATAACCTGACCAGTACCTCCCAGGGGAAGTGCCCAGAGCTCCTCCAGTGTGTCCCAGACCTCTGCCATCTTCGATTCAGAGGTGTTGGGGGCACACTGGACTGCTCTGAATGGCCAGTGCCAGCAGGTGACGTCAAAGACCCCTTCTAATAGGTTATTTTCTCTCTTGGTAGCCAAAACTCCTTTCTTGGTAGCCAAGCCTCCTTTTCTGACTATTTAGGGTCTCTTCTCTGGGGTATTCTTCAGATAACGAATGCAAGAGCTCACCAGAGATCCTCTGCACTTCTGTCTTCAACTTCTGCCAAGGATCGACCGCTGACTGCTCCAGGACGCCTGCAAAACCACAACAAAGTAGCAAGACAACTACCAGCAACATTGTAGCGCCTCATCCTGCCGGCTTTCTTGACTGTTTCCTGGTGGTGCATGCTCTGAGGGCTGTCTCCCTTCACCCTGCACTGGAAGCCAAGAAGAAATCTGCCGTGGGTCGACAAAATCTTCTCCCTGCTAACGCAGGCACCAAATGACTGCATCACTGGTCCTCTGGGTCCCCTCTCATCCTGACGAGCGTGGTCCCCGGAATACAGGAGCTGGGTCCAAGTGTATCTCACAGTCCAGTGGCCCTTCTGTCCAAATTTGGTGGAGGTAAGTCCTTGCCTCCCGACGCCAGACAGCAAAGCTGTGTGCTGAGTGATTTGCAGCTTCTCCGGCTTCTGTGCACTTCTCCAAGGATTCCTTTGTGCACAGCCTAGCCTGGGTCCCCAGCACTCCATCCTGCAGTGCTTAACCTTCTGAGTTGGACTCCAATGTCGTGGGACCCTCCTTTTGTGACTCTGAGTTCACAGTACTTCCAAGTGCCTGCTCCAGTACTTCTGCGGGTGCTGCCTGCTTCTGTGGGAGCTCTCTGATTTGTTGAGCACCCCCTCTGTCTCCTCCTCCAAGGGGCGACATCCTGGTCCTCCCTGTCCTCAACAGCACCCAAAAACCTCTACTGTGACCCTTGCAGCTAGCAAGTCTTATTTGCAGTATTTCTGCGTGAAAACACTTCTGCAACATCCAGCACACTGGGAGACATCTTCCATCCAAAGGAGAAGTTCCTAGCCCTTTTCGTTGTTGCAGAATCTTTGGCTTCTTCCACCCGGAGGCAGCCCTTTTGCACCTTCATCCGGGGTTTCCTGGGCTCCTGCCCCCCCTGGACACTATCGTGACTCTTGGACTTGGTCCCCTTCCTTTTCAGGTCTCAGGTCCAGGAATCCATCTCCAGTGTCTTGCTGGTGCTTTTGGTTCTTGCAGAATCCCCCTATCACGACTATTGTGACTTTCTGGGGTAGTAGGGTAACTTTGCTCCTACTTTCTAGGGTCTTGGGGGTGGGGTATTTTGGACACCCTTACTGTTTTCTTACAGTCCCAGCGACCCTCTACAACTTCCCATAGATCTGAGGTTCATTCGTGGTTCGCATTCCACTTTTGGAGTTTCTGGTTTGTGTTGCCCCTTGACCTATGTTTGCCTATTGCATCCTATTCTGATTCTACATTGTTTGCGCTACTTTTCTTACTGTTACCTGTTTTGGGTTTGTGTACATATAACTTGTGTATATTACTTACCTCCTAGTGAGGGTATTCTCTGAGATACTTTTGGCATATTGTCACTAAAATACAGTACCTTTATTTTTAGTAACTCTGAGTATTGTATTTTCTTATGATATTGTGCATATGATATCCGTGGTATAGTAGGAGCTTTGCATGTCTCCTAGTTCAGCCTAGGCTGCTTTGCCATAGCTACCTTCTATCAGCCTAAGCTGCTAGAAACACCTCTATTCTACTAATAAGGGATAACTGGACCTGGCACAGGGTGGAAGTACCACAAGGTACCCACTATAAGCCAGGCCAGCCTCCTACAATAATGGAGTTGCTTAACTGCTGTCGTGGGCTGGGGCACCTGTGGACAAGGGTCCCTCAGAGGGTGTTGTTTGCGTCAGTGCGGATGTGGAAGTGCAGGTGTTTTGGCGGTGCGGAGGGTGTCTTCGGTGTTGGTCGTGATCCTGAGGGTGTTCTTGTGGATGATGGCGATGCATCCTCCTGGTTTGTTGGAGCGTTCCCTGCGGGTGATCTTGTAGCCGTCCAGGATGGCTATGGCGATGCCAGGCCTTAAGGAGGGGTTCATCCAGGTCTCAGTCAGGAAGATGACGTATGGGGAGGCTGAGTCAAGTAGATTCTATAGCTCTACTGTGTGGTTGTGGATGGAGCGGGTGTTGAGGAGGATACATCTGAGATGGTTGTGTCCTGCCTTGGTGGGTGGGTCATTGGCGTGGAGGCTGGTGAAGGTGCAGTTCTGGCAGGAGAAGGGTCCGCGGGTGGTCTGCGGGGAAGCTTGAAGGCAGGCGGAAGAGCGGCCGCTGTTGAGGGCGCAGAGGTCAGTGTCATCGTATTGAAGATGTGGATGGCAGCGGGTGCGCTCCAGGCGTGGACGGGTGCAGACAGACTTGCCTTTGGCATGCCAGCAGAGCACCCACTGCGCGCGTCAGCTGCGCGGCCGCACATTGTCCGCCATGTTGGTGGGAGGAGATGACAGCTTGGAGGCGGGAGGGGTACGAAAAACTGTGTGAAAGAGGGAGCGGAGCCAAAAAAGGGGGCGGAGCTGAAAAAGGGGCCAGGGCCGCGGGGCAGCAGCGGCGGGAGAGAGAGAGGGGAAGAGCGAAAGTGAGAGAGAGAGAACGGAGTGAGAGAGAAACGAGGAAAAGGAGCACTAAGGGACAATAGTGAAGCAGAGCAGAGAGCAAAGCAAAGCAAAAGGAGAGAGGCAGAAGGTAGCCTATTAGGAAAGCAGAGCTCTCCCACTAGACACCAGGGATGAGGCGCAGGCAGAAGCCTGCGGGTGGAGGAGGGCCTCGAACTCCTGACAGGGGTCAGGAGTTTAGAGGAGCCAGGGAAAGGGCTCTATTTACAGGGTGGAGCCACAGGAGGCAGAGCAATGCACTGACCATCAAATAATCTTGATGCGTTGTAATGATTGCTTTGAGGGCAACAAAGTAACAACGTTAAAAGGTTAAAGTGTTTTTTCATGTTTACTTTAGAAATGTGTTGTACGAAAATGCCTCCTTGGCATGGTTACCCTCTAACTTTTTGCCTTTGCTGATGCTAAGTTTTGATTGAAAGTGTGCTGGGATCCTGCTAACCAGGCCCAGCACCAGTGTTCTTTCCCTAAGCTGTACCTTTGCTTCCACAATTGGCACAGGCTTGGCACTCAGATCTGTCCTTTATAACTGGTACCCCTGGTACCAAGGGCCCTGATGCCAGGGAAGGTCTCTAAGGGCTGCAGCATGTCTTATGCCACCCTGGGGACCCCTCACTCAGCACGTGCACACTGCCTCACAGCTTGTGTGTGCTGGTGAGGAGAAAAAAACTAAGATGACATGGCACTCCCCTCAGAGTGCCAAGCAAACCTCACACTGCCTGTGGCATAGGTAAATCACCCCTCTACCAGGCCTTACAGCCGTAAGGCAGGGTCACTATACTACAGGTGAGGGCATATGTGCATGAGCACTATTCCCCTACAGTGTCTAAGCAAAACCTTAGACCTTGTAAGTGCAGGGTAGCCATAAGAGTATATGGTCTGGGAGTTTGTCAAACTCCACAGTTCCATAATGGCCACACTGAAATCTGGGAAGTTTGGTATCAAACTTCTCAGCACAATAAATGCACACTGATGGCAGTGTGCAATTTATTGTAACATGCATCCAGAGGGCCTCTTAGAGATGCCCCCTGAATACCAACCCGACTTCTAGTGTAGGCTGACCAGTTCCTGCCAGACAGCCACAAACCAGACAAGTGGCTGGCCACATGGGGAGAGTGCCTTTGTCACTCTATGGCCAGGAACAAAGCTTGTACTGGGTGGAGGTGCTTCACATCTCCCCCTGCAGGAACTGTAACATCTGGTGGTGAGCCTCAAAGGCTCACCCCCTTTATTACAGCGTCCCAGGACATTGCAGCTAGTGGAGATGCACGCCCCTCCAGCCACTTCCCCCACTTTTGGCGGCAAGGCTGGAGGGGAAAATGAGAAAAACAAGAAGGAGACACCCACCAGTCAGGACAGCCCCTAAGGTGTCCTGAGCTTAGGTGACCCCTGCCTTTAGAAATCCTCCATCTTAGTTTTGGAGGATTCCCCCAATAGGATTAGGGATGTGCCCCCCTTTCCACAGGGAGGAGGCACAAGGAGGGTGTAGCCACCCTCCAGGACAGTAACCATTGGCTACTGCCCTCCCAGACCTAAACACACCCCTACATCTGTATTTAGGGGCACCCCTGAACCCAGGAAATCAGGTTCCTGTAACCTAAAGTTTGAAGAAGGACTGCTGACCTGACAAGCCTGCAGAGACGACGAACGACGACAACTGCTTTGGCCCCAGCCCTACCGGCATGTCTCCTGAGTCAAAAAACTGCAACAGTGACACATCCAACAGGGACCAGTGACCTCTGAAGCCTCAGAGGACTGCCCTGCATCAAAGGACCAAGAAACTCCAGTGAGCAGCGGCTCTGCTCAACAACCAGCAACATTATTGCAATTTTTCTGCAACTTCTAAAGACTTCACTTTCCCGCCGGAAGCGTGAGACTTCACACTCTGCACCCGACGCCCCCAGATCGAGATCTAGAGAACCAACATCACAGGAAGGACTCCCCGGCGACTCCGACCCCGTGAGTAGCCCAAGAAGACCCCCTTCGACCCCCACAGCGATGCCTGCAGAGAGAATCCAGTCTCCCCTGACCGCGACTGCCTGTAACAAGGGATACGACGCCTGGAACAAGCACTGCACCCACAGCCCTCAGGACCTGAAGGAACCGAACCTCACTGCAGGAGTGACCCCCAGGCGACCCTCTGCCTAGCCCAGGTGGTGGCTGTCTCGATAAGGCCCCCTGTGCCTGCCTGCACCTCTAGAGTGACCCCCGGGTCCCTCCATTGTTTCCTATCTGAAACCAGACGCCTGCTTTGCACATTACACCCAGCCTCCCCTCTGCCGCTGAGGGTGTGTTTTGTGTGCCTACTTGTGTCCCCCCCCAGTGCTCTACAAACCCCCCCTGGTCTGCCCCCGAGGATGTGGGTACTTACCTGCTGACAGACTGGAACCGGAGCAATCCTGTTCTCCATAGGCGCTTCTGTGTTTTGGGCACCTCTTTGACCTCTGTACCTGACTGGCCCTGAGCTGCTGGTGTGGTAACTTTGGGGTTGCCTTGCACCCCCAACGGTGGGCTGCCTATGCCCAGGAACTGAGACTTGTAAGTGTTTTACTTACCTCACAATATAACCTTTACTTACCTCCCCCAGGAACTGTTGATTTTTGCACTGTGTCCATTTTTAAAATAGCTTTTTGCCATTTTAAGAAAGACTGTATATGATATTGCTTTTATTCAAAGTTCCTAACCTATCTGTGTGAAGTACCTTGCATTTTATGTGTTTACTTCAAATCTTGAACTTGTGGTTCTTAAAATAAATTAAGAATGGATCATTTTCTATATAAAATCCTATTGGTCTGGAATAAGTCTTTGAGTGTGTGTTCCTCATTTATTGCCTGTGTGTGTACAACAAATGCTTAACACTACCCTCTGAAAAGCATACTGCTCGACCACACTACCACAAAATAGAGCATTAGAATTATCAAATTGTGCCACTATCTTACCTCTAAGGGGAACCCTTGGACTCTGTGCACACTATTTCTTACTTTGAAATAGTATATACAGAGCCAACTTCCTACTTTGGTGGCAGCAGTGGGATCTAAGACTTTGTATTTGCTGGACTGCTCAGCCAATACCTGATCACACAACTAAATTCCAAAAACTGTCATTAGAAACTGATTTTTGAAATTTGAGCTATTTTTCTAAATTTTTAAAAGTCATGCTAGGGCCTTGTGTAAGTTCCTGTTAGCTTTTATTTTAGAGTGTAAATGTTTGTAAAAGTTTGGAGTTCTTGAAGTCATTTTTAGATTCTTAAAAAGTTATCCCAACTTTTAGAGAAATAATGTCTAGCACATAAGAGATGGTGGTGGAACTCAACCTCACCCCTTACCTACATCTAAGGATGTCAGAGCTAAGGACTCTCTGTAAGCTAAAAAATATAAAAACTGGGTCCAACTCTACCAAAGTAAAGCTCCAGGAGCTTTTGGCAAAGTTTGCAAAGGACCACCCCTTTGAGGATAATCCTACAGAGGGGGAAGCTAGTAACTAGGAGGATGATTCCCTCCCTCCTGTCCTAGTTAGGGAGGCCAGGGTCCCTCAAACCCTGACTCCACAAGTAATAGTCACAGATACTCGTGCTTCCACAGGGGAGACCAGTAACTCTGGGAAAATTGAGGGCAGCCTCAATGAAGATGGCCTCCTGTTAGCCAGGATGGCCAAAAGATTGGCTTTGGAGAGACAGCTCCTAGCCATAGAGAGGGAAAGAAAAGAGATGAGTTTAGCTCCTATCAATGGTGGCAGCAACATAAATAGGGTCAGAGAAAGTACTGACATGCAAAAAAATCCCCAAAGGGATTGTAACAAAATAAGAAGATGGTGATGACATCACCAAGTGGTTCACAGCTTTTGAGAGGGCTTGTGCAACCACAAAAGTAAACAAATCTCACTGGGGTGCTCTCCTTTGGGAATTGTTCACTGGAAAGTGTAGGGATAGACTCCTCACACTATCTGGTAAAGATACAGAATCCTATGATCTCATGAAGGCTACCCTGATTGAGGGCTTTGGAATCTCAACTGAGGAGCACAGGATTAGGTTCAGGGGGCTCAAAAATTCTCGAGCTAGACCTGGGTTGATTTTGTTGACTTCTCAGTCAAAACTCTAGATGGTTGGAATACTGGCAGTGGTGTAACTGATTCTGATCGGCTGTATAACTTGTTTATGAAAGAACATCATTTAAGTAATTGTTTCAATGTCAAACTGCATCAGCATCTAGTAGAACTGGTCCAATTTCTCCCCAAGAATTGGGAAAGAAGGCAGACCACTGGGTCAAGACAAGGGTGACCAAGACTTCCACACGGGGGGACCAAAAGAAAGGGGGCACAAAGACTCCCCAAGGGAAGAGTATTGAGGCAGGGAAAGGTAAAGAGTCTTCTACAGGGCCCCAAAAACCTGCACAGGAGGGTGGGTCCAAAGCCTCTTCACAATCCTTATTTGGGTATGAGGGTAAAAACTTTGATCCCAAAGGCCTGGTGTCGCAGCTGTAATCAGCATGGACACCAAACTGGAGACAAGGCCTGTCCCAAGAAAGGTTCCACAACAACTACTACTCCAGTTAGCACTGGAATAGCCAGTCTTCAAGTGGGATCAACAGTGTACCCAGGGTTTACACTGAAGCTACATTAGTCTCAGAGGATGGGGTGGACCTAGCCAAACTTGCTGCCTGGCCACCTAACATGCAAAAATACAGGCAGCAGCTCTTAATTAATGGGACTAGAGTAGAAGCCCTGAGGGATACAGGTGCCAGTGTCACTGTGGTGACAGACAAACTGGTGTCCCCAGGACAACACCTGGCTGAACAAACTTATCCAGTCACCAATGCTGACAATCAGACCAAAGTCCATCCCATGGCAATGGTAACTTTAGAATGGGGAGGGGTCACTGGCCTGAAACAGGTAGTAGTCTCTTCTGCTATACCAGCAGAATGTCTGCTTGGAAATGATCTGGCGTCCTCAGCATGGGCTGAGGTAAAACTCGAAACCCATGCAGCCATGCTGAGTATCCCTGAACTGGTGTGTGTCAAGACAAGGGCACAGTGCATGGCTCAGGGTGAAAAAGAAGTGTTGGAGTCTGGAATAATTGCCCAACCTTCCAAGAGGAAAGGAAAGAAGACTGGGGAACCAGCTTCAGCACAGAAAAAGAAACATAACCTCTCTTCCCAGGAAGAAGTTCTATCCCCTAAGGGAACTGATTCCATGGAGCTGAAACCTTACCAGGTTGAGCTCTTGGGCCAAGGGGGACCCTCAAGGGAACAGCTGTGCAAGGGGCAAGAAACTTGTCCCTCTCTTGAAGGCCAAAGTCAGCAAGCATCTGAACAAGAAAAAGGAATTGTCAGTGGAACACACAGGGTCTATTGGGAAGATAGACTCCTTTATACTGAGGCAAGAGATCCCAAACCTGGTGCCACTAGGAGAGTGGTAGTCCCTCAGGAGTTTAAGGAGTTCATTCTGACCTTAGCCCATGACATTCCCCTTGCTGGGCATTTGGGACAAACCAAAACATGGGAGAGGTTAGTCAATCATTTCTATTGGCCCAATATGTCCCTGAAGGTAACGGAGTTTTGTACCTCCTGTGCCACCTGTCAAGCCAGTGGTAAGACAGGTGGCCATCCAAAGGCCCCCCTCATTCCACTTCCAGTAGTGGGGGTTCCCTTTGAAACAGTGGGGGTGGATATAGTGGGTCCACTTGAACCTACCACAGCATCAGGGAATCAGTATATCCTAGTAGTAGTGGATCATGCTGCTAGGTACCCTGAGGCAATTCCCCTTAGGTCCCTTACTGCCCCTGCAGTAGCCAAAGCACTCATTGGTATTTTTACCAGAGTGGGATTTCCTAAGGAGGTGGTTTCTGACAGAGGTACCAACTTCATGTCAGGTTACCTGAAACATATGTGGAATGAGTGTGGGGTACGAAATCACCACACCATACCATCCACAAACCAATGGTCTTGTTGAGAGATTTAACAAGACATTGAAGGGCATGATCATGGGGCTCCCTGAAAAACTCAAAAGAAAATGGGATGTCATCTTGCCATGCTTGCTTTTCACCTACAGAAAGGTGCCTCAGAAAGGAGTAGGGTTTTCCCCCTTTGAACTTCTGTTTGGCCATCCTGTTAGGGGACCAGTAGCTCTTGTAAAAGAAGGCTGGGAGAGACCTCTCCATGAGCCTAAACAAGGTGTGGTGGACTATGTACTAGGCCTACGTTCATGGATGGCAGAGTACATGGAAAAAGCAAGCAAAAACCTTGAGGCCAGCCAACAACTCCAGAAGATGTGGTATAACCAAAAGGCTGCTATGATTGAGTTTCAGCCAGGGCAGAAAGTCTGGGTCTGGAGCCTGTGGCTCCCAGGGCCCTTCAGGACAAATAGAGTGGCCCTTACCCAGTGCTAGAGAAGAAGAGTCAGGTCACCTACCTGGTGGACCTGGGTACTAGCAGGACCCCGAAGAGGGTGATCCATGTTAACCGCCTCAATCTCTTCCATGATAGGGCAGATGTACACATGTTAATGGTTACAGATGAGGACCAGGAAGCAGAGAGTAAACCTCTCCCTGATCTCCTCTCCACTGACCCTGAGGATGGCACAGTAGATGGAGTGATCTATTCAGACACCCTCTTTGGCCAACAACAGGCTGGCTGCAGGCAAGTCCTCCTGCAGTTTGCTGAGCTCTTTTCCCTAACCCCTGGTCAGACACACCTGTGTACCCATGATGTGGACACAGGAGACAGCATGCCTGTCAAAAACAAAATATTCAGACAGTCTGATCAAGTTAAGGAAAGCATCAAAGTGGAAGTCCACAAGATGCTGGAGTTGGGAGTGATTGAGCACTCTGGCAGTCCCGGGGCCAGCCCAGTGGGCTTGGTCCCCAAACCTCACACAAAAGATGACAAGAGAGAGATGAGGTTCTGTGTGGACTACAGAGGGCTTAATTCTGTCACCAAGCCAGATGCTCACCCCATTCCAAGGGCAGATGAATTAATTGACAAATTGGGTGGTGCCAAATACTTAAGGGAATTTGACTTAACAGCAGGGTACTGGCAAATAAGAATGGCACCAGGAGCAAAAGAGAAAACAGCATTCTTTACACCTGATGGGCACTAGCAGTTTACTGTGATGCCCTTTGGCTTAAAAAATTCCCCTGCCACCTTCCAAAGGTTGGTGAATCAAGTCCTTGCTGGCTTGGAGGAGTCATTTAGTGCAGCTTATGATATTGCTGTCTTTAGCTCTAACTAGCAGGATCACCTCGCCCACCTGAGGAAGGTTTTCCAGGCCCTGCAAACAGCAGGCCTCTCTATCAAGGCATCTAAATGTCAGATAGGGCAGGGTACTGTGGTTTACTTGGGTCATCTTGTAGGTAGAGGCCAAGTTCAGCCACTCCAACCCAAGATCCAGACTATTCTGGACTGGGTAGCTCCAAAAACCCAGACTCAAGTCAGGGCATTCCTTGGCTTGACTGGGTTCAATATAATAGGTTTGTGAAGGGATATGGATCAATAGTGCCACCCCTCACAGAGCTTACCTCCAAGAAAATGCCCAAGAAAGTGAACTGGACCGTGGAATGTCAAAAAGCCTTTGAAACCCTGAAGCAAGCTATCTAGTGCCAATTTTGAAAGCGCCAGATTACTCTAAGCAGTTCATTGTGCAGACAGATGCCTCTGAACATGGGATAAGAGCAGTCCTGTCCCAAACAAATGATGATGGCCTCGACCAGCCTGATGCTTTCATTAGCAGGATGCTACTCCCCAGGGAGCAGTGTTGGAGTGCCATTGACAGGGAGGCCTTTGCTGTGGTCTGGTCCATGAAGAAGTTGAGACCCTACCTTTTTGGTACTCACTTCATAGTTCAAACTGACCACAAACCTGTCAGATGGCTAATGCAAATGAAAGGAGAAAACCCTAAACTGTTGAGGTGGTCCATATTCCTACAGGGAATGGACTTTGTAGTGAAACACAGACCGGGGACTGCCCCTGCCAATGCTAATGGCCTTTCCAGGTTCTTCCACTTAGAAAATGAAGACTCTCTTGGGAAAGGTTAGTCTCATCCTCTTTCGTTCACAACCCCAAAAAAATGGTGGGCACCAGGGTAAGAACTGGGATGCCACTAAGGTATGGTGCCACAACTGTAGACAGACAGGGCACCACAGTAAGGATACTTCTTGTCACAAAAACAAACCCCCTAGCAAAATCCCAGGGGTGACCAGTGTAGCCATTGGGATGACTCCTCAAATGAGGAGGTCTTCATAGCCTTCAACTGGAAAAAGGGCCCAACAAGTGAGTTGGAGACTCCAGAGGGAAGTATACACTTCTACCACCTACTGGTGAATGGAATCCCAGCCACTGCCCTGAGAAACACTTGTGCCAGTCACATTATTGTGCATGACAGGCTTGTGTTCTCAAACCAGTACATCCCAGGTGAGACTGCCAGAGTAAGAGTTAGCCCAGACAGGGTCACTGTTAGGCCTGTGGCTTTTGTGCCCATAGACGTGGGTGGGACTTTTAGCTGGAGAAGAGTGGTAGTCAGTACAGACCTCCCCCTTGATTGTCTCCTTGGAAATGATTACCCAGAGGTTAGTCAGAGCCCAAGAGAGGAACTGGTCCAGTGGCAGTCCTCTCCCAGGGATTCTGGAGGTGCTGCCCCCGCTGTTACTGCAAGTAGGCCCCAGAAGAAAAATAAAGAAAACAGTGTAGGAAAGGTGGCCAACCTTTAGCCAAGGTTCCAGCAAGCCAAGGAGATTCTGCTCCAGTAGGAGAGAACTCCAAAAGGGGCACTGGTGCAGTCCACCCTGACCCACTAGAAGTCCTGGCTGGTCAGGCAACTGTTAAACCTGAGTGGGTGGCTCCTCAGTTAACATAAGAAAGAGTGGAAGAAGGGTGTTTACTACAAGATGTAGTAACCCCCCACTCTAACACAGCAGACAGGCACCCTGAAACCAAAGAAGCCTATAACTTAGCCCCTTTCCTAGTAGGTGAAGACCTAAAGGTGTGGTTCCGGGCACCGACAGCTGTCAGTGGCCTCTTCTGGGTGTTAGCCTTTATGGCTGCACTATCCTTGGCATGGTGGTCTGACCCCATGCCAAATAGGAAGTTAGGCCCCCTGACCCTATTGGTCATTGTGGGGTTACTCCAGCTCTGGATAACCTCTCTGGGTAAGCTAGGGGTGACCCTGGCTAAAATAAGATTATCAGAGGTGGATACCTCTAACCCCAAAACAGAGAGAATAGGTGAAGACATAAAAAATTCAGACAAGAGGCAATTCAGACTAGGTCCTATCACTGTGGAAGTAGGTCAGTTCCCCAGAGGAAATAGCCTGAACAGGAGGATGTAAGGCAGAGTAGGCCCTGCAACAAACCAGCCTGTTTTCCTTACTCTTCCTCGCCTGACAGACTAGGAAGACTCTCCCAGCTTTGGCTGAGTCTCCTGGCCTGTGGGCTGGGGGGGCTTGTGTAGGAAAATGGCTCCCTGTTGCAGTTACCCCCCACTTTTTGGATGATATTGATACTGACTTGACTGAAAAGTGTGCTGGGACCCTGCTAACCAGGCCCCAACACCAGCCAACTTCCTACATGCGTTGATATGTCTTTAAATGTGACAGTACAGTTTCCATTTTGTGTGCTCTGACGAAGACCGCTTTGGTCAATACGCGTGAGCTCTAATAAAACTTTGCAATAGCATCCTAGAGTGCGGGCGTTTTCTGGAGTAAAATACGAAGGAGTTCTGTTGGATTTTTAATGGGTCCTGTGTCCGCTTGCCTGTCACGGGCCCACTGGTGGATGTAATTGGATAAATGCAGGAGCATTTGGACTATGATACATATTTATATATGTATATACAAAAATATAAATAACGGACTAACAAAAATGTGTTCACATGTTACAATGAAAGGCGGCCGCCATCATAAAATGTCAAACCTTCTTACTATTATTAGTCTATACCTAATGTTTATCTGGTGGGCAAATCACAAACCACCTAACCGGTACTAGTTTTGTAAAAGATTATTATATACAGGCTACTGTGTATTATAGACCTAAAACATTTCCATCTATATTATCCCATCATAAATGCAATTACAAAAGCAACCTTACCACCATAAATAATTAAACGTCCTCTAGCACATTTCATATTACTTAAATGTCACAATTTGCTTAGAGTGCACATTCCTTCAATTCAACATAATTTTCTATTGTCTTAATACTTGTCTCTTCGATCCTACGCTCAAGTGAGATATTGAATAACCATACATTCATTGTACCATTAACCCCTAGGGTGCCTTGTACGAGGTGATCTCGTCCAAGGCACCGGTTCCCGGGTGCCTTGGACGAGATCACCTCGTCCTGCACCCGGGAACTGGGGGGAGCGCTAGTGCTCCGCCCTTTGGTTAAGTCGTGGATTGAAGGGGAAGCCCTTCCCCTTCCACCCCGACCCCCCCTCTCGGCAATCCGATGACATCAGAGCACACAGCGTGCAACGTCATCAAATATTGCAGAGGGACGCGCTGGAAGCCATTTGCTTGCAGCGTGTCCAGTAGAAAGGTGAGTCATTTCTCCTTTGGGGGTGGGAGAAAAACAGACACAGGGGGAAAGGAAAGGGTTTTTCCTTTTCCCCGGTGCCTGTTTTCTGTGGATTCCTGTTCCAGGATCGCGAGCAGGAATCCCCACTAGGCACCAGGGATTACCTTTTGTAGTTAGTTTTGGGGGGCGACCCCTTGGGCAAGGGTCGCTCCCATTGGGGGGCATTATTTTCCTTTTTTGGCCCCCCCTGGGGGCAGATCGGTCGATTTTTCGGCCTATCTGCCCCCAGGGGGTTAGGAAAACCACTAGACACCAGGGATGTTTTATTTACAGCATATTGTTTGGGAGCGACCCCTTTGGCAAGGGTAGCTCCCGTTGGGGGCCATTTCTTTCCTTTTTTGCCCCCCCCGCCACCGGGGGCAGATCGGCTGATTTTTCGGCCGATATGCCCCCGGGGGGGTCGAAAAACCACTAGACACCAGCAATGTTTTATTTACAGCATATTGTTTGGGAGAGACCCCTTGGGCAAGGGTCGCTCCCATTGGGGGCAATTTTTTTTTCTTATTTCCCCCTCCCCCGGGGGCAGATCGGCCAATTTATTGGCCGAGCTGTCCCCGGGGGGGGGGCGAAAACCACTAGACACCAGGGAAATTATTTTCTTTGTTGTAGGGCAGCGACCCCTTAGGAGGGACATTTCGTATTGGCTATCTCTGCCCCCCTTGGGGGCAGAGGGGCCTATTTTTGTAGGCCCATCTGCCCCCAAGGAGGGCAGAAACCACCAATACAGCAGTGATTTATTTTTTTGGTTACCCTTTTTTTGTTTAGTGCTGGGGGTGCCCCCCGTTTGCATCCTTTGGCAAGCGTCGCCCCCTAAAGTGGGCACAGAGCTGTTGGCCATTTCTGCCCTCCTTGGGGGCAGATCGGCCAATTTTATTACGCCCATCTGCCCCCAAGGGGGGCAGAATCCACTTAGGCACCAGGGATCCTGTGTGTGTGTGTTTTGTGTGTGGGGGGGCAGTGGCACCTTTGGCAAGGGTCACCCCCGTGGAGGCACATCAGCCTATTTTTGTTTTTAGGCCCATAGTGGGGCAGAAGCCACTTAGGCATCTGGGACAATTTCTACGTTCTTGGTGGTGGGGTGTTTGTAAACTGGCGAAGTATTTGTATTTGTGATTATAACAGTTTATTTCTTCTTTTTGTTCTAGTTCAAAGCTTTTGCTTCCTTTGCTGTGGATCCTTGCGGTTTTGGCAGTAGTTGTCCTGTGGTTTGCATAGTTGCATGTTTTAGGTAAGTGAAAGCAATTTACTCCAAAGGAGTATTGTTGACATGCATGAATGACATGTTTGTAGGTGGTGTACTAAATGCAGTATTGTGTGTGAAATTGTCCTTAGATTTGAGCACAATGTTATTTGTGTTGTCATATGTCTAATTTGCTTTTTTTCTTTTTTCTTTTTAGTGGGATATCATTGGTGATTGCTGTGTCTGTGCAGAGTAGTTGCTGGTGAGTAGCTTTTTCAGGCAAGTGAGTGGTATAGTTTTTTAGTACATAACTCTTTGTGATAAAGCTACACTTTGTTTATTACTTATTTTAATGCTAGTTGTTGTTGGCAATCCATTTGTTGTTAGTGAGGATCATGGCTAGCCGTAGAGTGACCGCTCAGCAGGTTGTTGGCATGCTCTTTGAGTCATCTTCAGACCATGATTACGAGACTGACTCTGCATCTGAGGCAGAGGAGGAAGTGTGAGATTCTGGCAGTGAGTTTTCTGTCCGAGAGTATTCTTCTGACGAGGAGGCTACTCTCAGTGCAGATGAAGGGCCTGTTTTAGAGAAGGACATTGATGTATCAAGAGTGCAGCAGCCTGGGGCTGAAGGGTTTCCCATTAGAAGACCTGATACCTGGATTGCCCCAAACATGGAGCAGCCATAGTTACCTGCATTTACTGGTCTCCCAGGGTGTAGAGTCAATATGGAAAACTTTTTGCCTGTCCATTTCTTTCACTTGTTTATGGACGATGTATTTTTGGAAGAGATTGTGGAGCAGACTAATTTGTATGCAGAGCAATATTTGCGGGACAACGCTGCCAGACTTAAGCCTCAATCTAGAGCTACTCAGTGGGTTCCCACACATCTGGAAGAGATGAAAACGTTTTTAGGTTTGACTTTTTTGATGGGGTTGATCAGGAAGCCCTCACTGGCTTCTTATTGGTCTACTAGTCCCTTGATGGCAACGGCTATATTTCCTACAACTATGACACATAATCAGTATTTGCTTCTTCGTATGCTGCATTTTGTAGACAATGCTTTAGCCTTGCCACGAGATCACCCTGATTGTGACTGTCTTTTTAAGATTAGGCCTGTCCTTGATCATTTTGTAGATCGGTTTTCAGAGGTCTATGGTCCAGGCAAAGAGATAAGTGTGGACGAGTCTTTGGTCCTTTTCAAGGGGCGTTTAGATTTTAAGCAGTACATTCCTAGTAAGAGGGTACGGTATGGGATTAAATAGTATATGCTGACAGAAAGCAGTACAGGATATGTGTATAATTTCCGGGTCTACACTGGTAGGGATTCCAGTATTGACCCTCCTGGTTGTCCGACCACTTTTGGAGTTAGCAAAAAAATTGTGGGGGAACTTGTTAGACGACTGTTTAACAAAGGTCACCATTTGTACGTAGATAATTTCTACACTGGAGTGCAGTTGTTCAAGGAGTTGTTTAGAGTGGACACTGTTGCTTGTGGCACAATCCGTTCTAACCGGAAAGGCTATCCAAGGGAGCTTGTCTGTAAAAAACTTGAGACGGGACAGTGCAGTGCCTTGCAGAATAATGATCTGCTAGCTCTAAAATTTTCAGACAGGAGGGATGTGTACATGCTATCTACCATCCATGATGAGAGTACTTCCCCTGTGACTGTTTGGGGTCAGGTTGCGGAAGTGCGCAAACCTGCGTGCATTTTGGACTACAATAGGCACATGGGTGGTGTTGATAGAGTAGATCAGAGTTTGCAACCTTACACTGCTCTTCGTAAGTCTTTCGTGTGGTATATAAAGTTGGCCCTACATTTATTTCAGTCGCTTTTATTGTGTTCAAGGATTGTTCACCTGAGTCAAGGATGACATTAGTCAAATTTCAGGAGTCAGTGATAGAGAGCCTTATTGTGGTGGAACGGGCAACAGTTCCTAGAGTAGAAGTGGTGGAGGATGTGGCTAGATTGAAAGATCGCCACTTTCCAGATCACATTCCTCCCACTCCCAAAAAAGACTTGCCCACAAAGAAATGTAGAGTATGTGCCCGGAGATCAATTTGGAGGGAGAGCCGGATGTACTGCCCCGAATGCCCTTCAAAGCCTGGGCTGTGTGTGCCCAGCTGTTTTAGAAGTTACCAGACAAGGAAAAACTTTTAGGAAATACGTGGGCGTAAACTGCCTATTTTATATTTTCATATGTTCTGTTTCATGGTTGGCATTACTGTCATGTATTTAGTTAGAGCTTTTGTGTTTGTAGTTTTGTACTTATTTTATGAGTAGTTAGTGGTTTCTTTGTTGTTTATAAACAAAAAAAAGTGATGGCGGTGTGAGTGGGGTGGCACTTGGTTGGCGATATGGGTAGGGTGGCGCTTGGCTGGTGGTATGGGTGGGATGGCGCTTGGCTGGCGGTGTGCTTGGGGTGGCGCTTGGCTGGCAGTGTGCTTGGGGTGGCGCTTGGCTGGAGGTGTGCTTCAGGTGGCGCTTGGCTGGCAGTGTGCTTGGGGTGGCGCTTGGCTGGCGGTGTGCTTGGGGTGGCGCTTGGCTGGCGGTGTGCTTGAGGTGGCGCTTGGCTGGTGGTGTGCTTGTGGTGGCACTTGGCTGGCGGTGTGCTTGAGGTGGCGCTTGGCTGGCGGAATGGGTGGGGTGGCACTTGGCTAGCGGTGCCAGCCAAACGCCAGTCCACACACTCATCAGCTGGTGTGATTGCTGTATCAGGCATGTGGGTGTATGAAAGTGATGGGCCCTTGACTGGCGCTGTCTGTCGATGCGATTGTTGTAATGTGCTGTGCCCGTGGCTGGTGGCGTGAATGGTCTTGTGCATGTCATGTATGAAAGGTGTGTGAATGGACTGTAAAGCGGTTGGTGCCTTGCCGTGGCTTTACAACTCATGAGCTGTAAGTCATTGGTTCAGTTTTTCGGCCTTTCAGGTATTACCAGTGCATTTCACTTTTGTGAAATCTCTTGTTAATAAAATTTGATCTACTGAACCATCACTCACCCTCGTGTCAAATCCAACCAGTATGTGTGGTACAAATGACAAAACCTGTTCCGCTGTAATCAGGCATCGCAACACACTTGAGACACGCTAGGTGTCTCAGGTGGGACCCCGATGATGAAGCATGCCACCAACTTGGTTGGTGGGTGAGGGGTCTTTTTCACATAACCTAAGGGCGTTTCTTTTCACAATTTTAGTGTTGGGCACATCAGACGTATGTGGACACATCAAAATTATATATTACAAAACTACCTGTGTTTGGGGGAAAGGGGGCACCTATGTTTTTGGTCCTGGGTGTGGCCTTCATCTAGGGAAACCTACCAAACCCAGACATTTCTTAAAACTAGACACCCCAAGGAGTCCAGGGACGTGTGGCTTGTGTGGCTCCCCAACATTTTCTTACCCAGACTCCTCTGCAAACCTCAAAATTTGCTTAAAAAAAGCATATTTTTCTGACTTTTGTTTGTACGATCACCGCTCCAGCACAAAATTCCTACCCCCCCAGCATTCCCCTCAGTCTCCCAAGTAAAATGACACCTCACTTGTGTGGGTCCCCAAAGCAGAGTCAGCCTAAAGATGTATAAAAGGAGAATATGTCCTTATCAACTCGCTGTGCTATCCCCTCTATCTCTACAAGTTTTTGGCCTTATTCTGTTGTAGGCACCTGGCCCACCCACACAAGTGAGGTATCATTTTTATCAGGAGACTTGGGGGAACGCTGGGTGGGATGAAATTTGTGGCTCCTCTCAGATTCCAGCACTTTCTGTCACAGAAATATGAGGAAAATGTGTTTTTTTAGCCAAATTTTGAGGTTTGCAAAGGATTCTGGGTAACAGAACCTGGTCAGAACCCCACTAGTCACCCCATCTTGGATTCCCCTAGGTCTCTAGTTTTCGAAAATGCACAGGTTTGGTTGGTTTCCCTAGGTGCCGGCTGAGCTAGAGGCCAAAATCTACAGGTAGGCGCTTTGCAAAAAACACCTCTGTTTTCTGGCAAAAAATGGGATGTGTCCACGTTGTGTTTTGGGGCATTTCCTATTGCGGGCGCTAGTCCTACCCACACAAGTGAGGTATCATTTTTATCAGGAGACTTGGGGGAATGCTGGGTGGGAGGAAATTAGTGTCTCCTCTCAGATTCCAGAACTTTCTGTCACCGAAATGTGAGGAAAATGTGTTTTTTTAGCCAAATTTTGAGGTTTGCAAAGGATTATTGGTAACAGAACCTGGTCAAAGCCCCACAAGTCACCCCATCTTGGATTCCCCTAGGTCTCTAGTTTTCAAAAATGCACAGGTTTGGTAGGTTTCCCTAGAAACCGGCTGAGCTAGAGGCCAAAATCTACAGGTAGGCACTTTGCAAAAAACACCTCTGTTTTCTGGCAAAAAATGGGATGTGTCCACGTTGTGTTTTGGGGCATTTCCTGTTGCGGGCGCTAGGCCTACCCACACAAGTGAGGTATCATTTTTATCGGGAGACTTGGGAGAACGCTGGGTGGCAGGAAATTTGTGGCTCCTCTCAGATTCCAGAACTTTCTGTCACCGAAATGAGAGGAAAATGTGTTTTTTTAGCCATTTTTTGAGGTTTGCAAAGGATTCTGGGTAACAGAACCTGGTCAGAGCCCCACAAGTCACCCCATCTTGGATTCCCCTAGGTCTCTAGTTTAAAAAAATGCACAGGTTTCCCTAGGTGCCGGCTGAGCTAGAGGCCAAAATCTACAGGTAGGCACTTTGAAAAAAACAACTCTGTTTTCCGGCAAAAAATGGGATGTGTCCATGTTGTGTTTTGGGGGATTTCCTGTCGCGGGCGCTAGGCCTACCCACACAAGTGAGGTATCATTTTTATCGGGAGACTTGGGGGAACGCTGGGTGGGACGAAATTTGTGGCTCCTCTCAGATTCCAGAACTTTCTGTCACCGAAATGTGAGAAAAATTAGTTTTTTAGCCCAATTTTGAGGGTTGCAAAGGATTCTGGGTAACAGAACCTGGTCAGAGCCCCACAAGTCACCCCATCTTGGATTCCCCTAGGTCTCTAGTTTTTATAAATGCACAGGTTTGGTAGGCTTCCCTAAGTGCCGGCTGAGTTAGAGGCCAAAATCTACAGGTAGGCACTTTGCAAAAAACACCTCTGTTTTCTTGCAAAAAATGGGATGTGTCCACGTTGTGTTTTGGGGCATTTCCTGTTGCGGGCGCTAGGCCTACCCACACAAGTGAGGTACCATTTTTATCGGGAGACTTAGGGGAACGCTGGGTGGGAGGAAATTTGTGGCTCCTCTCAGATTCCAGAACTTTCTGTCACCGAAATGTGAGGAAAATGTGTTTTATTAACCACATTTTGAGGTTTGCAAAGGATTCTGGGTACCAGAACCTGGTCAGAACCCCACTAGTCACCCCATCTTGGATTCCCCTAGGTCTCTAGTTTTCGAAAATGCACAGGTTTGGTTGGTTTCCCTAGGTGCCGGCTGAGCTAGAGGCCAAAATCTACAGGTAGGCGCTTTGCAAAAAACACCTCTGTTTTCTGGCAAAAAATGGGATGTGTCCACGTTGTGTTTTGGGGCATTTCCTATTGCGGGCGCTAGTCCTACCCACACAACTGAGGTATCATTTTTATCAGGAGACTTGGGGGAATGCTGGGTGGGAGGAAATTAGTGTCTCCTCTCAGATTCCAGAACTTTCTGTCACCGAAATGTGAGGAAAATGTGTTTTTTTAGCCAAATTTTGAGGTTTGCAAAGGATTATTGCTAACAGAACCTGGTCAAAGCCCCACAAGTCACCCCATCTTGGATTCCCCTAGGTCTCTAGTTTTCAAAAATGCACAGGTTTGGTAGGTTTCCCTAGAAGCCGGCTGAGCTAGAGGCCAAAATCTACAGGTAGGCACTTTGCAAAAAACACCTCTGTTTTCTGGCAAAAAATGGGATGTGTCCACGTTGTGTTTTGGGGCATTTCCTGTTGCGGGCGCTAGGCCTACCCACACAAGTGAGGTATCATTTTTATCGGGAGACTTGGGAGAACGCTGGGTGGCAGGAAATTTTTGGCTCCTCTCAGATTCCAGAACTTTCTGTCACCGAAATGTGAGGAAAATGTGTTTTTTTAGCCATTTTTTGAGGTTTGCAAAGGATTCTAGGTAACAGAACCTGGTCAGAGCCCCACAAGTCACCCCATCTTGGATTCCCCTAGGTCTCTAGTTTAAAAAAATGCACAGGTTTCCCTAGGTGCCGGCTGAGCTAGAGGCCAAAATCTACAGGTAGGCACTTTGAAAAAAACACCTCTGTTTTCCGGCAAAAAATGGGATGTGTCCATGTTGTGTTTTGGGGGATTTCCTGTCGCGGGCGCTAGGCCTACCCACACAAGTGAGGTATCATTTTTATCGGGAGACTTGGGGGAACGCTGGGTGGGACGAAATTTGTGGCTCCTCTCAGATTCCAGAACTTTCTGTCACCGAAATGTGAGAAAAATTATTTTTTTAGCCCAATTTTGAGGGTTGCAAAGGATTCTGGGTAACAGAACTGGTCAGAGCCCCACAAGTCACCCCATCTTGGATTCCCCTAGGTCTCTAGTTTTTATAAATGCACAGGTTTGGTAGGTTTCCCTAAGTGCCGGCTGAGTTAGAGGCCAAAATCTACAGGTAGGCACTTTGCAAAAAACACCTCTGTTTTCTTGCAAAAAATGGGATGTGTCCACGTTGTGTTTTGGGGCATTTCCTGTTGCGGGCGCTAGGCCTACCCACACAAGTGAGGTACCATTTTTATCGGGAGACTTAGGGGAACGCTGGGTGGGAGGAAATTTGTGGCTCCTCTCAGATTCCAGAACTTTCTGTCACCGAAATGAGAGGAAAATGTGTTTTTTTAGCCATTTTTTGAGGTTTGCAAAGGATTCTGGGTAACAGAACCTGGTCAGAGCCCCACAAGTCACCCCATCTTGGATTCCCCTAGGTCTCTAGTTTAAAAAAATGCACAGGTTTCCCTAGGTGCCGGCTGAGCTAGAGGCCAAAATCTACAGGTAGGCACTTTGAAAAAAACAACTCTGTTTTCCGGCAAAAAATGGGATGTGTCCATGTTGTGTTTTGGGGGATTTCCTGTCGCGGGCGCTAGGCCTACCCACACAAGTGAGGTATCATTTTTATCGGGAGACTTGGGGGAACGCTGGGTGGGACGAAATTTGTGGCTCCTCTCAGATTCCAGAACTTTCTGTCACCGAAATGTGAGGAAAATGTGTTTTATTAACCACATTTTGAGGTTTGCAAAGGATTCTGGGTACCAGAACCTGGTCAGAACCCCACTAGTCACCCCGTCTTGGATTCCCCTAGGTCTCTAGTTTTCAAAAATGCACAGGTTTGGTAGGTTTCCCTAGAAGCCGGCTGAGCTAGAGGCCAAAATCTACAGGTAGGCACTTTGCAAAAAACACCTCTGTTTTCCGGCAAAAAATGGGATGTGTCCATGTTGTGTTTTGGGGGATTTCCTGTTGCGGGCGCTAGGCCTACCCACACAAGTGAGGTATCATTTTTATCGGGAGACTTGGGGGAACGCTGGGTGGGACGAAATTTGTGGCTCCTCTCAGATTCCAGAACTTTCTGTCACCGAAATGTGAGAAAAATTAGTTTTTTAGCCCAATTTTGAGGGTTGCAAAGGATTCTGGGTAACAGAACCTGGTCAGAGCCCCACAAGTCACCCCATCTTGGATTCCCCTAGGTCTCTAGTTTTTATAAATGCACAGGTTTGGTAGGTTTCCCTAAGTGCCGGCTGAGTTGGAGGCCAAAATCTACAGGTAGGCACTTTGCAAAAAACACCTCTGTTTTCTTGCAAAAAATGGGATGTGTCCACGTTGTGTTTTGGGGCATTTCCTGTTGCGGGCGCTAGGCCTACCCACACAAGTGAGGTACCATTTTTATCGGGAGACTTAGGGGAACGCTGGGTGGGAGGAAATTTGTGGCTCCTCTCAGATTCCAGAACTTTCTGTCACCGAAATGTGAGGAAAATGTGTTTTATTAACCACATTTTGAGGTTTGCAAAGGATTCTGGGTACCAGAACCTGGTCAGAACCCCACTAGTCACCCCATCTTGGATTCCCCTAGGTCTCTAGATTTTAAAAATGCACAGGTTTGGTAGGTTTCCCTAGAAGCCGGCTGAGCTAGAGGCCAAAATCTACAGGTAGGCACTTTGCAAAAAACACCTCTGTTTTCCGGCAAAAAATGGGATGTGTCCACATTGTGTTTTGGGGCATTTCCTGTCGCAGGCACTAGGCCTACCCACACAAGTGAGGTATCATTTTTTTCGGGAGACTTGGGGAAACGCTGGGTGGGAGGAAATTTGTGGCTCCTCTTAGATTCCAGAACTTTCTGTCACCGAAATGGGAGGAAAATTTGTTTTTTTAGCCAAATTTTGAAGTTTGCAAAGGATTCTGAGTAACAGAGCCTGGTCAGAGCCCCACAAGTCACCCCATCTTGGATTCCCCTGGATCTCTAGTTTTAAAAAATGCACAGGTTTGGTAGGTTTCCCTAGGTGCCGGCTGAGCTAGAGGCCAAAATCTACAGGTAGGCACTTTGCAAAAAACACCTCTGTTTTCTGTCAAAAAATGGGATGTGTCCACGTTGTGTCTTGGGGCATTTCCTGTCGTGGGCGCTAGGCCTACCCACACAAGTGAGGTATAATTTGTATCGGGAGACTTAGGGGAACATAGAATAAAAAAACAAGTGTTAATGCCCCTTGTCTTTCTCTACAGTTTTTCCTTCCAAATATAAGAGAGTGTGTAAAAAAGACGTCTATTTGAGAAATGCCCTGTAATTCACATGCTAGTATGGGCACCCCGGAATTCAGAGATGTGCAAATAACCACTGCTCCTCAATACCTTATCTTGTGCCCATTTTGGAAATACAAAGGTTTTCGTGATACCTATTTTTCTCTCTATATTTCAGCAAATGAATTGCTGTATACCCGGCATAGAATGAAAACCCACTGCAGGGTGCAGCTCATTTATTGGCTCTGGGTACCTAGGGTTCTTGACAAACCTACAAGCCCTATATATCCCCGCAACCAGAAGAGTCCAGCAGACGTAACAGTATATTGCTTTCAAAAATCTGACATTGCAGGAATCAGTTACAGAGTAAAACATAGAGAAAAATTGCTGGTTTTTTACCTCAATTTCAATATTTTTTGTTTTTCAGTTGTTATTTTCTGTTGGAAACCCTTGTAGTATCTACACAAATTACCCCTTGATGAATTCAGAAGTTTGTCTACTTTTCAGAAATGTTTAGGTTTCTGGGATCCAGAATTGGTTTTATGCCCATTTCTGTCAATGACTGGAAGGAGGGTGAAAGCACAAAAAATCGTAAAAATGGGGTATGTCCCAGTAAAATGCCAAATTTGTGTTGAAAAATTGGGTTTTCTCATTCAAGTCTGCCTGTTCCTGAAAGCTGGGAAGCTGGTTATTTTAGCACCGCAAACCCTTTGCTGATGCCATTTTCAGGACAAAAAAAACACAAGCCTTATTCTGCATCCACTTTTTCCCATTTTTTTGAAAAAAAGGAAATTTTCACTGTATTTTGGCAAATTTCTTGGCCTCCTTCAGGGGAACCCACAAAGTCTGGGTACCTCTAGAATCCCTAGGATGTTGGAAAAAGAGGACGCAAATTTGGCTTGACTAGCTTATGTGGACAAAAAGTTATGAGGGCCTAAGCACGAACTGCCCCAAATAGCCAAAAAAAGGCCTTGCACAGGAGGGGGAAAAGGCCTGGCAGCGAAGGGGTTAAAGACAGAATTCTCAACATATTTCTATGTCATATGACATATAATGGAAACATCTTAACTTGCCTTGCTCGGCCCAACTGTCTATGGCAGATCTAAACATACCACAACCCACACATAAAAACACCTAAACCTAAAAGTACAACAATAACATTACATAAAATCCATTAGAGGTCCAAATGTTCATTTATCTTCTTTTGTCTATTTTAATTTTAACCCAAGTGGACACTCATTCCTTCACTCGAGTTCAGTCCCAAGGGCCTTAGAGTATTAAACCTAATTATCATTTTAGACTCTAATATCCGTAACTTTTTTTGTCTATTTCTCCCACGTATATTTGGTTTAATCTGTTCTATTACCACCAAGCTAAGCAACTTTTCTTCTCCTTTATGTGTTTCATGAACATGCCTAGCCACAGGATAATTATGATCATAGTTACAAATTGCTCTTAGATGTTCCAAAACCCTTTTTTTAGCCTTAAGTATCATGCTCCCTACATGGTTCTTATTGCAAGGACACCACAAACAGTATACACAGAAGTCCGTATTGCAGCTATAATGACCCTTGATCTGATGGGTTTTATGTCCATTTTCAATTAGCACATTAGTGCAATTTACACTGTATTTACAGGCTTTGCACAGAGTGCAACAGTTAAATCTAGCCGGATTCCCTAAAAACGATCTTATGTCCTGCGTACTTCTCACTAAGTTCTGACTCAGATTGTCTCTTAAAGACCTGCCCTTACGAAAGGTCACCAGTGGCATATTGGTAATATGAGTGTCTAATATGGGGTCCGTCTGCAGAATGTGCCAGCTTTTAGTAAGAATCTGTCTCATTGTTCGTGCCTGGTTAGAAAATGTTATAATAAATCTTAAACCCTAATCCGGTTTGTGTTGCTTGTGTGTTTTATATAAAATATCCTCTCTCCTGATGTTATCTACCTTACTTTTAGCCTGCAAGATAATCTTATTACTGTATCTCCTTTCTCTAAATCTTTTACACATTATCATACTTTCATGTTGATAATCTTCCAAAGTACTACTACTGTCTAGCTCTTAATAGTTCTCCATAAGGGATACTCTCTATCAATCTAGGTGGATGTGCACTCCTAGTATTGAGTAAACTGTTCCCTGCAGTAGCTTTCCTATGTAACTTGGTGCTTAAGGTGTCCTCGTGAACTGTGACCTCTACATCCAAAAATTGGATTTGTTTATTACTGTGTTGCTCGCTCAGCTGTAAATTGCATTCATTGTCATTCAGGGCCACCACAAAACGTATTGCGGACCGTTCATCACCGTTCCAAATCACAAAGATGTCATCAATGTACCTACACAACATCACTACTTTATCTTCAAAGTCTGATATATTCGTGGATACCTGCTTTTCCCACCAGCCCATGAACAAATTTGCATAGCTGGGAGCAATGCAGGTACCCATTGCTGTTCTCTGTACCTGTCTGTATACTTGATTATCAAATAAGAAAAATGTGTTTTTGAGACAGTAGCTAATCATACTGCAAACCATTTCAGTATGTAGCAAAAATGAGATTGATCTTGCTCTCATGTAATGTCTAACAGCTGCTTACCCTAAATCATGTTGAATACATGTATAGAGACTCGTACCATCCAATGTTAGGAGCAAATAATCATCCTCCCGTTTAAGAGCATCAATAAATTAAAAAAATGAAGTAGTATGCTTCACATAGGACGGGAGGCCCTCTACAAATGGTCTAAGAAAATAGTCTATGTATCTTGAGGTATTCTCAAGTAGAGAGGCCATACCAGACACAATACGTCTTGCCAGAGGATTTTTTTTTGTCCTTATGCAACTTTGGTAGGAGATACATTATTGGAACTATAGGATATTCACAATTCAAAAAAGTATTCCTCCCAATTCAATAGGTCCCTTTCTCTCCAATCCTTGGCTTGTATATAGGATCTTCTAATTGTCTTCTTCCTTCCAATAAATATTGACTTTTATCTAGAATCACCACATTGCCTCCTTTATCAGATTGACAAATCACTATATTGGTGTCTTTTTTCAAACTCTGTAAAGCCACTTTCTGAGAGATAGAAAGATTATCTAACTTCCTATTCCTTGGTTCATATCTAATTTTTTTCAATTGTTTGATAACATCCCTCTCAGAAACTTCGATAGCATCACACTGTACTGCTGTTACAAATGTCGATTTTGATCTAAAAGGACTCAGACAAGATTTGTCTATCTCAATTTCTAAGACATCCAAATTCGAAACTGGATTATCACGTACTTCTGTGCTATCATGTAAACTAGAAAATGTGTGTAACAATTCTATATCAGAGATACATAATCTACTGACCTCTTGTTTATCCAATGCGTATGGTTCTCCTGTCACTCTCTCATCTGGTACCATTATTTTAACTTCAATTTCCTGACAAAATGGAAAAGGTCAATCCTTGTCTGGACATAATCTAAATCATTCATGGGACAGAAGTATAGGCCCTTTGCCAAGAGTCTTCTTTCCTCATCAGTCAGTTCCCTACTGGATAAATTAACCACAGTCATTGTGTTGTTTTCCAGGCCCTTGTTGTTATACCCACTGCCCTGAGATCTTCTTTTCCTTCCTCGTATCTTCGCTGCACGATTCCTCTTCTTCTGCCTCTCATTCCTCAACCCTTGCCTCTCTGGGGGAATGATTCTTTCCTTTGGTCTGTCCTTCCTTGCTTCAGGAGGCAGAATCGTTTTAAAAAACTTGACCTAGTGACATTTTTATCAACCCCTCGACCTTTTGCCAGGATAGAATCTGACGCATCAGATTGATTACTATCTGAAACATCGCTCTCTTCCAATTCTCTTAAATTATCACATGGGATGGTCTCCACCATTGCAAATACCAGATCCTTGTCATTCTCTGTGTACATATAGTCATATTTTCGATGGAACGTTAAGATTCTTCCTTACTGATAATCCTCAAAGTCTTGAATACATTTCCTTTGTTTCTTGGATGTAATGTCGTCCTCAGTGTTTGAAAGTTTCTTATCTAGATTGCTTCTAATCTCCTCTAATATATCCTCTGACACCATTGTCGATATATCTGTAGTTGTCTTCTCTATTTCTTCCAAAATTTTAGTTCTATCTTTGGAAGCATCTTTGATTAATATCCTCATCATGTTAAGTGAGCTTTCCTTTGCATTTTCAGCCCATTCCTCCAAAATATCCGGGTCCGGATCTTCATCCGTCGGAATAGTATAGATCCGTAGACCCCTGGGCACCCTTTCATCTCAATATACCGCTGTAGAGACTCAATCTCCCACCATTTAGATAGTTCCTTTTTTGAAAATGTCTCCAAATGATCATATAGCTTGCAACTTAAGTGCAAATCCTGCACTTGATGCACCTTGGTTTTCACTCCGAGTGTCCACCAACTGGGAAAAGAAGAATTTACTGTATTTCTCCTTTCGTTGGGCCTCTAATGAGGAAGACATTGTGATAAACTGTACTCTTGTTAACAACACAATTCTCCAAATGTGGGCACTCAACCTTTATATCCCACTCCACAACCACAAGTCCTTCACATCTGTATAGAAAGTAATCGACTTCAAAGAAACAAGCAGTGTAATTAACAGGAAAAAGTCATGCAGCCATAAATTTTATGTTGCCGTTAAAATCCAAACCCTATCCATTTAATTCAATCCACCTAGCCTATATCTATATATATATGTATATATATATAGTTCTTGCAGGTCAGATTATACTGGAGTAAAGACAGGCATCATCTTATAATGTACAAACTACCATCACAGTAATGGCAACTTACTTCCCTTTGATGTAGCCTTTTACAAGCTTATATACACATGCAGTGTGAAACTGAGACCTATATATGTCTGCAGTTCCATAGGAAAATAATTTTTGGTGTTGCTAATGATTTTGCCACTGTTTGACGAGTCTCCACTAAGCTTTACAAAAAGGTATTACTTTTTGACTAGTATGTGCATGGAAAGCTTTGGAGTGATCAATCAACCAGAGGCCCAGAATAAAGGGGGTCTGAAAATGCTAAATCCCAATGCATTTTCCATAGACTTTTTTAAGACATTGAGGCGCAGAATTATGTTAAAGTGGCGCAGCGCAGTGCTGCTCCAAAAATAGCAGCGCTGCGCCACTTTAGAAATGCAGAGATGTGCCTTATTTAGAGGAATAGGCGCACCCCTGCTTTTCTCCCTGCGCTGGTACTGAATTAAGCTGCCTAAATCCAACACAGGCATCCTTGCATCATAATGAATCGGTGTCTGCGTTGAGAGGATCGATTGTTTATGTGCAGAAAGATGAATCTTCCTGCACATAAACAATCTTTAATGTGATTTGGCAATCCTATGTGTGCCGCAAAATGCAGCACATATAGAAGTACCAAAGAGTCATTTGGAATGATTGTTTATGCGCAGTAAGGTGTGCCTTCCTGCACGTAAGCAGAATGCAGCACACATAGAAAAAGCAAAAAACGTGGAGGAATAAAAGCATTCCTCCTCGTATTGTCATGCTTCTGCCACCCCAGGGGTAAATCTGAGGGAACGCCCACAGCAACACCCACTGCACACCCCTCTGATGCAGAAAACTGCGTAGGAGGGGCCCATATTCACAAGGAGAAGTAACAGCACAAAAAGTGGGGTTACATCTCCTCGTAAATATGAAGCAGTGCTTAGCGCCACTGGATTTTCCCAAAAAGTGATGATCCGGTGGTGCTAGAGGCTCTTAAATATACCCCTGAGTCTCTAGCTGGCAGAGGAATGCACCCTGTCCAAGTAGGGACCACAATCCTAGTCACAATAAGTCAGTTACACATCATAAATTAACCTGTACTCACCTTCTGGTAACTTGGCACAGAGCAGACAGGCTTAACTTAGTCGGCAATGTATAAAGTATTTGTGCAGCACTTTAAACAGTAAATAAGTGAAAACACCACACAATAATAATCCACACCAGGTGAGAAAAATAATTCTTAATTTAATGAACAAATCAAGACCAAAATGAAGAAAATCTAATCAGTAGAAGTAGGTAAATGAAATTTTAAGGAATATCTGCATATGTAGTGCTTAGAAAATTAAACAGTCATATGCGGTTATATGGTCACACTAGACTGGATTATATCCAAATGTTCAGGCTGACTAGTATGGAGCACCAACTTTGTCCCACTGAAGCAGTACCTTGTCAGTTCTGATTAGCACAGTGACAGCAATGAGTGGATTTCTATAGAAGTCAGCGGCATAATCCACTTCCAAGGACCAAGAACTGGATTGGCACCACATGGCACGGTAGGACTCACCATTGACAGAGCCCAGAAGCTGTGGCAGAGTTGAATGAAGTCTTTGATATCCCTGAGATTTCAGAACAGGAGGCAAGCCAGCAAGCCCTTGCAGTCACTTTGGTCCTGGGAATGATATGGTTCCAGTCCTTCCCACCTAAGCATGGAGGACAGCAGGCAGCAGGTCAGCAGAGGCAAACAAACAGTCCTTCCAGGTCATCAGTCCAGCAGAGTAGCAGATCTTATAGCACCACAGCAGTCTTTCGTCTGGGCAGAATATCCACAGGTCCTGAGGAATACTGGTTTGGTTGGGTCAGAAGTCCAATTCTTATACCCAGTGGTGCCTTTGAAGTCGCTGTGACTTCAAAGAGGGAATTTGAAGTGCAAACAAGTCATCCTTTTCTTTCCCTAACTTCAGGCACATTACAGGGGGCATGCAGGCACAGGCACAGCCCAATTCAGGTGCACATATCAGTTCCTCCCTCCCATCCTGTCCAGGATGGCCCTCAGCCTGGGGATTGTCCATCCCCACACTCACAAAGTCCGGGGAATTTGCCCTGAACAATGTGGGGGCACCTTGGCTAGTGCCAGGGTGCCCACACACTAAGTAACTTGGCACCTAACCTTTACCAAGTGAGGGTTAGACATATAGGTGACTTATAAGTTTCTTATGTGCAGTGAAAATGGCTGTGAAATAACGTGGACGTTATTTCACTCAGGCTGCAGTGGCAGTCCTGTGTAAGAATTGCCTGAGCTCCCTATGGGTGGCAAAAGAAATGCTGTAGCCCATAGGGATCTCCTGGAACCCCAATACCCTGGGTACCTAAGTACCATATACAAGGAAATTATATGGGTGTACCAGTGTGCCAGTGATAATTGTAAATTTAGTCACTAGCCTGCAGTGACAAATTTAGAAATCAGATAGAGCATAAACACTGAGGTTCTGGTTAGCACAGCCTTAGTGATACAGTTAGGCACTACACAGGGAACACATATAGGCCACAAACTTATGAGCACTGGGGTCCTGGCTAGCAGGATCCCAGTGAACATATCAAACACACTGACAACATAGGGTTTTCACCATGAACACTGGGCCCTGGCTAGCAGGATTCCAGTGAGACAGTAAAAACACCCTGACATATACTCACAAACTGGCCAAAAGTGGGGGTAACAAGGCTAGAAAGAGGCTACCTTCGTACACAGTGTGCCAATGAGAAATGGTTAAAATTAGTCACTAGCCTGCAGTGACGATTTTAATGCAGAGAGAGAGCATAAACACTGACGTTCTGGTTAGCAGAGCCTCAGTGATACAGTTAGGCACCACACAGGGAACACATACAGGCCACAAACTTATGAGCACTGGGGTCCTGGCTGGCAGGATCCTAGTGACACATATCAAACATACTGAAAACATAGGGTTTTCACTATGAGCACTGGGCCCTGGCTAGCAGGATCCCCGTGAGACAGTAAAAACACCCTGACATATACTCACAAACAGGGCAAAAGTGGGGGTAACAAGGCTAGAAGGAGGCTACCTTCCTACACAGGCATCCTGGAGCAGTCAGCAGTCGATCCTTGGCAGAATTCGAAGAGGGAAGTGCAGAGGAACTCTGGTGAGCTCTTGCATTCGTTATCTGAGGAATATCCCAGAGAAGAGACCCTAAATAGCCCAGAAAGGAGGATTGGCTTCTGAGAAAGGTAAGCACCTATCAGGAGGGGTCTCTGACTTCACCTGCTGGCACTGGCCACTCAGAGCTGTCCATTGTGCCCCAACACCTCTATATCCAAACTGGCAGAGGTCTAGGACACACTGGAGGAGCTCTGGGCACTCCCCTTTCCTTTGTCCAGTTTCACGCCAGAGCAGGGCTGGGGGATCCCTGAACCAGCGTAGACTGGATTATGCAAAGAGGGCATCATACGTGCCCATCAAAGCATTTCCAGAGGCTGGGGGAGGCTACTCCTCCCCAGCCCTTCACACCTATTTCCAAAGGGAGAGGGTGTAACACCCTCTCTCGGAGGAAATTCTTTGTTCTGCCTTCCTGGGACCAGGCTGCCCAGGCCCCAGAGGGCAGAAACCTGTCTGAGGGGTTGGCAGCAGCTGCAGAGGGGACCCCGGAAAGCAAGTTTGGCAGTACCCGGGTTCTGTGCTAGAGACCTGAGGATGCATGAAATTGACTCCCCAATACCAGAATGGTATTGGGGTGACAATGCCATGATCCTAGACATGTTACATGCCCATGTTCGGAGTTACCATGGTGACGCTACATATAGGTATTGACCTATATGTAGTGCACGCGTGTAATGGTGTCCCCGTACTCACAAAGTCTAGGGAATTTGCCCTGAACAATGTGGGGGCACCTTGGCTAGTGCCAGGGTGCCCACACACTAAGTAACTTGTCACTGCAACCTTCACCAAGTGAGGGTTAGACATATAGGTGACTTATAAGTTACTTATGTGCAGTGAAAATGGCTGTGAAATAACGTGGATGTTATTTCAATCAGGCTGTATTGGCAGTCCTGTGTAAGAATAGTCTGAGCTCCCTATGGGTGGCAAAAGAAATGCTGCAGCCCATAGGGATCTCCTGGAACCCCAATACCCTGGGTACCTAGGTACCATATACAAGGGAATTATAAGGGTGTTCCAGTGTGCCAATGAGAATTGGTAAAATTAGTCACTAGCCTATTTAAAGCAGAGAGAGCATAAACACTGAGGTTCTGGTTAGCAGAGCCTCAGTGATACAGTTAGGCACCACACAGAGAACACATATAGGCCACAAACTCATGAGCACTGGAGTCCTGGCTAGCAGGATCCCAGTGACACATATCAACCATACTGACAACATAGGGTTTTCACTATGAGCACTGGGCCCTGGCTCGCAGGATCCCAGTGAGACAGTAAAAACACCCTGACATATACTCATAAACAGGCCAAAAGTGGGGGGTAACAAGGCTAGAAAGAGGCTACCTTCCTACACAGTGTGCCAATCAGAATTGGTAAAATTAGTCACTAGCCTGCAGTGACAATTTTAACAGTAGAGAGAGCGTAAACACTGAGGTTATGGTTAGCAGAGCCTCAGTGATACAGTTAGGCACCACACAGGGAACACATACAGGGCACACTTTATGAGCACTGGGGTCCTGGCTAACAGGATTCCAGTGACACAGACAAAAACAAACATACAGGGGTAACATGCCAGGCAAGATGGTACTTTCCTACACTCCCCCCTTGGGAATAATCTATTGATCTGCTTACTTGCCGACATCAGTGCAGGCAGGGAAACTGATCAAAACTCTGCTCCCAGCCAGGCCAGCATTTTCAAAGTTCCCACCCCCTCGGAACAGACTTTGGCCCTCATTACAACCCTGGCGGTCAAAGACCGCCAGGGTTGTTTTGGCGATTGTACCACCAACAGGCTGGCAGTACAAATTGCCATATTATGACCGCTGCAGTAGCGCCGTGGTCGCACCGCTGGTTTCCCGTCATCGTTGTCCCGGCGGTTATAATCCGCCAGGGCAGCGCTGCTTGCAGCGCTGCCCGGGGATTATGATTCCCCTTCCCACCAGCCTGTCCATGGTGGTAGAGACTGCCATGGAAAGGCTGTCGGGAAGGGGAGTCGTGGGTCCCCTGGGGGCCGCTGCACTGCCCATGCACTTGGCATGGGCAGTGCAGGTGCCCCCAGGCACAGCCCCACCCTGCTTTTCACTGTCTGCACAGCAGACAGTGAAAAGCGTGACAGGTGCAACATCTCCGGCTCCATTAGGAGCCGGCTGCAATGTTGCGCCCAACATCCCTGGTGGGCCGGCGGGCGTAAACTCTGTTTCCGCCCGCCGGCCCAGTGGGGATGCTATAATGCAGCTGGCGGGTTTCGGCTGCATAGGCAGCCGCTCGGCGGTCCAACCTTGGCGGACGGCCCCCGCCGCCTGCCGCCCACCAAGGTTGTAATGAGGGCCTTTGTGTTTGCACCCATTTGGTGGGAGTTTTAAAAATGCTTCCGCCAGGCAGGAGCAATTACAAGTTTCCCTGCCTGCACCCGTGTGGGCAGGGAAACTGCTGATTCCTGCAAGTGGGCTTCCAGGGACACAGCAAGTGAGCTGGCCCTGGGTGATGGGGTCCCTGTGGCAATTAATGCCTCGGGCGTGCCTGGTCCCTCTCTGTTTTAATGTTAATAGAGGACACTAGAACATGTGTCCATGTGGTTGGGTCCCTGGGGCCTATACTGACTTGGGGAGGGGGCCACAAACTCCCCGACCCTTAATTAAACCATGCGTCTCTGGGCCACCATTTATTTAGGATCCTGCCACAAAAATCCAGTTTTTTACTCAGTTAGGCCAGGGGGGTCTCTCTGGGTCCCCCTGTGAAGCCTTTGAGGGTGGGATATCCCTACCCTGTGCTCTTGTGTCTCTTTTTTCATGCTTCAGGACTGGGGACTAAGTTCCCGGGTCTTGCAATGGCTGCCAGCAAACCTTTTCTCATGTTGCTGGCAGCCAATCAGAGTGCTTGCTCTCATGGGAGTATGATTTCTGCAGGAGCAAGATGGTCCAAAGGAAAGAAGCTCCATAAGCCAATCAGAGCACTCTATTTTTCAATTGCCACTTCCACGGACGTCGCTCAAGCCTCTCACATAACAAACTGTCTAGATATACAAATTTGTTTTAATCCTATTTGCTCTAATTGTATTCTCGTTGGCCAGGATCTAAATCAGGTCCTTAGTCACAAAAAATACAATCTTTGGACCAACATCTACTTTCTTGGCAAACTTAGTGTAATTTTGTTGAGAGGTTTTTGCTGTAGCCTTGCTTCAAGAAGTCTATGAAAAATGCATGGGGAGTTTGCGTTGTGTGACCCCACTTTACTCTCAGCCCCACTTGACGGATCACCCCAAAACCTTCCATGCACAAACTAGTCAAAAAGTAGCTTTTGGGAAAGTTTAGTAGGGATTTGTCAAATTGGGGGAAGGCATAATTAGCAAGAAAAAGCAATTTTTTTCTATGGAGCAGCTGACCTAACTGTACCTATCCAGTGCACTGCTACTTACCCCCATATTACATCAGTACTAACATCTTCTATTACATAATTTTAATACAACTCCAACATTTGTAATTACATTACTGTTGCAAAACCTGTGCTAGGCAGGGGCACGAGTTAGTGTCTTGAGATTAGTATAACCATAACTGTTGAATTTCTATGGTTTTTGTGCATGTAAAATCTGAGCCTAACTATAAAGTCCCTTTTTTAGTGTATATATATATATATATCATAATTAGATATTAGGGGCCCAGTTCACAAAGGTAAGCTCGGAACAAAAGTCTAAGTTTAGACCAGAAGTGTAAGTTTAGACCAAAAGACTACATTTTTGGTCTAAATAGTTCTTCAAACTGAATTCTCTAGAAACTTCTCATACATCAAAGAAGGCCCCAGGGGGCATATTTATACTCTGTTTGCACCAAATTAACGTAATTTATTTTACTTTAATTTGGTGCAACACTAACTCCATATTTATACTTTGGCGCTAGACCCGTCTAACACCAAATGTATGGAGATAAAGTCATTTTTTGGACGTGGAAACCTACCTTGCCTTAATAAAATGCAAGGTAGGCGTTCCTGTGCAAAAAATGACTCTATGGTCTTAACGCCATATTTATACTCCGGTGCAAAAATGGTGCACGGGAGGGAGTAGAGGTCAACAAGTGGTGCAAGGCTTGCTTTGCCCCATTTTTTAATGCCTGGGTCAGGGCAGGCGTTATGGGACCTGTGGGCCTATTTCCATGGTGGAACACCATGGAATAAGCCCACAGGTGCCCTTCCCAGGCCCCAGGAACACCCCCACCCACACCAGAGGGACATCAGAGGATGGGGGACCCCATCCCAGGTAAGTACAGGTAAGTATTTTATTTAAAAATGGGCCCCCATACATGGCACAGGGTGCAATGGCCATGCCCAGAGGACCCTATTCCCCTGCGCTGGCCATTGGGGTGGTGGACATGACTTCTGTCTTTTCTAAGACAGGAGTTGTGTTGTATGGATGGTTTTGAGTCATAAAATGACTCTAGGCAGGTTAAAGCCATTTTGTTTACTTTAACCTGCCGAATGTCAATTTTTGGTGCAAACCCCCCTTCTCCCAAACCACCAGCCGCACCTGACTAACGTCATTTTTTTTTACACTTGCCTACCCTTTGCACCGGCTTGCACCATTCCATAAATATGGGACCCAGCTGGTGCGCAGAAATGGTGCAAGCCGGTGCTAAACATTTTGGTGCAAAACTGCGTTAGTGCAGTTTTGCACCAAAAAGTATGAATCAGATCCCAAGTATAAAAATAAGACTCTTAGACCCACTTTTCAGCTCACTTTCTGGCTCTGTAGGACTCTAAGAGTAGTGCCTGCTGTTGTACTCCACAAGACTGTTTTGCTATACCTAGAAGAACTGCTTTGCTGCCTGGAGCCTACTTTGGGCCATTAGAGGCTGGCCCTGCTGTTAGATCCCTGTTTAATCACTTGAACAGAGAACTACTAGTTTGGCTTCAAGAGCTAGTTGGCTAGCTTCCTAGTCAGAACCTAATTACAGAAAGGGCACTAATCATCTCCAACCTGCAGCTGGACCCAGCCTGAGAGACCTAATGCCCCATTTGCCCAAAAAGCCAAAATATAAAACCTGGGACTTTTGTAACTTAATAATTATTGGCTACAAACTGCTCTGAGAACCAAGAAAAGATTGTGACCAAACTCCTTGTCTGCCCACCCAAGGTGCATCTCCAGTCGACCTGATTATGCAGAAGCTCCCTCTATGTTCTTCTCTACAGCAGAAATCTTGTTTATCTGTCCTCCGCTAAAGGAGTAGCCGGACTCGTGGAACTCTCATTGGCTTCAGAGTCCCCCCTCACCCCACTGGATATTTTCAACTTACAAAAATGAGACATAGGGGCTGATTTAAGAGCTCTTAGTGCCTCATTGCACCACATTAACATCACTTTTGTATGCTAATGTGGGCCAAAATGGACAAAATCACTGCATCAAATTTACATAGTGGCGCAATGCATGGATTGGGCCACTTTGTAAACTGTGCGCAACCCTTTGCACAACATTATGCCTGCCCATTTATGCAAAAGTGGCGTTCCCCCGTTAGAGATTTCTTTGCGTCATTTATTTCAGCACTTTTAACCCCAGCTCAGAGCAGGCATTAAAAGAAGGCACACCATTGATTTCAATGGGCCTCAAACAATTTTACGCTAATCCTGCAAAGCTCCGAACTAGCGTCAAAAATATTTTGCTAGTTCCCCTAATTACAGCCATGGTGCACCACATATTAGATACGGCGCACATATGGTGGCATTAGAGGGGATCTAAGGGGCACAAGAAAAGTGGTGCTGCACTGTGTTCAGTGCCAATTTTCTTAAATCGGTCCCTTAATCTGAACATATAAAAACCCTCTCTGCAATTTTTCCCAGTGGCTCCGTGATGATGATGCACCCTCTTTGGATAGAGCTGAACTTTACCTTGTCAGAACATGTCTTCAGAACTTATTCTAAGTCTGAAGGTAAGGGCCAACCAGCCCCAAACCACTTTTTCCATCCAATCAACGCTCCATCACGGTTGGATATGTTTTTTGAGTTTGAACTGATCTTGCACAATTGGAAGTCTGTAGTTGGCATTTTGATCTTTTAGTCTCTAGTTTGTACCGTAAACTTTAAAAATTCATAACTCCAGTTCTACTTATTGAATTTTTGTTGTTTTAGTGTCAAATAATTTACTCTAGTTTTCTCAATTGGTGTGTGAGTTTCATATGTTGTTTTTAAATTTATTGCTGTTTGTATGCTGCATGAATGCTTCACATATTTCCTCTAAGTTAGGCCGTACTGCTTTTGTTCTAAAACACCAGAGGGCTAAGCACGGGTTAATTTAGTGACCATCCTGACAGGAACTGTGGCTATTGCTTGAATACGAGTCACCCCTCCATGATAAAACCAACCACCTAATTTCACACAGTGGCTTTGCCCTTGTGAAAGGAAAGGGCACAAAACCCACCATGGCCAAGTTACTTTTTACCACTGAAAACCAACATTTTTTGCAAATTGGGTAGCTGTAGATTTTGGGTCATAACTCAGACAGCACATAGGGAAACCTACCAAACGCTCGCATTTCTGAAGTCTTGACACCCAGGAGAGTCCAGGGTGGCATGACTTGCATGGCTGTCACCAAGTAATTAATACCAGAATCCCTTGCAAATCCCAAATGTTATAGAAAACACATATTTTCCTCATATTTATGAGGCAGAAAGCTCTGGAATATATGTGGAGTCCTACCACCCAGCGTTCCCCCACACCCCTTGATAAAAAACTGTACTGCACTTATGTGGGTGGGCCCAGCTCCTGAAACAAGAAAGAGCCTAAAACGTAACATGGACATGTCACCTTTCTCCACTGAAAACGGATCCTTTTTTCACAAACTGGTTAGTTGTGGATTTTTGGAGAAGCCGGCATGTAAGGAAACCTACCAAACCTGGACACCCAGGAGACTCCAGCTTGGTATGACTTCCATGGCTCTCACCACGAAACGTTATTCAGATTCCCTTGCAAACCTTAATATTTAGCTAAAAAAAAAAAAAATCCGCATATTTCTGTTACAGAAGTTCCGGAGTCTGTAGAACCCAGTGTTCTCCCACGTCTGTTGATCAAAATGTTGCCTCACTTGTGTGGGTAGGCCTAGCCTGTGACAGCAAAGGCCCCAAAACCTAACATGGGGACATGTCACCTTTTTCTACTGAAAACCAACCTTTTTTTGGTATTTGGTTACCTGTGGATTTTGGGATCGAGCTCAGCCAGCACTTAGGAAACCAAGCCCGTGAAAACTTCAAATCATAGCTAGAAAACACTTATTTTCTTCACATTTTTATGATGCAAAATTTCTGGAAGCTACAGGGAGCCACACATTTCCTACCCTACAGTTCCCTAAAATCTCCCAATGAAAATCAACCCTCAGTTATGTAGGTGGACCTTTGCTTGCATGACAGGAAAGGGTCTAAAATAACAACATGGACACATCACCTTTTTCCACTGAAAAGCAACCCTTTTTTGCAATCTGGATAGCTGTGGAATTTCCACCCTAGCACAGCTGGCACCTAAGGAAACCTACCAAAGCTGCATATTTCTGAAGACCAGACACCTGTGAGAGCCCAGCGTGGCATAGCTTTACTTACCCAGACACCATTGCAAATCTCAAACTTTGGCAAATAAACATTAACATTTGAAGGGCTGCCTTAGCACCACAATTGTGGCGCAACTGTGGCCAAAATTAGTGCCATATTTACAAAGTGCCTCTAGGTCTGTCTAGATCCACTTTCCTGCGCCATTTTTCAGTTGTGGAGCCTATTCCTGCACCAATTAGCAAAAATTATAGGCAGGGTAGGCTTTCTCTACTAAAAAATGACACTAGCTACGTAAAGCCATATTTACAAGCCTGTCAAAAAAATGTAGGCAAATTCGAAAAATGTGGCTCATTTCCATTAGCGCCAAAAATATAATGCTTTCTCAAACAAGGCAATAAAATGGTTCAAAGGCACAGGTATAAAATGAAAACACACATTAGGCACCCTGGCAACCTCCACGCAAACTTGGACCTGTTACTACCCCAGCAAGCCACGAAGAGAAGATGACAACGACCTCCATCACCACTACGCCAACCACAAAGGTAGCACAGGAGGAGAAAGGTAATTTATTGATAATGGATATCCATCCTTGGCCAAAGAGAGGAAATTGTAATCAGATAGTACTGGCTGAAGCCACAGTCCATTGAGCAGCTGCTTCATGTGATAGCACCAGCAATCACACCAAGGATACATAGGTCAAACAACATACCACCCATGACCAAGCTCCTGGCTGGGCTGCACATGCTGACCTACGGTCAACTGTAGTAGAAATGGGTGGATTATCTCAATCCTCCCTCTCAGCCCTACTGCCTAGTGTGCTAAATGCCATCATATACCTCACTCCTCGTCATATCCTATTCCCCAGCACCAAGCAACTGCAGCAGAAGACCAAACAGGGATTTTATGCAGTTGCTGGCTTCCCACAAGTACTGGGTGCCATGGACTGCATGCATGTGCTACGTGACCCTCCTCCCAAAACTGAATAGCTGTACAGCAACAGGAATCACACACATTCAATCAGTGTGCAGGCCATTGTTGACCACAAGGGACTATTCACCAATGTCCTGGCCAAGTATCCTGGAAGTGTACATGATGCATACATTATCCGGCATTCCACCATCAACCAATAGTTCCAGGATGGGCAATATGGAAGTGGCCTACTAGTAAGTAAGCAAACAGCTATAACTTAACACCTACATCACACAACACAAATGGCACAAACTATGCACACACACAACACTCCCCCTACATTGATAGGGACACATGGGTCAACAATCAACACACATGCAACATGCATCACAGCATACACATCTCCAATAGAATAGGACCACTGTACAAGCCCCTAGTTCCACTTGAGTGGCATTTACAATGATGCTTCTATATAGCAGTGCCTGCTCTGCATTCACAAGTTGGTGGTCAGCAACTCATTTGGCTCTTTGAGGAGCTGTTTCAATGTAGCTGTATGACATGCACCCCTGAGTGTAGAAGAGCCTTACATTGGGTCATGATGTGGGTGTGCCACCACATGATATATAGCATATTGGTATTGGCACACATACACAGCAATATGCACACCCGAGGCAGCACCACAGATTAGACCCACCATAGGGCTGCAAATAGTAGTGTGTAAAAGGGAGAAACACTCCACACTTAAATTATTTATCTCCCAATGTGTACAGCAGTCTACAGCACACATATATATAGCAGATATACTACATTGATATGACATGTGCAGAAAAGGAAACAGATGTAAACAAAAGCAATCACCCCTGCAATGCAGGCATCATAGCATTAACCCCTTCGCTGCCAGGCCTTTTCCACCTCCTGTGCCGAGTCTTTTTTTGGCTATTTGGAGCAGTTCACGCTTAGGCCCTCATAACTTTTTGTTCACATAAGCTACCCACGCCAAATTTGCGTCCTTTTTTTCCAACATCCTACGGATTCTAGAGGTACCCAGACTTTGTGGGTTCCCCAGAAGGAGGCCAAGAAATTAGCCAAAATACAGTGAAAATTTAGTTTTTTCAAAACAAGGGGAAAAAGGGGCTGCAGAAGAAGGCTTGTGGTTTTTTCCCTAAAAAGGGCATCAACAAAGGGTTTGCGGTGCTAAAATCACCAGCTTCCCAGCTTTCATGAACAGGCAGACTTGAATCATAAAAAACTCAATTTTTCAACACAATTTTGGCATTTTACTGGGACATACCCCATTTTTATGATTTTTTGTGCTTTCAGCCTCCTTCCAGTCAGTGACAGAAATGGGCATGAAACCAACGCTGGATCCCAGAAACCGCAATATTTCTGAAAAGTAGACATAATTCTGAATTCAGCAAGGGGTCATTTGTGTAGATCCTACAAGGGTTTCCTACAGAAAATAACAACTGAAAAAGAAAAATATTGAAATTGAGGTGAAAAAAACATCAATTTTTCTCTACGTTTTACTCTGTAACTTTTTCCTGCAATGTCATATTTTCAAAAGCAATATACCGTTACGTCTGCTGGACTCTTCTGGTTGCGGGGATATATAGGGCCTGTAGGTTCATCAAGAACTCTAGGTACCCAGAGCCAATAAATGACATGCACCCTGCAGTGGGTTTTCATTCTATACCGGCTATACAGCAATTCATTTGCTGACATATAAAGAGTAAAAAATAGCTATCAAGAAAACCTTTGTATTTCCAAAATGGGCACAAGATAAGGTGTTGAGAAGCAATGGTTATTTGCACATCTCTGAATTCTGGGGTGCCCATACTAGCATGTGAATTACAGGGCCTTTCTCAAATAGACGTCTTTTTTACACACTGTCTTACATTTGGAACGGAAAAATGTAGAGAAAGACAAGGGGCAATAACACTTGTTTTGCTATTCTATGTTCCCTCAAGTCTCCCGATAAAAATGATACCTCACTTGTGTGGGTAGGCCTAGCGCCCGCGACAGGATATGCCCCAAAACACAACGTGGACACATCACAGAAAACAGAGCTGTTTTTTTGCAAAGTGCCTACCTGTAGATTTTGGCCACTAGCTCAGCCGGCACCTAGGGAAACCTACCAAACCTGTGTATTTTTTAAAACTAGAGACCTAGGGGAATCCAAGATGGGGTGACTTGTGGGGCTCTGACCAGGTTCTGTTACCCAGAATCCTTTGCAAACCTCAAAATTTGGCTAACAAAACATATTTTCCTCACATTTCGGTGACAGAAAGTTCTGGAATCTGAGAGGAGCCACAAATTTCCTTCCACACAACGCTCCTCCAAGTCTCCCGATAAAAATGTTACTTCACTTGTGTGGGTAGGCCTAGCGCTCGCGACAGGATATGCCCCAAAACACAACGTGGACACATCACAGAAAACAGAGGTGTTTTTTGCAAAGTGCCTACCTGTAGATTTTGGCCTCTAGCTCAGCCGGCACCTAGGGAAACCTACCAAACCTGTGCATTTTTGCAAACTAGAGACCTAGGGGAATCCAAGATGGGGTGACTTGTGGGGCTCTGACCAGGTTCTGTTACCCAGAATCCTTTGCAAACCTCAAATTTTGGCTAAAAAAAAGCATTTTCCTCACATTTCGGTGACAGCAAGTTCTGGAATCTGAGAGAAGCCACAAATTTCCTTCCACCCAGCGTTCCCCTAAGTCTCCTGATAAAAATGATACCTCACTTGTGTGGGTAGGCCTAGGGACCGCGACAGGAAACGCCCCAAAATGCAACGTGGACACATCACATTTTTTCATTGAAAACAGTGCCTACCTGTAGATTTTGGCCTCTAGCTCAGCCGGCACCTAGGGAAACCTACCAAACCTGTGCATTTTTTAAAACTAGAGACCTAGGGAAATCCAAGATGGGGTGACTTGTGGGGCTCTGACCAGGTTCTGTTAACCAGAATCCTTTGCAAACCTCAAATTTTGGCTAAAAAAACGCATTTTCCTCACATTTCGGTGACAGAAAGTTCTGGAATCTGAGAGGAGCCACAAATTTCCTTCCACCCAGTGTTCCCCCAGGTCTCCAGATAAAAATGGTACCTCACTTGTGTGGGTAGGCCTAGCGGACGCGACAGGAGACACCCCAAAACACAACGTGGACACATCCCATTTTTTGAAAGAAAACAGAGCTGTTTTTTGCAAAGAGCCTACCTGTAGATTTTGGCCTCTAGCTCAGCCGGCACCTAGGCACACCTACCAAACCTGTGCATTTTTGCAAACTAGAGACCTAGGGGAATCCAAGATGGGGTGACTTGTGGGGCTCTGACCAGGTTCTGTTACCCAGAATCCTTTGCAAACCTCAAATTTTGGCAAAAAAAAACGCATTTTCCTCACATTTCTGTGACAGAAAGTTCTGGAATCTGAGAGGAGCCACAAATTTCCTTCCACCCAGCGCTTCCCCAAGTCTCCTGATAAAAATTATACCTCACTTGTGTGGGTGAACCAGGTGCATGCAACAGAATAAGGCCCAAAACTTGTAGAGGTAGAGGGGATAGCACAGCGAGTTTATAAGGACATATTCTTTTATACATCTTTAGACTGACTCTGCTTTGGGGACCCACATAAGTGAGGTGTCATTTTACTTGGGAGACTGAGGGGAACACTGGGGAGTAGGAATTTTGTGCTGGAGTGGTGATCCTACGAAGAAAAGTCCGGAAAATATGCTTTTTTAAGCAAATTTTTAGGTTTACAGAGGAGTCTGAGTAAGAAAATGTTGGGGGATCCACGCAAGCCACACCTCCCTGGACTCCTTGGGGTGTCTAGTTTTAAAAAATGTCTGGGTTTGGTAGGTTTCCCTAGATGAAGGCCGCACCCAGGACCAAAAACATAGGTGCCCTCTCCCCCCTCAAACACAGGTAGTTTTGTAATATATCGTTTTGATGTGTCCACATACGTCCGTGATGTGCCAAACACTAAAAGAAACGCACTTAGGTTATGTGAAAAAGACCCCTCACCCACCAACCAAGTTGGTGGCATGCTTCATCATCGGGGTCCCACCTGAGGCACCTAGCGTGTCACAGGTGTGCTGCGACGCCTGATTACAGCGGAGCAGGTTTTGTCATTTTTACCACACATACTGGTTGGATTTGGCACGAGGGTGAGTGATGGTTCAGTGGATCAAATTTTACTAACAAGAGCTTTCAGAAAAATGAAATGCACTGTTAATAACTGAAAGGCAAAAAACTGAACCAATGACTCACAGCTCATGAGCTGTAAAGCCGCTACAAGGCACCAACCACTTTACAGTCCATTCACACAACTTTCATACATGACACACACAAGACCATTCACACCGCCAGCCACGGGCCCAGCACATTACAACACTCACATCGACAGACAGTGCCACTCAAGGGCCCATCACTTACATATGCCCACATGCCTGATACAGCAATTACACCAGCTCATGGGAGTGTGTGGACTGGTGTTTGGCTGGCAGTGTGTTGCAGTAGCCAACAGCAAGTCAATATGTACACTTTCAGCCAAGCCCCACTCCACACACAATGGCATCATTTTTTATTTTTTTTTAAACAGAGGAACCCCTAACTAAGTAGAAAGAATTACAAAACTACAAACACAAAAGTTCTAACTAAGTACATGACAGAAATGCTAACCATGAAACTGAACACATGAAAATGCAAAACAGACATGAGTTTACACTCATGGTTGTTCCCAGAAATTCTTCTGGGTGTGGTAATTCTTATAACAACCACCCACGCACAGCCCAGGCTTTGAAGGACAATCTGGGCAGTACATTTGAGTCTCCCTCCGGATACCTCTTCGAAAACACACTCTACATTCCTTAGCTGGAAAGTCTTTTTTGGGTGTGGGAGGAATGTGCTCAGCAAAGTGGCGATCTTTCAATCTAGCCACATCCTCCACCACTGCTTCTCTAGGAAATCTGGCCTGTTTCACCACAATAAGGCTCTCTATCCCTGACTCCTGAAATTTCACAAATGTCATCTTTGACTCTGGAGACATATCCCTAAACACAATAAAAGCATTGAAGGTTGCTAAGTGGAAGAGGTAAATTGCTAACTTCTTATACCAAACGTAAGACTTACGAATAGCAGTATAAGGTTCCAATCTCTGATCAACTCTATCTACACCTCCCATGTGCTTATTTTAATCTAAAATGCACACAGGTTTGCGCACTTCAGCAACCTGGCCCCAAACAGTCACGGGGGAAGTACTCTCATCATGGATGGTACTTAGCATGTAGACATCCCTCTTGTCTGAAAATTTCAAAGCTAGCAACTCCTCATTCCGCAAGGCACAGCACTGTCCCCTCTCAAGTTTTTTACAGACAAGCTCCCTTGGATAGCCTTTCCGGTTAGAACGGATTGTGCCTCAAGCAACTGTGTCCACTCTAAACAATTCCTTGAGCAACTGCACTCCAGTGTAGAATTTATCTACATACAAATGGTGACCTTTGTTGAACAGTCGTCTACCATGATCCCACACAATTTTCTCAGTAACTCCAAAAGTGGGAGGACAACCAGGGGGGTCAATATTGGAATTCCTACCAGTGTAGACACGGAAACTATACACATATCCTGTCCTACTTTCAGACAGCATGTACAATTTAATTCCATATCGTACCCTTTTGCTAGGAATGTACTGCCTAAAAACTAAACGACCCTTGAAGAGGACCAAAGACTCGTCCACACTTATCTCTTTGCCTGGAACATAGACCTCCGAAAACCGATCTACAAAATGATCAAGGACAGGCCTAATCTTAAAAAGACGGTCAGAATCTGGGTGATCTCGTGGCAAGGCTAATGCATTGTCAACAAAATGCAGCATCCTAAGAAGAAGCAAATGCTGATTACGACTCATTGTCGCAGGAAATATAGCTGTTGCCATCAAGGGACTAGTAGACCAATAAGAAGCCAGTGACGGCTTCCTTATCAACCCCATCAAAAAAGTCAAACCCAAAAACTTTTTTAGCTCCTCCAAATTTGTGGGAATCCACTGAGCAGCTCTAGAGTGTGGAATAAGTCTAGCAGCGTTGTCCCTTAAATGCTGCTCCGCATACAAATTAGTCTGCTCAACAATCTCTTCCAAAAACACATCATCCATGTATAACTCAAAGAAATTGATAGGCAAAAAGTTCTCTGTATTGGCGTTACACCCCGGGTGACCGGTAAAAGCAGGCAACTCTGGCTGCTCCATGTTTGGGGCAACCCAGACATCAGGTCTTATAACGGGAAACTTTTCAGCCCCAGGTTGCTGCACTATTGGCACATCAGTGTCCTCCTCTAAAACAGGCCCTTCATCTGCACTGAGTGTGGCTTCATCATCAGAAGATTCCCCTCCAACAGAAACATCACTGCCAGAATCTCTCACTTCCTCCTCTGCTTCAGATGCAGAGTCCGTCTCATAATCATGATCAGACTGTGACTCAAAAAGCATACCAACCACCTGCTGAGCGGTCATCCTGCGGCTAGCCATGATCTCTCCTACTAAAATTAACTGGACAAATTCACCACCAACAACCAGCACTGTGTAAGACAAGTAACAAAGTATAGCTTTGTTAGTAAGAGTTATAAACTCAAAAACTATACCGCTCACTTGCCTGAAAAAGCTTGATTCACCAGCAACTACTCTGCACAGACACAGCAATCACCAATGATATCCCACTAAAAAGAAAGAAAGAAAGAAAGGCAAATTAGAAATAAGACAAAACAAATATCATTGTGCACAAATCTAAGGACAATTTCACACACAATCCTGCATTTAGTACACCCCCTACAAACATGTCATTCATGCATGGCAACAATACTCCTTTGGAGTAAATTGTTTTTACTTACCTAAAACATGCAACTGTGCAAACTGAAGGTCAACCACCGCCAAAACCGCAAGGAGGCACAGCAAATAAAGCAAAAGCTTTGAACTAGAACAAAAAGGAGGAAAACATTTTTTATCACAAATGCAAATACTTCATCAGTTGACAAACACCTCACCATCATACATTTAGAAATTGGTGCCTAAGTGGATTCTGCCATAGGGGCAGATGGGCCTACTAAGAAAATAGGAATGTCTGCCCCAAGGAGGCCAGAAAATACCTTTAGTAGTGTGTCCCCATGGGGAGCGACCCTTGCCAAAGGGGACAGCCCTCAAACAAAAAAAACAAAAAAACACACACAACACTATCCCTGGTGCCTAAGTGGCATCTGCCCCCCTTGGGGGCAGATCAGCCTAAAAATAATAGGCTGATCTGTCTCCAAGGGGTGCAGAAATGGCCTCGGTACATGTGCCACCAAAGTGGGGGGCGACCCTTGCCCAAGGCCCCCCCCATCCACTAACACACACACACACACACAAACACACTATCCCTGGTGTGTAAGTGGCTTCTGACCCCCTTGGGGGCAGGTGGGCCTAAAGAAATAGGCCCATCTGCCCCCAGGGGGGGCAGAAATGGCCAACAGGTCAATGCCCCCCTTGGGGGGGGCGCCCCCCACAAAAATAAACACATTAAAAAAAAATCCCTGGCGTCTAGTGGTTTCTGCCCCCCTTGAGGCAGATCAGCCTAGAAATAATAGGCTGATCTGCCCCCAAAGGGGGCATAAATGTCCCTAAAAGACATGCCCCCCAAAGGGGAGTGACCCTTGCCCAAGGGGCCGCCCCCCCATCCACTACACACATAATCCCTGGTGCCTAAGTGGCTTCTGCCCCCTTGGGGGCAGATGGATCTAAAAGAAATAGGCCGATCTGCCCCCAAGGGGGCAGAAAAGGCCAACAGTTCTATGCCCCCTTGGGGGGGCGCCCCTTGCCCAAGGGGGCACCCCCCCACATAATAACACAAATAAAAAAACATCCCTGGTGATCCAGTGGTTTCTGCCCCCCTTGGGGGGGATCCACCTAAAAAGTAGGCCAATCTGCCCCCAAGGGGGGCAGAAATGGCCGTAACTAATTGCCCCCACAAGGGGAGCGACCCTTGCCCAAGGGGCCGCTCCCCGCAAATAAGAAACACGAAAAAAAAAAAAAGAAAACAATCCCTGGTGTCTAGTGGGCATTCTTGCTGCCCGATCGCAATGTGATCGGGCAGCAGGTATGGTCAAAGAGACATTGGGGGAAAGGAAAAGCCTTTCCTTCCCCCCGGTGCCTCTTTTGGCAAAACCCCCCACCCACCGGGAATAGGAACTCACCTCTTCGTCTCTCGCCGCACAGGAAGCAAATGGCTTCCTGTGCGGCGAGAACCCCATAATGAAGTCAGCGCGCGATCGCGCACTGATGTCATTATGGGGGGGTGGGGAGGTCGGGGTGGAAGGGGAAGGGCTTCCCCTTCCATCCCTGACTTTGGGGGGGGTGGGGAGAAGCACACAGAGGGAGCAAGAGCACTCCCTCTGGGCTGTGTGCCGAGGACGTAGTAGTTACGTCCTCGGCACAGCAGCACTGTGCCGAAGGACGTAACCACTACGTCCTCGGCACAGAACGGGTTAAGGTGCCAGGATGCTAATGTTGCAACTTGGCAGCTAAACAAGTATCAGCACAGTGGCTGAGGACAGCAATGTTCCAAATCTCGAAGTCATGGCACACTGCTGATATGACCCAGTGGTGTAGGGTGGGGCTGCGAGACAAATCCTGTCACAGGGGCTACTCCAAAATCCATAAACATGCCAATACACCCTAAGCTACCATGCCACACTTTGCATGATGCTCACACACACACATGCATGTGAGTCAGGAAACATGGAAAATAGCCATTTGGGCAGGGGACTATTACCATGCCCAAGGGGGTGTAGTCTGCACGCTACACACAGGGCACAACACCTAGGTCATGGCACAGAACACGCACAAAGGATCAAAGTCAGACAACATGGCTTTTTCGGAGATCACTTGTTACAACTAAATTCATCTAAAGACATCTATATCACACACATCATTCATTGGTAAGCTGTAATGCCTCTCCTCTCCCAATGCAGCAGACCTGGGATATGGCATCCATCTGTGGTTGATGACCCCATTGCCAACCCACAAATGGACTCTGAGAAGGAATATAATGAGGCACACAAAAAGACCAGGAATGTGGTGAGAGGACATTTGGCATACTAAAGAGCTGCTTCAGATGCCTTGATTTATCTTGAGGCAAACTGTTATACTGTGTGAAAAATCATAGTTGTGTGTGCCAATGTCCCCTTGGAGGAACAGGTGGAGGTCTCCAGGAAGGCGGATAAGGACAATGACCCCCACCACTTGAAAGAGGACTACTTAATACTGCTGCTGGATGGGGCACGCAGAAGGGCACTATTAAAGCAAAACATATTTTTTGAATACTGACAACATATAGCCACTATGCACTGTCACATAGGTTCTCATTACCCTAATGAGGCTAATGGATTTGGGCAGCAGATTCACCTAAATGTAGGGTACAAAGTACACTTCCACACCATGTGATGCCTGTCGGCCTAATCCGGATTTTCCGGCTAACTCGCAGGGCCTCATCTATACCCAAGAGCAAGGATGATTGTGGCATCCGGGTGCATGACAGGAAGACCTCCTCAGGGGAATTGTGGTAGATCAGATCTCATCCCTTTCACTCAGTTACATTAATCTCACACAGGCAAAGACAGAGGCACAGTAGAGTTCTATAAAGGTTTATTGAAGTAACTGCATCATAAATTAAATGGCATGTATTACAATAATTAGGATGCTAAAACACACTACAAGGAAAATTGTGACAAGGAGAGTGAAACAAAAAAACAGTCCCACCACACTGTGAGGAAATTCGATTTTGAATACGATCGTATCGACCCGCCATTTTGTGGCCCGCCGCCATTTTATGTTGCCTTCACTCAGGCAGCACAACGAACGAAGTCCATTCTGCCTTTTCTGCTTATTCTGCAACATGGTGTTCAAAACAGTCTTCTGCCTCTATCTTTACAAGGCTGGTATTAAGGTCTGACCGAGTACACTAATCCCTGTCTGGTTTTCTAATCCTTGTTTCAACTATCTGTAGGCTCACACTATTCTCCGCCGATCTTATCTTATCGTCTGGCCTTCGCTGTCCTTTGCTAGTATTCTCTCATTTCACAACTGTCCTCCAAACGCACACAAACTTATCGCACCACATGCAACTTCGTTGTGGATCGGTTAATGAATTAGTTCAAGGGAGGGGTGACAAACACAGCTGGAGGGGAGGCAACCTTAAGTCACTTGATACTTTGTTCTGTCTTGTTTTCCGACATTTCTATTGGCTCTGTTCTATCTTTACGTTATTCTTACTGGCTCCTTTCTATGTGTTCTGGGAGTGTATGTAGTTAATAAATGGTTTTTATACGGTATATAAGATTGTGCGCCACAAAGTAAAGTGGCAGTCTCCTGAGAACATACCTTGTGTACTTCTTGGACAACTGTACTAGCTGCAGCTAATAAAATCCGATCTTTTACGCCTGACAGAGTGTCCCGTGTCTCTGTTAGTTGAGGCAGGTGAATCCAAGGAGATTTTAGGCGTACCCTGCGCCGCCAGGCCCAAAAGGTTCTGGTTCTTCAACTGGCGCCCAACGTGGGGCGGCTTCAGCGGTACCGGTTCTGCCTGAAGGTCGTGAGGAACCCCGCAAGAAAATTCTGGAGGAATCGCGAGCCACGTCAAGCGACCCCTGTATGTCGAAGTGGTCCGAAGGTCTTTTTCAGCGCGGTTACTCCTTCCTGACGGCTACTGACGACTGCTGCCCTGACTGCCGCCCTGCCTTGGCCCTTTCTTTGATGATGTATGGTAAAGCGAGACGATAGACGGGCCTCTGTTGGTGTAAGAAGACATCCTTAGTTAAGTATTTGGTGGGTCGCGCCCACAAATTTTGGTCTTTGTTTTGTCCTTAGGTTCTTAGATTTGGCCATTGCAGTGGCCAAAGCCGAGGGGTAAGTGCATTTGTGCTGTGTAAACTGAAAGTTTTACCCCCTTGATGTTTGTGAACAGCCAGTAAAAATCGTGAGATGTCTGGTCTGACTAAGTTTGGAAAACTTTGTTGCTTTGGTTGTAATAGGGACTCCCAGCTTGAGGACTCCTGTCCGATTCCTTCGGTTGGAACTCCCACATATGAGCTCTATTCTAAACATGGTGTTGGTCCTATTGCCTTTAATAAGACATGGACCCGATATACAAAGAAAGATGGTGTTTTAAAATGGCCAGAAAATGGTAGTTTCGAAACTGATGTGCTAGATAATTTAGAAGCAACGTTATTTAAAAGAAAAGCCCGGCCGGCAATGTTTGACTCTTTTCGCCTTTGGCGTAAGGAAGCCAAACAGAGAGAAATTAAACAAGCGAAACGAGATAGGAAAACACAGGGAATGACGATTATACAGGCTGCTCAGCAATTCAAAGATGATGAAATAGATAATGCAATGGAAATTTCAGACAGACAGCATCGAATGGCAATAGATAAATGCTATCCGACGTTGCCTATCTCTTCCCTTGATAAAAGAAAAGATTTTGAGGAAGATTCCTTAATGTCCCACTTATTGAAATTGCCTCCGCCCTATGTACAAGGTGCTAATGCACCCCCGATGTTACAGCCTGTTCAGCCGCCAGTTGTGCTTCCGCCTGCTCCAGCTTTTCCACATTTGCCTCCTCAAGTATTGCCTATGCCAGCTTTGCCTTTAACTCCTTTGCCTTCTGCTCCTTTGGCAATTCCTAATGCTCCTTTAGTTAATTCACCTAATACCTTGTCCCCTATCCTTATGTCAAATTCTCCATCTACGCGTAAGCGATTTACCGATACTGTCTCTGGTCTCTTATCACCTTTCTTTGAAGCTTTAAATGTGTCTCCAGCTTTTTCTCGAAGACAGTCTCGTAGTCAATTCCCAGACTCCGAAGAGCGAGAAAAATTGGACTCACTTGCTTGTAGATGGATCAAGAAGGGTCCTCAATATAGTACGTCTGATATTATGTCCACCTTTCTGCAATGGAATGCACCTACGCAGAGATATGTTTTTAAAGTTATGTGCGATACTCTCGCTAAAGAATGGGAGGATATGAATTTGGGTTCGGTCCCACAGGATCTGTTAGATGTTCAGGCTGACTTTGACAAAGGACTTATTGTGGGTCCTAAGGTTGAAAACGCTGTCAGAACACTTATTTCTTTCAGATCCCTATTGTTCTCACAGACTTTTCCTGATTCTGATTCTTCAGTTAGGACAGCACTGAAAAACTATCCCATGAGAGAGGTTTCTCCAATATGGAAGGAAGAAGTTGCAGCAGCAGGTGCTAATCCAGCTATTCCTGCGCATTTTCAGCGCATATGGATACATGTCCCCTGGAAAAGGTCTGAAGTTTTAGCACTTAAACAGTCACTACCAGATCCACGCAAAAATCCTGCTGGTTACTATAAAGAGTTGTCGCAAACAGTTGATGCATGTACTATGAATCTAGCAGATATTGACATGTTGATGGGAAATGTAGTTCCACAGACAATATGGGCTAAAATTCGTAGAGAGGATCACGCTCAAGAATTAGGCGGCGATTGGAACGCTATTATTGCCGCAGATAGAGGTCAAGTAGGTGGTGCAAAGCCCGACGCTTTGATCTCAGAACTCCCTGGTAGGATTATTACATTAATGAAAACAATGATGCCTGCTTTGAGAGTTAATTGGGATAAGCTAGCAGCATGTAAACAAAAGAAAGATGAAAGTGTTTCCGATTTCTTTACCCGATTTGAGGAGACATTCATTGATCACAGTGGTCAAGATATGGCTACAGAAGGGGGACAGCGATTATTTGTGGATAAGTTCGTATATAACTTGCTTCCTAAACTATCACACAAGCTAAAAGACTCCGAGAGTTCATGGGCAGTTTCTTCTTCCGCCCAGATATTGGCTACTGCACAATATTATGAAAATAGAGACAAAGAAGAAAGGGAAAAACAAGAGAAAAAGACGAAAGAATTAAAAACTAAAGTTCTCTTGCAACAGGCTTATCCTCCTCGTTATGTTCAGCCTCAGTTTCAACAGCCTCCGCAGTTTCAGAGGTTGTATCAAAAGCCTGAACCATTCATTCCAAGACCTTTGCTAGGTCCCAATCAATGTGCTTATTGTAGGGAGGAAGGTCATTTTAAGAACAGTTGTCCGGCATTGTTGCAGCGTAATGGAGCAACATCTGCTTCACGAGGTCGTGGTGGTCTTCAGTCAGCAAATAGAGGTAGAGGTCGAGGTGTGTTAACCCAAGGGCAGCGTTCTTTTGTTCCTCCAAATTCCGGAAATTACTTTGACCAGCAAAATGTTAGGTCTACACAGTATTACAGTGAGGATCAGTATATTGAAGGAGGGAATGAAAGTCTTCATTTTGAATAGGACAGCCATGGACAAAGTAAGGGGGTTACGTCAATTCCAGTGGATCAGAATGGACCTTATGTTAATGTCACTACAATGGGTGTTTCAGAGCCATTTCTTTTAGATACTGGTGCCATGAGAAGCTCTATCATTCATTCTAAACTCCCTGGCGCACCTTTGTCTGGCTTAACGAATGTATCTGTAGGATTTTCTGGCGCCCCTGTTCGCAATCCAGTTTCTTGCCCTTTACCTGTTTCAATAGGCCCTTATGATTTAGAAGCTCCGCTTCTTCTGACGAATGGTTGTGGTGAAAATCTGTTGGGTTTAGATCTATTAAAAAGAATGCATGCTACGATATATTGTTCACCTTCTGGTGTATACCTCACTCTAGGACAGAAAATGACTAGTCCAATGTACTTATCAAAAGATCAATTCCCACCTGAATTGCTTTCTCTTCCCGAAACGCTTTGGGCTACGGGTCCGAATGACGTTGGTTGTCTTGAGATCCCACCTTATGTTGTTACTCTCAAACCCAATGCTGAAATGCCACGTATTCCGCAATACAGAATCTCTACTGAAGGTGAGAAAGCACTTCTGGAAATTGTCCATGATTTGATTCAGAAGGGTGTGGTTGAGGAAACGAGAGGAAATATATGTAACAGTCCTGTTCTTCCGGTTCTTAAACGCACTGATCCTTCTCAGCCTCCTGTTTATCGTTTTGTAATTGATCTTCGGGAGGTAAACAAGATTGTCGTACCGCAGTTTCCTGTAGTCCCAGATATCACTGCTCTGTTGACGATGATACCTTCTACAGCGACTTGGTTTTCAGTTATCGATTTAAAGAATGCTTTCTTTAGTATTCCCATCGCCGAAGAGAGTAGAGATATTTTTGGTTTTTCCCTCGGAGGCCGAAGCTTCCGGTTTAAACGCGCACCTCAAGGTTATTGTGAAAGTCCCTCTGTTTACAGTCAAGCTCTAAAATGTCATCTTGATGCTTTTTCCTTACCGTCCGGTGCCGCTCTCATTCAGTACATGGATGACTTATTAGTTGCCGCTGATTCAGAGGAGATTTGCAAAAACGTGACCGTTGCACTGTTGCGTCATTTGTTTGATCTGAATCACAAGGTTTCTCCTTCTAAATTACAATATGTCTGTCGCGAGGTGACTTATTTGGGTCATCTCTTGTCAAAGGAGGGACGACGATTGACCCCCGAACGAATTCAGGCAATTGCACAAATGTCAGTGCCATCCACACAAAGAGAGGTACGTGCCTTTTTGGGCATTACTTCTTATTGTAGACAGTGGATTCCGAATTTCTCTTTATTGGCTAAACCGCTGTTGGCGCTAACTTTAAAAGATACGCCTCAGCCTCTTCCGTGGACTGACGAGTGTCAGAAGAGTTTTACTGATTTGCGTATTGCTTTGTGTTCTGCTCCTGTATTGGGTACTCCTGATTACAGTAAGCCCTTTACGCTCTATGTCCACGAAAGAGAGGGTTGTGCATTGTCAGTCTTAACGCAGCGTTTTGGAGATCAACAGCGACCATGCGCATATTTCTCAGCTACGTTAGATCCAGTAGCTAAAGCATTGCCTAGTTGTCTTAAGGCGACAGCGGCAGCAGCAATTTCTATTCGACAGTCTGCTGGAGTAGTGCTAGATAATACTCTCATTGTTATGGTGCCACATGCAGTGGATATTTTACTAAATAAGACAAAAACGCAGCATCTTACGAGTGCTCGGTTGTCCGGATATGAGCTGACGCTTTTGGCTAGTCACATACACATCAAACGATGTAATACCCTGAATCCAGCTACTTTGTTGCCTCTTCCAGAAGAGAGAGATGTCTCTGAACAGCATGATTGTTTTCTCCGTACTGAAGAAGAGACTAAGGGTAGAATTGACCTAAAAGACACGCCATTAGTGAATCCAGATGGAACACTATGGGTAGATGGTTCTTGTTTCAAGCTCCCGAATGGAGATACAGTTTCAGCCTACGCTATTACTACTTTGCATACGATTGTGGAGACAGCACGCATTAGACATAATTCAGCTCAGGCAGCTGAATTGATAGCCTTAACTAGAGCGTGTGTGTTATCCGAAGGAAAAAGAGTAAACGTGTACACTGATAGCCAATACGCTTTTGGTGTAGCGTTTAACTTTGGGCGCTTATGGAAGGAAAGAGGATTCTTTACTTCCCATGGTACTAAGATACAACATGGTCAATTAGTGACTGAACTTCTTGAGTCACTTACAATGCCTACTCAGATAGCGATTGTGAAGTGTAGTGCACACAAAAAGATTGTGGACGATGTTGGTCGAGGAAATGCATTTGCAGATGAGGTAGCGAAAAAGACAGCCAGAGACAACACAAGTCGAATGTATGTTGCAGGTCCCGCAAACTGCGTAAGAGAAAAGGGAATGTGTGAAGATACAGTAGAGAGTGTGAAATCAATTCAAGGAGAGGCTACGGAGAATGAGTTGAAAAAGTGGAAGGAAAGTACAGGAATGTTAGATGAGATGGGATGTTGGGTTGAATTATCAGAACATCAACGTTGGCTGTTACCAGATGCTTATGTACTACCTGTAGTTACTATGGCACATGGTCCAGCTCACCTAAGTGCAAAAGGAATATGTAAACTTCTGGCTCCAGTGTGGCAAAATGAGGGGATCCCAAAGTGTGCAAATAATGTGGTAAAACATTGTATTGTTTGCTTGATGTACAATCCGGGAAAAGGAACCCCAACTCCAGCAGGTCATTTTGCTCCTCCAACATATCCATTTGAGGTGTTGCAGATCGATTATATTCACATGGAACGATGCAACAACCTCAAATATGTTCTGGTGGTAGTATGTGCTTTTTCTAGATGGGTAGAAGCCTACCCTCTGAAGGACAATACTGCTTTATCAACTGCCAAAATACTTTTGAAAGAATTCTTCCCTAGGTTTGGTTTGCCGCGCATTGTCTGGAGTGACAATGGGAGCGAATTTGTGGGTCAAGTCATGCAAAAAGTTTGTGCAGGCCTTGGCATAAAACAGAAGTTCCACGCGGCGAATCACCCACAGTCGGCTGGTTTAGTAGAATGCTACAATGGAACCTTGAAGCTTAAAATTGCTAAGGTGCAAGCTAGCACAGGACTTAATTGGCCTGATGCTTTACCATTGGGTCTTCTGTCCACCAGAACAGCAGTACACTCTCGTTTGGGGCTTAGCCCTTACGAAGTGATATTTGGTCGCCCAGCTAATGTATGGGGAGTTCCTCGCCCTAAGAAATACTCAGACTTGCCATACCCGATGTTGATTGACTACTTGCATGACCTTACAACTAAATTGCGTGTTCTTCATCAACAGGTTCAGAGTGCTCTACCAGAGGCTTCTACAGACCCAGGTCATTCCATCCGACCAGGTGACTGGGTCTGCACGAAAAATTTCCAACGACAGAGAAATTTGGAGCCCCGATGGAGAGAGCCACGCCTGGTTCTTTTGACCACAAGAACAGCAGTTAAAGTCGAAGGAAAGAAAAACTGGGTGCATGCCGTGCACTGCAAGAAAGTGCCTTTGCCCTTGCCTTTCGATCAGTGGGTCCGTAGAGGCATCAGTGACTCTGAAAGTGAGAAAGTTCCGCAATTTGTACCATTCAGTGATGCGCGTCTAATTGGAACACTTTCTGAGAAAGAGGACGACGACATCCTTCAAGAAGCAATACCATCGCATCGTCGCTTGAACACGACAAATCCAGGAACATTGTTTCAAAACCAGACTGCCTTTGGACAGGAACGCTATAATTTGAGACCAAGACCAAAGAACTTGTAACTTTCTCTCCTATGTAGTACTCTATCCCGGTTGCAGGGTCACGGTAGGAGTCTTAGTCACGACCTGAGTAAGTGGCAATAGGCCTGCAGGACCTCACAGTGTCATAGGACGGTGGATAATCGTGACTACAGTGATTGAGGAAGATTGCCGTGAGCATCCACTTAGAAAGATGGAGGCTACATTTAATAAAAGAGAAAGTAAAAATGTAAAGAATAATTGTAAAGAAATATATAGTCGTTGTAGTATTGCTCTATGCGTCATTATATTGTCGTGTATTCTTTTGGAATCTGTAAACTGGATCATTATTACTCTGCAGCAAAAAGTTGTCTCTTCTCCTACCTCTACATCTTCTTCTACTATCTCTCCGCACCTATTTCACACTCTTCCCCAGCATGAACTCATCAGAAGAACTGAATACTTTAACAATTCCTTCGTCCAGTTGTTACATCAACATCAGTTAGTGATCAATACAACTGACTGTTGGGTGTGTGGACTCATACCACATACAGTAGAAAATGGAATGCCATATTTAGTTCTTCCATTCTCCTATGAAGGTTCCGCTTGGGCTTATTTTGTCATTTTCAATAATGCATATCAAAGTAAAATTAAACAACCTGTCAGTTCACATAGTGTTGGTTCAGATTTCAGTCATAGTTTATTGATAAAGGGAATGGTAGCTATGGCTAAAATCATGGAAAAAAGTGAAGCTTCCATAGATGAAAGAAAAGCATATACCAATTGGAACATAACTAATTACATTACCAGCCTCAATGATAAGATTGAGCAAGGAAAATCTCCTCCGATACGGGTCATACCCCAACAAGGAAATTTCTGTCTGCAAATAAATGGTAGAACTCCAAACACCGGACAAAGAGAAAGTTTATGTTCCCATACATATGTTTATTCAGCCCTGAATTCACCGCCGTTAGTACCATCTCAAGGTACATACTTCGTTTGCCACGATAGGGCTTATACATGGTTGCCAGCTGATTTTTCTGGTACTTGTTATATAGCCTTTCTTCTTCCCCCTACATACACCGCTCCTGCGAATCATCATAAAAATAGACATGGCAGAGGGATTGTGGATTCGAAAGACACAGCAGGACAAGAGGGAGGAGATTTCCTCAAAGGATTTCTTCCCTTCTGGGGTCCAATGGCCAACAGCAGAAATATAAGGCAATTGGTTCGTGTCGTAGAAACCACCATAGACATCACTGTAGGAGCTTTAAGTAACATTACAGCTGAACTACAGGCTGATCGTCTTATGACCTTGCAGAACCGTGTTGCCTTAGACTTTGTTCTTGCGGACCGTGGTGGAGTATGCAAATTGATCGGATCAAGTTGCTGTATTTTCATACCTAATGACGCTCCGACAGTATACCAAGCTATCTCTAAGTTACACATAATCTCCGAGTCGATTCATCAGGACGAAGGAGATTGGTCCTTTTCAGAGTGGTTTTGGGGAATACTGTCCAAATGGGGTTGGAAGGTATTGACATTCTTTGGAGTAATTTTAGCTTTTATATTCTCTTGTTGTCTTTGTATGCACTGCGGTCCTGCCGTCTGCAACCTATGTGCTACTGCATGTATTCCCAAACCCAAGTCACAAAGAGCAGAGAATATCAAAATGATGGTACAGCAACAGCTTGATGACTTCATGGCCATAGACATCGACTCAGATTAACATGAGTTTGTGTATCTTGCCTGAGTTCTGGCAAAAGGAGGGTCTGAGGAAATTCGATTTTTAATACGATCGTATCGACCCGCCATTTTGTGGCCCGCCGCCATTTTATGTTGCCTTCACTCAGGCAGCACAACGAACGAAGTCCATTCTGCCTTTTCTGCTTATTCTGCAACATGGTGTTCAAAACAGTCTTCTGCCTCTATCTTTACAAGGCTGGTATTAAGGTCTGACCGAGTACACTAATCCCTGTCTGGTTTTCTAATCCTTGTTTCAACTATCTGTAGGCTCACACTATTCTCCGCCGATCTTATCTTATCGTCTGGCCTTCGCTGTCCTTTGCTAGTATTCTCTCATTTCACAACTGTCCTCCAAACGCACACAAACTTATCGCACCACATGCAACTTCGTTGTGGATCGGTTAATGAATTAGTTCAAGGGAGGGGTGACAAACACAGCTGGAGGGGAGGCAACCTTAAGTCACTTGATACTTTGTTCTGTCTTGTTTTCCGACATTTCTATTGGCTCTGTTCTATCTTTACGTTATTCTTACTGGCTCCTTTCTATGTGTTCTGGGAGTGTATGTAGTTAATAAATGGTTTTTATACGGTATATAAGATTGTGCGCCACAAAGTAAAGTGGCAGTCTCCTGAGAACATACCTTGTGTACTTCTTGGACAACTGTACTAGCTGCAGCTAATAAAATCCGATCTTTTACGCCTGACAGAGTGTCCCGTGTCTCTGTTAGTTGAGGCAGGTGAATCCAAGGAGATTTTAGGCGTACCCTGCGCCGCCAGGCCCAAAAGGTTCTGGTTCTTCAACTGTCGCTAGGAATAATATAGGGGGTCATTACAACATTGGCGGTAAAAGTCGCTTACCGCCGTGCAGAAGACCGCCCATACACCGCCGCGGCCGCGGAATACCGTCACAGCTATTATGACCCACATCTCGAAATCCGACAAAATTCAGACACCCACACAAGTCCGCCACACCAAAGGTCAGTGATAAACTGTCGAAAACAAAACCTCCACCGTCACGCCAACAGAAACACGCCCATGCTATCATGACCCGCACTCAAAATACACACACATCTCCAAAACACCGCCACATTGGACATTTTGAAAGACACACACCTGATACACATATACACACCACTCCCACACACTCAATACTATGTAAAACACACCCCCACATCACCCACAAACCCCTACGACCAACAATTTTGACGAAGGCCAGAGAGACATCACAGCATAGACAACCCCACCACACAGAGGCACACAACACCATCACCCATACTACTTCCACGCACAAAACACCACACACCACTACATATCACCACACTCATCACCACATACACCACCCCACACATCACCTACACCACCCCATGGCACGGCAAAGACACCCCAGGTTCTCGGAGGAGGAGCTCAGGGTCATGGTGGAGGAAATCATGCGGGTAGAGCCACAGCTATTTGGAGCACAGGTGCAGCACACCTTCATTGCAAGGAAGATGGAGCTATGGAGAAGAATAGTCGACAGGGTCAACGCAGTGGGACAGCACCCAAGAAATCGCGACGACATCAGGAAGAGGTGGAACGACCTACGGGGGAAGGTGCGTGCCGTGGTCTCCAGGCACAACATTGCGGTACAGCAGACTGGCGGCGGACCCCCACCTCCTCCCTGACAACTAACAACATGGGAGGAGCAAGTCTTGGCCATTATGCATCCTGAGGGCCTCGGAGGAGTCGGTGGAGGAATGGACTCTGGTAAGTCAAATCTTAAGTATCATATCCCCCCACCCTACCTGCATGCCATCACATACCCCCACCCTCACCCCTATCACTCCAACTCCTCACATATGTACTAATAACACAAACCACCCATCCCAACACCAAGCCCTGCATGACACAACAAAGCATGGACACCCATCACTAAAGCATGCCCACTGCACATACCCATAACACCCCCCCAACCATCATCACACAAGCCCCCACACAGGAATGCTAGCACTGGGGTACACGCTCACCCACCCATTGCACACACAGATGCCATAATCATGCCTTTACACCCCTGCAGGACCACTACCCAACATCACCAGAGAGGAGGGTCCAGACATCTCTACCCCACCCACAGAAGAGGCCAACAGTGATGACAGCACTTCTGTCCAACTGGATCCCGATGACCAGCCCGGACCATCGTGGGCCTCGGGACAGTCGGTTCCCCACACCCAGTCACAGGCCACCACAGACCTTCCACCCTCTGGTAACACCAGCACAGCACCCACCCAGCGGGCCCATACCTCCGTCCCCAGGACACGTCAATCAGCTGTGTGTCCACCACTACAGGGAAGCCAAGATAACCCATCACCCCAACAACAACAGGGACCTGTGGCAGTGGGCACACGGTCCAGGGGACAGAGGCCCAGGAACACAGGGGAACTGGGAGGGCTGCTGTGTTGAGTCTAGGCCTGGGTATTTGTGACGCAGTTGAAAATGAATCCATGTGGGCCCCTGAAATGGCGGCTGCCTGACCTCTAAACTGGGACAATAGGAAGTGAGGTAACTGCGCTGGCGTTGTACACCGTCGCGGTAGGCGGTCGAAGACCGCGGTGCAATGCTGCATTGGTTAACATTGGACCCTATGGGTCCCAGGAGCCAATGACGAAGTGCGCCGGCGGTGATGATACGCACCGCCGCGGACCTCACCGCCGCAGACGTGACCGCCATTTTCTATCTGTTCAATCACTCGATACCTGATCTTCGACAGGAGAGGACCTACACTGCAAGTGCTGCTGTGACCTCGGTCTGGAAGAGACAATGGCTCGTGCGTCTGGGGAAAGGGCCCCTGCCTTCACTGCACAGGAGTTGGAGAAGCTCGTTGACGGGGTCCTCCCCCAGTACACGCTACTCTAGGGTCCTCCAGACCAACAGGTAAGTACACAGGGAGCACGTTGTATGGGCTATGCCTGAGTGGAGGGGGCTTGTTGTGAGAAGGTAGGGGCCACAGTTCTACGTGCATGAAGGACTGTGAATGCATGTGCCACATGGCATGGGTAGGGATGTGGGCCACTCACTTTGTCGGTGCAGTTGGTAATGACTTCTCTTCTTCCCCTGTCCATGTCATGTAGGTCAGCGAACACCAGAAGAAGGATATTTGGCGTGCCATTGCCAAGGACGTCCGGACCCTGGGGGTCCACCAGAGACGGAGCACCCACTGCCGTAAAAGATGGGAGGACATTCGCCGCTGGAGCAAGAAGACGGCGGAGGCTCAGCTGGGGATGGCCTCCCAACATGGGAGGGGTGCCCGTCGCACCATGACCCTCCTGATTTTCCGGATCCTGGCGGTGGCCTACCCTGAGTTGGATGGGCTCTTGAGGGCATCACAGCAGACACAAGGGGGTGAGTCAAACATCATTCTGCTGACTTTGTGCGCAGTGAAGGTGTCTGGGAGGGGGAGGAGGGCTGTGGGTTTCCCTAGGCCAGGGCGAGTTCCATAAGCTAGGCCCCTCCGTAATGCAGGCTATGTGGCACTCTACCCCACCTCTGTAGAGTGCCAAATACAGGTATACATGTCCCTGTGTCATCTATGTGTGCAGATGTCGACCATAGCCATGTAGGACATATCCCAGGAATTGCATCTGTAGAGCCCAACAGCGCGGCGTAGTGCAGGGGGCTGCTGTGTCTGTATTTTCCGCCAACAGTAGCGGTAAGCCATGCACTTAACCTGTCTTTCTTCTGTCGTCCCCCCCCTTTTTTTGGTCTCCCTGTTCTTGTGTGCATCAGCATCATCAGGCGGAGGTACAGTGGCACCGGAGCACGAGGGAGCTGCATCCCACATGGCCATGGAGGGCCACACCACGGACTCAGAACACACCACTGGGACGGAGGGCAATGGGAGCTTCACGGCGGTCACCGGATCAGCAACCAGCGACACAGACTTGTCCTCCGATGGGAGCTCCCTTGTAGTGGCGGCAAAATCTGTGCCCCCCACTTCTACAGGTACAGCCGTCACCCCCCCCTACCAGCACCGCCCTCCCCGCAGCCCCTCAGCCTTTGCCCCGTGCCCGCTCACCCAGGAGGGTGGGCATCACCTTCGCCCCAGGCACCTCAGCCCCTCCCCCTGTCAACTCTGCTGCCTTCAGTGAGGAGGCCATTGACCTCCTCAGGTCCCTCACTGTTGGGCAGTCTACCATTTTGAATGCCATCCAGGGTGTAGAAAGGGAATTGCAACACACAAATGCATTCCTGGAGGGCATTCATTCTGGTCAGGCTGCCCTTCATCGAACCCTGCAAACTCTGGCCTCAGCACAGATGGCAGCCATTGTCCCTGTCTCTAGCCTCCCCCCTCCAACTTCCTCCACCCAGACCCAATATCCTGTACCCCTGCCTATCCCAAGCACACCATCAGACCAGCCTGCACACACCTCAACACACAAGGGAAGCTCAGGCAAACATAAGCACCACACATCCCACAGGCGCTCACGCAAGCATCACGCACATGCAGACACAGCAACATCCACTGCCTCCACTGTGTCCCCCTCCTCGTCATCTCCCTCCTCCCTCCCAGTGTCGTCTACACTCTCACCTGCATGCACTACCACTACAGCCACTAGGTCCCGCACCAGCACACCCACCACCACACCCCGCTCACCTGCACTCACCACCCCACTACCATTTACATGTCTCCTGTGTCCTCTCCCAGTGTGTCTCTGATTCCCCCTCCCAAAGTACACAAACGCAGGCACACACACACCCAACATACATCCACCTCACGGCAGCCTCCAGCGCATGCACCTGCACCCAAAGCCACAAAAGTTACACCTCCTACAACCACCTCCTCTTCCTCCACTCCCAGACCCTCTCCAGCTACCCGTCCCAGTGTGCCGAAGAAACTTTTCCTGACCAAGCTTGACCTCTTTCCCACCCGTCTCCAATTCATGGGTCCGTACTAGCACCTCAGCCAAAAAATCTCCAGTGGTGCCTGTTAGAGGTATGTGGAGTGCACCGGGCACCAGGGCATCCAGTGTGACACGGAGCCACAGCACAGCCAGTCCCCCCCCCCCCTGTGAAGCACCAGAAGTTGGACAGTGCCCGGCGGGAGTGGGGGAAGACTCCAGCCAGCAAAGCTGCTCAAAAGGGTCCCGGGGGGAGTGTCCACTCAGCTATGACTCCTCCCAAGGTGGGGAAGGGGCAGAAGAAATCGACAAAGTCTGGGAAGAGCAGCACGGCGGAGAAGACTGCCATCATCCCCGCTGCCCAGGAGGCCACCGCCAGCCCCATCGTCACTGGCCAGGAGGCCACCGCCAGAGTCAGTGCCCAGGAGGGCAGCCCCATCGTCACTGGCGAGGAGGCCACCACCGGATTCAGTGACCAGGAGGGCAGTCTCATCGTCAGTGGCCAGGATGCCACCGCCATAGTCAGTGCCCAGGAGGGCAGCCCCATCGTCACTGGCCAGGAGGCCACCGCCAGAGTCTGTGCCTAGGAGGGCAGTCCCATCGTCACTGGCCAGAGTCAGTGCCCAGGAGGGCAGTCCCATTGTCACTGGCCAGGAGGCCACCGCCAGAGTCAGTGCCCCAGTGCCCAGGAGGGCAGCCCCATCGTCAGTGGCCAGGAGGCCACCGCCAGGGTCAGTGCCCAGGAGGGCAGCCCCATCGTCACTGGCCAGGAGGCCACCGCCAGAGTCAGTGCCCAGGAGGGCAGTCCCATTGTCACTGGCCAGGATGCCACCGCCATAGTCAGTGCCCAGGAGGGCAGCCCCATCGTCACTGGCCGCCCCATCGTCACTGGCCAGGAGGCCACCACCAGAGTCAGTGCCCAGGAGGGCAGCCCCATTGTCAGTGGCCAGGAGGCCACCGCCAGCCACAGCCCAGCTGCCCAATGAAGGACCACCAGCCCAGCTGGGCAATGAAGGACCGCCATGGCAAGCACCGCTGAACAGGTCAGACACTGCAAACTCAAGCACCGCTGAACAGGGCAAAGACCGATGAACAGGGCAAAGACCGCCATGGCAAGCACCGCTGAACAGGTCAGACACTGCAAACTCAAGCACCGCTGAACAGGGCAAAGACCGCTGAACAGGGCAAGGACCGCCAACTCAAGCACCGCTAGCCCATGAGCGGCAGGGCCAGTGACGGAACTCGGACCGTCACGGGGAGAATGATGCACACTGGGCACCAGTCCCCCTCCAGAACCAGTGGAGACATGCATCCACTACCTCTGTCCTTAACAGGATGAAGCACTCTGGGCACCAGTCCCCCTCCAGAACCAGTGGAGACTGTCATCCACTTGAGAGACTGTGGCTTTGCACTCCCCAGGATGGTCCAGTGGGCAAGCCACCCACTGTAGAGACTTGAGAGACTGTGGCTTTGCACTCCCCAGGATGGTACAGTGGGCAAGCCACCCACTGTAGAGACTTGAGAGACTGTGGCTTTGCACTCCCCAGGATGGTCCAGTGGGCAAACCACCCACTGCAGAGACTTGAGAGACTGTGGCTTTGCACTCCTCACGATGGTACGGTGGGCAAGCCACCCACTGTAGAGACTTGAGAGACTGTGGCTTTGCACTCCCCAGGATGGTACAGTGGGCAACCCACCTACTGTAGAGACTTGAGAGACAGTGGCTTTGCACTCCCCAGGATACATCAATGGGCATGGAGCCCCCTCGTGGATCTGGCGTGGTGCACTCATCCGGCTGAGGTGCTCCCCCTTCCCTTCCCCCTCAGGTGCCTGTTGTATTTCTATCTGATGCCCCGGCAGTGTTCTCTCCGTTTTGATCAGGTATCTGATGTGGGCCTCAGCCAGGCATTTTGGGTCCAGTCGTCCACGGACAATGAATGGTGCATTACCTGCAATACTAATCGTGATGTATATTTTGTTGAATGTGTATATATATATATCTGTATATATTTGCTTCCTGTATATTGATATATTACAATGGTTGAACTCATTTCCTTTTGTCTTTGCATTCTTCCGGGGGGGGTTGGGGGTTGTTACTGTAATGTTTGGATATGCATTGGTGTGTGTGTTGTAGTGGGTGAGGGTCGGGTGGGGGTGGGGGTGTTGCGTGTGTGTGTCCCTGACTTTTGCCTCCCCTGCCCTATGTCGTAGGTGCAGTATTCACCGTTGTCTTCGGCGCCGCCATTGATGATGGTCGTACAGGAGCAGGAAGACTAGTGCAGGAAGTATTTGGAGTTCCGGCTCCATGGTGTCCTCCTTCCTCGTGGAGTGTGTAGAGTTGAGCGTTTTCCCTTTGAAATGGCTGTTTCCGCCGTGTTTTTATCCACGGTGAATTTGCCCCGGAAAAGTTGGCGGATTGGTAGGTTGTGATACTGTGGGCGGTACTTTGTCTCCCGCCTGTCTGTTGGCGGTGACCGCCGCGCTGTTTGTCTGTACCGCCGTGGCGGTCAGTGTGTTAAAGTGGCTGTCTTTGATGGCGGTTTCCGCCACGGTCATAATTCCCATTTTTTTACCGCCGGCCTGTTTGCGGTCTTACCGCCGATTTAACACCGTCCGCCAGGGTTGTAATGACCCCCATAGTGCTTTCCTACCTAAGCTATTTTAGAGAACAGCGTGATAAGCCCTAATCCACCCTTCAGGTTTCCCCCCCGGAAGACATCACCCACCATACCTGAGCAGGGAAGCCTGTTGTCTAGAAAGACATTGTTCCCATGTGGGCCAGGGAATCAGCAGTCTAAGCAAGCAGCTGTAACGAAGACATTCAGCAATCAGCATGCAGTCGTGGTCATCTGGCTGGAATCTCCCTCTAACATGTATGGGACAGAGCAGTGTTTTATCATAAAACAATGGATATTCTAGGAAAAATGTTCCCACGTAAGGGTATGTATGTTTTGTTGAATGTCAGAGAAACAGTGTGCCACTTTTGCTGGCAACCCTATCTGACTACAGCCTTGAGGAAAGCTTAAAGTGAAATGAATGCATTGCTAAGAACATGATGCTTTTTCTAGGTGAAAGAACAACTAGATAGAGAAAATAAAACAACACCCTAAAGGTGGCCGATGCTAGAAAAATAAAGCAATGATTAATGAAATGTAACTGGGCTAAAGTGCACAACGGCAGGCCTAATTTACTAAAATAACATGTCTAAAACAAGGCTAAAATAGCTATATAACACCCTCCTCTTTCTGGTTCAAAGGTGGTTCAAAGCCTAATAAAATCTATTTATAAAAGCTTATAAACATGGATGTCAACAGTGACAAGTTAAAAGACACTTGAGCATAGAGTAAAAAAGAAGCATTTTAAAGTTCAGTAGTGGCACCAATAAAGCCGGATTCAAAAGTCGATGTCATTTTTAAAATTGACAATTATATGCGGGACAACTGAAGCCAGGAAAGATTCCACTTCAGCAGGTGGTAAAATATCCAAATTGGTGTGAAGGAAAACCATAGAGCACTCGTGTTCCTAATCCTGAGCTCCAACTGAGGCAGCAGCATTCCGTGTTGTGCCCAATGTTGAGTTAAGAGCTGCAATATCCATGAATGGCAACTCAGAAACAGCTTCCAAAAGCACCCTCAAAGCACATCTCTGGTAATGAGCCCTCAGCGAGAACATCAACATATCAGCGTCCAATGAAAGTAAGCACCACATAGAAAGACAGACTTTCAGTGCACATTCGAAAAGGCACCAAAGGCATTGAAACAAGGGCTGCACACAACCCAAGACCAATCAGAATGACTGAGACCAGTCGCACTCCAGTTGTTCCAAGAGTGGTGCTCTGAAATACTTTATCATGCATTCACGACACAGTTGCACTGGTGAAAGCGATTTCAGTCCTCCTTGTTGTAAAGCACAGCAAGAGCCACCTATTAAAGTCAAAGTAATTGGAAATCCCCTGAAAACCTTCAAAAATATTGAGTGTATGGCTGAAGGTGTTAAGCCAAATATAGAGGGGAAGGTGTGAATGAAACCAGAACCAACAACCTTAAAGAAATTTGCGATTCCAGTACTACTGGTCGTGTTAATTATTCGCCCCATGAGTTCACCAAAGTGTCTCTGAAAGTTTGTAGTTAAAAAGGATTGTATCTCTGCAGATGACTTCACAACTTGAAGCACATACGTCTCCCGTGCAGATGTAAGCCCCACATGTTTTTGAAACAATAAAGCCTTGGGTATGCTCAACCTGTCAAAATTCACATCTGAAATAGCAATATGAGGCCAAATCTCTGCTACTTCCCTCTGTTTGGAAAAAGGACATTCCCGCAACATATGATAACTGGGGAGGCTGAAACAACATAAGCTATTCTTGCATTCCACAACAACTCTCACTATTAAGGGGCACATGGCTACCAGTTGAGAGCACCTGGAACTTTGGTCTAATCAAGGGGACCAGTTCTCTCTTCAGATATGAAGCCAGGTCCACAGCTAAGGTGTTACACGTCCTGTGCAAGGACAGCTGCTTACAAACCAATGAATGGCTTACAGAAGTCTTGCATTCACTGCAGCTAAGAAATACCTCTTTCATTAAATTGAAACATTTGTACGAAAATGGAAGTCCCCACACCTTGTGGATGTAACTTTCTCACAGCCTTTCATTTCTGCCTACTGGAATGTGCTGCAAGCAGGATGTGAATTGAAGTGTTGAAATAGGCAGATTAATAACCCCACGTATCAACCATTCTGCAGATGGTATTTCAGCCACAATAAAAGGCAACGTTTCTAATTTCTTACTGTTTAGCATGACATAAGTCACTTCCTTCTTAGCCATTATTTGTTGTGGTCACGTTAAATTAAATGTTGAAAATATGTCCCTTGTGCTAACATGTTGCCAGGAAACGTGACCTGCTTTCAGTGTTTGTAGTGTCCAACCTAATTGTATAATGGACCTCTGTCCATGGTGTAAAGATGACATATCACTCTGTACTATGTCTATTGCAGAAGATAAAATGTTGTTTAAAGTGCATATCAGGTTGGGCAGGGTGTTAATCCCATTACCTACAACAGTTAATACTTTCTATAAATTTTCCAGATCTTTTTGCCTTAACCGGGCAGCCGTTTCTTATTGGAAAAGTTTCCAAATTTCATAATATACTGCATATGAGAAGCGCTTTCCTCTTTGTCTTCTGGGGCCTAACTGGAAGTCCTGTAAATCTGCATCATTGAACAGGAGACTGAGGTGTTCTTTAACAGCATCTAGTGAGGAACTTTTCAACCATTGCTGGCATAATTTCCCTACACTATATGTGGTCACTATACCTGAGTTTTCTGAGGACAGTAGCCTATTTGTTCTAAAACCCCAGTGGGGTTTACAAAACGTGAATGGCACCCATTGGCGTCTACTGGCAAACAATAACCACCCACCAGAATGTGATGTGTTAAATGTTCCATTCTGAACCCATTCATCGAGCTGTTCTTCAGATGCATTTATATATTTTTGCCATTTATACAATTTTGCAGGGGCAGGAATACTGGGCCCATTCAATACTTAATTTTTTGCCAAGCCTAAAAACTTGTTTTTTGTACAGTTTCCTTTAAAAATATCATTTGAACAGGTATCAGGCATGTTCTAAATAGAGCTTCCTTTTCCCTTATTTGCAAATTTTTTGTTCCCCACACACTTTTCATGTTGATCAACTTCAACCAATAATTATAGCCTTCTGTAGCTAAGCAGAAAACAAAGAAACCAGAATAAATTAATTTTGTATCGGTCAATACAACATGTTGATCTTCCATTACTGGCAATTTAAAATGATCCGATTCAGCATTTTTAACATTGTGCCCAGAGAAATATGCAAACTATTCAGTGTATGTTTTGGAACTCCCCATTGTTGGAGTCGGACAGTATTCCCACTGTGTATAATTGAAAATAACCTTTGGGGTTCTTCCTCTGTGAATAAAATGGTGTCTATAATAATGATTACACAACATATCTCCATAATTTTCTTTTGATTGACACACATCCTCATTTTCAAATACAGACATCATAGAATCAACTGTTTTCAAATCCCAATCATTAGAAACTACCCCGGGTGTAATTACATCATAAATGGAAAGTTTGAATACATTCTGAATTTGAGTGACCTCTGCTGGGACATATATATTAAATGATACCTTATCCCAAACAGTCCCATTAGGAATTGGTATAGCAGAAATGTTCACTAGGGACAACTCTGCGGACTTTATGAGAGGGAAAATGCGGTTTTAAGACCTCATCCACCAGTTCAACTGCAGAGCATTCAGGAAGGTAATGTCCATGTATCAGGAAGACGAAAACAATTACAAACCCAATTCAAAGGAGGAAGGTAAGTACTGTTATTAAAAAGCCATAGATAATTACATAGAAGAATGAAATGCTTAATTTTAAGCCAAATTATCATTATACGTGCTCTTGACAGTTCTGTTGCAGTACAGGCAGATGAGTTAGTGAAAGTGTCATTGATATCAGCAAAATATCCAGTAGCACTTTGTGCTAAAACTTGAGTCATGTTTGTAAGAGGAGAACTAGCAGAAGTCTCCCTCGGTGGCTCATAGTAGACTGTGCCATCCGTTTGTTTAGAGTTTGAATAGAATCGTTCAATATTGTTGATGTTACTTGTAGTAGAAGAAGTTAGTGGAATCAATGAAAGATCATTTTCCACCCTCCCCAAGCTTGAAGAAGTGTCAGCTTTGCTGCTTAAAACCTGTAGAGGAACAACTTGGTCTGTAGTGAGAGGGATTCAGGTACTACCCAGGAGTCCCCTAGGTCTGCTGTGCAGGATCAACCATATGGTGTAACTTGACATTGTCGATAGAGACAATGTCATTTTGTTTAGAACCAGGCAGCTGTGGTAGAATGACAATTCTGGTACCATGTATTCCCAGGATTGAAACTGGTGCATGATAAAAAGTACTAAAGTCTTTCTTCACAGTAATCTTTTCACGCACTCGATCCCCAACCTTTGGAATCCAGCAAGTAGATGTTATTGGTACATCCCTTATTCCCAGGAGGCAGCACTGGCAGATAAGTGTTTGGGGCCCTCCTCCACACGCAGGCACCCGCCTGTGCCTCATCCCTGGTGTCTAGTGGGCTCCAGGTAAGCTTCGCTAGACTTTTGCTTTGCCTATTTTCTGTTTTCGTGCTCTGTTTGTTTTGCACCATGTCCCCCTGTTCCACTCCGCTCGTTGTGCCTGTATTTTGCCCCTTGTACTGATTAGTGCCATTTCCTCTGTTTTTTGCCCGTACTTTGCCCTTTGTCCTTTTGTGCCTTTTTTCCTCTGTTTCTGTTCCTCTCTGTGCGTGTACTTTGCCCCTTGCTTATTGTGCCTTTTTACCTCCGTTTCTGTTCCTCTCTCTGTGCGTGTACTTTGCCCCTTGTTTATTGTGCCTTTTTTCCTCCGTTTCTGTTCCTCTCTCTGTGCGTGTACTTTGCCCCTTGTTTATTGTGCCTTTTTACCTCCGTTTCTGTTCCTCTCTCTGTGCGTGTACTTTGCCCCTTGTTTATTGTGCCTTTTTTCCTCCGTTTCTGTTCCTCTCTCTGTGCCCGTATCTTGCCCCTTGTGCACTCCCATGCTCCGGCTCCCTCTGAGCCGCTCACCACTCCCCTGCCGCTGCATGCCTGCTGCCCAGCCCCCTTCAAGCCCCCATTCGCCTCTCCCTCCCGCCTCCCAGCTGCTCCTCCCTTCTTAATGGCGGTCGCTGCACGTGAGCAAGCCCATCTGTGCCCGTCCGCGCCTGGACTGCACCCAGGGCCACACCTCCTGGTCCTCGGGACCACCACACCCCCAGATACCCCTATACGACCAGCGACCTCAACACCCTCAACCCTGGCCACAACACTGACTGCTTTCAATCCGCCCCAAGGAACACCTTTGGTCCCTTCTCCTACCTCTCCTGCAAATTCACCTGCGACAAAACAACGAACCCCCACTGAGCCGTAACCAACCACCTCCACTGCATACTACTCAACACCCGCTCCGCTCGCAAGCACGCCATCGCACTCTGGGACCTGCTCGACACCACGCCACAGATATAGCCTTCCAGTCCAAAACCTGGTGAAACGACTCCTCGGCACCCGACATCGCCATAGCCATCCCAGACGGCTACAAGATCACCCGAAGAGACCGCAGCAACGGCATCGGAGGAGGAATAGACATCGCCCACAAATCCACCCTCAAAGTCTCCACCTACGCAGACAACACCCTCAAGATCGCCAAGCACCTACACTTCCAGGTTCACATCGACCCCAGCACCACCCTCAGAGGAACGCTCATATACAGACCACCGGGCCCACGAGCACCTTTCAACGACACCATCGCCGAACTCACCAGCACCCACGCACTCCCCTCCACGGACTACATCCTCCTCGGAGACCTCAACTACCACCTAGAGAACAACAACAACCTCAACTCCACCACGCTGATAGACAACCTCGCCAACCTCGGACTCCGACAACTCGTCACCACACCCACCCACATCGCAGGACACACACTTGACCCCATCTTCACCACAACCCCCCACATCACTTTCAACCACACCACCGAACTCTACTGGACCGACCACCACTGCATCCACTTCACCTTCAAGAAACAAACCAAGCACCACCGCCCCCAACAACCACCACACCGCTGCTGGAGCAAAATCACCAAAGAACAACTAACCTACATCCTCAACCAGAACCCACCCACCGACCCAGACACCATCACCCTCAACCTCAAACAGTGGATCACCAACTGCGGCAACTCCCTAGCACCTCTCAAGAACCCACCCAACAACCAAGCCTGCAAAAAAACCACCTGGTTCACCATTGAGCTCCAAAAACGCGACTGCCGGAAATTTAAAAAGAAATGGCTCCACGAGCGCACCCCCGACAAACACACAGCCATCAAGGACGCCTCCTGCAGACACCACCAACTCATCAGAACAACCAAGAGATCCTCCTTCAAAGACCGCCTGGATAACAACGCACACAACAGCAAAGAGCTCTTCAACATTGGGAAAGAACTCTCCAATCCCAGCACCAACATCAACGACATCCCACTATCCCAAGAACTCTGCGACTCCCTATCCACCTACTTCCTCCAGAAAATCACCGACATCCACAACAGCTTTTCTACCTCTACCATGCCAGACCCCATCCCCGCAAGTCCCACCCACACCAACCTCCTGACTTCCTGGGCAAACGTCAACAACACAGAGACACTCAAGATCATGAACTCCATCCACTCAGGATCACCGTCAGACCCATGCCCACACCACGTGTACAACAAAGCTGACGCAACCATCGCCCCCCAACTACGGAAGGTCATCAATATCTCCTTCAAATCAACAATCTTTCCGGAAAGTTGGAAGAATGCCTAAATCCACGCCCTCCTGAAGAAGCCCAAAGCTGACACCCTCGATCTCAAGAACTTCCGTCCCATCTCCCTGCTTCCCTTCCCGGCAAAGGTCATCGAAAAAATCGCCAACACGCAACTGACCCGCCATCTCGAAGACAACAACATTCTGGACCCCTCCCAATCAGGATTCAGACGGAACCACAGCGCCGAGACCGCCCTTCTAGCCGCCACAGACGACATCAGATGCCAACTGGACAACGGAGAAACATCAGCCCTCATCCTCCTGGACCTCTCTGCCGCATTCGACACAGTCTGCCACTGCACCCTGATAGCCCGCCTCTTTAAAGCCGCAATACAAGACAAAGCCCTCGACTGGATCACTTCCTTCCTCCCTGGTCAAACCTAAAGTGTACGCCTCCCACCTTTCCAATCCACAGCCACCAACATCATCTGCGGTGTACCCCAAGATTCCTCCCTCAGCCCTACACTGTTCAATATCTACATGGCCCCCCTTGCACAAAAGGCCCGCCAATACGACCTCAACATCATCTCCTACGCTGATGACACACAGCTCATCCTCTCCCTCACCAAAGACCTGCACATCGCCAAAACCAACCTCACGAGGGCATGAAGGCCATCACCGAATCGATGAGGAACAGCGGACTGAAGCTGACTTCGGACAAGACGGAGGTCCTCATCCTTGGAACCACCCCCTCAGCCTAGGACAACTCATGGTGGCCGACCACACTGGGAACCCCTCCAACTCCCACCAACCATGCACGAAATCTAGGATTCATCCTCGACTCCTCCCTCTCCATGGCCAAACAAGTCAATGCAGTCTCCTCCTCCTACTACAACACCCTCCGCATGCTCCGCAGGATATACAAGTGGATCCCCACTGAAACAAGAAGAACCGTGACACAAGCCCTCGTCAGCAGCGGACTAGACTACGGCAACGTACTCTACACAGGCATCCTTGCCAAACACCTACGACGCATCCAGCGCATCCAAAATGCCTCCGCCAGACTGATCCTCAACGTACCCCAACACAACCACATCTCCCACCATCTTAGAGACCTCCACTGGCTCCCAGTGGACAAGAGGATCACTTTTAAACTACTCATCCATACACACAAGGCCCTCCACAACACCAGACCTGCCTACCTTAACAGCAGACTCAACTTCTACATCTCCCGCCCGCCAGCTCCGCTCCATGAACCTCGCCCTGGCCGCCGTCCCCCACATCCAGCGAAAGACCTCCGGTGGCAGATCCAGTGCCTTGAATCCCTCACGGGTACATAGTGTGCTTTATAAATTTCATGATTGATTGGTCACAGAACTGTTGTAAGTCCTGCAAAACAGCGACACATTTATTGATGTAATTTATGTCAAAAGGTGTATCTGCTGCCTCTGCCCCAGGATCATCCAGATCTGGAACATACATTTGTGTTCCGAACAGGCATTCATATGAAGTACGCCCCCCTAGGGACCTTCTGGGCAGATTATAAAGTACTCTCTGGACTCCATACAGGTGTTTAAGCCAACTATGACCTGTGCCTAATACTCTGGCTTTTAAGTATTACTTTAAATCCCGATTTCTTTGCTTTACAACACTATTTCCCTCAGGATGAAATGGAGATGAATAATGCATTTGGACCCCTAAAGAAGCTATGGCATCCCTGAAAGCCCTTGAGGCAAAAGCAGGGCCTTGGTCCGAGTGGAAAGCCACAACAGCATATGTTCTGATAAAGACTTCCAAATCTTTAATAGCATTTAGAGTGTCAGCCAAGCGTGAGTCAACAGCGACTAAAATGTATTTATATGCACTGTCAGGTGTCAGGGGACCACAATGGTCCAAGTACACACATTGTAATGCTTTGTGGAAATTAAGAGGGGTGTCTGCGGTGGGTGTTTGATGGTGGACCCTTTTATTTGCTGGCAGATGTCACAACAAAAGACATACTGCTTGGTCTGTTTATAGAGACCTGGCCACCAGTAACATGATTGTAATAATGATATTGTAGCTGCCACACCAGCATGGGCAGAAGCAACTCCCTCATGCGCTGCTTTGAACAATTCTGGTCTTTGGTCTTTGTTGGGAATTACACAATACTAACCCCTGGTATAACTGCTAGGGCTGTATTGAGGCATTATATGTGGTAGGAATATTTAGCAGGATATGCTTTTGGTAAGTGCGTGGTGTCAGCTGAGGTTTTCACAGCAGTCAGTGTTTCATCATCCAATTTTGTTCAAGAACGAGTTACTGTAGCAACAGAAACCATAGCTACTGCTGATTTGGCTGCTTCATCAGTCAAGGTGTTGCCCGCAATGTATATTCCAACACACTTATGTCCTAGTGTATGTACAACATGAAAATCGGGTAGCGTTTTCTTCAGATATGCTACTTTTCCCCCACAGAAGTCTGTGTTTAATGGTGTTTCCTTTTGAATCTCTGAACACATTCTGGCACCAGTAATGCAGATATTCATTGAAGGACAGGACACAATGATACGAATCACAGACAATCAGCATCAGCTGTTCACGATCCGTGTGTTCCAGTGCCATCACCAGAACCTTGAGCTCTGCCAGTTGTGCAGTGCAGTCCCCTAAGGTCTGCATGTAGGTGTGTTGTGGATGGAATTCACCATCCTTCATGTAGCCACTCACAACTGAGCGAGTGGCAGAGTATTGACTGTTTCAATGTCTGCAGTCTAAGACTATTCTGTACAAATGGTCGGGTTTAGCTACCGGGAACAATGGATTATTCATTGGTGAGACACATGGTTCAATTACGTCTTGGTATTCTAACTTTGTGAGGATTTCCCTCATAAGTGCTTTTGCTTCATGTTTTATTGGATACTGGGTTTGAGATTGAAGTTGGGATTTAATTGGTCTTAAATATAGGGGTAATCTTTATCCCCCCTACGTGGTTGCAGTATAATGCAGGTGCCTGCGCCACTGCCCAATCAATGGTGTGAATTTCTATGAACTTTCTGGGAACAAGCGGCGACACATATATACCTTTGGTAGGTACTCAGTGGCATATGCGCAGTGCAATCATACCACCATGCCATCATTTATTGTGACAATGCAGTGGTGATGATTTGTCACATATATGTACAAATGGGCACTGTGGCACTGTGGGAGTGACAACACAAATTTACAGGTATAGCTCCCCTACAGCAAGGTGATGCGGTAGAGGGGTATTAAATGTGTAGTGATTAGGCCATACCGAAGTGAAGATAATAAGGCCTAACACAGCATCAGCCGTACCAGATACATGTACCTGAGTCAATGGATAATTTACTGACACCAGCCCAGGGGTGTGGTTTGCATGGCACATTTGTGAGTAACACAATCATTACTTCACAGAGAGGCTTCCACTATGTGTGTCCAATTTTCCTACACACATGAAGAGTGCAAATATACATTAGGGACTGTTGTCATTCTGAAAGGGACACCTTCCTGCACTTACTGAAACTATTACCTACAAGCCTTCCACACATTGCTGCATGGTGCTAGGATGCCTGCATTTGTGCTGAGCTGTAGATCATCCACATTAGCTACTGTAGGCACACACTTTGATTTAGCTATTTTGCAAATGTCCCCACTCTACACTTTGTGAAAGACACACCTCAGCACTTGTACAAACACACAGCTCCATTTCTTTGTACACAGGCCCACATTGTTTTAGCATCACATGGTGCATTCTGTTCAAATACTTTCAACATACATCAGACACAGAATGACACCAATCATGTGTAATGTGCATTTATTTACATTTGCTATTATGAGTTTTTGGTTCACTTCATTGAACAGGAGATATACTGCATGAGAGATCCTAATTTCATGTGTGGAATAGGGGTGCTTCAGTCAGGAGGTAGTCATATTGCCATTAGGCAGGGTGGGCACATTGACAGTCCATAGGTCTGATTAGTCAAGAGTGGGTAAGAAAAGTGAGGATGTAGATTGTTGTAGCAACAATGGCATGATCATAAACACAGAGCTAAAGAAAAACTGTCCATGGGCCATAGAGTGTAGCTACTGGGATGCTTTACAGGTGAGATTTGTTTCTTCCACATCTTCATCCTCTGCTGTGTGCAGTGGCCCCTTTTCCAGGAATTGTGCTGGAGTTGAAGCTGAGGGAGGCACACACATGTCAGGGGCATAAGAAGTGGAATCGTAGGTCCCAGTAACTGTCATCTGTGGGTTGATGTGAGACATCACTGCAGCAAGGAGAAACTGCTGGTTCCTCACACAGCAGCAACGTCATGGTGGTAGGCAGCCAAGTACTCCCTGATGGATACCAGCTCCTGCTGCATGGACTGCATTACTGTGAGCATTTCCCCAGTCTGTTGGCATCCTTGCTGGTGCCACTTTGGTAGGTCATTTGTTTGTGCCTGTGCCTATGGGCACTAGTGATTTCAGCCAGGGACTGCTTCAGTCCATGAAGCTGGGAGTGGGTGCCTCTGATGGTAGCTGAGTTGTCCCTGTTAGGACTAATGCACCTCTGTACTTCAGCAAAGCTGCCCACCATGGTCTCCATTCCCACACGCACATTTTGTGTCAGCTTCTGCTGGTCTCCTACAGCTTGATTTTGGAAAACTATGGGGGTCATTACAACATTGGCGGTAAAAGCCACTTACCGCTGTGCAGAAGACCGCTAATACACCACTGCGGCTGCGGAATTCCACCACAGCTATTATGACATACATCTCGGAATCTGCTGAATTTCAGACACCCACACAAGTCCACCACACCAAAGGTCAGTTTAAAACTGGCGAAAACAAAACCTCCACCTCCACCTCCACGCCAACAGAAACACGCCCATGCTATTGCGACCTACGATTCCAAGCGGCGGTCTTTCAAACGCGGTATTCCATTGGCGGTATACACCGCCAAGCTCAAAATACACACACATCTCCAAAACACCGCCACATTGGACAATTCCAAATACACAAACCTGATACACATACACACACCACTCCCACATACCCAACATACCCAACACAACATAAAACATACACCCACATCACCCACAAACCCCTACGACCACAATTCACGACCGAAGGCCAGAGAGACAGAGAGCACAGCAACTGAGAACCCCACCACACAGAGGCACACAACACCATCACCCATACAACATTACACGCACAATACACACACACCACTACACATCACCACACACATCAACACTGACACCACCCCACACATCACCCACACCACCCCATGTCACGCCAAAGACACCCCCGGTTTTCCGAGGAGGAGCTCCGGGTCATGGTGGAGGAAATCCTACAGGTAGAGCCACAGCTATTTGGCTCACAGGTGCAACACACATCCATAGCCAGGAAGATGGAGTTATGGCGCAGAATAGTCGACAGGGTCAACGCAGTGGGACAGCATCCAAGAAATCGGGAGGACATCAGGAAGAGGTGGAACGACCTACTGGGGAAGGTGCGTTCAGTGGTCTCCAGGCACAACATTGCGGTTCAGCGGACTTGCGGCAGACCGCCACCTCCTCCCCCACAACTAACAACATGGGAGGAGCAAGTCTTGACCATCATGCATCCAGAAGGCCCTGGAGGAGTTGGTGGAGGAATGGACACTGGTAAGTCAAATCTTAACTATCATATCCCCCACCCTACCTGCATGCTATCTCACACCCCGACCCTCACCCCCTCCCCTATCACTCCAAATACTCACTAATGTATTAATAACACAAACCACCCATCCCAACACCAAGCCCTGCATGACACAACTAAGCATGGTCACCCCTCACTAAAGCATGCTCACTGCACATACCCATAACACCCCCCAACCATCATCAAACCAACCCACACACAGGAATGCTTGCACTGGGGCACACACACACCCACCCATTGCACACCATTACACACACAGATGCAATAATCATGCTCTTATGTCCCTGCAGGACCACTAAGGAACGTCAACACACTGGAGGGTCCAGACAACTCCGCTCCACCCACAGAAGAAGCCCACAGTGACGATAGCAGCTCTGCCCTACTGGATCCTGATGACCAGTTCGGACCATCGTGGGCCTCGGGACAGTCGGTTCCCCTTGCACAGGCACAGCCCAACACTGACCTTCCACCCTCTGGTAACACCAGCACAGCACCCACCCAGCGGGCCCATACCTCCGTACCCAGGACACGTCAATCAGCGGTGTGTCCACCACTACAGGGAACTCAGGATAACCCACCACCCCAAGAAAATAAGGGACCTGGGGGCAGTGGTAGTGGGCACACGGTCCAGGGGACAGAGGCACAGGAACACAGGGAACTGGGAGGGCTGCTGTGCGACAGGGGGCGGACAGGCCAAAGGAACCCACTCTCCACGAGGCCCTCTCCTCCATCATGGGAGCCTACCACCACTCCCAGGAGACGATAGCGACGGTCCTGGACAAGTTTCAGGAGACCCTGCGCCTGCAGGAGGAGCAGTATTTGGGGTTCAGGGAGGAGCTCAGGACCATCAGCTCCGCCCTGGGCACCATCGTAGGGGTGCTGAAGGACACACAAAAGACCATGAGGCACACCGTGGCACTCCAAGGGGCCCCTGACACTAGCCTGGACGATGAACTGCCCACCACCTCCGCCGGCGCTAGTGGATAGGACGCCCCGCCACAGGACCACCCCACCCCCTGCAGACAGACAACCACCACGCAAGCGGTCCCTGAGATCCAGGAACAGGACAGAGCAAGATGGCAAGACCCCTGCCAGGAAATGAGACCACCCTGATTGTCCTCCCACTGTCCCACTTTGTTACCCTGTCCATACTTAAACTGCCCCAGCTCCACTTCCTATGCCCATATGGGCAGTGCACCTGTGTGACCAATGGACTGGACTGTGCCATGGACATTCCTCCACCGTCCCCCATCACCATATTAAAACCCCCCTCCATTTTTGAGCACTTCAATAAACACCCTTGAACCACAAAAAAATCTGGAGTCAGACTGTGATTTTGTAAAAATGCATTTGTTCTCACCTGTGTGTCACTGGAAATATTGCTGTATGACTGACTCCCTGTTGTCGATGTCTTCTTCCTCAGCTTCCTCCTCATCACTGTCCACAGGCTCCACAGCTGCCACAACACCGCCATCTGGACCATCCTCCTGCAGAAAAGGCACGTGGCGTCGCAAAGCAAGATTGTGAAGCATCGAGCAGGCGATGATGATCTGGCACACCTTCTTGGGTGAGTAGAATAGGGAACCACCTGTCATATGGAGGCACCTGAACCTGCCTTCAGGAGGACGAAGGTGCATTCGATCACCCTCCTAGTCCGCCCATGGGCCTCATTGTAGCATTCCTCTGCCCTGGTCCTGGGATTCCTCACTGGGGTCAATAGCCAGGACAGGTTGGGGTAACCAAATTCCCCTAATAGCCACACACGGTGCCTCTGGAGTTGACCCATCATATAAGGGATGCTGCTATTCCGCAGGATGTAGGCGTCATGCACTGAGACAGGGAACATAGCATTTACTGGTCTGCCAAACATACCATCTGTACATTCATGGAATGATAACTCTTCCGGTTCCTGTACACCTGTACACTCCTGAGGGTGGGGGACCAGAGCTACATGGGTCCCATCAATAACACCTATGATGTTGGGGATATGTCCAAGGGCATAGAAGTCACCTTTAACTGTAGCCAAATCCTCCACCTGAGGGAAAACGATGTCGCTCCTTACGTGTTTCAGCAGGGCAGCCAACACTCTGGACAACACGTTGGAAAACATAGGCTGGGACATCCCTGATGCCATGGCCACTGTTGTCTGAAAAGACCCACTAGCAAGGAAATAGAGCACTGACAGCACCTGCACGTCAGGGGGGATTCCAGTGGGATGGCGGATTGGTGACATCAGGTCTGGCTCCAACTGGGTACATAGTTCCTGGATAGTGGCACGGTAAACCTGTAGGTGACGATTAAATGTCGCTCCTCCATTGTCAACAGGTCCACCAGCGGTCGGTACACCGGAGGATTCCGCCATCTTCTCAAATGTCCCAGCTGACGGTGCCTAGGAAGGACAACAGTGACCACAGAGTCAACAAATTCCCAGGTATGTACCCACAGATACACAGAACACGACAAAAAACCCTTCCTGTATGTGTGTTGAGTGTAGGCCTAGCTATGTGTGACGCAGTAGTAAATGAAGTAATGTGGGCCCCTGAAATGGCGGCTGCCTGACCTCTAAACTGGGACAATGGGAATGTGAGGTCACTGCGCTGGCGTTGTACCCCGTCGCGGTAGGCGGTCGTAGACCGCGGCGCAATGCTGCATTGGTTAATATTGGACCCTATGGGTCCCAGGAGCCAATGACGAAGTGCGCCGGCGGTGATGATACGCACAGCCGCGGACGTCACCGCTGCGGACGTGACCGCCATTTTCTATCTGTTCAATCACTCAATACCTGATCTTCGACAGGAGAGGACCTACACTGCAAGTGCTGCTGTGACCTCAGTCTGGAAGAGACAATGGCTGCTGCGTCTGGGAAAGGGCCCCTGCCTTCACTGCTCAGGAGTTGGAGAAGCTAGTAGACGGGGTCCTCCCCCAGTACACGCTACTCTACGGTCCTCCAGACCAACAGGTAAGTACACATGGAGCACGTTGAATGGGCTATGCCTGGGTGGAGAGGGCTGGTTGTAAGAGGGAAGGGGTCAGAGTTCAGGGAAGATAAATGCATGTGAATGCATGTGCTACATGGCAAGGGTAGGGATGGGGGCCACTCACATCGGTGGTGCAGTTGGTAATGACTTCTCTTCTTCCCTTGTGCATGTCATGTAGGTCAGCGCCCACCAGAAGAAGGACATTTGGCGTGCTATCGCCAAGGAAGTCCGGATCCTGGGGGTCCACCAGAGACGGGGCACCCACTGCCGGAAAAGATGGGAGGACATTCGCCGCTGGAGCAAGAAGACGGTGGAGGCTCAGCTGGGGATGGCCTCCCAACGTGGGAGGGGTGCTCGTCGCACCATGACCCCCCTGATGTTCCGGATCCTGGCGGTGGCCTACCCGGAGTTGGATGGGCGCTTGAGGGCATCACAGCAGACACAAGGGGGTGAGTACACTCTCATTCTGGGGACTTGGCGTGCAGTTGAGGGGTCTGGGTGGGGGAGGAGGGCTGTGGGTTTACCTATGCCAGGCAGGAATACGTAGGCTAGGCCCCTCCGTAATGCAGGGCATGTGGCACTCCACCCCACCTCAGTAGTGGGCCAAGTACAGGTATAGATGCCCCTGTGGCATCCATGTGTGCAGATGTCCACCATAGCCATGTAGGCCATATCCCAGCAATTGCATCTGTAGAAGCCAAGAGCACGGCGTAGTGCAGGGGGCTTCTGTGTCTGTATTGTCCGCCAACGGTAGCGGTAAGCCATGCACTCAACCTGTCTTTCTTCTGTTGTCCCCTCCCCCTTTTTCTGCTCTCCCTGTTCTTTCGTGCATCAGCATCATCAGGCGGAGGTACAGTGGCACCGGGGCACGAGGGAGCTGCATCCCACATGGCCGTGGAGGGCCACACCATGGACTCAGAATGCACCAGTGGGACGGAGGGCGAGGGGAGCTACACGTCGGTCACCGGATCACCAACCAGTGACACGGACTCGTCCGCCGATGGGAGCTCCCTTGTGGTGGTGGCAAAATCTGTGCCCCCCACTTCTACAGGTACAGCCGCCACCTCCACTACCAGCACCGCCCTCCCAGCAGCCCCTCAGCGTACGCCCCGTGCCCACTCACTCAGGAGGGTGGGCATCACCTTCGCCCCAGGCACCTCAGGCCCTGCCCCAGTCACCCCTGCTGCCCTCAGTGTGAAGGCCATTGACCTCCTCAGGTCACTCACTGTTGGGCAGTCTACCATTGTGAATGCCATCCAGGGTGTAGAAAGGGAGTTGCAACACACTAATGCATTCCTGGAGGGCATTCATTCTGGTCAGGCTGCCCCTCATCGAACCCTGCAATCTCTGGCCTCAGCACTGATGGCAGCCATTGTCCCTATCTCTTGCCTCCCCCTTCCAACTTCCTCCACCCAGACCCAATCCCCTGTACCCCAGCCTGTCCAAAGCACACCATCAGACAAGCATGCATACACCTCAACACCCAAAAGTAGCTCAGGCAAACATAGGCACCACACAACCCACAGGCACTCATACAAGCATCACCCACATGCAGACACAACAACATCCACTGCCTCCACTGTGTCCCCCTCCTCGTGGTCTCCCTCCTCCCTCCCAGTATCCTCTACAATCTCACCTGCATGCACTACATCTACAGGCACTAGGACTCGCACCAGAACACCCAGCACCACACCCCGCTCACCTGCACTCACCACCCCCACTCCCATTTACACGTCCCCTGTGTCCTCCCTCAGTGTGCCTGTTACGCCCCCTCCCAAAGTCCACAAACACGGACACCCACACACCCAAAATCCATCCACCTCACAACAGCCTCCAGTACCTGTATCCAAAACACCTAAAGTGACACCTCCTACAACTACCTCCTCTTCCTCCACTCCCAGACCCCCTCCAGCTACCCATCCCAGTGTTCGTCAGAAACTGTCCCTCTGCAACGTTGACCTCTTTGCCCCCACCCCTCCAATTCATCAGTCCCGTCGTAGCGCCTCAGCCAAAAAGACTCCAGTACCAGTGGTGCGTGTTACAGGTGTGTGGAGTGCACCGGCCACCAGGGCAGGCAGTGTGACACAGAGCCAAGGAACTGCCAGTCCACCCCCTGTAAAGCGTCTCAAGTTGGAAAGTGGCCGACGGGAACGGGTGAAGACTCCTGGAGGCAAAACTACTCACAAGGTTCCCAGGGGGATTGCAGAGTCAGCTGTGACTCCTCCAAAGGTGGGGAAGGGCCAGAAGAAGTCTGCACAGCCTGCTGTGAGCAGCATGGCGGAGAAGGGCGCCATCCTTCCCGGCGGGCGGGACGCCACCGCCAGCACCGTCGTCACTGGTCAGGAAACCACCGCCGGAGTCATTGCCCAGGAGGGCACAAGTATCATCACTGGTCAGGAGACCACCGCCAGAGTCATTGCCCAGGAGGGCACAAGTATCGTCACTGGTCAGGAGACCACCGCCACCGCCGGAGACATTGCCCAGGAGGGCACAAGTATCGTCACTGATCAGGAGGTCGTCACTGGTCAGGAGACCACCGCCGGAGTCATTGCCCAGGAGGGCACAAGTATTGTCACTGGTAAGGAGACCACCGCCGGAGTCATTGCCCAGGAGGGCACAAGTATCGTCACTGGTCAGGAGACCACCACCACCACCGGAGTCAGTGCCCAGGAGGGCCCCGGCTGCCACAGCCCTGCTGGGCAATGAGGGACCGTCATGCCACACACCAATGCACAGGTCAGAGACCGCCATGGCAAAGCACCGCTGAACAGGACAAAGCACCGCTGAACAGCCCAGAGACCGACATGGCAAAGCACCGCTGAACAGGGCAAAGCACCGCTGAACAGGGCAAAGCACCGCTGAACAGGCCAGAGACCGGCATGGCAAAGCACCGCTGAACAGGGCAAGCCCCGCTGAACAGCCCAGAGACCGCCATGGCAAAGCACCGCTGAACAGGCCAGAGACCGCCATGGCAAAGCACCGCTGAACAGGGCAAGCACCACTGAACAGCCCAGAGACCGCAATGCCAAAGCCACCACTGAACAGGCATCGTTATCCCATGTACAGCTGGGACAGTGACGGGACAGGAACTGTCACGGGGAGCCTAATCCAGTCTAGGCACCATTCCCCCTCCAGAACCAGTGGAGAGATCCATCCACTACCTCTGTCCTTACCAGGATGAAGCACTCTGGGCACCAGTCCCCCTCCAGAACCAGTGGAGGCTGTTATCCACTTGAGAGACTGTGGCTTTGCACTCCCCAGGATGTAACAGTGGGCAAACCACCCACTGTAGAGACTTGAGAGACTGTGGCTTTGCACTCCCCAGGATGTAACAGTGGGCGAACCACCCACTGTAGAGACTTGAGAGACTGTGGCTTTGCACTCCCCAGGATGTAACAGTGGGCGAACCACCCACTGTAGAGACTTGAGAGACTGTGGCTTTGCACTCCCCAGGATGTAACAGTGGGCGAACCACCCACTGTAGAGACTTGAGAGACTGTGGCTTTGCACTCCCCAGGATGTAACAGTGGGCAACCCACCCACTGTAGAGACTTGAGAGACTGTGGCTTTGCACTCCCCAGGATGTAAGAGTGGGCAACCCACCCACTGTAGAGACTTGAGAGACTGTGGCTTTGCACTCCCCAGGATATGGCAGTGGGCAACCCACCCACTGTAGAGACTTGAGAGACTGTGGCTTTGCACTCCCCAGGATACATCAATGGGCATGGAGTCCCGTCGTGGATGTGGCGTGGTGCTGTAATCCGGCTGAGGTGCCCCCCTTCCGTTCCCCCTGAGGTCCCTGTTGTATTTCTCTCTGATGCCCCAGCAGTGTTCTTTCCGTTTGTGGACAGGTATCTTGTGTGGGCCTCGCCCATGCATTTTTGGCCCAGTGGTGCACGGACATTGAGATGTGCATATCTGCACTACTTCTCGTAATGTATATACTTTTGAATGAGTTTATATATATCTGTATATATTTGAAACATGTATTTTGATACATTACAATGTTTGAACTGATTTCGTTTTGTCTTTGCATTCTTCCGGCGGGGTTGTGGGTTGTTACTGTGATGTTTGGAAATGCATTGGTGTGTGTGTTGTAATGTGCGAGGGTGGGGGTGTTGCGTGTGTGTCCCCCTGACTTTTGCCTCCCCCCTCCCCTATGTCGTAGGTACAGTACTCACCGTTGTCTTCGCCGCTGCAGACGCTGGTGTTCGTAGATGAGTAGGAAGAGAAGGGCAGGTAGGATTTGTAATTCCGGCTCCATGGTGTCCTCCTTCCTCGTGGGATGTGTTAAGGTGAGCATTTTCCCATTGCAAAAGCTGATTCCGCCGTGTTTTTATCCACGGTGAATCCGCCCCGGAAAAGGTGGCGGATTGGCGGGTTGTGATACTGTGGGCAGTACATTGTCTCCCGCCTGTCTGTTGGCGGTGAGCGCTGCGCTGCTGGTCTGTACCGCCGTGGCGGGTGGAGTGTTAAGGTGGCTGTCTTTGTTGGCGGTTTCCGCCACGGTCATAATCCCCTTTTTTTGTCCGCCGGCCTGTTTGCGGTATTACCGCACCTTTAACACCGTCTGCCAGGGTTGTAATGACCACCTATGTCTGGGTCCTGGGTGTCCTGGGAGTCCTGGGCTGTGTGTAAGCTGGCAGGTGGTGTGTGTGCTCTGTTGGATGATGCTGTGTGTGCTCCTTGCAACCAGAGATGGTGATGGGATGGAGTCCAGGATCTATTGGATTGTGTCTGGATTGATGTTTGCTAGTTGGTCATCAAGATCGTCTTGGAAGTCCAGAACAGGCAGCTGGCCAGGAGGGATTTCTTCAGTGTCTGCAATGAGATGGATGGAGATATGTCACTGTTGCCCTGCACTAACTATTCTAAATAGTCCTAAGTTTTATTGCTATTTTTTCCTAATTTTAATGGCATGCAGCCACATATCAAGTCCCCTATTCACTGGCCCATGCCGGCACTCAGAGCTACCAGGACATGAATTTGGAAAACCCTATGTTGACACAGTGTGCAAGCCCACATGTCCAAGTCATGTCACCTCTCAGTTATGCAGCATTTCATTTGCAGCTACATGTGACCCGTTCCTTGGTCTACATGGAATGGCATTCGATTGCCATGGGTGTTGTTAGTGGTGTACCCATGTAAGACACATGGAATCAGGGAGAATCTGTTGCTTTGCCAGATCTGCATTTTGGGACTGTGTCAGGTCCCTGTACCACCCTACATGTGTTTTAGAAGTGATGCAAGGGTGCTAACAGTCAACGTGCGTCCTTCATGAGAACTTTTGTTTAATGTGCATTATCCTGAACCATCCATAGTGAGATGCACCCATCCTATGTGTATGTGTCCACACAAGGGGGTGTCCCTTCACGCCCAAAGTGGATCATCCCCTCAACACTAGCCCCCTTGTAGTATGATGCAGATTAGTCTTCATAGGCACATGGCAGCAAAATGTGCAGCAGCCCAAGTGGTGTTGAAAGTAGACGGCTATCTGTTGTGTGCAAGTTACATTAGTGCCCTTTCACAGTGGTACAGGCAGGCCTTTTCCAGCACTTGGTGCCCCCCCTCATGCACAACATTCCTGGTCCGTGTTGCCTATTCTGAGTCAGATATGTGTGGATGGTATAATTGACACAGCGAAGGTAGTGGAGTGAAGGTAGGGAAGTGGTCTGTGCCTACAGGGGTGGAGGGGAGTCAGTGGACATTACATGCAGTAGATGTTCAGCCATGAGTGTTCACCCATGCAACCCATTAGCATGCATACAGTGCCTCCAAAGTACCTCCCCCTTATGTCATTTGTGTTTTACAATATTGCCCCCCACTGCACCTTCCCCTGTGTTTGTTGCAGCTTCTCAATTGCTGCAGTGTCCTGTCCTTCGACTCCTTCCACCACCTCAACCAGGATGACCACTGCCACCATCTCCTCCAGCTGATCCAGCTACAACTGGGGTAGGGCTCTTCCACCTCCAATCTGCAGAACTGCCTTTATGTTGCTGGCCAGTTCTTCTTTAGTTCTGCGCTTGCAATCATGCCAGCGCTTCTTACAATCCACCACAGTTCTTCTGACTTCTGTCACACTGTTGACTTTATCTTCTAAGGTCTGCTATTTGGCCTCCTTCCTACCTATTGGCAATTTAAAGGTGACAAAGAGCTGGTGTTGGTATTCTGTCACTCCTGTGATTAGTATTTTATTTTCCTCCTGACTGAACCTGCACTTCCTCTTACTTTTGCCCTTATCCTGTGAGTCTGCATGGGCATCATGGCTGGTATCTGGTACCTGGCTCATTGGGTTCTCTCTGGGGTCTCTCCTGTCCAGATTTCTCCTTTTTTCAATTTGAAGGCTTCTGTTTTGCCTTTTTGTATGCTTTTTCTGAATGCCTTTTCAAGAAAACTGACACTATTACGATTAGTGTCAAGTAACGTGCCTCAAATAAGGTTTTTGGCTACTTAGCCGGAAATAGCGCCACTTACTTTTGCAACATGATGCTTATGTTAGCGTCATTTTTTGTGGAGCTTAATGTTCCTTACCACCATAGTGCACCATATTGTAAATATGTGCTTACATGGCACAAGGAAGTGTCATAGCCCGGTGTTAATTTTTTTATTTATTTGGGCAAAACTGCACTAGCGCAGTTTTGCTCTATTTCTTGTAAACATAAGCCATAGTTCCACATTCAGCAGCTATCAACACATTTCCTACCACCCTAAGGTCTCACTTATCTCCTGATAACAATGGTACTCCACTTGTGTGAGTGGACCAAGAGACTACAACACAAAAGATTCTCCTGCTCAAGTGAGTTAACTCTGTGTGGTAGGGATTTTATGGGTTTCTTCAAATTCCAGAAGTTTTCACCATGAAGAAATGCATGATTTGAGGCAAAGTTTGAGGTTTTGCAGGGCACTGTGAGTAAAAAAACCTAGTGGGATCCATGAAACTGCACACCACTTTGGAATCTTTCCTGAGTGTCTAGTTTTCAAAAATATCTGCAATGGTAGGTTTTCATGAGTGGCAGTCGAGCACAACCCCAAATAGCATACCTACCCCTATTGCTGATCTCTCCAAGCAGCGCTCTAGGGACTTTTGTATAGGACGTGTGGGAACTCAGGATGGCAGGAAATGTGTGAATCCCCAGAGAATCCAGAGCTTTCTTGAACAGAAATGTGACGTAAATGTGTGTTTTTTCCCAAACTCTGAAGTTTGCAAAGGTGTCTGGGTAAAAAATCCTTGTTAGATCCACTCAAGCCACAACATCCTGGACTGCCTTAGTTGCCTAGTTTTCAGAAATGTGGATTTTTTTTAGTGTTCCCCCAGGTCACAGCACAGACACGCCTCAAAACCTACAGCTACTCACATTGTGAAAACAGGGTGATTTTCAGGGGAAACATTTTATGTGTCCATGTTGCATTTGTGCCCTTTCCAATCATGGGAGCTAGGGCCAACCACAAAGACATGTGGGAATGCTAGGTGGTTGTCCATTTGTGAACAACAGCAGATTCCGGAAATCTCCAGTTCAAACTGTGTGATCTTAGCCATTTAAGCACTTTCAAGCTTTGCAAGACATTATGGGAAAGTGAGCAGGATCAATGCAAATCAAATCTAAAAACAATGAGTAGTATTTACTAAACTTTTTTAAATTAAACTGCCACTTGCAGTGGTTGGGCTAAGCACTTCCAGAAGTGCTAGCTTCAAAAAACAAATACCAATCACTAATAAGGAAATACTAATCATTATCTGAATATTAAAACCAAAACTAATGAAGGTGAGCAGTAAAGCCATGACAAGGCACCAACTGCCTTATGGGCCATTCACAAACTATTCATGCACCACATGCAAGACTTCTATACCGCCAGTCATGGGCCCAATCCAACAAATCAGTGCACTCAAATCAGTATGCCACAATCTTTCAAGGACCCAAAACTTTTATCCCAAAACAGGTTTAGATCCCATTATAGCTCTGAGCCAGCTCTTTTGGCAGTGACTGAGTCGCTGCACAGTGTTGTGGGTGAATGCAGCACTGCGGTCCTTATTCTTTTCGATCTGAGTGCCATCTTTGGCACTGTCTTGCACAAGGTTCTGCAACAGCACCTCCGGAATATCAGTTTCATGGTAGGGCCTTCGACTGGTTCACCTCCATCCTTACTGACAGTTTCTTCCAGGCCATTTCCCCTTCATTTTCTTTCTCTTCCAGACCCTTAAAGCATGGGGTTCCATAGGGCTCCTCATTAAGCCCCACTCTATTCAATATATATGTTTATAGCTCTTAGGACAGCACATAAGATCATGCTCCCATCCTGTTCGATCTAATGCAGTCGTATCTTCCAAAGAGAGCACTTTGCTTGACTGAGCTCAATCTGGCGACCATTCTGTCCCCAGGGGAATTCAGGGGAAAAGAACTGGTGGCCACTCCTTTCAAGTCCTAGCTCCAGTCCTCTGGAACAGTCTGCCCCTTGAGCTAAAGAATATTCAGAGCCATCTTAACTTTAGGTAAAAGCTCAAAACCTGGCTTTTGACCTACTAAAGATTCAATATCCTCTCTCCTCTCTCTTGGGTAGTTCTACTTGTTTCTGAGGGTAGCACTGACAAGTCCTGTTGCTGGGGCAGCTATGTGCTTTGTAAATTTTATTAACATAACATAACATATGCCAGAAGACGGAATACCCAATCAAACCAGCTCTCACCCAGTCATCAACCGATTTGGATACAAACACATCACAAGCAAACCTGCATACACATATGGCCAAACATTGTGACAGCTGGTGCCTCAACAACCTTTACAGATAAAGAAAAAGTTTGACTGAGTTTTTACTACCTTTCAACTATCTACCTCCTTCAACGTTTTGAGAGTTACCAAATGCTCACCTTAGCAGCCTTTACTAATGGATCTCTTGAGAGGCACATTCTCAGTAAGATGTGCTTTCCATGCACCTTTCGCACACTCATTGTGTTTAATCCGGCAACTTCCAATTTGTGGATGTGAGGAAGGGGTGTACAAGGACTCACTGATGCCTAAATTCCTCAAATTGAGTTAGCATATTTCACTTTGAAACTATGGTAAACATGCTGGGGAAGACCTTCCTAAGTTCCCTAAAGAGCACTTCTTAAACTACTAAGGAAGTTAGTTTTTGGAACACAGGGCACTCAGTGAAAGCATGGCATATGTCCCGCCCACCACTATGTGCAAAGCTGTGACTTTATTGCACCTGCCATGTGGTGAACTGAGCATTTACCACGTTCTGACAGAGGTTGAACATGGCAAATAGAAAACAAATATGACCCCTACTTGTATTTATGGGTACAGTGTTCTGTGTATTGTTATGTGTATTTGTAAAGCAGGCTTTCAGCTGGGAGTATATCCTGCCACCAACGCAGAAGCAGTCTGAGCTGATTTATGAACTCATCTAGTTGAAGAGCCAAGTCTTCAGCTTCTTGCAGAGTCCAAACATTTTAGAGGTGGAGCAGATGTGTAGGAACAGGTCATTCTTGGCTTTTTGGGGCAAGGTCAGAAAAGGTACTTTTGCCTGTTTTGGTGCTGTGTATGCATGGGATGTATGCGAAGAGGAGTCTGACTGAGCAGGGATGCCTGGAAGGTTTCTGAAATCTGAGGTGATTGTTGAGGTATTCTGGACCAGTATTGTATGAGGCTTTGAATGTGTGTGCAAGGAGTTGGAAAAGAGCTTTGGGTGGGGGCTGCAGTGAATCTCTTTGACATACAGGATGTGTGCATGGTAGAGGTTCAAGGGGGTGTATGGCTGCTTCATTCTGTATGGTTTAAAGCCATCTACTTAGTTGAACAAGTGAGTAACTGAGTATAGGTATAAGTGCTGCACCAATGGGGTTGAGACCTTTGGTAAAGATGAAGTTACAGCATGAATATCTCTACAACCTTGACTATCTGCCTTCTACTTACACGACATATCCCTGTCAAAGCACACCTAGCCTCACCTTTTCTTACCTCTTCATGTCTCTGTCTCCTTCAGAGCCCTGACTAATCCTGTTCTGCCAAGTGAAACTTTATTAACGCCTTCCATGGCAACTACCTGAAACTCAGGAAGATGTATCTTTCATGTGCCTTTAGCGCACTCGCTGTGCTAAATCCAAGTAATTCCAGTTTGTGGGTGTGAGTTGGAGGTGTCCAAGGATGCCTTCAGCCTTATATTCTAGATTCTCTAAATGGAGTGAGCCCATCTGCCTTTGAAACTAAGGCAAACATGGTTATAGGAGGCTGGCTTGGTTTGTAGTTGGTACCTTGGGTACTTACACCTTATACCAGGTCCAGTTATCCCTTATTAGTGAAATGTAGCAGTGTTCTAGCAGCTTTGGCTGATAGAGGTAGCTATAGTAGAGCAGCTTAGGCTGAACTAGGAGACATGCAAAGCTCATGCAATACCACTTATAGTTACACAGTACTTATACACAAGTAAAGACAATACTCAGTGTTTCCAAAAATAAAGGTATCTATTTGGGTGACACAGTACCAGAAATATCTTAGAGACAATACTCCTTCTGGAGGTAAGTATTATACACAATCTACACACTAGACACCAAAATTAAACAAGTAAATAGTCATAGAACAATGCAAACTGTAGGAAATCCTACAGAATGCAATGGGAGAAAATAGGTCTAGGGGCAACACAAACCATACACTAAAAAAGTGGAATGTGAATCACGAATTCCCCCCTAGACAAGTGTAGTGTGTGCAGAATCACTGGGAGAGTAAGAATACAGTAAAGGTAATTAAATTACCCAACCCCAGAGCCCAGAAAAGCAGGAGTAAAGTACTGCAAGTTTCCTTAGGACACACTACACCTCGTTTTGGGGATTTTTGCAGCAGTCAACCAAGTCCGTGAAGAACAACTGCTGGATTATTGGACCTGAAGACCTGCAATGGAAGGGGACCAAGACCAGAAGTCGAAAGAAGTTCCAGGAAGGACAGGAGCCCCTGCCAACCCAGAAGAGGGTGCAACAGAAGAGCCCCTGGTTAGTAGAAGACTGCAGAAATGCACCCTAGGAAGATGCCAGCGGGTTCCTGCATGATGCAAAAGATGTCCCACGGCGTGAAGATTGTTGCAGGTGAGATTTTGTGTTGGAAGGCACCAACAAGCCTTGGTTACGACAAAAGTGTGTTTTTCATGAAAATGGCACTGGATGGACCCAGAAGTGTCCTGGGGGCCTCAACTCTCTGTGAGGAGGAAGAGGGGTCTCTCAGCAGTTTAGAGAGAACTCAGGATGCCAGACAGCACCCCCAGAAGCTGCGGGATCTGGGTTCAAAGGTGGTGCATAATGCAGTTGAGGCAGCACAACAAAAGAAGGTCCCACGCCGCCGGACAACAACTCAGCAAGTTGAGCATTGCAGGGTGGAGTGCTGGGGATTTGGGCCAGGCTGTGCATGAAGAATTTAGCAAAGAGTGCACAGAGTCCTCAGGAGGTGAAGAATACACAGTTCACTGGGGTACCATCGTTCTCGGGGAAGGCAAGGTCTTACCTCCTCCTAATTGCGTCAGCAGGACTTCAGGACAGTTTATGTTGATGATGTCCACCCTCTGTGTCCTTAGGAGCTTGCTCGTCATTGTGAGAGGAGTCCCAGGGTACCAGTCGTCATCTTGGAAGGTGCCTGATTGGAGCAGGGGAGTGACTCCGTCACTCCACTGGAGATTTCTTTGGTTCTTCTGGTGCAGGTTGACGACAGGAGGTTCTCAGAGTGTGCACACAATGGAAACTGTTGCAGTTGCTGTCTTGGAGCTGAGGTTGCTGAAGAAAAGTGTCTCTTGTAGACACTTTGTTGCTGTTACATCATTTCTTGGAGCAGGCTGCAGTTGATCCGAGGTCAGAGGAGTCTGAAGTTGTTGCAGAGGATTCCTGAAGGAAACGTGAAAGCAGAATCTGAAAAGAACCCACAGGAGATACCCTAAATAGCCCTTAGAGGGGGATTAGCTACCTTATTAGTTATGAACCTATCAGGAGGGGTTCTCTGACGTCAAGCTGGCACTGGCCACTCAGAGCCCTCCAGAGTGCCCCCACACCTTGCAAAGCAAGATGGCTGAAGTCTGGGACACACTGGAGGAGCTCTGGGCACCACCCCTGGGGTGGTGATGGACCGGGGATTGGTCACTTCCCTTTTCTTTGTCCAGTTTCCCACCAGAGCATGGGAGAAGGGGTCCCTGAACTGGTGTAGACTGGTTTCTGCAAGGAGGCCACCATCTGTGCCCTTCAAAGCATTCCCAGAGGCTGGGGGAGGCTACCCCTCCTCAGCCTGTAACACCTATTTCCAAAGGGAGAGGGTGTAACACCCTGCTCTCAGAGGAAATGCTTTGTTCTGCCTTCCTGGGACTGGGCTGCCCAGACCCCAGGAGGGCAGAACCCTGTCTGTGAGGTGGCAGCAGCTGTAGCTGCAGTGCAAGCCTCAGAGAGCTGGTTTGGCAGTACTGGGGGCCCATGGTGGAGCTCCCAGGATGCATGGAATTGGCTCCCCAATGCCAGTTTTGGAATTGGGGGACAATTCCATGTTCTTAGACATGTTACATGGCCATATTTGAAGTTACCATTGTGAAGCTACATAAAGGTATTGACCTATATGTAGTGCACACGTGTTATGATAGTAAGCAACATATGTATTGCATGTAGTTAACTGGATCATTTGAAGAAACAGCTTCTTATACCATGTGTGAGTTGTATGACTTGTGTTGTATACAGAAGTTCCTAGTCATTGTTATGCACACTGCCCATGTACTTAATGTAATCAAGAAGATAAATGGGCTTATGTACTTCTGCCAACTGATCCTAAACCTTGACTGGGTAAGTGCTCTAATAATAGATTGCAGTGAGCATGTATACATCCCACCTATCTAAGAATGTGATCACAAGCAGTTCATTGGAACACAATGTAATACTCTAGGACTTTTGGAGATTCTTATAAGCAAACTCCTACAATAATCTTTTGAACCAACATCAAACTGTACTCTATTCCACAGAGCTAGCTTTGTACAGCTTGCCGAACAGCTCTACTCCTGTATAGAATTTGTCCACATGCAGGTTAAAACCTTTATTGAGGAGTGGTTGGACAAGCGCCTATACAATCTTTGGTGTTACTCCTAAAGTAGAAGTACAAACTACAGGATTTAAAGAGGAGTACTTTCCTGTATACTCTCTCAGGCATTATACATAACCAGTAGAGCTCCACACAGTATGTACATTTAGATGCCATAACCAGCTCTTTTGTTTGTTATAGCATCATTTTTTATACGCTAATGTGGCCTAAAGTGGCATTTTCCCCACACTATATTTGCAAAGTGGCGCAATGCAAGCATTGCATAACTTTGTAAACTCGTGCAACACATTATGGGGGTCATTACTACATTGGCAGTAAAACCCGCTTACCGCCGTGCAGAAGACCTCCAACACAGCGCCGCGGCCGCGGAATTCTGCCACAGCTCTTATGACCCACAGCTCGGAATCCGCCAAAACTTAGACACCCACACAAGTCCGCCACACCAAAGGTCAGTGATAAACTGGCAATACCAAAACCGACACCGACACGCCAACAGGAATACACCCACACTATCACAACCCATGAATCCACGCGGTGGTCTTTCAACCGCGGTATTCCATTGGCGGTACACACCGCCGTGCTCAAAATACACACACTCTTACAAAACACTACCACATTGGACAATTCCAAATACACACACCTGATACACATACACACACCACTCCCACACATCCAATACAATATAAAACACACACCCACATCACCCACAAACCCCTACGACAATAATTGCGAGAGAAGGCCAGAGAGAGACACCACCAGAAACAGCACTATCATCCACAGGCACTCAACACCATCACTCACACGACATCCACGCTCCTCACACAACACACCCCTAAATATCACCCCACACATCACAACACACACCACCCCACACATCACCCACACCACACCATGGCACCGCAAAGACACCCCAGGTTTTCTGAGGAGGAGCTCCTGGTCATGGTGGGGGAAATCATCTGGGTCGAGCCACAGCTATTCGGATCACAGGTGCAGCACACCACCATAGCAAGGAAGATGGAGCTATGGCGCAGAATCGTGGACAGGGTCAACGCAGTGGGACAGCACCCAAGAACACGGGATGACATCAGGAAGAGGTGAAACGACCTATGGGAGAAGGTGCGTTCCGTGGTTTCAAGACACCACATTGCAGTTCAGAGGACTGGCGGTGGACCCTCACCTCCTCCCCAACAACTAACAACATGGGAGGAGCAGGTCTTGGCTATACTGCATCCTGAGGGCCTCGCAGGAGTAGTTGGAGGAATGGACTCTGATAAGTCAAATCTTAACTACTTCATCCCCCATCCTACCTGCATGCTGTCACATACCCCTACCCTCGCCCTTCCCCCATCACTACCACTATCACAAACCACACATCCCAAACCCAAGGCCTGCATGCAGCACCAAAGCATGGGCACCCATCACCAAGGCATGGCCACTGCACATACCCATACACCCCCCAAACCATTATCACACAAGGTCCCACACAAGAATGTAAGCTCTGGGGTACAGGGTCACCCACCCATTGCACACCATGGCACATACAGATGCAATAATCATGCCTTTACACCCCTGCAGGACCCCTACCCAACGTCACCAGACTGGAGGGTCCAAATATGTCCACTCCACCCACAGAAGAGGCCCACAGTGATGACAGCAGCTCTGTCCAACTGGATCTAGATGACCAGCCCGGCCCATCTGGGACCTCAGGACAGTCGGTTTCCCTCACACAGTCACAGGCCACTACAGAGCTTCCTCCCTCTGGAAACACCAGCACAGCACCCACCCAGCGGGCCCATACCTCTGTCCCCAGAACACGTCAAGCAGCAGTGTGTCCACCACTACAGGGAACCCAGGCTAACCCACCACCCCAACAACACCAGTGACCTGGGGGCAGTGGTAGTGGGCACACGGTTCAGGGGACAGAGGCCCAGGAACACAGGGGAACTGGGAGGGCTACTGTGCGACAGGTGGAGGACAGGCCCAGGGAACCCACTCTCCACGAGGCCCTCTCCAACATCATGGGAGCCTACCACCATTCCCAGGAGACAATGGCAACTGTACTGGCCAACTTTCAGGAGACCCAGTGGCTGCAGGAGGAACAGTATTTGGGGTTCAGGGAGGAACTCAAATCCATCAATACCACCCTGGGCACCATTGTAGGGGTGCTGAAGGAACTTGTCAACACCAGGAGAGACACTGTGGCACAACAAGGGGCCCCTGATGCTAGCCTGGACGATGAACTGCCCACCACCTCTGCTGGCGCTAGTGGACAGGAGGTACCATCACAGGACCACGACACCAGCACCCCACCCCCTGCAGATGGAGAACCACCCCGAATGGGCCCGGAGATCTAGGACAAAGACAGAGAACAGTGCCAAGACCCCTGCCAAGAAATTAGACCACCTTGATTGTCATCCTTCTGTCCCACTTTGTCACCCTGTCCATACTTAAACTACCCTAGCTCTACTTCCTATGCCCCTTTGGACAATGCACCTGTGAGACTAATAGACTGGATTCTGCCATGGACATTCCTTCACCATCACCCCTGACCAATTTACAGCCCCCTCCGCTATTTTGCACTTAAATAAACACCCTTAAATCACAAAACAATCTGGAGTCAGTCTGTGCTTTCGAAATTTTTTATTTGCAATAACTGTGGAAAAATACTATATCCAAGGTATTGTCAACATACCTATGTCACACAGCTCTAGTCCATGCGGAAACAAAGCAGATGTCACACAGTGGGACCCACATCTGTGAAATTGAAAGGGAAAGTGACAGTGAAAGTGTCCATACACTGGGTGAAAGTGACAGACAGATGAGAGGTAGAAGAATTAAATCAGATGTAGCAGGCAGTGTTGTCTTCTTACCTGTCTCTCACTGGAAGTATTTAAGAATCAACATGTTCCTGTTGTCTATGTCCTCTTCTTCTGCTTCCTCATCTTCACTGTCCACAGGCTCCACAGCTGCCACAACACCTCCATCTGGACCATCCTCCTGCAGAAAAGGCACCTGTTGTCGCAAAGCCAAGTTGTGAAACATACAGCAGGCCACAATGATCTGGCACACCTTGTTTGGTGAGTAGAATAGGGATCCACCTGTCATATGGAGGCACCTGAACCTGGCCTTCAGGAGGCCGAAGGTCCTTTCTATAGTCCTCCTTGTTCGCCCATGTGCCTCATTGTAGCGTTCCTCTGCCCTTGTCCTGGGATTCCTCACTGGGGTCAGGAGCCATGACAGGTTGGGGTAACCAGAGTCACCTGCATATGTCGAGGGACAACTGTTAGACACACACTAACTCTTAGGGACATCCCCAGACACCTAGTCACACTGTATTGGGTCCATCTCCTCACCTAATAGCCACAAACGGTGCCTCTGGAGTTGCCCCATCACATAAGGGATGCTGCTATTCCTTAGAACGTAAGCGTCATGCACTGAGCCAGGAAACTTGGCGTTCACATGGGAGATGTACTGGTTGGCCAAACACACCATCTGCACATTCATAGAATGGTAACTCTTCTGGTTTCTGTACATCTGTTCACTCCTGCAGGGGGACCAAGGCCACATGTGTCCCATCAATGGCACCTATGATGTTGGGGATATGTACCAGGGCATAGAAGTCAGCTTTCACAGTGGGCAAATCCTCCACCTGAGGGAACAAGATGTAGCTGCGCATGTGTTTCAGCAGGGCAGACAACACTCTGGACAACACGTTTGAGAACATAGGCTGGGACATCCCTAATGCAATGGCCACTGTTGTTTGAAAAGAATCACTTGCCAGGAAATGGAGTACTGACAGCACCTGTACTAGAGGGGGGATTCCTGTGGGATGGCGGATAGCTGACATCAGGTCTGGCTCCAACTGGGCACACAGTTCCAGGATTGTGGTACAATCAAGTCTGTAGATGACACTTACATGTCGCTCCTCCATTGTTGACAGGTCCACCAGCGGTCTGTACACCGGAGGATGCCGCCATCTCATCACCTGCCCCAGACAACGTGCTCTATGGAGGAGAACAGCGAGCAGAGAGTCAAACAACACTGAGGTACGTAAACACAACTTTATTCCTTACTTTTTGAAAATCGATATATGCCTGTATTAGTGTTTATGCAAGGCCTAGATATGTGTGACACAGTCAAAATTAATGCCATGTGGCCCCCTGAAAAGGCAGTTGCCTGACCTGTAAGGTGGGACCAGAGGATATGAGGTAACTGTGCTGGCGTGGTACACCAGCGCAATCCTGCATTGGTTAACATTGGAACCTATGGGTACCAGGAGCCAATGACGATGTACGCGGCGGTGACGGTACGTACCGCCGCGGACGTCACCACCATTTTCTCTCTGTTCACTCACTTGATACCTGACCTTCGACAGGAGAGGACCTACACTGCAAGTGCTGCTGTGACCTCAGCCTGGAAGAGACAATGGCTCATGTGTCTGGGGAAAGGGCCCCTGCCTTCAGCATGGAGGAGTTGGAGAAACTAGTGGATGGGGTCCTCCCCAGTACACGCTACTCTACGGTCCTCCAGACAAACAGGTAAGTATACTGTGAGCATGCTGAATGGGCAATGCCTGTGTGGAGTGGTGTGGATGAAAGATAGGGGGGGGGGAATGAGGTGTGCATGAAACGACGGTGAGTGCATGTGCATCATGGCAAGGGTAGGGATGCGGGCCAATGACTGTGATGGTGCAGACGGTTATATCTTCTCCTTTTCCCCTGTACTATTCGTGTAGGTCAGCGCCCACCAGAAGAAGGATACTTGGCGTGCCATCGCCAAGGAAGTCTAGACCCCGGGGGTCCACCACAGACAGAACACCCACTGCCGGAAAAGATGGGAGGACATTCGTTGCTGGAGAAAGAAGACGGCGGAGGCCCAGCTGGGGATGGCCTCCCAACGTGGGAGGGGTGCCCGTCGCACCATGACCCCCCTGATGTTCCGGATCCTGGCGGTGGCGTATCCGGAGTTGGATGGGCGCTTGAGGTCAGCACAGCAGCCACAAGGGGGTGAGTATACTCTCATTCTGCTGATTCAGCACGCATTGTAGGTGTCTGGGTGGCGGAGTTTAGTAGGCAAGGACCCTTCTTAAGGCAGGCCATGTGGCACCCCACCCCACCTGTGTTCAGAGCCAACAACACCTAGTCAGGCTCCTGTGACTTCCATGTGTGCAGCAATTGGGCATAGGCCATGTACCCCATTTCCCTGTCATTAATTAGGGAACTCAAAGTGCACAGCGTAGTGCAGGGGGTTTGTGTGTCTGTAGTGTCCGCCAACTGTAGCGGTATTGCATGCACTCAACACGTCTTTCTTCTGTCTTTCCCCCCCTTTTTGTGGTCTCCCTGTTCTTGTGTGCAATAGCATCATCAGGCGGAGGAGCAGTGGCACCGGAGCAGGAGGGAGCTGCATCCCACATTGCCCTGGAGGGCGACACAACGGAGTCAGAAGCCACTAGTGGGACAGAGGGTGAGGGGAGCTCCACGGCGATGGCAGGAGCTGAAACCAGCGACACGGACACCTCCTCTGATGGGAGCTCCCTTGCGGTGGCGGGCCCCTCTGTGCCCCCCACATCTACAGGTACAGTCGCCACCCCCCCCACCAGCACCGCCCTCCCAGCAGCCCCTCAGCGTGTGCCCCGTGGCTGCTCACCCAGGAGGGTGGGCATCTCCTTTGCCCCAGGCACCTCAGCCCCTGCCCCAGTAAGCCCTGCTGCCCTCAGTGAGGAGGCCATTGACCTCCTCAGGTCCCTCACTGTTGGGCAGTCTACCATTTTGAATGCCATCCAGGGTGTAGAGAGGCAGTTGCAACAGACAAATGCATACCTGGAGGGCATTCATTCTGGTCAGGCAGCCCAACAGCGAGCTTTTCAGACTCTGGCCTCAGCACTGATGGCAGCCATTGTTCCTGTGTCCAGCCTCCCCCTCCAACTTCCTCCAGCCAGACCCAAACCCCTGTACCTCAGCCTATCCCAAGCACACCATCAAACCAGCATGCACACACCTCAACACACAAGGGAAGCTCAGGCAAACATAAGCACCACACATCCCACAGGCACTCACGCAAGGATCATACACATGCAGACATAGCAACATCCACTGCCTCCACTGTGTCCCCCTCCTCCTCGTCTGCCTCCCCCCTCCCAGTCTTGTCTCCACTCACATCTGCATGAACTACATCTTCAGCTACTACTTCCATCACCAGCACACCCACCACCACACCCCGCTCACTTGCACTCACCGCCCCCACTACCATTCACACATCCCCTGTGTCCTCTCCCAGTGTGTCTGTGAGCCCACCTCCCAAGGTACACAAATGCAGCCACCCAACAGTCATCCACCTCACGACAGCCTCCAGCCCATGCACCTTCACCCAAATTCAGCAAACATACACCTCCTACAACCACTACCTCTTCTTCCACTCCCACACCCCCTCCATCTACCCATCCCTGTGTGTCCAAAAATCTTTTCCTGTCCAACCTTGACCTCTTCCCCTCACCTCCCCCACCCCTTCAGTCCCCTAGGGCATGCTTTTCCAGGTCCCAACCCATCACCTCAGCCACAACATCTACAGGAACAGTGGTGCCAGTAGTAACTGGCTTCTGGAGTGTGCCAAGGAGCAGGGCAGCCAGTGTGCCAAGGAGCCAGACCACGGACCATCCCCCACCTCAAAAGCACAAAAAGTTGGCCACTGCCCGGCGGGAGAGAGGCAAAACATCTACCACCAAAGCCTCTCCCAGAAGTACAGTTGGGAGTGGGAAGACAGCTGCGCCACCATCCAAGGTGGGGAAGGGGCACAGAAAAACAGGCAAGTCGCCGAAAACCTGCACGGCGGACAAGACCGCCACCAGCACCGCTGAACAGGACACCGCCGCCACCAGCACCACAGACCAATGAGCGACAAACGCTCCGACGCTACTGAGGCCGCCACGAGCAGGATGAAGCACTCTGGGCACCAAGCCCCCTCCAGAACCTGTGGAGATTTACATCCACTACCTCAGTCCTTGGCAGGATGAAGCACTCTGGGCACCAAGCCCGCTCCAGAACCAGTGGAGAGATACATCCACTACCTCAGTCCTTGGCAGCTTTGATACATCACTACCTCAGTCCTTGGCAGGATGAAGCACTCTGGGCACAAAACCCCCTCCAGAACCAGTGGAGATTCACATCCACTACCTCAGTCCTTGGCAGGATGAAGCACTCTGGGCACCAAGCCCCCTCCAGAAACAGTGGAGAAAGGTATCCCCTACCTCAGTCCTTGGCAGGATGAAGCACTCTGGGCACAAAGCCCCCTCCAGAACCAGTGGAGATTCACATCCACTACCTCAGTCCTTGGCAGGATGAAGCACTCTGGGCACCAAGCCCTCTCCAGAACCAGTGGAGAGATACATCCACTACCTCAGTCCTTGGCAGGATGAAGCACTCTGGGCACCAAGCCCCCTCCAGAACCAGTGGAGATTCACATCCACTACCTCCGTCCTTGGCAGGATGAAGCACTCTGGGCACCAAGACCCCTCCAGAACCAGGGAGAAAGGCATCCACTACGTCAGTCCTTGGCAGGATGAAGCACTCTGGGCACAAAGCCCCCTCCAGATCCAGTGTCGATTCACATCCACTACCTCAGTCCTTGGCAGGATGAAGCACTCTGGGAGCTAAGCCCCCTCCAGAACCAGTGAAGACTGTTATGAGTGCTTTGCACTCCCCAGGGTGCAGCAGTGGGCAAACCACCCACTGTAAAGACTTGTGAGACTGTGGCTTTGCACTCCCCAGGATACAGCAGTGAGCAACCCACCCACTGTAAAGACTTGTGAGACTGTGGCTTTGCACTCCCCAGGAAACAGCAGTGGGCAAACCACCCACTGTAAAGACTTGTGAGACTGTGGCTTTGCACTCCCCAGGATGCAGCAGTGGGCAACCCACCCACTGTAAGGACTTGTGAGACTGTGGCTTTGCACTCCCCATGATAATACAGTGGGTGGAACCTTGTCTTCCGCCTGTCTGTTGGCTGTTACCGCCGCAGTGTTTGTTTGTACCGCCATGGCGGTCGGAGTGTTAAAGTGGCTGTCTATGTTGGCGGTTTCCGCCACGGTCGTGATTCCATTTTTTTTAACCGCCAGCCAGTTGCCGGTTTTACCACCGCTTTAACACTGACCGCTAGGGTTGTAATGAGGGCCTATGTCTGATAATGTATGCAAGAGGGCTTTAACCCGTTAGCGCAATGGTGCCCCGTATTTTAAATACGGTACACCCATGGTGGTGGTCGGGTTGGCTAAGGGGTGCAAGGAAAGTGGCGCTGCACTAGGTGCAGCACCACTTTTCTTAAATCTGCCCCTTGGTTTGTGCACTACTCCCATTTGCAGCATAAGGCCCAAAAATGTCTTCAACTCCCCATGTAAAGTGGGTGCACATAGATTTCCCCTAGAATAGGAGCTAAGTGTGCCGCTATGCTCCCTCAGAAACTGTTCAGGACACAAATGTGTTTGGTGCACAATTTCCTCAAAGAATTCAACATCCAAAAAGAGATGGATGCAGTCAATAGGCAAAACATTGCTGCATCGACATTATATCATGTACCTGCAATGGACAAGGGAATTTGAGGCTGCACTAAATTGGGGTGGGGGCCAAGAGAGCACTTAGGCCCTCATTACAACCCTGGCAGTCGGTGTTAAAGCGGCAGTAAAACCGCCAACAGGCCGGCGAAAAAAATAAATGAATTATGAGCATGGCAGAAACCGCCAACATAGAGAGCCACTTTAACACTCCGACCCACACGGCGGTACAAACAGCAAACAACAAACAATGTACGAAAGACAATGTACTGCCCACGCTATTATGACAGGCCAATCTGCCACCTTTTCCGCGGCGGATTCAACATGAACAAAAACACGTCGGGAACAGGACTTGGAGGGGAAAACACCCACCTCTACACAGCCCACGAGGAACCAGGACGCCATGGAGCCTGAACTCCAAATACTCTGTGCGATAGTCTTCCTGCTCCTCTACTAGGAGCACGACCAACAGCAGTGACAACCACGGTGAGTACGGCACCTACAACACAGGGGAGGGAAAAGAGAGTGACACACACACGCAACACGCAACACCCCCACCCCCACCCTCACCCACAACAACACACACACCAATACATGCTGAAAAATTACATTTACACCCCCCAAACCCCCCTGGAAGAATGCAAGGACAAAAGGAAATGATTGTAACCATTGTAATCAATAAGCATCCATTAGTCAAAATTTTATATACACTATAAAGAAATATGTAAACCAAGAATTCAAGTCCAGGTACTGCACCTATATAGTCCGTGGACCACTGGGCCCAAAATACATGGGCGAGGCCCACACTTGATACCCGATTGAAACGGAGAGAACACTGCAGGGACATCAGATTTAAATAAAACAGGCACCTCAGGGGGAAGGGAAGGGGGGCACCTCAGCTGGATGTGTGCACGAAGCCAGCTCCATGAGGGGGCTCCATGCCCATTGCTGTATCCTGGGGAGTGCAAAGCCACAGTCTCTCAAGTCTCTCCAGTGGGTGGGTTGCCCACTGCTTTATTCTGGGGAGTACAAAGCCACAGTCTCTCAAGTCTCTCCATTGGGTGGTTTGCCCACTGCTGCATCCTGGGGAGTGCAAAGCCACAGTCTCACAAGTCTTTACAGTGGGTGGTTTGCCCACTGCTGTATCCTGGGGAGTGCAAAGCCACAATCTCTCAAGTCCTTACAGTGGGTGGTTTGCCCACTGCTGCATCCTGGGGAGAGCAAAGCCACAGTCTCTCAAGTCTCTCCAGTGGGTGAGTTGCCCACTGCTTTATCCTGGGGAGTGCAAAGCCACAGTCTCTCAAGTCTCTCCAGTGGGTGGTTTGCCCACTGCTGCATCCTGGGGAGTGCAAAGCCACGCTCTCTCAGGTGGATGCCTTTCTCCACTGGTTCTGGAGGGGGCTTAGTGCCCAGAGTGCTTCATCCTGCCAAGGACAGAGGTAGTGGATGTGATACTCAACTGGTTCTGGAAGGGGCTTTGTGCCCAGAGTGCTTCATCCTGCCAAGGACTGAGGTAGTGGATGCCTTTCTCCACTGGTTCTGGAGGGGGCTTTGTGCCCAGAGTGCTTCATCCTGCTAAGGACTGAGGTAGTGGATGTGAATCTCTACTGGTTCTGGAGGGGGCTTTGTGCCCAGAGTGCTTCATCCTGCCAAGGACTGAGGTAGTGGATGTGACACTCCACTGACGGTGGGGCAACATCGAAGCTGTCCATGCTCCTGGAACTGACCACCAGCCTCGTACGAATTACCACTGGGGATGGCAGCCATGTCTGCGGTGGTGCCACAGGCTCAGGATGTCGCGTGGCCGCTGGCATTGCTTGCGGCGGTCATTGGGGCGGCGGTGCTTGCGGCGATCATTGGGCCGGCGGTGCTGGTGGCGGCCTCACTAACAGTGGTGCAGGTGGCTTGCTCACTGACTGCCGTGCTGGTGGCTGGCTCACTGACTACCATGCTGGTGGCGGTGTTAGTAGCGGCAGTGCTGGTGGCAGGCTCACAGACTGTGGTGCTGGCGGCGGTGTTAGTAGCGCCGGTGCTGGCGGCGGTGTGAGTAGCGGCGGTGCTGGTGGTGGGCTCACTGACCGCGGTGCTGGTGGCGGGCTCACTGACTGCGGTGCTGCTGATGGGCACAGTGTCCGCGGTGCTGGTGAGGGGCTCAGTATCTGGGGTGCTGGTGGCATTGTCCGTGGCGGCGGTGCATGTGGCGGTGCCAGTGGCGGTCTTGTCCGCCGTGCAGGTTGGCGGCGACGTTGACTTGCCTTTCTTTTTCAGGCCCTTCCCCACCTTAGATGGTGGTGCAGCTGTCTTGCCACTCCCAACTATTGTCTTGGCTGATTCTTAGTGGCAGGTGTTTTGGTCTTCTCCCTCCGGGATGTGGACAACTTCTTCTGTTTTGGAGGTGGGGGAATGTCCTTGGACTCGCTCCTTGGGACACTGGCAGCCCTGTTATTTGGCGCACTCCAGAATCCGGATATTGTTGCCACCACTGTGACCAGTGGTGTGGTGGCTGAGGTGCTGGGTTGGGAGCTGGAAAGGCAGGTCCTAGGGGACGGACGGGGGGAGGTGTAGGGAAAAGGTCAACATTTGAGAGGAAAAGCTTTTTTGACACACTTGGACGGGTAGATGGAGGGGGTTTGGGAGTGGAGGAAGAGGTAGTGGTTGTAGGAGGTGTTCGTATGCTGGCTTGGGTGAAGGTGCATGAGCTGGAGGCTGTCATGAGGTGGATGGCTGTTGGGTGGGTGTGTGACTGCGTTTGTGCACTTTGGGAGGAGGGCTCACAGACACACTGGGAGAGGACACAGGGGATGTGTGAATGGTAGTGGGGGTGGTGAGTGCACGTGAGCGGTGTATGGTGATGGCCATGCTGGTGATGGAGGTAGTGGCTGAAGAGGTAGTGCATGCAGGTGTGAGTGGAGACGTGACAGGGAGGGAGGAGGGAGACGTGGAGAAGGGGGACACAGTGGAGGCAGTGGATGTTGGTATGTGTGCATGGGTATGATGCTTGTGTGAGTGCCTGTGGGATGTGTGGTGCTTATGTTTGCCAGATCCACCCTTGTGTGTTGAGGTGTGTGCATGCTGGTTTGATTGTGTGCTTGGAATAGGTTGAGGTACTGAGGATTGGGTCTGGGTGGAGGAATTTGGAGGGGGAGGCTAGACACAGGGACAATGGCTGCCATCAGTGCTGAGGCCAGAGTCTGAAATGCTTGCTGTTGGGCTGTCAGGCCAGAATGAATGCCCTCCAGGTATGCATTTGTCTGTTGCAACTGCCTCTCTACACCCTGGATGGCATTCAGAATGGTAGACTGCCCAACAGTGAGGGATCTCAGGAGGTCAATAACCTCCTCATTGAGGGCAGAGCCTGAGGTGCCTGAGGCGAATGAGATGCCCACCCTCCTGGGTGAGTGGCCACGGGACACACGCTGAGGGGTTGCTAGGAGGGTGGTGCTGGCAGGGTGGTTGGCGGCTGTACCTGTAGATGCGGTGGGCACAGATAGGCCTGCCATCGCAAGGGAGCTCCCATCAGAGGAAGAGTCGGTGTCGCTGGTCTCAGCTCCTGTCCCCACTGTGGAGTTCCCCTCGCCCTCCATCCCACTGGTGACTTCAGACTCTGTTGTCTCGCCCTCCAGGGCCATGTGGGATGCAGCTCCCTCCTGCTCCGGTGGCACAGCTCCTCCGCCTGATGATGCTAATGCATACAAGAACAGGGAGACCACAAAAAGGGGGGGGAGAAAGAAGAAAGACATGTTCAGTGCATACAATACTGCTACCGTCGGCGAACACTGCAGACACAGCAGCCCTCTGCACTACGCCATGCACTAAGAGTTTCCTAATTAATCACAGGGACATGGGGTACATGGCCAATGCCCGATTGCTGCACACATGGAAGTCACAGGAGCCTGACTAGGTGTAGATGGCTCTTACCACTGGTGGGTATGGGGGGCCACTTAGGCTGCCTCTGTCAAAGCCCAGCTCACCTGAGTTCTTGTTCAGTTCTGATGGAGGTTGAAGACAATCCGACCCCACCCTGAAACTGCTTGTTCCAGCACACTAGTTTTTAAAACAGTGCACTAAGAACAGAAGCTCAAGGGAAGGGGGGAAGTGGATAAAATAAAAAAGAGAGACAACACCATTCTTGCGTTTCCACTGTTGAAGTACTGCACAAATCTGCGGCCCTTTCTGACTTCTGTAGAAACTGGTGCCTAATGAAACATAAACAAAGAACAGATAAGTGCAACCTATTCCTAAATGGGTTCCTGACTATCCCTTTATTTATTAGAAATTCTCTTCTAAAAGTACCTCTTGGATCCTGGTCTCTAGTTTCCAGGTTTGGAATGTGTTACTGCTCTGGGATGTGTTTTCTATTACTGTAAAGCTTCTAAAACATTAAACAAATACCGTTATCAGAATTACCAATATCAAACATTCATCATAATATAACTAAAGCCTAAATTCCCAATAGCAGACTCACTTTTCCCATATTTCCAGAATCTTTTATAAAACAAATACTGTACTTTTACATCAAAATACAGCATGTAATTTGTGCAAGTCCTTGATTTACTGTTTGCCTTGCTGTTAATGGTTTCCACTGTTCGATTCTTAAAAGTTCCATGAGAAAAAACAATGTTTGCTTCACAAAGTTCTGTACACGAATCCAGAAATTGTTGTCAAAGTTCTTTCAGGTAATAAAAGGTTTTGCACTTACTTGTTGCTGGCAAGAGATACTGATCAGTCTAACCTTGTCTTCTTTCTCTTTTGCAGGTTACTCATAGGAGAGAGGCTGAAGCAAGGAGGAACCGGAAACCGGAAGAAGGAAGAGCCAGAAGCTGCGCCCATTGAAGTCAATGAAAGTCTGTAAAGAGCAGGAGTGCCAGCGCCGAGGGATCTGTTCTCAGGTAAGCGGGAGGTAGACGAGCACAAGCACTGGGTGAGGCTCGGGGGATGCCTTTTATAGACAGGGCTGGGTGTGGTTTGAAGGGCTGGGTGTGGTCCTCACATGCTGCACATGTTCTTGGAAGGTGTGCAGAGCTGGGTGTAGTTTGAAGAGCTGGGTGTGGTCCTCACATGCTGCACATGTTCTTGAAAGGTGTGCAGAGTTTCAGTTATTATACAAATGAGTTGGATTAACACATGGCCTAGGGAGGAGTATTTTAAAGAAGCCTTGGTAAAAGCAAGGCCCAATGTGTAAACAAAACAGCACATTAAACAACATACACAGAAGCCTAGGGGGGGGAGGTGAGATAACAAGAAAGGCTTTCAATAGTAAGTTTAAAAGGGAGCTATTACAGAACCCACTAGTGCAGTGAGAGGGGACATGCTCTTTGCTGTGTACAAACCCTAACAGTTGCCCCCCTCAAAGGCCCTCCTACAGGACGGGGTTTTCCTGGATTTTTTAAATAAAACCGTCTAATCAGCTGTGGGGCATGTACATATGATGCTGGTTCCCATGAATTCTCAGATTCATCATATCCTTTCCATTCTACTAAATAAAACAGACGTCCACTAATTCTTTTTGAGTCTTTTATGCTTTTCACTTCATATTCCAGATTTCCCTTAATTGGTATGGGTGGAGGTGGTGGTTCAGGTCGGGTTTTTGAGTTGTACGGCTTAAGCAAGGACACATGGAATGTAGTATGTACTGGATATTCTTTTGGTAAATCTAATTTTACTGTTACCGGGTTTACTATGGCAGTTATACTAAAGGGTCCAATGAAACGTGGTTGCAGCTTTCGGGATCCCTCTATGTTTAGGTTCTTTGTGGAGAGCCATACCTTGTCACCAATTTTATACATTGGGGCCTCAGACCTGTGTTTGTCTGCTTGTCTTTTCATGCTTTCTTTGTACTTTAATAAATGTTTCCTGGCTTTGTCTTGTATGTCACCTAACCTCGTTAGTCTATCCGTTACTGTAGGCAACAGGGAATCTTCTAACAAAATGGGTATAGCTCTTGGATGATACCCCTGCAAGAAATAGAATGGTGAGCAAAGTAGAGCTGAATGCTCAGTATTATTATAAACAAACTCTGCTACAGGGAGAGCTTCCAACCATTCACTAGAATAATCAGCCAATAAACAACGTAGCGTTTGAAGTAAGGTTTGGTTCAGTCGTTCAGTCTGTCCATCTGTCTCTGGGTGGAAAGCAGTGGATAAGGCCACATCTATTTTCAGTTTTTCACATAATTTTTTCCAAAATCTGGAGTTGAACTGGCTCCCTCGGTCTGACACCACTTTGCTTGGCAAACCATGTAAACGCACAATTTCCCTTATAAAAATATCGGCAAATTCTGCCGCCGTGGGCAATTTCCGTAATGGTACAAAATGTGCCATTTTAGATAAAAAATCCACTATAACCAACACTGTTGTGAAGGATTTTACAGGTGGTAAACCTACAATAAAGTCTACGCTCACAGTGTGCCAAGGTTGTTTGGGTGTTGGCATTGGTATTAACAAGCCGTCAGGAGCCTTATGAGAAGATTTATGTCTTGCACAAATTGGACAGGTAGTGACAAATTGCTTAATGTCCTTTCTTATAGTGTCCCACCAAAAGTGTTTTTGCACATTTTCCAGGGTTTTTACCCAACCAGGATGACCTGCCAACGGTGAGGCGTGATGCCAAATTATCACCTGTGTTTGTAATTCAGAGGTGGGCACTAACAGCATGTTGTCGTGATACAATAAACCTCGTTGTATTGTGTTATGGCAATCCTTTAACCAATCCTGAGGTGCTATTTGCATGTGTGCATTATATAGATCTGTGATGAAATCCTTCTGTTGTACTGGTGCCAACAACTTTTGGGTAGGAATAATGGGTTCTCCTATTTTATCTTGTTTCATGTCTGAGGTATGTCCGTATCTAGATAACACATCAGATTGAATTTGTTGTGCACCTGGTCTATAGGTTATAACAAAGTCAAATGTGCTAAAAAAATTTAACCAGCGCATCTGACGTGGTGTTAATGCTTTAAGTGATCCAAAAAACTGTAGGTTCTTATGGTCAGAAAAGATTGTAACTGGGTACTTGGCTCCCATTAAATGGTGCCTCCATTCTGAAAAGGCTATTTTGATAGCTAGTAGTTCCCTTTCAGCCACAGTGTAATTTTGTTCAGCTGGCAATAACTTTTTAGAATAGAAGGCTATAGGATGTAACTGGCCATCTACTGCATCTCGTTGAGAGAGAACTCCTCCTAAAGCTACTTGTGAAGCATCTGCTTCAACAAAAAAGGGCAAGTCAGGATCAGGATGTTTCAGAATTGGGGCTGAAGTGAACTTTTGTTTTAGGAGTTGAAAGGCGTGTGCCGCCTCATCAGTCCAAAGAAATCGTTGCGCTTTCCGCAACAAGGTAGTTATTGGGGCCGCAATGTCTGCAAAATGTGCAATAAACCTCCTATAAAAATTGGCGAAACCCAGAAATTTCTGAATATCTTTTACAGAGGATGGTTCTGGCCAATCAGCAATAGCACTGATTTTCTTTACATCCATAGTTATTCCTTGAGGTGACAGGCAGTATCCTAAAAAGTCCACCTTGTTGACATTAAAAGTACACTTTTCTAACTTAGCAAAAAGATGATTTTCTTTTAACTTTGATAATACTGCACGAACATGTTGGGTATGTTCTTCTGAGTTCTTAGAGTAAATGAGGATGTCGTCTATGTATACTATGACACAAACGTCCAGGAATTCGTGTAGGACCTCATTTATAAAGAACTGAAAGGCCGCAGGGGCATTACATAACCCAAAGGGCATTACTGTGTACTCAAATAAACCAAACTTTGTCTTGAAAGCTGTCTTCCACTCATCCCCCTCTTTTACTCGGACCAGGTGGTAAGCTCCCCGCAGATCTAGTTTAGTGTATACAGTAGAATGTCTTAATTGATCCAACAACACAGGTATTAGAGGAAGAGGATATTTATTCTTTATTGTAGCCTTATTTAGTCCTCTATAATCGATACACGCGCGCAGGGATTTATCCGGCTTCGGGATAAAAAAGAGTGGAGATGACACCGGAGATGTGGAATGACGGATGAACCCAGACTGTAGTAGGTCATCTAGGTAGGTTCTTAAGTATTTGGTTTCTTCGTCAGTCAAAGCATATACTCTGTTATTAGGTAAAGGGGCCCCTGGGATAAGATCTATACGGCAGTCATAAGACCGATGTGGGGGCAGCACACTAGCCTTTACTGGATCAAAGACGTCTTTAAAGTCAGAATATTCAGGAGGGAGACTTGGTTCATCTTGTGTAACACTAGCACAGTGTAATACTGTGCTCTGTTCTGTACCTGCTTCTTGATAGCAATTGGTTCTACAGAAAGAGGAATCCAAAGTAACAGTTCTATTCACCCAATCAATTTTTGGGTTATGAGTTGTTAACCAGGGTACCCCGAGAATCAAACCAAAATTAGGAGTATCTATCAGATCAAAGCTAATCACCTCTGTGTGCCCGTTCTGACAGACCATAACAAGTGGACTTGTTTGTTTTGTGATTAATCCAGAGGTCAATTCTGACCCATCCACTGCACATACTGCTTCTGGACAAGGCTTTAGGCACATAGGAAGTCCTAAGATTTCAGCTAACTTATTATCCACAAAATTTCCTGTCGCGCCTGAGTCCAGTAGGACAGGGAGAGAATGCCTCACTTGGGTAGTAACAATTAAAACGACCTGAATTATGAAATGTCTAGGTATGTGCGGTACCCTGAAGGCTGCAGCATTAGAGGTTTGATTAAGATGTTTTCTCGAACAAGTAACCTCTCCCCTTGTCGAGCTTAATCGTTTCCCGATTCATTTGAGGAGGTGGAGGAAACAGCACCCTTTCGTGGAGTTTTAGGCTTTACTGGACATTCTCTGGCAAAGTGACCTGCCCTGCCACAATATAAACATAATTGAAATTTTCTCCTTCTTTCTTTTTCCTCTGATGTGAGTGGACCTCTGAGTGTCCCTATTTGCATAGGCTCTGGTTCAGGGAGTTTATTATCTGTGTCTTTCTTCTTGTGTCTAATAAAAGTTAACCGTGATTCCAGTTTGTATTTATCTCCCTTTCTTTCTCCTAGTCTATGTTCTAATTTCACAACTAAATCTACAAAGTCCGAATAGTCTTTTGGCAAATCAACGATATGAGCCAGCGCGTCTTTTAACTAGTCTCTCAAACCTTTATAAAAAAGGGAGACACGCTTTTCTTCTGGCCACTGTGTCTCGGTGAGTAAACGATTAAAACTAGTGAGATAGGTCAATAAATCCTTGTTGCCTTGTTTAAGATTTAAAAGCTCATTATCACTTGCCTGCATGAAAGTGTGTTTTGCAAAAAGGCTGGTCATGGTACGTTTAAATTGATTCCAATTATGGAGGATGGGATCATCTCTATCCACGAAAGGAATTGACCAATTGGCTGCTGTGCCACCCAAATAAGACAAGACGAATGCCACTTTCGTATCATCAGTAGGGAACTGTTGTGGCTTACAAATGAAGTGTAATTGACATTGATTGATAAAAACATGGAATTTGTTACTATCTCCATGAAAACGTTCAGGTGCTGCTAAGGGCACAACATTAGGAACATTAACAGTAACCTCAACTGGGGAAGGCAAAGTTGTATGTTTTGATGGCGCCCCTGTCTCTGAGGAGGTTTTAAACAAAGGCGTAGAAGCTGTGTTCCACTGAGATCCCCTAAATTTATACCTGCTTAAATCCTGTTTTAAAGAGGTATTCTCCATCTTTAATCTCTCTATTTCCTCTTGCATATGTTGCAAGATGCCAGACACTGATTCATTATGAGCCAAGTCCTCATTTAGGGCCTGCGCCATATCCGTGACGTCAATGCCCTCTATTTCTTCCCCGGTATTCATCGTCCACCAGAACTGAAATTTTTTACGGCTTGTGCTTCTGTCAAAGCCCAGCTCACCTGAGTTCTTGTTCAGTTCTGATGGAGGTTGAAGACAATCCGACCCCACCCTGAAACTGCTTGTTCCAGCACACTAGTTTTTAAAACAGTGCACTAAGAACAGAAGCTCAAGGGAAGGGGGGAAGTGGATAAAATAAAAAAGAGAGACAACACCGTTCTTGTGTTTCCACTGTTGAAGTACTGCACAAATCTGCGGCCCTTTCTGACTTCTGTAGAAACTGGTGCCTAATGAAACATAAACAAAGAACAGATAAGTGCAACCTATTCCTAAATGGGTTCCTGACTATCCCTTTATTTATTAGAAATTCTCTTCTAAAAGTACCTCTTGGATCCTGGTCTCTAGTTTCCAGGTTTGGAATGTGTTACTGCTCTGGGATGTGTTTTCTATTACTGTAAAGCTTCTAAAACATTAAACAAATACCGTTATCAGAATTACCAATATCAAACATTCATCATAATATAACTAAAGCCTAAATTCCCAATAGCAGACTCACTTTTCCCATATTTCCAGAATCTTTTATAAAACAAATACTGTACTTTTACATCAAAATACAGCATGTAATTTGTGCAAGTCCTTGATTTACTGTTTGCCTTGCTGTTAATGGTTTCCACTGTTCGATTCTTAAAAGTTCCATGAGAAAAAACAATGTTTGCTTCACAAAGTTCTGTACACGAATCCAGAAATTGTTGTCAAAGTTCTTTCAGGTAATAAAAGGTTTTGCACTTACTTGTTGCTGGCAAGAGATACTGATCAGTCTAACCTTGTCTTCTTTCTCTTTTGCAGGTTACTCATAGGAGAGAGGCTGAAGCAAGGAGGAACCGGAAACCGGAAGAAGGAAGAGCCAGAAGCTGCGCCCATTGAAGTCAATGAAAGTCTGTAAAGAGCAGGAGTGCCAGCGCCGAGGGATCTGTTCTCAGGTAAGCGGGAGGTAGACGAGCACAAGCACTGGGTGAGGCTCGGGGGATGCCTTTTATAGACAGGGCTGGGTGTGGTTTGAAGGGCTGGGTGTGGTCCTCACATGCTGCACATGTTCTTGGAAGGTGTGCAGAGCTGGGTGTGGTTTGAAGAGCTGGGTGTGGTCCTCACATGCTGCACATGTTCTTGAAAGGTGTGCAGAGTTTCAGTTATTATACAAATGAGTTGGATTAACACATGGCCTAGGGAGGAGTATTTTAAAGAAGCCTTGGTAAAAGCAAGGCCCAATGTGTAAACAAAACAGCACATTAAACAACATACACAGAAGCCTAGGGGGGGGGGGGGAGGTGAGATAACAAGAAAGGCTTTCAATAGTAAGTTTAAAAGGGAGCTATTACAGAACCCACTAGTGCAGTGAGAGGGGACATGCTCTTTGCTGTGTACAAACCCTAACAGCCTCACAAAGGGTCCTTGCCTACAAAGCTCGCCCTAGCCTAGGGGAACCCACTGCCCAGCTCCCCACCCAGACACCTCCAATGTTCGCAGAGCCAGATGGTTGTGACGGTACTCACCCCCTTGTGGCTGCTGCCATGCCCTCAGGCGCCCATCCAACTCCAGATACGCCACCGCCAGGATCCGGAACATCAGGGGGGTCATGGTGCGACGGGCACCCCTCCCACATTGGGAGGCCATCCCCAGCTGGGCCTCCGTCGTCTTCTTGCTCCAGCGGCGAATGTCCTCCCATCTTTTCTGGCAGTGGGTGCTCGGTCTGTGGTGGACCCCCAGGGTCCGGACGTCCTTGACGATGGCACGCCAAACATCCTTCTTCTGGTGGGCGCTGACCTAGAGGAATAGTACAGGGGAAAATGTAAAACTTTAACCGTCTAGACCGTCACAGTCATTGTCCCACGTTCCCACTCTTGCCCTGACACACATACACTCACTGTCTGATCATGCAGGCCTCATCTCCCCCCGTATCTTCCATCCACACCACTCCAAACAGGCATTGCCCATACAGCATGCTCACAGGGTACTCACCTGTTTGTCTGGAGGACTGTAGAATAGCGTGTACTGGGGGAGCACCCCATCCACTAGTTTATCCAACTCCTCTGATGTGAAGGCAGCGGCCCTTTCCCCAGACACATGAGCAATTGTCGCTTCCAGACTGAGGTCACAGCAGCACTTGCAGTGTAGGTCCTCCCCTGTCGAAGATCAGGTACCAAGTGAGTGAACAGAGAGAAAATGCCGGTCACGTCCACGGCGGTGCGTACCGTCACCACTGGCGTACATCGTCATTGGCTCCTGGAACCCATAGGGCACAATGTTAACCAATGCAGGATTGCATTAATTTTAAATGCGTCACACATATATTGGCCTTGCATATACACAGAGACAGGCACATATTGTATTGACAAAAGTGTGCAATAAAATTGTTTTTTTACTACCTCAGTGTTGGCTGACTCTGTGCTCTCTGTTCTCATCCATAGGGCACGTCCGCTGGGGCAGGTGAGGAGATGGCGGCATCATCCGGTGTACAGACCGCTGGTAGACCTGTCCACAATGGAAGAGAGACATGTAATAGTCACCTACAGACTTGATTGTGCCACAATCCAGGAACTGTGTGCCCAGTTGGAGCCAGACCTGATGTCAGTTATCCGCCATCCCACAGGAATCCCCCCTCTAGTGCCGGTCCTGTCAGTACTCCATTTCCTGGCAAGTGGGTCTTTTCAAACAACAGTGGCCATAGCATCTGGGATGTCCCAGCCTATGTTCTCAAACGTGTTGGTCAGAGTGTTGTCTGCCCTGCTGAAACACATGCGCAGCTACATCGTGTTCCCTCAGGTGGAGGATTTGCCTACAGTGAAAGGTGACTTCTATGCCCTGGGACATATACCCAACATCATTGGTGCTATTGATGGGACACATGTAGCCTTGCCCCCCGCAGGAGTGAACAGGTGTACAGAAACCGGAAGAGCTACCATTCAATGAATGTACAGATGGTGTGTTTGGCCAACCAGTCCATCTCCCATGTGAACGCCAAGTTTCCTGGCTCAGTGCATGACAATTACATTCTGAGGAATAGCAGCATCCCTTATGTGATGGGGCAAGTCCAGAGACACCGTGTGTGGCTAATAGGTGAGGACAAGGACCCTATACCCTGTGAATAGTTGTCTGGGTCTGGGGTTGTCCCTAAGGGTTAGTGTGTGTCTTACAGATTTCCCTCGACATTAGCAGGTGACTCTGGTTACCCCAACCTGTCATGGCTAATGACCCCTGTGAGAAATCCCAGGACAAGGGCAGAGGAACGCTACTATGAGGCACATGGGTGAACTAGGAGAGTGATAGAAAGGAGCTTCTGCCTCCTGAAGGCCAGGTTCCGGTGCCTCCATATGACAGGTGGTTCCCTATACTACTCACCAAAGAAGGTGTACCAGATCATCGTAGCCTGCTGTATGCTGCACAACTTGGCTTTGCGATGACAGGTGCCTTTTAACAGGAGGATGGTCCAGAAGGAGGTCTTGTGGCAGCTGTGGAGCCTGTGGACAGTGAAGAAGAGGAGGCAGAAGAAGAGGACATAGACAACAGAAACAACGTGATCCTGCAATAATTCCAGAGAGACACAGGTAAGAAGACATCACTGCCTCCTACATCTGATAAAATTGTTAGACCTATCATCTGTCTGTAACTTTCACCCAGTGTATAGACCCTGACTTGTCACTTTGCCTTTCCATTTCACAGATGTGGGTCCCACTGTGTGGCCTCTGCTATGTTACCTCATGGACTAGAGCTGTGTGACATAGGTATGTTGACAATAGAATGCTGTTTTCCCCAGTTATTGCAAACACACTTTTGTGAAAGCACAGACTGACTCCAGATTGTTTGGTGGTTTAAGGGTGTTTATTTAAGTGCTAAATAGTGGAGGGGGTTGTAAAATGGCCAGGGGTGACGGTGGAGAAGCGTCCATGGCAGAGTCCAGTTATTAGTTTCACAGGTGCATTTCCAAAGGGGCATAGGAAGTGGAGCTACGGCAGTTTAAGGATGGACAGGGTGTCAAAGTGGGACAGAAGGATGACATTCAGGGTGGTCTCATTTCTTGGCGGGGGTCTTGACATTGTTCTCTGTATTTGTCCTGGATCTCAGGGACCGCTTGTGGGGTGGTTCTCCCTCTGCAGGGGGTGGGGTGCTGGTATTGTGGTCTTGTGGCGGTGCCTCCTGTTCACTAGTGCCGGTGGAGGTGGTGGGCAGTTCATCGTCCAGGCTAGTGTCGGGGGCCCCTTGTTGTGCCACAGTGTCCCTCCTGGTGTTCACAAGGTCCTTCAGCACCCCTACAATGGTGCCCAGGGTGGTGTTGATGGACTTGAGTTTCTCCCTGAACCCCAAATACCGTTCCTCCTGCAGCTGCTGGGTCTCCTGAAACTTGGCCAGTACCGTTGCCATCGTCTCCTGGGAATGATGGTACGCACCCATGGTGTTGGAGAGGGCCTCGTGGAGAGTGGGTTCCCTGGGCCTGTCCTCTCCCTGTCGCATAGCAAACCTCCCAGTTCCTCTGTTTTCCTGGGCCTCTGTCCCCTGAACCGTGTGCCCACTGCCCCCAGGTCCCTGCTGTTCTTGGGGTGGTGGGTTTGCCTGGGTTCCCTGTAGTGGTGGACACACTGCTGCTTGATGTGTCCTGGGACAGAGGTATGGGCCCGCTGAGTGGGTGCTGTGCTGGTGTCTCCTGAGGGGGAGGCTCTGTGGTGGCCTGTGACTGTGTCAGGGGAACCGACTGTCCTGAGGTCTCAGATGGGCTGGGATGGTCATCTAGATCCAGTCGACAGAGCTGCTGTCATCACTGTGGGCCTCTTCTGTGGGGGAGGTGGACATGTCTGGAACCTCCTGTCCGGTGACGTTGGGTAGGGGTCCTGCAGGGGTGTAAAGGCATGATTATTGCACCTGTGTGTGCCATGGTGTGCAATGGGTGGGTGACCCTGTACCCCAGTGCTTACATTCTTGTGTAGGACCTTGTGTGATAATTGTTTAGGGGTCTGTGTGGGTATCTGTAGTGGACATGCTTTGGTGACGGGTGTCCATGCTTTGTTGTTGCATGCAGGGCTTGGTGTTGGGATGTGTGGTTTGTGATAATGGGACAAATGTGAGGAGTTGGAGTGATGGGGGTGAGGGCGAGGGTAGGGGTATGTGATAGCATGCAGGTAGGTTGGGGGATATGGTAGTTAAAGATTTGACTTACCAGAGTCCATTCCTCCTGCTACTCCTGCGAGGCCCTCAGGATGCTGTATAGCCAAGACCTGCTCCTTCCATGTTGTTAGTTGTGGGGGAGGAGGTGGGGGTCCGCCGCCAGTCCTCTGAACCGCAATCTGGTGTCTTGAGACCACGGAACGCACCTTCCCCCGGAGGTAGTTCCACCTCTTCCTGATGTCATTCCGTGTTCTTGGATGCTGTCCCACTGTGTTGACCCTTTCCACGATTCTGCACCATAGCTCCATCTTCCTAGCTATGGAGGTGTGCTGCATCTGTGATCCGGATAGCTGTGGCTCTACCCGGATGATTTCCTCCACCATGACCCTGAGCTCCTCCTCAGAAACCCTGGCGTCTCTTTTCGGTGCAATGGGGTGGTGTGGGTGATGTGTGAGGTGGCTTGTGTTGTGATGTGTGAGGGTGTGTGTTTATGTGTGTTGTGTGAGGTGCGTGGATGTTGTGTGGGTGATGGTGTTGAGTGCCTGTGGATGCTAGTTTGTTGATGGTGGTGTCTCTCTGGCCTTCTATCGCAATTCTGGTCAGAAGGGTTTGTGGGTGATGTGGCTATGTGTTTTATATTGTATTGAGTGTGTGGGAGTGGTGTGTGTATGTGTATCAGGTGTGTGTATTTCGATTTGTCCAATGTGGTTGTGTTTTGTAAATGTATTCATATTTTGAGCGCTGTGGTGTGTTCCGCCAATGGTTTACCTCGGTTGAAAGACCGCCGCATGGATTCGTGGGTCATGATAGTGTGGGCGTATTCCTGTTGGCGGGATGGTGTAGGTTTTAGTATCACCAGTTTATCACTGACCTTTGGTGTGGCAGACTTGTGTAGGTGCCTGGATTCTGGCGGATTCCGAGCTGTGGGTCGTAATAGCTGTAGTGGAATTCCGTGGCGGTGTGTTGGCGGTCTTCTGCACAGCGGTAAGCGGGATTTACCACCAATGTTGTAATGAGGGCCTTAGTCTGTGCTTTTTGTTGCACATGCCTACTCTCTGGGCTGGTCTACTCTGGCACTGTCTCTCCGCTGCACAGATTGTGCTTGTGAAAGAAAATCATGGCTATTGTGACCAAATTCCTTAGAACCACTGGAAGACAAGTCATCAGATAGAACTCTGCTGACTGAATAATTGCTTCCATATTCTACTCTATTTTCATCTCCCCCAGATGTTGTCTTTGTATCTGATCCTGCCTCAGATCTGTCCTCAATAACTTTAGTTTAGGCCTGGATAGCAGTCATCCACCAAGACGCCATCTCTGTTGACTGTCTAAACTTTCTACTAAAACCTTCCTTCTAAAACACTCTCCTATGTAGAAGGCAGAAGTATTGTTCTAAATCATTCATTGGGTATATGCAACTGTGAGTTTTGTGTGACAAAGTGTTGAAGCACTTATCTTATCAATCGGTGGGCATGTGCATCTGTGAAACATATGCTACAGTAAAAAAGCCAAAATGTACTTAGCTTATCAAAGTGGCTGTAGCTTCTCCAAAGGTACTAAAAAAAACAAATGAAGTATTAATTCACCTTGCCATATAACCAATACTACAGCATACTTCAAAGTGTAAAGGTTGAGCCCAATCCAGCCAATGTTTATTTAATATGGCACTGACATGCAGCTGAGACAATTTTACGTGGCAGATAACTACAAAAAAACTGAGACACCCAGGACCAAAAGCTAGGCTTGAGCACAACAACAAGTGCCCCCCATTAACAAATCAGATAGCTAAACAACCATTTGCAAAGCCAAAGATCTGGTATCAATCACTGGACCTATGTGTTAATGCTTGTTTTGCCATAGCTTATATGAAACCTTATTGTTGGTAAAGCTGCTGCACCATTTCCATCAGAAACGTAATTTTCTCAAGGTAAAAACCTAGCGTTGATTTCAAGAAGAAACATTCACATAGTAGCCCCTGCAACTGAAGGCTGCTACTTTGTGAGCTGGTATGCTCCTTGTGGAGAGTCACTACACTATCGCACACAATTAAATTTGTCAATGGCAGAAGTAGCCTGACCCACTGCCCCATGATGCACTAGGTGGAAGAAGAATGTGAACGACACAACAGACCAATAGATGAAGAGAACTATGTACAAACCTCCTAATAGCTTTTACACCCCACTTTGCTTTCCAGACGTCTGAAGCATTTAGGAAGAAGGTTTACATGCTCTGGTGAAAGCTGGAGACCTACATACGCTGGATATGATAGGATGAAACTTGTAGGCCACTATGATGATTAGTATGAACAATTTTGTACCATAACACATCTCCAACTTCTCATTTTAAACCATGTACTGGGTACCCTTTGAATCAAAGGAGATATCTTTGGGGTGTTCCAGTAATCATTTTTAGAGAAAACTGGATCCCTGCACTTAGCCAGAAAACAATATTAATAAAGAACTCCCAATGCGTATTTGAGCCCATTCCAGTAGTTTTCATCTACCCAAATGAGGGGAAGACACCTATAATGAAGCATGCAACAACAATCTGTGGGTGAGGTGTCTTCTACTATTTAAGTATTTCTGTGAAGTAGTAGGCTAAACTATAGCATGGGATTCCTCCAGGCAGGTCCCATGCACTTTTGTGTCTTTGTAGATTTCCATTAGGTACAACGTGCATCGGACCATAATTTCTCTCTGTTTGACCTGACAGACTTAGGGTGGTCATCACCCAAATTTTTGCCTGCATCCCTCCATTTTTCTGTCCCTGTTTTTGCTTATTTTAGGACTCTGCACACTTCACCACTGATGACCAGTGCATATGCTCTCTCCCCTAAACATGGTAATATTGGTTCCTACCCAATTGGCATATTTAATGTATCTATAAGTCCTTAGTGAAGTGCACTACATGTGGCCAGGGCCTGTAAATAAAATGCTACTAGTGGGACTGCAGCACTGATTGTACCACACACATAAGTAGCCCCTTAACCATGTCTCAGGCCTGACATTGCAAGGCCTTTGTGTGCAGCTGCACTTCAACTTCAACTTGGCATTTAAAACTACTTGCCAAGCCTTAAACTCCCCCTTTTCTACATATGTCACCCTTAGGGTAGGCCCTAGAACAGGGTGCTATGTAGGTAAAAGGCAAGACATGTATTTATATGTTTTACATGTCCTGATAGTGAAAAACTCATAAATTCATTTTCCACTACTGTGAGGCCTGTTCCTCTCATAGAGTAGCATTATAACTGCCCTCAAATACCTTTGAGTGGTAGAATCTGATCTGGAAGGAGTGGCCCTGTCATGTTTAGTATTGCCAGAAAGCTGATAGAAAATCCTGCTTGCTGGTGAAGCTGGATTTCATATCACTATTTTATAAAGGTCACTTTTAGAAAGAAGGCATTTCTCTGCACTTGCTGCCAACTGTGACTTAAAGCCTGTCTCCAATCCTCATCTGGTATGTGCTGGTTGACAGCTCCCCTTGTACATTCCACCCAGGCAGCCATAAATACAGGACAGCCAGTCACATCTACATTCACCTGCATACTGAATGGGTCTCTCTGGACAGCAAGGGTCTCTTGCTTACATTTCAAAGGCCAGTGCCCTGCACTCACACAAAGGACTGATAACCCTCCACAGGGATCCTGGCAGACAGGGCTTGGCTGAAAGGGGAACTGTGCATTTCAAAACTACTCTTTGAAGTTTCCCCCACTTCAAAGGCATTTTTGGGTATATAAACTAAGGCCCTCATTATGAACATGGCGGCCCATTCCGCACCGCCGGCGGTGGCGGTAGAAACCGCCAGCAGAGGAGCGGCCCGGACTGCCAAATAATGAACCAAACGAAACACACGCATCCCGCGCACCACCCACCGCCAGGAAAGGAGTTCCTCTGATGACGGCAGAGTCCGCCCACAGGCCGTCGGAAAGGCCCAACCCACCTATCGAATGATGAACTACCATTCCGCCGCCAGTTCCGGGGTGGGAACAACCACCACACAAAGCCAGGCGGAAAAGAAACAAAAAGAAGGAAACACTCACCGGAGTTCCACAAAACGTGCAGCGGCAGCCATGGACAGAGAGCTGCAGATCATGCCAGCCTTGCTCCTTGCCATATATCTACACGACCGAGACCGCCGACGAAGACGACGACAGTAAGTACTGCAACCTACGACACAAGGGAGGAAAGGGCAAAGTTACATACCCATCCACTCCACAATGCCCCCCCAACCCTTCCCAGCAGCACAAGTCAGACACCCCACACCAAGAGGGATGTACCCGACTGAGGTCACTGCAAGTTGGCCATAGTACATACAATAGCCCCATACCCATAAATAACTTAAACAAACACCAGGGTGGAACTGCGTGCAGCCCAAACACAGGCCACACTGAAACTTTATTATGTAGGTCAGTGAGCTAAATGGTGCCAACAGGGCCAATGGCCAGTCCATCAAAAGTAATTAGTCCTTGGCCACAATTGGCCACACCTGACTCCCACAAGTGCTGGGTACTCCACTGAACGGAGCACCATATCGGGATCCAGGCACCTCACGGAAGGGGGGCAAGGGGGGGTTGAGGGATTTACGACGGGTGGGACTTAGACTTGCATGAGGAGGTTGGAGGGGGTGGGCTTCTCCTTTAAAGGGGGTGGGGGCTGTTTGACTTGGGCGGAGCAGGATGCCTTAGGCTCTGAGCAGGCCTTCTTCTTCACTGGAGAAGGGGCATGGGAATGGGAAGGCTGAAACGGGGTGGGCTGCGATGTGGAAGGATGGGAAAGGGCAAGCAGGTGGGCACGTTTCGGGACAAGACGGGGTGGGCCAGTGGGTTCAAACAGGCCTGCACGGGAGAGGAAAACTTTTTTGGGAGCAATTGGGGTGGGAGTGGATGAGGGCCTGGGAGTGGAGGCAGAGGGAGTTGATGTATGGGGTGTAGGTGTGCGTGTAGTGGGTGCAGGTGACTGCTCAGTATGCCGTGGTGTGGTGGATGTCTGATGGGTGGGTGTCTTGGTGCGTTTGAGTGTTTTGGGAAGTGGGGGGGTGGACACAGTGGGAAAAGACAGACAGCTAGTGTGGATGTATGTTGGGTGGGTGTCTGCAAGTCGGGTGAGTGTGCGGCATGTGTCAACTACAGTGGAGGTGGTGAGTGCAAGTGTGGTGTATGGGGTGCATGTATGGCTGTCTGCTATTGTGGTGAGTGCAGGAAGAGGAACAGTAACAGTGAGTGAAGGTGCAGTGCATGAGGGTATGGATGTAGAGGGGACAGACAGGGAGGCGGAAGAGGCGGGCACACTTGGGGAAGTGGACGTTGTTGTGTGTGTAGGTGTCTGTTGGCTGTGTGAATGCTTGTGTTGGGAGGTGTGGTGCTTGTGTTTGGAAGTGTGCTTCTTGTGTGTTGATGTGCCTGTAAGCGGGTCTGATTGTGTGCTTTGGACCGGTGAAGGGAGTGGGGTGCTGGAAGCGGTAGATAAGGTTGGAGGGGGCACGGAATGGCCAGGGAAACTGGCTGCCGTCCAAGAGCAGGCCAGAGCCTGAAAAGATCTCTGTAGGGCAGACACGGCACTGTGAATGCCATCCAGATAGGCATTGGTCTGCTGCACCTCAGAAGCCAGAACCTGGATGGCATTGACAATAGTTGTCTGCCCTACAGAGATGGTTCTCAGGAGGTCAATAGCCTCCTCTGTGAGGGCAGCAGGGCTGACTGGGGCAGGGTGGAGGTGCCTGGGGCGAAGGAGACGCCCACCTATCTGGGTGGGCAGGCACAGCCAACTCGGTGGGGAGCAGTAGGGAGGGCGCTGATGTTATGGGGGGTGGCGAAATATGTTACGGTAGTGGTGTGTGCACTAGGGTCCACCACCGCCGGAGGACCCCAATCGGAGGAGGTCTCAGAGTCACTACCTCCTGTGGTAGTAGCCTCACTTGTGGAAGTCCCCTTGCCATCCCACCCACTGGTCCCCTGGGTGTCCGTTGTCTCTGCCTCGGAGGATCAGTGGGCCGCTACATCCCCACTTGCCGGTGCCTCAGCTCCCTCGTCTGATGTTGATGCTGTACCAGACAAACACAAGAGCACAGGGATGGGGAGACAAAACAGGAGAGACACTTGTAAGTAGCTGAATGCTGATACACATTGGCCAGACAAACACCTACCCAGCAGACACACCCACCAGGCAGCACCGTGCACTAGGCCCATGGCCATGGCCCTGACTACTGAGCAGTATACTGACCTTCACTCATATCCTGAAATTGTATTGGAGCTCAGGTAGGTGAAACCTGACAGGGACACCCCTACACCCTTTGGGGAGCAGACAGTTGCTGGACACCAGTCAAAATCCCTGCTCTAAGCACCATGAGCCCTATAGCACACACACTCATCCTTCCAGGCTGAAGTATGGGCTGTGAGTCCTCACCCCCTTGTGACTGCAGTGCAGCCTTCAAGTGCCCATCCAGTTCTGGGTACGCCACCGCCAGGATCCTTCGCATGAGGGGGGTCAGTGCCCGACGCTCACCCCTTCCACGTTAGGAGGAATTCCCCAGCTGGGCCTCACTGATCTTCTGCGCCGAGTGCCTCAGGTCCTCCGAACCGCTTTCGACAGTGGGTGCTCCGCCGGTTGTAGACCCCCTGGGTCCGTACTTCCTTGGCGATGGCATGCCAATGTGCCCTCTTCTGGTGGGCACTGACCTAGTAGGGTGACCCAGAAATGGAACACAGAGGTCAGGCACCTGCACGATGGCAACAGCTGGCAGATTGTCAGTCATAGGACAGACAGTACTCCCAGACATGCAGGACAGTGGTACGCAGCATTCCATGCACCAAGCCCCATCTTGGCTCACAGGAGCACACATCTGTGCAATCCACTCCATCCATCACTCACACAGTGCCCCCCCAAACCCGGACTCACCTGTACCTCTGGCAGGCCGTAGAGTCTGCCATACAGGGGCAGGACCCCTTCCACCAGTTTCTCCAGTTCTTCCTGGGTGAAGGCCGGGGCCCTTTCCCCTGCACCACGTGGAACATCCATAACCAGAGGCAGGCCACAGCAGTACACAGAGTGGAGTACTTGTCCGCACAGGATCAGGGAGTCAAGTGATCAAACGATGATGAATGCGCATGTGTTCTGTGGCGGTATGCACAATCACCGTCACCACCGGCGGCGATCATGATACGCCAGGATTCCCCTTTGGCATCCATGTTATCCAATGAGGGTGCGAACAGCAGTCAACACTGCCGTACGCTCTGATGTCAACCGCTAGCGGTATTCGGTCACTTCCACACCGAAGGGGCAGAACTACAGTGGGCAGACATTTTGCCATCACCTACGCATCTTGAAATTCATAATACTCTCAATGCTGGGCCTACTAACCATATGAAGCACCTAGGCCTCTATCCATTGAGTATATAATCACACATGATTGACTCCGTTCCCTCCTAGTGATGTACATGTACATCTGTCAGATTGCAGTTATTGTACAGACACTACTATGAAGAATGCAGTGCGTGTATGTAGCAAATATTCCAGTGTATGTGTGCACATCACTTCTTTTTCTTACCCCTCAAAGGTACCGACCCTTGTGCGAGGAAGGGCACCATCAGTGTACAGACCACTTGGGGATATGGGGACAATGGTGGAGCGTCAGATCATAATCACCTACAGACTCACACGTGCAACTATTCAGAACCTATGTCCATTACTGGATCCTGCGCTGACTCCCGGAAATCGTATTCAGCATGCCATTCCAACTGAGGTGCAGGTGCTCTCTGCACTCCATTTCCTGGCCACAGGCTCTTTTCAAGTGACAGTGGACATGGGTGCTGGTTTCTCACAGCCAATGTTCAGCCAGGTACTGACAAGATTTCTGAATGAATTTGTATGACATCTGCAATCCCATGTGTGATTCCCACAAAGTGCTGACCTCCCTGCCATCAAGTCTGACTTCTTTGTCTTTGCAAACATTCCCCATGTCATAGGTGCCATCGATAACACCCACATAGCTATCATCCCCCCAAGAGTGAGTGAACAGGTGTACAGAAACAGGAAGAACTTTCACTCCATGAACATCCAATTGGTATGTACTACAGACCAGTACATATCCCATGTGAATGCCATGTTTCCGGGTTCTGTCCATGATTCATTTGTTTTGAGGAGCAGTAGTGTGCCACAGAAGATGGAACAACTACAAGAGGACAGAGGGCGGATCATACGTAGGTTTGCCTGTCACTAACTGACACATTGCAGAAAACCAGCCTGTCTGACTAAGGACATTCCAATGACGACTCTGTACTCTCCATTTCTCTAGGTGATTCTGGCTCCTGACACCAGTGAGGAATCCCAGGACGGAGGCAGAGAGGAAATACAATGAGGCCCATGGACTTAATAGGAGGGTGCTAGAGCGTACTATAGGTCTCCTGAAGGCTAGATTCTGGTGCCTACATATCTCTGGGGATTCCCTGGCCTATGGGCCTGGTAAGGTGTGTAGAGTAGTGGTGGCCTGCTGCATGCTACACAACATGGCAGTGAGACATTCAATCCCCCTTTTGGAGGTGGAGGGTGCAATAGGTCCTGATCAGTTACCTCAGAGAGGTGAGGAGAGTGATGGTGAGGATGAGGAAGGTGAAGATATAAATTCCAGGAACCAACTGATACAACTCTACTTCCAATAACTGTGAGGGACTTCAGTCTGTAAATGTGGTTAGTGACTGATACTGTAAGTGTGCCATGCCATCTAGGGGGAATTGGTCATGATAGGCGAGACATGGACCTCTTCGGCATGGTACTGACAGACAATATATGCATTCCCTTCTTGCCTATTTTGAAACGCACATTACCACCATCATGCACAAATTGACAATAAAGTTGTTCCCTGCCAGTTGCATCCATACTCCACTTTGTTCAACATTAAAGACAGGGGACAGTGTTACAGGTGAAATATGTTGTTTATTGGTGGATACAGTGAAATGTGCTATGTACAGTGATGGATGTCTTAATGGTTGGGTGACCTCAAACCGACTTGTTGGCAGACCTGTTTGATGTCATAGGTGAGCCCTTTTTGTAGTTTAGTACTTTATTTAGCCCTCAACTAGGTGTAGTTGGTGAATGGGTGGGATAGTTGCATTGCAGTAGCAGCCGTGTCAAATTGTTGGAGTGGGGATTGTTCTTCACTGGGTTTCTAGTGCCATATCTTGGCCTGAGACTACGTTTGGGCGCCTGCCGTGGAGCTTCTTGGGGTGGAATGGCTGGGCCTTGTGATTCCTGGGAGGGTATTTCCTGTGCTGTTTCAGCTGCTTGGGTCATCTGATACTGGTTGTCCAGGGCTGTTATGGTGGCCACTTGTCCGGTGTGGGAGTCTGAGTGTTTGTTGACCAACTGCAGCAGTGCTCCAGCAATGGTGGCCATTGTGGCATTGTGTTCTTTCCACTGCTCCATGGCCTGTTGGTGTTGTTCCAGCTGCATCCTATGACTTCGCTCCAGGGTGGATACAATCTGTGCCAACCTGTCTTGGGTATGTTGGTGGGCCCCCAATACCTCTGCAATGACATCCTGGGCTGCTGCGTCTATCCGGTGCCCTACCCCCTGACCCACTGGGGCACTTGACCTTGCCCTGGCCCCCAGTGCCTGTGTCCCCTGTGCAGGTCTTGACGTGCCACTAGTACTGGGGCCCTCGTCTTCCTGAATGCTGTGGCTTCTGTAGCTGTGTCCCACCCATTTGTGCCCTGGCTCCACTGGTGTGGGTATGCCTCCCCTGGCCTGCTGGTCTTGACTGGGTGTTAGGGGTGACAGTGTTTTCCTGGGTGGGGCTGCTGCATGGTGAGCATCCAGGGCTGTGTGAGGGGCCTGCCTGCTCATCAGTGTCCAGGGATCCTTCACCAGTGTCCTGTGATGTGCCTCTGTCTCTCTGGAGTGCTGTGGCACTCCTTGTCCCCTCCATTAGCATGGGTGGTGGTGCTTGTTGGGGAACATAGAAATGTATGTTACATATGCATGAGGGCTTGAGATGTACTGAACTGTGCAATTTTGTGCTGGTGTGCCTTTCAGTGGCCTGCCAGGGTGCCTTTGTGAGGTGGTCATTGCATTTAGTGGCAGTGGTGGAGTTACATTGTGGTGGGGGTTATTATTCCATTGTGGGTACGTGCAGGGGTGGGTGGCTGTGCACAGCAGGAGTGATGTGGGCCTGATAGTGAGTTGTGGGTGATGCCAGGTGGTGGATGTGGTGGGTAATGGCTGGGTGGGGTGTGGGTCTAGGTGGGTGTGGGTGGGGGGGTGCATGCATTACAGGTATGGTGTATATGGGGTAATTGTAGATGACTTACCTGAGTCCATTCCTCCACTGAGTCCAGTGAGTCCCTCTGGCTGCAGGATGGCGAGTACCTTCTCCTCCCAGTCTGTGTAGTCTGTGTTGGTGGCGGTCCTCCCCCAGCCTTCTGCACTGCGATGTGGTACCTGGATGCCATGGCCCGGATCTTCCCCTGCAGGTTGTTCCATCTCTTGCGGATGTCGTCCCTGGTACGTGGATGGTGTCCCACTGCATTTACCCTGTTGACAATGGTCTGCCACAGCTCCATTTTCCGGCTGATGGGTGTGTGCTGCACCTCGGACCCGAATATTTATGGCTCCACTTTTAGGATCTTGTCCACCATGGTCCTTAGCTTCCTTTCAGTGAAGTGTGGATTTTTTGGGGTGGACATGGTGAGGGTGGTGGATGTCGTCGGGACTGGGGACGGGGTTTGGGTGCTCCTGTGTGGGTTGATATGTGTGTCCTGTCTGCTGGCGTTCTCTGTCTTGCTCTGGTGCTCTCCGTCTTCTGGTCCTGGTTTCGTTGTAAGGGATTGTGGGGTGTGTCTTGGGGTGTTTTATGGTGTTCTGGATGTGTGTCAGGTGTGTGGGTGCTAAGCCTAGCCAATGTGTGCACTGGTTGCTGTTGGGCCCACTTGCCGCCTGTGGTGGTCGCAGCCGCCAATGGTCGTCCAGCCTCCACTGTCCGCTGAGGTGATTTGTGCATCATTATTTGGAGGGCGGGATGTGGGTGTGCTTGGCGGTGGCGGGGTGGGGTGGGCCGGGATTCCCGCTGACAGGGTCCTTGCGGGGAGTGGTGGTCTGGGAATTTTTGGCAGGGTTGGGTTTTTCAATCATTATATGGCAGGTTTCCATTCGCCGCCAGCGGGATTCTGTTCACCGCCTCCACGGCGGTCGGCGGTCTTTCCTGCCATGTTCATAGTGACCGCCTATGTTTCTGACCCCACCAAATCAATCACTTCTGAATCTACACAGAGGAACTGTCTGGCTGCCCAAAGGACTCATCTGGACTGCTTTACTGAGAAGGACTGCTGCCCTGCTTATTACCCTGCTGCCCTGCTGGCCTCTGACTTTGCTGGTAGGACTCTCCATTCCCCAAAGGTGCTCTCCAAGGGCTTGGATTGAGCTTGCCTCCTGTTCCCAGGGACAGTAAAGACTTCTACTGGCTTTCAGGTAGGTTTCCAACTTCAGCGACTCCAAGAATGACTTCAGCAGTGCCAGCTCTGAAGCCACAGCCTGCTCCCGCTCCATGGACATTGCTGCATGCAATGGATGGACTATGGACTGCAACGCAAGTCTGATGTTGCTGGGACACCGCTGACATCACGTAGGGTTATCACGACACTGCAAAGTTAACACATCATGTCTTGACTGACTGGATCCATCGACCCCGCTGGGTCACAAGGAACCAACGCATCGCCACCAATGCTGCACCAGCTTCCTCGGCAACCAGATGCAACTGACACCTCGCCTCCACCTGCCTCACGGTGCGGTACCGTTGCCTCATCTTCCCAGATGCCGCAGGAGACTAACACCGCATCGACCCCAGAGATGCCTCATCTCCCCGGCTCTGTGCAACATCTTTGTTTCTTCGTTTTCAAAAGGTACAGTACCTAGGGGTCCGTGCAACTCCGTGACCGGCACCTGTGGCACTGGATCATTGGAAACAATTGCATCAATGATATCGTGATAGCCCCAGTTGGAGCTATTGACTTCCCCAGTGCTTTAGTGGGATTTAATCTTTAAAAATGTATAACTTGGCAGATAATTATTATTAAACCTGTGTGGTGTATTTTGTGGTGTTTTCACTGTTACTGTATGAGTTATTTCACAAATACTTTACATATTGCCTTCTAAGTTAGGCCTGCCTGCTCTGTGCCAAGCTACTAGAGGGTGATCACAGGATAATTTGGATTGTGTTGTGATTTACCCTGACTAGGATTGTAGTCCCTACTTGGACAAGGGTGTATACCACTGCCAACTACAGCCCTGATTTCTAATACTCTCACTCTCTGTTTGAGCATATATATATAAATGTGCATAATCCTCCTTGGGACACTCCTTTATTTTTTCTTTGCTACTTAGAACTTTCAACTGTGACTCTCGGGCACTCATTTTTATCCATTTGTATTTTAGTTGGAAACATGCACTATTTGATATGTGGGATATTAAGTTACAGACAGATAATAGTGGATTTATGTGTACTAGAGCATCCAGCAGCCACTGCGCATCTTATGAAAGCAACTTCAGCTGCAGTTATACCCAGGGGTGGCAGTTTCTCAGACAGCGTCCCAGGCAAAAATACATCTGGCGCCCCTCTTTATCCTTCTCCCCCACGCTTTCCCCATCTATCCGCTCCCACTGGTGATCCTAGTGGGAGCGGTCTTTTGGCTAACCGTTATCATGCCATGGCTGACGAACTCCGACCACTGAGCAGCCTGCAAACACACATATGCTACTTGATCCCTCGCCTTAATCACTGGTCAGTTGCAAAACTGGAGGTAAGAGCCCACAGGAGTGGGGAGGGTTGGAAGAATGAAAAGGGGAGTAGGAGAAAGGTAACTGGAAGGAGAATAACGAAAGAATACACCTGCTATCTGGAGGTAATGGATTGAGCAGAGGCCTATAATGAAGAATGTGTGTGCAACCCTCTAAATGTAGGCATACCAGACCCAGCTCGCCCATGCTAAAAGCAGTGCTTAATTTGTAAATAAAAATGTGCTGGTGCCCAAAGCCCTCTTCTTAAACATGCGTCTGCTGCAATTAAACGTGCGAACACAGAATACTAAGGCAGCGTAATCCTGAAGCAATCTCGGGCTTCTTCAATCCATTCACAGCCACTCCCTGCCCCTTCAGCTCACTCTTGCTGCTTTCTCCCATTGTGACGCTTTTTCGTTTTACTCTTCCTCCGTCCTTCCCGTATGTGTCTTTTGCTCGCAGTAAATGATTGAGGCAAAAAAATAAGCACTGTCCATCAAAAATAAGTGCTGGTGCTCCGCACCGGAAACAACAAGCACAAATTAAGCACTGGCTAAAAGCCGGCCCTGGTTACAATCACTCTTAGTGTCGGAACTCTCATTTTTTTCTTTAGATTTTTAGCGCTTTCTACCTCCGAAACTCTTGAACTCACCATCTGGTCTCACCATTAAAGCTTCATTCTTATAATTTTAATGGTTCCCTTTGGTGCCCTCCTCCCTCTGGCATCTTACTCTGAGCCCTCCGCTTGTCTACCTGGCACGTCATTCTTTGTTGCATACTCCAGCGTGCACACATTTTTTAACCTAGAACTCATAAATGTACCATGTGTAAATATAGTGTACAAATGTAACGTATAAGTAATGTATAAATGTAATGTGTAGTATAACTTACAAAATATCATAAAGATATTCATACTAAATGACAACAATCCATATGTGTTATTTAACTTCTCCGTTTCTATCCGTCATTTTACACAACCCATTTAATCAGGTTTCCAGTTCACAGAGTGATCTTGGGCGACAAAGTCGCGTTCCGAAACAACTCCTGTATCGCATCCTCCTCTGTAATCTTGAATGTAAAGGACTTTATTAAAGAAAATCGGACAAGCAAAATAATTGAGAACATTGTGGATTCATGATTAGACAATTTCAAAAGACAATTAAACGCACCTACGGCACCCTATAGCATGGTAAAAACAACAACAGCTTGATCACGAGTCCCAAATGTTATATTTAATCATGTGACGGTATAAAAGTAAATAATTTCTATTACACTTGAGTTTGGCATAGTCAGAAATACTGTTTTCAGAGCATGGATGAAAAACCCTGCCGTTCTTTCCTACTGTTCTGTTTCCCTATATCATTCACGTAAAGAATGCCTTTCTTTCCAAGGCTATACATAAATATTGCTTCACCTTATCATTATCGGCAAGGGGCCTATTGATGATTTTTTATTAGAACATTGGAATTTGGCAGCTCAATTGAAAAAAATGGAGTGCTGTGGGTTTTTACTTTTCCGGTAAAAGTCCGCAGCACCAACATTCCAATGCAGCAGCTGTGAACAAAGCCTCTCGGAGCCCGAGGGGATTTTAATCCCCTCGGCTCTGTGAGCAATTTGTTTTTTTAAATAGAACATTCTGCCCTGAGTGGCAGAATGTTCTAATAGCCTTAGAACCCGGGGAGCGTGCCTTTAATAGCCGGTAGAGCCCGCTACGGCGGGTTCTAAGGCTATATTAAACCTCAGTGGGATACTAGCTGTATTATTAACAGCATCCCGGTAGCTGGAGCAGATCAAAGGATTACAGAGAATTCTCACGCCTTCCAATGCACACAAAATTAATCTGGTTAGCATATCGTATCAAATGTGCCAGCGCGCAATGGGATTTCATGCCTTTTGTTCCATTCTGCTGGTCTGAGGAACCATTAGAAAAATAGACCCCTTTTATTTTCATGTAACCAATTGAAATATTCAAACTTTTTATAAGGCATTTATTGCATTCAGTGCAGTGAACTCTAACGTTAACCTAGATCACACATCTTGCTCAGAAATATAGAGAACCGCTCTTATTTCTACACCAATGGTAAATGTAAATCTCCTATAATTGGTATCCATACATTTTATAAGCGGGTCGTAAATTTGTCCTCTCTAGTTCAGAAGATTACACGACTTCCAAGGGAAAAAAGGTTAAAAACCCAGAAGAATTGGACTTAGATGAATAGAGAAACATATGTCCAGTTTTATATTCAATTGATATGGTGAAAGGGTACTTCAAAAAGGTAAAAAATGATTCACTAAAAATATTCCACTAATTGATAGTGCTTGTGCAAAGTATACACTAAAAGCCCTTTTTTTTACTCTAATACAAAATACGTTAACTGGCAACAGCCATTTTGAGGCCTGCCATGCTACTGTGGATAATGTCATATCTTTAATACCATATTAAGATATATCCTACGAAGATGAACTATGAATGCACTAATACAATGTATAATGGTAAGACTAAAGTACAGAAAAGGTCATTAACTTCCTAGATGAGGCATGTTAAGGGTATTTATGGAAAAGATTTGATTCACAACAAAGAGCAATCTCATTTTAATTTGATAACTTAGTATAGATGTGTTAGACTTGTCAGCCTTAGCCAAATGTTTTGCTTTCATCCTTCAGATTTTGATGATATCGTTTTTGTTGGCCTGAGGACTTATTCATTTAACCACTGCTGACCAGTGCTAAACAGCTAGTGGTCTCACTTTTATATATGGTTAAGTTGACTTACACCCAATGGGTAGTTGGATTTTAAGTCCCAATTCTTAAAATACCACTTTGAGAAAGTTGACACATTCTTGTCCCAACCTTTTAGTGCCTGCAGCCTGTATCCTGGGCCACATGACTAAGTGTAGCTGGCAGTTGGTTTTTGTGTATTCCTCCCAGGATGATGGGTAGGAGCTGTAACCTATCACACTTGTACTACAAAGACTGTGTTGCAGGACACTCACAAAGAGGTTTCCCACAATTCGTTTGTCCCTCCAGCACAATCCAGGGCTAGGGTAGGGGCAAAGGAAGATCCATATACCTCTGGGAGGTGAAAACTCTGGAAGTTTCTCCTACTTCAAACCTGCCACCAGGTATAAGGAGAGGACCCTCAGATCCCTTCAGGACCTGTGGACTCTAATAGGCAGAAGGACTGCCCAGCTGTGAAGTCTGCCCTGCTTCCCAAAGCCTTGTTGTGCTGACCAAAGGTGCTTCTGCTGCTGTGAGCTACCCTGCAGAATCCAGCCTTCCTGTGTTGACCTAGGACTCCAAAAAATCTCCAAGTGCCAGTCAAGTTCCCCCTTGTTCGAGCCACAGAGACATTACAGGCTTCTTCGACATAGACGCAAATCTACACATCTCAACATAGTGTGACACAGTTTGCCACTGACACCAGCACAGTCTGATGCATCTCATCCACTGTGCTGATGCATCACAGTGCAAGTCATTGCGAGCTCCAGCGGCTCCAACATTGATGCAGCATGAAAACAACACTGCCCCAGTGAGACACGTTTCATCCTCTGTGTCAACACATTGCATCACAATTCTTTGTAGCCCCAGTGGCTTCCTTAATGATAACTCAGGAATCCACATCACAAGCTCCCATTAATGGCTCCATTGGCACCACTGCTGTGTGACACATCCCAATGCCAGACATTCCACTGCAGTTCCTCATTAACAATTCCTCAAAACCGACCAGTACAGCTCAATGGAATGACTTGGCAAGAAGGAACTTTGGGCCTGATTTAGATATTGGCAGTGATGGTCCTGCCATAGACTTTTCAACTGTAAACCTGCCTGCCACCTTGACTGTCCACACACTGTATTTAGATGTTGATAGTCCTAGAGATGAAAGACCATATTTGAACTGCCGTCTAAGCCAAGAAATACCAGCTGAGTCAATGCTGGGAAAGGAAAAAGGGGATGCCGGTGGAACCACAGCCAGCCTTCCTGCCTTGCAGATTTAGATGTGCCTTACTGCCAAGGAAAAAGTTGTGATCCGACCTCCACTTCTTAATTGGCAGATGGGGAAGGAAAGTGGGCAAAAACTCACATTTTTACCACCTTCCCCACCTGTTTTTGACTGGACACAACTGGACAACACCTACCATCACTGCTGCTGCTGACTCACTGAGAAAACACACCACCACGGTCGATGGACTCCAAGGTAGGGACGCCACATTACTAGGGTATGTGTGGAGAGCACAGCGCAGGAGGTGCGGCCCACTGGAGACATATACAAATCGCTGTAATTTTTTTAATTACTCTGGCATGCATATGTCAGGAGCACGAGTCGGTCAGATGTACGCGGGGGCACACTGGTACACAACACAAAACGCACTGATACAAAACTGGTCATTATGGTGCCAGTATTCATTGGCAAAATAATTCTGGCACTACCATGACTGTACATTCACACCTGTCAACTGTGTCCATGTGAGCACATCTTAAGGGCACCTGTACCTCTCATGTTGTGCTGCTGAGTTGTGTGTTTGAGTCAGTACATGTATGTATGCATGCAATGCAATTGGCTGGGTGAGGTGCGGTGTGTGTGTGTTTGTGTAGCTGAGTGCGTAGTTGTGTGGTTTGTTATGGTTGTGTGTCATGTGAATGCAGTATAAATGGTGTGTGTATGTTGTGTCATTGATGTGTGTCAATTTGCGCTTTCGGCATGTATGGGTTGCAGTATGTCAGACTGGCAACGGGTAAATGTGTGTATGTGTTGTGTTGTGTAGTGTGTAGGGAAGGGATGCACCTATGGCTAAGGCTCAGTGTGTGTGTGAGTGTGTGTGTCACTTTCATAGCCGCTACCATTGTATGTAGTCCATTGTGTACCACCACCATCTCCCACTGAGCTAACCGCAGCTGGTACACAGCTTGCAAGACTGTTACATCTAAATACAATGTGGGAACAGAGTCATCTTTTCGGGTCCTCTGCCGACACGACTTGGTGGTAACACTGCCAAGATCTAAATCAGGCCCTTTGTCACCGGACTGAACTCAGTCCTGTATCCTAATCGTGCACCATCACAGTTGACCTGAACTTGTGACTTGAAGCTGGTCCAACTGAAGTTGTTGCTTGCTGCTTCTTAGCACTTGATTTCTATAAAACATATACAATTCCATATCTCCATTTCCACTAGTTGGATTTTTGTCATTTGGTGTCAAATACATTATTAAAATTGACCCTAAAATTAGTGTGGGCTTTTTCTTGTGTTCTATTTTGGCTTTCACTGTTTGTGTGCTGCATAAATACTTTACATATTGCCTCTAAGTTAAGCAAAGTGCTTTTGTGGCAAGCTACCAGAGGGTTAATTTACTGACTTTGGTGGTTCAACCTGGTGGGGACTGTGGCTGTTGCTTGAGAAGGGCTCACCTCAACCAACAGCCCAATTTCTCACAAACTGAAGTAATAGAAAATGATTTAAAAAAGTCTTCACACCTACTTTCCAAGCTCCTCTAAAAGTTTGGAGTGTGAATTTCTATGATCAGCAATGCCCACTTCTCAGGGCCATTGTGTACACACACAGTTTATCACTTATTATAAAGCCCTTCTAAGGCAAAGCTAGTGACTAGCTATTTTATTATAGTTTGCTCCAGCCAAGGAACATGAATAGCCCTACCTATGCATTGGGCAACAACTAATCATCAGTCTCACAGACTTTTCCAGTGCTATGGTTTTGACACTGTCCACAACTATACGTTTATCTTTAGACTTCACTTATAAATGTTTCAATGTCCACGCAGTGCATCCCCCAGAAGTTCAAATGTGCTAATGTGATGCTCTCACTGAAAAACTCAAACAACAAAAAACTGACTAACCTGGGTACATTCTGTAAGATTTTTACTTAGATAATCTTTTCCATTACAGAAAGGGACCAAAAACATTCCCATTAGCCTTGATTTTACACTTATAGCCATCCCATATTGCAAGGCCATGTACTCTCTGAACGAAACTACCAGCAACCTCACAGTAGTTTCAATGGCATTGAGCTTCATCAGTGAGGTGAAACTTTAGCCCCTATTGAATGAGAACCAGAATATATTTTAGTGCCTGAGGTTAATTCAAGCTTTCTATCCATCTTTTTTTTGTTTTTCTCAGTGATACACTAAAAGTGCTACAAGAATACAGAAATATTGGAATATTGTTCCCGTACCTCAGAGTGCAAGAGGACTAAAGCTGCATTTCACTATGGAGCATCAATAAGAACAAAACCTGTCTCAAACGCTGTGTTCCATTGCAGAATGGGACAAGTCCTTGCATTTAGATAGTCCTTTTTAAATCGTGGCCAACACTGATTTGCAAATGCTTGATTCTTGCCTTTTGTAGTAGCTCAGTGATGAAACAAACAATAAACTCAAATGTATCCAACAAGTAACAGCAGGTGGTAGAGACTGAAATTAAACATTTCAGCCATCATTTGTTTTCTAAAAAAACAACAAAAGGCATGCGGTTGAACCAACATTCAATCCATCTCCTAACTCATGTATTCAGCAATAGTCATAGAGACTGCTGTCATCAGGCAACTCTTCCTTTTGTTGGTATCTAGTTTTGCCCTCAAATACCTCTTATGTGACTTCCATCTATGAGAGGAAACAAAAGCACTTTGAACAGAAGTGAAGAATAATTATAAGCAGTGCCCAAGACCAAATGTGTTCCCTGCTCCTCCTGGATCACTGTGCCATGTTTATTGCCATTGGCCACACTGTACTGCAATACATATATTTTGAAAGAGCAGTCATTGGTGTTAAGATCCTCATTTGCTTCAGTTCCTTCTTGAAAACTGAGTTAACTGAAGCAAACCCATGTTTTGCCAACAGTAAATGTATCCTACAGAGAATCCACTATCTTACCAATGCTTTTCAACATTTGTATGGTCCCTTTTTATCAGTACATTTCAACACATTTGCTGTGACTTGTAAGCTGATTCGACTCAGCTATACCTATACCACAGGTTTCCCCTAAAATCCAACATGCAAAATGATTTGCTTCAATGGTCTTAAGACCAAAATCTTATTAATGGGGCTAGCCTGCCCCTGGTAAATGCAACAACTGATAGTGATAGTATTGCATCCTATGTAGAAAGTGTGAAATGATCACCTCATTGTACAATTACTTGAGATTTATCCTTCAGACCAACTCTGACAAAAAACCTTTCTGCCACTAGCTACTATTTTGATATAGTCCACTTACGTTTTCATCACATGCTCAGTGTTGTCTCAGTAGTTTTAGTAGTACCTTCATGCTTGGATTGCTGTAAAATAATCTATACAGTATAGGCTATCATCCACACCAGTCAGGAAACTTTAATGTGTTTGGTGATAAGATATTGGCAAGGAAATTGTTGCTTTCTTTCTATCCTGGACACCTAATTTCTAATCCCCCTTTTGGAACCAGGCCAAAAAAATATTCTGGACAAATCAGTGTATCTCACTATGGCCCTCATTACGACCTTGGCAGGCGGTGATAAAGTGGCGGTAATACCGTTAAAAGGCTGGTGGGAACTACTGCCAAATTATGACAGTGGAGGTGATATCTCCGATAGACAGCCAATGTACCACACCGACCGTCAGGGCGGAAACAACAGGCACCATGGCAGTAGCCCCTACAGCCAGGCGGAAGACAAAGTACTGCCTGTAGGAAAGTACCATCTTGCCTGACATATTACCCCCATATTTCACTGTATATATGTTGTTTTAGTCTATGTGTCACTGGGACCCTGCCAGGCAGGGCCCCAGTGCTCATAAGTATGTGCCCTGTATGTGTTCCCTGTGTGATGCCTAACTGTCTCACTGAGTGCTGCTCTGGGGGTAGCCTGCCTCCTCTCTGCACCAGGAGCTCTGAAGAAATCTCCCGTGGGTCGACGGAATCTTCCCCCTGCAACCGCAGGCACTAAAAGACTGCATCACCGGTCCTCTGGGTCCCCTCTCAGCATGACGAGAGTGGTCCCTGGAACTCAGCAACTCTGTCCAAGTGACTCACACAGTCCAGTGACTCTTCAGTACAAGTTTGGTGTAGGTAAGTCCTTGCCTCCCCATGCTAGACTGCATTACTGGGTACAGTGTGATTTGCAGGTGCTCCGGCTCCTGTGCACTCTTCCAGGATTTCCTTCATGCACAGCCAAGCCTGGGTCCCCGACACTCTAACCTGCAGTGCACAACCTTCTGAGTTGTCCTCCAGCGTCGTGAGACTCCCTTTTGTGACTTCGCATGGACTCCGGTTCACTCTTCTTCTATGTGCCTGTTCAGGTACTTCTGCAGGTGCTGCCTGCTTCTGTGAGGGCTCGCTGACTTGCTGGGCTCCCCCTCTGTCTCCTCCTCCAAGTGGCGACATCCTGGTCCCTCCTGGGCCACAGCAGCACCCAAAAATTTGTACCGTGACCCTTGCAGCTAGCAAGGCTTGTTTGCGGTCTTTCTTCGGGGGAACACCTCTGCAAGCTTCAGCGTGACGTGGGACATCCATCCTCCAAAGACGAAGTTCCTAGTCCTCTTCTTTCTTGCAGAACTCCAAGCTTCTTCCAACAGGTGGCAGCCTCCTTGTACCCTCAGCTGGCATTTCCTGGGCTCCTGCCCACTCTCGACACTGTCGTGACTATTGGACTTGGTCCCCTTGTCTTACAGGTACTCAGGTCCGGAAATCCACTGTTGTTGCATTTCTTACCTTTCAGGGTCTTGGGGTGGGCTATTTTTCTAACCCTCACTGTTTTCTTACGGTCCCAGCGACCCTCTACAAGCTCACATAGGTTTGGCATCCATTTGTGGTTCGCATTCCACTTTTGGAGTATATGGCTTGTGTTGCTCCTATACCTAAGTGTTCCTATTGCAATCTACTGTAATTTTACACTTCTTGCATTACTTTTCTTGCTATGAACTGCATAATTTTGGTTTGTTTACATATATCTTACCCTCATACTGAGGGTACTCACTGAGATACTTTTGGAATATTGTCATAAAAATAAAGTACCTTTAGTTTTAGTACTTCTGTGTATTGTGTTTTCTTATGATATTGTGCATATGACACCAGCGATATAGTAGGAGCTTTACATGTCTCCTAGTTCAGCCTAAGCTGCTTTGCCATAGCAACCTTTTATCAGCCTTAGCTGCTAGAAACACCTCTTCTACACTAATAAGGGATAACTGGACCTGACACAAGGTATAAGTACCACAAGGTACCCACTACAAGCCAGGCCAGCCTCCTACATTGGTTGTGCAGCAGTGGGATAAGTACTTGTAACTACTTACCACTTTGTCATTGTGTACTTTTCATAAGAGAATAATATACAATACAAGTTCAGTGTATGTACACCTAACCAAAAAGTTTTGCTTTTCTCCTCTTAAACTTTTTACAAAGTTATGAAAAGTTTCTCTAAACTTCTAAAAGTTTCTAAAAGGTCGAAAACATTTTTTTCTCTGTTCTTTAAAAAGCTCTGAAACTTTTTCTTTCTTCTCACTGTCTCTAAACCTTCTTCTATCATGTCTGATGTAGAGTCTGCTCTTAAAATGGTCAATACTACCTATGACAATTTGAATTACAAGAGCCTAAGGAATCTCTGCTTAGATAGAGGTTTAGTGATAGGAAATAACCCCACAAAAGAGGCTCTATATAACATGCTTATTGTGAATGATGAGTCCCAAACAGGCACTTCAAATGAGAGGTTAATAGAAGGCTCCCATTCTGACTCAGGGGATCACCTTGAGGGAGGTGGGGAGGGTTCTGTTCCAAATCTGCCCCTTAGCAGGACACCTAGTAATGTTGGTAGTAATGGAGGTTCCCATCATAGCAGGGGAGTCTTTATTCCTGGAGGCCAAGTTATTAGGGTTCAGTCAGTTAGGGACAGATCTCCTTCTGTTGTTTCTAATTTATCTTCTGTGTCCAAGCATTCCCAACCAACCCACCCTGAAGACAACATGTTAGAAAGGGAATTCAAAAAGTTGAGAGTGGAAGAGAACAGACTGAAGCTTAAACGGCAACAGCTGGCCTTAGATAGGGTATCCCTAGACCTGGAGAAGGAGAGACAGAGACTGGGGTTTGGATCCCATGGTGGCAGCAGCAGTATTCATGATAGTAATCCTGTTAGAGAGCATGATTCCAGAAATCTGCACAAGATAGTCCTCCCTTACAAGGAGGGGGATGACATCAACAAGTGGTTTGCTGCACTTGAGAGGGCGTGTATGGTACAGGGGTCCTTCAAAGGCAGTTGGCTACTATAGTGTGGCTATCTGTCAATGGAAAGTGTAGGGATAGGCTCCTTACTGTTAGAGAAAGTGATGCTAACAATTTTGCAGTTTTGAAGGATGCACTCTTGGATGGATTTGGCTTAACCACTGAACAATACAGGATTAAGTTCAGAGACACCAGAAAAGAGTCCTCACAAGACTGGATAGACTATGTTGAGGCCTTGGAGGGTTGGTTACATGGCAGTAAAGTTTCTGACTATGAAAGCCTGTAAAATCTTATTCTGAGAGAGCATATTCTGAATAACTGTGTGTCTGACTTGTTACACCAATATCTAGAGGACTCAGATCTGACCTCTCCCCAAGAATTGGGAAAGAAGGCAGACAAATGGGTCAGAACAAGAGTGAACAGAAAAGTTCATACAGGGGGTGACAAGGATGGCAAGAAGACGGATGGTAAGTCTTCTGACAAGGGTGGGGACAAAAGTAAAACTGAGTCTTCATCAGGCCCACAAAAATCCTCTGGTGGGGATGATGGGTCCAAATCCTCTTCAAATCAACTTAAAAAGCCTTGGTGTTATTTGTGTAAAGTCAAAGGCCATTGGACAACTGATGCCAGTTGTCCAAAGAAAAACACCAAACCTCCCACTAACACAACCCCTACTGCAAATTCTAGTGTCCCTAGTAATAGCAGTGGTGGTGGGAGCAAACCTACTAATAGCCAATCCAAGGGAGTAGCTGGGCTCACTTTTGGTAATTTAGTTGGGGTTGGTCTTGATAGGGAGACCACAGAGCCTGTGTTAGTCTCTGAAGGTGCCTTGATTTGGCCACCTTGGTTGCTTGTCCCCTTAATATGGATAAGTACAAGCAACTTCCCCTAATAAATGGTGTTGAGGTTCAGGCCTACAGGGACACAAGTGCCAGTGTTACCATGGTGATAGAGAAACTGGTACACCCTGAACAACACCTACTTGGTCACCAGTACCAAGTGACAGACGCTCATAACAACACTCTTAGCCACCCCATGGCTGTTGTGTATCTCAACTGGGGGGGGTTACTGGTCCAAAGAAAGTTGTGGTTGCCTCAGATTTACCTGTAGACTGTCTACTAGGGAACAATTTAGAGACATCAGCTTGGGCCGCAGTGGAGTTGGAGGCTCATGCAGCAATGCTGGGCATTCCTGGGCATATTTTTGCTTTGACAAGGGCTCAGGCCAAAAAGCAAAAAGGACAGGGTAACTTGGATCCTGGAACAATGGAACAAGTGCTCCCTAAAGCTAGGGGTAGCAAGGGTTAATCCCTGCCCACTATCCCTCCCTCTACAGACGATTCTCCTTCTGAGGAAGAAGAATTTAAACCATGCGCAGAACATTCACCAGATGAGCTGGCAGCAGACACTGCTGAGCTTTTGGGTGGAGGGGGGTCTGCCAGGGAGGAACTGAGTGTGGCACAGCAATCCTGTCCCACATTAGAGGGTCTCAGACAGCAAGCTGTCAAGCAGCAACATGGAGATGTCAGTGACTCACATAGAGTTTACTGGGAGGACAACCTTTTGTACACAGAGGCAAGGGACCCAAAACCTGGAGCAGCCAGGAGATTGGTCATTCCCCTGCAGTACAGAGAGTTCCTCCTAACTCTGGCACATGACATTCCTTTGGCTGGGCATTTGGGCCAGATCAAAACATGGGAAAGGCTTGTCCCCCTGTTTCACTGGCCTAGGATGTCAGAGGACACAAAAGATTTTTGTAAGTCTTGTGTGACCTGCCATGCCAGTGGCAAGACTGGTGGCACACCAAAGGCTCCCCTTATTCCACTACCTGTGGTTGGGTTCCCCTTTGAAAGGGTAGGGGTTGACATAATTGGCCCCCTTGACCCTCCTACTGCTTCAGGCAATAGGTTTATCTTGGTGGTTGTGGACCATGCCACAAGATATCCTGAAGCAATTTCTCTAAGGACCACTACAGCTCCTGCAGTGGCAAAAGCCCTCCTGGGAATCTTTTCCAGGGTGGGCTTCCCAAAAGAGGTTGTATGAGACAGGGGTAGCAACTTTATGTCTGCATACTTGAAAGCTATGTGGAAGGAATGTGGTGTAGCCTACAAATTCACCACACCTTATCATCCACAGACTAATGGACTGGTAGAGAGGTTTAATAAAACTCTCAAAGGTATGATAATGGGACTCCCTGAAAAACTCAGGAGGAGATTGGATGTCCTGTTACCTTGCCTCCTTTTTGCTTACAGGGAGGTACCCCAGAAAGGAGTGGGCTTCAGACCCTTTGAACTCCTCTTTGGACACCCTGTAAGAGGTCTAATAACACTTGTGAAGGAGGGTTGGGAACAACCTTTAAAAGCTCCCAAACAGGACATAGTGGACTATGTACTTGGCCTAAGATCCAGAATGGCTGAGTACATGAAAAAGGCCAGTAAAAACCTTCAGGCCAGCCAAGAGCTCCAAAAGCAATGGCATGACCAGAAGGCTGTTCTGATCCAGTACCAACCAGGACAGAAGGTGTGGGTATTGGAGCCTGTGGCCCCAAGAGCACTCCAGGACAAATGGAGTGGACCCCATCTAATTGTTGAGAAAAAGGGCGAGGTCACATATTTGGTAGACCTGGGCACTGCCAGGAGTCCCCTTAGGGTGATTCATGTCAACCGCCTAAAACCCTACTATGACAGGGCTGATCTCACCCTGCTCATGGAAACAGATGAAGGACAGGAAGAAGAGAGTGACCATCTCCCTGATCTCTTCTCCTCCACTGAAGAGGATGCTTTAGTGGAGGGAGTAGTTTTAGCAGATTCTCTGACTGCAGAACAGAAAGACAACTGCATAAATCTCCTTGGACAATTTTCTCAACTCTTTTCAACTGTGCCAGGCACCACTTCTTGGTGTGAACACACAATTGATACTGGAGACAGCTTGCCTTTCAAAAGTAAAATCTAGGGGCAGCCTGACCATGTCTGGGACTGCATAAAACAAGAGGTTCAGAAAATGCTTGATCTAGGAGTGGTTGAACCTTCTGAAAGCCCATGGGCGAGTCCTGTGGTGCTTGTACCAAAGCCTCACTCAAAAGATGGAAAAAGGGAGATGAGGTTTTGTGTAGACTACAGAGGACTCAATCAGGTAACAAAAACTGATGCTCACCCTATACCCAGGGCAGATGAGCTCATAGATACACTGGCATCTGCCAAGTATCTAAGCACCTTTGATTTGACTGCAGGGTATTGGCAGATCAAATTGGTTGAGGATGCTAAACCTAAAACTGCAGAGCAGTTTTCAACTATAGGAGCGCACAACCAATTTACAGCGATGCCCTTTGGGTTGAAAAATGCACCTGCCACTTTTCAGCGGTTGGTGAACACAGTCCTGCAAGGGTTGGAGGCTTTTAGTGCAGCATATCCAGATGATATAGCTGTCTGTAGCTCCACCTGGGATGAGCACCTGGTCCACCTTTGGAAAGTTTTGGAGGCCCTGCAAAAGGCAGGCGTCACTATCACGGCCTCAAAGTGCCAGATAGGGCAGGGAAAAGTGGTTTATCTGGGACACCTGGTAGGTGGAGAACAGATTGCACCACTTCAGGGGGAAATCCAGACAATCATGGATTGGGTTCCCCCTACAACTCAGACCCAGGTGAGAGCCTTCCTAGGCCTCACTGGGTATTACAGGAGATTCATTAAAAATTATGGCTCAATAGCAGCCCCACTTAATGATCTCACCAGTAAAAAGATGCCTAAAAAGGTATTGTGGACAGCTAGCTGTCAGAAAGCTTTTGAGGAGCTCAAACAGGCCATGTGCTCTGCACCTGTCCTAAAAAGCCCATGTTACTCCAAGAAATTCATTGTTCAAACTGATGCATCTGAATTAGGTGTAGGGGCAGCCTTATCACAACTAAATTCTGAGGGCCAGGATCAACCAGTTGCTTTTATCAGCAGAAGGTTGACCCCTAGAGAAAAGCGTTGGTCTGCCATAGAGAGGGAGGCCTCTGCTGTGGTCTGGGCACTGAAAAAGTTGACACCATACCTGTTTGTTACTCACTTCATTGTTCAGACAGACCACAAACCTCTACTTTGGCTAAAACAAATGAAAGGTGAAAACCCTAAATTGTTGAGGTGGTCCATCTCTCTACAGGGAATGGACTATACATTGGAACAAAGACCTGGGAGTACCCACTCCAATGCAGATGGACTCTCCAGATATTTCCACTTAGACAATGAAGACTCATCTGGGCAAGGATAGCCTTATTGTCCGTCGTTTTGGGGGGGGGGGGTGTTGTGTAGTTAAGTACCATCTTTGCTGGCATGTTATCCCCATTTTTACTTGTATGTCAGCTTGTTTTTGCCTGTGTCACTGGGATCCTGCTAGCCCGGACCCCAGTGCTTATAGTTTGTTGCCTGAATGTGTGTCCCTGTGTAGTGACTAACTGTGTCACTGAGGCTCTGCTAATCAGAACCGCAGTGCTTATGCTCTCTCTGCCTTCAAAATTGTCACTATAGGCTAGTGGCCATTTTCACCAATTCTAATTGGCACACTGGAACACCCTTATAATTCCCTAGGATATAGTACCTAGGTACCGAGGGTATTGGGGTTCCAGGAGATCGCTATGGGCTGCAGCATTTCTTTTGCCACCCATAGGGAGCTCAGACAAATCTTACACAGGGCTTCCACTGCATCCTGAGTGAAATAACGTCCACGTTATTTCACAGCCATTTTCACTGCACTTAAGTAACTTATAAGTCACCTATATGTCTAACCTTCATTTACTGAAGGCTAGGTGCAAAGTTACTAAGTGTGAGGGCACCCTTGCACTAGCAGAGGTGCTCTCACATAGTCCAGGACCAATTCCCCAGACTTCGTGAGAGTGGGGACGCCATTACATCTGTGCACTACATATAAGTCAATACCTATATGCAGCTTCACAATGGTAACTCTGAATATGGCCATGTACGGTGTCTAAGATCGTGGCATTGTCCCCCCATTCCAAATATGGAATTGGGTGGGTAATCCCGTGCATCCTGGGGGCTCCAACATGGACCACAGTACTGCCAAACCAGCTCTCTGAGTCTTGCACTGCAGCTACAGCTGCTGCCACCTCACAGACAGGGTTCTGCCCTCCTGGGGACTGAGCAGCTCAGTCCCCAGGAAGGCAAAACAAAGCATTTCCTTTGGGAGGAGGGTGTTACACCCTTTCCCTTTGGAAATAGGTGTTACAGGTTTGGGAGTTGTAGCCTCCCAGACCCTCTGGAAATGCTTCTTGCATGGGCCAGTCTACACTGGTTCAGGGACCCCCACTCCCTGCTCTGGTATGAAACTGGACAAAGGAAAGGGGAGTTACCACTCTCCTGTCCATCACCACCACCCATAGCTTCTCCAGTGTGTCCTAGGTGTTAGCTATCTTGTTTCCCAAGGTGTGGGGACACTCTGGAGGCCTCTGAGTGGCCAGTGTCAGCAGGTGATGTCAGAGACCCCTCCTGATAGGTGCATATCTGGTTAGGTAGCCAATCCCCCTCTCATGGCTCTTTAGGGTCTCTCTTGTGGGTTAATCTTCAGATTCTACTTACAAGTTTCCATCAGGAATCCTCTGCAACTACTGCTTCATCCTCTGACCTCTGATCAACCGCAGACTGCTTCAGGAACTGCAGTAACTGCAACAAAGTATCCAGAAGGGCTACTTCGACTCTTCAACTTCAGCTCCAGCCAGCAACTGCAACAGTTTCCACGGTGTGCATGCCCTGGGGACTCCCTGTCTTCACCCTGCACCAGAAAACCTGAAGAAATCTCCTGTGGAATGACGGAGTAACTTCCTTGTTCCAGCAGGCATCTTCTAAGACTGGTTCTCTTAGACTCCTCTCCTGGTGATGAGCCTGCTCCTTGGAACATAGGTGGTGGACCCCTTCAACACAGACTTCCTCAGGTCCTGCTGTTCAAATTTGGAGGAGGTAAGAGCTTGCCTTCCCTGTTTGCGACAGTACCCCTGTGCACCGGATCATCTTAACCTCCTGAGGCCTCTGTGCACCCTTTGTAAGAGTCCTTCATGCACAGCCTGGTCCAGTTCCCCAGCACTCTATCCGGCGATACTTAACTTGCTGAGTTGTTCTCCGACGGAGTGGGACCTTCCTTTGTAGTGCTGCAGCAACCTCAATTTGCACCTTCTTTGTCCCAGTGTCCTGGGACCTCTGTGGGTGCTGCCTGGTCATCTGTGGGTTCCTCCAGTGTGAGGAGCCCCCTCTGCCTCCTCAGTCCGAGTTGAGGCCCCCAGGTCCCTCCTGGGTCCAGGCAGCGCCATTTTGATGAAGTCCGTGACATTGTTTAAACCAAGGCTTGTTGGACAAATCTAGCACTGCAACTCGCCTGCATCAAACATCTCCATGTGGGACATCCTTTCCATCATGCAGGAACCCGCAGCCATCTTCTTTGGTGCTCTTCTGCAGACTTCTTCCAACTGGAGAATCCTCTTTTGTACCATCTACTAGGTTGGCAGGGGATCCTGTCCTTCCTGGAATCTTCTGTGACCTCTGGGCTGGGTCTCCTCTATTCACTGGTCTTCAGGTCCAGGAATCCACTGTTTATTGTTTGCAGTCTTGCTTGTTTCTTGCAATAACTCTAATCACGACTTGTAGTGTGTCCTAAGAAAACTTGCAGTACTTTACTCCTACTTTCCTGGGCTCTGAGGTGGGGTATTTCACTCACCTTTGTGGTTTTCTTACACTCCCAGTGAGTCTCTATACGCTACACTTGTCTAGGGTGGAATTCATGATTCGCATTCCACTTTCTTAGTATATGGTTTGTGTTGCCCCTAGACCTATTTCTTCCTATTGTATTCTATGGTATTTCTTATTGTGTGCACTCAGCTATGACTATTTACTTACCTGATTTTGGTGTCTAGTGTATATATTGTGTATAATACTTACCTCCAGAAGGAGTATTGCCTCTAAGATATTTTTGGCCTTGTGTCACTAAAATAAAGTACCTTTATTTTTGGTAACACTGAGTATTGTTTTTTATTGTGTATAAGTATTGTGTAACTATAGTGGTATTGTAGGAGCTTTGCATGACTCCTAGTTTAGCCTAAGCTGCTCTGCTACAGCTACCTCTATCAGCCTAAGCTGTTAGAACACTACTACATTTCACTAATAAGAGATAACTGGACCTAATATAAGTACCCACTACAAACCAGGCCAGCCTCCTACACATCTGCAGCCTCCTGTTCTCCTGCACATTGTCTAGGGTCTGTCCCATCATGTCCTGGGAATGTTGATAGGCTCCCAGTATCTCAGAGAGTGCCTCCTGGCGAGTCGGCTCCCTTGTCCTATCCTCCTCCTGGTGCACAGCATTCCTCCCAGTGACTGTGTTGGCCTGTGCCTCTGTCCCCTGAACAGTGTGCCAACTGCACTGACCCCAGGTCCGTGATTGTCTGGTGTGTGAGGTGCAGCCTGGGGTCCCTGTACAGGTGGGCCCACTGCTGATTGATGTGTCCTGGGGACAGAGGTTTGGAGATGCTTGGTGGGTACTGTGATGTTGGTTCCTGATGGGGGAGGCCCTGTGGTGGTCTGTGACTGGGATTTGGGGACCAGCTGTCCAGTGGTCCCTGATGGGTCAGGTAGATTGTCCAGATCTTGAAGACCAGAGTTACTGTCATCACTGTAGGCCTCTTCTGTTGGAGGACTGGATAGTGATGGCACCTCCTCTCCAGTGACATTGGCAGGGGTAAATGATGTATGCTTCATGTGCATGGCATATTGTACATCCCTGGCTTCCCCTCTATGGTTGGCATTGCCCTGCCAGCCTTTTCTTGTGTATGTTGGTGTATGGTGGGATTGTTAGTTTCCCTATGCTGTTCATGATTTAGTGATGGGTGTATTGTATTGTATTGTATTGTAATCGTATTTATATAGCGCTTACTACCCCTGACGAGGCGTCGAAGCGCTTTTCGATGAGTAGCACGCTACTCTGGAACCCAACAAGAATTAGTGATGGATTAGTATCATTAAATAATGAGTACAGTTTTAGTATTATTATGAGTTAATTTGAGCCGCGGATATGAGAGTTTGACTGTCAATGCTTTGGTACAACATGCCGGGCTTGGCTTTGGGATCAGTGCGATGTGATGGTGGAGTGTGTGGGATTGAGTGGAGTGATGGGAGTGAGAGTGAAGGTATGTGATGGCATGCAGGTATGGGGGATGATAATTGTTATAAGTTGACTTATCAGAGTCCAGTCCTCCTACGAATCTGGCCCTCAGGATGCAGTATTTCCAACATTTGTTCCTCCCATGCTGTGAGGTGTGGGGGAGGAGGTGGGGGTCCACCACCAGTCCTCTGTATTGCAAGCTGGTGTCTTGCTGCTATGAAACGTAACTTCCCCCGTTGGTCATTCACCTCTCCCTGATGTTGTCCCTTCTTCTGCGGTGCTGTCCCATGGCATTGACCTTGTCCACGATTCTCCACCATAGCTCCATCTTCCTAGCTATTGATATTTGCTGCACCTGTGCTCCAAAGAGATGTGGCTCTGCCCTGACAATTTCCTCCACCATGACCCTTAACTCCTCCTCAGTGAAACGGGGGTGCCTTTGTGGTGCCATGGGTGTTGTGTGATGTGTGTTGGTGAGGGTGTGTTGGGTAATGTGAATGAGGTGTGTGATGTGGAGTGCGTGAGGGGTGTATGGGTGTGAGTGGTGTGTGGCTCTAGTTGTTGCAGTGGTCTTGGTGTCAGTCTTGTGCCAATGATTTGTATTCGTATGGGGTTGTGTGTAATTTGGGGGGGCGTTTTATAGTGGTGTGGGTGTGTGGGTATGGTGTGTGTATTGGTGTTAGGTGTGTGTTGTTTGAATTGGCCAATGTGGTGTTGTTTTGTTTGTGGGTGTCCATAGTGAGTGCAGCGATATGTACCGCCAATGGTTTACCGCCGTTGAATGTCCGCTGTGGTGATTTGTGGGTCATAATGTGATGGGAGTTGTTCTGTTGGGGTAACGGTGTGGGTTTTGGGACCGCCAGTTTATCACTGACCTTTGGACTGGCCGATTTGTGTATCTGGCTGTATTCTGTTGGATTGGTGTGTGTGTGTCATAATATGGTGAACGGATATCTGCCACCACAGCGGTAAGTTGCGGCCTTCAGCGTGGCGGTAAGCTGGATTTACTGCCAGTGTCATAATGAGGGCCTATGTCTTAAATTGTAAATTTGTGTCATACAAAAGAAGTACACAGGCCGTCTGGTTCTGCACCAATTAGAATCTCTCATCTAGGCAAACAACATGCTACTTATAATAAGTTGTCCTCTCGGTTTTTAGTTGCTTGAATGTGGTATTCATTGACTTTCCTCATTCGTGAACATCCAAGCTATAGCACTTCCAAAATGAAGATGGAAGACTGGCTTTCACACTAAGACCATACAACCAATCCAGACCTGCCTTCAAGTATAGAGGGAGGTTCCACTTTCCATCTAGTTTCAAATTCAAAACCTATAAAAACCTTCTACAAGATTGTGCCCTCCTACTTTCAAGTTAGATAATTAGGTCTCTGTGGAGTACAGGTGTAAAACTGGCTTACAGCTCACTGCTCTTGCTGCCTAAAGTTTCCAAGAAATTGGCTAAGCTTAGGATTTGCTGTTCAAATTCCACTTCTCTGGAAGTCTATCCCTCCTTCTGTGAGAGAAAAGAATAACCCCTTGCAGTTCAACCAGAATTAGAAAAATCACCTCACTATTTTAGCACTTAAAATTTGTAGATTCTTATCTATTTGTACCTGAAGAACCCTTGGACTCACCATCTTTGAAATTTCTCTATGCCCTTTGCTATTCCCGTCCATGCTCTGTGATTAGGGTTAGGTGGTAGAGATGCTGCCACTTTCAATGTCTTGATTTATGTAAAAATTAATTTCTAATTGTAGCCCTGGAGTCCACTTCAAGAATGACAATGCATGAGTACTCTTTGATTGGACCTTGCTTGTTTACATTAATTCTGACACAGAAAACAGCTAGCATTTTAAAAACTCTATAGTGTACCTCTGACACAGAAACATGCAAAGGGTGCCCTAAAAGTATACCATAGACAGTTCTGCCTCTGACATTCATGAATGGGCTGGGCACATAATAAGAGATGTTGCTTCTGTTGGAAGCGGGAAAGCAAGATGATTTTTTATTCAGGAGTTCTTTATCTGCTGGCTGTTGGAAATGATTATGGGCCTGATTTAGAGTTTTGTGGAGGGGGTTACCCCATCACAAATGTGGCGGATATCTCATCAGCCATAACACAATCACGTTCTAGCCTATGGAGACTGTTCTAAAGTGGATGGGATATCCATCATATTTGTGATGAAGTAACCTGTCTGCCAAACGCTAAATCAGGCCCTATATATTGTGTGATATTCCCCCAGATTTTTTCTTTCTTTTTCCACGCCAGTTTTTGCCAGTCAGAGGACCCTGTACTCCTGCTAACCAGTGGTAAAGTGCTGATGCTCTTTGCTTTAAACATGTTAGAAGTGACATACCTCTAATTGTCACCCTTAATGTACATGTAAGTCCCAAGTAAAAGGTACCATATGTGCCTAGGGCCTGTACATTAAATACTACTAGTGGGATGCATCACTCATTGTGGCTAATATAGCACTGTAAAACATGTCTCCAGGCATGCTACTGCAGGCCGACTGTGCCATTTTAAAGATACATATCAACCTGGCAAAGTAAACCTTTTGCCAGGCCTACACCTTTCTTTTTAATACTTATATGTCAGCCCTAAGGTAGGCCCTAAAAGCCCTTAGGGCAGGGTGTACACTATGTAAAACATAGGTCTCATACATTTAATGTTTTCTAGCCTGACAGTGAAAAACTTTCAAAGTCAATTTTCACTGGCTGTTTCCTCTTATACCAGTACCTTTAGTTTAGTTTGGGAATAGCTAGAAAAATGGGCCAAGAACTCATTTTAGTGGCAATTTAATATCCAACGTATTGGGCAAGTCAGATTTTATATTACTAATTTAGAAATTGCACTGATAGAAATATGTAATGTTCCTCCCTAAAACTAAGAGACTTTCTTGTCAGTGTTAAGCTGTCACCTAACACCTGATGATTCCCCTGTGGTGAGATGTGTATTGCTCTCAGACAGTGGAGAAAGGGCTCGAGGTGTGGGTAGGAGGATCACTCCCTTGACAGTACATCCTGGGTCCTTTGATCATCACCTTCCAGCTTCAAAGGATGCCTACTATGTCACTGGCAGATGTAGCTTGCACCTAAGCCTGCCTCCCCCTTGCCTCTCTAGTTAGCTGACACCAAACTCAATGGGAGTAGAAGAACTAACAAAGGGACTCTTTAGAAAATAGTGGCTATAATTTTGAAGCATAGTTAGAGAGCTGCCTAAAATTGAAGAGGGAGAATTATACAGACAAGAGAAGCATATGTAAAAATCTTTGGTTTGATACATAATTCTAATGGAGTACAAGTAGGGTAAGGGAAGCCCCAGGTGAGGTCACAACCAAATGTAGCCATAGAGCCCCTGGAGAGGGAAGGTACCCTTAGCTGGTATAATGTGGTAGTCAGCTCTGACCTCCCTTTAATTTGTATTCTGGGAAATTGCCTCCCAGAGTTTGGTCTGATTCTAGATGGGGCAGTCACCCAGGGTGCCCTCAAAAGATTCTGAGTAGCGAGTCCCTACGGTTAGGAGATTGGGGTCCCAAAAAGAAAGTGAAAAAGAAGAGGAAAGGTGAGCCACTCTTAAAGAAAATTCCAGTGAGTCAAGGGTCTTCTGTCCCAGTAAGAGAGAAACCCAAAGTTGCACTGGTGAGGCTTCACCTGACCTCAAGGAAGTCCTGAGAAGCCAGGCAACTGTTCAGCAGCAGGGTGTTGTCCCTGCACAGCCAGAAGGGAAAGCGGAAGAAGAATGTCTCTCACAGGATGTGGTAGCACCCCACTCTAAACAGCAAGAAAGGTTCCAGGAACCCACAGTTGCCCCTCAAGCAGCTCACCCACATGTCACTGGAGAAGCTAGTGTGTAGGTCTGGATTCTGACAGCTGACAGTAGCCTCTGCTAGGTGCTGGCCTTCTGGGCAGCATTGCACTTGGCATGGGAGGCAGACACAATAGCCGAAAGAATAGTAGTCTCCCTGACCCTGGGGTTATTCAAGTACAAGGTGACCTCTGTGGGTACGCTAGGTGCTGCCCTGGCAAGGTTACGGATAGGGGAGGTGGGCACCTCACTATCCAAACTAGCAAAGGGAGAGAAAAAAGACACCCTTAGAGTGAGATTTCAATTTAAAATGAATCCAGTTACTGTGGAGATAGGTCAACTGCCCAGAGGGAGTGACCCTAACAGGAGGATGTAAGGCAGAGTAGGCCCTACAATAGTACATCGAGTTTTCTTCACTGTCTTCCTTGCCTGACAAGCCAGGAAAGCTCTCCCAAGGTTGTGATGAGTCTCCTGGGTGCGTTGGCTGGAGGATAGGCATTGTATGAGAAAACTGGTCTTGTTGTAGAAGCCCCCTTAGTTTTTGCCCCCATCTTTGACTACTAGATGCTGGTTTTCTGACTCTGAGGGAGCCCTGGTCACTGCTAACCACACCCAGGGCTTATGCTCTCTTGAAATGTATATACAAAACAGGCATTATTATAAGTGGCATGACAAACTACGTGTAAATCCCTAGTATATGGTAGGGCATGTCAGTTTAGAGTCCCACCAGATTGAATCCACTTAAGTGTGTACTGCTTTGTGGGTGGCCTGCTGTCAATTTCAAAGCCATCCCTGCTTTGCAGGCTGCTTTTAAATTACATTCAAATGCAAATTCGACTTTAGAATTAAAGGTAATTCTAAAGCCTCAAACTACCTTATCTTTAAATATAAGTCACACCTAAGGTCTCCCATCAGTGTTCCAGGGATAGTGTGCCTTGGAACTATAAGCAGGTATATAATAAAAGATGTTTGATATACCCTGGTGAAGGAAAACCACCAATTTTGTTTTTCCCCATTGTAGCACATTAGTCCATAGGCTAACATGAGAATACGTTATTAAAGTTTAATTATTTCTACGAAAGAGATACAAATGCCATTTCTGCACTTAAAATAATAGTTAGAATAAATCCAGCACCTTGCAACTGTTAGAATTAGTATAACTATCACAGAAAAGAAATTATGGAACTTGCTTTTCTGATGAGCCAAAATCCAGCCTTCTAGCAGCTACTCTCTGATTGAACAGCCTCTGCCAGGCTGAGCCAAGTAGTCTTAATGAGGTGTGAAGTGGCCAGCTTTGAGATAAAAGGACATCTGGTAGGTTTAGACCTGCAAACTGCAGAGAAAAAGGCAGGAAGGGGTCTGGGTAGTGAAGCTGATCTTCGAAGAGGAAATGATAGTACAAGACCTAGGCTCACCCCCACATACTGCCACCCCAGACAGATGGGAGCCCCGACAATTAGATAAGCAGAGAGAGTTGAAGGGAAGTGTTAAGGAAATTTCACCACAACAGTGGGTTGGCTGAGCCAGATCTAACTCACTGTGACCTTCATGTTGCCACACACACCACATACCAAATTGATGATGGCCACATGATGTACATGCTGCATGGACGTGATGGGAATGGAGTGTTATGTAGATTCTGTCTGCTCAGCCTGCAGAGACCAGGGCCTGTCAAATGTATCTCCCAGTTTGGGACCCACTCCAGGCTGTGGGAGTGTCACTATGGCTATGCAACTGCAGCACTGTGCTCACTCCCTGTACCCCAGCAAATCCTGTCATGTGGCCAATATGATGCTCTATGGGCAAAACCTCCCCTGAATGCCTCATTCCTTTGACTAAGTTAGGAATGGGTATTGAGGTACATCCCAGAAATAATCTGTATGTGCATTACGCACCATTGTCAATGTGTGTCTTTGACTCATGACAGACCCCTTACTCCCACAGCTCTGTTGTCATCTTTGCACTGGTCATATTTGTCCTGTAGAGGTCTATTGCATAATTGACAGTCCGACAGTGCAGACAGTGTGTGGATTCCTGAGAGCCCAAGATATGTGACTCAGTAGCTTGGGGCCATATGTACGAACACATTTTCCCATAGACACAGAATGGGCAAAACTGCTTGCTACATCTGGCCCTTGGTCACATAGCAGCAACTGTGCAATGCATGCCTTTGTATGCTGGATTCTACTTCTGTAGGATAGACACATATGTACAAAGGACTCTTATGCTGTACAGGTACATACCACAGAACACACCCCCAGAAGTGGCATGAGGCTACATTTGTTATTCCACATGTCCACAAATGGACAAGGAAGACACTTTTTGCACCCACCATAACAGCCCCTTTAATGTTACTCAAATGTAACAGTGAAGTTTGTACTACGGCAGGTGCCTGTAGGAACTATATGCAGTGAGTCAGTCTCACAGAGTATAAATGTATTATTCAGGCCTAATGAGGTTATCCTTCAGAAGCCACATAGGTATGTAGTGTTTCATTGTGGATCATATCACGGTACAGGCTGATGGAGCAGGAGCTACCTGATAAGAGTAGGCTTGCTTAGTCATTGAAGGCCAGGAGCAGGGTAGTTAGCTAGTCTGCAGATGCAAATACATATATCTGTAGTCATGTCCCTGTATTTATGGGCTTGTGTGTTTCACACTTGTGGAGTGTAAACAAAAAGAAAAGTTCTAGCTTGGTGTTTCTGACATGTATGTGACTCAACCATTTGTAACAAAACTTGTGATTGTAATGTCTTGATTTGTCTTTTGCATCCGTGCAGGTCAATGCCCATCAGAAAAAGGAGCTATGGAGAGCCATCTCCATGAAGGTGCGGACCCTGGGGGTCCACAGCCAGCAGAGCGCCCACTGTCAGAAGAGGTGGGAGGACCTAAGATGTCAGGCCAGGAAGATCACTGAGGTCCAGCTGTGGATGTCCTCCTAATGTAGGCTGGGTGCCCATCGGACAATGAGCCCTATAATTGTCTGCATTCTGGCAGTGGCCTACCCAGACCTTGATGGGCATTTGAGGACAGCAGCCACAAGGGGGTGAATGCAGTACCAAGTGAATATGTTAGGGTCTGACAGCTCCCAGTGACAATTAGGGATGGGTCATGTGTAACACAGTAAATGAGTGATTGTATAGGCATGTTATATGTTCAATACTGATATGCCTTGTCAATTGTACTAGGGACCTAGGATACAACTGTGTACAATCCACAAACATGTTTAGGGGTCAGGTGTAGATCAATACTTTCTCTTGGTAAGTAGGGACTGTCCATTGACATGATTTATGTGCCATCACTGTTGCCAGCATTCCTTATGCCTGCTTGTCAGCATGTGTCCCTTTCTCTTTAGAAAAACATGTGTAAGCTGCTGTTTCATGCAAGGTCTACCTGTGTTTTGGGGATAATTTCTTTATTCACTCACATAAATGTGCATACCATGCATGAGTTGAATAGGACATTTACAATGGGGGTACATTTCATTCAGGAGTGTGACACCATTGATTATTGGCTGACACATACCCTCACCCGTCATAGCATGTCAATTAGTATATACAACTGCAATAGAAATGATGGACGTGGTGGGTAGGCCTATAGTTTTTACCCACAATGTGCATTTCCATGCCATTGATGTAGACTCATGCAGGAAAGTACTTTGCACATGCGAAATTGGGAAGGTTTGTAACCTGACTGTTGGCATGCATTTTGGGGAGACTTGCAGTTAAGTTGGAAACACATGTTTTTGGGTACACATCTTCATCCGCGGACATCTGTGTTTGCATGAAAAAAATAGAGACAGTGATGTAGCTTTAATTGGGCAACATGCAGAGGGCCTTCTACAAGTACCTGCAGCATTAAGGGACTAATGACATCTACTGATGCAGTCAGAGTATGTCATGTTAAGGGGTGCCAGAAAATAGTGGTGATTTCCCTGGGACTTGCTGTTTCATTGTGCTGTGGAGTCTAGAGACATATCTCCCTGACATTTTGCACATTTTGTCTACACCGTACATTTCCATGCCAAATGTGTGGCCCATCTGAGAAACATTAATACTACCTCCATGACTCCTTGAGATAAATATCACTCGGTGAAATGTGCACTGCCGAACTGTTTCCAATGTGACATAAGTATTTCCATGTCACCTTCTCCAGGCTATGGTACTGTTGTCGGCAACATGGCATGTTCTGGGAGCATCATTTATTATTGTTGTGTCATTGAGTATATGAAAAATAGATGTGTGCATGACCTTGTGTGGGATTTGAGAGAATGGAGTTGGCATTGGGCTACAATTGCCTGACAACAGGTAAGTGATGTATGCTCAATGAGCCGAAGGTGATGGGGACTCCTATTTGTTCAATGGTTACTGTGATTACACAACTTTAGCCATGCAAATGTAGATGTTTGAGATCCTGATTTTCATGTGTGCAACTGTTGACAGTTCATATGACATGCATTCACATGATATGTGTAGGAGGCTGGCCTGGCTTATAGTTGGTACCTTATGGTACTTACACCTTGTGCCAGGTCCAGTTATCCCTTATAAGTAGATTAGTAGTGTTCTAGCAGCTTAGGCTGATAGAGGTAGCTATAGCAGAGCAGCTTAGGCTGTACTAGGAGACATGCAAAGCTCCTACTAGACCACTTATATCATATAGCACTATATCATAGGAAATACAATACTCAGAGTTACTTAAAATAAAGGTACTTTATTTTAGTGACAATATGCCAAAAGTATCTCAGAGGATATACTCCCTTAGGAGGTAAGTAAAATACACAAAATATACACACAAACCAAAATCAGGTAAGTACACAGTTAGAAAAGTAGTGCAAACACTGTAGAATACAATAGGATGCAATAGGACACAATAGGCCTAGTGGCAACAAAAGCCATACTCCAAAAGTGGAATGCTATCCACGAATGGACCTAGTGTAGTGTGTAGAGGGTCACTGGGAGTGTAAGAAAACACTAATGGTGTCCAAGATACCCCAACCCAAGACCCTGAAAAGTAGGAGTAAATTTACCCTACTACCCCAGAGAGACAGTAAACTGGAGATAGGGGATTATGCAAAGGCAACAACTGACTGCAAAGCACTGAAGACGGATGCCTGGACCTGAGGACCTGCAAAGGAAGGGGACCAGGTCCAAGAGTCAAGCAAGTGCCCGGGGGGCAGGAGCCCACTAAACCCCTGATGAAGGTGCAAAAGGGCTGCCTCTGGTGGAAGAAGCCGGAGATTCTGCAACAACAGAAGGTGCCAGGAACTTCTCCTTTGGTCAGAAGATGTCCCACGGCGTGCTGGAGGATGAAGAGTTATTTCCACACAGACAGACCGCAAACAAGCCTTGCTAGCTGCAAGAGTCGCGGTTGAGAGAAATGGGTGCTGCCTGGGCCCAGGAAGAACTAGGAGGTCGCCCCTTGGAGGAGGAGACAGAGGGGGTGGTCAGCAACACAGAGAGCCCCCGCAGAAGCAGGCAGCACCCGCAGAAGCACTTGAACAGGCACTCAAGAAATCTAAGCACGGCGGTCGTCTCAAACACAACAAAAGAGGGTCCCACGAAGCCGGTGGTCAATTCAGCGAGTTGAGCAACGCAGGACAGAGTGCTGGGGACCTGGGCTGTGCTATGCACAAAGGATTCCTGTCAAAAGTGTACAGAAGTCCTAGCAGCTGCAGATCGTGCACTACACAAGATTACTGTCTGGTGTGGGGAGGCAAGGACTTACCTCCACCAAATTTGGACAGAAGGATCACTGGACTGTCTGGTCACTTTGATCCAGCTTCTATGTTCCGGGGACCATGCTCATCAAGAAGACAGGGGACCCTGAGGACCGGTGATGCAGAAGTTTGGTGCCTGCGTTAGCAGGGGGAAGATTCCGTCGACCCGCAGGAGATTTCTACTTGGCTTCCAGTACAGGGTAAAGTCAGACAGCCCTCAGAGCATGTACCACCAGGAAACAGTCCAGAAACCCAGCAGGATTAGGCGCTACAATGTTGCTGGTAGTCGTCTTGCTACTTTGTTGAGGTTTTGCAGGCGTCCTGGAGCAGTCAGCGGTCGATCCTTGGCAGAAGTTGAAGAGAGAGATGCAGAGGAACTCTGGTGAGCTCTTGCATTCGTTATCTGAAGAGAAACCCATAGGAGAGATCCTAAATAGCCCTCACAGGAGGATTGGCCACCTAACGAGGAAAGCACCTATCAGGAAGGGTCTCTAACATCGCTTGCTGGCACAGGAAACTCAGGGGCCTCCACTGTGCCCTCGCACCTCTGAATTCAAGCTGGCAGGGGTCTGGGACACACTGAAGGAGTTCTGGGCACCACCCCTGGGGTGGTGATGGACAGGGGAGTGGCCACTCCCTTTTCCTTTATCCAGTTTCGTTCCAGAGCAGGCGCTGGGGAATCCCTGAAGTGGTGTAGACTGGCTTATGCAAGGAGGGCATCATCTGTGACCTTCGAAGCATTTCCAGAAGCTAGGGGAGGCTACTCCTCCCCAGCCCTTACCACCTATTTCCGAAGGGAGAGAGTGTAACACCCTCTCTCAGAGGAAATCCTTTGTTCTTCCTTCCTGGGACAGGGCTGCCCAGACCCCAGGAGGGCAGAAACCTGTCTAAGGGTTGGCAGCAGCGGTAGCTGCAGAGAAAACCCCAGAGAGCTAGTTTGGCAGTATGCATGGGATTGGCACCCCAATACCATATTTGGCATGGGGGGGACAATTCCATGATCTTAGACATCTTACATGGCCATATTCGGAGTTACCATTGTGACGCTACATACAGGTATTGACCTATATGTAGTGCACACGTGTAATGGTGTCCCCACACTCACAAAGTCGGGGAAATTGCCCTGAACAATGTGGGGGCACCTTGGCTAGTGCCAGGGTGCCCTCACAATTAGTAACTTTGCACCTAACCTACACTAAGTGAGGGTTAGACATATAGGTGACTTATAAGTTACTTAAGTGGAGTGTAAAATGGCTGTGAAAAAACATGGACATTATTTCACTGAGGCTGCAGTGGCAGTCCTGTGTAATATTGGACTGAGCTCCCTATGGGTGGCAAAAGAAATGCTGCAGCCCATAGGGATCTCCTGGAACCCCAAATACCCTGGGAACCCAGGTACCATATACTAGGGAATTATAAGGGTGTCCCAGTGTGCCAATCACAATTGGTGAAAATGGTCATTAGCCTGCAGTGACAATGTTAAAAGCAGCGAGAGCATAAACACTGAGATTCTGGTTAGCAGAGCCTCAGTGATACAGTTAGGCACCACACAGGGATTACATTTAGGCCACAAACTATAAACACTGGGGTCCTGGCTAGCAGGATCCCAGTGACACAGGCAACAACAAGCTGACACACAAGTAAAAAGGGGGTAACATGCCAGACAAGATGTAACTTTCCTACACAACCCCCCCCCAAATGAGGGACAATAAGGCTAACCTTGCCCAGCTGAGTCTTCATTGTCTAAGTGGAAATATCTGGAGAGTCCATCTGTATTGGAGTGGGTACTCCCAGGTCTATGTTCCACTGATAGTCCATTCCTTGTAGGGAGATGGACCACCTCAACAATTTAGAGTTTTCACCTTTCATTTCTTTTACCCATAGTAGAGGTTTGTGGCCTGTATGAACAAGAAAGTGAGTACCAAACATGTATGGTCTCAACTTTATCAGTGCCCAGACCACAGCAAAGGCCTCCCTCTCTATGTCAGACCAACTCTTTTCTCTAGGGGTCAACCTCCTGCTGATAAAAGCAACAGGTTGATCCTAGCCCTCGATTTTAAGCTGTGATAGTACTGCCCCAACCCCCAATTCAGAAGCATCAGTCTGGACTATGAACCTTTTGAAGTAGCAAGGGCTTTTTAGGACAGGTGCAGAGCACATGGCCTTTTTGAGCTCATCATAAGCTTTTTGAGAGCTAGCTGTCCACAATACCTTTTTAGGCATCTTTTTACTAGTGAGGTCATTAAGAAGAGCTGCAATCAAGCCATAATTCTTGATGAGCCTCCTATTGTACCCTGTGATGCTTAAAAAGGCTCTCACCTGAGTTTGAGTTGTAGGGGGAGCGCAATCCATAATGGTCTGGATCTTCCCCTGCAGTGGTGCAATCTGTTCCCCACCTCCCAGGTGGCCCAGATAAACCACTTTCCCCTGCCCTATCTGGCACTTTGAAACCTTGATAGTGAGGTCTGCCTTTTACAGGGCCTCCAAAACTTTCCATAGGTGGACCAGGTGCTCATCTCAGGTAGAGCTAAACACAGCCATATCATCAAGATATGCTGCAGTAAAAGCTTCCAAACCTTGCAGGACTGTGTTCACCAACCTCTGAAAAGTGGCAGGTGCATTCCTCAAACCAAAGGGCATAACATTGAACTGATAATGCCCTCCAATGGTGGAAAATACAGTTTTAGTTTTAGTATCTTCTGATAATTTAATCTGCCAATACCTTGCAGTTAAATAAAAAGTGCTTAGATACTTGGCTGAAGTCAGTGTATCTATTAGTTAATCTGCCCTGGGTATAGGGTGAGCATCTGTCTTGGTTACTTGGTTGAGCCCTCTATAGTCAACACAAAACCTCATCTCTTTTTTACCATCCTTACTATGAGGTTTTGGGACAAGTACCACTGGGCTAGCCCATGGGCTCTCTGAAGGCTCAATCACTCCTAAATCCAATATTTTCTGTAACTCTTGTTTTATGCAGTCCCTGGCATGGTCAGGCTGCCTATAAATCTTACTTTTGACAGGCAAACTGTTTCCAGTATTGATTGTGTACTCACACCAAGTAGTGGTACTGACTTAAGAGATAAACACAGTTGTCCTTCTGCTCAGCAGTAAGGCGATCTGCAAATACTACTCCCTCCACTAAGCCATCATCTTCAGTGGTGAAGAAGAGATCAGGGAGAGGGTCACTCTCTTCTTCCTGTCCCTCATCAGTTGCCATGAGCAGGGTGAGATCAGCCCTGTCATAGTAGGGTTTCAGGTGGTTGACATGGAGCACCCTAAGGGGACTCCTGGCAGTGCCCAGGTCTACCAAGTAGGTAACCTCACCCTTTTTCTCAACAATGAGATGGGGTCCACTCTATTTGTCCTGGAGTGCTCTTGGGGCCACAGGCTCCAATACCCACACCTTCTGTCCTGGATGGTACTGGGTCAGGACAGCCTTCTGGTCATGCCATTGCTTTTGCAGCTCCTGGCTGGCCTGAAGGGTTTTACTGCCCTTTTTTATGTACTCAACCATTCTTGATCTTAGGCCAAGTACATAGTCCACAATGTCCTGTTTAGGAGCTTTCAAAGGTTGTTCCCATCCCTCCTTAACAAATGCAAAGGGACCTATCACAGGGTGTCCAAAGAGGAGTTCAAAGGGGCTGAAGCCCACTCCTTTTTGTGGTACCTCCCTGTAAGCAAAAAGGAGGCAAGGTAACAGGACATCCCATCTCTTTCTGAGTTTTTCAGGGAGTCCCATTATCATACCTTTGAGAGTTTTATTAAACCTCTCAACCATACCATTTGTTTGTGGATGATAAGGAGTAGTGAACTTGTATGTTATATCACACTCCTTCCACATTGCTTTGAGACATAAAGTTACTACCTCTGTCTGACACCACTTCCTTCAGGAAGCCCACTCTGGAAAAGATTCCCAGGAGGGCCTTTGCCACTGTAGGACCTGTAGTGGTCCTTAAGGGGATTGCTTCAGGATACCTAGTGGCATGGGCCACTACCACAAAGATAAACCTATTGCCTGAAGCTGTTGGAGGGTCAAGGGGGCCAACTATGTCAACCCCTACCCTTTCAAAGGGCACCCCAACCACAGGAAGTGGAAATAAGGGGGCTTTGGTGTGCCACCAGTATTGCCACAGGCTTGGCAGGTCACACAAGAACGACAAAACTCTTTAGTGTTCTCTGATATATGAGGCCAGTGAACCAAGGGAACAAGCCTGCCCCAAGTTTTGCTCTGGCCCAAATTCCTAGACAGAGGTATGTCATGTGCCAAGGTAAGAAGAAACTCCCTGTACTTCAAAGGGATGACCATTCTCCTGGCAGCTCCAGGTTTAGGGTCCCTTGACTCAGTACGCAGGAGGTTTTCTTCCCAATACACCTTATGGCTATCACTGAGCTAGCTTTTGGGAGCACTTGGTCCATTGTTTCATGGATCCAGGTTTCCCTGTCCTTTTTGCTTTTTGGCCTGAGCCCTTGTCAAAGCAAACATATGCCCAGGAATGCCCAGCATTGCTGTATGAGCCTCCAACTTCACTTCAGCCCAAGCTGATGTCTCCAAATCATTGCCTAGTAAGCAATCTACAAGTAATTCAGTGGCTACCACAACATTCTTTGGACCAGGAACCCCCCCCCCCCAGTTGAGATTCACAACAGCCATGGGGTGGCTAAGTGTGTTATTGTGAGCATCAGTCAATTGGTACTGCTGACCAAGTAGGTGTTGATCAGGGTGAACCAGTTTCTCTATAACCATAGTTACACTGGCTCCTGTGTCCCTGTAGGCCTAAACCTCAACACCATTTATTAGGGGACATTGCTTGTATGTACCCATATTAAGGGGACAAGCAACCAAGGTGGCAAAGTCAATGCCACCATCAGAGACTAAAACAGCCTCTGTGGTCTCCCTAACAAGACCAACCGCAACTACACTACAAATGGTGAGCCCATCTACACCCTTTGTTCGGCTATTTGTAGTAGACTTCCCACCACCACTGCTATTACTAGGGGCACTAGAGGTTGCAGTTGGGAATGTGGTAGTAGGAGCCTTGGTGTTTTTCTTTGCCAAGTGGAATCACTTCCCCAATGGCCTTTTACTTTACATAAATAACACCATAGCTTTTTTCTGATTGTGAGAAGATGATTTGAACCCACCACCCCCAGAGGATTTTTGGGCCTGATGAAGACTCAGAGGGGGTCATTCTGACCCTGTCGGTCCGAGACCGCCAGGGCAAGAATGACGGAACCACCGGCAACAGGCTGGCGGTGCTTCCTTCTCCATACCGACCGCGGCGGTAGAGTCGCGGTCGGACCGCCGGGCCCGGCGGTTTTCGCCATTTCTGCCCCGGCTGGGATAATCCGCCAGGGCAGCGCTGCAAGCAGCGCTGCCCTGGGGATTATGACCCCCTTACCGCCAGCCTGTTTCTGGCGGTTTTCACTGCCAGGAAGAGGCTGGCGGTAAGGGGTGTCTTGGGTCCCCTGGGCACCCCTGCACTGCCCATGCCACTGGCATGGGCAGTGCAGGGGCCCCCTAACAGGGCCCCGGCCAGCTTTTTACTGTCTGCCTAGCAGACAGTCAAAAGCGCGACGGGTGCAACTGCACCCGTCGCACGGCCGCAACACCGCCGGCTCCATTCGGAGCCGGCTTCTGTGTTGCGGCCTCATTCCCGCCGGCCCAGCGGGAATGTTGGAATGGGGGCCGCAGGAGTGCGCCCGCATTGGCGGCTGCATACCGCCGCCCGCCAGGGTCGGAATGACCCCCAGAATGTTTTTTATCTTTGTCCCCACCCTTGTCAGAAGACTTACCATCCTTCTTCTTGCCATCCTTGTCACCCCCTGTATGAACTTTTCTGTTCACTCTTGTTCTTACCCATTTGTCTGCCTCCTTTCCCAATTCTTGTGGAGAGGTCAGATCTGAGTCTACCAAGTAATGGTGCAATAAATCAGACACACAATTGTTCAAAATATGCTCTCTCAGGATTAGATTATACAGGCTTTCATAGTCAGGTCAGGTCTGGCCCAGCCCAGCTGGTACCGGTAAGCTGGGCACTTAAGGAAAAAGGCCACTTGCAGCTTGTTGTGTCTCTGGCTTCAGTCAACTGATCCTTGGAGTTAAGTTCTTTGTCCTAGGTAGATGTTGGTGCAGGTCCAGCTCTTTAGGTCTCCACATAGGTCTCATACAGGAGGTGCAGTCTTTCTTCTGTTCTTCCATAGGTCTCTAGTGTTCTGAAGACGGAGTCCTTGGGTGCCACCTTTATGCCTAGCACTAGCTAGGTGGGGTGACTCCTGGCCCCTCTCTAACCATTAGGGTAAAAGTTCCCAAAGGTAACCCTGCACAGTTTTGAAACAGTTCCTGTGTGCCCTACTGCAAAAAGCCCTACAGTGTCATCACTCACAAAATTCAAGATGGAGAAGCCATTCTCCCCATGTGCAGAACTTGTGTGCCCATGATAGATATGTGGCCAGAGAAATGAGGAGCCCCCCTCTGTGGTCCCTCAAAATCAGTTCTGGGGGCTTTCCCCACTGGGTTTGTTGCCTGCCTGATTGTACAGGAGGATGGAAGAAGGGGTCTGTCCAGGAGTCATCTGACATCTGCTTGTGATAGGCAAGACTATTTGAAGTAAATTAAGTTCCTGGCCATAGCCCAACTGGTCTTCCTATCAGAAGAACAGAGAATCACGCCACACTCATGCCAATGCCTCTGCTCTGATCGCTGTTCCCACTCTTCATCAGGGCTATTCACCAGCTGGATGACTGTTGGAGGTTAATACATTCAAATTAACCTCCAGGAACATCAGATAGTAAAAAGGTAACATTTTAAAATGTCCTTTTCCTTAACATTGGTAACAAATATGACGTCACAGGTAAGTTGGGTTTTTGATACATATTACAAATAGATATTTAACCATTTTCTAGTTGGTGTCTTGCCAGAGAAAGCAGAATTCGTATTTAATATTGCTTCCCAGTGTTTCTCTATGGGTCAGCCAATATTGCTACACTACACTGAAAATAACGTTTCTTTTCTAGTCACTGTAAGGACATGTGGGCTACAAGGCCTACAGAGATATAACATATTAATACTTAAAAAGGGTGATTTCTCCTATAAAAAGCGGTAATTTTGACAGGTTGTGCTGCAGTTTTGAAACTGCACCAGCCAGGCTACTGTGTTAGGCCTAGAGTTATGTCTGTATTGTTACACTAGCGGGTGTCGCAGAAGTGCTGCAGTCCATAGGTGATATGTCATGAAAAGTTTGAAGAACCATATACTATGGTCGAATAGGAAAGGTAAATAGGCAAATTAAGAGTAAGCAATTTTGATCTGTTTTAGGGGATCAGAGCATATGCACGTGACACTGGTTCGCAGTGTTCCAATGCACAGAATAAAATTAACTGCAGGGTCAGTCTGCAAATAATGGGGATGGCCATGAAAAAAGAGGCCCTTCCTCACACATGTGTTGCAATTGAAAGGTTGAACGTAATTAACCGAGAAATGTATTATCCACATTGAATGTGTTTTGTTCTCCTAGCCTCCTTGCTTGATATTATTGTTTGACAATGTGGCCAGCTCCTATTTTCTGTAGGCAGTCAGTGTGCTTTTGCCACAAGCCTGCATATGTTCTTTTCTCTCTATGGGCCAGATGTATCATCACGGCCCTTTGCGTATCGGAAATTGGGATTTTTAAGAAATCGCTATTTCCGACTCGCAAAGTGCCATGTATCACATTTGCGATTCGGTAATAGCGATTTCTTAAAAATCGCAAATGCTATTACCAAATCGCAAATTGTGATACCGGCCCCATTCGCAGCTATGGGCCTGTTGGCCCATAGCTGCAAATTTTTAGCATTTCCAAAATTGCGATTTCTGAACCAGAAATTGCAATTTTGGAAATGCAAAAGGCCAGGGTGCTGGGGGCCTAAGGCCCCCTCTGCTGCACCACAAAATAATTTTTTGCAACATATAAGGTACACACATGCCAAAAGGGCATGTGTGCTTTACATGTTCAATTTAAAAATGCAGTTTAACTGCATTTTAAAATTTTGCACCAGGTTACCACCTGGTTGCATATCATGGTATTTTGCATGTGCAAAATGCCATTCTGCAAAAAATCGCAATTTGCGATTTTTTGCAGCATTGCCTTGCGACCTGGATTTTGCGAATCGCAAATTGCGACTCGCAAAATCCAGGTCGCAACGCAAGAAATCGCAATTTTAGCAACTCGCAAACGGCCGAATTTACCGATTCGCACCGTTTGCTAGTGCAAAATATTTTCATACATCTGGCCCCTAATCCCCTTGTTTGCTATTGTTGTTTGACCATCTTTCTGGCAGCAATTTTGTCTAACCAGTCAATGCTTTTGCCACAGGCCTCTGTGTGTTCTTTGTTCCCCATGCCTCTTTGCTTGCTGTTGTTTTTGTTTGACTATATGGACGGTAGCCATTTTGTCTAGCCAATCAGTGTGTTTTTGCTTTAGACCTATACCTGTTCTTTGTTCACCATGTCTCAATGTTTGCTGTTGTTGTTTGACCAGGTGACCTGCAGCAATTTTCAGCCAGTGACCTAGTGCATTAATCCCTTTTTCCAGTTCTCAAAGTTGTTTTCTAGGGACATGATAAAAGAGGTCTATGCCATTTTTGTTCACTTTTTGACTTTTCCCTGATATCAGTTTAATGTGCTTGAGGGTCATTGTTGTATATTTATGAACAGTGTTTACAATTATATGTATTTTCCCCACTTTTCCTGCACCTTTTTTCTCATATTCCCTAATAATACACTAACATTATTAATTCATATTTTCTCCCTGCCCCCTGCCTGCCATAGGTCTTCTTCCCTTAGGCCACAGACGCACATTAGCATTCATCTTTTAAGGAGCATTCCATTTTCACCTGCACCCCCTGCCTTCCATAGATGCACACCAGCATTCGTTTTTTATGGATTATTCCATTTTCCCAGCATTCCTTTCATGCCATAGGCACACACCAGCATTACTTTTCTAAGAATTATTCGATTTTCCCTGCGCCCCCTGCCTTCGGCTCGGGCCTTTAACGTGGGAGTGGGCCTTTAATAGCCGGTAGAGCCCGCTACAGCGGGTTCTAAGGCTATAATATCAGAGTTACAATGATGGCTTTATTTAGCATGTGGTAAATATCCTTCTAAATTGCTAGGGCAGTAGAGGCAGATCCACCACTGGCCAGGCAGTGAAGTAACCACCATATCCAGAGACCCCCACTATATAGGCTAGCATTTTATACTGAAAGTGCTCTCCTCCTATAAACATTGCAGGGTTCATGGTAACATTTCAGTTTTGTGTAGGCAGCCACACCATGATGTCCCACTCACAAATTATTTTACTATTTGAATTAGTTATTTTTTCATATATAAACCTTTAGATAGGGAATTACAGTAGAAAAACAAAAGACAACAACTTTTTTATTTGCATACACCATACATCAGAAGTCTTGTTCTACTTATAGAAGGTTTACTGATGCTGAACAGCTGAAAACCTAGTGGTGGATGGTCCACTCACTACAGAAACCGAGAGTTACAGCTCCACTGTCAGAACCTCAAGCTATGACTGTTAATGAAGTAGGAGAAGTACAAGCTTGACCGAGCAGGAGATCTGTAAATTAATAGAGAATGTGTGTTCCACAACTACCTATGTGAGGCCCTAAATACCCTTTCCTGAGGCTTAAAATTTACTTTTTAAACGTATTTTTTTCGGACTAAAAGCCTGATGCCACAGAAAAACCCTGGCGCATGAATGTGCTTTTGTCAAAGACTGCACAAGTCAGAAGTGCTCAGGGGTGGTTGGCTGCAAGGTGTACAAGTACAGGATCTGGCGAAAGGCAAGGCCCTTCCAATAACTCCTGCTGAACTTGATTGTCCACAAGTTTGTGTTCAAGGCCTGAATAGAGGCCGACCCACAGCGCTAGGGTGCTTGGCCATTAATGGAGTGGTGGGCATAAGAATTATCCATGGTTCAGCCCAATCACTGCTGTTCACTGTTGAAAGCTAAGTACTTCATATGAGGTTGTTTCACACAGCGGAAGGCTGTGGACAGCAGGTGTTGACCACCCACGGTGAATTTGATGTATAAATTATGACTAACATGGCTATTATGAGAAATATGAATTGTATTTCGAAACATAACTTGCAAATTTCCATTGTTTTAGTTGCTTTAACTTGAAACCATAACTTTACTTTAGCTATATTTTTATGTAGACACATACAGACAGACGTTGAGAACAAGGAGTAAATATTGTACGATGTTCTCCTATAATGTTTATAAAAGGTTTCTATAATGATTGGGGAGAGCGTCTGAACAGAGAGACAGTCAAAACGCAGTCAAAGAGTTGAAACACCTTAATTCACTAGTTCCAAGAAGAGAATCTACCTGTGTCTGAAGAGAAGATAACATTTCCCTTCATCCATTTACCTATCATCCCTCTTGCTTTCTTTACTTACAGTATGAGGCAGTCCTCCTGTGGACACAGCATATAGACAGCAATACAGTAAATTAAAATGACCCCTCCTCCTGACTCCAGTTTTTTAATTCTGTCTCTTTCATGAGCCAGCTATCTTCAAACATGACTTTGGATGCATTAGTGATTTTTCCAAATTCACTACAATCATTGAGTGTGTTTTGAAGAGTGTGGGTGATATTAATTGGGTTAGTGGTTACCTAGGGTTTAAGCCATGGTAAAGCAGCAACTACAATCCTAGTCAGAATAAGTGTCTGGCAAACCCTAGTTTAACCTGTGCTTACCCTCTGGTAGTTTGGCATACAGCAGTCAGGCTTAACTTAGAGGCAGTGTGTAAGGTATTTGTGCAACACTTCAAACAGTAAAACAGTGAAAACACCAAACAAAAAATATTCCACACCAAGTTAGAAAAATTATGTGAATTTCATAAATAAATCAAGACCAAAATGCCAAAATCCAATAAACAGAACTTGAGTTTGAACTTTTACAAAATAAGGCCAGCTGTACCAAAGCACCTTAATTCCTAGTTGCGGAGCGTTGCATAGATCAGAGTCAACGATGCGTCATTCAGCTGATGTAATGCATTGGTTCTGAGATGCGGTGAGGGTGAGGTATGAGGTCCTGTTGTATTGATGTTTAAGATCCCATCAACAGGCTTGCAATGCGAAGACCGAGGTCTAGGATGCGTTGCACAGATGAGGTGATGCGTCAGTTCTGATGAGCGGTGAAGCAGCGATATGAAGCTTTGGCATCATCATCATGGCTGCCATTGATGAGGGATACGAGAAACCTGTTCCAGGGAGCTACTGCGCAGTGGCAGTTCTAAGGGGATTGTGTTGAACCCACGATGCAGGGTGCAGCAGTGAAGTGAGTCTTCTGCACTGGGTCCAATCCAAGCAGCAGTGATGTGCCAGTTCTGCTCTATGATGCTCCACTCAACTGAGGAGATGCATCAGTTGTGCTTTAGAATTTTAAACTGTGATTCAAGAGACAAACTTGAAGAGGTTACTTCTTTCTTCCCATTTGCCTATAGAGTGTAATAAGGGAATTAATATGTAAAGCCTATGAGAGTGTTAGGCCTTCCAGTGTTGAAAAACAAATTTGAGAGTTTTTCTACACCAGGACAAGTAAAACTAAAAAGTATGGCCCTCATTACAACCCTGATGGTCGGTGATAAAGAGGCAGTAACACCGCCAACAGGCCGGCGGTAAAAAAAATGAGATCATGACCACAGCGGGAACCGCCAACACAAATAGCCACTTTAACACACCGACCTAGGGCGGTAGCAACAAACACTGCAGCGGTAACTGCCAACTGCCAGGCGGAAGACAATGTACCACCCACAGCATTACAACACACCTATCCGCCAGCTTTTCTGGTGTGGTACCAACTTCATCAAAAGCATGGCAGAAACAGAACAATTAAGGGAAACGACTTACCTCACGACACTCAAGGAAGAACCACAATGCCATGGAGCCCAAGCTGCACTTTTTTTCCAATGCTGGTGTACCTTCTCATACACCAGGAACACGAACGTCGGCGAAGACGACCACAGTGAGTACTTCACCTAGCACACATGGGGGGAGAGAGTGACACACACACAACACGCAACACCCCCACCCCCAACACCATACTCACAAACAGATGCAACAACATCACATATACACCCTGTAACCCTCAGGAATAACGCAAGGACAAAAGAAATGGAGTAAAATGAGTGTAATAGTACAGTTTTAGATAGATATGTCCTTAAACAATAAACAGTATGTATAATATAGGCAAAAAGAGGGATAATGCCCACTCCAAAAAGTCTGTGGCCCACTGGGCCATAACACATAGGCCAAGGCCACACTTGACTCCTGCCACAATACGGAGAGAACACTGCAGGAGTATCAGGTCGAAAACACACAGGCACCTCAGGGGGATGGGAAATGGGGTACCTCAGTCGGAAGATGTTACAACGCCACTAGCCTGGAGGTGGCTGCATGCCACCTGCTTGGTCCTGGGGAGTGCAAAGCCACAGTCTCTCTAGTGGGTGGTTTGCCCACTGCTTGGTCCTGTGGCGTGCAAAGGCACAGTCTCTCTAGTAGGTGGTTTGCCCACTGCTTGGTTCTGGGGAGTGTAAAGCCACAGTCTCTCTAGTGGGTGGGTTGCCCACTGCTTGGTCCTGGGGAGTGCAAAGCCACGGTCTCTCAAGTGGATGCCTTCTTCTACTGGTTCTGGAGGGGCCTTGGGCCCAGTGTGTTTCATCCTGGCAAGGAGGGGCTGAGTCGATGCCTTCTTCCACTGGTTCTGGAGGGGGCCTTGTGCCCAGTGTGTTTCATCCTAGCAAGGAGGGGCTGAGTGGATGCCTTCTTCCACTGGTTCTGGAGGGGGCATTGTGCCCAGTGTGCTTCATCCTGGCAAGAAGGGGTTCAGTGGATACCTTCTTCCACTGATTCTGGACTGGGCCTAGTGCCCAGTGTGCTTCATCCTGGCAAGGAGGGGCTGAGTGGATGCCTTCTTCCACTGGTTCTGGAGGGGGCCTTGAGCCCAGTGTGCATCATCCTGGATGGGGCAAGGTCAAAGTCTCTCACCTGTGTGTTACACCGAAAGGTGTTGCAGGGGCCAGGATGCACTGCAGCCCATGCAGTCACCACTACACACTGCTCACCAGCGGTGACGGCTGCTCAGTGGCTGCCAGTTGCGCTGCAGGTGGCGATGCTGGTAGTGGTGGTGGTAGCCTCCAGGCCTTCACCTGCAGCCTCGGATGGGTGCTGGCAGTGGTGCAACTAGTGGAAGTGCATGTGGTGGTGCTGGCAGTGGTGGTGGTAGCCTCCAGGAGTTCACCTGCAGCCTCGAACGGCTGAAGTGCCATGGCTGGTGTTGTGTGCCCCTTCCTGCCCTTGGCAGATGGTGGTGCCTCCTTGCTTCTGCCAGCTGGTGTCTTTTTCTTGCCCTTGCTGGCTGGTGGTGCCTCCTTCCCTTTGCTGGCTGGTGTCCCCTTATTGCTCTTGCTAGGTGGCGGACCCTTCTTGGCCTTGGCAGGCCGTGCTGGCGTACTGGCTGGGCTGACGGTTGCCTCCTTGGAGCCTCTCACATCTGCAGTTGCTGCAGAAACCACAGTGGCTGTGGACTAGGTGGCTGAGGTCTGGGCTGGGTTCTGGCCACCCTGGCCCGAGGTGAAGGACGCAGGGGGGAGGGGGGGGGAATAGGTCAATGTTGGCGAGGAAAAGCTTCTTTGGGACACTGGGGTGGGAAGAGGGTGAAGGTTTGGATGTGGAGGAAGAGGGAGTGGTTGTAGGAGGTGTCAGTCTGCTGTGTTGGGGTGCAGGTGCATGGGTTGGGGAGAGGAAGGGGGTGGGGGGAGGCTGGAGACAGGGACAATGGCTGCCATCATTGAGTTGGCCAGAGCCTGGAATACTCTCTGTTGGGCCGCCACACCAGAGTGAATGCCCTCCAGGTATGCATTTGTTTGTTGCAAATGCCCTGCAACACCCTGGTTGGCATTCAGTATGGTTGACTGCCCAACAGAGAGATATCTCAGGAGATCAATAGCCTCCTCACTGAGGGCAGCAGGGCTGACTGGGTCAGGAAGGGCCTGAGGTGCATAGAGCGAAGGAGAGGCCCACCCTCCTGGGTGAGCAGGAACGGGAATCACGCTGAGGGGCTGCTGGGAGGGCGGTGCTGGTACAGGGGTGGCGGCTGTACCTGTGGTTGGGGTGGCCACAAAGGTGTCTGCCACCACCAGGGAGCTGCCATCGGAGGAGGTGTCGCTGTTGGTACTGTCCCCTCCTGCCTCCTGTCTCCGTCGTGGTGCTGCCCTCGCCCTCTATCCCACTGGTGCCCTCACCGTCGGTGGATTCGGCCTCCAGGCACATGTGAGATGCAGCTCCCTCTGTCGCCAGTGCCTCCGCTCCTCTGCCAGATGATGCTAATGCACACAAGGACAGGGTGACAAAACAAAAAGGGGGGAGAGACAGAGGATATACTTGGTCAATGCCAGCAACAACACTCCCGTTGGCATACACAACTCACAGGGAACAGCCCTATGCACTAGGTCATGCAATACCAGTTACAATGCTAGTCACCAGCCCATGGGGTACAGTGCCTAATGCCATTAGCTGCACACCTTGAAACCCACAGGACTCTGCCCAGTAGTAGATGCCCACTAACATTATTGGGGTTGGAGTGCATCTGAGCTTGCCCATCATTGAACATACCCTGCCATGTTCGCCCTGGCCTAGGGGCACCCACAGCCCACATCCACCACTCAGGTAATACCTTAATGCACGCAAAGTCATGATTCTGAGTCTGTACTCACCCCCTTGTGGCTGCTGTGATGCCTTCAAGTGCTCTTGCAACTCCGGAAAGGCCACTGATGCGGAACATCAGTGGGGTCAGGGTATGATGGGCACCCCTTCCTCGTTGGGCTGCTGCCGTCTTTCTTGCCCAGCGGCGCAGGTCCTCCCACCCTTTGCAGCAGTGGGTGCTCCGCCTATAAAAGACCCCTAGGGTACGCACCCCCTTGGTGATGGCAAGCCAAATAACCTTTTTCTGATGGGCGCTGAACTGCAGAAAAAATACAGCAGAAAAGGTATTAGTCATACCGTCCGGAATGTTATACTCATGGCCCAACATATCCCCCATCCCCTTACGCACAAACATTGACCACCATACATGCAGCACTCTGTCCAGGACCCCTCAAACCCGTCCCTACACAAAGCTTACACACACAGCAATCCATACATACATCCCCCACACATCCTTCTCACGGTGTACTTATCTGTTTGTGTGGAGAACCATAGAGTAAAGGGTACTGGGGTAGGACCCCATCCACCAGTCTCTCCAGCTCCTCAGAAGTGAAGGCGGGGGCCCTTTCCCCAGACACTTGAGCAATTGTTGCTTCCAGACACAGGTCACAGCAGCACTTGCATTGTAGGTCCTCTCCTGTTGAAGGTCAGGTAGCAAATGAGTGAACAGATAGAAAATACCGGTCACGTCTGCGGTGGTGCCTACTGTCACCGCCGGCGTACATTGCCATTGGCTCCTGGAACCCATAGGCCCCAATGATAACCAATGCCATGTTACACGGCAGTGGTCGACCGCCGACCGCAACGCCGTACAACGCCAGCGGAATTACCTCATTTCTACTTGTCCCTCCTCACAAGTCAGGCTGCCGCCATTTCAGGTGGGCACAGGCCAATCCACCTAACTACGTCACAGCAGACATTAGCATATCAACTGACTTACGAGTTCACATACTGTTTCTGTAGACAAAAATTGCATGTTAATATTGAAATATGTGTGAATACCACCTTCTGCTCAATGTTTTTCAATCTAGAGTTCAACCTCGGGTGGGTTGGGACTGTGCCTGGGTAACCGACTGTCCAGAGGACCCTGATGGGCCAGGTTGGTCATCGTGACTAAAGTGTGCAGAGCTGTTGTCATCACTGTGGGCCTCTTCTGGGGGGGGAACCTGCACCTCCTCTCCGGAGATGTTGAGTGGGGATCCTGTGGGGATGTAAATGTAGTGTTATTCTTTCTGTGTGTGCCATCTTGTGCATGGGTATGTTTCCCTCTATGGTTGGTATTAGCAGGGCAGCTTTTGCTTGTGTGAGTTGTGATTGGTTTGGCTAAATGATTGTCACTAGTGTGCATGCTGTGGTGATGGGTGTCCATGCAGGTCTGTGATGGGGTCCATGCATTGGTGCTGCATGCAGGGCTTGGTATGGGGATGGGTGGGTTGTGATGGTAGAGTATATGTGAGGTGGTGGAGTGATGGGAGTGAGGGTAGGAGTGAGAGTTTGTGATGGCATGCAGGTAGGGGGGTGGTGAAAGTAGTAAATATTTAATTTACCAGAGTCCAGTCCTCCTTCTATTCCTGCCAGGCCCTCAGGATACATGATCGCTAAGACTTGCTCCTCCCATGTTGTTAGTTGTGGGGAATGAGATGGGGGTCCGCCGCCAGTCCTCTGTACAGCTATCTGGTGTCTTGCAACCATGGAACATACCTTTCCCCGTAGGTAGTTCCACCTCTTCCTGATGTCATCCCTTGTTCTTGGGTGCTGTCCCACAACGTTGACCCTGTCCACAACTCTCCACCATTGCTCCATCTTCCTTGAAATAGATGTCTGCTGCACCTGTGATCCGAATAGCTGTGGCTCTACCCGGATGATTTCCTCCACCACAACCCTTAGCTCCTCCTCTGAGAACCTGGGCTGTCTTTGTGGTGCCATGGGTAGAATGTGTGACGGTGTGTGGGGTTCTGTGTCGGGGTGTGTTCTATGAGGTGCATGGATGGTGTATGGGTGATGGTGTTTTGTGACTCAGATTCAGTGGGTGCTCCTGGCTTGTCTCTCTCACTTGCCAAAATCTTTGGTTCGTAAAGGGTTGTGGGTGTGTGGGTGTGGTGGGTGTATGTGTGTCATGTGTGTGTAGTTTGACTTGTCCAATGTGGTGTAGTTTTGTATGTGTGTGTGTATTTTGAGTGCAGCAGTCTGTACCACCAATGGTTTATCGCGGTTGAATGACCTCTGCAGTGATTCGTGGGTCATGATGCTGTGGGTGTATTTCTGTTGGCGTAACGGTGTGGGTTGTGGTACCTCCAGTTTATCACTGACCTTTGGGCTGGTGGACTTGTGTGTGTGTCTGTATAGTGGCGGATTTCTATGTGTGGGTCATCATACGGGTAGCGGTATACCGCCGCGGTTGCGGTATGTTGGGTGCAGTCAGCATGGCTGTAAGCGGCACTTTCCACCATTGTTGTAATGAGGGCCTATGTGTCCTACTTTTTAAATGCAATACACACTTCTGGTCATGTAGGGCCTACCCAAAGGGTGTAGCATTTGAATCAAAAGAAGGTTTGGACCTGAAAAAAGGTTTATTTAGCCAGGTTGAAATGGCAGTTCCAAACCGCACACACAGGCTCTGCAATGACTGGCCTAAGACATGTAACCCCGTCAAAAGACCGCTCCGTGGTCAAAAGACCGCGGGGGCCATTTCGACGTTCCCGCTGGGCCGGCGGGCGACCGCCAAAAGGGCGCCCGCCGGCCCAGCGGGAAAGACCCTGCAACAATGAAGCCGGGGAGTTGCAGGGGTGCGACGGGTGCAGTTGCACCCGTCGCGATTTTCACTGTCTGCAAAGCAGACAGTGAAAATCTTTATGGGGCCCTGTTAGGGGGCCCCTGCACCCGTTCCCGCCATCCTGTTTCTGGCGGTGTAAACCGCCAGAAACAGGCTGGCGGGAAGGGGGTCGGAATACCTATGGCGGCGCTGCAAGCAGCGCCGCCATGGAGGATTCTCCGAGCCAGGGGAAATCCGGCGGGAAACCGATGGATCCCCTTTTCTGACCGCGGCTTTACCGCCGCGGTCAGAATGGCCCTGGAAGCACCGCCAGCCTGTTGGCAGTGCTTCCGTGTCCCTCCACACGAATGAGGGCCTCAGTGCTCCAGACTCACTAGTAGCATTTAATATACACTCCCTGGGCACAAATAGTTCGTTTGACTAGGAACTTAAAAGTAAATTGATTATGGTAACTGGGTATTTGCCAATGTTACAATGTTTTATGGAAAGAGCACACACACTGTAGCACTGCTGAAAAAGTAGTAAGGTGCTCAGAATCCTAAGGCCAGCAGAAATGAAGTAAGCAAAAACAGGAGGCCTGAAAGCAAAAAGTAAGGTGGAAACCATGGCAAGGATGCCAGGTCTAACAATAGACATTTCTTCAGATATCCTAAGGACTTCATCTGTGGCAATAGGAGCAGTGGAGGCCACCCGGCATACCCTCTGGATTGATAAGTGGAAAGTGGACCCAGCAAAGAAATCCACTCTATGAAATATTTCCTTTGATGACAAGAAGCTATTTGTGGAAAAATTGGATGCGCTGATTACAAAAGCATTTTAAGATAAAAAACACTATCTGTCATATAAGGGGAAGTCATCCTCTAATTTCTTTCATGAGAAGAGCAGAGGCCGTTTCCCTAAGTCACTTCCTAGGCCAAATATAAATCCTCACACTATAACAGGAGGATCCAGCTGAAGAAACAATGCAAGAAGCATGATACTACGGTCCAGCCCAGAATGTCATAAAGGATCTGTGTCACATTGGGGAGCAGGCTACATTTATTTTCTGACATTTGGGAACAAAACGCCAATGGCTAATGCGTTCTCCAGATGGTTCAAGCCTTCCTCCAGGGACAGGATTCCATTAAACTGCCCAAAGATGTGGTAAAAAGAGATGCTTTTCTTTCTAGGGTGCAGGATCTTCTTTTAAACAAAGCTGTGGTCGAGTTCCTCTATCAGAACAGGAACAACTCTTCAAGCCCTTTTCCCAGACTTCGTGAGTGCAAGGACACCATTTTACGCGTGTACTGGATGTAGGTCACTACCTATGTCCAGCTAGATAATGGTAACTCCGAACATAGGTGTCAAACATGTTGGAATTATACCCCAATGCTTTTGCAAGCATTAGTTGTATGATTCCATGTACTCTGGGGGCTCCTTAGAGGACCCCCAGTATTGCCATTACAGCCTTCTGAGGGTTTCAGGCATCCTCAGCTGCTGCCACCTCTCAGACAGGTTTCTACCCACCTGTGGCTTGAGTAGCTCGAGCCCGGGAAGGCAGAACAAAGGATTTCCTTTGAGAGAGGGGTGTTACACCCTCTCCCTTTGGAAATAGGTGTTACAGGATTGGGAAGGGTAGCCTCCCCAAGCCTCTGGAAATGCTTTGAAGGGCACAGGTGGTGCCCTCCTTGTATAATCCAGTCTACGCCGGTTCAGGGTCCCCCAGTCCCTGCTCTAGCACGAAAATGGACAAAGGAAATGGGAGTGACTACTCCCCTGTCCATCACCACCCCAGAGGTGGTGCTCAGAGCTCCTCCAGAGGTTCCCTGGATTTTGCCATCTTGGATTCCAAGTTGGCAGGGCACTCTGGGAGCATCTCAGTGGCTAGTGCTAACAGGTGACATCAGAGCTCTACCCTGATAGAAGCTTATCTGTTTGGCTGACCAATCCCCCTTTCAGCGCTTTTTAGGGTCTCTCCCTTGGGTGGTTTTTTTCGATTCAGATTGCAAGACTTCTGCAGGACTCCTCTGCATCATTTACTTCACCTTCTACCGACAAAACTGCATCTGGACCCTCCAGGAACTCCACAAACTGCAACAAAGAAGCAAAGAAGACTTCTGATGCATTGTATCTTCAGCTCCTGCCATAGACTGCAACTGTTTCCAGGTTGTGCATCCTCCAAGGACAGCCCGTCTTCAGCCTGTACTTCTGTGCCAGATGAACAAAGGAATCTTCGTTGGATTAGAGGAGTCACTCCCCTGCTTCAACAGGCACCCCTCTGCAGTGACGACTGGTGATGTGGGTCCCCTCTCCCGATGAAGTGCTTTGATCCAGAATCACAGGTAGTGGACTGAAGTGGTCCTGACATCCTACTGTCCAACTTTGGTGGAGGTAAGAGCTTGCCTCCCCACGCAAGACAATACCCCCATGCACTGCATGTGGTGCAGTTACCAAGGCTTGTTGGCATCCTTCCACAAAGCTCTTCATACACCATGCAGCTCCGGCCCCCATCACTTCTTTCTGTGATGCACAGCTTCCTGAGTGGTACTCCAGTGGCGTGGCATCCCTTTGTGTAGTGCTGCATGGGCCTCTTTTTGCACCTCCTTTGTCCCTGTACTGTGGGACTCCAGTGTGTGATGTCTTGTCTTCTGAGGGCTCTCTGAGTTGCTGAGAGCCCCCTCTGATTCCTCCTCCTGGTAAGAGTCCACCAGGTCCCTCCTGGTCCCAGGCAGTGCCATTTTCCGTTAACCGCAAGCTTTGTGTGTGCCAAGGATTATTGATGGAGTCCAGCAACGCAAACCAAACTGCAATCATACATCCGGCATGGAACATCTTCTGCACCAACCAAGAACCGGGTTAGCAGGGGCTCCTGTTCCCCCTGGACTCTTCAGTGCTTCTTGGACTTTGTCCCCTTCTTCCACAGGTCTTCATGTCCAGGAATCCATCGTTGGTGTCTTGCAGTCTCTTCTGGTTCTTGCATTATCTTCTTTCTTGTGTTCTTGTGTGTTTAGGAAAGTTACTGTGATTTACTCCTGCTTTCCTGGGCTCTTGGGTGGGTTCTATTACTTACCTTTGGTGATTTCTAATATTTCCATTACCCCTCTACACACTGTACTTGCCTAGGTGGGAAACCAACTTTTGCATTCCACTTTCTTAGTATATAGTTTGTTTTCCCCTAGGCCCATTTCTAACTATTGTGATTTTCACTATTTGCACTGTTTTCTAACTGTTGTTACACCTATTTCTGCATACTAGTGTACATAATTTGTGTATTACTTACCTCCTAAGGGAGTATAGTCTCTATGGTATTTTTGGCATTTGTGTCACCAAAATAAAGTTCTGTTATTTTTGTAACACTGAGTATTTTCTTTCATGTGTGTAAGTACTGGGTGAGTACTGTGTGCTCATCCACAGTACCGTGGAGAGCCTGGCTTCTAGACACTGTCTACATTTCACTATTAAGGGATTACTTGACCTGATATAAGGTGTAAGTACCTTAGGTGCCCACTACAAACCAGGCCAGCCTCGATACAGGGTATAAGGCTTCCAACTGAAGAGGATTAGATGCCATTCTGTTGGTTTTATTCTGTTGGCTGTGATGGTTTTCTCCACCCAGATTTCAGGTAGTTTTGGTACAGCATGAGACTCAGTCTCTTTGCATTGGAAGATTTTAGCATGTCTTTTTTGAGCAGAGAGGAATCTGTCAGAACTTTCTGTAATTCAAATTCAGAGATCACTGAATGTAGTGGTGGGTGAATTCATTGAGCAGGATTATCCCCCCTCCACTCATTACTGTCTTCACCCTTTAGTCTTTCACCAGATTGTCAGGCAATTGGGGTTACCATTAGTGGAACTGTTTGCAACTCAAACAAACACTCCAAGCAGGTTTAATTCCAGGATTAAAGAAGATCGAACTTGGGGGTGGATGTTTTGACCTGCCCTTGGCCTCCTGCTCTTCGTCATGCTTTTCTGTTCTTTTTACTCCTTTTGAGGTTTCTTCTGAGAGTCAGGAGGGAGATGGCTACAGTTCTTCTGTTTGCATCAACATGGGCTCACCCAAATAGGTTTCCTCTAATAAGGTTTCTGATAGTGGGAAGGGTAGTAAAGGTTTCCCACAATGCTTCTCTTTTGGCCTTTCTTGTGCTGCAGCCATAGATTTTGATAAGATTCAAGCTAAAGGTATGGACACTGAGAGCAAAGGGATAAGGAAAAATGTCTCCCTGATAATATGCCTCTAGACGGTCCCCTACATTTAAGTCTTACACCAAGCATTGGCATTCTTTCAGTAAGTAGTATAGGACACCTTAACAGCAGATTTGTTCCAAATTATGTCATTGCTGCAGGATGTTTTTTGGGGATGGAGGGTCTCTACTTTCAAGATATAATTTGATTCCATTTGATCTTTTGGAGCTTCTTGGACAATCTTTAAGATCCAGATGAATTCCTTCCCAGGTTTTTTAAGGGGTTGCTAAATGTCTATCCGGACCCCCCGTAGATAAGTATCCTTCTTCTTATTTGTTGCTGGTGCTGGAGCCATTTAAATATTTTTCAGTGCAGCCTTTTGGTCAAATTGATCTTAAGACATTAATAGTGGCTATTTGATCAGACAGGAGGTTGGACGAACTGGGGTCTTTGTCTTTTAAGCATCCTCTTGTAAGATCTTTGAAGATAGGGTAGATTCACGTCCTCTTCCTTCTTTTCATTCTAAGATTAACTCACCATTTCATCAGGACTAGGAAGTAATTATTCCTCTATTTGTTTCTACTCCTTTTCATAGCGAAAAAGAGTTGTTCCATAATTGGCATGTTAGAAGGGCTCTCTGATTTATCTTGAAAAGGTTGCCCTGCTTCGACAGTCTGAATCATTGTTTGTGACTTTTTGGGCCTGCCCAGAAGGGATGTCAGCCAGCTGTGGCATCCTTAAGTTTCTGGGTCACGTCTCCTATTGCAATGGTAAAGGCATCAAGCGTTCTCACTCTTCCCAGAAGTGTCCAGTGCAGGGTATTTTATTGTGTGCCAGCACTGGGGCTGAGCTCAAAGGGACTTATATAGGAGAAATGTGTAGGGTGGCTACTTGGGCTTCCCCATCCACTTTTATTAATCACTACAGAATTGTCCAGGATATTGATTTGGAGGATGTCTTGGGGTCAAAGATTCTAGCCTCTGTAAAGTAATAGATAGCTTCTCTCAGAACATTATTATGTGTATATCTGATTAAACACTTTTGTTTGTAATATGGACATTTCACTTGTCCTGGTTTTCTTCTTTGCTTTGCAGATCTCCTTTGTAAGGAGTAAAGCGAGGGGGGTGCTGTGTAATGCTTCCATTATGTTTGGTAATCACATTACTCAGAATCCTTCCCCTTGCTTCACTTACTTACATCCATCCCTCCCGTTCTCCAGGCCAACTGTTATATTATTATGGCTTAGTTCAAATAGAAAAGAGCCTGGGAAGAGTTTTTATTTTATTTTAATGTATTGCTGATATTGGCTCTCTCATGATGCGGGACTGACTCATATTGTAAGTAAGGAGTAATGCGATTATTGAAATTAATGGAAGCAAAAGGAATGATAGAGACCACGCCGATAACACTTTCCCCTGTTTATTGTACTTCACAAATTACTGGCAGTTAATCAAGGCTTTAACTACCTCTCCTATAATGTCTGGAACAATGTGATGAAGTCTGACAAAACCACACGAGAAACCCGTCAATGCAGAATCACCACAGAGCTTTCCAGTATACAGGGTAAAACACTATTTATCAGTATCTACAATCATTAGCACTACAGAGAGACCTTCCTGACATGCAATATTGACACCTTCATGCCCACCCATGAATGGAGGTTAAAATATTAACTCAAACCAAAATTCACCTCTTCTGCTCCGGGTTGAGTCCAAACTTTTTGATGAGACATCTCTTCATATTGGGATGAGACTCTATCTCAGCCTGCACTACGGACAGGAGCCTTTCCCTCCCAGTTACTGGAATCCATTTCAACAGAAGTGAACCCCAATACTGTGGACTGACCATTCTCATCCTGAGAGCCCTCTGAAAGGCTGTCAGCCACTTGGCTATGTTGTCACTCTCCTGGTAGTTAGGGACAATCCCCTTTGGTAGTTTGAGGCAAAACCCACCACCTCTGGACACATCAAACTCTACTTCGCTGCCACCATCTCTCTGTTCCCCTCTTGCCCACCTCTTCATAAGGACACAATTCTTAACCTCTAAAGCTATATAGGCTACCTGGATCTCAGGTTCCTTTTCTCTGAGAACCAGTTCTGCTTCCTCTTGGGTGGATACCTGGCCCTGATCTCTGAAGGTGAAAATCATCCTCTTCCTGGAGTTTGGAGGGGCCCTATTTTCCCTCCCCTTCCATCCCTGGGGCTTCTCTGTTCTAATACCACTGCCCAGGCTTCAAGGGGCCTAAATATTTCAGCCTTCCTAAGGGTGTTAGCAGCAGGTAACACCCTCTTTCTACACAGCACCATAAGTTCAGCTGTATTGAGTGTAGGTAGGCTAACCAGAGCAAGCTCCATGGTATTCCTAGTTTTGGGTCACAAAACAAATTTGGAACCAGTTGATCAGAACAATTAAGACATATAAAAAATGAAGTAATTAAAGAATAATTAATCAACATTTGGAAAATCAAAAATACTTTTGCTCTAAGTCAATTTGGAGGATTTTTACTTTGCTTCACGTAAATTCTGTATGGTTATATCAAACACAAGTTCTGGATCCCACTACTGTGCCCCAAAAATGTTGGAAAGTGGATTATCAGTAAGGGCAGGAAGGTACTTACACTTAGTAACAGGCCAAAATACCACACTAGATCAAGTCAAGGTCTCAATAAATTAACCTTGATCAACCTTTGTTAGCTCCACCCACGAGCAGTTAGACTTAACTTAGGAGCCAGGTGTGTAAAGCATTTATTATCAGCAATACACTAAGACCCTCATTATGACATTGGCAGCAAATGCCGCCTAACGCCACGGCAACGGCCGCCAATATACCGTAGCCGTGGCTACCAGCTGTCAACCGCGATATGACCATAGCCAGAAGGCTGGCGGAATTCCATCGACGGTCATGGCGGCGGACGGCAGTAAGGTGGCACTACTGCCAGCAGCAGCGCCATGCCAGCAAAACACCGCTTACTGTATGATGTTCCATGACATGGCCTGGTATTTTTCTGCTGGCGGACGCTGCTACTGGCAGCAGTGCCACGTCTCGTCTCCCGCCGGAGGACCCCCTGCAAGCAGGTAAGTTGGGTTCTCTGACAGGAGAGGGAGGTTAGGGGTGCTGTTTGTGTGTGTGGGGGGTTTATGTCTGTTTTTGTATGGGTGCATGTGGGTGTGAGTCACGTGGAATGCGTGTGTGAATGAATGAATGTGAGTGTGCATGTATGTTGTGTGTTGTGAATGCATGTGTGCTTCAATGTAAGTGTGTGTTGTGGTGTTTGGGTATGTATGTGTGCATGTGTGGGTGGATGTTAGTATGCATGTGTGTATGAGTGTGTATGTCTCTGCGTTTGGGCGTCAGGGGGATGGAAAGGGAGGAGCGGATGGGGGAGAGCTATGTGTAGGGGGAGTGGGGCGGGGGAGACCCCACCAGTGCCACGGAAGGAATTCCCTGGCACTGATAGTGCCTACCACCATGGTTTTCATGGCGGTAAGTTTGCCACGAAAACCATGGCGGTAGGTGGGGTCATAATCCAGAGGGTGGGATTATGACGGCTGCCTGGCTGGAGACCGAAGTCTCCAGCCCGGCGGCTGTTACCACCCTGGCAGACAGAATGGTACATTGGCAATTTGGCTTGAGCCAAACTGCCAATGTCATAATTTGGGGAAAGGTACTGCCAGCCTGTTGGCAATACCTTGCCCCAAAATACCGCCTTCCACCAGGGTCGTAATGACCCCCTAAATAAGTAGAACACAACACACAATAAAAATCCAACAACAATATATAAAAAATAGGAAATATATTTACCTTTAAAATGACACCGAAACAACAAAAATCTAATGTAGGGAACAGGAGATATAAGTTTTTAAAGATTAAGGCCCTCATTGTGACTTTGGCGGTCGGTGCAATAGTGGAGGTAGTACCGCCAACCGGCTGGTGGTATATACCGCCATAATATGACATTGGTGGTTTGGCAAAAACCAAACTGCCAATGTTACACACTAACCGCCACTGCATAACGACCGCAGGGCTGCAGACTACAGTCTCTAGTCCGGCGGCCGTCACTAGGCCACCCACATCAAAATGACCCCGCCCACCGCCATGGTTTCTGTGGTTTTTGTACCACCAAGAAAACCATGGTGGTAACCACTATCAGTGCCAGGGAATTCCTTCCCTGTCACTGATAGGGGTCTCCCCCGCTGTCCACCCCCTCCCCAGAGTCCTCCCCCACCCTCCTCCTTCCATCCCCCAACATAAACACACACGGCAAAACACGCGCATACACACACACATACCCACATTCACCCACGCATTATACATCCATGCACACACACCCACACACACTGACATACATACAAGCAACATGCATTCACACATCACAACATACACACACACTCACATTCATTCATGCGCACACGTATCACACACGCCCCACACCCACATGCACTCACACAGACACAAACACACCCCCACACACACACAACACCCCCGCTCCCCTCCCTTCCCCTGTCGGAGCACCTGACTTACCTGCTTGCAGAGGGTCCTCCGGCAGGAGACAGGATGCAGCGCTGTAGCCAGCAGCAGCGTCAGCCAGCGGAACAACACCAGGCAGTATCATGTGTCATGATACGGTTGGCGGCGTTCTTCTGGTGTGGTGCTGCTGCTGGCAGCAGCGCTACCTTACCGCCGTCCTGCTTCTGGCAGAATTCTGGCTATGGTCATAATATGGTGGATGGTAGGTAGCCACAGCGACTATCTTTTGGCGGCCGTCGCCGTGGCCGTAGGTGGCATTTATCCCCATTATCATAATGAGGGCCTAAATGTAAAAATTTGATTTCTAGTGCCTAAAAACAAAAACCCCTAACTGTGGATTTCTAATAGAGCTTGACCGGGGTCAAAGTTTGAGGCTGACTGTGATAGACTCCAATTCGGATACACTGAGCAGTAGGACTCATTCCAAATTTTACCTTCTGACTTAGGGCCTGATTACGAGACTGGAGGCCCTAGGACACCCCAGCCCCGCAGTGGTGGTCAGATCACTGTGGCTGTGGCAGTCAGACTGCCACATTACAATATTGGCAAGCGGATCCGCCTAAAGACTGCCGTCCCCACCAGGATCATAGATCCCGACAGGGTGACGGTGTTCGGACTCGTAACCAGTCATGGCAGCGCTGAACTCAACGTTGCCTGGCTGATTACAACCCTACTTTCTGCCAGTCTCTTCATACTGGGAATCCGACCATCAAAAGGCTGGCAAAAAGCCAGTGCCAAGACCCCCGTGTGCCCAGCACCGTCAAAATGTGCACTGTCTGCCTTACCATGCTATCAGGCACACTGGTCATAAGAATATATTTGATAATTTTTTTATGACATCCCCACTAGTAAATTACCGCAAACGATATACAGTGTTTTTGCATGATGTTTATAGGAGCTGAAGATTATAATAAAGTGATCATCCTGAACCAAGTTAAACATAATCTATTTTTATAGCGGTATTACTAGAGCTACATAGATGGGTGCGTGGAAGGATTCCTTTTGTATATCACTCTTAAGGGTTATCAATTTAAGGGTCCCTTTTGTAGATTACTTTCTAAAGGTTATACATTTTCTTCTAATTATACATTCCACTGCAGCACACATTCCAAAATGGCAAAGCCCTTCAGCTCAATGGAGACAGACAGTAACAAGCCACAATGAGCATTCCAAACTAACCAGTGCAGTGACTTTTGTTTGTTTCTCCTCTGATACCTTAGCTTCAGCATCTAGAAAAGTTCAGAATTAATGTTTCAATGTGGTTCCAAGCTGCTGAGCATTTGTGTGAAACCAAGATAATATTTCAACTTGTGCTCCCTATCAATTCTGTTATTCCTCTGGATGCTGGTTTCATTTTTTATTCAGAATGACAGCTCTGTTATTACTTGGAAAAAAACAGGAAAACACATCCACACAATAATGTTAAAAAGCCATCTGCTGCAATATGTGAAAATAGCACTGAGAAAGACACAGGAAAGAGCTTTGTATGTGATTTCTGTCCTGTCTGATTGGCTTATTCAAACTGACATTGAACCATAATTGTCCCCTATTATTTTCTTAAATGCCAATTTCAGTTAACTTGGAAATTTAGCGAAAATACCTACACCCCTAGTACATCCCCCAGCAGGCTACCATCCCTGCGATTGCAACTATTCATACTGGGTCACAAATTGTGACCCCCCTCATGAATATTAATGAGGCAGGTCGATTTTCAACCCCCACCAAGAATCGCTATTTTCAGATATATTCTTCAGTACATTAGAAATTGCGATTTCCTAATTGCGATTAAGTAAGAATCCAAATCGCAAGAAGGAAGTTGCAATTCCTAATTGTTGTACATGTGGCCCTTAACCCCTTTCCCGAAAAGGACGTACGGGTTATGCCTGGTGGTACGGTGCTTAGGCACCACAGACGTAACCACTACATAATGGTATAGTCCCTCGGGTGAAGTGATGGCGCTACTCCTGAGGGCTTCCACCCACACCCACTGGGCAGGGCTGGAAGGGGAATCACTTCCCCTTCCACACCCACCCCCGTGACATCTGATGACGTCAGGGCGCCAACACAACTGATTACATTCTCCTCAGTACGGGGGCAGGGGAGGCAGAGAGGCATGAAAAGGGAAGGAAAGTCTTCTCCTTCCCTTTTCATGTTTCTCTGCTCATTCCTGCAGCACAATCGCATAGCGAGCGTGCTGCAGGAATGCTCACTAGACACCAGGGGCTTTGTTTACTTTCGGTAAACAAAGAACGGGAGTGGCCCCTTGGGCAAGGGTCGCTCCAACACCAGGGATTTTTAAAATAAATATATTGATAAGGGGAGTGACCCCTTAGGCAAGGGTCGCTCCCAGGGGGGTAATTTTTTAATCAGGCGTTTTCTGTTCCAGCTTATTTCTATTAGGCCGATATGCCCCCAGGGAGGCCACACACCATTTAGGCACCAGGAATTGGTGTGTGTGTGTATGTGTGTGTTTTGTTTTTTTGTTTAGGGGGCAGCCCCTTGGGAAAGAGTGGCTCCCCATGGGGGCACATTACTGTTGGCCATATCTGCCCCCCTTGGGGGCAGATCGGCCTATTTTTGGAAGGCCCATCTGCCCCAAGGGGGGCAGAAAGCCCACCACAGACCAGGGAAGATTTTCTTATTCAAAATAAGAGGGTGGGGGCTATGGCCATACCCCCCACCCCAAATAAATGGGGCTAAAGCTGTTCTGCCCACCAGAGGTCAGATGGGGCAATTACCCCCGATCCACACCCGCAGGGCCAGAAAGTCTACTAGATACCAGGGAATTTTGAATTGAACCAGCATGGTTATGCCCCCACCCCAACTGAGGGGGTAACAGTCTTTCAGCTCTCCCTCCACACACTAAAATATCTTATCCCATGGCAAGCAAGAGGACATTAGTTTTTTTTTTTTGGTTTTGGTTTAACATTTGTGCCATGAGAGCTTGGATAACTCTCAAAATTGTCCCACATGGAATGGTGAGGGCTGCACTTTTTGGACTTTGGGACGCTGCCATGTAGAAAAATCCACAAGACCTAGACACATCTAAAAACAAAACATCTGGGTGACTCCAGGGTGGTGTGCTTCACATGCACCTGCACTATTTTCTTACCCACAATGCCTTGCAAACCTCCAACTTTGCTAGAAATCACACATTTCTTCCACATTTTTGTGATGGAACCTTCCGAAATCTGCAGGAATACACAAATTCCTACCACCAGCATTGTCTCATCTATACTGATAAAAATTCTGCCCCACTTGTCAGCCTAATTTTTTTTTTCTCAAACTGCCCTTTTGGACCCGCTTTGGTTCCCCCTCAACTTCAACATGTTTTTGCCTCTTCCCTGTCGCAGACACTTGGCCTACCTACACAAGTGAGGTACCAGAACTTTCTGTCAATGAAATGTGAGGAAAAAGTGTTTTTTGGCCACATTGTGCGGTTTACAAAGGATTCTGGGTCTTTTCTTTGGTAAAATGTGAGGTGTCCATGTTGTGTTTTGGGGCATTTACTGCCACGGGTGCTAGGCCTACCCACACAAGTGAGGTACCATTTTTATTGGGAGACTTGGGGGAATGCTGGGTGGAAGGACATTTGTGGCACCTCTCAGATTCCAGAACTTTCTGTGACTGAAATGTGAGGAAAAAGTCTTTTTTGGCCAAATTTTGAGGTTTGCAAAGGATTCTGGGTAACAGAACCTGGTGAGAGCCCAACAAGTCACCCCATCTTGGATCCCCCTAGGTGCCTAGTTTAAAAAAATGCACAGGTTTGATAGGTTTCCCTAGGTGCCAGCTGAGCTAGAGGCCGCAATCCACAGCTGGGCACTTTGCAAAAAACACGTCAGATTTCAGTGTAAAAATGTGATGTGTCCATGTTGCGTTTCCTGTCGTGAGCATTAGGCCTACCCACACAAGTGAGGTACCATTTTTATCGGGAGACTTGGGGGAACACAGAATAGCAAAACAAGCGTTATTGCCCCTTGTCTTTCTCTACATTTTTTCCTTCCAAATGTAAGACAGTGTGTAAAAAAGACGTCTATTTTGAGAAATACCCTGTAATTCACATGCTAGTATGGGCACCCTGGAACTCAGAGATGTGCAAATAACCACTGCTTATCAGCGCCATATCTTGTGCCCATTTTGGAAATACAAAGGTTTTCTTGATACCTATGTTTCACTCTTTATATTTCAGCAAGTTAATTGCTGCATACCCAGTATAGAATGAAAACCCATTGCAAAGTGCAGCTCATTTATTGGCTCTGGGTACCTAGGGCTCTTGATGAACATACAAACCCTATATATCGCCACAACCAGAACAGTCCAGCAGATGTAACAGTATATTGCTTTAAAAAATCTGATATTGCAGGAAAAAGTTACAGAGCAAACAATTGCAAAAATTGGCTGTTTTTTCAGCTCAATTTCAATATCTTTTTATTTCAGCTGTTATTTTCTGTAGGAAAACATTGTCGCATCTACACAAATTACCCCTTGTTGAATTCAGAATTGTGCCAACTTTTCAGAAATGTTTAGTTCTCTGGGATCCAGCATTGGTTTCATACCCATTTCTGTCACTAACTGGAAGGAGGCTGAAAGCACAAAAAATAGTAAAAATGTCGTATGTTCCAGTAAATTGCCAAAATTGTGTCGAGAGCATTCCTCTGCAGCCCTTTTTCCCATTTTTTTTAAAATGTTTTGCTGCATTTTGGCTAATTTCTTGGTCTTCTTCAGGGGAACCCACAAAGTCTGGGTACCTCTGGAATCCCTAGGATGTTGGAAAAAAGGACACAAATTTGACGTGGGTAGCTTATTTGCACAAAAACTTTATGGAGACAGACAGTAACAAGCCACAATGAGCATTCCAAACTAACCAGTGCAGTGACTTCTGTTTGTTTCTCCTCTGATACCTTAGCTTCAGTCTCTAGAAAAGTTCAGAATTAATGTTTCAATGTGGTTCCAAAAAGGCTTGGCACCTGAGGGGGAAAAGGCCTGGCAATGATGGGGTTAAAGCCTCCCAAGCTGGGATCTTAACTGATTTGCATAGGGGAAGGAATTTCCTTTGGACACCTTCCCTTTTGGGAGTCAGGGTCGCAACTTCATGGGGAGTAGGGCACCATTCCTGCAAATGCAGCCTAACATATGGGTGTCATAAACTGTGACCTCTCTAATGCCTATTATTAGCAGTCTCTCATGCGATTCCCTGTTTTGAGAACCGACCTATTAGTACTCAGCTTGGTTCCCCAAATCAGATAGGATTCACAAACACTAGGTGCCTAATTTGCAACTGCTTTTTGTAAATCCAAACCCAGCACATATGGCCCAAATCATTTACATAGTTTGTTGTAGGTTACTTCCCACACTGTGATGCCTGATTTTCTTGTATGCCACTTTGCCAGTTGTAATTGCATGCTGTAAATATATGTATGCATTGGTTTCTATACCTATGTGGAAGAAATAAACCCCAATAAGAAATCAAGTAAATCAAGCTTATTACTTTTGGATAAAAACCTTACACAGATAGTACAACAAAAGCTAATGAACACATATTTGTACCTTGTTAAACAGGGGATACAATGCAGTATTTAAAAACAATAAAAAGTGGACAGGCACTTTCCACTTTCCACAGGCACATTCTTGCCCACCATATATTGCTTAAGAAAGCAATCTCTGTTGGGCAAAGATGTTTGTTAGTTGATTTAATAACAAAAATGGACACCAAGGGCTGATTTAGAATTAGAGCGTTGAGGCCAGCGTTGGGACTGGGGATCTTATGCCAGAGTTTAGACTCAGGGTGCTAATGCAATGCCTGAGACGGTGGGGTGCTAAGACCATAGATGAAGCACAGAATGAATGCTTTAAGTATTATAAAATCTGACTGAAAGAGGCAATAATAACAACCCCTAAAGGAAACCTGTTTATCAAATCTGTAGAAACTACATTGACTTCCGCTTTCAGTCATATTTCAAAGTAATGTTTTGATTTGGAAAAGGCAGGTTTAAGACTTGATCAGTGGCCTACACCAGTAGCAAGCTACAGGACTAACCCCAATGGTTCAGCCTCTTTTAAAAACAGAGTTGGATGATTTGTTCAGAGTACAGTGAAAGTGCATGATTTATGGTGTATGGAATCTGTGGAAGGAGCCCCTTCTCCCAGCAGCCTCATGCACAACAATATAGAGTGGAAGAGAGTGTGGACCTGAATGTTTGCATGCAACCTATCCACCAAGAGCATGCAACAGTTGAAAGACCAAGCATAAACATGACCTTCGGCAGATCCTGAGTAGGAGTGCAGCAGAACAGACTTATTTTCATTGTTGTCAGAAAAAGCAGATACAGGACCAAGTCCTAAACATAGATGGCACAAGGAGGTTGACTTTACTGCTGATCTCCAAACTTTAAAATTCTAGTTAGCATCAACAGAGGTGGGACTGCTGTTATCTGTGGTTCAAAGGTTGGTGGCTATGTTGAGAGGCACAATGCAATCTGCTCTAAACACAAGATCACTTCAACTGGCAGGGCTGTTGCTCTCTGTGATCAGGCTATTGGGAAGGGTGATGGAATCAATGAAAAAGTAAATGCCAAATAGTGGGCTACACTAGATCTTGAAAGCCTACAGCCAAGCACTCCATGTAAGGGTGACACTAGGGACCTCTGACAGCATCACCACAGTGTGGTAAAATAGAATGATTAATTTAGGTGTAACAGCATCTTAATAATTGCAGGAGAAAGGATATGGAGACAGTCATCAGCAGATCATTGTTCTTTTCTTGTGGACAAATGTGAGATATTGGGTAATTACTTTTGGGGGGGAACCAAGCATCCTATTATTGCATTAGACTCTCTCAGGGCAGTAAAGCAGAGCATTCAAAAGCCAACTCGGGGAAGTGATGTGGCATAGTAACCCAAGCACACTGGTATGCAGTAAAATCAATAAATAAATCATTGTCCAGTCAGTTATATTTCTTTTGAAAAGGAAAAGTTATTTTATCACACTCACACTACTAAATTCTATACACTAAATTGCAAAAATATATGTCAGATGATGAAATAACTTTGTTGACACCCTCATTACACTTTACACCTGTAGTGGGTCCAGAACCCTCTAACCACACCTATAGCGGATGCAACATCACAGCATCCTGGGGAGTCATTATCAATAAAGCAAACCAAATGCTATGTTGGGGCATGCCCACATCAATAGAAGCAGCTGCATGTCACGATTTAACCTTTCCACACCACTGAAATCAACAGTCAGTAGCAGTATTTATATGAATCAATTATAATAGTTAACATTACATTGTTCATCACTAAGATATTAAACAAAGCTTAGCTTTGAAAAACATAACATGTGTCCCAGAGTCTCTCTGCCCCTTAAATAGAATGCCATTATACTCCTAGGATCCTCCCAAAGATCCTCTTTACTTCAGAGCACTAGAGCAATAAGCTCCAGCTGCAGAAGTGCTTTGGAATAACGCCAGAAGAACATCAGTTTCTGGGAACATCTTTTGAGGGTCTGCTGTACCCTCTGCAGTCCCCACAGCCCCTTGGAAATATATTGATGGTGTAGCTAAACCTCCTTGAAGCACCACAAGCAACAAAATGCACATTCTAGCTCCCTAAAGGCAATTTGCGGTGCACCAGCAGTTCTTCTGTTCTACTCTTTTCCATCATGGTCCGGTACTGCTTTCTTTTTTTTAATCTTTTTTGGTGGGTATCACAGTCCCACCCTGGGCACCCACAGGTTTATGATTTGTTGGGGCCAGAGGGGAAGCTACAAAGCCAGTGCACACCCACTCAGCTCTTCACACACAACTCATGGTCCGTGTATAGGAGCCAGCATCTTCCTTCCTGCTCACATAAGGAGAAAGCAAGGTTCTAATGTTGCTCCTTTCCATGGCAGGAGCATCATTGTGGGTGCTAGGTACACCCTCACACCCCAGACAAGGGCATGGCACCCAGCCAAGGAACCCCTGTCCCATAGGGTGAGGTCTTGAGGCAATATCATGTATATGCTGGCCCCTGAGGAGAAGGGTCCCCTGGATACAATATTTATTTATAGGAGAGGGCCCCACACATGCATCCTATCCCAGAAAAGGGATAAATTACATGTAACCTTAGGCTGTGATGACACACTGGCCAACCCCAGGTGTGAATGAGAAGAATGCCACACACTGCTATGCAATTGGTCTCACATTTCTTTTCTCCCAGAGTGGGCTGGACTTCACAGGCCTGTATTTCTCAGGTCCCATAATTCTGATCTTCATGATTTTTGGCTTCTTTTGTTCCTTGCAGTCAGTCCTAGCCACCAGGAGCGTTTCCTTCAAACCTCATTGCCCCTGAATCAGTGCTTTTCTTCTGGAACTGGAATTTTAAGCTCCCTGCATCAGACCTATCCTTTGCCTGGATCGTGGTGCACTTCTCCTGTGAATGGAGTCATCTTGCGTGGCTCCTCCACAGCCAGAAGAAAAATAATTTCACTGCCACACCACCTAAATCCCAAAGCCTCCTTGTAGGAGGCTGGCCTGGCTTTTAGTGGGTACCATATGGTACTTACACCTTGTGCAAGGTCCAGTTATCCTTTATTAGTAGATTAGTAGTGTTCTAGCATCTTAGGCTGATAGAGGTTGCTATAGAAGAGCAGCTTAGGCTGAACTAGGAGACATGCTCCTACAATACCACTTGTATCATATAGCACTATAGCATAAGAATCACAATACTTCGAGTTACCAAAAATAAAGGTACTTTATTTTAGTGACAATGTGCCAAAAGTATCTCAGAGGATTTACTCCCTTAGGAGGTAAGTAAGATACACAAAATATAAACACAAACCAAAATCATGTAAGTAAACAGTAATGCAAACACTGTAGAATACAATAGGAGGCATTAGGCCTAAGGGCAACACAAACCATATACTAAGAAATTGGAAAACGAACCACTTAGGGACCCCAGGCATAGTGTAGTGTGTAGAGGGTCGCAGGGAGTGTAAGAATATACTAAGGTTGTCCAAGATACCCCACTCCAAGACCCTGAAAAGTAGGAGTAAAGTGACCCTACTTCCCCAGAAACACACCAAAGTCATGATAGGAGATTCTGCAAAGACCACAACAGACTTCAAAGCACTGAAGATGGATTCCTGGACCTGAGGACTTGTAAAGAAAGGAGACCAAGTCCAAGAGTCACAAAATTATCCACGGGGGGCAGGAGACCACTAAAGCCTGGACGAAGGTGCAAAATGGCTGCCTCCAGGTGGAAGAAGCTGAAGGTTCTGCAACAACGGAAGATGCCAGGAACTTCTCCTTCGCACAGAAGATGTCCCACGGAGTGCTTGAGGATGCAGCATTGTTTCTTTGGAGAAACACTATAAACAAGCCTTGCTAGTTGCAAAGGTCATGGTTAAGGAAATAGGGTGCTGCCCGGGCCCAGGAAGGACCAGAAGGTCACCACTTGGACGAAGAGACAGAGAGGGCCCTCAGCAATACAGAGAGCCTAAGCACAAGAAGGCAGCACCCACAGAAGTACTTGAACATGGGTTGAAGAAAACTGAGCAAGCTGGTTTTCTCAACACTACAAAGGAGGGTCCCACGAAGCCGGTGGTCAATTCAGCGAGTCGAGCAATGCAGGACGGAGTGCTGGGGACCTGGGCTAGGCTGTGCATGAAGGATTCCTTGCAACAGTGCACAGAAGCCCTAGCAGCTGCAGTTCATGCAGTACACAGGATTACTGTCTGGTGAAGGGAGGCAAGGACTTACCTTCTCTAAATTTGGACAGTTAGACCACTGGACAGTCTGGGTTACTTGGGTCCACCACCTGTGTTCCAAGGGCCATGCTCATCAGGATGAGAGTGGTCCCAGAGTACCACTGATGCTGACGTTTGGTGCCTGCTGGGGCAGGGGGAAGATTCAGTCGACCCACAGTAGATTTGTTCTTGGCTTCCAGTGCAGGGTGAAGGCAGTCAGCCCCCGGAGCATGCAACACCAGGAAACAGTAGAGAAAGCCGGCAGGATTAGACACTACAATGTCGCTGGTAGTCTTCTTGCCACTTTGTTGCAGTTTTGCAGGCGTCCTGGAGCAGTCAGTGGTCGATCCTGGCAGAAGTAAAAGAGGGAGATGCAGAGGAACTGCCCACAAGAGAGACCCTAAATAGCCCTAAGAGAAGGATTGGCCACCTAGAGAGGTAAGGACCTATCAGGAGAGGTCTCTGACATCACCTGCTGGCACTGGCCACTCAGAGGCCTCCATTGTGCCCTCACACCTCTGGATGCAAGATGGCAGAGGTCTGGGACACATTGGAGGAGTTTTGGGCACCACCCTTGGGGTGGTGATGGACATGGGAGTGGTCACTCCCCTTTCCTTTGTCCAGTTTCGCCACAGAGCAGGGGATGGGGGTTCCCTGAACCAGTGAAGACTGGCTTATGGAAGGAGGGCACCATCTGTGCCCTTCAAAGCATTTCCAGAGGCTGGGAGAGGCTACTCCTCCCCAGCCCTGAACACCTATTTCCAAAGGGAGAGGGTGTAACACGCTCTCTCAGAGGAAATCCTTTGTTCTGCCTTCCTGGGACTGGGCTACCCAGACCCCAGGAGGGCAGAAACCTGTCTGTGGTTTGGCAGCAGTGGTAGCTGCAGTGAAAACCCCAGAGAGCTGGTTTGGCAGTACCCGGGGTCCATGGTGGAGCCCCGGGGATGCATGGGATTGGCACCCCAATACCCCATTTGGCATGGGGGGGACAATTCCATGATCTTAGACATGTTACATGGCCATATTCGGAGTTACCATTGTAAAGCTACATATAGGTATTGACCTATATGTAGTGCACACGTGTAATGGTGTCCCAGCACTCACAAAGTCTGGGGAAATTGCCCTGAACTATGTGGGGGCACCTTGGCTACTACCAGGGTGCCCTCACACTGAGTAACTTTACAACTAACCTTCACCAAGTGAAGGTTAGACATATAGGTGACTTATAAGTTACTTAAGTGCAGTGTAAAATGAGTGTGAAATAACGTGGACATTATTTCACTCAGGTGGCCGTGGCAGTCCTTCGTAAAATTTGTCTGAGCTCCCTATGGGTGGCAATAAAAATGCTGCAGCCCATACGGATCTCCTGGAACCCCAATACCCTGGGTACCTAGGTACATATATACTAGGGAATTATAAAGGTGTTCCAGTGTGCCAATTAGAATTGGTGAAAATGGTCACTAGACTATAGTGACAATTTTAAAGGCAAAGAGAGCATAAGCACTGAGGTTCTGATTAGCAGAGCCTCAGTGACAGAGTTAGTCACTGCACAGGAACACACATTCAGGCCAAAAACTATGAGCACTGGGGTCCTGGCTAGCAGGATCCCAGTGGGACACGCAAAAACAAACTGACATACAAGCTAAAAATGGGGGTAACATGCCAGGCAAGATTGTACTTTCCTACACAACCCCCCCCCCCACACACACAAAGCTTTGGAGCTTTTAAAGGTTGTTCCCAACCCTCCTTCACAAGAGCAAGGGGACCTCTTACAGGGTGCCCAAACAGAAGTTCAAAGGGGCTAAAGCCCACTCCTTTTTTGGGGTACCTCTCTATAAACCAAAAGAAGGCATGGCAACAGGACATCCCATCTCCTTCTGAGTTGTTCAGGGAGTCCCATAATCATTTCCTTGGAGAGGTTTATTAAACCTCTTAACCAAACTATTTCTCTGTGGATGATAAGGAGTAGTGAACTTGTATGTTACACCACACTCCTTGTACCTAGCTTTGGGATATGCAGACATGAAGTTGCTACCTCTGTCTGACACCACTTCCCTAAGAAACCCACTCTGGAAAAGATTCCCAGGAGGGCTTTTGCCACTGCAGGAGCTGTAGTGGTCCTTAAGGGAATTGCTTCAGGATACCTAGTGGCATGGTCCACTACCACAAGGATGAATCTATTGCCTGAAGATGTTGGAGGGTCAAAGGGGGCCAACTATGTCAACCCCTACCCTTTCAAAGAGCACCCCAACCACTGAAAGTGGAATTAAGGGTGCCTTAGGTGTGCCACCAGTCTTGCCACTGGCTTGGCAGGTCACACAGAAGCGACAAAACTTCTTAGTGTCCTCAGACATGTGAGGCCAGTGAAACAAAGGAACAAGTCTGTCCCACGTTTTACTCTGGCCCAAATACCCAGCCAAAGGAATATCATGTGCCAAGGTCAGAAGAAGCTCCCTATACTGCAAAGGGATGACCAATCTCCTGGCAGCTACAGGTTTAGGGTCCCTTGACTCAATGTAGATGAGGTTATCTTCCCAATAGACCTTATGACTATCAGTGATATTCCCATTCTGCTGTTTGACAGCTTGCGGTCTTAAGCCTTCTAGTGTGGGACAGGTCTGCTGTGCCACACTGAGCTCTTCCCTAGCAGTCCCCCCTGCACCCAAAAGCTCAGCAGTGTCTGCTGCCAGCTCATCTGGTGTAGGTTCTGCACAGGGAGAGGATTCCCATTCCTCAAATGGGCAATCTTCTGGAGAGGGAGCGATAGTTGACAAGGATTTACCCTTTCTACCCCTAGCTTTTGGGATCATTTGGTCAATTTTTACAAGATCCAAGCTTCCCTGTCCTCTTTGCTTCTGGGCCTGAGCCCTTGTGAGAGCAAAGATATACCATGGAATGCCCAGCATTGCTGTATGAGCCTACAACTCCACTTTAGCCCAAGCTGATCTCTTCAAGTCATTACCTAGTAAGCAGTCTACAGGTAAATCAGTGGCTACCACAACTTTCTTTGGACCAGTAACCTACCCCCCAGTTGAGATTCACAACAGCCATGGGGCGGCTAAGAGCATCAGTCACTTGGTACTGCTGGCCAAGTAGGTGTTGATCAGGGTGAACCAGTTTCTCAATCACCATAGTGATACTGGCTAATGTATCCCTGTAGGCCTCATACTCAACACCATTTATTAGGGGAAGTTGCTTGTACTTACCCATATTAAGGGGACAAGCAACCAAGGTGGCAAAATCAATACCACCATCAGAGACTAAAACAGCCTCTGTGGTCTCCCTAACAAGACCAACCCCAACTACATTACCAATGGTGAGCCCAGCTACACCCTTTGATTGGCTATTTGTAGTAGACTTCCCACCACCACTGCTATTATTAGGGGCACTAGAGGACGTAGTTGGGGTAGTGGGAGCCTGGGTGCTTTTCTTTGGACAAGTGGAGTCACTTGCCCAATGGCCTTTACTCTTACATAAATAACACCATGGCTTCTTTTGATTGTTAGAAGAGGATTTGGAACCACCTCCCACAGATGAGTTTTGTGGGCCTGACGAAGGCTCAGAATGTTTTGTATCTTTGTCCCCACCCTTGTCAGAAGACTTACCATCCTTCTTCTTGCCATCCTTGTCACCACCTGTATGAATGTTTCTGTTCACTCTTGTTCTGACCCATTTGTCTGCCTTCTTTCCCATTTCTTGGGGAGAGGTCAGATCTGAGTCTACCAAGTACTGATGTAACAAGTCAGACACACAATTATTCAAAATATGCTCTCTCAGGGTAAGATTATATAGGTTTTCATAATCAGTCATGTACAAAAACAAGGTATACACAGTTCCACAACGTAAGTATAATCAGGAAAACCACATTGGGTCCTGATCTAAGGAAAAGATCGTAAAAAAGAGAGAAGAAAGAAGAAAGAAAGCCAGGTCCCTGGAAAATTAATTATTTTGGAACAAGAGCCCTCACTCACCAAAGGTGACATGCTTCATCCTCGGGCTTTGCTCCACGTCAGGCCGGCGCTGCAATGCCTGACGGGCCCCTCAAGGGGGGCTCTTTGCCGGAGATCTTTTGAGATATATGCCCGGTTTAGAAAGAATAGGGTATAGGATTGGAAAAATTCTATTTAAAAATAACTAGAGGTTAGGCAAATTTTATTAAATAATCCAACCACTGTCATGATTAAAACCAAAGAGCGGGGAGAGAAAAGAACAAGGTCTACGCTCCCCAAAATATTATTCACTTCCTCACTCAATTTGAGGTTAGGAATTGTACGCACAGGATCCCCTGTACGATTCACCAGAAGGTCAACATGTTTCTCGCTATTGATGTCCTATGGATCTAACGCGATTCTTCAGGACCTAAACTACCTAATCCTATGTGTAAATATAACCTATAATAAGGAATATTAGTACAATGCAGGGACCCTCCTCATACTAGTGGATGGGCCGCATCAGGTAAAGCACCAAGTAACGGAGGTCCTACTGAGTTGGGACCTGTCCGAAGTTTGCGGCATCACCTGCCCCGTCTCGGTGTTCCTGGAATAGAATTTCATAATCAGTCACCTTACTGCCATGTAACCATCCCTCTAAGGCCTTCACTGAGCAGTTTACAAAGTCTGTCCAGTCTTGAGAGGACTCCTTTCTGGTATCTTTGAACTTTATCCTGCATTGTTCAGTGGTTAAGCCAAATCCATCTAAGAGTGCATCTTTCAAAACTTTGTAGTTATTAGCATCACTTTCTCTGACAGTAAGGAGCCTATCCCTGCCCTTACCAGTGAAAGATAGCCACAAGATAGCAGCCCACTGCCTTTGAGGGACGAACTGTACCATACAGGCCCTCTCAAGTGCAGCAAACCACTTGTTGATGTCATCTCCCTCCTTGTAAGGGGCGACAATCTTATGCAGGTTTCTTGAATCTTGTTCTCTTACAGAATTACTATCAAGAACACTGCTGCTGCCACCATGGGAATCTAACCCCAACTTCTGTCTTTCCCTCTTTACATCTAGAGATTCCCTTTCTAAGGCCAATTGCTGCTGTCTCAGCTTCAGTCTGGCCTCTTCAAACTTCAGCTTTCCGAGTTCCCTGTCTAGTGTGTTATCCTCTGGGTGGGAGGCTTTGGAATTCTGAGACACCGAGGGAATGTGGGAATGTGCAGACGTGGACCTGTCTCTAACTGTCTGGACTCTAGTTACCTGGCCTTTTGGAGTGAAAGGTGCCCTACTGATGTGTGACTACCTCCCATTACTAGCTTCACTAGATGTCCTGTTAGCTAACAGGTCTTTGGAGAAACCCTCCAAGGAGTCCTCAGGGCCCTCCCCTGATTCTTGCTGTGTACCCCCCTCCTCTACCTCCTGATCCTGAGCTGGACCAGACTGGTTCTGGTCACTTTCTAGGAGAAGGCTAAGGAGAAGATCTTTGGTAGGGTTCTTACCAATGCTTAAACCTCTTTCTATGCAGAGACCCCACAAACTTTTAAAGTTTAAATTACCATAGTATGTCTAGGCAACTGTGGGACTAAGCACTACTACAGCCATAGTTGTAAGAAAGGATATAGGACATAGAGAAAAACATTTAGAAACTTTTGAATGAAAAGAGAAAAACTTTTCAAACTTAAAAAAAAAAATTGAAAACTTTTTAGAAACGATTTAGAAAGGTTTTAGAAAGAGAGTTAAACTGTTTAGGTTACCTGTGTATATTTTTAAGTATTTGGAATATGTTTTTGCTATGAAAAGCACCAATACAAAGTGATAAAGCAGTTACAATTTCTTATCCCACCACTGCACCACCAATGTAGGAGGCTTGCCTGGCTGAGAGTGGTTACCTGATGGTACTTACACCTAGTGCCAGGTCCAGTTATCCCTTATTAGTAGATTAGTAGTGTTCTAGCAGCTTAGGCTGATAGAGGTAGCTATAGCAGGACTGACCTCCTTCAAATCTGGACAGTTGGACCACTGGGCAGTCTGGGTCACTTGGGTCCACCACCTGTGTTCCAGGGTCCCAGTTTGCACTACTTTTCTAACTGTTTACTTACCTGATTTTGGTTTGTGTGTATATTTTGTGTATTTACTTACCTCCTAAAGGAGTATATCCTCTGAGATATTTTTGGAACATTGTCACTAAAATAAAGTACTTTTATTATTAGTAACACTGAGTATTGTGATTCTTATGATATAGTGCTATATGATATAAGTGGTATGATAGGGGCTTTGCATGTCTCCTAGTTCAGCCTAAGTTGCTCTGCTACAGCTACTTGTATCAGCCTAAGCTGCTAGAACACTACTAATCTACTAATAAGGGATAACTGGTCAATTTAAATTGGGTCAAGGATTGGTATTATCAATGTCAGCAACCCAGTTAAAAGCCTCTCTTAAACATGCCTCTCTTAATCTAAGACTTCTTTTCGACATCGGATCTTGCAGTAAAAAAAGAAAATTTTAAAGAAAATTTGAAGTGCTAATGAACTCTTTTATCTTGAAAAATCCCCCAAAATACTTGACATGGAATATGGCCCTTGTGGTCAGACGTTTCTGGACCTTAATGTGCTTAAATATCTTACCATTAAAAGTTTTAATTTCTCAATCTAACGGAACATCAAGCACATGTAACATTTGTAATAAAGGAGTCCAGGACCTGATACGTGTTATTTAGTTGCCCCACCTTGTTGTTACATCACCATAAGATGTTGAGACTTCTCTTTCTAGAATTTGATGCTCAATTGACTGCTGAAGCTATGCATTTACTGTTCTATTCTCGAAATGAAATGTTTTGTATATACATTTGTCACTTTTCATACTTTAAAAAAAATGTCTTTTGAATGACAGCACAATTTTGAATTAGATAATGTAACTGATTGCACTGAAAGAGGTAACTGGTTTTATTGCATTAATATTACACTGCTTCTTTTTGCATTCTTTCTTATGTGGACCTTTAAATAGTTTCAAACCATGAATTAAAATTTAAGTTGGCTTCCCAAATCAAGTAACCGTTGTCACCCTGATGTGAAATGTCTTCTCAACTGTTTCTCCTTGTGTAGGGGCTTTTAAGTGGGGGGTGAAAAAAGGCTTCCCTTTGCCAAACCAAGGATGCCACATCATCACTCTATCCCCATCCCAAACCTCTTGCACAGCATTCTGGGACCTTCTAATATGGCAACTTCAATTTGTCTGTGGGAAAAAAGTTCTCCTAAGATCCTCAGCTTGGCCCTAACTGACACCTGATCTCTTTCCACCAAAGCTTCAAAGGAGTCCCCTCCCATATTGGCTCCAGAGGTCTGATCCTCATCATTTGTTCCAGTGGGCCTGGCCTGAGCTGTCCCAGCCAAAATAAAGAGTAACAAGATAATTAACAAATGCACCTTTCCTCCATCTATCATTTTTCCAGGAGCTGGGTCAATCACTTTTAATTGATTTATTGTGTGGCTAGGCATTTAATACATCTGCTGCGGAGCAGAATAATTAACTTGGACCAGTGGGAGAACAAATGCTTGGAGTCTGATTCTTTGCTGATCCAGAAAAATGTGGCAAATCTTTAAGTGCCATAAATTGAGCATGTGGGATGTCCAGTCTGTAAATGTACATTCAAGATTGATACCTTGCTGGAGCCTGTAGGCCTAAGTGGAGTGAGCCTGCAATTCAGGGCAGATGAAGCCTATAATGTGTAACACAGTGAAAACAGCACAGACCTTCAGTAAGCATTACACACCTACACTATGAATGTCCACTCATATTATAAGGCCTACCTCATGACAAATCCCTAAAGGGTTTCATGTGCGACTCGCTACCTGGGTGCAGATACCAAGATGTGCAAGACAGAATGGGCCAGATGTAGGAAACTGTTTGCGACTCGCAAACGGCAAAATTTGCCGTTTTCGAGTCGCAAACCGGAGTTTCCTATGCAGAAATGCATTTTGCGAGTCGGGACCGACTCGCAAAATGCATTTCCGACTTGCAAATAGTAAGGGGTGTTCCCTTCCTATTTGCGACTCGCAGTGGTATGCAATTCCATTTGCGACCGCATATGCGGTCGCAAATGGAGTCGCAGTTACCATCCACTTGAAGTGGATGGTAACCCACTCGCAAATTGGAAGGTGTCCCCATGGGACCCCTTCCCCTTTGTGAATGGACCACAAAATAGTTTTTCAGGGCAGGTAGTGGTCCAAGGGACCATTACCTACCCTGAAAAAAATCTGAAACTAAAGGTTTCTGATTTTTTTTTAAGTGCAGCTCGTTTTCCTTTAAGGAAAACGGGCTACACTTAAAAAAAAAAAAACTGCTTTATTGATAAGCAGTCACGAACATGGAGGTCTGCTGACTACAGCAGGCCTCCAAGTTAGCGAGTGCCCATAGTCGCTATGGGGCCGCAATTTGTGACCCACCTCATTAATATTAATGAGTTGGGTCTTTGCGACCCCATAGCGACTTGCAGACGGTGTCTGAGACACCGTTCTGCATAACATTTTGCGAGTTGCAAATTGCGAGTCGCTATGACTCGCTATTTGCAAGTCGCAAAATGTTTCTTTGCTACATCGGGCCCAATTTTCCCTGCTGCAACCTGCACACATAGGCAAAAATGTGTGTGCATGTGGTCTCTTGTAACGAGGCCAGAATCTCATACTCTAGCAGCACAACAGCAGTCTTATCTTAAAAGGCAAACACTGGTGTTAGCTAACAGTCCAATTACGATCAGATAGTAAAACTCTCTCACAGTAAAAGTCTAAAAAACAGGCAGCCAAATGCAAAAAAAATCCTAGGGGGCTAAATGGGTGGAACCTATCTGCTGCCAGAATGTAGGAATGGGCAGCGATTTTGGGATTATGAATATAATAAAGAAGCCCTGTGGCTCCTGGAACATATTACATTTCAAAAGCTGAGGTATAACCTTTAAAAACCCTCTCTCATTCCCACATAACATACTCCAGCTTGAAGTATAAACATTCTTCAGGTGACCCTCTTCTGATAGTCTCCATTTTAATTTAGATTTTAAAGGGGAGAATTCAGTCTCTTTCTGATTCTCACAAAACGTTTCCGTTGTGACAATAACATAAAGGCTGTGCACAAGTACACCTGCCTAGTCTAGATATCCAAGGCCCTGGCTTTTTTTCGAGCAACTTCGCTGATGACAAATTTTTCCACGGGTAATTTACAGTCTCTAACTACATAATTTTGAACAATATTATGTACTTTTCTATATTGTATTGGGGTACTTGTCTTATGAGGACTTTAGGTAATGGTGTGAAATTAGAATGTGTATATGGATTTAGAAGCTCTTTACTTTTAGTTTCATTTGGCATTTAGTCAAATTGACCTTTAAGTACTAAGGCAGTCATTGCAACATTGGTGGTAAAATCCGCTTACTGCTGCGCAGAAGACCGCCAACACACCGGCGCAGCCGCGGAAATCCACCACAGTTATTATGACCCACAGCTCAGAATCCGCCAAAATTCAGACACCCACACAAGTCCGCCACACTAAAGGTCAGTGATAAACTGGCGAAAACAAATCCTCCACCATCACGCCAACAGAAATATGCCCACACTATCACGACCCACGAATCCACGCAGCGGTCTTTCAACCGCGGTATTCCATTCGTGGTACACACCTCCACGCTCAAAATACACACACATATACAAAACACAGCCACATTGGACAATTCAAAATACACACACCTGATACACATACACACACCACTCCCACACACCCATTACAATATAAAACACACACCCACATCACCCACAAACCCCTACGACAAAATTACTGAGAGAAGGCCAGAGAGAGACACCACAAACAACTACCAAGCATCCACAGGCACACAATACCATCACCCACAGAACTTCAACGCACCTCACACAACACACCACTAAATATCATCCCACTTATCACTACACACACCACCCCACACATCACCCACACCACCCCATGGCACGGCAAAGACACCCCAGGTTCTCTGAGGAGGAGTTCAGGGTCATGGTGGAGGAAATCGTTTGGGTAGAGCCACAGCTATTCGGATCACAGGTGCAGCACACCACCATAGCTAGGAAGATGGAGCTATGGCAAAGAATAGTGGACAGGGTCAACGCAGTGGGACAGCACCCAAGAAATAGGGATGACATCAGGAAGAGGTGGAACGACCTATGGGGGAAGGTGTGTTCCGTGGTCTCAAGACACCAGCTTGCGGTTCACCGGACTGGCGGCAGACCCCCACCTCCTCCACCACAACTAACAACATGGGAGGAGCAAGTCTTGGAGATTCTGCATCCTGAGGGCCTCGCAGGATTAGATGGAGGAATGGACTCTGGTAAGTCAAATCTTAACTATTACATCCCCCACCCTACTTGCATGCTATCACATACCCCCACCCTCACCCTCACCCCCATCACTCCAACTCCTTACAAATGTCCCAACATCACAAACCACACATCCTAACACCAAGCCCTGCATGCAACAACAAAGCATGGACACCCATAACCAAAGCATGGCCACTGCACATGTCGAAGCCAAGATATCGAAGCCAAGTCAGAGTATTTCAGATCCAGACAATTCAGGAAACAAACCGAGACCAGCTGCTCTTCTTTAGATTACTTTTAATAAGAACTAATAAGACACAATAAGAAATACGTGTACACGGAGACTTGAGCGGGCAAAATCCAGCTCGAACAGTCTCCCCAAAGAAGTAATGCATGATCTTTTATAGCATTAAACCGCAGACATTTTAATACATTTTCATTGGTTCTTGATAATGTCCTATGATTAAATGCTTCTATATAGCACACGTGATGCTCCATATAAGGGTTAGAATCATGGACAGGAAGCTTGCACAATGTCCTCTGAATCAAATGTCTTGTGATACATCTATATGTGGAGAAAGAGGAACCATAAGTGCATACGTTAGTACTTTTAGCAGTGAGGATTTCGCAAGCTAGCATGCGGTGGTGTCTTGTGATGGCCGTCAGTTTAGCAAGCCTTGCAACATAATGCGTTTCAAGCACAATAGACATTTCTTCAAGGCCTAGTTAATTCAACATTGTAATGTGTTCAACAGAAACAGGCCTGTATTTTCATTGTGTATCACAGGGTCTACTATGTCCAAATGGATCCAGGAGAATGTGATTCCACATTCCGCCCTCTGATACCCAATGAAAACACTCATTGACAGTTTAATCATCCCGATGGACAGGTGTCATTTCAATAGCATCATTTTCCCTAGCCTCATCCTCATGCCTTCTCTTATGATGGTGCTCAGTGTCCTTATGACACATTTTCTTCATTAACATGTTCAAACAGGAAGGACACACCCTTATCAACACACATAGGCCCTCATTCTGACCTTGGCGGGCGGCGGAGGCCGCCCGCCAAAGTCCCGCCGTCAGGTTACCGTTCCGCGGTCGAAAGACCGCGGCGGTAATTCTGACTTTCCCGCTGGGCTGGCGGGCGGTCTCCTTCAGACCGCCAGCCAGCCCAGCGGGAAAGAGGCTTCCACGATGAAGCCGGCTCGGAATCGAGCCGGCGGAGTGGAAGATGTGCGACGGGTGCAGTTGCACCCGTCGCGTATTTCACTGTCTGCGCAGCAGACAGTGAAATACATGTAGGGGCCCTCTTACGGGGGCCCCTGCAATGCCCATGCCAGTGGCATGGGCACTGCAGGGGCCCCCAGGGGCCCCGCGACCCCCCCTACCGCCATCCGGATCTCGGCGGTCCGACCGCCGGGATCTGGATGGCGGTAGGGGGGGTCGGAATCCCCGCGGCGGTGCAGCAAGCTGCGCCGCCGCGGAGGATTCAACGGGACCCCGCCAGTGGTGCCGGTCCGACCGCGGCTTTACCGCCGCGGTCGGAATCCCCATTGGAGCACCGCCGGCCTGTCGGCGGTGCTCCCGCGGTCCTCCGCCCTGGCGGTCAAAGACCGCCAGGGTCAGAATGACCACCATAATGTTATAAATCCTACTATTCCCACCACCAGTACTTCTATCAGCCAGGATCCCCAACCACGGAACCATGCTGCAATGTCCTTTAGTATTCCTCCTATTTCCGTCACATCCGTCACATCCGCCACTTTCCTTGCTCCTTCTTCTACCACCTCTATTTTCTCTATTGCCATCCTCACATTCCCACTGTTGGTATTAAAACACAGCATTCCTGATGGATCACGTTACATACACCACCGGCTCTTGCTAAAATGATGTCTAATGCAAGTCTGTTCTGTATTACAACAGCTCTTAAGTCTGTAAGTTCTTCAGTAATGTTACCTACGGCTGCTGCAGTAGAACTTGCTAATGTTTCTACCAATACTGCCAATCTGTGTATTTGATATTCTGAATGCGCTATTCCTAATGGCATCACAACTATTCCTTCCACTGCTATGAACCTATCCAACCAAGTAGGTGCCCTTCTTCTTCGTACCCTACCGGGTGCCTTTTGTGTTGCATTGGTCAAATTTGTTATATGCAACATTCGGGGTAGTACGAACGCCAGGTAGCAGGAGCCCTGCCACCCTGCAGGCAGCCTAAAATATGCAGATGTCCCGCATACTATGTATATTCCCCTTGGAGCTGAGAGACCTATAGACAAACCTTCTGGGCCCTTCCGTATGTTATCCAAATCAGAGTATTTGGAGCAGGTGCTTTCTCCTACCTTTATGCTGCTCTTATTATGGTTGGGGAGGTGTATGTTAGGGCATTTCATTACTGGTGGAACAATTCGACACACCTTATCATAAAATGTATTTGGTCTTGGGATGCTGCCTTTGAGGTATCGAAAACACCATGACCCCTTTTTCTCCTTATGTATAGAAAGGAATATTTGTGATATATCTATGTTCTTCTCCCCCTGTACATAACCCTCATCTCTTCCTATGTTGAATGCTTCCAGTAGCTCTGCTTCACCTTTTTCCGGTACAAGTTGTCCACACACACCCATCCTACCTCCTCCTTTACTTTCTCTTCCTGCCCCACTGTTTCCCTCCTTTAATCTCCCTTTTCCAACCTTCCTCTTCCTTTTAGGTGGCCTTCTCTTTATAGTCCCATTTACTTCCTTGGCAAACATGCTGTTTAGTATGTGACATGAAGCATACTGAGGAAGAGGAATCTGGGCGTAATCTGTCCTTCCCTGGGCAGAGGTGGGTATATGTGTACAAATATAGCAATCAGACACATTTGCCAATTCCTTATAAAATTTCACCATTTGCACAAATGCATTATCCCTGTAATTGTTCCCATCTTCCTCCCATTTGGAATATTTTATCCACTGTGTCCTGTTCCCCCCCTTTCTACCACACTAGATTTCTCCCCTTGTTCTTGTTTCACTGCAATGGTAATCCCTAATTTAGTTACACTGTTATTTATATAATGTTCTTGGTCCAGATATGGGATTTGTATTTCTTCATGATATATAATAAGTATTATAGTGATAATTATTGCTGGAACAGGGGTACATATGGCAGTTAGTACCATAGGCCACTTTTTCTCTTTTCTTCTTCTTCTAGGCATTATTCTATTCCAAGTGTCACAACTTGCACTTGTTTAGTTCTTGTCTGTTATTCTCTTATTCTCTGTATCTTCTTTTTGGCATGTCACAGAGTGGTGTCAGAGGTTACTAGCACTTGAACCCACTTGCATGATATACGTAGATATTCAGGTGAGACTCGCTTGCACCCATCCCTCTCCTGAGGTGTACAGCACGAGCAGTCTATGAAGAATTCTTTGATGGACCCGCTTGCGTCTCCTGACTCCTGTAGGAGCGCAGCACGAGCAGCCCTGTATTATCACCGCAGGACCCGCTTGCACCTCCTGACTCCTGTAGGGGTGCAGCACGAGCAGCCCTGTAGTCTCTCCGCAGGACCCGCTTGCACCTCCTGACTCCTGTAGGAGTGCAGCACGAGCAGCCCTGTCAGTGTTGTTTGGTGTTTTTTGTTGATCGAAGGTTGTACCCCTGCGGTGCAGGTGTGACCTTTATGGGTACCGCAGGTGGTGGCTGGATGACCTCAGGTTCAATTGCTCTCTTGGTGTGTGAGCTGTGGATCCAGTATTTGAGACCCTCACACTTGACCGCTGTGGCTGTTGTCAGTAGGACTTGGTAAGGCCCTTTCCACCGTGGTTGAAGGCAATGACGCCTAGTGTGGGCCTTGACCCAAACCCAGTTGCCAGGCAGTAGTCGTGTTCAGGTGGCGTTCCTCCTTCTGGCAGGGCCTGCAGTACCTGGCGGTGAAGACAGCGTAACGTCTCTGTTATCTTCCTGCAATATTGTAACAAAAGATCATCTGTTATTGCCAATGGGGCAACTGACATGTGGCCTGGAATATTCATGGGGCGACCAAATAGCACCTCATGGGGACTTAATTTTCTGACTCTATCAGGGGTACTTCTCATAGCGAGGAGCGCTAATGGTAATGCATCAATCCAAGATAGTTCAGTCACTGCGCATATCTTCCCTATTCTGTTTTTCAACACCCCATTTTTTCTCTCTACTGCCCCTGCTGCAGGTGGATGGTATGCGCAATGCAACTTTTGCGTTATTCACAGCCCTTTGCAAAGGCCCTGAATAACATGTGAAATGAATCCTGGTCCATTGTCTGAACTTAAAAGAATAGGCACCCCAAAACGTGGTATTAACTCTTTTAAAAGGCACTTAGCCACAGTTTGTGCATCACAGTTCCTGGTGGGGTATGCCTCAGTCCATTTGCTGAACATACAAACTATTACCAAAACATATTTTAGCTTGTATACCGGGGGCATCTCAATGAAGTCCATTTGGAGGCTCTCAAAGGGTCCATGTGGCGGTGGGAAATGGCCTGAAGCGGTTGGTGTACCTTTTCCCGTGTTGTACTGTGCACAAACCGTGCATCTCTTACATAAATGTTCTGCATATTGCCGAAATTTGGTATTAAACCAACATTGTGAAAACAGTCGTATCATTCCATCCCTACCCACATGTGAGGGGCCATGGAAAAGGCGTGCCATAGAAAACAGTAATGTGGATGGTAGACATATTTTACCGTTGGGTCCCACCCACACACCCTCCCCGTCTGTCTTGCAACCACCCTTTTCCCAATCTGTTAGTTCTGACCCGTCAGCCTGCTGTTGAACACATTTTGGATCAAAATATGTACTTTCCTCTTTAGCTATTGTGGTGGGTTTAACCTGGACCATTACATACTCACACCCACTGAGGGCTATTCTTCGTGCCTCTTTGTCAACAAAAGCATTTCCCACAGAAACATAGTCCTTAGCAGAAGTGTGGGCTGCACATTTTACAATTGCAATTTTTCTGGGCAATAGTCGAGCTTGCAACAAGGCAACAATCAATGAAGCATGTTGTATGTGTTGGCCTGCTGAAGTGAGAAATCCCCTCATTGCTCACAGTTGACCGAAATCATGAGTGACCCCAAAAGCATATTGGCTGTCTGTGTAAATATTCGTTGTCTTTCCCGCTGCCAATTTGCATGCTCTGATTAGTGCTACTAATTCTGCTGCCTGGCACTTTTAATCTTTGGTAGCCTTCCTCCTTCAAGTAATCTTTTGGCTGTCCCCACAGCATAGGCTGCTTGTAGCATCCCTGTGTGGTCCCTAATGCATGAACCATCCACAAACAAATCACCCTCGGCCTCAGGGAATGGGGTGTCTCTGAGATCTGGCATCACCTTGGTGTGTGTGTCGACTGCCATAATACAATCGTGGAAAGAATTATCTATGGTGGGATCATCGTGATCCATTTCGGTAGGCAACAGGCAGGAGGGATTCAATGTTGTGCATCTCTTTATCCTTATATGTGGTGCCAATAGTGTCAACTCATAGCGTGAGAGGCGAGCATTTGTCAGGTGCTGGGTCTTGGTGGTAGTTAGTAATGTGTCAATTGCGTGTGGGACATGTAACACCAAAGTATGAGCCAGGACAATGTTTTCTGATTGTTCCACTGCTAAAGCGGCTGCTGCTACTGCCTTCAGACATGGGGGAAGACCTGCTGCTACTGGGTCCAGGGTAGCTGAATAGTAAGCCACTGGGCGGTAGAAGGTGCTGTGTTTTTGTGCCAAAACCCCTAAGGAGCAACCACCTTTTTCATGGCAAAATAAATGGAAATCTTTGGTGTAATCTGGGAGGCCTAATGCTGGTGCTGCACACAATGCTAACTTTAATTTCTGAAAAGCCTCTTCACAGTTTTCTGACCATGGAACTTTGTCTGGCACATCCTTGTGTGTTAAATTCAAAAGTGGTTGTGCAATCATGGAGAAATTTGGTATCCAATGCCTGCAGTAACCTGCCACCCCAAGGAAAGCCCTCACCTCCTTCTGTGTTTGTGGCCTGGGGTGCTGAGTTATTGTTGCTATCCTATCTGGTAGCAATCTCGTGGACCCTGGTGACAGTTCGTGCCCTAGGTACTTCACCTTTGATTGGCAGAACTGCAACTTCTTTGGGGAGACCTTATGTCCTTTTATGGCAAGGTGACAGAGTAGGGCCACGGTGTCCTGGACACACGCTTCTCGTGATGGTGAGGCTAGCAACAAATCATCAATGTATTGTATCAAAGTTGATCCTCCTGCAAAGTGCAATGATGCCAAGTCCGCTCTTAAAGCGTCTGAGAATATTGTTGGACTGTCCACAAACCCCTGAGGGAGACAAGTATATGTTAGCTTTCTATTTTTGTACGTAAAACAGAATAGACCCTGAGACTCCCTATCAAGAGGCACTGAGAAAAAAGCGTTACTGAGATCTAGGACTGTGAAGTGCGAAGCTGTACTGGGAATGTTTGATATGATGGTGGCTGGGTTGGGAACCACAGGGAATGATGGTATAACTGCCTTGTTCAGTGCCCTAAGATCTTGAGTAAATCGGTATACCGGGGACCCATCTGGTCCTTTCGCTGCCTTGTTCACGGGGAGAATAGGAGTGTTGCATGGGCTGTGTTGTACCTCCCGCAGTATTCCCTTCTTTAAAAGCTCTTCTATTACTGGAGCTATCCCCTCCTCTCTCTCTTTGGCTATTTTGTATTGTGGCACCTGTGGTAGACGGGCTCCAGGGCGCAGTGTCACTCGCACTGGGGGGCAATCTAATATTCTTCCCACATCATTTGGCCCCTTTGCCCACACTTAACTAGGGACCGAGTCTTGTAATTCTTGTGGGAGACTTTGTTCTTGTCCCTTACCTCTGGAGTCACATCCCATGAAAGCCTGTAATGCTATCCCATTCTCCTTGCTTTCCAGGAAGATCCCTTCAGGTGAGCAGCTGATGGTGCACTGTAACTTACATAGGAGATCCCTTCCTAGCAAATTTACTGGACAGTGTCTCCCAAAAATAAATTGATGATTTACAGTAATAGGGCCTACTTTGAATTTCAACGGTTGTGTTAAGTATTCACTCATAGGTTGTCCTGTCATACCTACGGCTGTTATTTGAGTTGCTGATAATGGTGCGTTGGGTACAGCAGAGGCCTTTAGCATTGACATAGTGGCCCCAGTGTCAACTAAAAAAGGCACAGTTTTGCTTAGCACTGTTCCATCTACATATGGACCTTCTTGATCAACCGACAGTACTGGGCCTGTGAAATGTGTCTCCACAGGAGGTGGGTATGGAAACCCATGTCCCCCCTGAGGTGCCTGTGGTATGTCTTGATATGTACCCCACCCCGCACAAGCCGGGTCATTTACTGTGGCAGCATCATATGCATTGTTAGTATAAGGTGGGGGTAGTAACTGTTGTGTCCCGTATTGTATACTGCCCTGTTGTTGTCTCTGCTGACCTCTACTTCTTTGTCCCCTGGCTAAAAAAGGGCAATCTGCCTTCCAGTGTCCCTGTTGGTTACAGTGGAAACAGGTGGTGCCTGGCGGGGGCGTGAAAGTTACCCGTTCACCCTGTCCTCTGCCCCTGCCCCTTCCCCTACCCCTGCTTTGATTATTATTGTAAAATCGTTCTTGTGCCACCATTAATTTTACCTTATCCTTTTTCAATTTCTCATCATCTGCCCTTTGGATATTTGTTTGATAGTCTGCGCAATACCTGGCTGCTGCTAACACTTTGTCAATGGGTTCTTGTTGCCAACAAACAAAAGACGTTTGTAAATGAATTTGTATAGGCTGTTGTAATCCATATACAAAGTTGGTCACAAACGCAGGCATCGCCTCACCCAGTGGGTTCCTCATTCCACTACTCTGCTGGTAGACCTGTAGAAGGCGGGCATAGTAACTTGTCACACTTTCATTCTTCTCCTGTTTTGTATGTATTATTTTAGACCAATCAACCTTTTCCTCTGGTACTTTTTCTCGTATGTATTTCATCACCTTGTCTCTTGCGGTCTCTACCTCTTGTCCCGGTGCCCCCCCTTTTCCCCTCACTGGTTCCTCTGCCGGCCATCCTACCACCTTCTTACAATCCTCCCATAAATCTCGTGGTATTATTATACTGAACAACATGTTCAAATCCTTCCACAACATTTCTCCCATTGCCACTATTCTATTCAATTCTGTGTACCATTTGTGTGGCTCATTGCGTAATTTTGGGAAGTCTTTGGTGAAGGAAAACAGGTCAGCTCTATGCCAAGGTACATAGACATATGTTGGGGTATGGCCATCCTCCCCTAGGGAGGACGAAGGTACCTCTCTCAGAGGCATCATCTTTGTCTGTACCTGTTCTGTCCCTTCCTTATTTTTCTCTAGGCTCTGCAGAACCTGAGCTGCTTTTAACCCTTCTTTCAATTCTTTCCATTTCTGTAATTTTAATATAGCGTATTCCAGTTTTTCAGACAATTTGTCATTACTCCAGGATGTCACGTCTGCATCTGTGAAACTCATTTGAGAAGTGTCCCAACTGTATTCTGTTGGCAGGGGATTTGTGCTGTTAGTGCAGTGAGCATATATCTGGTGTATCTCAGGGCCCAGGGCCATCAGTTCTGATCGCGCCATGGCTAGAAGTTCCTCTCTGTATTCCCTATTGTTATCTCTTTCTACTTCCGCAAATGTCTGTCTTTTATCAATGAGATCTGTGAGTATGGCACGACAATTTTTTCTGTCTGATTTCAGGAACTTAGTCTTTCTTAGTGTGCTGGGAGAAGCACTCGGTGTACCGTATGGTGAATTTCCTTTCATTTGTGTTGCTGTGAGGCTGTTCCTCCTTTCAAATAGACTTCCGTCTAAAAACCTCGTCATAATATCAATGTTATGCTTCGTGTGGTGTGTGAAAATACATATCTCCCATATCAGCTCATGCAATCCCTTTATCCCTTCACTACTGTCCCTGGACGCGTCTTGGAACTGCTGTTTCCAATGTGTATTCAACAATTTTGGTCCATTTCCTTTCTTTGTAGCCTGCGCCAACAAACTGTCACTTTCCTTGTCCGTTTTCTGAGCAATGTGGGCCCCTTCCTCTCTGACTTCCTGCAGCATTTGAAAGTCTTTCACTCGGTCAAGGTTCATTTTTGTTAGTTCCTCTTTTATTAAACCATGTGCGAGCTCTCGGGCTGCAGTTTTCTGAGCCAGAGATAGCTGAGGAGGCTCTGTACCTGTCGATAAGTGCTCAACGTGCACTTTTTCCTCCAAACTCACTGTTTTCTTCTCATCACCTAACCTCCCCATCAGTATGTCTTCTATGAGTGCGTCCTCGGTCTCTTCCTTTGTTGTTCCCTGCATACTGTGTTCCTGTGATGGTGCACCTACCACAGGAAGACATGGGAATGTTCCTACCATATCGAGCATTTTATCCCTCCGCTCCTCCCTCTTCTCATTTCTCTGTCTTTCACAATAAAACCCGTCTTTCAACACCACCAATTCCTTGCACACTTTAGCTTTTATGTCGTTTGTCTGTCGGAGGTCTCGTAGGCAATAGTCCCAAGAATAGAAACTGTCCCATTCCAGGTTACGAGTCTTACGTCCCCTTAGGATCAGCATTTGTCTCAAGTATGACAACTTGTTCATGTCATATGTGCCATTACTTGGAAACTGTAAGTCGGGTCGCCTTTCCGTCAGCCTGTGCCATTTGTCAAGAAACATTAATGCATGCAGTCCTTGCTTAACGGCTACTTGGTAGGCAGGACTATTCCTAGGGGGTGTGATTTGGTGTGTGTCCAAATGTTCCTTGCTAAAGGGGTTCCCCATAGCTAAATAAAATGTCACCGCTTTCCCTTACCACTTCACGTAAACAGTTCGGTCACACCAGGAAACACCAGGGAGTCGGCTTATTTCTGCCGCTCATATCAAATGACACATGAGGAAAACCTGCACTCAAATCAGTACTGCCAACCGCATTTGTTATTAGTGAAGCGGAGAGTTTGTCTGCAATCACACAACAGTACACGCAGCCTTGTTCACCTCAAGCATGCACAAGTTGGAATGAAGGAGAAAAAAAAAAAAACAGTGCCAAGGTGCTGGTGACGGCGTACACTGGCGTCGTTTTAGCGAGTAAAAGATGACAGGAAAGTCAAGAGAGAAAGGCAAAGATCCCACACCCTTGCTTTCCTGCCCTGAGACAGGGTGCGGCTGTATGGGATTAGAACCCGGACCAGATCCGTGGCGGGTGTCACACAGGTAATGCAATAATGGTGAACAGTGCACTCAATCACATATAGGACAATACGATAACAATATAACAAAAACAGGTACTTGCCCTACGTGATGGTCATGCTTCCCACCCTTTGTGCTGGTGCGTAGTGACAGTAGAGTGTGGTGCGCAGGCAGACCCTGTCAGTCGTAGTAATCAGTCACTGTAACGGTACTGGCGGGCGTAATGCTCCTGAGTTGTGGTACAATCGCAGCTTGAGTCAGTCAGTTAACACACATCCCCTTCCTCACTACATTCTCACCACTATCCTAACACATAATTCAATCACCCCATCCATCTCTCCATCTAACTAGCAGGAGAGAGAGAGAGAAAGAGAAGAAAGAAGGAAGGAAAAATGCAATACAACGCCCCCACAGAGCACAACACCGCAACGCTATCAGCGCAGAGAGAGAGAGAAAACAAATAAATAAATATGCGAGAGCATGGCACTGCCTGCCTTGCCTGCTCCACTGGAGTGGACACCTACCACTCGATCAATCACCGGGCACAACCTGCCCTTCCTGCTGGGGTGGACAATCACCACCCCCTCTGGCCAAAGTATCCCTCCCCAGCCCCTCCGGCTGGGAAATGCTGCCCCAACCCTTTCCGGTTGGGAGCTGTGGCCACACAACGCCGTCCACTGTATACCGAGATCATACCACTAACAGCCTCACACATGTAGCGTCGCTGGATAATCAGAAACCCTTGGCTAATATTTACAGCAACTACTGAACAATGAATTCCTTAGCACTGAGAACAAAAGAGGGAAGGAAATGGCGCAATAAGGCAGAAACGATAATATCAACACAAAACTCCAGCACGCGGCCATCTGAAGGCCATCATCTGAATGTCTGAACGAGGTACTATAGAAGAGTCTGGAATAATGGGGACAGGAACATCCGCATGCCACCGTAAACAAAGAACAAACATAACAAGAAAGAACAGCAGGCTAATAGGAATAGCATATAGTACAATTATCCACAACTCCATTTAGAAGTGCAAACATAAATCACCCCGCCACCTCCCCCCTATACAACACCCTCTGCGAACAGAGGGAGAGAGAGAGAAGAAGAGGGAAACAAAACTTAAAACATAAACAGACGGGACCGAGGAAATGACAGATACTCACAACAGCACCAACACCCTGCCCCGGAGGGGGCCCGACCAGCCCAAAACGCTGTTGCCCCCCCTCCGCAGAGAGGCAGGAGCTGAGCCTGTGATATCATAAATCCAATCGCAATCCTCCACCAGATGTCGAAGCCAAGATATCGAAGCCAAGTCAGAGTATTTCAGATCCAGACAATTCAGGAAACAAACCGAGACCAGCTGCTCTTCTTTAGATTACTTTTAATAAGAACTAATAAGACACAATAAGAAATACGTGTACACGGAGACTTGAGCGGGCAAAATCCAGCTCGAACAGTCTCCCCAAAGAAGTAATGCATGATCTTTTATAGCATTAAACCGCAGACATTTTAATACATTTTCATTGGTTCTTGATAATGTCGTATGATTAAATGTTTCTATATAGCACACGTGATGCTCCATATAAGGGTTAGAATCATGGACAGGAAGCTTGCACAATGTCCTCTGAATCAAATGTCTTGTGATACATCTATATGTGGAGAAAGAGGAACCATAAGTGCATACGTTAGTACTTTTAGCAGTGAGGATTTTGCAAGCTAGCATGCGGTGGTGTCTTCTGATGGCCGTCAGTTTAGCAAGCCTTGCAACATAATGCGTTTCAAGCACAATAGACATTTCTTCAAGGCCTAGTTAATTCAACATTGTAATGTGTTCAACAGAAACAGGCCTGTATTTTCATTGTGTATCACAGGGTCTACGAGGTCCAAATGGATCCAGGAGAACGTGATTCCACACACATACCTATACACCCCCCTAAACCACCATCACACAAGGTCCCACACAGGAATGCAAGCACTGGGGTATACGGTCAGCCACCTATTGCACACCATAGCACACACAGATGTAATAAACATCCTTTTATACCCCTGCAGGACCCCTACCCAATGTCACCGGAAAGGAGGATCCACACATGTCCACACCACCAACAGAAGAGGCCCACAGTGATGACAGCAGCTCTGTCCAACTGGATCTAGATGACCAGCCCGGCCCATCAGGGACCTCTGGACAGTTGGTTCCACTCACACAGTCACAGGCCACCACAGAGCTTCCCCCCTCTGGAAACACCAGCACAGCACCCACCCAGCGGGCCCATACCTCTGTCCCCAGGACACGTCAAGCAGCAGTGTGTCCACCACTACAGGGAACACAGGCTAACCCATCACCCCAACAACAGGGACCTGGGGGCAGTGGTAGTGGGCACACGGTCCAGGGGACGGAGGCCCAGGGGAACTGGGAGGGCTGCTGTGCGACAGGGGGAAGACAGGCCAAGGGAACCCACTCTCCACGAGGCCCTCTCCAACATCATGGGAGCCTACCACCACTCCCAGGAGACGATGGCAACGGTACTGGCCAAGTTTCAGGAGACTCAGCACCTGCAGGAGGAACAGTATTTAGGGTTCAGGGAGGAACTCAGATCCATCAATTCCACCCTGGGCACCATCATAGGGGTGCTGAAGGAAGTCCTCAACACCAAGAGGGACACTGTGGCACAACAAGGGGCCCCAGACACTAGTCTGGACGATGAACTGCCCACCACCTCTGCCGGCGCTAGTGGACAGGACGCCCCGCCACAGGACCACCACATCAGCACCCCACCCCCTGCAGAGGGAGAACAATCGCGCAAACGATCCCTGAGATCCAGGACAAAGACAGAGAACAATGCCAAGACCCCCACCAAGAAATAAGACCACCCTGAATGTCATCTTTCTGTCCCACTTTGTCACCCTGTCCATCCTCAAACTGCCCCAGCTCCACTTCCTATGCTCATTTGGGCAATGCACCTGTGAGACTATTAGACTGGACTCTGCCATGGACATTCCTCCATCATCACCCCTCACCATTTTACAACCCCCTCCAATATTGAGCACTTCAATAAACACCCTTGAAGCACAAAACAATCTGGAGTCAGTCTGTGATTTCGAAATAGTGTATTAGCAATTACAGTGGCAAAATGCTCTTTCAATTGTAATGTCAACATACCTATGTCACACAGCTCTAGTCCATGAGGAAACAAAGCAGATGTCACACAGTGGGACCCACATCTGTGAAATCATAAGGGAAAGTGACCATACACTGAGTGAAAACAACAGACAGTAGAGAGGTAGTAGTGTTAAAGTACATGTAGTAGGCAGGTTTGTATTCTTACCTGTGTCTCACTGGAAATATTGCAGGATGACCGAGTTCCTGTTGTCGATGTCCTCTTCTTCTGCTTCCTTGTCTTCACTGTCCACAGGCTCCACAGCTGCAACAACACCGCCATCTGGACCATCCTCCTGCAGAAAAGGCACCTGTTGTCGCAAAGCTAAGTTGTGAAGCATACAGCAGGCCACGATGATCTGGCACACCTTCTTTTGTGAGAGAATAGGGATCCACCTGTCATATGAAGGCACCTGAACCTGGCCTTCAGGAGGCCGAAGGTCTGCTCTATTATCCGCTGAGTTCACCCATGGGCCTCATTATAGCATTCCTCTGCCCTTGTCCTGGGATTCCTCACTGGGGTCAGTAGCCATGACAGGTTGGGGTCACCTGCAAATGGAGAGGGACAACTGTTAGACACACACTGACCTGTAGGGATATCCCCAGACCCAGACAACCATTCCCACTGATTTGCTTCCAGGTGCTTACCTAATAGCCACACACTGTGCCTCTGGAGTTGACCCATCACATAAGGGATGCTGCTATTCCGCAGGATGTAGGCGTCATGCACTGAGCCTGGAAATTTGGCATTCACATGGGAGATGTACTGGTCTGCCAAACACACTATCTGCACATTCATGGAATGATAACTCTTCCGGTTTCTGTACACCTGTTCACTCCTGTGGGGGGGTGCCAAAGCCACATGTGTCCCATCAATGGCACCTATGATGTTGGGGATATGTCCCAAGGCATAGAAGTCACCTTTCACTGTAGGCAAATCCTCCACCTGAGGGAAAACGATGTAGCTCTGCATGTGTTTCAGCAGGGCAGACAACACTCTGGACAACACGTTGGAAAACAGGCTGGGACATCCATGATGCTATGGCCACTGTTGTTTGAAATGACCCACTTGCAAGGAAATGGAGTACTGACAGCACATGCACTTGAGGGGAGATTCCTGTGGGATGGCGGATAGCTGAGATCAGGTCTGGCTCCAGCTGGGCACACAGTTCCAGGATTGTGGCACAATCAAGCCTGTAGGTGATGATCACATGTCTTTCCTCCATTGTGGACAGGGCCACCGGCGGGCTGTACACCGGAGGATGCCGCCATCTCCTCACATGTCCCAGCGGACGGTGCCTATGAAGGACAACAGCGAGCACAGAGTCAACCAACTCAGAGATACGTACCCACAGCTTACACAGAACACAAATCCTAATCCGAAATTTGGCCTGTATGAGTGTTGAGGCAAGGCCTAGGTATTTGTGACGCAGTTAAAAATTAAGCCATGTGGGCCCCAGAAATGGCAGCTGCCTGACCTGTACAGTGGGACAATGGGATGTGAGGTAACTGCGCTGGCGTTGTACACCATTGCGGTAGGCGGTCGAAGACTGCGGCGCAATTCTGCATTGGTTAACATTAGACCCTATGGGTCCCAGGAGCCAATGACGATGTACGCCGGCGGTGATGGTACGCAACGCTGCAGACGTGACCGCCATTTTCTATCCGTTCAATCTCTCGATACCTGATCTTCGCCAGGAGAGGACCTACACTGCAAGTGCTGCTGTGACCTCGGTCTGGAAGAGACAATGGCTTGTGGGTCTGGGGAAAGGGCTCCTGCCTTCACATCGGAGGAGTTGGAGAAACTCGTGGATGGGGTCCTCTCCCAGTACACGCTACTCTACGGTCCTCCAGAGAAACAGGTAAGTACACTGGGAGCATGCTGTATGGGCTATGCCTGTGTGGAGTGGGGTGGATGAAAGATGGGGGGGAAGATTGAGGCGTGCATGAAACGACGGTGAGTGCATGTGCCACATGGCAAGGGTAAGGATGGGGGCCAATGACTGTGACGGTGCACTTGGTAATAACTTTTCTTTTCCCCCTGTACAATTCATTAGGTCAGCGCCCACCAGAAAAAGGATATTTGGTGTGCCATCGCCAAGGACGTGCGGACCCTGGGGTAAGAGATGGGAGGACATTCGCCGCTGGAGCAAGAAGACAGCAGAGGCCCAGCTGGGGATGGCCTCCCAATGTGGCGAGGGGTGCCTGTCGCACCATGACCCCCCTGATGTTCAGGATCCTGGCGGTTGGCGTACCTGGAGTTGGATGGGCGCTTGAGGGCATCACAGCAGCCACAAGGGGGTGAGTACACTCTCATTCTGATGATTTTGCATGCAGTGGAGGTGTCTGGGTGGGGGAGGTAGGCTGTGGGTTTCCCTAGGCCAGGGCGAGTGTGCTAGTTAGGTCCCCTTGTTCTGGCATACCCTGTGGCACCCCACCCCACCTGTGTACAGTGCCAAGTACACCTAGTCAGGCTCCTGTGTCATCCATGTGTGCAGATGTCGGCAATAGCCTTGTGGGCCATGACCCAAGAATTGAACAGTGGAGCCCAAGTGCGCGGCGTATTGCAAGGGGGTTCTGTGTCTGTCGTGTCCGCCAACGGTAGCGGTAATGCATGCACTCAACATGTCTTTCTTCTGTCGTCCCCCCCTTTTTGTGGTGTGCATTAGCATCATCAGGCGGAGGAGCAGTGGCACCGGAGCAGGAGGGAGCTGCATCCCACATGGCCCTGGAGGGTGAGACAACAGACTTAGAGTTCACCAGTGGGACGGAGAGCGAGGGGAGCTCCACGGTGGTGACAGGAGCTGACACCAGTGACACAGACTCGTCCTCTGATGGGAGCTCCCTTGTGCCCCCGCATCTACAGGTGCAGCCGCCACCCCCCTCCCAACACTGCCCTCCCAGCAGCCCCTCAGCCTTTGCCCTGTGCCCGCTAACCCAGGAGGGTGGGCATCACCTTTGCCCCAGGCACCTCAACCCTTGCCCCAGTCACCCCTGCTGCCCTCAGTGAGGAGGCAATTGACCTCCTCAGGTCCCTCACTGTTGGACAGTCTACCATTTTGAATGCCATCCAGGGTGTAGAAAGGCAGTTGAAACAAACAAATGCATTCCTGGATGGCATTCATTCTGGTCAGGCGGCCCTTCAGCAAGCTTTTCAGACTCTGGCCTCAGCACTGATGGCAGCCATTGTCCCTGTTTCTAGCCTCCCCCCTCCAACTTCCTCCACCCAGACCCAATCCCCTCTACCTCAGCCTATCCCAAGCATACCATTAGACCAGCATGCACACACATCACCACACAAGGGAAGCTCAGGCAAACATAAGCACCACACATCCCACAGGCACTCACGCAAGCATCACACACATGCAGACACACCAACATCCACTGCCTCCACTGTGTCCCCCTCCTCCTCATCTCCCTCCTCTCTCCCAATCTCGTCTCCACTCACACCTACATGCACTACATCTACAGCCACTACTTCCATCACCAGCACACACACCGCCACACCCCGCTCACGTGCAGTCACCAGCCCCACTGCCATTCACACGTCCCCTGTGTCCTCTCCCAGTGTGTCTGTGACGCCACCTCCCAAGATACACAAACGCAGGCACACACCCACCCAACAGCCATCCACCTCACGACAGCATCTAGCACATGCACCTTCACCCAGTCACAAACGAACACCTCCTACAACCACAACCTTTTCCTCCACTCCCAAACCCCCTCCAGCTACTCGTCCCAGTGTTCCCAAGAAACTTTTCCTGTCCAACCTTGACCTCTTTCCCTCACCTCCCCCACCCCGTCCATCTCCTAGGGCCCGACTCTCCAGGTCCCAACCTGGCACCTCAGCCACAACATCTCCGGGACCAGTGGTGCCTGTAGTCACCGGAATCTGGAGTGCATCGGCCACCAGGGAAGCCAGTGTGGCATGGAGCCACAGCACGGACAGTCCCCCACCTGTCAAGTATCAAAAGTTGGCCAGTGCCCGGTGGGAGAGGGGGAAGACTCCAGCCACCAAAGCCGCTCCCAGGGGTACAGGTGGGAGTGTGGAGTCAGCTGCAACACCTTCCAAGGTGGGGAAGGGCCACAAGAAAGTCAGCAAGTCTGGGAAGAGCAGCACGGCGGAGAAGACCGCCATCATCCCCGCTTCCCAGGAGGTCACCGCCAGCACCAGCCCTGCTGCCCAGGAGGCCACCACCAGCCCAGCTGCCCAGGAGGTCACCGCCAGCACCAGCCCTGCTGCTCAGGAGGCCACCAGCCCAGCTTCCCAGGAGGCCACTGCCACCAGCCCTGCTGCCTAGGAGGCCACCGCCATCATCCCCGCTGCCCAGGAGGCCACTGCCAGCACCTGCCCTGCTGCCCAGGAGGCCACCGTTAGCATCAGCCCAGCTGCACAGGAGGCCACCGCCAGCACCAGCCCTGCTTCCCAGGAGGCCACCGCCATCATCCCCGCTGTCCAGGAGGCCACTGCCAGCACCAGCCCAGCTGCCCAGGACAGGACAGCCAGCACCGGCCCCGCTGGGCCAGACAGGACGGGCAGACAGGACCGCCAGCACCAGCCCCGCTGGGCCAGACAGGACCGCCAGCACCAGCCCCGCCGGGCCATGAAGGACTGCCAGCACCAGCCCTGCTGGGCCAGACAGGACCGCCAGCACCAGCCCCGCTGGGCCAGATAGGACCGCCAGGACCAGCCCCGCTGGGCCATGAAGGACCGCCAGCACCAGCCCCGCTGGGCCATGAAGGACCGCCAGCACCAGCCCCGCTGGGCCAGACAGGACCGCCAGCACCAGCCCCGTTGGGCCATGACCTATTGAGTCCATCACGAGCAGGATGAAGCACTATGGGCACAAAGCCCCCTCCAGAACCAGTGGAGTATCACATCCACTACCTCAGTCCTTGGCAGGTTGAAGCACTCTGGGCACAAAGCCCCCTCCAAAACCAGTGGAAAAAGGCATCCACTACCTCTGTCCTTGGCAGGATGAAGCACTCTAGGCACAATGCCCCCTCCAGAACCAGTGGAGACTGTTATCCACTTGAGAGACTGTGGCTTTGCACTCCCCAGGATGGAACAGTGGGCAAACCACCCACTGTAGAGACTTGAGAGACTGTGGCTTTGCACTCCCCAGGATTGAACAGTGGGCAAACCACCCACTGTAGAGACTTGAGAGACTGTGGCTTTGCACTCCCCAGGATGGAACAGTGGGCAAACCACCCACTGGAGAGACTTGAGAGACTGTGGCTTTGCACTCCCCAGGATGGAACTGTGGGCATGTGGCCCCCTGGTGGATTTGGTGTTGTGCACTCAACCGGCTGAGGTGCCCCCACTTTCCCTTCCCCCTGAGGTGCCTGTTTTATTGCTATCTGATGCCCCTTCAGTGTTCTCTCCATCATTTCGTGGATTGAGTGTAGGCCTCGCCCATACCGTGTGGGGCCAGTGTTCCACGGACTTCAATGGAGCACTACCTAGACTACTATTCTTGGTGTATATTTTGTTTATAGTGTATATACATATTTTTGCGTACTGGATTTTAATATATTACAATGGTTACACTCATTTCCTTTTGTCCTTGCATTCTCCCCGGGGGGGGGTGTTGAGGGGTGTAACTGATATTTATCATGCTGTATTAGTGTGTGTTTTGTCGAGGGTGGGGGTGTGGGTGTTGCATGTTGCGTGTGTGTGTCCCTGTCTTTTCCCTCCCCCCTCCCCTGTGTCGTAGGTGCAGTACTCACCGTGGCGTTCGCCGCCGGCGTTCGTGCTCCTGGTAGAGGAGCAAGAAGATAAGGGCTGGCAGGATCTGGAGTTCCGGTTCCATGGCGTCCGGATTCCTCGTGGGGTGTGTAGAGGTGAGCGTTTTCCCTTTGAAGTCCTGTTTCCGCCGTGTTTTTGTTCGCAGTGAATCCGCCCCGGAAAAGGTGGCGGATTGGTAGGTTGTGATACTGTGGGTGGGCCATTGTCCTCCGCCTCTCTGTTGGCGGTGACCGCCAAGCTGTTTGTTTGTACCGCCGTGGCGGTCGGAGTGTTAAAGTGGCTATCTTTTTTGGCTGTTTCCACCACGGTCGTGATTCCATTTTTTTTCCGCCGGCCTGTTGGCAGTCTTACCGCCGCTTTAACACCGACCGCCAGGGCTGTAATGACCACCTAAATGTTAATAATATCTAGCAGGGAAGGCAATAGAAAGAATGCAGATCTTTACACTATCTTTCTTTTGCCACTTCAACCTCCGGGAAACCACAGCTGGAGAAGTCCTCTTGGAAGACAGAAGTAATTGCCAAAGGAAACAGTCATTTTACAAGCTACTTTGGAGGAGGAGTTCTGCTCTACCATATGATAAGAAAGGAAAAATTGATTTGATCATCACCTATGGTGCTAAGGTTTGACCTGCTATGGAGATAATGTAGCATCTGGGAATCTCACAAAGTAAATTGTGTAAAGGTACCACAATCAGTGGAAAATCAATCAAAACATTGCACACATTGGCCCTCATTATGACATTGGCGGTAAGTCCAACTTACCGCCATGCTGACTGCCGCCAACATAACGTAGCCGCAGTGGATAACCGCCAACCATATTATGACACACACATACCAATCAGTCAGAATACAACCACACAAACAAGTCCGCCAGCCCAAAGGTCAGTGATAAACTGGCGGTATCCGAAACCACACCGTTACACCAACAGAACTACGGCCACAACATTATGACCCACGAATAACCACGGCGGACATTCAACAGCAATAAACCATTGTTGGTACAAATCGCCACGCTCAAAATAAACACTCTCAAACAAAACTACACCACATTGGTCAATTCAAACTACACACCTACACACAACACACCCACACCACCACACCACTATAAAACACACACCCACATCACCGACAACCCTTTACGAATACAAACAATTGCCACCAGAGACATAGCAAGACCACAGATAAGACCACAGCCACATACCACCATCACTTATATACCATCCACGTACCCCACATCACACACCCCAACACATACCCCTACACACCCTCACCCACACCACTCACACCATACCCATGGAACCACAACTACACCCCAGGTTCTCTGAGGAGGAGCTAAGGGTCATGGTGGAGGAAATCCTGCGGATAGAGCTACAGCTATTTGGATCTCAGGTGCAGCAGATATCCAATGCTTGGAAAATGGAGCTATGGCGAAGGATCGTGGACAGGGTCAACGCCGTGGGACAGCACTCCAGAACAAGGGAAGACATCAGGAAGAGGTGGAACGACCTACAGGGGAAGGTGCATTCTATTGCAGCAAGACACCAACTGGCTGTACAGAGGACTGGAGGTGGACCCCCACCTACTCCCCCACAACTAACAACATGGTATGAGCAAGTCTTGGCAATCATGCATCCTGATGGCCTGGCCGGAGTAAGAGGAGGACTGGACTCTGGTAAGTCAACCCTCTATTACTATCACCCCCCTACCTGCATGCCATCACATACCCCTACCCTTACCCCCATTCACATCACTCCACCACCTCCCACATACCCCACCACCACGACCCACTCATCCCAAAACTAAGCCCTGCATCTAATACCAATGCATGGACACCCACCACAAACCTGCATGGACACCTACCACCACAGCATGCACACTAGGGACAATCACCTAGCCCACCAAATACCAGCTCACACAAGGCAGAGCTGCCAGGGTAATAAAAACCATAGAGGACAATACACCCATGCAAATGATGTCACACACAGGAACTATAACACTGCATTAACATCCCCACAGGTAACCCATCCAATGTCACCAGCGAAGACGTACCAGCAACATCCAGTCCCCCCCCAGAAGACGCCCACAGTGATGACAGCAGCTCTGGTCGCCTGGATCTGAATGACCTACCTGGCCCATCAGGGACCTCCAGACAGTCAACCGACTGCCCATGTACAGTCACACACCACCACAGAACCTCCCCCTCAGGAAACACCACCACAGCACCCACCCAGCGGGCCCATACCTCTGTTCCCAGGACACGTCAATCATCAATGTGTCCACCACTACAGGGACCCCAGGCCACCCCACAAACACAGGACGATCAGGGACCTGGGGTCAGTGGCAGTGGGCACACTGTTCAGGAGACAGAGGCACAAGACAACAGGGAAGCTGGGAGGAATGCTGTGCGACAGGAGGAGGACAGGCCCAGCGAACCGACCCTCCTGGAGGCACTCACTGCAATCCTGGGAGCATACCAACATTCCAGGGATACACTGGGTCAGATGCTGGACAAGTTGCAGGAGAACATGCGGCTGCAGGAGGGACAGTACCTGGGGATCAGGGAGGAATTGAAAGACATCAACACCACCCTGGTCTCCATTGCAGGGCTGCTGGCAGACATGGCAAACAATATGAGGGAGTTAGTGGCACACCCACTGGTCCCTGACACTAGCCAAACCACCGAACAGCCCTCCACCTCCGCTGACGCTAGTGGACAAGAGGCCCCGCAACTGGACCAACAGTCCACCAGCACCCATCCCTCTACAGAAGGAGAACCACCCCACAAACGTTCCCTCCTATCCAGGCAGAAGCAAGAGACTATTGCCAAGACTCCCGCCAGGAAATAAGACTCTCCTAATTGTCACCGTGGGTCCCACTCTGTCACCCTGTCCACCTTGAACTGCAATTGTTCCACTTCCTATGCCCCCTTTGACAATGCACCTATGAGACAAATAGACTGGACTCTATCCTCAACCATCACCCCAGCCCATTGCACTACCCCCTCTTCTTCAGAACACTGCAATAAACACACTTTGATAGAACACAAGTATGACGTATGTCAGATTTTTCAAAATGTATTAGTTTAACAAAGGTTCAAAGAATGCATTTCAACTGTACAGTAATGTTTACATTGGAAAGACCTGTAGTTGGCTGCACTGAACACACCAGGAGCAAAAGTGGGGCACCAATATCTGCAAAAGGAGTTTCCAAAGGGTACAGTGAGAGGCCATAGAAGTAGGAATGCACAGCCTGTCAGTGACAATGTCACACATCAAACTGTCAATGAAATGTGTATCAACACTGTCTTACCTGTGTTCCACTGGAAGTATTGACGAATAATTGAATTTCTGTTAACCTCATCCTCATCCTCTGCCTCCTCATCTTTACTAACCACAGGGTCCACTGCTGCCACACGGCCATCTCTAGCCTCCTACTCCTGCAGAAAAGGCACCAGGCAACGCAAGGCAACGTTGTGCAACATGCAGCATGCCACAATGATCTGGCAGACCTTCTTGGGTGAGTAGCACAGGGATCCACCACTTAGATGGAGGTAACAAAACCTGGTCTTTAGGAGGCCAAAGGTCCTCTCTATAATTCATCTTGTTCGCCCATGTGCCTTATTGTAACGTTCCTCTGCCCTTGTCCTGAGATTCCTCACATGAGAGGTTGGGGTAACCAAAGTCACCTGCAAATATCAAGGGACAATTGTTATTCACACACTAACCATTAGGGCCCACACCATACCCATACACCAACATCTACTGGGTGGGAACCAGAGCTCATCTATTAGCCACACCCTGTGTCTCTGGAGTTGACCCATCACATTTGGGATGCTGCTATTCCTCAGGATGAAGGCATCATGCACAGACCGAGGACACTTTGCATTAGCTTGGGAGATGTCCTGGTCCACCATAACACACCATCTGCACATTCATGGAGTGGAAGCTCTTTCGATTTCTGAAGACCTGTTCATTTGCCGGGGGGACGACGAATACAATATGTGTTCCATCGATAGCCCCAATTATGTTGGGGATATGTCCTATGGCATAGAAATCAGCTTTCACTGTAGCCAAATCCTCCACCTGAGGGAAAACAATGTAGCTCCACATGTGTTTTATCAGGGCAGGAAACACTCTGGTCAACACTATTGAGAACATTGGCTGTGACAGTCCTGCTGCCAAGCCCACTGTCACTTGGAAGGAGCCAGTTGCCAGGAAATGGAGCAGTGATAGCACTTGCACAAGAGGGGGGATCCCAGTGGGGTGACAGATAGCAGAGATTAAGTCACGCTCCAATTGGGCACACAGCTCAGTGATTGTGACGTTGTCAAGTCGATAGGTGAGGATAATGTGCCTGTCCTCAATTGTTGCCAAGTCCACCAGGGGTCTGTACACAGGGGGATGTTTCCATCTCCAATTCATCTGCAGCGGTTGCAATCTATGGAGCATAGGAGTGAGAAGTTGGTCATTATCCGTACATTATAACCACTACTGAGCAATGCATTTAGTGATTGTTACATTTAATGTGTTGGGATATATCCATAATGTGTATTTGTGAACTGTGACAGCAGTTAGGATCCATGGCTTGCCCCCTCGCCTGAAATGGCATCCGCCTGTACTGTATGGCGGGACAGGTGAAATGAGGTAATTCCGCTGACGTTGTGCGCCATTGCTGGAGGCTGTCGAAAACCGATGTGCGGCTCCTCATTGGTTTATATTGGTCCCTATGGATTAAAGGGGCCAATGGTGATGTACACTGGTGGTGACGGTACGCACTGCTGCAGACGTGACCACCATTATCTATCTGTTCACTCACTTGCTACCTGACCTTCAACAGGAGAGGACCTACACTGCATGTGCTGCTGTGACCTGTGTATCGAACCGACCATGGCTCGTGTCACTGGAGAAAGGGCCCCTGCCCTCGGCGGAGTTGGAGAGAATAGTGGATGGGGTCCTACCCCAGTACTGACTGCTATATGGGCCTCCAGACCAACAGGTGAGTACACCATGTGTACGATGCATGGGACATGAATGCATGGAGTGCTGTGTATGCATGCCTCATGTAGGGGGGTTGGGTGGATGTACCCTGGGAAGCGTGCTGCATGTATGCTAGGTCATGTGTGTGTGTAAGGGGATGGGAAGTGGTATGGTGGACCATGAGTGTAACAGGCAGGACGGTGTGACATATACCTTTTCCTATGTGTATTTCCTCTGCAGGTCAGTGCCCATCAAAAGAAGGGAATATGGCGTGCCATCGCCAAGGATGTGTGGACTCTGGGGGTCTATGGCAGGTGGAGCACCCACTGTCGGAAACAGTGGGAGGACTTGAGATGCTGGGCACTGAAGATGGCGGAGGCCCAGCTGTGGATAGCCTCCCAATGGGGAAGGGGTGCCCGTCAAACCCTGACCCCCCTGATGGCCCGCATACTGGTGGTGGCCTATCCAGAGCTGGATGGGCGCTTGGAGGCATCACAACAGCAACAAGGGGGTGAGTACAGTACACTAATATACACCTTGCGTCTGGTGGGGTGGTATCCTGGTGGGGGCCGTGTGGGTACCCCTAGGCCAGGACTGGCATTGCATGGTAGGCCCCATGTTGTGCAGGGTTCTGATGTGAAAGTACTCCAACCAAGCTAGTAGGCATCCATTACTGGGCAGGGGTTAGTGGGTCTCAGGTATGTGCAACTGGCGTTAGGTGTCCCTATCCATGGGCTGGTGACTAGCTTTGTGACTGGTAGTGCATTGCCTAGTGCGTAGGGCTGTTCCCTGTGTGTGAGCGCGTTGTGTGCACCAATGGTGGTGTCGGTGCCGCCATTGACCAAGTGTATCCTTGGTCTCCCCTCCTTTTTGTTTTGTCAGCCTGTCCTTAGGTGCATTAGCATCATCTGGTGGAGGAGCAGTGGCACCGGCAATGGAGGGAGCTGCATCCCACAGGACCCAGGAGGCAGAGCCCACCGATGCTGAGGGCACCAATGGGACGGAGGGTGAGGGGAGCACCACGGCAGAGACAGGAGGGAACAGTTCTGACAGTGATACCTCCTCCAATGGAAGCTCCCTGGTAGTGGCAGACAGCTCTGTGCCCACCCCAGCTACAGGTACAACTGCCATCCCATACCAGCACTGCCCTCCCAGCAGCCCCTCAGTGAGTTTCCCATGCCCGCTCACCCAGGAGGGTGAGCATCTCCTTCACCACAGGCACCTCAGACCCTGCCCCAGTTAGCCCTGCTGCCCTGAGTGAGGAGGCTATTGAACTCCTGAGATCCATCTCTGTTGGGCAGTCAACCATTGTTAATGCCATCCAGAGTCTGGCAGCCCAAATGCAACAGACCAATGCATTCCTGGAGGGCATTCACACTGGCTTGGCGGCCCAACAGAGATCAATCCAGGCTCTGGCCTCCTCTCTGATGGCAGCCATTGTCCCTGTTTCCACCCTCCCCCTTCCAACTTCCTCTTCCCAATCTCATTCCCCTCAACCCCAACCTCTCCCAAGCACATGAGCATGCAACCAGGACAACACACAAGAGTGGACATGGCAAACACAAGCACCACACCTCATCCCACAGGCACTCACACAAACACCATCCATAAGCAGACATACCAACATCCACTGCCTCCACTGTGGCCCCCTCCTCCTCATCGTTCACCTCCTTCTCAGTTGCGTCTCCACCAACACCTGCATGCACTACATCCTCATCCACTACCTCCAATACCAGCCCACCTATCAGTATACACCCCTCACAGGCAGTCACCACCCCCACATACATGCACACGTCCCCTGTGTCCTCTCCCACTGTGTCTGTGCCCCCTCCTCCCAAAGTACGCAAACACAAGCACTCAGACACCCAACAGCCATCCACCTCACAACATCCAGCCCATGCACCTGCACCCAAACACAGCAGACAGGCACCTCCGACAACCACTCCCTCTTCCTCCACTCCCAAACCTTCTCCCTCTTCCCGCCCTGATGTCCCTAAGAAGCTTTTCCTCACCACTATTGACCTCTTCCCTAGCCCTCTCCCTGTCCCTCATGTCAGGCCAGGGCAGTCAAAACCCAGGCAAGCACCTCAGCCTCCCAGTCAACGGGCACAGTAGTGTCCCCAACTACTCCAGGTGTAAAGGGATCCCAGCTACCAGCCAGCCATATGAACAGGGTGCCAGCCCCAAGTGCATCAAGGAAGGGCAAGGAGGCAGCCCTAGCTGCAGGAAAGAAGGGCAAAGAGACAGCCCCAGATGCAGGAAAGAAGGGCAAGAAGGCAGCCCCAGCTGCAGCAAAGAATGGTAAGGAGGCAGCCCCATCTGCAGGAACGAATGGCAAGGAGGCAGCCACAACTGCATGAAGGAAGGGCAAGGGGCCTGCAACAGCAGGCAGTAGAGACAAGGGACCTAGTGCAGGGACTCAGTCTGAGCCCCAACCACCAACCATGGTGGTGCAGCCATCCGCAGCTGCAGGGGATTGGCTGGAGCCTCCCCCACCACTGCCAGGACCGCCACCAGAATCGCCATCAGCAGCAACATCCCCAGTAGGTAGCCATCCAAAGCTGCAGGGAAAGGGCTAGAGCCTCCCCCCACCACTGCCAGCACCACCACCAGCTCCGCCACCAGCACCACCACTAGCAGCAGCAGCCCCACTGGGCAGTCATCCGGGGCTGCAGGGGAAGGGCTGGAGCCTCCCCCGACCACTGCCAGCACTGAACAACCCTCACTGCCGGCGGTCAGTGTGTAGTCCTGCCTCCATTGGCTATTGTGCGGCCTGGCCCCTACAAATATTGTGGGTCTGACACCCAGCTGAGAGACTGTGGCCATGCAATTCCCAGGAACATGCAGTGGGCATGTTGCTCCCTCCCGAACCAGTGCACAAGACACCCATTTTTTGAGAGACTGTGTCCTTGCACTCCCAGGACAAATCACAGGGCATGTTGGCCCTTCCAGCACATGTGGGCAAGTCACCCACTTGAGAGACTGTGGCCTTGAACTCCCCAGGACAGAATAATGGGCATGTTGCCCCCACCAGGACCAGTTGCATTGAAGCATCTTCCGGCGTTCACCGTCCCCCTGAGGTGCCTGCTTATTTACGACCTGATGCCCCTGCAGTGTTCTCTCCATGTTGTTGCAGGAGTGGATGGGGCCTTGGACTACGGTATGTGGCCCTGTGGCCCACGGAAATTGAGGACTGGACAGTGACCCTACATTTGTAAATATGTATATTCTTGTTGTTTTGGATGCACATATTTATACTATTTTATCTTATTACACTCACTTTCTTCAATTTGTTTTGTCCTTGCATTATTCCTGAGGGGCACGGGGTGGATGTGTACTGTTACTGCATCTGGTTGTGGGTATGGTGTTGGGGGTGGGGGTGTTGCATGTGTGTGTCATTCTCTTTTTCCTCCCCCCTCCCCTGTGTACTCACCTTGGTCGTCTTCGCCGTTGTTGGTATTCGTAGTGGAGCAGTACATAGAAGAGCATGGGGAACACATGCAACTCGGGCTCCATGGCGGCGTGGTTGTTCCCTGAGTCTCCATAGGTGAGTCATTTCACTTCTGTGCAGTGTTTCCGCCAGGCTTTTGATGCCCTTGGTACTGCCGCGGAAAATGTGGCGGACTGGCCTGTCATAATACAGTGGGCAGAACATTGTCTTCTGCCTGGCTGTTGGCGGTTACTGCCGTGCTGCTTGTTGTATCCGCCCTGGCGATCGGTGTGTTAAAGTGGCTGTCTGTCTGAGAGGTTTCTGCCGTGGTCATAATTTCATATTTTTTACCGCCGGCCTGTTGGCGTTATTATCGCCGCTATATCACTGGCCGCCAGGGTTGTAATGAGGGCCATTGTCCTAGAGTGTATTTGGTATACCACAGCAGTAATCATTGCACATGTTCTCCTATAATGGACCAATGTAATTTTCTTAAAGCAAAAAGATCTGCTCCAAAAAAACTTAAAGCTAATTTAATCTGAAGACCACACCAGTACCATATCACTCTTTCCCAGACACCAGTTACCAGAATATATATAGAAAGTCATGGCCTTCCTCCTCGTAGTCTGGAAAATGAGATATACAAATTGTACAGCCAAGACTGCAAGTTCAAAGGAGACAGCAGGGATGTAAAAAGTACATTTATAGGCATGTGTTGAGCAAAACCACTTGCAGCTTGCAAAAGTCCATTAGAAAAGACCATCTAGTAAGATGAAATAATCAGTCCAAGACAAACATTTACTAGCAGTGTTTCCACTCCTATTCCTTCTTTTGCCCGGCACTTTCCCAATGGGTATTTAGGGCCTCATTATGAACACGGCGGTCAATACCGCCATGCCGGCAGTGGCGGAAATTACCACCACAGGCATCGTGGTCTGGAACGCCATATTGTGAACAAGGGAAGACCGCCACAGGCGCCCCTCCGCCACCGCCAGGCTAACGCCGACAGGCAGCCTGACGATGGCAGATTTTTCTAAGCAGCGCTGCCCTCCGGTTAAAGAACTCTTGTTCTTTCAGCCAGGAAAGGCTGGCAGAAGGGGTGCTCAGGGGCCCCCGTGCACAGCCCTGTCGTGCAGGTCATTGCCTGATTTACGAGCAGTGATTTGCACGACGGGTGCTGCTGCACCCACCGTACTGCGGCATTGCCGACAGTTCTATGTGGAGCTGTCAGCAATGTCCAGGCCCAGTATTCTGCTGGGCAGGTGGGAGGAAACACTATTTCCGCCTGCCGGCCCTGAGGAGTGTTCATTATTGGGCTGGCGGAGTCCTCAACAGGCTGGCAGTCTGTGTTCAGACCGCCAGCATGAACACGGCGGGGATTTGCGCCGTGTTCATAATGAGGGCCTTAGTGTCACTTTGGGACTAAGACTTAATTCACTTATATTTAGACCATAACACAATGACAAAATAAATGGTCCATAATAATAAAATAATGGGTTGATTCCAGCAACATGGACAAAGACATCAGAACTACAGCTTACGACTTCCCTTCTTTCATATTTTCCACAGCTGACAACTTCAGGGCTGACGGCTAAGGATTCACGGTTATTCAAGCACCACTCACACTGAGGATTTACTGTTCTTCAACCAGCACTCACACTGCTGGGCAAAAGCATCAAGGTGTCTTGCATCATGTTTCTGTTACAATAAGTGTAGGAAATATGCCTTTTCTGCTGGGTCATGACAGATTTTTCACCTTTTGCTACACCAAGTATTTCTGTTGGCTTCAGATCTCGGTGCACTTTTCTCCTGTTTACCAGTATTTAAGTACCTGTGCTCCACATTTAAACATGGTCAAATTGGTATATTCCTAATTAGTATATTTAACTCATGTATAAGTCCTTAGTATATGGTAGAAAATGTATCCATCACCTTTAAGTTCAATGTCACTAGTGGACTTCTGTACCATTTGTGCCAGCCACTATAGTGTAAAACATGACTTCATGCCTACCATTGTAGCCTCACTAAGGTAGTTCAAACACTGCAGTTTGACCTCTCAAAATAAACTCTTTTGATGGGTCAAAGTCTCCCTTGTAGTCCGCATTGCAGGGTGCATGGTATTTAAAAGCAGGACATGTAGAAATGTAATCTTAGCATGTCTGTACAGTGATAAGCACCCAAAAGCTATTTTTGAACTGTGGCAGGCCAGCTGTCCTATATAGAAAACTAGATTACATATTAAAATCTTTGCACTGTAACTTGGGATTCGTCTTGAAAATGTAATCTTTACTAAAACCCAATTCAATGGTGAAGTCAGATTTTATTTAAGATGAGGGAAAGGTAACTTTTGAAAGCTGTCTTTTCTCTGCCCGAAGATCATGGAGGCTGAATTTGCATTTGCTCTCTCACTTCTTCCAGCCAGTAATTAACATTTGATTAAGATTGTAAAAGGTATGATGTGGCTCCAAGATCTGAATGGGAAGATATGGCTCCTCTCACCCAGAATAAATATGAATGGTAGAAATGTGAATATCCTTTTCGAAATTAAAATATCAAATGTTTCCTGAATGTAAAATCCTGTTTGACAGGTCTGCTGGATTTGCATGGACACGGTGGGGTACACATGAAGAGAAAGGAAACAGGATGCCAAAACACTTCTTGTGAAGCTACTGTCTGGTAGCTAGAAAAGCCTATTTTAGTCTATCAGTTTTCTGTTTCTAGGTTTATTGAGGGTACAGGGACTGCTCCAAATTAGACTTTAGGGTTAGATGTAGAAGGACACTATGATCACTATAGTACACTCTCCGTACACACACCCTAGGCCTCAGACGCCGTGGATTGTTTTGTGGCAGAATACTTCCACCATCTTGAAAATGCCCAGACTGTGTAGGGTTGACCACTGGAACTTTAACTCCATTGATAAGGGCATGCCTAGGAGTCATTCCCATCAGTCGTGGCTCGCGGGTGTAACGAAGGCTGGGCGATGTGCAGGGGGATGGCGGGGCGATTGATAAATACAGAAATAAAAAACACTTACCTCCTCCGTCGCGCTGCAGCGCTCCACTCCCCTATCAGCGAAGGCACAGGCTCCCAGCCTGCCCTGCACCAATCCTGATGCTGTTCAGAGCAGCGTCAGAATTGGATAAGAGCCCCGAGCCAGGGTGCACTGGGAGCCTGTGCAGGCTCTCAGCAGCCCAGCAACACAGTTGCTGGGTTGGAGAGAGCCTACTGCGCATGTGTGTTTGGCTGGCCCAAGATGGCCGGCCAAACACACATGCACTCTAAGGAAAGTGCACTATGCACTCCCCTCACTGCTCGTGACCTGCAATGCCCCACCCCTTTCGCACGGAAAGGATAATAAACACGGTTTATTATCCTTTCCATTGGAAAGGAATTGCAGTGTATGCTGCTGGTGGGGGTGGGGGGGTGATGCTCCTCCACCCTAGCGGATGAGGCACCACAGATTCCCATCCACAAGTTCATGCCCGTCATAAATGTGGCATGTCCAGAGTTACTCACTTACTGCTGGTTATGCAAACTGGAGGCCAGCAATGAAAGACATCCACATTTGGTGCTCCAGCTGTGGTTCAGGTTCTTCATTTCTGTTTCCACAGTTCACCCCCGTTGTTCTTTGGTTTGTCTTTATACCGTTTTACTTCTTGGGTGGAGTAGAGAGCTGTCCTTGTGATGTAGTGTTGTTCTCTTCCATGTTCTATCCATCTCCGTCATTTTCTCCTAATGATGGTGTCTATGCTCTTTTGGTTGCATGTTATGAATAGTTTCTGGTTGGAAATGGTTTGTGGCCTGAAAATGCAGATGTTTACTGGTGTGGAAGGCTTACAGTTTGATGATGTCCTTTTCATCATCTGCTAGCATTCTGATCAAGAGTGTGGAAAGAGAATAGCTCTGGTAAAGCCTCACCATGGTGTTGGTGCTGTTCTGTGATGACCTCAACACATTGAAGGCATTCCTGGTCTTGTTCCATTTGCTCTTGATGTCACTGCCTATCGCTCCATCATGCCCAATAGTCAGTGATGGATCGAGATATTTCAAAGTGATGGATACTAAAAGTTGTGGCTGAGTTTTATGTAGCGAGAGAGTGAAATGGGCTAGCTCGTCTGACATAATGAAGGTTTGAGGAGATTCTTCCCCAGGACGATTTTTGAAACAAAAGAGTGGAAAAAGATGCACTTTTAAACATGGATTTATTAGGGAAACAAGATAGTGTGGGAAGCTAGTGTCAATATGTAGCTTTTTTTTGTTTTTTTTGTTCATGGTATTAATTTTTTTTTTTTTGTGCTTTTTTTAGTTTCAAAAGTTTTATTAAGAATATATAAGGCGGTACATACAGCATATAAACAAACTGTTTAGCTTTCAAAACATTGTTTTGTTCTTTTACCACAATTATTTCCATTGTAAGCATATATGCATGTACTGTCAGGTAAGTAAAAAATTCCCAGTTGCATAGTTGAGTTATGTACCCTTATTTTGAAGAGAAGTGGAAAACAGGTGGAGGGGGAGGTGGTAAGGGGAGGGGGAGCGAGGATAGGGTTGTGTGGGAGGGGTCGATCCTGGTATAGGGGAGAGACAAAATAGTCATATGAAATGGGGAGGGGGAGAGAAGGGGGAGAAAGAGGGAGAGAGAGGAAGGGTAATTGCGGGGGAATGTAGAATGAAGAGACTCGGGGTAGGTAGAGGGTCTTTGTATCCTGAGACTAGCTTGTTCAGGCCTAGGAGTAGATCGTTCTGTACTTCTCCATCTGTAGCAAGTTATTATCCAGGGGTAGATAGTATGTATGTTAGATATGGTAAGGTCGGTTAGAGAGTGTCTACGTCTTATATGTGTTGGTTTCTCAGTCCTTGTTTGTGTTAGGAAGTGACTTGGGTTACTATGTTGGGTAGTTCAGGGTCTCGGGCATATGACAAAATTAGAGGCCTGTGTATTGATAAAGAGAGAGAAAAAAGAGAGAAAGAAGAGAGGATAGCGTAGCTAGGGAGATAGAGAGGGGACAGTAGGAGATTAAATGTATTTCCGGGGTATAGGATTCTCAGAGGGTGATTGGTAATTGATATTCCCTAATCATTGATCATTGAACATTGATCATCCGTTGGTCATCCACCAGCCACTTCATGGTCTCTTCAAGAATGGGCGCCAGACCTCCTTAAATTGTTCTGCTTGGTCCTGTAGGTTATAGATCACTCGTTCATGGGTAGCCGTTTGATACATGGCCGTCATCCATTCTATGGGAGTGGGGGCAATGCTAGATCTCCAGTGCCGGAGTATGCATATTTTGGCCGTGGCTAGCGCCGTGTGGATTAATCGTTTATGTGCCCGCGATAGGGGGGGATACGGGCGAATGTCATGTAGAATGATAAATGCTGGTGGGGTCGGTTTTGGTATCTGTATGAAGTCCGATAAGGCGAGGTGTACCGCGTCCCATAGTGACTGTACCGTTGGGCAGTGGCATAAAATATGAAGTTGGTCACAATATGGCTCTGTGCATCTCCAACAGTTCGCGTGAGGTATCAACCCTGCCCTGAAGAGTTTAACGGGTGTCCAGTACCACCCCTGAAGGATTTTAAATAGGCAAAATTTCAGGCGTGCTTCACGTACGCCCCTGTCGAGGGCTTCTAGTATGTCTGGCCATTCTTCGTCCGTGTAGGTTATCTCTAGTATATCCTGCCATTTTAAGCGTAGTCGTTCAAGTAAAGGCTGAGAGTAAAGGTGGTTAGTTAATTCGGCATAGAGGCCAGACAAGACGCCTTTTTGTCGGCCCCATTTCTGAAGATAGGTGACGATGGGTGAGGTTTTGAGCATCCACGGGGGGGGTTCCTAATGTTCTCCGCATACAGTGTTTGAGCTGTAGATATCGCCACTCCTGGTTACTTTGGATACCGAATTCTTCCTGGAGGGAGGCGAATGTGCGAAAGCTATCTCCATCTATTATGTGAGATATATTGTGGATACCTGCCTCGGACCATTGGGGCCATCTGAGAATATTCCCTCCTATTTTAATGCTTTTATTCCCTGCTATGGGAGCCTGAGTATGCAGGTAGGGGTGTACTCCTAGTAGTCGATGGGCTCTGCACCACGCTGTGTTTGTAGCCTTGAGGATGGGGTTAGCTAAGGGAACATGGTCGGTGTATGTTCCTCCCATCTCCGTATACTGTCCATATAGGAGTTTCTCTGTGATTACCCATTGCGGTGGATCGGCTATATCCGGAAGTGTATATATTAGCTGTGAGAGTTGTAGGGCCAGAGAGTATTGTTCTACCGAGGGTAGTCCTAATCCTCCGTAGAGCCGTCGTGCCAGTATTATTGCAGGTTTCAGTCTTGGGCGTGAGGAGCCCCAGACGAAGGCCCTTATGGATGCATCTATTAATCGGAGTGAGGAAAGAGGTATCTGTAGGGGGAGCATGCCTAGCACGTATATGAAGCGTGGTAAGGTGACCATTCTGAACGCCTGTGTCCTGCCCCACATGGACAGGCCTAGTAGGGACCATTTGGCAAAGTCTTGTTTCATTTTAGATATAAGGGGGTCTATGTTGTCCCTGACCATATGTTCTAGACCTCTGTTAATGAACGTTCCTAAATATTTAAGGCGGGTCGGGGTCCATTTGAATTGAAGGCCATGTATCGCTGCCCTCGTCGTTATGCGGGATAATGGTAGTGCCTCACTTTTATCCCAGTTTACCCGATATCCGGATAGGGATGCAAAGTCTTCTATAGTGGAAAGTAAATATGTAGTCTTGAAATATCTAAAAGTAAGAAATTGGGTTGTTGATCAACTGGGCTGTGAGCCCTGATCAAGCAGCAACCACAATCCTTGTCAGGGTAATGTACAAGCAAACCTCAAATTAACCTGTGTTCAATCCCCCAGTAGCTTGGCACAGAGCAGTCAGGTTTAACTTAGAGGCAATGTTTAAAGTATTTGTGCAACACCTCAAACTATAACACAGCAAAAACACACCACAAAAGGAGCCGACAACAGAGGTAGAAAAAATAGAGTACATTTGAATAAATAAAACAAGACCAGAACATCAAAAATTCAGTTAGTTGAACTGGAGATACTGAATTTTAGAGTTTTCGGTAAAAATAGCACCAAAAGATGTAAAGCGACAACTGTGGATATATGGTCACACCAGACTGGGACAAAGTCAAGACTTCATGCCGACCGCAATGGAGCGCAGGCCAGATACAAGGAACCACTTAGGCCTGCAGTATAAAAGTACCTTGAGCCTGGTTGCGTCGATGTTGAGGATACGGGGAGCAGATTTAAGCAATGCTTCTGTGTCAATCCCCGCAGTGAGGCTGATGCATTGATCCTTCCCACGCAGTTGTGAAATTGCTTTGATTTTCTCCATGCAGCAGCAGCAATACATCAGGTACAAAAGTCAGTGGTCCTAAAGGTCATGTGCTAAGGTGGATTTCTCCTGGGGATGCGATGTGTAGACTCAGATCCACGCAATGGGACCAATATGCCTGTTTCGATACACGCAACAGCAGGGATGCACCAGTTATGATCTGTGCAGCAGCGAGGATGCATTGCTTCGGACTGGAACAGCCCTTTATACCCACTTCCAAGGGCCCAGGGCTGATTTAGCACCACTTGCCAAGGCAAGACTCGCAGCTGGCGGAGTCCAGGTGAGTTGGAAGTCTTTGGTGTCTCTGAGACTTCAGAAAACAGAAGGCAAGCCAGCAAGCCATTGCAGTCACAATGGTTCTGGGTTGGTGAGATGCAGGTCCAGTCCTTTTCACTCTCAGATAAGGAGTGAGAGGGACTGGACAGCAGAGCAGGAGTCCAGCAGAGTAGCAGTCCAGCAGAGTTACATCCCTGCAGCAGCACAGCAATCCTTCCTGGCAGAGGATCCACAGGTCCAGAAGTCTACCGAAGTGGTGGTGTCAGAGGTTTAGTACTAATACCTCCTTGTGCCGTTGAGGTGAGGGAGTCTTCGAAAAATGCTCTTTGAAGTGCACAGAGGTCCTCTCTCACTGCTTTGGCTCCAGACTCAGTACAGAGTGTTATGCAGCCTATTGTGTGGGGACAGGACACAGTCCATTCAGGAGAAGTGTCAGCACCTCACTGCCATCTTGCCCAGGATGGCCCATCAGTCACACCTAAGCTCCCTTTCTGTGTGGCTGTCTAGAAGGAAGGCACAAAGCCCAGTTGTCACCTGCCTCAGGTGTGAATTCAAAGACAGGCAGAAGGCACTGAAGGGCTACAGTTAGAAAATGCCAATTTTCTAAAAGTCACTTTTTCAGACCTGAAATTTAAAATCCAACTTCACCATGAGTTGTGATTTTAAATTGTGAGTCCAGAGACACCAGAGTGAACAAACATATATGTTCCAGATTGCAAATTGCATTTCTAAAATGTAATGAGATAATCTGAATGCTATCCCATGGGTGAGATAGGCCTCGCTTTAGTGAAGAACAACTTTGGGAGTTTTTCACTACCTCTGCATGTCCTGCCTTTTAAATACAAGCATCCTGCACTCTGGGTCCTCCTGGTGAGCGTGACTCATATGCTTAAAAAGGGAAGGTTTGGGCCTGGTAAAAGGGTTATTTGGCCAATTTAACATGGTAGTGCAAAACTGCCTTCACAGGATCTACAATGACAGACCTAAGACATTGTTAGAGGGCTACTTAAGTGGGTGTCACAATCAGTGATGCAGGACCACAAGTAGCATTTAATTTTGAGGCCATGTGCACATCTAGTGCATTTTACTAGGGACTTATTAGTAAATCAAATATGCCAGTTGGTGTTAAGCCAATGTTACCATGATTGGGCAGAGAGAGTCCAAGCTATTTAGCACTGTTAAGCAGTGGTAAAGTGCACACAGTCCTAAAGCCAGCAAGAACAATCACAGAAAAGTGGAGGAGGTAGGCCGAACGTTGGAGGGAAAACCACCCTAAGACTGTCAGGTCTAGCAGGTCCCCTGAACAAATGTATCTTCAATCCTGCTTTGCTGAGCATTATGTGGATCCGTGTTGAAGATGCGTCATGCAGCCGAGGTAATGTGTCGGTTTTGACATACAGAGGCTGTGGTGCAAGGTCTTGTTTCATCAATGTCGAGGATCCTCTTGATGGGGCGTGCAATGTAAAGACCAGTGTTGGTAATGAAATGTAAAGTCAGGGTGATGGTTCCAAAGAGCTGCAAGCCTGCACTGCGCAGTCCGGCTTTGTCGAGGCTGCCGTAAATGAGAGATGAGAGAGCTGAGGGTGCATTGCACAGGGTTACTTCTGAAGGTGATGTGAGCTGCAGCAGTGATGTAGATGTTTAGGATGGGTCCAATCCATGTAGCATTGCCTATAAATTGGTTCTACTCTCAGCTGAGCCACACATCAGAGGTGATGCGTCAGCTCTGCTGGATCCAAAAGCTGGTAGAGCACCTTAGGCTCATTTCCAAGTGTCCAGGTCTGCGGTGGCACCACTCTGCCGGGCAGACTTCCAAATGTCAGCATCCAGGCATAACTGCAATGGTTTGCCTTACCTTCCTGGCCTAGGCTCCAGCCTATCCACAGGAGGTAGGCAGCCCTTTGTGTGGAGACATGACACAGCCTCTTCAAGTGTGGCTGGGCCCAGTTCCTTCCTCCCATCCTGCCAGTGATGGCCCATCCAGTCATACTTAAACTCCCCATTATGTGTGCCTATCTAGGAGGAATACAAAAAGCCCAGTGTCAGCTACACCCAGTCATGTGAGAAGTGACAGGCCACTTGCAACAAATGGCTAAAGCAAGAAAGCAGAAGTGGGAAGGAGTCCCACGGACCACTGCCTACTCTGAAAAATAAAAATAAAACTTTCAATTTTTCTTTTTGAAATGCATCCCTTTTCCTTTTCAGGGAAATTGGGTGCATTAAAAAAACTGCTTTACGGAAAAGCATTCACAGATATGGTGGTCAGCTGAGCCCAGCAGGCCACCATCCCTGTGAGTGCTGAACATTCCTAATGAGTTGGAAATTGTGACCTACTTCATGAATATTGATCAGGTAAGTCATTTGTGACCCCAATGGGTCAATTCCAATGGGAATTGCTAAATGTGTCTGAGACACATTAGTACATTTCATTTTGTGATCTTCTATTTGAGAGTCACAAAAGATCACAATTAGAGACTCGCAAAATTAAATTGCCATACATATGGCCCTTTGTGATGCTTAGTTTGCATCACTTTAATAAACACAAACTCAGTGCCAAATACTAGGGTGGGATTTACTATCCAACACAAATCCTGATCTTAAAGTATCTCAAATTAAAACAACATTGCACTATGCACTGCTGTGCATTATTTTGCACCTAATGGGAGTTCCATGGGTGGTCCATGGGCATTCCCAAGCAACCATGCACGGATTTTGACGCAAATCCTTGTCTACAAATATTGGTGCAGAGGAATTTTCACCAGAATATTATGACTCCTGGAGGTAGCATAACTAGGAGAAATGCTTCCAACTTTGCATACTTGCTGCATTGTGGAAAAGGTCTTGAAGCATGGTGTTTGTATTGGAAGGGACCCTTTCCAGCACAAAATATCAGCTTTAAACAAGGCCACTGGAATTATGCGATTGTGCAACGATTTTTGCATAATGATACATTTGTTGCATTTACCACATCATCCATCATCTGCTGTATAATCTGTAGATTTTAGCAAAAAAATTGGTTTGAGTTCAAACAGTTCAGAAAATGCAGTGACATGTTGCCATGCATTGAAAGGCCATTTGGAAAGCTGAACTGGTCAACGTTCTGTTGCTTATTGCAATATTTGGGTGTTAAACAGATATTAATGAGATGCAACCAATACCTAGAAAATGTTAGCAGCGTACCCGGTCCACTACAGCGTCATTGTAGCCAATTGAGCAGAAGGAACTGCTGCCTCTCTTCCAGTGCCTACTCTTCCAAAGCAGGTCAGCAGTCTAGCCCTCAGTGTGGCATTCTAGAAATGCCTAGAAATGCATAGGTAGACAGGGGCACACACCAGACACGTGCAGCAGAGCAGCAAAAGCATGCCTAAGTCAAGCTCATCTGCAACCGTCCATGTCTGGACTGCAACATACCATTTCTCGTAGGTGGGACCACTAGTACTATGCATTCAAGAGATCAGCTTTTAAGTTGGTGTTGCCAGGCTCCTCAATGTCTTTCCGCCATGGAGTTTAATGATTTATATTACAAACACATCCCCTACTCATAGGGCAGGCCATACATTGGATGGTATTTTCTCCAATGACGTTTGTCTTAAGGTATTGACAGCACTACCAATAATCTGCTCTGACTATTATGTTGTCCATTTTTGCTGGATGGGCATCATTCTCAAGTTAATCCTAAACGCTATAGTACTAACAGTACTAAAATCTTTAACCCCTCGGGTACTTGGAGCAAGCTGGTTTCGTCCTGGCACACAGTTCCTCTGTGGCGGGGACAAAACCACCTCGTTCTGCACCCGGCCCAGGGGGTGCGCTAGTGCTCCCCCGTGGGTCTCCCACCCACACCCCCCATCGGGGATGGAAGTGGAATTGCTTCCCCTTCCACCCCTGACCCCCCGCAGCAATCTGATAACGTCACTGCGCTCACAGTGCACCAACGTCTTCAAATACTGCCGGGGACGCGCTGGAAGCCATCTGCTTCAAGCGCATTTAGGAGAGAGGATGTGGAATAGGTAAGTCCTTCCCCTGGGGGTGGTTTGGAGGGGAAAACATACACAGGGAAAGCAAGGAGTTTTTCCTTTCCCCCTATGCCTATTTTGAGTGGATTCCTGCTCCCCGATCGTGAGCGAAGCCCGCAATCGTGGAGCAGGGTCAACCCACTAGACACCAGGGATTGTTTTAGACTGATTTTGGGGAGCTCCCCTGGGGGCATATGCATATCCGTGTTTTGCCACCCTCCCCTGGGGGGCAGATTGGCCATTTATTTGGCCAATCTGGCCCCAGGGGGGCCGAAACCCGCTAGACACCAGGGATTGTGTTGTGAGTGTGTGTGTGTGTGAGTGTTTTTTATGTGTTGGTGGTACCTCTTGAGCAAGGGTTGCCCCCCCCAAAAGGGGACATAAGTGTTGGCCATTTCTGTCCCCTTGGGGGCAGATTGGCCTATTTATTTTATGCCAAAGGGGGCAGAATCCACCAAGACGCAGGGATTTTCTGTTGTTGTTCCCCTTTGTTTTTTTGTGCTTGGGGGCACCCCCTTTGGCAAGGGTCGCCCCCCAAAGGGAGCACAGGACTGATGGCCTTTTCTGCCCCCTTGGGGGCAGATCGGCCTATATTTTGTAGGCCAATCTGCCCCCAAGGGGGGCAGTATCCACTTAGGCACTAGGGAAAATTTGGAAATGCTTGGTGGCAGGGTGTTTGTCAACTGGCAAAGTATTTGTATTTGTGATTATAACAGCTTATTTGTCCTTTTTGTTCTAGTTCAAAGCTTTTGCTTCCTTTCCTGTGGTTCCTTGCTGTTTTGGCAGTAGTTGACCTGCAGTTTGTGTAGTTGCATGTTTTAGGTAAGTAAAAGCAATTTACTCCAAAGGAGTATAGTTGACATGCATGAATGACATGTTTGAAGGTGGTGTACTAAAAGCAGGATTGTGTGTGAAATTGTCCTTAGATTTGTGCACAATGATATTTGTGTTGTCTTATGTCTAATTTGCTTTACTTTTTTCTTTTTAGAGGGATATTGTTAGTGATTGCTGTGTCTTTGGAGAGTAGTTGCTGGTGAGTCTAGCTTTTTCAGGCAAGTGACTCTTTTGATAAAGCCACACTTTGTTTATAACTTATTTAGACAGTGCAGGTTGTTGTTGGCGCATTTGTAAAGTTACACTTCTTAGAAAGGATCATAACTAGCCGCAGAGTGACTGCTTAGCAGGTTGTTGGCATGCTTTTTGAGTTGTCGTCTGACCATGATTATGAGACTGACTCTGCAAGTGAGGTAGAGGAGGAAGTGGGAGATTCTGTCAATGAGTTTTTTGTCCGAGAGGATTATTCTGATGAGGAAGCCACTCTCAGTGCAGATGAAAGGCCTGTTTTAGAGGAGGACATTGATGTTCCAAGAGTACAGCAGCCTGGGCCTGAAGGGTTTCCCATTGGAAGATCTGACACCTGGAAACAAGGAGCAGCCACATTTACCTGCATTTACTGGTCTCCCAGAGTGTAGAGTCAATACAGAAAACCTTTTTCCTGTCAATTTCTTTCAGTTGTTTATGGACGATGTATATTTGGAAGAGATTGTTGAGCAGACTAATAGGTATGCAGAGTAGTATTGGGAGAACGCTGCCAGATGTAAGCCTCAGTCTAGAGCTACCCAGTTGGTTCCCACAAATCTGGAAGAGATGAAAAAGTTGTTAGGTTTGACTTTTTTGATGGGGTTGATAAGGAAGCCGTCACTGGCTTCTTATTGGTCACTAGTCCCTTGATGGCAACGGCTATATTTCCTGCAACCATAGCTCGTAATAGCTATTTGCTTCTTCTTTGGATGCTGCATTTTGTTGACAATGCTTTAGCCTTGCCACAAGATCACCCTGATTGTGACCATCTTTTTAAGGTTAGGCCTGTCCTTGATCATTTTGTAGATCGGTTTTCAGAGATGTTTGTTCCAGGCAAAGAGATAAGTGTGGACGAGTCTTTGGTCCTGTTCAAGGGGTGTTTGGTTTTTAAGCAGTACATTCCTAGCAAGAGGGCACGGTATGGAATTCAATTGTATATGCTGTCAGAAAGTAGTACAGGATACGTGTATAATGTTTGGATCTACACTCGTAGGGATTCCAGTATTGACCCCCCTGGTTGTCCAGCACTTTTGGAGTTAGCGAGAAAATTGTGTGAGAACTTGGTAGACAACTGTTTAACAAAGGACACCATTTGTACATAGATAATTTGTACACTGGAGAGCAGTTGTTCAAGGAGTTGTTTAGAGTGGACACTGTTGCTTGTGGCACAATCCATTCTAACCGGAAAGGCTGCCCAAGGGAGCTTTTCTGCAAAAACATGAGAGGGGACAGTGCAGTGCCTTGCGGAATAATGAGCTGCTAGCTCTGACATTTTCAGACAGGAAGAATGTGTGCATGCTTACTACCAACCATGATGAGAGTACTTCCTCTGTGACTGTTTGGGGTCAGGTTGCCGAAGTGGCAAACCTGCATGCATTTTGGACTACAATAAGCACATGGGTGGTGTTGATAGAGTAGATCAGAGGTTGGAAACTTACACTGCTGATCGTAAGTCTTACGTGTGGTATAAAAAGTTGGCCATACATCTATTTCATTTGGCAGCTTTTAATGCTTTTATTGTGTTCAAAGATACACCTGAGTCAAGGATGAAAATTGTTAAATTTCAGGAGTCTGTGATAGAGAGCCTTATTGTGGTAGAACAGGCAAGAGTCCCTAGAATAGCATTGGTGGTGGATGTGGCTAGATTGAAAGATCGCCACTTTCCTGATCACATTCCTCCCACTCCCAAGGAAGACATGCCCCTCTAAGAAATGTAGAGTCTGTGCTCAAAGATCCCTCGTGCCAAATCCAACCAGCATATGTGGTAAAAATGACAAAAACCTGTTCCTCTGTAATCAGGCGTCGCAGCACACCCGTAACATGCTAGGTGTCTAAGGTGGGACCCCAATGATGAATCATGCCACCAACTTGGTTGGACAGTGAGGGGTCTTTTTAACATAACCTAAGTGCATTTCTTTTCACAATTTTAGTGTTTGGACCATCACAGAAGTACGTGGACACATCAAAATGTTCTATTACAAAACGACCTGTGTTTGGAGGGGAGAGGGCACCTATGTTTTTGGTCCCAGGTGCAGCCCTCATCCAGGGAAACCTACCAAACTCAGACATATTTTTTAAAACTAGACACCCCAAGGAGTCGAGGTAGGTGTGGCTTGCGTGGATCCCCAACATTTTCTTACCCAGACTCTTCTGCAAACCTCAAAATTTGCTTAAAAAGCATATTTTCCTCACTTTTCTTTGTAGGATCACCGCACAAACACAAATGTCCTACTCCCCAGCGTTCCCCTCAGTCTCCCAAGTAAAATGATACCTCACTTGTGTGGGTCCCCAAATCAAAGTGAGCCTAAAGATGTATAAAAGAAAAATATGTGCTTATCAACTCGCTGTGCTATCCCCTCAATCTCTATAGGTTTTTTGGCCTTTTTCTGTTGCAGGCACCTGGGCCCCCACACAAGTGAGGTATGATTTTTACCAGGAGACTTGGGGAAACCCTGGGTGGAAAGACATTTGTGGCTCCTCTCTGGTTCCAGAACTTTCTGTCACCGAAATGTGAGGAAAAAGTGTTTTTTTGGCCAAATTTTGAGGTTTGCAATGGATTTTGGGTAAGAAAACACTGGGGGATCCATGGAAGTCACACCTCCCTGGTCTCCGTCGGGTTTCTAGTTTTCAGAAATGTTTGGGTTTGGTAGGTTTCCCTGGGTGCCGGCTGAGCTAGAGGCCAAAATCCACAGCTAGACACCTTGCAAAAAACTGCTTTGTTTTCTTTGGGAAAATGTGATGTAGTGTTTTGGGGCATTTCCTGTCGAAAGCACTAGGTCTACCAACAGAAGTGAGGTACCATTTGTATCCAGTGACTTGGGGGACTGCTGGGTGGAAGGAAATGTGTGGCTCCTCTCAGATTCTAGAACTTTCTGTCACCGAAATGTGAGGAAAAAGTGATTTTTGGCCACATTTTGAGGTTTGCAAAGGATTCTGGGTAACAGAACCTGGTGAGAGCCCCACAAGTCAAGCCATCTTGGATTCCCCAGGGTGTCTGCTTTTCAAAAATGGAAAGGTTTGGTAGGTTTCCCCAGGTGCCACAATCCACAGCTAGGCACTTTCCAAAAAACATGTCAGATTTCAATGTAAAAATGTGATGTGTCCATGTTGCGTTTCCTGTTGCAGGCATTAGGCCTACCCACGCTAGTGAGGTACCATTTTTATCGGGAGACTTGGGGGAACACCTAATAGCAGAACAAGTGTTATTTCCCCTTGTCTTTCTCTGCATTTTTTCCTTCCAAATGTAAGGCAGTGTGTAAAATAGATGTCTATTTGAGAAATGCCCTGTAATTTACATGCTAGTATGGGCACCCCAGAATTCAGCAATGTGCAAATAAGCACTGCTTCTCAACACCTTATCTTTTGCCCATTTTGGAAATACAAAGGTTTCCTTGATACCTATGTTTCAGTCTTTATATTTCACCAAATGAATTGCTGTTTACCCGGTATAGAATGAAAACCAATTGCAAAGTGCAGCTCATTTATTGGCTCTTAGTACTTAGGGTTCTTGATGAACCTACAAGCCCTCTATATCCCCGCAACCAGAAGAGTCCAGCAGATGTAACATTATATTGTTTTTAAAAATCTGACATCGCAGGAAAAAGTTACAGAGTAAAACATTGAGAAAAATGGCTGTTTTTTTCACCTTAATTTCATTATCTTTTTATTTGAGCTCTTATTTTCCGTAGGAAAACCTTGCAGGATCTACACAAATGACCCCTTGCTGAATTCAGAATTTTGTCTACTTTTTAGGAAAGGTTAGCTTCCTGGGATCCAGCATTGGTTTCATAACCATTTCTGTCACTAAGTGGAAGGAGGCTGAAAGCACAAAAATTAGTAAAAATGGAGTATGTCCAAGTAAAATGTCAAAATAGTGTTGAACAATTGGGTTTTCTGATTCAAGTCCGCCTGTTCCAGAAAGCTGGGAAGCTGGTAATTTTAGCACTGCAAACCCTTTGTTGATGCCATTTTCAGGGAAAAAACCACCAGCCTTCTGCAGCCCTTTACCCCCATTTGTTTTTTAAAACAACATTTTTGCTGTATTTTGGCTAATTTCTTGGTCTCCTTTAGGTGAACTCACGAACTCTGGGTACCTCTAGAATCCCTAGGATGTTGAAAAAAAAGGACGCAAATTTGGCGTGGGTAGCTTATGTGGACAAAAAGTTATGAGGGCCTAAGAGAAAACTGTCCCAGATAGCCAAAAAAGGTCTGGCACCTGAGGGTAAAAAGGCCTGGCAGTGAAGGGGTTAAAAGGAATCAGGTTGGGAGGCACGTATTTTTCTGTGGCCCCAGCAAAACTCCAATGAGCTGTTAGTGATTTACAGGAACACAAAAGTTATGGAAAGCATTGAAGACCTGGCTTTTCACTTTGTGATTATGGCTAGTAAATTTTCTTTGTGGTAGAAGTTCTTTTTTTGTTCTTTTCCTTAGGAGCTCCCTCTTTTTAGTTCCTTGACGTCTTGTGGTAAGTGTGCACTTTATACATTTATATAATTTCATTTATATCATCTATCATCAGACAAGACCGAGGTTCGTCTTTTAGGAAACAACCCCTCTTTCTGGGCTTCCATCTAAGGGCCTCCAGACCTCGGTCCACTTCCCTTCCCAGTAAAAAAGTTTAAGAACCTGGGTTTCCTCTTTGATGAAAGGCTAATTTTTTCCGATCAAATCAATCAAGTCACATCTTCCTGCTTTTTTCTCCTAAGAACTCAAAGAAAGATTTTTCAGTTTATCCCGTCTGAGTTCCAAAAAGCAGTTATCATTGCTCTTGTAGCCAGCAAACACGTCTTCTTCAGCCACGCCTCCGCCCTTCATTGGACCGACCACAGCTGCGTCCACTTCACATTCCGACGCGAGACCCGCCACCTCCGCACTCAACCCATCCCTCGCCGACAGTGGAACAAGATCCCTGAAGAGCAACTCTTTGCCGCACTCGCCGCCAACCAACCCACCCTCACCACCGACCCCAACGTCGCAGCCCTCAACCTCACAAACTGGATCTCCAACTGCGCAGACAACCTTGCTTCCCTCAAACGCTCGCAGCGACAGAACAACACCAAGAAACCCCTCTGGTTCTCTGACACCCTCAAAGAATCAAAGAAAACTTGTCGCACACTTGAGAAAGCCTGGCGCAAGGACCGCACCGCTGACAACATGACCGCCCTCAAGAACGCTACCCGCAAACACCACCACCTGATCCGCACTGCCAAAAGGAATTTTTTCACCGACAGACTGGACAAAAACAGCCACAACAGCAGAGAACTCTTCAGCATCGTCAAGGAGTTCTCCAACCCCAGCGCCAACGCCGTCACGCCCTCACAGGATCTATGCAAATCCCTCGCCACTTTCTTCCATCGCAAGATCAGCGACCTCCACGACAGCTTCGGACACCAGACCCAACCAAACACCACAGAACCCACCTCCCCGACCATCACCCTCAACAACTGGACCCACATCAGCACGCAAGAAACCAAATCCATCATGAACTCTATCCACTCCGGCGCCCCTTCGGACCCCTGCCCGCACTTCATCTTTAACAAAGCCGACGACATCATCGCCCCGCACCTCCAGACCGTCTTCAACTCTTCTTTTTCTTCTGCTACCTTCCCCGAATGCTGGAAACACGCCGAAGTCAACTCCCTACTAAAGAAACCTACGGCTGACCCGAGCGACCTGAAAAACTTCCGCCCCATCTCCCTTCTGCCTTCCCCAGCCAAAGTAATAGAGAAGACCGTCAACAAACAGCTGACCACCTTCCTGGAAGACAACAACCTGCTCGACCCCTCACAGACCGGATTCCGAACCAACCACAGCACTGAAACCGCCCTCATCTCAGTCACAGACGACATCAGAACCCTGATGGACAACGGTGAAACAGTCGCCCTCATTCTTCTCGACCTCTCGGCTGCCTTTGACACCGTCTGTCACCGCACCCTAATCACCCGCCTCCGCTCCACCGGGATCCAAGACCACGCCCTGGACTGGATCGCCTCCTTCCTCGCAAACCGCTCCCAAAGAGTCTACCTCCCTCCGTTTCGCTCAGAACCCACTGAGATCATCTGCGGCGTTCCTCAAGGCTCATCACTCAGCCCGACACTCTTCAATGTCTACATGAGCCCCCTCGCTAACATCGTACGCAAGCACGACATCATCATCACCTCCTACGCCGACGACACCCAACTTATACTCTCCCTCACCAAGGACCCCGCCAGCGCCAAGACCAACCTACAAGAGGGTATGAAGGACGTCGCAGATTGGATGAGGCTCAGCCGCCTAAAGCTGAACTCTGAAAAAACGGAAGTCCTCATCCTCGGCAACACCCCGTCCGCCTGGGACGACTCCTGGTGGCCCACGGCCCTCGGCACCACACCGACCCCCGCAGACCACGCCCGCAACCTCGGCTTCATCTTGGACCCCCTTCTCACCATGACCAAGCAAGTCAACGCCTGCTTCCTCACCCTCCGCATGCTCCGCAAGATCTTCCGCTGGATCCCCGCCGACACCAGAAAAACCGTGACCCACGCCCTCGTCATGAGCCGCCTGGACTACGGCAACACCCTCTACGCCGGGACCACAGCCAAACTCCAAAATCGCCTACAACGCATTCAAAACGCCTCGGCCCGCCTCGTCCTCGACGTACGCCGCAGCAGCCACATCTCCGCACACCTGAGACACCTGCATTGGCTCCCAGTCAGCAAAAGGATCACCTTCCGACTTCTCACCCACGCACACAAAGCCCTCCACGACAAGGGACCGGAATACCTCAACAGACGCCTCAACCTCTACGTCCCCACCCGCCCCCTCCGCTCCTCTGGCCTCGCACTCGCCGCCGTCCCTCGCATCCGACGCTCCACGGCGGGTGGGAGATCTTTCTCCTTCCTGGCGGCCAAGACCTGGAACTCCCTCCCCACCAGCCTCAGGACCACCCAGGACCACTCCGCTTTCCTGAGACTCCTAAAGACCTGGCTGTTCGAGCAGCGATAACCACTCCCTTTGTCCCTAGCGCCTTGAGACCCGCACGGGTGAGTAGCGCGCTTTATAAATGCTAATGATTTGATTTGATTTGATTTGTAATATAAAGGATTGCCTACTGTAATGCTCTCTATGATGGCATTCAACAACAACTGTGAATAAACTTCAGGACCTCCAAAATGCAGCAGCTTGCCTTTCCATATTTAAGTCAGTCTCTCAAGCCATTTCTGATCTACATTGTTCACAAGTTGAAAAGTGTGTCAGTTTTAAAGCACTAAGGGCCAGATTTATACTTTTTGACGCAAAAGTGTGCTAACGCAGTTTTAAGTCAAAAATTTTAGCGCTGGCTAGCATCAGTTTTTAACGCTACCCGGATCTCAAATTTATATTTTGATGCTGGGTGGCGCTAAGAACAGTTTAGAGTCATTTTTCCTGACGCTAACCATTGCGCCTTGTCGTATGGCAAAATGAAGTTAACGCAGGAAAAATTACTCTAATCTGGTTTGTGACATGGAAAAACGTTGCAAAATGGATATGCACCATTTTGTCACCAATAGCATCAAAAGGAGACACAAACACAGCAAACAGTGCTAAGGGGCTCCAAAATGGATCCCAGAAGCCAGGAGAGAGCCCGGGGAGATGCCCCACAAACAGGAACCAGCCAGGAGGACACAGACAAGACCCAGGGAAGAGACAAGAAGAAGAGGAAGTGTCGCTTCAGTGCAGAGGAACATGAAATCCTGGCCAGAGAGGTGACAGAGCACCAGCATTAACTCTTCATCACCTCTTAATTGCCAATTGGGAGGAGAGAGGCAATTTGGCAACAGATTGTGGACAAGATTAACAGTGTGGCAGAGGTCAGGAGAACTGTCACAGAGTGCAAGAAACGCTGGCATGACTGCAAGCGCAGGACGAAGGAGAAAATGGTAAGGAACAGGAAGACAGCACTGCAGACCAGAGGTGGGAGTCCAGCACCACAAGAGGACCTGGACGAGATGGAGGAGATGGTTGCAGCCGTCATCTCGGAGGAAATGGTCACTGGTATCACAAGACAGGACAGCGCAGACTACCAGGAAACAACACATATGCAGGGTAAGTTGCATGGGGGAAAAAAAGCCTAAATGTCAAGTGCAAGAAGGGGGAGGCACATACCTACTACACAATGCATGTCAGCCCTGAAACTCAGGCAGTGGAAAGGGCAAAGGGGCATGGCATGGGACTCCCTGCACTGCTCATGTCAGGTGCATGGACTCTGCAGTGGCATCCAGAGGCACAGCACAACACAACACCAACAACCTTTGCATGGGGGTACACCGCCATGTCAAGCCTGCTGGAGATGCTGAAGCAGACCAGGAGAGTAGAGTAGAACGTAAAACTGGTCTGCTGTCACAGGACAGCTGGTATTGTCAGAATGTAAACTAGAGGACAATGCTCAGTTTTAGGCCATAGACTCAAGCAGCATTTACCATTGACAACACTTGCCACTACCACCTGTGCTGTGTGCGCTGGTCAATTAGGAAATGGCAGTTAGGTGCCCATGGCACAAACACACCCAAAATGAGGGTTCAGTATGATTATGTGATCAATCCCCATCAATCCCTATCCAAGTGCAACTCCTGTCAACTGCTCATGTCCATAGACTCAGAAACCATCAGGCACTTTCACAAACATTATGATATACACAGCAGTAATCTCATACCCATGCTGCCCATTTCAGGGTTTACCTCTTTGCCCGTGTCACAATAGCTGCAATGCCACCATCCAACATCTCAGGTGTCATAGTGCTAAGACAACAGCACTAAGGGGGAAGGCAATATGTGTGTAGCTAGGCAAACACACCCGCACAGTCATAAGAGGAAATGGAACTCTGCCAGGCCCATCAGTGCATTGCAATGTAGCACTCATACGCAAACATCAACATGAGAAACTACCAATGGTGACTCTTGTATCATTTCATGGAAATGCAATACATTCTATGGTGCTTGGTCTCAGCACTGTATAGGTGTATGTGAAAAATGATAGACTGAGACAGGGCCATATTGTCATGTGTGGTGTATGTGGCATAAATGCACCAACAATCATTGCAAGGCCTCACAGTGCTAATGGAAGCAGAGGGAGGGTTGATGAGGACAAGAAGGTGGCAAGCCACAAATTGGACAGAACCCACATCTAGAAGATGTGATGTGGACAATTGCCCAAACTGCCCTCACAACATGTGACATGCAGGTGGGGCATAGGGCTGAGAAACTGCAAACAATAATGACAGGAACAATGCATGGGAACCAAGATAGCAATGTAGCACCAATAGGAAGTCAGTGACGTCACATTACAACTGGCACAACATAGACACACTAATTGTACAATATCTCATTGCAGAGGACGATGGCTCTCCTGTGGAGCTATCTTTCCTGGACTACCCTGATGACCTGGATGACAAGCTGACAAACATCAGCCAGGAAACCCTCCAGTCCTGGGAACCCTCCAGACACCACCTCCAATCTCAAGGGGGAGCACAGATGTAGCAGCCATCCCAGAGGACCCACCAACCACCCAATAGTACGACCTACCAGCTCAAACACAGCTGAGGACTCTGATGACACAGAGACCACCATTGAGAGGACAGTAGTGGGAGTACAGCGGGAGATAGCCAAGGAGGTGCGGGTGAGGTTGCAAACTATGGCAGCCAGCCTTGAGGGGATGCACATGTGCAAGATGATGTCCGCAGAACAGTCAGCAGCCATACACATCACACCATCCCTACTACAAGGAGTCCAAAAGTGTCTGAGGGAACTCACCACTGCTGTGAGGGAGTTGCCATCACACCTGCCCTCCCAGTCTTGCAGCTGCATGCATGACAACAAGCTGGACTCCCTCAGAGCAGACATGACTGCCTACCACAGGGATTTTGCTGCCCTACTAAATAATCAGCAGCTCCTCCTTGCTGCAATTATGCCATATATAGTTCCACTGAAGTGTGTGTTGCTCCCTCAAATCCACCACCACCACCATCAAGGGCAGAGGAGACGGCACACACATCAGAGGATGAAGATGAGGAACAGATCATATTCACCCATAGTAGTACCTGGAAGCACCAGCCCATGCCACATGGGCACTGATTTTCCTTTGTCCTATGCTTGACAACATGCCAGTGTTGCTACAGTTGGTGGCATGCACTCTTCACTGACACACCGTTAACATTACTGCTATGGACTGCAATTGTCTCTCACTACTCAATTGGCAATTCATGTTCCTCTGCACTGAATGACACTTCATCTCAGCATGTCCAATGACATGTCCCTCAACCTCACACAATAGAATGCTTTACAATAATGGGGTCACAAACCTGGGCTAAGTAAATATTGCACTACAGCACTTTCAAATTAACAGCATCCAACACAGCCACTTTGTCTCTGTATAATGTGACACATCTACTTGGATTTTTGTAATGCATATAACATGTCTATGGTCCCAGAGTGTCAATACCAGAGTGCAGAAATAATGTGGGCAGATATTTACGTACAAGGGATATGAATTCTAATTCTTCAGCGCTGCATTTGCATAATTCTTTAAGCAAAAGCAGCACAAACTTACAAAATATCATTGTATTTTGAACATTTGTGCTGCTTTTGTGTAAAAAAATGAGGCAAATGCAGTGCAATAATAGTATATTTCAGGCCCCAGGCATCTATAAGATGAAACTCTATGCTGACTACATCCCCTACAAGAAAGTCATTGTCTATGTGACATTTTCTTTAAAACATACATGCCTCACCCACAACATGCAGCAGGAATGGCTGTGTAAGAGTGTTTGGCCAATAACGTCAGCTGGGAGTACAATTAAAACATATAGGCATAAAATGTATATACTTGACCTCATCTGAAATAGACACTACTCAGTTTAGTAGTGTTCACAATGACATCAGGCTGCAGGCAGACATCCCACAGTGCCCAACATTCTGACACAAGACCCAAACGATGACAGCTTTAAAACCACACCTACCTGTCCAATACATGGGAACCATAGTCACCTTGAGTGGTGGGTACAATGGATGGCAGATGCATAGAGATTTTGATTTGTTGTAGCTGCCAATGTGACAGCTCAGTAGCAAGTGGGAATTAACATGTCAAGAGAGGGATGTGGATGCAGGACGGAATACACAGGCCAACAGACAATTGGCACTGTACACTCATGGAAAGACCCAGAGTCCCAAGCATATGACACATGCCATAGGGGAGTACCTAAATCTTTAATGATTATGTACAAAACAGACCTTAAAACTATTTAACACACCTATACTAACCTGATCCATCCCAACTATACATTACCCACAGCTGGCCCTAACTACCCATGCTAAGCTTACCACATTTAACAACACACTCTAAACATTTGCTCCCCACCCCCCTTATATGTTGAAACACATGTAGGACAATATATACTAACCTAAACAGATACTAACTAATACTAAAAAAATATACATTCTTTGTATTTTTTTAAATTTTACATATTTTCTTTTTAATTAAAATACACAAAAGCCCCAACATTAACCCCCACCCACCCACCCAGAAAATAACATATACTAATATGAAACCCCACCTACGTATCCCATCTAAACGACTACCCTACTCTAACCTATCACTAAACCCACTGAAAAACTTGCTAAGGAATGAGGAGGGAGGGGTCAGAATTATGGGTGAGGGGAGGCAGGAGTTCAGAGGTTTGCCCTCCTCAGAGTCTTCTTTATAGATTTTAGCCTCCAGCTGTTTTTGTCCACCTCCCGCTGGATATTGTCAAGCTTTTTCATAACTTTACGCATGCCCCTCTGGAGCTGGGAAATGGCGGCCATATCGAAAGCAGCAGATGTGGTGGTCTGTGTTGCAGAGGTTGTTGCTCCTGTAGGTGTGGTGGCCGGTGGTGCTGAAGTGGAAGGTGCAGCAGGTGTGGTGGTTGTTGCTCCCAATGTTGACGGCGCAGCAGGTGGGGCTGATGTCACAGTGGCCGCTCTCTCTGATAGCGCCTTGCCATCCTCCGTTACCCAGACTCGACATCCAAGATGTGTCTGTATCTCACTACCGACTTCTGGAAATCCATGATCTCCACTGCATTCATGTTGGCAGCTGTAACAATTAGACAGGCAGCCATCAGTGTCATAGTGTCATAAGACTATAGGTGGTACATCCTTCTCCGTTCAAGCAGCCAAACTATGGAATTTATTACCCCAACTATAAGAGCCACAGATAACTTTCTTGTCTTCCGAAAACAACTCAAGAGTTGGCTCTTTCCTTCATAACCACCATATTCAAACAACTATGGACTGCATATGCCTATGTTGATAAATATTTTTTCTGATTATGTATCTATTTCTAGTTATGTATAGTTCTTTAGAAAATATGTATCATTACTATGTCATAACAATAAAATACACACACACTCTTTAAACCTGTTTGACTAAGTATATTTACCCATGGTTCTAATTATGTATTTTATGTACATATATGTGTGCATATGTGTGTGTATTCATGTGTGTTTTATGTGTATGTGTGTATGTATATATATATATATATATATATATATATATATATATATATATATATATATGTATATATATATATATCCTAATCCAAAATTGCTCCGTACAGGGCCACAGACCCTCCAGGGCGGCCGCGGTAAAGGGCGAAGCATTTATCCAAATTTTGGTGACATGAAGGTGAGAAGGGGATGGGACAGAGGTATTCTATCTCTGTCCTAGCTTTCCACAGACTTTCGACGTGAACATTTATTTTTGGGAGCAGCAGGTGCCTGGCACAGCCCGTGGATATGGACTGCATACTGCATAACATGCTTGGAACTGTGATACCTTTTACGCTATTTGAGCAATATAAAGATTAAGTACTGTACAGCGCAATAACTAACATTAAGGTGTATTATGGGATTTGTATTTCAGATTAAGGAACCACGTGCTGATGATTGAAAAACACTGTGAGAAAGTTCATCTGTTTCATATTATCTGTGATCAAGGCATTAGCCGAAATGCGTCAGGATTGAGAACTCACAATTTCTGCTGCACTGAAGTGGAAATAAAACGCTTGATTTTACTGTGGATTGGTGCTTCGGCTTTCTGTTGCAATATATATATATATATATATATATATATATATATATATATATATATGTGAAGGAAGGTAGCCTCTTTCTAGCCTTGTTACCCCCACTTTTGACCTGTTTGTGAGTATATGTCAGGGTGTTTTCACTGTCTCACTGGGATCCTGCTAGCCAGGGCCCAGTGCTCATAGTGAAAAACTTATGTTATCAGTGTGTTTGTTATGTGTCACTGGGATCCTGCTAGCCAGGACCCCAGTGCTCATACGTTTGTGGCCTATATGTGTTCCCTGTGTGGTGCCTAACTGTATAACTGAGGCTCTGCTAACCAGAACCTCAGTGTTTATGCTCTCTCTGCTTTCTAAATTTGTCACTGCAGGCTAGTGACTAAATATACCAATTCTCATTGGCACACTGGTACACCCATATAATTCCCTTGTATATGGTACAGAGGTACCCAGGGGATTGGGGTTCCAGGAGATCCCTACGGGCTGCAACATTTCTTTTGCCGCCCATAGGGAGCTTAGACAATTCTTACACAGGCCTGCCACTGCAGCCTGCGTGAAATAATGTCCACGTTATTTCACAGCCATTTACCACTGCACATAAGTAACTTATAAGTCACCTATATGTCTAATCTTCACCTGGTGAAGGTTGGGTGCAAAGTTACTTAGTGTGTGGGCACCCTGGCACTAGCCAAGGTGCCCCCACATCGTTCAGGGCAAATTCCCCAGACTTTGTGAGTGCAGGGATACCATTACACGCGTGTACTATACATAGGTCACTACCTATGTATAGCGTCACAATGATAATTCCGAACATGGCCATGTCACATGTCTAAGATCATAGAATGTTCACCCCAATACCATTCTGGTATTGGGGTGACAATTCCATGATCCCCCGGGTCTCTAGCACAGAACCCGGGTACTGCCAAACTGCCTTTCCAGGGTCTCCACTGCAGGTTCTGCTGCTGCCAACCACTCAGACAGGTTTCTGCCCTCCTGGGGTCCAGGCAGCCCTGGCCCAGGAAGAGAGAGCAAAGGATTTCCTCTGAGAGAGGGTGTTACACCCTCTCCCTTTGGAAATAGGTGTGAAGGTCTGGGGGGAGTAGCCTCCCCCAGCCTCTGGAAATGATTTGATGGGCACAGATGGTGCCCATCTCAGCATAAGCCAGTCTATACTGGTTCAGGGATCCCCCAGCCCTGCTCTGGCACGAAACTGGACAAAGGAAAGGGGAGTGACCACTCCCCTGACCAGTACCTCCCAGGGGAGGTGCCCAGAGCTCCTCCAGTGTGTTCCAGACCTCTGCCATCTTGGAAACAGAGGAGTTGGGGGAACACTGGACTGCTCTGAGTGGCCAGTGCCAGCAGGTGACGTCAGAGGCTCCTTCTGACAGGCTCTTACCTCTCTTGGTAGCCAATCCTCCTAACTTGGTAGCCAAACCTCCTTTGCTGGCTATTTAGGGTCTCTGCTTTGGGGAATTCTGCAGATAACGAATGCAAGAGCTCACCAGAGTTCCTCTGCATCTCCCTCTTCACCTTCTACCAAGGATCGACTGCTGACTGCTCCAGGAACACCTGCAAATCCGCAACAAAGTAGCAAGACGACTACCAGCAACATTGTAGCGCCTAATCCTGACGGCTTTCTTGACTGTTTCCAGGTGGTGCATGCTTTGGGGGTAGCCTGCCTTCACCCTGCACCAGAAGCTCCAAAGAAATCTCCTGTGGGTTGACGGAATCTTCTCCCTGCTAACGCAGGCACCAAAAGACTGTATCACTGATCCTCTGGGTCCCATCTCATCCTGACGAGCGTGTTCCCTGGAACACAGCAACTCTGTCCAAGTTTGGTGGAGGTAAATCCTTGCCTCCCCCGCTAGACTGCAAAACTGTGTACCATGTGATTTGCAGCTGCTCCGGCTCCTGTGCACTCTTCCAGGATTTCCTTTGTGCATACCCTAGCCTGGGTCCCCAGCATTCCATCCTGCAGTGCACAACCCTCAGAGTTGGCCTCCGACATCGTGGGACCCCCTTTTGTAACTTCGCATTGACGCCTGTTCACTATTCTTCTAAGTGTCTGTTTGTGTCTGTTTATGTACTTCTGTGGGTGTTGCCTGCTTCTGTGAGGGCTCTCTGAGTTGCTGAGTGCCCCCTCTGTCTCCTCCTTCAAAAGGCAACATCCTGGTCCTTCCTGTTCCTTAGCAGCATCCAAAAACCTCTACTGCAACCCTTGCAGCTAGCAAGGCTTGTTTGTGGTATTTCTGTGTGGGAATACCTCTGCAAGCTTCATCGCGACATGTGACATCTGTCTTCCAAATAAGAAGTTCCTAGTCTTCTTCTTTCTTGCAGAACTCTAAGCTTCTTCCATCCGGATGCAGCTTCCTTGCACCTTCATCCGGGGTTTCCTGGCTCCTGCCCCCCCGGACACTGTCGCGACTATTGGACTTGGTCCCCTTGCCTTGCAGGTCTACAGGTCCGGAAATCCATTGTCAGTGCACTGCTGGTGTTTGTTGTTCCTGCAGAATCCCCCTATCACGACTGTTGTTCTCTTTTGGGGTGGTAGGTGCACTTTACTCCTACTTTTCAGGGTCTTGGGGTGGGGTATCTTGGACACCCTGACTGTTTTCTTACAGTCCCAGCGACCCTCTACAAGCGCCCATAGGTCTGGGGTCCAATCGTGATTCGTATTCCACTTTTGGAGTATATGGTTTGTGTTGCCCCTATACCTATGCTTGCCTATTGCAACCTATTGTAATTCTACACTGTTTGCATTACTTTTCTTGCTCTTACTTACCTGATTTTGGTTTGTGTACATATAACTTGTGTATATTACTTACCTTCTTACTGAGGGTACTCACTGAGATACGTTTGGCATATTGTCATAAAAATAAAGTACCTTTATTTTTAGTAACTCTGTGCATTGTGTTTTCTTATGATATAAGTTGTATAGTAGGAGCTTTGCATGTCTCCTAGTTCAGCCTAAGCTTCTTTGCCATAGCTACCTTCTATCAGCCTAAGCTGCTAGAAACACCACTATTCTACTAATAAGGGATAACTGGACCTGGCACAAGGTGTAGGTACCTTTGGTACTCACTACAAGGAAGGCCAGCCTCCTTCAATGTATGTATGTGTAGATGTTGTTTCTGTGCTTGGCATGTTCGTGGGTCATTGCATGGCTCCTGGGTGGATTGTTATACTAGATATCTATGAATCCCTGCTCTCATCTTATCACACTTATCTACCCATCATCATGTGTCATGTCTCTATCAAACTATCCTCCATTCCTACTCTGACTCATCACAAATCCTTTCTACTACTTTCATCTCCTAAATAACTCTGCCTAAGCTCTTCCCTCCGCTTCCACATCTAACTCACCAAACCTGACTCTACTACCATGACCTCCCACACAATCCTACTAAATTCTCCCTCATTTATCTCACCCTACTACTATGATCTCGCTAACCCTTCCACAGACTCTTCCCTCCTCCATCCTCCTTTACTCATTCCAAGCCTTTGGGTTGAGTAAATGAGGGATATACTCCCAATTAACACTTCTGGATTTCTTTCCTCCTCCACCCCTCCATTACTCCAGTCAATCTAACTAACAAACTCTCATATCCGCAGCTCAAATTAACTCATAATAATACTAAAACTGTACTCTTATTTCCCAGTACTAATCCATCACAAATTCTTGTTGGGTTCCAGAGTAGCGTGCTACTCTCCAAAAAGCACTTTGACGCCTCGTCAGGGGTAGTAAGCGCTATATAAATACTATTACAATACAATACAATACAATCATTGTGTGATGCACGTACAGATGATAATCTAACACTCTCCCTCAAATTGCACATGCTGTCCAAATCACAGTACAGATGATATAATGTCCCTGACGAATGTAATGGCAATGCTGCCTACCCATCAAGTATTTCACAGCACAGCAAAGCACAACAAGAGCTGTACCAAATAAAGTGATCTGTGCATTGATGTAGTGCAATGTGTCGCAATGTAAATGCAGCAAGTACTTCACATGGACAGGGCAGACTAATCTTTATCATCTGAGTCAACGTCAAGGCACACAAGACCAGTGATTTGTAGATGTAATTGTCAGGATGGTATGCAGTTGCTAATCATAAGGGTTCAGTGTTGTTTGGGACACATGCATACTTGAATGAGATGACTGTCATCTACACTGTGACCATCACATCTACCTACATATATGTTCTTCCCCTTCCCCTGTGCCTCAGGGGGGATGGTCATGCAATACATCATCACAACTGTCGAGGACAACCACGAAGCTATGTCTACTTGGACATGGATTTAGTGAGTGGAACACATGTGAGGAGGGTTGCCACCTAGGTAAGAGGTATCCATGGGTCAATCACATCTACATTCAACCATCAACACCTGATCGGCCAACACAATTCCTAAAGCACCACAATTATGACAGCACACATCTGGCCTTGACTTGCTTGTACGCCTATTACATACCACATAAGTGCCACGTAAATGGAGTACAACTAATGGGGCTAGATGCTGGGGAACAGTTACCCATACAGTCCTACATCTACATTACAATACAGGGATGCGCAATTTTGTGTTGAAAAATACTGCATCACTGTATTGTGAAAATGGTGACAATATTATGACCCTGGAGCACTTCCAAGTCACATGTGGGCCTACATGTGGCTACTAATCACCTTGTTCACATGCGCAGCACAAGACCCCAGAGATATGATTCTCTGCCCGTCAATGTTGAACCCTTGCATGGCACACTATGTCAATATCCAGTCAAGTAATACATCAGACCACGTGCCAGCTCATCATATCGTGCAATGAGTGCAACACACAAGAGTCACTCACACAACAGCTGCAATCACTACACAGGAAAGAGATTATCACACTTACCGGATACGCCTGGGTCCTCAAATCGAGCCACTTCCCTGATGGTATAGGGGGCCGGTCCACCTGTAAGACATAGAAAGGAAATATATGCTCAATGTCAGGTCACTGTACAAACGTGTGGACAACATATCACAGTGTGTAACATCTTATATGAGTGAGCTGCTGATCCTCCATGTAGACACTCCAACAGACATACCACTGCAAACTCACATTGACACTGGCACTCCAAAGAGTGATAGACACACATCTGTACACATGCATTGGGCCTAACAATCATGTGATGGTAAATCTGACTATAAACATTTCTGGGTAATCCATTTCAGATGGTACTCCATGTCATGATTTGTAATTGGGTGACAATTTCAATGGCACTTCCCTGGTGCACTGCAATACAAGTGACTCAGGTATTGTGGCGTATGCATCGAGGGACACTGAGCTACTGTGTGATTGACATGTGACTCAAATTTCAGTCAGCAAATATTGTGCATTCAGTGCTCCATAACAGATGTGGCACAGTTGTATGTAGGTAACAAATGCCCCATTGGCAGTGTCCCTTAAGCCATATATGCCCCTTTGCCAACATAATGTCAGTGATCATGTGTGTGTAATGATGACAATGTAGCGCTAAACATGGATAGCCCACTATGCTGTCCCAATACAGTAAAATGTGGAATGCTGACAGTGTCTTACCTGATCATCATTGACAGAATGCATTGGCACAGGTGTTGTCATTGCACCTCAAATGTAGTACTCAGGGCCACATGTACCAAGATCATGTTTTGTGAGTCACACATTGCGAGACTTAGCAACTCGCAATTTGCAAGTAGGATGATCTTAGGTACAATACTGTCAATGACACTGTTTGCAAATCACTAAGGGGGTAGCAAATGACCCACCTCGTGAATTTTAATGAGGTAGGTCTCATTTTGCAAACCCCTTGGGAATAGTGGACGCTCACAGGGATGCTGGCCTGCTGGGCTCAGCAGACCACCATGTCTGTGACTGCTTTCAAATAGAGATGTATATTTTCATTTAAATGCAGCCTTATTTCATCAGGGGTAAACAGAAAGCATTTCTAAAACTAATATTATGACTCAAATCATTTTTCTAAGCAATCAGTGGTCCATGGGACAACTTCCTGCTCAGAAACAATTTTTGGGCATGCATTCACAAAGGAGAATAGATCCCATGGGGACCCCTCCCCTTTTGCAAATGGATTAGTACCAACTTGAAAGGGATGGTAACTGCAATTGTTTAGTGCCAGCATTTGCGGTCAACAAAGAATCAATCAGCGGACTGTGACTCGCTAATAGGAAAGGAACTCCCCTTCCTAAATACCACTAGCAAACCCTGTTTTGTAACTGGGCAATGTGATAGCAGAATGGCAAAATTGGGGTTGTGCATTTGAATGAACATTTTTCCTGACGTAAACACAATAAACCTGAAAACTAGGCCGTTTGTGAGAATCAAAAATAGCTTGGTACATGTGGCCCTAGGTAATAGTCGGATATGACTCAACAAAGCTCAGGACTGCAGTGTTAACATATATAGACATGTGTAATACATCTCAGTACTGAGACATTAGCAGTTTGTTCTACTTGCATTCAACTTGGCCACAAACATTGCATGCAACACGTCAAGACATCTGCTCACTCAGGAGCATTCATCTGTACACATTTGTCAATGTGATACTCACCAACAGGGCCAGGGATCACCACACCCAGGTGGTCCAGCAGGTCCTGTTCTCGGGCCACCAGGTCAGCTCAGCGATGCTTCAGCTGGTGCTCATTTCTTGTTGTGTTAAATACACGTTTAAGGTGGTAGTGCACCTTGCCCCACACAGCCGCCTTGCCTCTGTGTATTACCCCTGTATCACACTCCCACCTATCTCCAGCATCAACAGCAGAAAGTGGCACACCAGCCAGACAAAGATCCCAAGCTCTTCCTCACCCATGCAGGTCGGCCTCGCCCTTCTCGATATGTCCGTGCATAACAATTTAAACAGAAAAAGGGAAAAAGGAAGGAAATTAAATGTGAAAAAAGGAAACTTACAGCCCAAATTATGAACCCCAACTAATGTAACCCCGAAACAGACACCCAACTGTACCAATACAATCCAAAAAACACTAAACTGCACCAAAGCACTTAAACAGGTACAATATACAAATAGAATACACAATAAGACACAAGAGAGACACCACAAGATACAAGAACTGCAATCCAGACACGAGCAACACCAAGACACAGCAACACAGTCAAGAAAAACCAGACTGTAAAGTGAAAGTGAAAGTACACCCACAGTGCCATGTCTATAAACAGGATTTCCTATTACATTACTTCCTGTCCCCTTTGCAGCCCGTTTTCCGTCTTGCGTGTAATTTTTTTGATACATACGATGTTTGCATGAATATTTTCGAAGCATAATGAACATGTGCAGCTAAATAACACGCATTACCGGGAAACGTGTACTTTACTGCATATCTGCATGCGTGTGGTGCACTAGTGGAATTAATGCTAAGGGCCCATGTATGTTTAGTTAGCATTTGCGTTGTTTTTAGATGCATTTGCATCAAAATTTTGACTCAAACTGTGTTTGCGTGATTTTCAATTGTTTAACATGCATGCACCCTGTATCAAGATGGTGATAGGATGGCAAGGCCTGCAGTGTGTGGTATAGTGGTTGGACACATGTGGTAGAGTATGCAACTGTGGGCCAGATTTATACTTTCTTTGTGCCACATTTCCTTCATATTTTGACGCAAAAGTGGCGCAAGCTTAGAAACTACAATTGTATTTTGTAAGTTTGTGCCGCTTTTGCATCATTAAATGGCGGCAATGGAGCGCAACAAAAGTATGAATCATGGCCTGTGTGTTTTGTGTGTGAATTATCTGTAACAACAATATGTGTGCTTCTGAAGGGACGGCATGCAATACACTTGACATAATGCCCATGTATGAATGTGTTACAAATGGGTATCTACATCAGATGGCAATCAGTGATGTACAACAGTCATGATATGTGTTTGTAATATGTGTTGACTCATTTGATGTGCGTAGTTGTTTGACTTTGGGGACATTACATTTCACACGACAAACAAAACTCAGGGGTGAATAAGGATGGCTGATGAGTGCTAGGTCGGATATGTTACCCCTCATATGTCATTAATTGTTGGCTACGACTTCATGGTGACTTCTGTGTGGACTACCCACATGTCGGCCATGTGTACATGTTTGGTACGTACAGTGTTTGAGACAATGTGCCTTAATTCCACCCATAAACATTTTATTTGCACGTCAGTTTGACTCATGAAAATTACCTACGTTGCTCATGTTGATGTGGTGGACCAGCTGCTCTGCCTGCATGTGGTCACATATTTTCAGATGTGCATTTCACAGAAGTGTCCTGTTCAAGTGTGTGGGCATGTGTACCCTGTGTCAGGATTGGTCTCCATGGTGTTAGGGTTTCATGTGGGTCTAGTCAGGAGTCTGTTAGGGGCACCCCTTGAGTTCATAAAGTATCTTGCAAGGAAGAAGTGTACCAATGCAGAAGAGCAGCTAAAGGCATACAAGAGTATAGGGCAGCAATGGGAAGCCGGATAAAACAGAAAAGCGAATACGGAGCAACCTTAGTGTGGACAAATATGGAACGGGTCAGTAATGGAGAAACACACAGGGCTTATCACTAAGATTGTACACAGGGTTGGGCTCAGAACTTCGCACAGCAACAGGGAACGTCAGTGCCTCTGAACAGATTGATCTCACAGCTAGTCACCACCAAGCCCCATAGAAAGGTGGCAGCAGAAGTGAATATGTGTCTGGAACCTTAGGGCAGAAACAAGGATTGTATTTACATGCACAAGACTAGCCCTTGTTGGTTGGGCTGGAGACACAGTAACAATTCCTGGAATACAGACATAGCACACTGTCACTGTTAGGCACTAATGACTACATGGAAAACTAGACCAAGGATGGGGGCTGGATTAGCCTCCTGAAAAGCAGGTGCCAGACAAAATACAATGTAAAACACTTCTAGACAGGTGAGGACTGATAGTACACTTACCAGAAGGGATACCCCAAGAGGAAACAGAAAGCAAGGGAACCAACTAGGAGGCAAAGCCAGGCACAGGGAACAGGCTCTGGTTGACTCAAAGGCTGGAACAGGTCTGGGTAACAGAAAGCAAGCTCTGGCAGAAACAAACATGAACAAGGCTGAGAAACAAGGAGCAGGTTCAGGCTGAATCAGGACTGTAATACAATCCAAAAAGGGGTCTGGAACACAATGCACAGCAAGGAGCTTCAGGGAATGGCAACTTCTAAGCAGTTCCATGCAGCAGCAAGGCCAGGACAGAGTCACATGGCTGGCCTGCACAAGAGAGGTCACAGGTGTGTGCAGCTTCAGTCTTTCACAACTCCTGGAGGAGAGAATCCAGTATAAGGGGACAACTGGACTTTTCCCATAGGAAGCAATGGGCAGAAGATTACAGTTATTGCATTATGGGGCCTGAAGTCCATGCAGGCTAATGCAGTTTTTCTATAGCATGCCAAATGGAAAAGGGAAGCAAACAGGAGTCAGAAAGGGAGTCTGGGTGAGTGTCAATGATAATTCCCAGAGTACAGATAGTCCATATACAGCGCCCCCTAGAGATGGGAGGGCAGAGACTTAACACATTGCAGTGGCAGGGCTTATTTCCAAGGATGGACTGCACAGGGCATGTGTTGTGAACATTGTTTGTCATACCTGGGACACTCATGCTATCCATTTTTAGAAATGATGTACCTCTTGTCACATAAGCTCCTGGCAGAGATAGCAAATGTCACACTTACTAATGTCAGGGGTCTGTTCATTCATTCCTGTTACCACTGATATTTCACATCCACTGCCTTATGTATGGTACGCTTATTTACCTCATGATTGGAGATGTCATAGTTGTGTGTCATGTGCTACAGTAAACCATGTTGGCAACGTGGATGTGTGTCATATGCTGTGGTCCTATGATTTTGTCCTTCATATATGAAATTCAAAAGATGAGTATTTTTTATATGTGTGTGATGATTGCTGTACAATCATACGCATCACATGTGATATTGCATCAGAAGTAGTCGGATTTGTCTTTGTAACATGCTACCTGAGGTAATACTCACGTTCCTAAAGAACATGTGATGGAGAAATAAGTAACCAGAGTGGGATTGGGTGTTAAAGTAAGGTGCTTAATTACATATCCTAACAAGGTGTTTAGAGTGACTATTGGTGAAAAAAGTTTTGAACAATCTGCTGTCTGCTGTGCATTCCTGCAACTGTATTTTGATGTTCCCCCTCATTTTCCCTGGCACCATCCTCCCCCTCCTTCTCCTCAGGCAGTTCTTGGGGGATGCTTCTCCTCACATAAATTTTGTGGAAGATAGCACATGTAAGTATTATTTTACACACAATGTGTGGAACATATAGGAGGGTGCTTCCTGTGATGACCAAGCACCTGAATCGGGACTTCAGGATGCCAAAGGTCTTTTCTACAATTGTGTGTGTCCTCCGATGTGCCTCATTATAGGCACGCTCTGCTGCTGTGCTTGGGTTGGGGAATGGGGTCATGAGCCATGGATGGATCCCGTAACCCTGATCAGCTGGAAAAAGAAAATAGGAATGAGTATTTTGTTAGTGCTTGCTTCAGGAAAGTCATGTAGAATGGCAGTTGACGTGTGTACTTTGTGGTATTGTGTGAGATCCTGGGCTTTTGTGAGATTTTTTTCTGCAGTGGGTTGTTTGACTTGACAACTTTTGGCTCATGGACCTGGTATCTATGATTTTGTTTCCAAACTGCTGGTCAGAATGTATGTACCATGTGTTGTGTAGTGAGCAACATGTTTTAGTGTGCTTTCACTGGAGGGGACATGATACTTCCATACACACAATAGATTCCGATGTGGTGGTATCATGGTTGCACAACATAGCCTGGACATCCCATCCAATTAGAGATTAGTCATTGCAGATGAAATGCAACAGTGAGGCCCTTCGATTAGGCTTGGTGACAATGCACAACACATCTCCGTACGTTGGCAGCACTGAGGTGTTCAGTATTGACAACGCACAATTATCCCATGTGCGACTTGGTTCTCTGCAAACCTTGGTAGTTCCTTCTGCCAGTGGCTCATGTGTAACTGTGCACCTACACTACCAAACTTGCTCCAGGTAACCTGGCTAAGTGCTTTGTGGAGGTGGATGTATCTGTGCAGGAAGGGCCATCTCCCTGTATATCTGTCATTTTGATGGACAATTGGCTCTTTCAGTGTGTGCAGCAGAGTGCAGTTTGCATTACTGGCACATCAATCTGTATTCATAGCACAGTCCACTTCCTTATTGCTACCTGGCAACAGTACCCCAGGAGTGATGTGTGATGTTGGGACTGCCTCCGCATTTCCATGACACCTACATGTGAGTCTGCATCATCATGCTATGCGTCTCATGGTGTTAGACCTGCAGCAACACACATTGCACACCCGTCCCAATGTACATATTGCTTGGGAGGGTGTCGGATTGACTATGTGGCCTAATGTAATAGTAAATGGTTCATCTTCCAAGTTGTACTTCCAGTGCAGGCCATGTCATTGTCACTGTGTGCTTTGACATTGGTCCCTTGTAACTCTAGAGTGGCAGCCAATGTTATTGGCAGCCGTCACTTGTCCATAGGTCTGTATCCCATTGTGCTAGGGTGTACAACATAACTACCTGTGTCACACCTCAGTGTCTTCCTGCCCACGTGTCAATGTAGTGGTGTATGTGTTGTGTGTCCTACAGGGTTGCTGTGCTGAGTGTGTATTGCTAGGTTTATGGACTTACCAATAAGAAGGCCATTGCTATATCGTCCGTCCTGGAAGCGCTGATTGATGGTGCTGTGGCGAAAGATGAAGGAATCATGTACAATCCCAGGATACTTGGCCAATATATTGGTGAACAATCCCTGGTGGTCACCTATGGCCTGCACATTTATGGAGTGGGTGTGCTTTCTGTTCCGGTATAGATGCTCTGTTGCTGCAGGTGGTACAATCTCCTGATATGGGTGCAGTCAATTGCACCAAGCACATGCTAGAAGCTATGTATTTGACAAAAAACCCTGTTTGATCTCTTGCTGCTTTTGTTGGGTGTTGGGGAAGCTGATGTGGTGTGGTGTGAGGCAGATGATGGCATCTAGGACCTTGGGAAGGAAGGCGGAGAATGAGGGCTGTGATGCCCCAGCAACCAGGGCACCCATTGTTTGGAAGGAGCCACTTGCCAACATATTCAGCACAGCTAGCTCACCGGTGGTATATTGTGTGGTGTCTGCAGGCCGGCTGTTATATGTGGCTCAATTTGGAGCAGCAGCTGCTGGATGGCTTGCCAGTTGAGCCCATACCTTTCGGATGATGTCCTGTTCCCTGAGGCCCTGGAGGGTTGTCCTGGTCCTGAAGACCCTCTCCTGCCTTCTGCGTTGCCTTTTGGGGCCACGTTGTGGTGGTGGTGGCTGCTGCTTTTGGTCCTGTGCTCTGTGTCATCTAGCATGCTGCATCAGTAGCACCTCCATATCGTCCTTATTGAGCAATTATGTTGCCTGAGTCATTTTTTGTGCGGGTACGCCTACCTTGCACCTCATTGACGCAAGGCGGTTTCACGTATCCTTAAAATGATGCAAACTTCATATTTTTGATGCTAGATGTGTCTAGCTTCAAAATATAAATATGGAGTTAAGTTTGCCCTGGATTTGTGTAAAAAAATTGCGCAAATCCAGCGCAAACAGAGTATAAATATGGGCCTTTGTTTAGATCACAAAGCCCTTCATGATGCCAGCCCAGAATATCTTATGAGAAAAATCCTTTGGTATACTCCCAAACGTATGCTTTGCTTCACTTTGTGGAGACAGAAGCTTTACTTTTTCCACATGTAAACTCTGGAACTCTCTGCCTTTTCATCTTAAAGTTCAGACCAATCTAACACAATTCCAAAAACAGCTGAAAACCTGGATGTTGTTACAGTCTCTGCCCCAGTAGGTTTAACTCTGGTCCCTAACAGACACCAGTGCCAATAGGCCTTTGGGCATATGCTCACTCTAAAAAATGTTTACTTACTTACATAGGCAATCCCAGAGCATAGCATAACCAACCTCTTGTAATTAATTAATTAATTCAGGTGCTTTGCTGCTATGGTCAGTGGAACATGTGATTTATTGCATTGAAATGTACAGAGGGCCAGTCCAAAGCAGCACCTGTCAGAGCAGGGTGTATGCCAGTCAGAGTCACTATCTGCAGCCACAACAGCACTTGTTTACAAACATTTGAAAGTAGGATCACATGCATTAAAATTGTTACCTAGTCACTTTGAATATTATTCAGGCCTCACTGGAGGACAGATCAGATGCTGAAAACTAACTATAATGGTACTGAGTCCTTAGTTCATCCTCAGCAACCACCAGGTCAGCTGCAAAATGCACATGGCCTGAGTCTGGGCCTGCAAGTCTAATAAGAAGGGCAAAATTACTGTGAAAAGAAATGCTTCCTTTTGTATGGTCAGTCTCAAGCTTTCTGACTGCTGCTGTTGTTTTTTTTTACTCTTAGAGCGCACTGAGCCCTGCTAAGCAGACCTCACTGCCAGAGACCTTGCTCTAAAATGTATGTCAATATGGCTGTACTCAATTGGAAATGGTTAAATTACCTGTAAGTTCCTAATATGTATGGTTCCCTGGTGCCAAAGGCATGTAAGTTAGAAGGGTACTCTAGGGCTAGCAGCACTGGTTGTGCCGTCTTGAAGGTCCCCCAAGTAAAATGAGCCCCCCAGCTTGGCACTGCAGACGGGTAGAGAGATTGTGCACTGCTAGCCTGACTTTTCTATTGAAAGCAAAGGCAAAGCCACTACTGCCTTGTATATCTGTGTAAGTCACCCCTCTGGCAGTGATAGTGAGTCCTAAGGCAGGGTGCAACATATGACAATGGCAGAACATGTAGTCCTGAAAATAAACATGCAAAAACATCGATCTTACTGTGGTAAGACTTGATCACCCAGTTGGATAGCAGAGGATTACACGCTGACCCCTCAGCTGTGCTAACTCTTGAATGGTGTGATCAAAGTGGGCACTCCCAGGTATCAAACAGCTCATTACATTAAGCCCAAGTCAAAATTAATGTAACGTGTTGCCATGTGCAGCTTTTGAAAATAAGTCACCTTGTTACTTTTAAAACTCCTGTGCCTTTCCAGGCACACATGGAAACTGTTCCACTAGACATCTTTCTGCCCTCCTGGAGAGACGTGCCAATGAATCTCAGGAAGGAGAACAATAAGGGATTGCAGGCCAGGGAGGTGCTACCTCCCTTCTGCAGAAAGCCACCTGGGTGTTAGGTCCAAAAAGTAGGCTTCATAGGAGAAGCTCTATTTGAAGGGCAGATTTGTAACACAGTGGGCCACCATCTAACACTTTGCGACACTGCCAAAAAATGTAGTATATTTTGACTGTGTACTTTGCTGAGGGTGAGCCCTGGAGCTCAGGGGCCTCCTAGCACCACAGTGGGTGCAGGGGCTAATATTACTCCACGGGTGTAATGCTAGGGGGTAGGGCGCATCCACTCTTTTGGCAGCCAGGCTGGCATGGGGAGCAGAAAGGAGAAACCAATTTCCCCAAGGGGGAGCAAGTGTGGTCTGAGCACCGAGAGAGGGGCTTACCATCTTGAATGTGGAAGGAATGGTGCATTCTGGATAGGTTTTTGGGTACCAACTGTATCTTTCATTTTCCAAGTGTAAAAGGGGCACCTCTGATGCCCAGACCTCAGATCTCTACCAACTTGAAGAAGGACTGACGAAAGACTGCCCTTCTGTACTGAGGGACCACCAAAGACAGGCTGTACCAAAGAAGACCTCTCCTCCTGTAGCTAGTGGCTAGTAAAGGAAAGGACTATGGCTGCCATGTCCTGCTCAAGGTAGAAGCCATCTACAGAGCCCAACAAAGCCAAGAGGCTCCAAAGGTCAGCTGACAGACCTCCTGTTCACATCACAGGGACAGAACAGCTGAAGGAGCCTGCTAGGGTAAATTGGTAGCCCAAAGACTTCAAGCTGCTACCACCCTGCAGCACCAGGGACAGCGACCAGACATATTGAGCTGAACCCAACTTCATGGAGCTTGGGAGTGCTGTTGAAGAGGTACTAGGACCCTCAGAAAGCAAGTTATCAACTCAGGAATGATAGGCCTGTGACCAAGACTGGAAAGGACTTCATGGGACACATCGTCCCTGCAACCAGGCCTCTCTCACCATCTTCGTGGACTGAGAAATCTGCACAGAAAGACCACTTCTGTTCAGCTTGCCTCCACTGCATCCTAGGAGTATCTTCAACATCATTCATCCCTTGCAAAAGAATCCATTACAATGAAGATGAAATGTCTGAAACTGCTGAAAAACTGCTTCTCATCTGAAGGTAACTGTTTCAAAGGACCCTGCTGGACCCCCTGACTAGCTCTCTGCTGGGCTTGGATGAACCAAGTATTTCTACTCAATCCTATTGACACTTTCTCAAGTGTTCCTTGAAAAAACTTTCAAGTGTCAAATTTATTGAATTTGTCAAGACTTATTTGCTGCAGATAAGTATTATTACTTTTAATATCCATACCTCCAAACATTCTGGCACACATCCAGAACCCCATAAAACACCCCCAGACGCACCCCACAATCACTTGCAACAAAAGCAGGACAAGAAGACAGAGAGCACCAGATCCAGACAGCGAACTCCAGCATACAGGAGACGCACACACACCCACAGAATAGTACCCTTACCTCATTCCCAGTCCCAACACCATCCACCACACTCACCATGTCCCCCCCAAAGAATCCACACTTCACCGAAAGGGAGTTAAGGACTATGGTGGACGAGATCCTGAAGGTGGAGCCACAAATCTTTGGGGCTGAGGTGCAGCACACACCCATCGCCCAGAAATTGGAGCTGTGGCAGACCATTGTGACCAGGGTGAATGCAGTGGGACACCATCCACCCACCAGGGATGACATCCGTAAGAGATGGAACGACCTGCGGGGGAAGGTCCGTGGCATGGCATCCAGGCACCACATCGCAGTGCAGAAGACTGGGGGAGGACTGCCACCAACACCACCCGACTACACCGACTGGGAGGAAAAGGTACTGGCCATCCTGTACCCAGAGGGACTCACTGGACTCACTGGAGGAATGGACTTGGGTAAGTCATCTACAATTACCCCATATACACCACAGCTGCAATGCATGCACCACCCCACCCCACCCACACCCACGTGGACCTACACCCCACCCAGCTATTACCCACCACATCCACCTCCCTGCATGATCTCACACCCACTAACAGGGCCACATCACTCCCGCTGTGCACAGCCACCCACCCCTGCACGTACCCACAAAGGAACAATACCCCCCACCACAATGCAGCCCTACACTGGTGCTAAATTCAATGTCAACCTCACAAAGGCACCCTGGAAGGTCACTGAAAATAATACCAGGACAAAATAGCCCAGTCCTGTACACCTCAAACCTACATACATATGTAACAGACATGTCTCTGTCCCCCAGCAGGCACCACCACCCATGCAACCCTAACGGAGTAGACAAGGAGTGCCACTGCCCTTCAGGGAGACAGAGGCACATCACAAGACAATGGTGAAGGATCCCTGGACACTGATGAGCAGGCAGGCCCCTCACACAGTCCTGGATTCTCACCATGCAGCAGCCCCACCCAGGAAACCACTGTCACCCCTACCACCCAGTCAAGACCAGCGTACCCACACCACTGTACCCAGGGCACAGACTGGTGGAACACAGCTACACAGGCCACAGTCTCCCACTCCCAACATGCAGGAAGGCGAGGGCCCCAGTACAAGTGGCACTGCCAGACCTGTGCAGGGGACACAGGCACAGGTGGCTAGGGCAAGTTCAAGGGTCTCAGTGGGCCAGGGAGGAGGCCACAGGATGGATGCAGCAGCCCAGGACGTTATTTCAGAGGTATTGGGGGCCTACCAACATACCCAAGACAGGTTGGCACAGATTGTGTCCACCCTGGAGCAAAGTCAGAGGATGCAGCAGGAACACCAACAGGACATGGAGCAGTGGAAAGAGCACAATGCCACAATGGCCACCATAGCAGAGGCACTGCTGCAGTTGGTCAAAAACTATTCTGACACCCACACCGGACAAGAGGACCCCACAACAGCCCTAGACAACCAGCATCAGATGACCCTAGCAGCATAAACATCCCAGGAAATACCCTCCCAGGAAACCCAAGGGCCAACCATGTCACCCCAAGAAGCTCCACAGCAGGTGCCCAAACATACTCTTAGGCCAAGATATGGCACTGGAAACCCAGCTAAGAACAAGGCTCCCTCCAACAAATGACTCTGCTACAAATGCAAAGCAACCATCCCACCCATTCCGCAACAACACTTAGCTGAGGGCAATTTGAAGTACTGTTCAACAAAATTGACCCATCAATACTATCCAACAAGGCTGCCACCAAGTTGGTTTTGAGGACCCCCACCCTTACGACTCCCATCACTGTAAATAGCACAATTCACTTACTTCTACCAATAAAACACATTTCACACCTGTAACACCGTCCCCTGTCTTAAATTGTGAACAAAGTGGAGTATGGATGCAACTGGCAGAGAAAAACTTTATTGTCAATTTTGTGCATGATGGTATTCCTGTGTACCCAAATGGTGGCAAGGAGGGAATGCATATATTTTCAGTCAGTACCATGCAGAAGTGGACCATGTATCACCTATCATGACCGAACCCCCCTATATGACAGAGGACACTGACAGTATGTCACCAACCCCAATGACAGGCGTAAGTCCCACACAGTTGTTGGAAGTAGAGTTGTATCAGTTGGTTCCTGGAATTGACATCTTCCCCTTCCTCATCCTCACCATCACTCTCCTCACCTCTCTGAGGTAGCTGATCAGGACCTATAGCATCCTCCACCTCCAAGAGGGGGATAGAATGTCTCACTGCCATGTTGTGCAGTATGCAGCAGGCCACCACTATTCTACACAACTTATCAGGCCCCTGGGCCAGGGAACCCCAAGAGATATGTATACACCAGAATCTAGCCTTCAGGAGACCTATAGTTTGCTCTATTACCCTCCTAGTAAGTCCATGGGCCTCATTGTAATTCCTCTCTGCATCCGTCCTGGGATTCCTCACTGGTGTCAGGAGCCAACGCAAGTTTGGATAGCCAGAATCACCTAGTAAATGGTGCAATACAGACTCGTCATTGTGATGTTCCTTAGTCAGACAGGCTGGTTTTCTGCAATGTGTCAGTTAGTGACAGGCCAACTTACCTATGATCCACCCTCTGTCCTCTTATAGTTGTTCCATCTTCTGTGGCACACTACTGTTCCTCAACACAAATGAATCATGGACTGAACCTCTAAACATGGCATTCACATGGACAGTACATTCCAATTGGATGTTCATGGAATGAAAGTTCTTCCTGTTTCTGTACACCTGTTCACTCATTCTTGGGGGGATGATAGCTATGTGTGTGCCATCAATGGCACCTATGACATGAGGAATGTTGGCAAAGGCATAGAAGTCAGCCTTGATGGCAGGGAGGTCAGTACTTTGGGGAAACCTCACATAGGATTGCAGATGTTGTACAAATGCATTCAGAAATCTTGTCAGTACCTGGCTGAACATTGGCTGTGAAAATCCAGCACCCATGCCCATTGTCACTTGAAATGAGCCTGTGGCCAGGAAATGGAGTGCGGAGAGCACCTGCACTTCAGTTGGAATGGCATGCTGATTACGATTTCCCAGAGTTAGTGCAGGATCCAGTAATGCACAAAGGTCCTGAACAGTTGTATGTGTGAGTATGTAAGTGATTATGATCTGACACTCCACCATGGTCCCCATATCCACAAGTGGTCTGTACACTGATGGTGCCCTTCTTCGCCACAAGGGTCTGTACCTACGAGGGGTTACAGAAGGGAGTGATGAAAACACATACATTGGCACACTTGTCATCATAAGTGCACGGCATTGTTTATTGCGGTGTCTCTACAATAACTGCTACCTGACAGATATACATGTACATCACAATGAGGGAACAGAGTATTTCATGTTGGCTACAATACTGAATGGATAGAGGCCTAGGTGCTTCATGTGGCTAGCAGGGCATGCATTGTGAGTATTAATTAATTGTAGATGAAAAGGTAAAGGCAAAATGTCTGCCCACTGTTGTTCTGCCCTTTCGTTGTGGAAGTGACCTCATACCTCTAGTGGTTGACGTCACAGCCTAAGGCGGTGTTTACTGCCAATGGGGAATCCTAGAGTATCATGATCGCCGCCGCCGGTGACGGTGCACACCGCTGCGGAACGTATGCACGTTTGTCATCATTTGATCACTTGACTCCCTGATCTCATGAGGACAGGTACTCCACTCTGTGAACTGCTGTGGACTGCCTCTGGCTATGGATGTGCCACGTGTTGCAGCGGAAAGGGCCCTGGCCTTCACCCAGGAAGAACTGGAGAAGCTAGTGGATGTGGTCCTGCCCCTGTATGCGAAACTTTACGGATGGCCAGAGGTACAGGTGAGTCTGGGTTTGGAGGGCACTGTGTGTGTGTAATGGATGTTGTTGATTGGACATATGTGTGCACTTCTGAGCCTGCATGGGCCACGGTGCATGGCATGCTGTGTGTGACTGTCCTGTATGTCTGAGAGTACTGTCCGTCCCATTGTGGACGATTAGCCAGCTGTTCCTATCGTGCAAGTGCCTGACCTCTGTGTTCCATTTCTGTGTCGCCCTTTTAGATCAGCGACCACCAGTAGAGGGCACATTGGCATGCCATCGCCAAGGAGGTGTGGACCCTGGGTGTCTACAACCGGCAGAGCACCCACTGTCGAAAGAGGTGGGAGGACCTGCGGTGCTGGCTGCCAAAGATCAGTGAAGCCCAGCTGGGGAAGTCCTCCTAACGTGGAAGGGGTGCCCGTCGGGCACAGACTCCCCTTATGTGACAGATCCTGGTGGAGTCCGCACCGTCACAGTCATTGACCCGCATCACTACCCTTGCCATGACGCACATGCACTCACCGTCGTTTCATGCACGCCTCATTCTCCCCCCCCATCTTCCATCCACACCACTCCACACAGGCATTGCCCATTCGCCATGCTCACAGTGTACTTACCTGTTTGTCTGGAGGACCGTAGAGTAGCGTGTACTGGGGAGGACCCCATCCACTAGTTTCTCCAACTCCTCTGTGCTGAAGGCAGGGACCCTTTCCCCAGACACATGAGCCATTGTCTCTTCCAGACTGAGGTCACTCCAGCACTTGCAGTGTAGGTCCTCTGCTGTCGAAGATCAGATATCAAGTGAGTGAACAGAGAGAAAATGGCGGTGTCGTCCACGGTGGTACGTACCGTCACCACAGGCATACATGGTCATTGGCTCCTCGGACCCATAGGGTCCAATGTTAAACAATGCAGGATTGTGCTGCAGTCTTTGACCGCCTACTGCGACGGTGTACAATGCCAGTGCAGTTACCTCATATCCGCTTGTCCCACATTACAGGTCAGGCAGACGCCATTTCAGGGGGCCACATGGCAATAATTTTAAATGCGTCACACATATCTAGGCCTTGCATACACACTAATACAGGCACATAGCGGTTTTAATAAATTGAGGAATAAAGCTGTGTTAACATACCTCAGTGTTGGTTGACTCTCTGCTAGCTGTTCTCCTCCATAGAGCACGTCCCCTGGGGCAGGTGAGGAGGTGGCGGCATCCTCCGGTGTACAGACCGCTGGTGGACCTGTCGACAATGGAGGAGTGACATGTAATTGTCACCTACAGACTTGATCGTGCCACAATCCTGGAACTGTGTGCCCAGTTGGAGCCAGACCTGATGTCAGCTATCCGCCATCCCACATGAATCCCCCCTCTAGTGCAGGTGCTGTCAGTACTCCATTTCCTGGCAAGTGGGTCATTTCAAACTACAGTGGCCATAGCATCAGGGATGTCCCAGCCTGTGTTCTCCAACGTGTTGTCCAGAGTGTTGCCTGCCCTGCTGAAACACATGCGCAGCTACATCATTTTCCCTCAGGTGGAGGATTTGCCAACAGTGAAAGGTGACTTCTATGCCCTGGGACATATCCCCAACATCATAGGTGCCATTGATGGAACACATGTGGCCTTGGTACCCCCCACAGGAGTGAACAGGTGTACAGAAACTGGAAGAGTTACCATTCAATGAATGTGCAGATGGTGTGTTTGGCTGACCAGTACATCTCCCATGTGAATGCCAAGTTTCTTGGCTCAGTGCATGACGCTTACATTTTGAGGAATAGCAGCATCCCTTATGTGATGGGGCTACTCCACAGGAACCGTGTGTGGCTATTAGGTGAGGACATGGAGCCTATACAGTGTGAATAGGTGTCTGGGTCTGGGGATGTCCCTACAGGTTAGTGTGTGTCTAACATTTGTCCCTCGACATTTGCAGGTGACTCTGGCTACCCCAACCTGTCATGGCTACTGACCCCAGTGAGGAATCCCAGGACAAGGGCAGAGGAATACTACAATGAGGCCCATGGGAGAACTAGGAGGGTTATAGAGAGGACCTTCGGCCTCCTGAAAGCCAGGTTCAGGTGCCTCCATATGACAGGTGGTTCCCTATTCTACTCACCAAAGAAGGTGTGCCAGATCATCGTGGCCTGCTGTATGCTTCACAACTTGGCTTTGCGACGACAGGTGCCTTTTCTGCAGGAGGATGGTCCAGATGGAGGTGTTGTGGCAGCTGTGAAGCCTGTGGACAGTGAAGAAGAGGAAGCAGAAGAAGAAGACATCGACAACAGAAACACGGTGATTCATCAATACTTCCAGTGAGACACAGGTAAGAAGACATCACTGCCTGCTACATCTGATATAATTGTTCCACCTCCCATCTGTCTGTCACTTTCACCCAGTGTATGGACCCTGAGTTGTCACTTTCCCTTTCAATTTCACAGATGTGGGTCCCACTGTGTGACATCTACTTTGTTGCCATATGGACTAGAGCTGTGTGACATAGGTATGTTGACAATACAATGGATATAGCATTTTTACACAGTTATTGCAAATACACATTTTCGAAAGCACAGACTGACTCCAGATTGTTTTGTGATTTAGGGGGGTTTATTTAAGTGCAAAATGGTGGAGGTTGTATTGTCAGTGTCAGGGACCCCTTGTTGTGCCACAGTGTCCCTCCTGGCGTTGACGAGTTCCATCATCACCCCTAAAATGGTGCCCAGGGTGGTGTTGATGGATTTGAGTTCCTCCCTGAACCCCAAATACTGTTCCTCCTGCAGCCGCTGGGTCTCCTGAAACTTGGCCAGTACCGTTGCCATCGTCTCCTGGGAATGGTGGTAGGCTCCCATGATGTTGGAGAGGGCCTCGTGGAGAGTAGGTTCCCTGAGCCTGTCCTCCCCCTGTCGCACAGCAGCCCTCCTATTTCTCCTGTTTTCCTGGGCCTCTGTCCCCTGAACCGTGTGCCCACTACCACAGGTCCCTGGTGTTGTTGGGGTAGTAGGTTAGCTTGGGTTCCCTGTAGTTGTGGACACACTGCTGCTTGATGTGTCCTGGGGACAGAGGTATGGGCCCGCTGGGTGGATGCTGTGCTGGTGTTTCCAGAGGGGGGAGGGTCTATTGTGGCTTGTACCAGTGTGAGGGGAACCGACTGTCCCGAGGTCCCAGATGGGCCGGGCGGGTCATCTGGATCCAGTTGGACAGAGCTGCTGTCATCACGGTGGGCCTCTTCTGTGGGTGGAGTGGACATGTCTGGACCCTCCTGTCCGGTGACATTGGGTAGGGGTCCTGCAGAGGTGTAAAGGCATGAGGATTGTATTTGTGTGTGCCATGGTGTGCAATGGGTGGGTGACCCTGTACCCCAGTACTTGCATTCTTGCGTGGGACCTTGTGTGATAATTGTTTAGGGGTGTGTGTGGGTATGTGCAGTGGCCATGCATTGGTGATGGGTGTCCATGCTTTGGTGTTGCATGCAGGGCTTGGTGTTGGGATGGGTGGGTTTTGATAGTGGGACATATGTGAGGAGTTGGAGTGATGGGGGTGAGGGCGAGGGTGGGGGTATGTGATAGCATGCAGTTAGGGTGGGGGATGTAATAGTTAAGATTTGACTTACCAGAGTCCATTCCTCCAGCTACTCCTGCAAGGCCCTCAGGATACAGTATAGCCAAGACCTGACCTCCCATGTTGTTAGTTGTGGGGGAGGAGGTGGTGGTCTGCCGCCAGTCCTCTGAACTACGATGTGGTGTCTTGAGACCACAGAACACACCTTCCCCCGTAGGTCATTCCACCTCTTCCTGATGTCACCCGTGTTCTTGGGTACTGTCCCACTGAGTTGACCCTATCTACGAATCTGCACCATAGCTCCATCTTCCTAGCTATGGTGGTATGCTGCCCCTGTGATCCGAATAGCTGTGGCTCTACCCGGCTGATTTCCTCCACCATGACCTTGAGCTCCTCCTCAGAGAACCTGGGGTGTCTTTGCGGTGCCATGGGGTGGTGTGGGTGATGTGTGGGGTGGTGTGTGTTGTGATGTGTGGGGTGATGTTTAGGGGTGTGTGGTGTTTTGTGCATGGATGTGTGAGTCATGGTGTTGAGTACCTGTGGATACTAGTTTGTAGATGGTGGAGTCTCTCTTTGGCCTTCAGTCACAATTGTGGTCGTAAGGGTTTGTGGGTGATGTGGGTGTGTGTTTTATATTGTATTGGATGTGTGGGAGTGGTGTGTGTATGTGTCTCAGGTGTGTGTATTTCGATTTGTCTAATGTGGTTGTGTTTTGTAAATGTGTGTGTGTTTTGAGCGCAGCGGTGTGTACCGCCAATGGAATGCCGCAGTTGAAAGACCGCCACTTGGATTCGTGGATCGTGATGGTGTGAGCGTATTCCTGTTGGTGTGACGGTGGGGGTTTTGTTATCGCCAGTTTATCACTGACCTTTGGTGTGCGGGACTTGGGTGGGCGTCTAAATTTTGGCGGATTCCGAGCTGTGGGTCATAATAGCTGTGGCCGAATTCCACGGCCGCGACAGTGTGTTGGCGGTCTTCTGCACGGCGGTAAGCGGCATTTACCGCCAATGTTGTAATGACACCCATAGACTTTCTTGTGATCAACCAAGGATCATAAAAGTACAATAAATTAACATATTGAAAACATTGTGATCAACATCCATAGGTGTCATAAAAATGAAAAGAAATATGGCAAATATGACATGCTTTGAACCAGGCATTTCATACAGAGCAACATATACAATTCCCTGCACACCATAACACAATAAAACGATGACTAGTACATTTAACATTGGCTAGACTTAAGATGCATAAATAGATCATCCATCTAAATAGGCAGTGTAGTGTTGAGACAGGGTTCGCTATGTGCAAAATATCCTACTGGGCCTTGGCTTGACTGTAAACAGAACAGTATAGCTCTTTAAGGGGAGTACAAGATCTTCTAGTACAGTAAGGTACAATTTTCTATATAGACTCTTCGTAGGATTTAAGATACATTACCAATAATTTTAAGTTAAGCACAAATGAAACAACTTTCAAACTTAAAATAAATAATCCTCTAATAAGAATAGAAATACACATAAAGCCCCAGCTTGTTTAGCCTCTTGGACTCGCAAGGATGTGCAAAATAAAAGCGGATCCCTAGGGATTAAAGTGTAATACTCACAAGGATGTGCAAAATAAAAGCGGATCCCTAGGGATCTAAGTGCAATTTCCGTTTAGACTCTTTATCTAACGTAGCAGCGGACCTCACAGAGAGTAATGTAGTTTCTGATTGGACTCTATGTTGAACATGATACAGTTCCACTGAGTTGGGGTTAAAACACAATGAGACATTTTTGGATTCAAAATTAAGGACTCTAGTAAAAATTAAAGACATAATACCATGGATAAAATGCATGTTACATAATGGATTACCTGCAGAATAATGTGGCACCGTTATATATAAATAGTAGAAGACTCAAACAAGACCTTCTGCATGATTAACTTGACCAATCCCATTCATCTTCTGAGATACACTTTGAAAGCTAAATCCAGGCAGCCAGAAGAGATCTTGATACAGTGAACATCACCAACCTAGAGCAGTCTGTCCTTAACACTGTAAAGGCCTCCTTAGAACTGAAAGCTCTAGGAGGAAGATACTGGTACCTGAATTGTAAGAACAGTTTCCTAGCCAAAGGGGAAGTAATTTAATTGATAGTCAATCAATATAATACTTTATTTTGGTTAAAAGCCATAAAAGTGCATATCAACAATAAAACAATAGAAAATCACATACACATTTTTAAATCTCACATTATAAATGGCACAGGACCTCATTAAATAACTACACAAATAAAACATAGAGTATTCTGTACTCTATATAATACTGGCCCAGTACCATTCCAGTATAACAAAGCTTCCTTACCCCAACCAAATACAAAGCCTTTAAAGGGCCAATTCTCAATCTGAGCCTCCATGCCCACTCCAGATACTGAGAGACAGCGAACACAATTACTTCCTTTGCCTCGCTCTTTAAGGTACGTAGTGCTTTTCAATAATATCTCATGCCCATAGATCTGCATAATGAGATAATCAGTTTCTTCTGAGCTTGGGCATAAACAGGACAGAAAAAGAAAAAGTGTGCCTCGGTCTCTCTGTATAAAAGAAACATGCACAGTGAATAGAAGCACAAGCTACTTTATCCCATTTTACCAAAAAGGTTTGTAGTGGTAAAATCACACACCCAAACAGTACATAAAGGAATTTTGCCTGAAAGGGTGAGATACTGTCAACATAGAAATCAAATTTAGGAGTACAGACACTGAGCTCACAAATTCCCTTCCTTTTGGTCATTCCAAACCCTTACTGCACCATGCTTCCAATACTCCTTTTTCAATGTTTGTATGACATCTTTTCCCATTGCCCGTGGTTCACTCCTTAGCTCTTTCATATTTATCATATTACCCAGATGTTTTATATGCTTCAGCTAAGGTGTTCTTGCTTGTGAGTCTAAAGAAACCAGTTCTGCTAATGATTTCCTAAAGGGGTAATATCCCCCCAATGTCCAAACCCTTACCCAAACAAAAGAGTTTTTATGGGGATCAAATAGTGGATATGATTTAAAGACGTTATACATCAGTGGTAGAAGGGGTACGCTTGTAGGAAGATTGAACAATGCCTTAAAAAACGTATTTTCAACTGTGTCAGTGCTTTCACCCTGGCATACCCCCAAATCTCAGCCCTGTATGTGGAAGCTGTCACAGTCGTGTCTCCCTATGGCCATTGCTCTCTGAGAAAGAGTAGTCTTACTTTTTTCTATTTGTGGGCCCTGTAGTGAAATGTGTTTTGACCACTGACTTTGTGTTGCACCACTTTGCACCTGGATTAGGTGTCCAGTGTTCACCAGTTACAGACTACATTTTGTATTCAGTTTAGCTTTAGATTCATTTTGCCTATTGACTTTATTGTAGCATTAGACACTACCATGTTAAAGCTGCTCGTAACTTTTCTGTTTTGTTTTCGTGCTCTTTCTCACTGAAGGGCTAGGACATATTATCACCGAAGAGCTAGTACATAACATGGAGGAGTTAGTCAGTCAGCATAATAAGGATGTACTAGACTGATGTTCATGGTACAGCAGGGAACGGCTTAGGCTTGGGAGAGACACCTTAGGAAACTGTCCAGTTCCAACCTGTTTCTTTCAAACCTGATCTGAACTAGCCAGCATGTTTGAATGGCAAAATGAGGGGTTTTTTCCAGAAAACTCCTTTTGTTTTTTTAAGATAGAAAAAGACCCATTGGGACGTGAGAGTGTGAGTGGCCTCAATCAGGATTCTAGATGTTGGATGCCTGATATCTTTCTTTCCTGTGAGGATGGAGATCTCTTTCTCTTTTGCAATCGAACGGGGCCATCGTCTTGCTGGCAAGAGAAAGATGAAGAACTTGGCAGGCCCTATTATCATGCGTTTTTACTTCATTATTTGCTTTCATAATAATATAAATACATACATTTGCTGTATATTGCAGTGGAGAATCATTTTGGAATTTTTTTATTACATTGCTGTGACTATTTTTAAACATGTGCTTTCAACATGCTAATCTCCTTTTAGGAACCTCGTGGTGAAATAATAAATGTCTTCTTTGAATTAAGAAGTGCATTCCAGAGATTTTTGTCAGCTCGATCATTAGTGAAAAGCAAAACAGGCCCCAGTGCATGTTATCAGTCAATCTTATCCCTAAATAGTCAAACATTTTTACTTGTTCAAGAGGAACACCACTAATAGACACTTTGCTTCTGTAAGACCGATGCGGGTTAATGACCAGAAACTGAGAATTAGACAGGTTTACTTCTTATACCCTTTCCAGACAAAAGGCAGCAAAAGTGTCAGTCTCACATTGTAGCCCCGTAGGGGTTCTGGATATTAAGAGTGTATCATCCACAAACATAAGGAGTGGGACAGAGGTTCCAGCAATCTTTGGTGCATCATGCCTGCACTGCAATAGCCAGTTTACCCCGCCATTTAAATATATACTAAATAGTCTAGGTGCAAGCAGGCACACTTGTCTTACTCCTCTGTTTATAAGATGCCTAGGTGTAAGGTCCCTGCCTCTACTCCATCTAACTTTAGCATATGTGTCTCAATGCAAGGCTCTTAAAATCCACAACTGGTCATCTGGAATGCCACAGTCCTCTAAAACCTTCCACAAATTCACTTTTGCACCAGTTCAAAAGTAGCTCCAAGATTGATAAAAGCAACTTATAGGTGATCCTGCTTCAAAGATAAACACTTTCAACAGATGGTCATAAAACAGATGACCTGATCAAGGGTGCTGACCTAAGCCCTTAAGCCTATTTGTGCATCCTCAAGTATTAAGTTATCACCGAGCCAAGATTGAAGTCTAGCCCACACTTCTTTTTGGCTGGTGTCAATTAAATGTATAGGTCTATAGTTGGCCGGCTCATCTTTATTCCCCTTCATATAAAGAGGGATCATAACCACTCCTCTCCAAGAAAGAGGGATACCACCCCCCTTCAAGATGGGGTTACTAAGGGCATTAAGGTAGGAAACCCATACTCCAGGCTCAGAGAGGTACGAATCTCCAGGGATTCTGTCTAATCCAAGAGCCTTCTCTCTTTTCACCAGTTTTAAAGCATTGGCTGTTTCAAGGGTAGAAAACCTTGTTCCTCCCTGAATCTATCTCCCGGAATATAAGCTATGCTTCTTGGGTCATCTCAGTTAGTATGTTAGTTGCTGCCACATTTTATTGGGTTTGCCGTTTTATCACCTCACTCTGTGTGTAAACCTTCAAAATGAACTATCCATTTTTCTGGGGGGACGAATGACTCTAGGTGTTGTCAATAGTAAGTGTTCCTTCCGAAATAAGTTTCCAGAAAGTTTTCACATCTCTGAGCTGCTGAGCCTCTGCCAGTTCCATCCACAGAGCAATGTCTCACTGTTTTTTTTGCTTATTTGTGTCTATGAGCCTGTCTTAACGGCTACTAGGAAAGTATTCTTAGCATTCTGGCATGTTTTGTTATACTAACTAGGTTGAGGTTTTTGACAGACTTCTCTTTTTATTATTTTCATGAAAAAATTACTTATTTGGTGCATCACTTGTGTATGAAGATTAGAAAAATTAGTCTTTCCCTCTTTGTCTTTTGTTAATGGAGAGAGCATATTCTCAAAAAGACTATGGCCCTCATTATGACCCTCGTGGTCTTCTGACCACCAGGGCTTATGTGGCGGTAGTACCACCAACAGGGTGGCGGTACATACTGCCACATTATAGAATGGCGGGTTGGCTGCAGTCAACCTGTCAATCTGCCATTTATACTGCCATGGCAGTATGAGCCGCCGGGCCAGAGATGTCCATCTCCAGCCCGATGGCCGACAGAGTACTGCCCATGGCATTATGAGCCGGCCTACCGCCATAGTTTTCTTGGCGTTGCTAACGCCACAAAAACCATGGCGGTAGGCCCTACCGGTGACAGGGAATACCTTCCCTGTCACCTGTAGATGACTCCCCCAACACTCACCTGATGTCCTCCACCCCCTCCACCCAAATTCACCCCCTCACCCACCACCCATAAACACAATGACCCCTCACCCCCTGACATTCAAATACACCTCCCACCCAGGCCCCGATCCAAACACACACACCCCCACCTCGATGTTCAAAACCACCCCCCACACACCGTCCAATCCAAACATGCACACCTCCACCCTGATACATAAACGGACACCCCCAACCCCCTCCGGTCCACTCACTCACCCCACCCCCTCCGATCCATTCATACCCCCCACCCCCATACAGTCGCATACCAGCAGACACGCAGATACCACACAACTGCCCCCACAGCCACACATGCACACATCACCCCACCTCCCTCCACCCCACGACAGTCACAGCGCCCCTCACCCACCCCTCTCCCCGCATACACTCACACAGACACCCACACTCACCACACATATACTCATTTACTAACACTGCCCTACATGCATTCATACACACATTGGCATACACGCTTTCATACACACACTGCCATAAATGCATTCAAACATGCATACATTCAGACATACTCCATCACATTCTTTCACACAGTCACACTGACATGCAGCCAACCACTCACTTCACCATTCATACATGCATTCACTCACACGTATACAATCACTCAAACAACACAACACACACAGACTCATTCACACATGCACTCACACATCCATACACACAAACACAACACCCCCTACCCTCCTACCCCCGCCCCTGTCAGATGCACCACTTAACTTGTCCGGCGAGGAGGTTGTCCAGCAGAGAACGGCAAGGGGCGCTGCTACTGCTAGCAGCGTCCCGCCAGCACAACACCAACAGGCTGTATTGATGGTCATAATACGGCTGGCAGAGTTCTACTGGTGGGGCGGTGCAGGTGCAGGTGCAGGTGGTAGCAGCATCAGCTTACCACCGCCCACCAGCATGAGCACTGCTGTATTTCCTCCCTTATTGAGGTGAAAGTCATGCAGTGCTCATAATCTGGCAGATGGATGGTAGCCACCTTGGCTGTATGTTGGCGGACGTCACAGCGGTGGTAGGAGGTTTTTACCCCCAAAGTCATAATGACCCCCTATATAGTTGCATTATTATTGTAGTATTATTCATAACTGCTGGCTTTTTAAGATTCCTCCTTTTGGTGGATATCTGGATCATATTAGTGCTTGCACTTAACTTCTGATTTAGGTACATAAAAATACAAAACTCTAATGTAGCACTTAATGCTTGATGATCCCTATCCACTCTTGGGAAGATTCATATCTATTAAATACGGGATAGCAGTCCATCCAGAAAGGTGTAATCCATATTGCTAATTGTCAATTACCCTTCAAAAGTAAAATGGGGAGGGAAATCAGATTTTGTGTTTCCATTAACTATTTTCATACCATGGGCCATTTTCAAGTCAGATAAGTGCAATGGTGCATTGGATTTTTTTCCCAACACCAACTAAGGGGCCAGATCTAAACATTGGGGCCAACAATTCAAACTCAGCTATCCCTGGGGCTAATTGAGTATTGTAATCATCCTCTATAATTTTCATGCTATCCTGTGTGATTTATCTATCATATCAGATAGTCAATCCACTGTAGCGGAAAAACTGCTTGAGGGAACATATCTTACATATATATTAACTATAGCAATATATCTGATACCTTCTTGTGTGGAAATACTGATTTCTAATCCAAGTAAACTGCTACTCTCGGAGGGAACAACCTTTACTTTCGGTAACCAAATCAAAAGGACACCTGAGGCCCTTCCTGCAATCGAGGGAATGGCATTTCTGGTGTAAGTTCTGAAAACTGGCTCACTTGCCCAGGTCTCTTGCAAAAGCATTATATAGTGTCAGTCAATAAAACTTCCCCATTTGGGATCTGAGAGCTTATCTCTTATTTAAGCAGCGTCCCATTGATAACAGTCTTACACCAGTCCTCTGCCAACACTGCCCTCCCCCATATATCAGTATCACCATCTTTAGACTGGTCCTCCAGGCCTATTTAACTGATCCTGATAGGGTTGAGGTTTGAAATAGCTTTCAAAGGAGTTTCACCTTGAGTTAGGGTACTCCCCAGCATTGTATCCAACCTTTTCCCAGAGTTTATAGAAGGAATCCTGTTAGAAATGGGGTCTCTAGTTGGCAGAGGTATACACCCTTGTCCAAGTAGGGACCACAATCCTAGTCAAAGTAAGTCACACACAATCCAAATTATCCTGTGCCCACCCTCTGGTAGCTTGTCAATGAGCAGTCAGGCTTAATTTAGAAGGCAATGTGTAAAGTATTTGTCAAATAGATCATACAGTAACACAGTAAAAACACCACAAAAATACACCACACAGGTTTAGAAAAATAGATAATATTTATCTGAATAGAATACGGTCAAAATTAAAAACAAGCACCAGTTGAAATATCAATTTTAAAAGGTTTAAAAGAGTCTTAATCTAGAAATCAAGAAATAAACAGTTGTCCCTTTGTTACACAAGGTACCTTGTGTGCATCACAAATAACAACGCACGGAGACCACAGAGGAGGAGATGCTTGGAAAAATAAGGTGTTGCATTGAATTTTCGAACGTGGCACAGATGATGCGATGTTTCTTTCCATGCTGCAAGGGGTTTGTATAATTTTTCTGCATGCAGTCTTGGTTCCTCACTGTGATGAAGGGATATTTTGACGCCTAGTGACGAAGCACTGAAAATCCTTGATGCACTGGAAAAAGGCACAAGCGTTTCATCTATCCGGTAGGCAATGTGTCAAATTTTCCATTGCAAGGCAGGCACTGCATCGAATTTCCATTAGGGAAGTCGGGGTTGCATCGTTCCATTCGGCTGTGCGGCACTTTCTTGGATCTGGGTTCAAAGGAGGTGCAAAATGCAGTTGATGCAGCTCAAAAAAAGAAGGTCCCATGTCGCCGGAGAACAACTCAGTGAGTTGAGCATCGCAGGGTGGAGTGCTGGGGACCTGGGCCAGACTGTGCATGAAGGAATTTTGCAAAGAGTGCACAGAGACCTCAGGAGGTGAAGAAGACACAAAACACAGGGGTACCATCGTTCTCAGGGAAGGCAAGGTCTTACCTCCTCCAAATTGCATCAGCAGGACCTCAGGACAGTCTATGTTGATGATGTCCACCCTCTGTGTCCTTAGGAGCATGCTCATTGCCGTGAGAGGAGTCCCAGAGTACCAGTCATCACCTTCGAAGGTGCCTGCTTGGAGCAGGGGAGTGACTCTGTCACTCCACTGGAGATTTCTTTGGTCCTTCTGGTGCAGGATGAAGACAGGGAGTCCCCAGAGCATGCACACCATGGAAACTGTTGCAGTTGCTGACTTGGAGCTGAGGTTGCTGAAGAAAAGTGTCTCTTGTAGACACTTTGTTACAGTCACAGTGTTTCTTGAAGCAGGCTGTGGTTGATCCGAGGTCAGAGGATGCTGAAGTTGTTGCAGTGGATTCCTGAAGGAAACTTGCAAGCAGAATCTGAAGAGAACCCACAGGAGAGACCATAAATAGCCCTGAGAGGGGGATTGGCTACCTTATCAGGTATGGACCTATGAGGAGGGGTCTTTGACGTCACCTGATGGCACTGGCCACTCAGAGCCCTCCAGAGTGCCCCCATACCTTGCAAAGCAAGATGGCAGAAGTCTGGGACACATTGGAGGAGCTCTTGGCACAACCTCTGGGGGATGATGGCCAGGGGAGTGGTCACTTCCCTTTCCTTTGTCCAGTTTCCCACCAGAGCAGGTGAGAAGGGGTCCCTTGGAGTGAAGGAGCCACTCCCCTGCCTCAGCAGGTACCCTTGCAGTGACGACCGGTGGCGTGGGTTCCCTTTCCTGATGAATTGCTTGGATGAAGCATCTCGGGTCCTGGACTGAAGTGGTCCTAACAGTCCTGACGTCCAACTGTCCAACTTAGGTGGATGTTAGAGCTTGCTTCCCCACGCAAGACAATACCCCGTGCACTGTGTGTATTGCAGTGACTCATTGTTGCACATATGTCCCATTCTTTGACAAGAGACTCTCCAAACCGTACTTGTTTGCTGATGCCGCTGAAGAATCCAACTGCACCAGAGGAAGTCTGTCTAAACGAGGCCCATGGAAAAACACAGCAGCCAACGGAGCAGGCTTTTAGGCTCCTGAAGGTCAAATTTCACTGTCTTAACCAGACTGGTGGAGCCCTCACCTTCTCACCCAGGAAAGTGTGTCAGATCACAGTGGCATGCTGCATGCTCCACAACATCACTCAGCAAAGGAATATCCGGTACATCCCAGAGTGGGGGGAGCCTGCAGTGCCACTGGGTGAGACCCCTGAAATGCTAAGTAAGGATGACAGTGGTGAAGAGGAATGTGCTGACTTGTGGGAAGCTACTTTTCATGAGTGTAAGTATATCATGTGATATCATGACTGTGACTGGACGATGAACTGTAGTTGTGAGAATATGTGGAGTTGAGTGTTATAGAAATAGCTAAGGAGATGATACTCTGCAATAATCAGTCAAAGGCTGCTTGGTAAGATAGCTTTTGACACATCACCACCTTGATGATGTTGCTTTGTTTGTATCAGTTTCTGTGCAATGCACTTTTTCTAGTTGCTTGCTATGTAACTAGTGTCATAGGTATGGTTTCAAACCTATACTACTTATTTTGTTCTTTGCACAGGTACTTTCTTCATGTGGGCATTCCGGGGTTGTGACATTGGCAGGTATCTAATGTTGTTCTAACATACAAAGTGGGCATGGACTGTTCCAGGTAATGTAGGTCGCAGAGTTTGGATGTATGCAACTTGTACCAAGACAGATTGCGCAGTGTTTGGGTGGAGGTACAAAAGTGCACATTGCAGTTGTTTTGTGTCTTGTGGTGAGCCTGATGCATCATTTGTTTCATCATGTGGTCTGAAATTATGCAGTCCTAGCTTCTGACTAAGTCATTATGATTTGTTTCATCATTGTTGGCCACAGTGCCTCTGCCACCACACTGACATATGTGTGTGTCATACCACCGGATGCCTGAGCATTGGATTATGATGAGCCTGAGATCGGGGACTGTTGTACTGCCTTATGTCTGTATCTTGGAATATGTGATGCTGGATTACTTTGATAAGGCTCAAGCTTCTGACACCCACCACTTTAATGTTTCTGTATTTCTACAGGACAATGTTTAACCAATCCCATCCTTCTGTGGTCTGGGGATCTGAACCTTGAAATATGTACTTTGACCCAGGTTGAATCACACATTATTGTTTCTAAAAGTCCAGACATATTGACAGCCTATGGGGGTTATTACAACTTTGGAGGAGGTGTTAATCCGTCCCAAAAGTGACGGTAAAGTGACGGATATACCACCAGCCATATTATGAGTCCATTATATCCTATGGAACTCGTAATACGGCTGGTGGTATATCCGTCACATTTGGAACGGATTAACACCTCCTCCAAAGTTGTAATAACCCCCTAAGTGTTGTACACTGGAATACATTTTTTGGTTTGACCAGACACTTGTACTAATGTCCCTGCTTGCACAACTAGCTTGTGTCTTCATCATATGGTTCACATGGTCTTACATCTCTGCATAGCGAAATGTGAAAATTAATCAAGTAGACAATGAGTTTGTGATGGGTGAATTTATTAAAATGCTAATGCAGAAAATACATTTTGCACAGAAAGAAACAAAAGATGTAATGTAAAGGGGTCAGTTGTGGTGAATGAAATCATTGGAGCAGATACCACACCATTTGGAGTCAAACGTCCAGAGTCCTCCTCTCAATGGAACTGGTAGGTGGTTCAAGATCAGTCAACAGAGGGAATGTGTGGTACACAAAGCAGGTACTTTAGAGAGAGGGCACTTGCTGTTAGTGGTGGATGTCTGGCCATTCGCACTCCCTGAATTTGTTTCTGGATGTCCCTTCTTGTGGACGGTGGATGATCTGCTGCTACAGAGGCAGGGATGTCTGGGGTGATTCTTTCTCTGGAAGGGCCTCCCTTCCAGTGGCTGGCACCAATGTTATTGTGCCTGGTGTTGATGAGCCAAAGGAAGACATAGACTGTTGTTGAAAAGCCCTGCTCAGGGTAGTGTGCATGTCCCTCAGCACCCCTGTTAGGGAAGTCATGTGGTATTGTGGCCTCTATCTGTTCTTGCATGTCTCTGTGCATGTCCCTCCATAGCTCCATTATTTCCTGGAGTTCAGACAACGCCTGGTCGATCATGCCTTCAGACTCATGATAGCTCCCAAGACGCAACTAATTGTGTCCTGGTCAACAGCAGCCCCAGTGGCCTCACCCTGCTGGCCAAAGCATCTTTCCATTGAACCGTTGTAGGAGGCTGGCCTGGTTTGTAGTGGGTACCTTGGGTACTTAGGGGGCATATTTATACTCTGATTGCACCGAATGTGCGTGAAAAGGTTTGACGCACATTCGGCGCAAACCGTTCACCATATTATATGCCCGACCCCATGAATGTCAAATTTCCTCCGTGTGCGTCATTTTCTGGATGCAGGAAAACGCCTTGCGTTAATGACATGCAAGTTAGGTATTCCTGCCAAAAAATGACTTTAAGGCCTGTGCGCCTTATTTATACTCCAGCGTCATTTTGGGGCACAGGAGGGGGCGGGCCTTAAAAAACTGTGCACAGCCTGATGTGCGCCGTTTCTTAACGCCTGGGTGAGAGCAGGCGTTAAGGGGCCTGTGGGCTCACTTCCATGGTCTCTGACCATGGAAACAGTCCACAGGTGCCCTTCCCTGTCCCCAGGGACACCCCCTGCCACCCTCTCCCACCACTGGAGGACACCCATGAATGTGGGAACCGATCCCAGGTAAGTAGAGGTAAGTAGAGGATAAGTATCATTTTTTTATTTTTTAAAGTGGCAAGGGGGCTAACTTGAGCCCCCCTACATGCCACTGTGCCCAATGGCCATGCCCATTGGGCAAGGGGGCATGACTCCTGTCTTTGCTAAGACAGGAGTCATTTCAATGGGGCTTGTGCATCAAAAAATGGTGGAAGTCCGGTTAGAGCCATGATTTTTTACTCTAACCTGACTTGCACCATTTTTTGATGCACAACCCCCATTTTTCCCTACGCCGGCGCTGCCTGGTTAGAGTCCCTTGTTAGTAAATGTAGTAGTGTTCTAGCAGCTTAGGCTGATAGAGGTAGCTATAGCAGAGCAGCTTAGGCTGAACTAGGAGACATGCAAAGCTCATGCAATACCAGTTATACAGTACTTATACACAAGTAAAGACAATACTCAGTGTTACCAAAAATAAAGGTATTTATTTGGGTGACACAGTACCAAAAATATCTTAGAGACAATACTCCTTCTGGAGGTAAGTATTATACACAATATATACACTAGACACCAAAATTAGACAAGTAAATAGTCATAGAACAATGCAAACAGTAGGAAATCATATAGAATGCAATGGGAGAAAATAGGTCTAAGGGCAACACAAACCATATACTAAGAAAGTGGAATATGAATCACGAATTCCCCCCTAGACAAGTGTAGTGTGTGCACAATCGCTGGGAGAGTAAGAATACAGTAAAGGTAAGTAAATTACCCCACTCCAGAGCCTAGAAAAGCATGAGTAAAGTACTGCAAATTTCCTTAGGACACATTACACCTCGTTTTTGGAATTTTGCAGCAGCCAACCATGTCTCCAAAGAACAACTGCTGGATTATTGGACCTGAAGACCTGTAAAGGAAGGGGACCAAGTCCAGAAGTCGAAAGAAGTTCCAGGAAAGACAGGCACCCCTGCCAACCCAGAAGAGGGCGCAAAAGAAGAGTCCCTGTTTAGTTGAAGACTGCAGAAATGCACCCTAGGACAATACCAGCGGGTTCCTGCATGATGCAAAAGATGTCCCATGGCGCGAAGATCGTTCCAGATGAGATTTCATGTTGGAAGGCACCAAGAAGCCTTGGCTACGGCAAAAGTGCATTTTTCATCAAAATGGCACTGGATGAACCCAGGAGGGATCTGGGGGCTGCAACTCTGTGTGAGGAGGAAGAGGAGGCTCTCAACACTTTAGAGAGCCCTTGGGATGCCATTCAGCACCCCCAGAAGCCACCAGATCTGGGTTCAAAGGAGGTGCAAAATGCAGTTGATGCAGCACAACAAAAGAAGGTCCCATGCCACCGGAGAACAACTCAGTGAGTTGAGCATCGCAGGGTGGAGTGATGGGGACCTGGTCCAGACTGTGCGTGAAGGAATTTTGCAAAGAGTGCACAGAGACCTCATGAGGCGAAGAAGACACAAAACACAGGGGTACCATCGTTCTCAGGGAAGGCAAGGTCTTACCTCCTCCAAATTGCATCAGCAGGAGCTCAGAACAGTCTATGTCGATGATGTCCACCCTCTGTGTCCTTAGGAGCATTCTCAGTGCCGTGAGAGGAGTCCCAGAGTACCAGTCATCGCCTTCGAAGGTGCCTGCTTGGAGAAGGGGAGTGACTCTGTCACTCCACTGGAGATTTCTTGGGTCCTTCTGGTGCAGGATGAAGACAGGGAATCCCCAGAGCATGCACACCATGGAAACTGTTGCGGTTGCTGACTTGGAGCTGAGGTTGCTGAAGAAAAGTGTCTCTAGTAGACACTTTGTTACAGTTACAGTGTTTCTTGGAGCAGGCTGTGGTTGATCCGAGGTCAGAGGATGCTGAAGTTGTTGCAGTGGATCCCTGAAGGGAACTTGCAAGCAGAATCTGAAGAGAACCCACAGGAGAGACCATAAATAGCCCTGAGAGGGAGATTGGCTACCTTATCAGGTATGGACCTATCAGGAGGGGTCTCTGACGTCACCTGCTGGCATTGGCCACTCAGAGCCCTCCAGAGTGCCCCCACACCTTGCAAAGCAAGATGGCTGAAGTCTGGGACACATTGGAGGAGCTCTTGGCACAACCCCTGGGGTGGTGATGGCCAGGGGAGTGGTCACTTCCCTTTCCTTTGTCAAGTTTCCCACCAGAGCAGGTGAGAAAGGGTCCCTGGACCGGTGTAGACTGGTTTATGCAAGGAGGGCACCACCTGTGCCCTTCAAAGCATTTCCAGAGGCAGGCGGAGGCTACCCCTCCCCAGCCTGTAACACCTATTTCCAAACGGAGAGGGTGTAACACCCTGTTCTCAGAGGAAATGCTTTGTTCTGCCTTCCTGGTACTGGCCTGCCCAGACCCCAGGAGGGCAGAACCCTGTCTGTGAGGTGGAAGCAGCTGTAGCTGCAGTGCAAGCCTCAGAGAGCTGATTTAGCAGTACTGGGGGTCCATGGTGGAGCTCCCAGGATGAATGAATTTGGCTCCCCAGTAGCAGATTTGGAATGGGGGGGACTATTCCACGATCTCAGATATGTTACATGGCCATATTTAGAGTTACCATTGTGAAGCTACATATAGGTAATAACCTATATGTAGTGCACGCATGTAATGGTATCCCCACACTCACAAAGTCCAGGGAAATGTCCCTGAACTATGTGGGGGCACCTTTGCTAGTGCAAGGGTGCCCTCACACTTTGCAAGTGAAGGTTAGACATATAGATGACTTATAAGTTACTTAAGTGTAGTGAAAATGGCTGTGAAATAGTGTGTGCACTATTTCACGCAGACTGCAATGGCAGTCATGTGTTAGGGTTTGTCTGAGCTCCCTATGGGTGGCAAAAGAAATGCTGCAGCCCATATGGATCTCTTGGAACCCCAATGCTCTGTGTACCTTGGTACCATATACTAGGGACTTAGAAGGAGGGTCCAGTATGCCAAAAGAAATTGGTAAATGAAGTCACTGGCCGACAGTGACAAATTTAAAAGCAGAGAGAGCATAAGCACTGAGGTTCTGGTTGGCAGAGCCTCAGTGACACAGTTAGGCACTACCCAGGCATACATATTAAGCCACACACTGTGAGCACTGGGATCCTGGCTAGCAGGATCTCAGTGAGACGGGCAGAATACACTCACATGTAGGTATTATCTATGAGCACTGGGGTCCTGGCTAGCAGGATCCCAGTGACACAGTAAAAACACACTGACACACACTCACAAACAGGCCAAAAGTGGGGGTAACCATGCTAGAAAGAGGCTACTTTCCTACAACCGTACCCCTATGGGACTGTGCCCTTGCCACAGGGTGCCTTCCCCCACTTGCTCCTGGACCTTCATTGTTGCAAGTGTTACACTTCAATTCAGGATCCAGGAATGGGGGCCCTAAAATTGTAGACACTGTGCTAGGTACAGAGGTTAGGAAGCAACCAGGCTGGGAGATGACATTGTGGCCACAGTGAAACTCGCTGTTGCCCTCTGGGCCAGAACCATCCTCCATGTCCAGACATCCCGGAGGGTCTTCTTTATTGAGGGCCTCATACAGGGGGATAGTGGCAGGTCCTTATGTGGCTCTGTGTGCCCAGTGACAGCTCAACCAGTTGAATGCAAAACGTACAATGCTACTGGTTGTATTGTGACATCTATGGATTCGTCTTACAGTAAGCTGAGACCTTGTACAAAGTTAAGCTGTGGTTAATCTAACTGTAGCAAGTAACCACGTTGTTGGGTATATTGGTATGATGTGTGTGAAGCATGCCAAATTATTTTGACCCGAGCAGCTGCTGAAATGTGCAGGTCATTAGCACTTAGGAGAATGGCCTGAAAATTACATCTTGCCACAAATGCAGGCAAAACTGTGGCTTGACAAGATGTGGCTGTGCCCATTAGGATGCCTGGTTGAGTGTGATGCGGGCAGATCCAAGACTTTGTTGTATATGTGATTGGAGTCATCGTGCACCTGGTACAGTGTGAATGTGTTTTCTGCCAATACCAATCTGGTAATGTATCTTGAGTCTTTAGGAATACTTGTACACAATGGGTAAGATGTCATTCCTGTCCTTAAATATTTCATCTTAGGTTAGCAAGTCAAGATGAAGCTATGTTGGCAGATGTGTCTGTAATTTGAGATTGAGCTGCGCTTCATCTGTCCCAGGTGAGTATACTTAATTTGAGAGTTGACAAACAAGGATATTTGGACACGTGGCCACTGTGCTGCTGGTTGGGCTTTGTAGTCATGTTACTCCATTTACTTCTCACACTTGGCAAATGGTATCCTCCCAGGTGAGTACACTTTAATTAAGAGTTACCAAACAGGGGACTTTATATGAGTGAACACTGGTCTGGTGTTTGGAGTTGGAGAAACAGTGCCTCCTGGGAATTGCAGTCATGTTATTCCCTCATCTTCATACACTTAACAAATAGTATTCTCCAAATAATGGTATTTGGATTAAGGCCCCTGCCGCCTTCCTGCTTTTTTCCCCACCCAAACTCCTCCCACCGCACCCCTCCAACCCCAAGACCTACTTAATGGTGATTGTGGTGCTTGCCATCATGCATAAGGACAGCCTCCCTTGTACCCCGTCCGAGGAAGAAATGTCTCACCTCATGGAACACCTTAACTTCCTCACCGAATAGACTTAAGAATAACCATCAAGGTACCCTTGCGTACAGACCCCTTGAGCCCCACCTTCTGCAAGGCTATTGCTGACGTTATTGCCCCCTCAACTCAACAGACTACATGTTTTTAGGAGACCTCAATTTCAACCTAGACAACCCCAACGAATACAACTACACAAACCTCTAGGACAACCTAAGTAACATCACACTCAAACCACTAGTCACCAACCCTACACACACGGCAGGACACACCCTGGACCCCATCTTTACAGCTAGTGATAAAATTAAGGGGCAGATTTATGGAAAGCGGTGCTGCACCGAGTGCAACGTCACTTTCTCTGCGCCCCTTAGCACCCCGTACCTCCATCATGTGTGTACCATATTTAAAATACGCCACACCATGGCGCAGTATAGGAGCAATAGCATCATTTCTCATGACGCTATTGAGGTACTCTGCAGGAGTAGTGCCAAAATATTGCCTCTACTCCTGAAGAGTAAATAGGGCCCCATTCTAAAGAATGGAATCCCCCTTTGAACACCTGCTGTTGAGCAGGTGTTAAAAGTGCTGTAAAAAATGCCATAAGGAAATCTCATAGATTTCGTTAAGCCCTTTTCCGGGTCCCCCAATGGGGGAATGCCCCTTTACATACGTTACAGAGTGGCGCAATGCATGTGTGTAGGAGGCTGGCCTGGCTTATTGTGGGTACCTGATGGTACTTACACCTTGTGCCAGGTCCAGTTATCCCTTATTAGATTAGTAGTGTTCTAGCAGCTTAGGCTGATAGAGGTAGCTATAGCAGAGCAGCTTAGGCTGAACTAGGAGACATGCAAAGCTCCTCCTACTATATCACTTATATCACTTAGCACTAAATCACAAGAAAACACAATACTCAGAGTTACTAAAAATAAAGGTACTTTATTTTAGTGACAATATGCCAAAAGCATCTCAGAGGATATACTCACTCAGGAGGTAAGTAAATTACACAAAATATACACACAAATTAAAATCTGGTAAGTAAACAGTTAGAAAGGTAGTGCAAACACTTTAGAACATAATAGAATGCAATAGGAGACAATAGGCCTAGGGGCAAAACAAACCATATACTCCAAAAGTGGAATGAGACCACGAATGGACCGCAGGCCTAGTGTATTGTGTAGAGGGTCGCTAGGAGTGTAAGAAAACACCAAGGGTGTCCAAGATACCTGGACCTGCAAAGGAAGGGGACCAAGTCCAAGAGTCACGCAAGTGTCCGGGGGGCAGGAGCCCACTAAACCCCGGATGAAGGTTCAAAAGGGAAGCTGAAGATTCTGCAACAACGGTAGGTGCCAGGAACTTCTCCTTTGGTCAGAAGATGTCCCACGGTGTGCTGGAGGATACAGAGTTGTTTCCACGCAGAAAGACCACAAACAAGCCTTGCTAGCTGCAAGAGTCGTGGTTAAGGATTTTCGGTGCTGCCAGGGCCAAGGAAGGACCAGGAGATCGCCTCTTGGAGGAGGAGATTGAGGGTGCACTCAGCAATATGGCAAGCCCATGCAGAACCAGGCAGCACCTGCAGAAGCACCTGAACAGGCACTTAGAAGATCTGAGCACGACGGTTGTCTAAGCACAACAAAAGGAGGTTCCAAGAAGTCGGAGTCCAACTCAGCGAGTTTAGCAATGCAAGATGGAGTACTGGGGACCTGGGGTATGCTGTGCATGAAGGAAGTCTTGCAAAGGCGCACAGAAGCCCTAAAAGCTGCAGTTCATGCAGTACACAGGATTACTGTCTGGCGTGGGGAGGCAAGGACTTACCTCCACCAAATTTGGACAGAAGGGCCACTGGACTGTTGGGGACACTTGGATCCAGCTCCTGTGTTCCAGGGACCAAGCTTGTCAAGATGAGAGGGGACCTAGAGGACCAGTGATGCAGAAGTTTGGTGCCTGCATTGGCAGGGGGAAGATTCCGTCGCCCCATGGGAGATTTCTTCTTGCCTTCCAGTGCAGGGTGAAGGCAGACAGCCCTCAGAGCATGCACCACCAGGAAACAGTCGAGAAACCCGACAGGATGAGGCGCTACAATTTTGCTGGTAGTCACCTTGCTACTTTGTTGTGGTTTTGCAGGTGTCCTGGAGCAGTCAGGGTTCTATCCTTGGCAGAAGTTGAAGAGAGAAGTGTAGAGGAACTCTGGTGAGCTCTTGCATTCGTTATCTGATGAAAACCCTACAGGAGAGACCCTAAATAGCCCCCCAGAGGAGGATTGGCTACAGAGAGAGGTAAGCACCTATCAGGAGGGGTCTCTGACATCACCTGTTGGCACTGGACACTCAGAGGTCTCCACTGTGCCCTCACACCTCTGTATTTAAGATGGCAGAGGTCTGGGACACACTGGAGGAGCTCTGGGCACCTCCCTTGGGAGGTGCTGGTCAGGGGAGTGGCCACTCCCCTTTCCTTTGCCCAGTTTCACGCCAGAGCAGGGCTGGGTGGATCCCTGAACCGGTGTAGACTGGCTTATGCAAGGAGGGTACCATCTGTGCCCTTCAAAGCATTTCCAGTGGCCAGGAGAGGCTACTCCTGTCAGGCCCTTAACACCTTTTTCCAAAGGAAGATGGTGTAACACCCTCTCTCAGAGGAAATCCTTTGTTCTGCCTTCCTGGGACTGGGCTGCCCAGGCCCCAGGGGGGCTGAAACCTCTCTGAAGGTTGGCAGCAGCGGTAGCTGCAGAGAAAACCACAGAGAGTTAGTTTGGCAGTACCCGGGCTCTATGCTGGAGCCCCGGGGATGCATGGAATTGTCCCCCCAATACCAGAATGGTATTGGGGTGACAGTTCCATGATCCTAGACATGCTACATGACCATGATCGGAGTTACCATTTTGACGCTACATATAGGTATTGACCTATATGTAGTGCACGCATGTAATGGTGTCCCCGCACTCACAAAGTCCGGGGAAATTGCCCTGAACAATGTGGAGGCACCTTGGCTAGTGCTAGGGTGCCCAGACACTAAGGCCATATGTACAAACACATTTTCCCATAGACACAGAATGGGTAAAACCCTTTGCTACATCTGTCCCTAAGTAACTTTGCACCGAACCTTCACTAAGTGAGGGTTGGACATATAGGTGACTTATAAGTTACTTAAGTGCAGTGTAAAATGGCTGTGAAATAACGTGGATGTTATTTCACTCAGGTTGCAGTGGCAGTCCTGTGTAAGAATTGTCTGAGCTCCCTATGGATGGCAAAAGGAATGCTGCAGCCCATAGAGATCTCCTGGAACCCCAATACCCTAGGTTCCATATACTAGGGAATTAGAAGCGTGTTCTAGTGTGCAAATGAGAATTGGTAAAATTAGTCACTAGCCTGCAGTGACAATTTTAAAAGCAGAGAGAGCATCAACACTGAGGTTCTGGTTAGCACAGCCTCAGTGATACAGTTAGGCACCACACAGTGAACACATACAGGGCACACTTTATGAGTAATGGGGTCCTAGCTAGCAGGATCCCAGTGACACAGGCAAAAACAAACATACATACAGTAAAAATGAGGGTAACATGCCAGGCAAGATGGTACTTTCAAACACAACCCCCCCCAAACGAGGGACAATACGGCTAACCTTGCCCAGATGAGTCTTCATTGTCTAAGTGGACATAGCTGGAGAGTCCATCTGCATTGGAGTGGGTACTCCCAGGTCTATGTTCCACTGTATAGTCCATTCCCTGTAGGGATATGGACCACCTCAACAATTTAGGGTGTTCACCTTTCATTTTTTTTAGCCAAAGTAGAGGTTTGTGGTCTGTCTGAACAATAAAGTGTGTACCGAACAGGTATGGTCTCAACTTTTTCAATGCCCAGACCACAGCAAAGGCCTCCCTCTCTATTGCAGACCAACGCTTTTTTCTAGGGGTCAACCTCCTGCTGATAAATGCAACAGGTTGATCCTGTCCCTCAGTATTAAGCTGTGACAGCACTGCATCAACCCCCAATTCAGAAGCATCAGTCTGGACTATGAACTTTTTGGAGTAGCAAGGACTTTTTATGACAGGTGCAGAGCACATGGCCTTTTTGAGCTCATCAAAAGCTTTTTGACAGCTAGCTGTCCACAATACCTTTTTAGGCATCTTTTTACTAGTGAGGTCATTAAGAGTAGCTGCAATGGAGCCATAATTTTTAATACACCTCCTATAGTACCCTGTGAGGCCTAAAAAGGCTCTCACTGGGCTTGAGTTGTAGGGGGAGCCCATTCCATAATAGTCTGGATCTTCCCCTGCAGTGGTGCAATCTGTTCCCCACCAACCAGGAGGCCCAGATAAACTACTTTCCCCTGCCCTATCTGGCACTTTGAGGCCTTGATAGTGAGGCCTGCCTTTTGCAGGGCCTCCAAAAATGTCCACAGGTGGACCAGGTATTCATCCCATGTGGAGATAAAGACAGCTATATCATCTAGATTTGCTGCACTAAAAGCTTCCAACCCTTGCAGGACTGTGTTCACCAACCTTTGAAAAGTGGCAGGTACACTCTTCAGGCCAAAGGGCATCACAGTGAATTGATAGTGCCCTCCAATGGTTGAGAATGCAGTTTTAGGTTTTGCATCTTCTGATAACTTAATCTTCCAATACCCTGCAGTTAAGTCAAAAGTTCTCAGATACTTGGCAGAAGCCAGTGTATCAATCAGCTCATCTGCCCGGGTATAGGGTGAGCATCTGTCTTGGTTACTTGGTTGAGCCCTCTGAAGTCAACACAAAACATCATCTCTCTTTTTCCATCTTTACTGTGAGGTTTTGGAACCAGCACCACTGGGCTAGCCCATGGGCTTTCTGAAGGCTCAATCACTCCTAAGTGTAACATGTTCTGAACCTCTTGTTCAATGTAGTCTCTGACATGGTCACGCTGCCTATGAATCTTACTTTTGACAGGTAAACTGTCTCCAGTGTTGAGTGTATGCTCACACCAAGTAGTGGTACCTGGTATCAGTGAGAAGAGTTCAGAAAACTGACTTAAAAGATTTACACAGTTATCTTTCTGCTCTGCAGTAAGACAATCTGCAAGTACTACTCCCTTCAGTGGTGAAGAAGAGATCAGGGAGAGGGTCACTCACTTCTTCCGGTCCCTCATCAGTTGCCATGAGCAGGGTGAGATCAGCCCTGTCATAGTAGGGTTTAAGGCGGTTGACATGGAGCACCCTAAGGGGACTCCTGGCAGTGCCCAGGTCTACCAAGTAGGTAACCTCACCCCTTTTCTCTACAATTAAATGGGGTACACTCCATTTGTCCTGGAGTTCTCTTGGGGCCACAGGCTCCAATACCTACACCTTCTGTCCTGGGTGGTACTGGGTCAGGACAGCCTTCTGGTCATGCCATTGCTTTTGCAGCTCCTGGCTGGCCTGAAGGTTTTTACTGGCCTTTTTCATGTACTCAGCCATTCTTGATCTTAGGTCAAGTACATAATACACACAGTCCTGTTTAGGAGCTATTAAAGGTTGTTCCCTGAGGATGCTGGAGAGGGTTCTTCCAAGGACCTGTCAGCTAACAGCCCATCTTGTGACACTGGTAGTGGGATGTGGTCACAACCTAGTAGGGCACCTTTCACTCCTATAAGCCAGGTTACTAGATTCCAGCCAGTGAGGGCCAGGTCTAACTCTGCCAATTCCCATATTTCTTCTGTGTCTCACAATTCCCAAGCCTCCCACCCTGAGGATAACTTAATAGAAAGGGAACTCAGAAAGCTGAGGTTGGAAGCTTAAACAGCAGCTGCTGGCCTTAGACAGAGAATCTCTGGATGTGGAAAAGGAAAGACAGAGGATGGGGTTAGTTCCCGATGGTGACATCAGCAGTGTTTTTGATAGCAATCCTGTTAGAGAGCAAGATTCCAGAAACCTGCATAAAATAGTCCCCCCTTACAAGGATGGCAATGACATTTACAAGTGGTTTGCTGCACTTGAGAGGGCCTGTATGGTACAGTTGGTCCCTCAAAGGCAGTGGGCTGCTATCTTGTGGCTGTCTTTCACTGGTAAGGGTAGGGATAGGCTCCTTACTGTCAGAGAAAGTTATGCCAATAACTACAAAGTTTTGAAAGATGCACTCTTGGATGGATTTGGCTTAACCACTGAACAATAAAAAAACAGTCTGAGTCTTCGTCAGACCCACAAAAACCCTCTGGGGGTGGTGGGTCCAAATCCTCTTCTCACAATCAGAAAAAGCCATGGTGTTATTTATTTAAGAGTAAAGGCCATTGGACAAGTGATGCCACTTGTCCAAAGAAAAGCACTAAGGCTCCCACTACCACAACCCCAACTGCAACCTCTAGTACCCCTAGTAATAGCAGTGGTGGTGGGAAGTCTACTACATATAGCCAATCCAAGGGTGTAGCTGGGCTCACCATTGGCAGTGTAGTTGGGGTTGGTCTTGTTAGGGAGACCAGAGAGGCTGTTTTAGTCTCTGATGGTGGCATTGACTTTGCCACCTTGGTTGCTTGTCCCCTTAATATGGGTAAGTACAAGTGTTAGAAATGGGGTTTTTGGTTGGCAGTCAGGTTACCCTCTGTCCAAGCAAGAACCCTCACTCTAGTCAGGGTAAGTCACACACAATCCAAATTATCCTGTGCCCACCCTCTGGTAGCTTGGCACAAGCAGTCAGGCTTAACTTAGAAGGCAATGTGTAAAGTATTTGTGCAATAAATCATACAATAACACAATATAGCACCACAAAAATACACCACACAGTGTTTAGAAAAATATATAATATTTATCTGGATATTTGCAGGTCAAAACGATAAAAGATGCAATATGAAATTGTAGAGATATCACTGAAAAGTGATATAAAGGTGGGCATTACAACCCTGGCGGACGGTGTTAAAGGTGCAGCAATACCGCAAACAGGCCGGTGGACAAAAAAAGGGAATTATGACCGTGGCGGAAACCGCCAACAAAGACAGCCACTTTAACACACAGCCCGCCACGGTGGTACAGACAAGCAACGCGGCGGTCACCGCCAACAGACAGGCAGAAGACAATGTACCGCCCACAGTATTACAACAGGCCAATCCGCCACCTTTTCCGGGGCGGATTCACCGTGGATAAAAACACGGCGGAAACAGTTACTGCAATGGGAAAACCCTCACCTGAACACATCCCACGAGGAACGAGGACTCCATGGAGCCCGAATTACACATTCTACCGGCCCTTGTATTCCTACTCATCTACGAAGACCAACAGCGGTGCGGCCGAAGACAACGGTGAGTACTGCACCTACGACATGGGGGAGGCAAAAGTTAGGGGGACACCCACGAAACACCCCCACCCTCGCATACTACAACATACACACCAATGCATCCACAAAAATCACAGTAAGAACCCACTATCCCCCCGGAAGAATGCAAAGACAAAGCAAAATCAGTTCAAACATTGTAATGTATCAATATACATGTCTGTCAAAAATATACAGATATATAAGAATATCAGCCAGAAATATATACATTACGAGAAGTAGTGCAGATATGCACATAGCAATGTCCGTGCACCACTAGTCCAAAAATGCATGGGCGAGGCCCACAAAAGATACCTGTCCACAATCGGAGAGAACACTGCCGGGGCATCAGATAGAAATACTACAGGCACCTCAGGGGGAAGGGAAGAGGGGGGCACCTCAGCCGGATGACTGCAAAGCCAGATCTACGATGGGGCTCCATGCCCATTGATGTATCCTGGGGAGTGCAAAGCCACAGTCTCTCAAGTCTCTACAGTGGGTGGCTTGCCCACTGTGCCATCCTGGGGAGTGCAAAGCCACAGTCTCTCAAGTCTCACAAGTGGGTGGCTTGCCCACTGTGCCATCCTGGGGAGTGCAAAGCCACAATTTCGCAAGTAGATAAGATCCACCAGTGGCTCTGGAGGGGGACTGGTGGCCAGACTGGATTAGTCTCCCCGTGAAAGTTCCTGTCACGTCACTGTCCCAGCTGAACATGGGATATGGATGCTTGATGTGGCGGTCTTTTCATTCTTACCCGGTGCATGCCCTGTTCAGCGGTGCTTTGCCATGGCAGTCTCTGGACTGTTCAGCGGTGCTTTGCCATGGCGGTCTCTGGACTGTTCAGCGGTGCTTTGCCATCGCGGTCTCTGGACTGTTCAGCAGTGCTTTGCCATGGCAGTTCTGGAACGGGCATTGGTGTGTGGCATGATGTTCCCTGGACTGGGCATTGGTGTGTGGCAGGACGATCCCTAGACTGGGCATTGGTGTGTGGCATGACGTTCCCTCATAGCGCACCAGGGCTGTGGCAGCCGGGGCCCTCCTGGGCACTGACTCCGGCAGTGGTCTCCTGACCAGTGACGATACTTGGGCCCTCCTGGGCACTGACTCCGGCGGTGGTCTCCTGACCAGTGACAATACTTGGGCCCTCCTGGGCTATGACTCTGGCGGTGGTCTCCGGACCAGTGACGACGGTGCTGGCGGTGGCGTCACTACCGCCAGGAAAGATGCCGCCCTTCTCCGCAGTGATACTCACAACAGGCTGGGCAGACTACCTCTGGCCCTTCCCCACCTTTGGTGGAGTCACAGCTGACTCTCCAATCCCCTTGGGACCCCTGTGAGTTGTTTTCCAACCAGGAGTCTTCACACAGTCCCGTCGTCCACTTTCCAATTTCATAGCCTTTACAGGGGGTGGGCTGCCAGTGCCTTGGCTCCGGGTCATTCTGCCTGCCCTGGTGGCCGGTGCACTCCACATACCTTGAACAGGCACCACTGGTATTGGAGGCTTTTTTGGCTGAGGCGCTACGACGGGACTGATGAATTGGGGGGGGTGGGGGCAAAAAGGTCAACTTTACAAAGGGACAGTTTCTGACGAACACTGGGATGGGTAGTTGGAGGGGGTCTGGGAGTGGAGGAAGAGGAGGTGGTTGTAGGAGGTGTCACTTTAGGTGTTTTGGGTGCAGGTGCAGGTACTGGAGGCTGTCGTGAGGTGGATGGATGTTGGGTGTATGGTTGCCGGCGTTTGTGTACTTTGGGAGGGGGCGTCACAGACACACTGGGAGAGGACACAGGGGACGTGTAAATGGGAGTGGAGGTGGTGAGTGCAGGTGAGCGGCTTGTGGTGCTGGGTGTCCTGGTGCGATTCCTGGTGCCTGTAGATGTGGTGCATGCAGGTGTGTGTGTAGATGTGACTGGGAGGGAGGAGGGAGAAGAGGAGGAGGGGGACACAGTGGAGGCAGTGGATGTTGCTGTGTCTGTTTGTGGGTGAGGCTTGCGTGAGTGCCTGTGGGTTGTGTGGTGCCTATGTTTGCTTGAGCTACATGTGTGCATGCTGGTCTGTAGGTGTACTTGAGATGGGCTGGGGTACAGGGGATTGGGTCTGGGTGGAGGAGGTTGGAGGGGGGAGGCTAGACACAGGGACAGGGTTCGCTGAAGGACAGCCTGACCAGAATGAATGCCCTCCAGGAATGCATTACCGTGTTGCAACTCTCATTCTACACCCTGGATGGCATTCACAATGGTCCAACAGTGAGTGACCTGAGGAGGTCAATGGCCTCCTCACTGAGGGCAGCAGGGGTGACTGGGGCAGGGCCTGAGGTGCCTGGGGCGAAGGTGATGCCCACACTCCTGGGTGAGCGGGCACAGGACGAACGCTGAGGGGCTGCTGGGAGGGTGGTGCTGGTAGGGGAGGTGGCGGCTGTACCTGTAGAAGTGGGGCGCACAGATGGTGCTGCCACCACAAGGGAGTCCCCATTGGCGGATGAGTCCGTGTCACTGGTTGGTGATCCGGTGGCCGACGTGAAGCTCCCCTCGCCCTCCGTCCCACTGGTGCATTTTGAGTCCGTGGTGTGGCCCTCCATGGTCATGTGGGATGCAGCACCCTCGTGCTCTGGTGCCACTGTACCTCTGCCTGATGATGCTGATGCACAAAAGAACAGGGAGAGCACAAAAGGGGGGGGGAGACAGAAGAAGAACAGGTTGAGTGCATGGCATACCGCTACCGCTACCGTTGGCGGACAAGACAGACACAACAGCCCCCTGCATTACGCCGTGCTCCTGGCCTCTGCATATGCAATTGCTGGGATGTAAATTAGCACTTGTATAGCGCACTACTCACCCGTTAGGGTCTCAAGGCGCTGTACTCATACCGCTATGGAACCCCTCCTGGCTTTTCCCTGTGAGGCGCCCACTCCTGAGCACCCCCAGGGTGAAGCCAGGCATCCAAGCGCTGTTGGGGCCGTTGTGGAGATTAAGCAAGCTATTGCCCAGAGTTGCAGAGTGGGACCCATGAATTAGATTAGGCACCGAGGCGAGAATTATCTGGTCAAGGGGAATTGAGCCCAAGACCTGCCGAAGCGGGACTTGAACCCTGGTCTTGAGCCAGATCTCTGCTTCAGGGTCTGCCGCTCTAACCATTGAGCCACACTTCTGGTCTACATGGCTATGGTGGACATCTGCACACATGGATGCCACAGGGGCAACTATACCTGTACTTGGCACTCTACTGAGGTGGGGTACAGTGCCACATGGCCTGCATTACAGAGGGTCCTAGTCTACGTATTTCTGGCTGGCCTAGGTACACCCACAGGCCTCCTCCCCCACCCAGATCCCTCTACTGTGCGCAAAGTCCGCAGAATGAGGTTGTACTCACCCCCTTGTGTCTGCTGTGATGCCCTCAAGCGCCCATCCAACTCCGGGTAGGCCACCACCAGGATCTGGAACATCAGGGGGGTCATGGTGCGACGGGCACCCCTCCCACGTTGGGAGGCCATCCCCAGCTGAGCCTCCGCCGTGTTCTTGCTGCACCGGCGAATGTCCTCCCATCTTTTCCGGCAGTGGGTGCCCTGTCTCTGGAGGGCCCCCAGGGTCCGGACCTCCTTGCCGATGGCACGCCAAATGTCCCTCTTCTGGTGGGCGCTGACCTACATGACATGCACAAGGGAAGACGAAATGTCATTACCAACTGCACCGTCGATGTGAGTGGCCCCCTCCCTACTCAAGCCATGTGGCCCATTCATTCATATGCATTAATGTTCCCTGAACTCTGCACCCTTCCCTCTTCCAACCAGCCCTCTCCACCCAGGCCTAGCCCATACAGCGTGCTCCCTGTGTACTAACCTGTTGGTCTGGAGGACCGTAGAGTAGCGTGTACTGGGGGAGTACCCCGTCTACCAGTTTCTCCAACTCCTGAGTAGTGAAGGCAGTGGCCCTTTCCCCAGACGCAGCAGCCATCGTCGCTTCCAGACCGAGGTCACAGCAGCACTTGCAGTGTAGGTCCTCTCCTGTCGAAGGTCAGGTATCTAGTGATTGAACGGATAGAAAATGTCGGTGACGTCCGCGGCGGTGACGTCTGCGGCGGTGCGTATCATTACCGCCGGCGCACCTGTTTATTGGCTCCTGCGCCGCGGTCTACGACCCCCTACCGCAACGGTGTGCAACGCCAGCGCAGTTACCCCACAATCCCATTGTCCCAGTTTAGAGGTCAGGCAGCCGCCATTTCAGGGGCCCACATGGCTTCATTTACTTCTGCGTCACACATAGCTAGGCCTACACTCAACACACATACAGGAAGGGTTTTGTGTTTGGTGTAGTCTTCTGTGTAACTGTGGGTACATACCTGGAGGAAAATTGACTTTATCGTCGCTGTTGTCCTTCGTAGGCGCCGTCAGCTGGGACATGTGAGAAGATGGCGGAATCCTCTGGTGTACCGACCGCTGGTGGACCTGTTGACAATGGAAGAGCGACATGTAATCGTCACCTACAGGTTTGAAAGTGCCACAATCCAGGAACTATGTACCCAGTTGTAGCCAGACCTGATGTCACCAATCAACCATCCCACTGGAATCCCCCCTGACGTGCAGGTGCTGTCAGTGCTCCATTTCCTTGCAAGTGGCTCTTTTCAGACAACAGTGGCCATGGCATCAGGGATGTCCCAGTCTATGTTTTCCAACATGTTGTCCACAGTGTTGTCTGCCCTGCTGAAACACGTAAGGAGATACATAATTTTCCCTGAGGTGGAAGATTTGCCTACAGTTAAAGATGACTTCTATGCCCTTGGACATATCCCCAACGTCATAGGTGCCATTGATGGGACCCATGTAGCTCTGGTCCCCCCCCACAGGAGTGAACAGGTGTACAGAAACAGGAAGAGTTATCATTCCACGAATGTACAGATGGTCTGTTTGGCAGACCAGTACATCTCCCAGGTTAATGCTATGTTCCCTGGCTCAGTGCATGACGCCTACATCCTGCGGAATAGCAGCATCCCTGATATGATGGGTCAACTCCAGAGGCACCGTGTATGGCTATTAGGGGACTCTGATTACCCCAACCTTTCCTGGCTATTGACCCCAGTGAGGAATCCCAGGACCAGGGCAGAGGAACGCTACAATGAGGCCCATGGGCGACTAGGAGGGTGATCGAACGCACCTTCGGCCTCCTTAAGGCCAGGTTCAGGTGCCTCCATATGACAGGTGGTTCCCTATTCTACTCACCGAAGAAGGTGTGCCAGATCATCATCGCCTGCTCGATGCTTCATAATTTGGCTTTGCAACACCAGGTGCCTTTTCTGCAGGAGGATGGTCCAGATGACGCTGTTGTGGCAGCTGTGGAGACTGTGGCCAGTGATGAGGAGGAAGCTGAGGAAGAAGACAACGACAACAGGGAGTCAGTCATACAGCAATATTTCCAGTGACACACAGGTGAGAACATTTCCAGTTTTAACATTACATTCACTGTCACACGTCTTCCTCTTTCCTGTGTGTAATTAATTGGGATTATTTGGTAATTGAGTTGTTTCTTTCCATTACGGTTTCACAGGTGTGGTTATCAACGTGTGTCATCTACTTGCATCCTTCAAGGACTTTTGATGTGTGACATTGGTATGTTGCCTTTACATCTAACAACGCATTTTGACACTGTCATTGATATTACATTTTAACAAATCATAGACTGACTCCAGATTTTTTGTGTTTCAAGGGTGTTTATTGAAGTGCTCAGAAATGGGAGAGGGTTGTAAAATGAGGATGGGTGATGGCGGAGGAATGTCCATGGCAGAGTCCAGTCTATTAGTCTCACAGGTGCACTGCCCATATGGGCATAGGAAGTGGAGCTGGGGCAGTTCAAGTATGGACAGGGTAACAAAGTGAGACAGTGGGGGGACAATTAGGGTGGTGTCATTTCCTGGCGGGGGTCTTGTCATCTTGCTCTGTCCTGTTCCTGGCTCTCAGGGACCGCTTGCGTGGTGGTTGTCCGTCTGCAGGGCGTGGGGTGCTGGTGTGGTGGTCCTGTGGCAGGGCGGGGCGTCCTGTCCACTAGCGCCGGCGGAGGTGGTGGGCAGTTCATTGTCCTGGCTAGTGTCAGGGGCCCCTTGGAGTGCCACGGTGTCCCTCAGGGTCTGCTGTATGTCCTTCAGCTCCCCAACGATGGTGCCCAGGGCGGAGCTGATGGTCTTGAGCTCCTCCCTGAAACCCAAATACTGGTCCTCCTGCAGGCGCTGGGTCTCCTGAAACTTTACCAGGACCGTTGCCATCGTCTCCTGGGAGTGGTGGTATGCTCCCATGATGGAGGTGAGGGCCTCGTGGAGAGTGGGTTCCCTTGGCCTGTCTGCCCCCTGTCGCACAGCAGCCCTCCCAGTTCCCCTGTGTTCCTGGGCCTCCGTCCCCTGGACCGTGTGCCCACTACCACTGCCCCCAAGTCCCTGTTGTTGTTGGGGTGGTGGGTTACCCTGGGTTCCCTGTAGTGGTGGACACACCGCTGATTGACCTGTCCTGGGTACGGAGGTTTGGGCCCGCTGGGTGGGTGCTGTGCTGGTGTTACCAGAGGGTAGAAGGTCAGTGTTAGGCTGTGCCTGTGCAAGGGGAACCGACTGTCCTGAGGCCCACGATGGTCCGGGCTGGTCATCAGGCTCCAGTAGGGCAGAGCTGCTATTGTCACTGTGGGCCTCTTCTGGGGGTGGAGTGGTGTTGTCTGGACCCTCTGGTGTGGTGACGGCCCTTCATGTTCCTGCAGGGGCATAAAAGCATGATTATTGCATGTGTGTGTGTGATGGTGTGCAATGAGTGGGTGTCTGTGTACCCCAGTGCAGGCATTCCTGTGTGGGGGCTTGTGTGATGATGGTTAGGGGGTTGTTCTGGGTATGTGCAGTGGGCATGCTTAGGTGATAGGTGTCCATGCTTAGTTGTGTCATGCAGGGCTTGGTGTTGGGATGTGTAGGTTGTGTTATGAATACATTAGTGAGGATTTGGGGTGATAGGGAAGGGTGTGAGGGTGGGGGTGTGTGATAGCATGCAGGTAGGGTGGGGGATATGTTAGTTAAGATTTGACTTACCAGTGTCCCATCCTCCACCGACTCCTCCGAGGCCCTCTGGATGCATGATGGTCAAGACTTGTTCCTCCCATGTTGTTAGTTGTGGGGGAGGAGGTGGGGTCCGCCGCCAGTCCGCTGAACCGCGATGTTGTGCCTGGAGACCGTTGAACGCACCTTCCCCCATAGGTCGTTCCACCTCTTCCTGATGTCCTCCCTATTTCTTGGGTGCTGTCCCACAGCGTTGACCCTGCCCACTATTCTTCGCCATAGCTCCATCTTCCTGGCTATGGATGTGTGCTGTACCTGTGAGCCAAATAGCTGTGGCTCTACCCGGACAATTTCCTCCACCATGACCCAGAGCTCCTCCTCGGAAAAGCGGGGGTGTCTTTCGCGTGCCATGGGGTGGTGTGTGTGATGTGTGGGGCGGTGTGAGTGTTGATGTGTGTGGTGATGTGTAGTGGTGTGTGGTGTTTTGTGCGTGGATGTTGTGTTGGTGATGGTGTTGTGTGCCTCTGTGTGGTGGGATTGTCTGATCTGTGCTGTGTCTCTGGCCTTCGTGATTAATTTTTGGTCGTAGGGGTTTGTAGGTGATGTGGGTGTGTGTTTTATATTGCATTGGGTGTGTGGGAGTGATGTTTGTATGTGTATCAGGTGTGTGTATTTGGAATTGTCCAATGTGGCGGTGTTTTGGAGATGTGTGTGTATTTTGAGCGCGGCGGTGTGTACGGCCAATGGAATACCGCGGTTGAAAGACCGCCGCGTGGATTCGTGGGTCGTAATAGCATGGGCGGGTTTCTGTGGGCGTGGAGGTGGAGGATTTGTTATCGCCAGTTTATCACTGACCCTTTGGTGTGGCGGACTTGTGTGGGTGTCTGAATTTTGGCGGTTTCCTTAGATGTGTGTCATAATAGCTGTGGCGGAATTGCGCAGCGGTGTATTGGCGGTCTTCTGCACGGCGGAAAGCGTCTTTTACCGCCAATGTTGTAATGACCCCCAAAGTGTCTTAAGTCTTTAAAATGTGAACAAAGTCTCTTTCAGGCACAAAGTACCTGGTTTAAAGTAGAAAATCTCCGCAAAGGGCCGCAGAGGAGGAGATACGTGGAAAAATGGTGTGTGCGTCGGTTTCGCCCCTTCCCACACGGACTTGCATCATTATTTTTCACGCGGGGAAGTCGTGCGTCATTTTCCGCCCCGCGAACAGTCTCCTTCTGTGGTTCGCGGGATTACCAGATGTCCCGGAGTCTGTGCGTGGAATCCTACGTTTGTTATCCGGTTGCACGTTGTTCCGGTGGGCTGTTCGTGGAATCTTCTCCCTCACGGCAGGCGTCACGTCGATTTCCTCTTTGGGAGTCGGGCGGCATTGTCCAGGTGAGGCCGTGCGTCGAAGTTCCGGTCACACCGCAGGCGTCGCGTCGAGCGGCGTCTTTCCGGATCCGCGTGCAGTGAATCTTTCACTGCAGAGCAAGCTGTGCATTGAATTTTTCGGCGCACAAGTCGTCCAGTTGAAAAAGAGAAGTCTTTTTGGTCCTGAGACTTCAGGGAACAGGAGGCAAGCTCTATCCAAGCCCTTGGAGAGCACTTCTGCAGCAAGGCAAGAGTTCAGCACGGCAGCAGGGCAACAGCAAGGCAGCAGTCCTTTGTAGAAAGCTGTCAGGTGAGTCCTTTAGGCAGCAAGGCAGTTCTTCTTGGCAGAATGCAGGTTCTGGTTCAGGTTTCTTCTCCAGCAAGTGTCTGAGGTGGTAGGGCAGAGGCCCTGTTTTATACTAAATTGTACCTTTGAAGTGGGAGTGACTTCAAAGAGTGGCTAAGAAGTGCACCAGGTCCCCTTTCAGTTCAATCCTGTCTGCTAGAGTCCCAGTAGGGGGTGTGGCAGTCCTTTGTGTGAGGGCAGGCCCTCCACCCTCCCAACCCAGGAAGACCCATTCAAAATGCAGATGTATGCAAGTGAGGCTGAGTACCCTGTGTTTGGGGTGTGTCTGAGTGAATACACAATGAGCTGTCAACTGAACCTAGCCAGACGTGGATTGTAAGGCACAGAAAGATTTAAGTGCAAAGAAATGCTCACTTTCTAAAAGTGGCATTTCTAGAATAGTAATATTAAATCCGACTTCCCCAGTCAGCAGGATATTGTGTTACCATTCTGGCCATACTAAATATGACCTTCCTGCTCCTTTCAGATCAGCAGCTGCCATTTCAACAATGTATGAGGGCAGCCCCAATGTTAGCCTATGAAGGGAGCAGGCCTCACAGTAGTGTAAAAACTAATTTAGGAGTTTTACACTACCAGGACATATAAACTACACAGGTACATGTCCTGCCTTTTACCCACACAGCACCCTGCTCGAGGGGTTACCTAGGGCACACATTAGGGGTGACTTATATGTAGAAAAAGGGGAGTTTTAGGCTTGGCAAGAACTTTTAAATGCCAAGACAAAGTGGCAGTGCAACTGCACACACAGGCCCTGCAATGGCAGTCCTGAGACAAGGTGAAGGGGCTACTTAAGTGGGTGGCACAACCAGTGCTGCAGGCCCACTAGTAGCATGTAATCTACAGGCCCTAGGCACATATAGTGCACTTTACTAGGGTCTTACAATAAATCAAATAGCCAATCATGGATAAACCAATCAACAGTACAATTTACACAGAGAGCATATGCACTTTAGCACTGGTTAGCAGTGGTAAAGTGCCCAGAGTTCAAAAGCCAACAACAACAGGTCAGAACAAATAGGAGGAAGGAGGCAACAAGTTTGGGGATGACCCAGTCAAAAAGCCAGGTCCAACACCAAGCAACTACCCCTAATTAATGGTGTTGAGGTTGAGGCCTACAGGGACACAGGAGCCAGTGTAACTATGGTTATAGAGAAACTGGTTCACCCTGATCAACAACTACTTGGTCAGCAGTACCAAGTGACTGATGCTCACAATAACACACTTCGCCACCCCATGGCTGTTGTGAATCTCAACTGGTGGTGGGGAGGGGAGGGGTTACTGGTCCAAAGAAAATTGTGGTACCCACTGAATTACCTGTAGATTTCTTACTAGGCAAGGATTTGGAGACATCAGCTTGGGCTGAAGTGGAGTTGGAGGCTCATGCAGCAATGCTGGGCATTCCTGGGCACATGTTTGCTTTGACAAGTGCTCAGGCCCAGAAGCAAAGAGGACAGGGAAGCTTGGATCCTGTAAAAATGGAACAAATGCTCCCAAAAGCTAGGGGTAGTAAGGGTAAATTCTTGCCCACTATCCCTCCCTCACCAGAAGATTCCCCTTTTGAGGAAGAGGAATCCTCTCCCTGTGCAGAACCTACACCAGATGAGCTGGCAGCAGACACTGTTGAGCTTTTGGGTGCAGGGGGGCCTGCTAGGAAAGAGCCGAGTGTGGTACAGCAGACCTGTCCCACACTAGAGGGTTTGAGACAGCAAGCTGTCAAACAGCAGAATGGGGATGTCAGGGATAGCCATAAGGTGTATTGGGAAGACAACCTCCTGTATACTGAGTCAAGGGACCCTAAACCTGGAGCTGCCATGAGATTGGTCATCCCTTTGCAGTATAGGGAGTTTCTTCTTACCTTGGCACATGACATTCCTTTGGCTGGGCCTTTGGGCTAGAGAAAAACTTGGGACAGTCTTGTTCCCTTGTTTCACCTGCCTCATATATCAGAGGACACAAAACCATTCTGTCGCTCTTGTGTGACCTGCCAAGCCAGTGGCAAGACTGATGGCACACCAAAGGCCCCTTAATTCCACTTCCTGTGGTTGGGGTGCACTTTGAAAGAGTAGGGGTTGACATAGTTGCCCCCCTTGACCCTACAACAGCTTCAGGCAATAGGTTTATCCTTATGGCAGTGGACCATGCCACTAGGTATCCTGAAGCTATCCCCTTAAGGACCACTACAGCTCCTGCAGTGGCAAAGGCCCACCTAGGAATCTTTTCCAGAGTGGGCTTTCCTAAGGAAGTGGTATCAGACAGAGGTAGTTACTCTATGTCTGCATACCTCACAGCAATGTGGAAGGAGTGTGGTGTAACATACAAGTTCACTACTCCTTATCATCCACAAACAAATGGTCTGGTTCACAGGTTTAATACAACTCTCAAAGGTATGATAATGGGACTCCCTGAAAAACTCAGGAGGAAATGGGATGTCCTGTTACCTTGCCTCCTTTTTGCTTACAGGGAGGTACCCCAAAAAGGAGTGGGCTCTATCCCCTTTCAACTCCTCTTTGGGCACCGTGTGAGAGGTCCCCTTGCACTTGTTAAGGAGGGCTGGGAACAATCTTTAAAAGCTCCTAAACAGGACATTGTGGACTATGTACTTGGCCTAAGATCAAGAATGGCTGAGTACATGAAAAAGGCCTGTAAAAACCTTCAGGCCAACCAGGAGCTGCACAAGCAATGGCATGACCAGACGGCAGTCCTGACCCAGTACCACCCAGGACAGAAGGTGTGGGTATTGGAGCCTGTGGCCCCAAGAGCACTCCAGGACAAATGGAGTGGACCCCATTGCATTGTTGAGAAAAAGGGTGAGGTTACCTACTTGGTAGACCTGAGTACTGCCAGGAGTCCCATTAGGGTGTTCCATGTCAACCGCCTAAAACCATAATATGACAGGGCTGATCTCATCCTGCTCATGGCAACTGAAGAGGGACAGGAAGAAGAGGGTGACCCTCTCCTTGGTCTCTTCTCCACCACTGAAGGAGATGGCTTACTGGAGGGAGTAGTACTTGTAGATTGCCAACTGTGTTAATCTCTTAAATCAGTTTTCTGAACTCTTCTCACTAATACCAGGTACCGCTACTTGGTGTGAGCATACAATCAATACTGGAGACAGTTTACCTGTCAAAAGTAAGGTTTATAGGCAGCTTGACCATGTCAGGGACTGCATTAAACAAGAGGTGCATAAAATGTTAGACTTAGGAGTGATTGAGCCTTCAGAAAGCCCATTGGTTAGCCCTGTGGTGCTTGCCCCAAAACCTCACAGTAAGGATGGTAAAAGAGAGATTAGGTTTTGTGTTGACTACAGAGGGCTCAAACGAGTAACCAAGACACATGCTCACCCTATACCCAGGGCAGATGAGCTGATAGATACACTGGCTTCTGTCAAGCATCTAAGCACTTTTGATTTAGCTGCAGGGTATGGGCAGATTAAATTATCAGAAGATGCAAAACCTAAAACTGCATTTTCAACCATTGGAGGGCACTATCAATAAACTGTGATGCCCTTTGGTCTGAAAAATGCACCTGACGCTTTTCAAAGGTTGGTGAACACAGTCCTGGAAGGGTTGGAAGCTTTTAGTGCAGCATATCTAGATGATATACTCTCTGTTGCTCCACCTGGGATGATCACCTAGTCCACCTGTGGAAATTTGTAGAGGCCCTGCAAAAGGCAGGCCTCACTATCAAGGCTTCAAAGGGCCAGATAGGGCAGGGGAAAGTGGTTTATCTGGGCTACCTTGTTGTTGGGGAACAGATTGCACCACTGCAGGAGAAGATTCAGACCATTATGGGATGGGCTCCCCCTACAACCCAAACCCAGGTGAGAGCCTTTTTAGGCCTCACAGGGTACTTTAGGAGGTTCATTAAGAATTGTGGCTCCATAGCAGCTCCTCTTAATGACCTAACTTCTAAGAAGATGCCTAAAAAGGTATTGTGGACAGCTAGCTGTTAAAAACCTTTTGATGAGCTCAAACAGGCCATGTGCTCTGCACCTGTCTTAAAAAGCCCTTGCTACTCCAAAAATGTCATAATCCAGACTGATGCTTCTGAATTGGGGGTTGGGGCAGTGCTATCAGAGCTTAATACTGAGGGCCAGGATCAACCTGTTGCTTTCATCAGCAGAAGGTTGACCCCTTGAGAAAAGTGTAGGTCTACCATAGAGAGGGAGGCCTTTGCTGTGGTCTGGGCACTGAAAAAGTTGAGACCATACCTGTTTGGTACTCACTTTATTGTTCAGACAGACCACAAACCTCTACTTTGGCTAAAACAAATGAAAGGTGAAACACTAAATTGTTGAGGTGGTCCATCTCTCTACAGGGAATGCACTATACAGTGGAACATAGACCTGGGAGTACCCACTCCAATGTAGATGGACTCTTGAGATATTTCCACTTGAAGACTCATCTGGGCAAGGTTAGCTTTATTGTCCCTTGTTTGGTTGGGGGTTGTGTAGGAAAGTACGATCTTGCCTGGCATGTTACCTCCATTTTTACTTGTGTGTCAGTTTGTTTTTTGCCTGTGTCACTGGGATCCTGCAGGCCAGGATCCCAGTGCTCATAGTTTGTGGCCTATATGTGTTCCCTGTGTGGTGCCTAACTGTGTCATTGAGGCTCTGCTAACCAGAACCTCAGTGCTTATGTTCTCTCTGTCTTGTAAATTGTCGCTGCATGCTAGTGACCATTTTCACCAACACAAATTGGCACACTGGAACACCCTTATAATTCCCCAGTATATGGTACCTAGGTACACAGGGTATTGGGGTTCCAGGAGATCCCTATGGGCTGCAGCATTTCTTTTGCCACTCATAAGGAGCTCAGACAATTCTTACACAGGACTGCCACTGCGGCCTGGTTGAAATAACGTCCACGTTATTTCACAGCCATTTTACACTGCACTTAAGCAACTTATAAGTCACCTGTATGTCTAACCCTCACTTGGTGAAGGTTAGGTGCAAAGTTACTAAGTGTGAGGGCACCCTGGCACTAGCCAAGGTGCTTCCACATTGTTCATGGCAATTTCCCCCGACTTTGAGATTGCGGGGACACCATTACACGAGTGAACTACATATAGGTCAATACCTATATGTAGCTTCACAATGGTAACTCCGAACATAGCCACGTAACATGTCTAAGATCATGGAATTGTCCCCCCATGCAAAATTTGGTATTGGGGTGCCAATCTAATGCATCCCCGGGGCTCAAGCAAGGACCCTGGGTACTGCCAAACTAGCTCTATGGGGTTTTCACTGCAGCTACTGCTGCTGCCAACCCTCAGACAGGTTTCTTTCCCCCTGGGGTCGGGGCAGCCCAGTCCCAGGAAGGCAGAACAAAGGATTTCCTCTGAGAGCGGGTGTTACACCCTCTCCCTTTGGAAATAGGTGTTAAGGGCCTGAGAGAAGTAGCCTCTCCTGGCCTCTGGGAATGCTTTGAAGGGCACAAATGGTGCCCTCGTTGCATAAACCAGTCTACACCGGTTCAGGGATCCCCTAGCCCCTGCTCTGGTGCGAAACTGGACAAAGGAAAGGGAAGTCACCACTCCCCTGTCCATCACCACCCCAGGGGTGGTGCCCAGAGATCCTCCAGTGTGTCCCAGACCTCTGCCATCTTGAATGCAGTGGTGTGAGGGCACAATGGAGGCCTCTTAGTGGCCAGTGCCAGCAGGTGACATCAGAGACCTCCTTGTCCTTCCTAGGCACGGGCAGCACCCATTTTCTTCAACTGTGACTCTTGCAGCTAGCAAGGCTTGTTTGTGGTCTTTCTGCATGGAAACAACTCTGCATCCTCCAGCACGCCGTGGGACATCTTCTGTGCAAAGGTGAAATCCTGGCACCTTCCGTTGTTGCGGAATCTTCAGCTTCTTCCACCCGGAGGCAGCCCTTTTGCACCTTCATCTGGGGCTTAGTGGTCTCCTGCCCCAGCGGACACTTTCATGACTCTTGGACTGTGTCCCATTCCTTTACAGGTCCTCAGGTCCAGGAATCCGTCTTCAGTGCTTTGCAGTCAGTTGTTCTCTTTGCAGAAACTCCTATCGCAACTTTAGTGTGTTTCTGGGGAAGTAGGGTAACTTTACTCCTACTTTCTTGGGGTGGGGTATCTTGGACACCCTTAGTGTTTTCTTACACTCCCAGTGACCCTCTACACACTACACTAGGTCTGTGGTCCATTCATGGTTCGCATTCCACTTTTGGAGTATATGGTTTGTGTTGTCCCTTGGCCTATTGCATCCTATTGCATCCGATTGCATTCTACAGTGTTTGCACTACTTTTCTATCTGTTTACTTACCTGATTTTGGTTTGTGTGTATAGTTTGTGTGTTTTACTTACCTCATAAGGGGGTATATCCTCTGAGATATTTTTGGCACATTGTCACTAAAATAAAGTACCTTTATTTTTAGTCACTCTGAGTATTGTGTTTCTTATGATATAGTGCTAAACGATATAAGTGGTATAGTAGGAGCTTTGCATGTCTCTTAGTTCAGCCTAAGCTGCTCTGCTATAGCTACCTCTATCAGCTATATCTTCTAGAACACTACTAACCTACTAATAATGGTTAACTGGACCTTGGTCAAGGTGTACGTACCATCAGGTACCCACTATAAGCCAGGCCAGTCTCCTACAACTACAAGGTGTAAGATTCACTTGTCATCCAATCAATAAATCAGCTATTTTTTATAGGGTCAAATTATCACCTGGGGGATCTCAAGGTGCAGATTGCGGGACGCTGGTCAGTCGAAGAGCCAGGTCTTGAGGTCCTTCCTGAACTGAGCCAGCAAGGGGTACTGCCTGAGGTGGAGCAGTAGTTTGTTCCAGGTCTGTGCTGCAAGGTAGGACAAGGATCTTCCTCCAGCCGTGTTCCTCCGGATCCTAGGGATGGTGGCAAGGGCCAGTTAAGCAGAGCGGAGTAGTGTGGCGGTGCGCAGATGGAGAGGTGATGGTTGAGGTAGGCAGCTAAGATGTTATGAAGGGCCTTATATGCATGTGTCAGGAGTATGAAAGTGATGCGTTTGTTGGTGGTGACCCAGTGTAGGTCTCACAGGTGGGCAGAGATGTGACTGTGGTGGGGAAAGTCCTGGATAAGCCTTGCCACGGTGTTCTGTATTCTTGGGAGTCTTGTTTGGAGTTTCTTGTAAATGCCATAGTTGAGTTTACTGCTGACATGTACATGGGTGACTTTTCTTTTTGCATCAACGAGGATCCACTTGAAAATCTTCTTGAGCAGGCGCAGTGTGTGGAAGCATGGGAATGAGACACCATTGACTTGGTGGGCCATTGACAGCGAGGATTCGAGGATGATGCTGAGGTTGAGTACGTGGTCTGTGGGAGATGGGGCAGCCCTGAGGGCAGTCGGCCACCAGGAGTCATCCCAGGCAGTGGAGGGTTGAGGTTGAGGCAGCTTTCTTTCATCTAATTGGCAACTGCCTTCATTCCATTTTCAAAGTTACTTTTGGTTGTCAATGGTTCGTCTGTGAGGGACAGAATATTCTGTGTGTCATTGGCGTATTAGACGATGTTGAGCCCTTGGTGAATGATGATCTTGGCGAGCGGGGTTATGTAGACATTGAAAAGTGTGGGTCTCACAGAAGGGCCCTGGGGTACTCCACAGCTAGTTTCCATCAGTTTTAAGGTGAAGGGTGGGAGCCTGACTCTCTGGGTTCAGCCGGTGAGTAAGCAGCAAATCCACTCCAGGACTTTGCCTCTGATGCTGGCATTGTGTGGTCTGGTGTATAAGGTGGTGTGGGAGAAGGTGTTGAATGAGGTGGCGAGGTCAAGGAGGATGAGGGCAGCTCTTTCACTGTGGTCCAGTAGGGTCTGGATGTCATCCATGGCTGCTAGGAGGGTGGTTTTGGTGCTGTGGTTGCTCCTGAATCTGGATTGGGAGGGATCTAGGATGTGGTTTGTCTCGATGAACTTGGTGAGCTGTGTGTTGATCACTTTTTCAATTACCTTGGATGAGATCGGTCTGTAGTTTTTCAGCTCCATTAGATCTGCAGAGGACTTCTTCAGTAGGAGGTTTATCTCTGTATGTTTCCAGTCATCCAGGAAGGTGCCAGTCTCAATGGAGCAGTCAATGGTATGGCATAGTTCAGGTGCAATGGTGGCAATGAATTGGTTGAAGATGTGTTAGGGGCATGGGTCCGAGGGTGCCCCAGAGTGGATGGTACTCATGAGCTTCAGGATTTCTTCCGGGGTTAGGAGAGTCCATTGGTTCAGGGTTGGCGGGGGGCTGAAATCTGTGGTGTTGCTGGTGGGTAGAGGGGACATCCTTCATAGATATCCTGGATTTTTCGGTGAAAGAAGTTGGAAAGGTTGTCGCAGAGGTCTTGGGAGGGGGACGTCTGTTTTGTCCATGCCGGGTTTTCGCAAATTCTTTGACCATGATGAAGAGTTCCTTGCTGTTGTGTGTGTAGGCATCGATGTGCTCCTGAATGGCTGATTTTCTAGCTGGTCTGATGAGCCGGTGGTGCGATGTGATGGTTCCTTTGAAGGCTTTGTGGTCTGTGGTGCTCTTGCTGCTTCTCCACTTTCTCTCGAGTTGGCTACTGGTGCTCTGATATTTGTAGGTCCGTGGAGTGTCTGCTGGGTCTCCTGTAGTGTTGTTTGCTGGCGGGTTTCCTTAGTAAGGATAGAATGTTGGCACAGTTGGTGATCCATTGGTGGAGGTTGTGGGGCGAGGCATTGGCGTCTGTGGTGTCTGGTGGTGGAGAGCAGTCGTGAACTGGGCTTTGGTGACCTTGGTCCTGTTTCTGCAGGGGGTGAGCATGGTGCCATTCGGTAGTCTTGTTGAAGGAAATGTGGATGCAGTGGTAGTCGGTCTAGTGGAGTACGGAGGTATGTGAGAAGTAGATGTGGTTCCCAGCAAAGAAGACAGGGTCGAGGGTATGTCCTGCTGAGGGTCTGGGGAGGTTGACCAGTTGTTTGAGCCCGAGGTTGGCGAGGTTCTCCATGAGGGTTGAGGTGTTCCGGTTGCTGTGGTTGTCAAGGTGAAAGTTGAGGTCATTGCGGAGGATGTAGTCCATTGAGGTGAGGGCATGAGGAGCGATGAGGTCAGTCAAGGCTTTCCTGAAGGGGGAGGGGCAGGGTTTGGGGGGGTTCTGTAGATGAGGGTGCCATGGAGGGTGGTGTGTGGATTTGTATGAATCTGAAAGTGTAGGTGTTCAGCTATGGGGGCTTGGAAATTAATGCTGGTCATGAGGCATTCATATTGGTATGCATTTTTTAAGAGCGCTTGGTCTGGGGAAGCATACTCTCAGGTTTCAGAAGGTAAAACAGTGGTTGGTGTTGCCTTTAATAATAAGAATTTATTTCCACCCAAACAAGCCCTTTTTAGCAACATTAGAATAATCAAAGACTGGGAAAAAAACATAACTTTCCAACCTGTACCACATAGTTTGCATTGCAGCTCTTTGATGACAGTTCATAGCTCTCTGTGCTAGAATATGAACTGCACAATAAAAAAAGGATCTCTAGGCCAAAAGCAGCATCCTGCTGAGCTAAGCACATAAAATCCTGTTCTGAAGTCTGAACAGTACACATTCTTTGCAGCAGGCATATTTACCCACTGAGATGAGTCAAAACTGCCACTAGACAAAACTGTGATCTCTCTCTGGCAGGTACATTGATCACCAGAGTTATCTTGGCACTTCTATTCCTGCCTGAAAAATGTTGGATATACAAGGAACTCTGCAGTGCTTTTCAGAATGCTGCACTTCTACAAAACCGCCTGCATTAACATGACTGTCTCTATCATGCTTTCAGCCTCCCTGGGTAAAGCCGGATGTCCGGTATGGCCAGTCCGGCCTTGTACGCAGCCTAAAACATTTTAATATGTGTGGCAACATATACAGTATACTCGGCACAAACCTTATAAAAGGATTTCAAAAAAGAATTTAAGCAATGCAAGAATGAAGAATGCCAGAGGAATTCTGGAGAACATGGAGGGCTCATGGTCTGGGAGCTGCAGCAGTGTAACATCCCAACTTCAGCATTTGCAGCCCCGGCGGCAACTTCAGCAGATGTTGACAGTCGATCCACTAGAGTGGGAGGAAAATAAGCCTCCTTTTTCAAGAATGGCAATCCTTCGGATAAGTTGGCTCTGGATAGTCGTTCGCTACTATCAAATAGAGTTTCAAACACTAACACACAAATCATATTGTGTTTAAACTCCATGGCCCAAGGATCCCTGAAAGAAACAAGGAATTTTACAAGTGGTACAAACTCTGGAAAAAAGGGGCAATAGTTCTGGTCCCTCTTCATCAAAAAAGCTAGGGTAAGTCCAGGAACTAATGTCTTTATGCACAGTGGCTGTGCCCTGGCCTCGGTCCCTTCTGATGACCCTGGTACAGCATGTTCTAGCTGATTGGTTCCATGATTGTTTTGGCTACAAGACCAAGATATCAGTGGTGCTATGTTTGGTTCAATTTCTCCAGTGGCGGTAATCGCATCTGACTCTCAAGAAAAGTGTTCAGATGGTGGAACTGTTTCCTTTTCTACTAACAACAGATGAAAGCCAAAAAAGGATTGGGAAGCTATTTTTGGGGATCAGGAAACCCAGTGCAGTTAGTCAGGAACAGAGTCCCTCAACTCCTCGAACTGGAGGTAATTAGCCACAATGCATGCCTTCTCAACGCGTTTCAACATAAAAACAGTCATAATCAGGACAGACAGGTTGCAAAAGCATACATAAACAGACAGAGCAGAAGATCGGGACCTTCGCAGCTCTGCTGCTCCAGCCAACAGTATTCTTTTGTGGACAAAGATGAACCTCTTATCTTTCTGAGGGAATTACATTTCACGTCCACACAACCTTCAATCAGACCACTTGAGTCAAATTGTTCCCTTCTCATTAAACTTTCCTCTGAGTTTCCAGGCATTTCAGCTGAAGGTACGTCAATTTGGTCTACCCACAACAGACCTATTTGCCTGTCCAGTGAAGACTCTTCTCCCCTGCTTTTGCATAGGAAGAATCTGTGAGGCACCATGGGGAACAGATGCCTTGATTCTTCCATGACTCTACGCTTTCCCTTCCTTTCCCCGCCTCACAAAGGTGATTTAGGGAGTTTGAAGGGTGTAGGTGATAGTCATCCTCCGAGAACTTTTTTGCCCAGGAGACCGTGGTTTCTGCTTCTGTTCAGTTAGCCACAGATGAACATCTTTATCTCCCTTACAATCTTAGATTTCTTCAGTATCCTTCCTTTGTGTTCAGTCACTCACCATTTGAGAGTGATGACTTGGAAGTAGAGAGAACTGCATAGCTATAATTGGGGTACTCCAGAAAAGTAGCCTTTAATACTCAGGCAGTTCAAAAAGACTTCACATTGGCAGCATATGCCAATGAGTAGAAAAAAAATCTTGTTGAGAGGTAACCTTTCCGCCATTATCTCACTTGTTAAAAGACGTCTTAAAAGCTATAGGTTATACAAGCCATCTATATCTTCCCAATTTCGTTCTGGAGATCCTCGTACTTTATTAGAGTGTTTACAGAAACAAAACATTACGTTTGAACCATTAGAACAAACTGAAGTTTTCTGGTTATCTGCTAAGGTAGATTTCTTAGCTTTCTCTGTGATGATAACTTCGGCAAAGAAGTTAGGGGAGCTGACATATCAGGGAAGTAACAGTTAGAAAAGTTGTTTCCACGCAGAAAGACCGCAAACAAGCCTTGCTAGCTGCAAAAGTCGTGGTTGAGGACTTTGGGTGCTGCTAGGGCCCAGGAAGGACCAGGAGGTCGCCCCTTAGAGGAGGAGACAGAGGGGGCGCTCAGCAACACAGAGCCGACACAGAAGCAGGCAGCAACCGCAGAAGCACCTGAACAGGCACTTAGAAGATCTGAGCACGGCGGTTGTCTCAGCACAACAAAAGGGGGTCCCAAGAAGTCGGAGTCCAACTCAGCGAGTTGGGCAATGCAGGAAGGAGTGCTGGGGACCTGGGCTAGGCTGTGCATGAAGGAAGGCTTTCAAAAGAGCACAGAAGCCCGAGCAGCTGCAGTTCATGCAGTACACAGGATTAATGTCTGGCGTGGGGAGGCAAGGACTTACCTCCACCAAATTTGGACAGAAAGGCCACTGGACTGTCGAAGACACTTGGACTCAGCTCCTGTGTTCCAGGGACCACCCTCGTCAGGATGAGAGGGGACTCCAGAGGACCAGTGAGGCAGAAGTCTGGTGCCTGCGTTGGCAGGGGGAAGATTCCGTTAACCCACAGGAGATTTCTTCTTGGTTTCCATTGCAGGGTGAAGGCAGACAGCCCTCAGAGCATGCACCACCAGGAAACAGTCGAGAAAGCCGGCAGGATGAGGCTCTACAATCTTGCTGGTCGTCTTCTTGCTACTTTGTTGCAGTTATGTAGGTGTCCTGGAGCAGTAGGCGGTCGATCCTTGCCAGAAGTTGAAGAGGGAAGTGCAGAGGAACTCTGGTGAGCTCCTGCATTCGTTATCTGGTGAGATGCCCACAGGAGAGACTCTAAATAGCCCACAGAGGAGGTTTGGCTACTGAGAAAGGCAAGCACATATCAGGAGGGGTCTCTGATGTCACCTGCTGGCACTGGCCACTCAGAGCTGTCCATTGTGCCCTCACAGCTCTGCATCCAAGATGGCAGAGGTCAGGGACACACTGGAGGAGCTCTGGGCACCCCTAGGAGGTGCTGGCCAGGGGAGTGGTCACTCCCCTTTCCTTTGTCCAGTTTCATGCCAGAGCAGTGCTGGGGGATCCCTGAACTGGTGTAGACTGGCTTATGCAAAGAGGGCACCATCTGTGCCCTTCAAAGCATTTCGAGAGGCCAGGAGAGGCTACTCCTCCCAGGCCCTTCACACCTATTTCCAAAGGGAGAGGGTGTGACCAGGCTGCCCATGCCCCAGGGGAGCATAAATCTGCCTGAGGGGGTTTGCAGCAGCAGTAGCTGCAGTGGAGACCCCGGAAAGTTAGTTTGGCAGTACCCGGGTTCTGTGCTAGAGACCCGGGGAAGCATGGAATTGTCCCCCCAATACCAGAATGGTATTGTGGTGACAATTCCATGATCCTAGACATGTTACATGGCCATGTTCAGAGTTACCATTGTGATGCTACATATAGGTATTGACCTATATGTAGTGCACACATGTAATGGTGTCCCCGCACTCACAAAGTCCGGGGAATTTGCCCTGAACAATGTGGGGGCACCTTGGCTAGTGCCAGAGTGCCCACACACTAAGTAACTTTACACCTAACCTTCACCAGGCGAGGGTTAGACATATAGATGACTTATAAGTTACATATGTGCAGTGTAAAATGGCTGTGAAATAACGTGGACGTTATTTCACTCAGGCTGCAGTGGCAGTCCTGTGTAAGAATTGTCTGAGCTCCCTATGGGTGGCAAAAGAAATGCTGCAGCCCATAGGGATCTCCTGGAACCCCAATACCCTGGGTACCTAGGTACCATATACAAGGGAATTATAAGGGTGTTCCAGTGTGCCAATGAGAATTGGTAAAATTAGTCACTAGCCTGCACTGGGGTCCTGACTACATAGGCAAAAACAAAGATACATACAGTAAAAATGGGGGTAACATGCCAGGCAAGATGGTACTTTCCTTCACATACCTTCACAAACAATTACTCATCTTGTGTGTCACACATGGCCCATCCTGAATCTTCGGGAGAGATGGCACAACCTACCATACCAACTTGGCAATGTTACAGGCAGAGATATGCCCTGCACTAACCCCCTTGCAGCTGCTGTGCTCCCCTCAAACACCCATCAAGCTCTGGGTAGACCACAGCCAGAATGCAGGCCATTAGGGGGTTCAGGCTCTGATGTGTGCCCCACTCACATTGGGAGGACAGCCCAAGCTGGACCTCATCGATCTTGCTGGCCCAGCATCTCTGGCCCTCCCACCTCTTGTGACAGTGGATGCTTTGCCATCTATGGATCCCCAGGTTCTGTACATTGTGGGTGATGGCTCTCTAAGGCCCTCATTATGACATTGACAATAAATCCCACTTATCGCCACGCTGATGGCCGCCAACTGACCGCCACTGTGGTGGATATCCGTTCACCATATTATGACACACACACCAATCTGTCAGCATTAAGCCACATACACAAATACATCAGAGCAAAGGTCAGTGATAAACTGGCAGTCCCAAAACCCACACCATTACGCCAACAGAACTACACCCACCACTTTATGACCCAGGAGTCACCACGGCGGACATTCAATGGTGGTAAACCATTGGCGGTATACACCACCGCACTCACAATGGACACCCACATACAAAACAACACCACATTGTACAATTCAAACAACATACACCTGACACCCATACACACCCCACACTCACACACCCACACCACTAAAAAACACACACCCACACTACCCACAACCCTTTACGGCTATAAACCATTGCCAGCAGAGATACACTAAGACCACTGACACAACTAGAGCCACATACTACTCACACCTATACACCACTCATGCACTCAACCGCACACCCCCCAACACATTACCCAACACACTGTCACCGACACACATCCCTCAACACCCATGGCACCACAAAGTCACCCCCTTTTCACAGAGGAGGAGCTAAGGGTCATGGTGGAGGAAATTGTCGGGGAAGAGCCACAGCTATTTGGAGCACAGATGAAGCTGATATCTACAGCTAGGAAGATGGAGCTATGGCGGAGAATCGTGGACAGGGTCAACGCTGTGGGACAGCACCGTAGTGTAGGAGGCTGGCCTGGTTTGTAGTGGGTACCTTGGGTACTTTCACCTTATACCAGGTCCACTTATCCCTTGTTAGTGAAGTAGTAGTGTTCTAGCAGCTTAGGCTGCTAGAGGTAGCTATAGCAGAGCAGCTTAGGCTGAACAAGGAAACATGCAAAGCGCATGCAATACCACTTATAGTTACACAGTACATATACACAAGCAAAGACAATACTCAGTGTTACCAAAAATAAAGGTATTTATTTGGGTGACACAGTACAAAAATATCTTAGAGACAATATTCCTTCTGGAGGTACGTATTATACACAATATATACACTAAAATTAGACAAGTAAACAGTCATAGAACAATGCCAACAGAATGAAATCTTATAGAATGCAATAGGAGAAAATAGGTCTGGGGCAACACAAACCATATACATGTGAATCACAAATTTCCCCCTAGACAAGTGTAGTGTGTGCAGAATCGCTGGGGTAGTAAGAATACAGTAAAGGTAAGTAAATTGCCCCACTCCAGAGCCCGGAAAATCAGGAGTTAAGTACTGCAATTTTCCTTAGAACACACTACACCTTGTTTTTGGGATTTTGCAGCAGCCAACCAAGTCTGCAAAGAACAACTGCTGGATTATTGGACCTGAAGACCTGCAAAGGAAGGGGACCAAGTCCAGAAGTCGAAAGAAGTTCCAGGAAGGACAGGAGCCCCTGCCAACCCAGAAGAGGGAGCAAAAGAAGAGTCCCTGGTTAGTCGAAGACTGCAGGAATGCACCCTCGGAATATGCCAGCGAGTTCCTGCATGATGCAAAAGATATCCCACAGCGTTAAAATCGTTGCAGATGAGATTTTGTGTTGGAAGGCGCCAACAAGCCCTTGCTACGACAAAAGTGCATTTTGCATCATAATGGCGCTGGATGGACCCGGTAGGGACCTGGGGGCCTCACCTCTATGTAAGGAGGAAGAGGGGCCTCTCAGCAATTTACAGAGCCCTCAGGATGGCAGCCAGCAACCAGGAGTCACAGGATTTGGGTTCAAAGGAGGTGCAAAACACAGTTGATGCAGCATGTTAGACCTGACAGCCTTAGGGTGGTCACCCCTAACTTTTTGCCTGCCTCCCTCTACTTTTTGGACACTCTTTGTGCTGGTTTTTAGACTCTGTGCACTTTACCACTGCTAACCAGTGCTAAAGTGCATATGCTCTCTCCCTTTAAACATGGTAACATTAGATCACACCCAATTGGACTAGTTCATTTACTTATAAGCCCCTAGTACTGTGCACTATATGTGCCTAGGGCCTGTAGATTAAATGCTAGTAGTGGGCCTGCAGCACTGGTTGTGCCACCCACCTAAGTAGCCCCTTAACCTTTTCTCCGGCCTGCCATTGCAAGGCCTGTGTGCGCAGTTACACTTCCAATTCGACTTGGCATTTAAAAGTACTTGCAAAGCCTAAAACTCCCCTTTTTCTACATATAAGACACCCCTAAGATATGCCCTAGGTAACCCATAGGGCTGGGTGCTGTGTAGGCAGAAGGCAGGACATGTACCTATGAAGTTTTAATGTCCTGGTAGTGTAAAACTCACAAATTCGTTTTTACACTGCTGTGAGGCCTGCTCCCTTCATAGGCTAACATTGGGACTGTCCTCATATATTGTTTGAGTAGTAGCTGCTGATCTGAAAGGAATAGGAAGGTCATATTTAGTATGGCCAGAATGGTGATATAAAGTCCTGCTGACTGATGAAGCTGGATTTAATATTACTATTTTAGAAATGTCACTTTTAGAAAGTGAGCAGTTCTCTGCACTTAAAACTTTCTGTGCCTTACAATCCACATCTGGCTGGGTTTAGTTGACAGCTCCTTGTGCATTCACTCAGACACACCCCAAACACAGGATACTCAGCCTCACTTGCATACATCTGCATTTTGAATGGGTCTTCCTGGGCTGTGAGGGTGGAGGGCCTGCTCTCTCACAAAGGACTACCACAACCCCTACTGGGATCCTGGCAGACAGGATTGAACTGAAAAGGGGAACTGGTGCACTTCTAAGCCTCTCTTTGAAGTCTCCCCCACTTAAAAAGGCACATTTGGGCATGTAAAAAGGGCCTCTGCCCCTTCCAACTCAGACACTTCCTGAAGAAGAAACTTATAACCAGAACCTGCATCCTGCCAAGAAGAACTGCCTGGCTGCCCAAAGGACTCACCTGCCTGATTTCTGTGAAAGACTGCTGCCTTGCTGTTGCCCTGCTGCCTTGCTGCTCCCTGGCTGTGGTGAAGAAGTGCTCTCCAAGGGCTTGGATAGAGCTTGCCTCTTGTTCCCTGAAGTCTCAGGACCAAAATGGCTTCTCTCTTGCAACTGGACTCCTTGTGCAGTGAAAAGTCGACGCACAGCTTGCTAAAAAAGATGCACAGCCTGCACCGCAGTGAGAAATTCACTGCATGCCGATCCGGAACGACACAGCCCGACTTCGTAAGTACGCATTGCTTGTGACTCCGCTCCACAAGCCCTGGATTCCACGCACAGACCCCAGGGAATCTGAAAACCCTGCAACCAGAAGAGGATCCACGACTGAGCACCGGAAACCGAGGCACAGCCGTCTCTGCATGGAAACTAAACAACGCATCACTGTGTGCGGCCCGAGAAATCGATGCATACCCCCTTTGTTTCCACGCTGCTCCTCGTCTGTGGCCCATTGCAGAGACTTTTCACACGAACCAGGTACTTTGTGCAAAAAAGAGACTTTGTTTGCTTTTAAAGATTTAAGACACTTTGGCGGTCATTCCAACCCTGGCGGTCCGAGACCGCCAGGGTTGGGGACCGCGGGAGCACCGCCAACAGGCTGGCGGTGCTCCTATGGGCATTCTGACCGCGGCGGTACAGCCGGTTTTCCGCTGCCCTGGGGAATCCTCCATGGTGGCGCAGCTTGCTGCGCCGCCATGGGGATTCCGACCCCCATACCGCCATCCTGTTCCTGGCGGTTTTGGGCGCCAGGAACAGGATGGCGGTATGGGGTGTCGTGGGGCCCCCTAACAGGGCCCCAATAAGATTTTCAGTGTCTGCCATGCAGACACTGAAAATCGCGACGGGTGCAACTGCACCCGTCGCACCCCTTCCACTCCGCCGGCTCCATTCGGAGCCGGCATCCTCGTGGAAGGGTGTTTCCCGCTGGGCTGGCAGGCGGACTTCTGGCGGTCGCCCGCCAGCCCAGCGGGAAACCCAGAATAACCGCATCGGTCTTCTGACCGCGCAGCGGTATTCTGGCGGCTCCCGCCGGCCCTGCGGTTACCGCGGCCGGTGGGAGTCAGAATGACCCCCATAATATCACTTTTCTGTGACATCTCTACATTTACTTATTGCATCTTTGACCGTTTTGACCTGCAAATATCCAGATAAATATTATATATTTTTCTAAACACTGTGTGGTGTATTTTTGTGGTGCTATATTTGTGTTATTGTATGATTTATTGCACAAATACTTTACACATTGCCTTCTAAGTTAAGCCTGACTGCTCAGTGCAAAGCTACGAGAGGGTGGGCACAGGATAATTTGGAATGTGTGTGACTTACCATGACTAGAGTGAGGGTCCTTGCTTGGACAGGGGGTAACCTGACTGCCAACCAAAGACCCCATTTCTAACATTGGCGATCAGCCGTGAGGATAGGACTTGTATTTGTGCAGTGACATACAGTAGCTAAGTATTTCACTACCTACCCACAGTTGAAGGTCAACTTGATTTTTATATTTTTCTGCAATTTCGTTTTTCCTGTCTATTTTTTAACCACAATCCTCACTCAACATGTCTCAGGATGGGTTTCAAGCAGGAGATTGTGACCTAGCCTTGTTAGAGACATATACTGTCAAACTGCTGAAAGGGTTCTGCAGGGATATGGGAGTACCTACTCAAGGTGCCTCCACAAAGGAGGAATTTCAAAAGACACTGAGGGCCTGGGTAGAAGCCCTTTCAGAGGAGGATGCTGAGGAGGAGATGCCAGAAGATGCCCCCCCAGAGGATTTGTTGCCATCTGTGGATGTTACCACTGCAACTGTGCCCCCTGCCAAACCAGGGAGCAGTATCTCTGATTAAAGCCTGACCACAGAGGAAAGGAGAGAGGAGAGAGAGTTTCAGTTGCAAATGGCAAGGCTAAAACTTGAGGCTCAACAGGAGGAAAGGAGGGAAGAGAGAGAAGCCAAGCAAGCTGAGGCTGAAAGAGCAGCCAAACAGATTGAACCTGAAAGAGCTAAAGCTGCAACTGAGACAGCCTTGGGTGAGAAAAAACTATTGTTGGCTCATGAACTGAGTCTCAAGGAGCTGGAGGTCAAGGCGAGACAGTCTGAGTCCAACAGTAATGGTGGCAGCATACAGGCAGGACCTGCTGGAGAAAAGAAGGTTCGTATACCCAAAATGTGGTGCCCAGTTTTGTGGTGGGCGATGACATAGACAAATGGTTAGCTGCTTATGAAGTTGCACTAAGGGCTCATGAGGTTCCTGATGCAAAATGGGGTACAGCTATGTGGAGTTATGTGCCAGCAGTGGGGAGGGACACACATCTCACACTGGACCCAAAGAATCAAAACACATACCCACTTCAGAAAGTAATTTTACTTGCCAAGTTTGGACTGACCCCTGAGAAATACTATCAGAGGTTCAGGGACAGCACCAAACAGTCCACACACACATGGGTAGGTTTCTTTGACTTTTCCAGTAAGGCACTGAATGGATGGGTGCAGGGAAGCAAAGCAGATGATTATAAAGGGTTATATAAGTTGATTCTGAGAGAGCATATACTCAATATTTCTTTTACAGAGATGCGCCAGCACTTGGTAAGTAGTAAGCTGACTGTACCCAGAAAGCTTGCTGAGGAGGTGGACCTCTCGGTTATCACCAGACTGCCCATAAAGGCATCTGGGGGGACTCCCACAAAGGTGGTCAGGGTTCCCAACAGAAGAAAGAGGGGGGAGAAAAACTTAAAGAAAAGGAGTTTTCAAAAGGCCCCCAAAAGAATTCCTGGGGGGGTGGATACCATTCCTCTTCTATGTTTGCAAAGAAGCCAGGGTATTTTGATAAAACATTAGGGAAATTCATCCCCAAATGCTTAGAGTGCTACCAGCATGGACACTCTAAGGGTGACTCCCAGTGCCTCAAGAGGGCACAATCCACCACTGGACAGACACCTGGGTTGGCTAGCGTAGCAATCGAGGGGGAGACAGTCCCAGTTAGCTTTGGGAAGCAGGCAGGGTTTCCCTAGTGTCCCTCGGAGAAAGAGAGATGGCGCCTAAAGCCTACATGCCAGAAAATACTTCAAAGTATAGGCAGTGGGTCACCATTGATGGGCAAAGGGTGGAGGCTTTGCATGACACAGGAGCCAGTATGATTACTGTCAAGAGTCAGCTGGTGTCATCAGAGCAGATAGTCCCAAATACATTCCACCAGGTCATAGTTGCTGACAATTGCAAGAGTCACCTACCGGTAACTCTGTTTCCCTTTGAGTGGGGGGGGGGTCTCTGGTACTCTAAAAGTAGCTGTGAGTCCTGCCATGCCTGTAGATTGTCTGTTAGGCAATGATCTTGAGCATACTGCCTGTAAAGAAGTAGAGCTCAGATCCCACCTGGAGATGTTAGGTTTGCCTGTGTGGGTCTGCATGACCACAGGGTCCATGGCTGCCCGGGAAGGGAGTCAAGGGCGTCTAGAGCCTGGAACAATGACCCAGACAGCTGCAAAGAGGAATGGCAAGAGGCACAGGAAACCCGCCTCAGATGTTCCCACGGTGGTGGACGGGGCCCCTGAGGAGGAGGAGGCCCCTGAGGCAACTGTGGGGGACATAGCTGACCTGGGTAACCTGCCTGAACTTGCTGGCTGGCAAGTAGAGGGTGGGCCAACCAGGGCAGAATTCTGCAGAGCACAGAAGGAATGCCCCACCCTTGAGGGTCTGAGGTAACAGGCCACAGCACAAGCAGCAGGCGACACCTCTGACACTCACCATATTTACTGGGAGAATGATCTCCTTTGCAGTGAGCCTAAGGTTCTAGTTCCTGGGGCAGCACATGTGCTGGTGGTCCCCCAGTGTTACCGGGCCTTCCAACTGGGTCTGGCTCATGACATCCCCCTGGCAGGACACCTGGGCCAAGACAAGACCTTTAACAGACTTGTCACCCCCTTCCATTGGCCTAGAATGAGGTTACCCTCAGATAATTTCTGCAGAGCTTGCCCCACCTGCCAGGCTAGTGGGAAGACAGGGAAAAAGCTTAAGGCTCGCCTGCTCCCACTCCCCGTCATTGGCACCCCCTTTGAAAGGGTGGGCATCGACATTGTCAGTCCCTTGGACCCCAAAACTGCCTTGGGAAACAGGTTCATACTGGTTTTGGTGGACCATGCCACCCGCTATCCAGAGGCAATCCCTCTGAGAACCGTGACTGCACCGGTGGTGACCAGAGCCCTGTTGGGAATATTTTCCCGTGTGGGATTCCCTAAGGAGGTTGTGTCTGACAGGGGCACAAACTTCATGTCTGCGTATATGAAGTCCATGTGGGATGAGTGTGGGGTGACCTACCGGTTTACCACCCCTTATCATCCTCAATCCAATGGGCTTGTTGAGAGATTCAACAAGACCCTGAAGGGCATGGTTAATGGCCTGACTGAAGCCATGAGGCATAAGTGGGACGTCCTCTTACCATGCCTGTTGTTTGCTTACAGAGAGGTGCCCCAGAAAGGGGTGGGTTCAGCCCCTTTGAGCTTCTCTATGGTCACCCTGTGAGGGGACCTCTAAGCATTGTTAAAGAGGGCTTGGCGAAAGCTCCCAAGACACCTCCCCAGGATGTTCTCAGCTACATGCTGGCCCTCCTCAACTAAACCCAACGCTTCTGGAAGCAGGCCAAGAGTACCCTTGAGGCCAGTCAAGAGGTGATGAAGAAGACCACTCTGGTTGAGTTCTCACCCGGAGACAAGGTTTGGGTGATGTAGCCAGTAGAGCCCAGGGCTCTCTAGAAATGCTGGACTGGCCCCTTTCAGATCAAGGAGCATAAAGGGGAGGCCACTTACCTAGTGGACCTCAAGACCTCTAGACACCCCCTCTGGGTCCTCCATCACAACAGGCTCACACCTCACTTTGAGAGGTCTGAGATCAGTATGCTCCTGGTCACAGATGAGGGCATGGAAGAGGAGAGTGGACCTCTCCCTGACCTCCTCTCTGCCAAAGAAGGTGATGGGTCAGTGGAGGGTGTCATTCTCTCTGACTCCTTGACTCTAAACAACAGAGGAGACTGCTATGAGCTGTGAGAACAGTTCTCCTCCCTGTTCTCCCTTACTCCTGGACTGACCCACCTATGTGTTCATGACATTGACACGGGTGACAGTCCCCCTGTGAAGAACATAATTTACAGGTTATCGGTTAAGGTGAAGGCCAGCATCAAGGAGGAGGTCTCCAAGATGTTGACTTTAGGGGTTGTTGAGAAATCCAGTAGTCCCTGGGCCAGCCCTGTGGTTCTGGTTCCTAAGGCTGCTGCCCCCGGTGCAAAACCAGAACTCAGGTGCTGTGTGGCCTGCTGGGGTCTCAAATCAGTCACACGGACTGATGCTCACCCCATCCCCCGAGCTGGTAAGCTAGTTGACAGACTAGGCGCTGCCAAGTTCCTGAGTATGTTTGATCTTACTTCAGGGTACTGGCAGATCGCCTTGACTGAGGGGGCCAAAGACAGATCAGCATTTTCTACACCTGATGGCCATTACCAGTTTCGGGTGATGCCAATTGGGTTGAAAAATGCCCCCGCTACCTTCCAACGGTTGGTTAACGGGGTCCTAGCTTCCAAGAATGGCTACTGTGCAGCCTACCTGGATGACATAGCTGTCTACAGTTCCAGCTGGGAGGAACACCTGCTCCACCTCAAGGAGGAGCTTCAGGCTCAGCAACAGGCAGGCCTGACCATCAAGGCTAGTAAGTGCCATATTGGGCAGGGTTCCATGGTGTACTTGGGACACCTAGTAGGTGGTGGCAAGGTACAGCCACTCCAGGCCAACATTGAAACTATCAAGGCCTGGCAACCACCTAGAACACAGACTAAGAGCCTTTTTAGGCCTCACTGGATACTACAGCTGATTCGTCAAGGGCTATGGTACCATTGTGTCACCCTTGACAGAACTCACTTCCAAGAAACAACCTAGGTTGGTGAATTGGACAGAGGCTTGTCAGAAAGCCTTTGATTCTCTGAAGGAAGCCATGTGCACAGCCCCTGTGCTCAAGGCCCCTGAATACTCCCAGGAATTTATTGTGCAGACAGACGTTTCAGAGAATGACATAGGGGCTGTTCTAGCATAGCTAAATGAGGAGGGCTCAGACCAACCAGTAGCCTTTATTAGCAGAAGGCTATTACCACGGGAACAGAGGTGGCGGGCTATTGAGAGAGAAGCATTTGCTGTGGTCTGGGCACTGAAGAAGTTAAGACCCTACCTGTTTGGGACTCACTTGCGGGTTCAGACAGACCACAGGCCCCTCAGAAGGCTCATGCAGATGAGGGGTGAGAATCCAAAACTCTTGAGGTGGTCCATTTACCTACAGGGGATAGACTTTAAGGGGGAGCATCGCCCAGGGATTGACCACGCCAACGCTGATGGTCTCTCCAGATACTTCCGCCTTAGCGATGAGAGCTCCCAGGAGGTTGGGTAGCTCTCCCCACTTTCAGCTGGGGGGCCACATGTTAGACCTGACAGCCTTAGGGTGGTCACCCCTAACATTTTGCCTGCCTCCCTCCACTTTTTGGACACTGTTTTTGCTGTTTGTTAGACTCTGCACACTTTACCACTGCTAACCAGTGCTAAAGTGCATAAGCTCTCTCCCTTTAAACATGGTAACATTGGACCACACCCAATGGGACTAGTTAATTTACTTATAAGCCCCTAGCACTGTGCACTATATGCGCCCAGGGCCTGTAGATTAAATGCTACTAGTGGGCCTGCAGAACTGGTTGTGCCACTCACTTAAGTAGCCCCTTAACCTTGTCTCAGGCCTGCCATTGCAAGGCCTGTGTGTGCAGTTTTACTGCCAATTCGACTTGCCATATAAAAGTGCTTGCCAAGCCTAAAACTCCCCTTTTTCTACATATAAGACACCCTTAAGATATGCCCTAGGTAACCCATAGGGCAGGGCGCTGTGTAGGCAAAAGGCAGGACATGTACCTATGTAGTTTACATGTCCTGGTACTGTAAAACTCCCAGATTCATTTTTACATTGCTGCGAGGCCTGCTCCCTTCATAGGCTTACATTGGGGCTGTCCTCATATATTGTTTGAGTTGCGGCTGATGATCTGAAAGGAGTAGGAAGGTCATATTTAGTATGGCTAGTATGGTGATATAAAATCCTGCTGACTGGTGAAGTTGGATTTAATATTACTATTTTAGAAATGTCACTTTTGGAAAGTGAGCATTTCTCTGCACTTAAATATTTCTGTGCCTTACAATCCACATCTGACTGGGTTTAGTTGACAGCTCCTTGTGCATTCACTCAGACACACCCGAAACACAGGATACTCAGCCTCACTTGCATACATCTGCATTTTGAATGGGTCTTCCTGGGCTGGGAGGGTGGATGGCCTGCTCTCACACAAAGGACTGCCACACACCCTACTGGGACCCTGGCAGACAGGATTGAACTGAAAAGGGGACCTGGTGCACTTCCAAGCCACTTCAAAGGTACATTTGGGTATATAAACAGGGCCTCTGCCCCTTCCAACTCAGACACTTCCTGGAGAAGAAACTTGTAACCAGAACCTGCATCTTGCCACGAAGAAATGCCTGGCTGCCCAAAGGACTCACCTGACTGCTTTCTGCGAAGGACTGCTACCTTGCTGTTGCCCTGCTGCCTTGCTGCTCCCTGGCTGTGGTGAAGAAGTGCTCTCCCAGGGCTTGGATAGAGCTTGCCTCCTGTTCCCTGAAGTCTCAGGACCTAAAAGACTTCTCTCCTGCAACTGGACTCCTTGTGCGATGAAAATTCGATGCACAGCTTGCTGAAAACAACGCACAGCCTGCCCTGCGGTAAGAAATTCACCGCACTCTGAACTGGAACGATGCAAACCAACATTGCAAGGAGAAGATTGACGCAGTGCCTGCGTTGCGACCGGAACATCGACGCGCGGCCCACCGGATCGACGCACAGCCGACCTAGGACGATACGGACCAACTTCCAGAGGGGAAATCGACGCAGCACCTGCTGCATGGAAGACATTTCCACACAACGCCCATCGGAACGACGCAGCGCTTGTGACTCCGCTCCACAAGCCCAGGATTCCACACACAGACCCTGGGGTGTCTGAAAACCCCGCAACCAGAAGAGGCTCCACGACCAAGTGCCGGAAACCGACACACAGCCATCGCTGCGTAGAAACTAAACAACGCATCACCATCTGCGGCTCGAGAAGTCGACGCACACCAGCTTTGTTTCCACGCTTCTCCTCCTCTGCGGCCCATTGTGGAGGTTTCTCACACAAAACCAGGGACTTTGTTCTAAAAAGAGACTTTGTTTGCTTTTAAAAAACTTAAGACACTTTATATCACTTTTCAGTGATATCTCTATATTTACTTATTGCATCTTTGATAATTTTGACCTGCAAATATCCAGATAAATATTATATATTTTTCTAAACACTGTGTGGTGTATTTTTGTGGTGCTATAATGTATTATTGTATGATTTATTGCACAAATACCTTATACATTGCCTTCTAAGTTAAGCCTGACTGCTCAGTGCCAAGCTACCAGAGGGTGGGCACAGGATCATTTGGATTGTGTGTAACTTACCCTGACTAGAGTGAGGGTCCTTGCTTGGACGGGGGTAACCCGACTGCCAACCCCAAGACCCCATTTCTAACACAGCACAACAAAAGAAGGTCCCACGCCGCTGGAGAACAACTTAGTGAGTTGAGCATCGCAGGATGGAGTGGTGGGGATCTGGGCCAGGATGTGCACAAAGGAATTTTGCAAAGAGTGCACAGATGTCTCAGGAGGTGAAGAAGACGCAGTACACAGGGGTACCGTCGGTCTCAGGGAAGGCAAGGTTGCCTCCTCCAGATTGCATCAGCAGGACCTCAGGACAGTCTATGTCAATGATGTCCACCCTCTGTGTCCTTAGGAGCACGCTCGTCGCTGTGAGAGGACTCCCAGGGTACCGGTTGTTGCCTTGGAAGGTGCCTGTTTGAAGCAGGGGAGTGACTCTGTCACTCTGCAGGAGATTTCCTCGGTCCTTCTGGTACAGGATGAAGACAGGGAGTCCCCAGCGCATGCACACCATGAAAACTGTTGCAGTTGCTGACTTGGAGCTGAGGTTCCCGAAGAAACGTGTCTCTTGTAGACACTTTGGGGGTCATTATGACCCTGGCGGAAGGCGGAGAAGCAGCGGTAAGACCGCCAAGAGGCTGGCGGTCTTTTTTTTTTATTATGACCATGGCGGTTACCGCCATGGTCATCCGCTGGTTCTCCGTTCCGCCCGCCAGGGCGGAGACAACCACCGGGCTGGAGACCAGGGTCTCCAGCCCGGCGGCCGTCACTATACCGCCGCCGGTATCTTGACCCGGCTTACCTCCATGGATTTCATGCGGTTTGAAACCGCCATGAAATCCATGGTGGTAAGCACTATCAGTGCCAGGGAATTCTTTTCCTGGCACTGATAGGGTTCTCCCCCACCCCTCACCCCCACCCCGACTCCCTCCCCTACACCCCCCACCACCCCTGCCACCCCCCAAAGGTGGCAGGACCCCCTCCCCACCCCGACCCCCAACATAACAACACTCATACACACACGACACGCACGCAGGCACCACCAACACACATACACGCACACACACCGACATACATGCAAACATCCACACACACTGTCAGACACGCACATCCACATTCAAACATACACGCACACATCCATACAGACATAACTACAGACATACACGCACTCATTCCCATACACACAACACCCCCGCAAGCATACATGCTCTCACACACCCCCTCTGCATACACACACGCACACCCCCATGCACGCACACAACACACAACACCCCTCCACCCCCCTCCCCTCACAGACGATTGACTTACCTGGTCCGCCGATCCTTCGGGAGTGGACGGGAGCCATGGGGGCTGCTCCTCTGACACCACACCGCCAACAGAACACCGCAATGCCGAATTACAGGACGTGATTCGCTGGGCGGGGTTCTGTTGGCGTGGCGCTGGAGGTGGAGCAACCTCCACTTCCCCGCCGCCCGCCAGTATGGCTGTTGGCGGCTCTCCATCCGTAAAAGGACGGAGAGCTGCCAACGGTCATAATAGGCCGAGCGGCAAACCACCACCACTGGCGGTCTTCCGCACGGCGGTCCCTCGGCGGTCTTGGTAAAAGACCGCTGAGGTCAAAATGACCACCTTTGTTGCAGTTACAGCATTTCTTGGAGCAGGCTGCGGTTGATCCGAGGTCAGAAGAGTCTGAAGCTGTTGCAGATGATTCCTGATGTAAACTTGCAAGCAGAATCTGAGGAGAACTCAAAGGAGAGACCCTAAATAGCCCTGAGAGGGGGATTGGCTACCTTATCAGGTATGTACCTATCAGGAGGGGTCTCTGACATCACCTGCTGGCACTGGCCACTCAGAGCCCTCCAGAGTGCCCCTCACACCTTGCCAAGCAAGATGGCTAAAGTCTCGGACACACTGGAGGAGCGTTGGGTACCACCCCAGGGGTGGTGATGGACAGGGGAGTGGTCACTCCCCTTTCCTTTGTCCAGTTTCCCGCTATTGCAGGGGAGAAGGGGTCCCTGAACTGGTGTAGACTGGTTTATGCAAGGAGGGCACCATCTGTGCCCTTCAAAGCATTTCCAGAGGCTGGGGGAGGCTGTCCCTCCTCAGCCTGTAACACCTATTTCCAAAGGGAGAGGGTGTAACACCCTGCTCTCAGAGGAAATGCTTTGTTCTACCTTACTGAGACTGGGCTGCCCAGATTCCAGGAGGGCAGAACCCTGTCGGTGAGGTGGCTGCATCTGTAGCTGCAGTGCAAGCCTCAGAGAGCTGGTTTGGCAGAACTGGGGGTCCATTGTGCATGGAAATTGGCTCCCCAATACCAGATTTGGAATGGGGGGACAATTCCATGATCCTAGACATGTTACTTGGCCATATTCGGATTTACCATTGTGAAGCTACATATAGGTATTGACCTATATGTGGTGCACGCGTGTAATGGCCTCCCCGCACTCACACGGCCCTGGAAAATGGCCCTGAACTATGTGTGGCCACCTTTGCTAGTGCAAGGGTGCCCGCACACTTAGTACCTTTGCACCTAACCTTCAGCAAGTGAAGGTTAGACATATAGGTGACTTATAAGTTACAGAAGTGCAGTGAAAATGGCTGTGAAATAGTGTGTACACTATTTCACGCAGGCTGCAATGGCAGTCCTGTGTGAGGGTTTGTCTGAGCTCCTTGTGAGTGACAAAAGAAATGCTGCAGCCCATATGGATCTCCTGGAACCCCAATGCCCTGGGTACCTAGGTATCATATACTAGGCACTTATAAGGGGGGTCCAATATACCAATTGAAATTGGTAAATGCAGTCACTGGCCTATGGTGACAAACTTAAAAGCAGAGATAGCATAAGCACTGAGATTCTAATTAGCAGAGCCTCAGTGACACAGCCATAGACATTAGGCCACAAACTATGAGCGCTGGGGTCCTGGCTAGCAGGATCCCAGTGACACAGTAAAAACACACTGACATACATTGACAAAAAGGCCAAAAGTGGGGGTAACCATGCTAGAAGGAGGCTACTTTCCTACACCCAGAATTAGGGATGACATCAGGGCGAGCTGGAACGACCTACAGGGGCAGGTACGTTCCATAGCAGCAAGACACCAGCCGGCTATACAGAGGACTGGTGGTGGACCCCCACCTCCTATCCCACAACTTACAGCATGAAAGGAGCAAGTTTTGGCAATACTAAATCCTGAGGGCCTGGCCGTAGTCAGAGGGGAATGGACTCTGGTGATGCAACTCTCTACTACTATCACCCCCTACCTGCATGCCACCACATACCCTCACCCTCACCCTCACTCCCATCACTCCATTATTTCCACACACCTCACCATCACATCTCACTCATTCCAATGCCAAGCCCTGCATGCTCTACCAATGCATGGACACCACCCACAGACCTGCATGGGCACTCATAACTAAAGCATGCACACTGTAGAGAATTAACTAGCCCACCATACAATAACATACACAATTGAAAGCTGGCAGGGCAAAACCAACCAAAGAGGGAAAGCCACGGATGTACAATATGTCAGACACAGAAACCACAACACATCATTTACATCCCCATAGGTACCCCAGCCAATGTCAGCGGACAGGAGGTGCCAGCACCATCCAGTCCCCCAACAGAAGAGGCCCACAGTGATGACAGCAACTCTAGTCTTCAGGATCTGAATGACCTACCTGGCCCATCAGGGACCACTGGACAGCCGGTCACCCAGGCCCAGTCACACACCACCACAGAGCCTCCCCCATCAGGAAACACCACCACAGCACCCACCCAGCGTACCCATGCCAGCCTATAAACATTCCTGAAACACGATGGGCCAGTTCCTGGACAATGTGCAGGAGAACAGGCGGCTGCAGGAGGGACAGTACCAGTGCATCAGGGAGGACTTGCAGGCCATTAACAATACCCTGATCTCCATAGCAGGGGTGGTGGTAGACCTGGCCAACAATATGAGGGAGGCAGTCTCACACCACCGGGCCCCTGCCACTAGCCAGACATCTGAACAGCCTTCCACCTCCACTGCCGCTAGTGGCCAGGATGCCCCACCACAGGACGAACAGGCTACCAGCACCCCTCTACTTGCAGAAGGTGAACTACCCCACAAACGTTCCTTGCCATCCAGACAGAAGCCAGAGACACTAGCCAAGACCCCCGCCAGGAAATGAGACTCTCCTGATTGTCACCCTTGTGTCCCACTCAGTCACCCTGTCCACCTTGAACTGCCATTGCTCTCCTTCCTATGTTCCCTTGGACATTGCGCCTGTGCTACAAATAGACTGGAACAATACCCTCAACTTTCCTCCATCATCACTCCATCCCATTGCACTTGCCCCTCTATATATTAGCACTTCAATAAACACCCTTTGGAAAAAAAACATTATGGAGCATGTCATGTATATCAAAATATGTATTAATTGTAACAGGTGCAAACATTGCAAATCAACTGTTCAGAGAATGATCATAGATTAATGACATGTAGCTGGCTGTAGTCACACCAGGAGTATATGTAAGGTCACCAACATCTGCAAAATGAATTGCCAGAGGGAACAGTAAAAGGGCATGGAAGTTGAAAATATCAGCATGCCATTGCCACACAAATTAAAACAAAAGTAATTGAAATGTGAAGTAACACTGTCCTACACTGTGTGTCATTGGAATTATTGTCGGATGTTCTGTTGTCCTCATCCTCATCCTCTGCCTCTTCTTCCTCAAAGTCCCCAGGGTCTACTGCTGCCACACGGGCATCTCCAGCCTCCTCCTCCTGCAGGAATGGGACATGGCGTCTGGGGGCCAGGTTATGCAACATGCAGCATGCCACCACTATCTGGCAGACCTTTTTGGGTGAGTAGCACATGGATCCACCTGTTAGATAGAGGCACCGGAACCTGGCCTTCAGGAGGCCACAGGTCCTTTCAATGATCCTTCTGGTTTGCCCATGTGCCTCATTATAACGTTCTTCTGCCCTTGTCCTGGCATTCCTCACAGAGGTCATTAGCCATGATAGGTTTGGGTAACCAGAGTCACCTGCAAATATTGAGGGACAACTTTAGCCACACACTATCCTACATGGCCCACACCATACCCATACACAAACATGTACTAGATGGGAACCAGGGCTCACCTATTAGCCACACCCTGTGCCTCTGTAGTTGGGCCATCACATTTGGAATGCTGCTATTCCTTAGGACAAAGGCATCATACACCGAACCTGGATACTTAGCATTGATGTGGGAGATGTACTGGTCCGCCAAGCACACCATTTTAACATTCATGGAGTGAATTCCTGAACACCTGTTCATTCTGCCGGGGGGGGGGACAAATGCAATATGTGTTCCATCAATCGACCCAATTATGTTGGGGATATGTCCCAGTGCATAAAACTCAGCCTTCACTCTGGCCAAATCTTCAACCTAGGGGAAAACAATGTAGCTGCACATGTGTTTTATCAGACAACACTCTTGTTAGCACGTTTGAGAGTTTTGGCTGTGACATTCGTGCTGCCAAGCCCACTGTCACTTGGAAATAACCAGTTGCCAGGAAATGGATTACAGATAGCACTTAGACAAGAAGGGGGATCCCAGTGGGGTGACGGGTAGCAGATATCAGGTCAGGCTCCAACTGGGCACACAGCTATGTGTGTGTGGCCCTGTCAAGTCTATAGGTGAGGATAATGTGCCTGTCCTCCAGTATCCAAGTCCACCAGAGGTCTGTACACGGGGGTATGTCTACATCTCCTATTCATCTGCAGCAGTAGGAATCTAAGGGAAAAAAGAGTGAGGAGCTGGTAACAAACTGAACAATGGAGCTACAACAGTACTTTGCATCCTGTAAACATGTAATGGGTCTTTGTGATTTGTCCAGTATGTGCTAATATCTCCTGTGACGCAGCATTATTCCAGGGCCTGCCCACCCCACCCCCGAAATGGCGTTGGCGTTTCGTGTTTGGAGGGACAGATGGAAGTGAGGTTATTCTGCTGATGTTGTGCGCCGTTACGGGAGGCGGTCGGGAACCGCCGTGCAACTCCTTATTGGCAAACATTGGGCCCTATGGGGTACAGTAACCAATGGTGATCTACGCCGGCAGTGACGGTATGCACCGCCATGGACGTGACCACCATTTTCTATCATATTCCTCACTTGCTACCTGACCTTCCATAGGAGAAGACCTACACTGCATGTGCTGCTGTGACCTGTGTCTGGAACCTAGCATGGTCCGTGTGACTGGGAAAGGGCCCCAGCCTTCACTTTGGAGGAGTAGAGACTGGTGGACGGGGTCCTACCCCAGTACAGACTGCTGTATGGGCCTCCATACCAACAGGTGAGTACACTGTGAGCACGATGCATGTGGTATGAATGAATGGAGTTGTGTGTGTGAAGGCCTCGTGTAAGGGGGGTGGGTGGATGTCCTTTTGGCGGCATACAGGTTGTGTGCTGGGCCTTGTACGTATTGCAGCGTAGGTCCCCTGGTGGCTCGGGTTCTGAAGGGATAATCTTGCTACATAGCTTGTAAGCTTCCATTACTGGTCAGGGCTCCGTGGGTCCCAGGTGTGCTGCATTTGGCAGCGTGTGGCCCTCCCCATGCCTTGGTGGCAAGCAATTACTCTTGTAGTGCTATGCATATGGCGTAGGCCTGTTCCCTGTGTGTGAGGGTGCTATGTACGCCAACGGTGGTGTTGGTGCAGCCATTGACCCAGTGTACCCTTTGTCTCTTCCCCCCTTTTTTTTGTTATCCTGTCTTTATGTGCATTAGCATCATCTGGTGGAGGGGCAGAGGCACCAGCGACGGAGGGAGCTGCATCCCACAGGACCCAGGAGGCTGACTTCACACACGGTGAGGGCACCAGTGGGACAGAGGGTGAGGGGAGCACCACGGCGGAGACTGGAGGGGACAGTTCAGACACAGATACCTCCTCTGATGGCAGATCCCTGGTGGTGGCGGACACTTCTGTGACTGCCCCAGCTACAGGTACAGCTGTCACCCCTGTACCAGCACCGCCCTCCCCGCAGCTCCTTAATAGAGTTGCCCGTGCCCTCTCACCCAGGAGGGTGGGCATCTCCTTCGCCCCAGGCACCCCAGGTCCTGCCCCAGTTAGCCCTGCTGCCCTGAGTGAGGAGGCTATTGACCTCCTGAGATCCATTTCTGTAGGGCAGTCAACCATTGTGAATGCCATCCAGGGGCTGGCAACCCAGATTCAACAATCTAATGCATTCCCGGAGGGCATTCACACTGGATTGGGGGCCCAACAAAGATCGATTCAGGCTCTGACCTCCTCTCTGATGGCAGTCATTGTCCCTTTTTCTACCGTTCCACCTCCTACTTCCACTGCCCAGTCCCATTCCACTCAACCCCAACCTATCCCAGGCACACATGCAGATGAGCATGTACACACGACAACACCCAAGAGTGTCACAGGCAAACGCAAGCACCACACTTCATCCCACAGGCACTCTCACAAACACCATCCAGTTGCAGACACAACAACATCCACTATTTCCACTGTCTCCCCCGCCTACCCCTCAACTACCTCCCACCCAGCCACCTCTACACTCACACCTGCATGCACTACATCATCATCCACTACCAGAATCATCACCACACCAAGCAGAACACACACCTCACTGGCAGACACCTCCACAACAGTCATGCACATGCCCCCTGTGTCCTCTCCCACTGTATCTATACCCCATTCTAAAGTACACAAACACAAACACTCAGACACCCAACAGCCATCCACCTCACAACAGCATACAGCCCATGCACCTGCACCTAAAAGCAGCGGACCGACACCTCCAACAACAACTCCCTCATCCTCCACTCCCATTCCTTCTCCCTCTTCCCGCCTCAATGTCCCTAAAAAACTCTTTCTATCTTCCATTGACCGCTTCCCTACCCCTCCCCCTTTCCTACATGTATGGCCATGGTATCACGAACCCAGCCAAGCACCTCAGCCACACAGTTCACGGGCCCAGTCCTAACTGCACCCTCTCGTGGTGGAAAGTGATTCAGGCAACATGTAATGAAGGGGAAGGAGCCTGCACCAGCCAGCCTAGAGGGGAAGGAGCCTGCCCCAACAGGCATGAAGGGCAAGGAGCCTGCGTCTACAAGCTGGAAGGCCAAGGATCCTGGACCAGCAGATAGGAAGCGCAAGGAGCCTGCAACAGCAGACAGGAAGAGAACCCGCCAACAACCATGGTTGTGCATCCGTCCAAGGGTGCAGGGGATGTGCAGGAGCCTCCCCCCACCAGCAGCACCACAACTGCGCATCCGTCCGAGGGTGAAGGGGATGTGCAGGAGCCTCCCCCCACCAGCAGCACCACCACTATGCATCATTCTGAGGGTGCAGGGGATGTGCATGAGCCTCCCCCCACCAGCAGCACCAACACTGTGCAGCCGTCACCCCCGGTGGACGCTATGAAATCCTGCCTCCATGGCCTGCTGCGTAGCCTGCCCCCCTAGAGCCAGTGGGTAAGACACCCACCTGAGAGACTGTGGCTCATCACTCCCCAGGATCAACCACAGGGCATGTCGCCCTATCCAGAACCAGTGGGCAAGACACCCACATGAGTGTGCATGGTTTGTGTGTGTGTGGGGTGTGTGTTGGGCATTTGTGTGGCACTCTCTTTTTCCTCCCCACTCCCTTGTGTGCTAGGAGGCTATACTCACTGTTGTCGTCTTCGCCGGCATTGGTGTTTGTGGTGGAGCAGAACATAGAATATCACTGGAAAAACATGTTGTTCTGGTTCCATGGTGGCGTGATTCTTTCCTGTGTCTCCAATGGTGAGTCCTTTCACTCCTGAGCTCTGTCTCCGCCAGGCGTTTGATGTCATTGGTACCTCCCCAGAAAAGGTGGTGGTTTGCAGGGTCTTATTATGGTGGGCGGAACATACCACTGTGGTGCCTGTTATTTACGCCTTGGCGGTCGGTGTGGTACATTGGCTGTCTTTCGGAGATCTTTCTGCCATGGTCATAATTTCGCGATAGTTACTTCCAACCTGTTGGTGGTATTACTTCCACTTTATCACCGACAGCCAGGGTCATAACGAGGGCCTAAATCTCTTCTTCTGATGGGTGTTGACCTGTATGGATGCAAGAGACAAATCTAAAGGTTACAAACACAAGTTTTTGCCCAAATGGTAGTGTCACACACATTTCAGAAACATCAAGCACAACATTTTTAAACTTGTCAACACACCACAACTGTAATGCCACATGCTGATAAGGACAGGAACATGACTTCTCTGTGAATGTGTGAACATGTGACCTACCCAATGTAGACTCATGCCATTTTGGTATACACCTGTACCACAAAACATACTTTTGATCATATAAGACAAATGTACAGATATGGCATCCAACATTCACAGGTATATTTGGTCTAATCTCTGCCTGTAACCAAGCTACTGAGTCACATGTTATGGCCTTCCTAGAATCTACACCATATCTGCACTGTGGGTTTGTCAATTGTGCAATACACCTGTAATGAAAAAATATGACTTATGTGAAGGTGACAACAGAGCCTTGGGAGTAAGGGACCTCTCATAAGTCAATGACTCACGTTGACTATGATGCAAAATGCACATATGTACTAGTTCAAGGATTTACCTCAGTACCCATTCCTAATCTACTCAATGGACTGAGGCATTCAGACCATGTTTTGCCACTAGAGCCTCAAATTGGTCACATGCCAGGATCTGCAGGTCTACAGGGAGTAGGCACATTGCTACAGTTACATAGCCATTGTAACTCTACCCCAGCCTAGACTATGTCCCATACTGTGGAATACATTTGACAGGCCCTGGTCTGTGCAGGCTGAGCATACAGAACCTACATGACACTCAAATTGTCATCACTTCCATGAATTACAGTACATCATGTGGCTGTCATCCATGTAAGCGTGTGTGGCACTCTAAAGGGCACAGTCAGTCATCATATGTCTCTCATACAACAGTTTGTCAGGCCAGATGTGGGATGAATGATCTGTGGCACTATATTCATTGCTTACAATATCTTTAAATGACTCAAACTGTATGCATACATAGCTCATTCTGTCATGCACAAACATATCGTTTGACATTTGCAACCATCATATCCACTGATGTGTCCTTGTATGGCTGTAAAGGTTACTTGCCTACTTATATGAATGCAGCACAAGGATGATCAAGGCCTCAAAACTCATCACATAACACAAATTGAATGTGCATTACTTAGAGTATGGTTATCTACTACCTTCACCATGTACATCCGATTGATGATGCACAAAATGTGACAACAGGCACACAAGAAGTCCAACTAGCACACAAGGGCAAACTGTAGCCTGAGAGAAGGGAACGGATGGTGTTGAACAGAGAAGAATGTGCCTGTGAGGTTCTTACCTGCTCCTCTGGTGAGCCACGGAGCTGATCATATAAGGAAAGGACCTAATCCACAAGCTTCTTCAGCTCCTCTGGAGAGAAGACAGGGGCCCTTTCATTTGCTGCCCATGGCATGATTGCTCCTAGAGGTGACACACAGCAGCTGAAGTGGTGGAGATATTGATGGTAGCAGTGTCAGGAGTCAAGCGAGTGAATCTGCAAAATGTGGCGTGCAAGTATGCCACGTACACAGTCATCACCGCCACCGGTCACAGCCGTTGGCCGCTGGCTGCCACAGGCAACAACGTTCACCTATGGCTGTGTGCACCGCGGTTGAAACCACCCACAATGCAGAAGACTTCCGCCGCCAGCTGCAGGTGGTTCCTAATGTCCAGTACAGTAGGTCAGGCATCCACTATTTTGGAGGTTGGAAATACAGTTGTTGGCCCTGAAAAATACATCCCAGCACAAATATATGTGTATGATCATCATCAACATCCCAAAGCAGCCTCAATGCATTGGTTTCTACTGCACAGTCAACAGTGTAGTGTGTTGTTGGTCACAGATGGCATAAAATGGAGGTTCCTGGTTCACCACTGGTGACAGTATTTTTGGTGGTCAGAACGGACCATCAAATTTAGAGGCCCACTTGAGGAGCAGTTAATTGGGTGATGTCCAAATCCATGTTGTACACACATGTGAAGATAGCCATGGCGGACACATTTGGTCCTTGAGTACTATACAGTTTGGATGTGTCATAGGTGTAATGTTATTCAAGCCATTTCTGCATTGTCGCATGGATCTTTCTTGTATACATCAGGTATATTTATGTATACACATTTACTAGTGCTCCAACCTATCTGATGTCACAAATATTTCCCCTCGGAGAGAGAGAAGGTGACAAGCTCCAGTCTATCGTCCACTGCCACACTTCGAACCATGGAATAACGTCACATAATATAACTGTTCCGTCTGAATCTGCAAACTTTTGCGGATTCATGCTGTCAGTTGGAGCCTGATATAATGCCTGCAAACACTAATCCAACATGCATGCCACCCATTGTGAGACTCATGGCAGTCTTACACTTCCTGGCCACAGGGTCCTTCCAACATACAGTGGCAATATCTGGTTGCATGTCTCAACCTATGTTCAGTGGTGTGTTAAGAGACGTGCTATCAGCACTGCTGAAACACATCAACAGTAATATCAGGTTACTCAGGGGTGAGGAGTTGGACACTTTGAAGGTTGATTTCTATGGTTTTGCTCGCCTCCCACATATGGTGGGAGCCATTGAGGGGATATGTATTGCCTTGGTGCCACTGCAAGCCAGTGAACAAGTCTATCAAAACAGGAAGAACATCCATTCTATCAATGTGCAAGTTGTTTTCTTGTCAGATATGTACATCTCAAATGTTTCTGCCCGGTTTCCTGGATCAGCCCACAATATCTTTGTAACGAAGAACAGCACCATATCCCAGCTGACGTCACAACTGCAACCAAAGAAGGTCTGGCTGGTTGGTAAGCTAAATAATACAAGCGCAACCCAGAATGTTCATGTGAATCTGGGTTTAAAATCTAGAAAAGCACACATTCTGTGAAACTCACTTTGAGAAGATTGTGCAATAAGGCAGGAAATCCTGCTACTGAAGTAATCCAAGAAAGATGCTCAAATATAGACAGGTACAAATCTGTCACAATCATCTCAATTATATATATATATATATATTGCAACCAGTACTCAAATATAAAAAAGGCACATATTTTTATTGTTGTGTATAACCATCAAAGCATTAAATATCTTTTTATACTAATCGCAAAAGCCACAACGGTGGAGAAAGTGCACCCCAAGTGAGAAAAACACCACAAAAAATACAAGACAATGAAAGAATCACTGTAATTTCTTCAAAGGTTGGCGTATCTATGCAAAGAAAGCCTCCATATGATATTTCAACAACTAAATTCACGGAACAATTCCCCTTATTGGATAGGGAAAAAAAGGTCTGTCTTGTTAGCTGACATTGATGTTTCGACCCTTGAGGTGGATACTAGGGACAATCTGTGACCTGGGGAGTGGTTGCCTTACAATAGGAGTGCCATTGTGAATGAAAATAGGGGATACGACTGTATCCTGACAATGTGTATAGGTATCCAATATTACTTTGTGGTTGGAGCCTTTAATGCTCTCAAATGGTGCAATGCTCACATGAAATGAAGGGCCTCATTTACAAGGATTTTGTACTGCCTTAGCGTAAGGTGGTGCAAAACAGTCCCCCACCCCACGTCATATTTACAAACCAGTGCAATGCCACAATTGCGTCAGTTTGTAAAGCTTTGCACCACATTATCCCTCCACCAGGTATAATGTATGCAAGGTAGGTGTTCCCCTGTTAAAAGCCCCACCGAAATAGTGTAGTTAAATCTACAAGATTTCACTGTGCCATGAAGCACCAGCATAGAGTAATTTTTTTACCGCCTGCTCAGGGCAGGCGTTGAAGGTGATACTGTTCTGTTGCCTATGAGGCACCCTTAGCATAGCTGGACTAGTGTCAAAGTTTAAGGTTAAGGTTTAGCCCCACAACACTGTCAGAATTTATGTCCGCTGTTGTGGACACTTTGCGCCATGGAGACCTGCCTTGTAAATACAGCACTCCCATGGCATCATTAGGTAAGCGCAGGGTGGCGCAAAAAACTAGCCCATTGAGCACTATGCACCAGTTTCTTTTCAATGAGCCCTGAAATGTGGAAAGCTTGCCTAGGCTATTAGACTCAAGCAGTTCATGATCCAAGATCACTTTGGCTCATGGACTATGAATGACATCTTACCAACAGTGAAGCCAACACAATTATAGACTCAACATGGGTCTTTGGCCATTTGGAGGTCTAATTGAGTAAGATACAGGCAAACATAGAACTTTGTTGTATATTTCACTCCAGTCATCATGTGTGCAGTGCTGTGTCAATGTGCTTGCTGTAGGCCTGGGCTGAGTTTGCGGAACTCTGCGAACTGCAGAAAAAAATCCACCACACTACGTGGAGTTTTGCAAGTGGCAGAGTTTGGATAAGTGGCACTGTTAGCACTGATTTTCAGTGCCATGAGTTTCTCCCCCACTGTAAAATTACCCTGAACAGCATCACACAGAGCACCAGTGGGTGCTAACTTCTTTCTGCTGCTTGAGTAGATTTTTTACTCGAGCTGCAGCTTCCTCAACACGAGCAGCAGCTTTATCATTGCAGGTAGGCATGACCTGCCTCGATCACCCACTTTGAAAAATCTCACTCACCAACATAGCAGTTTCTCTGCTCAGCTTCTCTTTGTGGAGTTTTTTGGAACTCCGCGCTCCAAGTGGAGTGCAGAGTAGACAAAACTCTGTGCACTCCACTGACAAAGCAGAATCTCCTACCCACCCCTAGTTTGCTGCTACTACCAATCTGGCGATGCAACTTAAGGTCTTAGGAACACTTGGTGTACACACTTGGTGAGGTGCCATTATTGTCCTCAATAGTGTAATCTTCAGGTCAAGATGGAGCTAGGTAGAAAAAGACATCTCTGAGTTGAGCATGATCTGCATATTGTTCACTCACAGGTGGTTAGACCTCCACTGAGAGTTAATACACAGGGGTGATTGAGCAAGTGAATACTGGGCTGGTGGTTGGAGTTACAGAAACAGGGCCTCCAGGCCTTAGCAGTCAGATCACTCCCTCTACTTCCCATACTTGACAAATGGTATCCTACCAGGTGAATACACTTCAACTGAGAGTTAACAAACAGTGGTAATTGGACAACTGACCACTTGGCTGGTGGTTGAAGTTACTGAAACAGGGCCTTCTGGGAGTTGCAGTCAAGAATATTTTGGGTATTAAATATCTGTATGCAGACTGCATTTAGGTTTGAGTATACATTTACATTTGAGACATACCATAAATTGTAGGATGATCTTTTCATATTGTACATTTTACAGGCACCATTTTGATGTATGGCATGTGATGGACCTTGGTAGCTATGATGTTGGGTCCAACAATACACATGGACAGTGTTAAAACCCAGATACTCTGCATATTGAATGTTGGTTAGGTACATGAACAAGACAGTAGTAAAAGGTGAGCTGTGAGCATGCAGGACATTGCAGTTTTGCAACAGTTTTTGTGTTGTAACTTACCAGACTCCACTCCCCCAGGTGTTCCTGCCAAGCCCTCAGGATGCAGGATTGCTAAGTCCTTCTCCTCCCAGGGACAGACTCTTAATGGAGCGCTGAGAGGGCCATAGCCAGTCAGGTTGGCCTCGAGCTGCTGCCTGGAGACCAGGGAACGGACCTCTGACACTAAGGTCATTCCATCACTTCTGAATGTCCTGCTATGTGCACAAGGTGATACCTAGAGCAATCAATCTATTGACTATGCTATTCCACAGTTCCATTTCCCTACTGAAAGGAGTATGCTAGACTTGGGATCCAAACCATTGTGGCTCTACTCTTATGATTCTATCCACCATGATGCTCAACTCATCTTCAGAAAAATGGGGATTTAAGAGATGTGACATTGTGGACATCTAAAGTGGTTGATAGGAATTTAATTAACAGGGAAAGTGCAATAGGGAGTGGGTGGACAAAAGTGTGTACATGATCTTAAATGGGATAGTGAAAAAAAATAAAAGGGTGCTTGCTATATTGTAAAATTAGGAAATGGTGGTGTTCTTCAGCTTGCAGGGGAAATACAAAAGATTGCGGTCTGTGAAGGAGTTTAATACGTAGTGTGCTTTACAGGTGTGTCCACTGGGCCAATGTGTGTCGGCTGTGTTGTTTTTGTATTCAGCAAATAGGCACTTGTCTGTTACATTGCTGAGCGTGGACCACGGCGGTCGGCCAGCACTGCCTTGCCACTGCGGGGGGACTGCTGCGGCGACTGTGTGTTTGTAATAGGCTCTGCAGTTGGCTGTGGCGCTGACGGTGCTGGAGGTCAGACCGCCTACCAAGCAAACCACTGCACTGCTGGCAGTCTGCCTTTTTTTGCTTGGCGGTCGGCAGTTTTGCCTGTATACATCATAATATGGTGTGTTAGGCCCACCAGCACAGTGGTATTTTTAGACTGTCAACTGTAATGGGCTCTAAGTTACTTTCTCTAGGAGAAATACAGCCAAAAAATGTAACCAACTGTGGTTGCGATGTATTTAGCAGTTTGCAGGAATATATAATGAATAAAGCAATTTTCCAAATACTTAGTAAAACAATGGCTGTCTCAAAACTGAGCAGTTTCAAATGAAACCAAAATAAAACCTCCATGTTGAGAAAGTACTTTTTTTTCTTATATTTTTAAAAGATAGAATAAGCATGTCAATCAGTTAAATAGGATAACAGATTCGGTGTCGTTGTGACTTGTAAAGCTAACCAACCTATGTATATTCATAAAATAGAATTAGAAATTGAGACATTTTCATTTGTAATACATGAATCTGAATATTCATACGTAAACTCACGTACAAAAGTATTTTACACGATTTATTGAGTATCCTGCATATTATACTAAAATAAACACAATATCAAGCCTTCTCTTTGATATTAAAGATTCTCATGTCAAAGCTAACTTTGTAATATGTGTAATTTGAATGAGCTGGGGGCTGATACATTGCTATTTTCAAATACTGTTCCGAGATGGTTATAACACAGACAGCGCAGAGTAAGTAAAGTGACAAAACCTTGGTGTTTCAACAATGTGTGTTATTTCACTTTGACAGCTTTGAGAATTTTTATAAATTGCGACTCATACCGAGAAGTCTGTTGGATGCCCATGTTGTGGAAACTGACGATGAAAGTTTTTGAGAAGTTTCAAGATTGTTTACATGCTTAAGTGAAAGAAAATTTTAAATAGTTGTTAACAAATAGCCGCACTGTATTTTTAGCTTGGGATAATTAGATTTTCACATTGAAACTTTGCTAAGATTAGGTACATTTGTTTCGATTATGTGGTTACTTTAGATGTACATGTTTTTAGTTAAAAAGAGATAGTGTTTTATGTAGCTAATTGGCAATCTCTGAATTCAAATGAACGTGCGTGGTATTTGGATTTTAAAGGTTGCAAAAAGAGAATATATGCGATGCTTTTTTTGGAATTGTTTCGTTCTGTATTGGCTTAACTGATAACAGTTCTTTCAACTGTAGATAGTCTTGATTATCGAGGCCAAGATGCATTTTGTTTAGAGCAAGGCGTGCGCCTAGTTCAGGTGCTGTTGATCTTACAGAATGAACAAGAAGAGGAGCGATTGAATACCAAACGCCAACGCCATGACCACTGTGCGAGTCTGGACACATAATTAAAGGTAGTAGAGCTTGTGACTCTTCCCAATTTTATTTTAATAATGGACTTCAAGGGGACCTATATCCATTACCCATGCAAACCATGGCATGCGTCCTCTGAGTGTTTGAAGGGTGGCTTTGAGCAATCTGACCCATCTGTACAGCATGTCTAACAGATATCTGCTATCCACGACCAATACTTCACGCTGGCATTGCAAGCATAGATGAATGGCACCACATACATCGAGATGAACCCCTTTACGCATATTGGGTTCAGCTTTCAGACAATATAACATATGCCTGCTTTAGGCCAGCGCTGACTTTTAAAGTAATCGGTTTAATGGTTCAGTTAATCCTGTTACAGCCAGTGCTTTTTTTCTGCCAGTGGTTGCCGGTGGGGGTGAGGGCTGGGACCCGGCACATATTTTTGGGGACTGACATTTATCTGCATTACACTGAGAGCAAGAGCCGAAAAGAAAGAAAAAAGCGGAAAGACGTAGGAAGAGAAAGACATAAAAACCTCCACAAAGGAAGAAAGCAGGAACATCCAGAAGCAAGATAAAGGCGAGTGGTGGGTCCTTACAGAATTAAAGGTAAATGAGTTGGATTTAGAACCGCGCAACCCTGGAATTCCGTGCGCACACATCTTAATTACACCAGGTGTGTTTCGGAGCAGAGCTTTGGGAACCTGCACTACTTCATTTACAAATTAAGCACTGGTTACAGCATTGTTTAGCGTAATAAAGGACCTCACCAATCCTGCATCCCTCAGAAAAACTATGAGACAATTTGCCAGACTTCTTATGAAACTTCTATGACATGTAGCAGAAATACTGCTTGTACAGCAGAGCAAAAGATGCGTTGAGAATTAGGTTTGATCCTGTATTGGAAACCCGACTCATGTCTTCTAAAGGTAGGAATTTTTGGATGTGAGATCAGCTGTGTAGCACCTAGAACTCACTATTAAAATAAAATAAATACACGGCAAAACATTCAGTGACACATTTTCTGTTTCTAAAGATGCACAGGTCAGCAGTGCACTAACACAACATTGCAAAGTGTGAGAAGTCATTAGGGGAGTAGGAGTACTGGATACATGAAGGGGAACATGGCGGCTAACTAGTGTGTGGGCCACGAGTGTCCCACCTCTCTGACAGAAGGAATTGCTGCGATGTAGTGCAATGTACCCTTACCGGTTTCGGGAGGAACTCCTGTGGCAAATCTTGAATGGGTGGCTGTTTTTGGGACTGTGGTTCTCCTCAGCGTGATGGCAGAGAAGTGCTCTGACTTTCGTGGGCATGGGCGGATTTGGTGCTGGGTCAGGATTGACAGCCTCGGCAAGGATTGGCTTCTGGAGTCCAGCGGTAACAGCCAGCACAAGCCCGCTTCCTACAGCCAGAGTGGCATGCAGGAACACAAATTAACAGTCTACCCTACACATGAGCCTTGGGAGAGACTCTGTAGGCACTGAGGGGCACAGGACCAGAACTAGAGGGAAAGGGTCTGCTAAGCCAAGCATTTCAACCGCCTCTAAGAAAGCGCTGGTCACTAGGAAGGCTGCTTCAGCATCAGGACCCTTGGAGCCACCAGTTCCTGAGTCTGAATTTGTGAGTCCTTGGGGAAAAGGGACCCGTGCTACCAGAAATAGTCAAGTTGGGTTACGCTCTCTCTCTGGGCCACCCCCAGACACAGGGACTCTCAGGATATACTGAAAGTACTGGGACCCTGGCCGGATGGAGATAACAAATTACGCCCTCTCTGAGGTCCTTTTTTAAAGTTCTGAATTTGCAGAGATCTTCGGGCAGTCGCTCTTTCTCCCTGTTGGACGAAATAACCCCTACATACTCTACCAAATTAGACCAGCCCAATTGGGCTCAGTCAGCTATGGGAGACTCTTTGGCTTCGGCCCCTTTGCTCACTAATAAGTTCTAAGTCTTAGCTCAACCAGTTGAGGCAATGGAGGGTGCGACTGTTGAAGAATACAGTGTGCCCCAAGATGGAGAGAGCTTCCTGTCAGATAGCACTGAGATTGGTGAGTTCAATGTGAACGTGGGACTAGAGTCCTTAGTACGCATCTTGTAGAAAGAGGTTGCAAATTTGAGATTTCTGAGCGTAATCAAGTAACGATCCCGGGGACTTGTGACAGTCTGGATCAAAAATGTATTGAGATTTCTGAGAGGCTGAGCATAACAGAGGCCTATGTTAGTGCACTGAGGAAGGAGTTTGAAGATAACCGTAAGGAGATCTACAATTTTACACTGGACGACAAGGAGTTGCGGGATACATAAGAAGTGTTGGAGAACAACTCTGGACGAGACACTTTAAGAATTTTGAATATCGCAGAGGGGGCAGAAGGCAGTGATGTAAGGGTTTCATTATAAAGTTAATTAAGTCCCACATTCCTTTGGTTGCCTCATTGGACCTTGAATCTGAGATTCAGAAAATACAGCTGGGCCCCTTTCGAAGCAACTCCAGGAGAGAAAAGGCTAGGAAAAGTTTGGTTAATTTTCGCTCTTACACAGTAAAAGAGAGGATTCCTTCAGAGACTCTGAATTTTAATAGCTTCAAAGAGGGAGACTGGCAGTTCTGAATAAGATCTGACATTTCCAAGGCCACCCTAACCCGTCAATGGGAGCTGTAGAGCTTTATACAGGAGTTGAGATCATTAGGTGCAACACCACAACTGAAGTTCCCAGCCAGTCCTGGGGTAATATGGAACAACACAATGTTTAATTTTGGAGATCCTCAAGAGGTAGAGAGTTTGATAAAGCAGATTAAATCACAGAAATAGCTGCATCAGAGAGGTGGACACCAAGGGGTATAGCTATGTACCCACCTTGGATAAAGGGTAATGTTCCCCAGGGAGGGATTGGAGGGATCTTATGGTGTACAGTTGTGTGAGATGCAATCACAAGTGGAAGTGGTGATGGTTAGGCACAGAGTAGGGAGCATGTGAGAGAAAAATAAAAAAGGTTTAGTCCTCATCCATGACAATACTAATGATTTTATGGGGGTAGCATTTAGGGTAGTAGAGCATACCTAAGGGACTAGGCTGAAGAGTTTAACTTAGAATATGAATGGACTCATGGTGGCTGCTAGAAGGAAGAGAGTTTTTGAATATCTTAATCAACCGGACAGTGATATCATCTTATTCTAAGAGACCCAACTATATATGAGAGATGAAGGAAGTATTACAATCTTCCTCAAAGTAGTTAAGACCCTCTATAAGGCTCCAGTTGCAAAGGCACTGCTGAACGGGAAACTTTCCCCACAGTTTAGGATTTGAAGAGGCACACAGCAAGGGTGCCCCCTTTCTCCTCTGTTTTTCAATTTCTATATCGAACCCTTGGCCAGGAGAATTACAGATGATCAGAGAATCCTCCCCTTCCTATATCATCAGTCGGCTACAAAAGAGGCGCTCTATGCAGATGACCTCATGATTTACAAACAAGACTTTCAAAAGTCTTTTCCGATTATCCTGGAGATTCCTAGGGATTTTGGGAAGTCTCAGGTTATTTAGTAAACCCAGAAAAGACAGAGGTAATTACGTGGAATACTTCCATGGATAGTCCTGTAGAAAAGGCAGAAATTTGTTATCTGGGGGTACATGTGGTGAAGGATTTGGAAAAGATTTCTCAGATTATCTTTAATAGGCTTATGGTGGAAACCATGAAACTTCTTCTGTCATGGTCATATCTCCCATTATCACTGTCGGGAAGAACCAACTTGATTAAAATGACAATCCTTCCCAAGTTTACCTTCATCTTTAATTCATTACTTCTTTTATTCAGGGAAGAGTGGTTTAAAAAACAACAGGGGGTTCTGACTAGTTTCATCTGTTCTAACAAAAGCCTGAGATTTGCATGGAGGAAGCCTTGTAAAAAGAAAGTGGGTGGAGTAATTTCATTACCAGACTTTCAGGTTTATTGCTGGGCTTTAAAAATTAAAAACGTGTGGGCGTTATTGGCTGAGGATCATACAGTTTTGCCCTCGCACTACCAAGTACTAACTGTAGACTCAAAAAAGAAGCACAGTCATTTTTTGTTTAAATTTGGTCACCCCAAATATTTTAAAAAGATCCGCATCAGAGTCCTAGAGGCCATCTGTGAGATATGGTACCGTATAAGGAAGACACTCAGCATTCCATACTATAGTGCTGTGGCTCCGGTATGGCATTCTCCTGGTACTCCCTTGTGTTTTTAAGATTTGTTGTCTGTTCCATTACTAAATGCAGATATATCCAGCTGAGGACGACTGCTGGAAGGAGCTACTCTGATTTCGTCAGTTAGACTAGCCAGGATAACAAGTAGTTCCTTCTCAAGATTCAAATATCTTCAAATAGCCAGCTTGTTTCAGAGTGAGCCTAGAGTGGGGGCCAGTACAGAATGTGATGAAGAGCTTTATGTGGTGAATCAGATTGAGAAGGAGGTAACTTATTGGTACTGGGTCCTGGTTCAGTCTGAGGAAGGGCCTTCAGAGCTAGCAGAGATGGTGTGGAGAGTGGACCTGCCTTCACTTGATAGCTCCCCCTTGTGGCAAGTATCATGATCTATGCTTTGGTCAACAGTGCAATACGACCACTTAGGAGAAATCATCTCTTTGCAATCCAAAGGGCTTATTGGTCGCCTAAAAAACTGGAAAAAATGGCAGGCCAGAGGATGCAGTGGAGATGCTGTCCGAGATGCGATTTGGAGAATGCTGACTATGTTCCCGTTTTTGGCAGTGTTCGTGTAACCCTTCTGGCAAGATGTGGGTAAGGTATTGGGAAAGGTATTAAGGATGAAAGTATAAGTTAGTCTGGCATTGATCATGTTTGGAACACTAAATAGGTGGTAGGCTTAACTACTTCTGACCTGATATTAATTACTTGCAGAATTTTATTTTTAAATTTGTTATCTAACTCCCCTCCTACTGTTAGGGAATTGGGTGAATTCAGGAAAGACTATTGCCAGATTAGACTGCACAAGTAGGCCACAAAAGTGGATGAAGATTTGGGAGCTGTTCTTGGTGTTTGTTCAGGTTTGATTGAAGCAGCGGGTTGGGTGCCTTTATTTTTTTTTTCTCTTCCAAGGGCAAAGTTGAAAAGCCAAATGAATAAAGACAAGGCTCAGCAATAGAATGAGACATGGTTGAGACACAGGTGTGTCTTCGCCTAATGTGCCTCAATAATTGCTGAAGGAGATATTGGGGTAGAGGTCTGGTCCTTCCAAAGGTCAGGCTACATCAACTGCTGTTGCAGCTATTACCTCTCCCTACCTTGTCCTGAATGAGGACACAAAAAAACACTGCAAGGTGAAGATAAGTGGTCTATCTCTACATGATGTACAGTGGATTCTTTAAGATAATTTGTATACTGTAAATACTTTGTACTTTTAAATAGTGATTCCTTATTTGCTGTCCCCCAAAAAACAATTTGTATTTGAGAATTTTAATTTTGCAATTCTGTATTTTATTGAACTGCTATTTTGTACATAGCAAAAGCCCATTTAAGAGGTCTTTAATCGGTTTCTGACTAGTTAGATGGTCTATACTCATTCGAAAACTGACACTTTGTCTTTACTATCCTAGAGAGCATGGACATTTTTTAAACCATGAAGCAAAATAATGTCTCCTTGAACAAATTCCAAGTATTATTCTATGTTTCAATACTGTAATGGATTTGGGAGCAAATATATACATTTTCCTATAGAAAGAGAATGGATAAAATCCTTTGATATATCAGGCTCTAGTTCTTGCCAAAATTCACAACACATTCTGAACTGTGTTTATCATAATCTCAATATCAATAACATACTGCCGCATTGCAAAAACTTGCATAAAAATCCATATTTTTTGAAAAGATGTATGGTTTCTGCAAAAAGATAGGTCTTGCTATGTGCGGAGACTCCACACTTGTAAAGATTTCTAGTTGTAAATCGCTTTATGAACAGCAAATAATCATAAACTTACACAAAACTGTAAGTTTACCTTTGTTAATCAGGCCCACAGCTTGTAATTTGAAGCAAGATTTTTATTGTGTTGTGTTTTCAACTGTTTTGTTACTGATACATTATTTACACTTGTTTCTATAAGTTAAGCTTAACTGCTTTCTTCCACACCTACCCAGGACACAGCTAAGGTATACACTAAACTAACCTAACTGGACCTGATATACAATTGTGACATTATTACTTGGTGAGGTCTCACAACCACCCCAAATAATAAACCACTTTCTCACAAACTCAATAACACTAATGCATGTTGACAGGGAAAAACATTTGACACTAGTCAGCCAGGGCAAACCCCTTCAGGCAAATCTTACAAGTATCATTAAAAGTACTTGTTGGCACTTTTGCTGCCTCACAATTCCATACTGTACAGGAACATATGCTACTAATTCAGTAGAAGCAGCAAATGGCCACATGTAAGCTTACTAGTGCAGTTGAAAATGTAAGAACAAATGTGTATGAGGCAAATTCTAACAATGGATGAGATATGTTTGAATTAGCACAAGCAATGAAGGACCTGAACCAAGTTAATATTGCTGACTCAGAAGTAAACTACCCTGGACAAAGGCACAGAAAAAAACTTCTTTCAGGCCACTCTGTTGAAAGACTGACATCTTCTACAACACCAATGTGTAAACTTAAAGCAGATATGCAGGTTGAGCAGTTCACTAAAGTGGCCACAAAGTCAGAAGCCCTTCACAAATGATAAATACACTTGTGGAAATACAGACGCCAATGCAGCCAAAAAAACGAACACAACTCCAGTAGAGAGTGAAGAGGGATCAAGGGTTAGTGTTCTTTTTGGGACACCTGAGCTAGCCCCTCATTGACTAGAGGAAGCCACATTGGCCAGGGAAAAGATAAAAGGACTCTATACCCCACACCTAAAACAAATATTAATAAGCCAAGACATAAATAGAATGTAAAATTGATAACTGTAAAAATATGGTGCACCCTTTTTCCTTATTAGAAGTAAAATAATTGAAAGAAATATGAACTGCAAAATAAAATGTATGTCAAAATTTAGGCTTCCGTCGTTTTACTATAAAAGTAATTGTTTGTGTAAGAAAAAAGGGTTATTTGTTGGTGAGTGTGAAAAAGTAGATTATTAGTTTGGTAAAAGTTAGTAATAATTTTACTAATCTTGTTAGGTCCGGTAAAGGTTTCAGTCATTTAACACTGAGCTCAACCTCTGGTAGGTATAGCACAGAGCAGATAGGCTTAAAGTAAGGTTATGCGTGAAGCATTTAGGATTACCAAAACAGTTAAAAAGTTGAAAACACAACATGATAAAAATCTCACTCAAATTTGAAAAATAGAGAATGATTTAATGGATGAAATTATACCACAGTTCCAAAATTAAATAATGGGAACCAGAGATATGAATTTTAGAAACATAGCAACTGGTCTCACTTGCCAAGTACCTAGTAGTGATTTAAGACTGACAATGATGGAGTAAGACCAGATATCGAAACCAGGTTTGACCTGGTTGGAAGTGTTATCTTCCAGCTAAGGTCCTACCATTAGTTGGATACTTTTCTCTCATTCACCTGGTCACAATGTCTACCTTCAGACTTAGGGCCTGACATACAGTTTGGCAGATGGGTTACTCCATCACAAATGAGAGGGATATCCCAAGTACATTATATCCAGTGGCACTTGTAATAGGATGGATGGGATATCTGTCACATTTATGATGGAGTAACCCATTTGCTGAGGTCCAAATCAGACCCTTAGTCTCTTTTTTGGAGCTCAAAACTCTCCGGAGGGCAAGCCTGGAAGCTGTTTCAACAAAGTCCTCTCAAAGTCAGAAACTGTCAACACCAGAGCAATACGTGCTCTATTGGCGACAAAAATGCAAAAACCCAGCACTCTCACAACAAAGTAATTTATGCATTGTGCTGATATGTTGTGGTTTAACATTTTGCATTGCAGAGTTCAATCCTGAAAACTTATTTTTAATATGCTTACAAATACTGTTCCTTTGCAATGTATTGCTGCAGGTTTTCAGAGTGTGTTAGGGTGTGGCCCCTTTCCAGGGCCTTCCAAAGACTTTCCCTGCAACATGCCTGGGCGTGGTTCTGGGCTGGGCCAAGACTCTATAGAGCCATCCCAACTCCCAGTGCTCACTATTCAGAGGTCCCGGTGCAGAGCAGCAGCTTCTTCCTGAGCTCCTGTCCCGGCGGCCTATTTGGATCTTCCAGTCTTCTGCCCTAATCCTTCATTGGTGATCATTGTTCCAGGCGGTAAGACGGTGGTTGGACTGTCCCGACACCGTTATTTAGAATTTTCATATTCTTGGTTTAAATTTTTAAATGAGTAACAGATTACTTGCTCGCTACCATTTCTTGACATTTATATGGTAGTTTACAAATAGGCAAGATGCGCGATTTATTTCATAAAGGTTTGACTTTGTTACTCATTGCGCGCTACCATTTCTTGACATTTACATGGTGGCTTAAGAATCGGCAAGACGCGCGATTCGTTTTATGGTGTTTAAACATTGTTGTCCATTGCGCGCTACTATTTCTTGACATTTACATGATGTTTTATGAATTGACAAGACACGCAACTCGTTTCATGAGGATTTAACTTTGTTGTTCATTGCGCGCTACCATATCCTGACATTTACATAGTGGCTTAAGAATCGGCAAAAGAAGCGTGATTCGTTTCATTGTACTTTGATCTTGTTATTTATTGTGAGCTGTTATTCCTTGACATTTACATCGTGTTTTACGAATCGGCAAGACGCGCAATTCGACTAATGATTATTTGCCTTGATATTCATTGCGTGTTACCATTTCTTAGTATTTTACATGGTAACACTCGAATTGGCAAAACGCACGATTCTCTCTTCGAGTTTAATTCATGTTGTTTATTGTATGCTACTATTCTAAGATATTTATAATGTAATATTTGAGTTAACAAGTTATGTGATTTGTTTCCTGAATCCATATTGTGTTATTCATGGTGCACAATCCTTTTATGGTGTTTACTATATCAATATATATATATATATACATATATATATATATATCTGCAATATGCGCAATTTGTGTTGAAACATTTTAAGAGTACACAGAAGGCCAGAGTTTCTAGATGCAATATTGTATGGTCCTAGTATACATTCTCAAAACAGGATTTATATGACTGGTTTTAAATGTAGTCAGAATGTTTTTTTCTGATTCTCATGTAAAGGAAAGTACTTGAATAAGAAAGTTTTCATTTAATTCATCTTGATTCCCCTACAGGTATCCGGCCATCTTGAAACTTAGTCATTTTAAACTTAATTCTTAGATTGTTCATGTTTTCAGAGTGACTAGGCTAAGAATCATAGTCTAGTATTGATTTCAGGAGATATAATTTTCACATTGTGAGTTCTAACCTTTCTCTTACTACAGGTCTCCTTCCCAGCTGTTCCCTTCCTAATCCCCCCTTCCCCTCTTGGACTCTCTCAGTCTCTGTGATTTATCTATCAGAGTCTTGGAGCTGTTCAGTGGTGGACGTGTTGGGAACGTGCACAGACCCAGAGGATCTGGTGACTCTGACAGAAACCTTTGCCTCTGAGGCTCTGGAGTTCTTAGAAGCAAACATATTCTAAGCCTCAACTTTTCAGACTTTCTGAAGCAGGTTCTCTCAGTCACTTCTAAGGCTCCCAAGACCATAGGGATAGCACTTATGGTCCAGTCCTCGCACCAGCAGAGGTCACCTAAAGTGTCCGGTCCTGACCCTACTTCTCCTCCTGATAAACCAGTCACTCTAGGAAAAAAGCCTCTTGTACCTTGTTGTGTCCCTGTAGTCACACTGGTGGTCATCCAAATGGAGTCCACTTCACAGTCCTAGTACAAGTGGGAGCAGTTTCAGCCCTTCAGGGCTTTCCACAGGTCACATACATAAGTGCCAGTCCTCTTCTGTTCAGTAACAGGTCTAGGAGTGACCTGGTGAAGTGGGAGTGAGTTGCCACTTTTGAAGAATTCACTAGCTGGTAGGTGGGAATGACTCCTGGACAATCCCTAACTTATGAAAAAAAACTTCCAGAGGGCAAAAATTCCTATTTCTGCTTTGCTTTCTGGTTGCCTTACTGCAAACTATTCCACATTCTACTATTATGAGTAAACTCTAGCATTGCAGAAGCATTCTGCCTTGGAGGTGGCTGGTGTCCCAGCCAGGGTTGTGTCTTAGGAAACAAGCAGTGCTCTCGTTCTCAACTACACCAAACTAGTTCAGAAACAAGCCCCCCTCCCATCTGGCTGGTGTAAAACTGGCTACAGCTGGTCCAGGGGACAAAAACGTCTCTTCTAAAGGTCTTCGGCCTGAATGCCTAAGCTATTGGTCCTGTTCTGATCACAGTTTACACTCCTCGCTTCCTGGAGTCAACTGCTGGCAGGCTAATGTTGATAAGCCTACTGGAGCTTTAGGCAGTCTAACTCTGAAACCATTTCTTTTTATGAAGGAGCTAACTTTATCACTGAAGCAGAGGTTTAATAAATGCTAACCAAATTGGAAACAGAGTTAACAAAATAGATTTATTTTGACAGGTCCCCCAAAGGTTTAAAAGCTGCAGCAGAGAGACTACATATGTTGCCCTGAAGCCAATGTCAGCTTAGTTGATGACTCAATGGGGGTCATAGTGAGTTTGGCGGACCGAAAACTCTGTCTGCCAAACTCCTGACAGGGCGCCCGCCACCTACGTGGTGACCTCCCCACCAGAGTCATTAAGAGTTTCCAGCTAGGCCAGTGGGAAGAAACATAGGTTTCTGCCCATTGGCCTAGCAGGAAACAGACTACAGCATTGTCTTGTAATCGAGCTGGGGCAATGCTGTAGCGAGCAGGGTGCACTAGCAAACTCGCAATGTTCACTGTCTGCAAAGTGAACATTGCGATGATGCTGGGCAAGGGGACCTCTGCACTGCCCATGCCAAGTGCATGGGCAGTGGAGAGGCCGCCCTGTGCCCCTCTCCACCTGTTCTCTGCCAGCCTTTTCATGGAAGTGTGATCGCTGTGAAAAGGATGGCAGAGACCAAGGCTGTAATCCCCAGGGCAGTGCTGCATGCAGCACTGCCAGCAGACTAGGATCTCTGCCACCCCCAGACCGCCGGGATCCAAGATCCTGGTGGTGCTGGCGGTTACCTGGTGGTCCGACCGTCAGGGTTGTGATGTGATGGTCCGGATCGCCACAGTGAGTGTGGCGGTCTGTTGACTGCCACACTCACAATGAGCCCCAATATGTTCTACAGGCCGCAAGTGACATTTAACTTCCAATGCCATTGGTGTATGTTTATGTACCATATACTATAACCTTACTGGAAAGTTAAATATTCCAACTAGGGATTCATAGTGTTACCATATTTCAGGGACCAAAACACCTACACCTTTGGGCTTTACAGGAGCACTAATACGTGTAGAGTTCAAACACCAGCAAAAGCACAAGCAAGGTTTTTTTTTCATACTTTGTTAGATCTGTCTGTCTTGCACCTCTTTCTGCAGCTCTTGTAGCATCTTGTCATGGGGTGGAAGTTGAATATGAGGTTCTTCATTATCACCAGAGTCATCACTAACAGATTCCTTAGGCATAATCTTCCTGATGGCAATGCCTTTTCAGCAAGATCATATTCTAATACACCCAAACCTTTATGTGACAAAATCAGCTTTTCAGCAAGCCACGTGCCAAAGCTAATATAAATTTGATTAGCATTATAACTTGTTTCCCTGAATATCTGTGGATTTAAGTATGGTGCCATTTTCCATGGGTGTAGGGCATATGCACTGTCATTTGAAATAGGATGGCATGTGTGTAATTAGATAAAAATGAAGCCCTAAATGACTTCATCAGATAGTGTAAATTCATGTATCCTTTTTAAGTAACCTCCTGTCGCCAAACTCTTTTCTCTCTGGTCGGCGACATAGTCCACAGAGATGAAAGATATAGGGGTTATGTACTTCCTGGCTATCTTGCAGCAAAATCAGTGATAGGCCATGTAGCATTGCTTAACAACTGTATGTTCTGTATGTTAGGCCCTACAAATTTTGAGGAAAAACTCACTAAGAGGGGCATAGGAAGACATAGGTTCTATCCACACATTCAGGGCCGTATTTATACTTTTTGGCGCACAACTGCGCCAACGCAGTTGTGCGTCAAAAAATTTAACGCCGGCTAACGCCATTCCAAAGCACCATACGGGCGCCGTATTTATGGAATGACGTTAGCCGGCGGAGCTGCCTGGTGTGCGTAAAAAAAAAAGACTTACACCAGGCAGCGTCGGCGTAGGGGAAAATGGAGCTTGGGCGCCAAAAAATGGGGCAAGTCAGGCTGAGGCAAAATTTTCGCCTCAACCCGATTTGCGCCATTTTTTTTTACTCCCAACCCCCATTGAAATGACTCCTGTCTTAGCAAAGACAGGAGTCATGCCCCCTTGCCCAATGGCCATGCCCAGGGGACTTCTGTCCCCTGGGCATGGTCATTGGGCATAGTGGCATGTAGGGGGGCACAAATCAGGCCCCCCTATGCCACAAAAAAAATTAAAAAAAAATACTTACCTGAACTTACCTTAAGTTCCCTGGGATGGGTACCTCCATCCTTGGGTGTCCTCCTGGGGTGGGCAAGGGTGGCCGGGGGTGTCCCTGGGGGCATGGGAGGGCACCTCTGGGCTCCTTCCGAGCCCACAGGTCCCTTAACGCCTGCCCTGACCAGGCGTTAAAAAATGACGCTAAAACGGCTGGATGTCATTTTTTTTGACCCACCCACTCCCGGGCGTCATTTTTGCCCGGGAGTGTAAATACGGGGCACATGCCTCGGAGTCATTTTTTAGACGGGAACGCCTACCTTGCATATCATTAACGAAAGGTAGGTGTCCACGCAAAAAAATGACGCAAACTCCAAGATCTTTGGCGCTAGACGGGTCTAACGCCAAAGTATAAATATGGAGTTAGTTTTGCGTCGGATATGCGTAAAAAAAAATGACGCAATTCCGGCGCAAACAGAGTATAAATATGCCCCTCAATGACTTGGAAATTGGCCAATAGGATAAACCTTAGTAGATTGTAACTCAGCATGAGTGTTTGGAAATCGCATGTCTGAATTTATTATTTCTACCATACCATCAGGAAAGTCCCTTTAAACCCTTGACAGGGCACTCTGTGATATACCCACACCAACTGTAGCTGTACGCTGATAATTACCTGATGTCAGAAGGGATAAACTATACCCTACTTGTATTAGTGGGGGTACTGCCCCATTGTGCTTGGTGTACCTGCCTACAACAGGCTACAGCTCAAGTAAACATCCTCGTCAGTTTGTTCAAAAACATTCTGCCTGAAAATGTTCTCCTTCATTCTCTACTTTTGCTGTGCTCCAAGGTTGATCATCCTCCTTATCACATTATAGAGGTATGCCATTGTGAAACTTGCTTAGCATTTTGGGCAAGCTCTTTTGCTTTGCACCTGGTTACCATTTTCATTTTGAGATGGTAAATTAGCACATGGAATTGATTTTTTTTTCACCATTTCCAATTTGTAAATATTTACTGCATGTAATCTGCAAATCGCTAAGTCAAAATCATATCCCTAAAATGGCTATTTTCCTTTGTAAAGTAAAGAATCCTTAAATGGTTGTTGCATTATAATATTTTTTCTAATTTTGGATTTCTGACCATTGAGCATCACATATAGAACATTTTGCAAATGGTTTGTAACTCACAAAAACTTTGAACATCAGGCCCCTATTTCCAAAAAGTGTTCACGCAAGGGCAGACGTAGTAAACATTTTTACCATCACAAAGCTCTGATATGGCATTTGCATCTATGAAAATCGGGTTTCAGATTTCCTAATACCATGTTAGGAACTGCAAAAGTTTTTCTGACTTTTAAATTTAGATTGTAAATGGATACCAATTGGTAACTAGAAAGTTGGTTTGTAGGCGTCCCTTCCAAATACCAAACGGGTATGCTTTGTGTCAATGTTTGGAAATTGAAAGCCGGTTGCAAAACATTGAAAAGATATGAAGACCTCAAAGGAAGTAGTAACCCATTCATAAAAGGATAAGGGGCCTCTAGGGACCTTTTCCACTTTGTGATTTTTTTAAAAATGGTTGGGTATCGGCACTGATACAGGGACCACTGCCAAATGTTAAACAAATAAAAAAGCTTTCAATTTTAAACGAAATACCATTTTCTTTAAGGAACACGGGTTGCATTTACCAAGAAAAGCTTCCTTTATTTAAAATTGATCATGGACATAGAGGTCTACTGACCCCAGCAGACCCCCATCCCAGCCATGGCCTCTAATAAAGTGAGTCAAACATAAAGCCCATCGCAAACCTTCCTGACAAATCAAACACAAGTACATTTTGTTTTTTTTGTAGTCTCTCAGAATTATTCGGTTATTGGTAAATACACAAACATATTCACAAATTTGTAGCCTCACTGAGTAATGCATACAAATCTTCAACTGTAAGTACATTTACAAATACTAAAATTCCCCAATGCTGGAACAATTTCCACATTCGGAAATGTCTTTTGCGAATCACAAATGACACCCATATTTATTGTGTGAATCAGGAATGGGTATTTCCATGTACAAAGTAGACGTTTTGTGCACCTGTTCTAAACTCAAAATATAACTTTCCCATTTTGCTGCATTTAATCCCTTTTTCTTGGTACGCCAAAGGCAGAGGATTCAGCAGTTTCTTTTTAATTAAAATCCTATGTTCAAATACATATTCATCTCTGTCCTGGCAGCTTGGTCAGGTGTGTATGAATCTAACCATGCAACTTATTGTAATTCTTCAATACATTATTGCACTAAGCTAATTTTCAGAATTATCTATCAGGAAACCAGTAGAACATACTAATAATTGCAAAGTTCACTGTACATTATTTACCAAGGACGGCCATTATGTTTCCCTATTCACTTTACCTTCCTCGCTGATGCTCTGCATGCTCTTCTTTCCCTGTGTCTGCAGTGCTGTCTCGGCTGGGTGCATACCTATTGCATATTAATACCAAAAGCAATGGAAACTCAAAATCTACATAAAAATGTAACCCATATGTTCCAGCACTTCACATATTCGCGTGCCGATTTTCAAAACCTTGGAAAAAACACCTTGAAGAATTAATTATTTCTGAGCTACCATTTACATCTGATCGTTCCTTCTTTATACAATCTTTATTTATATCGCTGATACAGAGGGATAAGTACTTTATAACCTTTAGTAGCTCAATTCTTGAGTCATTTATTTTTTATAACACTTATTGTAGTGGCCTGAACAAGCAGAACCACCGATATCAAATGGCGTACTGTTCAGATATAGCACATAGAATCATTTTTGGCGAAACAAATACATAAGAAAAAAACATTCCGGATCCTTCTTGTGTTCCAGTAGATCCTTTATTCGGATTCTAAGGCTATAGAGTTGTGTATGAAAAAGTAACTCCAAGGATGACGTGTGGGTCGTACCTGGGGAACACAGTAATGTACAGTGGTGAGGTGTACATTCGAGTCTTCAGGGAAACCAACGGTATGTTGACGAATGACCCTGGTAGTAAACACAGGGAGAAGGTTGTATGTAAAACCCCAATTTGAAGGGGAGGCGTGGACCTTGGTAAGTCCAATTGTGTATTAGTTCACGGTCTGTCTCTCAAAAAGAGTCCTTATTGTAGAGGCCTCTTTGCCTCCTAAACAATTAATGTTTTCCTTTGAACTTGTCAATAACTTCACATAATCTTAAACTTCTCTCCACTACGCCACTCCACTCCTCGTCACTCCTATGTGTCATTAGACTCTATGCTAAGCCACTGTACTGCACTTTAGTCTACTCCTTTCCAATCTATGCTACTCCATTCTACTCCACTATACACCACGCCATTATAATCTGTCAGTCCATTCTATGCCGCCCGCCAGACTTCCCCCACCAAAATACCGCTCCGCGGTCGAAAGACCGCTGACGGTATTTTGGGATTTGCCCTGGGCTGGCGGGCGACCGCCAAAAGGCCGCCCGCCAGCCCAGGGCAAATCAACCTTCCCACGATGACGCCGGCTCAGAATTGAGCCGGCGTAGTGGGAAGGTGCGACGGGTGCAGTGGCACCTGTCGCGTATTTCAGTGTCTGCAAAGCAGACACTGAAATACAAAGTGGGGCCCTCTTACGGGGGCCCCGCGGCACCCCCTACCGCCATCCTGTTCCTGGCGGGAGAACCGCCAGGAACAGGATGGCGGTAGGGGGTGTCAGAATCCCCATGGCGGCGGAGCGCGCTCCGCCGCCATGGAGGATTCACAGGGGCAGCGGAAAACCGGCGGGAGACCGCCGGTTTTCCTTGTCTGACCGCGGCCGAACCGCCGCGGTCAGAATGCCCTGCGGGGCACCGCCGGTCTGTCGGCGGTGCTCCCGCCGACCCTGGCCCCGGCGGTCTCTGACCGCCGGGGTCAGAATGACCCCCTATATGCCACTCCACTCTATGCCACTGCATGTGCACCACTTAACTCAACATTATTCCACTCTGCACCACTCCACTGTACTCCACTCTACACTATATGCCACTCACCTTTACGCTACTCTTCTCTATGCCACTACATTCCATGCTAATCCACTCTATGCCACTCCACTCTGTGCTACTCCACAGTACACTATTCCACTGCACACTACTACACTGTACCTAACTCCACTGTACGCACCCCCAAGGTATGCCACTGTACAGTACACTATTCCACTTAATGCCACTCCACTCTACCCAACTCCAGTGTCTGCTCAATAATATCACAGTTTCAATTTCACAAGCAAAAATAAGCCAACTACAAGAAGGAAATAGAATATAAAATCTTATAACTGATAAACCAAGGTTTATTATAATATACTTCTTTTTTACCTACTTATATTTTTTACTATATCATACCTGATTAATGTAGTCTTTTGTTGTTCATAGTCAATAGCGACGTCACCTCCAAAGTAGGAATTCAATTTTAAGCATTATTTGAGGCCTTCTTTTTGTAGAAGGATTTTTTAATTTGCGCTGTAATTGGGATGTTTTCAATTTTGGGGTAAAAACATAACTGGACAAAATAACTGGATATTTTTCAATGTATATATTATTAAGGCTATTCACATTTTGACATTCCTGTAGTACTAAATTTTGCCTGCTCTAAGAGGTGAAAAGTGTGTGAAATTTGAGGGAGGTGAGTGATTTGTATTGGTTGCCCTTAAGTGCTGAGTATTATATTTTCAAGGAGAGTTTTTTGAATTGATGGCCTTCTTGGTGCACTGTCCCCTTGTTTTGTGAGGCCCCTCTCGTGATATAGTTTACAAATTTCTCCAGAATCTTCAACAGAGCTGACAGGAGAGATATTTCTCTATAGTTTGATTGCTCGTTAGGATCCACCAAAGATTTTTTAGGCAGAGGCAGAATTTTTGCTTGTTCTCACTGCACAGGGAGTATTTTTGCAGACAGTGATGCATTAAACACCTGATTTACAATAGGACTGATGGTCTGTGCCCCTACTGCAAGCAAGTTCAGATGACAAGGGTCAGAGGGAGAACGTGATTTGAGGCTTCGAATATCAACCATCAATCCATCTAAAGGGATAGGTTGGAAGTGAGATAGAGTGGTCGCCACAGGCACAATTATGATTGAGCTAGAAGGCTCTGACAGACTCGCTCTGATCTGCGTGTCCAGGATCAGACTCCTTTGAATGGCTATGATTCGATTTTCAAAGTAAGAGACCAGCTGTTCGCACTATTGAGCCAATGGTTGGTGGACTCTGGTGCAGACAAAGGGGGATATGAAGGATTTAACAATTTTAAAAATGTCTCTTGCCTTATTGCCTGCCTCTTCTATCCTTACCTCAAAATAGGCTTTCTTGGCTGAATTTACTTCTGCATGATATTTTTTAGCACTGCCTTATAGTTGGCTTTACCATTAGTATCATATTTCTTCTGCCATTCACTCTCTAAGATTTTCCAATGTTTCTTCTCACACCTAAAGCTATCCTTAAACCAATGGAAAGAAGGCTTGGTTTCTACGTGGTATGTGTGAAACAACCAGAGAAAACTCATTAGTCGTGTTACGAATCCAGTGTGACAATTCACTCTACAATATTCCACTGCACACAACTCCGCTGTACAGCACTCCACTCTAACACACACCAGTGTACGCCACTGCACTGTACACTACTGTACTGTACGCCAATCTATTGTACACTATTCCACTATATGTAACTGCACTGTTTGACACTCCACTCTATGCTATTCTACTCTATGTCCCTCCACTGTCTGCCACTTCATGGTATGCTACTATAATATACAGAATTCCATAGTATAGTACTCCACTGTATGCCACTGTATGCTATGCCACTCTAGTATACCCCACTGCACTTTTTGCCACTTCACTCAAGGCCACTCCATTCTACACAACTTCATTCAAAGCCATTCTGGTCTATGCCACCGCACTCTACGCGACTCCATTTTACTCTATTCCACTGTATGCAACTCCACTTTCACCACTACACTCTATGCTATTTAACACTACACAATGCCCCTATACACCACTGCACTCTATGCCACTCCACTATAAGCTATTACACCCAACATCACTTTACTCTATGACACCCCACTTTATGCTATAGCACTCTACTACATTACATTCTATGCCACACCACTTAACTGTATGATATATTGGTGTATGCCACTCCATTCTACTCCACTCTATACCACTTAACTCTACACCATTTCACTGTACTCCACTCTATCCCACTACATTCTTCACTATTACACTTTATGTCACTCCATTCACAAAATTCCACTCTACCGAGTTCCAAAGTACACCATTACACTGGACCTCACTACAGTCTATCCCACTATACTCTACCCTGCTCCACTGTAGAACCCTCCTCTCTATGGTATTCCACTCTACAATAGTCCACTCCATGTCACTCCACTCTACGCCCCTCCACTATGTGTCACTCCTCTTATGTCATGCAACTCAATGCTATTCCACTGTACATCAGTCCACTCTCCCACACTCCTCTCTAGGCCACTGCACTGTGAACCACTCCACTGTATGTTATTCTACTGTATGGTCCTCCACTGTGCAGCATTCCAATATATGCCACTCCATTCAACACTCCAGTGTATGACACTCCTCTATACGCTATTCCACTCAATGCCACTCTACTCTACAACAATCCAATCTATGCTATTCTACTATATGCTACTGCACTGTACCTCACTCCACTGTGCACCACTCCACAGCACTGCTCTCTACACTACTCCACTGCAAGCTTGTACACTTGAATGTACTAAACTCTGGGCTATCCCTGTCTTCACCACTCCACTTTACGATATTCTAGTGTATGCCACTCTACTCCAGGCCTATACACTCTGCAACACTCCATTCTACACCACTCCACTGTACCACACTCCTCTGTACAACACTCCACTCTATGTCATTCCACTCTACACCATTCCATTGCACCCCTTTCCACTGTACGCCACTCCACTGTACCACATGTCACTCTACTCCACTCTTTGACAATATACCCTATGACAGTGCACTTTATGACATTCTCCTCCACTCTACTGTACCACACTCTACTTAATGACACTCCACTCAACCACAGTAAACTCTACAAATGATTGAAATTTCATGAAAAACACAAAGGTTGAAAGTTTGTTATAGTTAGGAAAACTTTATTCTTTCTATACAAACCAAACTTAAACTATACCTAAAGTTATAATTATAACTTACATTTAGAATTTACACATCTTCAAATTACTATGTTGTACATCTCCATAAACAGTCTTGTTGCCTCACTCACCACAATACATTAACTACAACTCACACCTATACTGTGCACTCCGTTCTCAAACATCATGTAATTTGAGATGTCATAGTGTTGTTAAGAATGCTCAGCTTTCACATGATATATGGATGTAATATGAAAAGGTTCTATGCTTATTTTTGAATGTAAAGTATTATCATATTAGGATAGGTCTATAGCCAACCCTCTGCCACACATTGTTGCTGGGGCCAGGCCCTGCACCCAATCCGCCATGGGACTCCAACCCCTCTCTCCAAACACCTTTTTTGCTCACAGGTCATCCATCCATCCATGCAGGCTGTCAAGGTATCGTTAGCTGGAAATCAACCATTGACCCCCTCACATTCTCCTTTTTTCCACTACTGTGCATCTGAGTACCTGTAATGGGCAACAATGTCTTTTTAGGTTGCAGCCAGCCGGTGAGAGCACTTGGTCTTGCTAGAGCACTGTATACCACAGGAGATAAGGGTCAAGGGGAAAAAAGCCCTGGTGACCAATAAAAATGCTCTGTTATTTGAATTCACAGAAATCTTGAGGAAATCCCACAGGATCAATCATCCAGATATCTCTAGTTTTTAAGCCTTAAATCTCTGAAGCAGCTGAATAGATTTATACAAATCTATTTAAAATCAAAAGCACAGTTTCTGAGTAAAGTTCTATGTTTCTCCAAATTTGGGACTAGCCCTATCAACCATTTTATTCTATAGCATTGTCTAATAATTAATTAAAAAGTGAGTTGAGTGCCTCTTTTTGTCAGCCCATGCTTGATGCATCAGCCCTAAACTTTCCAGGAAGGAGCTGAGGTGGATGAACTTCATCAAACAGCCCCAAAGTTAATAACAAAAAAACTCTTCCTATAGAAACTTTGATTTATGTGCATATCTTACCTCACTTTCTGTTGATTTACAGTTTCAAACGTGCATGAATTGGGAAGATAAACATTGCTTAACTACTGAACCTGGAAATAGTCCTAACACAATTCTAAGAAGAATTGCTAATTCTTTATCTCTAATTTGTTGTCATGATCTTTTACCATCCATGAGGATTCAGGCGAGTTATGAGACATTGACAGACTCTAATGTGTACTTTAAATTAGGGATAAAGCTAATCTACAGTGCACATATGTCAGCTAAATCACAGATTTGTTATTTCTGCTATAACATAATGTTGGCGATTTTCAAGCAGATTTCGTAAATGGTCAATGTCTTTAAATATTTTTTGAGTTCCTTTTCTTCAAAGTGTGCTTGATTCTGTTTGAACTGCATGAAATAAACTGCAGAAAATGGTTTGTACATGCTTATGTTTGGTCAAAGAAAGTATAATTCTAAGAAGAGTTGACAAAATCCACGGTTTGGTTCTTGTCACAATCAAGGAGACGTGAAACATACAGACACGTGCAGACAGCACAACCTGTCATACATGTCAACATAAGTACAGAACAAGACACATGCAACCAAACAACAATACACACCCAAATAACAAAGTTGCAAAGACACATAAAACTTGCAGGAAGTCCAAGCGTTTCTATTTTCCCTCTAATTATTTTACTTTATTTTGGACTGTGCATACCTGATATTTGGATCCCTGGAAGGCTGGACCCTAATCAACCTACAAGCACTCAGTAATAATGAAAGGAAATGTCAGTAAATGGCATATTTGAAACATTTGCAAGGGGGCACCAATTTGGTGGAAGGTCCACAAAGTGAAAAATGTGTATAAGCAGAACATACGAGTGCACTAAGCAGCAAACCTGTATTCAAAAGAAAAACTTTTTTTGGAATTGAAATGTCAGATCTATCAAGTTGTTTGGCTCTGCAAGTGAACATAGAGATTTGCAAAGAAATATTGGGCCTTATTACGATCCTGGCGGTCAAATGACCGCAAGGACCACGGTGGCGGTTGGCCCGCTGCCAATGCAGCCGTCCGTCTTCCATATTACAACTGCTTCTGTCTTCTCTGCCAGCGGTTTCATGGCGGTAGCACTGCCATGAAATGGCTTGTGGAGACAGGGTGTCGCTGTCCATGCACTTGGCAGGGGCAGTCCAGGGCCCCCCCAGCCTGCAGAAAGTGAACATTGCAACGGGTGGTAGTGCACCCTACGCACTACAGCATTGCCACCGGAGACAATGTTGTAGGCCATATCCCACTGTTTCCGCCTGCTGGCCCAGTGGGAAACTCGTAATAAGGCTGGCGGGGAGGTAGCCGAACTGGTGGCAAGGTACCCGTCAGGTCTTCGGCGGATGGGTTTTCTGTCCGCCAAAGTCATAATGACCCCCATAGAATGAAATATGACATGTTTTTCCATATATGTTTTTTAAAAAGTAGCTGGCAGTTCAGTGATACATTGTTGACTATGTGTATAAATACTACGGTAGTACTACTTCGCACAGTCATACATGAAAAAAAATCAAAAGTGCTCATGTACACACATGAACACACAACTCTAAACATATTCAAAGAAAATGACTAGGCTTGACAGAAAGGACCAAACTGAGGTATAAGAGTCCATTCCCACTGAACACACCTGTTAATGCAAGGAGAGAGGGGTTAATATTCTGTATTGACTTCACCGCAAAAATAACACCATCTGAAACCCATCACATTATCAACCAATCACTCACAGCCTGGACAAATAGGAAGATAAGCCACAGCCAAATGACTTTTTTCACCATTTTGGTGGATATCCTTGCTGCACTGTGTCTCTTTTTTTTGATGGGGCGGGTAATGAATATCAATTTATTTGTATGTCCTGGGAAACAGCATTGGCAATATACCCTTCCATTCAGGTGTGATCCTAGACATGGTTTAAAAGTGGGAGCAGGAGCTCACTTCACCTAGATACTATTCCCATGCCATCCCTGCCCTTGTCAAAATATTGACTGTACCTAACTTCATAGAGACAGGATCTTTTTATTGGCCAACAAAGATACAATTGCCATTTCAAAGATAATGCCTCCCAATCATTTTTCTGAGAGCAAATAAAGGAGCAAAGGTGGAATGAACTGAAAATATTCTCTGTAACATGAGGTAAGGGCCTCCTCTGCTCTTTGAGGGAGAGGCTTGGGAGCCTTTATGGCACCCTTTAGTGTGGAATGAATGGTGTAGCCCCATGAATATGGGATATTGTTGAGCATGGCTGGCCAATTTCAGTTGAAGAGCCAGAGTGATAAAGAAAACCCAGCATTGACTAAGAAGGCAATACCTTGTTGTTAGTACTCCCCTCTCTGACAAAGGGTAGGCATCCATCTTGTTTATATGGTGAATTTGTGGTTGGGCCTGAGGAAGAACACAGTCTGCAAGATCTGCTAGACATAAGCCCAGCCACTTGGATGCAGCATCCTCAGTTGTCACTGGTGCTGCCTCCTGTTAAATGCATCAAGGTGGGCAGGCACCGTAGACACCAGCCCATAAACAAGTCTGACTGTCCGTGTTTGACCTTGCCCTCTATACAGGGTCACTCCCAAACATTTGCCTCCTTTCTCCTATATTTATTATATGTGTTTCTGTTGGCTCTAGGAGTTTGTGCACTGATAAACAGTGCTAAAGTGCTTTCGGTCTCTCCCTAAAACATGGTAGAATTGGCTTACACACATTTGGCAAATATTTCATGTGCCTGTATGTCGCTGGTAAGGTGGCACTATCTATGCTCAGGGCCTATAAATTAAATGCTATTAGGAGGCCTGCAGCACTGATTGACCCACCAACTGGAGTAGTTCTTCACACACGTGTCAGGCCTGCCATAGCAGAGCCTGTGTGTGCAGATTTAAACTACCATTTCAACCCGACAAAGTAAAACTTTCACCAGGCCCAAGCCCTCATTCTTTATGCATATTAGTCACTTCTAGGGTAGGCACTGGAGAGCCCAGAGGGCAGGGTGCAATGTATTTAAAAAGTAGGACATGTACTTTTAAGTTTTATATGTGCTGGTAGTGAAAAATGTGTTTTCACAATGCAAGGCCTACCTCTCCAATAGACCAACAGTGGAGTTACTTTATTACAATTTAGAAGTGTAATTTTCAAATGGAGAGTTAACTATTTCATGGTTGGTGTCTCTGGAGTCACAAATTACAACCCTAATGTATGATGAAGTCAGATTTTGAATTGCAGTTCTAAAAATGCCACTTCCAAAAAGCTGGAAATGTCTTGTCTTAGCCATTTAGTGCCTGCAGCCTGTCCCTGGTCACAAGACTGGGTGTACCTGACAGTGGGCTTTGTGTATTCCTCCTAGATAGTCACACACAATGGGAAGCTTAGGTGTGACTGGATGGGCCATCACTGGCAGGATGGGTGGGAAGAACTGAGCCCAGCCCCACTTACATTTGAATAGTCTATGCCATGTCTCCACTCAAAGGGCTGCCTACCCCCTGTGGTTAGTCTGGAGCCAGGACCAAGAAGGTAGGGCATCTGTGCACTTGAAAGGCATGTCTCTACAAGCTTCTCCCTACTTTAAAGCCACAACTTGGTACAAATACTGGACCTCAGACACCAACTCAGTAAACTACAAGATATGTGGATACTCTGCCAGGAAGAAGGGCTGTTGTAATGTTACAGGGACTGCCACTTTGCTAAACTGCTGCTCTAAAGGAATTGCTCCACTGCTGTGCTGACCTGCTGCCTATTGCCCTCTTGCCTGGGGAAGAATAACTGGACCTGCAACTTCATCTTGAACCCAGGACTCTAGAGTGAATCAAAGGGCTATTATGCTGGCCTTCTGATCTGAGCCTCAGGGACATAAAACCGGCACCTGGACCGAGCTGCAGTGAGTTCCTGGCCCCCAAGTGGTACCCCTCAGGTTCTGGACCCTTAATGTGGCCCACAGACTCTTAAAATTAAGTTTGTGGGCTATTTGTAACTGAGAATGGGCCCGTTCACACTTAACACCGCTCGCACTTGAATTCAGCATGAGCTGCTGTCATCCTATTTCTTCACACAGCAGCATCGCTCACCCACGGAGGACTGCCAATGTAAAGCACCAGCCCGCTAATTTATGATGCCCGGTCTGCTCTTCATGCCATGCTGACCACCACCCACAGTGCTCTTCTTGCTCCCCAACCCTCTCAACATGAATGGGACTCTTAGCTCAAAACATGAGAAGGTAAATCTTCAGCAGGACTAATCTGGGACTGTATCTAACCCGTGCTCCATTGAGGTTGGCCTGAACGGTTGACTTTGACCATGTCTAGCATGACCAGATATCCATGGTTGGCACTTTGTGCTTTTAGGCACAATGTTACAATATATTATTTGAAAATCCATAATTGTGGTTCTACTGATTGGATGTTTGTCATTTTGGCCAAGTTTCATTTATTAAATAAAGGTTCATTGTTCTAACTTAATGTGGTTACCTTTTTGGGTGTTGTTGTCACTGTTTTACTATTTGAAGTGTTGTACAAATGCTTTACACATTGCCCCGCAATTAAGCCTAATTGCTCTGTTTCATGCTACCAGGTGGTTGAGCACAGGTTAATTTGGGGTTTGCTTGTGCCGTACCCTGACAAGGATTGTGGTTGCTGCCTGACCAGGGCTCACACCCCAGTCAACCAGTAACCTAATTTCTTACAGTCTGATGAAGGTACCCTGCTTTCTTTGCTGACAAGTTCATGTAAGGTGCACACCACACTAAGCGGTGCTGCCCCACTTACCAACAAGAATCGTAGACACTGCATGCATCACTAGAAGTTCAAAATTAACACTAAGGTACTGTATAATCCAGGAGGATTGTACACAAGTGTGGGGAAAAAGCTAATATGAAGGGGAGGTAGTATTCACCAGTGCTTGGCCATACATGACCAGCTTCAGGGGTAATCAGTCTGGTACATTGTCATGGTACCAGCTGTACCAACTGTAACCTAATGGTATGTCTGTGTTACAGGTTATGCTGGTTATGGCCTCTATCCCCATATCCATACCCTCTGTCGTGGAGCAACCAACAACCCTTAAAAGAGGTGTTACAGAGAAAACAAATGTGTCTCCACTTAGCACAATTTTGGCAATCTCAAATCATAATTCAGATGCCTTGATCATACAGGCAGGAAGGGGAGCTCCTGTAATCCCCTAAAGTTGCGTTCAAGATTATAGTTGCCTGTTGAAGTTTGAACATAGCACTACATCACTTTGCAACAGACCTCAATGGACCTTATTCCTACACTACAGTACCATTGTGGTTCCCAGGATAGGCCACAGATTAGAGTTGCAAGTCTGCATGTGCCTGGCCAACTGGCAAACTCACATTTCAACTGAGTCTCTAGTTTAGTGATTCAAAAGTATTGAGTCAATAGGAAAAAGTTGACTATTCCACCATCCACACTTATCATCCTGAGGCATCACTCTTCCACCCCCTCAGTACAAAAACAATCTTGCCCTTGGGAGTGCACAAAACACCTGCAAACACATCCCTCATTTAGTCATGAACATATCTCATATTACAACTGTTACACCTTTCATCCTTAAGGTCATCTTCCCCCAAACATTTGATCTTACTTTTCCAGTTTTTGCTGAAATTCTTTTTGAGCTTAGGACTATGCACACATTACAACTGCCAACCACTGCTAATGCTCTTGTGCTCTCTCCTTTAAACATGGTTAAATTGGCTTACATCTAATTGGCACATTTAGGGGGTCATTATGACCCTGGCGGTCTTTTGACCGCCAGCGTTAATGTGGCGGTATCACCGCCAACAGCCTGGTGGTGTATTCCGCGACATTATGAGTGTGGCGGGTTGGCCACTGCCATCCTGCCACATCACCACTCATACCACCATGGTGGTATGAACCGCTGAGGTGGAGATATTCATCTCTGACCTGGAGGCCCACAGAGTACCACTGGCATCATTATGAGCCAGTCTACCACCACGGATTCCGTGGAATTAGCAACACCACAAAAAGAGCCTAGCGGTGACAGGGAATTCCTTCCCTGTCACCGGTAGGCGGCTCCCCCACTGCCCCAGCAAGCACCTAACTCCCCCAACCCATCCAGACCCACCCGCCCCCCACCCTGATGCACACACTCACCCCCTCAGATCCAAACACACACACCCCCACCTCCTACAATTCAAACACACACACCCACTTCCTCTGATTCAAACACACACCACCCCAATTCATTCACAAACACCCTACACCTCCATACATGCACACACCTGCAGGGACGACACTCATTCATGCAAACGCAGATATGCACCCATCAGACAACTGCCCCACCCCCCCAGCCATACACTCACACAGGCACACCCACTCACATCACCAACCTTCCCCCACCCCCCATAGTCACAGCACCCTTCACCCCACACCCTCCTCCCTGTATAAACGCACACAGACACCCACATGCAGCATGCATACACCCATTCACCAACATTTCCATGCATCCATTCATTCATACATACCATCGCGCATTCAGGCACGCATTCATACAGACATTCAAACAACCATTCAGGGGCGCATACACACTGACATGCAGACACGCACTCACTTCAACTTTCATACACGCATTCACTCACATGCATACACCACAACACTCACATTCACACACACATGCATACACACAGGCAGACACCACACACTCACACAAAACATCCCCACCCACTAACCCCACTACCCTGTCAGACCCCTACTTACCTTGTCCGGCAAGGAGGTTGTCCGGCAGAGAAGGGGCGCTGCTAACGCCAGCAGCACCCCGCTGGCAGGGCACCGCCCGGCCATACTAATGGCCTTAATACGACTGGAGGCATCCTACTTGCGGGGAGGTGCTGGAGGAAGCAGCACCAGGGAACCACTGTCCGCCAGCATAGCTACTGTAGGATTTCTGGCCTTATTGTGACGGAAATCCTGCAGTGTCCACAATATGGGCAGGCGAAGACCGTCAGCAGTGGCGGTCTTCTGGCACCCTTGGCATCAGCAGTATTCTGAGAATACTGCTTGTGTCATTATGAGGGCCTTAATTTGCTTGTAAGTCCCTAGCAAAGTGGTGCTACCTGTACCCAAGGTCTTTGAAATATATTTTACTAGTGGGTCTGCAAAAGCAAAAAGAACAGATGATGGATGGAATATTGTACAATGCAAACATTCACCCCCAGTCACTAGTGAGCCTGCAGCACTGTTTGTGCCCCCCACTTACGTACCCCTTTAAACATGTCTCGGCCTGCAATTGGAGTGTGTGTGTGTGCCAGTGTGCAACACACACACACTCCAATGGCAGGCTGAGATATGTTTAAAGGGGTATGTAAGTGGGGGGCACAATTTTTAAACTGGATAAGGGGGAGGAGCTGTCACCTTTTACACTTGCACATTAGAAAGACTCTGCCTCAGCACAATCACAAAAGGTTCCACACTAGTCTTTTGTGGCCTTAGACAAGCTGGGGCCAGGACAGGGACAAAGGAAATTCCAGACACCTCAGTGTGGGAGGACTCTAGATATTTCTCCCAGTTCATAGTGGGTACCAGGTGGACCCTCAGGCCCAACGTTCAGATCATCTGTGGACTCTCCCAGCCCAGCTGTGAAGTCAGCCTTGCCGACCTACTTAGCAGCCAATTACTGCTTTGCTGCCCAAGGCCTGCTGTTGCTACACCAGGACTCTCATGCTGCTGTAAGCTGCCCTGCTGAATCCAGCCTTCCTGTGTGAACCCAGGACTCCAAGAAATGTCCAAGGGTCAGTCAGCTGGTCCCATATTCAAGCCACAGGGACATAAGTGCCATCAACTCTGTCCGGGGGCTTGTCCTTGATGCTGATGCATTCCTGCTCAAGTCCCCACAGGTCCTCTCAGCTTCTTTAACAAAGATGTAGGACCTTGCATCATACGCTCACATAGACGATTCATTGGCTCCGCCGCTGACCATACATATATTCATCAGTGGCTCATCACCTCCACCTCTCTAAGACACATCTCAACACTAGACCTCGCAACCCAGTTCCTTATTAACGGTTCCTCAATGCCCGCTCGCACAATGCAATGCAAGTACTCAGCAACTTGACACCCATTTCACAAGAGTTTCAGCAGACTAAACTCAATCCTATACCCGGCCCACTTTCCATATTGGTCGGCCTGAATTTGTGACTTTGACCTGTGATGAGGTAACCATACTGGGCACTGTTTAGACCGCTTCAGTTTCAAAAAACCATTACAATTGCTTATCTCAAGTTCTTCTATTGGATTTTTGCTGTTTTGGTGTCACTAAATAATTAAGTCTTACTCTAATTGATGTGGAATGTTTCTTGTATTGTGTTTTTACTCTATGCTGATTGAAGCACTGCATAAATACTTTCACATTGCCTCTAAGTTAAGCCTGACAGCTTATGTGCATATCTAACAGGAGTTAAGCAAGGTTAATTTGGGGATGCCTGAGTTGCATCCTGACAAGAATTGTGGTTCCTGATTGAGTAGGGTTTCAGCCCCGTCATCCAGTCACCCAATTTCCTGCATAAGTGTTCAACAATGAGTTTCAGTACTTGTGTTTGTGCAGTGCCATACAATGATTTTATGTAATACTAAACTTCCAGATAAATAATTTGATACCATTGACATTTCTATTACATTCTCCCTGATTTACTTCCATGCTTTTTCAAAATTCAGTCTCATTTTGCCTGTGTGCTTTGGCTACACCTGCAAGGATGGAGTTTGAGCTTGCCAACCTGGATCACTACACTGTGGGTAAGCTCAAGAAGTGCTGTATGGAGAGGGGACTTCCCCCTAAGTGGAATACCAGGATGTGGGAGCTCTAGAAGGCTCTGCAAGCCTGTATTGAAGTCCATCAATCACTGGCAACAGCAGAAGACTAGGAGGGGGAGGATGATATGGAAGAACAAGAGAGGACTAGTCACAGGTCTTGAGTTGTAAAACCTGGAAGAAGAAGACAATTCAACACAAGGATATGTGCCCATTATCAGGGTAGAGAGTAGTGTGCCATCCGGACAGAACGGCAGCAAGTGAGTGCAAGCTGCACCTCACTAAATTAAAATTCAAGAAGGCCATCGCAAAAGAGAATCTTCAATAGAAGTGTACATTGTTCTCATGTTTTGGAATCTGCACTGCCACCTAGGTGGTGGGCCACTAGTTGATTAAACACAACAGTTAATTGAGAACAAGCTCTCTCACTCACCAGTAGGAGACATGCTTCATCATCAGGCATTTCTCCTTGCCAAGCTGACGCTGCAATGCCTGACAGGCCCCACAATGGAGCTCTTTGCTGGACCTCTTTTGACCACAAGTGGTGAGTGAATGTGAAATGAGTGGAGGACTGGAAAAAGTGCAATAAAGAAATGCAATACAGAAAGTTATCAAGAAAAGATGGGCGATTTAGTCAAGTGCAGGTGAAACCATTGACCAACCAATATTCGCCTTTAAAAGGACCAGTAATATTAGAGACCTTGTAGTCCATACTAGACAACATCAGACAAAACCAATGAGAACCACAACTCTTTCAGATATCTAGACACTGCCCTCATGAAAGGTCACCATCCTTGTGGCCGGTGTAATGTTGTCCATACAACAATGGTAGATTTGGTACCCACAGGCACATGGCACCTCAACAAACACAATACTTGCAACACAAAAAAGTTGCATCTATCTGATTATATGCCTGTGTGCCTGTTCTACACTGGCATGACTACCAGAATGACCAAAGTAAGGATTGATGACCACCAAACTACCATTTGATGCCACCGCTCCTGCACCAAATTAAGTAAACATTTTATAGAGAGTCATTATACCCCCATCATATCCCCAACAATCTCAAATGGGTACTTCTGGAAACCATGAAAAACACGTACAATGTCACCCATAAACTCTTTGAGAAAGAACAACATTAGGTCTTTAGACTATGAACCCATCTAGTAGGTCTAAATGACCATATTCCTGAGTCAGAATTACCTATTTGAAGATTACAAATCTCTTTTTTTGCTACGCTGTGGGTCCCTCTACACCATCCCATGGTTTTCCCTGACTTAAAGAGCATGAGACTACTATACAATTTTTGAGTCTCCATAAACCCTTTTTTCTAATATTGCCTTTAAATGAGGAATATATCTATGTTCTCATGATCCTGAACGTATGGTCCCTATTATTACAGATATACTTTAGCTTGGGCTTTTCTCTTTGAGGACCACTTTTATTTTGACCACCATATTGCCTTTGGTTTTGGTTGACTTGGACACTTTCCTATCCTCTTTCCATGCATACCCCCTCTTGTTGTCAAAGCTCTTAAATCTCCAACACACTTACCCCAGCTTTGTTAAATATTTAACATGTTTTTGAGATGGCCACCACGTGAGCTTTCCTAATAGTCCTTTGTGTAGCTATATAGAGACACAGCTGTCCTCTTTCACTTGCTATACTCCTGGGGTTGATGCTTTAACACCTTCTCTGCCAGGCCGTTTCCCCCTCAGATGCCAGGCCTTTTTTTGGCTATTTGGGGCAGTTCGCGCTTAGGCCCTTATAACTTTTTGTCCACATCAGCTACCTATGCCAAATTTATGTCCTTTTTTGTCCAACATCCCAGGGATTCTAAAATGAATTCTATAACAGGGATTGGTAGAAATGGTACCTCACTTGTGTGGGTAGGTCTAGTGCCCGCGACAGGAAATACCCCAAAACACAACATGGAGACATCACATATTACCAAAGAAATCAGACCTGTGTTTTGCAAAGTGCCTAGCTGTGGATTTTGGCCTCTAGCTCAGCCAGCACAAAGGGAAACCTACCAAACCTATACATTTTTTAAAACTAGACAACTAGAGGAATCCAAGATGGGGTGATTGGCCGGGCTCTCACAAGGTTCTGTTACCCAGAATCCTTTGCAAACCTCAACATGTCCTGAAAAAAACTATTTTTCCTCACATTTCGGTGACAGAAAGTTCTCCACCCAGTGTTCCCCCAAGTCTCCCAATAAAAATGGTACCTCACTTGTGTGGGTAGGCCTAGTGCCTGTGATAGGAAATGCGCCAAAACACTATCAAATAAAAAACGACCTGTTCTTGTGGGGGGGTACCTGCATTTTTTGTTTCTGGGCTCCGCAGCCATACAGGGAAACCTACCAAACCCAAATATTTCTGAAAACTAGACACCCAAGGGAGTCCAGGGAGGTGTGACTTGTGTGGATCCCCCACTGTTTTCTTATCCAGAATCCTCAGCAAACTCAAATTTAGCAAAACAATCAAATTTTTCCTACATTTCTGTGTGGGATCACCGCCCAACGTTCCCCTCGGTCTCCCGATAAAAATGATACCTCACTTGTGTAGGTGCGCCAAGTGCCTGTGCCAGGGAAGAGCCAAAAACATGTCGAAATTAAGGGGGAACCAAAGCGAATCTAAAAGGGCAGTTTGAAAAAAAAAAATTAGGCTGACAAGTGGGGCAGAATTTTTATTTGTGTAGATGCGAAAATGTTGGGTGGTAGGAATTTTGTGGATTTCTGCAGATTCTGGAAGGTTCCATCACAAAAATGTGGGGAAAATGTGTGATTTAGAGCAAAATTGAAGGTTTGCAAGGCATTGTGGGTAAGACAATGATGCAGGGTGCATGTGAAGCACACCACCCTGGACTCACCCAGATGTTTAAGTTTCAGATGTGTCTAGGTCTTGTGGATTTTTCTACATGGAAGCGTCCCAAAGTCCAAAAAGTGCAGCCCTCACCATTCCAAGTGGGATGATTTTGAGAGTTAGCCAAGCTCTCATGGCCCAAATGTAAAACCAAAACCCTAAATAATCAAATGTGCTCTTGCTTGCCCTGGGATAACAAGTTTTAGTGTGCAGGGTATAGCTGAAAGACTGTTGCCCCCTTCAGTTGAACTGGGGGCATAACCATGCCCATGTTGGTTGGATGCCATTAGCCTCTATTTTTTTAAAAATTCCCTGACACCTATTAGGCTTTCTGCCCCCTCCCCCCCCCCGAAGTGGATTGGGGTAATTGCCCCATCTGCCCACCAGTGGGCAGAACAACTTTGTCGCCATTTATTTGGGGTGGGGGTATGGCCATACCCCGCCCTCTTGTTTTTTACATAAAATTCATCCCTGGTGTCTGATGGGTTTTCTGCCCTTACAAAAATAGGCCGATCTGCTCCCAAGGTGGGCAGAAATGGCCTAAAATAAATTTGCCCTCAAGGAGAGCGACTCTTGCCTAAGGGTCGCTCACCTTGCGTGAAATTGGCACAAAAAAAAACCCTGGTGTCTAGTGGTTTCTGACTCCCTTGGGGCAGATTGGCTTAAGAAAAATAAGCCGATCTGCCCCAAAGGTGGGCAGAAATGGCCTGAAATACATTTGTACCCCTGCGGAACAACCTTTGCCTCAGGGGTCGTACACCATCTGTAAAAAAAAAAAAGAAAAGAAAATTCCTGGTGCCTAGTGATTTCTGCCGATCTGCCCACATGGGGGCCAGAAAAGCCTAATAAAAAAATTGCCCCCTGGGGAGCGACCCTTGCCAAAGGGGTCGCTCCCCTTATGTTAATTTCATTTAAAAAAAATCCCTAGTGGCTTCTGCCCCCCCGGGGGCAGATCAGCCTAATCAATATAGACCGATCTGCTCTGGGAGGCAGAATATGCCAAGGGGTCGCTCCACTTCATATATACATTTGAAAAAAAACTCCCTGGTGTCTAGTGGACATTTCATCTGGCAGCAGAAATGCTCAGAATGACATCAGAAGAAAAGACAAGCCTTTCCTTTCTTTCAATGTCTCTGCCTGCCCCCTCCTCCCGAGCGGAAGAGACATGCTTAGCATGTCTCTTCCACATCGCGCTGAAAGCATGCTTCCAGTGCAATGTGAGGTGACCTCTGATGAGCTCAGCATGCAATTGCGTGCTGATGTCATCAGATGTCACTAGGGGGGATTGGGGGGGTGTAAGGGGAAGCGATTCCCCTTCCATCCCTGATGAGGGTGTGTGGGTGGGAGGCCCACAGGGGGAACACTACCGCTCTACCCATGGGCCTGGTGTAGAACAAGCTGGTCTCGTCCCCGGCACATGAGAACCGTGGCAGAGGGTGAGACCAGCTCATCCCTGGCACATACATGTTGAAACCTGTCATCCAGTGAACTCCGGGACTTCCAGGTTCATGGATGACAGGTAGGTTGAACGGACAGCTACTTACATGATTGCAGTGAGTACACAGAGGCTTCCTAAGAGTTTGGTGGGGGGCTCACTTCAATCAATACTATTTTGCGACATACTGGCGCTTTTGGGAGCTGTCACAAACATTGGCTGTATTTATTTACCATGCATGCTTGTTTTACTGCTGTTAATTTTCCACCTTAATTGCCAATATACTGAATATTTAGAGCAGTCTTTGTTTAATGTTGGTCATGGCTATAGTATAGTCTTATGTTGATGCGTGAGGGAGCTTTTGTATTTGTTTCCATCCAAAAGGAAGAAACTCCACAAGTTCAATTTTTTGACACACTCTTACCGTGTTTGAACACAGGCAGAAGCAGTGGTGATTTGGCCACAGACTTTATTGTTACTGCCAACTATTGTTATTCAATGACTAACATATCCAGATGCTAGCATAAGCTGTCACACCTTTCCCAACATCTCTTACACTCAGGGAGGTTGTGTGTAAATATTGGTTGTACACTCACCTCTATAGATTAGTGGTAGACTTTACCCTTTTTCTATGAGACCGTTGTCTTTGTCACATGACCATATCACAACCTAAGAATATCTTTTGTGTATCATATTTGCACTATTTTAGCCCTCCTTTTCTTTGTCACATATTTTTAACAGCTACTAAAACTCAATATTACTTTAGACTACATCCAGAGTGGTTTCTTAATTACGTCTCTCTTAGAGTGTCATTGCTGGGAAGTAGTAGCATCCATGTCATCCCTGAATCTAAGAGGGTAAGAGATTGCTCAATGTACTATTCAGTGTTTTACACTTACAAAGTATAGCCTGCCAGAGCATAGTGCACCCCTTATATTGATGACATGAGTTTGGCTTTTCCCTTTCCACTGAATTCACCAATGTGTGTGCATGTGGGCACAGCTTTAAATATACGCGATATGTCTGCAATTATTATTTATTTTTGTTGAATTTTCTTTTTATTTTACAAGTCATCAACGCAAGACGGACATTCACCTATTATAATTTGGTAGGTTACATCAGTTCCTATTAGTAACCAAGCACTCCTACTCTCTCAGTGAGAACTAGGTTGTCTTTAGATCATCTTGAATGGCCAACAGAGCCTCAGTGACTAAAACAGGTGAAAAACATGTTGACCAACATTTCTGTACTGTAGGTAATTCCCACACACAGACTTTTTTCCCTTTCATCTACCCTGAGAGTTGAGGGATCATTTACTTACACCCAATTGTAAGGAAAGCAGATTATTTTATCTTTTATATTCCTTCTTTGTTTTTAACCTTGACATAGGCTCCATTTTTTCACAGTAAAATTTACTAGCACCCATAGTCAATTTTAATCTCACTTTTACCAGTCCTCGACACATTTCACATTCACTCGGCACTTGCGGTCAAAAGATCTCCCGCAAAGAGCCTCCACGTGGGGTTCTTCAGGCATTGCAGCACCAGCCTGAAGAGGAGCAACTTCTGATGATGAAGCTTGTCACCCATTGGTGAGTAAGGATGTATGTTCCCAATTTACTGTTGCATTTGATGACCTAATCACCTCCCACCTAGTTAGTAGTGCGGAGTCCAACACGTTGCATCAGTGTGCTCTTGTATTGGTACTTTAGACTATAGTGGGAGGTTGTATGTTGGACTACAATGAACCTCCTTCTTCCCTCCTGTATATTACATATGAAAATATACTAGCCCTAAAGGAAAGGAGAATGACCCATGAGCTAAGTCTCAAAGAGCTGGACATCAAAACAAAAAAGTGGTTTCCAGCAATACTGGTGGCAGTGATACAGGAGTCATCTAAAGGAGACAAAAAAGGCCAATATCCCTAAAAACTGATTGCCTAGCGACATGATGGGGGGTGATTTTGACAAGTGGTTCTCGGACTTCGAGGTAGCCCTGAGGATGCAGAGGGTCTCAGAGAGGTATTTGGGGTTAAGTCGCTAGAAATACATACCTACAGTGGGGAGGGACACCATGCTCACACTAGAGATAGGAGACCAGATGAGGTATGCACCCAAGAAAGCCATTCTTATCATCAAATTTGGACTCACCTGATAAAAGTACCACATGAGATTTAGGGACAGCGGGAAACTGCCAAACCTGTATTGGGTGGACTTTTTTGATAAGTCCAGTAAGGCATCAAATGGTTGGCCAAGGAGCGGCAAGGTCAATGATTAAATTGGTCCGTACAATTTGATCCTGAGGGAGCACATTATCAATACTTGTTTTACAGAACTGCAGCAAAACCTAGTAGAAAGTGAGCTCACTGCCCCATGGGACATTGCTAAGGAGGTATACCTCTGTGTTAGCACCAGTGGGTCTAAGAAGGTATATGGGGGAATCCCAAAAGGGTGTACATATGGCTCACCAGAAGAAAGAGGGAGGTAAAAACTCAAAAATATGCAATCAGCTAACAGCCCCCCAAAAACTCCCACGGGACCAGCAAGCCGTCCCAGTATGACCCAAAGAGAAAGCGTTTCTACGATAAGCAGACAGGGAGGTTTGTTGCTCAGTGTATTGAGTGCTACAAGTATGGGCATTCCAGGGGAGACGCTAGATGTTTCAAAAGAGCACATCCTCCCACCAGTGGACATATTCCTGCGATGGCAAGTGTAGTATCCAGGAAGGAAGTGGTTCCAGTTAGCTTGAGGGAGAGGACAGAGGTTACCTTAGTGTTGCTGGGGGATAAAGAAATGGTTCCTGCATGCCTTCCAATACTTATACATATAGGCAGGGGATCACCATTATTGGACAAAGGATGGAGGCTCTGAGAAATACATGAGCCAGTGTGACTATTGTGAGGTGTCCTCTGGTTTTCACAGAGCTGGTCCTCTCTAATACATCAACCAGTGGCTCTGGTTACCTTTGAGTGGGAAGAAGCCTGTAGCCAGGTACAATGGCCCAGGCTACTGCCAAAAAGGGGAAGGGCATGAGTCATAGTAATCCAGCCCTTGATACTTCCATGGTTCTGGTTGATGAGATGCCAGAAGAAGCCACCAGTGCCTATTGTGGAGAATATTGTTCACCTTGGAACCCAAGAAGATCATCTGCAGCATCCTCCAAGCATCATCCCTCAGCCCCACCCTCTTCAACACATACATGACCCCCAAGTCAAAACCATCAGATTGCACATACTTAACATTATCTCCTGTGCCGATATCCAGCTCATCCTCCCAATATCAGAACACCTCTTCACCACCAGAACTAACTTCCACAGATGCATGATGAACATCGTCGCTTGGATGAAGGGCGACTGTCTCAAGCTCAGCACGGACAAAATGGAAGTCTTCATCTTTAGGAACATCATTCGTCAACGAATGACACATGGTGGCCTGCTGAACTCGGCCCAGTCCCGGATCCAAAAGACCATGCCTGCAACCTCTGCATCATCTTGGACAGCAAGCTATCTATAAAGAAACAGGTAAACACAGTCTCATCCTCCTGCTTCCACAACCTATGCATGTTCCTCAAGATCTTCAGGTAGCTCCCAGTCTATACCAGCAGGACCGTCACGCAGGCCCTTCATCACCAGCAGGCTGCACTATGGGAACACACTCTACATAGGGATCACTTCATGCCTCCTGAGTAGACTATAGACAATACAAATCTAAGTGGCAAGATGTAGGAGGCTGGCCTGGCTTATAGTGGGTACCTTGTGGTACTTACACCTTGTGCAAGGTCCAGTTATCCATTATTAGTAGAATAGAGGTGTTCTAGCAACTTAGGCTGATAGAGGTAGCTATAGCAGAGCAGCTTAGGCTGAACTAGGAGACATGCAAAGCTCCTACCATACCACTTATAACATATAGCACTATATTATAAGAATAACAATACTCAGAGTTACTAAAAATAAAGGCACTTTATTTTAGTGACAATATGCCAAAAGTATCTCAGAGGATACACTCCCTTAGGAGGTAAGTAATATACACAAATTATATGCACACACACCAAAATCAGGTAAGTAACAGATAGACAAGTAGTGCAAACAATGTAGAATCACAATAGAATGCAATAGGTAGTAATAGGCCTAGGGGCAACACAAACCATATACTCCAAAAGTGGAATGCGAACCACTAATGGACCCCAGGCCTAGTGTCGATTGTAGAAGTTTTCTGGGAGTGTCAGAAACCACTAAGGGTGTCCAGGATACCCCACCCCAAGACCCCGAAAAGTAGGAGTAAAGTCACCCTACTACCCCAGAAAGACAGTGAATTCTGCAAAGACAACACTGCCAGCAAAACACTGAAGACAGATTCCTGGACCTGAGGACCTGTAAAGGAAGGGGACCAAGTCCAAGAGTCACGCAAGTGTCCAGGGGGGGCAGGAGCCCACTAAACCCTGGATGAAGGTACAAAAGGGCTGCCTCCGGGTGGAAGAAGCCAAAGATTCTGCAAGAACAGAAGGTGCCAGGAACTTCTCATTTGGTCAGAAGATGTCCCACGGCGTGTTGGAGGATGCAGAGTTGTTTCCACACAGAAAGACCGCAAACAAACCTTGCTAGCTGCAAGAGTCACAGTTGAGGATTTTGGGTGCTGCTAAGGCCCAGGAAGGACCAGGCGATCGCCCCTTGTAGGAGGAGACAGAGGGGGCGCTCAGCAACTCAGAGAGTCCCTGCAGAAGCAGGCAGCACCCGCAGAAGTACCTGAACAGGCACTTAGAAGATCTGAGGACAGCAGTCGACTCAGAGTCACAAAGGAGGGTCCCACAACATCCGAGTCCAACTCAGCGAGTTGAGCAATACAGGACGGAGTGCTGGGCTAGGCTGTGCATGAAGGAAGTCTTGCAAAAGTGCACAAAAGGCCGAGCAGCTGCAGTTCACGCAGTACACAGGATTACTGTCTGGCGTGGGGAGGCAAGGACTTACCTCCACCAAATTTGGACAGAAGGGCCACTGGACTGTGGGAGACACTTGGACCCAGCTCCTGTGTTCCAGGGACCACGCTTGTCAGGATGAGAGGGGACCCAGAGGACTGGTGATGCAGAAGTTTGGTGCCTGCATTGGCAGGGGGAAGATTCCGTTGACCCACTGGAAATTTCTTCTTGGCTTCCAGTGCAGGGTGAAGGCAGACAGCCCTCAGAGCATGCATCATCAGGAAACAGTCGAGAAAGCCGGCAGGACGAGGCGCTACAATGTTGCTGGTAGTCTTCTTGCTACTTTGTTGCGGTTATGCAGGCGTCCTGGAGCAGTCAACGGTTGATCCTTGGCAGAAGTCAAAGAGGGAAGTGCAGAGGAACTCTGGTGAGCTCTTGCATTCGTTATCTGAGGAATAGCCCACACGAGAGACCCTAAATAGCCCACAGAGGAGTATTGTCTACTGAGAAAGGTAAGCACCTATCAGGAGGGGTCTTTGACGTCACCTGCTGGTACTGGCCACTCAAAGCTGTCCATTGTGCCCTCACACCTCTGCATCCAAGATGGCAGAGGTCTGGGACACACTGGAGGAGCTCTGGGCACCTCCCCTGGGAGGTGCTGGTCAGGGGAGAGGTTACTCCACTTTCCTTTGTCCAGTTTCATGCCAGAGCAGGGCTGGGGATCCCTGAACCGGTATAGACTGGTTTATGCAGAGAGGGCATCATATGTGCCCATCAAAGCATTTCCAGAGGCTGGGGGAGACTACTCATCCCAAGCCCTTCACGCCTATTTCCAAAGGGAGAGGGTGTATTGGTGTCCCCGCACTCACAAAGTCTGCAGAATTTCCCCTGAACAATGTGGGGGCCCCTTGGCTAGTGTCAGGGTGCCCACACACTAAGTAACTTTGCACCTAACCTTCACCAAGTGAGAGTTAGACAAAGAGGTGACTCATAAGTTACTTATGTGCAGTAGAAAATGGCTGTGAAATAACGTGGACGTTATTTCACTCAGGCTGCAGTGGCAGTCCTGTGTAAGAATTGTCTGAGCTCCCTATGGGTGGCAAAAGAAATGCTGCAGCCCATAGGGATCTCCTGCAACCCCAATACCCTGGGTACCTAGGTACCATATACAAGGGAATTAAAAGGGTGTACCAGTGTGCCAATGATAATTGGTCAAATTAGTCACTAGCCTGCAGTGACAATTTTAAAAGCAGAGAGAGCATAAACACTGAGGTTCTGGTTAGCAGAGCCTCAGTGATACAGTTAGGCACCACACAGGGAACACATACATGGCATACTTAATGAGCACTGGGGTCCTGACTAGCAGGATTCCAGTGACAAATAGGCAAAAACAAACATACATACAGTAAAATTGGGGGTAACATGCCAGGCAAGATGGTACTTTCCTATACAAGACTCATCCTCAACCTCCCTAGATGGACACACATCACACCACACCTTTAGAAGCTACACTGGCTCCCGATCCTGAAGAGATGCCAGTTCAAGATGTTGACCCATGCATACAACGTCCTGCACAACAAAAGAACCAGCAGACATCAGCAAACAAATGACCTTCCACCAACCGACCACACACCTCAGATCTCCCTCCCTCTTCCTCTCAGGCCCCCTCGCATCTGCCGAGAAATAGCAGAGGACATCCTTCTATCACCTGGTGGCCAAAGCCTGAAACAACCTTGCCCTACAACTTAGGACCATCTCGTTGCTGGGGGAATTCAGGAAAGGAATCAATACCTGGCTGTTTGAATTAACAGAGCACCACAAAGCAACTAGCAACTCCATTGCCTTGCGACCCTCATGGGTGATTAACCACACTTTATTGATTCTGATGTATTGATTGATTGCTTGCTCTCTTGGGAGACCTGCCTGAGCTTGCTGGATGGCAAGTTGAGGGTGAGCCCACCAGGGAGAAATTGTACAAGGAACAGAAGGAGGGCCCAGCTATGGGTGGCTTGCGGCCGCAAGTTGAGGCCCAGGTAGTAGGTAATACCTCTATGCTTATCTATTGGGAAAATGACCTCCAGTATAGTGAGGCTAGGTTTCCTGGACCTGAGACAGCACATCTATTGGTGGTTCCCCAGTGTTACCGGGTGTTCCTGTGGGGAGTGCCTCATTGCATACCCCTGGCAGGACATCTGGGGCCATACAGGACCTTTGCCAGGCTTGTCCCCCACTATTGGTCTCCACAAGAAGACAGCTTTAGATGCCTTCCATAGGTATTGTTGCACCTGCCAGGCCAGAGGGAAAACAGGGAAAAAGCTAAAAGCTCAGCTGGCTCCCTTACCTGTTATTTTCACTCCCTTTGAGAGGGAAGGCATCAACATTGTAGGACCCTAGGTTCCCCAAAACTGCCTTAGTCAACAGGTTCATCCTGGTTTTGCTGGATCACACCACTAGGTACCCAGAGGCCAATCCTCTGACTTTGTGACTGCACCTGCAGTGGGTAGGGCCCTGATGGGATTTTTACCTGAGTGGGGTTCATCAAAGAAATGGTGTCTGAAATTGGCACCATCTTCATGTCTGTGTGGGATGAGTGTGGGATTATCCATACATTCTCTACACCCTATCACCTGCAAATAATTGGGCTTATTTAGAGATTCAACAAGACTCTCAACGACATGATTTTTTGCCTGCCAGAGCCCATGAGGCAAAAGTGAGAGGTCCTCTTATAATGCCTGCAATTTGCTCATAGGGAGGTACCATAAAAGGGGGTTGGGTTTAGGGATGGGTGGAGCTCAAAGAGTTTTACTCTGTGGATTACCACAGAGTTATATAAAAACTCTGCAATATTCTGAGGAGTCCATATGGAAATATGCATGACATGCAACTTAACACCACTACTTGAGTAGCAGCTCCCTGCCTGTAACCGCTCCGACCGCCTGCGAATGCCTAAATTAGAAAATGGCGCCAGGGGACTGAAATTTCATCCACAATTCTGAACACTCATTGGAAAAAATGCCACTTTACGGTGATAAATGCAAAAAGAACAGTTGATGGACAGAATGCAGACAAAATCAAACACTCTCCCCCAGTCTCCGATCTGGGCTTAATCCATCAGTTTTTTTTGCTCACCATGCCATTCCAGTTTGGACTCAGCCATATGCAAATCAGTCTTGACCCTGTTCCCCATGGGAACAGTCCAACCCAAACTGCCAGGCAAGGTCCTCCCTGGCCCAGAGACAGAATGTAGACCAAATCAAACATTCTCCCCCAGTCACAGATCTGGGTTTAATTTAATCCATCGTTTTTTTTGCTCACCATGTCATTCCAGTTTGGACCCAGCCATATGCAAATCAGCCTTGACCCTGTTCACCATGGGAACAGTACAGCCTGAACTGCCAGGCCAGGTCCTCCCTGGACCAGAAACAAGCATCCTGGGACCAGTTTGGGGTATCACCCCTCTTCAGCCAGGGTAGCTTGAATCTGGCAGCATAGTGAGCACGGGACTCATGTCTGGGCATACTCTTCCCACTTGGGGTGACAAATGTAATAAGAACAGTTGATAGACGGAATGTAGACCAAATCAAACATTCCCCCCCAGTCACAGATCTGGGTTTAATCCATCAGTTTTTTTGCTCACCATGCCATTCCAGTTTGGGGGTTCCCATGTACCCACATACAGTATACACATGATATAGGTTCAGAGAGACCCATGTCAAACATAATCAACTTATGAATATTTAGGAGAGGCGTATATGTTTGCATTGTCTTCCAACATTAACACATGCATGTGTCATGCAAAATGTACCTTTTTGTTTGTGTTGTGTGATGTACAGCGACAATTAATCTTAAATATCAAGCATCCTTTATCCATCTGATGCAGATGTTTTGCATATATAATGGCATTAGAGAAAACAATCACACAAAGTACAGGTTCTCTTTGTGACAAATCTTGCAAGCAGTCAGGCATGTTTAGAATCTTAGCAGGAGCATATCTGTCAGTGGTACAAACAGAGCAGTTGTACAGGGGCAAAATGTTGGGAGGGAATGAAAGGCTCAGAAGTGCTTCATCACAGTACCTGCCTGTGGCCTAGCTTTGAGTTTACTCTATGGGGATAATGTATAGGAGGAGTAGAGGAAACTAGAAAAATATATAAGAGAGAGGAATTATTTGAAAGAAAGGAGAGGGTGAACAGAAGCAGAAGAGAGGGAAAATGATATAGTGGCAGGAGGGAATAACTATGAGACAAAAGGAAGAAACCAATTGGTGTGATGGATAAGAGAAGAGGAAATTAAAGGTGCCCAAACAAGATGCTAGGGAGTGAGGTGAGGAAGGAGATATGGGAGAATAGAAGACAGAATAGGTGAACAGAGTGACAAAGAAAGCATAAAGGAAGGAGAGAGTGATAGGGAAGAAGGAAATGAGATAAGAGAGGGACAGAGGTAGAATAAGGAACGTAGAATCCTGTAAATGAGGGCCATGGTTGATTTTTCTTCATTGCACTAATTGTCATAACACCCAGGCTGTGCCACTGATTCTTGGGATTCAATGAGGTAAGTTACCCATTACACATTAAACTATAAGGGTCTGAATGACATGGTCTGAGTGAGTCAATAAACAAACCTTTTACAATTGCCAATAATGTTCCCAATATGGTGTGGGGTGAAATAGATTTTGTTACAGCAACTTCTTGATTGCCCATTATGATCTATTACAAAAATATGCCATCTGTACATGCCTATTTGATTAGGGTGTGGTGAAATCCTGGTGCTCAGTACATCACAAATGCAACTGGAAAAGTTGATTAGTGGGGAACATGAATAAGTGAACAAATGGACAACTTGTGAGCCTTCTTCTCCCCCCTCCTCGTTCTTTTGCACATGCAACCAGGACCAAGGCTAGGACAAACATGACATGGTACAGAAGAGGTGGTGAACCTCAACTGCATGGTGAGCACAAGGCACCAATAAGGGATATGAGGTTAATGAAAGAACAGATCCAGAAGAAGACAAGGTCAAAAACCAGAGGCTCCCAGTAGGGGTTGAAGCGGTCAAAAATGTGGTGAACTTGGACATCAAATACCTGGCCTGCCTGAGGATAGGACTCTTTCTGGCCCGGAAAACAACATTTCACAATGAGTGTGACAATCTATAGTAGTAAACAAACCTTGGAGTTCAAATGGAATCAGACATTTCTGCACAAAGAAACTTCACACATCTTGGCATGCTTCATCATAAGTAACCTTACCCTGTTTTGGAAAGCTAGTGCTACCTGGGCTCAACCTACTTTTTGAAGGAGTTATCAATAATAGATACTTTTTAGAAAAAGGGATCCAGGTCTTATAAAATTAAATTAGAGTAAACCCAAAGAAATGTCTTTAAATTGAGGGTACGTCAGTTAAAGTCCTCATAACTGCCAGCATGTTTTGACATATAGACCCTCATTACAACCCTGGCAGTAGATGATAAAGTGGCAGTAATACCGCCAACAGGCTGGCGGTAACTACCGCCGAATTATGACCATCGCGGTGAGAACTCAGATAGACAGTCACTTTACCACACCGACTGCCAGGGCGGAAACAACAGCCACCATGGCGGTAGCCGGCTACAGCCAGGCGGAAGTCAATGTTCCGCCCACCATATTAAGACACAGAAAACCGCCACCTTTTCCGGGGCGGTACCCATGACATCAAAAGCCTGGCGGAAACACTGCCCAGAAGGGAAAGGACTCACCTTTGGAGACACAGGGAACAACTACTCCGCTGTGGAGCCCGAGCTGCAAATATTCCCAATGATATTCTACGTGCTGCTCCATCAGGAACACCAACGACGGCGAATACGACGGCGGTGAGTACAGCCGCCTAGCACACAGGGGAGGGGGGAGGAAAAAGAGAGTGACACACACACAACACACCCCCACCCCCAACTCCATACACACAATCAGCTGCAATAATAAAACATATTTACCACGTACCTCGGATGAATAATGCAAGGACAAAACATTTTAGCAAAAGTGAATGTAATGGGAGAAACCCAGTATAAATAAGAAATATGTAATATTACTGGTATATGTAAATGTACAATTCAAGGGACACTGCCCAGTCCTCAGTGTGCGTGGGCCACAGGACCACAGGGCCAATGTCCAAGGTCCCACTTGTCACCTGCACCAACACGGAGAGAACACTGGAGGGGCATCAGTTGGTAAATAGGCAGGCACCTCAGGGGGGCGGGGGTCAGGGTGGCACCTCAGCCGGCAGATGGTATAAGACAGCTGGTTCTGGAGGGGGCAACATGCCCATTGCTCTGTCCTGGGGAGTGCAAGGCCACAGTCTCTCAAGTTGGTGACTTGCCCACATGCTCTGGAGGGGGCATCGTGCCCTGTGCTCTTAATCCTGTTTAGGCTGGGGTTGGTGGGTGTCTTACCCACTGGTTGTGGAGGGGGCATTGTGCCCTGTGCTCTTAATTCAGGTGAGTGCAAGGTCACAGTCTCTCAGGTGGGTATCATATCCACTGGATTTCCAGGGGGCAGGCCACACAACAGCCCATGGATGCAGGATTACACATCGTTCGCCAGTGGTGATGGCTGCTCAGTGGTGGTAGTGGTGCTGCTGCTGCTGGTGGTGGGAGGCTCCAGCCCATCCCCTGCAGCCTTGGATGGCTGCCCACTGGTGGTGGTGCTGCTGCTGCTTCTGGAGGCTCCAGCCCATCCCCTGCAGCCTCAGATGGCTGCCCACTGGTGGTGGTGGTGTTGCTGATGCTGCTGGTGGGGGGAGGCTCCAGCCCATACCCTGCAGCCTCGGATGGCTGCCCACTGGTGGCGGTGGTGCTGCTGATGCTGGTGTGGGAGGCTCCAGCCCATTCCCTGCAGCCTCAGATGGCTGCACAACCATGGTTGGTGGTGGGGGCTCTGTCAGAGTCCCTGCCCCAGGCCTCTTGTCCTTTCTGCCTGCTGGGGCTGGCTCCTTGCCCTTCCTGGCAGCAGCTGGGGTTGGCTCCTTGGTCTTCTGGGCCACAGCTGGGGCAGGCACCCTTTCCTTGAAGCTGCCTGGTGCAGGCTCCTTCACCCTCTGGACATGTGCCCTGGATCTTTTCCCACCACGAGTGGGTGTGGAGACTACTAGGCCTGTGAACTGGTTGGCTGAGGTGCTTGCCTGTGTTTTGCTACCCTGGCCAGGCGTGAAGGATTGGGGAGGGGAGGGTTAGGGAAGAGTTCAATGGTGGAGGAAAAACTTCTTTGGGACATTGGGGTGGGAAGAGGGAGAAGGTTTGGGAGTGGAGGAAGAGGGAGTAGTTGTAGGAGATATCTGTCTGCTGAGTTTGGGTGCAGGTGCATGGGCTGGATGGTGTTGTGAGGTGGATGGCTGCTGGGTGTCTGAGTGCTTGCATTTGTGTACTTTAGGAGGGGGTGGACAGAAACAGTGGGAGAGGACACAGGGGACGTGTGCATGGGTGTTGTGGAGGTGTCTGCCAGTAAGGTGTGTGTTCTGCCAGGTGTGGTGGTGATGTTGGTAGTAGATAAGGATGTAGTGTATGCAGGTGTGATTGTAGACACTACTGGGAGGGAGGTGGAGGAGGAGGAGGGGGACACAGTGGAAATTGTGGATGTTGGTATGTCTGCATCTGGATGGTGTTTGTGTGAGTGCCTGTGGGATGAAGTATGGTGCTTGTGTTTGCCTGTGCCACTCTTGTGTTATGTTGTGTTATGTTATGGGTATTTATAGAGCGCATAGCTACCCTGAGGCCTCCCAGTGTTTCAAATAAAATCTCCAATGAGTAACACATAGGGAACAGATATTAATACAGCCAAGATTTCAATAGCCGCCGGAATGATAGCTCGTGGCTAGTTAGCCGCAGAGAGAAAGGCAAGGAATTCCAGAGGTTGGCACCAAGATTGGCTATTGACTTTCCACTTATTTGACTTTTTTAATTGGGGGAATAACTGCCAGTCCTGCCGATGTTGATCTAAGTTGTCTGGTTGGCTTATACAGGGTGACCAAGGTCCGCAGCAAAGGAGGACCCTTGGCATGAAGTGCTCTGTGATTGCAGCAGAGGGCCTTGAACTTTAGTCTCTGTTCAATAGGGAGCCAGTGTAAGGCTAAGAGGGCAGGTTTAGCTGATTGATGTCTGGGGATGTTGTAGAGAAGGCGAGACGCCATGTTCTGGACCACCTGCAGTTTCTATTTAACATAATTTGGGGAGCCTAAAAACAGGGCGTTCCCATAGTCCAAACGTGAGATTATTAATGCTTGTACAATGAGTCTCTTTGCTATAAATGGGAGGACTTTAAAAAGTTTCCTGACAAGTCTAAGTATCCAAAAACAAGTAGAGGAAATTTTCTTTGCCTGGTGGTCCATGGAGAGCCATGGATCAAGCCATACACCCAGACTCTTGATATGGTTCCTGGGCGATGGAAGATCTCTTACCGAGTGCAAGGTAGGTGTTACGTGAGGTAAATGTGAAGAATGGCCCATGATCATGGCCTCTGTTTCCTCTCCTTTCAGCTTAAGTTTAGACTCCGCCATCTAGTTGGAGACTGCCCGTAGACACGGGGCCTGCCGGGAGTCGGAAGAATTGTGTGGAGAGGAGAGAGAGACTACAGCTGAGTATCATCCGCATAGGATATCAACCAGAGCCCAAATGGCTCCACTATCTTTTCTAGTGGTAGCATATACATATTGAACAATGTTGGGCTTAGAGATGAGCACTGAGGTAGTCCTCAGTGGCTCTTGAAGCTACTCTAATAGAAGGATCGATTGAGTACCTGGAAGCACCTTGCACCTAAGAACACTGTGAACCATTTCAGAGCAAATCTTATAATTCCGATTTCCCTCATTCTATCAAGTAAAGTAGTGTGGTCCACGGTGTCAAAGGCTGCACTGAGGTCAAGGAGCACGACTGCATAGACCATTCCTTGGTCCAATCGCTTCCTGACCGCTTCTGTCATTGCTATGAGTGCAGACTCTGTACTGTGAGCGGGCCTAAAACCCATCTGAGATGGGTGAAGATCTGATTGTCTTCCAAAAAAGAGGATAGGTGAGTATTAACATGTTTTTCCAAAATCTTAGCCAAAGATGGAAGCATTGAAATGGGTATATAGTTGTTCAATACTGAAGGATATAATTTGATTTTTTGAGCAGAGGCTTTATAATTGCATGCTTCCACTGTAATGGGAGGAAGCCACTGGCCAGTGAGTGATTCAGTAGATCTGTCAGAATAGGGGCTATTATCGATGCTCCTTAAGCTAGAATTGATGAAGTGCTAAGACGAAGAGGTGCAAGTGAATTGGAATGGGGTGATGATGGAGTAAAGTCCAAGGTATTGTTCCAGTCTATTTGTAGCACAGGTGCATTTTCCAAGTGGACATAGGAAGGGGAGCAAGGGCAGTTCAAGGTGGACAGGATGACAGAGTGGGACACAAGGGTGACAATCAGGAGAGTCTCATTTCCTAGAGGGGGTCTTGGCAATAGTCGCTGGCTTCTGCCTGGATCACAGGGAACATTTGCGGTGTGGTTCACCTTCTGCAGGGGGAGCGGTGCTGGTGTCCTGCTGGTCATGTGGTGAGCCATCCTTTCCACTAGCGGCAGTGGAGGTGGAAGGCAGTTTAGATGACTGGCTAGTTGCAGGGGCCTGCTGTTATGAGACAACCTCCCTCATAATGTTGGCCATGTCTGCCAGCACACCTGCAATGGAGACCAGGGTAGTGTTGATGGCCTGCAAGTCCTCCCTGATCCCCTGGTACTGTCCCTCCTGTTCTCCTGCATATTTTCCAGGACATGGCCCATTGTGTCCTGGGAATGTTGGTAGGCTCCCAGGATCTCAGTGAGTGCCTCCTGAAGAGTCTGTTCCCTGTGTCTGTCCACCCCCCCTCCCGGGGCACAGCACTCCTCCCATTTTCCCTGTTGTCCTGTGCCTCTGTCCCCTGAAACATGTGCCCACTGCCACTAACCCAGGTCCCTGATTATCTTGGGTGTGAGGTGTGCCCTGGGGTCCCTGTAGAGGTGGACACACTGCTGATTGACATGTCCTGGGGACAGAGGTATGGGTACGCTGGGTGGGTGCTGTGGTGTTTCCAGATGGGGGAGACTCTGTAGTTGTCTGTGACTGGGCCTGGGTAACCGACTGTCCAGAGGTCCCTGATGGGCCAGGTTGGTCATCCAGATCCAGGCGACCAGAGTTGCTGTCATCACTGTGGGCCTCGTCAGTTGGGGACTGGATATTGCTGGCACCTCCTCTCAGCTGACATTGGCTGGGATAACTATGGGTATGTAAATGCTGTGTTATTGTTTCTGAGTGTGACATATTGTGCATCAGTGGGTTGCCCCATATTTGGTTGAATTTGCCCTGGCAGCTTTCACATGTATAAGTTGGTATGTGGTGGGCTAGCTGATTCTCTCTAGAGTGCATGATTTGGTGATAGGTGTATGTGCAGGGCTGTGAGTGATGTCCATGCATTGGTGGTGCATGCAGGGCTTGGGATCGGTGGGATGTGATGGTGGGGTGTGTGGGAGGTGGTGGAGTGATGGGAGTGAGGGTATGTGATGGCATGCAGGTAGGAGTTTAGTAGTAGTATAGAGTTGACTTACCAGAGTCGAGTCCTCCTCTTTATCCGGCCAGGCCCTCAGGATGCATGATTGCCGAGACTTGCTCCTCCCATGTAGTTAGTTGTGGGCGAGGAGGTGGGGGTCCACCGCCAGCCCTGTGTACAGCGAGCTGGTGTCTTGCTGCTATGAAACGTACCTTCTACCGTAGGTCGTTCCACCTCTTCCTGATGCTGTCCCTTATTCTGAGGTGCCGTCCCATGTTGTTGACCCTGTCCATGATCCTCCGCCATAGCTCCATCTTCCTAGATATCTGCTGCACCTCTGCTCCAAATAGCTGAAGCTCTACCTTGATGATTTCCTCCACCATGACCCTTAGCTCCTTCTCTGAGAATCTGGGGTGTCTTTGTGGTACCAAGGGTGTTGTGTGAGTTGTGTAGGTGAGGGTGTGTAGGGTGATGTGTTGGGCTGTGTGATGTGGGGTGCGTGGGTGGTGTATAGGTGTGGGTAGTGTGTGGCTCTGGTTTTGTCTGTGGTCGTGGTGTCTGTCTCGTGCCAATGGTTTGTAGTCATAAGGGGTTGTGGGTGCTGTGGGTGGGTGTTTTATAGTGGTGTGAGTGGGTGGGTGTGGTGAGTATGTGTGTCAGGTGTGTGTAGTTTGAATTGTCCAATGTGGTGTTGTTTTGTATATGTGTGTATATTTTGCGCATGGAGGTATGTACCGCCAATGGTTTACCGCCATTGAATGTCTGCCGTGGTGATTCGTGGGTCATAATGTGGTGGCCATTGTTCTGTTGGTGTAACGGTGTGGGTTTTGATACCGCCAGTTTATCACTGACCCTTGGTGTGGCAGACTTGTGTCTGAATAGTGATGGATTGGTGTGTGTGTGTGTGTCGGCGGTATGTTGACGGCAGTCAGCATGGTGGTAAGTTGGATTTACCACCAATGTCATAATGAGGGCCATAGTATTTCCGATACAGGTCACAGCCCATTCATCAATTCTGAGATAGATCCCAATCTAGTTTCTACAAGAACTCATGCATACAGCCCCCAAAAAATGAAAATATTTTCACGCCTCACTGGATTGAATAACATAAACAGATACAAAAAAATTATATAATCAGGACATCTTACTTATACATTCATCACTGGTGTGAAATAAGTAGCATCGATGTGGTGTTTGCAAAGTGAAAAACATGTATAAACACTGCAAATTAACACAGCACAAGTGGAAAAAGTGGGTACACACACTCAGTTTCATTAGGCTTACGTCACTAATGGATATAAGGTATATAAGGTCATCATGGTCATAACAGGGGAGACAGTTTCTGTATATGGGAATAAAATTAAATTAGTCTAGTCCTAATCAGACTTTGGTGAACACAAATATTATATACGTACTCCTCATTGTCATTGTTTTTATTCTACATACTACATTTTGGGCCTGATTTAGAGTTTGGCGGATGGATTACTCCTTCACAAACGTGACAGATATCCTTACGCTGTATTACAATTTCCATAGGATATAATGGAATCATAGTATGGTGGATGGGATATCTGTCATGTTTGTGACAAAGTAACCCCATCTGCCAAACTCTAAATCAGGCCCTTTATCAATTATATCTGTTGAAGGGGTTGTAGTAATCACATTTCAACACACTTCACTTCATTCATTATTTACGGTAATTGACACATTCAGACTGTGTTAATTGTGGATAAAAAATTATCTAGCTCAGTGTAATTGTTTCTACAGGATAAACCCAGCATGTAGTAAGTTATCTCACACCCTTCATCATTACTGGGTATTTTAATTCCTTTCTCTTACTGTGACCCCATGCTCCTGGTAATCAGGCTGATATTGTATGGCAAAAGACATTTGTCTCTCAAGCCACATACTTTGTTAGGAAATTGCACCATTTTATTTTGCCTATTCTGTCCCCTCCATCAGCTGTAAAAGTACTTGGTGGTTGGATTGACTGGGTGGAGTCGCGGCCACATTGGACTATTGAGAACCCGATGCACAATATTATTGAATTTTTAAAGTCTCTTGTTAATATTTATTAGGATATACAAGTGGAGAGGAGAAAATGTTATTAAAGTAAAACTCTTGTCTGTGATTACAATAACAGTGGAAGAAAGAATTATATAATGGGAAATCACATTCAAGGTTCCTACCAGTGATTTACATATTTGATTTGGGCACTGGAACACTAGGAATTGTTGAGCATTTAATTCATCTGAGAGATTTTTCACTGGGGGGTTGTTCAACTTTAATTCAGAAAGCCTAGAGCAAGATTATATTGGATTACAACCCCCAGATATTAAAAACATGATAGTGGCTGGAAATGATGTACTAGCCATTGTAGTAGGGACCAAATGGTATTATATTTAAGGACCTTGATAATAAGCCCCCAGTCAATAGATTCAGTGTTGCTCATATTTGCGCAATGCTGAGTTCATTATACCATTAGGATATGTTTGTAACTTTTCTATTATGAACCACTCAAGATCTTTCTCAGTGTTGTATCAAAAACAGTTGTGTGTGTTTTGTCCTAGCTTCCTTACATCTGATTGTGCTGCAATGTTCATTGATGATTTTTTTACCTTCGTTGAGGTCACACCAATGTACTTTAGCTTGGAAGGGCATTCGATGATACATACAACTTTAATTAAATTACAAGTTGTAAGTTGTTAAGCTTAGGTCAATTTCTGTGATTCTCTTAGTGAGGATACATAGATCACATTTAACAGAAATAAAATGGCCAGGTCCCATAATGGTCTTTCCACTTGTTAGAAATTGGGTTTCTGGTTTGAAAAGGTATGCACCCTCTCCAAGTAAGAACTGCAATATTAGTCAGGTTAAGACACAAACACACACTAGGTTAGCCTGCTTTCATCCTCTGGTGGCTTGGCACAGAGTAGTTAGGCCCATATTTGTACTTTTTGATGCAAACTTGCGTTAGCGCAGGTTTGGGTCAAAAAGTATAGCGCCGGTTAGTGCCATTCCTGGACGCCAGCTTGTAGGAGGCTGGCCTGGCTTGTAGTGGGTACCAAGGGGTACTTACACTCTGTACCAGTTCCAGTTATCCCTTATAAGTGTAGAAGAGGTGTTTCTAGCAGCTTAGGCTGATAGAAGGTAGCTATAGCAGAGCAGCTTAGGCTGAACTAGGAGACATGCAAAGCTCCTACTATACCACTGGTGTCATATGCACAATATCATAAGAAAACACAATACACAGATATACTAAAAATAAAGCCACTTTATTTTTATGACAATATGCCAAAAGTATCTCAGTGAGTACCCTCAGTATGAGGATGCCAAATATACACAAGATATATGTACACAATACCAGAAATATGCAGTAATAGCAAAAGGAAGTAATGCATGCAATGTAAAGTTACAGTAGATTGCAATAGGAGCACATAGGTATAGGGGCAACACAAACCATATACTCCAAAAGTGGAATGCGAACCACAAATGGACCCCAAACCTATGTGAGCTTATAGAGGGTCGCTGGGACTGTAAGAAAACAGTGAGAGTTAGAAAAATAGCCCACCTCAAGACCCTGAAAAGTAGGTGTAAAGGGCACCTATAGTCCCCAGAGAGCACAGAATTCGTGATAGGGGAATTCTGCAAGGAAGACCAACACCAGCAATGCAACCAAAATGGATTTCTGGACGAGAGTACCTATGAAACAAGGGAACCAAGTCCAAGAGTCGCAACAAAGTCGAGAGTGGGCAGATGCCCAGGAAATGCCAGCTGAGGGTGCAAAGAAGCTGCCACTGGATGGTAGAAGCTGTGGATTCTGCAAGAACGAAGAGGGCTAGAAACGTCCCCTTTGGAGGATGGATGTCCCACGTCGTGAAGAGGCTTGCAGAGGTGTTCCCACGCAGAAAGACCACAAACAAGCCTTGCTAGCTGCAAGAGTTGCAGTTAGGGTTTTTGGATGCTGCTGTGGCCCAGGAGGGATCAGGATGTCGCCACTTGGATGAGGAGACAGAGGGGGCGCCTAGCAAGTCAGGGAGCACTCACAGAAGCAGGCAGCACCCGCAGAAGTACCTGAACAGGCACTTGGAAGAGGAGTGAACTGGAGTCTACCCGAAGACACAAAAGGGAGTCCCACGACGCCGGAGGACAACTCAGAAGGTTGTGCACTGCAGGTTAGAGTGTCGGGGAACCAGGCTTGGCTGTGCATGAAGGAAATCCTGGAAGAGTGCACAGGAGCCGGAGCAGCTGCAAATCATGCGGTACCCAGCAATGCAGTCTAGCGTGGGGAGGCAAGGACTTACCTCCACCAAACTTGGACTGAAGATTTACTGGACTGTGGGAGTCACTTGGACAGAGTTGCTGGGTTCCAGGGACTACACTCGTCGTGCTGAGAGGGGACCCAGTGGACCGGTGATGCAGTCTTTTGTTGCCTGCGGTTGCAGGGGGAAGATTCCGTCGTCCCACGGGAGATTTCTTCAGAGCTCCTGGTGCAAGAAGGAGGCAGGCTACCCCCAAAGCATGCACCACCAGGAAACAGGCGAGAAAGCAGCAGGATCAGCGATACAAGGTTGCAGTAGTCGTCTTTGCTACTTTGTTGCGGTTTTGCAGGCGTCCTGAGCAGTCAGCGGTCGATCCTTTGGCAGAAGGTGAATAGAGAGATGCAGAGGAACTCTGATGAGCCCTTGCATTTGGTATCTGAAGAATTCCCCAAAGCAGAGACCCTAAATAGCGAGAAAAGGAGGTTTGGCTACCTAGGAAGGAGGATAGGCTAGTAATACAGGTATCAGCCTATCAGAAGGTGTCTCTGACATCACCTGCTGGCACTGGCCACTCAGAGCACTCCAGTGTGCCAGCAGCACCTCTGTTTACAAGATGGCAGAGGTCTGGGGCACACTGGAGGAGCTCTGGGCACCTCCCCTGGGAGGTGCAGGCCAGGGGAGTGGTCACTCCCCTTTCCTTTGTCCAGTTTTGCGCCAGAGCAGGGCTGGGGGATCCCTGAACCGGTGTAGACTGTCTTATGCAGAGATGGGCACCATCTGTGCCCATCAAAGCATTTCCAGAGGCTGGGGGAGGCTACTCCTCCCCAGACCTGACAGCTTTTTCGACAGGGAGAGGGTGTAACACCCTCTCTCTGAGGAAGTCCTTTGTTCTGCCTTCCTGGGTCAGGCCTGGCTGGACCCCAGGAGGGCAGAAACCTGTCTGAGGGGTTGGCAGCAGCAGCAGCTGCAGTGAAACCCCGGGAAAGGCAGTTTGGCAGTACCCGGGTCTGTGCTAGAGACTCGGGGGATCATGGAATTGTCTCCCCAATGCCACAATGGCATTGTGATGACAATTTCATGATCTTAGACATGTTACACGGCCATGTTCGGAGTTACCATTGTGACGCCATACATAGGTAGTGACCTATGTATAGTGCACACGTGTAATGGTGTCCCCGCACTCAAAAGTCTGGGGAATTTGCCCTGAACGATGTGGGGACACCTTTGCTAGTGCCAGGGTGCCCACAAACTAAGTAACTTAGCACCCAACCTTCACCAGGTGAAGGTTGGACATATAGGTGACTTATAAGTTACTTAAGTGCAGTGGTAAATGGCTGTGAAATAACGTGGACGTTATTTCACTCAGGCTGCAGTGGCAGGCCTGTGTAAGAATTGTCAGAACTCCCTATGGGTGGCAAAAGAAATGCTGCAGCCCATAGGGATCTCCTGGAACCCCAATACCCTGGGTACCTTAGTACCATATACTAGGGAATTATAAGGGTGTTCCAGTATGCCAATGTGAATTGGTGAAATTGGTCACTAGCCTGTTAGTGACAATTTAGAAAGCAGAGAGTGCATAATCAGTGAGTTTCTGATTAGCAGAGCCTCAGTGAGACAGTTAGTCATCACACAGGGAACACATACAGGGCACACTTATGAGCACTGGGGCCCTGGCTGGCAGGGTCCCAGTGACACATACACTAAAACAAAATATATACAGTGAAATATGGGGGTAACATGCCAGGCAAGATGGTACTTTCCTACACAGCTGGGCGTCATATTTAAGCTATGATGCTAGCCAGCGCTAAGGCCCGTATAGCGTCAACAATTTTGATGCTAACCGGGTAGGGGATGTGAAGGGAAAACTGGAGGCTGTGCATGAAAGTATAGAAGTAGTCAGGTTAGAGTAAAAAAAAGGACTCTAACCTGACTAGCGTCATTTTTTTGAAGCACAACCCCCATGGACGTGACTCTTGTCTTAGTAAAGACAGGAGTCATGCCCCCCAGCCCAATGGCCATGCCCAGGGGACATATGACCCCTGGGCATGGCCATTGGGCACAGTGACATGTAGGAGGGCCCAAGTTAGGCCCCACCTATGGCACTTTAGAAAAAGATTTTAAAAACTTAACCTGGACTTACCTGGGATGGGTCCCCCCATCCTTAGTTGTCCTCCAGGTGTGGGTGCGGGTGGGTGGGTGTGTCCCTGGGGGCAGGGAAGGGCACCTGTGTGCTGTTTCCATGGTTTCTGACCATGGAAATGATCCCACAGGTCCCCTAACGCCTGCCCTGACCCAGGCGTTAAATAATGGCGCCAAGCAGGGTTAGCGCCATTACTCAAGGCCCTCCTCCTCCCGTGCATCAATGATGTCATTTGAGATGTCATCAGTGATATTAACAGTAATGTCATTAAGGATGTAATTTCAGATGTCATCAAGGATGTAATTTCAGATGCCAACAGTGATGTCAGAAATGATGTCGTAGAAAATGTCATGAATGATGTCATATGTGAGGTCATGAGCAGTGCATTGCCAGGGTGCAAGTTATAGTTAGTGCTGCTAACTATAATGGGTGATTGTTTGTGTTTTATTTACTTCAAAACGATAACGCTGTCACTGAGAAATTCACCTAACTATAATGTTACTTTGACCTTTGTTTTTTTCAGTGTTTTTTGTTTAGAATCAAAAACATGTATTTTTAATACACCTACCTATAATGTTACTTCAACCTTTGTTTCTTTAAGTCGGTGTCTATGTTTTTTTTAAAGTAAATTAATTATTTATGTGTGTCTATGTATATTAGAATTATTTTGTGATATATGTAGAGGTTAGATATTATTTTGTAAGAAATAGGGTTTTTTGTTATAACATAACATGGTACTTGCGGCTTATACCTTGCAAAATATTTGTGAAGTACCTGTGAGTATTAAACAGATGCATGTTCAATATTTAAGTAATACATGTTTATTTGCTCAATTCTTGCAACTCTCTTATGGACACATGATACCAGCAATCTATTTTTAAAGTGTCATTACTCACAAAAGAGCCTCTAACCTGTTAGCAGAGTAGCTCTTTACAGAGCTACTCTCTGATTTTATCATATATATTGTTTTGTACAGTTTCGCCTTTTCTTGTTCTTAAAATCATTCATAAGACTCTTGCGAGAGGTAGAGAACCCCACCATAATCGATGGTTCTCATGACCCTCTCACAAGAGTTTGTGACCACTCGACAGAGCTGAGGAAGCAATCCCTTATGTGCAGTGTGAGGGAGCAGTGCTTCCTGGTTCGCTCATACTTTTTATAATTGGATTTGTATTCACAAGTAATATATCCTATTGTATTATTTATAATTTATATACACCAGAATACTAACACTGTCATTAGTTTAATGGAACACAATCCGTTATATAATTGTGGAGGAAAAAGAATCACTTAGATTTATTTAAAAAAAAACACATGCTTTCTGTGCATGAGACCAACATTAGTACATAGCACACATTGATATCCATTTGTTTGTTTTAACTCTATTTATTATTATTAGAGAAAGTTCAATCAGCATATAGTCATTTTCCCTGTTTGGTCACATGACAATGAAATTAACTTTAATGGTTTTCTGCCTTTTTATATCTATGTGCATGCTTGAACATATTGTATGTTCTACCAATTGTATAAGATAGGAATGTTTAACTGTATCTTACAACCATTGTAGACAACAGTTCTGATATGCAGCCTGTACAGGAGTTGTTCAGTATAGCTTTCACAAATATTTGATCAAATGACACTGACTTGCAATCAGGTCCTGTAAGGTTCACAAATTGCTCAGATTGAATGCCTGTTTTGTCTGAATAGTAACAAATTAAACATCCATAGCCCATGAATAGTTTGTTACAGAGAAATCATTCATAGAAATGTCCTCATTTTCTAACACATTTAGAACTATCATTAATACCTCTTGTGCGTCTTGTTGCATGGTCAAATCGAACTGTGTACCATCATTACAGTGGTAAACCATATTACATATGAATACAGTATGATTATATATGTGTCTTTCAGTGTGTAGTAAATTAAAAAGAGTTTCCAAAACTTGACCGAAAGGTTTCTCTTTTTGTTCAACAAAGTTTTCAACCACCCGCTGTAGGTGGAATAAAGCATCAGCTACTACATTACAGTAACTAGAAACTCCAGAAGTGTTGGAAAATGGAAAACCTATTACATTACTGTTTAAATTAGTTTATTATTGTTAGAAATGGGGTCTTTGGTTGACAGTCAGGTTACCCCCTGTTCAAGCAAGGACCCACACTCTAGTCAGGGTAAAAGAGAATCACCCTCAGCTAACCCCTGCTTACCCCCTTGGTAGCTTGGCAGAGCAGTAGGCTTAACCTCAGAGTGCTAGGTGTAAAGTATTTGTACCAACACACACAGTAACTTAATGAAAACACTACAAAATGACACAACACCAGTTTAGAAAAATAGGAAATATTTATCTAAACAAAACAAGACCAAAACGACAAAAATCCAACATACACCAGTCAAGTTATGATTTTTTTAAAGGTTTAAAATAAAAAGAGTCTTTAGGTAGTTGTAACACCACACTAGCGCTGCTAGCGTGAAAATTTACCTGGTTTGCGTCAAAAATAACCCCGCACGGGCGGTGTGCGTCGAAAGTAACCCTGCACGGCTGTGTGCGTCGAAAACAACTCGGCACGGCGGTGCGTGTTGAAAAAGCCAGCCACACGACGATCCGAAAGTCCCGCGGCGCAGGGTGCGATCTCTCAGCCTCCGTCAGCGATGCTGCGCGTCGTTTCTCCTGCTCCGGGCGTCGGTTTTTCGGTCGCGTTTCCTGCGGCGTCGTTTCTCAGCTGCGGAACCGGCGTCGCGTCGTTTTCTCAGCCGCGATCGGATTCGCGTCGATCTTTTCTCCGCACGGCGCTCGGTGCGTGTATTTTTGTCCTTAGGCTGCCAGCCTCTCCTTTCAGGGTCCCAGGAACTGGAAGGGCACCACAGAGCAGAGTAGGGGTCTCTCCAGAGACTCCAGGTGCTGGCAGGAAGAAGTCTTTGCTATCCCTGAGACTTCAACAACAGGAGGCAAGCTCTACATCAAGCCCTTGGAGATTTCTTCTTCAAGATGGAAGGCACACAAAGTCCAGTCTTTGCCCTCTTACTCTGGCAGAAGCAGCACTGCAGGAAAGCTCCACAAAGCACAGTCACAGGCAGGGCAGCACTTTTTCCTCAGCTATCAGCTCTTCTCCAGGCAGAGGTTCCTCTTGGTTCCAGAAGTGTTTCTCAAGTTTGTAAGTTTGGGTGCCCTTCTTATACCCATTTTAGTCTTTGAAGTCACCTTTCTTCAAAGGGGACTCACACCTTCTTGTGAAATCCTGCCTTGCCCAGGCAAGGCCTCAGACACACACCAGGGGGTCGGAGACAGCATTGTCAGAGGCAGGCACAGTCCTTTCAGATGAGAGTAACCACTCCACCCCTCCCTCCTAGCAGAGATGGCTAATCAGGAAATGCAGATTACACCCCAGCTCCCTTTGTGTCACTGTCTGGTGTGAGGTGAAAAACAACCCAACTGTCAAACTGACCCAGACAGGGAATCCACAAACAAGGCAGAGTCACAGAATGGTTTAAGCAAGAAAATGCTCACTTTCTAAAAGTGGCATTTCCAAACGCACAATCTTAAAATCAACTTTACTAAAAGATGTATTTTTAAATTGTGAGTTCAGGGATCCCAAACTCCACATGTCCATCTACTCTCTAGGGGAATCTACACTTTAATCATATTTAAAGGTAGCCCCCATATTATCCTATGAGAGAGAGACAGACCTTGCAACAGTGAAAACGAAATTGGCAGTATTTCACTGTCAGGACACATAAACCACATTACTATATGTCCTACCTTATCCATACACTGCACCCTGCCCTTGGGGCTACCTAGGGCCTACCTTAGGGGTGCCTTACATGTAAGAAAAGGGAAGGTTTAGGCCTGGCAAGTGGGTACACTTGCCAAGTCGAATTTACAGTGTAAGAATACACATACAGACACTGCAGTGGCAGGTCTGAGACATGATTACAGAGCTACTTATGTGGGTGGCACAACCAGTGCTGCAGGCCCACTAGTAGCATTTGATTTACAGGCCCTGGCACCTCTAGTGCACCTTACTAGGGACTTACTAGTAAATCAAATATGCCAATCATGGATAAACCACTTACATACAATTTAAACAGGAGAGCATATGCACTTTAGCACTGGTTAGCAGTGGTAAAGTGCTCAGAGTTGAAAAGCCAACAGCAACATGTCAGAAAAAAATAGGAGGCAGGAGGCAAAAAAGACTGGGGATGACCCTGCATAAGCAAAAGTCCAACACGACCCCCTACCAGCCTAAAGCCAGGGGAGAACAATCAATACCTTGATGTACTTCCCTGATTGGGGCGATAGAACAGGGACCCAGGCCCACAACAGCAGGGGCATGTTCCAGTTCTACGCCTTCCTGACTCCAGTTGGATCCCTCTGTCCATACTCTCAGGGCCCACTAAGCTAACCCATGGGGAACCCTTCTCCACATCTACAGACACCATCTGTGCAACACCTAACTTTACTTTGCTCACAGATGTATTGCAATGGGCAGATAGTACCACCAGGACCAACACAGTGGTGTTGCGAACTCCACCCCCGGGGTGTGACTCTCGTCCTCCCCCCCCCCAGGGGCAACTCTGTCCACCAGGACAGCAAGCCACAGTGGCCCCAGACAACTGTCAGGGATGAAAGCCCGACCTCAGGCCTCTCTAACCACTGTGACTGTGGAGAGTGGGGGGTGGTAGCCCCAGGTGCCTGGCACCCTTTGACCACTCTCTCTTCCACCAGGTCAGGGATGACAACCTGACCCTGGTCCTCCCCTCTGGGGCTCTGTAACCTCCCTGCAGAAGCGGCACCCCCAGAGTCAAAAACTGTCAGGGTGCTTGTAGAAGCAGTCCTGCACAATTCTTCCACCAGTGCAGGGATGTTAACCTGCAACTGATCCTCCAACCTGGGGTCTGTACCTTCAGGTTGGACCAGGGCCAGGGGTGAGGCTTCCCTCCCCCTGCCCTCTCTTCTGGGGTCCTGAACCACCCAACTAGGAGTGGCCCCCCCAGAAGACAACATGGTAGGGGCACTGTTAGCAGTAGCCCCTTCCTCCAGGTCAGGGGGGACACCCTTAACCTGGCCTCCCAATCCAGGGTCTGTACCCACAGACTGGATCACTGCCTGGCAAACCAGGACTTCCTGGGGGGCATACCTACCCCCTACCAGGTCAGAGTTTACCCTCTGAACCTGGTCATCCAACCCAGGGTCACCACCCTGCGGTTGAACCACTGCCTGGCACACCAGGACTTCCTTGGGAGCACACTTACCCCCCATCAGGTCAGAGTTTACCCCCTGAACCTGATCATTCAACCCAGAGTCACCACCCTGCGGTTGAACCATTGCCTGGCACACCAGGACTTCCAGGGGGGCACACTTACCCTCCTCAAGGGACACACTGTCCCGAAGGGCCACACAAGAGTCTGGCTGGCGCAGGTCTCCTGACCTCTGCCCATCTGACAGAGTCGGGATTCCCCCCAACCCAGAAATGGTCTCATCAAGGTCATTCATGGGGGGCTCTGCTCTCAGAGCTGACCCCTGACCCTCCAGGTTCTCCACTGGGGTCCGCAACCCCCTCTCAACCCTCTGTCTGGACTTCTGCACCCCCTCACTAGGAGTGGTACTGCCAGACACCAGAACTGGTGGGACGCTGGCTACAGCCGCCCCCCCAAGTTCTCCTGACACTGTGGGGTCTCCCTCAACAGATGGCCCTATGGTACAGGCTAGGCTCCCCTCCTGGTGTTCCCGCAGGGAACCCTCCTGGACCTGGGACCGGATCTCGGGCACCTTGGGCCTCAACCCACCCCCATTCCCTCTCCTCTGAGACTGGACATGGGGTCCCTCACCCATCCCACTACACTGGGACCTACCTGGGACACTACAATCCTTCCCTACCTCACCTGGTTGGGAACTACCTAGACCACTCCTCTCAGGAGTACCCCCAAATGCCTCTTCAGACTCTCTGGTACTCACCCAGAAGTCTGCCTCCATTGTAAGCTCCCTGGGGTCAGAGAACTCACACTCCACCTGGTGTTGGCATAGCTCTGGAAAATAAGGACTAGACATATGCTCTCCAGCAATTACATCACTCAGCCCCTCACATGAATTAACCAAAGTACCCTTCACCCAACCATCCAGTGACTCTGCTTTGACAAAGCACCCCACATCACCCTCCTGAGACTGGTCAGACAGTACCTGACTGTCCCTGACACTCAACCCACACTCTTCTGGGATGTCTTCACACTCCATAACCAGGACTTCTACCTGGGGGGAACCCCTCTCCCTGTCACTCTCAACTAGAGTCAGTAGAGTGTCCCTCCCACCAGTAGGAATATGACTCCCCATGCCAGTTCCCCAATCCACCTCAGGGACCCTGTGCATCACTGGAGCTACCTCATACCCCTGAACCTCCTGGCGTGTGTTAACTCCCTCCTTCAAGTAGGGCACCACCTCTCTGGGCATGTGCACTTCTGCAGCATCACTGGATATACAATTGTTGCTGCCACCATTCCAGCTGGACTCAGCCCTCATGACTTCCAGCTCTTTCAATTTAAGCTCGTAAGCATAAATCATTTTTTTAATCTCTAAGTTCCTCCTCCTTTCTTCCAACTCCCAACTGAGCTTTTTCAGCTCCCATTGGTACTCCCTCTCTGCCTGTCTGTCCTGTAACTCTTCAGGAGTCAGACCCTCGGGTGACACCCTGCCATCCCTCCTGGGGACCCTCCCCCCAGGCGTAACAGGTTCCTCCACTACACCACTGTGTATCCTCTGCACTTCCCCACCCATATTCTCCTCCTCTGTGTGCCCTCCAGCCTTCTTGATTGTCACCCAAGCCCTCTGTGCCTGTTGCAGCTCCCCCTCCCTGGTGGAGCTCTCAGTGGGACAGTCAAGATCTTTAAGGAACTGTTTCAATTGAGCAACTGAGTACTCCTTCAGTTTCTCCATTTCAAACACAGCTCCAGCTGTTGCATCTCCAGATTGAGACATGATGGTCACAAGTGCAAAGTTCCAAAGGCAGAAAAAAATAATTTCCCAATGAAGTAAAAAGAATCAGTCAAGGGATCAGCAAAATCATGGAAGTAGAATAAAAAGAGTCCTTAAGAGAAAAATCAAAAGATCACCAAACAAGTAGTATGTGGTCACGTAGTGGTCTGAGATCAAAACAGTAGTGTACACTTAATTACTGTATGTCAAGTACAAATACAAGTCCAAATCCCGACCGCTGGTCACCAATGTTAGAAATGGGGTCTTTGGTTGACAGTCAGGTTACCCCCTGTTCAAGCAAGGACCCACACTCTAGTCAGGGTAAAAGAGAATCACCCTCAGCTAACCCCTGCTTACCCCCTTGGTAGCTTGGCAGAGCAGTAGGCTTAACCTCAGAGTGCTAGGTGTAAAGTATTTGTACCAACACACACAGTAACTTAATGAAAACACTACAAAATGACACAACACCAGTTTAGAAAAATAGGAAATATTTATCTAAACAAAACAAGACCAAAACGACAAAAATCCAACATACACCAGTCAAGTTATGATTTTTTTAAAGGTTTAAAATAAAAAGAGTCTTTAGGTAGTTGTAACACCACACTAGCGCTGCTAGCGTGAAAATTTACCTGGTTTGCGTCAAAAATAACCCCGCACGGGCGGTGTGCGTCGAAAGTAACCCTGCACGGCTGTGTGCGTCGAAAACAACTCGGCACGGCGGTGCGTGTTGAAAAAGCCAGCCACACGACGATCCGAAAGTCCCGCGGCGCAGGGTGCGATCTCTCAGCCTCCGTCAGCGATGCTGCGCGTCGTTTCTCCTGCTCCGGGCGTCGGTTTTTCGGTCGCGTTTCCTGCGGCGTCGTTTCTCAGCTGCGGAACCGGCGTCGCGTCGTTTTCTCAGCCGCGATCGGATTCGCGTCGATCTTTTCTCCGCACGGCGCTCGGTGCGTGTATTTTTGTCCTTAGGCTGCCAGCCTCTCCTTTCAGGGTCCCAGGAACTGGAAGGGCACCACAGAGCAGAGTAGGGGTCTCTCCAGAGACTCCAGGTGCTGGCAGGAAGAAGTCTTTGCTATCCCTGAGACTTCAACAACAGGAGGCAAGCTCTACATCAAGCCCTTGGAGATTTCTTCTTCAAGATGGAAGGCACACAAAGTCCAGTCTTTGCCCTCTTACTCTGGCAGAAGCAGCACTGCAGGAAAGCTCCACAAAGCACAGTCACAGGCAGGGCAGCACTTTTTCCTCAGCTATCAGCTCTTCTCCAGGCAGAGGTTCCTCTTGGTTCCAGAAGTGTTTCTCAAGTTTGTAAGTTTGGGTGCCCTTCTTATACCCATTTTAGTCTTTGAAGTCACCTTTCTTCAAAGGGGACTCACACCTTCTTGTGAAATCCTGCCTTGCCCAGGCAAGGCCTCAGACACACACCAGGGGGTCAGAGACAGCATTGTCAGAGGCAGGCACAGTCCTTTCAGATGAGAGTAACCACTCCACCCCTCCCTCCTAGCAGAGATGGCTAATCAGGAAATGCAGATTACACCCCAGCTCCCTTTGTGTCACTGTCTGGTGTGAGGTGAAAAACAACCCAACTGTCAAACTGACCCAGACAGGGAATCCACAAACAAGGCAGAGTCACAGAATGGTTTAAGCAAGAAAATGCTCACTTTCTAAAAGTGGCATTTCCAAACGCACAATCTTAAAATCAACTTTACTAAAAGATGTATTTTTAAATTGTGAGTTCAGGGATCCCAAACTCCACATGTCCATCTACTCTCTAGGGGAATCTACACTTTAATCATATTTAAAGGTAGCCCCCATATTATCCTATGAGAGAGAGACAGACCTTGCAACAGTGAAAACGAAATTGGCAGTATTTCACTGTCAGGACATATAAACCACATTACTATATGTCCTACCTTATCCATACACTGCACCCTGCCCTTGGGGCTACCTAGGGCCTACCTTAGGGGTGCCTTACATGTAAGAAAAGGGAAGGTTTAGGCCTGGCAAGTGGGTACACTTGCCAAGTCGAATTTACAGTGTAAGAATACACATACAGACACTGCAGTGGCAGGTCTGAGACATGATTACAGAGCTACTTATGTGGGTGGCACAACCAGTGCTGCAGGCCCACTAGTAGCATTTGATTTACAGGCCCTGGCACCTCTAGTGCACCTTACTAGGGACTTACTAGTAAATCAAATATGCCAATCATGGATAAACCACTTACATACAATTTAAACAGGAGAGCATATGCACTTTAGCACTGGTTAGCAGTGGTAAAGTGCTCAGAGTTGAAAAGCCAACAGCAACATGTCAGAAAAAAATAGGAGGCAGGAGGCAAAAAAGACTGGGGATGACCCTGCATAAGCAAAAGTCCAACAATTATCTTATTTTAGAACTCTGAATATAAATCAGTTTCTTTTGAAACTTTAGCAAAATCTACAATCAAAGAAGTGTGTTGCTTTCCATGACTTGGATTCCTATTAACAATGGCATAGAATCTCAGAGGAGGAGCATAGATCTCTCACAAGTGATTATACTCTGTCACACATGATGAGTCAGCATTGTCTCTGCTCTTATCAAAATCAAGAAGAAACATCCCTGACAATGTTCTCACTCATGATAATGCTACATATGGAATTCCTTCTTTAAAGACTGCGGTGGTCATTACAACCCTGGCGGACGGTGTTAAAGTGGCGGTAAGACTGCCTACAGGCCGGCGGTAAAAAATTGCAATTATGACCGTGGCGGAAACCACCAACAAAGACAGCCCCTTTAACACTCAGACCGCCACAGCGGTACAAACAAACAGCTCGGCGGTCACCGCCAACAAACAGGTGGAAGACAATGTACCGCCCACACTATTATGACAGGCCAATCCACCACCTTTTCCAGGGCGGATTCACTGCGGATAAAAATACGACGGAAACAGGAATTTCGAATGAAAAACGCTTACCTCTACCTACTCCACGAGGAAGGAGGACACCATTGAGCCGGAATTCCATATTTTTCCTGCAATAGTCTTCCTGCTCCTGTACCAGGAGCATCAACGCCGGCGGCGAACACCATGGTGAGTACTGCACCTACGACACAGGGGAGGGGGGAGGCAAAAAACAGGGACACACACATGCAACACCCCCACCCACTACAACACACTCACCAATGCATATCTATACATCACAGTTACACCCCCCAACCCCGCTGGAAGAATGCAAAGACAAAAGGAAATGAGTGTAACCATTGTAATATATCAAAATTCAGTATGCAAAAATATACATATATACACTATTAACAAAATATACACCATGATTAGTAGTCCAGGTATAGCACCATTCATAGTCCGTGGACCACTGGGCCCAAACTGCATGGGCGAGGCCCACACACGATACCCGATCAAAACAGAGAGAACACTGCAGGGGCATCAGATAGAAATACAACAGGCACCTCAGGGGGAAGGAAAGGGGGGCACCTCAGCCGGATGAGTGCACAACGCCAGATCCAGGAGGGGGCTCCATGCCCATTGATGTATCCTGGGGAGTGCAAAGCCACAGTCTCTCAAGTCTCTCCAGTGGGTGGTTTGCCCACTGTTCAATCCTGGAGAGTGCAAAGCCACAGTCTCTCAAGTCTCTACAGTGGGTGGGTTGCCCACTGTGCAATCCTGGGGAGTGCAAAGCCACAGTCTCTCAAGTCTCTACAGCGGGTGGGTTGCCCACTGTTCAATCCTGGGGAGTGCAAAGCCACAGTCTCACAAGTGGATAACAGTCTCCACTGGTTCTGGAGGGGGAATGGTGCCCAGAGTTCTTCATCCTGTGCAGGACAGAGGTAGTGGATGCATGTCTCCACTGGTTCTGGAGGGGGACTGGTGCCCAGAGTGCTTCACCCTGTGCAGGACAGAGGTAGTAGATGCATGTCTCCACTGGTTCTGGAGGGGACTGGTTGCAAGAGTGCTTCATCCTGTGCAGGACAGAGGTAGTGGATGCATGTCTCCACTGATTCTGGAGGGGGACTTTTGCCCAGAGTGCTTCATCCTGTGCAGGACAGAGGTATTTGATGCATGTCTCCACTGGTTCTGGAGGGGGACTGGTGCCCAGAGTGCTTCATCCTGCCAAGGACAGACGTAGTGGATGCATGTCTCCACTGGTTCTGAAGGGGGACTGGTGCCCAGAGTGCATCACTCACCCCGTGACGGTCCTTGTTGCATCAGTGCTCCTGCCACTCATGGGCTAGCGGTGCTTGACCTGACGGTCCTTGCCCTGTTCAGCGGTCCTTGCCCTGTTCAGCGGTGCTTGCCCTGTTCAGCTGTGCTTGACTTGGTGGTCCTTGCCCTGTTCAGCGGTGCTTGACTTGGCGGTCCTTGCCCTGTTCAGCGGTGCTTGCCCTGTTCAGCGGTGCTTGACTTGGCGGTCCTTGCCCTGTCAGCTGTTCTTGACTTGGCGGTCCTTGCCCTGTTCAGCGGTGCTTGACATGGCGGTCTTTCATTGGCCAGCTGGGCTGTGGCTGGCGGTCCTTTATTGGGCAGCTGGGCTGTGGCTGGCGGGGTCCTCCTGGGCAGCTGGGCTGTGGCTGGCGGGGCCCTCCTGGGCAGCTGGGCTGTGGCTGGCGGGGTCCTCCTGGGCAGCTGGGCTGTGGCTGGCGGGGCCCTCCTGGGCAGCTGGGCTGTGGCTGGCGGGCCCTTATTGGCAGCTGGGCTGTGGCTGGCGGGGCCCTCCTGGGCAGCGGCGATGGGGCTGGCGGTGGCCTCCTGAGCAGCGACGATGGGGCTGGCGGTGGCCTCCTGGGCAGCGGGGATGATGGAGGTCCTCTCCGTTGTGCTGCTCCTCCCAGACTTGACGGGTTTCTTCTGCCCCTTCCCCACCTTGGGAGGAGTCACAGCTGATTCCACACTCCCTCCGGGACCCCTGTAAGTGGCTTGGGTGGCTGGAGTCTTTCCCCTCTCCCGCCGGGCACTGGCCAACTTCTGGTGCTTCACAGGGGGGGGGACTGTCTGTGCTGTTGCTCCGTGCCACACTGGCTGTCCTGGTGACCGGTGCACTCCACATACCTGTGACAACAAGCACCATTGGTCCAGTTGATTTTGTGGCTGAGGTGCAAGTTCGGGACCTATGAGTTGGACGGGGGGGTGGTGGGAAATAGGTTAAGGGTGGACAGGAAAAGTTGTTTGGACACACTGGGACGGGTAGCTGGAGGGGGTTTGGGAGTGGAGGAACAGGTGGTGGTTGTAGGAGGTGTAACTTTTGTGGCTTTGGGTGCAGGTGCATGCGCTGGAGGCTGTTTTGAGGTGGATGTATGTTGGGTGGGTGTGTGCCTGCATTTGTGCATCTTGGGAGGGGGCATCACAGACACACTGGGAGAGGACACAGGGGACGTGTGAATGGTAGTGGGGATGGTGACTGCACGTGAGCGGGGTGTGCTGGTGGGTGTGCTGGTGCGCGACGTAGTGGCTGTAGTGGTAGTGCATGCAGGTGTAAGTGTAGATGAGACTGGGAGGGAGGAGGGAGACAAGGAGGAGGGGGACACAGTGGAGGCAGTGGATGTTGGTGTGTCTGTATGTGTGTGATGCTTGCATGAATGCCTGTGGGATGTGTGGTGCTTATGTTTGCCTGAGCTTCCCTCGTGTGGTGAGGTGTGTGCAGGCTGGTCTGATGGTGTGCTTGAGATAGGCAGAGGTACAGGGGATTGGGTCTGGGTGGAGGAAGTTGGAGGGGGAAGGCTAGACACAGGGACAATGGCTGCCATCAGTGCTGAGGCCAGAGTCTGAAACGTTCGATAAATGGCAGCCGGACCAGAATGAATGCCCTCCAGGAATGCATTGGTTTGTTGCAACTCCCTTTCTACACCCTGGATGGCATTCAAAATGGTAGACTGCCCAACAGTGAGGGACCTGAGGAGGTCAATGGCCTCCTCACTGAGGGCAGCAGAGGTGACAGGGGCAGGGGCTGAGGTGCCTGGGGCGAAGGTGATGCCCACCCTCCTGGGTGAGCGGGCACGGGGCACATGCTGAGGGTCTGCTGGGAGGGCGGTGCTGGTAGGGGGGGTGGCGATGTACCTGTAGTAGTGGGGGGCACAGATGTTGCAGCCACCACAAGGGAGCTCCCATCGGAGGACGAGTCCGTGTCGCTGGTTTCAGCTCCTGTCACTGCCGTGGTGCTCCCCTCGACCTCCGTCCCACTAGGGTATTCAGAGTCCATAGTGTGGCCCTCCATGGCCATGTGGGATGCAGCTCCCTCGTGCTCCGGTGCCACTGCTCATCCGCCTGATGATGCTAATGCACAAGAACAGGGAGACCGCAAAAAAAGGGGGAGGGTACAGAAGAAAGACATGTTGAGTGCATGGCTTACCGCTACCATTGGGGGACAAGACAGACACAGCAGCCCCCTGCACTACATCGCGCTGTTGGGCTCTACAGTGCAATCCCCGGGAAATGGCCTACAAGGCTATGGATGACATCTGCACACATAGATGACACAGGTGCATGAATAGATGTACTTGCCACTCTACAGAGGTGGGGTGGGGGGGCCACAGGGCCATGCCTTACGAAGGGCCCTAGCCTACGGAACTCTCCCTGGCCTAGGGAAACCCACAGCCCTCCTCCCCCACCCAGACACCTCCACTGCGCGCAAAGTCAGCTGAATGAGAGTGTACTCACCCCCTTGTGTCTGCTGTGATGCCCTCAAGCGCCCATCCAACTCCGGGTAGACCACCGCAAGGATCCGGAACATCAGGGGGGTCATGGTTCGACGGGCACCCCTCCCACGTTGGGAGGCCATCCCCAGCTAAGCCTCCGCCGTCTTCTTGCTCCAGCGGCGAATGTTCTCCCATCTTTTACGGCAGTGGGTGCTCCGTCTGTGGTGGACCCCCAGGGTCCGGACGTCCTTGGTGATGGCATGCCAAATATCCTTCTTATGGTGGGCGCTGACCTACATGAAATGTACAGGGGAAGAAGAGAAGTCATTACCCACTGCGCCTTCAAAGTGAGTGGACCCCATCCCTACCCTTGCCATCTGGCACATGCACCCACCGTCTTTCATGCACTCAGAACTCTGCCCCCTTCCTTCTTACAACCAGCCCTCTCCAGACAGGCATAGCCCATACAGCATGCTCCCTGTGTACTTACCTGTTGGTCTGGAGGACCGTAGAGTAGCGTGTACTGAGGGAAGACTCCATTGACGAGCTTTCCAACTCCTCCGATGTGAAGGCAGGGGCCCTTTCCCCAGACGCACGAGCCATTGTCTCTTCCAGACCGAGGTCACAGCAGCACTTGCAGTGTAGGTCCTCTCCTGTCGAAGATCAGGTATTGAATGATTCAACAGATAGAAAATGGCGGTCACGTCCGCGGCGGTCACGTGCGTGGCGGTGTGTACCATCACCGCCGGCGTACATCGTCATTGGCTCCTGGGACCCATAGGGTCCAATGTTAACCAATGCAGCATTGCGCCACGGTCTTCGACCGCCTACCGCGACGGTGTACAACGCCAGCGCAGTTACCTCACATCCCATTGTCCCACTTTACAGGTCAGGCAGCCGCCATTTCAGGGGCCCGCATGGCCTAATTAACAACTGCGTCACACATACCTAGGCCTAGTCTCAACACACATACAAGCCAGATTTTGTGTATGAATGGTGTTCTGTGTAGACTGTGGGTACATACCTCTGAGTTGTTTGACTCTGTGCTCGCTGTTGTCCTTTATAGGCACCGTCCGCTGGGACATGTGAGAAGATGGCGGAATCCTCCGGTGTACCGACCGCTGGTGGACCTGTCGACAATGGAGGGAAGAAATTTGATAATCACCTACAGGTTTGACCGTGCCACAATCCAGGAACTGTGTACACAGTTGGAGCCTGACCTGATGTCAGCAATCCGCCATCCCACAGGAATCCCCCCTCAAGTGCAGGTGCTATCAGTGCTCCATTTCCTTGCAAGTGGGTCATTTCAAACAACTGTGGCCATGGCATCAGGGATGTCCCAGCCTATGTTTTCCAACGTGTTGTCCAGAGTGTTGTCTGCCCTGCTGAAACACATGCAGAGCTACATTGTTTTCCCTCAGGTGGAGGATTTGCCTACAGTGAAAGGTGACTTATATGCCCTTGGACATATCCCCAACATCATAGGTGCCATTGATCGGACACATGTGGCATTGGTACACCCGCAGGAGTGAACAGGTGAACAGGAACCGGAAGAGTTATCATTCCATGAATGTACAGATTGTATGTTTGGCCGACCAGTACATCTCCCATGTGAATGCCATGTTCCCTGGCTCAGTGCATGACGCATACATCATGCGGAATAGCAGCATCCCTTATGTGATGGGTCAACTCCAGAGGCACCGTGTGTGGTATTAGGGGACTCTGGTTACCCCAACCTGTCATGGCTACTGACCCCAGTGAGGAATCCCAGGACAAGGGCAGAGGAATGCTACAATGATGCCCATGGGCGAACTAGGAGGGTGATCGAGCGGACCTTCGGCCTCCTGAAGGCCAGGTTCCGGTGCCTCCATATGACAGGTGGATCCCTATTCTATTCACCAAAGAAGGTGTGCCAGATCATCATGGCCTGCTGTATGCTTCATAACTTGGCTTTGCGACGACAGGTGCCTTTTCTGCAGGAGGATGGTCCAGATGGCGGTGTTGTGGCAGCTGTGGAGCCTGTGGACAGTGATGAGGAGGAAGCAGAGGAAGAAGACATGGACAACAGGTACTCAGTCATCCAACAATATTTCCAGTGAAACACAGGTGAGATTACATTCCTGCCTACTACATGTACTTTTACACTTCTACCTCTATCCTGTCTGTCGACTTCACCCAGTGTATGGTCACTGAGTTGTCACTTTCCATTATGGTTTCACAGGTGTGGGTCCCAACGTGTGTCACCTGCTTAGATTCCTCATGGACTAGAGCTGTGTGACATAGGTATGTTGACATTCCTATTTCCTGTAAATTTTGTCACTGTAATTGCAAATACACTATTTCGAAATCACAGACAGACTCCAGATCTTTCGGTGCTTTAGGTGTGTTTATTTAAATACAAAATATTGGAGGGGGAAGTTAAATGGTGAGGGGTGATGGCGGAGGAGTGTCCATGGCAGAGTCCAGTCTATTAGTCTCACAGGTGCATTGCCCATATGGGCATAGGAAGTGGAGCTGGGGCAGTTTCAATATGGACAGGGTGACAAAGTGGGACAGTGGGATGACAATCAGGGTGGTCTCATTTCTTGGTGGGGGTCTTGGCATCGTTCTCTGTCTTGTTCCTGGATCTCAGGGACCGTTTGCAGGGTGGTTCTCCGTCTGCAGGGGGTGGGGTGCTGGTGTGGTGGTCCTGTGGCGGTGCCTCCTGTCCACTAGCGCAGGCGGAGGTGGTGGGCAGTTCATCGTCCATGCTAGTGTCAGGGGCCCTTGTAGTGCCACAGTGTCCCTCCTGGTGTTGAGTTTTTCCTTCAGCACCCCTACGATGGTGCCCAGGGCTGAGCTGATGGTTCTGAGTTCCTCCCTGAACCCCAAATACTGTTCCTCCTGCATGCGCTGGGTTTCCTGAAACTTGGCCAGGACCGTTGCCATCGTCTCCTGGGAGTGGTGGTATGCTCCCATGATGGAGGAGAGGGCCTCGTGGAGAGAGGGTTCCCTTGACCTGTCCGCCCCCTGTCGCACAGCAGCCCTCCCAGTTCCCCTGTGTTCCTGGGCCTCGGTCCCCTGGACCGTGTGCCCACTGCCACTGCCCCCAGGTCCCAGTTGCTGTTGGGGTGGTGGGTTATCCTGGGTTCCTTGTAGAGGTGGACACACAGCTGATTGACGTGTCCTGGGGACAGAGGTATGGGCCCGCTGGGTGGGTGCTGTGCTGGTGTTACCAGAGGGTGGAAGGTCTGTGGTGGCCTGTGCCTGTGTGAGGGGAACCGACTGTCCCGAGGCCCACGATGGTCCGGGCTGGTCATCTAGATCCAGGTGGACAGAGGTGCTGTCATCACTGTGGGCCTCTTCTGTGGGTGGAGAAGAGATGTCTGGACCCTCCTGTCTGGTGACGTTGGGTAGTGGTCCTCCAGGGGTGTAAAAGCATGATTATTGCATCTGTGTGTGTCATGGTGTGCAATGGGTGGGTGACCGTGTACCCCAGTGCTGGCATTCCTGTGTGGGGGCTAGTGTGATGATGGTTTAGGGGGCTGTATGGGTATGTGCAGTGGGCATGCTTTAGTGATGGGTGTCCATGCTTTGTTGTTGCATGCAGGGCTTGGTGTTGGGATGCGTGGTTTGTGATATTGGTACATTTGTGAGGAGTTGCAGTGATAGGGGTGGGGGTGAGTTTGGCGGTATGTGATAGCATGCAGGTAGGGTGGGGGATATGGTAGTTAAAGGTTTGTCTTACCGGAGTCCATTCCTCCACCGACTCCTGCGAGGCCCTCAGGATGCAGAATCTCCAAGACCTGCTCCTCCCATGTTGATGGTTGTGGGTGAGGAGGTGGGGGTCCGCCGCCAGTCCGCTGAACCGCCTGCTGGTGTCTTGAGACCACGGAACGCACCTTCCCCCGTAGGTCGTTCCACCTCTTCCTTATGTCCTTCCGATTTCTTGGGTGTTGTCCCACTGTGTTGACCCTGTCGACTATTCTTCGCCATAGCTCCATCTTCCTAGCTATGGAGGTGTGCTGCACCTGTGCTCCAAATAGCTGTGGCTCTACCCGGACGATTTCCTCCACCATGACCCTGAGCTCCTCCTCCGAGAACCTGGGGTGTCTTTGCCGTGCCATGGGGTGGTGTAGGTGATGTGTGGGGTGCTGTGTGTGGTGATAAGTATTGTGATTTGTAGTGGTGTGTGGTGTTTTGTGCATGGACGTTGTGTGGGTGATGGTGTTGTGTGCATGTGGATGCTAGTTTGTGGATGGTGGTGTCTCTCTCTGGCCTTCTCTCTGTAATAGTGGTCGTAGCGGTTTGTGGGTGATGTGGGTGGGTGTTTTATATTGTAATGGGTGTGTGGGAGTGGTGTGTGTATGTGTACCAGGTGTGTGTATTTCGAATTGTCCAATGTGGCCATGTTTTGTAGAAGTGCGTGTATTTTGAGCGCGGCGGTGTGTACCGCCAATGGAATACCGCATGGATTTGTGTGTCGTGATAGTGTTTTATATTGTAATGGACATTGTAATGGGCGTTGTGTGGGTGATGGTGTTGTGTGCATGTGGATGCTAGTTTATGGATGGTGGTGTCTCTCTCTGGCCTTCTCTCTGTAATAGTGGTCGTAGGGGTTTGTGGGTGATGTGGGTGGGTGTTTTATATTGTAATGGGTGTGTGGGAGTGGTGTGTGTATGTGTACCAGGTGTGTGTATTTCGAATTGTCCAATGTGGCCATGTTTTGTAGAAGTGCGTGTATTTTGAGCGCGGCGGTGTGTACCGCCAATGGAATACTGCGTGGATTCGTGTGTCGTGATAGTGTGGGCGTATTTCTGTTGGTGTGATGGTGTCGGTTTTGTTTTCGCCAGTTTATCACTGACCTTTGGTGTGGCAGACTTGTGTGGGTGTCTGAATTTTGTCAGATTCCAAGATGTGGGTCATAATATCTGTGGCGGAATTCAGCAGCCGCGGCGGTGTGTTGGCGGTATTCTGCACGGCGGTATGCGGCTTTTACCGCCAATGTTGTAATAACCGCCTGTATGACCTATATTTATAATTTCTGCATCCAAATTTAGGGCCTGATTTAGAGTTTGGTGGACTTAGACTGATATCCTGTCCGCAGTATTGCGATTCCATTATATCCTATGGAAATCATAATAATCATGAGGATGGGATATCCCTCACATTTGTGACGGAGTACCCCCTCCTCCAAACTGTAAATAAGTACCCTAGTCCTTGAGATTTGTGAATGGTGTCAGCATAGGGCAAGAACAGAGGAAATTGCTGTATTTTCCTATACATATCTTTTACCAGGATAAATCTGGCAGTGCACCTTCCACATTTTTTCCTTCCTCAATGCGATCACATTTCATGAGAATATATTCATTCATTCTGTTGGGATATGTATTGAAGTCTATTACATTCCCCATTGCACCATTCACTGATCCCTCCTCGAAGTTCAGATTTAGTCGCAAAATGAATCTGCAATTTTACAAAGATTTAGGGGCATATTTATACTCCGTTTGCGCCGGATTTGTGTCGTTTTTTTGCCGCAAATTCAACGCAAAACTAACTCCATATTTATACTCTGGCGTTAGACGCGTCTAGCGCCAAAGTCCATGGAGTTTGCGTCACTTTTTAGCGTGGACACCTACTTTGCGTTAATGATATGCAAGGTAGGCGTTCCCGTCTAAAAAATTGACTCCGAGGCATGTGCGCCGTATTTACACTCCTGGGCAAAAATCACGCCCGGGAGTGGGCGGGTCAAAAAAAATGGCATCCAGCCGCTTTTGCGCCGTTTTTTTGCGCCTGGTCAGGGCAGGCGTTAAGGGACCTGTGGGCTCGGAAGGAGTCCAGAGGTGCCCTCCCATGCCCCCAGGGACCCCCCCTGTCACCCTTGCCCACCCCAGGAGGACGCCCAAGGATGGAGGGACCCATCCCAGGGAACATAAGGTAAGTTCAGGTAAGTATTATTATTTTATTTTTTGGTGGCATAGGGGGGCCTGATTTGTGCCCCCCTACATGCCACTATGTCCAATGACCATGCCCAGGGGACAGAAGTCCCCTGGGCATGGCCATTGGGCAAGGGGGCATGACTCCTGTCTTTGCTGAGACAGGAGTCATTTCAATGGGGGTTGGGAGTCGAAAAAAATGGCGCAAATCGGGTTGAGGCGATAATTTTGCCTCAGCCTGACTTGCCCCATTTTTTGGCGCCCAAGCTCCATATTCCCCTACGCCGGCACTGCCTGGTGTACGTCATTTTTTTTTACGCACACCAGGCAGCGCCACCGGCTAACGCCGGCTAACGTCATTGAATAAATACGGCGCCCGCATGGCGCTTCAGAATGGCGTTAGCCGGCGTTAACTTTTTCGACGCACAACTGCGTTGGCGCAGTTGTGCGTCGAAAAGTATAAATATAGCCCTTAGAGTCTTCTCTAAAGCAGCAGTATGTGAAACTGCTTTCTCTATAGATCCTAGTTTCTTTATCACTGATGGACAAAGTGATACGTTTCAACCTAGATGTTCCATTTTGTCTTAACTATGAAGAGTCACAAGATCCCGTGTCTCCAAATGAAGCATTTCTAAGTTAAATTCTGTGTATTCAAGCAATGTTGGCATTAGGCAGACAATCTGTTTCTGAATTTGCATAATGTGTTGCATTACAGAAGCTGGTGACTTATTGTATGGGAGCAGATATGTAACTATGCGAGAACCAATAGCTTTTCTGAGTGTATCTGCTAATTATACCTATTCTGATTTTTAAAAAATATGTTCTCATACTCTATTGCATGTCTCATATTTCATGTTAACTCAGTATACCAGGAGTTTAACCAGATGGTAAGATTTCCAGTACTGCCCAATGATGTCAGCAAAAACTATGACATGTTTACCTCCAACCAAAACATCATAGTCAGTTCCAAAGACCTCTTACATACTCAGATGAATAAAAGCTAGCATGAGGTTAGATACCATGCTAACTTAATCAGCAATCAGAACTTTCAATTTCTTGAGAGTTCTGGGCATCTCTTGACAAGCATCACCAGATAACTTAAGATATTCTAGTTTGTTGTCATGTTCCACAGGCAACATAAGTAGCCTGTGCAATGTGATTCCTTTAATGTTTTGAGCAGCTTGTATGACGGGGTGACGGTGGTCGGAGTTCAGCGGTGCAATGCTAATCATGTGTCCTCTTTCTGCCAGCCTTCTAATGGTGGGGAGCCCACCATGAAAAGGCTGATGGAAATCTAGTGCTGGGGGCTGCAGGTGGGCCCCTTCACTATCTACAACCATTTCATGGGCAGAGCAAGGTGCCCCCTGCCCAGCACCCTCAGAAAGCACACTGTCTGCTATGGTAGATAATGTGCATTCCGAGGGTGCTGGGAGCAACCTTTCAGAGATGGCATGGGCCTCGGCTCCATGAAGAGCCAAGCACTATGCCACCAATTTTTGCAGTTTCCGCCGGTCAGCCCAGTGAAAACCTTGTAATCTGCCTGGGGATGGAGACTGTTGGACTTTTGCTTATGCAGGGTCATCCTGAATCTTTTTGCCTCCTGCCTCCTATTTGTTTCTGACCTGTCGCTGTTGGCTTTTGAACTCTGAGTGTGTATTTTTACACTGTAAATTCGACTTGGCAAGTGTACCCTCTTGCCAGGCCTAAACCTTCCCTTTTCTTACATGTAAGGCACCCCTAAGGTAGGCCCTAGGTAGCCCCAAGGGCAGGGTGCAGTGTATGGATAAGGTAGGACATATAGTAATGTGATTTATATGTCCTGACAGTGAAATACTGCCAACTTCGTTTTTCACTGTTGCAAGGCCTGTCTCTCTCATAGGATAATATGGGGGCTATCTTTAAATATGATTAAAGTGTAGATTCCCCTAGAGAGTAGATGGACATGTGGAGTTTGGGGTCCCTGAACTCACAATTTAAAAATACATCTTTTCGTAAAGTTGATTTTAAGATTGTGCATTTGAAAATGCCACTTTTAGAAAGTGAGCATTTTCTTACTTAAACCATTCTGTGACTCTGCTGTGTTTGTGGATTCCCTGTCTGGGTCAGTTTGACAGTTGGGTTGTTTTTCACCTCGCACTAGACAGTGACACAAAGGGGGCTGGGGTGTAACCTGCATTTCCTGATTAGCCATCTCTGCTAGGAGGGAGGGGTGGAGTGATCACTCTCATCTGAAAGGACTGCGCCTGCCTCTGACAATGCCGGCTCCAACCCCCTGGTGTGTGTCTGAGGCATTGCCTGGGCAAGGCAGGATTTCACAAGTAGGTGTGAGTCCCCTTTGAAGAAAGGTGACTTCAAAGACTAAAATGTGTATAAGAAGGGCACCCAAATCTACAGACTTTAGAAATACTTCTGGAACCAAGAGGTACCTCTGCCTGGAGAAGAGCTGATAGCTGAGGAAGAAGTGCTGCCCTGCCTGTGACTGTGCTTTGTGGAGCTTTCCTGCAGTGCTGCTTTTGCCAGAGTAAGAGGGCAAAGACTGGACTTTGTGTGCCTTCCATCTTGTGAAGAAATCTCCAAGGGCTTGAGTTAGAGCTTGCCTCCTGTTGTTTGAAGTCTTAGGGACGGCAAAGACTTCTCTCTCCCAGCACCTGGGGTGAGACTCCTGCTTTGACAAGTGGTGCCCTATCCAGTCCCTGTGCCCTTGAAAGGAAAGCTGGTGGAAATCCAAAGAAATCGACTTCGGACGACTCCAGACCGACGCCGCTGCTGAATCCGGTAAGGCCGCCTGCACCTGACGCGTGACCTTCGCTGGAACGCGACGCTCTTCGCAGGCCCGACGCCGCAGCAGCCCCGCTGAAGTCCGCGACTCCGTGGAAGTCACCGCACCACGTCGTGACCGATGCCGCTCGAAGTGCACGGATTCAACGTTTCGCACAGACGCCGCGATCCCCGACTTCACGCATCGGCTTGTTTTCACTCTTCACCAAAGGTACTGTATTTGGGGGTCTACACGACTCCGTGTCCGGCGCCGCTGGTGTCGGCTTGTTAGGAACGACTCCGTCACGACGCCGTGTTAACATCTCATCGAAGCATTTTTGTTTCTAAGCGCTATTTTTTTGTTTAATCTTTAAAAATTCATAACTTGACTTGTGTATGTCGGATTTTTGTCGTTTTGGTCTTGTTTTGTTTAGATAAATATTTCCTATTTTTCTAAACCGGTGTTGTCTCATTTTGTAGTGTTTTCATTAAGTTACTGTGTGTGTTGGCACAAATACTTTACACCTAGCGCTCTGAAGTTAATCCTACTGCTCTGCCAAGCTACCAAGGGGGAAAGCAGGGGTTAGCTGAGGGTGATTCTCTTTTACCCTGACTAGAGTGAGGGTCCTTGCTTGAACAGGGGGTAACCTGACTGTCAACCAAAGACCCCATTTCTAACATTGGTGATCAGCGGTTGGGATTTGGACTTGTATTTGTACTTGACATACAGTGATTAAGTGTACACTATTATTTTGAGTGCAGACCACTACGTGACCACATACTGCTTGTCTTGAGATTTTTGCTTTTTCTCTTTTTGTGGATTTTTCCCTACGTCCACGTTGTTTTTCTTCGCTGATCTTTGATTGACTTTGAACTTCATTTGGGAAATTGTTTCTGCATTTGGAACTTTGCACTCTTTTAACCTTTCATCATGTCTCAACTTGGAGATGCAACAAGGCTCAGCTAAAGCAGTTTTGTAAAAATGTTGGTTGTCCCATTAAGAGCTGTTCCAAGAAGAATGAGCTGAAAAAGGCGCTGAGGGCCTGGGGGACAACCAGAAGCACTGGAGGGCACACTGAGGATGAGGAGGAGGATGAGGATGAGGAGGGAGGGCAATCAGTACATAATGGTATAGTGGGGGGACCTGTTATTACCAGGGAAAGAGTCTCTAGGGCAGGTAGCAGTGTATCGTCCAAAGGTCTGACGCCTGAAGAATTGCAGGACAGACAGGCAGAGAGGGCATACCAATTGGAGCTACAGAAGCTCAATCTGGAGAAAGGAAGAGATGAGAGAAGAGCAGTCCTTGAGGAAAGGAGGATGATTTATGCTTACGAGCTTCAATTGAAAGAGCTGGAAGTCATGAGGGCTGAGTCCAGCTGGAATGGTGGCACCAACAATTTGATATCCAGTACTGTTGAAGAAGTGCACATGCCCAGAGATGTGGTGCCCTACTTGAAGGAGGGAGTTAACACACACCAGGAGGTTCAGGGGTATGAGATAGCTCCAGTGGCGCACAGGGTCCCTGAGGTGGATTGGGGAACTGGCACGGGGAGTCATATTCCTACTAGTGGGAAGGAAACTCTACTGACTCTAGGTGAGAGTAACAGGGAGAGGGGTTCCCCCCCAGTAGACGTCCTGGTTATGGAGTGTGAAGACATCCGAGAAGAGTGTGGGTTGAGTGTCAGGGACAGTCAGGTACTGTCTCACCAGTCTCAGAAGGGTGATGTGGGGTGCTTTTTCAAAGCAGAGTCACTGGATGGTTGGGTGAAGGGTACTTTGGTTAATTCATGTGAGGGGCTGAGTGATGTAATTGCTGGAGAGCATATGTCTAGTCCTTATTTTCCAGAGCTACGCCAACACCAGGTGGAGTGTGAGTTCTCTGACCCCAGGGAGCTTACAATGGAGGCAGACTTCTGGGTGAGTACCAGAGAGTCTGAAGAGGCATTTGGGGGGCTCCTGAGAGGAGTGGTCTAGGTAGTTCCCAACCAGGTGAGGTAGGGAAGGATTGTAGTGTCCCAGGTAGGTCCCAGTGTAGTGGGATGGGTGAGGGACCCCATGTCCAGTCTCAGTGGAGAGGGAATGGGGATGGGTTGAGGCCCAAGGTGCCCGAGATCCGGTCCCAGGTCCTGGAGGGTTCCATGAGGGAACACCAGGAGGGGAGCCTAGCCTGTACCATAGGTCCACCTGTTGAGGGAGACCCCACAGTGTCAGGAGAACTTGAGGGGGCGGCTGCAGCCAGCGTCCCACCAGTTCTGGGGTCTGGCAGTACCACTCCTAGTGAGGGGGTGCAGAGGTCCAACAGAGGGTTGAGAGGAGGTTGCGGACCCCAGTGGAGAACCTGGAGGGTCAGTTCTGAGAGCAGAGCCCCCCTGGAATGACCTTGGTGAGACCATTTCTGGGTTCGGGAGAATCCAGACTCTGTCAGATGGGCAGAGGTCAGGGGACCTGCGCCAGTCAGATTCTTGTGTGGCCCTTGGGGACAGTGTGTCCCTTGAGGGGGGTAAGTGTGCCCCCCTGGAAGTCCTGGTGTGCCAGGCAAAGTTTCAACCGCAAGGTGGTGACTCTGGGTTGAATGATTAGGTTCAGGGGGTAAACTCTGACCTGATGGGGGGTAAGTGTGTTCCCAAGGAAGTCCTGATGTGCCAGGCAGTGGTTCAACCGCAGGGTGGTGACTCTGGGTTGGATGACCAGGTTCAGAGGGTAAACTCTGACCTGGTGGGGGGTAGGTATGCCCCCCAGGAAGTCCTGGGTTGCCAGGCGGTGGTCCAGTCTGTGGGTACAGACCCTGGACTGGAGGATCAGGTTCAGGGTGTCCCCCCTGACCTGGAGGAAGGGGCTACTGCTAACAGTGCCCATCCCATGTTGTCTTCTGAGGGGGCCACTCCTAGTTGGGGGGTGCAGGACCCCAGAAGGGAGGGCAGGGGGAGGGAAGCCTCACTCCTGGTCCAACCTGAAGGTACAGACCCCAGGTTGGCGGACCAGTTGCAGGTTACCAGCCCTGCACTGGTGGAAGAATTGTGCAGTACTGCTTCTACAAGCACCCTGACAGTTTTTTACTCTGGGGGTGCCGCTTCTGCAGGGAGGGTACATAGCCCCAGAGGGGAGGACCAGGGTCAGGTTGTCATCCCTGACCTGGTGGAAGAGAGAGTGGCCAAAGGGTGCCCGGCACCTGGGGCTACAGCCCCCCACTCTCCGCAGTCACAGTGGTTGGAGAGGCCTGAGGTCGGGCTCTCATCCCTGACAGTTGTCTGGGGCCACTGTGGCTTGCTATCCTGGTGGACAGAGTTGCCCCGGGGGGGAAGAGAGTCACACCACGGGGGTGGAGTGGGCAACACCACTGTGTTGGCCCTGGTGGTACTATCTGCCCATTGCAATACATCTGTGAGCAAAGTAAAGTTAGGTGCTGCACAGATTGTGTCTGTAGATGTGGAGAAGGGTTCCCCAGGGGTTAGCTTAGTGGGCCCTGAGAGTATGGACAGAGGGATCCAACTGGAGTCAGGAAGGTGTAGAACTGGAACATGCCCCTGCAGTTGTGGGACTGGGTCCTTGTTCTTTCGCCCCAATCAGGGAAGTACATCAAGGTATTGATTGTTCTCCCCTGGCTTTAGGCTGGGAGGGGGTCGTGTTGGACTTTTGCTTATGCAGGGTCATCCTGAATCTTTTTGCCTCCTGCCTCCTATTTGTTTCTGACCTGTCGCTGTTGGCTTTTGAACTCTGAGCACTTTCCCACTGCTAACCAGTGCTAAAGTGCATATGCTCTCCGTGTAAATTGTATGTAATTGGTTTATCCATGATTGGCCTATTTGATTTACTAGTAAGTCCCTAGTAAGGTGCACTAGAGGTGCCAGGGCCTGTAAATCAAATGCTACGAGTGGGCCTGCAGCACTGGTTGTGCCACCCACATAAGTAGCTCTGTAATCATGTCTCAGACCTGCCACTGCAGTGTCTGTGTGTGTATTTTTACACTGTAAATTCGACTTGGCAAGTGTACCCACTTGCCAGGCCTAAACCTTCCCTTTTCTTACATGTAAGGCACCCCTAAGGTAGGCCCAAGGTAGCCCCAAGGGCAGGGTGCAGTGTATGGATAAGGTAGGACATATAGTAATGTGATTTATATGTCCTGACAGTGAAATACTGCCAACTTCGTTTTTCACTGTTGCAAGGCCTGTCTCTCTCATATGATAATATGGGGGCTACCTTTAAATATGATTAAAGTGTAGATTCCCCTAGAGAGTAGATGGACATGTGGAGTTTGGGGTCCCTGAGCTCACAATTTAAAAATACATCTTTTCGTAAAGTTGATTTTAAGATTGTGCATTTGAAAATGCCACTTTTAGAAAGTGAGCATTTTCTTGCTTAAACCATTTTGTGACTCTGCCGTGTTTGTGGATTCCCTGTCTGGGTCAGTTTGACAGTTGGGTTGTTTTTCACCTCGCACTAGACAGTGACACAAAGGGGCCTGGGGTGTAACCTGCATTTCCTGATTAGCCATCTCTGCTAGGAGGGAGGGGTGGAGTGGTCACTCTCATCTGAAAGGACTGTGCCTGCCTCTGACAATGCCGGCTCCAACCCTCTGGTGTGTGTCTGAGGCCTTGCCTGGGCAAGGCAGGACTTCACAAGTAGGTGTGAGTCCCCTTTGAAAAAGGTGACTTCAAAGACTAAAATGGGTATAAGAAGGGCACCCAAATCTACAGACTTTAGAAACACTTCTGGAACCAAGAGGAACCTCTGCCTGGAGAAGAGCTGATAGCTGAGGAAGAAGTGCTGCCCTGCCTGTGACTGTGCTTTGTGGAGCTTTCCTGCAGTGCTGCTTCTGCCACAGTAAGAGGGCAAATACTGGACTTTGTGTGCCTTCCACCTTGTGAAGAAATCTCCAAGGGCTTGAGTTAGAGCTTGCCTCCTGTTGTTTGAAGTCTCAGGGACAGCAAAGACTTCTCTCTGCCAGCACCTGGGGTATCTGGAGAGACTCCTGCTCTGACAAGTGGTGCCCTATCCAGTCCCTGGGCCCTTGAAAGGAAAGCTGGTGGAAATCCAAAGAAATCGTCTTCGGACGACTCCGGACCGACGCCGCTGCTGAATCCGGTAAGGCCGCCTGCACCTGACGCCGTGACCTTCGCTGGAACGCGACGCTCTTCGCAGGCCCGACGCCGCAGCAGCCCCGCTGAAGTCCGTGACTCCGTGGAAGTCAGCGCACCACGTCGTGACCGACGCCGCTCGAAGTGCACGGATTCAACGTTTCGCACAGACGCCGCGATCCCCGACTTCGCGCATCGACTTGTTTTCACTCTTCACCAAAGGTACTGTACTTGGGGGTCTACACGACTCCGTGTCCGGCGCCGCTGGTGTTGGCTTGTTGGGAACGACTCCGTCACGATGCCGTGTTAACATCTCATCGAAGCATTTTTGTTTCTAAGCGCTATTTTTTACTTTAATCTTTAAAAATTCATAACTTGACTTGTGTATGTCGGATCTTTGTCGTTTTGGTCTTGTTTTGTTTATATAAATATTTCCTATTTTTCTAAACCGGTCTTGTCTCATTTTGTAGTGTTTTCATTAAGTTACTGTGTGTGTTGGTACAAATACTTTACACCTAGCGCTCTGAAGTTAAGCCTACTGCTCTGCCAAGCTACTAAGGGGGTAAGCAGGGGTTAGCTGAGGGTGATTCTCTTTTACCCTGACTAGAGTGAGGGTCCTTGCTTGAACAGGGGGTAACCTGACTGTCAACCAAAGACCCCATTTCTAACAGAGACCACCAGCTCCACAGTGGTCTCCTCTTCACTGGGCTGGCGGGCTGATAGTAGGCCAGCCAACCTTGCAATGAGGCTCTTGCTGTTGTTTTTTCCTTTTGCTCTGTATCTCCATCGGAAATATTTGCCACATTTATGGGACTGGAATAGCAAGACTTGTTGTCCAAGAGTTATGCTCTGGGACACTTCTGGAATGTCTCAAGTTACATATTGCTCAGTGAATGACAACATTTTGGGCCTGATTTAGAGTTTGACGGAGGGGTTACACAGTCACAAACTTGACAGATATCCACTCTAGCGTATTATGATTCCATTTGTTCCAATGGAAATCATAATACATCGGACAGGATATCTGTCACACTGGTGATAGAGTAATTTGTCCGCCAAACTCTAAATCAGGCCTTAATCACCAGTATCATGACTAAACTTTGGTGCATTTTTCAACCACTGTGAGAAAACTGGGCTGATTGCAGAAGGCCCCTTAATTTTTTCCTCCATTTTGCCTGATACTGTTGTTTTCTGACCCTGATTATACCCTGTGCCCTGCTAACCAATCCCAGGGTCAGTGCTCTATTTAAAATGGTACATGCAGGTTAGGCATAACTATAATTGCCTCTGACAGTCTACCTATAAGTCTCTAGTATATGGCAGGGCATGTAGGTTTAGAGGCCCCAGTGCAGTTAGAGCACCTGTCGCTGCACTGCTGGCGTCTCTGGTGTCTTTGTAAAAGGCGGCCTGCCTTGCAGGCTGCTTTTAAATTAAAGTTAACCCCAAATTCGACTTTGGAACTAAAAGTACTTCCAAAGTCGTAAACCGCCTTATATTTACATATAAGTCACCCCTATGTAACCCAAGTCTTGGGTGCAGTGTAAATATAAGCAAGGACTTTATAAAACATGTTTTATAAGCCCTGGTCAGAGAAAACATCCACATTTGTTTTTCCCCATTGTAGTGCATTAGCTCAATAGGCTAACTTTGGGAAGCCTTAATTTAAAAGAGTTATATCTTTCAAGCTTAGTATCAATTTAAAAGTTAGAATAAATCCAACAACTTGCCAAAGTTGGATTTATTATAACTAGTACAGAGAAAGAATTTTAGAACTCTTTCTGAAAGTTACCAAAATAAGCCCTGTAGTGACTTTCCTGATTGGTACGCCTCTAGCAGCCTAAGCCAGACTACCTCAATCAGGTGTAAACTGGCCTCGGCTGAAACAAAGAAGTATCTGGTGGAAAGAGAACAGCTGCAGAAGATGGCAGAGCAGGATAGGGGTAGACTAGCAAAACTGGTTTTTAAATGAGGGAACATCACTTGGGACATAAAGTAGACTTCCCCCATTCCCTGTTCCACCAACGAGATGGAAGCCCCGGTAATTAGATCAGAAGAGAGGCTGGAAGGGGTGTGTTAGGGAAATGTGGCCACACCAATGAGTGGGCTCAGCCACATGTAATCGCCAAGGAGAGATTTTCTCCATGTTGGATGTTTAAAGACTATTGCTCTCTTCAATAGATTTTTGACACACTTTGCAGGAAGTGGTCACCCCAAAAGGTGGCACCCTGCACCCCACTGGTCTGGGGTACCACCTGCTTGCCAACACAGGAGCAAAGATAAATATGGCAGAGCTACCCAGCAATTCAGATCTCTGCTAGAAGAAGATACTGGGGAAGGACAGCCCTGCTGAATGCCTGGTCTGCACCGGAAGAATTGCATCCACAAGGACTGCACAAGCTGCACACTTTAGGCTTCACCAAGAAAAATACTTTGCCTAGCTTTTGCAACTACAGGGGTAGGCTCCATATAAGCTACAAGTACAAAGGAGCTGACTAGGGTGCCCTGCATGAAGTCCTGCAAGAAGAGCCCAGCTGAGCAGCGTCCAATGGCCAAATGAGGATTCTGACGAGGTGCATTCTGGGTACTGTGATTCCAACTTCAAAGAAGAAACTCAGAGCTTCTGGAACCTTGGATCAAATTTGTGGGCACTTCAAGGACCCAAAAAGGATTTCTGGAAGAAGATCCAGAAGTTTGGTGCACCTTTGAAAAATTTCCATAAGTGGACCGACCCTATGTCATGAGTAAAGCTAGCTACCTCCAACCGCGACCCGTCCTGAATTTCAGGTTCGTCCCTCTGAAAGCACAAGGCTTTTACACTTCCAGGATTTAACTGGTTCTTGCAGAAAGGAAATCCGACAACATTGTATTGAAGTTGGCTCGCTGGAGAGGGCAACACAACGTCGGGGAAGAAAAGCTCCCAAAATATTTCGTAGGGCTCCATTGTGGTCGGCCTCATCATTTGACCCGGTCAAGCGCCACCAGATGTTCCCGGTTGGCGCTTTTTGTGTTTAGGCACTAGAAAGCAATTTTTTACATTTAACCTTTAAAAATTCATATCTCGAGTTCCCTATACTGGACTTTTGTTGTTGTGGTGTAATTTTAAAGAGAAAAATATTTTCCATTTTTATAAATTGGTGTAAGATTTTTATTGTGTTGTTTTTGACTTATTCACCGTTTTGTTGATATAAAATGCTTTTTATGCCTGCCTCCTAAGTTAAGCCTTACTGCTCATGGACCAAGCTACCAAGGGCTGAGCAAGGATTCATTAATTGAGACCTTGATTGGAACTAGTGGGGGATTGTGGCCTATTACTAAGTGTTGGTACCTACCTGCCCTTACCAATAACCCACTTTCCTACACGCACAATAATATATGTATATGTAGTGCTCCTCTAGCTTGGTATTCTTTTCTCCAGAAGAAGTCTACAACTTCACCTAGTGTGAATTCTTATTGCAGATAAAATGGAGAATGGCTTCAAATCTGTGCTTGAAGTATCTGCAAACATTTGCAGGATCAATGAAACACAATTAATCTGCAGACTTGACTTCAATCTCTTGAATGACTGAATTAGCTTACATGAGGAAGTTATGAAGATCATCACAAGCATACTTAGCATTACTGAAACTAACAAACCAGGTGAGGGCACCTAGATTGTGTAACATACATTTCAGCTCACCATGACGATGGAACCCATATATATTGGTACCACATTGGTGCCACATTGGCAAGCCATAACATTTACCAAATTATTTTCTAATACCTTATCTTTACCATGTGCTTTGACCACAAATTCTCTCATAGTAATGTCATTATGCCATGTGCCTGTTCTCATAACATGGCCCACAGCATATGAGAGATCACTCTCAAGGAAAATATGGAAAATGTATGGTATTTTGTGTCTAAAGCGGGGATCTTCAGAATATAATCATCTGCATCTATATTCTGATGCAGAAATCTGTAGATGGTGATCATCATAATGACCACCTTGTCCTGTAGTAGACAGCAAGGGAAAACATTGTGCTTCAAAACTCTCTCCCACACACTTACTGGTTCTCCTTTTGCTTGCTTTATTTGGTACATTTCTAAAGCACTATCCATCATATCTCTGGAATGTAGAAAGTGGATTCTGTAATGCTCATATATTTCTTCTGCTTCGCCTAAATCAACCTTTTCAAACTAATCATAAGGAGCTGATATGGAACTTTCTTTTCTAAGAGAACTAACATATTCCTCTACATCAACATATTGTAAAATACATTATCTAGTTTGAGATATTGTAAAGATCGCTTAACGCGATCAATGTTGACAATTTCCTGCCAATTTTATTTTCTTACTGATAGGAATCTTATTTAGTAGAACCACTAGTGTCATCTCGATAGACCCTTATAGTTTGAAAATTCTCTTTCATATTTAAAGGCAAGTATACAAATTTACCGTTCAAACCTTTTAGTAGTTCAGAAGAAAGTACATTTGTATTTTAGTCTCTATTCTAACAATGGCTTGTAATGGATGTACTGATTGTATGAGAATAGTCTCCTACACATTCAGATTTTGAAGTTGAGGTGAAATTGGAAAAACCTCCAATTTGTTATCAACTCCTCTAGCAGGCATTTTATTATCATCCAGGTTATCAATATAGTATTTATAGACAAATTTTCTTACTCACATGTCAAACCTATTTTCAGTGATCAATAAAGGGCAAGTTTAAACCAGTGTCCTAGATTGCCGTCTTCTGTTTTATCACAAATATCATTTATACTCTGCCCATCCCGCCGCTTTTCCGCAGACGCCGTAATATCGCTAGCGGTATTAAGGTATAGAAGACCGCCAGCATTTTTCTAGAGGTTGCAATGTCCCTCCCCAAGCACATACATACATTCACTCCACCCTCCCAGCGCATAGATACATTCACACCCGCCTCCTCCCTCCAGCGCATACATACATTTAATCCCTCCTCCCCCTTCCAGAGCATACATACAGTCACACACCCCCCTGCAATGCATACATGCACTCACTCGCTCTCCCCGTCCACTCACACAAACACTCCCCCTCCCCATACACTTACATACACATGCACATGCATACACTCACTCACCTCTTCCATCTGCTCAATCGCACTCACGCAATCGCTCAGACCAGCACACATGCACTCATGAACTCACCCCTTCGCCATCCACAAACACTCACACCCCCCACCCCAATCCACAAACACTCACACACCCCCTCACCCCATCCACAAACACTCTCACACGCCATCACGCACCCACAAACACCACATTCACGACCTTCACAAATGCACTCACACATACACATACACACACACACACCCTCCTGTGTTGGACGAACCTCTTACATCATCAGTCGAGTAGGTCATCCGGGAGGGGACAGGTCCCGGAATTTCCACCACCTATTAAGTCTCATAATATGGTGCACAGTGGCCTTTTGGCGTGTCGGTGCCAGCGGTGGAATCGCCTCTTCACTGCCGACCGCAGGCACAACTGGTTTCAGAATTCTGCCCAGTTTCAGGCAGAATTTCAAAATCAGTCGTAATAGGGATGCGGCTTTAACGGTCTTAGGAAAAGACCATCGTAGTCATAATGAGGGCCAATATCAGGTAAATGGATGCAAAAATATTAGTGTGAGAAATAGTCAAAGGTCACAAATGTAAAGAATCCCAGCAGAATAGGTATTACTCTACCAGGAGGACCCCTGGAAGGCTGGTGCCCTGAGCGACATTCTACTTTGCACATGCCTCAAAATCACTCTTTGCACAGGAACAGTGGCTTGATGTTTATCAGGGATAACCAGAAGTATAACAAAATGCCATGTATTTGTGGGGAATGTGTAAGTGCAAGCCATGAAATCAAATACAGCAGTAGCAACATGGGTCATGCATTTAGATAAAGTAGGTGTAGGTGTAAAGTAGGTGTAAAGTCCACATATGAAAATGGTCTTCTGTTCATTAAGATGTATGGGAAGGTATGACAATTGAACACCCTCCGTGTGTGGACAAACAAATCTCTATCTTGCACACATTAAACAAATGTCCAACCTACATCATAGGGAGACATGTAACCCGATATATGTTGACGGTGGCCAAGCCAAGAAGAAATACTTAACAAATGAAACACCACACAATGCAATGTCAGCCCCAATTGGATTACAGCCCACATATTCATCCATTAAACATTTCCCCTTGTACTTGGTGACTCCAGCAATGGTTCCAAGGCCAAATCATACCAACCATATCAAATGGATCATCAGTCATGGTGATACAAACGTAACTGTAGTCACACATTCCAAAGTATCAAAAAAGTATCCATCAACATCAAAATAGTAAAAAAAACAATGGCATGACCAACGTGTATGAAAATTAGCAACTTATTTTTAATATAAAAAAATAAACACATGTAGTCAAGGCCAATGGCCAGTCCAATTGTGGTTCAGCACACTGCTATGCCACTACACTTGCCTCACAGAACACTGCCCTGGGACCCTTATAATGAAGGGGCATCTGATGGGCAGACCAGGCACCTCAATGATGTCCTTTTGGAGGGGTGCAGTCAATTTTAGGATGGGTTGGTTTGGTTTTGGGAGGGGTGTCCTTTTTGGGGGGTTTCTTTGGGTATGGCTGGATTCAGTGGGGTGGGAAATCATGTGTCACAGAGGAGGACTTGGATTTGGAAGGGATGGATTGGGCTGTGATCAAGGTCCCTTTGACTGTGGTAGGGTGTGATTTTGCAGGGGTAAGGAAAAGGGCAAACATCAAACTTTCTTTGGGAAAATGGGTAGGGTGTCCAGGAGGGATTAAGGTTGGGAGGGTGAGTATGTGCAACTGAAAGTGTCAGGAGTGGTTGGGTATGTTGTTGATGCTGCTGTCTGTGTCTCTGAAGTATAATGTTTGTGTTTCGTAGGTGTTTTTTGGTAGTGTGTGTGATGTGGATGTGCTGGATATGCTGGGGTGGTGGATGGGTCTGTTTGTGTGGGTGTGGTATCTGGGGGTAGGGTGGGGGATGATGGTGGTGGTAGATGGGTCTGGGGTGTGAGTGTTGTGTCTGGGGGCATAGTGGGGCGGTGGGTAGACTGTGGGAGTGGCGTTGATGTTGGGGATATGGTGGGTGGTGGATGGGTCTGTGGATGTGGTGTCTGGAGATATGGTGGAGTGGTGGATGAGTCTGTGGGGGTGGTGTCTCGGGGTATAGTGGAATGATTTTGGTGGTTGTGAGGGTGGTGAGTGTCTGGTGAGTGGTTGCATGCTTGTGTGTTCAGTAATGCTTCTGTTTACGCATGTTACTTGGAGCTGTTGATGTATGTGTGTGCTTATGTGAGAGTGTGCTTGGGACAGGTATGGGACTAGAGAAATTGGATGGTGAAGAGGCAGGTGGTGGGGTGGACGTTTGGGATGGGAGGAAGGCTGCCATGAGGGAGGAGTCTAGAGCCCGAAAAGATCTCTGTAGAGCAGACATAGAACTGTGGATGCCTTCCAGGTAGGCCACCATCTGTTGCAAATGTCTGCCCTGCACCTGGATGGCATTCCGTGGTGCCTTCTGACCCACAGAGAGGTCAATAGCCTCCTCACTCAGGGCAGCGGGATGAACAGGGGCAGGGGGTGAGGTGCCTAGAGCGAAGGAGATGGCTACTCTCTTGGGTGACGAGGCCCAGCCAACTGTGTCGGGAGCAAGAGGGAGGGTGGAAATGGTAGAGTGGATGGCAGACAAGGATGGTGTAGGAACTAGTCCTCTAGGTCCTGCCCCCACTAGAGGGTGTCCACTGGAGCTGGACTCAAGTGATGACGATGTAGAGTCTGTGTCCTCCGAGGCATTCCCCTCACCCTCTAAGTCACTGGGTCCCACTGTGTCTCTATTTTCATGATTGGAGGTACCGTGGCCAGCTGCTTCCACACAGATGTCGCTCCCGTCTCCTCAGCTTGCCTGGGATGATGTTGAAATAGCGAATATAAATAGGGTCATTGCATGCACCAGAAAACACTTGACCAACAGCTTAGATCACAGAACATTACTGTAATGTACAGTAGATATCAGCTACATAGTCCACCAAAGTGGCTCCAACATTTGCAAGGCCACATGCATACATGCTACATGACCTGTAAACAGTTGCCCACAGTAAAGTCAGAATCACAGACAACTCCAATTGCATGAATGAAGTTCTGCAATCACAATACGCATGTATCTAATAGGAGACCTTGCCATCTTGAATGGTTTGGCTCTCGTAGTATACCTCAGTAACCCGTTGTCATCAAATAGAATGGCAATGCCAAACTTAATTCTAGAGATTCCACACAAGGCCCTGCAATCAGCAAATGTCCATATACCTAATATCACATCATGATGAAATGATGGTCAACTAACACAGCAAGATGTACAGTAGCTGGAAAAAGGTGACATGGGAAAACTCTTGTCACACTGTAGAAACTTTCCAATGGAAACTTCCTAATTCGTCCATTGTCAAAATAGTCTCATGAAAGTTGTACTAATGTAGCTTTGCTATGTAACACATGTCACTCAGAAAAGTTGACTGGAGACAATCTGGATCTAAATGTCTGGGAGATTTGTCTACAAATATCCACAGCACAATTAATCAGCTAGGCTTAGGGACATCACCAAACTCGATTGGCACTGGTGCGAACGCCATTCTAACGCTGCATAACAAAACCCCAATAGTCCTTTGAATGTTGTTGAGACTCGGGGAATCTCTTACATGAAGAAGTGGTGTAACCTGTTTCTCAATGGGAGGGCATATCACTGTACCTTTTTTCAAGCAAACACACATTCCATTGTATTACTAAGGCCCTCATTACAACATTGGTGGTAAATCCCGCATACCGCCGTGCAGAAGACCACCAACACACTGCCACGGCCGCGGAATTCCGCTACAGCTATTAGGACCCACAGCTCGGAATCCGCCAAAATCCAGACACCTACACAAGTCCGCCACACCAAAGGTCAGTGATAAACTGGCGATAACAAAACCTCCACCGTCACGCCAACAGGAATAGACCAACACTATCACGACCCACGAATCCACACAGCGGTCTTTCAACCATGGTAAACCATTGGCGGTACACACCGCAGCGCTCAAAATACACACACATTTACAAAACACAACCACATTGGACAATTCGAAATACACACACCTGATACACATACACACACCACTCCCACACACACAATACAATATAAAACACCCAACCCCATCACCCACAATCTCTTACGACCAGAATTGTGGCATAAGGCCAGAGAGAGACACCACCATCAACAAACTAGCATCCACAGGCACTCAACACCATCACTCACACAACATCCACGCACCTCACACAACACACAGAAACACATCCCCTCACACATCACAACACACACCACCTCACACATCACCCACACCACCCCATGGCACCACAAAGTCACCCCAGGTTTTCTGAGGAGGAGCTCAGGGTCATAGGGGAGGAAATCATCTGAGTAGAGCCACAGCTATTCGGATCATAAGTGTGCAGCACACCTCCATAGCTAGGAAGATGGAGCTATGGTGCAGAATCGTGGACAGGGTCAACGCAGTGGTACAGCATCCAAGAACACAGGATGACATCAGGAAGAGATGGAATGACCTACGGGGGAAGGTGCGTTCCGTGTTCTCAAGACACCAGATTGCAGTTCAGAGGAATGGCGGCGGACCCCCACCCCCTCCCCCACAACTAAGAACATGGGAGGAGCAGGTCTTGGTTATACTGCATCCTGAGGGCCTCGCAGGAGTAGCTGGAAGAATGGACTCTGGTAAGTCAAATCTTTAACTACCATATCACCCACCCTACCTGCATGCCATCACATACCCCCACCCTCGCCCTCACTCCCATCACTCCAACTCCTCAAATATGTCCCATTATCACAACCCACACATCCCAACACCAAGCCCTGCATGCAACAACACAGCATGGACACCTATCACCAAAGCAAGTCCACTACAGATACCCACACAGACCCCAAAACAATTTTCACACAAGGTCCTACACAAGAATGTAAGCACTGGGGTACAGGGTCACTCACCCATTGCACACCATGGTACACACAGATGTAATAATCATGCCTTTACACCCCTGCAGGACCCCTACCCAACGTCACCGGACAGGAGGTTCCAGACATGTCCACCCCCCGCAGAAGAGGCCCACAGTGATTACAGCAGCTCTGTCCAACTGGATCAAGATGACCAGCCCGACCCATCTGGGACCTCGGGACAGTCGGTTCCCCTGACAGAGTCACAGGCCACCACAGAGCCTCCCCCTCAGGAAACACCAGCACAGCACCCACCCAGCGGGCCCATACCTCTGTCCCCAGGACACGTCAAGCAGCAGTGTGTCCACCACTACAGGGAATCCAGGCAAAACCACAAACCCAAGAACAGCAGAGACCTGGGGGCAGTGGCAGTGGGCACACGGTTCAGGAGACAGAGGCACAGGAAAACCGGGGAACTGGGAGGTCTGCTGTGCAACAGGGGGAGGACAGGCCCAGGGAACCTACTCTCCACGAGGCCCTCTCCAGCATCATGGGAGCGTACCATCATTCCCAGGAGAAGATGGCAACGGTACTGGCCAAGATTCAGGAGACCCAGCGGCTCCAGGAGGAACAGTATTTGGGGTTCAGGGAGGAACTCAAGTCCATCAATACCACCCTGGGCACCATTGTAGGGGTGCTGAAGGAGGGACACAGTGGCACAACAAGGGGCCCCTGACACTAGCCTGGACGATGAACTACCCACCACCTCCGCCGGCGCTAGTGGACAGGAGGCACCACCACAAGACCACGACACCAGCACCCCACACCCTGCAGATGGAGAACCACCCCGCAAGTGGTCCCTGAGATCCAGGACAAAGACAAAGAACAATGCCAAGACCCCCGCCAAGAAATTAGACAACCCTGAATGTCATCCTTCTGTCCCACTTTGTCACCCCGTCCATCCTTAAACTGCCCTAGCTCCACTTCCTATGCCCCTTTGGACAATGCACCTGTGAAATTAATAACTGGACTCTGCCATGGACATTCCTCCACCATCACCCCTGACCATTTTACAACCCCCTCCACTATTTAGCACTTAAATAAACACCCTTGAATCACAAAACAATCTGGAGTCAGTCTGTGCTTTCACAAATGTGTATTTGCAAAAACTGAGGAAAATAGGATGTCCATTCTATTGTCAACATACCTATGTCACACAGCTCTAGCCCATGATGTAACATAGCAGAGGTCACACAGTGGGAGCCACATCTGTGAAATGGAAAGGCAAAGTGACAATTCAGGGTCCATACACTGGGTGAAAGTGACAGACAGACGATAGGTCTAACAATTTTATCAGATGTAGGAGGCAGTGATGTCTTCTTACCTGTGTATCACTGGAAGTATTGCTGGATCACGTTGTTTCTGTTTTCTATGTCGTCTTCTTCTGCCTCCTCTTCTTCACTGTCCATAGTCTCCACAGCTGCCACAAGACCTCCTTCTGGACCATCCTCCTGCAGAAAAGGCACCTGTTGTCACAAAGCCAAGTTGTGCACCATACAGCAGGCCACGAAGTTCTGGCACACCTTCTTTGGTGAGTAGTATAGGGAGCAACCTGTCATATGGAGGCACCAGAACCTGGCTTTCAGGAGGCCGAAGGTCCTTTCTATCACTCTCCTAGTTCACCCATGTGCCTCACTGTAGCATTCCTCTGCCCTTGTCCTGGGATTTCTCACCGGGGTCAGTAGCCATGACAGGTTGGGGTAACCAGAGTCACCTGCAAATGTCGAGGAAAATCTGTTAGACACACACTAACCCTTAGGGACAACCCCAGACAACTATTCACAGGGTATAGGGTCCTTGTCCTCACCTATTAGCCACACACACTGCCTCTGGACTTGCCCCATCACATAAGGGATGCTGCTATTCCTCAGAATGTAAGCGTCATGCACTGAGCCAGGAAACTTGCCGTTCACATGGGAGATCTACTGGTCGGCCAAACACACCATCTGCACATTCATAGAATGGTAGCTCTTCTGGTTTCTGTACACCTGTTCACTCCTGCGGGGGGACCAAGGCCACATGTGTCCCATCAATGGCACCTATGATGTTGAGGATATGCCCCAGGGCATAGAAGTCAAAGTCATAGAAGGGCAAATCCTCCACCTGAGGGAACACGATGTAGCTGCGCATGTGTTTAAGCAGGGCAGACAACACTCTGGACAACACGTTGGAGAACATAGGCTGGGACATCCCTGATGCTATGGCCACTGTTGTTTGAAAAGTCCCACTTGCCAGGAAATGGAGTACTGAAAGGACCTGCACTAGAGGGGGGATTCCTGTGGGATGGCGGATAGCTGACATCAGGTCTGGCTCCAACTGGGCACACAGTTCCTGGATTGTGGCACGATCAAGTCTGTAGGTGAATATTACATGTCTCTCTTCCATTGTCGACAGGTCCACCAGCGGTCTGTACACCGGAGGATGCTGCCATCTCCTCACCTGCCCCAGCGGACGTGCTCTATGGGGAGAACAGAGAGCACAGAGTCAGCCAACACTAAGGTAGTAAAAAAACTATTTTATTGCACACATTTGTCAATACGCTATGGGCCATATTTATACTTTTTGACGCAAAACTGGGCTAACGCAGTTTTGCGTAAAAAAAATTAGCGCCTGCTAACGCCATTCTGAAGCACCATGCGGGCGCCGTATTTATTCAATGATGTTAGCCGGCGTTAGCCGCCGGCGCTGCCTGGTGTGCGTGAAAAAAAAGGGCGTACACCAGGCAGCGCCGACGTAGGGGAATATGGAGCTTGGGAGCCAAAAAATGGGGCAAGTCAGGCTGAGGCAAATATTGCGCCTCAACCCGATTTGCGCCATTTTTTTCGACTCCCAACCCCCATTGAAATGACTCCTGTCTTACCAAAGACAGGAGTCATGCCCCCTTGCCCAATGGCCATGCCCAGGGGACTTCTGTCCCCTGGGCATGGTCATTGGGCATAGTGGCATGTAGGGGGGCACAAATCAGGCCCCCCTATGCCACAAAAAAAATATATATATACTTACCTGAACTTACCTAAATGTCCCTGGGATGGGTCCCTCCAGCCTTGGGTGTCCTCCTGGGGTGGGCAAGGGTGGCAGGGGGGGTCCATGGGGGCATGGGAGGGCACCTCTGGGCTCCTTCCGAGCCCACAGGTCCCTTAACGCCTGCCCTGACCAGGCTCTAAAAAACGGCGCAAAAGCGGCTGGATGTCATTTTTTTTGACCCGCCCACTCCCGGGCGTGAATTTTGCCCGGGAGTGTAAATACGGCGCACATGCCTCTGAGTCGATTTTTTAGACGGGAACGCCTACCTTGCATATCACTAATGCAAAGTAGGTGTCCAGGCTAAAAAATGACGCAAACTCCATGGACTTTGGCGCTAGACGCGTCTAACGCCAAAGTATAAATATGGAGTTAGTTTTGCGTCGGAATTGCGTAAAAAAAAATGACGCAATTCCGGCGCAAACAGAGTATAAATATGCCCCTATGTGTCTGTCTCTGTGTATATGCAAGGCCTATATATTTGTGACGCATTAAAAATTGATGCCATGTGGCCCCCTGAAATGGCAGCTGCCTGACCTGTAATGTGGGACAAGGGGATATGAGGTAACTGTGCTGGCGTTCTACACCGTCGCGGTAGGCGGTCGAAGACCGCGGCACAATCGTGCATTGGTTAACATTGGGCCCTACGGGCTCCAGGAGCCAATGACGATGTATGCCGGCGGTGACGGTACGAACCGCCGTGGACGTGACCGCCATTTTCTGTCTGTTCACTCACTTGATACCTGATCTTCGACAGGAGAGGAACTTCACTGCAAGTGCTGCTGTGACCTCAATCTGAAAGCGACGATGGCTCATGTGTCTGGGGAAAGGGCCCCTGCCTTCACATCGGAGGAGTTGGATAAACTAGTGGATGGGATCCTCCCACAGTACACGCTACTCTACGGTCCTCCAGACAAACAGGTGAGTACACTGTGAGCATCCTGTGTGGGCAATGCCTGTTTGGAGTGGTGTGGATGGAAGATAGGGGGGGGAGATGAGGCCTGCATGATCGGACGGTGAGTGTATGTGCGTCAGGGCAAGGGTGGGAACGTGGGACAATGACTGTGATGGTCCGGATGGGTAAAGTTTTACATTTTCCCCTGTACTATTCCTCTAGGTCAGCGCCCACCAGAAGAAGGATATTTGGCATGCCATCGCCAAGGACGTCCGGACCCTGGGGGTCCACCACAGACGGAGCACCCACTGCCGTAAATGATGGGAGGACCTTCGCTGCTGGAGCAAGAAGATGGTGGAGGCCCAGCTGTGGATGGCCTCCCAACGTGGGAGGGGTGCTCGTCGCACCATGACCCCCCTGATGTTCCGGATCCTGGCGGTGGCCTATCCAGAGTTGGATGGGCGCTTGAGGGCATCACAGCAGCCACAAGGGGGTGAGTCCCGTCACATCCACCTGACTCTGCGTGCATTGGAGGTGTCTGGGTAGGGGAGGTGGGCAGTGGGCAGTGGGTTCCCCTAGGCTAGGGCGAGCTTTGTAGGCAAGGACCCTTGTTGAGGCAGGCTAAGTGGCACGCCATCCCTACCAGTGGTAAGAGCCATCTACACCTAGTCAGGCTCCTGTGACTTCCCTGTGTGCAGCAATTGGGCATAGGCCATGTACCCCATGTCCCTGTGATTAATTAGGGAACTCTAAGTGCATGGCGTAGTGCAGAGGGCTGCTGTGTCTGTAGTGTCTGCCGACGTTAGGGGTATTGTATGCACTGAACATGTCTTTCTTCCTTCTCCCCTCCCCTTTTTGTGGTCTCCCTGTTCTTGTGTGCATTAGCATCAGGGGAGCTTAACGGCGGGGACAGGAGCTGAGACCAGCGACACCGACTCTTCCTCTGATGGGAGCTCCCTTGCGGTGGCGAGCCCCTCTGTGCCCATCGCATCTACAGGTACAGCCGCCACCCCCCCTACCAGTACCACCTTCCCAGCAGCCCCTCAGCGTGTGCCTCGTGGCCGCTCACCTCAGAGGGTGGGCATCTCCTTTGCCCCAGGCACCTCAGGTCCTTCCCCAGTCAGCCCTGCTGCCCTCAGTGAGGAGGCTATTAACCTCCTGAGATCCCTCACTGTTGGGCAGTCTACCATTCTGAATGCCATCCAGGGTGTAGAGAGGCAGTTACAACAGACAAATGCATACCTGGAGGGCATTCTTTCTGGCCAGGCAGCCCAACAGCGAGCATTTCAGGTTCTGGCCTCTGCACTGATGGCAGCCATTGTCCCCATGTCCAGCCTCCCCCCTCCAACTTCCTCCACCCAGACACAATCCCCAGTACCTCAGCCTATCCCAAGCACACCATCGGACCAGCATGCATACACCTCAACACACAAGGGTGGCAAACATAAGCACCACACATCCTACAAGCACTCACACAAGCATTATACCCATGCAGACATACCAACATCCACTGTCTCCACTGTGTCTTCCTCCTCCACCTCTCCCTCCTCCCTCCCTGTCATGTCTCCACTCACACCTGCATGCACTACATCTTCAGCCACTACCTCCATCACCAGCACGCCCATCAGCACACACCGCTCACATGCACTCACCACCCCCACTACCATTCACACATCCCCTGTGTCCTCTCCCAGTGTGTCTGTGAGCCCTCCGCCCAAACTACACAAACACAATCACACACCCACCAAACAGCCATCCACCTCACGACAGCCTCCAGCCCATGCACCTTCACCCAAAGTCAGCATACGAACGCCTCCTACAACCACTACCTCTTCCTCTACTCCCAACCCCCTCCATCTACCCATCTCAGTGTGTCAACAAAGCTTTTCCTCTCAAATGTTGACCTCTTCCCTACACCTCCCCCACTTCCATCCCCTAGGGCCCGCCTTTCCAGGTCCCAACCCAGCACTTCAGCCACCACATCACCGGGCACAGCGGTGCCAGCAATATCCGAATTCTGGAGTGTGCCAAGGAACAGGGCTGCCAGTGTCCCAAGGAGCGAGTCCAAGGACAGTCCCCCACCTCCAAAACAGAAGTTTCCCACATCCCGGAGGGAGAAGACCAAAACACCTGCCACCAAGGGCTCAGCCAAGACAATAGTTGGGAGTGGCAAGACAGCTGCGCCACCATCCAAGGTGGGGAAGGGCCTGAAAAAGAAAAGCAAGTCAACATCGCCGCCAACCTGCACGGCGACAAGACCGGCACCGCCACATGCACCGCCGCCACGGACGCTGCCACCAGCACCCCAGATACTGAGCCCTTCACCAGCACCGCAGACATTGTGCTTCTTAGTTTACTTAGGGCCAGATGTAGGTAGACAGCAAATTGCGACTTGCAATTTGCGAGTCTGAGCGACTCGCAAATTGCAGCTCGCAATTTGCTATGCAGAAAGGTGTCTCAGACACCTTCTGCGACTCGCTATGGGGTCGCAAAGACCCACCTCATTAATATTAATGTGAGTAGACTGGCTTCTCCTATGAGGCCTTTCTCTCAGATGACAGGTGTGCATATTAGGGTGTGTACAATGACTGGGATTGCCTGCCAGACCTCCCTCTTAGATGGCAGGTTAACAGTACAGTGTGTGTATGGAATGGTCTCTCCTTTCAGACCTCTTTCTCAGATGATGGATGTGTGGGCATGATAGGGTATGTGTGGAAGAATGACGTCTCCATTGAGAAATTTCTCCCAGATGACAGGTGTGTAGTAGTAAGTGGAGAGGAACTACCCTTTCCTGTCAGCTCTCTCTCTCTCAGATGACAAGTGTGAGTGTTAGGGTATAAACATGGACTGGCCTCTCCTGTTAGACCTCTTTCTATGATGACAGGTGTGCATAGTAGGGTGTATGGATAGACTGGCCTTTACTTTCGCATCCCTGTCACAGATGACAGGTGTTTGGAGTAGTGTGTGGAGAATGACAGGCCTGTCCTTTCAGACCTCTCAGATGACATGACTCTCAACCAATCAGAGAGCTAAATTTTTAGTTTGCGTTAACGATTTTGCTTATCACTGCATGCCACAATATAGCATAGAGTGCAGTGGGGAAGGTGGATTTGCATACAGTGGACTAGCATACAGTAAAGTAGCATAAAGAAAACTAGCATAGAGTGCACTGCCATATCTTACAGTGGTGTAAAGTGGAATAGCATAGAGTGGAATATCATAGAGTGAAGTGCTGTACAACGGAGTTGCATTCCATGGAATAGTGTATAGGAAATTTGTTTACAGTTTAGTGGTGTACTGTGCAGTTGCATATGGTGGATTGTGTTAGAGTGTGTTAGAGTGAAGGGGCATCGCGTGGAATAGCATAGTGTGGAGTGCAATACAATGGAGTGGCATAGAGTGTAGTGACGTACAGTGGAGTGTTCTAGAGTGAAATGGTGTAGAGTTGAGTGACATACTGTATAATGTCATTCAGTGGATTAGTATAGAGTTGAGTGGTGTAGAGTGGAGTCGCATATACTGGAGTGACATACTGTTAAATAGCATACTCTTGAGTGGGATAGCATGGGATATCATTGAGTGGAATAGCAAAGATTGGAATAGAGTAGAGTGGAGTGGCGAAGAGTGGAGTAGTGAACAATAGATTGTACAGTAGAGTGAGGTACAGTGGTGTATTTTAGAGGGAAATAACGTAGAGTTTAGTGTTGTAAAGTGGCATACATGAAGTGGTTTAGAGTGAAGTTTTGTAGAGTGAGGGTCAGTAAAGAGTAGTGTAGTAGAGTGAAGTGGGATAAAATACAGTCAATAGGTCCTAGGGGCAAACAGTGTAATAGCATACTGTGGAGTGGCACTGAGTGGAGTGTTGTAGAGTGGAGTGGCCTAGAGTAGAATAGCATAGAATATAGTAGCATAAAGTAGAGTGGCATAAAGTGAAGTTGCATACAGTGGAGTAGTATACAAACAAATGGTTTGGAGTAGAATCATGTTGAGTGTTACTGGCATACAGTATAGTGATGCAGAGTAGAGTGGCATAGAGTGGAGTGTTGTACAGATGAATAGTGTAGAGTGTAGCACAGTAGTGCAGTAATTAGTAGGTATCACTGTGGTACTCCGTAGAATTTGTGTGAAGCTTAAAATATGTTACAAATGTAAAATACACTATAGAACACTATGGGGGTCAACAGACTTGCTGTACATACCACCATATTATGACATTAACAGTTTGGCAAAAGACAAACCGCCAATGTAACCCACTGACCGCCACGGCGGTAATGACCGCCGGGCTGGAGACTACGGCCGCCCATGGCATTATGACCCCACCCACCACCATGGTTTCTGTGGCTTCTGTACTGCCATGAAAACCATGGCGATAGGCACTATCGGTGCCAGGGAATTCCTTCCCTGGCACTGATAGGGGTCTCCCCGCCCCCTCCCCAGAGTTTGGTGGACTATTGGTAGCCACGGCAACGGTATTTTGGCAGCCGTCACCTTAGCAGTAGGCGGCTTTTGCCGCCAATGTTATAATGATGGCCTATATTTGTAAAATATAGGGTACTACAGTTAATTGTTAATTATTTCAATATATTAGTTTAACTGATTTTTGGTACTGTTGTACTCCTTACATGTTTTTTTTAAATATATAAAAGCATGTAAATATGTTTCCTTACCTATTAAGACTTTAATGAAGTTGTAAAAAGTAAGGGAAACATGTCAAATCTAGTGCCCAACTACATCCAAGGGAGAAACACAGAACACAGACAACATGTACCTAGAAACAACATGACTGCATTTATCTTTGCACCCACTTGGCAAATCACTGCACAACTTTGTATCTTCTGCCAATGTAGAAGGAAGAAAAGGTCAGCAAATCCTTGGATTATCGTCAAACAGGCAAAAAAGTCATTAATAAAGGAATTCTTATCTCTGTAATGCTAACTACCAACACACCACTGTATGCATATATGTATGTATGTATATGGATGCATATATATTTAAAGTATATATTTATTTATAAAACATATAAATACACATTAACATATGTATTGATCTCTGTATACCTGTATACATATATATGTATACACACACGTATAGAATTTCTGCTTGTTTGCAAACATTGAAAATTAGACATTAACCCCTTCACTGCCAGGCCTTTTCCCCCTCAGGTGCCAGGCCTCTTTTGGGCTATTTGGGGCAGTTCACGCTTAGGGCCACATAACATTTTGTCCACATAAGCTACCCACGCCAAATTTGCGTCCTCTTTTTTCCAACATCCTAGGGATTCTAGAGGTACCCAGACTTTGTAGGTTCTCCCGGAAGGAGAACAAGAAATTAGCCAAAATACAGCGAAAAAGTTTTTTTTTTTTTTAAACAAATTGGAAAAAAGGGCTGCAGAAGAAGGCTTGTGTTTTTTTCCCCTGATAATGGAATCAACAAAAGGTTTGCGGTGCTAAAATCACCATCTTTCCAGCTTTCAGGAACAGGCAGACTTGAATCAGAAAACCCAATTTTTCAGCACAGTTTTGGCATTTTACTGGGACATTCCCCACTTTTACTATTTTTTGTGCTTTCAGCCTCCTTCCAGTTAGTCACAGAAATGGGTGTGAAACCAATACTGGATCACAGAAAGCTAAACATTTCTGAAAAGTAGACCACATTCTGAATTCAACAAGGGGTAACTTGAGTAGATCCTACAAGGTTTTCCTACTGAAAATAACAGCAGAAATTGAGATGAAAAAACAGCAATTTTTCTCCACGTTTTACTCTGTAACTTTTTCCTGCGATCTCAGATTTTTTAAAGCAATATACCGTTACATCTGCTGGACTCTTTCGGTTGTGAAGATAAATAGGGCTTGTAGGTTCATCAAGAACCCTAGGCCAATAAATGAGCTGCACCTTGCAATGGGTTTTCATTCTCTACCGGGTATGCAGCAATTCATTTGGTGAAATATAAAGACTGAAAAATAGGTATCAAGAAAACCTTTGTATTTCCAAAATGGGCACAAGTTAAGGTGTTGAGAAGCAGTGGTTATTTGCACATCTCTGAATTATGAGGCCCCCATTACACACTTTTATATTTGGAAGGAAAAATTGTAGAGAAACACAAGGAGCAATAACACTTGTTCTGCTATTCTGTGCTCCCCCAAGTCTACTGATAACAATGAAGCCTCACTTGCGTGGTTAGACCTAATGCCCACGACAGGAAACGCAACATGGACACATCACATTTTCCCTAAGAAAACTGAAGTGCCTAGCTGTGGATTTTGGCCTCTAGCACAGCCGGCACCTAAGGAAACCTACCAAACCTGTGCATTTTTTTAAACTAGACACCTAGGGGAATCCAAGATGGGGTGACTTGTGGGGCTCTGACTAGGTTCTTTTACCCAGAATCCTTTGCAAACCTCAACATTTGCCCCAAAAAACAATTTTCCTCACATTCTGGTGATAGGAAGTTCTGGAATATGAGAGGACCCACAAATTTCCTTCCGCCCAGCGTTCGCCCAAGTCTCCTAATAAAAATGGTACCTCACTTGTGTGGGTAGGCCTGATGCCCGCAACAGGAAATGCCCCAAAACACAACATGGACACATCACATTTTTCCAAAGAAAACAGAGCTGTTTTTTGGAAAGTGCCTTGCTGTGGATTTTGGCCTCTAGCACATCCAGCACCTAGGGAAACCTACCAAACCTGTGCATTTTTTAAAACTAGACACCTAGGGGAATTCAAGATGGGGTGACTTGTGGGGCTCTGACTAGGTTCTATTGCCCAGAATCCTTTGCAAACCTCAAAATGTGGCTAAAAAACACATTTTCCCGACATTTCGGTGACAGAAAGTTCTGGAATCTGAGAGGAGCCACAGATTTCCTTCCACCCAGCACTCCCCCAAGTCTCCTAATAAAAATTGTACCTCACTTGCGTGGGTAGGCCTAGCGCCCGCAACAGGAAATGCCCCAAAACACAACTTGGACACATCACGTTCTTCCCAAAGAAAATAGACCTGTTTTTTGCAAAGTGCCTAGCTGTGGATTTTGGCCTCTAGCTCAGCCGGCATCGAGGGAAACCTACCAAACCTGCACATGTTTGAAAACTAAACACCTAGGGAAATCCAAAATGGGGTGACTTGTGGGGCTCCAACCAGGTTATGTTACCCAGAATCCTTTACAAACCTCAAAATGTGGCCAAAAAAACACCTTTTCCTTGCATTCCCCTTGGGGGCAGATGGGCCTTCCAAAAATAGGTCAATCTGCCCTGAAGGGGTACAGATATGGCCAACAGCAATGTGCACCCATTGGGAGCGACCCTTGCCCAAGTGGCTGCCCCCCCAAACAAAACACACACTTACACACACACCATCTCTACAGTAGTGCCTAAGTGGTTTCTGCCCCCGGGGGCAGATCAGCCTAATAGAAATAGCCCGATCTGTCCCCAAGGGAGGCAGAAAGGGCCTCAAATAAATTTTCCCCCCAGGGGAACGACCTTTGCCTAAGAGTTTGCTTCCCTTTTGTGGAATTGGCACAAACAAATAATAAGCCCTGGTGTCTAGTGGTTTCTGTCCCTCTTGGGGGTCAGAAATTGCCTAAAATAAATTTGCCGCCCAGGGTAACGACCCTTGCCTAAGGGGTCGCTCCCCTTGCGTGAAAAATTATGCAAACAAATACAAATCTCTGGTGTCTAGTGGTTTCAGCCCTCTTTGGGGGCAGATTGGCCTTATAAAAGTAGGCCAATCTGCCCCCAAGGAGGACACAAATGGCCTAAAGACAATTTGCATAAGGGGTGGCTCCTCACATATAAAAAAATAAAATAAACAAAAAAAATCCCTGGTGTCTAGGATTTTCTGCCCCCCCCTAGGGGCAGATCGGCCTAATTACAATAAGTTGATCTTCCCCCAAGGGGGGCAGAAATGGCCTACAACAAATTTCCCCCCCAGGGGAGCGACCCTTGCCTAAGGGGTCACAACCCTCACGTGAAACTGAAAAAAAAATATATATATCCCTGGTGTCTAGGGGTTTCTGCCCCCCGGCGGCAGATCGGACTAATTATAATAGGCTAGTCTGCCCCCAGGGGGGCAGAAAAGGCCTTAAAATATTTTGCCCCCAGGGGGAGCGGCCCTTGCCCAACGGGCCGCTCCCCTCATCTATAAATATAAAAAAAAAAAACTCCCTGGTGTCTAGTAGTTTCTGCCCCCCTTAGGGGTAGATTGACCTAATAAAAATAGGCTGGGGGCAGAAATATCCTACAAGTAAATTTGCCTCTGTGGAGCAACCCTTGCCTAAGGGGTCACATATATAAAAAAAAAAGAAACAAAAAAATTATCCCCCCATGTCTATTGGTTTCAGCCTAAGTATAATCGGCTGATCTGCCCGGGGGGGGGCAGACATGGTCTAAAAATAAATTGCCCCCCTCGGTAGAGGCCCTTGCCCAAGGGGCCGCTCCCCTCATTCAATCATAAAAAAAAATCCTTGCTGTTCAGTGGGCATTTCTGCTGCCCGATAGCATCGCGATTGGGTATCAGAAATGCAGTGAGAGACATCAAAGGAAAGGAAAGACCTTTCTTTCCTTTGATGCCTCTCTCGGCCCCTCCACGTGATCGGAGGAGAAATGCTTTTGCATTTCTCCCAGCGTGGAGTTGTACGCCTCAGATGAGGTCAGCACGCTATTGCGTGCTGACATCATGAGACGCCACAGGAGTGTCAAGGGGTGGGGGTGGAAGGGGAAGAGATTCCCCTTCCATCCCTGCCCAGGGGAGGGGGTGCCAAGCCCCTTGGGGGAATGCTAGCGCTTCCCCCGAGGGCCCCTATCTGGGCGTAACGGTTACGTCCTGGGCACCTGATCAGTTAAGTAAAGTTTAGCACTGTAGAAAAAACACATTTAGGACCTCATTATAAGTTGGGCAGTTAAACCGCCACAACTCCAATATGGCAGTGGTGAGGCCTCACCTTTACCGTATTCTGATGTTTGTACCAGCCTGACCGGCTAAAACATCATATTACAATGTTTCCACCGGTCAGCCCAGTGGAAACAGTACGGCGGCATTGGCCTCAGCTCCCTTAGGGGAGATAAGCATAGCAGACAATGCGGTTTCTGATGGTGCTGGCAGGGGTGGCCCTGCAATGCCCACGACATGGTCCTGTTTGATTATATATGTTTATTCTGTTTTTATTTGTGTTTTATGCAAGATAATTAACTCTGAAGTTGTTGAAATTTGTCTGTTTATTTGTATTCATTTCTGAAAATAATGAATTTATAACTTGTTTAGCCTTGAACTATTGGGGTTTTAGACGATAGTGATGAATAGAATTTTTTTTAAAGTAGAAATTTTAATGTCAGTGTAATATTTAATTATATGCAAATTAACATTGTAATTTATACTGTCACATTAATATTTTTTTAAACATTATATTATAATTAATTTGGATATATGTTAATTATATTACATTTAAAAAATGCATATTTTATTATAAAAATGCAATTACATTTTTAAATTGCAAAAATATAAAAGATGAAAAAATGCAAAAATGCAAAAGCCCATAAAAAGGAAGTAAAATACATTTTTAAGATCTTTATGTTGAAAATTATAATGCTATTGTAAAAATGTTTTTGATAATTTTAAATTTTTCATATATAAATGTATTCAAAAGTTTTTTTGAATTTTTTTTTAACTTTGTAACTAAATTATGCAAATGTAATGGATTTTTATTACTTATGATGCAGAAATTATATTTTGTTGCATAGATAGTTTAAGTTAGGACCTTTTTTCCAAAGGCAGAACATTTTTTGTTTTGCCAATAATTTTGGCGCTGTTTGACGAATCGTCATAGAATTTTCAAAACTTATACTTTGGTCAGTTTAGCTGCTATTTCTTAAGTTTCAGGGTGATCCGTCAAGTGGGGGCTGAGAAGAAGGGGGTCCCTAAATACTTTAATCGCATTCTATATCAGCCCGACTACAGCCCGAACCACTGAACAGAATTGCACCAAATTTGGTATAAAGCTACCTCTTGGTCCAGAAAGCGTGGTCTTAGTAATTTGGTGTAAATCTCTTCAGTAGTTTTGGAGGTCTTAAAGTTTACAAAAATATAGATATCTAGAGATGCAGATCCTCCGCGATCCAACTGTCACTGTGCTGATATCTGATTGGCTGCCAGCACTTCAACAAGGAAATGTTGGCAGCCATCTTTAGGCTCAGCTATAGCCAAGTCCCAGAAAAAAACATTTAAAAAAAAAGGGCCATATGGCTCCCCCCAGCCCGGGGGACTGCCACCTCCCTGGGGCAAACAGAATGAAATGTGGGGGCTGCGTGGTCCTCCTGAAGACTGGGGACCACCACCTCCCTGGGCAAAAGATACAATTGTATGTGGGGGGCTGCATGGTCTCCCCACAGACCAGAGAACTGCCACCTCCATTGGGTTGAATACACTATGTATGGGGGGGTTGCACGGTCCCCAACACAACCCCCCAGGGACTGCCACCTTCCCGGTTCAAAGATACAATTGTATGTGGGGGGCCAAACACCCCCCCGCACAGCCCCAGGGACCACCTCCTCTCTTGGGCTACAATAAAAGAATGAAGGGGGTCTGCTGCGGTCCACCGGCCCCCGGGACCACCACCTTCCCGGGGAAAATTCAACATTGGAGGGGGTCCACGTGCCCCCCCTCATGGAGCCAATACTGGCCCCCGGGACCACCAACACCCAGGGCCAGCTCCTGCCATGTCCCAGGGTGCCCAATCCAGGGACATAGCTGTTTTCACTCACTTGGCAGGAGCTTTGACAGCCCCTGCCAAGTCATAGGAAACACATTGCTTTCTATAAGTGGGAGCTGTCAAACTTCTCCTGCTTGCAGAAAGCAGAGTTTTCATCTGTTTCCCTGAACACAAATATACAAGCTGCTATTTCAAGCAGCATCCTGGTGGTGGGAGCAGTGTCGACTCCCACAGGATGTGGGGACCTGACTTGGACAGTGGGGGCCTTCGATGGTCCTGTCACTTTCTCTCTGTCTCTCTTCTATCCCATAATGGGGTGGAAAAGAGAGAGAGAGATTGTTAATGCAATGGTCTCTTCATACAATGACTTCAAAGAGACCGACTAGCAAGATGTTTGGTAAAAGTGTTATAGTTACGTTTTGATGGCCAGCAAACATTGGTCACTTCTGGCCTAATTTTAAAGCTCTTGGACTGTCACGCAATAGGCTGAAGGTTCAAGTCATGGCAGTGTGTCTGTTTATTTTCCAGTGTTTGACTGTTAAACATTCCTAGTGATGTACTATTGAAGTCTTTTTCCACTCAAAGTCTCTGGGTTCAATGTCCTAGCTAAGTCTGGACACCACATGCTAATGAGTCACTTTTGGCCTAGTGGTTGAGGTCTCAGACCTGAACAATGAAGGTTGAGGGTTCAAGTGTATATGTGTCTGTGGTCATTTCCCTGGGTTTTCAGGGCCAAAATCAGCCAGCGTAGGAAAGTAGTGTGGAAAAAAACAATTTAGAATGCAGATCCCCAGGGGATGGGGTCCCTGGGGTCAAAATCGTTCGTGGGGCCACATGGACCACTGCTCAACTCCTGATGCACATGGTCTATACCTGTGCGCAGCGTGGGTTTGAGTGGGGTTGGCCACAGGGTCTGCCCACAGGTTAAAAAAACAACAAAGAAATTCACTCAAAAAAGCTCAAGGTTACAGGGACATTATAGTTTGGAAATGGAATTTAAAAAAATCGATAGAAACGTACTCGTACAAAACCTTAAAAACTCACCAATTATAGTTAGAGTTCATTCAAGTAACCAAGGGCCTCATTACAATCTCAGTGGCATTTCCACTGGGACTGCTAGTATCTCAGGAGTGAGGCTGCCATCAAGCTGGCTGCCTCACCCTCTTAGGGATCCGAGGCCAATGCCGTCTCACACAAGCACCTCTGAATGCACACTGTCTGCAGTAGCAGGCAGTGCCCATCTGTGGGTTCTGGCAGGGGGGCCCCTTCACTGCCCACAGCATGGTTGTGGGCAGTGCAGGCCCCCCTGTGGCCCAAAGTACTGGCTTTCTATCAGCCTTTTCATGGCAAATAACCCATCATGAAAAGGCTGGTGGAAAGTGCAGTCATTATCAGCACAGCAGTACAGAACTCGGTACCACTGTGGCTGACATGATTTTGACTGCCACCAAACTGTCGGGATCCATGATCCTACCAGTGGCAGAGGTCTCCTGGTGGTCTGACTGCCAGCATCATAATCTGGTGGTCAGACCACCAGGAGTGAGGTGCTCTGACCATCACCACGAGCTTGGCAGGCTGTGGATCGCCAAACTCATAATGAGGCCCTATAACTCATGCCCTGGTGCAACTATAACTCACACCTATGCCATGAACTGCTAATTACTCCAGATATTACAGCACTCATGGCATCTTTTATAGCATCATTGATAATACCACTGTAACATTTGTTGTAAAATGATTCCTAAAAAACTGTTCATGGCAGGAGTGCGATTTATAGTTACCTTAGGGAATGAGTTATAACATGCAGCAAGCCATGGTGATTTTCCAAACCTTATCGGGTGAGTAGAGGAGGGCTCCACCAGTTTTATCCAGATAACAAAATCTGGTCCTTAGAAGCCCAAAAGCCCACTCCACTGGCCTCCCTTTTCCTCCATGGGCCTCGTTGAAGTAGGCTTCCCTTGGCATTATTCAGCAGTACTAAGAACCATGGTCGATTTCAATAAGCTGAGATATGTGAAATTAAAAATACAATGAGCAAAAGTTGTAATCCCATTATATATCTCATTATACATTCTTAAATTAGAAATTAACCAAATAATTAAAACAGATTATATTAACCAACCAAGCATGAACCTCTCAGGTCCAAGTTATGACATTTGCAGGGGTTTGCTGCTTTACTGTAGTACAAAGGAATTATGTGTTGCTCCTGAGAAAAGTGATGTACACATCAGGTAAGCAGACAACTTGCATATTCATTGAATGGAAATTCTTCCGATTGCGGTAGACCTGTTCTCTGTTGTTTAGAGGCACTAAGGTAATAGATGTGCCATCATTTACACCAATCACATGTTTTATGCCACCCAAAGCATAAAAATCTCCCTTCACATTGGCAAAATCCTCTTTTTGTGGAAGCTGATAATGTGTCTTACCATTGGTGAAAGACCTCTCATAAAATAATGTGTAAATAATACATTTAAAATATATTATTTACACATTATTCCTTTTTGAAAATGTCATCAATGAAAGTATAAAATAAATTGTGCTACTATCGCATTTAATGACTGTAACAAATTACATTCTAGGGTTTATTTTTTGTTTTTAAAGTAACATGTGCATGTCGCATATGTAAACAAACTAGCCACCATTTTGAGGGGTTGTGGCACACTTAAAATTTAAAAATATGCTGGTTCACCTCTAAAATGTCAGCCGTCTGACCTTGTCATTAGGACATTTGTAATCCAATGGTCATCGGCGGAAGTTGCCTGCATAGTGGGTGTAATCCCTGCAAAGGGCACAACCATAGGCTCATATGTGTGACTGGTACATACAAAAGCGGATGGATGTCTCCATCTCTGTAGGAAAGTGCCATCTTGCCTGGCATGTTACCCCCATTTTCACTGGATGTATGTTTGTTTTTGCCCTTGTGTCACTGGGATCCTGCCAGGCAGGACCCCAGTGCTCATACTGTATGTGTTCCCTGTGTGGTGCCTAACTGTATCACTGAGGCTCTGCTAACCAGAACCTCAGTGTTTATGCTCTCTATGCTTTCTAAAATTGTCACTGCAGGCTAGTGACTAATTTTACCAATTCTCAATGGCACACTGGTACACCCATATAATTCCCTTGTATATGGTACTTAGTTATCCAGGGTACTGGGGTTCCAGGAGATCCCTATGGGCTGCAGCATTTCTTTTGCCACCCATAGGGAGCTCAGACAATTCTTACATAGGCCTACCATTGCAGCCTGAGTGAAATAAGGTCCACGTTATTTCACAGCCATTTTTCACTGCACATAAGTAACTTATAAGTCACCTATATTCCTAACCCTCACTTGGTGGAGGTTGGGTGCCAAGCTACTTAGTGTGTGGGCACCCTGGCCCTAGCCAAGGTGCCCCCACATCGTTCAGGGCAAATTCCCCAAACTTTGTGAGTGCGGGGACACCATTACACGCGTGCACTACTCATAAGTCACTACCTATGTATAGCGTCACAATGGTAACTCCGAACATGGCCATGTAACATGTCCAAGATCAGGGATTCTGGTATTGGGGGGACAATTCCATGATCTCCCGGGTCTCTAGCACAGAACACAGGCACTGCCAAACTGCCTTTCCGGGGTTTCCACTGCAGCTGCTGCTGCTGCCAACCCCTCAGACAGGATTCTGCCCTCCTGGGGTCCAGGCAGCCTTGGCCCAGGAAGGCAGAACAAAGGATTTCCTCTGAGAGAGGGTGTTACACCCTCTCCCTTTGGAAATAGGTGTGAAGGGCTGGGGAGGAGTAGCCTCCCCCAGCCTCTGGAAATGCTTTGATGGGCACAGATGGTGACCATCTCTGCATAAGCTAGTCTACACCGGTTCAGGGATCCCCCAGCCCTGCTCTGGCATGAAACTGGACAAAGGAAAGGGGAGTGACCACTCCCCTGACCAGTACCTCCCAGGGGAGGTGCCCAGAGCTGCTCCAGTGTGTCCCAGACCTCTGCCATCTTGGAGTGTTGGGGGCACACTGGACTACTCTGAGTGGCCAGTGCCAGCAGGTGACGTCAGAGACCCCCTCTGATAGACTCTTACCTCTCTTGGTAGCCAAACCTCCTTTCTTGGTAGCCAAATCTCCTTTTCTGGCTATTTAGGGTCTCTCCTCTGGGGTATTCTTCAGATAACGAATGCAAGAGCTCACCAGAGTTCCTCTGCACTTCCCTCTTCGACTTCTGCCAAGGATCGACCTCTGACTGGTCCAGGACGCCTGCAAAACCGCAACAAAGTAGCAAGACGACTACCAGCAACAATGCAGCGCCTCATCTTGCCGTCTTTCTCAACTGTTTCCTGGTGGTGCATGCTATGAGGGCTGTCTGCCTTCACCCTGCACTGGAAGACAAGAATAAATCTCCAGTGGGTCGATGGAATCTTCCCCCTGCTAACGCAGGCACCAAAAGACTGCATCACCGGTCCTCTGGGTCCCCTCTCATCCTGACGAGCATGGTCCTTGGAACACAGGAGCTAGATCCAAGTGACCCCCACAGTCCAGTGATCCTTCAGTCCAAGTTTGGTGGAGGTAAGTCCTTGCTTCCTCACACCACACAGCAAACCTGTGTACTATGTGATTAGCAGCTGCTCCGGCTTCTGTGCACTTCTCCAGGGATTCCTTTGTGTACAGCCTAGCCTGGGTCCCCAGCACTCCGTCCTGCAGTGCTCAACCCTCTGAGTTGGACTCCGACATCGTGGGACCCTCCTTTTGTGACTCCGGTTAACAAATCTTAAAAGTGCCTGCTCTGGTACTTTTGTGGGTGCTGCCTGCTTCTGGAAGGGCTCTCTGAGTTGCTGAGCACCTCCCCCTGTCTCCTCCTCCAAGGAGTGACATCCTGGTCCTTCCTGGTCCCCAGCAGCACCCAAAAACCTTGTGAGCGACCCTTGCAGCTAGCAAGGCTTGTTTGTAGTATTTCTGCGTGGAAACACTTCTGCAACATCCAGCACGCCGTGGGACATCTTCCATTCAAAGGAGAAGTTCCTAGCCCTTTTCGTTGTTGCAGAATCTTCAGCTTCTTCCACCCGGAGGCAGCCCTTTTGCATCTTCATCCGGGGTTTCCTGGGCCCCTGCCCCCCTGGACACTATCACTATCGCGACTCTTGGACTTGGTCCCCTTGCCTTGCAGGTCCTCACGTCCAGGAATTGCCTAAGCTGCTAGAAACACCTCTATTCTACTAATAAGGGATAACTGTACCTGCCACAGGGTGTAAGTACCACTAGGTACTCACTATAAGCCAGGCTAGCCTCCTACAATCTCCATTGATAATTAGTCATGTCATGCAGATGTACGTGGTGCATTGAAAACAGCTCAGTTGCCTCCTAACACTGCAGCCAACAACACCTCCTCAACTTTTGCTGCTGTTTCTGACCAAAGAGGTCCCATTCCTGTACACCCAGGTCTAGGGCTCACTAGAGGAACAGGTATATGTTTATAAATAAATGTAATTCTCACCAACTTTTTATTTTAAGGAAAACAGGCTTAAATGTCCTTTTAGCTCCTGATTAAAGTTTTGGGTTTGGAGTGCAGTCAACTTAATATTTGGGCTGTGTGCAAAATTATGTTTATCAATTAAAATTGACGTTGATGATTTAGGTAGCTCTTCATTTCAATTTACTCACATTTCAAAGTTTAGCATTTACAGACTGCATGCCCTTTACTCCTAGTGGCCAGTAGACATTGTGCCATTAATAAGTGAAAAATGTTGAAATGAGCAAAAAGTGTGGAAACCTGTGTGCAAAATTATTTTCTTCCCTTTAAATTTCTACCATTTTCAAATAACGAGTGCCCGTTTGTGTTATAGATGTAATATTGCCACATATGGCAAAAGGTGTGTCCTGTGCTTCAAGTACATATGACACAGGTTCTCAATCACCCAGACAAACATTTCCCATTCCTACACACACCCATGTTCATACATCACCAAAGTCTGTGCTCCAAATGACGCACATGGCAGCCCTTTCATAGTGCCCTTAGTCATAGTAAATAGTTCAAAGCATAGTATGTGGCTCTATGGATATTAGCAATAAGCCAATACAGCTGGCCATGGGTGTGTGTGGTAACAAGACACAAGTTGCTTAGCCTTCAGGAGCTCACAATGATTTCCACTGATCAGAAACAGCATTCACTACAGGGAATGTTTCAGATCCCTGGCCTAGATGAATGTTACTGGCCTAGATGTGTAAAGTAAGGACGTGAAAAGTGATAAGGGTACTTAACCAGCATCTACAAATTTGTAGATAGAAGAAAAAGAAAATTTAAAAATGTAAGAAATGTTTGGGATAGTTTTAGTAAAAATGGGTTACATCAATACAAACAAAGCAAAACCTCACAATTTTTATTTTCCTTAGTATCCATACATGCCAATGCCAATCAGAAAAAGGTCATATGGAAGGCCATCGTCAGGAAGGTGTCACCCTAGGGATCTACAAGTGGCACAGCATTCACTGCTGGAATTGGTGGGAGGACCTACAACACTGGACCAAAAACTAATCTGAAACCAGCTCAGCCAGTCTTCCCAAAGTGCAATGCACATGTGCCAAACCCTGACCCCCCAAATACCCACATACTCGTGGTGACCCATCCTGAACTTGATGGGCAGTTGAAAACCCAAGAGCAGCATTAAGCGGGAAAGTTATTTTTGGAGTTCCTGTTGTTAGTTAACTGTTTTTGTTACAGCAATGATTATGCATCAACATAAAGGCTGTCACACATCCAATGCATAAGAAAAGCTCTGGAAAGTTTAACTTTTGCAAAAGGTGTATGATGATGTGTTTTGTGTATTGATTTGTGGTAAATGTTGACACTAGGGGCCACATGAACAAAGAACCGGTTTTGAGACTCGCAAACTGCGAGTCTTAGCGACTCGCAATTTGCAACCCGCAATTTGCGATTTGCAAAACCGGATGTACAACAGTGTACTTTACACTGTTTGCGATTCGCAATGGGGTCGCAAATGACCTACCTCATGAATATTCATGAGGTAGGTCGCAATCTGCGACCCCATTGGGAATGGCCACCCTCACAGGGATGGTGGCCTGCTGGAGACAGCAGACCACCATGTCTGTGACTGCTTTTAAATAAAGAGGTTTTTTTTTTTTAAATGCATCCCATTTTCCTTAACCTGTTCTGTGCCTTGGACGAGATGATCTCGTCCAAGGCTACAGTTCCCCTGTGCCTTGGACGAGATCATCTGGTCCATGGCACAGGGGAACTTGGGGGAGCGCTAGCGCGCCCCTCGTACACCCCCCTCCCCCCCAAGCCGGGGATGGAAGGGGAAGACCTTCCCCTTCCACCCCTGAATCCCCCCACCCTCCCCCTGTGACGTCAGCGCACGAGCGCGCGCTGATTAGTCACAGGGGCCTCCCCCATTGCGAAATGCTAAGCATTTCTCTTTCAATCACGTGGGGGAGGCCCGGAGGGGCTTCAAAGGGAAGGAAATGTATTTCCTTCCCTTTGAAGTCTCTCTGAGGGTTTCAAAAGCCGGATTGCTTGCAATCCGGCTTTTGAAACCCCACTAGACACCAGGTATTTTTTTTTTGTGATATTGTATTAAGAGAGCGACCCCTTGGGCAAGGGTCGCTCTCAGGTTGGGCATGTTTTCAGGAAGGCCTTTTCTGCCTCCCCCAGGGGGGGCAGAAACCTCTAGGCACCAGGGATAATTTTGTTTGTGTGTTTTTTTTTTTTTTTTTTTTTTTTTTTAGAGATGGGGAGCGACCCATCAGGCAAGGGTCGCTCCCCTGGGGGGCAAATTGTATTTAGGCCATTTCTGCCCCCCTTGGGGGCAGATTGGCCGATTGTAGGTCAATCTGCCCCCAAGGGGGAGCGACCCCGTAGGCAAGGGTCGTTCCCGGGCAGGGGGGGCTTGGGGGGGGTGGGGCGGTCAAATTTATTTTAGGGCATTTCTGCTCCCCCCCTCCCGGGGCCGGCTGAGCTAGAGGCCAAACTCCACAGGTAGGCACTTTGCAAAAAACACCCCTGTTTTCTGTGAAAAAATATGTTGTGTCCACGTTGTGTTTTGGGCCATTTCCTTTCGTGGGTGCTAGGCCTACCCACACAAGTGAGGTATCATTTTTATCGGGAGACTTGGGGGAACGCTGGGTGGAAGGAAATTTGTGGCTCCTCTCAGATTCTAGAACTTTCTGCCACAGAAATGTGAGGAACATGTGTTTTTTTAGCCACATTTTGAGATTTGCAAAGGATTCTGGGTAACAGAACCTGGTCCGAGCCCCGCAAGTCACCCCATCTTCGATTCCCCTAGGTCTCTAGTTTTCAAAAATGCACAGGTTTGGTAGGTTTCCCTAGGTGCCGGCTGAGCCAGAGGCCAAAATCTACAGGTAGGCACTTCGCAAAAAACACCTCTGTTTTCTTTAAAAAAATTGGATGTGTCCACGTTGCGCTTTGGGGCGTTTCCTGTCGCGGGCGCTAGGCCTACCCACACAAGTGAGGTATCATTTTTATCAGGAGACTTGGGGGAACGCTGGGTGGAAGGAAATTTGTGGCTCCTCTCAGATTCCAGAACTTTCTGCCACAGAAATGTGAGGAACAAGTGTTTTTTTAGCCAAATTTTGAGGTTTGCAACGGATTCTGGGTAACAGAACCTGGTCCGAGCCCCACAAGTCACCCCATCTTGGATTCCCCTAGGTCTCTAGTTTTCAGAAATGCACAGGTTTGGTAGGTTTCCCTAGGTGCCGGCTGAGCTAGAGGCCAAAATCTACAGGTAGGCACTTCGCAAAAAACACCTCTGTTTTCTTTCAAAAATTTGGATGTGTCCACATTGCGGTTTGGGGCGTTTCCTGTCGCGGGCGCTAGGCCTACCCACACAAGTGAGGTATCATTTGTATCGGGAGACTTGGGGGAACGCTGGGTGGAAGGAAATTTGTGGCTCCTCTCAGATTCCAGAACTTTCTGCCACAGAAATGTGAGGAACATGTGTTTTTTTAGCCAAATTTTGAGGTTTGCAAAGGATTCTGGGTAACAGAACTTGGTCCGAGCCCCGCAAGTCAACCCATCTTGGATTCCCCTAGGTCTCTAGTTTTCAGAAATGCACAGGTTTGGTAGGTTTCCCTAGGAGCTGGCTGAGCTAGAGGCCAAAATCTACAGGTAGGCACTTCACAAAAAACACCTCTGTTTTCTTTCAAAAATTTGGATGTGTCCACGTTGCGCTTTGGGGCGTTTCCTGTCGCGGGCGCTAGGCCTACCCACACAAGTGAGGTATCATTTTTATCGGGAGACTTGGGGGAACGCTGGGTGGAAGGAAATTTGTGGCTCCTCTCAGATTCCAGAACTTTCTGCCACAGAAATGTGAGGAACGTGTTTTTTCAGCCAAATTTTGAGGTTTGCAAAGGATTCTGGGTAACAGAACCTGGTCCGAGCCCCGCAAGTCATTCCATCTTGGATTCCCCTAGGTCTCTAGTTTTCAGAAATGCACAGGTTTGGTAGGTTTCCCTAGGTGCCGGCTGAGCTAGAGGCCAGAATCTACAGGTAGGCACTTCGCAAAAAAACACCTCTGTTTTCTTTCAAAAATTTGGATGTGTCCATGTTGCGCTTTGGGGCGTTTCCTGTCGCGGGCGCTAGGCCTACCCACAGAAGTGAGGTATAATTTGTATCAGGAGACTTGGGGGAACGCTGGGTGGAAGGAAATTTGTGGCTCCTCTCAGATTCCAGAACTTTCTGCCACAGAAATGTGAGGAACATATGGTTTTTTAGCCAAATTTTGAGGTTTGCAAAGGATTCTGGGTAACAGAACCTGGTCCGAGCCCCGCAAGTCACCCCATCTTGGATTCCCCTAGGTCTCTAGTTTTCAGAAATGCACAGGTTTGGTAGGTTTCCCTAGGAGCTGGCTGAGCTAGAGGCCAACATCTACAGGTAGGCACTTCGCAAAAAACACCTCTGTTTTCTTTCAAAAATGTGGATGTGTCCACGTTGCGCTTTGGGGCGTTTCCTGTCGCGGGCGCTAGGCCTACCCACACAAGTGAGGTATCATTTTTATCGGGAGACTTGGGGGAACGCTGGGTGGAAGGAAATTTGTGGCTCCTCTCAGATTCCAGAACTTTCTGCCACAGAAATGTGAGGAACATGTGTTTTTTCAGCCAAATTTTGAGGTTTGCAAAGGATTCTGGGTAACAGAACCTGGTCCGAGCCCCGCAAGTCACTCCATCTTGGATTCCCCTAGTTCTCTAGTTTTCAGAAATGCACAGGTTTGGTAGGTTTCCCTAGGTGCCGGCTGAGCTAGAGGCCAAAATCTACAGGTAGGCACTTCGCAAAAAAAAACACCTCTGTTTTCTTTCCAAAATTTGGATGTGTCCATGTTGCGCTTTGGGGCGTTTCCTGTCGCGGGCGCTAGGCCTACCCACACAAGTGAGGTATAATTTGTATCAGGAGACTTGGGGGAACGCTGGGTGGAAGGAAATTTGTGGCTCCTCTCAGATTCCAGAACTTTCTGCCACAGAAATGTGAGGAACATGTGTTTTTTTAGCCAAATTTTGAGGTTTGCAAAGGATTCTGGGTAACAGAACCTGGTCCGAGCCCCGCAAGTCACCCCATCTTGGATTCCCCTAGGTCTCTAGTTTTCAGAAATGCACAGGTTTGGTAGGTTTCCCTAGGAGCTGGCTGAGCTAGAGGCCAACATCTACAGGTAGGCACTTCGCAAAAAACACCTCTGTTTTCTTTCAAAAATTTGGATGTGTCCACGTTGCGCTTTGGGGCATTTCCTGTCGCGGGCGCTAGGGGTACCCACACAAGTGAGGTATCATTTTTATCGGGAGACTTGGGGGAACGCTGGGTGGAAGGAAATTTGTGGCTCCTCTCAGATTCCAGAACTTTCTGCCACAGAAATGTGAGGAACATGTGTTTTTTCAGCCAAATTTTGAGGTTTGCAAAGGATTCTGGGTAACAGAACCTGGTCCGAGCCCCGCAAGTCACCCCATCTTGGATTCCCCTAGGTCTCTAGTTTTCAGAAATGCACAGGTTTGGTAGGTTTCCCTAGGTGCCGGCTGAGCTAGAGGCCAAAATCTACAGGTAGGCACTTCGCAAAATAACACCTCTGTTTTCTTTCAAAAATTTGGATGTGTCCACGTTGCGATTTGGGGCGTTTCCTGTCGCGGGCGCTAGGCCTACCCACACAAGTGAGGTATCATTTTTATCGGGAGACTTGGGGGAACGCTGGGTGGAAGGAAATTTGTGGCTCCTCTCAGATTCCAGAACTTTCTGCCACAGAAATTTGAGGAACATGTGTTTTTTTAGCCAAATTTTGAGGTTTGCAAAGGATTCTGGGTAACAGAACCTGGTCCGAGCCCCGCAAGTCACCCCTCCTTGGATTCCCCTAGGTCTCTAGTTTTGTTTGTTTGTTTTCTTAGAGATGGGGAGCGACCCATCAGGCAAGGGTCATTCCCCTGGGGGGCAAATTGTATTTAGGCCATTTCTGCCCCCCTTGGGGGCAGATTGGCCGATTGTAGGTCAATCTGCCCCCAAGGGGGAGCGACCCCGTAGGCAAGGGTCGTTCCCGGGCAGGGAGGGCCTGGGGGGGGCTGGGGCGGTCAAATTTATTTTAGGGCATTTCTGCTCCCCCCCTCCCGGGGCCGGCTGAGCTAGAGGCCAAACTCCACAGGTAGGCACTTTGCAAAAAACAACTCTGTTTTCTGTGAAAAAATATGTTGTGTCCACGTTGTGTTTTGGGCCATTTCCTTTCGTGGGTGCTAGGCCTACCCACAGAAGTGAGGTACCATTTTACCGAGAGACTTAGGGGAACGCTGGGTGGAAGGAAATTTGTGGCTCCTCTCAGATTCCAGAACTTTCTGCCACAGAAATGTGAGGAACATGTATTTTTTTAGCCAAATTTTGAGGTTTGCAAAGGATTCTGGATAACAGAACCTGGTCCGAGCCCCACAAGTCACCCCATCTTGGATTCCCCTAGGTCTCTAGTTTTCAAAAATGCACAGGGTTGGTAGGTTTCCCTAGGTGCCGGCTGAGCTACAGACCAAAATCCACAGGTAGGAACTGTTTTCTTTAAAAAAATGGGGTTGTCCACGTTGCGCTTTGGGGCCATTCCTGTCGCGGGCGCTAGGCCTACCCACACAAGTGAGGTATCATTTTTATCGGGAGACTTGGGGGAACGCTGGGTGGAAGGAAATTTGTGGCTCCTCTCAGATTCTAGAACTTTCTGCCACAGAAATGTGAGGAACATGTGTTTTTTTAGCCACATTTTGAGATTTGCAAAGGATTCTGGGTAACAGAACCTGGTCCGAGCCCCGCAAGTCACCCCATCTTGGATTCCCCTAGGTCTCTAGTTTTCAAAAATGCACAGGTTTGGTAGGTTTCCCTAGGTGCCGGCTGAGCCAGAGGCCAAAATCTACAGGTAGGCACTTCGCAAAAAACACCTCTGTTTTCTTTAAAAAAATTGGATGTGTCCACGTTGCGCTTTGGGGCGTTTCCTGTCGCGGGCGCTAGGCCTACCCACACAAGTGAGGTATCATTTTTATCGGGAGACTTGGGGGAACGCTGGGTGGAAGGAAATTTGTGGCTCCTCTCAGATTCCAGAACTTTCTGCCACAGAAATGTGAAGAACATGTGTTTTTTTAGCCAAATTTTGAGGTTTGCAAAGGATTCTGGGTAACAGAACTTGGTCCGTGCCCCACAAGTCACCCCATCTTGGATTCCCCTAGGTCTCTAGTTTTCAGAAATGCACAGGTTTGGTAGGTTTCCCTAGGTGCCGGCTGAGCTAGAGGCCAAAATCTTCAGGTAGGCACTTCGCAAAAAACACCTCTGTTTTCTTTCAAAAATTTGGATGTGTCCACGTTGCGCTTTGGGGCGTTTCCTGTCGCGGGCGCTAGGCCTACCCACACAAGTGAGGTATCATTTGTATCGGGAGACTTGGGGGAACGCTGGGTGGAAGGAAATTTGTGGCTCCTCTCTGATTCCAGAACTTTCTGCCACAGAAATGTGAGGAACATGTGTTTTTTTAGCCAAATTTTGAGGTTTGCAAAGGATTCTGGGTAACAGAACCTGGTCCGAGCCCCGCAAGTCACCCCATCTTGGATTCCCCTAGGTCTCTAGTTTTCAGAAATGCACAGGTTTGGTAGGTTTCCCTAGGAGCTGGATGAGCTAGAGGCCAAAATCTACAGGTAGGCACTTCGCAAAAAACACCTCTGTTTTCTTTCAAAAATTTGGATGTGTCCACGTTGCGCTTTGGGGCGTTTCCTGTCACGGGCGCTAGGCCTACCCACACAAGTGAGGTATCATTTTTATCGGGAGACTTGGGGGACGCTGGGTGGAAGGAAATGTGTGGCTCCTCTCAGATTCCAGAACTTTCTGCCACAGAAATGTGAGGAACATGTGTTTTTTCAGCCAAATTTTGAGGTTTGCAAAGGATTCTGGGTAACAGAACCTGGTCTGAGCCCCGCAAGTCACCCCATCTTGGATTCCCCTAGGTCTCTAGTTTTCAGAAATGCACAGGTTTGGTAGGTTTCCCTAGGTGCCGGCTGAGCTAGAGGCCAAAATCTACAGGTAGGCACTTCGCAAAAAAACACCTCTGTTTTCTTTCAAAAATTTGGATGTGTCCACGTTGCGCTTTGGGGCGTTTCCTGTCGCGGGCGCTAGGCCTACCCACACAAGTGAGGTATAATTTGTATCAGGAGACTTGGGGGAACGCTGGGTGGAAGGAAATTTGTGGCTCCTCTCAGATTCCAGAACTTTCTGCCACAGAAATGTGAGGAACATGTGTTTTTTTAGCCAAATTTTGAGGTTTGCAAAGGATTCTGGGTAACAGAACCTGGTCCGAGCCCCGCAAGTCACCCCATCTTGGATTCCCCTAGGTCTCTAGTTTTCAGAAATGCACAGGTTTGGTAGGTTTCCCTAGGAGCTGGCTGAGCTAGAGGCCAACATCTACAGGTAGGCACTTCGCAAAAAACACCTCTGTTTTCTTTCAAAAATTTGGATGTGTCCACGTTGCGCTTTGGGGCATTTCCTGTCGCGGGCGCTAGGCCTACCCACACAAGTGAGGTATCATTTTTATCGGGAGACTTGGGGGAACGCTGGGTGGAAGGAAATTTGTGGCTCCTCTCAGATTCCAGAACTTTCTGCCACAGAAATGTGAGGAACATGTGTTTTTTCAGCCAAATTTTGAGGTTTGCAAAGGATTCTGGGTAACAGAACCTGGTCCGAGCCCCGCAAGTCACCCCATCTTGGATTCCCCTAGGTCTCTAGTTTTCAGAAATGCACAGGTTTGGTAGGTTTCCCTAGGTGCCGGCTGAGCTAGAGGCCAAAATCTACAGGTAGGCACTTCGCAAAATAACACCTCTGTTTTCTTTCAAAAATTTGGATGTGTCCACGTTGCGATTTGGGGCGTTTCCTGTCGCGGGCGCTAGGCCTACCCACACAAGTGAGGTATCATTTTTATCGGGAGACTTGGGGGAACGCTGGGTGGAAGGAAATTTGTGGCTCCTCTCAGATTCCAGAACTTTCTGCCACAGAAATTTGAGGAACATGTGTTTTTTTAGCCAAATTTTGAGGTTTGCAAAGGATTCTGGGTAACAGAACCTGGTCCGAGCCCCGCAAGTCACCCCTCCTTGGATTCCCCTAGGTCTCTAGTTTTGTTTGTTTGTTTTTTTAGAGATGGGGAGCGACCCATCAGGCAAGGGTCGCTCCCCTGGGGGGTAAATTGTATTTAGGCCATTTCTGCCCCCCTTGGGGGCAGATTGGCCGATTGTAGGTCAATCTGCCCCCAAGGGGGAGCGACCCCGTAGGCAAGGGTCGTTCCCGGGCAGGGAGGGCTTGGGGGGGGCTGGGGCGGTCAAATTTATTTTAGGGCATTTCTGCTCCCCCCCTCCCGGGGCCGGCTGAGCTAGAGGCCAAACTCCACAGGTAGGCACTTTGCAAATAACAACTCTGTTTTCTGTGAAAAAATATGTTGTGTCCACGTTGTGTTTTGGGCCATTTCCTTTCGTGGGTGCTAGGCCTACCCACAGAAGTGAGGTACCATTTTATCGAGAGACTTAGGGGAACGCTGGGTGGAAGGAAATTTGTGGCTCCTCTCAGATTCCAGAACTTTCTGCCACAGAAATGTGAGGAACATGTGTTTTTTTAGCCAAATTTTGAGGTTTGCAAAGGATTCTGGATAACAGAACCTGGTCCGAGCCCCACAAGTCACCCCATCTTGGATTCCCCTAGGTCTCTAGTTTTCAAAAATGCACAGGTTTGGTAGGTTTCCCTAGGAGCTGGATGAGCTAGAGGCCAAAATCTACAGGTAGGCACTTCGCAAAAAACACCTCTGTTTTCTTTCAAAAATTTGGATGTGTCCACGTTGCGCTTTGGGGCGTTTCCTGTCACGGGCGCTAGGCCTACCCACACAAGTGAGGTATCATTTTTATCAGGAGACTTGGGGGAACGCTGGGTGGAAGGAAATTTGTGGCTCCTCTCAGATTCCAGAACTTTCTGCCACAGAAATGTGAGGAACATGTGTTTTTTTGGCCAAATTTTGAGGTTTGCAAAGGATTCTGGGTAACAGAACCTGGTCCGAGCCCCGCAAGTCACCCCATCTTGGATTCCCCTAGGTCTCTAGTTTTCAGAAATGCACAGGTTTGGTAGGTTTCCCTAGGAGCTGGATGAGCTAGAGGCCAAAATCTACAGGTAGGCACTTCGCAAAAAACACCTCTGTTTTCTTTCAAAAATTTGGATGTGTCCACGTTGCGCTTTGGGGCGTTTCCTGTCGCGGGCGCTAGGCCTACCCACACAAGTGAGGTAGCATTTGTATCGGGAGACTTGGGGGAACGCTGGGTGGAAGGAAATTTGTGGCTCCTCTCAGATTCCAGAACTTTCTGCCACAGAAATGTGAGGAACATGTGTTTTTTTAGCCAAATTTTGAGGTTTGCAAAGGATTCTGGGTAACAGAACCTGGTCCGAGCCCCGCAAGTCACCCCATCTTGGATTCCCCTAGGTCTCTAGTTTTCAGAAATGCACAGGTTTGGTAGGTTTCCCTAGGAGCTGGATGAGCTAGAGGCCAAAATCTACAGGTAGGCACTTCGCAAAAAACACCTCTGTTTTCTTTCAAAAATTTGGATGTGTCCACGTTGCGCTTTGGGGCGTTTCCTGTCACGGGCGCTAGGCCTACCCACACAAGTGAGGTATCATTTTTATCGGGAGACTTGGGGGAACGCTGGGTGGAAGGAAATTTGTGGCTTCTCTCAGATTCCAGAACTTTCTGCCACAGAAATGTGAGGAACATGTGTTTTTTCAGCCAAATTTTGAGGTTTGCAAAGGATTCTGGGTAACAGAACCTGGTCCGAGCCCCACAAGTCACCCCATCTTGGATTCCCCTAGGTCTCTAGTTTTCAGAAATGCACAGGTTTGGTAGGTTTCTCTAGGTGCCGGCTGAGCTAGAGGCCAAAATCTACAGGTAGGCACTTCGCAAAATAACACCTCTGTTTTCTTTCAAAAATTTGGATGTGTCCACGTTGCGATTTGGGGCGTTTCCTGTCGCGGTCGCTAGGCCTACCCACACAAGTGAGGTATCATTTTTATCGGGAGACTTGGGGGAACGCTGGGTGGAAGGAAATTTGTGGCTCCTCTCAGATTCCAGAACTTTCTGCCACAGAAATTTGAGGAACATGTGTTTTTTTAGCCAAATTTTGAGGTTTGCAAAGGATTCTGGGTAACAGAACCTGGTCCGAGCCCCGCAAGTCACCCCTCCTTGGATTCCCCTAGGTCTCTAGTTTTGTTTGTTTGTTTTTTTAGAGATGGGGAGCGACCCATCAGGCAAGGGTCGCTCCCCTGGGGGGCAAACTGTATTTAGGCCATTTCTGCCCCCTTTGGGGGCAGATTGGCCGATTGTAGGTCAATCTGCCCCCAAGGGGGAGCGACCCCGTAGGCAAGGGTCGTTCCCGGGCAGGGAGGGCTTGGGGGGGGCTGGGGCGGTCAAATTTATTTTAGGGCATTTCTGCTCCCCCCCTCCCGGGGCCGGCTGAGCTAGAGGCCAAACTCCACAGGTAGGCACTTTGCAAAAAACAACTCTGTTTTCTGTGAAAAAATATGTTGTGTCCACGTTGTGTTTTGGGCCATTTCCTTTCGTGGGTGCTAGGCCTACCCACAGAAGTGAGGTACCATTTTATCGAGAGACTTAGGGGAACGCTGGGTGGAAGGAAATTTGTGGCTCCTCTCAGATTCCAGAACTTTCTGCCACAGAAATGTGAGGAACATGTATTTTTTTAGCCAAATTTTGAGGTTTGCAAAGGATTCTGGATAACAGAACCTGGTCCGAGCCCCACAAGTCACCCCATCTTGGATTCCCCTAGGTCTCTAGTTTTCAAAAATGCACAGGGTTGGTAGGTTTCTCTAGGTGCCGGCTGAGCTACAGACCAAAATCCACAGGTAGGAACTGTTTTCTTTAAAAAAATGGGGTTGTCCACGTTGCGCTTTGGGGCCATTCCTGTCGCGGGCGCTAGGCCTACCCACACAAGTGAGGTATCATTTTTATCGGGAGACTTGGGGGAACGCTGGGTGGAAGGAAATTTGTGGCTCCTCTCAGATTCTAGAACTTTCTGCCACAGAAATGTGAGGAACATGTGTTTTTTTAGCCACATTTTGAGATTTGCAAAGGATTCTGGGTAACAGAACCTGGTCCGAGCCCCGCAAGTCACCCCATCTTGGATTCCCCTAGGTCTCTAGTTTTCAAAAATGCACAGGTTTGGTAGGTTTCCCTAGGTGCCGGCTGAGCCAGAGGCCAAAATCTACAGGTAGGCACTTCGCAAAAAACACCTCTGTTTTCTTTAAAAAAATTGGATGTGTCCACATTGCGCTTTGGGGCGTTTCCTGTCGCGGGCGCTAGGCCTACCCACACAAGTGAGGTATCATTTTTATCGGGAGACTTGGGGGAACGCTGGGTGGAAGGAAATTTGTGGCTCCTCTCAGATTCCAGAACTTTCTGCCACAGAAATGTGAGGAACATGTGTTTTTTTAGCCAAATTTTGAGGTTTGCAAAGGATTCTGGGTAACAGAACCTGGTCCGAGCCCCGCAAGTCACCCCATCTTGGATTCCCCTAGGTCTCTAGTTTTCAGAAATGCACAGGTTTGGTAGGTTTCCCTAGGAGCTGGCTGAGCTAGAGGCCAACATCTACAGGTAGGCACTTCGCAAAAAACACCTCTGTTTTCTTTCAAAAATTTGGATGTGCCCACGTTGCGCTTTGGGGCATTTCCTGTCGCGGGCGCTAGGCCTACCCACACAAGTGAGGTATCATTTTTATCGGGAGACTTGGGGGAACGCTGGGTGGAAGGAAATTTGTGGCTCCTCTCAGATTCCAGAACTTTCTGCCACAGAAATGTGAGGAACATGTGTTTTTTCAGCCAAATTTTGAGGTTTGCAAAGGATTCTGGGTAACAGAACCTGGTCCGAGCCCCGCAAGTCACCCCATCTTGGATTCCCCTAGGTCTCTAGTTTTCAGAAATGCACAGGTTTGGTAGGTTTCCCTAGGTGCCGGCTGAGCTAGAGGCCAAAATCTACAGGTAGGCACTTCGCAAAATAACACCTCTGTTTTCTTTCAAAAATTTGGATGTGTCCACGTTGCGATTTGGGGCGTTTCCTGTCGCGGGCGCTAGGCCTACCCACACAAGTGAGGTATCATTTTTATCGGGAGACTTGGGGGAACGCTGGGTGGAAGGAAATTTGTGGCTCCTCTCAGATTCCAGAACTTTCTGCCACAGAAATTTGAGGAACATGTGTTTTTTTAGCCAAATTTTGAGGTTTGCAAAGGATTCTGGGTAACAGAACCTGGTCCGAGCCCCGCAAGTCACCCCTCCTTGGATTCCCCTAGGTCTCTAGTTTTGTTTGTTTGTTTTTTTAGAGATGGGGAGCGACCCATCAGGCAAGGGTCGCTCCCCTGGGGGGCAAATTGTATTTAGGCCATTTCAGCCCCCCTTGGGGGCAGATTGGCCGATTGTAGGTCAATCTGCCCCCAACGGGGAGCGACCCCGTATGCAAGGGTCGTTCCCGGGCAGGGAGGGCTTGGGGGGGCTGGGGCGGTCAAATTTATTTTAGGGCATTTCTGCTCCCCCCCTCCCGGGGCCGGCTGAGCTAGAGGCCAAACTCCACAGGTAGGCACTTTGCAAAAAACAACTCTGTTTTCTGTGAAAAAATATGTTGTGTCCACGTTGTGTTTTGGGCCATTTCCTTTCGTGGGTGCTAGGCCTACCCACAGAAGTGAGGTACCATTTTATCGAGAGACTTAGGGGAACGCTGGGTGGAAGGAAATTTGTGGCTCCTCTCAGATTCCAGAACTTTCTGCCACAGAAATGTGAGGAACATGTATTTTTTTAGCCAAATTTTGAGGTTTGCAAAGGATTCTGGATAACAGAACCTGGTCCGAGCCCCACAAGTCACCCCATCTTGGATTCCCCTAGGTCTCTAGTTTTAAAAAATGCACAGGGTTGGTAGGTTTCCCTAGGTGCCGGCTGAGCTACAGACCAAAATCCACAGGTAGGAACTGTTTTCTTTAAAAAAATGGGGTTGTCCACGTTGCGCTTTGGGGCCATTCCTGTCGCGGGCGCTAGGCCTACCCACACAAGTGAGGTATCATTTTTATCGGGAGACTTGGGGGAACGCTGGGTGGAAGGAAATTTGTGGCTCCTCTCAGATTCTAGAACTTTCTGCCACAGAAATGTGAGGAACATGTGTTTTTTTAGCCACATTTTGAGATTTGCAAAGGATTCTGGGTAACAGAACCTGGTCCGAGCCCCGCAAGTCACCCCATCTTGGATTCCCCTAGGTCTCTAGTTTTCAAAAATGCACAGGTTTGGTAGGTTTCCCTAGGTGCCGGCTGAGCCAGAGGCCAAAATCTACAGGTAGGCACTTCGCAAAAAACACCTCTGTTTTCTTTAAAAAAATTGGATGTGTCCACGTTGCGCTTTGGGGCGTTTCCTGTCGCGGGCGCTAGGCCTACCCACACAAGTGAGGTATCATTTTTATCGGGAGACTTGGGGGAACGCTGGGTGGAAGGAAATTTGTGGCTCCTCTCAGATTCCAGAACTTTCTGCCACAGAAATGTGAGGAACATGTGTTTTTTTAGCCAAATTTTGAGGTTTGCAAAGGATTCTGGGTAACAGAACTTGGTCCGTGCCCCACAAGTCACCCCATCTTGGATTCCCCTAGGTCTCTAGTTTTCAGAAATGCACAGGTTTGGTAGGTTTCCCTAGGTGCCGGCTGAGCTAGAGGCCAAAATCTACAGGTAGGCACTTCGCAAAAAACACCTCTGTTTTCTTTAAAAAATTTGGATGTGTCCACGATGCGCTTTGGGGCGTTTCCTGTCGCGGGCGCTAGGCCTACCCACACAAGTGAGGTATCATTTGTATCGGGAGACTTGGGGGAACGCTGGGTGGAAGGAAATTTGTGGCTCCTCTCAGATTCCAGAACTTTCTGCCACAGAAATGTGAGGAACATGTGTTTTTTTAGCCAAATTTTGAGGTTTGCAAAGGATTCTGGGTAACAGAACCTGGTCCGAGCCCCGCAAGTCACCCCATCTTGGATTCCCCTAGGTCTCTAGTTTTCAGAAATGCACAGGTTTGGTAGGTTTCCCTAGGAGCTGGATGAGCTAGAGGCCAAAATCTACAGGTAGGCACTTCGCAAAAAACACCTCTGTTTTCTTTCAAAAATTTGGATGTGTCCACGTTGCGCTTTGGGGCGTTTCCTGTCACGGGCGCTAGGCCTACCCACACAAGTGAGGTATCATTTTTATCGGGAGACTTGGGGGAACGCTGGGCGGAAGGAAATTTGTGGCTCCTCTCAGATTCCAGAACTTTCTGCCACAGAAATGTGAGGAACATGTGTTTTTTCAGCCAAATTTTGAGGTTTGCAAAGGATTCTGGGTAACAGAACCTGGTCCGAGCCCCGCAAGTCACCCCATCTTGGATTCCCCTAGGTCTCTAGTTTTCAGAAATGCACAGGTTTGGTAGGTTTCCCTAGGTGCCGGCTGAGCTAGAGGCCAAAATCTACAGGTAGGCACTTCGCAAAAAAACACCTCTGTTTTCTTTCAAAAATGTGGATGTGTCCCCGTTGCGCTTTGGGGCGTTTCCTGTCGCGGGCGCTAGGCCTACCCACACAAGTGAGGTATCATTTTTATCGGGAGACTTGGGGGAACGCTGGGTGGAAGGAAATTTGTGGCTCCTCTCAGATTCCAGAACTTTCTGCCACAGAAATTTGAGGAACATGTGTTTTTTTAGCCAAATTTTGAGGTTTGCAAAGGATTCTGGGTAACAGAACCTGGTCCGAGCCCCGCAAGTCACCCCTCCTTGGATTCCCCTAGGTCTCTAGTTTTGTTTGTTTGGTTTTTTAGAGATGGGGAGCGACCCATCAGGCAAGGGTCGCTCCCCTTGGGGGCAAATTGTATTTAGGCCATTTCTGCCCCCCTTGGGGGCAGATTGGACGATTGTAGGTCAATCTGCCTCCAAGGGGGAGCGACCCCGTAGGCAAGGGTCGTTCCCTGGCAGGGGGGGCTTGGGGGGGTAGGGCGGTCAAATTTATTTTAGGGCATTTCTGCTCCCCCCCTCCCGGGGCCGGCTGAGCTAGAGGCCAAACTCCACAGGTAGGCACTTTGCAAAAAACACCTCTGTTTTATGTGAAAAAATATGTTGTGTCCACGTTGTGTTTTGGGCCATTTCCTTTCGTGGGTGCTAGGCCTACCGATAGAAGTGAGGTACCATTTTATCGAGAGACTTAGGGGAACGCTGGGTGGAAGGAAATTTGTGGCTCCTCTCTGATTCCAGAACTTTCTGCCACAGAAATGTGAGGAACATGTGTTTTTTTAGCCAAATTTTGAGGTTTGCAAACGATTCTGGATAACAGAACCTGGTCCGAGCCCCACAAGTCACCCCATCTTTGATTCCCCTAGGTCTCTAGTTTTCAAAAATGCACAGGGTTGGTAGATTTCCCTAGGTGCCGGCTGAGCTACAGACCAAAATCCACAGGTAGGCACTGTTTTCTTTAAAAAAATTGGATGTGTCCACGTTGCGCTTTGGGGCGTTTCCTGTCGCGGGCACTAGGCCTACCCACACAAGTGAGGTATCATTTTTATCGGGAGACTTGGGGGAACGCTGGGTGGAAGGAAATTTGTGGCTCCTCTCAGATTCCAGAACTTCCTGCCACAGAAATGTGAGGAACATGTGTTTTTTTAGCCAAATTTTGAGGTTTGCAACGGATTCTGGGTAACAGAACCTGGTTCGAGCCCTACAAGTCACCCCATCTTGGATTCCCCTAGGTCTCTAGTTTTTAGAAATGCACAGGTTTGGTAGGTTTCCCGGCTGAGCTAGAGGCCAAAATCTACAGGTAGGCACTTCGCAAAAAACACCTCTGTTTTCTTTAAAAAAATTGAATGTGTCCACGTTGCGCTTTGGGGCGTTTCCTGTCGCGGGCGCTAGGCCTACCCACACAAGTGAGGTATCATTTTTATCGGGAGACTTGGGGGAACGCTGGGTGGAAGGAAATTTGTGGCTCCTCTCAGATTCCAGAACTTTCTGCCACAGAAATGTGAGGAACATGTGTTTTTTTAGCCAAATTTTGAGGTTTGCAAAGGATTCTGGGTAACAGAACCTGGTCCGAGCCCCACAAGTAACCCCATCTTGGATTCCCCTAGGTCTCTAGTTTTCAGAAATGCACAGGTTTGGTAGGTTTCTCTAGGTGCCGGCTGAGCTAGAGGCCAAAATCTACAGGTAGGCACTTCGCAAAAAACACCTCTGTTTTCTTTCAAAAATTTGGATGTGTCCACGTTGCGCTTTGGGGCATTTCCTGTCGCGGGCGCTAGGCCTACCCACACAAGTGAGGTATCATTTGTATCGGGAGACTTGGGGGAACGCTGGGTGGAAGGAAATTTGTGGCTCCTCTCAGATTCCAGAACTTTCTGCCACAGAAATGTGAGGAACATGTGTTTTTTTAGCCAAATTTTGAGGTTTGCAAAGGATTCTGGGTAACAGAACCTGGTCCAAGCCCCGCAAGTCACCCCATCTTGGATTCCCCTAGGTCTCTAGTTTTCAGAAATGCACAGGTTTGGTAGGTTTCCCTAGGAGCTGGCTGAGCTAGAGGCCAAAATCTACAGGTAGGCACTTCGCAAAAACACCTCTGTTTTCTTTCAAAAATTTGGATGTGTCCACGTTGCGCTTTGGGGCGTTTCCTGTCGCGGGCGCTAGGCCTACCCACACAAGTGAGGTATAATTTTTATCGGGAGACTTGGGGGAACGCTGGGTGGAAGGAAATTTGTGGCTCCTCTCAGATTCCAGAACTTTCTGCCACAGAAATGTGAGGATCATGTGTTTTTTTAGCCAAATTTTGAGGTTTGCAAAGGATTCTGGGTAACAGAACCTGGTCCGAGCCCCACAAGTCACCCCATCTTGGATTCCCCTAGGTCTCTAGTTTTCAGAAATGCACAGGTTTGGTAGGTTTCCCTAGGTGCCGGCTGAGCTAGAGGCCAAAATCTACAGGTAGGCACTTCGCAAAAAACACCTCTGTTTTCTTTCAAAAATTTGGATGTGTCCACGTTGCGCTTTGGGGCGTTTCCTGTCGCGGGCGCTAGGCCTACCCACACAAGTGAGGTATCATTTGTATCGGGAGACTTAGGGGAACACTGCGTGGAAGGAAATTTGTGGCTCCTCTCAGATTCCAGAACTTTCTGCCACAGAAATGTGAGGAACATGTGTTTTTTTAGCCAAATTTTGAGGTTTGCAAAGGATTCTGGGTAACAGAACCTGGTCCGAGCCCAGCAAGTCACCCCATCTTGGATTCCCCTAGGTCTCTAGTTTTCAGAAATGCACAGGTTTGGTAGGTTTCCCTAGGAACTGGCTGAGCTAGAGGCCAAAATCTACAGGTAGGCACTTGGCAAAAAACACCTCTGTTTTCATTAAAAAAATTGGATGTGTCCACGTTGCGCTTTGGGGCGTTTCCTGTCGCGGGCGCTAGGCCTACCCACACAAGTGAGGTATCATTTTTATCGGGAGACTTGGGGGAACGCTGGGTGGAAGGAAATTTGTGGCTCCTCTCAGATTCCAGAACTTTCTGCCACAGAAATGTGAGGAACATGTGTTTTTTTAGCCAAATTTTGAGGTTTGCAACGGATTCTGGGTAACAGAACCTGGTCCGAGCCCTACAAATCACCCTATCTTGGATTACCCTAGGTCTCTAGTTTTCAGAAATGCACAGGTTTGGTAGGTTTCCCTAGGTGCCGGCTGAGCTAGAGGCCAAAATCTACAGGTAGGCACTTCGCAAAAAACACCTCTGTTTTCTTTCAAAAATGTGGATGTGTCCACGTTGCGCTTTGGGGCGTTTCCTGTCGCGGGCGCTAGGCCTACCCACACAAGTGAGGTATCATTTTTATCGGGAGACTTGGGGGAACGCTGGGTGGAAGGAAATTTGTGGCTCCTCTCAGATTCCAGAACTTTCTGCCACAGAAATGTGAGGAACATGTGTTTTTTTTGCCAAATTTTGAGGTTTGCAAAGGATTCTGGGTAACAGAACCTGGTCCGAGCCCTACAAGTCACCCCATCTTGGATTCCCCTAGGTCTCTAGTTTTTAGAAATGCACAGGTTTGGTAGGTCTCCCTAGGTGCCGGCTGAGCCAGAGGCCAAAATCTACAGGTAGGCACTGCGCAAAAAACACCTCTGTTTTCTTTAAAAAAATTGAATGTGTCCACGTTGCGCTTTGGGGTGTTTCCTGTCGCGGGCGCTAGGCCTACCCACACAAGTGAGGTATCATTTTTATCTGGAGACTTGGGGGAACGCTGGGTGGAAGGAAATTTGTGGCTCCTCTCAGATTCCAGAACTTTCTGCCACAGAAATGTGAGGAACATGTGTTTTTTTAGCCAAATTTTGAGGTTTGCAAAGTATTCTGGGTAACAGAACCTGGTCCGAGCCCCACAAGTAACCCCATCTTGGATTCCCCTAGGTCTCTAGTTTTCAGAAATGCACAGGTTTGGTAGGTTTCCCTAGGTGCCGGCTGAGCTAGAGGCCAAAATCTACAGGTAGGCACTTCGCAAAAAACACCTCTGTTTTCTTTCAAAAATTTGGATGTGTCCACGTTGCGCTTTGGGGCGTATCCTGTCGCGGGCGCTAGGCCTACCCACACAAGTGAGGTATCATTTGTATCGGGAGACTTGGGGGAACGCTGGGTGGAAGGAAATTTGTGGCTCCTCTCAGATTCCAGAACTTTCTGCCACAGAAATGTGAGGAACATGTGTTTTTTTAGCCAAATTTTGAGGTTTGCAAAGGATTCTGGGTAACAGAACCTGGTCCGAGCCCCGCAAGTCACCCCATCTTGGATTCCCCTAGGTCTCTAGTTTTCAGAAATGCACAGGTTTGGTAGGTTTCCCTAGGAGCTGACTGAGCTAGAGGCCAAAATCTACAGGTAGGCACTTCGCAAAAAACACCTCTGTTTTCTTTCAAAAATTTGGATGTGTCCACGTTGCGCTTTGGGGCGTTTCCTGTCGCGGGCGCTAGGCCTACCCACACAAGTGAGGTAGCATTTTTATCGGGAGACTTGGGGGAACGCTGGGTGGAAGGAAATTTGTAGCTCCTCTCAGATTCCAGAACTTTCTGCCACAGAAATGTGAGGAACATGTGTTTTTTCAGCCAAATTTTGAGGTTTGCAAAGGATTCTGGGTAACAGAACCTGGTCCGAGCCCCGCAAGTCACCCCATCTTGGATTCACCTAGGTCTCTAGTTTTCAGAAATGCACAGGTTTGGTAGGTTTCCCTAGGAGCTGGCTGAGCTAGAGGCCAAGATCTACAGGTAGGCACTTCGCAAAAAAACACCTCTGTTTTCTTTAAAAAATGTGCATGTGTCCACGTTGCGCTTTGGGCGTTTCCTGTCGCGGGCGCTAGGCCTACCCACCCAAGTGAGGTATCATTTATATCGGGAGACTTGGGGGAATGCTGGGTGGAAGGAAATTTGTGGCTCCTCTCAGATTCCAGAACTTTCTGCCACAGATATGTGAGGAACATGTGTTTTTTTAGCCAAATTTTGAGTTTTGCAAAGGATTCTGGGTAACAGAACCTGGTCCGAGCCCCACAAGTCACCCCATCTTGGATTCCCCTAGGTCTCTAGTTTTCAGAAATGCACAGGTTTGGTAGGTTTCCCTAGGAGCTGGATGAGCTAGAGGCCAAAATCTACAGGTAGGCACTTCGCAAAAAACACCTCGGTTTTCTTTAAAAAATTTGGATGTGTCCACGTTGCGCTTTGGGGCGTTTCCTGTCGCGGGCGCTAGGCCTACCCACACAAGTGAGGTATCATTTTTATCGGGAGACTTGGGGGAACGCTGGGTGGAAGGAAATTTGTGGCTCCTCTCAGATTCCAGAACTTTCTGCCACAGAAATGTGAGGAACATGTGTTTTTTCAGCCAAATTTTGAGGTTTGCAAAGGATTCTGGGTAACAGAACCTAGTCCGAGCCCCGCAAGTCACCCCATCTTGGATTCCCCTAGGTCTCTAGTTTTCAGAAATGCACAGGTTTGGTAGGTTTCCCTAGGTGCCGGCTGAGCTAGAGGCCAAAATCTATAGGTAGGCACTTCTCAAAAAAACACCTCTGTTTTCTTTCAAAAATTTAGATGTGTCCACGTTGCGCTTTGGGGCGTTTCCTGTCGCGGGCGCTAGGCCTACCCACACAAGTGAGGTATCATTTTTATCGGGAGACTTGGGGGAACGCTGGGTGGAAGGAAATTTGTGGCTCCTCTCAGATTCCAGAACTTTCTGCCACAGAAATTTGAGGAACATGTGTTTTTTTAGCCAAATTTTGAGGTTTGCAAAGGATTCTGGGTAACAGAACCTGGTCCGAGCCCCGCAAGTCACCCCTCCTTGGATTCCCCTAGGTCTCTAGTTTTGTTTGTTTGGTTTTTTAGAGATGGGGAGCGACCCATCAGGCAAGGGTCGCTCCCCTGGGGGGCAAATTGTATTTAGGCCATTTCTGCCCCCCTTGAGGGCAGATTGGCCGATTGTAGGTCAATCTGCCTCCAAGGGGGAGCGACCCCGTAGGCAAGGGTCGTTCCCGGGCAGGGGGGGCTTGGGGGGCTTGGGGGGGGTGGGGCGGTCAAATTTATTTTAGGGCATTTCTGCTCCCCCCCTCCCGGGGCCGGCTGAGCTAGAGGCCAAACTCCACAGGTAGGCACTTTGCAAAAAACACCTCTGTTTTATGTGAAAAAATATGTTGTGTCCACGTTGTGTTTTGGGCCATTTCCTTTCGTGTGTGCTAGGCCTACCCATAGAAGTGAGGTACCATTTTATCGAGAGACTTAGGGGAACGCTGGGTGGAAGGAAATTTGTGGCTCCTCTCAGATTCCAGAACTTTCTGCCACAGAAATGTGAGGAACATGTGTTTTTTTAGCCAAATGTTGAGGTTTGCAAACAATTCTGGATAACAGAACCTGGTCCGAGCCCCACAAGTCACCCCATCTTTGATTCCCCTCGGTCTCTAGTTTTCAAAAATGCACAGGGTTGGTAGATTTCCCTAGGTGCCGGCTGAGCTACAGACCAAAATCCACAGGTAGGCACTGTTTTCTTTAAAAAAATGGGGTTGTCCACGTTGCGCTTTGGGTCGATTCCTGTCGCGGGCGCTAGGCCTACCCACAAAAGTGAGGTATAATTTGTATCAGGAGACTTGGGGCAACGCTGGGTGGAAGGAAATTTGTGGCTCCTCTCAGATTCCAGAACTTTCTGCCACAGAAATGTGAGGAACATGTGTTTTTTTAGCCAAATTTTGAGGTTTGCAAAGGATTCTGGGTAACAGAACCTGGTCCGAGCCCCACAAGTCACCCCATCTTGGATTCCCCTAGGTCTCTAGTTTTCAGAAATGCACAGGTTTGGTAGGTTTCCCTAGGTGCCGGCTGAGCTAGAGGCCAAAATCTACAGGTAGGCACTTCGCAAAAAACACCTCTGTTTTCTTTCAAAAATTTGGATGTGTCCACGTTGCGCTTTGGGGCGTTTCCTGTCGCGGGCGCTAGGCCTACCCACACAAGTGAGGTATAATTTGTATCAGGAGACTTGGGGCAACGCTGGGTGGAAGGAAATTTGTGGCTCCTCTCAGATTCCAGAACTTTCTGCCACAGAAATGTGAGGAACATGTGTTTTTTTAGCCAAATTTTGAGGTTTGCAAAGGATTCTGGGTAACAGAACCTGGTCCGAGCCCCGCAAGTCACCCCATCTTGGATTCCCCTAGGTCTCTAGTTTTCAGAAATGCACAGGTTTGGTAGGTTTCCCTAGGAGCTGGCTGAGCTAGAGGCCAAAATCTACAGGTAGGCACTTCGCAAAAAACACCTCTGTTTTCTTTCAAAAATGTGGATGTGTCCACGTTGCGCTTTGGGGCGTTTCCTGTCCCGGGCGCTAGGCCTACCCACACAAGTGAGGTATCATTTTTATCGGGAGACTTGGGGGAACGCTGGGTGGAAGGAAATTTGTAGCTCCTCTCAGATTCCAGAACTTTCTGCCACAGAAATGTGAGGAACTTGTGTTTTTTCAGCCAAATTTTGAGGTTTGCAAAGGATTCTGGGTAACAGAACCTGGTCCGAGCCCCGCAAGTCACCCTATCTTGGATTCACCTAGGTCTCTAGTTTTCAGAAATTCACAGGTTTGGTAGGTTTCCCTAGGAGCTGGCTGAGCCAGAGGCCAAAATCTACAGGTAGGCACTTCGCAAAAAAACACCTCTGTTTTCTTTAAAAAATGTGCATGTGTCCACGTTGCGCTTTGGGGCGTTTCCTGTCGCGGGCGCTAGGCCTACCCACACAAGTGAGGTATAATCTGTATCAGGAGACTTGGGGGAACGCTGGGTGGAAGGAAATTTGTGGCTCCTCTCAGATTCCAGCACTTTCTGCCACAGAAATGTGAGGAACATGTGTTTTTTTAGCCAAATTTTGAGGTTCGCAATGGATTCTGGGTAACAGAACCTGGTCCGAGCCCCGCAAGTCACCCCATCTTGGATTCACCTAGGTCTCTAGTTTTCAGAAATGCACAGGCTTGGTAGGTTTCCCTAGGAGCTGGCTGAGCTAGAGGCCAAAATCTACAGGTAGGCACTTCGCAAAAAAACACCTCTGTTTTCTTTAAAAAATGTGCATGTGTCCACGTTGCGCTTTGGGCATTTCCTGTCGCGGGCGCTAGGTCTACCCACACAAGTGAGGTATCATTTTTATCGGGAGACTTGGGGGAATGCTGGGTGGAAGGAAATTTGTGGCTCCTCTCAGATTCCAGAACTTTCTGCCACAGAAATGTGAGGAACATGTGTTTTTTTAGCCAAATTTTGAGGTTTGCAAAGGATTCTGGGTAACAGAACCTGGTCCGAGCCCCACAAGTCACCCCATCTTGGATTCCCCTAGGTCTCTAGTTTTCAGAAATGCACAGGTTTGGTAGGTTTCCCTAGGTGCCGGCTGAGCTAGAGGCCAAAGTCTACAGGTAGGCACTTCGCAAAAAACACCTCTGTTTTCTTTCAAAAATGTGGATGTGTCCACGTTGCGCTTTGGGCGTTTCCTGTCGCGGGCGCTAGGCCTACCCACACAAGTGAGGTATCATTTTTATCGGGAGACTTGGGGGAATGCTGGGTGGAAGGAAATTTGTGGCTCCTCTCAGATTCCAGAACTTTCTGCCACAGAAATGTGAGGAACATGTGTTTTTTTAGCCAAATTTTGAGGTTTGCAAAGGATTCTGGGTAACAGAACCTGGTCCGAGCCCCACAAGTCACCCCATCTTGGATTCCCCTAGGTCTCTAGTTTTCAAAAATGCACAGGTTTGGTAGGTTTCCCTAGGTGCCGGCTGAGCTAGAGGCCAAAGTCTACAGGTAGGCACTTCGCAAAAAACACCTCTGTTTTCTTTCAAAAATTTGGATGTGTCCACGTTGCGCTTTGGGGCGTTTCCTGTCGCGGGCGCTAGGCCTACCCACACAAGTGAGGTATAATCTGTATCAGGAGACTTGGGGGAACGCTGGGTGGAAGGAAATTTGTGGCTCCTCTCAGATTCCAGAACTTTCTGCCACAGAAATGTGAGGAACATGTGTTTTTTTAGCCAAATTTTGAGGTTCGCAATGGATTCTGGGTAACAGAACCTGGTCCGAGCCCCGCAAGTCACCCCATCTTGGATTCACCTAGGTCTCTAGTTTTCAGAAATGCACAGGTTTGGTAGGTTTCCCTAGGAGCTGGCTGAGCTAGAGGCCAAAATCTACAGGTAGGCACTTCGCAAAAAAACACCTCTGTTTTCTTTCAAAAATGTGCATGTGTCCACGTTGCGCTTTGAGCGTGCCCTGTCGCGGGCGCTAGGCCTACCCACACAAGTGAGGTATCATTTTTATCTGGAGACTTGGGGAATGCTGGGTGGAAGGAAATTTGTGGCTCCTCTCAGATTCCAGAACTTTCTGCCACAGAAATGTGAGGAACATGTGTTTTTTTAGCCAAAGTTTGAGGTTTGCAAAGGATTCTGGGTAACAGAACCTGGTCCGAGCCCCACAAGTCACCCCATCTTGGATTCCCCTAGGTCTCTAGTTTTCAGAAATGCACAGGTTTGGTAGGTTTCCCTAGGTGCCGGGTGAGCTAGAGGCCAAAATCTACAGGTAGGCACTTCTCAAAAAACACCTCTGTTTTCTTTCAAAAATTTGGATGTGTCCACGTTGCGCTTTGGGGCGTTTCCTGTCGCGGGCGCTAGGCCTACCCACACAAGTGAGGTATAATTTGTATCAGGAGACTTGGGGGAACGCTGGGTGGAAGGAAATTTGTGGCTCATCTCAGATTCCAGAACTTTCTGCCACAGAAATGTGAGGAACATGTGTTTTTTTAGCCAAATTTTGAGGTTCGCAAAGGATTCTGGGTAACAGAACCTGGTCCGAGCCCTGCAAGTCACCCCATCTTGGATTCACCTAGGTCTCTAGTTTTCAGAAATGCACAGGTTTGGTAGGTTTCCCTAGGAGCTGGCTGAGCTAGAGGCCAAAATCTACAGGTAGGCACTTCGCAAAAAACACCTCTGTTTTCTTTCAAAAATTTGGATGTGTCCACGTTGCGCTTTGGGGCGTTTCCTGTTGCGGGCGCTAGGCCTACCCACACAAGTGAGGTATAATTTTTATCGGGAGACTTGGGGGAACGCTGGGTGGAAGGACATTTGTGGCTCCTCTCAGATTCCAGAACTTTCTGCCACAGAAATTTGAGGACCATGTGTTTTTTCAGCCAAATTTTGAGGTTTGCAAAGGATTCTGGGTAACAGAACCTGGTCCGAGCCCCACAAGTCACCCCATCTTGGATTCCCCTAGGTCTCTAGTTTTCAGAAATGCACAGGTTTGGTAGGTTTCCCTAGGTGCCGGCTGAGCTAGAGGCCAAAATCTACAGGTAGGCACTTCGCAAAAAACACCTCTGTTTTCTTTCAAAAATTTGGATGTGTCCACGTTGCGCTTTGGGGCGTTTCCTGTCGCGGGCGCTAGGCCTACCCACACAAGTGAGGTATCATTTTTATCTGGAGACTTGGGGGAACGCTGGGTGGAAGGAAATTTGTGGCTCATCTCAGATTCCAGAACTTTCTGCCACAGAAATGTGAGGAACATGTGTTTTTTTAGCCAAATTTTGAGGTTCGCAAAGGATTCTGGGTAACAGAACCTGGTCCGAGCCCTGCAAGTCACCCCATCTTGGATTCACCTAGGTCTCTAGTTTTCAGAAATGCACAGGTTTGGTAGGTTTCCCTAGGAGCTGGCTGAGCTAGAGGCCAAAATCTACAGGTAGGCACTTCGCAAAAAACACCTCTGTTTTCTTTCAAAAATTTGGATGTGTCCACGTTGCGCTTTGGGGCGTTTCCTGTTGCGGGCGCTAGGCCTACCCACACAAGTGAGGTATAATTTTTATCGGGAGACTTGGGGGAACGCTGGGTGGAAGGACATTTGTGGCTCCTCTCAGATTCCAGAACTTTCTGCCACAGAAATTTGAGGACCATGTGTTTTTTCAGCCAAATTTTGAGGTTTGCAAAGGATTCTGGGTAACAGAACCTGGTCCGAGCCCCACAAGTCACCACATCTTGGATTCCCCTAGGTCTCTTGTTTTCAGAAATGCACAGGTTTGGTAGGTTTCCCTAGGTGCCGGCTGAGCTAGAGGCCAAAATCTACAGGTAGGCACTTCGCAAAAAACACCTCTGTTTTCTTTCAAAAAATTGGATGTGTCCACGTTGCGCTTTGGGGAGTTTCCTGTCGCGGGCGCTAGGCCTACCCACACAAGTGAGGTATCATTTTTATCGGGAGACTTGGGGGAACGCTGGGTGGAAGGAAATTTGTGGCTCCTCTCAGATTCCAGAACTTTCTGCCACAGAAATGTGAGGAACATGTGTTTTTTTAGCCAAATTTTGAGGTTTGCAACGGATTCTGGGTAACAGAACCTGGTCCGAGCCCTACAAATCACCCTATCTTGGATTCCCCTAGGTCTCTAGTTTTCAGAAATGCACAGGTTTGGTAGGTTTCCCTAGGTGCCGGCTGAGCTAGAGGCCAAAATCTACAGGTAGGCACTTCGCAAAAAACACCTCTGTTTTCTTTCAAAAATGTGGATGTGTCCACGTTGCGCTTTGGGGCGTTTCCTGTCGCGGGCGCTAGGCCTACCCACACAAGTGAGGTATCATTTTTATCGGGAGACTTGGGGGAACGCTGGGTGGAAGGAAATTTGTGGCTCCTCTCAGATTCCAGAACTTTCTGCCACAGAAATGTGAGGAACATGTGTTTTTTTTTGCCAAATTTTGAGGTTTGCAAAGGATTCTGGGTAACAGAACCTGGTCCGAGCCCTACAAGTCACCCCATCTTGGATTCCCCTAGGTCTCTAGTTTTTAGAAATGCACAGGTTTGGTAGGTCTCCCTAGGTGCCGGCTGAGCCAGAGGCCAAAGTCTACAGGTAGGCACTGCGCAAAAAACACCTCTGTTTTCTTTAAAAAAATTGAATGTGTCCACGTTGCGCTTTGGGGTGTTTCCTGTCGCGGGCGCTAGGCCTACCCACACAAGTGAGGTATCATTTTTATCTGGAGACTTGGGGGAACGCTGGGTGGAAGGAAATTTGTGGCTCCTCTCAGATTCCAGAACTTTCTGCCACAGAAATGTGAGGAACATGTGTTTTTTTAGCCAAATTTTGAGGTTTGCAAAGTATTCTGGGTAACAGAACCTGGTCCGAGCCCCACAAGTAACCCCATCTTGGATTCCCCTAGGTCTCTAGTTTTCAGAAATGCACAGGTTTGGTAGGTTTCCCTAGGTGCCGGCTGAGCTAGAGGCCAAAATCTACAGGTAGGCACTTCGCAAAAAACACCTCTGTTTTCTTTCAAAAATTTGGATGTGTCCACGTTGCGCTTTGGGGCGTATCCTGTCGCGGGCGCTAGGCCTACCCACACAAGTGAGGTATCATTTGTATCGGGAGACTTGGGGGAACGCTGGGTGGAAGGAAATTTGTGGCTCCTCTCAGATTCCAGAACTTTCTGCCACAGAAATGTGAGGAACATGTGTTTTTTTAGCCAAATTTTGAGGTTTGCAAAGGATTCTGGGTAACAGAACCTGGTCCGAGCCCCGCAAGTCACCCCATCTTGGATTCCCCTAGGTCTCTAGTTTTCAGAAATGCACAGGTTTGGTAGGTTTCCCTAGGAGCTGGCTGAGCTAGAGGCCAAAATCTACAGGTAGGCACTTCGCAAAAAACACCTCTGTTTTCTTTCAAAAATTTGGATGTGTCCACGTTGCGCTTTGGGGCGTTTCCTGTCGCGGGCGCTAGGCCTACCCACACAAGTGAGGTATCATTTTTATCGGGAGACTTGGGGGAACGCTGGGTGGAAGGAAATTTGTAGCTCCTCTCAGATTCCAGAACTTTCTGCCACAGAAATGTGAGGAACATGTGTTTTTTCAGCCAAATTTTGAGGTTTGCAAAGGATTCTGGGTAACAGAACCTGGTCCGAGCCCCGCAAGTCACCCCATCTTGGATTCACCTAGGTCTCTAGTTTTCAGAAATGCACAGGTTTGGTAGGTTTCCCTAGGAGCTGGCTGAGCTAGAGGCCAAGATCTACAGGTAGGCACTTCGCAAAAAAACACCTCTGTTTTCTTTAAAAAATGTGCATGTGTCCACGTTGCGCTTTGGGCGTTTCCTGTCGCGGGCGCTAGGCCTACCCACCCAAGTGAGGTATCATTTATATCGGGAGACTTGGGGGAATGCTGGGTGGAAGGAAATTTGTGGCTCCTCTCAGATTCCAGAACTTTCTGCCACAGATATGTGAGGAACATGTGTTTTTTTAGCCAAATTTTGAGTTTTGCAAAGGATTCTGGGTAACAGAACCTGGTCCGAGCCCCACAAGTCACCCCATCTTGGATTCCCCTAGGTCTCTAGTTTTCAGAAATGCACAGGTTTGGTAGGTTTCCCTAGGAGCTGGCTGAGCTAGAGGCCAAAATCTACAGGTAGGCACTTCGCAAAAAACACCTCTGTTTTCTTTCAAAAATTTGGATGTGTCCACGTTGCGCTTTGGGGCGTTTCCTGTCGCGGGCGCTAGGCCTACCCACACAAGTGAGGTATCATTTTTATCTGGAGACTTGGGGGAACGCTGGGTGGAAGGAAATTTGTGGCTCATCTCAGATTCCAGAACTTTCTGCCACAGAAATGTGAGGAACATGTGTTTTTTTAGCCAAATTTTGAGGTTCGCAAAGGATTCTGGGTAACAGAACCTGGTCCGAGCCCTGCAAGTCACCCCATCTTGGATTCACCTAGGTCTCTAGTTTTCAGAAATGCACAGGTTTGGTAGGTTTCCCTAGGAGCTGGCTGAGCTAGAGGCCAAAATCTACTGGTAGGCACTTCGCAAAAAACACCTCTGTTTTCTTTCAAAAATTTGGATGTGTCCACGTTGCGCTTTGGGGCGTTTCCTGTTGCGGGCGCTAGGCCTACCCACACAAGTGAGGTATAATTTTTATCGGGAGACTTGGGGGAACGCTGGGTGGAAGGACATTTGTGGCTCCTCTCAGATTCCAGAACTTTCTGCCACAGAAATTTGAGGACCATGTGTTTTTTCAGCCAAATTTTGAGGTTTGCAAAGGATTCTGGGTAACAGAACCTGGTCCGAGCCCCACAAGTCACCACATCTTGGATTCCCCTAGGTCTCTTGTTTTCAGAAATGCACAGGTTTGGTAGGTTTCCCTAGGTGCCGGCTGAGCTAGAGGCCAAAATCTACAGGTAGGCACTTCGCAAAAAACACCTCTGTTTTCTTTCAAAAAATTGGATGTGTCCACGTTGCGCTTTGGGGCGTTTCCTGTCGCGGGCGCTAGGCCTACCCACACAAGTGAGGTATCATTTTTATCGGGAGACTTGGGGGAACGCTGGGTGGAAGGAAATTTGTGGCTCCTCTCAGATTCCAGAACTTTCTGCCACAGAAATGTGAGGAACATGTGTTTTTTTAGCCAAATTTTGAGGTTTGCAACGGATTCTGGGTAACAGAACCTGGTCCGAGCCCTACAAATCACCCTATCTTGGATTCCCCTAGGTCTCTAGTTTTCAGAAATGCACAGGTTTGGTAGGTTTCCCTAGGTGCCGGCTGAGCTAGAGGCCAAAATCTACAGGTAGGCACTTCGCAAAAAACACCTCTGTTTTCTTTCAAAAATGTGGATGTGTCCACGTTGCGCTTTGGGGCGTTTCCTGTCGCGGGCGCTAGGCCTACCCACACAAGTGAGGTATCATTTTTATCGGGAGACTTGGGGGAACGCTGGGTGGAAGGAAATTTGTGGCTCCTCTCAGATTCCAGAACTTTCTGCCACAGAAATGTGAGGAACATGTGTTTTTTTTGCCAAATTTTGAGGTTTGCAAAGGATTCTGGGTAACAGAACCTGGTCCGAGCCCTACAAGTCACCCCATCTTGGATTCCCCTAGGTCTCTAGTTTTTAGAAATGCACAGGTTTGGTAGGTCTCCCTAGGTGCCGGCTGAGCCAGAGGCCAAAGTCTACAGGTAGGCACTGCGCAAAAAACACCTCTGTTTTCTTTAAAAAAATTGAATGTGTCCACGTTGCGCTTTGGGGTGTTTCCTGTCGCGGGCGCTAGGCCTACCCACACAAGTGAGGTATCATTTTAATCTGGAGACTTGGGGGAACGCTGGGTGGAAGGAAATTTGTGGCTCCTCTCAGATTCCAGAACTTTCTGCCACAGAAATGTGAGGAACATGTGTTTTTTTAGCCAAATTTTGAGGTTTGCAAAGTATTCTGGGTAACAGAACCTGGTCCGAGCCCCACAAGTAACCCCATCTTGGATTCCCCTAGGTCTCTAGTTTTCAGAAATGCACAGGTTTGGTAGGTTTCCCTAGGTGCCGGCTGAGCTAGAGGCCAAAATCTACAGGTAGGCACTTCGCAAAAAACACCTCTGTTTTCTTTCAAAAATTTGGATGTGTCCACGTTGCGCTTTGGGGCGTATCCTGTCGCGGGCGCTAGGCCTACCCACACAAGTGAGGTATCATTTGTATCGGGAGACTTGGGGGAACGCTGGGTGGAAGGAAATTTGTGGCTCCTCTCAGATTCCAGAACTTTCTGCCACAGAAATGTGAGGAACATGTGTTTTTTTAGCCAAATTTTGAGGTTTGCAAAGGATTCTGGGTAACAGAACCTGGTCCGAGCCCCGCAAGTCACCCCATCTTGGATTCCCCTAGGTCTCTAGTTTTCAGAAATGCACAGGTTTGGTAGGTTTCCCTAGGAGCTGGCTGAGCTAGAGGCCAAAATCTACAGGTAGGCACTTCGCAAAAAACACCTCTGTTTTCTTTCAAAAATTTGGATGTGTCCACGTTGCGCTTTGGGGCGTTTCCTGTCGCGGGCGCTAGGCCTACCCACACAAGTGAGGTATCATTTTTATCGGGAGACTTGGGGGAACGCTGGGTGGAAGGAAATTTGTAGCTCCTCTCAGATTCCAGAACTTTCTGCCACAGAAATGTGAGGAACATGTGTTTTTTCAGCCAAATTTTGAGGTTTGCAAAGGATTCTGGGTAACAGAACCTGGTCCGAGCCCCGCAAGTCACCCCATCTTGGATTCACCTAGGTCTCTAGTTTTCAGAAATGCACAGGTTTGGTAGGTTTCCCTAGGAGCTGGCTGAGCTAGAGGCCAAGATCTACAGGTAGGCACTTCGCAAAAAAACACCTCTGTTTTCTTTAAAAAATGTGCATGTGTCCACGTTGCGCTTTGGGCGTTTCCTGTCGCGGGCGCTAGGCCTACCCACCCAAGTGAGGTATCATTTATATCGGGAGACTTGGGGGAATGCTGGGTGGAAGGAAATTTGTGGCTCCTCTCAGATTCCAGAACTTTCTGCCACAGATATGTGAGGAACATGTGTTTTTTTAGCCAAATTTTGAGTTTTGCAAAGGATTCTGGGTAACAGAACCTGGTCCGAGCCCCACAAGTCACCCCATCTTGGATTCCCCTAGGTCTCTAGTTTTCAGAAATGCACAGGTTTGGTAGGTTTCCCTAGGAGCTGGATGAGCTAGAGGCCAAAATCTACAGGTAGGCACTTCGCAAAAAACACCTCGGTTTTCTTTAAAAAATTTGGATGTGTCCACGTTGCGCTTTGGGGCGTTTCCTGTCGCGGGCGCTAGGCCTACCCACACAAGTGAGGTATCATTTTTATCGGGAGACTTGGGGGAACGCTGGGTGGAAGGAAATTTGTGGCTCCTCTCAGATTCCAGAACTTTCTGCCACAGAAATGTGAGGAACATGTGTTTTTTCAGCCAAATTTTGAGGTTTGCAAAGGATTCTGGGTAACAGAACCTAGTCCGAGCCCCGCAAGTCACCCCATCTTGGATTCCCCTAGGTCTCTAGTTTTCAGAAATGCACAGGTTTGGTAGGTTTCCCTAGGTGCCGGCTGAGCTAGAGGCCAAAATCTATAGGTAGGCACTTCTCAAAAAAACACCTCTGTTTTCTTTCAAAAATTTAGATGTGTCCACGTTGCGCTTTGGGGCGTTTCCTGTCGCGGGCGCTAGGCCTACCCACACAAGTGAGGTATCATTTTTATCGGGAGACTTGGGGGAACGCTGGGTGGAAGGAAATTTGTGGCTCCTCTCAGATTCCAGAACTTTCTGCCACAGAAATGTGAGGAACATGTGTTTTTTTAGCCAAATTTTGAGGTTTGCAAAGGATTCTGGGTAACAGAACCTGGTCCGAGCCCCGCAAGTCACCCCTCCTTGGATTCCCCTAGGTCTCTAGTTTTGTTTGTTTGGTTTTTTAGAGATGGGGAGCGACCCATCAGGCAAGGGTCGCTCCCCTGGGGGGCAAATTGTATTTAGGCCATTTCTGCCCCCCTTGAGGGCAGATTGGCCGATTGTAGGTCAATCTGCCTCCAAGGGGGAGCGACCCCGTAGGCAAGGGTCGTTCCCGGGCAGGGGGGGCTTGGGGGGGGTGGGGCGGTCAAATTTATTTTAGGGCATTTCTGCTCCCCCCCTCCCGGGGCCGGCTGAGCTAGAGGCCAAACTCCACAGGTAGGCACTTTGCAAAAAACACCTCTGTTTTATGTGAAAAAATATGTTGTGTCCACGTTGTGTTTTGGGCCATTTCCTTTCGTGTGTGCTAGGCCTACCCATAGAAGTGAGGTACCATTTTATCGAGAGACTTAGGGGAACGCTGGGTGGAAGGAAATTTGTGGCTCCTCTCAGATTCCAGAACTTTCTGCCACAGAAATGTGAGGAACATGTGTTTTTTTAGCCAAATTTTGAGGTTTGCAAACAATTCTGGATAACAGAACCTGGTCCGAGCCCCACAAGTCACCCCATCTTTGATTCCCCTAGGTCTCTAGTTTTCAAAAATGCACAGGGTTGGTAGATTTCCCTAGGTGCCGGCTGAGCTACAGACCAAAATCCACAGGTAGGCACTGTTTTCTTTAAAAAAATGGGGTGGTCCACGTTGCGCTTTGGGTCGATTCCTGTCGCGGGCGCTAGGCCTACCCACAAAAGTGAGGTATAATTTGTATCAGGAGACTTGGGGCAACGCTGGGTGGAAGGAAATTTGTGGCTCCTCTCAGATTCCAGAACTTTCTGCCACAGAAATGTGAGGAATATGTGTTTTTTTAGCCAAATTTTGAGGTTTGCAAAGGATTCCGGGTAACAGAACCTGGTCCGAGCCCCACAAGTCACCCCATCTTGGATTCCCCTAGGTCTCTAGTTTTCAGAAATGCACAGGTTTGGTAGGTTTCCCTAGGTGCCGGCTGAGCTAGAGGCCAAAATCTACAGGTAGGCACTTCGCAAAAAACACCTCTGTTTTCTTTCAAAAATTTGGATGTGTCCACGTTGCGCTTTGGGGCGTTTCCTGTCGCGGGCCTAAGGCCTACCCACACAAGTGAGGTATAATTTGTATCAGGAGACTTGGGGGAACACTGGGTGGAAGGAAATTTGTGGCTCCTCTCAGATTCCAGAACTTTCTGCCACAGAAATGTGAGGAACATGTGTTTTTTTAGCCAAATTTTGAGGTTTGCAAAGGATTCTGGGTAACAGAACCTGGTCCGAGCCCCGCAAGTCACCCCATCTTGGATTCACCTAGGTCTCTAGTTTTCAGAAATGCACAGGTTTGGTAGGTTTCCCTAGGAGCTGGCTGAGCTAGAGGCCAAAATCTACAGGTAGGCATTTCGCAAAAAAACACCTCTGTTTTCTTTAAAAAATGTGCATGTGTCCACGTTGCGCTTTGGGCGTTTCCTGTCGCGGGCGCTAGGCCTACCCACATAAGTGAGGTATCATTTTTATCGGGAGACTTGGGGGAATGCTGGGTGGAAGGAAATTTGTGGCTCCTCTCAGATTCCAGAACTTTCTGCCACAGAAATGTGAGGAACATGTGTTTTTTTAGCCAAATTTTGAGGTTTGCAAAGGATTCTGCGTAACAGAACCTGGTCCGAGCCCCGCAAGTCACCCCATCTTGGATTCCCCTAGGTCTCTAGTTTTCAGAAATGCACAGGTTTGGTAGGTCTCCCTAGGTGCCGGCTGAGACAGAGGCCAAAATCTACAGGTAGGCACTTCGCAAAAAACACCTCTGTTTTCTTTAAAAAAATTGAATGTGTCCACGTTGCGCTTTGGGGCGTTTCCTGTCGCGGGCGCTAGGCCTACCCACACAAGTGAGGTATCATTTTTATCGGGAGACTTGGGGGAACGCTGGGTGGAAGGAAATTTGTGGCTCCTCTCAGATTCCAGAACTTTCTGAAACAGAAATGTGAGGAACATGTGTTTTTTTAGCCAAATTTTGAGGTTTGCAAAGGATTCTGGGTAACAGAACCTGGTCCGAGCCCCACAAGTCACCCCATCTTGGATTCCCCTAGGTCTCTAGTTTTTAGAAATGCACAGGTTTGGTAGGTTTCCCTAGGTGCCGGCTGAGCTAGAGGCCAAAATCTACAGGTAGGCACTTCGCAAAAAACACCTCTGTTTTCTTTCAAAAATTTGGATGTGTCCACGTTGCGCTTTGGGGCGTTTCCTGTCGCGGGCGCTAGGCCTACCCACACAAGTGAGGTATCATTTGTATCGGGAGACTTGGGGGAACGCTGGGTGGAAGGAAATTTGTCGCTCCTCTCACATTCCAGAACTTTCTGCCACAGAAATGTGAGGAACATGTGTTTTTTTAGCCAAATTTTGAGGTTTGCAAAGGATTCTGGGTAACAGAACCTGGTCCGAGCCCCGCAAGTCACCCCATCTTGGATTCCCCTAGGTCTCTAGTTTTCAGAAATGCACAGGTTTGGTAGGTTTCCCTAGGAGCTGGCTGAGCTAGAGGCCAAAATCTACAGGTAGGCACTTCACAAAAAACACCTCTGTTTTCTTTCAAAAATGTGGATGTGTACACGTTGCGCTTTGGGGCGTTTCCTGTCGCGGGCGCTAGGCCTACCCACACAAGTGAGGTATCATTTTTATCGGGAGACTTGGGGGAACGCTGGGTTGAAGGAAATTTGTAGCTCCTCTCAGATTCCAGAACTTTCTGCCACAGAAATGTGAGGAACATGTGTTTTTTCAGCCAAATTTTGAGGTTTGCAAAGGATTCTGAGTAACAGAACCTGGTCCGAGCCCCGCAAGTCACCCTATCTTGGATTCACCTAGGTCTCTAGTTTTCAGAAATTCACAGGTTTGGTAGGTTTCCCTAGGAGCTGGCTGAGCTAGAGGCCAAAATCTACAGGTAGGCACTTCGCAAAAAAACACCTCTGTTTTCTTTAAAAAATGTGCATGTGTCCACGTTGCGCTTTGGGCGTTTCCTGTCGCGGGCGCTAGGCCTACCCACACAAGTGAGGTATCATTTTTATCGGGAGACTTGGGGGAATGCTGGGTGGAAGGAAATTTGTGGCTCCTCTCAGATTCCAGAACTTTCTGCCACAGAAATGTGAGGAACATGTGTTTTTTTAGCCAAATTTTGAGGTTTGCAAAGGATTCTGGGTAACAGAACCTGGTCCGAGCCCCACAAGTCACCCCATCTTGGATTCCCCTAGGTCTCTAGTTTTCAGAAATGCACAGGTTTGGTAGGTTTCCCTAGGTGCCGGCTGAGCTAGAGGCCAAAGTCTACAGGTAGGCACTTCGCAAAAAACACCTCTGTTTTCTTTCAAAAATTTGGATGTGTCCACGTTGCGCTTTGGGGCGTTTCCTGTCCCGGGCGCTAGGCCTACCCACACAAGTGAGGTATCATTTTTATCGGGAGACTTGGGGGAACGCTGGGTGGAAGGAAATTTGTAGCTCCTCTCAGATTCCAGAACTTTCTGCCACAGAAATGTGAGGAACATGTGTTTTTTCAGCCAAATTTTGAGGTTTGCAAAGGATTCTGAGTAACAGAACCTGGTCCGAGCCCCGCAAGTCACCCTATCTTGGATTCACCTAGGTCTCTAGTTTTCAGAAATTCACAGGTTTGGTAGGTTTCCCTAGGAGCTGGCTGAGCTAGAGGCCAAAATCTACAGGTAGGCACTTCGCAAAAAAACACCTCTGTTTTCTTTAAAAAATGTGCATGTGTCCACGTTGCGCTTTGGGCGTTTCCTGTCGCGGGCGCTAGGCCTACCCACACAAGTGAGGTATCATTTTTATCGGGAGACTTGGGGGAATGCTGGGTGGAAGGAAATTTGTGGCTCCTCTCAGATTCCAGAACTTTCTGCCACAGAAATGTGAGGAACATGTGTTTTTTTAGCCAAATTTTGAGGTTTGCAAAGGATTCTGGGTAACAGAACCTGGTCCGAGCCCCACAAGTCACCCCATCTTGGATTCCCCTAGGTCTCTAGTTTTCAGAAAACACAGGTTTGGTAGGTTTCCCTAGGTGCCGGCTGAGCTAGAGGCCAAAGTCTACAGGTAGGCACTTCGCAAAAAACACCTCTGTTTTCTTTCAAAAATTTGGATGTGTCCACGTTGCGCTTTGGGGCGTTTCCTGTCGCGGGCGCTAGGCCTACCCACACAAGTGAGGTATAATCTGTATCAGGAGACTTGGGGGAACGCTGGGTGGAAGGAAATTTGTGGCTCCTCTCAGATTCCAGAACTTTCTGCCACAGAAATGTGAGGAACATGTGTTTTTTTAGCCAAATTTTGAGGTTCGCAATGGATTCTGGGTAACAGAACCTGGTCCGAGCCCCGCAAGTCACCCCATCTTGGATTCACCTAGGTCTCTAGTTTTTCCGAAATGCACAGGTTTGGTAGCTTTCCCTAGGAGCTGGCTGAGCTAGAGGCCAAAATCTACAGGTAGGCACTTCGCAAAAAAACACCTCTGTTTTCTTTCAAAAATGTGCATGTGTCCACGTTGCGCTTTGGGCGTTTCCTGTCGCGGGCGCTAGGCCTACCCACACAAGTGAGGTATCATTTTTATCGGGAGACTTAGGGAATGCTGGGTGGAAGGAAATTTGTGGCTCCTCTCAGATTCCAGAACTTTCTGCCACAGAAATGTGAGGAACATGTGTTTTTTTAGCCAAATTTTGAGGTTTGCAAAGGATTCTGGGTAACAGAACCTGGTCCGAGCCCCACAAGTCACCCCATCTTGGATTCCCCTAGGTCTCTAGTTTTCAGAAATGCACAGGTTTGGTAGGTTTCCCTAGGTGCCGGCTGAGCTAGAGGCCAAAATCTACAGGTAGGCACTTCGCAAAAAACACCTCTGTTTTCTTTCAAAAATTTGGATGTGTCCACGTTGCGCTTTGGGGCGTTTCGTGTCGCGGGCGCTAGGCCTACCCACACAAGTGAGGTATCATTTGTATCGGGAGACTTGGGGGAATGCTGGGTGGAAGGAAATTTGTCGCTCCTCTCAGATTCCAGAACTTTCTGCCACAGAAATGTGAGGAACATGTGTTTTTTTAGCCACATTTTGAGATTTGCAAAGGATTCTGTGTAACAGAACCTGGTCCGAGCCCCGCAAGTCACCCCATCTTGGATTCCCCTAGGTCTCTAGTTTTCAGAAATGCACAGGTTTGGTAGGTTTCCCTAGGAGCTGGCTGAGCTAGAGGCCAAAATCTACAGGTAGGCACTTCGCAAAAAAACACCTCTGTTTTCTTTAAAAAATGTGCATGTGTCCACGTTGCGCTTTGGGCGTTTCCTGTCGCGGGCGTTAGGCCTACCCACACAAGTGAGGTATCATTTTTATCGGGAGACTTGGGGGAATGCTGGGTGGAAGGAAATTTGTGGCTCCTCTCAGATTCCAGAACTTTCTGCCACAGAAATGTGAGGAACATGTGTTTTTTTAGCCAAATTTTGAGGTTTGCAAAGAATTCTGGGTAACAGAACCTGGTCCGAGCCCCACAAGTCACCCCATCTTGGATTCCCCTAGGTCTCTAATTTTCAGAAATGCACAGGTTTGGTAGGTTTCCCTAGGTGCCGGCTGAGCTAGAGGCCAAAGTCTACAGGTAGGCACTTCGCAAAAAACACCTCTGTTTTCTTTCAAAAATTTGGATGTGTCCACATTGCGCTTTGGGGCGTTTCCTGTCGCGGGCGCTAGGCCTACCCACACAAGTGAGGTATAATCTGTATCAGGAGACTTGGGGGAACGCTGGGTGGAAGGAAATTTGTGGCTCCTCTCAGATTCCAGAACTTTCTGCCACAGAAATGTGAGGAACATGTGTTTTTTTAGCCAAATTTTGAGGTTCGCAATGGATTCTGGGTAACAGAACCTGGTCCGAGCCCCGCAAGTCACCCCATCTTGGATTCACCTAGGTCTCTAGTTTTCAGAAATGCACAGGTTTGGTAGGTTTCCCTAGGAGCTGGCTGAGATAGAGGCCAAAATCTACAGGTAGGCACTTCGCAAAAAAACACCTCTGTTTTCTTTAAAAAATGTGCATGTGTCCACGTTGCGCTTTGGGCGTTTCCTGTTGCGGGCGCTAGGCCTACCCACACAAGTGAGGTATCATTTTTATCGGGAGACTTGGGGAATGCTGGGTGGAAGGAAATTTGTGGCTCCTCTCAGATTCCAGAACTTTCTGCCACAGAAATGTGAGGAACATGTGTTTTTTTAGCCAAATTTTGAGGTTTGCAAAGGATTCTGGGTAACAGAACCTGGTCCGAGCCCCACAAGTCACCCCATCTTGGATTCCCCTAGGTCTCTAGTTTTCAGAAATGCACAGGTTTGGTAGGTTTCCCTAGGTGCCGGCTGAGCTAGAGGCCAAAATCTACAGGTAGGCACTTCGCAAAAAACACCTCTGTTTTCTTTCAAAAATTTGGATGTGTCCACGTTGCGCTTTGGGGCGTTTCCTGTCGCGGGCGCTAGGCCTACCCACACAAGTGAGGTATAATTTGTATCAGGAGACTTGGGGCAACGCTGGGTGGAAGGAAATTTGTGGCTCCTCTCAGATTCCAGAACTTTCTGCCACAGAAATGTGAGGAACATGTGTTTTTTTAGCCAAATTTTGAGGTTTGCAAAGGATTCTGGGTAACAGAACCTGGTCCGAGCCCCGCAAGTCACCCCATCTTGGATTCCCCTAGGTCTCTAGTTTTCAGAAATGCACAGGTTTGGAAGGTTTCCCTAGGAGCTGGCTGAGCTAGAGGCCAAAATCTACAGGTAGGCACTTCGCAAAAAACACCTCTGTTTTCTTTCAAAAATGTGGATGTGTCCACGTTGCGCTTTGGGGCGTTTCCTGTCCCGGGCGCTAGGCCTACCCACACAAGTGAGGTATCATTTTTATCGGGAGACTTGGGGGAACGCTGGGTGGAAGGAAATTTGTAGCTCCTCTCAGATTCCAGAACTTTCTGCCACAGAAATGTGAGGAACTTGTGTTTTTTCAGCCAAATTTTGAGGTTTGCAAAGGATTCTGGGTAACAGAACCTGGTCCGAGCCCCGCAAGTCACCCTATCTTGGATTCACCTAGGTCTCTAGTTTTCAGAAATTCACAGGTTTGGTAGGTTTCCCTAGGAGCTGGCTGAGCCAGAGGCCAAAATCTACAGGTAGGCACTTCGCAAAAAAACACCTCTGTTTTCTTTAAAAAATGTGCATGTGTCCACGTTGCGCTTTGGGGCGTTTCCTGTCGCGGGCGCTAGGCCTACCCACACAAGTGAGGTATAATCTGTATCAGGAGACTTGGGGGAACGCTGGGTGGAAGGAAATTTGTGGCTCCTCTCAGATTCCAGAACTTTCTGCCACAGAAATGTGAGGAACATGTGTTTTTTTAGCCAAATTTTGAGGTTCGCAATGGATTCTGGGTAACAGAACCTGGTCCGAGCCCCGCAAGTCACCCCATCTTGGATTCACCTAGGTCTCTAGTTTTCAGAAATGCACAGGCTTGGTAGGTTTCCCTAGGAGCTGGCTGAGCTAGAGGCCAAAATCTACAGGTAGGCACTTCGCAAAAAAACACCTCTGTTTTCTTTAAAAAATGTGCATGTGTCCACGTTGCGCTTTGGGCGTTTCCTGTCGCGGGCGCTAGGCCTACCCACACAAGTGAGGTATCATTTTTATCGGGAGACTTGGGGGAATGCTGGGTGGAAGGAAATTTGTGGCTCCTCTCAGATTCCAGAACTTTCTGCCACAGAAATGTGAGGAACATTTGTTTTTTTAGCCAAATTTTGAGGTTTGCAAAGGATTCTGGGTAACAGAACCTGGTCCGAGCCCCACAAGTCACCCCATCTTGGATTCCCCTAGGTCTCTAGTTTTCAGAAATGCACAGGTTTGGTAGGTTTCCCTAGGTGCCGGCTGAGCTAGAGGCCAAAGTCTACAGGTAGGCACTTCGCAAAAAACACCTCTGTTTTCTTTCAAAAATTTGGATGTGTCCACGTTGCGCTTTGGGCGTTTCCTGTCGCGGGCGCTAGGCCTACCCACACAAGTGAGGTATCATTTTTATCGGGAGACTTGGGGGAATGCTGGGTGGAAGGAAATTTGTGGCTCCTCTCAGATTCCAGAACTTTCTGCCACAGAAATGTGAGGAACATGTGTTTTTTTAGCCAAATTTTGAGGTTTGCAAAGGATTCTGGGTAACAGAACCTGGTCCGAGCCCCACAAGTCACCCCATCTTGGATTCCCCTAGGTCTCTAGTTTTCAAAAATGCACAGGTTTGGTAGGTTTCCCTAGGTGCCGGCTGAGCTAGAGGCCAAAGTCTACAGGTAGGCACTTCGCAAAAAACACCTCTGTTTTCTTTCAAAAATTTGGATGTGTCCACGTTGCGCTTTGGGGCGTTTCCTGTCGCGGGCGCTAGGCCTACCCACACAAGTGAGGTATAATCTGTATCAGGAGACTTGGGGGAACGCTGGGTGGAAGGAAATTTGTGGCTCCTCTCAGATTCCAGAACTTTCTGCCACAGAAATGTGAGGAACATGTGTTTTTTTAGCCAAATTTTGAGGTTCGCAATGGATTCTGGGTAACAGAACCTGGTCCGAGCCCCGCAAGTCACCCCATCTTGGATTCACCTAGGTCTCTAGTTTTCAGAAATGCACAGGTTTGGTAGGTTTCCCTAGGAGCTGGCTGAGCTAGAGGCCAAAATCTACAGGTAGGCACTTCGCAAAAAAACACCTCTGTTTTCTTTCAAAAATGTGCATGTGTCCACGTTGCGCTTTGAGCGTGCCCTGTCGCGGGCGCTAGGCCTACCCACACAAGTGAGGTATCATTTTTATCTGGAGACTTGGGGAATGCTGGGTGGAAGGAAATTTGTGGCTCCTCTCAGATTCCAGAACTTTCTGCCACAGAAATGTGAGGAACATGTGTTTTTTTAGCCAAAGTTTGAGGTTTGCAAAGGATTCTGGGTAACAGAACCTGGTCCGAGCCCCACAAGTCACCCCATCTTGGATTCCCCTAGGTCTCTAGTTTTCAGAAATGCACAGGTTTGGTAGGTTTCCCTAGGTGCCGGGTGAGCTAGAGGCCAAAATCTACAGGTAGGCACTTCTCAAAAAACACCTCTGTTTTCTTTCAAAAATTTGGATGTGTCCACGTTGCGCTTTGGGGCGTTTCCTGTCGCGGGCGCTAGGCCTACCCACACAAGTGAGGTATAATTTGTATCAGGAGACTTGGGGGAACGCTGGGTGGAAGGAAATTTGTGGCTCATCTCAGATTCCAGAACTTTCTGCCACAGAAATGTGAGGAACATGTGTTTTTTTAGCCAAATTTTGAGGTTCGCAAAGGATTCTGGGTAACAGAACCTGGTCCGAGCCCTGCAAGTCACCCCATCTTGGATTCACCTAGGTCTCTAGTTTTCAGAAATGCACAGGTTTGGTAGGTTTCCCTAGGAGCTGGCTGAGCTAGAGGCCAAAATCTACAGGTAGGCACTTCGCAAAAAACACCTCTGTTTTCTTTCAAAAATTTGGATGTGTCCACGTTGCGCTTTGGGGCGTTTCCTGTTGCGGGCGCTAGGCCTACCCACACAAGTGAGGTATAATTTTTATCGGGAGACTTGGGGGAACGCTGGGTGGAAGGACATTTGTGGCTCCTCTCAGATTCCAGAACTTTCTGCCACAGAAATTTGAGGACCATGTGTTTTTTCAGCCAAATTTTGAGGTTTGCAAAGGATTCTGGGTAACAGAACCTGGTCCGAGCCCCACAAGTCACCCCGTCTTGGATTCCCCTAGGTCTCTAGTTTTCAGAAATGCACAGGTTTGGTAGGTTTCCCTAGGTGCCGGCTGAGCTAGAGGCCAAAATCTACAGGTAGGCACTTCGCAAAAAACACCTCTGTTTTCTTTCAAAAATTTGGATGTGTCCACGTTGCGCTTTGGGGCGTTTCCTGTCGCGGGCGCTAGGCCTACCCACACAAGTGAGGTATCATTTTTATCTGGAGACTTGGGGGAACGCTGGGTGGAAGGAAATTTGTGGCTCATCTCAGATTCCAGAACTTTCTGCCACAGAAATGTGAGGAACATGTGTTTTTTTAGCCAAATTTTTAGGTTCGCAAAGGATTCTGGGTAACAGAACCTGGTCCGAGCCCTGCAAGTCACCCCATCTTGGATTCACCTAGGTCTCTAGTTTTCAGAAATGCACAGGTTTGGTAGGTTTCCCTAGGAGCTGGCTGAGCTAGAGGCCAAAATCTACAGGTAGGCACTTCGCAAAAAACACCTCTGTTTTCTTTCAAAAATTTGGATGTGTCCACGTTGCGCTTTGGGGCGTTTCCTGTTGCGGGCGCTAGGCCTACCCACACAAGTGAGGTATAATTTTTATCGGGAGACTTGGGGGAACGCTGGGTGGAAGGACATTTGTGGCTCCTCTCAGATTCCAGAACTTTCTGCCACAGAAATTTGAGGACCATGTGTTTTTTCAGCCAAATTTTGAGGTTTGCAAAGGATTCTGGGTAACAGAACCTGGTCCGAGCCCCACAAGTCACCACATCTTGGATTCCCCTAGGTCTCTTGTTTTCAGAAATGCACAGGTTTGGTAGGTTTCCCTAGGTGCCGGCTGAGCTAGAGGCCAAAATCTACAGGTAGGCACTTCGCAAAAAACACCTCTGTTTTCTTTCAAAAAATTGGATGTGTCCACGTTGCGCTTTGGGGCGTTTCCTGTCGCGGGCGCTAGGCCTACCCACACAAGTTAGGTATCATTTTTATCAGGAGTCTTGGGGGAACGCTGGGTGGAAGGAAATTTGTGGCTCCTCTCAGATTCCAGAACTTTCTGCCAAAGAAATGTGAGGAACATGTGTTTTTTTAGCCAAATTTTGAGGTTTGCAAAGGATTCTGGGTAACAGAACCTGGTCCGAGCCCCACAAGTCACCCCTCCTTGGATTCCCCTAGGTCTCTAGTTTTCAGAAATGCACAGGTTTGGTAGGTTTCCCTAGGTGCCGGCTGAGCTAGAGGCCAAAATCTACAGGTAGGCACTTCGCAAAAAAACACCTCTGTTTTCTTTCAAAAATGTGCATGTGTCCACGTTGCGCTTTGGGCGTTTCCTGTCGCGGGCGCTAGGCCTACCCACACAAGTGAGGTATCATTTTTATCGGGTGACTTGGGGAATGCTGGGTGGAAGGAAATTTGTGGCTCCTCTCAGATTCCAGAACTTTCTGCCACAGAAATGTGAGGAACATGTGTTTTTTTAGCCAAATTTTGAGGTTTGCAAAGGATTCTGGGTAACAGAACCTGGTCCGAGCCCCGCAAGTCACCCCATCTTGGATTCCCCTAGGTCTCTAGTTTTCAGAAATGCACAGGTTTGGTAGGTTTCCCTAGGTGCCGGCTGAGCTAGAGGCCAAAATCTACAGGTAGGCACTTCGCAAAAAACACCTCTGTTTTCTTTCAAAAATTTGGATGTGTCCACGTTGCGCTTTGGGGCGTTTCCTGTCGCGGGCGCTAGGCCTACCCACACAAGTGAGGTATAATTTGTATCAGGAGACTTGGGGGAACGCTGGGTGGAAGGAAATTTGTGGCTCATCTCGGATTCCAGAACTTTCTGCCACAGAAATGTGAGGAACATGTGTTTTTTTAGCCAAATTTTTAGGTTCGCAAAGGATTCTGGGTAACAGAACCTGGTCCGAGCCCTGCAAGTCACCCCATCTTGGATTCACCTAGGTCTCTAGTTTTCAGAAATGTACAGGTTTGGTAGGTTTCCCTAGGAGCTGGCTGAGCTAGAGGCCAAAATCTACAGGTAGGCACTTCGCAAAAAACACCTCTGTTTTCTTTCAAAAATTTGGATGTGTCCACGTTGCGCTTTGGGGCGTTTCCTGTTGCGGGCGCTAGGCCTACCCACACAAGTGAGGTATAATTTTTATCGGGAGACTTGGGGGAACGCTGGGTGGAAGGACATTTGTGGCTCCTCTCAGATTCCAGAACTTTCTGCCACAGAAATTTGAGGAACATGTGTTTTTTCAGCCAAATTTTGAGGTTTGCAAAGGATTCTGGGTAACAGAACCTGGTCCGAGCCCCACAAGTCACCCCATCTTGGATTCCCCTAGGTCTCTAGTTTTCAGAAATGCACAGGTTTGGTAGGTTTCCCTAGGTGCCGGCTGAGCTAGAGGCCAAAATCTACAGGTAGGCACTTCGCAAAAAACACCTCTGTTTTCTTTCAAAAATTTGGATGTGTCCACGTTGCGCTTTGGGGCGTTTCCTGTCGCGGGCGCTAGGCCTACCCACACAAGTGAGGTATCATTTTTATCTGGAGACTTGGGGGAACGCTGGGTGGAAGGAAATTTGTGGCTCCTCTCAGATTCCAGAACTTTCTGCCACAGAAATTTGAGGAACATGTGTTTTTTTAGCCAAATTGTGAGGTTTGCAAAGGATTCTGGGTAACAGAACCTGGTCCGAGCCCCGCAAGTCACCCCTCTTTGGATTCCCCTAGGTCTCTAGTTTTCAGAAATGCACAGGTTTGGTAGGTTTCCCTAGGTGCCGGCTGAGCTAGAGGCCAAAATCTACAGGTAGGCACTTCGCAAAAAACACCTCTGTTTTCTTTCAAAAAATTGGATGTGTCCACGTTGCGCTTTGGGGCGTTTCCTGTCGCGGGCGCTAGGCCTACCCACACAAGTTAGGTATCATTTTTATCAGGAGACTTGGGGGAACGCTGGGTGGAAGGAAATTTGTGGCTCCTCTCAGATTCCAGAACTTTCTGCCAAAGAAATGTGAGGAACATGTGTTTTTTTAGCCAAATTTTGAGGTTTGCAAAGGATTCTGGGTAACAGAACCTGGTCCGAGCCCCACAAGTCACCCCTCCTTGGATTCCCCTAGGTCTCTAGTTTTCAGAAATGCACAGGTTTGGTAGGTTTCCCTAGGTGCCGGCTGAGCTAGAGGCCAAAATCTACAGGTAGGCACTTCGCAAAAAACACCTCTGTTTTCTTTCAAAAATTTGGATGTGTCCACGTTGCGCTTTGGGGCGTTTCCTGTTGCGGGCGCTAGGCCTACCCACACAAGTAAGGTATCATTTTTATCGGGAGACTTGGGGGAACATAGATTAGCAAAACAAGTGTTATTACCCCTGGTCTTTCTCTACATTTTTTCCTTCCAAATATAGGCGAGTGTGTAAAAAAGACATCTATTTGAGAAATGCCCTGTAATTCACATGCTAGTATGGTCACCCCGGAATTCAGAGATGTGCAAATAACCACTGCTCCTCAACACCTTATCTTGTGCCCTTTTTGGAAATACAAAGGTTTTCTTGATAGCAATTTTTTACTCTTTATATTTCAGCAAATGAATTGCTGTATACCCGGTATAGAATGAAAACGCACTCCAGGGTGCAGCTCATTTATTGGCTCTGGGTTCCTCGGGTTCTTCATAAACCTACAAGCCCTATATATCCCCGCAACCAGAGGCGTCCAGCAGACGTAACGGTATATTGCTTTCGATAATCTGACATTGTAGGGAAAAGTTACAGAGTAAAACGTAGAGAAACATTTATGTTTTTTTCACCTCAATTTCAATATTTTTCTTTTTCAGTTGTTATTTTCTGTAGGAAACCCTTGTAGGATCTACAGAAATGACCCCTTGATGAATTCAGAATTTTGTCTACTTTTCAGAAATGTTTAGGTATCTGGGATCCAGCATAGGTTTCATGCCCATTTCTGTCACTGACTGGTAGGAGGCTGAAAGCACAAAAAATTGCAAAAATGGGGTATGTCCCAGTAAAATGCCAAAATTGTGTTGAAAAATTGGGTTTTCTGATTCAAGTCTGCCTGTTCCTGAAAGCTGGGAAGCTGCTGCATTTAGCACCACAAACCCTTTGTTGATGCCATTTTCAGGGGAAAAACCACAAGCCTTCTTCTGCAGCCACTTTTTCAAATTTGTTTGAAAAAAACGAAATTTTCCCTGTATTTTGGCCAATTTCTTGGCCTCCTTCAGGGGAACCCACAAAGTCTGGGTACCTCTAGAATCCCTAGGATGTTGGAAAAAAAGGACGCAAATTTGGCTTGGTTAGCTTATGTCGACAAAAAGTTATGAGGGCCTAAGCGCGAACTGCCCCAAATAGGCAAAAAAAAGGCCTGGCACTGGAGGGGGAAAAGGCCTGGCAGCGAAGGGGTTAAAGGAAAACAAATGCATTTCAAAAACAAAAATGAAACGTTTTCGGTGGGACCACTGCTTGCTCTGAAAAAATATTTTCACTGCCATTCACACAGGGGAAAGGGTTCCGTTTGCGAATGGGTTAGCACCAGTTTGAAACTGGTGCTAACTGGGATAGTTTTGTAACTGCATTCACGGTCACAAAGCAATGCTAGGAACGCCCCTTCCTAATTGCGACTCGCAAACCTATTTTACAATTCTGTAAATAAATTACTGAATCGCAAAATAGGATCTGTACATACCAAAATGTTTTTTTCCTGTCGCAAATGGTATAATTATGCAAATTGGGCTGTTTGAGACAGGAAAAATGGTACGTACATGTGCCCCTAGAGTCCTTACCACTACTGTGTTGAGCAGACATATGCCTGCCTAAGAAAAAAGAGGTACCTGGATTCTCTCTATGTTATGAGGAACAGTAGTATCAAACAGGCTACAATTTATGATTGTGTCAGGTGTGATGATCCATCACAATTGTGAGGGGGTTCGATTGGCCCTATTACAGGGGACATAGCATACAATGCATTTATTATACAGTGGATGTTCCAGACTTCTCATTGGTAAGTTGGTATAATGAACAAACAATAGTGGACATGTGATACAAAATGACCAGAAACATGAGAACAATAGCAACTTTTTTTGCAAAATCATTTAAAAATATGTTTTCATTGCAAAATTCAAGTCAGTTCATGTTAACATTTGCAGGTTGGCATGAAGCCTTCCTCCTTCACAAATGTGCATGTAAGCCAGTCTGTTCAACAAACATGAATTTGGTAGGCAAACATTGTTAAAAGAAACTAACAGGGATGTTTATACATTGGTGACAGAGTAACACATACCCAAAACAACATTTTTGTGTCCTTTGCTATTTCCAAATGATAAATCAATATTGAAGTGTAGGAGGCTGGCCTGGTTTGCGGTGGGTAACTTGGGTACTTACACCTTACACCAGGTCCAGTTATCCCTTACTAGTGAAGAAGTAGTGTTCAAGCAGCTTAGGCTGATAGAGGTAGCTATAGCTGAGCAGCTTTGGCTGAGCTAGGAGATATGCAAAGCTCATGCAATACCACTTATAGATACACAGTACTTTTACACAGGTAAAGACAATACTCAGAGTTACCAAAAATAAAGGTAGTTTATTTGGGGGACACAGTGCCAAAAATATCTTGGAGGCAATACTCCTTCTGGAGATAAGTATTATACTGAATATATAGGGGGTTATTCCAACTTTGGAGGAAGTGGTAATCCGTCCCAAAAGTGACGGTAAAGTGACGGATATACCACCAGCCGTATTACAAGTCCATTATATCCTATGGAACTCGTAATACGGCTGGTGGTAAATCCGTCACATTTGGGACGGATTACCACCTCCTCCAAAGTTGGAATAACCCCCGTAGACTAGACACCAAAATAAGGTAAGTAATTAGACATAGGATAGTGCAACCAATAGGAAATGCTATAGAATGCAAAGGGAGAAAATAGGTCTAGGGGCAACACAAACCATATACTAAGAAAGTGGAAAGCGAATCACAAATTTCCCCCTAGAAAAGTGTAGTGTGTGCAGAATCGCTAGGAGAGTAAGAATACAGTAAAGGTAAGCAAATTACCCCACCCCAGAGCCCAGAAAAGCAGGAGTAAAGTACTGCACGTTTCCTTAGGACACTATACACCTCATGATTGGGATATTGCAGTAACCTACCAAGTCTGCAAATAACAACTGCTGGATTCCTAGACCTGAAGACCTGGAAAAGTCCAGAAGTTGAAAGAAGTTCCAGGAAGGCAGGAGCCCCTGCCAACCCAGAAGAGGGCGCAAAAGAGGTGTCCCCAGTTGGATGAAGACTGTAGGAATGCACCCTAGGAAGATGCCAGCATGTTCCTGCATGAAGCAAAGGATGTCCCACAATGTGAAGATGGATGTAGATGAGATTTTGTGTTGGAAGTCACCAACAAGCCTTGGTTACGAAAAATGTGTGTTTTGCATCAAAATGGCACTGGCTGGGGCCAGGAGGGACCTGGGGGCTTCAACTCTGTGTGAGAAGGAAGACAGGTCACTCAGCACTTTAGAGAGCCCTCAGGATGCCAGACAGCCCCCACGAGAGTCCCAGGGCATGGGGACAAAGGAGGTGCACAATGCAGTTGGTGCAGCCCAACAAAGGAAGGTCCCACGCCACCATAGAAGAACTCAGCGAGTTGAACGTCACAGGATGGAGTGCTGGGGCCCTGGGCCAGGCTGTGCATTAAGGAATTTTGCAAAGAGTGCACAGAAGCCTCAAGAGGTGAAGAAGACATAGAACACAGGCATACCATCGCTCTCAGGGAAGGCAAGGTCTTACCTCTCCAAATTGCGTCATGTCGATGGAGTCCACCCTCTGTGTCCTTAGGAGCACGCTCATCGTTATGAGAGGAGTCCAAGGGTACCGGTCGTCGCCTTGGAAGGTACCTGCGTGAGCAGGGGAGTGACTCCGTCACCCCACAGGAGATTTCTTCGGTCCTTCTGGTGCAGGATGAAGACAGCGTGTCCTCAGAGCGTGCACACCGTGGAAACTGTTGCAGTTGCTGGCTGGAGCTGAAGTTGAAGAAGAAAAGTATCTCTTGTGGATACTTTGTTGCTGTTACAGCAGTTCCTGGAGCAGGTTGCAGTTGATCTGAGGTCGGAGGAGGAAGTAGTAGTTGCAGAGGATTCCTGAAGGAAACTTGCAAACAGAATCCGAAGAGAACCTACAGGAAATACCCTAAATAGCCCTGAGAGGGGGATCGGCTACATTATCAGATAAGGACCTATCAGGAGGGGTCTCTGACGTCACCTGCTGGCACTGGCCACTCAGAGCACTCCAGATTGCCCCTACACCTTGCAAAGCAATATGGCTGAATTCTGGGACACAGTGAGGGAGCTCTGGGCACCACCCCTAGGGTGGTGATGGAAAGGGGAGTGGTTACTCCCCTTTCCTTTGTCCATTTCTGCGCCAGAGCAGGGGACAAGGGGTCTTTGAACCGCTGTAGACTGGCTCATGCATGGAGGGCACCATCTGTGCCCTTTAAAGCATTTCCCGAAGCTGGGGGAGGCTACCCCTCCCCAGCCTATAACACCTATTTCCAAAGGGAGAGGGTGTAACACCCTGCTCTCAGAGGAAATGCTTTGTTCTGCCTTCCTGGGACTGAGCTGCTCAGAGCCCAGGAGGGCAGAACCCAGTCTGTGAGGTGACAGCAGCTGTAGCTGCAGTGCAATCCTCAGAGAGCTGGTTTGGCAGTACTAGGGGTCCATAGTGGAGCCCCCAGGATGCATGGAATTGGCTCCCCAATACCAGATTTGGAATGGGGGGATAATTCCATGATCTTAGACACGTTACATGGCCATATTCGGAGTTACCATTGTGAAGCTACATATATGTATTGACCTACCTGTAGTGCATGTGTGTAATGGCGTCCCCACACTCACCAAGTCCCGGGAAATGGCCCTGAACTATGTGGGGGCACCTTTGCTAGTGCAAGGGTGCCATCACACTTAGTAACTTTGCACCTAACCTTCAGAAAGTGAAGGTTAGACATATAGGTGACTTATAAGTTACTTAAGTGCAGTGAAAATGGCTGTGAAATAGTGTGTGCACTATTTCACATAGACTGCAATGGCAGGCCTGTGGAAGGTTTTATCTGAGCTCCTTATGGGTAGGAAAAGAAATGCTGCAGGCCATACGGATCTCCTGGAACCCCAATGCCCTGGGTACCCAGGTACCATATATTAGGGACTTATAAGGGGGGGGTCCCCTGTGCCAATTGAAATTGGTAAATTAAGTCACTAGCCTACAGTGACAAATTTAAAAGCAGAGCGAGCATAAGCACTGAGGTTCTGGTTACTGGAGCTTCAGTGACACAGTCAAGCACTACTGACAATACACACGTTAGGCCATAAACTAGCAGCACTGGGGTCCTGGCTAGCAGGATCCCAGTGAGACAGGCAAAACACATTGATATATAGATTTTTATCTATGAGCACTGGGGTCCTGGCTAGCAGGATCTCAGTGACACAGTAAAAACACACTGACACACACTCACAAACGGGCCAAATGTGGGGGTAACCATGCTAGAAAGAGGCTACTTTCTCCCATAAAGCGAATGAGTTATTGAAAGGGACTTCTGAAGATGGACAATGCACATGGTACAAAGGTTTCTTGCTACATATTTATTCTTGTCACATGAGTTCACTATTCAAAATAAACAATACCTACCATTCAAGGGGGGGTTTAGCAATTCCATGAGAAGTTTGAAGTGTTTAAGACGAATTATCAAAAATGAAATAGGAGCAATGATGGTAATTTACAAAACTGTGAGAAAATGGGTCCATAACATATTCCCTACATGCATGGGGTAATGGTAAAGTGTACCTAAGTTTTAAGGCCTTGAAGCAGGTAAAATATTAAAATTAGGAAATGTTTTCTCAAAGAGCATTGTGATAATTGTTATTTGCGCAACTATAATAAAAATGTTGTATGTGCTTTTCAGCATCTTCAGGAGCAGGTGAAGTAGACCTTAGCGACAAAGGCAGGGAAGCAGCTGGCCACAGTTTGTCGGGTATAGAAACATCAGATATCCACAGATATGGTGGCATGGAAGGTGAGGGAACTGGCACAGAGGCCACCAGCTCAACTTCTTCTTCGGAGGCCTCCTCAAGCAACCAGTCGCAAGTGGTGACAAACCCTACAGGACCTTTACTATCCGCATCCTTGTCTGCCACCCAGTTTCCCATCTCCACCCTTCTTCTTGCTTTCCCCCAATTGGTAAAACCCACCACCTTAAAAGGGCTGGGGTTTCCTTTGCCGCAGTCACCTCGTCCACCCATATTCCTCCAGGCTGCACTCAGCCAGCCAGCAATCTTAAATGGCATCCAGGAGCTCAGTTCCCAAATGCAACAGATGGTTGCTTTTCTGGATGCCATTCAAATTGTAATGTCTGGCATGTAGAGATCGCTTGCAAACATACGTTCTGCACTGACTCCAGCCTTTCCAACTGGTCCAACCTTGTTCCCCCAGTCTGATTTCTTCCTCATCCCAAATCCCAAATCCCACTTCAATCCTAAACATACTCACTTCTTTGAACGTTCCCACTCCAACTGACACAAGCAGCACACCCACACATAAACTCAAACACACAAAGAATCACATCCATCCAACATTCACACACTAATTACACTACACCCACAGGTACCACAATCGCCACTACAACCACCACACCCACCACTACACCCACAAGCACCATACCCACAACCACAGCACCCACCACCACATACAGAAGCACCACCACCATAACCACAACAACTACCACACAAACAAGCACTGCACATCCATAATCACCACAATGACCAGCACACCCACCAATACCAGCACACCCACAAGCATCACAACCACCTCATCACAACCACACTCACAGTCACCCAAATGCAAAGCACTCACAAAACCACACACATCCACAAATACACCAGACACACATGCATCTATAAAACATACAGACACATCTACCACAACCATACCAACCACCTCAACAGCACAGTCATCCAAACAAACACACTCGCAGCAAAGCACACCCATAATCATGCCCATCAAAAGAAAATGTACACCCTCACCCAAATACCTCACACCTTCCAAAGAACACACACCCAAACATACACCAGACCCACATTCACCTTGAAAACAAGCAGCTTCACACACATCGCCCACTCTAGCTCCCTCTACCTCTAAACCCAATCCTCTCCCATCCCTTCTACCCCTTCTCCACCCACTTTTACTTCTTACCTGTCCCTGACCCCGAAGAATCCCAAACCTATCCCTCCCAAGAATGATCTTTGAGGTGCCTGCTCTGTGCCCACTAGATGCCTCTGAAGAGGTTGTCCCTTGACAGTGTCATTAGGAGGCAAGTTCTCGATCAGAAATTCAACATGTGAATACATCACTCTTTTATGAACTGTTACTATTTTAGTCAAATAAAGTTATTGAAAGAGAAGTATCTCATTTGTAAATTAAAATATTTTTATTTTCACAAAGTTTGTCCTGACATCATTTTTAATAAAAATTAATTGATTTGATGACAATGCTATTTTTGAAAATATGAGTAATATGTACTTAGTTTCATTTATGACAGTGAGCAAAACAGGTTTTCTTTTTTTAATATTTGTATAGCACATACATTAGTAATGAACATTTGTATTGCACAAGTTAATTTTGGTGCAAGCATTCATCATGATAATGGACACTCACACCAAAATTAAATATGTTTATATTTTTGTAACTTGTTAATGCAGGTGTGTTTATTCTAAAATGATAAGTGTTAATATTTAACATAGGTGCATTACACATAAAAAGTTGAGTTAGAAATGTAATGATTAACAGAAAATACACTAGGGGGGAGGAGCCAAAATGGCGGCCGGTACAGTCGCTTGATTTGAGCGCTCCGTTCCCCGCTACCTCGAAACACCCTGGAAGGCGCCCCCCCGCGGCCTGGTATCGACGGCCTGGACGGCGGCCCGACCGGGGGAGACTGGGGCGTCCAATGTGGGCCATGAGCGCCCCTCGGTGCGTGGGCGAAGCGGGGTTGAGTGAGACTCGCGAGTCTGCGCCGGGTGAGGCGCTGAGAGGGAGGGCCCGCTCGCGCTCTTGCCTGGCGCGCCCGCCTCCTGCTTCCAAGCCTGCTCGTGGCCGGGGGGGCTATAGAGCCGCGGCCAGAGGTGGACCGCACAACAGATTTCGCTGGGCGCCCCGGGGCGCGTGAAGCTGGTACCGGCCTGAGGAGCTGGGGCTCCATCTTGAATTTCGCCGCGGCAGTAGCCGCGTGTGTAAGCCGCAGAAGAACAAAGAAGGGGCACTCCAGCCCGGCAAAGAAGACGCACAGCGGCAGCGGCCCAGCAAGCTGCGGGGGTTCAGGTGCAGTGCCAAAGGAACGAGGTGAGGAGGGCACCCGCGTGGGGGGGAACACCAAAACTAAGCTGTGGGGAAAGACTCCTGGAACGTCGGGCAACCCCCCCCCTCATCTCGCCACTCCATTAACGCAAGAGGGCAAGATTGATGTGGACCGCGTGCTCCTGTGAGCTTGGACTAATCAACCAGCGCAGAATGGACGGCTGGGTTGGACCGCGGACGTGTGGCCCACCCTGGACTCCCCTGCAGTGGGTCCCTGCTGCGACTGTCCCTAGCTGCTCAAAGCCTATCTACAGCACCATGCAATCGCTCTGACCCGCAATCTCTCCCGAGTGCCGCCGACTCTCCCGGCCGTCAAGTATTTCTCCCCTCTATCTGAGGGAGCCTCTGGCACCAAGCCATCCCATCACAAAGGAGGAAGCGAGTGATCCCCCCCAGCTTTTACACCCTTCGCATACTCCAGTGGGCCCGGAGAACAGCCCCACTAGAACTCAAAGCTGGAATATTGAATTCATTAATGACTGCAGCATTTGTCATTGAATATCCAGGCCACAATAAGCCTGAATAAGACTAAGGGCCTCATTCTGACTTTGGTGGGCGGCGGAGGCCGCCCGCCAAAGTCCCGCCGTCAGAATACCGATGCGCGGTCAAAAGACCGCCGCAGTAATTCTGAGTTTCCCGCTGGGCGGGTGGGCGACTGCCAGAAGGCCGCCCGCCCGCCCAGCGGGAAACCCCCTTCCACGAGGATGCGGGCTCCGAATGGAGCCGGCGGAGTGGAAAGGGTGCGACGGGTGCAGTTGCACCCGTCGCGATTTTCAGTGTCTGCTAAGCAGACACTGAAAATCTTGGTGGGGCCCTGTTAGGGGGCCCCACGACACCCGTTACCACCAGCCAGGTTCTGGCGGTCAAAACCGCCAGAACCAGGCTGGCGGTAAGGGGGTCGGAATCCCCATGGCGGCGCTGCCTGCAGCGCCGCAAATGGAGGATTCCTCAGGCCAGGGGAAAACCGGCGGGAAACCGCCGGTTTCCCTTTTCTGACCGCGGCTTTACCGCCGCTGTCAGAATTGGCCTGGATGCACCGCCAGCCTGTTGGCGGTGCATCCGCGGTCCCCGGCCCTGGCAGTCCATGACCGCCGGGGTCGGAATGACCCCCTAAATGTTCATTTGCGTTGCTGGCCAATCTCACGCTCTTAACGCCGGATGTGCACTCCATGCCCAGGCCACTCAGTAAAAGTTTAAAACAACGAATCAGGAAGATTCAAAGTGCGTAATCACTGCAGATTGGGAGGTAATCTCAAAACAGCCAAAATGGCCAGCAGAGCCAAATCAACCAAGAATCCAGACCGAATCACCCAAGTGATAACGCCCACCGACCAACTATCTGGCCCATCCCTACAGTCACTGGAAAGCACACTTCTTGCACACTCTGCTCAGTTCGAGAAAGTATTGCAGGCAATACTGGACACTAAGTCATCTCTGGAAGGCAGAATCGATGCAGTTGCGCAAGACTTGAATCTATTACGAGTGGATCATCGTAGCCTAGCCGAAAAAGTGAAAACAACTGAAGCTGAAATTGCCGACCTAACTCCAATAGCGCAAGGGAACCAAAAACAGATTCAGCGCATAGATGATGAGCTGAAGATACTTTGGAGAAGATTGGAAGAAATGGAGAGTAGGGCACGCCGAAACAACGTGAGGTTTCTGGGCTTTCCGGAAAGTATGCGTCAACTGGAATCAGAAATTTCCCTAGAGCAGTGGCTAATCAAGGAGGTGTTAAATGGGGCTCCATCCAAGTTTTTCTCAATTGAAAGGGCTTACAGAATCCCGGGCAGACCTCCGGCCCCCGGCCAGTCCCCCAGGCCATTGATTGCCAGGTTTTTGAACTACAGAGACCGAGACGCAATATTGCAACAATTCCGCAGTAAGGGCCCGTTCAAGTATGAAGACTCGAACATTAACGCTTACCCAGACTTTACGCAAGACGTGCAGAACCAACGCAATTCTTTTGTTAAAATCAACCAACGCTTACGGGAACAGAATATAAAATATGCCTTGCTCTTCCCAGCCAAGCTAAGGGTAGTGATGGAGGTCCGTACCCATATATTCACCAACCCCGAAGATGCCTGGACATGGCTCCAAGCCAAGGGCTTTGCACATCCCCGGGAGGACGACGAGGGGGACGAGAAATGGCAAAAACCCGCTGCAAGGAAGAGACCCAAACGGCGCACCAGAGGCCAGCCCAACGACTGGCAAGTAGCAGAGGAAAGAGCAAAAGTGCTAAAAGAGACGCCAATACACATGCAAAGTTGCAGTACAATTGCAAGTGATCTTCCAGAGCTGGGATCGGATTCAGACACGGCCAGCTCCGCATCCACGGTAACAGGAGAACTAGGCGGGCCGAAGGTCACTCCAAGAACCGCTGACGAACTTTAAACTATTCGTACAGGCCCACTGAGACTACCAGGGATGATGCCTGTAACTTGAAGATCTGCAGAGACTTTGCGGCACTGCCGAGAGGTGGGGACAAAAAGCCTTCAACAATTTGCATCTTTGATATAAATGCTAAGCTAAGTGATTGGGGGCATTAGAAGGCGGTACGTAGCGGATGGGCGGGGCCAGAGGAAACAGATTTATGCCAAGGGGGGCGCCTGACGATATTGGCAGACTAAGGCCCTCATTCTGACCTTGGCGGTCTTTTCGCAAGACCGCCGAGTTACCGCCGCGGTAAAGACCGCCGACCGCGGCGGTATGCCGCTGCGCGTATTCCGACCGCTGGGAGCGTTCTGCTGGAAAACCGCCAGCAGCCACACTGGCGGTCGGCGGGAAAGTGGAGACTGGTCAACCTCCACCACCACGCCAGCAGAACACCGCCCCCAGAATTACGACCCACATTTCTGTGTGGCGGTCTTCTGTTGGCGGTCTTCTGTTGGCGGTCACGTCCCTATGGCTCCCGTCGCCTCACGGAGGACCAACGCACAAGGTAAGTTGATCGTCTGTGAGGGGAGGGGGTGGGGGGGTGTTGTGTGATGTGTGCGTGCATGGGGGTGTGTAGAGGGGGTGTGTGAGTGCGTGCATGCGGGCGGGGGGTGCTGCTGTGCCTATGGGCAATGTGTGTAGTTCGGCGGGTGCGCATGTTGGCATGTATGTGTGCGGGTATGTGCCCCCGTTGGGTATGTGTGTGTGTAGGGGGTGTGCATATGTGCATGTTGGGGGTGCGTGCATGTCGGGGTGCGTGTATGTGCATGTCGGGGTGGGGGGGGCAGGGGGTTCGTACCACCTCTGGGGGGGTGGAGGGTGTGGGGGGAGGACTCGTGGGGGGTAGTGGGGGGTGGGGGAGACCCCTATCAGTGCCAGGGAAGGAATTCCCTGGCCCCGATAGTGCCTACCGCCATGGTTCGCATGGCGGTTCCCGACCGCCAAAAACCGCGGCGGTAAGCAGGGTCATGATACGGTTGGCGGTCTTGGGTCGACCGCCGGGCCGGAGTGCGCAAACTCCAGCCCGTCGGTCATGACCGCCGTGGCGGTCGGAGTGGGAAAGTGGCGGTCGATCGCGGCGGTGACCGCCGCGGTCAGAATGCCATTTTTTGGACCGCCGGTCTGTTCGCGGTCCGACCGCCGCCTCTCCGCCGACCGCCAAGGTCAGAATGAGGGCGCGATGTGAGCCCCTTACAAGAGCCACATCTGTACGATATGAGAATCCCACTATGCAAATCCAACCGGATAAGAACTATTTTACACACTTTTAAGTGTTGTAGTTTCACTGTACTTGTAAGTAGTATAGGGGGTTTAACTAGGGGGGAGGGGATTAACAGTTTAGTAGAAATGCAAGGACCGGAACTACTTAATACTCAAAAAATAGACCCGCACCCGCTATATTTAAATTACAGCTACAAAAAGGTAGAGACCAGGCGGGCCACCACTAAAGCCCAGACCCACAACACAGCAACACATCCCCAGGACCCCATATGATGTCTTCCCGAAATAATATGAAAAACCAGTATATTATATTAACATGGAACATCAGGGGCCTCGGGGCGCTGAGCAAACGGGCTAGAGTGTACGCTCGACTTAAAAGACTAGGAGTTCATATCGCTATTTTGCAAGAGACACACATGCTAGAGGAGGACCTACGCGACTTGCGCACGAAGTGGGGAGGCCAGCTGATAGGCACAACATGCTCGGCCTTTGCAAGAGGGGTGTTGATCTGGATAGCGGCAGGAGTTCCATTCCTCATGTCATCACACAAGATAGACCAGGGAGTGAGGTACGTAGTGGTGGAGGGCAGACTAGACGGCAGACAAATGGCGGTGGTCGCGGTATACGCCCCAAATAGTGGCATCACGAGCTTTCTTACCACTCTCACCCCAATGTTGCTGTCCCACCCCATGCCCCTAACTATTTGGGGCGGGGATTTTAATAGTACCCCATCAGCAGCAATGGACAGAACCAGTGCCCACCCGAGCGCACCAACTAGTAGGAAGCCCGTAAGTCCCCTGCAAGAATGGGCAAATGTTATGGGACTTCATGACGTATGGCGATTAGGCCATCCAGAGCAAAAAGAATATTCATTTTTTTCGGTCCCACATAACACCCACACTAGAATAGACATAGTATGGGGTACCCGTGAAATAGGGGCGCTGGTCACTGAATCTGAATACCTAGCAAAGACAGTCTCGGATCATGCGCCTCTGAGAGTAACACTGAATTGGGGCAGGACACGTCAGGCAATTCCCACTTGGAGATTCCAGGCGGAGGCTCTACGAGATCAAGCATTCGCCGCAATATTGGGGAAATCTATAGGCCAATACTGGGAAATAAACGCTATGACTGCAACAACTCGGGCGATAGAATGGGATGCCCACAAGGTAGTAGCACGCGGAGTATGCATGTCCACTATGTGGGGTATGAGACGCTCTTTACAGGCGGAAATTAGCAAACTAGAGAAGGAGCTAAGGATTGCGGAAAAAGCGGTAGCGTTGGGGGAAATCTCTAGCACTGTCCTCAAAGAAAAGCGCTCAAAATATAATGAGGCAGATAGCAGGCTCTGCTGCCACGACTACAACTACTACTTAACTAGGTTGCAAACGGAAGGAGATAGATCAAGTAGAATGCTAGCATGGCTACTCCGTGAAGACAGACAGCAAGCTCCAATAGGTGCTATCCGGGTGGGCGCGCGTGAGATGGCTACTACACAAGTAGAAATAAACAAGACGTTTAGGAATTACCACTCAAACTTATACACTAAACGTACTTCGTGCACAGCTACACAACTTGAGGCTTTTCTGGCAGACTCCATCCTACCCCAACTACCACAAACAGATAGAGATGGAATTGAAACCCCCATAACAATAGAAGAAATAGAACTAGCCCTTGCACAGCTGCCCAGGAACAATGCGCCGTGTGCATATGGCCTCCCCTCGGAGTATTATAAAGCCTATTAACCCAGCCTGAAATCCCATCTGCTAGGAGTGTTCCAAGAGGCGTGGACTAAAGAAAGCTTACCTATATCTCAAAGGGAAGCTATGATAATGGTACACCCTAAACAGGGTCGAGACCATACGGATGTTAAATCTTATAGACCACTATCGCTGTTAAATACGGACTGCAAAATATTAGGCAAAATATTAGCAAATAGGTTGGCTCCCCTCATGCACTTATTGATCCATGTAGATCAAAATGGCTTCATCCCAAATCGTAACACATTCCTAAATATCCGCAGATTGCTGAGTATAATAGGAGACACCCCCAAGATTGCACAGGAGGAAATGGTGCTCTCACTAGACATAGAAAAGGCCTTTGATACGCTGGAATGGGACTTCCTGATGGCCACGATGGCCTGTATGGGAATAGGCCCTAATTACATACGCTGGGTCCGGACATTGTATTCTAATCCAAGTGCGAGGGTGAAGTCAGGCGGGGTGATTTCTGATAGTTTCCCGATCTCCAGGGGGACACGGCAGGGATGTCCCCTATCCCCGCTACTGTTTGCCATAGCAATGGAACCGTTAGCGGCAAAAATACGCCTCATGGAACGCGAATGGGGAATTATTAGGAATGGGTTATATCACACGATTTCACTATACGCAGATGATGCTTTGATATATATCAGGAATGGTTGTGCAGCTATTCCACCTGTAATATCTTTATTGGCTGAATTTGGAGGCCTGTCAGGCCTTGTAGTAAACTGGGAGAAGTTCTGTGTGTTCCCCCTGGCAGAAAGGGCCTCCAACAATCAGGACCCCCCAGAGGTAGGGCACCTAAAGTGGTGCCCGACAACATTTAAGTATCTTGGAATAAACATATATCATGCCACAGAAGACTTAAGAGACGGGAACCTGGGGAAGGCGCTAACTTCCATTAAAGGCTCCCTACAATTCTGGAACAAGCTCCCGCTCTCGCCACCCGGTAAGGTGGCGATTGCCAATATGTTGATTCTACCTAGGCTCTTATATTACTTTGCGGCCCTGCCGATAACCATTCCCAAAAGTTTTTTGGGCAATTTAAATACAGCACTGCTGCGGCTCATCTGGGGAGGTGGCAGAGCACGAGTGGCGCTAACCACATTGCAATGCCCGCTAGACAATGGTGGCCTGGGAACTCCGAATTTTGAAAGATACTATGCAGCCGCACAACTTCAGTGGGTCCAATATTGGATCCACAGACCAGAGCAAGAGGAGCCCATGAGTCTAGAGCCTCGGCGGAATGGGACCCCCCTCATAAACTGGCTGAGGTCTAAGCCCCCCAAAGTGGTACTGGTCAACCCTTTGCTCGCAGCCGCGCATGCGTGTTGGGCTAAATATGTGCAAAAAGGAGCGGATAAGCTTCCTTACTCCCCACACATACAGCTAAATTATGTATTGGCGGGGACTGCAGCAGGAATGCAAGCTGTAAAGCTGTGGAGTGAAGCAGGAATACAGACAGTAGGAGATTGCTTTGAAGACGGCAAATTAATGACGTTCGAGGCTCTCCAGGCCCTTACGGAGATAAATCCGGGTCAGTTCCTGACATATCATGCCGTATGTCACGAAATCAGAAAAATATGGGGAATAGGCATTTCGGAACCAGAGACCTCCCCAGTGCTCCACCAGCTACTACAACACAGTGATCAAACAAAAATAATATCCAATTTATATAGAATCCTCAACAAGACGCCTGAGGCACAGGCAGGGAAGGCATGGGGTAGATGGAATGCAGTCCTCCCCACCCCGATCCCACTGAAAGACTGGCCAAAGGCCTTGTCTCACATTAGAGGTGTGTCAAGGAATCCCAGATTTAGATATACCCAATTCAATTACACGCATCAAACATATCTTTCCCCAGCCAGAATAAAGCGCATGTTCCCTGATTCAGTACCAGTATGCCCCAGATGCAAAACACCGTCAGCCCCCTTCTACCATATGGTATGGGATTGCCCTAATATACAAACGGTCTGGGTGGAGGTGGTAGGGGAGGTATCTGGGCTAACGGGTCTTGCACTGTTAGCAGACCCTGGGTCCTGCCTGCTGGGGCTGAGAAAGAGACCCAAAAAACAGAGACACCTGCACAAATTTATAGACTTGGCCTTTTTAATGTACAAAAGATTAATAGCAATGCATTGGAAAGCCCCCAGAGCTCCCGATCTGAAATCCTGGTACTCTCTAATAATACGTTGGGCTCGCACTGAATACCAGGTACTAAAAAGAATGGTACGTGAAGGGCGACAACACACAGGATGCTCGACCTGGGAGGATTTGGTAACAAAATTGGAGGCCAAAAACGATGAGATGCCTCCTTGAATTGGGGTACATATACTCGCAAGAACCACGACATAAATCCCCCTGTATCGCCCGCTACGGAAACAAAACCCATAGGGCACTCAGGCACCACAGCGCATGTATATCACTTCTTTCCATCTTTCTAGTAATAATTGTCTATCAAACCTTCGCCACCACAGTACCAGCGACACGTGAGGAGGAGGAAATCAGGGGTGCTATCTGCATACACTAATTCGGATGGCGCCCTCATCAGGCAGCCAGGGAATTCATGCATGCAAAACAAGGCCCACACTGGTCATGAGCGAATGCCTATATAAAATAAATAATAAAGGATAAACCCATAGAGGGTGCAGCCAGAAATGATACTGTAAAACTAGAAGTGTTCCGTGAAGTGCATAATGGGGGGGTGTATGATTGTTAAATGACCTAGATATTAGTTATTGTATTGGTTTATCCTGTGATTGCAAACTGAACAATTTGTATTATATTTTGAAATATAAAATCAATAAAAAATATTTAAAATAAAAAATAAATAAAAAATACACTATACAATGGGAAATGTGACATTAATACAAATGTTTTGGGTTTAGAGGTGACATTACATGTACAATTCTTGTAAACCCACTTGTTGCATTGTGTAGTGCAGTTCCACTTTTTATTATATTTATGTTGTTCAGATAATGTGCAATGCATATGTATCTAACTTGGTAGTTTAGGGAAAACGATTAAGAAAACCTCTATGGACACATTTTGAATTTGGGATTAATGGGACACTTGTGTAGGAGTCCATTGGTAGGAAGGCAGCTTCGACCACATTTGTAAAAGTAGATACAATACACAAGTGTGTCTAAAACTACCACATTACACCCATTATTGTACTATTCCCTGCAAATATTTATAAAAAATGCATGAGTACATAGGTAATGTACACCAGCAATTCCAATGTTGACAGGTAAAACAGTCACTTATCTTCCATTATGGCGATGGCAGGGTTGATTTTCATCAGAGTTCAGTTGCAGCAGCAAAGGCAAGACTTGTACGATCGGGTCCATGGCAGCAATGAAAGTGAAAGTAGAATAAAGATTAGTATCAACCTTGAATGCCTTTGATTCTGCCAGTTCAAGTATGAAGGTTTAGCTGCCACAGATATGTTGACGGGAAGGCAGATCTTGATTGGCCCAGTGGTAGAAATTGCTGTGGTCCCACTGCCAGACACTTCTGTGCATTGCTCCATTGAAACAGGTATAATATTCTGGCAGGGAACAGCAGTATGCCGACCACCTTTCTTCTATTGGTTCACCAGCATCTAAATAAAGTGGGAGGACCACCTAGTCGGCAGGCAGATTATCTAATGGAAAAATAATGGTGGGACCAGATCCGCCAAGATTTAAATCAGGCCTTATATCCCAAGGCAGAATTTGTAACAAGGACAAACAAGTTGGTTTTTCTGACCAGGGCTCCACTACGTTGGCCTGAAATTGTACCTAAGTCTGGGTCTACTGCAACCATTGATTATCATTGGCACTTTTCTGATTATGGTGCTATTTTTAACTAAAACATTAAAAATTCATTTCTCTGGTTCCCCTTATTAGAATTGTGTAATTTCGATGTCATTTTACTGTTATGTTATGTTATGATCATTTCTAGAATGCAAGTTCAACAGATGGTCTCTTGGTGCTAGAATAACAGCACCACCGCACAATGCTATTCTTAAAAGCCAATTTTTTAAGAGGTGTCTAAAACTGGTGTTGCAAGGGGTCATCCTAATTTCTAGTGACAGTGAATTTAAAAGGGTGAGGTGAGCACAGAAAATCTAGAGACACCAAGCCTCTTGTTTTTGAATGGTGGAATGGTAAGAAGATTAAATTGAGAGGATCTTAGGTTGCATGTGGGAATGTGTTTTGGAGACAAGCAGAGATTAACGCTGGTCTATTGCCATATAAGATTTTAAAAGTAATACATCCGGTCTTGAAAACTGTTCTCCGTTCAATAGCAGCCAGTGCAATTCCCTAATCAAGAGGATAATGTGACATTTCCTAGGTTTATGATAAATTAGCCTGGCTGCCCGGTTTTGTGTCAGTTGTAGCCTGTGATTGAGACCCTCAGGGAGGACCAAGCAAACAGAATTCATGTAATCTGTCCTAGAGATCACTAATGCAATGATTACCTGGATGAGGGCTTCAAACATAAGAAATGTGCATATTATTCTAATTTTACGTAGTTGCAGGAAGCAGGATGAAACAGTGACCCCTACTTCGGGTGTCAAGGACAAGTTATTGTCAGTGTGCTCGTGGGCTGGGGAGAAGTATCAATTTCTATTGGCCAGAAACAAGGGTTCCAGAAGTTGAGCTGGGAGTTGGTGATGATGATCCCCGTCTTATCAGAGTTTACTCTAAGCTGATTGCTATTCATCCAGTCCCAAATGAATAGCCGTGTATTTTGAAAGGCAGCTTTAGATTTTGGTGCATTGCCAATAGCAAAGAGAAGTTCCATATTGTCTGCATAGTTGAAGATCTTTACCTTCATATTTACTAGGTAGTGTACAAGAGGACGTATATACTCATTCAATTGTACTCTATTTTTATGATTTGGTTTTGACATTATTACTGTTTTGGTGGAGCATAAATACTTTACACATTGCCCTAAGTTAAGCCAGCCTTCCCCATGCCCTAGTTACGATGAGATTGATCTCAGGTTAATTTAGGGACTGAAATGGTTCACTCTGAAAAGATTTGTCATTGCTTCACGTGGATAGTTGAATACCCCAGACAATAATCCAATTTATTACCGTATCAATGACTGAATGGGTCAAGTGAATGATATACAACTTAAGACTAACAATAACAACATTCAGCAAGTCCATGAGTGTGGCACAGCTGTCATAAAATGCAGATGGCAGTTTGGTTAACATGCTCAGAGGGTCATTATGAGTTTGACAGACAGAAAACTCAGTCCGCTCTAACTCCCAACAGGGAGGCCACCATCTATGCAGTGACCTCCCTGCTGGAGTTACTAAGGCTTTCCTACTAAGCCGGCGGGTGGAAACTTGGGATGGCCTAGCGGGACACAGGTTACAACATTGTCTCTGGCTCGTAATCAGCAGCAATGCTGTAGTCAGCAGGGTGCACCAGTGCCCTTGCAATGTTCACTGTCTGCAAAGCAGATGATGGTGCTGGGAAGGGGGACCCTGCACTGCCCAAGTCAAGTACATGGACAGTGCAGGGGCCCCCATGTGCCCCCCTACACCTGTTCTCTGCCAGCCTTTTCATGATGGTGATAATCCCCAGCGCTGCCCTGGTGGATTAGGATCTCCATCACCACCAGATCCCAGTGGAGCTGGCGGTTCTCTGACCACCAGGGTTGTTCTGTGGCTGTCAGACCGCCCCGTAGGCGGTGGCTGTTATGTGGCTCTCAGACCGCAGCATAGGCGGCGGTCCAGAACGCTACATAGGTGGCGGTCCAGACCACTACACAGTGAGTGTGGCGGTCTTAAGACCACCACACTCTTAATCAGGCCCTCAGTCTTTTGAAGCCAACAGACTCCTGAGTTATTAATAGTAACCCCCCCCCTTAAGTGGAAATGATGCACACAGTTCAAAAGAAATATTATAACAGTTTCAAAAAATGATACATTTCCTTTCATTGTTCATGTCCAGAACAGGAATGAACAGCAGAGTAGGAATGTCATTGGGGGTTCCACTTCAACTTTATATTGGACACAGTAAGTCTCAACCCATGCACGTTGCAAACCACACCCTAAATCAGTTACTTAGGTTTCACATCTCTCTGGAGACAGACTGAAAACCACAACTCCATCATTTTTTGTCTGTCCTTCAAAAGAAGAAAGTTTCAAAATAAAGATGTCTTATGCTGAAGATAGAAGCGAAGGAGAAGAGCAGCATATCACCTCCTAAGAAGGCCTCTGATGTTGGTGGACATTTCTCTATCCTAGTGACGAAATGTGATGCAGTCCCCCTGCAAAGAACATGGAGGGGCCCTCTCCGGACTCACTCACAAGCTCTCAGGCCAGGGTGCTGCACAGAGGAGGCCACTGGACCCGCCCCCCCCGTAATACGGGGGCTGTGGGGGCCTTTGTTACACTACTGCTCCATCCCTTCAGGAGAAAAGAAAGTTGTTCTAAAAATTGACCAATGCAATATATACATCAAACAACTGTCAAGAGGTACGGGGAAGAAGTATTTGCATGGCACATTCTCCATGTGAAAACATCTAAAAAACCATACTTCCAGTGCAGGGTGAAGGCAGACAGCCCTCAGAGCATGCACCACCAGGAAGCAGTCGAGAAAGCCAGCAGGATTAGGCGCTACAAGGTTACTGGTAGTCGACTTGCTACTTTGTTGTGGTTTTGCAGGCGTCCTGGAGCAGTCATCGGTCAATCCTTGGCAGAAGTCGAAGAGGGAAATGCAGAGGAACTCTGGGGAGCTCTTGCATTCGTTATCTGAAGAATACCCCAGAGGGGAGACCCTAAATAGCCAGAAAAGGAGGTTTGGCTATCATGAAAGGAGGATTGGCAACCAAGAGAGGTAAGAGCCTATCAGAGGGGGTCTCTGACGTCACCTGCTGGCACTGGCCTCTCGGAGCAGTCCAGTGTGCCCCCAACACCTCTGAATCCAAGATGGCAGAGGTCTGGGACACACTGGAGGAGCTCTGGGCACCTCCCCTGGGAGGTACTGGTCAGGGGAGTGGTCACTCCCCTTTCCTTTGTCCAGTTTCATGCCAGAGCAGGGCTGGGGGATCCCTGAACCAGTGTAGACTGGCTTATGCAGAGATGGGCACTATCTGTGCCTATCAAAGCCTTTCCAGAGGCTGGGGGAGGCTACTACTCCCCAGCCCTTCACACCTATTTCCAAAGGGAGAGGGTGTAACAGCCTCTCTCAGAGGAAATCCTTTGTTCTGCCTTCCTGGTCCAGGGCTGCCCAGACCCCAGGAGGGCAGAATCCTGTCTGAGGGGTTGGCAGCAGCTGCAGTGGAAACCCCGGAAAGGCAGTTTCGCAGTACCCGGGTTCTGTGCTAGAGACCCGGGGGATCATGGAATTGTCTCCCCAATACCAGAATGGTATTGGGGTGACAATTCCATGATCTTTGACTTGTTACATGGCCATGCTCGGAGTTACCATTGTGACGCTATACATAGGTAGTGACCTATGTATAGTGCACACGTGTAATGGTGTCCCTGCACTAACAAAGTCTGGGGAATTTGCCCTGAACAATGTGGGGGCACCTTGGCTAGTGCCAGGGTGCCCACACACTAAGTAACTTGGCACCCAACCTTCACCAAGTGAGGGTTAGACATATAGGTGACTTATAAGTTACTTATGTGCAGTGAAAAATGGCTGTGAAATAACATGGACGTTATTTCACTCAGGCTGCAGTGGCAGGCCTGTGTAAGAATTGCCTGAGCTCCCTATGGGTGGCAAAAGAAATACTGCAGCCCATAGGGATCTCCTGGAACCCCAATACCCTGGGTACCTAAGTGCGATATACAAGGGAATTATATGGGTGTACCAGTGTGCCAATGAGAATTGGTAAATTTAGTCACTAGCCTGTAGTGACAAATTTAGAAAGCAGAGAGAGCATAAACACTGAGGTTCTGGTTAGCAGAGCCTCAGTGATACAGTTAGGCACCACACAGGGAACACATATAGGCCATAAACTTGTGAGCACTGGGGTCCTGGCTAGCAGGACACATATCAAACACACTGACAACATAGGCTTTTCACTATGAGCACTGGGCCCTGGCCAGCAGGATCACCGCGAGACAGTAAAAACACCCTGATATTTACTCACAAACAGGTCAAAAGTGGGGGTATCAAGGCTAGAAAGAGGCTACCTTCCCACACAACACCCCCCACCCCCCAAATGAAGGACAATAAGGCTAACCTTGGCCAGTTGAGTCTTTATTGTCTAAGTGGCAAAAAGTAGAGACTAGCTCTGCAATAGCTTGTTACTCCCATTATCGTCCACTATATGGTTACTTCCCTGTGGGGATGTAAACTACCCTGTTTTAAGTTGTTTAGCTAGCCAACAATGTGAAGTTATATTGTTAGAGTTCCTATTAGTACGATTAAGTTTAGAGTAGTGGAAATTGTCCACTGGACCTATATCAAGTGATTTGAATGCCAGACAGGGATGCTGTCGCAATAAATCCATAGCTGGGCAAAAACTTTGTCCATATGGCTGTAAGAGAGAACAGGGATGCTGTTTCTCTTGAGTGGGAGCAGGGCAGGGATGCTGTCCTATGAGCTCCACACTAGGGCAGGGCTGCTGTCCTAAGTGTTGTGAAGCAGTGCAGGGTTGCTGCACTAAAGTTTCTCTGGGAGGGTTGGAGGGATGTTCCATGTTAAATAAAGTGGTGCACTGGTGCTCACCAATGTTAGTTATCCCACAGAGAGGTACTTCTACCTCAGGGAGTTCAGCTGTGCTAGCTGATGGTTCACTTGGTACAGGTGCCACCCCAGGAGAGGTTTCTCCCACCACAGGAATGGTATCCTGAATGGCAGGGTGGGTAGGGGATACTGTGATGCCCTTTTCACCTGTTGTTGGAGAAGGATCCTGAGATTTCAGTTATTTTTAATTTCAGCTGAAAAGAGAGGAAGCAATTCCTCAGGGATACCCAGCATGGCTGCATGGGTATTAAACTCTACCTCAGCCCAACCTGAGGCCTCTAGGTCATTACCTAAGAGACAGTCTACAGGTAAGCTAGGTGATACTGCCACCTGCTAAGTGCCAGTAACTCCACCCCAACTAAACTGAATTATAGCCAAGGGAAGAAACTTAGTGGAGTTATGGACATCAATAATCTTGTACTGTTGTCCAATGATGTGTTGTTCAGGAGACACTAGGTTTTCAGTCACCAAAGTGATACTGGCACCTGTGTCCCTGTAGGTATGAGCCTCAACACCATTTAATGAAACTGTCTGCCTGTACTTATCCATTGTAAGGGGAAAACCAGCCAGTGTTGCAAGGCCAATGCCACCAGGTGTGACAGAAACTGTCTTGGGACTGACTACCCCAGTTTCTATGATGGACCCATAAGTGAACCCAACGACACCCTTATTTTGACTGTTGCCAGCAGTCCCACCACTATTACCACTACTGCTAGGGGAAATAGAGTTTGATGTATTAGTGGTGGTAGGCTCAGGGGGTTTACCTGGACAGGACTTATCCCCTGGCCTATGGCTTTTATTTTTGCACACAATGCACCAAGGCTTTTTAATGTGTGTGGGTTGTGAAGAAGAGGAAGAAGATGATTTATCCCCACCCCCTGAAGAGTGGTTAGGATTTGAAGAAGGATCCCTAGTTTTTCCTTTATCCCCATGCTTATCCTGAGATTTCTCGCCATCTTTCTTCTTGCCATCCTTGTCACCTCCTGTATGAACTTTTCTGTTCACTCTTGTTCTGACCCATTTGTCTGCCTTCTTTCCCAATTCTTGGGGAGAGGTCAGATCTGAGTCTATCAAGTACTGGTGCAAAAAATCAGAGACACAATTGTTAAGAATATGCTCTCTCAGAATAAGATTATACTGGCTTTCATAGTCAGAAAATGTACTGCCATGCAACTATCCTTCCAAGGCCTTCACTGAACAGTCCACAAAATCTGTCCAGTCTTGAGAAGACTCTTTTCTTGTGTCTCTGAACTTAATCCTGTATTGTTCAGTGGTTAAGCCAAATCCATCCAAGAGTGCATCTTTCAAAACTTTGTAATTATTGGCATCACTTTCTCTGACAGTAAGGAGCCTATACCTACCCTTGGCAGTGAACGATAGCCACAAAATAGCAGCCCACTGCCTTTGAGGGACCAACTGTACCCTACAGGCCCTCTCAAGTGCAGCAACCCACTTACTAATGTCATCCCCCTCCTTGTAAGGGGGACTATCTTGTGCAGATTCCTGGAATCTTGCTCTTTAACAGGATTGCTATCAGAAATACTGCTGCTGCCACCATGGGGAACTAACCCCAACCTCTGTCTTTCCTTCTCTATGTCTAGGGATTCCCTATCCAAGGCTAGCTGCTGCTGTTTAAGCTTCAGTCTGGTCTCTTCTACCCTCAGCTTTTTGAGTTCCCTTTCTAACTAGTTAATCTCAGGGTGGGTGGGTTGGGAAGGTTTAGACACCGAAGAAATGTGGAAAGTTTCAGAGGGAGACCTGTCCCTAACTGTCTGGACTCTAGTAGCCTGGCCTCTAGGGATGAAAGATGCCCTACTGGTGTGGGACCCTCTAATACTACCAATGTCACTAGGTGCCCTGCTAGGGGGCAGGACTTTGTAAGAAGCCTCCCCAGCTTCCTCATGGAACTCCTCTGAGTCAGACTGGGAAGCTTCCCCATTTTCGAACCTCTCCTGCGATGGGCCAGACTGGTTCTGGTCATCTACAATGAGCATGTTAAAGAGAAACTCTTTTGTAGTATTCGTACCTATACTCAAACCTCTATCCAGGCAGAGACCCCTCAAACTTTTATAGTTCAAACTCTCATATGTTGCATTAATAGGTTTGGGAGTGGCTTCTACAACAGACATGATAGTATAGGTTTAAGGATAGTGAGAGAAAAAGTTTTAGATCTTTAGAAAGCACAGAAAGAAAAACTTTTTCAAACTTTGGGAAAACTTTTAGAAGTTTTCAAAAACTTTTCAGAACTTTGTTAAAAGTTTTAGAATAGAAAAGTAAACTTTTTTGGTTACGTGTACGTATACTGAAATATTTGGTATACGATTCTCTTATGAAAAGTACCAAATGACAAAGTGGTAAAGCAGTTGCAAATACTTATCCCACCGCTGCACCACCAACGTAGGAGGCTGCCTGGCTTATAGATGGTACCTTGTGGTACTTACACCCTGTGCCAGGTCAAGTTATCCCTTATTAGTAGAATAGAGGTGTTTCTAGCAGCTTAGGCTGATAGAAGGTAGCTATGGCAAAGCAGCTTAGGCTGAACTAGGAGACATGCAAAGCTCCGACTATACCACTTATATCATATATCACAATATCATAAGAAAACACAATACTCAGAGTTACAAAAAATAAAGGTACTTTATTTTTATGACAATATGCCACAAGTATCTCAGTGAGTACCCTCAGTTAGAAGGTAAGTAATATACACAAGTTATATGCACACAAACCCAAAACAGGTAAGTAATAGTGAGAAAAGTAATGCAAACAGTGTAGAATTACAATAGGATGCAATAGGTGAACATAGGTTTAGGGGCAACACAAACCATATACTCCAAAAGCGGAATGCGAATCACAAATGGACCCCAGACCTATGGGAGCTTGTAGAGGGTCACTGGGACTGTAAGAAAACAGTCAGGGTGTCCAATATACCCCACCACAAGACCCTGAAAAGTAGGAGTAAAGTTCCCCTACTACCCCAATAGGACACAATAGTCGTGATAGGGGGATTCTGCAAGAACCACAAACACCAGCAAAGCACTGAAGACGGATTCCTGGACCTGAGGACCTGCAAGGCAAGGGTACCAAGTCCAAAAGTCGTGAGAGTGTCCAGGTGGGGCAGGAGCCCAGGAAACCCCAGATGAAGGTGCAAAGAGGCTACCACCGGGTGGAAGAAGCCAAGGATTCTGCAACAACTAAAAGGGCTAGGAACTTCTCCTGTGGATGGATGATGTCCCACGGTGTACTGGATGTGGCAGAAGTATTTGCAAGCAGAAATACTGCAAACAAGCCTTGCTAGCTGCAAGGGTTGTAGTAGAGGTTTTTGCGTGCTGCTTTGGACCAGGAAGGACCAGGATTTCGCCCCTTGGAGAAGGAGACAGAGGGGGCACTCAGCAACTCGGAGAGCCCCCACAGAAGCAGGCAGCACCCACAGAAGTACCAGAGCAGGCACTTAGAAGATTTGTGAACCAGAGTCATCTCAGAGTCACAAAGGAGGGTCCCACGACGTTTGGAGTCCAACTCAGAGGGTTGAGCACTGCAGGACTGAGTGCTGGGGACACAGGCTAGGCTGTGCACAAAGGAATCCTTGGAGAAGTGCACAGAAGCCGGAGCAGCTGCAAATCACGCAGTACACAGGTTTGCCGTCTAGAGTGGGGAGGCAAGGACTTACCTCCACCAAACTTGGACTGAAGGATCACTGGACTGTGCAGGTCACCTGGATGTAGCTCCTGTGTTCCAGGGACCACACTCGTCAAGATGAGAGGGTACCCAGATGACTGGTGATGCAGAAGTTTGGTGTCTGCGTTAGCAGGGGGGAGACTCTGTCAACCCATGGGATATTTCTTCAGGATTTCCAGTGCAGGGTGAAGGCAGAAAGCCCTCAGTGCATACACCACCAGGAAGAAGTCGAGAAAGCCAGCAGGATTAGGCGCTACAAGGTTTCTGGTAGTCACCTTGCTACTTTGTTGCGGTTTTGCAGGCTTCCTGGAGCAGTCAGCGGTCGATCCTTGGCAGAAGTCAAAGAGGGAAGTGCAGAGGAACTCTGGGGAGCTCTTGCATTTGTTATCTGAAGAATACACCAGAGGAGAGACCCTAAATAGCCAGAAAATGAGGTTTGGCTACCAAGAAAGGAGAATTGGCTACCAAGAGAGGTAAGAGCCTATCAGAGGGGGTATCTGACGTCACCTGCTGGCACTGGCCACTCTGAGAAGTCCAGTGTGCCCCCAACACCTCTGAATCCAAGATGGCAGAGGTCTGGGACAAACTGGAGGAGCTCTGGGCACCTCCACTGGGAGGTACTGGTAAGGGGAGTGGTCACTCCCCTTTCCTTTCTCCATTTTCACGCCAGAGCAGGGCTGAGGGATCCCTGAACTGGTGTAGACTGGCTTATGCAGACATGGGCACCATCTGTGTCCATCAAAGCATTTCCAGAGGCTGGGGGAGGCTACACCTCCCCATCCCTTCACCCCTATTTCCAAAGGGAGAGCGTGTAACACCCTCTCTCAGAGGAAATTCTTTGTTCTGCCTTCCTGGTCCGGGGCTGCCCAGATCCCAGGAGGGCAGAATCCTGTCTGAGGGGTTGGCAGCAGCAGCAGCTGCAGTGGAAACCCCGGAAAGGCAGTTTGGCAGTACCCGGGTTCTGTGCTAGAGACCCGGGGGATCATGGAATTGTCTCCCCAGGTATTGGGGTGACAATTTCATGATCTTAGACATGTTACATGGCCATGTTCGGAGTTACCATTGTGACGCTATACATAGGTAGTGACCTATGTATAGTGCACACGTGTAATGGTGTCCCCGCACTCACAAAGTCCGGGGAATTTGCCCTGAATGATGTGGGGGCACCTTGGCTAGTGCCAGGGTGCCCACACACTAAGTAACTTGGCACCCAACCTTCACCAAGTGAGGGTTAGACATATAGGTGACTTATAAGTTACCTATGTGCAGTGAAAAATGGCTGTGAAATAACGTGGACGTTATTTCACTCAGTATGCAATGGCAGGCCTGTGTAAGAATTGCCTGAGCTCCCTATGGGTAGCAAAATAAATGCTGCAGCCCATAGGGATCTCCTGGAACCCCAATACCCTGGGTACCTAAGTGCCATATACAAGGGAATTATATGGGCATACCAGTGTGCCAATGAGAATTGGTAAATTTAGTCACTAACCTGTAGTGACAAATTTAGAAAGCAGAGAGAGCATAAACACTGATTCTGGTTAGCAGAGCCTCAGTGATACAGTTAGGCACCACACAGGGAACACATATAGGCCACAAACTTATGAGCACTGGGGTCGTGGCCAGCAGGATCCCAGTGACACATATCAAACACACTGACAACATAGGGTTTTCACTATGAGCACTGGGCCCTGGCTAGCAGGATCCCAGTGAGACAGTAAAAACACCCTGACATATACTCACAAACAGGCCAAAAGTGGGGGTAACAAGGCTAGAAAGAGGCTACCTTCCTAAACCCCGTGAACAGAGCAGAATTTTTCACCAGTTCCTATTCTGAACTTAAACCTTTTGATTTATGAATACTAAGAGCATATGCTAGACAAACTGGAAATTGTTTCCATCTAACATATAATTATTTCATGAGCAAAAAACATGCAATACATTATCCAATTTGTTTTGCATTGTCAATTAGATCAAATTTAATTACAAGGTACTCCACCTCATTCCTACAAGGAAAACAAATAAAATTGACAACTTTACTTATAGCACTATTATTCAAACCTTACTCAACATTTCAGTTTCGGTACAAAATCACCCTTCTGTTGTCGCACACTCTTAAATATTTGTCCAATCCTGCAGTTTGTGAAACAGATTTTCTTAATGAATCCAATTTTGCTTGTAACCTTTAACTTAGAAATACAGTGACATCCCAGTGTTCCATTATGTCTTATTGCCTTCAGTTGCAAAATGTCTTCTTTCTCCATTCTCAGAAATCCATTGCTGAAAGATGCTCATTCCTCCAAAATAGGTGTTGGGCACTCAATACGTTTACCATCTTTTATAATACTGAACATCCGTTCTGCTCCTGTCTTCATTGTTTGCTAAAGTTTTTTAAGAAGATGACTTTATAGAACACACCTTCCCTCTTTTTAAAGAACACCTAGGTGGTCATTACAACCCTGGTGGACGGTGTTAAAGCGGCGGTAAGACCGCCAACAGGCCGGCGGTAAAAAATTGCAATTACGACTGTGGTGGAAACCGCCAACAAAGACAGCCACTTTAACACTCCGACCGCCACGGCGGTATAAACAAACAGCGCGGCGGTCACCGCCAACAGACAGGCAGGAGACAATGTACCACCCACTCTATTATAATAGGCCAATCCGCCACCTTTTCCGGGTCGGATTCACAGCGGATAAAAACACGGCGGAAACAGGAATCCCGAAGGAAAAACGCTCACCTCTACATACCCCACGAGGAACGAGGACACCATGGAACCGGAACTCCAAATTCTACCTGCGATAGTCTTCCTGCTCCTCTACCAGGAGCATGAACGCCGGCGGCGAAGACCGCGGTGAGTACTGCACCTAAGACACAGGGGAGGGGGAGGCAAAAAACAGTGACACACACACACAACACCCCCACCCACTACAACACACACACTAATGCATGTTGATACATTACAGTTACACCCCCTAAGACCTCCGGAAGAATGCAAAGACAAAAGGAAATGATTGTAACGATTGTAATCTATTAAAATCCAGTACTCCAAAATATAAATACACCATAAACAAATATATACACCAATAATACAAGTCCAGGTTTTGCACCATTTATAGTCCGTGGACCACTGTGCCCAAAATGCATGGGCGAGGCCCACACTCGATACCCGATCAAAACAGAGAGAACACTGCAGGGGCATCAGATAGAAATACAACAGGCACCGCAGGGGGAGGGGAACGGGGGGCACCTCAGCCGGATGAGTGTACAACACCAGATCCACGAGGGGGCTTAATGCCAACTCTTCAGTCCTGGGGAGTGCAAAGCCACAGTCTCTCAAGTCTCTACAGTGGGTGGGTTGCCCACTGTTCAATCCTGGGGAGTGCAAAGCCACAGTCTCTCAAGTCTCTACAGTGGGTGGGTTGCCCACTGTTCAATCCTGGGGAGTGCAAAGCCACAGTCTCTCAAGTCTCTACAGTGGGTGGGTTGCCCACTGTTCAATCCTGGGGAGTGCAAAGCCACAGTCTCTCAAGTCTCTACAGTGGGTGAGTTGCCCACTGTTCAATCCTGGGGAGTGCAAATCCACAGTTTCTCAAGTGGATAACAGTCTCCACTGGTTCTGGAGGGGGACTGGTGCCCAGAGTGCTTCATCCTGCCAAGGACTGAGGTAGTGGATGGATCTCTCCACTGGTTCTGGAGGGGGACTGGTGCCCAGAGTGCTTCATCCTGTGAAGGACAGAGGTCGTGGATGGATGTCTCCACTGGTTCTGGAGGGGGACTGGTGCCCAGAGTGCATCACTCACCCTGTGACGGACCCAGTTGCGTCAGTGCCCCTGCCGTTCATGGGCTAGCGGTGCTTGAGTTGGCGGTCCTTCATGGCCCAGCGTTGCTTGTGCTGGCAGTCCTTCATGGCCCAGCGGTGCTTCTGCTGGCGGTGCCCTGTTCAGCTGTGCTTGAGTTGGCGGTCCTTCATGGCCCAGCGGTGCTTGTGCTGGCGGTCCTTCATGGCCCAGCTGTGCTTGAGTTGGCGGTCCTTCATGGCCCAGCAGTGCTTGTGCTGGCGGTCCATCATGGCCCAGCGGTGCTTGTGCTAGCGGTGCCCTGTTCAGCGGTGCTTGAGTTGGCGGTCCTTCATGGCCCAGTGGTGCATGTGCTGGCGGTCCTTCATGGCCCAGCGGTGCTTGAGTTGGCGGTCCTTCATGGCCCAGCGGTGCTTGTGCTGGCGGTCCTTCATGGCCCAGCAGGGCTTGTGCATGCGGTGCCCTGTTCAGCGGTGATTGTGCTGGTGGTGCCCGGTTCAGTGGTGCTTGAGTTGGCGGTCCTTCATGGCCCAGCGGTGCTTGTGCTGGCGGTACCCTGTTCAGCGGTGCTTGTGCTGGCGGTTCCCTGTTCAGCGGTGCTTGAGTTGATGGTCCTTCATGGCCCAGCGATGCATGTGCTGGCGGTCCTTCATGGCCCGGCGGTGCTTGAGTTGGCGGTCCTTCATGGCCCAGCGGTGCTTGTGCTGGCAGTCCTTCACGGCCCAGCGGGGCTTGTGCTGGCGGTGCCCTGTTCAGCGGTGCTTGTGCTGGCAGTGCCCTGTTCAGCAGGGCTTGAGTTGGCGGTCCTTCATGGCCCAGCGGTGCATGTGCTGGCGGTCTTTCATGGCCCAGCGGTGCTTGAGTTAGCGGTCCTTCATGGCCCAGCGGTGCTTGTGCTGGCGGTCCTTCATGGCCCAGCGAGGCTTGTGCTGGCGGTGCCCTGTTCAGCGGTGCTTGTGCTGGCGGTGTCCTGTTCAGCGGTGCTTGAGTTGCCGGTCCTTCATGGCCCAGCGGGGCTTGTGCTGGCGGTCCTTCATGGCCCAGCGGTGCTTGAGTTGGCGGTCCTTCATGGCCCAGCGGTGCGTGTGCTGACGGTCCTTCACGGATCAGCTGGGCTGGGGATGGCAGTGGCCTCCTGGGCAGCTGGTCTGGGGCTGGTGGTGCCCTCCTGGGCAGCTGGGCTGGGGCTGGCAGTGGCCTCCTGGGCAGCTGGGCTGGGGCTGGCAGTGGCCTCCTGGGTAGCTGGGCTGGGGCTGGCGGTGGCCTCCTGGGCAGCTGGGTTGGTGCTGGCAGTGCCCTCCTGGGCAGCTGGGCTGGGGCTGGCGGTGCCCTCCTGGGCAGCTGGGCTGGGGCTAGCAGTGGCCTCCTGGGTAGCTGGACTGGGGCTGGTGGTGGCCTCCTGGGCAGCTGGGTTGGTGCTGGCGGTGGCCTCCTGGGCAGCTGGGCTGGCTGTGCCCTCCTGGGCAGCTGGGCTGGGGCTGGCGGTGGCCTCCTGGACTGCGGGGATGATGGCGGTCTTCTCCGCCGTGCAGCTCTTCCGAGACTTGCTGGGTTTCTTGTGGCCCTTCCCCACCTTGGGAGGTGTCACAGCTGACTCCCACCGGGACCCCTGGGTGCGGCTTTGGTGGCTGGAGTATTCCCCCTCTCCCGCCGGGCACTGGCCAACTTCTGATGCTTCACAGGTGGGGGACTGGCTGTGCTGTGGCTCCGTGCCACACTGGCTGTCCTGGTGGTCGGTGCACTCCATATACCGGTGACAACAGGCACCACTGGTCCCGGAGATGTTGTGGCTGAGGTGCTACTTCGGGACGTATGAGATGGACGGGGTGGGGGAGGTGTCGGAAAGAGGTCAAGGGTGGACAGGAAATGTTTCTTGGACACACTAGGACGGGTAGCTGGAGGGTGTTTGGGAGTGGAGGAAGAGGTGGTGGTAGTAGGAGGTGTACGTTTGGTGACTTTGGGTGCAGGTGCATGTGCTGGAGGCTGTCGTGAGGTGGATTACTGTTGGGTGGGTGTGTGGCTGCGTTTGTGTACCTTGGGAGGGGCGTCACAGACATATTGGGAGAGGACACAGGGGACGTGTGAATGGTAGTGGGGGTGGTGACTGCACGTGAGCGGGGTGTGCTGTGTGTGTGCTGGTGAGGGACGTAGTGGCTGTAGAGGTAGTGCATGCAGGTGTGAGTGTAGACGAGACTGGGAGGGAGGAGGGAGACGACGACGAGGGGGACACAGTGGAGGCAGTGGATGTTGGTGTGTCTGCATGTGTATGTTGCTTGCATGAGTGCCTGTGGGATGTGTGGTGCTTATGTTTGCCTGAACTTCCCTTGTGTGGTGAGGTGTGTGCAGGCTGGCCTGATGGTGTGCTTGGGATAGGCAGAGGTACAGGGGATTGGGTCTGGGTGGAGGAAGTTGGAAGGGGAAGCTAGAGGCGGGGACAATGGCTGCCATCAGTGCTGAGGCCAGAGTTTGAAAAGCTTGGTGAAGGGCTGCCTGACCAGAGTGAATGCCCTCCAGGAATGCATTAGTTTGTTGCAACTGCCTTTCTACACCCTGGATGGCATTCAAAATGGTAGACTGCCCAACAGTGAGGGACCTGAGGAGGTCAATCGCCTCCTCACTGAGGGCAGCAGGGGTGACTGGGGCAGGGGCTGAGGTGCCTGGGGCGAAGGTGATGCCCACCCTCCTGGTTGAGCGGGCACAGGGCGAAGGCAGAGGGGCTGTTGGAGGGTGGTGCTGGTAGGGGGGGTGGCGTCTGTACCTGTAGATGAGGGGGGCACAGATGTTGCCGCCACCACAAGGGAGCTCCCATCAGAGGACGTGTCAGCTCGTGTCCCCGCCGTTAAACTCCCCTCGCCCTCCGTCCCACTGGGGAATTCCAAGTCCGTAATCTCGCTCTCCAGGGCTATGTGGGATGCAGCTCCCTAGTGCTCCAGTGCCACTGCTCCTCTGCCTGATGATGCTAATGCACACAAGAACAGGGAGAACACAAAAAGGGGGGGGACGACAGAAGGAAGACATGTTGAGTGCATGGATTACCGCTACCGTTGGCGGACAAGACAGACACAGAAGTCCCCTCCACTACGTCGCGCTCTTGGGCTCCACTGTTCAATTACTGGGAAATGGCCTACAAGCCTATGGACGACATCTTTACACATAGATGACACAGGGGCATGAATAGCTGTACTTGGCACTCTACAGAGGTGGGCTGGGGTGCCACATGGCCTGCCTTACGGAGGGGCCTTGCCTACGGAACTCACCCTGGCCTAGGGAAACCCACATTCCTCCTCCCCCACCCAGACAACTCCACTGCGCGCAAAGTCAGCAGAATGAGAGTATACTCACCCCCTTGTGTCTGCTGTGATGCCCTCAAGCGCTCATCCAACTCTGGGTAGGCCACCGCCAGGATCCGGAAGATCAGGGGGGTCATGGTGCGACGGGCACTCCTCCCATGTTGGGAGGCCATCCCCAGCTGAGCCTCCGCCGTCTTCTTGCTCCAGCGGCGAATGTCCTCCCATCTTTTCTGGCAGTGGGTGCTCCGTCTGTGGTAGACCCCCAGGGTCCGGACGTCCTTTGCGATGGCACGCCATATATCTTTCTTCTGGTGGGCGCTGACCTACATGAAATGTACAGGGGAAGAAGAGAAGTCATTACCAACTACACCGTCAAAGTGATTGGCCCCCATCCCTACCCTTGCAATGTGGCACATGCATTCACCGTCTTTCATTCACGCAGCACTCTGTCCCCTTCCTTCTTACATCCAGCCCTCTCCACACAGGCATAGCCCATACAACATGCTCCATGTGTACTTACCTGTTTGTCTGGAGGACCGTAGAGTAGTGTGTACTGGGTAGGACCCCATCCACGAGATTCTCCAACTCCTCCGATGTGAAGGCAGGGGCCCTTTCCCCAGACGCACAAGCCATTGTCTCTTCCAGACGGAGGTCACAGCAGCACTTGCAGTGTAGGTCCTCTCCTGTCGAAGATCAGGTATCAAGTGATTGAACAGAATGGCGGTCACGTCCGCGGCGGTGCGTACCATCACCGACCCATAGGGTCCAATGTTAACCAATGCAGCATTGCGCCACGGTCTCCGATCGCCTACCGCAACGGTGTACAACGCCAGCGCAGTTACCTCACATCCCATTGTCCCACTTTAGAGGTCAGGCAGCCGCCATTTCAGGGGCCCACATAGCCTCATTTTCAACTGCGTCACACATACCTAGGCCTAGTCTCAACACACATACAGGCCATCTTTTGTGTATGATTGGTGTTCTGTGTAAACTGTGGGTACGTACCTCTGAGTTGTTTGACTCTGTGCTCGCTGTTGTCCTTCATAGGCACCGTCCGCTGGGACATGTGAGGAGATGGCGGCATCCTCCGGTGTACTGACCATTGGTGGACTTGTCGACAATGGAGGAGCGACATTTGATAATAAATTACAGGTTTGATCGTACCACAATCCAGGAACTGTGTACCCAGTTGGAGCCAGACCTGATGTCAGCAACCCGCCATCCCACAGGAATCCCCCCTCAAGTGCAGGTGCTGCCAGTGCTCCATTTCCTTGCAAGTGGGTCTTTTCAAACAACTGTGGCCATCGCATCAGGGATGTCCCAGCCTATGTTTTCCAACGTATTGTCCAGAGTGTTGTCTGCCCTTCTGAAACACATGCGGAGCTACATCATTTTCCCTCAGGTGGAGGATTTGCCTACAGTGAAAGGTGATTTCTATGCCCTGGGACATATCCCCAACATCATAGATGCCATTGATGGGACCCATGTGGCTTTGGTCCCCCCCCACAGGAGTGAACAGGTGTACAGAAACCGGAAGATGGTATGTTTGGCAGACCAGTACATCTCCCATGTGAATGCCATGTTCCCTGGCTCAGTACATGACGCCTACATCCTGCGGAATAGCAGCATCCCTTATGTGAAGGGTCAACTCCAGAGGCACTGTGTGTGGCTATTAGGTGAGCACCTGGAAGCAAGACAGTGGGAATGGTTGTCTGGGTATATCCCTACAGTTTAGTGTGTGTCTAACAGTTGTCCCTCGCCATTTGCAGGTGACTCTGGTTACCCCAACCTGTCATGGCTACTGACCACAGTGAGGAATCCCAGGACCAGGGCAGAGGAACGCTACAATGAGGCCCATGGACGAACTAGCAGGGTGATTGAGCAGACCTTCGGCCTCCTGAAGGGCAGGTTCAGGTGCCTCCACATGACAAGCGGATCACTATTCTACTCACCAAAGAAGATGTGCCAGATCATCGTGGCTTGCTGTATGCTTCACAACTTTCTGCAGGAGGATGGTCCAGATGGCGGTGTTGTGGCAGCTGTGGAGCCTGTGGACAATGATGGGGATGAAGCAGAGGAAGAAGACATGCAGAACAGGGACTCAGTGATCCAGCAATATTTCCAGTGAAACACAGGTAAGAATACAATCCTGCCTACTACATGTACTTTTACACTACTACCTCTCTCCTGTCTGTCGTTTTCACCCAGTGTATGGTCATTGAGTTGTCACTTTCCCTTACGGTTTCACAGATGTGGGTCCCACTGTGTGACATCTGCTTAAATTCCTCATGGACTAGAGCTGTGTGACATAGGTATGTTGACATTACTATTTCAAAAACATGTTGTCACTGTAATTGCAAATACACCATTTCGAAATCACAGACAGACTCCAGATCATTTTGTGCTTTAGGTGTGTTTATTTAAATGCAAAATATTGGAGGGGGAGCTTAAATGGTGAGGGGTGATGGCGGAGGAGTGTCCATGGCAGAGTCCAGTCTATTAGTCTCACAGGTGCATTGCCCATATGGGCATAGGAAGTGGAGCTGGGGCAGTTTAATTATGGACAGGGTGACAAAGTGGGACAGTAGGATGACAATCAGGGTGGTCTCATTTCTTGGCGGGGTCTTGGCATCGTTCTCTGTCTTGTTCCTGGATCTCAGGGACTGTTTGCGGGGTGGTTCTCTGTCTGCAGGGGGTGGGGTGCTGGTGTGGTGGTCCTGTGGCGGGGCGTCCTGTCCACTAGCGCCAGCGGAAGTGGTGGGCAGTTCATCATCCATGCTAGTGTCAGGGGCCCCTTGTAGTGCCACAGTGTCCCTCCTGGTGTTGAGTACTTCCTTCAGCACCCCTATGATGGTGCCCAGGGTAGAGCTGATGGTTCTGAGTTCCTCCCTGAAGCCCATATACTGTTCCTCCTGCATGCGCTGGGTCTCCTGAAACTTGGCCAGTACCGTTGCCATCGTCTCCTGGGAGTGGTGGTATGCTCCCATGATGGAGGAGAGGGCCTCGTGGACAGTGGGTTCCCTTGGCCTGTCCGCCCCCTGTCGCACGGCAGCCCACCCAGTTCCCCTGTGTTCATGGGTCTCCGTCCCCTGGACTGTGTGCCCACTGCCACTGCCCCCTGGTCCCCGTTGTTGTTGGGTTGGTGGGTTATCCTGGGTTCCCTGTAGTGGTGGACACACAGCAGATTGACGTGTCCTGGGGATGGAGGTATGGGCCCGCTGGGTGGGTGCTGTGCTGGTGTTTCCAGAGGGAGGAAGGTCTGTGGTGGCCTGTGCCTGTGTGAGGGGAACCGACTGTCCAGAGGTCCCCGATGGTCCGGGCTGGTCATCTAGATCCAGTTGGACAGAGCTGCTGTCATCACTGTGGGCCTCTTCTGTGGGTGGGGTGGAGATGTCTGGACCCTCCTGTCTGGTGACGTTAGGTAGTGGTCCTGCAGGGGTGGAAAAGCATGATTATTGCATCTGTGTGTGCCATGGTGTGCAATGGGTGCATCACCCTGTACCCCAGTGCTTCCATTCTTGTGTGGGACCTTCTGTGATGATGGTTTAGGGGGGTGTATGACTATGTGCAGTGGGCATGCTTTGGTGATGGGTGTCCATGCTTTGGTGTTGCATGCATGGCTTGGTGTTGGGATGGGTGGTTTGTGATATTGGGACATTTGTGAGGAGTTTTGAGTGATGGGGGTGAGGGCGAGGGTATGTGATAGCATGCAGGTAGGGTGGGGGATGTAATAGGAAAGCTTTGACTTACCAGAGTCCATTCCTCCACGTACTCCTTCGAGGCCCTCAGGAGGCAGAATCACCAAGACCTGCTCCTCCCATGTTGTTAGTTGTGGGGGAGGAGGTGGGGGTCCGCCCGCCAGTCCGCTGAACAGCCAGGTGGTGTCTTGAGACCACGGAATGCACCTTCCCCCGTAGGTCGTTCCACCTTTTACTGATGTCCTCCCAATTTCTTGGGTGTTGTCCCACTGCGTTGACCCTCTCCACTATTCTTCGCCATAGCTCCATCTTCCTTGCAATTGAGGTGTGCTGCACCTGTGCTCCGAATAGCTGTGGCTCTACCCGTACGATTTGCTCCACCATTACCCTGAGCTCCTCCTCTGAGAACCTGGGGTGTCTTTGACGTGCCATGGGGTGGTGTAGGTGATGTGTGGAGTGGAGTGTGTGGTGATAAGTGTGGTGATATGTAGTGGTGTGTTGTGTGAGGTGCGTGGAAGTTGTGTGGGTGATGGTGTTATGTGCCTGTGGATGCTGTTGTACTTGCTGGTGGTGTCTCTCTCTGGCCTTCTTTCTGAATTTTTTGTCGTGGGGGTTTGTGGGTGATGTGGGTATGTGCTTTATATTGTAGTGGGTGTGTGGGAGTGGTTTGTGTATGTGTCTCAGGTGTGTGTATTTTGAATCGTCCAATGTGGGGATGTTTTGTAGAAGTGTGTGTATTTTGAGCGCAGCGGTATGTACCGCCAATGGAATACCGCGTTTGAAAGACCGCCACGTGGATTTCTGTGTCGTGATAGTGTGGGCGTTTTTCTGTTGGTGTGACGGTGGAGGTTTTGTTATCGCCAGTTTATCACTGACCTTTGGTGTGGTGGACTTGTGTGGGTGTCTGAATTTTGGAGGATTCCGAAATGTGGGTCATAATAAGCTGTGGCGGAATTCCGCGGCTGCAGCGGTGTGTTGGCGGTCTTCTGTGCGGCAGTAAGCGGCTTTTACCACCAATGTTGTAATGACCGTCCCAGTCTTATACCTTTACATATATTACCATAGTCAATATGATGCTTGTGACATATTCCTGAATAATTCTTTGCAGTCACAATTTAACCAAGTATGGACATTTCTAATGCTTCCCCTAGAATTCCTAACTTTGTCACGCAGCAGTGTTTTGAACATTCACGGTAAGTGATTTTTTCAGTTGTTTCCCCACTTTTTTCTTTTTTCTTCAGACTACCATAGCAGTTTTTTTTCCTATGGATCCTGCTCCACATGTTTTCCCTCCTGTTCTTCACTTTAAGAGGGTCCTGTCTGGAACCTTAAAAGCAAACGAGTGACAGAGGAGCTGTCAAAGGAGGAAGGTGGGGGTAAAAAAAAACAAAAGATATGATTGACTCAAGCTCCTGTACATCTGAAGGTCCATCTGTATTAAATTAAATGGACCATTTTTGCCCCATTGCTACATCAGTAAGGAAGGTTGTCAGCAAACACTTGAAGATTAACTCTTTCCCCATCAAGAGTGGTCAGCAGGACTCCCAGTGTCCAAAGCTTAGAAATTACGGTGGTGGCACTTGCATACAAGCATGACAAGTCAAAAAACATCCTAGAGGACTCCCTGCCAACCACCTGGGACAGGGGCTCTAGACTTTCATCCTCACCCTGTCTTAATATGTTGGTAACCCCATTTGTGGTCAAACGTTCCAGGGCTGCTGAAAAGTGGGTTATTAGTAAGGGCAGGTAGGAACCTACACTTAGGCCCTCATTATGACTTTGGAGGTCTTCTAAGAAGACTGCTGAAGTCCTGACAGACGAAGACCGTGTTGGCGGTCTTCCGACCACCATATTATGACTGCTGGCAGCTCTCCGCCATAATTTGGGCAGAGAGCCGCCAGCAGCCATACTAGCAGTCGGCGGTGCAGTGGAGGTTGCTCCTCTGTCACTGCCACATCATCACAACACCACCCACCAAATTATGTTACAGTATTTGGCGTAGCGGTGTTGTAGTGACGGGGTGTTGCCGGCAGAGAAGGCCCCATGGAACCCGTTCCTTCCCAGATGACCACCGAGACAGGTAAGGTGATCGTCCAACAGGGGAGGTGGTGGGGGGAGTGTTGTGTGCATGAATGGGGTGTGACTGTGTGTGTATAGAGGGTGTGTGTGAGTGCGTATATGAATGCGGGGTGTGGTGTGTGTCAGGGTGTATCATGTATGTGTGCATGTGTGTGCACGTGTATGTGAGTAAGTGGTGAGTGCATGTGTGAGTGGGGGGAAGGTGTGGGGTGCCATGGAGTTCGGGGAGGCAGGGAAGGGAGGGAGCTCCATCAGCTTTGGGGGTGATAGGGGGGCCGTGGCTGTTGGGGGAGGACTGTGGAGAGGGGGAGGGGTGGGGGAGAGCCTTATCAGTGCCAGGGAAGGAATTCCTTGGCACTGATAGTGACTACTGTCATGGTTTTTGTGGTGGTACAGACGCCACGAAAACCATGGCAGTATGCAGGATCATTATCCCGCAGGCGGACTAGTGACGGCCGCCGGCCTTGAGACTGATGTCTCCAGCTTGGCTGTTGTTACCCCCGTGGCGGACGGTGTGGTATATTGGCGGTTTGGCATGAGCCAAACCGCCAGTGTCATAATTTGGAGGTAGTTACCTTCTGCCTGTTGGTGGTGCTATCGCCAAGTTAACACCGTCAGCCAAGGTTGTAATGAGGGCCTTAGTAATAGTACACAATCTCACATAAGGTCCAGTTAAGGTCTCAATAAATTAATCCTTGCTCAACCCTAGGTAGCTTGGCACAACACACAATAAAAATCCAACACAAATTTATGAAAAGGAGAAAATATTAAAATGCCACCAAAACTACGAAAATCCAAAATAGGTAAGCTGAGATGTGAATATTTAAAGATTAAATGTGAAAAGATGCTTTCTAGTGCCTAAAAGCAAAAAATACCAACTGCAGACATTTGGTCACCGTTGACTGGTGCAAAGTCAAATTTTGAGATCAACCGCGTTGGAGCCCAGGGCGGATACACTAAATGGTAGTCCTGAATCAAAATTTTACCTTCAGACTTAGGGCCTGATTTAGAATTTGGCTGAGGGGAATTGAGGTACTGGGTTTTTCAGAACCGGTACTGCTCCGGTAACCCAGCGGTGCCAGGGTACACCCAAAGACCTCGGGTACTTTCCTGATTCAGACTACAGAAACGCAGAGTCTTCTAGGTGAAGTCAAAGATCGAATTTATTGGCTGCAACCAATTGACAAGTGTCCTAGAAGTACAACAGCACGATTTGTATGTTCTCAGGAGACTGTGTTACAATGCAAAGTCAGGTTTCCTTATATACAGTTTTTTAAGCTTCAGGCAAACATTCTTGACATTTTGGTTGGTCATTCACATTTTTTCACTACAAAGGAAAAAACAGTGTCATGATGAAACCTCATATTTCATGTCATCCAACCCATAATAAATTACCCGGCAAGGCCTAGTATTTTACATCAGATAAGTGTGGACCCCTAATAAAAACGGGCACCTCCCCCTCGTAAAGTAAGAAGAAGAAAAGAGCAGGTGCAGGTGTGAGCAAGTTAGGCAGGGTGTGTGAGCGATAATAAGGGTTTTATGGCCTGGTGTGCCTTGATGCTATCTGATTCGGCCACTGGGAGAGGGACTGACCAAACAGGTTTGGCCTGAGGCAATGGTTCCAGCTTGCCCAGATCAGAGAAAAGTCAATCAAGGTGTACGTGTCCTTGGAATCAAATCTGACTGTATTATAAGCCTATGTGAGGGCAACTTTTAAAAATGGGAGCCACGAGTGCAGGACGAAAATGGCGATTTCGAGGTGAAAACGCTGCTGGAATTGAGCGAAAATGCTCATGCTTAGTGTACTAGTCATTATCGGTCTTTTGATACTAAAATCGTACTGCTGTGGCAAAGTAAATTACATGGGTCCAGAATTTTTAGAACCACAAACCCTCCTTTTGCCCTTACATAGGCAATAAACCTATTCTCATGCTAATCTGAGTCCAGGTCTATGTTTCTAAAGTCGTTGAGATGTTGCTGTAACATCATCCTAGTATTTAGCTCGTCTCTTGGTGCAGGTTTCCTTATGCATGATGTAACACAGAAACCACATATCGCAGGAGCACACTGCACGCATAGACAGAACAGGAAAAGAATGGTCAAGATCATCCCAATGACCATCAGAATCTTCCATCCCCATACTGATATCAGTTCCCAGAACCATCCCATTAATGACCAATCTCCTTTATCTAAATGAATAGATTCGGAAATTCTATGCAGTTTGGAGATGGCCTGGTATACTGTTGGAGCGTTATCTGGGACAAAAACACAGCAACTCGATTGGATCAATGTACATACTCCACCCCGATCTGCAAGTATGACATCTAATGCGACCCTGTTCTGAAGGGTCATAAGACGATCCGACTGGAGCTCAGCAGTCAAGTTACCAAGGGCACCAGCGGTTTCAGCCACGGTGGATTCAACCACTCTTATCAATTGCCTTATGCTCCTGCTGTTACTTATTTGTCCCCAGAACGGCAGAAAACCCTTTACGAAGACCCCAAATTCTTGTCCTGCAGTGTCTTCTTCACTGAAGACGCCTCTAACTATCCTTGTCTTGTGGTAATCTGCCGCTGCTGTGTAGGTAGGGGGCAACAGGAACGAAACGAAGCATGTGCCCGAAAAGTCAGGGGGCAACCATGTAAAGGCTCTATCATGGCAGATGAAATAGGTACCCTTAGCTGCCAAGAGCGGAGGGGAGGTCTGAGATGCGAAGACATATGTCTCAGTGCAGACGCTTTCCCCTAGCTGAGCTCTGGGATTCTTGCCAGTACCTTGCAGACACAGGTGACCCTGATGGGGTACAACCCAAATCAGGGAAGATATCTTAGCTTGCTGTTTCTCACTCATTGTGGCTTCATAGCCGGTCATGTTCCATCCTATATATGCCATTGTCTCATCTCTGGGGATAGTCTCGTAGAAGATATTGTCCTTCATCATGTCTATGATACCTTTAACTAAAGCATTTTTCTTAGGGTTGTCTTCCGCAAAACGTAGGGGGTAGTGTGCATAGATGAATATCGTTCTGAATGCCCACACGGAACCATTGTGGCTGAAAGGCAGGATCAGATAAGGGATACCTTTATCTGCTGTGTGAGGCATAAGGCCACACACCCAACAGTTAGTTGTATTTATCACTAGTTGGTGTTGGTGCAAAAGCTGGATGAAGGAGTTATTAATGAACTCTAGTCTCCTAGCAGATTCATGTTTAGGGAGGAGTTGAAAGGAATGTGGGGAAACAGAGGAAGGAGGAGGTGTAGACGAGGTAGTGGGTGCCAATATCACGTTAAAATAGAATAAAATATATCCTATAAAAAACATAAGTATACTAAATAACATAAAAATGCACAGCAGCAAAAACCGTTTCCTGGTTATCGTTTCACATATTCTCTTCTTGAAACTCAGTCTTTCAACATGTTCTCCATTTTGGAAAGATTCCATCCTCTAACCGTTGCCGTTCGTGGCGGTTGGTTTACTTCACTTAGGAGTGTTCTGAATGTTCCAGGCCGCCCTAGAACAAACCAAACCTGTAGACCTTGTGTCCACAGGCTACCCCCCTAAGTCATTTCAGCCACGATCCTACAGCTGAACCCGGATGGAGGTTCAAAAAACACAAAAAAGCAAAAAGTCATTCAAAAATAATTTTCCATATTGGAGAACTTTGCTAAAGGGAAGAAAAGTAAACTGTTTTATTTGTCCTTTATTCTTGGTCGTAGATTATAACGGTTAGTCCCAGGTATCGTGTGGTCCTGAAAAAGGAGTTCAGGTTCTGTAGTGTCCAATCAAACTGACGGTGATACTGCTGATTGTAAAATGTCATCACTTTCTTTCTCAGTGAGTGTTCCTTTTATTCGTGCATCGCTGAAAGGCAGAAAACGTGGCACGGTTTCAGTCTCTGAGTCGGCGACACCTTCCTGGACCCACCGGTCATATGGCAGAGGTAGGGGTACCCTTTTGCAATGGGTCCCATGGATCCAGTGTTTCTTCCCTTCTACTCGAACAGCTGATCTTGTGGAGAGAAGAACAAGGTGCGGTCCGGTCCACCTGGGTTGCTCGTTTTTGGTTCGCTGAAAGTTCTTTATTAAAACCCAGGATCCAGGCTCAATGGGATGACCTGGAGATTCAGAGACCGGAGGCAGGGTGTCGTGGACCTGTTGATGTAAGACACGCAATTTAGCCGTCAATTCATACAGATAGTCAAGCAAAACAGGATGCTCTATCTCGCTAAACTTCTTGGGCCTAGGCACTCCCCATATATTGGCCGGGCGGCTGAAGACTATTTCATAAGGACTAAGTTTCACTCGTGAATGCACAGTCATTCTGGTTGATAGGAGTGCTAAGGGTAGAGCGTCAGGCCATTTGAGACCAGAGCTCGCTTGTATCTTGGCCAATTTTAGCATTAGAGTGCCATTATAGCACTCCACTAATCCAGCTGATTGGGGGTGATTTGCAGCGTGAAACTTTTGGTTTATGCCTAGCCCTTCGCATACTTTCTTCATCACTTGACCCACAAATTCACTTCCATTGTCACTCCAGATCATTCTCGGCATTCCGAATCTAGGGAAGAACTCTTTCATAAGGGCTTTGGCTGTGGATAGCGCAGTATTGTCTTTTAGGGGATAGGCTTCCACCCATCTTGAAAAGGCACAAACAACAACGAGTACGTATTTTAAGTTGTTGCACCTCTCCATATGGATGAAATCTAGCTGCAAAACCTCAAACGGATACGTAGGAGGTGCAAAATGACCAGCTGGAGTTGGGGTTCCTCTACCAGGGTTGTGTTTCAGGCATACCATGCAATTTTTAACCACATTTTCTGCGCACTTGGGAATTCCTGCATTTTGCCATACTGGGGCCAACAACTTACAAATCCCTTTCACACTGATGTGAGCCATTCCATGAGCCATTGTAACTACTGCAAGCACATACGCATCGGGTAGCAACCATCTTTGATGTTCTGACAACTCGACCCAACAACCATTCGCATCCAATTTACCCGTACTTTCTCTCCACACACTCAATTCTCTCTCTGTGGCTTCAGCTTGAATCGATTTCACGCTTTCTATCGTGTCTTCACACATTCCAACATCACCAATCCATCTTGCAGGACCCGCGACATACATTCGGCTCATCACATTCCTTACCGTTTCTTTTGCGACCTCGTCAGCAAATGCATTCCCACGACCAACATCATCAGTCACCTTTTTATGTGCGCTACACTTCACAATCGCAACTTGCAACGGTAAAGTAAGTGAATCAAGGAGCTCATTTACCAACTGACCATGCTGTATTTTAGTTCCATGCGAGGTCAGGAACCCACGTTCCTTCCACAAATGCCTAAAACTATGGGCCACACCAAACGCATATTGGCTATCGGTATAGATAGTCACTTTCATTCCTTTTGATACTGTACATGCTCTTGTTAGGGCTATTAACTCAGCTGCTTGGGCTGAATTATGTGGGATACGTGCAGCTTCAACAATCGTACACAAAGTTGTCACAGCATACGCCGCAGTCGTGTCACCATTCTGGAGCTTAACGCATGAACCATCCACCCACAAAGTACCATCACTCTTTGCAATGGGAGTGTCCAGAAGGTCTATTCTCCCTTTCGTTTCTTCTTCTGTTCTATGGAGACAATCATGTTGTTCAGAAGTATCTAACTCCGTCACAATTGGCAATAACGTAGCTGGGTTAAGTGTAGTGCATCTTTTTATATGTACATGGCTTGCTAACAATGTCAACTCGTAACCTGACAATCGAGCACTAATTAAATGCTGTGTCTTGGTTCTGTTTAACAACGTGTCCACTGCATGTGGAACCATTACGATTAATGTGTTATTCATCACTAAACCAGCAGACTGTCGGATAGAAACAGCAGCTGCCGCTGCCGCTCTTAAGCAGCTCGGTAGTGCCTTTGCTACTGGGTCTAAGGTTGAAGAGAAATAGGCGCATGGACGCTCCCTGTCTCCAAACTGTTGTGTCAAAACTGCTAACGCACAACCTTCTTTCTCATGGACATACAATGTAACAGGCTTGCTGTAGTTGGGGGTACCCAACACAGGAGCTGAACATAATGCATCACGTAATTCGACAATACTTTTCTGACAATCTTCAGACCATGGGACGGGATTTGGGATATCTTTACAAGTTAATGACACCAAGGGTTTGGCTATTAACGAAAAATTAGGTATCCATTGTCTGCAATATGATGTAATACCCAAGAAAGCACGCACTTCTTTTTGTGTTCTTGGAACACTCATTGCTGCAACAGCCCTGATTCTCTCTGGGGTCAGTTGCCTTCCCTCCTTCGAAAAGAGATGACCTAAATAGGTCACTTCTTTTTGACAATACTGTAACTTTGAAAGGGACACTTTGTGGTATAAATCAGACAAATGACGCAATAATGACAATGTTGCTTCTTTGCAGATCTCCTTAGTATCTGCGGCAACTAGCAAATCATCGACATATTGAATGAGAGTGGCGCCATCAGGTAACATAAGAGTGTCAAGTTGTGCTTTCAAAGCCTGACTATAGATAGATGGACTTTCACAATAGCCTTGAGGAGCTCTCTTAAATCTGAAGCTTCGTCCTCCTAAATTGAAGCCAAAAATGTCCCTGCTCTCTTCTGCAATAGGGATGCTGAAGAAAGCATTTTTCAGGTCTATTACTGAAAACCAAGTGGCTGAAGCTGGAATCATTGTCAACAATGCAGTGATATCGGGGACGACTGGAAACTGTGGCACAACTATTTTGTTCACCTCTCTAAGATCAATTACAAACCTATAAACAGGTGGCTGAGTAGGGTCAGTATGCTTCAAGACAGGCAAAACAGGACTATTGCAAACGTTGCCTCTTGTCTCTTCAATTACATCCTTCTCAATCAGATCACGAATAATTGCCAACAACGCTTTTTCCCCTTCACTAGAGATCTTGTATTGGGGAATACGTGGCATTTTAACATTGGCTTTTAATGTTATCACATATGGCTGAATTTCCAAAAGACCTACATCATTAGGTCCAGTAGCCCAAAGAGTATTAGGAAGAGACGAAAATTCTGGTGGAAATCTGTCCTTTGACAAATACATTGGTGAAACCACTTTCTTACCCAATGTGAGTTGCACTCCAGAAGGAGAGCAATTCAATGTTGCATACAATCTCTTTAACAGATCTAATCCTAACAAGTTCTCGCCACAACCTGTCATCAAAATAAGGGGTGTTTCAAATTTACAAGGTCCAACAGAAAGAGATATAGGGTTAGAAATCGGATTTCTAACTGGGGCGCCGGAAAACCCTACTGATACATTTGTTTCGCCAGACAAAGGTGCGCCAGGGAGTTTTGAGTGCATAATAGAACTCTTGGAAGCACCAGTATCCAACTGAAAAGGTTCTGACGCAACTGATGCAATCACCTTAACATAAGGCCCACTCTGATCTACTGGAACTGAAACAACTCCCTCTCTTTGTCTATGGCTGTCCTAGCAATCATTACTGTCCAAATGCTCATCCTCTGTATAGTAATCATCAGTATAGTACTGAGCCGTCCTACCAGATGCATTAACCTGTTGATCAAATCTGTTCATTGAGTTTTGAGGGAGGAATGGGCACGCGCTCTGGGGAACATCTCCACGTCCTCTTCCTCTAGGTGCTTGTGGAACACCTCGACCTCTTGAACCGGAAGTACCATTTGCGCGCTGTAGGAAAGCAGGGCAACTATACTTGAAATGACCCTCTTCCTTGCAATATGAACACTGATTGGGACCTACTGGGATACGTGGTTGAGCATACTCGGCTCTTTGCGAGTTTCTCTGAAACGGTTGGGGCTGATAGTTATTCTGATAGTTGTTCTGTGCACCACTATTCTGACCACCACGTGGCGGGTACGCTTGTTGTAACAGAACCTTCGTTTTCAATTCTTTTGTTTTCTTCTCTACTCTATCTCTCTCATCTGTATCTCTATTTTCGTAGTACTGTGCAGTAGCCAATATCTGTGCTGAAGAGGAAACTGCCCAAGAACTTTCTGAGTCTTTTAACTTTTTACACAACTCAGGAAGCAGATTATGCACAAATTTATCGACGAACAAACGTTGACCACCTTCCGTGCTCATATCTTGACCACTGTGGTCCACAAACGTTTCTTCAAACCTGGTGAAGAAATCTGATACCGTTTCTTCTTTCTTTTGCTTACATGCAGACAATTTATCCCAGTTTACACGCATCGCAGGCATTATAGTTTTCATGTAATCAATAATCCTACCAGGAAGCTCTGTCACTAAAGGCTCAGGTTTAGCACCACCAATTTGTCGGGCATCTGCAGCAGCAATATTAGCCCATGTGTCACCTAACTCTTGAGCATGGTCTGTATGGCGAATCTTTCCCCATAAAGGCTGTGGAACAACATTCCCAAACAACATGTCTATGTCAGCTAAATTCATAATGCAAGACCCCGCAGTCTGTGACAAGTCCTTGTAATACCCTGTAGGATTCTTATGGGGATCAGGCAATGTCTGCTTAAGGGCTAAAACTTCAGCTCGCTTCCATGGAACGTGTACCCATACACGCTGGAAATGAGGCAGGACAGGTGGATTAGCATTTGGGTCCCCTTCCCTCCACTGTGGGGGAACTTCTCTCATGGGGTACTGTTTCCCTTTCTTTTTAGCAGAAGAATCATATTTAAACAATAACCTGGAAACACCTTCAGTCCTAAACGACAATAACATCGCAACTGCTTTCTCAACATCTGAACCCACAATCAAACCTGTCGCAAAATCGAACCGTACACGACACAACTTAGGTGGATTGGGCTCCAAACCATTTTCCTCTAAATCCTCAGAAAGAAAAGTACACATTTTCTCAAAAACGTATCTCTGTTTCGGTTCTTCCCACTGATGGAAGACATCCATAACAGACTCTAGTTCATATCTCGCTGGTTCAGTAACCCATTTATGCGCCAAATAATTCAGTGTCTCTTTCTCCATACCATCAGGCAATTGGCTATGCAATTGTTTACTCTCTGAAACTGGGGTCGTAGCTAATGACCCAAAAAGAGGGGATAAAAGACTAGTCACAGTGTTTGTCATTCTCTGACGGATAGAGGGAGAGGTTGACAAATGAACAGGAGGAAAAACAGAATGAGACAAGGCAGAGACAGAAGCAGTGTCAGAAACAATACCAGGAGTGGAGGTCGCTATAGTAGTCAAAGTTGTAGGAAGTAAAGGCAGAGCAGATGTCCAAGCCGGTGGCCCTTGAGGAGGCTGCACCGGAGGAATAGGAACCAACTGAAGAATAGCTGGTGGGTGCTGGGGAGGAGCAGGAGGCAATGCAACTACTGGTTGTGCAACTAGAGGTTGCGGAGGTGCCGTGGCATTCTGCGCATAGGGTGGTGGCGAACTTAGCAAATGCGACATTAGGGGATCTTTTTCTGAGTCTTTTGCTGCATCTTGCTGAAGAGGCGGCAAAACTGGATAGCATTTATCTACTGTCATTTTATGTCGCCTATGCAACTGCTCATTCAACTGTTCTACTTCGTTATCTTTAAACTGTATAGCAGCTTGCATAATCGAAATACCTTTTTCTCTCTTATTTTTCTTAGCTAATTTAATTTCCTTTTGCTTGGCTTCCTTACGCCATAAGCGGAAAGAATCAAACATTGCCGGCCGGGCTTTCTTCTTAAAAAGTCTAACTTCGAGGTTATCCAAGATTTCTGTGTCAAAGCTACCATTTTGGGGCCATTTTAAAACACCATCTTTTCTGGTGTAACAGATCCATACTTCATTATATGTGATGGGGCCTACTCCGTGCTTCACATATAGTTCATAGGTTGGAGTTCCAATCGGAGGAACCGGACATGAGTCCTCCAACCGGGAGTCCCTTTTACAACCAAGACAAAACAAATTTCCAAGTCTGCTAAGACCAGGCATCTTCGCTCACTAGTCTAGCTTCAAACTTCAAAGGATTATCGTTTACGATAGTCTCGTGAATACACAAGTCCTTCGGCTTTGGTACTTGCAAGTTCCAAATCAAAGTGATCCCGAAGGGATACCAAACCAAATGTCCAACTAAGGACCAAACCAAGTGTCCAACTAAGGACTGGGAGACGCTCCACTGATACTTAACTGAAAATATCGATGATGTCACCAGAAGACTCGTCTTATCGTTTCGCTCTACCAAACATCAAGGGTCCAAATCAGGGCGATAGCCAGGGCAGCAGTCCTTCGTAGCCGTCGGGAAGCGGGGAACCTCGCAGCAAAGACTTTCGGACCACGTCGACATGCAGGGGTCGATGAAGTGGCGGCCTTCCTCCAGAATTTTCACACGAAGCTCCTCACGGACCTCAGGCTTGGACCGGTACCGCTGGTATCGCCCCACGTTGGGCGCCAACTGAGGTACTGGGTTTTTCAGAACCGGTACTGATCCGGTAACCCAGCGGTGCCAGGGTACACCCAAAGACCTCTGGTACTTTCCTGATTCAGACCACAGAAACTCAGAGTCTTCTAGGTGAAGTAAAAGATCGAATTTATTGGCTGCAACCAAGTAACAAGCGTCCTAGAAGTACAACAGCACGGTTTGTATGTTCTCAGGAGACTGTGTGTCAATGCAATAACAGGTTTCCTTATATACAGTTTTTTAAGCTTCAGGCAAACATTCGTGACATTTTGGTTGGTCATTCACATGTTTTCACTACAAAGGAAAAAACAGTGTCATGATGAAACCTCATATTTCATGTCATCCAACCCATAATAAATTACCCGGCAAGGCCTAGTATTTTACATCAGATAAGGGTGGACCCCCAATAAAAACGGGCACCTCCCCCTCGTAAAGTAAGAAGAAGAAAAGAGCAGGTGCAGGTGTGAGCAAGATTAGGCAGGGTGTGTGAGCGATAATAAGGGTTTTATGGCATGGTGTGCCTTGATGCTATCTGATTCAGCCACTGGGAGAGGGACTGACCAAACAGGTTTGGCCTGAGGCAATGGTTCCAGCTTGCCCAGGTCAGAGAAAAGTCAATCAAGGTGTACGTGTCCTTGGAATCAAATCTGACTGTATTATAAGCCTATGTGAGGGCAACTTTTAAAAATGGGAGCCACGAGTGCAGGACGAAAATGGCGATTTCGAGGTGAAAACGCTGCTGGAATTGAGCGAAAATGCTCATGCTTAGTGTACTAGTCATTATCGGTCTTTTGATACTAAAATCGTACTGCTGTGGCAAAGTAAATTACATGGGTCCAGAATTTTTAGAACCACAGAATACTTTGTCACAAACATGACGGATATCCCATCCGCCATATTATGATCCCATTATATTCTATGGAGATCATAGTGCAGCAGACAGGAAATCTGTCATATTTGTGATAGAGTACTCCATCCGTCAAGTTCTAAATCAGGCCCATAGTCTTTTTCTGGAGCTTTTTCTCTCATCCTTGAGTGATGCTCCTCTTCAGACCTGCTTGCACTACAATGCCACTGGCTTGTCTCAGCGTGAGGTCCCGTCAACTCCTGGAAGTCTTGTCAATGGGAAAAGCTCCGGAGCTTCAGCTGGACGAACCTGAAATTGAGGCCTAGTTCCTGTTTGATGTCGCTGGCTTGATTATCCTTGGCGGTTTGATCATCTATGGAGCTTTTTTACAAAGTTGTTTCAATCTTCTTCAGACTTCTAGATCTTCTTGCTGGAAGTCCTTTTTGGAGTCTTGTAGTGTCCACAAACTTAGTCCAAGGTTCAAGAAGCTCTGCGTTGCTTCTTGGGAGCTGAGACTACAATTCTCAGAATGCCTTTGCTTCCTTTGAAGATCAGTTTAGCCACCCTACCCCCTTCCTGCTCTGTCATCTGCTATACCAGTTCTACAACCACCAGATGCCTCCTTTGTCTCAACCTAGATCACTTCACTTCTTATTAAGGTAGTGTGGCTCGGCCTGCCAAAGGCTGGCCAATCAGGAAAGGGCACTACAGGGCTAATAATGGTAACTTTTAGAAAGAGTCCTAAAATGCTTTCTCTGTAATGGTTATTATAAATCTAACATTGGCAAGCTGGTGTATTTATTTAACTATTAATGTGACATCTTACATGACATATTTAGCTCTTTCCTAGGTGAAATTAGACTTTATTTCTTAATCTAAAACCTTCCAAATTGAGCCAATGGAGCTAATATACTTCAATGGGGGGGAATTAATTTGGCAGTTTTCCCTCAGTAGGGCTTATAACACATCTGTTACAATTTCCTCGCTTATATTTACTCTGCACCCATCCCTTGGGGTATCTAGAGCAGACCTTAGGGGTGACATTTGCAAAAATAAGGTCGCTCAAGACTTTGGAAGTCAAAGTCAAATTTGGGGTTAACTTTATTTTAAAAGCAGTCAGCAAAGCAGGCCTGCCTTTAAAATGACACCAGACACCATATCATTGAACCCAGGGGTGCCTTAACATCACTGGGGTCCCTAAACCTACATGCCCTATTGTTAGACATGACGGCCTTAGGGTGGCCTTCCCCCAACTTTTTGCCTGCCTCCCTCTATGTTTCTGATCTACTTTTTGCTGAGTTTAGGACTTTACTTTACCACTGCTGACAAATGCGTGTGTTCTCTCCCCTAAACATGGTAACATTGGCTCATACCCAAGTGGCATATTTAATTTACCTATAACTCCCTAGTAACTCCCTACTAAAGTACAATAGATGTACCTAGGGCCTGTAAATTAAATGCTGCTAGTGGGCCTACAGCACTGATTGTGCCATGCCCCTTCACCATGACTCAGGTCTGTCACCATTGCTAGGCGTATATGTGTAGCTTCACTACTTCTTCCCAAGCCTTAAATTCCAATTTTCATACATATGAGGTACCCCTAGGTACCCCACAGGGCAGGGTGCCATGTAAGTAAAAGGCATGAAATGTACTTATTTACATGTGCTGGTAGTAAAAACCTCCCAAATAAATTGTTCACTACTGTGAAGCCTGTTCCTCTCTTAGGTCAGCATTAGAGATTCTCTCATATGCTTTTAAGTGGTAATTTCTGATCTGAGAGGGATAGACTCATCATATTTGGTATGGTTGGAATGGTAGTGAGGAATCCTACTTACTGGTGAAGATGGATTCTACATTACTATTTTAGAAAAGCCACTTTTAGAAAGTGGCATTTCTCTGCACTTACTGGCATTGGTGCCTTACAGCCTGTCTCCAATCCATGTCTGGTCTGTGCTGGTTGACATCTCCCATAGTGCATTCCACCCAGACACTCATAATCACAGGACACTCAGTTGCATCTGCATTCATCTGCATAGAGATGGATTTCCCTTGGCAGGAAGGGTGGAGGGGCTCTATTTTACATTGCAAAGGCCAGTGGCCTGCCCTCCCACAAATGACTGATTACCATCCCTCCCCCACCACCACAGGGCTCCTGTGGTAAAAGGGGAACTTGAGCACTTTAAAACTACTCTTTGAAGTTTCCTCCACTTCAAAGGTACTTTGGGTATATGTACTGGGTCTGTGACCCTACCAGACACTTCAGTACCTACAACTGGACTCTGTCAGAGGGACTGCCTGACTGCCTAAAATACTCATCTGGATTGCTTTGCAGGAAGGACTGCTGGCCTGCTTGTTTTTTTTTTTTTTTTTTTTTAAATTATTTGTATTATAAAACAATGAGAACAATACAATCAATGTCCCACAACTGAGAGGCCAGTATTAACAGCACACAAAACAAGCAGAGCATATTTATCAGCGACATACAATCGTCTCACAATATCTGCCAATCAGGATTTCAGCTTGACTATGCATAATATCTTACCATCCACAACAGGGCTCTCTAAATGAGCACATTAAAGGTCAAAAAAACATTGATAACAACCATCAGATACAAACCCATAAAACTAACAAGAGAGAAGGAGCAGGCAAGGAAAGAGAGGAATAGAAAGAGAATAGAGGGAAAAAGTGATCAGGCCAGTTCTGGCGCCTGAATAGTGTCAATGTTCCTACCGAACTTGTATGGTAGCATAGAGGAAAGGAGAACCTTCTAGTACAAGCTATAGGAAACATCAAGCATCTAGTCGCTGCCAAAAGTTTGATTTAACAGAAAAGCACGGAGTGGACCCCATATATCAGTGGGACGCGAGCACTCCGGCATGAGCTCCCAGTATACCATCAACTGTTCCTGACGGTACGAAGCATCCCGCAGCCACTCATGACTCCGAGGCACTCCACCACGTCCCCAGCACATCGCAACCCTGTGCTTAGCCAACAACAACAGCAGCCCTATCAGCCTTCTGTGCGCAGTCGGGACCCCCACAACATAGCAGGGCATGCTTAGGAGTATGTGGCAGCTCAATATCAGTCATCTTCTCAATAATGCGAAGCACCTCCATCTATTATGCGCTCACTCCGGCACAACGCCATGCAAGGTGGAGAAAGTCTGCATCAGGGGCCCCACGTCTTTCACAACGCGCGTCTACACGCAGCCCCATGCGTCTCAAGCTACTGGGAGTATGATACAACCGGTGTAGAAACTTAAAATGAAGGAGGTGTAGTCGATAATTAGGGGACAACTCTCTCATATGCGTGCAGCATCTGCGCCACACCTCATCAGAAATAGCCACACCAATGTCTGCCTGCAAGCGCACTCTCGCCCCTATATCAGTTCTGGGTGACTCGCTCTGCACACAGGCATAAAGCTTGGTAATAATCTATGCGGGGACCGTGTCTGGTATAGGAGCTCCAGTGCACGACACACCGGCGGCCTTTGCGGGGAAGCAGGGATAATGCGAGCACAGCATAGCTCCAATTCTGAGCACAAATAGCCGGTTCATCGCAGTATCAAGCCCACCACTTAACGCCACCTCAGCCAAGATGACCAGTCCATCAGAAAACAAGGAGCCCAAGGTAGCCAGGCCGGACTCACGCAGGAACTCATGTAAACGTGCATCCCCCAATAGCTGCATGTCCGCAACATCCAAAGCTGACATCATAGGCGCAAACTGCTCACTCACTTTAACACGTCTCAGCAGCGCGGTCCAGGCCCTCGCCGTACAGGCCACAGTATTAATCTCACGTAAGCTATGTCCAATTGGATTCCCCATCATACACGACAGTCTATCAGGCCATACAGCGTCCACTCCAAGTGCCAAATGTGGCAAATACCTTACAGGGAACAGCCAGAAATGTGCAAAATGTGCCTGGGCACAATAATAAAAAAGCTCTAAATCTGGGGCCGCCAGCCCACCCGTCTCAAACGGAAGCGTCATTCTCTCCCATGAAATTCTGGGCTGTCTACCGGCCCAAACTAACTTCACCAGAGCAGGTCTGAGCCTTTAAAAAAAACTCACAGTGAGAACAAGCGGTAGATTTACAAACAGATATAGAAACTTTGGCAGAATTACCATCTACGCTATGGTCAGCAAAAGCGGCAGCAAGTGCCACATCTCCACTTTTTCTTTCAACCATGCAAGAGCCCTGCCGTAATTCACCGACCAGAGCGTGGTAACATCACGGCTCAAATAGACGCCTAAGTACCGCACCGGGCTGTCAGCCCAGGCAATTGAGTATCTAGAGGGAACCTGTGTCGTAGCCGCAGAGAGAGGTACCACCACCGATTTAGACCAGTTGATGGTTATCCCAGAGAGTCGTCCAAACACACTATTTCATCGAGCAGAAAATCAAGATGTCACTGTGGGTCACGGACATACAAAGCAACATCACCCGCATACATAGAAATTAATATTGGCCTCTGCCTGGATGTCAAACCTCTATGATTGTGATGCTGCCGCAATCGAGCAGCCAGTGGCTCCATTGCAATTGCAAAAAGCAGCAGGGATATTGGGCATCCCTGCCTCTAGCTATCAAAAAAAGAAATGGTCCCATTCACTCTCAGCCGGACAGAAGGCCTCGAATACAGCAGCTGAATCAATTGTATAAATCTGGAGCTCAGCCCCACAGGAGCCAGAAGGCTGAACATATACGGCCATGCAAGAGAGTCAAAAGCCTTGGTAGCATCTAAAAGCACAGTCGCCGCGCTTACATCAGGGTCTAGTGCACCGCAAACCGCAAAGTAAGTACGGAGATCATGCGTTGTGGAGCGGTCCGGTATAAAGCAAGACTCATCCAGTAACACCAGGGATGGGAGCAAGGGCTGCAGCCGTGCTGCAATTAACTTCGCCAGAATCTTATTATCTATATTAATTAATGGAGGAGGATGGTAGGAGTCGCAGCTGCACAGATCTTTCCCTGGCTTCAAGATAGTCACAATAAGGGCCTCATGCAGCGAAACAGGGAGAACCCCCGTATCAAGGGCTGTTGCATAAACCTCTAAAAGTTGCGGCACAAGGATATCAGCATATTCCTATAAAAGGATGCCGTTAAGCTGTCCAGCCCAGGAGCTTTATCACCCGATAAGGTGCGGATCGCCTAGACCACATCATCCAACAAAAAGGGGGCGTCTAGGTATGCCCGGTGTGAATCTTCAAGCCAAAACAAACTTATATCCTCAAAATAATCTGCCGACGCAGCTGTATCTAATCCAGAAGGCTCCACGTACATATCAGCATAAAATTCAGTGAGAACACGTTTAATCTCATCAGTACCAGTGTAATGATAGCCTGCTGAATCCGACAATTCTACAATGTAATTACTTGCCCACGGCTTACGGAGCATACCTGCCAGCATACCCTCCCCTTCACCACATCTTCTCACCGCAGCATACTTCCCCAAGAAACAAACCTCACGCAGTGCAGCCTCCTTGTACTGTGTCATCTTGCTTCTCAATGTGGCCAGAGTGTCTCCCGACCAATCCGCCGCCAAGCATTTTTCCGAAATCAACCAGCTGGGCCTCCAGCTCCACCACCAGCTCCTTCCTCAGCGCCTTCAACACTCCGTGTTGCTTAGCTATGCAGATACCATGAATCACCATCTCAGCAGAGGCCACAGACCCACGATTCTCAGCAAAATAATTCAGGATAGCTTTGCGGAGCTCAGTTCGGAATACCTGATCTCTAAGAGCACCATTAGGGAGCTGCCACATGAAGGCCCAAGGGGGCCCCCCCGGTATAGACAACTTCAGCAGAACTGGAGAATGATCCAACAATGTGCATGCCATGTGCTTAACCAAGCGTGTCCAGAGTTCAGCATCTTGGTGGCAAGCAACCTATCTATGTGGGACCAGCTATTATGAGCATAGTTGACACAGGTACCATCCTTGTCAGAGCCATGCTTCACCCTCCAAATATCTACCATGGCACCCTCAGTCATCACATGCAAAAGGGCCCTAGCAGCCCCCACATGCTGCAGCCAAGCCAAACTCTCACGGTCCGCTATAGGGTCCAACACTACATTGAAATCACCCCCCACAGCAAGGTCCCAGATCCCAGCGAGTCAATCAGCTGGCCCACCTCTCTGAAAAAATCTGGGTTGTCAGTGTTTGGACCATAAAGCAACACCAATCCACAGGGCCAATCCAGCAGCGTGCCGTGCAGCATAACGCAGCGTCCGTCCGGACCCACAATCGTCTTTTCAGTGCGCCATTGTAGCCCCTTCATAATCAAAATCGCCACTCCTCTAGCATAGCTCGAATAAACGGCGGACTGACACTCGCTTAACCAGCCAGCCTTTAGTCTATTAAGGGTGGCCGCAACCAGGTGGGTCTCCTGCAACATGCAAATGTCAATCGTGTGACGCTGTACATAGGTAGACAACAGTCTCATCTTGCGCCTATCATTTAGCCCACGTACATTCCAAGTAAGGCAGAGTACAGGTGTCCCACTTTTCCCAGTCATACTGAGTTGTCACCCAGCCACCCAATCCTTCACACCACATATTCACAACGGCGACAGCATGCAGAAAGGGAAGCGAGGACGAAGAAAGGAAGACATAGTGAAGAATCCAATCCCAAAACAACCCTAACCCCACCCACACTGACCCCCCCAAACGGGTCTGTGCAGCAGTCCCACCCAACCCCAAAATACACATTCCAAAGAGCATTGTTAAACAGTGTCATAAGACTCATCCAAAGGGGCGTGGAACAGGCCATCCGAGACACCATTCCACACAGGATGGGTGGCAGGGGAGCTATCAATACAACAAGTACAACAGAGCAGCCATGTTATATATTATTAACATTGACCAACAGAATAGCAGTAAGGCAGCAGGCGGAGCCAACACCCCCGGCACAGCAAAGACCATTTAGTCATTGTCACTCAGGGCTCCTCTCTCTCCGCCAGAATCTCTTGAACCTTCCAACAACGCCTTTTTGGGAACCGATTTTGCGAACTTGGCAGCCAGTTTCGGATCAGTAAAGAAATGAAGCTTGCCTCTATGCTGCATAAGTAATGTGGCTGATTGGATGAGGGAGTATTTGGCGTCCATCTGACTAAGAGTGCGCTTGACTGGCAGGAAGCCGCAACGGGCAGCCTGGACCCCAGGAGTGTAGTCAGGAAAAAAGTTGAGTTCAATGTTATTATAAATTACCGGTCTACGCTCTCTGGCCAGTCTAAGCACAGTATCCCTGTCCTGGTAGTTTAGCAAGCGAACCACTATATGACGCGGCAGAGCTCCTGGCGGTGGGTACGGACCCAAAGACCTATGGGCCCTCTCCACCACCAGGACCTGGGAGAGCTCTCTAGGAAATAGCGCGGACAGCGTCGTCTCAACATAGTCCTCCATACGGCCCATAGCTGTTAACTCGGGGAGGCCGATGATGAGTATATTATTGTGGTGCGACCGGGCCTCCAAATCCTCATTCTTGTTGCGGATCACCTCCAGCATGCATTTCATACATAGCAACTGTTCCCCATCTCCACGGCGTCCATCTTCTAAGTCCGAAATACGAGATTACAACTGCTCAAATCAGACCTCATGACCATCCACTCGTTCCTTTAGATGATCCATCTTCTCATTGAGATGGTCAAGCTTAGCATCAATGCCAGCCAGGCTATGCTTGAAGTCTAAGAACATAGCCTTGACAGAAGAAGCTGAAGCCCCCTCCTTAGGGAATGAGTCGTCCGCTTAAGAGCCGCCTGCACCGTTCTTTTTCTTCCTCCCCTCAAAGGTGAGTTTTGGATGTTTATGATCGGCCTTCCCCATCCTCTGAGCAGGCCTCTAGGAATGCGATCACGAGTGCGTCACTCCTCTTCAGCACCGGGCCCCCTCCAGGCAAAGCCACCCAGGACAGTAACGCCACAAGGGTATGGGCTCCAAGTCACCTATCCCGGTCATACCAAGCCTGAACTATGAATCAAATTGTTGAGGCCCCCAAGCTGGGCCCACAACCAGGATTTCAATGTCCGTCCAGTCGCAGATGATGTCAACAGCAGCCCAGAACAGCGTCCGCAGCACCACAGGGGCCCGCAGCTCGAGTCCCGCCGCCGATTAGGCCCCGTCAGGCAGTCCCTCCCAGGCCCAGTTCATGTCCAGGCGCCAGGCCGAGGCACATCAAGCAGGCACCCACTCTCCACATGCAAAAAAGGAGTGGGGCGAGGGGGGCAGAAAAAGACAAAACTCCACCAGCACCAGGCCGCAGCAATCACCAGCCTAGAGCACCGGCCCAGAAGCCACAAGCTGGCAAGGTCAGCCCTCTGCACCCCCTGTGGCCCCACAGCCCCGCAAGTACCCACAGGCAAGCCCTGCCAGGGAAATTTTTTTAAAAAAATCAAATAGGGACACCTAATGCGTGGACTAGCTGGAGAAGGGGGGAGCCACCAAAGCCTCCACCCCTGCTAAGGGGACACCATGAGGCTCAAAAAGCCAAGGGTTCACCCCCCAAGCCACCCCCAAGGATGCGCTGACTACAGACCCTCACCCCGCAAGCGCCCACGGCCCAACACGGGCACCGAACGGGCCCCCCAGGGGGCAGAAATCTGGCCACCAAAAGCGCGTGCACCCAAAAGAAGGGAAAAGGGGGCCGCCCAATGACACGGCCCCCTCAGCGGGAGAAAGTGCAGCCCAAAATAGTAAAAACTTAAGGGGTCGCCCCTCAGTGCCACCGGAGCAAGCGCACCGTCAGCAGCCCAGCCCGCTGCCACAGCCGAGGCCCGCTCCTCGCAAATCCAGTAAGGCCTGCCCGGAGGCACCAGGTGGGCCTGCTCACATGTCGCCGGCCGGGAGATACCAGCACCACCCGCAGCCTCCTGAAGCTTCCCGGTGCCATTAGCAGTGAGGCCCGGGGGTTGGGAGGCTGCTCGAAAGGAGAATCGGGAGGATTTATTCCCCCACCAAGCAGAGTCTCACAGTGTGGCGGGCATCTTGCTGGGCGGCCACGCCACGCACCCTGCTGGCCTGTTTGTTGCCATGCTGACCCCTGACTCTGCTGGAAAGACTTTGGCTTCCTCCTCAAGTGCCCTCCAAGGGCTTGGATTGAGCTTGTCTCATGTTCTGAGGTCTCGGGGCTATCAAAGACTTCACCAAAGAGAAGAAAATCCAGCACATTGGAAAATCAACCCAGCTCCTGCAAAACTCAATACAACGCCTGCAGGATTCACGCAGCACCTGTTTCTCACCAGAAAAATCAGGCATTGTCTAACGGATTGACGTGGCGCCTGTTGCCTCTGCTCAACACGTTTTGGGTTTTCCATGCATCATCCCTGGGTGTCAAAATATCCCTGCATCACAGTGAGGAACCACCTTTGGGCTCCTGGATACCAACACATCACCTTGCAGCGTGAAAAGAATCTCCACATTGCCTTTGCCGTGCTGTAAAAATCAACACATTACTCTACTTTTCAACTCATCTCCTCCTCTGCCGTCCCTCTGCATTGTTATTTTTGATGCATTCCAGGTACTGTGTGTTAAAAGGATACAACAACTGATTCTTAAGGATTGACACTAATTGAAACCTTTAACAATGTATATCTTGACTTGTGCATATTGGATCTTTGTTGTTTTCATCTTTTTTTATTCAGGTAAATATTAACTATTTTCCTAAACTGGTGTGGAATACTTTTTGTGGTGTTTTCACTGTGTTACTGTATGAGGTATAGCACAAATACTTTACACATTGCCTTCTAAGTTGAGCCTGCCTGCTCTGTGCCAAGCTACCGGAGGGTGAGCACAGGATAACTTAGGTTGTGCAGTGACTTACCCTGACTAGGATGGTAATCCCTATATTGACAGAATGCATACCTCTTCATACCTCTGCCAACTAGAGACCCAATTTCTAACACCTACCATACACTAGGGACTTACAAGTAGGGTGTCAGAGCCAATTATAATTATGCCTCATTTGCTCATAATGTTTTAATCAGAGCACATGCCCTGGGCCTGGTTAGCAGGGGTCAGGGCACAAGCAGAGTAAGAAAACGCCAGTGTCAATCAAAAACTGGAGGCAAAAAGAGAGGGGGCTTCTACAAAAAGCCCAGTTTTCATACAGGGGACTTCCAGTCTAAACACAGCACAGCTTCCAGAATTAGAGTAGATTAGTGTTTCAAAAGGGCTCTTTGACCGGGGTGATCAATATGAGTCAAGACTCTCTAGGAGGGGGTCTCGAAATTCAGCCGCCCGGCTCATCACCCTTGCTGGATATAATGCTGCTTATATAAAAGACACTGCATGACATTCTAGACACACAAGTGGCTGTTAGCTCAAGCTAGGTGGCCCAATCAAAGTACCTGAAACATATTTTGACTGAGACATGTACTCCTAACAAGGACTTGCTAGTGGCAAGAAAGGGAGTGAGAACAGACTCATTAAACCACTTCTATACCCACTGACAGACCCACACAGACACTCATACACCCAGCCCACTCACAGACCCACTAAACCACTTCTACACTCACTGACAGACCCACACATATAGTCACACATCCATATAGCCAACCACCAACCAACCAGACTTGTATAGCCTGACTAATCACCCAAGATGGTATCCAGGCGCTGAGGATCTTGCAGCAGGTCTCAGTTGAATAGCCATGTCTTGAGTCCCTCCCTGAATGCCTGCGGATAGGGTGAGGTACAGGGGTGGAGAGGGAGGTTGTTCCAAGTCCTGGCTGCAAGGTAGGAGAAAGAGCGACCTCCTTTGCGACTTTGACATATGCAAGGGGTGTGAGCAAGGTGAAGAGAGGCGGAGCACTGGAGTGTGGAAGGTTGGTGGAAGTTCAGGCGGAGGCTGATGTAGACTGCTCCTTGGCTGTGCAGGGCTTTGAATGTGTGGGTCAGTATCTTGAAATGGCCTCATTTCTGAATGGAGAGCCAATGGAGATTCCTTGGGGGGGGTGCTGTGGGTCTGCTTGGGGAGGCCAAGGATGAGTGTGGATGCAGAGTTCTGTATGGGCTGTAGTCTTTTCAGGAGGTGTGAGATGATTCCTGCATAAAGAGTGTTGCCATAGTCCAGTCGGCCGGTGACTAACATTTGGGTGATGGTATGGCTGGATCCAATTGGAGATCTTGCAGAGTGAGGAAGCAGGCTGAGGAGATTGCATTGTTCTGATTTGTCATGGTGACCTTGCTGTCCAGTATGATGCCAAGATTGTGGACAAGGTCCATAGGAGTGGGTGAAGGTCCTAGCTCTGAGGACCACCAGTAGTCATTCCATGGGGAGGTTTTGTTACCAAAGTTCAATACTTTTTTTTCTGTGCTCAGCTTCAGGCAGTTGTCTTTCATCCAACTGGCAATGTTCGTCATAATTCTGTCAAAGCTGGTCCTCAAGGTAAAGGGTTCTTCTGATAGCGACAGGGTGAGCTGGGTGCTGTCAGCATAGGAAATTATATTTAGTCTGTAGGTTCTGATAATGTGGGCTGGACGGTTATGTAGGTGTTGAACAGAGTGAGGGTAAGGGATAAGCCTTGAGGGATGCCACGGATTATGCTCTTGTGTTCAGAGTTGTAGGGAAGAAGGTGGATTCTCTAGGTTCTTCCGGTGAGGGAGGAAACACTTCATCTGAGGATGTCTCCTTGAATTCCAATGTGGTGCAGTCTCTTGATTAGGGTGTGGTGTGATACAATGTTGCATGCTGCTGAGACATTGAGGAGGATCATTGGTGCTGTTGTCCCTGAATCAATGAGGGCTCGATGTCACATGCAGCAGTGATGAAGGTGGCTTCAGTGCTGTGTTTGGCAGGTAATCCAGGTTGAAATCAGTCCAGAGGTTTGTTGTTCTGCAGATGTTCCATGAGTTGTTGGTTGATGGCCTGTTTGATTACCTTGGTGGGGGAGGGGAGGAGAGAGATGGAAGAGAAGTTCTTGAGTTTGATGGGGTTCGTAGATGGTTTCTTGAGAAAGGGTTTGACTTTGGCATGTTTCGATTCATCAGGAATCAATTTGCTCCCATGGTTGAAAAGGTGGTAGGGACAGGGGTCCATAAGTGCTCCTAAGTGGATAGAGCTCATTATGGCAGTGGTGCTTTGAGTAGTGAGCTGGTTCCTGGCAGTACAGGTGGTCTGGGTTTGCCTGTGTGGGAACGATGAGGGTGAGGAAATTGATGGCGTTTGGTTGGGGTTTAATGTTTTCATAGATGTCGGAGACCTTGTCATTGCAGACATCAGCCAGGGTGCCACATAGCTCCTGGAAGGAGTAATGATGTTTTCGGAGGCTGAGGGGTTGGAAAACTCCCTGATGATGTTCAATACTTCTTTGCTGCTGCTGGTTTCAATACTGTTGGCAAGGGCACTCCATTTCCTCTCTTTCAGGAGTTGGTGGTATGGGTTGAGTGGAGCTGTGAAGGAAATTTGGTCTATAGTGTCCCTGCTGGTATGCCACCTTCTCTCAAGTTGATTGTAGTATTGTTTAGTAGTTCTTAGTTCCACAGTATATCAACTGGCTTGCTTGGAGGGTCTCTTCGGTTTTGTGGGCTTGATGGGGGAAACTCTGTTGGCCTAATCAGTGATTCAGGTGGAGAAGTTCTTGACAGCCTGTTCTAGGTTGGTTGAGGTGTCCAGGCAGAAGGAGTTGAGGGTGTTGGTCCATTGGCTTTCCTATTATCTGTTCCAGCTTTGGCATGAGGTACTGGGTAGTTTGGTGGTGGTGCCAGGGGTACCTCTGATAGCGAAGTAGTCTATCCAGGTGACTTCAGTGACATGTCTGTACTTGACTCTGTCACTGGCTGTGATAATGGGGTCTAGTATGTGTCCTGTGATGTACATGGGATTGGTGACTAGTTGCAATGCCCTCTACGCAGGAACCACGGCCAAACTCCAGAAGAGGCTGCAACGTATCCAGAACGCCTCCGCATGCCTCATACTGGACATCCCCTACCACTGCCACATCACAGACCACCTGAGAAACCTGCACTGGCTTCCAATCAACAAGAGAATCACCTTCAAACTCCTCACCCCACTCACAAAGCACTGCACAACACTGGACCAGAATACCTCAACAGACAGCTCTCCTTCTACACCCCTACTCGGCATCTCCGCTACGCCGACCTCGCCCTTGCAGCCATCCCACACATCTGCAGAACTACAACTGGCAGTAGATCATTCTCGCACCTCGCTTCCAAAACGTGGAACACTCTTCCCACCCACCTGTGCCAGACCAAAGACCTCCTTACCTTCAGGAAACTTCTCAAAGACCTGGCTGTTCGAGCAGTAGCAGCACCTCCCTCCCGTTTCTCCCCCCTCCTCACCGCCTTGAGACCCTCAAGGGTGAGTAGTGCGCTTTACAAATTCCTAATTGATTGATTGATTGACTGAGGATGAGGGTGTTCATGCTTTCAAGGAGGTTGGTGGTGTTTGTGTAGTAATGGTCATCAAGGTGGAACTTGAGGTGTCCAAGAAAGATGTAGTGCTTGGATTTTTTGGCAAGTGGGGTGATGAAATTGAGAAGCTGAGGTGAGGTCCTGGAGGACTGCAGGCGAGGGTGCCTCTGATGGTGGATTTGCTGTTGGTGTAAATTTAGAAGTTGAGGTGCTCCATGATTGAGGTGGCATCATCTGTGGTGGTGGTGCAGTAGATGGTTTCTTTGTGGATGATGGCGATCCCACCTCTGTGCTTGTTGATGCAGTCTTGATGTTGTTATGTGTAACTGTGGAGTGTGGCTAAGGCAATGTCGGGCTCTGATGTGGGGTTGAGCCTTGTAAGAATGAAGATGATGGGGTGAGGAAGAAGATGGTGTCTCAGATCTCAGTACTGTGTTTGCAGAGAGATCATGCATTGAGCAGGAGGCAGTGGAGATGTTCCAGGAGGGTTGTGGTCAGTGTGGTTGTGGTTGCTGTAAGAGAGGCTGGTCTGGTTTTGCAGGCAAAGAAGCAGTGCCGACATGTGAAAGGTCCTCCGTAGATTAAGTCAAGGTACAGATGCAAGTATGCAGGATTCATGGCTCAGTGGCTGTGTAGCTTTGGGTAGCTGGAGAGCCTGGTGTCTTGGCTGGGTACAACAGTTGATGGGCTGAAGATACAATGTAGCAGTTTGTACCATAATGTAACTATAGCTTGTGTCCATGCCATGCACTGCTAATCACCCCAACATATTACATCAGTCATGAAATCTTCTATGACATTATTGATAATATCATAGCATCATGGAAACTTTCAGAGTGGTTCATCAAACGAAGGCCAAGAAAAAGCTGGGTTCCAAGAACACATTTTCCCCATGCAATTTCCTTTACAGCCTGAACCGCTGGATGGAATTGCACAACATTTTGCATAAAGCTAGATCTTTGTCCAAGAACAGGGCTTTTTTAATTTGGTGTAAATCTGTCTGTAGTTTTGGAATTATTAAAGAAAAAAGACATTTATATTTAGTGATGTATATTTAGAGATGTGGATCCACCGTGGTGAATCCATGGATCCATGCACCAACAGCAATGTTGTGATTGGCTGGCTGATACCTGAGAGAAAAATTGCAGCCACCATTTTGCCAATCGGGACACGATTCCTGGGGAGGGGGATGAAGTGTAAATAGTACTTAAAGGGTGAGCTTTGAGGTATCCGGACCGTTGGAGGGGTCTATGATGGACTCCTCATGAGGATATCCATGGAAAAATATTTTTTGGTGCACGCCTAGAACTGAGGGTCCACCGTGGTACTCAGCAGACCCCGTGTGAGAATCTGCAGCAGATCCACACATCCAGACCCCAATTAACAACACATACACCTACTCATAAATCCAAACAACCATTCATGCACCTAGTCACACACTCAGACACCCATTAATTAACCCACAAAACCACTACTACACACACTGACAGACCCACACAGCCACTCACACACTCACTCACACACAAATTCACACACTCACGCATCAAGTCACAGACCCACAAAACCACTACAGCACCAATTCACAGAACCACACAGCCACTCACATACTATAGGAGGCTGGCCTGGTTTTTAGTGGGTACCTTGGATACTTACACCTCACACCAGGTCCAATGATCCCTTATTAGTAGTGTTCTAGCAGCTTAGGCTGATGGAGGTAGCTATAGCAGAGCAGCTTAGGCTGAACTAGGAGACATGCAAAGCTCCTGAAATACCACTTATGGTTACACAGAACTTATACACAAGTAAAGACAATACTCAGTGTTACCAAAAATAAAGGTAGTTTATTTGGGAGACACAAGGCCAAAAATATCTTAGAGGCAATACTCCTTCTTGAGGTAAGTATTATCCACAATGTATACACTAGACAACAAAATAAGGAAAGTAATTAGACATAGGATAGAGCAAACAGTAGGAAATGCTATAGAATGCAATAGGAGAAAATAGGTTGAGGGGCAACACAAACCATATACTAAAAAAGTGGCATATGAATAACGAATTTCCCCCTAGACAAGCGTAGTGTGTTGAGAATCACTGGGAGAGTAAGAATACAGCAAAGGAAAGTAAAATACCCCACCCCAGAGCCCAGGAAAGCAGGAGTAAAGTACTGCAAGCTTCCTTAGGACACACTACAAGTAATGATTAGAGTTATTGCAAGAACCAAGCAAGTCTGCAAACAACAAATGGTGGATTCCTGGACCTGAAGACCTGCAAAGGAAGGAGACCAAGACCAGAAGTCAGAAGAAGTTTCAGGAAGGACAGGAGCCCCTGCCAACCCAGAGGAGGGTGCAAAAGAAGAGTCCCTGGTTAAACGAAGACTGCAGAAATGCACCCAAGGAAGATGTCAGCAGATTCCTGCATGATGCAATGGATGTCCCACTGTCAAAGCCCAGCTCACCTGAGTTCTTGTTCAGTTCTGATGGAGGTTGAAGACAATCCGACCCCACCCTGAAACTGCTTGTTCCAGCACACTAGTTTTTAAAACAGTGCACTAAGAACAGAAGCTCAAGGGAAGGGGGGAAGTGGATAAAATAAAAAAGAGAGACAACACCGTTCTTGCATTTCCACTGTTGAAGTGCTGCACAAATCTGCGGCCCTTTCTGACTTCTGTAGAAACTGGTGCCTAATGAAACATAAACAAAGAACAGATAAGTGCAACCTATTCCTAAATGGGTTCCTGACTATCCCTTTATTTATTAGAAATTCTCTTCTAAAAGTACCACTTGGATCCTGGTCTCTAGTTTCCAGGTTTGGAATGTGTTACTGCTCTGGGATGTGTTTTCTATTACTGTAAAGCTTTTAAAACATTAAACAAATACCGTTATCAGAATTACCAATATCAAACATTCATCATAATATAACTAAAGCCTAAATTCCCAATAGCAGACTCACTTTTCCCATATTTCCAGAATCTTTTATAAAACAAATACTGTACTTTTACATCAAAATACAGCATGTAATTTGTGCAAGTCCTTGATTTACTGTTTGCCTTGCTGTTAATGGTTTCCACTGTTCGATTCTTAAAAGTTCCATGAGAAAAAACAATGTTTGCTTCACAAAGTTCTGCAAAATATTCTTGTAACAAAGAGTTTGAATCACAATGTTCGTGGATGGTATTTCGTTTCAAATTGTCTATACAGGAATCCAGAAATTGTTGTCAAAGTTCTTTCAGGTAATAAAAGGTTTTGCACTTACTTGTTGCTGGCAAGAGATACTGATCAGTCTAACCTTGTCTTCTTTCTCTTTTGCAGGTTACTCATAGGAGAGAGGCTGAAGCAAGGAGGAACTGGAAACCGGAAGAAGGAAGAGCCAGAAGCTGCGCCCATTGAAGTCAATGAAAGTCTGTAAAGAGCAGGAGTGCCAGCGCCGAGGGATCTGTTCTCAGGTAAGCGGGAGGTAGACGAGCACAAGCACTGGGTGAGGCTCGGGGGATGCCTTTTATAGACAGGGCTGGGTGTGGTTTGAAGGGTTGGGTGTGGTCCTCACATGCTGCACATGTTCTTGGAAGGTGTGCAGAGCTGGGTGTGGTTTGAAGAGCTGGGTGTGGTCCTCACATGCTGCACATGTTCTTGAAAGGTGTGCAGAGTTTCAGTTATTATGCAAATGAGTTGGATTAACACATGGCCTAGGGAGGAGTATTTTAAAGAAGCCTTGGTAAAAGCAAGGCCCAATGTGTAAACAAAACAGCACATTAAACAACATACACAGAAGCCTAGGGGGGGGAAGGTGAGATAACAAGAAAGGCTTTCAATAGTAAGTTTAAAAGGGAGCTATTACAGAACCCACTAGTGCAGTGAGAGGGGACATGCTCTTTGCTGTGTACAAACCCTAACAGTTGCCCCCCTCAAAGGCCCTCCTACAGGACGGGGTTTTCCTGGATTTTTTAAATAAAACCGTCTAATCAGCTGTGGGGCATGTACATATGATGCTGGTTCCCATGAATTCTCAGATTCATCATATCCTTTCCATTCTACTAAATAAAACAGACGTCCACTAATTCTTTTTGAGTCTTTTATGCTTTTCACTTCATATTCCAGATTTCCCTTAATTGGTATGGGTGGAGGTGGTGGTTCAGGTCGGGTTTTTGAGTTGTACGGCTTAAGCAAGGACACATGGAATGTAGTATGTACTGGATATTCTTTTGGTAAATCAAATTTTACTGTTACCGGGTTTACTATGGCAGTTATACTAAAGGGTCCAATGAAACGTGGTTGCAGCTTTCGGGATCCCTCTATGTTTAGGTTCTTTGTGGAGAGCCATACCTTGTCACCAATTTTATACATTGGGGCCTCAGACCTGTGTTTGTCTGCTTGTCTTTTCATGCTTTCCTTGTACTTTAATAAATGTTTCCTGGCTTTGTCTTGTATGTCACCTAACCTCGTTAGTCTATCCGTTACTGTAGGCAACAGGGAATCTTCTAACAAAATGGGTATAGCTCTTGGATGATACCCCTGCAAGAAATAGAATAGTGAGCAAAGCAGAGCTGAATGCTCAGTATTATTATAAACAAACTCTGCTACAGGGAGAGCTTCCAACCATTCACTAGAATAATCAGCCAATAAACAACGTAGCGTTTGAAGTAAGGTTTGGTTCAGTCGTTCAGTCTGTCCATCTGTCTCTGGGTGGAAAGCAGTGGATAAGGCCACATCTATTTTCAGTTTTTCACATAATTTTTTCCAAAATCTGGAGTTGAACTGGCTCCCTCGGTCTGACACCACTTTGCTTGGCAAACCATGTAAACGCACAATTTCCCTTATAAAAATATCGGCAAATTCTGCCGCCGTGGGTAATTTCCATAATGGTACAAAATGTGCCATTTTAGATAAAAAAATCCACTATAACCAACACTGTTGTGAAGGATTTTACAGGTGGTAAACCTACAATAAAGTCTACGCTCACAGTGTGCCAAGGTTGTTTGGGTGTTGGCATTGGTATTAACAAGCCATCAGGAGCCTTATGAGAAGATTTATGTCTTGCACAAATTGGACAGGTAGTGACAAATTGCTTAATGTCCTTTCTTATAGTGTCCCACCAAAAGTGTTTTTGCACATTTTCCAGGGTTTTTACCCAACCAGGATGACCTGCCAACGGTGAGGCGTGATGCCAAATTATCACCTGTGTTTGTAATTCAGAGGTGGGCACTAACAGCATGTTGTCGTGATACAATAAACCTCGTTGTATTGTGTTATGGGAATCCTTTAACCAATCCTGAGGTGCTATTTGCATGTGTGCATTATATAGATCTGTGATGAAATCCTTCTGTTGTACTGGTGCCAACAACTTTTGGGGAGGAATAATGGGTTCTCCTTTTTTATCTTGTTTCATGTCTGAGGTATGTCCGTATCTAGATAACACATCAGATTGAATTTGTTGTGCACCTGGTCTATAGGTTATAACAAAGTCAAATGTGCAAAAAAAAATGTAACCAGCGCATCTGACGTGGTGTTAGTGCTTTAAGTGATCCAAAAAACTGTAGGTTCTTATGGTCAGAAAAGATTGTAACTGGGTACTTGGCTCCCATTAAATGGTGCCTCCATTCTGAAAAGGCTACTTTGATAGTTAGTAGTTCCCTTTCAGCCACAGTGTAATTTTGTTCAGCTGGCAATAACTTTTTGGAATAGAAGGCTATAGGATGTAACTGGCCACCTACTGCATCTCGTTGAGAGAGAACTCCTCCTAAAGCTACTTGTGAAGCATCCGCTTCAACAAAAAAGGGCAAGTCAGGATCAGGATGTTTCAGAATTGGGGCTGAAGTGAACTTTTGTTTTAGGAGTTGAAAGGCGTGTGCCGCCTCATCTGTCCAAAGAAATCGTTGCCCTTTCCGCAACAAGGTAGTTATTGGGGCCGCACTGTCTGCAAAATGTGCAATAAACCTCCTATAAAAATTGGCGAAACCCAGAAATTTCTGAATATCTTTTACAGAGGATGGTTCTGGCCAATCAGCAATAGCACTGATTTTCTTTACATCCATAGTTATTCCTTGAGGAGACAGGCAGTATCCTAAAAAGTCCACCTTGTTGACATTAAAAGTACACTTTTCTAACTTAGCAAAAAGATGATTTTCTTTTAACTTTGATAATACTGCACGAACATGTTGGGTATGTTCTTCTGAGTTCTTAGAGTAAATGAGGATGTCGTCTATGTATACTATGACACAAACGTCCAGGAATTTGTGTAGGACCTCATTTATAAAGAACTGAAAGGCCGCAGGGGCATTACATAACCCAAAGGGCATTACTGTGTACTCAAATAAACCAAACTTTGTCTTGAAAGCTGTCTTCCACTCATCCCCCTCTTTTACTCGGACCAGGTGGTAAGCTCCCCGCAGATCTAGTTTAGTGTATACAGTAGAATGTCTTAATTGATCCAACAACACAGGTATTAGAGGAAGAGGATATTTATTCTTTATTGTAGCCTTATTTAGTCCTCTATAATCGATACACGCGCGCAGGGATTTATCCGGCTTCGGGATAAAAAAGAGTGGAGATGACACCGGAGATGTGGAATGACGGATGAACCCAGACTGAAGTAGGTCATCTAGGTAGGTTCTTAAGTATTTGGTTTCTTCGTCAGTCAAAGCATATACTCTGTTATTAGGTAAAGGGGCCCCTGGGATAAGATCTATACGGCAGTCATAAGACCGATGTGGGGGCAGCACACTAGCCTTTACTGGATCAAAGACGTCTTTAAAGTCAGAATATTCAGGAGGGAGACTTGATTCATCTTGTGTAACACTAGCACAGTGTAATACTGTGCTCTGTTCTGTACCTGCTTCTTGATAGCAATTGGTTCTACAGAAAGAGGAATCCAAAGTAACAGTTCTATTCACCCGATCAATTTTTGGGTTATGAGTTGTTAACCAGGGTACCCCGAGAATCAAACCAAAATTAGGAGTATCTATCAGATCAAAGCTAATCACCTCTGTGTGCCCGTTCTGACAGACCATAACAAGTGGACTTGTTTGTTTTGTGATTAATCCAGAGGTCAATTCAGACCCATCCACTGCACATACTGCTTCTGGACAAGGCTTTAGGCACATAGGAAGTCCTAAGATTTCAGCTAACTTATTATCTACAAAATTTCCTGTCGCGCCTGAGTCCAGTAGGACAGGGAGAGAATGCCTCACTTGGGTAGTAACAATTAAAACGACCTGAATTATGAAATGTCTAGGTATGTGCGGTACCCTGAAGGCTGCAGCATTAGAGGTTTGATTAAGATGTTTTCTCGAACAAGTAACCTCTCCCCTTGTCGAGCTTAATCGTTTCCCGATTCAGTTGAGGAGGTGGAGGAAACAGCACCCTTTCGTGGAGTTTTAGGCTTTACTGGACATTCTCTGGCAAAGTGACCTGCCCTGCCACAATATAAACTTAATTGAAATTTTCTCCTTCTTTCTTTTTCCTTTGATGTGAGTGGACCTCTGAGTGTCCCTATTTGCATAGGCTCTGGTTCAGGGAGTTTATTATCTGTGTCTTTCTTCTCGTGTCTAATAAAAGTTAACCGTGATTCCAGTTTGTATTTATCTCCCTTTCTTTCTCCTAGTCTATGTTCTAATTTCACAACTAAATCTACAAAGTCCGAATAGTCTTTTGGCAAATCAACGATATGAGCCAGCGCGTCTTTTAACTCGTCTCTCAAACCTTTATAAAAAAGGGAGACACGCTTTTCTTCTGGCCACTGTGTCTCGGTGAGTAAACGATTAAAACTAGTGAGATAGGTCAATAAATCCTTGTTACCTTGTTTAAGATTTAAAAGCTCATTATCACTTGCCTGCATGAAAGTGTGTTTTGCAAAAAGGCTGGTCATGGTACGTTTAAATTGATTCCAATTATGGAGGATGGGATCATCTCTATCCACGAAAGGAATTGACCAATTGGCTGCTGTGCCACCCAAATAAGACAAGACGAATGCCACTTTCGTATCATCAGTAGGGAACTGTTGTGGCTTACAAATGAAGTGTAATTGACATTGATTGATAAAAACATGGAATTTGTTACTATCTCCATGAAAACGTTCAGGTGCTGCTAAGGGCACAACATTAGGAACATTAACAGTAACCTCAACTGGGGAAGGCAAAGTTGTATGTTTTGATGGCGCCCCTGTCTCTGAGGAGGTTTTAAACAAAGGCGTAGAAGCTGTGTTCCACTGAGATCCCCTAAATTTATACCTGCTTAAATCCTGTTTTAAAGAGGTATTCTCCATCTTTAATCTCTCTATTTCCTCTTGCATATGTTGCAAGATGCCAGACACTGATTCATTATGAGCCAAGTCCTCATTTAGGGCCTGTGCCACATCCGTGACGTCAATGCCCTTTATTTCTTCCCCGGTATTCATCGTCCACCAGAACTGACATTTTTTAAGGCTTGTGCTTCTGTCAAAGCCCAGCTCACCTGAGTTCTTGTTCAGTTCTGATGGAGCTTGAAGACAATCCGACCCCACCCTGAAACTGCTTGTTCCAGCACACTAGTTTTTAAAACAGTGCACTAAGAACAGAAGCTCAAGGGAAGGGGGGAAGTGGATAAAATAAAAAAGAGAGACAACACCGTTCTTGCGTTTCCACTGTTGAAGTGCTGCACAAATCTGCGGCCCTTTCTGACTTCTGTAGAAACTAGTGCCTAATGAAACATAAACAAAGAACAGATAAGTGCAACCTATTCCTAAATGGGTTACTGACTATCCCTTTATTTATTAGAAATTCTTTTCTAAAAGTACCTCTTGGATCCTGGTCTGTAGTTTCCAGGTTTGGAATGTGTTACTTCTCTGGGATGTGTTTTCTATTACTGTAAAGCTTCTAAAACATTAAACAAATACCGTTATCAGAATTACCAATATCAAACATTCATCATAATATAACTAAAGCCTAAATTCCCAATAGCAGACTCACTTTTCCCATATTTCCAGAATCTTTTATAAAACAAATACTGTACTTTTACATCAAAATACAGCATGTAATTTGTGCAAGTCCTTGATTTACTGTTTGCCTTGCTGTTAATGGTTTCCACTGTTCGATTCTTAAAAGTTCCATGAGAAAAAACAATGTTTGCTTCACAAAGTTCTGCAAAATATTCTTGTAACAAAGAGTTTGAATCACAATGTTCGTGGATGGTATTTCGTTTCAAATTGTCTATACAGGAATCCAGAAATTGTTGTCAAAGTTCTTTCAGGTAATAAAAGGTTTTGCACTTACTTGTTGCTGGCAAGAGATACTGATCAGTCTAACCTTGTCTTCTTTCTCTTTTGCAGGTTACTCATAGGAGAGAGGCTGAAGCAAGGAGGAACCGGAAACCGGAAGAAGGAAGAGCCAGAAGCTGCGCCCATTGAAGTCAATGAAAGTCTGTAAAGAGCAGGAGTGCCAGCGCCGAGGGATCTGTTCTCAGGTAAGCGGGAGGTAGACGAGCACAAGCACTGGGTGAGGCTCGGGGGATGCCTTTTATAGACAGGGCTGGGTGTGGTTTGAAGGGCTGGGTGTGGTCCTCACATGCTGCACATGTTCTTGGAAGGTGTGCAGAGCTGGGTGTGGTTTGAAGAGCTGGGTGTGGTCCTCACATGCTGCACATGTTCTTGAAAGGTGTGCAGACTTTCAGTTATTATGCAAATGAGTTGGATTAATACATGGCCTAGGGAAGAGTATTTTAAAGAAGCCTTGGTAAAAGCAAGGCCCAATGTGTAAACAAAACAGCACATTAAACAACATACACAGAAGCCTAGGGGGGGTGGGGAAGGTGAGATAACAAGAAAGGCTTTCAATAGTAAGTTTAAAAGGGAGCTATTACAGAACCCACTAGTGCAGTGAGAGGGGACATGCTCTTTGCTGTGTACAAACCCTAACACCCACAAAGAGAAGTTGGATGCATGCGAGTTTTGGTGCTGGATTCGTCCAACAAGGCTTGGTTACGGCAAAGTCCTGTTTTTCATCAAAGAGGTGCTGTTTGGACCCAGAAGGGACCTGGGGGCCTCAACTCTACGTGAGGAGGAAGAGGGGGCTCTCAGCACTTTAGAGAGCCCTCAGTCAACCAGACAGCATGAATGGGAGTCCCAGGACACGGGGACAAAGGAGGTGCAAAATGTGGTTGGTGCAGCACTACAAAGGAGGGTTGCACCCCACCAGAGGTCAACTCAGTGAGCTGAGTGTCATAGGATAGTGTGCTGGGGACCTGGGCCAGGCTGTGTACGAAGGAATTTTGCAAATAGTGCACAGAGGCCTCAGGAGGTGAAGAAGATGCAGTGCACAGGCGTACAGTCGTACTTGGGGAAGGCAAGCTCTTACCTCCTCCAAATTGGGACACCAGGACATTAGGACAGTCTGTGTCAAAGGGTTACACCACCTGTGTTCCAAGCTGCATGCTCGTCACCAGGAGAGGAATCCAAGAGAACCGGCCATCGACTTAGAAGGTGCCTGCGTGACCAGGGAAGTGACTCAGTCACTCCACTGGCGATTTCTTCGGTTCTTCTGGTGCAGGGTGAAGACAGGGAGTCCCCAGAGCATGCACACCATGAAAACTGTTGTAGTTGCTGGCTGGAGCTGAAGTTGCAAAGGAAACGTGGCCCTTCTGGATTCTTTGTTGCTGTTTCAGCAGTTCCTGGAGCAGTCTGTGGTCGATCCGAGGTCAGACGATGAAGTAGAAATTGCACAGAATTCCTGCTGGAAATTTGAAAGTAGAATCTGAAGAGAAACCCACAGGAGAGACCCTAAATAGCCCTGCTGGCACTGGCCACTCAGAGGCCTCCAGAGTGTCCCCACACCTTGGAAAACAAGATGGCTGAAGTCTGGGACACACTGGAGGAGCTCTGAGCACCACTCCTAGGGTGGTGATGGAGAGGGGAGTAGTCACTCCCCTTTTCTTTGTCCAGTTTCGTGCCAGAGCAGGGAATGGGGGACCCTGAACCGGTGTAGACTGGCTTATGTAAGGAGGGCACCATCTGTGCCCTTCAAGCTATTTCCAGAGGCTGGGGGAGGCTACCCCTCCCCAGCCTGTAACACCTATTTCCAAAGGGAGAGGGTGTAACACCCTGCTCCCAAAGGAAATGCTTTGTTTTGCCTTCCTGGGACTGAGCTGCTCAGACCCCAGGAGGGCAGAACCCTGTCTGTGAGGTGGCAGCAGCTGTAGCTGCATTGCAAGCCTCTGAGAGCTGGTTTGTCAGTACTGGGGGTCCAGGGTGGAGCCCCAAGGATGCATGGAATGTCTCCCCAATACCAGATTTGGAATGGGGGACAATTCCATGATCTTAGACACCTTACATTGCATTATTCGAGGTTACCATTGTGAATCTACATAAAGGTATTGACCTATATGTAGTGCATGTGTGTAATGGCATCCCCGCACCCACAAGGTCCCGGGAATTGGCCCTTAACTATGTGCGGGCTCCTTTGCTATTGCAAGGGTGCCCTCACCCTTAGTAATTTTGCACCTAACCTTCCATAAATAAAAGTTAGAAATATAGGTGACTTATAAGTTACTTAAGTGCAGTGAAAATGGCTGTGAAAGAATGTGTGCCCCATTTCACGCAGGCTGCCCTGGGTACCAATTGAAATTGGTAAATGAAGTCACTAGCCTATAGTGACAAATTTAAAAGCAACAATAGCATAAGCACTGAGGTTCTGATTAGGAGAGACTCTGTGACACAGTTAAGCACTATACACAACACACACATTAGGCCATAAAGTATGAACACTGTGGTCCTGACCAGCAGGAACCCAGTGAGACAGGCAAAAACATACTGACATACAGGTTAAAATGGGGGTAACAAGCCAAGAAAGAAGGTACTTTCCTTCACATTCCCACTGACATACTAATGAGGTACTGGGTTTTTCAGAACCGGTACTGCTCCGGTAACCCAGCGGTGCCAGGGTACACCCAAAGACCTCGGGTACTTTCCTGATTCAGACTACAGAAACTCAGAGTCTTCTAGGTGAAGTCAAAGATCGAATTTATTGGCTGCAACCAATTGACAAGTGTCCTAGAAGTACAACAGCACAATTTGTATGTTCTCAGGAGACTGTGTTTCAATGCAAAGTCAGGTTTCCTTATATACAGTTTTTTAAGCTTCAGGCAAACATTCTTGACATTTTGGTTGGTCATTCACATTTTTTCACTACAAAGGAAAAAACAGTGTCATGATGAAACCTCATATTGCATGTCATCCAACCCATAATAAATTACCCGGCAAGGCCTAGTATTTTACATCAGATAAGTGTGGACCCCTAATAAAAACGGGCACCTCCCCCTCGTAAAGTAAGAAGAAGAAAAGAGCAGGTGCAGGTGTGAGCAAGTTAGGCAGGGTGTGTGAGCGATAATAAGGGTTTTATGGCCTGGTGTGCCTTGATGCTATCTGATTCGGCCACTGGGAGAGGGACTGACCAAACAGGTTTGGCCTGAGGCAATGGTTCCAGCTTGCCCAGGTCAGAGAAAAGTCAATCAAGGTGTACGTGTCCTTGGAATCAAATCTGACTGTATTATAAGCCTATGTGAGGGCAACTTTTAAAAATGGCTGCCGTGTATAAAATGGGAGCCACGAGTGCAGGACGAAAATGGCGATTTCGAGGTGAAAACACTGCTGGAATGGAGCGAAAATGCTCATGCTTAGTGTACTAGTCATTATCGGTCTTTTGATACTAAAATCGTACTGCTGTGGCAAAGTAAATTACATGGGTCCAGAATTTTTAGAACCACAAACCCTCCTTTTGCCCTTACATAGGCAATAAACCTATTCTCATGCTAATCTGAGTCCAGGTCTATGTTTATAAGGCCATGGAGATGTTGCTGGAGCAAAATTCTAGTACTTGGTAACTCTGTCTGGACAGGTCTCCTTGAACATGAAGTAGCACAAAAGGCCACATATGGCAGGACAAAATAAGGAATACTTCTATCTGCAGTAGGTGGCATAAGATCACACACCCAACAATTAGTGATGTTCACTACTAACTAGTGTTGATGCAGAAGCTGTACACAAGAATTGCTTACAAATTCTGATCTTCTAACCTGCTCATGTTCAGGAAAAGGGTGAAAAGAGTGCAAAGAAACAATAGTAGGAAAAGACATAGGTTGGGAAGTGGGTGCAGAAGTCAATTGAGTAGAGAAAAACAATCCCACCCATAAATGACAACGTCATGTTTAAAAGACACAAGAAAACATGTTATTAAGAACATATAGACAACGGGAGAAAGTAGTGACCACTATTTACAAATGAAATAATAATTTTTCACAACCCTAACCAAAAAGCAAATCCTAAAATTATCTAGTAACATTTTTAGGGCTCCTCTGCATTTCAGTAATTTTTGTATGTTCAGGTGGAACAGTGGTGACTCTCATCAATGCTCTAAGGTGAAAAGGGGGTACTCTTTCCACAGAAAATGGACTTTATTCTGCTTTTACTAAACAGAATAGTACTTTAAAACAATGCCAGCAAAACAATCAGTCTCCTAACACCTAGTCTATACAATCACACGGAAACCTCTTGTGAAACCAACTATGCCCAGAGTCCGTTCAAAAAGCCTCTCTGGCAGGCTTCTATTGTCCATCAACTTTTCTTTTGTTGTTTTCTTTCCCATGGGCCTCTCAATTCAGGCCTCTTCGTGAGAAAAGTACTGCTTAGTTGGAGTGCCCTCCTGGCAAACACCCACAGCTCACTCGAAAGTCTCAATGTCTTAAAGCAATGCACCAGTGTCTCTCCTCTGTGGCAGACACTACAAACAATGTGCTCTTCATTGATCAAGGGCACAAATCATCTTGTGCAGACGCAAGCACCATTAATTGGGAAATAGCTCAAGCTCAGCAGCACTTTCAGACTCCAACACTCATTATTTAGTGTCAGAGGACGCTCAAGCTGCTCTTTCATGGGCACCACAATATAGTGCCTTTTTCCAAACTTGAAATCTCCGGTGCACTGCCCTTCTTCCGTTGGAGCAAAGAAAAGGGGGTGTGTGGCCAAAACTCAGGCCAAGGGGCTCAAGGGATTGCACACTGTCAGAGGTTACCAGCACATGACAGGTAGAGAAATGAAACCTCAAAACAGCTCTGCCATCAACAACAGGAATCCTTCTCTTTAGCTCTTTTACACTGAAACTTTGGTTTTGTGATGTCCAACACCGTCTGATGGAGCAAGTACGATACCATGCGCTGGCGATCGCTGTCCAGCTTTGCTACTTTCTGGGTGCTGAGACTGTAGGGCCAAGACGTCCGTCTTTCATTTGTAGCTGTCACTGATGGGAATTAGGCTTAAATCAATGTCCTGCAGGTTATTATGACTTGATACCCGCAGAATCTAGTGACGTAGGAAATGTGCTACAGTTGTTAGTTTCCTTCAATTTAGTAAAAAAAAACAGTTCATGGTTTTTAACAAGGGGACTGCAAGCAGGTGGTCTGCAATCTTCAAAGGAGTAGCCATACACCATGGGCATAAAATACAAAGACAAAGGCAGAAGGGCAAAACAGGGTCTCTAGCATCTTTAATTGGGTTCTCTCCATAATTCTCTGCCATCTATAGCTACATGAGAATTCTATCTGAATGGATTTCCTCACACAGTGGCATTGTCTAATGGGGTAAACACATATTTTCCTCAATGATTAAGTCTAGGTGTTCCTCCTTACCTTAGAACATCTCAATAGAGAAATCACATGATACCGATTATCAGGGACATGTAGAAACCTTCCTTTAAAAACTGTGCATCAGGTGCACTATGCAATACACAGGCTAATAGTCAAATGTGCAAATAAAAAGACAAGAACTAGAGGGTCCTGATATTTGCATGATTAGGACACATCTGATCCCACCAAAAATTAAAGTAGCAGGAACAGAAGGGAACCGAAAACCAAATTAAAATAGACATTAAAAATTCGTCATGTTCAAAAAGGTAAACATAAGATATCTCCTATTGAGATGGAAAACTTGTCTTACTATACTGTAATATTGAGTCAGTTAACCAGACTATCGCTACTCTGACAGTCAGGCTGGAAAACATTGAAGCAGGCCTAAGGCAAATTCTTGAAAACCAGTCTGGTCATACCAAAGGGAATTATACATAACATGGGGGTCCCTGGTACATCACTGCATTCTGGAAATGTGAACCTGAACAATACATCAATAATAATAAAAGGTCTGACTGGTGAAAGGAATTTGAAAAAGAGAAATGGGACTAGGACATAGCTAAAATCTCAATAACTAAGCATGATGCGACATTGGTCAGGGGAAGTAACAAAAGAAAAAATCTATAGGAAGAACAAAAAAAATTATTTGGGTGATAGTCAGGCATGTGACACAACACCGAGAGTACGGGTGATACACAAAGGCCAAAGTTACACAAATTTTAACTCTACCGTTGGCGACTACACCATATACGGTACTCCTAGCTAATGTTTCAGTTCCTTCTTCAGGAAAAAATGAAAACCTGGTTTTCTTTTAAGGAACGAAAGCCATATGCTACTTAGGAAACAGAACATCATTAACTAATGTAATATAGAAATTAGGCCACCTTGAGTCACAGATCTATAAATTCATCCTTAGGTCCAATCAAGGATACATAAATGTAGGGCTGCCTGTTCCTTTAAGGGAAGGGGCAGTAGTGTGACTAACTGCAGATGACACACTTTGATCCTGTATATCTCTTTTTATTTTCCTTCAATACCATTATAGCCAAATAGACATTCACTAGTGAAGAATTTAGTAACCAGAACAAGTTCAACCAACTGTTGCGTAGCGATGGGCATCGTCATGACCATCCCCTCACAACACAGGGGAGCTTGTAATAGTATCAAAAGCAGCAACAAACATGCAAAAAAAACAAATAAAAAAAATAATAAAAACGCACAAAACGTCAAGCCATCAGATATACTTGCTGTGTATCAAGCACAAAAAGCATAGACAAAACAATAGCATGTGTGAATAAGCGGTGACACACAACACCATGTCATGTACTTTATGCACTGTAAACCTGCAGCCCAAAACCCAATATTTGGGCCTGTTTAATTTGTCAGGTTTAAAATCCTTACCCTCCTTTTGACAGTAGATCACCATGCAATGGAAATCTGCTGTCAAATATAACTTTACTGTTTCTCTTCTAACATACAGGACCAGCAAGAACAATTCATGATAGGACCAAATACATAAAAATAAATTTCCATTACTTAACTGTTACCATCTTGTCAGTTACTTCGCAACATCAAGCCACCTTAGTTTTACCTTTCTAAAAGTAAAAATTGTTACACTGACACTCCATATTAATTTGGCACCTACAATTTCCACTGTGAAAAATAAGTCTTAATTGGCAAATCGTTCTCATTAAGGCATGTAGCCTTCAAAAATTTTTTTTTAAAAAGGGCTGCATCTTATTTTCTGTCTAAGACTTAATGCAACACTTCGTTTTCTGTCAAATAAAAGCAACTAGCAGGCATCATTTTATTTTTTTAGAGCGGAGACACAAATGTATCAGTTCTGCAGAGCATTTAACATGATGTTGGGACATTCGAAGAAACCCCTTTTTTTTATATTTTCCCTTTGGAATTAAGTTCTTTAATTGTATTGATGTTCTTCTGGAGAAACCAGAAATCCCACTTTTAGAGGCCCGTAGGGTCATTCTGCATTTCACAGAGACAAGGCCCTAAGTTAAAAGGCCACAGGTGTCAACATGACAGCCTCCTCCATTGTTTATGGGAAAACTAAAGATAGCATCTCAGCAGCGTGACTTGAGCCAGCCTCTGTAGCTCTCCTAGCTTCTGCCACTCTGAATCTGTCAAAGACAGTAGGCCTTCCTATTTTCCTTCTAACCTGCAATAATTCACTCTATTTAAAAAAAAGAAAACAAATTCCTTTTTAGGCGCTAAAAAAATTATCTCTATTTCCAGATTATTAAACTACATTTACTGTGAATAATTCACAAACCTTAATAACACACATACCAGTTGTTAGAATAAATGCTTGTTGCAATCCCATGCAATGGTACATATTTCATCAACCTCGAATGAATGAACGTCTCAGTAGGCCCAGCTGAAGTTAGAACCTTCAACCTTGATATTAAAACAAGCCTTTGTACTGGCACATTGACTCATTTAATCATAAGAAGGCACAACCTGCAAATATATATCAAACCTAAATGTATGCATTTACTGAAGCCTGAGACACTTTAAAAAGTACTCTGAATGAAAGAAAATGCAGTTTAAACAGTGCTTTTGCCCAAAATCGACTTTGATATTTTAGGCATTAAAAAATCAATATCCTACAATTTTCTTGCATAATATGCATTACCAGAATGTCTATTACACAATCCATGAGTCAGCTATTGAAAATATTAACTTATACTTTATAGAAATGAGCTTGTTTGCTCCTGCGCCAAGGGAAAATTGCACATACAAATGTCATTTTAGCGGTGCAACATAACTTAAATTAAATTTTAATGTTAGGAGGTCATAGTATAGGTATTAAGCTTTATAAATATTAAAAAACGATTTTGAAAGGCACTTATTTTTTAAATAATTTTTCCATAATTAATAATTTTCTTTAAAAAAAAAAAAATAAGAACCCAATTATTCTTTTTTTTTTGTTGATAATTCCACATATAAAAGCAAGCTGCATCCCTTGCCTATTATTTGGGATACATTAACTCACAAGCCTAAGCGCACAAGCCTAACTTGAAATGCGTCACATTTTTGCGCCACTTTCATTTAAAAGGAAGGTTATGCAAAATTCCACCCATGTTTAACTGGGAAAGTGCTGGCTGAATTGAAAATAGATAATTTCGTTTTTTTTTTTTTTTTTTGGGGGGCCCTATTTATATCTATTGAATGTGTTTTCTAATTTATTAAGCATTTAACGGCAGTTTTGTATATGTGCACAATTGCTCATTCTATAAATTAAAGAGCAACATATAGCTATGTTAGCACATCACATGGTTCATTTCTGGATTTTTTCTAAGTTTCTACTTAATATTAATTAACCAACATTTTACTTAACAAACTGTAAACATCAAGAAGACCCACAAACACACATTGAGCTAATTTCAGATATAAACAGAAAACACTCAGGACACACAATACAGCGCGCTTTAGCCATTTTTCATAAATAGCGCCGTCGCAATTTACTTACAGAACCGTTTGCAGATCCTAGTTGTAAGTCATAGTTACAAGAGAAAAGAAAACTTTTCTCAATAGTGTTTCCAAAAAACTGCAACAACAGCCTCACAGACATTTATTTCCAAGAATAGCGGACCCATACTTTATTAAACGTGATGGGGCCTACTCCGTGCTTCACATATAGTTCAAAGGTTGGAGTTCCAATCGGAGGAACCGGACATGAGTCCTCCAACCGGGAGTCCCTTTTACAACCAAGACAAAACAAATTTCCAAGTCTGCTAAGACCAGGCATCTTCGCTCACTAGTCTAGCTTCAAACTTCAAAGGATTATCGTTTACGATAGTCTTGTGAATACACGAGTCCTTCGGCTTTGGTACTTGCAAGTTCCAAATCAAAGTGATCCCAAAGGGATACCAAACCAAATGTCCAACTAAGGACCAAACCAAGTGTCCAACTAAGGACCAAACCAAGTGTCCAACTAAGGACCAAACCAAGTGTCCAACTAAGGACTGGGAGACGCTCCACTTATACTTAACTGAAAATATCAATGACGTCACCAGAAGACTCGTCTTATCGTTTCGCTCTACCAAAAATCAAGTGTCCAAATCAGGGCGATAGCCAGGGCAGCAGTCCTTCATAGCCGTCGGGAAGCGGGGAACCTCGCAACAAAGACTTTCGGACCACGTCGACATGCAGGGGTCGATGAAGTGGCGGCCTTCCTCCAGAATTTTCACACGAAGCTCCCCACGGACCTCAGGCTTGGACCGGTACCGCTGGTATCGCCCAACGTTGGGCGCCAACTGAGGTACTGAGTTTTTCAGAACCGGTACTGCTCCGGTAACCCAGCGGTGCCAGGGTACACCCAAAGACCTCGGGTACTTTCCTGATTCAGACTACAGAAACTCAGAGTCTTCTAGGTGAAGTCAAAGATCGAATTTATTGGCTGCAACCAATTGACAAGTGTCCTAGAAGTACAACAGCACGATTTGTATGTTCTCAGGAGACTGTGTTTCAATGCAAAGTCAGGTTTCCTTATATACAGTTTTTTAAGCTTCAGGCAAACATTCTTGACATTTTGGTTGGTCATTCACATTTTTTCACTACAAAGGAAAAAACAGTGTCATGATGAAACCTCATATTTCATGTCATCCAACCCATAATAAATTACCCGGCAAGGCCTAGTATTTTACATCAGATAAGTGTGGACCCCTAATAAAAACGGGCACCTCCCCCTCGTAAAGTAAGAAGAAGAAAAGAGAAGGTGCAGGTGTGAGCAAGTTAGGCAGGGTGTGTGAGCGATAATAAGGGTTTTATGGCCTGGTGTGCCTTGATGCTATCTGATTCGGCCACTGGGAGAGGGACTGACCAAACAGGTTTGGCCTGAGGCAATGGTTCCAGCTTGCCCAGGTCAGAGAAAAGTCAATCAAGGTGTACGTGTCCTTGGAATCAAATCTGACTGTATTATAAGCCTATGTGAGGGCAACTTTTAAAAATGGCTGCCGTGTATAAAATGGGAGCCACGAGTGCAGGACGAAAATGGCGATTTCGAGGTGAAAACGCTGCTGGAATTGAGCGAAAATGCTCATGCTTAGTGTACTAGTCATTATCGGTCTTTTGATACTAACATCGTACTGCTGTGGCAAAGTAAATTACATGGGTCCAGAATTTTTAGAACCACAAACCCTCCTTTTGCCCTTACATAGGCAATAAACCTATTCTCATGCTAATCTGAGTCCAGGTCTATGTTTATAAGGCCATGGAGATGTTGCTGGAGCAAAATTCTAGTACTTGGTAACTCTCGCTGGACAGGTCTCCTTGAACATGAAGTAGCACAAAAGGCCACATATGGCAGGACAAAATAAGGAATACTTCTATCTGCAGTAGGTGGCATAAGATCACACACCCAACAATTAGTGATGTTCACTACTAACTAGTGTTGATGCAGAAGCTGTACAAAAGAATTGCTTACAAATTCTGATCTTCTAACCTGCTCATGTTCAGGAAAAGGGTGAAAAGAGTGCAAAGAAACAATAGTAGGAAAAGACATAGGTTGGGAAGTGGGTGCAGAAGTCAATTGAGTAGAGAAAAACAATCCCACCCATAAATGACAACGTCATGTTTTAAAGACACAAGAAAACACGTTATTAAGAACATATAGACAACGGGAGAAAGTAGTGACCACTATTTACAAATGAAATAATAATTTTTCACAACCCTAACCAAAAAGCAAATCCTAAAATTATCTAGTAACATTTTTAGGGCTCCTCTGCATTTCAGTAATTTTTGTATGTTCAGGTGGAACAGTGGTGACTCTCATCAATGCTCTAAGGTGAAAAGGGGGTACTCTTTCCACAGAAAATGGACTTTATTCTGCTTTTACTAAACAGAATAGTACTTTAAAACAATGCCAGCAAAACAATCAGTCTCCTAACACCTAGTCTATACAATCACACGGAAACCTCTTGTGAAAACAACTATGCCCAGAGTCCGTTCAAAAAGCCTCTCTGGCAGGCTTCTATTGTCCATCAACTTTTCTTTTGTTGTTTTCTTTCCCATGGGCCTCTCAATTCAGGCCTCTTCGTGAGAAAAGTACTGCTTAGTTGGAGTGCCCTCCTGGCAAACACCCACAGCTCACTCGAAAGTCTCAATGTCTTAAAGCAATGCACCAGTGTCTCTCCTCTGTGGCAGACACTACAAACAATGTGCTCTTCATTGATCAAGGGCACAAATCATCTCGTGCAGACGCAAGCACCATTAATTGGGAAATAGCTCAAGCTCAGCAGCACTTTCAGACTCCAACACTCATTATTTAGTGTCAGAGGACGCTCAAGCTGCTCTTTCATGGGCACCACAATATAGTGCCTTTTTCCAAACTTGAAATCTCCGGTGCACTGCCCTTCTTCCGTTGGAGCAAAGAAAAGGGGGTGTGTGGCCAAAACTCAGGCCAAGGGGCTCAAGGGATTGCACACTGTCAGAGGTTACCAGCACATGACAGGTAGAGAAATGAAACCTCAAAACAGCTCTGCCATCAACAACAGGAATCCTTCTCTTTAGCTCTTTTACACTGAAACTTTGGTTTTGTGATGTCCAACGCCGTCTGATGGAGCAAGTACGATACCATGCGCTGGCGATCGCTGTCCAGCTTTGCTACTTTCTGGGTGCTGAGACTGTAGGGCCAAGACGTCCGTCTTTCATTTGTAGCTGTCACTGATGGGAATTAGGCTTAAATCAATGTCCTGCAGGTTATTATGACTTGATACCCGCAGAATCTAGTGACGTAGGAAATGTGCTACAGTTGTTAGTTTCCTTCAATTTAGTAAAAAAAAACAGTTCATGGTTTTTAACAAGGGGACTGCAAGCAGGTGGTCTGCAATCTTCAAAGGAGTAGCCATACACCATGGGCATAAAATACAAAGACAAAGGCAGAAGGGCAAAACAGGGTCTCTAGCATCTTTAATTGGGTTCTCTCCATAATTCTCTGCCATCTATAGCTACATGAGAATTCTATCTGAATGGATTTCCTCACACAGTGGCATTGTCTAATGGGGTAAACACATATTTTCCTCAATGATTAAGTCTAGGTGTTCCTCTTTACCTTAGAACATCTCAATAGAGAAATCACATGATACCGATTATCAGGGACATGTAGAAACCTTCCTTTAAAAACTGTGCATCAGGTGCACTATGCAATACACAGGCTAATAGTCAAATGTGCAAACAAAAAGACAAGAACTAGAGGGTCCTGATATTTGCATGATTAGGACACATCTGATCCCACCAAAAATTAAAGTAGCAGGAACAGAAGGGAACCGAAAACCAAATTAAAATAGACATTGAAAATTCGTCATGTTCAAAAAGGTAAACATAAGATATCTCCTATTGAGATGGAAAACTTGTCTTACTATACTGTAATATTGAGTCAGTTAACCAGTCTATCGCTACTCTGACAGTCAGGCTGGAAAACATTGAAGCAGGCCTAAGGCAAATTCTTGAAAACCAGTCTGGTCATACCAAAGGGAATTATACATAACATGGGGGTCCCTGGTACATCACTGCAGTCTGGAAATGTGAACCTGAACAATACATCAATAATAATAAAAGGTCTGACTGGTGAAAGGAATTTGAAAAAGAGAAATGGGACTAGGACATAGCTAAAATCTCAATAACTAAGCATGATGCGACATTGGTCAGGGGAAGTAACAAAAGAAAAAATCTATAGGAAGAACAAAAAAAATTATTTGGGTGATAGTCAGGCATGTGACACAACACCGAGAGTACGGGTGATACACAAAGGCCAAAGTTACACAAATTTTAACTCTACCGTTGGCGACTACACCATATACGGTACTCCTAGCTAATGTTTCAGTTCCTTCTTCAGGAAAAAATGAAAACCTGGTTTTCTTTTAAGGAACGAAAGCCATATGCTACTTAGGAAACAGAACATCATTAACTAATGTAATATAGAATTTAGGCCACCTTGAGTCACAGATCTATAAATTCATCCTTAGGTCCAATCAAGGATACATAAATGTAGGGCTGCCTGTTCCTTTAAGGGAAGGGGCAGTAGCGTGACTAACTGCAGATGACACACTTTGATCCTGTATATCTCTTTTTATTTTCCTTCAATACCATTATAGCCAAATAGACATTCACTAGTGAAGAATTTAGTAACCAGAACAAGTTCAACCAACTGTTGCGTAGCGATGGGCATCGTCATGACCATCCCCTCACAACACAGGGGAGCTTGTAATGGTATCAAAAGCAGCAACAAACATGCAAAAAAAACAAATAAAAAAAATAATAAAAACGCACAAAACGTCAAGCCATCAGATATACTTGCTGTGTATCAAGCACAAAAAGCATAGACAAAACAATAGCATGTGTGAATAAGCGGTGACACACAACACCATGTCATGTACTTTATGCACTGTAAACCTCCAGCCCAAAACCCAATATTTGGGCCTGTTTAATTTGTCAGGTTTAAAATCCTTACCCTCCTTTTGACAGTAGATCACCATGCAATGGAAATCTGCTGTCAAATATAACTTTACTGTTTCTCTTCTAACATACAGGACCAGCAAGAACAATTCATGATAGGACCAAATACATAAAAATAAATGTCCATTACTTAACTGTTACCCTCTTGTCAGTTACTTCGCAACATCAAGCCACCTTAGTTTTACCTTTCTAAAAGTAAAAATTGTTACACTGACACTCCATATTAATTTGGCACCTACAATTTCCACTGTGAAAAATAAGTCTTAATTGGCAAATCGTTCTCATTAAGGCATGTAGCCTTCAAATTTTTTTTTAAAAAAAGGGCTGCATCTTATTTTCTGTCTAAGACTTAATGCAACACTTCGTTTTCTGTCAAATAAAAGCAACTAGCAGGTATCATTTTATTTTTTTAGAGCGGAGACACAAATGTATCAGTTCTGCAGAGCATTTAACATGATGTTGGGACATTCGAAGAAACCCCTTTTTTTTATATTTTCCCTTTGGAATTAAGTTCTTTAATTGTATTGATGTTCTTCTGGAGAAACCAGAAATCCCACTTTTAGAGGCCCGTAGGGTCATTCTGCATTTCACAGAGACAAGGCCCTAAGTTAAAAGGCCACAGGTGTCAACATGACAGCCTCCTCCATTGTTTATGGGAAAACTAAAGATAGCATCTCAGCAGCGTGACTTGAGCCAGCCTCTGTAGCTCTCCTAGCTTCTGCCACTCTGAATCTGTCAAAGACAGTAGGCCTTCCTATTTTCCTTCTAACCTGCAATAATTCACTCTATTTAAAAAAAAAGAAAACAAATTCCTTTTTAGGCGCTAAAAAAATTATCTCTATTTCCAGATTATTAAACTACATTTACTGTGAATAATTCACAAACCTTAATAACACACATACCAGTTGTTAGAATAAATGCTTGTTGCAATCCCATGCAATGGTACATATTTCATCAACCTCGAATGAATGAACGTCTCAGTAGGCCCAGCTGAAGTTAGAACCTTCATACTTGATATTAAAACAAGCCTTTGTACTGGCACATTGACTCATTTAATCATAAGAAGGCACAACCTGCAAATATATATCAAACCTAAATGTATGCATTTACTGAAGCCTGAGACACTTTAAAAAGTACTCTGAATGAAAGAAAATGCAGTTTAAACAGTGCTTTTGCCCAAAATCGACTTTGATATTTTAGGCATTAAAAAATCAATATCCTACAATTTTCTTGCATAATATGCATTACCAGAATGTCTATTACACAATCCATGAGTCAGCCATTGAAAATATTAACTTATACTTTATAGAAATTAGCTTGTTTGCTCCTGCGCCAAGGGAAAATTGCACATACAAATGTCATTTTAGCGGTGCAACATAACTTAAATTAAATTTTAATGTTAGGAGGTCATAGTATAGGTATTAAGCTTTATAAATATTAAAAAACGATTTTGAAAGGCACTTATTTTTAAAATAATTTTTCCATAATTAATAATTTTCTTATTTTCAAAAAAAATAAGAACCCAATTATTCTTTTTTTTTTGTTGATAATTCCACATATAAAAGCAAGCTGCATCCCTTGCCTATTATTTGGGATACATTAACTCACAAGCCTAAGCGCACAAGCCTAACTTGAAATGCGTCACATTTTTGCGCCACTTTCATTTAAAAGGAAGGTTATGCAAAATTCCACCCATGTTTAACTGGGAAAGTGCTGGCTGAATTGAAAATAGATAATTTCTTTTTTTTTTTTTTTTTGGGGGCCCTATTTATATCTATTGAATGTGTTTTCTAATTTATTAAGCATTTAACGGCAGTTTTGTATATGTGCACAATTGCTCATTCTATAAATTAAAGAGCAATATATAGCTATGTTAGCACATCACATGGTTCATTTCTGGATTTTTTCTAAGTTTCTACTTAATATTAATTAACCAACATTTTACTTAACAAACTGTAAACATCAAGAAGACCCACAAACACACATTGAGCTCATTTCAGATATAAACAGAAAACACTCAGGACACACAATACAGCGCGCTTTAGCCATTTTTCATAAATAGCGCCGTCGCAATTTACTTACAGAACCGTTTGCAGATCCTAGTTGTAAGTCATATTTACAAGAGAAAAGAAAACTTTTCTCAATAGTGTTTCCAAAAAACTGCAACAACAGCCTCACAGACATTTATTTCCAAGAATAGCGGACCCATACTTTATTAAACGTGATGGGGCCTACTCCGTGCTTCACATATAGTTCAAAGGTTGGAGTTCCAATCGGAGGAACCGGACATGAGTCCTCCAACCGGGAGTCCCTTTTACAACCAAGACAAAACAAATTTCCAAGTCTGCTAAGACCAGGCATCTTCGCTCACTAGTCTAGCTTCAAACTTCAAAGGATTATCGTTTACGATAGTCTTGTGAATACACGAGTCCTTCGGCTTTGGTACTTGCAAGTTCCAAATCAAAGTGATCCCAAAGGGATACCAAACCAAATGTCCAACTAAGGACCAAACCAAGTGTCCAACTAAGGACCAAACCAAGTGTCCAACTAAGGACCAAACCAAGTGTCCAACTAAGGACTGGGAGACGCTCCACTTATACTTAACTGAAAATATCAATGATGTCACCAGAAGACTCGTCTTATCGTTTCGCTCTACCAAAAATCAAGTGTCCAAATCAGGGCGATAGCCAGGGCAGCAGTCCTTCATAGCCGTCGGGAAGCGGGGAACCTCGCAACAAAGACTTTCGGACCACGTCGACATGCAGGGGTCGAAGAAGTGGCGGCCTTCCTCCAGAATTTTCACACGAAGCTCCCCACGGACCTCAGGCTTGGACCGGTACCGCTGGTATCGCCCCACGTTGGGCGCCAACTGAGGTACTGGGTTTTTCAGAACCGGTACTGCTCCGGTAACCCAGCGGTGCCAGGGTACACCCAAAGACCTCGGGTACTTTCCTGATTCAGACTACAGAAACTCAGAGTCTTCTAGGTGAAGTCAAAGATCGAATTTATTGGCTGCAACCAATTGACAAGTGTCCTAGAAGTACAACAGCACGATTTGTATGTTCTCAGGAGACTGTGTTTCAATGCAAAGTCAGGTTTCCTTATATACAGTTTTTTAAGCTTCAGGCAAACATTCTTGACATTTTGGTTGGTCATTCACATTTTTTCACTACAAAGGAAAAAACAGTGTCATGATGAAACCTCATATTTCATGTCATCCAACCCATAATAAATTACCCGGCAAGGCCTAGTATTTTACATCAGATAAGTGTGGACCCCTAATAAAAACGGGCACCTCCCCCTCGTAAAGTAAGAAGACGAAAAGAGAAGGTGCAGGTGTGAGCAAGTTAGGCAGGGTGTGTGAGCGATAATAAGGGTTTTATGGCCTGGTGTGCCTTGATGCTATCTGATTCGGCCACTGGGAGAGGGACTGACCAAACAGGTTTGGCCTGAGGCAATGGTTCCAGCTTGCCCAGGTCAGAGAAAAGTCAATCAAGGTGTACGTGTCCTTGGAATCAAATCTGACTGTATTATAAGCCTATGTGAGGGCAACTTTTAAAAATGGCTGCCGTGTATAAAATGGGAGCCACGAGTGCAGGACGAAAATGGCGATTTCGAGGTGAAAACGCTGCTGGAATTGAGCGAAAATGCTCATGCTTAGTGTACTAGTCATTATCGGTCTTTTGATACTAAAATCGTACTGCTGTGGCAAAGTAAATTACATGGGTCCAGAATTTTTAGAACCACACTAATTCACACAAGCTGACACCCACTCATTCACCTATTCACACACTCACACTACCACTCACAGTCCCAGAAAACAACTACTATATCCAGTCACAGACCCACACAACCAATCACACATCCATTCACACAGACACCCCCTCACACACCTATTCACACTAACAGACCCACAAAACTACTACTGCATCCACTGATGGACCAACACAGCAAATCACACACCAACTCATACACCCATGCACACACTCACATACCTACTCACAGTCCTACAAAACCACTACCACACCCACACACCCACTCACACACAATTCACACATTCACACACCCACTCACACACTCACATACCCATCCACACACCCACTCACAGACCCACAAAACCACTACTGCATCTCCTTACCGACCCACACAGTCACTCACACACGTATTCATGCTCTCATACACCCACACACAAACCCACAGAACCACTAACACACCCACTCACAGACCTACAGAGCCACACACACATACACTCACACACCAATTGACACACTCACACATCCACTCACAGAGCGAAAATACCACTACCACCTCTAGTCACAGAGTGACAAAAGCGCTCACACAACCACTCACACACCCATTGCATACTCACTAACCTGCTCACAGACACACAAAACCACTAACACACCCATTCAAAGCTCCACACATCCACTCACACATCCATTCACACACCCATTCATGCACTCATACACCAACTCACTGACCCACAAAACCACTTTGTTACGCATTGTAGAACCATTTAGATTGAAAAAGGTGAAATTCACAAAAAATCCAAAGGTTACAGGGACGTTATAGTTAGCAAATAGCATTAATAAAACATAAACATTCACTGAAAATAACAAAGGTTACGGGGACGATATAGTTAGGAAATAGATTTTTTTTAAATATTAGAAATTTTATGAAAAAAAGGAAAGGTTACATGGTCATTATAGATAGGTTTAGATTTTGCACACACAAAACTACAGAAATTCACTAGTTATAGTTATGGCCATCTCACTTGACAATAACTCAAGCTCTAAGGTAAGTATAACTTGCACCTGCTACATGCACTGCTAATTACCTCGTGTATTACATCACTCAAGACATCTTCTATCACATCATTGATATTATCACTGCAATATTTGCAGTGAAATTACTGATGAGAAAACTTAGTGAGTTATAGTTACCTTAGCGCACTAGTTATAATTGCATGAGATAACAAAAACTATAACTGATGAATTTCTGTGTTTTGTGTGTGTAAAACCTCAACCTAACTAACTTTCAGTGAATATATGTTACTTTAACTATACTTACTAAGGGCTGTAAAGGTATGGGCGGGTAGCACAATTTGAGAAGAGTGAAGTAGGTGTCTTACTAATGCTTTTCATGCACTACCTCCCTCGTGTTTTGGGATGAAGAGAGAGTCAGTCAGGGCCACTCACCGAGGGGGCGCCTCAGGCATTGGGAGTGCATCAAAAACCACTTGCTCCCAATGACCTTATTGGAGCACACAGCCCAGCAACTCGGACCCAAGTAGGCTGATGTAGGCTCAAGAGAAGCAGTCTTGCTGGACCATTTTAGGCTTTTGATTGCAGGCCCAGTAGGTATGTATTTTATGTTTTTAAATATATGCCATGTGCATTTCTTATATCTACAGAAAAATGTTTGAGGACTGGAATTAACCCCATAATGATGAAATATGAATATGTGTTTTCACTGATTCAGATAAGCCCCCTCTTTTGTGAAATGTCTAGTACAAACGTTGTGTGCAAAGCGACCATGTCAATAATTTGTACAACTGCTCAATGAAAAAGGTAAAGTTGATAGCCACCTTTGTGTGGGCACGAGGTATACGAAAAGCAACAAATATCTACAAATATGGCACTATGCTGCACTGGTAGGAGTAGACCGACATACTTTAGAATCACATATTCATCAACACAACTTTTCTACTTAGTCATAAGGGGCCATATTTATACTTTTTGACGCAAAACTGCGCTAAGGCATTTTTGCGTCAAAAAAATTAGTGCCGGCTAACGCCATTCTGAAGCGTCATGCGGGCGCCGTATTTATTCAATGACGTTAGCCGGCGTTAGCCGCCGGCACTGCCTGGTGTGCGTGAAAAAAAACGACGTACACCAGGCAGCGCCGGCGTAGGGGGATATGGAGCTTGGGCGTCAAAAAATGGGGCAAGTCAGGCTGAGGCAAATTTTTCGCCTCAACCCGATTTGCGCCATTTTTTTCGACTCCCAACCCCCATAGAAATGACTCCTGTCTTAGCAAAGACAGGAGTCATGCCCCCTTGCCCAATGGCCATGCCCAGTGGACTTCTGTCCCCTGGGCATGGTCATTGGGCATAGTGGCATGTAGGGGGGCACAAATCAGGCCCCCCTATGCCACAAAAAAAAAAGAAAAAAAGTACTTACCTGAACTTACCTTAATGTCCCTGGGATGGGTCCCTCCAGCCTTGGGTGTCCTCCTGGGGTGGGCAAGGGTGACAGGGGGGGTCCCTGGGGGCATGGGAGGGTACCTCTGGGCTCCTTCCGAGCCCACAGGTCCCTTAATGCCTGCCTTGTCCAGGCGCTAAAAAACGGCGCAAAAGCGGCCGTACGTCATTTTTTTTTACCCGCCCACTCCCGGGCGTGAATTTTGCCCGGGAGTGTAAATACGGCGCACATGCCGCAGAGTCAATTTTTTAGACGGGAACGCCTACCTTGCATCTCATTAACGCAAAGTAGGTGTCCACGCTAAAAAATGATGCAAACTCCATGGACTTTGGCGCTAGACGCGTCTAACGCCAAAGTATAAATATGGAGTTAGTTTTGCGTCGGAATTGCATCAAAAAAAACAACGCAATTCCGGCGCAAACAGAGTATAAATATGCCCCTAGTTGTTTATGTGTATTATGTTTTTCTTTTGATGATACCCAGCCATATGAGAAGCATGCATGTAGCCAATGAAAAATGTTTTATGCTTTCAGTGTGTGACAGAAACTGCTGCACAAATGTAGAGATGGCAAAGGTCACATACTCTACAGTATTGTAGCATTTTAATTGCTGCTTTCATGGGGCAAATTCATTAAGATCTGTAACTTTATAAATTAGGCATACACAAGCTTCGGTGGAATTATGGGAAAGGGCATGTACCCCAGTTAACACCGTTTTGATGCAGACTGTGGCAAAATAGTCATTATTCGTGTGAGCTTTAAAGTTAAAATGGCTCAACTTACCATGTTAATTGACTTTCCAAAATTTCAATTATTAATGCATTGCATGTGTGCTTTAGAAATAATGGAAGAGGTTATAAAGTCAATTTGAATTCACACAAATATGTGTTAATTAGCATGTTTTTAGTTCAGTTTCTGCAAGACGTACATTTAAGAGCATTACCTGCATATTGTCTGTTTAACGTAAGTAAATTGCAAGCCCACATAAAATGTAAAAAATGGAAATCATAATTTTACTACATCTGCGTGGGCCATTTATGGAGTATGACACCATTGCAGTCTGGATTTTCACATAGTGCAAGGGTGCCAGCAATACAGGCATGGCAAGTATGAATATCTGCAAAGTAAATAGTGATTTGTAATAAAACGAGTTAAAGACTTATTTATAGATCATGACTGATGTCACTATGCATAGCATTTTTTATGTATTGTTCACGTTTCCGTTGTACTAGTCCTCCAGTTGTTCATAAACCAAGCATGGTTGTTCTACATCACATTAAGTAAGTGTGCAAAAAAGTTGACGAAGCTATGTGAATTACCATGCTGAACCCATTCAGCAACCATGTAAAGTACGGACGTGTTGCCTGTGTGTTTTGGACTGTTCACATACAAAATGTAAAAAAATCAAAACATCAGATACATGATTGTCATGGTTGCACCAACAATAGGTATTTTGTTGCTCTAGGTTAGCACCGAGAAATGTTTAGGGGCATATTTATACTCCGTTTGCGCCGAATTTGCGTCGTTTTTTTCGACGCAAATTCGACGCAAAACTAACTCCATATTTATACTTTGGCGTTAGACGCGTCTAGCGCCAAAGTTCATGGAGTTAGCGTCATTTTTTTGCGTGAACACCTTCCTTGCATTAATGATATGCAAGGTGGGCGTTCCCGTCTTAAAAAATGACTCTGATGCATATGCGTCGTATTTATACTCCCGGGCAAAAATGACGCCCGGGAGTGGGCGGGTCTAAAAAACCCGCATTAGCGCCGGGTCAGGGAAGGCGTTAAGGGACCTGTGGGCTCAGAATGAGCCCAGAGGTGCCCTCCCCTGCCCCCAGGGACACCCCCTGGGACATTAAGGTAAGTTCAGGTAAGTATTTTTTTTAAATTTATTTTGTGGCATAGGGGGGCCTGATTTGTGCCCCCCTACATGCCACTATGCCCAATGACCATGCCCAGGGGACAGAAGTCCCCTGGGCATGGCCATTGGGCAAGGGGGCATGACTCCAGGAGTCATTTCAATGGGGGTTGGGAGTCGTAAAAAAATTGCGCAAATCGGGTTGAGGCGATTTTTTTGCCGCAACCTCCCACCATTTGTGGACGCCCATACTCCATTTTCCCCCTACGCTGGCGCTGCCTGGTGTACATCGTTTTTTTTTACGCACACCAGACAGCGCCGGCGGCTAACGCCGGCTAACGTCATTCAATAAATACGGCGCCCGCATGGCGCTTCAGAATGGCGTTAGCCAGCGCTAATTTTTTTGGCGCAAAACTGCGCTGGCGCAGTTTTGCGTCAAAAAGTATAAATATGGCCCTTAATGTATTTAAAATTATCTGACGTGGATATTATAGTGTTCATTGTACAACAATGGTATTTCAGCTCTTGGTTATTTATGGTATCAGTATTGGAGCTTACAAATGTCTGATACATATTGATATGCCAGTATTGTGCATGACGATTATACTTTATCACACAACTATATTTCATATGCTATGTTTCTAACTGTTATGCCTATCTTCAATTTCCTAGTTAAGATGGACACCTGCCCTTTGAGGAGGCCGGCATTCCTAGCTTCTCTGATCTAGCCGTTGAAAGTATGTGTCAGTACATTACGTGAAGAGTTGATGACATTAAAATGTAGGGAATTCATGTGTTATGAACACTAACATGCAATAACATTAATCACTGTATTAAGAGTGTATGAAGTGTGTTTTAATCCTCATGATATAATAGCTAACCTGAGTGCTGACACCAAAAAAACATCCATTTCCAGAAGTGCACAATATGGGTGCCTGTTCAAAATGGCTCGAGGTTTCAAAAAGATGGGGAAGAATAACGAGCAAGAGAAAAGCCAAGAGGCATATTTATACTCCGTTTGCGCCGGATTTGCGTCGTTTTTTTTACGCAAATTCGACGCAAAACTAACTCCATATTTATACTCTGGCGTTAGACGCGTCTAGCGCCAAAGTCCATGGAGTTTGCATCATTTTTTAGCGTGGACACCTACTTTGCGTTAATGATATGCAAGGTAGGCGTTCCCGTCTAAAATAGTGACTCCGAGGCATGTGCGCCGTATTTACACTCCCGGGCAAAAATGTCGCCCGGGAGTGGGCTGGGTAAAAAAAAATGACGTCCAGCCGCTTTTGCGACGTTTTTTAGCGCCTGGTCAGGGCAGGCGTTAAGGGACCTGTGGGCTCGGAAGGAGCCCAGAGGTGCCCTCCCATGCCCCCAGGGACCCCCCCTGTCACCCTTGCCCACCCCAGGAGGACGCCTAAGGATGGAGGGACCCATCCCAGGGAACATAAGGTAAGTTCAGGTAAGTATTAAAAAAAATTTTTGGGTGGCATAGGGGGGCCTGATTTGTGCCCCCCTACATGCCACTATGCCCAATGACCATGCCCAGGGGACAGAAGTCCCCTGGGCATGGCCATTGGGCAAGGGGGCATGACTCCTGTCTTTGCTAAGACAGGAGTCATTTCAATGGGGGTTGGGAGTCGAAAAAAATGGCGCAAATCGGGTTGAGGCGATAATTTTGCCTCAGCCTGACTTGCCCCATTTTTTGGCGCCCAAGCTCCATATTCCCCTATGCCGGCGCTGCCTGGTGTACGTCATTTTTTTTGACGCACACCAGGCAGCGCCGCCGGCTAACGCCGGCTAACGTCATTGAATAAATACGGCGCCCACATGGCGCTTCAGAATGGCATTAGCCGGCGTTAGATTTTTTGACGCACAACTGCGTTGGTGCAGTTGTGCGTCGAAAAGTATAAATATGGCCCCAAAGATCAAGGCCCACTGCTACTCCCCCCAACCAGCCTTCAACTTCTATAACACCGCATGGATTTAAAAGAACAAAAAAGAGTCAACAACTAGAACCAACAGTGGGTCGAATCAGCCAAATGAAAGGACAAGAGGAAGAAGAATGGCCTCTCCCTCATAAAAATGTTCAGAAAATCGTGTTGATTTAAAAAAGTATCATCAAGAAAATGAGCAAAATGAACACACTGCTCTTAGACAATAACAACTTCCTTCATGGATGCCAGGAGGCCCTCTATGTAATAGCCCAAAAGTGACTGAAAACTAAGTCTCGTTCTATTTCATCTCTTTCTATTATGTTATAGTTTTTATCTAGAAATTATTAGAAATTACGTTGCCAATAGCGGGATTGACATAATGTATTTGTTGTGTGTATTTTTCAGTTTCTCTCCCATACCAAACCGTTACCCCTTTTGTGAGGATCTTGACTGCTAAGTACTTCAATTATGCAACATTTTCTATCAAAAACAAAGAAGTGTTTGTGGACACTATCATTCTCAGTCCATACATCAAGGTGTACGTAGACAATATTGTGTTTCCATTATTATGATTATTGATTCACAATTGTGCCCAAAAGGAAGGGCATAGCAGTTTAATTGCATACCTGCTATATTATTCTTATTTAGTATGAAGTTTGCTCTCTCCTTACTCATTTTGATTATTAGGTTGATGTGACACACAAACCAGAAATAACTGTATATCCCATAAAATTGTACTCGTACTTTTATGCATGTTTGTGAAATGAAGCATCTTTTATCTACTAAATTTGTGCTAGTATTTTTAATTGTTTTTATTTCTCACTTCTACAAAAGAAAACACTATGGGGTCATTATGACTTCGGCGGACGGAAAAGCCAGTGCGGCTGCCTTCCCACGGGCCTTACTGCTGGGTTGCTGGCCCAGTGGTAAAACGGCCTACACCATTGTCTCCAGCTCATAATAGAGCCAGTGGCGTAGGGTGCACCAGCACCAGTTGCAATATTCACTGTCTGCAAGTGACCATCACGATGGGGGCCCCCGGGACCCCCTGCCCCCGTCTCCACCAGTCTTTTCATGGCAGAGCTACCGGTATGAAATCGCTGGCAGAGAAGGGATTCGTAATCACCAGTGCTGCCCTGGTGGATTAGGACCGCCAGCACCGCCATACCAACAAAAACTCGCAATCTCGTGGTGCTTGGGGTCCGACTGTGGCGTTACCACCATGGTCATAATGTGGCAGTCGGACCACTACACTGGGGGTAGTTCGACCTCCACCATGGCTAGGGGATCTTAAAAACACCAGAGTCGTAATGACCCCCTATATGCTACAAGTTGAAATATTACATTATATTAGTACACTTAGTGCATAAAATAAATGCACTTTACTTTGGATATATTGTAGTATATTGTTTTATAAACATATATAACACAATATTTGTATTTTGTGAAATACACATGTCCAAAGCTTTACCAAGGAAGAAAGTCAGTAAAGAATATTAAGATTTAAACATCAAATAAACTATACCATTGTTTCATGAACATACATTTAAACATGTGGACATTACCATTCGATGAAAAGGATGCTTCATAGCACCAAATAAGTAAATACAACACATGACAACAACAGAGGATTGCAGTTGAATGAGAATTAAATGGCATGATGACAAACAATCAACAAATGTTCATCTTGTGATTCAGGATTTAAAACTGGGGAAAACTACATCTACATCCTGCAATTAGTGTGCTGCCTCCTCTACTTGTGGTTGTGCTTCCAATGGAGGCTCAGGAATACCTATAATGTGTCACTGGCAGACTCACAATAGGTAGGAGATATAGGGGCCAACTTCAATAGGACATTACTTGGTATCACAAAGACTGCATGGAAATCCCTGGCAAGGATTTGCTGATGGTAAAACAGCAAAGACACTGCTGTTGAGGTCACTCTTAATTGACATAAAGGAGTCCATCTTGGCCTTCATTAATTTCCTAAGCCCTCCAGTCCATGCTACAAAGACTAGTTTTAGGAACTTATGGCCCCCAGCTATGTGACACCTTCAGTGGTGCTTGATGAAGAAGGCTGTTGCTGTTGTTTGCTCCTCTACATCACAACACCAGTAATGTCAGCTAAGGAGACATCAATTCCATGGAGCCAATAATGGGTGTCTCACACAGTCCTGACAAACCCTTATTGTGGGCTAAAACACCTCTGGACACTTTTTACAGTGTCCAACAGGGTCTTCTTCTCCATCTTCCTCCATCATAGATTGCCATACCCCAATGACTCTATGCTGAAATCCCACTTGAAAAGCCTCCTGATTTTCATACAGCACATTTACAGCAGCTGTATGGGAAACATTCTGGATTGGTTCAAATGGTGACACAACAACATCTTCTTCCTTTGTCAAGATAAGAGGAGGGCCATCAATTGTTTCCATGAGTTGGTTGAAGGTGTCTTCATCGATGGAGGGCAGGTAGGAGTCAATGTTAGGTTCCTCATCAGTGATAGGTTGTTGTCCAGGAGAGATAGTTCCTTCTTCTGAAATAGTAAAATCATATAAGCATTATTCTTTCTATTATGGGAAACTGTACTTTATAAGTACATTTATTCATACTACTTTTTCGATCCTCATTCAAAGAAATGTTAATTTTGGATATACATAGGCCTAACCTTCTAGTGTATTCACAGATACTAATATGTAAATGTCAGATTATTTGCAATTGTAATGCAATCATGTAACATTGTATATATGTTAAAGCAACAACAGAGCATGTTGTCTCCCACATATATTTTACGTTTAGACATAACTATATATCATGCTAGACGTGTTTTCCATTTATAATAAGAATGCAACTGTATTTTCAGAGGTGTATACACAGTCATTGCAAACGTGACAATAATATTTTATGATGGAAATTTCAAATGATCATGTTTAACATATTGTGTAGCATTTATTAACAAAGTAATATGACTCAAATGTAATGTGTTTTGATTGGAGATATCCCTTCCTGGGCACACACAATCCTGCCATGACACACACCCTTGCAGGATTTTGTAACTGCCCTACCTTTGCCATTCTTCACATTATACCACCATAGAGAGTGAGGAACAATGGAAAATATATGTTACAATATGTATCATTTAACAAATCACCCTTTCATGCATTGCAGCCCAGAAACTGCTTTTGAGGTGTCCAATTAGGTATTCGAATAATCAAACTTAGTCATGTTACTCATTATTTGAAATGACATTTACATAATGATGCATAGATAGTTACCTACCAGGTTCTAGTTTTGACGTTGGTTGAGAGGATAGCAATGGGCCATAATTCTATGTGGAGTTATAATTTGGGCATATTTGTTGGCCTGGTACCCTGTATGTTTGCTATCACCAATACAGATACACTTGCACCATTGTTCAATTGTTACAATTAGGTATGACAGATTTTGTCCATTAAGGGAGAAAAAGCAGACACATTTTTGAAGATTGTTAAATATTCCTCTGTGACAACTATACACACCTACAACTAATTTAAGTTTTTTTTCATTTTTATTAATAGACAGAAGAAATATAGCAAACAAAGTTAAGGATGGACAATGTTGTGCTATGTGTAAGAAAGTACCATCTTGCCTGGCATGTTACCCGCATATTTCACTGTATATACGTTGTTTTAGTCTATGTGTCACTGGGACCCTGCCAGGCAGGGCCCCAGTTATCATAAGTATGTGCCCTGTATATGTTCCCTGTGTGATGTCTAACTGTCTCACTGAGGCTCTGCTAACCAGAACCTCAGTGGTTTTGCTCTCTCTGCTTTCCAAATTTGTCCCTAACAGGCTAGTGACTAAATTTACCAATTCACATTGGCATACTGGTACACCCATATAATTCCCTAGTACATGGTCCTGAGGTACCCAGGGTATTGGGGTTCCAGGAGATCCCTATGGGCTGCAGCATTTCATTTGCCACCCATAGGGAGCTCTGACAATTCTTACACAGGCCTGCCATTGCAGCCTGCGTGAAATAACGTCCACGTTATTTCACAGCCATTTACCACTGAACTTAAGTAACTTATAAGTCACCTATATGTTTAACCTTCACCTGGTGGCAAAGTTACTTGATGTGTGGGCACCCTGGTACTAGCCAAGGTGCCCCCACATCGTTCAGGGCAAATTCCCCGGACTTTGTGAGTGCGGGGACACCATTACACGCGTTCACTATACATAGGTCACTACCTATGTATAGCGTCACAATGGTAACTCCGAACATGGCCATGTAACATGTCTAAGATCATGGAATTGTCACCCCATGGGGGGATAATTCCATGATCCCCCGGGTCTCTAGCACAGAACCCGGGTACTGCCAAACTGCCTTCCGGGGTCTCTACTGCAGCTGCTACTGCCAACCCCTCAGACAGGTTTCTGCCATCATGGGGTCCAGGCAGCCCTGGCCCAGGAAGGCAGAACAAAGGATTTCCTCTGAGAGAGGGTGTAACACCCTCTCCCTTTGGAAATAGGTGTCAGGGTTGGGGAGGAGTAGCCTCCCCCAGCCTCTGGAAATGCTTTGATGGGCACAGATGGTGCCCATCTGTGCATAAGCCAGTCTACACCGGTTCAGGGATCCCCCAGCCCTGCTCTGGGGTGAAACTGGACAAAGGAAAGGGGAGTGACCACTCCCTTGACCTGCACCTCCCAGGGGAGGTGCCCAGAGCTCCTCCAGTGTGTCCCAGACCTCTGCCATTTTGGAGTGTTGGGGGCACACTGGACTACTCTGAGTGGCCAGTGCCAGCAGGTGACGTCAGAGACCCCCTCTGATAGACTCTTATCTCTCTTGGTAGCCAATCCTCCTAACCTGGTAGCCAAACCTCCTTTTCTGGCTATTTAGGGTCTCTGCTTTGGGGAATTCTTCAGATAACGAATGCAAGAGTTCACCAGAGTTGCTCTGCATCTCCCTTCTCTCCTTCTACCAAAGGATGGACCGCTGACTGCCCAGGACACCTGCAAAACTGCAACAAAGTAACCAGACGGCTACTAGCAACATTGTAGCGCCTCATCCTGCTGGATTTCTCGACTGTTTCCAGGTGGTGCATGCTCTGGGGGTAGCCTGCCTTCACCCTGCACCAGAAGCTCCGGATAAATCTCCTGTGGGTCGACGGAATCTTCCCCCTGCTAACGCAGGCACCAAAAGACTGCATCACCGGTCCTCTGGGTCCCCTCCCATCCTGATGAGCGTGGTCCCTGGAACACAGCAACTCTGTCCAAGTGACTCCCACAGTCCAGTGACTCTTCAGTCCAAGTTTGGTGGAGGTAAGTCCTTGTCTCCCTACGCCAGACTGCAAAGCTGTGTACTGTGTGATTTGTAGCTACTCTGGCTCCTGTGCACTCTTCCAGGATTTACTTAGTGCACAGCCTAGCCTGGGTCCCCAGCACTTCGTCCTGCAGTGCACAACCCTCTGAGTTGTCCTCCAACGTTGTGGGACCCTTCTTTGTAACTTCGCGTGGACTACGGTTCACTAATCTCCTAAGTGCCTGTTGGGGTACTTCTGCGGGTGCTGCCTGCTTCTGTGAGGGCTCTCTGAGTTGCTGAGCGCCCCCTCTGTCTCCTCCTCCAAAAGGCAATATCCTCGTCCTTCCTGGGCCACAGCAGCACCCAAAAACCTGTACCGCAACCCTTGCAACTAGCAAGGTTTGTTTGTGGTCTTTCTGCGTGGTAACACCTTTGCAAGCTTCATCGCGATGTGGGACATCAGTCTACCAAAGGAGAAGACCCTAGCTCTCTTCTTTCTTGCAGAACTCCAAGCTTCTTCCAACAGGTGGGAGCTTCCTTGCACCCTCAGCTGGCATTTCCTGGGCTCCTGCCCACTCTCGACACTGTCGCGACTATTGGACTTGGTCCCCTTGTCTTACAGGTACTCAGGTCTGGAAATCCACTGTTGTTGCATTGCGGTTGTTTGTTCTTCCAGCAGAATCCCCCTATCACGACTTCTGTGCTCTCTGGGGGTAGTAGGTGCACTTTACACCTACTTTTCAGGGTCTTGGGGTGGGCTATTTTTCTAACCTTCAGTTTTTGTTCCACCACTAGTGACTATGCCTAGTGAAGTTGTGACCTTTGAAAAAGCAGTACTAGCTGACTTAAATAAATTGTGTCCCAAACATCCTTATATTAACATCCCACCAAAGAGAAGAGGGCTCTGCTAGCTTTAGCATCTGACCCCCACATCACGATCAAACAGGCTGACAAAAGCGGCACTATTGTAATTATGAATTCCATTGATTACAAACATGAATGCTTGCGTCTACTTAGTGACTCCTCTTACTATGCTAAAATAAGGCATGATCCTACCACTAGACTACAGACCCAGATTAGGATTCTTATCGAAGAATCTAGGAATAACCTCTGGATTTCACCCAAGGAGGCTGAATTCCTTGACACTTCACAACCTTGTGTCCCCTACTTTTACTGCCTACCCAAGATTCACAAAGGTATCACACCTCCTCCAGGACGACCTATTGTCTCAGGGATAGCCTCTGTTCTGGAATCACTATCAATCTTTTGCGATCACTTTTTACAACCACTGGTGAAGGGTTCCTCTACTTACCTGAAGGATACCAAAGATGTTCTCAATCTTATTGAGTCCATTAATGATTCTGGAACTGTACAAGGCATTATCACAATGGATGTTGAAGCACTCTATACCAATATCCCGCAGGAAGCTACTCTACAAGTTATAGAGGCAGCTCTTCAGGAGGCATCTAATGCTCTTTCTACTCCAGTTCCCTTTATCATGCACTGCACCAGATTGGCTCTGACAGAAAATTTCTTTCAATTCGAGGATCAGTTCTATCATCAGATCCGCGGAACATCAATGGGCAGTACATTTGCCCCAAGTTTGGCATGCCTATATATGTACGAATTTGAAAAGAAATATATCCTTTCACCACTTAATACTTATCAGAATCATGTCAAACTATGGCGTCGTTACATCGACAATATCTTAATTATATGGAAGGGTCCGTTGGTGTTCGCAGATCATTTTACAGCTTGGATCAATACTTTAGATCCCTATTTGAAATTTACGACCACTGTATCTGCCACACAGCTACCGTTCTTGGACCTAATGATCACCATCCACAATGGTAAATTGTCTACTACGGTTTAACACAAACCCACTGACCGCAATTCTCTATTACTGTACGAGAGTCACCACCCAAAATCTCTATGGGACAATTTACCCGTAGGCCAATTTCTACGGCTGAGACGGAATTGTAGTTCTTCCCATGAATTTTACCATCAGGCTGACTCTCTTCAAGAGAAACTTCGGGAACGCCATTACCCCTCTAGAATTGTGAATTTAGCACGGAAGAGGGCAAAAAACAACAACAGGGACTCTTTACTAACACATTTTGATAAGGTACCACAAACCAGAATAACACATGTATCCACTTTTACTCCCTTATCTAATTCAATTAAGAAATTGATTAGCAAAAGATGGCCTATTCTCACCAGTGGGGGTTGTGAGATTGCCCGACCTTTGTTTGCATACAAACGTTCAACCAACATCAAGGACATTGTCATTCACACCTGTCCACGACCACAACATGATACCTGTACTCAAAAAACACTATGGGGTCTTCCCCCTGTTGTATGTCACCACCCCTGTGGAAACTGCAATGTCTGTACTTTTACCAAACATTTATTGACTCTGAACCTCGACCCGATAGGCACATGGCACCTTAAGAAACATACCAATTGTAACACCAAGAATTGTGTCTACATGATTACATGTCCTTGTGGTTTACGCTACATAGGTATGACATCTAGACCTGTTAAGAATCGCATCAGCGAACATCGAAGTAATATCCGGTGTAACAGGATCACTACTAAACTTAGTGCACACTTCCTGGAGGCTACCCACTCACCTGATGACCTTTGGTGGGTGGTTATAGAGGCACCTACAGTTCGTCCCAACGATACAGGATATCTTTTCAGGTTAGAACAAAGATGGGTGTTTAAACTTGGCACTAACATGCGGGGTCTTAACGATGATATACCCTGGACTTTCCTGGCTTAATAACTTTCCACTCTTTAACTCTCGCCAATAAATGGAGATATCCTAGGTGTTCCCTTACCTTGTGGTGAAAGCACCCGCCATATGACCAATTGGTCCCCTGTGTTTTTGGTCACTATGAATTGAATCTCTTTTAGACCTTCCTATTATTCTATTTTTCCAACTGACAGCTACAACCTTTAAGACATTCTTGTGACTGCAAGATATGGACTTGGTGTTCAATTGTGCGGGATATTCCCATCTGATACATTATTTGTAATTATTTTCCAATTTACTAATAGGTCCCCCGGGAATTCGTTTCTCATAAATTGCCTGCCGACCTATTCAAACTTTTGAATAGCCTCTGTTTATTTTTGTATTTTCTTATACTAGCTTCTACGTTTCCCCTGCTATCAATTGACGGTTTTGACATTGTTTAACGACATGACATCTATTTTTAGATCCGGGCTTCAGTTGCGCGGGTGACTCCTCCCGGCACATAATTAGGTTGCATTCAATAATATCTCCTTATCTTTGTTAGTCCTTTCATGACTACTGTGACTGTGGACTATATTTCAAGTCCGTCTTCTCTTTTGACGGCACTTGAGACGCGCGCGAACCCTGGTAAAATGACCATTTCCGGGTTCGCGGCGTCCTTATGAGCTCCGACGGCACCCGCTGTGCTCAGATGCGGTTTGCCGTTCCCGGAGGGTAGGTCCTTAATGATGGACCGGCGACTCCGTAGTAAGTACCCTGTTTTTGATACTGCACCATTTCTGTACCTCGTAATTCTTATAGATCTTTTTCTTTCCGCACGAGTCTGCTTTCAGTTAGCTATTACATGCTGTTTTTTTGCCGACATTGTAGTATCAATAAGAGCGCTTTTTTCTGCAGACATCTACAGGACTGGGATTTACAACCCAACTATTTTTATCCTCATATTGACTTTTATTATAGATTATGGTTATGTTAGGAGTGACCATTGGACAAATTGTTCTATAGCACTTCAGCTTCCAATTTGTATATACATCACTAACGAGGTTTTCGACCTACACTAAAGTACATATATGAGAGACAATTGTTAATGATGGTTTTTGGTGATTTATGTCTACTATATTTAGCAATTAGCTGAGTCCTTGGAACGTGCTTACCAAGGAGCTTGTTCCCGACTTGGGGATGGTAAGCCTGTCTTGTTGCAATTAGTTTTTGTCCACAATGTACTGCACAGTGATTGCATGTTCACACCTATACTACCACGTTTTTGGGTACATTTTGGTGTTTTTTTTTTTACTTTGTGTTTTCTAGGGCGACCTGACTTTGACTTAGCCAGTTTACTTCAATGGAAGTGACCGGTATATATATATTTTTCTACTTTCTATATTGTGTCTTTTTGTCTACTTGGAGAAGAGCTGACTCTTGTTTTGAGTTAATGGTCCTGATGAAGCGACATTGGATCCGCAAGGACCGCACAACGCGAAACATGTTGACCCTGGTTTAAGGGGATTTCTAGTGTGATAATCCTCTTACATTTGTTGCTCTTTGAGAGTAATTGAGCATTGACACTCAATTTATTACTTTCCTTTGGTTTTAATCTTGGTCTTCATCCCATAATATTGATTAAAATTATGAGATATGTAGTGATGAAGAACCAATTTCTAATATATTTTTTCTGTTCTCTCCTCTTTGTGCTGGTGCCTGAATGTAGGCATGCCTGTCCAGATAGTTTGAACTCACCAGTCACTATCAGAACAGTACGGCTTGGTGCCCCCTGCTGGGAGCCCGTCAGGCATTGCACCGCCGGCCTGGCGAGGAGCATTTCCCGATGATGATACTATTCATCCATTGTGATGCTTGAGGGATTTTGCTCCTGATACTTCAGGTCTCCTTGGCCACCTTTGTCTTGTGGAACAGTTTACTTTTGTTTGTTCTTACTATTTTTCTAACCCTCACTGTTTTCTTACAGTCCCAGTGACCCTCTACAAGCTCACATAGGTTTGGGGTCCATTCGTGGTTCGCATTCCACTTTTGGAGTATATGGTTTGTGTTGCCCCTACACCTATGTGCTCCTATTGCAATCTATTGTGATTCTACAATGTTTGCATTACTTTCTGGCTATTACTTATCTAAGTTTGGTTTGTGTACATATATCTTGTGTATATAACTTATCCTCATACTGAGGGTACTCACTGAGATACTTTTGGCATATTGTCATAAAAATAAAGGCCCGTATTTATACTTTTTGACGCTAAACTGCGCTTACGCATTCATTCAGGAAACCCACATGTCCCCAGAGGAATCCCTAAAGATCAAACAAGAATGGGTGGGCACTATCATTAGTAACAGTAGAGAAGTTGGGACAGATAGCACCTCCTCTCCTTCCCTCATCTCGATCAAGAAGTGCTAAGTGGACATTCTCAGTAGTCATATACTCCCCAGCAGAATCTTCAAAACCTGGACAGACAGAGAGGGATGTTGAGTCTTTGCCAAGCTGCGTCTTTCTTACACAACCATAGTGCTAAGTTCAGTTTATACCCTCAACGTCAACATGACACATATTCTGTGGCTTATTTTACAGGATACTTATTAAATTAGAAAGCACTTCCCTACTCCTTGGTGGCAACTGGAATTTGATGTAGACCAATTGTTACATAACAGGAAGGTCTAAGACTCATGACAGACCAGATAGGGTGATCCTTATAGAGTCTGATGTCAGACTATGCCCTTTTGTTCGTATTCAAGTTGTCTTCATCCTGAGGGAAGGGGCTATACTTTCCTCTCGTACCTGCACAGCACTCACCATCCTGCACTGGTTTTTTCCTACTACAAGACCACTTGCTCCCCAACGTGTTCCACTGCAAAATGCTAGAGGTTGGCATTAGCTATCATAGCCCAGTACAACTAAATCATACAACTAAATCTAGACCTGTGAATTCTGTTCCTCCTCCTGGCCAATGGATAATTAAAGCCTTCTCCTACAAGCTGCCTGAACATAAGGACCAACTCCGATGTCTGCGAAGGCTCGGTGGATTCATATAGTACCCGTGGGCAGCAGGGAAGACAACACTTAGAGGGGTTGTGGTAAAGTGTTCCCACAGAGGTCACAGTGTTTAGGGTTAGAAAAACAGCCCAGTCAGGGAGGTGACATCCAACCAAATTATTTTATTCTATTAGCTGCACAGAAATTCTCAATCATTATCCCTGTTTAAGGGTTCTGCCCTGGATATAGTCTTTTCCTGAACTTCGCATTCTTTTCCGCTGGTAACAGCTCCCTTTTCTTACACCGGGTCTTCTACTGCTCTCAGGTGAATAGTGGGAGTAGGGAGGAAATAACAAAAAAGGACGTGGTCAGGTAAGTATTCCTTCATTCTGGTTCTCTTAATGCATGCAATGGGGAAGGGGTTTCTGCTGAGTTCTTTACGTGATTCACTTTTTTGCGTGCAGAACGTGCTGCCCAGGTGAAACCTTGGTGTAGTAGCGAGTTCCCCATGGTTAGTGGGTAGAAAAAGGGATATACCACACTTCCTTGTCTCCTCAGGTGTGCCCGTGGTCCTCCACTCTCTTTCTTCCTCAGCCCCATCTTGCCTCCCCCACCCTCCTTAGCACTGGTGTTATGTGACTGTGCAGGCGGTCCCGTACCTGGACTAGCCACATCCCTCCTGGGATGCGGCAGGCCCCTTCATGTCCCTCGTTGCTCTCTGTTTCTCTCCACAGCTCTCTTTCCGCTCTGTGATCCCTCTGTGTCTCTGGGTGCTCTTCTTCCACCTTTTAATCGCTTTCTTCTCTCTGTTGTCTCTTGCCTTCTTTCCCCCTCTTGTACGCGACTGTGTCTCCACCTCTGCGCTCCTCCGTCTTTACTTTCTCCTCCCCAGCGTCCCCATGCTTCTGGGTGCGTAAGGGCATTATTCCCTCATTCTTACCCCTGGGGGATTTGAGGGCCAGTGGTAGCACCCTGTCACATTTGCTCACCCCTGTGAGTGACTGATTCAGCCATGTGTCCATGGGGTACTTCAATAAAAAGTCAGCGTTGGTCAACATGGAGCCAGACGTATGTCGTACCTGAAACGCAAATGGTTGGAGGGATAAGAAGCATCTTAGCACTCTTGAGTTTGTATCTTTATGTCGAGCCAACCAAGTCAAGGGGGCGTGATCCATAAGAAGTACGAAGAGGTCAGCCCAACAGGTAATATTGTAGGGCTTCGACAGCCCATTTTATGGCTAAACATTCTTTATCCGGGGTTGAATAGTTCTTCTCTCTCGTTAGAAGTTTCCTGCTGATATACACTATGGTGTGGGGGTGTCCTTCCTTCGCTTGAGGATTTTTGGAAGTCAGGACACCGTAACACCGGATTGGTGTCCAACAAGTCCTTCATACTACGGTATTTCCGTCAAGTGGGTTATCTTGTTTGGTCTGTTTTTCTCTAGTAACTCTGTCAAGGGGGCTGTCTGTGTGAAATAGTGTGGGATAAACTGGATATAATAATCCACCATCCCCAAAAGTGACCATATGTTGCGTTTTGTTTTAGGGACAGGTATCTTCCTAATAGCCGCAACCTTATCCATTTGGAGTCTTATCTGTCCTTTCTCTATGGCATACCCAAGATAGTTGATTGAACTCCTGCCCATGCTACATTTCCCTTGATTCGCCATTCGTCCTGTCTCTTGTAGGGACTGTAGGACATTTGCTAAATGTTCTAGGTGCTGGGTCCAGGTATGGCTGTATATGACTACATCATCAAGGTAGGCTGCTGAGTACTCCTGGTGGGTCTTAATATACCGTCCATGAGACACTGAAAGGTAGCTGTAGCCCGTGTAGCTCACAAGGTAACACTGTGAATTGATAAAGCCAGAAGGTGTATCCCTTAGTGAGGTCTAGGGTGGTGAGATGGCAGGCATGGCCTAACCGTTAGATTAATTTGTCCGCACGTGGCATAGGATAGGTATCAAAATGTGAAATAGCATGGAGTTGGCGAAAGTCAATACAGAAACGTATAGTCCCATTTGGTTTTGGAACTAATAACACCAGGGAACACCAAGGGCTGTTGGACGGTTCCATTATACCGGCATCTAGCATCTCCCTTATTTCTGTTTCTACCAAATGTCTCCTGGCCTCTGAAAGACTATATGGTTTTTGTCACACTGTTTTCCCCTCCTCCATTTTAATATGATGCTGTATCAACCTTGTTTTCCCAGGAACCTTTGAAAAAAAAAACCTGTTTCTCCTGATCAGACCCATTATTTGTGTTCTCTGTTTCTCTGTCAGTTCAGGGCTAAGAGAGGGTTGGGTTTTCTCCTCTCCTTCAGATAAAGGGAGTATGGGTATTTCTAAGGGTTTAGTCTTTGTAATGAGGAGGTTAGAGCCATTCCTAAGGGGTAGGGTCTCGCATGACATGATAAATGTTGCTTTTTCTGGGGTTGTGTTGGATTCCTATCCTGTAAATTACTGGGGTGATCTTCTCCATAACCCTGTACGGACCCTGCCATTTGGCAAGGCGTTTGTTCTCAGTTGTTGGTAACAGGACCAGCACTTTACTATTTATTGGTATGTTTCTTAGTTTTTTTCCTACATTGTATAGTCTCTATTGTTTCTCTTGGCTTCCTTTTAAATTTGCCCCTATATCTTCCCATACTGTATTGAGGTTTTCTTTTAATTGTCGGGTATAGGCAAGAAAGTACTGAGATTCCTCCTCCATCTCTTTCCCTTGGTCAGCAGCCATAGCCAACAGCATCCTTGGCTGCCTACCAAAGAGCAGTTCAAACGGACTATGTCCTCTGGATGCCTGTACATGCGTACTGATTGCATACAAGATAGGCGGTAGCTTTTCGTCCCAGTCTTTCCCAGTCTCTTATACTTTTTCTTAACAGGGTTTTGATAGGTTTGTTGTGTCTCTCCACTAGACCGTCTGTTTGAGGGTGATAAACTGAGGTGCGTATCTGTTTTACCCCTAACAGTTGACAGATTTCTGTCATCAGCCAGACATGAACAGGGTACACTGATCAGTAAGGAGTTCCTGGGAAAATCCTACCCTGGATGGAAAAGAAACCAATCATGCCCTGGGCTCTGCTCTTGGTAGCCATACTAGTGAGGGATATGGCTTCTGGATACTAAGTAGCATAATCTACTAAGACCAATATATATTGATGTCCTTTTGAGGAGGGTACCAACGGTCCCACCAGGTCCATCCCTACTCTGGAAATAGGGGTTTCAATGTTGGGTATAGGAAATAGCGGGCCTTGGACTCTTTACTAGGATTAACCAGCTAACATTTGAGACATGCCCCACAGTGTTGTCTGATATCTGAAAATACCCCTGGCCAATGGATGTGGTATGATAGGTACTCTTCTGTCTTTTCCCGGCTGAAATTACCCCCTCCTACCTGCCCATGCGCTAAATGCAACCCTTGCTCTCGGTATGCTTGGGGAACAATCATTTGCGATTTTAGGGACCCTTTTTGTTGAACCACTCTATACAACATTCCATTCTTAACAAGGAAATAGGGACCCACTTGCCCTGTTGGATTAGAGACAGCAGAAGCCCAGGCATGTTTCAAAGTGGGGCCCTCCCTCTGGCATACTCTGATATCCCCCGATGTTGACAAGACTCTCTTTTCTGTAGGATAAGGAATAGGATTGTTAGATTTGTTATCTAAGTGATATTTTTCTCTCTGTATCCTCTTTTGTTGCTTGGTTAATTTTGCTCTGTCCTTGCCAGGTTCTATGTTGTTAGTAGAAAAAGGGGTGTTGTTCAACCATGTTTTTATGGAGTTCTGTAATGTTGAGGCATCCAACAAGCTCTGGATAGTCAGATCCTATGATTAGACCCTCCCCAGTCAGGGTATTCCCCCCGCAAAAACCTTCTTTTCACAGCCACTCCAGATTATTGTTACTTCTGCCACAGGATGTGTCCTACTATCCCCGTGGATGCAACTGATGACCACAGACTCTCCTTCAACCCACTGGTCATCGGACACCAGTTTCTAAATAATCACTGTTTGAGTACACCCCGAGTCTATTAGTGCCCGTGTGGTTTTCTGTTTTACAGTCATGGATTTCACATACTGAGGGGTTTTCCCCCCAGCCCACAGGACCCTAACCCTTGTCAGTCCTATTTCCATTGGTCAATTGTAGCATTGAGGAACATGACTGGGTTCTTTGGCCGAAAAGTATCCTGTAAGGGAACTCTCTAAGGGATATTGAGGGTAGGTCCTTGGAGTTGGAACTGTATGGATGGCCTATAGAGTCTGTGTAGCTCCTTTCACCGGGGTCACTCTAAAATCTGGAGCTTTATGAAAGGCACAGGCCAATTCGATAGCAGAAGTTACTGTAACATCCCAATGTTGTTTTATCCAGTTCCTGGTATTGGGCGGTAGTGCCTCCAGATATTGTTTTAAGAGTATGGTCTGTATGATCTGTATGATTTTGTGCGAATCCCTCGCCACTTTCTTCCATCGCAAGATCAGCGACCTCCACGACAGCCTCGGACACCAGACCCAACCATACACCACTGAACCCGCTTCCCCGGACATCACCCTCAACAACTGGACCCACATCAACACGGAAGAAACCAAATCCATCATGAACTCTATCCACTCCGGCGCCCCTTCGGACCCCTGCCCGCACTTCATCTTTAACAAAGCCGACGACATCATCGCCCCGCACCTCCAGACCGTCATCAACTCTTCTTTTTCTTCTGCTACCTTCCCCGAATGCTGGAAGCACGCTGAAGTCAACGCCCTACTAAAGAAACCTACGGCTGACCCAAGCGACCTGAAAAACTTCCGCCCCATCTCTCTTCTACCTTTCCCAGCCAAGGTAATAGAAAAGACCGTCAACAAACAGCTGACCACCTTCCTGGAAGACAACAACCTGCTCGACCCTTCACAAACCGGATTCCGAACCAACCACAGCACGGAAACCGCCCTCATCTCAGTCACAGACGACATCAGAACCCTGATGGACAACGGTGAAACAGTCGCCCTCATTCTCCTAGACCTCTCGGCTGCCTTTGACACCGTCTGTCACCGCACCCTAATCACCCGCCTACGCTCCACCGGGATCCAAGGCCAGGCCCTGGACTGGATCGCCTCCTTCCTCGCTAACCGCTCCCAAAGAGTTTACCTCCCTCCGTTTCGCTCTGAACCCACCAAGATCATCTGCGGCGTACCTCAAGGCTCATCGCTCAGCCCGACACTCTTCAATGTCTACATGAGCCCCCTCGCCGACATCGTACGCAAGCACGACATCATCATCACCTCCTACGCCGACGACACCCAACTTGTACTCTCCCTCACCAAGGACCCCGCCAGCGCCAAGACCAACCTACAAGAGGGTATGAAGGACGTCGCAGATTGGATGAGGCTCAGCCGCCTAAAGCTGAACTCTGAAAAAACGGAAGTCCTCATCCTCGGCAACACCCCGTCCGCCTGGGACGACTCCTGGTGGCCCACGGCCCTCGGCACCGCACCGACCCCCGCAGACCACGCCCGCAACCTCGGCTTCATCTTGGACCCTCTTCTCACCATGACCAAGCAAGTCAACGCCGTGTCCTCCGCCTGCTTCCTCACTCTCCGCATGCTCCGCAAGATCTTCCGCTGGATCCCCGCCGACACCAGAAAAACCGTGACCCACGCCCTTGTCACGAGTCGCCTGGACTACGGCAACACCCTCTACGCCGGGACCACCGCCAAACTCCAAAACCGCCTGCAAAGCATCCAAAACGCCTCGGCCCGCCTCATCCTCGACGTACCCCGCAACAGCCACATCTCCGCACACCTGAGACACCTGCATTGGCTCCCAGTCAGCAAAAGGATCACCTTCCGTCTTCTCACCCACGCACACAAAGCCCTCCACAACAAGGGACCGGAATACCTCAACAGACGCCTCAGCTTCTACGTCCCCACCCGTCCCCTCCGCTCCGCTGGCCTCGCACTTGCTGCCGTCCCTCGCACCCGCCGCTCCACGGCGGGTGGGAGATCTTTCTCCTTCCTGGCGGCCAAGACCTGGAACTCCCTCCCCACCAGCCTCAGGACCACCCAGGACCACTCCGCTTTCCGGAGACTCCTAAAGACTTGGCTGTTCGAGCAGCGATAACCCCCCCTTTCCCCCCTAGCGCCTTGAGACCCGCACGGGTGAGTAGCGCGCTTTATAAATGTTAATGATTTGATTTGATTTGATGATCTCCTCTTTTGTGCTTTCCGTGGGTTTTAGCCACCTTCTGTGCCGCAGACGTAATGGTTACGTCCTGCGGCACAGTGCTGCTGTACCCATGACGTAACCATTACGTCCTGGGCACACAGCCCAGAGGGAGTGCTAGCGCTCCCTCTGTGGGGTTCCCCCCCACCCCCACAAGTCAGGGATGGAAGGGAAAGCTCTTCTCCTTCCACCCCCGGAACCCCCTACCCCCCCATGACGGCAGCACGCGCTGATTGTTACAGAGCCTCCCCCATCACGCTGGAAGCTCAGCTTTGCATTTCTCTTCCGGTGGGGGAGTCCGAGAGAGGCTTCAAAGGGAAGGAAATGTATTTTATTGAAAGCAATCCGGCTGTCAAAACTCCCACTAGACACCAGGGATGAGTTTTTTAAAAAGGAAATTGGCATAAGGGTCGCTCCCAGAGGGGGCATTTTTTTTTAAGGCCTTTTCTGCCGCCCCGGGGGCAGATTGGCCTAATATTAGGCCAATCTGCCCCCGGGGGGGAGGCAGAAACCTCTAGGCACCAGGGCTTTAAAAAATGTTTTGCTTTGTTTTTGTTTAGTTTTTTGTTTTAGGTTTGGGGAGCGACCCCTTAGGCAAGGGTCGCTCCCATAGAGGGCAAATTATATTTAGGCCATTTCTACCCCCCTTGGGAGCAGATTGGCCTATTTTTATGAGGCCAATCTGCCCCCAAGGAGGGCAGAAACCACTAGACACCAGGGAGTTTTTTTTTGTTCGTGAATTTCACGTAAGTGGAGCGACCCCTTAGGCAAGGGTCGTTCCCCTGGGGGGCAAATTTATTTTAGGCCTTTTCTGACCCCCAGGGGGGCAGATCAGCCGAAACCACTAGGCTCCGGGGATTTTTTGTTGTTGTTGTTGTTTTACAGATGGGGAGCGACCCCTTTACAAAGGTTTTCTTGATAGCTATTTTTTACTCTTTATATTTCAGCAAATGAATTGCTATATACCCGGTATAGAATGAAAACCCAAGGCAGGGTGCAGGTCATGTATTGGCTCTGGGTACCTAGAGTTTTTGATGAACCTACTAGCCCTAAATATCCGCGCAACCAGAAGAGTCCAGCAGACGTAGCGGTATATTGCTTTAAAAAATCTGAAAAAGTTACAGAGTAAAACGTAGAGAAAAATTGCAGATTTTTTCACCTCAATTTCAATATATTTTTATTTCAGTTGTTATTTTCTGTAGGAAACCCTTGTAGGATCTACACAAATTACCCCTTGCTGAATTCTGAATTTTGTCTACTTTTCTGAAATGTTTCGGTTTCTAGGATCCAGCATTGGTTTCATGCCCATTTCTGTCACTGAATGAATGGAAGGAGGCTGAAAGCACAAAAATCGTAAAAATAGGGTATGTCCCAGTAAAATGGCAAAATTGTGTTGAAAAATTGGGTTTTCTGATTCAAGTCTGCCTGTTCCTGAAAGCTGGGAAGCTGGTGATTTTAGCACCACAAACCCTTTGTTGATGCCATTTTCAGGGAAAAACCACAAGCCTTCTTCTGCAGCCCCTTTTTCCCATTTTTTTGAAAAAAACAAACTTTTCACTGTATTTTGGCTAATTTCTTGGCCTCCTTCTGGGGAACCCACAAAATCTGGGTACCTCTAGAATCCCTAGGTTGTTGGAAAAAAAGGACACACATTTGGCGTGGGAAGCTTATGTGAACAAAAAGTTATGAGGGCCTAAGCGCGAACTGCCCCAAATAGCCAAAAAAAGGCTCAGCACAGGAGGGGGAAAAGGCCTGGCAGCGAAGGGGTTAAATCCCTCATCTTAAACCCTATAAAAAAGAGCCCTAGGATTCTCAGAGGGGGTCAACTTTATCCTACGGAAGCAGAGCTGGTATTTTCCTTATCGAACCCCACCCTCTCTGTATAGCCTTCTTTACCTCCCCAGACGGTGTTACCCCTCCTGGGTAGACTGCTTGATATGCTGACTGCAGACGCTGGTTAGAAGCGGGGCTACATACTGTCCTCACCAATCCTGGGCCCAACTGGCTGATGTGGCTACTCTTTCAAAATTGGTGAAGAATGCATCAGGGTCCTCCCCCTCCTGGTATTTTTGCAGGACTGAACTTGGTTCGTTCAGGGTGGACCCTGGTGGTAGAAATCATGTCAGTAAGCTTTTGGATGGCTGCTTCATGGGCCAGTTGGTTACTTGCTATTATAATTTATTGCCTTTTCAACACATTCTGTAGTGTCTCTGTCTGTCCGTTTGTGCCTCCCTTACTTGTTCCTCCCACACTAGTTGCACGTGTCATTGTCCTTCTGCAAGTTGGGTGATCATATCTTCTAGAGAAGGTTTTGCCTCCATGGTCCCTTCATTTCTCTGGGCAAATATATAATATCCCACTTTTGACACCACTGTGGTAGGGTGTACCCACAGAGGTCACAGTGTTTAGGTTTTAGACTAGAATAACAGCCCAGCCAGGGAGGTGACATCCAGCCAACTTATTTTATTCTGTTAGTTGCACCGAAATTCTCAATCTATATCTCTGTTTATGGGTTCTACCCAGGATGTGGTCCTTTCTTGATCTTCGCATTCTTTTCCACTCGGCTCTCTTTTCTTCCACCGGGTCTTCTAGTGCTCTCAGGCACCCCATGACAGGCGAACAGCAGGAGTAGGGAGGAAATAACAAAAAGGATGTGGTCAGGTAAGTATTCCTTTGTTCTGGGTCCCTTTATATATGCAATGGGGAAGGGGTTTCTGAGGAGTTATTTACGTGATTTACTCTTTTCCAGGTATAACGTGCTGCCCAGGTGAAACCTTGGTGTAGTATGGAATTCCCTGTGGTTAGTGGGTAGAAAATGGGATAGACTGCACTTCCTTCTCTTCTCAGGTGTGCCCTTGGTGCTCCACCCTCTTTCTCCCCAGCCCCTTCTTGCCTCCCCCACCCTCCTTAGCACAGGTGTCATGTGACCGCGCAAGCGGTCCTGTAGCTGGACTAGCCATGTCCCTCCTGGGACCAGGCGGGCCCCTTCACATCCCCTGTTGCTCTCCACTTCTCTCCACAGCTCTCTCTCTGCTCTGTGATCCCTCTGTCTCTTTGGGTCCTCTTCTTCCACCTTTTCCTTGTTTTCTTCTTCCTGTTGTCTCTTTCCTTCTTTTTTCCTCCAGTACGCAACTGTGTCCCTGCCTCCATGCTCCTCTGTCTTTACTTTCTCCTTCCCAGCGTTTGCACGCTCCTGGGTGCATAAGGGTGTTATTCCCTTGTTTGTCCCCCTGGGGGACTTGAGGGTTAGCTTGGGGCTCTTCTGCCCAGGTGGGTTCTACCCCAGTGGTAGCACCCTGTCAAAGGGCCATGATTGAAAGACTCTACCATCGTAAAATTTAAGAACTGCAGTAATCTAAAATGCATTGAAATGGAGGTCTGTGACATCCATATTTGTTACATCACTTCCCCTGCCGCCTCCCACGAGAAACTCCATACTAATATCCATTGATGTGGCAGAATAGGCACTTGTGAAAAGGAAATGGCAAAGATAGGGTGATAGGGAAAAGGCAGGCAGACTGTTGGCTGCTCAGCTGCTCAGTTGCACCAACTTGAATTTCAAATGACTATCCTGGACATATGGGACGCACATAGGAGATTACTAATGCGCCCACTTAATATTGCATACCATTCCTCCCTCTACACATTTGAATCCCTGGCCACTTCAGATCAAATAGATTCCTCCCTAGCTCCACTGCACCTCTCCTCTCTCACACACATGTCGGCGCTATCCACATGCAAATAACCTAGTGAGGATGACTATCCCGGGGAGATTTACGAGATGGCTGAACCTTTACTGGTCGCTCGGCTGACACAGGCATATCAGGCAGATGACGAGCGGAGGCAGACTCCCTGGGAGTGATCTTTGCCAATGCCACCATCACTGTTATCTCCAAAGACAATAAGGACTGACTTAAGGTCACCAATTCCTGCCTAATTTTGTTAAATATGGCTGATCTCAAAATCGTTGCCAAGACCTCAGCAAACCAGATTAGGCAAAGTAATTCACCAGTTAATCCACGAGTCGTAGATAGGGCTCATACTGGGCCGTTGCTCTTGTAATCAGCCCGGACCTCAGCACATATGGGCCATATTTGCAAGAAAGTGGTGCATCAGTAATGATGCGCCTCTTTTCTTGCATCCCCCTTGCGTCCCCTAATGTCATCATGGTAGCATTGTATTTACAATACAGCGCACCATGCGCTTGTTAGGGGCAATAGCGTCATATTTTTGCTACTATTGTAACGCTATACTTGATTAGTGTAAAAAAAAAAAAAAAAATCCAGTATAGTGTTAAGAGGCCCATTGAAATCATTGGGAGCCTCATTTTAATTAATGCCTGCTTGTAGATTCCATTGCACCATTTTTAGTGACCCTTTAACAAGGGATCATCCCCTTTTTATACATCATGCATATATAATGCATGATGTGGTGCAAAGGGTTTACAAGGTGGTGCACGCCTAGTTTGAGCCACCTTGTAAATATGGCACTATAGTAGTGGCCCATTAGCGTCACATTTCAAGCAAAAATATTGTCGCAAATGTGGCACTAAGGGGCGCAGGGCCATGTAAATCTGGCCCATACGGTGACAAGTACAAGATGACCTGGAAGAAAAACATACACTTGACACCGAGAAGGCATTTGACCATGTCCCTGGCCATACCTCTTTCAGATGACGTTCAAAATGGATTTAGACTTACGTCAATTGTGGGGGCTTTCTGTTCGACACATTTCAGATACAGAAAAGCACTCATTAGGTATGACAACCCTCACCCCTCTTCTTCTTCTTGGCCCTTGAATTCCTGCCTGCAACTATACTCCTTTTAGTGATGTTCAGGGCATGCAGACCGGAGGTTCTCTTGCCTTTCTTATCTGACCAACCTCCTTTTTGAAGCAATAATGGCCATAATAGATGGGTTATCCTGCCTCTCCACTTCTAAGATCAACTGGACCAAATCTGAGGCACTTCCCCTCTCAAAGATGACTGCTTTGTATCAGTTACAACAATATGAAGTGGATTCCCAAAGGACTTTGACACCTTGGTATCCAGGTCAACAGAGTGTTGAGACGCACAATATAAGATAACATTCTGCACCTCATAGTGCACTTCAAGTAGGGTTTCTTCAAATGGCAACATTTAGGCCTCTTGCTGTGGGGGAAGTACAAATGGTGAAAAAGACTGTGGCACCCAGATACAACTACATATTTAGCATGCTTCCTTGTGAATCCCCTGGGCACTCTTCTTGATGATAGAGGCAGACATCAGGTCCTATATCTGGAGCAGCTACAGGCCTGGAATACACAAATTTCTGCTCTGGGATCAAACTACAGTTGGGGGCCTTCATCTGCCACATGTCATCCTATAGCCTGGCTTTTCATCTTTCACAGTTGTACTCCTACCTATGCGATCCCAAACATGCTCCAATATCAGCTCAGATTGAAGGCACCCTTATGGAGAAGCCCCACAAACCTCTGTGGGGATATCTTCCACCTTTGCACCAATCGTTGCACAGGAATCCTATTCTTACTGCTACTGTCACTGCAAGGGGTACACATAAATTCATGGGCATTCACCCTCTCCCCCAATGCAGAGTCCCACTGCAGCACAATGCTGCTTTATGTACCACTGACAAACCTTTTTATAGGGATACGTGAAATGTTGCTGGGATCCACACATTGATCACATAGCTAGTGAGGGCACCCCTAAACCGTTCACAGTGCTTAGGACCAAAGTTAGACACTCCCCACCAGATACCACCAGTTGGCACATTTCCTCCGGGCAGCACTCCGTCACTTTCTAGTAGAGCTTTTAGTATCGTCATTCTTATAGTATCTACCACTTTAGGGTCAGTACAGGGTTATGCAATACTTATTTAGCTATATATTCTGGCCTCATCCTTACCCTCACCAGGCTCATATAGCAAAAAAAACTAGGCAAAGAAATTTGGGTGGCGCTACACCTCGATAACGAAAATGACCTTTGAGAATCTCAGCTGAAATTTTCTTACTTTAGGATCCTTCATGAATGATACTGGACACCATAGAGGCTGCACCAATCATGATTATGGCTATGTACGCCCTTTCACTCACCTGCTGCTCCTTCAAGACGTATCTGACATACCTGATCTAGATACACATGCATATCCCATCTATCCACACCAATAGCAGTAGCAAAACTATGTATTCTCCATAATTAGCAGCATCTCACAAGCTCCACACCTACTGAATAGATTATTGTGCTCAACAGAAAGGCACTCCGCAAACAGACATGTTCCAGGGTTTGGAGATCTAGGTTATACACCACCTCATTAGTAATACCTACAGTTGGAGTTCTGATGGTCTCATCCCATATATTATTGCCCACAGATCACTTATCCAGAGGACCCTATGTGGCATCACAGTTATTCCCTGTCCTTAGCCAGTCTTTGCCCAAAGGCCTTTTTGCTTTTCTCTCAGCTCTTCCACCTGCCCACTGCTTCAATTTAGACTGTTCATTTTTCCCAAACTACAGTACGCCTTCATACCCTCAGTGACCTAACCTTTACTTCTAAGATCTGCTACTACCTTCTTGCACTGTCCTCCTGAACCCACTTTCCATTTTTTTCGACGCAAATTCGACGCAAAACTAACTCCATATTTATACTTTGGCGTTAGACGCGTCTAGCGCCAAAGTTCATGGAGTTAGCGTCATTTTTTTGCGTGAACACCTTCCTTGCGTTAATGATATGCAAGGTAGGCGTTCCCGTCTTAAAAAATTACTCCGATGCATATGCGTCGTATTTATACTCCCGGGCAAAAATGACGCCCGGGAGTGGGCGGGTCTAAAAAACCCGCATTAGCGCCGGATTTTAGCGCCTGGGTCAGGGCAGGCGTTAAGGGACCTGTGGGCTCAGAATGAGCCCAGAGGTGCCCTCCCCTGCCCCCAGGGACACCCCCTGCCACCCTTGCCCACCCCAGGAGGGCACCCAAGGATGGAGGGACCCACCCCAGGGACATTAAGGTAAGTTCAGGTAAGTATTTTTTTTAAATTTATTTTGTGGCATAGGGGGGCCTGATTTGTGCCCCCCTACATGCCACTATGCCCAATGACCATGCCCAGGGGACAGAAGTCCCCCGGGCATGGCCATTGGGCAAGGGGGCATGACTCCTGTCTTTGCTAAGACAGGAATCATTTCAATGGGGGTTGGGAGTCGTAAAAAAATAGCGCAAATCGGGTTGAGGCGATTTTTTTGCCTCAGCCTGACTTGCACCATTTGTGGACGCCCATACTCCATTTTCCCCCTACGCCGGCGCTGCCTGGTGTACATAGTTTTTTTTAACGTACACCAGACAGCGCCGGCGGCTAATGTCGGCTAACGTCATTCAATAAATACGGCGCCCGCATGGCGCTTCAGAATGGCGTTAGCCGGCGCTAATTTTTGGGGCGCAAAACTGCGTTGGCGCAGTTTTGCGTCAAAAAGTATAAATATGGCCCAATGTTTTTCCTTTTTCTGGTTATCACCACCGTCCAATAACGTTGAGAAGTGGGAGTTGGGTGTTACCCTCAATCCTTGTTGCATCTGCCTGTCCTACTGCTTTTCTCCATCATCCCCCTTCCTTCCTAGCAGAGGGTACCCAAATACTCCACCTGCTCATGGTTATGTTTTGCATGGATTGATTGATAGTGGTCTCTTCAGAGTTGTGCCCTATCATTACTAACTTATCTTGCACCATTAAAAATGTTACCTTGCATTATCTGATGGAGATGCTCCTTTTGTAATGGCTGCTATTTAGTATGTTGTTTCTCTATCGTTGATTTCTTAATAAACATGTTACGAGAATAAATAAATAAATAACAATCTCCAGTATCTCCTTTTATTTAGCACCTACTTAAACAAGTGGTCATGTAGGGAACACATGAAATGTCATTGGCATGGTTTCGCTCTTGCACTAATTCATTCAGTATCCAAAGAATTATTAAAAAGTATAGCTCAAGGCCATTAATGTAGGAATAGATATGTTAGAGGATGTCAGCAACATCATCAGCATATAGTACGATCAGGACATTACCAAGTGGTATTCCAACACCCATGATTTTCGGACAGCCTTGGTTGCTAACAGTTTTACCCATCAGAAAAAAAGGGGGAGAGCGGACGGGCTGCCTAGTGCCTCTGCTAATCAAAATTCTGTTCAATAAGAGGTCATTACGGTTTAACATATCTTTGTGGCTGGTATATAACTCTGTCATCATTGTGTTGAAATTTGAACTGATACACATTTGAGCCATAGTATGAAACAAATATCCCCACTTCACTCAATCAAAAGCTTTTCAGCATCAAGACAAAGGACTACTTGTTCATCAACATCATTTCTAGAACACAAGAAAAAGAATATGCATGTGATTTCGGTAGGATCTGCCCAGTTCAAATTCTAGTTGGTGACTGTGAATTAACAGTGGGGTTATTTTTTTTATCTGGTTGCTTGGACCTTATCTAATAATCTTAGTTAATATATTTTATTTGCACTGATCAAGAAATGGGTCTACAAGTTCCACCGAGCAGCACAACCTTTCCTGGTTTATGGATGAGTATGATTAGTTGCTGTGAGGAATTGAGCTATTGTCTGGCTGGGGTGTGAGCCCTATTCAATCAAGAGCCACAATCCTTTGCAGGGTGAAACACAAAAAGTCACTTAATTAACCTGTGCTAAACCGTGTGTAGCTTGGCACAAAAAGCAGTCAGGCTTAACTTAGAGCCAATGTGTGAAGTATTTATGTAGCAAACAAATAGTAATAAAGTGAAAACACAAAAACAAGAATTATCCCAAACCAATTTAGAAGATTAGAGTAAATTTGAATACATTATTTGACATTAAATTGACAAAATCCAAACAGTAGAACTGGAGTTTTGAATTTATAAGTTTTAAGTGAAATCAAACACCAAACAAATCAAAGTCTCAACTTTGACATTTAGGCCCATATTTTTACTCGGTTTGCATTGAATAAGCGTAATTAGTTTTTACCCTAATTCAGTGCAACTATAACTCCATATTTATACTTTGGCGCTACACACATCCTACTACAAAGTTATGGAGTTAACGTTGTTTTCTAGACGTGAAAACCTACCATGCGTCCATTGTAGGCAAGTACCATCTTCCTTGGCATGTTACCCTCATTTTTACCTGTATGTCTATGTTTTTGCCTGTCTCACTGGGATCCTGCTGGTCAGGACCCCAGTGCTCATAGTTTATTACCTAAGGTGTGTGTCTGTATAGTGCTTGACTGTGTCACTGAGGCTCTGCTAATCAGAACCTCAGTGCTTATGCTCTCTCTGCTATTACATTTGTCACTATAGACTAGTGACTTCAGTTAGCAATTTCAAGTGGCACATTGGACCCCCCTTATAAGTCCCTAATATATGGTACCTAGGTACATTGGGGTTCCATATGGGCTGCAGCATTTGTTTTGCCACTCATAGGGAGCTCAGACAAACCCTTGCACAGGCCTGCCATTGCACCCTGTGTGAAATAATGCACACATTATTTCACAGTCATTTTCACTGCACTTAAGTAACCTATAAGTCACCTATATGTCTAACCTTCACTTGCTGAAGGTTAGGTGCAAAATCACTGAGTGTAAAGGATTCTCTTGCAATAGCAAAGGAGCTCCCACATAGTTCAGGGCCATTTCCCTGGACTTTGTGAGTACGGGGGTCACCATTACATGCGTGCACTAGGTCAATACCTATATGTAGCTTCACAATGGTAAATCCGAATATGGCCATGTAACATATCTAAGATCATGGAATTGTCCCCCCAGCCCCGTCCCAGGAAGGCTCAACAAAGCATTTACTCAGAGAGCAGGGTGTTACACCCTCTCCCTTTGGAAATAGGTGTTGCAGGCTGGGAAGGGGTAGCCTTCCCCAGCCTCTGGGAATGCTTTGAAGGGCACATATGGTGCCCTCCTTGCATAAGCCAGTCTACACCAGTTCAGGAACCCCTTGTCCCCTGCTCTGGCTCGAAACTGGACAAAGGAAACGGGAATGACCACTCCCCTGTCCACCACCACCCTAGGGGTCATGCCCAGAGCTCCTCCAGTGTGTCCCAGACTTCAGCCATCTTGCTTTGCAAGGTGTGGGTGCACTCTGGAGGGTCCATAGTGGCCAGTGCCAGCAGGTGATGTCAGGGACCCCTCCTGATAGATTCTTACCTGGAATCCTTTGCAACTACTTCATCATCCTCTGACCGCAGATCAACCGCAGCCTGCTCCAGGAACCACTGTAACTGCAACAAAGTATCCACACAGGATACTTTTCTTCTGCAACCTCAGCTCCAAGTCAGCAACTGCAACAGTTTCCACGGTGTGCACGCTCTGGGGACTCCCTGTCTTCATCCTGCAGCAGAAGGACCGAAGAAATCTCCAGTGGGGTGACAGAGTCACTCCCCTGTTCAAGCAGGTACCTTCTAAGAAGATGACTAGTACACTTAGACTCCTCTCACAATGACAAGCGTGCTCCTAAGGACACAGCGGGTGGACATCATCAACATAGACTGTCCTGAGGTCCTGCTGACGCAATGTGGAGGAGGGAAGACCTTGCCTTGCCAGAGAGTGATGGTAGCCCTGTGTACTGCATCTTCTTCACCTCCTGAGGCCTATGTGCATTATTTACAAACTTCCTTTGTGCATAGCCTGGCCCAGGTCCCTAGCATTCCATCCTGCGATGCTCAACTCGCTGAATTGTTCTCCAGCGGCATGGGAACTTCCTTTGTTGTGCTGCATCAACTCCATTTTGCACCTCCTTTGTCCCTGTGTCCTGGGACTCCCGTGGGTGCTGTCTGGCATCCTGAGGGCTCTCTAAAGTGCTGAGAGGCCCTTCTTCCTCCTCACACAGGTGAGACCTCCATATCCCTCCTGGGTCCATCCAGCGCCATTTTGACGGAATACACACTTTTGTAGTAACCAAGGTCTTGTTGGCGACTTCCAACACGCAATCACGTCTGCATCCATCTTCACGCTGTGGGAAATCCTTTGCATCATGCAGGAACCCACTGACATCTTTCTAGGGTGCATTCTTCCAGTCTTTGACTAACCAGGGACTCTTCTTTTGCACTCTCTTCTGGGTTGGCAGCGGCTCCTGCTCTTCCTGGAACTTCTTTCGACTTCTGGACTTGGTCCCTTTCTTTTGCAGGTCTTCAGGTCCAGGAATCCAGAAGTTGTTGTTTACAGACTTGGTTGGTTACTGCAAAATCCCAATCACGAGGTGTAGTGGGACCTAAGGAAACCTGCAGTACTTTACTCCTGCTTTTCTGGGCTCTGGGGTGGGGTAATTTACTTACCTTTACTGTATTCTTACTCTCCCAGCAGTTCTGCACCCACTACACTTGTCTGGGGGGAATTTGTGATTCGCATTCCACTTTCTTAGTATATGGTTTGTGTTGCCACTAGACCTATTTTCTCCCGTTGCATTCTATGGCATTCTATGGCATTTCCTATTGTTTGCCTTGTTCTATGACTACTTACGTGTCTAATTTTGGTGTCTAGTGTGTATATTTTGTATAATACTTACCCCCAGAAGGAGTGTTGTCGTTAAGATATTTTTGGTACTGTGGCACCCAAATAAATACCTTTATTTTTGGTAACACAGAGTATTGTCTTTTCTTGTTTATAAGTACTGTGTAACTATAAGTGGTATTGCATGAGCTTTGCATATCTCCTAGTTCAGCCTAAGCTGCTCTGTTATAGGTACCTCTATCAGCCTAAGCTGCTAGAACACGAGTACATTTCACTCATAAGGGATAACTGAACCTGGTATAAGGTGTAAGTACCCACTACATCAATGAGATGCAAGGTAGGCGTTCCCATCCAGAAAAGGATGATATGGCATTAGCACCGTATTTATCCCCATGCTAAAATCCAGCACGGGAATGGGGGTCTTAAATAATGGTGCACCATTATTTAACACCTGGGTATGGGCAGGCATTAGGTAGACCTGTAGGCATATCTCCATTGTGAATGACACACAGGTGCCCTTCCCTGGCCCCAGGAACACCCCCGCCCATACCCACCCACACCAGAGGGACACCACAGGATGGGAGACCCATCCCAGGTAAGTCCAGAGAAGGGCTTTCCTTCAAGCCAATGGGCCCTGACTTGGGGCCCCCTGCATGGCGCTGGCCCCAGTGGCCATGCCCAGGGACATTTGTCCCCTGGGCATGGCCATTGGGGTGGTGGGCATGGCTCCTGTGTTTACTAAGACAAGAACCATGTCCATGTGGGTTGTGTGCCAGAAAATGGCACTACACTACTTAGCTGCATTTTTTGCCTCTAAACAGTGTAGCACTATAATTTGGGCACAAGCTCCGGTTTCCGCTATGCCTCCCACACCCTGTTAGTGTCTGTTGGAAATGGCTTTCTGTGGGGTCACCCCCAAACTTTTTGCCTTCCTCCTTCTCTTTTTCTGACCTCATTTTAGCTGGCTTTAGGACTCTGCGCACTTTACCACTGCTAATCAGTGCTTAAGTGCATATGCTCTCTCCCTAAAACATGGTGACACTGGCTCACACCCAATTGGCTTACATAATTTACTTGTAAGTCCCTACATGTGCCCAGGGCCTGTAAATTAAGTGATACTAGTGGGCTGCAACACTGGTTGTGCCACCCACATAAGTAGCCCACTAACCATGTCTCAGGCCTGCCACTGCAGGCCCTGTGTGTGCAGTTTCACTGCCACTTCGACTTGGAATTTAAAAGTAATTGCAGAGGCTTAAACTCCCCTTTTTCTACATATAAGTCACCTCTAAGGTAGGCCCTAGGTAGCCCCTAGGGCACAGTGCTATGTAGGTAAAAGGCAGGACATGAAAATGTGAGTTCTATATGTCATAGTAATGTAAAACTCCTAAATGTGTTTTACACTGCTGGCTGTGAGGCCTGCTTCGTTCATAGGATAGCATTAGGGCTACCCTCATAAACTGTTTGAGTGGTAGATTCTGATCTGGAAGGAGTAACCAGGTCACCAGGTCATATTTAGTATGGCCAGAATGGTAATAGAAAATCCTGTTTATTGGTGAAGTTGGATTTCATATTGCTATTAAATGCCACTTTTAGAAAGTGAGCATTTCTCTGCATTTAAGTCCTTCTGTGCCTTAGAATCCACATCTGCCTGGGTTAGTTGACAGCTCCCTTGTGCATTCCACTCAGACAAACCCCAAACACAGGGTACTCAATCCCACCTGCACACATCTGCATACTGAATGGGTCTTCCTGGGCTGGGAGGATGGAGGGCCTGATACTTACATGTCAAAGGACAGTAGCATGCCCTCACACAATGGACTGCCACACCCCCTACTGGGACCCTGGCAGACAGGAGGGAACTGAAAGGGGACCTTGTGCACTTCTAAGCCACTCTTTGAAGTCTCCCCCACTTCAAAGGCACATTTGGGTATTTACGTAGGGTCCCTGACCCTACCAACTCAGACACTTCTGGACAAGATACCACTGGAGAAGAATCCCTGAACCAGAATCTGCCAAGAGAACTGCCTGGCTGCCAAGAGGACTCACCTGACTGCTTTCCTGCAAAGGACTGCTGCCCTGCTGTGTTGCCCTCCTGCCTTGCTGCCTTCTGGCTCCGCTGAGAAGTGCTCTTCAAGGGCTTGGCTAGAGCGTGCTTCCTGTTCCTTGAAGTCTCAGGACCAAAAAGACTTCATCCTGCAAAAGAACTCCTTGTGCGGTGAAATTTTGACGCACAGCCTGCAAGAAATGACGGACAGCCTGCATTGGGGTGAGAGAGTCACTGCACGCCGAACCAGAATGACGCAGCCCGGCTCCTCGAAGTGAAGATCGATGCAGCACCAGCGTTGCGATCGGAACTTCGATGCATGGCCCACAGAATCGATGCAAAGCCGAGCCGGAACAATGCAGTCCGACTTCCTGAGAGGAATCGACGCAAGCACCAGCCGGGCAACAGAACTTTTCACGCATCTCCCACCGGATTGACACAGCTCCTGTGACTTCGTCCTGCATGCCCAGGATTTCAATGCATCGTCCCCGGACGTCCAAAAACCCCACAACCCAAAGAGGATCCAGGTCAGCGCGCCCTACATCAACGCAATGCCATCCCTGCGTGAAAACCCAACGACGCATTGTCTGTGTGTGCCGGAAAAATCGATGCACACCTTCCCGTTTTCCACGCATCTCCTTCTCTGCGGTCTCTTGCGGAGAGTTTGAACGCAAACCAGGAACTTTGTGCTTGCAAGAAACCATTGTTACTTTTTAAAGACAAAGGACTTCTTTTATCATTTCCTACAGTGATAACACAAAGTGTATCAGATCTTAATCGTTTTGACCTGCATTTAACCAGATAAATATTATATATTTTTCTAAACACTGTGTGGTGTATTTTTGTGGTGCTATACTGTGTTATTGCTTGATTTATTGCACAAATACTTTACACATTGCCTTCTAAGTTAAGCCTGACTCCCCAGTGCCAAGCTACCAGAGGGTGGGCACAGGATAATTTGGGTAGTGTGTGACTTACCCGGACAAGAGTGAGGGTCCTTACTTGGACAGGGGGTAACCTGACTACCAACCAAAGACCCCATTTCTAACAGTGTCCTTTACAAGGACGCTAACAAGGCATTAGCACCGGCTAGCGCCATTCCATAAATATGGCGTCTGGCTGGCATCTTGGAATGGTGCTATCCGGCAGTATACTTTTTCACACAAAACTGCGCAATCACAGTTTTGCGTGAAAAAGTATAAATATGGGCCTTAGTCACACAAGATTGGGTCAAAGTCGAAGGTTAAAGCTGACCATGGTGGAGCTCTCTTTGGATACAAAAAGTGTAATGGACCCGATCAGCGCTTACCTTTGGTCTTAGGAAAATTCTTGAAGAAAAATATCTGACGAGGTAAAGTTCAGCAGGGAAAGGCTGCATGAGGTGTCCAAGGAGGCAGCTTCATGATCGGAGGACCTTGTGTTGAAGCCACAGTAAAGATTTGTACGCTTGAGCTTAATCATTGAAATGGAAGGCGAAAAACTCCAACAGGACAAAACACAGGGTATTGGAAAGTGGCCTATTGGTAAGGGCAGGTACGTACCTACACTAGCAACAGGACAATAACCCCCACTAGGTCCAGTCAGGTTTCAATAAATTAATCCAAACTCAACCCTTGGTAGCTTGGCAACAAGCGGTTAGGCTTCAATTAGGAGACAGGGGTGTAAAGCATTTAAAAATCACAAAAAGTAAATATGTAAAACACAAAACACAATAAAAATCCAACACCAATTAAAAACAAAAAAAAAAAAGATTATGGGGGTGATTCTAACCCCGGCCAAAAAATGGCATTCTGACCGCGGCGGTCACCGCCGCGATCGCCCGCCACTTTCCCACTCCGACCGCCACGGACTATCAACTTACCTTGCGTTGGTCCTCCGGGAGGCGACGGGAGCCATAGGGACGTGACCGCCAACAGAAGACCGCCAACAGAAGACCGCCACACAGAAATGTGGGTCGTAATTCTGTGGGCGGTGTTCTGCTGGCGTGGCGGTGGAGGTTGACCAGTCTCCACTTTCCCGCCGACCGCCAGTGTGGCTGCTGGCGGTTTTCCGGCGGAACGCTCCCAGCGGTCAGAATACGCGCCGCGGCATACCGCCGCGGTCGACGGTCTTTACCGCGGCGGTAACTCGCCGGTCTTGCGAAAAGACCGCCAAGGTCTGAATCACCCCCTATATTTTTATCTTTAATTTGACACTAAAACAACAAAAATCCTATAAAGGGAACCAGAGATATGAATTTTAAAGATCAAGAGTCCTATTACTAGTTTGGCCGACGGGAAACCCCATCCGCCAAACCCCTGACAGGGTGACATCCGCCTACCGGGCGACCTTAAGCTGGAGTTATGAAGAGTTTCTTGCAAGGCCTAGCAAGAAACAGGCTGCAGCATTGTCTCTGGGTAGTAATCGAGCCGGAGGCAATGCTGTAGCCATCTGAGTGCACCAGCACCCTCGCAGTGTTCACTGTCTGCAGAGTGAACATTGTGACCTTGCTGGCCAGGGTGCCCCTGCACTGACCATGCCAAGTGCATGGGCAGAGTAGGGCCCCCCCCGGGTCCTCCTGTACCTCTTTTGGCAGAGAAAGGGGTTGTAATCCCAGGGCAGCGCTGCTTTCAGCGCCGCCCTGGTGGATTAGGACGCCACCATTCTCCAGACTGCTGGGATCTGAGATCCTGACGGAGCTGGCAGTCCAACTGCCAGGGTTGTACTGTCCACCACCACAAGTGTGGCAGTCTAGAGACCACCATACTCATAGTCGGCCTTAATTAAATATTTTTAGCACATAGAAACTAAAAGCGCCAATCTGGATATCTGGTCTCATTCAACCTGGGCAAAGTCAACATTTGAAGCGACCACAATGGAGGCCTGCTCAGCTTCAGTGAGAGGAAAGCATCGGTCTAAGTTTTTCCTTCAGACCCAGGCCCTCATTATGACATTGGGGGTACTTTCCAAATACCGCTGTGGTGACTGCTGCCAACATACCACCACAGAGGTGAACATCCGTCCACCAGATTATGACACATACACACAAAACCGACAGAAAACAGCCACAACCACAAATCCACCAGACCCACTGAATGCAATACACTGTCGGAACTACTGCCCATACTGTTACGCCACCAAAACAACGCACTCCAAATAATGACCCACGAATCACCAAAGCAGACAGTCAACGGCGGTAAACACCGCTAAGGCAAAATGGCCACCCAAAAACTAAACAGAACAACATTGGCCAGTACAAAATAACCCACAGCTGACGCATTTACACACACCCCGCACACCCATCAACAGCACTATAAAACACGCCCCCACACCACCCACAAACCTTTGCAAACACAAAAAAGACCGCTACACCTTGCCACAAGTTCTAGAAAGAACTGCACACACATACAACAACTACTCATTCATCCGTCATTCACCACACACCACACACCCCACCACATCACACATCACCCTCTGCACATCACATCCACCACACAACACCCATGTCCCCACAAAGGCATCCTCGTTTCACCAATGAGGAGTTGCGGGTCATGGTGGAGGAAATAGTAAGGGTAGCACCACAGCTGTTTGGTGCACAGGTACAGCTGATCTCCCTTGCAAGGAAGATGGAGCTATGGCAGAGAATCGTGGACAGAGTGAACAGCGTGGGGCAACATCCACGCACAAGGGAAGACATTCAGAAGAGGTGGAACGACATTCGGGGGAAGGTGCATTACATTGCAGGAAGGCACCAGCTCGCCATCATGATGGCTGGCAGTGGACCTCCACCTCCTCCCCCACAGCTAACAGCATGGGAGGACCAAGCCTTGGCAATACTGCATCCTGAGGGACTCACTGGAGTAGCCATTTACAACATATCGCCCCGCATACCTGCATGCCATCTCACCCCCTCACCCTGACTCCCTTCTCTCAATCCATCCAACACAGTTCACTACCCAATTACCACACCTAAATGTCCACCCCTGCATACCATACCCACTGTAAGCACATCCCTCCCAGCTCTGCACCACCAATGCATGCACAGTATGTAGAACTACCAATCCCACAATCCAGCAGCACACAATACCAAAGGTGGGAGGACAACACCATTATCATTGGAAAAGCTACGAATACGGAATATGTAACAGACAAGTACCCTAACACATCACTTATATCCCCACTGGTGCCCCATCCAATGACAGAGGAGAGGAGGTGCCACGGACCCAGTCCCCTACCAGAAGATGCCCTCAGTGATGACAGCAACTCTGGATGTACCTAGCTGGATGATGTCCCTGGCCTATCAGGGACCACTGGTCAATCGGCTCCCTCATACCACAGCCAGTCCACTTCAGAGCCCCCCTCAGAATCTAACACCACAGCAGCCAGCCAACGCCCACAGACCTCTGTCCCCAGGACACATCAATCAGTAGTGTGCCCACCTGTACAGGGACCCGAGTCCACTCCTCACAGGCAAGACAATGAGGGTCCTGGTGTCAGTGGGAGTGGGCACACCATTTAGGGTACACATGCACAGGGGGCCAGGGACAGTGGGAGGACAGCTGCGCGCCAGGGGAGGACAGGCCCTGGGAACCCACTGCCCAGGAGGCACTCATTAATGTCCTGGGGGCATTCCAACAATCCCAGGACTGGGTGGGTCAGATGCTCAACATCATGCAAGAGAACCAGTAGCTGCAGGGGGAACATCACCAGGAGATCATGCAACAATTGCAGGCCTTGAATACCTTTTTACACATAGAGAGAGATGGGGGAAGTTCTGGTCCCCATACTACCTCCATACCTCAAAAGCCACATACACAAAAAGTATGGGAAATCAAGAGGACAAACCAACAATACTTGTTTTCCCAGTCATAAGATCATTCTTTTCCGTGATCTAATTGAAAATGGGATATGGTTGTGATAACCATGTTCTTGGGGTCCATTGGGGGATTACTCTCTACAGAATATGTGGTCTCACACACATTATAGTGTCATGCTTCATCATTTGACCACCTATCCTCACCCTGGTAGGACAATACCACCTGGGCGGACTCAAGCTTGTCGTTAAATGAACTCTGAGGGAGTGCTGAAATGATATCTTTCTGGATAATCTGGGGATCTAGTTGCGTGAAAACTTAAATTACCTAACAGATCACTAGTGTGTCTGACACCTTTAATGATGGTGTCTGTTGGTAAGATTAAAAACACAAGTGGGACACTATTGGGTATAATGACTCATAGTGTCATCATTGTCCTGTTTCTGCCACCTCATCGAAACAATACTGCTCTGGGGCATTTGTCAGGGCCTAGGATCCCTTCTAAATTTGTTATGAAGTGAGTGCCTCTCCTAAATTAAAGGTGAAAGGCTCATACATAATTCATACTGGGCCTACCTGAGGATTAGCTCAGTCACCGCCACCACCTCATTCAGCACACCCACCTCACTTTCAGACCCCACCACAACATCTATCCACATGTCTTGTTTGACCTCCCCCACCCTGTCTGCCCCCCTCCAGAGACACACAAACACTCCCTTTCAGGCCCCCAACAGCCATTCACCGCAAACACACTGTCCATGCACCTGCACCCAAGTCCAGCACAACTCCTCCTCCAACAACCACTCCCTCTACCTCCACTCCCATCCCTCCTCCCACACCCACCCCATTGGTCCTAAGAAGCTTTTCTTTTCCTGCCTTGACCTCTTCCCTCCACCCCTGCCATGCCCATAACAGAAATGTTCCACCCCCCAGCCCAGTACCTCTAGCACCAAATCCAGCCCTGTTCCTCCCCATAAGACATCAGCTGTCACTAAGGGGCACAAGAGTGGCACACCGGCCCTCTGCCCCAAGCCCACTCCTCTGCCCATTAAACAGAAGGGTAAAGACCTGCCCCCTCCAAAACCCAATCCAAAGGATCCCCTCCCAAAAAGCCACCCCCACCACCTCCACCAGCTTCCTGCCTATTTCCGACATGATGCCCCTACCTAGTGAAGTCCCGTTGTTGTCAGGAGTCAAGTTTGGCCTTGGACATTGCCCAGTGGCTAATGGATGAATTTAGACTGGCCAATGGCCCCTTGTTTATAGTTGCCTCAAATGTTGTGGGTGCAGGTCTAGCGATATACAGAGGTTGGACCTAAAGGGATGTGTTCTGGCTTTCTTTAATTCTGGATGATGTTGCTGTTGTTCACTCTGCAATTGTTCTGGGTGTGTTGTGTGTGTGTGTCTGGTGTATGTTGTGTGTGTGTGTGTGTGTCACTCTCCCCTCCTTCCCTCCCTTGTGTGCTAGGCGGCTATACTCACTGTCGTTGTCTTCATCAGCATTGGTGCTCCTGGTCGGCCATAGCGTGGTACAGCATCGAGAAGACTTGCAGTTCTGTTTCCATGACGGCTGCGGCCTTCTCTGTGTCCCTGGAAGTGAATGTCTCCTTTTATATGATTTGTTTCACCAGGCTTTTGGTGGTGGTGCTACCACCCCGGATATCCTGGCGGTGTGCTATGTCATAATATGGTGGGTGCATCCTTGTCTTACCTGACTGAAGAGGTCTAGCACCGTGTTCAGTGGTTGTACCGCACTGGTGGTTGGGGTGGTACATTGGCTGTCTATGGGAGGGATCGCCACCATGGTCATAATTTGGCGGTCATCACTGCCGACAGTACTACCTCCATCACCGGCGTGGCGGTCACCTGACTGCCAATGTCATATTGAATTGAAGATTTTCTTCACCAGAACGGAGTCACAAGTTGGATCCAACCTTCTTGGAGACCTCTTTGGATATGCGTTGCAGGAGACCTCGGTGAAGAATTCTACTTTTGGGCGATTTTTCATGACAGAAATTTTTGTCCAGGCCGAACTTGAAATTTAATCCAACCTCCCTGGAACCCTCTTCGAATATGCTGCCTGGGAAGCCTCGGGCAACTTTTTACGTTCGGACTTTGTAACTTTTTTGGAGCTTTTTTCACCCTGACGTTGGACCACCTTCCACAGCAAGCCAATTTCAAGTCAATGCCGTCAAATTGCCTTTCCAGGAGCCCCCAGTAAAATCCTGGACGTCTGGGGCTCCGGAGCTTTTTAGCGTGACGAACCTGCAAGTCAGGCCGTGTCGCGGTCGACGTATGCTGACCTGACTCACGGCGTCAGGTCGGTCCACTTATTGAGTTTTTTTCCAAAAGTGCTCCAATCTTTTCTAAACTTCTGGATCTTCTTCCAGAAGGTCTTTGAAGGTTATTTAGGAGTCCACAACTCACCCTTAGGTTCCAGAAGCTTTGATTTTTTTCTTCAGGGCTTCATGCAGCTGACTCCGGTCAGCTATTTTCTACCTGTAGCCAACAGGGAATCCCTTCTTGAAGCAGTTGAAGACAGGCAAAGTACTTTTATTGGTGAAGCCCAAGTGTGCAGCTGGTACAGTCCTTTAGAGTGCAGTGTACAGGTGCAGGTCAGGTGTCTAGCAGGGCACTCCTTCTTCCTCTTTGTCTTGTTCCTTGCAGAGATCTGAGCTGGGGGTGCAGTTCTGCCAATATTATCCTTACTCCTGTGGTGGAAAGCAGGGGGAGACTCTTGACCAATCATGTGCAGGCCACAACTTTCTTGAGTGACCACTTCCTGGGAAGTGTGGCAAAAATTAATCCCTGGGAGCAGAGTTCTCACAATATCCAAGATGGCAAACAGTCAATCTCAGAGGTTAGGTCTGCCTGAGCCTATCCACTGATGTGGCTAAGTTCCCTTAACACATACCTTTCCAGCCCTCTCCAAATCTAATCAGGGGATACCTGGCTGTCTGGTTTTGTAGGAAATGGGGGAGGTCTGCTTGCTGGCCCAAATGTCCTTCCCTCTTTTGAAGTGCATTTCGCTGCTCTCCCGCATCCTGATTCACCATCTTCTGAGGCGGTTCTCCTCCACCAGGCACTTCCTTTGTGTTCAGCCCATGCCTCTTCACACCTCATCAAGCCAGTCGGGCCAGGCTTCCAGAGGCTGGCCAATCAGGGAAGGGTACTACAGAGCTGAAACTGGTAACTTTCCCTGAGTTAGTTATATTAAATTCAACAACGGCATTAATTAAAAATAAAGGCCCATATTTATAATTTTTTGCGCCGCTTTTGCGTAAAAAAAAAGATAAAATGCGGCGCAAAAAAGTATAAATATGGGCCAAAGTCTCTCCATCCTATGGAGCCTATTCCCCACAATGGGGGAAAACAAATGTAACTATTTTCCCTCACCAGGGCTTATAAACCATCTTTTATAAAGTCTCTGTTTGTTGTTACTCTGCTCCCAACCCTGGGGGCACCTAGGGAACACCTTATGTGTGACCTATATGTACAAATAAGATAGTTTAAGACTTTAGAGGTACTTTTCATTCTAAAGTCGAATTTGAGATTAACTGCCTGCCTTTAAAATGATCCTGGACACCACAGCAGTGCACCTATAGGTGCATTAATTATGCTAGAATCCCAAAACCTAAATGGCCTTCCATATACTAGGGACTTATATGTAGGTTCTGTCAGAAGGTGGGCCAATAGTTGTGTGGCCTCCACAAGTAATGGGTCCTCACACAACCACCACTGGGACCAAACACTCAATTGTAGCGCTTGACTCTCATAGGGTATTGTTTCAGAGCAGTCCAAGGCTTACTCAACGGAGGAGGTGTGGGCTAGTAATCCCCATTCATGAGCACACAAGCATAAATGATTGTCCAGGCTGTGCTTTTGTACATTTATTGCACACATACTACTCAATGCTATGCAACAATTTACAAATATACACAAATTGATGCAATTACTGTTGGACATCAGCGACTCCCTCGCCACCTTTTTCCATCTCAAGATCATGGACATCCATGGCAGCTTCAACTTCTCAATCCCCATGACCACGCGGCCACCACTAGCCCCAACACACCCAGCCACACCAACCTCTTGCTCGCCTAGACCAACATCAATGACAAGGACACCACCAAAACTATGAGCACCATCCACTCCAGATCACCCTCCGACCCCTGCCCCCATCATGTCTTCAACAAAGCAAGCCCCATCATCGCCCCCCAACTCTGTATGATCGTCAACAGCTCCTTCAAGACTGCCACCTTCCCGGAGAGTTGGAAGCACGCTGAAGTCAACGCCCTGCTAAAGAAACCCAAAGCAGACCCCGGAGACCTCAAGAACTACTGTCCCATCTCCCTCCTTTCCTTCCCAGCGAAGGTCATCGAGAAGATCGTCAACGGCCAACTGACCCACTTCCTGGAGAATAACAACATGCTGGGCATCTCCCAATCCGGATTCCGTAGGAACCACAGCACCGAGACCACCCTCATCGCCGCAACCAACAACATCAGGACTTTGCTCGACAAAGGCGAAACCACTGCCCTCATCCTCCTGGACCTCTCAGCTGCCTTCGACACCGTCTGTCACCACACCCTCTGCACTCGCCTCTACAACACAGGGATCCACCACAAGGCCCTGGACTGGATCACATCATTCCTCTCTGGCAGAACTCAGAGAGTCAGCCTCCCTCCCTTCCTTTCTGAAGCCACCAAGACCATCTGCAGCATTCCCCAAGGATCCTCTCTCAGCCCAACCCTTTTTAACATCTACATGGCACCGCTCGCCAACATCGTCCGATCCCACAACCTCAACATCGTGCCAACGACACCCAGCTGATCCTCTCATTCGCCAAGGACCCTGCCACCGCCAAAACCAACCTCCATGAGAGACTGCATGCCATCGCTAACTGGATGGAGAAGAGCCGCCTCAAACTGAACTTGAACAAGACAGAGATCCTCATCCTTGGCTCCAACCACTCCGCATGGGACGACTCCTGGTGGCCAGCCACCCTAGGAACCGCACCAATACCCTCAAACCACGCGCGCAATACAGGTTTCATCCTAGACTCCTCGCTCACCATGACCCAGCAAGTCCACGCCGTCTCATCTTCCTTCTTCAACACCCTCTGCATGCTTCGCAAGATCTTCAGATGGATCCCCACGGAAACCAGAAGGATAGTCACCCATGCCCTCATCAGCAGCAGACTGGACTAAGGCAACGAGCTCTACGCGGGAACCATGGCTAAGCTCTAGAAGAAACTGCAACATATACAGAACATCTTCAACGTCTCACGCCGCGACCACATCTCAGCCCACCTCAGAGACCTACACTGGATTCCTGTCAACAAGAGGATCACCTTCAAACTCCTCATCCATACCCACAAAGCTCTCCACAATGCTGGCCCTGCCTACCTCAACGTGCGACTCACCTTCCACACTCCCATCTGCCTACTCCACATCGCCAGCCTCGCCCTTGCCACCATCCCTCGCATCCATCATACTACAGACAGCGGCAGATCCTTCTCTCACCTCATTGCCAAGACCTGGAACTCCCTCCCCGTCCACCTACGACAGACCAAGGACCTCCTGACCTTCAGGAAACGCCTCAAGACGTGGTTATTCGAGCAATAGCAATCCTTTCCCGCCCCCACCAGTGCCTTGAGACCCTAGCGGGTGAGTAGCGTGCTTTACAAATGATTGATTAATTGATTGATTGATGACAGGGGAGATATAATCCAGCAACCCCATGGCAAAACAATCCCTGATATCTCAATGCAACATTTGACTGTAATGTAGAGTGAGAGCACCAAAATCTGGCAAATAAGTACATCCACTGTGCGAAAAAGTGATTATTAGTCTCATTAGGTAAATCAGCACTAACAAGAAACATGTTTAAACACTTTAAAAAGTGAAAATTACTTTTGGATTAATCTTAGATTACTTTTTGGTTACCTTGGATTAATCTGGTGTAATAATATCCTACACTCCTAAAGGGTGCAGTCCAAGATGCTGGTGATTTATATTTGGTTACAACCCTGGGGGTTATATTTCCTTTGTCCCACCCTAACTAGTGTGGGGACACAAATGTTGCATTTGGGGGATGTTGTGCTGTTCCTGCAGCTCCCCCTGGCAATGGGCACCTGGTTGGTGGTGACCCCATCTCCTGGGGCCACCACGAGCTGAGCACACAGCTGAGCATGACGTTGGGTCTTACAAAGCCTTGTGGGATATCTGCATACATAATGAGTGGCTCGCCCACTGTGCCGGGGAGACCTGCTTTGCTTCAAGTCATGCAGCTTCATGCAGCTTCATGCCACCGCATTCTTCGTGGTTTGGGGGTGTGTGGTTCCACCCAGACACCTCTGGAATAGTGGCTTTGTTGGAGGGCAGCGTGGAGAGCTTACTCTCAGGTGCCCTCATGTTTGGGGGGTGTCCGGTCTCACCCGGACAACCCTGTCATCCAAGTTCTTTGGTGGAGGGCAGCGCGGGGAGCCCACCCCTGGCTACCCTCTTCCTGGGGGTTTCCGGTCCCACCTGAAAACCCCCGTCAGGTGAGTGCTGCTGGGGAGCGGCTCAGGGAGCCCACCCCTGGCTGCTCCCGCCGGCTCCCTGCATGGTCAGCATCTCCAGGTGCTGCCACAGGAACCAGCCCTTCTCTAGGAGTATGCTCGAGTCTGCTCCTGCAGTGGCTGTCGGGCCACCTGGTGGAGTATGACGCCACTCCCCCCCTGTCCTCATCACTCTGGGGAGTGCGATGGTGCTCTCTGCCCTTGGCCTCTTCGTGGAGCCCCGGGATGGGTTCCGGGGCCCTTTGACGACTTTTCAAGGGGGTGTGGTGATGCCCCTGGGCTGCCTTCTTCCTAGTAGTGCCCTGGGACAGGGTCTGGGGCCCCAGCTCCAGTTTCACCAGGAATTCAACTGCGTTCCCCGGCTTGATCTTCGGCCGCTACCACTCCCTCAGCTGGCAGCCATCTTTGCTGACATGCGACAGCATCCTCAGACTATTCTTCTTGGCGGGGCCCCTGGCTGAGGTCCGGGGCCCCCTTCCTCCATTGTCATGGGGAGCGTGATGGTGTTCCCCGCCTTCCTTTGTTCACCCTCCTATCTCCTCTTCACGCGGGTCGCAACAGCGGCCCCTGGCTTTCCTTCATTTTGGGGGCAGCCCCTGGGCCCTGGCCCACCCTGGGGGCATCGACCGGAGCAGCGGCAGAGCCTACGTGCTTTTTTGCTCGCTCTCACATAGGTCAAAGGTCACATACCTTCTCCTTGGGATATCCCAGGCCCCTGAGGGCTGATTTTGATGATTCTTGTGTTGTTTCGCTTCTGGTGACGAGCCTTTGCCACCAGGAGCACTCTCATTAGGCCTCCTGGCCTAGAAGGGTATCCAATTATAAGTAGCCAGTCCCACTGACTCCCTGCACCAGCCTTGTTTCTGGAGGTCATCCTTTTCTTCTGGGCAGCACGCTCCCCTTGCGCTAGCCCATCCTTTCCCACAACTAGTCCTCAGGGGGAGTAAGGGTGCCAGCATACCTGGCCCTGGCTTGCCCCTCACTGGGGTAGAGTCCCTGCCTCAGGGGGCAGTCGTGGTTTCTTCTTTCCAGTTGTCTATGACGCCTGTCTGCAGTCTCAGTGTCCAGCAGTGAAGCACAGCCAAGTGAGAGAACTCTCTCATGTGCAGGACCTTTTAAATGGGGGTGGATGTGTCCAGCAGGTCTGCACCTCTAGCCAATCCAGATGTGCCACATCACTTCCTTGCCCCTGTCCCCCCTTTCCTGCTGAGTCTTCTGGCATGGCTCAAAATGGCATAGTCCAGGAGCTAGGGCCACATGTGCTCAGAATCTCAGCCCCGCCTTCCTAACATTCCTTTCAGGGCTTCTCTGCCCATTTCCTGGCAGGGCTGACAGATGGCTGATTGATGCAAGGCCCTGCTCAGGCAGCTGGGTAGAGCAGTAATTGACCCTAATCCTGAGCTGAGCCAGAGAAAGATGACATTCCTGGATGACCAATAAGTTGTACAACTATGCTTTTCTAACATACTGCATCATTCTTTTCATACAGGTTACAGTGTACTTGGTGTGACTCTGATCTCTGTGTGCCCTAGGGGACTTGAGTTATGACCTAGGCCATTCTTTCCCTTTGACATTAAATGGAGTGTCCATAAAGTGAAAAGACAGTAAGCACACAGATGTTGACATGTAATGGAGTGTCCTTACAGTAAAAAGACAGTAAGCACACTGACTATCCCTTCTCTGTGTACACCATATCTCACTAGACCTACTCCGGGTCACCACCCACTCTGCAAAGTTCCTTCTGTGCTGGGCTCCCTAAGAGCAGTTCTTCAGCTGTGCAAGCCAGGAACCCTCCCAGCGCAGCCCTTACATGGGTACACATGGGCGTGCACACGTGATGACATGCAACCAGTCCGGGGCCTCCTACTCTTGCTGCGCCACAGCAGCCTTTCTTTAGAAAGGCAGCACCGGTGGTCACACGTGCTGTCCATTTTAAAAAGAGTTGACTGTGGGGGAGTCCTTGATTAGGAGGCTCCCTCACAGTAAAAGGTCAAAAGTCAAATGGTCAAAAAACTAAAAATCAGGGCAAACCAGATGGTCAGAACTGTCCTCTCAGAGTTGACAAAACCAATTAAAATGTGCCTAATTTGCATATGAATTTTAATCAGAGCGAAAGCCCTGACACTGTTTGGCAGGGCCCAGGGGACCATCAGAGTCAGAAAAACACCAACATAAGTGAAAAATGGGGGCAGAAAGTTAGTGAGCTTCTGCAATCAGCTCAGTTTTCCCAAAGAGGACTATAGCCAAAGACAGTTCTACAAGTTCAGAGAACCCTTTGGCAAAGGACCACTGAAACAGATGTGCTGCTAGCGGGAGAAACTACAAAGTCAGTGTGACCAGCAATGTAATTCGGGCCCATTGAAGAGCAGATTGGCCCCCGCCTTCTCCTGGTTCTCAGGGCACCTTTTGGCCACATTATGTCAAAGTCCTCAGTTATGGACATTGGCCATGTGGGCACGTTTATCACCATAATCAAGGGTCCGGGACTAGTGGGACGCTTCTTGGGGTTCAAGACCCACTGAGGCTGGGTCCAGGTACAGGTTCAAGATGGTGGCAACCTGTTATGGTCCTGTGGCTCTGAACAGGAGGCCAGTGAACTAGCACTTGGAATCACTTCTGGGAGTCCTGGGTGCAGGTGATGATGCAGGGCTCAATAGCAGGGCTGACCTCTGAGGGTTTAAGGCAGTCTCCAGGCAGCAAAACAGTCCTTCCAGGTATAGTAGCAGTATTGCAGAGTGCATAGCAGGTCAGAGCAGCAAACAGTCCTCTGAGAGTCCTTCCGCAGGTCCAGTAGTAAACAGAAGAGTGGGTCTGAACATACTATTTTTGTACACTGGTGACTTCTTCTGGAAGGTGGGAGATGCTTCTGGAAAAGTTATTCGAAGTACATAGAAGTTCCTGCTTCCCCTGCCATGGCTCCAAGCTGGCTGAAGTGACAGTGCAGGGGCATTTGGCCCTTTGTGTGAAGGTAGACAAAGGCTATTCAGGTGTAAGTGGCTATTTGCTCAGCTCTGCCGCATTATTGTATGACTTTCTGGAAGGAGATCACAACATGTAACTCTCAGCTGCACTCAGTAGTGTGACTCAAGACAGTTTGCAGGCACAAAGGACTAAGGGTAGAAAATGCCAACTTTCTTAAAGAGGCATTTTCAAATTTGTATTGAAAATCAGACTTTACCATTAAAGAGGGTTTATCATTACAATTTCATAGGTATCAAACACTATATATCTACCATCTCTCAATTAAGAATTACATTTATTCACCCTTTTGATGCACGTGTCAACCAAAGCAAAGTGCCCAACCAACCTGGTGCATTTGTAGGCCAATGGCAGACACCAGGGAAGTCTAAAAAGGATCTTCCAGTACTTACACGGGAAGGGCGGGGAGATGCAGAATCACATCCGCCTCATCCCGCCGGTTTGTGAACCCCCACCGGAGCAGACTCGAGCAGCATGTAAGAGCTGCTCCCATGTCCGTTAGTTTTTTTATTTTTAATCCCCCTCCATGTTTGTTGGAGGCAATGTTTGAAAGGGGAGTCTTCCCTTTCCAGCAATGCCTATGACAAACTGATTTCTGCTCATGGTTTACTTTTCTGTTACAATCCACGAGCAGGAATCCCACTAGGCCCTTGTGGCACCAGGCTGGCCTAAGGGGGGTGATTGCACCCTCCAGTTAACTATAAAAATGAAAAACAAAATAATAGAAGAAATAACATTTTTAGGGGGTGGGCCCCAAATTGTTTCAGGAAAATGTGTGGTTCCTCTGGGGGCCACAACCACAATACACACACACACAGACACACACACACACATATATATATATATATATATATATATTCTCCTCTTCCCAAACGGGGAGAAGCACTCCACTGTGGAAAGAAATTTCATCTAGTAATGTCAACAGTTCTATCTATCTATCTATCTATCTATCTATCTATCTATCTATCTATCTATCTATCTATCTATCTATCTATCTATCTATCTATCTATCTATCTATCTATCTATCTATCCATCTGTTTGACTATCTATACATATATATGTGTGTGTGTGTTTTTAGATTTTATATATACATATACACACACATATATACAACTCTGCAGTGTTACCAGGTTAGCTACTGCTACCACAACGCTCTGAAGATTATACAGAAAGGGCGGTGCAAGAAAGTATGAGTTATCCAAAGGTCTGACTAACCGCTAACAATGGCAGAAAGGTGGATGATTTGGAAACTAGCATTTAAGACCCTATTTGATGATGAAGTTAATAGGGGGGTAGAAGAACTAACAACACAAGGAAAACAGGATGTGACTTTGCAAAACTGCTTAAAAAATTGGAGCAAGCTAGGATTATGGAAATCAATAAGTGGTGGGAAAAGGCAACATTGAAGAAATATCTTAAATGTGGCCAAATTCCCAGTGGTGTAAGGATCTTTGTATTGCCAACACTGAATGACAGGGTTGCAGACTCATAAAAACAGTGGCAGATTGATACAGCTAAATGTTTTATGAAGCTGATAGATTCACTGACTATACAAGCAGAACTTAAATTAAAAAGAACATCAGAAAGAATTAAAGAAAAAGAAAAAGCTCTGGAAGCAGGACATACCTCAAAAGAAACAAAAAATGCTTTGGGGAAAATGGAGAAAAGATTAGAGAAACAGGAAAAGAAAGAACTAATGAAAAAAGAAAGGAAGTTTAACAGAGATAAGATAGACTTTGCCACTGGGAGGATATATACTTTTGCAAAATGATTTGACTCCTTCTACACAAGGCAAACAATGGATAAGACATTTGAGAAAGAACAAGCATTATCAAGTATTGAGAGTTCTGACAAGTTTGGGAATGATTTTCTAACCACAACACTACCCACCCTGGACTTTTCAGGAGACATGCACCTGTACTACATGGAAACAAGGAGGTGTGGGAGGGGACATCAAAACAAGCACAATACAAATGCAAGTGAACAAGGAGATCTAAGAGGAAGGGGAAAAAGAGCAGGTGTCAAGAAAGAATAAAAGAAAATACAAAAGGATCTGGTGATAAATCTCTCCTCAAAAAAGTTGGAAGATAAATATATCAATCTTTTAAAGAAAGGGCTGACCTTTCCTGACACACATGGATCTAGCAGTTGCTAGACTTGATCTATATACATTTTCTAGAAAACGTAAATTCAATACTTCTTGCACAAATAGAGGAAAAGCATAGGACATCAAATAGCCAGGAAATTACCCCCACCACTACGAAGGATATAGATAATCTGAGAGCTTTGACCAATTTAGAGGGGGAATATAAGGGAGTTACAGAAAGACCTAATTTTGACTGACTGTCAGATCAAGAGCTTGGTGTGGTTAGTGGGAATCCAATAAATGCCACAATTTCTAGCCATTGCAGACTGAAATCTTACTTTTGTCCCCAGTTACCTGCTGGGAATGAAACTGATTTTTTTCAGGAGGCAACCATCGAGGTATTGAAGACAATTGCACAAAAATCCCCAAGAAAGAATCAATTTAACATGACAAGGGAGGATTGGTCTGCATTGCAATATTTACAGAATGATGATACCATCATTATAAAGTCATCCAATAAAGGGGGTAACACTGTCATTCTGGATTGGTCAAAATACATAAAGGAGGCCAAGAGGAAACTAGGTGATAAAATAACTTATAAAAAAATTCCAATCCAACAAATTAATACACTGAATAATACCATCAGAAATGTAAACATTGGTATGATAAAGGTTTATTGGAAGAGGAAGACCTGAAATATCTGAAGAAGGATCATCCAATCACACCCACAATATATTTGTTTCCAAAAGTGCATAAAGATAAAATCAATATGCCAAGACGACCTATTGTGAGTTCAATAGGGTAAGCTGTTGGAGAACATCTCTTGGTTTGTAGACATCTTTTTTTCCCCATGTACTTATCTGCCCTCATATATCAGGGATTCGATGGACTCCTTGAATAGAATTGAGAATATCCAGTGGAAGAAGAATTATTTGATGGCCATGGTAGATGTTGTCCCCTTTTATAGTTCCATTGGTCATGAGGATGGTTTAAACACATGTAAATATTTCTTAAGGTCCAGCTCTGTGAGTCTTTGGAATGTACAGAGATATTAATAGAAATGTTACAATTCTGACAACCAACAATGTTTTTCTTTTTAATAATCATTACTATCCACATAAAAGAGGGGCAGCGATGGATACGTTCTTTGCCCCCACATATGCAAATCTGGCAAAGGGTGGGGTGGGAGTCAGAGACTGTATGGATAGCTAGAAACTCAGAAATCCTACAATATGTGGTTTTATGGGAATGTGATACTGGCAACCTATTTATAATTTGGGAAGGAGAACAAAAAGATCTGGAATGGTTCAGTGTCTCGCTTAACAATAACTCACAAAAATTAAAATTCACCTGTGAAATAAGTGGAATAGAGATCAATTATCTATATACAAGAGGATAAAATATGCACAAAGATTAACAGAAAATTGATCAGTTGCAACAGTATATTACATGCAAACAGTGGGCACCCAAAAGCACTTAAATGGAGTGTGCCATATGGGGAATTCTTAAGAGCGAGACACAATTGCACCAGGTTTATCCTGAGAGAGTACCCAAAATCGGTACTTGAGGATGCCATGGTAAGTGAGGACACACAAACAACTGGAGCTATTGGTACCGAAATCAAATCATATTGAGAAAGTCAGCTAATAAAAACAAAAAAAGTGTATCCTGGAATTTGATGCTGCCAACCAACAGATAAAGGAGCTTTTGAAAGAAAATTTGGAAATTGGTGATGATGGAAGACACATTCAAAGCATTATTACTAGATTATCCACAAATCACCTACAAGAGAACAACTTCTGTAGGGGATTATCTTGGCAAGAGCTATCTGCATCACAGAAATCTAACAGTACATATTGGTAAAAACAAAAACAACTTGGCTTTTAAAAGTGCCTTAAATGTAAAGCATGCACATTTGGTAAGAGCATGAAATCGTTCAACCTACAGGATGGGAGAGTGATCAAGATCAAGGAATGGATGAATTGTGAAACTTCCTTTGTGGTGAATGTATTGTAGTGTGGTTGTGGTAAAAAATAATGTTGGCAGCAGAATCAACAAATTGAAATTATGCATTTTGCAACATCTCATAGTGATTAAAAATAGAGACATGACTTTTGCAATGGTCAAACATATCAGGAAAGAGCATAATGGAAAGATATCTGAATTTCAATATTATGGCTTCCAACATGTGATCCAGGGACCAAGAGGAGATGATCGTGCACTGACACTTCGAAGAGGAGAATCAAAATGGATAATTTTGTTGGGAACTGAAATTCCATGGGGGTTAAATGTTGACACAGAGCTAGATGTACATTTATAATGAAATTAAGGGTAATAGCACATGGCAGCCAGGTCTTTTTTAATGTCCCCTATATTTTCTGATCTTAATTGAATTGTAATATATCTCTGCTGAGATGATTATCATTATGAGGACTCAGGGTGAGCAAGAAAATTAAGGTGGTCCCTATGAAAAATATGCTCTTTAATACCAGACATGGGAGGATCTTGCAATCTTTGTTTTGATATGACTGTCAGTTTTTACCTCCTAATATAATTGTTAATGTCCACTTCTGAAGGTACGCTTTTCATCGTTTTAGCATGCATCCTAGAACTTCGTCTCTGTCTGAAATCATGAAAAGATGTTTACAGTACTGGAGCATTATTAGAGGACAGATAATATATAAAGGTATTCTGGAATCATCCCTGAAGCACTTTATACATGATAGAAGTACTGTGATTTTAGTGTGACCTTGTATATGTTTATAGATAATTCCAAACACTTTAGATAAGATAGAGGCACTGGCGCTTTAACATACTACTGTCTATGTTTATACTTAGCAATATGTTTACACCACTCCTGTGGTCAACTTGGAAACATAAATTCAGACAATCAAAATACAATTAAGGACATGATAGAAACACTAGCATCTCAATTCAGTATCACTTATAAGTTTTACTGCAAAATGGTTGTTATTGACTTATGAAAATATGTCGTATGGTTCCTGTAGTTTTCTTAAAGAAATTTATTTTAAGTCAAATTGAATAGGATGGAGCATGTAACATTTCTTAGTCAGTACTATTTATTTATGTTTTTTTGGGATAGAAGCAAAAACACTTTATGGTAATTCTGGTGAAATACAGCAAATATGTCTAAATGGGTAGTAATTAAGCACATTATCACTTAATAATATAGTCAGGGCTAAGGATGAAATGCATGCATTTGATTGCAGTATCGCCTACATGTTTCCCCTACATGTTTTACTACAAAATGGTTCTTAATGACCTATGAGAATATGTATTTATCAGTCATCTAAAGAAGCTTATTTCAGGTGATAATGAATTAGCTGGAGTACAGAATATTTTTAATGAAGTATTATTTATTTGTATTTTTTAAAATAGGAGCACCGACACTACATTGGAATTTCTTCAATAGAGGAAATATATGATAATGTGCAGTAAGTAGGTACTTTACCGTTTATTATTATGGTGAGAGCTGAGAAAGACATGCAATGTACTTGCATTTATTTGGAAGTTCTTCTTAGGAAGTGGTGGAATTGTGAATTCATTGAAAGAATTAAAAGAGTAGGCATTGCATTGAATGTCAGCCCGCCATATACCTCTTTACCAACATAGATATTTTGAATTGACTAGAACCCCATTGAACAATGGGATAAACTCGCTTCAAATGTTGCAAATTACAATGTATTATTTTGAGTGTAGGAATTTCTTTGAAAAAAATATTTTATAGAGTAGCATACAATTCAGCATTTCAGGGAATGGTTTGTATGATTTATAAATATGAAAATTACAAAAACAATGTCAAACTACAGAAATGGAATGTTTCCAGTAGTGACACCTTTGTGGAAACATTACTGTTTGAAATGCTAGCGGACTAGTCTATTTTAAAAAGGTGGTGGTTTATTGGGTCACTTCACGTTAAAAGACACTCTATACTTAGAAACTCTATGGCCTGTTGAAGGCTCCAGTGGAAACACAGCCTTTTTTCCCTGCACTTACACCTGCTGGCGGAAAATAGAATATAACACTTGGATTGCTGCCTGCTTTGTCTATGATGCTCAGAGGATTGGTTGGGAATGAGTGTAGAGAAGCTATAAATTGAGAATATATATATATATATATATATATACAGTATATATATATATTTATATATATATATTTATACATATATATATATATATATATATATATATATATATATATATATATATATATATATATAGATGTATATATTATGTACTGGCAGTCACCAGTAGGTATTTATAGTTACGACCAAGTTTCCTTAGAAAAAGTGTTTTTTTGCTTGGCTATATCGTTAGTACTGTTTGACAAAGCTTCATGAACTTTTCTAAAAATAGTGTCAAGTTGTGTCTAGCTGTGCATGAAACGTTTCAGGGTGATTCGTCAAGTGGGGAGCAAGGAAAGGGGGGTGATCAAAAAAGTGTATTTCCCATGCTATTTCTCATCGACTCTACAGCCCAAACCTCTGGATGGAACTACACCAAATTTGGCTGAAAGGTAACTTTTGGTGCGTAGATCCTGCTTTCTGTTACTTGGTGTAATTTTGTTCAGTAGTTTTTGAGATATTAGGAGAAATTCAAATGTGTATTTCTAGAAGCGCAAGTATTTTGCAATTAGTCCTGCTCTCGTGCTGAGATTTGATTGACTGTCAACACTTTAACCAAGAAGTGTTGCCATCCATTTTGGGACTCAACTTCAACCTAGTCTGAAAACAAATTGTAAAAAAAAAACCTGCCAGTGCAAAAAAAAAAAAAAAAAATCACAGCAAAATTCAAGAATATTCACAAATTCTGCTGTGAATTTAAAAAAGAAAAAAGTGTGGACTCCTGTGCTTGTTATACCTGTAGACCCCAGGAGGGCCAGGTCCTGGGGGCATGCAGGCTTATGTTAAAAATAATTGAGGGGGGAGCACAGGGCCACCCTCCAAAGGCTTAATAGTGCCCCAGGGACAACTCCCTCCCTGGGACTTATGCTAATGTTGAGGGGGGTCCGTGTGGGCCCCCCAGGTCCCAGGAACATCCAATTCTGTGGAGCTATAAATATAAAAAAGCTAGGGTGGCCCCTTAAACCTCCCCGACCCCAGGGACCACCACCTCCCTGGGCTATATTTAAAAAAAAGATACAGGGGGAAAAACACAGACCCCCGGGCTTTAGGGACTGCTACCTCCTTGAGGTTATATTTTTAAAAAAGGAGGCATGGGGGACTACCACCTCCCTGAGGCCAGTCCTGTGGTAAACCAGTGGTCTTCAAAATTTTTAATACCACACCCCCAATGAAAAAAAATATCGTCCGCCCTACAAATATTTCACAATTATGCTATTAAATTGTCAAAATTGCTATGCTATAGCGGTGGGCGGTGAACTCCACTCTGATGACTGAGTTCACAAAGCTTTCGCAATCCACTCTCCAAGCAGAGTGCGGAATTCATTAAAAAAAATTCCGCCACCCAAAGCAGAGTTTACCGGCACGTCACTAACTCCTCACAATCGAACATAATGTAAGCAGTCTAGACTTTATAGATTAAACACTGCTGTTACATATTTCAATGGTTTTGTGCGTTTAAATTCAAATATGTATTTAAATCTATACATATATATCTATATATCTATATATATATATACATATATACATATATATATAGCTGTATAAACCTACCTATCAGTCCATAGTATATGGTAGGGCATATATGTGTAGGGACTCTACCATAGATGGTACACCCATAGGTGCACTGCTGTGGTGCCCAGTGTCATTTTAAAGGCAGTCCTGCCTTGCTGGCTGCTTCTAAGTTTACGTTAACCCCAAATTCGACTTTGGGATTAAAAGTACTTCCAAAGTCCTAAACTATCTTACTTTTGCATATACGTCACCCCAAAGGTATGTCCTAACTGTCCACGGGACTGGGTGCAGTATCAAAATACAAGTTGTAATAAATCCAACAACTTGCCACTGTTGAATTTCAATTAATTTGTGCCTGGAAAGTGCTTTAGAACTCTTGCTAAAAGTTACCAACTTTAGCCCTGTAGCCTGAGACAGTCTGCCTTGATGAAGTGTGAAGTGGCCTGGGCTGAAATAAAGGAAGCATCTGGTGGGAGAAGATCTGCCTCCTTAGATGGTAGAACAGGATGGGGGAGAGCAGCCAAACTGGACTTCAAAGGAGGGAAGGGCATTTGGGACAGCAACTGTATCTCCCTGAATCCTGCAAACCCCAGATAGCCAGATGCCCCCTGATTAGATTACACTAAGAGAGGGCTGGAAAGGGATATTTTCTGGAAACTTAGCCTCAGGAGTGAGTTGACTCAGCCAGATTTAAAATCTAAGATTGAATCTTTGTCATCTTGGATTTTGGAAAAATGTTGCTCCCTGGGATTGATTTTCGCCACACTTCCTAGGAATTGGTCACACAAGAGGGTGGTGCACGTGATTGGACAGAGCCCCCCCCCTGCTTGCCACCCCAGGAGCAAGGATAAATATGACAGAGCTGCAGACCATCTCAGATCCCTACTGAAATAAGAAATGAAGAAGAAGGAATGCTTGCCACTCTGGGAGCAAGGATAAATATGGCAGAGCTGCACCCCACCTCAGATCCCTACTGGAACAAGACAAGAAAAAGAAGGACTGCCCTGCTGGACCCCAGACCCACACCTGGACAATGCACTCAGAAGGACTGCACCAGCTGTACACTTAGGCTTCACCAAGAAACAGACTTTGCCTGGCTTCTACTACTCCACTAAGGGACTCCCTATCGGCTACTGGTGATAAAGAGCCAACCACAGTCCCCAGCATCAAGTGCTGAAGAAATTGATCAGCTGATCAGTGGTCATTTTTGGAATTGAACCAGGTGCATTTTAGGTGTCTGAGACCTTCCCCCGCCCAAGGAGCAACTCAGAGCTTGTGGAACAGTGGGGTGAGTTGTGGACACCTAAAGAACCTTAGAAGTACGTCTGGAAGAACATCCATACGTTTGGAGAAGTTTGGAGCAACTTTTAAAGAAAGCTCCATAAGTGAATGGACTCAACATCGTAAGTCAAGCCAGCTAACATCAACTGCGACCCGGCTTGACTTGCAGGTTCATCACGGTAAAAAGCTGCGTAGCCCCAGACTTCCACTTTTAACAGGGGCTTGTGGAAAGGCAATCCAATGATGTTGCATTGAAATCGGCTTACTGTGGAGGGTTGTCTGACATCGGAGAAGAAAATCTCTACTTATTTACTGTTTTGTGAATGTTAAATGCTTTACACATCTGTCTCCTAAGTTACGCCTAACTGCTTGTTGCAAGCTACCAAAGGCTGAACGGGGATTCATTTATAGATATACATAGATATAGAGAGAGAGAAAGAGAGACAGAGAGAGAGAGAGATAGAGTACTTGGCAGATTGTGATCCCCGGGGAAAGCACACATTTCTGAAAAAATATATATATGCTGCATATACCACATGTCTTCCAATCCGCATTTGCAGATTATGGTCAAATGGTAGATTTGATGTGGCAAATGTTGCATTATTTGCCTTTTTAATACAACATGTTTTAATCAACGCTAATACATAATTTGGTGCTCTTCTGCTGCATAATTCCTTTAACCCTAGTGATAGCACTGAGAATTTCACAAAGAGCATGGCTGTGGATATAGATGCAGTGGCTGCTATGTGAATGTGTGCTTCTTGAGATCAAAGAGATTTGTAGCTTTGGGGACATAACTTTTATATTGGCAATACTTCATATCGCCAGTGGTCCAGCAGGCTGCCAACAATAATGTTCTACATAATTGTAAGAAAGTACCATCTTGCCTGGCATGTTAGCCCCATTTTTACTGTATGGATGTTTGTTTTTGCCTATGTGTCACTGGGACCCTGCTAGTCAGGACCCCAGTGCTCATATTGCATGCCCTGTATGTGTTCCCTGTGTGGTGCCTAACTGTATCACTGAAGCTCTGCTAACCAGAACCTCAGTGTTTATGCTCTCTCTGCTTTTAAAATTGTCACTGCAGGCTAGTGACTAATTTTACCAATTCTGATTGGCACACTGGAACACCCTTATAATTCCCTTGTATATGGTACCTAGGTACCCAGGGCATTGGGGTTCCAGGAGATCCCTATGGGCTGCAGCATTTCTTTTGCCACTCATAGGGAGTTCAGACAATTCTTACACAGGACTGCCACTGCAGCCTGAGTGAAATAACATCCATGTTATTCCACCGCCATTTTACACTGCACTTAAGTAACTTATAAGTCACCTATATGTCTAACCCTCACTTGGTGAAGGTTAGTTGCAAAGTTACTTAGTGTGTGGGCACCCTGGCACTAGCCAAGGTGCCCCCACATTATTCAGGGCAAATTCCATGGACTTTGTGAGTGCGGGGATACCATTTCACGTGTGCACTACATATAGGTCAATACCTATATGTAGCTTCACAATGGTAACTCCGAACAGGGCCATATAACATGTCTAGGATCATGGAATTGTCCCTCCAATACCATTCTGGTATTGGGGAGACAATTCCATGCATCCCCGGGTCTCCAGCATAGAGCCCGGGTACTGCCAAACTAATTTTCCGGGGTCTCTACTGCAGCTACCGCTGCTGTAAACCCCTCAGACAGGTTTCTGCCCCCCTGGGGACTGGGCAGCTTGGTCCCATGAAGGCAGAACAAAGGATTTCCTCTGAGAGAGGGTGTTACACCCTCTCCCTTTGGAAATAAGTGTGAAGGGCCTAGGAGGAGTAGCCTCTCCTGGCCTCTGGAAATGCTTTGAAGGGCACCGATGGTGCCCTCCTTGCATAAGCCAATCTACACCCGTTCAGGGATCCCCCCAGCCCTGCTCTGGCCTGAAACTGGACAAAGGAAAGGACCAGGGGAGGTGCCCAGAGCTCCTCCAGTGTGTCCCAGACCTCTGCCATCTTGGCTGCAGAGGTGTGAGGGCACAATGGACAGCTCTGAGTGGCCAGTGCCAGCAGGTGACGTCAGAGACCCCTCCTGATAGGTGCTTACCTTTCTCAGTAGCCAATCCTCCTCTGTGGGCTATTTAGGGTTTCTCCTGTGGCTATCTCACCAGATAACGAATGCAAGATCTCACCAGAGTTGCTCTGCATTTCTCTCTTCGACTTCTGCCAAGGATCGATCGCTGCCTGCTCCAGGATGCCTGCATAACCGCAACAAAGTAGCAAGAAGACTACCAGCAACATTGTAGCACCTCATCCTTCCGGCTTTCTCGAATGTTTCCTGGTGGTGCATGCTCTGAGGGCTGTCTGCCTTCACCCTGCACTGGAAGCCAAGAAGAAATCTCCTGTGGGTCGACGGAATCTTACCCCTGGCAACGCAGGCACCAAACCTCTGCATCACCAGTCCTCTGGGTCCCCTCTCATCCTGACGAGCGTGGTCCCTGGAACACAGGAGCTGGGTCCAAGTATCTCTGACAGTCCAGTGGCCCTTCTGTCCAAATTTGGTGGAAGTAAGTCCTTGCCTCCCCATGCCAGACAGTAATCCTGTGTACTGTGTGAACTGCAGCTGCTCGGGCTTCTGTGCACTTTTGCAAGACTACATTTGTGCACAGCCTAGCCCAGGTCCCCAGCACTCCGTCCTGCATTGCCCAACTCACTGAGTTGGACTCTGACGTCGTGGGACCCTCGTTTGTGACTCTAAGTCGACTGTTGTCCTCAGATCTTCCTCGTGCCTGTTCAGGTGCTTCTGCGGGTGCTGCCTGCTTCTGCTGGGGCTTTCTGTGTGTGTCACTGAGTGCCCCCTCTGTCTCCTCCTCCAAGAGGCAACATCCTGGTCCTTCCTGGGCCCTAGCAGCACCCAAAATCTTCAACCGCAACTCTTGCAACTAGCAAGGCTTGTTTGCGGTCTTTCTGCATGGAAACAACTCTGCATCCTCCAGCACGCAGTGGGACATCTTCTGACTAAAGGAGAAGTTCCTGGCACCTTCCGTTGTTGCAGAATCTTCAGCTTCTTCCACCCGGAGGCAGCCCTTTTGCACCCTCATCCAGGGTTTAGTGGGCTCCTGCCCTCCCTGGACACTTGCGTGACTCTTGGACTTGGTCCCCTTCCTTTACAGGTCCTTAGGTCCAGGAATCCGTCTTCAGTGTTTTGCAGTCAGTTGTTGTCCTTGCAGAATCCCCTATCTCGACTTTACTGTCTTTCTGGGGAAGTAGGGTAACTTTACTCCTACTTTTCAGAGTCTTGGGATGGGGTATCTTGGACACCCTTAGTGTTTTCTTACACTCCCAGCAACCCTCTACACACTACACTAGGCCTGGGGTCCATTCGTGGTTCGCATTGCAGTTTTGGAGTATATAGTTTGTGTTGCCCCTAGGCCTATTTCTCCCTATTGCATTCCATTGTGTTCTACAGTGTTTGCACTACTTTTCTAACTGTTACTTACCTGATTTTGGTTTGTGTGTATATATTTTGTTTATATTACTTACCTCCTAAGGGAGTATATCCTCTGAGATATTATTGTCACTAAAATAAAGGCCCATATTTATACTTTTTGAAAAAAAAAATCGCGCCGGCTAACGCCATTCTGAAGCGCCATGCGGGCTCCGTATTTATTGAATGATGTTAGCCGGCGTTAGCCGCCGGCGCTCTCTGGTGTGCGTTAAAAAAAAACACGTACACCAGGCAGCGCTGGCGTAGGGGGAAAATGGCGTATGGGCGTCCACAAATGGTGCAAGTCAGGCTGAGGCAAAAAAATCGCCTCAACCCGATTTGCGCCATTTTTTTTCACTCCCAACCCCCATTGAAATGACTCCTGTCTTAGCAAAGACAGGAGTCATGCCCCCTTGCCCAATGGCCATGCCCAGGGGACTTCTGTCTCCTGGGCATGGTCATTGGGCATAGTGGCATGTAGGGGGGCACAAATCTGGCCCCCCTATGCCACAAAAAATAAAAATAAAAATACTTACCTGAACTTACCGTAATGTCCCTGGGATGGGTCCCTCCTGCCTTGGGTGTCCTCCTGGGGTGGGCATGGGTGACAGGGGGTGTCCCTGGGGGGATGGGGGGGCACCTCTGGACTCATTCTGAGTCCACAGGTCCCTTAACGCCTGCCCTGACCCAGGCGTTAAAATCCGGCGCTAATGCGGGTTTTTTAGACCAGCCCACTCCCGGGCGTGATGTTTGCCCGGGAGTATAAATCCCACGCATATGCATCGGAGTCATTTTTTAAGACGGGAACGCCTACCTTGCATGTCATTAACGCAAGGAAGGTGTTCACGCAAAAAAATGACGCTAACTCCATGAACTTTGGCGCTAGACGCGTCTAACGCCAAAGTGTAAATATGGAGTTAGTTTTGCCTCAAATTTGCGTAAAAAAAAACGGCGCAAATTCGGCGCAAACGGAGTATAAATATGCCCCAAAGTACCTTTATTCTTAGTAACTCTGAGTATTGTGTTTTCTTATGATATGGTGCTAAGTGATATAAGTGGTATAGTAGGAGCTTTGCATGTCTCCTAGTTCAGCCTAAGCTGCTCTGCTATAGCTACCTATATCCGCCTAAGCTGCTAGAACACTTCTGATCTACTAATAAGGGATAACTGGACCTGGCATAAGGTGTAAGTACCACAAGGTACCCACTATAAGCCAGGCCAGCCCCCTACAATAATCCCTAACAAAATAATGTAAGTTCACTGTTGCACAGATCTCACATGCACACACCCAACGCCTGTTTTAGAACTACAAATCTGCCTTCTATGTAGGATAGTGCTTTAGAAGGATGGCTCTAGCTAGTACGAGAGATGGCATCTATGTGAATGACTGCTGCCCAGACCCTAACTCAGGTCATGGAGGACAGCTCTGAGGCAGCAAACAGTAGATACTGAGACAGTAACTGAGGGAGACAAAAATGGAGCAGAATCTGGAAGTGTTTTTTTAGTCAGCAGAGTTCCATCTGATGACTCATCTTCCAGCAATTTTGAGGGACAATATGGGGGTAATTATGACCCTGGCGGTGAGTGGTAATGTGGCCGCAGTAGCGCCAACAGGCTGGCAGTAGATACTGCCATATTATGAGTCTCAGACCGCCATAGCGGTAGCAGCCACCAGGACGGAGATATCAATCTCCAGCCCGGCGGCCTCTATAGTACCGCAGGTGCCATTTTGAGCCAGCCTACCACCATGGTAGCAACGCCATGAAAACCATGGCGGTAGGCCCTACCGGTGCCAGGGAATTCCTTCCCTGTCGTTGGTAGGCAGCTCATCCACACCACCAACACTCCCCAGATGTCCTCCATCCACGCTCTTCCCCTTCCGATCCCCTCACCCCCCATACACGCACACACCCACAGACACGCACCACGCATACCCCACTCACTCACACTGGAATACAAGGATTCATACATGCATACATCCAGTCATGCTCGCACACATTCGTACACACATTCACCCTGACGTGCAGACATGCACTCACATTACTATTCTTACACACATGCATACATCCACCCAAACAACACTACACACACAGACGCACTCACGCAGACATTCACACATTCATGCACACAAACCCACACACACACACCCACCCCTTTCCCCTGTCGAAAGCCCAACTTACCTTCTTCCAGGTGGTCTTCCAGCAGGGAACGGGAAGGGATGCTGCTATCGCCAGCAGCTCCCGCCAGTAGAACACCTCCAGGCCATATCACAGGTCATGATATGGCTAGTGGCGGTCTACTGGTGTGGAGGTGCAGGTAGTAGCACCTCCACATCCGCCACTATGATCACTGCCAGATTTCCGCCCTTCTTGTGGCAGGAGTCCGGCAGTGGTCATAGTATGGCAGACAGATGGTATCAGTGGTGACGGTCTTTTGGCGGCTGTCACCACAGCAGTAGGTTTTTTTTATACCACCAATGACATAATTAGGGCCAATAGTGGCAGTGGTGCTGTCCCTCTGAAAGCACAGTCTGTGTAGCGGGGCTTTCCTAGCAGTTTAGACCAACCCAGAGAGCAGGTACATGTGGTGACAAGTACAGACAGAGGGCTCTCTTGGCAGGCCCCCAAATTAGTTCACCCCAATTTCCAGCTTTCACTGGCGGTGCTGGATGTAAAGCTGACACAGCCAAAGTTTTGCAAATTGAGTACATCCCTCTCTTTTTGAATGTTGACTTCCTTGAGCAAATTGTGCAGCTATCAAATTTGCTCGTTAAACATTTTCTGATGTAGCATGGAGGCACTCTAGGGAGTCACTCTAGGGAGTCATTCTAGAGCATAAAAGTAGACACCCACTTTGCTTGAGGAGTGGAAGAGGTTTTTCAGCTTTACAGTCGAAATGTGGCTTCAGAGACCAGTGCTTTGGGATGCAGTCTAGGGTTTGAGCAGGGCAGTCCTTCTCTTTGTTGTTTCAGGCAGCAGATCTGATTTGCTATGCAGCTCTCACATATTTATTCAATGGTCTGGCGGACAAGCCTGGGGGCATCTCTGTCCATTGAGATGCAGAGAACCACCCAAAACCATGAGAGCTTCCTCCAAATTGTGGCATATGTCCCTCAATGCACTGCACTTTACAAAACCAAAATAGAGAATTCCTCTTCAGGCTAAACCAACCTACTGGTGTGACTCATTTCCATCAACACTCATCCTCCAGGCCATCTGGAAACTCCATTCCTTGGCCTGCAGTCTGGCTGTGGGTTATAGGAAGAGGGGGTAGGCCTGGCTGGCATTCCTTTCTGATACTAGTTACTAATAAGTAGTTTGAATCCCCTTTGTTGTATTATATACTAGGAACCTACAGGGGTCTGTAATTGCCAATTGTAATTCTACCTAATTACCATATACCTTTTTATTCAAGGCACTGGTCCTGGGCCTGGTTAGCAGAGTCCAGGGTACAGTCAGAAGCAATTGCTATCAGTATCAGTCAGAAAAAAACTAGGCGAACAGGGGTGAAAGGATGACCTTCTCACATGCTCCTGCTGTACATTGCTAACTACAGACATGAGGACTTTGTCTTGCTTCTAAAAGGATTAAGGAGTAGGCTCCCTGAAAGCAGTATGCTAACAGAGACTTTCCGTGCACCATTTCCCTCAAGAAGTGCTCAGTCTGTTGTGCACCCCAGGGACTCTTAAGGATTTTGTAGTCCAAACATCCAAAGACCTTGTCAGAGCTTCTAGACACCTAGAGTTGTGTTTGTGACACTTGAACCCTAAATGGGAGCTTCAGGAAGAAGTTCCAGAAGTTTGGAGCGACTTTTGGAAAAAGCTTCATAAGATGACCGACCAGCCGCCGATGATGAACCCCGAGCCGGCCTGAATTTCAGGTTCATCCCACTAAAGCACTGAAGCTTTTACCATTGAGTAGACTTCCAGGAGTGGTCCCATAGCTTAGGCTGGGTCAAGTTGATGATGTCATATTGGATCCCAGACTGACAAGGAGCCTCTGCGAAAATTATATAAAAATCTCCAGAAAAACGACTAAGTCTGAAGGTAAAATATTGACCGAGGCTCTGAGCAGGGTCCCCTCATGGTTGGCCTCAAATTGCGGCTTGGCCCCAGTCTAGATCAACCAGATGTCCCCGGTTGGTTCTAGTTAGAAATGGGGTCTTTGGTTGGCAGTCAGGTTACCCTCTGTCCAAGCAAGGACCCTCACTCTACTCAAGGTAAGTCAAACACAATCCAAATTATCCTGTGCCCACCCTCTGGTAGCTTGGCACTGAGCAGTCAGGCTTAACTTAGAAGGCAATGTGTAAAGTATTTGTGCAATTAATCATACAATAACACCATATAGCACCACAAAAATACACCACACAGTGTTTAGAAAAATATACAATATTTCTCTAAATATTTGCAGGTCAAAAACGATCAAAGATGTAATAAGAAAATGTAAAGATATCACTGAAAAGTGATATAAAGTGTCTTAAGTCTTTTAAAAGCAAACAAAGTCTCTTTCAAGTATCTGGTTTGAGAGAAAAATCTCCGCAAAGGGCTGCAGAGGAGATGCCTGGAAAATTGTGCGTGCGTCGGTTTCGCCCCTTTGCACATGGACTTGCGTCGTTATTTTCCATGCGGGGAAGACGTTGCGTCGATTTCCGGCGCGCGGACTGGCCTCCTCTTCGGGTTGCTGGGTTTTCAGACGCCCCCGGGTCTGTGTGTGGAATCCTGGGCTTGTTGGCAAGCTCTGCGTCGTTCCGGTTGACGATGCGGGGAAATTTCTCCCTCACGGCAGGCGCTGTGTTGATTTCCCCTCTGGGAGTCGGGCGTCGTCGTCCCAGGTTGGCTGTGCTTCGATCTGGTGGGCCGTGCGTCAAAGTTCCGGTCGCACCACAGGCGCCGATTCGATGTTTTCCTTGCGAAGTCGAGCGTCGTCGTCCTGGGTTGGCGTGCAGTGAATTTTTCACCGCGGAGCAAGCTGTGTGTCGAATTTTTAGCCACACAAGGGGTCAAGTTGCAAGAGAGAAGTCTTTTTGGTCCTGAGACTTCAGGGAACAGGAGGCAAGCTCTATCCAAGCCCTTGGAGAGCACTTCTTCACCACAGCCAGGGAACAGCAAGACAGCAGGGCAACAGCAAGGCAGCAGTCCTTCAGAGAAAGCAGTCAGGTGAGTCCTTTGGGCAGCCAGGCAGTTCTTCTTAGCAGGATGCAGGTTCTGGTTACAAGTTTCTTCTCCAGGAAGTGTCTCAGGTGGTAGGGCAGAGGCCCTGTTTTATACCCAAATGTGCCTTTGAAGTGGGGGAGACTTCAAAGAGTGGCTTAGAGGTGCACCAGGTCCCCTTTCAGTTCAATCCTGTCTGCCAGGGTCCCAGTAGGGGGTGTGGCAGTCCTTTGTGTGAGAGCAGGCCCTCCACCCTCCCAGCCCAGGAAGACCCATTCAAAATGTAGATATATGCAAGTGAGGCTGAGTACCCTGTGTTTGGGGTGTGTCTGAGTGAATGCACAAGGAGCTGTCAACTAAACCCAGCCAGACGTGGATTGTAAGGCACAGAAAGACTTAAGTGCAGAGAAATGCTCACTTTCTAAAAGTGGCATTTCTACAATAGTAATATTAAATCCAACTTCACCAGTCAGCAGGATTTTGTATTACCATTCTGGCCATGCTAAATTTGACCTTCCTGTTCCTTTCAGATCAGCAGCTACCACTTCAATAATGTATGAGGGCAGCCTCAATGTTTGCCTATGAAGGGAGCAGGCCTCACAGTAGTGTAACAACAAATTTAGGAGTTTTACACTACCAGGACATGTAAACTACACAGGTACATGTCCTGCCTTTTACCCACACGGAACCCTGCTCTAGGGGTTACTTAGGGCACACCTTAGGGTTGACTTATATGTAGGAAAAGGGGAGTTTTAGGCTTGCAAGTACTTTTAAATGCTAAGTCAAAGTGGCAGTGAAACTGCACACACAGGCCTTGCAATGGCAGGCCTGAGACAAGGTTAAGGGGCTACTTAAGTGGGTGGCACAACCAGTGCTGCAGGCCCACTAGTAGCATTTAATCTACAGGCCCTGGGAACATACAGTGCACATTACTAGGGACTTATAAGAAAATTAAATAGTCCAATTGGGTATGATCCAATGTTACCATGTTTAAAGGGAGAGAGCATATGCACTTTAGCACTGGTTAGCAGTGGTAAAGTGTGCAGAGTCTAAAAACCAGCAACAACAGTGTCCAAAATCTGGAGGGAGGCAGGCAAAAGGTTAGCGGTGACTACCCTAAGGCTGTCAGGTCTAACAGTTCTATAGGCTTTTAAGCACTAGGAAACATATTTTTTATTTAATCTTTAAAAATTCACATCTCTGGTTCCATATTTTGGATTTCTGTCATTTTGGTGTACTTTTATTGATAAAAACATTTCCTTTTTTCATAAATTGGTGTGGGATGTCTATTGTGCATGTGTCTTACTTATTTACTGTATTGGTGTATTTGGATGCTTTGCATACCTGTCTCCTATGTTAAGCCTGCCTGCTCGCAGCAAGCTACCTAGGTTTAAGCCAGGGGCTAATGTATTCGGACCTTGAGCGGACCTTAAGTTGGGGTGGTGGCCTTAATATTAGTGGTAGGTACATGCTTTTCCCTACTAATAATCCATCCTCCAACAGTACACCAACCAAATTTGCACTTCTACTGGTCTAGTCGCACAGTTTGGATATTCCCTATCTTCTCCCCGTACATGAGCAGAGATTGTTTTTTGCAATTGCAGCTCATGCTGCATTTCAATGATAATCCTGCTGCATTTCCCTGGGAACATCCAGCCTATGACAAGCTATTTAAGATTGGGCCTGTTGTGGAACATTTTTCTGTCAGGTTTCCAGGGATTTATACTCCTGGAAAGACTATAGACATTGATGAGTCCTTGATCCTGTACAAAGGGAACTGCTTTTCAAGCAGTACATTGTGAGCAAAAGAGCTTGCTATAGCATCAAGCTGTAAATTCTGTGTGAAAACCCTACTGGCTAAGAGTAAAGATTGAGAGTGTATACAGGGAAGGACGCCACTCTAAACCATGTAGGTTGCCCTTCCATGCAAATGTCACGGTAAAGATTGTAGGAGGGGTTGTCCAGCCACTCCTGCACAAATGTTATAACCTTTATGTGGACGATTTCTATATGAGTAGAGCTGTTCAGTGAGCTGTACAAAGCTGGCATAGGGGAATGTTGTACAGTTCATTGTCACCTCAAAGAATTTCCATAGGAGTTTGTTTGTTAGATGCTCCAGAAATCCCAGAGCACTACATTGCGTTCCAACAAACTGATCGCAGTCAAGTTCTCTGATACATCTGATGTGTACATGCTCACTACAATTCATAATAGGAGCAATTCCCTCATCACAGTTTGGGGTCAGATGGCCAAAATTCATAAGCCCTCCTGTATACTTGATTACAACGACCAGGTTCTTCAGCCATACAATGCATAAAACTTGCACTTGGTACAAGAAACTATTTACCCACCTGATCCAGAAGGCGACATACTGTTGTTGTATGTTGTTTATTGCCAGACAACCACAGGAATACTCATGAAATTCCTTGACTTTCAGTTTGTCCGTTACTGAAAGTCTTACTGCTACAGAAGCAGCAGCCCCCATTTTATATGCTCTGGAGGATGTGGCAGGGCTACAGGAGAAACTCTTTGCTGATCACATTCCTGAAACACCTCAGAAGGCTTGACCATGTTGTCATTGTATAGTCTGCTCTAAGCACAGAAAGGGGCAGGAGAGTCATGTTAACTGTCCCCGGTGGCCATCTCAGCTAGTCCTGTGTTTTCCTTCTTGCTTTATGTTGTTGGGAAATTGACTGAGGTGGAGCTGCCATGAGGTAAATCTTTCAATGGCTGTGCATAGCTACCTACCTTCCATGTGCCACTACTTCGCTAGGCAAGCAGAGTTTTAGTTCCTCTACATGAGGAAATCATGGACTTCCTTATGGCCTGCTCAACACCTTTATCTGCCTCACAATGTGGTAGGTGTTCTGTTCACCGACTGACAAGTGCATTGTAGTCCCCACACTGCACATAATGGAGAATGGAAAATATGCCACGTTGTCACAGAGCACTCTGTGTGGCTAAATTTGAAAGGTTTGATTAGATTTGGAAGTGTTTTTAAAGGAACTTATGTAAACAACACAGGCACTACTGTGATATCCCATGAGAAACAAAGGAAGTGTTATAAGCCAAACAATAGTCTTGTGGGACTTATTCACCAACAGTTTTACTTGCTTTGAAAGTTTGAAAACTCAATTAGAAACTTGTATCATAACCAAAGTTAGTGAAAAAATGTACGGGGCACAGTATCTTCTATGATAATTGTTTCACATCTTTAATTTAAATACAATTTACACTTCCTTATACATCCAAATTAGTGCAGATGGCACGGTGCACAGACAGTGAACAAATATATATGCAACAACATAAAAATTTGAGTTCTGTTCAGTATCTTGTTCTATGTTGTTTTCTAATAATTTTCTGCAGGATAGGATGATGACCTTGGATGTGGTTTTGTAACAATCCAAAGGGAAACCATCCTCTCCCAGGGCCTTTACTGATGTCATATCTTATAATGCTTCACGTATTTCCTCATCATTGATTTCAACATCTATTTCAGCTTTGAGATCATCAGTTAGTTGTGGAACTGGCAGTTTGCTCATGAATAGTCCCTTGTTCCCATCAGTGGGTGAAGCCTCTGAAGTGTATACATTAGAATAGTAAGCGGCAACTTCCTCCAGGATGCCTTTCAGATACTTTAGTAACTCCGGGTCCAATTTAGCAAAGGTTTTGCATTGCTGTTGTGCCACACAAGAGGACACAGGGCAATCCAAAACCTAGAATAAGATTTAAAAAGCCACCCAAGGCGGCCTTGCGTGGCCCTGTGTGGCTTGGTAAGTCTGGAGTAACACATGGAAGCACAAGTCACTGCCTTGCATTAATTTGCCCCAGGGAGTATTCCCACGCAACCACCCATGGATTTTGGGTGCATTCTCACATTTACCATGAGTGATAGACCTGTGAATGTGTCAATAGCTACGACTTCCCAGGAGAGCCATAACAAGGAGAAATATGTTTATTTTACCTCTTTCTGCATATGCTACATTCTTTAGCACAGGTAGAAAGAAAAAAAGCCTCAGAGGATTGTTTTTGTGCAAGAACACAACACAAAACAACCTTGCTTGCAACACAGTCACCCTTGCACCATGGTGCATGGGTGTCTGCATTGGTTGTAGGTTGCACATACTGCACCAGTGCAAGGTAGATGACAGGCATGAACCATATAATGTTAAATGTGGCACATTCCTGCCATCTACCTGCCATGCAACGCAGAGCAGCAATGTATCTTGCTGCACAGTGTTGCATGCCACAAGCACTGCATCAATGTGCCATAGACAACTACATTTCCAGATCCAATTAACTAGACATCATACTTTGATGAATAAGACCTTAAAAACATTAGTAATGTTTTGAAAGTTAAAAGGAGCTCTACTTCACATCAAAGATGTGCCATTATAACACCAGAAAGTGATTAAGGTACAAGTGGTACTAACTTATCTGTGCATGACTCGATGTTACAGACCCTTCATATGAGTAGAAGTGGTAAAGTAAAAAAAAACTCCGCGTAGTCAGCAGCCAATCAGCAGACAAACAGGCACTAGACCAAAGCTCAAATAAATATATCTTACAGAGACATACATGTATGTTGGAATACAATAATGTCAAGTGTTTTATTGTTGTTTTTATTGAGAAACAAAAAAATAAATACAAATACCTGTGATGTAACAGAAAAATGTAAACATTTTGATTGAATGTGAAGCACAAGTCTGTTCATTTATTTTTTATATAATAAAACAAGCAGCTGTGATCTCTTGTCTCCAGTCACTTCCATCAGCTGTGCGCAAATTGTCTTCCAACATTATTTGTTAGTTTAGAAGGGGACCCTCATCACCATCTGCTTTGTCAACAATTATTTCTTGTGGTAATCCTCTCCACAATGCTATGTTATGCAATATAGCACACACAGCGACCATTTGATATGCAGTCTCCAGTGTATACTCCAAAGCACCTTTATGAAGCATCAAAATCTGCCCTTGAAAATTGAAAGGTCCTTTCAATCACAATCCTGATTTGTTTGTGTACAATATTATAACGCATTTCACTGAGCTGCGTTGACTGTAAATAAGGAGTCCAGGTCCATGGACAAATGGCATAACCATTATCCTTTGTAACAAAAAAATGAAAAGTGGTAAATCTCAAGTATAGTGTGTATCTCCTATGACACGTTGCCTACATTAAGTCCAGTTACCTAGCAGATACCCATCTCCCATGTCTCCTCGGGCTAGTGGACTGCAGAGTGCACAATTGTGAAAGATGAAAGAGCCATGAGTGCTCTCAGAATACTGGTCATCGATGTCTGTTATAATATCATCTGCATTGCACACCACTTGTATTTTGAATGAGATCTGATGCTTCCTGTTTCTGTAGAGGAATTAATTTGCCGAGGGTAGAATTATAAAGATGGTTGTGCCATCCATATAGCCTATGACACTAGGAAATTGTGCAATTTGGTAAACATTAAGTTTTGTAACTGCAAATTAGCATGTCTATTTGGAAAAAATATACACATTAATTTTGGAGAGCATTACATCTAAATTATTTTGAAAATCCCTGGATAATGTACTCTGGTATATACTACCAGAGGATGCAACAGTATTTTGGTAACTCCCCGATGCAAACAGATGTAGGGCGCATACAACCTGAATGTGTGTTGGGATGGCTTGACAGCATCCAGTGAGCCTTGCAAGCATTGGTTCCAATTCAATGATGATGTTCATAAAGGTGACCTTGCTGCCGGTATGTCACATACACCTCCTCCTCAGTTTAATCAGAAAAAGTTATTCACTGCATGTAAATGATCTCCTGTCTCCTTTTCCTCCCATATAGTGCTTCCACCTCACACCTTCTGACCACCAGCTCATAGAGTGCAGCCATTGTGGATGATAGACCTGGAAGTCAGCTGCCCTTCTATACCTGCCACCTGGTTACCACCTGTTTCCACTTAGTGGTAATATGCATGTGCTATTGAGTAGGGGTAACAAATGCCAACAGAACAGATGATGGACTGAATGCTGAACAAATCAAACAGTAAATTGACAGAAAACAAGCATCCTGGGACCAGTTTAGGGATATCACCCCGGAGGAGAAGTGTATGCCTAGACGTGGATCTTGTGCTTATTGTGCCACTGGAGCTCATTATGTGCTTAAGGCACCATGCGACACACCAGAGGGCAGGTATAATCTTGGGGATCAGTGTTGCATGATTTAAAAAATAGTCAACACACAACTTTGTTGCAGTGGAAATGAGAGAAAAGAATATTCTTTACCTTTTGGATGCCAGATCTTCCAAGGATCTGAAGAAGAATGATTTATTAGCAAATCTTTAAGAATGCCGCAATCATTGTCATGTCTTGGGTTAGGATGTGCTGAACCCATCTAAAACTGGGTTGATAGTAAGATTAGAGGTTCCCTGCTGGGACTCTACCAATCTCTGTATGACCTTTGTTCACTTTTGCAAAGACGCTTTTAGAGTAGAGTTTTTGAAAAAGGATTGCTACTCCGCATTCCCAATATGAGAGAATTAGAGAATCTGCAAGAGGAGTGCTATGCATCATTCTAGATGCTGCTAACACTATCATCACCCAATCTTGTTTGTGGTTTCCAGCCTTATCCTGTGATACCTGGGTCTTTTGGAATACTCCAGTGACAATGTTAGGTTTTATCAACCCCATATAGTAAATCATTTTTTTCTCTTTATATAATTTGTAAGACTGTTCACACTGAGGGACCAAATTGAGTGTGGCTTAATATTGTCAGGAACCATATCAACAGCACTTAGGTGCAGCACTTGCAAGTGCTACCGGCTCTTCTTCCAATGGCGGGTACTAGGATGGTAGTTTAGGTAGTGAAGAGTTTAGCTAGTGCTATCATTATTTCACTGTACGGATATCAACAAAGGTGCTGGGATAAATACTAGTACCAAGTGGAAAGAAAGCCTATTTGTCTGTAGTGTGATAAGGGGCTTGGGGCCATATGTATGAACACATTTTCCCATAGACACAAGGGCCCGTATTTATACTCCGTTTGCGCCGAATTAGCGTCGTTTTTTCGACGCAAATTCGGTGCAAAACGAACGCCATATTTATACTTTGGCGTTAGACGCGTCTAGCGCCAAAGTATGGGCAAATAGCGTCATTTTTTTGCGTGAACGCCTTCCTTGCGTTAATGAGATGCAAGGAAGGCGTTCCCGTCTAAAAAAATGACGGCGACGCAAATGCGTCGTATTTATACTCCCGGGCAAAAATCACGCCCGGGAGGTGGCGGGTCAAAAAACCCCGCATTTGCGCCACTATTTAACGCCTGGGTCAGGGTAGGCGTTAAGGGGCCTGTGGGCTCAAAATGAGCCCACAGGTGCCCTCCCCTGCCCCCAGGGACCCCCCCTGCCACCCCTGCCCACCCCAGGAGGACACCCAAGGATGGAGGGACCCACCCCAGGGACATTCAGGTAAGTTCAGGTAAGTATAATTTTTTATATTTTTTTATTTTTTTTGGGTGGCATAGGGGGGCCTTATTTGTGCCCCCCTACATGCCACTATGCCCAATGACCATGCCCAGGGGACACAAGTCCCCTGGGCATGGCCATTGGGCAATGGGGCATGACTCCTGTCTTTACTAAGACAGGAGTCATGAAATGGCGTCTGGGCGTCGTAAAAAAATGGCGCAAATCGGGTTGAGGCGATTCTTTTGCCTCAACCTGACTTGCCCCATTTTAAGACGCCCTAACGTCATTTTTTCCCAACGCCGGCGCTGCCTGGTCTACGTGGTTTTTTTCCACGCACACCAGGCAGCGCCGGTCTGCTTGCGCCGGCTAACGCCATTCCATAAATACGGCGCCCGCATGGCGCTTCAGAATGGCGTTAGACGGCGCTAAATTTTTTGACGCTAAACTGCGTTAGCGCAGTTTAGCGTCAAAAAGTATAAATATGGGCCAAAGGCCCGTATTTATACTCCGTTTGCGCCGAATTAGCGTCGTTTTTTTCGACGCAAATTCGGCGCAAAACGAACGCCATATTTATACTTTGGCGTTAGACGCGTCTAGCGCCAAAGTATGGGCAAATAGCGTCATTTTTTTGCGTGAACGCCTTCCTTGCGTTAATGAGATGCAAGGAAGGCGTTCCCGTCTAAAAAAATGACGGCGACGCAAATGCGTCGTATTTATACTCCCGGGCAAAAATCACGCCCGGGAGGTGGCGGGTCAAAAAACCCCGCATTTGCGCCACTATTTAACGCCTGGGTCAGGGTAGGCGTTAAGGGGCCTGTGGGCTCAAAATGAGCCTACAGGTGCCCTCCCCTGCCCCCAGGGACCCCCCCTGCCACCCCTGCCCACCCCAGGAGGACACCCAAGGATGGAGGGACCCACCCCAGGGACATTCAGGTAAGTTCAGGTAAGTATAATTTTTTATATTTTTTTATTTTTTTTGGGTGGCATAGGGGGGCCTTATTTGTGCCCCCCTACATGCCACTATGCCCAATGACCATGCCCAGGGGACACAAGTCCCCTGGGCATGGCCATTGGGCAAGGGGGCATGACTCCTGTCTTTACTAAGACAGGAGTCATGAAATGGCGTCTGGGCGTCGTAAAAAAATGGCGCAAATCGGGTTGAGGCGATTCTTTTGCCTCAACCTGACTTGCCCCATTTTAAGACGCCCTAACGTCATTTTTTCCCAACGCCGGCGCTGCCTGGTCTACGTGGTTTTTTTCCACGCACACCAGGCAGCGCCGGTCTGCTTGCGCCGGCTAACGCCATTCCATAAATACGGCGCCCGCATGGCGCTTCAGAATGGCGTTAGACGGCGCTAAAAGTATAAATATGGGCCAAAATGGGTAAAAACCTTTGATACATGTGTCCATTGGTGTATTAACTTTTATAAGGGATAGCTATCCTATGAGCTTTCTGTTACAAAGACAAATATAAGAAGTTTCCATTTGTGTTCTGCAGCATTTAGGGCTCTTGATGTATAGGCAACTATCTTTTCTTTTCCATCTTCTATTTGTGTTAAGGATGCACCAATACCAGTGCCCCTGGCAACTACAGACAATACTGTTTTGTTTTTTTGTATCAAAATTACCTAGAGGAGGTGCATTTATTACGGCTCTTTTGGTAGATTCAAAAGATTCCTGACAAGTAGCCTTCTAATTGAGATTGGTACCTTTCTTTAACAAATTCCTTAAGGGTGTTGTTACATCTGCAAACTTTTTTACATCTCTCTTCCAAAATATTGTCATTATTAACAAGAAGCGAGAGCCTCCCTCAGCCACATCAACTGTTCTGTCAGAAATGCCTCACAGCTGTAACTGTCATCCAACTGCCCTTAAAATCTTGGAATGCCCCATACGGGAGAAAACAAGGGAGGATGATAAGGACAAGGGACGAATACAGGAAAGGTGGGACATACCATTATGTTGGTCATTACTGAAATACACTGTAATCAAAGAAAGAACATAAATGAATACAACACTTTCCATTATACGGTATGGTGTAGGTCTACTATACAGCAAGGATGCGTCATTAGGGAAATATCTGTTTCCGGAAGTCATTTTTATTTTGTCAACCAGATATAATACTATAATCGCTAGAAGGTCGAACCTTATTCCTTAGGTGGTGATCTGGACTTGTCTGTGTCTTGTGCAGAGAAAATGTCTTCTGATTTTAGCAATGTCTTGACTGCTTATACGTGAAGAAGGTAATCCATTGATGAGTACCAGAGATGCAGTGGAGGTGGTGCTGATAGCATGTCTTTTGTCTGCTTGAGACATCAATGGCACTTCCATCAAAACATGTTCCATAGATTCCAGATGTTACACAAGGTCATGCGGATCAAAGAATTCTCTGGAGTGGCCTTCATGTTTCACAAATATTATTGGGGTCAACAATACCATATTTGATACTTTTCTGTTTGACAAGAGGTTGCAGGGCCAAGGTGCACACTTTGGTGGAGTATTAAACGCATTTTGATCGGCTTGGGGAGGCCTTCATGGATTGTCTTTGTGCAGGAAGGTAGTCCTTCCTGCACAAAAACAATCCTGCCTACAATGAGGGTGCCTGCGTTAGCACTAGGCACCAAATTCTGCGCTGGCTGAAGGGACAGCAATGCACCGTATCTCGTAAATACGGTGCATTCCTGCCCTTTCAATTGGCATCAGGCAGTACTGTAAAAAGACTTGCGGCGCTGCCACACCACAATTTATTTTCAAATGCGCCCCTAAATTCCCCAAAATGTTTGATAATTTCTACTTCGTTTTTTCTATAGGGAACATATTTTTCAGCATGTTGAAACCCCTTTCCCTGACCCACACAATATTTTAAGGTGTTCTATCTCCATTCCCACTGTGATACCAGATTTACTCTATCACTTTGCTAGAGAAAATCTCCACTAATTTATAAGGTGCTAACGGTCAGTCAGGGGTTTAAAAATTCCCCTCAAATCACAGCTTAATGGGCATTCACAAACTTTCATGGCAGATCATGGTTGGACCTCCCTCTTCACACTTCTTGCTCAGGCTTTTCCATTACATAACAGTATAACGCTGTGAAGCATAATAATGCAGTAGCAGATGCTAGATCTCATATGGTGGACTCAGTCCCACAATGCCAACATATTATGGCGTAGAGAGGCTCAGTGTAAATATGAATGGCTTCCATTTTCTGTGTTTTTTTAATGGTGGTGTGTGAAATGGGACAGCAGTTCAAAAGAACACAATGACCCTCTTGATATGTTTATGTGTACTATGGCAGAGAGACACTATGACCAAAAAGAAGCCCAGGAAAATATTCCAATCTCCGTCCCCTATTGCACTGAGCAAGCACAGCAAGACATCCCGACCCTCTCTAGGAAAGTCTGGGTTATCCCGCCATAAAAACTGGAAAAAACAATTCATTTTCAACTGAGTTTGACAATTCATTTGGTGACACAATTTCTAAAAAATATTTTTGGGATACAAAGCCATGTGTCTAATTAAAAAAACAACCAGAAAGCTTCCGCCAAACTTTTCCATCCTCTCATGGGTGCTTTACTCCTGGTCATCTCAACCCTCCACCATGCCGCTCACCGCCTATTTTGTAGAGAAATTTGAGATCAACACCCCCAAATCACACTGAATAAGCTACGCCCATGGCTCTGATAAGGCACTAAGGGCCAGATGTAGGTAGAAAGCAAATTGAGAGTTGCAAATTGCGAGTCCTTCCGACTCGCAATTTGCAACTCGCAATTTGCTATGCAGAAAGGTGTCTCAGAAACCTTCTGCGACTCGCTATGGGGTCGCACAGACCCACCTCATTAATATTAATGAGGTGGGTCGTAGTTTGAGACCCCATAGCGAGTCTAGGCACTCACGGGGATGGTGGCTGCTGGAGACAGCAGACCACCATGTCCGTGACTGCTTTTAATTAAAGCAGTTTTTTTTTTCCATCTGCAGCCCGTTTTCCTTAAAGGAAAACGAGCTGTAAATAGAAAAAAATACCGAAACCTTTTGTTTCGGTTTTTTTCAGAGCAGGCAGTGGTCCATAGGACCACTGCCTGCTCTGAAAAAATAATTTTGTGATCATTCACAAAGGGGAAGGGGTCCCTCCCATTTGCGAATGAGTTACCATCCACTTCAAGTGCATGGTAACTGCAAGTTGATTTGCGACCGCTTTCGCGGTCGCAAATCAACTTACATCGCGGTGCGAGTCGCAAATAGGAAGGGAACACCCCTTCCTATTTGCGAGTCAGAAACACATTTTGCGAGTCGGTTCCGACTCGCAAAATGTGTTTCTGCATCGCGTGCGGGCATTAGCGCCTCGCAAACGGCGTTTTTTCGCCGTTTGAGAGGCGCTAATGCCTTGCTACATCTGGCCCTTAGAGTTTACCCTTCTGGCAAGACGGTCTGTTCGCTCTGGGTCCAGATATTTCTGTGGCTGTGATTTAGCATATACTGTGACTGTCCCATGTACTGGGCCTATACTATGTCAGAACAGAAGAACAGATTGCAATGAGCCAACCTGAGCATTCTACCAAGTGAAGCCAACAGAGAGGTGTTGCTAGGGACAACTGCCATTTGGACCCGTGTTATTGCCAAGATAAAATAGTCTAGAGGAGTAGTGAGAAGGTGGAAGAATAAAAAGAGAAGGGGTTCAGATTTATTCTATAGAACACCTATCGATATGGGTATTCCTGGGCTCGCTCAGTGATACTCCACTAGCGCCGATATCATGCTCACAAACAGCCTTGAATATCTTCATAAATAATTTCACAGAGCAATATCACATTTAAAAGGGTTTTATGGGACGAATGGTTCTAAAAATTTAGTCAAGATGGCATCTAAGCAGAAATCTGAAACTGAGATTTTTAATAAATCAATTAAATACTTTTATTACGTAGGTTCAGTTAAAACTATAACACACATATCAGTGATAAAATAGAATGGTAAAACAGTGTTTCGGCCAATTTAACTTGTTGCAGCTGCCCTTATTGTAACGTAATTTATAGAGCACTTTGTTACTCCCGAGAGTGTCCTGACACTCTGCATCTAAAATGTTGATTGGCTGAGAGCCCTAACCAATCATAAGTACAAAGGGGAGTACAAGGGAGCCGAATAAGTGGGAGGAGGTCTATAAGGATGTTTTGTATTGGTAGTCTCTTTATTTTCTTTTCACCACTGTCTCTTCTAAACAAAAAATAAATACATAAGAAATTGAACATAATATTTGGCTTAGGGCCGTCTCTCTCTTAGCCAGTCTTTCTTTTCTTTCTCTTTGGTAACGTTCATGAGGGAGGGCTGTGTGAACTGTCCTTGCTTGGTCCTGGGTCATCGGTCTTCCTTTCGATTTCCCTAAAATAAAATACAGAAAGGACAGTATGAGGTAAGTGTCCACTTAGGGGTATTATAGGGGTATCTCTCCAGGGCACCAATGGTGTGTGGGAGGTGAGTGAGTGTGAAATAATACTGCTCAAGTGCACACACAGTGATTTTTACCCTTACAATAGTGAAGTAAACTTCTTGGTAGTGCAGGCAAGGGAGTCAGTTTCTCCCATTATTATACATATATATATTTTTTACTGAAGGTTTTCTCCTGTTTCTCACTCCCCTGGTTCTCTGAAATGCCTTTGAGCTGCCGCCCAACCCACCTTCCAACAAGCCCATACCTTGTGTAGCCATGCTCCTCCTGGAACGTGGCTGAGCTGCATCGCCGTGTCCTTTTTCTGGGGTGGAGCCGGACTCTTCAAATGCTCCCTTGGCGACTCTTCCTCCTTAATTCCCTGCATGGCTTCCCGGTGTCTTTCTGGTCCTGCATGGCATTCGCCTTCAGGATCTTCCTGCTCTGTGATCCCGTTCGTTGGGGGGACAGCCACTTCTCTCTCGACCTCCTTTTTTTTCCGGCGTGCTATGCGCCGGGAGGTCGCGACCCCGGAAGTGTTCCATGTACTATGAGGCAGAGTGTCTTTTTAAAGCATCCCCGGGGCACTCAATTGGGAATCCTTTGTGTGCATCGCGGTCCGGCATGGCGGTTGGGCCGTGACAGGGAGTTTGTTCCATGCTTCAGATCATAAGAATGAAAAGGACTGCCACGCATTCTGGGACACCGGATACTTGGGATTGTGGCCAGAAAAAGGTTAGGTGAATGCAGGAGCTTAGGCCCTATATTCTAGCAGCAGGGTCTTGAAAATGATCCTCCTCCTAATGGGAAGCCAGTGAAATGCCCTCAAATATGGGGAAATGTGTTCTTAATGGTAAGCTGAGAAGAGAACAGGCAGCTGCATTTGGACCACCTGCAACTTACTGATCAACTAGTCAGGCAGGCCTAAGTACAGTGCACTACCGTAGTCAAGCCTAGATGTTCTTAAGGCTTGTACTGCCTATTTCCTAGCCAAGAAAAAGAGAAACTATAGAAGCTTTTTTAGCACATGCAGCAGACCAAAATAAGTCCCTACCGCTGCATTAACCTCAGGGAGAAAGGAGAGCTTGCCATCAAATTTAATGCCTAGATTTTTAACAGAGCTAGCCTGGTGTAGTGGAGGAGGAGAATCTGCCGACCAAAAGGACTGCCTGGGTTCATATGCTTTTACACTAAAGAGTAGCTCAGTCTTTTCAGCATTACATTTGAGCGGGGAGGTGTGTCAGCCATTGATAAACTGCTGTCAGACAGGTTCTAGTATTTTCGGCAGGGAACACTTCATCCCTAACCCAAGAAAACAGTAACAGTGTGTCATCAGTTTAGAAGATTATTTTTGAACCCAGGGCCTCTGCCAACAGAGCAAGAGGAGTGGCATACATATTAAATGGAGTAGGTTCTAGTGTAGCTATTTTTTAATGTAATTTAATGCATGTTAGATTAACATATTAGGCCTCTGTGCACTTTGCCCTAGATACATTTTATTTAGCCTCGTACTGTTATTTTACAATAACCAGTTTTACTGTCTTGTTTTATTTCTTTCTATCACACTGTTTAGCTTAGTTCAGCACTGTGTTCTCAAACAATGCATTCTTGCTCTCCCTGTGCTTCAGTCAAGGCTACAGTCTGGTACATTGCCGGTAAACGTGTTAGAAGTTTAGTCTTTAGTGTTCGTAGAAAACACGCATTCTTACGTACGGACATTTTCTTAGAACATCCGCGTGTTTGTTATAAAAACACTTTCTAGTCCTAGAACAGGGTAGAGGGAGATTCCGACCAGGAACCTACAACTAGATGCTGAATGCCCGTTGCAGATGCTGATGCAGATTACAGGCTTTTGCTCAGGTATGAGGGTTGATGTCCTCCCGGGGGAACCTGAAAGGCAGGCTTAGAGCTTCACATGCTGTGCTCAGAATATAACTTAGAGAGAACCTAATCTAGTTGCACTATGATAGCCTTATTCTTGTGCTTCACTCTCATCGTTATTATTTTAATCCTACTGTGTTGTGTAGTTCTGGTTCACGCTTTTGCTATCAAAAATGCAATCGTTTTATTAAACCAATCTTTAAAACTTAAACTGCCTTTGTCATTTTATATGCGACTGTACTGTGTATGAGAGAACCGTTTGTGACCTGAGTGACCACGACTTCCCTGGGAAGTACTAGGATGTCATGCACTCGGCTGCCCAATTGTCTCTTCCCTTCGGGAGAGATGAGGCACTGCTAGTTAGCCGGAGCAAAACCCGGATTTGGGGTGACAAGGGTCCTTCACCGTGGGTCAGACTTAGTCCCCCACACTGCGAACGATCTTGCTGCCCAAAACTCCAGTAGTCTCATTAGGATAATGAGAGCCTACGCGACATGGCGCCGCCAACGTTTGGTCTGGCTCTAATTTTCGGGTCCACCGGTTTATCTCGGTCTCATATAATATAATGATCCCTCAGTTCCTTCTACAGAGACCTCAGTGGCACTGAGGATTTCCGCCACCGCGGTATAGGTAATCCTAATTACAGCGGATGGTTGTTCAATCTTAAGCCTTAGAAGGATAAAGAACCCATCTTGGTGTGCCTTCTCTGAACTCTTGGTGCTTTTATAATGGCGAATCCCCAGGTTGTACAAATAGCCTTTAACATGAGACAACCGCTCACACCACATTTGCTAGCACACAGCCTCACGGCCCAGGGTGGTCCGGCCACATTTGTGGTGGACGCCCACGCAGCCTATAGAACAGAACTTTTTTACTCTTGGGTCACATTTCCAGCAGTTGATGGGAATACAAATACATTCCATACATATACAGTAGCGAACGCGCCTGGACAATACAGGGCGTACGCATACTTAGAGATACCTCTATCTTATTAAGAACATAATAATTGGCTTGATGGCGCCCTATCCCATACAATATTACCAGTAAGGTTAGGTCCACTAAGTAATGATGGTCCTACCTGGCCTTTATTGGCCACATGTACACCACATCCTGCGGCTGCAAATATGGCAGTGGCTGAGGTTCGACGCTTATATACTGACTTAACGTCAATATATAGACGCTTAGTACAATTTGTGATGCAGACACTAAATACCAACCCAGCGCGTGCTGCTCCAGCACAACCACACGCAGTAACACCAGGTATAAACCCAGTGACTGTACACTCTATTATGGGTAAAGTCCCAGCAAAAAGGGAGGAGACTCCATTTTGGCTGGCGCAAAAAAATAATATGCTGGAGGCAGTATTTTCCCATACGGGACCTCAGGACAAACATAGAATACTAACTATGTGTTTACCCTCTGGGATGGTTCCCACAGTGGAACATTGTAATACATGGGGCAAGTTGTTTGCTGCGCTCTCTACAGCGGCACATGTTACACCGACATTAGCCAACCTACCGGAAGTGCTTAAACAAATTCAGGATGAATACGGGGCAGCCCCGGCTTTAGATTTAGGAATGCAACTGATGGGCAACTTTGCCACGTTTTTTTTGATAATCCTAAGCATTCTGAAAGGGGAAGCAATTGCACTTGCAGTGAGCATGCTTCTTCGTGACGTCTCACAATAAGATCAGGAGCGGGAACTGCCTAAAATAATAGCGGAAACATATTCCAGTATCGGTCGAGATAGCCTGTGGTCTAGACCGCAAAAACTTCAATTTCAGGGAAAAATTAATAAAGATAATACTAAACAGCAACCTGAGGGTAATAAGAAGCGCTGGGAGAAAAAACAACAAACACCCAAAAAAGAAAGGGGAGAATCTCCACGTACAGAGACCCCGCAGAATAGGTATAATCTCAGAAATAGAGATAATATAAAAATGGCTGATAGATATCAATATACTGATGCACGCCAATCTTGTTCCTTTCAGGAATCATCAGAAAAGAGAAATGAGAGAAGTGGGCGGTCAGAGCGGAGAACAGAGTACGTGAAACCGAGACAGGAATCACAACGCTCTTCGGAGGTTTCTGTCAAGAAGGAAGAGAAACCGATACAACAAAAACAACAGTTTAAAAAGAAAAAGGTGGCAGCAGTCTCAGTTAGACATGCCACTCAGGAAGAGGGTTCTCTTGAAGAACAAGACATGGGCTCTAGCACTGCTAGACAGTGCGGCAGAGGTCACAATAGTTCACCGGAACCTTCTAGAGCATCTGGAGGTGAAAGCAACTGATGACTTCATACAAGTAGAAACAGCAGATATGCATGTCTCCGAACCCAATAGGGTGTATACAGTGACTTTACAATTGGAAGGACACATTGAACGCACTATACACGCAATCTTTTGGGATCGTGCAGTTAAGATATATGACATTTTGCTGGCCGAACAAGATTGGCCGCCTGATTTTGTCCTCACCTGCCCAGCTGGGGAGGAGGTTATTAAACCTTCCTTTTCGCCCCTTGTTCCAGAGGAACTCGCTGAGTCCTATTCTATAAAATGGGCTCCCGCACAGGCACCTGCGTAATATAGAAATCACGTTGGGTGGGATAGGGATTCTCCATATCATGTAATTCCTATTAAAGGTGATCTTCAGCCACAACCGCAGTATCCCATAAAACATGAAGCAAGGGCACCGGTGAGAGAAATACTTACACAATTAGAATACCAGGGGGTAATTGAACCCTGTGTCTCACCGATGAATGATCCCTTATTCCCTGTAGCTAAACCGGACCATTCATATAGAATAGTCTTGGACTACAGACATTTGAACAGACATACACGTACATATGCTATACAAAATTCACATAGCTCTGCACTAATGAGCAACATTGTGCGGAAAAAATATAAAATAAAACGACTTTAGATATCTCGAATGGATTCTTCTGCCAGAATATAGCACCTGAAAGAACAGCCCAGGACTGTTTGCAGCTCGCGTGACTGCTATTTTACACAAGTTAGACCCTGAAGCGTTGTCATATGTGGATGATATATATCTCACGGATGACGAGTTGCTACAACATTTAAGACGGGTAGCCTGCATTGTTGTAGGGTTTGCCGAACTCGGCCACAAATTTAACTTCAAAAAATCGAAAATTGCCTTCCTCAGTGTAATATTCCTGGGATACGAGCTGTCGAATGAAGGTAAGAGCCTAGCGCCACAATTCTTAGAAAAGTGTGCACAATTGCAACCACCAAATACGATTGAGAAACTCCAATCATTGTTTGGCTTTCTAAATTCTGGCAGAACATTCCTGATTATGCTACACGCATAAAACCTTTATATAAATTAATACGTCCTGATTTTTCAAGCAAATTCTGGACAATTGAACATACACATACTCTTCGGGAGTTTGCAAGCAGATATGCTAGCAGCGAAACATCTATACACACGGGACAATAAGACGCATTTGATCATCAGGGTGATAGCTGGGGCCATTGGGTTTACTTATGTCACATTTAATGAGGGTGAGACAGTCCCGATTGGACACAAGTCACACTTGTATTCTGCTGCTGAACAACGATTTGCACCCACAGAGAAAATACTCACTGCTGTACAGATGGCTGTTATTAAAGAGAGACCTCTTGCCCAGGGAAAACGCATTATTGTCGTTTCTCCTATACCAGCTCTTGAGGCTGTTACAAAAGCTAGCATCCTGCACGCAAAAGCACTGCACCCACGATGGATACAATGGGCTACATCTTTAACAGCCACTGATGTAGACTACATTTTTGACCCAAATTACAAACTCAGGAATTTCTACAATATGAAGTTGAATATCCAGTTCCCGCTGACACGTTGCCTATTGATCAATATCAAGTAGTCATGTACACCGATGGCTCTGCGCAGCCAGCGATTGGAACAAAACACCAATATTCTGCTGCATGTGCGGTAGTGAGCGGCTATATGGAGGGGGACAAATTCTGTCCCCAACATACTTATACACAGACCTTAGGGGATTGTACAGCACAATTGGCTGAGCTAAAAGCGCTACTAATGGCACTAGAACATACAGATCCGACGCAGTTCACACTGATTGTTTGTGATTCGTATTATTGCGTCCAGTCTTTTAACAAATACCTACATTACTGGCACTTGAATGGGTTCAGAGATTCAAAAGGCAACACCATAAAACACAGACTACTGTGGGGAAAGGTAGCAGACCTGAAAGAGACGCTACCCAAAGTCCATGTTGTGCATACACTTGGACACCAGCGCGTTGGAATACACGTTGCTGGAAATACCTTGGCTGATGAAGCCGCAAAGTCGACAGTGGCAGTTGCCACTGTAGCTGCAGTGACTCGTTCGAGTTCCAAACCAGACACAGAGATTATGGCTGCCATAAAAGCTACGGTTGATGGCACGCCTTATCCAAAAGGATTTCCAAATAAATATCAATACTTCATGGGAAGTATGTGGAACGCCGAAGTTAGAATTCCTAGCGTAGGCGTACGTGACATCCCTAATAAAGATGTAAGACCACAATTGATTAAAGTAGCACATGAGGGAGTGGCATCTGCACATGCTGGCGTGGCAGCTACAATTTCGCTATTAAAGGCCCATTACTTGTGGCCTGCTCTCTATAAAGAGACTAAGCAGTATGTCCTTTGTTGTGACATCTGTCAACAAATTAAAGTTTCAACAGCTAAGCGCCTGCCGCAGACACCCCTCTTAATATCCAACAGACCATTACAATGTGTGTACTTGGATCATTGCGGTCCACTAACACCGGATAGTGCATACAAATATATATTAGTCACTGTAGATTCTTGCTCCAGATTTGTGTGGGTGTGGCCACAACGCTCGGCTGACGCTCGGACTGTTATTAAAGATTTGTGAGCCTTTGTCGGTACATATGCAGTTGCGGCATTCCATTCGGACCAAAGCCCTGCTTTTGCCTCAAGGGCATTCAGGGACACTATGGCTTCGCTGGGGGTCCAGCTCCAGTACTCGTCTCCATTTCATCCTCAGGGAAATTCCGTTGTGGAGCGATTAAACGGCGATTTAAAGCAATCTTTAACAGCCAGAGTCTTAGGTACGGGTCGTAGTTGGCTAACCCACCTGTATGGAGTTCAGAGAGCCCTAAGTAACCTGCCTCGAAGGTCCCTGGGTGGGTCGTACTTCATATGAGTGCCTGTTCGGAACACAAATGTTTGTTCCGGATCTTGATGGTTCTGGTGTGGAGGCGGCGGAAACACCTTTTGACATAAATGATCGTGTCACTGTTTTACAGGAATTACAGCAGTTCCGTGAAGATAACTCTTCTAAAAGTGCCACCTCCACAGGAATTAAGGATGTGCCAGTAACACCTACCGGCTGGATTCCCAGGGTTGGGGATCTTGTGCGTGAAAAGGTCAAAGTGAAAAAAGAATTTGGCCCTTCTTATCGTGCACCAGTCCCTGTGTTGGGGATACACAGAACAAGAACTGTTATTCTACCCCCGTTGCCAGGTGCCAAAGAAAATCGCTTTGTTTCTATTGACAATGTCAAGTTACAACATGTGGCCGATTCTACACAGCAGACCAAGAGGAACGTCCAGTAGTTCCCAATCCCTCTCACTACTGGAGAAGAAGTCCGCTTCAAGTTGTCTATACCAACACTGTTGACTCTCTGAGCTTGGGGAGGGTGGATGATGATCTTGCATTAGTTCTACTCACAACAGCCAACTTAGAAACATTTGATCAAGTCACCATGACTACTAACTTGACGGATGGTGCTGTCTACAGTGTACCACCGTGGGAAACGCCAACTTCTCCATTGACTACGGCGACACCTTTTGCACGAACTGCCTCTGGTTACTTTGCCGACAACAACAATGGTCTGGCGGACTCGTTTGCCTCTTCGACTACTGACCTGTCATGTCCACGTAAGCTGATGCGTTGGCTTAAAGATATGTATTTTGTTTTTCCATGGAACTATCTGTGGCTTTTATTGACTATGCTAGCATTTTTTCTTTGGATTGGGTTTGTCATTACCTTTTTTCTGTTGATACATGGTGATTTTCTTCCTGAGAGATCAGCGGTTGAACAGGTGGAGGAGGTGTTGAAACCACATTTTTCATCACATAGGGTTCGAAGAGACTAGTCCTTTGTGAATATTTCTGCAGTGCCAATTCCAGATGGGATTGTGTGGGATAAAGTAATGTTTGATATATAAGGTCCCACTGAAATAATTCAAATACCGTATGTGCTAAAGTTATCTATGAATGATATAGTAATACCAGTGATTGTATCTGATGATTGGGATGTGAAGACAGTTGACTCAATGATGACAGAATTACAATATTATACTGTATATGAAAATGAAAATATTTACCAGTTTAAAGGCAATTATGGTGACATGTTTTGCTATAATTATTATGGGCACCATTTCATACATAAAGCAAGTAGTCCAAAAACGATATTTGACTATACACAATGGGAACATTGCCCAACTCCCCCGCAAGGGAGTTCTAAAACTTATTTTGACAAATTTAAATATTTTTCTGGGCATCATCAAATGAATTCTAAGTCATATTATTTTAGGTTAGCTCCAACTAAAGAGTTAATTGGATACGAATTGGATTGCCACAGAGGGACGAGGCAAGGTTTTCCCGAGCAGCGTGCAGACATCTGAACTACAGTTACACGGTTACAGTCTCTTACCCACCACGGAGGCAGAAAGGTGTGCTCTGGGCACGGATCTCTGCGTTGTTCGTCCGATAGCTGGCGGCCTTGAGGAGAGTGGGGCGCGGAGCTGCACTGAGTGCTTTCAGCGCGGCTGTGACCCGGGTTCACTGGGTGCAGGGCTCATTGGTAAACGACAATTGGCGATTGGCAAATATTTTCAAATGTATACACTTTCTCAGTGACTAAATTTGTTGTCTCAAAAGTCAAAGGAGGGGAAGAGCTCGAACGTTGTATCCTTTCCGAGCTGCAGTCATAATCGCCTGTTTTGAGTCGTGACTCTTCCTTCCTATGGGAAGTCAAGCTGCAGCTCTGAGGGAACGAGAGTAAAACAAAGATATTCAAACATTTTCAAAGCAGGAGACCCCCCGGGCGCTCTGACAACAGTGAGCTCTGCGGGGCTGCGGAAGGCTTCATTCTTGTGTGGACAGGCAGTGGCTTTTCTGAGAACACCTACTGATAGCCTGGTGTGGAGGGAATGAGGACAGGGTGAGTGCGGTGGAGCCGGACATTTCACCAACATTGCTGCATTCTGGGACTTGTAGTTCACTGTAACTAAAGGTAGAAGGTGGAAGCAGAAACTCTAGCAGGTCGTCGCTGTGTGAGCTGTGTGAGCCTTCGGCAGTGGTTGGCCTGTCTGGGCTCCCTCTGGGTCTCCATTAGAGCTAGCAACCCGGGGGCCAGGAGGCAGGTTCTAGGTGCTTGAGCCGCTAGAAGCTGAGCCGTGTGGCCTGTGGACCTGGGAGCCCATTCGACGCAGTAGTTAGCAGCACTTCCCTCCCGCCTGGGCCACTTTGAGGAGTTTTCTTTTCTGCGGCCTCTCTCGCGCACCCCTGTTGAAGCGGTTCGTTCTGGTGCGGCTTGTGGGGGGCGAGAGAGAATTCAGACTCTCTGCTCTTGCAGTTTAGCTTCCAAGTTACAGTCCCTCTTCCAGCCGCTCCCGCTTTTGCCAACGTTTTCGTGAGGGGGGCTAGGCCGGAGCCTAGCGGGCACTGCTTGTCGTTTTTTCGCGGACTGTCCGTCACTGACGCGGACTAGGCAGCAGTGAGCCAAAGAACGAAGCGCATCGAGGAACAACGAGCAGCCGAAGGCCATTGCTGGTCGGCTCTGGATTCCCATAAAGCTGACCTTGTCTGGGTTAGCTGGAGAAAAAGTGGGTGAAATTAGTAAAGAGTGAGTCTGCTCTTTTGTGCTGCATTTAATCGTAAGTCAGCTGCTTTAGCCTCCTTGCGTCCAGACCGTGGGTACTCTACACTATGACTTTGAAGAAGCTCCGCTCAGGTCGCCTTCTCCCAGGAAGATCTTGTCTGAAAACCAAATCCAACCCCATTCGGAACAAAACCAACTCGGCTCTCTTGCTGAAGGGACAACCGCAGAAGCATCTTCTCTCTTTTTGGGGCAAAGAGAATCCTCCATCGCAGGAATCAAAAGGTGAAGCTATTTTCATCGCATCCCCGGATTCAGTGTCCCTTGGAGGTCTTCCTAGGGAGTCTTCAGGGGGGCTCTCAAGCGAGCCATCTCAGGCGGAAACAAGCCAGAGAGGAGGAGCTGGGGTCTAGGAGCAGGGCCCTATTGCCCCTCTTGTTGAGCCTACTGGGTCTGTCCGACACGTTTGGAGCCAGTCGGGCCGCTGTATGTTCCCTCTCTTTCTTCTGCCTGGTCAGTCAGCTCTCTTTCCCAAGCAGATCAGGACCCGAAAAACTTTCAAGAAGGTGCTGCCATCACCACTTCAATGTCTATGGCTATCGTTCCCTGAGACTTCACTCTGCTGGACCTGGACCCAGTTTTAGTTCAGAGATACGACCCCCAGATAAAAGAACCCTTGAGTCCGCCTGCGATCTTTGGGTCCAAGGGCCTCCCAACCCCTACTGGTTTGGAGCTGTTTAATAGTACTCCGTTGTTACAAGACTCATTATACATTCAATCTCATTTGTCTATGTCGCCGGCTCTGGACATCAGTGGAATCCAGCCCACTCCTCCTCTGGATTCAGAGGTCAGGCTCTCATCTTCTTTGTTTAATTTGGAAAATCTCCTTGCTTCTATTTTAAAGCTCCTGGAGAAATTCGTAGGGGGCTCAGACTGTATTCTTGACTCTGTAACAGCAATTTTGGCTGAGATGATTAAAGACCAAAAGGAGCCTGTATCTCTCGACCCGACTCAGCCTAATGTTGTTCCTAGACAGTCTTTAGTCAACCAGAGGGCTTCCCGGGCTCTTCACAAAAAATGCGCACGTTCATGGATGCAGAGACCCAAGTGGGGAGTTTTCAAGGCATTCGTCCTAGTGATATAAAGCCACTGCTGGTTAGCCCTGTCGAATTCGTTCGATTTATCTTTGACTCTCCCACATTGAAAGGCAATCACCAGGCACATTGCCATCAGCCCCCTGTGAAGGTGTTCCCCATCTTTGAAAGAGCAGTCACCCCAAAAAAAAAAAAAAATGGGTCAACAATCTCCCCCTACTTGCCATCCCCAGTAGAAGACCTTGAGAGAGGAACTATCGCCAAAGGTGGGAAAAAACATAAGAGATCGAAGAAAATAAATCGATGGATTAGCAGGAAAAAGAGAAGGAAAGTACTGTTCCCCGAAGTGATAACTGATGGGACAACTTCCCCCCGAACCCACATAGAGCCACTCGTGAAGCAGCCTAGTCCGCCCTCACTACGTAGGCCCAACTCCACTAAAAGGGGTCCTGTAAGCATGCATTCAACTAACCTTTCTTCCATTCCAGCCTTGAATACAACTGTTTCCCCATTTTTGCCCTTCAGACGGGAGACCATCCCTATTGAACCCTCTATTTCATTGCCTGGGGAAGGAGCTCCCTCTGCAAGCTATAACACGAACTCTCAGATTGTTGACTTTTTTCCCATTTTTGATGCCGATTTAATTCTAAATAGGGCCACCTTGTTAAGATGCTTTTCTGAATCTACCTTTCTGAAACATATCACCAGTTATGATATTGACCTTGTTTCCCTAAGGATGGTTAGTGGAGTTCTTAGGGCGAGGGTCACCTTTTGCTCTTTGCATGTGGTGAACCTGGCCCTCTCTCACGCTGACTTTCTGCAGTGTAGGGGGATCGATGTAATCCCACTCTTACCCTACCTCGCTTTCGGAGAGGAAAAGTTTGTGACTGAGAGCCCTGTGAGACCCCGATCCCCGGTCCACTTTAAAGGCACTGACTTTTCCTTATGTAGATTTAGATTAGACCTACAGGCCCTTAGAGTTTCCTTAATAGGGAAGGATAGACAGGTGCTATTGCGGGAGACACGACGCGCTCCGAATCTTCAAACCACCTATGCCCTCGATGATTGGGGTTGGCTCTCGCGAGCTCTCGTTCAAGAACGGGGATCCAGGGACTTACTCCAACCTTCTTCCTAATAGAGGTTTAAAAATAATTTCTTGGAATGCTGCTGGGGTAAAATTTAGCAGGGAAAAACTATCTTACCTCAGTACACTTAAACCATGCTAACGGGGGGGTAGCTTGTCTACTGTCCAACTCTCTCAATTGGGACTATTCCTGCTATAAAGATCCCAGCAACCTCTTTATGGCACTTACGATTCATCTGCATAATACTACGCTAGGTCCTACTTCACTACTTCTAATTAATGCTTATGTACCCCCAGAGGCCGTATATGATTCTCTGTTAGAAAGGGTCTTTGCCTTTATTGAGGATTCCTTAGATACTGAGTTCCCTCCACTGATAGCACTAATGGGAGATTTAAATTGCAAAGTCCCCAATTTCGCCTTATGTCAAGTGTGCGATGTAGAGAGAGAAACAGCGCTGCGTATTCCAGATTGTGTTTTCACCCCTTTAATTTAAACAAACAAAAGAGGTAAACTTCTTCTCAGTCTTCTAAAAAAAAAATGACTGTATTATCGCTAATGGTAGGTCCACTTCAGACTCCCCTGCCTCCTTCACACATATTTCTTCACGGGGAAGGTCCATTCTGGACTACTTAGTACTTGGTTATTCCTCTTATTGTCTATTGGAAGATCTTAAGATATTATGCTCCCCCTATAGCGATCATAACCTGCTTTCTATCACTCTAGAAACCTCCATATTGTCACTAGACTCATGGAAATCTGGTGGGTTTACCCAGAGGTTTTCTAATAAGACTGGGAGGACCCAATGGAATTTTAAGAGGATAGCTGGTGTCACTGCGATTTTAGCACCTGTAGTTGCTAACTTGACTAGTTGGGAGGGAATGGAGTTGCAATACTTCTCTGATCTCCTGATGCAATTGGTGTCTAACAACTTGTCTGGTGGGCATAAAGTAGCCCGGAAAGCTATTCCCCGTGCATTGCTTGACCTAAACAGAGAAAAAAATAACATGGTTAGGGCCCAGTTTTTAGTTTTCTCTGAGGAAAGGAAAATCAGGGTTGCTCTATTAAAAAGGAGAAAGAAGAGGCTGAAGATCCGCCTTGCAAAAGAAGCAGGGGACAGGCTCTGGATTAAGCTCCGGGAAGCCGCTACAAAGGGCCAGGCTAGGCGTTTTGGGCATTAGTGGGTCAAGGTTGTGGGTCTAGAATTCGCCCCCCGCTCCAATCTCCGAAGCCCGATGGTCAGATTTCATCTCCTCCCTGTATGCTTCAAATGGGGTCGTACCTTTCTGGTTTCCAGAGTCTCCAGGTATTCTCACTTTCCCTCCCCCGTCAATAAAAGAGATTGACTGTGCTATCGGTGAAATGCGCCCCTCCACTGCAATGGGGCCAGATGAACTGCCTTTATCAGTTATGAAACAGGATAGGAGCTCTTGGACTAAGATTTTACATGTGGTCTTCAGTAGATGCTTCTATTCCAGATGTATTCCTCCCTCGTGGGTCGGCAGTATAATTGTACCCTTATTTAAAAAGGGTGATCGATCTTGTCCTGGTAATTATCGTCAGATTGCCCTCCTTGATGCGGTGGGAAAAGTTTTTACCAAATGTCTACTCTCTAGACTAATGTCTTGGGCGGAGGAGAATAACATCATCCCTTTGGAACAATCCGGATTCAGGCGCAAACATAGCACTCTAGATAACATCATGGTGCTGCAAACCATTACTGAAAAATATGTAAAACTGAGAGGGGGGGTTGTTTATGCCGCTTTTTATAGACTTCTCCACGGCTTTTGATAAAGTAGACAGAGATCTTTTATGGACTAAGCTATGCAGCCTGGGGATACCTTTACCACTTCTGGAGTTAATAATTGCCTTCCACTCCAACACCTGGTGCAGAATCCTCTTGGGGGGTGATAGAGGTTTATCCCATCAGATTTTTACATCTAATGGGTTAAAACAGGGATGCCTATTGGCTCCTCTGCTCTTTTCTCTCTATATTTCAGATCTCCCCTCCTTTTTGTCCAAGGGCATGGTTTTTCCCCCACTTGTGGGTGGGCGTCCAATTTGTTGCCTGTTGTATGCGGACGACATCTTAATCCTTGATTTAACCCCCAAAGGCCTACAGATCCGCTTGCAGCACTTATCAAAATATTCTGACTTACATTATTTGAAGGTTAACGTATCTAAAAGTAAGGTCCTTTGTTTCCTGGGGAAAAAAAAGATGACCTTCCCCAATTTTCAGTGGACATTGGGCAACCAAATCCTTGAAATTGTCAAATCTGATCCCTTTTTAGGGAAAATAGTGAGCGGAAACCTTAGCGATGTTGCCCACATCGCCTGTAATAAAGCAAAGGCTGAATGTCAGGCAAGAGGTCTGGGGGCCCTTTATACAGCTACAGGGAGAAGGCTCTTATCTCACCTTCTATCTTCTTATTGAGTTAAAATTCCTGCATCCCTGCTATATGGGGTGGAACTCATTGATACCTCCAAATGGGGGTTCTTAAATCAGGCAGAAGGTAAAATTCTCTGAAAATTACTAGCTGTTAATACGGCAGCCTCAGTGGCGACTCTGAGACTGGAAATGGGGCTTCGAAGCGCGTATGCTCAAGGATTAGTGGGGGTCATACGATTGGCTACCTCAATTTTAAAGAGTGAGGAAAACACTTTAAGATCATTTCTGAAGAAATAACTTTTTTTAGATAATAGCAAGCCCAAATTTGCCTTTTGTAAGAATGTTACTACTGCCCTGGAGATGCTGGAGGTGGATCGCAGCCAAGTTCTAGAACTCTCCCCATTGCTCTTGAGGGTGACTTTGAAGAGTGCAACGTGGGCCTTGAGCTTCCGCCAAGACTTGGAGTGCTGTAAAAAAAGAAGTTTTTTTGCAAATATAGTTAACACTCTAGTAATAAAAAAAACACAACCGTACTTCACTTGGTACATCCCTCATAGTGTTAGGCGCTTCTGGACGCTGCTCCGACAGGAATTGCTCCCTTTGAACACACTATTGGCAAAATGGTACGGTACTGCAAAAGAGTGTAACTTCTGTCTGGCGGATTCTCAAGATTTACACCATCTGTTATTTGTCTGCCCTTCTCTTGCCTCATTTCGGCGTAAATGGCTAGATCCAATTCATCTTCAGTTTTCTCTATTGTCAGTGCCCGAGTTTCTCCAAGCCCTGTATGATCCTCCGAATGAAAGTTTTTGTTTTTAAATATTGAATTTTTTTAATTGTTTTTTAAGCTTATTTTAAGAAACTTTTGTTGTAAGGCATGTCAGGTGGCATAGGATTTTGATGCAACATCTCACTATATTTTTCATTTATCTCACCTTTGGTACTCGATTGGATGTAAAGTGTAAATTGCAGATCCAACCTTCTGCTCACTAATATTGTAAATTTTATGTGGTTCTCAGTTAGATGTAAATGGTAAATGTGATTTTTGTGCTTTCTTCTTTTATGTGGACCTCAGTCGAGTTCCAAATCATAAATAAAATCAAAGTGTCCAACTAAAGATAAACAAATGTTGTTGACCAACACAAAATTTATATATTCAGACTCCTTTGTTTCCTGGTTATCAATTGAAGGTTATGAATATTGGTAAAAAAATGTGGATTTGAAAAGTGTTTGGGGAACAAACAATTGGCAAACCAAGGGTAGATAATCATTGTTTAGAGCATGTCTCATTCCCGTTCAAACTATTTTTTTAAATGAAACAGTACAACAGACTAGCTGCTTAGGCTTAGCTAAAATCAGAGAATTGAACATGCCTAGTATACCTGCCCCTGCAAAATTTGATGACTGGCAAAAGTACACAAATGCAACTTTTAGTGAGCTTACTGAATGGGTCCAGATTGGTACATTTAATGCTTCACAGACACATCCAGGCGGGTGGTTATTGTGGCCAATAGATAGCAACGGGTGTCATCAACGTTTTGTCACCTCCTCTGGGGGTTTCCGAACGAGTAGGTCAGACCCTCGCTATATATCACCAGAACATGCTGAAATAATTACAACATGTAGTGTGGGAAAATTGTGCCAGCAATGGCTAAAATCATCCTCGCTAGATGCAGTTAAGACACATCTCACTCTTCTGACTAATAACACTGGCTTACAGGATTTTTTGTCAGGCCCGAAGACACCACGTAGGAAGCGTTTCTTGTATGAAGTATACAATGAAATATGGAAACATTCCCAACAAGAGGCTGCAGCCCGGTTAAGGCAGATAGATCAGGAAAATCTGAAAAAAGCATTAGCTGTTGTGGATAATGGAATTCACACCTTGTCTGACCGGATATATACCATTAACAACATTGTTTCTTCTGCTATAGACATTATACGATCTGATATGTCTTCTTTATATCATGGACAGAGTCAGACCAGGTCCATTATGCAGTTGGGTTGGACGCTTCAGACATTGAAGGCGGGTCGCGTTCCGTGGCAGCACATCAGTGCCAGGGAAATGTTTTTTTCCTTTAATTTAACGCGACAACAACAACTAATGGCTAAGAAGGAGGCGACTTACGTCATGCTCAACATTGAAAAGTTAGAAAGATTGCCTTTTACCTTGGCCGAGATTCCCTCTGCAGAGTGGTTGATACACTGGGTTATTAATCTGCCTATTTCTTCATTACAATTCACTTCTTGTTTGAAACATGTTCCGGTAGGCAGATGTGAAAAGTTGGGAGATAGTTACATCCATGAGGTGTGGGAGCTTCCCTTCTTGTACAAATACCTTAATGGCATGAAAGAGGTCTTTCTTATCGGTAGTGAATGCGAGACTTCAGTCAGCCATTCGATGATTTGTAAGCAGCTGTCCTTGCATGGGGCGTGTAATGCCTCGGTGGCGAACTTGGCTTGCTATCTGAAGGGAGTTCCGGTCCCCTTGATTAAACGCACATTCCAGGTGCTTTCAAATGGCAGCTACGTCCTCCTCAATAGTGAAGACTGTTGTGGTATGCGGGACGGAATAGTTTACGTTTGTTTCGGTCACTAAGGTCGTTACTTGCTGCGGGAGTGTGTTGTTTACTCCCACTAAAATTAGGGAGGTAGCGGATATTTGGCCTCACATTGCTACTTCCAAGGTGAATTTCAACAAGTTAAGTAGACTGAAGGCTTTATTGTTTCAGCAGCATGTGGCCCTTACATCTGCACGCGAGACCTACGCACTTCAGGTGGCAAGGTCATCGGCAGAAATACAGTCCCTGTTAAATACCAACTTTCCGAGCCACTTTGGTGAACTCGTGGGACGTATATTTAATGCTTCCAGCACATTTTTTCAAAGCCGTTGGTGTTGGTTTTGTTCACACCTTCTCTTCCATATTCGGTTTAATACCTTCGGCTATTCATTCAATTTTCGGAAGCATTTTTGGGGGATTTCCGATAACTATGGCTTTATTAGCCGGCATTTTGCTGTTGCTGTTGTTTTTTCGCAATGACTGTCCCGCCGCAACAAGGATGAATGTGGGCGCTCCCATCAGCGCAGCTGTGTCGTGAACGCATGATGCAGCACTTTGGAGCAACACTCCTGGAACAGTTGGAGTGTGACTGGTATCTGTCATTCAGACCGGTTTTGGATAGTGTGCAGCCTGTGTTTCGGTGCCGTTGGTGGTCTTTTGAATATGCACTGGACGTTTGTCTCTCACAGCAATGCCCCCCAGTGGTTGATGCTGATCTGTTGATGTTCCCAATGAGGGCTCATTACCAGACATGCGCGGTGCGGCTGCGTTTGCTTCGAGAAGCTGATTACGAGATACCCTTCCTGGAGGAAGTTGATATTAACTTGTTTACAGGCTCTGCAGGGATGCTGCCTTGGTTGACACTGGGGCTTTGGAACACACTTGCTCCTTGATAGTCTTTGGCGTGGATTTTCCGTTTTTGTCATCTGCCGAAGTGGAGAATCTTCTGCTTTCCATGACCACTGTTTGATTTGAACTTATTCTAAATTGACATTATCATTTGAATTCGGCATTTGGCAGCATGCTTATTTTTTAAATTGAGGATTAATATGCTTTAGTGTCCTCTTAACTTGTTGAAATTGGATAGGGTTTTTACTTATATTTTAGTTTAGGGCATTTTTAGCCTCGGCTTAAACCACTTTCTACCAACAAGGGGAGGGTGTAGTGTAGCCATTTTTTTATGTAGCTTTATGCATGTTAGGTTAACATATTAGGTCTCTGTGCACTTTGCCCTAGATACATTTTATTTAGCCTCACACTGTTATTTTACAATAACCAGTTTAACGGTCTTGTTTTATTTCTTTCTATCACACTGTTTAGCTTAGTTCAGCACTGTGTTCTCAAACAATGCATTCTTGCTCACCCTGTGCTTCAGTCAAGGCTACAGTCTGGTACATTGCCGGTAAACATGGTAGAAGTTTAGTCTCTAGTGTTCGTAGAAAACATGCATTCTTACGTAGGGACATTTTCTTAGAACATCTGCGTGTTAGTTATAAAAACACTTTCTAGTCCTAGTACAGGGCAGAGGGAGATTCTGACCAGGAACCTACAACTAGATGCTGAATGCCCCGTTGCAGATGCTGATGCAGATTACAGGCCTTTGCTCAGGTATGAGGGTTGATGTCCTCCCGCGGGAACCTGAAAGGCAGGCTTAGAGCTTCACATGCTGTGTTCAGAATATTACTTAGAGAGAACCTAATCTAGTTGCACTATGATAGCCTTGTTCTTGTGCTTCACTCTCATCGTTACTATTTTAATCCTACTGTGTTGTGTAGTTCTGGTTATTGCAGCTCACGCTTTGCTATCTAAAATGCAGTTGTTTTATTAAACCAATCTTTAAAACTTAAACTGCCTTTGTCATTTTTATATGAGACCGTTCTGTGTATGAGAGAACCGGTTGTGACCTGAGTGACCATGACTTCCCTGGGAAGTACTAAGATGTCATGCGCTCGGCTGCCCAATTGTTTCTTCCCTTCGGGAGAGATGAAGCACTGCTAGTTAGCCGGAGCAAAACCCGGATTTGGGGTGACAAGGGTCCTTCACCGTGGGTCAGACTTAGTCCCCCACACTGCGAACGATCTTGCTGCCCAAAAATCCAGTAGTCTCATTAGGATAATGAGAGCCTATGCGACAAGGTATCAGAGTCAAGCCCTGTGACAGTTCCATTTACAGATCACGAGACCCAGACAAAAAAGGAGGGCACTAGACCTCTTGACCTCTTTCCTCTAGGAACAAAGCCACTTAGTCCCATGCAATCCCCCTAATTCCAATGGCTTGAAGACGGGCCAAGAGTGCTGTGTGAGGTACCATGTCAAAGGCCGCTGAAAGATCTAGCATAATCAGAACAGCCCTGCCCGACATTTAAGGTGCACCTGATGTAGTCTACCACTTCCACTAGCACTCTCTCCGCATTGAAACTGTGGAAAAAGCAAGATTGGCTTAGATGCAATATATATTACTTTACAAGTATTGGGAAAGATGATGGTTAACATGTTTTTCCTGAACTATCGAAAGGGCTGGAAGCAGAGAAATAGGTCTATAGTTGGATGGTTTCCAGGGTTTCTTCAGCAGAGGCAAAATTGTTGCCTGCTTCCAGGTGAGAGGCACTATAGCTGATGTTGGCGAAGCATTCAGAAGTTTGTTTGATGAAAGCATTAATGACACCTGCCGCTAAAAGCCAACAGGCCCAGGGGCCTTGAGTGGGATTGAAAGCCACACTTAGGCCCATATTTATACTTTTTTAGCGCCGCATTTGCACAGTTTTTTGACACAAAAGCGGCGCAAACTTTCAAAACACAATTGTATTTTGTAAGTTTGCACCGATTTTGCGTAAAAAAATTACGCAAATGCAGCCCTAAAAAGTATAAATATGGGCCTTAGGCTTTGTATTGCTGAAGGAGATCTATCCAAGGAGATGGGATCAAACCTATCAAGAGCCATAATAAAATCATGCATTGAGCTACGCTGCAAAATGCCCCTGAAGTCTCCTACAGCTGCATGGAAGTGATCAGACTGGCTTGGTCTGCAAATCTTGAGCCAGTTGTTCACATCGTTTTAGTGTGGGCTCCTATGCTAGGCTCCTGGGCCGTAAAGGTTTTTACAATTTTGAAAATGTCCCTAGACTTGTAACCAGCTTTTGCAATTCTATCATCTAAGTAGGATTTTTTGCAATTTTGATCTCTTTGTCATATTTTTTTAAAGCACCTTTATACCTGGCCTTAGCATTCATACTATATGATTGCCTTCGTTGTCTTTCAACATGCTTAAACTCACTCTTGACCTCTTTGAGGGAGTTTGTGTACCATAGACAGGAAGGCTTAGCTTAGCGAGAGTGGCAACAGTTCAGGTGCCAGCTCAAGGTTAGTGGAGTCAATCCAACTGTCCAAAAGACTGACATCAGTAACCACGTTACCCGAGAGAGAATGCATTCTCTCCTCCAATGTCCAATTAGCATCATTGCAAAATGTAGAACTGGTGTTAGTGAAGATGAAACACAAATCTGTTAGTTTTCAATAACTCGAACATTAAAAACTGTAATATGTTGAGTCACCATGCTACCTTTCATTTAAAAGCTGCTCATCTATAAAATAATGTATAGCAGATCATAATTTGTATGTTTATAGAGGCACACCTGCAATCCCATAATGATTTGTTATTTAAAATAACGGGGGCTCCAGTGGACATTTTGTTTAGAAGCAAGATGTGCATTTTGCTGCTCGTCACACAGCTCTGTTAAGTTATATGAGTTTAATCACCATCTCAAGAGCAACTCTGCACCCAGAGTCCCCACTGAGTTAACAATGCTTTAAAAGCTGTTACCTTTCTGTTTAAATACTTGAATAGCAGCATAAAAGGTGCAAGATGAAGTCTGCAGTTTAATGAGTCAATGGTCTGATTACTCCAGGCTGATCTAAATTATCTGATAAGAAGTAGCAGAAAGCGCATACCCTGGTCCTGGTTCTTTTGTGTTCCTATTCAGGGAAGGCCTGGCCTGGCATTTGGGCCTGGACTGTTCCCCTTTGGAGTAGGGCCAAGACTGATTTGCATATGACTGGCTCCAACCTGAGGTGGCATAGGATACAAAACAACAATGGACTGGGTTGCAGCCCGAGTGGTCAACAGTGGCTGAGATTAATTCAAGCTTTCAATCCAAAACCTTTTTGTAGACTTTAGTGTCTCTCTCTAAGTAGGGCAGGTATGCCTAGACGTGGATCTTGTGGACACTGTATCACTTGAACCAGGCTATACCTTGCTGATGAGTCCTAACTTGTGCAAAACTGGTCCTGGTTTGCTTGTGTTCCAGTTCAGGGAGGAACAGGTGTGGCAGTTTTGGGCTGATTTGGCTATGCCTGAGTCCAAACTGAGGTGGCATGGTGCGCCAAAATAGTGATGGATCGGATGCAGCCCCACATAATTATCAGTGGATTAGATTAATTTAAGCATTCCATCTACCACTTTTTCTATAATTTAATCAATCAAAAGTTAACACTTATTACATGTAAAAAGGTAACTGAAAACTGCAATGGGAGAGGTACGCCTTACGGTAGTGAAAAACAAATTTAGGAGTTATTTTCACCCAGGATGTCTAATACTTTATCCCACTTTTTCTGGTCCCCATAGGTCCTTATGGCCCTAGCTCAGGACTGGCCTATTGTTAGACCTGACAACCTTAGGGTGGTCACCCCTAACTTTTTGCCTGCCTCCCTCCACTTTTTGGACACTGTTTTTGCTGGTTTTAGGACTCTGCACACTTTACCACTGCTAACTAGTGCTAAAGTGCATATGTCTATCCCTTAAAACATGGTGACATTGGTTCATACCCAATTGGCTTATTTAATCTACTTGTAAGTCCCCAGTAAAGTGCACTACATATGCCGAGGGCCTGTAGATTAAATGCTACTAGTGGCCATGCAGCACTGATTGTGCCACCCACATGAGTAGCCCCTTAACCATGCCTCAGGCCTGCCATTGCAAGGCCTGTGTGTGAAGTTTCACTGCCACTTAGACTTGGCATTTAAAAGTACGTGCCAGGCCTTAAACTCCCCTTTTTCTACATATACGTCACCTCTAAGGTAGGACCTAGGTAACCCATAGGTCAGGGTGCATTGTAGGTAAAAGGCAGGACTTATACCTGTGTAGTTTATATGTCCTGGTGGGGTAGAACTCCTAAATTCGCTTTACACTGCTGTGAGGCCTGCTCCTTTCATAGGCTAGCCTTACGGTTACCCTAATATACTGTTTGAGTGGTAGATTCTGATCTGAAAGGAGTAACAAGGTCATATTTAGTATGGCCAGAATGGTAATACAAAATCCTGCTGACTGGTGAAGTTGGATTTAATATTACTATTTTAGAAATTACATTTTTAGAAAGTGAGCATTTCTCTGCACTTAAATCCTTCTGTGCCTTACAATCCATGTCTGGCTAGGTTACTTGACAGCTTCCTTGTGCATTCCACTCAGACAACCCCAAACACAGGATACTCAGTCACACCTGCACACATCTGCATACTGAATGGGTCTTCCTGGGCTGGAAGTGTGGAGGGCCTGACACTTACATTTGAAAAGACACACAATGGACTGCCAAACCCCTACTGGGACCCTGGCAGACGGGATGGAATTGAAAGGGGACCTGGTGCACTTCTAAGCCACTCTTTGAAGTCTCCCCCACTTCAAAGCACTTTTGGGTATTTTAAAAGGGTCTCTGACCCTACCAACTCAGACACTTCTGGACAAGATAACACTGGTGAAGAAACTCTGAACCAGACCCTGCAACCTGCCAAGAGGAACTGCCTGGCTGCCAAAAGGACTCACCAGACTGCTTTTCTGCAAAGGACTGCTGCCCTGTTGTTGGCCTGCTGCCTTGCTGCCCCCTGGCTCTGCTGAGAAGTGCTATCCAAGGGCTTGGATAGAGCTTGCCTCCTGTTCCTTGAAGTCTCAGGACCAAAAAGACTTCTTCCTGCAAAAGAACTCCTTGTGCAGCGAAAATTCAATGCACAGCCTGCCAGAAACGAGCACGGCTGCATCTCAGTGAGAAAATCACTGCACACCGAACTGGAACGATGTAGCCCGGCTCCCTGAGAGGAGATCGATGCAGCGCCAGCATTGCGACCGGAACTGCAACGCACGGCTCAGTGGATCTACACATAGCTGAGCCGGAACGATGCAGCCCAACTTCCCGTAAGAAGAATTGACGCAGCACCTGCATTGTGACTTAAATTTCCCCACATCGCCCTGAAGACGGCTGGCCTGGTTTGTAGTGGGTACCTTGGGTACTTACACCTTATACCAGGTCCAGTTATCCCTTATTAGTGAAATGTACTAGTGTTCTAGCAGCTTAGGCTGATAGAGGTAGCGATAGCGGAGCAGCTTAGGCTGAACTAGGAGACATGCAAAGCTCCTGCAATACCACTTATAGTAACACAGTACTTATACACAAGTAAAGACAATACTCAGTGTTACCAAAAATAAAGGTAGTTTATTTGGGTGACACAAGGCCAAAAATATCTTCTGGAGGTAAGTATTATACACAATATATACACTAGACACCAAAATGAGGTAAGTAATTAGACATAGGATAGTGCAAATAATAGGAAATGCTATAGAATGCAATAGGAGAAAATAGGTCTAGGGACAACACAAACCCTATACTAAGAAAGTGGAATGCGAATCACGATTCCCCCCCTAGACAAGTGTAGTGTGTAGAGAATTGCCGGGAGAGTAAGAAAACCACAAAGGTGAGTAAAATACCCCACCCGAGAGCCCAGGAAAGTAGGAGTAAGGTACTGCAAGTTTCCTTAGGACACACTCCAAGTCGTGATTGGAGTTATTGCAAGAACCAAGCAAGACTGCAAACAACAAATGGTGGATTCCTGGACCTGAAGACCTGCAAAGAGAGGAGACCAAGTCCAGAAGTCGGAAGAAGTTCCAGGAAGGACAGGAGCCTCTGCCAACCTAGAAGAGGGTGCAAAAGAAGAGTCCCCGGTTGGACAAAGACTGCAGAAATGCACCAAAGGAAGATGGCTGCGGGTTCCTGCATGATGCAATGGATGTCCCAGATGTTGGATGCAGGCGAGTTTCGGAGCTAGTTTCATCCAGCAAGACTTGGTTCAAGCAAAGTCACGTTTTCTGTCAAAGTGGCACTGTCTGGACCCAGGAGGGACCTGGGGTCTCTACTCAGACTAAGGAGGCAGAGGGGGTTCCCAACACTGGAGGGAACCCACAGATGACCAGGCAGCAACGACGGATGTCCCAGGACACGGGGACAAAGAAGGTGCAAATTGTGGTAACCCTACAAAAGAAGGTTCCACGCCGCCGGAGGTTAACTCAGTAAGTGCTGGGGACCTGGGCCAGGCTGTGCAAGAGCAGGGAAGTGACTTCATCACTCCACGGGAGATTTCTTTAGTCCTTCGGGTGCAGGGTGAAGACAGGGCATCCCCAAAGCATGCACACTGTGGAAACGGTTGCAGTTGCTGGCTGGAGCTGAAGTTGCAGAGGAGAAGTAGCCCTTCTGGATACTTTGTTGCTGTTACAGCGGTTCCTGTAGCAGTCTGCGGTCAATCTGAGGTCAGAGGATGAAGTAGTAGTTGCAGAGGATTCCTGCTGTAAACTTGCAAGTAGAATCTGAAAAGAAACCCACAGGAGAGACCCTAAATAGCCCTGAGAGGGGGATTGGCTACCTTGTGAGGTATGGACCTATCAGGAGGGGTCTTTGACATCACCTGCTGGCACTGGCCACTCAGATGCCTCCAGAGTGCCCCCATACCTTGGAAAACAAGATGGCTGAAGTCTGGGACACAATGGAGGAGCTCTGGGCACCACCCCTGGGGTGGTGATGGACAGGGGAGTGGTCACTTGCCTTTCCTTTGTCCAGTTTCATGCCAGAGCAGGGACTAGGGGTCCCTGAACTGGTATAGACTGGATTATACAAGGTTGGCACCATCTGTGCCCTTCAAAGCATTTCCAGAGGCTGGGGCTGTTGTGTAACCATTTTAGTTGTAAGCTTCATGCACATTATTTTAGCATAGTAGGCCTAACGCTGTGCACTTTCACCTAGATATGTTTCAGTCAGCTTTGCTTTGTTAATTTTATAGCAGCCACTTTTACGGTCTTGTTTTATTTTCTTCTATCTGACTGTTTTTGCCTAGGCCAGCACTCTGTTCTCAAACACAACATTCTTGCTCACTCTGTGCTTCTTCCAAGGTTCTGGAAAGATAGATTGCCGGTGAACGTGGTATGAGTTTAGTCTCTGACATTCATAGAAAACACACATCCTTACGTAGGGACAGTTTCTCAGAACATCAGCTGTTTTATTATAAAAACACTTCCCTGCCCTTTACACGTTAGAGGGAGATTCCAGCCAGAGAACCACAACTGTATGCTGATTGCTGAAAGCGTTGCTACAGATGCTAACACAGAATTCAGGCCTTTGCTCAGGTACGGGGATGATGTCTTCCCGGGGAAACATGAAGGGCAGATTTAGAGCTTAACATGCTGTGCTCCATTATAGCCTAGGTAGGAGTTAGTCTATTGACTCTAGTAACAACATGATAGCGTTATTTCTATGCGTTACTCTTTTGTCACAATTTTAATCCTGTTATGTTGTGTCGTCCTGGTTATTGCTGCTCACGCTTTGCTAAATAAGTATACTGCCTCTGTTTGTCATTATGCATATGAGACTAATGTAACTGAGAGAAACGGAAGTGACCTGAGTGATCACGGATTCCCTGAGAAACCATTTATGTCATGCATTCGGCTGCCCAATCATCCCTGCTCTTGGGTAGAGATGAGGCACTGCTAGTTAGCCGGAGCAAAACCCAGATTGGAGCGACAGGTGTCACCTACAGTGGGTCAGAGTCAGTCTTGCAGACCGCAGGCGATTTTGCCGCTCGAAACCCAGTAGTCTCATTAGAATAATGAGACCCTACATGACATGGCACTGCCAACGTTTGGTCAGGCTCTAATTTTCGGGTCCTCCTGAGTATCTCTGTCTCATTACACACAATGACACCTCAGTACTATACACAGAGACGTCCGTTGTATTGAGGATTTCCTCCTCGCTAAGAAGGACATCCTATCTGAAGCCGGAGGTTGTTCAAGCTTGAACCTTAAAAGGAAAATCCCTATTTGGTGTGCCTACTCTGAACAAATTTACCATGTACGATGGCGAATCCTCAGCAGGTAGCAATTGCTGTTAATATGAGACAACCCCTGACTATGCATTTACTGGCAAATGGCCTAACGGCCCAGGGGGGGGTCCAGTCACATAAGATGTAGACGCAGATGCAGCCTATAGAACAGAACTCTTCTATTCTTGGGTCACATTTCCAGCAGTTGATGGGAACACAAATACATTTCATCACTATACACTTACAAACGTACCTGGACAATACAGGGCTTATGCATATTTAGAAATACCGTTATCTTATCAAGAGCATAATAATTGGCTTGATGGTGCCCTACCCCACACGATTTTACCAGTTAGGTTAGGTCCTCTTACTAATCATGGTCCTAGCTGGCCTTTATTGGCCATTTATACACCTCACCCTACAGTAGCGAAATTAGCAGTAGCTGAAGTCCGTCGCTTATATACTGAACTGACAGCAATATATAGACGATTAGTGCAGTTTGTAAAGCAAACATTGAATACAAACCCAGCGCATGCTGCTCCAGTGCAACCACATGCAGCAATACCAGGTTTTAATCCTTCAACTGCACATTCGATCATGGGTAAAGTACCCGCAAAATGAGAGGGAACTCCGTCTTGGCTAGCTCAAAAAATAAACACAATGGAAGCAGTATTTCCCCATACTGGACCTCAGGATAAACATAGAATTTTAACGATGTGCTTGCCATTTGGGATGGTTCCCACAATGGATAACTGTAATACATGGGGCACGGTGTTTGCCATGCTCTACGCTACCGCACACGGTACTCCGACACTTGCCAACTTGACGGAAGTGTTGAAACAAATTCAAGATGAATACGGGGCTGCCCCTGTACTAGATTTGGGGATGCAATTAATGGGCAATTTTGCCACGGTATCCTCAATCATTTTAAGTAACCTTAAAGGGGAAGCAGTCGCACTAGCAGTGCACATGCGGCTCCAGATGTTCCTCAACAGGATCAGAAAAGCGAGCTGCCAAAGATTTTCATAGAGACCTATTCTAGTATTTGTCAAGATCGTCTAGGGGTGGTCAGACCAACTAAACCACAGTTTCAGGGTAAATCTAATAAAGATTTTTCCAAGCAAGCTCCTGAGGGTAATAAAAAACGCTGGGATGAAAACCAACAAACTCCTTAAAAAGAGAGGGTAGAATCTCTGCGCACGGAGACCCCACAAAATAGATATAATCTCAGAAATAGAGATAATCTAAAGACACCTGATAGATATCAATATACTAATACACGCCAATCTCGTTCCTTTCAGGACTCATCAGAAAAACGCAATGAGAGAGGTAGCCGTTCAGAGCGAAGAACAGAATATGTGAAACTGTCAACATCAGGACAGTGCACGCTCTATGGGCGACAAAAATGCGAAAACTCAGTCTTTATGCAAGAGCATAATTCATGCATTGTGTTTATATGCAGTATGTCAACCTTTTGCATTGCAATTTTAACCTTGAAAAACACTATTAATGAAGTTTGCAAATAATGCTCATTTGCAAGGTATGGCTGCAGGCTTACAGAGTGTATCAGGGTGTGGTCCCTTTCTAGGACCTTCTAGAAGCTTTCCCTGCAACATGAGTGGGTGTGGTTTGTGGGCTGGGCCAGACTCTATATAAGGGATCCAGCCCAGCTCCACGTGCTCACTATTCAGAGGTCCCGGTGCAGAGCAGCAGCATTTTCCCCTGAGCTCCTGTTCCGGAGGCCTACCTTGACGTTCCAGGCCTGTCCTGCATTATCTTGGTGATCCTTGAGCAGGGTGGTAAGGCGGAGGTCGGGCTGGGCCCCCGACACGTTCTAAAAAGACTCTTGAGTTTTTGGGCCTACTCGTGAAACTTTCAGAGTACGCAAATCATTGCTCTGCTGTAAACCTTGGTGTTCAGATCGGCAAAGGCTTGCGAAATCATTTCATTTCATGGCATTTGCATATTCTTGTTGGAATCGGCGGAGAGCGCGATTGATTTACCACAGGTAAACCTTGGTGTTCAGATCAGCAAAGGCTTGCGCGATCATTTCACGGCATTTGCATATTCTTGTTGGAATCGACGGAGTGCGCGATTCATTTACCACATGTAAACCTTGATGTTCAGATCGGCAAAGGCTTGCGCGATCATTTCATGGCATTTGCATATTCTTGTTAGACTCGGCAGAGTGCGCAATTGATTTACCCTATGTAAACCTTGGTGTTCAGATCGGCAAACGCTTGCGCAGTCATTTCATGGCATTTGCATATTCTTGTTGGAATCGTCATAGTGCGAATCATTTACTGCAGGTAAACCTTGGTGTTCAGATCGGCAAAGGCTTGCACGATCATTTCATGGCATTTGCATATTCTTGTTAGAATCGGCAGAGTGCGCGATTCATTTCCCGCATGTAAAACTTGGTATTCAGATCGGCAAAAGCTTGCTCGATCATTTCATGGCATCTACATATTCTTGTTAGAATCGACAGTGTGTGTGATTCATTTCCAGCATGTAAACTTGGGCCCGTATTTATACTTTTTTTAGCGCCGCATTTGCGCCGCTGTTTGACGCAAAACGGCGCAAACCTACAAAATACAATGGTATTTTGCAAGTTTGCGCCATTTTTGCGTCAAAAAACGACGCAAATTCGGCGCAAGAAAAGTATAAATACGGGCCTTGGTGTTTGGATTGGCAAAGAGTTGCGCGATCATTTGTTGGCTACTAAAACTTTGATGAGTAATGTTTGTTGAAGTGCACACATTTATCCTGAGTCTATGGATTCCCTGTGAAGATGCTAAATTCAAAATGTGACTTTCTTTGTGCATATTAAGTCCCTGATCCAATTCCAATTGCTTTCCAGGAAATATTTCTATTGTATTTTGTCCTCATGTTAACTAAGCAGTGTTTGTTCTGAAACAGTGTTCTAGAAGGTTCATGTATTTCTAGACATTATGTAACATTTTATGACCAGCTCAGATGACAAGTTGCATTAATCGTTCTTGATTTGTTCCAGGTACCCAGAGTTCTTGAGGTCAAGTTTAAATCACTTCTTAGATTATCCATGGTTGCAGTAAGACAATGCTTAGAACCATAGTCTAGTGAAAGTCAATGTGATTATATTCTGATATTGTGTTGTTTAACCTTTTGATTCCTACAGGTCTCCTTCCCAGCTGTTCCCTACCTAATCCCCTTTTCCCCACTTGGACTCTCTTAGGGTCTGTGATATTCCTATCAGAGTTTTGGAGCTGTCTTGTGGTGGTCATGTTGGGAACGTGCGCAGGCCCCCGAGAATCTGGTCTCTCTGACAGGATAGTGAGCCCATGAATTTATTATCCTCCTGGTTTGCATGTGTTCTTAGCGTGGCCACATTGGACGAGCTAGTCAAGGTTATCACGCAGCTCCAAGCAGAGGTAGTGTCGTCAAAGGATTTAGCAGCCAGCTTAGCTGAGAGAGTGAATCAGCTGCAGGAAAGGGTAAAAAAGAAGGAACAAAGTCCTTTGGGTGTATCTTGGCCTGGTCCTTCTTCTCAAGCTTCTGGAGGTAATCCTGCTACGAACATTTCCCTCAACGTTCTTTCAGCTATTCCCCTAGCTCCTCCAGAACGTTTTTCAGGTGATCCCCTGAAAGTGCAATCTTTCTTGGTTTAAGTGGAATTACATTTTGCCTGCCGACCAAACACTTTCCCTGATGCCCAATCCAGGGTGGCCTTCTTGTTATCTTACCTGACTGGGGATGCAGCCACCTGGGCAATTCCTCTTGTGCGCAAAGACAGTCCCTTGCTTCACAATTGGAGAAATTTTGTTTGTGATTTGAACGAGTGTTCGATCGAAGAACTGTGACTTTGTCAGCAGATCGTGAACTATTAGACTTGCGACAAGGTAACCAGGATTTAGTGTCTTACTTAGCTAACTTTAATCAGCTGGTAGCCGAGACATCCTGGTCTGAAGAAAAGCAAGAGGTCTTGTTTTACAAAGGACCTACGTAGAAAGAATGGACAATGTCTTTATTGTGGGCGCAAGGGTCATTTCGTCAAAGATTGTCCAATCAAACCAAAGAGCAAAAGAGGTCCTGTCCAGAAACTTGCAGCCATTGCACAAGTCGAGCCGGAAAACTAAATCACCCAAGATGTAAAGAAGGGTTGCTCTTGGGTGTCACCGTGGACCCTTCACAATCGAGACATCTCAAGCTGGGCATAAAAGTTAAAGTAAAGAAAAATAACTATTTCAAGAAGGCCCTTGTAGACTCTGGGGCTACCGGGAACTTTGTTGATGCCCAGTTGGTTCGCACATGGGGGATCCCATGCACAAGAAGAAGACTCTAGAGATAATACAAGCATTAGATGGAAAACTCTTGACTGGAGGCCCAGTAACTCTTCAGACTGTCCCCTTGTTAGTGATCTGTGATGGGGGAAATCAAAGAACCAAACATGAAGAGAAGCTCATCTTTGACGTGATCCATGCTCCTCAGTGTGGAGTTATCCTTGGCTTACCCTGGTTAATCATCACAATCCTGAAATTAACTGGGCAGAACGGAAACTCGTGTTCTCTTCCACCCTATGTAATAAGAAATGCCTCCAGACGTCTCAAGTCGCCAAAAATTGCAACTCTTACATAGCCACTGCAGCGGGGAAAGAAGTAAAGTTGCCCAGGCAGTATTTGTCCTATGAAGATGTGTTCGATGAAAGAGAAGCAGAAACCTTGCCCCCTCATAGACCTTATGACTGCCAAATTGATCTAACTCCAGGTGCGATACTACCTAACTGTTGTGTATACGCCTTGTCAGAACATGAAAATCAACACTTATGAAAGTACCTAGATCAATTCTTAGAGAATGGCTTCATCCGCCCTTCCAAGTCTCCTGCAGCCTTTCCTTTGTTTTTTGTCCTTAAGGCGAATGGGGACCTTTGAACTTGTATTGACTTTAGGGGCTTGAACAAGGTCACAATCAAGAACAAATACCCCTTGCCCCTGATTCCTGTCTTGTTGGATAAAGTGAAAAAAGCAAAAATTTGCACTAAGCTTGATCTACTAGGTGCTTACCATTTAGTAAGAATGAGAGAAGGCGACAAATGGAAAACTGCATTCAAGACAAGATATGGTCTCCTTGAATACACCGTTATGCCTTTTGGCCTGTGCAATGCTCCAGCCACATTTAAATTTTTCCTGAATGACGTTCTTAGAGAGTATCTCAACATATTTGCAATAGTCTATATCGATGACATTTTGATCTACTCTGACAATGAGACCGAATATGTACACATGTCAAGAAAATTCTCACAGCTCTCCGAAAGCATCACGTATATTGCAAACTAACCAAGTGTGAGTTTCATGTTACCACAGTTGAGTTTTTAGGGGTTATCCTTACCCCTCAAGGTATGATCATGGCAGAAAAGAAAGCACAAGCTGTATCTGATAGGCCCACTCCAAAGACTGTTCGAGATGTACAATGCTTCCTGGGGTTTGAAAACTTCTATCACAGGTTTATAAGCCATTTCTCTCAAACAGTGGCGCCAATCACCAAGTTATTGAGAAAGAAAGAAAAATGTGTATGGTCTCAGAAGCTGACCAAGCCTTTTCAACTTTGAAAGAAGCTTTTTCCACTGCCCCAGTCTTGACTCACCCAGATGTGGATCATCCATTCATAGTTGAAGCAAATGCCTCAGATGTGGCAATTGGTGCAGTCTTGTCACAACAAAGTAAAGACACTGGCCAACTTCATCCTGTAGCCTACATGTCTCGAAAGCTGAACGAAGCTGATCAGAACTATGTCATTGCTGAAAAAGAGCTTCTGATGATCCGTGATGCCTTTAAGAGTGGAGAAATCATTTGTTGGGTGCCAAGTACACCATCTCAGTATACACTGATCATCGCAATCTCCAGTTCAGGAGTTCAGCTAGACTTTTGACTCCACGGCAATTTAGCTGGATGCTGCTTTTTGCCGAATTTGATTGGTAAAGACAATCGCAAAGCAGACACCTTGTCCCGCCAAGAGTCTACCACGTTGCCTACAATTCAACCTTCCACAGCTATCATTGCTCCAGACAAAGTCCTATGCATCATAAAAACCGAAGACTTCTTTGAAGACATCCGTAATTCCTTCACCATTGAGAAATGGCAGACATGGGCTCAAGCAGATCCCAAAAGATCAATCAACCAAGGACTACCTTTCCATGATGCTCGTTTGTTCGTGCCCACTCCCAAGCTTCGCAAGTTAGCATTTCATTGGTTGTATGTTATACCTACGGCAGGTCACCTAGGTACTCCTAAAACTCTTGAATGAATCCAACGTTACTTTTAGTGGCCTACTCTGACAAAAGATGTCAAAACAATGGTAAATAACTGCAAAGTCTGTGCTCGCATCAAGACAAGTCACTCAAAACCGAAAAGTTTGTTGTAACCGCTCCCAACTCCACGTCGACCTTGTTAACACATCTCTTTAGACTTCATTACATGACTACCAGTGGTTCAACAGCACTCAGCAAACCTTGTGGTAGTAGATAGTCTCACAAAATATGGACGTTTCATTGCCTGTAAGAAATTGCCCACCTCCAGTGAACTGGCAACCATCCTACTGAATAGAGTGGTCCGTTATCACGGGCTGCCAAAAATAATTATTTCCGATCGAGGGTCGCAATTTGCCTCCAACTTCTGTAAAACGTGGTGCAAAACGTTTCAAGTCACATTCACACTATCTACTAGCCATCGTCCTCAAACAGATGGCCAAACTGAGAGACTGAACCAGACAATATCTGCGTGCTTACGCTGAGAAGGCACTTCATTCCTGGACATCAATGCTCTGGTTAGCTGAGCTAGCCTATAATACCTTGTTTCACACCTCCACTGGTGTTACACCCTTTTTTGGCTTATTTGGCTATCATCCTGACACTTTGCCCATCACGATTCCTCAGGAAAGTTCTCTTACACCAGCTGTGTCGGAAACGATTCAACACCTCCACCAAACCCAGAAACTGATTCAACAGCATTTAGAAAAAGCTAAACAAAAATACAAAAAGCACTAAGACAAGAAACAATGTGAAGGACCTCAGTATCAACCAGGTGATAAAGTATGGCTTTCTACAAGACATATAGGGCCTGATTCTGGCGGGCGGCGGAGGCCGCCCGCCAGAATTCCGCCCTCCAAAATACCGCGCCGCGGTCAAAAGACCGCAGCGGGTATTTCAAGTTTTCCCCTGGGCTGGCGGGCGGCCGCCAAAAGGCCGCCCGCCAGCCCAGGGGAAAACGACCTTCTCACGAGGATGCCGGCTCGTAATCGAGCCGGCGGAGTGGGAAGGTGCGACGGGTGCATTTGCACCCGTCGCGTATTTCACTGTCTGCCAAGCAGACAGTGAAATACTTGTAGGGGCCCTCTTACGGGGGCCCCGCGACCCCCCCTACCGCCATCCGGTTCCCGGCGGGCGGACCACCGGGAACTGGATGGCGGTAGGGGGGGTCGGAATCCCCTCGGCGGCGCAGCTAGCTGCGCCGCCTTGGAGGATTCAATAGGGCAGCGGTACACTGGCGGGAGACCGCCAGTGTTGCCGGTCTGACCGCGGCTTTACCGCCGCAGTCAGAATGCCCTGCGGGGCACCGCCGGCCTGTCGGCGGTGCTCCCGCCGACCCTGGCCCCGGCGGTCTAAGACCGCCGGGGTCAGAATCACCCCCATAGACTTCAAGAAAAAGCACATGTTTAATCCCAAATTCATAGGTCCTTACACTGTCCTCCAGCGAATTAATAAAGTCACCTACAAACTGCAGTTGCCCCGGTCACTGCGTAGTCATCCGGTGTTCCATACTTCCCTCCTGAAAAAAGCAGTCCAGAAGGTACTCTGCCAACCAGCTCCAGTTCTAGTACAGGGGGAAGTGGAATACGAAGTTAAACAGGTGTTGGATTCCAAAGTTAGAACTCGTAACCTGTGGTATCTGATTTCTTCGAAAGGTTACAGGCCTGAAAGTAACTCATGGGTCTCCGAATCTGATGTCCATGCTCCACGACCAGTAAGACGTTTTCATCGTCTTAACCCAGGCAATTCAGGCCCTAGAGCGCATTTGGGAGAGGGGAGTACTGTCAACATCAGGACAGTGAGCACTCTATGGGTGAAAAAAATGCAAAAACCCAGTCTTTATGCAAGAGCATAATTCATGAATTGTGTTTATATGCAGTATGTTAACCTTTTGCATTGCAGATTTTAACCTTGAAAAACACTATTATTGATGTTTGCAAATAATGTTCATATGCAAGGTATTGATGCAGGCTTACAGAGTGTATCAGGGTGTGGCCCCTTTCTAGGACCTTCTAGAATATTTCCCTGAAACATCACTGGGTGTTGTTTGTGGGCTGGGCCAGACTCTATATAAGGGAGCCAGCCCAGCTCCACGTGCTCACTATTCAGAGGTCCCGGTGCAGAGCAGCAGCATTTTCCCCTGAGCTCCTGTTCTGGAGGCCTACCTTGATGTTCCAGGCCTGTCCTGCATTATCTTGGTGGTCCTTGAGCAGGGCGGTAAGGCGGAGGTCGGGCTGGGCCCCTGACCCTGTTCTCAAAAGACTCTTGAATTTTTGGGCTTCCTCGTGAAACTTTCAGAGTACGCAAATCATTGCTCTGATGTAAACCTTGGTGTTCAGATCGGCAAAGGCTTGTGTAATCATTTCATGGCATTTGCATATTCTTGTTGGAATCGGCAGAGTGCGCGATTCATTTACCGCCTGTAAACCTTGGTGTTCAGATCGGCAAAGGCTTGCACGATCATTTCATAGCATTTACATATTCTTGTTAGAATCGTCTGAGTGCGCGATTCATTTCCCGCATGTAAAACTTGTATTCAGATTGGCAAAGGCTTGCACGAACATTTCATGGCATTTACATATTCTTGTTAGAATCGTCAGAGTGCGCGATTCATTTCCTGCATGTAAAACTTGGTATTCAGATCGGCAAATGCTTGCGTGATCATTTCATGGCATTTACATATTCTTGTTAGACTCAGCAGTGTGCGCAATTCATTTTCCGCATGTAAAATTTGGTATTCAGATTGCCAAAGGCCTGCGCGATCATTTCATGGCAGTTACATATTCTTGTTAGAATCAACAGTGTGTGTGATTCATTTCCAGCATGCAAACTTGGTGTTCGGATCGGCAAAGGGTTGCACGATCATTTCTTGGCAACTAAAACTTCGATGAGCAATGTTTGTTGAAGTGCACACATTTATCCTCAGTCTATGGATTTCCTGTGAAGATGCTAAATTCAAAATGTGACGTTCTTTGTGCATATTAAGTCCCTGATCCAATTCCAATTGCTTTCCAGGAAATATTTCAGATTGTCTTTTGTCCTCATGTTAACAAAGCAGTGTTCTAGAAGTTTCATTTATTTCTAGACATTATGTGACATTTTATGAAAAGCTCACATGACAAGTTGCATTAATCATTCTTGATTTGTTCCAGGTACCCAGAGTTCTTGAAGTCTAGTTTAAGTCACTTCTTAGATTATCCACGGTTATAGTAAGACAATGCTTAGAACCATAGTCTAGTGAAAGTCAATGTGATTATATTCTGATATTGTGTTGTTTAACCTTTTGCTTCCTACAGGTCTCCTTCCCAGCTGTTCCCTACCTAATCCCCTTTTCCCCACTTGGACTCTCTTAGGCTCTGTGATATTCCTATCAGAGTGTTGAAGCTGTCTTGTGGTGGACATGTTGGGAACGTGCGCAGGCCCAAAGGATCTGGTCTCTCTGACAGAAACCGAGACTGGAATTACAACGCTCATCTGAGGTTTCTGTTAAAAAGGAACCTCCTCAACAAAAACTCCAATTCAAAAAGAAAAAGATGGCAGTAGTCGCAGTTCGACATGCCACTCAAGAAGAGGGTCCGCTTGAAGAACAGGAAGTGTGCATTAGCGCTGCTAGACAGCACGGCAGAGGTCACAATAGTTTGCCCGAGTCTTCTAGAGCATCTGGAGGTGAAATCAACTGATGACTTTCTACAAGTAGAGACTGCAGACATGTGTGTCTCAACTCCTGATAGGGTGTATAAAGTAACGCTGCAGTTAGAAGGAGAGATGGTCTCACAGTAGACGCAATCATTTGGGAATGCGTAGTAAATATATATGATGTTTTATTGGCCGAACAAGATTGGTCACCATATTATGTCCATACCTGTCCATATGGGGAAGATGTTATTAAACCTTCCTTCTCGCCCCTTGTTCAGGAGTAACTCGCTGAATCCTACACCTCAATATCTAATAAAACATGATGCAAAAGCACCCGTGAGAGAAATACTCACATGACTAGAGTACCAGGGCGTAATTGAACCCTGTGCCTCCCCAATGAATAATCTTTTATTCCCAGTAGCTAAACCAGACCATTCGTACAGAATAGTCTTAGACTTCAGACACTTAAACAGTCACACCTGCACATATGCTATACAAAACGCACAGCACCGATGAACAACATAGTGCGTACAAAATTATAAAACAACACTGGACATTTCCAGTGGTTTCTTCTGCCAGAATATAGCGCCTGAGAGTAGAGACTTAACAAATTTCAGTGCAATAGGTTCTCAGAAAAAATTATGTTGTTTACCTCAAGGGTCCAAGAACAGTCCAGGACTGTTCGCAGTGCGTGTGACTGCAATTTTGCATGACATTGACCCTGAAGCAATGTCCTATTTAGATGATATCTATCTTACGGATGATGAATTACTACAATATTTAAGACGGGTAGCCCGCATTGTTGTGGGATTTGCTGAATTTTGTTACAAGTTCAATTTAGCGCCACAATTCTTAGAAAAATATGAACAATTTTAACCTCCAAATACGATTTAAAAACTCCAATCCCTATTGGGTTTCCTAAATTTTGGCAGAACATACATTCCAGATTATGCCTCACGCATAGAACCTTTATATGATTTAATACGTCCTGATTTTGCGAGTAAATTTTGGACAATCAAACACTCACGCATTCTAAGAGACCAACAGACAGACATGCTTGCAGCACAACGTTTACACACAAGGGACAACAAAACACACTTGGTCATCAGAGTAATTGCTGGTGCCATTGGTTTCATCTATGTGACATTTATTATTGAGGGTGAGACCATCCCGATTGCATACAAATCACATTTGTACTCAGCAGCAGAACAACGCTTTGCTCCCACTGAGAAAATCCTCACTGCTGTTCAGATGGCTGTCATTAAAGAAAGACCTCTAGCCCAGGGTAAACGCAAAATTGTTGTTTCCCAAATCCCAGTCTTAGAGGCTGTCATGAAAGCCAGCGTTCCAAACGCAAAAGCATTATATCCACGTTGGATACATTGGGCAACGTCTTTGAGAGCTACTGATGTAGACTACATTTCTGACCCAAAGTTACAAACTCGGGAATTTTTGCAGTACGAACTAGAATATCCAGTTCAAGCGAACACATTGCCTTTTGAACAATACCACAGAGTCATGGACACCGATGGCTCTGCACAACCTGCAATTGGCACAAAGCATCAATATTCCGCTGCTTGCGCAGTCGGAAGCGGCAATACGGAAGACAATAAATTTTGCCCCCTACATACATTTATACAAGCCCTAGGGGATTGCACAGCACAATTGGCAGAGCTAAAAGCTCTGGTGATGGCACTGGAACACACGGATCCTGCAAAGACAACGCTTATTGTTTGTGATTCATACTATTGTGTCCAGTCCTTCAATGACTGCATTACTGGCACCAGAATGGGTTCAGAGATTCTAAAGGCAACACCATTAAACACAGACTTCTGTTGGGGAAAGCAGCGGATCTGAAGGAAAAGCTACCAAATGTCCATATTGTACATACACTTGGACACCAGCGCGTTGGAAAACACTTTGCTGGGAATACATTGGCTGATGAAACCGCAAAGTCAGCAGTAGCAACGGCTGCTGTCGCCACAGTAACACATTTAAGTATGAAACCGGACGCAGACATATGGGCTGCAGTGAAAGCTACGGCTGATGGTACGCCCTATCCCAAAGCATTTCCAGCTAAATATTTCTACTGAATGGGAGGCTACCTGAACGCTGAGGTTAAGATACCAGGTGTAGGGGTGCGAGATATTTCCAACAAAGACATAAGACCAGAGTTGATTAAAGCAGTGCATGAATGTAGGAAAGTACCATCTTGCCTGGCATGTTACCCCCATTTTTTACTTGTATGTATGTTTGTTTTTGCCTGTGTCACTGGGATCCTGCTAGCCAGGACCCCAGTGCTCATAAAGTGTGCCCTGTATGTGTTCCCTGTGTGGTGCCTAACTGTATCACTGAGGCTCTGCTAACCAGAACCTCAGTGTTTATGCTTTCTCTGCTTTTAAAATTGTCACTGCAGGCTAGTGACTAATTTTACCAATTCTGATTGGCACACTGGTACACCCTTATAATTCCCTTGTATATGGTACCTAGGTACCCAGGGCATTGGGGTTCCAGGAGACCCCTATAGGCTGCAGCATTTCTTTTGCCACCCATGGGGAGCTCAGACAATTTTTACACAGGACTGACACTGCAGCCTGAGTGAAATAACATCCACATTATTTCACAGCCATTTTACACTGCACTTAAGTAACTTATAAGTCACCTATATGTCTAACCCTTACTTAGTGAAGGTTAGGTGCAAAGTTACTAAGTGTGAGGGTCCCCTGGCACTAGCCAAGATGCCCCCACATTGTTCAGGACAATTTCCCCGGACGTTGTGAGTGCTGGGACACCATTACACGCATGAACTACATATAGGTCAATACCTATGTGTAGCTTCACAATGGTAACTTGAAACATGGCCATGTAACATGTCTAAGATCATGGAATTGTCCCCCCAATACCATTCTGGTATCGGGATGCCAATCCCATGCATCCCCGGGGCTCCAGCATGGACCCCGGGTACTGCCAAACAAGCTCTCTGGGGTTTTCTCTGCAGCTTCCGCTGCTGCCAATCCTCAGACAGGTTTCTGCCCTCCTGGGGTCTGGGTAGCTCAGTCACAGGAAGGCATAACAAAGGATTTCCTCTGAGAGAGGGTGTTACACCCTCTCCCTTTGGAAATAGGTGTTAAGGGCTGGGGAGGAGTAGCCTCCCCAGCCTCTGGAAATGCTTTGAAGGGCACAGATGGTGCCCTCCTCACATAAGCAAGTCTACACCGGTTCAGGGATCCCCCAGCCCCTGCTCTGGCACAAAACTGGACAAAGGAAATGAGAGTGACCACTCCTCTGTCCATCACCACCCTAGGGGCGGTGCCCAGAGCTCCTCCAGTGTGTCCCAGACCTCTGCCATCTTGAATGTAGAGGTGTGAGGATGCAATGGAGACCTCTGAGTGGCCAGTGCCAGCAGGTGACGTCAGTGACCCCTCCTGATAGGCTCTTACCTGGTTAGGTAGCCAATCCTCCTCTGAGGGCTATTTAAGGTCTCTCCTGTGGGTGTCTCTTCAGATAACGAATGCAAGAGCTCACCAGAGTCTCCCTGCACTTCTCTCTTCAACTTCTGCCAAGGATCGACCGCTGACTGCTCCAGGACAACTGCAAAACAGCAACAAAGTAGCAAGAAGACTACCAGCAACTTTGTAGCACCTAATCCTGACGGCTTTCTCGACTGTTTCCTGGTGGTGCATGCTCTGTGGGCTGTCTGCCTTCACCCTGCACTGGAAGCCAAGAAGAAATCTCCTTTGGGTCGACGGAATCTTCCCCCTGCTAACGCAGGCACCAAACTTCTGCATCACCGGTCCTCTGGGTCCCCTCTCATCTTGAAGAGCGTGGTCCCTGGAACACAGGAGCTGGATCCAAGTGACCCCGACAGTCCAATGGTCCTTTTGTCCAAATTTGGTGGAGGTAAGTCCTTGCCTCCCCACACCAGACAGTAATCCTGTGTACTGCGTGATCTGCAGCTGCTAGGGCTTCTGTTCACTTTTGCAGGACTTCCTTCATGCACAGCCCAGGTCCCCAGCACTCCGTCCTGCATTGCCCAACTCACTGAGTTGACCTCTGACTTCGTGGGACCCAATTTTGTTGTGCTGACATGACTGGTGTGCTCAGATTTCCTGAACACCTGTTCAGGTCCATCTGCGGGTGCTGCCTGCTTCTGCATGGGCTCTCTGTGTTGCTGAGCGCCCCCTCTGTCTCCTCCTCCATGGGGCGACCTCCTGGTCCTTCCTGGGCCCTGGCAGCACCCATAATCTATAACCGTGACTCTTGCAGCTAGCAAGGCTTGTTCATGGTCTTCATGCATGGAAACAACTCTGCATCCTCCAGCACGCCGTGGGACATCTTCTGACCAAAAGAGAAGTTCCTGGCACCTTCCGCTATTGCAGAATCTTTGGCTTCTTCCACCCAGAGGCAGCCATTTTGCACCTTCATCCTGGGTTTAGTGGGCTCCTGCCCCCCCCCTGGACACTTGGGTGACTCTTGGACTTGGTCCCCTTCCATTGCAAGTCCTCAGGTCCAGGAATCCATCTTCAGTGCTTTGCAGTCAGTTGTTGTCTTTGCAGAATCCCCTATCTCGACTTTACTGTCTTTCTGGTGTAGTAGGGTAACTTTACTCCTACTTTTCAGGGTCTTGGGTGGGGTATCTTGGACACCCTTAGTGTTTTCTTACACTCCCAGCGACCCTCTAAACACTACACTAGGCCTGGGGTCCATTCGTGGTTCGCATTCCACTTTTGGAGTATATGGTTTGTGTTGCCCCAGGCCTAATTTCTCCTATTGCATTCTATTGTGTTCTACAGTATTTGCACTATTTACCTGATTTTGGTTTGTGTGTATATTTTGTGTATATTACTTACCTCCTAAGGGATTATGGGGGTCATTCTGACCTCGGCGGTAAAAGGCTCTTACCACCGGTCAGAAGACCGCCATTCTACCGCCGCGGTCATTCTGATCCACAACTGCCAAGCTGCCAAAAACCCGACATCCACAGAAGGCCGCCTCATCAGCGGGCAGCGATAAACTGGAGATGACCAAACCTCCACCGCCACGCCAACACAAACACGCCCATGCCATTACGACCCACGAATCCACGCGGCGGTCATTCAACCGCGGTATTCCATTGGCGGTACACACCGCCGCGGTCAAAATACACACCCAGCTCCAAAACACAGCCACATTGGACAATTTGAAATACACACACCTGATGCACATACAAACACCACCCCCACAAATCCAAGCAACTATAAAACACACACTCACATCACCCACAAACCCCCACTAGTTGGAAATCGGAGAGAAGGTGATAGATAGAGATCGAGCGAGCACAGCAATCGAAAACCCCAACACACACAGGAACCCAACATCATCAACCACACCACATCTACGCACACATCACCACACACCACCACTCACATCACCACAAACACCACCCCACACCTCATCCACACCACCCCATGGCACCCCAAAGACATCCCAGGTTTTCGGACCAAGAACTCCGGGTCATGGTGGAGGAAATCATAAGGGTAGAGCCCCAGCTCTTCGGCACACAGGTGCAACACACCACAATAGCCAGGAAGGCGGAGCTATGGCAGAGGATCGTCGACAGGGTCAACTCTGTGGGACAGCATCCCAGAAACCGGGAAGACATCAGAAAGCGCTGGAACGACCTACGGGGGAAGGTACGGTCGATGGTCTCCAGACACAACATCGCTGTGCAGAGGACTGGCGGCGGACCACCACCCACCCCTCCCGAATTCACAGCATGGGAGCAAGAGGTCCTCAACATCCTGCATCCTGCGGGCCTCGCTGGAGTAGGCGGAGGAATGGACTCTGGTAAGTCTAGTCTCAACTACTCCCCCCCCCAACCACCAGCATGCCAACCCACACCCCCACCCTCACCCCCAACCCCCAGCACACATCCTCCCTGCCAATGTCTCACCAGCACAACCCACCCAACCCAAAACCAAACCCTGAATGCCAACACAAACCATGGACACCCATCACCTATGCATGACCACTGCACATACCCATCCCCCCCACAAACCACCCTCACAACTCCTGCCACAAGGGAATGCCAGCACTGGGGGACAAGGGCACCCACAAATCGCACACCATGGAACACACAGAAGCAATAACCATACTCTTTCACCCCTGCAGGGCCCGAACGCCAACACACCGGCCAGGAGGGTCCAGATATGTCCATCCCACCCCCAGAACAGGCCCGCAGTGAGGACAGCAGCTCTGTCGACCTGGAACCTGATGACCAGCCCGGACCATCGGGGACCTCTGGACAGTCGGTTCCCCACACACAGACACAGGCCACAGCAGACCTAACCCCCTCTGGGAATATCAGCACAGCTCCCACCCAGCGGGCCCATGCCTCTGCCTCCAGGACAGGTCAATCAGCGGTGTGTCCGCCACTACAGGGCACCCAGGCTGACCCACCACCCCAACAACAACAGGGACCTGGGGGCAGTGGTAGTGGGCACACCGTCCAGGGGACAGAGGCCCGGGGAAACAGGGCAACTGGGAGGGCTGCAGTGCGACAGGGGGGGGAGGACAGGCCCAGGGAACCGACTCTCCAAGAGGCCCTCACCACCATCATGGGAGCATACCACCGCTCCCAGGAGACGATGGCGACGGTAATGGCCAGGTTCCAGGAGATCCAGGCACAGCAGGAGGAACGGTACATGGGGTACAGAGAGGAGCTCAGGAACATCGTCCAGGCCCTGAACCTAATAGTCACCACATTGCGGGACCATGTGGCACCCCAAAGGGCCCCTGTCACCAGCTCGGACCAGGAACAGCCTACCACCTCCACCGGCGCTAGTGGACAGGAGGCCCCCACACATCGACGGGCCACCAGAACCCCACCTCCTGCTGAAGATCAACCACCCCGCAAGAGGAGCCTGAGATCACAAAGGAAGACAGAGTAGGATGCCAAGACCCCCGCAAGCCTAAGATCCCCCCGGATGTCATTCCACTGTCCCACATCGTCACCCTGTCCAACCTTGAACTGTCCCTGCTCCATCCTTCCACAGGCATATGGACAATGCACCTGTGCGACCGAGAACTGGACTCTGCCACGGACATCACTCCACCCCCACCCATCACCGTTTTACTATCATGGACCTATATGTAGCACTTTAAATAAATCACTAATTGCACTTAAAACACTCAGGAGTCTGCTTGTATTCTTAACAAATGTATTACACATAACGGTTCAAAAATGTTCTGTTACATTGTGATGACAACATACCAATGTCAATGTGCTTTACTCCATGGCCGAACAAACCAGAAGTCACGCAGTGGGTCATACAGCTCTGAAAAGCCAAGGGAAAGTCTCAATTTAGTTGAAAGGAACTGGGGGGAAACACAGAAAGTAGAGATGCAGGAGGCCAGAAGTAAATGTAAAATGCCGTGGGGGATTCTTACCTGGGTGCTACTGAAAGTACTGTTGTATGACCGTGTCCCTGTTGTCTGTGTCGTCCCCGTCGTCTTCCTCCTCTTCACTCTCCACAGGCTCCACAGCTGCTACAACACCACCATCTGGACCATCCTCCTGCAGAAAAGGCACCTGTCGTCGCAATGCCAAGTTATGAAGCATACAGCAGGCCACGATGATCTGGCACACCTTCTTGGGTGAGTACATTAGGGATCCCCCTGTCATATGCAGGCACCTAAACCTGGCCTTCAGGAGGCCGAAGGTCCTTTCTATGATCCTCCTAGATCGCCCATGGGCCTCATTGTACCGTTCCTCAGCCCTGGTCCGGGGATTCCTCACTGGGGTCAGTAGCCAAGGCAGGTTGGGGTAACCAGAGTCACCTATTAGCCACACACGTTGTCTCTGTAGCTGTTCCATAACATAAGGGATGCTGCTATTTCGCATAACATACGCGTCATGCACTGACCCAGGGAACATTGCATTTACATGGGAGATGTACTGGTCAGCCAAACAGACCACCTGGACATTCATCGAATGGTAACTTTTCCTGTTTCTGTACACCTGCTCATCGTCTTTTGGGGGTACTAAGGCCACATGTGTCCCATCAATGGCACCAATGATGTTGGGGATATGTCCAAGGGCATAGAAGTCAGCCTTCACAGTGGCCAAATCACCCTTCTCAGGGAAAATAATGAAGCTCCGCATGTATTTCGTCAGGGCAGACAACACTCTGGACAAAATCTTAGAAAACATAGGCTGAGACATCCCTGATGACATGGCCACTGTTGTCTGAAAAGACCCACTTGCCAAAAAATGGAGGACTGACAGAACCTGCACCAGAGGGGGAATTCCTGTGGGTTGGCGGATGGGGACATCAGTGCTGGCTCCAGCTGGGCACACAGTTCATGTATAGTGGCTCGGTCAAGTCGGTAGCGAAGTATTATATGACGTTCCTCCATTGTCGACAGGTCCACCAGCGGTCGGTACACAGGAGGATTCATCCTTCTCCTCGCAAGTCCCAGCGGACGGTGCCTAGGAAGGACAACATGGAGCACAGAGTCAAGCAACCCACAGGTACGTAACTACAGCTTGCACACTACACGATTCTCAATGCATTGAATGGCTTGTATGAGTGGCAATGCAAGGCCTAGGCCTGTGTGACGCAGTAGTAATTAGGCCCTGTGGTCCCTTGTAATGGCGGCTGCCTGACCTGAGAAGTGTGACAGTGGGATGTGAGGTCAATGCGCTGGCGTGACACACCGTGGCGGTAGGCGGTCAAAGACCGCGGCGCAAAGCCGCATTGGTTAACATCGAACCCTATGGGTTTCACGAGCCAATGACTAGCTGCGCCGGCGGTCGCGGAACGCACCGCGGCGGTACGCTCCGCCGCGGGCGTGACCGCCATTTTCTATCTGGTTAATCACTCGAGACCTGATCATCCACAGGAGAGGACCTATACTGCAAGTGCTGCTGTGACCTCGGTCTGGGAGATACAATGGCTGCTGCGACTGGGGAAAGGGCCCCTGCCTTCACTACAGAAGAGTTGGAGAAACTTGTGGATGGGGTCCTGCCCCAGTATGCGTTACTCTACGGTCCTCCAGACCAACAGGTAAGTACACTGTGTGCACGTTGAATGGGCTATGCCTGGGTTGTGTATGGTGGATGTAAGATGGTGGGGTGGGGGGACAATGACGAGTGCAAGGCACGACAGATGAGAGCATGTGCCACATGTCAAGGTTGGGGAGAGGGGGCCAATCGCATCTATCATGCAGAAAATTGATGATATTCCAATTTCCACCCTGTACATGTCAAATAGGTCAGCGCCCATCAGAAGATCGACATTTGGCGTGCCATCGCCAAGGAAGTCCGGACCCTGGGGGTCCACAACAGACGGGGCACCCACTGCCGCAAGAGGTGGGAGGACATCCGCTGCGGGACCAGGAAGACCGCCGAGTCACTGCTGGGGATGGCCTCCCAACCTAGGAGGGGTGCCAGTCGTACCCTGACCCCCCTGATGTCCCGGATCCTGGCGGTGGCCTACCCCGATTTGGATGGGCGCGTGACGACATCACAGCAGACACAAGGGGGTGAGTACCAGCACTTTCAGCTATCTTTACGCGCAGTGGAGGTGCCTGGGTTGGGGAGGCGGGTTGTGGGTGACATTAGGCCAGGGCGGTTTCTGTATTGTATTCCTCTCCTTTAGCCATGTCCCTGTGCCCCGGCCCCCCACCTCTGTACGGTGACAGGTACAGCTATCCATGGTCCTGCATCACCCATGTGCGCGTTTGTTGTCCCTAGACCTGTTGGCCCAGTCACAAGTACTCAGTAGTGTACCCCGATTGTGCGGTTTAGTGCATGAGGCTCCTGTGTCTGTCCTCTCCGCCAACGGTGTTGACAATGCATGTACTCAACCTTTTTTTATGTCTCCCCCCACCCTTTTACTTTATCTTCTTGTGCATGTGTGCATCAGCATCATCAGGCGAAGGAGAATTGGCACCGGAGCACGAGGGAGCTGCGACTCACAAGGCCCCGGTGGGCCATGGCACAGACACCGAGGCCACCAGTGATACGGAGGGCGAGGGGAGCTTCACAACGGGGACCCGTGGTGAAACCAGCGACACCGACACATCCTCGGATGGGAGCTCCCTAGCGGTGGCGGCAACATCCGTGCCCCCCGCCTCTACAGGTACAGCCGCCACCCAGCGCACCAGCTCCGGCCTCCCAGCAGCCCCTCAGCCTACGCTCCGTGCCCGCTCGCCCAAGAAGGCGGGCATCTCCTTCGCCCCAGGCACCTCACCCCCTGCCCCTGTTACCCCGGCTGCCCTCAGTGAGGAGGTCATTGACCTCCTGAGGACCATCATTGTTGGGCAGACTACCCTTTTGAATGCCATCCAGGGGGTAGAGAGGGAGGTGCATCATAGCAATGCATACCTGGAGGGCATTCATTCGGGTCAGTCTGCCCATCAACGATCGTTCAATTCTCTGGCCTCAGCACTGACGGCAGCCATTGTCCCTGTTTCCAGCCTCCCTCTTCTAACTGCCTCCACCCTGTCTCTGTCTCCTGTTCCTCTGCCTATCCCATCCACACCATCAGACCAGCCTGCACACACCTCAACACCCAAGGGCAGCTCATCCAGACATAAGCACCACAGATCACACAAACATTTACCCAAGCAACACCCAGATGCAGACATGCCAACAGCCACTACCACCTCTGTGTCCCCCACCTCCTTGTCTCCCTCCTCCCTCCCTGTGACGTCTACACTCACACCTGCATGCACACCACCAACAGCCAGTACTTCCATCACCAGCACACCCTCCAGTACAGTCCGCACACGTGCAGTCACCACCCCCACTGCCATTTACACGTCCCCTGTGTCCTCTCCCACTGTGTTTGTCACCCCCTCTTCCAAGACACACAAACGCAGGCAGCCACCCACCCAACAGCCAACCAACTCACGACAGCCTGCAGCCCATGCACCTTCACCCAAGGACAGCACACCTGACTCTCCTACAACCACCTCCTCTTCCTCCACTCCCATACCCACTGCACCTACCGTTTTTCTTGGTCCTAAAAAGTTTTACCTCTCCAATCTTGACCTCTTTCCCTCACCTGACCCACCCCCTCCATCTGCTAAGAGTCCCAAGAGCACCTCAGCCACCACCAGCCCGGGTTCACGTGTCAGCGTAGTCCATGGATTTTGGAGTCCCCCCTTTGCCAGCAGTGAGACATCGGTCAGCAGCAAGGGGACAGCCAGCCCCCCCCCTGGAAAGAGGACCCGGAAAGTGAGGGGCCGCCGCGAGAGGAGTGCCACGGCTGCCCCCAAGGACCAAAGTTCGGCCACTTCACCTGCCACAACATCCAGGGGAGGCAAGGCCCAGAGAGCCACAACGAAGGAGGGCAAGGGCAGCAGGGCGGAGAAGTCAGGCAGCAGGAGCGCGGCCCCACAAGCCCCATCCCGGGTGTGAGGGAGGACACCCAAGGGCCCGGGACACCGTCACCGAAGGGTCCAGCAACTGCACGGTCGGAGGGCGACTGAGCAGGGAGTCCTGCCCAGGTCTGACTCCCTGGAATTACAGGACAAGCACCGCTGAAGAGGGCCCGCCGTCCAGAAGGGCACCACTGAAGAGGGCCCCGCCGTCCAGAAGGGCACCGCTGAAGAGGGCCCCGCCGTACAGAAAGGCACTGCTGAAGAGGGCCCCGCCGTCCAGAAAGGCACCGCTGAAGAGGGCCCCGCCGTCCAGAAAGGCACCGCTGAAGAGGGCCCCACCGTCCAGAAAGGCACCGCTGAAGAGGGCCCCGCCAAGACAGGCCCCGCTCCGCTGGGCCCTTCCTGTCAAGCACCACTCCGCTGGGCCCTGCTGTCTCAAGCACCGCTCCGCTGGGACCTTCCTGTGAAGCACCGCTCCGCTGGGCCCTTCCTGTCAAGCACCGCTCCGCTGGACCCCGCCGTCTCAAGCACTGCTCCGCTGGGCCCCGCCGTCTCAAGCACCGCTCCGCTGGGCCCTTCCTGTCAAGCACCGCTCCGCTGGGCCCTTCCTGTCAAGCACCGCTCCGCTGGGCCCTTCCTGTCAAGCACCGCTCCGCTGAGCCCCGCCGTCTCAAGCACCGCTCCGCTGGGCCCTTCCTGTCAAGCACCGCTCCGCTGGGCCCCGCCGTCTCAAGCACCACTCCGCTGGGCCCTTCCTGTCAAGCACCGCTCCGCTGGGCCCCGCCGTCTCAAGCACCGCTCCGCTGGGCCCTTTCTGTCAAGCACCTCTCCGCTGGGCCCCGCCGTCTCAAGCACCGCTCCGCTGGGCCCCACCGTCTCAAGCACCGCTCCGCTGGGCCCTTCCTGTCAAGCACCGCTCCGCTGGGCCCCGCCGTCTCAAGCACCGCTGGCCCAATGACAGTGCCGGTTCTGTGTTGTGCTAATGTTCACGCTGCACTCGGGCCACCCTGCCTCCTCCATTGCCTGTGGAGACTGTTATCCACTTGATGGACTGTGACTTTGCACTCCCCTGGACATGATAGTGGGCAAGCCACCCACTGTAGAGACTTGTGAGACTGTGGCTTTGCACTCCCCAGGATTGAACAGTGGGCATGGTGGCCCCTTCTTGGATCTGGCGTCCTGGACTCATGTGGCTGTGGTGCCCCCCTTCCCTTCCCCCTGAGGTGCCTGTAGTTTTGTCATCTGATGCCCCTGCAGTGTTCTCTCCAACGGACTCAGGTCTCCTGTGTGGGCTTTGCCCATGTGTTGATACACTTTGGCCCACGGACATTTGCAATGTGAGCGTTTTCCCGTTCCTAGTCTGTTTCCGCCGTGTTTTTATCGGCGGGGCTCCCGCCCCGGAAAAGGTGGCGGATTGGTGAGTTGTGATAGGGTGGGCGGTACATTGCCTGCCGCCTGCCTGTTGGCGGTGACCGCCGCGCTGTTTTTGTGACCCGCTGTGTTGGTCGGAGTGTTAAAGTGGCGGGCTCTGTTGGCGGTTCCCGCCAGGGTCAGAATTCCATTTTTTGGACTGCCAGCCTGTTGGCGGGTTGGCCGCCGCTTTATCACCGACCGCCAGGGTCAGAATGACCCCCTATATCCTCTGAGATACTTTTGGCATATTGTCACTAAAATAGAGTACCTTTATTTTTAGTAACTCTGAGTATTGTGTTTTCTTATGATATAGTGCTATATAATATAAGTGGTATAGTAGGAGCTTTGCATGTCTCCTCGTTCAGCCTAAGCTGCTCTGCTATAGCTACCTCTATCAGCCTAAGCTGCTAGAACACTACTAATCTGCTAATAAGGGATAACTGGACCTGGCACAAGACGTAAGTACCATCAGGTACCCACTATAAGCCAGGCCAGCCTCCTACAATGAAGGAGTGGCATCTGCCCATGCAGGTGTGGCGGCTACAATATCTATTTCATAAGCCCGGTATTGGTGGCCAGACCTCTACAAGGAGACCAAGCAGTATGTCCTGTGTTGTGACATCTGCCAACAAATTAAAGTTTCCATCACTAAGTGCCCACCGCAGACACCCCTCCTAAATTCCAACAAAACTTTACAATGTGTGTACTTGGACCATTGCAGTCCCCTGACACCAGATAGCGCATATAAGTACATCCTAGTCACTTTTGTCTCTTGCTCCAGATTTGTATGGGTGTGGCCACAATGCTTGGCTGACGCTTGGACTCTTATTAAAGATTTGCGAGTCTTTCTCAGTACATATACAGTTGTGGCTTTCCATTTGGACCAGGGCCCTGCTTTTGCCTCAAGGGCTTTCTGGTACGCCATAGCTACATTGGTGGTCCACCTCTAGTATTCGTCTCCATTTCATCCCAAGGGAAATAGTGTCATGGAGCGAATAAACTGTCATTTAAAGCAATACTTAACAGCCAGAGTCTTAGGTGCGGGTTGTAGTTGGATTAATCACCTGTTAGGAGTCCAGAGAGCACCTAACAATCTGACTAGGAGGTCCCTGGGGGGTCGTAATTCATATGAGTGTCAGTCAGTCAAATAACTTTATTTGGCGATTGCCATAAAAGTGTGAACCAGAATGCATTTGCTGATCTATAAATATTATAAAACACAGATAAAACTTAAAAACCATTACTAGAAACACCGCATAAACATCCAATCTAAAACCCCTTAACATAAACAGATAAGTATACTAAACATGAATAAAATCACAAAATCAGAAAAATACTTGTATTTGCTTAAAATGGTAAACTATACATACATGTAACAAATTTTAAATGGAATAAGCCTTTTCCTAATACTTAAAGAAGCTGTAACAAAATGTAATACATGATGACAAATTTGAATATCTGGCAATCTCTGAAGATATAGTAAAGCTTCCTTGTAGTGAATGGGTCTAAGAGGACATAAAATGGGTAGAATGAAAGCCCCTCTAGGAGCAGCATATAAAGGGCAAAAAAGAAGAAAATGCGAGGTACTCTGAGTTGATTTGGAATCACAGAGACAAAGTGGTAAATCCTTTTTCCAAAGACATGGTTCGGGGAAAGCTACCTTAAAATGAATTAGATTAAGTCTAAAAAGTGTTAAAAGAGAAATTATTCTAAAACTTGAGAACCAAGTCAAATAGGGTTCGAGGCATGGAACAGTCACAATCCGAGAATAGGGATCGAAAGATTTCAGTTTCAGAGAACTATAAAATCTCAGCTCTGATATATGATTGGAATAAGTAGACTTCAAAACAGACCTACAGTTTGTAGTTAGCAAATGTGGTTGATCAAACATGTACCTAAGCCCTAGGTTCTCAAAGGATTTTCGCAGAAACATAAGCCAAGGGATCCTATTTGAATTTTCCATTTGTAAACAATCAGAAATACAGTCTTGGACAAGTTTTGCCATAGGGTTGAGTGCCTGTTTGGAACTCTAATGTACGTTCCAGATCTTGATGTTCCTGGCGTGGAGGCAGCAGATACACCTTTTGACATAAATGAACGTGTCACTGTCTTACAGGAATTACAACAGTTCCATGATGACAACTCTTCTGCCAGTGCTACCTCCACGGGAATTAAGGATGTACCTGTAATGCCTGCTGGCTGGAATACTAGAGTGGGGGATCTAGTACGTGAAAAGGTTGCTGTGAAAAAGGAATTTGGTCCTTCTTATCGAGCAACAGTCACTGTTTTGGGAATGCACTGTACCAGAACTGTCATTCTACCACCGTTGGCTGGTGCCAAAGAAAATCGCTTTGTCCCTATCGACAATGTCAAACTACACCATGTGGCCGATCCTGCACAGCTGACCAAAAAGAACAGCCATTAGTTCCCGAGTATCTCTCACTACTGGTCAAGAAATTCCTCTACAGGTTGTAAGCAGCAACACTGTTACCTCTCCGAGCTTGGGGAAGGTAGAAAATGATCTTGCATTGGTTCCACGAACAACAAATAATACAGAAATAATTGATCAATTTGATGCAACTTCGACACAGACGGATGGCGCCATTTACTCAGTGCCACCACGGGAAACACCGACTCCACCAATTAACACGGTTCCAGTTTTTGCACAAACTGCTTCTGGATTTTTTGCCAACATCCATGATGACGTCTCAGACTCATTCGCCTCTTCGACACCACAACTGTCAAAAACACGTAAGCTGATAAAACTGGCTTAAAGTAATTTATTTAATTTCTCCATGGAACTAACTGTGGCTTTCTTTGACTTTACTAGCATTTCTGCTTTGGATTGGGTTTGTCATCACCTTCTTTCTGTTAGTACATGGTCTTTTTCTTCCTAGAAAATCAACAGTTGAACTGGTGGATGAGGTCCTAAAACCACATTATGCTTCACACTAGGTCCACAGAGACTTGTCCTTTGTGAACATTTATGCTATTCCAATTCCTGATGGGATTGTATGGGATACAGTAATATTTTATATATATGGCCCTACAGAGATCATTCAAATACCATATGTGTTCAATCTTTCAATTAATGATATAATAGTACCAGGCATTGCTTCTCTTGATTGGGATATGAAAACAGTTGATTCTATGATGACTGAATTACAGTATTATACTGTATTTGAAAATGAAGATGTTATCAATCTAAAGAGAATAATGGTGAGATGTTTTGCTATAAATATTATGGGCACTATTTCATTCACAGAGCAAGCAGCCCAAAGACTGTTTTTAACTATACACAATGGGAACATTGTCCGACTCCCCCACAGGGGAGTTCTAAAACATATGCTGAAAAGTTTACATATTTTTCTGGAAGGGATGTTAAAGATGCTGAGTCGTATTATTTTAAATTGCCACTTACAGAAAAGATACTATATTGTTTATAAATACAAAATGTATATATTCAGATTCCTTTGTTTCCCGGTTGACTATAGAAGGCTATGAATATTGGCTGAAGTCGATTGACTTAAAAAGTGTGTCGGGAACTAGACATTGGTAAATAAGGGGAAAGGATGCTTTATTTAGTGCATGCCTGATACCTATTCAAATTATATTTTTAAATGAAACTGTACAACAAACGAGTTGTTTAGGCTTAGCAAAGATTAACCGGTTCTGTGCCCATGACATAATGGTTACGTCCTGAGGCACAGTGCTGCTGTGCCCAGGACGTAACCATCACGTCCTGGTCACAGAGCCCAGAGGGAGCGCTAGCGCTCCCTCTGCGGGGTTTTCCCCCCCAGCCCCCCAAGTCAGGGATGGAAGGGGAAGCCCTTCCCCTTACACCCCCGACCCCCCCACCCCCCTTGTGACGTCAGCGCGTGAGCGTGCACTGATTTGTCACAGGGTCTCCCCTATCGCGCTGGAAGCTCTTATTCCAGCGTGATTGAAAGAGAAATGCTCAGCATTTCTCTTTCAATCACGTGGGTGAGGCTCGGAGAGGCTTCAAAGGGAAGGAAATGTATTTCCTTCCCTTTGAAGTCTCTCCCAGAGTTTCAAAAGCCGGATTGCTTGCAATCCGGCTTTTGAAACCCCACTAGACACCAGGGATTATTTTTTTTTTTTTAATGGACATAAGGGAGCGACCGCTTGGGCAATGGTCGCTCCCAGGGGGGGCATTTTTTTGGGAAGGCCTTTTCTGCCCCGAGGGGGCGCAGAAAAGGGGGCCCCCAGAGGGGCCCCAGAGATATATATATTTTTCTTTGTTTTTGTTTATGTTTTTGATTTAGGTGTGGGGAGTGACCCCTTAGGCAAGGGTCACTCCCCTAGGGGGCAAATTATATTTAGGCCATTTCTGCCCCCCTTGGGGGCAGATTGGCCTATTTTTATGAGGCCAATCTGCCCCCAAGGGGGACAGAAACCACTAGACACCAGTTTTTTTTTTTTTTACGTGAATTTCACTTAAGGGGAGGGACCCCTTAGGCAAGGGTCGCTCCCTGGGGGGGGAATTATTTTAGGCCATTTCTGCCCCCCTGGGGGGTAGATCAGCCTATTTTGATTAGGGGGCAGAAACCACTAGGCACCAGGGATTTTTTGTTTTTTTTGTTTTACAGATGGGGAGCGACCCCTTGGACAAGGGTCGCTCGCCTGGAGGGGAAAATTGTATTTAGGCCATTTCTGCGTCCTTTGGGGGCAGATCGGCCAATTTTTGCTACGTCAATCTGCCCCCAAGGGGCAGAAACCACTAGGCACCAGTGATTTTTTTTTTTGGCGCCAATGTCACACAGGGGGAGCGACCCCGTAGGCAAGGGTCGCTCCCGGGGGGTTTGGGGGGTGGGGGGGAAATTTATTTTAGGCCATTTCTGCCCCCCCTGGGGGCAGATCGGCCTATTGTTATTAGGCTGATCTGTCGCCGGGGGGGCAGAAGCCTCTAGGCGCCAGGGCAAATTTTTTTTTGTGTTTTTTTTTTGTTTGTTTGTTTTTTCAGAGATGAGGAGCGACCCATTAGGCAAGGGTCCCTCCCCTGGGGGGCAAATTGTATTTAGACCATTTCTGCCCCCCTTGGGGGCAGATTGGCCGATTTTAGATCAATCTGCCCCCAAGGGGGCAGAAACCACTAGGCAACGGAGATTTTTTTTTGGGCGCCAATGTCACGCAGGGGGAACAACCCCGTAGGCAAGGGTCACTCCCGGGAGGGATGGGGAGTGGGGGGAATTTATTTTAGGCCATTTCTGCCCCCCCCGGGGCAGATCGGCCTATTGTTATTAGACCGATCTGCCCCCGGGGGGGCAGAAACGTCTAGGCGCCAGGGCAATTTCTTTTTTTTTTTTTTTTTTTTTTTTCAGAGATGGGGAGCGACCTATTAGGCAAGGGTTTCTCCCCTAGGGGCAAATTGTATTTAGACCATTTCTGCCCCCCTTGGGGGCAGATTGGCCGATTTTAGGTCAATCTGCCCCTAAGGGGCAGAAACCACTAGGCACCAGGGATTTTTTTTTTTGGCGCCAATGTCACGCAGGGGGAGCGACCCCGTAGGCAAGGGTCGCTCCCGGGGGCGGTTGGGGGGGCAAATTTATTTTAGGCCATTTCTGCCCCCCCGGGGCAGATCGGCCTATTGTTATTAGGCCGATCTGCCCCCAGGGGGGGCAGAAACCTCTAGGCGCCAGGGCAATTTTGTTTGTTGTGTTTTTTTTTTGTTTTTGTTTTTTTTTCAGAGATGGGGAGCGACCCAAATTTATTTTAGTCCATTTCTGCCCCCCCGCTGGGGCCGGCTGAGCTAGAGGCCAAAATCCACAGGTAGGCACTGTTTTCTATGAAAAAATGTGATGTGTTCACGTTGTGTTTTGGGCCATTTCCTGTCGCGGGCGCTAGGCCTACCCACACAAGTGAGTTATCATTTTTATCGGGAGACTTGGAGAAACGCTGGGTGGAAGGAAATTTGTGGCTCCTCTCAGATTCCAGAACTTTCTGTCACCGAAATGTGAGGAAAATGTGTTTTTTTAGCCAAATTCTGAGGTTTGCAAAGGATTCTGGATAACAGAACCTGGTCAGAGCCCTACAAGTCACCCCATCTTGGATTCCCCTAGGTCTCTAGTTTTCAAAAATGCACAGGTTTGGTAGGTTTCCCTAGGTGCCGGCTGAGCTAGAGGCCAAAATCTACAGGTAGGCACTTTGCAAAAAACACCTCTGTTTTCTTTAAAAAAATTTGATGTGTCCACGTTGCGTTTTGGGGCGTTTCCTGTCGCGGGCGCTAGGCCTACCCACACAAGTGAGGTATCATTTTCATCAGGAGACTTGGGGGAACGCTGGGTAGAAGGAAATTTGTGGCTCCTCTCTGATTCCAGAACTTTCTGTCACCAAAATTTGAGGAAAATGTGTTTTGTTAGCCAAAGTTTGAGGTTTGCAAAGTATTCTGGGTAACAGAACCTGGTCAGAGCCCCACAAGTCACCCCATCTTGGATTCCCCTAGGTCTCTAGTTTTCAGAAATGCACAGGGCTGGTAGGTTTCCCTAGGTGCCGGCTGAGCTAGAGGCCAAAATCTACAGGTAGGCACTTTGCAAAAAACACCTCTGCTTTCTTTCAAAAAATGTGATGTGTCCACGTTGCGTTTTGGGGCGTTTCCTGTTGCGGGCGCTAGGCCTACCCACACAAGTGAGGTATCATTTTTATCGGGAGACTTGGGGGAAAATAGATTAGCAAAACAAGTGTTATTGCCCCTTGTCTTTCTCTACATTTTTTCCTTCCAAATATAAGAGAGTGTGTAAAAAAGACATCTATTTGAGAAATGCCCTGTAATTCACATGCTAGTATGGTCACCCCGGAATTCTCAGATGTGCAAATAACCACTGCTCCTCAACACCTTATCTTGTGCCCTTTTTGGAAATACAAAGGTTTTCTTGGTAGCTATTTTTCACTCTTTATATTTCAGCAAGAGAATTGCTGTATACTCGGTATAGAGTGAAAACACACTGCAGGGTGCAGCTCATTTATTGGCTCTGGGTACCTAGGGTTCTTGATGAACCTACAAGCCCTGTATATCCCCGCAACCAGAGGAGTCCAGCAGATGTAACGGTATATTGCTTTCGATAATCTGACATTGCAGGAAAATGTTACAGAGTAAAACGTAGAGAAAAAGTGATGTTTTTTTCACCTCAATTTCAATATTTTTCTTTTTCAGTTGTTATTTTCTGTAGGAAACCGTTGTAGGATCTACACAAATTACCCCTTTATGAATTCAGAGTTTTGTCTAATTTTCAGAAATGTTTAGGTTTCTGGGATCCAGCATTGGTTTCACGCCCATTTCTGTCACTGACTGGAAGGAGGCTGAACGCACAAAATTCTTTAAAAATGGGGTATGTCCCAGTAAAATGCCAAATTTGTGTTGAAAAATTGGGTTTTCTGATTCAAGTCTGCCTGTTCCTGAAATCTGGGAAGCTGGTAATTTTAGCACCGCATACCCTTTCTGGATGCCATTTTAAGGGAAAAAAACACAAGCCTTCTTCTGCAGCCACTTTTTCCCATTTTTTTAAAAAAAACCAAAATTTTCACTGTATTTTGGCTAATTTCTTGGCCTCCTTCAAGGGAACCCACAAAGTCTGGGTACCTCTAGAATCCCTAGGATGTTGGAAAAAAAGGATGCAAATTTGGCTTGGCTAGCTTATGTGGACAAAAAGTTATGAGGGCCTAAGCACGAACTGCCCCAAATAGCCAAAAAAAGGCTTGGCACAGGAGGGGGTAAAGGCCTGGCAGCGAAGGGGTTAAGGAATTGAACACGCCCAGTTTGCCCCTGCAAAATTTAAAAATATGTAAATGCAACTGAAGAACAGCTCGATGAATGGGTCCAGAATAGTACATTTAATGTTTCACTGACATATCCTGGTGGGTGGTTACTGTGGCCAATAGATACCAATGGGTGTCACAAACGTTTTATTAACTCCTCGGGGGTTGTAGAACTAGTAGGCCGGACCCTCGCTATATATTGTCCGAACATGCGGTATAGTAACAACATACAGTGTAGGGAAACTATGCCAGCAATGGATAAAGACTTCCTCACTAGATGCGATCAGAGAACACCTCTAGAGAGTCTCCTGTCTAATAACACCGACTTACAGGACTTCCTGTTAGGCCCCAGAAAACAGCATAAAAAGCGCTTCCTATGTAAAGTGTATAATGAAATTTGGAAACTTTCACAACAAGACGCTGCTGTCCGGTTAAGGCAAATAGAGCAGGACAATTTAAAAAAGGCATTAGCTGTAGTAGAGATGGGATTAATATCCTGTCCAACCGGATATACACTTTAAACAACATTGTTTCTTCTGCAATAGACATTATACAAAGTGATATGTCTTCCTTACATCACAGACAAAATCAACTAAGGTCCATTATGCAGTTAGGTTGACACTTCAAACACTGAAGGCGGGTTGTATTCCCTGGCAACATGTCAGTGCAAGGGAAATATTTTCTTCTTTTAATTTAATGCGACAACAACAACTAATTACAAAGAAGGAAAAATGTCATGTTAAAAATAGAGAAATTAGAAAAGTTGCCTTTTACTGTGGCTGAAATACCATCTGCTGAGTCGTTAATACACGGGGTCATTAATGTGCCTATTTCACCATTACAATTCACCTCCTGTTTAAAACACATTCTTGTAGGCAGATATGAAAGGCTGGGAGATAGTTACATCCATGAGGTGTGGGAGCTTCCCTTCTCGTACAAATGTCTCAGTGGCATGAAAGAAGTCTTTCATAGCGGTAGTGAATGTAAGACTTCAGTCAGCCATTCGATGGTTTGTAAACAGCTGTCCTTGCATGGGGCGTGTAACGCGTCTGCAGCAAACTTGGCTTGTTATCTGAAGGGAGTTCGAGTTCCCTTGATTAGACCTACGTTCAAGGTACTTTCAAACGGCAGCTATGTCTTCCTCAATGGTGAAGACTGTTGTGAGATGCGAGCCGGAATAGTTTATGTTGTTTCTGTCTCTAAGATTGTTACATGCTGCGGGAACGTACCTTTTCCCCTTACAAGAGTAAAAGAGGCAGCTGACATTTGGCCTCACATTGCTACTTCTAATGTGAAATTTGACAAGTTGAGCAGATTTAAGGCTTTATTGTTTCAAAAACATGTGGTGGCTCTTACTTCTGCACGCGAGACCTACGCACTTCAGGTGGCAAGGTCGTCACCAGAGATACAGTCCCTTTTAAGTACCAACTTTCCAAGACACTTTGGTGAATTCGTGGGACGGATATTTAATGCATCCAGTACTGCTGAGATCGCAAACTTCTTCAAGGCTGTTGGTTCTGGTTTCATTCACACCTTCTCCTCCATATTCGGTTCAATACCATCAGCCATTCACTCAATTTTCTCTAGTATTTTCGGGGGATTTCCAATAACTTTGGCTATGACACTGGCGTTTTGCTGTTGCTATTTTACATGCGCAATCGCAGTCCTGCCGCAAGAAGTAGGAATGAAAGTGCTCCCATCAGCGCAGCTGTGTCGTGAACACATGATGCAGTATTTTGGAGCAACACTCCTGGAGCAATTGGAGCGTGACTGGTCTCTGTCATTCAGACCGGTTTTTCATTGTGTGCTGCCCATGTTTCGGTGCCTCTGGTGCACTTTTCAATATGCACTGGAAGTTTTTCTTTCTACGCAGCGCTTACTTTCATTGGACGCTGATCTGTTGATTTTCTCATTGAGGGCTCATTACCGGACATGCATGTTGAGGGTGGGTTTGCTATGGGAAACTGCTTATGAGTTGCCCTTCCTGGAGGATGTGGCTAATAGCTCATCAATGGGCATACCATGGAATGCCTCCTTGGCTGAGGCTCAGGCTATGGAACACGAATGCTCTTTGGTCCTTCTTGGTGATGCGTTTCCAACTTTAAAGTCTGCCAAAGTGGAAGATTTCCTGTCCTCTATTGTCTCAGACTCGATTGGGAATTCTAAAAATAGCTTTGACTCTTGAAATTTGGTCTTTTTATGCCACATGTTAACAGTTTTAAATTGTCCTTTTATATGCTCATGTGTCCTTTTAACTTGTCATTATTGACATTTTTACATATATCTCCAAGTGAGTTTTAGTAGCTTTTATGCATATTTAGGCTTTGAACCACCTTCAACCGACAAGGGGAGGGTGTTGTGTAGCCATTTTAGCTGTAAGCTTCATGCACATTATTTTAGCATACTAGGCCTGCCGCTGTGCACTTTCACTTACATATGTTTTAGTCAGCTTTGCTTTATTATTTTTATAGTATCCACTTTTACGGTCTTGATTTATTTTCTTCTATCTGACAGTTTTTGCCTAGACCAGCACTCTGTTCTCAAACACGACATTCTTGCTCACTCTGTGCCTCTTTCAAGGCTATAGAAAGATAGATTGCCGGTGAATGTGGTATGAGTTTAGTCTCTGACATTCATAGAAAACACACATCCTTACATAGGGACAGTTTCTCAGAACATCAGCTGTTTTATTATAAAAACACTTTCCTGTCCTTTACACGTTAGAAGGAGATTCCAGCCAGAGAACCACGACTGAATGCTGATTGCCGAATGCTTTGCTACAGATGCTAACACAGAATTCAGGCCTTTGCTCAGGTATGGGGGATGATGTCTTCCCGGGGGAGCTTAACATGCTGTTCTCCATTATAGCCTAGGTAGGAGTTAGTCTATTGACTCTAGTGACTACATTATAGCGTTATTGTTATGCTTTACTCTTTTCCTCACAATTTTAATCCTGTTATCTTGTGTCGTCCTGGTTACTGCAGCTCAGGCTTTGCTAAATAGGATGCAGTTGTTTCATTAAAATCTTATTGAAACATATACTGCCTTTGTTTGTCATTATGTATATGAGACTATTGTAACTGAGAGAAACGGAAGTGACCTGAGTGACCACTGCTTCCCTGAGAAACCATTTATGTCATGCACTCGGCTGCCCAATCATCCTTGACCTTCAGTAGAGATGAGGCACTGCTAGTTAGCAGGAGCAAAACCCAGATTGGATCGACAGGTGTCACCTACAGTGGGTCAGACTTAGTCTCCCACACCGCAGGCGATTTTGCCACTCGAAACCCAGTAGTCTCATTAGAATAATAAGAACCTACGTGACAGGGGAGGCTACCTCTCCCCAGCCTATAACACCTATTTTCAGAGGGAAAGGGTGTAGCACCCTCCTCCCAAAGTAAAAGCTTTGTTCTGCCTTCCTGGGGACTGAGCTGCTCAGACCCCAGGAGGGCAGAACCCTGTCTGTGAGGTGGCAGCAGCTGTAGCTGCAGTGCAAGCCTCAAACAGCTGGTTAGGCAGTCATGGGGGTCCATGGTGGAGCCCCCAGGATACATGAAATTGGCTCCCCAAAACCAGATTTGGAATGGGGGACAATTCCATGAACTTAGACACCTTACATTGCCATATTCGGGGTTACCATTGTGAAGCTACATATAGATATCGACCTATATGTAGTGCACACGTGTAATGGCATCCCCGCACTCACAAAGTCCAGGGAATTGGCCCTGAACTATGTGGGGGCACCTTTGCTAGTGCAAGGGTGCCCTCACACTTAGTAACTTTCCACCTAGCCTTCAGTAAATGAAGGTTAGACTTATACGTTATTTAAGTGCAGTGAAAATGGTTGTGAAATAGTGTGTGCACTATTTTTACCCAGGCTGCAATGGCAGGCCTGTGAAGGGTTTTTCTGAGCTCGTTATGGAAGGCAAAAGAAATGCTGCAGCCCATAAGGATCTCCTGGAACCCCAATGCCTTGGGTACCTAGGAACCAAATACTAGGGACTTATAAGGGGTGGTCCAGTGTGCCAATTGAAATTGGTAAATGGAGTCACTAGCCTGTAGTGACAAATTTGGAAGTAGGGAGAGCATAAGCAATGAGGTTCTGGTTAGCAGAGCCTCAGTGACACAGTTAAGCACTACTGACAACACACACATTAGGCCACAAACTGTGAGCACTGGGGTCCCAGTGAGACAGGCAAAACACACTGATATGTAAAGTTTTTACTATTAGCACTGGGGTCCTGGCTAGCAGGATCCCAGTGACACAGTAAAAACACACTGACCCACACTCACAAACAGGCCAAAAGCGGGGTTAACCATGCTAGAAAGAGACAACTTTCTCACACGCCCACCGGATCTACGCAGCTCCTGTGACTTCGGCCTGCATTTTCAGGATTTCTCTGCATCATCCCCGGGACGTCTGAAAACCTTGCAACCTGAACAGGATCCAAGCCAGCGCACCGGAATTCGATGCAAAGCCTCCTGCGTGAAAAATTATTGAGGCATCGTCTGTGTGCTCCCAGAGAAACCGACGCACAGCCCCTGTTTTCTATGCATCTCCTTCTCTGCGGACCCTTGCGGGGAATTTTAATGCAAACCAGGTACGTTGTGCTTGCAAGAGACCTTTGTTGTTTTTTTAAAGACTAAAGACTCTTTTTATTATTCTCTGAAGTGATATTTCAATGTGTACTTATCAAATCTTGATTGTTTTGACCTGCATTTAACCAGATAAATATTCTATATTTTTCTAAACACTGTGTGGTATATTTTTGCTATGTTATACTGTGTTATTGCATGATTTATTGTACAAATACTTTACACATTGCCTTCTAAGTTAAGCCTTGATCCCCAAGTGACAAGACTCTTCAGCCCCCTATAAGCCCATAGTAAATGGTACTACTGCTACCTAGGGCATTGGTACTGAAAAGGGCCCCTCAGAACTGCATCACAAGTTATGCCACTCACAGGAACCCAGCACCAACCTTATGCAGACTGTCATTGCATGCTGCGTGACAAGGTGCTTCCAAAATTGAAAACACAACATGGCACACAGTCTGTGTGCTTTGTCCCCAAAACACTGCATGCCATATAGATATGTCATCCTTCTAGCAGGCCTTACAGCCCTAAGGCCGGGTGAATTCTACTACATGTGAGTGCATATCTGCATGTGCAGATTTGCCTCTGCTATATCTTTGTCTTTGTTGATCCTCAGACAAAGTAAGTGTACAGGGAAGCCATTGTAAATGCATGTGCTGGACTCTGGTCCCTATGAGTTTCCCAGCTGCATGATGGCTTCTCTGAATCCGGGGATGTTTGGTATCAAACATCTCAGAATAATACACCTTCACTGACCCCAGTGATGGATTTATTACAAAATGCACACAGAAAACCTGAAAACCTACCAACTATTAGTGTGCTGACTGAATAGTCATGACCAGTTCAGTCACCACAGACACATTTCTGGCCCCTCATGGTGAGAGTCAGCACTCTTGAGGGCCTTAGACAAAAGCCTGTATTGGGCAGAGGTGTTTCCTTCTCTCCCAGGCAGTATGGGCATTTCAGGACAAGGAGCTTCAAAGGCCTTGCTGCCTTTGTAATGCAACCCAGGTCTCTCCAGAAGGTGGAGATGACCACCCCCCCCTGTCACAACCCCATGTTTGGTGACAGAACAGGCGGGAGGGGTGCCTACTTCATGCCAGTCCATCCCTAGAGGGGAAGAGCTGAAGTGGACACTACTTTTTAAATTCTTCCCTCTTGAAATTAATTAGGCCACTAGGATTAGGGTTATGCCTACCTCCCAGCAGAAGTGGTCACAAAAAGGGTATAGTCATCCTAAAGATGAGTAGCCCATCGGTCACCACCTGGCACTCCCTGTAACACCCCTAAATTCAGTTTTTAGATGGCACTCCTGAGTCGTAGAACTCATATTAACTAAGAAGAGCTGGACACCACAAAGTCCCACCAGCAGCGAAGACTGCAGACACCAACTGACCTGGCCCCAGCCCTTCTTGTCTGTCTCCAGCCCTTGAAGATACTGTGCCAAAATACGACTTGTCCTGCCGCCCAGCAACCTCCAAAGTCTTGGGGGGACTGCCAGCCTTCGATAAAGACCAAGATCTCGCTTGAGCAGTGGGCCTGTCCAAAAGAAACCAACTTTAAAGAAAAAGAACTCTGCCTGAGGAACTGCAAAACCGCCAACGGGTCCACCTCTGCACCTGACGCCCATGGCCAAGTACAAGTGGCCCACTGGTCCTGTGAAGGTTCCCCTGCACTTTTGAGCAAAAGTCTACCATTGGCTGTCCCTTGCCGGACTTCACAGTGACGCCTGCAACCTCAACTCGAACACTGCCCCCAACCGCAACCTGCCCGATATGACTTTTCTGATGCCTAAGGACACGTCTGCACCGGTAGCCCCTGGGCCTTGGGGAGCATTACTAATGGTGCCCTTATGTCCCCAAGCATCTCTACTTACCTGGGCAGCTGTGGGTTGGCTTCACACTGCCTCCTGGCAGGAGCTTACAGCCTGTTTCGGAAACCGATTTCCTCCTTTGGATAACAGTGGGCATTCAAAGCTTTGATGGCACTCTACACCCAGCCGCCCCGTGCTGCTGAGGGTGCAAGTTTGTTGCTACACAAAAAGATGATGGACCGAGTGCTGAAACTTTTCAAACACTCACCTCCAATCACAGATCTGGGTTTAATTCATCGTTCTTTTGTTCACCATTGTACCCCAGCTTGGACTCACCCATATGCAAATCAGTCTTGACCCTGTTCCCCATGGGAACAGTCCAGCCTGAACTGCCAGGCCACATCCTCCTTGGACCTGAAACAAGCATCCTAGGACTAGTTTTACGGTATCACACTTCATCGGCCAGGCCAGCTTGAATCCGGTGGCACAGTGAGCATGGAACCCACGTCTGGGCATACCCTTCCCACTTAGGGCAATTTTAGCAACACGAAAGGATGGTAATCGAGTGCAAAAACTTTTCAAACACTCACCTTCCATCACAGATCTGGGTTTAACCCATCATTCTTTTGCTCACCATGCAACCCCACTTTGGACCTAGCTATATTCAAATCAGTTTTGACCCTGTTTCCCAACAGTCCAGCCCGAACTACCAGGCCAGGTCCTCCCTGGACCGGAAACAAGCATCCCGGGACCAGTTTCACTGTATCACCCCTCATAAACCAGGCTAACTTGAATCCACCTTGTTGTCATAGAAAGAATCAGGTTCCTGGAGGGCAGAACCGAAGATATAGAAGAGAGATCCCTGCACTACAATATAAGGGTGGTGGGACTGCCAGAACACACTGAGGGCACAGATATGGAGGCCTTCATAGACTCCTGATTACAAAAAGAGACAACACATAAAGATCTGTCCCTGTTGTTTGCTTTTGAATGGGTCCACAGGGTCACTGCAAGGCCCTCACCACTAGACACATTGCCTAGAACAGTAGTGGTAAAGTTGTTGAACTGCAACTGCAGATATATGGTGTTCTAAGAAGCCTGGAAAGCTGGACCTCATAAACTGGGCAATGAGAGAGTGATTATCTTCCTAGATCACTCAATGGCAGTCCAACACCAAAAAGCAACATTTATAGGAGTCATGAAGCATCTCAGAGACATTGGGGTTAAATATGTACTCTTGTTTGCATCCCTTCCCAGAAATATAATGCAGGATGATATCCTATTTTTGCTGACTCAGAAGATGCTAGAAAAAGGGGGAAAACACAGAGTGGCAAGGAGGTGAAGGACCTCCAGCCCAAAGAAAGGAAGTTACAGAGCTCTGCAGGATCAGAAGCAAAGAGTATGCATGGACCATATGCCTCACCATAGGTCAGGCAAAGCGGTAATGGGATGACCCCATCATAGAAGCAAAGGGCAAGCAAGCAGCCTGGAGGACTGATATGCTATATGGAGGACAGCATGGGCAGTTTGGAACATGACTCTGAGGGCATGCTGAAGCTGGACAATAACACTCTGGCAGTCACATTACTCACAGTGGATAATCTGATTAGACACATGAGGAAAGTGTGTCCTGGTTCTCTAGCAGATGCCCTGCATGCACATTGGGGATGGTCTGCCTGTGGAAGAACAGGATGTACAGTTAACCAGAGGTCTGCAGCCAAAAATGCAGATTACTTTTCAACAGAGAGAAACAGGATGCCTAAGACACCTCCCCCATTACAAGTCCTCCCGTAGAGTCATTGGTAAGTGCATACACAAAATATTACTGTATTACTCTTTTGGGAAGGTACAGTGCCTGCCCAGGTAATGTGAAACCTAATTTCAGAGAGTTCCTTACATAATAGAAGCCAAGGAAGGCTGCTTATTAGGGGTGATGGAGGGTTTAAGTGTTCGGTGGGCAGAGGTAGAATAAGGATGGGCAGCATGAATTATGGCAAATTATTTAGATGTACTTTGCTGACCAGAAGTAAAGTAATAAAATGGAATGTGGAGGGCCTGAATAACACTGTCAGAAGATACAAAGTGGGAACCTATATGAGGTGGAGGTGTGTGGATATCGTGCTTCTGTAAGAAACATGTTTAACAACAGTGGAAGGTGCCAAACTCAAAACAGATGGAGGGCCCATCTGTACTACACTAAATATTTAGCCTTTATGAAAGGAGCTTTAATTTGGATCAAACCAGGGATGTCCTATAAATCAATTAAAGAAATCACAAACCCAGAGGACTGACTTGTTGTAGTTTGGGGCAGAATAACTGACAAGGACACCTTGCTCTCCAGCCTGTATGCGCTAGTGCGGATCAGACTGTATTCTATGATAACTGGGATAACTGAATTCATTTGAATGTTAGTGATACACAGAGGGCATGACAACGGTGTGGATAGATAGCTCAACACACCGAACAGCCAAGTGATGGAAACAATAGGCCCAGGGAAATCCTTAATTGACAAAGAATACTGGATATATTTCAAACCAGCTGCTTCAATGACATGTGGCTATTTTTCTTCACATTAATTCAACATACTTAGGAAATAAGGCTGGGTTGCCCCTTCTTGTCTCTGTAATTCTTGATCACAATAGAACCCCTGGCCGCAGCCTTCCGAGTTACCCAAACCATCCATAGGGTGCAAACAGCAGTAGGAGAATACAAGCAGTGACCTACACATAGTTGGTACACTAAATCCGCTAACCAATCTATCCCAGTCCATAGCAGCCCTTATGTCCATTATTGATTCTTTCTCCACATTTCTGAGGTATAAAATAAACTGTTCTAAATGAGAAGCATTATCAATGACATCAACTACCACCAATGCGTCTGTAGGGGTATTGTCATTCAAACAGATCAATTAATTCATGAGCTATCTCGGTGTAAATCTGAATTCTGTCCATATTAATGTAGTGGAAGACCATATCACTCCCATTGTAGGTACAATTAAAATAGAATTTGCCACTTGGTCCAAAGTCCAACTGTCAATTTGGGGCAGGGTTCTAAAAATTAACCTGACACAGAGTTTTCTTTACATTTTTAGTTTGCTTCTCCTAAAAATATAAAAAAGTTTGTTACGAGAGATTGACAGTACTAGTAGGAATTGTGTTTGGGCTGGGAGCAGACCAAGACTCAAAGCATCTAAACTCTATGCTAAAACAACTGTTAGGGGTTGTTTATGTCTCCCCCACAGAGCTCTAGTGGTTGGTTTTCCAGCTCTCACTGGCATCTTTGGTATGCTTCCCCTAAAAATACAAAAAGCCCTCTTATGGGCGATAGACAATACCATTAGTAATTGTGTTTGGGGTGTGGGTGGAATCAGACCAAGATTCAAAGTATCTAAACTCTACACTAAAACACCCACAGGGGCCTATGTCTCCCACACACGGAGCCCTAATGGAGGGTTTCCCAACTTGCACAGACTATATACAGGCTAAAACACATAAGGAAACGCCAGCATGGGTACACATGGAAACATATACCCTCATGATGAAATGTGACTTGATGGTACTCAATGACATCACCCAAACAAAGCATAATGGTGACCCCATACTTCATTCATCACAGTATGAATAGAGAAGAGCATACAAACTAATACAGTCTTCAGACCCTATCTACCTTAAGGCCCCATATGAGGAAACACAAATATTGGGTGGCCATTTGGAGAACCAAAGGAATACAGTACTTAGTAGACTTAATACATGAGAAAGACATAGGCGCTCATTATGACCCTGGCGGGTGGCGTAATTGTAGAGAAAGGTACTGCCAACAGGCTGGCGGTACCTTTCCCCAAAATACGACATTTGCAGTTTTGCTAAAGCCAAACCGCCAATATACCACTCAGTCTGCCAGGGCGGTAACAGCTGCAGGGCAGCAGACTTTGGTCTCCAGCCAGGCGGCCATCACAATTCCACCCTCTGGATTATGATCCCGCCTACCACCATGGTTTTCGTGGCAATCTTACCGCCATGAAAACCATGTAGGTAGGCACTATCAGAGTATCATGGGTCAGTGCCAGGGAATTCCTTCACTGGCACTGATAGGGGTCTCCCCTACCCCATTCTGCCACCCTCCTACTCCCCAAAGTCCTCCCCACCCTCCCCTCCTGACCCCCCAGACATACACACACCTACACGCGCAGACATACACACTCATACACACATGCATACCCACATCCACCCACGCATGCATACATTCATACACACACACCGCAACACACACTAACATAAATAAAAACACACACGCATTCACACAACACAACATACACGTATAATCACATCCATTCATGCACACACACATTCCACATGCCCCACACCCACATGCAGCAATACAAAAACAATCACACACACACCCCCACACACACAATACCCCCCACCGTCTCCCCTGTTGGAGAACCCGACTTACCTGCTTGCAGGGGGTCTTCCGGCAGGAGATGGGATGCGGTGCTTCTGCCGGAATTCCGCCAGCCTTCTGGTGGAATTCCAGCTACGGTCATATTACGGTGTACGGTAGGTAGCCACAGCGAGGGTCTTTTGTAGGCTGTCACTGTGGCGGTAGGTGGGATTTACCGCCAATGTTATAATGAGGCCCATAATGTTGGTGGTTATTCTTTTTCTCACAGCATAACGCACAAACTATTCACCAATGGTGTGAAAAAAGACTAGGAATTGATATTATTGATAATGAATGGCTTTCCATTCTAGATGACAAATGGAAAAAAACTAGGGGAAGTCAGGGGAAATGTTAACTACAATAAGATCCTTTACCACTGGCCCTGTTCCTGGCCAAACTCCATAGGGAACCCACTAAACCAGAGTCTAAACACTGGAGATGTGTTCCACAATACTGGCATAATCTGCACATTCTAAGAGAATGTACAACAATCTTCCATTACTCGTGAGTTGTTTGGGAACAAAAATAGAACTTGAACTAACAATATCATTAATATCATTGACAGGGAGAACGGCAATGTTGCAGGGTACCTCCGCCCTGCCCTCACATGCTAACTGGTGTGTCTCCAGCATCTTGGGGGCAGCAAATGTGGAGATATTACATCACAGGAAAACTTCCAAGATACTATAATTTCAGAAGTAGCTTGAGGAAATGAACATGATGGCTACATATGAGAAAAAAACATATGCGGGGGACATGGTCTGCCACGATGGCAGAGTGGAAGTGAATCACTTTGGCTCCACTGCAGTTTGCTAACAGTAAAGCTCCCTGTCTTACACCAATGGAACAGACCTGTGGACATCCTGGAGGGGGGAGAACAAGCTACAATGGAGTTAAATATGTCCTGCTGCACTGCATCCTGGAGACTAACGGCTCTGCTCTCAGGCTGGATGTGCCCCAGCTAGATGCCATATCAGATGCCTCTAGCTCCCTTCCTGCTGGTGCCCGAACCTGGTGAGTGGTGACCCCTCCCTGTACTATCTACAGGGGGCCCCTGATGAGAAGGTGAGAGCTCTGCACTGGAGGACTATGCTCCCAGCAGCCGGTGCAATGAAGCTCAGAAGATAGCAAGACTGGTGCCTGCATTTGGGCATGCAGAGGGAGGGGCCCTTTGCCACCCATCCGTAAGTCTCCTGTCTCCGACTGCAGTGGAGGGCTCCCTACTCTCATTGCCCCACCCTCATCACACCAACTCCTGCTTGGCTCACAAGGCTTGTCTGACCTCAAGATGGCATGCTGCAACTAGGCGACTCTAATCTCTAGGGGGGTCCTGTTGGTTACGCACAGTGGTGCTTTGGTCCTGGGCAACCTGTCTGGCTTGCACCTCAACAGGGAGAATTTGAAAGTGCAGAGGCAAAACAATGGACTAGACATCATAATGTCTCTGATGCTAAAACAGAGGTGGGATGAGACGCATGAGTCCCTGGAGGAGACCGGACCTGGTGAGTGGTGACCCCTCCCCGTACTATCTACAGGGGGCCCCTGATGAGAAGGTGAGAGCCCTGCACTGGAAGACTATGCTCCCGGCAGCCGGTGCAATGAAGCTCAGAAGATAGCAAGACTGGTGCTTGCATTTGGGAATGCAGAGGGAGGGGCCCTTTGCCACCCATCCGTAAGTCTCCTGTCTCCGACTGCAGTGGAGGGCTCCCTACTCTCATGGCCCCACCCTCATCACACCAACTCCCGCTTGGCTCACAAGGCTTGTCTGACCTCAAGATGGCATGCTGCAACTAGGTGACTCTGATCTCTAGGGGGGTCCTGTTGGTTACGCACAGTGGTGCTTTGGGCCTGGGCAACCTGTCTGGCTTGCACCTCAACAGGGAGAATTTGAAAGTGCAGAGGCAAAACAATGGACTAGACATCATAATGTCTCTGATGCTAAAACAGAGGTGGGACGAGACGCATGAGTCCCTGGAGGAGACCGGACAGGAGCACTGCTGACCCAACCAGCACCAGTGACTAGCCGTAAAATGACTCTAAGGACATTTTCTCATCACCTAAGGGCCGAGAGTTGATGGATGCATCAGCACCCTGAACTTCATGGAGCTGCCGATCCCTGCCGGGAAGGCCCCAAGTGAGAGGGCACAATCTGAGCCTGCAGAATGACCTCAGATCAGGTGACTATACCTTAGCCTTCACAGGAGTGACTGCTGTGATAGCATCAAGCACCACTCTGTCATCACTGCATTGCCCCGCTAACCTGTGGGGACTCTCCTCATTTTTAAATGTTCCTGGGATGGTGCTCAGTGATGCGACCATTCAGATACTAGTGCAGGTTACTGAAGTGACTCCTGAAGCAGCAGCCAAACAATCATAATTAGTTGACGCACTGCCCGGACCCTCCTCATAGAGAAACTCTGCAGCTATTATGGTAGGAGTCATCATCTCTATGCAGCCCAGAAAACATCAATCCAAAAGGGTCTCCAGTTACTTTACTTCAGCAGTTGGTAAAGTACTGGTATCTGATGATTCTATATACTGCACAATGCCATTCACAAGGGAAGATTTACTCTTGTCTCTTAGAGAATTCAAGAAGGAGCAACGTGAAGAACTGAAATCAGACCTAAACTCATCTCCAGAGACCCAGCGATCAGACCTTAAAGTTAAACTACCAGCTCTCCAACATGACGTAAAGATGTAGACTTGGTGGGGACCAGAGCATTGGACTTTGAGATGCAATTTGTTGATTTGGGGAATGATACTGGTCAGTTGGAAGAACACACCTAAACACTACCCGCACAGCTCCAAGCCTCAGTTCCAAAAAATATAGAGTTGGATAATAGGTCTCATCGTGACAATATCCGGATCCGAGGTTTGGAAGAAGGGTCGGAAGGCCCTGAATTGGAAGCCATTGTTGTGGGCTTCTTCTCGGAGCAGCTTGGTGAGGCAACAAGGAAAGTGAAATTAGATAAGGCACACCTAGTTGACCTGCAATCGTCAAGCAACATGAAGTGCCCATGAGATGTTCTGGTGAAACTTAATTCCTTCAAAACCAAGGAAGCCATCCTAAGGGCATCACGGGCGGTAGAGATACAGCCCCTGCAATGCTAGCCCAAAGACAGCCATTTAGACCAGTAATGAATAAACTGAGACATGACCACATCAAATATCATTGGACATACGCATTTGGTCTTGCCTTTGAATTCCAAAACCATGGCCATGTCACGGATTTGTCAGAGGCCATATTTCTTTTGGGTCTCCCAGAGCCAGAGGCTCAGTCGGGGAGGAGGTGTGGGGAATACTCAGGAGGATGACTCCCACTCTACAAACTCCTCCAACTGATTGTCCCAATGCAGGACTCATCTGCAAAAAATATTTTGACTTTACCCAAGCAACGCAGCGTAAAGACTCACTGGGCTTGGCCTCTTCTGGAGGCCTGGGCCCTGGAAGGTGAGGCGATGGGAACTCATTGGGTGGACTTCAGATATCTCCCCAGTGAAGGAGGAAATTTACTTGCTGAGTACGAATGGCTTCTATACCTTTCTATGTCCCTCCGATTATAAATGTTTGAGCTTTTGATCAGTTATGACACTTTTGGTGATTTTCTGATAGGTGTAATACCATAACTTTGTTAGTTAAACTGTACAAAACACAGCACATTGGACCCTCTGCCCATTCCCGTATAGATGTACCTACAGTTTTGTACGAATCTGGGACTGAGTGTCCCACTTTTTTTTCTCAACTTCATGCTATGGTATTAGGGTGTGGGGTGTCTGGATGGCTAATTTTCAATTGCACTACAACTGAGCATTGTGGTGGGGCAGGCCACTTGGTGGGTAAAGAGGAGGGGGGGTTACTTCTGTCAAATTACTTGCTTGGGAGAGAAGAATTAGGTGTAATTGGGTGAGACATGTCATAAGCATGTTATACTTAGACCCTCACTATGGTTATAGTGTCATTCACCCGGAATGTCAAGGGCATAACCTCCACCACAGATTCTGGAAGTACTTACTAGATCAATGTTATGATGTGGTTGCCTTGAAAAAGACTCATCTCAAATGCAATGAGGACCACAGACTTAAACACAGAGCATATTGCCAAAGTCTTAAGTTGTCTGCCACCTCAAAACATAATGGCATAGCACTCATGTACCATGCATCCCGGAACTTTCAGCCCACGAGTCACATGGCCTACAAGGACGGGAGGATTCTAATGGTCAAAGGCACACTGCATGGCCAACTCATAACATTTGCCTCGATCTATGACTTCAACAGCAACCAGGATCAGTTCCTCCCCTCCACCTTGCACCTGCTTGAATGGTGTGGGGAGGGAGAGCTTGTTTTAATGGGAGATTTTAATCTCAGTTGGCACACAACAGTGAACAGTACCCACCCTAACAGGTTGCTGGAAGGAAACTTTTCCAGGGCATTGAAACATGCTTTTCACACACTGGCGCTGGTAGATGTGTGAAGGGCAGTACATCCTGACTCCTGTGGTTATACTTTCTTTTCTTACTCACATCTCACTTACTGTAGGCTAGATTATGCATTCATCAGTCAATCCAAAATTCACAGTTACAAGAGACGACTATCTACCAAATAACTCTCTGAGACCATGCTCCAATGTCGATTACTGTAGACTGGGAAAAGGTACCCTCAAGATACTGCCGCTGGTTCTTCCCTAATTTCCTAATCCAATTCAGATTATACCATAATGATTTATGGAAAGCTATCAGGGAATATTTCCAACTAAACACCCCTACCGACAAAACAACTGCCACACACTGGGATGCTATGAAATTAGTGCTTTCAGCAAAATGTATTTCCTTGAGGTTTGTGCTTAATAAACAAAGGCAGAAAGAGCAGCTAGCTCTTGAATCTGAACTACGGACTTCAGAACAGGCACACAATGAACACCCAATGCTGTCACTTCAATGTCAGGTCACCACTCTACGAGGTAAGATTAATTCTATTTATACTAACAGGGCTGAGCTTATACTGTTACATCCTGGCATACCTCCTATGAGCAGGGAAATAAGATAGGATCTTAAATAGTGAGACAACTTAGGGTCAAAATGAAAAAGGAATACATAGGTGATATCAGACGTACCCTAACTGATCTTATCAGCTTAGATATCAAGAAGGCCCAGGTATTTGGACACTTCTACAAGACACTGTGGGGTCATTTCGACCTCAAAATCTTGTCAAAAGACCGCCGAGGGACCGCCGTGCTGAAGACCGCCAGTGGTGGCGGTTTTCCGCTCGGCGTATTATGACTGCTGGCAGCCCTCCATCCTTTTCCGGACGGAGAGCCGCGAGCAGCCATACTGGCGGGTGGCGGGGAAGTGGAAGTTGCTCCACCTCCACCACCACATCAACAGAACACCGCCCACCGAATCATGTTCTGTGATTCAGCATGGCGGCATTCTGTTGACGGTGTGGTTGCGGCAGAGCAGCCCCCATGGATCCCGTCCCCTCCCGGAGGATCAATGGACCAGGTAAGTTGATCGTCCGTTAGGGGAGGGGGGTTGGGGAGGTGTTGTGTGTTGTGTGCATGCATGGGGTGTGCGTGTGTGTATGTAGAGGTGGTGTGTGAGTGCGTGTATGCATGCGGGGGTGTTGTGTGTTTGGAAATGAGTGCGTCTCTGTCTGTATGTATGTCTGTATGGATGTGGGCGTGTATGTCTGAATGTGGGTGTGTGCGTATGACTGTGTGTGTGGCAGTTGGCATGTATGTTGGTGTGTGCAGGTATGTGTGTTGGTGGTGCCTGCATGCGTGTCGGGTGTGAATGTGTAATGTAATGTTAGGGTAGGGGTGGGGAGAGGGGTCCTGCCACCTTTGGAGGTGGCAGGGGTGGTGGGGGGTGTAGGGGAAGGACTCGGGTGGGGGAGACCCCTATCAGTACCAGGGAAGGAATTCCCTGGCACTGATAGTGCTCACTGCCAGGGATTTCATGGCGGTTCCAAACCCTATGAAATCCATGGCGATCAGCCGGGTCATGATACCGCCGGCGGTATTGTGACGACTGCCGGGCTGGAAACCCAGGTCTCCGCCCTGGTGGTCGGATCGGAGAAGTGGGGGATGACCATGGCGGTAACCGCCAAGGTCATAATTCCAAAATTTTTACCGCCAGTCTGTTGGCGGTAGGACCGCCGCTTCTCCGTCAACCGCCAGGGTTGTAACGAGGGCCTATATATTGCAGAACACACAACTGCCCAAGCCCAAGTAGAATACCTAGATGAGGTGACCCTCCCGCAAGTGACCACTGCACAAAATGAGACCCTAGGCAGACCAATTACTGAAGATGAGGAAGGATCAGCAATCACTAACCTCAAATTGCATAATGCGCCAGGCCCAGACAGGCTTATGGTTCAATTCTACAGAACCTTTAGTTCTGACCTAGTCCCCCACCTGGCATTTCTTTATAACATATAGCGTCTTCGAGGGCGACCACACCCTCCATGAGTGAAGCCATGCTCTCAGTGATTCCCAAGCCAGGGAAAGACCAAAAATTATGCAGCTTCTACAGACCCATTGAACTTCTAAATCTGGACTCTAAACTCTACTCCTGCATATTGGTAGCTAGACTGGATGATTTGATGCCAGATTGATACACCCGGAACAATCGGGTTTCATTAAAGGTCAACAAACGCATGACAATCTGAGGAGGGTTGTTCACCTGATGAAGAAAGTTAACAAAAAGAAGATTACAACTATTTTACTAAGCCTCATTGCAGAGATGGCAGTAAATTTGGTGGACTGGCTCTTTTTTCTTCCACACCTTCAAACACTATGGTTTCTGTGATCAATTCATATAATGACAAGAACTAACTATGTCTCGCCTACATCTTGAGTCCTAGTGAATAGGACAGGCTCAAGACCCTTCCGCCTAAGACAAAGGATGTGGAAAGGGTGTCCCTTATCTCCACTGTTATTTGAGGTCAACATTGAGCCTCTAGCAGTGTGAATTGGGAATATGCACAATATTTGAGGAGTGCCCTTCGGCCTTGTGAAGCACAAGATCTCCCTCTTTTCTGATGACATACTACTGACACTTACAAATCCAAGTACCTCACTGGTAACACTTCAGGAGGAGCTGCAAGTCTTCTAGAGGAGGGCAGGGTTTAAAATTAACCTAACAATATCTTACATACTAAACCTGACGATACCCACCACTAATATGAAGATGCTGACAACAATGATACATTTCCCATGGGCCAAGAAAGAGATCACTTATCAAGGTATCAGAATAATACCCCACATCACTGACCTCTCTAGAGCAAATTCCCCCCCCTTACTCACACAATTAAAGACTTACTTGAAGAGGTGGGCCCCACTATACCCTTCCTGGTTGGGGTGCATACACACTATAAAAATGATAGTCCTCCCCAAGGTGTTTTATCTTTTCCAAAGCTTACCTGTTGACATGGACCAAACATTCTTCCACACTCTTCGAATGCTACTTACCTGTTTCATCTTGCAAAATAGTAGACCCTGATTACCCTTTAAAGCACTGCGCCTTCCGAAGGTCTAAAAGAACCTTGCTCTCCCATATGTACATCTATATTACAAGGCAGAATTATATCTTAATGGTCACTTTATGAATCAGACAATCACTGGTTCCATATGGACAGGGCGGTAGTCGTAAGAGTAATTTGGAATCTCCTCAGGACACCTAGAGCGAATCGCCCCCAAAATGCTGACCTTAGCACCCTGACTAGGGTGCTTCTTAAAATATGGGATGAGGATACATACCAAATCAGCATGATTAACTACCTTCCACTCATCCTGCACACCAATAGACTACAACCTGCAGTTCCCTCCTGCACTTCATCTCGGGCCCTTTGACGCTTGCAAAGAGGGGGATGCCTCATGTTAGCTGATTTCTTTCACCACTGGGATTTGCGAACTTTTGAACATTGTCAGAGAGATTTTAACTTTTCCAACACAGAATTCTTCCACTACACTCACCTACAACACTGGGTGCTCTAACCTGAAGTCTGCCAAGTGGCCATGAGAGACTTAAGGCCAGTCAAGCAATTTGTTTGAAGAGCGAGCATGGCTAGAGGAAGTATCTCCTTCCTTTATTCTTTACTACTCACTACACTGACTCCCTTTAGACCTCAACATATGGCTTTCTGGGAACACATCTTTGGATTTGGGATACCTGATGAGAGATGGCGTAGATTATGGAGATATATATAGAAAATTAACCACTCCTCTGGACTGAGAGAGGTCCATCTTAAGATTCTTTATGACTAGTACCTCTACCCTGCCAAATTACACAAAATGTTCCCGGACACCTTTGATCTCTGCGAGAGGGGAAGTGGCCTTCAGGGCGACATTCACCATATCTGGGAAAGTGAAATTAGATAGGGCACACCAAGTTGGTCTGCAAACGTCGAGCAACATGAAGTGCCCACGAGATGTTCTGGGATTACATCAACATTCACCCCTTACGGAATAAAATCTTGGTGCAAATTAAAGAGAAACTGGTGTACTCCGTCCCTCACACAATTGACTTTGCCCTACTGGGTCTACATGAGGCCACACTCAAACCAGTAACAAATTGTGATAAAACAATATTATGTCTCTACCTGGGAGTGGTAAAAATGGCCATTGCAGTGGCATGGAAAAATACCTGAAGCCCCAGCAATCATGCAGTGGCATGCCCAGATTTGGAAAGCTCTCACTATGGAGAGCATGGCCGATATTTTCTCCTATGACTTTAAAAACATTGAATATGCGTGGGGCCCACTAGTTTCCTATTTCTCTAGAGGTTTACCACTGAACGAAATGTCCAACACGAACTAGGGCTTTGCACCTGTTCTGGTTTTAAAACCTGAGAGACAACACTGCTGCATCTAGCCCCGTGAAACTCAAGGTATGGCCCGAGGGCCGCATGTGGTCCTCCTGACCTTTACATGCAGCCCCCTGCTTAACAGCAGGACTGGGCTGCTATTTACTCAACTCTGCACAAGGATTAAAAATCTGTTAAATAAAAGAAACCCTTTATTTAAATGATAATTGGAGGCAAAAAAGGAAGTAACTAGGTTGTCCTGCACCTTTAGGAAAGCCTTCATTTTTAATGACATACTGCAGCAAAGTTGTATAAATATAATAAGGTCTCTTAAAAAATCAGAACTGTATTTCATTAACATACAGAGTCGTTTCAACTTAGTACATCAGATTATATCAGTGCATTGAGAAGTATTTTCTTTTTAAGTGATGGTTTTCAAACATAAATCCAGAAACATTCATTCCCCCTCCCCCATCCTGAAAACAATGCCAATAGTGAACTAAGAGGCAAGTCAGTTGTTATGGGCACTCTTTGGGTGGCCTGGGTTCTTATTACATATGAACAGTATAGTTTATTAAATTAAACACAGGAGAAGGTTTTGCACAGCACACATCCTGAAGTCAAGTATTTTTAGGTTCTCTTATATGCACTAATGAAGAAAAAGGAGGGAAAGTGAAATAAAAGAATTGTCTAGGATCACACATTTTGCTAAAGTGGGGATTCCAGGATTCACACCTGGTTTTCTGGTTTCACATTATGCAGTTCACCCACCATACTGCATCCTCTGCCCCCACCTAGCATCGATGAGGCCCCCGGTCACATCGCAAACCAAACTTTGTGGCCCCTGGGAAAATGTTTGCGAGTACCCATGATCTAGCCTCTCCCAGCTGGTTATTCCTTCCAATACCCAAGAATCCTGACCTCTAGCTTCGATCCCAGATGGCTACCAAGCATTCCATCCCCATTGCCCTCCCCACTACCAGATTTAAAAGGTTATGTTAAGTCAAGTTTGTTGTTTTATTTCTATGTGTATACTCTATTTTTGTAAACAATAGCTAGAGCTGGTAGTACACTCCTGAATATGATGACACTGTGTATGAATAATGAGCAACTGGTGACTTTGGGTTGTCCTCTCTGGGAGGTTTGCTTGAGTTTTTGTATTTGTCTGTTCACCATACATGAAAAATTCAATAAAAACAGCTTTGAAAAACAAGAAAACAAAATATAGACGGAATTACCAAATGCAGAAATTCAGAGAATTGTTGCGTAAATTTTTATACTAGGTTTATTGAGTTAAATGGGGAATGGTATGTTAAACAAATGCTATACTATAGTCTCGACTTGTGTAGCACATGTAAAGCACATGCAACAGATCTTTTGCAGAAGTCAATGCTTGCAGAAATGGGAGGACTGAACAACCACATCACTGAAATCGACATACAGCAAGAGATAGATACCAAAAAAGTAAACTCAGAATGATCTGGGGGCAAATAAAGAGGGGCAGGGAGGGGGAAAAGAGGAATTCTTCATTATTGTATCAATCAGTATTATTTTTGAAATATGTTGTTTCTGTAGGGCGTTGCCCTTATACACTGCATTAGTATTTAATTGAAAACAAAAAAATACAGAAATTCACCTGTTATAGAAGACCAACATAAGTAGAACTCGCACTGCTCTGATGAACTGCTTATGACTTCAGATATTGCATCTCAGATAATGTCTACAATCTATGTTTCACCTTCTACTATGTTATCTACGTGTAACTGCTGAATTGTAGTGCTTTTTGGTTTTAAAATGGTACGTTTTTTATTATTAGAAGACCTAAATTAAGTCAGTGTGAGTTGGGATTATCTTGGACATATCATAGAAAATATCCACTTGCTGACACATTAGGCTATACCACTATGGAAATGAATTCCAGAAAGTTGAATGTATGAGTTCCATGAATTATCTTCGCTGCGTTTCTGCCAAAGAAAACACTGTGAGTCTGAGTCAAAGGTATTTAACTAATAATATCTTTACTACTGGGAGTATCCACACAAAAAAATAGGACAGGCCTATCTTTTTAGCTGTGGGTACTCCGCAGTTGTAACGATACTACTAGTAAAATACCTTTGAGAATAGCAAACAATCATAATCTTTAACAGAAGTGTAAGTTTGCCTTTGTGCATCAGGTCCTGTTTTTCGACTGGTAAACCAAAAGCAAGGGAAGAAAATGAAGAGAGTTCTAGTTCACTTAATTACTTTTGCACATGTATTACATTGACTTCCGTGAAAAGTCAGTCTAGGTGGGATACCAACATCCAGTAGTCACAGTATAACCTAACGCGCGCACTGATGAGCCCTGCAACGCAGCTGCACTAGAAATTAATTAAACAGTTTCATGAAAATAAAATCTAAAGGAAACAACACAGCCTAGAGCTCCTTTAAATACGGTCAACACATGGTGGCGGTAGGGGGGCCCTAAGGGTAGCAAGGAAATTGGAGCCAGATGTAGCAAGCGTTTTGCATGGTGCAAACAGCGAATTTTGCTGTTTGCGCCATGCAAAACGCACATCGCGATGCTCATTCCCATTTTGTGAGTCGGTAACCTGGTTACCGACTCGTAAAATGGGAATGCGACTCGTAAATAGGAAGGGGTGTTCCCCTTCCTATTTGCGATTCGCATCTCGATGTAGAATTGCTTTGTGACCGCGAACGCGGTCGCAAAGCAATTTGCAGTTAGCACCCATTTCAAATGGGTGCTAACCCATTCGCAAAATGTGAATGGCTCTTAAAACATTGAAACGTTGAAACGTTAAATTTTTTCGTGTGTATTGCAACTCGTTTTCCTTTAAGGAAAACGGGCTGCAAAACAAAAAAAACAAAAAAATGCTTTATTAAAAAGCAGTCACAGACATGGTGATCTGCTGTCTCCAGCAGGCCACCATCCCTGTGAGTGCTGCGAATCGCAAGGGGGTCGCAAATTGCGACCCACCTCATGAATATTCATGACGTGGGCATTTTCGACCCCATTGTGAGTCGCAAACAGTGTCAGAGACACTGTTGTGCACAGGGCATTGCGACTCGCAATTTGCGAGGCGCAAATCCCAATTTACCTACATCTGGCCCTTGGTGCTGCACTGGGTGCAGCGCCACTTTTCTTAAATCAGCCCCTAACTCTTTTGGTACACTATGTCCACCTGCTTCATCTAATCTCTGATCTCCCTAAAAGAGATTGTTACCCAGCTTCATGTCCCTGACGCAGTTATAGAAGGAAGCTGTGTGTCAGTGTGTGCTGTATGAATGCAGATACAGTTCATGTCATTAGAATGTATATTCTTAAAATAACTAGCATTTCCCAGGCACCCAACCTTGTTCTTAACATTCACTTTTTATAGGCTAACTTTCAAAACTTTTAAAAAAATATGGAAGTTCTCTTATCTCTAAGAATGGAATATGAAATAATATACAATATGTAAAACCCATGGTGGAATATTTAAGAGCCCCTAGCGCCTCATTTCCCCACATTAGCATAATTTTTTGTATGCTAATGTGGCCCAACGAGGACAATATCACTGTCAAATTTACAATATAGTGCAATGCATGCATTTTGCCACTTTGTAACCCCATGCGCCACATTATGCCTCCACCTATGCATAATGTATGCAAGGGGTGCTGAAAAAATGGCACTGATCATTTTTGTCGCCATTTTTAATGCCTGCTCAGAGCAGGCGTTAAAAGGGGGCATGCCATTGCTTTCAATGGGCCCCTGTGTACTGTTCAGAGTTGCGCCAACATTTTGGTGCTAACCCTGAACAGTACATCAATGGTGTCAGAAATTCTGACGCTATTGCCCCCTACCTTGCGTTATGGTGCTCCGTATTTTAAATACTGCGCACACATGGTGGCTGTGGAGGGGGGTGCAAGGGGCAGCAAGAAAAGTGGCACTGCATGTAATGTAGCTTTTCTTAAATCTGGCCCATAGTTTTTGATAATCATATTTGTATATCCTATGATTGTGTTTGAAATCTCTTAAACCTTACTGGAATTTATAAATATTGGTATATACCTTACTTAGGCAGTGGTGAGATTATAATTTTATACAAAAAAGGGCAAAAGAACTAAACTAGAAAAAAAAGACGGCGCCTAATTTATTTAACACAAATGGGCAACTTAATGACTGCAGCATTTGCCCAGTTGCCTGAAGAAAACTGCACAGTCGGGTGATCAAAACTGTATTTCCTTTTTCTGAGAGGAGATGCTGGCAAACTAACATTGCATTCTACTTCACTTGCTGACTACAAAACGTTGTCACATGAAGAATAGAACTGATTGGTCCTATTCATGTCAAAAATTTGAAAATACCCTATTCTGTGCCACTGCTTTATAAATGCCAACACAATCCAGCCCGTGCAAATTAATAAGAAAAATGCTTGTGGTCTGAAATAGCAGCTATTCAGATGGAAATAACATCATAAATAAAAATCCGAATTACAGAAAGTGAATTGAGAGGCCAATCTTGACCTTTTGAATAAACTAACAGGGTTATTTTGCACACGCTTCTGTATCTGTCACAGTCATTTCTATTGATTGCTAGCGAACCCTATGGGGGTTCGATGTCAAAAATGAGCATGAAATATGCATGGGTAGATATTTCTGAAGCAGTCAAACACTGGACTTGTTTATTTATTTAACTTTATCCATATTCATTATGAAACGAATGCATTCATTCAAAGATTGGAAGCAGTAAAATTAGCACTACGGTTTCAGAATTATTTTGTAAGAAATTATATTAATTCAAGTTTGACCGAAAAAGTATCAAAGGCCAGATGTGAAACGCACTTTTGAGGTCAAATACTTTGCATATCCGAAATCACAGTATTTGTTACCAAAAAGTGGATTTTTGTTATCTAGTAAACCCCATTCACGACTCGAAGAAGCCTTTAAAAATGGTAAATTTAACGACTCGTTACAGTTTACAATTGGAAAGGGTTGTAAATTGGGTGTTCTCACTAATTGTGAATCTCAATCAGATGTATCAATGGTTTGTGATGGCGAAAGCAGTGGTCAACTATGGAAAAGTTTCCAAACCTACAACGAAGGTAGCAACTCATCCTCAAAGTGGGAGCTGCCTCCCTTGAACAGTTTTACCTTGGGGAACTGTGTCAGAAGACCTCATTCGCAAACATAAAACACTTTTTTAAAACAGAATCTGCTCCTTTAAGTACGGGCTGCTTAAAAAAATGGTTTCCCGTCTTTAGTTTTCAAACTCAGGAATTGTGTCTGTGGTTCTCTGCAGGTCACTATTTCTGAGTCTGAGCCAATATCACTAGAGATGGCAAAATGACTTGCCCAACTGCTTTCAATTGTGAAGGTCATTCTGTGACTGTCTGCAGATTTTGTGATAAGTCATATCATTACCTAGGATGTATTGCAAAATCATCGAAAGATCTGTCTCTTTGTAAAACGGGCCCTAAAACCTACTGTTAGTGTGAATGGTTTTGCAGACCAGTGGTCACCTGATTTCTACAAATGGTTTTCCCTTAAATGTAATGCTTTTCCCTTGGACCTGTTGAATGCCATAATGGACCCGATTCTTAAAGCCATTTGTGGTCTGCCCCACCTACACTTGCAATGGTGATTGTTCAAGTTTGTATTCACAAACCCTGGATTTATGAATGGTTACTATGATCCCCAATGATTTAATGTTATGCCTATGATTGTAATCATGGAGCAAGAAGTGATTGTTCACAATGGAGATTGCTTGAAAAGCTTTAGAACATTTACCAATATTAGACATTTTTCACTTATTCACAGATATGCTCCTGACCCATTCCCAATCCTGAAAAAGAGATGTAGGGCCTGAATTAGATATTGGCGGATGGTTGTATTCTATGGAATTTAGATTTCGACAGATGTGATATATGTCACTATTGTGACGGAGTAACCTGTCCACCAATATCGAAATCAGGCTTTTAGTGTGGTCTACGGCTGTGATGAGTTGCTCCAACGTCATGACGCTGTGTTTGTGTCTTCACTGCTTGTTCTTCCACTCCCCTTGTAATCCACTCACTCGCCATCTCACCTTCTTTGTTATGCTTAGCTCTGTTCTACTCTACTCCTGTTTCAGCTCAGCTCTCACTGCTTTTTGCAGTGCATTCTGAGACCTGTGCCTGAATACAGAGAGTGGTGCTACGTCAGTCTTAATGCCTCTTGATCATGGCATTGGCTCCGGCTTTCACTGCTGCCCATTATCCTCACTGACAGGCACCATGGCCATGCAGCTACCCGAAAGTCATGGCTCTCAGTAATCACCTGAATCATAGGATAGTTTTTGTGCAGATGGAGGCGTGGTTGAGGAATACCAAGGAAAGCCCATGAGAAGAAGTACAGTGGCTTAACATTAGCCCCCGCAGCTGCTGCAGTGTGTGGGGGGGTGTCCCTAAGCTAGGGGGGGGCTCTCTGCACCATGCATGGGCAGCAGGACCCTGGCTTAGGAGCTCCTGACTGGGTCCAGAGTGCGAAGGGCACCCCCATGCATTTTTCAGGGTGGCCCCCTCGGTTTTGTTATGCCACTAAGGCAGTGGTGAGCTGTGGGCTGAGGACAATAAAGAATTCTGGAAATGCTTAGGCATTATCTGAATGATGTCTTGGGTTCATAGTCAACTGTATGTCTTATGTGACAGAGGGAGTCTGGGTCAGGGATTCCACGATCCAGAAGGTGGACGCTTGTAGCATCTTTAGTGAGTATATATTGCTTTTTGTCCTTTACTGTACGTCCTTTTCATGACCTAAAGTCTTCAAGCCAGCAGCACATACCCTTGGGTAACATATTTCACTGCCGGGCTCTTTGTTTTTACAATAGCCTGATAAGTATTGCACTTTCTTATAGTTGAGTTTAGTATTCTGATATGGCTATAAAGAAGCTCTGTTGCAGGGCAGTGGGTACTTGGTTAATAATGTCAGCCAAGTCAGTAATTAAGCTCTCATAGATCTCTACAAGATAGAGAAAGCTCAGATAAATAAGAGAAGAACTGCTGTATTTTTTTCCCTACATCCGGGCAGGTTCTCAGTGCATCAAAAGATAGTTAATAAAAGTCCAAGTTCTGTTTCCATATCTCCCAAAGGGAAACCAAAGAAATCAAGGGAAAAGGATACGCTGGCCTATCATTCTTTCAGTTAACATTGATGAGTGCCTGCATATCGACATCAAATGAACACCAGTCATTGACTTTGACACACCAGACTATTTATGATCCTGCTTTGCTTTCACTAGATGGTGTGATACGACCATCAACATGAAAACAAACTAATAGGGGGATTTATGAAGATTTTATGGTGCTGACCTCCCGATAGACACAGTAAGCTTATAACAGTTTTAAAGTGCCATTTAAAAATGTCAAAATAAACATTTACCCAGGCCCAACCTTTCTTTTCATACTTATTAGTCACCACTAAGGCAGGTCCTAAATGCTCATAGAAAAGGCTGTATTGTACTTAAGAAATAGGACATGGAGGTTTATGTTTTACATGTCCTAGCAGCGTAAAACTCTTAAAGTCATTTTCACTAATATAAGGTCTATCTCTCCCATTGACTGATACTGTGTTACCTTATTACATTGAATTTGTGATAACTTTAGATTCAGAGAAGGTAGTGTTGTGGGTTCATTTTAGCACCTTGCTCGGGCTCACTTATTTTAGCTTAGGCCTGGGGCCTGTGTCCTTTTACCTAGTTACATGTTTCATTTCATTTATTCATTTTAATTCATTTTAGCATGACCTGCTTTTATCAGGGAAGTTTTATTTTTTCTAATCAACTATTATTCTGATACAGTGTTGTTGTTAGTTCCTTTGCCCGACATTTAATGTTGTACCTCTGCACAAGGCTGTACCTAGTTTATCTAGTATTGCCACCACAAGAGTGCAGAGCCAACCTTTCTCAGAACTCAACATATTTTGTTATTTACGTCACACAGGCCAAATAAGGTTAGAGAGTTCATTACAGCCAGAGGAGCCATCCTATGCTGTGTGCCACTTCGTTGCAACTTTGCTGACCTCTGCCCTGTCTCTACAGCCAACCGAGGAGAAGTCAGGCAGGCCCCTGCTTTTCAGGTATGGAGACGAGAGTTTCTTCCACTAGTATGGGCAGAAAGGTCTATCACTGCTGTGCTCTCACGTGGATGCTAGAAGTGTAGGTAGGAATCATTAGGTACATGATTTTTACAGGGAATGCTGGGATTGATGATTTGTTTCTCACTAACGGTCATGATTAGCACTGTGATATGTTTCATCATCCTAATAATCGCAGCTCATATCTTTTATCATAGAATGCAGTAATTTCAATAAACGCATTGAAATGGTCTGTCTTTGCTTGTTTGAGACTTGTGTAAAGGAGAGAAAAGGGCAAGATCTGCCAATTGCGACTTCCATGAGGAGTCAGGATGTCACGTTTTTTTAGGCTGCGACAAATCAACTCTACTTCCTAGGTTTGGGTGAAGTGCTGCTAGCTAGTTGAAGTAGTTAGGCCGATAGTATCCATCCAGTTAGGGAATGACTCAGGCACCCACACATGGTACTGCTGCCACCCAAAAAGCAGCAGTCTTACCCCATGGTAAGAGCCCTACGATAACATTAGATTCGGAGCAGGTACAGATGTGGTGTTTTCTCTCCAATTAATTGCAGTTTAAAATCTTCTTTAAGGGTAAAGTCAGATTTTATGTTACAGTTCTAAAGATATCACTTTTAGAAAGTTGCCATTCTCTTGTCCCAAGCATCTGCGCCTTTTGCCAGTGTCCTGGGTCACATGATTGTGAATCACTCTGATGTTGTGGTGTGTGTATTGCTTCCAGACAGTAACACAAAGGTGGCTTAGGTGTGGGCATGATGGGTCATGCCAGCAGGATAACTGGTGATGGGCTGCATCAAGTCCCACTCACACTTCAAAGGGCTTTGCCTCCTGCACACATAGGAATCTGACACCAGGCCTGCACTGCCTTTGTTGGGCCCAGATAGTTTGGGACCTTGGCAGGGGAAAATGAAGAATTTTCTTGAACTAGAAGTGGGGGTAGGGCAGGGAGTCCCCACAAATAAAGGCTGACATCCAGATCCAATTTTCAGAAAACTCCTGGAACTATGGAAGTTACAATAGTGCCCTGCTGCTTGAAGAACTGCCTTTCTATAGTAGAAGGAAGATTGTATCTGCTTGCCTTTATCCAAGACCACTCATGATGCCTGACTGTATCTTTGCACCACAGTGATCACTGCCTGAGATGCCCTGACCTGCTCTTCACATTATAGCATTTGCAATCGACAACATTCACCCAACCTCCTCATGGCCTCCTCCTCCCCATGAATGGGACGGTTCAGGATGGACTTTGGGGTTGAGGGAGTTGCATACTTAATGGTAGAGCTGAGGTTGTCATTCCTAGTAAATTTTCCAAATTTCTAAATTGGTCACAAAATTAAACCATCAAGTGGGCTCCACAATTGAATTTATGATTTCCTCTTGCAAACTCTTACATGATGTATTGGTAGGGCACTTTTTATTGCTAGCATCCTAAGTGATAATGCCATCATTGAATGTCTGTTCTTTCTGAATGCAGAAGGAAATGATTAATTAAATTAAAGTAATGATGACCTTTCAGTTGCCTCAAAGAAGCTCCATTGAAAAGGCCTTCCAAGATAGCTGTTCTTGTATTTTTTTGTCTGTTGTTGCTAGTAAAATAGGGATAAGGATCACCCATTCCACATCTCCATCCTCTGATGTGTGTGGTGCCTCCTGTGCCAGGGGTATTGCTGTTGTTTAAGTTGAGGGGGCCACACACATCAGGGGATAGAGAAGTGGAATCAAGGGTCCCGGCAGCTGCCAATCGTGGCAACACATAAAGCATCACTGCAGCAAGGAGGAACTGCTGATTTCTCAACACCACAGCTACATCATGGTGGTAGGCAGCCATCCTTAAAATGCTTGTGTTACTTTGTCATCTGCCTTCAGCTGGCCCCACATGTGCTAATTGGATTGCACAGTGCAACTGTTATAAATTGTCAGCCCCATTAGTTTGTCCCATTTCCTTACATACAGCATGTCTGCCACAGGCATATGTTCGTGTAAGGATGTACAATGTGGATTAATGCATGCATTTTGAGACTTTGCTAATGTGGCATGAGGGGGATGGGCAACTTGGATTCACATTGGCAACTATTTGTATGATGGTACAGTTGCATTACAGACTAGTGACACTGTGCCCATAGTGCACCATTGGTGCCACTTGTGCCTGTTCTTACGCATGAATGTGTCCCTTTATGCACAACACCACCCATTCACACAACATAGACAACCTTGTTATATGGTGAAATTGAAGCTTCTTGTATAGCAGCACAAATGATCACAGACATGCCCCATATGTTGTATGAGTTCACTTTTGTGTCCATTCCCAAATGGCGCATGGAGGTGTGTGAGGGTTGTTGTTGGGCCACCCAGTGTGGGTTGCATTCCACATGTTGCACACTTGCCCCGATTTTTTAAGTGGCGCAGCTCAGTGCAGGGGCAATAATAGTTGCACCGCATTGCACCACTTTTGGAACGCAGGGCTGAGAAAGTTGTAATTTTTAAATGGGTGAATCACAAGGTTTCCGCTTGTCGAGCCTCATCTTGCTCTTCAGTCTTTCCGTCCGTCACCGGACCAGTGGGCCACAGTGGGGCGAGCTCCTCTGTATTTATGGTAGGAAAACTGTCACTGGACTTCCATGCTAAAGACTGCCATGTAAGGCATGACAAACCAGGACAGAAAAATGAAACAATGGTCCTAACTATCATGCCTCCTGAAAGAGAGAGTGCCAGTCTGACTATGCAGAAGAATCATGCATGCCAGAGGATTTCAGCTGCTGGGATCTCTCAGAGGATGAGCAGTGTGGAGTAGCACATCAAAACATTGTTACAGGTATTTCTTCTTGATCCGTTGGGGGGGGGGCAATGTGGTGACCTGAGGGCCACATCCCAGTCAATAATTAGCCTCCTATGGAAACATAATTCTTGCATTGCACAATTTGGGGAATCTCTAGAAACTGGGATGCCAGTGCCAAGGGTCTTTCAGAAGAAAAGGTACAATTTAGAAGGCAACAACTTCATTGATAAAAGGACTCTCTTCTTAAGATGTTCCATATTTTAGAGGCCACAGAAAGGAAGATCCTATCACCCAGCTTGGCATGTTTTGCATAAAAAGACTGTAACTAACATTTGTCAGAGGATTTTAGCTGATGGTTGGATTGAACATTGCACATGTTCTTGGGTAGCTACTTGGGAGAGAACCAAGTAAAACCTTGTAAATCATAGACTTTTGAAGGTAATTCTATTTTCCACCTTTTATTAGTAGAGTTTGACACAAACTTCTGAGACAAGCTCTTCTATTCAAAGTTGTTTAAATAGATACTAATGGTATAGTCAAAGCAGGAGCTAACCACAGATCCCGCTACAAACCATTTAAATTTGCAGAGTCATGAGGCTGATGGCAAGATTGCCCCCACATTGTGAGACTCTGCTGGGCGAAGGGCTACATCCCACATTTATCCATCTCCCAAAAAGCCATCTGTGCCTGCCACCTACAGCTGCACTTCGGCTCTGACTGGGGAATTATGTGGGGGCCCTAATTAACTCTCCATTGTCCTAACTTTCAGCTTTCAGGGCCGCCTGGTGGTCGCTGGCAGTTGAGCATGCCCTGCCTCATGAGTGCAGCTTACCAGAAGTGAGCGGTGCTTCCAGATCAATGACATGCAGTAGGGGACTGGACTCAGGCCACCCACTTGGACTTTCTGCATCACCCCTCCTGATGTTGAGGGTCAGTGAGTTGGTGCTAGTGCCGGAGGGTAGAACCTGTTCCCGCTGCGCCTCCCAAGCATGCTTCGGTGCTGGGCCACTGCCACTCCTGACATGCACTGGGCCTTTTGGATCCCCCGATCATCTCAGGGGCATTGGCATGTTGGATCACCACTCCCAGTGGTTGTGCATGAACACTGGTAGCGCAACGCTGCCTTCCTTTCATTGCTGAAGCACCACGGATTTCCATGATACAAGACCATGAGGAGCTCAGAACCCCACAGAAATCGTTTAAGGCCTTTTGCCCTTCAAACAATTTCTTATACCTAGCTCACGCTTGACAGACACTGACTTCAGTGAAATCTGGTGGCCATCATACCATCTGATAATTTTATTTGGATTGCTTGGATCTGGTACTGTGAAGGTGATTTTATTATACCATATGCATGTGAGGCCTAGTATCAGACATCAGCCTGTTATTGTTGTCATACATGTAGGCTCAAGCTTGAAATTTAACTATTGTGCTGTATTCCACTGCTGATCTGTCGCTGGAGCCTGGTTGGGAGGCCTGGACTCCCACTTGCATCACCAAACTCCCTTGGGGGTTTCCCCTTGTGTGGAGGTCGCTTACCCCTGACTGCACCTATGTGATATCGCTACCCGGTGGGGACGACTGAGTGGTGCATCAGCATTTTGGCTGGGTCGGCGGGAATTGTGGGACAGGCTGACTCAGTGGATGCTATTAGAGGTGACTGTCTGGCCCAGCAACTGTCTGGCTGGCCACATACTGAGTGGGCCTGCTTGTGCCCCCTGGGTGTGGGGTGAAGGGGGTGAGGCCGGGCCTATGAATAGCTACAGCCACTGAACTGCAGATCACGTAACTCTGCTTGCCAGCTTGGTTCTCTGCTTGCAGAGATAGGTCACTGCCCTGCTTCACCCACCATGCCTGTTGGCTCCTTGGTGATTGGTCTGCTCGTTCCCCCAGCTGGACTTTTTTTGGGGGTGTGGAGGGACCAGACACTGCAGTCCATCTCTTTGGCTCCTCTTGGCAGCCCGACAACTGTCATCTGCTTCTGCCAATTAGTAGAGGGTACAAGATGGGCAAGACTGACTCCAGGCAATCTAAACTCTCCTTTGAACAACAAAGACAAGCTAGGGGAGCAGATTCTGCACCTGAGACCTCCCAGCCTGACCAACTTGGGGAAGAGTCTTTTGTGGATGATGGAGATGCCTCTGCCATCTCTGTCAGGGCACTCGCGGAGGATCATTTTGTAGCTTGGGGGGGTCTGTAGGAGGCTGGCCTGGCCTTTAGTGGGTACCTTGGGGTACTTACACCCTGTGCCAGGTCCAGTTATACCTTATTAGTAGAATAGAGGTGTTTCTAGCAGCTTAGGCTGATAGAAGGTAGCTATGGCAAAGCAGCTTAGGCTGAACTAGGAGACATGCAAAGCTCCTACTATAACACTTATATCATATAGCACAATATCATAAGAAAACACAATACTCAGAGTTACTAAAAATAAAGGTACTTTATTTTAGTGACAATATGCCAAAAGTATCTCAGAGAATACCCTCACTTAGGAGGTAATTAATATACACAAGTTATATGTACACAAACCCAAAACAGGCAAGTAACAGTAAGAAAAGTAGTGCAAACAATGTAGAATCACAATAGGATGCAATAGGTGAACATAGGTCTAGGGGCAACACAAACCATATACTCCAAAAGTGGAATGTGAATCACGAATGGACCCAAGACCTATGGGAGATTGTAGAGGGTCACTGGGACTGTAAAAAAACAGTAAGGGTGTCCAAAATACCCCACCCCAAGACCCTGAAAAGTAGGAATAAAGTTACCCTACTACCCCAGAAAGACAGAATAGTCGGGATATGGGATTCTGTATGAACCACAAGCACGAGCAAAACACTGAAGATAGATTTCTGGACCTGAGGACCTGTAGAGGAAGGGGACCAAGTCCAAGAGTCACAATAGTGTCCAGGGGGGCAGGAGCCCAGAAAACCCCAGATGAAGGTGCAAAAGGCCTGCCTTTGGGTGGAAGAAGCCAAAGATTCTGCAACAACGAAAAGAGCTAGGAACTTCTCCTTTAGATGGAAGATGTCCCATGGCGTGCTGGAGGTTGCTGAAGTGTTTCTACACAGAATTACAGCAAACAAGCCTTGCTAGCTGTAAGAGTCGCAGTTGAGGTTTTTGGGTGCTGCTGGGGACCAGGAAGGACCAGGATGTCGCCCCTTGGAGAAGGAGACAGAGGGGGCATTCAGCAACCCAGAGAGCCCTGCAGAAGCAGGCATCACTCGCAGAAGTACCAGAGCAGGCACTTAGAATAACTGTGAACTCAGAGTCACAAAAGGAGGGTCCCACGACGTCGGAGTCCAACTCAGTGGGTTGAGCACTGCAGCAAAGAGTGCTGGGGACCCAGGCTAGGCTGTGCACAAAGGAATCCTTGGAGAAGTGCACAGAAGCCAGAGCAGCTGCAAATCACGCAGTACACTGGTTTGCTGTCTGGCGTGGGGAGGCAAGGACTTACCTCCACCAAATTTGGACTGAAGGTCCACTGGACTGTGGGAGACACTTGAACCCAGCTCCTGTGTTCCAGGGACCAGGCTCCTCAGGATGAGAGGGGACTCAGAGGACTGGTGATGTAGATGTTTGGTGCCTGCGTTGGCAGGGGGGAGATTCCGTCGACCCACAGGAGATTTCTTCTTGGCTTCCAGTGCAGGGTGAAGGCAGACAGCCCTCAGAGCATGCACCACCAGGAAACAGTCGAGAAAGCCGGCAGGATGAGGCGCTACAGTGTTGCTGGTTGTCGTCTTGCTACTTTGTTGTGGTTTTGCAGGCGTCCTGGAGCAGTCAGCGGTCGATCCTTGGCAGAAGTCAAAGAGGGAAGTGCAGAGGAACTCTGGTGAGCTCTTGCATTCGTTATCTGAGGAATAGCCCAGAGGAGAGACCCTAAATAGCCAGAAAAGGAGGTTTGGCTACTGAGAAAGAAGGCTTGGCTACTGAAAGAGGTAAGCACCTTGCAGGTGGGATCTCTGACGTCACCTGCTGGCACTGGCCACTCAGAGCTGTCCATTGTGCCCCAGCACCTCTGAATCCAAGATAGCAGAGATCTGGGACACACTGGAGGAGCTCTGGGCACCTCCCCTGGGAGGTGCAGGTCAGGGGAGTGGTCACTCTCCTTTCCTTTGTCCAATTTCACGCCAGAGCAGGGCTGGGGGATCCCTGAACCAGTGTAGACTGGCTTATGCAGAGATGGGCACCATCTGTGCCCATCAAAGCATTTCCAGAGGCTGGGGGAGGCTACTCCTCCCCAGCCCTTCACAACTATTTCCAAAGGGAGAGGGTGTAACACCCTGTCTCAGAGGAAATCCTTTGTTCTGCCTTCCTGGGACTGGGCTGGCCAGGCCCCAGGGGGGCAGGAAACCTGTCTGAGGGGTTGGCAGCAGCAGCAGCTGCAGTGGAGACCCCGGAAAGGCAGTTTGGCAGTACCCGGGTTCTGTGCTAGAGACCCGGGGATGCACGGAATTGTCCCCCCAATACCAGAGTGGTATTAGGGTGGCAATTCCATGATCCTAGACATGTTACATGGCCATGTTCGGAGTTACCATGGTGACGCTACATGTAGGTATTGACCTATATGTAGTGCACGCATGAAATGGTGTCCCAGCACTCACAAAGTCCGTGGAATTTGCCCTGAACAATGTGGGGGCACCTTGGCTAGTGCCAGGGTGCCCACACACTAAGTAACTTGCCACCTAACCTTCACCAAGTGAGGGTTAGACATATAGGTGACTTATAAGTTACTTATGTGCAGTGAAAATGGCTGTGAAATAACGTGGACGTTATTTCACTCAGGCTGCAGTGGCAGTCCTGTGTAAGAATTGTCTGTGCTCCCTTAGGGTGGCAAAAGAAATGCTGCAGCCCATAGGGATCTCCTGGAACCCCAATACCCTTGGTACCTAGGTACCATATACAAGGGAATTATAAGGGTGTTCCAGTGTGCCAATGAGAATTGGTAAAATTAGTCACTAGCCTGCAGTGACAATTTTAAAAGCAAAGAGAGAGCATAACCACTGAGGTTCTGGTTAGCAGAGCCTCAGTAATACAGTTAGGCACCACACAGGGAACACATATAGGCCACAAACTTATGAGCACTGGGGTCCTGGCTAGCAGGATCCCAGTGACACATACCAAACATACTGACAACATAGGGTTTTCACTATGGGCACTGGGCCCTGACTAGCAGGATCCCAGTGAGACAGGAAAAACTCCCTGACATACACTCACAAAGAGACCAAAAGTGGGGGTAACAAGGCTAGAAAGAGGCTACCTTCCTATAGGGTCATGGTGGCGATATCCAGGGTGGATGGCGGGTGAGCCAGGATTCTGTGATGAACATCATTTTAGGAGCAAGAGTGGTCATGGTGTCCCAAATCTCAAAGGTGTGCTTGTATAGAGATTGTACAATGAGAAGAGTGCAGTCGAGTTGGGTGTTTCGGCTGGGGATCCGTTGAGTGGGGAGGTGCTGTGGGTTCTATGCTGCAGGACAAGCAATAGTTGTGGCAGGAGAAGGGGTCCTGGGTAGTCTGGGGTGAGGCAATGTTGCAAGCTGCCAGGAGTTTTCAGTTTGAGTAGTTTCAGTTTGTCAGAAGAGTATCAGAAGGGAGCAGGAGGCCCAGGGTCCTAGCGCATGGTGGTGCATTAGAAATAGTGTTCTGCACCCCCATTTTCATGGGGCCTCAATCTAATGCAAATTAAAGGCCTGATTTATGAAAAGTTTACACTGCCTTTGCGTTATTTTTTTACGCAAAAGTGGCCCAAACTTACAAAATACAATTATATTGTGTAAATTTGCGTCGCTTTTAGGACACTAAGGCAGCGCAAACGTTTCATAAATCAGGCCCCAAGTACGTCGCTCATTACATTCCACTAACAGCCAATGTGTAATTACGGAGCGGCCCAAGAGAGGGCTGCACAAACGTCTGTAAGAGAAGGGCCTAGAATTGTTTGAATTGTCATACTTTTAGGATTGTGATGGGTACTAGTTGTGTTGGTACTGTCACTGGCTGAACTGGCAGGGACATCGGATGGTGCATTCTGCAGTGGTCTCTAGGCGAGGGCCCTGGCACGTATGTTTTTTCCACAAATTAAGCACTGGGGTCCACTGCATTGACAAAACGGGCTACATTTGAGATCTGAAAATGGTATATAAAGCTATTTCGAACCTCTGAAGTTCACTTATTTCCATATTTATGTCTGACAACATTTATTTTACAAACTGTGCAAATCAATATATTTTCATTTTTACTAATGATTACTAAGATCTGTATTGCAGTATAGGTTTCCCTTTCTGTTGTCATTCATTGTACAATTGTAATGAAAGGTTACACCTCCATGAATAAAACTGCACAAAAGATGAACTAATTAGAGCACTTGGCTTAGCTTCCTCCACTATTGGCATGTGTACCAAAAAGCATCAGTAGCAGTGGCAAACAATGCTTGCGACGAAGGTAAATGCATTACAGCAGGGGCACTGCAGCTGTTTCTCCATTAAATGAATGGGAATCCACAGGTAAGTTACCACCCACAGTGCCCTTCTGTAGACCTGCCTATCAATTGCTTCTGTATAAGTTGCACTTCCAAAACCTATGTTCAATACTGTTCTATACCACATATGGGCTGCAATGTAAATAATGACTATTTTGCCAGTGTTAAAATGTCTACAGTGCCTCTGCAGCTGTGTCGTTATTGTTATTCAGATTTATTATTAACAGGCACAGGGAATAACACTCCAGCTGCAACTAGAAAGTGCAATAGAAATTAATAATAGAGGTGCACAACATTGAAAAATCTTGTGCTATTATGTGAAGGCCCAAATCCAAACAGATATCTGAAACTCACTCTAAGCCAGTATTCCGAATAGCAAAAGAAAGTCGAAATTTTTAAATGGGTGAATCACAAGGTTTCCGCTTGTCGAGCCTCATCTTGCTCTTCAGTCTGTCCGTCCGTCACAGGACCAGTGGGCCACAGTGGGGCGAGCTCCTCTGTATTTAGGGTAGGACAACTGTCACTGGACTTCCGTGCTAAAGACTGCCATGGAGGGCATGACAAACCAGGACAGAAAAATGAAACAATGGTCCTAACTATCATGCCTCCTGAAAGAGAGAGTGCCAGTCTCACTATGCCGAGGAACCATGCATGCCAGAGGATTTACCAGGTGGCCCTGAAAGCTTAAAGTTAGGGCCAAGGAGAGTAAATTAGGGCCCTCATATAATTCCCCAGTCGTAGCCGAAGTGCAGCTGTAGTTGGCAGTCACTGATGGCTTCTCGGGACATGGATAAATGCCGGATGTAGTCTCAAAATTTGGGGGTCATCTTGCCGTTGGTCTAGCGAGTGCCCCGCAAATTTAAATGATCTGTAGCGGGATCTGTCGTCAGCTATTGCTTTGACTATACCATTAGTATTTATTTAAAATAATTTAAAGAGAAGAGCTCATGTCTCAGAGGTTTGTCAAACAGTACTAGTAAAAGGTGGAAAAGATGATTAACTTCAAATTTCTATGACTTACAAGGTTTTACTTGGTTCTGCTCCAATTAGTTACTCAAGAAGAAGTCTAATGTTCAAACCAATCATCAGCTAAAATCCTCTGACAAATGTTAGTTAGTCTTTTTATGCAAAACATGCAAAGCTGGGGATCTTCCTTTCTCTGGACTCTAACATATGGAACATCTTAAGAGCAGAGCCCTTTTATCAATGAATTTGTTCCCTACTAAACTGTACCTTTTCTTCTGAAAGACTCTTGGCACTGGCAGCCCGGTTTCTAGTGATGCCCCAAATTGTACAATGCAAGAATTCTGTTTTCCTAGGAGACTATTTATTGCCTGGGATGTAGGCCTTCAGGTCACCACATTGGCCCCCCAACGGATAAATAAGAAAGGCCTGTAACGATGTGCTGATGTGCTGCCGCACACTGCTCATCCTCTTAGAGATCCCAGGGGTCGCTGGCAGCTGAGTATGCCCTCCCTCATGAGTGTAGCCTACCGAGAGTGAGCGCTGCTTCCAGATCTGAAGCATGCCGTAGGGGACTGGACTCTGGCCTCTCGCTTGGACTCTCTGCATCACCCCTCATGACGTTGCGGGTCAGTGAGTGGATGCTGGTGCGGGCAGGTAGATCCTGTTCCTGCTGCAGTTCTCAGGCATGCCTGGGTGCAGTGCTGCTGCCACGCCTGGCATGCACTGGGCCTTGTGGATCGCCCAATCTTCTGGGGGGCACTGGCATGTTAGGGGACCACTCCCATGATTGTCGGTGAACACTGGGAGCACAACGCTGCCTTCCTTTCATTGCTGCAGCACCACGGACTGCCATGGTACAGGACCATGAGGAGCGCAGAACCCCACAGAAATCGTTTAAGGCTCTTGGCCCCTCAAATAATTTCCTATACCAAGCTCACGCTTGACAGACACTGACCGGTAACATCTGGTGGCCCTCACACCATCTGACAACTTTACCTGGATTTCTTGGATGTGGTGCTGTGAAGGTGACTTTATTATACCATTTACATGTGAGGCCTAGTATCAGACATCTGCCTGTATACATTCTCAGATATATAGGCTCAAGCTTGCAGTTTAACTACTGTGCTGTATTCCACTGCCGGTCTGTCACCGGAGCCTGGCTGGGAGGCCTGGGCTCCCACTTGCATCACCAAACTCCCTTCAGTGCTTCCCCTTGTTTGGAGGTCGCTCACCCTCCTGACTGCACCTATGTGAAATTTCTCTCCAGTGGGCCTGACTAAGTGATGCAACAGCATTTTGGCTAGGTCGGCGGCGTTTGTGGGACGGGCTGGCACAGTGGATGCGATTGGAGGTGACTGCCTGGCCCCACAACTGTCTGGCTGGCCACATACTGAGTGGGCCTGCTTGTGCCCCCTAGGTGTGGGGCGAAGGGGTGAGGCCGGGCCTACGAATTGCTACAGTCAGTGAACTGTAGATCACGTAACTCTATGTGCCAGCTTGGCTCTTTGCTTCCAGAGATAGGTCACTGCATCACTGCCCTGCTTCACCCACCGTGACTGTTGGCTCCTTGGCGATTAATCTGCTTGTTCCTCCTGCTGGACTTTGTCTGGGGATGTGGAGGGACCAGACACTGTCTTCCATCTCTTTGGCTCCTCTTGGGCAGCCCGACAACTGTCATCTGCTTACTGCCAATTGGTAGAGGGTACAAGATGGGCAAGACTGACTCCAGGCAATCCAAGCTCTCTTTTTAACAGCGAAGACAAGCTATGGAAGCAGATTCTGTGCTTGAGACCTCCCAGCCTGACCCTCTTGGGGAATATTTGTCTACTTGAACACCAACCATTCACTCCATGTTCTTAGACCTCAAGCATAGCCTCACCACTAAAGACTCAAAAATTGATTTATTGACAGACAGTTTGGACTACCTCAAAGAAAACGTAGATGGACACAAAGGCTGTCTCGATCACCTGGAACACCGGACCTCAGATATTGATGATGGCCACTATGCAGCAGGGCAGAAGCTTCTACAGATGGAGAGTGTTGGTGCTCATTCACAGTAAAAACGAAGATTTGGAGTCAGAATCCGGACGAAACAAGCTGCACAACATTGAAATTCCGGAGTCCACTGATATGGGCCGAATGGAAGACTACGTTGAGTCACTGCTCGATTCCCTTTTCAGGGAAGCCATGTCCACTGTGTTGGTGGTCAACAGGCGCATAGATCTCCTGGTCTGAGGCCTCCGCTGGGAACTCCTGCCAGGCCCCTCATTGCTCGATTACTGAACTATAGGGATCAAGATCCTACCCTGAGACTAGCACGAGATAAATAACCCCTTCAATATCAAGTCAATGAAATAACTCTTTTCCTGGATTACAAGCTTGCCATTCAGTCAGCCAGGTGAGACTTTGCACCACTCAAGCGCTCGCTGCAGAAAACCGATGCCTCTTACTGATCTACCCCACCAAGCTGAGATCCACCACTGGTGTAAGACACTCTTTTTTACTGATCCTAAGCTGGCCACAACATTTGTTAAGACCGTACCACTTACCACAGATGGGAACAAACCTCAGAATCAGAATGCACCAAATGGCCAGTTAAGCGACAATGACTAATGACATATAATTGCTTGTTGAATCTCTGGCCCAAGTGTCTCCTTCTACGGGGCCTGCCTCCATGTTAGTTATCCTACAGTTGAGGGGCTGGGCCTCTCTGATGATCCACTTCAGGCACCCGACTTTCCACCCTTGGTCGGGCACAGTAGGGACTCGAGTTCACCACTAAGTATGTTTCCCATGCTAAGTTTTTTAATATACTGTTCTGTGGTGTTTGTGGAGGACCACTCAGAGAAGTAGTGTAGACTGCTGTTTTCCCCAAAATACCAGTTAGCTATTGGTAAAATGGTGATACTCCCCAAATTTTCATATCTATTTGTGAATCTTCCTCTTCTTCTTCCACTCACTTTCTGCCAGAGACTGCGCTCATGTCTTGTCTCACTTGCTTGGGCTGGCAGGCCTCCTTGAGCCACTTGAGAACTGCTTACACTCCTCTTTGAGCAGGGAGGACTTGGAGCCCCTGATATGGATCTTTATTACAATTCTGCACCAGCCCAGTTTGCCCATTTCTGGATACACCCCATGCAGTACCAGACACACATGGCCCCAGAACACAATCATGTGCATTCATGTCTCCTGAATACGGCACTCTACATCCTCCATTGATGCCCAAGGGCTCAAGTTGATGCTGTCGCCTGCACTGTGTGGGCATGGAATGAACTCTGACATAGAGCCCAAGTTGAGCATCTAGTTGCCTCATTAGTGCACTTGCTGAGTAACCCATCTCTACCAATAACTGCAGACATCGATACTCGCATCGGACTCCGAACCTCACAATTAACCAGTATAGGGGCTGTATACCCAGTTGGTACTTTCATAGAACCAGACCAAGTTTTACAGGAGCCAACTGACACCCTGTTAAACAAACTCACTTATCATCAGCTGAGGGCTGTAATGTGTAGGCATTGTCGTTCCTTTCCACAATCTCCTGAGACACTACAGTCATCAGAGATGATGCTTACCACGCCCTCTCCCTGCCACCTCATCATGAGCTTGTATCTCACGATGCAGGCGCCGGTATGCAGACCCCAGGCTCAGATGCAATGAGCTGATGAGTTAGTCTCCCCAATCACAGACAACCAATAGAAGTACTGCTGTACACAATCACAAGCTCTCTCTCCCAATTAGAGGATGTGCTTGCTTCACTTTAAATTCCTACACAGACTGTACTACTTCCCCATGCAGTTACATACCATAGGATTGTGCAAAGGTGCACATTGTATACACTGTGTGTCGCCTCATGCGGACTTTCTCCATCTTGCTTGGAGCTGTCCCGGAATACAAGCATAATTGTGAAGATGTTTGACACTATTAGAGCATTGCTGGCACTGGATATGTAATACTGGTACATATGTTGTGATGGTGCTTGTCCTATGCATTCCTGATTATCTGATTCTTTGAGTGTGTAAAATGAGTGCTTCCCTTCTCCTTACCCTCCCCCGTCATCCTTCTTCAATTTGCCACCTACCTCTCTCTCTCCCTGCCCATTCTTCCCCTCTGTAGGAAAGTACCATCTTGCCTGGCATGTTACCCCCATTTTCACTATATGTATGTTTGTTTTTGCCCTTGTGTCACTGGGATCCTGCCAGGCAGGGCCCCAGTGTTCATAATGTATGCCCAGTATGTGTTCCTTGTGTGGTGCCTAACTGTATCACTGAGGCTCTGCTAACCAGAACCTCAGTGTTTCTGCTCTCTCTGCTTTCTAAAATTGTCACCGCAGGCTAGTGACTAATTTTACCAATTCTTATTGGCACACTGGTACACCCATATAATTCCCTTGTATATGGTACTTTGGTACCCAGGGTATTGGGGTTCCAGGAGATCCCTATGGGCTGCAGCATTTCTTTTGCCACCCATAGGGAGCTCAGACAATTCTTACACAGGACTGCCACTGCAGCCTGAGTGAAATAACGTCCACGTTATTTCACAGGCATTTTTCACTGCACATAAGTAACTTATAAGTCACCTATATGTCTAACCCTCTCTTGATGAAGGTTAGGTGCCAAGTTACTTAGTTTGTGGGCACCCTGGCACTAGCCAAGGTGCCCCCATATTGTTCAGGGCAAATTTCCCAAACTTTGTGAGTGCGGGGACACCATTACACGCGTGCTCTACACATAGATCGCTACTTGTGTATCATCACAATGGTAACTCCAAACATGGCCATGTAAGATGTCTAAGATCATGGAATTGTCACCCCAATACCATTCTGGTATTGGGGGGACAATTCCATGATCCCCCGGGTCTCTAGCACAGAACCAGGGTACTGCCAAACTGCCTTTCCGGGGTCTCCACTGCAGATGCTGCTGCTGCCAACCCCTCAGACAGGTTTCTGCCCTCCTGGGGTCTGGGAAGCCCAGTCGCAGGAAGGCAGAACAAAGGATTTCCTCTGAGAGAGGGTGTTACACCCTCTCCCTTTGGAAATAGGTGTGAAGGGCTGGGGAGGAGTAGCCTCCCCCAGCCTCTGTAAATGCTTTGATGGGCACAGATGGTGCCCATCTCTGCATAATCTAGTCTACACCGGTTCAGGGATCCCACAGCCCTGCTCTGGCGCGAAACTGGACAAAGGAAAGGGGAGTGACCACTCCCCTGACCTGCACCTCCCAGGGGAGGTGCCCACAGCTCCTCCAGTGTGTCCCAGACCTCTGCCATCTTGGATTCAGAGGTGTTGGGGCACAATGGGCTGCTCTGAGTGGCCAGTGCCAGCAGGTGACGTCAGAGACCCCTTCTGATAGGTGCTTACCTCTCTTGGTAGCCAAACCTCCTTTCTTGGTAACCAAACCTCCTTTTCTGGCTATTTAGGGTCTCTCCTCTGGGCTATTCCTCAGATAACGAATGCAAGAGCTCACCAGAGTTCCTCTGCACTTCCCTCTTCAACTTCTGCCAAGGATAGACCGCTGACTGCTCCAGGACGCTTGCAAAACCGCAACAAAGTAGCAAGACGACTACCAGCAACATTGTAGAGCCTCATCCTGCCGGCTATCTCAACTGCTTCCTGGTGGTGCATGCTCTGAGGGCTGTCTGCCTTCACCCTGCACTGGAAGCCAAGAAGAAATCTCCCGTAGGTTGACGGAATCTTCCCCCTGCCAACGCAGGCACCAAACTTCTGCAACACCGGTCCTCTGGGTCCCCTCTCATCCTGACGATCGTGGTCCCTGAAAGACAGGAGCTGGGTCCAAGTGTCTCCCACAGTCCAGTGGCCCTTCTGTCCAAATTTGGTGGAGGTAAGTCCTTGCTTCCCCACGCCAGACAGCAAACCTGTGTACTCCATGATTTGCAGCTGCTCTGGCTTCTGTGCACTTTTCCAGGACTTCCTTTGTGCACAGCCTAGCATGAGTCCCGAGCACTCTGTCCTGCATTGCCCAACTCGCTGAGTTGGACTCCGACGTGGTGGGACCCTCCTTTGTGACTCTGAGTCGACTGCTGTCCTCAGATCTTCTTAGTGCCTGTTCTGGTACTTCTGTGGGCGCTGCCTGCTTCTGCAGGGGCTCTCTGTATTGCTGAGCGACCTCTCTGTCTCTCCCTCCAAGGGGCGACATCCTGGTTCTTCCTGGTCCCCAGCAGCACCCAAATCCTCAACCGTCACTCTTGCAGCTAGCATGGCTTGTTTGCAGTATTTCTGCCTGGAAGCACATCTACAACCTCCAGCACGCCGTGGGACATCTTCCATACAAAGGAGAAGTTCCTAGCCCTTTTCGTTGTTGCAGAATCTTCAGCTTCTTCCCCCCGGAGGCAGCCCTTTTGCACCTTCATCCGGGGTTTAGTGGGCTCCTGCCCCCCGGGACACTTTCGTGCCTCTTGGACTTGGTCCTCAGGTCCAGGAATCCATCTTCAGTGCTTTGCTGGTGCTTGTGGTTTTTGCAGAATCCCCTATCACAACTATTCTGTCTTTCTGGGGTAGTAGGGTAACTTTACTCCTACTTTTCAGGGTCTTGGGGTGGGGTATTTTGGACACCCTTACTGTTCTTTTACAGTCCCAGTGACCCTCTACAACTTCCCATAGGCCTAAGGTCCATTCGTGATTCGCATTCCACTTTTGGAGTATATGGTTTGTGTTGCCCCTAGGCCTATGTCTACTGATTGCATCCTATTGTGATTCTACATTGTTTGCACTACTTTTCTTACTGTTACTTACCTGTTTTGGGTTTGTATACATATAATTTGTGTATATTACTTACGTCCTAAGTGAGGGTCTCCTCTGAGATACTTTTGGCATATTGTCACTAAAATAAAGTACTTTTATTTTTAGTAACTCTGAGTATTGTGTTTTCTTATGATATTGTGCTTTATGATATAAGTGGTATAGTAGGAGCTCTGCATGTCTCCTAGTCTAGCCTAAGCTGCTTTGCCGTAGCTGCTAGAAACACCTCTATTCTACTAATAAGGGATATCTGGACCTGGCACAGGGTGTAAGTACCACAAAGTACCCACTATAAGCCAGGCCAGCCTCCTACATTGGTGGTACAGCGGTGGGATAAGTACTTGCAAATGCTTTACCACTTTGTCATTTGGTGCCTTTCATAAGAACATCTTATACCAAATAGTTAAGTATATCTACATTTAACCAAAATAGTTTACTTTTCTACTCTAAAACTTTCTACTAAGTTTCTGAAAAGTTCTGAAAACTTTTAAAAGTTTTCTAAAAGTTTGAAAACATTTTTTCACAGTACTTTCAAAAGTTAAAAAATGTTTTCTCTCACTATCCTTAAACCTTTTTCTATCATGTCTACAGTAGAGGCTACTTCCAAAGTTGTTAAGGCAACCTATGAAAGTTTAAACTACAAGAGTTTCAGGCGTCTCTTCCTGGATAGAGGTTTAAGCATAGGTAAGAATCCAACAAAAGAGTTTCTCTTTAACCTGCTCCTACAGGATGACCAGAACCAGTCTGGCCCATCTCAGGAGAGGGTAGAAAAAGGGAAGGCTTCCCAGTCAGACTCAGAGGAGTTACCTGAAGATGCTGGGGAGGGTTCTTACAAAGTCCTGCCCCTTAGCAGGCCCCCTAATGACACTGCTAGTGTTCGAGGGTCAAACATTAGTATGGCATCTTTCACTCCTAGAGGCCAGGTTACTAGGGTCCAGCCAGTTAGGGACAGGTCTCTCTCTGCCAATTCCCAAATCTCCTCTGTGTCCAAACATTCCCAAGCCTCCCACCCTGAGGATAACTTAATGGAAAGGGAACGCAGAAATCTGAGGTTGGAAGAGACCAGACTGAAGCTTAAACAGCAGCAGCTAGCCTTAGACAGGGAATCCCTAGACATAGAGAGGGAAAGACGGAGATTGGGGTTAGTTCCCAATGTTGGCAGCAGCAGTATTTCAGATACTAATCCTGTTAGAGAGCAAGATTCCAGAAACCTGCATAAGGTAGTCCCCCCTTACAAGGAGGGGGATGACATTAATAAGTGGTTTGCTGCACTTGAGAGGGCCTGTATGGTACAGTTGGTCCCTCAAAGGCAGTGGGCTGCTATCTTGTGGCTATCTTTCACTGTAAAGGGTAGGGATAGGCTCCTTACTGTCAGAGAAAGTGATGCCACTAATTACAAAGTTTTGAAGGATGCAGTCTTGGATGGATTTGGCTTAACCACTGAACAATACAGGATTAAGTTCAGAGACACCAGGAAAGAGTCCTCTCAAGACTGGACAGATTTTGTTGACTGTTAAGTGAAGGCCTTAGAGAGTTGGTTACATGGCAGTAAAGTTTCTGACTATGAAACCCTGTATAATCTTATCCTGTGAGAGCATATTCTTAACAATTGTTACACCAGTACCTGGTAGACACTGATCTGACAGCTCACCGAGAGTTGGGAAAGAAGGCAGACAAATGGGCCAGAACAAGGGTGAACAGAAAAGTTCATACAGGGGGTGACAACGATGTCAAGAAGAAGGATGGTAAGTCTTCTAACAAGGGTGGGGACAAAAGTAAACATTCTGAGTCTTCATCAGGCCCACAAAAATCCTCTGGGGGTGGTGGGTCCAAATCCTCTTCAAACAATCAGAAAAAGCCTTGGTGTTATTTATGCAAAGTAAAAGGCCATTGGGGAAGTGATTTCACTTGTCCAAAGAAAAACACCAAACCTCCCACCACCACAAACCCAACTGCAACCTCTAGTGCCCCTAGTAATAGCAGTGCTGGTGCGAAGTCTACTACTAATAGCCAATCCAAGGGTGTAGCTGGGCTCATTATTGGCAATGTAGTTAGGGTTGGTCTTGTTAGGGAGACCACATAGGCTGTTTTAGTCTCTGATGGTTGCATTGACTTTGCCACCTTGGTTGCTTGTCCCCTTAATATGGGTAAGTACAAGCAACTACCCCCAATCAATAGCGTTGAGGTTGAGGCCTACAGGGACACAGAAGCCAGTGTCCCTATGGTGATAGAAAAACTGGTCCACCCTGATCAACACCTACTTGGTCAGCAGTACCAAGTGACTGATACTCATAACAAAACTCTTAGGCACCCCATAGCTGTTGTGAATCTCAAGGTGGGGGGGGGTCAATTTACTGGTCCAAAGAAAGTTGTGGTAGCCACTGAATTACCTGTAGATTGCTTACTAGGCAATTATTTGGAAACATCAGCTTGGGCAGAAGTGGAGTTGGAGGCTCATGCAGCAATGCTGGGCATTCCTAGGCATATTTTTGCTTTGACAAGGGCTCAGGCCAAAAAGCAAAAAGGACAGGGAAACTTGGATCCTGGAACAATGGACCAAGTGCTCCCAAAAACTAAGGGTAGAAAGGGTAAATCCCTGCCCACTATCCCTCCCTCTACAGAAGATTCCCCTTTTGAGGAAGAGAAATCCTCTCCCTGTGCAGAACCTACACCAGTGGAGCTGGCAGCAGACACTGCTGAGCTTTTGGGGGCAGGGGGGCCTGCCATGGAAGAGCTGAATGTGGCACAGCAAACCTGTCCCATATTAGAGGGTTTAAGACAGCAAGCTGTCAAACAGCAGAATGGGGATGTCAGTGATAGCCATAGGGTGTACTGGGAAGACAACCTCTTTTGCACAGAGTCAAGGGACCCTAAACCTGGAGCTGCCAGGAGACTGGTCATTCCCTTGCAGTACAGAGAGTTTCTTCTCACCCTGGCACATGACATTCCTTTGGCTGGGCATTTGGGCCATACGAAAACTTGGGAAAGACTTGTCTCCTTGTTTCACTGGCCTCATATGTCAGAGGACACAAAAGAGTTTTGTCGCTCTTGTGTGACCTGCCAAGCCAGTGGCAAGACTGGTGGCACTCCAAAGGCCCCCCTAATTCCACTTCCAGTGGTTGGGGTGCCCTTTGAAAGGGTAGGGGTTGACATAGTTGGCCCCTTGACCCTCCAACAGCTTCAGGCAATAGATTTATCTTGGTTGTAGTGGACCATGCCACAAGATACCCTGAAGCCATCCCCTTAAGGACCACTACAGCTCCTGTAGTGGCAAAGGCCCTCCTGGGAATCTTTTCCAGGGTGGGGTTTCCTAAGGAAGTGATATCAGACAGAGGCAGAAACTTCATGTCTGCATACCTAAAAGCAATGTGGAAGGAGTGTGGTGTAACCTACAAGTTCACCACCCCTTACCATCCACAAACAAAAGGTCTAGTTGAGAGGTTTAATAAAACTCTCAAAGGTATGATAATGGGACTCCCTGAAAAACTCAGAAGGAGATGGGATGTCCTGTTACCTTGCCTCCTTTTTGCTCACAGGGAGGTACCCCAAAAAGGAGTGGGCTTCAGCCCCTTTGAACTCCTCTTTGGACACCCTGTAAGAGGTCCACTTGCTCTTGTGAAGGAGGGTTGGGAACAACCTTTAAAACCTCCTAAACAGGACATAGTAGACTATGTACTTGGCCTAAGATCCAGAATGGCTGAGTATATGAAAAAGGCCAGTAAAAACCTTCAGGCCAGCCAGAAGCTGCAAAAGCAATGGCATGACCAGAAGGCTGTCCTGCCCAGTACCACCCAGGACAGAAGGTGTGGGTATTGGAGCCTGTGGCCCCAAGCGCACTCCAGGACAAATGGAGTGGACCCCATCTAATTGTTGAAAAGAAGGGTGAGGTTACCTATTTGGTTGACCTGGGCACTGCCAGGAGTCCCCTTAGGGTGATTCATGTCAACTGCCTAAAACCCTGCTATGACAGGTCTGATCTCACCTTGCTCATGGCAACCGATGAGGGACAGGAAGAAGAGAGTGACCCTCTCCCTGATCTTTTCTCCACCACTGAAGCTGATGGCTTAGTGGAGGGAGTAGTCTTAAAAGACTGTCTTACTGCAGAACAGAAAGACAACTGTATCAATCTCTTAAGTCAGTTTTCAGACCTCTTTTCACTTGTACCAGGTACAACTTCCTGGTGTGAACATACAATTGATACTGGAGACAGCCTGCCTGTCAAAAGTAAGATTTATAGGCAGCCTGACCATGTCAGGGACTGTATTAAACAAGAGGTGCAGAAAATGTTGGACTTAGGGGTGATTGAGCCATCTGAAAGCCCCTTGACTAGCCCAGTTGTGCTTGTGCCAAAACCTCACACCAAAGATGGAAAGAGAGAGATAAGGTTTTGTGTAGATTATAGAGGGCTCAATCAAGTAACCAAGACAGATGCTTACCCTATACCCAGGTCAGATGAGCTTACAGATACACTGGCTTCTGCCAAGTATCTAAGCACTTTTGATCTAACTGCAGGGTATTGGCTGATTAGGTTATCAGAAGATGCTAAACCCAAGACTGCATTTTCTACCATTGGAGGGCACTACCAATTCACAGTAATGCCCATTTGTTTGAAACATGCACCTGCCACTATTCAGAGGTTGGTGAACACAGTCCTGCAAGGGTTGGAAGCTTTCAGTGCAGCATATCTAGATGATATTGGTATTTAGCTCAACCTGGGATGATCACCTGGTCCACCCATGGAAAGTTTTGGAGGCCATGCAAAAGGCAGGCCTCACTATCAAGGCCTCAAAGTGCCAGATAGGGCAGGGGAAAGTGGTTAAACTGGGCCACCTGGTAGGAGGAGAACAGATTGCACCACTAAAGGGGAAAATCCAAACTATCATGGATTGGGTTCCCCCTACAACTCAAACCCAGGTGAGAGCCTTTTTAGGCCCCAAAGGGTACTATAGGAGATTCATAAAGAATTATGGCTCCATTGCAGCCCCTCTTAATGATCTCACTAGCAAGAAGATGCCTAAGAAGGTATTGTGGACAGCTAGCTGTCAAAAAGCTTTTGAGGATCTAAAACAGGCCATGTGCTCTGCACCTGTCCTAAAAAGCCTGTGTTACTACAAGACATTCATTGTAAGAACTGATGCATCTGAATTAGGGGTTGGGGCAGTACTATCACAACGGAATTCTGAGGGCCAGGATCAACCAGTTGCTTTTATCAGCAGAAGGTTGACCCCTAGAGGGAAGCATTGGTCTGCCATAGAGAGGGAGGCCTTTGCTGTGGTCTGGGCACTGAAAAAGTTGAGACCATACCTGTTTGGTACTCACTTTATTGTTCAGACAGACCACAAACCTCTAATTTGGCTAAAACAAATGAAAGGTGAAAACCATAAATTGTTGAGGTGGTCCATATCTCTACAGGGAATGGACTATACAGTGGAACATAGACCTGGGAGTACCCACTCCAGTGCAGATGGACTCCCAGATAATTCCACTTAGACAATGAAGAGTCATCTGGGCAAGGTTAGCCTTATTGTCCTTCGTTTGGGGGAGGGGGTTGTGTAGGAAAATACCATCTTGCCTGGCATGTTACCTCCATTTTCACTGTATGTATATTTGTATTTGCCTATGTGTCACTGGGATCCTGCCAGACAGGACCCCAGTGCTCATAATGTATTCCCTGTATGTGTTCCCTGTGTAGTGCCTAACTGTATCACTGAGGCGCTGCTAACCAGAACCTCAGTGTTTATGCTTTCTCTGCTTTCACAATTGTCACTGCAGGCTATTGACCATCTTCACCAATTCTCATTGGCACACTGGAACACCCTTATAATTCCCTTGTATATGGTATACAGGTACCCAGGGTATTGGGGTGCCAGGAGATCCCTATGGGCTGCAGCATTTCTTTTGCCACCAATAGGGAGCTCAGACAATTCTTACACAGGACTGCCACTTCAGCCGGAGTGAAATAACGTCCACATTATTTCACAGCCATATTTCACTGCACATAAGTAACTTATGAGTCACCTATATGTCTAACCCTCACTTGGTGAAGGTTAGGTGCAGAGTTACTTAGTGTGTGGGCACCCTGGCACCAGCCAAGGTGCCCCCACATTGTTCAGGTCAAATTCCCCGGACTTTACGAGTGCGGGGACACCATTACACGCGTGCACTACATATAGGTCAATACCCATGTGTAGTGTCACAATGGTAACTTCGAACATGGCCATGTAACATGTCTAGGATCATGGAATTGTCACCCCAATACCATTCTGGTATTGGGGGAACAATTCCATGCATCCCGGGTCTCCAGCATGGAGCCCAGGTACTGCCAAACTGCCTTTCCGGGGTCTCCTATGCAGCTCCCGCTGCTGCCAATCCCTCAGACAGGTTTCTGTCCCCCCTGGGGCCTGGGCAGCCTGGGCAGCCTGGTCCCAGGAAGGCAGAACAAAGGATTTCCTCTGAGTTGTTACACCCCCTCCCTTTGGAAAGAGGTGTGAAGGGCCTGGGAGAAGTAGCCTCTCCTGGCCTATGGAAATGCTTTGAAAGGCACAGATGATGCCTTCCTTGCATAAGTCAGTCTACACCGGTTCAGGCATCCCCCCAGCCCTGCTCTGGCTCGAAACTGGACAAAGGAAAGGGGAGTGGCCACTCCCCTGACCAGCACCTCCCAGGGGAGGTGCCCCGATCTCCTCCAGTGTGTCCCAGTCCTCTGCCATCTTGGATGCAGAGGTGTTGGGGCACAATGGACAGCTCTGAGAGGCCAGTGCCAGCAGGTGGCATCAGAGACCCCTCCTGATAGGTGCTTACCTTTCTCTGTAGCCAATCCTCCTCAGAGGGCTATTTAGGGTCTCTCCTTTGGGTATCTCATCAGATAACGATTGCAAGAGCTCACCAGAGTTCCTCTGCACTTCCCTCTTTGACGTCTGCCAAGGATCGACCGCTGACTGCTCCAGAATGCCTGCATAACCGCAACAAAGTAGCAAGAAGACTACCAGCAACATTGTAGTGCCTCATCCTGCTAGCTTTCTCAACTGTTTCCTGGTGGTGCATGGTCTGAGGGCTGTCTGCCTTCACCCTGCTCTGGAAGCCAAGAAGAAATCTCCTGTGGGTCGACTGAATCTTCCCCCTGCCAACGCAGGCACCAAACGTCTGCATCAATGGTCCTCTGGGTCCCCTCTCATCCAGACGAGAGTGGTCCCTGGAACAAAGGATCTGGGTCCAAGTGTCCCGACAGTCCAGTGGCTCTTCTATCCAAATTTGGTGGCGGTAAGTCCTTGCCTCCCCACGCCAGACTGTATTCCTGTGTACTACGTAAACTGCAGCTGCTTGGGCTTCTGTGCACTTTTGCAAGACTTCCTTTGTGCACAGACTAGCCCAGGTCCCCAGCACTCCGTCCTGCATTGCCCAACTCGCTGAGTTGGACTCTGACATCGTGGGACCCTCTTTTGTTGTTCTGAGTCGACCGTCATCCTCAGGTCTTCTAAGTGCCTGTTCAGGTGCTTCTACGGGGGCTGCCTGCTTCTGCATGGGCTCTCTGTGTTGCTGAGCGCCCCCTTTGTCTCCTCCTCCAAGGGACCACCTCCTGGTCCTTCCTGGACCCTAGCAGCACCCAAAATCCTCAACCGCAACTCTTGCACCTAGCAAGGCTTTTTTGTGGTCTTTCTGTGTGAAAATAACTCTGCATCCTCCAGCACACCTTGGGATATCTTCTGACCAAAGGAAAAGTTCCTGGCACCATCCGTTGTTGCAGAATCTTTGGCTTCTTCCACCCGGAGGCAGCCCTTTTGCACCTTCATCTGGGGTTTAGTGGGCTCCTGCCCCCCCCTGGACACTTGTGTAACTCTTGGACTAGGTCCCCTTCCTTTGCAGGTCATCAGGTCCAGGAATCCATCTTCAGTGCTTTGCATTCAGTTGTTGTCCTCACAGAATCCCCTATCTCGACTTTACTGTCTTTCTGGGGTAGTAGGGTAACTTTACTCCTAATTTTCAGGGTCTTGGGTTGGGGTATCTTGGACACCCTTAGTGTTTTCTTACACTCCCAGTGACCCTCTACACACTAGACTAGGCCTGGGGTCCATTTGTGGTTCGCATTCCACTTTTGGAGTATATGGTTTGTGTTGCCCCTATGCCTATTTCTCCCTATTGCATTCTATTGTGTTCTACAGTGTTTGCACTACTTTTCTAACTGTTGCTAACCTGATTTTGGTTTGTGTGTGTATATTTTGTGTATATTACTTACCGCCTAAGGGAGTATATCCTCTGAGATACTTTTGGCATATTGTCACTAAAATAAAGTACCTTTATTTTTAGTAACTCTGAGTATTGTGTTTTCTTATGATATAGTGCTAAGTGATATAAGTGGTATAGTAGGATCTTTGCATGTCTCCTAGTTCAGTCTAAGCTGCTCTGCTATAGCTACCTCTATCAGCCTAAGCTCATAGAACACCTCTAATCTACTAATAAGGGATAACTGGATCTGGCACAAGGTGTAAGTACCACAAGGTACCCACTATAAGCCAGGCCAGCCTCCTAGAAGTGCTCTCTGTGTAACCAGTATGAGTAATTGGCTTTTCCATGATTGGCATATTTGAAGTACTAGTGAGTCCCTAGTAACATGCACTAGAGGTGCCCAGGGCCTGTAAATCAAATGCTCCTAATGGGCCTGCAGCACTGACTGTGCCACCTAGATTAGTAGCCCTGTAAACATAGCTCCGACCTGCCACTGCAGTGTCTTTGTGTGTAGTTTTAAACTGCCAACTTGACCTGGCACCCACTTGCCAGTCCCAAACCTTCCCTTTTTGTACATGTAAGACACCCCTAGGTAGACCCATGGGCAGGGTGCAGCACATTAATCTTTCTCTGTTGCAAGGCATGTCTCTCTCGTAGGTTAACATGGGGGCTACCTTTAAATATCTTTTGAGTGCAGTTTCCCTTTGAGAGCAGATGGAGATGTGGAGTTTAAGGTCTCTGGACTCACAATGTAAAAATATATATTTTGGTAAAGTTGGTTTTTGGATTGTCTGATTGAAAATACCACTTTTGGAAAGTGGGCATTTTCTTGCGTAACCATTCTGTGCCTCTGCCTGCTTGTGTATTCAATGTCTGGGTCAGACTGATAGTTGAGCATTTGTGAATTCCCTCTAGACAGAGACACAAATGGAGCTGGGTTGTAGCCTGCATATCCTGATGAATCTCTTCGGCTAGAGTGGGGAGGGAGGAGCTAACACCTGAAAGGGCTGTGCCTGCCCTAACATAATGTAGTCTCCAACCCCCTGGTGTGAGTCTAGAGCGAGACGTTCCTTTGAAGTTTGCCTACTTCAGAGGTATAAGTAGTGGTCCCAAAACCCCAGATTTTTAGATTACATCTGGGACCAAGAGGAACCTCCACCGAGGAGAAGAGCTGGATGAGGAGTACTGCTCCTTTGCTGTCTGTGCTTTACTGGGTTGGCCAGCAGTTGCTACTTCTGACTTATAGAGGGCAAAGGCTGAACGTTGCTGTGTATCTTGCTTGTGAAGTTTCTCCAAGGGCTTGGACAGAGCTTGACTCCTGTTAAGAAGTCTCAGGGACAGCAAAGACTTCATCTACCACCATCTGGGTTCACTTGCTGTGGACTCTAACTCACCAGGTGGTGCCTATTCCAGTTTCTGGGCCCTTGGGAGCAAAAGCTGGTGAAAACTCCAGAAAAAACTAGACTTCAGATGATGCCCGGACTGACGCCGCTGCAGGGTCCTGTGACGCTGCCTGCAACTGTAGCCATGGTGCCCGCTAGAGTGCAACGACCCTGACCGGCCCGCTGGCCCGCCGCCGTCAAAAGCCTTACTGTAGTCCATGACTCTGTGAGTCCCAAAGTGCTGTGTCACAGCGGGCGTGACACCTGACTCCTCCAGAAGAGTAAGGAACAGGCGCTTCGCACCACCGCCTCATCTCTACAGCTCTGCAGCATGGACCTGGTGCCTTGCACTGATGCCTTTGCTCCTCTATTGGCATCGGATTGCTGAGAACAACTCCATCACAATGTCATAATATCGACAAATTGAAGCATTTGTGTTTCTAGGCGCTATATTGAAGTTTAATCTTTAAAAAATTATAACTTTGCTTGTGTATGGTGGATTATTAACGTTTTGGTCTTGTTTTACTCAGATAAATATTGGCTATTTGTCTACACTGGTGTAGTGTCTCTTTTGTAGTGTTTTCCCTGTATTACTGTGTGAATTGGTACAAATACTTTACACATTGCCTCTGAGATAAGCCTGACTGCTTGTGTCAAGCTACAAATGGGGTGAGCAGTGGTAATCCTAGGTGTGTATCTCCCTTATCCTGACTAAAGTGAGGGTCCCTGCTTGGACAGAGTGCAAACTGACTGCCAACCAGAGATCCAATTTCTAATAACTAACATCATGGATAAATTATCCTTGTCAGCCTTCCACCACTCTTGTTCTGATAAAGCTACCATCTGTGGTAAATCCACTGCTGCTACTATACAATCTTCCTTATCCTCAGCACCTCTAACATCATTGCCTACTTCATCACATTCAGAAGACCGTGGCAGGTAATCTGCACAACCATTTTTACTGCACGGAATATGTTCTGGCACAAAAGCAAATTGCAACAATGTTGATTCTAAGTGGGCTATACGTGGCATAAAACCTCTAACATTTATTTCATTTAGGGTATAAATTAAAGGCTTGTGATCCATTTGAATAGTGAACTTCCTTCTCCAAAACATAGTTCTTAAACTTCATGAGTGCCCTCCAACAGGCTAACAATTCTTTTACAATGACAGAATACTGTTTTTCTCAACTGATAAAACACATGAAGCATAACCAATTGTCCTAATATTTCTGCCATTGTTTTGGCTAAGAATTGCTGCTAACTCCACATTACTGGCATCAACTGTAATTCACGGTCATCATGTTTTAAAATCATCAGTGAAACCAACACATTTTTACCCACTCAAACACTTCCTGGCACTTTTCATTAACATGGATGGCAAATGTCTCAATTTTGTAGCAAAATTTTATATGAAATTTGAATCCAACTCACACAAGCTAGAAAACGATTTCAACTGTGCCTTTTCTACTGGTGGTTTAGTCTGAACTATACTGTCAAGCAAGCTTGGCTTATGTGCAATGCATGGCTAGTCACCAAATGCCCTAAATATTCCCCCTCATCGGTGAGCATTCCTAAAAAAAACAACTCATTCATTTGAAATCTCTTTAGTAGTTCTCCAAGAATAGTATCATGTGTTTGTCTGTTAGGAGCAAATATTAACACATCGTCTTTAAATATAGTTAACCCCTGAATGCCTTTGAGCATGTTAGTTATTATGATCTGGAAAACAGATGCCTCAGAGACCAACCCAAACGGTGTAAAACAGGATTGGTATAGACCAAATCAGGAGACCAAAGCTTTGGATTTGCCTTGATTCTGGGTCCAACTTAGTCTGATGGTAAGCCAGATCTAAGTTTGAGAAAAATGTGGCTTCTTTTAACCCAGCTAAAAGCTTGTTGATATTGGGCATTGGATGTGAGTCTTCCCACATCTCTCTGTTAAGACACAAGAGGTACGCACAAACCCTCAGTTCCCCATTTTGTTTGCAAGCTCCTACCAAAAGTGATTACCAAGTGAGAAATCAATGGGTTCAACAATGCCACTCTCGCTGAAGGAGTCAAATTCCTTCTCCAAATACTGCTGAAAGCTAAATGGAACATCCCTCAATGTGTGCTTCACCAATCTTGCTCGATCCTTTATGAATATTGTGTTTGAAATTCTGGTTCTTTCCTAGCTCTCCAGAAAAGACATGTGGATACATAATCATAACCTTTTCCACATCTACATTGTCTGTATCAACTAACATGTGCTCTTTGGCCCCTGGTCTTCAAATCATACCAAACCACCCTAAAATGTTCAACCTTTTGTGGCCTACATAAATTTCTTCTATTATTCTCCTTCCCTTGAATTATAATATTTCCACAATGTACCTGCACAAATCAATGTTCTATTCAACATAAGATACTGCTTTGCAATCAGGTGGTATCAATTGTCCGATATGCCAAACACTATCATAGAGATCTTGAGTGATCATGTTGATGTGTGCCCCAGAATCTACTCATAATATCAAATTTCTTATACCCCACCATAATCTCCACATATAGATCTACACATATTTCAGGATCACCCTCTTCATATTGTACCAACATAATCATGTCTTTTAAATCTCTTCTGATGCTTTCATCTTTTTTAATTTTGAGTCTGAGTATCAGTGACACATTGGACAGCGGAATGTTTTTTAGTCCTGGAAGATAGGCACACTTTTGCAAAATGTATATATATGAAAGTGCTGAAGATCACATATTTTGATCCAGGAGTGAGTTGGGAAGGGTCAAGGAGTCACTCAGATACCACATGATCATCCAGGACCTGATTTAAACATCATTAGTGTGGCATCACTCACATGCCAATCATAGGATCACCCAGTTTAGACAGGGATGGACCTGCAAACTTTAGGAACACTGGGCAATGGCATCTGGGGACAACTAGACCTTTAACTACCTTAGTGGGTGCATATTTAACTTTTCACAACGCTGCACTAATGGCTCCTTGTATGCCAATGATTCATAGTTGTATTGGCTCACCAGTCCTGTTTAATGTGTCAACCCAACCTTGCATCTAAGCAACTTTTTTGGTTTATTTATGCTCCTGTGCTTCTGAGCTTTGTCCTTGTTGTTTATGTGTTATTCCTATAACTTCAGACTGCTGCTTCTGGAACAGTTCTCTGCTCTTTGGCACCCTGGGGATTAGCGCTGGTACACAGGTTGACATCTAATCTCACCACCATCTCCTCCACCTGGATCAGTGTAAGATACCCAGATAAAGAGATGGTATGCTGAACAAGTTTGCACTTTGTATTACATGTCAACTGAGTTTCGGACCCTTACAATCTCCAGCAAGAACTCCCTTCACCTCCTAAGTATCAGTGAATACTCCGGCCTCTTAACAGACATCAGTCCAGAATGGGTATTGCAAGCAAAATCACACCACAGCTAGTACTTATGTGATTCATCGTCCCCTTTCTTGTTTTTTCCTTCTTTCCCTTTTGAGGAATTTAAATTCTTGCTATCTCCAGAGAGACTCAGGCAGGGCAGGGATTCTGAGCAAATCCATATCAGGAGTTCACAGATAATCAACAGATTATAGTCCGGCCAATGCCAAGAAAAATGAAAAGTAGAGGATGGATGAAGTGAGGTGAAGAGAAAAAAGCAGAAAATAATGGCCAAAGATTGGAGAGTTCAAAGAGAATAGAAGTCAGAAATGAATACTATACATCAAGATAGAGTGAAAACAATTACATGTTTAATATTTTGTAGACCTTTAGGAGATCCTATTGTTTGCTTCAGACAAACAGTTCTAAAGAGAGGGTGCTGCACCTGAAAAAAGTAACTTCTTTTATTCCAGTCTGAAACCTCCCTCTATCTGAGACTATCACTTTCTCTGGAGATCTCTGAGGAAAAAGAGGAATTGGCCTTTTTTGCTGGCAAGCTAGAGTGTAATTATTGCTTCAGCACAGATCTAGTGTAAAGTACAGAAGATTGAGGTGATATCGAATTTCTTAGCAGCAGAATTTTGTCAGAGCTTTGAGGGGCACGAAGATGTGCTAATAAAAACCAGTCAGAATAACACTGGATAAGACTTTAAATTTTTTTAAGGAGGGGAGATATATAATTACTTACTCATCTAATGTACTATATATACTAGCCTTCTCAATATTTTTACTACTACCCATACTATGGGGGGTCATTTACAAACCGCTAGCGCCACTGTAGCATAACTTTCAGAGATGCTCCGGTGGCACTGTCCCCTTTTCCATATTTACAAGGCGACACTAAGACACTATGAATGGCTTAACTCTGCCTTGTAAATAAACCCCCCCAATACAGCTTTCTTTGGCAGAGGCATGTACAATGGGTGTTACTGCAGCAATTTCCACACAACACCAATTTCTTTGGACACTGTCCCAAATTTACAAGAAATCATAAACCTGAGGCAGCCCCAAAAACTAATCCCCAGGGGTGCAGTTAGAGTGGCCCAATAAGGAAAAATAGCTTTGTTTCTCTTTAATTTATGTGTGCTGTATTATGCAAAAAATATAGAAAGAGCAAAACACCATTAATGGTTGTTTATTTGCAGGAAGCTGTCCCTTTCTCTACATACGCAATCATTAAATAATGACAATTTGCTACTTCTAGACAAGTAATAAATCTCCATATTGGTTGTCTATGTGCAGGAAGGTGCATCTTCCTGCACATGAACAATCATCCCCTGCAACTCAGGCACCCTTGTACTATGGTACAAGGGTGCCTGCATTAGCACTAGGGTGCAAATCTTATCGCCAGCACTAGGGAACACACAGGGGTGCACCATATCATTGTAAATACGGCGCATCCCTGTGTTTTTAAAATGTCTGAGCCTGGTGCAACCAAATGTGCCGCAGCTCAACGCTCTGACATTTTCTTGTTAATGAGACCCTAGTGTGCTGTTTGCTAACTCATGGACACACAACACGTTTAGTTCAAGCACAAACAAAAGAAACCTCAGTTCAGTCTCTCGCACCCCATCTGATTGTCTTATTATGATAGTGTAGTAAGTCTACAGAAATAATGGGGCACAACTTTAAGTTTCTTTCACACAACATGTATTAAACCTTTGCATATAGCTCCAAAAGTCCCTATCCTTTAATTTATTAATCCATCAAAGTTACAGGAGTCCCACCTCTTCTTTTTTTATTATGCCCAAAGAGAACTGCCGGCCAATGTCATTAGATGAGATTGGCTGGAACATAGCAGAAGCAGGCTTCAGGGTTCTCACTCCCAGTAATACGTATAGGTTACTGAAGTAAGTAGCTTTAAGATGCATGTAACTGGACAATCTCAGTGTAAGTGTTGTTGCTACTGCATTGCTGTCACCTATTTCTAGCTACAGAAGGCCATGGCTTATGAGTTTTCTGGTTTCTAACTGTACCTGAAGAAAAACATCTCTTTTATAGGTCCAACAGTAAGCAGCTTGTCGTTATGTAATACAAATGAATTCAAATTACATAAATGCAAAATCAAACTCTTTGGGGCAGATTTACAAGAAAGTGGGGTATAGGTCCCAATGTGTCACTTTTCTTGCATCCCCCTACCACCACCTATCGACACCATGGTTGCGCCATATATACGATACGGTGCACCATGTTGGTCGTTAGCAGAATAGCCTCAAAATATTATTTGATGCTATTGTGGGGCTTTGCTTTACTAGCCTCAAAAACTTGGCTCTTGTGCAGCAAAGCACAGGGAGGCCCATAGGTTAATACGGGTGCCTCTTTTTAATGCCTGCTCTGTGCAGTCATTAAAAATGACGAAAAATACGGTGCAGTGAAATCTTGTAAATTTCACTGCACCATTTTTTCGGGCCTTCCTGCGTCAGAACACCCCCCTTGCATACATTATGCCTTACACAGGCCTTCATTGAACAAACAGCGGATGAATAATCAAATATACATTGCTCTTATTCACTCCTGACAACCCTTTCCCTCAAAATAGGAAGTTCCATGTCGCTGACTAGGTAAGCCCTCCAAACCTAAACATCTAGACCCCACGCCTCCACTTGGATGGCATCATGTGTATTCAATGCATCTACAAAAATAGCATTCTTCTGATGAAGCACACTTCTCTGCCCTATTTCAAATCTTAAATTCTCGTAGAATACTAAGGGCCCCATTCACAAAGGTAAACTTAAAATTTTGTGTAAGTTTACTCTTTTTCGGCATTCACAAAACTACAATCTAATAGTAACTGCCACTGCGGAGTCTCCGAAAAAGAGTGAATTTACAGAAAAGTGAAAGTAAAACTTTGTGAATCGTGTCCGTATGAATTATTATTTCACTGCTTTTATTATTCTGTTTGTCGTGTATGATGCCACATTAGCTAGAAGAATATTATCATTTTTGATCCCTTTAATTTATTTACATAGAGTGCTTCACGGAGTGGCAGTTCATGCAGAGAGTTTGTGGTGACTGTAGCAAATTTCAGCCAACGGCTTAATCAGGAGGCAGGCCCACTCCAGATTTGATCTTGTATCCTTTGGAATGGCTACACTCAGACATAAAGCTGACCTATTCAGCTGCGGCAACAATGCACTTCAAAACCTTATTAACAAAGCAAGGTTGGCATTTTATGCAATCAGTTCAATCCTATCTTTCCAACATTGTTAAACTGGCTACCACAGCAGCACTGTGTTATACATATACACACTTGAGATTGAGATGCGACATAATTATCTCAATGCATGCTGAGTTGTTGAGGCAGAATGTCAACTGACCTGGCATCAACTCTTTTCTGCTTTCAAGGGAGGATTATTTTGATGCAGTCACTTTGTGTAAAATTAAACTGACATTGTATTCATGCGTGGATTGCAAATAAGACAGCTGCACTCCGGAGCAAATGTATAATAAATAAAAAAGAGAACATGCAAACAATGTAATTTTAACGTTGGCATAATATGAACTTAAAATACAGCTTTTTCTTGAAAGACGTAGCTCTCAGCAGAACGTGGACATTCTCTTTTCAGAAAAGGCTGTGGCCCAAACGAATGCTGGGTGGTAAAAGAAAATCCTTTGAGCTGTGTAGGCAGAGAGTTAAATTTGGAGGAGAATCCACAGGGAGAATTTCTACCACCATAAAGATGGAAGAAACGGATTGTCCTCTGGATGCTGCACTGACAAATCAAAGGAGTTTCCCAGCTCTGAATTTGGTCTTATGTACTTTTCAGAAGGCTTAGTGGAAACTCTACTTAGTAGTTATATAGACACATGTAAGACATTCTGAACACATTTTTGGCTAAATCGTACACACTGGTGCACTGTGTGCTGGTGACTATATTGTGCAACATTAATACTAGTCCATGAAAGCAGTGCATCATGGGATTCATCCATGAGATTAGAAAAATAAAATAAACGTATTATCATTTGTGAGACGGGGTAAACATGCACAAACATCCTCGCTGGGCCTGCCTACATAAATTCAAAGGCATGTGGTGTAGGGGAAGCAGGCTGTTAGGGGTGGGACTTTAGGGGGCTCTTTAGAATGGAACCCTCCAAATAAATGCATTTTGGGCTTGGTAATTTGGTCAGGGGCCTGAGTCAGCTCTGTTATCTTTTTGCAAGTTTTTCTCATTGTGAGCCAAGAATGAAAGTCAAAGCAGTGACCCCTGATGTAAACAGCAGAGAGAAATAGAGGGCCAGAGAAGTGGAGCTCACCATTAGGGGCAGTATTATATATACAGCACATTTTCCCTGTTTGTGCAAAGGCGCACCTTTCAAAAGATGTACCAGGCGCAAATAGGGAAGTGAACCTTAATATATAGAATGCAGTGCCCCCAGAGCAGCCACAAACTCACATTCAAGTGAAATTCAGAGCAGCTGCTTCAAAAGCACTTGTATTTCACAGTGCAGATGGTAGGCCACCTGAACTTTCAAGAGGGGTGACAGACCCCCTTGAAGGCAAGTGTAGTGGGTGAATACATACATTGGCAGGGGGATGCCTGGGACTCCGTGTGACCCCTCCCCCCCCCAGGGGGCTGCCTTTAAGGGTTCAGTTTCAGTGCACCTCCTAAAGGCATGTTTGCCACTGCACCCACATTCATGATACTGTGCAGGCGCAGATGCAAAGTGATTCCCTCATTTGCATGAGTCCACACAAAGGCAAATTAGGGAACCCTCTATCACGATAGAACTTGCACTACATGTGCACTAGCGCTATCAGTATCACAGAAGGGGACACAGAAGGTTCTGAGGACCCCTCTGTAGTACCATTGTTCCCTTGGGGCACATAAAGTGGGTGCACATGCCAGTTGCACCCCCAGGGCACAATGTATAATATGGCCCAGGTGTGTGTATATTTCAAAAGGTGGAGTGGCAATAGCTTGGGTAGCATTCCAATCTATAGTTTTTCACACACTATGCCACTCTAAATAGAGGCCCACTATTGTACTGTTGTACTGATGTGTAAGTCTACTCATTTTTGCTATTCACTATTTCTGAGTATAGATTTACATCTAAGTGCAGACGTCCCTTTCTACTACAAGTAATGCTTCACATGTAGTCAGAGATTTCTGCCATTGGGGCTTAGATTTACCTATGGCAAAGCACAGGGGGAAATAATAAAGTTTATTCATTTTTTTAAATATTAGCAATATTTGAATGTAAACTAAAGATGTAAAGTAATTTAAAATAAATATTATGAACCTAAAACTAATAAAGTTTAATGTTTCAGCACATTAATTCATAGAATTAAATGTTTATTAAATAAATAAATAAACTTTAATTTATAGATATTATATTTTTATCAAAATGAAAAATACACCCTCAGTTGCAACTTAATATTAGAATCATATTTGGTAAAGAAGATTAAAATTGATTTGATTTGAATTAAGTGAAAATAACTACTTTTTATTAAATGTGAATGTCATTATTTTTAATGATAGGTTGACTATTCATTTGTTAAATTTTAAACAATGAAATGTTTAATTTAAACACATCTTTAGACATTAAAAACAAGTGCATGTTCCTCTAATTTGAAAGCTGGAATAATTAAATGTATTTAATATTATTTTCTGCACAGAGTTATATTAAATCCTTGCCTCCATTATAATCTGTGCACGTGAGTTCCAGCATTTGTGAGTGGCCATGTGTGCGGCTAAAAATATTCCAAGCCTGGTGTGTCTGCTGTTTTGTGAATTATTGGGCACTGGTAACTTTATGCATGTAGTTTGTGAATAGCAAAGGTTTTTACTTCTTTGCAGGTGGGTGTTAGTATTAATAAGTGCAGCAATACATGGATGGAGTGCTGAAACTTTTCAAACACTAACCCCTGTAACAGAACTGGGTTATATCCATTGTTCTTTTGCACACTCACCCCCATTCACAGATTTGAGAGGAATCCATCATTTGTTTACTCACAATGCCACCCAGCTTGGACGCAGCCATAAGCAAAGCAGTCTTGGCCCTGCTCCCCATCAGAACATTCCAGCCCAAACTGCCTGGCAAGGTCCTCCCTGAACTGGAAACAAGCATTCTGGGACCAGTTTTGGGATATCATCCTTCATCAGCCGGCCTAGCTTGAATCTAGTGGCACAGTGAGCAAGGGACCCACGTCTGGGCATACACTGGCCACTTAGGGCAACTTCTGCAACACAAAAGTATGAAGGACGGAGTGTTGAAACTTTTCAAACATTAACCCCCAGTGACAGATCTATGTTAAATCCATTTTTGTTTCGGTCACCATGTCACCATAGTTTGGACCCAGCCATATGTAAATCAGTCTTGAACCTGCTCCAGATGGGAAAATTCCAGCTTGAACTGCCAGGCCAGGTCCTCCCTGGACCAGAAACAAGCATACTGAAACCAGTTTCAGGTTATCACCCCTCATCAATCAGGCTAGCTTGAATACAGTGGCATAGTGAGCAAGGAACCCATGTATGGGCATACTCTGGGCACTTAGGGCATCTTTAGCAACACAAAAGGGCGATGGACAGAATGCTGAATTATTATCTTTCTCTTCAACCCCTCATTACCCCTCCTTAAACTCCTCCTTACTTCTTCCTCAAACCCTCCCATTTAGTATTAATTAAGTATATTTCATTTACCAGCAACCCTCATGTCCCTCCCACATTTACACCTCAATCATATGCTTAAAAGTGCATAGTGCTCTGCTTACAGAAAAATAAAAAGCTGCCCATGTAGGTTTTTGAATAGCACTTTGTCGTATGTGAGTAGTAATACTGAATTACTACTTTGCAAACTACTAAAATGCAAATGAGATATCCAAGTTCAAATCAGTGACTGTATTATGCTTGTAGTTTCAATTTGTCTATTTAGCATTTGTGCCAAAAACAAACTCAATGCATAGCATGCATTTTAGCAGTGGGTTGCATGTCCCTTCAATATAACTTTGTATGTTCTGCAATTTTTGCAAACACTACTTTGCCAGTCATGCCCTAGCTACAGGATATTTGGAATTGAACTCAAGCAATAGTTTTTCAAAATTATTTTTAAAACTGTAAAAAATAAACACAAAAAAGGCTCAACATAAGCATGCATTGTTCATTTTAAAGAATTGCACTTTGTATTGTGAGTAGTAATACTGTGGTACTACTTTCTAAACTACTTAGGGGCCCAATGCACAAAAAGTAAGGAGGTCAGGGAGACACACAGAAAAATGCAGAAAGAGTGCCATGTTAGCTTTGACTGCTTGGTATTCATTTTTGGTTTTTCTGAAGCAATCTTTTCTACATACAGGAAAACAACTTCTCACAGTGTATTTGGGCTATTGTTCGTATTTCTATGTGCATAACCATGCCAGACCAAGGCAGGGAGAATCAGCAACAGCAGTCTGACCTACACAGACTGGTACTATCATCACTGTGAGACGCCAGCCCTGTGACGGATGGGCCACAAGTCACAGCTTTCACTCTGTAAGAAGTAATCCTGCCACTTTGTATAAAATGTAATCTCATTGTGTGTAGGTTTTCTATTATGAACCCTATTGGGTCAGTAATTGATATTTATTTCACTGTATTATACATTTAAATACACATTTTACATTTCTCTATTCTTAACCAAAGGAAAACCTACACCTCGACTTTGGAGTTTCCTTGTGGTAAAATATATGGAAAGTAAAAACTGTTTACCTAATTTAAAAAAGAGCAAAAACATGTTTATCTTCAATACTAATGTAAATTAATTTTCAAATATTTATTTTAAAGTGTAACTCAAAATAAGAAAAAATTCTACAGCACTATTAACTTGATTTTGAATGACATCTTTAATTCATTTAAATACATTATTCAGAATGAAACAATTTTCCATTCACTATTTGTTAGTATTCACAAAATAGTTATAGCAATTTTACGGCTCTTGATTAGCCTCAATCAGAGTGGAGAACTTGAAACAAAAGTAATTATAGGAAAGGCCTATTTTTTTAAGTGCGGTGCCCTCACCACGTGTGACGAGTTTCCAAGGTTGTAAAACCTATAAATAAAAACTTTTATTAAATAGAAATGTGCATTATGAATATGACATCTAGCTTCCTTTGGAAAGATGAGCATATACTGTGGACTTAAATGTAAAATGTTAACTATTATAATAAGCATTTTTTGTTTAGTTTTGTGGTTCCACCTGGAAGACCAATCACACTACTTCCTACTGTGCCAGTGTTCTTTCGCTTTGTGGCTATCCTTGTGAGACAAAAGCTTGCATGAGAAAGTCAGGAGCTGTTAAAAAACCTAAGGCCAGATTTAAGAAAAGAGGAGTTACATTACATGTAGTGCCACCTTTCTTGCGGGCATGTGCACCACCCTAATGCCACCATGTGTGCACTGTATTCAGAATAAGGGACACCATGGTGCCGGGTAGGGGACAATAACATCAGAATTTCTGACACTATTGATGTACTTTGCAGGGTCGGTGCCAACATTTTGGCGCTAACCCTGAACCATACATAGGGGCCCATTGAAAACAATGACATCCCCCCTTTTAATGTTTGCTCTGAGCAGGCATTAAAAATGGCAGAAAAAAATGACACAAAGAAATCTTTTGAATTTCTTTGCACAATTATTTTGCCTCCACCCAAAGGGGGAATGCCCGCTTTGCATACATTATGCCGGGCACAGGTATAATGTAGGGCAAAGGGTTACAAAGTGGCACAATGCATGCATTTCGCCACTTTTTAAATATCAGGCACAGATTTTGACCATGTTAGGCCACATTACACTAACAAAATGACACGAATGTGGCACACGGAGGTGCTAGAAGCTCTTAAATATGCCCCTTAGTGAGAAGGCTCTACCATCCAGTACAAATAGTTATCATATGGTTTCAAAAATGAAAGACATGTTGGAGGAGATCTAGGCTGTGCGGTTTTCTTTAGATTTTATTTTCATGAAACTGTTTAATCCATTTCTAGTGCAGTTAAGTTGCAGGGTTCTCAGTGGGTGCGCTAGGTTGTACTATGACTACTGGATGTTGGTATCCCACCTAGACTGACTTTTCAGGGAAGTCAATGCAATACACATGCGAAAGTGAGTGAGTGAATTAGAATCCTCTTCATTTTCTTCTGTGCTTTTGGTTCACTATACCAAAAAGATGGCCTGATTCACAGAGGCAAACTTACACTTCATTGTAAGTTTACAATTGTTTGGTATTCATAAAGGTATTGTGAACTTATATTTTTGTTTAGGTTTATGATTGTTTGCTATTCTCAAAGGTATTTTACTAGTAGTATCTTTACAACTGTGGAGTATCCACACATACAAATATAGGGCTGTCCTAATCTTTTGTGTGGAGGCTCTGCAGTTGTAAAGATACTACTAGTAAAATACCTTTGACTCAGACCAGCAGTGTTTTCTTTGGCAGCATCTCAGCAAAGGTAATTCATGGACCTGCTTACTAAGACTTAATTATAGCATTGTTTTAGGTGAGGGATGAGAGATTCTATTTAACTTCCATGCTGTTTAGATGTCTTAGCTCTTTGCCTATGATTCTGTTACTTCAGATGCATTAGGGGGTATAAGCAAATGTGCATTTGTGTTTCTTGCATATTTTCATGTTTTCTCTTTTTAGAAAACCAACCGCTATTTATGGTTAGTGCCATAGTCAGATGTTTTCCAAATTAATTTTTGTCTTCTTTCCTTTTTGCATGAAGCACAAACATGCTTATCAAATTATAGAACTAGTTAAGGATGCCAGAGTCTAAATTTGCCTGTTTCATGCAAATTGATTGTAAACAATTCATCTGTGATAACTAAATATATTCTGTGTCTATCATTTATCTGTTATTGTTGTTATTCTGCATGGTGGTTCTTTAATGTTTAATGATAAATATTCTGTATAGGTTAAGATTCCTTAGAAGATTTGGTCCTGCCTGTCTTATTCTTGTACTTATATCACTCGTTCTTGCATTTGATTTACGTGATCTTAGCATTGTTAATATAAAGGGCAATAAATCTTTAAAGTTTATTAAACTTGTGTGGTGATTCATGGCCACATAGGTCATGGTGTGTATAAATTACTGACTCCAAATTGAAAATGATGTTTAGTGATTTGAGCTCACTGATGTTTATTGTTAGGATGGTATCTCACTCCTACCTTGACCTCGAAGTGTAATTGATGGTTACCCTATATTTGTCACCTTGTAAATAAATTATCAAATGAAATATAAGGCTAGACATGCCCACAGATCTCTTGTGGGAGAGAAAAATTACCTACCTGACCAGATAAGAAACAGCACACAGCCTCACTTGTGAGTAAGGAATTGATGCATTGCTGACATTTCAATGCACTCTCTCCCTTGCAGCTTTATTTTTGATGCAAACCAGGTACTTTGTGTAACATCAACGCATCCATTGTTTTCTATGGAGTATTTTTAAGAGTTCATTACTTTACTTGTGTATATTGAATTATTGTTGTGTTGGTTTTGTTTGATTTAGATCAATATTGGCTATTTTTTTATACTGGTGTAGTGTCCATTTTTTAGTGTTTTCACTGTAATACCGCTTGTGTTGGTACAAATACTTTACACAATGCCTTTGATATAGCCCTGACTGTTTGTGCCAAGCTACCAGGTGGGTGAGCAGGGGTTATCTTAGGTGTGCACTGTCGAGAGTGAGGGTCGCTGCTTGGACAGAGTGCAAACTGATTGCCAACCAGAGTCCCCATTTCTAACACATATCATCTGTTATATTCACAAGAGAATTTGCAGGAACAGCTGGCAATCTCATTACTCTGCTCACTTGGATTTTATGGGAGAAATTCCAGTCTTTCTATCAGGTGTGTTTCTCATGCTCATCAGAACCAAAAGCAACGCATCTGGCCATTTCAGATTTGTAGATGTACTCATTTTTGCGAGTCATTCCTTCAGAGTACCATTCATTTTCACTAATAATCCAGACACTTCAGGGCGATAGCTACAGTGCAACTTCTGTTAAATCTTTAAGACCGGACATAGTAATTTTATCACCTTGTTATTGCAGTGACTTCCTCTGTCTGATTCTAAAGAGGCCTGAAACACGAAGCATGGTATTAACTCCCTAAGTAAAAAAAAAAAAATTGTTACTGTGAGACTAGCATTTCTATGTGTGGGGTAAGCTTCAATCCAATGAGTAAAAATATAAACATTCACCAATACATATGTCAGACCTCCACACACAGGCATTTTAATTAAATCTATTTGCATTCTGTTGAATGGACCTCCTGCTCTTCCAATATGACGTAATGCATCTGTGACAAATTGCTTCAGCAACCGGTTGAAACTTTGGATTGAACCAGGACTGTTTAAATGTTCAAATCATTGCATCTCTGCCAAGGTGTACTTGACCATGATAATATATTGCCATTTACATCAATAAACAATGTGGCAAAATCACCTGCCCTTCATTAGAAACCAAGGTTTCCTCATTGTCTCTTTGAAAACATTTCAGTTGTATCCAACCTTTCTTTTCATCTTTTGAAACGTTTTCTTGTAAACGTTTGATTTCCTCCCATGCATCAATTATTGTTAACATGTGACTTGGGTTTACTTCATCAACATTTGTTTCTTTCCATTCTTCATTGAAAGAAATGCAGTTCAATGAGCAAAATATTGTGACTTGATCTGCATAAACATTTCCCACTGAAACAAAGTCATTTGATTTTTGGTGTGCACTCTGCTTAACCACAGCTATCCTCTCGGGTAATTGTAGGGCTTGTAACAAATCATTAATTCTATCAACGTTTCTAATTGGTAAACCAGAAGAGGTCATGAAATCTCTCTGTGACCACAGCTAAACAAAGTCATGCACAACACCTGATCCATATTGAATATCTGTGAAAAGTGTAACTAGCTAGGCTGTGCAGAAATATAGCATGCTATAGTAAGAGCCACCAATTCAGTCACTTGTGCAGAAAATACTGTTTAAAGCCATGAATCTCCAAGTGTACCAGAAATTGTGCACATATCATATCCAGATTTCAATGAACCATTGAAAAAAATAATTTGATTATTTTCCTCTAACAGGGCATCCTGAATATCGGGTCTGGGTTTTGTGCACAGTTCAGTAACCTCTAGACAGTCATGTTCAACTTCATTCAGTTTTTCAATTTCAACATTGTCTACTGGGAGCAAGGTTGCTGGGTTAAGCACTGTACACCTTTTCAAAGTAACATTTGGAGAGTCAAAAGCTCTTACCAAGTGAGCCTTGCATTTGTCAAATATTGGGACTTTGTTCGGGTAAGCAAAACGTCTACAGAGTGAGGCACAATGACAGTTAAAGAATGTCCCATTACAATATTCTCACACTGAGTGAGTGACAAACCAACCGCTGCCACAGTCCACAAACAGCCAGATAAAGCTGCTGCTACCTGGTCTAAAGTAGCAGAAAAATGTGCTACAGGGCAATTTACACCTCCATGTACCTGGGTAAGGACAGAAAGAGCACAAAAATCATCTTCATAACAAAACAACATAAATGGTTTCTTGTAGTCAGGCATTCCCAAAGCTGCTGCTCTGCAAAAACTCTTTCTATTAGCTCAGTAAAAGCTTTCATACAAGCTTTATCACATGGCACTAAGTCAGAAATATCTTTGTGAGTCAGTCTTTGCAACGGCAGAAAAACTGGGAATCGATTGGCGGCAGTGACTTACCAAATCCAAAAACATGCTAACATCTCTTTGTGTAACTGGAGGATTAATTTGCAAAACAAAATGGCTGTAACTCTTTCTCTGGAAATTTTCCTTCTGCCTTTCTCTATTTGGTGAACCAAATATCTCACTTCTTTCTGACAGTTCTGTAATTTCACTGGGGACACTTTATGTTCATTCTTACCCAAATTATTCAATAGGGCAATAGTATCTTGCCTGCATGCTACCTTCATCTTTGAGGCAACGAAAAGATCATCAATGTACTGGACTAAGGCTGATTGGAAAGGCATTTCCAATGATTCCAAATTCATTTTTTAACACCTGATTAATTATAGACAAAGACTTGTGGGATTCTACCCTACCAATATACACGTTTGAAAAATTTAAAACAGAAAATAAATTGGCTATCCTCGTTTGAAGGCACTGAGAAAAATGCTTGTGATAAGTCTACCACAGTGTTTCATTCTGCATCACATGGGATCTGAAATAGAATTATTGCCAGATTTGGTACCACTGGACAATATTTGACCACCTTGTCATTAATTTTCCTCAAATCTTGAACAATTCTAAATTTCCCACGTGGTTTTCGCAAACCCATAATTGGAGAATTACATGGGCTGCTCAGCACTTCTTTTAGAACTCCTTGTTTCACAAAATCTGCGATTACAGGAATTTCTCCTTCAATTACATCTGGTGCCATATGATACTGCAGAGTTTTTGGAAAAACTGCATTAGGTTTGACTGTCACTTTAACTGGTTCAACTCCTTTGATCAGACCAATGTCTTTTCCAGAAAGATCCCAAACTTTTAATGTAAATGTATTCTGTAATTCAGTTGGAAAATCATGTACTGCAAATGCAGGATAAAATGTAATCATTGGAATTCTTCATTAACTGAATCACATTCAATCTGCATAGATGAATCATCATCACTTTTCGTCTGAATAGCAATTCCATCCTGCTAACCAGAACCTCAGTGGTTATGCTCTCGCTGCTTTCCAAATTTGTCACTAACAGGCTAGTGACTAATTTTACCAATTCACTTTGGCATACTGGGACACCCATATAATTCCCTAGTATATGGTACTGAGGTACCCAGGGTTTTGGGGTTCCAGGAGATCCCTATGGGCTGCAGCATTTCTTTTGCCACCCATAGGGAAATCTGACAATTCTTACACAGGCCTGCCAGTGCAGCCTGCGTGAAATAACGTCCACGTTATTTCACAGCCATTTACCACTGCACTTAAGTAACTTATAAGTCACCTATATGCCTAACCTTCACCTGGTGAAGGTTAGGTGCAAAGTTACTTAGTGTGTGGGTGCCCTGGCACTAGCCAAGGTGCCCCCACATCGTTCAGGGCAAATTCCCAGGACTTTGTGAGGGTGGGGACACCATTACACGTGTGCACTGTACAGAGGTCACTACTTATGTACAGCGTCACAATGGTAACTCCGAACATAGCCTTGTAACATGTCTAAGATCATGGAATGGCATAGGGGGGACAATTCCATGATCCCCCGGGTCTCTAGCACAGAACCCGGGTACTGCCAAACTGCCTTTCCGGGGTCTCCACTGCAGCTGCTGCCAGCCCCTCAGACAGGTTTCTGCCCTCCTGGGGTCTAGGCAGCCCTGGCCCAGGAAGGCAGAACAAAGGACTTCCTCTGAGAGAGGGTGTAACACCCTCTCCCTTTGGAAATAGGTGTTAACGGCCTTAGAGGAGTAGCCTCTCCTGGCCTCTGAAAATGCTTTGAAGGGCACAGATGGTGCCCTCCTTGCATAAACCAGTCTACACCATTTCAGGGAAACCCCAGTCCTGTTCTGGTGTGAAACTGGACAAAGAAAAGGGGAGTGACCACTCCCCTGTCCATCACCACCCCAGGGGTGGTGCCCAGAGCTCCTCCACTGTGTCCCAGACCTCTACCATCTTGAATCCAGAGGTGTGAGGGCACAATCGAGGCCTCTGAGTGGCCAGTGCCAGCAGGTGACGTCAGAGACCCCTCCTGATAGATGCTTACCTGACTAGGTGGCCAGTCCTCCTCTGAGGGCTATTTAGGGTCTCTCCTGTGGGCTTCTCATCAGATAATGAATGCAAGAGCTCACCAGAGTTCCTCTGCATCTCCCTCTTCGACTTCTGCCAAGGATCGACCGCTGACTCCCCCAGGACGCCTGCAAAACTGCAACAAAGTAGCAAGAAGTCTACCAGCGACATTGTAGCGCCTAATCCTGCCGGGGTTCATGACTGTCTCCTGGTGGTGCATGCTCTGGGGGCTGTCTGCCTTCACCCTGCACTGAAAGCCAAGAAGAAATCTCCTCTGGGTCGACTGAATCTTCCCCATGCTCAAGCAGGCACCAAACTTCTGCTTCACCGGTCCTCTGCGTCCCCTCTCATTGTGATGAGCGTGGTCCCTCGAACACAGTAGCTAGATCCAAGTGACCCAGACAGTCCAGTGGTCCATCTTCCAAATTTGATAGATGTATGTCCTTGCCTCCCCTCGCCAGACAGTAATCCTGTGTGCTGCGTGAACTGCAGCTGCTAGGGCTTCTGTGCACTTTTGCAAGGAATCCTTTGTGCACAAAATACCCCAGGTCCCCAGCACTCTGTCCTGCATTGCTCAACTCGCTGAGTTGACCATCGGCTTCGTGGGATCCTCCTTTGTAGTGCTGAGATGACTGCCATGCTCAGTTTTCTTGAATCCCTGTTCAAGTACTTCTGTGGGTGCTGCCTTCTTCTGTGTGGGCTCTCTGTGTTGCTGAGGGATCCCTCTGTCTCCTCTTCCAAGTGGTGACCTCCTGGTCCTTTCTGGTCCTGGGCAGCACCCATTTTCTTGAACTGTGACTCTTGCAGCTAGCACGGCTTGTTTGCAGTCTTTCTGCAAGGAAACAACTCTGTTTTCTCCAGCATTCCGTGGGACATCTTCTGTGCAAAGGAGAAGTTCCTGGCATCTTCCGTTGTTGCAGAATCTTCAGCTTCTTCCACCCATAAACATCCATTTTGTACCTTCATCCGGGGTTTAGTGGGCTGCTGCCACTTTCGTGACTCTTGGACTTGGTCCCCTTCCTTAACAGGTCCACAGGTCCATGAATCCGTCTTCAGTGCTTTGCAGTCAGTTGTGTTCTTTGCAAAATCTCCTATCAGGACTTTATTTGTTTCTGGGGAAGTAGAGTCACTTTATTCCTACTTTTCACGGTCTTGGAGTGGGGCATCTTGGACACCCTTAGTGTTTTCTTACACTCCCAGTGACCCTCCACACACTACACTAGGCCAGGAGTCCCTAAGTGGTTTGCGTTCCACTTTCTTAGTATATAGTTTGTGTTGCCCCATCCCATTGCATCCTATTGTATTCTACAGTGTTTGCACTACTTTTCTGTTACTTACCTGACTTTGGTTTGTGTGTATATTTTGTGTATTTTACTTACCTCCTGAGGGAGTATATCATCTGACATATTTTTGGCACATTGTCACTAAAATAAAGTACATTTATTTTTAGTAACTCTGAGTATTGTGATTCTTATGATACAGTGCTATATGATTTAAGTGGCATAGTAGGAGCATTGCAAGTCTCCTAGTTAAGCTTAAGCTGCTCTGCTATAGCTGTCTCTATCAGCCTAAGCTGCTAGAACACTAATATTCTACTAATAAGGGATAAGTGGACCTGGCACAAGGTGTAAGTACCATCAGGTACCCACTATAAGCCAGGCCAGCCTCCTACAACAGTATCTATAGGAAATGTATTGCTACTTCTCGAGCCAAATCCTTTACACAATTTATCTTCCCGTTATCTTCTCTGAGAGTCAGGACCACGCATGATGCATGGGAGACCAGGAAGAAGCTGACCTTTGATTACCAATATGATATGTTTTAGTGAATAGAACAAGCAAAAACAGCAGTTATTCAGAAGGCATGCCAAAAACAGGCTCTCTGCGATCTACGTTAGAGGACTAAAACCAGTGCTAATTATGGGAGTAATTTTCCTATGTATTTTAGGTGTTGATACGTGAGAAACATGGGTGGAGTTTGTTGTGGAGCAGTGCATGGACCTCATTTAGGGGTTGCCAGTGGACGCAGCTACGACCCTTGGCTTACCCCTTGTCACTCCTTGCACTGTTTTTCCGACCACTGAAGTTGATTCGGGCTCCTTTCTCCTTTTTTTTTTTCATGATGTTGATAGTGAATAATGTTAGAATATTTACTATTAGTGAAATAGAAAAATGGAGCACAATTAGCTGGATTAGACACTCCTTCAAAGCTGAGGTAAGTAAAAAAATGCTTTTAAATGTATGTTGTGTGCGTGCTTGAGGGTGAGCTTGGAAATGACATCAAATCCGTTACTGGGACTTCCGGTGCCCCTGAGAGCCTGCCCGGAACTGAAGTAGATGTTGGGGCATCACATAGGTTGTGACATCATAGGGTCACGTGTTAGTGACGTGCCAGGGTCCTAGCCCCTGTGTCTAGGTCTATGTGGTGTGTAAAATGGGAGCCATGCTGCTGTGCACCCTGTTTCTGCACCCAAGTGTACAAGTCTGGACATGTCAGACATTCAGAACCAAGTGGCTGCTTGGGTGCCTCCTCACAAGGTGGAGCGTTGGGAATGTATGGCCAAACCTCCACACTGCTGGCTAATACAAAAAGAGGGGCTGGACAAATGTTGCAAAGGTCATGACACATGGTTAGAGTTATGTGTAACCCCTCAACTTATCAGAGCCATCAGGGAGAGCATGTAACCGATATGTGATGTAGAGGAGTATGCCCTTTTTGAGCCATTGAATACATATAAGGAGCCGGCTAGAGCTGCGTGCCAAACCGTGAACCATAGCTGAAATAGGTTGTCAGGGCATTATGAAGAGGTACAATCCTCTCACCAGAAAAGCCGCCTCCTCAGGGGCCCAGAACACTATCAGTAGATATTATCGTACCCTAACACCTTCAGTGCTGGATGAGAATGCACAGCCAGCAGCCCCTAAAGATGGGGGTTCCGGCATTACCAGATTTCTAGAGGAACTTTGCCATGGGCTTGAAAAGCTCAGGCACCAAGATTTGTCGCAACTGATATCCCCTATTAAGGCAGACAGCAGAGGCAGCAATGCTTCGAAAGATGAATTAGGTGTTGGAATCAACTACATCGACACAGGTGATGATGAAAGAAGGTATAGCACCACCAAATTTGCGGATCTTTTAAGATATGGGTTTTCAGGAGGACCCTGATCCTGAGGCAGTCATCAAGTGTAAACTCTGAAGCCGCTTCTACACCAAGGAACCTATGCAACTCACAAGATTTCAGAGCAGCTGCAGAGTGTAGCGAAAATGACGAGGTTAGTAAAAAAAAATAAAAAAAAAAAAACGCTGTAGACACTTATCGTGTTCACACTGGTATCATACTTTTAACTAATAGTTTCTCCTTTTCTTTCTGTTTGATCTCTAGAAAACATCCACAAAAATACATGAATTAGAGGGGTCTGCGTCAAAGGTTAACAATGTAAATTTTTACTGCTTATGCTGTTCAAGACAGTCTGAAAGTATTGAAAGTCAGATCAAAGAGCTCAGTAAGAAATGTGTTTGCACCTACAATAGCACAGATTTTGAAAAGGAAATGCTGGGCATACCCTATGATGCCATATGGCCTGTTAAAGGTTTTGCAGTGACTGTTGTGAATACATGTGTTAAACGTGACTACTATAACCTCTGTTATGGGCTCACGAGTGTCTATATGAGTCGTATACAGGAATAACAATTTGACACATATGTAGCAGGTTAGACCCGCACAATGTTCTTAAGGGTTGTGTATGGGTTGTCCGTTGTGAAGAAATATGTCCCGGCTGAGATGATTAAGGTCTTGGCAGCAGCGATCAATGAGATCCGATAGGCAGGCGAGACCTGCTCAAAACTCTAACGTATGCAGGGGATGTGTACCTATTTTGACAAAAGATTGATAGAAAGGGTCATAGAAAGACGAATGTGTGATATTTTTTATAAAAATAGAAGAATGGGGTCTTTAGCCTCACGGCGAGGGTAACGGTCCATTACTGTGTTATTTAACCCTATATACGTACTCAATCTTAGGACGCGATGCAAGATGTCTATGAGTTACACCCTGGATACATAAGCATTGCCAGAATGGTATATGTGCTGCTAAAAGAAAGAATAGCTGAAATATACCCTGTAACTCTGCAGTATCTGAACATTTCTGAGCCGTCAACTACAGGGCTGTGCGAAATTCCTGAATGTATAAACAGATGGTGCATCAGCGCATGGATGCCTACAGCAGATAAATACTGGAGCGTGTACAAAGGGTGTATGCGCAAGTTAAGACCATGTTACGCACAGCTTTGGAGCTTCTGACTGATGGTTATTTCACAAATACGGGTTTTGTAGTGTCAGGTCTAGAACTGTATGAGCTTATGAATGCTGTCAGGATCCTGAGTGTACAAAGCTATAGGTGGGGTGAGAGGGAAATTGTGTATAGAGCTATCTATAAAAATGGTGACGCTGAGACCTGTTTAGCGGTGGGGTCCTAGTAATGTATGCAACATGTGTCATACTATGTACGCCTAGTGAAAAGTCAATCTATTGTACGGCAATGCCCATTAGACCAATAGCTAGAAAATGTAAAGTATATTGTGTTTATGCTGTGCTAATTTTCTTTATTTTTAATAAAAATGGCCCCACACAAAGCAGTTGTCTTTCATTTTAAGGATTGTAACAGCTGATAACACGTCCAGTGACAGGGGGTTAAGGAAACTTTATTATAATACAAAGGGTGTTGGTAGCTTTGGGGGTACCGAAGGACTGTTTAGAAGGGCTCTAGTTAAAAATGAGCCGGTAAACAGAGCCCAGGTGAAGACGTGGTTATCAGGGGAAGAGGTGTATTAACTCCATAAACCCGCCCGGGAACAGTTTAAGAGAAGACCTACAATTGTTAACGTTCAAGTAGATTATCAATGGCAGGCTGACATAATCAGTTTTCAAGATTTAGCAAAGCACAATAACGGTGCTCAATATATACCATCAGTCATCGATGTCTTATCTAAGTATGCATACACAGAAGCCTTATTCGATAAAAGTGGGAGCAGTGTGACCGATGCCTTTAAAGCCATCTTCAGGAAAGGCCGAACATCTCAGAAACTACAAACAGATGCTGGAAAAGAGTTTTTAAACTGTACATTTCCGAAATTACTAAAACAGCACTATGTTAAACATTTTGTAACACACACTGAGGTAAAACGGCCGTAATAGAACGTTTTAACAGAAACTTAAAGTCTAAGATGTGGAGATATTTTACAGCTTATAACACTTACCGATATGTGGATGCTCTACAGGCTTTTATAGACATTTATAACGCCACTTACCACAGAACCATCAAAATGGCACCCGTAAATGTGACATCAGATAGCTCCTTAAAGGTGTGGAGAACAGTGTAAGGGAACTGGATCGCTGCTGGTGTAAAGAAGCCGCTTTTAAACAAAGGTGACCATGTTAGGGTTTCAAAATTAAAAGGGGTATTTACGAAGGATTACCAACAGACTTTTATGATGAGCTATTTATAGTGGAAAGTGTGGAGGTTAAAGAGGATGTATATATTTACAGGCTAAAGGACTCTGATGGGAAAAGGTGTCGGGTGTCTCTAACAAGGAGGAACTGCAGAAGGTACCTAATGACCTGCACAGGGTGTACAGGGTTGAAAAGATTCTGAAAACTAAAGGTAGCAGCGCTAACTGCCAAGTTTTTGTCAAACGGCGGGATGACCAGAGAAATTTAACAGTTGGGTACCGACAAGTTCTATGCAGGTTGTGTTAGTACGATGGGTGTCGTTGTAGACACAAAGATGGAAACAGCGCCATTTTATATCACGCTGCCCTCCAACGCCTCAAAGGACGTGTTCCCTGACAATAGAATTTCTAATTATACTGTGAAATTGGCTAAACCCGTAGACCTGAAAGGTGATTGGGAGGTAGCCCTAACAGAAATCCAATACCCCAGAACGTGGAATACGTTTTCAATGTACAACGCTGTATTTGATATATAGCATTGTCAGGAAGCTTTGACCATCCATATGGAGTTTCCTCACGGCTTTTACCCATCTGTGGCATCGGCGGTCACAGCCATCAACAAAACCATAGCCATCATTGAGTCATGTGCGAATGTGCAGTTAGTGTTAGATAACATTAGACAGAAGTTTCTTGAAGCTCCAAATAGTGAGGCTGTGTTTAACGGTTCGGGTAAATTAACAAGGATTTTAGAAACAGTGCAGCATATCTGAAGTCATGTAGAACTGGCCCATTCATGCCCCATTAGTAATGGTGGTTTCTATACACTCTACATGTATAGCAATATCGTAGAGTCCCAGAGGATAGGGGATAGTCATTCACCGTTGCAGAGATGGGTCCAGGTAAAGGGTGAAAATACCACAGTGGTTAATATCCAATACGACAAACGAGACTACGTATCAATTTCTTAAAAACATTTTGCCACCATAACAATCATGATCTACGATGATCAGGTTGAGCCGGTGTCCTTTAATTACAGGAAAGTTATTGTTAAGCTTCATTGAAGACCGCGGCACGAGAGTGACTATTAACGAGTCATTATGGTGATTATGAAAACGTGCGGCGACCTCTTTATGTATAGGGGTTATTACAGAAGCCAGGGGGGATATGTAGCCCTGCCACCGTACTTTCAAGGGGCCTTGGTTATGTACAGGGCGGGGCTGAGAGGTTTCTTCTATAGTTTGTTTAGAAGAGCTATGCCGTTCTTGAGAAGAGTCTATGAAATTGCAAAACTACACATCAAAGCGGCTGCTCCGAACATTGCGCAGGACGTAGTGGGTTCCATGACGTCTGCGGTTGTTGAATGTATGAACAAGCAACCCCAACAAGGAGCAGAGTTGGAGTACAAGTCACACACACGCGTTAAAAGGAAGCGTGGTGTCTCAAAACACAGGAGCCCACCTGCCCCCTATAAAAAAAGATGCTGATCTTTCAAAAGCGATCACAAACGAAGATCCGTAAGTCAGAAGAGAGCTACTAAGAAAAGGAAAAGAATGAGCGCTAACGTAAATATATATTTTTAAACTGAACACTCTGCAAACATGGCCTTCGTACATTGTGCATCGGGTGAATGTGCTAAATCAGAGTTAGACCTGTTTTCTCTAAAACCTACGCAGAATAGCATCAAAACAGTTTTTTTCATGGAGGTATCGCTGCTAGCTGCTTTAACGCCTTAGGCGCCAATAGAGTTTTCTGTGTCAGGGTCCACTGATATGCATCTGGATCTCAACAATACGCTGCTACACCTCATTTGTAAAATTGTAAAAGTGGATGGATTCAACATTACGAATGACGCTAAAGTGGCGATGATCGCTTACCCCATAGCAACCATGTTTAATCAGGTGGACATCACACTTGGGGATCGACTTATCATGTAGAGTGCTAACTTGTACCCGTATAGGGTATACTTTGAGAGTTTTCTGAATTACAGCCATGATGCCCTAGGCACTCAGCTTTCAGCAGGACTCTCCTACAAAGATACTTATGGTCATTTCGAAGCTACGGCATTGGATGGGCACAATCAGGGTTTTGTAAAAAGTGCAAACTTTGCCACTGGCAGTTTATATCCTAGGACACATACATTCAGACCTTTTTACCCAAATAAACTTCTTGTCAATGGTATCAATCTTAAGATCAAATTAACCTGGAACAAGGACTCATTCTGTCTCATCAGTGGGGATGCGGAACATTATAAACTTGTTATACTGTCTGCCAGTTTGTTTGTAAAGAGAGTGAAAGTGTCACCCAGTGTCAGACAGGCTCATGCAGAGGCCCTACAGCTATCAAACATCAAGTATGCCGTAGAAGGAGTGGCTCAGAAGATATTCAGCATACCCACAGGTACCCGCTTAACCCAACAGCAAAATGTATTTCTGGGTCAACTACCGAAACTTAGTATCATAGGGTTTGTGGACAACACAGCTTTTAGTGGGCTGTATACCTCAAACCCATTCAATTTCAAGCACTATGACATCAACTACGCTGGTACATGAGGGTGCTGTGATTCCTGCAAAGCCGTACACACCGAGTTCTGGAACGTCTAATTTTATTAGGGAATATCTAGGCCTGGTGTCTATAACAGGAAAACATTTGAGGGACTCAGGAGTCGTCGTATCAAGAGAAGGGTATGGGGCCGGTTACACCCTTTTCGCTTTTGATCTGACGCCCGACATTAGTCACTATAATCTGATAAAAACTGAAATCAAAAAGCTGAAATTCGCTTTACTTAATCACTGGCTAGCAATCTGAACATGGTTGTATTTGCGGTGGTTGACAGAGTCATTTAAGTCAACCACGCCCGGCAGATTATGTTTGACTATCTTTAAAGCATTGTACAATGGACACTATACAGATACGTGAGTTCTTAAGCAGACATAAATATGCGATTAAATAAGCGATGGGCTACCTACGGAAATGGGCATAGAAAAACCTTGATCAATAGTCTTTAACACAGATCCACATTACAAGGGTGGAACACACTGAGTGGTAATGTTTTTGGATAGCAACAAGGTTACAGTGTTTGAGAGTTCAGCAGCTTTCCTGGAGCATAGCATATATACAAAACGTGTATTTAAGTATCTAAAGATAGCTGCTGTTAGGGTTGAGTATAACAAGATGCAGGATCCTCTAGCCATCACATGTGGGAAGCACTGTATATATTTTATTAATAAAATGTCTGAGGGTATAACGTTTAGAAATGTTCTACATTTGTATTGAGACGATCAAGTAAACAATGATAGTATTGTAGTAAAATATGTGAAAGAAAACGCACGGGCTACGCTGCACTCCGTTCTAACAGAATACGCCATTTGTCAAAAGTGTAAGGCCTTGTAATGCACATTTACGTGTAACGTTAAATGTCTACAAAAAGAAAATTAAGCTTAATACCGGCCTCTACGTTTTTATTCAGCCACCAAGACACACATAACATTTTTTTTAAAATATGACATAATAGTGATGAAAGACAGTTGAAGAGTGTTTATTACACATAATTTTTGTACATGCAATAAGTATCCAAACATACAAATAAAAATAAATCAACAGTTGTAAAACTATACACAAAGACATTGTAAAACAAAATACAGAGGATCACAAGTATCACACCTGTAACCACGATTTCTTTTTTTTTACAACAACTTTTTGGCCGGCAAAGGTAGGTGTGCGGTGCTCCATGAGGGGGTTAGGTGGGGGGCTAGACGCTGTTTTTAAAACAACTGCTGATGGTGTACTTGGGAGGCTGTAAGTAGAATCTTTCAAACTTTCAAGCAGCCTACGGTGTACCAACAAGCGTAGAAGGAACGTTGAGTTCTGCAGCGGCCTGTAGAAACTGGTCCCAACCTCTAGGCAGTTTCTGGAGCGGTAGGGCTTTGGGGTGTGTGAAACCTTTGATGAGGTTGTACATATGAGATCCAGCAACTGTTTGCCCTTTGCAGAGGAATTCACCCAGTTCATTCCAAGAGATTAGATCTTCAGAAGCATCCATGCTTAGTAACATTTGCGCTGCACCTTTGTACCTCAGACTTATATTTTTTAAAAGTTCTTCAACAAAGACGTCTGTTAGGCGGTGGTGACGGGACCAACAGCTGTGGGGGCTGTTGAGCCTGAGGAGTGGGGAGGGCTGGTAGTGGTGGATCAGAGTCAGGGGGTTATATAGAGTCAGCATGTTTTTTTCGAACTGCCATTGCTTGTAATAATGTAGAACGTTTTTAAGAGATCTGGAGTAAAGATCAACTTTGTTGTGAGGTTTTAAATCAGTCCAGTTTAAAATGTTTTTCATTTCGGCATCTAGACACAGTGTTTCATTTTTTCGTATATCCCAGGCGTTGCTCATAGAAGGCCTAACTGTTCCAGTTGTTGGTGAGGTACCAAGTACATCTTTTGGGTGTGATCCATTCTGTTCCCGGTTAGGAGGTTTGTAATTAAAGTAATCGCTATGCCCAGAAGTGCTCCTTTTTAGGAGTGCTAAATTACAGCGTACACATGCAGACATGTTCAACACCGGGTTTTTTAAAGCACATTTTACAAAAGTCTTTTTAGCAATACTTTGTATACGCCTTTGGGTCTGGTTTTAGGGGTGTAAGCTACAGGGATATCTGGTGGGAAAATATCAGCACGTAGTCTGTAGTCTTCTAGAGTCTTGGGTTTTAAGTCTACCAACAGGTACCGGTGAGGGTTCAGCTGCCTAGCGATGATCAATATTTGTTGTTTGTCCCTGGGGTTTTTAAATAAAACAAGGTATGGGGCATTCAGCGTTATAGAACAACTGCTCTTACCCTTGTAAAACAAGTTCTGCACAATGTAACATATGCTCAGGTTACGATGGTGTGAATGTTGGGTAAAACCTTTTTCTATCTCTGGATGATCCCCACCCTCACGCACAAGATCGTCTACAATCACCATGTTTACGAGGTAACAGTGCATCGTCGTTGAGATTACCAGGTATGCCTTCTATAAATTTGATGTGGGGGAACCTTAGGGATTGTTCTGTATAAAGATCTTGCCAGTAATAATAAAGCCATACAATATTGTTTGGGTTTTGGGATAGAACATGGGGGGCATTTTCTAACAACTTCTTTATAAAATAACTTTCACCACAATTTGAGGGGCCTGCTAGAACGGAGAAGGATGGATGTTGCAAACGGGTGTCCATAGCCGTGGGGATTCAAGAGTCTAATGCCCTTTTAATAACCATACAGTAGGGTTTTCTAGCCCTTAGTCAGGACCCTTTTATCAAACACTACACGTAAGGTTTTATGTAAAGGCTGAGTAGTGAATTCCCGCCGTTTTTTGGACTGCACTATGCTCGGCTGATGTACAACAATTTTTTTATTATTTTCAGGGGTGTAGGACATAGCGTATTCGTTCACCAGGTCCTTAAGACTGTTAAAATTGATTTTTACTGTACTGTTAACATTTAAGGTGATACCTTTGACTTTCATACATACAGTATTGTTTGAGGTTTTTTACAAATAGGTTTTAGGACCTGATGAGGTGAATTCCAATAAGTGTTTGCCCTTTTGTAGTTTGCTGGTCAAATCCCCTAGATAATCACCTAATGGTGGGTCTTCATCACCTACTTTGCTCCGAAATATAACAGAGTCTGTATCATGATACAGACACCTGTCCTGCAGTTTATCTAACACTCTGTAAAGCTCTAAACGGGCATAAGCGGTTGTGAAACATGCTATGAAGATGTTTTTATTGTTACAAATTGTGGGGTACTATTTAGTGTACTTCCAACACAGAACGGCAGTCTCATCATCAATAAACACACAACTGGACACCTCATAATTGGCAGAAAAAAAGATACTTAAACAACTCATAAGGATCTGTTATCATGGTTGTGTTTTGACAAGTTTGTACGCTGTGTGAATTTCCTCCATAATGAGTTTAGGCATAGTTTGGCTAATTGGCGGTGGGCAGGGTTGACCTCGATCAATTTGGGTCTCAGCCGTATACCCTTGTGAGTGTAGTAGTCATTTATGTACTTTTGTTTAGAGGCCTCATCGAAACACCACTCTGGAATCCCTGAAACCTCCTGTTTGTCTCTTAGAAACAGGATAATATAGTAAGAAAAGAGCTGTGTTGTCCTTTCAAAGTGCCATATTTCCACAATTTTACTAAGCTTGTATCCTTTCTCTAGAGCCTTTTGTACCTCAATGCTACACCATGCCCCAGTCAGCATCCTTTGCTCTTCACTGTGATTATACATGCTAGTCTCTTTACTTTCAGTGCATGTACGACATACTGGGAACATCAGCTTACCGCCGACTCTGTATGATAGTACCAGGAAGTAAAGACAGCGGAGTGGGTAGATTTGACATTTAATGAGCCCAAAGTATTTGGCAATGGGCTTAAAGTCCCTGTATATGATGGTTAGGTGAACTATAGGGTATAACTTCTGCTTGTTCACAAACGGATACAGACTTGTGAAGTCATAATAGTGTATTTTCTCACCAGGGCCCACAGCCCTGTACAGCTGTATAGCGTTTGCATGCCTCCCAAATAAGGCGTCATGGGGTTTCATAGGCTCTGGTGACTGACGACTCCTAATGAAAGACACAAGCTCAACATTTGCTGTTAACATATCTAACCATTCATGCACCCAAAGGGTTCTCATGACAAAGCCACAGTTTTTACCATATTGCGCCTTCATCAGAGTGCTCAAACTTGATGCCCAACAGCCTGTTAAACTCATGAGGTTTGTAACAACGAGGACAACCGTGATAAAAACACCTGTTGTATTCAAAGGCGGCTGGCACGCCATTAATTATGGCATAACTGTCAAGATAATAAGACCCAAAGCGGTATTCACCACTGTAGGAGGCTGGCCTGGCTTATAGTGGGTACCTGATGGTACATATAACTTGTGCCAGTTCCAGTTATCCCTCATTAGTAGATTAGTAGTGTTTTAGCAGCTTAGGCCAATAGAGATAGCTATAGCAGAGCAGCTTAGGCTGAACTAGGAGACATGCAAAGCTCCTACCATACCACTTGTATCACATAGCACTATATCATAAGAATCACAATACCCAGAGTTACTAAAAATAAAGGTACTTTATTATAGTGACAATGTGCCAAAAATATCTCAGAGGATATACTCTATTAGGAGGTAAGTAAAATACACAAAATATACACACAAACCAAAACCAGGTAAGTAAATAGTTAGAAAAGTAGTGCAAACACTGTCTAATACAATAGGTGCAATAGGCCTAGGGGCAACACAAATCATATACTAAGAAAGTGGAATGCGTACCACTTAGGGACCCCTGGCGTAGTGTAGTGTGTAGAGGGTCCCTGGGGGTGTAAGAAAATACCAAGGGTGTCCAATATATCCCGCCCCAAGACCCTGAAAAGGAAGAGTAAAGTGACACTACTTCCCCAGAAACACACTAAACTTGTGATAGGAGATTCTGCAAAGACCACAACAGACTGCAAAGCACTGAAGGCGGATTCCTGGACCTGAGGACCTGTAAAGGAAGGGGACCCAGTCCAAGAGTCACAAATGTGTCCGGGGGGGCAAGTGCAAAATGACTGCCTGTGGATGGAAGAAGCTGAAGATTCTGCAACAACGAAAGGTGCTAGGAACTTCTCCTTTGTGCAGAAGATGTCCCAATAAGTGCTGGAAGACGCAGCGTTGTTTCTTTGGAGAAAGACTGCAAAAAAGCCTTGCAAGCTGCAAAGGTCACTGTTGAAGAAAAAGTGTGCAGCCCAGGCCCAGGAAGGACTAGGAGGTCGCCACTTGGAAGAGGAGACAGAGGGGGCACTTAGCAACACAAAGAGCCCATGCACAAGAAGGCAGCACCTGCAGAAGTACTTGAACACAGGTTCAAGAAAACTGAGCACATCGGTCGTCTCAACACTACAAAAGAGGGTCCCACGAAGCCAGTGGTCAACTCAGCAAGTTGAGCAATGCAGGATAGAGTGCTGAGGACCTCAGCTAAGCTGGGTACAAAGGATTCCTTGCAAAAGTGAACAAAAGCTCTAGCAGCTGCAGTTCACGCAGTACACAGGATTACTGTCTGGAGAGGGGAGGCAGGGACTTACCTCCTCCAAATTTGGACAGTTGGACCACTGAACAGTCTGGGTCACTGGGGTCCACCACCTGTGTTCCAGGGGCCACGCTCATCAGGATGAGAGGGATCCCAGAGTACCGGTGATGCTGAAGTTTGGTGCCTGCAGGAGCAGTGGTAAGATTCTGTCAACCCACAGGAGGTTTCTTGGTGGCTTCCAGTGCAGGGTGAAGGCAGACAGCCCCCAGAGCATGCACCACCAGGAACCAGTCAAGAAAGCTGGCAGGATTAGGTGCTACAATGTCGCTGGTCGTTTTCTTGCTACTTTATTGTAGTTTTGCAGGCGTCCTGGAGCAGTCAGCGGTCGATCCTTGGCAGAAGTCAAAGAGGAATATGCAGTGGAACTCTGGTGAATTCTTGCAAATCGTTATCTGAGAAAAAGCCCACAGGAGAGACCCTAAATAGCTCTCAGAGGAGGATTGGCTACCTGAAGAGGTAAGGACCTGTCAGGAGGGATCTCTGATGTCACCTGCTGGCACTGGCCACTCAGAGGCCTCCATTGTGCCCTCAAACCTCTGGATTCAAGATGGCAGAGGTCTGGGACACAGTGGAGGAGCTCTGGGCACCACCCAACGGGTGGTAATGGACAGGGGAGTGGTCACGCCAGAGCAAGGGCTGGGGGTTACCTGAACCAGTGTAGACTGGCTTATGCAAGGAGGGCACCATCTGTGCCCTTCAAAACATTTCCAGAGGCTGAGAGAGGGTACTCCTCCCAGGCCCTTAACACTCATTTCCAAAGGGAGAGGGTGTAACACCCTCTCTCAGAGGAAATCCTTTGTTCTGCCTTCCTGGGACTGGGTTGCCCAGACCCCAGGAGGGGGCAGAACCCTGTCTGTGGGGTGGCAGCAGCAGTAGCTGCAGTGAAAATACCAGAGAGTTGGGTTGGCAGTACCTGGGGTCCATGCTGGAGACCCGGGGAAGCATGGGATTGGCACCCCAATACCAGATTTGGCATGGGGGGACAATTCCATGATCTTAGACATGTTACATGGCCATATTCGGAGTTACCATTGGGAAGCTACATATTGGTATTGACCTATATGTAGTGCACACGTGTAATGGTATCCCCGCACTCACAAAGTCTGGGGAAATCGCCCTGATCTATGTGGGAGCACCTTGGCTAGTGCAAGGGTGCCCTCACACTTAGTAACATTACACCTAAACTTCACTAAGTGAAGGTTAGACATATAGGTGACTTCTAAGTTACTTAAGTGCAGTGTAAAATGGCTGTGAAATAACGTGGACATTATTACACTCAGGCTGCAGTGGCAGTCCTGTGGAAGAATTGTCTGAGCTCCCTATGGGTGGCAAAACAAATGCTGCAGCCCATAGGGATGTCCTAGAAACCCAATACCCTGGGTACCTAGGTACCATATAATAGGGAATTAAAAGGGTGTTACAGTGTGCCAATCAGAATTGATGAAAATGGTCACTAGCCTATAGTGACAATCTTAAAGGCAGAGAGGGCATAAGCACTGAGGTTCTGGTTAGCAGAGCCTCAGTGACACAGTTAGTCATTACACAGGTACACACATTCAGGCCGCAAACTATGAGCAATGGGGTCCTGGCTAGCAGGATCCCAGTGAGACAGGCAAAAGCAAACTGACATACAAGTAAAAATGGGGGTAACATGCCAGGCAAGATGGTACTTTCCTACACAATCCCCCCCAAACGAGGGACAATAAGGCTAACCTTGCCCAGATGAGTCTTCATTGTCTAAGTGGAAATATCTGGAGAGTCCATCTGCATTGGAGAGGGTACTCCCAGGTCTATGTTCCACTGTATAGTCCATTCCCTGTAGGGAGATGGACCACCTCAGCAATTTAGGGTTTTCACCTTTCATTTGTTTAAGCCATAATAGAGGTTTGTCGTCTGTCTGAACAAGAAATTTATTGCCAAACAGGTATGGCCTCAACTTTTTCAGTGCACAGACCACAGCAAAGTCCTCCCTGTCTATGGCAGACCAATTCTTTTCTCTAGGGGTCAACCTCCTGCTGATAAAAGCATAAGGTTGATCCTGGCCGTAAGTGTTAAGTTGTGATAAAACTGCCCCCACCCCTAATTCAGAAGCATCAGTCTGGACTATGCATTTCTTGGAGTAACAAGGGCTTTTTAGGACAGAGCACATGACCTGTTTTAGCTCATCAAAAGCCTTTTGACAGCTAGCTGTCCACCATACCTTTTTAGGCATCTCTTTGCTGGTAAAGTCATTAAGAAGGGCTGCAAGGGAGGCATAATTCTTAATGAACCTCCTATAGTACCCTGTGAGGCCTAGAAAGGCTCTCACCTGCGTTTGAGTTGTAGGGGAAGCCCACTCCATAATGGTCTGGATCTTCCCCTGCAGTGGTGCAATCTGTTCCCCACCTACCAGGTGGCCCAAATAAGCCACTTTCCCGTTCACTATCTGGCACTTTGACGCCTTGGTAGTGAGGCCTGCCTTTTGCAGGGCCTCCAAAACATCCCATTTGTGGACCAGGTGATCATCCCAGGTGGAGTTATAGACAGATATATCATCTAGATATGCTGCACTAAAAGCCTCCAATCGTTGCAGGACAATATTCACCAACCTCTGAAAGGTGGCAGATGCAATTTTCAGACCAAAGGGCATAACAGTGAACTGATAGTGCCCTCCAATGGTGGAAAATGCTGTTTTAGGTTTAGCATCTTCTGACAACTTAATCTGTCAATACCCTGCAATTAAGTCAAAAGTGCTTAGATACTTGGCAGAAGCCAGTGTATCTATGAGCTGACCTGCCCTGGGTATAGGGTGAGCATCAGTTTTGGTTACCTGATTGAGGCCTCTATAGTCAACACAAAACCTCATTTCTTTTTTACCATCTTTACTATGAGGTTTGGGGACAAGCACCACTGGGCTAGTCCATTGGCTTTCAGAAGGCTCAATCACTCCCTGATCCAACATTTTCTGTACCTCTTGTTTTATGCAATCCCTGACATGGTCAGGTTGCCTATAAACCTTACTTTTGAGAGGTAAACTGTCTCCAGTGTTGATTGTGTGCTCACACCAGGTAGTTGTACCTGGGATCAGTGAGAAGAGGTCAGAAAACTGATCTAACAGATTTATGCAGTTGTCCTTCTGCTCAGCAGTAAGGCAATCTGCAAGTACAACTACCTCCACTGAGCCATCAGCTTCAGTGGTGGAGAAGAGGTCAGGGTGAGGGTCACTCTCTTCTTCCTGCCCCTCATCAGTTGCCATGAGCAGGGTTAGGTCAGCCCCTGTCATATTAAGGCTTCAGGCGATTGATATGGAACACCCTAAGGGGACTCCTGGCAGTGCCCCGGTCTACCAAATAGGTGACCTCACCTTTCTTTTCAACAATGAGATGGAGTCTACTCCATTTGTCCTGGAGTGCTCTTGGGGCCACAGGCTCCAATACCCACAACTTCTGTCCAAGTTGATGTCTTCAAATCATTGCCTAGTAAGCAATCTACAGGTAATTCAGTGGCTACCACAACTTTCTTTGGACCAGTAACCTCCCCCCCAGTTGAGATTCACAACAGCCATGGGGTGGCTAAGTGTGTTATCATGAGCATCACTCACTTGGTACTGCTGACCAAGTAAGTGTTGATCAGGGTGAACCAGTTTCTCTATAACCATAGTTACACTGGCTCCTGTGCCCCTGTATGCCTCAACCTCAACACCATTAAATAGGGGTAGTTGCTTGTACTTACCCACATTGAGGGGACAAGCAACCAAGATGGCAAAGTCAATGCCACCGTCAGAGGCTAAAACAGCCTCTGTGGTCTCCCTAACAAAACCAACCCCAACCACACTGCCAATAGTGAGCCCAGCTACACCCTTGAACTGGCTATTAGTAGTTGACTTCCCACCACCACTGCTATTACTCTGGGCACTAAAGGTTGCAGTTGGGTTTGTGTTGGTGGGAGCCTTGGTGTTTTTCTTTGGCATCACTTGCCCAATGGCCTTTTACTTTACATATGTAACACCATGTCTTTTTCTGATTGTGAGAAGAGGATTTGGACCCACCACCCCAGAGGGGTTTTGTGGGCCTGAGGAAGACTCAGAATGTTTTTTATCTTTGTCCCCACCCTTGTCAGAAGACTTACCATCCTTCTTCTTGCCATCCTTGTCACCCTCTGTATGAACTTTTCTGTTCACTCTTGTTCTGACCCATTTGTCTGCCTTCTTTCCCAATTTTTGGGAAGAGGTCAGATCTGAGTCTACCAAGTACTGGTGCAACAAATCAGACACACAATTGTTCAAAATATGCTCTCTCAGGATTAGATTATACAGGCTTTCATAGTCAATCACCTTACTGCCATGTAACCAACCCTCCAAGACCTTCAATGAATAGTCTACAAAGTCTGTCCAGTCTTGAGAGGACTCTTTTCTGGTGTCTCCGAACTTAATTCTGTATTGTTCAGTGGTTAAGCCAAATCCATCCAAGATTGCATCCTTCAAAACTTTGTAGTTATTAGCATAACTTTCTCTGACAGTAAGGAGCCTATCCCTACCCTTACCAGTGAGATAGCCACAAGATAGCAGCTCATGGCCTTTGAGGGACCAACTGTACCATACAGGCCTTCTCAAGCGCAGCAAACCACTTGTTAACATCATCCCCCTCCTTGTAAGAGGGGACTATCTTATGCAGGTTTCTGGAATCTTGCTCTCTAACAGGATTGCTATCAAAAACACTGATGTTGCCACCATGGGGAACTAACCCCAACCTCTGCCTTTCCCTTTCCACAGCCAGAGGTTCCCTGACTAAGGCCATCTGCTGCTGTTTAAGCTTCAGCCTGGCCTCTTCCAACCTCAGCTTTCGGAGTTTCCTTTCCATTAAGTTATCCTCACGGTGGGAGGCTTCGAAATTGTGAGACACAGAAGAAATGTGGGAATTGGCAGAGTTGGACCTGTCCATAAACTGACTGGACACTAGTAACCTGCCCTTTAGGAGTGAAAGGTGCCCTACTAATGTGTGACCCCCTCCCACTACCAGTGTCACTAGATGGCCTGTTAGCTGACAGGTCCTTGGAAGAACCCTCTCCAGCATCCTCAGGGGACTCCTCTGAGTCTGGCTGGATACTCCCTTCTTCTACCTCCTGATCCTGGGATGGGCCAGACTGGTTCTGGTCACTTTCTAGGAGAAGGCTAAGGAGAAGATCTTTTGAAGGATTCTTACCAATTGCTAAACCTCTTTCTATGCAGAGACCCCTCAAACTTTTAAAGTTTAGATTCCCATATGTTGCCTGGACAACTGTGGGAGTAAGCTCTACTGCAGACATGATAGAAAATGTTTAGGACAGAGAGAGAAAAAACGTTTTTGCGAAAAACTTTTCAAATATTGAAAACTTTTTGAAGTTCTCAGAAACTTTTGAGAAACTTTTGAGAAAGTTTTAGAGAAGGAAATTTCAACTGTTTAGGTTACTGTGTACATTCTGAAGTATTTGGTATATGTTTTTCTTATGAAAAGTGTAGGAAAGTAGCCTCTTTCTAACCTTGTTACCCCCACTTTCGGCCTGTTTGCGAGTATATGTCAGGGTGTTTTCACTGTCTCACTAGGATCCTGCTAGCCATGGCCCAGTGCTCATAGTGAAAACCTTATGTTGTCAGTATGTTTGTTATGTGTCACTGGGATCCTGCTAGCCAGGACCCCAGTGCTCATAAGTGTGTGGCCTATATGTGTTCCCTGTGTGGTGCCTAACTGTCTCACTGAGGCTCTGCTAACCAGAACCTGAGTGGTTATGCTCTCTCTGCTTTCCAAATTTGTCACTAATAGGCTAGTGACTATATTTACCAATTCACATTGGCACACTGGTACACCCATATAATTCCCTAGTATGTGGTACTGAGGTACCCAGGGTATTGGGGTTCCAGGAGATCCCTATGGGCTGCAGCATTTCAGTTGCCACCCATAGGGAGCTCTGACAATTCTTACACAGGCCTGCCAGTGCAGCCTGCGTGAAATAACGTCCATGTTATTTCACAGCCATTTACCACTGCACTCAAGTAACTTATAAGTCTCCTATATGTCTAACCTTCACCTGGTGAAGGTTGGGTGCAAAGTTACTTAGTGTGTGGACACCCTGGCACTAGCCAAGGTGCCACCACATCGTTCAGAGCAAATTCCCCGGACTTTGTGAGTGCGGGGACACCATTACACGTATGCACTATACATAGGTCACTACCTATGTATAGCGTCACAATGGTAACTCCAAACATGGCCATGTAACATGTCTAAGATCATGGAATTGTCATCCCAATACCATTCTGGTACTGGGGGGACAATTCCATGATCCCCTGGGTCTCTAGCACAGAACCCGGTTACTGCCAAACTGCCTTTCCGGGTTCTCCACTGCAGCTGGTGCTGCTGTCAACCCCTCAGCCAGGTTTCTGCCCTCCTGGGGTCCAGGCAGCCCGGCCCAGGAAGGCAGAACAAAGGATTTCCTCTGAGAGAGGGTGTTACACCCTCTCCCTTTGGAAATAGGTGTGAAGGGTTGGGGAGGAGTAGCTTCCCCCAGCCTCTGGAAATGCTTTGATGGGCACAGATGGTGCCCATCTCTGCATAAGCCAGTCTACACCGGTTCAGGGATCCCCCAGCCCTGCTCTGGCACAAAACTGGACAAAGGAAAGGGGAGTGACCTCTCTCCTGACCTGCACCTCCCAGGGGAGGTGCCCAGAGCTCCTCCAGTGTGTCCCAGACCTCTGCCATCTTGGAAACAGGGGTGTTGGGGGCACACTGGACTACTATGAGTGGCCAGTGCCAGCAGGTGACGTCAGAGGCTCCTCCTGATAGGCTCTTACCTCTCTTGGTAGCCAATCCTCCTAACCTGGTAGATAAACCTCCTTTTCTGGCTATTTAGGGTCTCTGCTTTGGGGAATTTCTCAGATAACGAATGCAAGAGCTCACCAGAGTGCTTCTGCATCTCCCTCTTCACCTTCTACCAAAGGATCGACCGCTGACTGCCCAGGATGCATGTAAAACTGCAACAAATTAGCTAGACGACTACCAGCAACATTGTAGCGCCTCATCCTGCCGGCTTTCTCGACTGTTTTCAGGTGGTGCATGCTCTGGGGGTAGCTTGCCTTCACCCTGCACCAGAAGCTCAGAAGAAACCTCCCGTGGGTCAACAAAATCTTCCCCCTGCTAACGCAGGCACCAAAAGACTGCATCACTGGTCCTCTGGGTCCCCTCTCATCCTGACGAGATTGGTCCCTGGAACTCTGCAACTCTGTCCAAGTGACTCCCACAGTCCAGTGACTCTTCCGTCCAAGTTTGGTGGAGGTAAGTCCTTGCCTCCCCACGCTAGACTGCATTGCTGGGTACCGAATGAGTTGCAGCTGCTCCGGCTCCTGTGCACTCTTCCAGGATTTCCTTTGTGCACAGCCAAGCCTGGGTCCCCAGCACTCCTTCCTGCAGTGCACAACCTTCTGAGTTGTCCTCCAGCGTCGTGGGACTCCCTTTTGTGACTTCGCATGGACTCTGGTTCACTTTCCTTCCAAGTGCCTTTTCAGGTACTTTTGCAGGTGCTGCCTGCTTCTGTGAGGGCTCCCTGAGTTGCTGGGCGCCCCCTCTGTCTCCTCCTCCAAGTGGCGACATCCTGGTCCCTCCTGGGTTATAGCAGCACCCAAAAACCTCTACCGCAACCCTTGCAGATAGCGAGGCTTATTTGTGGTCTTTCTGCGTAGGAACACCTTTGCAAGCTTCATCGCGACGTGGGACATTCATCCTCCAAAGGAGAAGTTCCTAGTTCTCTTCTTTCTTGCAGAACTCCAAGCTTCTTCCAACCAGTGGCAGATTCCTTGCACCCTCAGCTGGCATTTCCTGGGCTCCTGCCCACTCTCGACACTGTCGCTACTATTGGACTTGGTCCCCTTGTCTTACAGGTACTCTGGTCCGGAAATCCACTGTTGTTGCATTGCTGGTGTTTGTTCTTCCTGCAGAATCCCCCTATCACGACTTCTGTGCTCTCTGGGGGTAGTAGGTGCATTTTACACCTACCTTTCAGGGTCTCGGGTGGGCTATTTTTCTAACCCACACTGTTTTCTTACAGTCCCAGCAACACTCTACAAGCTCACATAGGTTTGGGGTCCATTCGTGGTTCGCATTCCACTTTTGGAGTATATGGTTTGTGTTGCCCCTATACCTATGTGCTCCTGTTGCAATCTATTGTAATTCTAAACTGTTTGCATTACTTTTCTTGCTATTACTTACCTAATTATGGTTTGTGTCAATATATCTTGTGTATATATCTTATCCTCATACTGAGGGTAATCACTGAGATACTTTTGGCATATTGTCATAAAAATAAAGTACCTTTATTTTTAGTAATTCTGTGTATTGTGTTTTCTTATGAAATTGTGCATTTGACACAAGTGGTATAGTAGGAGCTTTACATGTCTCCTAGTTCAGCCTAAGCTGCTTTTCCATAGCTACCTTCTATCAGCCTAAGCTGCTAGAAACACCTCTTCTACGCTAATAAGGGATAACTGGACCTGCCACAAGGTATAAGTACCTCTGGTACCCAGTACAAGCCAGGCCAGCCTCCTACAAAAAGCACCAATGACAAAGTGGTAAAGCAGCTACAAGTACTTATCCCACAGCTGTGCCACCAATGTAGGAGACTGGCCTGGCTTATTGTGGGTACCTTGTGGTACTTACACCTTGTACCAGGTCCAGTTAGCCCTTACTAGTAGATTAGAAGTGTTCTAGCAGTTTAGGCTGATAGAGGTAGCTATAGCAGAGCAGCTTAGGCTGAACTAGGAGAGATGCAAAGCTCCTACTATTCCAATTATATCATCTAGCACTATATCATAAGAGAACACAATACTAAGAGTTACTAAAAATAAAGGTACTTCATTTTAGTGACAATTGTAGGAGGCTGGCCTGGCTTATATTGTGTACCTTGTGGTACTTACACCATGTGCCAGGTCCAGTTATCCCTTATTAGTAGAATAGAGGTGTTTCTAACAGCTTAGGCTGTTAGAGGTAGCTATGGCAAAGCAGCTGACTAGGAGACATGCAAAGCTCTTACTATACCACTTATATCATATAGCACAATATCATAAGAAAACGCAATACTCAGAGTTCCTAAAAATAAAGGTACTTTATTTTAGTGACAATATGCCAAAAGTATCTCAGAGGATACCCTCACTTAGGATGTAAGTAATATACACAAATTATATGTACACAAACCAAAAATCAGGTAAGTAACAGTTAGAAAACTAGTGCAAACAACGTAGAATAACAATAGGATGCAATAGATAGAAATAGGCCTAGGGGCAACATAAACCATATACTCCAAAAGTGGAATGCAAACCATGAATGGACCCAGGGCCTAGTGTAGGTTGTAGAGGGTCGCTGGGAGTGTCAGAAAACACTTAGGGTGTCCAAGATACCCCACCTCAAGACCCTGAAAAGTAGGAGTAAAGTTACCCTACTACCCCAGAAAGACAGTACAGTCGAGATAGGGGATTCTGCAAGAACAACTGCCAGCAAAACACTGAAGATGGATTCCTGGACCTGAGGACCAGTAAAGGAAGGGGACCAAGTCCAAGAGTCAGGCAAGTGTCCAAACAAGCCTTGCTAGCTGCAAGAGTTGCGGTTGAGGATTTAGGGTGCTGCTGGGGCCCAGGAAGAACCAGGATGTTGCCCCTTGGAGGAGGAGACAGAGGGGATGCTCAGCAATTCAGAGAGCCACCGAAGAAGCAGGCAGCACCCGCAGAAGTACCGGAACAGGCACTTAGAAGACCTAAGGACAGCGGTCGACTCAGAGTCACAAAGCAGGATCCCACGATGTTGGAGTCCAACTCAGCGAGTTGGGCAATGCAGGACGAAGTACTGGGGACCCAGGCTAGGTTGTGCACAAAGGAAGTCTAGGAAAAGTGCACAGAAGCCGGAGCAGCTGCAGATCACTCAGTAAACAGGTTTGCTGTCTGGCGTGGGGAAGCAAGGACTTACCTCCACCAAATTTGGACAGAAGGGCCACTGGACTGTGGGAGACACTTGGACCCAGCTCCTGTGTTCCAGGGACCACGCTCATCAGGATGAGAGTGGACCCAGAGGTCCGGTGATGCAGAAGTTTGGTGCCTGCATTAGCAGGGGGAAGATTCCATCGACCCACGGGAGATGTCTTCTTGGCTTCCAGTGCAGGGTGAAGGCAGGCAGACAGCCCTCAGAGCATGCACCACCAGGAAACAGTCGAGAAAGCCATCAGGATGAGGCGCTACAATGTTGCTGGTAGTTGTCTTGCTACTTTGTTATGGTTTTGCAGGCGTCCTGGAGCAGTCAGCAGTCGATCCTTGGCAGAAGTTGAAGAGGGAAGTGCAGAGGAACTCTGGTGAGCTCTTGCATTCGTTATCTGAGGAATATCCCAGAGGAGAGACCCTAAATAGACCCGAAAGGAGAATTGGCTACTGAGAAAGGTAAGCACTTATCAGAGGGGGTCACTGACGTCACCTGCTGGCACTGGCCACTCAGAGCTGTCCATTGCGCCCCAACACCTCTGAATCCAAGATGGCAGAGGTCTGGGACACACTGGAGGAGCTCTGGGCACCTCCCCTGGGAGGTGCTGGTCAGGGGAGTGGTCACTCCCCTTTCCTTTGTCCAGTTTTGCGCCAGAGCAGGGCTGGGGGATCCCTGAACTGGTGTAGACTGGCTTTTGCAGAGATGGGCACCATCTGTGCCCATCAAAGCATTTCCAGATGCTGGGGAAGGCTACTCCTCCCCAGCCCTTCACACCTATTTCCAAAGGGAGAGGGTGTAACACCCTCTCTCAGAGGAAATCCTTTATTCTGCCTTTCTGGGACCAGGCTGCCCATGCCCCAGGGGGGCAGAAACCTGCCTGAGGGGTTGGCAGCAGCAGCAGCTGCAGTGGAGACCCCGGAAAGGCAGTACCTGGGTTCTGTGCTAGAGACCCGGAGATGCATGGAATTGTCCCCCCCCCAATTGGGGTGACAATTCCATGATCCTAGACATGTTACATGGCCATGTTCGGAGTTACAATTGTGACGCTACATATAGGTAGTGACCTATATGTAGTGCACGCGTGTGATGGTGTCCCCGAACTCACAAAGTCCGGGGAATTCACCCTGAAGAATGTGGGGGCACCTTTGCCTAGTGCCAGGGTGCCCACACACTAAGAAACTTGGCACCTAACCTTCACCAAGTGAGGGAAAGACATATAGGTGACTTATACAGTAAGTTACTTATGTGCAGTGAAAAATGGCTGTGAAATATTGTGGACAGTATTTCACTCAGGCTGCAGTGGCAGTCCTGTGTAAGAATTTGTCTGAGCTCCCTATTGGTGGCAAAAGAAATGCTGCAGCCCATAGGGATCTCCTGGAAACCCAACACCCTGGGTACCTAGGTACCATACACAAGGGAATTATAAGGGTGTTCCAGTGTGCCAATGAGAATTGGTAAAATTAGTCACTAGCCTGCAGTAACAATTTTAAAAGAAGAGAGAGCATAAACACTGAGGTTCTGGTTAGCAGAGCCTCAGTGATAAAGGTAGGCACCACACAGAGAACACATATAGGCCACAAACTATGAGCATTGGGGTCCTGGCTAGCAGGATCCCAGTGACACATCTCAAACACACTGACAACATAGGGTTTTCATATGAGCACTGGGCCCTGGCTAGCAGGATCCCAGTGAGACAGTAAAAACACCCTGACTAATACTGACAAACAGGCCAAAAGTGGGGGTAACATAGCTAGAAAGAGGCTACCTTCCTACACTTATCCTGAGATTTCTCACCATCTTTCTTCTTGCCATCCTTGTCACCTCCTGTATGAACTTTTCTGTTCACTCTTGTTCTGACCCATTTGTCTGCCTTCTTTCCCAGTTCTTGGGGAGTGGTCAGCTCTGAGTCTACCAAGTACTGGTGCAACAAATCAGACACAATTGTTAAGAATATGCTCTCTCAGGATTAGATTATACAGGCTTTCATAGTCAGTCACCTTACTGCCATGCAACCAACCCCACAAGGCCTTCACTGAACAGTCTACAAAGTATGTCCAGTCTTGAGAGGACTCTTTTCTGTTGTCTCTGAACTTAATCCTGTATTGTTCAGTAGTTAAGCCAAATCCATCCAAGAGTGCATCCTTCAAAGCTTTGTAATTATTAGCATCACTTTCTCTGACAGCAAGGAGCCTATCTCTACCCTTTCCAGTAAAGATAGCCACAAGATAGCAGTCCACTGCCTCTGAGGGACCAACTGTACCATAGAGGCCCTCTTAAGTGCAGTAAACAACTTGTTAACATCACCCCCCTTCTTGTAAGGAGGGACTATCTTATGCAGGTTTCTGGAATCTTGCTCTCTAACAGGATTACTATCTGAAACACTGCTGCTGCCACCATGGGGGTCTAACACCATTCTCTGTCTTTCCCTCTCTATATCTAGGGATTCCCTCTCTAAGGCCAGCTGTTGCTGTTTAAGCTTCAGTCTGGTCTCTTCCTACCTCCCTTTTCATTAAGTTATCCTCAGGGTGGGAGGCTTGGGAATGTTTGGATACAGAGGAAATGTGGCAATTGGCAGAACGAGACCTGTCCCTAACTGGCTGGACCCTAGTAGCCTGGCCTTTAGGAGTGAAAGATACCCTACTAATGTATGAACCTCTCCCACTACCAGTGTCACTAGGAGTCCCTTTAGAGGGCAGGTCTTTGTAAGAACCTTCCCCAATCTCTTCAGCGAACTCCTCTGAGTCTGACTGGGCACCTTCCCCTCCTACCTCATCCCCCTGAGATGGACCATACTGCTTTTGGTCACTTTCTGGGAGCAGGTTAAAGAGAAATTATTTTGTAGGATTCTTACCAATGCTTAAACCTCTAAGCAGAGACCCCTCAAACCTTTGTAGTTTAAACTCTCATAGGTTGCCTGAACAACTTTGGGAGTGAGTTCTACTGAAGACATGATAGAAAAGGTTTAAGACAGAGAGAAAAAGTTTTAGAACTTTTGAAAGTACTGAGAAAAACTTTTTCAAACTGTTTGAAAACTTTAAAAAGTTTTCAGAACTTTTCTGAAACTTAGTAGAACGTTTTAGAGTAGAAAAATAAACTGTTTTGGTTCAATGTACATATATTGAAATATTTGGCATATGTTTTTCATATGAAAAGCACCAAATGACAAAGTGGTAAAGCAGTTACAAGTACTTATCCCACCCCTGCACCACCCATGTAGGAGGCTGGCCTGGCTAACAGGGGGTACCTTGTGGTACTTACACCTTGTGCCAGGTCCATTTATCCCTTATTAGTAAAATAGAGGTGTTCTAGCAGCTTAGGCTAATAGAGGTAGCTATAGCAGAGCAACTTAGGTTGAACTAGGAGACATGCAAAGCTCCTACTATACCACTTATATCATATAGCACTATATCACAAGAAAACACAATGCTCAGAGTTACTAAAAATAAAGGTACTTTGTTTTAGTGACAATATGCCAAAAGTATCTCAGAGGATACCCTCACTTAGGAGGTAAGTAATATACACAAATTATATGTACACAGACCAAAAATCAGGCAAGTAACAGTAAGAAAAGTAGTGCAAACAATGTAGAATCATAATAGGATGCAATAGGTAAAAATAGTTCTAGGGGCACCACAAACCATATACTCCAAAAATGGAATGCGAACCACGAATGGACCCCAGGCCTAGTGTAGGTTGTAGAGGGTCACTAGGAGTGGCAGAAAACACTAAGGGTGTCCAAGATACCCCACCCCAAGACCCTGAAAAGTAGGAGTAAAGTTACCCTACTACCCCAGAAAAACAGTACAGTCGAGATAGGGGATTCTGCAAGAACAACAACTGCCAGCAAAACACTGAAGATGGATTCCTGGACCTTAGGACCAGAAAGGAAGGGGACCAAGTCCAAGAGTCACGCAAGTGTCCGGGGGGGGCAGGAGCCCACTAAACCCCAGATGAAGGTGCAAAAGGGCTACCTCTGGGTGGAATAAGCCAAAGATTCTGCAACAACAGAAGGTGCCAGGAACTTCTCCTTTGGTCAGAAGATGTCACACGGTGTGCTGGAGGATGCAGAGTTGTTTCCACGCAGAAAAACTGCAAACAGGCCTTGCTGGCTGCAAGAGTCGCGGTTGAGGATTTTGGATGTTGCTGGGGCCCAGGAAGGACCAGGAGGTTGCCCCTTGGAGGAGGAGAGAGGGGGGGCACTCAGCAACTCAGAGAGCCCCCAGAAAAGCAGGCAGCACCCTCAGAAGTACCGGAACAGGCACTTAGAAGACTCAGAGTCACAAAGCAGGGTCCCACGATGTTGGAGTCCAACTCAGCAAGTTGGGCAATGCAGGACAGAGTGCAGGGAACCCAGGCTAGGCTGTGCACAAAGGAAGTCTTGGAAAAGTGCACAGAAGCCCCAGCAGCTGCAGATCACGCGATACACAAGATTACTGTGTGGTGTGCGGAGGCAAGGACTTACCTCCACAAAATTTGGACAGAAGGGCCACTGGACTGTGAGAGACACTTAGGCCCAGCTCCTGTGTTCCAGGAACCAGGCTCGTCAGGATAAGAGGGGAACCAGAGAACCGGTGATCCAGAAGTTTGGTGCCTGCATTAGCAGGGGGAAGATTCCGTCGAATCACAGGAGATTTCTTCTTGGCTTCCAGTGCAAAGTGAAGGCAGACAGCCCTCAGAGCATGCACCACCAGGAAACAGTCGAGAAAGCAGGCAGGATGAGGCGCTACAATGTTGCTATTTGCTATTTTGCTATTTCCAAAGGGAGAGGGTGTAACACCCTCTCTCAGAGGAAATCCTTTGTTCTGCCTTCCTGGGCCGGGGCTGCCCAGACCGCAGGAGGGCAGAATCCTGTCTGAGGGGTTGGCAGCAGCAGCAGCTGCAGTGGAAACCCCTGAAAGGCAGTTTGGCAGCACCTGGGTTCTGTGATAGAGACCGGAGGATCATGGAATTGTCCCCCCAATACCAGAATGGTATTGGGGTGACAATTACATAATCTTAGACATGTTACATGGCCATGTTCGGAGTTACCATTGTGACGCTATACATAGGTAGTGACCTATGTATAGTGCACACGTGTAATTGTGTCCCGCACTCACAAAGTCCGTGGAATTTGCCCTGAACGATGTGGGGGCACCTTGGCTGGTGCCAGGGTGCCCACACACTAAGTAACTCGGCACCCAATCTTCACTAAGTGAGGGTTATACATATAAGCGACTTATAAGTTACTTATGTGCAGTGAAAAATGGCTGTGAAATAACGTGGATGTTATTTCACTCATTCTGCAGTGGCAGGCCTGTGTAAGAATTGCCTGAGCTCCCTATGGGTGAAAAAGAAGTGCTGCAGCCCATAGGGATCTCCTGGAACTCCAATACCCTGGGTACCTAAGTACCATATACAAGGGAATTATATGGGTATACCAGTGTGCCAATGAGGATTGGTAAATTTAGTCACTAGCCTGCAGTGACAAATTTAGAAAGCAGAGAGAGCATAACCATTGAGGTTCAGTTAGCAGAGCCTTAGTGATACAGTTAGACACCACACAGGGAACACATACAGGGCACATACTATGAGCAATGGGGTCCTGCCTAGCAGGATCCCAGTGACACAAGGACTAAAACAAACATACATACAGTGAAAATGGGGGTAACATGCCAGGCAAGATGGTACTTTCCTACACAACCCCCCCCCCAAACGAAGCACAATAAGACTTTCCTTATGAGTCTTCATTGTCTAACTGGAAATATCTGGAGAGTCCATCTGCATTGGAGTAGGTACTCCCAGGTCTATGTTCCACTGTATAGTCTATTCCCTGTAGAGCTAAAAACCACCTCAACAATTTAGGGTTTTAACCTTTCATTTGTTTTAGCCAAAGTAGAAGTTTGTGGTCTGTCTGAACAATAAAGTGAGTACCAAACATGTATGGTCTCAACTTTTTTAGTGCCCAGACCACAGCAAAGGCAAAGTAGCAAGAAGACTACCAGCAACATGGTAGCGCCTCATCATGCCGGCTTTCTCAACTGTTTGCTAGTGGTGCATGCTCTGCTTTCACCCTGCACTAGAGGCCAAGAAGAAATCTCACGTGGGTTGACGGAATCTTCCTCCTGCCAACGCAGGCACCAAACTTCTGCATCACTTGTCCTCCGGGTCCCATCTCACCTTGACGAGCGTGGTCCCTAGAGCACAGGAGCAGGATCCAAGTGCCCCCAACAGTCCAGTTGCCCTTCAGTCCAAATTTGGTGGAGGTAAGTCCTTGCCTCCCCACGCCAGACAGTAATCCTGTGAACTACAGCTGCTAGGGCTGCTGTGCACTTTTGCAAGACTTCCTTCATGCACAGCCTCGCCCAGGTCCCCAGCACTCTGTCCTGCATTGCCCAACTTGCAGAGTTGGACTCTGACTTCGTGGGACCCTCTTTTGTTGTGCTGAGTCAACCGTCATGCTCAGATCAACTGAACGCCTGTTTAGGTGCTTCTGCGGGTGCTGCCTGCTTCTGCGTGGGCTCCTTTTGGTGCTGAGTGCCCCCTCTGTCTCCTCTTCCAAGGAGCGACCTCCTGGCCCTTCCTGGGCCCTGGCTGCACCCAAAACCACGACTCTTGCAGTTAGCAAGGCTTGTTTGCGGTCTTTCTGCGTGGAAACAACTCTGCATCCTCCAGCACGCCGTCATACATCTTTTGACCAAAGGAGAAGTTCCTGGCACCTTCCTTTGTTGCAGAATCCTTGGCTTCATATATCCGGAGGCAGCCCTTTTGCACCTTCATCCAGGGTTTAGTGGGCTCCTGCCCCCCCGGACACTTGCATGATTCTTGGACTTAGTCCCCTTCCTTTGCCAGTCCTCAGGTCCAGGAATCCGTCTTCAGTGCTTTGCAGTCGGTTGCTGCCTTTGCAGAATCCCGTATCTCGACTTTACTGTCTTTCTCGGGTAGTAGGGTAACTTTACTCCTACTTTTCAGGGTCTTGGGGTGGGGTATCTTGGACACCCTTAGTGTTTTCTTACACTCCCAGCGACCCTTTACACACTACACTAGGCCTGGGGTCCATTTGTGGGTCACATTCGACTTTTGGAGTACATGGTTTGTGTTGTGCCTAGGCCTATTGTCTCCTATTGTATTCTATGGTGTTCTACAGTGTTTGCACTACTTTTCAAACTGTTTACTTACCTGATTTTGTTTTTTTGTGTATATTTTGTGTATATTACTTACCTCCTAAGGGAGTATATCCTCTGAGATACTTTTGGCATATTGTCACTAAAATAAAGTACCTTTATTTTTAGTAACTCTGAGTATTGTGTTTTCTTGTGATATAGTGCTAAGTGATATAAGTGGTATAGTAGGAGCTTTGCATGTCTCCTCGTTCAGCCTAAGCTGCTCTGCTATAGCTACCTCTATCAGCCTAAGCTGCTAGAACACCTCTAATCTACTAATAAGGGATAACTGGACCTGGCACAAGGTGTAAGTACCAAAAGGTACCCACTATAAGCCAGGCCAGCCTCCTACACTTTTTTATGGTGCTTCCTCTTATGTATAATGTTGACAATTTTATGTATGTCAATATCAGATGCAGATTAACATAGCGCCTGCTAGCCTGACAAATTTGTAACATGCTGTTCCTGGGGCTGATTGACTGTTGTTGTCGATCACATAAATTCAGAAGTCAGAATCTCTTATGTTTCTTTAGAGAATAATTAGAACGACTATTTAGAACTTAGGGCCAGATACACACAATTTAGGGATTGCAATTTCCTGATTAGGAACCTTAATAAATACAATTAGGAAATCGCAATTGCTAATGTATGAAAACATACAACTTTTAAAAAGAGTTTCTCAGAGGGTCACAAATCTACCTACCTCATGAATATTAATGAGATAGGTAACAGTTTGTGACCCATTAGGAGTCACAGTCATCAAAGGGATTTTTTTCAATTGCAGCCCGTTTCCTTAAAGGAAAAGGGAATTCTTCAGAGAATTTAAGTTTCAGTTTTTAAGGAGAGGCTGTGGTTCGCTGGACCACTGCCTGCTCTTACAAAATAATTATTAAAACATTCTCAAAAGAGGAAGGGGTCCCATGTGGATCCCTTTCAATTTGGGAATGAGTCACCACCTCCTTTGATCGGTCACAAAATATTAATACATCCCATTTAGAGTCTGCATTTGGAAGCGACACCCTGAACACACCCTTTGCAAATATCAAATATGTGTATATTTATAATTGCAAACTGCGATTTGGTTACATGGAACCAAACTGCAATTTGGTATTTATACATACAAAAATGTATTTTTGTGTTCGCAAATGGGCTGATTCTGCGGATTGGCCGGTTTGCAACTGCAAAAATGTTTTGGACATATGTCTCTAAATTGTCTATACTGCTTCTTATCCAAGAAGAAAATCGCAAATGAACATGCCTTAGCACAAGTATTAACAGTGGCCACGAAAGCTAAAAACCTGTGCATTGTGGTAGACATTGTTATTAGAACTTATTACTCAGAGCTTGAAATTAGCAGGCCAACCGTCTTTGTCTAGAAAACATGATCTTAACATTAGTAACACACACTGATTCTCTCAACAGTGGATTATTAGAGCTTTAGCGACTTCATTTTAAATTTGCTAAAACCATAATTCAATGAGTAAACAGGCTTGAACTGTAATTGAGGAAATTAATTTTATTTAAGAGTACAGAAGCCTACTCCTTTTAAATATTTAATATTGCCAGATATACCCATGAACATTTACCTCCTAACCCAAAATCATTTCTAGAGCATGGGCTTGTACACAGCAATGCTGGCAAAAGAAAGAAACAGTCTACAATTCTAGTGATTCTCTTTATAGTCGCTACACTAATTCACCCATTTTAGGTGTCTGATAGTACAGGCATAAAAAGGGACTACCAGAAAGATGAAAACAATTCTGATAAGATATATTTTTGTCACATAGGCAAGAAAAATTAAATGATCGTGAGGTCCTGCGCCCAACTCCACAATGCTCACAGCCAAAGGCCATGTGCGGCGGTGGGATGGTCACCCGTGGTGCTAGGTCTAATTTTATGTTAAAATCCCTAGAAATTCACTGAAAAAAACAAAAACTAAAGTGACGCTATCATTAAGTGTGGTAATAATACCTTACTTCACATTGAAAAATTCACTGAACAATACCAGCAGTTAATGTGATGTTGAAGATAGGTGAATATGTCAGTTAAATCTTAACATTCTTAAATCCAAAAAAGACTGAAATTCACCTATTATAGTTTACTAAGCTAAATAGAATGTGTGCCTCTCCACGCTCAGCTTATGACCTCACAGATGGCATCAATCATGGCATGTTAAATGGCATCATTGATAACATGTCAAATTGATGGGAGGGAGTTCTAGTTAGCTCAGTAAATTATACCTTGTGAATTTTAGTGATTGTTTGAGCTCAAGATGTCAGGTTTTAACTCACTTTTTACCTAACTATAACGTCATTTCATTATGTCTTTGTTTTTTGCAGTGAATATATACATGTGTTGGGGGTGTGTGCTCGTGTATACACATATTTATAGCTTTTAGCACAGCAGTGTTTGGATGCGCACTCTCAACATATTGTGTAACCCCAGCTTTGTTATCTGGATTACCAGCCAACACAATGATTAACACAACATGTAAAGAAGGTCCTTAGTGGGATAAAGATACATGATTTAATTTTCATTTTAACCGTGAACATAAGAAATACACAGATGCAATTGAAATGTTACATCCTGAAGTATAAATATTCTCCATTCACAAGATTGTGATCTATTTATAAAGTGAAACAAGCTAAGATGTCCTTATGCAGGTGCCCTAGAAGTGTTAACGGACTTCAGCAAAGTTAAATGTTAGATGCTTGCTAAATTGTCAACAAGGTCCAGTCTGTAGAAAAGTCTAATACTCTACCCTTTGAAAATGAAAATGAAAGGTCTGGGAGGACGGCTTCAAAGAGCAAGAGCAAGCACATACTTTTCAAAGGGCATTTAAGAAATGTCACATAATTTTGCGACTTTATACTTGAAAAAATAATTCAGTATTGCTGATAAAAGCTGAAAAACGCTTATATTTCCTGTTTATAATCTTGAAAGGCTAAGATTATTTTCAAAAACTTCTGTACCTCTGTTAACATTGGATACCAATCCAGTAAGTTGTATGAAAGTTTCTGTAATGAAAGCAGACATTAGAATAAAAGTAATCTTTTGCAGCGTCTCATTGTACTGAGGTAGCTTCTGAGAAATCCATGTGTCGCAAATATGTGTATTGCAAAACGGAAACCCTGAGAAGTCAAAATATCTCACCGGGACAAGACAGGAGGCTGAATCGTGAATATCTCACTGAAGATGAAAGCACATTAAGGGGGCCATTACAAGCTTGGCAGGCGGCTACCGCCGCCCGCCAAGTGGTAACCTCTGTGCGGCCGCCAATGCGGCCGCACTCCCGCGGACCCCATTACAACATCCCCGCTGGGCCGGCGGGTGCAAACCTAGTTTACGCCCGCCGGCCCAGCGGGGATGCGGCGCAACATAGGAGCCGGCTCCTAATGGAGCCGGCGGCGTTGCGGCCGTGAAACGGGTGCAGTAGCACCCATCGCGCTTTTCACTGTCTGCTATGCAGACAGTGTAAAGCTGCACGGGGCCCCCAGGGGCCCCAGGACTCCCCTTACCACCAGCCTCTTCCTGGTGGTGCAAACCGCCAGAAACAGGCTGGCGGTAGGGGAGTCATAATCCCCAGGGCAGCGCTGCTTGCAGCACTGCCCTGGTGGATTATCACTGCCGGGGCTAAAACGGCGGGAAACCGCTGGCCCCGGCGGTGCGACCGTGGCGCTACCGCCGCGTCATAATACAGGTCTCCGTACCGCCAGCCTGTTGGCGGTATGGACGCCACATTACCCCTGGCGGTCTCCGACCCCTAAGTGTGGTCTCAAAAAAGGTCAACTTTTTCACCCAAGGCTGTTGTCAAGTTGGTCAGATACTTTTGGATCCTTTGCCCAGTCAAGAATTGTACCTTGGGACTGTTAACGCTGAGATTATTAATGAATATTCATGTATTTGAGTGTTAGATATGCGTAGAAAATTTAATAACGTAGAGGAAAATAATGCATGCATTTGAAGGTGTGCTTGTTAATATGAAATGTTAAGCTTATGTTTGATCAATGTAGTAATATGTCATACTAAGGGTAAGTATTATGTATTAGCTTTATTAATCGTAGGCCTTAACTTAGCATGGTCTGGCCTAGTTGCACGGCCCCATGTCGAGCTGCATTTCTTAGGTGTTTTTTAAAATGGATGCTTAGAGAATTAAATTATGATTTTCCAATGTACTGATCATGTGCTTGTAGCTGAAGTTAGCTCTCATGAGAAACTGCTTGCTACAAGATGCTGTACTTGCGAGTGAAACAATGTTTAGTGTAATGTGTGTAAGACTGACCTTCCCAGGAGAAGACAATGGATGAACTGACTGAAATAGGAGTGTCAAGAATATTGATAGCTGACGAACAGAATGATGAGAGTGGGAGAAGAGGAGCCAATCATCAACATGTAAACCATGTAGTAGAAACATTGTAGATCTGAGATTTTAGTTTCATTGGACTAAATGTAAAGAGATTCTCTGACCAATTAGGATGTGAGAAGCAGTTTCAGGTAATCTTGCTGAGCCAGAGTGCACTGAGAGAAGATATGTTATTATTTTCTTGACCGTCCCAAGAAGAGATGCGCTTCACTTTACTGCTTATAGAGACTTTGGTTTTTCTAAACTTTGATGCTGACCCCTGATGTCTTGCTGACTGAACTTCTGTCATATTGACGAAGACTGTCACATCTTGCTGAATCATATTGAGGACAGGAGTACTGACAATGTGACTGATTGTTATGTCTCTTTGCTTTGTTTCTAGGTACAAACAGCTATTTTGATAGAGCCATAGTTAGATGTTTTTCTAAATTTGTGTCACTAAATTGTTTTGCATGAAGTCCAAACATGCAATCCTAATCTGATGTTAGTTAGGGTTCCTGCTGATGCTACAATAACAATAATAACAGTTTATGTCTTTTCTTTGTTGAATCTAAATGTATGTTATTTTGTTTGCACAGTTGTTCTTGCTATTAATTTGTACTGTAACCGTAGATTGTGTAGTAGCTCCAGCTCTGATTAGATTGCAATTCTGTTGCCGCTTTGGTCAGCCAGTATTGTTATTGTATTTTTATCATTTGATATTGAGGTTAACTTAAATGACATTAGCATTGTTAATATAGGGACATAAACATTCTAACTTTCACATAAAGGTGTGGTTATTCATGGCCGCAAGGTCATGGTGAATGAAAGTAACAGAAATAAGCTTTGCACATCCATCCTGGGACATAGGTCTGGCAGGGGACTGCAATACCAAATTAATTTACACTCCAGTTGAAGACAAAAAATTAACAACAGAAAATATACTCTGAAACTTGCAGTTGCAGTTTCATCTTTTATCAAACTGAAGTGACTGCATAGGAAAAAGTCTAATAATCACTTTAAAGTACCTGGGCATGAGAGTTATTAATGGTAGAATGAGTGAAGACACTCCTCTAAAATTCACTTTTCATAGTGCAAATTCATGGTTGATCCTTGACTATACAATTGTATCCCTTTCGCTAATTTTGCATCTAGTGTACTACTCAATCGAATACAACACACTCAGTGCCCACTTCTATCAATGGATAAGATTTGGCATAAGCCCAACAAAACACATTTGCACCCCAGTGGATCTTTGGTTGTTAAAATCTAAAAACTTAAAGAGCTTGAGGTGGTCAAATACATCATTACCAGGACTGACTTCACAACAAAACTGATATTGTATGCACCTCCAATTAACAAGAATAGGCGGGGAGCTGGCAAGGGCACTCCAGCTCAAAAATGCCAAATTCTGAAAAAGGAGCTAAAAAAGGCAATCAGGAATCTAAACACAACAGACACCAAACTTTTTTCATGCAAAAAGGTACAGTGAATGAGGAAAGAATATAAAAAGGAGCTATGGGAAGACTAGAACACAAAGACAGAGGTGTTTTAGACAAAATTAATCTTTAGTGCAAAGCAGACAAACTCCAAGTCATTTTAGGAGATTGCAAATGGACTGGGCAGGCCAGTCAATGTAATCAATAATTCAATGTTCGGGAAGAATTTTGGGTTAAATATTTTAGGGTGGCCCTATGCCTGAATCATCAGAAACAAGTGAAGGAATTAGATACCATAATAATGAATGGGGCAACAACGGATAACAACAGGGAGGGAACATACTAAACAAAATGCATACTGCAACTGCCTCAAGCGGTAGCGACCACAGCATAATTCAGGATAAGTCAAAATAGCCAGTCTGCTAGCCCGACAACATAAAAAATAATATTCAAAAGTAGAAGAGATGGAGCGCCTAGACCTATTGGAATCCCACAGCCCATCTTCAAATGGGACCCGAACTACTGGGAAAACCCTCTATCCACTTTCTTCAAGGGGGTGGAGTCAACAGGTACCATTCCATCAAGCTAGTTAGCCTCTGTACTAAATCCTGTCTTCAAAGGTGGGGACCAAACGAATCCAGCAAATTACAGGCTAATTGCATTATTAGATGCAGATGCAAAACATTACACATCATTGATACTAGCAGACCTCATGCTGTGATCTAACATGGGCAATCTGGTTCCGATAAACCAGACCGGATTCAGAAGAGGGTCCGGCACAATTAAACACATCTTAGCTGTCTCCTTAATAGCAGATAAATCTAAGTGAAATCAGCAAAAACTACTCCTTTACTTTATAGGCCCAAAAGCAGCATTCATCGGGTTGATTGCAGAATTTTTTTAATGAAATTAAGGGATTAGAAAAACCCCAAAAGAAAATTGCAAGGAATAGAACAACTGTACATAAAAACTGGGGAATGGCACCAGGATTTTGAGAAAGATTGCTACAAAAAAGGGCCTGAAGCAGGGGTGCATGTTGGCACCGCGTCTTTTTAACTTGTTCATGTCAGATTTAACACTATGGCTAGACAAGGTCAACTCGCATCCATGGCATTTGGGTCTTCTAAGTTTGTCTCACCTATCCTACACAGATGATGTGGTTTTAATGAGTTGGATTGCAAAGATAACTGACTGACTGAACCACAAAAGTACGGCACTGCCAACAAAAAGGAAATCAACATAACAAAAACAAAAACAATATTAATCCAGAGCCACCAAGGCCCCTGCTTAGAATATGGATGGACGTCAAGCAGCTGAAGAAGGTGAATAAATACAAGTACCTGGATGCATACATTGGCAACATATTTAACCATCAGGAGCAGAAGCAATATATGTTAAAAAAAGGAAATGCCCTGTTTTTGCATTTTGTGCACTTGCTAAGAAACTGGGGGGCCTCATTCACGGCGCTGCTTTCTGTAATAGAAGCAAAACTGCTTTTGAAGGTGGCATACTCAAGTGTTGCTTTACATGGGAAAGACACTCTCCTTTTGAACAAACTGCAGGTAAGTGCCTCCAAGAAGATGTTTCAACTCCCTCACAATGCTTCACCAGTGCAGGTGTGCCAGGAATTTGGGCTTACGAATGAGGCTTTAGGAAGAAGGTAAAGTAGGTACAAGATTAGATTAAGCAAAGCTCATTCACCATTAAAAAGCTCATTATGGTTGGGGCCTATCATAAATATATTTTCAAGGCATTAAGTTAGACAAACACTACTGAGCTCTGGAAAAAGAACCTACCTTTTGTAATCTTCAGGCAAATGATAAACATAGCTGGAAAACGTCATTTGTTTCTGGTTGATATGGATAGTTTTAGCGAATACTCACATGCTTGGATGGTGCTCAAACATTACTGTAGCCTGAAGCCAGCACCTTATTTAAGCTTCACTTTCTCTATGCGTTTAAAGAGAAGGTTGATGACAATCCATTTTGCCCGGTTGCTAACATTGGCTGATCAACCACCTAGAACTATGGTGATGTTATATCATGCAGACTTTTTGGATATGAGAAAGAGGACTTTATATGTCTGATATGCAGATGTCCCCATCTAAAAATGACATGCGTCACTGTGCTAAAGAGGAGCTTCATAGCCACGGCAGCCGCACATGTAGGGGTGCTATAATTAAAAAGCCTTGACCCATCTGAACCCCAAGTGAACTGGAAATTGCTGAAATACCTATTGCTGCATGAACAAGTGCTTAACAATTACAGATAGGGACTGACCCAAAGGAGTATTGAGTCAAAAGTTAGGTCAAATATTGCACTCTCGAGTAGGTGGTACTATGGTTCTACTATTCTATATTATAAATGGTTGTACTTTTTCTCTAAAGAAGTTAGCTTTCTAAGATGAATTGGAATTGATCTATTCTTCTGCTTTCATTGAAATTTCCATATAGTATTTTACAACAAATGATTGCACTGATTATTGGGGGAAGAAAAATTGCATTAAAGATTTTATTGTGTGGATCTATACAATACTTTGATCTTATTTGTTTTAGTGGATACAGTAGCTATTTGTACATAGTCAGGTAACACTGTTACAGTTTTAATTAACCAAAACAATAAGGAATTTAACTGAATTGAGTTCCATTCCCGATAGAGAAGGCTGCAAGGAGCAGAGAGAGCATTGTTCCTTGCGGCCTCCTCATTCGGGAATGGAACTCAATTTAATTAAATTCTTTATTATTTTGGTTAATTAACAGTCATCACTGTACGTGGAGAGCAGACAGGGTGTCACAGATGATCACCACTATAACACAAAGATCCTGTCAGATGCTGTGGAGAGTCATTGCTGGGAATTTGCATTGGCGGTCACCATGGGTGTTGATGCTGCAGTGCGAAGTTCAACTGTCACATTGCCACCCATTGCTGATCTTTGTTGTAGGGTGAAAAGTCGGTTCACCAGAACATCGCACTGGGCACAGGTGTCAAAAACCTGGTGCCAACGGGCTCGTTTGCCGTCATGAAGTGCTCAAGCTTCAGGATTTCTCCTTTTTCTTAAGGAAGAGTTCAACTATTGCCACACCCTGAGTCCAGGGCCTGAGGGGCACTTCTCTGGATTCAGGAACTCACTCCAGCAGAGGCTAGCTGGAATCAGGCAGTAGCAGGTCCAGCCAGCGGATCAGGTGGATTGATACAAGGAGGCTTCTTGAGCTTGTTATGTCCCAGTAGCTCAGAACAGGAGGTTAGTGATCTGACCTTTGGAGTCACTTCAGCGTGGGAAGAAGGGTGCAGGTCCATTTTTCCTTTTCGACAAGCTCGACAGGCTCCAAGCAGAAGGTCAGCAGACCATCCTTCTTCCATAATATTCACAGGTCCAGAAGTGTCCTAAAGAGTGGGTCTGAGAGTCTGCTTTTTGGACCTGATGTCCACTTTGTAATGGGAGGAGCCTCTGGAGTTTCCCTCTACAGTAGTGTCTTTAATTTCCTAAGTCCCTGACCTAGCCCCATTCTATTTATGGATTCAATAGGCTGCTGTGAAGTTCTTTCGTGTGAGCCTTTGAGGAGCCAGTGTGGAAGAGGACAGCTCCACCCTCCATCCTGCAGAGATGGCCCATGCTGCCAACACCTATACCCTTTACTATGACCCTGTCTGAGAGGAATACACAAAGGCCAACTGCCAACTACACCTAGCCATGTGATCCAGGAACAGGCTTCAGAAACAAAATGATTAGTAGGTTAGGGCAAGAAAATGCCAACTTTCTAAAAGTGACATTTTCTGAATTGTGACTTAAAATCTGACTTCACCATTAAAGAGGGGTTTACGTTGCAATACCTCAGACTCCTATCACCCGCCACACAAATGTTATCACTTCTTAAATGTAATCAGGTAGCCAAATGTTATTCCATTGGAGAGATAGACATTGCAGTAATGAAAAACAAATTTAGGAGTTTTTCTCTACCAGAACATGTAGAAAAGTAAAAAGTACATGATCAGCATTTTAGATTAAATACACCATTCTCTAAGAGTGAATTATATGTATTCAAAAGAAAGGTTTGATACTGGTAAAAGGTTTAATTTGCCAAATCAAAATGACAGTATAAAACCGCATACACAGACTTCAATTGCAGGTCTGGGACACATTTTCAAAGGGCTACATATTTTGGTGGCACAAAACATGTTGCACATCTACTAGTAACATTTAATTTACCAACCCTGGGTATATGGTATAACCCTTTTCTAGAGACTTACAAATAAAGTAAATGGGCCAACTGAGTGTATACCATTTACACCATGTTTAAAGGAGAAAGCACAAGCATTTTAGCACTGGTTAGCAGTGGTAAAGTGTGCAGAGTTCTACATTTAACAGTAATGGGTTCTGAAAACAGGAGGGGTAAAGGCAAAATGTTTGGGGATAACCTTACAGAGAGGGCTCAAGTCTAATATAGTCCTACACACTTTTTAACAATTCCTTTTTATTCTACGGCAAAAAATTCATAGTGCTCCTAACTCCTAAATCCTTGATGGTGTGGCAAATTTTCCCTTATGTGTAGCCTATGCTCCTGTTCTAGAGGTGTACTCAATGAAATGAGTACCCCCCCCCTTCTTTTATGGTCACTCTCAAAACTAGTTGTAGGGGAATCTTCCATGTCACTAGATCTAATGTCAACCTGGCTGGCTGAACAAAAATGTGCATTACACAGATCTCACCTTATATTTACCTGTGGAAGGGCAGGCCCTTTAAAAGTTAATGAAGTTCCTTGGTCTACACAAACTGGTCATTCTGCAAGGGAGGGAAAAGCACCTCCTCACTCCCAAGACATTACTTCTCTTCTGAGGGCAGTGTTTATAATCAATATGGTCAATCACTGGCCGAACGGCTGTCATTAGGATAATGCTAATAGCCAACTGATGGTGGAGTCAGTTAAAAGGTAACTTTCTGAGAGATACTTTTCATAAATGTATACTATGAATCTGATGTTACCATTACATTGGGCTTTTAGAAAACAACCTTTCAATGACTTTTGTAGTTCTTTCCTGTCAAAAGTTGCAGGTTAAAGTATATTAATCCCGTACTTTCACTTTTTCTAGAATTCGGCCATAACCCTGTCGGTTTTTGGGGACTAGTCACTGGAGGAACACGCAAAATTTAATTTTGCACATGTTAAATATGAGAGATCCTACCTTGTGGAGAACAAGGTGTACTTAAGGGTGATTTATTAAAATTAACCAGCAGTCTTTTACACCTGTAAAAAAGGCTTATTTTGAAAGGTTTTTTCAGCATAGTCCAAGGCTGCTGCAGTCAGGCAACACATGGTAAACCTGAAGCTATGTTTTACAGGCCCAATAGCTGCTACCGTTCATAGGTGACATGTAACTTCTAGGCCGTGGGTAAATTTTCTACACCATATGCTAGGGACTTGTAGGCAAGTTAAATAAGTCAATCAGGGTACGCTAATTTAACCATTTTGAAAGAGGGACCACATGCACTTGACTCCTGTTTACTAGGGGTAAAGTGCACAGAGTCTCAAGTCCAGCAAAAATAGGCTCCAGAAAATGGTGAAAATTCTGGGGTGACCATATTGAGAAGGCAGATTTGCTACACAGCCACCCAGCCAAACTCTAGGCTTGGCTGATCACCCCCTTGATGAACAATTCACAGCAGCAGTGGCAATTGTCTGTTAAGTACCCCTCTGTAATTATCTGCCCTATCTACTATCTCTGTCCACAGGGAACTATTCTCATCACTTGCAGAAACCACCTGATAGATGACTAACTATAGCATGTTCTCAGATGCTTCTCAGTATGCAAATTATACCACCATAGCCTACAAAGTTAAGTGACCCACTCTGCCTCCCCTGTGAGACCTCTGTCCCCAACTTAGGGCCAGTTCTAATGATAAGGTAGCCAGCAAGCAGGAACTCAGGCAGCTATCAGGTTATTCCACCAGGTCACTGGCCAAGAAGATGCTTAAATCCAGTTCCGTGTGTTGGCCTCACTTCTAGAGAGTGGGCTGACAAGGAGTCATTTACAGGTCCCTGGGGCCTCACCTGACAGCTTCCAGGGCATTGCATCATAGTCATTCCTGGGGCGGCCACTCTTCCCAAGGCCAAGCTTTCCATTCTAGAATTATAAACAGAGACTAAGATTCCCTTCTTGTTTGTCACCACATGGCCCACTCAGGGGTCTCTGAAAGGCAATGCAGATGACAACTGGCATCCTTCCCTTATGCAAACTGTCCTGTTACTAATCCACTGGCCAAGCAACCTGCCTGAGGCACCTCAGACCTCCTTGAGCTTTCAGAGTCAGAGGTTACAACTTCAGACTGACAATATCCTCCTCCTCCATCAACCGTGATGACTAAACTGCCCACCATATTACAAGTCCAGTATATCCTATGGCACTTGTAGTACAATGGACAGGATATCTGTCACATTTGTGATTTGAGTTGTGGTTTCCCAGTCCCAGGAGCCCCACAGCTGCTGCTTCTTGTTGAGGGGAGGTTTCCTCGTCGCGGGCGCTACTTAGCACGCCGCTCGCCACCGCTGCCTGTTTCCCGAGACTCCTGGTGGGACTTCCAGTCCCAGGAGCCCCACAGCTGCTGCTTCTTGTTGAGGGGAGGTTCCCTCGTCGCGGGCGTTACTTAGCGTGCCGCACACCACCGCTGCCTGTTTCCCAAGACTCCTGGTGGGACTTCCAGTCCCAGGAGCCCCACAGCTGCTGCCTCTTGTTGAGGGGAGGTTCCCTCATCGCAGGCACTACTTAGCGCGCTCACACGCACCACCGCTGCACAGGACATGCACGGGACGCACCCGGGCAAAGCCTGTGCCAAGGGCGGGCCCGTCCTTCACCCGTCATCGCCAGGAGGAGACTGGGCTGGGCCACCCACCTAAAAATTCACTGTTTAGTCATTGGACTTGGATTAGAGGATTTTGGAATATCTACTTGCTCAGACAGAATAGTCCTTTCCATTTTGAGCAGTTCCTGGTACAGGAGGGGATTGCGGACCAAGTTCCCATCATTTCCAGCATTTAGAGGATTTAATTCCTCCTTGTTATCACTTATTATTGATAGCATGAATCTGGGCCGGGTTATTTACCCTAGATGTGTCTGGAATCGCTTAGGTAAGAAATCTCATAGGTGGATAGAGCTCTGCAGGAATTACCTGTTGTTATTTTTTCCCTTTTTTGACTAGTTATTGGAATACGATATGGGGAAGCGGAAGGCTGATGACATACCAGTGCCCCAATCCCGGGCTAAAAAACTAAAAAAATGACCCGTTGGGAAAGCAGATGGTCGTCCCATTACAAACCTACACCAATTTAAAACAATTGACTCACTGTTTGAAGAGGTCTAGGCAATATTGAGGAGCCGTTCCATCACTGGCCTCTCCAATATGGATACCATTCCCCCTAAGAAGATCCCTGAACATCTGAGAAAAAAGCACAGATGCCCAGACTAGAGGTTAAGGTGGGTCTGCATCCTCCCCCTAACTCTCAGGATGCTATTCCTTCACCTTTGAAGATACCATCACTGCGGGTGGAAATGAATGGATGCTCTCCTGTGGAGGTTGCGCCTTCTCCAAGGTGCATGTCTCAGCCTTTTATTACTATTCCCTGCTCGAATAGGTTTTCGGTTTTGTCCCCTAGTGCTGCAAGTCCCGAACATCCTCAAACATTAAATACAGAAGGGATTGATAAGGGCATATGGGACAAGAATATGGGCAGTAATGAAGTTTCCCAGCTAGCAATTATCTCCCATAAATTAGACGATATTAAGTGTTTGCTGGCAACATTTATGAACAACATTTCTTGACTTTATGATCAAAAGTCTGGTTGCAATTGTAATGTGTCTTGTGAGGCTGCCTTCTCTTCTGACCTGTTGCTGAGGTCTAAAAAATCAGGTCTCTCCACCCTAGTTGACAAAATGACCCCCCCTCCTACTTTTATTGCGACTAGGGAAATTAATGGAAACATACCAAGGAATGGGAGGTCTGCTTGCCTGATTGCACCAACTACCATTGAGCGAGCCTCTAAATTAGGTTAAAAAAATACTGGACACACCCCTGGGCAGGGGAACTCAGGTACTCTTTGTCATATAACCCCCAACTTAGATCTTGGAGGAGTGCCATCTGTTGCGAGTCCTCCTGCTAGTTCATCTAAGGCACTGCACTTTGATTACTTAACACATACACAGATTAATAATATCAAGGGAAGGCATGGATGGAGGAGAGAAGATGCCTACATATATCTGACTGGGGTGCCCAAGTTGTCCCAGGGTAATAGAGAGTTGAAGGACTCTCTCATTTACAAAGTTACTCACTGGATACGTATGAAGAGGAATTGCCTCTCTGTTATCCAGTCTGATTTTCGTGAGGTCCGTAGACACAATCGGTTGGGGTCGAAACTCAATTTAATTTCAATTTTTTTCAATGATAATAGTCTAGTAAATTACCTTATTTCCTTTGATATACGGACTGGTTAATTAAGCACAGGCAGGGAAACGAATCTTAGACTTAGCAGATATCCTCCTGGGGTTCAGACACGTAGAGGATTTTGTACATCTGGAATTACTGTAGATGGCGTTACTTTCCCTCTTGAGAATGTTTCAACCTCTAAGATTGAGAATCTCTCCCCTTCGCTCTCTGAATTAGACTGACTAACTGTCTCTTACACAGGAACACCTAAAATAGCATTTGAAGAGTGTCAAACACAATGCACAGGGAATTCAACAATTGCCCCCTCAATTAGAACACAATTGATATCTTCACCCCCAAAAGTTAATGTTTTATCTTGAAACGTAGCAGGAATAAAGTCAAAGCTGGGTGACCCTGAATGGGTAAGCTTTGTCAATAAACAAGACATCTGTCTTTTTCAGGAATCTTGGTCTGCAGAATTGAATTACTTACAAGGTTTCACAACCTGTTTCTCTGTGGCCCAATCTGCTTCTGGCGGCTCTGGAAGACGGATTGGAGGGTTAATGATTTTGCTGAATAACAGGCTTGAATGCGACCAATCAATGATAAAGTTCAATTCCCATGATCTGCTGGGTGTACAACTCACATTTCGACCTGGTTTCAGGATAATAGTACTAAATGTTTATGCAAGATCTGTTCCATGTGGGAATGAATCAATTGTTCTTACCCAGCTGACTAACTACATACAGCTTTTAGATTCATCAGACAACAATATTTTAGCAGGTGATTTTAATTGCTCCTTTGCATTGGACAACATCATTAGCAGCTTGACTATTGAGGAGGATGAATCTTGGGGTATTCCCCAACCAAAGTAAATTGTTCCCTTTCCTCCTTCTTGTGCTGCTACTCAGTTGTCCTCCCTTTGTCTGAAATTTGGTTTGAGAGAATGCAATGGTTGCGCTAGATCTGACCCAAATCGAGCTGTCACTTTTAAGCGAGGGTTTTCCTCTAGCAATATTGATTATATTCTGGTGGACATTAGGCTTTGGTCTATTTCATTGGGCTTGGAAATAATACCTCGCCATGATAGTGACCATAATCCTTTGCGTCTTGCATTGACTAACCATGCATTTGCAAGAGTTCAGCATACAAAGACCACTAATGTTCCAATCCCTTGTTTGAATAATAGACGTTCTCGTGTCAGTTGGCCGAAGGTAGAATCCAACCCGTATCTGATCAGGGAAATGTATTTATTATTTTTAAAACAATTTTCTGATTTTGAGGAACAAAAGGCCCCTGACATTCCAACCATGGCTATTCACTCAAAAATGTAGATTCCCTACAGGGTATTTTCTGCAAGGAAACTCCTCTCAAGCAGACATATGATGTTACCCTACGTAGGGATTTGGATGATAAGGATTGTGCATGTGCAAGATCCAATCTAAATGAAGCCCTAAAAAACTCTATTCAAGAGGATATTAGGGACGCCAGACATAAGTACGCTAGGGCCTTGAAACAAGCAAAAAAAGACTGGGATTATGAGACTTGGCAGAAGCTGTTAGAAGCAGTTAAAAATCAAGATGACAGCTCCTTTTGGAGGCTGTTGGCCTGCAGTTCGAAAGGGGGCAATGATGTTATTGACATGTATATTCAGCCTGAAAAATGGGTGTCCTATTTTTCCGGAATTTATGCCTACCCTGTACTGCAAGACCAGGAGGTCTTTGGAAATGCCAACTGCAGGGCTCTTACTAAGACCCCTGCTGAGAATATTGTTTTCACATTAGCTGAAACAACAGCTGCTATTAACTCTCTGAGATCAGTGAAAGCCCCTGGTCCTGACAAGATTCCAGGGGACTTGTTTGAATCTGAACCCAATATATGGGCATGGTATATAAATCTACTGTCTAATGCCATAGCAGCCGGTAGTCCTATTCCTGACTCGTGGAAAGGCGCAGAAATAATCCCTGTATATAAAAAAGGTGATGTAGGCTCACCAGCGAATTATCGACCAATTAGTCTCATAGACATCCTTCAAAAGATCTTCGCTAAGCAAGTCTTAGACAGGCCTAGCAAATGGATCCAAGATAATCAGATTTTACCCCCTCTTCAGGCCGGTTTTCGGCCCAAAACCAATACTATGGACCAAGTCTTTAGGCTGTCTTTATTATTTATGCGTTTGTAGACTTAAGATCTGCTTTTGATCTTGTTCTAGGAGAGAACTGTGGAGAGTATTAAACAAAATTTGTATTCCAGGGAATCTAGTGCATCTAATCCAAAGGTTACACGAGAACACATTTGCACAAGTAAGATGGGGTAATCAGGGGGAACTCACTGACAAAATAGATATCGGGAGAGGAGTGCGTCACGGCTGTGTCCTTGCCCCAACCCTATTCACTTTGTTTATTAACGAGGTGGTGCAAGTTGTCACCGATTGCCAAAATGATGCACCTTCCCTGAATAATCAAAAAATTTCAATTTTGCTATTTGACGATGATTCCCTCCTGATCTCTAGGACACCTATGGGCTTACAGGTATTAGTGGATAGGTTTAGCTCATTTTGTGATGATTTTGGACTGGAGCTCAACCATAATAAATCCAAACTTATGACCTTGGGATGTGACCTTACCAAAAGATACTCCATTGTCTATAATGGGACCCCCCTAAGTAAGGTATGTTCCATCGACTACCTGGTGGTAAGAATCAGTAATAACTTGCACTGGGAGGGCCAGACTGACAAACGTCGGGATCTCCTGGTTTGCAGATCTGGGGCTACTCTATGCTTCCACAAGTCTACTTCTGAGAGAGTGGTCACCCCAGCCATTAAAATCTATTGGGCGAAGGCACAGAGTGCTGCGGTCTACGGGGCAGAAATCTAGGGGTCCTCGAATGTTGGCAGGCTTGTAGTGGGGGAAAACAACTTTGTAAGGTCACTCTTGGCATGTCCTTGAAATACCCCACTGCTGCCAATGTTCTGGGACATCTGTCTCTCATGTTTCTCAGATGTAATTGCTCTACGACCTTTGCTCTTCTGGGTTCGGTTGTGGACCACCCCTGAATTAATTTCATACAAGGAGTCTATCCAAGACATCTTGGACAGACCAAATGTACTCACCATTCCTTGGTTTAGGCACATCTCAAAATGTTTCCTTAGCTTGGGTCTCAGTAATTTTTGGAGCCATCCTGACAGTTTAAGGAAAGATCAGAAAAAAACATTTGAAAACTGTTTATTGGACGTATGTCAGGGAAAATTATCTGCTGTGTTTATCACATGGCAGATTGACCTCTCAATTTTTTGATTTTAAGTGGTATCCGTACTTTGAACCATTTATGGATCTGATTCTTGATCCACTAAGCAAAAGTCTGTATATCCAGTTTAGATATGGCTGCTTACCTCTCAAATCCTATGGTAGTATTCGGAATTCTGCCCCAAGTACTGATCTATGTCCCAGCTGCAATTGTACTCCAGAATCCACTATACATTTTATGTTTATATGCCCAGCATATAAGATTGCTCGACGGAAGTGGCTAAGACCAGTGTGCAGAATTATGGGGATGAGACATTGTATGGCTGCCTTAAGGATTATGATGAGGGATACTTCCACGTCTCTATTCTGTGCGGTTACCAAGTATATTGCAGCCGCATGGCATATACGTAATTGCTTTTTAAAAAATGACAAATTTTAATGATTTGTTTTAGTCTTTAGCTTTAATTATTCATTTAAGACTGAAACAAGATCTCACGATCTTAGTGACTGCCTTTTGGGCCGAATGATAGGGTCTAGGGGGTTAAGTACACCTTGAAGGAAAGTATCCGTATGATTTTAAGTACCCATGTTTTATCTCTTTTAAAAAAATAATTATATATAATTATATATGTTGAATTTGTGATATTTGTGTCTTTTTCTCTTTTTATTATAACTTTTGTATTCGAGTGATGGTTTAGCTTTTATGGTTGATGGTAACCGAATAAAGCTATATGTGATGTAATTTGAGTTAACAGTCCACCAAACTCTAAATCAGGCCCTTAGTGTCTGAAATGCAGCTCATATTTTTCCAATGGCCAAGACAGCATGTCACATCTGAAGAGAGTGCCATGGGGACCACTGAAACAGATTTGCGGCTGCAGAGAACAGATACTTCAATTCATATGAAATAACATTAATCTATTCAAGCAAACTTAATTATCACAGTTCAGTGAATAATAAATGCAATAATAAATGTGCCTAGGCTATCCCGTCAGTGGTATTACAAGTGCCATAGAATATAATTGACTTGTAATATGGCAGATGGGATATCCATCACATCTGTGACAGAGTAACACATCCACCAAAAGCTCAAGTAGGCTCATGATGTGACAAAGGCACTGAAAGTATCCTAACATATTTGATAACCGCCGGGGCATTAAATTTGGCATTTCCTGCTCAGAGCTTTTCCCACCAAATCAGTGGCTTCAGCAGGATCTCAATCAACACCTTGTTGTGTTGTGCTGGGAATGTCTAGGGGCCTGGATCCAGCTCCACACTGGTGTTCCAGCACAGAGAGCCTGGAGCCTTGATGTTACTGAGGTTCCAGAGTTTGTGAGGGTGGTCATTCGATGGCGGTTGGTGGAGTTGTGAAGGTGTGCTGCTTTGGGTTGGTTAACCTAATAAAGCTTCTGTGTTATAACTACAGCCTCTGCCTCTTAACACTGGCGACGACGGTTTAACCAACCCAGAACCCACGAGTCCTTACCTGAAGAAGTCTGTGACCCGTATTCGAAGAGATTTCTAACATCAGCTGGATCTTGATGAGAAGTTTCTGTTGCGCTGCTGTTCGTCTGGTGAGCTGTTTCAGTTTCCCTTGACTAAGTGGAAATTATTCCGAGTGGTGTGTCACCAGATCCTCCAACTTTGGCATTTCTCCTAATGATTGCACTCCGATGTGCGAGCGGAACAAGTGGCGTAGAGAACATGCTTGATGTGGCAAGTTGCAGAGAACATTCCTGACATGGCAAGTTGTTTTCCCCTCTTTCTTTTCCGTGAGCAAAATACTGCCGTATTTCCTTTGGGCCACAAGTGAAGTAATTCTCGCACATCATGCCTGCGCGAGCACTGCCGCGTGTTTGGTATTTTGTATAGACTGGGGGATGCATTACTAAGCAACAACGCTACGCTAAGCAACAACGTAACGCTCATCCCTGCGTGAGGATCGCCGCGTGTTTTGTATTCCGTATAGTTTGGAGGACGCATTCCTAGGCAACAACGTAACGCGCGTCCCCATAACTGAATACAGGCACAAGCCCAGACCGTGTTTTCTTTTTCTACTATTGTAGACGCGCAGTTCATCATCTGTGTGGTCTGGGAGACGCGTTACCAAGGAACAATGTAACGCGCCTCCCCATCACTTTATGCAGTCAGAAGACTAGACCGCGTTTTTCCTTAACTACTACAGGAAGCTATCCTTGTGTACTCAGTCTTGACCGTGTATCATTTTTACAGAGTAAAGAAATTAAACCACACACAGTTCTCACAAGTGACTCCTGTAAACAGACAATATTACGTTATATGAAAGTTTATGTTTTCATTACAGACAATTGCATACCTTATTTATACTCATAATGGCCACGCCTACGATGTCACAACAGTCCCCCTTTTTGTCAGATAAAGGGGACCCCATTCTTCCTTGGAAGCGCTGGAAAAATCTGTTTGACTCCTACCTTATGGCCATAGGTGGGGAAAAATTCTCTCCAGCTAGGAAACAAGCTGTTCTACTGCACAATCTAGGAATTGAAGGCAGAAACATTTATGATAGCCTTGAAACTCTAACTTTTGGGGGAGCAGAGGGTGAACCCAGGGACATGTATGAAATGTCTGTAGCAATGTTGGCAGCACACTTTGAATCAGAACTCAATGTCGTTTTAGAAAGGCATAAATTTTTTGGAAGATCCCAAGGTAACACTGAAAGTGTTGGTAACTTTATTGCTGCTTTACGTACTTTGGTGCGCACCTGTGATTTTGGTGATATTACGGACTCTCTTATTTGTGACCAGTTGGTACGTTGTACTAACAACAAGAAAGTCCAAGAGAAACTTTTGACAAAGAACACCGATTTGAGAGAGGCCATTGCAATTGTTGAAGGTATGGAAAGCACCAGCAACTGGATCAAGGAGATGAATCACCCAGGAGATAATTTGTGCACAGTACATTTACCATGAGTTCAGGAAGAGATACTAAAGGTCGGCAATGACAGTAAAGTACAGACATCAACCCAGGAAAAAAGGAGAGACACTAAACTTTTTTGTTGTTACCGCTGTGGCAACTCTGGACATACGGCGAATAGTTCAAATTGCTATGCACGCAATTCTCTGTCTAGGAAGTGTGGAAAGAAAGGCCACTATGCCAGGGTCTGCACCAATGACAAAAGCAGTATAGATTTAGTCACTGAGAATGTGAATAAGATGATCCTCTATGTAGAAGAAGAGTCAACCAGGTTGGGGGCAACTCTGGGATGGTGGATGAAGGACCTGTAATTATGCCTGAGTGCACCATTAGTCTTGATGGCAGGACAGTTACTGTCCTAGCAGACTCTGGATCTCCCTACACCATGGTGGGTGAACAAAATTGGCATACAATTTTTGGAAAGGATCCTGATCCCCTACTTAAACCCGATATTAACCCGGTCAGCTATGGGGGCGCTAGGATAGAGGTGATTGGGTATAGAGTCATGAACATCCAATTTCAAGATAAGACCACTATGGGAAAGGTTTATGTTGCCAAACGAGGTAACAATCTTTTAGGTTGGCGTCACCAACGGGACATGGGCATTAAATTAGACCCTAATTCGGAATGACAAGTTATGGTGGTACATAATAAGGAGGACCCTCTGGAGATTTTTAAAGAATTTCCCGGAGTGTTTAGTGGAAAAATGGGTTGCTTGGCTGACTTTGAACACAAGATTATACTGAAGAGAAATGCAGTTCCTGTTGTGCACAAGGTCAGAAGAGTAGCTAAATTGATGTTAGAACCCCTCAGAGTGGAATTGGACAAGTTGTTGAAGGCTGGGGTAATTGAAGAGATCGAATCTTCTGAATGGTTAGCCCCTGTTGTTTTAGCACCTAAGGATGATGGGAAGCAGATCCATTGTGTGTGTAGACCTCAGGGATCTCAATAAGTATATATGGGTAGACCGCCAACCCTTACCTAATATCTCGGAAGAGTTGTCGTGTCGGGGTGACTCGAAGATGTTCAGTGTTTTAGATTTATCCTTGGCTTATCATCAGATCGTCCTGCACCCTAAGTCCAGACACCTCACCTCTTCTGTAACACCGTTGGGGGCCTACCAGTTCTTGAGAATGCCCTTCAGGCTGGCCTCTGCGGCCGCCTGTTTTCAACATATCATGAAGAAGGTTCTTGAGGGAATTCCTGGTACCTTGTGTTTCCAAGATGACATATTGGTTCATGGCAGAATTGTGTTTGAGCAGGACAATATCCTTCGAGAAGTTTTAGGTAGGTTGGCCAAGGCCGGTCTTACTGTGAAGGAGGAAAAGTTTAAGTTTAAAGTTACTTCAGTGACTTATCTAGGCCATACCATTTCTAGTGAGGGAATCAGGCCCAAGTCGGAATTAGTTGATTCCATAGTCTGAGCACCTGAGCCTAAGGATAGAGATGGTGTGAGGTCATTTCTAGGATTAGCAGAGTATTACTCTAAATTCATTGCAAATTTTTCAAGTATGACCCAACCCTTGAGAGCTCTGTTGAAGAAGGGGTGTGAGTTCAATTGGTCTGAGGAGTGTATGGCCACGGTCACTTTTATAAAGGATTGCATTGGGAAAATGCCACCTTGGGACATTTTGATGTGTGTGCCAAAACCTTCTTGTATACAGACGCCAGCATCAAGGGTTTGGGAGCAGTTCTAACCCAATGGGTAAACCAGGAAGAGAAAGTTATTGCCTTTGCCTCCCGTTCCCTCAAGGAGGCTGAGCAACAGTATTCGGTCATTGAAAAAGAGGCTCTTGCGTGCATGTGGGCTATCAAGCATTTTTTACTTTATTTGTGGGGCTTACCTTTCGTCGTGAGGACAGATCACAGGCCTCTTATTCAAATTTTCTCTTCCAAGAAAGGGGAAGAATTAACTCCTAGGATAAGAAGATGGGTGGAAGGTTTGCTAGAGTACAATTTTGTTGTGGAATATATACCAGGGCCAAAGAATATAGTAGCAGATCCTCAATTGACAGTAGTGAAGAGCCTGAGGTTGAAGTAGTCAATTGGGTGAGGGAGAAAGCCATAAATGAGGAAGAGTGGAAATCAGCTGTGGAGCGGGATCCTGACAGACATAAACGTCTTGAGTTTATTGTGAAGGGATGGCCGGAGTACAGGTATATTTCGGACTCTTTGAAGGGGTATTGGAATGTGAGGGATGAGCTCTCTTTATGTGGAGGTGAATTGTTTAGGGGTACTAAATCTGTACCTCCCAAGGACCTGAGGGATAAAATCTTGAATCTGGCTCATGAGGGACACCTGGGTAGGAACCTGACTAAGTCCAGACTTAGGACAGCTTATTGGTGGCCTGGTTTGGATCGTGATGCCGAGGCAGTGGTCAAAAACTGTGTAAGATGTGCACGTAATGACAAAGCGAAGTTGTAGCAAAAGCCCCACTTTCTCCACTTGTAATTCCTGATAAACCCTGAATGAAACTAGGGCTTAATTTCATGGGTCCTTTCCATCTTCTGCCAGCAAATGAGCGCTACGTTATATTCATTGTGGATTATGCATCCAAATGGGTAGTGACCAAATGTGTGAATTCAATTGATACCAGAACTGTCATTAAGTTTTTGGAAGAGGAATTCTCTCGGGAAGGTTTACCCAGACAATTGGTCACTGACAATGATGTATAATTGATATCTCAAGACATGAGGATCTTTGTGGATTCTTTAGCTATTGAACATTTAAGAACAGCATTGTACCAACCTCAGGCCAATGGTCTTGCTGAGCGTATGAACAGAATGGTGAAGTCTTGTGTGCAAGAAGCTATTGGAACCAGGGTTCCCTTGTCCAATCTCCTCAGGGATATGTGGTGGGCGTATCGTAATACTCCTAACAGTATCACCAATATTGCCCCTTTCGAGTATATGAGAGGCAGGTCGGGTTGTACTAAGCTATTCCCGGCATGGTTCAAGGATAGGGTGGTACAAGATTTATTTGATTGGGGGAGATTTGACAAGGCACCTGAACTTAGAGAGAGGTATCAGAGCAAATACAGGTTGCGTTATGATTCCAAACATGGGGGGGTCATTCCGACCCTGGCGGTCATGGACCGCCTGGGCCGGGGACGGAGGAAGCACCGCCAACAGGCTGGCTTTGCTTCCGGGGCAATTCTGACCGCGGCGGTAAAGCCGCGGTCAGAAAAGGGAAACCGGCGGTTTCCCGCCGGTTTTCCCCTGCCCCAGGGAATCCTCCATGGATTCCGACCCCCTTACCGCCATCCTGTTCCTGGCGGTTTTCATCGCCAGGAACAGGATGGCGGTTACGGGTGTCGTGGGGCCCCTGGGGGCCCCATAAAGATTTTCAGTGTCTGCTTTGCAGACACTGAAAATCGCGACGGGTGCCACTGCACCCGTCGCACCCCTTCGACTCCGCAGGCTCCATTCGGAGCCAGCATCCTCGTAGAAGGGGGTTTCCTGCTGGGCCAGAAGGCCCAGCGGGAAAGCCAGAATGGCCGCCGCGGTCTTTTGACCGCGGTGCGGTCATTCGGCAGTTCCCGCTTGGCGGGCGGCGAGCGCCGCCCGCCAATGTAGGAATGACCCCCATGGTGTTTCTAATGTTGAATGGAAGGTTGGTGACATGGTGTTGGTGAAGAATCCTTGTTTCGATACCAAGGGCAAGTCATCTTTCAAGGGGCCTTTCCACATCAGAGAGGTGAAGACAAATGTTGTGGTCCTTGATAATGGGGATGTGTGGAGCATGGCCAGGATCATGAAGTGGAACAACTTGGTAGAGAATTCCCCTACCTTGGGAAACCAGGGTGGAAGTCACTCCTCGCCTGAATCAGAAGAATTACCACGCATTAAAATTCCTCCCAGAGTACGCTCTAAACCATTGTGGTTGAAAGACTATGAATCCTGATACTTTGTAATAGTTGAAGGACTATACTCTCTAACACTTTGCAAATTATTATCTTAACCCTTATACTTTGTAAACGTTGAAGGACTATGCATCTTAACGCTTTGTAGATTATTTTCCTTTTGCTTAGTTTCTCCTTTAACTCTTGATTGCAGATTCTCTATATTGTTGGTCATTATGTTTGCTTTTTGTTTTACTTAACGCTTTATTCTATTATTCCATGTTGAATGTTCTTATTGTTCTTCGAATATTTAATGTAAGGGTGGGGGATGTGTTGTGTTGTGCTGGGAATGCCTAGGAGCTTGGAACCCGGTCCACACTGGTGTTCCAGCACAGAGAGCCTGGAGCCTTGATGTCACTGAGGTTCCAGAGTTTGTGAGGGTGGTCATTCGATGGCGGTTGGTGGAGCTGTGAAGGTGTGCTGCTTTGGGTTGGTCAACCTAATAAAGCTTCTGTGTTGTAACTACAGCCTCTGCCTCTTAACACACCTTTCCAACTTCAATGAAGCTTTTCAGTTACAGTTTCCTGCCTTGCCACACTGAGAGATTCAACTTCCATTTTAACAGACTAAGGACCTGAATTAGATGTTGTCAGATGGAAATACTCCATCACAAACTTGACAGATATCCTATCCACCGTATTACCATCCAATTATATCCTATGGGGATGCTATGGGGATGGTAATACGGCGGGCGGGATATTGTCACATTTTTTATGGAGTATTACCTCAGCAAACATATAAAATAGGCCCTGTGGGCCTGATTTAGATTTTGGTGGATGGATTACTCTGTCACAATGGCAACTGATATACTGTCCATCGAAATGTAAATCTCATAATTTCCCATGGGATTTTTTATTTTGGTGGACAGGATACCCGTCACTTTGTGACAGAGTAACCCATCTGCCGAAATCTAAATCAGACCCTAAGTCCAAAGGTAACTTTCTTGATGCATCAAATGCAGTCAGCTTCACAGTGTGCCTAGGTCCCAGTCTACCATGACCATGCATATTACGTTTTAACATTCATATCTAATTAACTACAATATAGCTCAGGAAGGAGGGACAGATAAAAGGGGGAAAAAATAATTATAACAAAAATATGTAATCAGTTGGGGAAGATAAGGTGTGTTCCCTAGTACAAAGTACAAATTCTTGTTAGGTCAAACCCACGAGTTCAAGAAAATAAACCTAGGCTCATGCCCTGGTAACTGTGGCACACAGCAGGCATGCTTAATTTACAGAAAGTGTATAAAGTATCTATCATTACCAGAACAATATAAAGTCAAAACACAACAAAATTAAAGTCCTGCAACTTAGTTTAAAAATTTGAGACATTTTATTAAGAAAAATTGCACAAAATGTTTTAAATACAATAAGGAGAATGGCAGATATGAATTTTCAAAGTTTTAGGGCAAAAATCACAAAAAAGTAAAGTATCAATCAGACGTCACTGTACACAGTTGACCAGGAACTAGGTGTAATTTCAGGCCAACAGCGATTAGGCAAAAATAAGACACATCAACCAAGCTGGTTGCCCTAGACAAAGATTTTGCCTTCTGACTTTGAGCCTGATTTAGAGTTTGGCAGAGGGGGTTGCTCGAATCAAAAATGTGCCGGATATCTCATCCTCTGTATTACAATCCCATTATAGCCTATGCAGATCAAAATTCAGTGGGCAGGATATCTGTCCTGTTTGTGATGGAGTAACCTGTCAGCCAAACACTAAATGAGGCCCATAGTCTCTGAAGTGGAAGCTGAAATCCTCTCACTGGTCTGATAATGTTTACTCTTCCCCTGGTCAAGATTTCTACCTTTTGACTGAGGACAATATATATATATATATTATATATATATATTCATATATATTTATATTTATATATATATATATTATATATCGTATGATGGAAAGAGTATTCACTATCACAAATGTAAAGAAGAACCCTGTCTGACAAACTGACGGTCTGCCTGCCGCATTTAGGCTCCATCGAAATGAAGCTTCCTCTGACAGACCGACTAAGTAGCCGCTGTCTGAGTGAGAGCATTTCACCACCTGTCCCACTTACTTTTAATAGTGGCAATTATTTCTGTCTTTCACAGCCAGAAGCTGGCAGTAAAGGATAAGACAACTAAATATTGACTCCCATGCCCAAGGAAACAACTTCCTGTTTGTGGATCTCATTAGATATTTGTTTTTTCAATAACAAACTCCATCTTTGTTTTGGAAAGCAACAAGGTTGATAAATAATGAATAATGGCCATTGGGTTAGTAGTTGAAAGAGGAGAGAGACCCACTCAATAAGTGAAACAGTCTTTTTCGGGGAGACCCACAAAAGTCACAAAAAAACAGTGCTTAAACATCTGGTAGCTTGGCACAAAGCAGACAATCTTAACTTAGAAACAATGAGTAAAGTATTTATGTAGCACCCAAACAGTAATGACATGAGAACACAAGAAAAATCGCAAACCACTTTAGAAAAATAGAGACTATTTTAATAAATAAAATGTCAAAAATTATAATAATTAGAAATAGAGTTATGCTTTAAAAAAAAATATCATATAAAAACTAGATCCAAGTAGCAAAAAGTGCAGTAATCTGGTCCTCTGGACCACATCAAAGTCAAACGTTTAGGCCAACCGCGATGGAGCACAGGCCGGATCAGGCTGGAAATAGGGATCAGGTTTGTACTTATGGAAAATTTACCTTTCAACTTAGCCCAGTTGTCACCCAAAATGCACTTGTTGGCAAAATCATCAGCAGTCACGCCTCATGCTGGATCTAGAGAGCGGCTTACAAAGGGGTGTAGACCCTGGTTGTAATGTTGCATTGGTGGTGTGGACATCATGGGCTTGAAGACTTCTGTAATGATTGGGACTTTGCATTTGCAGGAACCCAGGGGCTGTTGTTGTCGATGCGAAGAGCTCTAGGCAATGAATTGTGGGGACTGTGTCTGGGAAGTTCAGGATAACAATTCGGTGCAGGTCCCTCGTTGACTTTGACAAAGTCTGCTTGTATTCTCAAGGAGACCAGAGGTGGATCTTTAGGTTGTGAAGAGCCTAGAACCTTGCTTTTTTACTTTGAGTCCAGTTCCTGCAGTTTTAAGGTTGGAGGATTAAACTTAAACACCATTCAATGGTTCAGGACATGAGGGGCACATTCTGGGGATCAGGAATCAATCCACCAAAGGCCAGCAGCAGGCTTGAGGCAGGTCCAATTGGTACTGGCCTGCTGGGCAGTTGCAGCCAACGGCTTTTGGAAGCTTGTTGTGTCCATGTTGCTTAAACAGAAGGTCAGCCAACTGGCCCTTGGAGTCAATTATGGAATCCTGGGTCCAAGATAAGCAAGTACTCTGTTCCTTCAACCCTCAGACTACAGGGCAATCCTTCTTCTGAATTTCGACAGATCCAAAGTGACCCCCACATTGAAATAACTAATAATAACTAATAAAGAAGAAGAAAACAAATTTATGTACCAAACTTGAAAATGTTTCTATCTTGAAGTCCATCATTTCAATAAAGCTTAATATCCCAAGCTGTGCACTTACTTTTGTTTTACAAATTTCCCCATAAACGTGGGTTTAATTTAGAAAAAACAGTATCTATTCAGCTGGAGTAGATAGAGAGCCTTCCTCTCTTTTAGATATTTGAATGTGGGAATCGCATTGGATTAGAGTAAGTAGGTTGTAAGATTCAATGTATATTTGAATGTCTCTGAACTCTTTCTTAGCTGTGGATAAAATTATATTGTTTCTTCATAGATTGGAGTCTTTATCCATGTCATGGTCCTGAGAAGAACCCTAAATTGATGGGTTTGATACGGGTCAACAGTTTTTTACTGGGAATTTGGATAGGAATTCAGCTGGAATAAGGGGAACCTTTAGGAATTGTTTAAGCTAGTCTGGTCCCTCTCCTAATATAGGCCCATTAAAATAAAAATGATAATTGCCGTCCATTGCCTGAGTATAAGTGATAGGAGTATTTGTTTGAACACATGTTTTTAAATTCTCCTGTTTTGAATGATTGAACTGACATTGAATGGGCTTACATTGTAAGGTTGTCTATTGTCTAGTAGTCTGTATGTTATGTCACTGTGTAATGTTTATCTAACATTAATGTGCTTGCTTACAATCAAGACAATGAGGTGGTATCTCTTTGTTGTATTGTGGTGTGGAAGTTTGGAAGTCTCTGATGCGAATGACATGTTATTTTAACAAATTCTTTTAAGAGTGTAAAATAAAATATGAAGTTATTGCATTAATAAATATGTGGTCCCAATGAGATAAAGTTTTGTGCCCATTACTTAATTATTGATTTGAAGAAAGTCAATTATAGTATTTCTTGTCAGTATTAATCATTTAGTGGCCTAACCTAACTGACGTTAAATGGGTCCAACTTTTACCTTTATTAAAGTAGCATTTTCCAAATAGTAATTTAAAATCTGACTTTACTTTTAAAGGGAATTTAAAATGACAATGCAATGTAGTAGAGGAAAAAATATGTATCTATCTAATGAAGCCCAGTGTTTGTCATTTGGACACCTGGTCTTGCTCCAGGTAAAAAAGACTTTGGGAGTTTTTCACTGCCAGAACACGTCCTTCCTTTTAAATACAATGCAACCTGCCCTGTGAGCTCTTGGAACATACCTTAGGTGTGACTTATAAATGCTAAAAAGGAAGTTTTAGGCCTCACAGAAAAAAAAGTTTGCCTGGTTAAAATGGGAGTTTTAAAATGGAACTGCAGGCTACAGTAGCAAACCTGAGATATGTTTTACTGGACTACTTTAGTGGATGACATAATGTGCGATACAGCAAACCAGCTGGCCCAGAGCATTTCATTTACTGATGTTGGGTACATGTAGCACCACATACTAGGGACTTACTAGTAAATTAAATGCACCAACCAGGCGTATCCCAATTTAAATATTTTTAAAATGGAGAGCACCAGCACTTTTGTGCTGGTTGGTGGGAATAAAGTCTGCAACAAAAACTGTGTTCAGGAAAGGAAGGAAAGGAATCTGGGATGACCCTCTGGAAAGGGTCAGGTGACTTCCAGGTAGAGGTTTGAAGATGAGGTCTTGGGGTTGGTAAGGAAACCCCCACTTACTCTTGGTCATATGTTTCTCAAAGTGGGGGGTCAAAAGTCCTGGCTACTTTGCAACCTACTTCCTATCCCTCTCCCGCCATTTCAGGAGCAGTAGCCTGAGATTGGCCTCTTAGCCCCTTGCCTAGCAATTTCTTCGAATGAGGAAAACTAAGATAAGTTTCAGTCCAGTAAACACTCTCCCAAAATGTGACAATATCAATAAAGTATTCCATTCCACTGGGGGTCCAAGATAGTATAATAAATATACATATCCAACTAGGTTCATGCAAGCATTACCTAAGTGGAGCGCATGCCCTCACCCACCCAAGAGTGGCATGCTTCATAAATCGGCCAAACTCCTCATTAGGTCAGATCTGCAACACCCAGCAGAGCCCTCTGTGGGGATCTTTAGCAGGATTTTTTTTTTTACTGCCAATCAGGTTGCAAGAATGCAACTTGAATACCTCAAATAATGAAGAACACTTAAGGTCATTTAAGAAGACTGGTGAGGAGTGAAAAATTAAGTATAGACTTCCAATATTCTTATTTTCTCATTTCTTGACAATGGTGGACAAGTGATCAATAAAACATCTATAGAAGTTGGCAAACCCCAGGAAGCTTTGTAATTCTTTGACATTTTGTGGACCCTTCCACTGAGCGATGGCTTCAACCTTCCTAAAGTCCATTTTGTCCCATTTGGAGTAAAGATAAACCTGGGGAATTCTACTTCTTGAAAATGGAAACTACACTTTTCTAGTTTTGTGACGAGAAGATTGTATTGCATGGCTTGTAAAATGGCACTGACATGAGCCACATGTTCTTCATAGGAGCTAGAATAGATCAAAATGTTGTCAATATGGACAACATCAAACTGATCAATAAAATCATGTAGTGCCTCGTTGATGAAATTTTGAAAGGCAGCAAGGGAATTGCAGAGTCGAAAAGGCATGACGAGGTACTCATATGTACCAAATTTGGCCAGGAAAGCTGTTTTCTACTCATCACCCTCCCAGACTCTCACAAGATGGGGTTCTCACTCATCCAATTTTACGTATATGTGTGCATTTTTGACCTTATACATAAGGGTTGAAATCAAAGGTAGTGGATACCTGTTTTTGATCTATAATGAACACAAGCCCTAATTTCTACTCCCTTCTAAAGAACAAAAATAATGGCAATGAAGTTGGGGACCTAGAGGGTCTTATAAATCCTATGGCCAGCATTGGCGCAAATGCAATTTTTCCCTTTCTGTTAGAGCATGAATTCTAGTACAGGTAACTTGTGAACCTGGCTGTAAGTCTATCCAACAGTAAAAGGGACGATGCAGTGGCAATGTAGTGGCCTTCCCTTTATCAATGATATCTCCCAAATCTTTGTGTGCCAAAGGTAACTCATGTTCTCCTTTTTCTGCATTGCCTGCACCTAAAGCAATACCTTTATCTGGTAGGGCCTCCATCCAACATTGGTCTTTACAGAACTGAGACTGGAAGGTAACAATTTGTGTAACCCAGTTTATGGTGGGATTATGTTCTTGTAGCAATGGAATTCCTAATATTACTTTGAATTGAGGGGCACATACCAAATTGAACTGTATGATTTTGCGATGATTGGAGAATAAGCACATTGTTAACTCACAAATAGTTTTGGTAACGGGGCCTGAGGACAAAGGGCTACCATCAATAGTTTTAACTATCTCAGGACTGGTTTTAAGCAGAAGCGGTATGCCAAGTTGTTTTGCAAAGGCACTATCCATGAAATTACTGGTGGCCCCTGAATCCACCAGAAGGTTGAGTAGAACTGGGTAGTCTGAAGAAGGCCATTCCATCTTTGCAGGTATACATAAGTGATAGAATTCTTTCTGGGAGCTGATTTGAGCCAAAAAATGGGATACTTCTAGTCTTTTCACACCCAAACAAACAGTCTCCACAGTAGTCGGGTTTTCTAGTTTTCCTCAAACTTTTCACTTTCAGAGCTTTCGGCCCCACGGACAGTTTTTTAAGCTTAACGGTACAATCCTTCAAAAAGTGACACTTTTTCCACATGCAGACACAACTTATTGTTGCTTCTTCGCTGTTCTTTTTTAGTAAGTGGGATCCTAACTGTACTGAATTTCATTGGTTTACCATCATTAGTGCCTTTGTTGGTGTCTTGTCTCTTATATCTAATCACCAACAACCTGTGGTCGGTGCGACCCTTAACACTCCATCTCTCTGACAACCAGTGATCAAATTTGACCACTAAATCAATTAGCTCTTCACAAGAGTTAAAAGATCCTTAAGTTTATCTTTTAACCCTTTATAAAACAAGTACCCCCTCTTCTCTGTTGGCCAATCAGCCTATTACCTTGCTTTAGAATGAGTAGTTCAGAATCTACTGCTTATAAATGTATGCTTTAAAAAAAAATGTATTTCTATTTTAAAGACCTGATAGTCATATGATAACTAACAGAACAGACCATGAGGCAGCAGTACCTGCCAAATATGAGTAAACGAATGCCACCTTAGACTGCTCATCGGGGAAAGAGGTTGGTTGACATAAAAAAATGAAGGTGACATTGATTTAAATATTTTGCAAACTTAGCAGGATCCCCTGTATAGTGCCCTGGGTGGCTAATGGTACCGGAAATGGTGTAAAGACCTGAATTACCAGTTCAGTGATTGTCCTCAAGCAGCCCTCACTGCTTGAGGACATACTCCACAGAATGTGGGTTTACTTAAAGGAGGCGTTTCGGCTGCAAATGTGGGCTCAAGGGCATCTGACCAGAGGGACAATACCTGGGTTTTACGTTGCAAACTCCCTAGCACGTGAGTCAAATCAGCTAAGGAAACCTCTTCAGCCTCCATTGTGTCTGAGTGGGAATTTAAATGTGGGCTTGCTGTACTGCCAAGCACTAACCTGTTCATCCCACGGAGACACAATGTTGACCAAGCTGCTTGTTCCCAATTCCAACTAAACACTGGATGCCTCCCACTTAAATACACATGATCAGCACTGAAACATCCTGGAGGAAAAGGGATGGATGAGAGGAGAGAGACTGGAGTTGCAGTGCTCGGACCAGACGCTTTGTGATGGTTCTTGAAGAGCCGGTCTTTTCTATGATAATGTACACATCAGTCAAATAACTAATATCTATAATCTACTGTTAAACTATGATGTGCAAGCTAGATGTACCTGTTGGGGTCCTCTTTCCTGCTTTTGATGGCTCCTCCTCTCTCTAGGAATTTTCGGAAATGATGTGGATTACCTGTAATTAAATAAGATCCTTAAACCTCCCATTCTGCTATAACTACTTCCACTGTGATCCCAGATTAGTCCCTCATCACTTCTATTATGCCTACCTAGATGTTCGTTGATGTTCAGTGGATATCTTGTGAGTTTCACCTTGATGAGATTTTCCAAGATGCTGACTCACTCGACTCATAGACATTTACATAGGCAACAATAATAAGAAAAACTCTCAGGGAATTAGATTCGCCAGAAAGTCATGGGTTAATCATTGTACTGTGCTAGTATTGTGAGGAACGCAGTTCAGTGTTTACATCACACTGAAAACATAGGGTTAATATCAAGGATTACGGTTCACGTTGTATTAGTATGAAAACATAGGATTAATTAATAGCGTTCAATTTCATGAACAATATCTTTATCACTGTTACATCACAGTGTAATTTTGAGCATGGCAAAGATAAGCTTCAACTTTAAGCACCAAACACAGAATTCTCCCCATCACCAGCAACAATTTGAAATAATGCAAATGGCACTTTTAACTCAGTGATAATAACCATATTCACATTACATCGTCTCGCTTACAACAATAGTAATGCCTCATTAAACTCAGCGATAATAAAAGTATTCACAGTATACTGTTTTATTAATAATTGTTCAATAGAAACTCCTTTCTGTGTGTATAAATCAAGCAACTACAGTGAGCATTGTAACATGACAAGGGGTGAACATCCCAATAACCTTAAAACCCAAAGATGGGCCCTTTTAGGCACATAGCATCTTTGGAGCTTCTCTTCTCAAGTTTCAAGTTAGCAAGTATCAAGTTTTAGCAATAAATGGTCCTAAATAGTGCACAGGTGAATTGCCTGTCTCTTCTTCTTCCAGAAGTGGCCTCCAAGAAGCTGAATATAACAGAACGTGAAGATCAAAGCAGAGGAGCAGAAATTCCTTCTCGGCAGCCGATGACAGCAAGCAATTCACTCAGTCCGTGTGTGGTTCAAATACCTGCTTCTTACAGCCACACACAGTCCGAGTCATAGAGAGCCACACCTGGTCTGAGTCATAGGGATGCTGGAGGCTTGTGCAATATGTGTTCCCAAACAAGCATTGGTCTCTAACAAGCATTAGTTCCAACAAGCATTGGTCCCTGCAAACAAGCATTGGTCTCTGTAAACAACTATTGGTCCCTACAAAGGCAAATGATCAACTCAGAAGTTTTTTACTGGGGCATATCCGGATTGGCAGGCCTGACATCTATAATGAGGTTAAAAACAAATCAGAGAATGCATGGGAAAATAATGTTCCTTGCATTCTCCCTAGGTGATTATTAGTTAGCAGTTGGTCTAAACAATTTTGGTCAATGAATTAGTCAACATGTTTCATGCCTTTTATGCTCCTAACGATCAAAAGCAAATCAACAAGATCTAACAACAGCTACCTCATCTTTTACAATGGTAGAGTTCCTACACCAACCAAAAGACAAGTGAACTCTCTCCTCGGTGAGAAGCAACAATAACATTTGGCCCCAAGACTTATATCTCCTATATTAGGATTGTAGTTGAATCCGTAGTGATCCTAATTTCCAGTTGTGCTACTTGCCCTACACAGGATCAGGGGTGTAGACCTTGCACAATATCACTGAGCTGTGCAGGGGTGATGGCAGATAATACACACTGGAGGCAGTCCCATAATTTCCAGTTATGAGTGATGGAGATCTTTAGGTGAGAGGCCTGAGAACGGCATATCTGAGTGAGTAACAATTGGCATCTCTTGACCAGGTGCATCTCCTCCCCGCATTGCATGCCTGCATCACTGCCAGCAGCTCACAAACCTACTGGGTGTCAACAGTATCTTGTCTGCACTGGGGGGTCCATGGGTGATGGGATGGGGCTTGGAACTGGCATCCGTTTCACTCTGCTGAAACTTGTTTTCAAATTGAGTCTGCTCTCTCACACCACTCCCAGTGCTTTCCAAGGAAAGACAATAGAGAGTGCTCCCTGGAACTTAAAAAATACACAGGAGGTGCGCCCCCCTCATCCTTGGTATTAAATTAAAAAAAATGCACTCAGGAGCTCTCCATCTCTGAAGGTGAAGGAGATGAGCATGTCACCTGACAGCGTGAACCATATTTCTGGGACAGAAGGAGCTGAAGAGCTCCACCTATGGCAACAGAAAACAAACAAAACCCATTTCACAGCATTCATGGCTGCTCTCTGAAAAGAGCACAAACTAGCATGTTTTCCACTTTTCCATGTCTTAATATTCAGAAAGTTGCTTGACAGCCGACTTCTGTACATCAGCACATGGCGTAAGAAACGATAAAAACTAAATGGTCACACCTTCACAGAGAGCTGCTCATATGAGCACTTCCCTTTCTTTGGTTCGCCAGACTCCAGACAAGCTGGAGGTGCACTCTCTAAGGATGAAAGGTGAAGTGGGCCTGCAAGGAATGACCAGTGCCCATGGGGTTGAAAAGATCCCTGGAGTGGATTCATTAATCTACTGAGCCCTCAGACACAGAACCACAGAAATAGCCCCACTCCCACAATGTAATGTTTGAGAATCTTGCATGTTCATCATTGAAAACAAACTGTCTGAAACGCCAAAGTAAAATGCTAAAAGCTACAATTGAAAGCAACAACGAAGAAATGGAAATGGTTGCATAATCACAGTGTTTCCTAAGAAAAGAAAACTACTAACATGCTGAGAACTGCATTAAAATATTATGGCCCTAATTGTGACCATGGAAGTCAGGTGACCTCCACGCCGGCAAAGCCGGTAGTAACATTGCCAGGCCGGCGGTAATGATGCCAAATAATGACCATAGACAGCTTATGTAACACATCAACTGCAAGTGCGGTACAAACACTGAACATGACTGTAGCAATCTCCAAGCAGGCGGAAGACAAGGATCAGCCCACCATATTATGACTTAGCACAACGCCTGGATTTCCGCAGTGGTAGCAACGCCACCAAAAGCCTGTGCAGGGTCATCATGTTGGAAATGGGCAGGCACCTCAGGGGGAGGGAGGGTGGGTTGGATGGGTGTTCTTTTGATTGGGAGGAGGCTCCTTGGCTTCTGGTTTGGGAGGGGGCTCCTTGGCTTCTGGTTTGGGAGGGTCTCCTTGGCCTTTGGTTTGGAAGGGGTCTCCTTGGCTTTTGGTTTGGGAGGGGGCTCCTTGGGTTTGGCTTTGGGAGGTGTCTCCTTCGTTTTGGGTTTCTGTTTGGGAAGGGGAGGCACTTCAGCCTTCTGTTTTGGGAGCAAAGGAGTGGCCTTGGGGTGGGGGGCAGGCCTCACACTCATGAGCCCCTCTGTGGCAGCTCAAGTCTATGGGGGTGTAACAGGATCAATCTGGGTGCTGGAGGTACTGGGCTGGGGGGATGGGGAAGGGAAGACGTAAAGGCGGGAAAGGAAAAGCTTCAGGGGGGCAATAGGGCAGGATGTGGGAGGAGGGATGGGAGTGGAGGTAGAGGGAGTGGTTGTAGGAGGAGGAGGTGTGCTGGACTTGGGTGCAGGTGCATGGAAAGTGTGCGTGTGTGAAGTGGATGGCTGTACAGCGTCTGAGTGCGAGCATTTTTGTGTCTTTGCAGGGGGGCAGACAAGGTGGGGGAGGGCAAACAGGATGTTGTGGTGGTGTCTGCAAGTGAGATGGGTGTGCTGCATGAGGTGGTGATGGTGGTGGTGGTGGTTACTGCACATGTGGTGTGTGGGATGCATGTCTGTGGGTCTGCTGTTGCGGTAACAGTGGGCAAAGATGTGCAGGTGGCAGGTTCAGGGACTGTTGATGCAGTGCTTGCAGGTGTGAGTGCCGATGTGAGGGAGGAGGAGGAGGGGGAGACAGCGGAGGCAGTGTATGATGTTGTGGCACAGAATATTTATACTTTTTTTATGCCGCATTTGCACTGCCTTTTAACATAAAAGCAGCGCAAACTCACAAAATACAATTGTATTTTGTAAGTTTGCGCTGTTTTTGCGTCAAAAAGTGACGCAAATGCGGCGCTAAAAAAGTATAAATATGGGCCTGTGTGTGCATCTGTGTGTTGGCTGTGTGAGTGCTTGTGAACTGAAGTGTGCTGCCTGTGTTTGCCTGTGCGAGCCTTATCTGCTGTTTTGTGTGCACGCTTGTCAGAATGTGTGTGTGGGATGGGTTTGGGGTGAGGAGACTGGGACTGGGACTGGGAAGTGGTATTTGCAGGGGGGACGGAAGAAACAGGGACACTGGCTGGTGTCAGTGAAGAGGCCAGAGCCTGAAATGATCTCTGTAGGGACACTAAGCCACAGTGAATGCCCTCCAGGAAGGCATTGCATTGCTGCATCTGGGATGCCAGCCGATGGATGGCATTCACTATGGTTGATTGCCCCACAGAGATGGATCTCAGGACATCAATAGCCTCCTCACTGAGGGCAGCAGGGCTGACTGGAACAGGGCCTGAGGTGCCTGGGGTGAAGCATATGCCCACCAACTAGGTGAGCGGGCATGGGCAACTTGGTGGGGGACTACTGAAAAGCCGGTGCTGGTACGGGGGTGGCAGTAGAACCTATAGCTGGGGTGGTCCCAGAAGGGTCCACCACCACCAAGGAGCCCCATCGGTGGAGGAATCACAGTCAGTTGTATCAGCAAACCTGTGGTGCTCCCCTCACCCTCCGTCCCACTCGTCCCCTTGGCGTCAGTGGACATTGCCTCCTGGGTTCCGTGGGCTGCAGCTCCATCACTCGCCGGTGCCCCTGCTCCTTCGCCAGATGATTCTAATGCACACATGGACAGGATGACAAAAGGAGAGAGTGGGGGAGAACGAAAGGGAGCACAGGGTCAATCACAGCACCAACAGCACAGATGGCATACACATCACTGTCACCCACTGAGACTAAGAATGGGCAGCAGGTTGGAGCCACTGTCATCTGCACACCAACTGGGACCAACTAAGTCCTGCCTGCCATGAAAAGCCAGCTACCTAGCTATCAAAAACATGTATTCCACCAAATAAACCTAAGCTGGACCACAAAGCAATGTCTAAGCTGGCATATTTGGGTATACACTGACTAGTACCCTGCATCCAAATCCCATGCCAGGCAACAAAGATGGTTGTCACACACACTGTACTCACCCCCTTGTGGCTGCTGTGATGCCCTCAAGTGCCCATCCAGCTATGGGTGGGCAACCGCCAGTTTGTGGGCCATCAGGGGGGTTAGGTTCCGACAGGCACCCCTCTCTCATTGGGAGACCTTCCCCAGCTGGGCCTCTGCAGTATTCCAGGCCCAGCGTCTCAGGTCCTCTCACTGTTTCCAGCAGTGGGTGCTCCACCAGCTATGGACCCCCAGGGTCCGCACATCCTTGGCGATGGCACGCCACAACCCCTTCTTCTGATGGGTGCTGACCTGCAGAGGAAACACAAACAGAGGGACAATATGAACCAGACAATCCAGCCTGTCACACATCTGGCCTACATACTGCATTTGTCCCTCATCAGGCTCACACATGACCCCTACCTCTGCATTAACACTGCCACCAGCCATACCCCTTCAAAGACACACTGCCAGCACACACACTTCTACATGCAGCCATGTCGCATGCAACATACCCATCATATACTCACCTGTTGGTCTGGAGGCCCATACAACTGCCCATACAGGGGTAGGACCCCATCCATGAGCAACTCCAACTCCTCCGACATGAAGGCTGGGGCCCTTTCCACTGTTGCACGTGCCATGGCAGTTTCCAGACACAGGGTACAGCAGCACATGCAGTGAAGATGTGGTCCTGTGGAAAGTCAGGAATCAAGTGAAGTAGTAAAAAGAAAATGGTGGTCACGGCCGTGGCTGTGAACACCACCAGCATTGATGATCATTAGTTCCTATACTCCATAGAGGCCCATGTTAGCCAATGAGGAATTGCAAGGGGGTACAGACCGCCTCCCCCATAATGCCTCATGCCGTCAGAGTGCGGTCACTTCCACCTGTCCCTCCATACAGGACAGGTGGTTGCCATTTTCTACTGCTAGTACACATGTACTGATTTAAAAGTGCATCATTGTTGTCGAATGTACACACCTAGACAATTCCAGTGTTAAACATACAAACATGCTCTGTGTTCATTGCTGTAGTGTGTTCATAGTTCCTGTTGTCACTCCCTTCTAACATTTGGGTCCTTTAGGTACCAACCACTACGGAGGAATAGGAGGAGGCAACCACCTGTGTACAGACCCCTTGTGGACTTGGCTACACTGGAGAACAGGCACATCATACTCACCTATTGTCTGGACAGGGCCACAATCACAACTGTGTGCACAATTGGAGACTGATCTTCTACCTGTTATCCGTTGCACCACCGTTATACCCTCTCTTGTTCAGGTGCTCTCAGTGCTCCATTTCCTGGCAACAGGCAATTTCCAGATGACAGTGGGCGTGGCTGCAGCAATGTCCCAGCCAATGTTCTCTACTGTGCTTGCAAGGGTTGTGGCAGCCTTGCTCAAACACACGTGCAGCTACATTGCATTCCCCCAGGTAGATAAATTGTCCACTGTGAAGGCTGGTTTCTAAGCAATTGGACATATACCACATGTTACTGGGGCCATTGACGGGACCCATATTGCCTTAGTCCCCCCCAGGGCAAATGAACAAGTGTACAGGAATAAGAAGAGTTTCCACTCACTCAACGTCCAGATGGTGTGCCTGTGAGGAATAGCAGTGTCCCACAGCTTATGGCACAACTTCAGAGACTCAGGGTGTGGCTTATAGGTGAGCCTGAGCCCGCACCCAATGTATGTCAGTGTATGCCTTCGGGAGTCATACCCCCTGCCATTGTACAAGGCTAATGTGTGTGCCATACTTCTTGCAGGTGATTCCAGCTACTCAAACCTGTCCTGGCTCCTGAACCCTGTGAGGAATCTGTGAACAGGGGCTGAGAATGGGTACAATGATGCTCATGGGCATACCAGGAGGATCGTTGAAAGGACCTTCAGTCTCCTGAAGGCCAGGTTGAGGTGTCTTCATCTGACAGGTGGAACCCTATGCTACTCCCCTGAGAAGGTCCGCAGGATTGTTGTTGTGTGCTGCATGTTGCACACTCAAACGCCATATGCCCTATCTGCCAGAGGAGGGGGGTGACAATGCAGGTGTGGCAGCAGTGTACACTGAGGACAGTGTAGAGGAGGAAGAGGAGGAGGATGTGGACAACAGGACACATATGATACAGCAATACTTCCAATGACACTCAGGTAAGACCGTTGAATTAAACATTTATCCATTTCCGTGTTGTGCTGTGTGGCTGTAGCATAATACCAGTCACTACCTTTACATCCCACCTGACTGTCACCTATGCCTTCCTTTATTGCAGCTGTTGCTGTGGTTACAACCGTGTAATGCTGCTATGTGTACAGACTGCTGAGACACATTTGTAAGATGGATCAACATATTACTGGGCATTTGCATAGGATCATGCAGTTTGTTACAGTACAATACATTGTACATTACCTTCAGATAAAGCAATATTACTCAAGTTGTGTCCAGCGGTGTTTATTGAAAATTGGTATACAATGCAAAGTGCAATAAAGTGGGGTGATGATTAGAAAAAGTCCAGTGTAGCGGGCCAGTCTGCACAGGTCCAGTGTCCAAGGGTCATAGGAAGGGGAGCAATGGCATTTCTAAGTGGACAAGGGGACACAGTGTGACACAAGGAGGACATTCAGGAGGAGCTCATTTCCTGGCAGTGGTCTTGGTCTTGGCAACTGTCTCTCGTGTCTGTTTGGGTCGCAGGAACAGTTGTGGGGTGGTTCAACTTCTGCAGGGGGAAGAGGTGCTGGTGGCCTGTGGGTCCTGTGGCAGGGCCTCCTGTCCACTAGCTGCAGCAGATGTGGAGGGCTGGTCAGAATACTGGCTAGTGGAAGGGGCCCACTGGTGTGCTGTGTACGCCCTCATGATGTTGGCCATATCACCCAACACACCTGCAATGGAGACCATGGAGGTATTTAAGGCCTGCAATTCTTGTTTGATCTCCTGGTGGTGTTCTCCCTGCAGCCGCTGGTTCTCCTGCATGACATTTAACACCTGACCCATCTTGTCTTGGGACTGTTGGTAAGCCCCCAGGACATTATTAAGTGGCTCCTAGGCAGTCGGTTCCCTGGGCCTGTCCTCTCTCTGGTGCACAGCTGTCTTCTAACTGTCCCTGGCCCCATGTGTCTATGTCCCCTGAACGGTGTGCCCACTCCCACTGACCCCAGGACCCTCATTGTCTTGCCTGTGAGGTTTGGACTCAGGTCCCTGTATAGGTGGGCATACCACTGATTGACGTGTCCAGGGGACAGAGGTCTGGAGACATTGGGTAGCTGTTGTGTTGTTGGATTATGAGGGGCGAGGCTCTGTATTGGACTTGGTGTGGGATGGGGTAGCCAACTGGCCAGTGGTCCCTGATGGACCAGGGAGTTCATCCAGATCCAGAGCTCCAGAGTTGCTGTCATCACTGGGGTCATCTTCTGGTGGGGGACTGGGTAGCTGTGGCAGCTCCTCGCCGCTGAGATTGGCTAGGGCACCTGTGGGGATGTAAGTGGTGTATTATGCTACATGTCTGTGACATATTCTGCATCACTAGCTTCCCCATGTTATTGCTGTTGCCCTGCCACCTTTGGTTGTGGATGGTGATGGATTGTGTGATTGTTAGTTCTACATACTGTGCCTGCATTCGTGATGGGTGTACATGCATGGCTGGAAGGTATGTGCATGCAGTCGGTATGGCATGCAGGGCTTGATATTTCATTTTGGTAATTGTGGAGGTGCACTGCGTGGGATGGAGTGGGGTGATGGGTGTCAGGGTGAGGGGTTGTAGTGGCATGCAGGTATTGGGGGAGTGATAGGTAGTAAATGTTGAATCACCAGTGTCCAGTACTCTGGTTACTCCAGTGAGTCCCTCAGGATGCAGGATTGCCAAGACTTGCTCCTCCCATGCTGTCAGCTGTGAGGGAGGAGGTGGGGGTTCACCGCCAGTCCTCCTGATGGCGAGCTGGTGCCTTGATGCAGTGGAACAGACCTTCCACCAAAGGTCGCTACACCTCTTCCTTATGTTGTCCCTTGTGCATGGATGTAGCTTCATGGTGTTTACCCTGTCCATGATCCTCCGCCATAGCTCTATCTTCCTAGCAATGGAAATCTGTTGCACCTGTGCTCCAAACAGCTGTGGCTCCACCCTCACTATTTCCACAACCATGTCCCGCAACTCCTCATCGGTAAAAGGAGCGTGCCTTGTGGGGACATGGGTGTTGTGTGATGTGTGTACTATGTGCAGAGGGTGATGTGTGAACTGGTGGGGTGTGTGGTGTGTGGCACGTGTCAGATAAATAGGTAGTTGTGGCATGTGTGTTCAGTTCTTTTTAGGATTGGCGTTGTGTGTTTTATAGTGCAGTTGGTGGGTGTGTGGGGTGTTTGTATTTGTGTCAGGTGTGGGTTTTTTGTTCTGGCCAATGGTGTCTTGTTTTGTATTTGGGTGGCCATTTCCACTGCAACGGTGTTCACCGTCAATGGTTTACTGGCGTTGAATGTCTGCTTTGGTGAGTCGTGGGTCATTCTTTGGAGGGGTAGAATTGGTGACATAACGGTATGGGTGGTAGTACCAACAGTTTATCACGTTCAGTGGGTCTTGCAGATTTGTGGTTGTGGCTGTTTTCTGTCAGTTTTGTATGTATGTGTCATAATTTGGTGGACGGATGTCCGCCTCTGCGGCGGTATGCTGGAGGAAGTCAGCATAGCAGTATTTAGTATTTACTGCAAAGGTCATAATGAGGGCCTATGTGATCTCGAGCAGATCTCGAGCAGAGTTAGACTACTATTCTTCTCCATTCAGCAGCAACAAGGCAACAAAGGTAAAGAAAAAAATACACATAAGGTATATGTATTATTCCTGGGTACGACTTTCAGGCTAATGCAGAGATAATCCACACAGAGGTACCTCTGAAATCAATGGTTTAAGAAAGATAATGTTATTAGGGGTGGACCGGTGCAGGTAAACTCTGCCACACAGTGGGGTGGAGGATTGGAGGATTTTTATCCAAACTCTGCGCTCCAAGAGGAGTGTGGATTGCCAAAGCTCTGCTGGAAGAGAGGAGATTACCGGCCATCCCTGCCTTTGAGTATCTCCCAGCTAAGGGGCACTAGGGCATGATCTACCCTCTCTTCTTGGGGTTTACTTCCTCAAGGCTACCTTAGCCATCCCTGTTAAATTCCTACCAGTTTATGGTATTTTGATACAGACCTGGTTCCCCTGCTTGTCCCCAAATTGCATTTTTAATTATTCTGAACTCCAGACCCCGTGTTCAGTGGAGCCAGTAGCCCTTAGTGAAAGCCTTCTTTTTGCTTTCGCCATCCGGCGATGGTCTTTTCCTCTCTTTCTCAGCTCCTGTCTCTCTCTGGACGGCCATTTTTCCTCTCTGGGGTGCTGGTGGTTCCAGTTAGAGTCACCATTTTTATTGGGCAGCGGTCTAGCTGTTATTTTCTCCCAGGCCCGTGGTCCTTAAATGCCCCAATGGATGTAGACGCGCACAGCGGGTGCGCTTCGGCGCACCAAATGCAAGCTCGTCTGCGCCCATCCGCGTCCGGAGGGGTCCAGGGTACAGAAGTATCCTGACTAGAGCCCCTGTTAGAATGGTCTATACAAGGATTTGCTATTAGACCTTCACAATGAGACAGGGACTATGGGCCACTGCCTATCTGATTCAAATCCCTTGGCCACTAGATACAACCCCTGTAAACTTATTTTACAGCACATATCACCACCAAACATAACAAGGGAGAAGGAACATATTTATAAGTTAATGTTACTAAATTGCCGTTCACTTTCAGCCCATAAATTGTATATATTTTCACTACTAGATGAGTGCAAGCCAGATGTTCTGTTCTTAACAGAAACCTGGCTGCTAGAGGGCTCCACTCCTGATGTGATTTTGTCTATGCCTCCTAATTATTCAATTCTATGTCTTGACAGATCACTGGGTAGAGGTGGTGGAATTGGAATAATTTATAAAAACTCAATTCAATGTTCCAACAACTCCCTCTCTATTTCGGTGTGAGAGTTTAGCTTTTTCACTGGCATTAGATGCCACTTTTACCTTCTCGGGTATCTTATTAAATCCCCGATGGGAAGTTCCTTCAGGCTTTTCCAGAGATTGTAGCAGCCTATGCCTGTAAACCTTCCAACTGTACTATTATAGGGGACTTTAACATACATGCTGAGGACCCTTGCAGTGGTCCCAGTACAATGCTATTAGGGGATCTAGCAGCGTTAGATTTCTCAAAACTTATATCCGGCCCCACAACCTGTAAAGGACACACACTCGACTTAGTCTTCAGCAACCTCTCTAATATTGTAGCAGAATCCCCCCTTCCCGTAACTTGGACTGACCACTTTTTAATCACACTGACTCTCCGGACTTCTGTCCCCCTAGTCCACCAGCCGCATGGCCACCGTACCATTCGTCAGTGGTCAAAACTAAATAAAAAAGATTGGGTAAATACACTTACTAATTTGCAGACCACTGCATTCCCTGACCTATCTTACACTGCAGACAGATTTGACAAATGGATCTCCCAATCTTTAGATGTTGTATTACCCACCAAGACCATAACTAAAACTAATCGTCCAAAGAACACTCCTTGGTTTTCCCCACATCTGCTATTTCTAAAAAAGGAATGTAAGTGGATGGAGAGAAAATGGAGGAAAAAGTTTATAGAAGCCTAACCCGATCCTTCCACTCAGAAATCAAAGTGGCGCAGGCCTCCTACTAGACTGCTAGGATTGAACAGTCCTTCGATTCCCACAAAGAGATCTTTTCATTTTTCAGAGAAATGATGCAGCTTCCATCAGGCATAACTTTGACTGATGGCTCTAAGGAATACAGCAATGAATTGGCCTGCTTCTTTCTGAAAAAAGATATCTGACATTCAGGCATCTTTTTCGGTCAATCAGTCTAATCTGGATCAGAATGATAATGGGGTCCCTCGCACGGACGGTCTAGCTCCCTGTGCACTACTCTCAGCATTTAAGCCTGTTAAGGGAGAGGTGGTGAATGAACACCTCTGCTCTATTAAATCGGGCTCCCCTTTAGATCCATCTGCTCCGTCCACGTTAGCATAGGGTTCAGTTGTAACGACAGTTCTAACTAGGATCCTTAATGATTCCCTGTCTTCTGGTCATATCCCCACCATTGGAAACATGATGTGGTCAAGCCTTCTTTGAAAAAAACAAATCTTGACCCCTCTTTATCTGAGAATTATAGACCTACTGCCCTTCCCCTTGACCGACCCTGCCGCCCGAGGAGTCCACCTGACACACACAGACCCCCCGATATGCCCTGGGAAGATCGGTGAGTGGGGGAGCACGCGTGCGGGGAGAGCCTGAATCCCCACCCGATCGCGAAAAGGAGCCTGCGACTGGCTGCCCGGAGGGCAACCGCCGCGTGATACCTGGCTCGGGGGCCCCTGGTGATAGCACAAGTGCCGATGGAGGTGCGGGGGAGCCCCCATCGGACCGCTGGGCGGATGCGCTCCCCGGCAAAGAAATACCCTGATCGGGGAACGCCGCGACCGGGGGAGAGGAACAGACCCTCCGTAGTCCAATGGCCCTGAACAGGGCAAGAAATTAGCAGCACCCCTGAACCGGAACTTCCCCATCTTCCCAATTAGGACTGCAGGGCCCCTACCAGTGGCCCCTGGGCCAAAGATAAAAAAGAATAAGGGGCCGGGGACCCCCACCCCCTCCATACTCGCTCTCTGGAGATGAGCGAAGATAAATAATAGAAGCAAAAGAACAGGGCCCCCCACACCGACAGCTGATCGGCCCTCGTCATCGGAGGAGCCCACCCGACACGGACGGACCCCCTGCCAGATCAAGGGAGGACCAGCAAACGAGGGGTTTAGTGAGTGCGCGAGGGCTGGGAGCTCCCGTCTGATCGTGATTGAGAACCCGAGTATGTCTTCCCAGTTCTCCACAAAGAACCGCGGATACCCCCGGGGACACCCAGTGACTGATTAAACACTGGAAGGAATGAGAGTAAGCCGTCTGCGAGCCACAAACCAGGTGCACTCCCCAACAAAGAAGCACATAGACTGGGAAACTTTGCGGCCAGAGGGCGAAGACGCACCCTGCACACCCCATCGGTCCTGAGCGGGACAAGAAATTGAACGCACCTTTGACTCCGACTACCCCCCCTTATCTAGGACAGCAAGGCCCCTGCCAACGTCCCCAGTAACGTAGGGGTATAGAGTTGGGGGGTGGGGGAGTCCTTCCCCCTCACCCGCTCCTGGGAGAGGAGGAAGGAATCCAGGGGGTACTAAAAAGACTCTCCAGGCGGAAAACATAGATCCGGATCCCCTCCAACATATCGGACGAATCATTCTTCCACCCAATCACACAACTGTGTTAAACATGGGGAAACCTAAAAAATGAGAAGATCAGAACCAAATGGAGTCTACAATTGCGAAACCCCCTAACCAACCTCCTAAACCAGCCTCCATGGACAATTTGACAAATCAAGAAACAACACTGGACACAGTCCTACTAGCCATTAAAGAATCCCGTGAAGCACTTGAACAAAAAAATTGACAACCTATCAACGGACCTCTCATTGCTGCGGGATGACCACCATAAACTAAAGGAGAGAGTGGGAACGAACGAAAAATCTCTTGCAACAGTGACCTTAGCACAACAATCAGCATCTACAGAACTGGCAGATCTTACCACCCGAATTAAAACCTTGGAAACCAGAGCAGAGGACGCTGAAAATCGAGCACGCAGGAACAACCTCAGACTAGTCGGGGTACCAGAGGGTTCGGAATCCTCAGCAGACAACATGGAATGCTTTCTGGAAAATTGGATCAGGAACACAGTAGCCACAGAAGGCCTCTCGGCTTTTGTCACGATAGAAAGAGCCCATAGGGTACCCAACAGGATGCCAACTCCGGGAGCTAGACCACGACCAATTATAGCAAAGTTGTTGCATTACAAAGATAGAGACTATATACTCTCAGAATCATGTCAACTTGGCGAAAGTATGTGTAACAATCAGCGGATCATGATTTTCACGGACTTTACCAAAGAAACTCAGGCACAAAGGGCCTCTTTCAACGAATCTAAACGCACACTGCGTGAAAACGGTATAAAATATGCAATGCTCTTCCCCGCCAAGCTCAGAATAGAATATGATGCCAAAACGCACTTCTTCTCACCGCCTCAACTAGTGGGGGAATGGCTGGAAACCCTGAACTTAACCAATATAGCCCCCCCAGAGCCCCTTACAAACCAGGTAGGAAACACAGCAGATCTTCCAAGCGGGTCATGGAGGCAGTCCCCCCAAGACACCAATCCCTTCAGGAGATGCGAGACGCCGTGGACGCAGCCGCAGCTCTAAGCGGGGGTTCTGCCCTCAATCTCGGACCTCTAGCAGTATCTCGGACCTTGACTCAAGTTGCGGAGGATCCTCGATATCCTCGCGGGACACTACCACTAGCTTGCCTAAAATAACACCAGGAACCTCAGAAGAAATTATCTGATCCCTTTGTGTGCAGACCAAACTGTCCGTGAGTACTTATGCAAACTTAAATGACTCTGACTGTATAACTAGCGAAGTTCTCTTCCAATCAGTCGATAAAATTGCACCATAAGTAGATCTTAGATGGACTTAGTTACAATGCTGCCAGGCCCCGGGAGCAGCTTGGAGTGCGAGCTCTCGGCCCCTGACACACCACCTACCTACAAGACTTTAAATTAGGAATGTTAACGGTTTGGGTAGGGAGAGTTCTGGTAACCGGTCCTGGGGAGTGGGAGTTGGGAATCATGTTCGTTTACATAGTTTTCGGGGGAATTCATGCACTGGTCCTAAAAGCAATAGACAATTCTCGATCTAGATCCTCCACAGGTAAACACAATAGCAGAACACACCAATGGTCTTCCCTTCCCAGCAGCCAACAACCAGAAAATCACAGACTATGGCCTCAAAGTATAAAATGATAACCTGGAATGTCAGGGGTCTAATTAATATGTCCTAGCGGTATAAAGTATACAACTACCTTAAACGCAGGGGGTACACATAGCTATACTGCAAGAAACACATCTATTTGAGCAGGAGGTTACAGCACTTAAGAAAAGATGGAGAGGCCAAATGTTCGCCACTAATTACTCAGCGTTTGCAAGGGGAGTTCTGGTATGGGTCCGCCCCTGAGTACCATTCCAGGCACTGCACATAACTATAGATAAAGATGTGAGGTATGTTGTGATCACTGGAAGACTAGATGGAAGGGAAATAACTATTTACGGCCTATATGCCCCGAATCAAGATCAAAGGAAATTCTTTGACAAATTATCACTGGAAATAGGTCCAATCCTTGCGGGTCCGAAAGTGATTGGTGGGGACTTTAATTGCATAGCTGATATTAACATGGATAGATTGCACCCACCCCTATTGCAATCACAAACTTTAAAAACTGCCAAAGCATTCACAAAATGGCAACAACACTGGCAATTAGGAGACTGCTGGAGACAACTTAACCCTCACTGCAGTGACTATTCTTACTACTCGATAGTGCATGACCTACACGTCAGGCTAGACACATTACTAATATCCCCAGAACTGCAAACCGCTGTGGTATCAGCCGAAAATATGGGCCGCACCATATCGGACCATAATCCCCTGTTAGTTTCAGTGGAGTGGAGTAGAGAGAGACCACTGATCCCTACTTGCCGTCTTGGGGCAGAGGCACTTGGAGACGAAGCATTCAAACACTTCCTCCATAAAAATATTGAGGAATATTTTAAGTAAAAACACAGGAACAACATCCTCTAGGGCAATTGAATGGGAAACCTTCAAAATAGAACCAGGGGCAACTGTATTGGTGAGAGTATTGGAGTTCGAAAATCAATCTTGAGGACTCCCTTACAGACATTGAGGCAGGCACCCCACACACCCTGAGTTGACCCCCCTTCTGAACGAAAGCAAAACTAAAATAACCGAAGAGAACACTAGGCTATCTCACCTTGACTATAAACTGTACTTAAGCAGACAACATACTGAAGGGGACAAAGCAGGTGCCCTTTTTGCGTGGCTAGCCAAGCCCTCTAAACAACAAACAATCATAGTTGAAATTGAGAAATACCCAGGTGATAGAGTACTCGGTCAAAGGGAAATAAATACTTGTTTCTATGAATACTACTCAACTTTGTATGCTCCCCCTACTGGCACAATCAATAACACTCAGATTATGGAGTTGGAAGTTCTTGCCCTCCCTTAATTAGGAACCGAAGAAAGTGCGTCCCTGGCTGCCCCTATAACAATTGCAGAAATCAAAACAGCAACACAGGGCATGGCAAGGGGTAAAGTCCCAGGAGCAGATGGACTTCCTATGGAGTTTTATCTACTATAAATATTAGATGCCTGATCTCAGTACTTCACTCCATGCCCCCTGCCAAATCTCAAGCAGCAATAATCTCAATAGACATAGAAAAAACCTTTGATAGCCTAAGGTGGGACTACCTAGAACAGATCATGTTAAAACATGGACTTGGAGAAGGTTTCACTCGCTGGACAAAGTTACTACACACCAATCCCACAGCAAGAGTGCGCACAGGCAGCACTATTTCCGACCCTTTCTCAGTGGGAAGAGGGACTAGACATGGCTGCCCATTATCTCCTCTTCTATTTGCTATAGCAGTAGAGCCTCTTGCTCAAACTGCAAGATCCAAAAAGTGCTTTGAGGGTATCCCGATTAATAGCTGGACACACTATATCGCCCTTTACGCAGATGACATGCTACTATTTCTCAAGAACCTAGAAGCAGATCTGCCAGGGGCAATAGATATGTTAGAAAACTTTGGGATAGCCTGGGGACTTTGAATCAATTAGAGAAAATCCTCCATTTTCCCACTGATCAAAGGCACTCCGAAGCCCTCAGACACTAAAGGTCTACCCTGGTCTCCGAATACATTTAAATATCTAGAAGTCAACATTTACCACAAAGTAGAAGACTTGCTGGAGGGGAATATACATGGAGAAATCAGGGGAATCAAGGCTAGAATGAACTTCTGGAGCACCCTGCCCCTAATGGTCTTTAGGAGAATCGCCCTACTCAAAATGATAGTACTACCCAGTCTTCTATATTACTTCTCCACTATCCCACTCATAATCCCGAAAACAGTATTCAAAAATATTGAATCTGTAGCTGCGAGTTTTGTTTGGGGACCAAGCAGGCACAGAATCGCACTCCACACTCTTCAAAGACCCACCACAGAGGGAGGCCTAGCCGCCCCAGACCTAGAAATCTATTATTGGGCGGGGCAACTACAATGGTTGGCAAAATTAATTAATAAACCACCAGTCACAAAAGAATTGCAGATACCACTAAATTTCCCACTAGAAAAAATCCTAAATATTTTAGTGAACCCCAGAAAACCAAAACAACTGCTTCCGTTAGAATGGGAAGCGACGAGACACTGCTGGGAACAGTACTAAAAAACGCACCCACACAAAGACCCCTTACTCGCCCGAAGTCCCCCTGGTATCCTTGAATTGCCTTCCAGGAGGCCACATTGCTATGCACACTAACAAATTAATTGCATATAACCTCATGAAACTGGGAGACTTATTTAACAACAGAAAACTTTTCTCTTCCGTAGAACTACAAGATCGATTCGCCCTCCCGTCCGGATTGTTCCTCACTCACAACGCTCTAATTAGAACTATTAAAAAATTATGGGACACAAGATCATGTGAACCACCTACTCATGGAGGCTGTAACCACCTCTGCTCAATAGGGGACCTGAAGGGGATGATTTCGGGAATATACAAATCCATACAGAACAGCACTTGCCTTCCGCTGAATAAACTCAAATCCAAATGGCAGACAGACCTAGATACCATATTAGAAGACACCCAATGGGCTAGAATCACCTCCCACGTTCACTCTGTGTCTAGAAATGCAAGATTTAAACTGATAAACTTATATATTTATCATAGAGCCTATTTAGCCCCCAAATGATAACCAAAATCTATAACACGAACAACTCCTGCTGCCCCTGATGCGCTGAATTAGCAGCAGACCTAATGCACATGTTATGGAACTGCCCGCAAATCAATTCGTACTGGACAGAAGTATTCAGGAAGATAACCACCTGCACTGGAAAATCACTCTCACCAACTCCAGTAGTAGCAATTTTGGGGGACTTCTCTCGCCCTTCGGCTCATAAAATATCCAACAGATCCACTGACTTGGCATTGATTCTAGCAAAGAGAGAGATATCCTCACATTGGAAAAACCCAGGTGGTCCACAAGTGAATAGATGGCAGGGTGCACTGGAGAAATGGGCTGAAACTGAGGGTACGGTGCTATTGAAAGAAGCACTACAGGGTCAAAGACCCAGAGACAATGCCACACAATGGGACTCGATGCTGGAAAACCTAAAGACTATGGATGCTCCCTCTTCAGAGGATGACACTTCTGCTACAGACTCAGATCCCGAGCGTATAACCACAACTACAACATAAAATGCCATGGAACTGCGAATCACCTCCTGGCTACAGAGAACTGTCGTAACAAGATCTTTATTTGCTGTACTAAGTGCACGACGGGGGAGGAGGGTCTGAGTATTATATTGGGGACTACTTTAGTAATTTAATTGATACATGTTATAAACCTTTTATAAAAGCAAGCTGGAGCAAAATGGCCACAGCACACAGAGAGTAATGTCCAACAATGAAGCAAGAAAAGGTGTTGCTGGAGTGGTTCTGTGGGTTAGGTACGGTGAGAAAAAACGTTAAGTAAACAGTTATAAAGGCGAGTCTTGATCTAGAGAAGTCATAGGCAAAATGCATGGACTGGTAGCGGTGAAGCCAACGTAGCGAGATACGTAGTAGGCGAGTTAAACACTTACCTGGAAGATGCGTAGCTATGAGTTATCCGGTAGTCGCACGAGCGTGTGTTGTTCTGCGAGGGGAATTGCTGACCAATTAAGTAGATGGTGTGGTCGTGTAAAAGAAATGAAAAAGGGACTAGTCTAGGAACACTACAACGGCGCCCAACGTGGGTGTAAGGGCTAAAATGGTAAAAACGGCGGCCATCTTAAGTGTGACTCGGAGATGACGTACAGTGATGAAATGGGAAACAGCAAAGGCAGTAGAGTCATAAGTAAGGATGCGACAAGGACTAGGTTGGTGCTAGGCACAGAGAGAGTGCCTAGATAGCCAGTGGGAAAGAAAGAGTCAAGACTAGAGGACGTTACAGTGTGATGGTATCCACAAATATTGCAAGAGTGTAATAATCTATAGCTGGGCAGGGACAACAGAAGGCGAAAGATGAAGTGTATATGAGCCATAAGCATGTGTTGCAGTGACAGGATACACCGATCAAATCCATATATATGGGTGCACTGTACCATTGTGACGGTAAGTAAAACATGTAAAAGTAGAGATCGTAAATTACAGAAAATAAGTGCAACAGTTAACACATTTGTATAGAAACATAAGCGCATTAGTGGGATATACAGTAATCCACAGTGTTAATAAAGTTAGGAAATATTAGGTTAGGTCCAAACGTTAATACATTTGTATACAGGCAAACGTGCATTAACGGGATATACAGTAGTTCACAGTCTTAAGGAGGTTAGGTCCAAACGTTAATACATTTGTATACAGGCAAACGTGCATTAATGGGATATACAGTAGTTCACAGTCTTATGGAGGTTAGGAAATATTGATATGTACAATGTTGCAGACAGGGGGAATGGCGAATCATGCGAGAAAAAAATGCAGTTCACGGTCCGTGTTCAGGCCTAATTCAACTGCGCGTAGTTTTATGATCCATTTAGACTCGCATCTACGTAGATCTCTGGTTCTGTCTTTTATAAAAGCAATAAAAGATATATTTAAAAAAAAAACTCTCAGGTGTCAGGCTTCCTGGAGAAGCATAATTGTCTTCACAATACCGAAATGGGTTTAAGACCTTTCCACAGTAACGAATCTGCCCTTTTGGCTGTTACTGAAGATACTAGACGCGGCATAGACACAGGCGGTTATGCAGCCATCATTCTTCTTGATCTGAGTGTGGCATTTGACACTGTGGACAATAAAATTCTGTTAGGCAGAATCGCTCAAATGGGATTTGAGGGCAAATATCTCAAATGGCTGGCATCTTTTCTTTCGCTTAGGATGTTTCAAGTCTTGAATCAGACACACTGTTCAGATATTTTTTCCTTGACATGCAGTGTTCCACAGGGGTCCTCTCTGAGGCCCACACTTTTTAATATTTATGCGGCCTCACTGGCAAAGACCATGGAACCATATGGATTATCTCTTATCTCCTATGCGGATGACACTCAATTGTTTTTTTCCTTTTGCACCAAGAGTAACTCAGACTCTGCTGCCCTCTCCTCATGTCTGTCGGACATTGCTGGTTGGATGGTGGACAGTAAATTAAAATTAAATGATGGAAAGACAGAGGTCATGCTGGTAGGACACGCTTTGTCTCCCCAGAACCCCTTACTTGTGTCAGTAGGACTAAACACTCTTCTTCCATCCAAAGATATCATTAAAAATGTGGGTTTCCGGTTGGATACACAACTCACAATGGAATGCCATGCAAAGAAGCTAGCTTATTCTTGTTTTTGTGCACTGAGGACTTGCAGGAAAATCTTCCCATTTCTTCCAAAGGCTTATTGTTCAGGCCTTAATCCTTTCACGTCTTGATTATGGCAATGTCCTGTTTATGAGCTCTCCTAAATAAGTCCTAAGGAGGCTGCAGGTAATACAGAATGCTGCTGCCCATCTCTTGTTGGGGATTCCGAGTCATCTTTCAGTAAAATCCGCTTTGGCCTCTCTTCATTGGCTCCCTTAGAACAGCACATAAACTTCATAGCAGCTTGCGTTGTCCGTTGAGCTCTTCACAACAGAGGTCCGGTTATTCTCAGACAGATTACAACCCTCTATACTCCCCAACGACTACTCAGATCCTCATCTGCATCCCTGATTAATATACCTCGGTTTAAAAGATCGAGATGTGGAGGCAGATCCTTTGCTTTCATGGTAACCCATCTATGGAACTCTCTCCTGGTTGAAGTTCGATCAGTGGGCTTTGAACTCTCTTTCTGGAAATCGCTGAAGACCTTCCTCTTTCCTTCATAGGGCTTCTCAGCTGTTGTCTGCTTTTCAGGGATGACCGGTACCCTGGAACTTCTTTCACAATGACGAGCATGCTCCTAAGGACATAGAGGGTGGACATCATCAACATAGACTGTCCTGAGGTCCTGCTGACGCAATTTGGGTGAGGTAAGACCTTACCTTCCCCGAGAACGACGGTACCCCTGTGTTTTGTGTCTTCTTCGCCTCCTGCAGCCTCTGTGCACTCTTTGCAAATTCCTTCATGCACAGTCTGGCCCAGGTCCCCAGCACTCTACCCTGTGATGCTCAACTCACTGAGTTGTTCTCTGGCGGTGTGGGACCTTCTTTTGTAATGCTGCATCAACTGCATTTTGCGCCTCCTTTGAACCTGGATCCTGTGGCTTCTGGGGTGCTGGCTGGCATCATGAGGGCTCTGTAAAGTGCTGAGAGTCCCCTCATTTTCCTCACATAGAGGTCCCTCCTAAGTCAATCCAGCACCATTTCGATGAAAAATGCAGTTTTGCCATAGCCAAGGCTTGTTTGCGCCTTCCAACACGAAATCTTGTCTGCAACTATCTTCACACCGTTGGACATCTTTTGCATCATTCAACAACCCACTGGCATCTTCCTAGGGTGCATTTGTGCAGTCTTCAACTAACCAGGGACTATTCTTATAAACCCTCTTCTGGGTTGGCTGGGGCTTTTGTCCTTCCTGGAACTTCTTTCGACTTCTGGACTTGGTCCCCTTCCTTTGCAGCTCTTCAGGTCCAATAATCCAGCAGTTGTTCTTTGCAGACTTGGTTGGCTGCTGCAGAATCCCAAACACAAGGTGTAGTTTGTCCTAAGGAAACTTGCAGTACTTTATTCCTGCTTTTCTGGGCGCTGGGGTGGGTTAATTGACTTACCTTTAATGTATTCTTACTCTCCCCGCGATTCTACACACACTGCATTTGTCTAGGGGAGAATTCATGATTCACATTCCACTTTTTTAGTATATGGTTTGTGTTGCCCCTAGACCTATTTTCTCCCATTGCATTCTATAGGATTTCCTACTGTTTGCATTGTTCTATGACTACTTACTTGTCTAATTTTGGTGTCAAAGTATTTTTGGTACTTTGTCACTCAAATAAATACCTTTATTTTTGGTAACAGTGAATATTGTCTTTACTTGTGTATAAGTACTGTGTAACTGTAAGTGGTATTGCATGAGCTTTGCATGTCTCCTAGTTCAGCCTATGCTGCTCTGCTGTAGCTACCTCTATCACCCTAAGCAGCTAGAACACTACTACATTCACTAACAAGGGATAACTGGGCCTAGTGTAAGGTGTAAGTACCCAAGGTACCCACTACAAACCAGGCCAGCCTCCTACATTAAAACACCTCTGTAGTGTATCCCAAGCCAAAGTTAGCAAATATAGGCTTTTTTACATGAACTTTATCTCTTTCCATAGGATCACATTCATTTAAATGCAGAGCTAAATAAAAAAAAAAACATATTTTTTAATCACAATTTTGGCATTTTTCAATGAGGTAGCCCATTTTCCCTTTTTTTTTGCTCATAACCTTCTTCCAGTTTCTGGCGAAAACCAGTGTGAAACTAATGGGTGAGTCAGAAAAGCTATAGATATCTGAAAGGTAGGCAACATTCAAAATTCAGCAAGGGGTCATGTGTGTAGATCCTACAGGGTTGTTTTCCAAGGAAATGAAGGCCCTCATTACAAGTCTGGTGGTCCTATGACTTCCAGACTTGTGGTGGCTGGTGGACTGCCACCAATGCAGCATTCCGGCAACCACATTATGATCGTGACAAAAGCACTGCGCTCTGACACGTGGTACTGCCACTTTTTCACTGTCCGAAGGGGTGGTGGTGCTGGCAGTCTTAATTCGCCTGGGCAGTGCTGCAAGCAGTGCTGCCCTGAGGATAACGACTCCTGTGTCTGCCAGCTTTTGCATGGCGGTTCCACCGGGGAGAGCCGGGGAGCACGGGGGTGCATGGTGGCCCCTGGATTGCCCATGCACTTGGCATGGGCAGTTTAGGTCCCCCCTTGGGCAGCTCCATCAGACTGTGAAAAGCGTGACGGGTGCTATCATACCCGACGCACCACAAGATTTCCGCCGGCTTGATTATGAGAGGGCGTCAATGTTGTGGGTAGTTTCCCGCTGGACCAGCAGGCGGAAACTCTGTTTCTGTCCGCTGGCCCAGCGGGACACTCATATTAGGGCCAGCGGGCAGAAGACCAAACTGGCAGGCTTCTTGACAACGGTTTCATCAGCACATTTTTGTCACAATGTCTGATATACAAAATTAATATACCATTAGGTCTACTAGGCCCTTTTAGCTGTGAGGATGTACAGAGTTTGTAGGTTTTCCATGAACCCAGGGAACCCAAAGCCAGCAACTAAGCTGCACCACACAATAGGGGTCATTCTGACCCTGGCAGTCATCGACCGCCAGGGTCAACGACCACGGAAGCACCGCCAACAGGCTGGCGGTGCTTCCTGGGCCATTCTGACCGCAGCGGTAAAGCCGCAGTCAGAAAAGGGGAACCGGTTTCCCGCCGGTTTTCCCCTGGCCCAAGGAATCCTCCATGGCGGCGCTGCTTGTAGCGCCGCCATGGGGATTCCGACCCCCTTCCCGCCACCCTGTTCCTGCCGGTTTTTACTGCCAGGAACAGGATGGCGGGAACGGGTGTTGTGGGGCCCCTGGGGGCCCCTGCACTGCCCATGCCACTGGCATGGGCAGTGCAGGGGCCCCCTAACAGGGCCCCACAAAGGGCCCCACAAAGATTTTCACTGTCTGCTATGCAGACAGTGAAAATCGCGACGGGTGCCACTGCACCCGTCGCACCCCTACAACTCCGCCGGCTCCATTCGGAGCCGGCTTCATTGTTGCAGGGGGTTTCCCGCTGGGCCGGCGGGCGGCCTTTTGGCGGTCGCCCGCTGGCCCAGCTTCAAAGCCAGAATGGCCGCCTCGGTCTTTTGACCGCGGTGCGGTCATTCGGCGGTTCCGGCCAGGCGGGCGGCTCCCGCCGCCCGCCAGGGTCAGAATGACCCTCAATGTGTTTTTCATTGTGTCCTGAGTATAGACTAAGTCATATGGTGAAAAATAGGTATGAAGAAAACCTATGTATTCCTGAAATGGGAACAGGATATGATCCTGAAATGGGCACAGGGTATGAGGTTTAGGAGCTGTGGTTATTTGTACATCTCTGAACTGAATTTGTGGGTACCTGTGCTAACGTGATTTAGAAAGTATTTTTCAAAATGATTTCTTCCTCACACATTGGCTTACATTTGGAGGACACAACTACAGTGAAATCCAATCAATAATAACAAATATCCTACTATTCTGTTATTCCGCCTTTCTGCTGATTAAAATAGTACCTCACTTGTGTTTTCTGTAGCAGGCCTAGTGCCTGCTACAGGAAACAGCTGAAAATGCAACATGGATACTCTACATTTTTCCACTCACAACTGACCCATTTTTTTATAAAGTGGGTACTTATGGATTTTCAGTCCTAGCTCAGCTGGTACCTAGGGAAATCTAGCAAATCTACACATTTTTTAAAAATAGACATCTAGGAGAATCCAGGATGGGGTGACTTATGTGGCCTCCACCAGGATATTTACTCAAAATCTCTTTCAAACCTCAAATGTTGACTAAAAAACACATTTTCTACAAATGTATTTGACAGAAAGTTCCAGAATCTGCAGGGGGCCACAAACGTCCTTCCACCCATCATCATCCTAGGTCTTCTAATAGAAATGGTGCCTCACTTGTGTGGGTAGGCCTAGTACCCGCAACAGGAAATAGCCCAAAACTCAACACAGATACATCACATTTTTCCACTCAAAACTGACCTGTTTTTTGCAAAGTGGGTCTCTATGGATTTTGGGCACTAGCTCAGTCTCCACTTAGGAAAGCTTAGTGTTAGAAATGGGGTCTTTGGTTGGCAGCCAGGTTACCCCCTGTCCAAGCAAGGACTTTCTCTCTAGTCAGTGTAAGTCACACACAATCCAAATTATCCTGTGCCCACCATCTGGTAGCTTGGCACTGGGCAGTCTGGCTTAACTTAGAAGGCAATGTGTAAAGTATTTGCGAAATAGATCATGCAATAACACAGTATAACACCACAAAAATAGACCACACAGTGTTTAGAAAAATATGTAATATTTATCTGGTTAAATGCAGGTCAAAACGATTAAGATTTGATAAGTACACTTTGAGTTATAACTGTAGGAAATGATAAAAAAAGCAACAAGTGTCTCTTGCAAGCACAAAGTACCAGGTTGGCAATTACATTCTCCACAAGGGACTGCAGAGGTGGACATGTGTGGAAAACGGGGAGGCGTGAGTCAATTTTTCCGCCGCACACAGACGATGTGTCATTGAGTTTTCACACAGGAAAGGCTTTGCATCGATTTCCGGTGTGCTGATCTGGATCCTCTTTGGGTTGCAGGGTTTTTGGATGCTCCGAGGATGATGGGTTGAAATCCTGGGTGTGCAGGATTGAGTCACAGGAGCTGCATTGATCCGGTGGGCAATCCGTGGAAATTTCTGCTGCACAGCTGGCGCTTGTGTCGATTCCTCTCAGGAAGTCGGGCTGCGTTGTTCCGGCACAGCTTTCCATCGATTCTGTGGGCCATGCGTCAATGTTCCACTTCGGGGAGCCAGGCTGCGTCATTCAGGCTCAGGGTGCAGTGATTTTCTCACCGCAGTGAAGCCTGTGTGTCGTTTCTTGCAGGCTGTGCGTTGAACTGTCGCCGCACAAGGAGTTCTTTTGCAGGATGATGTCTTTTTGGTCCTAAGTCTTCAAGGAACAGGAGGCAAGCTCTATCCAAGCCTTTGGAGAGCACTTCTCAGCAGAGCCCGAGGGCAGGAAGGCAGCAGGGCAACAGCAGGGCAGCATTCCTTTGCAGAAAAGCAGTCAGGTTAGTCCTTTGGGCAGTCAGGCAGTTGCTCTGGGCAGGTTGCAAGTTCTGGTTCAGGAATTCTTCTCCAGTGGTATCTTGTCCAGACGTGTCTGAGTTGGTAGGGTCAGAGACCCTGCTTAAGGTCCCATATGTGCCTTTGAAGTGAGGGAGACTTCAAAAAGTAGCTTAGAAGTGCAGAAGGTCCCCTTTCAGTTCCATCCTGTCTGCCAGGGTCCCAGAATGGGGTGTGGCAGTCCTTTGTGAGAGGGCAGGCTACTGTCCTTTGACACGTAAATGTCAGGCCCACCACCCTCCCAGCTCAGGAAGACCCATTCAATATGCAGATTTGTGCAAGTGTGACTACGCATCCTGTGTTTGGGGTTGTCTGAGTGAAATGCACAAGGGAGCTCTCAACTAACCTAGCCAGACATGGATTGGAAGGCACAGAAGGATTTAAGTGTAGAGAAATGCTCACTTTCTAAAAGTGGCATTTGTAGAATAGCAATATTATATCCAACTTTACCAATAAGCATGATTTTCTATTACCATTGTGGCCATACTAAATATGACCTGGCTACTCCTTTCAATCAGAATCTACCACTCAAACAGTGTATGAGGGTAGCCCTAATGCTATCCTATGAATGGAGCAGGACGTACAGCAGGGTAACATTAATTTAGGAGTTTTACACTACCAGGACATATAAAACACACATGTTCATGTCCTGCCTTTTATCTACATCGCAACCTGCCCTATGGGCTACCTAGGGCCTATCTTGGGGGGGACTTATATGTAGAAAAAGGGGAGTTTAAGGCTTCGCAATTACTTTTAAATGCCAGGTTGAAGTGGCAGTGAAACTGGAGACACAGAGTCCAAAAGCCAGCAAAAATGAGGTCAGTAATAGAGAAGGAGGAAGGCAAAACATTTGGGGGTGACCCTGCAGAAAGGCCATTTCCAACACCTACCAAACCTGTACATTTATTTAAGACTAGACACCTAGGGGAATCCAGGATAGGGTGACTTGTGTAGATTCCACCCGGTTGTTCATCCCAGAATCCCTTGCAAACTCAAACTTTAAATACAAATCTTTTTTCCTCACATTTCTGTGATGGAAATTTCTGGGAGCTGCTGGGAGCCACGAACAGCCTTCAAACCAGCCTTCCCCATAGTCTTCTGATAAAACATGTACCTCACTTGTGTGGGTAGACTTACTGCTGTGAAGAACACCATCTCCTAGACTGTTCCCGGTATGGTTTTAGATCTAACCATTGTACCGAATCAGCCCCAGAGGCTGCTACGAACTAAATCAGGCCTATATTTATCATCATTTATGTCACGTCTTTGCTGAACCTGTTTCACTCCTGAGGCTTTTCTGTGATCTACATTGCCAACAACACATAGATTGTAGTCTCAATCTCATGTGACATTGAAGATGTAGCCAAATGGTTCAATAACCCCTCTCACCGTATCCTTTGGAATGCCTCAGCTAAAAAGGTGGCTAACCTCAGAATCAATAAGGCCCACTTGGGTGGCAGAAGCATCTCCTTCGACATCTGGAAACTGTGGAACTCTTTACCCTTTCAGCTCATAGCTCAATCTTACCTAGCACAATTTAGAAAACAAGTTAAACCCTGGCTTTTTTTTCATGGTAACTATTCTATTAGGATCTCCCAGATGTTTTTTACGTCAGACGCTAGTCCCAAGATGCCTTCGGATTATGAGCACTTGACAAGTCTTTTACTTATTTACTTAGGTATTGCCCATAACAGGAAACTGCCCAAAATGCAACATTGATACATCACATTGTTTCCACTCAAAACTGACCTGCTTTTTGCAAAGAGGGTAGATGTGGATTTTGGGTCCTAGCTCAGCTGGCACCTAAGGAAACCTAGCAAACCTGTACATTTGTAAAAACTAGATACTTAGGGGAATTCAGAATAGGGTGACTTGTGTGGCTCCCATCAGGCTGCTTTGCCTACAAATCCCTTCAAACCTCAGACGTTGCCTGAAATCACACATTTTCCATACATTTCCCTGATGGAAACTTCTGGAATCTGCAGGGACAAAATTCCTACCACCCAGCATTGCCCCCTCTTCTTCTGATAAACAAGCTGACCCACTTGTGGGGATCAAACCAAGGTCAATGTGAGACCTTGCAAGGGTACTCCTATACGCTTGATCTGTTCCTTGGTGTTAGGAATTTTATGGATTTCCTCGGACATCACCCTGTAATCTGCTGGTTGTCTACTTTTTCAAAATGTCTGCAGTTCGTAGGTTTCCATGGGTGGTGCTGAGGATAGTCCCAAATCCTGCAGTTACCCCTATTGCTGATGTCGCCACACAGCACTTTAGGGCCCTTTTTTGGTAAGGACTCTTGGCCCATCCATACAAGTGAGGTACCATTTTTAACAAGAGACTTAGGGGAATTCTGTGTGGTAGGAAATTTGAGGCTCACTGCAGATTCCAGAAGTGTTTATCACAGAAATGTGAAGAAAATGTGTGCTGTTAGTCGACTTTTGAGGTTTGAATGGAATTGTGGGTAAGAAAATGGTGTAGGATGCAAACACATCACACCATCATAGGTTCCCGCAGATGCCTAGTTTTCAGAACTGTCTAGGTCTAGTAGGTATTGCAGGTGGCATCCTACCCAAACCCAAAATGTACAGCCATGCACCTTGGCAAGTGGGATGCCATGGGGAGTTAGCCAAACTCTCCTGACTCATTTGTAAAAACAACACCCAAAAGAAGCAAATGTCCTCTTGCTTGCCATTGAGATGGGATGCTTTGGTCCCGAGAGGAGCAGAAAGACTGTTGAGGTTTTAGGGGTAAGGGTGGGGCCTGATGTTATCATGCTAGGAAAGACCAACTCCATTATTTTATTAAATATATACATTTCTCGCATACTGTGCTGTTTCTGCTCCTCAGGGTGTAAATTGGGGGTAATTACCCCAATCTGCCCCTTGAGTTGGAGTAGTGGCATAATCATGACTATAGTGGGCTGCCCCCACCCCTATATTTAAAACAAAATCTTTCCCTGGAGTCTCGTGGGCTTTTTGACCGCCGGTGGGCAGATCAAGGGTAATTACCCCCATCTACCCCAGAAGGGGCAGTAATACAGTTGCCCTATGTACTATGTACATTATGATGCCCAAGCTGGGCAGCCTGCAAACCTATAATTCTTAATATAAAGTAATCCAAGTAAACTGGTGTTTAGTGGGCCTTCTGCCCCCGTAGATTATATTATAAAGAATAGACAGGGGAAGCACAAGCCCTTGCCCAAGGAGACGTTCCTCCATCCTTGGTGGCTAGTGGGTGGATCCTTGTTTGGGGATTTCTCTATTGTAGCGATCGAGAAGCAGGGATCCAATGGGAAGAGGTACCTTTGGAAAGGGGAGATTCTCCCCTTTCCAACAATACCTCTCCCACTAGAATCAGTGCTCAGGGAGAGCTGAGATAGCCCACCAACCACTGTTTCAGTGAAAAGTAAAATGAGCCCATCAGTTCATTTTACTGCCACTTTTACTGTAATGGCGGCAGAGCACCCTGGTCCAACCTACCCTAGGGAGGATATGTATCAAAAGGAAAGGTTTTGGCCTGGCAAATAGTTTGATTTTGCAGGGTCGGCTTGGCAGTTTAAAACTGCTCACACAGGCTCTGCAATGGCAGGTCTGAGACATGTTCAGAGGGCTAGTATAGTGGGTGGCACAATCAGTGCTGCAGGTCCACTATTAGCATTTATTTTACAGGCCTTGGGTACATGCAGTGCACCTTACTAGGGATTTACAATTAAATTAAATATGCCAATTGTGAATACGCATATATCACCATGTTTAGAGTACAGAGCACCTACACCTCAACACTGGTTAGAGGTGGTAACTTGCACCGAATCCTAAAGCCAGTAAAAATGAAGTCAGCAAAACAGGAGGTCAAAAGGCAAAATGTCAGTAAAAACCACACCAAGGAAGCAAGGTATAATATTACCTGCTTTCAATTAAGAATTACAGCTTAATACATATAATAAGTTATCCCCAGTGTTATATTATCGAAGGGATAGGCATTAAACTTGTGAAAATGAATTTGGGAGTTTTTCACTACCCTGGACATGAACAACTTAAAAGTACATTTCCTTCCTTTTAGTTGCACAGCACCCCACCCTATGGGCTACCTAGGGCCTAACTCTGGGGTGACTAGTATGTAATGAAAGGTCAGTTAAAGGCTTAGAAAGGGGGTTTAAATGCCAAGTCAACCTGGCATTACTGCATTAAGGCAGCAATGGCAGGCCTGAGCATGTTTTTTAGGGCCACTTAAGTGGGTGGCGCAATAAGTGCTGAAGGCTCAGTAATAGCATTTAATTAATTTAATTAATAGGCCCTGTGTGTGTGTGTGTGTGTATGTGTGTGTGTGTAAATATATATGTATATGTACATATATATATATATATATATATATATATATATATATATATATATATATATATATATATATATATATATACATACATACATATATATATACACATATATATGTATATATATATATATACTTAAAAAAAACAAAGCAAGGACGTTATAGTTAGGCTTGCATTTTTTTTCTGGCAAAATCAAAAATGTTACTACAAATATTACATTGATATCAATTATGTTATCAAAGATGTCACAAGTGCTGTAATTAGTGGTGTAATTAGCAGTGCATGGCCAGGGCACGAGTTATAGTTACCTTAGGGCACAAGTTATTGTTACTTGAGATACCTCCAACTATAGCAGGTGCATTTCACTGGCCACCTGCAGCCCCAAGCCTAAATATTTAAATTCAGCCCTGGGGAGGTGGCAGTCCCCATGGATGCAGAAGGGCCGCGCAGCCCCCCTGCACTTGAATATTTGCCCCTTTGGAGGTGGCGGTCACCGGGGCTTCAGGGGATCAGGTGGCTGCCTGCATTTAAATCTATGTTGCCCTGGGGGAGGTTGCAGTCTCCAGAGCAGAGGAGAGAGTAAGTGGCACCCCTACATACAATTCTATGTGTGGCTCCGGGGAGGTGGCAGTCCCTGGGGCTGCAGGGGTTTGGACGTACCCCCTCATTTCTTTGTATGTGTGGCTGAAAAAATGGCACAAGGAAATCTAAGAGCACTTTTAACGCCTTCTCAGAGGCATGCCATTGTTTTCAATGGGGCTCAGTGAGCTTTGCAGGATTAGCTTCACAATTTTTGACACCAATCCTGCAAAGCTCAGAACTAGCGTAATAAAGTTTAGCACTAGTTCCCCTAACTACCACCATGGTGCACCATAGCCTAGATACTGCACACACATGGCAGCGTCTGGGAGGAACTAATTGGTGCAAGAAAAATGGCGCTGCACTGGGTGCAGAGCCTCTTTTCTTCAATCAGGTCCTAGGTCCTAACTATAACTACCAAGTGGCAACCGCCCTCTCTGCAGGATCACCCTCAAACCTTTTGCCTTTTTCCATCTAAGAAACTGAAGTACGTTGGGGAAAATGTTGGGCTTTGGAGGGGAAAGATTCACAATTCCAACTTCAAATGTAGCCACATTGGTGTAAGTGTTGGATTCTAGAGGGTCCAATTAACTAAATCCACTCCAACCCTAGGATAACTGGTGAAAGTGTTGGACTCTGGAGATCATACCTACTATTCCCATTCCAAATTCAGCCACATCGAGGAGTGTGTTGGTTTCTCAGGGGTTTAGATCTACTGTCTCCCATCAAAACATGCACATTGGGGAAAGTGTTTGACTTTGAATGGTGTCAAATATACTATAACTAATGTACCCATGGGTAAGGTATATATCCTATTCTCATTACAACCCTAGCCGCAGTGCAGCTTGCATGCAGCTCTTCGATGACAGCTCATAGGTCAGTGTACTATATAACGGTTGTAACAGATGAAGTGAAAGTAGCATAGGGATCTCCTCAACAAAAGCAGCAACCCACTAAGCTATCCACATAAAATACAGTTCTGTGAGCTTCATGATATATGTTCCTTGCAGCAGGCACATTAACCCTATACGCTATTTTATGGTGAACCAAAATTGCCACTAGACCAAACTCTGATCTCTCACCATCAGGAACATTAATTACCAGATATTTCTTGACATTTGTATTGTTACTTGAAAACTGCTGGCTCCACAAGGAACTCTGCAGCAGGTACTTTTAATCCCACAAGTTTTTCTGAACACAGCGCCCTTAAGTGCAACACCAAGTGCTGCTGCACCAGTAACATGCCCTAAAGAGGACCCTGAAAGACTGACCGTAATTACCAACTAACTTATTATGAGGCTCTATGTGTCATTGGCTACAAGGGAGAATCCACTTTAATGTCAAGGACCCGCATGTTGGCATAGAATAGTACATTTTATTGTAAAGATGGAATGTGCTGTGATTCTGATCTTCAATTATAATGATGTCCTGCTAAGTAGTAATTATAGTTAATTGGCACAACTAGCAAACCAGAAGCAATAGGGAAATAAGACCATACTGTGATATTCTTACAATCACTCTGAGAATACATCTCTGACAATCATCGACTTACTGCAAGGTGTGATGGGACATACCATTACAGAACAGAAATAGAGTCAAATAGAAAAATGTCAATTACAAGTTCTGCTCTGCCCCACTGTTCCATTCTTGATACTGTCAAGATATGGAAATGTCATTATTTCTGCCATACAGCAATTAACTCAAAAATAGTTAGCGAAATGTCACAGATGAAGAAATCGTAAATCTAACCATGTCAGGACTGCTTTGAAGAAAATACATCCTTCTTAAAAAGTTCTATTGTTACAGTTGTGAGTTTTGTGTGATCTTTAATGCATATAAAATAAACGGATAGTCATGTATGATTGAAGTGATTTAAAACTGATGGTCATTTTTTAGGGTTGAGCGCCCAAAGCGCTCTGTCCCTGGTGTAATTTCTCTGTGAGCTTTTAATCACGCCCATGTCATGACCATCAGTTTAGTTGGTTTGTCGGCTTGGCTTTTAAAATTTGCTTGATTTAATTAGTGAAAGGCATGTATACATCATGCCTTTTCCGGTGTTTAGCCCACCTCAAGCGCACCTGCCAACTACTGAAAACATTCAAGACTCCATGTTTTCGGTATGTTTTCTGGACTACTTTTTCTCTTTATTTCAAAGGCAGCACGATCTCGCTGGGCAGTAGTTGAACACTTTACATGACATCCACCCTGTTACATGTATATTTGCACTTTTCCCAGTTATATGAATAGTTAAACTTTTGCTGATACGTTTCACTGCGAGCGAACTTCTGTTTCCTTTTGTGTGTCTGCTTTGTGCTCATGGCGGCCATTTCCTCACTTATGTGAAACTGTTTTAATTTTAATTTTCAGTTTTTGTGGCAAGAAAAGTCCAGTTAAGAGTTTACAACGCTAATAGCTTTAAATCAAGCAAACGCAAGACCCATTGCAGTGCAAATGCTTGTTATTATTTTGAAAGAAAACTGTTCATTGAGGAGGTAAGATTTAATACAAATTGATACATTTTCAGGTTTCCTAAACTGAAACAGCAATTACGAATCCGAAAGTAAGGAAACACATTAATACATTAACTGAGTTTACATTTTCATCTATATACATTGAATGCAAAGTATGCATTAAAACTGGTCTTGAAAGTTACTACCCCGATAGCATGTCAAATTCATATAATTGGATATGATACATTAACCGACATTGACCACTTCACAAGGACATCTTTTGATTCGTTTTCAGGTTTTTTTAAGACAGTAGACAACGTCACCAACATTTTTAAAATCCAATTGACTTCTCTTACCTTTAGCACACTCCTGCTTTTTTCGCATGGCCAATGTTTGTCCTCTGACACTTCCAGCTGGTCTACCTTGGCCTGTTCTTTTTCTAGTTGCCTGTTTTTATTGTAACACACCACTCTACAAATATTTGCCTTACGAGCCAACACAAGTTCTACGTAGGCCGTTTTTTCCATATCTATTTTTGTTGAACCTTGTCATTATTTCATCCTTTTCCCACGTATCTTTATTTCTTAAGTGCTGTTACTTTCCTTCTAATTGGATGTCTCCTATTCGCCCCTTCCATCAGTAGCAACTGTAAAAATAACACTGTAGCAAAAATGGTCAAAACAAATGTCGTGTTCAATATTTAGGCCCTGATTTAAAGGTAAAAGGCTATCTGCCTGATCTTTGGGTTCCCTCTGTGAGGCCAACTGCAGCTGGATCATCAAATAGGTGTTTTTTTTTATGGTTTCGCTTTTTTTCCAAAATAGCTTCTACTTTCAAGGCAGACGTAGAAAAGAAGACATACTGCTGGTCCACCACTACATGGTGGCATTGCAAACCTTTGAGCACTTTTCATTCAAAGACAGACACCACAAACTGTGGGGCTTTTTTGCGTTTTTGATGTCCAGAAACACGAAGATGTGAATGAATTGGCTGTCCGCGACTTGAGCAAGCAGAATTGAATGGCTGGCAATTAAGATTTTAACATGAGGACCTAATAGATTTTAACACGATAACCTACATGCACTTAAATTTAAAAACACGTTTTTTAAAGATGTATGCGAGTGTATAACAATACAGTCATAACCAATGACAAATTGTAAAATTAATTTCATAAGCAATGAACATTGCTATACGTAAGGAAGATTATACGTCGATTTGATCTAAGACCGTGATATGAGAGTTCATAATACATTTATTCGTTTTGTAGCCTCTGCACATTTCTAATGCGACACACGTTTTGTTTGTAGATTAGAATCTCACCCTGAACATTGTATGAACTATTCTTCAACTTAGGGTAGCGTGCTGAATTTAAGACAGAGTTTAGAATATTAAATGTGTGCACTAATGTAAATCGAAAATGAAACTATGATTGAAAGCGAAATATTTAGTCTCTGTATGAGAAGGACAATCTGTCAATATGCATGATAGGACGGGCAGGCAACACCATAAACTTACACCACGAATACATCTACATAAAAGACCATACTTTCTTCAAAACAAAATACTATAAAGCACTGACAAATGCCCCATCTGCTCACATCCCATGAGCATGCTTAAAGTGCAAAAGTGTGTAGATTTTCCCAGTTTATAGATCTCAATGTTGTACATGTTCTCATTGGCATTAGCACATAGGCAAACCTCCTGACCTTTGGGAATACGCCAAAAGCCCACAACTTCTAGATATTGATTTTCACGTTGTTTTGCTATTTTTTGCAGTGCTCAGGAATATACCAGAGGGGGGACTTTCCCCCATGCTGTCCCATCTCCCTCCTCCTCCTTTCCTTACCTGTTTTTTCCATGTCTCCCTTGTGCCTTCTCTCACCTTCTGATTCCCGCCCCACCCTAGCCCTGCCACTGCGCTCCTCCCCCTCCCAGGATCTAGTTGATTGCAGCTGGTGTGTGACCATGCTGCGGGCAGGCTCACCGATGGCGTGCCAAAGGCAAGCCGGACTGTGTCAGTCTGTTCCTGGACCATGCCTTGCGACACAGTCTCTGGTATTTTGAACCTCTGCCGCTACACATCATCCAAACTGCTAGCACTCAACACTGGGCGCTGCCTCAACTGCCTCTCCCTCTCCTCATGTCCCCCCACGGTAGGACCTTTCTCATGCACCATTGCCTCTTCTCTTGCTCCACCTGCCACACACGCCTCATCCCTTATCAAATGCATGCTATTCCACCAGATCGCTCTGCAAGCACACCACTGAGGTCTGGGACCTCATCGACTTCCACTCACAATACGTCCTTTTTCTCACTGAAAACTGTCTCATCCTATTATCCCCCAAAACCATCACCACGGTCATCCCTCCTGGCTAGAGCATCGCCCACCAAGACAGGCAACACAAATCCGGGTAGGCCTTGCGATCATCCACAGAGACAGGATCACCTTCAGCGCTTCCACTGAGGAGCCCACTGTGTTAATTGAACACATGCATTTCCGACTGCAAGCCAGCTACATCATGACCATCACAGGCATCCTAGCATACCAACCACCAGGAACACGTACCACCTTCATCAACCTCCTCACCAACTTCATCACTCCCATCACCATCAGATCCAACAACTTCTTACTGCTCCGCTACCTCAACCTTCATCTTGGCGACCCACTGGACCCCCAACTCCACTGCCCTTCTCAAGAGCCTCAACATCAGACTCACACAGCTCATCTGAGGCCTGACTTACAAAGGAGGACTCATTGTTGGAGCATAAAGTGTTAGTAATGTTTTAGTGACCCAGACGTCAGCATTAGGTGACATTTATATTCACGTTTAAAAGCCTAACATTGAGAAAAAGATGCATTGCAACATATTTTAAAAGTAGTCACGTTTTATTTTGTGGTGAAAATTGCACCTACCAGAATTGACAATGTGCTTACAAGACAAAAATAATGTTGAAGTTTATTTTCTTATTAATAGAGTAACTGCTAGTAGTGAAACAGATTTGATTTATAATGCTTAATATGATTCATTAGCATAAAGCCATGTGCATAAAAACAATCACTTCTCTTTTATTCTTAATGTGATGCTTTTACAAAGTTTGCAAATTTGAATTAAGTGTTTTTACATCGTCTGATGATATATTATTAATGCTGAATACCTAAGGTTGCATATTAAATGTGTTTTATTAATAATGATATTAATGCATTATATTTCTTGTGTTAGCATATCTAGGCCTAAAGACCATATTTGTATTCATGTAAAAGTAATGACTCATTCTTCTTCCCCAAACATTAAGTTTTCGATTAGGTTGTTAACCATGAATAGTAAAAGGTTCCATTGTTCAATATAAAAGACTTGTTTCCCAATTACCTTGTTTCTGGGACATCCAGAACTATAAATTGGAAGCTAAAGCAGTTGCTACTGTTCAACACAACTTTCTCATGTGAACTGACAAATCAAACTGTCTTGAGGACTACTGAACAGGGATTAACTTTGCAAGTTTCAGTCAGTTCCCTTTAGAATTTTGTTCTGTTCACTTGTTCCTTGGATGTTTATTGATTTTCCTTTTTGCAGCCAGTGTTCTGCACTTTCCCTGATGGTGCTTCCAACAGACTATCTGATGATCTACATGCTTTGCTGACGAAACTGAATTAAATGCTGACCCTAGGAGAGGTATATTTTATTGCAAATGTTATTTTTCCTTGACCTGTGTTTCTTTAGTAGAAGTTGATATGCGGATCCCTGCCAATTTTTTTCCTACTTAGTTTAACTTAGCCCATGATAATATCGAAATTATTTTTGTCTTTCTTTTTGACTTATGCCCGCATGTGTTAGCCCGTTCCCCCACACGCTTGTCCTAATATGGTTAGCAGTAGGGAAAACCTGTGTCCAAATCCTGAATGCAAAATCTGTGTAATTTGATTTGACTAATGTCCTTACAGTCTGATTTAAAGAGCATATCTGTTTCTCAAATTGTGACTTTACTAAAATGCATTATTCTTCTGAAATGTTTAATGGTGTTGATGTTGAGTAGATTAAAATGTGTTTTGTAGATTTAGTCAACCGATGGTGTTTATTTACCTTTACATCTTGGTTTTGTGCACAATTAATTTACTTTAGCTTTGTGGTTATAAAATAAAGCGTCAAAACTTCTAATTGATTGGAATTTTCTTTTGGGACCACATGGGCCAAGATGTTCAAATTTGTTATTGTGTTTGAAATGTTTGTGTATGGCTACAACACTCTTCACTGAGTCAGAAGATCCCATTAACCTTGAGGAAGCGTTTTTGTGAAGGAGAAAAACTTGTTCCCATTTCTGGTAGCAGAATGACAGTTTTGTCTCATGAGGAGGGGAACCATATATTTTGTTTAGTGTTAAGGGTGATATCTTCCAAAAGAGAGGTCACATTGTAAGTTGTGTTATGGCTAGTTTGAGAGGTTGATGAAATTCCAGCATTCTGTTATAAGTGCGATGGTGTATTTTTAAGTACGGATTTGCTCTTGCAGTGCTCTTTGCTACAAAACGTGGTGAAGTGTGATGTTGTGAGGTGTTTGTGGAGTCATTGAACTCAAAGTGATTGTGGCACTTTGTGTTAAAAAATTGTCTGCAGTTGTTGTTGACACATCAAACTGCTATTCTATTATCAAGGCCTAGGACCCTGGGGTAATGCACAAGTATATGGAGACAACTGGTTAATTTATTGTCTGCGATGAGGTATTGGTCAAGAGGCTCCATTGACAGTACCAGTATTTTTCCTTGAGTGAGCGTGAGTTGTTGGTTGGTATTAGGTGAATCCTGAGTGGAGCGTCAACCAGGATGATATTTGCTGGGCAAGTCTTACTCATGTTATTGTGAAAGCCATAATCAAATGTGTAAGCCATAAAGCTTTTAAAGCGTTTGAGTCCTACCCATAGTTAGCAGACAGGTTTTCGTTTTTTTTAAGTGCTCTTAATATTTTGCATGTAGTGTTTGTGTGAGTAATTGTGTAAAAGACTATTGTGCAGCGACTGCAGCTACTGAGTGAAATGAGTGTGACATCAGTTGTACTGCTATGGGATAGGTCGGTTAGTGAAAAAGCCTTGTACTTATTTGTGGGCAATACTGCATTGCGATTGGTTGAGAACAGGCTGCAAAAAGAATTGTGGGATTCAATTTACTTCCCAGTTTAGTTCTAAAGACATTGCAAGCATGAGATCACCTGGCATGAAAATGCACATTAAAAATGTAATTAAGAATATTCAAACATGGGGAGCGTTAGATAAATGGGAAGGAAGATGCGCAAAGAAAAAAGTTCAAAATAAAAATTGTCTCCAGCTGGAGCAAATCAAGTTAATAAGAGTGTAAAAATGCTACCAATGAGGGATATTTCAGGTGGAGGTTATGTACTTGAGCCAGTGAGCAGAAGTGACATACTGTCATTCACCAATGACTACCAAAAATTCAGGGAGAAACCCGTAGAGTGGTATAACCAAGCAGGGAGATTTGTGAAACTTTCAAAGTGCCTGTGGGAAGATTTGAACACTTTGGCCCTCATTATGAACACGGCGGGAAACACTGCACCGCCGGCGGCGGCTATAAAAACCACCAACAGAGGAGCGGTCTGGACCGCCAAATAATGAACCAACTGAAACACAGGCATCCTGAAAACCACCCACCGCCAGTAGAGGAGTGCTGACAACGACGGCAGAAGCCACTCACAGGCCGACAGAAAGGCCCAACCCGCCCATCAAATAATGAACCACTAGACCGCCATCAGTTCCAGGGCAAGAACCACCACCACGCATAGCCAGGCGGAAACAAACCAAATATAAAGAAACACTCACTGGAGGCACACACAACATGCCGAAGCAGACATGGATAGAGAGCTGCAGATCATGCCAGCCCTTCTCCTTGCCATATACCTCCATGACCGTGACCGCTGAGGAAGACGACGACGGTAAGTACCGCAACCTACGAAACAAGGGAAGAAAGGGCACAGTTACATACCCACCCACTCCACCCACCCTGCAACGCTCCCACAACCCTTCACAACAGCACAACCCATAAATCCCACATCAAGAGGTACTTACCTGACACAAGGCAAATCAAACCTGACCATAGTACATACAAATGCCCCACACCCACAAACAATGAAACGAGAGACCAGGGATCAAGAGTGTGCCACCAAAACACAGGCCGCACATAAACATTTAATGCAGCTCTCTGAGCAAACGAATCTCAATTAAGGCCAATGGCCAGTCCATAGTGCTTGACTGTAATGGGCTACAATGGCATAGGAGAGGAAAAGTTTTTTGGGAGCAATTGAATGGGACCTGGAGGAGGGCGTGGGAGTGGGGGTAGAGGGTGTGGATGTAAGTGGTGTAGGGGTGCATGTTGTGGGTGCAGGTGACTAGACAGTATGCTGAGGTGTGGTGGATGTGTGATGGGTGGGTGTTTTGGTGCATTTGTGTGTTTTTGGAGGAAGGGGGTTGGACACAGTGGGAGAAGACAGGCTGCTAGTGTGGATGTGTGTTGTGTGGGTGTCTGCAAGTCTGGTGAGTGTGCTGCATGTGTCAACTAGAGTAGCTGTGGTGAGTGCAGGTGTGGTGTCTGGGGTGCATGTATATGTGTGCTATTGTGGTGACTGCAGGAATAGGCTCGGTAACAGTGAATGAAGGTGCAGAGCCTGGGGGTGTGCATGTAGAGGGGACAGACAGGGAGGCGGAAGAGGTGGATTCCCCATTGGCAAACAAGATTAACCAATGACTGTGCGCACGGCAGTAAACACCGCCTTACGCTGTTACGTCAACCGCTAGTGATTTGAGATCACTTCCATCACAACAGTTCTGGATTACAGGGGCCAGACATATTGCCAAGAACAACACATTTATAATACTGCTATCTGCACAATGCAGGCCCTAATGTTCACCTAACACCTATGCATGTGGCCATTAACAATACCACACATGACAACCCCTGATCAATATTTATGGTCTAGTTGATGTTATGTCAAAAACCTTTATCATTAGAGTCCCTACAATCAAGTGAGCAGTGCTCATTGACTGACTATGTGTGCCGATGTCTTTGTGTTCCTCACACGTGTTTCAAATTCCTCATAGGTACAGACCCTTGTGGCGAGGAAGGGCCCCATCGGTGTACAGACCACTTGTTGATATGTGGACCATGTTGGAGCGTCACATCATAATCAATTACAGACTCATCCGTGCAACTATTCTCGAACGTAGTGCATTACTGGATCCTGCACTGACTTCGGCAAATCGTAATCAGAATCCCATCCATACTGAAGTGCAGGTGCTCTCTGCACTCCATTTCCTGGCCACGGGCTCTTTTCAAGTGACAGTGGGCATGTGTGCTGGATTTTCACAGCCAATGTTCAGCATGATACTGACAAGATTTCTGAATGCATTTGTATGACACCTGCAGTCCTATGTGAGGTTTACCCAAAGTACTGACCTCCCTGCCATCAACTCTGACTTCTATGCCTTTGCCAGCATATCCCATGCGATAGGTGCCATCGATGGCACCCACATACCTATAATACCCCCAAGATTCAGTGAACAGGTGTACAGAAACAGGAAGAACTTTCACTCCATGTACATTCAATTGGTATATACTGCAGACCAGTACATCTCACTTGTAAATGCCATGTTCCCTGGTTCAGTCCATGATTCCTTTGTGCTGAGGAACAGTAGTGGGCCACACAAGATGGAACAACTACAAGAGGACAGAGGGTGGATCATAGGTAGGTGTTTCTGTCACTAACTGCCACCTAGCAGAGAGCCAGGCTGTCTGACTCTGAGGCTTGACAATGACTGTTCTGTTTTGCACCTTTTTCTAGGTGATTCTGGCTTTTCCAACTTGTGTTGGCTCCTGACACCAGTGAGGAATCCTGAAACAGAAGCAGAGAGGAATTACAATGAGGCCCATGGACGTACTAGGAGGGTGATAGAGTGCACAATAAGTCTCTTGAAGGCTAGATTTTGTTGTCTATATATCTCTGGGGTTTCCCTGGCCTATGGGCCTGAAAAGGCGTGTAGAATAGTGGTGGCCTGCTGCATGCTGCACAATGTGGCAGTGAGAAATTCTATCCCCCTCTTGGAGGTGGATGGTGCTGTATATCCAGTTCAGCTTCCTCAAAGAGGGGAAGAGAGTGATGGTGATGATGAGGAAGATGTCAATTCCAGGACCCAACTTATACAACTATACTTCCAGTAACTCTGTGGGACTAAGTCCTGAGATTGGTGTTTGTGAAACATACTGTCAGTGTGCCTTGTCATCTAGGGGGGGTTAAATGTACTAATTGCAACTGTGTCCAGGTCTGCATACTTAAATGCTACACAGGTACAAATAAAGTAGTTATCAGCCAGTTGCATCCATACTTCACTTTGTTCACACATTATGACAGGGGACAGTGTTACAGGTGTGATATGTGTTTTATTGGGTGCAGGGATTGAATAGTGCAAATTACAGTGATGGCTGTTGGTCATGGGTGGTTATCCTAAATGCCAACATGGTGGCAGTGTTGTTGTAAGTATTGGTAGGTCCATCAATGCTTACATGAGTTCTTATTTATTGTTGGAACTGTTTGTTGGTTGATTGTGTGGGATAGTTGGTGGACAGATTATTGCAAAGTCACTTCTTTGAGGGGGGCTTGTTTTTGGCAGGGGTTACAGTCCCATATCTTGGCCTGAGGGTCCATTTGTGCACCTGATGTTGACCTATAGGGGATGCTTGTGTTTCCTCTGAGGGTGGCTCATGAAATGTTGCTGCTGATGCTGTCCTTGTCCGGTCTGTCTTCTGTGCTGTAGTGGGGGCCTCCTGTACTGTGTGTGTCTCAGACTGGGTTTGTACAAGCTTCAGCAGCGCACCTGCTATGCTGGCCATTGTGGCGTTATGCATTTTCCACTGTTCCATGGCTTCTTTGTCGTGTTCCTGCTGCATCCTCTGACTCTGCTCCAGGGTGGATACTATCTGGGCCAATCTGTCATGGGTATGCTGGTAGGCCCCCAGGACCTCAGAGATCACATCCTGGGCTGCAGCATCCATCCTGTGGCCTCCCTCTGGGCCACTGAGACCCTCCCACTGGGCCTAGCCCCCTGTGCCTGTGTCCACTGCACAGGTCCAGCGGTGCCACTTCTACTGGGGCCATCGTCTTCCTGCCTGTTGGTATGGGGTGACTGTGGCTTCTGTACTAGTGTTCCACCAGTCTGTGACCTGGATACACAGGTGTGTGGACAGTTGCCCTGGGCTGATGTTCTTGCCTGGGTGGTAGGGGTATCAGTGTTATCCTGGGTGGGGCTGCTGGATGGTGACAGTCCAGGACTGTGTGAAGGGCCAGCCTGCTCATCAGTGTCCGGGGTTCCATCCCAAGTGTCCTGTGAGGTGCCTCTGTCTCCCTGGAGGGCACCGGCACTCCTTGTCCTGTCCGTCAGGGTGGCATGGGTGGTGGTGCCTGTTGGGGGAAATGGACATGTCTGTTACAATGGCACGATCGGATGGGGTGCACGGGGATGGGCTGTTTTGTGCAGATTTTACACTTTGGGGCCATGCAGGTGCCTTTATGAGGTTTGCACTGCATTTTGCTTATGATGTGGAGGTGCGTTGTGGGTGGTGTAGTGCCTTTGTGATTCCTTGCAGGGGTAGGTGGCTGTGCACAGGGGGAATGATGTGGGCCTGTTAGTGGCTTTGTGGGCATGCAGGGTGACTGGATGTTGTGAATGTGGCCTGGGTGGGGTGTTGGTCCTGGTGGGTGTATTCATTACAGGTGTGATGGATATGGGGTAATTGTAGACGACTTACCCGAGTCCGTTCCTCCAGTGAGTCCAGTGAGTCCCTCAGGGTGCAGGATGGCCTGTACCTTTTCATCCCAGTCAGTGTAGTCGAGTGGTGTTGGTGGAGGTCCTCCCCCAGTCTTCTGGACTGCAATGATGTGCCTGGATGCCATGGCCCTGACCTTCCCCAGCAGGTCGTTCCATGTCTTTCGGATGTCGTCCCTGGTGCGTGAATGGTGTCCCACTGCATTGACCCTGTTGACAATGGTCTGCCAAAGCTCCATCTTCCTGGCGATGGGTGTGTGCTGCACCTGAGCCTCGAATAGTTGTTGTTCCACCTTCAGGATCTCATCCACCATGGTCCTTAGCTCCCTTTCTGTGAAGCGTGGATGTTTTGGGGGTGACATGGTGAGTGTGGTGAATGGTGTCAGGGGTGGAATCGCGGTGAGGGTGCTCCTCTGTGGTTGGGTATGAGTCTTGTGTATTGTGGCGTTCGGTGTCTGCTTCTGGTGTTCTCTGTCTTCATTGGCCTACTTTCATTGCAAAGGATTGTGGGGTATGTCTGTGAGTGTTTTTATGGTGCTGTGGATGTGTGTCAGGTGTGTGGGTTTCTAACTTATCCAATGTGTGCACTTCTTACTGGTGGAGTCCACTTGCTGCCCGTGGCGGTCTGCACCGCCAATGGTCATTCAGCTTCCACTGACCGCCAAGGTGATTTGTGCATCATTATTTGGAGGGCGGGATGTGGGTGTGATCGGCGGTGGCGGGGTGGGAGGTCCAGCATTTCTGCCTACAGGGTCCTGGCAGTGACTGGTGGACTGGTGATTTTTGATGGGATCTGGTTTTTGGTTCATTATATGGCGGATTTCTGTTCACTACCAATGGCGGTCTTCTGTTCACCGTCGCCATGGCGGTCAGCGGTGTTTACCGCTGTGTTCATAATGACCGCCTTTATTTGACATTGTCGTTCCAGTTGATTTATGGGTTGAGTGCGAGCAGGGTGTTGATTAGCCAACTCTTTAACCTGTTCTGTGCCCAGGACGTAATGGTTACGTCCTGAGGCACAGTGCTGCTGTGCCCAGGACGTAACCATTATGTCCTGGTCACAGAGCCCAGAGGGAGCGCTAGCGCTCCCTCTGTGGGGTTCCCCCCCACCCCCCGAAGTCAGGGATGGAATGGGAAGCCCTTCCCCTTCCACCCCGATCGCCCCAACCCCCCGTGACGTCAGCGCGCAATCGCGCGCTGATTAGTCACAGGGTCTCCCCCATCGGGCTGGAAGCTCTGCTTCCAGTGCGTTTCAATCCCATAGGGGAGGCCCGGAGGGGCTTCAAAGGGAAGGAAATGTATTTCCTTTCCTTTGAAGTCTATCCCAGGGTTTCAAAAGCCGAATTGCTTGCAATCCGGCTTTTGAAACCCCACTAGACACCAGGGATTTTTTTTTTGTGTGAAACTGACAAAAGGGAGCGACCCCTTGGGCAAGGGTCGCTCCCAGGGGGGACATTTTTTTGGGAAGGCCTTTTCTGCCCCCCCAGGGGGGCAGAAACCTCTCGGCACCAGGGATCATTCTTTTTTTTTTTTTTTTCGTTATGTTTTCTTTTTTTTTTAGGTGGGGAGCGACCCCTTAGGCAAGATTGGACGATTGTAGGTCAATCTGTCCCCAGGGGGGCAGAAACCACTAGGCACCAAGGATCTTTTTTTTTGCGCCGTCACGCAAGGGGAGCGACCTTGTAGGCAAGGGTCGCTCCCGGGGGGGGAGGGGGGGGTTGGGGGTTTGGGGGGTGGGGGACAAATTTATTTTAGGCCATTTCTGCACCCCCTGGGGCCGGCTGAGCTAGAGGCCAAAATCCACAGGTAGGCACTGTTTTCTATGAAAAAATGTGATGTGTCCACGTTGTGTTTTGGGCCATTTCCTGTTGCGGGCGCTAGGCCTACCCACACAAGTGAGGTATCATTTTTATCGGGAGACTTGGGGGAACGCTAGGTGGAAGGAAATTTGTGGCTCCTCTCAGATTCCAGAACTTTCTGTTACCGAAATGTGAGGAAAATGTGTTTTTTTAGCCAAATTTTGAGGTTTGCAAAGGATTCTGGGTAACAGAACCTGGTCAGAGCCCCACAATTCACCCCATCCTGGATTCCCCTGGGTTTCTAGTTTTAAAAAATAGATTGGTTTGCTAGGTTTCCCCCGGTGCCGGCTGAGCTAGAGGCCAAAATCCACAGGTAGGCACTGTTTTCTATGAAAAAATGTGATGTGTCCACGTTGTGTTTTGGGCCATTTCCTGTCGCGGGCGCTAGGCCTACCCACACAAGTGAGGTATCATTTTTATCGGGAGACTTGGGGGAACGCTAGGTGGAAGGAAATTTGTGGCTCCTCTCAGATTCCAGAACTCTCTGTCACCGAAATGTGAGGAGAATGTGTTTTTTTAGCCAAAATGTGAGGTATGCAAAGGATTCTGGGTAACAGAACCTGGTCAGAGCCCCACAAGTCACCCCATCTTGGATTCCCCTAGGTCTCTAGTTTTCAAAAATGCACAGGTTTGGTAGGTTTCCCTAGGTGCCGGCTGAGCTAGAGGCCAACATCTACAGTAGGCACTATGCAAAAAACAGCTCTGTTTTCTTTCAAAACATGGGATGTGTCCACGTTGTGTTTTGGGGTGTCTCCTGTTGCGGCCGCTAGGCCTGCCCACACAAGTGAGGTATCATTTTTATCGGGAGACTTGGGGGAACGCTGGGTGGAAGGAAATTTGTGGCTCCTCTCAGATTCCAGAACTTTCTGTCACCCAAATGTGAGGAAAATGTGTTTTTTTAGCCAAAATGTGAGGTTTGCAAAGGATTCTGGGTAACAGAACCTGGTCAAAGCCCCACATGTCACCCCGTCTTGGATTCCCCTAGGTCTCTAGTTTTTAAAAATGTACAGGTTTGGTAGGTTTCCCTAGGTGCCGGCTGAGCTAGAGGCCAAAATCTACAGGTAGGCCCTTTGCAAAAAACAGCTCTGTTTTCTTTTAAAAAAATGGGATGTGTCCACGTTGTGTTTTGGGACATTTCGTGTCGCGGGCGCTAGGACTACCCACACAAGTGAGGTATCATTTTTAGGCCTACCCACACAAGTGAGGCCAAAATCTACAGGTAGGCACTTTGCAAAAAACAGCTCTGTTTTCAGTCAACAAAAAACTGAAGACCTGGCTGTTCAGATAGGAACTCTGCCTGACCTACGCTCCTGCTCCATTGTCTGGATACCATCACGGGTGATAAGTTGTACCGTGCAAACTGATTTACAATAGCATAATATTTCTTTCATTTATCTATTCATGGACTGATTGATACCATTGTTCGTGTATTTGTACATGTGTTGAGTCATTCGTTCACCCACCAACCCGTCAACTTGTCCTATTTCCTAGAAACGTTGTAGATTTCAGTACTATGAGATCTCAGGAAATCACACATTTTCAAGGCTGATTACGTTTTCATGCTATCGTATCGGAGTCGAACATTACAAGAAGGGTACTTTTAGGCATTTTTTGTAATGACTTAAACAATTGGGTAACGCTGTATAATACATTTTGTTATAGTACACAGATTAGGTATTCGCATATTAGAATCATCTGTGCAAGTTAGTTATGGAAAAATACCCATATGTACAAACCAGGGGACCTTTCGACATTAAAAAACAGTGACTTTAAAGTAGCCACAATGTATTAGCTTGGAGAGTTTCTGTATTTAATGTGTATCCTGCTCATTTGGCAAATGTATATCTGTGTGATATTGATTTATTGTCTGCTAACTGCTGAACTACGAGAGAATGCTACGAGTTAGAGGCTGTCAAACTAGGAACTTCATTTATCAATTTGCCATTCTCTCCACCGGGGTTGCTTATGGCAACTATCGGATGTTGCTTTTAGGAGGATGTGGTAACGCAATGAAAAAGCAATTTCTGCTTTCGGCTTGGAAGATTTTAACGTAACATGAAATATTGCATTTCAGAAGCAGTAATCCACGGAGTTTCTGTTGTGAAGTGGGCAGAGATAAAAAAAAATGTATCACCCAGATGCATTCAGCATTTCTTATTAGTTTGTTTACATTCAACATTATGTTGCCGGTTTGCATATCTCTCATTCCAAATGTATGGAATTGCTGAAACAAAAGCTGAACGCTCACCTTTAGTTTCACAGGCCAAGCCTCTAATATACATGCATCAATTCTCTGCCGGTGCTAGTACAAGGCAATCTGATTTGTATGCAAATTAACACAAGCAAAATGCATACCATGCCATTCTCCGGGTCTCCCTGAACTGTTGAAGGGCATTCGCAGGAAATAGTTCAACGAGTGATTCATTCTTATGGAGGTTGTCTGGTAATGGAGTCCATGGGCGACCATGAGTAAAAGAGATTTCAGGGAATTTCTTTGATATGGAAATGGAAAAAGTGGAGTTTGGGTTAGTTGGAGCGTTAACTTAGGGACTTTATCAAGGGACTAATTAAGAACAGGGAGTGCTCCTCCACAGTGCCAGAGGGGTGTTGCCCCCCTGGCTGAGCCAGAAGATGAAAAATTAAAAGGATAGCTTGCTATCACTTTATTTTTCAACATTTTATATCTGGTGGCTTAGACAGCAGAATGTACCGGGATGAGCGGGGCTGGGCCAGGGGAGGTGGGCAGTGGAAGGAGTGAAGACTGCACTATGTGTGTATGTGTGTTTGGCCAGCTGTCTGAGGCTGGCCAAACACACATGAGCACTTAGGTTTCTTCAACCCAGCTGTATACACAGCCGAGCTGGAGAAACAGCACAGACCTCCAGGCTTGTGTCTGAGCAGCAGTCCGAGCCACTCAGAATAATCCTGACACTTCTTTCATGATATGTTTAGCAGGTAAGCAGCCCCAGGATTGTTGGGGGAGCCTGTGCTTGTCCCAGCGAATGCTGGGGCACCACAAGATGAGCGAGGTGGCTGGAGGCGGTGGGAGTCAGGCAGCGCAAGGGAAACGGTAAGTGTTTTATTTATTTTTTCCTTTTTTAAATGTTGTTTCCCCAGTGGTCCCCTCCACACTCCCCTTGACTAATGCAGCATCCGCTGCTGATTAAGAAGGGCTACCTGGTAATTGTAGCAAATGCTTCACAGAAAGATTTTGATCAGGTAACTGCTAGTAAGCAAAATAAAATTCCTGAGATGAATGACGTGCTAAACCAAACAACAATTTGCCAAGAAACTCTGGTGGTTCTTGGAACGGCAAGAAGGATGCCTGACTATCAAGTATCTGATTCGGTAATCAATGATCAGAAGAAGCTCACATGGTAGGCATTACTCAATTTCAAATAAAAAGTCCCAGGTCAGATCACATGAAAGCAATGATGACTAAGGACTAGATTTAGAATTCAGTACACAGAGATCTCTACCACAAAATAGAAAACTACCCTGGTCATCAAATCCATCAGCTTGGCCACTCTATTTAGAGCTAGGTGGACCATCATCTTTCCCAAGGCAAAGCCTGCTCTTCCAGCGGAAAGCTTACTCTAGGGAGCCCATGGAGTAGGGCCAGTTGAAGTAAGGACATCAGATTACAGGTTGTATGACATTCCGTTCCTTGCGTTCCTTCATCATGCACAGAACAACGCATATCACTACCACACATTTACAATCATTCACATGTGAAATACCATCACCACGCAATCCACTACTATGCATTCTTTTACCACTCTTACTGTTACAGAAAAATCTAGTTACAATCTAAACTGACACCTACTTTAAAAAAATTATACAATAATTGCTAAAACGTTGTTAACAATATATATACATATATATATATATATATATAAATATATATATATATGTATACAATATAAATATATGTATATATATGTGTATATATATATATATATATATATATACATATATATATATATATATATATATTTGAAACGTTTATATTTTTGGGAGAAGACCCCACAAACTCCCCCTTTTTTAATTACCCTTACAAATAAATGAACTACTTACCACATACTCACCAATACAAACATGTATGCATTGTAAAGCTTTGAGTGGTAAAGAATTTTGCGGTAAAAGTAATTGCAATGAAACAAATGTGTTGTGATTGAATTTCATGGTAAACACCTTGTGGTAAAAGCTGTTCCCCCAAATTATCTATATTTTATGGAACAGATGTCTTGATGTATTTTTTTCTGTCCATCACTGGAAGGAAAAACCTTTCAGCATGGGACAGAAAAAATGAAAATGCCCTCCTTATGCCAGGGGAAAAATTTTGAGTGTGAAGGACATTGGCTTTTTGCTTTTCAAAAACAAACACCCGATTTGGGAGGTTCTTTTTCAACATAAATCGTTTAGTGCCTATATCTCACATACATATATATATATACGTATGAGTATATTCATATTTATACATATACACATATATACTTATACACATGCATACATATATATATATATATATATATATATTCACTGAAAAAAACAAAGGTTACAGGTTACAGGGACACCATGCACATTTGTTTTGTCCAAAAGGCTTACGGTAAATATTAGATTGATGTTATCAAAGATGTCATCGGTGCCGTAATTTGTGGGGTAATTAGCAGTGCATGGCGAGGGCGTGAGTTATAGTTACCTTAGGGAATGATTTATAGGGCCAGATTTATCATTAATTCCAATAGCGATTACCAAATTGATATTTTTTGCAAATTGCAATTAAGTAATCACTATTGGAATGTATAAAACTCCAGGACTTTCATATAGCGATTCACAAGGGCTCCCAAATGGACCTACCTCATTAATGTTCATGAAATAGGTCTCAATTTGCGACCCATTGCGAATGGCTACAATGACTGGGATGGTGGCCTGCTGGGCTCAGCAGACGACCATGTCTGTGATTGCTTTTAAATAAAGCAATCTTTTTTTTTTTTTTAAATGTAGCCCGTTTTCCCTAAAGGAAAACGGGGTGCGTTTAAAAAAGAAAAATGAAAAGTATTCTTTTCATTTTTTAAGAGTAGGCATTGGTCCGTGGGACCACTGCCTTCTCCTAAAAAATGTTTTTGCATGCATTCACAAAGAGAAAGGGGTCCCTGGGACCCCTTCCCCTTTGAAAATGGGTTACTACCAATTTGAAATTGGTGTTAACTGCGATTGTTTTGCAACTGCATTCACGGTCACAAAACAATCATACTTACCTCTGCGATTCGATGGTAGGAAGGGACGCCCTTGACACACACCTTCCTAATACCGGATTGGTATGTAGTCACAAATCCAATTTGCGATTCGGTAACAAGTTACTGAATCACAAATTGGACTTGATGCATACCAAAATGCATTTTTGCGATCGCAAACGGCAATGCAAAAATGTTTGATACATCTGGCCCATAGTTACTTGAGATAACTCTGACAGGTACATTTCTATAGTTTAGTACATTTAAAATGTGAGCCTAACAATAACATCCTTGTAACCTTTGGTTTTTTAAGTTAATTTTTATGGGCCAGATGTACCAAAGGATTTGACTCATTCTGTGTCTATGTGAAAAAGCTTTCATACATATGGCCATATGTTTTTAAATTCTACTTCCTAACTAAAACCTCCCTGTAACCTTTGGTTTTTAATAAATTTCTATGTTTTTTTAAAATTGTCATTGCTATATGTTAATCCAACCACTGTTGTGCACAGCCTTCGGCCTGTGGCCAATGCTCTGTAACCACCCAACCTTGCGACGTCCACTGCCAAAGGCCTTCACTGAGTCCTCCACCCAACCCTGAGAGAAAGAGACAGATTGAGAAAGAGAGAGCGAGAGCAATTTAACTTTTGAAAGAAGAATGAGATTATTCCAGACAAATTGAAAAGAAAAATCTTGTTGTCAAAAAGAGTAAGATCACCTTTCAGTATGTAACAAAAATATTTATATCTGAAAAGAAACTAAAGCAGGAAATGACATCAGACTCACCTAGACTAGAACCCATACCCTTTAGTGTGCATGTCTGAGACCTTAACCACTTGGCCAAAGGTGACACCCTACTGTGCAGTGTCCAGACTTAGCTATGACATTCAACCCACAGATTTTGAGGGGGATACTTCAATGTTTCATCACTAGGAATGTTAAACAGTGAAAACACTAGAAAATACACACACACAATAGCAAGTGATAATAGGATTTGAAAATTCAACCTACAGAGTGACAGCACAATACCTTGACCATCAGGCCAGAAGTGACTGTGTTCTGCTCTGCATCCAAATGTAACTATAACATTTGTACGAAATACCTTGCTAGTCTGACTCTTTGAAATTCTTTGAAATAATTTTATGGAGAGACCATTGCAATGACAATCTCTCTCTCTTTTCCATCCCTTTATGGGATGGGATAGAGAGAGAGAGAGAGAGGACCTCAGGGGGAGCCTAAAGGGCCCCATGGTCCTAGCTGGCTCCCCATGTCCTGTGGGAGCCGGCATTGCTCCTACAAGCAGGAAGCTGCTTTAAATGTCAGCTCCATGCTTGTGGGAGCAATGTTTACATCTGTTTGGAATGGATGAAAGCTTCATATTCTGCAAGTGAGAGCTGTTTTAGGCTGCGTGGCCACCTGCACACATCTATATTTTTGCCCCAGGAAGGTGGTAGTCCTTGATGTTGGGGTCCATAAATGATCCCCTTTATTATTTAAATTGAGCCCTGGGGAGGTTGCAGTCCCAGGGGCTGTGCAGCGGGGAGCAAGCAACCCCCCTCATTCTGGAGATGTCCCCCCTACATCTCATAAAAAAATTAGCCCCAGGGAGGTGGCAGTACCCAGGGCTGCAGTGGGGGCCGGGTGGACCCCCGCTTTCAATCAATCAATCAATCACAAAATGTATTAAGCGCACTACTCACCCGATAGGGTCTCAAGGCGCTGTGGGGTGGGTGTAAAGGGTAGCTATGTCTTGAGGTGCTTTCTTAAAGTTAGGAGGTCCTGGGTCTTGCGTAGGTTGGTGGGGAGGGAGTTCCAGGTCTTGGAGGCGAGGTGGGAGAAGGATTTGCCACCAGAGGTGGTGCGTTGGATGCGGGGGACCGTGGCGAGGATAAGGTCAGCGGAGCGGAGAAGTCGAGTAGGTGTGTGGAAGTTTACTCTTTCGTTGAGGTAGGCTGGTCCAATGTAGTGGAGGGATTTCTGAGCGTGTATAAGGACTTTGAAGATGATCCTTTTGCTGATGGGCAGCCAGTGAAGAGATCTGAGGTGAGCGGAGATGTGCTTGTGTCGTGGGAGGTTGAGGATGAGATGTGCGGCTGCGTTCTGGATTCGCTGGAGGTTTTGCTGAAGCTTGGCTGTGGTACAAGTGTAGAGGGTGTTGACGTAATCCAATCTGCTGCTGATGAGTGCATGGGCGACTGTTTTTCTGGTTTCTAAGGGAATCCATTTGAAGGTCTTCCGTAGCATGTGAAGGGTGTTGAAACAGGAGGGCGATATGGTGTTGATTTGCTGGGCCATGGAGAGAGATGAGTCTAAGATGACGCCGAGGCTGCGTGCGTGGGTGGAGGGTGTTGGCGTGGTCCTAGGGCAGTGGGCCACTAGGAGTCATCCCATACTGACTTGTTGGGGCTGAAGATGATGGTTTCCATTTTGTTGGAGTTGAGTTTGAGGTGGCTTGCTGTCATCCATTTGGCGATGTCGAAGAGTCCGGCGTGAAGGTTTGTCCTGGCGGTGGAAGGGTTCCTGTTGAGGGAGATGATGAGCTGGGTGTTGTCTGTGTACGAGATGATGGTGATTCTGTGGGGGTGGAGGATGTCAGCGAGCGGGGCCATGTAAATGTTGAAGAGGGTAGGGCTGAGGGAGGATCCTTGGGGGACCCCACAGATATTCTTGGTTGCTGGGGACTGGAAGGGAAGGAGGCGGACTTTCTGGGTTCTTTCGGCGAGGAAGGAGGTGAGCCAGTCTTGGGTCTTGTGTCATATTCCTGCGTCAAAAAGGCATGCGCGGAGGATTTTGGTGGCATACAGTGTCGAAAGCTGCGGAGAGGTCCAGGAGGATGAGTGCGATGGTCTCGCACTTTGTAGGAAAGTACCATCTTGTCTGGCATGTTACCCCCATTTTTACTGTATGTGTGTTTGTTTTTGCCTATGTGTCACTGTGATCCTGCTAGCCAGGACCCCAGTGCTCATAAAGTATGCACTGTATGTGTTCCCTGTTAACTGTAACACTGAGGCTCTCCTAACCAGAGCCTCAATGTTTATGCTCTCTCTGCTTTTAAAATTGTTACTACAGGCTAGTGACTAATTTTTCCAATTCTGATTGGCACACTGGAACACCCTTATAATTCCCTTGTATATGGTACCTAGGTACCCAGGGTATTGGGGTTCCAGGAGATCCCTATGGGCTGCAGCATTTCTATTGCTACCCATAGGGAGCTCAGACAATTCTTACACAGGACTTCCACTGCAGCCTGAGTGAAATAATGTCCACGTTATTTCACAGCCATTTCACACTGCACTTAAGTAACTTTTAAGTCACCTATATGTCTAACCCTCACTTGGTGAAGGTTAGGTGCAGAGTTACTTAGTGTGTGGGCACCCTGGTACTAGCCAAGGTGCCCCCACATTGTTTAGGGCAAATTCCCCGGTCTTTGTGAGTGCAGGGACATCATTACACGCGTGCACTACATATAGATCACTACCTATATGTAGCGTCACAATGGTAACTCCGAACATGGCCATGTAACATGTCTAGGATCATGGAATTGTCAGCCCAATACCATTCTGGTATTGGGGAGACAATTCCATGCATCCCCGGGTCTCCAGCATAGAGCCCGGGTACTGCCAAACTAATTTTCCGGGGTCTCCACTGCAGCTACTGTTGCTGCCAACCCCTCAGACAGGTTTCTGCCCCCTTGGGGCCTGGGCAGCCTGGCCCCAGGAAGGCAGAACAAAGGATTTCCTCTGAGAGAGAGTGTTACACCATCTCCCTTTGGAAATAGGTGTGAAGGGCCTGGGAGGAGTAGCCTCCCCTGGCCTCTGGGAATGCTTTGAAGGGCACAGATGGTGCCCTCTCTGCATAAGGTAGTCTACACCGGTTCTGGGATCCCCACAGCCCTGCTCTAGCGTGAAACTGGCCAAAGGAAAGGGAGTGACCACCAATGTTCCCTGTAAGGCGCGCGCGCGAGCCCGCATGCACCTTCCCTTCCCCCATCGCGCAGGCCCCTTTGGCAAGCGTGCACGTTGTTCCACCATTCCTGTACATTGTGGTAGTTTATATGCGTTATCACTTTCTAAGCCTAAATAAGCCTTTTAGAGCGATATGCGTGCTCCCCTTTAGGCAGATAATGCTCATATTTGAATCTGGATTGAAGTCAATGAAAACAGCGTTTAAAGGCCGCGGGGAGTGTTTTAAACATCATTTGGCGTACTTTAGCATACAAGCGAGCAAGTGATATTTATGTTGAAAATGAATGGTTAATGAGCTAGGAAATGCTTCAGAACAGTAGAAAATGTGCTGTTATCAACTTTTCCATCATTGTCGTACTTCATAGTTGTTTATATGCATTATCACTTTCTCAGCTCAAATTAGCCTTTTAGAGCGATAGTCGTGCTCTCCTATTGCAGAAAATGGTCATATTTGAATCTGGATTGAAGTCAATGAAAACAGCGTTTAAAGGCCGCGGGGAGTGTTTTAAACATCATTTGCCGTACTTTAGCATACAAGCGAGCAAGTGATATTTATGTTGAAAATTAATGGTTAATGAGCTGGGAAATGCTTCAGAACATTAGAAAACGTGTTGTTATCAACTTTTCCATCATTGTCGTACTTCATAGTTGTTTATATGCATTATCACTTTCTCAGCTCAAATAAGCCTTTTAGAGCAATAGTCGTGCTCTCCTATTGCAGAAAATGCTCATATTTGAATCTGGATTGAAGTCAATGAAAACAGCGTTTAAAGGCTGCGGGGAGTGTTTTAAACATCATTTGCCGTACTTTAGCATACAAGCGAGCAAGTGATATTTATGTTGAAAATTAATGGTTAATGAGCTGGGAAATGCTTCAGAACAGTAGAAAATGTGCTGTTATCAACTTTTCCATCATTGTCGTACTTCATAGTTGTTTATATGCATTATCACTTTCTCAGCTCAAATAAGCCTTTTAGAACGATAGTCGTGCTCTCCTATTGCAGAAAATGCTTATATTTGAATCTGGATTGAAGTCAATGAAAACAGCGTTTAAAGGCCGCGGGGAGTGTTTTAAACATCATTTGGCGTACTTTAGCATACAAGCGAGCAAGTGATATTTATGTTGAAAATTAATGGTTAATGAGCTAGGAAATGCTTCAGAACAGTAGAAAATGTGCTGTTATCAACTTTTCCATCATAGTCATACTTCATAGTTGTTTATATGCATTATCACTTTCTCAGCTCAAATAAGCCTTTTAGAGTGATAGTCGTGCTCTCCTATTGCAGAAAATGTTCATATTTGAATCTGAATTGAAGTCAATGAAAACATCGTTTAAAGGCCGCATGCAATGTTCCCTGTAAGACGTGTGCGCACCTTTCCTTCCCCCGTCGCGCAGGCCCCTTTGGCAAGCGTGCACATTGCAACGTTCTTGCAACGTCGCTCCTTGCATCATGCACAGCAAATGTGACAAGACAACAACAAGACGTAAAGGCACCTTGATTGCTCATTTACCGTCTGAATGTACAGAACACTTTTTTTTGTCTGCTTGCCAGAACGAGCCAGTAGGCCTAAAAACGGCTCACCCTTATAAATCCGATTAGTCATAGCGAGTGGCTGAGCAGATAACTTGAGGCCTCTACTTCAAGTTCCGATCTGTAACATCAACAGAGCACAAAACAGTGTTGGGGGGAATTGTAACTCTGAGTGCATGCAATGCAGAGGCTATCACTACAGCTGTAAAAGAGTTCTACACTGCCAATAAGCTGGACCTAATGAAAATGGTCATGTTTACATCAGATGGTGCATCAGTGATGCTGGGAAAGAACAATGGTGTTGCTACCCGCCTCAAACAATCCATTCCTCATGTAGTTGAGCAGCACTGTGTTGCGCACAGAGAAGATTTGGGAGTTGATGATGCCCGGAAAAAAGTGCCGATGATCAGGGAAATGGAAACAGTACTGAGGACTGTCTACACTGTGTTCTCCCGCTCACCTTTAAGAAAGTCCAAGCTGGACGAAATTGCTTTGGTCACTGAATGTGAAGCGGTCTCCTTATGGGCTACTCAATGAGGTGCAGTGGCTTTCAAGGCATTTTGCTGTTGGTGCACTCTTGCGTAATTATGAGGTTGCTATCAAATACTTTGATCATGAAAGAGTTGAGGAGAATGACCCAATTGCTAAATATTGCTACAGTATGCAAGAGCAAAAATTACCCAAATAAAGGAACAGTACTTGGGCGACACTGTCTTTTGGAGCGACAAAGTAAGAGATCTGATGGCTTTGTGCAGAGAGGACCGAGAGTATGATAGTGAGCCGATGTTATCTTTCATTAAACTTCTTTGTGAACATATGGAAAGAAGGTTCCCAGAAGATGAGTTGAAGGAATGGACAAGCTTTGATTTCCATACAGTAACAACACAATCACAGTTTGATTTTGGGACTGAGAATGTACAAAGACTTGTTGAGAAGTATAAGAAGGTTTTGGTCCTGGGTGATTGTGACACCCCTGGTGATGTTGCTCGGCAGTACAGAGATTATAAATATGTGGTGGCAGCGCATATAAAAAACGGATTGTTTAGGAACTTTCAAGACATGGTGAATTTCACTCTGCGGAATGCTGCACAGTATAGTGTTGTATCTCAGCTTGTTGATATCTGTGCAACTTTCCAGGCTTCAAGTGCAGACTGCGAACGAGGATTCAGCCTCATGAACTCAATCAAGTCCAAATTAAGAAACAGACTAGAGGAGAGTCAACTAGATATGCTGATGAGGACAAAGGCTTACCTCTCAAACGGGAAAGTTGATTTAGACCGAGTTTATCAGCACTGGAAAAATGGCAAGGACCGGCAAGGAAAACAAACATGTCACACATTTAACGTTGGCACCTGACTTGCCTAAACTCTGATGAGGTTTCTCCTACAGTCTGTGTGTGGGTGGGGTAGGAACATTTCTCAGCCTGTATCTTGGCAGGGGCATCATGGCATTCATCAGCAGTGTGTTCATCAAACTGTAAATGTTAACCAATTGTACAACTGGCTGTATTTGATGTGCGGGGTCCTCTGCAGCACTCTGAGAGTATTCATTAAAGTTTCATAATGGTTCAACCTCCTGATTTCTGTTTTCTCTAACTGGGGTGTAGGTGGCACTTAACAGGTCATGTCCTTGGGGTGTGCAACCAGGTCACAAAACTGCCTTGATGCCCTATTGCATGGAGCAATGATATCCCTTTTTTGCTTTAGTGGTATGGAGAGGCTAATGCCAAAGATCTTGGCTAGTTATGCGCTGCGCGCGCGTGAATGGTCAATTTCTTGGCGCACGTATCCTTGGCTGCAGCGCACAGAGACCGCACACTATCGCACACAGTGGAAAAAAATTAGAGGGAACATTGGTTACCACTCCCCTGACCAGCACCTCCCAGGAGAGGTGCCCAGAGCTCCTCCTGCGTGTCCCAGACCTCTGCCATCTTGGATGCAGAGGTGTGAGGGCACAATGGACATCTCTGAGTGGCCAGTGACAGCAGGTGACATCAGAGACCCCTCCTGATAGGTGCTTACCTTTCTCAGTAGCCAATCGTCCTTTGTGGGCTATTTAGGGTCTCTCCTGTGGGTATCTCACCAGATAATGAATGCAAGAGCTCACCAGACTTCCTCTACACTTCCCTCTTTGACTTCTGCCAAGGATCGACCACTGACTGCTCTAGGACACCTGCATAACCACAACAAAGTAGCAAGAAGACTATCAGCAACATTGTAGCGCCTCATCCTGCTGGCTTTCTCGACTGTTTCCTGGTGGTGCATGCTCTGAGGACTGTCTGCCTTCACCCTGCACTGGAAACGAAGAAGAAATCTCCTGTGGGTCGATGGAATCTTCCCCCTGCCAACGCAGGCACCAAACTTCTGCATCACCGCTCCACTGGGTCCCCTCTCATCCTGACGAGCGTGGTCCCTGGAACACAGGAGCTGGGTCCAAGTGTCTTTTACAGTCCAGTGGCCCTTTTGTCTAAATTTGGTGGAGGTAAGTCCTTGTCTTCATACGCCAGACAGTAATCCGGTGTACTGCGTGAACTGCAGCTGCTTGGGCTTCTGTGCACTTTTGCAAGACTTCCTTCATGCACAGCCTCACCCAGGTCCCCAGGACTCCGTCCTGCATTGCCCAACTCGCTGAGTTGGACTCCGACGTCGTGAGACCCTCATTTGTGACTCTGAGTTGACCGCTGTCCTCAGATCTTCTAAGTGCCTGTTCAGGTGCTTCTGCGGGTAATACCTGCTTCCATGGGGGCTCTCTGAGTTGCTGAGTGCCCCCCGTCTCCTCCTCCAAGGAGCGACCTCCTGATCCTTCCTGGGCCCTGGCAGCACCCGAAATCATCTACTGCAACTCTTGCAGCTAGCAAGGCTTGTTTGCGTTCTTTCTGCCTGTAAACAACTCTGCATCCTCCAGCATATTGTGGGACATCTTCTGACCAAAGGAAAAGTTCCTGGCACCTTCCGTTGTTGCAGAATCTTTGGCTTCGTCCACCTGGAGGTAGCCCTTTTGCACCTTCATACGGGGTTTAGTGGGCTCCGGCCCCCCCGACACTTGTGTGACTCTAGGACTTGGTCCCCTTCCTTTAGAGGTCCTCAGGTCCAGGAATCGATCTTCAGTGTTTTGCAGTCAGTTGTTGTCCTTGCAGAATCCCCCTATCTCCACTTTACTGTCTTTCTGGGGTAGTAGGGTAACTTTACTCCTACTTTTCAGGGTCTTGGGTTGGGGTATCTTGGACACCCTTACTGTTTTCTTACACTCCCAGCGACCCTCTACACACTACACTAGGCCTGTGGTCCATTCGTGTTTCGCATTCCACTTTTGGAGTATATGGTTTGTGTTGCCCCTAGGCGTGTTTCTCCCGATTGCATTCTATTGTGATTCTACATTGTTTGCACTACTTTTCTGTTACTTACCTGATTTTGGTTTGTGTGCATATAATTTGTGTATATTACTTACCTCCTAAGGGAGTATATCCTCTGAGATACTTTTGGCATATTGTCACTAAAATAAAGCACCTTTATTTTTAGTAACTCTGAGTTTTGTGTTTTCATATGATATAGTACTAAGTGATATAAGTGGTATAGTAGGAGCTTTGCATGTCTCTTAGTTCAGCCTAAGCTGCTCTGCTATAGCTACCTCTATCAGCCTAAGCTGCTAGAACACCTCTATTCTACTAATAAGGGATAGAAGGACCTGGCACAAGGAGTAAGTGGTTCTGATGTTGTCTGTGCAGGCGATGAGGGTGGTCTCAGTGTTGTGGTTGTTGCGGAATCCAGATTGGGAGCCGTTGAGTTGGTTGTTTCCCTCTAGGAAGTGAGACAGGCGGACATTCACTATCTTCTCAGTGACCTTGGCAGGGAAGGGGAGAAGAGAGATGGTACGGTAGTTCGTGAGGTCTTCCAGGTCTGCTTTGGGTTTTTTGAGGGGCGCGTTGACTTCGGTGTGCTTCCAGGTGTCTGGGAAGGTTGCGGCGTCGAAGGAGCTGTTGATTGCGGAGCTGGGGAGCGATGACTCGGCTGGCCTTGTGGTGGTGGCAGGGGTCTGTGGGGGAGCCTGAGTGGATGGAGTTCATGTTTTTTTCGGTTTCTTCATCGTTGGTTGGGGTCCAGGTGTGTATTTGGTTGGTGTGGGGGGCGTTGTGCTGTCGGTCGTGTTGGTGGTGGTGACGGTGGGTGCTGATGCTGTGAAACTGTATGTTGTGTATGTCTACGATTTTGAGGTGAAAGTAGTTGGATATATGTATAGAAACTACGTCCTAACTATAACCAGCTAGTGGCGACTGTCACTAGCTAATACAAAATTAACCTACTACTGGTCTCGTTTTTTGACTTGGCTGTATCTTTCGCACTGATTGATCAGTCATAAAAAGGAGGACGTATAAAGGGTGATAACAAATTTTAGTCCCAGTATAAATCATTTGTAGATGGTTCCATACTAATTTTAGGAATTGTGGTGTGTTTTCTAAGGTGACTTTACCCTTCTCAGATTTCATGAATCATGTCTGAGAGAAAACTGTTTTTTCATGATTTTCCCATAGAGGTTATGGAAGGTGCTCCTGAGGGCAAATGTTCTGTAAATTTACATTAACTTTCTCAGCAATATGAGAATGAAGTCTGACTTTCTCAGTAAAACATGAATTCCCAAGATGAGCAGCATATCAGCTGATTCCCCTTGTGTTCTACTACAGCCTCCCGGAGTGTTCTAAAGAACAGCTAGAACACTAAAATCTTTACTTGTGACAAAAGTGCAGCACACCCAAAGCTTTCTTGATTGACTCAAAAAGGTAAAACTTAAAACATTTAATTGAGAAAAGAACAAAATGAGGGGGCACTTTTCAGCATAGAAATTATGAGTTTAGCTCTGTAGAAATAAAAATTAGGTCACATGTAAGTCAGTTCTCAAATATCTTCCTCTCCTATTCCATTAGAGCATTCAGACATGCAGACTGAAACATGCACTTCCAACACCAGCAGCAGACTGCCAATTACCTCCCTGGTGATCAGCGGCTTCTACTATAATGTTCTAAGGAGCAATTAGAGCGCTACTGTTACATATCTGGATGCCGTCTTGATGGATTCGAAGTTGAAAACTGAAAGCATTTTCTACTGAGCATCCTGTAGTAAATGAGGAAATTAGGGAGCTTCATCACAAACAAGTCTCTCAAGATGGCCACCAGAAGAAAAAAAAAACAAATGTAGCACAAATAGCACCCAAATATAGCCCACGTATAGCCCAATGACAGAAGTGTAAAAAACACTTCATTTCTTTGTTTTGTGCAGTTTTGTATAGCCCAGACTGCACCTGAAGGTTTTGGAGTACATCAGATTCATGACACAAGAACACATTCATTTTGATTTTATACTGGTGAGAAGATTAAGTGATTTGCCCAGAATCACAGTATTTTGAACTAACTCCGAAATTTGAACCTAGTTTCCACTGTTGCAAAATCACTGAATGCCACATCCTTTCCCCTAAGTGAAAAATACACTGAAGTGATCAACTGGATAAAAAAAAACATAAAGATAACATAGAATTTAAAAGTGCTTTGTCACTATTTGAAAACTCAGACAACATGTCTTCATTTTAGTTTTGAAGCGCACTAACCATATTTTATACAGGAATAAAATCTCTCATTTGTACCATTTCTAAAGAAAATGCTTTAGGTATTGGAGTTTTGATTACATCAAATTGATGTCAGGCATGCATGCCACTCTTTTGTTAGAAATAAACATTTTTAGCAATTCAGTTGCTTATTAGAATACTGTAGGGAGGTAGCAGTCAGGGGCATGGACTCGGAAAAATTGATCAGGGAGGAGGGTGAAGATTAGCAGGTTGGCCATGCTGGGCAGGCAGGAGGGACAATGCCACCACAATGAGGTCAGGGGAAAGGGGGTGCAGGAGCAACGGCCATGAAGGACAGGCAAGAGAGGCTGTGACAATATTACAGACCATTGAGAGCAGAAGGAAGAGGTAGTGGCCGTTAAACCGTCCATGCCGACAGACTGGATTCAGGCAGGAGACTCCCAATGTTTAAAGCCTAAAAAGGCTTTATTTTATCTGTCTCCTGATAAAATCTCCTCTTTTTCATTGTAAGTCTATGGTGAAATTAATTTCCCAGGTTTTTTCAAAATCTCCCTCTCACCAAGATCAAAATGTTGGAAAGTTCGATCCTGGAGGGTAGGTTATATGGGGTAGGGTCATGGACTTGGATAACAAAGGGCAGGAGGGAGATGGACAGGGGCACCAAACTGACCTTACAGGGCAGGTGTTAGTGCGTCAGACCTTAATAAGTAAACATACAAGGGGACGCGAATAGGTTGATGAATCTTTTGACTCGCAATTAAGAAATTCTCACCAAAGTTCCAGTACATAATCAATAATCAATACACAATAATCAATAATCATTGGTAATCAATAACATCAATAATCAATGGAGTCAGTAATTATCACGCACCATGTCCTTTCAGTCATAAATAACCACACCTTTAGTAAAAGTTTAGAATATTCATTTCCCTATATTAATAATGCTAAGGTCATGTAGATTAATCTCAAAATCAAATGAAACACATATCGAAACAACATTGGCTGTCCATAGCGAGGGAAGAAACGTAATCTAATCAAAGCTTGTACAACCACACATTCTAAGGTTATGGTGCAAATCAGTAATAAAGTAAACTGGGTCAATGTGAAAACATACATAAAGTTTAGCAGAGAATTTCACGAAGCATTAGTCCCTGTTATTATAATTCATTAGTGAGAATCCTTAACTAACATTCAGATTAGCATCAGCATGTTGGGCTTCATGCAAAACAATTTAGTAACACCAATTTGGAAAATCATGTAACTATGGCTCTATCCAAACAGCGCAGTTGGTACCTAGAAAGAAAAAGCAAATATGCATAATAATCACATTTGGATATACCTATCCTCAGAGTGGATCAGCAAAGCAGAATCCGTCTTCGTCCACAGGACATCAGTCGATCAGCAAGGCATCAGGATTCAGCAACAGAATTTAAAAAGGGCAAAGTCTTCGAGCATTAAAGTTAAGCACGTCTCTTGTCATGATGCAATAATAAAGTAGTAACCTCTCGGTCAGGAAGAAAAATGGGCAATGGGCTGTCTTCTCTCTGTGAGGTGTTGTTAAGTCAAAGTTACCTAAACTACCCCCAAATCCCTATTGGTCAGTTAATCGTATGTTCACACTCTGTCCAATAAAACAAGAACCACAAATCTATGAATTCTAATATTACTCTGTTCACATGTTGTTGACTGGTTCGTCTTGCAATGTCCTCATCATCTGGCTTGTCAGGTAACAGTATTGTTGCAGCTTCTACTCTAGTCAGTATCTTCATTGCTCTTGTCTTGAGAAAGTTAGTCTCACACACATTACATATAAAATGTTGCATTAGCAGGAACATCATCTCCTAGCAGTCGGTTCACACAAAAAGCTTCTGTTATGAGCACATTTAAAAATACAGTAGATAGAGATTCACAGTTTAACTTCCTTGGTCAGCTAAGAAATACTGCACTTACATGAGGCCTGGCAAGTAGGCCAAGATACTCGTTAATGTAAGGCCTACAATTAAAAAAGCTAAAGCATACTGCATAAACTTTAATATGACATATTACTGCATTAGTCTAACATACATTCAACATCTCATATTATTAAATCATTGATTAGTACATTTCTTTAACATGTTTGGCCATTCTTTGTGATCACATTTTCAAATGTGTGCATTATTTTCTACGTTACCATATTTTCTACATAAACTTATTATTCAAAATATATAAAACACCTATATATATATATATATATATAAGACACCTGCACTAGCAATCCCTCCTCTGATGACTAAATATGTTATCACACTATTACCCACAAATTTTTACATCAGATAAAATTCTGACATTTCAATCTCCTTATAATTTTGTTTATTATTTGAATTTTCCCTGTAAAATGTTTCCCTTTTCTTTTCCTCCCTCCTCTGATCATTCTTTGACCTTTGCAATTTGATTATTTTGCATAATTTGCACAACCCCTACATCACCAATAGACAAACCACCACAATTAATATCCCCTGGAATATTTGCAATAGAATCCCATTCCAAATATTGCTGAGCCAATTTTCCACTGAAGCAAACCCCTTGCCAACCTTTTTTCCATTCTTTCAAATCAGCACTTGCATTAGTCAGATTAGTAAGTAAGGGCCAGATGTAGCAAAGGGTTTTACCCATTCTATGTCTATGGGAAAATGTGTTTGTACATATGGCCCTAAGGGGCTGATTCTAACCTTGGTGGACGGCGGAGGCCGTCCGCCAAGGTTCCGCCGTCAGAACACTGCACCGCGGTCGAAAGACCGCTGCGGTGATTCTGAGATTTGCCCTGGGCTGGCGGGCGGCCGCCAAAAGGCCGCCCGCCAGCCCAGGGCAAATCAACCTTCCCACTAGGATGCCGGCTCAGAATTGAGCCGGCGGAGTGGGAAGGTGCGACGGGTGCAGTTGCACCCGTCGCGTATTTCAGTGTCTGCTAGGCAGACACTGAAATACTTTGTGGGGCCCTCTTACGGGGGCCCCTGCCGTGCCCATGCCATTGGCATGGGCACGGCAGGGGCCCTCAGGGGCCCCGCGGCACCCCCTACCGCCATCCAGTTCCTGGCGGGCGAACCGCCAGGAACAGGATGGCGGTAGGGGGTGTCAGAATCCCCATCCGCCATGGGGGATTCTAAGGGCAGCGGTAAACCGGCGGGAGACCGCCGGTTTAACCTTTCTGGCCGCGGCTGAACCGCCGCGGTCAGAATGCCCTGCGGGGCACCGCCGGCCTGTCGGCGGTGCTCCCGCCGACCCTGTCCCCGGCGGTCTTAGACCGCCGGGGTCAGAATGACCCCCTAAGTCTCTTATCTCTTTACTGTTATCTGGTATATACGAACAACAATGCCTAGAATTAATCATTCTACAGACCCCTCCATCCTGCGCTAAAAGAATGTCTAAAGCAAGATGATTTTGAAGAGTCTTATCTCTATCATCAGCCATTCAGTATCTATCAGGAGTATGGCTCCTGAAAAATTTGTCAGCATGTTATACACAATAGTAGACAACTTTTGAATCTTTATCAAATTCAGAATGATTCCCACCGAAGAAATCACTGTTCCAAATATACCTTCCACTTTAACAGAAGAGAGCTCCCTCCTCTGTCTCTTATGATGTAATTCAGTCACTTTCAGAAACTTTTTCAGATCCTCTTTTTGATAAATCTTTAGGAAAACGATCCCCAAATAACATGTCCCATCCCATCCTCTTGGAAGACGGTAATAAGCATTAAGAGCACAAATGTAGTAAATCCCTGGAATAGCAGGGTTCTGTCCATTCAACATAAACATCCCTTTACTCTGAAACAAAAACACATGCCTGCATTCACTTGTTCCCACAAGTAAATTGTCAGTGCCCGATTTAGGTCTATAATTACAAAGTTTCCATACGTGTTGTGCATCTAAAGCTAATTTCCCTTGCGTTTTAGTTGCACTATGAGCATAATCATTTTGGGAAGTTTTTTTCTCTAAGCCTTTTTCTAATTTCTCTTTTAATGCCTTTCTCCTGGCGTCTGTGTGATCTAGAAAGCTTTTCTCTAAAGGTGTAAGCAACCATGTCAAATTATTTCTATGTGCATCAGCTGTGCCAAACGTCACTGTAGGTTTGAAGAAACCTCTATTACTATGGCCCTCATTCTGACCCTGGCGGTCTTTGACCGCCAGGGCGGAGGACCGCGGGAGCACCGCCGACAAGCCGGCGGTGCTTCAATGGGGATTCCGACCGCGGCGGTAAAGCCGCGGTCGGACCGGCACCACTGGCGGGGTCCCGCCAGTGTACCGCGGCCCCATTGAATCCTCCGCGGCGGCGCAGCTTGCTGCACCGCCGCGGGGATTCTGACCCCCCCTACCGCCATCCAGATCCCGGCGGTCGGACCGCCGAGATCCGGATGGCGGTAGGGGGGGTCGCGGGGCCCCTGGGGGCCCCTGCAGTGCCCATGCCACTGGCATGCCACTGGCATGGGCATTGCAGGGGCCCCCGTAAGAGGGCCCCTACATGTATTTCACTGTCTGCTGCGCAGACAGTGAAATACGCGACGGGTGCAACTGCACCCGTCGCACAGCTTCCACTCCGCCGGCTCGATTCCGAGCCGGCTTCATCGTGGAAGCGTCTTTCCCGCTGGGCTGGCTGGCGGTCTGAACGAGACCGCCCGCCAGCCCAGCGGGAAAGTCAGAATTACCGCCACGGTCTTTCGACCGCGGAACGGTAACCTGACGGCGGGACTTTGGCGGGCGGCCTCCGCCGCCCGCCAAGGTCAGAATGAGGGCCTATGTCATTATCCTTAGCTACTCTACTCCAATACCTAATTATAGGAACAAACGAAAACACAACATCATAGTTTGAGTAAAAGCACTGAATGCACTCCTGGTTATAAAATCGTGTTAGAAACAGACTACAAATTATCTCGTAGGTTAAAGGCAGACTATGATAGGTGACTCCTTCCTCGACTGATGAAGTAATCTGCGTACACACAAAGCAATTCTTTGCATCCATTGTCTCAACATACTCACTCAATAAGCGATAGAAAACATTAGAAGACAGTTCTCCCTGTGCATTAGTATCCTCATGCAAATATTTCTCATCAAACCCAAACTTCTCTAATGCCGTTAGTGCAGTAGTTGCCTCAAAAGCAGAAGTATGGTTGGCTTCTCTCTTATCAAGAACACATACCCACAATTAACACCACAAACAATATCCCACACATAATCACCAAACCAACGCTCATATATTTTCAGCCCCTAGCATCTCTACCTTGTTGACTAATGTTACTCAGAAGAAAAGTAAAAAAAACTTGCAGCAAAAATCAAAAATAGACAATTCTTCTTTCAGCTGTTCAGTTTCACTTCCAGGATCCCTTGTCAAAATCTGTTACCAGATTTCTCAAAATCAGGTTTCAAAAAGTCAAATCAGGTTATCAATGTCTCCTCCGGTTACTTTCAACAGTCTCTTTCTCAAATATTTTCTCTCAGATTGTTTCAACAGGTCAGATTATTAGCTTCCCTCAGGTGCCATAATACTGACCTGGAACTTCTCTATCAAAATAAAAAGACATAGGTCCTCATTATTACATTGGCTGTAAATCCCACTCACTGACATGCTGACTACCGCCAACATACCACCGCAGATATCCGTTCAGCATATTATGACACACACCAATCCATCACTATTCAGCCATATACACAATTCCGCCGCACCAAAGGTCAGTGATAAACTGGCGGTATCAAAACCCACACCATCACGCCATCGGAACTAAGCCCATCACATTTTGACCCACGAATCACCACAGTGGACATTCAGTGGCGGTAAACCATTGGCGGTACATACCGCTGCGCTCAAAATACACACACACAAACAAAACAACACCACATTGGACAATACAAACAACACACACCTGACACCCATACACACACCACACCCACACCACTATAAATCACACACACACATTACCCATGACTACAAACCATTTGCACGAGACAGACACCAAGACCACAGACAAGACCAGAGCCACACACTACCTACACCTATAGACCACTCATGTACACCACATCACACACCCCAACACATTACCCAACACACCCTCACCTACACACCCCACACAACAACCATGGCACCACAAAGACACCCCCGATTCTCAGAGGAGGAGCTAAGAGTCATGGTGGAGGAAATCATCAGGGTAGAGCCACAGATATTTGAAGCACAGGTGCAGCAGATATCCATTGCAAGGAAGATTGAAATATGGAGGAGAATTGTGGAAAGGATCAACGCCATGGGACAGCACCCAAGAACTAGGGACGACATCAGGACGAGGTGGAACGACCTACGGGGGAAGGTATGTTCCATAGCAGCAAGACACCAACTTGTTCTACAGAGGACTGGCGTGGACCCTCACCTCCTCCCCCACAACTAACAGCATTGGAGGAGTACGTCTTGGCAATCATGCATCCTGAGGGTCTGGCCGGAGTAGGAGGAGGACTGGACTCTGGTAAGTCAACTCTTTACTACTATCACCCCTCTACCTGCATGCCATCACATAGCCCCACCCTCACCCTCACTCCCATCACTCCACCACCTCCCACACACCCCACCAACACATCTCACTCATCCCAATGCCAAGCCCTGCATGCTCTACCAATGCATGGACATCACTCACAGCCCTGCAAGGACACCTATCACCAAAGCATGCACACTAGAGAGAATCAGCTAGCCCACCACATACCAACTTACTCAAGTTAAAGCTGCCAGAGCAAAAGGGCAACCCACTGATGCATAATATGTCACACACAGAAACAATAACACATCATTTACACCCCCACAGGTATCCCAACTAATTTCACCGGAGAGGAGGTGCCAGCAATATCCAGTCCCCCAACTGAAGAGGCCCACAGTGATGACAGAAACTCTGGTCACCTGGATCTGGATGACCAACCTGGCCCATCAGGGACCTCTGGACAGTTGGTTACCCAAGCCCAGATACACCACCACAGAGCCTCCTCCATCTTTGAAACACCACCACAGCACCCTCCCAGCGTACCCATACCTCTGTCCCCAGGACACGTCAATCAGCAGTGTGTCCACCTCTACAGGGACCCCGGGGCACACCTCATAACAAGACAATCAGGGACCTGGGGTCAGTGGCAGTGGGCACACGGTTCAGGGGACAGAAGCACAGGAAAACAGGGACACAGGGAGGAGTGTTGTACACCAGGGGGAGGACAGGCTCAGGGAACCAACTCTCCAGAAGGCACTCACCAAGATCCTGGGAGCATATCAACATTCCCAGAACACGATGGGCCAGATCCTGAACAATGTGTAGGAGAACAGGCGGCTGCAGGAGGGACAGTACCAGGGGATCAGGGAGGACTTGCAGGCCATCAACACCACCCTGGTCTCCATAGCAGAGGTGCTGGAAGGCATGGTCAACATCATGAGGGAGACAGTCTCACACCAGCGGGCCCCTGCCACTAGCCAGTTATATGAACTGCCTTTCACCTCTGCTGCCGCTAGTGGCCAGAAGGCCCCGCCACAGGACTCACAGGCCACCAGCACCCCTCCCTCTGCAGAAGGTGAACCACCTCGCAAACGTTCCCTGCAATCCAGGAAAAAGTCAGAGACTATTACCAAGACCCCTGCCAGAAAATGAGACTCTCCTGATTGTCACCCTTGTGTCCCACTCTGTCACCCTGTCCACCTTGAACTGCCATTGCTCCCCTTCCTATGTCCCCATGGACAATGCACTTGTGCTACAGGCTGCAACTTTACCCTGGAATTTCCTCCATCATCACCCCACCCCATTGCACTTGCCCCTCTTTTTCTTAGCAGTTCAATAAACACCCTTGGAAAAAATACAGGTATGGAGTATGTCACATTTTTTAAGTATGTATTCATTTAAACAGTTACAAACAATGCAATTCAACTGTACAGTAAATGAGCACATAAGAAAGACCTGTAGTTGGCTGCAGTAATCACACCAGGAGCTGGAGAGAGGCACCAACATATGTAAAATGAATTGCCAAAGGGTACAGTAAGTGGGCATAGAAGTGGGAAATAACAGCATGCCAGTGCCAAAGAATTTTAAAATAATGACAATGAACTGTGAAGTAACACTGTCTTACATGTGTGTCATTGGAAATATTGTTGTATCACTGCTGTTCTGTTGTCCTAATCCTCATCCTCTGCCTCATCATTCTCACTGTCCACAGGGTCTACTGCTGCCACACCGCCACCTCCAGCCTCCTCCTCCCGCAGAAAAGGCACATGGCAGCTCAGGGCAAGGTTGTGCAAAATGCAACATGCCACTATTATCAGGCAGACCTTCTTGGGTGAGTAGCACAGAGATCCACTTGTTAGATGGAGGTGCCAAAACCTGGCCTTCAGGAGGCCAAAGGTTCTTTCCATGATCCTTCTGATTCGCTCATGTGCCTCATTCTAACGTTCTTCTGTCCTTGTCCTGGCATTCCTCACAGGGGTCAGAAGCCATGATAGGTTGGGGTAACCAGAGTCACCTACAAATGTTGAGGGACAACATTTAGCCACACACTATTCCATATGGCCCATACCATACCCATACACCAACATGTACGGGGTGGGAACCAGGGCTCACCTATTAGCCGCATCCTGTACCTCTGTAGTTGGCCCATCACATTTGGGATGCTGCTATTCCTCAGGACAAATGCATCATGCACCGACCTTGGATACTTAGCATTGACATGGGAGATGTACTGGTCCGCCAAGCACACCATGGCCCTGATTCTGACCTTGGCGGACGGCGGAGGCCGTCCGCCAAGGTACCGCCGCCAAATGACCGCACCGCGGTCAGAAGACCGCGGCGGCCATTCAGACATTTCCTCTGGGCCGGCGGGCGCTCTCCAAAAGAGCGCCCGCCGGCCCAGAGGAAATGCCCCTGCAACGAGGACGCCGGCTCAGAATTGAGCCGGCGTAGTTGCAGGGGTGCGACGGGTGCAGTTGCACACGTCGCGTATTTCAGTGTCTGCAAGGCAGACACTGAAATACTTTGCGGGGCCCTCTTACGGGGGCCCCTGCAGTGCCCATGCCATTGGCATGAGCACTGCAGGGGCCCCCAGGGGCCCCGCAGCACCCCCTACCGCCATCCTGTTCATGGCGGGTTTCCCGCCATGAACAGGATGGCGGTAGGGGGTGTCTGAATCCCCATGGCGGCGGAGCGCGCTCCGCCGCCATGGAGGATTCCCCCGAGGAGCGGAAAGTCGGCGGGAGACCGCCGACTTTCCGCTTCTGACCGCGGCTGAACCGCCGCGGTCAGAATGCTCGTGGGAGCACCGCCAGCCTGTTGGCGGTGCTCCCGTGGTCGGTGGCCCTGGCGGCCACCGGCCGCCAGGGTCAGAATGACCCCCCATATGTACATTCATTGAGTGGAAACTCTTACAAATGCATTATGTGTTCCATTAACCTCCCCAATTATGTTGGGGATATGTCCCATTGCATAGAAGTCAGTCTTCACTGTGGCCCAATCCTCCAACTGGGGAAATACAATGTAGGTGCACATGTGTTTAATCTCTTACAATTTCTGTACACCTGTTGATTTTGACAAGGGGGACAAAAGCATTGTGTGTTCCATCAACCGTCCCAAATATGTTGGGGATATGTCCCATTGCATAGAAGTCAGCCTTCACTGTGGCCCAATCCTCCAACTGGGGAAATACAATGTAGGTGCACATGTGTTTAATCAGGGCAGACAACACTCTCGTCAACACTATTGAGAACATTGGCTGTGACATTCCTGCTGCCAAGCCCACTGTGACTTGGAAAGAACCAGTTGCCAGGAAATGCAGCACTGATAGAACTTGCACAAGAGGGGGGATCCCAATGGGGTGATAGATAGCAGATATCATGTCAGGCTCTAGTTGGGCACACAGCTCTATGATTATGGCCCTATGGTTGAATATTTTGTGCTTGTCCTCAATTATTGCCAAGTCCACCAGGGGTCTGTCCACAGGGGTATGTCTCCATCTCCTATTCATCCGCAGCGGTAGCAATATATGGGACAAAAGAATGAGGAGCCAGTCACAAACTGAACAATGGGGCTACAACAGTACAATGCATGCTGTCTAATTGTAATGGGTTAGTGAGAATTGTCCTATATGTCTAAATTTAGACAGTGACGCAGTAATTATGCAGGGCCTGCCCTCCCCCGCGAAATGGCGTCCACCTCTCCTGTGTGGAGGGACAGGTGGAAGTCAGGTAATTCCACTGACATTGTGCGCCGTTGCGGGAGGTGGTCAAGATCAGCCGTGCAACTCCTCATTGGTTAATATTGGGCCCTATGGGGTACAGTGGCCAAATGGTGATCTACGCCAGCGGTGACGGTATGCACCGCCGTGGACATAACTGCCATTTTCTATTTGATTCCTCACTTGCTACCTGACCTTCCACAGGAGAGGGCCTACACTGCATGTGCTGCTGTGACCTGTGCCTGGAACCTACCATGGCCCATGTGACTGGGTACTGTGCCCCTGCCTTCACCTCAGCTGAGTTGCAGAGACTGGTGGATGTGGTCCTACCTTAATATGGACACAGGGGAGTGCACAGTTGGCACAATGCATATGGCATGAATGCATGGAGTGGTGTGTGAAGGCCTTGTGTAAGGGGGGGGTGGGTGGATGTCCCCTGGGTGGCGTACAGGTTGTGTGCTCGGCCATGTGTGTGTAACTGGTGATGTGAAGGGGTATGGTGGGCCATAGGTGTAACAGGCAGGACTGTCTGACTGATACTATTTTCCTGTGTGTATTCCCTCTGCAGGTCAGAGCCCATCAAAAGAAGTGTATATGGCGTGCCATGGACAAGGAGGTACGGACCCTGGGGGTCTACGGCAGGCAGAGCACCCACTGTCGGAAATGGTGGGAGGACCTGAGAAGCTGGGTATGGAAGACAACGGAGGCCCAGCTGGGGATGGCCTCCCAATGAGGAAGGGGTGTCCATCGAACCCTGACCCCCTGATGGACCGCATATTGATGGTGGCCCATCCTGACCTGGATGGGCGTTTGAGGGCATCACAGCAGCCAAAAGGGGGTGAGTACAGTGCCCATCATCACAACTTACGCATGGTAGGGTGGTATCTGGTTGGGTGATGTGTGTCAGTGGGTGTTCCCAGGCCAGGCCTGACATTGCAGAGTAGGTCCCCTGCTGGCAAAGGTCCTGAAAGGATGATCCTGCTGCCTAGCTAGTAGGCATCCACTAATGGTCAGGCCTGCGTGGGTCCCAGATGTGCTGCATTTGGTGGTGTGTGCCCCGCCCTATGCCTTGGTGGCTAACAATATCACTGGTAGTGCAATGCATATTGCGTAGGCCTGTCCCCTGTGTGTGAGTGTGCTGTGTACGCCAACTGTGGTGTTGGTGCAGCCATTGACCCAGAGTATCCTTTGTCTCTCTCCCCCCCTTTTTGTTTTGTCATCTTGTCCTTATGTGCATTATCATCATCTGGTGGAGGAGCAGAGGCACCGGTGATGGAGAGAGCTGCATCCCACAGGACCCAAGAGGCAGAGTTGACCGGCGGTGAGGGCACCAGTGGGACAGAGGGCGAGGGGAGCACCACGGCAGAGACAGGAGAGGACAGTTCAGACACAGATCCCTCCTCCGATAGAAGCTCCCTGGTGGTGGTGGACACCTCTGTGACCACCACAGATACAGGTATAGCTGCCACCCCCAATACCAGCACTGCCCTCTCAGCAGCCCCTCATCAAGTTGCCCATACCCGCTCACTCAGGAAGGTGGGCATCTCCTTTGCTCCAGGCACCTCAGGCCCTGCCCCATTGGGCCCTGCTGCCCTGAGTGAGGAGGCTGTTGACCTCATGAGATCCATTTCTGTAGAGCAGTCAACCATTGTGAATGCCATCCAGGGCATTCACACTGGCTTGGCAGCTCAACAGAGATCGAGCCAGGCTCTGGCCTTCTCTCTGATGGCAGCCATTGTCCCTGTTTCCACCCTCCCACCTCCAACTTCCTCTTCCCAAACCAGTTTCCCTTACCCCACTCTATCCCAAGCACACAGGCAGAGGAGTATGCACACAAGACAACACCCAAGAGTGTCACAGGCAAACACAATCACCACACTTCATCCCACAGGCACTCACACAAACACCATCCAGATGCAGACATACCAACATCCACAATTTCCACTGTCTCCCCCTCCTCCTCCTCTTTCACTTCCCTCCCAGTTCCGTCAACACTCAGACCTGCATGCACTACACCATCATCCACTACCAGCATCACCACCACAGCTAGCAGAACACACACCTCACTGGCGGAAACCTCCACAACAGCCATGCACACGTCCCTTGTGTCCTCTCCCACTGTGTCTGTCCCCCCCTCCTAACCTAGGCAAAGCAAGCACTCAGACGCCCAACAGCCATCCACCTTACAACAGCATCCAGCTCATGCACATGCACCCAAAATCAGCAAACAGACACCTCCAACAACCACTCCCTCTTCTTCCACTCCCAAACCTTCTCCCTCTTCCCATCCCAATGTCCTTAAAAAGCTTTTCCTATGCACCATTGACGTCTTCCCTACCCCTCCCCCCATCATGCATGTATGGCCAGGGTGGCAAAACCCAAGCAAGCACCTCAGCCACCCAGTCCACAGGCCAAGTAATTACCACACCTACTTGTGGTGGGAAAGGATCCAGAGCACATGTCCTGAGGGTCAAGGAGCCTGCACCAGACAGCCTCAAGGGTAAGGAGCCTGCCACAGCTGCTGCCAGGAAGAGCAAGGAGCTTTCCCCAGCTGCTGCCAGAAAGAGCTAAGAGCCTGCCCCAGCTGCTGCCAGGAAGACGAAGGAGCCTGCCCCAGCTGCTGCTAGGAAGACCAAGGAGCCTGCCCCATCTTCTGCCAGGAAGATCAAGGAGCCTGCCCCAGCTGCTGCCAGGAAGACCAAGGAGCCAGCACCAGAAGGCAGAAAGGGCAAGGGGCCTGGGGCAGGGACTCTGACGGAGCCCCCAATACTAACCATAGTTGTGCAGCCATCCGAGGCTGCAGGGGATGGGCTGGAGCCTCCCCCACCAACATCAGCAGCAGCACCACCACCACCACCACCAGTGGGCAACCATCTAAGGGTGCAGGGGATGGGCTGGAGCCTCCCCCCACCCACATCAGCAACACCACCACCACCAGTGGGCAGCCATCCAAGGCTGCAGGGGATGGGCTGGAGCCTTCCCCCACCAGCATCAGCAGTACCACCACCATCACTAAGCAGCTGTCAGTGCTGCAAGACGGTATGTTGTCCTGCCTCCATGGGATGCTGTGCGGCCTGCCCCCTGCAAATCCTGTGGGTATGAAACCCACCTGAGAGACTGTGACCTTGCATTCCCCAGGATCAAGAGCACAGGGCACGATGTCCCCTCCAGAACCAGTAGGTAAGACACCAACCAACCCCAGCCTCCCCAGGACCAAGAGCACAGGGCACGATGCCCACTCCAGAACCAGTGGGTAATACACCCACCAACCCCAGCCTCCCCAGGATCAAGAGCACAGGGCACAATGCCCCCTCCAGAACCAGTGAGTAATACACCCATCAACCCCTGCCTCCTCAGTATCAAGAGCACAGGGCACGATTCCCCCTCCAGAACCAGTGTGGGAGACACCCACTCCAGAAACTGTGGCCTTGCACTACCATGGACCAATCACAGGGCTTGTAGCCCCTTCCAGGACATGTCGCCAAGTCACCCACCTGAGAGACTGTGGCCTTGCACTCCCCAGGACCAAGCACAGGGCATGTTGCCACCTCCAGAACCAGTGGTCTTGTTTCATCTCCCGGCAGAGGTGCCCCACCATACCCCGTCCCCCTGAGGTGCCTGCCTATTTACCAACTGACGCCCCTGCAGTGCTCCCTCCATGTTGATGCAGGTGACAAGTGGGGCCTTGGACTTGTGCCTGTGGCTCTGTGGCCCACGCACACTGAGGACTGGACTGTGTCCCTTGAACTGTTCAATTGTATATATCTGTTGCACTTCATATTTCTTCTTTCTACTGTGTTGATCTTATTACACTCACTTTAGTAAATTCCTGTTGTCCTTGCATGATTCATCTGAGGTACGGGGTAAATATGTTTAAGTACTGCAGCTGTATGTGTGTATGGTGTTGGGGATCGAGGTGTGTGTTGCATGTGTTTGTCACTGTCTTCATCCACCCCACCTTGTGTGCTAGGCAGCTGTACTCACAGCCATTGTCTTCGCCGTCGTTGGAGATCATAGTGGAGCAGCACGTAGAAGAGCATGGGTAAGACATGCAGCTCGGGATCCATGGTGGCGTGGTTGTTCCCTGCGTCCCCAATGATTAGTCGTTTCCCTTCTGTGCAGTGTTTCTGCCAGGCTTTTGATGTTGTTGGTACTGCCCTGGAAATGGTGGCAGATTGTGTTCTTGTGTAGGAGGCTGGCCTGGCTTATAGTGGATACCAATGGTACTTACACCTTGTGCCAGGCCCAGTTATCCCTTATTAGTAGAGTAGTAGTGTTCTAGCAGCTTAGGCTGATAGAGGTAGATAGCAGAGCAGCTTAGGCTGAACTAGGAGACATGCAGAACTCCTACTATACCACTTATATCATATAGGTACTATATCATAAGAAAGACAATACTCATAGTTACTAAAAATAAAGGTACTTTATTTTAGTGACAATGTGCTAAAAGTATCTCAGAGGATATACTCCCTTAGGAGGTAAGTAAAATACACAACATATACACAACAGACCAAGTCAGGTACGTAAAATAGTCAGAAAGTAGTGCAAACACTGTAGAATACAATAGGGTGTAATGGGGGCAATGGGGGCAACACAAACCATATACTAAGAAAGTGATATGCGAACCACAAATGGACCCCTAGGCTAGTGTAATGTGTAGAGGGTCACTGGGAGTGTAAGAAAACACTAAGGGTGTCCAAGATACCCCACCCAAAGACCCTGGAAAGTAGGAGTAAAGTACTACTATTTCCCCAGAAACACACTAAAGTCGTGCTAGAGGATTTTGCAAAGACCACAACAGACTACAAAGCACTGAAGACGGATTCCTGGACCTGAGGACCTGCAAAGGAAGGGGACCAAGTACAAGAGTCGTGAAAGTGTCCAGGGGGGCAGGAGCCCACTAAACCCCGGATGAAGGTGCAAAATGGCTGCCTCTGGATGGAAGAAGCTGAAGATTCTGCAACAACAAAAGGTGCTAGGAACTTCTCCTTCATGTGGAAGATGTCCCATGGAGAGCTGGAGGATGCAGAGTTGTTTCCTTGGCAAAATACCATAAACAAATCTTGCTAGCTGCAAGAGTCACAGTTGAAGAAAAAGGGTGCTGCCCGGGCCCAGGAAGGACAAGGATGTCACCACTTGGACACAGGGGGCCGTCAGCAACATAGAGAGCCCATTCACAAGAAGGTAGCACCCGCAGAAGTCCTTGAACATGGGTTCAAGAAGTCTGAACACAGCAGTCATCTCAACAGTGCAAAAGAGGGTCCCACGACACCGGAGATCAACTCAGGGAGCTGAGCATCACAGGGCAGAGTGCTGGGGACCTAGGCTTGGCTGTGCATGCAGAATTTTGTGGAAATGTGCACAGAAGCCCTTGTAGCTGCAGTTCATGCGGTTCACAGGATTACTGTCTGGAGAGGGGAGGCAAGGACTTACCTCCTCCAAATTTGGACAGTTGGACCACTGGACAGTCTGGGTAATTTGGTGCCACCACCTGTGATCCAGTGGGCACGCTCGTCAGGATGAGAGGAGTCCCAGAGTACCGGTGCCGCTGAAGTTTGGTGCCTGCTGAAGCAGGGGGAAGATTCCGTCAACCCACTGGAGATTTCTTCGTGGCTTCCAGTGCAGGATGAAGGCAAACAGCCCATAAAGGATGCACCACCAGGAAACAGTCAAGAAAGCAGACAGGATTAGGCGCTATAATGTTGCTGTGATCAGTATAGGGAAAGATGCGGAAGACATTGTGACGAGAAGGGTTAATTAGCTTGAACAGTGTAGATGAGCGTGATGCCTGCTGAAACCCAAACAACGTGGAAAGGTTCACAATGTTGTTTTCAAGCTTGTTTCCCAACATTCCATAGATAAAATTATTCGCAGCTGCATGTGTAAGAAATAGGATGTGTAGGAGAAAAAGATGGAGGTCGTCTCAACCTTGAGAACGAAAGTACAGGAAATAGATGGTATGAAAACAATGGCTAGGGAATGGCAGAGCAGCCAAGAGACACGTGCTGATAACATAGCTAGAAAATGCGAGAAAGGGATAGAATCCAAGCTTCAGGTTATTTAAGCACTGAAGTGCGGGTGAGGGGATTGAAGCTCGCAGATGGGGTTGTGAAAGCTGCCATCGCCAGGCCCACAGCTCTGCCTCCCTGTTTTGCTGTTCAGAGACCGTGACGCTCGAGGGGGAGAGAGGTCCAAGCGGGCCATAGAGGGCTTCCCAGCATTTCGTGGACTAAGTTAAGTTCCACCCAGGGATGAAAGGCCTTTGTTTCTCTGCTCTATTATTATGATTGATTATTATGCTTGCACTGTGTTTATAATCTGAAGCATTCAGCTAGATTATATTTTGCTTCCTGAACATCGTAGTGTGAGCTTGCTGCAGTAATTGAACTACGCATTTTTGCATACAGTTAATCAAAGCTTATATCTGTCAATGAACTCTTTGCTCATATATATAAATAGATGCTCTTCGTAGTGTGCTCATATATAAATAAATGCTCTTTATTGCTATTTTTATTCTACGTCGTTGATGTGCCAAATGCATACATTTACCTGAAATTCTAGTAAAGCTAAATTGTGTTAATAATTGGCATGTGGTCCTTCATTGAGCATCCTTATTGACTTATATAGAAGAGATCAGGTGCCAATCAGTCACCTGGATAAGACATGCTGGTAGTCTTCTTGCTACTTTGTGGCAGTTTTGCAGGAGTCCTGGTGCAGTCAGCGGTCGATCCTTGGCAGAAGTCGAAGAGAGAGGTGCAGAGGAACTCTGGTGAATTCTTGCAAGTCGTTATCTGAAGAAAAGCCCACTGGAGAAACCCTAAATAGTCCTCAGAGGAGGATTGGCCACCTAGTCAGGTAAGCACCTATCAGGAGGGGTGTCTGGCATCACCTGCTGGTACTGGCCACTCAGAGGCCTCCAGAGTGCCCTCACACCTCTGGATCCAAGATGGCAGAGGTCTGGGACACACTGGAGGAGCTCTGGGCACCACCTGTGAGGTGGTGATGGACAGGGGAGTGGTCACTCCGCTTTCCTTTGTCAAGTTTCACTCCAGAGCAGGGACTGCGGGTTCCCTAAACCGGTGTAGACTGGCTTATGCAAGGAGGGCATCATCTGTGCCCTTTAAATCATTTAGAGAGGCTGGGAGAGGCTACCCCTCCCAAAGCCTTTAACACTTATTTCCAAAGGGAGAGGGTGTAACATCCTCTCTCAGAGGAAATTCTTTGTTCTGACTTCCTGGTACTGGGCTGCCCAGACCCCAGGAGGGCAGAACCCTGTCTGTGGTGGTCCATAGTGGAGCCCCGGGGATGCATGGAATTGGCACCCCAATACCAGATTTGGCATGGGGGAGAATTCCATGATCTTAGATATGTTACATGGCCATATTTGGAGTTACCATTGTGAATCTACATATAGGTATTGACCTATATGTAGTGCACGCGTGTAATGGTGTCCCCGCACTCACAAAGTCTGGGGAAATGGCCCTGAACTATGTGGGGCCACCTTTGCTAGTGCAAAGGTGCCCTCACACTTAGTAACTTTGCACCTAACCTTCAGCAAGTGAAGTTTAGACATATAGGTGACTTATAAGTTACCTAAGTGCAGTGAAAATGGCTGTGAAATTACGTGTGAGTTATTTCACTCATGCTGCAGTGGCAGTCCTGTGTAAAGGTTTGTCTGAGCTCCCTGTGGGTGGAAAAAGAAATGCTGCAGCCCGTAGGGATCTCCTGGAACCCCAATACCCTGGGTACCTAGGTACCATATACTAGGGAATTAAAAGGATGTTCCAGTGTGCCAATTGAGATTGGTAAAAGTGGTTGCTAGCCTATAGTGACAAATTTAAAGGCAGAGAGAGCATAAGCACTGAGGTTCTGATTAGCAGAGCCTCAGTGACACAGTTAGTCACTACACAGATACACACATTCAGGCCACAAACTATGAGCACTGGGGTCGTGGCTAGCAGGATAACAGTGAGACAGGCAAAAACAAACTGACATATATGTAAAAATGGGCGTAACATGCCAGGCAAGATGGTACTTTCCTACATCTTGTAATATGGTGGGCGGACCATTGACTTCCGCCTGGCTGTAGGCTGCTACCACTGTGGTACCTGTTCTTTCAACCCTGGCGGTCGGTGTGGTAAAATGGCTGTCTATCTGAATTCTCACAAGCATGGTCATAATTTGGCGGTATTTACCGCCAGCCTGTTGGCAGTACTACCGCCACTTTAACACCAACCGCCAGGCTTGTAATGAGATCCATAAACTCTTGCTGCTATTCGTTTGCAGTTGCATACGCCTATTCAGTACCTGCGTATCTTCGACTTGCTATTCTCTTTCTTTTAAATTTTTGATCACCATTTAGCTCTCCTTCACTTAAATCTTCTCTTCTTGTGGTATCTATTTATTCTTCAATTGTTGGTTCAACAACCACCTCTTTCCTTTTCTCTATCTGTGACTCCGGCCACTAATCTCCTTTCATTGGAACCTTTGTCAGTGTTCTCTTCAGAGTTGAACTTGAACCTTCTCCTTGTTCTGTGGTGTTTTCCCTTGACGGACCTCCAACCGTTTCAGGAGGAGTCAGGTCACAGTGACTTTGATCCACCTCAACTCCTTCCCTTTCAGGGTCTCGCAAGTGCTCTATTTGTCTTTCAAGATCGTCTGCTTCTGGAAAAGCCCTCCCCTGACTAGACTCCCCTGCTGCCTCAATTGAGATAGACTCTCTGTCACCCTCCTGGAGGTCTCCTCCCTCGTCTCTCACAGGAGTCACTAAACCGTCCTCAACGGGCTCAGATCTGGTCTCAGTTACCCTTTGTTCTCCTTCTGGCCCTGAGACTTGTCTCACTGTTGTTGGTACTCTCAACAACGCATCTTAATGATCCAGTTGACACGCCAACTTCTTTGTATGGCTTGCATGAATCCAGTTCGGGATTCCAGCACACTTCACAGCTGTGGTAGTTGTCAAAACTACCTAATAAGGTCCCTTCCAACGAGGCTGCAAACACGTCTTTCTCACGTGCTTTCAGATCACAACCCAGTGCCCAGCTCTCAGGTTGTGTCCTGGGTCATGGATCAGTGGCAGTGTGTTGTTTTCCACCTGCTGAGAAAAAGAGCGAACCACATCAGCCAGACCTTTGCAGTAATCCAACACCATATCATCTATAATGCATTTCCAGGCACAGTTGGTAACCTCGTTGCTCTGCCCATGAGGATTTCATGTGGCGACAATCATGTCTTCCTGTCAGGTGTGTTTCTCATTGACATCAATACTAAAGACAATGCATCAGGCCATTTCAAATTCGTGGACGCACACATCTTTGCAACTCTTTACTTCAATGTGCCATTCATCTGTTCCACTAGTTCTGATGCTTCAGGGCGGTAACTACAATGCAATTTCAGCTCAATGTTCAATGCTGCAGAGAGTCATTTAATTACTTCATTGTTGAAGTGACTTCCCCTATCTGATTCTAAAGAGATCGGAAATCCGAAACACGATATCAGTTCCCTAAGCAGTAGTTTCGCTACTGTGAGACTATCATTTCTTTGTGTAAGGCAGGCTTCAATCCAATGATTAAAGATACATACAATCACCAACACTTAACTCAATCCTCCACACACAGGCATCTCAATAAAATTCATCTGCATTCTGCTGAATGGACCTACCGGCTCTTCCAATGAGGCTCAAATTATCTACTGTCCCTTTCCCTGCATTTAGTTGTTGGAAAATGACACATCGATGGCAAACTGCTTCGGCAACTTGTCTAAACTTTGGGTTGAACCAATCATGTTTGAACAAACGAGCCATTGAATCCTTCCCAATATGTGCTTGGCCATGATAGTACCTTGCCATTTGAGACAACAAGCTATTTGGCAAAACCAATTGACCCTCTTCTGAAACCCACAATTCATCTTGTCTTTGCACACATTTCATTTTGCTCCATGAACGTTCTTCCATAGTGTCAATTATTTTCAATGCATAACTTGTACAAGGTTTGTCTTCTTCAGGTAACAGTTCCCACTTGCCTTTGAACAATATATACAGTTCAATGCGCAAAACCTTGCGACTTGATCCGCATATCCATTTCCCAATGACACCACGGCAACCTTTTCAGGCATTTGAATAACATGTAACAATTCTTTAGTCCTCTCACCATTTCTCACTGGTGAACCAGAAGAGGTCAGGGAACCTCTATGTGACCACAACTGAAGAAAATCATGAACTATTCCAAATCCATACTGGCTATCCATATAGATTGTAACTTTTAACTGAGTAGAGACATAGCACACTCTAGTAAGGACTACCAGTTCGGCTACTTGAGCAGAATACACTCCTTGAAGCCAAGAAGCTTCCAAGGTACCAGTAATTGTGCACACAGCATTTCCTGCTCTCAGTGTCCCTGTATTGTCTCTTAGACAAGAACCATCGACAAAGATAATTTGATCATTTTCTTCCAATCGGGAATCTCTAATGTCAGGTCTCGGTTTTGTGCACAAATCAGTTACTTCAAGACAATCATGCTTGACATCTTCCTCATTTTTCAATTTCAACATTTTCACTCGGAAGTAAGGTTGCCGGGTTCAGCACTGTACATCTTTTCAATTATACATTTGGTGACCCTAGAATACTCGTTTCATATTTAGTCAGCCTTGCACCAGTCAAATATTGGGTTTTCATCCTTGTCAGTAGAATCTCAATAGAGTGAGGGACCATTACAATCAGGGGATGTCCCATCACAATGCCCTCACACTGTGTAAGGCTTTGACCAACTGCGGCAACTGCGCAAACAACCCGGTAAGGCTGCTGCGAACGGGTCCAAAGTAGCCGAAAATGATGCTACTGGGCAGTGTACACCTCCATGGACCTGTGTAAAGACAGACAAAGAACATGCATCTCACTCATGACAAAATAACGTGAAAGTTTCTGTGTAGTCAGGCATACCCAATGCTGGGGCCCTGCACAAACTCTCTCTCAATTTAGTGAACGCTTTCATGTCATCCTGGTCTAATACTATGGGATCAGTTACTTCCTTATGAGTCAGCTTCTGCAATGGTCTTGAAATAAATGAAAAATGTGGAATCCATTGGCAACAATAACCTACCATTCTCAAAAACATCCTGACATCTCTCTGTGTAGTCGGGGATTTATCTGCAATATTGTTGTAATCCTTTCTCTGGATATCTTTCTTGAACCCTTCTCAATCTGGTGACCCAAATATTTCACTAAGTTCTGACAGTACTGCAAATTCAGAAGAGACACTTTGTGACCATTCTTTCATAAATGGTTCATCAGGGCAATTGTATCGTACTTGCACTCATCCCCTGTTTTGGACGCAATCAGAAAGTCATCAATGTACTGCACCAAGGTTGATTGGAAAGGCAATTCCAAAGACTCCAAATTATTTTTCAAAATTGAATTGAATATTGAAGGTGACTCTGAAAACCCTTGTAGAATTCTGCACCAGCAATAGACTTGATCCAGGAATTTGAAACAAAAGAGAAATTGGCTATACTCATGAAGAGGCATGGAAAAGATTGCTTGTAAAAAATCAATAACAGTGAACCGCTCTGCATCACGTGGAATCTGGAACATTATCACAGCTGGATTTGCCACTATGGGGCAATATTTGACCACCATCTCATTTATTTTTCTCAAATCCTGAACAATCTGAACCTTCCCACAGGACTTTTTCAAACCCATTATCGGTGAATTGCATGTGCTGCTCAATTCTTCTTTCAGAACCCCTTTCCTTTACAAAATCCGCAATTATCGGTTACTTTCAGCAGGACATCTTGCAGCATATGGTACTGTGGAAGTTGAGGAAAAACTGCATTCGGCTTCACAGTAACTCTAACTGGCTCCACTCCCTTTATCAAATCTACTTCTTTTCCTGTCAAATCCCACACCTTCTCCTTTACCGTTCTCTGCAAATCAGGATGGAGGTCTTTCACTGTGAACATCGGGAAAAATTCAATCATGGGGTACTCTTCATTTGTAGTTTCAAATTCTGTTTCTGGTGCTTGTTCCTCTTCATCATCACTATTCATCTGAATCTCAATTCCATCATTTGAACATGTAATCAAACACCTTGTTTTATATAACAAGTCTCTTCCCAGTAGGAATACCGGACTTAAATCGTAGACTACAAATTTATGCAATCCCTGAAAATTGCCAATCTCAACTTGAACTGGATCTGTAATTGGGTTTTTCAAATACTGGTTTGCTACTCCCACAACTTGTACTATTCTACCTGAAAGGGGCAAATTTGGAACTTCTACACTTCTCACTGTAGAGCATGTAGCTCCTGTGTCAACCAAGGATGAAACCTTGTGATCCATAACCTTTCCCTTCACATAGGGTCCTATTTAATCTACATCTAAGGAAGTTGCAAGCACACATGGCTCCTCATCAGAACTATCACTCGTCCACTGATCATTTGTTCCATTCTCACTGTGTAACGGGAATTGATGCACTTTGTTACTGTTATGCTTCTGACCTGTGACCTGTTGAGAAAGCATCATCCGTTGCTGCTCCATCAGGGCTTGAGGTATTTGGATTTGCTGTCTAGGTACCATGGGAACCTGCTGTTGCATCAGCTGCAACTGTGACATTTGTGAACGGGGCACTTACACCTCCTGCATGGGGTGGAAATTTTGCATTTGATTCACATTATTCAGAAAATTTGGATTGGGACCCCTTACTCTCGGTCCTCTCACATTCTGGAATTAATTGATGTAACTACTCTGCTGAACAACACCTTCCTGCACCATCATTGGACACTCCCATTTCCAATTTCCCACGACTCCTCAAATGTGACATGGCAATAGCTTCTTTATTCCCTGCACATCATTCTGAACCACTACAGTATTCAAATCTGGACCATGATTCATATTGCCTCCGCGACCTCTATCTCTCATTTGTGGCTTAAACATCATGTTTCCCTGCTGTTGCTGCAGTAACTGCTGCCAAAAATTCCCTTGCACTCTTGTTTGATTGGCTTTAAGCTGCACCACTATTGCCTACTCTTTCAACTTTTTCTGCTTTAACGCAATCTCATCACTACAGTATTTCACATAGTGCAACACCTCATCAATCGGCTATGCTTGCCAGCAAATCAAATGACTCTTAATCATCTGGCTTATTTCAGGTCCCAATCCTTCCACAAATCTGAACACAAAGTGAAGCATTTCTTTTGCCTCAATTGTCTCTGTACCACTGTAATGCTTGAATGCCTGCAACAATTTCACATAATATGCATGTATCGACTCCTTTGCTTCCTGAGCTGTCCTGTCAATCCTCTGTCATATAATATACTTGGATGAAATTCTCGATTTCAGAAACTCAATCACTTTATAGTAATATTTCATCACTTCAGGAGATGGTGCACCTGTATTCTTGTCTGTTTCCTGTTCACTTGTTGGCCAATCTGCACTCCTCTTATACTTGATCAACAGATCAGCTGGAACCACTATCTCTAGTAATGTGTTTAAGGTTTCCACAAACACTTTGCAAGTTTCACAAATCTGTCTGTCTGCTGATACATTCTACTGGCTTTTCTCCCAATTTTGGATAATTATTTGTAAATGACAAAATGCTTCTGCTCCAAGGGACATGAACACATTTTCCCCCTGGAATCTCTCTCCTTAGTAGAATCATTACTGGATCTTTATCCTGCTGCACATTTTAACTCAGCTCCAAAGAATCCTTTTTTTTCTTTTGTCTCTTTTCTTTACCCATCTTCCTTCCCATTTGTCTAATGCTCCCCAGGTCTGAGCACTCCTAAAGGTGTACCTTCATTCCGGCAGATCTCATGTGTTCAAAATCATTCGCCCTAAAATCTCATCTGTAACTTCTTTTCAAATGCTTTGTTTTCTCTATATCTATGCCATATTTCTCTGCCAAGTCTGCTAATCTCTGATGCACATTGCTCACTTCTCTCGTAATCTTTGGGTACAAGTATCTCAACTCTGCCTCCGTGTAGGATTCTTACCTATTCACCCCCATAGTTCCCTCAATGAGTTCACCCACCTCCATGCCTAGCCTAGTATAATTCAAATGTTCCTCTCCTTTAGGGGTACTCCGTGTGGTATTCAACTTGTCTAACCAAACAGTCAATTGCTGAGCTGTCAGTCCTTGTAACAAAATGTTACTTGCTTGGACAGGTGGCACCTGCTGTGCAACTGCATTTGGAGTCTGCGGTGTCAATAATTAAAAATTCTGACCAACGTTTAGCCCTGCCACAGTATCTGGAAGTGCTACAAATGGACAAAGGTCTAGCAATGATCTTGATCTGTCAAAGGTCTGACCACAGGACAAACTATCTACCATGTTCATTATGTCCTCCTCTCATTAGGTTCTGGGACATTGCTCCCTGTTCAACTACAGTCTGCTTCTTCTGTGCAAATAATGGTACCGGCTGGACCAACAGTAATAGGTAGCAATATAGCATCCAGGGCTGCTCTGGCTCCTATGTACTGTGGGAGTGTAACTCCCATATTCTGATTCATCATCGGAGTCACAATTGACTGCGTTCCTGTCACTGCCGTAAATCTTGGCATTACCTGCAGCTGTACTTGGGGAAATAAAATCGAAGTTGGCTCAGTCTGAACCAATATCAGTCTCGGGAAGACCTGCTACATTGCCACCACTAAGTTCAAAGTCGTTCCCTTTATGAGCACATCATGATAAATTTTCTGAACCTGTGGCGGTTGCATCTGGGTCTGCGCTAGAGGAGTGGTAGGCACATTAGGAACACTTTGCACCGCATTCTGTGTCAAGTTAGCATTAACCTACACTGGACTCACTGTCCCATAAACTTGTATTGGGGCTGTCGGATCAACACTGGTACTTGGGCTACTCTCATGCACCGTGTATGGTGGTGGTAGATCTCTCAATAACTGTGTAGTAAACTCCTCATAGTCCGAGTCCTCCTCCACTGATAAAGACTTTCTAGCCTCCTTACTCTCAGATGGACTTTGCCTAGTTTTCCTAGAAGCTTTCTTTCCCTCCTTCTCATTTTCCTGCGTAATAGCTGGAAACAACTTGACCCCTTGCAAAGTCACCATTCTCCATGCTTTCTGAACACAGTGCCATCTAGCCTCCCCTAGAGTCCTTTCTGCCTTTCTCATCCTCCTCTCAAATTTCACTTGCTGTTGCTGTCTGGCTACTAGCTCTCAAATCGCTAAGGCCTGAAACTGTGCTGGTCTCGGAAGGGGCTTCGATTCATATAGAACCATCCATAAATGCTCCAAAACCCTCAAATTGAATATCCCATTTGTAGGAAATGCTGAGTTCCCATCTTTCTCTGTCAATTTGCACCGTTGCTTTAGCCAAAGACATGGCGCGACACCCTTCTCTTCCATTACAATGTAAGCTGGTGTACCTTTTAGCGGTGTAGCCTCGCCTACATTCGATGTAATATACACATCTCCCCTAATGACACTTTTTAACGATTTGAAAAACGTCATCTTTTCAACCTTTTAGTTATTCAAAATCAAATCAAATCAGGAAGTGACTTTTAATCCCGAGATTTCTTTCACCTATGTTCCCAACCAACTGTCTCACAGACGGCTGCCATTTCGTGCTCAACTCCTCTCACTAACCAACCTATCCCAGCGCGGCTCCAATGACGTCTCACTCACACGTACTGCGCCTGACAAAGTCTTACGGCTTGTCTTCCTTCACTCCAATTCACACAAACTAATGCAAAAATCGCAAGCACTAATCAACAACCAAAAATAAATATTCTGGTTTACTAAAGGAAAGGTAACCCAATCGCTTCAGAAACCTTACGGATTTTTCACTTCTTTCTCAGTCTCCCAGATTCGCAAGCAAAATTCAACCTTCAAATTTTACTCTCGACTGATCAATGGGTCTGTCCTGGTGCACATAGGACTCACCAAATCTCAGTCAAAATTTTCTTTCACGCACTTTAAATCACACACTGACTTGTCGACCGCGCCCGATCAACCTAGTAAACCAGACAAATTACAACATAAAACCAATTGTCTCATACACTTTTTCAATATACTCCGGAGTCTTAGACCATGCAGGGTCTGTACATGAACAACCACGTGGACATTTTTTTAGCACAAAGCACCACATTCATATGAAGTTCGACGACTTCCCTACTCTCACACTACAGAGTATGCACACTCCTACTAAAACTTCATTTGGAGTAGGCAAACTCCCTAAAAATCCTCGCAAACCTCACAATTCACCTGCAATTTGCATCAACTGTGCAAACGCAACCTATTTCACTCACTCTATCACTGGAATGCCGGGAACATCCTCAAACAACCATTAGAAGGATCTGGGAAAGTCATTTATGGACTTAAGGGAACATCATTTTCTCTCCAATTATTATCATTGAAAAACTAAATCCAAATTTCAATAATAATGAACTCTCAAAAGGACCAACTCATCAAACTGCTACCACGTCTGTTGGTCTATTATTCTATTTTAGACGTCTATGGTAAGCTCTTAAGGAGACGAACCATTACCTCTCTTACCATGTCCGTTAACACCTGTCACTTTGTACCGGAAGTCTATGGCAAGCTCTTAAGGAGACGAACCATCAGTCTGCTACCATGTCTGTTAGTGTATCTGACCTTAATAAGTAAACTTACAAGGGGACGTGAATAGGTCGATGAACCTTTTGACTTGCAATTAAGAAATTCTTACCATAGTTCAAGACATAATCAACAATCAATACACATTAATCAATAATCATTAGTAATTAATAACATAACTAATCAATGGAGTCAGTAATTATCTCGCACCATGACCTTTCAGTCATGAATAACCACACCTTCAGTAAAAGTTTAGAATGTTTATTTCCCTATATTAACAATGCTAAGGTCATGTGGAGTAATCTCAAAATCAAATGAAACACATATAGAAACAATACTGGCTGTCCAAAGTGGGGGAAGAAACGTAATCTAATCAAAGCTTGTACATTGATACAGTCTAAGGTTATGGTGCAAATCAGTAATAAAGTCAACTGGGTCAAAGTGATAACATACATGAAGTTTAGCAGAGAATTTCACCAAACATTAGTCCCTGTTATCATAATTCATTGGTGAGAATCCTTAACTAACATTCAGATTAGCATCAGCATGTTGGGCTTCATGCAAAACAATTTAGTGATTCCAATTTGGAAAAACATCTAACTATAGCTCTATCCAAACAGCACAGTTGGTACCTAGAAAGAAAAAGCAAATATGCATAATAATCACAATTTGGATATACCTATCCTCAGAGTGGATCTGCAAAACAGAATCAGTCTTCATCCACAGGACATCAGTCAATCAGCAAGGCATCAGAATTCAGCATCAGAATTTAAAAAGGGCAATGTCTTTAAGCATTAAAGTTAAGCACGTCTCTTGTCTTGACGCAACAATAAAGTAGTAACCTCTCGGTCAGGAAGAAAAATGGGCAATGGGTTGTATTCTCTTTGTGCAGTGTTGTTAAGTCAAAGTTACCTAAACTACCCCCCAAATCCCTTTTGGACAGTTAATTGTATATTCACACTCTGTTCAATAAAACAAAAATCCCAAACCTATGAATTCTAATATTACTCCGTTCACATCTCGTTGATTGTTCGTCTCGCAATGTCCTCATCATCCTTCTTGTCAGGTAACAATATTGTTGCAGGTTCTACTCTATTCAGTATCTTCATTGTTCTTGTCCTGGAGAAATTAATTTCACACACATTACATATAAAATGTTGTGTTAGCAGGAACATCATCTCCTAGCAGTCGGTTCACACGAAAACCTTTCGTTATGAGCACATTTAAACAATACAATAGAGATTCACAGTTTAACTTCCTTGGTCAGCTATTTTATTAAACGCTAAGAAATACAGCTTTGACATGAGGCCTGGCAAGTAGGCCAAGACACTCGCTAAGTTAAGGCCTACAATTAATTAGGCTAAAACATACTGCATAACCTTTATTTTGACATATTACTGCATTAGTCTAACATATATTCAACATTTCCTATTATTAAATCATTAATTAGTACATTTTGTTAACATTGGTGGCCTTTCTTCGTAATCACACCTTCAAATGTGTGCATTATTTTTCTACATTATCATGTTTTCTACATAAACGTATTATTCAAAATACATAAACACTCATTAATACTTTTTATTATGACACCGGTGCTAGCACATGTTCAGGGGTTGCAGCAGCACAATACACCACACAAGGCAAGCTGGACAGCAGTGCAGCACAACAGACCATGAAAAGCAATGGGGAGAGGACAGCGCCATGCACATGGACAACAGAGAGCACAGGGGAAAGAGGCAAGGGAAGGTAGCTGACCATACCAGACAGACTGGAGAATAATTGCAGCGTAATGGACCATGAAGGGCAGGTGGGAGGGTGCAGGGGCACAACGGACCAGACAAAGTAGAAGGGAGGGGATAGTGGCCTGCACATGGGAAATGAAGGGTAGTGGGCAAAGAGGCAGGGCATGAGAAGCAAGCTGACCATGAAGGGCCAGAGGTATGGGCACTGGAAGCACAACGCACCATGGAGGGCAAGGGTGAGACTGTAATGGCATACACACAGACAACAGAGGGAAGGTGGGAGGGTGGCAAGGGCAGCAAGGTGACCACACAGAGTAGGTAAGAGGGGCTGTGGGAGCACGGAAGACCATGCATGGCAAGCAGGAGGTGTTAGAGGCAGTCCAACAGAGCACTCAGAGTAGATAGGATGGGCAGTGGCAGGCCCATGGACATCAGAGGGGATCAGGGAGAAGTTGGGTAGGGGTAGCAAGCTAAGCACAGAGGCTAAGTAGGAGGGCAATGATGGGGCAGAGAATTGGGCAATGGATGGCAGGAGGAGGGGGCAGGAATATCAAGCTAAATGGAGGGCAGTGGCAGTACATCGAACCATGCAGTGCAGGAGGGAAGGGGTTGATGCATAGGCTCAGACAACAGAGGGTAGGGAGGATGTGGATGAGGCAGCAAGCTAACTGTTCAGGACAGGTGGGCAGGGCAGTAGCAGAACAACGGCCACACAGGGCTTTAATGAGGGGGCAGGGGCACAGACTTGGACAATGGATGACAAGGAGGAGGGGGGGAAGGAGCAGCAATCTTGGGTGCGGACAGCACAATGCCAAGCCAGGCCCTTAGTCCAACTCCCCCCTCCCACTGTGCATTGTGAAGGGGCGTTATAGTTATAAAAAAAAAGGTTTAGAAATTCACTAAAAAACTAAAAGATCACAGGGACGTTAGTGTTAGGTTAAGATTTTACATGCACAAAACCATAGAAATTCAGCTATAATAGTTAAAGTTATTTTGAGTAACTATAACTCGTGCCCTAAGGTAACTACAGCGCACACCCTCACCTTGCACTGCTAATTGCACCAGATATTATATCCCTCATGACATCTTTTATGCCATCAATAATACCACTGTAACATTTGCAGTAAACTTATTGATGAGAAAACTGTGCTTGAACTTTGAACCTAACTATAGCGTGCCTGTAACTTTTTTGTGAGTTTCTAAGGTTTTTTAAAATTATAATTCCTAACTATAACGATCCTCTAACCATTGGGAAAGCATTTTTTGTTTTGCCAATAACTTTGGTGCCGTTTGACAAATCTTCAAGAATTTTTCAAAATGAGTACAACAGCCAATGCAGCTGCTGTCTTGAAAGTTTTGGTGTGAACTGTTGTAGTGAAAATAAATATGTTTGACCACTGACTTTGGGTTTCACCACTGTGCATATTAGTTGTTCAATGTTCACCAGCTGCAGATTACATTTTGTGTTCAGTTTAGCTGTCTATTGGCTTTATCATGGCGTTAGACAGTACATTTTCTATCCAGTTTAGCTGCCTATTGGCTTTATCGTGTGTTAGACATTGCAGTTGAGACATTGCAGATGAGCTGTGTTTTTCCACATGGTAAAATAAGTTTGTGTTTTTAGTCTTTTCTCTCACCAAACACAATAGCATGATAAGGAAGCGCATATTTTGGTGTTTTTCTTTAGTGCAGTAAACAGATTGACCTTGAAAGGCGTGTCTCGAAACTGTGACCACCTTTCAACACATTCCTGTCAAGGTTTACCTAAACAAGCCAGCCTTTTTGAATAATTCACATCTGAGAGGGAAGGGCCTTTTAGAAGCCTTTTTCCCATGATTATTTAACCTATAAAAGGTGTCCCTGGGCAGCAGCGAGGGGAATTTTCTGAGATTTCAGTCAGGAGTGGACGTCAACTGCCTGACCTCCCGTGAGGGTGGAAAAACTCTTTCTTGCAGTTGAACAGGGGTTATCGACTTGCTGGCATGAGAAAGATGAAGAGCAGTGATAGGCCCTATGGTGATGAATTTTGACTCAGCCGAGTCCCAAAGAAAAAGATAAAAAATAAATTGGACTAGCGTTGGGTCTCCCTGTGACCCCACCAGGGCAAAAAAGCATTTTTTAAAAATAATTCACCGAAAATTGTGAATTCAGTAAAAATTAAAAAAACAAAAATCAGGCCCGGTCTTCTGCCCTTTGTAACAATTTAGCCCCCGGGTGGCCCACGTCCCGGGGGCATGTGGTAAGATCAAAAAAAGCAAGGTACTTATGTGGCCACACTCTTAGGGCACTTTTGGGACCATGACATCCCAGAGATTTATTGAAATATTGGAGGAGGATTGCAACAAAATCCTCCATTTGGTTCATATGAGCCCAGGGGACCACCACCTCCTGGGGCTTTACATCAACAATGGGGGGTGGCACACAGACCCTCCTCCTAGGTCTATGACATCCCCCAAGGACCACCACCTCCCCGGGGCTAAATTAAATATCCTGGCGGGGGGCCACGTGGACCCCCCCGGACCTCAGGAATCAACACTTAGAAACATAATTTAAACAGGGAAGGGGACAGGCACCCGCTTTCCCAGGCAATGCATGGCACCACGGCCCCACAGACCACTTCTTTCCTGGGGCCAGCCCATGCAAATTAAAGGAGAGGTCAATGCAGCACACTCTTCTGGAACCAATAATGACCCTGGGGACCGCCATCCACCAGGGATGGCTCTTGCTATCTCCTGAAATGACCACCCTTGGGAGATTGCAGTTTGCCTTCGCTTGGCGAGAGCTGTGGCACTTTCAGATTCATTGCTTTATGTATTGTGAAAAGGCTGTTTGATGCATCTCTTTCTAAAGTTGAGCTCGTAGCTAATAAAAGTTAAAATGATTTAAAACTCAAGAAAGTTAGAACTATATCAGTTCCCTAAAAAGGTAAACTAGATTCCCCACGCAGGCTAAAAAGCAGGATAAATTTTGCCACTGATGACAGCAACATCTTAAAGCACACTTATTCTCTTGGCCAGAGGGGGGAACCTTCAACATCAACATAATAAAACACACAAGGACACACCGTCAGACCAAATTTGTAGGGTGTAAAAAGAGTAAAAGAGAGGCACTGCTAGAACTATGAGCCATCTTCAAGGTGGCCCCAACCTACCACCCAGAACCTTCAAGCAAGGTTTCTGAACTTACCCCACAATACATGGGCACAGAGATGCTTGCTCTAGTGCCTGCCATCCCAGCCATTCCTTCACCAGGTTACACCAATCTGCCGGTTATGGGCCTAAAGGGCACACCCCTGGGCAGTGAGCCACTGGATCAAGGGCTGGGGGCGCCATACCAGCAGGCCCAGATTATTCCAGCCCCATCACAGGTTGGCACTAGGGTTTCCCCAAGCTCGAACCCCCCATCTATCGTGTTCAGTCCATCAAACCCTAGTGGCACAGAGAAATGCATTTCCGCTCATTGGATGGACTAGCAAAGGCAACAGGGAATTTTGAATGCAACTTTTTGGTTGGAACAGGAGTGACAAGGTTATGCCTAGGAGGAGGAACAGTCCGCTTGACAAAAAATACTGTTATCATACAAGGGGTCTTGGGTATGGTGGCTACGGTCAGCTTCACAGAACGCCTCAAGCTGGAGATAGGAGGGAGTAGGATGAGGGAACAGTTGCCACATTTTCCCTTATCCCTGACTAATATATAAAGACAGGACCTAATGACCAAGCTAAAAATGTCTATCTAGATTGACAAGAATGGGATTATAGCCAGCTCTTCCCCCGGATTACCCTTTCAAGAGCACAAACTGTAGTGGGGCACTCCCATATCACATGGACACCAGCCATGGTGATCCCAGCCAGCTGAACCCCCTTCATGCTGGAACATATGTAGAGCTTCTTCAAACTCTGAGAATTAGCTCGGCAATGGGCATGTTGTGGATGCCACCTTTTAGTAGGGACCACCAAAAGGATAACCAATTCGGTACGCAAGGAGCAAAAGATCCAAGGCCATGGCATGGACAACTTCCTACCGAGTCCCCAAGGCTAAAAGGGGAGGCAGCCCAAGGCACAAAGGGACATTGGTGGTAGCAAGCAGACTATCTGCACTCCGGGGTTATCGAGTCCAGCCTCTGTCCCCACTCTGGCATCTCCATGAATGAGGAAGTGAAGCAGATTAACTGGCCCGATGCTATGCAGTCCGGTCCCCATGCTTGAAGCCCCCTATCTGTTACCAAATCCGGTACCCAAACGAGTGACCATTGTAGGGGAATCGCCACGCCTGGCAGATGGAACAGACCCCAAGGAGGTGCCCCCACCGACCACATGAGGAGAGTCCTGGGGCCTGGGGTGGGCAGACCACCACCCATGCTCCTAATGCAGTGGCCTACTTGGAAAGTCCAAAAGCAGGAGCAAGCCCGGAGAAGCTCTGCTAAGCTAGGTCCACACAAACTGAGTAAGACTGCCCTCAAGCAAATGGTACCAGCCTTGAAGAGAGCTCCACCTCAGAACCCCAGAGGGTTTCTGCCCAGTCCTAATACCAGAAGTCAGGGAGGCTGGCAGCAGCCAGACCTCAGAGACTTCTAATAATTGCCAAGGAATGGGCTACATGGTAGACTGATGCCACCTAAAGGTGTATCATGAGCAAAGAGTGAAAAGCCTAGACTAGTCCCCGCAAAATGCGCATCCACAAAACCAAGCCAAGGTCAACCCAAATGCATCCTACATTCAGCCATAGGGAAATAAGCCACCCACCACACCACTAAGGCAGGGACCAGGTGGTTGGCCAAACACATGGAAACAGCAAAAACAGAGAGGGAACCCCGCTTAGCAAGGACCAGGGCCACAACCAATACTGAGAGGGTGACTGTCTGGGAGGGCAATGCCTTTATCAAATCCAAATAGGCAGGTAGTCTGAAACCCCCATAACTTTACATTCACCTCTAACCCACTTCAAAACTCATTTAAAAATAAAGATCAGTGACAACATTAGGAAAAAACCCATACCTTTAATTTCAGAAAAAGCTCAGGGCTGCTGTATATTTTGTTGATCGGGAATCCATGCTAGTGTCCATCATTCGGGTGCCTGCAGAAACCTAGGCCCACTCTGCTGCTGGTTCCCCTGGGTGGGTTTGGCTTGCTGTGTCCCAGGGGAAGGGCAGTCTGACAATGGGGCAGTGTGGCCCCGCCAGCTAGTGCATAAAAGCAAGTACCCGTGTTCCCTTGTCCAAGTCCAAATGGGATGGGTTCTAATAACCAAATCAAACATTACCCATTCAAGGACACCTAGCCTGGGACCAAAGTTCCCTCATGGTGTGTATTCCCAACTGCAGTGCCTCTAAAACTGGTAGCCTCCAGGCCAATGGAGGCCCCCTTTGAGTTCCAAAACAAAGCGATGTTCCAGTCCCGGTAGCCAGGTTTCCTGCATACTTGGGAAAAAGATTATGAAACAACAACATGGCCCCAATTCAGTATGGAAATTCACCAGGGCAATCATCTATCCCTGTTTGTTCCCCGCATCAGGGTAAATCTTGACGAGTCCTGGCCATGCACTTTACTCCCATGGTAAGAAGTGCTCTGCCTCCTCCTCTCCCCAAAAGGCTTCCAAACGTCCAAAGACTGCTCATCAGATCATGTCTCTCCTAAGTAGCAAGAGTAGTGTGTTGCCGGGTAGAAGTCTTTGATCCCTGCCCGGGCGGCAGACCCAAAAGATCCTGGGTCCAATAGAGAGGAGGTGCAAGGAGGGAAAGGGATTCTGTAAATGAACATCCCAACCCTATGTGAGGTACTTAGAGGTAGCAAAACCAATGCATTAGTGCACAATCTCATCCTTACTCACCTCCATCTGTGGTCCCAGGGTGGCCGTTAGCATTTCTGAGGCAGTCTTCTTTAATAACAAATGGACCCTAGACATAAAGTTCCTGCACAGGGCCATTCACCTCAATGATACACAGAACAATTAGTCTCAAAGGGGAGGACTGAATACAATCATAGACACCCCAGGACAGGACATCTGGGATAGATAGGTAAACGTGGTTGAAAGGGGAGGAGAAACCCCTAAACTTACACTGTATTCCTTGTGTTTTAGAGGCAAAGGGAGGATGCATCTCGGCACAGATGAGAATTGTGAAGCAATACTGCACATACCAGACATGCACTTGGAGACCATCATGCTGATGGATTTCTACTGGCAGTGTGGATAGTTTGCCTACTGTCAGCTCATCCCCAGATGGTGGGGCCTCTGTTTCCTTGTGACCATACACACTCTGACCCTGGTCATCCATGGAGAAAACCTATCCAAGTTGTTCCAACATCCACTACAGAAGAAAACAACTCTATTGCATCCGGCTTGAGAAAACAACTGCTGATTATTTTGGCTGTGTTCAGTACAAGGACATTCCAGACGAATTTAGACTATTCACTGATGCTCAAGTAAATGTGGGAGGGTCAACACCCTTATTTACCCTACAGATAAAAGCAAATGCCCACTGGTTGCAAATACCAAGGCAGGAGATGCTGAAAATGATCAATGGCACTGAACTTGACCTAAATGCTATCAAGGAAGTAATAAGAGCCATCACCCTCATGACAATACAAAATCGGTATGTGTTGGACTTGATGACTGTGATGGAGGGTGCGGTGTGTGGCAAGAACAGTGCATCCTGTTGTACATTTATCCTGTTAATGACCTAAACAAGGGGACACTAACTTTTGCCATCCAAGCACTGCATGGTCTGCAAGCTGGCATGAAGATAGAGGGAGGTGCCCCTGAGCAGGACTGGTAATTATATTGCTTTTCCTTGCTGCCCCAGTGGGTGGCCAAACTGTGCATGTCGTTGCTGCCGATCCTCATTCTTGCACTGTTTTATTTGTTTCCTTCTGTAAAAACACAGTGCTCAAATTAGGGAGAATGCAAGTAACTAGGGAAATAGTAATAGACAAATCAGAAACATGACAAACCTCAAATAATGTGACTGTCATAAAGTATGGGGTGGATAATGTATTTAAAAATTCAACTAGAGGGGAGAATGTTAATATTGATAAAAACTATGTCAATGTACACCATGATATGTGTACGCATAGTAACAAACTCGTATCACTGTTGTTGAATCCACCCGATGTGACCTCTTCACCATCCCCAAGTCAGAAATACCTGGTCAGGCAAGCCCTGCGACCTAGGCCTGAAGCAACTGATTGACACATCACAGGTGGGGTGACACAAAGCCCATAGAAAAATGTGGAAACAGGAGAACCCAGATTGATTCCTCAGATAGACAGCAACACTACAATGGTCCTAAGAGATTGGCCCCCAATCAAACACATTTGGCCAAAGGGGAGCGAGTTTCCAAAGCACCTTAAAAGTTAGCTGTTACATATATCTAGGAACACTCAGCCAATAAGAACACAGCAAACACACTTGACAAGCAGTGATCACGTGCTCCTCATGCCGTACATCTTGACGTGTTATCTAATGACCCACCTTATGTTCACACAAGGACGAGACCACCTGCGTACTTTATCAGATGGTCGGATTTATGACTTCATAAATAGGGCCGGATTCCTTTACCAGAAGAATGCATAGAATTGTTTTATGACCCTTCAAGAAATGTATATAAGGATGCTCAGAACAAATGTGCTTTGAGATAGTCATCAGGCCCCAGCTCTGTACTGCTCTCCCGGCAGTTCCATTTAATTTAACCAACTGTTCCTGTTTTGCCAATCGTCTCTTGTCTTTCATTTCTTTAAGGTAAATCAACATTCAAGCAACATTTGTGTTTTTTCTCTTTCCCCCCATTATATCATAATTATCCAATTTAAAGAACCTTACGAATCCACTGCAGAAGAACGATAGGCTGAGCCACCCGCAAATGGAGTTGGAGAGTTGGAGAGTTTGACCTTGCCCACACCGCTGCACTGAAACATGTTAGCCTAATGAGCTACCTATGTGACCTTTTTATTGACCTCTAATATCCCTTCAGAGAGACAATGGATTACACCAGGCAGTCCTTTTGTGAAGTAACAGTTTACTCACGGAGCTCTTTATAGGTGGGCCCTCTGTAATGGGGCTCTTTTTAGTGTGTTCAGAGAAATGCATCTATCAAACTAATCAGGGGAATTAAGTATTATGCCGGTTCTGTTTTTTTGCTTTTCATATTTTCCTGACATTTCTGCTATAAAATACATAATTTGGCTACGTTTTTTGCAAAATGTTTAATACTATTTATGCTGTGAAATCAGCCATTTCAATTATAATTATTTTTTCATATCTTTCTTGCAAAGGGAGAATGATGGCACACCTCTTTCAGATCATACCACTTTTAAAATCCATCAGCCATCACTGCTATTATATATTACATTCTAAGGACACTGCACCTCCGTGACACTAAGGGCCTCATTATGACACTGGCGGCAAATGCCGCCTACCACCAATGTGACGGCCGCCAACAAGCTATCACCTTGGCTACCGACCGTCCATGGAATTATGACTGTAACCGGAATTCCGCCAGAAGGCTGGCAGAATTCCAGCTACGGTTATGGCAGCGGACGGCGGTAAGGTGGCGCTGCTGCCAGCAGCAGCGCCACGCCAGAAAAACACTGCCTTCTGTATCATGTTCGGTATTCCGATGTTTTGCTGGTGAACGCTGCTGCTGGCAGCAGTGCCACGTCCTGTTTCGTGCCGGAGGACCCGCTGCAAGCAGGTAAGTTGTGTTCTCCGACAGGAGAGAGGGGTGTGTGTGTGGGGATGTGTGTGACTTTGTTTGAATGTGTGCATGCGTGTGTAATGCGTGGGTGCATGAGTGGGTGTGTGTGTATGTGCATGTGAGTGCATGTGTGCCTGGATGTATCTGTGAGTGTTGGTGTGAGTGTGTATGAATATATGTATGCATGGGTGATTGTGTGTGTGTGTATATGTGCATGTATGTGTGTATATGGGGGGTTGGGAGTGGGAGGGTGGGGGAGGATTCTGGGGAGGGGGGGCTGGGGAGACCTGGCACTGATAGTGCCTACCGCCATGGTTTCAGTGGCGGTACAGAAGCCATGGAAACCATGGCAGTGGGTGGGGTCAAAATTCCAAATTTGGCCAAACTGCCAATGTCATAATATTGGAGGTATGTACCGCCAGCCTGTTACACCGACCTCCCCAGTCGTAATGACCCCCTAAATCCTCACAGCATTACCCCAAGTGTTGCTTGCCATCCCTAAACTTTTTGCCTTCACCCTCCTGTTTTGTGAACCCGTTATTGATGGCCTTTAGGGTTCTTTACCGCTGCTAACCTGTGCTTGAGTGCTTGTGCTCTCTCCTTTCAACTTAGTAACATTGACTTTATATCCAATTGGCACATATAATTTACTTGTAAGTCCCTGGTAAAGTGGTACTAAGGCCCTCATTATGACATTGGCGGCAAATGCCACCTACCGCCACGGTGATGGTCGGAAACATATCGTTGCCATGGCTTCCAGCCACCAACCCCATTATGACCGTAGACGGAATACCGCCAAAAATCTGGCAGAATTCCGTCTATGGTCATGGCGGTGGTAAGGTTGCGCTGCGGCCATGTTCCATGATACGGCCTGGCAGTGTTTTGCTGGCGGATGCTGCTGCTGGCAGCAGCGCCGCCTTCTGTCTCCTGCCAGAGGACCCCCTGTAAGCAGGTAAGTCGAGTTCTCCAACAGGAGTGGGGGTTATGGGGTGTTGTATGCATGTGTGGAGGTGTGTGTGACTGTGAGGGGCAGTGTTTCTGTTTTTGTGTGCGTACATGCGGGCGTGAGTCACGTGGAATGCGTGCATGTATGACTGAATGTGAGTGTACATGTCTGTTGTGTGTTGTGAATGCTTGTGTGCCACAATGTATGTTAGTGTGTGTTGCAGTGTGTGGGTATGTGTGTGTGCATGAGTGGGTGGATGTGGGTATGCGTGTGTGTATGAGAGTGTATTGTGTGCGCGTGTGTGGATGTCAGGGGGTTGGGAGGGGGAGGGTGGAGGACTCTGGGGAGGTGGAGGGGGGTATGAGAGACCCCTATCGGTGTCAGGGAAGGAATTCCCTGGCACTGAGAGTGCCTACCGCCATGGATTTCGAGGGTGGGATTGTGATGGCCGAAGTATCCAGCCCGGCGGCTGTTACCACCCTGGTAGACGGAGCGGTACATTGGAGGTTTGGCTTGAACCAATGTCATATTTTGGGAAAAGGTACTGCCAGTCTGTTGGCAGTACCTTTCCCTAAATTACCGCAGTCCGCCAGGGTCATAATGACCCACTAAGTCACATATGCTAGTACTGGGCCTGTAGCACTGGTTATGCCATCCCCTTCAGCAGCCTTTTTAAAACATGTCTTGCGTTTGCCATTGCAACTTGTGAATGCAGGTCTAAACCAGATTGAAACTTTTCTTTTTAATACATATACATCATTCCTACAGTATGCCCTAAAGAGCTCATAGGGCAATGTGCTGTGTATTTAAACAAACTGGACATGTGAAAAACTCTTAATTTCACGTTTTTACTATTGCAAGGCCTACCTCTCCCATAGGAGAACATTGGTTTACCTTATCACAGTCAATAAGTGCCAACCATTGATTGGCATTAGGTGAACATTTCATGTTTAGTGTGTTAGACACTGCAATTAAAATTCCCTTTCAATGTTAAAGTCTGATTTTAAGTTGCAATTTTGAAAATCTGGCATCTGCAGCCTGTTCCTGGGTCACATGGCTGGGTATAGGTAGCAGTTGGCATTTGTTGCCCGCACTGCACCCGGACTGAAGCTTTAAGAGCAGCTGTAATCTCCTGCATCGACTCCAGCTTGAGGTCAAAACGGCAGCCTGTAGAACAGGTCCAAAGGAGGCAATTTTAAACTTTGGTGGAGGACCCATCGGACCTGCTGTGGTCTTGCCTGCCTGTAGGTGCACTTGACAGCTCTAAGCCTCCAACCCTGCCCTAATCCTGGCCAGTTTCTGCATCAGCCTCATGACCCTGCCTGCCACCGGCCTGAGGATCTTCTCCCATGGCCAGGGCTAGCCCCACTACCAGACTCCTTGGGCTGTATCTGGACTTCCCACAGCAGAGGTCTTGATTGTAACCCTAGTAAGCACCCTTCGAGCAACAGTAGAGACTGAGCAGCGAGAACTTCAGGGACTCTGCATCTGGGCCTTTACTAGTGGCAGCAGCATAGCTTGCAGCACCCACCCCTGCCTCTTGACCTGACGCATCCTGCACAGTAGAGCTCCTTCAGTACTTTGGACACCAGCCATCCAAAGGTATGCACGCTTGTCTCTATGCCAGTACCTAGGTCAGTAGGCTCTAAGGGGGGAATCACAGCCCATTCATTGTGACTGTCGTTCTCCTTGGCTAACTCAGCACTGTAGCCCTCACCAACTTGTATAGAGGCTGCCTGCATCAGCTTTCCTTATCTTGAGCTACCCCCCTGCCCTGAGAGCTCCACCTGGTGTTTTACCTGTGATAAGGCCACTGACCTACCTTCACCCGAACAGTGCTATTGCTTGGCCTCCCCCAGACCCACACTGATGTAACACCTGGGGCCTAACACATCTCGCTCTGCTACCATAGAAGGTTATTGCATCCTTGGCCACTTCCACTACATGTGTTGCAAGTAGATTGTGTAGTATAGACTGGTGATCTCTGATTTGCGTTGCTGTCCTGAGTCACCTGTGTCAGGTCTTCTCCTTGGGGGTGGGGTGCAGAGCTGGCCTGAGTGACTACTTGCATCCTTCTCTCTGCTGTTGTGGAGCTATTTGGCTGGATCAGCAGTGCTCACTTCCAAGCATGATGCAGACACAGTGACAGAGAACGTTCCCTGTCTTGCAGGGGAGCTGTGCTGGGAGCTCTTTGGTGCCTGCACTGAGCCAAAAGAGGCACTCATTTTCAGAACAATGTCCCACGTCTCTCTGTAAACCCACATCACACCTGGAAGGCACTCTACGACACTCTCACAAACGTACCTCAATCTTGGTGGCAACTCTGGGCTCTGACTGCTGCACACAGTCCCACCTTGGAAAGAAATTTCCTACCTGCCCCTCCTGCTTCTCGAGGGCCCTCCTCATTTAACAGCCTTAGGCACACCCACTTCAGGAATACTGCAGATCTATTGCTACTTGGTGTTCTCCAGCCTTTATTTGCCTCAGTAAACCATAGATCAACCAAAAATTACTATATCACCCTCAGAACTGCTGAAGCCAGTCCCCCTCTTCATTTATACCTGACACCCCTCAACTGGATCCAGCTGCAGATCCCTTACAACATCCACAAGACACGTTTGAACAAGTCCTTGCAGCAATTAAAAGCCCATTCAAATCAATAGAATGTGTATTGGGATTCCCCTCCAGGTAACCCACCACAACCTATGCTGGCAAGCTTATTCACTACCACAACTGGGAAGCCATCTTACCCGCAGCTCACCTCCTTGGCCCTCTCCTGCTGAAGGATAAATACATTATGATCTCCCAGGACTACACCCTTGCTGTCCAGCACCAGTGGAACACTTTTTTGGAGACCAAGAAGTGCATCTAACAGGCTGGAGTTCAATACTCTTTGTTGTATCCAGCTAAACTTGAGATATTCCATGGAGGAAAGACCCAATTAGTCATTGATCCCAAAGTAATATGGGAGTGGATTGACAATAACTTTGGGAATTCCCTTCCTAGGCTGAGTGGGGACACCACCGGGTCCCCTTCCACCTGGCTGAGACAGAGACTGAGCAACCACTTGAGCACAGGTCTTCCAAATCAAAATCACTATTGCTAAGACCACCGGGTCTTGAGTAAATTATTGAGGACTGCCATCAGGTGCTAGGAGCCACTGCAAACCTGGGTTCGGAGACAGCCCTGTCTGACATTTATAGTGGACCACACATTTATTCACAGATGGTGAATCAGACTATTCTCCAACCTCTACTGCACTCCCCCAGGTTCTTCCAGTGGTGACACCGCAGACTGCAGATACAATCATATGAAGTTCTAGCTGATCTGTATGGGGTTTATGGTTATTCCATGACACTGCATTTCAGTGTTGTTTGTACTTGCCTTAACCTCCCTAGTATCACCCTCACTTCCATAAGTGCATACAAAGGGCATACACTGGGTAAGGAAATTACTGAGGCAGAACAACATCTGCCTTTACTAGAGCACCAGGTGTAACAAGATGGCTCCCATTGCCCCACATTGGTGGAGGCTAAGCGTAACGGCGCATCCCTTATTGAACTTCTTTGCTGTTTCAATCTCACTGCATATGTGGCCAGAACACACATGTGGGGTTATAAATCGGCGTGACTCTTCGTCTGGTTAATCCACCTGGAATAAAGTCACAACCCCATTTTAGAACTCCTCTTCTCTGCAGGACTGACTCTTCTCACGCAACGTGACATCTTACCATAATTACGCAGTTATAACTGATCCATCTACAGAGCACTTTGATATGATGGGAATTGTGATGTTGAGCCTTTCCTCTCCTCCCTTACCTTAAGACCACTAAACACAATGCGCTAGACACAGTCATAACATCTGCAGATGTAAAACAAAAGATCCAGGATCTAGACAGAGTAAGACTCTTGGCCTCAGTGGCCTTCCTGTAGAATACTATAGTACGGTCGCTGACACTCACGGACCTCGCCTTGCTAATATGTATAATGAAGCCCTGAAGATAGGTGACATACCACTCTCTCTATGAGAACCTCTCTTAGTACTTATCCCTAAGTCTCACTGTGACCAGACTGACAAGTCTTCTTACAGCCCCATTGCTATTTGAGGGGCAGATTGTAAGATCTTAAATAAGATACTATCTGCCTATTACACCCAGATCCTGCCAGACCTCATCCACCCAGACCAAAATAGTTTTTTCCCAAAGCACAGTACCTTACATCCCACCATCTCCAACATCTCTTTTAAGTTCAGGACCTAGTACAGAAATAATATCTATATTCGGCTTGCCTGGTGCTGAAGGAGAAGGTGTTCGACACCATAGACTGGACTTACCTCTTCTCCATACTTACACTTACACATATGGGCATTGGGAACCATCTATTAGCCTACATTAAACTCGTATACACAAATCCAACCTCCTGAGTCAGAATGGACCACCTCACTTCAGAAGCCTTTCCAGCGGAATGTGGCACATGTCTCCCCCCTCTTATTCACAATGGCTATGGAACTGCTGGCTATTGGACTCCACCGAGATAGGACTCACTGGTGTATTCCCCTCATGAAAATGACACACGTCGTATCCCTCCGCACTGATGGTATTCTTCTTTATCTCTGCAACGCTAGTGTGCATCCCATTCCCATTCAAACTGTAATCTAACAATTTGCTGAAGTATCCGGTTTAAAGGTCAAGTGTGGTGAATCCTCTATTTACCCATTGCATGATAACTTGCCCCCTGTATATGTTACAATAGATGCTGTTTTTCATACTTAGCAGAACTCAGCAGTGCATGCTTTGAATGAACAAGGTATCTGTTTATACCACCCTCCAGAAGAGATCTTTAATCGCAATTTATGCCCCGTTCTGGCATTATTTAAATCCTTAGTGTCTTTCTGAACCAAATTATCCCCAGCCACTACGAGGAGAATTGCATTTTCAAAAATGGTCATCTCGCTCTGCTTCTTGTATTACTTCGCTAACATCCCAGTTATCCCACCATGCAACTTGTTTCTAGAACTTGATTCCTTGGGTACTGAGTTTATCTGGGGAAATGGCCACCATTGAGTGGCTTTGTAGAAATTGCAATTGCCTTGGGGGAGGGAGGACTGAGGGCCCCTTCTTTTGAGATGTATTTTCTTGTAGCCTAACTTCAATGGGAGGCCAGATGGGTTGCCCTCAGGAACATGGGGGAAACCTGCCACCATTCCCCACTCCTCACCCCCACCATAATTAGGAATCTCCTCCTCCCTCGGAAGACACCAAATTTCCCTTGTTCATTCCAAATTTGTGTCACCTCCAAATGCATTAACAGGACCCATGCAATTACATGTCAGGTCCTTCCGAATGCTCCTGGATTCCTATTGGCCCAGGCAATTATTCTTCCTCTGTCGGATGCGGCTGGCAAAACTGCTTTTTTTAAGACAATCGGAGATTTGTTCTTAAATGTCAATAGTCTTATATATGAGTAATTCCAGGGAGAATTCAGCCTTCCAGTGGGGCAATTCTCACTTGCCATCAGCTACACAATACTTCTCTCCAATTAAGGAGAACATAGGATGCAAACCCCCCAGTACATACAGTACTCCAAACCATACTTGCCATGAGTGAGGGATGACGACTTATCACAGAGCGACACAAAGCTCTTGGAGCCCAAACTGGCATTTCCTTGTTGTCCCTATGCAGTAAATAGGAAAACGATATTAGGAGACTATTCCATGATAAGGAATTGTTAGAAATGGGGTCTTTGGTTGGCAGTCAGGTTAACCCCTGTCCAAGCAAGGACCCTCAATCTAGTCAGAGTGAAAGAGAATCACCCTCAGCTAACCCCCACTCACCCCTTTGGTAGCCTGGCACGAGCAGGCAGGCTTAACTTCAAAGTGCTAGGTGTAAAGTATTTGTATCAACACACACAGTAACTTAATGAAAACACTACAAAATGACACAACAGAGGTTTAGAAAAATAGAGATCATCGATCTAAACAAAACAAGACCAAAATGACAAAAATCCCCCATACACAAGTCAAGTTATAAATTAAAATGCAAAAAAGTCTTCATGATCTTTTAAACACAACGCTAACACTGTTAGCGTGAAAATTTACCTAGGTCGTGTAAAAATAACCCGCACAGGCGAATGTGTGTTTAAAAAGGTAATCGGTGCGTCGATTTCCCACCCACAAGCGAGGTTGTGCGTCGTTTCTCCTTCTCCGGTCCGATCTGCGTGCATCGTTTCTGTCCCCGCAGGAGAGAGATGCGTCCATCTGGACAAAACACCAGGCTTGCATTGTTTTTCCGTGCCCAGCGATGTTGCGTTGTTGCAGCCTCCGTCAGCGATGCCGAGCGTTGTTTCTCCAGTCACGTGAATCGAATTCACAGCCACGCTGCAAGCGCTGCGTCAAATTCAGCCACAGAGCCGGAGGCACGTCATTCTTTTAGCCGTTCTTAGAGGTTGCATCAGAAATTTCCCCACCTCGCCATCTGTGCTTGGATTTCCAACCTTAATCCACCAGCTTCACCTGTCAAGGCCCCAGGAACTGGATAGTGCACCACTTGGCAGGGCAGGAGTTTCAGCAGAGGCTCCTGGTGATGCCAGAGAGAAGTTTTTCCTGACCTTGAGACTTCAACAACAGGAGGCAAGCTCAGTTTCAAGCCCTTGGAGAGTTCTTCACAAGCAGGAAGGCACACAAACTCCAGTCTTTGTCCTATTGCACAGACAGAAGCAGCAACTGCAGGATAGCTCCACAAAGCACAGTCACAGGCAGGGCAGCTCTTCTTCCTCAGCTCTTCACCTCTTCTCCAGGCAGAGGTTCCTCTTGGTTTCCAGAAGTGATCTAAAGTATGTGGTTTGGGGTGCCCTTCCTATACCCATTTTGCCCTTTGAAGTAGGCTTACTTCAAAGAAAATTCTCTCTTGTTCGTGAAATCCTGCCTTGCACAGGCCAGGCCCCAGGCACACACCAGGGGTTTAGAGACTGCACTCAGTGACGGCAGGCACAACCCTTTCAGGTGTGAGTGACCACTCCTCCTCTCCCTCCTAGCATAGATGGCTCATCAGGATATGCAGGCTACACCAAAGCTCCGTTTGTGTCTCTGTCTAGAGAGGTGCAAACAGCCCAACTGTCAAACTGACCCAGACAGGAATCCACAAACAGGCAGAGTCCCAGTATGGTTTAAGCAAGAAAATGGTCTCTTTCTAAAAGTGGCATTTTCAAACACACAGGGGGTGATTACAACATTGGCGGTAAAAGCCGCTTCCCGCTGTTCAAAAGACCACCAACACACTGCCACAGCCGCAGAATACCGCCACTGCCATAATGACAAACAGCTCGGAATCTGCCAAAATGTAGACATCCACACAAGTCAGCCACACCAAAGGTCAATGATAAACTGGCGATAACAAAACCGACACCGTCACGCCAACAGGAATACGCCCACACTATCACGATCCACGAATCCACGCAGCGGTCTTTCAACCGCTGTATTCCATTGGCGGTACACCCCGCTGTGCTCAAAATACACACGCATTTACAAAACACTACCACATTGGACAATTATAAATACATACACCTAATACACACACACACACCACTCCCACACATCCAAAACAATATAAAACACACACCCACATCATCCACAAACCCTTACGACAACAATTGCGACAGAAGGCCAGAGAAACACACCACCTGAAAGAACAATAGCATCCACAGTCACTCAACACCGTCACTCACACAACATCCACACGCCTCACACAACACACCTCTAAATATCACTCCACACATCACAACACACACCACCCCACACATCACCCACACCACCCCATGGCACAGCAAAGACACCCCAGGTTTTCTGAGGAGGAGCTAAGGGTCATGGTGGAGGAAATCATCCGGGTTGAGCCACAGCTATTCGGATCACAGGTGCAGCACACCACCATAGCTAGGAAGATGGAGCTAGGGCGAAGAATCGTGAACAGGGTCAACGCAGTGGGACAGCACCCAAGAACTAGGGATGACATCAGGAAGAGGTGGAACGACCTACGGGGGAAGGTGCGTTCCGTGGTCTCAAGACACCAGATTGCGGTTCAGAGGACTGGCGGTGGACCCCCACCTCCTCCCCCAGAACTCACTACATGGGAGGAGCAGGTCTGCACCTGAGGGCCTCGCAGGAGTAGCTGGAGGAATGGACTCTGGTAAGTCAAACCTTTAACTACTTCATCCCCCACCCTCCCTGCATGCTATCACATACCCCCACCCTCGCCCTCACCCTCATCACTCCAACTCCTCACATATGTCCCAATATCACAAACCACACATCCCAAACCCAAGCCCTGCATGTAACACCAAAGCATGGACACCCATTACCAAAGCATGTCCACTGCACATACCCATACACCCCCCTAAACCATTATCACACAAGGTCCCAAACAAGGATGCAAGCACGGGGGTACAGGGTCACCCACCCATTGCACACCATGGCACACACAGATGCAATCATCATGCTTTTACACCCCTGCAGGACCCCTACCCAATGTCACCGGACAGGTGGGTCCAGACATGTCCACTCCACCCACAGAAGAGGCCCACAGTGATGACAGCAGCTCTGTCCAACTGGATCTAGATGACCAGCCCGGCCCATCTGGGACCTCGGGACAGTCGGTTCCCCTCACACTGGCACAGGCCACTACAGAACTTCCCCCCTCTGGAAACAACAGCACAGCACCCCCCCCAGCAGGCCCATATCTCTTTCCCCAGGACACGTCAAGCAGCAGTGTGTCCACCACTACAGGGAACCCAGGCTAACCCACCACCCCTACAACACCAGGGACCTGGGGGCAGTGGTAGTGGGCACATGGTTCAGGGGACAGAGGCCCAGGGAAACAGGGGAACTGGGAGGGCTGCTGTGCGACGGGGGGAGGACAGGCCCAGGGAACCCACTCTCCACGACGCCCTCTCCAACATCATGGGAGCCTACCACCATTCCCAGGAGACGATGACAACGGTACTGGCTATGTTTCAGGAGACCCAGCGGCTACAGGAGGAACAGTATTTGGGGTTCAGGGAGGAACTCAAATCCATCAATTCCAACCTGGGCACCATTGTAGGGGTGCTGAAGGAACTCGTCAATACCAAGAGGGACACTGTGGCACAGCAAGGGGCCCCTGACACTAGCCTGGACGATGAACTGCCCACCACCTCCGCCGGCGCTAGTGGACATGAGGCACCGCCACAGGACCACAACACCAGCACCCCACCCCCTGCAGATGGAGAACCACCCCGCAAGCGGTCCCTGAGATCCAGGACAAAGACAGAGAACAATGCCAAGACCTCCGCCAAGAAATGAGACCACCCTGATTGTCATCCTTCTGTCCCACATTTGTCACCCTGTCCATCCATCAACTGCCCAGCTCCACTTCCTATGCCCCTTTGGACAATGCACCTGTGAGACTAATAGACCGGACTATGCCATGGACATTCCTCTACCATCACCCCTGACCATTTTACAACCCCCTCTACTATTTTGCACTAAAATAAACACCCTTAAGTCACAAAACAATCTGGAGTCAGTCTGTGCTTTCGAAAATGTGTATTAGCAATAACAGTGGCTAAATGCTATATCCAATGTAATGTCAGCATACCTATGTCACACAGCTCTAGTCCATGCAGAAAAAAGCAGAGGTCACACAGTGGGACCCACATCTGTGAAATCGAAAGGGAAAGTGACAACTCAGTGTCCATACATTGGGTGAAAATTACAGACAGGTGAGAGGTAGAAGAATTAAATCAGATGTAGCAGGCAGTGTTGTCTTCTTACCTGTGTCTCACTGGAAGTATTGCTGGATCACTGTGTTCCTGTTGTCTATGTCCTCTTCTTCTGCTTCCTCAGCTTCACTGTCCACAGGCTCCACAGCTGCCACAAGATCTCCATCTGGACCACCCTCCTGCAGAAAAGGAACCTGTTGCCGCAAATCCAAGTTGTGAAGCATACAGCAGGCCATGATGATCTGGCACACCTTCTTTGGTGAGTAGAATAGGGAACCACCTGTCAACCTGGCCTTCAGGAGGCCGAAGGTCCTCGCTATAATTCTGCTAGTCCGTCCATGGGCCTCATTGTAGCGTTCCTCTGCCCTTGTCCTGGGATTCTTCACTGGGGTCAGTAGCCATGACAGGTTGGGGTAACCAGAGCCACCTTCAAATGTCAAGGGACAACTTTTAGACACACACTAACTCCTAGGGACATCCCCAGACACCTAGTCACACTGCTTTGGGTCTATGTCCTCACCTAATAGCCACACACGGTGCCTCTGCAGTTGCCCCATCACATTAGGGATGCTGCTATTCCGCAGAATGTAAGCGTCATGCACTGAGCCAGGAAATTTGGCATTCACATGGGAGATGTACTGGTCTGCCAAACACACCATCTGCACATTCATAGAATGGTAACTCTTCCGGTTTCTGTACACCTATTCACTCCAGCGGGGGGGACCAAGGCCACATGTGTCCCATCAATGGCACCTATGATGTTGGGGATATGTCCCAGGGCATAGAAGTCACCTTTCACTGTAGGCAAATCCTCCACCTGAGGAAAAACGATGTAGCTGCGCATGTGTTTCAGCAGGGCAGACAACACTCTGGACAACACGTTGGAGAACATAGGCTGGGACATCCCTGATGCTATGGCCACTGTTGTTTGAAAAGACCCACTTGCTAGGAAATTGAGTACTGACAGCACCTGCACTAAAGGGGGGATTCCTATGGGATGGCGGATAGCTGACATCAGGTCTGGCTCCAACTGGGCACACAGTTCCAGGATTGTGGTACGATCAAGTCTGTAGGTGATAATTACATGTCGCTCCTCCATTGTCGACAAGTCCACCAGCAGTCGGTACACCGGAGGATGCCGCCATCTCCTCACCTGCCCCAGCGGACGTGCTCTATGGAGGAGAACAGCGAGCACAGAGTCAACCAACACTGAGGTACGTAAACACAACTTAATCGGATAATGTTTTAAAATCGACATTTGGCTGTATTAGTGTTTAAGCAAGGCCTAGATATGTGTGACGCAGTCAAAAATAATGCCATGTGGCCCCCTGAAATTGCGCCTGCCTGACCTGTAATGTGGGACAAGGGGATATGAGGTAACTGCGCTGGGGTTGTACACCATCGCGTTAGGCGGTCAAAGTCCACAGTGCAATCTTGAATTGGTTAACATTGGACCCTATGAGTCCCAGGAGCCAATGACGATGTATGCCGGCGGTGACGGTACGCACCGCCGCGGACGTCACCGCCATTTTCTCTCTGTTCAGTCACTTGATACCTGATCTTCGACAGGAGAGGACCTACACTGCAAGTGCTGCTGTGACCTCAGTCTGGAAGAGACAATGGCTTGTGTGTCTGGGGAAAGGGCACCTGCCTTCAGCACAGAGGAGTTGGAGAAACTAGTGGATGGGGTCCTCCCCCAGTACACGCTACTCTACGGTCCTCCAGACAAACAGGTGAGTACACTGTGAGCATGCTGTATGGGCAATGGCTGTTTGGAGTGGTGTGGATGAAAGATAGGGGTGGAGAATGAGGCGTGAATGAAACGACGGTGAGTGCATGTGAGCGTGGGGATGCGGGCCAATGACTGTGATGGTGCGGACAGTTATATATTCTCCTTTTCCCCTGTACTATTCCTGTAGGTCAGCGCCCACCAGAAGAAGGATATGTGGCGTGCCATCGCCAAGGAAGTCCGGACCCTGGGGGTCTACCACAGACAGAGCACCCACTGCCGGAAAAGATGGGAGGACATTCGCCACTGAAGCAAGAAGACGGTGGAGGCCCAGCTGAGGATGGCCTCCCAACGTGGGAGGGGTGCTCGTTGCACCATGACCCCCCTGATGTTCCGGATCCTAGCGGTGGCGTACCCGGAGTTGGATCGATGCTTGAGGGCATCACAGCAGCCACAAGGGGGTGAGTACACTCTCATTCAGCTGATTCAGCGCGCATTGTAGGTGTCTGGGTGTGGAGGTGGGCTGTGGGTTCCCCTAGGCCAGGGCGAGATTAGTAGGCAAGGTCCCTTCTTAAGGCAGGCCCTGTGGCACCCCACCCCACCTGTGTACAGAGCCAACTTGTGAGAAAACAGGGCTGATTGCAGAGGCCCCCTAACTTTTTGCCCCCATTTTCCACTTTTTGCTGGTGTTTTCCTGACTCTGATGGTGCCCTGGATACTGCTAACCAGTCCCAGGGCCTGTGCTCTGTGAAAAATGGATATGCAAATTAGGCTAATTAGAATTGGCTAAGTTAACCTACCAATAAGTCCCTAGTATATGGTAGGGCATGTAGGTTTAGGGACCACATCATAGGTGGTGCATCCATAGGTCCACTGCTGAGGTGCCCAGTGTCATTTTAAAGGTAGGCCTGCCTTGCTGGCTGCTTTTAAATTAAAAATATATGCAAATTCGACTTTGGAATTAAAAGTAGTTCCAAATTCTTAAACTGTCTTATTTTTACATATAAGTCACCCCTAAGGTGTGCCCTATGTGCCACTAGGGCAGGGTGCCATGTAACTATAAGCATGGACTTTATAAAAAATAGTTTTATAAGCCCTGGTGAGGTAAAAACAGCCAAATTTGTTTTTCCCTCATTGTAGTAAATGGCCTTCATAGGCTAGAATGGGGAGACTTTATTTTAATTTTTAAAGTCTCCTTAAATTATGCATACCAAGAATTCGGTATCAAATTAATTGTTGTGATAAATCCCACAACTTCCAGTTGTGGGATTTAATATAACCTGTTCAGGTAAAGAGTTTTAAACTTTACCTGAAAAGTTGCCAATTTCAGCCCTGCGTTGCTTTTACTGCTGTGCTCTGATTGGCCAGCATCTAGTAGCTTGGCCAAGCTGCCTTGTTGAGATGTGAAGTGGCCTGGCTTCACACAAAGGAATGTGCCTGTGGGAAGGAATCTTCCCTCAGCAGATGGTGAGGAAGGAAGGGGGAGGGCTGCCAAACTGGTCTTCAAAGGCAGAGAAGGACATTTGGAGCAACCAGCAACACCCACACATCCTGCAACCCCAGACAACTAGGTGCCCCCTTGATTAGATTAGGAGAGAGCAGGAGAGGGGTGTGTTTATGATTTTTAGCCACACCAGTGGGTGGGCTCAGCCAGATGTAACCTCCAAAAATCTGATTCAGCCATGATGGATTTTTGGAGGATGTTGCCTCCTGGGATTGAGTTTTGCCATACTTCCCAGGAAGTGGTCATCACAGGACCCTGCACCTGATTGGAGAACCAGGACCCCCCTGCTTTTCACCCAGGAGCAAGGATAAAACTGGCAGACCTGCACCCACACCTCAGTTCCCTACCACATCCAACAAGGAAGAACTACAGAAGAAGGACTGCCCTGCTGGACCCCTGGCCTGCACCTGGAACCTGCACTCAGAAGGACTGCACCAGCTGCACACCTGGGCTTCACCACAAGAAGGACTATGTCTGGCTTCAACTGGTTCAAGGAGGGACTCCCTGTTTGCTACAGGTGAAAAATTGCTAACCAGAGTCCCCTGCACCAACTCCTGAAGAAAGCAACAAGCTGACCACTGTCCAGTGGCCAAAAAGGAGTTTGTGCCAGGTGCATTCTGGGAGTTGTAGTCCGCACCCCCAAGGACCATCTCAGAACTTCTGGACCCTTGGGGTGAGCTGTGGACCCCAAAAGAACCTTAAAAGGACATCTGGGAGAAGCCCCAGAAGTTTGGAGAAGTTTGGAGAACTTTTTAAAAAAAAGCTCCATAGAGGGACCGGCCCACAGTGGCAACTCCAGGTGGCTTGCCTCAACCACGACCCGGCCTGATTTGCTTGTTCGTCCCGGTAAAGAAAACCTCCAAAAAAGAGACTAAGTCCGAAGGTAAAAAGTTGACCGGGACCTCCCAGCCAGCGTATCCGAGGAGGGCTCCATGGACGTCGGATCAAGATCCAGGTTTACCCCGGTCGAAGGATTTTCACCTCGAAAAAACAACTAAGTCCGAAGGAAAAAATCACCACCGAGGATTCCCGCATCGCGTATCCGGAGAAGGGCTCCAGGAGGTTGGACTGGACTGGCAGGTTCGTCCCGCTGAAGACAATCTTCGAAAAAAAGACTAAGGGGGTCATTCTGACTCCCGCGGGCGACGGAAGCCGCCCGCCTGGCGAGAACCGCCAGAGGACTGTGCCACGGTCAAATGACCGCGGCGGTCATTCTGACTTTCCCGCTGGGCCGGCGGGCGACCGCCAGAAGGCCGCCCGTCGGCCCAGCGGGAAAGCCCCTTCAACAATGAAGCCGGCTCCGAATGGAGCCGGCGGAGTTGAAGGGGTGCGACGGGTGCAGTGGCACCCGTCGCGATTTTCAGTGTCTGCAAAGCAGACACTGAAAATCATTCTGGGGCCCTGTTAGGGGGCCCCTGCACTGCCCATGCCAGTGGCATGGGCAGTGCAGGGGCCCCACGACACCCGTTCCCGCCATCCTGTTCCTGGCGGTAAGAACCGCCAGGCGCCGCCAAGGAGGATTCCTATGGCCAGGGGAAAACCGGCGGGAAACCGCCGGTTTCCCTTTTCTGACCGCGGCTTTACCGCCGCGGTCAGAATTGGCCAGGAAGCACCGCCAGCCTGTTGGCAGTGCTTCCGCGGTCGTTGGCCCTGGCGGTCCATGACCGCCAGGGTCAGAATGACCCCCTAAGTGTGAAGGTAAACTTTTAACCGAGGTCTCCCGCGGCCTGTAGCCGAGCAGGGCTCCATCGCGGTCGGCCTTAAACTTTGACTTTGCCCCGGTCGAGGTGTAACCAGATGACCCGATTGGCGCTTTTTGTTTCTAGGCGCTAAAAATAAAATAATTCTTTAAAAATTCATATCTCCGGTTCCCCTTATCTGATTTTATTCGTTTTGGTGTCATTTTAAAGATAAAAATATAATCTATTTTTATAAATTGTGGTTGGATTTTTAAACTGTTTCCTGTGTTTTATTTAATTACTGTTTAGTGATATTTGAATGCTTTACACTCTGTCTCCTAAGTTAAGCCTTGATGCTTGTTGCCAAGCTACCAAGGGTTGAGCTGGGGTTAATTTACTGAGACCTAACTGGACCTTAGTGGAGGTTAGTGGCCTATTGCTAAGTGTAGGTACCTACCTGCCCTTGCCAATAACCCATTTTCCAACACAACTGCACCTAGTCAGGCTCCTGTGACTTCCATGTGGGCAGCAATCAGGCATAGCCTTGTAACCCATGTCCCTGTGATTGATTAGGGAACTCCAAGTGCACGATGTAGTGTAGGGGGCTTCTGTGTCTGTAGTGTCTGCAAACTGTAGCAGTATTAGATGCACTCATCATGTCTTTCTTCTGTCTTCCCCCCTTTTTGTGGTCTCACTGTGCTTGTGTGCATTAGCATCATCAGGCGGAGGAGCAGTGGCACCGGAGGAGGAGGGAACTGCATCCCACATGGCCCTGGAGGGCGAGACAACGGAGTCAGAAGCCACCAGTGGGACGGAGGCCGAGGGGAGCTCCACAGCCGAGACAGGAGCTGAGACCAGCGACATGGACTCCTCCTCTGATGGGAGCTCCCTTGCGGTGGCGGGCACCTCTGTGCCCCCGCACCTACAGGTACAGCCACCACCCCCCTACCAGCACCGCCCTCCCAGCAGCCCCTCAGCGTTTGCCCCATGGCCGCTCACCCAGGAGGGTGGGCATCTCCTTCGCCCCAGGCACCTCAGGCCCTGCCCCAGTCAGCCCTGCTGCCCTCAGTGAGGAGGCCATTGACCTCCTCAGGTCCCTCACTGTTGGGCAGTCTACCATTTTGAATGCCATCCAGGGTGTAGAGAGGCAGTTGCAACAGACCAATGCATACCTGGAGGGCATTCATTCGGGTCAGGCAGCCCATCAGCGAGCTTTTCAGACTCTGACCTCAGCACTGATGGCAGCCATTGTCCCTGTCTCTAGCCTCCCCCTCCAACTTCCTCCACCTAGACCCAAACCCCTGTACCTCATCCTATCCCAAGCACACCATCAGACCAGCATGCACACACGTCAACACAAAAGGAAAGCTCTGGCAAACATAAGTACCACACATCCCACAGTCACTCACACAAGCATCATACACATGCAGACATACCAACAGCCACTGCCTCCACTGTGTCCCCCTCCTCCCTCCCAGTCTCATCTCCACTCACACCTGCATGCACTACATCACCAGCCACTACCTCCATCACCAGCACACCCACCACCACGCCCCGCTCACGTGCAGTCACCACCCCCACTACCATTCACACATCCCCTGTGTCCTCTCCCAGTGTGTCTGTGAGCCCACCTCCCAAGGTACACAAATGCAGCCACACACCCACCCAACAGAAATCCACCTCACGACAGCTTCCAGCCCATGTACCTTCACCCAAAGTCACCAAACGTACACCTCCTACAACCACTGCCTCTTCCTCCACTCCCAAACCCCCTCCATCTACCCGTCCCAATGTGTCCAAAAAACTTTTCCTGTCCAACCTTGACCTCTTCTCCTCACCTCCCCCACCCCTTCAGTCTCCTAGGGCCCGCCTCTCCAGGTCCCAACCCAGCGCCTCAGCCACAACATCTGCAGGAACAGTGGTGCCAATAGTAACCAGCTTCTGGAGTGCGCCAGGCAGCACGGCAGCCAGTGTGCCAAGGAGCCAGTGCACGGACAGTCCCCCACCTCAAAAACACAAAAAGTTGGCCAGTGCCCGGCGGGAGAGAGGAAAAAATCTTCCACCAATGCCCTTCCCAGGGGTACAGTTGGGAGTGTGGAGACAGCTGCACCACCATCCAAGGTAGGGAAGGGGCACAGTAAAACTGGCAAGTCTGGGAAAACCTGCATGGCTGACAAGACTGCCACAAGCACTGCTGCCAAGGACACCGGCGCCACCAGCACCGCTGCCAAGGACACCGCCGCCACAGGCACCGCTGAACAGGACACCGCCGCCACAAGCACCGATGCCAAGGACACCGCAGCCACAAGCACCGCTGTCAAGGACACCGCCGCCACCAGCACCGCTGAACAGGACACCACCGCCACAAGCACCACTGCCAAGGACACCGCCGCCACAAGCATCGCTGCCAAGGACAGCGCCGTCACAAGCACCGCTGCCAAGGACACCGCCGCCACGGACACCGCTGCCACCAGCACCACTGACAAGGACACCGCCGCCACCAGCACCGCTGAATAGGACGCTGCCGCCACCAGCACCGCTGCCAAGGACACCGCCACTACCAGCACCACTGAACAGGACACCCCCACCACCAGCACTGCTGAACATGACACCGCCGCCACCAGCACCGCTGAACAGGACACCGCCGCCACCAGCACCGGTGAACAGGACACCGCTTCAACAAGCACTGCAGGCCAGTGAGCGCCAAAGATTCCGACGCTACTGAGGCCTCCACGAGCAGGATGAAGCACTCTTGGCACAAAGCCTCCTCCAGAACCAGTGGAGAAAGGCATCCACTACCTCAGTCCTTGGCAGGATGAAGCACTCTGGGCACAAAGCCCCCTCCAGAACCAGTGGAGATTCACATTCACTACCTCTGTCCTTGGCAGGATGAAGCACTCTAGGAACAAAGCCCCCTCCACAACCAGTGGAGACTGTTATCCACTTAAGAGACTGTGGCTTTGCACTCCCCAGGATAAAGCAGTGGGTAACCCACGCACTGGAGAGACTGTGGCTTTCCACTCCCCAGGATAAAGCAGTGGGCAACCCACCCACTTGAGAGACTTGAGAGACTGTGGCTTTGCACTCCCAGGATAAAGCCGTGGGCAAAGACTGGAGAGACTGTGGCTTTGCACTCCCCAGGATCTGGCGTCGTGCACTCATCCGGCTGATGTGCCCCCTCTTCCCTTCCCCCTGAGGTGCCTGTTGTATTTCTATATGATGCCCCAGCAGTGTTCTCTCCGTTTTGATTGGGTATTGAGTGTGGGCCTCGCCCATGCATTTTGGGCCCAGTGGTCCACGGACTATGATGGTGGAATACCTTGGACTTGTATTCTTGGTGTATATATTTGTTTCTAGTTTAAATATATGTATATGAATGCACATAATTTTGATTACTGTTTTTGAATAGGTTACAAACATTCAACTCATTTCCTTTTGTCCTTGCATTCACCCAGGGGGAGTTTGGGGTTGTAAATGTAATGTTGCTGCATGGACTTGTGTGTGTGTTGTAGTTGGTGAGGGTGGGGGTGGAAGTGTTGCGTGTGTGTGTGTGTGTCACTCTTTTTTCCCTCCCCCCTCCCCTGTGTCGTAGGTGCAGTACTCACCGTGGTCTTCGCCGCCGTCTTTGTTGTTCCTGGTAGAGAAGCAGGAAGATGAAGGCTGGCAGTATCTGGAGCTCGGGTTCCATGGCGTCCTGATTCCTCGTGGGGTGTGTAGAGGTGAGCGTTTTCCCTTCCAAGTCCTGTTTCCACCGTGTTTTTGTTCGCTGTGAATCCGCCCCGGAAAAGGTGGCGGATTGGCCTGTCATAATACAGTGGGCTGTACTTTGTCTTTCGCCTGTCTGTTGGCGGTGACCGCCGCGCTGTTTGTTGCTACTGCTGTGGCGGTCTGAGTGTTAAAATGGCTATCTATGTTGGCGGTTTCCGCCACGGTCGTCATTCGATTTTTTTTACCACCGGCCTGTTGGCGGTTTTACCGCCGCTTTAACACCGACCGCCAGGGTGTAATGACCACCACAGTCTCAAAATCAACCTCACTAAAAGATGTATTTTTAAATTGTGAGCTCAGACACCTCAAACTCCACATGTCTATCCGCTCCCAAAGGGAATCTATACTTTAATGATTTTTAAAGGTAGCCCCCATGTTAACCTATGAGAGGGATAGGCCTTGCAACAGTAAACACTGAATTTAGCAGTATTTTACTGTTAAGACATATAAAACACATTAGTATATGTCCTACCTTAAACATACACTGCACCCTGCCCATGGGGCTACCTAGGGCCTACCTTAGGGTGCCTTGCATGTAAAAAAAGGAAAGATTTAGGCCTGGTAAGTGGGTACACTTGCAAGTCGAATTGGCAGTTTAAAACTGCACACACAGACACTGCAGTGGCAGGTCTGAGCCATGTTTGCAGAGCTACTATTGTGGGTGCCACAACTAGTGCTGCAGGTCCACTAGTAGCATTTGATGTATAGGCCCTAGGTACCTCTAGTGCACTGTACTAGGGACTTGCCAGTAAATCAGATATGCCAATCATGGATGAACCAATTACATACACATCTTGTATAGGAGCACAAGCACTTTAGCACTGGTTAGCAGTGGTGAAGTATCCAGAGTAACAAAAACAGCAAAAACAGAGTCCAGCACATATCAACAACCTGGGAAACAGAGGCAATAAAGTTAAGGGAGACATTGCCAAGGGTGAAAAGTCTAACACGTGGCCCCCCCAGCTGAAAGTGGGGAGCAACTACCCAACCTCATGGGAGTTCTCATCAATAAGGTGGAAGAATCTGGACAGACCATCAGCATTGGCGTGTTCTGTACCACGGCGGTGTTCCACCGTAAGGTCCATCCCCTGTAGGGAAATGGACCACCTCACCAGTTTTGGATTCTCAGCCCTCATCTGCATTAACCATCTGAGGGGCCTGGGGTCGGTCTGAACTGGAAGTGAGTCACAAACAAGTAGGGTTTTAGCTTCTTCAGTGCCCAGACCACAGCAAACACTTAACTTTCTATGGCACTCCCCTATGTTCCCTGGGAAGTAACCTCCTGCTAATGATGTTGCGCCACGGAACGGGGTCCTCAGACTCGATGTGCCCCCAGTCTGCTTTGTACTTTAAGAGGCCCCAAATTGGGCATGGGGCCTCGTTCATTTTCCGTGCACCGCATATCTAGGCAGGTCTGACCCCACACTCACCTGTTCTTTCCTTTTCTTTTCTTCTTTTCTTTGGACATCTGGTTGTGCCTCCCTTTATGTTTTCCCCCTTCCCATGTTTCCCTTCTCTTCCCAGCATTCCTTGTTCCCTATTCTCTGTGGTTCCTAGTCCATTCTGTTCTATGTGCTTTTCCCTATCTAAGATGGTGTCCTTTTACTTACTGTTGGTCGTTTCCTGTTTGTTGGTATTTAAGGGCTGTGATTCTTTCTCTCCTTGCGCTGCAACACTTTCTGTTTGGATGGTGTCTTCACTCCTGCTTCCTTGTATTCCTGTGCTGGTTCTCGTCAGTTCAGTATATTTTTTCCTGTATTTGCTCCTGCTGTTACCTCTTCTTTTTTGTTCCTGTTGTAGGAACCTATCTTTGTGGAGGTTTTTTCCCCTTTCAGGGTTTTTTTCTCTCTGGCACTACTTCTGAGGGACACGGCCTGCTCTTGGCGTACCCAGTGCCTGCAGCACCGTGGCTACCAGAAAGAGTCGCCCCTACTTGGGCCAAGGCCGAATATTCAAGAACAGGATCCACGCCACTCGCTCTGCGGCCTCCAGGGTAAAGCATCACGTAAGTTGTGACAAATGAAGGCTACAGGTTGATCTATGCCCTCTTCATTAAGCTGTGAGAGTACTGCTCCAGTACCATGCTCTGAGGCGTCTGTTTGCACAACAAACTCCTTGGAGTAGTCAGGTGCCTTCAGCACAGGTGCTGTGCACATGGCAGCCTTCAGGGCATCAAAAGTGGTCACCTTTTTTGGGCTGCTTCGTAGAAGTCAACTCAGTCAAGGGGGAAATAATGGTACCGTATACCTTGACAAACGTCCTGTAGTAGCCAGTGAGACCTAAAAAGGCTCCCACCTCAGTCTGGGGTTTGGGAGGCTCCCAAGCCAGAATGGTGTGAATCTTTGGCTGTAGGGGTGCCACCTGGCCACTCCCCACCCGGTGTCTCAAGTTCACCACTGAACCCTGCCCTTTTTGGCACTTGCTTGCCTTAATAGGGAGGCCTGCCTTCTACAGGGCCTCCAACACTCTGCAGAGAGGTTGCAGATGTTACTCCCATGCGGAACTAAAAATAGCAATGTCATCCAGGGTAGGCAACACTGAACTCATCCAGCCCAGCCAACACCTGGTTGACCAACCTCTGAAAGGTTGCAGGGGCATTCTTCATCCCAAATGGCATCACTTTAAATTGAAAGTGCTCTTCTGGGGTAGAAAATTCAGACCTCTCCTAGGCCCCCTCAGTCAAGGCAGACTGCCAATACCCAGACGTTAAATCAAACGTGCTGAGGTAGGTGGCAGCTCCCAGCCGATCAATGAGCACCTAAGCTCGGGGGATGGGATGTGCGTCAGACTTGCTGACTGCATTGAGTCCCCGGTAGTCCACACAGAACCTGAGTTCTGGAGTGGCGCCAGGTGCAGCAGCCTTTGGGACCAATACCACTGGGCTGGCCCAAGGACTGCTGGAATGCTCAATAAACCCTAGGGTTAACATTTTGGATACCTCATCCTTAATGCTAGCCCTAACCCTGTCAGTCACGATGTAGACTTTCTGTTTAATGGGTCGACTGTCCCCAGTGTCCACATCATGTGTGCACAAGTGTGTGACCCCTGGGATCAGGGAAAACAGTGAAGCCAACTGTCCCAATACCTGGCAACAGTCCCTCTGCTGCTCTGCAGTCAGGGAGGGGGAGAGGATCACTTCCTCCACAGACCCATCTTTTTCTCCTGCAGACAGGAGGCTACTCTCCTCCTCCACCCCATCATGTGTTGCAAGGAGCATGGACAGTTCAGTCCGGTCAAAGTGGGGTTTGAGGCGGTTAACATGCAGTACCCTTAAAGAGTTCCTGTGAGTTTGCAAGTCCACCAGATTGGTGACTTCACTCTTGCACTCCACCACCTCATAAGGCCTAGTCCACTTGTCTTGGTGTGCCCTAGGCTCCACTGGTGCCATTACCCACACTGTTTGACCAGGTTGAAATTCAACCAGAGTGGCTTTCCGGTCATACCACCGTTTCATATCCTCCTGGCTTGCTTCCAGGTTCTCCTGTGTGAGACTCCTTAAGTGGGCAGTCTGGTTTCTCAGAGCCAGCATGTGGCTAAATAATCCTGGGGGGTTTACTAGGAGCTTTTTCCAAAGCCTCCTTCACCAGACTTAAGGGTCCCCTCACAGGGTGGCCATAGATCAGCTCAAAGGGACTAAAACCAAGTCTCTTTTGAGGCACCTCCCTGTAATCTAACAGAAGACATGGCAAGAGGACGTCCCACTTCCGCCTCGAGGGCTCTGACAGGTGCATAATCATGCCTTTCAAGGTGCGGTTGAATCTCTCAACCATTGCTTTGAACGTGGTAAGGGGTGGTGAACTTGTAGGTTACCCCACACTCCTTCCACAGAGACTTCATATACGTGGATATGAAGTTGCTACCCCTATCAGATACCTATTCCTTGGGGAACCCCATGCGGGAAAAAAACCTCATCAAAGAAGGGTCGATCACAGAGGAAGTGATTGACCTCAGATGAATGGCTTCTGGGTACCGGTTGACATGGTCCACCAAGACCAGGATGAACCTGTTGGCCAGCGCTGTCTTGGAATCCAGAGGCCCCACAATGTCAATACCAACCCTTTCAAAGGGGTTACTAACAGTAGGGAAAGGTTTGGAGGGGAGCCCTACATTTCCCCCCACTCTTGTCACTTGCCTAACAAGTTTGGCAAGACCTGCAATGTGCATCTGAGTGCCTGCGCATTAGGGGCCAGTTAAAGTGGGTGACAAGCCTCTCACAGGTCTTGTCCCACCTCAAATGTCCAGCTAAAGGCACATCATGAGCCAACCCCAGTAGAAAGGCCCTGAAGCACTGGGGTACCACCAGCACACGGGTTGACCCAGGCTCAGGAACCTTGGGCTCACTATACAGGAGGTCGTCCTCCCAACAGATCAGGTGAGATCCTGGCTCCTTGCCAGCTGCCTGGTGTGCAGCATGCTGCAGCAAACTCTCCAGAGTAGGGCATGTCTTCTGTGCTACACAGAATGATTCCCTGGTGGACCCCCCTTCCTGCTGCCACTGCAACAGCTCAGGGACCTCCCCCAGTTCAGCCACCTGTTCCACTGTAGGCTCCGGGGTGTCACCCTCAGGCTCTGCCTCTTCCCGGACTGTGTGAACTTCTGGGGCCGTTTTCCCACACCCCCTCCCCTTCCTTTTTTGGCGGTCACCTGAGCCACTGTTTAAGGCTCCAGGGGCTCTTGACCACCCTGATGGTCTGCCAGACCCACCCAGGCAGACCCAACATCTCCAAGTGTGACCTGTGTTCCACCTCCTTCCAAGAATAATCCTCTGGGTCATTGCAAAGCAAACAATCTACAGGCATGGTTGGACTCACAGCTACATTCAAGGAACCTGAGACCCCCACATTCAAAGGGAATCTGCGCCACTCTGTACAGGCACTCTTAGTTGTCCACTGCAACTACTTGGTGAAGTACCGGGGGATCAATCTGCTCTTCAGACACCAGGTGACTTCTCACTGTAGTCACACTGGCTCCTGTGTCTCTCAGAGACTCCACCCTCTGTCAATTGATGGTCACCCACTGCCTGTACTTTTTAGTGTTCTCAGGCATGAGGGTTCTCTGGACCATCTCACTGTTCCCTAGTAAGACAACGTTCATCTCAGCTGGCTCCCACCCACCTGGAACCAACTCCTCCTCAAGCGCCACACTAGCCAAACTCTGGGACGGCGCTCCAGTGGGTGCCGGTGTACTCTTGGGGCTTTTGGGGTCCTCCCTCACATGACCCACTTGGTCACATGCATAACACTTAAGTGGGAGGGTGCCCTGCCACTGGCTTCCCTTTGGAGGACTATGGCTTCTTCTCACTGAGGGTCTGGGATTCTTTACCCTGGGAATCAGTTTAGGGCCCTTTAGAGAACTTCCCCTGTTTACCCTTACCCACCCTTTCTTTCTGATCTTCATCTGTGTGCCTCTCAGCTTCTTTGGCTGTCACCCGGTGTGAGAAAGTAGCCTCTTTCTAGCCTTGTTACCCCCACTTTTGGCCTGTTTGTGAGTATATGTCAGGGTGTTTTCACTGTCTTACTGGGATCCTGCTAGCCAGGGCCCAGTGCTCATAGTGAAAACCCTATGTTGTCAGTATGTTTGTTATGTGTCACTGGGACCCTGCTAGCCAGGACCCCAGTGCTCATAAAATGTGTGGCCTATATGTGTTCCCTGTGTGATGCCTAACTGTCTCACTGAGGCTCTGCTAACCAGAACCTCAGTGGTTATGCTCTCTCTGCTTTCCAAATTTGTCACTAACAGGCTAGTGACTAAATTTACCAATTCACATTGGCATACTGGTACACCCATATAATTCCCTAGTATATGGTACAGAGGTACCCAGGGTATTGGGGTTCCAGGAGATCCCTATGGGCTGCAGCATTTCTTTTGCCACCCATAGGGAGCTCTGACAATTCTTACACAGGCCTGCCACTGCAGCCTGAGTGAAATAACATCCACGTTATTTCACAGCCATTTTTCACTGCACAAAAGTAACTTATAAGTCACCTATATGTCTATTCCTCACTTAGTGAAGGTTAGGTGCAAAGTTACTTAGTGTGTGGGCACCCTGGCACTAGCCAAGGTGCCCTCACATCATTCAGGGCAAATTCCCCGAACTTTGTGAGTGCGGGGACACCATTACATGTGTGCAATGCATTCTGGTATTGGGGGTACAATTCCATGATCCCCAGGGTCTCTAGCACAGAAACCGGGTACTGCCAAACTGCCTTTCTGGGGTATCCACTGCAGCTGCTGCTGCTGCCAACCCCTCAGACAGGATTCTGCCCTCCTGGGGTCTGGGCAGCCCAGTCCCAGGAAGGCAGAACAAAGGATTTCCTCTGAAAGAGGGTGTTACCTATATGTCTAACCCTAACTTGGTGAAGGTTAGGTGGCAAGTTACTTAGGCCCATATTTATACTTTTTGACGCACAACTGCGCAAACGCAGTTGTGCGTCAAAATTTTTACCGCCGGCTAACGCCATTCCAACGCGCCATGCGGGCGCCTTATTAATGAAATGACGTTAGCCGGTGCTGCGGACTGGTGTGCGTAAAAAAAAATGACTCACACCAGGCAGCGCCGGCGTATGGGAAAATGGGGGTTGTGTATCAAAAAATGGTGCAAGTCAGGTCTGAGGCAAAATTCAGGCCTCAAACCGGATTTGCGCCATTTATTTTTACGCCCAACCTCCATTGACATGACTCCTGTCTTAGCAAAGACAGGAGTCATGCCCCCTTGCCAAATGGCCATGCCCAGGGGACTTATGTCCCCTGGTCATGGTTATTGGGCATAGTGGCATGTAGGGGGGCCCAAATCAGGCCCCCCTATGCCACAAAAGAAATCTGAAAAAAATACTTACCTGAACTTACCTTTACCTCCCTGGGGTGGGTCCCTCCATCCTTGGGTGTCCTCCTGGGGTGGGCAAGGGTGGCAGGGGGTGTCCCTGGGGGCAGGGGAGGGCACCTCTGGGCTCCTTCCGAGCCCACAGGTCCCTTAACGCCTGCCCTGACCCAGGCGTTAAAAAACGGCGCACATCAGGCTGTGCGCCGTTTTTTAAGGCCCACCCTCTCCTGTGCGTCAAAATGACGTCAGAGTATAAATAAGGGGCACAGGCCTTAAAGTCATTTTTTGGAAGGGAAAGCCTACCTTGCAAATAATTAACGCAAGGCTGGTTCCCCCTTCCAAAAAATGATGCACATGGTGGAATTTTGACTCCGGTGGGGTCGGACCTCAAAGTATAAATATGGGGCAAGGTTTGCGCCGATTGTGCGTCAATTTGACGCACATTCGGCACAAACAGAGTATAAATATGCCCCTTAGTGTGTGGGCACCCTGGCACTAGCCAAGGTGCCCCAACATCATTCAGGGCAAATTCTCGAACTTTGTGAGTGCGGGGACACCATTACACACGTGCACTGCACATAGGTCACTACCTATGTCTAGCGTCACCATGATAACTGTGAACATGGCCATGTAACATGTCTAAGATCATAGAATTGCCACTTGAATACCATTCTGGTATTGGGGGGACAATTCCATGATCCACCGGGTCTCTAGCACAGAACCCGAGTACTGCCAAACTGCCTTTCCGGGGTTTCCACTGCAGCTGCTGCTGCTGCCAACCCCTCAGACAGGATTCTGCTCTCCTGGGGTCTGGGCAGCCCAGCCCCAGGAAGGCAGAACAAAGGATTTCCTCTGAGAGAGGGTGTTACCTATATGTCTAACCCTCACTTGGTGAAGGTTAGGTGCCAAGTTACTTAGTGTGTGGGCACCCTGGCACTAGCCAAGGTGCCCCCACATCGTTCAGGGCAAATTCTCTGAACTTTGTGAGTGCAAGGACACCATTACACATGTACACTGCACATAGATCACTACCTATGTGTAGCGTCACCATGATAACTCCGAACATGGCCATGTAACATGTCTAAGATCATGGGATTGTCGCCCCAATACCATTCTGGTATTGGGGTGACAATTCCATGATTCCCCGGGTCTCTAGCACAGAACCTGGGTACTGCCAAACTGCCTTCCCGGGGTTTCCACTGCAGCTGCTGCTGCTGCCAACTCCTCAGACAGGATTCTGGGCAGCCCAGTCCCAGGAAGGCAAAACAAAGGATTTCCTCTGAGAGAGGGTGTTAAACCCTCTCCCTTTGGAAATAGGTGTGAAGGGCTGGGGAGGAGTAGCCTCTCCCAGCCTCTGGAAATGCTTTTATGGGCACAGATGGTGCCCATCTCTGCATAAGTCAGTCTACACCGGTTCAGGGATCCTCCAGCCTTGCTCTGGCGTGAAACTGGACAAAGGAAAAGGGAGTGACCACTCCCCGACCAGTACCTCCCAGGGGAGGTGCCCAGAGCTCCTCCAGTGTGTCCCCGACCTCTGCCATCTTGGATTCAGAGGTGTTGGGGGCACACTGGACTTCTCTGAGTGGCCAGTGCCAGCAGGGGACGTCAGAGACCCCTCCTGATAGGTTCTTACCTCTCTTGGTATCCAAACCTCCTTTCTTGGTAGCCAAACCTCCTTTTCTGGCTATTTAGGGTCTCTCCTCTGGGCTGTTCCTCAGATAATGAATGCAAGAGCTCACCAGAGTTCCTCTGCACTTCCCTCTTCGACTTCTGCCAAGGATCGACCGCTGACTGCTCCAGGACGCCTGCAAAACCGCAACAAAGTAGCAAGATGACTACCAGCAACATTGTAGCACCTTATCCTGCCGGCTTTCTGGACTGTTTCCTGGTGGTGCATGCTCTGAGGGCTGTCTGCCTTCACCCTGCACTGGAAGCCAAGAAGAAATGTCCTGTGGGTCGACAGAATCTTCCCCCTGCCAACGCAGGCACCAAAAGACTGCATCACCGGTCCTCTGGGTTTCCTCTCATCCTGACGAGCGTGGTCCCTGGAACACAGGAGCTGGGTCCAAGTGTCTCCCACAGTCCAGTCGCCCTTCTGTCCAAGTTTGGTGGAGGTAAGTCCTTGCCTCCCCACGCCAGACAGTAAACCTGTGTACTGCGTGATTTGCAGCTGCTCCAGCATCTGTGCACTTCTCCAAGGATTCCTTTGTGCACAGCTTAGCTTGGGTCCCCAGCACTCCGTCCTGCAGTTGTCAACCTGCTGAGTTGGACTCCTACTTTGTGGGACCGTCCTTTCATGACTCTGAGTTCACACAACTTCCAAGTGCCTGCTCCGGTACTTCTGTGGGTGATTCCTGCTTCTGCGAAGGCTCTCTGAGTTGCTGAGCGCCCCCGTCTCCTCCTCCAAGGGGCGACATCCTGGTCCTTCTTGTACACCAGCAGCACCCAAATACATCTACCGCGACCCTTGCAGCTAGCAAGGCTTGTTGGTGGTATTTCTGCGTGGAAACACTTCTGCAACATCCAGCACGCCGTGGACGTCTTCCATCCAAAGGAGAAGTTCCTAGCCCTTTTCGTTGTTGCAGAATCTTCAGCTTCTTCCACCCAGAGGCAGACGTTTTGCACCTTCATCCAGGGTTTCATGAGCTCCTGCCCCTCCTGGACACTATTGCAACTTCTGGACTTGGTCCCCTTCCTTTTCAGGTCCTCAGGTCCAGGAATCCGTCTCCAGTGTTTTGTTGGTGCTTGTGGTTCTTGCAGAATACCCCTATCACGACTATTGTGTCTTTCTGGGATAGTAGGGTAACTTTACTCCTATTTTCTAGGATCTTGGGGTGGGGTATTTTGGACACCCTTACTGTTTTCTTACAGTCCCAGCGACCCTCTACAACTTCCCATAGGTCTGGGGTCCATTCGTGATTCGCATTCCACTTTTGGAGTGTATGGTTTGTTTTGCCCCAAGACCTATGTTTGCCTATTGCATCCCATTGTGATTCTACATTGTTTGCACTACTTTTCTTACTATTACTTACCTGTTTTGGGTTTGTTTACATATAACTTGTGTATATTACTTACCTCCTAAGTGAGGGTATTCTCTGAGATACTGTTGGCATATTGTCACTAAAATAAAGTGCCTTTATTTTAGGTAACTCTGAGTATTGTGTTTTCTTACGATATTGTGCTATATGATATAAGTGGTATAGTAGGAGCTTTGCATGTCTCCTAGTTCAGCCTAAGCTGCTTTGCCATAGCTACCTTCTATCAGCCTAAGCTGCTACAAACACCTCTATTCTACTAATAATGGATAACTGGACCTGGCACAGGGTGTAAGTACCACAAGGTACCCACTATAAGCCAGGCAAGCCTCCTAAACTTACCTGAAATCGTTTTGGATTTTTTTGTTTTGGTCTCATATAATTTATTAGATTTTGCTCTATTTTTGTAAACTGGTGTGGGTTTTTCTTGTGTTGGGTTATCATTTTATTAATGTTTGAAGTGCTCCATAAATCATTTAGACCTCTGAGTGAAGTCTGGCAGCTTTGTGCCAAGCTACCAGTGGGTTAAACACAGGTTAATTTTCAGTCCACCTGCGCTTCACCTTGACAGAGATTGAGGTGCTTGCTTGAGTAGGGGGTTCACCCCCTCAACCTGCAACCCAATTTCCAACAACAAGCATGTCTGTCTTGCCCCGCAGAACATTTGGTGTCAAATTGTCAGTATGCTGGCGAGAAAAAAGTGTTCTTCAAAACATTCATTTGTATCCATTGACCTTAGTAACAAAAACCTGCATACTACATAATAATACATAGTTTAACAAACGGATACTTAACGAGCAATGTTTGATTGTCATGATCCTGACAAGGAAAAATGTAAAAAGATTAAAATGCATTCAATTATATGGATTAAAGAGAAATAACTGAATCTTTTCTGGCATCAAAATACTTAATTAATTCCCCTTTCAAACGGAAATGTTAGTTCAACGTTTTCTGCGGAGCTGTGGCCCTACCGTATGCTAGTTGTGAAAAAATGAGGACACGCTGCCGCTGGATCGTACTGTTTAGATATAAATGTTACTTTACCTCGTGATTATCACAGGATTAAACACTGATGAGCCAAACTGCGGCTCAATCTGGCCTAGAAATGTACTGGCCTTTCTTTCTGAGGCGAAGGGAAGCCATAATTGACCAATTTCGTTTCAGTAAATACTGTCCCACAACAGCAGCTTGGCGAGTGTTGAAAATTGAAGCTGATGAAGATATACATTCCCAAGAGGTATCCAATGAACACTGAACGTGCAGCTAATTGCGCTTTGGAAACACATGTCAAGGTATAACTGAATTGTGGAGGGCACATGGTCCACAAAACCAAGGGGCAGAGTTAAGAAAAGTGACGCTACACCCAGTGCAGCACCATTTTTCTTGTGCCCCTTAAAGCCCCTCTACCGCCACCACGTGTGTGCCATATTTCAAATACGGCACACCATGGTGCAGGGTAGGGGGCAATAGGGTCAAATGTTTTGACTATATTGATGTACTGTTTTGGGTTAGTGCCAACATTTTGGCTCTAACCCTGACCAATACATAGGGGCCCATTGTAACCAATGGTGTGCCCACTTTTAACACCTGCTCTGAACAGGTGTTAAAAGTTGCCACAAAAAATGACCCAGTGGAATCTCTTAGCTTCCACTGAGCCATTTTTCCGGTCCCCCTAATGGGGGAACACCCACTTTGCATTCATTAACCATGGGGCATGGATAATGTGGAGCAAAGGGTTACAAAGTGGCTCAATGTATGCATTGCGCCAATATGCAAATATGGCATGCGTTTTTGTTTAATATCGCCGCATTAGTAAAAAAAATGACACTAATGGGGTGATACATGGCTCAAGGGGCTCTTAAATCTGACCCCAAGTTTCACAAAGGTCAGATTACCTGGGTGAGTCCTAAATTTGACCATTCATGAGAGCCCATAGAGGCCATCTTTATGAGTTGGGACAAGCAGAATTCCTACAGAGAATTCTCCTTCACCAGATCATGAATGGCCCTGTGTTTTTGCGTGTGGTTTTCCCAGTAATGGGAGTTTCAGACGCAATCTTACTGGTCAGAAATCAGTCGGCAATGATTCTTAAGACTTCAGCTGAAACATCCACCAGGACTAGTTCCACACCACTCAAAATAATTTTCTGAGAAGAGATGAGTATACAGTGCTCCCCTCTGCCAGGACACTTCTTCCCCTTTCCTACACCATCATACTGTCCCCATGCTCCACCTCCAGCCTCGTTAAGCACTGAAACCCTGTTTCCATTTACCACCTGCTCAGCATTGGGACTTGCATAGTGTTCCACACGTCTGCACAGTTATTCTCCATTCTTTAGGGTTTAACTTGTAATTGCAGGGTACTAGTGACTACCTAAGCGGGGTTTACCCCTCACCAGTACACTGGAACCCATAATCTTAGCCAACGTACAGAATCTAAAAGCATTTTAAATCTAAAATATATAACAACGTTATATGAGGCCAGCACAGAGGAGGATGTCAGCAGACGCAGAAAAATAAAGGTGCGGGGTTGCTACACAGAAAATACCGAGAATGCAACAATGAGAATTGAAAACACTGAGTTGACGCCTGTCCGAGCACGCTGAAACGTGTTTCCCACCTTGTAAATCTCTATTCATGAAACTTTAATAAAGATATGCATGAAATTCAGATAGACGCAAAGGGGAAGGCACTTTTTCTCTCCTGCTAAATTTTCCATTACTTTATTCATTAACCTTTACTTGAGCATTAAAGTATTCATTAACCTTTCCTGGCAATATTTTCAAGCTGCATTACAACATATAAAAATACAGCATGAACGTTTGTGGCTTCACAATTTAAAACAGACTGAAGAGCTGAATGGAAGAAACTGTTGTTCTGGAAACCTGTGTGTCTTTAGGCAGACATTTGTATGTTTACAAGTCCTGAAAGCGATAAAGTAAATTTTAGTATCTGAAAGGCTACTTCTATTCTTATTTACTACTGTATCTTCTTTTTTCGGTGCCCGTCCTGTCTCCTCGCATCTCCCCATGCTTTTAAATGTCCACCTTCGCGTCACACTTTCCTTTCACTTCGCTCTCTGTTCTCTCCTCCATAGCCACTGTTTCCTCCTTTCTTTACTAATGTCTTCTTCGATCACCCTATCATTTCACCTTTCTTGCCCCCACTGTTCTCGTTTTGAATCACTTTACCTTCTCTGGCTTTCCCTTACCTCCTTGGTGTACTTTCTTATTCATTACTTTTTTCATAATTCTCATTATTCCTTTAACTTCTTCATCATCCTCATATTCTTTCCTCATTACGATGCCTTTTTTCCAGATACATGTCTTTCTTTTTCTCAGTTATTAGATAGCCCTTTACTGGTAACTATTTTCACAGTTTCTCCTTCTCCCATCTTCAAATTCATCTGACTAAATAGCTGTTGTATTTCAATAAATGAGCTTTACTTAGTTTACTGATATTACTCTAACTTCCTTTGAAAAGTCTTCTTCCAGATTTCCATTTTGTGTTTGTATTCTTTTCCCCAAACCACTACATTCAAGTGATTTTTCAAGTCGTAAACATTCCTATATCTTAGGTTGCTCACTGTTCATGGACGTTTAAACATCAAAATGGCAAGTGTGGTGGAAGTGGTATCATGCGCCCTCTGAGCCAGGATAATATCAAACGGTTTGCCGCATGTATTTCACTTATCACTTCAGCAGCCTCAAAGTATCTGCTGAAAGAATAAAGGAATGCCAAGAAATGGAAATCACAGACATTAAACAGGATTTCGAGAGTTCTGCTTTGAACTTAACCCTTAAGTTATAAAAACTAACATACATAGTAATAAGACATACATTTTGTAGAGAAATATACAAAACATGCATATCATCATAATTACTTTATAACACATAGGTGGTCATTACAACCCTGGTGGACGGTGTTATAGGTGCGGTAATACCGCAAACAGGCCAGCGGACAAAAAAAGGGAATCATGCCCGTGGCGGAAACCGCCAACAAAGACAGCCTCTTTAACACACCGCCCACCACGGCGGTACAGACAAGCAGCGTGGCGGTCACCGCCAACAGACAGGCGGGAGACAATGTACCGCCCATACAGTAGCATCACAACCCGCCAATCCACCACCTTTTCCGGGGCGGATTCACCGTGGATAAAAACACGGCGGAAACAGTTTCTGCAATGGGAAAACGCTCACCTTAACACATCCTACGAGGAAGAGGGACACCATGGAGCCGGAATTACAAATCCTACCTGCCCTTCTCTTCCTACTCATCTACGAAGACCAGCGGCGGCGGCGGCGAAGACAACGGTGAGTACTGCACCTACGACATAGGGGAGGGGGGAGGCAAAAGTCAGGGACACACACACGCAACACCCCCACCCTCACATATTACAACACACACACCAATGCATTTACAAACATCACAGTAACAACCCACAACCCCCCCGAAAGAATGCAAAGACAAAAGGAAATCAGTTCAAACATTGTAATGTATCAAAATACATGTGTAAAAAATATACAGATATATATAAACTCATACAAAGGTATATACATTACGAGAAGTAGTGCATATATACACATCTCAATGTCCGTGCACCACTAGGCCAAAAATGCATGGGCGAGGCGCACACAAGATACCTGTCCACAAACGGAGAGAACACTGCCGGGGCATCAGAGAGAAAAACAACAGGTACCTCAGGGGGAAGGGAAGGGGGGGCACCTCAGCCGGATTACAGCACCACGCCACATCCACGACGGGGCTCCATGCCCATTGATGTATCCTGGGGAGTGCAAAGCCACAGTCTCACAAGTCTCTACAGTGGGTGGGTTGCCCACTGTTCAATCCTGGGGAGTGCAAAGCCACAGTCTCACAAGTCTCTACAATGGGTGGGTTGCCCACTGTTCAATCCTGGGGAGTGCAAAGCCACAGTCTCACAAGTCTCTACAGTGGGTGGGTTGCCCACTGTTCAATCCTGGGGAGTGCAAAGCCACAGTCTCTCAAGTAGATAACAGCCTCCACTGGTTCTGGAGGGGGACTGGTGCCCAGAGTGCTTCATCTTGTGAAGGACAGAGGTAGTGGATGGATCTCTCCACTGGTTCTGGAGGGGGAATGGTGCCCAGACTGAATTAGTCTCCCCGTGACAGTTCCTGTCCCGTCACTGTCCCAGCTGCACATGGGATAACGATGCTTGATGTGGCGGTCTTTTCCTTCTTCAGAGGTGCATGCCCTGTTCAGCGGTGCATGCCCTGTTCAGCTGTGCTTTGCCATGGTGGTCTCTGGACTGTTCAGTGGTGCTTGCCCTGTTCAGCGGTGCTTTGCCATGGCGGTCTCTGGACTGTTCAGCGGTGCTTGCCCTGTTCAGCGGTGCTTTGCCATGGCGGTCTCTGGACTGTTCAGCGGTGCTTGCCCTGTTCAGCGGTGCTTGCCCTGTTCAACGGTGCTTTGCCATGGCGGTCTCTGGACTGTTCAGCGGTGCTTGCCCTTTTCAGCGGTGCTTTGCCATGGCGGTCTCTGGACTGTTCAGCGGTGCTTTGCCATGGCGGTCTCTGGACTGTTCAGCGGTGTATGCCCTGTTGAGCGGTGCTTTGCCATGGCGGTCTATGGACTGTTCAGCGGTGCTTGCCCTGTTCAGCGGTGCTTTGCCATGGCGGTCTCTGGACTGTGCATTGGTGTGTGGCATGACGGTCCCTCATTGCCCAGCGGGGCTGTGGCTGCCAGGGCCCTCCTGGGCAATGACTCTGGCGGTGGTCTCCTGACCAGTGACGATACTTGTGCCCTACTGGGCAATGACTCTGGCGGTGGTCTCCTGACCAGTGACGATACTTGGGCCCTCCTGGGCAATGACTCTGGCGGTGGTCTCCTGACCAGTGAGGACGGTGCTTGCGGTGGCGTCCCGGCCACCGGGAAGGATGCCGCCCTTCTCTGCCGTGATGCTCACACCAGGCTGTGCAGACTTCTGCCCCTTCCCAACCATTGGAGGAGTCACAGCTGACTCTGCAATCCCCCTGGGACCCCTGTGTTTTGCCTCCAGGAGTCTTCACCCGGTCCCGTCGGCCACTTTCCAACTTCAGAGCCTTTACAGGGGGTGGACTGGCAGTGCCTTGGCTCCGTGTCACACTGCCTGCCCTGGTGGCCGGTGCACTCCACACATCTTGAACACGCACCACTGGTACTGGAGGCTTTTTGGCTGAGGCGCTACAACGGGACTGATGAATTGGAGGGGTGGGGGTGGGGGCAAAAAGGTCAACTTTGCAGAAAGACAGCTTCTGACGAACACTGGGATGGGTAGCTGGAGGGGTTCTGGGAGTGTAGGAAGAGGAGGTGGTTGTAGGAGGTGTAACTTTAGGTGTTTTGGGTGCAGGTGCAGGTACTGGAGGTGGATGGATGTTGGGTGTGTGGGTGCCTGCGTTTGTGTACTTTGGGAGGGGGTGTCACAGACTCACTGGGAGAGGACACAGGGGACGTGTAAATGGGAGTGGAGGTGGAGAGTGCAGGTGAGTGGGGTGTGGTGCTGTGCTGGTGTTACCAGAGATTGGAAGGTCAGTGTTGGGCTCTGCCTGTGCAAGGGGAACCGACTGTCCCGAGGCCCACTATGGTCCGGGCTGGTCATCAGGATCCAGTAGGGCAGAGCTGCTATCGTCACTGTGGTCCTTTTCTGTAGGTGGAATGGAGTTGTCTGGACCCTCCGGTGTGGTGACGGTCCTTCGTGATCCTGCAGGGGCATAAGTGCATGATTATTGCATGTGTGTGTGTCATGGTGTGCAATGGGTGGCTCACCGTGTACCCCAGTGCAAGCATTCCTGTGGGGGGGCTTGTGTGATGATGGTTGGGGGGGTGTTCTGGGTATGTGTAGTGTGCATGCTTTGGTGAGGGGTGACCATGCTTAGTTGTGTCATGGAGGGCTTGGTGTTGAGATGGCTGGTTTGTGTTATTGGTACATTAGTGAGGAGTTGGAGTGATAGGGGAGGGTGTGAGGGTGGGGGGGGGTGTGGTAGCATGCAGGTAGGGTGGGGGATATGATAGTTAAGATTTGACTTACCAGTGTCCATTCCTCCACCGACTCCTCCGAGGCCCTCTGGATGCATGATGGTCAAGACTTGCTCCTCCCATGTTGTTAGTTATGGGGGAGTAGGTAGGGGTCCGCCGCCAGTCTGCTGAACCGCGATGTTGTGCCTGGAGACCGCTGAACGCACCTTCCCCCGTAGATCATTCCATCTCTTCCTGATGTCCTCCCGATTTCTTGGATGCTGTCCCACAGCGTTGACCCTGTCCACTAATCTGCGCCATAGCTCCATCTTCCTGGCTATGGATGTGTGCTGCACCTGTGAGCCAAATAGCTGTGGCTCTACCCATAGGATTTCCTCCACCATGACCCTGAGCTCCTCCTCGGAAAACCGGGGGTGTCTTTGGCGTGACATGGGGTGGTGTAGGTGATGTGTGGGGTGGTGTATGTGGTGATGAGGGTGGTGATGTGTAGTGGTGTGTGGTGTTTGGTGCGTAGACGTTGTGTGGGTGATGGTGTTGTGTGCCTCTGTGTGGTGGGGTTGTCTATGCTGTGCTGTCTATCTGGCCTTCGTCTCTAATTTTTGGTCGTAGGGGTTTGTGGGTGATGTGGGTGTGTGTTTTATATTGTGTTGGGTGTGTGGGAGTGTTGTTTGTATGTGTCTCAGGTGTGTGTATTTGTAATTGTCCAATGTGGCGGTGTTTTGGAGATGTGTGTGTATTTTGAGCGCGGCGGTGTGTACTGCCAATGGAATACCGCGGTTGAAAGACCGCCGCGTGGATTCGTGGGTCGTAATAGCATGGGCGTGTTTCTGTTGGCGTGGAGGTGGAGGTTTTGTTTTCGCCAGTTTAACACTGACCTTTGGTGTGGCGGACTTGTGTGGGTGTCTGAATTTCGGCAGATTCCGAGATGTGTGTCATATTAGCTGTGGCGGAATTCCGCTGCAGTGTATTGGCGGTCTTCTGCACGGCGGTAAGCGCCTTTTACCGCCAATGTTGTAATGACCACCATAATCTTTCATATAAGAAGGCCTTTCCCGTACACGTTGAGGTCTACATCCTTGCACAAAATGACTTCGTGACATCCTCACCTCCAAATCATTCTCCCTAACAGGAACAAACTTTGCAACTCTGTTAAGATTCCACACTCTGTGTTTATCCAGCTTCACCGCATTCCTAAATACCTTAATCATCCTAAAAGGTTGACTGAATTTGGAAAACCCAGTTTATTAGGTAACTTTATCTTCATCCAATCTCCCACTTTCACTACTGTCTCTTTACCTGCCTTTCTCTCATCATACAACACCTTTCTACTCAACATTTTTTCTTTCTATCTCTCTTTCCAATCACCACTTTCATTAACTTGGCTGTCCACCAATAGTCTTTTCTCTGATACCCACAAGCGCATAATTTGAGTGTTAGGTCTCCTTTCTCTGAACAATTGAAATGGAGAAATCCCAGTGGATGAATGTGGAGTGAAACGATACTCCCTTACCTTTTTTTTAACGGCAACCTCCCAATTGCTACTTGAAGTCAACGCCAACTGCACACTCTCTTTCAAGACCTTAATGAATCTTTCCACAACACCATTACTTTCTGGATAATATAGAGCAGCCCTTTTATGCTTCACACCTCTGTCCTGAAGACATTTCTCCACCTCACTTGAGGTAAATTGTGCACTGTTGTCCGAAAGAACGGAAGCAGGAAAACCTTCTTTCTCAAATAAACCTTCCAAAAATTCAATGACCACCCTAGATTCCACTGAATTCACAATTTTCATCGCTGGCCAATTTGAATACATATCAATTCACACTAAAATATACCTATCAAAAGAGTTAATCCTTATAGGTCCCAAGATGTCAATCGCTATGTCCGACCACGGTCCACTAGCTTGCTCCCTCAAAACCATGGGTTGTGTCCTGCACTTCAAGCCTTTGTCTCTCTCAGAGCACTCAATACAATTCCTAACTAACCTTTCAATCTCTATATCCATGGCAGGCCACCAATATCCTTCCCTCTCCCTTTCCTTTGCTTTGGCTATGCCCATATGGCTAACATGGGCATGCCTCATCAAATCATCCCTTATACCAACAGGTGGAATCAACTTCGTACCCCTCATGAGTAGTCCATCCATTACCGATAACTCATTTCTAACTTGCCAAAATCCTCTCACCACTTCTTCACACTTACCCTTCTCGCACCAAACATTATGTACTCTAGAGATAACGTTCATCAAAACCTCATCCTTCTTCAACTCATCCCTCCACCGCTCTTCAGACACAATCCCTTCAGAAATCTCACAAACTTTAATTTCTTCTTCAGAGTCCTCACCACACTCATCCATATTGTTTTCCACATCCACCATCCTTAAAAGACAATGGGGGTCATTCTGACCCCAGCGGGCGGCGGATGCCGCCCGCCTGGCGGGAACCGCCATTTGGCCGCTCCGCGGTCAAAAGACCGCTGGTGCCATTCCGACCTTCCCGCTGGGCCGGCGGGCGCTAACATTGTTAGCGCCCGCCGGCCCAGCGGGAAGGGGGCCTGCAACACTGAAGCCGGCTCCGAATGGAGCCGGCGGTGTTGCAGGTGTGCGACGGGTGCAGTTGCACCTGTCGCGCTTTTCACTGTCTGCTTGGCAGACAGCGAAATGCAGGCTGGGGCCCTGTTAGGGGGCCCCTGCACTGCCCATGCCAGTGGCATGAGCAGTGCAGGGGCCCTGTTAGGGGGCCCCTAGACACCCGTTACCGCCAGCCTCTTCCTGGCGGTGTAAACCGCCAGAAACAGGCTGGCGGTAAGGGGGTCGGAATCCCTAGCGCCGCCATGGCGGATTCGCCCAGCCGGGGGAAATCCGGCAGGAAACCGCCAGACCCGGTTTTCTGACCGCGGCTTTACCGCCGCGGTCAGAATGGGCAGGGAAGCACTGCCAGCCTGTTGGCGGTGCTTCTGTCATCCGCGGCCCTGGCGGTCTTTGACCGCCAGGGTCGGAATGACCCCCAATCTGCCAACACATTATCCACACCTGGAATGTACGCTACCTCAAAATGTAATTCTTGTAATGCCACAAACCATTTTCGTATCCTGTGTGACACTAAATCAATCCCTTTCTTATCGAAAACCTCCTTCAGTGGTTTGTGATCCATCTTAACCAAAAATTTCCTTCCCCACAAAAACTTTCTCAGCTTGCATACTGACCAATACACTGCAGGCGACTCCTTTTCTACCACAGAATAATTACACTCTGCACCTCTCAAAGCACGTGATACAAATAATATCTTCCGCTCAACACCATTTGTCTTCTACATTAGCACTGCTCCCAATCGTTTAGAGCTTGCACCAGTCACTACCCAGGTTTCATCCCTACTATCAAAACTGCCAAGATTGGGGGTAGCATTCAAACATTGTTTCAAGAAACAAAATTCTTCTTCACACCTTTCTGTCCACAGGAATTCCTTCCCTTTCTGAAAGAGTTCTCTCATAGCAGTGGTTCTTTGAGCCCTATTAGAAATAAATTTACCATAAAACTCAGTCATGCCCAAAAACTTCAATACCTCCTCCTTACTCTGACGGGTTTTCAGTCTACTAATAGTATTGACCAGGTCATCTTTGGGTCAAATACCTGTTGTACTTACAACATGACCCAAGTACTCAAACTTACATTTCTCTTTCTTCAGGGTCAAACCTGCATCTCTCAGCCTTGACAATACCGCTCTCATGCGCACATCATGTTCCTTTCCACTCAACCCGACAATCAACACATCATCCTGGTATATTCTTACACCCTCCAGACCACCAAGAACATGTTCCATAATCCTCTGAAACACTGCAGCAGCAGGAATCAGCCCAAAAGGCATTCTCACATACTTAAACGTACCAAACGGTGTGACAAAAGTAGTTAATTCTTGGCAGTCTGGAGGTAACATTATTTGATTGCATGCAGACCCTAAATCTAAGGACGAGAAGTGCTTGGCACCATCCAGAGAAAACAAGAACTCACATATGTTAGGCAGTGGATAGTGAGCTACAATTACCATTTTGTTCAACTCTCTCAAGTCCACGCATAATCTCACTCCACCATTGGCCTTGCGCGCTATAACCACCGGAGACAACCACTCTGTAGCCTCCACCTCCTGTATAATTCCCTCACTGACCAACCTATCCAACTCCATCTTCATGCAGTCTCGTACCGACAACGGTATACCTCTAACTTTGGCTACCTTTGGAAATGCATTGGATTTAAATTTTATTAGATGTAAATAATTCTTAAGACATCCAATTTTCTCAATAAGCACTTCCAGAAACTCTTTCGTCCATCTGACTCTACTTTCTAGACCAGCAATTGGTCTCCCTTCCTTTTGTAAATTAACTGAATCAACACTCACACTTCTAACAGTATTCCTTTTACTGCACACCGGGGGATCAGCATTTGGATCTAAAAATACATTAAGATCACACTGGTGTAACCAGCTTATTAATGAATCACCCTTCATGGAAACATATATCTTCCCTGGAATAATCATGTCTCCAAACTCAATGATTTCCCAAAAATACCCCAACAGTCATATTGGAACACCACCATAACTTCTCAGCTTTATATCTGGTTTAAACATTTGAACACGTCCAGCCAACTTCTGTTCATAAAATACTTTCAGAATCAAAGTTATCTTAGCTCCAGAGTCAAAAAGAATTTTAACCACACACCCATTGACTTTGACTTGTTCCACAGGCCCATTTGGAGAAAATCCTTTCAATTGAAAAATATAGTTCTTTTCCTCTGAATCTTCTTCAATTTCACACAAATCTATTTCTTGCACCTTCTTCAAATCTTTCACAGATCTGCAACATCTCGTAAAATGTCCTTTCCTTCCATAGGATTTACACGTAGCTTTCCAACCGGGACATCATTTGTTGTTTGTAAAGTGACCTTCATTGCCACATCTGAAACATTTTCCTGATGGATTTATTAGTCTTGGCTCCTTTATTTTTAAATTTAGTCCCATATTTATACTTTTTTAGCACTGCATTTGCGTAATTTTTTGACGCAAAAACAGCGCAAACATCCAAAATACAATTGTATTTTGGAAGTTTGCACCGATTTTGCGAAAAAAACGACGCAAATGCGGCACAAAAAAAAGTATAAATATGGGCCTTAGACTTTTGTGCACTATGTACCAAATCTCCTGTCTTAGTCTCAAGATTATTAGTGGCCATGGGCATTTCTTTTTTTAAAACTTCAGCACAAGCTTTCGAATGTTCAAAGTTCTTTGCAGCAATTAACACATCTTGTAGAGATGGATTATCTTTATGCCACATGCCCTTCCAGGCCTTCTCAGAACTGCTACCCAAGTTAACTGATCTCTTAATCTTTCCTCCAAAGATGCCCCAAAATTACATGTGGAAGCCAACTCGCGCAATTCCGTAATATACTGTTCAATTGATTCTCCTGAACGTTGAATGCGTCGACCAAAGTGAAAACTTTCCAGTACTGTACTAACCTTTGGCAGATAGTGTGAGTCCAACTTCTTAATACAAATTTCAAATCTGTTCAAGTTTGTGGTTTCTTGGTCTGGAAGATCCAGAAGATGGTCAAATACTTCCTGTCCTTTCGACCCTAGAAAATGCATTAAAAGAGAGGTTTTCCTTTCGGCACTTAATGACATTCCACAAACTCTAGCATAATGTGAGAAAACCTTCTTCCACTTCACCCAAGGATTTGGCGGTTCCCCTGGAGAGGATAAGAAAAATGCTGGTGCTGGTACATTCTGCATCTCCCAAGGAAGGTAGAAAAAAAAAATGTAAAACACTAAAAATTTTAATAAATGTTTATACATCCAACATATCTAGAGAATTGTCCAGAGAGAATACCAAAAGTTTCATGGAAAGAAAAAAAAAAAAATGGCAACCAAAATATCCCAACATCACTGAAAGTCAGCGTACTAACAGCCTGACAGAGTAAATGTAGTCCTTTGTCAGTTTCTACAGTTTTTCCTTCTTTTTTTTTTTTTTTAACACACACCGCTCCCCGACTGCGTGCACTTTTAACTCAGCGCACGGAGCTCGTCCAACCTCCAGAGAGTCTCCAATAAGCCAAAATCATGGTGCACTACAGGTAAGAATCGCGCGTTTGATGTAGCTGCAACAGGCGATGTGTGGGCAAGCCTCGAGCGTGTGAGCGAACCTCGAGAAGATGTCGGTCACGAGGCTTCTCTTGAGCAGTCCTTGATGAGACACTCGAGGGTAAGCGCGAGGATGCGGGCAGCCGTTTAAATTATTTCTCCTTTCACTCGCAGGGCGTGAGGTGTCTCTCGAGTAATCTTTAAAGGCACTACTCGAGAGTATGCATGATGCCTAACACGGACGTGAAGTACTTTACAGTTTTCATAAATCTGGCGTATGGAAATAAATAAATCCGTGACTTACTGCCCTGGAGGTATAATCCAGAAGCTCCAACGTGAGGCTTCTTGGTGTTAGGGTCTTGCTTCAAGGGGCAGATCTGTTGAGGAGTTTGTCAAGGTCTCGTTGCCACATGTGGTAATCGAAGATAAAGATCACACGTAGAAATCCATTTCGTTTATCCAAGGTTGATTCGATTTATATGTAGAGAAGACCCCCAACCACCAACACTTTCAACCGTCACCTCTCTTCTCCGAGTTCCTTCTCCACGCTCTCTCTCACACATTCCTTTCTGGAAACCAGGCGGATTCCAGAATATAACACAAGACCCCACCACAGGACCCAGGAAAGTAGGAGTAAAGCACTACTATTTCCCCCAAAACACACTAAAGTCGTGATAAAGGATTTTGCAAGGACCACAACAGACTGCAAAGCACTGAAGATGGATTCCTGGACCTGAAGACCTGCAAAGGAAGGGGACCAAGTCCAAGTGTGCAGGGGGGGCAGGAGCCCACTAAACCCCAGATGAAGGTGCAAAATGGCTGCCTCTGGTTGGAAGAAGATGCTGGTTTTGCACCAACGAAAGAAGGTAGGAGGTTTTTCTTCATGCAGAAGATGTCCCACGGCGTGCTGGAGGAGGCAGGAGTTGTTTTCTTGGCAAAATGCTGCAAACAAGCCTTGCTAACTGCAATAGTCGGGTTGAAGAAAAAGGGTGCTGCCCGGGCAGAGGAAGACCAGGATGTCGCCACTTGGGAGAGGAGACAGAGGTGGTCCTCAGCAATGTAGAGAGCCCACTGAAAGGAAGGAAGCACCCAAAAAAGTCCTTGAACATGGGTTCAAGAAAACTGAACTCTGCAGTTGTCTCAACACTGCAAAGAAACGTCCCACAACACCGGAGGTCAACTAAGGGAGGTGAGCATCGCAGGACGGAGTGCTAGGGAACTAGGCTTGGCTGTGCATGCAGGATTTCTTGGAAATGTGCACAGAAGCCCTTATAGCTGCAGATCACATGGTGCACAGGATTACTGTCTGGGGAGGGGAGGCAAGGACTTACCTCCTCCAAATTCAGACAGTTGGACCTCTGGACAGTCTGGGTCGCTTGGGTCCACCACCTGTGTTCCAGGGGTCACGCTTGTCAGGAGGAGAGGGGACCCAGAGTACCGGTGAAACTAAAGTTTGGTGCCTGCTGAAGCAGGGGGAAGATTCCGTCTACCCACGGGAGATTTCTTCTTGGGTTCCAATGCAGAGTGAATGCAGGCAGCCCCCAGAGCATGCACCACCAGGAGACAGTCAAGAAAGCCGGCAGGATTAGGCACTACAATGGCGCTGGTAGTCTTCTGGCTACTTTGTTGCAGTTTTGCAGGTGTTCCTCTGCACTTCCCTCTTCGACTTCTGCCAAGGATCAACCGCTGACTGCTCCAGGATGCCTGCAAAACTGCAACAAAGAAGCAAGACAACTACCAGCAACATTGTAGTGCCTAATCCTGCTGGCTTTCTCAACTGTTTCCTGGTGGTGCATGCTCTGGGGGTCATCTGCCTTCACCCTGCACTGGAAGCCAGGAAGAAATCTCCTGTGGGTCAACGGAATCTTCCCCCTGCTAACGCAGGCACCAAAAGGCTGCATCACCGGTCATCTGGGTCCCATCTCATCCTGACGAGCGTGGTCCCTGGAACACAGGAACTGTATCCAAGTGACTCCCACAGTCCAGTGATCCTTCAGCCCAAGTTTGGTGGAGGTAAGTCTTTGCCTCCCCACGCTAGACTGCAAACCTGTTCATTGCGTGATTTACAACTACTCTGGCTCCTGTGCACTCTTCCAGGATTTCCTTTGTGCACAGCCTAGCCTGGGTCCCCAGCACTCTGTCCTGCAGTGCTCAACCCTCTGAGTTGGCCTCCAGCGTTGTGGGACCCTCCTTTGTGACTCTGAGCCAGCTCTGTTTCACAAATCTTCTAAGTGCCTTTGCGGGTGCTACCTGCTTTTGTGGGGGTTCTCTGAGTTGCTGAGCGCCCCCTCTGTCTCCTCCTCCAAGGGGCGACATCCTGCTCCTTCCAGGTCCCCAGCAGCACCCAAAAACCTCTACCCTGACCCCTGCAGCTGGCAAGGCTTGTTTGCAGTATTTCTGCATGGGACCCTTCAGCACGACGTGGGTCATCTTCCCTCCAAAGGAGAAGTTCCTAGTCCTTTTTGTTGTTGCAGAATCAAAAGATTCTTCCATCCGGAGGCGGCTTCCTTGCACCTTCATCTGGGGATTCCTGGGCTCCTGCCCCCCCCGGACACTATTGCGACTCTTGGACTTGGCCCCTTGCCTTGCAGGTCCTCAGGTCCAGGAATCCGTCTTCAGTGCTTTGCTGGTGTTTGTGGTTCTTGCAGAATCCCCCATCATGACTATTGTGTTCTTTTGGGGTAGTAGGTGTACCTTTATTTTTAGTAACTCTGAGTATTGTGTTTTCTTATGACATTGTGCATCTGAAATAAGTGGTATAGTAGGAGCTTTGCATGTCTCCTAGTTCAGCCTAAGCTGCTTTGCCATAGCTACCTTTTATCAGCCTAAACTGCTAGAAACACCTCTATTCTACTAATAAAGGATAACTGGACCTGGCACAGGGTGTAAGTACCACAAGGTACCCACTATAAGCCAGGCCATCCTCCTACACCTGGGCACTGCCAGGAGTCCCCTTAGGGTGATTCATGTGAACCACCTAAAACCCTACTATGACAGGGCTGATCTCACCCTGCTCATGGCAACAGATGAGGGACAGGAAGAAGAAAGTGACCCTCTCCCTGATATATACCACCACTGAAGCAAATGCCTTAGTGGAGGGAGTAGTGTTAGCAGATTCTCTGACTGCGGAACAGAAAGACAACTGGATCAATCTCCTAAGCCAATTTTCATACCTCTTTTCACTTGTACCAGGTACAACATCCTGGTGTGAACACACCATTGACACTGGAGACAGCCTGCCTGTCAAAAGTAAAATTTATAGGCAGCCTGACCATGTCAGAGACTGCATCAAACAAGAGGTGCAGAAAATGTTGAATTTAGGGGTGATTGAACCTTCTGAAAGCCCATGGGCTAGCCCAGGGGTGCTTGTACCTAAACCTCACACCAAAGTTGAAAGAGGGAGATGAGGTTTTGTGTAGATTACAGAGGGCTCAATCAGGTAACCAAAACTGATGCTCACCCTATACCCAGGGCAGATGAGCTCATTGATACACTGGCTTCTGCCAAGTATATTAGCACTTTTGATCTAACTACAGGGTATTGGCAGGTTAGATTGGCAGAAGATGCTAAACCACAGACTGCATTTTCTACCATAGGCGGGCACTACCAATTCACAGTAATGCCCTTTGGTTTGAAAAATGCACCTGCCACTTTTCAGAGGTTGGTGAATACAGTCCGGAAAGGGTTGGAGGCTTTCAGTGCAGCATATCTAGATGATATTGCTGTCTCTAGTTCAACCTGGGATGATCACCTGGTCCACCTTTGGAAAGTTTTGGAGGCCCTACTAAAGGCAGGCCTCACTATCAAGGCCTTAAAGTGCCAGATAGGGCAGGGGAAAGTGGTTTATCTGGCCACCTGTTTGGCGGAGAACAGATTGCACCACTACAGGGGAAAATCCAAACTATCATGGATTGGGTTCCCTCTACAACTCAGACCCAGGTGAGAGCCTTTTTAGGCCTCACAGGGTTCTACAGGAGATTCATCAATAATTATGGCTCCATAGCAGCCCCTCTTAATGATCTCACTAGCAAGAAAATGCCTAAGAAGGTGTTATGGACAGCCAGCCGTCAGAAAGCTATTGAGGATCTCAAACAGGCCATGTGCTCTGCACCTGTCCTAAAAAAGCCCATGTTACTACAAGAAATGTATTGCTCAAACTGATGCATCTGAATTAGGGGTAGGGGCAGTCTTATCACAACTGAATTCTGAGGGCCAGGATCAACCAGTTTCTTTTATCAGCAGAAGGATGACCCCTAGAGAAAAGCGTTGGTCTGCCATAGAGAGGGAGGCATTTGCTGTGGTGTGGGCACTGAAAAAGTTGAGGCCATACCTGTTTGGTACTCACTTTATTGTTCAGACAGACCACAAACCTCTACTTTGGCTAAAGCAAATGAAAGGTGAAAACCCTAAATTGTTTAGGTGGTCCATATCTCTACAGGGAATGGACTATACAGTGGAACATAGACCTGGGAGTACCCACTCAAATGCAAATGGACTCTCCAGATGTTTCCACTTAGACAATGAAGACTCATCTGGACAAGGCTAGTGTTATTGTCCTTCGTTTGGGGGGGTGTAGGAAAGTACCATCTTGCCTGGCATGTTACCCCCATTTTCACTGTATGTATGTATGTTTTAGCGCCTGTGTCACTGGGATCCTGCTAGGCAGGACCCCAGTGCTCATAGTATGTGCCCTGTATGTGTTCCCTGTGTGGTGCCTAACTGTATCACTGAGGCTCTGCTAACCAGAAGACCCCGGTGCTCATAATATGTGCCCTGTATGTGTTCCCTGTGTGGTGCCTAACTGTATCACTGAGGCTCTGCTAACCAGAACCTCAGTGTTTATGCTCGCTCTGCTTTCTAAATTTGTTACTGCAGGCTAGTCACTAAATTTACCAATTCTCATTGGCACACTGGTACACCCATATAATTATCTTGTATATGGTACTTAGGAACCCAGGGTAGTGGGGTTCCAGGAGATACGTACGGGCTGCAGCATTTATTTTGCCACCAATAGGGAGCTCAGATAATTCTTACACAGGCCTGCCACTGCAGCCTGAGTGAAATAACTTCCATGTTATTTCACAGCCATTTTTCACTGCACATAAGTAACTTATAAGTCACCTATATGTCTAACCTTCACCTGGTGAAGGTTGGGTGCCAAGTTACTTAGTGTGTGGGCACCCTGGCACTAGCCAAAGTACCCCCACATCTTTCAGGGCAAATTCCCCAGACTTTGTGAGTGCCGGGACACCATTACACGTGTGCACTATACATAGGTCACTACCTATGTATAGCGTCACAATGGTAACTCCGAACATGGCCATGTAACATGTCTAAGATCATGGAATTGTCCCCCCAATACCATTCTGGTATTGGGGGGACAATTCCATGATCCCCTAGGTCTCTAGCACAGAACCCGGGTACTGCCAAACTGCCTTTCCGTGGTTTCCACTGCAGCTGCTGCTGCTGCCAACCCCTCAGACAGAATTCTGCACTCCTGGGGTCTGGGCAACCCCAGCCCAGGAAGGCCGAAGAAAGGATTTCCTCTGAGAGAGGGTGTTACACCCTCTCCTTTTGGAAATAGGTGTGAAGTTCTGGGGAGGAGTAACCTCCCCCAGCCTCTGGAAATGCTTTGATGGGCACAGATGGTGCCCATCTCTGCCTAAGCCAGTCTACACCAGTTCCGGGATCCCCCAGCCCTGCTCTGGCGCGAAACTGGACAAAGGAAAGGGGAGTGACCACTCCCCTGACCAGTACCTCCCAGGGGACGTGCCCAGAGCTCCTCCACTGTGTCCCAGACCTCTGCCATCTTGGAAACAGAGGTGTTGGGGGCACACTGGACTGCTCTGAGTGGCCAGTGCCAGCAGGTGATGTCAGAGGCTCCTTCTGATAGGCTCTTACCTCTCTTGGTAGCCAATCCTCCTTCCTAGGAAGCCAAACCTCCTTTTCTGGCTATTTAGGGTCTCTGCTTTGGGGATCTCACCAGATAACGAATGCAAGAGCTCATCAGAGTTCCTCTGCATCTCCCTCTTCACTTTCTACCAAAGGATTGACCGCTGACTGCACAGGACGCCTGCAAAACCGCAACAAAGTAGCAAGATGACTACTAGCAACTTTGTATCACCTCATCCTGCCGGCTTTCTCAACTGTTTCCAGGTGCTGCATGCTCTGGGAGTAGCCTGCCTCCTCTCTGCACCAGGAGCTCTGGAGAAATCTCCTGTGGGTCAACGGAATCTTCCCCCTGCAACCGCAGGCACCAAAAGACTGCATCACTGGTCCTCTTCGTCCCCTCTCAGCACAATGAGCGTGGTCCCTGGAACTCAGCAGCTTTGTTCAAGTAACTCCCACAGTCCTGTGACTCTTCAGTCCAAGTTTGGTGGAGGTAAGTCATTGCCTCCCCACGCTAGCCTGCATTGCTGGGTACCGCATGATTTACAGCTGCTCTGGCTCCTGTGCACTCTTCCAGGATTTCCTTCATGCACAGCCAAGCCTGGGTCCCCAACACTCCTTCCTGCAGTGCACAACCTTCTGAGTTGTCCTCCAGCGTCGTGGAACTCCCTTTTGTGACTTTGGGTGGACTCTGGTTCACTTTTCTTCTAAGTGCCTGTTCAAGTACTTCTGCGTGTGCTGCCTGCTTCTGTGAGGACTCCCTACGTTGCTGGGAGCCCTCTCTGTCTCCACTTCTAAGTGGCGACATACTGGTCCCTCCTGGGCAACAGCAGCACCCAAAAACCTCTACTGCAATCCTTGCAGCTAGCAAGGCTTGTTTGTGGTCTTTCTGTGTGGGAACACCTCTACAAGCTTCATCGCGACGTGGGACACCCATCCTCCAAAGAAGAAGTTCCTAGTCCTCTTCTTTCTTGCAGAACTCCAAGCTTCTTCCAACAGGTGGCAGCTTCCTTGAACCTCAGCTGGCATTTCCTGGGCTCCTGCCCACTCTCAACACTGTCACGACTATTGGATTTGGTCCCCTTGTCTTACAGGTACTCAGGTCCGGAAATCCACTGTTGTTGCATTGCTGGTGTTTGTTCTTCCTGCAGAATCCACCTATCACGACTTCTGTGCTCTCTGGGGATAGTAGGTGCACTTTACACCTACCTTTCAGGGTCTTGGGGTGTGCTATTTTTCTAACCCTCACTGTTTTCTGACAGTCCCAGCAACCCTCTACAAGCTCACATAGGTTTGGGGTCCATTCGTGGTTCGCATTCCACTTTTGGAGTACATGGTTTCTGTTGCCCCTATACCTATGTGCTCCTATTGCAATCTACAGTAACTTTACACTGCTTGCATTACTTTTCTTGCTATTACCTGCATAATTTTTTTTGGTGTACATATATCTTGTGTATATATCTTATTCTCATACTGAGGGTACTCACTGAGATACTTTTGGCATATTGTCATAAAAATAAAGTACCTTTATTTTTAGTACTTCTGTGTATTGTGTTTTCTTATGATATTGTGCCAAAGACACTAGTGTTATAGTAGCAGCTTTACATGTCTCCTAGTTCAGCCTAAGCTGCTTTGCCATAGCTACCTTCTTTCAGTCTAAGCTGCTAGAAACACCTCTTCTACACTAATAAGGGATACCTGGACCTGGCACAAGGTGTAAGTACCTCTGGTACCCACTACAAGCCAGGCCAGCCTCCTACACTTGCATAAACCAGTCTACACCTGCTCTGGTGCGAAACTGGGCAAAGGAAAGGGGAGGGACCACTCCCCTGTTCATCACTACCCCAGGGGTGGTACCCAGAGCTCCTCCAGTGTGTCTCAGAACTCTGCCATCTTGAATGAAGAGTTGTGAGGGCACAAAAGAGGCCTCTGAGTGGCCAGTGTCAGCAGGTGACGTCAGAGACCCCTCCTGATAGGTGCTTACCTGACTAGGTGGCCAATCCTCCTCTGAGGGCTATTTAGGGTCTCTCCTGTGGGCTTGTCTTCAGATAACGAATGCAAGAGCTCACCAAAGTTCCTCTGCATCTCCCTCTTTGACTTCTGCCAAGGATCGACCGCTGACTGCATCAGGATGCCCTCAAAACTGCAACAAAGTAGCAAGAAGACTACCAGCGTCATTGTAGCGCCTAATCCTGACAGCTTTCTCAACTTTTTCCTGGTGGTGCATGCTCTGGGGGCTGTCTGCCTTCACCCTGGACTGGAGGCCAAGAAGAAATCTCCCGTGGGTCGACGGAGTCTTCCCCCTGCTACCACAGACACCAAACATCTGCTTCACTGGTCCTCTGGGTCCCCTTTCATCGTGATGAGTATGGTTCCTGGAACACAGGAGCTGGATCCAAGTGACCCCGACAGTCCAGTGGTCCATCTTCCAAATTTGGTGGAGGTAAGTCCTTGCCTCCCCACCCCAGGCAGTAATCCTGTGTACTGCGTGAACTGCAGCTGCTATGGTTTTTGTGCACTTTTGCAAGGAATCCTTCATGGACAGCATATCCCAGGTCCCCATCCCTCCTCCTGCATTGCTCAACTCACTTAGTTGACCACCGGCTTCGTGGGACCCTCTTTTGTAGTGTTGAGACAACCGCCATGCTCAGTTTTCTTGAACCCCTGTTAGAGTACTTCTGCAGGTCCTGGCTGCTTCTGCAAGGGGCGACCTGCTGGTCCTCCCTGGGCCCAGGCAGCTCCCATTTTCTTCAACCACTCCTTTACAGCTAGCAAGGCTTGTTTGCAGTCTTCCTGTGTGGAAACAACTCTGCATCCTCTAGCACGCCGTGGGACATCTTCTGTGCAAAGGAGAAGTTCCTGGCATCTTCTGTTGTTGCAGAATCTTCAGCTTCTTCCACCCAGAGGCAGCCATTTTGCATCTTCTTCTGGGGTTTAGGGGGCTCCTGCCCCCCTGGACACTTTCGTGACTCTTGGACTTGGTCCCCTTCCTTTGCAGGTCCTCAGGTCCAGGAATCCGTCTTCAGTGCTTTTCAGTCAATTGAGGTCTTTGCAGAATCTCCTATCACAACTTTAGAGTCTTTCTGGGGAAGTAGAGTAACTTTACTCCTACTTTTCGGGGTCTTGAGGTGGGGTATCTTGGACACCCTTAGTGTTTTCTTACACTCCCAGTGACCCTCTGCATATACACAAGGCCTGGGGTCCCTAAGTGATTCACATTCCAGTTTCTTAGTATATGGTTTGTGTTGCCCCTAGGCCTATTGCATCCTATTTTATTCTAGTGTTTGCACTACTTTTCTAACTGTTTACTTAAATGATTTTAGTTTGTGTGTATATTGTGGTGTATTTTACTTAGCAGAAGCCTGTCTATGGGTTGGCAGCAGCAGTAGCTGCAGTGAAAACCCCAGAGAGCTGGTTTGGCAGTAGCCGGGGTCCATGCTGGAGCCCCGGGGATGCATGGAATTGGCTCCCCAATACCAGATTTGGAATGGGGGGACAATTCCATGATCTTAGACATGTTACATGGCCATATTTGGAGTTACCATTGTGAAGCTACATATAGGTATTGACCTATATGTAGTGCACACGTGTAATGGTGTCCCCGCACTCACAAATTCTGGGGAAATTGCCCTGAACTATGTGGGGGCACCTTTGCTAGTGCAAGGGTGCCCTCACACTTAGTAACTTTGCACCTAACCTTCAGCAAGTGAAGGTTATACATATAGGTGACTTACAAGTTACTTAAGTGCAGTGAAAATGGCTGTGAAATAACATGTGCGTTATTTCACGCAGGCTGCAATGGAAGTCCTGTGTAAGGTTTTGTCTGAGCTCCCTATGGGTGGCAAAAGAAATGCTGCAGCCCATATGGGTCTCCTGGAACCACAATGCCCTGGGCACCTAGGTACCATATACTGGGGACTTATAAGGGGGGGGTTCAGTATTCCAATTAGAATTGGTAAATGTAGTCACTAGTCTATAGTAACAAATTTAAAGGCCTAGAGAGCATGAGCACTGAGGTTCTGATTGGCAGTGTCTCAGTGACACAGTTAGGCTCTACACAGGCATACACATTAGGCCACAAACTATGAGCACTGGGGTCCTGGCTAGCAGGATCCCAGTGAGACAGGCAAAAACATACTGACATACATGTAAAATTGGGGGTAACATGCCAAGAAAAATGGTACTTTCCTACAACAGCTCAAGAACTGTGTTTAGGTAGCCTGGCGCAGAAGGGACTATGCAGAGTGGGTGATGACCTGGAGTAGGCCTCATGAGATTGGTGTACACATGTGAGGGATAGTTAGTGTGCTTACTGTCTTTTCACTGTAGGGACCCTCGATTAAAGACCAATGTCAGTGTGCTTATTGTATTTCCATTGTAAGGACACTCCACTTAATGTCAAAGGGAAAGAATGGCCTAGGATGCAACTCCAGTCCTCTGGGGTTCACCGAGATCAGAGTCACATCAAGGTTCACTGTAACCTGTAAGAAAAGATTAATGCAGTAGGTTACAGGAGCTTAGTACAACTTATGGGTCATCCAGGGATATCATCTTTCTCTGACTCTGCTAAGCATTAGGTCCAATTACTGCTCTGTCCAGCGGCCTGAGCAGGGCCTTGCAGCAATCAGCCAGCTGTCATTCTGTGCCAGAAGCAGGCTGGAGAGGCCCTGGAAGGAATATCAGGGAGGAGGGGCTGAGTCTTTCAGAGCACATGTGGCAACTATGTCTTGGATCACGCCATTTTGAACTATCCCAGAAGACTGTGCAGGAAGGAGGGGACAGGCACAAGGAAGTGATGTGGCACATCTAGATAGGTCAGAGGTGCAGGCCTTCTGGACACTTACGCCCCCGCTTAAAAGGTCCTGCCCAAGGGAGATCTCTCTCTTTTGGTTCTGCTTCACTGCCTGACACCAGGACTGCAGATGGGTGTCATGGGCAACTCGGAAGGAAGAACCCCCTGACTGCGCCCCCTGGGGCAGGGACTCGGCCACTGAAGGACTGAAGGACTGAAGGCCCAGCAAGGTGCATGCCAGGGCCAGGTAAGCTGGTCCCCTTACCCCCCTGAGGACTAGTTGAGGGAAAGGCTGGGCTGGCGCAAGGACTGCACACTGCTCAGAGGAAAAGGAGGACTCCCAAGAATTTGGGTCCCTTCTCGATTAGGACGCCTAATAAAAGTGCTCCTGGTGGCAAGGGCTTGTTCACCAGGAGTGAAACAAAACAGGAATCATGAAAATCGGCCCTTGGGGGCCCGAATTATCAAAGGTAGAAGGGCTGTGACCTTTGATCTTTCCAAATGCAGCGACAAAGCGTGTGGGGCTCTACCACTGCTCCAGGCTGTGTCCCCATGGTGGGCAAGGGCCCGAAGACTTCTCCAAGAGGAACAAGGCAGTGCTGTCGCACTCCCCCTCTTGAGGAAGAAGTGGCCGAGGACCCCATCCTGGGACCAGGTGAAGCCTGATCCATTCAGGGAAATGGGGGGGGGCACCGTCATGCACCCTCCTCGCCTCTATGGTGTAGGGACTCCATCCCATGGCCCCCTCTGTCTGGAGTAAAGTCAGGGAGCGCCATTGTGCTCCCTACAAACATCGTGGGAAGGGGCTCTAGACCCCATCCTGGGGCCCCACAAAGAATTATGGCTGGGGGGAGCGCTGTCAAGACCCCGCAAGATTGCCGCTGGCTGTGGATGGGGCTGGAACCCTGAGAAGAAGAAACTGGGAAGAGCAAGAAGATCGGTCCTAGGGCCCCTGGACCCCATCCTGGAGCCCCATTAGAAGCAGAGCTGTCACGCTCCCTGTGAAAATAGCACAAGGGGCCCTGGACCCCATCCTGGGGCCCCATGAAGTGGAAGACCTCCGCAAATGCTGTTGTGCACCTCTAAAGGTTAGGCGATGAAGATGCAGAGGAGGAGGGGGAGTGCGTTGCATGGACCCGGTTCCCATCCTGGGGCCCCATGAACCGGGGGGCGTCGGGGAGCACAGTTGCGCTTCTCCGAAGGGGAGGAGGGACCCCAGACCCATCCCGGGCCCCAAAGATGCAGAGGAGGAAGTGGAGTGCCGTTGAACCCCCCCCCCCAAGGTGGCCCATCCAGCCGCAACCCCTGCACACATCTTGTGGGCAAATACCTTAGGAAAGGCTGGCTCCCACGGCAGCACATGGAGGTGCTGGCCATATGGGGAGCCGGTGAGGGCAGCCAGGGGTGGGCTCACTCCACCATCCCCCAACAAGGGAGCACTTACCTGGTGTAGGGGTGTCTGGGTGGGACCGGGCACCTCAGCACAGGCAGCACACCAGCTCTGGCAGCGACGCAGCTCTCTCCGGCGCAGCGGGAGAGCCACACATTTCCTATGCGTCCCACCCCAGAATGCCCTGCAGAGCACCAGCATTGGTTTAGGCCCCTAGCCAGATCGTGGTGGCCCCAGGAAGATCGGGTCACCACCAAACAAGTACCCCTGGACAGGGAGAGCTGCAGGAGCAGCGCAGCCTCCCCCAATGCAGTTTGTGTTCCCATCCTAGGTAGGGTAGGACAAAAGAATTGTAACCCCCCACCGGTTCCTACACTAGGTGAAGCACAGGCTTGATGGGACTTCTGTTTTTTCATTGTGGGAATGCGTGCTCTAGGGGTGTAGGATGACATAAGGCAATGTTAATCAACAGTAATTATATTTATATAATCCTGATATTAGTCAGGAGTAATAGGAAAGTAATCCAAAAGTAATCCTAACTTTAAATTGATTAAACATGTCTCTACATGTTCCTTGTTGATGCTAATTTGAATAATGAGACTGACAGCCACCTCTTTGCAAAGAAGATGTACTTAATTGCCAGATTTAGGTGCACTCATTGTACATTACAGTCAAATGTTGCATTGGGATACCGGGAATGGTTTTGCCAGGTGGGTTGTTGGATTATATTTCCCCTCGGTGAAGACATGAGTGTATGAACGTACCATCTTTTTGGCATGTTACCTCCAATTGGCATGTTATCTCCAATTTCTGCCTGATGTCAGTGTGTTTGACTGTGTCGCTGGAGTCCTGCTAACCAGGACCCCAGTGCTTATGCTCTCTCTCCTCTCAAATTTGTGACTACAGACTGGTAACCCAGCATTTCATCCCAAATTGGCATACTGGTGCCCCCTTATAAGTCCCTAGTATATGGTACCCAGGGCATTGGGGTCCCTGGGGATCCCTATGAGCTGCAACATTACTTTTGCCACCCATTGGGAGCCGTGCAAAGGCTTCTGCAGGGCTGCCATTGTAGCCTGCTTGAAATGGTGCATGTGCCATTTCACAGCCATTTACACTGCACCAGGTCACTTATAAGTCACCTATATGTCGGACCTTCCAACCCTGAAGGCTGGGTGCAAAGTACCTGTGTGTGAGGGCACCCCTGCACTAGCAAAGGTGCCCCCACATCATCCAGGACCATTTTCCCAGACTTCATGAGTGCGGGGATGGCATTTTTTGCGTGCACTGGACATAGGTCAATGCCTATGTCAAGCTTCGAAATGGTAACCCTGAATATGGCCACATATGGTGTCTAACATCTAGGAATTGTACCCCAATACTGATTCTAGTATTGTTTTTACAATTCCATGCTCTCTCAGGGCTCCACAGTGGACCCCCAGTACTGCCATAACAGCCTTCTGAGATTTTCCAGGCAGCCCCAGCTGCTGCCACCTCACACACAGGTTTCTGCCCTCCTGTTACTTGAGCAGCTCAAGCCCAGGAAGGCAGAACAAAGGATTTCCTTTGGGAGAGGGGTGTTACACCCTTTCTCTTTGGACATATGAGTTACAAGCATGGGAGGGGTAGCCTCCCAGAGCCTCTGGAGATGCGTTGAAGGGCACAGATGGTGCCCTCCTTGCATAATCTAGTCTACACCGGTTCAGGGACCCCCAGTCCCCTGTCCATCACCACCCCAGGAGTGGTCACAGAGCTCCTCCAGAGTGTTCCTGGGTTTTGCCATCTTGGATTCCAAGGTGGTAGGGCACTCTGGGAGCATCTCAGCGGCCAATGCCAGCAGGTGATGTCAGAGCCATCCCCTGATAGGTGCTTACCTGTGTAGCTGACCAATCCCCCTTTCAGGGCTATTTAGGGTCTCCCTCCTGGGTGTTTCTTCAGATTTGGATTGCAAGACTCCAGCAGGAATCCTCTGCATCCTTTACTTCATCTTCTACCGACGGAACGACAGCTGAACCCTCCAGGAACTCTACAAACTGCAACAAAGAAGCAAAGACCACTTCTGAAACATTGTATCTTCAGCTCCTGCCAGCAACTGCAACTGTTTCCAGCTCGTGCATCCTCCGAGAACTGCCTGTCTTCAGCCTGCACCAGAAGAACCAAAGGAATCCCTGCTTCAGTAGGCTCCTCTCTGCAGCGATGACCAGTGGCGTGGGTCCCCGCTCCAGATGACGAGCGTTGATCCAGCAACACAGGTGGTGGACTAAAGTGACCCCGACAGTCCCAAGGTCCAGCTGTCCAAGTTTCATGGAGGTAAGAGCTTGCCTCCCCACTCAAGACAGTGCCCCCATGCACCACTTGACTTGCAGTTGCCAAGGCTTGTGTGCGACCTTCCAAGTAGTTCTTCATGCACAGCACAGCTTAGGTCACAAGCACTCCATCCTGCGATGCACAGCTTCCTGAGTGATTCTCCGGCGGCGTGAGATCCCTTTGTGTCGTGCTGCATGGGCCTCCATTTGAACCTTCTTTGTCCCCATGGTGTGGGACTCCTGGGCAAGCTGCCTGGTCTTCTGAGGGCTCTCTGAGCTGCTGAGAGATACCTCTGGGTATAGGCCACAAAGTCCCCCCTGGTCCCAGACAATGGCATTTTCCACTAACCGTGAGCTTTGCATGTGCCAAGGCTTATTGGCATAATCCAGCAACACAAACCAGGCTGCAATCATCCATCTGGTGTGGAACATCATCTGCACCAACCAGGAACCTGTATCTGTCTTCTAGGGTGCATAACTGAGTTTGTCTTCTCACCGGTGGTTCTTCTTTTGCACCTTCACCCGGGTTAGCAGGGGCTCCTGTTCTCCCAGGACTCTTCAGTGCTTCTTGGACTTGGTGCTCTTCGTCCACAGGTCTCTAGGTCTAGGAATTCATTGTTGGTGTCTTGCAGTCTCTTCTGGTTCTTGCACTGTCTTCTATCATGACTTCCAGTGTGTTTTAGGAAAATTGCTGTGTTTTATTCCTGCTTTCCTGGGCTCTGGGGTGGGGTATTTTACATACACACTACACACACACTACACTTGCCTAAGTGGGAAACCGACTTTATCATTCCACTATTTTAGTATATGGTTTGTGTTCCCCCAGGCCCATTGCAACCTATTGTGATTTTCACTATTTGCACTGTTTTCTGACTGTTTTTACAGCTATTTCTGCATTCTAGTGTATATACGGTGTATATTACTTACCTCCTAAGGGAGTATAGTCTCTAAGATATTTTTGGCATGGTGCCACTAAAGTACCTTTATTTTTGTAACACTGAGTATTTTCTTTCAGATGTGTGAGTACTGTGTGACTACAGCGGTATTGGAAAAGATTTGCATATCTCCTAGATAAGCCTTAGCTGCTAGGCTAGAGCTACCTCTAGAAGGCCTGGCTTCTAGACACTGACTACATTTCATTAATAATGGATAACTAGACCTGGTATAAGGTGTAAGTAGCTTTGGTACCCACTAGAAATCAGGCCAACCTCCTACAATGAGAGATTACACTATGTCATCCACAGGTAATTCCATCAATTTGTGTATATTTGTAAATTGTTGCATGGTATTGAGTAGTGTGTAATAAATGTACTTTTACTTTATCAAAAGAAAAAGCCCAGACTGGACAATTATTTATTGAGTGTCATGCTTGTGTGTTCGTGAATAGGGATTACTAGCCCACACCACCTTCCTTGAGTCAGCCTTGGACTGCTCTGCAGCACTACTCTATGAGAATCATATGATATAATGGGGTGTTTGGTTCCCAGGGGTGCTTGTGTGTGGACCAATTACTTGTGTAGGTCATACAACAAATGACTCACCTTCCAACAATACGTTGCATTCCTGCCCTTTTCTTTTGACGTGGGGCAGCTTAGCAAGAAGGCTTGCGGTGCTGCCCTGCGTCAAAACATTGTAAGTATTCCCCTTTGTGTCAAGGCTGTATTACAAAAGTGACACAAGCCAATAGCAAAATATTAATAATTAATGGCCCTATTGTTAAGTAATCTGCAGGATGCGTATTTAGGGATGGGCTTTCTTATAAGAAGTAGAAATGAAGGAGTTTACCTGGAATAACATCTGACGTTTTGGAGGATAAATATTTCTGGTTTTAGAGGGAAATAAGTTGCCTATCTGAGGGTGAAGACACTGCATTAGTTATGACCTGTGTCCAGGAAGACGGATTAGATGGAATGAACTAGAATCTAATCAAGCGTAACAAATTATAATATAAGTAAAGGGCATATTGTTGCGCCTAGGGGGATGTTCTTAATAATCAGTGAAGGTATCATGCACTGTCAAAGCTCTATAATCCTCCGTTTATTAAAGATTTCAGCCCTAAGAGAAAAACAGGAGATTCCTATTAAATTAATTTTCACATAAAACCACATTTTATATATTTTTTTATAGTTCTGAAAGCATCTTTCAGATAGAAAACGTTCAACGTTGTTTGAAGGGGATTATTTCATTTCGTCTCTGGCACTGATATTAATATTTACAAAATCTAAGCACCTTTCAAAATATTCTTTCTGCTTTTTCCTAAATTGCTTTGCTACTTGTCATTGCACTTTTTCTTCAACCAATTATTTGTGGAAAACCCTTAAACGGGTCATTTTAAGATAGCCATTTATATCCACTCGCTACATTAATATAATTGTACAGAACTATTATTTTCCTGTATAGCTTATTTTAATCTCGCATGCATTTTAAAGCAGTTAAGTCAATATACAGTACGTGTTGCATCTGCTGTCTGTTAATAGCCACACTTCTTCAAATAAGATTCCAGTATTCTTCTGTGTAGCATCCTCCACTGTTGCTTTCCCGTCGATACCAAATGATCTGCCAACCTCCTGTTTTACTTTATTTCATGTACTTCAACCATGCGCCTCCGAGTTCTCCTCTCCCTCTGGAAATGTTTTACAGCTGGGTGAGCTTTAATCTCCTATTTCTCAGATGACTTGGTGCTCCTCTCCTGACACCAGCTCCAGCTGTCTATGCAGGATCTTGAAGTCTCAGCAAGAGGCTCATCGCCCGCAGTGGTGCCGGCATTGATAAGTGTTACTGGCAGAGTATTAGGCCTTCTGGGGAGCCCGAGGACTGCAACGACAGTTGTCATTTTGCAATTTGTTCACTGTTGACATGCCGTGGAGGGCGGTCTTTGCACATGTGACCCTTAGTCATGATGACAAGTGAAGTATAACATCAAATCAGGATGACTGTAACAGGCTATTACTTACATTCGCCTGCTTTCCAATCTTCACAGCCACTGACTTATGACAATGTGAGAAACATCTGCTATGTGCAATTGTTACCAATTATCATCCTATGTGGGTTTCCCCTTCACAACTTTCTTATTCCTTTCTCAAAGACAGAGTTATTTTTTGTGCTCTAGACTTTTAAAAGCATAATAGGCTTTTTTGTTGCCAACTATGATTTCAATTTATATTCGAGTACTCTCTCATCTTCCCAGAAAACGGGTCACTGAAAGCATCAGCAAAGAACTCTTGTGTTGATCAAAGGGGGAGCTGAGAGGAAAGGAGGAGGGAGTTAAGACAACATAGAAGGATTTGAGTTTTTGCTTACAGTAGAAGCTAATTTAGTAATTACCACTTGCAAACTAGCATGTGCAAAACCAGTTATTTATTGCATGCCTTTAAGTGTGTTTGTCGTTCAAATAATACAGACACGGGTGCATAAGTCGTGGCCAATAAGGCTAGATATTTCGCTTGGAATTTAATTTTGTGCGGTGTTTTTTATTTGGGTATTTGTATTTGTGAGTGGATGCATGAAATTTCGGAGCTTCTATAAAGAGGTGTTGGCAATTTATGCAAAGTTAGTGCAATCTTGTCTCCATTTATACTACGAAAACTCACAAACCAGCAATGATTTAGCACATTGAAAATTGCCTGTGGGCTTGACCTTCAAAGGGTCAAGTGAGAAACGGATCAGGGCTAATGAGAAGTCATACTGTAATAAGTACAAAAACAATCTTGCCCATAATGCACCACAGTGAAAGCTGGCTGAAGTTTGCCATCTCAGTAGACGTGGAGCATGTCTGCTCGCTCCCTTTCATGCAACACAGAACAAAAAGTTATCTTGCTGACTTGCATTTGGTGAAAGGTTAGTAAATCTGGCACTAGTTGATAAGGGTGAAGGGTGTTTAGGGACCTGAATGTAAAAGAACTGAAATACAGAAGCATCAGGGGGTCATGAAAACAGAAGGTAGAAACATAGGTGGTCATTACAACCCTGGCAGACGGAGTTAAAGCGGCGGTAAGACCGCCAACAGGCCAGCGGTAAAAAAATTGGAATTACGACCGTGGCGGAAACCACCAACAAAGACAGCCACTTTAACACTCCGACCGCCACGGCGGTAGAAACAAACAGCGCGGCGGTCACTGCCAACAGAGAGGCGGAAGACAAAGTACCGCCCACAGTATCACAACCTACCAATCTGCCACCTTTTCTGGGGCAAATTCACCGCGGACAAAAACACGGTGGAAACAGGACTTCGAAGGAAAAACGCTCACCTCTACACACCCCACGAGGAATCCGGATGCCATGGAACCAGAGCTGCAGATCCTGCCAGCCCTTATCTTCTTGCTCCTCTACCAGGAGCACGAACGCTGGCGGCGAAGACCACAGTGAGTACTGCACCTACGACACAGGGGAGGGGGAAGGGTAAAAACAGGGACACACACACGCAACATGCAACACCCCCACCCCCACCCTCACCCACCACAAGACACACACTAATACAGCATGATACATTACAGTTACACCCCCTAACCCCCAGAAGAATGCAAAGACAAAAGAAAATGAGTGTAACCATTGTAATATATTAAAATCCAGTATGCAAAAATATACATATATACACTATAAACAAAATATACACCAAGAAAGTAGTCCAGGTAGTGCTCCATTGAAGTTCGTGGAACACTGGGCCCACACGGTATGGGCGAGGCCCACACAAGATCCCCAACCATGACGGAGAGAACACTGCAGGGGCATCAGATTGCAATAAAACAGGCACCTCAGGGGGAGGGAAAGGGGGGGCACCTCAGCCGGTTGAGTGCACGACGCCAAATCCACGAGGGGGCCACATTCCCACTGTTCAATCCTGGGGAGTGCAAAGCCACAGTCTCTCAAGTCTCTACGGTGGGTGGGTTGCCCACTCTTTAATCCTGGGGATTGCAAAGTCACAGTCTCTCAAGTCTCTCCAGTGGGTGGTTGGCCCACTGTTCAATCCTGGGGAGTGCAAAGCCACAGTCTCTCAAGTCTCTACAGTGGTGGGGTTGCCCACTGTTCAATCCTGGGAAGTGGAAAGCCACCGTCTCTCAAGTCTCTACAGTGGGTGGTTTGCCCACTGTTCCATCCTGGGGAGTGCAAAGCCACAGTCTCTCAAGTGGATGACAGTCTCCACTGGTTCTGGGGGGGGCTTGATGCCCAGAGTGCTTCATCCTGCCAAGTACTGAGGTAGTGGATGTCAGTCTCCACTGGTTCTGGAGGGGATTTGGTGCCCAGAGTGCTTCATCCTGCCAAGTACTGAGGTAGTGGATGCCTTTCTCCACTGGTTCTGGAGGGGGCTTGGTGCCCAGAGTGCTTCATCCTGCCAAGGACTGAGGTAGTGGATGTCAATCTCCACTGGTTCTGGAGGGGGCTTGGTGCCCAGAGTGCTACATCCTGCTCATGATGGACTCAGTAGCGTCAGTGCCCTTGGCGCTCATGGGCCAGCGGTGCATATGGTGGCAGTGCCCTGTTCAGCGGTGCTTGTTGCGGCGGTGCCCTGTTCAGCGGTGCATGTGGCGGCGGTGCCCTGTTCAGCGTTGCTTGTTGCGGCAGTGCCCTGTTCAGCGGTGCTTGTGGCGGCGGTGCCCTGTTCAGTGGTGCTTGTTGCGGCGGTGCCCTGTTCAGCGGTGCTTGTGGCGGCGGGGTCCTTTGCAGTGACTCAGCTGCTGGCGGTCCTTCATGGCCCAGCGGGGCTGGTGCTGGCGGTCATTTATGGCCCAGCGGCGCTGGTGCTGGCGGTCGCGTCTGGCCCAGCGGGGCTGGTGCTGGCAGTCGTGTCTGGCCCAGCGGGGCTGGTGCTGGCAGTCGTGTCTGGCCCAGCGGGCTGGTGCTGGCGGTCCTCTCTGCCCCAGCGGGGCTGGTGCTGGCGGTCCTCTCTGGCTCAGCGTGGCTGGTGGCGGTGGTCCTCTCTGGCCCAGCGGGGCTGGCGGTGGTGGCCTCTTGGGCAGCAGGGCTGGTGCAGGCGGTCGTGTCTGGCCCAGCTGGGCTGGTGGTCCTCTCTGGCCCAGCGGGGCTGATGCTGGCGCTGGCGGTCGTGTCTGGCCTAGCGGGGCTGGTGCTGGCGGTCGTGTCTGGCCCAGCGGGGCTGGTGCTGGTGGTCCTCTCTGGCCCAGCAGGGCTGGTGCTGGCGGTCGTGTCTGGCCTAGCAGGGCTGGTGCTGGAGGTCGTGTCTGGCCCAACGGGGCTGGTGCTGGTGGTACTCTCTGGCCGAGCAGGGCTGGTGCTGGCGGTCCTCTCTGGCCCAGTGGGGCTGGTGGCGGTGGTCCTCTCTGGCCCAGCGGGGCTGGCGGTGGTGGCCTCTTGGGCAGCAGGGCTGGTGCTGGCGGTCGTGTCTGGCCCAGCTGGGCTGGTGCTGGTGGTCCTCTCTGGCCCAGCGGGGCTGATGCTGGCGCTGGCGGTCGTGTCTGGCCTAGCGGGGCTGGTGCTGGCGCTCGTGTCTGGCCCAGCGGGGCTGGTGCTGGTGGTCCTCTCTGGCCCAGCAGGGCTGGTGCTGGCGGTCGTGTCTGGCCTAGCAGGGCTGGTGCTGGAGGTCGTGTCTGGCCCAATGGGGCTGGTGGTACTCTCTGGCCGAGCAGGGCTGGTGCTGGCGGTCCTCTCTGGCCCAGTGGGGCTGGTGGCGGTGGTCCTCTCTGGCCCAGCAGGGCTGGTGGCCGTGGCCTCTTGGGCAGCAGGGCTGGTGCTGGCGGTCGTGTCTGGCCCAGCGGGGCTGGTGCTGGCGGTTCTCTCTCGCCCAGCGGGGCTGGTGCTGGCGGTCCTCTCTGGCCCAGCGGGGCTGGTGGAGGTGGCCTCTTGTGCAGCAGGGCAGGTGCTGGTGGTGGCCTCTTGGGCAGCGGGGATGATGGTGGTGGCCTCCTGGGCAGCAGGGATGATGGCAGTGGCCTCCTGGGCAGCAGGGCAGGTGCTGATGGTGGCCTCCTGGGCAGCGGGGATGATGACGGTGACCTCCTGGGCAGCGGGGATGATTGCAGTGGCCTCCTGGGCAGCGGGGATGATGGTGGTCTTCTCCGCCGTGCTGCTCTTCCAAGACCTGCTGACTTTCTTGTGGCCCTTCCCCACCTTGGAAGGTGTCGCAGCTGACTCCACACTCCCACCTGGACCCCTAGGAGTGTCTTTGGTGGCTGGAGTCTTCCCCCTCTCCCGCCGGGCACTGGCCAACTTCTGATGTTTCACAGGTGGGGGACTGTCTGTGCTGTGGCTCCGTGCCACACTGGCTGCCCTGGTGGCCAGTGCACTCCAGATTCCAGTGAATACAGGCACCACTGGTCCCGGAGATGTTGTGGCTGAGGTGCTAGGTCGGGACCTGGAGAGTCGGGCCCTAGGAGACGGGCGGGGTGGGGGAGGTGTGGGAAAGAGGTCAAGGTTGGACAGGAAAAGTTTTTGGGAGACACTGGGATGGGTAGCTGGAGGGGGTTTGGGAGTGGAGGAAGAGGTTGTGGTTGTAGGAGGTGTTCATTTGTTGACTTTGGGTGAAGGTGCATGCACTGGAGGCTGTCGTGAGGTGGATGGCTGTTGGGTGGGTGTGTGCCTGCGTTTGTGTATCTTGGGAGGTGGCGTCACAGACACACTGGGAGAGGACACAGGGGACTTTTGAATGGCAGTGGGGGTGGTGACTGCACGTGAGCGGGGTGTGGTGGTGTGTGCTGGTGATGGCAGTAGTGGCTGTAGATGTAGTGCATGCAGGTGTGAGTGTAGACGAGATTGGGAGGGAGGAGGGAGACGAGGAGGAGGGGGACACAGTGGAGGCAGTGGATGTTGGTGTGTCTGCATGTGTGTGATGCTTGCGTGAGTGCCTGTGGGATTTGTGGTGCTTATGTTTGCCTGAGTTTCCCTTGTGTGTTGACGTGTGTGCATGCTGGTCTGAAGGTGTGCTTGGGATAGGCTGAGGTAGAGGGGATTGGGTCTGGGAGGAGGAAGTTGGAGGGGGGAGGCTAGACACAGGGACAATGGCTGCCATCAGTGCTGAGGCCAGAGTCTGAAAAGCTCGCTGAAGGGCCGCCTGACCAGAATGAATGCCCTCCAGGAATGCATTTGTTTGTTGCAATTGCCTTTCTACACCCTGGATGGCATTCAAAATGGTAGACTGCCCAACAGTGAGGGACCTGAGGAGGTCAATGGCCTCCTCACTGAGGGCAGCAGGGGTGACTGGGGCAGGGCCTGAGGTGCCTGGGGCGAAGATGATGCCCACCATCCTGGGTGAGCGGGCACGGGGCAAAGATTGAGGAGCTGCTGGGAGGGCGGTGCTGGTAGGGCGGGTGGCGGCTGTACCTGTAGATGCGGGGGGCACAGATGTTGCCACCACCACAAGGGTGTTCCCATCAGAGGACGATTCCGTGTCACTGGTGTCAGCTCCTGTCCCCGCCATGGAGCTCCCCTTGCCCTCTGTCCCACTGGTGAACTCCGAGTCCATTGTCTCACCCTCAAGGGCCATATGTGATGCAGCTCCCTCTTGCTCCTGTGCCACTGCTCCTCCGCCTGATGATGCTAATGCACACAAGAACAGGGAGACCACAAAAAGGGGGGGGGGACAGAAGAAAGACATGTTGAGTGCATGCATTACTGCTACCGTTGGTAGACAAAACAGACACAGAAGCCCCCTGCACTACGCCGCGCACTTGGGGTCCACTCTTCAATCCCTGGGACATGGCCTACAAGGCTATGGACGACATCTGCACACATGGATGAAACAGGAGCATGACTAGGTGTACTTGGCACTGTACACAGGTAGGGTGCCACATGGCATGCCTTACGGAGGGACCTTGCCTACTAAATTCACCCTGGCTTAGGGAAAGCCACAGCCCACCTCCCCTACCCAGACACCTCCACTGCGGGCTAAATCAGCAGGATGAGAGTGTACTCACCCCCTTGTGGCTGCTGTGATGCCCCCAAGTGCCCATCCAACTCCGGGTACACCACTGCCAGGATCCTGAACATCAGGGGGTCATGGTGCAACGGGCACCCCTCCCACGTTGGGATGCCATCCCCAGCTGGGCCTCCACCGTCTTCTTGCTCCAGCGGCGAATGTCCTCCCATCTCTTACGGCAGTGGGTGCTCCGTCTGTGGTAGACCCCCAGGGTCCGGACGTCCTTGGCGATGGCATGCCAAATATCTTTTTTCTGGTGGGCGCTGACCTACATGAACTGTACAGGGGGAAAAGAAAAGTTATTACCAACTGCACCGTCACAGTCATTGGCCCCCATCCCTACCCTTGCCATGTGGCACATGCACTCATCGTCGTTTCATGCATGCCTCAATCTCCCCCCCAACCTACATCCACACTCCACACAGGCATAGCCCATACAGCATGCTCCCAGTGTACTTACCTGTTTGTCTGGAGGACTGTAGAGTAGTGTGTACTGGGGGAGGACCCCATCCACGAGTTTCTCCAACTCCTCCGATGTGAAGGCAGGGGCCGTTCCCCCAGACACTCGAGCCATTGTCTCTTCCAGACCGAGGTCACAGCAGCACTTGCAGTGTAGGTCCTCTCCTGTCGAAGATCAGATATCGAGTGACTGAACAGATAGAAAATGGCGGTCACGTCCGCGGCGGTGCGTACCGTCACCACCAGCGTACATCATCACTGGCTCCTGGGACCCACAGGGTCCAATGTTAACCAATGCAGCATTGCGCTGAGGTCTTCGACCGCCTACCGCGATGGTGTACAACGCCAGTGCAGTTACCTCACATCCCATTGTCCCACTTTACAGGTCAGGCAGCCGCCATTTCAGGGGCCCATATGGCTTAGTTTTTAACTGCGTCACACATACCTAGGCCAAGCCTCAACACACATACAGGCCACTTTTCGGTTTATGATTGGTGTTCTATGTAAGCTGTGGGTAAGTACCTCTGAGTTGGTTGACTCTGTGCTCGCTGTTGTCCTTCATAGGCACCGTCTGCTGGGACATGTGAGGAGATGCCGGCATCCTCCGGTGTAAAGACCGCAGGTGGACCTGTCGACAATGGAGGAAAGACATGTGATTATCACCTACAGGCTTGACAGTGCCACAATCCAGGAGCTGTGTGGCCAGCTGGAGCCAGACCTCATGTCAGCTATCCGACATCCCACAGGAATCCCCCCTCAAGTGCAGGTGCTGTCAGTACTCCATTTCCTTGCAAGTGGGTCATTTCAAACAACAGTGGTCACAGCATCAGGGATGTCCCAGCCTATGTTTTCCAACGTGTTGTCCAGAGTGTTGTCTGCCCTGCTGAAACACATGCGGAGCTACATCATTTTCCCTCAGGTGGAGGATTTGCCTACAGTGAAAGGTGATTTCTATGCCCTGGGACATACCCCCAACATCATAGGTGCCATTGATGGGACCCATGTGGCTTTGGTACCCCCCCCGCAGGAGTGAACAGGTGTACAGAAACCGGAAGAGTTATCATTCCATGAATGTGCAGATGGTGTGTTTGGCAGACCAGTACATCTCCCATGTTAATGCCAAGTTCCATGGCTCAGTGCATGACGCCTACATCCTGCGGAATAGCAGCATCCCTTATATGATGGGTCAACTCCAGAGGCACCGTGTGTGGCTACTAGGTGAGCACCTTGACGCAAGTCAGTGGGAATGGTTGTCTGGGTCTGGGGATATCCCTACAGGTTAGTGTATGTCTAACAGATGTCCCTCACCATTTGCAGGTGACTCTGGTTATCCCAATCCCAGGACAAGGGCAGAGGAACGCTACAATGAGGCCCATGGGTGAAATCTGCGGATAATCGAGCGGCCCTTCGGCCTCCTGAAGGCCAGGTTCAGGTGCCTCCATATGACAGGTGGATCCCTATTCTACTCACCAAAGAAGGTGTGCCAGATCATCGTGGCCTGCTGTATGCTTCACTACTTAGCTTTGCGATGACAGGTGCTTTTTCTGTAGGAGGATGGTCTAGATGGCGGTGTTGTTGCAGCTTTGGAGCCTGTGGACAGTGAAGACGAGGAAGCTGAAGAAGAGGACATGGACAACAGGAACTCGGTGATCCTGCAATATTTCCAGTGAGACACAGGTAAGAATACAGACCTGCCTACTACATGTACTTTAACACTACTACCTCTCTACCATCTGTTGTTTTCACCCAGTGTATGGTCACTGAGTTGTCACTTTCCCTTACGATTTCACAGATGTGTGTCCCACAGTGTGACATCTGTTGTGTTTCCTCATGGACAAGAGCTGTGTGACATAGGTATGTTGACATTACAATTGTAAGAACATTTTGTCACTGTAATTGCTAATACACTATTTCGAAATCACAGACAGACTCCAGATTGTTTTGTGCTTCAGGGGTGTTTATTTAAGTGCTCAATATTGTAGGGGGTTGTAAAATGGTGAGGGCTAATGGTGGAGGAATGTCCATGGCAGAGTCCAGTCTATTAGTCTCACAGGTGCATTGCCCAAATGAGCATAGGAAGTGGAGCTGGGGCAGTTTGAGGATGGACAGGGTGAACCAAGGATGACATTCAGGGTGGTCTCATTTCTTGTCGGTGGTCTTGGCATCGTTCTCTGTCTTAGTCCTGGATCTCAGGGACCGTTTGCGGGGTGGTTCTCCCTCTGCGGAGGTGGGGTGCTGGTGTGGTGGTCCTGTGTCAGGGCGTCCTGTCCACTAGCGCCGGCGGAGGTGGTGAGCAGTTCATCGTCCAGGCTAGTGTCAGGGGCCCCTTGTTGTGCCACAGTGTCCCTCCTGGTGTTGAGTACTTTCTTCAGCACCCCTATAATGGTGCCCAGGGTGGAATTGATGGTTCTGAGTTCCTCCCTGAAGCCCAAATACTGTTTCCCCTGCAGGGGCTGGGTCTCCTGAAACTTGGCCAGTACTGTTGCCATCGACTCATGGGAGTGGTGGTAGGCTCCCATGATGGAGGAGAGGGCCTCGTGTAGAGTGGGTTCCCATGGCCTGTCCTCCCCCTGTCACACGGCAGCCCTCCCAGTTCCCCTGTGTTCCTGGGCCTCCGTCCCCTGGACCGTGTGCCCACTACCACTGCCACCAGGTCCCTGTTGTTGTTGTGGTGGTGGGTTAGCCAGGGTTCCCTATAGTGGTGGACACACTGCAGATTGAAGTGTCCTGGGGACAGAGGTATGGGCCAGCTGGGTGGGTGCTGTGCTGGTGTTTCCAGAGGGGGGAAGGTCTGTAGTGGCCTGTGACTGTGTGAGGGGAACCGAATGTCCCGAGGTCCCCGATGGGCCGGGCTGGTCATCTAGATCTAGTTGGACAAAGCTGCTGTCATCACTGTGGGCCTCTTCTGTTGGTGGTGTTGACATGTGTGGACCCTCCTGTCCGGTGGCGCTAGGTAGGGGTCCTGCAGGGGTATAAAAGGATGTTTATTACATCTGTGAGTGCCATGGTGTGCAATAGGTGGGTGACCGTGTACCCCAGTGCTTGCATTCCTGTGTGGGATCTTGTGTGATAGTGGTTTAGGGGGTTGTATGGGTATGTGCAGTGGCCATGCTTTGGTGATGAGTGTCCATGCTTTGTTGTTGCATGCAGGGCTTGGTGTTAGGATGTGTGGGTTGTGATAGTGGGACATTTGTGAGGAGTTGCAGTGATGGGGGTGAGGGTGAGGGTGGGGGTATGTGATGGCATGCAGGTAGGGTGGGGGATGTAATAGTAAAGATTTGCCTTACCAGAGTCCATTCCACCATCTACTCCTGCAAGGCCCTCAGGATGCAGAATCGCCAAGACCTGCTCCTCCCATGTTGTTAGTTGTGGGGGTGGAAGTGGGGGTCCGCCGGCAGTCCGCTGAACCGCAAAGTGGTGTCTTGAGACGACGGAATGCACATTCCCCGTAGGTAGTTCCACCTCTTCCTGATGTCATCCCGATTTCTTGGGTGCTGTCCCACTGCGTTAGCCCTTTCCACTATTCTTCGCCATAGCTCCATAGCTGTGGCTCTACCCGGACGATTTCCTCCACCATGACCCTGAGCTCCTCCTCCGAGAACCTGGGGTGTCTTTGCCGTGCCATGGGGTGGTGTGGGTGATGTGTGGGGTGGTGTGTGTAGTGATAAGTGGGGTGATATTTAGAGGTGTGTTGTGTGAGGTGCGTGGAAGTTATGTGGGTGATGGTATTGTGTGCCTGTGGATGCTTGGTAGTTGTTTGTGGTGTCTCTCTCTGGCCTTCTATCGGTAATTGTGGTCATAGGAGTTTGTGGGTGATGTGGGTGTGTGTTTTATATTGTATTGAGTGTGTGGGAGTGGTGTGTGTATGTGTATCAGGTGTGTGTGTTTCGAATTGTCCAGTGTGGCAGTGTTTTGTAAATGTGTGTGTATTTTGAGCGCAGTGGTTTGTACCACCAATGGAATACCGCGGTTGAAAGACCGCCGCGTGGATTCGTGTGTCGTAATAGTGTGGGCGTATTTCTGTTGGCGTGACGGTAAGGGTTTTGTTTTTGCCAGTTTATCACTGACCTTTGGTGTGGTGGACTTGTGTGGGTGTCTGAATTTTGGCAGATTCCATGCTGTGGGTCATAATAGCTGTGGCGGAATTCCGCAGCGGTGTGTTGGCGATCTTCTGCACGGCGGTAAGCGGCTTTTACTTCGAAAGTTGTAATGAGGGCCATAATGTTTGAAGATACCACAGAGTGTGGAGAATATTTCTGTATGTGAACTGAAACATAATGAAAGAGAGTATAACAAAGGATTCCAAGAAAAAGTTTCCATTGAAGCTGCACACATGGATTACACTTGAATTACATTTGAAATGCTGAAACTGATTTTTAGGTTTTACCTGCACAGCGCTTAAGCTGTGCTTGGGAAATTTATTCTTAATATACATCTTAAAAGGGCCTTAAATTGCACGCCCTTGCTTTTCATTGGTTTCTGAGCTCGCCACTTACATTATATCTGTTTCTGTTGGCTGTAGCATGCTATTTCCAGTTCTTCGTTGTGTGTTTGCATTTATCCGTATCCTGAGGTCCAAGTGCTATTTCCATGCACTTTGGGGGAACTTCTTTCAAGTGTCTCAGCGCTCCAGTGAAGCCCAAGTGCTGGGGGCCTAGCACACTGTGCTGGTTTCATTTGAGACCTCATGATCCCAGACTCTCTTGATTGAGCACCAGTTACATGTACTTTCCCAGGACTTGAACAATGAGAGCACTGACTGAAGAGGAACATGCAACATTTTTGATACCTGAAGGGCAGGATGATGAAGACTTTGTACAGTAGACCAATCCATGAAATGAGAAAAAAGAAATATTAGAACTCGTAGATTTGTAAAATTAATATTATAGGTTAGAGTCATATCTGCTGATTAACTGACCAATTGGGAATTAGGGGGATGGACTGAAAAACTCTAATAAAAAGTCATGACAGGGGGGGAGAGTTGTGGAGCAGCTAAGATGGCCGCTCGATAGCAACACTCCTGAGCTGCCAAGGACGTTTTTATATTGGAGGGAGACGTTTTTGACAGCTGGCTGCTTTTTTTCCCCCAGAATTGGATGTTGGAACAAGCAGGGAGCAGTATGGTGAGTTTTTTCTCTTTTAAAACTCTGGTGTTTTACAGAGTTTAATCTTTTTAACCTACTGCTCCCTTTCTGACAGGAATGTGGCCGCCATTTTGAGAGGATTTTTTTTTTTTTTTTCATTATTTATTCCTAAAAAATATTTTCTTTTTTTGTCTTTTGGCTACTTGAATTAATGTGGAGATCTTAATACTTTTTGGAAACTCTTGGATGTCACTCTTGAAGCTGTTATAGTCATTTTATTCTGGATTTTCTTCTAAATCTTTTACATTTGTCCTCTGAGGTGAGTTAATTGGCGTTATAGGAACACTAACTAAACTATTGTACTAAATATATACTGTGTGGCTGAAATGGAAGCCCCTCATACTTCCAAATTATCTGTATCCTCTGTCTCTAACTCTAATGGTCGTAAAGACTCCGGGGGCCACAAAAGAGTCTCCATTGCCCCTCACATTGGATGAAATTATGGATGAGCTCAAGCTAATAAAGCCTTTTGTTATGGAGACGAATATTGCGATACAACAAATTGAGGAGAAATGGTCACGTCTGGATTCTAGACTTTCTGAGGTGGAACAGAGGATTAGTGACATACAAGATACTACTACTAAAGTCGATACTGACTAAGGAAGTCGCACTACTTAAAAAACAGACAGAAGATTTGGAAAATCGCAATTGGCGGAATAATCTTCGCATTTATGGCATTCCAGAAGGTTCAGAAGGCCAAGATTTGATAACATTCTTGCAAACTCATATTCCAGAGACTGTTGGTCTTCAGAATACTACTGCTCTCAACATCCAGAGAGCCCATCGTGTTGGTCCCTCTTCTCCATCAAAACCAACAGGAATTATCGCCTACTTCCTACAGTACTCAGATTTAATGACTATTTTGACTGCCGCCAAACAACGTAAACAACTGTTGTGGTTGGGCCAAAATATTTTCTTTAGCCAGGATGTGACCACGGCGACCGCCAAGCGAAGGAAGGAATTTCTGGATCTCGGACCAGCCTTAAAATCTATGAATGCTAGATTTGGCCTAAATCACCCTTGCTTTTTTAGTGTCACCTTCAAGGACAGAACAACTACTTTTGAAAATCCCTATGATCTGAAACAGTTTATATATACTCACAAAGGGGAGGCAATGGAACTCAGCAAGACTTGATCGGTTAATGTGAAATTCTTAAATTATTTATTTCTTCTTTACAGATATTGGAACCATTGAAATCTCAGGTTGAGAAAGTCCCCTTTCCGATTGTGCCTATCTTCCTGTATATCTCAACATCATAGTGTTCTTTCCCTTGTTGGTAAGTCACGTCGTCAGTTGTTCATATTGTAATGTATTTATTTTGTTTCCTCGTCTCTCCTCTCTCTTGTTATACAATCATTGTAGTTCCTCGGGGGTACTGTTGCTGATTGGCCTGTATTTCTTTTCTTGCTCCTCCCTTTCTCCCATGCAAAGTATTTTTCTTCTCTTTAAGACAAATATGACTGAAGTTTCTTGGCTTATTGTCATATTTTCTTTCTTTTATCAATGGGGTGCTTTTGCTACCCTTTTCTTTTTCTCTCTTTCTGTTTTTTTCTCTTTCTACTTTTCATTCTACCTTTATTATTTCCTATGTCCTACAATGCAAGATTGGCATCAACAAGCAATCTTATTTAAATATATGTTCATATGTTTCCTTTCCACCTTCTTCTATGTTTCACATGTTGTTTGTCTCTTAGGTTTCGGTAAGGCTTTGTTGTCTAAATGTCTTCTACTACTTAAATGACCAGTCTTCGAATCATCTCATGGAATGTTAAAGGTTTACGTAATCCAGTTAAGAAACAAAGAGTGCTCCAGCATCTCTCTAAATTGAATTGTCAAGTTGCTCTTGTACAAGAGACCCATCTTAAAGAGCAGGATTTTAAAAGTTTGAATAGAAATTGGGTTGGTCATGTTTTTGGCTCCTCTGAAGCTCATAATAAAAATGGGGTAATAATATTGTTTTATAGATCTTTACAAGTACAGGTTGTAGAGGAGACTAAAGATGATATAGGAAGATGGATTTTATTGACAGTTAAGATTTATGGTTTGCTGTTTTCCATTTGCAATTTTTATGATCCAACTGGAGTAGAGCCTCAATTTTGGGTGAATTTTTCGGTTATATGACGGAACACCGAATCTTAAACTACTACTAACCTTAACAATGAGGTCGGAACACCGACCTCGTCTTTACTACTAATGATTTTACCATGAATGCCTTAACAACGATATTTCGTTGTAAAGGCATTCCTGATAAAATCATTAGCAATAGGCACCATTCACCCCATATCCCTCACCCCACCCCCCCAACCCCACCCCAAAACCTAAAACCCCCTGACATCCCACCCACTCCCCAAAACCAAAAACGCCCCACCCCCCAACCCCACCCTAAAACCTAAAACCCCCTGACCCCCCCACCCACTCCCCAAAACCAAAAACGCCCCACCCCCCCAACCCCACCCTAAAACCTAAAACCCCCTGACCCCCCACCCACTCCCCAAAACCAAAAATGCCCCACCCCCCCAACCCCACCCTAAAACCTAAAACCCCCGACCCCCCACCCCCTCCCCAAAACCAAAAACACCGCACCCCCCCAACCCCATCCCAAAACCTAAAATCCCCGACCCCCCACCCCCTCCCCAAAACCAAAAACGCCCCACCCCCCCAACCCCTCCCCAAAACCTAAAACCCCCTGACCCCCACCCCCTCCCCAAAACCTAAAACCCCCCACTTACCTGATTCGTCACCTTGTCATCTGCGTCGTCCTCCTCAGCTGACTCCCTTGTTTGTACCTTAACCATGCATGTTCGTTGTTCAGGACATGCGTGGTTAAGGCACAAAATAACGAAGTCGTGGTTAAAGAAAGCGTTGTTCCGCTTTCGTTAACCAGGACTTAGTTATAAAAAATTCGGCATAAAGGTTGTTTACCAAATTTTTCTTCTTTATTATTATCTTGCAACTCTGAAAATCTTGTGGTAGGAGGTGATTGCAATCAACTTATGGATCCTTTTATAGATCGTTGCTCCCAAACTCGTTATATCCCTAATAAAATGCAAAAAACATTTTATCAAGCAATCTCCTCCAGAGGTCTATGTGATGTATGGAGAATTGCTCACCCAGATGTAATAGAATTCATGTTTTATTCTCCAGTACATCACTCATATTCTAGAATAGATTATATATTTGCTACACAAAATGTTATACAAACAATTTCACATGCTGATATTGGGTCTATTCTCTAATCAGATCACGCCCTAGTAATAATTGATATGAGCCTTCCAGGAAATTCTTTCTTTTCTAATCGCTGGAGGTTTAATAACACCTTATTGCAAGATTATTTGTTTATTGAACAATTTACAATGTTTTCTAAAGAATTGTTTATGCACAATTTACCTTCAGAACTCAGATTAATTTTATATGGGATGCATTTAAAGCTACTGCTCAAGGCTTTTTTATAGATTAAGTTGCCATTAAAAACAAAGAAAAATCCAAAGTTTCCTCTCAACTGCTCACACAAATAAAATCTCTTGAGCATGAATATTTCTCATCTAACAAACCGGACACCTTATCCAGGTTGATTGATGCTAAACTACAATGCAATAAGCATTCCTTGGAAAGTGCATGTGGAACTCTACTCAAAATAAATTCCAAATTTTACGGGGGAAAAATAAAGCGGGTAAACTATTGGCAAATTATTTAAAGACCAAAAAACAAAAGTCTAAAATTACTGTTATCACAGACACATTTGGAAATAGACACACTAAAGATTCAGAAATCCTGGAATGCTTTACTGACTACTATACCACATTATATACTCCCAAAAATACTCCTAATATGACTGAAGTGGATGCCTTCTTCCACTCTATTCCTTTGAAACAAAAAGTAGATTTATCACCATTAGACTCTGACCTGTCTGAAGCAGAAATTAAAAATGCCATTACCAAGCGTCCTAAAGATAAGGCTCCTGGCACAGATGGCTTTTCAACAGAATTTTACTCAACCTTTGCATCTATTTTAGTTCCTAAGCTATTAACACTTATACAATATTTCATATCAAAAGATCAAGCAAAGGCCACTTTTTCTGAAGCTATGTTGTGTTTGATTCCTAAAAAAGATAAGGATTTATCCAAATGTGGTAATTACAGACCTATATCCCTTATTAATGTCGATTGTAAAATCTTTGCAAAAGTCCTAGCCTTACGGATTAATCATTTCATCCCAGACCTAATAGACATTCATCAGTCAGGTTTTGTTAAGGGGCAATACATATCAGATAATTCTAGAACTTTTCTCAATATTATCCATCTTGCCTCTAAGTCCAGGGATCCTATAGCTGCCATAACTCTAGACGCTGAAAAAGCCTTTGATCGAGTTTGTTGAGATTTTATGTTTGGAGCATTGAAATGGCATGATTTTAGTCCTCACGTTATTAAAATTATTAGACTTTTATACTCTTCACCCTCTACATCAATTTTAGTCAATGGTAAACAATCTCATTACTTCCCTCTACACAGAGGTACTAGACAAGCTTGTCCTCTATCACCTCTGTTATTTATATAAGCCCTTGAGCCCCTTCTAGAGAAAATACGTAGGCCATCTGATTTTTATGGTTTTAAGCACAAAGATACTGAGATTAAATTCACAGGTTTCTGATGATATTTTACTTTTGATCTCTAATCCTCACAAGACTGTTCCGGAATTTTTTAAATTATTACAAGAATACTCAAGTGTCTCAGGTTATAAGCTTAATGTAGATAAATCAGAGGATTTGCCATTAAATGCTTGCTGTCTAACAGACATGTTTAAAGATACTGGATTTAAGTGGAACTCTAAGCATATTGAATGCCTGGGCATATCCTATTCCAACTCTCTTAAAGACACTATTCAAACTAATCTCAAAGAGGTAGAGTCAAGGATTGTGAAATTACTTGATAGATGGTATCCTCTTTATTTAACTTGGTGGGGACGACTGGCCACGATTAAAATGATGTTGTTGCCCATTTTAAATTTGTATTTATCTATGCTTCCCATTAAACTTCCTTCTAGTTATTTAAAAATTATAAATGCATTATTTATTAAATTTTTATGGAACAAACGTAAATCTCGTATATCTCTAGTCAAATTGCAGGAACCTAGAGTCAATGGAGGTGTAAATTTTCCATGCCTTAGAAGATATCACTCTGCATTTGTTTTAAAACAAATATGGTTTTCCCTCTCTCCCACGTTTCATAAAGGGACCTCTCTATGGAGTCAATTGGAACACCACAAATTACACCATTTACATTTAGAGATGTAGTTCGGCTTTCAAAACCCCATAAATCTCTTTTCTCTCCGATAATAACTCAGTCTATTTCTATTGCCAGGCCATTACTTCTTGCCTCACTCCTCATATGAGAACCTTATGCAAACTCCTATATGGTACAATAATGATATTAAATTTCATAATAGAACTTTGGTATGGAAAGAGTGGATGCACAAAGGCATTATAACTTTAGATCAGTTAATTTTAGATAATGCTGTACTTGAATTTCAAGATATTCAACGGACATTTCATATCTCAACTTATTACGCTGTGAAATATCAAACTCTCTATGCTATCCTCTATAACTTATTGTCTCAATCTTTGGAGGCTCCCTCTTCTACACAGCCTGATTCCCAACCTTATGATTTTTCCTCACAAGTCCCAGCGTCTTTTATATACAGAACCCTTACACATACCACTCGTGTGAGACCAAAACCTAAAATAGAATTAGCATGGGAGCAGGATTTCAATCAAAGCATTCCTATATCTACATGGAAAAAAATATGGTCAAAACTCCATACAGCATCCCGTTCAGCATCTACACCCCAAACGTTATTTTATTTTTACAATAGGTTGTACTATACTCCTGTAGACCTTTATAAATTTAAACTTACTACAGATAGCAAGTGTTGGTCATGTTCTAAAGAAAACAGTCATTATATGCACATGTTTTTTGAGTGCCCTGCAGTTCATACTTTTTGGGAACAGGTTTGGGATAAAGTTAATCAGATTTTCTCCTTCAATGTACCTTTCAATGTATTACATGTTTTTTTGGGTAGTACTTCATCTATTTGGTATTCTCAACCACTGCTTGGTAAATTGGGTGATTTACTCATTGCTGGTGCACTGCAAATTATAACTTCTAATTGGAAAGATACTACGAAAATATCTGTGGTAACTTGGTGGAATCTGATCTGTTATAATCACAGAATGGATCGAGCAAATGCTAATACTACTCAACTGTTAATTAAAAGGGACATGCTTTGGTTTCCCCTCACCTCTTTCCTTTCGCAACACATGACTTTACATACTATTGTTAATACTTAATGGTTGCTTTATTGTAACGATGTGATTTTTAACTTGCATTGTTTGAATTTTTCTTTCTTTCCTTTCTCTCTTCTCTTTCTTTCTTTACTAAAACATAACAAAAAATGCTATTATTCTACGATACAATATTACAGTCTGGTTGTGTATACAAATAGTTTCTGATAGATATAATTATCTTATGATTATGATTAACCTTTTTTTTTTTTTAATTGTTTTTTTCTTCTGGTTGTAAATGTATTTATTCTACTGTACCCGTGTATGCTAACTTATTAAATAAAGCATTATTAAACAAAAAAAAAAGTCATGACAGGGGGCTAAAACTTCAGATGCGATGGGAGAATTGATGACGTCAGGAGACACGTTCGAGATTCTGTCGTTGGGCTCATAGTCTTGAGAGCCTGATGCGTTGCTGATCTATTGATGACCTGAAGATGAAGACTGACTTTGTTGCTGATCCATTCCGTGGATAGGTAGCTATGACAATGTGACTGATTAACTTTGTGCCTTTTCTTCTAGGTACCAACTGCGCTGTTTTATAGTTTTCCTTCTAGCTAGATGGTTTCCAAATTCATATTTTTCTAAATTGTTTTGCATGAAGTCCCACATGCTGATGCTAATTTGGGTTAGGAAGGTTTCTTTACTGGGTGACGTTGACATTGACAAATGATTAACGGACTGCTTGCTGAACTCTGCTATTAATGCTGTTGTATTCATCTTTATTGGCTTATGTTGAAGCATTCAGGCAGGTGTTTTCTCAAATTCTGATTAGATTATGATATTGGTGGTCATTAATACACTAATTCTGTGTGGATTGAATAAAGTTTGACCTAACTTGATGACTTAGTATTGTAACTAAAAGGGAAATAAAATTGTTAAAACACATAGCTGTGATTATTCATGAAATGTTGATATACTGTCTCATGCTTAACGATTCTCCTAGTAGTTGTTGATTGATACTTTAATAATTGATGTTCATAGATTACCACATGGCTAGGATACTCCAAGCGATCCAGAAGGTTAATCGGCCTATACGCGTCCCCTTGTAAGTTTACTTACTAAGGACCAGGCGCGCTAGCAGTTTTTCACAGCAGCTTGATGGTTAGTTTCCTTGGAGAACTAGTTATGTGGTGATTGATGTTTTTGGTGGTAGTTTAAGTTAGGGTTAGTTGTTCGTTTTTATGAGGTTTGATTTATGTTTTTCTGAAATGGCAACTGCAGCAAAAATGATGTCCCCTTAAGCCAAGAAATGACTTTCCCAGATCCTGGGTATGTTCTCAGCGTTTTTGTGATGGTATGAAAGTGATAGGTTGCGCTTGCAAAGGCTTAAGCAAATCGCAGGTGAATTGTGACATATGAGAGGTAAAGTAGGGAGTTTGCCTACTCCAGTTGAGGTTTAGTAGGAGTGTGCGTACTCCACAGTATGAGAGTAGGGAAGTCATCAAACTTCATATGTGTGTGGTGCTTTGTGCTAAAAAATTGTCCACGTGGTTGTTCGTGATGTACGTGCCCTGCATGGTCTAAGACTCCAGAGTATATTGACAAGTGTAGGAGACACTTGGTTATATGTTGTAATCTGTCTGGTTTAGTCGGTTGATCGGGCGTGGTCAACATGTCAGTGTGCAAGTTAAGTGAGTAAGAGAAATTTTTCAACCGAGATTACCAGCACAAACTTATTGATCAGTTGAGAGTAAAATTTGCAGGTCGAATTTTGCTTGCAAATGTGGGAGACTGAGAAAGAGGAATAGCTGCATGAGCGATAGTGCAATCAGTGAAAATCCGTAAGGTCTCTGAAGCAACTGTGTACCTTCCTGTAGAAAACCAGCAGGTTTGTTTTGGTTATTGGTTTTTGGTTAAGTGCTCGCAATAATTTTGCATTAGTTCTGTGTGAAACAAATTTTAGGATGACAAGCTGCAAGACTTTGTCAGCCGCAGTGTGTGAGTGTGACGTCAGAGTGAGCCGCGCTGGGATAAGTTGGTTAGTGAGAAGAGTCGAAAGCAGATTGGCAGCTGTGCTTAAGAGGCAATTGGTTGAGTAAGCGGGTGAAAGGAATCTTGGGAGTAAAAGTAATTTCCTTATTGAATCTAAATAAATACAACAGAGAAAATTAAGTTTTTCAAAGCGTTCAGAAGTGCCATGAAGGGTGACTTTTACATTAAGGCGACAGTGGGGGAGCCAACCCCACTGGAAAATTCTCCGGCATATATTGCAATGGAGGAGCGAGGTGTTGCACCATGTCTTTGGTTAAGCAGTGGTGCAAACTGACAGAGAAACAGGGAGCTCTAGAGTTTCCAGAGCATGGAACGTTTAATTTGAGAATTTTGGACCAGTTGTGAATGACATTATATGATACAAAGCCACTACCAGAGGAGAATAAGAAAGGTAGAGAAGTCCTTGGCAGAGGCAAGATGGGATTGGGAACAGAAAAAGTGGAGAACGGAGACATTACAGGGTGCTAAGTTGTTTCCTGCTATCACAGAGGAAGATGAGTCAGAAAAAGAAGATACTGAAAAGAGTGATAGGAGTTCAGGGACTAAGAAGAAGAAAAAGACCAATGTAGAAGAGGAAGGTTCAGACGTTGAAGATCTTATTACCCAATTGTTGAGGGACCGACCTCTGCTAAATGCGGTGCATGTAGGGGGTCCAAGTACTAATTCTGCCTCCAACTGCTCCAGCACAAGTGTCGGGGACAGTGGGACTAGTGCAGACAGATAATGGACAGGTACAAGGGGTAGTGCAGAGTACTCCTAATGCTATGACTACTTTGGTGGTCCATGCTCAGATGCACCCACCATTGATACAGAGAGTTTATCCAGATGTACCAGTCCTTGAGACAACCTCGAACTTGGGGGTGCCGTCGGAGCAAGTGCTTCTGAGGCCAATGCTAGTTCAGACTGAGCCAACTCCAATGTTGTTGCCTCAGGCACTGCCACAGGGTTTGCCGAAGTTTACACCAATGACAGGGACACAGTCAGATGTGACACCAGTGATGAATCAGAACATGGGAGTAATCCTTCCACAAAATGCAGATGTCAAAACAGCACCAGATGCAATATCGCTGCCGATTACAGTCGGTCCAGCAGTACCATTATTTGTGCAAAAAAAAAAAAAAAAGCAGGAGAACAGAGTGAAATGTCACAGAGCCTTGTGAGGAGGGGAGTGAGTGATCATGTGCAGGTGATATCGTCTATCGGTCAGACCTTTGATGGAACCAGACCTTTAATGGATCTTAGTCCACTTGTTGCGCTTCCAGATGCAGTAAATGGCCCGAATGCAAGTCAGAGTTTGAAACTCTTGACACCACAAACTCCAGGTGCTGTGGTACAACAGGTGCCATTACCAAATGCAAGTAACATCTTGTTACAGGGATTGACAGCACAGCAATTGAGCAAGTGGTTGGATAGTTTGAATACTCCTCGAAATACATCCAAGGGTGAAGAGCAGATAAATAGTGTAAGATCAGCTACAGAAATAACTGAGCTAGTTGAGGGAACAAGAGAAGTGAGTAAGATACAGAAATTGGCAGAGCTGGCAGAAAAACATGACATAGAAATTGAGAAAACAAAACATTTGAAAAGAAGTTACAAGGTTAGAATTTGACGCAAAGGATTTTGAGCACATGTGGTCAGCAGAGATGAAGGCTCACCTAAAAGAGTTATTGCAGAGTGCACAGATTTGGGGAGCACTAGAGAAGTGGGAAGGCAGATGGGCAAAGAAGAAGGATAAACAGAAACGAGATTCACAAGAAGGGTCTGAGGGTGTTCAGAAAGAGAAGGATCCAGTAAAGATTTTACAGATGAGGTAAATTCCAGGAGGGCAGTTTGTTCATGTCCCATGGCATAGGAGTGATGTACTGTCATTCCCAAATGATTACCCGAAACTGAGGGAGAAAGCGGTTGAGTGGTACCAGCAGACAGATAGATTTGTGAAGCTTTCTAAATGCCTGTGGGAAGACTTGAATACCTTGTTAGAAATAGTAGTTCCAGCTGATTTGTGGGTTGAGTGCATGAGAGCAGTGGATTGGCCGACAAGTGAACCGGAAAGGGCTAGAGTTACAGGTGCACCATCACCTGAAGTGATGAAACATTATTATAAGGTTGATTGAGTTCCTGAAGAAAATAATTTCTCCCAAAAATATTGACTGGCAGAGAATTGACAGGACAGTACAAGAGACAAAAGAGTTGATACACACCTATTATGAGAGACTGCTTAAAGCATTCAAGGAATACAATTGAGCCGAAAGACATGTTGCACATTGTGTTCAGGTTCATCGAAGGATTGAGACCTGAAATAGGGCAGATGATGAAGAGTAATTTGATTTGTTGGCAAGCGAAGCCGATTGATGAGGTGTTGAAATTGAGTTGAAGCAAAAAAAGCTGAAGGAGAAAGCGATGGTGATGCAGATTAAGGCAGCTCAAACAGGAGTGCAAGGAGCTTTAGTGCAACAGATGCCACAACAGCAGGGAACTGTCATGTTCCAACCTCAGATGAGAGGTAGGGGTCGTGGAGTCAACATGACTTGTGGTCCGGATTTGAGTACTGTAGTGGTCCAGAATGATATGCAGGGGATGAAAAAGATGTTACCATGTCATCTGCATGGAAACGTGGGACATTGGAAGCGGGACTGTCCGTTGATGGTGCAGGATGGTGTTGTTCAGCAAGGTGGTGATGTCAATACATTTCAAACTGTGAAAGTCCTTAGAATGAGAGGCCTTAATCCGAATGTTCAGAACCAAGTGCAGAATATTCAACCCATGCAGCAGGTGCAAGTGCTGTATGCACAACTGACACAGTTGCAACCAATGCAGCAGCAGGTTTCTATGGTACCTAGACAGCACATGCAGATACCTCAAGCCCCGATGGAACAGCAACAGATGATGCTTACACAGCAGGTCACAGGTCAGAGACAAGACAGAAGTAATGGCACAGTGCACCAATTCCCATTACATAGTGAGAATGAAATAAACGAAGAATGGATGAGTATGAGTTCGGATGAAAAGCCATGTATGCTTGCAGCATCATTAGAGGTAGATCAAAGAGGCCCATTTGTGAAGGGAAAGGAGATGGGTCACAGAGTTTCATTCTTAGTGGACACAGGAGCTACGCACTCTACAGTAAGAAGTTCAGAAGTTCTGAATTTACCTCTTTCAGGCAAACAGTTCAGGTTGTAGGGGTAGAAGACAGACAGTTGTTCAGTCCAATCACAGATCCAGTACAGGTTGAGATTGGCAACGTCCAGGGACTGCACAACTTTGTAGTCTGTGATTCAAGTCCAGTATCCCTACTGGGAAGGGACTAAGGGCCAGATGTAGGAAAAAGCCAAATTGCAACTTGCAATTTGCGAGTCCGTGCGACTCGCAAATTGCAACTCGCAATTTGGTATGCAGAAAGGTGTCTCAGACACCTTCTGCAACTCGCAATGGGGTCGCAAAGACCCACCTCATTAATATTAATGAGGTGGGTCGCATTTTGCGACCCCATTGCGAGTATGGGCACTCACGGGGATGGTGGCCTGCTGGAGTCAGCAGACCACCATGTCCGTGACTGCTTTTTAATAAAGGAAAACGAGCTGCACTTAGAAAAAAAACCGAAACCTTTTGTTTCGGCATTTTTCAGGGCAGGTAGTGGTCCATTGGACCACTGCCTGCTCTGAATAATATATTTTTTTCCAGACACAAAGGGGAAGGGGTCCCATTGGGACCCCTTCCCGTTTGCGACTGGGTTACCATCCACTTCAAGTGGATGGTAACTGCGCTTTCATTTGCGACCGCTTTGGCGGTCGCAAATGAAAATGAATAGCATTGCGAGTCGCAAATAGGAAGGGAACTCCCCTTCCTATTTGCGAGTCGGAAATGCATTTTGCGAGTCGGATCCGACTCGCAAAATGCATTTCTGCATAGCAAAAAGGCTTTTGCGCCTCGCAAACGGCGTTTTTCGCTGTTTGCGAGGCGCAAACCCTTTGCTACATCTGGCCCTTACTGTGTAAGACAAAATGCTCCATTAGTTGTTCGACTGCTGGAATAGAGGTTCAGACTAATAGCGATGATGAGAACAGACCTCTGAAACAGAAAATGTAAATGTTACTGAGGAATACCCATTGATTGAGTTTTTCCTGATGTTTACTGTGAAGGAATTGCATGCAGACTTGCAGGGAAAATTACAGGAAAATGTGTGGGACCTGACAGGTAAAGAAGTGGGTTTGATCAAGAGAGTGGAGCCGAGTAGGATCACTTTGAAGCCGAATGTAGTGTTTCCGCAGCTTCTACAGTATAACATGGAACAAGATGTTCTGATGAAAGTGGGAAGCCTCGTACTAGAGGAACATGGTGGCCAGTTGAGGTGTGGCCACGAGCTCTCAGGGCAGAGACACTCATAGGAGTATGTTAGGTGACGGCGATGCTTGAGGGTACTTTCCGGTAGTTGGTAGCCAGAGTGGTGTGGTCCTGCAGCTGGCTTCCCTGTGGTGGAATTGGAGTGCGGCTTGGTAGGTGAGATCGGGTCCCGGTGTGTGGGCGGAGGCTGTAAGGAGTGTGCGTAGTGGGAGATGCTGCTTGTTTCGTTGCAGTCTCTGCGGGACGCCTAGTGCGGGAGCTGGGCTTCTCCTGGAGGGGAAGCTTTTTCGGAGTCAGGGCGCAGCAGTCACGGAGACCGTGGAGGACACATTGTGTATGACGCCTGTTAGACGTCACCCTAGAGGCCCCCAGGCTGCTTCTAATGTTATGGGGGATATAAGGAAAGGTAAGCCCGGCTCTTTGGATTCGGACCTTGTCACTCCTCTTTCACTAATTTCTAAGAAGAGATGGGGTAGAAAGTAGCTGGAAATGGGGAATTAAGGGGGTAGAGAGGTTGAGATTTGGGATAAAAATTACTCCCCTGGAGACAGGCGATTCCACGGAGGGTCACCATATTAGTACAAAACCTAAAAAAGAACTGTCTTGCAAAGGAGGACCCTCACATCCCCCAATAAAAGGAGTTTCAACTGCAAAACACCCATTAAAGGACTATAGAAGGGCTGTACCACTCTTGTCTTTTTTCAAATCTTCTCCGGGGGGTGAAGGTGGCATTACTCCCACAAGGTGTGGTTGGAACATCCCTAGTTTCAGGGGGGTTCGGATTAAAGACTCAGGAGTTGGGGAATGCTGATAACAACTTGCCCCATGTGACTCAAGTACTTTCTTCTGGGCAGATTAGAAGCAGCAGTGAAAGAACAGGACAGACGGATCCTTTCAAATAGTCAGGATATTTCACAGTTAAAAAGTAGAGAGAAGATACTTCAGGACAAGTTGGAAGTCTGGAAAATAATATGAGGAGGAATAACATTAGACTGCTGGGTGTCCCAGAAGGTACGGAAGGAGAAGATATCAAGGGTTATATGATATTGTTGATTAAGGATGCCATCCCATATTTAGCTCACTTGAATTTAGAAGAGGATATGCAAAGAATCCATTGAGATCCTTTTAAGAGGAACGCTGGAAGGAAGGTCCCCAGGAAGATACTAATAAACTTCGCTACGCACTCTATTAAGAAAAAAAATCTGCCTGAAGCTCTTAAAGTAGGGAGTTTTTCTAAGGGGGACTGGTTCTTTCGTATACGATCAGATGTGTCTAAGGTGACTTTGGATAGGCAGTGGGAGCTGGGGAATTATATGCAGGAGCTTAGGTCCTTAGGAGCCACAGTCCAGCTGAGATTCCCGGCGGCCTTGCAGATTATGTGGAACAATAAAATGCACAACATTAGGGACCCCACGGAAGTCCGGGCCTTCATAGAACAGATTAAGGTATCACAATAATACATGTAATCACTCTGTCCCGTAGAGAGCTTAATGGGAGTAACAACTGGTTATCCTAGAGAGGGATGGGAGGGTTCCCCTGGGGGGGGAGGGGTTGGGGCTGGTTTTCTTAGAGGTGATTGGGTTTTTGTTTTGCACTAGGTGTGGAAGCATATGGGGAAAAAAGGAAAAAAAAAATGATTGTCCGCAGAGTATGTATATTGATGTTTAGCAGGGAGGTTGGGGTGTTAGACTCATTTGTTTATAATAGGTAGCTTTGGGTGTTTTCAGTTGAAGATTCTCTCGTGGAATGTTAATGGTTTGAGGGTTAGCAGGAGGAGGAGGAAGATTTTTGAATTCTTAAGAATGGCTGAGGAGGAGGTGATCATTCTCTAGGAGACTCATTTGTTGTGAGATAAGTGGGACACCTTTCTTAAGAAAGTGAAATGGGCAGGCTATAGTATACGCACTAATCAATCTTGTGCAGTTGATAGGGTGGGAATTCTCCTCAAGAAATCTATAAAGGTAAAGGTGGGTAATGTGTTAGTGGATTCTAAAGGTAGATGGTTGGTTGTGGAAGTGGGCCTATCTGGATTTTGGTTTACGATGTCAGGATACTATGGCCCTAATTCGGACAGCCCGGTACCATTTCAAGGGTTGTATAACCATCTACTCATAGATAAGCATCCAGTCCTGTTGGGAGGAGACTTAAATGTATTGTTGGACCCTATATTGGATAAAACAACCCCGAAGAATGGCTAAATCTCGTAGAAATCGGTCATGGGCGAGGCAAGCCATGTTAGATCTTGCTCTTGTTGATATTTGGCAATGGAAAGGGGGTGATGGTTCTAGATTTATATTTAATAAGAAGAAATATGGTCATAGATCTAGAATAGATTTTTTTTTGTGCATAAAAGCTTGTGTGGAAATGTTAACTATGTAGGGCATGCCCCCGTGCATCTCTCAGACCATTCAGCGGTAAAGTTACATCTTTCTAACGTTAGGTGGACGGTAGATCGGGCGTTATTTTTAGATGACATGATAAGTGAGGCCTTAAAGAAGGACACTAGAGAGTATTTTGCCTTAAATCATGGGTCAGCTACTATACAGATTGTGTGGGACGCCTATAAGGCATATATTAGGGGTAAACTTGTTAGATTTGCGGCGTACTGGCATCGAGAGGAGAAGGCGAAATTAAAATGTTTTGAATCATCTATTGCTACTTTGCAGGCGTTAATACATAGTGCCTATCAGGATGAGAATAAATGTCAGCTGGAAGGTTTGGAGTTTCAATACGAAAAAGCGCATTTAGATCTGGATTTGTTCTTAGAGGGACAAAACAAGAAAAGGTGGGTTAGTAGTTGTTATGCGCATTATGAGTATGGGGAAGGATGCAGTAAGTCAGACCGTTCAAATAGCTACATCTCGTCGATTAGATCGAGGACTACAGGTCATCTTTGTACGGAGGAAATGGAGATAGAAGAAGCTTTCACTTCTTTTTTTCAAACATTGTATACTGCTGATCTGTGGATACCGGAAAAGCAGGTTAGAGAGTTTTTGAAGGGTATTCATCTTCCTGTTTTAGATGACTCGATACGGTAGCAGTTAATTTGTGAGATAGAGGAGAAAGAATTGCTTGAGGCAATAAAGGGTTTGAAGAAAGGGAAGCAACTGGTCCAGATAATCTTCTGAATGAGTTATATAAGTTACTTGGGGAGGAGTTAGTCCCAATTCTGTTGGAATTGTTTAATTATGTGTTTCTTGGAAGCGTGCAAGTGTCAAAATCATGGGAAGAAGCTATAATTTACCTATTTTTGAAACCTCGCAAAGACCCGACTCAGTGTACATCGTACCGACCGATTTCACTACTCAATTAGGACAATAAGCTCTACACTGGTATTCTATTTAGAAGACTTGGGAGGGTGGTGGGTAGTCTGATACATGCGATGCGGACCAGAAGGGATTTATGAAGGGTAGACAACTTTCGGAACTAACTCATGATTTGCTGGGAGCTGTAGATCTGGCGCTGCAGGAGGGCGCCCCGTTAGCGGTTCTGACTTTTGATGCAGCTAAAGCATTTGACCAGGTGAATTGGTCGTTTTTGCAGATTGTTATGGAGTTTTATGGACTGGAAGTATCTTTTATCAGAGCAATTAACGCTCTGTATAGATGCCCTACAGCCAAAATATTGATTAATGATAATCTGTTACAAGAGTTTAGGATTGGCTGAGGAACTCGTCAGGGGTGCCCACTATCTCCTCTTCTTTTTGATTTGTGTATTGAACCTCTGGCAATATTGTTTAGGGCCACTGCTAATATCCTCCCCTTTCAAAGCAGTGGGTGGGAAAGGAAAGTTGCATTGTATGCAGATGATCTACATTAGAGATGTGACGGCTTCCCTTCCTACCATTAACTTGCTAATGGAAGATTTTGGCAGATTGTAAGGTTATTCTGTAAACTTTGAGAAGACAGAGATTATGGGGGTCATTCTGACCCTGGCGGTCCAAGAATGACGGAAGCACCGCCAACAGGCTGGCGGTGCTTCTAAGCCCATTCTGACCGCGGCGGTAAAGCCGCAGTCAGAAAACCGGAGCCGGCGGTTTCCCGCCGTTTTTGCCCCGGCTGGGCGAATCCGCCATGGCAGCGCTGCCATGGGGATTCTGACCCCCTTACCGCCAGCCTGTTTCTGGCGGTTTTCACCGCCAGGAAGAGGCTGGTGGTAACGGGTGTCCTGGGGCCCCTGGGGGCCCCTGCACTGCCCATGCCACTGGCATGGGCAGTGCAGGGGCCTCCTAACAGGGCCCCATGAAGCTTTTCACTGTCTGCCTAGCAGACAGTGAAAAGCGCGACGGGTGCAACTGCACCCGTCGCACGCCCGCAACACCGCCGGCTCCATTCGGAGCCGGCTTCTGTGTCCCAGGCCTCCTTTCCGCTGGGCCGGCGGGCGCTAACATGGTTAGCGCCCGCCAGCCCAGCGGGAAGGTCGGAATGCCGGCAGCGCTATTTTGGCCGCGTGGCGGACTTGGAATGACCACCTATGTGCTGGAATTTGACTTATAATTCCCAGTTAATTAAGCAAAAGATAAGGTATTTGGAAGTTCAGCTTACAACCAATTTTTGCGAAGAGGCGAAGGTCAATTTCGATAGAGCTTATTTAGAAACTAAAAAACTTCTCAAGACATGGGCTGCTCTTCCCCTTTATTTAATTGGTAGATCTAATATTCTAAAGATGACTATTCTTCCAAAATTCACTTTTCTGTTTAATGCTATTCCTCTAGAATTTAAAGCATGTTGGTTTAAAAAATTACAGGGGGATTTATCTGCATTTATAAGGGCATCTAAGGGGAATAGAATAGTGTGGAAAAAGCTATGCAAATAGAAATAATGGGGAATCGCATCGCCAGATTTTTACAAATATTATCTTGATTTTCAATTGAAGAACTTAAGTATCCTTTTGAGTAAAAGGTCAGAATATACATCTCTTTGGAAGGCCCTGACTTTACATCTTGCAGACAAAGCTGACAACTTTCTATATAAATTTGGTCATCCAAAATATTTTAAGAAGGTCCGACTCAAGATGCCTAAACAGGCATGTAGAATTTGGTTGCAGATTCGGGGTGTTTTAGGGATAGCTTATTATTGTAGCTCGGCACCCATTTGAGATTCACCAGGTACTCCTGAGTGTTTTTAGATAAGCTATCAGCCCCGTTGAATAGGGGAAAATTATAGAGGACTCTGAGCCGGTACCTTGGTTTACATTTTCAGGACGAGCAGGTTACACAGTTTCTAAGTTTAGGTATTATCAACTGTCTAGTTGGATGAAGTCTCTTCAGAAAGGAGAAACTGGGAAGAGTCCTTGGGAGGAGAAACTAAGGCGGAAATTCATTGACAAGGAAGCGGCTTTGTGGTATCATGCGTTGTTGGATGTGGCAGAAGAGGGTCCGCTGCTTCCGCTGTCAAAGTGGGGGTAGGTTTTCCCAACCCTAAATGTTGTTTGTTTATGGAGATTATCATGTTCTAGACTGTGGTTCACAATCAAATCTGCAGCCATGAAGAAAAATTACTTGTTTACCTTACACAGGGTATATTGGACACCGGCAAAGCTGTCGGCCATAGGAAAGACCAAAAAGAACTGTCCGCGCTGTGGATATGTTAGTGCAGATGACCTCCACATGTTTTGGCAGTGCTCGAAGTTTTGGGAAGGCGTTGTAAAAACTCTTAAGGAAATATTTAGTTTGGAGCTGGAGATAAGGTTTTCAATGATAATTTTTGGGTTATGCAACCAAGAGTTCCGAGGTAAAAAGACTACCTTCTTACCAAGAGTACCAAGTACCAAGAGTACTTGCTGTTTGTACTGATGTTCTTGGCCTGTCGTAGTTTGGACTCTTGCTCTGAGCAAGACTGCTGGTCTCAGGATGACAGTACTTTCGTTTGTAGGTGACTAAGGGGGTCATTCCCACCCTGGTGGTCCATGACCGTCAGGGCCGGGAACCGCGGAAGCACCGCCAACAGGCTGGCGGTGCTTCCTGGGCCATTCTGACCGCAGCGGTAAAGCCGCGGTCAGAAAAGGGCAACCGGCGGTTTCCTGCCAGTTTACCCCTGGCCCAGGGAATCCTCCATGGCGGCGCTGCTTGGGGATTCCAACCCCCTTCCCGCCATCCTGTTCCTGGCGGTTTTTACCGCCAGGAACAGGATGGCGGGAACGGGTGTCGTGGGGCCCCTGGGGGCCCCTGCACTGCCCATGCCACTGGCATGGGCAGTGCAGGGGCCCCCTAACAGGGCCCCATAAAGATTTTCAGACACTGAAAATCGCGACGGGTGCCACTGCACCCGTCGCACCCCTACAACTCTGCTGGCTCCATTCGGAGCCGGCTTCATTGTTGAGGGGGGTTTCCCGCTGGGCCGGCGGGCGGCCTTCTGGCGGTCGCCCGCCGGCCCAGCGGGAATGCCAGACTGACCGCCGCGGTCATTTGACCGTGGTGCGGTCTTTTGGCGGTGTCCGCCCGGCGGGCAGCGCCCGCCGCCCGCCGGGGTCGGAATGACCCCCTTAAGTCTCTTCCTACAACTAGTTGTAACTGTTGTCCAAACCTTACCGGCTTACTAGCAGTACCTCACCATAAACACAATAGTCAAAGGTGATTTGTAGCAGTCGCTTACGCATGGACTCAAAGTACAATATCTCAGGGTTGTCGTGGTTAAACGGAAATTACCCTTTTCTCACAGATTTATTATGTCTCATACAAAAGGCAATAACACAGATGCAGTAAAGTTATAATAGTTTTTATTCAACATAACTGCAATTTGTGATAAGTTGCATGAACTGCAATGATTAGGATAATGAATATACCAAGCAACAGTATTGTGAAGAGGAGAGTCATTGTTATAAAGACCCCCACCATTATGCAATATATGAAAGAAGTATATGTATATGTAAAAGATGGCACAAGCCGTAATACCTCAAGGAGAGCTGGGTTCGTTAAACCTAATCTGCCAAAGCCGAGTCCATGAGAGGAGCCCCCAACCCTCGTTACCTTGGAATGAGGTCTCTATTTCAGACTCCGCAGGGACACGAAGACTGGGTCAGTGTCAAGATGACTGCAGCATCGGTATCAGCGATGGTGGCGATGCCCTCTGGTCGGAATCCCTCTGATTATCTGTCTAAAAGTGTGTTGTATTTATACAGATCTACAAGGTCCCCCGACATAAGTGTTATTCATAACAATAGATAACAGGCATGCTTGGGACGGCAATTAATATCAACAATCCCTCGAAAGTATGGAGAGGGAAAATCCCTAAGTGTGAATGCCTACTGTATGTTTGTCTTTCGTGCTTGATCTTGATGCCTTGGCGCAGTGACACCGATAATAGAACCCATAACAAGTGGCCTAACTATAAACAAGGCCGCCATATTAAAGGAAATAAATAATTAAATGGACTAAGACAGAACAAGCAAAGTAGGTTAAAAGTCACTGGGTGACGGGGGCACGAGTTTACAAGCCGATGGCTAAGCTAACTCCTGTTATCCCCTTAAAACAAACTAGGATTCACTACACCCTCCCCATTGCCGTAACAGGTATGATGAAGGTAAAGAAACCCAATCGCTAAAAAGCTGCTACTGAACTAAAAGCCAAAAAAACCTTAATGACAAAAAAAAAAATGCTGTGTGTTAAAAATACGTTAAAAAAACATTCAGAGATGTCAATATCAACCATGACGAGTATAGCAAACTTTTAGTATAATCGCTACTTCTTAGAACCGGGAACTGGCAAGCAAATTCATCAAATTATGTGCTATATGCAGATCTTGAAGAATGTCATCGAAGTCACCATTCAAGGATCTAAAAAATGAGTCAACATCGTCTGAAGTGACATTGAGAGCTGGACGGACAAACGGATCCACAGAGCAGAAGTGAGCCATGGTCATCGGTGTATCGACACTCGCTGCAGTGTCCTCATCCATGTTAGATCGTATAACAGAAGGCTTATAGGTGGCCTCGCGTAGCAACCGCAGTCTCAAGGGGCATGACCGTGTATGAACCCTCATCGGGGACATCAGCAGCTCGTGGTCCATAGGAGATGTCGCCGCAACAGCAAGACAGACCATAGGCAGATGTTCAAAGAGACACCATATGCAGCGGAACACTGGTTGTACGCACCACAGTAGAGGCCGGAATGACAATGACCAGTCAAATTCCAGTTCCACCAGCAAAGGTGTACCGAAGATCCGAACCATGCGTTCACGGCACAGCGGTGTTGACTGGAGCGGCTCCATTACTCTGTGTCGCTGGAAAAAAACAACCACCGCGAATCAGAAAAAATAGCAGTAGTAGTCCGCCAATTAAAGCCAAAATAATTGGAAAGCCACCAAACACACTGGAAAAGAGAGAATGAATGGCTGATGGGATGACTCCGAAGACAGTCTGGAAGATGTACACGAAACCAGACCCGACAGCCTTAAAGAAATGAACAATCCCAGTTGTGCTTGAAGCATTGAATATTCTGGACACCAACTCTCCAAAGTGTTTGGGGAAATCGGTATTTAAAAGGGATTGTATCTCGGCTGATGATCTCGCAACCTGGAGAGCATACGTCTCTTTTGCGGATGTCAAGGCGACCTGTTTTTTAAACAATAGCGTCTTCAGTCTACTCATCTTGTCATAGTTCACATTAATAGTATCAATGTGGGGCCACATTTCAGATACTTGTATCTCTCGTGTGGGGGGAAACAAAACATGGTCACAACACGTAACAACCTTCGTGACTGAGATTGCGTAGGCAATTCCAGGTCGCAAGCCGCAACAGCTGTCATCGCTCAGAAGAACATAACTCCCATTAGAAAGTACATGAAACACTGAACGAATCAAGGGGACGGGAGTACCCTTCAGAAAACAGGCCAAATTCGCGACCCCTGCATTGCAAAGACCGTGAAGAGACACCTGTTTGCATATCATGGAATGACGAACAGTAGTCTCACATTCACTTCCGCTAAGAAAGACCTCCTGTTCGCCGTTCAGACATCGATACTCAAAGGGCAACTCCCACTCTTCCTTAATAAAGCTATCTCGTAGCCGTTCATATCGTCCCACTGCAAGATGTTTCAGGCAGCTTGAGAAACCAAACGTTGAAAACGGTAAATTAATAATGCCGTGTAAGAGCCAGATAGTTGAAGGACTCTCTGCTACCGTGAAGGGCAACTTATCTAATTTTTCAACTTGAAGCAAGGTGAAACGAGCCTCCCTTTTAGCCATTGTCTCTTGTTCCCTGGAAAAATTAAAAGCAGCAAATTGTTCACTCCCATTAATGTATTTCCATGGAATGTGGCCACTTCTCAGCGTCTGCAATGCCCAACTCAGCTGCATGATGGAACGCAGCTGTGTTTGCCCATGATATAACCGAGACAAATCAGTTTGAGTGATATCAATAGCAGATGACACTATATTCGACAGGGAATAAATCCTGTTGGATAGAGTGTTCATGCCATTGTCGACAACAGCCAATGTTTTTTCCAAATTCTCTCTATCAAGTTGCCGTAAACGTGCAGCAGCCTCAATTTGAGAAAGTTTCCAAATTTCATTATACATGGCATATAAAAAACGTTTAGAGTGTTGTTTTCTAGGACCTAATAGGAAATCTTGTAGGTCTATACTGTCAGAAAGAGTATTCAGGTGGTGTTTCACCGCTGTTAAGGTGTTCATTTGTACCCATTGCTGGCACAGCTTACCCACACTGTATGTTGTAATTATACCAGTATGCTGACCTGACAAAAAGCGAGGGTATGGCCTACGAATGGAAAAAAACCCTGAAGAGTTCAAAAAATGCCTTTGACACTCATCAGTGTCGGTGGGCCATACCAACCATCCCCCGGGATGGGAAAGTGAAGAATTATAGGCACCAGCCTTAACCAATGCATCTAGCCTTTCCTCAGAAACATTTAAAAAGTGTTGCCAATCCATAAATTTTGTCGGTGTAGGAATACTGGGCGTGTTTAGATCCTTCATTTTTGCTAATCCTAGACATGATGTCTGCTCAACAGTGTCATTCAAAAAAATCATTTGCACAGGAATTAAGAAAGCTCGAAACAAAGCCTCTTTACCCTGTATCTGCCAATCCTGTGTCCCCTATACACTCTTCAAATCGATAGTGTTCTTCCAATAGTCATAACCCTCAATCGAAAGTCGGGAAACAAAGGGATCTGAATAAATCAGTTTCGTATCTGTTAGCAATAGTTTTCTAATGTGTGTCATGGGTAATTTAAAATAATAAGATTCAGCTTTCTTTGTATCATGCCCAGAAAAGTATGTGAATTTGTCAATGTAATACTTTGGACTCCCCACCCGTGGTGTTGAACAATGTTCCCATTGTGTGTAGTTAAAGAGAGGCCTATATCTAGTTGCACGGTGCAGGTAGTGATGTCCCCAATTATTATAGCAGAACATTTCACCATAATTCATTGTAAAATCATATACATCATCACTTCCAAAAGCGGAGTAGTCCTTCATTTCAGTTAGCATGGAATCAACTGTTTGGACATCCCAATCATCAGAGACAACATTAGGTGTAATAACATCAGACATAGAAATTTTGAACACGTATGGTATTTGAATTACCTCTGTAGGCCCGTATATGTCGAACGGAACTTTGTCCCAAACAATACCATCAGAAATTGGAATAGCTGTAATATTGACAGGGGAAAAATCACGTCGGACCTTATGTGATGAATGATGTGGTGTTAAAAGTACATCAACAGGCTCCACTGAGGAGCGATCAGCAATATAGTGACCATTAATTAGGAAAAAGAAAACAGTCACAAAACCAATCCATAAAAACAATGCAACAAATGTCAAACAGAACCAGAGATAGTTCCATGGATATATCAAATAGTTCTTTTTAAGCCATCGATAGAACTTGCTACCTCTGGAAAGTTTGTCAGTCTCAGTTGAGGATGAATCGGAAGACAAATCATCAATGCCCACAAAATAGCCGGAGGAAGTCTCCGCAAACACAGGACTCATCGAATTCACATCCACTGTTCGTGGAGGTTCATGATAGATGACGTTACCAGTCGTGGAAGTGTTCGTGTAAAATACAGCCAAATCCTGTAGCGGTGTGTTCTCCAAAATTGTTACTGGAACCAACAAAAGTTCATTTTCCGCCCTCCCCATGGTCGAGGAAGTCTCTGGAACAGCAGCTGACATAGTTGCATAGTCAGTAGTAGCGATGGTCATCCTACTATGTAGAGGGATGTCCTGTTGGGTAGTGAGAGGGGATCGGGAACTACCCAAGGGACCTCCTGGTCTACTGTGAAGAATCGGCCACATGGTGTAATTTGATGTCGTCAATGGAGATGAATCTGTTTGATTTAGAACCAGACAACGGCGGAAGGAAGACAGTCCTGGTGCCTTTTATCCCCAAGACCGGTACAGGTGCTCTGTATGCTGGACAAAACTCTTTTTTCACAGCGATATTCTCACGAACCAGATCCCCAACGTTAGGAATCCAGCCAGTCGAAGTTTTCGCCAAGTCCCTTATTCCCAAGGTGGCAGCACTTGCAGAAGATTTATCATCACAGAATTGTTGAAGCTCCTGTAAAACAGCGAGACGTTCTTTTATGTCAAATGGTGTTTCTGCTGCCACCATACCAGGGGCATCAAGATCGGGAACATACATAGTTGTCCCAAAGAGAACCTCATATGGAGACTTTCCCCCCAAGGACCGTCTTGGCAGATTATTCAGTGCTCTCTGGACCCCATATAGGTGATGTAACCAACTGCGGCCTGAACCTAATACTCGAGCTGTTAAGGACTGCTTTAGATCACGATTCCGCCTCTCCACGACCGAATTTCCCTCGGGATGGTATGGTGAGGAGTAATGGAGTTCAACACCCATCGTCCTCATGGTGTCCCTGAAAGCCTTAGAGGCAAATGCAGGGCCCTGGTCCGAATGGAATGCTGCAACCGCATATGTACCGATAAAGATCAGCAAATCGTTTATAACAGTCCGGGCGTCAGCCGACCGCTGTGGCCATACCCACAGGAATCTAGAACAGGAATCTACAGCCACTAAAATGTATTTGTATGCACCATCAGGTTGCAAAAGGACCACAATGGCCCAGGTACACACAATGGAGTGGTTTGTCTGACACTAAGAGAGATGTCTGCGGAGGGCGTCTGATATTCGAGCCCTTAATCTGCTGACAAATGTCACAGCAAAGGACATACTGTTTAGTCCGTCTGCATAGACCAGGCCACCAGTACCGTTGTTGTAGAATGGTGATAGTGGCCTGTATACCAGCATGTGCAGAAGCGACACCCTCATGTCTAGCTGTAATTAGTTCCAATCTTTGGTCTTCATTTGGGATCACTCGATCACCAACATCAGGAATTGTTGCAAAAGCAACATTCTGTGCACTGATATGATAGGTATAGTTCGTAGGGTATCCTTTCGGAAGTGTCCTGCCTGCAGCCGAGGCTTTAACGGCAATCAGTATTTCATTATCCAACCTCGTCCGAGAACGAGTCACTGCAGCCACAGAAGCCGTAGCTACTGATGCTTTGGCTGCTTCGTCAGCCAATGTATTACCGGCAACATGTTTTCCTACACGTTGGTGCCCTAATGTATGAGCTACATGGACACATGGCAGCTTATCCTTAAGATCAGCCACCCTTCCCCACAACATTTTGTGTTTAATGGTGTTCCCTTTAGAATCTCTAAACCCATTCAGTTTCCAATGATTAAGGTATTCATTGTATGACTGGACGCAGTAATACGAATCACAGACAATCAAAGTCTTTGTTCCTGGCTCTGAATGTTTGAGCGCTAGAAGAAGAGCCTTAAGCTCGGCCAACTGGGCTGTGCAGTCCCCTAAGGTCTGAGTGTAGGTATTATGAGGATGGAAAACTCCGTCTTCCATTACCCCGCACACGGCTGCGCAAGCTGCCGAGTATTGATGTTTAGTACCCACAGCCGGTTGTGCCGATCCGTCAGTATAAATGATTGTATCATAACTGTCTATTGGCAATATGTGTAAGGGAGCGGGGTACTCCTGTTCATACTGGAGAAATTCCTGTGTCTGAAGTCTTGGGTCAAACACATAATCAACATCAGTGGCGGTCAGAGACGTTGCCCACTGAATCCAGCGTGGATGCAATGCCTTTGCGTTTGGAACGCTCGCTTTAGTGTCAGCCTCTAAGGCCGGAACCGGGGAGACAACAACAGTGCGTTTCCCCTGGGCAAGCGGTCTCTCCTTTATGACGGCCATCTGAACTGCCGTCAGAATTTTTTCAGTAGGCGCAAAACGTTTCTCTGCATTGGAGTACAAATGTGATTTGTATGCTATTGGCACTGTGTCACCCTCATTAAAGGTGACATAGGTAAATCCTAGGGCACCAGCTATTATTCTGATGACCAAATTCATTTTATTGTCCTGTGTGTACAAGTGTCTAGCTTCCAGCATGTCTCGTTGTATGTCCCTTAGGATGTGTGTGTGTTCAATTGTCCATCGCCTGTTAGAATAATTGGGCTGAATTAAGTCATATAGTGGCTTGACGCGTTCAGCATAATCAGGAATGTATGTTCTGCCAAAATTAAAGAAACCCAATAATGACTGCAATTTCTTTAGAGTGTTCGGAGGCTGTAGCTGAGCACACTTCTCTAGGAAGTGCGGGGCCAGGCTCTTCCCCTCGTTTGATAGCTCATATCCCAGGAACAATACACTAAGAAAGGCAATTCTGCTTTTCTTAAAATAAAATTTATATCCGTAGGCAGCAAATCCCAGAATTATCCGATCGACCATTGCAAGATGAATGTCAAGGGTGTCATCAGTGAGATAGATATCATCCACATAGGATAATGCCTCGGAATCAAGCTCGTGCAAGATTGATGTGACACGGGCCGAAAACAGTCCTGGGCTGTTTTTATAACCTTGGGGTAAACGACAAAAGCGTTTCTGAGAACCAAAGGAAAATGCACTTAGGTCTCTACTTTCATGTGCTAAATTCTGGCAGAAAAATCCATTAGAGATATCCAATGTAGTTTTGTATTTTTTACGCACTATATTATTAATCAGAGCTGTGCTGTGTGAATTTTGTATAGCATAAGTGCGTGTATGATTATTCAAGTGCCTATAATCAACCACTATTCTATATGAATGATCAGGTTTCGCAACGGGAAATAGCGGATTATTCATTGCCGATGTACAGGGCTCAATTACTTCCTGATATTCAAGTTGTGACAGTATCTCCGTCACTGGAGCTTTTGCTTCATGTTTAACAGGGTATTGTGGCTGCGGGTGTGGTGTAGACCGAACGGGAATAACATGACAAGGAGAATCCTTGTCCCATCCTACATGATTACGGTATAATGCAGGTGCCTGCGCTAAAGCCCATTCAGCAGCATAGGCTTGTTTGTCTGCCTCCGGAACAAGATCGGAGAAAGAAGGCAAAATGACATCTTCCCCATGTGGGAGCTTGCGGACATGTTCAGGTGGCCAGTCTCTCTCGGCCAACAGGATATCACTAGTAAGTTCATCCCAGAATATTACACTAATAATGCGTTCCACGTCTCCCTCTATCTGAAGTGTTAAATCATAAACCCGATCGGGTGGGAGAACGCGGCCATCTGCCGTCTCAACTGCGATGTAATCACTAGTTGCTGTCGCATCCAGATGATCTTTAAGACTCTGGCGACATATCGTGACCTCTGCCGCGCTGTCCAACAGAGTCACTGCCCACCTCTTGTTCCTCAACAGTGTTCTCAATACTATTGGCATTTTTAACGGTCAGTGCTGCCACCTTCTTCTTTTTAAATTGTGGCTTTTGCTGAGGAGTCTTTTCTTCTTTTTTAATGGTAGACTGCGGCGAGTCTTTCTTTTCTTTCACGTATTCCGGACGTCGATCTTGACGGCCCCCTCTCTCGCTACGTCTATCCGGTGCATCCTGAAAGGAACGAGAAGGACGTGAATCAGTATATCTGTCTGGAGTTCTAATGTTATCCCTATTTCTGAGATTATACCTCCTTTCGGAGTACTCCGGATGTGGAGAATCAGCTCTTTTATTTCTCCTATCTTTGAAATCTTTTTGTTTGTCCCAGCGCTTTTTAGAGCCCTCTTGTGCTTGCTTTGTACCTTCCTTGTGGGTGGTACTCGGTATGTCCAATTTTTTAGGTTTGGCTCCCAGCCCATCCCGTCCTATACTAGTATAGGTATCAGATATTATTCTCGGCAGCTGTCTCTCTTGTTCCACATTTGGAGTTTCCCGGAGACGCTGGCGTATTGCCAGTGCCACTGCTTCCCCTTTAATATTACTTAGTATTATCGAGTAGACGGCATCAAAGTTACGCATCAAATTCATCCCCAGATCCAGGGCCGGTGCAGCCCCATGTTCATTTTGTATTTGTTTTAACACTTCCAGTAAATTGGCAAGTGTAGGGGTACCATGTGTGGTAGTATAAACGGCAGCGAAGACTGTACCCCAAGTGGCACATTCATCCACCGAGGGAACCATCCCAAACGGCAAGCACATAGTGAGCAATCTATGTTTGTCCTGTGGCCCCGTATGGGGGAACACAGCTTCCAGCTGATTTGTTTTCTGGACAATCCAGAACGGTATTTTCTCCCGTTCCGTGGGCACTTTATCCATAATGGTATGCACTGTTTGTGGATTAATCCTGGTAGCCAATTGATATCCACCAGCTACTGGCGGTGCTGGACGCGCTGGGGTAGTATTCAATGTTCGCATCACGAACTGAACCAATCGTCTATAAAATGCCACTAATTCATTATATAATATTCGTAAATCTGCGAGTGGCATATTCTGTATGCCTGGGTGAGGTGTATATGTGGCAAACATAGGCCATGTAGGTCCCTCATTACTTAAAGGATCTAGCCTCACCCGTCTTAGTACATGTGGTAGGGCGCCTTCAAACCAGTTCTGGTGTTCTTGATATGTGAGCGATATTTCATGATACTGGTATTCTTCGTATCCTACGGGTACGTCCGCAATGTCATATGTGTGAAATGTGTGCGTCCGTTGGTCAGCCTCAGGAAAGGCAACCCAACAGTAACATTTTGCTGTTTGGTAGGCTTCACTTGCTTCTACAATCAGAGTAACTTCCCGCCCTCTTCCGTAAGGCCATGCGCTATTAAATGTTGTGTAAGTGCATTTCTAGCATTTGCAGGAATGTCTATGGTATTGGCCATATTTGTTGTTAGAGAAACGGAACACCAAAATAGGGGAAGTTTTTTCCTTTTGTGAGTTCGAGCTCGAACAACCTACAGCCTAATCAGGTATTACCTTTTTGGCTGAGGAGGATTCTCCCAAAGACCACGGACGTCTCCGTATAATGGTACTGAGGGTACCTGTTGTCTGTGAGACAGTGATAGTCAGGGTAACTGTAAATTAGTGCCGAAACACCATCGTTGGTGGCGCCATGTCGTAGTTTGGACTCTTGCTCTGAGCAAGACTGCTGGTCTCAGGATGACAGTACTTTCGTTTGTAGGTGACTAAGGGGGTCATTCCGACCCTGGCGGTCCATGACCGCCAGGGCCGGGGACCGCGGAAGCACCGCCAACAGGCTGGCGGTGCTTCCTGGGCTATTCTGACCGCGGCGGTAAAGCCGCGGTCAGAAAAGGGGAACCGGCGGTTTCCCACCGGTTTTCCCCTGGCCCAGGGAATCCTCCATGGCGGCGCTGCTTGCAGCGCCACCATGGGGATTCCGACCCCCTTCCCGCCACCCTGTTTCTGGCGGTTCTTACCGCCAGGAACAGGATGGCGGGAACGGGTGTCGTGGGGCCCCTGGGGGCCCCTGCACTGCCCATGCCTCTGGCATGGGCAGTGAAGGGGTCCCCTAACAGGGCCCCACAAAGATTTTCACTGTCTGCTTAGCAGACAGTGAAAATCGCGACGGGTGCCACTGCACCCGTCGCACCCCTGCAACTCCGCCGGCTCCATTCGGAGCCGGCATCCTTGTTGCAGGGGCTTTCCCGCTGGGCCGGCGGGCCGGCTTTTGGCGGTCGCCCGCCGGCCCAGCGGGAAAGCCAGAATGGCCGCCGCTGTCTCCTGACCGCAGAGCGGTCATTCGGCGGTAACCGCATGGCGGCCGGCGACCGCCGCCCGCCGCGGTCAGAATGACCGCCTAAGTATCTTCCTACAACTAGTTGTAACTGTTGTCCAAACCTTACCGGCTTACTAGCAGTACCTCACCATAAACACAATAGTCAAAGGTGATTTGTAGCAGTCGCTTACGCATGGACTCAAAGTACAATATCTCAGGGTTGTCGTGGTTAAACGGAAATTACCCTTTTCTCACAGATTTATTATGTCTCATACAAACAAAGGCAATAACACAGATGCAGTAAAGTTATAATAGTTTTTATTCAACATAACTGCAATTTGTGATAAGTTGCATGAACTGCAATGATTAGGATAATGAATATACCAAGCAACAGTATTGTGAAGAGGAGAGTCATTGTTATAAAGACCCCCACCATTATGCAATATATGAAAGAAGTATATGTATATGTAAAAGATGGCACAAGCCCTAATACCTCAAGGAGAGCTGGGTTTGTTAAACCTAATCTGCCAAAGCCGTGTCTATGAGAGGAGCCCCCAACCCTCATTACCTTGGAATGAGGTCTCTATTTCAGACTCCGCAGGGACACGAAGACTGGGTCAGTGTCAAGATGACTGCAGCATCGGTATCAGCGATGGTGGCGATGCCCTCTGGTCGGAATCCCTCTGATTATCTGTCTAAAAGTGTGTTGTATTTATACAGATCTACAAGGTCCCCCGACATAAGTGTTATTCATAACAATAGATAACAGGCATGCTTGGGACGGCAATTAATATCAACAATCCCTCGAAAGTATGGAGAGGGAAAATCCCTAAGTGTGAATGCCTACTGTATGTTTGTCTTTCGTGCTTGATCTTGATGCCTTGGCGCAGTGACACCGATAATAGAACCCATAACAAGTGGCCTAACTATAAACAAGGCCGCCATATTAAAGGAAATAAATAATTAAATGGACTAAGACAGAGCAAGCTAAGTAGGTTAAAAGTCACTGGGTGACGGGGGCACGAGTTTACAAGCCGACGGCTAAGCTAACTCCTGTTATCCCGTTAAAACAAACTAGGATTCACTACAGGCCCAATGTGAAATTTGCCGAAAATGGGTTTGGCCTTTACTCCCCACAGTTCAGGAGTGGGAAACATCTGTAAATTGGATATGGAAATTGGAACGGATTGGTCCCGCTAGCAGGAGAGATGTGTTTTGGTGGATTTGGGAAAATGGTTTTCAAGTAATGAATGGGTTAATCACTTGTTTGTTTGTTAGTTATTTGAGTCTGATGATTAAAACCCCCTTCTTTCCATTGGCTGGCCTCTGGCATGACTGTTACATGGCAAAAAAAGCTGGTTGCCTGTGCAGTGATTGGTTAACGTACTGTGAGGAAGATCCGGAGCGTGTCAACGGGTGGTGTGGCTCATTGATATTGAGGGGCCCACACTTGGAGATACAAACCTAGGGTTTCCCATGGTGGAGTGGAGTAGTGAGATGAGGACAAACAAAATGAGAAAAAAAAGATGTTCTGATGAAAGTGGCGCAGATAATTGGAGATTTTCTGAAACAAGGGGTTTTGAAAGAAGTGTTGAGCAGTCCATGTAATTCACCGATAATGGGCTTAAAGAAGCTGTGTGGGAAAGTGCACATTGTGCAGGACTTGCAAAAAGTGAACGATATGGTGGTCAAGCATTGTTCTGTAGTGCCAAATCCAGCAGTGATACTGTTTCAGATCCCATGTGATGAAGAGTGGTTCTCAGTGGTTGATTTGTCACAAGCTTTCTTTTCTGTGCCTCTTCATGAGGATAGTCAGTTTCTTTTTAGTTTCAAATTCCTTAACAGAGTCTACATTTGGTGCAGACTTCCACAAGGGTATCCGGAGTCACTGTCTCTGTTCAATCAGACCCTGAAAAAGAATCTGGAGTCATTGGAACTACCGTACCAATCAACTCTAATGTAGTACATTGATGATTTGATGATTGCATCCAGGACAAGTGATGAGTGTATGTACGACTTGATTGCCCTATTGAATCATTTGGGAAAGTTTGGACATAAAGTGTCACCTTTGAAATTGCAGTATTGCCAGAAGTCAGTAAAATACTTAGGACACCAGATTGAGAAGGGGTCAAGGAGAAACTCTAGAGAGAGGTTTACAATGATACTGCAGAGAAGTCCTCCAACTTCACAGAGGGATGTCAGAATGTTTCTGGGAATGGAAGGTTATTGTTGACAGTGGATTTCAAATTTTCCAAACCGTTGCAGCAACTGACACATACAGAAGTTTCTGACCCCATTACATTAGATGAGGATCCAATGAAAACATTCACTGAGTTGAGAGAGAGTTTGTGCAGACTTCAGCGTTGGGAATGCCTGATTACACAAAGCCATTCACATGGTTTCGTCATGAACCTGATGCTTGTTCTTTGTCTGTTTTGACACAGGTCCATGGAGGTGTTTATCACCCAGTAGACTATTTTTCAGCTACCTTGGACCCAGTCGCAGCAGCTTTACCAGGTTGTATGCGTACAGTTGCCGCAGTTGGTCAAAGTCTTTCACAATGTAAGGGAGTGGTGATGGGATAACCTTTGACGGTAATGGTATCACACTCTGTTGAGATTTTACTGACAAGGACGATAACAGTATTTGACTGGTGCAAGACTGACAAGTTATGAGACGAACATATTGGGTGCTCCAAATCTGACATTGAAAAGATGTAGTGTTGAACCCGGCAACATTACTTCCAAGTGATACTGTTGAAATTGAAAAAGAGGAAGACATTGAGCATGATTGTCTTCAGGTAACTGAACTGTGTACAAAACCATGGCCTGATATCAGAGATACACATTAGAAGAAAATGATCAAATTGTTTTTGTTGATGGCTCATGTCTCAGAGATTGTACAGGGACATTGAGAGCAGGAAATGCTATATGCACAAGCACAGGTACATTGGAAGCTTCCTGGCTTCGAGGTGTAGATTATGCGCAAGTAGCAGAATTAGTAGCTCTTACTAGAGCATGCAATGTTTCTGCGAGACTGAGAGTTACAATCTATACTGACAGCCAATATAGATTTGGAATTGTTCATGATTTTGGTCAGTTGTGGTCGCAAAGGGGTTTCGTGCCCTCTACTGGTACACCAGTGAGAAATGGCGACAAGATAAAAGAATTGTTGTACTCAATACAGCTACCTGAAGAAATTGCTGTGGTAAAATGTAGTGCACATCAAAATGCCCAAGATTACATCTCATTGGGAAATGGATATGCAGATCAATTCACAAGGTTTTGCGCATTGAACTGTATATCGCACAAAGACAAGTGGGAATTGATGACAGAAGAAGACAAAACATGTACAAGTTTTGCATTGAAAATGATCGATACTCTGGAAGAGTTGAAAACATTGCAGAGTAATGATGACAAGGAAGAAAAACGACTTTGGATAGAATATAAATGTGTCCAAAGCCTTGACGAAATGTGGATTTCTGAGGAGGGACAGATGGTTCTGCCAAACAGTTTACTGTCCCAAGTTTGGTGGAGGTAAGTCCTTGCCTCCCCACTCCAGACTGCATTGCTGGGAACTGCGTCTTTTGCAGCTACTCCGGCTCCTGTGCACTTTCTGAGGGAATCCTTTGTGCACATCCAAGCCTGGGTCCACGGCACTCTAACCTGCATTGCACAACCTCCTGAGTTGTCCTCCGGCGGCGTGGGACTCCTTTGTGCAACTTCGGGTGAGCACTGTTTCACTCCACTTCATAGTGTCTGTTCCAGCACTTCTGCAGGTGCTGCCTGCGTCTGAGAGGGCTCCTTGTCTTGCTGGGAGCCCCCTCTGTCACCTGACGCAATTGGCGATATCCTGGTTCCTCCTGGGCCACAGCAGCATCCAAAAACCTTAACTGCATGACTTGCAGCTAGCAAGGCTTGTTTGCGGTCTTTCTTCAGGAAAACAGTTCTGCACGACTCTCCATGGCGTGGGACATCCATCCTCTAAAGGTGAAGTTTCTAGCCCTTGTCGTTCCTGCAGAATCCTCAGCTTCTACTGCCTAGTAGCAGCTTCTTTGCACCCACAGCTGGCATTTCCTGGGCATCTGCCCACTCTCGACTTGGTCGTGACTTTTGGACTTGGTCCCCTTGTTCCACAGGTACCCTTGTCTGGAAATCCATCATTGTTGCATTGCTGGTTTTGGTCTTTCCTGCAGAATTCCCCTATCACGACTTCTGTGCTCTTTGGGGAACTTTAGTGCACTTTGCACTCACTTTTCAGGGTCTTGGGGTGGGCTATTTTTCTAACCCTCACTGTTTTCTTACAGTCCCAGCGACCCTCTACAAGGTCACATAGGTTTGGGGTCCATTTGTGGCTCGCATTCCACTTTTGGAGTATATGGTCTGTGTTGCCCCTATCCCTATGTGTCCCCATTGCATCCTATTGTAACTATACATTGTTTGCACTGTTTTCTAATACTATACTGCATATTTTTGGTATTGTGCACATATATCTTGTGTATATTTGCTATCCTCATACTGAGGGTACTCACTAAGATACTTTTGGCATATTGTCATATAAATAAAGGGGCATATTTATACTCCGTTTGCGCCGAATTTGCGTCGTTTTTTTCGACGCAAATTCGACGCAAAACTAACTCCATATTTATACTTTGGCGTTAGACGTGTCTAGCGCCAAAGTTCATGGAGTTAGCGTCATTTTTTTGCGTGAACACCTTCCTTGCGTTAATGATATGTAAGGTAGGCGTTCCTGTCTTAAAAAATGACTCCGATGTATATGCGTCGTATTTATACTCCCGGGCAAAAATGACGCCCGGGAGTGGGCGGGTCTAAAAAACCCGCATTAGCGCCGGATTTTAGCGCCTGGGTCAGGGCAGGCGTTAAGGGACCTGTGGGCTCAGAATGAGCCCAGAGGTGCCCTCCCCTGCCCCCAGGGACACCCCCTGCCACCCTTGCCCACCCCAGGAGGACACCCAAGGATGGAGGGACCCACCCCAGGGACATTAAGGTAAGTTCAGGTAAGTATTTTTTTTTAAAATAAATTGTGGCATAGGGGGGCCTGATTTGTGCCCCCCTACATGCCACTATGCCCAATGACCATGCCCAGGGGACAGAAGTCCCCTGGGCATGGCCATTGGGCAAGGGGGCATGACTCCTGTCTTTGCTAAGACAGGAGTCATTTCAATGGGGGTTGGGCATCGTAAAAAAATGGCCTCAGCCTGACTTGCACCATTTGTGGACGCCCATACTCCATTTTCCCCCTACGCCGGCGCTGCCTGGTGTACGTCGTTTTTTTTAACGCACACCAGACAGCGCCGGCGGCTAACGCCGGCTAACGTCATTCAATAAATACGGCGCCCGCATGGCGCTTCAGAATGGCGTTAGCCGGCGCTAATTTTTTTGGCGCAAAACTGCGTTGGCGCAGTTTTGCGTCAAAAAGTATAAATATGGCCCAAAGTACCTTTATTTTTAGTATATCTGTGTATTGTGTTTTCTTATGATATTGTGCATATGACACTAGTGGTACTGTAGGATCTTCACTCGTCTCCTAGTTCAGCCTAAGCTGCTCTGCTAAGGTACCATTATCTATCAGCCTAAGCTGCTAGACACCCTATACAATAATAAGGGATACCTGGGCCTGGTGCAAGGTGTAAGTACCCCTTGGTACTCACTACAAGCCAGTCCAGCCTCCTACATAAAATTAACTAGAAATGTGTGAAATAATGAAAATGTATAAGAATAATGTAGTAATATGTCATATTGAGATGTATAACCTATGTTTTGCATTAATTTGTAGAATTAACTTAGCTGAAGCTGTGGCCTAGTCTTTTCAGGCAACATACAGAAGCAAAATTAATAACTGAGTACTGTAAAAGTTGCTGATGTCTATAACCCGACTTTGAACTCTGTGCTTAGCTAGAATTTTCTGCAATGTACAGACGGACAGGAGATGATGAAGTCAATTTGATACAATTATGTGTAGAATAGGCTAAATGTACTTTCCCAGGACTTGAACAATCAGAGCACTGACTAAAGAGGAACATGCAACATTTTCGATACCTGAAGAGCAGGATGATGAAGACGTTGTACAGTGGACTAATCCATGAAATGAGAAAGAAGAAATATTAAAACTCATAGATTTGTAAAATTAATATTATAGGTTAGAGTCATATCTGCTGATTAACTGACCAATTGGGAATTAGGGGGATGGACTGAAAAACTCTAATAAAAAGTCATGACAGGGGGCTAGAACTTCAGATGCGATGGGAGAATTGATGACATCAGGAGACACGTTTGAGATTCTGTCGTTGGGCTCATGCTCTTGAGACCCTGATGCGTTGCTGATCTATTGATGACCTGAAGACGAAGACTGACTTTGTTGCTGATCCATTCCGTGGATAGGTAGCTATGACAATGTGACTGATTAACTTTGTGCCTTTTCTTCTAGGTACCAAATGCGTTGTTTTATAGTTTTCCTTCTAGCTAGATGGTTTCCAAATTTATATTTTTCTAAATAGTTTTGCATGAAGTCCCACAGACTGATGCTAATCTGGGTTAGGAAGGTTTTTTACTGGGTGACGTTGACAGTGACAAATGATTGACGGACTGCTGGCTGAACTCTGCTATTAATGCCATTGTATTCATCTTTATTGGCTTATGTTGAAGCATTCAGGCAGATGTTTTCTCAAATTCTGATTAGATTATGATATTGGTGGTCATTAATGAACTAATTCTGTGTGGATTGAACAAAGTTTGACCTAATTTAATGACTTAGTATTGTAACTAATAGGGAAATAAAATTGATAGAACGCTGTTATAAAGGGGTTTTTGGTTGGCAGCCAGGTTACCCTCTGTCCAACCAAGAACCCTCACTCTAGTCAGGGTAAATCACACACAATCCAAATTATCCTGTGCCCACCCTCTGGTAACTTGGCACGAGCAGTCAGGCTTAACTTAGACGGCAATGTGTAAAGTATTTGTGCAATAAATCATACAATAACACAATATAGCACCACAAATATACACCACACAGTGTTTAGAAAAATATATAATATTTATCTGGATATTTGTAGATCAACGCAATAAAAGATGCAATAAGAATTTGTAGAAATATCACTGAAAAGTGATATAAAGTGTCTTAAGTCTTTAAAAAGCAAACAAAGTCTCTTTCAAGCACAAAGTACCTGGTTTGGAGTGGAAAATCTCCGCAGAGGGCCGCAGAGGAGGAGATGCGTGTAAAAATGGTGTGTGCGTCTGTTTCGCCCCTTCACACACGGACTTGCGTCGTTATTTTTGACGCAGGGAGACATGCGTCGTTTTCCAGCACGCGGGCCGACTCTTTTTATGGTTCGCAGGATTACCAGATGTCCCAGGGTCTGTGCGTGGATTCCTCGGCTTGTTATCCGGCTGCTCGTCGTTCCGGGAGGCTGTGCGTGGAATTTTCATTCTCACGGCAGGCGTTGCGTTGATTTCCTCTCTGGAAGTCGGGCGGCGTTGTCCCTGCACGGCCGTGCATCGAAGTTACGGTCGCACCGTAGGCGTCGAGCAGCGTCGGCGTGCAGCGATTTTCTCACTGCGGAGCAAGCTGTGCGTCAAATTTTTCGGCGCACGAGGAGTCCAAATGAAAAAGAGAAGTCTTTTTGGTCCTGAGACTTCAGGGAACAGGAGGCAAGCTCTATCCAAGCCCTTGGAGAGCACTTTTGCAGCCAGACAAGAGTTCAGCAAGGCAGCAGGCCAACAGCAAGGCATCAGTCCTTTGTAGAAAGCAGAGAGGTGAGTCCTTTGAGCAGCCAAGCAGTTCCTCTTGGCAGGATGCAGGTTCTGGTTCAGGTTTCTTTTCCAGCAAGTGTCTGATGAGGTCGGACAGAGGCCCTGTTTTATACTAACTTGTGCCTTTGAAGTGGGGGAGACTTCAAAGAGTGGCTAAGAAATGCACCAGGTCCACTTTCAGTTCAATCCTGTCTGCCAGGGTCCCAGTAGGGGGTGTGGCAGTCCTTTGTGTGAGGGCAGGCCCTCCACCCTCCCATCCCAGGAAGACACATTCAAAATGCAGATGTATGCAAGTGAGGCTGAGCACCCTGTGTTTGGGGTGTGTCTGAGTGAATGCACAAGGAGCTGTCAACTAAACCTAGCCAGACGTGGATTGTAAGGCACAGAAAGATTTAAGTGCAAAGAAATGTTCACTTTCTAAAAGTGGCATTTCTAGAATAGTAATATTAAATCCGACTTCACCAGCCAGCAGGATTTTGTATTACCATTCTGGCCACACTAAATATGACCTTCCTGCTCCTTTCAGATCAGCAGCTGCCACTTCAACAATGTATGAGGGCAGGCCAATGTTAGCGTTTGAAGGGAGCAGCCCTCACAGTAGTGTAAAAACAAATTTGTACACTACCAGGACATATAAACTACACAGGTACATGTCCTGCCTTTTACCCATACAGCACCCTGCTCTAGGGGTTACCTAGGGCACACATTATGGGTGATTTATATGTAGAAAAAGGGGAGTTTTAGGCTTGGCTAGTACTTTTAAATGCCAAGTCGATGTGGCAGTGAAACTGCACACACAGGCCTTGAAATGGCAGGCCTGAGAGAAGGTTAAGGGGCTACTGAAGTGGGTGGCACAACCAGTGCTGCAGGCCCACTAGTAGCATTTAATCTACAGGCCCTAGGCACAGATAGTGCACTCTACTTGGGTCTTACAAGTAAATAGCCAATCATGGATAAACCAATCAACAGTACAATTTACACAGAGAGCATATGCACTTTGGCACTAGTTAGCAGTGGTAAAGTGCCCAGAGTTAAAAAGCCAACAACAACAGGTCAGAAAAAATAGGAGGAAGGAGGCAAAAAGTTTGGGGATGACCCTGTCAAAAATGCCAGGTCCAACAAATGCATAATTGAGCTGTGATTATTCATGAAATGTTGATTTACTGTCTCATGCTTAACGATTCTCCTAGTAGTTGTTGATTGATACTTTGATAATTGACGTTCATCGATTACCACATAGCTAGGATACTCCATGCTATACAAAAGGTTCATTGGCCTATACGAGTCCCCTTGTAAGTTTACTTACTAAAGACCAGGCGCGCTAGCAATTGTATATTTACAGACACAGAATACTGACCTTGCTATCAGACTCAAAGAAACCTTGATAAGGCAACAATATTTATTTATACTTATCAAGATAATTATCAGATTTACACCACACACCAAGACGGCTACCATGTGACAATCCAGGAAGACTTCTCAGAGGTCTGGTTTCTGTGTTCATCACTTCTAGTCCATCGCTCTAATCATGGTGTCAGACAGATGGGTGTTCTGATTGGTTACCACCTGACACTAGGCCTGCCTTTGTACCCTACGGTGCACTGTTGTTAAGATCTACCCATCTGAGCACGCATTTCACGTGCTCACTGTGCAGCCGATCCTGCACCTTGGCCCACACATTTTAAACTGACACTATGAAAGTACAGCTTTTGTTCCACTGTTTATAGTTGTTCTTATTACAATCTCTGCAACTCTTTGATTGCCTTCTCATTCAGTTAGGACATTATGGGCCTGATTACAACTTTGGAGGAGGTGTTAATCCGTCCCAAAAGTAACGGTAAAGTGACGGATTTACCACCAGCCATATTACGAGTCCATTATATCCTATGGAACTCGTAATACGGCTTGTGGTATATCCGTCACATTTGGGACGGATTAACACCTCCTCCAAAGTTGTAATCAGGCCCTATGTCAGAGTAATCTGCCCACAGCTCATTTATCACCTTAGTAACGCATGCGCTGCTGAAAAATGGTTAGATGCATAATTCTCTCATCTGGGCCCCACCACCTTACCCGAGCCCACCTCCTCCATGACTACATTAGCTGTCACAACTGTACTTGACCATGCGCTGGACAGACTGCAGCATCAGCACGCGCTCTTGCAAATATTTATTTTCCCTTGTAGTTGTGTTACTACAATCTGAATTGTAAGTTGTTGCTTGTTTTTTGTTTACTTTTGCACATTCACTCCTATGGAGTCCATGTGTCTATAGTCCCTCTCCTTCACTCCTGCATTACTCTCCGTTGTTTCACCACTCCTCTGCCCTACTATCGCTGTCTGTTGTTTCCCCCACCCCCTACTACCACAATATATTGTTGTTTCCTCAAAGTCCACCCTCTTCCTACTGTCCTTGTCTCTACACCCCCTGCCCTCATCCCGTCTGTTATCCTACACCCCCATTCTTGTGTTGCTTTCCCCCTTCCCAATCCCCATGTACTGTTTGTATTGTTTTTTTTACATTTGCTGCTTGTCTTGCATAAACAGCTGTTATAGTGCCAATGAAGCTGTACTGCATTTTGCCCCACTGCTGTGGCCCTGGAGCGGAAGGATCCTCTCAGAAGGCTGCGCACAAAATAACACGACAATACTTGAAATGGTCATGGTTCAAAAACAGCAAGCATGTCTGTGTTTCACAAGCCACAGGTGTTGGGAGCAATCAGTGCTTTAAAACTGGGAGATTGTCAGATTTTAAAATAGCTGCCCTGTTGCTAAGCACCCACAGGCAGGAAAAGAAAATGTTTCAACGCAACATATTCCCAGGGTTTTCTACCACTAATGACAATTCTCTGAGCAGGGCCATGCACCAGCCCGGACTAACGGACATGGCGTTTCTGCTGACATCAACAAAATCCAGATGCACTGTCAGGAGGTGAGCACTGGGTTGTGGCTCCTTGGCGTAGCAGCACTGCTGTTGTACACACACTCTATTTGTTCCCGCTAGAATGTGTTTTTATTTCAGCATATTTCGTTAACCGGTTCTGTGCCGAGGACGGAGTGGTTACGCCCTTCGGCACAGTGCTGCTGTGCCGAGGACGTAACCACTACGTCCTCTGCACACAGCCCAGAGGGAGCGCTCTTGTTCCCTCTGTGTGCTTCCCCCCACCCCCCCCAAGTCAGGGATGGAAGGGGAAGCCCTTCCCCTTCCACCCCAACCGCGCGCTGATTTGTCACAGAGTCTCCCCCATCGCGCTGGAAGCAGATGCTCAGCATTTCTCTTTCAATCACGTGGGGGAAGCCCGGAGAAGCTTCAAAGGGAAGGAAATGTATTTCCTTCCCTTTGAAGTCTCTCCCAGGGTTTCAAAAGCCGGATTGCTTGCAATCCGGCTTTTGAAACCCCACTAGACACAAGGGATTTTCTTTTTTTTTGGGAAATGGACATAAGGGAGTGACCCCTTGGGTAAGGGTCACTCCCAGGGTGGGCATTTTTTTGGGAAGGCCTTTTCTGCCCCCCCTGGGGGCAGATCGGCCTATTATTAGGCCGATGTGCACCCAGGGGGGGCAGAAACCTCTAGGCACCAGGGATCATTTCTTTTTTTTTTTTTTTTTGGTTCTTTTTTAGGAGGGGAGCGACCCCTTACGCAAGGGTCGTTCCCCTAGGGGGCAAATTATATTTAGGCTGTTTCTGCCTATTTTGATGAAGCCAATCTGCCCCCAAGGGGGGCAGAAACCACTAGACAACAGGGATTTTTTTTTTTTTAAATGGACATAAGGTTGCGACCCCTTGGGCAAGGGTCGCTCCCAGGGGGGCATTTTTTGGGGGGCAGATATTACTAGGCCGATCTGCCCCCAGGGGGGGCAGAAAGGGTCCCCCCAGAGGGGCCCCAGGGATATATATATTTTTTTCTTTTGTTTTTGTTTATGTTTTTGATTTAGGTGTGGGGAGCGACCCCTAAGGCAAGGGTCACTCCCCTGGGGGGCAAATTATATTTAGACCATTTCTGCCCCCCTTGGGGGCAGATTGGCCTATTTTAGGTGAAGCCAATCTGCCCCCAAGGGGGGCAAAAACCACTAGGCAATAGGGATTTATTTTTTTTGGCACCAATGTCACGCAGGGGGAGCTACCCCGTAGGCAAGGGTCACTCCCACGGGGGGGCAAATTTATTTTACGCCATTTCTGGGGGCAGATCGATCTATTGTTATTAGGCCGATCTGCCCCCAGGGGGGGCAGAAACCTCCAGGCGCCAGGGCAAATTTTTTTTTGTGTTTTTTTGTTTGTTTGTTTTTTCAGAGATGGGGAGCGACCCATTAGGCAAGGGTCACTCCCCTGGGGGGCAAATTGTATTTAGACCATTTTTTGGTGCCAATGTCACGCAGGGGGAGCGACCCCGTAGGCAAGGGTCGCTCCAGGGGAGGTTGGGGGGTGGGGGACAAATTTATTTTAGGCCATTTCTGCCCCCCCTGGGGCCAGCTGAGCTAGAGGCCAAAATCCACAGGTAGGCACTGTTTTCTGTGAAAAAATGTGATGTGTCCACGTTGTGTTTTGGGCCATTTCCTGTCGCGGGCGCTAGGCCTACCCACACAAGTGAGGTATCATTTTTATCGTGAGACTTGGGGGAACGCTGGGTGGAAGTAAACTTGTGGCTCCTCTCAGATTCCAGAACTTTCTGTCACCGAAATGTGAGGAAAACGTGTTTTTTTAGCCACATTTTGAGGTTTGCAAAGGATTCTGGGTAACAGAACCTGGTCAGATCCCCACAAGTCACCCCAACTTGGATTCCCCTGTGTTTCTAGTTTTCAAAAATGTGCTGGTTTGCTAGGTTTCCCCAGGTGCCGGCTGAGCTAGAGGCCAAAATCCACAAGTAGGCACTGTTTTCTATGAAAAAATGTGAAGTGTCCATGTTGTGTTTTTGGCCATTTCCTGTGGTGGCGCTAGGCCTACCCACACAAGTGAGGTATCATTTTTATCGGCAGACTTGGGGGAACGCTGGGTGGAAGGAAATTTGTGGCTCCTCTCAGATTCCAGAACTTTCTGTCACCGAAATGTTCGGAAAATGTGTATTTTTTAGCCAAATTTTGAGGTTTGCAAAGGATTCTGGGTAACAGAACCTGGTCAGAGCCCCACAAGTCACCCCATCTTGGATTCCCCTAGGTCTCTAGTTTTCAAAAAGGCACAGGTTTGGTAGGTTTCCCTAGGTGCCGGCTGAGCTAGAGGCCAAAATCTACAGGTAGGCACTTTGCAAAAATCACCTTTGTTTTCTTTCAAAAAATGTGATGTGTCCTTGTTGCGTTTTGGGGCATTTCCTGTCGCGGGCGCTAGGCCTACCCACACAAGTGAGTTATCATTTTTATCGGGAGACTTGCGGGAACGCTGGGTGGAAGGAAATGTGTGGCTCCTCTCTGATTCCAGAACTTTCTGTCACCAAAATGTGAGGAAAACTTGTTTTTTTAGCCAAATTTTGAGGTTTGCAAAGGATTCTGGGTAACAGAACCTGGTCAGAGCCCCACAAGTCACCCCATCTTGGATTCCCCTAGGTCTCTAGATTTAAAAAATGCACAGGTTTGGTAGGTTTCCCTAGGTGCAGGCTGAGCTAGAGGCCAAAATCTCCAGGTAGGCACTTTGCAAAAAACACCTCTGTTTTCTTTAAAAAAATGTGATGTGTCCACGTTGCGTTTTGGGGCGTTTCCTGTCGCGGGCGCTAGGAATACCCACACAAGTGAGTTATAATTTTTATCGGAAGACTTGGGGGAACGCTGGGTTGAAGGAAATTTGTGGCTCCTCTCTGATTCCAGAACTTTCTGTCACCAAAATGTGAGGAAAATATGTTTTTTTAGCCAACGTTTGAGGTTTGCAAAGGATTCTGGGTAACAGAACCTGGTCAGAGCCCCACAAATCACCCCATCTTGGATTCCCCTAGGTCTCTAGTTTTAAAAAATGCACAGGTTTGGTAGGTTTCCCTAGGTGCCGGCTGAGCTAGAGGCCAAAATCTACAGGTAGGCACTTTGCAAAAATCACCTTTGTTTTCTTTCAAAAAATGTGATGTGTCCACGTTGCGTTTTGGGGCATTTCCTGTCGCGGGCGCTAGGCCTACCCACACAAGTGAGTTATCATTTTTATCGGGAGACTTGCGGGAACGCTGGGTGGAAGGACATTTGTGGCTCCTCTCTGATTCCAGAACTTTCTGTCACCAAAATGTGAGGAAAACTTGTTTTTTTAGCCAAATTTTGAGGTTTGCAAAGGATTCTGGGTAACAGAACCTGGTCAGAGCCCCACAAGTCACCCCATCTTGGATCCCCCTAGGTCTCTAGTTTTCAAAAATGCACAGGTTTGGTAGGTTTCCCTAGGTGCAGGCTGAGCTAGAGGCCAAAATCTCCAGGTAGGCACTTTGCAAAAAACACCTCTGTTTTCTTTCAAAAAATGTGATGTGTCCACGTTGCATTTTGGGGCATTTCCTGTCGCGGGCGCTAGGCCTACCCACACAAGTGAGTTATCATTTTTATCGGAAGACTTGGGGGAACGCTGGGTTGAAGGAAATTTGTGGCTCCTCTCTGATTCCAGAACTTTCTGTCACCAAAATGTGAGGAAAATATGTTTTTTTATCCAACGTTTGAGGTTTGCAAAGGATTTTGGGTAACAGAACCTGATCAGAGCCCCACAAGTCACCCCATCTTGGATTCCCCTAGGTTTCAAGTTTTCAAAAATGCACAGGGTTGGTAGGTTTCCCTAGGTGTCGGCTGAGCTAGAGGCCAAAATCTACAGGTAGGCACTTTGCAAAAAACACCTCTGTTTTCTTTAGAAAAATGTGATGTGTCCACGTTGCGTTTTGGGGCGTTTCCTGTCGCGGGCGCTAGGCCTACCCACACAAGTGAGTTATCATTTTTATCGGGAGACTTGGGGGAACATAGATTAGCAAAACAAGTGTTATTGCCCCTTGTCTTTCTCTACATTGTTTCCTTCCAAATATAAGAGAGTGTGTAAAAAAGAAATCTATTTGAGAAATGCCCTGTAATTCACATGCTAGTATGGTCACCCCGGAATTCAGAGATGTGCAAATAACCACTGCTCCTCAACACCTTATCTTGTGCCCTTTTTGGAAATACAAAGGTTTTCTTGATAGCTATTTATCACTCTTTATATTTCAGCTAATGAATTGCTGTATACCCAACATAGAGTGAAAATGCACTGCAGGGTGCAGCTCATTTATTGGCTCTGGGTACCTAGGGTTCTTGATGAACCTACAAGCCCTATATATCCCCGCAACCAGAGGAGTCCAGCAGACGTAACAGTAGATTGCTTTCGAAAATCTGACATTGCAGGAAAACGTAGAGAAAAAGTGATGTTTTTTTCACTACAATATCAATATTTTTCTTTTTCAGTTGTTATTTTCTGTAGGAAACTCTTGTAGGATTTACACAAATGACCCCTTGTGGAATTCAGAATTTTGTCTACTTTTCAGAAATGTTTAGGTTTCTGGTATCCAGCATTGGTTTCACGCCGATTTCTGTCACTTACTGGAAGGAGGCTGAACGCACAAAAAATTGTAAAAATGGGGTATGTCCCAGTAAAATGCCAAATGTGTGTTGAAAAAATGGGTTTTCTGATTCAAGTCTGCCTGTTCCTGAAATCTGGGAAGCTGGTGATTTTAGCACCTCAAACCCTTTGTTGATGCCATTTTCAGGGGAAAAACCACAAGCCTTCTTCTGAAGCCACTTTTCCCATTTAAAAAAAAACAAACGAAATTTTCACTGTATTTTGGCTAATTTCTTGGCCTCCTTCAAGGGAACCCACAAAGTCTGGGTACCTCTAGAATCCCTAGGATGTTGGAAAAAAAGGACGCAAATTTGGCTTGGCTAGCTTATGTGGACAAAAAGTTATGAGGGCCTAAGCGCAAACTGCCCCAAATAGCCAAAAAAAGTCTCGGCACAGGAGGGGGAAAAGGCCTGGCAGCGAAGGGGTTAAAGCTTCAAAACCATAGATCAAGGATATGTTTACAGTCTGTCTGCCCTCTGAGTGCCAGACTTGGAGACAGGTGGTGGATGGTGGCAACAGCAAAGTGGAGCTGTTGGGATACCACCTCCATTATCTACCCCTCTTCTCCCCCATAAATATCAAACCCACATTGTGCCCCTCCGCCACACGCACAAACAGGAGACCTTCTTCGTTTTTTCTGTTGCCGCACTTAAGAGAGCACCCACACCGGTGTTAGGATATGAGATGCTAATTAAATACCATTTGAAAGAAGAAATGAACACTCATTAGATTTGCATATTGTTGTTGGGTGGCGTTTGAAATACACAATGACAACCAGGGCTCAGTATCATCATAAGAATGCTGTTATGAAACCATCTTCAAACAGCTGGATGTAACTCACCGACATGCATAGGTTTCATCTCATCATTTAATAAAGCCCTGTAAAGCTGGCTCAGTGAGGTAGAGTATGCAGCCATCTAGGTGATCTGGTGATCATCAGTGCATTACATATCTTTATTATTACTGGGGATACCACCTCCATTATCTACCCCTCTTCTCCCCCATAAATATCAAACCCACATTGTGCCCCTCCGCCACACGCACAAACAGGAGACCTTCTTCGTTTTTTCTGTTGCCGCACTTAAGAGAGCACCCACACCGGTGTTAGGATATGAGATGCTAATTAAATACCATTTGAAAGAAGAAATGAACACTCATTAGATTTGTATATTGTTGTTGGGTGGCGTTTGAAATACACAATGACAACCAGGGCTCAGTATCATCATAAGAATGCTGTTATGAAACCATCTTCAAACAGCTGGATGTAACTCACCGACATGCGTAGGTTTCATCTCATCATCTAATAAAGCCCTGTAAAGCTGGCTCAGTGAGGTAGAGTATGCAGCCATCTAGGTGATCTGGTGATCATCAGTGCAATACATATCTTTATTATTACTGTTAACAGCAACACAGGGGAATGCTTTAGTTTTATTACCACCAGTCACTGCACAATATATTGGCTTTCTTAATAAACAAATCATAACCCTTTTATGAAGTTTCAGTAACTTACATTGCACAACTACTCACCAAGCTAAATCTTACAACAATAAAAATATGATATCAATCACATGGGTGAAACCTAATGCATTTACCAGTGCTTGTTGCTTTTACTTAACAGTTACAGACATCCTTTAATGAATAGCGTTAGTTGTAAGTTAATGCTACCTTTGTTATCATGTTTTAGCTGTTAAGGGCATTTATGAACCTTTCATTTGCAAACAGTTGCAACATATGTTTGCACTATTGAACTATTCTAAGTGGAAGACATACAACAAACAAATTATATTATTATTCGGGTTTAATAGCCATAGGTTTTGATATATATTGCAATGAACAAATACTCCAGGATCAGGTTAGGAATTCTGAGACATTTGTAGGTTATCACTAGAAAGTCTTTTATCTCATTAATTTTTCTACTGTCCTTACTTCTTCATCCACCTTCTGAAAAATGTACCATCTGTAGCAGCTAATTCTAAACCTTCAAGTTGCGAATAAAAGTGTGGGTGGGTGTTGGAAATGCACTTAAAAACTTCAGCAACTATTGAAAATCTTTCTTTTGAGACAGCGTGTAACAAATTTGTAGTGAATGTCCACTCTTCTGACACAGGCCTAGTGAGACCCATAAGTCAGACTTAAGAGAAAATTTGATAGCAAGAAGTGCAGACATGCATTATATATTCTTAATTCACTTTTGTACTTTCTGAATTTATGCAAATGTGGCATAACTTACACCCATGGAAGTTACTCCTATCTCCAGGAAAATTCTCGTCAGTTGTATATTCAGATATTTTCTTTGTAAATGGGGCTCTATGTTTTTTGCACATATGTCTACTGAATATTTCATCAACACAAAATGAGTACACTGTTCCTGAAAGACAAAAAAGGTCTAGGGAACCTGGATGTTCAGGAGCAAAAGCCCTCACGCATCACATTGGACGACAGGCATCATCATCGGGAATTGCTCCACGTCAGGCCGGCACTGCAATGCCTGACATGCTCCCAAAAAGGGAGCTGTCAGCCGTAATAGCTAGTGTGATGACTAGTGGAAGGAAACTAATCACCAGTCCAAGGACAGGAGAGCAAAAAAGAATGGTTTAAAATGGTTAATCATTTCCAACCTCCATCATAATTTAAACAGAAAAGGGAAATGAAGACCAAGGATAAAAACAGAAAAGGAAAATAGAAGTTGAGTGTAATGCTCAACAACTTTTAAAATAGACATAGAGTGTCCCAAAAAGTGTTGTGCCTCTACCAGAAGGTCGACATGTTTCGCGTCTGAAAGCCCCGATGGATCCGTGATTGCTTTATTCTTTTCTAATGTTCATTGGAGAAGCTATATTCTGGTCCTGAAGAAGCGTCAACGGATCCATCAGGACCTTCAGACGCGAAACATGTCGACCTTCTGGTAGAGGCACCACACTTTTTGGGACCCTCTCTGCCTATTTTGAAAGTTGTTGAGCTTAGGCTGAACTAGGAGACATGCAAAGCTCCTACTATACCACTTATATCATATAGCACAATATCATAAGAAAACACAATACACAGGGTTACTAAAAATAAAGGTACTTTATTTTTATGACAATATGCCACAAGTATGTCAGTGAGTACCCTCAGTAAGAAGGTAAGTAATATACACAAGTTATATGTGCACAAACCCAAAACAGGTAAGTAGTAGTAAGAAAAGTAATGCAAATAGTGTAGAATTACAATAGGGTGCAATAAGTAAACATAGGTCTAGGGGCAACACAAACCATATACTCCAAAAGTGGAATGCAAATCACGAATGGACCCCAGACCTATGGGAGCTTGTAGAGGGTCACTGGGACTGTAGGAAAACAATCAGGGTGTCCAAGATAACCCACCCCAAGACCCTGAAAAGTAGGAGTAAATTACCCCAACTACTCCAATAGAACACAATAGTTGTGATATGGGGCGTCTGCAAGAACCACAAACACCAGCAAAGTACTGAAGATGGATTCCTGGACCTGAGGACATGCAAGGCAAGGGGACCAACTCCAAGCGTCACAATAGTGTCCAGGGGGGCAGAAGCCCAGGAAACCCCGGATGAAGGTGCAAGAAGGCTGCCTTTGGATGGAAGAAGCCAAGGATTCTGCAACAACAAATAGAGCTAGGAACTTCTCCTTTGGATGGAAGATGTCCCACGGCGTGCTGGAGGTTGCAGAAGTGTTCCCACACAGAAATACCGCCAACAAGCCTTGCTAGCTGCAAGGGTCGCGGTAGAGGTTTTTTTGGTGCTTCTGGGGACCAGGAAGAACCAGGATGTCGCACCTTGGAGGAGGAAACAGAGGGGGCACTCAGCAACTTAGAGAGCCCCCTCAGAAGCAGGCAGCACCTGCAAAAGTACCAGAGCAGGCACTTAGAAGATTTGTGAACCGGAGCTGGCTCAGAGTCACAAAGGAGGGTCCCACGACATCGGAGTCCAACTCAGAGGGTTGAGCACTGCAGGACAGAGTGCTGGGGACCCAGGCTAAGCTGTGCACAAAGGAATCCTTGGAAAAGTGCACAGAAGCCGGAGCAGCTGCAAATCATGCAGTACACAGGTCTGCAGTCTAGCGTGGGGAGGCAAGGACTTACGTCCACCAAACTTGGACTGGAGGATCACTGGACTGTGGGAGTCACTTGGATAGAGTTCCTGTGTTCCAGGGACCACACTCGTCAGGATGAGAGGGGACCCAGAGGACCGGTGAAGCAGTCTTTTGGTGCCTGCATGCACCACTAGGAAACAGTTGAGAAAGCCGGCAGGATGAGGCGCTACAATGTTGCTGGTAGTCGTCTTGCTACTTTGTTGCGGTTTTGCAGGCGTCCTGAAGCAGTCAGCGGTCGATCCTTGGCAGAAGTCGAAGAGGGAAGTGCAGAGGAACTCTGGTGAGCTCTTGCATTCGTAATCTGAAGAATACCCCAGAGGAGAGACCCTAAATAGCGAGTAAAGGAGGTTTGGCTACCAAGAAAGGAGGATTGGCTAAGAAGAAAGGTAAGAGCCTATCAGAGGGGGTCTCTGACGTCACCTGCTGGCACTGGCCACTCAGAGCAGTCCAGTTTGCCCCCAACACCTCTGTTTCCAAGATGGCAGAGGTCTGGGACACACTGGAGGAGCTCTGGGCACCTCCCCTGGGAGTTACTGGTCAGGGGAGTGGTCACTCCCCTTTCCTTTGTCCAGTTTCGCACCAGAGCAGGGCTGGGGGATCCCTGAACCGGTGTAGACTGGCTTATGCAGAGATGGGCACCATCTGTGCCCATCAAAGCATTTCCAGAGGCTGGGGAAGGCTACTCCTCCCCAGCCCTTCACATCTACTTCCAAAGGGAGAGGGTGTAACACCCTCTCTCAGAGGAAATCCTTTGTTCTGGCTTCCTGGGCTGGGGCTGCCCAGACCCCAGGAGGGCAGAATCCTGTCTGAGGGGTTGGCAGTAGCAGCAGCTGCAGTGGAAACCCCAGAAAGGCAGTTTGGCATTACCCAGGTTCTGTGCTAGAGACCCGGGGGATCATGGAATTGTCCCCCCACAATTCCACGATCTTAGACATGTTACATGGCCATGTTCGGAGTTACCATTGTGACGCTATACATAGGTAGTGACCTATGTATAGTGCACACGTGTAATGGTGTCCCTGCACTCACAAAGTCCAGGGAATTTGCCCTGAACGATGTGGGAGCACCTTGGCTAGTGCCAGGGTGCCCACACACTAAGTAACTTGGCATCCAACCTTCACTAAGTGAGGGTTAGACATATAAGTGACTTATAAGTTACTTATGTGCAGTGAACACTGTGCCAACAGGCCGGCGGTAAAAAAATTTGAATTATGACCGTGGTGGAAACTGCCAACAAAGACAGCCACTTTAACACTCAGACCGCCACGGCGGTACAGACAAACATCGCGGCGGTCACCGCCAACAGACAGGTGGAGGACAATGTACCGCCCACAGTATCACAACCTACCAATCCGCCACCTTTTCCGGGGCGGATTCACAGCGGATAAAAACACGGCGGAAACAGGCATTTCAAAGGGAAAACGCTCACCTCTACACACTCCACGAGGAACGAGGGCACCATGGAGCCGTAACTCCATATTCTGCCAGCGCTAGTCTTCCTGCTCCTATACGAGGATCATCAACACCGGCGGCGAAGACCACGGTGAGTACTGCACCTACGACATAGGGGAGGGGGGAGGCAAAAACACAGGGACACACACAACCAACATCCCAACCCCCACCACGACCCTCACCCACTACAACACACACACCAATGCATATGTACACATTACAGTAACAACCCACAACCCCCCCGAAGAATGCAAAGACAAAAGGAAATGAGTTGAACCATTGTAATATATCAAAATACAGTAAGCAAATATATACATATATATATACACATTAAACGAAATATACACCACGATTAGTAGTGCTGGTATTGCACCATTCATTGTCCGTGGACCACTGGGCCCAAAATGCATGGGCGAGACCCACACAAGATACCCGATCAAAACGGAGAGAACACTGCAGGGGCATCAGATAGAAATACAACAGGCACCTCAGGGGGAAGGGAAGGGGGAGCACCTCAGCCGGATGAGTGCACCATGCCAGATCCACAAGGGGGCTCCATGCCCATTGATGCATCCTGGGGAGTGCAAAGCCGCAGTCTCTCAAGTCTCTGCAGTGGGTGGGTTGCCCACTGTACCATCCTGGGGAGTGCAAAGCCACAGTCTCTCAAGTCTCTGCAGTGGGTGGGTTGCCCACTGTACCATCCTGGGGAGTGCAAAGCCACAGTCTCTCAAGTCTCTGCAGTGGGTGGGTTGCCCACTGTACCATCCTGGGGAGTGCAGAGCCACAGTCTCTCAAGTGGATGCAAGTCTCCACTGGTTCTGGAGAGGGCTTTGTGCCCAGAGTGCTTCATCCTGCCAAGGACTGAGGAAGTGGATGCAAGTCTCCACTGGTTCTGGAGGGGGCTTTATGCCCAGAGTGCTTCATTCTGCCAAGTACTGAGGAAGTGGATGCAAGTCTCCACTGGTTCTGGAGGGGGACTGGTGCCCAGAGTGCAGCACACACCCCGTGACGGTCCCAGTTGCGTCACTGCCCCTGCCGCAAATGGGCTAGCGTTGCATTCCATGGTGGTCTTTGCCTTGTTTAGCGGTCCCTGGCCTGTTCAGCGGTGCTTGCGTTGCCAGTGTCAGACCTGTTCAGCGGTGCATTCCATGGCGGTCTTTGCCTTGTTCAGCGGTCCCTGGTATGTTCAGTGGTGCTTGAGTTGCCATTGTCAGACCTGTTCAGCGGTGCATTCCATGGCGGTATTTGCCCTGTTCAGCTGCCCCTGGCCTGTTCAGCGGTGCTTGCGTTGCCAGTGTCAGACCTGTTCAGCGGTGCATTCCATGGCGGTCTTTGACTTGTTCAGCGGTCCCTGGCCTGTTCAGCGGTGCTTGCCAAGGCGGTCCTTCATTGCCCAGCAGGGCTGTGGCTGGCGGTCCTTCATGGGTCATCTGGGCTGTGGCTTGCGGGCCCTCCTGGCCAGCTGGGCTGTGACTGGCGGTGGCCTCCTGGCCAGTGACGATGGGGCTGGCCTCCTGGGAAGTGACTCTGGCGGTGGCCTCCTGGCCAGTGACGATGGGGCTGGCCTCCTGGGCAGTGACTCTGGCGGTGGCCTCCTGGCCAGTGACGATGGGGCTGGCAGTGGCCTCCTGGGCAGCGGGGATGATGGCGGTCTTCTCCGCTGTGCTGCTCCTCCCAGACTTTGGAGATTTCTTCTGCCCCTTCCCCACCTTGGGAGGAGTCACAGTTGAGTCGACACTCCCCCTGGGACCCTTGTGAGTGGCTTTGCTGGCTGGAGTCTTCCCCCTCTCCCGCCGGGCACTGTCCAACTTCTGGTGCTTCACAGGGACTGGCTGTGCTGTGGCTCCGTGCCACACTGGCTGGCCTGGTGGCCGGTGCACTCCACATACCTGTAACAACAGGCACCACTGGTCCTGGGGATTTTTTGGCTGAGGTGCTAGTACGCGACCTATGAGTTGGAAGGGGGGGTGGTGGGAAATAGGTTAAGGGGGGCCAGGAAAAGTTTTTGGGAGACACTGGGATGGGTAGATGGAGGGGGTTTGGGAGTGGAGGAAGAGGTGGTGGGTGTAGGAGGTGTAACTTTTGTTGATTTGGGTGCAGGTGCATGAGCTGGAGGCTGTCGTGAGGTGGATGGCTGTTGGGTGGGTGTGTGCCTGCGTTTGTGTATCTTGGGAGGGGGCATCACAGACACACTGGGAGAGGACACAGGGGACGTGGAAATGGTAGTGGGGGTGGTGAGTGCACGTGAGCGGGGTGTGGTGGTGGGTGTGCTGGTGCGGGACGTAGTGGCTGTAGTGGTAGTGCATGCAGGTGTGAGTGTAGACGACACTGGGAGGGAGGAGGGAGACGAGGAGGAGGGGGACACAGTGGAGGCAGTGGATGATGGTGTGTCTGTATGTGTGTGATGCTTGCGTGAGTGCCTGTGGGATGTGTGGTGCTTATGTTTGCCTGAGCTTCCCTTGTGTGTTGAGGTGTGTGCAGGCTGGTCTGATGGTGTGCTTGGTATAGGCTGGGGTACAGGGGATTGGGTCTGGGTGGAGAAAGTTGGAGGGGGGAGGCTAGACACAGGGACAATGGCTGCCATCAGTGCTGAGGTCAGAGTTTGCAGGGTTCGATGAAGGGTAGCCTGACCAGAATGAATGCCCTCCAGGAATGCATTTGTGTGTTGCAATTCCCTTTCTACACCCTGGATGGCATTCAAAATGGTAGACTGCCCAACAGTGAGGGACCTGAGGAGGTCAATGGCCTCCTCACTGAGGGCAGCAGAGGTGACAGGAGGAGGGACTGAGGTGCCTGGGGTGAAGGTGATGCCCACCCTCCTGGGTGAGCGGGCACGGGGCGAAGGCTGAGGGTTTGCTGGGAGGGTGGTGCTGGTAGGGGGGGTGGCGGCTGTACCTGTAGAAGTGGGGGGCACAGATGTTGCCGCCACCACAAGGGAGCTCCCATCAGAGGTTGAGTCTGTGTGTTGGTTGCAGATCCTGTGACCGCCGTGGTGCTCCCCTCGCCCTCCGTCCCACTGGTGTATTCTGAGTCCGTGGTGTGGCCCTCCATGGCCATGTGGGATGCAGCTCCCTCGTGCTCTGGTGCCACTGTACCTCCGCCTGATGATGCTGATGCACACAAGAACAGGGAGACCACAAAAAGGGGGGGGGACGACAGGAGAAAGACAGGTTGAGTGCATGGCTTACCGCTACCATTGGCGGACAATACAGACACAGCAGCCCCTTGCACTACGTCGCACTGTTGGGCTCTACAGATGCAATTCCTGGGATATGGCCTACATGGCTATGGTCAACATCTGCACACATAGATGACACAGGGGCATGAATACCTGTACTTGGCACTCTACAGAGGTGGGGTGGGGTGCCACATGGCCTGTATTACGGAGGGGCCTAGCCTACGGAACTCGCCCTGGCCTAGGGAAACCCACAGCCCTCCTCCCCCACCCAAACACCTTCACTGCACGCAAAGTCCGCTGAATGATGTTGTACTTACCCCCTTGTGTCTGCTGTGATGCCCACAAGCGCCCATCCAACTCAGGGTAGGCCACCGCCAGGATCCGGAACATCAGGGGGGTCATGGTTCGACGGGCACCCCTCCCACGTTGGGAGGCCATCCCCAGCTGAGCCTCTGCCGTCTTCTTGCTCCAGCAGCGAATGTCCTCCCATCTTTTCCGGCAGTGGGTGCTCCGTCTGTGGTGGACCCCCAGGGTCCGGACATCCTTGGCGATGGCACGCCAAATATGTTTTTTCTGGTGGGCGCTGACCTACATGGTTTGTACAGGGGAAAGAGAAAGTTATTACCAACTGCACCGTCAAAGTGATTGGCCCCCATCAATACCCTTACCATGTGGCACATGCACTCCGTCGTTTCATGCATGCCTCACTCTCCCCCCTTCCTTCTTACATCCACCCCTCTACACACAGGCATAGCCCACACATCATGCTCCCAGTGTACTTACCTGTTTGTCTGTAGGACCGTAGAGTAGCGTGTACTGGGGGAGGACCCCGTCCATGAGTTTCTCCAACTCCTTCGATGTGAAGGCAGGGGCCCTTACCCCAGACACCCGAGCCATTGTCTCTTCCAGCCGAGGTCACAGCAGCACTTGCAGTGTAGGTCCTCTCCTGTCGAAGATCAGGTATCGAGTGATTCAACAGATAGAAAATGGCGGTCACGTCCGTGGCGGTGCGTACTGTCACCGCCGGCGTACATAGTAATTGGCTCCTTGGACCCATAGGCACGCCAAATATCCTTCTTCTGGTGGGCGCTGACCTACAAGTGAGTGGCCCACATCCCTACCCTTGCCATGTGGCACATGAATTCACAGTCCTTCATGCACGCAGAACTGTGCCCCCTTCATTCTTACAACCAGCCCTCTCCACACAGGCATAGCCCATACAAGGTGCTCCCTGTGTACTTACCTGTTGGTCTGGAGGACCGTAGGGTAGCGTGTACTGGGGGAGGACCCCGTCCACGAGCTTATCCAACTCCTCTGCAGTGAAGGCAGGGGCCCTTTCTCCAGACGCATGAGCCATTGTCTCTTCCATACCGAGGTCACAGCAGCACTTGCAGTGTAGGTCCTCTCCTGTCGAAGATCAGGTATCGAGTGATTCAACAGATAGAAAATGGCGGTCACGTCCGCGGCGGTCACATCCGTGGCGGTGCATACCATCACCGCCGGTGTACATCGTCATTGTCTCCTGGGACCCTTAGGGTCCAATGTTAACCAATGCAGCATTGCCTACAGCGACGGTGTACAACACCAGCATACTTACCTCACATCCCATTGTCCCACTTTAGAGGTCAGGCAGCCACCATTTCAGGGGCCCACATGGCCTAATTACCAACTGCGTCACACAGACCTATGCCTTGTCTCCCAACACAAATACAGGCCACATTTTGTGTATGAATGGTGTTCTGTGTAGACTGTGGGTACATACCTCTGAGTTGTGACTCTGTGGTCACTGTTGTCCTTCCTAGGCACCGTCCGCTGGGACATGTGAGGAGATGGCGGAATCCTCTGGTGTACCGACCGCTGGTGGACCTGTCGACAATGGAGGAAAGACATTTGATAATCACCTACAGGTTTGACAGTGCCACAATCCAGGAACTGTGTGCCCAGTTGGAGCCTGACCTGATGTCAGCAATCCGCCATCCCACAGGAATCCCCCCTCAAGTGCAGGTGCTGTCAGTGCTCCATTTCCTTGCAAGTGGGTCATTTCAAACAACAGTGGCCATGGCATCAGGGATGTCCCAGCCTATGTTTTCCAACGTGTTGTCCAGAGTGTTGTCTGCCCTGCTGAAACACATGCAGAGCTACATCGTTTTCCCTCAGGTGGAGGATTTGCCTACAGTTAAAGGTGACTTTTATGCCCTTGGACATATACCCAACATCATAGGTGCCATTGATGGGACCCATGTAGCTCTGGTCCCCCCCCACAGGAGTGAACAGGTGTACAGGAACCGGAAGAGTTATCATTCAATGAATGTACAGATGGTATGTTTGGCAGACCAGTACGTCTCCCAGGTAAATGCTATGTTCCCTGGCTCTGTGCATGACACCTACATCCTGCGGAATAGCAGCATCCCTTATGTGATGGGTCAACTCCAGAGGGACCGTGTGTGGCTATTAGGGGACTCTGGTTACTCCAACCTGTCATGGCTATTGACCCCAGTGAGGAATCCCAGGACCAGGGCAGAGGAATGCTACAATGAGGCCCATGGGCGGACTAGGAGGGTGATCGAATGCACCTTCTGCCTTCTGAAGGCCAGGTTCAGGTGCCTCCATATGACAGGTTGTTCCCTATTCTACTCACCAAAGAAGGTGTGCCAGATCATCGTGGCCTGCTGTATGCTTTACAACTTGGCTTTGCGACGACAGGTGCCTTTTCTGCAGGAGGATGGTCCAGATGACGGTGTTATGGCAGCTGTGGAGCCTGTGGACAGTGATGAGGAGGAAGTAGAGGAAGAAGACATTAACAACAGGGACTCAGTTATCCAGCAATATTTCCAGTGACACACAGGTGAGAACACATTCCTGCCTACTACAAGTACTGTAACACTTCTACCTCTATGCTGTCTGTCGATTTCAACCTGTATATGGTAACTGAGTTGTACATTTCCCTTACGGTTTCACAGGTGTGGTTTCCAACGTGTGTCATCTGCTTAGATTCCTCATGGACTTGAGATGTGTGACATAGGTATGTTGACATTACATTTGAAAACGCATTTTGTCACTGTCATTGCTAATACACATTTTTAAAATCACCACCAATGTTGTAATGACCCCCTAAGATTGAGAAATTATACCCCGAATCCAATTCTGTTATTGGGAGACAATTCCATGCACCCTGGGGGCTCCACCATGGACTCCCAGTACTGTCAAATGAGCTCTCTGAGGTTTCCACTGCAGCCCCAGTTGCTCCCACCTCACAGACAGTTTTCTGACCTCCTGGGGATTGAGCAGTTCCACCCTTTACCATTGGAAATAGGTGTTACAGACATGGGATGGGTATCCTCCCAGATCCTCTGGAAATGCTCTGTGGGGCACAAACAGTGGCCTCCTTGGATAATTGTAGAAGGCTGACCTGGTTTGTAGTGGGTATGTTGGGTACTTCCACCTTATACAAGGTCCAGTTATCCCTTATTAGTGAAATGTAGGATTGTTCTAGCAGCTTAGGCTAATAGAGGTAGCTGTAGCAGAGCAGCTTACGCTGAACTAGGAGACATGCAAAGCTCCTGCAATACCACTATAGTTACACAGTACTTATACACAATAAAAGACAATACTCAGTGTTACCAAAAATAAAGGTACTTTATTTTAGTGACACAAGGCCAAAAATATCTTAGAGGCAATACTCCTACTGGAGGTAAGTATTATACACAATATATACACCAGTAACCAAAATCAGGTGAGTGCACAGTCAGAAACGACAGTGAAAAACACTAGGGGCAACACAAACCATATTCTAAAATAGTGGAATGCCAGTGTCGGTTTCCCCACTAGCCAAGTGTAGTGTGTGGAGGGGGGCTGGGAGTATAAGAAAACACCAAAGGTAAGTAAAATACCCCACCCCAGAGCCCAGAAAAACTGGAGTAAAGTACATCAAGTTTCCTCAGAACACCTGTGAAGAGAGGAGACCAAGGCCCTCATTACAACATTGGTGGTAAATTCCGCTTACTGCCGTGCAGAAGACTGCCACCACACCGCCGCAGCCGTGGAATTCCGCCACAGCTATTATGACCCACAGCTCGGAATCCGACAAAAATCAGACATCCACACAAGTCCGCCACACCGAAGGTCAGTGATAAACTAGCGATAACAAAACCTCCACCGTCACGCCAACAGAAATACGCCCACACTATCACAAAACACAAATGCACGCGGAGGTCTTTCAACCGCGGTATTCCATTGGCGGTACACACTGCCGCGCTCAAAAAACACATACATTTACAAAACACAACCACTTTGGACAATTCGAAATAAACACACCTGATACACATACACACACCACTCCCATACACTCAATACAATATAAAACACACACCCACATCACCCACAAACCCTTATGACCACAAATCACGAACGAAAGCCAGAGAGAGACACCACCAGCAACAACACTAGCATCCACAGGCACACAACACCATCACCCACATAACTTCCACGCACCTCACACAACACCCCACTACATATCAGCACACTTATCACCCCACACACCACCCCACACATCACCTACACCACCCCATGGCACAGCAAAGACACCCCAGGTTCTCAGAGGAGGAGCTCAGGGTCATGGTGGAGGAAATCGTCCTGGTAGAGCCACAGCTATTCGGATCACAGGTGCAGCACACCTCCATAGCTAGTAAGATGGAGCTATGGCGAAGAATAGTGGACAGGTTCAACGCAGTGGGACAACACCCAAGAAATCATGAAGAGGTGGAACGGCCTACGGGGGAAGGTGCGTTCCGTGGTATCCAGACACCACCTGAAGGTTCAGCAGACTGGCGGCGGACCCCCACCTCCTACCCCACAACTAACAACATGGGAGGAGCAGGTCTTGGCGATTCTGCATCCTGAGGGCCTCGCAGGAGTAGGTGGAGGAATGGACTCTGGTAAGTCAAAGCTTTACTATTACATCCCCCACCCTACTTGCATGCTATCACATACCCCACCCTCGCCCTCACCCCCATCACTCCTACTCCTCACAATGTCCCAACATCACAAACTACACATCCCAACACCAAGCCCTGCATGTGACACCAAAGCATGGACACCCATCACTAAAGCATGCCCACTGCACATACCCATACACCCCCCTAAACCATCATCACACAAGGTCCCACACATGAATACCAGCACTGGGGTACACGGTCACCCACCCATTGCACACCTTGACACACACAGATGCAATAATCATGCCTTTATACCCCTGCAGGACCCCTACCCAACGTCACCGGACAGGAGGGTCCACACATGTCCACACCACCAACAGAAGAGGCCCACAGTGATGACAGCACTTCTGTCCAACTGGATCTAGATGACCAGCCCGGCCCATCGGGGACCTCGGGACAATCGGTTCCCCACACCCAGTCACAGACCACTCCAGAGCTTCCCCCCTCTGGAAACACCAGCACAGCACCCACCCAGCGGGCCCATACCTCCATCCCCAGGACACGTCAATCAGCAGTGTGTCCACCACTACAGGGAACCCAGGCTAACCCACCACCCCAACAACAACAGGGACCTGGGGGCAGTGGTAGTGGGCACACGGTCCAGGGGACGGAGGCCCAGGAACACAGGGGAACTGGGAGGGCTGCTGTGCGACAGGGGGCGGACAGGCCCAGGGAACCCACTCTCCACGAGGCCCTCTCCTCCATCATGGGAGCCTACCACCACTCCCAGGAAACGATGGCAACGGTACTGGCCAAGATTCAGGAGACCCAGCGCCTGCAGGAGGAACAGTATATGGGCTTCAGGGAGGAACTCAGAGCCATCAATTCCACCCTGGGCACCATCGTAGAGGTGCTGAAGGAAGTACTGAACACTAGGAGGGACACTGTGGCACTACAAGGTGCCATTGACACTAGCCTGGACGATGAACTGCCCACCACCCACGCCGGCACTAGTGGACAAGAGGCACCACCACAGGACCACCACACCAGCACCCCACCCCCTTCAGAGGGAGAACCACCTTGCAAACGTTCCCTGAGATACAGGACAAAGACAGAGAACAATGCCATGACCCCCGCCAAGAAATGAGACCACCCTGATTGTCATCCTACTGTCCCACTTTGTCACCCTGTCCATACTTAATCTGCCCAAGCTCCACTTACTATGCTCATTTGGGCAATGCACCTGTGAGACTAATAGACTGGACTCTGCCATGGACATTCCTCCGCCATCACCCCTCACCATTTTGCTACCCCCTCCAAATTTGAGCAGTAAAATAAACACCCTTAAAGCACAAAACAATCTGGAGTCAGTCTGTGATTTCGGAATACTGTATTAGCAATAACTGTGGCAAAAAGCTCTTTCATTTGTAATGTCAACATACCTATGTCACACAGCTCTAGTCAATGAGGAATCAAAGCAGATGTCACACTGTGGGACCCAGATCTGTGAAATCGTAAGGGAAAGTGACAACTCAGTGACCATACACTGGGTGAAAAAGACAGACAGTAGAGAGGCAGTAGTGTTTAAGTACATGTAGTAGGCAGGTTTGTATGCTTACCTGTGTTTCACTGGAAATATTGCTGGATCACTGAGTTCCTGTTGTCCATCTCTTCTTCCTCTGCTTCCTCGTCTTCACTGTCCACAGGCTCAACAGATGCAACAACACTGTCATCTGGACCATCCTCCTGCAGAAAGGGCACCTGTCATCGCAAAGCCAAGTTGTGAAGCATACAGCAGGCCAAGATGATCTGGCACACCTTCTTTGGTGAGTAGAATTGGGATCCACCTGTCATATGGAGGCACCTGAACCTGGCCTTCAGGAGGCCGAAGGTCCGCTCGATCATCCTCCTAGTTTGCCCATGGGCCTCATTGTAGCGTTCCTCTGCCCTTGTCCTGGGATTCCTCACTGGGGTCAGTAGCCATGACAGGTTGGGGTAACCAGAGTCACCTGCAAATGGCGAGGTACAACTGTTAGACACACACTAAACTGGAGGGATATCCCCAGACCCAGACAACCATTCCCACTGACTTGCTTCCAGGTGCTCCCCTAATAGCCACACACGGTGCCTCTGGAGTTGCCCCATCACATAAGGGATGCTGCTATTCAGCAGGATTCAAGTCATGCACTGAGCCAGGGAACATGGCATTCACATGGGAGATGTACTGGTCTACCAAATATACCATCTGTACATTCATCCAATGATAACTCTTCCGGTTTCTGTACACCTGTTCACTCCTGCGGGGGGGACCAAAGCCACATGGGTCCCATCAATGGCACCTGTGATGTTGGGGGATATGTCCCAGAGCATAGAAATCACCTTTCACAGTAGGCAAATCCTCCACCTGAGGGAAAACGATGTAGCTCCGCATGTGTTTCAGCAGGGCAGACAACACTATGGACAACATAGGCTGGGACATCCCTGATGCTATGGCCACTGTTGTTTGAAATGACCCACTTGCAAGGAAATGGAGCACTGACAGCACCTGCACTTGAGGGGGGGATTCCTATGGGATGGCGGATAGCTGACATCAGGTCTGGCTCCAACTGGGTACACAGTTTGTGGATTGTGGCACGGTCAAGCCTGTATGTGATTATAACATGTCTTTCCTCCATTGTCGACAGGTCCACCAACGGTCGGTACACCGGAGGATGCCGCCATCTTCTCACATGTCCCAGCGGACGGTGCCTATGAAGTACAACAGCGAGCACAGAGTCAAACAACTCAGAGGTACGTACCCACAGCTTACACAGAACACCATTCATACTCCAAATGTGGCCTGTATGTGTGTTGAGTCTAGGCCTAGGTATGTGTGACTCAGTTGAAAATGAAGCCATGTGGGCCCCTGAAATGGCGGCTGCCTGACCTCTAAAGTGGGACAATGGGATGTGAGGTAACTGCGCTGGCGTTGTACACCTTCGCGGTAGACGGTAGAAGACCGCGGCGCAATGCTGCATTGGTTAACATTGGACCCTATGGGTCCAAGGAGCCAATGACTATGTACGCCGGCGGTGACAGTACGCACCGCCACGGACGTGACCGCCATTTTCTATCTGTTGAATCACTCGATACCTGATCTTCGACAGGAGAGGACCTACACTGCAAGTGCTGCTGTGACCTCGGCTGGAAGAGACAATGGCTCCTCCCCCAGTACACGCTACTCTACGGTCCTACAGACAAACAGGTAAGTACACTGGGAGCATGATGTGTGGGCTATGCCTGTGTGTAGAGGGGTGGATGTAAGAAGGAAGGGGGGAGAGTGAGGCATGCATGAAACGACGGTGAGTGCATGTGCCACATGGTAAGGGTATTGATGGGGGCCAATCACTTTGACGGTGCAGTTGGTAATAACTTTCTCTTTCCCCTGTACAAACCATGTAGGTCAGCGCCCACCAGAAAAAACATATTTGGCGTGCCATCGCCAAGGACGTCCGGACCCTGGGGGTCTACCACAGACGGAGCACCCACTGCCAGAAAAGATGGGAGGACATTCGCCGCTGGAGCAAGAAGACGGCGGAGGCTCAGCTGGGGATGGCCTCCCAACGTGAGAGGGGTGCCCGTCGCACCATGACCCCCCTGATGTTCAGGATCCTGGTGATGGCGTACCCGGAGTTGGATGGGCACTTGAGGGCATCACAGCAGCCACAAGGGGGTGAGTACACTCGCATTCTGCTGACTTTGCGCGAAGTGGAGGGGTCTGGGTGTGGGAGGTGGATTGTGCGTTTCCCTAGGCTAGGGCGAGTTCCGTAGGCAAGGTCCCTCCGTAAGGCAGGCCATGTGGCACCCCACCCTACCTCTGTAGACTGACAACTACACCTAGTCATGACCCTGTGTCATCTATGTGTGCAGATTTTGTCCATAGCCTTGTAGGCCATTTCCCAGGAATTGAACAGTGGAGCCCAAGAGCGCGGTGTAGTGCAGGGGGCTTCTGTGTCTGTCGTGTCCGCCAACGGTAGCGGTAATGCATGCACTCAACATGTCTTTCTCCTGTCGTACCCCCTTTTTGTGATCTCCCTGTTCTTGTGTGCATTAGCATCATCAGGTGGAGGAGCAGTGGCACCGGAGCACCAGGGGGCTGCATCCCACATGGCCATGGAGGGCCACACTACGGAATCGGACTCCACCAGTGGGTCGGAGGGCGAGGGGAGCTCCACGGCGGGGACAGGAGCTGAGATCAGTGACACGGACTCGTCCTCTGATGGGAGCTCCCTTGTGGTGGCAGCAACATCTGTGCCACCCCATCTACAGGTACAGTCGCCACCCCCCCATCCAGCACCGCCCTCCCAGCAGCCCCTCAGCCTTCGCCCTGTGCCCGCTCACCTGGGAGGGTGGGCATCACCTTCGCCCCAGGCACCTCAAGCCCTACCCCAGTCACCCCTGCTGCCCTCAGTGAGGAGGCCATTGACCTCCTCAGGTCCCTCACTGTTGGGCAGTCTACCATTTTGAATACCATCCAGGGTGTAGAAAGGCAGTTACAACAAACAAATGCATTCCTGGAGGGCATTCATTCTGGTCAGGCGGCCCTTCAGCAAGCTTTTCAGACTCTGGCCTCAGCACTGATGGCAGCCATTGTCCCTGTGTCTAGCCTCCCCCCTCCAACTTCCTCCACCCCTGACCCAATCCCCTGTACCTCAGCCTATCCCAAGCACACCTACAGACCAGCATGCACACAAGTGAACACACAAGGGAAGCTCAGGCAAACATAAGCACCACACATCCCACAGGCACTCACACAAGCATCACACACACATGCAGACATACTAACATCCACTGCCTCAACTGTGTCCCTCTCCTCCTTGTCTACACTCACACCTGCATTCACTACCTCTAAATCCATTACTACCATCACCAGCACACCCACCACCACACCCTGCTCACGTGCAGTCACCACCCCCACTACCATTCACACGTCCCCTGTGTCCTCTCCCAGTGTGTCTGTGATGCCCCCTCCCAAGATACACAAACACAGGCACACACCCACCCAACAGCCATTCACCTCACAACAGCCTCCAGCGCATGCACCTTCACCCAAAGTCAGCAAACCAACACCTCCTACAACCACAACCTCTTCCTCCACTCCCAAACCCCCTCCAGCTACCCGTCCCAGTGTGTCAAAAAAACTTTTCCTGTCCAACCTTGACCTCTTTCCCACACCTCTCCCACCCCGTCCATCTCATAGGTCCCGAACTAGCACCTCAGCCACATCATCTCCGGGACCATTGGTGCCTGTAGTCACCGGAATCTGGAGTGCACAGGCCACCAGGGCAGCCAGTATGGCACGGAGCCACAGCACAGACAGTCCCCCACCTGTGAAGCATCAGAAGTTGGCCAGTACCCGGCGGGAGAGGGGGAAGACTCCAGCCACCAAAGCCGCTCCCAGGGGTCCCGGTGGGAGTGTTGAGTCAGCTGTAACACTTTCCAAGGTGGGGAAGGGCCACAAGAAACCCGGCAAGTCTGGGAAGAGCAGCACGGCGGAGAAGACCGCCATCATCCCCGCTGCCCAGGAGGCCACAGCCAGCACCAGCCCAGCTGCCCAAGAGGCCACCGCCGGCACCAGCCCAGCTGCCCAGGAGGCCACCGCCACCACCAGCCCAGCTGCCCAGGAGGCCACAGCCAGCACCAGCCCAGCTGGGCCATGAAGGACCGCCAGCACAAGCCCCGCTGGGCCATGAAGGACCACCAGCAAAAGCCCCGCTGGGCCATGAAGTACCGGCAGCAAAAGCCCTGCTGGGCCATGAAGGTCACCAGCAGCTGAGTTCATGCAATGGAGACTGCTGCCTCAAGCACCGCTGAACAGTGCACCGCCACCTCAAGCACCGCTGAACAAGGCGCCGCCGTCTCAAGCACCGCTGAACAGGGCACCGCCGTCTCAAGCACCGCTGAACAGGGCACTGCGTCTCAAGCACCGCTGAACAGGGCACCGCCGTCTCAAGCACCGCTGAACAGGGCACTACCGTTTCAAGCACCACTGAACAGGGCACCGCCGCCTCAAGCACCGCTGGCCCACGAGCGCCAAGGGCACTGACACTACTGAGTCCGTCACGGGAAGAATGAAGTGCTTTGGGCACCATGCCCCCTCCAGAACCAGTGGAGAATCACATCCACTACCTCTGTCCTTGGCAGGATGAGAGACTTGAGAGACTGTGGCTTTGTACTCCCCAGGATGGAACAGTGGGCAAGCCACCCACTGTAGAGACTTGAGAGACTGTGGCTTTGCACTCCCCAGGATGGAACAGTGGGCAACCCACCCACTGTATAGACTTGAGAGACTGTGGCTTTGCACTCCCCAGGATAATGCAGTTGGCAAGCCACCCACTGTAGAGACTTGAGAGACTGTGGCTTTGCACTCCCCAGGATGCAGCAGTGGGCAACCCACCCACTGTAGAGACTTGAGAGACTGTGGCTTTGCACTCCCCAGGATTGAACAGTGGGCATGTGGTCCCCTCATGGATTTGGCGTTGTGCACTAAACCAGCTGAGGTGCCCCCCCTTTCCTTCCCCCTGAGGTGCCTGTTTAGTTGCCCTCTGATGCCCCTGCAGTGTTCTCTCCGTCATGGTCGTGGATCTTGTGTGGGCCTCACCCATACAGTGTGGGCCCATTGTTCCACAGACTTAATTGGAGCACTACCTGGACTACTATGCTTGGTATATATTTTGTAAATGGTGTATATGTATATTTCTGCCTACTTGATTTTAATATATTACAATGGTTACACTCATTTTCTATTGTCTTTGCATTCTTCCAGGGGGTTTGGGGGGTGTAACTTTGATGTATTAATATGCATTAGTGTGTGTGTTGTAGTGGGTGGGGGCGTTGCGTGTTGCGTGTGTGTGTCCCTGTTTTTTCCCTCCCCCTTCCCCTGTGCCGTAGGTGCAGTACTCACTGTGGTCTTCGCCGCCGGCGTTCGTGCTCCTGGTAGAGGAGCAGGAAGACTATCGCAGGTAGAATTTGGAGTTCCGGGTCCATGGTGTTCTCGTTCCTCGTGGGGTGTGTAGAGGTGAGCATTTTCCCTTCGGAATTCCTGTTTCCGCCGTGTTTTTATCCGCGGTGAATCCGCCCCGGAAAAGGTGGCGGATTGGCCTGTCATAATAGTGTGGGCGGTACATTGTCTCCCAACTGTCTGTTGGCGGTGACCACCGCGCTGTTTGTTTGTACCGCCGTGGCGGTCTGAGTGTTAAAGTGGCTGTCTTTGTTGGCGGTTTCCGCCATGGTCATAATTGCAAATTTTTTACCGCCGGCCTGTTGGTGGTCTTACTGGCGCTTTAACACTGTCCGCCAGGGTTGTAATGACCACGCAAGTCCAGAAGTCGATGAAGAGTCCATGAAGGACAGGAGCCCCTGCCAACCTCGATGAAGGTGCAAAAGTAGATTCTCCAGTCAGAAGAAAAATCCGAAATGCACCAAAGAAGACAGCTGCAGGTTCCTCCTTGGTACAAGAGATGTCCCACGTCGTGTCATTGGATGCAGGCTGTTTTCATCGCTGGATTACACCAACAAGCCTAGGTTCATGCAAAAATTAGTTTTGCGTCAAAGAGGCGCTGTCTGAGCCCAGTAGGGACCTGGGAGTCTCGCCTCAGACTGAGGAGACAGAGGGGGCTTACAGCACTTCAGAGAGTCCTCAAAAGACCAGGCAGCACCCACAAGAGTCCCAGGACCTGCATGCCCCCCTCTCCATTTACCATCCGGATGGGCCCTGTGAGAGGAAGTCCCTGGGGCTGTAATTGGCCAAGGGAGGGGGGCTACATACCCCCTCCCAGATTGCCTGCATTTGGGAGTTTGGCCACAGGGCCTGGCTGCAGGCTCGGCCCTGTGGCTGACCCCTTGTCACACACATTGCCGAACGCCATGCCCTGTGCGGGGTTGGCCGTAGGGCCTGTCCGTAGGTGGCATGGGGTTAGGTGCCTTCAGGGGATTGGCCGCAATAGTCTCCATCGAATGGGATTGAACATGGAATAGGAAATGGCAGTACATTTAGGCTAAAAGCAATTGTATGTGTTTTTGTGTGCAGCTCTCCATTTTTGCTATTCTTATTTTTAACTCAGTTTTATTTTTCACACAGTTTTACTGGAGATCACTGTGGGGATGTTACTCAATTTCATGAGCTAATAATGCAATTTTATTTGTTTAATTTGCAGTATTTGTTTTATACAACATAATGATGATGGATGTGTGTAATTGGCCCAGTGAGGTGTAAACCGTTCCATGGCAATATATTGGCTTTAATTGAACCCATACAAGAGTGTGTGATCATGAGCAGATAGTACAGTCTACAACTCAAGGATTGTGAGAAAAATTGGGTTATTGCAGAACCACCCTCACTTTTTTCCCCCACTTTTACCTGATGCTGGTGTTTGCTGACCCTGATTGTACCCTGGGAACTGCTAACCAGTCCAAGGGCCAGTGCTCTATTTAAAATGGTATATGCAAATTAGGCATACTTATACTTGACCCTGACAGCCTACCTATAAGTCCTTTTTATATGGTAGGGCATGTAGGTTTAGAGATTTAGGGACCCCAATGTAGTCAGAGCACCCCTGGGTGCACAGCTGTGGTCTCTGGCATCATTGTAAAAGCAGGTCTGCCTTGCAGGCTGCTTTTAAATTAAAGTTAACCCCAAATTTGACTTTGGAATTAAAAGTACTTCAAAATTCCTAAACCACCTTAATTTTGAAGTTAAGTCACCCCTAAGGTCTGCCTTTGGTGCCCCAAGTATTGGGTGCACTGTAAATATATAAAGGGACTTCATAAAATATGTTTTATGAGCCCTGGTGAGGGAGAAATAGCAACATTTGTTTTCCCCATGGTAGTGCATTAGCTCCATAGGATAACATTGGATGGCTTTATTTATATTTAAATAAAGTCTCATTTCCACTAGAAAATAGGTAAATCTGTCAAGTTTGGTTTAAATTAAAAGTTAGAATAAATCCTACAACTTCCCAATGTTGAATTTATTATAACTAGTACAGAGAAAGAGTATTAGATTTTTTTCTGAAAGTTACCAAAAACAGCCCTGTAGTGCCCTTTCCTGAGTGGTCAGTCTCTAGCAACCATAGCCAATCTACCTTAATGAGGTGTGAAGTGGCCTGGGCTGAAACAAAGAAAGACACTTCTTAGGACAGACACTCTGCACCAGAACCTGCAACCAGTCAAGAAAAGCTGCCTGGCTGCCAAAAGGACTCACCTGGACTGCTTTGCTGTAAAGGACTGCTGTCTTGCTGTTGCCCTGCTGCCTTGCTGGCCTCTGGCTCTGCTTAGAAATGCTCTCCAAGGGCTTGGATTGAGCTTGCCTCCTGTTTCCTGAAGTCTAAGGGCAAAAAAGACCTCATCTCTGTAAAAAAAACTCCTTGTGTGGCGAAAATTGACACATAGCCTGCCAGAATCGATGCACAGCCTGCCTAGTGGTGAAAGAATCGCCAAACCGGAATGATGCAGCCCAGCTCCCCGAGTGGAGATCGACGAAGCACCAGCGTTGTGATAGGAACTTCGACACACAGCCCACTGCATCAACGCATCGCCGAGCCGGAATGACACAGCCCGACTTTCTGCAAGAAGAATCGACGCAGCTCCCTCGGAGCGACAGAAATTCTGACGTATCACCCCTGGATCGACGCAGCACCTGCACGTCCAGGATTCCACGCATCGTCTCTAGGCATCAAAAGACCCAGCATCGCAAAGAGGATTCAAGCCTGCCCGCTGGAAATTCGACGCAAATTCCTTGCCACATGGAAAAGAATCCACGCATTGTCTCTATGCGCCCGAAAGTCCAACGCACACCCTTAGTTTTCCACGCATCTCCTCCTCTGTGTGTAATTTTTATGCATACCAGGTACTTTGTTCTGCAAGAGAGACTTAAAACTCATCTTATCATTACAAAAGTGATGATTCAATTTGAACTTATCAAATCTTGATTTTTTTTACCTTAATTATTTCAGATAAATGTTCTATATTTTCTAAACATGTGTGGTGTATTTTTTTTTTTTCACTGTGTTATTACATGATTTATTGCACAAATACTTTACACGTTGCCTTCTAAGTTAAGCCTGACTGCTCATTACCAAGCTACCAGGGGGTGGGCACAGGATAGTTTGGATTGTGTATGACTGACCCTGACTAGGATTGTGGTCCCTACTCGGACAAGGGTATATACCTCTGCCATCTAGAGAAACCATTTTTAACAAGGGGTATGTAACTGTATGTGCAAGTGGCTCTGATACTGCTGGATACATTACTGTTTTCTTGGTTTATGAGCAAATGTATAAGTGCCTTTGTCGCTGTGTGACTGGGTATGTGAATGGCTCCATACTTTTGTGAATAGGTATGTGATTTGCAGTATCAGTGGAAGACTGCATGCGTAACTCAGTTGGGAGTATGCAAGTGCAATTGTTAGTGAAACTCAAAAGAACATGTCTAACCTTTTAAACACAAATCACCCTGTGCTGTGGCCTACCTATACCTTATCTGAGGGGCAAATTATGTGTAGTAAAACAGCAGTCTAATATTTGGCAAAGAGGTTTTGAATGTCAAATTGACCTGGCAGTAAAACTGCACACACCGACTCTGCAGAAGTAGGCCCAAGTCATGTTTAAATGACTAGGTGTCTGGATGGGTAACTATGTTGTGTCACTATTTCGCTACACATGAGGGTGACTGCATCAGTCCCTCTATGGGTATGCCACCAGATGCTGAGGTAAGTATGTCAGTATTTGACTGGGTTTAAGTTACTCTATGGATCTCAAAATGTGTATGCACGTGGCTGTATGAGTCACCTACTAGCTGCGTTAGTGAGTATAGGAATAGGTAACTGTGTGCAACTGGTCTTGATAGAGTTTGATACGTAACCGATGTCTAGGTGTGTGAGTGAATCGGTAAGTGCCTCTTTCGCTGTTAGCCTGGGTGTTTAAAGAATGTAAAAGTGTCTCTGTCACTGTGTGACTGGGTGTGTGAGTGGCTCAATGCTTCTGTAAATAGGTATATGAGTTGCAGTGTGAGTGGGATACTGGATGTATTACTAGGTGTAGGAGTCTGCAAGTGCATGTGTAACTTAGTGAAACTCAAAAGGAAATGTTTTATCTTTTAAGCAGAAAGCACCCTGCTTGCCTACATACAGCCTAGATGAGGGGTGAATTATGTGTAATGAAAGGAGAGCTTAAGGCTTGACAAGCAGGTTTTCTAATGTCAAATTAAGCTGGCAGTAAAACTGCACACACAGCCACTGCAGTAGTAGGCGTGAGCCATGCTTAAAGGACTAGTTGTCTGGATGGGTGAATAGGTTGTGTCAGTTCTTCACTACAGATAAGAGTGAGTGTATCAGCCCCTCTATGGGTGTGCCACTAGATGTTTAAATAAGTATGCTGTTATATTGTTGGCTCTTTTAGTAACTCTATAGATCTCTAAATGTACGAGTAAGTGACTATTTGAATGGCTTATGGGCTGTGTTGGTGTAACTGTGCATGCAAATGGCTGTACTACTGCTGGCAACACAAATGCTGTATGGGTGTGTGTGTGAATGTATTTGTGCCTCTTTGATATTCTGACTGGGGGAGTGAGTAGCTGCATGCTTTTGTAAATAGGTATGTGAATTGCAGTATGGGTGGGGGACTGCATATATAACTGGACGTATATGTCTCAAGCGCTCGTGTAACTAAGTGAAACTCAAAAAGACATGTCTAACCTTTTAAACTGGAAGCACTCTGGCTTATGGCCTACCTCCAGCCTAGCTGTAGTGTACGTTATGTGTAGTAAAAGGAGAGCTTAAGGCTTTCAAAGTGCTTTTGAATGTGAAGTCAAGCTGGCAGTTCTAGGAAGGTAGCCTCTTTCTAGCATTGTTACCCCCACTTTTGGCCTGTTTGTGGGTATATGTTAGGGCGTTTTTACTGTCTCACTGGGATCCTGCTAGCCTGGACCCCAGTGTTCATAGTGAAAACCCTATTTGTCAGTGTGTTTAATATATGTCTCACTGGGACCCTGCTAGCCAGAACCCCAGTGCTCATAAGTTGTGGCCTGAATGTGTGTTCCCTGTGTAGTGCCTAAATATGTCACTGAGGCTCTGCTAATCAGAACCTCAGTGCTTATGCTCTCTCTGCCTTTAAACTTGTCACTGCAGGCTAGTGACCATTTTTACCAATTCTAATTGGCACACTGGAACACCCTTATAATTCCCTAGTATATGGTACCCAGGTACGCAGAGTATTGGGGTTCCAGGAGATCCCTATGGGCTGCAGCGTTTCTTTTGCCACCCATAGGGAGCTTAGACAATTCTTACACAGGACTGCCACTGCAGCCTGAGTGAAATAACATCGACGTTATTTCATAGCCATTTTACACTGCACTTAAGTAACTTATAAGTCACCTCTATGTCAAACCCTCATTTAGTCAAGGTTAGGTGCAAAGTTACTAAGTGTGAGGGCACCCTGGCACTAGCCAAGGTGCCCCCACATAGTTCAGGGCAATTTCCCCGGACTTTGTGAGTGCGGGGACACCATTACACATGTGCACTACATATAGGTCAATACCTATATGTAGCTTCACAATGGTAACTCTGAATATGGCCATGTAACATGTCTAAGACCATGGAATTGTCCCCTATACCAAATCTGGTATTGGGGTGCAAATTCCATGCATCCCGGGGCTCCAGCATGGACCCCGGGTACAGCTCTCTGGGGTTTTTACTGCAGCTACCGCTGCTGCCAACCCACAGACAGGCTTATACCCTTCTGGGGTATGGGCAGCCCAGTCCCAGGAAGGCCGAACAAAGGATTTCCTCTGAGAGAGGGTGTTATACCCTCTCCCTTTGGAAATAGGTGTTAAGGGCCTGAGAGGAGTAGCCTCTCCTCGCCTCTGAGAATGCTTTGAAGGACACAGATGGTGCCCTCCTTGCATAAGTCGGTCTTCACTGGTTGAGGGATCCCCCCAGCCCTGCTCTGGCGCAAAACTGGACAAAGGAAAGTGGAGTCACTCCCCTGACCTGCACCTCCCAGAGGAGGTGCCCAGAGCTCCTCCAGTGTGTCCAGACCTCTGCCATCTTGGATTCAGAGATGTTGGGGCACAATGGACAGCTATGAGTGGCCAGTGCCAGCAGGTGACGTCAGAGACCCCTGCTGATAGGTGCTTACCTCTTTCAGTAGCCAAGCCTCCTTTCTCAGTAGCCAAACCTCCTTTTCTGGCTATTTAGGGTCTCTCCTCTGGACTATTCTTCAGATAACGAATAGAAGAGCTCACCAGAGTTCATCTGCACTTCCCTCTTCGACTTCTGCCAAGGATCGACAGCTGACTGCTCCAGGACACCTACAAAACCGCAACAAAGTAGCAAGACGACTACCAGCAACATTGTAGCGCCTCATCCTTCCGGGCTTTCTCGACTGTTTCCTGGTGGTGCATGCTCTGAGGGCTGTCTGCCTTCACCCTGCACTGGAAGCCAAGAAGAAATCTCCTGTGGTTTGATGGAATCTTCCCCCTGCTAACGCATGCACCAAACTTCTGCATCACCGGTCCTCTGGGTCCCCTCTCATACTGACAAGTGGGGTCCTGGAACACTGGTGGTGGATCCCAGTGACCCAGACTGTCCACTGGTCCAACTGTCCAACTTTGGAGGAGGTAAGTCCTTGCCTCCCCTCTCCAGACAGTAATCCTGTGCTCCATGTGAACTGCAGTTGCTAGGGCTTCTGTGCACTTTTGCAGGGAATCCTTTGTGCACAGCCTAGCCCAGGTCCCCAGCACTCCGTCCTGCGTTGCTCAACTCGCTGAGTTGACCACCAGCTTCGTGGGACCATCTTTTGTAGTGTTGAGATGACTGCCATGCTCAGTCTTTTTTAACCTTTTTTCAAGGACTTCAGTGGGTGCTTCCTTCTTGTACATGGGCTCTCTGTATTGCTGAGAGCCCCCTCTGTCTCCTCTCCCAAGTGGCGACATCCTGGTCCTTCCTGGGCCCGGGCAGCACCCTTTTTCTTCAACTGCGACGTTTGCAGCTAGCAATGCTTGTTTGCAGTCTTTCTCCAAGGAAACAATGCTGCGTCCTCCAGCAATCCGTGGGATATCTTCTGCATGAAGGAGAAGTTCCTAGCACCTTTTGTTGCTGTAAAATCTTCAGCTTCTTCCATCCAGAGGCAGCCATTTTGCACCCTCATCAGGGGTTTAGTGGGCTCCTGCCCCCCCTGGACACTTTCGTGACTCTTGGACTTGGTCCCCTTCCTTTGTAGGTTGTCAGGTCCAGGAATCCGTATTCAGTGCTTTGCAGTCTGTTGTGGTGTTTGCAGAATCCTATATCACGAGTTTAGTGTGTTTCTGTGGAGGTAGTATCACTTTACTCCTACTTTTCAGGGTCTTGTGGTGGGGTATCTTGGACACCCTTAGTGTTTTCTTACACTCCCAGCGACCCTCTACACACTACACTAGCCTAGAGGTTCATTCATGTTTCGCATTCCACTTTCAGAGTATATGGTTTGTGTTGCCTGTAGGCCCATTGCATCCTATTGTATTCTACAGTGTTTGCACTACTTTCTGACTGTTTTACTTACCTGATTTTGGTTTGTGTGTATTTTACTTACCTCCTAAGGGAGTATATCCTCTGAGATATTTCTGGCATATTGTCACAAAAATAAAGTACCTTTATTTTTTGTAACTCTGAGTATTGTGTTTCTTAGGATATAGTACCTATATGATATAAGTGGTATAGGGGCGTGGCCTGACGCCATGGCGGTTGCAGCCTCTTCGTGAGGCTCCGGCTCTAATCTCCCTGTCCTCTGGATTATCGTGCAAAAATAGCCCCAAAACGAAGCGGCTGGAGAGCGGTGCGGGGACCCTTCAGATCGCTTTGTCAGGCGACCTGGTGCCCTAGAATTCTTTTTTTGGGCCCCGAATCGGAGTGAAGCAGACCCTCGGAGGAGCGCAAGATGGCGGCCGCCATCTTGCGTTCGAGACCGGCGCCCGCATAGGAGAGAAAGATCTGCCCAGTACGCGCACAGTGCTGGGTCCCCGGCACATCCCCAGTCTCCTGCGCCAGAGCCGACACCCAGGGGCTACGAAGCCCGCATAACAGCCGAGTCTCTGGATGGGACCCGACTCAGCTGATCCCACCGCACTAAGGAGAGTCGCGCTCGCCTCTGGTCCCCCGAGACTGCGGGGAGAAGGAAATCGGTGCACCAGCAACCTGGTCAAGAGGCTGGGAACAAAATTAGCAAGGCCCCGTGACCTGGGGCCCCTGGAAAACTGACCCTGGAAATCCCCACCCAGAGAATAGACAGAGAGCCTCCGGGTACACCTGAAGAACCGATTGAATGAACACAGCATTAAGGTGAGGGTCACTGGGACAATTAATAAACACTCCCAGCCCTGGGAACCAACAAAGGGAGATGAATTGGACCTGATCCCTGTAGGGTCCATTGCCAAGAACCTGCACCGGATGGTGGGTACCTGGACCGAAGTGAGAAAGGAAGTGACCCATTCAGTTTTATGATATCAACTTTGGATTGTGGGCTTTGAGTGTAGTTCCCCATCTGGCCCCACTACTCGAGCAGATCACAGCGAACTGTAGAGAAGCTACTTACAACTGGCACACGTACAATTCCGTAAAATGGGCAAAACGGGGCAACGCCGTGACACAGACTACAGTACTGGCCCCCCCACCAAAGAGATGGCTGAACAAGGGAACACGACGAATCCCACCCCAGAGGGGGGAAAGAAAAAGAAGACCCCACCCTCCAAGATGTGCTGCTGGCTATAACAGCCTCCCGAATAGCCCTGGAAGGGAAAATAGATGCACTTGCTACTGACCTAACAGTGCTCAGGGATGACCATCGTCGACTAGCAGAAAAAGTGCACACCATGGACAAACAGTTAGAGGAACTGCGGCCCGAAATAAAAGACAATACTAAGCTAACACACCAAATGGAGAAGCGGATCAGAGAACTAGAACTACGAGCAGAAGACGCCGAAAATAGATTGCGGCTAAATAATATCCGCGTGATAGGCCTACCGGAACGAACTGAAAGATCCAACCTGGTGGAATTTCTTGAAAGTTGGCTAAAAAAGAACATAGCGGATGGCGGCCTGTCCCCGTTCCGTGCTATTGAAAGAGACCACAGGGTCCCGACTCGCTCCCCCCAACCAGGAGCCCCCAGACCAGTAATAGCCAGGCTGCTTCATTATAGAGACAGGGACTACCTACTAAACCAAAGTAGGAAGAAAGGAGACTGCGTGCTTGACAACCATGTGATCCGTATATTCCCCGATTTCTCCAAAGAAGTGCAGAAGCAAAGAGCTTCCTTTAGGGATGCCAAACAAAAACTTTGCAAGATGCGGGTCCTGTACGGGGTGATGTTCCCGGCCATCTTAAGAGTAGTAACCAAATCTGGCACACAATTCTTTGGCACAGCAGAGGAGACCTGCCATTGGATTGATGCACAGACGACAGGGGACAGAGAACACAGTCCTGAAAATCCTCAACCAGATCGAAAAGGGAAAAACAGACAGAATAAAACCGGTAGATTGGGCAGCCCAACTCCGCTGGAAATTTTGAAAGAGAGACAAAAAGCAATGGAGGCGGGTGCCTCAATGAACGGCTTGGATCATGGATCTATCAAACAATCCCAGGAAGATCTAGAACATTCTGAGTCAGAACAAGAATCTGAATTTTCACACTCATCCGACAAACAGGGTCCTGATGTGACACCAGGTACCTCGGACAATATAATCTGATGGAACATCGGATAGTTACACCCGTCGGAGCACGGGGCCCGGGGAGAGAGACCTGCCTTGCCCGCAGCTACTTCAGTGAATGCGGACAGGACCGCTGTATAACCCAGCATCTTGAATCCGACTGAGTATATGACTGGTTTGTGGCTTTGAAATCCCCGTGTGATGGATACCCGAGTGACGGGGAGATGGTGCCACGATATGCTCTCGAATCCACCTCAAGGCACCCCCTACATTGATGGACTGGTTAAAGTTTTATTACTAGTTTGGGCGAGAGAGGTTTCTACTTTTGTCCTGGGGTTGGGAAGTTGGGTAATTACAGGTTGGGTGTTTGATATGGGTTTAGTTAAGTTCCAGAGAACCCATACTGAGAAAAAGGAGTTACCCCCTGATACTACTAACATGATGGGAAGATATGAGAGCTTCTACCTTCCGGGGCTTACCCGAAACCGGGGGGGAAGATTTCCAACATGACAATGCTAAAGTCCTACAGGTTCCTCACATGGAACATCAGGGGCATGCACTTGATGGTTAAAAGATATAGGGGGTCATTACAACCCTGGCGGACGGTGTTAAAGCGGCGGTAAGACCGCCAACAGGCTGGCGGTCTTTTTTTGAGGATTATGACAATGGCGGTTACCGCCATGGTCATCCGCCGCTTCTCCTTTCTGCCCACCATGGCGGAGACGACCGCTGGGCTGGAGACCTGGGTCTCCAGCCCGGCGGCCGTGACAATACCACCACCAGTATTTTGACCCGGCTTACCGCCGTGGATTTCCAGCGGTAGGAACCGCCATGAAATCCATGGCGGTAAGCACTATCAGTGCCAGGGAATTCCTTCCCTGGCACTGATAGGGGTCTCCCCCAACCCCCACCCCCACCCGACTCCCTCCCCTACACCCCCCACCACTCCTGCCACCCCCCAAAGGTGTCAGGACTCCCCTCCCCACCCCGACCTCCGACATTATCTTACACATACACACCCCAACACGCACGCAGGCACTACCAACACACATACACGCACACACACCGACATACATGCCAACATCCACACACACAGTCAGACACGCACACCCACATTCAAACATACACGCGCACATCCATACAGACATACACGCACTCATTCCCAAAACATGCAACACCCCCACAAGCATACACGCACTCAAACCCCCCTCTACATACACCCACGCACACCCCAATGCACCCACACAACACACAACACCCCCCAACCCCCCTTCCCTAACGGACGATCGACTTACCTGTTCCGTCGATCCTCCGGGAGGGGACGGGAGCCATGGAGGCAGCTCCGCCGACACCACACCGCCAACAGAACACCGTTGCGTCGAATCACAGGACGTGATTCGCAGGGCGGTGTTCTGTTGGTGTGGCGGTGGAGGAACCCCCCACTTCCCCGCCGCCCGTCACTATGGATGTTGGCGGCTCTCCGTCTGAAAAACGACGTAGAGCTGCCAACAGTCATAATACGCTGAGCGTAAAACCGCTACCACTGGCGGTCTTCAGCATGGCGGTCCCTTGGCGGTCTTGTAAAAAGATAGGCGCCCATAAGGTTTTTTCGTACCTACAGAGAAGGGGAATTCAGATAGCTATGCTCCAAGAAACCCATTTAACGCAGACGGAGGGTAGGGCTCTTCAGAAAAGATGGAGAGGCCAGGCATATTTTACCTCCTATTCCGCATACTCGAGGGGCGCCCTGATTTGGATCCGAGCTGAAGTCCCTTTCCAGATGGTGCACAACTTTATAGACCCTGAGGGTCGATTCGTAGCAGTTAGGGGCAGATTAGAGAGCAGAGATTTAGCATTGATTAATATATACGCGCCAAACACCGACCAGGGAGAGTTTTTTACACGAATAACTAACTTACTAGCCCCTTATCTATACTCTTCAGTGGTACTGGGTCGTGACTTCAGTTGTGTGGGGGAGCCTAACATGGACAGATCACAATTCACTGCATGGCAAATGAATTGGGGCCTAGTCGATGCCTGGCGTAGATTGCACCCCACTGTTAGGGATTACACTTTTTTCTCCCACCTGCACAAACTACACGTTAGATTGGACGCATCCCTCTGCTCGGCAGATGTATACTCACAAATACCCGATGTATCTGTCCCGCACAATTTCAGACCACAACCCCCTTTTGCTGACATTGAAATGGGGATCTACGGTTCCTCGTGTCCCCACCTAGAGACTCAAACCCAAACTTCTAGAGGATGCTCCCTTCCGAACCGAGTTGCGTCAAAGCGTAGTGCAGTACTTCGAGGACAATGACACATCTACCGCTAGCCCCTTGGTTGAATGGGATGCCTTCAAGGTGGTGATGAGCGGTAGATGCATAGCAGGGACGGTGGGTGTGTGTAGGACTCTGTTGGGAGACACGGAACGGGCCGAGGACAAGCTACGGGAGGCTGAGAAAAACAGACCTGGGAATCCTAAATTACAAAGCACAGTGCAAGACCTTAGGACAGAGGTGACTCACTGCATTGAACGCCTTCGATGCTTTGATTATAAAAATGACCTCACCCTGGTGCATGGAGAGAGGGACAAAGCAGGCCGACTGCGCGCTTGGGTGGTTTGGCAATCCATTAGATCCCCCCCCCATTATGGACTTAACCACGGACCAAGGGATCCACTTATACGAACTAGAACAGATTAATCCTCATTTTATGATCCTGGCAACCAGACTCCTCCCGCTGATGTCCTCCCTAATACATCCAGACCAGGCAGGGTTTATACCTGGGCGGAACACAGCCGGAAACATCCGTAGACTAATAGCCATCATGAGGTACCAGAACCCACTGCCACATTTTCGGGAGTGTTAGCAGTAGACATAGAGAACGCTTTTGATAGCCTAGATTGGGACTTCTTATATACCATAATGTCCAAACTCAGAATTGGACCCAAATACATCTCTTGGGTAAAATTACTTTACACCAAACCCACGGCCAGAGTGTGCACAGGACGCACAATATCCAAAAGCTATGGGGTTGACCGCGGAACGAGGCAGGGTTGCCCATTGTCTCCTCTCCTGTTGGTCCTGGCAATGGAACCATTGGCTGCGGCAGCCAGGGCTCAGGTATTTTGGCGGGAGGCGAGAGACATCGTATAGCCCTCTATGCAGACGATCTTTTAATATTTCTGGTAGATACCCAGAGAGATTTACCCCTGGTGCAACAAATGCTTTCCCAATTTGAGAACCATTCAGGCTTAAAAGTGAATTGGGATAAAACTGGCCTGTTCCCATTGAAGGGACGGCGGGCACCACCTCTGAACCTGGGATTGTTCAGGTGGGTGTCGAACGGACTCCCCTATTTGGGGGTGAAAATTTATCACGACTCCCTAGATCTCCTTGAGGGTAATATCGGGAGTACTATACGCTCAATAAAAACCTGTATAACATTCTGGCAGACACTGCCATTATCGGTGGCTGGGTGGAGAGTGATCCTCAAAATGATTGCACTGCTGAGATTACTATACCATTTCTCAGAGATGCCGATTTGGATTCCCAGGGCCATCTTTAAAGAACCAGACACCATGGTAATTTCATTCATATGGGGGAGCGACGGAGGAGGGTGGTTCTGGCAAAACTCCAATGACAGCCCACAGATGGAGGCATGGCGGTCCCTGACTTCGAAACCTACTACTTAGCGGCACAACTTCAGTGGTTGGCGCATTGGTTATCATATAGATTAAATGCAACATCGAATGCGAGGGCGTCCACCCCACAGGAGAGTAGACTGTTTGAGATAATTTTGAGAACCCCAGGTAACGGAAAACAGGATCCTCCTGAGTTGAAGATCCTGATTCAGTGTTGGAAGACCTTTCTGCGTAGGATCAAAGTGGAGACACCCTATTCCACAGAGCTACCTCTTCTATCTTTACACACTTTACTGCATAGGAGTACCCGGATTGATCTTGGGGACTGGATGGAAACTGGGATCAACACAGTGGGTACCCTATTTAGAGATAGCGAATTGATGCCCTTCGAGACCCTTAGGACATAATTTGGCCTGCCAGCGGGACACTTTTTAATATATGGGTCATTAATGGCCCGCATAAGTAGGCACTGGCGGGTAAAGGGGATGGAACCTCCTGCCCAGGCGGTTTGCACCTATTTAACTTCCTCAAACAACAAAACTAAAGTAGTCTCAACCCTATATGGACTGATGAGAATGGACAGTATTACGACTCTGGTCTCCCTTAAACAAACATGGGAGAAAGATCTCAACCGAGATATCCCAGAGGAGGAATGGGGGCGCGACATAAGGAGCCTCCCCAAGGCGACTTGAAATGCTAGATTTAAACTTATACATTTTTACGTGCTGCACCAAGCTTACCTGACTCCAGCACGCATGAACAAATACTTTGGTAAGGGAACAGAGTGCTGCCCGAGATGTGGGATGATTAATTCAGAGTTCAGTCACATGTTCTGGGGGTGCCCCAAGCTAGAACCCTTCTGGTCAGAGGTGTGCCGGACCTTGGCGCATCTTCTGAGTCGGGAGGTGCCCTGCTCCATGGCCAACTGCCTTTTACACGCTTTTACTCATTCGACCAAACACAAAGTCACAGATAGATTCCAGGACTTGGCCCTATCACTGGCTTAAAGGGAGATCGCATCTAATTAGAAAAATCCTAGGGAACCCAGAACACCTCTATGGAAAAGTGAACTACTTAAATGGGCAAACGCTGAGGGAACACTCCTCCAGCATGAGTCCAAAAGAGGGATTAGACCTCCCAAAGTGGCGGAGGACGGGGAAGTAATAATGGACACACTTAGAGCAGACCCCACACCCTGAGGCCTCCACAGATGGGTATACTATTGGGGGGTATACATAGTGTGAATTCCCATGGCTGTTGAACCATCAACTAGAACCTGGAAATTGGATCTAGGAATTAAAAATGAGAAGAAATAGATCACAATTACCCCAAACTGCCAAACTACACTTAAGCATTACACGGGTTACTCCAGGACCAATATCAATATTTGAACAAGGGTTCTCCGGGGGAGGGTTGGGGAGGGGCCGGGAGGGGGAAATGTTAATTGGTATTTGATTATTTAGTAAGTTGTACACCAGAACATTTGACAAGATCTGTCTACTTATAAGTTATTATTGAGAATAATCCTTGAAGGGTCTACTTTGTAGATGCGAGAAATGTCTATTTGAAAATCTTAATAAAATCTGGTTTGAAAAAAAATGATATAAGTGGTATAGTAGGAGCTTTGCATGTCTCCTAGTTCATCCTAAGCTGCTCTGCGATAGCTACCTCTATCAGCCTTAGCTGCTAGAAAACTACTAATCTACTAATAAGGGATAACTGGACCTGGCACAGGTACCCACTATAAGCCAGGCCAGCCTCCTACAGTACCTAGTTACCATCTACTAGGGACTTATAAGGGGGTTCCAGTATGCCAATCAGAATTGGAATATGGAGTCATTAAACTATAGTGACAAATTTGGTAAATAGAGAGAGCATAAGCACTGGAGGACTGGTTAGCAGAACTCCAGTGACACAGTCAAGCATACTGACAGCACATATAGGGCACACACTATGAACACTGGGTTCCTGACTAGCAGGATCCCAGTGACACAGTAAAAACACTGACAAACATTGACAAACAAGTCAAAAATGGGGGTAACCATGCTAGAAGAAAGCCACCTTCCTACAGAGAGTGAGCGTGAGAGACTTTGGGTGTGGGAGTGGATGTGTAAGTGTGTGTCTCGGTGTGAGAGTGGGTGTCAGAGTGTCTGTCTTGGTTTGAAAGGGGATGTAAGAGTGCCTGTTGGGTGTGAGAGTGTGTTTGAGATTACCTGTCTGTTTGTGAAAGTGGGAGTGAGAGTGTTTGTCTAAGTTTAAGAGTGGGTGTGAGAATGTCTGTCAGTTTGTTAGAGTGAGTGTAAGAGTGTGTGTCTGTAGGTCAAAGTGGGTGTAAGAGTGCATCTCTGGTTGTGAGAGTGGGTGTGAGCGTGTTAGACTGTGTATGAGAGTGGGTGTGAGAATGTCTATGTGGGTGTGAGTGTATCTGTCTGGGTGTGACAGTGATTCTGACAGTGTCTATCTGGGTGTGATAGTGGGTGTTAGAGTGCGTGTCGGTGCATGAGAGTGGTTAAAAGAGTGTGTATCTGGGTGTGAGATTGGGTGTTCAAGTGTTCGTCAATGAGTGTGGGTGTGAGATTGTGTGTCTGGTTGTGATAGTGGGTGTGAGTGTCCGTGTCTGGGTGTGAGCATGAGCGTGAGTGTGAAAGTGTCTTTCTTTGTGTGAGGCTGGGTGTGAGATTAGTGGTGAAAGTGTGTGCCTGGGTGTAAGAGTTGGTGTGAGTTTCGATGTGGGTGTGAAACTGGATGTGAGAGTGTCTGTCTGGGTGTGAGATTGGGTGTCAGAGTGTCTATGTGGGTGAATGTGAGTGTGTGTCTGTGTGTGTGTGTGTGGGTATAGGAGTTTGTGTCTCAGTGTGAGAGTGGTTGTAAGAGTGTCTGCGTGTGAAATTGGGTGTCAGAGTGTGTGTCTGTGTGTGGGAGTAGGTGTAGGAGTTTGTGTCTGGAGATGAGAGTGGGTGTGACAGTGTCTTGATGTGAGAGTGAGACTGTCTGTGTGATTGTGGTAGTTGGTATAACAGTGTGTGTGTGAGAGTGGGTGCAAGAGTGTGAATCTGGGTGTGAGTTGAGATTGAAGGTATCTGGGTGTGAGAGTGGGTGTAACAGTGCCTTTCTGGTTATGAAAGTGGGTGTGAGACTGTGTGTTTGTGTTTGAGGGTGGGTACAAGAGTGTGTGTTGTGGTGTGAGAGTTGGTGTAAGAGTTTCTGCCTGCATATGAGAGTGGTACAAGAGTGTCTGGGTGTGAAAGTGGGTGTGAGACTGTCTGTGTGAGTGTGGTAGTTGGTATAACAGTGTGCATCTGTTTGAGAGTGGGTGCAAGAGTGTGAATTTGGGTGTGAGTTGAGATTGAAAATATCTGTCTGGGTGTGAGAGTGGGTGTAACAGTGCCTTTCTGGTTATGAAAGTGGGTGTGAGAATGTGTGTTTGTGTTTGAGGGTGGGTTCAAGAGTGTGTGTTGTGGTGTGAGAGTTGGTGTAAGAGTTTCTGCCTGCATACGAGAGTGGTACATGAGTGCCTGGGTGTGAGAGTGGGTGTGAGAGGAAGATGAGAGTCTGGTGGCAAAAGTGGGTTTGAGAGTGGATATGATAGTGTGTGTCTGGGTGTGAGAGTGGAAATGAGAGTTTCTCACCAGGTGTGAAAGTGGGTGTTAGAGAGAGTGTGTGTGTGTATGTGTGTTTGTGTGTGTGTGTGTGTCAGAAAAGGAGCGAGAGTGTGTGTCTAGGTTTGGAAGTGGGTGTGAGAGTGTGACTCTGGGTTTGAAAATGGGTGTGAGAGTGTCTGTCTGGGTGTGAGAGTGGGTGTAAGAGTGTGTGTCTGTTTCAGAGTGGGAGTGAGAGTGGGTGTAAGAGTGTGTATCTTGGTGTGAGAGTGAGGCTGAGAGTGTCTATGTGGGTGTGAGTGTGAGAGTGTCTGTATGGCTGTGAGAGTGGGTCTAAGAGTGTTTGCTTAGTGTGAGAATGTGTGCAAGAGTGTCTGTCTGGGTGTGAGAGTGGAAATGAGAGTTTCTGACCAGGTGTGAAAGTGGGTGTTAGAGAGTGTGTGTGTGTGTCAGAGAAGGAGCGAGAGTCTGTGTCCGGGTTTGGAAGTGGGTGTGAGAGTGTGAGTCTGGGTTTGAAAATGGGTGTGAGAGTGTCTGTCTGGGTGTGAGAGTGGATGTTAGAGTGTGTGTCTGTTTCAGAGTGGGAGTGAGAGGGTGTAAGAGTGTGTATCTTGGTGTGAGAATGAGTGTGAGAGTGTCTGTATGGCTGTGAGAGTGAGTGAAAGAATGTGTGTCTATGTGTGAGAATAGGTGTGAGAGTGTCTATCTGGTTATGGAAGTGGTTGTGAGAGTGTGTGTCTATATGGAGAGTGGGTGTAAGCGTGTGTCTCTGGTTGTGAGAGTGGGTGTGAGCACGTTAGTTTGGCTATGAGAGTGGGTGTGAGAGTGTCTATGTGGGTGTGAGAGTGGATGTCTGTCTGTGAAAACAGGTGTAAGAGTGTGTGTCTGGGTGTGAAATTGGGGGGGTGAGAGAGAGAGAGAGAGAGTGGGTTTAAGAGTGTGTGTCAGGGTGTGAGAGTAGGTAAGAAAATGTGTTTCTAGGTCTGAAAGTGGCTGTGAGAGTATCTGTCTGGGCATGAGAGTCTGTGTGTGAGAGGTGGAAGAGTTTGTGTCTGGCTGTGACAGTGTCTTGGTGTGAAAGTGAGTGTGAGACTGTCTTTCTGGCTGTGATAGTTGGTATGAAGGTGTGCATCTGTGTGTGATTGTGGGTGCAAGAGTGTGTATCTTGGTGTGAGTTAGGTGTGAAAATGTCTGTCTGGGTGTGAGAGCGGGTTTGATAGTGCCTTTCTGGTTATGAAAGTGGTTGTGAAAGTGTGTGTCTGGGTGTGAGAATGTGTATTGTGGTGTGAGAGTTGCTGTGAGAGTATCTGCCTGCATGTGAAAGTGGGTGCATGAGTGTCTGGGTGTGAAAGTGGGTGCAAGACTGTCTCCCTGGGCGTGACAGTGGGTGTCAAAGGAGAGTGTGTATCTGGTAGTGAAAGTGGGTGTGAGAGTGTCTATGCGGGTGTGAGAGTGGGTATGTTAGTGTGAGTCTAGGTGTGAGAGTAGAAATGAGAGTTTCTGTCCCGGTGTGAACATGGGTGTTGGAGTATGTGTGTTTGTGACAGAGTGGAAGTGAGAGTGTGTGTCAGGGTGTGGAAGTGATTGTGAGAGTGTGTGTCTGGGTTTGAAAGTGGGTGTGAGAGTATCTGTCTGGGTGTGAGACTGGATGTTAGAGTGAGTGTCTGGGTTTGAGAGTAGGGGTGAGCGTGGGTGTGAGAGTGTGTATCCTAGTGTGAGAGTGAGAGTGGGAGTGTCTATGTGGGTGTGGGAGTATCTGTCTGGGTGTGAGAGTAAGTGTACGAATTTGTGTCTGGGTGTTGGAATAGGTGTGTGAATGTTTGTGTGTGAGATTATTTGGTTATGGAAATGGTTGTGAAAGTGTGTGTATATGTGTGAGAGTGGGTGTAAAAGTGTTAGTCTGTGTATGAGAGTGGGTGTGAGAGTGTCAATGGGTTGTGAGAGTGGGTGTGAGAGTGTATGTCTGTCTTTGAGAATGGGTGTAAGAGTATGTGTCTGGGTGTGAGAGTGTGTCTAAGAGTGTCTGGTTGTGAAATTGGGTATGAGTGTCTGTGTGTGTATGTGTGTGAGAGAGAGAAAGAGAGATTGGGAGTAAGAGTGTGTGTCAGGTTGTGAAAGTGGGTGTGGGAATGAGTGTCTGGGTTTGAAAGTAGATGTGAGAGTGCCTGTCTGGGTGTGTTCGTGGGTGTGAGAGTCTGTGTCTGTGTTTGAGAGTAGGTGTAAGAGTTTGTATCTGGGTGTTAGAGTGAGTGTGAGTCTGTCTGGGTGTGATAGCTGGTGTAAGGGTGAGCGCCTGTGTGAGAGAGTGGGTGAAAGAGTGCGTGTCTGGGTGTGAGTTGGGTGTGAAAATGTCTGCCTCAGTGTGAGAGTGGGTGGGTGAGTGTCTGGGTGTGAAAGTCGGTGTGATACTGATTGGGTGGGAGAGTGGGTGTGAGAGGAGAGTGGGTGTTTGGTGGTGAGAGTGGGTGTGAGAGTGTATATGTAGGTGTGAGTGTGTCTGGGTGTGAGAGTGGATGTAAGAGTGTGTGCCTATGTCTGAGTGAGGGTGAAAGTGGGTGTGAGATTGTGTATCTTGGTGCAAGAGTGGAGGTGAGAGTGTCTATGTGGGTACTAGAGTGAATGTGAGACTGTTGGCGGGTGTGAGAGTGGCTCTGAGAGTGTCTGCTTGGTGCGAGAGTTTGTGCAAGAGTGTCTGTATGGGTGTCTGCGAGAGACCAAATCAGACACTCACACGCCCACTCACAGACATATTCAGGCACTCATGCACACATTCACACACCCTCTGAGACTCTCATGCACCCACTCATATATCCACTCAGATACTCATGCAACCACTCACAGACCCACTGAGACACTCATGTACCAATTCATAGACCCACTCAGACAGTCACACACGCACTCACACATCCACATACATACTAATGCACCCACTCACAGACCCAAACAAACAGTCACAAACCCACTTACAGGCCAACTTAGACACTCATGCACACACTGACGACCCACTGAGAGACTCGCACACCCACTCTCAGACACAGTCAAAGACTCACTCACCCACTCACTCACACACTCAGACACTCATGCAGTTACTCTTAGATCTAAACACTCACTCACCCACTCACAGACACACTTAGGCAGCCACTCTGGGGCCTAGTCAGATTCAGTGAGGCATATATATACATGCTGTAATTGGTTGGCCATAACCTGTTGTGAAGGTTGTTGCCACCATTTTATGAAGCGGGGCATGATCTTGGGGGATGGAAATAGGGTTGAAACATATTGAAGGGGTCAGAGCAGAGATACTCTGAATCATGGAGGCTACTAAAGGTTGTCTGAGGGACCCTTTGTTATCTTTAAAAAGATGAAAACACTTTTTTTGGGCCACAATTGTAGAGTTGTGACTCCTTAGCAGCTCTCAGTGCAGCCCTGTACAAAGTCTCAATGGTGTTGCGACTCCAACGTGTTTGGAAAGAATTATGAACTAGGTTTTTAATAAAAATTAAATAGTATTTAGAAAGTAGGGTGGCTCTTAGAAGACCCTTTGTGTTAATTGTGTATATATGATTAATACAAATAAGAGTGGATGCAGAGTTTGAAGTTATTGAGAAGCACTGTGTTGCTTTCATATGTATCCCTGTCACGTCAAAGCGCAGCTTATTATTGTAAATATAGCCCAGGTTATGGTCTCTGAGGTATACTAAAACAGTTTTATTAACATGTTTCCTGGCTCTGTCAATCTGTGGACAAAATGTAGTTGACCAGTTCTATTTCTGTCTGTAGAATATGTTTGAGAACACAAATGCTGTGGGAGGGAAAAATGTCATTAACTGACTAAAGGTATCCTTCAATAGGATTTCCAGTCCTACCCCAATCAGTGTGCCTAGGTTATTATCACCACAGTACACAATCATGAGGTGAGGGGACTGTCTATCTCTAATGCTTTCAACCAATGTAACCAATTGCTGCCACTTTCATCTTCTCTGGCAAAATCAAGTAATATCCATATTAGACTAACCCAGGTCCTTGTTAATGCCACTCTTTCTAGCATATGTATTTGTGCAAAAAATATACCTGTGACCTACACTCCATACTCTTAGTATTTTGAAAAGTAGGAGCAGTAGCACTTAGGAAAAGGTTGCAACTATATGAAGCAGTTTTCAAAATGTGAGGTGGTTAAAATGGAGGAAAAGCACAGCATTGATTTTTATTATTATTAGATCTCTGATTAGGTGACATTATTTTAGAAAAAAGGTATGGATAAGCTTACAATTGCTAACAGTCAACCACACCTGCTACAGAAGAAATGAAAAGCTAGCATGCTCCTTGCAGACAGTGTTGTGAACTTTTGAACTATTGCTACAGTGGCGTGTTGCAAAGAAGGTTGCTATGGCAGCTGAAGCAAAAGACTGTGGGGGAAGGGAGGTTCCATTGAAGGGTAGTGCAGTAGTAGAAAACAATTTGTGTTTGGCAGATTATGAGTTGGAAAAGAAGATTATTTTCTAACTCAGCATTATAATAATATATTATATGTGTGTACAAAATCACTAGAAAATAATTGCCTCTGTTGTGAACGTACACAGGGGCTGCGCTGAGAGCTGCAACGGAGTTGTGACTCCAGTACTATGGCACATTAGGCTTCTTTATGGGAAGAAAACAAGGGGTTAACAGATAGTAACCATTCAGAGGTTGGGTAATAGAAAATCAACATGAAGCACAGTTTATGATTTCCTAACCACCACAATACCAGTCAGAGCTAAGTTGAAAAGATTGCCATTAAGGTTCCCTTAGTGTAAGAGTGGAGTATTATTCTTACGCTGAGGTTTCCAGATTACAGAAAGAAAAGAGTACAACAGATATTGTGAGGCTATTTTAACTATCAACATACGCAATTTAGAGGTATGTAAATTAGAGTATATATCTTATAATATATGTATAATCACAGATGTGTACATAAATAGGATGGGTAAAAACGTATAAAAGATATAGAAATGTATACTGCGTGAGAGAGAAAGTGACAGGTATTGCACTTGTAATCGAAACGTGTATTAAGACATTTATTGCGTGACAAAATGAAGAGTGCTATTTGTTTGCAAACTAGGATTTTCCGTATTATAATATGTTTCCAATGGCAACTTAACTTTATGGGTCTAAACACTTTTGAACACTTCCATTATTTTTTTTGTTATATTTAGTACAAAATATAGTATGGCATGTGTAGGCTATATGGTATATAAGATAAGAGGTAAAGTTTGATTTAGTTGTTTCTCAGTTCTGCAGTGCGGGACCTCATTTGCAAGTTTTGGCACAGGGTAGTACTGCACAACTTTTTGCGGAAATGCATTGTGCCCAATGAAAATATTAGGTTTGCTGCATATGAAGAAGGAATGATGTATTCTTGTAATTCTATCCTATCCTGTCTTGCACAGAAACTGGTACCTAGCAGAATGCAGACACCCTTCTACCATACTTTAAGGGTACCTATGTTGCATGGATGAGCGTTGATATATAATAAAGGGTCTTTATCTATATATTGAAAAAATAAAGGTATTTTGCTCTTTCTATGTGTGGGGCATAATGCACTAGATATACAGAGAGGAACAAATGGAGGCAAAAATGTGATTTGTCTCTGTTCTAGCACTTTCACATTAGTCATGAAGTGCTGTAGGATTATGATACATTGCAAGGTTTGTTAAGTTGGGAATGTATTAAATTGTGATGTATACTATGGGGGTCATTCCTACCCTGGCGGTCTAAGACCGCCAGGGTAGGTGACGGAGGAAGCACCGCCAACAGGCTGGGGGTGCTTCCGGGGGCATTCTGACCGCGGCGGTAAAGCCGTGGTCAGAAACGGGAAACCGGCGGTGTCCCGCCGGTTTCCCGCCGGTTTCCCGCTGCCCCAGGGAATCCTCCACGGCGCCGCTGCTTGCAGCGCCACCATGGGGATTCCGACCCCCTTACCGCCATCCTGTTCCTGGGGGTTTTCACCGCCAGGAACAGGATGGCGGGAACGGGTGTTGTGGGGCCCCTGGGGGCCCCTGCACTGCCCATGCCACTGGCAGGAGGGGGTCTGGGGGTGTTGTGTTCATGTGTGGGTGTGTTGTGTGTGGGGGGATGTCTGTTTATGAATGCGTGCATGCGGGTGTCAGTCGCATTGAATAAGTGCATGAATGTCTGCATGTAAGTGTATGTGTATGTTGTGTGTCGTGAATAGGTGTGTGCGACAATGTATGTTAGTGTGTGTTGCGGTGTGTGGGTATGTATGTGTACATGCATGGGTGTATGTGGGTATGCATGTGTGTATGTGTGTATGTGTGTGCGCGTGTGGGTGTGGAAATGTGCGGGGTGCAGGAGAGGGAGGGTGAGGATGGGGGAGGACTCTGGGGAGGGGGAGGGGAGAAGGGGAGACCCCTATCAGTGCCAGGGAAGGAATTCCCTGGCACTGATAGTGCCTAATGCTACGGTTTTCGTGGCGGTACACTTGCCACGAAAACCATGGCGGTAGGCAGGATCATAATCCCGAGGGTGGAATTGCGATGGCCGCCCTGGTAGACGGAGTGGTACATTGACAGTTTGGCTTGAGCCAAACCGCCAATGTCATAATTTGGGAAAAGGTACCGTCAGCCTGTTGTCAGTACCTTGCCCCAAATTACCGCCGACCGCCAGGGTCGTAACCAGGGCCATTATTTTGTGAAGAGTCTAGCATTATGTTTAGGAGAAATTAATAGAGTACTTTTGCATGGTATTGTACAAAAGGTAGAAAAGGTTTGTGATGATGTGCAGTTTCAGTTCTTTGATTCTGAAGAGGAATCTCGGGGAATGAGGAATTTGTAGATATAGTTATGGAGGAGGCAGGCACAGCTGTTGCTACTGACAATTTTGAACAAGAAATTATAAAGTTGAATACAATTTTTTCTGAAAAGCCAAACTATTGTTTGCATTTGCTGTAGGTACGCTCACTATTAAAGACAAACAGGAGATGTAGATGTATTTTCAAAAACTGAAGGGGAAAACAGAGAAAAGTGTCAATAATTTGCTGCTTATTTATTTGTAGAGAGGCATTTTGACTTCTCAACTCAGCAAATTATATGTAGGTACTGCTATAATAAGTTGGATGATGAGAAAACACCAGCTAGAGCAGTGTATAACAGGTTAGAACTTGTGACTATTCCAGAACAACTACAAGACTTAAATGTATACAAATCTATCCTTATACAATCTGTACATCCATTTCTAGTGATTATATGATTGGAACCAAAAACAGGTAACTTGCATCCAACAGAGTTATTGAAAGGCCTTAAAGAAAGAGTAGTATATTTGACTGTTAAAACATATTGAAACTGTAGGAATAGAGAAAGATAATGAAGAGCCGCTAGTTATCCTGGTAAGTAGTGTACCGACTAAAAATAAAACAGTTTAGTAATAGTTAGTTGATGTTCGTAAAGTGAAACAAATAACCTTATACCTGGTACAAAATACTGTTTATTATAGGAATGTTAATGTGGAACCTGATATATTAAATGTTGATGATGACAGTTTGCCAGTGAGTGGGAAAATAGACAAAGTAGATCCACCCCGATCAGAAGTAATTTGTGAGAACTACAACATCCATCCATACCATTCCAAAGAAGTCATTGGAGATGTTATTTACCTTTTCCCAATGAAGCAATCTAAAGGCGCTCCCATGAGTGTGTGGGAAAAAAAGGTTAGAGGCTATGTGCTTTCCAAACTTGTTTCCCACTGGAATAGGAGGTCGGTATGATGACCTGACCATACAAATACCAGCAGCTGAATACCAATCAACACAATCATATTCAGGGGATCCAGGATTCAGACAGTGTATTCTATACATATTTCACCTTCTCTTGTAGAGTGACTTGTCTGGACCTCCATATGCAGTGAATCACATTCTAAAATCAGGAGCTAATCTACAAAATATGTCTGCAAGAGATTTTGTTAACAAAATTCATGAAAAGGATAAGAACTTAGAAAGCAACTTGATTAATTCAATAGAGTGCCAGTGAGGTACCAACCAATATTGGTTCCGGCGTCATGGAGTACTGAAGTGTATGCTGAGAAACCTGGGATCACACCTGTTTTTTGACATTCAGTTGCATTGAGTATGCATGGGATGACATGATTCAATTCGTGAGAGAAGCACACTCTAATATAAAAAACATCAATGTAAAAAGAGCTAGAGAAATGTGCTCATTTGATCCTCCTACTGTTCGTAGATATTCGTAGATATTTCAACCACAGGTTCCAAGCTGTACTTGCTTTTAACTGTAACAACAGCAATCCCCCTCTTGGAGAAGTGAGTTATTTTGTCGGAAAGAGTATCAGACAAGAGGTGCTCCATATATTCATATGCTATTATGGATAAAAGATGCACCGAAATTTGGATCAGAAAGTCATGAGTCTGTGTTGTCTTTTACAGAAAACTAATTGACATGTTCCATACCAAAACACACTGTCGGAAAAGGTCTCAGAGATCACATATTCTGTTTCCAAACACATTTATGTAGGAAGTATTGTTGTCATACATACAGGTCCAAAGAATTTTTTTTAACAAGATGTCCATATCTATATATATATATAGTCACTGAAAAAAAAAAGCCTTTTGGGACATTATAGCAAATGTAATAAAAAAAATCTTAGAAATTCACTTCAAGAAACAAAGGCTATAGGGACGTTATAATTAAGCAATCATGTTTTTCTGTACAAAACCAAAGAAATTCAATAGTTTTAGTTATTTGAGCTAACATTAACTTACGCCTCCACAATGCATTGCTTATGACTTGAAATATTACATCACTCATGCATTGTCAGTGACATCACCGATGACATCTGAAATGTATTTATTTTTTTGTAGCACTAGAGTTTTTTATTTTTTTCGGGGAAAAATATAATTAAAAAAAGCAAAATTGTTATAAAAAACATACAAAAAAATTAAAATCCTTTTAAACTCCCCCCTATTTTTTTTTCTTTTCAGAACCACTATATTGATTTAAAAAATAATAATTATATGGTATGTGTCTGTTTGTTATTTGTATCAGGTGAAGAATCTGTATGAGTGAGTGAGAGGGTGCCTGAGTAACTGTATGGGTAACTGTGTGAGTAACTGTTTATGTAGGTGAGTGAATGCATGTATGGGTAAGTGACTGGGTGCATAAATCACTACATGGGTGAGTGACTGAGTGCACATGTGATTGTGTGCTTGAGTGAGTGGTTCATTGTTTCAGTATGGCTGAATGAATGGGTAAGTGAGTGTCTGTATGGCTCAGTAAATGGGTGCACGTTGCATTTCATTGATATTTCACCTTTTATAAAAGAAAAGTGTTGCACAGCTCAATACAATTGGCGGAATCAACAGGCACGATGGTGGTAACAGCCTACAGCCAGGCAGAAGACAATGTTCTGCCCACTGTATTATGACAGGCCAATCCACCACCTTTTCTGGGGTGGTACCAACTACATCAAAAGCCTAGCAGAAACATTGCACAGAAGGGAACGGACTCACCTCTGGCGACTCAGGGAATAACTACGCCGCCATGGAGCCCGAGCTGCATGTCTTCCCCATGCTCTTCTACATGCTGCTCCACTACGAACACCAACAAAGGCAAAGATGACTACGGTGAGTACAGCTGCCTATCACACAGGGGAGGGAGGGAGAAAAAAGAGAGTGACGCACACACGCAACACCCCCCAACACCATACACACAAGCAGATGCAGCAACATAACATATTTACCCCGTACCCCTCAGGAATAATGCAAGGACAACTACAAGAGAGTAAAAAGAGTGTAATAAGATAAAATAGTAGCAATACGTGCATCCAAATCAAAAAGTATATACATATTTACAAATGTAGGGACACTGCCTAGTCCTCAATGTTCCTGGGCCACAGGGCCACATTACAAAGTCCAAGGCCCCACTTTACTCCTGCAACAACACGGAGAGAACACTGCAGGGGTATCAGTTAAAAAACAGGCAGGCACCTCAGGGGGACGGGGAATGGGGGCACCTCAGCCGGAAGATGGTACTACGCCACTGGTCCTGGAGGGGGAAACATGCCCTGTGCCCTTTGTCCTGGGGAGTGCAAGGCCACAGTCTCTCAAGTGGGTGACATCCCCACTGGCTCTGGAGGGGGCAACATGCCCATTACTCTGTCCTGGGGAGCGCAAGGCCACCTTCTCTCAAGTGGGTGACTTGCCCACATGCTCTGGAGGGGCATCATGCCCTGTGCTTTGTCCTGGGGAGTGCAAGGCCACAGTCTATCAAGTGGGTGACTTGCCCACTGGTTCTGGAGAGGGAATCGTGCCCAATGAGCTTTATCCTGGGGAGGATGGGGTGAGTGCATGGCATCTCCACTGGTTCTGGACGGGGTATCATGCCCTGTGAGCTTCATCCTGGGGAGGATGGGGTGAGTGGATGGCATCTCCACTGGTTCTGGACGTGGCATCATGCCCTGTGATGCAGGTCTTGATGAGTGCAAGGTCACAGTCTCTCAGTTGGCTCTCATACCCACTGGATTTGCAGGGGGCAGGCCACACAACAGACCATGGAAGGTCTACAGAATGTCTGCCGGCAGTGACGGCTGTTCAGTGGTGGCAGTGGTGCTGCTGCTAGTGGGGGGAGGCTCCAGCCTGTCCCCTGCAGACTCGGACGGCTGCCCACTGGTGCTGGTGGTGGAGCTGGTGGTGGGGGGAAGCTCCAGCCCATCCCCTGCAGCCTCGGATGGCTGCCCACTGGTGCTGCTGGTGGTGGTGGTGCTGCTGCTGCTGGTGGTGGTGTGATGGGGGGGCCCTCCAGCCCATCCCCTGCAGCCTGGGACAACTGCCCACTGGTGGTGCTGCTGGTGGTGGTGCTGCTGCTGGTGGTGGGGGGAAGCTCTAGCCCATCCTCTGCAGCCTCCGACAGCTGCACCACCATGGTTTGGTGGTGGGGTCTTCAACTGAGTCCCAGCACCAGGCCCCTTGTCCTTACTGCCTGCTGGTGCAGGCCCCTTTCCCTTCCTCCCAGCAGATGGGGATGGCTCCTTGCCCTTCCTTTCTGCAACACCTAGGACTGGCCCCTGGCCCTTCCTTCCTGCAGCACTTGGGGCTGGCTCCTTGCCCTTCCTTCCTGCAACACTTTGGCTGGCTCCTTGCCTTTCCTGCCTGCAGTACTTGGTGCAGGCACCCTTTCTGTCTGGCTTGCTGGTGGCCGGGATCCTTTCCCACCTGGATTTGCTGGGGACACCTCTGTGCCCATGGACTGGGTGGCTGAGGTGCTTGCCTGGGTTTTGACCACCCTGGCCTGACATGAAGGATGGGGGGGAGGGGTAGGGAAGAGCTCAAAGGCAGAGAGGAAAAGCTTCTTAGGGACATTGGGGGGAGAGGTTTGGGAATGGAGGAGGAGGGATTGGTTGTAGGAGGTGTTAGTCTGCTATGTTTGGGTGCAGGTGCCTGGGCTGGATGCTGTTGTGAGGTGGATGGCTGTTGGGTGTTTGAGTTCTTGCGTTTGTGTACCTTGGGAGTGGGTGATAGACAAAGTGGGAGAGGACACAGGGGACGTGTTCATAGATGTGGCGGTGGTGACTGCCAGTGAGGTGTGTGTTCTGATAGGTGTGCTGGTGATGGGGGCAGTGATGGGGGTAGTGGATGAGGATGTAGTGCATGTATGTGTGAGTGGAGATGCAACTGGGAGGGAGCTTGATGATGAGGAGGAGGGGGCCACAGTGGAGGCAGCGGATGTTGGTATGTCTTAATCTGGATGGTGTTTGTGTGAGTTCCTATGGTATGAAGTGTGGTGCTTGTGTTTGCCATGTCCACTCTTGTGTGCTGTCCTGTGTGCATGCTTATCTGCTGTGTGCTTGGGATAGGTTGGGGTTGAGGGAAATGGTATTGGGTAGAGGAAGTTGGAGGGGGAAGGGTGGAAACAGGGACAATGGCTGCTATCGGAGGCCAGAGCCTGGATTGATCTCTGTTGGGCCTCCAAGCTAGTCTGAATACCCTCCAAAAATGCATTGGACTGTTGCATTTGGGCTGCCAGCCCCTGGATGGCATTCACAATGGTTAACTGCCCAACAGAGAGATGGATCACAGGAGGTCAATATCCTCTTCACTCAGGGCAGCAGGGCTAACTGGGGCAGGGCCTGAGGTGCCTGGGGCAAAGGAGATGCCCAACCTCCTAGGTGAGCGGGCATGGGAAACTCACTGAGGAGCTGCTGGGAGGGCAGTGCTGGTACGGGGGTGGAGGCTGTACCTGTAGCTGGGGTGAGCACAGAGGTGTCCACCATCACCAGGAAGCTTCCATCGTAGGAGGTATCGGTGTCCGAAATGTCCCCTCTAGTCTCCGCCATGGTGCTCCCCTCGCCCTCCGTCCTACTGGTGTACTCACCGTCGGTGGACTCGGCCTCCAGGGTCCTGTGGGATGCAGCTTCCTCCGTCGCTGATGCCTATGCTCCTCCTCCAGATAATGCTAATGCACAAAAGGACAGGATGAAAAAACAAAAAGGGGGGGAAGAGACAAAGGATACACTTGGTCATTGGTGACACCAACACTCCAGTTGGCGTACACAACACACTCACACACAGGGAACAGCCCTATGCACTAGGCATTGTACTACCAGTTACAATGCTAGTCACCAGGGCAAGGTAGGGACACATACCGCCAACTGCAGCATACCTGAGATCCACACACCTCTGCCCAGTAGTGGATGCCTACTAGCTAGATTGGAGGAATTTCACAACAGAACCCTGCCCAACATGGGACCTACTCTGCAATGTCAGGCCTGGCCTAGGGGCACCCACAGGCCCACATCCCCCACCTGGATACCACTCCACCAGGCATAAGTAGTAATGAAGGGCACTGTACTCACCCCTTGTTGCTGCTGTGTTTCCCCCAGGCACCAATACAGCTCCGGATAGGCCACTGCCAGTATGCAGGCCATCAGGGAGGTCAGGGTTTGACGGGCACCCCATTCCTCATTGGGAGTCCATCCCTAGCTGGGCCTCCACCGTCTTCCGTGCCCAGCATCTCAGGTTCTCCCACCGTTTGCAACAATTTGTGCTTCGCCTGCTGTAGACCCCCAGGGTCTGCACGTCCTTGGCGATGGCACGCCATATACCCTTCTTTTGATGGGTGCTGACCTGCAGAGAAATACACACAAGGAAAGGTATTAGTCCAAACGTCCTGCCTGTTACACTCATGGACCATTGTGCCCCTTCCCATCTCATCCCCATTAGCACAGACATGGCCCAGCATACATGCTGCACGCTGCCCAGGGCCCATCCACCAATCCCCCCACACGAGGCCTTCACACACAGCACTCCATGCATTCATGCCCCATGCATCGTACTCACAGTGCACTCAACTGTTGGTCTGGAGGCCATACAGCAGTCAGTACTGAGGTAGTGTAGTGTGGTCAGTTTTTACGTATTCATTGCGCTTTAGCTTCAGGCTTTAGGCCTTTGTGCACTTTGCTCTACATGCTTTTTATTAGGCTTCGTACTGTTATTTTTCAAATAGCCAGTTCTACGGTGTTGTTTTTTTATTCATATCACACTGTTTTGCCCACTTTAGCACTGGAGTTCTCCATAACATATTTACTCTGTGCTTCAGTCAAGGATACAGTCTGATACATTGCCGATAGACGTGGTATGAGTTTAGACTTGGCATTCCTGCGTAGGGACATTTTGTGATCACAATGACATGTTAGTTATAAAATCACTTCCTTGTCCCAATACACGCAAGAGGGAGATTCCGACCAGGGAACCACAACTAGACGCTGACTGCCTCGTTGCAGATGCTGAACCAAGATCACAGGTCTTTGCTCAGGTATGAGGGCTGATGTCTCCACAGTGATTCTGACAGGCAAGCTAGAAGCTTAACATGCTGTGCTATAAATAGAACAAGCAGAGGGAGAGTAGAAACTGTTAGACAATATGATAGCTTTGTTCTTATGTTTTACTCTCCTGGTGACTATTTCAATCCTACTGTGTTGTATCGTTCTGGTTATTGCGGCTCACGCCTTAATATCTAAAATACAGTTGTTTTATTAAAATATTATATAAAACTTATACTGTCTTTGTCATTTGTATATGAGATCATATTGGAAATAAGAGAGTTGGTTTGGATCTGAGTGACCACGACTTCCCTGAGAAGTTCCAAAAATGTCATGCGCTCGGCTGCCAAATCATTCCTTCCTCATGGGAGAAATGAGCCACTGCTAGTTAGCCGGAGCAAAAAACGGATTTAGGGTGACATAGTTCTTTACACGTGGGTCAGACTCAGTCCCCCACACCGTTATCGATCCTGCTGCCTAGAAATCCAGTAGTCTCATTTAGAATAATGAGAGCCCATGCGACAGTAGGACCCCATCCACTAATCGCTCCAACTCTGCTGAGGTGAAGGCAGGGGCCCTTTTCCCAGTCACACCTTCCATGGTAGGTTCCAGACACAGGTCACAGCTGCACATGCAGTGTAGGTCCCCTCCTGTTGAAGGTCAGGAAGCAAGTGAGTGAACAGATAGAAAATGGCGGTCACGTCCACCGCGGTGCACATCGCCACTGCCGGCGTAAATCACCATTGCCACTGTACCCCATAGGGCCCAATGATAACCAATTAGGAGTTGCACGGCGTTTCTAGACCGCCTCTCACAACGGCGCACAATGTCAGCAGAATTACCTCATTTCCATCTGTCCCTCCATACTGGACAGGCGGATGCCATTTCAGGGGGGGGGGCAGGCCATGGATCCTAACTGCATCACAGTTAACAATTTCACATTCTGGACATATACCACCAAAATATTGCAACAATCACGATATGTATTGAACTGTAGTGGTTACAATGTACAGATAATGACCAGCTGCTCACTCTTTCACTCCATAGAATGCAACTTCTGCGGATGAATAGGAGATGGAGACATCCCCCGTGACAGACCCCTGGTGAACTTGACAACAATGGAGGACAGACACACAATCCTCACCTATAGACTGGACAGGGCCACAATCACAGAGCTGTGTGCCCAATTGGAGCCTAACCTGATATCTGCTATCTATCACCCCACTGGGATCACCCCCTCTTGTGCAAGACATATCTGTGCTCCATTTATTGGCAACTGGTTCTTTCCAAGTGACAGTGGGCTTGGCAGCAGGAATTTCACAGCCAATGTCTCAATAGTGCTGACCAGAGTGTTGGCTGCCCTGATTAAACTCATGTGCAGCTACATCATTTTTCCCCAGGTGGAGGATTTGACCAAAGTGAAGGCTGACTTGTATGCAATGGGACATATCCCCAACATGATTGGTGCGATTGATGGGGCACATATTGCATTTGTCCCCCCCCCTGGCAAAATGAACAAGTCTTCAGAAATCGTAAAAGTTATCACTCGATGAATGTGCAGATGGTGTGGTTGGCAGACCAGTACATCTCCCATGTCAATGCTAAGTATCCAGGCTCGGTGCATAATGCTTTCATCCTGAGGAACAGCAGCATCCCAAATGTGATTGCCCAACTCCAGATGCACAGGGCGTGGCTAATTGGTGAGCCCTGGTTCCCATCCAGTTGATGTTGGTACATGGGTATGGTGTGGGTCATATGCATAGTGTGTGGCTAACAGTTGTTCCTCAATATTTGTAGGTGACTCTGGTTACACCAATCTCTCATGGCTACTGACCCCGGGGAGGAATCCCTGGACAAGTGCAGAGGAATGTTACATGGGCGAACAAGAAGGATAATAGAAAGGACCTTTGGCCTCCTGAAGGCCAGGTTTCGTTGCCCCCATCTAACAGGTGGATCCCTGTGCTACTCACCCAAGAAGGTCTGCCATATCATTGTGGCATGCTGCATGTTGCACAACCTTGCCTTGAGACGCCATGTGCCTTTTCCGCAGAAGGAGGCTGGAAATGGCCGTATGGCAGCAGTGAACCCTGTGGACAGCGAAGATGAGGAGGCAGAGGATAAGGATGAGGACAACAGAAGTGCAGTCATTCGTCAATACTTCCAATGACACACAGGTAAGACAGTGTTATTTCACATTTCATTGATAGTTTGATGTGTGACATTGTCACTGGCAGGCTGTGAATTCCTACTTCTATGCCCACTCACTGTACCCATTGGCATCTCTTTTTGCAGATGTTGGTGTCCCACTATTGCTCCTGGTGTGTTCACTGCAGCCAACTACAGGTCTTTCCTATGTCAAAATTACTGTACAGTTGAATTGCAATGTTTGAACCTTGTTAAACAAATACATTTTGAAATCATTTGACATACTCCATACTTGTATTTTTTCAAAGTGTGTTTATTGCAGTGCTCTGACAAAAAGGGGGAAATGCAATGGGCTGGGGTGATGATGGAGGAAAGTCCAGGTTAGAGTCCAGTCTATTTGTAGCACAAGTGCAATGTCCAAGGGGACATAGGAAGGGGAGCAATGGCAGTTCAAAGTGAACAGGGTGACAGAGTGGGACACAAGGGCGACAATCAGGAGAGTCTTATTTCCTGGTGGGGGTCCTGGCAATAGTCTCCTAGTCTCTGGCTTCTGCCTGAATCCCACGGAACGTTTGCGGGGTGGTTCTCCTTCTGCAGGGGAGGGGCGCTGGTGGCCTGTTGGTCCTTTAGCGGCAGTGGAGGTGAAGGGCTGTTCAGTAGTCTGGCTAGTGTCAGGGGCCGGCTGTTGTGCCACTGCCTCCCTCACACTGTTGGCCATGTCTGCCAGCACCCCTGCAATGGAGACCAGGGTGGTGTTAATGGCCTTCAAGCCCTCCCTGGTCCCCAGGTACTGTCCCTCTTGCAGCAGCATGTTCTCCTGCATCTTGTCCAGGATCTGGCCCAGCGTATCCTGGGAATGGTACTATGCTTCCAGGATCTCGGTGAGTGCCTCCTGGAGAGTCTGTTCGCTGGGCCTGTCCTCCCCCTGGCGCATAGCAGTCCTCCCAGCTTCCCTGTTGTCCTCTGCCTCTGTCCCCTAAACCGTGTGCCCACTGCACTGACCCCAGGTCCCTGATTGTCCTGGGTTTGTGGAGTGGCCTGTAGTCCCAGTAGTGGTGCACACACTGCTGATGGACGTGTCCTGGGTACAAAGGGATGGGCCCACTGGGTGGGAGCTGTGGTGGTGTTTCCTGAGGGGGAAGGCCCTGTGGTGGTGTAAGAGTGTGCCTGGGGAACCGACTGTCTGGAGGTCTTTGATGGGCCAGGTTGGTCATCCAGATCCAGGCGACCAGAGCTGCTGTCATCACTGTGGGCCTCTTCTGTGAGGGGGACTGGATGTTGCTGGTACTTCTTCTCCGCTGACATTGGCTGGGGTACCTGTGGGGATGCAAATGCAGTGTTATTGTTTCTGTGTGTGACATCTTGTGCATGGGAGGGTTGCCCTCTATGGTTGTTATTGCCCTGGCAGCTTGGCCTTGTGTGAATTGTTATTTGGTGGGCTAGGTGATTCTCTCTAGTGTGCATGCTGTAATGATAGGTGTCCATGCCTGTCTGTAAGTGGTGTCCATGCATTGGTAGGGCATGCAGGGCTTGGCATTGAGATGAATGGTTTGTGATGGTGGTGTGTGTGGGAAGTGGTGGAGTGATGGGAGTGAGGGTAAGGGTGGGGGTATATGTTGGCATGCAGGTGGGGGGTGATAGTAATAGAGAGTTGACTTACCAGAGTCCAGTCCTCCTGCTACTCTGGCCAGGCCCTCAGGATGCATGATTGCCAAGACTTGTTCCTCCCATGTTAGTTGTGGGGGAGGAGGTGAGGGTCCACCGCCAGTCCTCTGTACAGTCTGCAATGGAACATATCTTCCCCCGTAGGTCGATCCACCTCTTCCCTTTGTCATCCCTTATTCTGGGGTGCTGTCCCACGGCGTTGACCCTGTCCACGATTCTCCGCCATATCTCCATCTTCCTAGCAATGAATATCTGTTGCACCTGTGATCCAAATAGCTGTGGCTCTACCCGGATGATTTCCTCCACCATGACCCTTAGCTCCTCCTCAGAGAATCTGGGTTGTCGTTGTGGTGCCATGGGTGAAGTGTGAGTGGTGTGGGTGAGGATGGTAGGGTGATGTGTTGGGGTGTGTGATGTAAGGTGCGTGGGTGATGTATAGGTGATGGTGGTATGTGGCTCTGGTTGTGTGAGTGCTCTTGCTGCCTCTTTCTGCTGCCAATTATTTGTATTCGTAACGGGTTGTGGGTACTGTGGGTGTGTGTTTTATAGTGGTGTGGGTGTGTGGGTGTTGTGTGTGTATGGGTGTCAGGTGTGTGTAATTTGAGTTGTCCAATGTGGTGCTGTTTTGTTTGAGTGTTTGTATTTTGAGCGTGGCGGTATGTACTGCCAATGGTTTACCGCCACTGAATGTCCGCTGTGGTGATTTGTGGGTCATAATGTCGTGGGCGTAGTTCTGTTGGCGTAACGGAGTGGGTTTTGATACCGCCAGTTTGACACTGACCTTTGAACTGGTGGATTTGTGTGTGTGGTTGAACAGTGACAGATTGCTGTGTGTGTGTCATAATGTAGTTAGCGAACATCCGCCGCCACAGTATGTTGGTGGCAGTCAGCATGGCAGTAAGTGGGATTTACAGCCAATGTCATAATGAGGGCCTTAGTTTCTTAGGTGTAATTCCATTTCTTCCAGGACACCCTGGCTGTGGAGAACGGCAGACAAATCAACAGCATAATTCATTTTGTGAGTGATTATTCCATTTCCCCTGGACCACCTTGCCGCCATTGGTTATTTTATTTAAAGGATTATTCCATTTACCCATGCACCTCTCTCTGGCTAGCCCAGGTGTCTCCTAAAACAGATGGAAATAAAGCAGAGAGCTAGCATAACAAAACAACCACACTAGTTGTACTATTTTCAAACTGCTGCAACAATACCACATTCCATTAACTACATGCTTTTCTTGCTTTGTTGTTTTTAGGTGTACAAAAGAAGAGACCCCACAGCACCCACAGTATTTCCAAAGAGAAGGCCTTACAGTTACTTCAGTCCACAGACACATAACTCTTTCGCTTGTGCATCTTAGTGCCACTGCCAACCTAGAGCTAGTTGAGATGGCCCCAAAGAAAGTTGCTCCCTAAAAAGCAGCCAGTAAGAAGAAGCAGCTTTCCACCAGTGGGTTCCCAACTGCAACCTTTTTCAGGAGGCATGTGCCTGCTGCCCCTCGGCCTCCAGGGAGGAGCATGGGAATACTCCTGCATCTAGAGATACGAAGTGAAGGCAGGGGCCCTTTCCCCAGACACATGAGCCATCATCGCTTCCAGACACAGGTCACAGCAGCACTTGCAGTGTAGGTCCTCTCCTGTCGAATGTCAGGTATCAAGTGAGTGAACAGACAGAAAATGGCGGTCACGTCCGCGGCGGTGCGTATCGTCACCGCCGGCGTACACCGACTAAGTGTACAACGCCAGCACAGTTACCTCATATCCCCTTGTCCCACATTACAGGTCAGGCAGCCGCCATTTCAGGTGGCCACATGGCATTATTTTTAAATGCGTCACACATATCTAGGCCTTGCATACACACAGTGACAGGCACACAGCGGATTGACAAATGTGTACAATAAATTATTTTTTTACTACCTCAGTGTTGGCTGACTCTGTGCTCGCTGTTCTCGTCCATAGGGCACGTCCACTGGGGCAGGTGAGGAGATGGCGGCATCCTCCGGTGTACAGACCGCTGGTGGACCTGTCGACAATGGAAGACAGACACATCATTATCACTTACAGACTTGATTGAGCCACAACCCTGGAACTGTGTGCCCAGTTGGAGCCAGACCTGATTTCAGCTATCTGCCATCCCACAGGAATCCCCCCTCTAGTGCAGGTCCTGTCAGTACTCCATTTCCTGGCAAGCGGGTCTTTTCAAACAACAGTGGCCATTGCATCAGGGATGTCCCAGCCTATGTTCTAAAACGTGTTGTCCAGAGTATTGTCTGCCCTGCTGAAACACATGCGCAGCTACATCGTTTTCCCTCAGGTGGAGGATTTGCCGGGCTGGTCATCTAGATCCAGTTGGACAGAGCTACTGTCATCACTGTGGGCCTCTTCTGTGGGGGGGTGGACATGTCTGGGACCTCCTGTCCGGTGGCGTTGGGTAGGGGTCCTGCAGGGGTGTAAAGGCATGATTATTGCATCTGGGTGTGCCATTGTGTGCAACGGGTGGGTGACCCTGTACCCCAGTGCTTACATTCTTGTCTAAGACCTTGTGTGGTATTTGGTTTGGGGATCTGTGTGGGTATCTGTAGTGGACATGCTTTGGTGATGGGTGTCCATGCTTTGGTATTAGGATGGGTGGGTTGTGATAGTGGGACATTTGTGAGGTGTTGGAGTGATGGGGGTGAGGGTGAGGGTGGGCTATGTGATAGCATCCAGGTAGGGTGGGGATGTAATAGTTAAGATCTGACTTACCAGAGTCCATTCCTCCTGCTACTCCTGCGAGGCCCTCAGGATGCAGTATAGCCAAGACCTGCTCCTCCCATGTTGTTAGTTGTGGGGGAGGAGGTGGGGGTCTGCCACCAGTCCTCTGAACTGCAATCTGGTGTCGTGAGACCACGGAACGCACCTTCCCCCATAGGTCGTTCCACCTCTTCCTGATGTCATCCCTAGGTCTTGGGTGCTGTCCCACTGAGTTGACCCGATTCTGCGCCATAGCTTCATCTTCCTAGCAATGGAGGTGTGCTGCACCTGTGATCCGAATAGCTGTGGCTCTACCCAGATGATTTCCTCCACCATGACCCTGAGCTCCTCCTCAGAGAACCTGGGGTGTCTTTGCGGTGCCATGGTGTGGTGTGGGTGATGTGTGAGGTGGTGTGTGTTGTGATGTGTGAGGGGATGTGTTTGTGTATGTTGTGTGAGGTGCGTGGATGTTGTGTGTGTGTTGGTGTTGTGTGCCTGTGGATGCTAGTTTGTTGATGGTGGTGTTTCTCTCTGTGCTTCATTCAAAATGTTTGTTGTAGGGGTTTGTGGGTGATGTGGGTGTGTTTTTTATATTGTATTGGGTGTGTGGGAGTGGTGTGTGTATGTGTATCAGGTGTGTGCATTTCGATTTGTCCAATGTGGTTGTGTTTTGTAAATGTGTGTGTATTTTTGAGAGCGGGGGTGTGTACCGCCAATGGAATACCGCGGTTGAAAGACCACCGTGTGGATTCGTGGGTCGTGATAGTGTGGGCATATTCTTGTTGGCATGACGGTGGAGGTTTTTTTATCGCCACTTTATCACTGACCTTTGGTGTGACGGACTTGTGTGTAGGTATCTAGATTTTGGCGGATTCCGGCCTGTGGGTCGTAATAGCTGTAGCAGATTTCCACGGCTCCAGCGGTGTGTTGGTGGTCTTCTGCATGGCGGTAAGCGCATTTACCGCCAATTTTGTAATGAGGGCCATAGTCAGCAACATACTGTCCACCTGCAGGCGCATCTGCACTCATGTCACCCATTCTTTCAAAGCCCGGAAGCAGGTGCAGATTATTCTTTAATTATAATTGAGTACCAGTTCAAGCCCTGATAAGGGAGGTGTTAACACGTTGGCACTCAGCCTATTATATATTACGTCTACAATGTCATTGAAAGAGGAGCTGAAGCAATTGGTAGAGCTACGACCATGGATGCAGATAAATGGGGCCTAGTCAAATGCCTCACACAGATGCTGCTCCCTTTTGAGGTTTACACACAGGAAGTTAGCAAGGAGGAGATTAGAATGGGCCAAGCTATCCTGATATTGCATCTGCTACAGGATCAGCTAAAGAAGGTGTCTGAAAGGTTTGTATTCGAGGTTGTGATTGAGGGGATCTACACTACAAAAATAAATATTTCTGCTACCATTCCAATACAAGAGGTGGATTGTTGAGCAAGAAGGAGAGCTGGAAGAAGGACAGCTGGAACTTGGAGTCCCACTCAACAGTTCTGGGTTGCCACCTTCAACTTCCAGAGAGGGCAGTCTTGTCTCAGATATGCCAACTACACCAACAAGAAAACCGGTGACAGAGCAACAGAAGAATCGGACCCAATCTATGCATTTGCTTGATTTCAAGTGGCAGGTCTTAAGTCCAGTTCAGAGTTGAAGGAAAAAGCGGTAAAGCAGGTAGCAGCATCAATAACCATTCAGAGGATGATCCAGGAGTATCTGGATGACATGAAGAGGTGTGTGTGGTTCAAAACCCATTGATGTATTGGTATGGGAAGATGCACCAATCGCCAGAGCTCAGCATGCTGGCAATAAAGTATCTGACTTGTCCTGTAGCCAGCATGTCTGCTGAACGTGTTTTCAGTGCAGCTGGTGGAGTTGTAATAGTCTGAAAGACAAGTCTCTTGCCTCAAAACGCGGATAGATTAACCATGATTAAAATGACCCAGCATTTTTTACCACCTGATTGCACAGTTCCCGAAACACTACAGGGGGAGGAAGAGGATGTTTGGTCAGAATCAAGGGCCAGATGTAGCAAAGAAACATTTTGCGACTTGCAAATAGCGAGTCATAGCGACTCGCTATTTGCAACTCGCAAAATGTTATGCAGAACGGTGTCTCAGACACCGTCTGCGAGTCGGTATGGGGTCGCAATGACCCACCTCATTAATATTAATGAGGTGGGTCGCAAATTGCGGCCCCATACCGACTATGGGCACTCGCAAACATGGAGGCCTGCTGTAGTCAGCAGACCTCCATGTTCGTGACTGCTTTTAAATAAAGCAGTTTTTTTTTTTAAGTGTAGCCCGTTTTCCTTAAAGGAAAACGAGCTGCACTTAAAGAAAAATCCGAAACCTTTAGTTTCGGTATTTTTTCAGGCTAGGTAGTGGTCCCTTGGACCACTACCTGCCATGAAAAAATAATTTGGGGTCCATTCACAAAGAGGAAGGGGTCCCATGGGGACCCCTTCCAATTTGCGAGTGGGTTACCATCCACTTTAAGTGGATGGTAACTGCGACACCATTTGCGACCTTAAAGGAAAACGAGCTGCACTTAAAGAAAAATCCGAAACCTTTAGTTTCGGTATTTTTTCAGGCTAGGTAGTGGTCCCTTGGACCACTACCTGCCATGAAAAAATAATTTGGGGTCCATTCACAAAGAGGAAGGGGTCCCATGGGGACCCCTTCCAATTTGCGAGTGGGTTACCATCCACTTTAAGTGGATGGTAACTGCGACACCATTTGCGACTGCATATGCGGTCGCAAATGGTATTGCATACCACTAGGAATCGCAAATAGGAAGGGAACACCCCTTCCTATTTGCGATTCTGAAATGCATTTTGCGTGTCGGTCCCGACTCGCAAAATGCATTTCTGCATTGGAAACGCGCATTTGCGAGTCGCAAATGGCAGATTTTGCCGTTTGCGAGTCGCAAAGTGTTTCCTGCATGTGGCCCCAAGTGTGTTAGCTAACCAACTTCTGGGTGAACCACCACAGTTTGAGGATGAACGCTAATTTCTGGACTGAGTTTGCCAGTGCCAGCATAGAACTTTATAGTTATTTCTCATTAAACTTCTTTTTTCTTTCTTTCTTGCCAAAACAAAGTGGAACATTATGTTTTTGTTTTTTTATGCTGCCCCACCATTTTATAGCCACATATTGGAAGCCCGTATTTGGGTGGCACACATGTGCAGTGAAGAAGCCCCCACATACCCTCTAGGACATTGGAGACGATGCCTATATCGCTCACATACCATTGCCTATTCTATTTGTTTTTGGCATCACCTAGCAGGGCTGCTCTAGAGAAACAGTGATTGAAACAAAAGACTGTCAGTGGCAATGTCAACAATGTGTTGAGTTGCCATCAAAGAGGAGATATTTTGTTCAACCAGTGTGCCTGGTTTGGAATAGATAACTAATACTAGTACTAAAGTAACTCTTTTTGTGCCAAAGAGTGGTGATATATTGAGTGTTTGTGACTTTGTAAGTGATGACTGATGTATGTGGTGGCTGACATGGAGGGAAAGAGTTCAAGAAATGTGTAAACTTGTTTCAGAGAATTTGCAATGTTCAGGGGCTGATGGGTGATCATTTTTTCCTGAAAGTGATTGTCCTTTTAAACTTCGTGAAATTTACCTGCTGGGTCCACTCCTTTGTTTTTTTTGGTTCCTCAAAACAGACCAGCTACTTTAGTTACCAAGCACAAATCTACTCAAAATACTTCAGTTTTGTTTCTGTCTTCATTTCAACTACAGTGCACTTCACTTACTTACCTTTCTTGGTTTGGGACTGGGTCAGAGCTGTTTAGAATCTGTAGAAGAAAGATGGAAGGACTCAGGGCGGGACTACCTCAACAGCTAGAAGGAGAAGGTTATCGACTTCAAAGAGAAATCATGATGGTGACGAAGGAACTCACTCAGCTCTGTGAACTGGAGAGAGGAGCGTTGATTGGAAAATGTTGCTGAGTATGTGTTTTCTGCATTGCGGGCTCAAACATGAAACTTTTTATGTCCTTGCTCCCTTTTGTCCTTCTCCTTTACTCTATGATACTGCTACTGTTTCCCCCAACATGCAGGGCCTTCTCCCAGTCTTCTCCTGCATGATCAAAACCTGGGGAAAGTCTAAGACTCCAGCTTACCTACCGGACAGGTTTTGAGTCAAACTTCAGACAGGCACCCAGGAGAGACCGACATTCCAAGAAGAATGGAGGGATGCATCGTCCAATTTGGCAATACAGTATCATTTTCCTTTTACCAATCATCATTTTTAGACCTGTGTGGGTAATTTCTACTTTTCAAAAATAGAAAGCTTAACATTTAGGAGATACTATCTGGGGCCTCTCTGGGGAAGAAGGGCAGTTTGTTGCATGTATTTAACTGAACCATGCCATGCTTATCCCTTTGTTTCCACTTTCCTTCCACAACAGATTGATGATGGTGTGCTGCTCATCGCACCAATGAATATTTCTGCGGTTTCTTTTGTGTAGTGTTGGTCTTTGTCACAGCGTTCTCCAAATCCCCTTTCCTATCCATTCATCAAGCCCCTAACCCTCTTCCCCAGGCTGTGTGATTAATTGTGGTGTGACTTAATTTTACACAATAAATTAATCACACAGTTTCTGGGGTGGGTGTGGTGAAAGTGACACCACCTCACTGCATGACCCTCTGCCTTATTTTACCTGAGGAATATTCCACACTGGCCCAATCAAATCATCATCATTCATGCCTTGTGTATGTGTTCCATAAATGCTTAACCTGGTCCATCCACTCAAGTCTGAGCCCACTTCTCCTGACTCCATGATTTTCGTTTAATTTCTCACGTTTAGTTTTTAAAGCTCCCGACCATTGCTCAGAAGAAATTGATATTGCTAGATTTTATTATCCTATCAGGTCTGACTCTTCTTTGCTTTGTGACAAATACTGTCATTGTGGTAGTCTGGCCTCAGTCTTCCTAAATGTATGATATGATGACCCACTAACTCTGTTTTACCTTTCTTTCAATTCAGTTGACAGTGATGCATAACCCCTTGAATAATCCTGTTGTTGGAGTGGCACCTTCTGTGAAGTTCTGTCTTCCCTGTTCGTGTGCAAGCCTACGACTACTACCACCTACTACCCCCTTAGGAGTTACGGTGCCATCCTGGGAACAACCCTGTAGTAAAAAGAAGATGACTCCCTGGCTTCATCTATTCAGGTAAGAAAAGAACTATGGATTGAAGTAGTTAACTTGTTTAGTTCATAATTTAACTCCTATTAAAGAAGATGCTCTCTTACCTGTCTATGTTTATTTCATTTTGTTAGGCAAAATAGGCAATGGCATTCATTCACTAGTGCTCAATATAGTTCAGTTGCAATGGGTAAAAGAGCAAGGGTAACCATATGGGTAAACACTCTTTAGCAGATTTAAAAAACATGCTACACTAAAAGACCGCAGTGCAAACTAAAACACCTCAATAAATATCTGACTGAGGCATAAATAAAGTAAAATAAATGATCCCCTTTTATTTTTACAACTAGAACACCCACCTTTTCCACCCGCAACAGACCCACCCCTCTCCCCAAACAAATAGCCCCATCCCCAAAAAGTCCAACAAAAAGTCAAAGTAACTTTCATACCCAACTCCCTCCCCACCATCTCCACCCACAAGTGCCCCCCCCCACCAAAAGAAAAAAATTAAAAAAGGGTCCAGGGAGGGTGCCTCCAAGTTAGAGTAGGGTCTGGATATGATTGACGGCCGCCGCAATGCATGGCACCTGGTGGTGCAGTCACACGTGGTATTGTAGGCCACGGCGTTGGAGTATGCTGTCCTGGGGCTAGCGTGAGGAAAGGGGACAGCAGTGGCAGAACTGGGGTGGGTAAGCTGCGGGCTACAATGGTGTTGCTGGCACCACTGAGTGGCTGGAGGTGCTGGTGGCTGGCTGGAATAGCTAGGGCTGGAGGCCATAAGTGCTGCTCAGCCTCCTCCTCCTCCTGGAGGGCTACCAGCTGCCGATATTAATTTCTGATGCCCTCCAACCACTGCTTCCGAAGCCATGCTACTATCTCCTGGAAAATTGGATGATGATGTCCACCATTAGCTATGGCAGGAAAGAAAAAGGAAAATGACAAATGATAAACGTTCTCTGTTCAAACAATTTCTAAGAAAGTACAGTGGCACAGTGGCAGTAAAAATGCTGGTCATTTAGGGACATTGGAATTTGATGTCGGTGATTATTTATGATTTACCCACTCATGCCCTGCTGTAGTTTAATGTACTGTGATTTATCCATTTTGGAAGCCATTACATATTATTAACTTATCTATAAATGTGGTGCATGCCAAAAGGGATTTTAACATTTTTTGGGTGGCCTGAGACAGAAATTTGGAAAACAATAAAGGCCTGAGGTACTGGAAGGTGACAGAGTGGGCACTGGAGTGGAAGAAGGGAAACCTATTTCTATGATTGACTGCATTGACAACTGTGTAAATGCTACATTACCTGAAGCAGGTGCACACATTGCACTTTAAACAATACTGTACACTGCCACAATGCAGTTATGTACTTAAAGTAGCATTGGTGACTAATGAGGAGGGAGATATGACCATGATGGGTGGGAGGATACATATCTGTCTTGCCTCAACTGTAGGGACTTAAGGAAACAGAGAGAAAATTAAAAGACCCCGACTTTGAACCATAACTCTGATAACCATGCAAACCAAGCAAGCGAATTAGGTGTAAACAGCAGACATGTTCCTCTCCACTACAGCTCCCTTATTTCTTCTTGTTCATCCAAGCAATTATACACTCATCTTTTCAGTCATCTATCTATTCACACTTTGATACTCACCATTGGATTTAAGCTTACACTCTCTCATCCAGTATTTCACTATTCCAGTCCAGCTGTCCATATTTATCCACCTGTCCATCCATAGAGAAGCCACTGATGGCCCTGGGGACTGTCACGCCTAGGGGCCGGCTCCTGCTATATCCCAGGGTGCCCACCCCTGAGACATAGCTGTTTCCTGTGGCTTGGCTGCAGCTTTGAAGCTGCACCTAAGCCACAGCAAACACTCCAGTTTCTGACAGCGGGACCTGTCAAATAGGTCTCACTGTCATAAAGTGGAGCTTTCATCTCTCTTCAACAATTATGAAAGGTTTGCTCCAGCATTCATGGAGCTGCTACTTGGTTGCTGAAACAAAGGGACCACGGGGAGGCCTTGGGACTTCCCCCACATTCCCAGATAGCCCGTGAAGGGGATATTTAAAAAAATATTAAAATGAAAACATGTAGGTACCATTTGTCAATTAGGCGTCAGTGATAGTTACCTTAGGGCCCGAGTATTAGTTACTTGAGGAAACTAAAAATAATAAATGAATTTCTATGTTTTAGACATTTTTGTAATAAATATAAAGTTAGCAATCTAGTTGTTCATTAGAACACTGTGGGGAGGCAGAGGTCAGGGCCACGGACTTGAATACCTGAGGGCAGGTAGGAGGGTTCAGAGGCAACAAGTTGCCCACACTGGGCAGGCGGGAGGGGCAGTGGCAACACAACAGACCATGGAGGGCAGGGAAAAGGGGGAAGGGGCAACAAACCAATGATGCAGGACAGGTAAGTGCGGCTATATAAAAAACCATTGAAGGCAAAAGGAAGAGCAGTGGCAGTACAATCATACATGCCAACAGATCCATTTCAGGAAGGAGACTTGTGATGTTTTTAAGCTCAAAAGGGCTTTATTTTATCTGCCTCCTGCCTAAAAGCTCCTCTTTTTCAATGAGACAATAGGGAAATCAATTTCCCTGTTATTCTTTCAAAATCTCTCTCTTACCAAGTTTAAAATGTTGGCAAATATGGTACATTGGATTATAGAGGGCAGGAGGAATGGGGTAGGGATATGGACTCGAATAACAGAGGGCAGGAGGGAGACAGGCAGGGGCACCAAACTGATCTTCCAGGGCAAATTCCAGGGGTTGCATCAGCACAATACACCACCCAAGGCAAGCAGGAGGGCAGTGAAGCACAACAGACCATGAAAAGCATTAGAGAGGGGACAGGGTCATGCACATGCACAAATGAGAGCAGAGGGAAAAAAAGGGCAACAAACTGACCATACCGGACAGAGAGGAAGGACAGTTGCAACATATTGGACCATGAAGAGAAGGAGGGAGGGGCAGTGGCAGGACATCAGACAATGCAGGACAGGTGCATGGACACTGACAACAGATGGTAGGGAGAAAGTGGATAGGGCAGCAAGCTAACTGTTCAGGGTGCGTGGGAAGGACAGTGGCAGAATAACAGCGAAACAAGGCTGTAATGAGAGAGCAAGGGCATTGACTTGGACAATGGATAGCATGGAGGCATGGGGGCAGGGGCAGAAAACGTGGGTGGCGGCAGCACAATGTCTGGCCAGGCCCTGCATCTAACCCTCCCCACATTGTGCATTGTGATGGGCATCTTACTTAATTATGAAAAACCCTATCCATTCACTGAAAAAAGCAAAGGTTACAGGGACATTATAGTTAGGAAATAGATTTTTTTTAAAAATACCTTTGAAATTCACTAAAAAAAACAAAGGATAGAGGTTTGTTAAGGTTAGGATCAGATTTTACACACAAAAAAATCATAGAAATTCAGCTGTTACAGTTAGCGTTATTTCAAGTAACTGTATTTCGTGCACTAAGTGAACTGTACCTCGCCCCCTTGCCATGCACTGCTAATTACAACAGATATTACATCACTCATGACATCTTCCTTGATATCATTGATAATATCACTGTATCATTTGCAGTAAATGTATTGATGAGAAACCTGTGCAAGGTGAGGGTGTGAGTTATAGTTATCTTAGAGCATGAGTTATAGTTACTTGAAATAACTTTAACAGCTGAATTTCTATATTTTTGTGTGTGTAAAATCTGAAACTAACTATAACGCCCCTGTAACCTTTTGTTTTTTGAGTGACTATATGAATACATGTATATTGTTTTTTTACTTACCTCATTGATACTTGTCTACATAGTAAAGACATGTGTGGTAAATGCATGTGTTGTAATATTGTACAATGGCTGAGATATATGTCATATGGTTTTTCCTTGTGAATATCTGGCTTCAAAGCACTCCTGTTGCCAGACAATTATTGAAAGTCATCAGAAGAGGGGCTTTGCTCTACCCACATGTCAGTCACCAGGAATACATGTATGATTGGCCAGAAGTTGTGTGCTTCCACAAAAAAATGCTTTCAGGGGCACACTGGCCTGTGTATATATTTAGTGTCAGGAAGTGGGACAATAAGGTGCTGCTGCAGCAGGAGCCATTTTTTTAACAACCTGCTGTCCTGGGAAAACTCTTCCATCCAATCCTTATGGCTGCTGGAAATGTTCTAATGACCTACTAGGCAGTCCATGTTATTTTCACTTTGATGCTAGCACTTTATGTTATGTTATGCTATTTTATGTTTTGTTTTGTTATTGTATGACAAAGCAAAAAACAACAAGTGATGGACGGAATGCTGAACATTGTCAAACATTCACCCCCAGTACAGTGATCTGGGCCTAAATCCATTGTTTTTTTGCTGCCCATGCCATTCCAGTTTGGACCCAGCCATATGCAAATCAGTCTTGACCCTGTTCCCCATGGGAACAGTCCAGCCCGAACTGCTAGGCCAGGTCTTCCCTGGACTGGAAGCAAGCATCCTGGGACCGGTTTCGGGGTTTCACCCCTCATCAGCCAGGCTAGCTTGAATCCAGTGGCATGGGAAGCACGGGACCCACGTCTGGGCATACCCTTCCCACTTAGGGCGACAAAGCAAAAAACAACAAGTGATGGACGGAATGCTGAACATTGTCAAACATTCACCCCCAGTACAGTGATCTGGGCCTAAATCCATCGTTTTTTTGCTGCCCATGCCATTCCAGTTTGGACCCAGCCATATGCAAATCAGTCTTGACCCTGTTCCCCATGGGAACAGTCCAGCCCGAACTGTTAGGCCAGGTCTTCCCTGGACTGGAAGCAAGCATCCTGGGACCGGTTTCGGGGTTTCACCCCTCATCAGCCAGGCTAGCTTGAATCCAGTGGCATGGGAAGCACGGGACCCACGTCTGGGCATACCCTTCCCACTTAGGGCGACAAAGCAAAAAACAACAAGTGATGGACGGAATGCTGAACATTGTCAAACATTCACCCCCAGTACAGTGATCTGGGCCTAAATCCATCGTTTTTTTGCTGCCCATGCCATTCCAGTTTGGACCCAGCCATATGCAAATCAGTCTTGACCCTGTTCCCCATGGGAACAGTCCAGCCCGAACTGCTAGGCCAGGTCTTCCCTGGACTGGAAGCAAGCATCCTGGGACCGGTTTCGGGGTTTCACCCCTCATCAGCCAGGCTAGCTTGAATCCAGTGGCATGGGAAGCACGGGACCCACGTCTGGGCATACCCTTCCCACTTAGGGCGACAAAGCAAAAAACAACAAGTGATGGACGGAATGCTGAACATTGTCAAACATTCACCCCCAGTACAGTGATCTGGGCCTAAATCCATCGTTTTTTTGCTGCCCATGCCATTCCAGTTTGGACCCAGCCATATGCAAATCAGTCTTGACCCTGTTCCCCATGGGAACAGTCCAGCCCGAACTGCTAGGCCAGGTCTTCCCTGGACTGGAAGCAAGCATCCTGGGACCGGTTTCGGGGTTTCACCCCTCATCAGCCAGGCTAGCTTGAATCCAGTGGCATGGGAAGCACGGGACCCACGTCTGGGCATACCCTTCCCACTTAGGGCGACAAAGCAAAAAACAACAAGTGATGTTTTGTTATGTTACATTACATTAAGTTATATCATGTGTATTTGTAAAGCTCATTATCATCTTGGATGGTATCCTGGCTCTGAGCTGGTGTGTGTGTTTAACCCTGCCTACAGTAGGTTAGTAAATAAAAAATCCAGGTCTTCAGCTTCTTACAGATTTTAAGAAGGAAGGAGGAGGATTTGATATGGAGTGGAAAGCCATTCACCTCTTTAGGAGCAATATAAGACATTGCTTCCTGATCTGTTTCTGTGTATGCGTGGGGTGCATACAAGCAGGAGTCCTGTGGAGCGGATTTCAGGGTGGGTGGTGGAAGGAGATGCAACCGTCCAGATAGGTGAGACATAACTTGTGTAATGCCTTGTATTTGTGTGTGTTTGAAATGAGCATGTTTGAGTATCAGATCCCACTAGAGCTCCCGGAAGACTGGTGTGAAGGAGGATGAGGGTGAGCCTGGCTGCCAAGGTCTGGATAGTTTGTAGTCTTCTAGTGAGTTGATTGCAGAGGTGGATGCCTCTCGAGGGCGTAAGAGGTGTTGACCTGCCAAAATAGGGAAGGAGGAGAAAGAATTGCCAGCAGCTTAGCAAAAAGAGTGAACAGATGCTTGTGCTAGTTCATCCTAGAATTTGTTTTTGGGTGTGAGGGTTTGGTGCTAAGACTAGAGAGCACTGCACTTCTACCAGTTGAAGAAGTCTTCACTCTGGAAGCACAAGTCAGGGCAGTGACATAATGGTAATGAACAAGGCAAGATAAACTAGTGCTTAATAGGTCTTCATTCAGGCGTTTTCTCCTGTGACCCAGAGTGGGGATAGTAGATCACCACAGATGTAATGGGATGGGGTGCAGCAGACAGATGAGTACAAGTTAATGGTGAGTGATAACCAGCGTAGAGACCTGCCTCCTCCACTTTCACCACTGCTAGTCTGCTTTGCAACGTTAGGGGGCAAGCTAGAGGAGGAGACCAACATTTTCATGTTGTTTCTTTTATACTTGAGAAAGGTGGGATAGAAAGCACATTGGGCGTCATTACAACCCTGGTGGACGGTGTTAAAGGTGTGGTAATACCGCAAACAGGCCGGCGGACAAAAAAAGGGAATTATGACCGTTGCGGAAACCGCCAACAAAGACAGCCACTTTAACACTCCGACCGCCATGGCGGTACAGACAAGCAGCGTGGCGGTCACCGCCAACAGACAAGCGGGAGACAATGTACCACCCACAGTATTACAACCCGCTAATCCGCCACCTTTTCCGGGGCGGATTCACCGTGGATAAAAACACGGCGGAAACTGCTTTTGCAATGGGAAAACGCTCACCTCTACACATCCCAGGAGGAAGGAGGACACTATGGAGCCTGAATTACAAATCCTCCCTGCCCTTGTCTTCCTACTCATCTACGAATACCAGCGCCGGCCGCGTCGAAGACAATGGTGAGTACTGCACCTACGACATAGGGGAGGCAAAAGTCAGGGGGACACACACGCAACACCCCCAACCCCCCCCAGGGGTGAGCGGGGTGTGGTGCTGGGTGTTCAGGTGCGAGTCCTAGTGCCTGTAGATGTAGTGCATGCAGGTGAGAGTGTAGACGATAATGGGAGGGAGGAGGGAGACGACGAGGAGGGGGACACAGTGGAGGCAGTGGATGTTGCTGTGTCTGTATGGGTGTGTTGCTTGTGTGAGTGCCTGTGGGTTGTGTGGTGCTTATGTTTGCCTGAGCTACTTTTAGGTGTTGAGGTGTATGCATGCTTGTCTGATGGTGTGCTTGGGACAGGCTGGGGCACAGGGGATTGGGTCTGGGTGGAGGAATTTGGAAGGGGGAGGCTAGAGACAGGGACAATGGCTGCCATCAGTGCTGAGGCCAGAGATTGCAGGGTTTGATGATGGGCAGCCTGACCAGAATGAATGCCCTCCAGGAATGCATTAGTATGTTGCAACACCCTTTCTACACCCTGGATGGCATTCACAATGGTAGACTGCCCAACAGTGAGTGACCTGAGGAGGTCAATGGCCTCCTCACTGAGGGCAGCAGGGGTGACTGGGGCAGGGGCTGAGGTGCCTGGGGAGACGGTGATGCCCATCCTCCTGGATGAGCGGGCACGGGCCAAACGCTGAGGGGCTGCTGGGAGGGCGGTGCTGGTAGGGGAGGTGGCGGCTGTACCTGTAGAAGTGGGAGGCACAGATGGTGCCGCCACCACAAGGGAGCTCCCATCGGCGGACGAGTCCGTGTCACTGGTTGGTGATCCGGTGACCGACGTGTAGCTCCCCTCGCCCTCCGTCCCACAGGTGCATTCTGAGTCCGTGGTGTGGCCCTCCATGGCCATGTGGGATGCAGCTCCCTCGTGCCCCGGTCCACTGTACCTCCGCCTGATGATGCTGATGCACACAAGAACAGGGAGACCACAAAAAGGGGGAGGGGACGACAGAAGAAAGACAGGTTGAGTGCATGGCTTACCGCTACCGTTGGCGGACAATACAGACACAGCAGCCCCCTGCTCTACGCCGTGCTCTTGGCCTCTACAGATGGAATTGCTGGGATATGGCCTACATGGCTATGGTGGACATCTGCACACATGGATGCCACAGGGGCATCTATACCTGTACTTGGCCCACTACTGAGGTGGAGGGGAGTGCCACATGCCCTGCATTACGGAGGGGCCTAGCCTACGTATTTCTGACTGGCCTAGGTACACCCACAGCCCTCCTCCCACACCCAGACCCCTCAACTGTGCGCCAAGTCCCCAGAATGAGAGTGTACTCACCCCCTTGTGTCTGCTGTGATGCCCTCAAGTGCCCATCCCACTCCGGGTAGGCCACCGCCAGGATCCTGAACATCAGGGGTGTCATGGTGTGACGGGCACCCCTCCCACGTTGGGAGGCCATCCCCAGCTGAGCCTCCGCCGTCTTCTTGCTCCAGCGGCGAATGTCCTCCCATCTTTTCCGGCAGTGGGTGCCCCGTCTCTGGTTGACCCCCAGGGTCCGGACTTCCTTGGCGATGGCACGCCAAATGTCCTTCTTCTGGTGGGCGCTGACCTACATGACATACACAGGGGGAGAAGAGAAGTCATTACCAACTACACCGTCGATGTGAGTGGCCCCCATCCCTACCCTTGCCATGTGGTACATGCATTCACAGACCTTCATGTTCCCTGCGCTCTGCCCCCTTCACTCTTACAACCAGCCCTCCCCACCCAGGCATAGCCCATACAATGTGCTCCCTGTGTACTTACCTGTTGGTCTGGAGGACCGTAGAGTAGCGTGTACTGGGGGAGGACCCCGTCTACTAGCTTCTCCAACTCCTGAGCAGTGAAGGCAGGGGCCCTTTCCCCAGACGCAGCAGCCATTGTCTCTTCCAGACCGAGGTCACAGCAGCACTTGCAGTGTAGGTCCTCTCCCGTCGATGATCAAGTATCGAGTGATTGAGCAGATAGAAAATGGAGGTCACGTCCGCGTCGGTGACGTCTGCAGCGGTGCGTATCATCACCGCCGGCGCACTTCGTCATTGGCTCCTGGGACCCATAGGGTCCAATGTTAACCAATGCAGCATTGCGCCGCGGTCTACGACCGCCTACCGCAATGGAGTACAACGCCAGCGCAGATACCTCACATTCCCATTGTCCCAGTTTAGAGGTCAGGCAGCCGCCATTTCAGGGGCCCACATGGCTTCATTTTCTACTTCATTTTCTATAGCTAGTCCTAAACTCAACACACATACAGGAAGAGTTTTGTTTTTGGTGTGATGTTCTGTGTATCTGTGGGTACATACCTGAGAATTTGTTGACTCTGTGGTCGCTGTTGTCTGTCCTAGCTACCGTCAGCTGGGACATTTGAGAAGATGGCGGAATCCTCCGGTGTACCGACCGCTGGTGGACCTGTTGACAATGGAGGAGCGACATTTAATCGTCACCTACAGGTTTGACCGTACCACTATCCAGGAACTATGTACCCAGTTGGAGCCAGACCTGATGTCACCAATCCGCTATCCCACTGGAATCCCCCCTGACGTACAAGTGCTGTCAGTGCTCCATTTCCTTGCTAGTGGGTCTTTTCAGACAACAGTGGCCATGGCATCAGGGATGTCCCAGCCTATGTTTTCAAACGTGTTGTCCAGAGTGTTGGCTGCCCTGCTGAAACACGTAAGGAGATACATCGTTTTCCCTGAGGTGGAGGATTTGCCCACAGTGAAAGGTGACTTCTATGCCCTTGGACATATCCCCAACATCATAGGTGCCATTGATGGGACCCATTTAGCTCTGCCCCCCCCCCACAGGACTGAACAGGTGTACAAGAACCGGAAAAGTTATCATTTGATGAATGTACAGATGGTATGTTTGGCAGACCAGTACATCTCGCAGGTAAATGCTATGTTCCCTGGCTCAGTGCATGACGCCTACATCCTGCGGAATAGCAGCATCCCTTATATGATGGGTCAACTCCAGAGGCACCGTGTGTGGCTATTAGGGGACTCTGGTTACTCCAACCTTTCCTGGCTATTGACCCCAGTGAGGAATCCCAGGACCAGGGCAGAGGAACGCTACAATGAGGTCCATGGGTGGAATAGAAGGGCGATCGAACGCACCTTCGGCCTCCTGAAGGCCAGGTTCAGGTGCCTCCATATGACAGGTGGTTCCCTATTCTATTCACCCAAGAAGGTGTGCCAGATCATCATCGCCTGCTCGATGCTTCACAATCTTGCTTTGCGACGACAGGTGCCTTTTCTGCAGGAGGATGGTCCAGATGGCGGTGTTGTGGCAGCTGTGGAGCCTGTGGAGCCTGTGGACAGTGATGAGGATGAAGCTGAGGAAGAAGACATGGACAACAGGGAGTCAGTCATACAGCAATATTTCCAGTGACACACAGGTGAGAACATCTTATTTTTTAACATTACATTCACTTTCACACTTCTACCTCTATCCTGTCTGTTATGTAATAGCAGTATTTGGTCACTGAGATGTACCTTTCCATTACGGTTTCACAGGTGTGGTTACCAACATGTGTCATCTGCTTGCATCCTTCAAGGACTTGTGATGTGTGACATAGGTATGTTGGCTTTACAACTGAGAACACATTTTGACACTGTTATTGATAATACACATTTACCAAATCACAGACTGACTCAAGATTGTTTTGTGGTTCAAGGGTGTTTATTTAAGTGCTCAAAAATGGAGGGGGGTTGTAAAATGGTGATGGGGACGGTGGAGGAATGTCCATGGCAGAGTCCAGTCTATTGGTCACACAGGTGCACTGCCCATATGGGCATAGGAAGTGGAGCTGGGGCAGTTTAAGTATGGACCGGGTAACAAAGTGGGACAGTGGGAGGACAATCAGGGTGGTCTCATTTCCTGGCGGGGGTCTTGCCATCTTGCTCTTTCCTGTTCCTGGATCTCAGGGACCGCTTTCTTGGTGGTTGTCCGTCTGCCGGGGGTGGGGTGCTGGTGTGGTGGTCCTGTGGCGGGGCGTCCTGTCCACTAGCGCCGGCGGAGGTGGTGGGCAGTTCATCGTCCAGGCTAGTGTCAGGGGCCCCTTGGAGTGCCACGGTGTCCCTGAAACTTGGCCAGGACCGTCGCCATCATCTCCTGGGAGTGGTGGTATGCTCCCATGATGGAGGAGAGGGCCTCGTGGAGAGTGGGTTCCCTTGGCCTGTCCGCCCCCTGTCACACAGCAGCCCTCCCAGTTCCCCTGTGTTCCTGTGCCTCCGTCCCCTGGACCGTGTGCCCACTACCACTGCCCCCAGGTCCCTGTTGTTGTTGGGATGGTGGGTTCTCCTGGGTTCCCTGTAGTGGTGGACACACCGCTGATTGACGTGCACTGGGTACGGAGGTATGGACCCGCTGGGTGGGTGCTGTGCTGGTGTTACCAGAGGGTGGAAGGTCAGTGTTGGGCTGTGCCTGTGCAAGGGGAACTGACTGTCCTGAGGCCCACGATGGTCCGGGCTGGTCATCAGGATCCGGTAGGGCAGAGCTGCTGTCGTCACTGTGGGCCTCTTCTGTGGGTGGAGTGGAGATGTCTGGACCCTCCTGTTTGGTGACGTTCCTTAGTGGTCCTGCAGGGATATAAGAGCATGATTATTGCATCGGTGTGTGTCATGGTGTGCAATGGGTGGGTGTTTGTGTACCCCAGTGCAAGCATTCCTGTGTGTGGGTTTGTGTGATGATGGTTAGGGGGTTGTTATGGGTACGTGCAGTGAGCATGCTTTGGTGAGGGGTGACCATGCTTAGTTGTGTCATGCAGGGCTTGGTGTTGGGATGTGTGGTTTGTGTTATTAGTACATTGGTGAGGAGTTGTAGTGATAGGGGAGGGGATGAGGGTGGGGGTGTGTGAGAGCATGCAGGTAGGGTGGGGGATATGATAGTTGAGATTTGACTTATCAGTGTCCATTCCTCCACCGACTCCTCCGAGGCCTTCTGGATGCATGATGGTCAAGACTTGTTCCTCCCATGTTGTTAGTTGTGGGGGAGGAGGTGGGGGTCCGCCGCCAGTCCGCTGAACCGCAATGTTGTGCCTGGAGACCACTGAACGCACCTTCCCCCGTAGGTCGTTCCACCTCTTCCTGATGTCCTCCTGATTTCTTGGATGCTGTCCCACTGCGTTGATCCTGTCGACTATTCTGCACCATAGCTCCATCTTCCTGGCTATGGATGTGTGCTGCACCTGTGAGCCAAATAGCTGTGGCTCTACCCGTAGGATTTCCTCCACCATGACCCGGAGCTCCTCCTCGGAAAAACAGTGGTGTCTTTGGCGTGACATGGGGTGGTTTGGGTGATGTGTGGGGTGGTGTCAGTTTTGATGTGTGTGGTAATGTGTAGTGGTGTGTGGTGTATTGTGCGTGTAATGTTGTATGGGTGATGGTGTTGTGTGCCTCTGTGTGGTGGGGTTCTCAGTTGCTGTGCTATCTGACTCTCTGGCCTTCGTCGTGACTTGTGGTCGTAGGGGTTTGTGGGTGATGTGGGTGTGTGTTTTATATTGTGTTGGGTGTGTGGGAGTGGTGTGTGTATGTGTATCAGGTGTGTGTATTTGGAATTGTCCAATGTGGCGGTGTTTTGGAGATGTGTGTGTATTTTGAGCGCGGCGGTGTATACCGCCAATGGAATACCACGGTTGAAAGACCGCCGCGTGGATTCGTGTGTCGTGATAGCATGGGCGTGTTTCTGTTGGCGTGACGGTGGAGGATTTGTTTTCGCCAGTTTATCACTGACCTTTGGTGTGGCGGACTTGTGTGAGTGTCTGAGTTTCGGCAGATTCCGAGATGTGGGTCATAATAGCTGTGGCGGAATTCCGCGGCCACGGCGGTGTGTTGGCAGTCTTCTGCACGGCGGTAAGCGGCTTTTACCGCCAATGTTGTAATGACCCCCATTGTCTTGTTTGACTGGTGCACTATAGAGAGGCCCTGCATAGCAAGCTGCACTTGTTACTGGGCAGATATTCAGATAGGGAGCGTATGGACAAAGCCGATAATAAAGCGTTGCACTACCAGTGGACCTTTGTTCAGTCTTGCTGCGTTCTACTGGCACTAGAGAAGCAGCTTTGTAATGTGCTTGCTGAACTGCGATGCAAAGGTCATCACAGCTCTTTGTTCACCGATCCTCTAAACCTTATGTATTCATGCTTTATTTTTCGCAGGTTGGTGGGCATTTATGTGGCTGAAAAGTCTGCCTCTGTTTCCTGTATGGAATGTCGAGATCCCCTTGGTTTCTCACCATGAACACTGCCCTGGTGTCAAGTACAGAATAACACGATTAAGTAAAATTAACATTCAATATAACAATAGCTGTAAGTCTAATTAATACGGCTGAGCTATGGCCAAGTGAAGGGGCTTTGAGTCCCATAAGCACACTTTTTGCACCTGAAGTATTGTTTCATTTTGAGAGGGCAGAAAGGTCCACAAATGTATTTCTGAAACAAAGGTATCTCCCTTGCAGCATCGGTGTGCTATGGTGGGGATGAAAGGTTAAAGTAGATCACCCACACCTACATTAAAATGTAAAACTCTTCATAATTTTTACAGTGTATTGCTCTGTGCATAAATATTGAACATTTTATGTCACCATTAATCTGTACCCGTTTGTCTGCACCTGTGCATATGCTAAGGCTGCAGTTGTGCAGTACCACCAGAGAAGGACTGGAGTCATGCGACAGAGGTCTCCACACTGTGCTGATGATCAGAGATGCAGAAGAGCTGTGTGTAGATCTGTGAATTAAATTCCATTATGTCACACAGATTGCTTGTGACAGCTTATCAGATCATCACTACATCTTTATATTACAGAGAGTACAGAATATCTAGGGAGACACTGGTTAAAACAGAGGTAGTATGTGCGTGTCAATAAGAATAACAAGATTGAAGGTTACAATTGAAATGCATTAGGAGAGCTGTGTGTGAGAATTCAACTTCTGTAAGAGAAGCAGTACATAATGAAACCACTACACACTTAGACTTCCCTGCTGCAAATATTCAAAGCAGTGACAGATGTAATTCAGTGCACCCTGGGCAATGTGCCCAGATACGTTTTGATCGAGGACTGAGTCACTGCCCATTGGGAGACTGCATAATGTGGCATTAGACAGGACAACTGCACAATGCTTTCTTTGACATAGGCCCTCATTATGATTTCAGCTGTCTTTTTCGTAGACTGCCAAAGTCATGCCCACCATATGACCGTCTGTATTGGCGGTCTTCAGACCGCCATATTATGGCTGCTGGCTGCTCTCCGCCACTATTTGGTGGGGAAGCCGCCAGTAGCCATAGTGACGATCGGTGGTCAAGTGGAGCTTGCGCTGCCGCTACCGTCACGTCACCACTGCTGTATTACAACATTGTAAACGGCTTGGCGGTGTTGTGCTGATGCGGCACTGGTGGTGAGCAAGCGCCATGGAACCCCTTTCCTCCCGGACAACTACCACGACCACCAGGTAAGGTGATCAACCAACAGTGGAGGGGGAATGTTGAGTGTTGTGTGCGTGAATGGGGGTGTGAATAGAAGGAGGTGGGGGTGTTCTGTTTGTTAGTGTGCGTGTGTGTGCAAGTGTCTGTGTGCTTGTGTGAATGCGTGTTTGTAGGGGGTGGGGAGAGTATGTGTGCATGTATGTGGGGGGGTGGGGGCAGTATGTGTGCCTTTATGCAGTGATGGGGTGCTGTCATGCCCGTGTGTGCATGTGTGTGTGAATGAGTGAGCGTGGATCTGTGTGTGTATGTATGTAAGTGTGATATGTGCGTGACGTGGAAGGGTGGGGGGTCAGTACTGGGACTGGGGGTGATGGGGTAAGTACCAGGACCGGGGAGGGCATCACTGCCTTCTCTGATGGGGTAGGGGTGGGGTGCTCCTACATGAAGGGGGTGTTGGGGAGTCCTGTAGTGGCGACAGGAAATAGTATTCCTGTCGCCAGTATCCTTACCACCAGGGATTTTGTGGCGGGGCTGCCGCCACGGAATCCCTCGCAGTGAGGATACTCATTATACTGCGGGCGGTGTAAGGTGGACCACCGGGTTGAAGGTGGTCAACCTTCGGCCAGCCGGTTCCACCTCCCTGGCGGTACAGGTAGTTAACTGGCTGCAATGCAGCCAGTTCCCTGCCGTGGTCATTATTTGGCGATCCTGCCCTGCCACACTGTCGGGGGTCTCACCTTATTCCAGGTCCATTTATCCCTTATTAGTGAAATGTAGTCAGTGTCTAGAAGCCAGGCTCTCTAAGGGTAGTGTTGATGAGCAGCCAATGCCTAACTAGGAGACACGCAAAGCTCATGGAGTACCACTGTAGTCACACAATACTCAGTGTTACAAAAATAAAGGTACTTTATTTTGGTGACACAATGCCAAAAATACCATAGAGACTATACTCCCTTAGGAGGTAAGTAATACACCACTAGTTTACAGAATAGCAATAAAAACAGTTAGACAACAGTGAACTCAGTGAAAATCACAACAGTCAGAAATGGAACTAGGCGGAATACCAACCATATACTAAGAAAGTTGAATGGGAAAGTCGGTTTCCCACCTAGGCAAGTGCAGTGTGTAGAGGGGCACTGCGAGTATAAGAAAACACCAAAGGTAAGTAACACAACCCACCCCAAAGCCCTGGAAAGCAGGAGCAAATCACAGTAACTTTCATAGAACACACAAGAGCATGAGAAAGAAGATAATTCAAGAACCAGAAGAGACTTCAAGACACCAACAATGGATTCCTGGACCTGAAGGACAAAGAAGGTGCAAAAGGAGGCCCATGCAGCACTACACAAAGAGATTCCATGCCGCCAGAGAACCACACAGGAGGCTGTGCGTTGCAGGAAGGAGTGCTGGGGGCCGGAGCTGAACAGTTCATGAAGAACTTCATGGAATTATGCCAAGAAGCCTTGGCAACTGCAAAGCACGCGGTGCTCGGGAGTACTGTCTTGCGTAGGGAGCCAAGCTCTTTCCGCCACCAAAGTTGGATAGTTGGACGTCAGGACAGCCGGGACCACTTCATTCTACCACTCATAATGCTGGATCCAAGCACTTTGTCAGGAGAGGGGACCCAAGCCACAGGTCGTCGCTGCAGTGGGGTGCCTGCTTGTAGAAAAGTACCATCTTGCCTGGCATGTTACCCCCAATCTTTACTGTATGTTTGTTTTTGCCTGTGTCACTGGGATCCTGCAAGCCAGGACCCCAGTGCTCATAAAGAGTGCCCTGTAGGTGTTCCCTGTGTGGTGCCTAACTGTATCACTGAGGCTCTGCTAATCAGAACCTCAGTATTTATGCTCTCTCTGCTTTTAAAATTGTCACTGCAAGCTAGTTCTGATTGGCACACTGGAACACCCTTATAATTCCCTATTCACAGCCATTTTACACTGCACTTAAGTAACTTATAAGTCACCTATAGGTCTAACCCTCACTTAGTGAAGGTTAGGTGCAAGCTATTTAGTGTGAGGGCACCCTGGCACTAGCCAAGGTGAACCCACATTGTTCAGGGCAATTTCCCCAGACTTTGTGAGTGCGGGGACACCATTACACGTGTGCACTACATATAGGTCAATACTTATATGTAGCGTCACAATGGTAACTCCGAACATGGCCATGTAACATGTCTAGGATCATGGAATTGTCACCCCAATACCATTCTGGTGTTGGGCGGGAGATTCCATGCATCCCCGGGGCTCCAGCATAGAGCCCGGGTACTGCCAAACTAACTCTTTGGGGTTTTCTCTGCAGCTACTGCTGCTGCCAACCCTCAGACAGGTTTCTGTCCCCCGGGGGCCTGTGCAGCCCAGTCCCAGGAAGGCAGAACAAAGGATTTCCTCTGATAGAGGGATTTACACCCCCTCCCTTTGGAAATAGGTGTGAAGGGCCTGAGAGGAGTAGCCTCTCCTGCCCCTGGAAATGCTTTGAAGTGCACAGATGGTGCCCTCCTTGCATAAGCCAGTCTACACCGGTTCAGAGATCCCCCCAGCCCTGCTCTGGCACGAAATTGGACAAAGCAAAGGGGAGTGACCACTCCCCTGACCAGCACCTCCCAAGGGGAGGTGCCCAGTGCTCCTCCAGTGTGTCCCAGACCTCTGCCATCTTTGAAGCAGAGGTGTGAGGGAACAATGGACACCTCTGAGTGGCCAGTGCCAGCATGTCAGAGACCCCTCCTGATAGGTGCTTACCTTTCTCTGTAGCCAATCCTCCTCTGGGGGCTATTTAGGGTCTCTCCTCTGGGTTTCTCTTCAGATAACGAATACAAGAGCTCACCAGAGTTCCTATGCACTTCTCTCTTCGACTTCTGCAAAGGATCGACCGCTGACTGCTCCAGGACGCCTGCAAAACCTCAACAAAGTAGCAAGAAGACTACCAGCAACATTGTAGTGCCGGCTTTCTCGAATGTTTCCTGGTGGTGCATGCTCTGAGGGCTGTCTGCCTTCACCCTGCACTGGAAGCCAAGAAGAAATCTCCCCTGGGTCGACGGAATCTTCCCCCTGCCAACGCAGGCACCAAACTTCTGCATCACCGGTCCTCTGGGTCCCCTCTCATCTTGACGAGAGTGGTCCCTGGAACACAGGAGCTGGATCGAAGTGTCCCGACAGTCCAGTGACCCTTCTGTCCAAAGTTGGTGGAGGTAAGTCCTTGCCTCCCACGCCAGACAGTAATCCTGTGTACTGCATGAACTGCAGCTGCTAGGGCTCCTGTGCACTTTTGCAAGACTTCCTATGTGCACAGCACAGCCCAGGTCCCCAGCACTCCGTCCTGCATTGCCCAACTCGCTGAGTTGGACCCTGACTTCGTGGGACCTTCTTTTGCTGTGCTGGACAACCGCTGTGCTCAGATCTTCTGAAGCACCAGTTTAGGTGCTTCTGCGGGTGCTGCCTGCTTCTGCGTGGGCTCTCTGTGCTGCTGCGGTCCCCCTCTGTCTCCTCCTCCAAGGGGCGACCTCCTGGTCCTTCCAGGGCTCTGGCATCACCCAAAACCTTCAACCGTAACATGGCAGGGTAAGTTCAATGATGGGCAAGCTCAGATGCACTCCAACCCCAATAATGTAAGTGGGCATCTACTACTGGGCAGGGTCCTGTGGGTTTCAGGTGTGAAGCTAATGGAGTTAGGCATTGCATCCCATGGGCTGGTGACTAGCATTGTAACTGGTAGTGCATGGCCTAGTTCTAGGAGGCTGGCCTGGCTTATAGTGGGTACCTTGTGGTACTTCCACCTTGTGCCAGGTCCAGTTATCCCTTGTTAGTAGATTAGTAGTGTTCTAGCAGCTTAGGCTGATAGAGGTAGCTATAGCAGAGCAGCTTAGGCTGAAATAGGAGACATGCAAAGCTCCTACTATACCACTTATATCACATTGCACTATATCATGAGAAACACAATACTCAGAGTTACCAAAAAAAAGGTACTTTATTTTAGTGACAATATGCCAAAAGTATCTCAGAGGATATACTCCCTTAGGAGGTAAGTAAAATACATACAATATACACACAAACCAAAATCAGGTACGTAAAGCTCTTAGAAAAGTAGTGCAAACACTGTAGAACACAATAGAATGCAGGTGGAGGGCTCTTCTTCGGTGTGGCTAGTGTCAGGGGCCTATTGGTGTGCCACTGTCTCCCTCATGGTGTTGGCCATGTCTGCCAGCACCACTTCAATGGGGACCAGGGTGGTGTGGATGTCCCTCAGGTCCTCCCTGATCCCCAGGTACTGTCCCTCCTGCAGCCGCTGGGTCTCATACAACCTGGCCAGTATCTGGCCGATCGTCTCCTGGGAATGGTGGTATGCTCCCAGGATGTTAGTGAGTGTCTCATGGAGGGTCGGTTCCCTGGGCCTGTCCCCCCCGTCGCACAGCAGTCCTCCCAGCTTCCCTGTTGTCCTGTGCCTCTGTCCCCTGAACCGTGTGCCCACTGCCACTGACCCTAGGTCCCTGATCGTCTTGTGTTTGTGGAGTTGCCTGGGGTCCCTCTAGTGATGGACACACTGCTGATTGACGTGTCCTGGGGACAGAGGGATGGGCCTGCTGGGTAGGTGTTGTGGTGGTGTTTCCTGAGGGGGAAGGCTCTGTGGTGTGTTGGGACTGTGCCTGGGTAACCGACTGTCCAGAGGTCCCTGATGGGCCAGGTTGGTCATTGTGATCCAGGCATTCAGAGCTACTGTTATCACTGTGGGCCTCTTCTGGGGCGGGACTGGATGTGGCTGGCACCTCCTCTCTGGTGACGTTTAGTGGGGGTCCTGTGGGGATGTAAATGCAATGTTATTGTTTCTGCGTGTGCAATCTTGTGCATGGGTATGTTTCCCTCTACGGTTGTTATTAGCAAGGCACCTTTGGCTTGTGTGAGTTGTGATTGGTTTGGCTAAGTGATTGTCACTAGTGTGCATGCTGTGGTGATGGGTGTCCATGCAGGTCTGTGAGTGGTGTCCATGCATTGTTGTTGCATGCAGGGCTTGGTATTTGGATGGGTGGGATGTGATGGTGGGGTATATGTGAGGTGGTGGGGTGATGGGGGTGTGGGTTGGGGTTGTTGTTTCTGATGTTATGCAGGTAAGGTGGGGGATAAAGTAGTAAAGAGTTGACTTACCAGAGTCCAGTCCTCCTGCTACTCCTGCCAGGTCCTCAGGGTGCATGATCGCCAAGACTTGCTCCTCCCATGTTGTTAGTTGTGGGGGAGGAGGTGGGGGTCCATTGCCAATCCTCTGTACGGCTATCTGGTGTCTTGCAACCACGGAGCGCACCTTCCCCAGTAGGTCGTTCCACCTCTTCCTGATCTCATCCCTTGTTCTTGGGTGCTGTCCCACGGTGTTGACCCTGTCCACGACTCTCCGCCATTGCTCCATCTTCCTTGCAATGGTTGTCTGCTGCACCTGTGATCTGAATAGCTGTGGAACTACCCGGATGATTTCCTCCACCATGATCCTTAGCTCCTCCTCTGAAAACCTGGGGTGTCTTTGTGGTGCCATGGGTGTAGTGTGAGTGGTATGTGTGAGGGTGTGTGGGGTGATGTGTTGGGCTGTGTGCTGTGAGGTGAGTGGATGGTGTATGGGTGATGAGTTTTTGTGGCTCAGATTCAGTGGGTGCTCCTGGCTTGTCTCTCTCTCACTTGACAAAATGTTTGGGTCGAAAAGGATTGTGGGTAGTGTGTATGTGTGTTTTATATTAGTGTGGATGTGGTGTGTGTATGTGTGTCAGGTGTGTGTAGTTTGAATTGTCCAATTTGGTGTTGTTTTATTAGTGTGTGTGTTTTTTTAGCACAGCGGTGTGTACCGCCAATGGTTTACTGCGGTTGAATGACCGCTGCAGTGATTCGTGGGTCATGATGCTGTGTGACGGTGTGGGTTTTGGTACCACCAGTTTATCACTGACCTTTGGGCTGGCAGACTTGTGTGTGTGTCTATATAGTGGCAGATTTCTATGTGTGGGTCATAATATGGGTAGCGGTATACCACTGCGGTTGCTGTATGTTGGTGGCAGTCGGCATGGCGGTAAGCAGAACTTACCGGTAATGTTGTAATGAGGGCCGTATTGATTGTGTTGTTTTGTGGAGTGGCCCCTTGGGCAAGGGTCGCTCTACTTTTGGGTGTGAATGCCTGGTCATTTCTACCCTCTTTGGGGGCAGATCGACCATATGTTTAGACCCATCTGCCACCCAGTGAAAGTTTCTGTGTGTGTGAATTGGAGGTAGGTACCCAAAGGTGTTTAGTTTTCAAAAATGTATTGGTTGACTAGGTTTCCGTAGGTGCCAGCTGAGCCAGGGTCTAAAATGTAGAGCTACCCACATTGGAAAAAAGGGTCAGTTTTGAGTGGAAAATGCAAAGCGTCTATGTTGCAGTTTGGGCTACTTTCTGTCGGGGGAACCTGATTTACCCACACAAGTAAGGTACCACTTTTATTGGGAGATTTGGGGGAATGCCGGGTGGAAGAAAGTTTGTGGTTCTCCACATATTCTAGAACTTGCCATCACAGAAATGAGAGAAAAATGTGGATTTTAGTCAAAGTTTGACACTTCCAAAGGACTGTAGGTAACTAATTATGGCCAGAGCCACACAAGCAGCTCACCTTAGACACCCCGAAGTGTCTACTTTCCACAAATGCACAGGTTGTCTAGGTTTCCTTAGGTGCCAGCTGAGCAACGTTCCAAACTCTACAGCTACCCACATTGGAGAACGAGGGTCAGTTTTGGGTGGAAAAATGTACTGCGCCCATATCCAGTTTTGGCCACTTCCTGTCATGGTCACTAACATAGGCACAAGTGAGGTACCATTTTGATTGGAAAACTTCGGGGAATGCTGGGTGGAATGAAGTTTGTGTCTCCCCACAGATGCTGGAAAGTTCCATTACAGAAATGTGAGGAAAATGTGTCTTTTTAGTCAAAGTTTGAGGTTTGCGAGAGATTCTGTGTAAATAAACATGGCAAAAGCCACTCAAGCCAACCCACCCTGGATAACCTTAGGTGTCAAGTTTAAAAAAATGCACAAGTTAGCTAGTTTCCCCTAGGTGCCAGCTGAGCTACGGTCCAAAATCTAGAGCTACCCACATTGGAAAAATAGGGTCAGTTTTGGTAGAAAAAATGTGTGACGTTGAGTTTTGGAACATATCCTGTCATGAGCACTATGTTCACCCACTCAAGTGAGGTACCATTTTTATCTAGCGATATGGGGAATGCCAGGTGGAAGGAAGTTTGTGGTTCCAAGTGGATTTTAGAATGTTCCATCACATAAATATGAGGAGAATGTGTCTTTTCAGTCTTTGTTTGAGGTTTGCAAGGTATTCTGGGTAACAGAAAGTAGTGAGAGCCATGCACGTCAACCAACCATGTAATTTTTAGTCAAAGTTTGGATTTGCAAGGGATTCTGGGTAACAAAACATGGGGAGAGCCACAGAAGTCAGCCTACCCTGGATACCCCTAGGTTTCTAGTTTTCAAAGATGTACAAGTTGCCAGCCAAGGTACAGAAAAAAAAGTCAGTTTGGGGTGGAAAATTTGCAACATCCATGTTGCCTTTTGGGGCATATCCTGTCACAAGCCCTAGGTTCAGCACACAAGTAAGGTACCATTTTTAGGTGTCTAGCTTTCAAAAATGTACAGGTTGGCTAGGTTTCCCTAGGTGTCAGCTGAGCTAGGTTCCAAAATCTAGAGCTACCCACATTGGAAAAAATGGCTCCATTTTGGGTGGGAAAATGTGGTGCATCCATGTTGCATTTTTGGGCTGGTTCCTGTCGCGGTCACTAGCCATACAAGTGAGGAACCTTTTTTATGTGAAGACTTGGGGAAATGCCAGGTGGAAGGAAGTTTGTGGCTCCCCACAGATTCTAGAACTTTCCATCACAGAAATCTAAGGAAAATATGTTTTTGTCAGTCAAAGTTTGAGGTTTTCAAGGGATTCTGGGCAAAAAAACTTGGAGAGAGCTACACAAGCCAGCTCACCCTGGATATCCCTAGGTGTCTAGTGTCTAGTCAAGCTTGCTACTTTTTTTTAGGTGCCAGCTGAGCTAGTTTCCAAAATCTAGAGCTATTCACATTAGAAAAAGAGGGCCAGTTTTAGATAGAAAAATGTGCAGCGTTCATGTTTCATTTTGATCTTTTTCCTGTTGCAAGCACTAAGGGGGTCATTCTGACCCTGGCGGCCGGTGACCGCCAGGGTCACCGACCACGGGAGCACCGCCAACAGGCTGGCGGTGCTCCCAAGGGCATTCTGACTGCGGCGGTTCAGCCGCGGCCAGAAAGGGTAAACCGGCGGTCTCCCGCCGGTTTACCACTGCCCTACAGAATCCTCCTTGGCGGCGGAGCGCGCTCCGCCGCCATGGGGATTCTGACACCCCCTAGATGGCGGTAGGGGGTGCCACGGGGCCCCTGGGGGCCCCTGCAGTCCCATGCCAATGGCATGGGCACTGCAGGGGCCCCCGTAAGAGGGCCCCACAAAGTATTTCAGTGTCTGCAAAGCCGTCGCACCTTCCCACTACGCCGGCTCCATTCGGAGCCGGCGTCCTCGTGGGAAGGTAGATTTGCCCTGGGCTGGCGGGCGGCCTTTTGGCGGCCGCCCGCCAGCCCAGGGCAAATCTCATAATACCCTCAGCGGTCTTGTGACCGCGGAGCGGTATTTTGACGGGGGAACATTGGCGGGCGGCCTCCGCCGCCCGCCAATGTTAGAATCACCCCCTAAGTCTGCCCACGTAAGTGAGGTACCCACTTTATCAGAAGGCTTGGAGCAATGCTGGGTGAAAAGAAGTTTGCGGCTCCCCATGAATTCTAGAACCTTCCATCACAGAAAAGTGAGGAAAATGTACCTTTCAGTCAAAGTTTGAGGTTTACAAGGGATTCTGGGTAGCTAAATGTAGTAAGAGCCATGCAAGTCAATCCACCCTGGTTTCCCGAAGGTGTCTAGTTTTCACAAATGTACAGGTTGGCTAGGTTTCCCTAGGAGCCAGCTGGGTTAGGGTCTGAAATCTAAAGCTACCCACATTGGGAAAAGAGGGTCAATTTTTGGGTGGAAAATGCGCAGGGTCTATGTTGCGTTTTGTGCCGCATCCTTCTGCAAGCACTAGGTTTACCCACACATGTGAGGTATCATTTTCATCAGGAGACTTGGGGGAATGCTGGGTGGAAGGAAGTTTGTGGCTACCTGCAGATTCTAGAACTTTCCTTCACAGAAATGTGAGGATTTGTTTTAGTTTTAAGATCTCTTTTAATAATTTTTAGGTGTATTAAAAAAATACAACAATCCTTCCACCTACATCCAGTGGCTGGTGGGGAAATGTCAACCAAGTTCAACAAGTAAGGTAAAGGCGAGGTATTGAAAGAACCAGGGATGAGTATATCAGGGTATAATACCCATTGACGACTACAGGAAAAATTAAGAAATCAAAAGTATCTAAGAGGGAGGATAGATGATTGGTAGTGGGTACAAAAGGCAGGTCTCATACAATCGACCCCCATCTGATTATGTCTAATCCCTTTTGTTGTATGTTAGACAAAGGATTCCAAGTATAATAGACAAGATCAGTCCCAGAATACAAGGACCCCATGTCTTGTCAAATAGTGGCAGCAAGTGCGTCACAACCATAATCAGCTTCTCCAACCCCAGTAAGTCCCACAGTTTATGGAGCCAATCTGTGAAGGTTGGGTTCGAATCCGAGCACCATCAAGAGAGCAAGAGCTGTTTAGCAGCCCCCGGCACCAGCATAATGGCACAGTCTTTAGTGGACCGTTAGAGGATATGTTTGTGGGTTCGGGAGTCCCAATAAGAAATAACTGGGGAATTAGAGAATGTCAGTGTCACAGATCTCGTCTATAATGGCTAGTAGGTCCTGCCAATAAGAATTTATTTTAGGGCACTGTCACTGGGTATGGGTAAGAGTAGCTGTCTGTCCACATCATCACCAGCATGTGTGGTGCCTATCCGGTTTCCAGCATGCAATCATTTCTGGGATGTAGTACCAATAGTGGCCTATCTTAAGGAACATTTCCTTACTCGATGTGCTGATGGAGTATATCACGCCACTCTTGGTCCTATAAAAGTGCATTTGCATTCTGTTTCCCACCTATATCATGCAGGTGTTTTGGCCAGTGTTAGTAGTGTGATCAGGAAGGCATATATTTCAGAGATGAGGCACTGGTGTGGGAACGAATCAAGGGATGGGGTACCCAGTGTCGAACGGCTTTATATTGCCAGTGGAATGTTAGTAGTTGACCATAGTCTGACTGAAGTGGGGAGAAATCCATATGGTGGTCAATGTTAAAGAGGTCGCCTATTCTTTTACAGTTAGCCTCTTGCCACGTATTATAAGAGGGGTCAGTCAGTGTGGATAAAAAGGCTGGGTTCCCTATTATTGGTGACTGGGGATAAATAGGAGTGGACAGACCTTTCTACGTTTGTACCCGGTCCCATCTCCCCATTGTGGCTCACAGTTTGGGGGAGATGTATACTCCAGGCAGATGGTGTGCTTTTGGTAACCAAGGTGCACGCCTGCCACAGTTTGATCAATAAAGCTCCAATGTTTTTCAGTGTTTGGGTGGGACCATTTCCCCATGTAGTGCAGTTGAGCGGCATGATTGTAGTTCATGAGGTGGGGGACACTTAACCCTCCTTTCGCCTGAGGCAAGTAAGCCTGTGCCTCACTTTCTTGCTGTCCCAAAAGAACTCCCATATAAGACTCTGCCACTCATCGAGCATTTGAGGGGGAGGTTGAAGTGGTAATGTCTTCAAAACATATAATACTTTTGGTAAAAGCATCATCTTGACAGACGCCAGACGACCCAGCCAAGAGAGGCCATAACCCTTCCACTTAGAAAGATCTGAGTGCACAGTCAACATGAGTGCGGCATAGTTGTGTTCTGCCATAGATGCAGGGGTGGAGTATATCTGCAGATCCAAGTATCTCACCTCCTGTGTGGCACAGGTGAATTGTAAAGCAGCCTCAAGTGAGGCCCTGTCGGCTTCAGGCATGGTGAGGTTCAAGATGGTTGATTTGTGAAGATTAGAATAGTTTTAAATCCAGAGACTTTCCCAAAGGTCACCAATTCCTTTATGACCATTGGCAGAGAAACCTGGGGTGCCATTAAAAGAAGCAGGACATCATCCACATAGAGTGCAAGTTTATGTGACTTGCTGCCCATAGTAATGGCCAAATATGTGGATGACTTGGTATCCACTCAGCAAAAGACTCCATGTGCAGGAAAAATAACAATGGTGATAGGGGCAGCCCTGTTGTGTGCCTCTAGCAATAGAAAAGTGCTGGGACAGGATACTGTTAACTCGCACCGTAGCCTTAGGTGATACATAGCTGCATTGAATCCATTTGCAAAACCGCTGACCCAAACCATAACAAGCTAGTATTGCCATCGATGGATAGGAGGAGGGCAGGCAGAGGGAAGCGTTGTGTCTTGTCAAGAAGGTGACATAGGCATTTGGTGTTGTCACTACAACTTCTTTCAGGGATAAACCCAGTCTGATTTGAGTTTACCAGCCCCTGCATTTAGGGTGCTAACTATTTGGCCAAGAAACCTTTAAATATCTTTACGTCCACATTTAATAGTGAGGTGGGGCAGTATGAGGAGCAACACTTGGGGTCCTTCCCCAGTTTGGGAATAACCACAATTGTTGCCATGTGCATAGTGGGAGTAAGTGAGCCAGTTGCGCTCAAATCATCATATAACCTTGTCAGTATGGGGGCTAGGAGTGTCCCAAATGCTTTATAAAACTCTACACTATAACTGTCATGGCTAGGTGCTTTACCAGGTTGGTGACGCTGTATTGCCATAAGGACCTCACTGGGGGTTATATCCTTATCCAATCAGGCAACACTTGCCAGCGGCACATGAGGCAGGGGGAGTGAGTCCAAAAATGCTTCAGTTCCTCTAGCATTGAATTGGTCTGTGGAATATAAGTTAGCATAAAATGATTCAGACTCTTTAATGATCAGTTTATCTTCGTGACTAAGGGCACCTTCAGTCAGCCTCAGCTCTTCCACCCTTTGTTGTACAGCTTGTGAACAAAGGCGGTAAGCCAAAAGACATTCTTCTTTGTTCCCTCCTGCATAGAAATTTTGCCTTACCCATTACAGGGAATACTCTAACCTGTCCATATCTATTGCCCTCAAGTTCTTATGGGCCGTACTGAGTTGTTGCCGGATGGTCAGCGAACCTGTATGTTTGTGTAGAGCTTCAAGCTCCCTGACCATGTTCTCCAGCTGTGCATGTTTATTGCGTCTATCCGTGTTTGGGCCCGCTCCAATGGCAATAAACTTACCCCTTACAACTGCCTTTAGGGTGTCCCACAGTAATGTGGTAGTTGTAGTCAGTGTGTCTATCATGGCCAGGAAGGTGTCTATCATAATTGTAATATCTGTAAGTATACTGTCATTAGTGAGAAGCTTAGTCTTGAGACGCGAAGATCGTAGAGATGATGTGGAACTCAGAAGTGTGAAACATAGGGTAACAGGTGAGTGGTCTGAGAGGGCAGCTACCCCAATGTCTACAGCAGATGCTGCACTATTGATATGCAGTGATAGAGTAATAGGTGAGTGGTCTGAGGGGGCAGATACCCCAATGTCTACAGCAGATGTCAAACTAGTGATACGTAATCAATCAATCATTGCATTTGTAGAGCATGCTACTTACCCGTGAGGGTCTCAAGGCGCTTGGGGGGGAGCTGCTACTGCTCAAACAGGCAGGTCTTGAGGAGTCTCCTGAAGGTCAGTAGGTCCTTGGTCTGACGTAGGTGGATGAGGAGGGTGTTCCAGGTCTTGGCAGTGAGGTAGGAGAATGATTTGCTGCCGGTTGTTGACCTGTGGATGCGTGGGACGGTGGCGAGGTCGGCAGAATGGAGCTGACGGTTCGGGGTGTAGAAGGTGAGACGATCATTGAGGTATGCTGATCTGGCGTTGTGGAGTGCTTTTTGGGCGTGGGTTAGGAGTTTAAATGTGATCCTTTTGTTGAGGGGGAGCCAGTGTAGGTCTCTCAGGTGGGCTGTGATGTGGCTGTGGCGGCGGATGTTGAGGATGAGGAGTGTGGAGGCGTTGCAGTCTTTTCTGGAGAGTGGCCGTGGTTCCTGCGTAGAGAGCGTTGCATTAGTCTAGTCTGCTGCTAACAAGGGCCTGGGTGACCGTCCTTCTGGTTTCGGTAGGGATCCACCTGTAGATTTTGCAGAGCATGTGGTGGGTGTTGAAGCAGGAGGATGAGATGGCGTTGACTTGTTGGATAGCGATGAGTCAAGGATGAAACCCAGGTTGTGGGCGTGGTTGGTGGGCGTTGGTGCGGCTTCCAGCGTGGGCGGCCACCAGGAGGCGTCCCAGGTGGAGGGGGTGGGGCTGAGGATGAGGACCTCTGTCTTATCTGACTTCAGCTTTAGGCGACTGCTCTTCATCCAGTTTGGCGACGGCTTTCATACCGTCGTGGAGGTTGGTTTTGGCGGTGGCGGGATCCTTGGTGAGGGAGAGGATCAGCTGGGTGTCGTCGGCGTATGAGACGATGTTGAGGTTGTGAGATCAGACGATTTTGGTGAGTGGTGCCATGTAGACGTTGAAGAGTGATGGTCTTGGTGGCTTCAGATCGGAATGGCGAGAGATGGACTCTCTTTGTTCTGTCAGAGAGGAAGGAGGTGATCCAGTCCAGGGCTTTGTCGCTGATCCCTGCATCTTGGGGGCGTGTGCGCAGGGTGTGGTGGCAGACGATGTCAAAGGCGGCAGACAGGTCAAGGAGGATGAGGGCTTTGCCTTCACCTTTGTCCAGGAAGGTCCTGATGTCGTTGGTGGCAGCAATAAGGGCTGTCTCGGTGCTGTGATTGCTGCGAAAGCCGGATTGGGACGGGTCCAGAATGTTGTTTTCCTCCATGTGGTGGGTCAGTTGCCTGTTGACGATCTTCTCGATAACCTTCACCGGGAACGGAAGCAGGGGGATGGGCTGGTAGTTTCTTAGGTCCTTAGGGTCCGCCTTGGGTTTCTTGAGTAAGGAGTTGATCTTGGCGTGCTTCCAGCTTTCTGGGAAGGTGGTGGTCTCAAAGGAGCTATTGATGATCATAGGGAGTTGGGGGGCGATGATGGAGCTCACTCTGTTGTAGATGTAGTGCTGGCAGGGGTCAGATGGAGAGCCGGAATGAATGGTGTTCATTACGTTGGTGGTGTCAGCATCGTTGACGTGTGTCCAGGAGAGCAGGAGGTTGGTGTGGTTGGGGGGCGGTAACTCAGAGGTGTTGGCGACTGCTGGTGGGGTCTTGGTGTTGAAGCTTTCGTGGATGTCTGCGATCTTGCAGTGAAAGAAGGTGGCAAGGGAGTTGCAGAGGTCTTGCGAAAGTGGGATGTCGTTCGTGCTGGAGCTGGGGTTGGAGAGTTCCTTCACGATGTTGAAGAGCTCTTTGCTATTGTGTGCGTTGTTGTCGATGTGTTCCTTGAAGGAGGATCTCTTGGTGGTCCGGATGAGCTGGTGGCGCTTGCAGATGGTGTTCTTGAGGGCCGTGTGGGTGGCTGGTGTCTGTTCCTGGTGCCACTTCCTCTCGACTTTTCTACAGCCTGTTTTGAGGTCCGGAGGTAGGTGGTGAACCAGGTGGCCTTTCTGACGGCGTAGTTGTAAGAGGGTTTACTTGATCAGGGACGAGAGCTTTGGCACAGTCGTCGATCCATTGCCTGAGGTTGCGGGTGGCCGTGTCGGCGTTGGTGGTGTCAGCTGGTGGGGCTCGGGCGAGGGCATAGTTCAGCTGGTCATTGGTGACCTTGTTCCAGCTGCAACGGGGGATCGGTTGCAGGTGGTGGTGAGTGGTGAGTTTATCAAAGGTGAAGAGGAGGCAGTGGTGGTCGGTCCAGTGGAGTTTGGTGGTGTGGCTGAAGGCGATGTGGCTGCTGGCAGAGAAGGTGGGGTCGAGCGTGTGTCCGGCGGAGTGGGTGGGAGACGTGACAAGCTGTTTGAGACCGAGGTTGGCGAGGTTGGTGAGCAGGGTGGTGGAGTTGCTGTCATTGGTGTTTTCGAGGTGGAAGTTTAGGTCTCCGAGGAGGATGTAGTCTGTAGAAGCAAGGGTTTGAGTGCTGATGACATCGGCAATGGAGTCACTGAACTGAGGTCGAGGTCCGTGGGGTCTGTAGATGAGGGTGCCTCTGAGGGTGGTCTTGGGATTGATGTGGATTTGGAAGTGCATGTGTTCGGCGGTGCTGAGGGTGTCTTCGGTGTTGGTTGAGATTCTGATGGTATTCCTTTGGATGATGGCGATCCCCCTTCCCGGTCTGTTGGTGCGGTCTATGCGGGTGATCTTGTAACCGTCTGGGATGGCTATGGCGATGTCGGGTGATGAGTCAAGAAGGTCCCAGAGTTCGATGGCGTGCTTGTGGACTGAGCGGGTGTTGAGAAGGATGCACCTGAGGTGGTTGCATCCGGTTCTGGCGGGTGAGGTGGTGGCTCGGGGGTGGAGAAGCTGCAGCTCCGGCAGGAAAAGGGTCCATGGGTGAGCTTTGGTGAGGACTGGAAGCATGTGATAAATCGGCCGGTGTTGAAGGCGTGGAGGGCGTTGGCGTCATAGTGGCATCAGGTGTCGGGGGCTGCGGGGGCCAGGGTGTCTGGCACACCTCTGGTGCGCCTGCTGCATGGCCAGCAGTAGCCACCAAGCGGGGGAGGTGGGAGAGAGGAGCAACTGGGAGGCGGGAGGGAAGCGCGAATGGGTGCGCGAGGGGGGCGGGGCTGCAGGGGTTGCAGCAGAGGGAAACCACAGGGGAGAGGCTGAAATAGGCAGGAGAACGCAGCGAACAGAGAAAAAAACGACAAAAAGGCATAAAAAATGCACAGAGAAAAACAGAGAAACAGAAAAAGAAAACACTAAAAACAGACACAAAATCAAACAGACAGACAATACTTACGGCTCACCACTGACCACCAGGGATGAGGCGCAGGTGGGAGCCTGCGGGTGGAGGAGGGCCTCGAACTCGCAGCAGCAGCTGCGAGGGCGGGGAGAAGGACACGGGCACAACAGGCGTAGCTGTGCGGCGTGGGGAACTTATCCTGACCTAAATAGCAGGTCAAGGGTTGCTCTCCTCACCGCGCAGCGGGCGCCATTAACAGGGGGAGGAGGAGGGAGGAGCAGCTGGGAGGCGGGAGGGAAGTGTAAATGGGCGCGTGAGTGGGGCGGGGCCGCAGGGGACGCAGCAGCAGGAAACCACAGGGGAGAGGCTGAAACAGGCAGGAGAACGCAACGAACAGAGAAAAAGCCGACAAAAAGGCACAAAAAATGCATAGAGAACAATAGAGAAACAGAAAAAGAAAACACTAAAAACAGACACAAAGACAAACAGACAGACAATACTTACGGCTCACCACTGACCACCAGGAATGAGGTGCAGGCTGGAGCCTGCGGGTGGAGGAGGGTCTCAAACTCACAGCAGCAGCTGTCCAAAGAAGGACACAGGCACAACAGGCAGAGCTGTGCGGTGTGGGGAGCTTCTCCTGACCTCAATAGCAGTGGTGAGGTGATAAAAAAATCTAAGCAGGAGTGTGCTTGTGTGCCACAGGGAAAAAGGTGTAATCTTTCTCCGTTGGGTGTGTCTGTCGCCAGACGTCCGTCAACCTCACCTGTGTCAACCAACTCCGAAATACCGAGGACAGTGCACCTGTTTTCCAGGTCTCTGGATGAATCTATCTACCTGTGAGTGAGTGCCTATTTTGAAGTCGCCCCCTACAATAATATGCATATCTGGTGTAGGAAGAACTCAGCCCAGTGCATCTTGGAGACATTTTTCCTGGTGGTTATTTGGGCCATAAACATCAGCTAATGTAAATCTATGTCTCTGCATGTCAAATCACAATGAGAGGAATCTCCCAGGTATCGCAGAGTGTTTGTGTCACCCTCCCTGGAAAGTGTGTCAGCACTAATATTGCCTCTAAAATTCTAATACTTCAGTGATCACTATCTGCCGCCAATGCACTTTCATGGCACTGCAGGCAGCAGATCAATGCAGCTCTCTCTTTGCGACTCTCGGTCTACAAGGGCTTGCGTAGTTTCCATTTCCTTGGGCAAGCTGAGTGGTGCAGGTGCGCCACAGGCAGAGCCATATTCTGTGTTGACAGCTGAGACATGGGGTCTCCTGAGAAAGACGGCATGTCCGTCAACGATCGGGTCTCCACCAATGGACGAACGCTATGTGTTGCAATATTCCATACAAATTGAAGGCGAAAAGGGTGTCCCTATCAGTATCGGATTTCCTTCTCACAGAGGAAGTCTGTCAGAGGCTAGAGAGATCAGCAGCGCTGCAACGTCACAGGCGAGAGGTCCTGATACAGCCGTATTTTGAAACCTTCAAAGTCTATGGTAGTCTTATCACGTACTGTACACTGAATGGCCTCTTTTTGTCTATAATGATGCAGACATGTAAGAATATCCTGTGCCTGACCAGGGGAATAGGCGGAGTGGCCAGCACTGTGAATTCAATCAAGGACTATGTCTTGGTCCTTAAGCCCCGGGGCCACATGGCACAAAAGATGGACAGCAAATTCTTCCATACTCCCTGGTATTGTCTGCAGAGGACCTCCTTAAGACGGATGTTGGAGAGCCAAGACTGTTTCTCCAAATCTTCCAGGCGGTAATGAAAATCCAAATTATTATCCCGTAATGCAGGTAGTTTGCGGCATCGATTATCCAGTTCCTCTTCTCGAGCATTGTGAGTTTGTTCAAGTGACTCTACTCGTTGGCTTAAGTCACCAGTGTCCCTTTTAATTCTTTAACTTTCAATGCTATTTCTTGCCTAACGCTTGCTAAATCCTCCCTGAGGGTCCCCATAAAGTGGCTCTAGAATTTTTTTATTATTGGTTCAGTGTCTCCTGTCAACTCTGCAGCTTCTTTGGTGGTACTCAGACCAGTAGAGCTGTCTTTGGGCATACCCGTCTTCTTTGCTGGGTTTTTAGAGAACAGTTCCTTAAGAGTGCCATCTTTTTTAGTGTTGCACCGAGATGTCATTGAGGTTTGGGGACCACATCAGTCTCCTTTACGGCAAGACTGCTGATTGACCCAGAGCTCAAGAGGCAGGACAAGGCTCTAGCCCTCAGGTTCAATGCGCCCGGCATCTTAAAGGCAAGGTGGCCGGTCTTTGTGTATCTGCACTGCTGCATCGCTACCATTGTCGGGTAGGGGGCTCCTCAGATTCCAGACTGCATGACAAGGAGGGCACGCTGACCAATCTGGCCCAATAATGTCACTGGGGTGGCTGGATCCACTCAAAGTTGAGATGCTTGCAGCAGAGGCCCTGAAAACACTCCTACTCTGGCGCCATCTTAGCCACGTCCTCCCCCCCAAACATTTTTTAGTCAAAGTTTGAAGTTTGCAAAGGATTCTGGGAAACATATCATGGAGAAGTCACACAAGTCACTCCACTCTAAACACCCCTAGGTGTCTAGTTTTCAAAAATGTACTGGTTGGCCAGGTTTCCTCAGGTGCCAGCTTAGATAAATTCCAATACCTAGAGCTACCTACATTGGAAAAAGGGTCAGTTTTGGATGGAAAAAGATGTTGTATCCATGTTGAGTTTTTGGCCACTTCCTGCAACGAGCACTAGGTCTACCCACACAAGTGAGGTACCATTTTTATCGGGAGACTTGAGGAAATGTTAGGTGGAAGGAAGGTTGTGGTTCCATGCAGATTCTAGAACTTTTCATCACAGAACTGTGAGCAGTTTTTTTTTAGATAACGTTTGAGGTTTGCAAGGTAGTCTGGGTAACCAAATGTAGAGAAAGCCATGCTTGTCAGCCCACCCTGGATACCCGTAGGTGTCTGGCTTTAAAAAATGTGCAGCTTGCCTAGGTTTCCATAGGAGCCAGCTGAGCCAGGGTCCAAAATTTAGAGCTACCCACATTGGAAATAGAGGGTCAGTTTTGGTTGGAAAATACACAGCGTCCATGTTGCATTTTGGGCCACTTTCTATAGCAGGCACTAGGTTTACCCACAAAAGTGAGGTATCATTTTTATTGGGAGACTGCTAGGTGGATGGAAGTTTGTTGCTCCCCACGTATTCTAGAACTTTCCATCACAGAAATGTGAGGGAAATGAGTTTTTAGTCAAAGTATGACTTTTGCAAGGGATTGTGGGTAACTAAACATGGCCAGAGCCATGCCAGTCAGTCCACTCTGGATACCCCTAGGTGTTTAGTTTAAAAAAATGCACAGGTTGGTTATGTTTCCTTAGGTGCCAGCTGAGCACAAAATCTTGAGCTACCCACATTAGAAAAAGAGAGTTAGTTTTGGGTGGGATAAAGTGTTGCAGTCATGTTGAGTACTGGGCCGCTTCCTGTCCTGGACACTAGGTCCACCCACACAAGGGAGGTATCATTTTTATTAGGAGTCTTGGGGAAATGCTGGGGGAAATGTATTTTTTTGTCAAAGTTTGAAGTTTGCAGGAGATTCTGGGTAACTAAACATAGCAAGAGACACGCAAGTCAGCCCACAATACATACCCCTAGGTGTCTAGATTTCAGAAGTGTACAAGCTGGCTAGGTTTCCCTAGGTGACAGCTGAGCTAGGGTCCATAATCTAGAGCTACCCACATTGCAAAAAGAGGGTATGTTTTGGGTGGAAAAATGTGCGGTGTCCATGTTGCGTTTTGGTCTGTATCACAAGCATAAAGTTCACCAATGCAAAATAGGTATAATTTTTATCAGGAGATGTGGGGGAATGCCAGGTGGAAGGAAGTCTGTGGTTCCATGCGGATTCTAGAATTTTCCTTCACTGCAATGTGTTTATTTAGTCAAAGTTTGACTTTTGCAAGGGATTGTGGGTAACTAAACGTGGCCTAAGCCATGCAAGTCATCCCACTCTAAATAGCCCTGTATGCCTAGTTTAAAAAAATGTATAGGATGTCTAGGTTTCCCTAGGTGCCAGCTGAGTTAGAGTTCAAAACCTAGAGCTAACCACATTGTAAAAAGAGGGTCAGTTTTGGGTAGAAAAATATGTGGCGTCCATGTTGCATTTTGGGCTCTTTCCCGTTGCGGTCACTAGGTCTACCCATACAAGTGAGGTACCATTTTAATTGGGAGACTTTGGGGGAATGGCGAGAGGAAGGAAGTTTGTGCCTTCCCATGGATTCTAGAACGTTCCATCACAGAAATATGATTAAAATGTCTTTTAGTCTATGGGGGTCATTATGTTCCCCGGCGGTTCACCCCGCCATGCCGGCGGCAGGAAAAAAGACTGCCACTGGCATGGTGGTCTGAACCGCCATATAAAGAACACAGGGAGGGCTGCCATTGGTGCCCTCCTCCACCGCCAGGCTGCCTCTGACAGGCAGCCTGACGGTGGAGGGAATCATTATACGACAGGGCAGCGCTGCTGCCCCTGAGATGATGATCCCTTCTTCCACCAGCCTTTCTCTGGCGACTGCCCATGCACTTGGCATGGTCAGTGCAGGGGCCCCTGTGCAGTGCCCCATCGTGCAGGTCACTTCCCGATTTACGGACAGTGATCTGCGCAATGGGTGCAGCTGCACCCGCTGCACAGAGGCATTGACGGGGGCTCCATGTGGAGCTGCCAGCAATGTCCCAGCTGAGCAGAATTATCTTTATGCATCCGGCAGGGCCCCAAGGGGGCTGGCGGTCATTGCCAGCTGAGCTAGTGTCCAAATTCAAGAGCTACCGACATTAGAAAAAGTGTGTCAGGTTTGGGTAGAAAAATTTGCTGCATCTGTATTGCGTTTTGGGCCATTTCTTGCTGCGGGCACTAGATCTACTAACACAAGTGAGGCACCTTTTTTAATGAGAGACTTAACGAATGTCAAGTGGAAGGAGGTTTGTGGCTCCACTCAGATTCCAGAACTTTTCATCACAGAAATATGAGGAAAATGTGTTTATTTAGTCAAAGTTTGAGGTTTGCAATGGATTCTTGGTAACTAAATATGGGGAAAGTCATGCAAGTCAGCAAACCTTGGATACCCCTAGGTGGCTAGTTTTAAAAAATGTACAAGTTGGCTAGGTTTCCATAGGTGCCAGCTGAGCTAGGGTTCAAAATCTAGAGGTATCAACATTGGAAAAAAAGGGTCAGTTTTGGGTTGAAAAATGTACTGCATCTGTTTAGCATTTTGGGCTGTTTCCTTTTGTGAACACTAGGTCAAAACTAGGTCTGGATACTCTGGGAAATGCCAGGTGAAAGGAAGTTTGTGGCTCTCTGTGGATTCTAGAACTTTCAATCATAGAAATTTGAGGAAAATTTGTTTTTAGTCAAGGTTTGATGTTTGCAAGGGATTCTGGGTAAGTAAACTTGGAGAGAGCCATACATGTTAGCCCACCGTGGATACCCCTAGGTGTCTGGCTTTTAAAAATGTAAAGGTTGGCTTTGTTTCCTGAGGTGCCACCTGAGCTAGAGTCCAAAAATAGGATCAGTTTGGGGTGGAAAAATGTGTGGCATTCTTGTTGAGTTTTGGGCCATTTCCTGTCACAGGGATTTGATCTATCCACACAAATGAGGTACCATTTTTATTCAGAGACTTGGGGGAGTACCGAATGGAAGGAAGTTTGTGCCTCCCTTCAGATTCTAGAACTTTCCATCACAGAAATGCGAGAAAATGTGTTTTTAGTCAAATATTGAGGTTTGCATGCGATTCTGTGTAACTAAACATGGTGAGAGCCACTCAAGTCAGACCTCCCTGGATACCCCTATGTGTCTAGCTTTCAAAAATGTGCAAGTTGGCTAGGTTTCCCTAGGTGCCAGCTGAGCAAGTGCCATAAATCTAGAGCTACCCACATTGGAAAACAAGCATTTGCAATGTAATCGGTCTCGCATTTGTGAGAGTTAGAGCTATTGGTATTGTAAATGATAATGTTTTTTTTACCTATGTGTTTTGTTTTGTAGTGAGTACTCCATAGAAAACGTCTTCTGCCATCCCAACACACACTACTTACTCCATCCACCAAAAGCCAACACAATCCGCAGGATTTGACAAATGAGGATGTGAAGCTGTGGTTTTAGCATGTGGCACAATTCAGACACGGAAATGGGTCAAAGGCTTAACTATACCAGACTTAAGCGTGTCGATTCACAAAAGGCAACAGAAGTGCGGATTAAGTGTAACTGTGAACATCTCATTCTTCACATACACCTGAATTGAGATAACGTGGGTGTAACCAGGAGCGTGCCGAGAGAATGGTCTAGGGCAGGAAACTGAAGAATGGTCTGTGCATTCATAAGGAACAAATCTAAAATCAGGTTAGCTCATTCACAACAACAGAAGCGCACGTTTGGTCTTCCTGCTAAAGAAATGTGTGACTTTTTTTCGGTGAGAGCACCTGTTTCATCCTGGTCTAAGTCACGAAGTTTTCTTCAGAATATGTGACGTATATATATATATATATATATATATATATATATATATATATATATATATCTTCTTCTTTTTTTAAAGGGGACTTCGTCTCATATTGCATACGTGGACTTTTGTACCTGAATGGTTTACTTTCTCAGTTGGGAAGCTAGAAAGGACACATGTTCCTTACACTTAATAAATCAGACTGTTTACTTGGAGAAGAGAATGTCTTTGAGAAGAACACTGATAAGAAAGCAGAGGCTTTTGGCAGGATTTGTGCTCATTTTTGTGAATGACACAGGTTATGCATGAGCGTTTATGACGGGGGTTTATTTACTCACATAGCTAGATGGAATATGTACGGGTGGGTAAATATGTGCGGTTTGCACCTCAGGAAAGAGTTTCCTTTAGCCTTTGTGAAGTAGCTCGTTTAAGTGCACAACCACAGCTGCGGCTGTGTGTGTGTTTTGGTGGTTGTTGACTAGCATGTGTAAGAAGTGGGCGAGCGAGCTGTGCTGCTAATGTGACATTACGTGGAGAGTGACGCATTGACTGAGATCTGTCCCAAAGGCTCTCTCGTTTATCACTTGTCACCGCCCCCACCGGCCCCCACAAACCCCTCCCCACCCGATTGTCCCAGTGGATGCTGTGTTCCTGAGACCCCACAGAAATCACCTCTTGACAGGCATAAAGGCCCCCCCTGAGCCTGCAGTTAGCCTCATTGCTGACGCAGAAGTGTCCGGCTGCATCTGGCACGCACAACACTTGAGCCCCTTCAGGTCTGATGCAGCGGACGGGCAGATGCTGGGAGCCAGATGGGTCACGCGATGGCCTCCGCCATTCTGTTTTGCCAGAGAGCCACGTTCCCGCCGAACTGCTGTTCAGAATGTAAACAGGGGCGTGCACAATGCAAAGACTCACGTACTCCGCACAACACTTGAGCCCCTTCAGGTCTGATGCAGCGGACGGGCAGATGCTGGGAGCCAGGCGGGTCACGTGACGGCCTCCGCCATTCTGTCCTGCCGGAGAGCCACGTTCCCAGCAAACTGCTGTGCAGAATGTAAACAGGGGTGTGCACAATGCAAATACTCGCATACTCCCACATGACCAGAGTATAACAAGCATTTGGAATGGAATAGTCTCATGTTTGCTCAAGTTAGAGCTCATAGCGTTGTAAATAACTGACTGGACTTTTATTGCCACACAGACTGAAAATAACAAAATGAAGAGAGCGAGGGTGAGCTGGCCCTGAAAAAGCCCTCTTCTGCTGTTGGTTTATGTTTACAGAGGGAGCTGGTGGGGAGGAGTAACTGAACAGGCACCCACACAGTTGAGGTGAAAAAGGCAAATGCCAAAAAAGTCCCTTACAGAAGAGATAAACAGGATATAGCGTATTTACACAGTAAGTCTTGCTGCTCCCAAAGTGAAAAAAGGCAGGACAAAGAGGCAGAACTGACCACTAGCAAGCAAGGATTTTTGAAGGACACTGCAACTAACAAATGAGAAGTCTGGAACTCACTCTATAGTATACTTAAAATATACAGCAGGCCGAACGCTAACGCTCGACCTAAAAAGGTCAGTTTTGGGTGGAAAATGTATTGTGTCCTTGTTGCGTTTTGAGCCATTTCCTGTTGCCGGAACTAAGTCTACCAGCACAAGTTGTCGTAGTTGGATTTTCGCTACTAAGTGAGACTGCTGGTAAGGGGATAACAGCACTTTTCTTTGTAGGCGATTGAGTCACTCCTACAACAAGTCGCAACTGTCGGCCCAACCCTTCTGGCTGACAAGCAGTATCTCATCAAAACTCAGAAAGAAAAGGTGATTTCGGGCAGCCTTACGCATGGACTCTAAATGAGACCTCTCAGGTAAGTCATGGTGGAACGGAAGTTAACCTTTTCTCTTGTTAGCAACAAGTCTTAGTCACACACAAGTAATGAAGGAGATGGAGGCAAGTTTTCAATATATTTATTGAAAAGACTGCAATCTGTTATAAAATGCATGAGCTGCAATGATTATGATAATGAACAGTAAAAGAAGCAGGATTGTGAAGATAAGAGTTGTGAATGAAAAAAACCCCACCATCTTATAATACACATGAGGTATACAATTCCTAGAAGAGAAAGCCTAATCTCTACCCTATTGAGAGCTAGGTCTAGAAACCTCTTCTGCCAGTATCATGTCCATGAACGAGATCTCTAGGTCAGACTGAGTGGTGACATAAAGGCTGAGCTCTGCAGCAAGGTGATGTGCAGCATAAATGGCATCTTGGCGGAACCCCTCTAATGACCTTGTCCATGGGAGATGTATTTGTATTGATCATGTATGGTTCTTGATGCAGATATGTTCCTAAACAACTGATAAGGAGGCAGACTTGTGGCAGCAATTACATAAACAATCCCCAAAAAGTGCACATTATGTTACTATCACACATGAGAAAGGGACATGATAACATTACCTACGTACATCACTGATCATGACGCTGATAATGACGCTTTCTCAGGGTAGCACTGATAATGCAAATCAAAAGATGTTTTATAAAATATAAACAATGGAAGAAATAATAAAATAAATAAAATAAAAGAGAGCAAGATAAGTAGGTAAAAAATCACTAGGTGACGGGGGATGGGCCTGCAAGCCAAAGGCTAAGCTAAACTCCTGTTTCCCAATAGGAAACTAAAATGGATTCACTTTACCCTCCCCATTCCAGAGACAAGGATACTAACTTCAGTGTCTAGAGTGCATGAGTGAAAACTAAAATGCTCTGAGCTAGAAGTATAAAATCTACTTAAAATCTAAGCTAAAAACATACCAAGAGATAAAATGTCAACCATGACAACCACAGCAGGCCAAATCTGAGCCGAATGAATAAGGCACTTTTGTGTCAAATTTAAAATTTAGAATAAGGCCAGTGGTCGAATCATTCAACAATAATCATGGTTTTAAAGAATGTCTGTGAAGTCAACAAATGGGAGTGCATCCAGGTAGGACTCCACATGGGCAGATGTTAGATCGATTACAGGATTGGCAGGCGGATCCATGGAGCAAAAGCGCACAGATGCCACAGATGCAGGATCACCTTCATAGGCAGCACCATCCATAGTGTCAGATGTCATCGGAGCCAAGTAGTTCACAAGTGGGGGCTTATAAGTGGCCTTGTGAATCAACCTTAGTCTTATTGGGCATGACCATAAATTAACCCTCACCTGGAACATCAGCAGTTCCTTGTCCACAGGAGGCACTGGCTGAATATCAAGACACACCAAAGGTAGGCACTAAAAGACGCACCAGGTGCAATGGAATACTGGTTGCAACCACCACAGGACTGGTCAGGATGACAATGGTCAATCATGCTCCAATTTTTCAAGCAAGGGAGCACCAAAGAACTGAACTATACAATCACAACACAGCTGGCCTGGTGGTAGCTGGGGGTAGCTCCATCACTCTGCTTAGCTGAGAAAGCACAACCACTGCGTATTAGGGATAGTAGTAGCAGTATTCAGCCAATCAGCTCCAATGTTACAAGAAATTTTCCGAACACACTTGAAAAGAGTGAATGGACAGCTGAAGGAATGACTCAGAAGACGGTCTGGAGGGTGGAAACAAATCCAGACCCAACATCCTTAAAGAAGTGTACAATCCCTGCAGTGTTCAAGGTGTTGAAAATTCTGCTGACCAGCTGTCCAAGGTGCTTGGGGAAGTTGGCATTTAGTAAGGATTGTATCTCGGCTGATGATCTCGCTATCTGGAGAGCATACCTCTCCTTGGCCAGTGTCACTGCAGTTTAAATGAAAAGGGCAACTCCAACTCTTCAAGTATGTAGCTATCGCCTAGCCACTCATATCTGCCCATAATAAAATGTTTCAAACATTTTGTGAAATAAAAGGTGGAAATTGGCAAATTTATAACACCATGTACGAGCCATACTGTTGATGGTGTCTCTACTACGGTAAAAGGCAGCTTTTCAAAGTTTTCTATGTTAAGCATGGTGTAACTTGCGTCTTTTTTAGCCATTATCTGTTGCTCCCTGGACAAATTAAAAGCAGCAAACAAGACACCACTGTTTGTGTGTTTCCAAGGGAAGCAGACATTTTTCAGAATTGCAATGTCCAACCCAACTGCATGATGGAACACAGCTAAATTTGTCCATGCTGTAAAAGGGACATGTCATTCTGAATGATATAAATTGCAGAAGACGCAATATTATTGTTTGTATATTCTGTTGGACAGAGTATTCATGCCATTATTGACAACAGCTAAAGCCTTTTCCATATTTGCATATTTTCCTTATGTATCTGCCTTAAACGTGCAGCCACTTCCATTTGAGAAAGCTTCCAGATCTCATTGTATATGGCATACAGGAATCGTTTAGAGCAGGGCTTTCTTAGACTTAGCAAGAAATCCTGCAAGTCTATTTCCTCTGATAGGAGACTAAGAGGTTCTTTAACTGCTGCTAAGGTGTTAGTGTATAATCATTGTTGGCACAGTTTACCCACACTGTATGTAGTAACTATACCAGAGAGTGAAAGTGTAGATCCAAGACATAGCGAGTAGGATGTTTGCTGAACTGTGTCATTTAAAAATATAATTTGGACAGTAATAAGACATGCTCTAAAAAAGATTCCCTGCCCTGAATTTGCCAATATTGTGTTCCCCATAAACTTTTTGCATCAATAGTGCTCTTCCAGTATTCATAACCTTCAACTGCAAGCTAGGAAAAAAGGAATCCGATTAGATTAATTTGGTGTCAGTTAGCAAATGTTTTCACATGTTAAAAGGTGGTAATTTAAAATAATATAATTCTGAATTCGTAGTGTCTTGCCCAGAAAAATATGCACATTTATCTACATATGCTTTGGGGCTCCCCACAGTTAGAGTTAAATAGTGTTACCATTGTGTGTAATTGAATACTGCTCTATGTCTAGTTGCTCGGTGCAGAAAGTAATGTCCCTAATGATGATAACAGAACATTTCCCCATAATTCATATGTACATCTCCACTTTCAAATACAGTGTAATCCTGCAATTTAGATAGCATAGAATCAACTGTTTTAATATCCCAGTCATCAGAAACAACACTGGGTGTAATTAAATCAGTCATTGAGATTTAAAATATATAATTTGGATAACCTCAGTAGGCCCATATATATCAAATGGTACTTTATCCCAAACAACCCCAACAGGAATTGGTACTGCTGAAATGTTCACAAAGAAAAAGTCTCTTCAGACCTTATGTGAGGAAAGGTATGGTATTAAAATACCATCCACTGGCTCGACAGAAGAGCGTTCCAGAAGATAATGACCGTCTATCAGGAGAAAGAAAACAGTCGCAAAACTAATCCCTAACAGAAAGGCAAGCAATATCGGTAGTATAAAGATAGAATGCCATGGATAAACCTAATAGTTATTTTTAAGCCATGTGCACAGCTTACGTGTCTTTGAAGCATTTTCAGTTGCAGATAAGGATGAAGTTGTAGAAAAGTCATCTTGGTTGATGAAGTAACCAGAAGCAATCTGTGCAAACACAGGAGCCGGTGCCAAGTTGGTGGATGGATCTACTTGACGTGGAGGTTCATAGTAGACGATGTCGCCAGTTTGTGTTGCATTGGAGTAATAGACAGACACATTTTGGACAGTTCTTGTCTGTGAAGTGGTAACAGAAACCAGCAGAAGCTCATTCTCCACTCTCCCCATGCTCAGGTAGACATTTGTAGCACTGTTGGACATGCTGGTGTATTCAGAAGCACTGTTGTTTCTTCTTTGAAGAGATATATCCTCTTGGGTAGTGAGAGGTGACCGGGGACTACCCAAGGGACCCCGGGGTCTACTATGCAGGATCGGCTACATGGTGCAATTTAATATTGTCAATGGAGACAAATCAGTTTCCTTTGCAACCTGGCAATGGTGTTAGAATCACAGTTCTGGTGCCTTGAATCCCCCAAGGCTGGAACGGGTGCTCTGAATGATGGGCCAAATTCCTTCTTCACATCAATCTTCTTGCGCACCGGATGCCCAACGCTAGGAATCCAGCCTGTAGAAATTGTTGGCAAATCCCTTATTTCTAAGATGGCAGCATTGGTCGATGAAATGTCATCACAAAATTGCTGTTAGACAGTGAGACATTCATTTATGTCAAAAGGTGTGTCTGCCTCCACCATACCAGGGCCATCTAAATCTGGGACATACAAAGGTATCCCAAAGAGGACCCCACAAGGAGTGCGTCCTCTCAAGGACCATCTTGGCAGATTATTCAGAGTTCTTCGGGCCCCATATAGGTGATGAAACGAACTCTGGCCTGAAACTAATACTTTAGCTGTTAAGGACTACTTCAGGTCACAATTCCTTCTATAGGCAAAATAAATACACTGTTCCTGGCAGAAAGGAAGGGAAACCCTAAGGTTTAGGAGCAAGAAGTAACACAATTCCTTCTACTCACAACAGAATTACCCTCAGGATGATATGGGGAAGAGTAATGGAGTTCAACACCCTTCATCCTCAAGGTGTCCCTGAATGCCCTAGGGGCAAAATAAGGCCCTGGTCCGAATGGAATGCTGCAACCCCATATGTACCATAAAGACCAGATAATCTTTTATAACAGTTCGAGTGTCAGCTGACTGCTGTAGCCATACCCACAGTAATCTAGAACAAGAATCAACAGTATCTAAGATGTATTTGTTTACACAATCAGGTTGTAAGGGACCACAATGGTCAGGTACACCCATTGTAGTGGTCTATTGGACACTAAGAGGGATGTCTGCGGTGAGTGTTTGATGTTGGAGCCCTTTATTTGCTGGCAAATGTCACAACAATGGACATATTGCTTGGTCTGTTTGTATGGACCCTGGTACCAGCAGCATTTTTGTAAGAGTGATATTGTGGCTGCAACACCAACATGAGCAGAAGCGAATCCCTCATGTGTTGCTTTGATGAGATCTAATCTCTGATCTTGGTTGGGATCACTCGATCTCCCACCACAGGAATTGTTGCAAAAGCAACATTCTGTGCACTGATATGGTAGGAATATCTTGTTGTGTATGTTTGTGGATGAGGCTTGCCCTCAGCTGAAGATTTCGGAGCAGCATCAATTTCATTGTCCAATTTCATATGAGAATTAGTCACTGCAGCAACAGAAGTTATAGCTACTGTGGATTTGGCCACTTCATGAGCCAAAGTGTTTCCAACAACATGTACTCCTACACATTGATGGCCCAGTGCATGTGCTACATGATCATCTCGTAGCTTATTCTTAAGATCAGCCACCAGAGTTCTGTGTTTTATGGTGTTCCCCTTTGAGTCTCTGAAATCAGTCAATCACCAATAATTGAGATAATCATTGTAGGACTGGACACAGTAATACGAATCACAAACAATCAATGTGAGTGGCTCTGGATCTGTATGTTCCAGTGCGAAGATAAGAGCTTTAAACTCAACCAACTGAGCAGTGTAGTCCCCCAGGGTCTGCGTGTAGGTATGTTGAGTACACCATTCTTCATCACTCTGCTCACAGCTGCGCAAGTGGCTGAGTATTGATGTTTTGTAGCTACAGTTGGATATGATAAACCTTCAGTGTAAATGACAGTTTGTTATCTGTCAAGTGACAAGATGTTAGTATGTGCGGGGTACTCCAATTAATATTGGAGAAATTCTTGTGTTTGAAATTTTGGGTAAAAAATGTAATCAACATCAGTGGCAGTTAGGGAGGATGCCCATTAAATTCAATGTAGATGTAGTGCTTTAGCATTAGGAACACTTGCTTTGGTGACAGCCTCTAAGGCAGGCACCAGGGTAACAACAATGATGCATTTCCCTTGGGCCTCTTCTTAATAACAGCCATCTGTACAGCAGTCAGAATCTTTTCTGTGGGTGCAAAGTGTAGTTCTGCGTTTCAGAATAAATGTGATTTGTATGCTATGGCCACCATGTCTTCCTCATTAAAGGTGACATATGTGAACCTGATGGCACCAGCAATTATTCTGATGACCAAATTTGTTTTGTTCTCACGTGTGTGTAAGTGTTTTGTTTCGAGCATGGCTTGCTGCAGTCCTCTAAGGATGCGTGTGTGTTCAACTGTCCAATATCTGCTTAAGAAAATTAAATCATAGCATGGTTTTATGCTTTGTGCATAATCTGAATGTAAGTTCTACATTTCTAAAGAAACCAAGTAACAATTGTAGTTTCCTAATGGTATTTGATGGTTGAAGTCGAGTGCATTTTTCTATAAAGTGTGGGGCCAGGCTCTTGCCTTCATCTGATAACTCGTATCCCAGGAATAATAATTTTATTGGTGGCCAAGGACTGAGAATCCTAGAACGATCCAATCAACACTGGCAAGATGAATTTTGAAGTCATCATCTGTGAGATTGATGTCATCCACATAGGAAAACACCTCTGAATCAATATAATGCAATATTGATGTTACACGGGCAGAAAACAACCCTGGGCTGTTCTTATAACCCTATGGCAAATGGCAAAAACATTTTTGTGAGCCAAATGAGAATGCACTCAGGTCCTCAGTTTCATGCTCTAAGTTTTGGCGGAAAAAACATAGGAAACATCAAAGGTTATTTTGTATTGTTACGCACTATTTTGTTAATTAGTGTGATGCTGTGTGAATTTTCTATTGTGTATGTGCATGTGTAGTTCTTTAAGTGTCTGTAATCTAAGACTATTCTATATGAATGGTTTGGTTTTACAATGGGGAATAACAGGTTATTTATTGCAGAGACACAGGGCTCTAGTACTCCCTGGTACTCAAGCTGAGTGTGGATATCCATCACAGAAGCTTTAGCCTTGTGTTTAACACAATATTGGGGCTGAGGCTGGGGTGTACATCTGATAGGTATTACTTGGTAATCCTTATCCTGCTGTTAGACCTGAAAGCCTTAGAGTGGTCATCCCACAACTTTTTGCCTGTATCCCTCCACTTTTCTGACACTGTTTTTGCTGGTTTTAGGACTCTGCGCACTTTACCACTGCTAACCAGTGCTAAAGTGCATATGGTCTCTCCCTTAAACATGGTAAAAAAGAATTCTCTCCCAATTGGCATATTTGATTTACTTGTAAGTCCCTAGTACAGTGTACTACATGTGCCCAGGGCCTGTAAGTTAAATGCTACTAGTAGGACTGCAGCACTGATTGTGCCACCCACACAAGTAGCCCATTAACCATGTCTCAGGCCTGCCAAAGCAAAGCCTGTGTGTGCATTTTCACTGCCACTTCGACTTGGCACTTAAAAATACTTGCCAAGCCTTAAACTTCCCTTTTCCTACATATAAGTCACCCCTAAGGTAAGCCCTAAGTAACTCATAGGGTAGGGTGCTATGTAGGTAAAGGGCAGAACATGTACGTGTGCATTTTATATGTCCTGGTAGTGTAAAACTCCTAAATTTGTTTTCCAATACTGTGTGGCCTGCTCCTTTCATAGGCTAGCATTAGGGCTACCCTGACATACTGTTTGAGTGGTAGGTTCCTATCTGAAAGGTGTAACCAGGTCATATTTAGTATGGCCAGAATAGTAATAAAAAATACTGCTTATTGGTGAGGTTGAATTTAATATTACTGTTCTAGAAATGCCACTTTCAGAAAGTGAGCATTTCTCTGCACTTAAAATCCATCAGTGCCTTATAGCTTGTCTCCAATCCACGTCTGGCTGGGCTGGTTGACAGCTCCTTTGTGCATTTCACCCAGAAAGCCACAAACACAGGATACTCAGCCACACCTGCACTCATCTGCTTACTGCATGGGTCTTCTTGGGCTGGGAGGGCCTGACACTTACATTTCAAAGGACAGTGGCCTGCCCTCACACAATTGACTGCTAAACCCCCCACTGGGACCCTGGCAGACAAGGTTGTACTGAGAGGGGACCTTGTGAACTTCAAAATGACTCTTTGAAGTCTCCCCCACTTCAAAGGCATCTTTGGGTATATAAACTAGGTCCCTGACCCTACCAACTCAGACACTTCTGGACATGAACCTGCAACCCTTTCAAGAGGAACTGCCTGGCTGTCCAAAGGACTCATCTGGACTGCTTTGCTGTGAAGTACTGCTGCCCTGCTGTTGCCCTGCTGCCCTTTGACTTTCCCAAGAAGTGCTCTTCAAGGGCTTGGATTGAACTTGCCTCCTGTTTCCGGAAGTCTCTGAGCCAAAAAGACTTCACCTCTTAAGGAAATTCCTTGTGCACTGAAAATCGATGCACAGCATGCCGGAAACGATGCACGGCCAGCTTGCATTGAGAAAATCGCCGCACAGCTGACCCGAAACGGCACCGCCCGACTTCCCAAGTGAAGAATCAACGCAGCGCCTGCCTTGCGACTGAAGCTTCGCCATACAGCCCAGCCAAACTGGAACGACAAAGCTCGTCTTCTGGAGTGAAGAATCGACGCAGCACCTGCTGTGCAACAGACAATTCGATGCATCACCACACCGGATCAATGTAATGCCTGTAACTTCGTCCCGCAAACCAGGATTTCCCTACATCATCCCTGGGCTTCAAAAGAATCCTGCATCGCAGTAAGGAACCAAACCTGCATGCCTGAAATAAATGCAAAGCCCCTTGCAGCATGAAAAGAAACATCGTCTGTGCTGCGTCAGAAAATCCAGAGTACACTGTATTTTTCCACGCATCTCCTCCTCTGCGGTCTCTGTGCATGATAATTTTGACGCAAACTAGGTACTTTGTGAAACCAAGAGACCATTTTTGGTTTCTAAGATCCAAGACTCTTTTTAATCTTGCAAAAGTGATATTTCAACTTGTACTTATTGAATCTGTATCTTTTTGAACTTAATTTAACCAGATAAATATCTTCTATTTTTCTAAACCTGTGTGGTGTTTTCACTGTGCTACAGTATGATTGATTGCACAAATACTTTACACATTGCATTCTAAGTTAAACCTGACTGCTCACTGCCAAGCTACCAGAGGGTGGGCACAGGATAATTTGGATTGTGTGTGACTTACCCTGACTAGGATTGTGGCCCCTATTTGGACAGAAGTGAATACCTCTGCCAACTAGAGACCCCATTTCTAACACCCACTGTATGTGGTTGCGGTATAGCCAAAGACCAGTCACAGTGTAGGATTCTGTTATCGCATCTGGAACAAGTTTTGAAAAAGAAGCCAAAATTCCATCTTTCCCATGTGGGAATGTGCAGACGTATTCTGATGGCCAGTCTCTTTCTGCCAATAGGATATATCACAATCAAGTACTTCCCAAAAAATGATGTTAACAGTGCGCTCTCTGTTTCCCTCAATTTGGATATTTAAATCATAAACCCTGTCGGGTGGGAGAACGCGCCTGTCTGCAGTACCGACTACAAGGAGGTTGTTAGTTTATGTCACATCCAGATGATCTTTCAGACTCTGGTAACATATTGCAACTTATGCTGCACTGTCTGGCAGGGTCACAGCCCAAGCCTTGTTCCTCAGCAACGTTCAAGCTTGATGGCATGATTTATTGAAATTGCTGTCATCTTTTTCTTTTTAAATTGTGTTTTTTGTTGTGGGACTTGTCTTCTTTCTTGTCTGAAGACCGCTGTGAGTCTTTCTTCTGAATTTCAAGCTTCTTTGGCTTGACTCTCAAACTATCCCATCAAATACTAGAATAGGTGTCGGAAATTATTTTCGGTAGTTGACCCTCCTGTTCCAACTGTGGATTCTCCCAGAGCTGGTGGCGTATAGCTAATGCTAAGACTTCCCCATTAATGTTACTGAGTACGAAGTTGCGCATCAGTCTCATCCCCAAATGTAAGGCTGGAGAAGCCTTATGCTCATTTTGAATGTGTTTTAACATTTCCAGTAAGTTGGCAAGTGTCTGGGTACCATGCATGGTAATGTAAATCTCAGCGAAGACTATATCACGTGTGGTGCAGTTGTCCACTGAGGGAACCATTTTTAATGCCAATCACATTGTGAGAATACTATGTATATTTTGTCTCCTGTATGAGGAAGCACTTCTTTCTGCTGGTTAGTTTTTTGTGCTATCCAAAACGGAATCTTCTCGTGTTCCATGGGCGACTTGTCCATGATAGAATATACTGTTTGTGGGTTGCCAGCCAATTGGTGACAAGCTGGTGCAGCCCATGCTGGGGTGGTATTCATAGTTCGCATAGCGAATTGTACAAGTCATCCAAAAAGTTGCACTAGCTCATTATAAAGTGTGCGTAAATCAGCTATTTGCATTGCCTGTACGCCAGGATGTGATGTGTTTGTTTATGTGTATGTGGCAAACATGGTCCATGTTGGCTCGCCATTACTTAAGGTACCTAATCTCACGGGTTATATCACATGAGGTAGGGGCCACTGAGCCAATTGTGATGTACTTGATTGGAAAGCGGTATCTCTAGATACTGGTAAGCCTGGTACCGTTGCAGTACGTTCGCTATTACATATGTGTGAAATGTATTTGTTGTGTCATCTTCCTCTAGAAAGGTGATCCAGGAATAGAACATTTCTGTTTGGTAAGTGTCATTAGCTTGTACAATAAATGTGACATCATCTGTCATCTAAGTGTTATTTTAATGGGTGTCTGACATTTTCTGAAATGTCTATGGCATTAGCCATGGTGAATAATGGATACAGAGAAGGAACACCAGATGGGGTTAAAGCTTGAACAACCTACAGCCTAGTTAGGCACTCCCTATTCAGCTGAGGAGGATTATCTCCAAGACCACAGACATCTCCATATAATGGTGCTGAGGGTACCTACTGTGTGTGAGACAGAGATACTCAGGATATCCATAAATTAGTCCAAAAACTCCATCGTTGGTGGTGCCATGCCGTAGTTGGACTCTCGTCCCTAAGCAAGACTGCTGGTTTAGGGGTGACAGCTCTTTTGTTTGTAGGTGACTGGGTCACTCCCACAACAAGTCGTAACTGTTGGCCCAACACTTCAGGCTCACAAGCAGTACCTCACCAAAACTCAGAAAGCAAAGGTGATTTCTGGCAGCCTTACCATGGGCTCTAGATGTTGTGGTGGAACAGAAATTACCCTTTTCTCTTGTTAGCAACAAGTTTCAATCACATGCAAGTAATTAAGGAGATGCAGGAGGGTTTTCAAAATATTTATTGAAAAGACTGCAATCTTCTATAAAAAGCATGAGCTGCAATGATTAGAATAATAAACAGTACAAGAAGCAAGGTTATGAAGATGAGATTTGTGATTATCAAACTCCCATCATCTTACAATAAACATGAGACATACAATTCCTTGCATAGAATGCCTAATCTCTATCCTAGTGAGAGCTAGGTATTATAAACCTTATCTGCCAGTATCAATTCAATGAAGCATGCACCCCAACCCTCGTTACCTTGGAATTAAGTTTCAAGGTCAGACTACATGGTGAAACAAAGGCTGAGTTCTGCAGCAAGGTGACGTGCAGCATAGATGGCATCTGGAAGAAATCCCTCGAATGACCTTGTCCGTGGGTGATGTATTTATACATATCATGTAGGATCTCTGACGCAGGTATGTTCCTAAACAACTGATAAGGAGGCAGACTTGTGGCAGCAATTATATAAACTATTCCAAACAAGTGCACATTATGTTCCTATCATACTTAAGTGAGAAAGGGACATGATAACATTACCTACGTACATCAGTGATCATGAAGCTGATAATGACACCTTCTCAGAGTGGCACTGAAAATGCAAATCAAAACAAGTTATATAAAATATAAACAATGGAAAAAAACTAAAACAGAGCAAGCTAATTAGGTAAAAAGTGACAGGGGCACAGGCCTGCAAGCCAAAGCTAAGCTAAACTCATGTGTCCCAGAAGGAAACCAAAATATATTCACCATAAAGTGAGGTACCATTTTTATCATGATACTTGGGAGAGCACAGAATAGTAGAACATTTGTTATTACGATTTGGATTTTGCTGCATATATGCCTTTAAAATGTAAGCCAGTGTATACGAAAGATGACATTTTGAAAAATACCCTCCAAACCATACACCAATGCAGGTACCCACAAATTCAGCAATGTGTAAATAACCACTGCTCCTAAACTTTACATATTGTGCCCCTTTCAGAAATATGTAAGTTTTCTTGATACACATTTTTCACTCTGGCTATTTTGATTTAAGAATTGGTCTATACTCGGAACTCAAGAAAACCGATTGTGTGATGCAGCTCAGTTGTTTGTTCTGGGTACCTTGGTTTCTTGGAGAGCCTACAAACCCTATAAATCCCCGCAACCAGAGGGGTCTAGTGGATGTATTAGTATATTGCTTTTGTCAATCTGCTATCATGACAAAGTTACAGATGAAAATGTCACAAAATGCTCATTTTTTCCTACTAATTTTCAACATTTCTTTAGTTCAACAGTTATTTTTCTTGGGAAAACCTTGAGGGATCTACGTATGTGCCCACTTGCTGAATTCAGAATTTTGCTTAGCTTTCAGAAATGTATAGCTTGTCTGAATCACCCATGGGTTTCACACTGGTTTCTACCATAAACTGAAAGTAGGTTGAAAGCACAAAAATAGGGAAACTAGGCTACCTCTTAGAAAAATGTCATAACTGTGGTACAAAGTTAGTTTTTTTTATTCAGCTCTGCATTTTCCAGAAAATTGGGAAGATGGTGGCTTTAGTAAAGGAAATCATTCCTGGGTGCCATTTTTAGGGACAAAAATCAGACACTTTTATCTGGAGTAACACAAAAGGATGATGGACAGAGTGCTGAAACTTTTCAAACACTCTTCCCGAGTAACAGATCTGGGTTAAATTTATCGTTCTTTTGCTCACCATGCCACCCAAATTTTAACTCAGCCATATGCAAATCAGTCGTAACTCTGTTCCCCATGGGAATAGTCCAGCCCGAACTGCCAGGACAGGTCCTCCCTGGACCAGAAACAAGCATCCTGGGACTGGTTTTGGGGTATCACCCCTAATCAGTCAGGCTATCATAAATCCGGTGGCACAGTGAGCAAGGGATCCACATCTGGGCATACCTGGAGCCCTTTTTCTCTATTTTTTTCAAAACACTCAAAATAATCCTTATCATGCCTATTTCCTCAGTTCCCTCCATGGGAAACCACAAACCCTGGGTATTTCTAGATTCCGCAAGGATGTTGGGAAAAACAGATGCAAATTTGGCATGGGTACCATAGCTACAAAAAAAGTTATTGAGACAAAAGTGTGAACTACCCCAAATAGCCAAAAATGGGCTCAGCATGGGATGGGGAGCTTAACACTGAAGTGGTTAAATTGTAAATTACCCATTGTTAGTAAACACAAGCTCATCAGGCACAGTCTATTTTAAAACTGTAGGTCTTAAGTGCGTCATCCTAAGTGCTGCAAATTCCGATACGCCATTAACACGATTACAATTCTACATGCTTAACTAACATGGATGGCAAATACTTTCCATGCAAATATTCATCCACACCACCTTCACTCCAGCTCAAATAGACAGTCATTTAACATTTAACTTCTGAGATATGTTTATTCTACTATAAAAAATGGTTGTCAAATAATAATATTTTTTGTCTGTCAGTTGTTTCATGTATTATCTTTAAGAAATTAGGTTCATATCTAACTTGGTAAATGCCCGTCCTTCCAGAATTATTCTTTAATTTTAAAATGATAATAATATCAAGTATTTTTCCTCCTAATCCTCTTGTAAAGGAAAACAATGATTATGATCATTTATAAATTCTGTCACTAGCCGAAATGATTTACACTTTACAAGATCTGTCATTTTTATGAACAGACAATCAGCTAGTCAGGGGCTCCACATATCTGCCTGGTATGTCTAGTCAAAGTAATACTCATAATTCTTCCATTTCCAGTGTTCAGACTGGCCTGGTATAACATGTAGCAAATTTCTGTCTACTGACGAGATCAATAGCACTTTATTCAAAGGCAATTTTTGATTAAATCAGAGCTGAAAGGGGCAACTTTTTAGTTAAGTTGATTTTTCTTTTAAATAGTTTTTGTTTTTGCTTTTATATTTGTTATTTTTTGTATTTAATTTGTTTGCGTTGAATGCCTCCTAGGAATATGTCCTTTTACTCTTAAAAACTAGAAACATTTTAACAACCTCCTCCAATTTTGTATTTTTTTTAGTTCTCATCACCTCTGTTTTATTTTTTATGCCCATCATGTGCTAACAGTTCCAACTCAAAAGGATCAGCCCATTCTTCAGTGTCTCTGTCCAATTCACTGCCATGCTACAGAAGAAAAGAAAATGTCTTCCGTAAAGGCTGCAATTCTAACAGCTTTCAGAATGTCAATAGTGAAAATGATAATGTTGATGTGCACAATGATACATTCATAAAAACAAAATCCCATCACTATTATCATATTCACCCCTCCTGAACTCACCATCAACGCCAACTCAGAAATCTGTGGTCAGGCAGAATCTGAGACCTAAGCCTGAAGTTACTGATCGATAGGTCACAGGTGGGGTGGCATGTTTCCGGCAGACAAACGAGCAAATCGTAAACTCAAATCAATCCCATAGACAGGCTGTGTGCTTTATTAGAGCCAGTCTCCCCAAAGGAAACACCATAAAGTCATATGATACATGAAGTTCGGAACACCCAGCCAATCATAACACAACAAACACAGTAACATACACCAATCATTCACCCCTTGTAGGAAAGTACCATCTTGCCTGGCATGTTACCACCATTTTTTTAATTGTGTGTCAGTTTATTTTTGTCTGTCTCACTGGGATCCTGCAAGCCAGGACCCCAGTGCTCATAGTTGTGGCCTGAATGTGTTCCCTGTGTGGTGCCTAACTGTTTCACTAAGGCTCTGCTAATCAGAACCTCAGTGCTTATGCTCTCTCTGACTTTACAATTGTCCCTGTTGGCTAGTGACCATTTTTACCAATTCTGATTGGCACACTGGAACACCCTTATAATTCCTTAGTATATAGTACCTAGGTACCCAGGGTATTGGGATTCCAGGAGATCCCTATGCGCTGCAGCATTTCTTTTGCCACCCATAGGGAGCTAAGACCAATATTACACAGGACTGCCACTGCAGCCTGAGTGAAATAACGTCCACATTATTTCACAGCCATTTTACACTGCACTTAAGTAACTTATAAGTCACCTATATGTCTAACCTTGACATGGTGAAGGTTAGGTGCAAAGTTACTAAGTGTGAGGGCACTCTGGCACTAGCCAAGATACCCCCACATTGTTCAGGGCAATTTCCCTGGACTTTGTGAGTGTGGGGACACCATTACATGTGTGCACTACACATAGGTCACTACCTATGTGTAGCGTCACAATGCTAACTCCGAACATGGCCATGTTACATGTCTAGGATCATGGAATTGTCCCCCCATGCCAAATGTGGTATTGGGGTGCCAATTCCATGCATCCCGGGATCTCCAGCATAGAGCCCGGGCACTGCCAAACTAACTTTCCGGGGTCTCCACTGCAGCTACCGCTGCTGCCAACCCCCTCAGACAGGTTTCTGCACCCCTGGGGCCTGGGCAGCCCAGTCCCAGGAAGGCAGAACAAAGGATTTCCTTTGAGAGAGGGTGTTACACCCTCTCCATTTGGAAATAGGTGTGAAGGGCCTGGGAGGAGTAGCCTTTCCTGGCCTCTGGAAATGCTTTGAAGGGCACAGATGGTGCCCTCCTTGCATAAGCCAGTCTACACCGTTTCAGGGATCCCCCAGCCCTGCTCTGGTGCGAAACTGGACAAAGGAAAGGGTAGTGACAACTCCCCTGACCAGTACCTCCCAGGGGAGGTGCCCAGAGCTCCTCCAGTGTGTCCCAGACCTCTGCCATCTTGGATTTTGAGTTGTTGGGGCACACTGGATTGCTCTGAGTGGCCAGTGCCAGCAGGTCCTCACGTCCAGGAATCCGTCTTCAGTGTTTTGCCTGGTGCTTGTGGTTCTTGCAGAATCCCTTATCTCGACTTTACTGTCTTTCTGGGGTAGTAGGGTAAATTTACTTCTACTTTTCAGGGTCTTGGGGTGGGGTATTTTGGACACCCTTAGTGTTTACTTACACTCCCAGCGATCCTCTTCACACTACACTAGGCCTGGGGTCCATTTGTGGTTCGCATTCCCCTTTTAGAGTATATGGTTTGTGTTGCCCCTAGGCCTATTGTCTCCTATTGCATTCTATTGTGTTCTACAGTGTTTGCACTACTTTTCTAAGTATTTTACTTACCTGATTGTGGTTACCACCTAAGGGAGAATATCCTCTGAGATATTTTTGGCACATTGTCACTAAAACAAAGTACCTTCATTTTTAGGAACTCTGAGTATTGTGTTTCTTGTGATATAGTGCTATATGATATAAGTGGTATAGTAGGAGCTTTTCATGTCTCCTAGTTCAGTCTAAGCTGTTCTGCTATAGCTACCTCTATCAGCCTAAGCTGCTAGAACACTACTAATCTACTAATAAGGGATAACTGGACCTGGCACAAGGTTTAAGTCCCACAAGGTACCCACTATAAGCCTGGCCAGCCTCCTACACGCAGCCATTCTTGATCTTAGGCCAAGCACATAATCCACAATGTCTTGTTTAGGGGGTTTGAAGGGTTGCTCCCACCCTTCTTTAACAAGTGCAACTGCACCCCCTAACAGGGTGACCATAAAGGAGTTCAATTGGGCTGTAGCCCTCTCCCTTCTTGGGTACCTCCCTGTAGGAAAAAAGGAGGCATGGCAGTAGGACATCCCATCTCCTCCTAAGTTTTTCAGAGAGTCCCATGATCATGCCTTTGAGAGTTTTGTTAAACCTCTCGACCAATCCATTTGTCTGTGGACGATAGGGTGTGGTGAATTTATAGGGTACCCCACATTCCTTCCATATTGCCTTTAATTATGCAGGCATGAAGTTGCTACCCCTGTCTGATACTACCTCTTTGGGGAAGCCCACACTGGAAAATTTTCCAAGTAGGGCCTTTGCCACTGCAGGAGCTGTATGGTCCTTAGAGGGAAAGCTTCTGGGTATCTAGTGGCATTGTCCACTACCACTAAGATGAATCTATTTTAAGAAGCAGTTGGAGGGTCGGGGGCAATCATGTCAACCTCACCCCTCTCAAAGGGCACCCCAACCACAGGCAGTGGGATCAAAGAGGCCTATGGAGTGCCACCAGTCTTACCACTGGCTTGGCAAGTGACACAAGAAAGAAAAAACTATTTTGTGTTTTCTGACATATGAGGCCAGTGAAAGTGAGGGACTAGTCTGTCCCAAGTCTTACTTTGCTCCAAATGTCCAACAGGGGGAATGTCGTGTGCCAGTGGAGGAATTCCCATACTGCAAAGGAATGACCAGTCTCCTGGTAGCACCAGGTTTTGGGTCCCTTGCCTCTGTATAAGGGAGATTGTTTTCCCAATAAACCCTGTGAGTGTCACTGACTTCTCTGCTTCCTGTTTGACAGCTTGCTGTCTCGAACCCTCTAATGTGGGACAGGTCTGCTGTGCCACACTCAGTTCCTCCCTGATAGGTCCCCTGCACCCAAGAACTCCGCTTTGTCAGCCTGAAGCTCCTCTGGCGTAGGTTCTGCATAGGGAGTTGACTCCTCCTCATCAAAAAAGAAAATCTTCAGGAGAGGGAAGGATAGTGGACAAGGGTTTGCCCTTTCTACCCCTAGTTTTTGGGAGCACTTGGTCCATTGTTCCAGGATCCAAGCTCCCATGTTCTCTTTGCTTCTTGGCCTGAGCCCTGGTGAGAGAGAAGATGCACCCAGGAATGCCCAGCATTGGTGCATGAGCCTCCAATTCCACTTCAACCCAAGATGAAGTCTCCAAATCATTGCCCAGTTGACATTCTACAGGTAGATCAGTGGATACCACAACTTTCTTAGGAGCAGTAACCCCACAGCTGAGATTCACAACAGCCATGGGATGGCTAACACTATTATTATGGGTGTCAGTCACTTGGTACTGATGACCAAGTAGGTGTTTCTCAAGGACTATCAGTTTTTCCACTACCATAGTACCACTGGCACCTGTGTCCCTGTAGGCCTCAACCTGAACACCATTAATCAGGGGCAGTTGGTTGTACTTATCCATATTAAGGGGACAAGCAACCAGAGGGGCAAGGTCAATGCCACCATCTGAGACTAAAACAGCCTCAGTGTTCTCCCTAACTAGACCAACCCCCACTATATTACCAAAAGTGAGACCAGCTACACCCTTAGATTGGCTATTAGTAGTGTTTTTCGCACCATCACTGCTATTATAGGGGCACTAGTGGAAGCAGTTGGGGTTGGGACAAGTGGGATCACCAAGGCTATTTCTGATGGTTGGAAGAGGATTTGGGCCCACCCCCAGAAGAGTTTTGGGGGCCTGATGAAGATTCTGACTTATTATCTTTGTCCCCACCCTTATCATGAGACTTACTATCCTTCTTCTTGTCCTTGTCACCCCCTGATGAGGACTCTGAATATTTGTTATCTCTGTCCCCACCCTTGTCATGAGACCTACCATCCTCCTTCTTGCTGCCTTTGTCACCGCCTGTATGAGCATTTCTGCTCATCCTTGTTCTGACCCATCTGTCTGCTTTTTTCCCAATTCTTGGTTAGAGGTCAGATCTGAGTCTACCAAGTACTGGTGCAACAAGTCAGACACACAATTGTTAAGACTATGCTCTCTCAGAATTAGATTAGATGGACCCTATTAATCAGACACTTTGCTGCCATGTAACCAACCTTCTAAAGCCTTCACTGAACAGTCCACAAAGTCTAGCCAGTCTTGTTAAGACTCCTTTTTGGTTTCTCTGAACTTAATCCTATATTGTTCAGTGGTTGAGCCAAATCCATCCAAGAGTGCTGTCTTCAAAACATCGTAATTATCTGAATTATCTTCTCTGACAGTAAGGAGTCTGTATCTCCCCTTGCCAGAGAAGGACAACCACTGTATAGCGTCCCACTTCATCTGAGGGACCCTCTGAACTTTATAGGGCTTCTCAAGTGCAGAAAACCACTTGTAAATCTCATCCCCCTCCTTGTAAGGGGGACAATCTTGTGGTACTTTCTGGAGTCAAATGTGTTCTCCCTAACACCAAACCTCATGAAACTGCTATTGCTGCTGTCACCATTGGGAACTAACCCCAACACCTGTTTTTCACTTTTTACAGCTAAGTAGACTTCTTGTGTGTTTTAGAAAACTTGCTGTGTTTTACTCCTGCTTTCCTGGGCTCTGGGGTGGAGTATTTTACTTACCTTTGATGTTTTTTTACATTCCCAGTGCCTCTCTACACACTAGTCTTGCCTAGGTGGGAAACTGACTTTTGCATTCGACTATTTTAGTATATGGTTTGTGTTCCCCTAGGCCCGTTGCAACCTATTGTGATGTTTCACTATTTGCACAGTTCTTCTACTGGGTACATACCTGTTTTTGGTTGCTAGTGTATGTATTGTGTAATTTACTTACCTCCTAAGGGAGTATAGTCTCCAAAGTATTTTTGACACTGTGTCACTAAAAATAAAGTACCTTTATTTTTGTGACACTGATCATTTTCTTTCATATGTGTGCCTACAATGGTATTACAAGAGCTGTGCATGTCTCCTAGATCAGCCTAGGCTGCTCAGCTATAGCTACCCCTAGACAGCCTGGCTGCTAGACACTGACTACATTTCACCAAGTAAGGGATAACTGGACCTTGTATGACGTGTAAGTACCTTTGGTACCCATTACAAACCAGGCCAGCCTCCTACAGAAGGCAAATCAAGAAAAGAAGGAATGAGATGTAGAACAAGAAGAGGTTGGGGGGGAACCAGGACGTCACTGCAAAATCCCTGAACATGGAGCAGGCCATCCTGGTCAGAGCAATTCTGGCCACGATGGGCGGAAGGCGGCGGCACCACTATGAGCAGAGCCATAGAGGTTCAGAAGGATGAAGCACATAGTAGCAGGATTCGAGGAAGTAGTACAAGGGACTCCTAAAGATGGGACTGTATCATAATCTCCACTCTGCTCGCAGAACCACATGAGCCAAGGGGCCAACATGGGTCAGTCCTGTATCCGCTAGATGACACACACACCCACTCTCACATGCCCCATGCTGTCAGTGACTCTACAGTCCGAGGAGGAACCCACCATAACAGTGCTAGTGAATAACATACCCTGCAGCTTCCTAATGGACACAAGGGCAACAAAATCATGTTTGAAAGAAGGGATCATGCCCTTCTCTACAGATTCTGTGGACACACAGGGGTTCTTGGACATAGTCATGAGGGTTCCCTTCACAAAACCCCTGGAGTTAGAAGTGGGAGGCAGATGCATGAAGGGACATCTGCTATATCACCCCTTATCTCCGACTAATCTCCTAGGAAGAGACTCAATGGGAAAACTAAGCATGGCCATTCATTTCTCAGAAGATGGGACAATGATCTTCTGAACCCTTGGGGTTAGTCCATCGAGACTCATGTCTTTAACCTGCCCACACTGCACAGACCACCCAATAAGAGTGACATCCGTCAACCTCATGGCCTTCACTAACGCTGTCCTCACAATCCGTGCAAATGCTCCAGGACTGCTGGGTCAGAAGGTACAACTGCCCAACGTGCAGCTGAAACCTTCCACGCCAAACTCCCCATGAGCTGCAGTGAAACATTTTTGAATTGTCAAAACTAAGAAACTCCCCATCACCAGAAGACTACAGACGTCTTCTCTGGATTCAATACCTGCAATACTCAATAAGTTATGTATTGTTGCACATTTGTATATCTTCTGTTCACTGTGGATGCTGCCACGTCCACTCATTGCCCAAGAACTGACTAGTCAAATGGAGTCTTCGCAGAAATTGTCACATCGCTTGTGTAGAGACCTCTGGCAAATCACTTGTAATCACACCAAACCCAACACTGGCATTCCACAAACGCTACACAGCACCCTCTTACACAATACATGGTATCAGCACATGACCACCTTTGGTTCTGAGATATCAGCCAGGCCATGTTACGTCTGATCACTGATACTGCATGCAGTAGGCACAAACAGGCTTAAATCAAACAGCAGCCTTCTCCAGTAGGGGGTTACTTCCACAGGAACAGAGGTGGAGTACCATTGAAAGATAAGCGTTTGCTGTGTCTGGGCATTGAAGAAGCTGAGACTGTACCTGTTTCAGATTTACTTATGGGTAGAGGCAGGCCACAGGCCCCTCAGAAGGCTCATGCAGTTGAAGGATGAAAATCCTAAACTTTTGATGTGGTCCATCCCCCTAAAGGGAACGGACTTTAAAGCAGAGCATCGCCTGGGGACTGACCACGCAAATAATGATAGTCTCTCCAGATTCTTCCAGTTTAGTGAAAAGACCTCTCAAGGGGTTGGGTAGCTCTGCACACTTTCACATGGGGGAACAAATGTTAGACCTGAAAGCCTTAGGATGGTCTTCCCCCAACATTTTGCCTGTCTCCCTCCATTTTTCTGACCTCATTTTTGCTGGTTTTAGGACTGTGCGCTTTAACACTGTTGACCAATGCTAAAGTGCTTGTGTTCTCTCCCCTCAAAATGATAACATTGGCTCCTACCCAATTGCCATGTTTAATTTATTTATAATTTCCTATTATTCCTTGATGTGGTTAGAGCTGTTTTCGATGTGGTTGACTAGGGCATTCTTATTAGTTGTTTTCAGTAGTTAGTGGTATTGGTTGAGCGAAGATTTCAAGGCAGCTCAGTCTGCGGGCTCTTTGCTGGAGCACCATTTCCTTTCCAGTTGCTTGCTGTTGTATTTCAAGGTTCTGAGTTCTGGGTTGTGCTAACATGCTTGTTTGGAGGGGCTCCTGGGTTTGGTGTGCTTGAATGGGACAACTCTGTCGGCACACTTGGTGATCCAATCACAGACTTTCTTGATAGCCTGATCAAGATTGGGTGCAGTGTTAGGACAGGAGTTGCTGAAGGCGTTGGTCCACTGACTCTTGGGTCGCTGTTCCCACTGTGGTGGGAGGTCCTAGGTGACTTATGGGCAGTGCTGGGAGATCTCTCAATGGCCAAGTGGACAAGGGCGTGGTCTGACCACGGCTGTACTTGACACTAGCTGTGAAGTTGGGGTCAATCATGTGTCCTGTGTAGTGTGTGGCCAGTGACTAGCTGAGTGAGGTCAATGTTGTTCAAGTTTTATTGGAGGTTGGTGGCGTTGGTGTCATTGAGGTCGTTGAGGTGAAAATGTAGGCCTCCGAGGAAGATGTTGTGTTTGGAGGAAAGGGCGAATGGGGTGATGAAATCAGGTATGGCATTGCAGAAATTGGGGCGTGGACCTGGAGGTTTATAGGCAAGGGTGCCTCTGATTGTGTCCTTGCCATCTATTTGGAGCTGGAAGTTGAGGTGCTCCACAATTGGGGTGTGTTGTCAGTGAGGGTGGTGCAATAGATGGTTTCTTTATGGAAAATATTAACATAGACTGATCTCTAATTGGCATATTACATTCATTTATAAGCCCCAAGTAAAGTGGAACTACATGTACCCAGGACCTGTAAATTAAATCCTACTAGTGGACCTGCAGCACTGATTGTGCCACCTACTTAAGTAGCCCTTTACACATGTCTCAGGCCTGCCATTGCAGCCTGTGAGTGCAGTTTTACACTGCCATGTCAACCTGTCAAAATATTTTTTTTGCCAGGCTCAAACCTTCCCTTTCTATACGTATACGTCATGCCTAAGGTAGGCCCTGTACAACCCAGAGAGAAGGGTTCAATGCCTTTTTGCACTACAGCAAGGCCTATCTCTACCATAGAATAACATTGGGGTTACTTTATTAGATTTTATAAGTGCAATTCACAACCTGGAAGAGATACTTTTTTCGAGTTTGATGTCTTTGGACTCACATCTGGCTCCTACTGCCTCTTTCATAATACACGTCTGGAGTGGGTGACAACAGGGCTTTGTGCCATCCCTCTAGTCAATCACAGATCTTAGGTGTGACTTGATGGGCCAAATACCTCCTAACGGCCAATTTGGGCAGCATGGGAGGGAGCAGCTATGCACAGCCTCAAACTTACATCTGAATAGTCTGGAGCAAGGACAGAAAGGGATGTTCTCTATGCACTTCAAAGACCCTTCTTTGAAGTCTCACCACTTCAAATGCACAACTGGGTATAAGTAATGGAACTCTGACACTACCACCTCAGTGCACTTTTGGACCTGTGGATAATCTGTCAGAAAAAAAGACTGCTGTGTTGTTATATGGCCTGCCACTCTGCTGGACTGCTACCCTGCTAGACTCCAGCTTTGCTGTACTGACCTGCTGTCTGCTGCCCTCTTGCCTGGGAGTTGCAGGACGGGACCTGCATCTCTCCACCCTGGAAACGATTGTGACTCCAAGGGTCAGCTGACTGGTCTCCTGTATTCTGAATTCTCAGGGACATAAAAGACCTCCAAAGATCTGCATCTGCACCTAAACTGTTCATTCTGTAAGTCTGCCCTGCAATTTGTGCCAACCCAGTCCTGGACCCTCGTAAGTGAGGCGTAGGGTGCTACTTCAGACAAACCCTGAAATCCTTATTGCCTTTGCATGTAGCAGAACTGGTGCATCCTTGTTGCCTCATGGAATGAGTAAGGCACATTGCCTTTGGAACTAGCACAACACCCTCAGAAACAATGCAGCCTCTGCTAGAGAACAGAACTGACGCATAGCATTTGGCACTGGTGCATCACCCTCAGAACCAACGCATCACTGACTTTGCATGGAGTAAACCAACGTATCTCCTTCTGTTGGGGGATCAGGACTGACCCATCATGTCAGCTGTACCCCGTATCTTCCTCGACATGAACCCAACTAAGATCAGGCTGCTTTTAGTCAGTTGGCCTAAGTGGGTCTCTGTATGTGGCCCAGATTCCATTGTGGTGAGTCTGAACTCTTGACCAGATATCCCTGATTGACTCAAGTTCTACTTATTGGATTTTTGTGGTTCTTGTCTTGTTGTATTTATTGAGTTACGTTTTATTTTTATAACCAGGTGTGGTATCTTTGTGTGTGGTATTTAAACTGTTTTACTGTGTGAAGTGTTGCACACATACTTCACACATTACCTCTTAAATTAAGCCTGAATGCTCTGAGCAGAGGTTAATTTAGGGTGTGTTTGTGATTTATTCTCACTGGGTTTGTGGTTCCTGCTTGTTCAGGATGTCTGACAACCAGGAACCCAATTTCTAACACCTGGGGACTTGAAAGGGAAACCTCCAGAAGCTTCTCCAACCTTCTAGAGGAAGGGCACTAGGTATAAATATTGGACCTCAGACTCCAACTCTTTGGTATGCCACTGGACCTGTGGATACTCTGCCATAAAAAAGCTCTGCTGTACTGCTGAATGGGCTACTGCACTGCTGGACTGCAGTTCTGAAGGTCTGCTTCTCTGCTGTGTTGATCTATTGCCTGTTGCCTTCATGACTGAGTGAGAAGGGCCTGCATCTGTTAGCCCCAGTACCCCAAAGTGACTTCAAGGGCTAGGTGGCTGCCCTCCTGACTAAAGCCTCAGGGACAGAAGGCTCCAACAACCTTGAATCCATCACCTAGAGCCTTGGAAATGGGTTTAAGGTGCTCTGCCAGCCTTAGTGGATCTTGCAAAACTGATGCATCTCCCTTGCTGTGCAGTGCTACCCCAAGCAGACCTGTTGCATCATACCTGCTACATGGAAAGATTCAGTCACAAAGACCTGCATCACATCACTTCATTGGAACTGCTGCTGTGCCACGCATCCTCAGCACAGACCCTTGCGCCCCTCGTCAATTGCAGCCTCGACAACAATGACGAACTCCAGATTGCATCTTCACAACTCTTTAGAACCAGCCCATCAGCCCTGACTGCATGTGCATTCTTCATGCTGGACTTTGCATCACAAGCCCTCATCAACGGGATCCTCAATGGCAATGTAGAACCTCACCCCGCAGTCTTGCTGCATCTTGGAACAGATGAATCGCTTTAGCTGTGCAATGCATCTTCGACTCTGACCCTCACACCTCTTCACAAACCAGGATTTACTTTGTCAAACAGACCTCACTGGGTCCCTGTAGCCAGCATGTGTTCCATAGCGATTGGGATGAACTCGTCACTTTGTCTGTTGTAACCAGATAGCTACAGCTGCCACTTTGTGCTTTTTGGCACTATTTTCACTCAAATCTTTACATTTGCATATCTTCAGTTCTAATGATTGGACTGTTGACACTTTGGTCTTGTTTTACTTATTAATAAATACTCTATGTTTTTAAGCTTGTGTGGGCTCCTTCTGTGGTGTGTTTTCACTGTGTTACTTTTTGGAGTGTTGCAAAATACTTTACACATTGCGCCGGAGTTAAGCCTGACTGCTCTGTGCCAAGCTATCCGAGGGTTGATCATAGGTCAATTTGCTTGTGACTTCACCATGACAAGGACTGTGATTCCTGCTTAAGAAGGGTTTCACCCCCCTCAACCAGTAAACCAATTTCTTGTAGTGAGAAATAAGGTTATTGGTTGAGGGGCTGAAACCCTACTCAACTAACAAGTATAATACTTGTCAGGTTGAAACACCCAAAAAGTCACTACATTATTCTGTGTTTAACCTCCTGATGCACAAAAAGCAGTCAGGCTTAACTTAGAGACAATGTAAAAAGTATTTATGCAGCACACAGCCAGTAACAAACACATCAAAAGGAAAATCCCACAAAAAAAGTAAACTTTAACAAATTGTTTGATGCCAAAATGACACAAATCCAATCACTGGAACTGGAAATATGCAAGTTTAAAGATTTTGCTAAAAGTAGCACCAAAGGATATGTGGTCAAACTCAACAAGGACAATGTCACAAGTTCAAGCTCACAGCGATGGAGTGCAAGCCAGGCACAGGACCTAGTTTGACCCACCGAGGATGGTACCTTATGTCCTTGGTGCACCGTCAGCACAGCGTTGCTTTGTGAGGCTTTGTGTCATCTGACATCAGTTCTGATGAAGCTAAGTGGTGAGGCTTTGCAGACACCAAATAGTTAGGGCAGAAAATGCCAACTTTCTAAAAGTGGAATTTTAAGAACTATGACTTAAAAATGTATTTTACCATTAAAGAAGTCTTTAAGTTACAACTATTTAGACACCAAACACAACATACTTACCTACTCCCAATCAAAATGTATTAAATGTAATAAGGTAGACCAATGTTATACATGGGAGAGGTAGGCCTTGCTGTAGTCAAAAACAAGAACCCAAAAGTAGCCATTTCTCATACTATACTTTTTTGGTCCAGCAGCAAACAGCATCATTTGCGGAAGTGAAAGGGGTACTGAGAGGCAAGGAGAATCAATATATGCTTTTATACCCAGCAACACTGAAACATTTGCTGGATAACAAAAGCATTTTGTCAATGAGACCTCAGTGGCCTGGCACTGGATGGAGCTGGGAAGTCACTCGGTCAAGGCTGTGTTACACCAAAACTGTAACGTGCCCTGGGGCCTCATTACAGGGGGGACCAAAAAGCCCATGTACGGCCAGGCAAAGGAGATTGGCATTGGTGGCAGTGACAGCCTTGGATGGGCAAGGCAAAAACACCAAAGATGACCACACCACGCCAGAGGCCTACAGAGAAGATTCTTAGCAAGACTTAATATCACAAGATGATCAGGCCCCAACGGCCCTCACCCTGTAACAGAGGATGACTTGTAGGACTCGACAGAGGACGGGTTGCACTTGACCCATTCCGTCCACATAGAGTATAATTGTGTAAGAATCGATTGGTGGAGAAGGACGGCCCAGGGCAGTGGTAAGCCTGACTGGCTATTTGCCTTCTTGGCCCATTATGTGGGTCTAATGCTGCCACAGACTGCTGTGGGAATAGTGGAATGACTTTTGAATAGAGTTGGCCAGTGGCACAGACGTCATATGTAGGAGTGCAGTGGTGCAGAAACCCAGTTCTTCCCTAAAGAGCAACAAGGAGAAGCAAAATGCAATACATTACATATTGTTGTTATTGAGAGTGGATGGACATTTGTCATTGGCGATAGGATAGGGAGCTGTGAGATTTTATGGTTTAAACCAGTTCTGATCCCTGGCATTGTTTGTTAATTGCCACCCTATCCTCTATCAATGGCTAATACTCTGGCCCATGAAGGTGCGACAGGCTGAGATGTTTCCCCAAGAAGGAAGGGAGAGGATAGGTGGCCTATCTATTCAATATGGCATTATGCTCAGCTTACATGGAATGTTAAAGGGATGACCTCTGTAATTATCTGACACAAAGTGCATGCTCATCTCCATATAAGTGCCATCCAAATAGCTTTTCTGCAAGAAACCCACTTGTCTGTTCAGTAGGCAACTAGGGTTCACAAACAGCGGAGGAGTCAGATGTATGTTACTGGGAGTTTCTCATAAGCAAGGAGGCACTGATGTGGATCTGCCCAGAGATGCAGTTTGTGCTCACCATCGTGGGTATAGATGACGAAGGATGTACACTTCTAAATTTGACGAAATGTGCTTCTGCACCGCTTTAGCCCCAAGACTGGCTCCTAGGCTTTGTTCACCTATGTTATTGGGGAACACCAACTGCATCCTAGATGTTCCTTTGGACCCATCCAACCCACCACTGTCAAGTACTTAGTTGGCTAAGGTACTGATGACATTTAGTAAGAGTCTGGATGATTAGCAGCTTACAGGCGTGTAGTGTAGCACCAACTCAGCAGATCAGGAGTATAGTTTTTACTCAATACCATATACCTTGCATGTTCTTCTTGGTAGGTTCCTGTTTCCCTACCATCTCCCTTGATGATCCATTCAGAATACCTTGGGCTTACCATATCCGACCATAAACCCATTCTTGTTTCACATACTACAAGGAATGTCCACTTCCCTGATACTGACATGGAAACTACAAGGGGTGATTCTGAAAGACATAGCATTTCGGAAGGGGTGCAACCAGTTATCAGAATTACTTCACAGATAACCAGGGCACCACCATCTCTTTCCTTGTTGAGTGAGAGGCTTCCAAGGTGGTAGTTAGGATACACTTTATCAAGGAGCCTGTGAGTGTATGTAGATCCCTTAAAAGTTATCCTAACAATGTCTTTGAGGGACATCAAGAAAGCAATGGTTATAAATCCTAGCCTCGGGAAGTCGCCAACAGCACAGAAAGAGAGGTATGCTGCTCTTAAAGAAGGAATGAGGTGCTTAAACTATACAGATTGTATTGAATATTCGTTTATTGGTTGGGGGGTGGATCCCTACTGAAGCAGCAATCACAGTTCTTGTCAGGGTCAAACATGAGTAAACCTCAAATTAACTGGTGCATAACCCTTTGGTAGTTTGTCATGTCACTGTAGTTCAAAACAGGAGGTCAGTGGGCTGCCCCTTGGAGTCACTACATATTGAGGTGAAGGGTGAAGGTACAGTCTTCTTTCTTCTATCTCAGCACGAAGGGCAGCAGGCAATAGAGTAGCAGAGTAGCAGATAGCAGAGCGGCAATCCAGCTGGCAGCAAAGCAGCGCTGCAGTCCATCTTAGTAGCATTCACAGGTCCAGGAGTGTATTGAAGAGTTGGGCCTGAGGGTTCAATATTACTACTTGGTGCCAGATTTGAAGTAGGAGACATTTCTAGAGAATTCCCTACGAAGTCTTTGAAATTTCATGCCTCCTCTTTCATGGCTCCAAGCTGGCTGCATGAACAATACAGTGCTTACAACTCCTTTGTGTGAAGGGAGGGCTGTCTCAACAATGTCCCCCACCCATCCTGCCAGATGATTAGCCCACCCAAGTACAACAAACCCCTCTATTGTCTGGCTGTCTGGGAGGAATAAACAAAGTTCAACTGCTAACTATACAATGTCATGTGACCCAGGAACAGACTGCAAAAACCCAATAGGTAGGGCAGGAAAATGTCAACTTTATAAAAGTGGTATTTTCTAAATTGCAACTTAAAATCCAACTTTACCATTAAAGAGTATTTTTAAGTACAAGGTCTTAGACACCAAACATGAAAGGCTTACCTGTTCCCAATCAAACGTTAACAGGTATTAAATGTAGTAAGGCAACCCAAATATCTCCTATGGGAGAGATAGGCACATGCAAAACCTAGAAGTACATGTCTAATTTTGGGCTGGCAATAGGTTTTGTCTTGGTAGGTCGAAATGACACTTTTAACTCCAAACTGAAATAGTAGGCCTGGGATATTTTTAAAATAGCTACTTTTTAAAGTTCAAAAATGCTTTCATAAAGAAAAAACAACAAAAAGTACAGAAAATAAAATTAAAAAGTACACAAAAGTGAGTTAGGTCATAGTAATACAGCAACAATTCTTTAAATGGAGAAACAAATTGCTCAAAATATACAATTAATTGGCTAATGCAAAATAGAACACATATCTAAAACTAAAAGGTGAATGTGAAAACTGCCGTCTGTAACTAACAGCATTTTATGAATTTTATGTTTTGAAGGGGAGGGAGGGAAACTGTCTATAGCAATAAAGTTCATAAAAAGAGGAAACGTAAAGGAGAAGAGAGTGGCAAAGGTTATCATTATGGTAAAAAAAAAAAAGGTATAAAATGAGTAATAAAAATAGGTTAAGGGAGGAATGTGAGGTGGAATTTATTATACTCATGGCGGTTTGGAAACTTCAGCATTTCTAATATGACGGTATCAGGATTAGATAGGTAAGAAGTCAAAGGAAACCACAATAAATCTCTCTTAATGGCTACCTGCAATGTGGGTGAACATGTGGTGCCCAATCTATGATTGTAACAGATGAAGTTCCACAATGTGAGAAAAGAAATGTTATTACAATTTTTCTAATTAGAGGTAATTACTTGAAAGACCTGAAGAAGATCCACCAGCCTGCCCTTAAACCTATCTCTAGACTAGAGATACGAGTACCCACCAACAAAGATATGAACTGTGTTGTAGGGGATGAAAATAGAAAAAACTTCAGAGATCTTGCACCAAATCTGCTTCCACAAAAGGAAGACTTTTGAACAACCTTATGGAGGAAAACCCCATTAGGGACGTTACAAGTCCAGCAGATATTATTATGCAAAAATGTATTTTGAATAAAGAACATGGGGCTAAAAATGACCTAATATAAAAGAAAAACATGGTCTGAGTGGTGGTAGCAGAGTGAGCAGTATGCTATATTTTAGGCCATACTTGGTTCCATAATGCAATAGATAAGGCAAACTGAAAGTCCTGCTTCCAAGGATCTTCTATTTTATATTTAGCCCTATCTGAGTTGGAGGAGGAATGATGTTTGTATAAAAAAAGAAGCTTTGACCTCAGTGAAAAAATCATGAGATATTATGGGATCATAAAGAGATTGAGAAGGGGTAGAGGAAGAGTCTATGACATTTTGTTTGAGGATGTCTGAAACAAGTTTATACTTGGATCGATAAGAGGAGGGAATATGAAAATGAATGAGTAATTCTTCAAAATGTATACAATGTTTATCAGAAATGATCTGTGAAATCAAGGTAATACCACTGGCCAACCAAGGAGACGACTTACGAGGTTTAACAGCTATGGGTATTCCAGAACTGTACCAGAAAGGGGAAAGGAAGAATAGCTGAGAAGGTGAATTGGCTTGAGAAATTAACTTTTTGCCAATATTACTAGAATGAAGAAATAATGGAGAAGACATTGACCTTGACCTTTGACCAAAAAGGGAAAACTGAAGAAATTGAAAAGGGAAAATCAAAGAAAATTCAATAGAACACCAAAGTGGGGAGCAGAGGTGGATGTTCCTAAAGAGGACCATATCTATTTGATAGTAAAAGCGGAATGATATTGTGTGAAGCTCGGAAAGCTGACACCCACTGTTTTTGGTTTCTCGAGTTTAGGTAAGGAAATTCAAACTGGTATCCAAAAAACGGATAACAAGCAGTCAATGGATCAGAAAAATGGTAACAGGAATGGAAGCATCTGTAGAACTAAAATGATGATGGGAAAGAATATCATTTTAATGATATCTAATCTGCCCCACCATGACAGATATAAAGGGGCCATTGAGAAGAGAGAGGAGAAATCTTATGTTTTACAGCCACAATGTCACCCTTGATGGTATCCTTATTAGAGGGGGAGTACATAATACCTAATCATTTGATCTTCAAGGAATTCCACAAAAAACCTGATCTTTGAATATATCCTTAAAACAGTATTTGCTGAGATGCATTACTTTGAATTTGTCTATGTTCAATCTATATCCAGAAACTGGACAGTATTGAGATAACAAACTAAGAAATTCATGAATGGGAGTTTTTGAGGATTGGAAACGTATAGTAAAATGTCATCAGCATAAGCAGTGAACTTAGGCTCAATTTGAAGAACGGCCTAGCAGCAACTATCACCACATTAGCATCTTTTCTTTTTACGTTAATGTGGCAATACTGTGGCAAAAATGCTGCGCCATATTTACAAAGTGGTGCAATGCACGCATTGTGCCACTTTGTAAACCCTTGCGCCCTTGTAAACACTTGCACCACATTATGACTGTACTAGGCAATAATGCATGCATGTATGCAAGGGGGGGCATTCCTCCATTAGGGGGACCGCAAAAATGGCACAGTGGAAACTATGAGATTCCACTGCACCAGAGCAGGCGTTAAAAGGATGCACACCATTATTTTTATAGGCCTCCATGTTCATTGTAGGATTAGTGCGAACATTTCTGGCACTAATTGTAGGAAGGTAGCCTCTTTCTAGCCTTGTTACCCCCACTGTTGGCCTGTTTGTGAGTGTATGTCAGGGTGTTTTTACTGTCTCACTGGGATCCTGCTAGCCAGGGCCCAGTGCTCATAGTGAAGACCCTATGTTGTCAGTGTGTTTGATATGTGTCATTGGGATCCTGCTAGCCAGGACCCCAGTGCTCATAAGTTTGTGGCCTTTACGTGTTCCCTATGTGGTGCCTAACTGTATCACTGAGGCTCTGCTAACCAGAACCAGGTCTCTAGCACAGAACCCGGGTACTGCCAAACTGCCTTTCCGGGTTCTCCACTGCAGCTACTGCTGCTGCCAACCCCTCAGACAGGTTTCCGCTCCCCTGGGGCCTGGGCAGCCCAGTCCCAGGAAGGCAGAACAAAGGATTTCCTCTGAGAGAGGGTGTTACACGCGCTCCCTTTGGAAATAGGTGTGAATCGATGGGGAGGAGTAGCCTCCCCCAGCCACTGGAAATGCTTTGATGGGCACAGATGGTGCCCATCTGTGCATAAGCCAGTCTACTCCGGTTCCAGGATCCCCCAGCCCTGCTCTGACACGAAACTGGACAAAGGAAAGGGGAGTGACCACTCCCCTGACCAGCACCTCCCAGGGGAGGTGCCCAGAGCTCCTCCAGTGTGTCCCAGACCTCTGCCATCTTGGATTCAGAGGTGTTGGGGCACAATGGACAGCTCTGAGTGTCCAGTGCCAGCAGGTGATGTCAGATACCCCTCCTGATAGGGGCTTACCTCTTTCAGTGGCCAAGCCTCCTTTATCAGTAGCCAAACCTCCTTTTTTGCCTATTTAGGGTCTCTCCTCTGGGCTATTCCTCAGATAACAAATGTAAGAGCTCACCAGAGTTCCTCTGCACTTCTCTCTTCGACTTCTGCCAAGGATCGGCCGCTGACTGCTCCAGGGTGCCTGCAAAACCACAACACAGTAGCAAGACGACTACCAGCAACATTGTAGCGCCTCATCCTGACAGCTTTCTCGACTGTTCCCTGGTGGTGCATGCTCTGAGGGCTGTCTGCCTTCACCCTGCACAGGAAGCCAAGAAGAAATCTCCTGTGGGTCGACCGAATCTTCCCCCTGCCAATGCAGGCACCAAACTTCTGCATCACCGGTCCTCCGGGTCCCCTCTCATCCTGACGAGCGTCGTCCCTGGAACACAGGAGCTGGGTCCAAGTATCTCCCACAGTCCAGTGGCCCTTCTGCCCAAATTTGGTGGAGGTAAGTCCTTGCCTCCCCACGCCAGACAGCAAACCTGTATACTGCGTGATTTGCAGCTGCACCAGCTTTTGTGCACTTTTCCAAGGACTTCCTTTGTGGACAGCCTAGCCTGGGTCCCCAGCACTCCGTCCTCCATTTCCCAACTCGCTAAGTTGGACTCCGACGTCGTGGGACCCTCCTTTGTGACTCTGAGTCAACTGCTGTCCTCAGACCTTCTAAGTGCCTGTTATGGTACTTCTGCGGGTGCTGCCTGCTTCTGTTGGGGCTCTCTGAGTTGCTGAGTACCCCCTCTGTCTCCTCTTCCAAGGGGCAACATCCTGGTCCTTCCTGGGCCCCAGCAGCATCCAAAATCCTTAACTGCAACTCTTGCAGCTAGCAAGGCTTGTTTGCGGTATTTCTGCGTGGAAACACTTCTGCATGCTGTGGGACATCTTCGCGCCAAAGGGGATTTCCTGGCACCATCCGTTGTTGCAGAATCTCTGGCTTCTTCCCCCCGGAGGCAGCCCTTTTGCACCTTCATCCGGGGTTTAGTGGGCTCCTGCCCCCCCCCGGACACTTGCGTGACTCTTGGACTTGGTCCCCTTCCTTTACAGGTCCTCAGGTCCAGGAATCCGCTTTCAGTGCTTTGGTAGCAGTTGTGGTTCTTGCAGAATCCCCTCTCACAACTATACTGTCTTTCTGGGGTAGTAGGGTAACTTTACTCCTACTTTTCAGGGTCTTGGGGTGGGGTATTTTGGACACCCTTACTATTTTCTTACAGTCCCAGCGACCATCTACAATCTCCCATAGGTCTGGGGTCCATTCGGGATTTGCATTCCACTTTTAGAGTATATGGTTTGTGTTGCCCCTAGACCTATGTCTACCTATTGCACTCTTTTGTGATTCTACATTGTTTGCACTACTTTTCTTACTGTTACTTACCTGTTTTGGGTTTGTGTACATATAATTTGTGTATATTACTTACCTCCTAAGTGAGGGTATCCTCTGAGATACTTTTGGCATATTGTCACTAAAATAAAGTACCTTTATTTTTAGTAACTCTGAGTATTGTGTTCTCTCATGATATAGTGCTATATGATATAAGTGGTATAGTAGGAGCTTTGCATGTCTCCTAGTTCAGCCTAAGCTGCTTTGCCATAGCTACCTCTAAAAGCCTAAGCTGCTAGAAACACCTCTATTCTATTAATAAGGGATATCCGGACCTGGCACAAGGTGTAAGTACCATAAGGTACCCACTATAAGCCAGGCCAGCCTCCTACACTAATCTTGCAAAGTACAACAATAGTGTCAAAAACTATGACGCTATTGTCCCTAACCTGCACCATGGTGTGCCTCATGTTAAATACGGAGCACTCATGGTGCAATGGGCTGCAAGAAAAGTGGTGGTCCATGACATGAAGCACCACTTTTCTTAAATCAAGGCTTTATATATTTAATTGCCCATGAGTATACCCTTTTGAGGACTTGGATCTTCGTAAGTTTCCAGAAAGTTCTAAAGCAAGAATGAAGAGTAAAGATAATATGGGGCAACCTTGTCTGGTGCCTCTTGAGAGGGAAAAATATTGAGACTGCAGGCTGTTTGCGAAAACTGAAGTGGAGGCGAATGAATACAGATTTTTAACATATAGCACAAATCTAGGGCCAAAACCGTGCAGTTTGAGGGCCTTGAACATTAATTTCCATTTTACACAATCAACATTTTTCAGCATCCAACATGACCGCCACCACAGGGGTTTTCTCTTTGGGGGGGCCGTGAATAATATTTAAAAAGGTGTGGGAATTATCTGAAATGTTACGACCTTTAACAAAACCAGACTGTTCAATGTTGACTATGGAAGGGATAAACTTATTGAGCCAAAGAGCCAGAATCTTTCAGAATATTTTGCAGACATTACTGGTAGGGAAAATAGGCCTGTAATTTTTGCATTCAGTATGACTTTTGTCTTTTTTTAGGATTAGACATATCACTGTCTCCGAAAAGGAGCCTACTATAAAAATGAAGCCCATGCTGAATAAGTAATAGGATTTTGAGAACCAGAAGTTTAGACGATTAAGAGTAGAATTCAGCTGTGAAGCCACCCGACCCTGATGCCTTATTCTTTGGGATTTTGGAAATGGCTGTACGGATCTCAGCACAAGAGATATCTGCCTCCAAAGGGAAAAAGTCAATCTGTGGAACTCTTAATTTAGAAATTCTACCAAAAAAGAATCAAGGGAGGTATGATTGGAGAGTGCATCGTCTGTGTATAGTTTAGAGTAAAATTTGGCAAAATGAGTCATGATCTCCTTGTTTTGAATAGTTGATTGCCAGATGCATCGTATGACTTCCATATTTGGCTTCTGTTTTTTAACTTTTAGATAGTTGGCTAGCAACTTACCAGCCTTGAAAAGGGGTAGTGGCGGTCAAGGTGCCGCACCTCCGTAACGTTACAGTTTGTATTGGATATCAAAGTCAGAGATACGAGAAATTGGTGCCATGTTGGTCGAGTGCCCAACTACCCAATGGGCACTGAAAATTGTGTACCCAGATACACAATGATAATTGCTACAGATTGACCAGGCACTCAGAGGAGTACAGTCCAGTAAGATCAATGGGAGAATGTGTCCCTGGTAATGTAGATCCAGAAGCGGAGAAGAAAGCACTGATTCCAAGTTGGTGTTGATCAAAGTCTTTAATCCTTAAGACAGCGTTTGTCATAGGTGAGTTTTCATTTTTGCAGAAGAACAGCCAACACGTGTTTCGTCACAACAGTGACTTTATCAAGGCTGCAAAACAATAATCAATACTAAGTGTCGTATAGTACTTTACGTATATGCAAATGAAAGAAATGGATTATGCCCGTGATCCGCTTATCTTAAAATGTGTGAACATGCACACGTTAGTGAAAAGAAAGTGATTGGCATGGCAGACTATGTGCTCATATGTGTCTACTATCGGTTACGAGGTGAGAGAGGAAAGAGAAGAAAGTGAATTGGACATCCAAAATCATCCAGTGAAAGTTAAGAAGCATAGGAAGTTCCAAAGGATAGGTATTGAAAATGTAGACCAAAAAAGCCCGGGTGCTATATGGTGGACTTAAAACCGTGGATGCTAAGAAGGAAGGAAGGGTTCCACCTAGGTTTCTAATACTGATGAGAGAAGAAAGTGCCGTGTAGCGCGGTGTGTAGTGAAACACGGTATGAGTCACTGCTCTTAAAATCATACCTGGGCCAGTCCGGCCAAGGAAAGTACGACCGTAGTTGGTATGTAGGTAGGTTGAAAGAGTGTACTGGATCAGGCAAGTAGAGTATATGTTCATCCAGTAGTCGAAGAAGAAGGCAAGGAAGCCCTGATAAGCCTCCAAAGAGTACCTAAAAAATTAAGCAGTCTAAGGTGGAGTATATAGAGAAGGTATACACGTATACTTCATGCAGAGAAACTCCATGGCAGGATAACTCCAAAGGCACCAAAAAAAAAAAAAAAAAAAAGGGAGGGAAACAGGGGCCTGGTAGAAGGTTGTTGCGAGTACTAAGCGCTGATAACTGAGTCAGAGGTAGTGCTAGTTATCCAAAGAAATGCACAGTTGGACATAGCCAAAAAAAGGGTAAGTATATAAGCGGTAAAGGTTCGCCATGGAACTAGGATGTGTAATTAAGGAAAAAAGGGCGGGGAACAATGGCGTGCGTTTATTGTTGACCCAGGGTGTCCGGAGCTAATTGGACAGAGCTACCGGAGATCAAGTTGTACAGACTTTAGTAAAATCTGCCATAAAGGTTAAACAGCTTGGGTCTCATAGTTAGTGTCCATTTAAGATGGCATAAACATACAACATCCTAGAAGTGACTACACGGAGCTGCACACAGTCGGGTGTGAGTTGCCGGGTAGCGGTTTAAGAAAAAGGGGGTGATGAAAATGCCTGAGGTCCGTAAAGGAGAGAAAAATCAGGTGCCACCAAACGGGCTCTAATTATATGACAAGGTTCCTAAAGCGCAGAAGTGGTGAGCGCGAACCAAGAGGGGGCAAGTAAACCAACCTAAGAATCTAAAACGCTAGTAGAAAAGCGATTTACCTTGTTGGCAGTGCTCGGTTCGTCTATTGTTCGAAAAGAACGCGTCTGGGGTCTAAGCGCCCCGTACGTATTTGATGTGAAATTCGTGTCAGCAAAATAGAGGGAGGACTATGTTGACTATACCGTCCCAAGTAGAAGCCGATATTGTGGAAGATAGAAGCGGCCATTTTGTAATGGTGAAAGTAAACCAAACTAAGAGTCTGAAATGCTAGTAGAAAATCGATATACCTTATTGGCAGTGCCCGGTTCGTCTGTTGTTCGAAAAGAACGCGTCTGGGGTCTAAGCGCCCCGCACGTATTGGATGTGAAAAACGTGTCAGCGAAAAGAAGGGTGGACTATGCTGACTTAACGTCCGAAGTAGACACCGATAATGTGGAAGAAAGAGGCGGCCATTTTGTAATGGTGAAATCGAATCAGCCATAGGAGGGCAGGAAATAAGCCAAGTAGCAGGAGTGCTGGAAATAGACCCAATTGCCCTGTGTGATTAGAGAAGACAGGGAAAGTGAAAAACGCCTAACATGCTATTTGTGAGTGAGTTGTGGAATATCAGTCTATGTCCACTTAAGTATCCTGATTCAATTGGTGCAGCAAGAGGGACACTGGAATAAAGGTTAACAACTCAAGTGCAGACAAGTGTGCAGAACATACGTAATAACACTTCACAAAATACAATTTGAGGCGTAGTTGAAAACCTCCTTATGCACACATAATAATGCAGGGATAACAGGTAAATATAGTTACATGTGCAGGTTCATATAGCAGTAGTTTGATGCACATTTATATGCATGTTCTATCGGAAATGAGTCACTTGAACATATACAGTGAATAGTCATGGAGCTCAAAGGCATACATCACAAAGCTAGGTGAGGAAGAAATGCAGTTCATGGTCAGTGTTCAGTCCATGCTCTACTGCACGGAGTTTGAGAATCCAACCAGCCTCACATCTCCGTAGGTCCCTGGTTCTGTCCCCCAATCTAGGCGAACCAGTGACCTGGGCGATACCATGAAACGTGATGTTAATAAGATCCCTCTCGCCATGCATAGTGTTAAAATGGACGGCCATTGGGTATGTGCTGTTAAAGTTCCTGATAGCTCTTACGTGTTCTTGTATCCTTTCTTTCAAAGGGCGTACCGTGCTGCCAACGTAAATCAATCCACACACACAAATCAAACAGTAGACTGAAAATCTGGTTTCTGATGGATACAACTACCTGTGGATTCCTCACCTGATGAATACTCCCATGGCGCCAGCATTTGACGGAAATCTTCTTACTAGTCTCTGCACGTCGACGAGGACGTCACTCTAGCCCACGCGACGCCGTCTGACGTCATACAGGCAATAAGAAGTCCTCGCCGACGTGCCGATGACAGTTCCCTTTTTTCCGTGCATTCGAAACGGTTATCTTCGAGGGAGTTACTGTTACCTTCGTGGTTACAGTGTATTGTCTGCTGCGTAGTCTTCTCTGCGGTAACAATGTCTCAGAGGAAGTCGGGTTTCAAGCCCTGTCGAGAGTGTGGGGGCAAGATGTCAGTTACAGATCCTCACTCCGACTGTCTATGGTGTTTGAGCTCCGACCACGACGTCTCGACTTGCGATTCATGTCAACACATGAATCCGAAGGCCCTCAAAGAGCGCGAGGCCAAGTTATTTATGGCAAAGTCAAAGAAGAAGGAGAAACATCATAAGAAGTCTTCTTCGCCAAGGTCTCACCGGCGTCATCGAGACTCCCGGCGCCGTAGAGACTCACGACGTCACTCCAGCAAGGAGTCTCGTTCGAGGTCACCTTCGGCTCGGCGTCGGAGGACTTGGGAGGTCAGCCCCACGGTCACGCCGCATCCATCGACGCCGTTGCCCTCTCCGGCGTCACCGACTTCACCTGGTCAGGCGTCAGTGATTGAGGTGGTGCAGCCTCTTGTGTTTTCTCCGGCGTCGCAGACGTCGAGGCCGGCGTCGGGGTCGCCCTCGATCCAGGCACCCCAGTATCCGGCTTTTCCCACTCCTGGAGCCGATAGTACCGCGTTTCTTAATGCGATGTATACCATCTTTCAGCAGATGGCTCCAGGAGCTGCTCCGGCTGGTCCTTCGGGGCCCTTGGCCTTTTCGTTGGGTGATCCTGCGCCTCTTCGGCCGGCACCCTTTATGCCCTTTCTCCCTTTTGGGAATGTGGGCTCGGCGCCGGTGCCGGCGTCGGTGGCCGCTCCGGTGGCTTCGGATGTTTCGGCCCCGGAGGTTGCCCCTCCGTCGAAGTCAGGATTTTGCCCTGTGACTCCGGTTGGTCCATCGGCTCCAAGACCTCGTCCTCCGGCTCCTGCCTCGGCGCCGAAGCTGCCTGTGGCGCCGGACGCGGCGTCAGATGCTTCTGGAGATCGGCGCCGTTCTTCGACGTCGGCGGAGGCCATGTCGACTCCGCGTATCGAGGAGAGACTTCATTGGAGGAGGCGTGCTCTCCGTCTTTTAGAAGAGCAAGAGTACCAGCGAGTCCTAGAGGAGGGAGAGATTGAGGACTCTGGAGACGGACTGCATGGTCTGGATACAGCCAGTGGGCTGGACACTTCCCCTGAGTGGGACCTTTCATCTCCAGGGGAATATACGGAGGAGGCTGCTTCCTTTCATGCTGTGGTGAGGAAGGCAGCGAGATTTTTGGACCTGCCTTTGCCGGTGGCAGAGGCAAAGCAGAATTTGCTGACAGAGGTATTGCATCCGGCCTCTGCTGCAGCTGAGCCTCTCTTGCCATTTAATGAGGCTTTGCTGGATCCGGTGTTGGAGGTGTGGAAGAAGCCGGTGTCTTCCTCGGCCGTTCATAGGGCTGTGGCCAGGAGGTATCGAGCTGCACCATCTGACCCTGGCTTTCTCTCTAGACACCCTACGCCGGAGAGCTTGGTGGTGCAAGCCTCCTGTTCCTCAAAGTCAGCGCCTGGTTCCTTCCCGACGGTGCCTGGAGACAGAGACTCCAAGAAACTGGATGCGCAGTCCAAGAAAATATTTTCGTCATGCAGTTTGGCGTTGAAGGCCACCAACGCCACGTGCATTCTGGGGAGGTACATCCATGCGCTGATGGATGATATTTCGTCTTCATTCACGGAGCTTCCCCAGGGTCTTTTGGATGTGGTCTCGGACGCCCAGGCTGCTGCGACCCAGATTATCCAGTCTGGGCTGGACACGACCGACTCGGTGGCCAGGGCGATGGGCACGGCTGTGGTGGCAAGAAGACAGGCCTGGCTCCGAAACTCAGGGTTCTCTGCGGATGTGCAGTCGACCCTGCTGGACCTCCCGTTTGATGGGGACAGACTGTTTGGAGCCAAGGCAGATTCAGCCTTGGAACGATTTAAGGAGAGCAGAGCCACAGCCAAATCGTTAGGACTGCAAGCTCCTTCTTCCTCGGCCTCTTCTAGAATTTTCAGGAGGTTTCGGGGATTTGGGCGTGGCTCTTATTCCTCTTCCTTTCGGGGGAGGTTCCAGCAACCCGCCTCTTCCCTCCCCTATAGGTCATTTAGAGGGAGGGGGAGGGGTGGGGTCCGTACCAGAGGAGCCTCTCAACAGCACTCTGCCTCTTCCTCGTCCTCTGGAGGGGTGCAGCAGGGGAAGCAGCCTTAGGCTTCCACCGTTTCCCACTCACTCCTCTCCTGTAGGGGGAAGATTACAGCGTTTTCTCCACAAGTGGAAGTCTATCACAACGGACACTTGGGTTCTCGGCATTGGGGGAAAAGGCTACGCCCTTCCCTTTCGGGAGTTCCCGCACCTCATCCCGCCCCGCCCATCTTATTGTTCAGAAGAACACCTCCTGTTGCTAGAACAGGAGGTTCAAGTCCTCCTTTCAAAGGGCGCGGTAGAGTTGGTCCCAGAGCAGGAAAAGGGTCGAGGTTGTTACTCAAGATACTTCCTGATTCCCAAAAAGGATGGTCAGTTGAGACCAATCCTGGATCTGAGGATCTTGAATTGGTTCCTCAAACAGGAAAAGTTCAAGATGCTGACCCTAGCACAGGTGCTTTTGGCGTTGAACAAGGAAGATTGGATGGTGTCTGTCGACTTGCAGGATGCTTACTTTCATATCCCGATACTCAAGTCGCACAGGAAGTATCTCCGGTTTGTGGTAGGGTCGCAGCACTATCAGTTTGCGGTCCTCCCGTTTGGTCTTACTTCAGCACCTCGAGTCTTCACAAAGGTGATGTCAGTGGTTGCGGCGGAGCTCAGAAGGAAGGGGATAGCAGTATTCCCTTACTTGGACGACTGGTTGATCAAAGCCAAGTCCCCGGAGCTTGTGTCGCATCATCTGCAGTCAACAACCCAGTTGTTGTTCGACCTGGGCTTTTCGGTGAACGTGCCCAAATCTCACCTGGAGCCCTCTCAGCGCCTCCTGTTCATAGGGGCAGTACTGGATACAACATTGAGTCGAGCCTTTCCTCCGCCTCAGCGGATTCAAGATATTCAGGAATTGGTTCCAATGTTTCGAAATGGAGCGGTAGTTCCAGTCCTCAAGGTCCTTCGTCTGCTCGGTCTGTTCGCCTCCTGCATTCTGTTGGTCACGCATGCTCGCTGGCACATGAGGGCTCTTCAGTGGTGCCTCCGAAGGCAGTGGTCTCAACACAAGGGAGATTTAGAAGGTACTGTCAAGATCTCCAGAGATGCTGCTGTGGAATTGAAGTGGTGGATTGCGGGCAACAATCTTTCACAGGGGAAGCCGTTCGCGCAGTCGCCACCAGTGGCCACGGTAATAACGGATGCCTCCACCCTAGGATGGGGAGCTCATCTGGGGGATCTGGAGATCAAAGGGCTTTGGTCTCCAGAGGAACAGGTGTTTCATATCAATCTGTTGGAGTTACGGGCTGTACGTTTGGCTCTCAAGGCCTTCCTCCCATCCCTTCGTGGTCAGTCGGTACAGGTCCTGACGGACAATACTACCACGATGTGGTACATAAACAAACAGGGAGGAGTAGGGTCGTACCTTCTCTGCAGAGAAGCTCTTCGGCTATGGTCCTGGGCAAAGGACCATCAGATTTGCTTGGTGGCAAATCATCTGGCTGGGGTCTTGAATGTACGTGCGGACAGTCTCAGTCGCCAATTCTCGGCAGACCACGAGTGGCGTCTCCATCCAGATCAAGTCTGTTTAATCTTCCAGATGTGGGGGTTTCCTCGGATAGATCTGTTTGCCACTCGGGAGAACGCGCATTGCCCGTTATTCTGCAGCCTCCAGTATCCGATGCAGGGAGCGTTGGGGGACGCGTTTCAGATAACCTGGTGCGACCAGTTGCTTTACGCGTTTCTCCCCATACCCTTGATTCCTCGAGTGTTGAGGAAAATTCGCCAAGACCGGGCCCAAGTCATCTTAATAGCTCCGGATTGGCCAAGGTGGGTATGGTACTCCGACCTTCTCCAACTCTCACTGTGCCCTCCGCTCCGTCTCCCTCTCAGGGCAGACCTCCTCTCGCAGTCGCAGGGGCAGGTTTTACACCCCAACCTCCAGAGTCTGCACCTACATGCTTGGAGATTGAACGGGGCAACCTGAGTTCCTTCTCTCTCCCACCTGATGTAGTGGATGTTATCTTAGCGGCCAGGCGACACTCCACTAAATCTATCTACGCTAATAGGTGGTCTAAATTTGTTATGTGGTGTGGAGAGAGACAGATTGATCCCTTACATGCTCATCTGTCACATGTTTTGTCTTTTGCACTGTCTCTAGCGCAGAAAGGTTGTGCAGTAGCTACCATTAAGGGTTATTTGTCGGCCTTGTCAGCCTTCATTTGTCTTCCAGACCAACCATCGTTATTTAAATCCCCTATTGTTCTCAGATTCTTGAAAGGTCTTCTGAATCAATATCCTCCAAAACCATTCGTTATGCCTCAATGGGATTTGTCCTTGGTCCTGACTTTCCTTATGGGGTCCCCTTTTGAGCCTATGCATTCTTGCCCCTTAAGGTATTTGGTTATTAAAACAGTATTCCTGGTAGCTATAACATCTGCAAGGAGAGTGAGTGAGTTGCAGGCCTTATCGGTTAAACCCCCTTATATAACGTTTTATGGGGATAAGGTGGTGTTGAGGACCAAGGCTGCTTTCCTTCCGAAGGTTGTTTCACCCTTCCATTTGGCTCAGACAATCACTTTGTCCACGTTTTATCCTCCGCCTCATCCTTCAAAGGAGGAAGAAAGACTACATCGCCTGGACCCAAAAAGGGCGTTGAGCTTCTATATCGACAGAATGAAGGATATCAGGCTGGAGGATCAGCTGTTTGTCGGATACGTGGGCAAGAGGAGAGGAAAGGCAGTCCACAAGAGAACACTCTCCAGGTGGGTTGTTCTTTGCATTAAAATCTGTTACTCTTTGGCAAAGAAGGATCCGCCTGAGGGCATTAGAGCTCACTCCACCAGAGCTAAGTCGGCCTCTTCGGCCTTGGCCAGGGGTGTTCCTGTGGTTGACATCTGCAAGGCCGCAACTTGGTCGTCCCTTCACACTTTTGTGAAACATTACTGTTTGGACTCTGAGGTCAGAAGGGACGGTCATTTTGCACGGTCAGTGCTGCAGGATTTCTTGGTTTGACCATTTAGGCACCCACCGCCGGGCGTGGTAGTGCTTTGGGACTCTATTCATCAGGTGAGGAATCCACAGGTAGTTGTATCCATCAGAAGAACGAGTTACTTACCTTCGGTAACGACTTTTCTGGTGGATACATTAGCTACCTGTGGATTCCTCACGGTCCCACCCGCCTCCCCGTTGCCTTTTTGGTCTCTCCAAGCAATCCTTGAGTGTGCTCCTTTTGGTCTTCAAAGTTGCAATACATTTTGCATGTATGATATTTGTATATATGTGTATATTTATATATAAATCTATATATATATTGGGTATATACATGATTCGTATGTATAAATATATTTATTTGTTTAAAAAAAAAAAAAAAAAAAAAAAAAAGGTTATATTAAATCTACAGCTATTTTATTGCAATGTTGTGTGATTTACAATATTAAGAGATGTTGCTTTGCTCTTTCATTGCATTGGGTTATTATTATTATTCTCATGCACGTAAAAAATGTTGGTACTGTCATCGGCACGTCGGCGAGGACTTCTTATTGCCTGTATGACGTCAGACGGCGTCGCGTGGGCTAGAGTGACGTCCTCGTCGACGTGCAGAGACTAGTAAGAAGATTTCCGTCAAATGCTGGCGCCATGGGAGTATTCATCAGGTGAGGAATCCACAGGTAGCTAATGTATCCACCAGAAAAGTCGTTACCGAAGGTAAGTAACTCGTTCGTTACAGTTAATAAAGCTCGTGATTTTGTGAGTAAATCTCGTATTGTATGAGAACGAAGTGATCTTGTTGAGAGCCAGTTGGCACGAGATACAGTTTCCACATTTGAAGAAACCCCTTGGTTTACTAGGAAACCAAGTAGCGGAGTGTGTCTGTGTGTGGGGCATGAGAAAACTGGGGCACAGTATGTTTCTGAGTGTACGTCCCCTGCTGTGAGTCATGGTTGGAGAGTTGTTGATATAGCTCTTTAGACAAGAGTCCAGTAGTAGTAGATGCCAATGTTTTCTAAGGACACGGAGTATGATTTTACTGGCGGGACTGTATTTCGTGATGAAGGAGATAGGACGTTTGTTAGATGTTCTAGGTGGTTTCTTGGAACCCCTAATGAGAAGCGAGTGTTGGTCTTTAGAGGAAATGCGTTTAATTCCCGTGGAAATTACTTCCTTGGTATAACCGCGAGCTTGGAAGCGGTGTGTTAGTTTGTTTATTTCTTGTTGGAAGATGTCAGGGTCAGTACAGTTGCGTCGAACTCTGATCATTTCCCCATAGGGAATAGCTCTGATTTGTGTCAGTGGGTGAGCGCTCTGCGCATGTAGGATAGAGTTGCACGCAGTTGGTTTCCTGTATAGTCTAGAGGTGATCTTATGGTTGGTGATGTAAAGGAGAAGGTCTAGGAATTCGATTTGGATGCGGTCCACCTTATGTGTGAAATTTAAGTTGAAATCATTGGTGTTGAGATGTTGGATTAGTGTGTCAAGGTCAGAGGCGTTGCCCGTCCAGATAGCTAGAATGTCGTCAATGTATCTGCCCCAGTAGAGAATGTGCTGGGTAATGTGTTTCGGGCATTTGGACCACAAATGTATTAATTCAAACTGTCCCATGTATAGATTGGCATAAGATGGAGAAAATTTTGCACCCATAGCTACACCCTGGCATTGACGGTACCAGTTACCATTGTGTAAAAAGACATTGTTCTCAAGTACCAAGCGCGTAAGGTCGAGGAGCATACAGGTGTGTTCAAATAGGGTGGCATCTCGTAAGCTGAGAGTCTTGGAAAGCATCTCAAACCCCCTTTCAAGTGGGATTGATGTGTAGAGCGAGCTGACATCTAGGCAGACAAATGTGCATTCTTCTGTCCATTCAATGTCCTCCAGTTTGCAGAGCAGATCCCTAGTGTCCTGGATGTAGGATGGAAGGTTACGAACCAAGGGTTGGAGAAACGAGTCAATGTATTCAGAGATGTGTTCAGTGGGAGACCCAAGTCCCGAAATGATGGGCCTACCAGGAGGAAACCCATCTGTTTTGTGTACCTTGGGTAGGATGTAAATACAGGGTGCTCGGGGTGCTGTAACTCGCAAGTACCTATATTCAAGGTCAGATAGGAGACACAGATTCTTCCAATGGGTAAGTTTGCTTTCTATTCGAATGGAGATGTCAGGGAGAGGGTTGGACTGGACAGCAATATAGGCATGTGTGTCACTCAGTTGTCTATCGATTTCAAAGATGTAGTCTGATCTATCCATGACTACTACATTGCCCCCTTTGTCTGCTTCTTTGATTACTAGATCTGTGCGTCTGGAAAGTTCCTGCAAAGCCATATATTCACTATGTGTCAAGTTGTTCTTATATCTATGTGGGCGTGTCCCAAGTCTGTCCTCAAGTTGGAAAAGTTCCGTGCTTACTGCTTTGTAGAAAACGTCAATACAGTTATCCGGAGATAGAATTGGGACAAAGGAAGATTTGGGTTTAAGTCGACTGTCCAGATCTAAATTGGAAGGGATGTCAAGATGGACTAGTAGTTCCTCGAGGCGTACGGGTGAGAGAGAGGGGTTGTCCAGTGAGAGTATTGTCTGTATGTCTTGCAGATCTTTAATGGATTTATTACTGGTTGGTGTGGGTGTAGGTGAGTCTTTGGTGGTGCCAATTTTGTTGTGAAAAAATTTCTTTAGTTTAAGGTTACGTACAAATTTGAAAAGGTCGATGTGAATGTTGGTGTAATTGGGCATTGAAGTAGGACAGAAGCCCAGACCTTTTTGTAGGACCTTTATTTCGTTAGTAGACAAACAAGAACTTGATAGGTTGATGACTTGCACTGAGTCATCCATTGCTTTTAATGTAGCATGGTCTGGTTTGCTAGTTAGGACTTCTGATTCCTCGCGGTGGATCGTGTTGTGACGCCCCCCCTTGTGTTGTTTGTTGTGTTTGAGACCTCCCCTCCGGGTGGGTTTCAGTTTGTGCCTGGTCTGTTGAAACCCTGCCGTATCCCTCTTCTGTATCGTCCTAATTCCTCTAAAAAAGAATTCGTTTGGAGAGAGGCATTGGTGGGGGCTGTGTTGTCAATGGGTCTGTTCAAGGGAGTGTCTGTGCCGTCGCTGGAAAGGTTGGAAATATCAGACAGGCTATCTGAAATGGCACTTGCCGGAGTGGCATTCGAGTTGGGCTTGTTGGTGTCTCTATTTATCTGATCGAATTTGCGTGCAAAAGTGTATATTCTGCCGCTACTATAGTCATTCTCGTCCCTGATGAGCTTTCTCATCTTCTTGTCTTTTACATATAGTTGGTACCCATTTAGTATGTCTCTCATTATGGTGTAGTTTTTATCAGTGGCTTCCGTAAGGTTTAGACTCTTGATTTCTTCTTCTAGAGAAGCTATGTCCAAAAGTAGTTTATTACGTTTCCTATCAGCATGTTTGATAAGAATGTTGATCATGCCGAATGACGCAGAGGAGATAAGGTGTTCCCACTCCCCAAGTAAATCCGGGTCAAGGTCTTCAAATGAGGGAAATATTATGACCCGTAGCCCCCTAGGGATCTGTTTGAGTTCCAGATATCTTTTGAGAGTCGTGATGTCCCACCAACGAGCTAGCTCCTGTTTTTTTAATCGTTCTAGTTTAATAAACTTATGCTTAAGCCCTTCTTTGGGTGGTATGGAGTTCAAAGTATGTGCAGTCAGGGATTTTTTGGAAAATAGTTCAGCAGCTAGGACATCCCTGTTGTCGTCAAAAGAGGCCATGCCTGGGAACCTGGTAGGGAGTAAACAAATAGTGTACAGAAAAAATATAAAGTAAGGCAAGTGTCACAATAACCGGAGTGCAGCCGACCACACTTTGGACAAAGCCAAGTAAACACACAATGAAAAGGGGTAGTGGCGGTCAAGGTGCCGCACCTCCGTAACGTTACAGTTTGTATTGGATATCAAAGTCAGAGATACGAGAAATTGGTGCCATGTTGGTCGAGTGCCCAACTACCCAATGGGCACTGAAAATTGTGTACCCAGATACACAATGATAATTGCTACAGATTGACCAGGCACTCAGAGGAGTACAGTCCAGTAAGATCAATGGGAGAATGTGTCCCTGGTAATGTAGATCCAGAAGCGGAGAAGAAAGCACTGATTCCAAGTTGGTGTTGATCAAAGTCTTTAATCCTTAAGACAGCGTTTGTCATAGGTGAGTTTTCATTTTTGCAGAAGAACAGCCAACACGTGTTTCGTCACAACAGTGACTTTATCAAGGCTGCAAAACAATAATCAATACTAAGTGTCGTATAGTACTTTACGTATATGCAAATGAAAGAAATGGATTATGCCCGTGATCCGCTTATCTTAAAATGTGTGAACATGCACACATTAGTGAAAAGAAAGTGATTGGCATGGCAGACTATGTGCTCATATGTGTCTACTATCGGTTACGAGGTGAGAGAGGAAAGAGAAGAAAGTGAATTGGACATCCAAAATCATCCAGTGAAAGTTAAGAAGCATAGGAAGTTCCAAAGGATAGGTATTGAAAATGTAGACCAAAAAAGCCCGGGTGCTATATAGTGGACTTAAAACCGTGGATGCTAAGAAGGAAGGAAGGGTTCCACCTAGGTTTCTAATACTGATGAGAGAAGAAAGTGCCGTGTAGCGCGGAGTGTAGTGAAACACGGTATGAGTCACTGCTCTTAAAATCATACCTGGGCCAGTCCGGCCAAGGAAAGTACGACCGTAGTTGGAATGTAGGTAGGTTGAAAGAGTGTACTGGATCAGGCAAGTAGAGTATATGTTCATCCAGTAGTCGAAGAAGAAGGCAAGGAAGCCCTGATAAGCCTCCAAACGAGTACCTAAAAAATGAAGCAGTCTAAGGTGGAGTATATAGAGAAGGTATACACGTATACTTCATGCAGAGAAACTCCATGGCAGGATAACTCCAAAGGCACCAAAAAAAAAAAAAAAAATGAACAAAAAAAAAGGGAGGGAAACAGGGGCCTGGTAGAAGGTTGTTGCGAGTACTAAGCGCTGATAACTGAGTCAGAGGTAGTGCTAGTTATCTAAAGAAATGCACAGTTGGACATAGCCAAAAAAAGGGTAAGTATATAAGCGGTAAAGGTTCGCCATGGAACTAGGATGTGTAATTAAGGAAAAAAGGGCGGGGAACAATGGCGTGCGTTTATTGTTGACCCAGGGTGTCCGGAGCTAATTGGACAGAGCTACCGGAGATCCAGTTGTACAGACTTTAGTAAAATCTGCCATAAAGGTTAAACAGCTTGGGTCCCATAGTTAGTGTCCATTTAAGATGGCATAAACATACAACGTCCTAGAAGTGACTACACGGAGCTGCACACAGTCGGGTGTGAGTTGCCGGGTAGCGGTTTAAGAAAAAGGGGGTGATGAAAATGCCTGAGGTCCGTAAAGGAGAGAAAAATCAGGTGCCACCAAACGGGCTCTAATTATATGACAAGGTTCCTAAAGCGCAGAAGTGGTGAGCGCGAACCAAGAGGGGGCAAGTAAACCAACCTAAGAATCTAAAACGCTAGTAGAAAAGCGATTTACCTTGTTGGCAGTGCTCGGTTCGTCTATTGTTCGAAAAGAACGCGTCTGGGGTCTAAGCGCCCCGTACGTATTTGATGTGAAATTCGTGTCAGCGAAATAGAGGGAGGACTATGTTGACTATACCGTCCCAAGTAGACGCCGATATTGTGGAAGATAGAAGCGGCCATTTTGTAATGGTGAAAGTAAACCAAACTTAGAGTCTGAAACGCTAGTAGAAAAGCGATATACCTTATTGGCAGTGCCCGGTTCGTCTGTTGTTCGAAAAGAACGCGTCTGGGGTCTAAGCGCCCCGCACGTATTGGATGTGAAAAACGTGTCAGCGAAAAGAAGGGTGGACTATGCTGACTTAACGTCCCTAGTAGACACCGATAATGTGGAAGAAAGAGGCGGCCATTTTGTAATGGTGAAATCGAATCAGCCATAGGAGGGCAGGAAATAAGCCAAGTAGCAGGAGTGCTGGAAATAGACCCAATTGCCCTGTGTGATTAGAGAAGACAGGGAAAGTGAAAAACGCCTAACATGCTATTTGTGAGTGAGTTGTGGAATATCAGTCTATGTCCACTTAAGTATCCTGATTCAATTGGTGCAGCAAGAGGGACACTGGAATAAAGGTTAACAACTCAAGTGCAGACAAGTGTGCAGAACATACGTAATAACACTTCACAAAATACAATTTGAGGCGTAGTTGAAAACCTCCTTATGCACACATAATAATGCAGGGATAACAGGTAAATATAGTTACATGTGCAGGTTCATATAGCAGTAGTTTGATGCACATTTATATGCATGTTCCATCGGAAATGAGTCACTTGAACATATACAGTGAATAGTCATGGAGCTCAAAGGCATACATCACAAAGCTAGGTGAGGAAGAAATGCAGTTCATGGTCAGTGTTCAGTCCATGCTCTACTGCACGGAGTTTGAGAATCCAACCGGCCTCACATCTCCGTAGGTCCCTGGTTCTGTCCCCCAATCTAGGCGAACCAGTGACCTGGGCGATACCATGAAACGTGATGTTAATAAGATCCCTCTCGCCATGCATAGTGTTAAAATGGACGGCCATTGGGTATGTGCTGTTAAAGTTCCTGATAGCTCTTACGTGTTCTTGTATCCTTTCTTTCAAAGGGCGTACCGTGCTGCCAACGTAAATCAATCCACACACACAAATCAAACAGTAGACTGAAAATCTGGTGTTACAGTTAATAAAGCTCGTGATTTTGTGAGTAAATCTCGTATTGTATCAGAACGAAGTGATCTTGTTGAGAGCCAGTTGGCACGAGATACAGTTTCCACATTTGAAGAAACCCCTTGGTTTACTAGGAAACCAAGTAGAGGAGTGTGTCTGTGTGTGGGGCATGAGAAAACTGGGGCACAGTATGTTTCTGAGTGTACGTCCCCTGCTGTGAGTCATGGTTGGAGAGTTGTTGATATAGCTCTTTAGACAAGAGTCCAGTAGTAGTAGATGCCAATGTTTTCTAAGGACACGGAGTATGGTTTTACTGGCGGGACTGTATTTCGTGATGAAGGAGATAGGACGTTTGTTAGATGTTCTAGGTGGTTTCTTGGAACCCCTAATGAGAAGCGAGTGTTGGTCTTTAGAGGAAATGCGTTTAATTCCCGTGGAAATTACTTCCTTCGTATAACCGCGAGCTTGGAAGCGGTGTGTTAGTTTGTTTATTTCTTGTTGGAAGATGTCAGGGTCAGTACAGTTGCGTCGAACTCTGATCATTTCCCCATAGGGAATAGCTCTGATTTGTGTCAGTGGGTGAGCGCTCTGCGCATGTAGGATAGAGTTGCACGCAGTTGGTTTCCTGTATAGTCTAGAGGTGATCTTATGGTTGGTGATGTAAAGGAGAAGGTCTAGGAATTCGATTTGGATGCGGTCCACCTTATGTGTGAAATTTAAGTTGAAATCATTGGTGTTGAGATGTTGGATTAGTGTGTCAAGGTCAGAGGCGTTGTCCGTCCAGATAGCTAGAATGTCGTCAATGTATCTGCCCCAGTAGAGAATGTGCTGGGTAATGTCTTTCGGGCATTTGGACCACAAATGTATTAATTCAAACTGTCCCATGTATAGATTGGCATAAGATGGAGAAAATTTTGCACCCATAGCTACACCCTGGCATTGACGGTACCAGTTACCATTGTGTAAAAAGACATTGTTCTCAAGTACCAAGCGCGTAAGGTCGAGGAGCATACAGGTGTGTTCAAATAGGGTGGCATCTCGTAAGCTGAGAGTCTTGGAAAGCATCTCAAGCCCCCTTTCAAGTGGGATTGATGTGTAGAGCGAGCTGACATCTAGGCAGACAAATGTGCATTCTTCTGTCCATTCAATGTCCTCCAGTTTGCAGAGCAGATCCCTAGTGTCCTGGATGTAGGATGGAAGGTTACGAACCAAGGGTTGGAGAAACGAGTCAATGTATTCAGAGATGTGTTCAGTGGGAGACCCAAGTCCCGAAATGATGGGCCTACCAGGAGGAAACCCATCTGTTTTGTGTACCTTGGGTAGGATGTAAATACAGGGTGCTCGGGGTGCTGTAACTCGCAAGTACCTATATTCAAGGTCAGATAGGAGACACAGATTCTTCCAATGGGTAAGTTTGCTTTCTATTCGAATGGAGATGTCAGGGAGAGGGTTGGACTGGACAGCAATATAGGCATGTGTGTCACTCAGTTGTCTATCGATTTCAAAGATGTAGTCTGATCTATCCATGACTACTACATTGCCCCCTTTGTCTGCTTCTTTGATTACTAGATCTGTGCGTCTGGAAAGTTCCTGCAAAGCCATACATTCACTATGTGTCAAGTTGTTCTTATATCTATGCGGGCGTGTCCCAAGTCTGTCCTCAAGTTGGAAAAGTTCCGTGCTTACTGCTTTGTAGAAAACGTCAATACAGTTATCCGGAGATAGAATTGGGACAAAGGAAGATTTGGGTTTAAGTCCACTGTCCAGATCTAAATTGGAAGGGATGTCAAGATGGACTAGTAGTTCCTCGAGGCGTACGGGTGAGAGAGAGGGGTTGTCCAGTGAGAGTATTGTCTGTATGTCTTGCAGATCTTTAATGGATTTATTACTGGTTGGTGTGGGTGTAGGTGAGTCTTTGGTGGTGCCAATTTTGTTGTGAAAAAATTTCTTTAGTTTAAGGTTACGTACAAATTTGAAAAGGTCGATGTGAATGTTGGTGTAATTGGGCATTGAAGTAGGACAGAAGCCCAGACCTTTTTGTAGGACCTTTATTTCGTTAGTAGACAAACAAGAACTTGATAGGTTGATGACTTGCACTGAGTCATCCATTGCTTTTAATGTAGCATGGTCTGGTTTGCTAGTTAGGACTTCTGATTCCTCGCGGTGGATCGTGTTGTGACGCCCCCCCTTGTGTTGTTTGTTGTGTTTGAGACCTCCCCTCCGGGTGGGTTTCGGTTTGTGTCTGGTCTGTTGAAACCCTGCCGTATCCCTCTTCTGTATCGTCCTAATTCCTCTAAAAAAGAATTCATTTGGAGAGAGGCATTGGTGGGGGCTGTGTTGTCAATGGGTCTGTTCAAGGGAGTGTCTGTGCCGTCGCTGGAAAGGTTGGAAATATCAGACAGGCTATCTGAAATGGCACTTGCCGGAGTGGCATTCGAGTTGGGCTTGTTGGTGTCTCTATTTATCTGATCGAATTTGCGTGCAAAAGTGTATATTCTGCCGCTACTATAGTCATTCTCGTCCCTGATGAGCTTTCTCATCTTCTTGTCTTTTACATATAGTTGGTACCCATTTAGTATGTCTCTCATTATGGTGTAGTTTTTATCAGTGGCTTCCGTAAGGTTTAGACTCTTGATTTCTTCTTCTAGAGAAGCTATGTCCAAAAGTAGTTTATTACGTTTCCTATCAGCATGTTTGATAAGAATGTTGATCATGCCGAATGACGCAGATGAGATAAGGTGTTCCCACTCCCCAAGTAAATCCGGGTCAAGGTCTTCAAATGAGGGAAATATTATGACCCGTAGCCCCCTAGGGATCTGTTTGAGTTCCAGATATCTTTTGAGAGTCGTGATGTCCCACCAACGAGCTAGCTCCTGTTTTTTTAATCGTTCTAGTTTAATAAACTTATGCTTAAGCCCTTCTTTGGGTGGTATGGAGTTCAAAGTATGTGCAGTCAGGGATTTTTGGGAAAATAGTTCAGCAGCTAGGACATCCCTGTTGTCGTCAAAAGAGGCCATGCCTGGGAACCTGGTAGGGAGTAAACAAATAGTGTACAGAAAAAATATAAAGTAAGGCAAGTGTCACAATAACCGGAGTGCAGCCGACCACACTTTGGACAAAGCCAAGTAAACACACAATGAAAAGGGGTAGTGGCGGTCAAGGTGCCGCACCTCCGTAACGTTACAGTTTGTATTGGATATCAAAGTCAGAGATACGAGAAATTGGTGCCATGTTGGTCGAGTGCCCAACTACCCAATGGGCACTGAAAATTGTGTACCCAGATACACAATGATAATTGCTACAGATTGACCAGGCACTCAGAGGAGTACAGTCCAGTAAGATCAATGGGAGAATGTGTCCCTGGTAATGTAGATCCAGAAGCGGAGAAGAAAGCACTGATTCCAAGTTGGTGTTGATCAAAGTCTTTAATCCTTAAGACAGCGTTTGTCATAGGTGAGTTTTCATTTTTGCAGAAGAACAGCCAACACGTGTTTCGTCACAACAGTGACTTTATCAAGGCTGCAAAACAATAATCAATACTAAGTGTCGTATAGTACTTTACGTATATGCAAATGAAAGAAATGGATTATGCCCGTGATCCGCTTATCTTAAAATGTGTGAACATGCACACGTTAGTGAAAAGAAAGTGATTGGCATGGCAGACTATGTGCTCATATGTGTCTACTATCGGTTACGAGGTGAGAGAGGAAAGAGAAGAAAGTGAATTGGACATCCAAAATCATCCAGTGAAAGTTAAGAAGCATAGGAAGTTCCAAAGGATAGGTATTGAAAATGTAGACCAAAAAAGCCCGGGTGCTATATAGTGGACTTAAAACCGTGGATGCTAAGAAGGAAGGAAGGGTTCCACCTAGGTTTCTAATACTGATGAGAGAAGAAAGTGCCGTGTAGCGCGGTGTGTAGTGAAACACGGTATGAGTCACTGCTCTTAAAATCATACCTGGGCCAGTCCGGCCAAGGAAAGTACGACCGTAGTTGGAATGTAGGTAGGTTGAAAGAGTGTACTGGATCAGGCAAGTAGAGTATATGTTCATCCAGTAGTCGAAGAAGAAGGCAAGGAAGCCCTGATAAGCCTCCAAACGAGTACCTAAAAAATGAAGCAGTCTAAGGTGGAGTATATAGAGAAGGTATACACGTATACTTCATGCAGAGAAACTCCATGGCAGGATAACTCCAAAGGCACCAAAAAAACAAAAAAAAAGAACAAAAAAAAAGGGAGGGAAACAGGGGCCTGGTAGAAGGTTGTTGCGAGTACTAAGCGCTGATAACTGAGTCAGAGGTAGTGCTAGTTATCTAAAGAAATGCACAGTTGGACATAGCCAAAAAAAAGGGTAAGTATATAAGCGGTAAAGGTTCGCCATGGAACTAGGATGTGTAATTAAGGAAAAAAGGGCGGGGAACAATGGCGTGCGTTTATTGTTGACCCAGGGTGTCCGGAGCTAATTGGACAGAGCTACCGGAGATCCAGTTGTACAGACTTTAGTAAAATCTGCCATAAAGGTTAAACAGCTTGGGTCCCATAGTTAGTGTCCATTTAAGATGGCATAAACATACAACGTCCTAGAAGTGACTACACGGAGCTGCACACAGTCGGGTGTGAGTTGCCGGGTAGCGGTTTAAGAAAAAGGGGGTGATGAAAATGCCTGAGGTCCGTAAAGGAGAGAAAAATCAGGTGCCACCAAACGGGCTCTAATTATATGACAAGGTTCCTAAAGCGCAGAAGTGGTGAGCGCGAACCAAGAGGGGGCAAGTAAACCAACCTAAGAATCTAAAACGCTAGTAGAAAAGCAATTTACCTTGTTGGCAGTGCTCGGTTCGTCTATTGTTCGAAAAGAACGCGTCTGGGGTCTAAGCGCCCCGTACGTATTTGATGTGAAATTCGTGTCAGCGAAATAGAGGGAGGACTATGTTGACCATACCGTCCCAAGTAGACGCCGATATTGTGGAAGATAGAAGCGGCCATTTTGTAATGGTGAAAGTAAAGCAAACTTAGAGTCTGAAACGCTAGTAGAAAAGCGATATACCTTATTGGCAGTGCCCGGTTCGTCTGTTGTTCGAAAAGAACGCGTCTGGGGTCTAAGCGCCCCGCACGTATTGGATGTGAAAAACGTGTCAGCGAAAAGAAGGGTGGACTATGCTGACTTAACGTCCGAAGTAGACACCGATAATGTGGAAGAAAGAGGCGGCCATTTTGTAATGGTGAAATCGAATCAGCCATAGGAGGGCAGGAAATAAGCCAAGTAGCAGGAGTGCTGGAAATAGACCCAATTGCCCTGTGTGATTAGAGAAGACAGGGAAAGTGAAAAACGCCTAACATGCTATTTGTGAGTGAGTTGTGGAATATCAGTCTATGTCCACTTAAGTATCCTGATTCAATTGGTGCAGCAAGAGGGACACTGGAATAAAGGTTAACAACTCAAGTGCAGACAAGTGTGCAGAACATACGTAATAACACTTCACAAAATGCAATTTGAGGCGTAGTTGAAAACCTCCTTATGCACACATAATAATGCAGGGATAACAGGTAAATATAGTTACATGTGCAGGTTCATATAGCAGTAGTTTGATGCACATTTATATGCATGTTCCATCGGAAATGAGTCACTTGAACATATACAGTGAATAGTCATGGAGCTCAAAGGCATACATCACAAAGCTAGGTGAGGAAGAAATGCAGTTCATTGTCAGTGTTCAGTCCATGCTCTACTGCACGGAGTTTGAGAATCCAACCAGCCTCACATCTCCGTAGGTCCCTGGTTCTGTCCCCCAATCTAGGCGAACCAGTGACCTGGGCGATACCATGAAACCTGATGTTAATAAGATCCCTCTCGCCATGCATAGTGTTAAAATGGACGGCCATTGGGTATGTGCTGTTAAAGTTCCTGATAGCTCTTACGTGTTCTTGTATCCTTTCTTTCAAAGGGCGTACCGTGCTGCCAACGTAAATCAATCCACACACACAAATCAAACAGTAGACTGAAAATCTGGTGTTACAGTTAATAAAGCTCGTGATTTTGTGAGTAAATCTCGTATTGTATGAGAACGAAGTGATCTTGTTGAGAGCCAGTTGGCACTAGATACAGTTTCCACATTTGAAGAAACCCCTTGGTTTACTAGGAAACCAAGTAGAGGAGTGTGTCTGTGTGTGGGGCATGAGAAAACTGGGGCACAGTATGTTTCTGGGTGTACGTCCCCTGCTGTGAGTCATGGTTGGAGAGTTGTTGATATAGCTCTTTAGACAAGAGTCCAGTAGTAGTAGATGCCAATGTTTTCTAAGGACACGGAGTATGGTTTTACTGGCGGGACTGTATTTCGTGATGAAGGAGATAGGACGTTTGTTAGATGTTCTAGGTGGTTTCTTGGAACCCCTAATGAGAAGCGAGTGTTGGTCTTTAGAGGAAATGCGTTTAATTCCCGTGGAAATTACTTCCTTGGTATAACCGCGAGCTTGGAAGCAGTGTGTTAGTTTGTTTATTTCTTGTTGGAAGATGTCAGGGTCAGTACAGTTGCGTCGAACTCTGATCATTTCCCCATAGGGAATAGCTCTGATTTGTGTCAGTGGGTGAGCGCTCTGCGCATGTAGGAAAGAGTTACACGCAGTTGGTTTCCTGTATAGTCTAGAGGTGATCTTATGGTTGGTGATGTAAAGGAGAAGGTCTAGGAATTCGATTTGGATGCGGTCCACCTTATGTGTGAAATTTAAGTTGAAATCATTGGTGTTGAGATGTTGGATTAGTGTGTCAAGGTCAGAGGCGTTGTCCGTCCAGATAGCTAGAATGTCGTCAATGTATCTGCCCCAGTAGAGAATGTGCTGGGTAATGTGTTTCGGGCATTTGGACCACAAATGTATTAATTCAAACTGTCCCATGTATAGATTGGCATAAGATGGAGAAAATTTTGCACCCATAGCTACACCCTGGCATTGACGGTACCAGTTACCATTGTGTAAAAAGACATTGTTCTCAAGTACCAAGCGCGTAAGGTCGAGGAGCATACAGGTGTGTTCAAATAGGGTGGCATCTCGTAAGCTGAGAGTCTTGGAAAGCATCTCAAGCCCCCTTTCAAGTGGGATTGATGTGTAGAGCGAGCTGACATCTAGGCAGACAAATGTGCATTCTTCTGTCCATTCAATGTCCTCCAGTTTGCAGAGCAGATCCCTAGTGTCCTGGATGTAGGATGGAAGGTTACGAACCAAGGGTTGGAGAAACGAGTCAATGTATTCAGAGATGTGTTCAGTGGGAGACCCAAGTCCCGAAATGATGGGCCTACCAGGAGGAAACCCATCTGTTTTGTGTACCTTGGGTAGGATGTAAATACAGGGTGCTCGGGGTGCTGTAACTCGCAAGTACCTATATTCAAGGTCAGATAGGAGACACAGATTCTTCCAATGGGTAAGTTTGCTTTCTATTCGAATGGAGATGTCAGGGAGAGGGTTGGACTGGACAGCAATATAGGCATGTGTGTCACTCAGTTGTCTATCGATTTCAAAGATGTAGTCTGATCTATCCATGACTACTACATTGCCCCCTTTGTCTGCTTCTTTGATTACTAGATCTGTGCGTCATTTGCATATACGTAAAGTACTATACGACACTTAGTACTGATTATTGTTTTGCAGCCTTGATAAAGTCACTGTTGTGACGAAACACGTGTTGGCTGTTCTTCTGCAAAAATGAAAACTCACCTATGACAAACACTGTCTTAAGGATTAAAGACTTTGATCAACACCAACTTGGAATCAGTGCTTTCTTCTCCGCTTCTGGATCTACATTACCAGGGACACATTCTCCCATTGATCTTACTGGACTGTACTCCTCTGAGTGCCTGGTCAATCTGTAGCAATTATCATTGTGTATCTGGGTACACAATTTTCAGTGCCCATTGGGTAGTTGGGCACTCGACCAACATGGCACCAATTTCTCGTATCTCTGACTTTGATATCCAATACAAACTGTAATGTTACGGAGGTGCGGCACCTTGACCGCCACTACCCCTTTTCATTGTGTGTTTACTTGGCTTTGTCCAAAGTGTGGTCGGCTGCACTCCGGTTATTGTGACACTTGCCTTACTTTATATTTTTTCTGTACACTATTTGTTTACTCCCTACCAGGTTCCCAGGCATGGCCTCTTTTGACGACAACAGGGATGTCCTAGCTGCTGAACTATTTTCCCAAAAATCCCTGACTGCACATACTTTGAACTCCATACCACCCAAAGAAGGGCTTAAGCATAAGTCTATTAAACTAGAACAATTAAAAAAACAGGAGCTAGCTCGTTGGTGGGACATCACGACTCTCAAAAGATATCTGGAACTCAAACAGATCCCTAGGGGGCTACGGGTCATAATATTTCCCTCCTTTGAAGACCTTGACCCGGATTTACTTGGGGAGTGGGAACACCTTATCTCCTCTGCGTCATTCGGCATGATCAACATTCTTATCAAACATGCTGATAGGAAACGTAATAAACTACTTTTGGACATAGCTTCTCTAGAAGAAGAAATCAAGAGTCTAAACCTTACGGAAGCCACTGATAAAAACTACACCATAATGAGAGACATACTAAATGGGTACCAACTATATGTAAAAGACAAGAAGATGAGAAAGCTCATCAGGGACGAGAATGACTATAGTAGCGGCAGAATATACACTTTTGCACGCAAATTTGATCAGATAAATAGAGACACCAACAAGCCCAACTCGAATGCCACTCCGGCAAGTGCCATTTCAGATAGCCTGTCTGATATTTCCAACCTTTCCAGCGACGGCACAGACACTCCCTTGAACAGACCCATTGACAACACAGCCCCCACCAATGCCTCTCTCCAAACGAATTCTTTTTTAGAGGAATTAGGATGATACAGAAGAGGGATACGGCAGGGTTTCAACAGACCAGGCACAAACCGAAACCCACCCGGAGGGGAGGTCTCAAACACAACAAACAACACAAGGGGGGGCGTCACAACACGATCTACCGCGAGGAATCAGAAGTCCTAACTAGCAAACCAGACCATGCTACATTAAAAGCAATGGATGACTCAGTGCAAGTCATCAACCTATCAAGTTCTTGTTTGTCTACTAACGAAATAAAGGTCCTACAAAAAGGCGTGGGCTTCTGTCCTACTTCAATGCCCAATTACACCAACATTCACATCGACCTTTTCAAATTTGTACGTAACCTTAAACTAAAGAAATTTTTTCACAACAAAATTGGCACCACCAAAGACTCACCTACACCCACACCAACCAGTAATAAATCCATTAAAGATCTGCAAGACATACAGACAATACTCTCACTGGACAACCCCTCTCTCTCACCCGTACGCCTCGAGGAACTACTAGTCCATCTTGACATCCCTTCCAATTTAGATCTGGACAGTGGACTTAAACCCAAATCTTCCTTTGTCCCAATTCTATCTCCGGATAACTGTATTGACGTTTTCTACAAAGCAGTAAGCACAGAACTTTTCCAACTTGAGGACAGACTTGGGACACGCCCGCATAGATATAAGAACAACTTGACACATAGTGAATGTATGGCTTTGCAGGAACTTTCCAGACGCACAGATCTAGTAATCAAAGAAGCAGACAAAGGGGGCAATGTAGTAGTCATGGATAGATCAGACTACATCTTTGAAATCGATAGACAACTGAGTGACACACATGCCTATATTGCTGTCCAGTCCAACCCTCTCCCTGACATCTCCATTCGAATAGAAAGCAAACTTACCCATTGGAAGAATCTGTGTCTCCTATCTGACCTTGAATATAGGTACTTGCGAGTTACAGCACCCCGAGCACCCTGTATTTACATCCTACCCAAGGTACACAAAACAGATGGGTTTCCTCCTGGTAGGCCCATCATTTCGGGACTTGGGTCTCCCACTGAACACATCTCTGAATACATTGACTCGTTTCTCCAACCCTTGGTTCGTAACCTTCCATCCTACATCCAGGACACTAGGGATCTGCTTTGCAAACTGGAGGACATTGAATGGACAGAAGAATGCACATTTGTCTGCCTAGATGTCAGCTCGCTCTACATATCAATCCCACTTGAAAGGGGGCTTGAGATGCTTTCCAAGACTCTCAGCTTACGAGATGCCACCCTATTTGAACACACCTGTATGCTCCTCGACCTTACGCGCTTGGTACTTGAGAACAATGTCTTTTTACACAATGGTAACTGGTACCGTCAATGCCAGGGTGTAGCTATGGTGCAACATTTTCTCCATCTTATGCCAATCTATACATGGGACAGTTTGAATTAATACATTTGTGGTCCAAATGCCCGAAACACATTACCCAGCACATTCTCTACTGGGGCAGATACATTGACGACATTCTAGCTATCTGGACGGGCAACGCCTCTGACCTTGACACACTAATCCAACATCTCAACACCAATGATTTCAACTTAAATTTCACACATAAGGTGGACCGCATCCAAATCGAATTCCTAGACCTTCTCCTTTACATCACCAACCATAAGATCACCTCTAGACTATACAGGAAACCAACTGCGTGTAACTCTATCCTACATGCGCAGAGCGCTCACCCACTGACACAAATCAGAGCTATTCCCTATGGGGAAATGATCAGAGTTCGACGCAACTGTATTGACCCTGACATCTTCCAACAAGAAATAAACAAACTAACACACCGCTTCCAAGCTCGCGGTTATACCAAGGAAGTAATTTCCACGGGAATTAAACGCATTTCCTCTAAAGACCAACACTCGCTTCTCATTAGGGGTTCCAAGAAACCACCTAGAACATCTAACAAACGTCCTATCTCCTTCATCACGAAATACAGTCCCGCCAGTAAAACCATACTCCGTGTCCTTAGAAAACATTGGCATCTACTACTACTGGACTCTTGTCTAAAGAGCTATATCAACAACTCTCCAACCATGACTCACAGCAGGGGACGTACACTCAGAAACATACTGTGCCCCAGTTTTCTCATGCCCCACACACAGACACACTCCTCTACTTGGTTTCCTAGTAAACCAAGGGGTTTCTTCAAATGTGGAAACTGTATCTCGTGCCAACTGGCTCTCAACAAGATCACTTCGTTCTCATACAATACGAGATTTACTCACAAAATCACAAGCTTTATTAACTGTAACACCAGATTTTCAGTCTACTGTTTGATTTGTGTGTGTGGATTGATTTACGTTGGCAGCATGGTACGCCCTTTGAAAGAAAGGATACAAGAACACGTAAGAGCTATCAGGAACTTTAACAGCACATACCCAATGGCCGTCCATTTTAACACTATGCATGGCGAGAGGGATCTTATTAACATCAGGTTTCATGGTATCGCCCAGGTCACTGGTTCGCCTAGATTGGGGGACAGAACCAGGGACCTACGGAGATGTGAGGCTGGTTGGATTCTCAAACTCCGTGCAGTAGAGCATGGACTGAACACTGACCATGAACTGCATTTCTTCTTCACCTAGCTTTGTGATGTATGCCTTTGAGCTCCATGACTATTCACTGTATATGTTCAAGTGACTCATTTCCGATGGAACATGCATATAAATGTGCATCAAACTAGTGCTATATGAACCTGCACATGTAACTATATTTACCTGTTATCCCTGCATTATTATGTGTGCATAATGAGGTTTTCAACTACGCCTCAAATTGTATTTTGTGAAGTGTTATTACGTATGTTCTGCACACTTGTCTGCACTTGAGTTGTTAACCTTTATTCCAGTGTCCCTCTTGCTGCACCAATTGAATCAGGATACTTAAGTGGACATAGACTGATATTCCACAACTCACTCACAAATAGCATGTTAGGCGTTTTTCACTTTCCCTGTCTTCTCTAATCACACAGGGCAATTGGGTCTATTTCCAGCACTCCTGCTACTTGGCTTATTTCCTGCCCTCCTATGGCTGATTCGATTTCACCATTACAAAATGGCCGCCTCTTTCTTCCACATTATCGGTGTCTACTTGGGACGTTAAGTCAGCATAGTCCACCCTTCTTTTCGCTGACACGTTTTTCACATCCAATACGTGCGGGGCGCTTAGACCCCAGACGCGTTCTTTTCGAACAACAGATGAACCGGGCACTGCCAATAAGGTATATCGCTTTTCTACTAGCGTTTCAGACTCTAAGTTTGGTTTACTTTCACCATTACAAAATGGCCGCTTCTATCTTCCACAATATCGGCGTCTACTTGGGACGGTATAGTCAACATAGTCCTCCCTCTATTTCGCTGACACGAATTTCACATCAAATACGTACGGGGCGCTTAGACCCCAGACGCGTTCTTTTCGAACAATAGACGAACCGAGCACTGCCAACAAGGTAAATCGTTTTTCTACTAGCGTTTTAGATTCTTAGGTTGGTTTACTTGCCCCCTCTTGGTTCGCGCTCACCACTTCTGCGCTTTACGAACCTTGTCATATAATTAGAGCCCGTTTGGTGGCACATGATTTTTCTCTCCTTTACGGACCTCAGGCATTTTCATCACCCCCTTTTTCTTAAACCGCTACCCGGCAACTCACACCCGACTGTGTGCAGCTCCGTGTAGTCACTTCTAGGACGTTGTATGTTTATGCCATCTTAAATGGACACTAACTATGGGACCCAAGCTGTTTAACCTTTATGGCAGATTTTACTAAAGTCTGTACAACTGGATCTCCGGTAGCTCTGTCCAATGAGCTCCGGACATCCTGGGTCAACAATAAACGCACGCCATTGTTCCCCGCCCTTTTTTCCTTAATTACACATCCTAGTTCCATGGCGAACCTTTACCGCTTATATACTTACCCTTTTTTTGGCTATGTCCAACTGTGCATTTCTTTAGATAACTAGCACTACCTCTGACTCAGTTATCAGCGCTTAGTACTCGCAACAACCTTCTACCAGGCCCCTGTTTCCCTCCCTTTTTTTTTTTTTTTTTTTTTTTTGATGCCTTTGGAGTTATCCTGCCATGGAGTTTCTCTGCATGAAGTATACGTGTATACCTTCTCTATATACTCCACCTTAGACTGCTTCATTTTTTAGGTACTCGTTTGGAGGCTTATCAGGGCTTCCTTGCCTTCTTCTTCGACTACTGGATGAACATATACTCTACTTGCCTGATCCAGTACACTCTTTCAACCTACCTACATACCAACTACGGTCGTACTTTCCTTGGCCGGACTGGCCCAGGTATGATTTTAAGAGCAGTGACTCATACCGTGTTTCACTACACACCGCGCTACACGACACTTTCTTCTCTCATCAGTATTAGAAACCTAGGTGGAACCCTTCCTTCCTTCTTAGCATCCACGGTTTTAAGTCCACTATATAGCACCCGGGCTTTTTTGGTCTACATTTTCAATACCTATCCTTTGGAACTTCCTATGCTTCTTAACTTTCACTGGATGATTTTGGATGTCCAATTCACTTTCTTCTCTTTCCTCTCTCACCTCGTAACCGATAGTAGACACATATGAGCACATAGTCTGCCATGCCAATCACTTTCTTTTCACTAACGTGTGCATGTTCACACATTTTAAGATAAGCGGATCACGGACATAATCCATTTCTTTCATTTGCATATACGTAAAGTACTATACGACACTTAGTATTGATTATTGTTTTGCAGCCTTGATAAAGTCACTGTTGTGACGAAACACGTGTTGGCTGTTCTTCTGCAAAAATGAAAACTCACCTATGACAAACGCTGTCTTAAGGATTAAAGACTTTGATCCACACCAACTTGGAATCAGTGCTTTCTTCTCCGCTTCTGGATCTACATTACCAGGGACACATTCTCCCATTGATCTTACTGGACTGTACTCCTCTGAGTGCCTGGCCAATCTGTAACTTACCAGCCTTATTGAAGCTGCCATAGTACTTAGCATTACGTTGTAAAAAAAACATTGTTAATAGATGTTCTATTAAATTTCAAGTTTTGCCTGGATTTGTTGATCCATAACATCTTTATGGGATTAGGAGCAGTAGTCATGTTCTAGCTTCTTAATATATTGTAGGAAAGCTGAAGATTCCTTGGCATCAGCCTTTTTTCCGTAATACATAATCAATAATATATCCATGTGCATGGCTTTAAAATATTCTCAGACATGGTGAAACTTTTATATATTTTTTTTTAAAACTCAGTGGTGAATCGTTCAAACCCAGTGTTGAACTGCTGATCCTTTATGTAGGAAGCTTGCCTGGTGTGTAGTGGGTACCTAAGGTACTTACACCTTATACAAGGTCCAGGTATCCCCTATCAGTGAAATGTAGGCAAAGTCTAGAAGCCAGGCTCTCTAGAGGTAGCTGTGGATGAGCAGCCAAGGCTTATCTAGGAAACATGAAAAGCTCATGCAATAGCACTGTAGTCTGTAGTGTAGAATACACTCAGTGTTACAAAATAAAGGTACTTTATTATGGTAACACAACACCAAAATTACTATAGAGGCAATACTTCCTTAGGAGGTAAATAATACACAAGTTATATACACTAGTTGTCAGAAATAGGCATGAGAATAGTGGACCTAGGGGGGAGCACAAACCGTATGCTAATAACATGGAATGTAAGAGTTTGTAGAGGGTTGCTGGACGTACCAGGAAAGCATAAAGGTAAGTACCACAACACCCCCAAGCAACCAGGAAAGCAGGAGTAAATTATTAGGATTTCCTCAGAACACCCACTGAGAAGAAAAGAAGGGGATTGCAAAACTCAGAGATGACTGCAAGAAACCAACAGTGGATTCCTGAAGAAGAAGACCTGTGGAAAGAGGGGACCAAGTCCAGAAGACACAGCAGAGTCGTCCAGTGAGGGCAGGAGCCCCTACCCACCGAGCTGAGGATTGTAGGAGTTGGTCGACGGTGAAGAAGGTAAGTCAGCACTGCAGCCCTAGAGTCAAAGTCAGGTTCCTGGAGAATGCAGGTGATGTCCCACACTGGAAGGGAGATTGCAGGTGGGTTTGTGCGTCTGGATTCCACCAACAAGCCTTGGCACAGGCAAAATTCATGGTTGGCTGAAAGTGGTGCTGTCGGGGACCAGCAAGGCCCAGGAGGACTCAACCCAGGAGAGGGAATCAGAGGGAGCCCTCAGCTTTGTGCAGAGCCCTCAGAAGCACTGCAGCATGCACAGGAGTCCCACAGGAAGGGGATACAGAAGGTGCAAATGTACCTCATGCAGGACTACGAAAAGGAGTCCCACGCTGGAGGAGAGTCACTAAATGAGTTGTGCATCACAGGAAGGAGTGCTGGAGGCTGGAGCTACACAAAGACTGAGCACCCCTTGGAAGAAGCGCCAACAAGCCTTGGCAGCGGCAAATGATGCTGTGCACAGGGGTACTGCCTGCATGGGAAGGCAAAGGCTTACCTCTTCCCAAAGTTGGACAGCTGGTGGAGAGGACCATCTAAACCAATTCCAACTACCACCTGTGTGGCAGGATCCACACAGCTCAGCAGAAGAGGGGATCCATGCAGCTGGTCATCGTTGCTGTTGGTGCCTGAAAGTTCAGGCGAGTGACTCTTTCACTCCAAGGGAGATTCCTTCTTCTTTCCTGTGCAGACTGAAGACGGGCTGTCCTCAGAGGATGCACAACTTGGGAAATGTTGCAGAAGCTGGAAGGAGCTGGAGAAATAATGTTGCAAGTGAATTCTTCGTCTTTGTTTCAGATTGTCAGGTCCTGGAGAGTCCAGACGCAGTTTCTTTGGTCAGAAGTTGAAGTAAGGGATGCAGAGGAATCCTGCTGGAATCTTGCAAGCTGAATCTGAGTAAACACACAAAGGAGAGACCCTAAATAGCCCTGAAAGTGGATTGGTCACCTAGCAGCGTGACCTCCTATCAGGAGGGGTCTCTGACGTCACCTGCTGGCACTGGCCACTCAGATGCTCCCAGAGTTCCCTGACCACCCTGAAAACAAGATGGCAGAACCCATGGACACTCCGGAGGAGCTCTGGGCACCACCCCTGGGGTGGTGGTGGACAGGGGAGTAGTCACTCCCCTTTCCATTGTTCAGTTTTGCTCCAGAGCAGGGACTGGGGGTCCCTGACCCGGTGTAGACTGGTTTATGCATGGAGTACACCAAATATGCCCTTCATAACATACCAGTGGGCTGGGGAGGCTACCCCTCCCAAGTCCAGTAACACCTATTTCCAAAGGGAGAGGGTGTAACACCCATCTCCCAAAGGAAATCCTTTGTTCTGCCTTCCTGACCTCGAGCTGCTCAAGCAACAGGAGGGCAGAAACCTGTCTGTGAGGTGGCAGCAGCTGGGGCTGCCTGGAAAACCTCAGAAGGCTATAGGAGCAATGCTGGGGGTCCTCTAAGAAACCCCCAGAGTGCATGGAATCACATAACCAATGCTTGAAAAAGTATTGGGGTATGATTCCAACATGTATGATACCAAACATGCCTAGGTTGGGAGTTACCATTATATAGCTGGACATAGGTAGTGACCTATGTCACGTACACCCATTAAATGGTGTCCACGCACTCACAAAGTCCAGTAAAGTGGGTCTGTAGTTTGTGGGGGCACCTCTGCTAGTGCAGGGGTTCCCTCACACACAGGTACCTGCACCCTGCCCTCTGGGCTGAGAGGACCTAGAATAGGGGTGACTTATAGTGACCTGGTGCAGTCACCTATAATGGAAACGGGTGCATGCACCCGGTTCACACAGACTGCAATGGCAGACCTGCAGAACTCTTTGCATGGGCTCCCTATGGGTGGGAGAATAACTGCTGTAGCCCATAGGGATCCCCTGGAACCCCAATGCCCCGGGTACCTGTGTACCATATACTAGGGGCTTACATGGGGGCACCAGTATGCCAACTGTGGGATGAAATACAGAGTTTTGGGAGAGAGAGCATAATCACTGAGGTCCTGGTTAGCAGGATCCAAGTGAACACAATCAAACACACTGACATCCGGCAGAAAGCTGGGTAACCATGCCAAGAAAGAGGGTACTTTTCTACACTGTAGTAACCAATTTTAAAGCGCCATCTACAGGTACAGACAGGGGAATGGGTGGACTCCAGATCTACTATTACTGAGGCATGATCTGAAATAAGGATGGGGCCTAGTTCAGCATGGATCTGATTGTGTGAGAGATTATTCTCTAGATTTATATAGTCTAGAGAAGGGTGATGGGTAGGAGAAATAAAAGAATACTCTAAAAGGTCAGGGTTATAAATGTGACAGGCATCAAATAAACCTCTATCTGAAACTGTTCTGTGAAAGGCCCTTTGCATGTTATTGTGAATGCATTAGAAAGCAGATTTGCTATCTAGGAAGGGGTCAAGCAGTTTGTTACAGTCACACCCCAGCACAAGATTAACATTCATAACTGACATTATTTCATTGAAAGTGAATCTCAGAAGTGGATTTCAACACTAATAGGGGCATATATAGAAGGAGTTTGGGAATCCGTTAATCAGTGTCTAAATGAAGCCACCTACCTTCAATATCAATTTCTTGTTTTAAAATGTCAACAGACAAACTTCTATGAAATAACATAATTACACCATTTTTCTGGTGAACAGAAGGTGAACAATAAACATTACCAACCCCACTTGTTTTAGAATATGCAATGGCATAGGCCTTTGAAATTCCAAGAAACAATTCTAAATCTATTCATGGAAATAAAGGTAAATGATGGATTCAATCAAAACCTCTACGCATATGAGGATTACCTTACAAAGTAACTGTATACAGGAAGGTGTAGCACTAAGGAATATGTAAAAAGTTTTTGCCGAATAGGAGAGGATGTGAATAGGAAAAAGGATAGGATGTGAATAGGAAAAAGAAGGAAATCAGGAGCAGGGAATGAGTCAAAAGAAGACCCAAAATTAATTAAAATGAAAAGTGTGGCAAAATGTTGGAAAGACTTGGACTATAAGGATGAAATGCTAGAAAAGGTGTGGAAAAGTATAGAAGAACACCACGAAGGATGAACCACCCTGAGCATCCGGCCTGACATATAGGAAGTTGTAAAGGAAAAGCCAGTTCCTGGAGATGAGAGGGGAAAGTTATCTGTGGAATTAAAAAAAGGAAGTAAGGAAATGGGCAGAAGAAAATAATAAAGGACACACCTAAAAGATAAAAATACAATGAGATTCTGCCAGTTTAAAGAGGAGGGCTTCGGACAATCGTTCAATTAAATGGACAATGGACAACGTCTGGACAATAAACATTGTTAAGTGCCTAGGGAAAAGAGAGTGAGAAGACACAAATGAAAGAAAAAAAATCATTAGTCTCTACAAAGAAATATCAAATTGTTTACATAAGATAAACAAACTCCTTACATACAAAGGTCCTCATTACGAGTCTGAAGATCCAAGATACTGCCAGATTCATGGTGGGGGTTGAACTTCTGCATTTCAATCCTGGCGGTCGGACTGCCAGGGGACTACCGTCACCATAGGAACATGGCTCCCTGTGGGCTTGCGGCAGTCAGACTTGTGGTCAGCCACAGCGGCGCTGAACTCAACGCTACCGTACTGATCACAACTCCTGTTTCTGCCAGCCTTTCCATGGCAGGGACTCTGTCACAGTAAAGCTGGCAGAAACCCAGTGCTGAGGGCCACAGGTGGGGCATGGCATGCTCATGGCATGGGCAGTGCAGGGACCCTCTTGCCCAGCACCCTCAGAATGCGCACTGTCTAGTGTGCTACAGTATTGGCCGAGACCTATACAATAGCATTGTTCCCGCCAGGCGGATTGTCATAATACAATATTCCCACCAGTCAGCCGAGTGGGAACATCATAATACAGCAGGGGTGAGGCAGCCGGATTGACGGCCACCTCATCCCCTCAAGTGTGGCAGTCGGATTTTCCAACCTCCAAACTCGTAACAAGCCCCAAAATGTTGATAAAGGTTTATGTGCCACCCGTGTCCATAGCTTCTCTGTTATGAAGATGGACGTACTCTTTAAGTTGGCCTGGGGATTCATTATATGAGACCTTGAAGATGCATGGGTTGATTTGGCTTATCTTGCTTTCATGTCACACAACGAGGGGCAAAGATCCAAAAATTCCTTACATGGAGTAGCTGTAACTCAGGAGATGTTCTGTGAAAGGAAGCTCATGTGACCAGACATAATCATATGTGGGTTAGCACTGGTGAGGCCCACAATTTTTGATGCATTTGAATGCAGAAAAGCTATCATATCATCCCCTTTGCCTGTCTCTGGTATACCATGAGCATGGATATTATTACGCCTATTTCGATTTTCTAAATCTTCTGTTTGCCGTTTAAGGGCATCAATCTCTGTGGTCAGAGCAGCAACTTTTAAAGAAACATCGCGTGTTGCTGCATTCATGAGCTCTATATCCAAAACCCTAGATTTGAGAGGAGACCATTTATCTTCTAGCCCTTGAAAGGTGGTGTTCAGGTCCATCATGAAGGGTTTCATCAATTTTAGTTCATCGATTTAGTCCTTCATAGTGACTAGAAGGAGAGATTTCCTGGGAGTCGAGGTTCATCTTCAGTCTACTATTTCCACCTCCCAAAGTAATCTTATGGAGATAGTATTCATTAGAGATACATTCTTAAGGGAAATGACTGCCACCCTCTGCATTATTGAAGGTGGAGCTTGTCATATGAGGATAAGCTCAACAATTGATGAGAAATGTAGGAGAGAAATTCTCAGTCAGTGACAGGGCTAAGTAAAGAATGAAAAAGCATAATAGTTCAGAAGGCTGAGCCCTTGTTGAAAGAAGGAGGGGAAGTTTATGCCTATTGGCAAAAACAAAACTTCGCAGAGAGCAAGCGTAGCACTTAAATTCCAGTCAGTGGTAAATTGGCAGGAAACGCTGATCATGGCCCCCTACAGGTAAAGGACTTAAGGCTTGAGAAATGATGATGGTTACTCAAAGTCTTCAAATCGACTCACCACCGCATTCTCTATATGCTAAGCTGCTGCCTACTGTTATTTGAAATCTTCAGGTGCATTTGTCAGTGGTCAGATGAAAAGGCAGACCGCTGATCGAGAATGTTAACCACTGGGGGTCATCTTGCAGGCACCCGATCACATACTCTAAAAAGGCTACCAAAGTGGGTGACCAAATTAGAACTGCAGGTCCACTAGTAGCATTTAGTTTAGAGGCCCTATGTACATGTAGTACCACTCTTTACTAGGAACATACAAGTAAATTAAATGTGCCAATTGAGTGTAAGTTTTGGTGAGAGAGCGAACACACTTTTGCACTGGTTAACAGTAGTAGAATGCACTGAGTCCTAAGGCCAACAAAAACAAGATTAGAAAAAAATGGAGGAGTAATACAAGATGTTTGTGGGAAGACCGCCATAAGTCTGACATGCCTACCAGATTGCCTTGTGCAATCTCATGAGGAAGGGGATAAAGCAGAGAGGTTATTAACCTGGTTTAAGAGATTGAATAGCAGAGATACAACTATGACCCAGATAATGGATAGCCATGAGGGTGTTCAGAGCACTCAGGGTGAGATCAATGAAGTATTTGTGTAACAACACAGAGCCCTATACACACAGTATTTTAAGGCTTCTGACTCACTAAGTGCATATTAAATCAGGTGTCCGAGGACAAGGGTAGCTGGGTGCCTCAGTCATTGAAACAAATAATAACACTACTGTTCAGGACATGGCAATAGAGATAATGCCAGGGATGCATGGGCTCCCTGTGGATATCTATTATGCCTACCTGGATTTACTACGACCATACTGTGTGGGATTTTTACACTGCAACCACCTGAGCACTTTGCCACCCATAATGTGAGAAGCTTTAATTGTATTACTACTTAAAACCCACAGGGATTGGTTAGAAGAAGTTTCTTTTACTTAATTATCTATACTACACTGACTTACAAGATCTTGAGCAAGGTGTTGGCCACCCATCTAACCCCCTTAATGACCACTCTGATCAATATGGGTTTATACCTGGAAAGAATATCTTAATAAACATCAGGAGTCTATTCCAGGTATTAGAGGAATGTAAAGATAATGTAGAGGCACTAATTGTGTCAATTGACCTAGAAAACGCCTTCGACGCATTGAGCTGCAAAGTCTTAATATTGGTGCTTAGACACATGAATATGGGTCCTTGTTGGGAGCCTAATTCTGAATTAAATAATTTTTACATGTATGAAATTAAATGAGTTATTTTTTAATACTGTTTTTTTTAAAAATAGGCTGGCCTATAAAATATTTATATTTATTTATTCTGTAGCATTACTAAAGATTCTGAATATAATTATGAATTTATTATTTATATATTTTTAAATTAAGTTAATGTTTACTTTTATTTTTAAAACATTGAAATAAATTAATTTATTTTAGCAATTATTTCTAAATAGGAATGTTATTTTAAGTTCCTTCTACCATTATTTTTAACATGACAAGATGTTGCAGTACCGGTGATTGGCCATATGTGGGCCTGGACGTACTCCAGGTCTGAGCTGTAGTACATTTACTACTGTTTTGAAATGCTTATGGCTAAAGTAGTTTTAGAAGTGCAGTTTGTGAATAAGAATGGGCTTACCCTTTTGTGGTTGGTCGCATGTCTCTCCTTAAACACCCGCTTAGCCTTCTCTAAAAAACACCTATTTAATTAGTACAGATTCACAGTTTTCAGCTATTTCTCTTTATCCCTCTCACATTTACTACAAAAGTCAAGTTGACATCTTAGAACATAAAAAGTAGAAGAGGTGGAGTCTGAGACCTCCTTATGTAGGTTTGTGAATCGCATTTTGTAGTATCTGAGTAGTGCTATTGTGGTACTACTAAACGTACAGTACTACAAAATGCAGTTAAAAGAGAAAAGGTCTCATACTGCATTGTGTGGATTGGAAAATTCAGGGCAGAAAACTGTAAGTAATTTTGCCTGGCCTGTGCATAATAATATGCAGAAAATATTATTGTGAGAAAGTAGCCTCTTTCTAGCATGGTTACCCCCACTTTTGGCCTGTTTGTGAGTGTGTGTCAGTGTGTTTTTACTGTGTCACTGGGATCTAGAGGTGATCTCTAGAGGTATCACCAGCTGCCTGGGATTCAGCCTGATGCCTCATACCATCCAGGATTGGGCACCCCTTCTGTGCCTTATGAAATTCCTCCCTAGTAGGACCCCTTCAACTTCCCATCCAGAAAGTTCAGGCAGGTCATCAACGGAAGCAATGTGTAGGAAAGTAGCCTCTTTCTAACATGTTTACCTTGACTTTTGGCCTGTTTGTGAGTGTGTGTTTTTACTGTGTCACTGGGATCCTGCTAGCCAGGACCCCAGTGCTCATAGATCAAACCCTATATGTCGGTGTGTTTTGCCTGTCTCACTGGGATCCTGCTAGCCAGGGCCCCAGTGCTCATAGTTTGTGGCCTAATGCGTATGCCTGTGTAGTGCCTAACTGTGTCACTAAGGCTCTGCTAATCAGAACCTCAGTGTTTATGCTCTTTCTGCTTTACAATTTGTCACTGTAGGCCAGTGACTTCATTTACCAATTTCTATTGGCATACTGGACCCCCCTTATGAGTCCCTAGTATATGGTACCTAGGTACCCAGGGCATTGGGGTTCCAGGAGATCCATATGGGCTGCAGATTTCTTTTGCCACCCATAGGGAGCTCAGACAGACCCTTACACAGGACTGCCATTGCATCCTGCGTGAAATAGTGCACACACTATTTCACAGCCATTTTCACTGCACGTAAGTAACTTATAAGTCACCTATATGTCTAACCTTCACTTGCTGAAGGCTAGGTGCACAGTTACTAAGTATGAGGGCATACTTGCACTAGCAAAGGTGCCCCGACATAGTTCAGGGCCATTTCCACGAACTTTGTGAGTGCGGGGATACCATTACACGCGTGCACTACATATAGGTCAATACTTATATGTAGCTTCACAATGGTAACTCCGAATATGGCCATATAACATGTCTAAGTTCATGGAATTGTCCCCCATTCCAAATCTGGTATTCATGAGCCAATTCCATGAATCATGGGGGCTCCACCATGGAACCCCAGTACTGCCAAACCAGCTCTCTGAGGCTTGCACTGCAGCTACAGCTGCTACCACCTCACAGATAGGGTTCTGTCCTCCTGGGGTCTGGGCAGTCCAGTCCCAGGAAGGCAGAACAAAGCATTTCCTCCTAGAGCAGTGTGTTACACCCTCTCCCTTTAAAAAATAGGTGTTACAGGCTGGGGAGGGGTAGCCTCCCCCAGCCTCTGAAAATGATTTGAAGGGCACAGATGGTGCCATCCTTGCATAAACCAGTCTACACCGGTTCAGGGACTCCTTTTCCCCTACTCTGGAGGGAAACTGGACAAGGAAAAGGGGAGTGACCACTCCTCTGTCCATCACCACCCCAGGAGGGGTGCCCAGAGCTCCTCCGGTGTGTCCCAGACTTCAGCCATCTTGCTTTGCAAGGTGTGGGGGCACTCTGGGGGGCTCTGAGTGGCCAGTGCCAGCAAGTGACATCAGAGACCCCTCCTGATAGGTCCATACCTGATCAGGTAGCCAATTCCCTGATCAGGGCCATTTAGGGTCACTCCTGTGGGTTCTCTTCAGATTCTGCTTGCAAGTTTCCTTCAGGAATCCTCTGCAACAACTTCAGACTCTTCTGACCTCGGATCAACCGCAGCCTGCTCCAAGAAACGCTATAACTGCAACAAAGTGTCTACAAGAGACACATTCTTCTTCAGCAACCTCAGCTCCAAGTCAGCAACTGCAACAGTTTCCACAGTGTGCATGCTCTGGGGACTCCTTGTCTTCGTCCTGCACCAGAAGGACCGAAGAAATTTCCCTTGGAGTGACAGAGTCACTCCCCTGCTCCAAGCAGGCACCTTCCAAGATGGCGACCAGTACCCTGGGACTCCTCTCACGGTGATGAGTGTGCTCATAAGGACACAGAGGGTGGACATCATCAACACAGACTGTCCTGAGGTCCTGCTGATACAATTTGGAGGAGGTAAGACCTTGCCTTCCCAGAGAACGACAGTACCCCTGTGTATTGTGTCTTCTTCGCCTCATGAGGCCTCTGTGCACTCTCTGCAAAATTCCTTCATGCACAGCCTGGCCCACATCACCAGCACTCCACCCTGCAATGCTCAACTCACTGAGTTCTTCTCCGGCGGTGTGGGACCTTCTTTTGTTGTGCTGCATGAACCGCATTTTGTACCTCCTTTGAACCCGGATCCTGTGGCTTCTGGGTGTGCTGGCTGGCATCCTGAGGGCTGTCTAAAGTGCTGAGAGCCCCCCTCCTCCTCCTCCCGAGTCCATCCAGCACCATTTTGATGAAAAACACAATTTTGTCATAGCCAAGGCTTGATGGTGCCTTCCAACACAAAATCACATCTGCAACAATCTTCATGCCATGGACATCTTTTGCATCATGCAGGAACCCACTGGCATCTTCCTAGGGTGCATTTCTGCAGTCTTCTACTAACTGAGGACTCTTCTTTTGCACCCTCTTCTGGGTTGGCAGGGGTCCCTGTCCTTCCTGGAACTTCTTTTGACTTCTGGACTTGGTCCTCTTCCTTTGCAGGTCTTTAGATCCAATAATCCAGCAGTTGTTCTTTGCAGACTTGATTGGCTGCTGCAAAATCTCAAAAACGAGGTGTAGTGTGCCCTAAGGAAACTTGCAGTACTTTACTCCTGCTTTTCTGGGCTCTGGGCTGGGGTAATTTACTTACCTTTACTGTATTCTTACTCTACCAGCGATTCTGCACTTGTCTAGGGGGGTATTCGTGATTCACATTCCACTTTTTTAGTATGTGGTTTGTGTGGCCCATAGACCTATTTTCTCCTTTGCATTTTATAGGATTTCCTACTGTTTGCATTGTTCTACGACCATTGACTTGTCTAATTTTGGTGTCTAGTGTATATATTGTGTATAATACTTACCTCCAGAAAGAGTATTGTCTCTAAGATATTTTTGGTACTGTGTCACCCAAATAAATACCTTTATTTTTGGTAACGCTGAGTATTGTCTTTACTTGCGTATAAGTACTGTGTAACTATAAGCGGTATTGCATGAGCTTTGCACGTCTCCTAGTTCAGCCTAAGCTGCTCTGCTATAGCTACCTCTATCAGCCTAAGCTGCTAGAACACTACTACATTTCACTAATAAGGGATAACTGGACCTGGTATAATGTGTAAGTACCCAAGGTACCCACCACAAACCAGGCCAGCCTCCTACAATTATCAAACTGAAATTCACTCCTTGGCTGCTCACACTGATCGGACTGTCCTACTAAAAACTACCCTTGAATTCTGTACTCTCGGGGACAGCTAGCTCAATCATGGGGTATTTTGAAGCACATTGCAGAAAGTACATAGGGTTAACACATCCTACAATTTATCTGTAATTAAATTTGTCATTGCTTCATTTGTATATGTAATATTAAAAAGAGTACTTTGCATTGGCTAAGTAATTTATAAGCAGGGTCACACACTAAGGCCCTGATTATAACCTCTGCGGTCTTTTAACCTGTTCTGTGCCCAGGACGTAATGGTTACGTCCTGAGGCACAGTGCTGCTGTGCCCAGGACGTAACCATTACGTCCTGGTCACAGAGCCCAGAGGGAGCGCTAGCGCTCCCTCTGTGGGGTTCCCCCCCACCCCCCAAGTCAGGGATGGAAGGGGAAGCCCTTCCCCTTCCACCCCGACCCCCCCTGTGATGTCAGCGCGCGAGCACGCGCTGATTAGTCACAGGGACTCCCCAGCGCGATTGAAAGAGAAATGCAAAGCATTTCTCTTTCAATCCCATGGGGGAGGCCCGGAGGGGCTTCAAAGGGAAGGAAATGTATTTCCTTCCCTTTGAAGTCTCTCCCAGGGTTTCAAAAGCCGGATTGCTTGCAATCCGGCTTTTGAAACCCCACTAGACACCAGGGATTTTTTTATATTTTTCTGTTTGAAAGTGACAAAAGGGAGCGACCCCTTGGGCGAAGGTCGCTCCCAGGGGGGGCATTTTTTTGGGAAGGCCTTTTCTGCCCCCCTTAGGGGCAGATCGGCCTATTATTAGCTCTAGGCACCAGGGATCTTTTCTTTTTTTTTTTTTTTCTTTTTGTTATGTTTTCTTTTTTTTTAGGTGGGGAGCGACCCCTTAGGTAAGGGACGCTCCCCTAGAGGCCAAATAATTTTTAGGCCATTTCTGCCCCCCTTGGGGGCAGATTGGCCTATGTTGATGAGGCCAATCTGCCCCCAAGGGGGGCAGAAACCATTAGACACCAGGGAGTTTTTTTTTTTGCGTGAATTTCACGCAAGTGGAGTGAGCCCTTGGGCAAGGGTTGCTCCGGGGGGGGGGCATTTTTTTGGGAAGGCCTTTTCTGCCCCCCCTGGGGGCAGATCGGCCTATTATTAGGCCGATCTGACCCCAGGGGGGACAGAAACCTCTAGGCACCAGGGATCATTTTTTTTTTTTTTTCCTTTTTGTTATGTTTTCTTTTTTTTTTAGGTGGGGAGCGACCCCTTTGGCAAGGGTCGCTCCTCTAGGGGGCAAATTATATTTAGGTCATTTCTGCCCCCCTGGGGGGCAGATTGGCCTATTTTGATGAGACCAATCTGCCCCCAAGGGGGGCAGAAACCATTAGACACCAGGGATTTTTTTTTTTTGCGTGAATTTCACGCAAGGGGAGCGACCCCTTAGGCAAGGGTCGCTCCCTGGAGGGGGGGAATTATTTTAGGCCATTTCTGCCCCCGTGGGGGGTAGATCAGCCTATTTTGATTAGGCTGATCTGCCCCCAAGGGGGGGCAGAAACCACTAGGCACCAGGGATTTTTTTTTTGTTTTTTTGTTTTACAGATGAGGAGCGACCCTTTGGACAAGGGTCGCTCCCCTGGAGGGGCAAATTGTATTTATGCCATTTCTGCCCGCTTTGGGGGCAGATCGGCCAATTTTAGGTCAATCTAAACCACTAGGCACCAGGGATCTTTTTTTTGCGCCATCACGCAAGGGGAGCGAACTTGTAGGCAAGGGTCGCTCCCCGGGGGGGTAAATTTATTTTAGGCCATTTCTGCCCCCCCGGGGGCAGATCGGCCTATTGGTATTAGGCCGATCTGCCCCCAGGGGGGGCAGAAACCTCTAGGCGCCAGGGCAAAAAGTTTTTTTGTGTTTTTTTTTTTGTTTGTTTGTTTTTTTAGAGATGGGGAGCGACCCATTAGGCAAGGGTCGCTCCCCTGGGGGGCAAATTGTATTTAGACCATTTCTGCCCCCCTTGGGGGCAGATTGGTAGATTTTAGGTCAATCAGAAACCACTAGGCACTGCGGATTTGTTTTTTGGCACCAATGTCACGCAGGGGGAGCGACCCCGTAGGCAAGGGTCGCTCCCGGGGGGGGGGGGGGAAATTTATTTTACGGCATTTCTGCCCCCCCCTGGGGCCGGCTGAGCTAGAAGCCAAAATCCACAGGTAGGCACTTTGCAAAAAACACCTCTGTTTTCTGTGAAAAAATATGTTGTGTCCACGTTGTGTTTTGGGCCATTTCCTTTCGTGGGCGCTAGGCCTACCCACAGAAGTGAGGTACCATTTTTATCGAGAGACTTAGGGGAACGCTGGGTGGAAGGACATTTGTGGCTCCTCTCAGATTCCAGAACTTTCTGTCACCGAAATGAGAAGAGAAAGTGTTTTTTGGCCACATTTTGATGTTTGCAAAGGATTCTGGGTAACATAACCTGGTCAGAGCCCCGCAAGTCACCCCATCTTGGATTCCCCTGGGTTTCTAGTTTTAAAAAATGCGCTGGTTTGCTTGGTTTCCCCAGGTGCCGGCTGAGCTACAGGCCAAAATCCACAGGTAGGCACTGTTTTCTATGAAAAAATGTGATGTGTCCACGTTGTGTTTTGGGCCATTTCCTGTCGCAGGCGCTAGTCCTACCCACACAAGTGAGGTATCATTTGTATCGGGAGACTTGGGGGAATGCTGGGTGGAAGGAAATTTGTGGCTCCTCTCAGATTCCAGATCTTTCTGCCACAGAAATGTGAGGAACATGTGTTTTTTTAGCCAAATTTTGATGTTTGCAAAGGATTCTGGGTAACATAACCTGGTCAGAGCCCCGCAAGTCACCCCATCTTGGATTCCCCTGGGTTTCTAGTTTTCAAAAATGCGCTGGTTTGATTGGTTTCCCCAGGTGCCGGCTGAGCTACAGGCCAAAATCCACAGGTAGGCACTGTTTTCTATTAAAAAAAGTGATGTGTCCACGTTGTGTTTTGGGCCATTTCCTTTCGTGGGCGCTAGTCCTACCCACACAAGTGAGGTATCATTTTTATCGGGAGACTTGGGGGAACGCTGGGTGGAAGGAAATTTGTGGCTCCTCTCAGATTCCAGAACTTTCTGCCACAGAAATTTGAGGAACATGTGTTTTTTTAGCCAAATTTTGAGGTTTGCAAAGGATTCTGGGTAACAGAACCTGGTCCGAGCCCCACAAGTCACCCCATCTTGGATTCCCCTAGGTCTCTAGTTTTCAGAAATGCACAGGTTTGGTAGGTTTCCCTAGGTGCCGGCTGAGCTGGAGGCCAAAATCTACAGGTAGGCACTTTGCAAAAAACACCTCTGTTTTCTTTCAAAAAATTGGATGTGTCCACGTTGCGCTTTGGGGCATTCCCTGTCGCGGGCGCTAGGCCTACCCACAGAAGTGAGGTATAATTTTTATCGGGAGACTTGGGGGAACACTGAGTGTAAGGAAATTTGTGGCTCCTCTCAGATTCCAGAACTTTCTGCCACAGAAATGTGAGGAACATGTGTTTTTTTAGCCAAATTTTGAGGTTTGCAAAGGATTCTGGGTAACAGAACCTGGTCCGAGCCCCACAAGTCACCCATCTTGGATTCCCCTAGGTCTCTAGTTTTCAGAAATGCACAGGTTTGGTAGGTTTCCCTAGGTGCCGGCTGAGCTAGAGGCCAAAATCTACAGGTAGGCACATTGCAAAAAACACCTCTGTTTTCTTTAAAAAAAAATGGGATGTGTCCACGTTGTGTTTTGGGGCGTTTCCTGTCGCGGGCGCTAGGCCTACCCACACAAGTGTGGTATCATTTTTATCGGGAGACTTGGGGGAACATAGATTAGCAAAACAAGTGTTATTGCCCCTTGTCTTTCTCTACATTTTTTCCTTCCAAATATAGGAGAGTGTGTAAAAAAGACATCTATTTGAGAAATGCCCTGTCATTCACATGCTAGTATGGTCACCCCGGAATTCAGAGATGTGCAAATAACCACTGCTCCTCAACACCTTATCTTGTGCCCTTTTTGGAAATACAAAGGTTTTCTTGATAGCTATTTTTTACTCTTTATATTTCAGCAAATGAATTGCTGTATACCCGGTATAGAATGAAAACGCACTGCAGGGTGCAGCTCATTTATTGGCTCTGGGTACCTCGGGTTCTTGATGAACCTACAAGCCCTATATATCCCCGCAACCAGAGGAGTCCAGCAGATGTAACGGTATATTGCTTTCGATAATTTGACATTGTAGGGAAAAGTTACAGAGTAAAACGTAGAGAAAAATTGATGGTTTTTTCACCTCAATTTCAATATTTTTATTTTTCAGTTGTTATTTTCTGTAGGAAACCCTTGTAGGATCTACTCAAATGACCCCTTGCTGAATTTAGAATTTTGTCTACTTTTCAGAAATGTTTAGGTTTCTGGGATCCAGCATTGGTTTCACGCCCATTTCTTTCACTGTCTGGAAGGAGGCTGAAAGCACAGAAAATTGCAAAAATGGGGTATGTCCCAGTAAAATGCCAAAATTGTGTTGAAAAATTGGGTTTTCTGATTCAAGTCTGCCTGTTCCTGAAAGCTGGGAAGCTGCTGAGTTTAGCACCGCAAACCCTTTGTTGATGCCATTTTCAGGGGAAAAACCACAAGCCTTCTTCTGCAGCCACTTTTTCAATTTTTTAAAAAAAAAACGAAATTTTCACTGTATTTTGGCTAATTTATTGGCCTCCTTCAGGGGAACCCACAAAGTTTGGGTACCTCTAGAATCCCTAGGATGTTGGAAAAAAAGGACGCAAATTTGGCTTGCTTAGCTTATGTGGACAAAAAGTTATGAGGGCCTAAGCGCGAACTGCCCCAAATAGGCAAGAAAAGGCCTGGCACAGGAGGGGGAAAAGGCCTGGCAGCGAAGGGGTTAAAAACTGATGCTGCGGGAGACAGAATACCGCCAGTGCCAGTGGTATTTTTGGCTACGTTATGACTTTTCCTCGGGGCCAGCGGACGGTAACAGTATTACCTTCCGCTGGCCCAGCGGAAAAGTCACATCAACATTGCTGACGGCTCATAATAGAGCCGGTGGCAATGCTGATGTGCAGCGGGTGTAGTTGCACTCATCGCTCATTTCAATGGCCGAAATTCGGGCAGTATAATGCACGATGGGCTATGCCTGGGGGCCCCTGCACTGCCAATCCCCAGGGGCACCCCAAGTCCCCCTTACTGCCAGCCTTTCAATGGCAGTGTATACCACCGTGGCCAGGCTGGCGGTCGGGGACTCATAATAACCAGGGCAGCGGTGCTTGCACCGCTGCCCTGGGGATTATGACCGCCATGCGAAAGCCTGGTGGTATAGTGGAGGGGCCAGCGGTATGGTCGTGGCTATTGCACCACCGTCATAATATCTGGCGGAACACCGTCAGCCTGTTGTCGGTGTTACTGCCAGCTTACCGCCGACCGCCAGGGTTGTAATGAGGCCCTCAGTCTTGGTACAGCATAGGTTTGTTGGTAACTGTTTTTTATCTTTACTATATGACTGCACTCCAGTGGCATCTTTTGGTATGCCATTAAACTAACATTGACTTTTACATGTCATTACTTCTATGAGCCTTTTTTTTTACATATTCTTCAAAAATCATGTCTGCTGTTCTCCTTATCCAAAACTACCTTGTGAGCCCCAGAACTGAAAGGTTGACGGGGAAGTGATGCCTTAAATGGCATAAGATATTGAATTGTGGAGCCCCTCCAATGTAAGACTGGAGAGCGTTGTTCGAGAGATCAAACTGTTTTAAGAATTGTTGGCAGAAAACTGGTTTTGATTACATTAAGGATTGCCTGAGTCAAAATTAGCAAAGATTCGGCTCTCCTCAGCGCTCTACCACTCCCATGATTTATAAACCCTTATCAAAATGTTCTCTTAAGTTTTTGTAAGAAATTGGGTTGTTAGTTGACTGTGGTTTGAGCTATGGTCAAGAAGCAACCACAATCCTTGAAGGGTAAAGCACAAGAAAAAACCCAAATTAAACTGTACTCCACTCCCTTGGCAGTTTGGCACAGAGTAGTCAGGCCTAATGTAGAGGCAATGTGTAAAGTATTTGTACAACACATCAAACAGTAACACAATGAAAATACATGACAAAAGGAGCCCACAACAGGGTTAGAAATTGGAATTTCATAAAAAAGCAGGACTAAAATGACAAATATCAAATTAGTAGAACCAGAGATGTTGAACTTTAAATTTTTAGGTAAAATAGTGGCATAAGGTGTATGTGAATAGCTGATCGTGCTGGACAAGGTCAAAGTCATCTGTTCCGGCTGACCATGATGGAGTGCAGGCTGAATGCAAGGACTCAGTTAGGCCCACTGATCAAAAGTACCTTCAATCCTGGTTTGAGGAGCATTGCATGGATCCATGATGCTAATTCGTCTTGCAGCCCAGACATTGGTTCCGAGATGCGACAAGACTGTAATGTGAGATCCTGTTACACCAATGTTTAACACAGTCCGGTGTCTGAAATGCAATGCACAGTCACAGCAATGCATCTTTTCCAAAGCCCTGCAATGTCTGCGTAGTCTGACATCGTCGTCGAGGCTGCCATCAACAAAGGATGAGAGGGCCTGAACTTTGAGAGTATGGTGTAGCAGCCGTCCCAAAGGTGATGCCAGTTGTGACAGCAAGGTGAGTCTTTGCAACTGGGCCAATTCACGCAGTGACTGCGATGCAGCAGCTCTGCTAGGGATTGACCCATGCAACAGAGGAGATGCATCGGTTCCAAAAGCTGGCAGAGCACCTTAGGCCCATTTCCAAGGGTCCAAGGGTGGCACCACTTGGCAGGGCAGACTTACAGATGGCAGAGTGCAGGTGCAGAAACAATCTTGTTGGAAGCCTGTTATGTCCCTGAGGCTTCAGATCAGGAGGCCAGCCAACTAGCCCTTGGATACACTGTGTTCTGGCTTTAAGAGAAGTAGGTCCAGTCCTTCATACCGGGGCAGGAGGCAGCAGGCAGCAGGTCAGCACAACACATCAGGAGTCCAGCAGAGTGCACTCTAGCATCCACATATCCAGAAGTGTACTGGAGTGATAGTGTCTGAGGTCCAGAATTTATACCCTGGCACCCTGGTTCTGGACGGTGTGTGAAACCTTTAGACCGTGTCTTTGAATTGCAAAGAATTGCCTGCCTCCCCTGCCCTGGCTCCAAGATGGCTGGAGTGACAATACAGGGCCGTTAGGCCCTTTGTGTGTGGACAGCAAACAGCTTACTCAAGTGTAAGTGAGGCTGTCACCACCTCCTCTGTCCCATCCTGCCACTGATGGTCAATCAAGTGACACCTAAGCTTTCATTGTGTGGTTGTCTAGGAGGAATGCACAAAGCCCAACTGCAAACTATAACCAGTCATGTGACCAAAGACAGACTGCAAGCACCAAATAGCTAAGGCAAGAGGTATGAGCCCCCGGGCCGGAGATGTCAATCTCGAACCCGGCAGCCCACAGAGTACGACCAGCTGCATTCTGAGCTAGCCTACTGCCATGGTTTCTGTGCACAAAAACCATGATGGTAGGCCCTTCCTGTGACAGAGAATTTCTTCCCTATCACAGGTAGGTGGCTCTCCCACACCCCAACACTCAACTGACACCTCCCACCCCGATTCAAATACCCCCCACTTCCCCTCCGATACACCCATTCACTCATTCACTGGCATACACGCATTCACATACGCATTATTTCAGACATACTCACACACATTCTTACACACAGACACAATGACATGCAGACACAAACTCACTTCACCATTCTTACACGCATTCACTCACACGCATACAACACTACACACACAGACGCATTCACACACGCACTCACACACTCAGACACACACACAACACCCCCCACCCTCACACCCCCTCACCTGGCAGATGCCCGACTTACCTTGTCCGGTGAGAAGGTCATCTGGCAGGGAACGGGAAGGGGCACTGCTACTGCCAGCAGCGCCCCACAAGAAGAACACCTCTAGGCTGTATTTCTGCTCAAAATACAGCTAGTGGCGTTCTACTGGTGGGGCGGTGCTGGTCAGGCAGTGCTCATAATCTGGCGGACGGATGGTCGCCACAGCGGTGGTATGCTGGAGGCTGTCACTGCGGCAGTAGGCGGTTATTACCGCCAAAGTTATAATTAGGGCCTAAATATGAACCAATTAGCTCTTCTAGCACCACCACGAAGATCTTGGTGGATGTGACCTACATAAAAGGGGACACTCACCTTCAGGAACACAGGCACATCCACAGTCGCCATGGAACCAGACCCTGAAGTCTTCCCACTGCTCCACTGGCCATACAACTCCAGAGCCAGCAACGCCGACTAAGACAACAACCGTAAGTACACCCACCTATCACACACTGGAGGGAAGGACAGTAGTACACACCCACACACAACACACAACCCTGCCATGTCTAGCCACACCCACACATACACGTAAACATACACCCGTACCAATAAACACACACACACACTCACACACAAATCACACACCAAATTACACATATACAACACATACATGTGGAAGGAAAGCCAGAACAAGTTTGGTACCCTCAACACCAACGGGTCTCTGGTGCAGATGTATTAAATACATTATAAATAGAAAGTTCAAAACTACGTACAATATAGATCACAGGGCAATGTCCATGGCCCCAACTTGACTCCTGACTGCAAAATGGCCTCCACATGGCAGGGACATTGATGAGGCATGCAGGCACCTCAGAGGTGATGGGGGGGTGAGATGGGGGTTTGGGTTTGAGAGGGGGTCCTTAGGTTTGGGCTTTGCTTTTGGGGAGGTGGATTGGGTTTTGGTATGGTAGGGGTAACCTTGGGCTTTGTGAGGGTAGAAGTCTTAGGTGGGAGAGGGGCATTGCTTGTTCCAGGGAGTCCATGGGAGGACTGGGAGGTGGAAGCCAGAGGTATGGGGAGGGTAACAGGGTGCTTGGGGGTAACCGGGATAGGGACAGTGGGAGGGATCAGGCAAAGCTCTTGCAGGAAACATTTTTTAGGGACACAAGGTTGTTCATGGGAAAAACATTTGGGAGTGGAGGGAGAGGGAGTTTTCGAGAGGTGTGTACGTGTAGGTGCCTCGGGTGCAGGTGTGAGCATGGATGCCATGTGTGTGCTGTGTGACTGTTGGGTGGGTGAGTGTGGGCGTTTAGGTGTAGGCGGAGTATGGGGGATGCATGGAGATGGAAGGGTGGATGTTTGAATGTATGTTGTGGTGGTATCTGCAGGTAGGGTGGATGTGCTGCATGTAGGGTTGTTGATAGTTGTGCTTAGTGTGCATGTGGTGTATGGGGTGCATGCATTGAGGTCTGCTATTGTGGTGACTGTGGAATTAGGGCACTTGTGGCAGGATTTGGGAGTGATGATGTGCTGACTGCAGGTTGAGTGGTGTAGTGTGTAGGAAAGTACCATCTTGCCTGGCATGTTACCCCCATATTTCACTGTATATATGTTGTTTTAGGTATGTGTCACTGGGACCCTGCCAGCCAGGGCCCCTGTGCTCATAAGTGTGCCCTGTACGTGTTCCCTGTGTGATGACTAACTGTCTCACTGAGGCTCTGCTAACCAGAACCTCAGTGGTTATGCTCTCTCTGCTTTCTAAATTGTCACTAACAGGCTAGTGACCAATTTCACCAATTCACATTGGCATACTGGAACACCCTTATAATTCCCTAGTATATGGTACTGAGGTACCCAGGGTATTGGGGTTCCAGGAGATCCCTATGGGCTGCAGCATTTCTTTTGCCCCCCACTGCAGCCTGAGTGAAATAACGTCCACGTTATTTCACAGCCATTTACCACTGCACTTAAGTAACTTATAAGTCACCTATATGTCTAACCTTCACCTGGTGAAGGTTGAGTGCTAAGTGCTAAGTATCTCAGTGAGTACCCTCAGTATGAGGATGAGTTATATACACAAGATATATGTACACAAACCAAAATTAGGTAAGTAATAGCAAGAAAAGTAATGCAAACAGTGTAGAATCACAATAGATTACAATAGGAGCACATACGTATAGGGGCAACACAAACCATATACTCCAAAAGTGGAATGCAAACCACGAAGGGACCCCAAACCTATGTGAGCTTGTAGAGGGTCGCTGGGACTGTAATAAAACATTGAGAGTTAGAAAAATAGCCCACCCCAAGACCCTGAAAGGTAGGTGTAAAGTGCCCCTTCTACCCACAGAGAGCACAGAAGTCGTTATAGGGGGATTCTGCAAGAAGAACAAACACCAGCAATGTAACAACAGTGGATTTCTGGACCTGAGTACCTGTAAAACAAGGGGACCAAGTCCAATAGTCGTGACAGTGTCGGGAGTGGGCAGGAGCCCCGGAAATGCCAGCTGAGGGTGCAAGGAAGCTGCAACCAGATAGAAGAAGCTTGGAGTTCTGCAAGAAAGAAGAGCTAGGGACTTCTTTGGAAGATGGATGTCCCACGTCGCGATGAAGCTTGCAGAAGTGTTCCCACGCAGAAAGACCGCAAACAAGCCTTGCTAGCTGCAAGGGTCGTGGGAAAGGTTTTTGGGTGCTGCTGTGGCCCAGGAGGAACCAGGATGTCACCACTAGGATGAGGAGACAGAGGGGCCGCCCAGCAAGTCAGGGAGCCCTCACAGAAGCAGGCAGCACCCGCAGAAGTACCGGAACCGGCACTTGGAAGAGGAGTGAACCGGAGTCCACCCGAAGGACAACTCAGAAGGTTGTGCACTGCAGGATGGAGTGTCGGGGACCCAAGCTTGGCTGTGCACAAAAGAAATCCCGGAGGGGTGCACAGGAGCCGGAGCAGCTGCAAATCACGCGGTATCCAGCAATGCAGTCTAGCGTGGGGAGGTAAGGACTTACCTCCACCAAACTTGGACTGAAGAGTCACTGAACTGTGGGAGTCACTTGGACAGAGTTGCTGAGTTCCAGGGACCACGCTCGTCAGGATGAGAGGGGACCCAGAGGACCAGTGTTGCAGTCTTTTGGTGCCTGCGTTAGCAGGGGGAAGATTCTGTCGACCCACGGGAGATTTCTTCGGAGCCTCTGGTGCAGGGTGAAGGCAGGCTACCCCCAGAGCATGCACCACCTTGAAACAGTCGAGAAAGCAGGCAGGATGAGGTGCTACACTGTTGCTAGTAGCCGTCTGGTTACTTTGTTGCAGTTTTGTAGGCGTCCTGAGCAGTCAGCGGTTGATCCTTTGGTAGAAGGTGAAGAGAGAGATGCAGAGGAACTCTGGTGAGCTCTTGTATTCGTTATCTGAAGAATTCCCCAAAGCAGAGACCCTAAATAGCCAGAAAAGGATATTTGTCTACCAAGGAAGGAGGATTGGCTACCAAGAGAGGTAAGAGCCTATCAGAAGGAGCCTCTGACGTCACCTGCTGGCACTGGCCACTCAGAGCAGTCCAGTGTGCCCCCAACACCTCTGCTTCCAAGATGGCAGAGGTCTGGGACACACTGGAGGAGCTCTGCGCACCTGCCTTGGGAGGTGCAGGTCAGGGGACCCTGGGAGGTGCAGGTCAGGGGACCCTGGGAGGTGCAGGTCAGGGGAGTGGTCACTCCCCTTTCCTTTGTCCAGTTTTGCACCAGAGCAGGGCTGGGGGATCCCTAAACCGGTGTAGACTGGCTTATGTAGGGATGGGCACCATCTGTGCCCATCAAAGCATTTCCGGAGCTGGGGGAGGCTACTCCTCCCCAGCCTTCACTCCTATTTCCAAAGGGAGAGGGTGTTACACCCTCTCTCAGAGGAAATCCTTTGTTCTGCCTTCCTGGGCCAGGGCTGCCTGGACCCCAGGAGGGCACAAACCTGTCTGAGGGGTTGGCAGCAGCAGCAGCAGCAGCAGTGGAGACCCCGGAAAGGCAGTTTGGCAGTACCCAGTTACTGTGCTAGAGACCCGGGGGATCATGGAATTGTCCCCCCAATACCAGAGTGGTATTGGGTGACAATTCCATGATCTTAGACATGTTACATGGCCATGTTCAGAGTTAACATTGTGAAGCTACACATAGGGAGTGACCTATGTGTAGTGCACGCGTGTAATGGTGTCCCCGCACTCACAAGGTCTGGGGAATTTGCCCTGAACGATGTGGGGGCACCTTGGCTAGTGCCAGGGTGCCCACACACTAAGTAACTTTGCACCCAACCTTCATCAGGTGAAGGTTAGACATATGGGTGACTTATGAGTTACTTAAGTGCAGTGGTAAATGGCTGTGAAATAACATGGACGTTATTTCATGCAGGCTGCAATGGCAGGCCTGTGTAAAAATTGTCAGAGCACCCTATGGGTGGCAAAAGAAATGCTGCAGCCCATAGGGATCTCCTGGAACCCCAATACCCTGGGTACCTCAGTACCATGTACTAGGGAATTATATGGGTGTACCAGTATGCAAATGTGAATTGGTAAATTTAGTCACTAGCCTGTTAGTGACAAATTTGGAAAGCAGAGAGAGCATAACCACTGAGGTTCTGGTTAGCAGAGCCTCAGTGAGACAGATAGGCATCACACAGGGAACACATACAGGGCACACTTATGAGCACTGGGTCCCTGCCTGGCAGGGTCCCAGTGACACATAGACTAAAACAACATATATACAGTGAAATATGGGGGTAACATGCCAGGCAAGATTGTACTTTCCTACACAGGGGTACAGGCACAGGGGGCCAAGGACAGTGGGAGAGTACCTGTGGCACAAGGGATGGAGTATCGAAGGCAAACCACTGGCCAGGAGGCCATCTCCCAAGTCCTAGGAGCATACCACAAAGCCTAGGACAAGATGGGCCAGATGCTTGCAAACATGCAAGAGAACTAGAGGCTGCAGAGGGAATACCACCAGGAGGCCATGCAGCAGTGGTAAACCCTCGATGCCACCAGGGCCTCCATTGCTAGGGTGTTCAAGGACCCCACCACCATCCTGTGGGCAACCTCCACCTACCAGCAGGCCTCTTCCACTAACCGAGCCCTCCAGTTCTGCGGCAGCTACTGGAATGGAGACCCTGTCAGAGGACCACCAGCACCCCTCCATCTGTAGCTGGGGAACCCATATGCAAGCGAGTTCGATCATCCAGACATCCTGCAGGACCTGATGCCAAGACTAAAACCACTGCCAGGAAGTGTGCCACTGTCACACCCTGTTGACTGTCCATTGTCATGTCTCCACTTTCCCATGGCCCCTTGGATACTGGACCTGGACTACCTACAGCTGGGACAACTACTCTGATGATTTCACTCACAATGACCCCACTCATCACCCATTGCACTTGTGAATCATATTAAACAGCTTTGAGCAAGCTACTGCCTACGTGTCTTTATTGTAACAAGTACGATTTTCTGTTGTACAACATGACATGACAGTCAACCCATTGTCCTGCATAATTCTGTGATATTGACAGAAGGGGGAGCAATATGCAGAAAGGATAATAGTAGAGAAACATCTTCTGGATACGTGAGCCATCAGGAAAGGCAGGAACCATAGTTGCACCACATAAATGGCCAGCAAATAGACCAAGACAGGGACTACTATCATGATAGGAGTCAATGTTGGACACTCAACACATGTGCACTACACTGTTGAGCTCCCTAGTGTAATTTGGCAAGTGGCATCTCAAACCATATTTCCATGGCAGATCCACATTTCCTAGACATCCATACCAATGGTCCTTCCCTCACAACTGACAAAACTCAACCAAATGCATGTTCCACAGTCAATAAAAGTTAGGTTACACATTCTCCCATTGTGGACTGCGAGTTTAATTAGCAATACTAATGACACCACTATGTATGTCACTTCAATTGCAGTAGAATGGCAGTCCAGGGGACATACAACATGGACAATACTTTGCAGATGTGATGCTACACAACAGCTGAGTAAAAACTAGCACTGACATGGGCAATACGCTGTCCCCAAACCCACCCAGAGGGATAGCTGCACTTAACACCTCCACTGGTGACACACACCAGGAGGACTATGTCACAAGGCAGACAGGGGTACATGTCATATTCAAAACCATTTACACACACCTGTTTCTAATTGGAAGTATTAGTGGATCAACTCTGCTCTGGAGTCAGTTGCATCCTAGTGATCTGCCTCCTCATCACTTTCTATGTCACCGTCATCAGCCACTGATCCAGCTGCCACCTCATCTACAACCAGTAATGGGATGTGACGTCTTAGGGCCCGATTGTGTAGCATGCAGCAGGCACAACGATCTGGCAGATGTGATGTCTCAGGGCCCGATTGTGTAGCATGCAGCAGGCACAACGATCTGGCAGACTTTAAGGGTCATTAGAGTAGGGCACCTCTGGAGACGTGTAGACACCGGAATCTGGTCTTTAGTAGCCCAAATGTCCTCTCGATGTCCTGCCGTGGGCCTCATTGAAACAGGTTTCACCATCTGTAGTCGGATATCTCACAGGTGTCAGAAGCCAGGGAAGGTTAGGATAGCCAGAGTCACCTGTGTGCATAAAGGTTGGACCCATCTCAACACCGGTAGAGACACAGGGTAGATTGTGAAGAGAGGTGAGATTACAGAGGCACACATACTATTGGATACATACCGATGAGCCAGGCCCTGTCCCTCTGTAGTTGTACCATCATGTGTGGTACATTGCTGTTACGAAAAATGTAGAAGTCATGCACAGAACCAGGGAACATGGCCGTAACTTAGCTCCAAACAGTTGTGGCTCTACCCTGAGGATTTCATCAACCATGACCCTCAACTCTTCATCTGTGAACTATGCGTGCTTTTGTGGGGACATGCTAGTGGTGTAGAGGTTTGGGGGGTGTTGTGCACAAGGGTGTGGTGTTTGGAGATTGATGGTGGGTGTGCGGTGATTATTTATGTGCGCAGATGTGTTGTGGTGTTTGTGTGCAGTTGTGATGTGTGTGTTGTGTACTGCATGAGATGTGTATGTGTGCCTATAGTGTGAAAGTGCTAAATATGTGTATTTGCATGCTGTCGATATCTCGGTGTGTGGTAGTAGTTGCAAAGGATTGTGGGTTGTGTGTTTTATATTGGTGGGTTTGTATGGATATGTGTGCCAGGTGTGGAGTATTCATACTGTCCAGTGTGGTGTTGGGTTCTGGTGGTTGTAATCTTTTGTGCGCGCGGTTAGCACCGCCAATGGATTTCCACCATGCAATGACCCCTGTGCTGGTTTGTGGGTCGTAATATGGAGGGCAGTGTAGGAGGCTGGCCTGGTTTATCATGGATACCTATAGTACTTACACCTTATACCAGGTCCAGTTATCACTTATTAGTAAAATGTAGGCAGTGTCTAGACGCCAGGCTCTCTAGAGGTAGCTGTGAATGAGCAGCCAAGGCTTATCTAGGAGACATGCAAAGCTCATGCAATACCACTGTAGTCACACAGTACTCACACACATGAAAGAAAATGCTCAGTGTTACAAAAATAAAGGTACTTTATTTTGCTGACATAAATACCAAAAATACCATAAAGAATAGACTCCCTTACGAGGTAAGTAATACACAAATTATATACACTAGCATGCAGAAATAGGCATAAAAACAGTTAGAAACCAGTGCAAAAATCACAATAGTTAGAAATGGGCCTAGGGGGATGTAGGAGGCTGACTTGGTTTGTAGTGGGTACTTACACCTTATACTGTAGTGTAGCCATTTTTAATATAGGCTTTGCGCATTTGCTTAAAGCATTAGGCCTCTGTGCACTTTGTTCTAGATGCATTTTATTCAGCCTCGTACTGTTATTTTTCAATAACCAGTTTCACGGTCTTGTTTTATTTTCTTCTATCACACTGTTTAGCTTACTTCAGCACCGGAGTTCTCAAACAATACATTCTTGCTCGCTCTGTGCTTCAGTCAAAGATACAGTCTGGTACATTGCTGATAGACGTGGTAGGAGTTTAGTCTTTAGGGTTCGTAGAAAGTACACATTCTTATGTAGGGATGTTTCTTAGAACACCGGCGTGTTAGTTATAAAAACACTTCCTACTCCTAGTAGGGGTAAGAGGGAGATTCCAATCAGGGAACCACAACTAGATGCTGACTGCCCTGTTGCAGATGCTGATCCAGATCACAGGCCTTTGCTCAGGTATGAGGGTTGATGTCCTCCCGGGGAATCTGAAAGGCAAGTTTAGAGCTTAACATGCTGTGCTCAAAATAGAACTTAGAAGAGGGAACATAATCTGGTAACACTATGATAGCGTTATTTCTATGTTTCACTCTCCTCGTTACTATTTCAATCCTACTGTGTTGTATGGTTCTGGTGATTGCGGCTCACACCTTGTTATCTAAAATGCAGTTGTTTTATTAAATCAATCTGTAAAACTTAAACTGCCTCTCTCATTTGTACATGAGACCACACTTGGTATGAGAGAACTGGTTGGGATCTGAGTGACCACGACTTCCCTGAGAAGCTCTAAGATGTCATGCGCTCGGCTGCCCAATCATCCCTTCCCTTTGAGAGAGATGAGGCACTGCTAGTTAGCTGGAGCAAAACCGGATTGAGGGTGACAAGGGTCCTTCTCCGTGGGTTAGACTTAGTCCCCCCACACTGAGACCGACCCTGTTACCCAAAAATCCAGTAGTCTCATTAGGATAATGAGAGCCTACGCAACATGGCGCTGCCAACGATTGGTCTGGCTCTTATTTTCGGGTCCACCAGCCTCTCCCGGTCTCATATATTATAATGATCCCTCAGTTCCTTTAACGGAGACGTCCGTGGCACTGAGGACTTCCACCACCGCAATATAAGTAACTCTAGATATAGCGGATGGTTGTTCAAGCTTGAACCTTAAAAGGAAAGACCCCGTTTTTGGTGTACCTTCTCTGAACCGTTGCTGTTTTTATAATGGCGAATCCCCAGGTAATACAAATAGCTCTTAATATGAGGCAACCACTCACAGCGCATTTGCTTGGACATGGTCTTACGAACCAGGGGGGACCAGTCACGTTTGTGGTGGCCGCCCATGCAGCCTACAGAACAGAACTTTTTTACTCTTGGGTCACAGTTCCGGCAGTTGATGGGAACACAAATACATTTCACACATACACAATGGCGAATGCACCTGGCCAGTACAGGGCATACGCATATTTAGAGATACCTCTCTCTTATCAAGAACATAATAATTGGCTTGATGCCGCCCTGCCCCATACAATATTACCAGTAAGGTTAGGTCCACTGAGTAATGATGGTCCGACCTGGCCTTTATTGGCCACATATACACCACATCCTGCGGTTGCAAATATGCCAGTGGCTGAAGTTCGTCATTTATATACAGACTTAACGGCTACATATAGACGCTTAGTACAATTTGTGATGCAGACATTAAACACAAACCCAGCGCGTGCTGCTCCAGCTCAACAACACGCAGTAGCTCCAGGTATAAACCCGGCGACGGTACACTCTATCATGGGTAAGGTTCCAGCCAAACGAGAGGAGACTCCATTTTGGCTAGCGCAAAAAATTAACACGCTGGGAGCTGGATTTCCCCATACGGGACCTCAGGATAAACATAGGATATTAACAATGTGTTTACCGTTTTGGAATGGTTCCCACAGTGGAACATTGGAATACATGGGGCACAGTGTTTGCCGCGCTCTACACAACAGCACACGGTACACCAACATTGACAAACTTACCGGAAGTGCTTAAACAGATTCAGGATGAATATGGGGCTGCCCCGGCCTTAGATTTGGGAATGCAACTGATGGGCAATTTTGCCACGGTTTCTTCAATAATACTAAGTAATCTTAAAGGGGAGGCAGTTGCACTAGCGGTGCGCATGCATCTTCGTGACGTCCTGCAACTAGATCAGGAGCGGGAACTGGCTAAAATAATAGCGGAAACATATTCCAGTATCGGTCGAGATAGCTTAGGGGCTCGACCACAGAAACCACAGTTTCAAGGGAAAATTAGTAAAGATAATACTAAACAGAAACCTGAGGGTAATAAGAAGCGCTGGGAAAAGAAACAACAGACACCTAAAAAAGAAAGGGGAGAATCTCCGAGAGCGGAGACCCCGCAGACTAGGTATAATCTCAGAAATAGGGATAGCTGAAAACGCCTGATAGATATCAATACACTGATACCCACCAATCTCGTTCCTTTCAGGACTCATCGGAAAAGAGAAATGAGAGAGGTGGGCAGTCAGAGCAGAGAAAAGAGTACGTGAAACCAAGACAGGAATCACAACGCTCTTCAGAGGTTTCTGTCAAGAAGGGAGAGAAACCGATACAACAGAAACAACAATTTAAAAAGAAAAAGGTGGCAGCCGTCTCTATTAGACATGCCACACAGGAAGAGAGTTCTCTTGAAGAACAAGACTTGGGCACTAGCACTGTTAGACAGCGCAGCAGAGGTCACAATAGTTCATCGGAATCTTCTAGAGCATCTGGAGGTGAAAGCAACTGATGACTTCATACAAGTTGAAACAGCAGATATGCGTGTCTCTGAACCCGATAGGGTATATACAGTGACTTTACAATTGGAAGGAGACATTGAACGCACTATAAACGCAATCTTTTGGGATCGTGTAGTTAAGATATATGACATTTTGCTGGCTGAACTGGATTGGCCGTCTGACTTTGTTCGCACATGCCCAGTTGGGGAGGAGGTTATTAAACCTTCGTTCTCACCACTTGTTCCAGGGGAACTCGCAGAGTCCTATAGCATCAAATGGGCTCTAGCACAAGCACCTGCCTTATATAGAAATCACGTAGGGTGGGATAGGGACTCTCCATATCATGTAATTCTGATTAAAGGCGAACCTCAGCCACAACCGCAATATCCAATAAAACATGAAGCAAGGGCACGGGTGAGAGAAATACTTACGCAATTAGAATACCAGGGAGTAATCGAACCCTGTGTCTCGCCGATGAATAATCCCTTATTCCCTGTAGCTAAACCGGACCATTCATATAGAATAGTCTTAGACTACAGACATTTGAACGGACACACACGTACATACGCTATACAAAATTCACATAGCGCGGCACTAATGAACAACTTGTGCGGAAAAAGGACAAAACGACTTTGGACATCTCGAATGGTTTCTTCTGCCAGAATATAGCACCCGAAAGCAGGGATCTTACAAGCTTTAGTACGTTAGGCTCCCAGAAAAAATTCTGTCATTTGCCTCAGGGGTATAAGAATAGCCCGGGACTATTTGTGGCTCGTGTGACTGAAATTCTACACGGGTTAGACCCTGAAGCATTGTCATATGTGGATGATATATATCTCACGGATGACGAATTACTGCAACATTTAAGACGGGTAGCCAGCATTGTTGTTGGGTTTGCCAAAATTGGCTACAAATTTAACTTCAGAAAGTCAAAAATGACCTTCCTCAGCGTCATATTCCTGGGATACGAGCTGTCAAACAAAGGTAAGAGCCTAGCGACACAATTTTTAGAAAAATGTGCACAATTGCAACCTCCTAATACGATTAAGAAACTCCAATCATTACTGGGATTTCTAAATTTTGGCAGAACGTACATTCCTGATTATGCTACACGCATAAAACCATTATACGAGTTAATACGTCCTGATTTTTCAAGCAAATTTTGGACGATTGAGCATACACATACTCTTCGAGAGTTGCAAGCAGATCTTCTAGCTGCAAAACATCTACATACACGGGACAATAAGACACATTTGGTCATCAGAGTAATAGCTGGGGCCATTGGGTTTACGTATGTCGCCTTTAATGAAGGTGAGACAGTCCCGATAGGATACAAGTCTCACTTGTATTCGAATGCGAACAACGATTCGCATAAACAGAGAAAATTCTCACTGCTGTACAGATAGCTGTTATTAAAGAACTACCTCTTGCCCAGGGTAAACGCATTATAGTTGTTTCCCCTATTCCGGTCCTAGAGGCGGTTACCAAAGCGAGTGTTTCTAACGTGAAAGCATTACACCTGTGATGGATACAATGGGCTACGTCTTTAACAGCCACTGATGTAGATTACATTTTTGACCCAAAACTACAGACACAGGAACTTCTGCGATATGAAATTGAATATCCAGTTCCCGCTGACACGTTGCCTATTGATCACTATCAGGTTGTCATGTACACCGATGGCTCTGCGCAACCGGCGGTGGGGACAAAACGCTAATATTCAGCTGCATGTGCAGTAGTGAGCGGGCATATGGGGGGGGAGAAATTCTGCCCCCAACATACTTATACACAAACATTGGGGGACTGTACGGCACAGTTTGCTGAACTGAAAGCTCTATTGATGGCACTAGAACATACGGATCCAACACAGTTTACATTGTTTTTGATTCATATTACTGTGTCCAGTCTTTTAATGAATACCTACATTACTGGCGATTAAATGGGTTCACAGATTCAAAGGGCAACACCATTAAACACAGACTACTGTGGGGGAAGGTAGCAGACCTGAGGGAGACGCTACCTAAAGTCCATGTTGTACATACTCTTGGACACCAGCGCATTGGAATACACGTTGCTGGGAATACTTTGGCTGATGAAGCCGCAAAGTCAGCAGTGGCAGTTGCCACTGTGGCCGCAGTTACTCGTTCGAGTTCCAAACCAGACACAGAGATTTTGGCTGCCATAAAAGCTACAGTTGATGGCATGCCTTATCCTAAAGGATTTCCAAATAGATTTCAATACTTCATGGGAAGTATGCTGAATGCTGAGGTTAAAATCCCGGGCGTAGGCATACGCGAGATCCCCAATAAAATTGTAAGACCTCAATTGATTAATGCAGCGCATGAGGGGGTGCCATCTGCACATGCTGACGTGGCCGCCACAATTTCACTATTACAGGCCCGTTACTGGTGGCCTGGTCTCTATAGGGAGACGAAGCAGTATGTCCTTTGTTGTGACATCTGTCAACAAATTAAAGTTTCAACGGCTAAGCGCCCGCCGCAGACGCCCCTCCTAATATCAAACAGACCATTACAATGTGTGTACTTGGATCATTGTGGTCCACTGACACCAGACAGTGCATACAAATATATCTTAGTGGCTGTAGATTCTTGCTCCAGATTTGTGTGGGTATGGCCACAATGCTCAGATGACGCTCGAACTGTTATTAAAGATTTGCGTGTCTTTGTCTGTACTTATGCAGTTGCGGCGTTCCATTCAGACCAGGGCCCTGCTTTTGCCTCAAGGGCATTCAGGGACACCATGGCTTTGTTGGGGGTCCAGCTCCAGTTCTCGTCTCCATTTCATTCCGAGGGAAATTCTGTCGTGGAGCGATTAAACCGGGATTTAAAGCAATCCTTAACAGCCAGAGTCATAGGTACGGGTCATAGTTGGCTAACCCACCTGTATGGAGTTCAGAGAGCACTGAATAACCTGCCTAGAAGGTCCCTGGGGGGGGTCATACTTCATATGAGTGCCTGTTCGGAACACAAATGTTTGTTCCGGATCTAGATGGTCCTGGTGTGGAGGCGGCGGAAACGCCTTTTGACATAAATGATCCTGTCACTGTTTTGCAGGAATTACAACAGTTCCGTGAAGATAACTCTTCTAAAAGTGCTGCCTCCACAGGAATTAAGGATGTGCCAGTAACGCCTACTGGTTGGATTCCCAGAGTTGGGGATCTTGTGCGTGAAAAGGTCACAGTGAAAAAATTATTTGGCCCTTCTTATCGAGCACCAGTCCCTGTGTTGAGGACACACGGAACAAGAACTGTTATTTTACCACCGTTGCCAGGTGCCAAAGAAAATCGCTTTGTCTCCATCGACAATGTCAAGTTACAACATGTGGCCGATTCTGCACAGCAGACCAAGAGGAACGTCCAGTAGTTCCCGAATCCCTCTCACTACTGGGGAAGATGTTCCGCTCCAAGTAATTTACACCAACACTGTTGCCTCTCTGAGCTTGGGGAGGGTGGAAGATGATCTTGCGATAGTTCCACTGACGACGAATAATTTGGAAACATTTGATCGAGTCACAATGACTGCTGATGTTGCGGGTGGTGTCATCTACAGTGTACCACCGCGAGAAACACCAACTCCTCCGTTGACTACTGAGGCACCTTTTGGAAGAACTGCCTCTGAATACCTTGCCAACAACGACGATGGTCTGTCGGACTCATTTGCCTCTTCAACACCTGACCCAGGCCCACGTAAGCTGATTTATTGGCTTAAAGATTCATATTTTGTTTTTCCTTGGAACTATCTTTGGCTCTTACTGACTATGATAGCATTTTTTCTGTGGATAGGGTTTGTCGTTACCTTTTTTCTGTTGATACATGATCATTTTCTTCCTGAGAGATCAGCGGTTGAACAGGTGGAGGAGGTGTTGAAGCCACGTTTTTCATCACATAAGGTTCGAAGAGACTTGTCCTTTGTGAACATTTCTGCAGTGCCAATTCCGGATGGGATTGTGTGGGATAAAGTGATGTTTGATATATACGGTCCCACTGAGATAATTCAAATACCGTACGTTCTAAAGTTATCAATGAATGATATCGTAATACCAGGCATTGTATCTGATGATTGGGACGTGCAGACAGTTGATTACATGATGACTGAGTTACAATATTATACTGTCTATGAGAATGAAGATGTTTACCAGTTTAAAGACAATTATGGTGACATGTTTTGTTACAATTATTATGGGCACCACTTTATACATAAAGCCAGTAGTCCAAAGACAATATTTGACTACACGCAATGGGAGCATTGCCCGACTCCCCACGAGGGAGTTCTAAAACCTATTCTGACAAATTTGCGTATTTTTCTGGGCATCATCAAATGAATGCTAAGTCTTATTATTTTAAGTTAACTCCGTATAAAGATAAGCAACTGTTATTGACTAATACGAAATTCATATACTCAGATTCTTTTGTTTCCCAACTGTCAATTGAAGGCTATGAATATTGGTCAAAAAATGTTGATTTAAAAAGTGTTTGGGGAACAAAACATTGGAAGACACAGGGTAGAGAAACATTGTTTAGAGCATGCCTCATTCCTGTCAAAATTATTTTTTTTAATGAAACTGTGCAACAGACTAGCTGTTTGGGCTTAGCAGCGATTAGAGAATTGAATATGCCTAGTATACCTGTCCCTACCAAAATGAAGGATTGGCAGAAATATATCAATGCCACTTTTAGTGAACTTACAGACTGTGTCCAGAATGGTACATTTAACACTTCATTCTCAGGTCCGGGCGGGTGGTTATTGTGGCCTACAGACACCAACGGGTGTCATCAACGTTTTGTCACCTCCTCGGGTGGTTTCAGGATGAGTAGGGCAGACCCTCGCTACATATCACCTGAACATGCTGAAATTATTACTACATATAGCGTGGGAAAATTGTGTCAACAATGGTTACAATCATCCTCGCTAGATGCAGTTAAGACACATCTCACTCTCCTGTCTAATATCACTGACTTGCAAGATTTTTTGTCAGGCCCGAAGACACCACGTAGGAAACGTTTTTTGTACGAAGTGTACAATGAAATATGGAAGCTTTCCCAACAAGAGGCTGCGGCCCGATTCAGGCAGATAGATTAGGAAAATTTGAAAAAGGCATTAGCTGTTGTGGATAATGGAATTCACACCCTGTCCGACCGAATATATACCATTGACAACATTGTTTCTTCTGCCATAGACATTATACGATCTGACATGTCTTCATTATATCATGGACAAAGTCAAACAAGGTCCATTATGCAGTTGGGTTGGACACTTCAGACACTGAAGGCAGGTCGCGTTCCGTGGCAGCACATCAGAGCCAGGGAGATGTTTTTTTCCTTTAACTTGACACGTCAACAACAATTGATGGCTAAGAAGGAGGAGACTTATGTAATGCTTAACATTGAAAAATTGGAAAGATTGCCTTTTACCGTAGCCGAGATTCCCTCAGCTGAGTGGTTAATACACGGGGTTATTAATCTGCCTATTTCTACACTACAATTCACTTCTTGTTTAAAACATGTTCCAGTAGGCAGATATGAAAAATTGGGAGATAGTTATATACATGAGGTGTGGGAACTTCCCTTCTTGTAAAAATGTCCTAATCGCATAAGAGAGGTTTTTCTTAGCGGTAGTGAATGTGAGACTTCAGTCAGCCATTCGATGATTTGTAAGCAGCTGTCCTTGCATGGGGCATGTAATGCCTCGGTTGCGAACTTGGCTTGCTATCTGAAGGGAGTTCCGGTCCCCTTGATTAAACGCACATTCCAGGTGCTTTCAAACGGCAGCTACGTCCTCCTCAATAGTGAAGACTGTTGTGGCATGCGAGCTGGAAGAGTTTACGTTGTTTCGGTCACCAAGGTCGTTACTTGCTGTGGGAATGTGTTGTTTCCCCCCACTAAATTAAGGGAGGTAGCAGATATCTGGCCTCACATTGCTACTTCCAAGGTGAATTTCGACAAGTTAAGTAGACTAAAGGCTCTATTGTTTCAAAAGCATGTGGCCCTTACATCTGCACGTGAGACCTATGCACTTCAGGTGGCAAGGTCATCAGCAGAAATACAGTCCCTGTTAAATACCAACTTTCCGAGCCACTTTGGTGAACTCGTGGGACGTATATTTAATACTTCCAGCACAGCTGGACTAGCACCTTTGTTTAAAGCAGTGGGTGTTGGTTTTGTTCACACCTTCTCTTCCATATTCGGTTTGATACCTTCGGCTATTCATTCAATTTTCAGAAGCATTTTTGGGGGCTTTCCGATCACTTTGGCTTTATTAGCCGGCGTTTTGCTGTTGCTTTTGTTTTTCCGCAATGGCTGTCCCGCTGCAACAAGAACGAATGTGGGCGCTCCCATTAGCGCAGCTGTGTCATAAAGGCATGATGCAGCACTTCGGAGCAACACTCTTGGAACATTTGGAGTGTGACTGGTCTCTGTCATTCAGACCGGTTTTGGATTGTGTGCAGCCCGTGTTTCGGTGCCGTTGGTGCTCTTTTGAATATGTACTATACGTCTGTCTCGCACAGCAGCGCCCCCCAGTGGTTGATGCTGATCTGTTGATGTTACAGGTGAGGGCTCATTCCCAGACATGCGCGCTGCGGCTGCGTTTGCTTTGTGAGGCTGATTACGAGATACCCTTCCTGGAGGAAGTTGATATTATCTCGTTCACAGGCCATGCACAGGATACCGCCTTGGTTGATTCTGAGGCTTTGGAACACACCTGCTCCTTAATAATCTTTGGCGTGGATTTTCCGGTCTTGTCATCTGCCGAAGTGGAGAATCTCCTGCTTTCAATGACCACCGTTTGATTGGATTTGGTTTAAATTGACATTGTTATATGAATTTGGCTCTTAGCTGCATGCTTACTTTTAAATTTAGGATTATTATGCTCTAGTGTCATCTTGACTTGTTGAAATTATATAAGGTTTTAGTCACTTAGATTTTAACATAGGGCATTTTTTTTTTTTTTTTTTTTCTCGATTAGAACCACTTTCTACCGACAAAGGGAGGGTGTAGTGTAGCCATTTTTAATATAGGCTTTGCGCATTTGCTTAAAGCATTAGGCCTCTGTGCACTTTGTTCTAGATGCATTTTATTCAGCCTTGTACTGTTATTTTTCAATAACCAGTTTCACGGTCTTAATTTATTTTCTTCTATCACACTGTTTAGCTTACTTCAGCACCGGAGTTCTCAAACAATACATTCTTGCTCGCTCTGTGCTGTAGTCAAGGATACAGTCTGGTACATTGCTGATAGACGTGGTAGGAGTTTAGTCTTTAGGGTTCGTAGAAAGTACACATTCTTATGTAGGGATGTTTCTTAGAACACCGGCGTGTTAGTTATAAAAATACTTCCTACTCCTAGTAGGGGTAAGAGGGAGATTCCAATCAGGGAACCACAACTAGACGCTGACTGCCCTGTTGCAGATGCTAATCCAGATCACAGGCCTTTGCTTAGGTATGAGGGTTGATGTCCTCCCGGGGAATCTGAAAGGCAAGTTTAGAGCTTAACATGCTGTGCTCAAAATAGAACTTAGAAGAGGGAACGTAATCTGGTAACACTATGATAGCGTTATTTCTATGTTTCACTCTCCTCGTTACTATTTCAATCCTACTGTGTTACATGGTTCTGGTTATTGCGGCTCATGTCTTGTTATCTAAAATGCAGTTGTTTTATTAAATCAATCTGTAAAACTTAATCTGACTCTGTCACATGTATATGAGACCACACTTGGTATGAGAGAACTGGTTGGGATCTGAGTGACCACGACTTCCCTGAGAAGCTCTAAGATGTCATGCGCTCGGCTGCCCAATCATCCCTTCCCTTTGGGAGAGATGAGGCACTGCTAGTTAGCCGGAGCAAAACCGGATTGAGGGTGACAAGGGTCCTTATCCGTGGGTTAGACTTAGTCCCCCCACACTGAGACCGACCCTGCTACCCAAAAATCCAGTAGTCTCATTAGGATAATGAGAGCCTATGCAACAATAACAGGTCCAGGTATCCCTTATTAGTGAAATGTGTTCTAGAGCTTAGGCTGTCTAGGGGTAACTGTAGCAGAGCAGTCAAAGCTGAACTAGGAGATATGCAAAGCTCCTGCAATACCACTATAGTCACACAGTACTTATACACAATAAAATACAATACTCAGTGTTAATACAAATAATTTAGGGACACAAGGCCAAAAATATCTGACAGACAATACTCCTTCAGGAGGAGATTATCATACACAATATATACACGAGTAATCAAAATCAGGAAAGTAAACAGTCACAGAATAGTGCAAATAGTAGAAAATACAATAGATTGCAATGGGCCTAGGGTCAACACAAACCATATACTAAAATAGCGGAATGCGGAAGTCGAATTCCCCCCTGGACAAGTGTAGTGTTGAGAGGGGCACTTGGATTGTATGAAAACACCAAAGGTAAGTAAAGTACCCTACGCCAAAGCACAGGAAAGCAGGAGTAAAGTACAGAAAGTTTCCTCAGGACACACTACAAGTCGTAATAAAGGATTATGCAAGAACCAAGCAAGACTACCAGCAACAAGCAATGCATTCCTGGACCTGAACACCTGTGGCGAGAGGAGACCAAGTCCAGAGGTCGAAGAAGAGTCCAGGAAGGAAGGAGCCCCTGCCAACCTAGAAGAAGGTGCAAAAGTGGATTCTCCGGTTAGAAGAAAAGTACAGAAGTGCAGCAAAGCAGATGGCTGCGAGCTCCTGCTGGTGCAAGAGATGTCCCACGTCGAGATGTTGGATGCAGGCTGTTTACATCGATGGATTCCGACAACAAGCCTTGGTTCAATGTTTGCGCCAAAGAATAGCTGCCGGGACCCAGGAGAGACCTGGGGTCTCAACTCGGACTGAGAAGACAGAGGGTCCCACACCTCCGGAGAACAACTCAGGGAGCTGTGCATCACAGGATGGAGCACTGGGGACCTTGGCTACGCTGTGCATGAAGAACTTTTTGGAAGAAGTGCACAGAAGCCCAATGAGCTGCACTAGACCTGGTGCACAGGGGTACTACCGCAGTACGGGGAGACACGCTCTTACCTCCACCAAATTTGGACAGCTGGAACTTTGGACAGTCTGGGTCACTTCTGTCCACCACCTGTGTTCCAGGGAGCAGGCTCATCACCAGGAGAGGAGTCCTAGAGTACCGGCTGTCGTCACAGAAGGGTGCCTGCTGAAGCAGGGAAGTGACTCTGTTACTCCACTGGAGATTCCTTTGGTTCTTCTGGTGCAGGGTGAAGACAGGCAGTCCTCAGAGCATGCACACCTTGGAAACTGTTGCAAATGTTGGTTGGAGCTGAAGTTGCAGGTCATAGGAGTCATCCTGGAAACTTTGTTGCAGTTACAGTGGTTCCTTGAGCAGTCTGCGGTTGATCCGACGGTCAGAAGCTAAAGCAGAGGATGTAGAGGAGTCCTGGAGGAATCTTGCAAACCGAATCTGAGGAAACACCCAGAGGAGAGACCCTAAATAGCCCTGAGAGGGGGATTGGCTACCTTATAGACCTATCAGGAGGGGTCTCTGACGTCACATGATGGCACTGGCCAGTCAGAGCCCTCCAGAGTGCCCCAAACCTTGCAAAGCAAGATAGCTGAAGTCTGGGACACACTGGAGGAGCTCTGGGCACCACCCCTAGGGAGGTGATGGACAGGGGAGTGGTCAATCCCCTTTCCTTTGTCCAGTTTCGTGCCAGAGCAGGGAACAAGGGGTCCTCGGACCGGTGTAGACTGGCTTATGCAAGGAGGGCACCATCTGTGCCCTTCAAAGCATTTCCAGAGGCTTGAGTAGGCTACCCCTCCCCAGCCTGTAACACCTATTGCCAAAGGGAGAGGGTGTAACACCCTGCTCTCAGAAGAAATGCTTTGTTCTGCCTTCCTGGGACTGAGCTGCTCAGACCCCAGGAGAGCAGAACCCTGTCTGTGAGGTGGCAGCAGCTATAACTGCATTGCAAGTCTTGGAGAGCTAGTTTGTCAATACTGGGGGTCCATGGTGGAGCCCCCAGGGTGCATGGGATTGGCCCCCCTAGTACCATATTTGGATTGGGGGGCCATTTCCATGATTTTAGACACCTCACATGGCCATATTCAGAGTTACCATTGTTAAGCTACATAGATGTTTTGACATATATGTAGTGCACGCTTATAATGGTGTCCCTGCAATCACAAAGTCTGGGTAATTGGCCCTGGACAAAATGGGGGCACTTTTGCTACTGCAAGGGTGCCCTCACTTTACACCTAGCCTTCACTAAATGAAGGTTAGACACATAGGTGACGTATAAGTTACCTGGTGCAGTGACAAAATGTGAAATAGTGTATGCACTATTTCACTCAGGCTGCAGTGGCAGTCCTAATGAAAGGTTTGTATGAGCTCCTTATGGGTGGCAAAAGAAATGCTGCAGCCCATAAGGATCTCCTGGAACCCCAATGCCCGGGGTACCTAGGAACCATATACTAGGGACTTATAAGCAGGGTCCAGTGTGCCAATCAGAATTGGAATATGGAGTCACTAAACTGTAGTGACAAATTTGGTAAGTAGAGAGAGCATAAACACTGGAGTTCTGGTTAGCAGAATTTCAGTGACACAGTCAAGCATACTGACAACATATAAATGTCACAAACTATGATCACTGGGGTCCTGACTAGGAGGATCCCAGTGAGGCAGGCAAAACATACTGACAAATAGGTTTTAAACTATGAGCACTGGGGTCCCGGCTATCAGGATCCCAGCCAGACAATAAAAACACACTGACAAGCACTGACAAACAGACCACAATGGGGGTGACCATGCCAAAAATGGGGATAACTGTAGGAGGCTGGCCTGGCTTATAGTGGGTACCTGATGGTAATTACACCTTGTGCCAGGTCCAGTTATCCCTTAGTAGTAGTTTAGTAGTGTTCTAGCGGCTTAGGCTGATAGAGGTAGCTATAGCAGAGCAGCTTAGGCTTAACTAGGAGACATGCAAAGCTCCTACTTTACCACTTATATCATATAGCACTATATCATAAGAAACACAATACTCAGAGTTACTAAAAATAAAGTTACTTTATTTTAGTGACAATATGCCAAAAGTATCTCAGAGGATATACTCCCTTAGGAGGTAAGTAAAATACACAAAATATACACACAAACCAAAATCAAGTAAGTAAACAGTTAGAAAAGTAGTGCAAACACTGTAGAATACAATAGGATGCAATAGGCTTAGGGGCAACACAAACCATATACTCTAAAAGTGGAATGCGAACCACAAATGGACCTCAGGCCTAGTGTAGTGTGTAGAGGGTCGCTGGGAGTGTAGGAAAACACTAAGGTTGTCCCACCCCAAGACCCTGAAAAGTAGGAGTAAAGTCGCTCTACTTCCCCAGGAAACACACTAAAGTTGTGATAGGAGATTCTGCGAAGACCACGACAGACTGCAAAGCACTGAAGACAGATTCCTGGACCTGAGGACCGGCAAAGGAAGGGGACCAAGTCCAAGAGTCACAAAAGTGTCTGGGGGGACCTGAGCCCACTAAACCCCGGATGAAGGTGCAAAATGCCTGCCTACAGGTGGAAGAAGCTGATGATTCTTCAACAACGGAAGATGCCAGTAACTTCTCCTTTGCACAGAAGATGTCCCACGGCGTGCTGGCAGACACAGAGTTGTTTTCAGGGCAGAAGACTGGAAACAAGCCTTGCTAGCTGCAAAGGTCATGGTTGAAGAAAATGGGTGCTGCCCGTGCCCAGGAAGGACCAGGAGGTCGCCCCTTGAAGGAGGACACGGAGGGGGCACTCAGCAATACAGAGAGCCCATGCAGAAGCAGGCAGCACCCACAGAAGTACTTGAACATGGGTTCAAGAGGACTGAGCATGGCAGTTGTCTCAACACTGCAAAGGAGGGTCCCACGAAGCCGGTGGTCAACTCAGCGAGTTGAGCAAAGCAGGACAGAGTGCTGGGGACCTGGGCTGTGCTGTGCATGAAGGATTCCTTGCAAAAGTGGACAGAAGCCCTAGCAGCTGCAGTTCATGCAGTAAACAGGATTACTGTCTGGCGTGGGAAGGCAAGGACTTTCCTCCACCAAATTTGGACAGAAGGACCACTGGACTGTCAGGGTCACTTGGATCCAGCTTCTGTGTTCCAGGGAGCATGCTCGTCACGATGAGAGGGGACCCAAACGACCAGTGAAGCAGAAATTTGGGCCTGTGTTAGCAGGGGGAAGATTCCGTTGACCCACGGGAGATTTCTTCTTGGCTTTCAATGCAGGGTGAAGACAGACAGCCCCCAGAGCATGCACCACCAGGAAACAGTCAAGAAAGCTGGCAGGATTAGGCGCTACAATGTCACTGGTAGTCTTCTTGCTACTTTGTTGCAGTTTTGCAGGTGTACTGCAGCAGTCAGTGGTCGATCCTTGGCAGAAGTCGAAGAAGGAGATGCAGAGGAACTCTGGTGAGCTCTTGCATTTGTTACCTGAAGAGAAGCTCACAGGAGAGAACCTAAGTAGCCCTCAGAGGAGGATTGGCCACCTAGTCAGGAAAGCACCTATCAGGAGGGGTCTCTGACGTCACCTGCTGGCACTGGCCACTCAGAGGCCTCTATTGTGCCCTCACACCTCTGCATTCAACATGGCAGAGGTCTGGGACACACTGGAGGTGGTGATGGACAGGGGAGTGGTCACTCCTCTTTCCTTAGTCCAGTTTCACACCAGAGCAGGGGCTGGGAGATCCCTGAACTGGTGTAGACTGGCTTATGCAAGGAGGGCACCATCTGTGCCTTCAAAGCATTTCTAGAGGCTGGGAGAGGCTACTCCTCCCCAGCCTTTAACACCTATTTCCATAGGGAGAGGGTGCGACAACCTCTCTCAGAGGAAATCCTTTGTTCTGCCTTCCTGGGACTGGGCTGCCCAGACCCCAGGAGGGCAGAAGCCTATCTGTGGTTTGGCAGCAGCAGTAGCTGCAGTAAACACCCCAGAGAGCTGGTTTGTCAGTACCCAGGGTCCATGCTTGAGCCCCATGGATGCATGGAATTGGTACCCCAATACCAGATTTGGCATGGGGGGACAATTCCATGATCTTAGACATGTTACATGGCCATATTCGGAGTTACCATTGTGAATCTACATATAGGTATTGATCTATATGTAGTGCACGTGTGTAATGGTGTCCCCGCACTCACAAAGTCCGGGGAAGTTGCCCTGAACTATGTGAGGACATCTTGGCTAGTGCCAGGGTGCCCTCACACTTAGTAACTTTGCACCTAACCTTCACCAAGGGATGGTTGAACATATAGGTGACTTATGAGTTACTTAAGTGCAGTGTAAAATGGCTGTGAAATAATGTGGAGGTTATTTCACTCAGGCGTCAGTGGCAGTCCTGTGTAATATTGGTCTGAGCTCCCTATGGGTGGCAAAAGAAATGCTGCAGCTTATAGGGATCTCCTGGAACCCCAAATACCCTGGGTACCAAGGTACCATATACTAGGGAATTATAAGGGTGTTCCAGTGTGCCAATCAGAATTGGTAAAAATGGTCACTAGCCTGCAGTGACAATTTTAAAGGGAGAGAGAGCATAAGCACTGAGTTTCTGATTAGCAGACCCTCAGTGACACAGGCACCACACAGGGAACACATTCAGGCCACAACTATGAGCACTGGGGCCTGGCTAGCAGGATCCCAGTGAGACAGGCAAAAACAAACTGACACACAAGTAAAAGAAATGGGGGTAACATGCCAGGCAAGATGGTACTTTCCTACAGTAACCATGCTAGAATAAGGCCACTTTCTCACAGGGGAACACAACCCATATACTAGGAAAGTGGAATGAGAATGTCGGTTTCCCACCCAGGCAAGTGTAGTATGTAGAGCAGAAATGGGAGTACCAGAAAACCGCAAAGGTAAGTACTAGAATGCACCCCATTGCCCAGGAAAGCAGGAGTAAAACACAGTAACTTTCCCAGAACACACTTAGAAATGAAAAGCAGGATTATGCAAGAACCAGAAGAGACTGCAACACACCAACAGTGGATTTCTGGACCTGGAGACCTGTGAAAGAAGATGATCAATTCCAAGGAGCACCGAAAAGTCCAGGAAAAACAGGAGCCCCTGCTAACCCAGATAAAGGTGCAAAAGAAGAATCACCGGTAAAGAAGAGCAGTCAGTACTGCACCCAAGAAGAAAGAGTCAGGTTCCTGGTTGGTGCAAGTGATGTCCCACGCTGAATAGATGATTGCAGTCTGGTTTGCGTCACTCGCTCGCGGTTAGCGGAAAATGGCACTGCCTGGGACCAGGAAGGACGAGGTGGACTCTACCCAGGAGGGGGAGTCGAAGGGGACTGTTAGCAGCTCAGAAAGCCCACAGAAGACCAGCCAGCACTCACAGGAGGCCCACAGCATGGGGACAAATAAGGTGCAAAAGGAGGCCCATGCAGCACTACAACAAAGGCTCCCATGCCGCTGGAGAACCACTCAGGAAGCTGTGCATCACAGCATAGAGTGCCGGGGGCTGGAGCTGTAAGATGCATGAAGAGCTTTGCAGAAGGATGCCAACAAGCCTTGGTAACTGCAAAACACACCGTGCATGGGGGTACTGTCTTGCGTGGGAAGGCAAGCTCTTACCTCCACCAAAGTTGGACAGTAGGACATCGAGACCGTCTGAACCACTTCAGTCCACCACCTGTGATGCAGGATCCACACAGCTCCATAGGAGAGGGGATCCACGCAGCCTGTCATGATTGCAGTAGGTGCCTGCTGAAGCAGGGAGTGACTCCTTCATCCCAAGGGTGATTCCTGCTCTTCTGGTGCAGGCTGAAGACAGGCTGTCCTCAGAGGATGCACGACTGGGTAGCAGTTGCAGTTGCTGGCAGGAGCTGAAGATACAATGTTGCATTAGATTCCTGCTGGAGTCTTGCAATCGGAATTCTTAAGAACCACACAAAGGAGAGACCCCAAATAGCCGTGAAAGGGGGATGGGTCACCTAACTATGTAAGCACCTATCAGGGGAGGGCTCTGACATCACCTGCTAGCACTGGCCACTCAGATGCTCCCAGAGTTCCCTGCCAACTTGGAATCCAAGATGGCAAAAACCAGGGACCCTCTGGGGGAGCTGTGAGCACCACCCCTGGAGTAGTGATGGACAGGGGAGTAGTCACTCCCCTTTTCTTTGTCCACTTTCGCGCCAGAGCAGGGGCTGTGGGTCCCTGAACCGGTGTAGACTGGATTATGCAAGGAGGGCACCAAATTTGCCCTTCAAAACATTTCCAGTGGCTTGGGGAGGCTACCGCTCCCAAGCCTGTAACACCTATTTCCAAAGGGAGACGGTGTAACATCCCTCTCCCAAAGGAAATCCTTTGTTTTGCCTTCCTGGGCTTGAGCTTCTCAAGCAACAGGAGGGCTGAAACCTCTCTCTGAGGTGGCAGCAGCTGGGGCTTCCTGGAAAACCTCGGAAGGCTGTTATGGTAGTACTGGGGGCCCTCTAAGAAGCCCCCAGAGTGCATGGGATCCTACAACCAATGCTTGCAAAAGCATGGTGGTATGATTCCTACATATTTGATACCAAACATGCCTATGTTTGGAGTTACCATTATGTAGCTGGACATAGGTAGTGACCTATGTCCAGCACACGTGTAAAATGGTATCCCCGCACTCACAAAGACCGGGCAAATGGTCCTCAAGGTCGTGGGGGCACATCTGCTAGTGCAGGGGTGCCCTCACACACAGGTACTTTGCACCCTGCCCTCAGGGCTAGAGGGCCTGCTATGGAGGTGACTTATAAGTGACCTGGTGCAGTGTAAATTACAGTGAAAGGGTGCATACACCCTTTTATGCAGGCTGCAATGGCAGACCTGCAGAAGCCTTTGCATGGGCTCCCTATGGGTGGCAAAAGATATGCTGCAGCCCACAGGGATCCCCTGGAACACCAATGTCCTGGGTACCTAAGTACCATATACTGGGGACTTATAAAGGGACACCAGCATGCCAATTGTGGGTGAAATACTGGTTTACCAGTATGCAATAACTACATTTAGAGGTGAGAAAGCATAGCTACTGGGGTCCTGGTTAGCAGGATCCCAGTAAATACAGTCAAACACACTGACAAACAGGCCAAAAGTAGGGGTTACCAAGCTATAAAAAGGTTACTTTCCTACAGGAAGGATGTTGTGAGGGTGAAGGGGCTGGTGGTGGGACCGTCTCTTTCCCGCCCTCCGTCAGAATGGCGGTGTATTTGGGAGGTCTTCAGTTTGTGAGAAGTAAAACGGTGGTCAAGATACCGCCATCACTGGCAGTCTTTTGGAGGACGCCAGAGCTGTGATCTTGCCAAAAGATCACCAAACTCATAATGAAGGTCTCAGTGATTTTGGGGGTGTTCTGTTATAGGCAATTATTCATACTTAAACAGACAAAGTAAAATCATTACAATTAAGAAGTAATTTCAAGGATGAGTGTAAATTCGACATTTAAGGTTAGGGGTGCCACTTTATTTCTGATGAAAGTGCTTCAGCTGACTCCCCATAGGAAATAAGGGGCAGATGTAGCAAAAAACAAATTTGCAACTCGCAAAATTGCATGCAGAAAGGTGTCTCAGACACCTTCTGCGACTCGCTATGGGGTCGCAAAGACCCACCTCATGAATATTAATGAGGTGGGTCGCAAATTGCGACCCCATAGCGAGTCCCTGCACTCACAGGGATGGTGGCCTGCTGGAGACAGCAGACCTCCATGTCTGTGACTGCGTTTTTTAATAAAGCAGTTTTTTTTATTTTTATTGCAGCCTGTTTTCCTTAAAGGAAAACGAGTTGCAATTCAAAAAAATAATGAAACCATTTGGTTTCATTTTTTCAGAGTAGGCAGTGGTCCATTGGACCACTGCCTGCTCTGACAAAATATTTTCAGCGACATTCACAAAGGGGAAGGGGTCCCATAGGGACTCCTTCTTGTTTGCTAATGCGTTACCACCCACTTCAAGCGGGTGGTAACTGCGAGTTGGTTTGCGACCGCATTCGCGATCACCAAGCAACTCAGCATGGCGATGCGGTCGCAAATAGGAAGGGAACACCCCTTCCTATTTGCGAGTCGCATCCTCAAATTGCGAGTCAGTATCGACTCGCAATTTGAGGATGTGCATCGCGCTCAGCCTTTTGCATGCCGCAAACTGCGTTTTTCGCAGTTTGCGACATGCAAAAGGCTTCCTACATCTGACCCAAAGTCACTAGTGACAAATCTGCTGGAGGACCAGATTTAAAATGTTAGAAGGTCAACCACATTTAGGTAATTTTTTGTTTTGCTAATTAGAAGTATTCAAATGCAGCTGAAAAGTACAGATACTCTCTTTCAAGTACTCAGGGGCATATTTATACTTTGTTTGCGCCGGAATTGCGTTGGTTTTTTTTACGCAAATCCGACGCAAAGCTAGCTCCATATTTATACTTTGGCGTTAGACCCGTCTAGCGCCAAAGATCTTGGAGTTAGCGTCATTTTTTAGCGTGGACACCTACCTTGCGTTAATGATATGCAAGGTAGGCGTTCCCGTCTAAAAAATGACTCCAAGGCATGTGCGCCTTATTTAAACTCCCGTGCAAAAATGGCGCACGGGAGTGGGCGGGTCAAAAAAAATTACGTTCAGCCGCTTTTGCGTCATTTTTTAGCACCTGGTCAGGGCAGGCGTTAAGGGACCTGTGGGCTCGGAAGGAGCCCGGAGGTGCCCTCCCCTGCCCCCAGGGACACCCCCTGCCACCCTTGCCCACCCCAGGAGGACACCCAAGGATGGAGGGACCCATCCCAGGGAACTGAAGGTAAGTTCAGTTAAGTATTTTATTTTTTATTTTTTTGTAGCATAGGGGGGCCTGATTTGTGCCCCCCTACATGCCACTATGCCCAATGACCATGCCCAGGGGACATAAGTCCCCTGGGCATGGCCATTGGGCAAGGGGGCATGACTCCTGTCTTTGCTAAGACAAGAGTCATGTCAATGGAGGGTGGGAGTAAAAATAAATGGCGCTAATCGGGTTGAGGCAGATTTTTTGCCTCAGACCAACTTGCCTCATTTTTTGACGCCCAAGCTCCATTTTCCCCTAAGCCGGCGCTGCCTGGTGTGGGTCATTTTTTTTGACGCACACCATTCAGCTCCGCCGGCTAACGTCATTCCATAAATAAGGTGCCCGCATGGCACTTTGGAATGGCGTTAGCCGGCGTTAACATTTTTGACGCACAACTGCGTTGGCGCAGTTGTGCGTCAAAAAGTATAAATACGGGCCTCAGTATTTGACTGTAGCTGCCTATTTAAAGTACTGCTGCAGGTAAAAAATTAGCTGTTGTATATACTATGAAATAAAAAAATGCACAACTTTCGCCATGTGTATGATATTTATTCGAAGGTGTCTGAGTTTAATATTCCTCAGTTTTGTTATTTGCTTATCCATTGCTAAATTATTTTTCCAATGTGATTTTACTTACATCTTTCATTCATTAATTCATTTATACGTTCTAATATGGAACACTTAACCCAGGATTATCAGGGTACCTGGGAATTTGTTCCACTGGGTCATAATGCAGTTCCATATATGCTGGTGGTGTCACTTATATTTGCCTCCATTTTGCATTAAAAAGACACACACAGCCCATTACAGAAAGGGCACCCACTATCCCTGTTCACTTTTGAATGATAATCATATTCATTCTTCAAAATAATAAGCATGTTCCTGTCCGTCACAGATATGTTTTGTTGTTCCACTTCTTGTTAAAGGTATTATATATGCGTCCTGTTGAACCAGGGTTTCAGAGATGTTTATTGTTTTGTTTGAAATTTGACTTGCTTTAAACTACGAAATTGCCTCCAATCAATGCCTGATCCATCTTCTTCAAATAGCCAAAACTATTTTAGTTTATTTGCACTTGCTTAACGAAACAAATACATTTGCCTCTCAAAAGCATTTGTTATGGATGACAGCCCACATGTTTGGTGTTGAAGTACTTGATTTTTATCTGCTCCAAAATCCTGATATGAAATGTTGGACTCTAAGGGGCCAATTTATACATTGACGCAGAAGGGCCTCCATCTCAATGGCAATCAAGCTCCCGCCCCGCCAAAATAGTGGTACACCTGCCTGATCTACATGCGAATGGACTGTAGGTTTGACTATGGCAGTGACTACTCTGCCACCGCCATAGACTAACTTCTCTGACAGCCCAAATGAGTAAGGGCCATCTGAAAACTGGTTATTTGTCTGTTCACCCAATAAGTAAGGGTGGACATTTAACTGTTTTAACTGTCCATCACTGGCAGGCAAACCCTTGCAATAAGGGACAGTAAAACAAAATGTCCACCGCCATGTCGAGGGTGGTATACCCTTTTTTATTTTTAAAAAAAATCTTGCTTTAGGATTTACTATTTTGAAAAACAGTTTGGTGCAAGGTTCCATTATGTAGACAGAGCCCTGCATCAAACTGCGAAAAGCATTGACAGGAACCACTGTGACTGTGGTTCCTGCCAATGCCTTATAAATTACAGCCAGCTTGATAGTCATTTATAAATTAGGCAGGCAGCATCCCCATCAGGGCAACAATGTAATTTACTCCACCGTCCTGGGTGAGAAAGCAGCAGCCCGCCTATAAATAAATCGGCCCCTAGGTTCTACTCAGATTCAATTGACCTTTTTCAGCTCTTTCCTCTTTGAGTTTTTCCCTCGCTTTGGCTCTGGTGCTTTGGTCTGAAAGATTCCTCAGTTTAATTGAACTTTTACTCTTACTATTTTAGGAACGAAACGTGTTCACATGGCATCATTTTTGTACAAAGGAACAGTCCAACAGGAGAAGGCTGTAAGAAATTGGGTAATTAGTTGATAGTGGTGGAAGCCCCACTCAAATAATAAACACAGTCCTTGTCACAGTGAACCAGAAAAGTCACTAAATTGACCTGTGCTTAACAATGGTGTGGCCTCCATCAGGCCTAGCTTAGAGGCAATGTGCAAAGTTTTTATGCAGCACTTAAACAGTAATTAGGTGAAAACACGAGACAAGAAAAATCCCAAGCCAATTTATAAAAATAGAGCGGGCAAAATGTAGTAACTAAAACAACACCAAAATCACATAAATGCAAACAGTAGAATTAGAGATATGGGTATTAGCTGTGTAAATGGCACCAAAATGCATAAAGCACCGCTTCAGCTGCTATCTGGTCAAGCTGAACCTGGGTAAAGTGACAAGTTCAGGCTGATAGCAATGGAATGCAGGTCAGATACAGGGACCAGGTGTCTCCCACTGAAGAGTTAACTTCTCAAGTCTGCCAGAAGGTTGCCATTCTCATTGGTGGGCACAGCGAGTAGACTGGCTCTTAAAAGAGCAAGTCAAGTGTCACAGGTAGTCTAAGAGCCAGTCATCACTGGAAATTCATGTTGATGTACGACGTGGATAGGGCTGTATTGCAAAAAGCAGGTCTCACTGAAGCTCCTCATTGGCTGTTGTCGCAGACAGTCACTGTCAGTGCAATGAGCAGGTTCCTCTGGAGCTTCATGTTGGCGGTTGGCGCTGATGGTCAATTCTTTGCACAAAGAGGTAACTTATGGCTGAGAGACAAAAACGTCTATTTCTTCCTGCTCTTCAGAAAGAGTGCACTCTGATGCCAGCCAAGGGTTTACGTCCTGGGTGGCACCTTTTGTTGATCAGGAATCACTCCAGCAGAGTTATGCAACAGGGCTCAGACAGATACAGACAGGCCCACTAGGGGCTAGTCAGTGGGGCTGATGATGCTGGGCCTTTGGAAGTGTGTTGTGTCTCTGTAGCTCAAACAGTAGATTAGGCAACTAACCCTTGGAGTTACTCCTGGGAGCCTGGGTTCAAGGCAAGCAGGTCCAACCTTCCTTTTTCAGACAGCAGGGCAGTCCTTCTTCGAAATGTACCACAGGTCCTGGAGTGTTATCATGAGAGGTTGTGAAAGTGCCACTTTAATCTGGTGTCAGCCTTTGTGTGGGAAGTTCCCCGGCTTACACTGAAAAACTGATTCTTATCAGTTCCTCCTCTTCCCCTGGGTTTGGATCTAAACTGACATGGGTGATAAAGGCAAGAGCATGTCTGGTGTCAGGTTCCTTTTTATGTGTTACAGGCAAGGACTTTTGAAATGTAATCAGGGCAGGGCACGACTTCTCCTCAGCCATCCTGTAAGGAAGAACCTCTCCCTTCACACCTAGGCCTTTTTTGTCTCAATTTCTGGAAGCAATGCACATAGAACCACAGGAGAACCATTCACAGTCATGTGGCTCGGACACAGGCAGAAAGGCACATATGGTTTAGGCAGAAAAATGTCAACTTTCTAAAGTGGTATTTTCAGAACACTAACTTTAAATCTATTTTTTCTATTAAGAAGGATTCTAAATTACAATACTTTTGAGTGTAAGCACCATCCATTCTATCTGAGACATGTAGTACCATAAGTAACTTAAAAGTACCAATCAGGTGTAGGTCAATTTCTACGAAGATTAGAAGATAAGCAATTTACCACTGATTAGCAGGGAAAACATGAACAGAGTACTAAAAGCCAACATAAATGGGTTTAACAAAGGAAGGCAACAATCTGGGGTGAACCTGCAGAAAGCACCAGGTCCAACAAAAGTGCTCTGAATTACCCAATAAAATGTCTTATTGACCTAATGATGCCATTTTGAGAATGACATTAATAATTCATTGTTTTAAAATAACCTATTTTGACTTTCTGGCCACTTGGACTGCACTTGAAATTTCCAGCTAAGTGATAGGATGGGAAGACGTGTTGTTATATGGCGCACATTGCCCAACAAATGGATGCACGCATGAAGAAAAAGTTGTCATCCCATGCACAGAAGTCTGAAGTCTCCCAATTGCACGCACCACTGAATTCATGTAGGAAAGTACCATCTTGCCTGGCATGTTACCCCCATATTTCACTGTATATATGTTGTTTTAGTCTATGTGTCACTGGGACCCTGCCAGGCAGGGCCCCAGTGCTCATAAGTATGTGCCCTGTATGTGTTCCCTGTGTGATGCCTAACTGTCTCACTGAGGCTCTGCTAACCAGAACCTCAGTGGTTATGCTCTCTCTGCTTTCCAAATTTGTCACTAACAGGCCAGTGACCAATTTCACCAATATTTACTGGTACACCCATATAATTCCCTAGTATATGGTACTGAGGTACCCAGGGTATTGGGGTTCCAGGAGATCCCTATGGGCTGCAGCATTTCTTTTGCCACCCATAGGGAGCTCTGACAATTCTTACACATGCCTGCCAGTGCAGCCTGAGTGAAATAACGTCCACATTATTTCTCAGCCTTTTACCACTGCACTTAAGTAACTTATAAGTCACCTATGTGTCTAACCTTCACCTGGTGAAGGTTGGGTGCAAAGTTACTTAGTGTGTGGGCACCCTGGCACTAGCCAAGGTGCCCCCACATCGTTCAGGGCAAATTCCCGGACTTTGTGAGTGCAGGGACACCATTACACGCATGCACTATACATAGGTCACTACCTGTGTATAGCGTCACAATGGCAACTCCGAACATGGCCATGTAACATGTCTAGGATCATAGAATTGTCACCTCAATGCCATTCTGGCATTGGGGGGACAATTCTATGATCCCCCGGGTCTCTATCACAGAACACGGGTATTGCCAAACTGCCTTTCCGGGGTCTCCGCTGCAGCTGCTGCCAACCCCTCAGACAGGTTTCTGCCCTCCTGGGGTCCAGGCAACCCTGGCCCAGGAATTCAGAACAAAGGATTTCCTCTGAGAGAGGGTGTAACACCCTCTCCCTTTGGAAATAGGTGAGAAGGCTGGGGAGGAGTAGCCTCCCCCGGCCTCTGGAAATGCTTTGATGGGCACAAATGGTGCCCATCTCTGCATACGCCAGTCTACACCGGTTTAGGGACCCCCCAGCACTTCTCTGGTGCGAAACTGGATAAAGGAAAGGGGAGTGACCACTCCCCTGAGCTGCACCTCCCAGGGGAGGTACCCAGAGCTCCTCCAGTGTGTGCCAGACCTCTGCCATCTTGGAAACAGAGGTGTCTGTGGCACATTGGACTGCTCTGAGTGGCCAGTGCCAGCAGGTGACATCAGAGGCTCCTTCTGATAGGCTCTTACCTCTCTTGGTAGCCAATCCTCTTTCCTAGGTAGCCAAACCTCCTTTTCTGGCTATTTAGGGTCTCTGCTTTGGGGAATTCTTCAGATAACGAATGCAAGAGCTCAACAGAGTTCCTCTGTATCTCCCTCTTCATCTTATGCCAAAGGATCGACCGCTTACTGCTCAGGACGCCTGCAAAACTGCAACAAAGTAGCAAGACGACTACTAGCAACCTTGTATCGCTTCATCCTGACGGCTTTCTCGACTGTTTCCAGGTGGTGCATGCTCTGGGGGTAGCCTGCCTCCGTTGTGCACCAGGAGCTCTGAAGAAATCTCCCGTGGGTCGACAAAATCGTCCCCCTGCAACCACAGGCAACAAAAGACTGCATCACCGGTCCTCTGGGTCCCCTCTCAGCACGACGAGCGTGGTCCCTGGAACTCAGCAACTCTGTCCGAGTGACTCCCATAGTCCAGTGACTCTTCAGTCCAAGTTTGGTGGAGGTAAGTCCTTGCCTCCCCACGCTAGACTGCATTGCTGGGTACCGCATGATTTGCAGCTGCTCTGGCTCCTGTGCACTTTTACAGGATTTCCTTCATGCACAGCCAAGCCTGGGTCCCCCACACTCTAACCTGCAGTGCACAACCTTCTGAGTTGTCCTCCGGCGTCGTGGGATTCCCTTTTGTGACTTCAGGTGGACTCTGGTTCACTTTTCTTCTAGGTGCCTGTTCTGGTACTTCTGCGGGTGCTGCCTGCTTCTGTGAGGGCTCCCTGACTTGCTGGGTGCCCCCTCTGTCTCCTCATCCAAGTAGCAACATCCTGGTCCCTTCTGGGCCACAGAAGCATCCAAAAACCCTAACTGCAACCCTTGCAGCTAGCAAGGCTTGTTTGCAGTCTTTCTGCGTGGGAACACCTCTGCAAGCTTCTTCACAACGTTGGACATCCATCCTCCAAAGGTGATGTTCCTAGTACTCTTCGTTCTTGCAAAACACCAAGCTTCTTCCATCCAGTGGCAGCTTCCTTGCACCCTCAGATGGCATTTCCTGGGCTCCTGCCCACTCTCGACACTGTCGCGACTCTTGGACTTGGTCCCCTAGTCTTACAGGTACTCAGGTCTGGAAATCCACTGCTGTTGCATTGCTGGTGTTCGTTTTCCTTGCAGAATCCCCATATCACGATTCCTGTGCTCTCTGGGGGTTGTAGGTGCACTTTACACCTACCTTTCAGGGTCTTGGGGTGGGCTATTTTTCTAACCCTCACTGTTTTCTTACAATCCCAGCGACCCTCTACAAGCTCACATAGGTTTGGGGTCCATTCGTGGTTCGCATTCCACGTTTCGAGTATATGGTTTGTGTTGCCCCTATACCTATGTGCTCCTATTGCAATCTGCTGTAACTTTACATTGCATGCATTACTTCCTTTTGCTATTTACTGCATAATTTTGGTTTGTGTACATATATCTTGTGTATATATCTTATCCTCATACTGAGGGCACTCACTGAGATACTTTTGGCATATTGTCATAAAAATAAAGTACCTTTATTTTTAGTATATCTGTGTATTGTGTTTTCTTATGATATTGTGCATAGGACACCAGTGGTATAGTAGGAGCTTTACATGTCTCCTAGTTCAGCCTAAGCTGCTTTGCCATAGCTACCTTCTATCAAGTTAAGCTGCTAGAAACACCTCTTCTACACTAATAAGGGATAACTGGACCTGGCACAAGGTGTAAGTACTTCTGGTACCCACTACAAGCCAGGCCAGCCTCCTACATTGGTTGTGCAGCGGTGGGATAAGTACTTGTAACTATTTACCACTTTGTCATTGTGTACTTTTCATAAGAGAATAATATACAAAACAAGTTCAGTGTATGTACACTTAACCAAAAAGTGTTGCTTTCCTCCTCTAACACTTTCTACTAAGTGCTGAAAAGTACTCCAAAACTTCTAAAAAGTTTCTAAAAGTTTGAAAAAGTTTTTTTTCTGTTCTTTAAAAAGTCCTGAAACATTTTCTCTCTTCTCACTGTCTCTAAACCTTCTTTTATCATGTCTGCTGTAGAGTCTGCTCTTAAAATGGTCAATACTACCTATGACCATTTAAATTTCAAGAGCCTAAGGAGTCTCTGCTTAGATAGAGGTTTAGTGATAGGAAAGAACCCTACAAGAGAATTTCTGTATAACATGCTCATTGTGAATGAGTCCCTAGCTGGCCCTTCAAATGAGAAGTTGGTAGATAGCTCCCATTCTGACTCAGGGGAACCCCTTGAGGGAGGTGGGGAGGGTTCTATTCATAATCTGCCCCTTAGCAGACCACATAGCAATGCTGGTAGTAATAGGAGCTCCCATCATAGTAGGGATGTTTTTATTCCTGGAGGCCAGGTTGTTAGACTCCGAGCTGTTAGGGACAGATCTCCCTCTGTTGTTTCCAATTTGTCCTCAGTGTCCAAGCATTCCCAACCCACCCACCCTGAAGACAACATGTTAGAAAGAGACTCAAAAAGTTGAGAGTGGAAGAGACCAGACTGAAGTTTAAACAGCAACAGCTGGCTCTAGACAGGGAATCCCTAGACCTGGAGAAGAAGAGACAGAGATTGGGGTTAGGACCCCATGGTGGCAGCAGCAGTATTCCTGATAGTAATCCTGTTAAAGAACATGATTCCAGGAATCTGCACAAGGTAGTTCCCTCTTACAAGGAGGGGGATGACATCAACAAGTGGTTTGCTGCACTTGAGAGGGCCTGTATGGTACAGGGGGTCCCTCAAAGGCAGTGGGCTGCTATATTGTGGCTATCTTTTAATTGAAAGGGTAGGGATAGACTCCTTACTGTTAGAGAAAATGATGCTAACAATTTTGCAGTTTTGAAGGATGCACTCTTGAATGGATTTGGCTTAACCACTGAACAATACAGGATTAAGTTCGGAGACACCAGAAAAGAGTCCTCACAAGACTGGATAGATTTTGTTGACTGTTCAGTGAAGGCCTTGGAGGGGAGGTTACATGGCAGTAAAGTTTCTGACTATGAAAGCCTGTATAATCTTATTCTGAGAGAGCATATTCTGAATAACTGTGTGTCTGACTTGTTACACCAATATCTAGTGGACTCAGATTTGACCTCTCCCCAATAATTGGGAAAGAAGGCAGACAAATGGGTCAGAACAAGAGTGAACAGAAAAGTTCATACAGGGGGTGACAAGGATGGCAAGAAGATGGATGGTAAGTCTTCTGACAAGGGTGGGGACAAAAGTAAACATACTGAGTCTTCATCAGGCCCACAAAAATCCTCTGGTGGGGGTGGTGGGTCCAAATCCTCTTCAAATCAAGTTAAAAAGCCTTGGTGTTATTTGTGTAAAGTCAAAGGCCATTGGACAACTGATGCCAGTTGTCCAATTAAAAACACCAAACCTCCCACTACCACAACCCCTACTGCAAACTCTAGTACCCCTAGTAATAGCAGTGGTGGTGGAAGCAAGCCTACTAATAGCCAATGCAAGGGAGTAGCTGGGCTCACTTTTGGTAATTTAGTTGGGGTTGGTCTTGTTAGGGAGACCGCAGAGGCTGTGTTAGTCTCTGAAGATGCCATTGATTTGGCCACCTTGGTTGCTTGTCCCCTTAATATGGATAAGTACAAGCAACTTCCCCTAATAAATGGTGTTGAGGTTCAGGCCTACAGGGACACAGGTGCCAGTGTTACCATGGTGATAGAGAAACTGGTACACCTTGAACAACACACCTACTTGGTCACCAGTACCAAGTGACAGACGCTCATAACAACACTCTTAGCCACACCATGGCTGTTGTGAATCTCAACTGGGGGGGGTTACTGGTCCAAAGAAAGTTGTGGTTGCTTCAGATTTACCTGTAGACTGTCTACTAGGAAATGATTTAGAAACATCATCTTGGGCAGAAGTGGAGTTGGAGGCTCATGCAGCAATGCTGGGCATTCCTGGGCATGTTTTTGCTTTGACAAGGGCTCAGACCAAAAAGCAAAAAGGACAGGGTAACTTGGACCCTGGAACAATGGACCAAGTGCTCCCTAAAGCTAGCGGTAGCAAGGGTAAATCCCTACCCACTATCCCTCCCTCTACAGATAATTCTCCTTCTCAGGAAGAAGAATTTCCTCCCTGTGCAGAACCTTCACCAGATGAGCTGGCAGCAGACACTGCTGAGCTTCTGGGTGGAGGGGGGCCTGCCAGGGAAGAACTGAGTGTGGCACAGCAATCCTGTCCCACATTAGAGGGTCTCAGACAGCAAGCTGTCAAGCAGCAAAATGGGTATGTCAGTGACTCACATAGAGTTTACTGGGAGGACAACCTCTTGTACACAGAGGCAAGGGACCCAAAACCTAGAGCAGCCAGGAGATTGGTCATTCCCCTGCAGTACAGAGAGTTCCTTTGGCTGGGCATTTGGGCCAGATCAAAACATGGGAAAGGCTTGTCCCCCTGTTTCACTGGCCTAGGATGTCAGAGGACACAAAAGATTTCTGTAAGTCTTGTGTGACCTGCCAAGCCAGTGGCAAAACTGGTGGAACACCAAAGGCTCCCCTTATTCGACTACCTGTGGTGGGGGTTCCCTTTGAAAGGGTAGGGGTTGACATAGTTGGCCCCCTGGACTCTCCTACTGCTTCAGGCAATAGGTTTATCTTGGTGGTTGTGGACCATGCCACAAGATATCCTGACGTAATTCCTCTAAGGACCACTACAGCTCCTGCAGTGGCAAAATCCCTCCTGGGAATCTTTTCCAGGGTGGGTTTCCCAAAAGAGGTTGTATCAGACAGGGGTAGCAACTTTATGTCTGCATACTTGAAGGCTATGTGGAAGGAATGTGGTGTAACCTACAAATTCACCACACCTTATCATCCACAGACTAATGGACTGGTAGAGAGGTTTAATAAAACTCTCAAAGGAATGATAATGGGACTCCCTGAAAAACTCAGGAGGAGATCGGATGTCCTGTTACCTTGCCTCCTTTTTGCTTACAGGGAGGTACCCCAGAAAGGAGTGGGCTTCAGCCCCTTTCAACTCCTCTTTGGGCACCCTATAAGAGGTTCGCTAACACTTGTGAAGGAGGGTTGGGAACAACCTTTAAAAGCTCCCAAACAGGACATAGTGGACTATGTACTTGGCCTAAGATCCAGAATGGCTGAGTACATGAAAAAGGCGAGTAAAAACCTTCAGGCCAGCCAAGAGCTCCAGAAGCAAAGGCATGACCAGAAGGCTGTTTTGATCCAGTACCAACCAGGACAGAAGGTGTGGGTATTGGAGCCTGTGGCCCCAAGAGCACTCCAGGACAAATGGAGTGGACCCCATCTAATTGTTGAAAAGAAGGGCGAGGTCACCTACTTGGTTGACCTGGGCACTGCCAGGAGTCTCCTTAGGGTGATTCATGTCAACCGCCTAAAACCCTACTATGACAGGGCTGATCTCACCCTGCTCATGGCAACAGATAAGGGACAGGAAGAAGAGAGTGACCCTCTCCCTGACCTCTTCTCCTCCACTGAAGAGGATGCTCTAGTGGAAGGAGTAGTTTTGGCAGACTGTCTTACTGCAGAACAGAAAGACAACTGCATAAATCTCCTTGGACTGTTTTCTGAACTCTTTTCAACTGTGCCAGGCACCACATTTTGGTGTGAACACACAATTGATACTGGAGACAGCATGCCTGTCAAAAGTAAAATTTATAGGCAGCCTGACCATGTCAGGGACTGCATAAAGCAAGAAGTGCAGAAAATGCTTGACCTAGGAGTGGTTGAACCTTCTGAAAGCCCATGGGCGTCTCCTGTGGTGCTTGTACCAAAGCCTCATTCAAAAGATGGAAAAAGGGAGATGAGGTTTTGTGTAGATTACAGAGGTCTCAACCAGGTAACAAAAACTGATTCTCACCCTATACCCAGGGCAGATGAGCTCATAGATACACTGGCATCTGCCAAGTATCTAAGCACCTTTGATTTGACAGCAGGGTATTGGCAGATCAAATTGGCTGAGGATGCTAAACCTAAAACTGCATTTTCAACTGTAGGAGGGCACTACCAATTTACAGTGATGCCCTTTGGTTTGGAAAATGCACCTGCCACTTTTCAGAGGTTGGTGAATACAGTCCTGCAAGGGTTGGAGGCTTTTAGTGCAGCATATCTGGACGATATAGCTGTCTTTAGCTCCACCTGGGATGAGCACCTGGTCCACCTTTGGAAAGTTTTGGAGACCCTGCAAAAGGCAGGCCTCACTATCAAGGCCTCAAAGTGCCAGATAGGGCAGGGAAAGGTGGTTTATCTGGGACACCTGGTAGGTGGAGAACAGATTTCACCACTTCAGGGGAAAATCCAAACAATCATGGATTGGGTTCCCCCTACAACACAGACCCAGGTGAGAGCCTTCCTAGGCCTCACTGGGTATTACAGGAGATTCATTAAAAACTATGGCTCCATTGGAGCCCCACTTAATGATCTCACTAGCAAGAAGATGCCTAAAAAGGTATTGTGGACAGCGAGCTGTCAGAAAGCTTTTGAGGAGCTCAAACAGGCCATATGCACTGCACCTGTCCTAAAAAGCCCATGTTACTCCAAGAAATTCATTGTTCAAACTGATGCATCTGAATTAGGGTTAGGGGCAGTCTTATCACAACTGAATTCTGAGGGCCAGGATCAACCAGTTGCTTTTAGCAGCAGAAAGTTGACCCCTAGAGAAAAGTGTTTGTCTGCCATTGAGAGGGAGGCCTTTGCTGTGGTCTGGGCACTGAAGAAGTTGAGGCCATACCTGTTTGGTACTCACTTCATTGTTCAGACAGACCACAAACCTCTACTTTGGCTAAAACAAATGAAAGGTGAAAACCCTAAATTGTTGAGGTGGTCCATATCTCTACAGGGAATGGACTATACAGTGGAACATAGACCTGGGAGTACCCACTCCAATGCAGATGGACTCTCCAGATATTTCCACTTAGACAATGAAGACTCATCATGTCATGGCTAGTCTTATTGTCCTTCGTTTGGGGGGGGGGTTGTGTAGGAAAGTACCATCTTGCCTGGCATGTTACCCCCATATTTCACTGTATATATGTTGTTTTAGTCTATGTGTCACAGGGCCCCAGTGCTCATAAGTATGTGCCCTGTATGTGTTCCCTGTGTGATGCCTAACCGTCTCACTGAGGCTCTGCTAACCAGAACCTCAGTGGTTATGCTCTCTCTGCTTTCCAAATTTGTCACTAACAGGCTAGTGACCAATTTCACCAATTCACATTGGCATACTGGTACACCCACATAATTCCCTAGAATATGGTACTGAGGTACCCAGGGTATTGGGGTTCCAGGAGATCACTATGGGCTGCAGCATTACTTTTGCCACCCATAGGGAGCTCTGACAATTCTTACACATGCCTGCCAGTGCAGCCTGAGTGAAATAACGTCCACGTTATTTCTCAGCCTTTTACCACTGCACTTAAGTAACTTATAAGTCACCTATGTCTAACCTTCACCTGGTGAAGGTTGGGTGCAAAGTTACTTAGTGTGTGGGCACCCTGGCACTAGCCAAGGGGCCCCCACATCGTTCAGGGCAAATTCCCAGACTTTGTGAGTGCGGGGACACCATTACACGCGTGCACTATACATAGGTCACTACCTGTGTATAGCGTCACAATGGTAACTCCGAACATGGCCATGTAACATGTCTAGGATCATAGAATTGTCACCCCAATGCTTTTCTGGCATTGGGGGGACAATTCCATGATCCCGCGGGTCTCTAGCACAGAACCCGGGTATTGCCAAACTGCCTTTCCGGGGTCTCCGCTGCAGCTGATGCTGCTGCCAACCCCTCAGACAGGTTTCTGCCCTCCTGGGGTCCAGGCAGCCCTGGCCCAGGAAGGCAGAACAAAGGATTTCCTCTGAGAGAGGGTGTAACACCCTCTCCCTTTGGAAATAGGTGTGAAGGCTGGGGAGGAGTAGCCTCCCCCGGCCTCTGGAAATGCTTTGATGGGCACAAATGGTGCCCATCTCTGCATAAGCCAGTCTACACCGGTTTAGGGATCCCCTAGCCCTTCTCTGGCGTGAATCTGGACAAAGGAAAGGGGAGTGACCACTCCCCTGACCTGCACCTCCCAGGGGAGGTGCCCAGAGCTCCTCCAGTGTGTCCCAGACCTCTGCCATTTTGGAAACAGAGGTGTCTGTGGCACACTGGACTGCTCTGAGTGGCCAGTGCCAGCAGGTGACGTCAGAGGCTCCTTCTGATAGGCTCTTACCTCTCTTGGTAGCCAATCCTCCTTCCTAGGTAGCCAAACCTCCTTTTCTGGCTATTTAGGGTCTCTGCTTTGGGTAATTCTTCACATAACAAATGCAAGAGCTCACCAGAGTTCCTCTGCATTTCCCTCTTCATCTTATGCCAAAGAATCGACCGCTGACTGCTCAGGACACCTGCAAAACTGCAACAAAGTAGCAAGACGACTACTAGCAACCTTGTATCGCTTCATCCTGCCGGCTTTCTCGACTGTTTCCAGGTGGTGCATGCTCTGGGGGTAGCCTGCCTCCTTTCTGCACCAGGAGCTCTTAAGAAATCTCCCGTGGGTCGACGGAATCGTCCCCCTGCAACCGCAGGCACCAAAAGACTGCATCACCGGGCCTCTGGGTCCCCTCTCAGCACGACGAGCGTGGTCCCTGGAACTCAGCAACTCTGTCCAAGTGACTCCCACAGTCCAGTGACTCTTCAGTCCAAGTTTGGTGGAGGTAAGTGCTTGCCTCCCCACGCTAGACTGCATTGCTGGGTACCGCGTGATTTGCAGCTGCTCCGGCTCCTGTGCGCTTTTCCAGGATATCCTTTGTGCACAGCCAAGCCTGGGTCCCTGACATTCTAACCTGCAGTGCACAACCTTCTGAGTTGTCCTCCGTCATCGTGGGACTCCCTTTTGTGACTTCGGGTGGACTCCGGTTCACTTTTCTTCTAAGTGCCTGTTCCAGTACTTCTGCGGGTGCTGCCTGCTTCTTTGAGGGCTCCCTGACTTGCTGGGGGCCCCCTCTGTACCCTCATATCCAAGTGGCGACATCCTGGTCCCTCCTGGGCCACAGAAGCTTCCAAAAACCCTAACCATGATCCTTGCAGCTAGCAAGGCTTGTTTGCAGTCTTTCTGCGTGGGAATACCTCTGCAAGCTTCTTCACGACGTGGGACATCCATCCTCTAAAGGGGAAGTTCCTAGTCCTCTTCGTTCTTGCAAAACACCAAGCTTCTTCCATCCAGTGGCAGCTTCCTTGCACCCTCAGATGGCATTTCCTGGGCTCCTGCCCACTCTCGACACTGTCGCGACTCTTGGACTTGGTCCCCTTTTCTTACAGGTACTCAGGTCTGGAAATCCACTGCTGTTGCATTGCTGGTGTTTGTTTTCCTTGCAGAATCCCCCTATCACGATTCCTGTGCTCTTTGGGGGTTGTAGGTGCACTTTACACCTACCTTTCAGGGTCTTGGGGTGGGCTATTTTTCTAACGTTCACTGTTTTCTTACAGTCCCAGCGACCCTCTACAAGCTCACATAGGTTTGGGGTCCATTCGTGATTCGCATTCCACTTTTGGAGTATATGGTTTGTGTTGCCCCTATACCTATGTGCTCCTATTGCAATCTACTGTAACTGTACATTGCGTGCATTACTTCCTTTTGCTATTTACTGCATAATTTTGGTTTGTGTACATATACCTTGTGTATATATCTTATCCTCATACTGAGGGTACTCACTGAGATACTTTTGGCATACTGTCATAAAAATAAAGTACCTTTATTTTTAGTATATCTGTGTATTGTGTTTTCTTATGATATTGTGCATATGACACCAGTGGTATAGTAGGAGCTTTACATGTCTCCTAGTTCAGCCTAAGCTGCTTTGCCATAGCTACCTTCTATCAGTCTAAGCTGCTAGAAACACCTCTTCTACACTAATAAGGGATAACTGGACCTGGCACAAGGTGTAAGTACTTCTGGTACCCACTACAAGCCAGGCCAGCCTCCTACAATTCAGTTCATCATTTCCAGTGATTCTATATGGCCAGGACTATTGGTACCATTGTGGAAAGACTAGTTATGCCACCCAAGCAATAATTCAGACCACTTGAGATCTCTGTGGCTGTTTTCACTAACACCAGCTCATGCTCTTGCATAAAGGATGTGGCTGTTTTGACTGAATTCATCGATGTGCTTTCAAAGGATTTTATTTGTTTAGAGTAACAGTAACTTTTCATTCTAAGTGAGGTTGTTCACCACCTGTTACATTTTGATTTTGTTGCATTTTTTCTTTAGCTCAGTTCTTTTATACATATACTTCTTGATGCATGTTTAGGTAACTGTCTTTATTGCAAATAAGGTGGAGTGTAACATTCCTTCTTCATTGAGAACTGTGATCTATAAAGTTGCCATATTAGGGACCGGGTCACTTCTTCCTCCTGAGGCTCCACTATATTACTATATTTCCCCCAGCTGGGAAAACTATGGCAGTTGTGTGTCATTTTTCTTAATGCCGGCTAACTCCATTCCTTAAAGCCATCCGTGCGCATTATTTATGGAATGACGCACAATGGTGCTAAGGAGTGGCAAGCCTGAAGAAAAAAGACGCTAGCCGGGGGGTGGTATGATGTTAGGGGTAATGGCGATAGTGAGTCAGAAATTACATCAGGCTGGTAAGTGGGAAATGTTTTGCCACTAGTCAGTCTAGCGTCATTTACTGATGCACAAGCAGCCAAAAAATGACCTGTGTCTAAGTTTGGATAGGAGTCATGCCCACCACCCCAATGCCCACCACAGGGGACCAGTGTCCCCTGGCCAAGCCCAAAATACCCAGTGCCAGGCATGAGGCCCCATGTAAGGGGCCCCCAATGGCACTTTAAAAAAGTATAAAATATACTTACCTAAACTCACCTGGGATGGGGTCTCCCCTTCTGTAGTGTCCCTGTGGTGTGGGTGGTGGTGTTGCTGAAGTTTGGGGTGGCCATCTTTGTGCCCATTCCATGGTGTTTAGCACCATTGTTTAGGTCTGCCTCCCACCCGTGAGTTGGTTCTGCTCCGGGAGGTAAATATGACGCTGGGGTACTGGCGTCATGTATAGGATGGGAACACCTACCTTGCATCTCATTGATGCTAAGTGGGTTTGCACATCCTGCACATGATGCTAACTCCAATATTTTGAAGCTAGACGGGTCTAGCGTCAAAATATCAATATGGAGTTAGGTTATCAATATGGAGTTAGGTTAGCACCGTTTTAGCACCAAAATAATTGTCACTAAGGCAACGTTAACCATACATGAATATGGGCCTATGTTGTTTTATCTTCGTCACATATCTATGGCAATACAAGGGTGGCGTTCTAGCTCAGGTAATGCTTTGAAGTGGCTTCTCGGGACATGTGTACTGCACACTGAGATTTTCTCATTTGTTACAAATCCTATGATAAGCGTTCACTAGTGCATCATCCGCAGAGTCCATGTTTTTGTTCCTACTACTTGACGCTTGATTTCTGGCATCGTTGTACACTAACATAATAAATAAATCAAACTGCACTTTTAACAGCATCTACAAAATGTCCCATTAGAACACTCTCTCCTGGCACTATACCAAGGCATTGTGACTCAAAGGCTGAAAAACTTTTCTGTTGAACTTTGTCGGATTCTGAAAGACATTTCCAAATGGAAAGTTCATATCTAATGAAAAATGTGACGTTAAATTTTTAGGCTATAGGCTATATAATTTTACTCTTTATTAACAACACAAGTTAATTTTAATTCAATGAAGCGCATAATTACTATCGAGATTTTCGAAATCAGCGCAGCCTTACCTCTGACTCGAATACTTAATATTTTAAAACGTATATGCTTTTATTTAATGGTAAATGTGCTCATTACTTGCATTTTTAATTAGGTTTCTGTAGATAGCTAGTACTAATTACAAGCATGTTGATTTTATTGAGCCTGGTGATATCTACTGGCCAGTGACAAAGCTTTATAGTTCTAAACCTGAAAGAGCTACAATTATGTTGCAGTCAGTTAGGAACGGTGGTGGAGATATGAATGGCCCCCTGGGAGATTACTCCACCTTGAATAATCAGAAGAGGTCAATGGGGTCAATTACTGTTATACTCTGCCCTGTAGCTACTGCATGCAAATCAGTTTACCAAGAGCTCAGGGAAGACTTTGATACACCCATTTAATTGGCATTATCTCTGTAATTACAGAACATTTGATAACGGAGCACAATGAAATTCATAAGTAGAAAACTAACTAGGTATTTCAACATTCTGGTAATAACCCCATAACGACTGTGCTTGGTAGTGCACACGTTGGAGGGCCTTCAATTTAGTTAAAGGGCTCTTCTGCCTGTTATTAGTACCTTCTAGCACACGGTGATCATAGTATTTATCGAAGACCCTGTTCATAGTGTGCATAAGTTCAAATTTTTAGCTTTATCTTTTAAATAGTCGGGACAAGCCTGGATACATCCTCAAGGATTACAATGAAGACATACTTAAGGCTTATTTACAAAACGTGCCATCCTGGCCTATACGAATGGCTGTGCTGTATGTGGCACAGTTTGCTATTACAAACGGGCCAAAGAGGCTCTTTTGATAGCACCCAATATGGAGGCAGTTTTCCACCAACTTAAAGTGGAAAACAACCTGATTTGCACTGCAGTGCGTCGCTCCTACCGGGGTACTTCTTCTTAACCTTGCTCAGGATGTCATTAGGAAACATATGCCAGACCAAACTTTCACAATAGGAAAGTGGGCCGCGCAGACCGGCTGAAGTGGTGGCATTAGCTTAGTATCTTCGAAAAAAGCCACAAAGACACTAGGAATCACCAGCCTGCAGTTACAGTTGTCCCGGAGGGGAGATGGTAGTTGGTTCGCAAGGTAGCTTCTGTTTTGGTGTCTAAAAACTGAGCTCACAACAGAGATTTTGTAATTCCGCGCACAGCAGAAAACTGCGGAAGGTATAGAGGTTTGTCTCTGCATACAATACGGTTCCCCATCAATTTAATGATTTTGTAATATTTCCCAAGATCGTTTGTCACTGAACGCTGCTCCTGATACAGCCTAGTGGTGTAGTACTTGGCTCTAGACTGAAAGAATTGGCAGGGGAAGATATGAGGGAAAGAGAAGAAAAATTAAGAGGTGAAAGGTATTGTGCAAATGCACGACTTTACGAAAATGACATCTATAGTGTTAGCGCGTCAGACCTTAATAAATAAACTTACAAGGTAGACGCTAATAGGTCGATGAACCTTTTGACTCGCTTTGAGATTTTCCCACCATATATCTTATACATGCAGATCAATAATAAATAACAATCAATAACATTAGTAATCAATACAAGTCCGTAATCATCACACACCATGGCCTTTCAGTCATGAATAACCACACCTTTATGTAAAAGTTAGATTATTTATTTCCCTGTATTAACAATGCTAATGTAACGTAAATCAATCTCAAAATCAGTTGATAAACATACAGAAACAACTCTGGCTGTCCAAAGCGAAAAAATAATCGCAATCTAATCAAACCTTGAGCTACTACATATTCCAAAGTTACAGGCAAATTAACAGGAAGATTAACTTCGCAAAATATCCATTTAGTTTCAGCAAAAAAAAGACATTAGCTGTTATATCATGTAGCAAACTTCATCAGTGAGAACCCTATCCAACACCAGATTAGAATAGCATGTTTGAGCTTCATGCAAAACAGTTTAGTCAACACAAATTTGGAAAAACATCTTACCATGGCTCTATCAAAATAGCGGTTGGTACCTAGAAACAAAAGCAAATAGACACAGCAAACATCATCCATGATAGTATACCTCTCCTCAATTGGACCGGCAAGCTAAGATAGTCTTCGCCATCAGGACATTAGTCTGGTCAGCAAGGCATCAGGATTCAGCATCAAAGTTCAGAAAAGGTCAAGTCTTTTCAACCATAAAGTTAAGCATGTCTCTTCTCAAGACGGTCAAGAAAATAATGGTCTTATGACAAGATATTAAAATGGGCAAATCTGCTGTCTTCCCTCAGTGAAGTCTGGCTAAATTAGATTTCCTAAAACTACTTGCCACATCCTAAAAGGTTACAGAATCGCATGTTAACATTTTGTCCAATAAACGAAAAACTTTAAATCTACATTTCTACTAGTACATAGTTCACATGTCAATGATTGGCTCCTCTGTCCCGCTTCTGTCATTAGGCTCGTAAGGTAACAATATTGTTGTAGCTTATACTACAGTCAGTATGGTCTTTGTCTTCTCCTGGGAAAGTTAGTCTCACCCACATTACATAAAGCAATGTTCATTAGCAAGTACAGCATCTTCTAGTGAGCAGTTCTCATGAGAAAGACTTTCAGCTACGGGCACATGGACAGTACAGTGGAAAATCACAATTTAATTCTCTAGACAGCCATTTTAATAAACGCCTAAGAAACACATCTTGCCATGAGGCCGTGCAACTAGGCCAAGACCTTTGGTAAGTTAAGGCCTGCAATTAATAAAGCTAATACATAATGCATAACCCTTAACATGACATATTACTACATTTATCAAACATAAGCTCACCATCTCATGTTAATAAGCCGTTAATAAGTACACTTTGTGAACATTGGCGCCCATACTGGTAGTTGCACCTTCAAGTGCATGCATTATTTTTCTCTAAGTTATTACATTTTCTACGCAAATTCAACACTCAGAATACCTGAATATTCATTAATAAAATCAGCGGTAACAATCCCTTCTCTGATGACTGAATGTGTCATCACAATAAACCTTTCCACACAAAGGTCTACTTCTGCTAAAATTCTGTCATCTCTATCCCCTCATATTTTGGTTCCCTTTTTGAATTTCCCCCAAACAATTTTTCTCTTTTCATTTCTTCCCTCCTCTGATCATTTTCCGTCCTCTTTAATTTAATCCTTTTACACGATTTACATATTCCCCATGCTCCAATTATGGAAATCACAATAATTAATATCCACTGCATTATTTTCAATAGTATCCCTTTCCCATTGTTGCTGAGCCAATTTCCCACTGAAGCAAATCCTTTGCCAATTCTTTCAAATCAACACTTTCATTAGTCAGATTAGTAAGTAAGATTCTAATTTCTTTCCTAATATCAGGAATAAATGAACAGCAATGCCTAGAATTAAGCATTTTGCAAACTCCACCATCTTTTGCTAAAAGAATGTCTAATGCAAGGTGGTTCTGAATAGTCATAGGTCTTTCAGCAGCTAATTCTGTATCTATCATGATCATAGCTCCTGAAAAATTTGTCAGCAAGTTATCCACAACAGTAGTCAACTTTTGAATCTTTATCAAATTCAGAACAACTCCTACTGAAGAAATCACTGCTCCTCCAAATATATCTCCCACTATACCAGAAGGAGATTCTCTCCTCTCTCTAGTGCAGAGGTCTTCAAACTTTTGGATGCCAGGACCCCCTTATCAAAGTTTTCAGGTGTGAGGATCCGTTCCTGTCAAAAACAATTCTAGAACTTAGTACTCCTCATGAGCAACAAGCGTAACGCCCCCAATATCCATGGCAAATAATTTTTATGGTAAGGAAATATTATTAGACAGTATTTAGCAAATCAAAGGTTTGTGGGTGACTGTGGTTTGGAGTCAGAGACTTACTACCTCAAGCAGGCCATCTTTATCATTAGTCTTCTCCACAACTCCAGTTTCTTCTTGAAGACAGATTTTTTTTGTACATGGTGAAAGACGGACTTTCAGCTCCCTGCAAAGAAAATTCAAGGATTTAAATGTATCAAAGATGTCTGCAAGGTATGCTAAAAGCACAAGCCAATGGGGATTACATAGCTGTTCTGCTTTGTAGGGGTCCACATCCAGAAGTAACTATCGTACTTCATTTCTTAATTCAAAAATACGATTCAGAACATTCCCTCAGGATAACCATCGGACTTCTGTATAGAAAAGCAAACCATCATGTTCGGCTCCCATTTTGGCACATACAATTGCAAACAGTTGAGCTCTAGTCGGGTGCGCCTTTATGAAATTAGCAATTTTCACAGCAGAATTCAACACATCCCCAAGTCCTCTATCCATGTTTCGGACTGCAAGGGCTTCCTGGTGTATCATACAGTGGGTCCATAGAATATCAGGAGCCACTTTCAACACCTTAGCTTTTAGGCCTGCCCTAGCCCCAACCATGGAAGGAGCACCATCGGTACATATCCCAACTCAGCTCTCCCAATTTAAGTCATCGGAGCACAGGAAGTCATTGAGAATATCAAACAGGGCTGCTGATGTTGCATGTCCCTTGATTGGTTTACAGAATAAAAAATCTTCCAATATTACAGTTTTGTGGCAGTATCGGGCATGAGCAATTAAATGAGCTTCCTTGGATAAGTCAGTTGCTTTATCCAATTGCAAAGCAAACAAACTGGATTTCAAGTGTGCTATGAGTTGTCTGTGGATGTCATCTGATATGTCAGAGATGCAACAGCAAACTGTTGTGTCTGAGATGGGTACCATTTTAAACTTCTCCACTGCTTTTTCACCAAACATTGTGAAGAATTGCTTGAAGAATCACTTTTTCCCCATCTGTAAAAGGCATTTCGTTTTTGGCAATGTGGTATGCCATTTGGTAAGATGCTTTCAAGGCATTTGTAGATGTGGAGACCAGATTTTTCACAGTGTCTTTTTGGTGGATGATGTCTTCCAGCTTTCTGGCAAAACAATCTGTATTCTTTCCTACCAGTAACCCATGTGTAGTTTCCAAGTGACGCTTTAATTTGTTTGGTTTCAGACTTTCGTTAGCCAAGGTCATGCCACAAACCACACACTGTGGCCTAATTTCGTTTGAGTGCCCTACCATCTTTTGGCAGCAGGAAACGATCCATGTCAAATGTGTGTTTGACCTACGGTACAAAATTCCAAAGTTCAATATTACTGAATACCTCAGACTTGTTGCTACATGCGGTATAGCTGTCTTTTTTCAAAAAACTCTTTGCAGTTCTCAGAATGTCTCAAAAAATCTTCGTACTTTCTTTAAAAACACAAATAACATGGTCAGTTCCTTCCACATGATTATAACAGAAATTGCAGCAGCCGCTTGTTTAAGAGGAGGGCTTTGGGCACCGGCACATTTTTATTGACAAATTAAGCACTGCATAAGTAGGTCCTCTGGAGCAGAGGTGGCTGGGTAGCTGCATGCAGGTGATGTCCAGGGGCAAAAGGTTTAGATTTTGAATGTAAAGAGCCAACCCAAAAGAAAACTACCAATCTATGCTGGTACTCTCAGTGTCCTCCATAGGCAGGGCACTGGAATTAGGCAATTTTGTTTTTTTTCACTTTTCCACATAATTCAGAATTTTACACAGTTGCAAGACAAATAATTATCTGCTACATAATCTGAAAATGTTAACAAAAAATTGCTTCCTCTTACCCCTGGACAAGCTGTTCAAAAGTTACTAAAAAATACAGCCAGAGTATTGCCTTGCAGTGACAGGCCTTTTGCAAAGGTTGACTGGTCCCTTTTACAAAGCTGATTGCTGTATTCAGGTGTTTAACTGGCCTTAATGAGGTGAAACCTTTTTCCAGACAGTGTTAACCTGTGTAAAAATGATAAAATAAAGAAATAATACTATCCCAAAACATGACACATCATTCCACATAATTTGCTTTTTTCCCCATATAATACTCTGATACATAATTTGGTCCTCCCTTTCCTCAGTGATCCTGTCCAATGGACTCCATTAACACGCCATGTGGTCTCCCCAAGTACACACCACTGTTGTAATATGCCACAAACTAGTTATTAAAAGTGATCATTTTAAAAAGCGAATTTAGAATCATTCCTGCTCTCACCCTGGTGAATATGTCAAGAGTGAACTAAGAGGCTGGACAGTTGTCATAGGAACCCTGTGTGTGGCCCAGATTCTTATAGACAGAGCACCATTTAAGTCCATCAAACCAAACACATTAGGTATTTGAACATCTGGCAATCTAAACTCATGTATTTGAAGGTGCTTTCCTATCATATGAAATAGTGAAAACATGAGGATCGATAAAATTGACTTGCCTAAGGTCACACAATTTGGTTAAGAAAAGAAGCTGTGATTAATTCGGGTTTTCTGTGTTCGCTTTTTAAAAATCAGCTACTAAATGGATATTTGTTTCTCTTTGCTACCTCAGATAATAATGCTTTGTTTGTGCATGAGGGCACAGTGAAGGTGGCAGTCAGAAGCCACATGAAAAAGCTTGAGTCATGAGTTGAACCTGATCCAGGCTCGAGGTTTCAGCGGCTCGTCTACCTCTAGTAAGGAATGGAAGGGCTCTAACTTCCTAGTTCGTAAACAAACTATCTCACAAGCGCCTGTCTCAGGCGAGACCTGAAAAGGCATGTGCCCTGGCTGAAACAAAGTCAGTTTACACCAGTGCTTTACTGGTGCGTTACTGAAAGCGTATGTGTATGTCTGTAAGTGCGTGTGTGTATGTTTATGTGTGTGTCTGCAAGATGAAAAGCATGGTGCATGAGGCGGGAGAAGGGAGGAAAACCAGGCTACTTACCAGTTGTGCATGGATGAAGTCCAGGAAAGGCAGCAGGACGGAGTGCAAGGCAACAGGGAAAAAATAATATTTCACCTCTACAAAGCATTGCATAGCTTCGTATTTATGGCACTAGTTCCCAGCACCTATTGGTTTACACCCTGCAGTCTCTCTGATTGGAGGACAGTCGTCAATGGCATTTCATTATTTTCCAATATCATCCACTCAGAGAGCCCCTTGAAATGCCACTCTCTGGAATCCAAAACAAAGAGCAAACATTTTGGATTCCAGTTCAAGGCAGTTCCAGGCAGCATAAGTGCGACAGGGGATGCACAACCCTCTTTGATTGACTCCACGCCCCCCTGGGGTCACAACCCACAATTTGAAGACCGCTGCTCTAGTGTGATGTAATTAATTAATTTTGGAAAATGTGTCTTTAAGTTATTTAGTTGGAAAATATTTGGGAAAACTATCCCCAGATAACAAGTATCATACCATCCTCTTGGAAGATGGTAATAAGCATTAGACCCACACATGTAATATATGCCAGGAATCTCTGGATCCTGTCCATTCAACTTAAATGTCCACTTACTCTGAAACAAATTCATATGTCTATGTTCACTCATTCCCACAAACAAACTGTTAGTACTAGATTTAGGCCTTTATACACAAAGCTTCCCTACGTGTTGCACATTTAAAGCTTATTTCCCTTGTGTTTTTATTGCACTAAAAGCATAATTATTTCTGAAAGTTGTTTTGTCTTATCCCTTTTCTAACTTTGCCTTCAATGCCTTTCTCCTGTCATCTGTGGGGTCTAAAAAGCTCTTTTCTAAAGGTGTAAGCAAGCATGTCAGGTTATTTCTGTGTGCATAGGCTGTGCCAAAAGTTAATATAGGCTCTATGAAACCTCTTACTAATACTATGTCATTGTCCTAAGCTATTCGATTCAAGTATCTCATTATGGAGACAAACGAAAATGCCACATCGTGGTTCGAATAGAAATACTGAATGTACTCCTGGTTATGGAATCTTGTTAGTAACAGATCACAACTTATCCCATAAGTTAGAGCCAAACTATGATAGGTAACTCTTTCTTCGACTGATGAAGGAATCTGCATACACCCAAAACAATTCTTTGCATCCATCGTCTCAACATACTCACTCAATAAGTGATAGAAGACATTAGAAGAAAGTTCCCCTTGAGCATTGTCTATGTGCAGATACTTCTCATCTAACCTACATTTCTCTATTGCTGTTAATGCAGTAGTTGTCTCTAAAGCTGAAGTATGGTTGGCTTTACTCTTGCCAAGAATGGTCATACTCACAATCATTATCATGCACAATATCACACACACGATTGTCAAACCAACACTCATGTATTTACAGCACCTGTTCTTCCTACCCTGCTTGCTTATGTTACTCATGATCTGTAAAAAGTCAGAAAGTAGAAGAGAAAAATAAAGAACTATGCAGCAAAAATAAGCTCATGGAATCAGATAACTCACGGTACTCTATCCCAAGATAGTAATTTCTTTATTCACGTTTGCGTATTTATTATTACACTCCTTAATGGCTCTCTATTATTTTTCCAATTTTTTCTCCTTTTATTTCTTGTTTTCTTGTTTTAGTCTCTTTCTTCTGTCTTTTCTCTTCTATCTCTCTTTTCTCTTCTTTGGTTGTCTGTGTACAATATTCTCCCGCTTGTCTTTTTCAGAGGTAGCTCACAGTCCCATGGCCATCATACCGGAGCACAAGGGGAAAACAGAAGACAGAGCGATAGAAGGTAAGTGTTTCATTCAGGGGACAGGTATATTTTATTGAGCTCATAGGGGGGCAATGTAAATGAAGCCTGGTGTTCAATGTGATCACTCTGTGATGATTTACTTAGACTTTGTGCTTCTTATAATGCCATTGTGAAGAGTGTTTCAAAGAAGAAAAAAAAACATGCGTTTTCCCTTAGGAGTTTAGTTCATTGTATAAGTGCCCCTTTTCACTTGTACTTATTGTAGGAGCCCCCCCACCTTTTGTTGCTATTCACTCACTTCCTTTTTAACATGGCACTGGCAGAGCCCTGGATATAGACACGTACCTGAGCTAGCCACGTCTCTCCTGGGATGTGACAGGCTGCTGGGTCCCGAAACTGGGGCTTGTCGTTTTCGACAGCATTCAGTTTTCTCAGGGTGCTCTCCTTCAAACTCTCCTCCGCGTTCCTGCTGGCTTGGTTTCTCCTCCCGTTGAGGCTGCATGCGTCGTCTTCCCTTCCTAGGCGTTCGCGCTCCTCCTTCTGTCCCTCGGCATCTTCTTCCTGCTTCTTCTCTCTTGCGCGCATCTCCTCCTCCTGGTTTCCTTCACAGACGTGCTTACGCAGATACAAAATGCTCTCTATTGTGCCCCCTGGGGCACGTTCCCATCAGCCCCGGTTCCTCGTATGTTCTGATGGGGCCGATAACCCTGCTACAATCAGCTTGTCAAATCAGGATATCAAAGTATTTTCGAGTTACTTTAAACAGTCTCTTTTTCTCTTTGCAGTTTTCTTAAATTGTCTCAATAGTTCAGTTTGTTGCTCTCCTTCAAGTGCCAAAATATTAACCTGTAATTTCTCAATCAAAACAAAAAGACAAAAACTCTCTTTGCCATTAACTTGTAGTTGCATAGGCCCATTCAGGACCTGCGTCCCTTTGTCTTGCTATTCTCTTTCTATTCAACTTTTGATCACCATTCAATTCTCCTTCACTCAGATCATTCCTAGTCGTATCTACTTCTTCCTTGAATGTTGTCACAACAACTGCTTCCTCTCTCTTTGCTTGTGAGTTCAGCCACGTATATGCTTTCAGTGGACCCTTTATCAATGCTCTTTTCAGTGTTGAACTTGAGACCTCTTCTTGCTCTGCAGGATTTTCTCTTGACAGACCTGCAACTGGTTCAGGAGGAGTCAGGTCACATTGGCTTTAACCCATCTCAACTCCTTCCCCCTCGGGGTCTGGCGTTTGCTCTGTTTGTCTCTCAAAATTGTCTACTTCTGGGAAAGCCCTTCTCTGTCTAGACTCTCCTTCTGCCTCAATTGAGATTGGCTCACTGTCACCCTCCTGGAGGACTTTGCCTCTCACAGGAGTGATTGAACCATCCACAATGGGTTCAAATCCAGCCTCAGTTCCTCTTTCTTCCCTTTCTGGCTCTGAGGCTTGTCTGGCAGTTGTTGGTACTCTCAACAATTCTTCTTCATCGTTGAAGGACATACCACTTGCTTCGTGGATCCAGTTCAGAACTCCAGCACACTTCACAGCTGTGTTAATGGTCAGAACTACCTGGAATGGGCCTTTCTAAACAAGGCTCCAAACACATCTTCCGCATGTGTTTCCAGACCACAACCCAGTCACCGGCTTTTAGGTTGTGCCCTGGGTCATGGATCGGTGGCAGTGTGGTGGCTTTCACCTGCTGAGAGAAAGACCGAACCACATTAGCCAGGCCTTTGCAGTAGTCCAACAACATATCATCTGCACTGCTCACCAGCGCATTTGCAGGTACCGCTGGCAACCTCAATGCTCTGCCCATGAGGATTTTGTGCAACGACAATCCTGTCTTCCTGTCAGGTGTGTTTCTCATTGTCATCAGAACTAAAGGTAGTGCATCAGGCCATTTCAGATGCGTGGAGGCACACATCTTGGCCATTCTTGACTTCAAGGTATCATTCATCTGTTCCACTAGTCCTGATTCTTCAGGGCAGTAACTACAATGCAACTTCTGCTCAATTTTTAAGGCTGCACACAGTAATTCAATTTGCGTCATTGTTGAAGTGGCTTCCCCTACCTGATTCTAGAGAGATCAGAAACCCAAAACGTGGTATCAGTTCCCTAAGCAGTAGTTTTGCTACTGTGATGCTGTCATTCCTTCGTGTAGGGTACTCTTCAATCCAGTGACTAAAGATGCAGACAATTACCAACACATATCTCAAACCTCCATACACAAGCATCTCAATAAAATCCATTTGAAATCTGCTGAATGGACCTCCTGCTCTTCCAATGTGGCTCAAATGAACCACTGTCCCTATTCCCGCGTTCATTTGTTGACAAATGATGCAACAATGGCAAACTGCTTCAAAAACTTGTCTAAACCTTGGATTGAACCAATTATACTTGAACAGATGAATCATGGCATCTTCCCAACATGTACTTCACCATGACAATACCTAGCCAATTGAGACAACAGACTGTTTGGCAAACTGAATTGACCCTCTTCTGAAACCCACAATTCGTCTTGTCGCTGTACACATTCCATTTTGCTCCATGATAATTTTTCCTCCCTGTCAACATTATTCTGCAATGTTTTCAATTCTTCCAATGTATCTATTACATGCAATGCAAAACTTGGACATGTTTCATCTTCTTCAGGTAACAATTTCCATTTATCTTTGAACGACATACAGTTCAATGCGCAAAACCTTGCAACTTGATCTGTATATATTTTTCCCATTGACACAAAGTCTTGCGATTTCAGATGTGCACTGCATTTCACCACAGCAATCTTTTCAGGCATTTGGATAGCATGAAACAGTTCTTTAATTCTCTCACCATTTCTCACTGGTAAACCAGAAGAGGTCATCAAACCTCTCTGTGACCACAATTGACCAGAGTCAGGACTATTCCAAATCCATACTGGCTACCCGTATAGATGGTAACTTTCAGCTGAGCAGAAAAATGGCACGCTCTAGTAAGGGCTACCAGTTCCCCTTCTTGTGTAGAATATACTCCTCGAACCAAGACACTTCCAGAATACCAGTAATTGTACACATGCCATATCCTGCTTTCAGTGTTGCCGTATTGTCTCTTAGACATGAACCATCAACAAAGATAACTTGGTCATTTTCTTCCATTTGGGTGTCTCTAATATAGGGTCTTGGTTTTGTGTACAGATCACTTACTACAAGACAATCATGCTCAATGTCTTCCAACGTTTCAATTTCAACAAAGTAAAACTTCAACTGAGTGAGGAACCATTACTGTTAGGGGATGTCCCATCACAACGCCTTCACACTGTGTAAGGCTCTGTCCAACCACTGCAACTGCACGCAAATAGCCTGGTAAAACTGTTGTGACTGGGTCCAAAGTAGCTGAAAAGTATTCTACTGAGTGGTTTCCACCTCCATGGACCTGCGTTAAGACAGACAAAGAACATGCATTACGCTCATGACAAAACAACATGAAGGATTTCATGTAGTCAGGCACACCCAAAGCCAGAGCTTTACACAGACTTTCTCTCCAAACAGAAATGCTTTCAAGCAAGCCTGGTCTAACACTATGTGATCAGTAATTTCCTTATGGGTCAGCTTCTGCAATGGCTTGGAAATTAATGAAAAATTGTGAATCCATTGGTGGCAGTAACCTACCATCCCAGAAAACATCCTGACATCTCTCTGTGAGGTCGGGGGATTAATCTGCAAAATGGCTGTGACCCTTTTTCTGGATATTTTCCTTGATCCCTTCTCAATCTGGTGACCCAAGTATTTCACTTCCTTTTGACAGTACTGCAATTTAAGTGGAGACACTTTATGGCCATTCTTTCCCAAATGGTTCAGCAAGCAATCATGTGATACTTACTCTCGTCCCTGGTTTTGGACGCAATCAATAAGTCACCAATGTACTGTACCAGTGTTGATTGGAAAGGTAATTCCCATGACTCCAAGTTATTTTTCAAGATCTGATTAAATTTGGAAGGTAACTCCAAAAACGCTTGAGGAATTCGACACCAACAGTAAACTTGGTCTACAAATTTGAAACAAAAGAGAAATTGGCTGTCCTCATGAAGAGGCACAGAAAAGAAGGCTTGTGACAAGTCTATGACCTTGAACCATTCAGCATCACATGCAATCTGAAACATTATCACAGCTGTGTTAGGTACTACGGGCAACATTTGATCACAATGTCATTTATTTTTCTCAAATCCTGGACGATTAAAACTTTCTCACAGGGCTTTTTCAATCCCATTTTCAGTGAATTACATGGGCTGCTCAATACTTTTTTCAGGACTCCTTGTTTCACAAATTCTATGATTATTTGAGCAACCTTTATTAGAATATCCTGTGGCATGTGACACTGGGAAAAATTACATTCAGCTTTACAAGAACCTTAACTGGCTCAACTTCCTTTATCAGACCTATCTCTTTACCTGTCAAATCCCACACTTTCTACCATTCCTCCTGATTGTAAGTCAGGAGGAAGTTGCTTCACTGTGAACACTGAAAAGAAATGAACCAGGAGGTACTCCTCAATTATCGTCTCACACTCGGTCTCTGGAGATGGGTCACCCTTATCATCACTATTCGTCTGTATCTCAATTCCATCATTTGAGCAAGTAATCGAGCACCTCATTTTACACAGCAAGCCTCTTCCCAATAGGGATACCGGACTTGAATCACAGACTACAGATTTGTGCAATCCTTTAAAGTTGCCAATTTTAACCTGAATTGGTTCTGTAATTGGGTTGGTCAAATACTGATTCGCTACCCCTACAATTTGGACTGTCTTTCCTGAAAGGGGCAAGTTTGGAACTTGGGCAGTTCTCACTGTAGAGCGTGTAGCTCCTGTGCCAACCAAGAATGAAACTCTGTGACCCATGGCTTTTCCCTTCACATAGGGGCCTTTCTGATCTACTTCTAAAGAAGCTGCAAGCACAAATTCCTCTTTATCCGAACTCTTGCTCACCCAATCATTGTTTAATCCAATCTCACTGTGTAACTGGAATTGGTGTACTGTGTTTTTACTTTAGTTAGACCTGTGACCTGTTGAGGAAGCATCACCTGCTGCTGTTCCATTGGGGCTTGAGGTATTTGAATTTGCTGTCTAGGTACCATCAGAACCTGCTGTTGCATTGGCTGCAACTGTGCCATTTGTACATGTAGCATTTGCACCTGCCTCATGGGTTGAAAATTCTGCATTTGACTCACATTATGTTGAAAATTCGTATTATGACCCCTCATTCTCAGTCCTCTCATGTTTTGAAAGGAATTGATGTAATTAGTTTGTTGAACAACATCTTCCTGCACCATCATCGAACACTCCCGCTTCCAATGTCCGACTGCTCCGCAAGCGTGACAAGGCAACAATCTCTTCATTCCCTTCATTCTGAACCACTACAGTGTTCAAATCAGGACTGCGGTTTCCATTTCATCCTCAACCTCTACCTCTCATCTGATTCTGAAAGACCACATTTCTCTGCTGCTGCTGTTGCTTTGGAAAATGTCCCTCCATCCCTGTTTGTACAGCTTTAATCTGCATCACTACCACCTTCTATTTAAATTTTCTCTGCTTCAACTCAATCTCGTCACTACAGTCCTTTGCATACTGCAACACCTCATCAATTGGCTTTGCTTGCCAGCAAATCAAATGACTCTTAATCATCTGTCTAATTTCAGGTCTCAATCCTTCTACAAATCTGAACACAAAATTAATCATGTCTTTTGGCTCAATTGTCACTGTACCACTGTAATGCTTGAGCGCCTGCAACAGTCTCTCATGATACACATGTATCGACTCCTTTGCTTGATGAGCTGTCCTGTCTTTTCTCTGCCAATCAATGTTCTGGGGCTGAATTCTCGTCTTCAAAATTTAATCACTTTCTAGTATCATTTCATTACCTCAGAAGACAGTTCACCTGTAACCTGATCTCTCTTTGGTTCTATTGTCAGCCTATCTATACTCCTTTTACACTCCATCCACAGATCAGCTGGAACTACTATCTCTAGTAGTGTGTTCAAGCCTTCCCAAAGGCACTTTGCAAGTTTCACAACCTGTCTGTCTGCTGGTACCATTCTACTGGCTTCTCTCTCAACCTGGGACAGTCGTTTGTAAAGGAAAGAATGTCACTTCTGCTCCAAGGGACATGAACAAAATTCCCTCCTGGAATCTCTCTCATTGGTAAAATGTTTACCTAATGCTTGCTTTGCTGCACATTTGCAGTCAGATCCGCAGAATCCCTTTTCCTTTTATCTCTTTTCTTTGCCCATCTGCCTTCCCATTTGTTTAATGCTCCCCATGTCTGGACACTTTGGAGTAACTCCCTAAGGTGTGCCTTCATTCCATCAGATCTCATGTGTTCAAAGTCTTTTCCGTCAAAATCTAACCTGTAACTCCTTTTAAAATGCTTTGTTTTCTCTATTTCTATTCCGTATGTCTGCTAACCTTTGATGCACATTGCTCACTTCCCTCCTATTCTTCGGGCACAGATATCTCAGCTCTGCTTCTGTGTGGGACTCTAATCTGTTCACACTCAATTTCCTTCAATGAGCTCTCCGTTTCCATTTCTAGTCGGGTATAGTTCAAGTATTCCTCTCTCTTAGGAGCACTCTGTGAGGTGTTCAGCTTGTCTAACCATTCAGTCAACTGCTGAGCTGTCAAACCTTGCAACTAAAGGTTATTAGCCTGAGCATTTGGCACTTGTTGCACAACTGTATTTGGGGTCTGCAGTGTCAGTAATTTCAGGCTCTGACTAACGTTCGACCCTATCATAGTATCCGTAGGAACTCCGAATGGACTAAGGTCCAGCACTGATCTCGATCCATCAAAGGTCTGTCCCACAGGAGAGACTACTCGGATATTCTCATTAAGTCCTCCCCTCATTGAACTCTGACTCAGGACTCCCTGTCCATCTGCACTGGGTTTCTCTTGTGCAAACAAAGGTACACTTGGTCTGATAGTGACAGGTACAGATACAGCATCTGCGTTTGGTTAACACTTAAGTTCAGTGGTTGCGTAGTTCCCATATTCTGGCTCATTAGTACAGATATCTGTATTCATCCCTGTTAATGGAGTGTACTTTGGCATTACTTGTGGCTGCACTTGAGGCAGTAAAAGTGGAGTTGGCTCTGTTTGAACCAATGTCGGTTTCGGGAAAACCTGTTCTGTAGACACTATTGGATTTGTGGCAGTTTCCACAACAGGTACATCGTGGTAAATTCTCTGGACACTCAACTGTGGCACCTGATTCTGTGCTACCAGAGTAATAGGCTACTCTGCATCGGGCTCTGCGTAATGCTTGGATTATCCTGAACCGGACTCATTCTTGCATTAACCTGTGTCAGATCTGAAGGATCTACATTGGTACTCGGACCACTCTCATGTGCTGCATATACTGGTGGACGATTTCTCAATAACTGTAGAATTAACTCATCGTCGTCTGACTCTTCCTCATGTGTCAAAGATCTCCTAGCCTCCTCTGATCTCTGCTCTCTACTCTTGGAGGGGCTTCTGTTTGTCCTTCTAGTGGCTTTCCTTCCTTCTCTCCCATTATCCTGTGTAATCGCTGTAAACATCTTAATCCCCTGTAAAGTCTCAGTTCTCCATAATTTCTGACCAACGTCCCATCTAGCCTCTTCTAGTGTCTTCTCTGCCTTTCTCATTTTCCTCTCAAATTTCTGTTGCTATCTGGCTACTAACTCCCAGATCACTAATGCCTCGAACTGTGCTGGTCTGGGAGGGGATTTCAGGTCATAAAGCACCTCAGATTCTCTAAGATCCTCAAATTAAATGTTCCATTTGCAAGAAATGCTAAACTCCCATCCTTCTCTGTCTCTTTGCACCACTGTTTCAACCAAAGATATGGTGCTACGCCCTTCTTCTTTCTTTACAATATAAGCTGGTGTACCTTCTGGAGGTGCAATATCCCCTATACTCATTGTAATGTACGTATCTCCCCTTAAGGCACTCTTTAAAGAAAAATGTCATCTTTTCAACCTTTATGTTATTCGAAATCAAATCAGGAAGCGACTTTAAATCACATAATGCTGTTCACCCACCTTTTCAACCAATTGCACTTCACAGATGGCTGCCAATCCATGCGCGACTCTTCTCACTAACCAACCTATCCCAGCGCTGCTCAATGACGTCACATTCACACGTACTGCTGCTGACAAAGTCTTAAGGCTTATCCTCCCAAATTTAGATTCACACTAAACTAATGCAATTTTTCAGCAAGCACTAAACAAAATCAAAACCCAATTTTTCTGTTTACTACAGGTAAGGAAACACAATTGGTTCAGAAACATTATGGATTTTTCACTGACGGCTTTCGCTCCAGCAGCTACTCCTTCATTCTCAGTTTCCCAGAGTCACAAGAAAAATTCGACCCACAAATTTCACTCTCAACTGATCAGTAGGTCTGTCCTGGTGCACATAGGACTCGCCAGATCGCAGTAGAAATTTTCTTTCACTCACCTTGACTCACACTCTGACTTGTCGACCCCGCCCGATCGACCTAATAAACCAAACAAATGACAACAAAAACCAAGTGTCTCATTCACTTTTCAATATACTCTGTAGTCTTAGACCATGCAGAGTCTGTACATCAACAACCACGTGGACAGTTTTTGAGTTTTTGAGCACAAAGAGCCACATGCATGTGAAGTTCGACGACTTCCCTACTCTCACACTTCAGAGTATGCACACTCCTTCTACAACTTCATTTGGAGTACGCAAACTCCCTAAACCCTCACAAACGTCACAATTCACCTGCAATTTACATAAGCTGTGCAAGTGCAAAACCCACTCCATTCACACTGTCACTAGAATGCCGAGAACATCCTCAAACATCCTTAAACATTCTCAACCAACCATTGGCAAGCTCCAAGATTCTGGGAAAGTCATCTTAAAGACCTAGGGACACATTCTCTCTCCAATTTGTATAATTGACAAATAAATCCAAATTTCACCATTTCACCCAGTTTTGCAAACTATTTTGCTCTCTCTGGAAGACTAATCCTTACCCTACTACCATCTCTGGTGACACCTGTTATTTCTGGCTTATAATCTCTGGGACCAAATACCCTGCTACCTCTCTCTGGGTATCTATGATGGTCTCTTAAGGAGACAAACTATCAATCTCTGCTACCATCTCTGTTAGCGCGTCAGACCTTAATAAGTAAACTTACAAGGGAGACGCGAATAGGTCGATGAACCTTTTGACTCACTTCAAGGTTTCCCCACCATATATCCTGTACATTCAGATCAATAATCAATAACAATCAATAACATTAGAAATCAATACAAGTCAGAATTGTCACACACCATGACCTATCAGTCATGAATAACCACACCTTTTTGTAAAAGTTAGAATATTTATTTCCCCATATTAACCATGCTAATGTAACATAAGTCAATCTCAAAATCAATTGATAAACATGCAGAAACAACACTGGCTGTCCAAAATGATGAAAGAATCGCAATCTAATCAAAGCTTGAGCTACTACACATTCCAAAGTAACAGTGAAAATTAATAGCAAGAATAACTGTGCAAACTATATCACATACATTTAGTTTCAGCAAAGAAAAGACATCAGCTGTTATTTCATGTAGCGAACTTCATCAGTGAGAACCCTAACTAACACCGTATTAGACTAGCATGTTTGGGCTTCATGCAAAACAAATGTGGAAAAACATCTAACTATGGCTCTACCAAAATAGCGGTTGGTACCTAGAAACAAAAGCAAATAGACATAGCAAACATCATCAGTGATAGTATACCTCTCCTCAATTGGAACGGCAAGCTAAGATACTCTTCGTCTGGTCAGCAAGGCATCAGGGTTCAGCATCAAAGTTCAGAAAAGGTAAAGTCTTTTAAGCAATAAAGTTAAGCTCTCTCTTCTCAAGACGGTCAAGAAAATAACGGTATTAGGACAAGATAGAAAAATGGGCAAATGCACTGTCTTCCCTCAGTGCAGTCTGGCTAAGTTAGATTTCCTAAAACTACTTCCCACATCCTAATTGGTTCAAGAATCGCAAGGTCACATTTTGTCCAATAAAACTAAAACTTAAAATCTACGTTTCTACTAGTACATGGTTCACATGTCGATGATTGGCTCCTCTTGTACCGCTCCCGTCATTGGTCTTGTCAGGTAACAATACTGTTGCAGCTTAGACCCCAGTCAGTATTGTCTTTGTCTTCTCCTGGGAAAGTTAGTCTCACACACATTACATTAAACAATGTTGCATTAGCAAGTACAGCACCTTCTAGCAAGCAGTTCTCATGAGAAAGACTTTCAGCTACGAGCACATGGACATTACAGTGCAAAATCACAATTAAATTCTATAGGCAGCCATTTTATTAAATGCCTAAGAAATGCGGCTTGACATGAGGTCGTGCAACTAGGCCAAGACCTCTGCTAAGTTATGGCCTACAATTAATTAAGCTAATACATAATGCATAACCCTTATTATGACATATTGCTACATTAATCAAACAAAATCTCACCATTATTAAGCCTTTAAAATGTACACTTTGTGAACATTGGCGGCCACACTGGTAGTCGCTCCGTCAAATGCGTGCATTATTTTTCTCTAAGTTATTACATTTTCTACACAAATTCATTACTCAGAATATATGAAAAATAATTAATAATATCAGCGTTAACAAGAGGAGGAACATAAAACTGGAGGAGCGAAAGATATCAAAAAGAAAAAAAAGTCACTGCATGAGAACGGGAGGGAAGAACAAGCAACAGCATAGCAAGAAGGAATAAGTGAAAAAAAACAATCAAAGAAATCAGGAGCAAATAAACGAGGCATAGAAGAGAAAGGAAATTAACAAAGAGAATGTGAGAGGGGAAAAAGCAGACATAGTAAATTGGAGGGGACAATGATGAAGAAAAAATGTTTGAAAAGGGAGAGTGTGAAGTGAAAAGTGCTAAAGAAATGGGTGAGAGTTGAATGATAGAAGAGTAACAGAAAATTGTTTGTGGACCTTTGTATCTCTTATAAGAATAAATAAAAATGCTGCTGAAACTTTTCATTGGAAAGAATTAATCCATGCTCTTTCAAGCAAGCAACATATTGTGCCCATTCCTAAAAAAGGAGAGGCCACCACAGAAAGTAGTACTACCACATTGCATGGCAGGCACAGTAAATTAAGTTTGTTATTCAGAATGTCGATGCACTGATGAAATCGAATGAATAACCAGTATCAATGTCATCACAACAAATGAACCAAAAAGAGAAAAGGACAATCCCTCTATATTTGACATATGTGTTATTCACTGAATTTCAACCTTTGGATCCTCAATCCTTGCTCAGTCGAGCACTGAGTATTGGAAATGGCCCTTTCATTTAGAACTATAGGCACTGTACTACTGCTAATCAGTGCTGAAATGCATGTGCTCTCTCCCTTAATATTGGTATAATTGGCTTGCAACTGTTTGGCTTAATTAATTTACCTGTAAGTCTCTTGTAAAGTGATATACCATTTTCCCAGGGCCTGTAAATAAAATGTGACTAGTGGGCCTGTAGCGCTTATTGCTCACCCACAGGAGTAGCCTTTTAAACTTGTCTCAGAGCTGCCACTGCAGCTCCTGCGTGTGCAGTTTACTGCCACATTGACTTGGCAAGTCAAACTATTTGCCAAGGTCTGAACTTCCTTTTATTACACATACATCACTCCTAAGGTAGGCCCTAGATAGCCCTATGGACAGGGTACTCTGTATGTAAAAGGTAGGGTATATGTTTTTATGTGTTACATGTCCCTGTAGTGACACAATGCCTATTTTGTTTTTCACTGCTGCGAGTGCTGCTCCTATATATAGTTCCCTTATATGTGTCTAAGTGGTAATTTCTGATCGGTAAGGAGTAGTATGGACATGTTTGGTATGTTTGGAGTGGTATTGAGAAATCCTGCTTACTGGTGTAGGCAGATTTTAAATTACTATTTTGGAAACGCCACTTTTAGAAAGTGGGTATTTCTCTGTGCTTATAACTCTAGAGCTTTACAGTCTGACTCCAATGCATGCCTGGTGCAGAGTGACACAGCCCCACTTTGTGCATACTCTCAGACAACCATCTATCAGGGAGGGTTAGATGTGACAAGGTTACATTTGCAATCATCTGTATGCAGTAGGAGGCTGGCCTGGTTTGTAGTGGGTACCAAAGTTATACCAGGTCCAGTTATCCCTTAGTAGTGAAATGTAGGCAGTGTCTAGAAGCCAGGCTGTCTAGAGGTAGGTGTAGGCAGAGCAGCCAAGGCTGAACTAGGAGACATGCAAAGCTCTTGCAATACCACTGCAGTCACACAGTACTTACGCGCAAGAAAGACAATACTCAGTGTTACCAAAATTAAAGGTACTTTATTTTAGTGACACAAGGCTAAATATATCTTAGAGGCTATACTCCCTTAGGAGGTAAGTATTATACATAACAAGAACAGGAGCCCCTACTAACCCGGATGAAGGTGCAAATGTGGATTCTCCGGTTAGAAGAAAAAGTCAGAAATGCACCAAAGAAGACAGCTGCGGGCTCCTGCTTGGTGCAAGCGATGTCCCATGTCGAATGGATGGATGCAGGCTGATTTCCATCTTTGGATTCCACCAACAAGCCTTGGCTCACACAAAAGACGCGTTTGGCAGGAAAAGGTGCTACCTGGACCCAGGAGAGACCTGGGGGTCTCAACCTGGACTGAGGAGATAGAGGGGGCTCTCAGCACTTCAGAGAGCCCTCAGAAGACAAGACAGCACCCACAGGAGCCCCAGGACATGGGGACAAAGGAGTTGCTAATCACGGTCATCACAGCACTACACAAAGAGGTCCCACACCACCAGCGAACAACTCAGGGAGCTGAGCATCACAGGATAGAGTGCTGGGGACCTGGGCTACGCTGTGCATGAAGGATTACTTGGAGAAGCACACAGAAGCACTAGTAGATGCAAAACACATGCTGCACAGGGGTACTCTCTGGCTTGGGAAGGAAAGCTATTACCTTGACTAAATTTGGACAGTTGGACCTTTGGAAAGTCAGGATCACTTCAGTCCACACCTGTGTTCCAGGGTCCAAGCTTGTCATCAGAAGGAGGGGAACCAGAGTACCGGTTGTCGCTGCAGAGAGGTGCCTGCTGAAGCAGGGAAGTGACTCTGTCACTCCATGGGAGATTCCTTCAGTCCTTCTGGTGCAGGATGAAGACAGGCAGCTCTCGGAGCATGTACGACCTGGAAACTGTTGCAGTTGCTGGCTAGAGCTTAAGATAAGGGTTGAAGTAGCCTTCCTGGATACTTTGTTGCAGTTGTAGAGTTCCTGGAGATGTTCTGTGGTTGATCCAATGGTAGAAGGTGAAGCAGAGGTTGCAGAAGATTCCTGCTGGAGTCTTGCAAAACCAAATCTGAGGAAACACCCAGAGGAGAGACCCTAAATTGCCCTGAGAGGGGCATTGGTCACCTAACCAGGTAAGCACCTATCAGGAGGGGCCTCTGATGTCACCTGCTGGCACCGGCCGCTCAGATGCTCCCAGAGTTCCCTGAACACCCTGAAAACAGGATGGCAAAACCCAGGGACACTCTGGCAGAGCTCCAAGCACCACTCCTGGGGTGGTGATGGACAGGGGAGTTGCCACTCCCCTTTCTTTTGTCCAGTTTCTTGTCAGGGCAGGGGTTGGAGGTCCATGAACCAGTGTAGACTGGATTATGCAAGGAGGGAACCGTTTGTGCCTTTCAGAGCACTTCTAGAGACTCTAGTAGGATACCCCTCCCATGCCTGTAATGCCTATTTTGAAAGGAAAAGGGTGTAACACCGCTCTCCTAAAGGAAATGCATTGTTCTGCCTTCCTGGGATTAAGCTGTTCAAGCCCCAAGAGGACAGACGTCTTTCTCTGAGGTGGCAGCCACTGGGGCTGCAGTGGAAACCTCAGAGAGCTGGTTTGGCAGGACTGGGGGTCCATGGTGGAGCCCCCAGGGTGCATGGAATTGACCCCCCCAATACTAGATTCAGATTGGGGGTTACAATTTCTCAATCCTAGACACCTCACATGGCCATATTCTGGGTTACCATTGTGAAGCTACTTCTATGTATTGACCCTTATGTAGTACACACTTAGGGGGTTATTACAACTTTGGAGGAGGTGTTAATCCATCCCAAAAGTGACGGTAAAGTGACGGATATACCACCAGCCGTATTACGAGTTCCATAGGATATAATTGACTCGTAATACGGCTGGTGGTATATCCGTCACTTTACCGTCACTTTTGGGACGGATTAACACCTCCTCCAAAGTTGTAATAACCCCCTTAGAATGGTGTCCCGCACTGACGAAGTCTGAGAAATTGTTCCTGGACAATGTGGGGGCACCTCTGCTAGTGCAGGGTGCCCTTACTCACAGTAACTTTGCACCTAGCCTTCAGGAATTGAAGGTTATATATAGGTAACTTATAAGTTACTTGGAGCAGTGCAAATGGCTGTAAACTAGTGCTTGCACTATTTCACTCAGCTTGCAGTGGCAGTCCTGAGGAAGTGTTTGTATGAGCTCCTTATGGGTGGCAAAGGAAATGCTGCAGCCCATAAGGATCTCTTGGAACCCCAATGCCCTGGGTTCCTAGGTAACATATACTAGGGACTTATAAGGGGGGTTCAGTATGCCAATTTGGAGTGGAATGCTGGGTTACGAGTATGTAAGTACAAATTTGGAATCAGAGAGAGCATAAGCACTGGAGTTTTGGTTAGCAGGACTCCAGTGACACAGTAAAACATACTGACATGTAGGCTACAAAATATCAGTACTGAGGTCCTGACTAGCAGGATCCCAGTGAGACAGTAAAAACACACTGACAAACACTGACAAACAGGCAAAAATGGGGGTAACCATGCTAGAACGAGACTACTTTCTCACACCAGGCTGTCTAGAGGTAGCTGTAGGCAGAATAGCCATGCTGAAGTAGGAGACATGCAAAGCTCTTGCTATACCCCTGTAGTCACACAGTACTCAACACATGAAAGACAATACTCAGTGTTACAAAAAGAAAGGTACTTTATTTTAGTGACACAAGGCCAAAAATACTTTGGAGACTATACTCCCATAGGCGGTAAGTAAATCACACAATATATACACTAGTAACCAAAAACCAAGTAATTAGTCAGAAAATAGGTTGCAGTGGGCCTAGGGGGGAACTCAAACCATGTACTAAAATAGTGGAATGCAAAATTCAGTTCCCCACCTAGGCAAGTTTAGTGTGCACAGGGGCACTGGGAGTGTAAGAAAGCACCAAAGGTGAGTAAAATACACCACCCCAGTACCCAGGAAAGCAGGAGTAAAATACAGCAAGTTTCCTAAAACACACTGGAAGTCATGATAGAAGACAGTGCAAGTACTAGAAGAGACTGCAAGACACCAATGATGGATTCCTGGACCTGAAGACCTGTGGAAGAAGGATACCAAGACCAAGAAGCACTGAAGAGTCTAGGAAGAACAGGAGCCCCTGCTAACCTAGATGAAGGTGCAAAAGAACCACCTCCGGTGAGAAGACAAACTCAGTATTGCACCAAAGAAGATAGATGTGGGTTCCTGGTTGGTGCAGAAGATGTCCCACGCCAGATGGATGAATGCAGTCTGGTTTGCGTAGCTGAATTCCACCAACAAGCCTTGGTAAATGCAAAATTTGTGGTTCGCGGAAAATGGCGCTGCACGGGCCCAGGAAGTACCAGGTTGACTCAACCCAGGAGGGGGAGACATAGGGGGCTCTCAGCAACTCAGAGAGCCCTCAGAAGACCAGGCAGTGCACACAGTAGTCCCACAGCACAGGGACAAAGATGGTGCAAATGGAGGCCCCTGCAGCACAACACAAAGGGATCCCACGCCGCCAGAGCACCACTCAGGAAGCTATGCGTCACATGATGGAGTGCTGGGGGCCTAAGCTGTGCTGTGCATGAAGAACTTTGTGGAAGGTCGCACACAAGCCTTGGCAAGTACAAGTCATGTGTGCAATGTATACTGTATTGCATGGGAAGGCAAGCCCTTACTTCCACCAAAGTTAGACAGCTGGACGTTGGCACTGTCGGGGCCCTTTTAGTCCATAACACGTGTTGCTGGATCCACGCTCGTCATCAGGAGAGGGAACCTACTCCACCGGTCGTCGTTGCAGAGGGGTGCCTGCTGAAGCAGGGAAGTGACTCCACTCCACTGGAGATTCGTTTGGTTCTTCTGGTGCAGGCTGAAGACAGACATCGGAGGATGCACAACCTGGAAACAGTTGCAGTTTCTGGCAGGAGCTGAAGATACAATGTTGCAGAAGTCGTCTTTGTTTCTTTGTTGCAGTTTGTAGAGTTCCAGAAGGGTCCAGATGCATTTCCGTTGGTAGAAGATGAAGTAAAGGATGCAGAGGATTCCTGCTGTAGTCTTGCAATTCGAATCTGAAGAAACAACCAGAGGAGAGACACTAAATAGCCCTGAAAGGGGGATTGGTCAGCTAAAGAGGTAAGCACCTATCAGGGGAGGGCTCTGATGTCACCTGCTGGCACTGGTCACTCAGTTGCTCCCAGAGGGCCCCACCATCTTGGAATCCAAGATAGCAAAACCCAGGGACACTCTGGAGGAGCTCTGGGCACTGGTGAGTGGTCACTTCCCTTTACTTTGTCCACTTTCATGCCAGATCAGGGACTGGGGGTTCCTGAACCAGCGTAGACTGCATTATGCAAGGAGGGCACCATCTGTACCCTTCAAAGCATTTCCAGGGGCTCTGGGAAACTACCCCTACCATGCCTATAACACCTGTTTCCAAACGGAGAGGGTGTAATACCCCTCTCCTAAAGGAAATCCTTTGTTCTGCCTTCCTGGGCTTGAGCTGCTCAAGCAACAGGAGGGCAAAAACCTGTCTGTAAGGCAGCAGCAGCTGGGTCTGCCTGGAAAACCTCAGAAGGCTGGTATGGCAGTAATGGGGGACCACCGTGAAACCCCCAGAGTGCACGGAATTGTGCAACCAATACCAGAATCAGTATTGGGGTACAATTCCCAGGTGGTAGACACCTTACATGGCCATATTCGGAGTTACCATTGTGAAGTTGGACATGGGTATTGACCTATGTCCAGTGCACACGTAAAATGGTGTCCCCACACTCACACAATGGTCTTGGATGACGTGGGGGCATCTCTGCTAGTGCAGGCTGCTCTCACACACAGGTACTTTGCACCCAGACTTCAGGGTGGGAAGGCCTGACATATAGGTGACTTATAAGTGACCTGGTGTAGTGAAAATGGCTGTGAAAGGGTGCATGCACCATTTCACACAAGCTGCAATGGCAGTCCTGCAGAACTGAATTGGGCACTTCAGTGTTGACGTTTCCAGGAGCCTAGGGCAGATCACTTCTGCCATAGAATGGCTACAGATGGTACAGATTGCAAGAGGAGCAGGAAATTACCACTCAGGACAGCAAGTAGAATTCTAGTGTGAGCGGCGTATCAGCCACTGATGCCCATACATTGTGCCGCGGTAACAGCTGTACTCCTATAGGAGACCAAGCAAGGACAGGACATGATGGACGTAGCGGCAAAAAGCAGTAATGCACACTTATCTGCAGCTTTGCAGTTTCACATGGCTTTTATTTGTTTGGTAATGTAACCAAAATTATTTTGTATTTCACTTACTACATGGGAATCATATAGTTCAGAATGACACAGCAAAAAGAGTAACCTGACATTAAAGGTTGCTTTAGCTACAAAATTTGTGTCTAGTTGTAACATTTTAGTGAACGCAGTGTTACCCAAAAACTTACCTTGCAAAGTACTGTGTTGCTGTGTGATCACGTCAATGCCTCCCCTCCACTGCTAAGGGAGTCGTGATGTAGTGGTGCGTCTGGCTTATCATCTTCAGACTCTATGGGCCAGATGTATGAAAAAAGCCTTTTGCGAATCGTAAATAGCCATTTTTAAGAAATCGCTATTTCTGATTCGCAAAATGCAATGTATCATATTTGCGATTCGGTAATAGCGATTTCTTTAAAATCGCTAATGCTATTACCGAATCGCAAATTGAGATACCGGCCCCCATTCGCATCTATGGGCCTGTCTGCCCATATTTGCGAATATTTTGCATGTCCCAAATTGCGAATTCCTAACTGGAATTCTCAATTTTGGGAAATGCAAAGTCCAGGGTGCTGGGGGCCTAAGGACGCCTCTGCTGCACCCCAAAACATTTTTTAACAACATGTAAGGTGCACACATGCCAAAAGGGCATGTGTGCTTTACATGTAAATTTTAAAAATGCATTTTTTAAATTTGCACATGGTTACCACCAAGTTAACTTGGTGGTAATAGCGATTCCTTAATACCCAAGTCGCATTAAGGAATTGCTTCATACATGTGCTTTAGAAATCGCAAATAAGAATTCCTTATTTGCGATTTCTTATTTAGAGAGTCCCAATTTGCGACTCTCTAAACAGGGTCGCAATTTTAAGGAATCGCTATTTTAGCGATTCCTTAAAATTGCATTCAGAATGCCTTTGATACATTCTGAAAGGGCTTTTTGCATTCGCAAACGGGCATTCGCACCTTTTGCGAATGCAAAAAGCTTTGATACATCTGGCCCTATGTCCTTCAAATTGAGGTGTAGCCAGCGCCTGGTCACTATGTTGTGTAAGAAACATCTGGGGCATACAGGAGTGCACCTCACCTTGTGTGAAGCCACCAGAGTCTTGATTTGAGCATGCCAAAGTTAAGTTCGATTACAGCTCTAGTGTGAAGATGGGCAATGTTCTCATTGCGGTGTGTGGGGGCAAGGTATGGGGTCAAAATCCAAGGTCTTAACTCATAAGCGCTGTTTCCTGGGAATCAAAGATTAGTGTAAGCATAGCAGTACCTGCTCTTAGACAGACATATATGTCATTTGTGTTAAGGCATCACATCACCTAATAAATAGCCATCTTCAAACTCCCCACATTCCAGACATTGAGGTACTCCACTATGATTAAAGATATATGCGTCATGTGTGCTACCTGGGTATTTGGCAACTATGTCTGTGATGACATTATGGGTACCATATACCACCTGGATGTTGAGGGTATGGGTATTTTTCCTGTTTCAGAATAGGTATTCAATATGTGATGAAGGACAAATAGAAACATGTGTTTCATCTGAACACCCTGATACATGGGGGAATTGGCAAACATGTAGAAGCTTATTTTTGTGTTGTGTATTTCTGCTGCATTCCTGGGGAGGAATATATTTAATTGTTCCCATTGATGAGCATGACGTCTAGGAACAGGTAAAATAAATATAACACTGCACTTTGTGGCTCCCCACCAGCTACTGCAATCAGTAATAAGTATAGCTATCAAATTTAGGATCACAGCGCTACTCAGACTGTATTTCTCATAGATTTCCTCTTCTGTCTCCTGACTCTGAAAATCCTCTCCTGTCTTCTCCTCTGCTGGAGAGTCAGGAATCGTCTCCTCATCACAATCACATAAAGTGCATCCATTGTGGAAACCACTGATGCATTCTGGGCCACCTTTTATACTTTGCCACCTGATTGGAATCAGTGTAAAGTTGCATGTGCAAATGGGTGTTTTGTAACTCATCGCAATTTGTGACAGCCTCTAACTTACAGTTGGTTACTGGCAAATACTGCTTCAGTATTTACGAGTTGCAAAAAACAGTTGCTATTGGTACCGGACCGCAAATTAGTTACATCGCTATTTGTGGCTATCGAATGGCATTCGTACATTCTCAAACACTACTTTTTGGGTCGCAAATAGGATTGCAACCAATTTGTGAGTCGCAAAACATTTGTACATCTGGCCCCAAATCCTGTATGTCTAATTTTGTATGCCAACATATGTGATGCCTTTGTAATTCACTGATGAATTGGGTATTTGCATGATACAACTGTAGTGGTAGCTTGTACCTTTAAAGTAGATGTTGTGAGTGCTTCCCCACTAGTGTAGATTTTGCTCATTGTCATTATACCTTAGCGTGCTAACCATTACATGTTAACCTTCAACATGGATTTGCACACATGGATACACACACACTTACAATACTCACTGGGTAGTGCTTCAAATCTTGCATCTTTGTGACTACCACTACAGTACACAGCTGATTGTTGTATATCTCTATCTGAGTGAGACTAGATTTTCTATGTATGTCAAATGTTTAAAAGTCCACCTGGAGACTTTTTTGGCACTTGTCACCCTACGGGAAAGTTTTAGACATTAAAGAATCACTTACCATTGTGTGGTTCAATGATGCAAATGGTATTTGTGTGTTGAAGCACTGAAAGCTGAACCACCATAGTGATGAGATAAGATTATATTTCATGTGATCCATACATTGAGGGTGATGTTCTATATGTGGCTCATATATGTAGCCTTTCTAAACCATATTTGAGTATTGGGGCATATTTATGAGAAGCACTACTCCAAATCCATGTGACAACACATTTGTCTAAATGCATAATTTTTCTAGATTTGCATCATCTAAAAGCTGTGCCTGAAGCCGCTGTGCCATGCAGAAAATAATATATGCATGGTAGGTGTTTCCCCCAAAAAGTCACAGAAAACTAATGCAGTGATTTTAATGACTTTGGCGATGTGTGCCACATCGCATTAATGCAGCACGCAAAGCCCAAATGTGCCATAATTTTCTGTGCATTAGTAACCAGGAGTAGGAAATGATGGAGTGGCTGTGCCACATAAACCTGAACATCCAAAAACACTTTGGCAAGCTCAACTATGCCATTGAGGTCATCATCCTGCAACTAGGAGTAGTGAGGACCTCACCACCAAGTAGGCAGCGAAGGAGAAAGAGAGCGTGTGTTCCACGAGCAAAACTCCCTCATCAACCTCAGGGAAGATGAGTTGATCAAATTCTATAGGCACAGAAGCGAGTGCATCATAGAACTGCTGCAGAACATTGGGCCACGTCTGCTGCCACCAACTACAAGGCACACCAACCACTCCTCCACAGGTAAAACTGATGTCTGTGCTACACATGCTGGCCTCTGGGTCCTTCCAGGTCACAACAGCAACAGTGGCAGGAATATCACAGGCATATTTTCCTACCTTCTTGCCCACTGCCCTGAGAGCCATCATTCACCTTCCACAGTAGTACCTCCTCTTCCCTAAGACACAACAACAGATCGAGACTGTTAGAACTGACAGTCTTTGGGTGGTCACCCTCAACCTTTTGCCTGCCTTCCTCCACTTTTTGACACTGTTTTTGCTGGTTTTAGGACTCTGTGCACTTTACCACTCCTAACCAGTGCTAAAGTGCATATGCTCTCTCCCTGAAAACATGGTGACATTGGCTCATACCCAATTGGCTTTTTAATTTACTTATAAGTCCCTAGTAAAGTGCACTACATGTGCCCAGGGCCTGTAGATTAAATGCTACTAGTGGGCCTGCAGCACTGATTGTGTCACCCACATAAGTAGCTCCCTAACCTTGTTTCAGGCCCACCATCGCAAGGCCTGTCTGTGCAGTTTCACTGCCACTTCGACTTGGCATTTAAAATTACTTGCCAAACCTTAAACTCCCATTTTTTCACTTATAAGTCACCCATAAGGTAGGCCATAGGTATTAGGACTACCCAGGTCTGTCTCTGACAGTGAGAGTCTTCGACAGCTACTCTGGCTTCCTATTAGGAAGCAAATTACTTTCAAAGCTCTTTGACCGATAAGGCTTTCCACTCCCAGGGATCTGGATACCGCCAATCCACCATTAGGTGGTACACTCGGAGCCGCCATTTATGATCTGTTGGCCTTCGGAAGGTTCCAGACCACCACAACAAGAAAGTTCGATGGGGAGTCAGGGCCTTTTCTGTGGCGGCGTCAAAGCTATGGATTTCTCTTCCAGAACATATAAGGAGGCTGGATGTTCCTATATCTTTTCCTAAGCAACTTAAAATGTGGCTTGTTCCCACTTTACATCGCTTTGATACCTATAGCAGGAACACGCTTTACAAATACAAATACAAATGTCAACATTCAGTAGCCACTGTGTTCCCAGTCACTGGAAACACCTTATCGACCATTCACTGCTGGACTCCTACCACTCACCATTGTAGGACAACTTGAGGGTCCTCAGAGTCCACAGCTATGTTTGGACTGGCAGATGGGGCAGTTTCTGTTAGTGGTGATTCATCTGGGGACCCTGCAATGCTGTCTTACCTTGCTAGGTCCAGAGAAGGAGATTCTATGGGATGCAGGAGTTGCTGGAAGGTGTCATCATCCATGGGGGGTAGGAGCTCATTAACAACTGGTAGGTCATCCAGAACAGGCTGCTGTACAGGAGGTATTGATTATCCATCTATAATTAATGATATTTTTTTTTTTATCATGATCTATTAGAGATGTTGTCTATAATGTTTTAAAGGCATACATACTTGATTAACATTTGCTTTATGTTACACATAGATGTGTTGAAAATCTGTTGCTACAAATAAATGAAGCCAACACAACCAGCATTAGGTACAACATCTATGTGGCTATCCTGTATGTCAGAAGTAGGGCTCATGACAAACCTAACAAGGGAGTAGTGATGATAATCTTTAACATTTACCTACCCTGGTTGCCTACATGACTAGGTCCAGACAATTCATCCTCCAACCATCCCTAAAACTGGTCCATCATCCTGGACTACTGATTCACCCAGCACTTCATACTTCCCTGTTTAACCGCTCCTGCTTTGACATTTGTAGCATAGTCAGACTTGTGTGCATACACCTGCCTCCTGACACCTGCAACACCTTCTGCCAGGACCACATCACATGTCAAGTGTAATGCACTAATGCACTCTTCTACAGCGTTCCTTCCCAGCTACTACATGCATGCAACACTATCAAAAAGAAGCAGTGCATGTCTTTCACTCAGGCTACCTTGCCACACATACATCACCCCTCTCCTCCTTGATATCCAATGGCTCCACAATCAGACTGAACACCAGTTCATTGTACTTGGCCACATCTACAAGGCACTACACTAAAAGGGTCTCACAACATCTATGCTTCCAACAAACAATCATGGACCTCTGGTGTGCATCATTTGGATTAACCCTAACCCCCAATAACCATTTGTACAAGACAGGATGTAGTGTTCTCTTGCAACGCGGGACCACCTGTGCACACTAACACCCGTATGTCACCCACACAGAAGACTACTGTAGGAGGCTGGCCTGGCTTATAGTGGGTACCCTGTGGTACTTACACCCTGTGCCAGGTCCAGTTATCACTTATTAGTAGAATAGAGGTGTTTCTAGCAGCTTAGGCTGATAGAAGGTAGCTATGGCAAAGCAGCTTAGGCTGAAATAGGAGACATGCAAAGCTCCTACTATGCCACTTATATCATATGCACAATATCATAAGAAAACACAATACTCAGAGTTACTAACATTTTATGACAATATGCCACAAGTATCTCAGTGAGTACCATCAGTAAGAAGGTAAGTAATTTACACAAGTTATATGTACACAAACCCAAAACAGGTAAGTAAGAGTAAGAAAAGTAATGCGAACAGTGTACAATTACAATAGGATGCAATAGGTGAACATAGGTCTAGGGGCAACACAAACCATATACTCCAAAAGTAGAATGCGAATCATGAATGGACCCCAGACCTATGGGAGCTTGTAGAGGGTCGCTGGGACTGTAAGAAAACACACCAAGACCCTGAAAAGTAGGAGTAAAGTACACCTACTATCCCAAAAGAACTCAATAGTCGTGATAGGGGGATTCCGCAAGAACCACAAACACCAGCAAAGCACTGAAGACAGATTCCTGGACCTGGGGACCTACAAAGCAAGGTGACCAAGTCCAAGAGTCGCGATAGTGTCCGGGGGGGGCAGGAGCCCAGAAAACCCCGGTTGAAGGTGCAAGGAAGCTGCCTCTGGATGGAAGAAGCTTATATTTCTGCAACAACAAAGAGGACTAGGAACTTCTCCTTTGGATGGAAGATGTCCCACACCGCAATGAAGGTTGCAGAAGTATTCCTACACAGAAATACCACAGACAAGCCTTGCTAGCTACAGGGGTCACAGTAGAGGTTTTTGGGTGCTGCTGAGGACCAGGAAGGACCAGGATGTCGCCCCTTGGAGGAGGAGACAGAGGGGGCGCTCAGCACCTCAGAGAGCCCCCACAGAAGCAGGCAGCACCCGCAGAATTATCCAAACAGGCACTTGGAAGATTTGTGAACTGGAGCTGGCTCAGAGTCACAAAGGAGGGTCCACTTGACGCCGGAGGCCAACTCAGAGGGTTTAGCACTGCAGGATGGAGTGCTGGGGACCCAGGCTAGGCTGTGCATGAAGGAAATCCTGGCAAAGTGCACAGGAGCCGGAGCAGCTGCAAATCAAGCAGTACACAGGTTTGCAGTCTAGCGTGGGGAGGCAAGGACTTACCTCCACCCAACTTGGACTGAAGGATCACTGGACTGTGGGAGTCACTTGGATAGAGTTCCTGTGTTCCAGGGACCAAACTCGTCAGGATGAGAGGGGACCCAGAGGACCGGTGATGCAGTCTTTTGGTGCCAGCGTGAGCAGGGGAAAGATTCCGTCGACCCACAGGAGATTTATTCTTGGCTTCCAGTGCAGGGTGAAGGCTGGTGACCCCCAGAGCATGCACCACCAGGAAACAGTTGAGAAATCCGACAGGATGAGGCGCTACAATGTTGCTGGTAGTCTTCTTGCTACTTTGTTGTGGTTTTGCAGGCGTTGTGGAGCAGTCAGTGTGCGATCCTTGGCAGAAGTCAAAGAGAGAGATGCAGAGGAACTCTGGTGAGCTCTTGCATTCATTATCTGAAGAATTCCCCAAAGCAGAGACCCTAAATATCCAGAAAAGGAGGTTTGGCTACCAAGAAAGGAGGATTGGCTACCAAGACAGGCAAGAACCTATCAGAGGGGGTCTCTGACGTCACCTGCTGGCACTGGCCACTCAGAGCAGTCCAGTGTGCCCCCATCACCTCTGTTTACAAGATGGCAGAGGTCTGGGAGACAATGGAGGAGCTCTGGGCACCTCCCCTGGGAGGTACTGGTCAGGGGAGTGGTCACTCCCCTTTCCTTTGTCCAGTTTCGTGCCAGAGCAGGGAGGGGGAACCCTGAACCAGTGTAGACTGGCTTATGCAGAGATGGGCACCATCTGTGCCCATCAAAGCATTCCCAGAGGCTGGGGGACACTACTCCTCCCCAGCCCTTCACACCTATTTCCAAAGGGAGAGGGTGTAACACCCTCTCTCAAAGGAAATCCTTTGCTCTGCCTTCCTGGGCCAGGCCTGCCTGGACCCTAGGAGGGCAGAATCCTGTCTGAGTGGTTGGCAGCAGCTGCAGTGGAAACCCCGGAAAGGCAGTTTGGCAGTACCCGGGTTCTGTGCTAGAGACCCGGGGATCATGGAATTGTCACCCCACTACCAGAATGGTAGTGGGGTGACAATTCCATGATCTTAGACATTTTACATGGCCATGTTCGGAGTTACCATTGTGACGTTATACATAGGTAGTGACCTATGTATAGTGCACGTGTGTAATGGTGTCCCCGCACTCACAGCTTCTGGGGAATTTGCCCTGAACGATGTGGAGGCACCTTGGCTAGTGCCAGGGTGCCCACACACTAAGTAACTTGGCACCCAACCTTCACTAAGTGAGGGTTAGACATATAGGTGACTTATAAGTTACTTATGTGCAGTGAAAAATTGCTGTGAAATAACGTGGACGTTATTTCACTCAGGCTGCAGTGGCAGGCCTGTGTTCGAATTGTCTGAGCTCCCTATGGGTGGCAAAAGAAATGCTGCAGCCCTTAGGGATCTCCGGGAACCCCAATACCCTGGGTACCCAAGTACCATATACTAGGGAATTATATAGGTGTACCAGTGTGCCAATGAGAATTGGTAAATTTAGTCACTACCCTCAGTGACAAATTTAGAAAGCAGAGAGAGCATAAATACTGAGGTTCTGGTTAGCAGAGCCTCAGTGATACAGTTAGGCACCACACAGGGAACACATACAGGGCACATACTATGAGCACTGGGGTCCTGCCTAGCAGGATCCCAGTGACACAGGGGTTAAAACATACATACCTACAGTGAAAATGGGGGTAACATGACAGGCAAGATGGTACTTTCCTACATCTATAAACAACCAAACTCTACTCCAGTGCATCCTGCCAAATGCCCACTCCTTATACAAACACGCCACTAAAATCAGGGACACCATCACAACACAGATGTTGCCGAAACATGGCTAACCCCCTCCTCAAACCGTGACATTGTCACAGCCACCCCTGACGGCTACAAAATAATACACAGAGACCACACCAACAAACATGGGGGAGCATCACCATCATCTTCAAGGAAACCATCCAATTGACCATCGACCTGACGATGATCCAATGCCCCTCATGGAGCACCTCAATGTCCCACTCCAGACCAATGCCAACACCACAATGCGAGGTACCCTTCCATACAGACCCCTGGGACCAACCCTAGCCTTCTGCCATGCCATCAGCCCCTTGCCATTGACTCCCTCCCCTGCTTCCTACTCAGCGATCTGTATTTCCACCTTAGTGACACCAACTCCACTTCCCTCATAGAGAACCTCAGCAACATCGACCTCACCCAACTGGTCACCAAACATACACACTAAACTGGAAATACACTGGACACCATCTTCACTTCTAGGAACAGAATTATTTTTCACCCTCGTGACTGAACTTACCTGGACTGGCCATGTCCTTGAACTCTTTACCATCTCCAATTCCAAGCAAACCACCTCCAAGCACCTCAGCACCCCCCAATGAAGTTGGTTGCAAGGTAAATGAGACTCAATGGGCACAGGCCCTAGGCACCACACAACCCAAGCCCACAGCAGACCTCAACTTCAACCAGGCTGTCCAAAACTCTGCCACCTGGATCACCAAATACTCTGACAGAGTCACTCCGCTGAAACTAGCTAAAACTAGCAACACCTCCAAGCCAGTGGGATGGCACACTTCGGAGCTCAGAAACTCCAAACACGACTGCCACCAACTTGAGAAACAATGGTACGTGACCAAGAACCCTTCCAACAGAACCGGCTTCATGACAGGCCTCAACAACTACTGCCCCCACTTCAAGGCAGCAAAAAGAGCAGCAATCACTGTCTGCATCGACACCGCAGCCAACCACATGAAAGAACTCTTCATGATCATCAAGGAGTTCTCCAACCCGATAGCCACAGAGACCACCATCCACCCATCCCAAGAACACTGCAACACCCTCTCAGACTACTTCCACAGCAAGATCACCTCCATATACAACAATTTTGAACCCACCATCTCCAGCCTAGACAACATATCTCAAGCAGCGAACACCAGCCACACAACAACCTCCTGGTCCCCAATTACTACACAGACCAACGCAGCCATCATTTCCTCCATCCGCTCCGGGGCACCCACCAACCCCTGCCCCACCGGCTTTTCAAACTGGGAGAAAACACTATTAGCACGGAACTAACCCACATCCTCAACACCTCCATCTCCACGGCAACATTCCCGGATGAATCAAAGCACCAGAGGTCAGATCCCTTCTAAAGAAACCCTCCACCGACCCCAGTGACCTAAAAAAATACACACTGATCTCCCTTCTCCCCTTCACACTCAAAGGCCCGTATTTATACTTTTTTTAGCGCCGCATTTGCGCCGCTTTTTGACGCAAAACGGCGCAAACCTACAAAATACAATGGTATTTTGCAAGTTTGCGCCGTTTTTGCGTCAAAAAACGACGCAAATTCGGCGCAAAAAAAGTATAAATACGGGCCAAAGTGCTCAAGAAAGCCATCAACCAACAGCTCACCAACTACCACAAACCAAACCACCTTCTTGACACCTCACAATCAGGATTCCAGGCCAACCACAGCATGGAGACTGGACTGATGTGCCATAAATGACAGCAGGACCCTCCTTGACTGAGGAGAGCTGGTAGCTCTGATCCTTCCGGACCGCTCCACAGCCTACGATGCAGTCTCCCTCTACACTCTCCTCAGCAGACTCCACAACATAAGCATTCAACAATGCACCCTTAAGTGGGTTGCCTCTTTCCTCTCAGGCAGCACACAGAGCATCCGCCTTCCCGTCTTCACTTCTACCCCCAAGAACAACACCTGCAGTATACCTCAAGGATCGTCCCTCAGTCCAACCATGTTCAACATCTACATAACCCCCTTGCAGACATTGTCAGATTCTAAGGACTCAATATAGTCTCCTACACTGACAAAACTCAACTAGTGCTCACACTCACCAAAGACCCCCACAATGCCAAAGATAATTTCTGCAGTGCCATGATCAACGTAGCAACATGGATGAAAAACAGCTGCCTCAAACTATGCACCGACAAAACAAAAGTCCTGATCTTTGGGAAGAACACCTCCATATGGGATCACAACTGGTGGCCAGCAGAACTCGGACCACTGCCCTCTCCATCAGACAATGCACAAAACTTTGGCATCATCCTCAAATGCGGACTATCTATGAATTGATAAGTAAACTCAGTTGCCTCCTCCTGCTTCTCCATCCTCGGTATGCTCTGCTGAATCTTCAAATGGATCACTACCGACACCAGAAAAACTGTCACACATGCCCTGGTCATCACCCACCTTTACTACGACAACACTCTCTATGTCAGAGTGTCCTCCCAGCTTCTTCAGAGACTAGACTCTACAGAACAACACACCCTGACTCATCCTCAACCTCCCCAACTGTTCAAGCATCACCCCACATCTCCGGAACCTCCACTGTCTCCCCATCCAGAACAGATACCAATTGAGCTTCTATGTTCCAGGAAGACATCTATGCTCGGCCTGGCTAAACCTCGAACACACACCCTACATCCATCACAGCCACAGCAGAGGCTGTTCCTCCTCCTACAAAGCAGGAACAGCCTTCCCCTCCACCTCCGAACATCTCCCTCCCTGTGGACTTCAGAAGGAGACTCAAGATGTGAATTTTCGACAGAGAAACAGCACCCTCAGCGCTCAAATACCCTTAGGGATGACAGTGCTGTGCTTTACAAATGGTATGATTGATTGATTGATTGATAATTCTGCTTTCTTTACCAATTAGTACGGCCTTCCCATATATGCTTCCTCCATAGAGTGCTTCCTGGCCACCCCGAAGCACACCAAAGGACCTTTTTCCTGCCGCACCTGCAACTTCTCCTGCAACAGAACAACGAAGCCAGCAACAAACAACACTAACCACCTGCACTGCATCCTCCTCAACACACGCTCCGCACGAAAACACGCCATCGAGCTCTGGGACTTGCTCGACACCACCGCCCCAGACGTGGCCTTCCTGACCGAAACCTGGTGGAACGACTCTTCGGCCCCTGACATCGCTATCGCCATACCGGACGGATACAAGATCACCAGAAGAGATCGAACCAATGGAATCGGCGGAGGAATAGCCATCGCCCACAAATCCACCCTCAAGATCCACACCCACACGGACGACACTCTCAAGACAGCCGAACACCTCCACTTCCAGATCCACACGGACCCCAACATGACCCTCAGAGGAACCCTCATATACCGCCCTCCAGGACCAAGAGCCCCTTTCAGCGACACCATCTCCGACCTCGTAAGCACCCACGCCCTCGCCTCTCCAGACTACATCCTCCTGGGAGATCTAAACTTCCACCTTGAAAACAACAACGACGCCAACACCGCTTCACTGACCACCAACCTCCACAACTTCGGACTCCACCAACTGGTCAACACTCCCACCCACATCGCCGGTCACACGCTTGACCCCCTCTTCACCTCAAGCAACCACATCTCTTTCAGCCACACCTCCGAACTCCACTGGACCGACCATCACTGCGTCCATTTTACCTTCAAGAAAAACACCGAACACCACCGCATCCCTCTACCACCTCACCGCTGCTGGGGAAAAGTCACCAAAGACCAACTAACCAGCTCCCTCGTCAAACACCCACCACCCGACTCCAACGACCCGAGCGCCGCCGCCATCAACCTCCATCAATGGATCCTCGACTGCGCCAACACCTTAGCTCCACTCAAGAAACCCACCACCAACCAAGGAAAGAAAAAACCAGCCTGGTTCACAGAAGAACTGACCACCTCAAAACACACCTGCCAGAAGCTCAAGAAGAAATGGATCCTCGAGCGCACTCCCGACAACCTTGCCACCCTCAAAGACGCCAACCGTGATCACCACCAACGGATCCGACTCGCCAAGCGTGCCCATTTCACTGAACGCCTCAACAACAACGCCCACGATTGCAAAGAACTCTTCGGCATCGTGAAGGAACTCTCCAACCCTAACGCCAACATCAACGACGTCCCACCCTCCCAGAAACTCTGCGACGACCTCTCCACCTTCTTCCACCAGAAAATCACAGCCATCCACGACAGTTTCAACACCGCTCCTCCGCCAGACCCCACCCCTGACGACGACGCCCACGCCTGCCGCCTCACCGCCTGGACCCAAGTGGACGACGCCGAAACCCTAACAACCATGAATTCCATCCACTCAGGCTCTCCCACGGACCCATGCCCACATCACGCATTCAACAAAGCCGACGCCACCATCGCCCCCATACTCCGCAAGATCATCAACCTCTCCTTCAACACCGCCACCTTCCCGGACAGCTGGAAGCGCGCAGAAATCCAACCCCTCCTCAAGAAACCCAAGGCTGACCCCAACGATCTCAAAAACTTCCGACCGATCTCTCTCCTCCCTTTTCCAGCGAAAGTCATCGAGAAGATCGCCAACGCACAGCTCGCCCACTTCCTAGAAGCCAACTCCATCCTAGACCCCTCTCAATCTGGATTCAGACGAAACCACAGTACCGAGACCGCACTCCTCGCCGCCACTGATGACATCAGACAACAAATAGACAACGGCGAAACCTCAGCCCTCATCCTCCTCGACCTATCAGCCGCCTTCGACACAGTCTGCCACCGCACCCTACTGGCCCGTCTCCACGAAGCCGGCATCCAAGACAAAGCCCTCAACTGGATCTCATCCTTCCTCTCCGACAGAACCCAGAGAGTCCGGCTCTCCCCCTTCCGCTCCAAAGCCACCAACCTCATCTGCGGCGTCCCCCAAGGCTCCTCTCTCAGTCCAATGTTGTTCAACGTCTACATGGCCCCCCTTGCAAAAGTGGCCCGTCAACACAACCTCAGCATCATCTCCTACGCCGACGACACCCAGCTTGTCCTCTCCCTGACCAAAGACCCTCTCACCACCAAAACCAACCTCCACGAGGGACTAAAATCCATCGCCGAGTGGATGAACAACAGCCGCCTGAAGCTCAACTCCGACAAGACGGAAGTCCTCATCCTAGGACGCTCCCCCTCTGCCTGGAACGACTCCTGGTGGCCCACTGCACTCGGACCCCCACCCACCCCAGCCAACCACGCAAGAAACCTCGGATTCATCCTCGACTCCGCTCTCACCATGTCCAAACAGGTCAACGCCATCTCCTCTTCCTGTTACAACACCCTCTGAATGCTCCGCAGAATCTTCAAGTGGATTCCAATAGGAACCAGAAAGACGGTAACTCAAGCCCTCCTCAGTAGCAGACTTGACTACGGCAACGCACTCTACACAGGCATCCCAACAAAAGACATCAAACGACTCCAGCGCATCCAGAACGCATCCGCCCGCCTGATCCTCGACATACCCCGCCGAGGCCACATCTCCCCCCACCTGAAAGACCTCCACTGGCTCCCCGTGGAAAAAAGGATCACCTTCAAACTCCTCATCCACGCTCACAAGGCTCTACACGACACCGGACCCACTTACCTCAACACCAGACTCAACTTTTACGTCCCCACACGTCAACTCCGCTCTGCCAACCTCGCCCTCGCCATCGTCCCCCGAATCCAGCGCAAGACCTCTGGCGGCAGATCCTTCTCCTTCCTCGCCGCCAAGACCTGGAACTCTCTCCCCACCTCGCTACGCCAGACCCAGGACCTCCTCACCTTCAGGAGACTCCTCAAGACTTGGCTCTTCGAACGCTAGCAGCTCCCCCCCCCCCCTCAGCGCCTCGAAACCCTGACGGGTACATAGTGCGCTTAATAAGTTCTCTGATTGATTGATTGATTGATTATGCCATTGTCAATCCGCTCATTGATGGCACTATGGCAGAAAAGGCATCATGGGCACTTCTAGGGTATTTTGCTAGGATAATTATGAACAGTCTCTAAAGGCCGCCATTGCTGGGACATTTATGGATTAATTATGGTAGTGGTTCCTACAGAGGAGTGCGGTGCTGCATGGGGCAAAATTGCACATGTGTGCAATCAGTGGCAGCAAGAACATGGGGGAATCCTGCAATATTGTAGTTGGATTTTAAAATACAATTCTGAAAATGCCCCTTTTAGAAAGCTGGAATTTTCTTACTTTAGTCATTTGGTGCCTGCAGCCTGTTTCTGGTCAAATGACTGGGTGTAGTTGGCAGTTTGACTTTGTGTACTCCTCCTAGACAGCCACACAGAATAAGACTTAGGTGTGACTGTATGGGCCATCGCTGGCAAGATGGGAGGGACGAAATGGGCTTAGCCTCACTTACATCTCAATAGGCTGTGTCCTGCCTCCACACAAGGGGCTGTAGTTAGTCTGGGGCCAGGGCAGGGAAGCAAGGGCATCTGTTCTCTTCAGCTGCATTCCTCAAGAAGCTTCTCCCCACTCCAAAGACACTACTGTGTATATAAGAAGGTCCTCATACACCAACACTTCAGAACAGTTGTGGACCTGTGGATACTCTTCCAGGAAGAAGTACTGCTTTTCTCCTGAAAGGTCTACCACTCTGCTGGACTGCTACTCTGAAGGAGCTGCTGCTTTGAGGAAATGTCCTAAACAACGCAGCCTAAGTGATGCAGACATTTACCACTCAAGCAGAACCACGCTTGCCTAAAACACAACTGCTTTTTTCTCTGCCTTAACCATGCATGTACCTGAGCCATGCATATGTGTGGTTAAGGCAGAACTAAGGCAGAGAGCTGTCTACTTCTGCTGAGATAGGAGCAGGAATAATGGGGAGAGGACGCCGTGAGGTAAGTAGGGATGGGGCAGGGTCAGGGGTAGTTTTTAATTGTAGGGTGGATTTAGGGCTTAGAGTGGGTGGGGGTAGGCTAGTTTAGTTATTAGGGGTGGGGGAAGGTTTTAGGGCTCAGGGTGAGTTGGGTGTCGGGTAGTTATTTTTTTAGGGATGGGGTGAGGGGTTGGGTAGTTTATTTTTTAAGGCTTAGGGTGGATGGGGAGCACAGTAGTTTTGTTATTAGGATTGGCCATTGCAAGGCTCAACCCCACCCTTCTATGATGCCCTGTCCTGCTCCTACGCTACACTGACCATCACTAGCAATGATTTCCTTGCTCCTGGTGACCTTCTTCAATGCAAACGACACTATTGGCACACAAGTTAAGAAGGTAAACCTTCAGCTGGACTAATGTGGGACTGTATCTGACCCATGCACCATTGTGATCTGCTTGAAAAAATTGTCCCCCAATGTATGCTAAACATTAGTGGTTAACCCTATATAGGCTTCATGAACTAACCACTGAATTTTAGAGGCCTTCACACCAGGCTACCACAAGACGTCCTGCCAGACTCCAATAGCTTCCACTACTATGTCAAGAGTCAATATAGAGATGAGAGGAGCTCAGCAAAGCTGATTGTGTGTCTTCCTCCTGAGGGAACACTCTCGCCCAGCTGAAGTCTGATAAGCACAACTGATCAGCTTTGAGCAAGTAATCAGTGCACAGGGCACCAAGAAATTCTAGAGGCAAGTTAGCTACTCCATCTCTGGTAGTCAAATATGCTGGCTCACTCTGCTCCTTCAATTCATTGCTAGCAGGTGATTTTAATGCAAAGATAGGAGTCACAGGGACTGCGCTAAGTTGGTTTAGTGATTTTCTAAGCACATGGTCATTCCAGGTACTTGATCGATCTTTTTACTCAAATCGTTTCAATAGTAGATGGGGAGTGCCTCAGGGTTCTTCTCTTAGCCCTTCATCGTTTAATATCTATATGTTCTCTCTTGCTTAGGTAGTGGAACCCTTTGGCCTCTCATTGATATCATATGCAGACGATACACAATTGGTGTTCTCCTTGACCTCAAAACACAACTCATCGGAAACTTCACTCAGTCCTTGCCTAAGGGCAACATCTAACTTGAAGTCAGACTGTAAACTTAAACTTACTGCAGATGAAACAGAGGTCATGTTTTTGGGCTCTCAAGCCCCGTTAAATCTGTCCCCCTCCATCCTGTCTCTTCTTCCAGCTCCCAAGGAGTATATTAAGAGTCTTGGGGGGATCTGGCTGGATCCTTGGTTTATCTATGGATCAGCAGGCAAAGAAAATCTCGGCCATTTGCTTTGGCATATTCAAGCTCCTTAGGAAGGTGTTCACAATCCTTCTGTTCATGGCAAAGAGATTAATCATACAGGCATTTATCAGTTCACGTCTGGATTATGGGAATGCCCACTTTCTCGGGTATCCATACTATGTGAAAAAGAGACTTCAACTGGTGCAGAATACCGCCGCTAGACTGCTCTTTAATATTCCTAAACATGAATCAGTCAAATCTGCATTTCTCACTTTGCATTGGCTCTCATTGGAGCAGCGGATAAAATTCAAGGCCTTATGCTATATGCATAGGTCCTTACATGATAAAGGGCCCCCACAGCTGCGTTCTTTGGCCACCTTCTATAAGCCCTTGCAATATCTTAGGTCATCATCAGCGGCCTTGGGGGTAATTCCATCAGTAAAAAATGCCAGATGGGGTGGAAGATCCCTGTCACACCTAGGCACCAAGCTGTGGAACTCGCTACCTCTTTCCTTACGGCTAACTGATCAGGAACTAATCTTCAGGCGGTTACTGAAAATATGGCTATACTGATCTCTTTGTATAGAAGTGTTGTGGAGGATCTGTTTAAGCACTGGGAGGCCCCCGGGTAGCCATGCGCTATAAATTGGTTAACATAACATAACATAGTGTATGGAGAGCATAGAAGATGTATTTAGGGTGCTAGGCACATTCTAATTATATTAGAACTGTTTATTTTATTTTCGCTGGTAACAACATGTATATGTACTGTTTCATGTATATTCTCTGTGGTAATTATTAATGTATTAAGCTCCAGGGTCAGACTGTTGAAATAAAACACTCTTAAACATAAGTAGTGTATTTTCTTAGTGCAGTGTTTTATGCTCTATTCTAAGAAACAAAATTGGGTTTGAATTACCACTGCCTCCTTGAATGCTTTGTGGGACTGTTAGTAACCCAGAAAGCATGGACAACAGTCCTGGAGTGTGTGGGGCTACAATAACCTGGACTCCCCTTCTCAAGCAATGGTGAACTAACGCAGTCCAGTTGCCTGTGGGTAGAGAAGCTAAAGCTTGTAGACCTGGGCAGAGTGCCAGGATATGCACCAGCGTGGCTACAGTGCTCCACCATTGTTGCAGCCAATATCTGACAACGCCCACACTCCAGTGGTTGGCATTTGAAGAATGATCTAATCAGAGCAAGAGTATTGCTGTAAGTTGGAAAAAACTAGAATGACAACCTCATTTACAACCTTTGCGGTAAACTGTTAGGATTGGTGCCAGCTGTGTTAGTGCTTTGATGCTGATGTAGGGTGTACTGCCAAACCTCCCCAAACCCTTGCCCCAGAGCTCAGAGCCCGGGAGCATATTTCAGTTGGAAGATGAAGAATGCAGGCAACAGATGAAGAAGGGAAAAAGAGGCTTCCAGGCAGTCAGTGAAAGCTTATGTTTGCTGACCCTTTCCTCCAGAAGCGTGTCATGACAACTAGGCCTTGCAAGGACAAATATTTCACTACTGTTCATTTGACACAAAAATAACTCTGGTTACCCATGGAATTAAGCTATACACAAACTGTTCTTTGATTGCTAAGCATAACATGTGTAGGAATAAGGTGAAAGGAGTAAACATTTAGCAATAGGGGATAGCCACCTTACTGGTGAATTGAACACAGACTGTTGTACACTTTATTCTAAATCTAGACATAACTGGTAAAAAACAGGTTAGTGAGAGCAGGAAGCCCACTTGGGCTCTAAGATGCATCTTCCTCTGGAGATGAATCTGTTTAAAGACATTCAGCCACATTGCTTAATTGGTGAATCAAGTGAACAATGCATTACTCATTTGAAAACAATTAAACTGAGTGACCATCCTTTGTGTCCATCAGATGATTTAAATGAATTAACAATTTTGGATCTGGGTCTGAGTTCTAGTCACTCCTGGACCCAATTACTGAGAGTCCAAATCAGTACTCAATACAATGAAAACTGGTAGACATTCGTTTGAAGGTGTTCAAGCCACTCACCTGCATTCCAGGCATTCTGATGGGGCAATGACAATTCCCCAATCCCTGTGAGGACTAAAATGACTGCGATGAAGAGTACATTGCCCTCTCTCTAGTCCTCAAGCGAAAGGAGGTTTGGGAAAAGAAAAAAACAGCTTCTGCTTCGTGGACTGCAGAATCAGACTGCTGGACCCTGGACTTTATGTTGTTTTGGGCGTCAGGACTTCTGATTTCTCTAAATATTTGTTTTTTGTTTTTTAGGATTCTCAGCTGCAAAAGAATTACTTCATTAGTACTCTGAACTTGCATAAACTGTTGCGGAATTATACATTGATTAATGTCAGTTATTGTTGATACATTGTGCCTTCTTTACAGACGTTTCAATAAGGCTGAACAAGCCTCTTCCTCTTTTTACAATACTTTCAAAGAGTCTCTGAAGCAATGTCCAAGCTCAAAAACAATCAACTCGACTAAAAGGCTTCTTGGTGTTCTGGCATAATCTTATTGTCTTATAGTTTTGATAAACTAGCTCTATTTCCTAATTCTCAGGGGAGCACTTGTTACAGGAAATACGTCTTTCCTTAATGTGCGTTTAGCGGTATCTTGTATTCCCATCCAAACGATAAATCACACCAGTTCTTATTGTCATAAATTATTTAAAAGACAGAGCTCTGTTTTGTTCCATTGATTGTAGTGCAGCACATTAAGCAATTAATCTTTCTTTACCTTGAAATAGTTATTTGCTTGAAAACTTCAGCAGAACCCATACTGTCACCTTTCTTAAATTCTCTCTTTTACAGGAAATACAGGATCATCTGCAGAAGACAGAAGAGGAGAGCTGGGACTCCGCAGGAAGCCAACCGACCGAAGGGCGAGGATTGCTGGAACTCGACTTGAGGTTGTCTGGAGGACGAGAAATGCTGGAACTCACCTGGAGGCTGGTCAGAGAATGAGGAACACTGGAACTCGGCTGGAGGCAGGCTGGAGGACAAGGAACCTGACTTGACTGGAGACAGGTGAGCAGAGCAATAGGTACAAAGCCAAGCAAGCCATCAGACTCACAAGCATCCTTAATTGATCAAATGTGCAATGTGCCTTTTGGCAGTTGATTGCTTGTTAAGAAAAATGAGCAATTATCCTCTTGATCGTGGCACATGTTCAACACAGATTACTTTGTGAAGAGCACACATTTTGGAAGTTACAGTTGGAGCACGTAGAGAAAAGTTGATTGCTTGTAAAGGAAATGAGCAATTATCCTCCTGATTGTGGCACATGCTCAATACAGATCACATTGTGAAGAGCTCAGGTTTTGGCAGTTACAGTTGGCACGAGTTTAGCAGGTGGGATACAATGTGCATAATCAACAAGCATTGGTTATTATTAATGAGATCTTTAAGATTTAAGAAGCATTGGTTATTGCAAACTTGATTTTCAAGGATATAATGAATATAACCAAATATGTCTGAATGTTGAAAGCAACAGCACCTTACTATTGTCGAGCTCTTGGACATGCTAGTGTACCCACAACGGAAGGACCATGGACAAAGTAACACAACACATGTAGTTACTAATGAAAATAAAACCTAAGAACAAGATTCTACTAGATCTTCCTCTCAGTGATCTAAATTGAATTCCAAAACTATTGGCAGGAAGACTTCATTAACTAACTTTAATTTCCGAAGTCAGTCACTTTAAATACTATAACTCTCTTGGTTCTGAATTTTATGTCACAAAATTAGATTGCATGTGCATAGCCAAAGAAGAACTGTGTTCTTCATCTGCTCCTCAATATCCAATCTTTAAGGGAAAGGTAGCTAATTCTAAAGGGAAAAGTATATCTTACATTGGCACCACTGAAAAGTCATTCAAAACAGGTTAAATCCCTGAAAAAAGTAATTGACAGTAATAAAATGATACAGGATGTCTGTGAGAAAGGTAATTTCCAATTAAATTGCTACCTTGATTGAGAAGTGTCCCTTCGAAAACACAGAAGGTTTCCCATATCTCTGTTGCAACTACTACAGAATCTGGCATTAGACAGGGAAACAGCCTAAACCACGACTCCCCAACAACGAAGTTGTGGACAACAAAAGCAGAACAATGCTTTCGTTAACCAAGACTTCCTTGTTCGGTGCCTTAACCACGCAGGTGCTGAACCACGCACTTGCGTGGTTAAGGCACGGAAGAAGGGAAACGGCTTCAGAGGACAACGTGATCAGGTAAGTGGGGCTGGGGCTGTTTTAGGGTCAGGTGGTTTAGGTTTAGGGGCGCAAGAGGGGGGGTCAGGGCATTTTTAGTTTTAGGGGTGGGGTATTTTTAGTTTTAGGGGCAGGGGTGGGGAGTCGGGGTATTTTACTTTTTGGGGTTGGGGTAGTTTAGGTTTTAGGGGCGGGGTGGGGGTTGGGGTGGTTTTAGAGGTGAGGGTGGGGGGTCGCAGTAATTGTAGGGCTGGGGGTCGGGGTTGGGGTGGGTTTAGGTTTTAGGGGCCGGGTGGGGGGTTGTGCTAATTTTAGGGGAGGGTTGGGGGGTTGGGGTGGTTTTAGGTTTTAGGGCCGGGGGTGGTTTTAGACGTGTGGGTTGGGGTAGTTTAGGTTTTAGGGGGTGTGGGGGTTGGGGTGGTTTTAGGTTTTAGGGACGGGTGGGGGTTGCAGTAGTTTTAGGGGGGGTGGGAGTCACGGTAATTTAGGGGTGGGGTGGAGGGTTGGGGTGGTTTTAGGTTTTAGGGGCGAGGATGGGGGGTCACTGTAATTTTAGGGGTTGGGGTGGTTTTAGGGGCGGGGTGGGGGGTTGGAGTGGTTTTAGGGGTGTGGGTTGGGGTAGTTTAGGTTTTGAGGCGGTGGGGGTTGGGGTGGTTTTAGGTTTTAGGGACGGGGTGGGGGTTGCAGTAGTTTTAGGGGGGTGGGAGTCACTGTAATTTAGGGGCGGAGTGGGGGTTGGTTTTAGGTTTCAGGGGTGGGGTGGGGGTCACGGTAATTTTAGGGGTGGGGTGGGGGTTGGGGTGGTTTTAGGTTTTAGGGGCGGGGTGAGGTGGTTGCAGTAGTTTTAGCGGCGGGTGGGAGTCATGGTCATTTAGGGGCGGAGTGGGGGTTGGGGTGGTTTTAGGTTTTAGGGGCAGGGTGGGGGTCACGGTAATTTTAGGGGTGGGGTGGGGGTTGGGGTGGTTTTAGGTTTTAGGGGTGAGGATGGGGAGTCACAGTAATTTTAGGGGTGGGGTGGAGGGTTGGCGTGGTTTTAGGTTTTAGGGGCAGGGTGGGGGGTTGGAGTGGTTTTAGGGGCGGGTTGGGAAGTTGCTGTAATTTAGGGGCAGGGTGGGGGGTTGGGTTGGTTTTAGGTTTTAGGGGCAGGGGTTGGGGGTCGTGGTAATTTTAGAGGTAGGGGTGGGGGGCCAGAGGGGTTGCATGCTGGAACCATACATGCCATTCCACGCATGCCTTTACCAGGAATGCCTTTACAACTAAAGATCGTTGTTAAGGCATTCTTGGTAAAGGCATTAGTGCTAACAACGCAGTCATTGTTCCGACCGCGTTGTTCAGGCATGCGTGGTTCCAGCATGCGTGGTTCCGACATACATTCCATTAGACAAACACAAAATTAAAACCTTGAAGGCTGCAATTGAACGCCTCTGAATTGAACTCCGCAGATCATAAACTTGAAAGTTTAAATAACCTCTCTGATGAGCTTGATTTAAGAGTGTCAAATTTGGTGGACTCCCAGTGCCAGAATCAAATGATTTTTTTCAAAAATGGGAGTTAAAACTAATCTCTAAGAAACAGAGAATTACTCTCATAGGGCATATTTAAAGCTGTTGGAAACTCCCAAGAAGATTGAGCAAATCTTTAACATGGTTGATGTAGTAACCAAGTTAATCCCCAAAACACATTTTATTTGAAATGTTAAATTACTTTTCAATTGGAAGAGACTACAAACTATGTAGATGTTTTTCACGATTTAAGATGAAAGAAAAAGCTCTTGTCAAAGGCATCCAATTAAACGTCATTTAAGTTCATTTACAATTTCACCTTTAAGATGTTAGCTTTAAAACGTACTGCCAACAATAGGATTTTAGGTTGATGGCAAAGAAATTCCGCTCATTTAGAGCACAAACACAATTTATTCGTCCAGCTGAATTAAAAATTCTATTTCTGAGCCAAACCACAGGACTGAAATCCTAACAAGATGTTAAGGGCAAGATCTCATGAGTTTCAGTGAAATGTCAACCCCCACAAGAAGGCATTCTTCGTGTGGGGGTTGAGCCCCTACCAGACACCATCAGACAACCAGCAAGGCATATCTGAATGGGTTTTATACGGTATATTGGGAATATTGATGGAAGTGCTTTAACTGCTTCAGCCCTACTAGCCTGAAAATAAACAAATACGTCTAGTGAAATTGCAATTCCATACGTGCCAGCATATAGTGCTGTGTATGCAGAAATACTTCTTCCTTAGGAGCATTTGCAAATTATTCAAATCTTTTGCAAAGAAATCATTGAACATTTGCAGACAACTCAGCCCTTATAAGACAAAATCTCCTTCAGAAAGACCACTAAACATTGTACAAGAGCTAGTAGAACATGGAACACTGCTCCTGACAACAACATATTGGACTTTTAGGGTTCGACCAAATGTAAGGAGCTGATACAAAAAAATAGTTATCGGACATTTCACGGTGTCTGATGCATAGAAAATACAAACTAACACAGTCTCATAGCAAACTCAAAACAACCAGGCACCACCATCAAGATCATATACAAACCCCTGTCTAGGTTCTCATTGAGAATCCTGTTCCAGCAGAAAGCTTTATGACAGATTCTATTTGACACGCATACTCATCAGTAAGGGGCATTTCAGGTGATTCCGAAGAAGTTCTCTCTAATCCACGTTCATGAGGCATAAATTTGTGTGTGTGTCCCCTGGGTGAACTATACCAGTGGCCACTGTGAACGCGTTATGATTAAGCGCAGATAAACCAGTGAATGTAGTCCACGGCAAGAAGGACTCAGAGGGGGCCCTTGTTTCGCACTTACAGATCCTACTCTCCTTGGTTTATGTTTTTGAGATTTCATGGTGGCGGCAATTTAGAAGACAGCGCTGAGAGCCACTTCACTTGCTCAAGATGTCTGAGCAAGACATCAGATAGTGGCTGCACCTTCTCTGATGGTTATTTAAAACATGTGAAATGTTTACCTTCCTATGCTCCTCTTTCCTTAAAAGGTTATTTTGCTATAATTACAAAAGGGTGCTAGTGGCTGGTTGGGTTAGAACAAACTGTAGGAATTAAACTGCTTTACTAAGGATGTGCTGAAATACCCATCAGCAGAGTTTCCTATAGGCTGCTTGAAGGTTACAAGCTCAGTTCTTTGCTATGACTTGGTTGACCGTTCAGCTGTAAAGTAACTTCCCATAAATCAAGAGTCACGGTTAATACAATGTTATTTGGGAGCATCTTTGAAGCCAGATTGTGTCATTTGTATTCGAATTTTAAGTATGGAGGACTTCTTTCGGCGGATGATAGATGAGGCTGGCATATTATACCAGAGGCACTTGGAATTTTATTTATACGTCAACAAGGTGTACGATTTCTAACCATATACACTAATTTAGCTGTTTCTCCTCGTCTTTGTAGCAACCGTCGTTTGCTCATGGGAAAATAGGGTGTCGGAATGAATCAATGTTTCTTAAACTGTTTGGGTGCTCGTAATGTTGTAACTTTATATATGTATTTTGAATGCCTCTGTGGCGACATCGTTTAAGATAAATTGATTGAGCTGGTGGTGAGCAGTATTATTGTGCTGCCCTGTCACTTTATTGTGTGCTTTGTTTTGCATATTTTCAGTTATTTGAACTCCAATTTGTACCGTGAATGCATATATATATTTATATTAAGCTGTGTACTTGCAGTCCTGTCCCTAGATTCCTCCAATACTACCTCTATTGACCTAAGACTTCCCTACTTGTCTGTGTCTGCACAAAGAGCAAGGCGGTTGCAGGCCAATTCACATTCCACACTAGGTACCTAGAGCTCTAGTTAGTGGAGAACATCAGAATTCTCACCTTTGATGGTGCTTGGCTGACTCTGTGATTCCACGACTGGGTACAATGTCTGGCAGTAGGCGTCTCGAAGATTTCCAGAAAAAAATATAGGAATCAATATATCAAGCTCCACTGCCCTTTTATGTGAGTTCGTCAATGTATTATGGCATTACCCAATGAATTTTGTTGAGCTACAGAAAATATACAAAGATAAAAAATTCACTAAGAGATCAGCTGTATTTTTGGCCTACGTATTGTTTATGAGAATAGCAATCTTCTGCATCAATTGTTGGATTGATATCTTTGTGGACCTGTCAGCTTTAGGGCGGTCTTTCCCCCAACATTTTGCATTTTTTCTCCATTTTTTCTGATTTCTGATCTTGTTTTTTCTGGCATTGGGACTCTGCACACTTTATCACTGCTAACAAGTGGTAAAGTACTTGTGTGCTCTCTTTAAAACATGGTAACATTGGCTTAAACCCAAATGGAATGTTTAATTTACTTGTAAGTCCCTAGTAAAGCGGCACTATGTGTGCTCAGGGCCTGTAAATAAAATGCTACTAGTGAACCTGCAGCACTGATTGTGCCCCCCACTAAAGGAGCCCTCTAAACATGTCTTAGGCCTGCCATTGCAATGCCTGTGGGTGCAGTTTTAACTTGCCATGTCGACCTGACAAAGTAAACCTTTTGCCATGCTTAAACATTCCTTTTTTGTGTGAACATACATAATACAGTGGCTAAATGTATTCCACTCTCTGTAGAGAAGGCAGCTAAATGTATTGACTCTATTAAATATTGGACACCCTCTGGTCCCTGCTCCCACATATTCTACAGGAGGTTTCTGATACAATATTAGTCTATCTCACTGAATTGTTAAACCAACTTCTGACATCAGGACATTTCCCAGCTGCATGGAAAAAAGCCCCTGCACTTCCTCTGATAAAGGAATCCTCTCTTGACCTGCAGGATGTTAAAAGTAACCTGCCTATTTTGCACCTCCCGCTCCCGGCTAAAATATTAGAGAAAGCAATGAGCGAGGAAATGTTGGCCTTCTTATAACCTAACCAGCTCCTGGACTCTTCTCAATGTGGGTTTAGACCCAGTCACTGCAATGAGTCTGCATTACTGGTGACTACCCTACGGTAGGCCCTGGACAGCGCAGGGTATGCTGTAGTTGAAAGGTAGGACATGTTCCTTTAAGTTTTACCTGTCCTAGCAGTGAAAAATCTTATATTCGATTTTCACTACTGGAAGGCCTATCTCTGTCAAAGGAGAATATTGGAGTTGTCTTATTACATGTTATACGTGTAATTTCCAAATGGAAAGACAAACACCCTTCTAGTTTGGTGTCTCTGGAATCACAATTTTAAAATCCTATCTTATGGGGACGTCATATTTTAAATTGTAATTTTGTAAATGCCACTTTTGGGAAGTTGGCAGTTTCTTGCCTTAGCCATTTGATGCCTGCAGCCTGTCTCTGATCACATGACTGAGTTTAGTTGGCAGTTGGGCTTTGTGTATCCCTCCTAGACAGCCACACACAATGGGACCTTAGGTGACTGGATGGGCCATTACTGGCAGGATGGGAGAGAAGATCTGGGCTCAGCCTCACTTACACCTGAATGGGCTTTGCTCAGTCTCTGCACAATGGGTTTAACGACCCTACATTGTCACATCAGCCAGTTTGAAGCTAAGGCAGGTGAGGCAGGGAATTTCAAAGACACTGTCTAAAAGCTTCTCCCCACTTCCAGAACCAGGGCACCAGTTTATAAAAGAAGAACCTCAGACACCACCATTTCAGTACACTTCAGGACCTATGGATACTCTGCCAGGAAGAAGGACTGCTGTACTGCTGATAGGACTGCCACTCTTCTGGACTGATACTCTGAATGAGCTGTTGCCTTACTGTGCTGACCTGCTGCCTGCTAGCCTCTTGTCTGGGTAAGAAGAGCTGGACCTGCAACTTCATCTTCCACCAGGTCCTCACAGTGACTCAAAGGGCAAGTCTGCTGGCCTCTTGATCTGAGCCTCAGGGACATAACAGGCTCCCTAACAGCTACTGGACCCATCTTCAGTGAGTTCCTGAAACCCAAGCGGCACCTATCAGGTCCGCAAACAGGCCCCTTCGCACCAGAAACGTACCTCTTGCACAGAAAATCAGCTCAAGCCGCAGCAAGCTCGCCTCACAGAAAGCATCGTCACCAGCATGAGCTTCCAGTGCAAAGCTCCAGTCCGCCCTCGACACCTGGCCTTCTCCACGTACCACACAACCTAGCGCCAGCAATGCTGTCATTGCTCCTTGCAATCTTCTTCCACATGAATTAGACTCTTGCCACCAAAATCGAGAAGGTAATCCCGCAGCAGGATTAATCTGGGACTGTATCCAACCTGTGCTGCATCACAGTGGGCTTGAACTTTTGAATTTGAACTGGTCTAGCAAGACAAGGTAGCCACACTTGACACTTCCTCTTTGTAGGTGCTATTTACTGTTTTTCTAACTCCTTATCTACTGATTGAATTTCTGTTGTTTTGGTCTTGTTTATTACATTTGGCTCTATTTTTCTAACCTGGTGTGGGAATCTTTTTGTGTGGTGTTTTCACTGTTTTACTGTGTGAAGTGTTGCACACATACTTTTCACATTTCCTCTAAGTAAAACCTGACTGCTCCGTGCCAAGCTACTAGGGGGTTAAGCACAGGTAAATTTGGTGTTTGTTTGTGCTTTACCCTGACTAGGATTGTGGTTGATTCTTGACCAGGGATCACACCCTAGTCAACCAGTAAGCCAGTTTCTAACAAGACCTTCCTAACAAAATTTTGTGTAAACTTAAAAGAAGTGCAGAATTAGGAAACTTACAGTATGTTAGGCTCTAAGAAATGTGAACATTTAAGAAGCACCACAGTTTGTCAAACTGTCTGATGATTGTAACCATTGAATTCCGAAGGCTGACTGCAGTGAAAAAACGACATATGTAAGTGAAGAAATACTGAGAGGAGGTTCCAGTCTCAGTGCTCATCAGTTTGCGTTTTATCCTCCTGACGGTTGTATTTGCAGATTTGTATAGCGCAAAAGCAGCACAAGGGCATTAGAGAGCTTTACAGGAGCACCAGGTTAAACTGCACGAGGAAAGTCAGAACTTTTTCATTTTAGGCACAGGGATATGAAGTGATTTGTCTAGAAACCCATGATATCAAGGCAAGAACCGGACCCGAACCTGGGGCCAGATGTACAAAGCTTTGTCAGGTTGCAAATAGCCTGATTCACAGAGTCGGGCCATTTGCAACCAGAGAATAGCATTTTCTGATGTACCAAAACCTATTTTTACCACATCGCAAAATAGGTTAGCGATTCGGTATTAGGAAAGAGCGTGTTAAGGGCGTGCCTTCCTAATAGCGAGTCGCAGTGGTATATATGAATGTTTTGCGACCGAAATGAGGTCACAAAACATTTGTTTTTAAACCACCAAATTCAATTTGCTGGTAACCCATTCGAAAAACAGGAAGGGGTCCCCAAGGGACCCCTTTGCCTTTGTGAATAAATGCGAAAATGTTTTTTAAGTGCAGGCAGTAGCACCACGGACCACTGCATACTCATAAAAAATAAAATGGAAACGTTTTCGAAACACATCTCGTTTTTCTCTAAGGAAAACTGGCTGAATTTTTTTTAAAAAGCTACTTTATTTAGAAGCAAACACAGTCATCCTTGTGTTTTTAGCAGTTCCCAATGATTCGCAAATTGCAACCTACTTCATGAATATTAATGAGGTCGTTAAATTATGAGCCCATTAGGAATCACTAAATGTGTCAAGGACACATTAGTCAGTAGGTGTTTGCGATTTCCTAAAAGTGAATCGCACAGACTCGCTATTAGGAACTCACAAAATAAATCCTACCTACATGTGCCCCTTGGTTCTCTAACTTCAAAGTCGGACGCTCTGGCTTTTAGGCTATATCCCCATAAAGAAAGTGTCCGAGACAATTCTGGAAGAAGTTTTTACTTAACTTCTGTCCTCTGCTGTGCCCCTTAGTTCTCTAAAACAGTCAAAGACTGCATAAGTAAAAACTAAATAAAAATAGAATAAATAACAAAAATGATTAATTGGATGTTGACAAATTGAAAATTGGGAAAATAAATAAATGTGAGATAGTGTACCATAGATATGAAACTTTTTTGTTTTGGAAAAACAGCACATTGTTTAGCAGCCGAGATTTCTAATTTTAAAAAGAGCTCACATGTGAAAATATGATTTACCCGTAAACATTTCCCATTAAATCACCTCCTTTCCTGCTCTCCCTCCCCAAGTGGCTAACAGTGGTGTAGCAAATCTGTCATGAAAGAAAAATAGGCTCCCATCAACAGGATTGATTGGCAACATGAAAATGCTATCTTTTTCAGGACTCTGAATCACTGTACTACTGCACCTGCTGAAGTATTGATGGATATGCCGCTGGTGGCGATCAAAATTTCGTGGCCAAACAATGCCAGAGCGGCTGCGATACTTTCTTGCATTGCTTTTCGGAACTGCTGACTTCCATTACCTGGCAATAACAACAAAATGGTAACCTGTGGCACTAAACGACACTTTCTTTGGGGCATATTTATACTCCGTTTGCGCCGAATGTGCGTAGTTTTTTTCGACGCAAATTCGGCGCAAAACTATCGCCATATTTATACTTTGGCGTTAGACGCGTCTAGCGCCAAAGTATGGGCAAATAGCGTCATTTTTTTGCGTGAACGCCTTCCTTGCGTTAATGAGATGCAAGGAAGGCGTTCCCGTCTAAAAAAATGACGGCGACGCAAATGCGTCGTATTTATACTCCCGGGCAAAAATCACGCCCGGGAGTGGTCGGGTCAAAAAACCCCGCATTTGCGCCACTTTTTAACGCCTGGGTCAGGGTAGGCGTTAAGGGGCCTGTGGGCTCAAAATGAGCCCACAGGTGCCCTCCCCTGCCCCCAGGGACCCCCCCTGCCACCCTTGCCCACCCCAGGAGGACACCCAAGGATGGAGGGACCCATCCCAGGGACATTCAGGTAAGTTCAGGTAAGTATACATTTTTTTCTTTTTTTTTTTTTTGGGTGGCATAGGGGGGCCTTATTTGTGCCCCCCTACATGCCACTATGCCCAATGACCATGCCCAGGGGACATAAGTCCCCTGGGCATGGCCATTGGGCAAGGGGACATGACTCCTGTCTTTACTAAGACAGGAGTCATGTAAATGGCGTCTGGGCGTCGTTAAAAATGGCGCAAATCGGGTGGAGGCGATTTTTTGCGTCAACCTGACTTGCACCATTTTTAAGACGCCCTAGCGCCACTTTTCCCAACGCCGGCGCTGCCTGGTGTACGTGGTTTTTTTCCACGCACACCAGGCAGCGCCGGTCTGCTTGCGCCGGCTAACGCCATTCACTAAATACGGCGCCCGCATGGCGCTTCAGAATGACGTTAGCCGGCGCAAAAATTTTTGACGCTAAACTGCGTTAGCGCAGTTTAGCGTCAAAAAGTATAAATACGGGCCTTTGTTCCTTTGATGTACTTAGGCATCCCAAGGACAAGTTACTTTCCAAGTACCTATTTCCTTCAGTGGCTGAATTACAGGCTTTCGTTGAATTGTTCACAGGTAAAATTAGATTGGCAAATATCAGGCAAAATCCATGTACAGTGGTGTAGGCATGCTTCTGTACTGGTATCCAGCTATACGTCTGCAGGATCAGTCTTCTCAAATGAGGCTTCACACCAGGGTTAACCATAGATACCACCACATGTGCAGCACAGTTCCCAAATGTTTGTCTGAGTATCATGTCGATGCATTTTAGTAGCTGTTTAATCTCCTCGGCCAAAGATGGAGCACGTCCTTGATGTCCTTCATTTTCGCGATGGCCTTATTTTTCATGTATACAGGATTATTAAGGAGCAGAACTTCAGACAGTTTGGTGCAGAAGAGATGCTAAATATGTACCTGAAAGAGGGCAGCCTACAGACCTTTGATGAAAAAGCGTTCCTTATGACAGACATTCGCTCAAGAAGCTAGGGTTGAACACTGACACCAAACTTTTATAATGGTAGCTAATCATTCAGACTTTATTTTGAAATTACATTTCTGAAGAAGAATGAAGCCAAAAAACGGTTCATATTTTGGAGACATTCTCATGTGCTTTCCCCTTTTCGGGTCTGGCTTTTGACTTCAACGCGATATGCTAACCTTTCATGTGTGGGGGAGGATTATGAACTGGCGCCGTACAAGACATAACTTGCTTCCTAGTGATGTGATATCTCTTCTCTGCCTTCAAAGTCTCTGAATTGGAATAAGGCTCCCAATGGGAGCAGGCGACATTTTATAGAGGATATCACACAGCTCTGCTTGCAAGGTAGAACAAGGTAGTGATTGATCCTAGCTCCGTTTGCTACTGAAAGTGTATTTGTTCTGGTGGGCTGCAGATCTCACCTCTCTCATTCTTTGTAATGCATGTAAAACAAAACTAAAGAACGCCCAAAGACTGCTTTACTTTCACTTCATAAATGCCACATAGGAAATTAACTCAGCTAAAAAAGAAACCGGTGTTAATTTTCCCATAGGCATATTACACATCTGAGAGTATATACAGAGACACCAGTTCTTTCAGTGCCAAAGGTTTAGGTAAAATCATTTTATAAATACATACTAATATTAGAAAAAAACCGACTTCCTCCCGTTTAGACTTTTCTAGAGACACTTGAAGTCTTTGTTCCTAATGCAGCTTTAGTTTGAGAACAAAAAGAAATAGCTTTATTGATGGTTTCATGCATCAAAGAATAAGCAAGAGAAACTATCACAATTAATTAACGTAGGTTTCTCCAAAACTCCATCTCTACATTTACTTTTCGGCTTTGATGTTTAGCAGCTTCCTCCTAAATTATGATGCAGGAACAATTCACTTTTGCTCTTCGATATCAGTTACCCATCCAATCACAGGGTAACCGTATCACAGTGCAGGGTTCACAAATGCAAACATACACACATATACATGATTAAATAACATTTCCAATACGTCGTCAGGTTCACCTGCTCCCAAGTACTATCAACACCATTTACAGCGTTCTTTACTCTTCTCCAAGTCTAGTAATGTATATTGGATCCTCAGTCTAAGCTATTGGGCCACTCAGATAAGCACAACCCTGTCTACTAGGCTATAGTTTATCTTTTTTGATCGCCATTTACCCTTCGTTAATACTGTTCCCTAAACCTGTTTGCTTTTAGCGAAACGGTTTGTGGTCCCAGCAGCCAAAGGGCCTTATCAGACTGCAACCTTACTCCTCATGGCACCTTTATTGTTCTCTGAGTTTGGAAAAACCTTCCATTCGTCTTTTCATCCTATAGATTTTGGAGCTGCAGTGGATGCATCAAGGGGTGATTCCCAGTGGCCTCCTCCTCCTAATTAAGTTCAGTGGCCTTCAGCATCTGGGGACATATTTATGTATATGTTTTCTAATATTAAAACTGTTCACTAACATTATGTTTAATATAAATCACCAATGTTTAGTGTTACCTGTAGACGGTCGCTAAAGGTTTTATATCAATGAGAATGACATTTGAAAAATGGACAGGGACCACATTGTACACTCCTACTCTTTTGACTCCTCTACTTCCTCTTGAGCAATACACACTACTTACTGCAAGAGCAGGCCCCTGGATTTTGTGAATAGTCAGCTGAACGTAGGCTGTGACAAACTGCAAGAACTTTGTAATGTAAGTAGGGGTTTGCTTATAATAAACAAAAAAGAAAGTAATGTTTCTGGTGTTCAGAGGAAATGCTGTTTTTTGTAAGGCGAACAGTTAAAACAGAAACACAAATCCCAAGGCCTGTCTGAAGGTTGACCATGGCAGTGAATGTCGTATGGCAGGTGGCCCACTGCATACCGTGTTCTGGTAGTGGCTTTTAGGTTTTTTAAGTTTAGGTCATGCTTTATTCCAACACTTAACTATAACGTTAATAATTTGCAATTTCAAGGAAATTACTTTTTTTAACACAAGTTAAGGTCTCAGTATGGAACTATAAAGATACATTATAGTGAATACGGCAGTCATTACTGGGTGGTTATAATTAGAACCACGTTTCAGTGGGAAAATGTTTTGGTTCGCTTATAACTTTACAGCCATTTGAAGAATCTTCACAAAATTTTCACAAAAAAAAAATGTCTTCCACTTCAGCTCATTCCTGGAAAGTTTTGGGTGGATGCATCAAAAGCGGGCCAGGAAAAATGGGGAGCACAAAATACATTTTCCCCATTCATTTTCTATTGGAAAATTAGTCACAGCTACATCCCAAATGGTAGTAGTTTTAGAGCAAATAAGGTTTAACAATATATATATTTCAGGCGGAAGAGGATCAACAGAGCTAAAAGATCTGAAGATAAGATCTGATTCGCTGCCATCACACAACAAAGGTGTGATGCAGCCATTTTTGGACTTCGGGACTCCGTACACCAGTCTACAAAAAAGTAAAACAAAACACTAAGGGAGGCATGGTAGTAATACCCTACCCTTGGTCTGGTGGGGGTGAACACCGAGAGACACCAAAGGCCAAAAATTACTTATTTTTTCTACTAATCAGCTTTATGATTCCACAAAGGATCTGCAGACCTTGGTGCAAATTTTAAAAAATGCAACTCTACCTCCTTTTTCTAATAATACCCCCATGATGAGCCAAGGCCCAGGTGGGATGGCACATATTTTATGAGGATAAGAGTAGGAGAACCACTCCTCAAGCCTTCATTAGGCCCTGGGGTCCTATCATCTGGGGATGGTATTTTATAATTGGAGAATGGGACACATGCCCCCTCCTTGAATCTCAATGAGGACCTGGGGACCCTATTCTCTAGACCAATATTTTTAAAATGGGTGGAGGGTGCAAGGCCCCCCTTCAAGAGCAATCATATTACCCCAGCACCCCTTTTGCTGGGGTTGGCTCGGTGACAGTGTCACAGGGACCCATATCCCGTAACAAAATGTTGTCCCTGCCCAAGAGCACAGGCTGGGAAGTGTATTGTGCGCACATCCTGCAGAAGCAGAAAGCTGCTCTTGCCAAATGGGAGCACAAACCTTTTTCCCTGCCTGCATTCTCAGGCAGGAAAATACAGAAGGAGGGAAAAAAATGCTCCAGCTGGGTGGGTGCAATGCTGACTTCTGCCAGACTCTGGTGGGGTGCTGGGATGGATCCTGCAGGGCTGCAATGGCATTGGGGCTCCCCCAAAAGCCCTCAATGTGGCACCCCACTATTTAAGAAAAAAAGGTGCCCAGCTTCTGCTCTCGCAGGGAGCCCGAGGGGCCACTAAAGCAATGGGGTTAGCAACCTAAAAAGTAAAAATAAAGTTGTGGGGTGCCCTGAGTGAGCACTGGAGCACCTCAGTAAATAAATATATTAAAAAACTTGTTGCCGGCTCCCGTGTGGCCCATGTGTCCACTTGCAGGCAGTCGGCTAGGCTGTGGGGTCCCTGGGGCTCCTACCCAATAACCTGCAACAAATGCAAAAGAACTGGGTGTCCTTGATGAGGACAGAGACACTCAAAAAACAGTCAGAAAAAAATGAATAATAACTGAGTGGTAGGAGCCGCTCATTTATTATTCATTGTTCCAAACAAAGAGCAATTCATGATGGCCTAGGAGGGCTTTTTACTGAATTTTGTAGAGTCTAGTGGTGCTCCTAGAACAGGTAAGGGTAGCAAGACAATTGTTTAATGTTGTGGAGGCTGCAGAGAGTGCGGCAGACCTCCAGCAACATTAAAAATGAAAATAATTTGTCTCCTGGGTCAATAAATCCAAGAGCCCAGGACAGCTTACCATATTTGTTTAAAGCTCTAAGCTCTTCAGTTCAAATCCTGGGCCCTCTTATGGTTGTTATTATGACTCCCTTTTATAGGATGAAAAACATTAAAATGAAGAAGACTTAAAGATATGTTTGTTATTTTTTAATGAAACCGTATTATGATTTTTCTTATGATAATCACTTTTATTAAACATTGCAGAGAGTGAGTTTTGAAACATACACTTGATTAAAATTATTGATTTTTTTCATAAAGACAATAGGTCTGCTTTATGTATGTTGATATGCTGACCCTTGCATAAAGCCAATAGGCCCACCATTTTATATTTTTAGTTCTGACCCTTTGACAAAGTGGTGGGGGCTTCAAAATATGTTTATGTGGACACTGGTTTACAGTTGAAAGTCAAAGGTTTTGCACAAATCAGTAGATAATAACAAACGTCCTATTACCCTGCATTTCTACACTTCACCCATAAAAAGGGTAACTCAGAATATGTGTGAGGGGGGCCAATCCCACAGAGAACAAAAACCCCAAAATAGCACCATGTAAAGAGAGCAAATGAATTTGAATAAATTACACTTTTGTGGTTGTTGGCACCTGCAATATTTGGGCCTCGAGTCAACACCTACGAACCTCAGATTTTTCTTAAAATCCTGAGGTTGTGTCATGTAATGTGACTTTTGTGGATATCACCACTTTTTGTAACCAGATCACGCACCTAACATCGAATTTTGCTTCAAAAACTGAATTTTCTCACATACGTGTGACTACACATGTCCTACCACCCAGTATTCCCTCTCTTTCCATGATATAGACAATAAACCAAATGTGAGGTGTAGGAAAGTAGCCTCTTTCTAACATGGTTACCCCCACTTTTGTCCTGTGTGTGAGTGTGTGTCAGTGTGCTTTTCCTGTGTCACTGGGATCCTGCTACCCAGGACCCCAGTGCTCATAGTTAAAAACCTATATGTCAGTATGTTTTTGCCTCTGGGGACTCCCTTTCTCCATCCTGCACCAGAAGAACCAAGGAAATCTCCAGTGAAGTGACAGAGTCACTCCCCTGCTCCAAGCAGGCACCTTCCAAGACAACGACCGGTACCCTGGGACTCCTCTCACGGCGACGAGCGTGCTCCTAAGGACACAGAGGATGGACATCATCGACATAGACTGCCCTGAGGTCCTGCTGACGCTATTTGGAGGAGGTAAGACCTTACCTTCCCCGAGAACGACGGTACCCATGTGTATTCTTTGCCTCCTGAGGCCTCTGTGCACTCTTTGCAATATTCCTGTGTGCACAGCCTGGCCCAGGTCCCCAGCACTCCACCCTGCGACGCTCAACTCGCTGAGTTGTTCTACGGCAGTGTGGGACCTTCTTTTGTTGTACTGCATCAACCGTGTTTTGCACCTCCTTTGAACCCGGATCCTGTGGCTTCTGGGGGTGCTGGCTGGCATCCCGAGGGCTCTCTAAAGTGTTGAGAGCTCCCTCTTCCTCCTCATACAGAGTTGAGGCCCCCAGGTCCCTCCTGGGTCCATTCAGAACCATTTAGATGAAAAAAAAACTTCTGTCGTAGCCAAGGCTTGTTGGCGCCTTCCAACACGAAATCTCATCTGCAACAATCTTCTCGCCGTGGGACAGCTTTTGCATCATGCAGGAACCCGCTGGCATCTTCCTAGGCTGCATTTCTGCAGTTTTCTACTAACCGGGGACTCTTCTTTTGCACCCTCTTCTGGGTTGGCAGGGGCTCCTGCCCTTCCTGGAACTTCTTTCGACTTCTGGACTTGGTCCCCTTCCTTTGCAGGTCTTCAGGTCCAATAATGCAGCAGTTGTTCTTTGCAGACTTGGTTGGCTGCTGCAAAATCCCCAAAACGAGGTGCAGTGTGTCCTAAGGAAACGCAGTACTTTACTCCTGCTTTTCTGGGCTCTGGGGTGGGGTAATTCACTTACCTGTTGCTGTATTCTTACTCCCCCAGCGATTCTGCACACACTACACTTGTCTAGGGGGGGAATTTGTGATTCACATTCCACTTTTTTAGTATATGGTTTGTGTTGCCCCTAAACCTATTTTCTCCCATTGCATTCTATAGGATGTACTGTTGTTTGCATTGTTCTATGACTATTTACTTGTCTAATTTTGGTGTCCAGTGTATATATTATGTATAATACTTACCTCCAGAAGGAGTATTGTCTCTATGATATTTTTGGTACTGTGTCACCCAAATAAATACCTTTATTTTTGGTAACACTGAGTATTGTCTTTTCTTGTGTATAAGTACTCTGGAACTATACGTGGTATTGAATGAGCTTTGCATGTCTCCTAGTTCAGCCTAAGCTGCTCTTCTATAGCTACCTCTATCAGCCTAAACTTTTAGAACACTACTACATTTCACTAATAAGGGACAACTCGACCTGGTATAAGGTGTAAGTACCCAAGGTACCCACTACAAACCAGGCCAGCCTCCTACATGAGGGTGAGCCTATTGCCTGGAAAAGCAAAGGCCCAAAAAAGGACTTCAAACATCATTTCTGCTAGACAGATATTTGGAACGTGGAAGGTATTTATTTGGTTTGGGTGTGCATTGACTCAGGGGAGCCAACCCTCAGCAATGATTTAAATTGATTGTTTTAAATTCCTACCTGTCACTGCTTCAGATGTAAATCTTTGATCAAAGGTTGCTCTCATTGAGAGAGAACTGACAAGTGGGAAATGAGCATTGCTTAATGGCTACATTTTTGCAGTGGAAGACGACACATAGAAATCACTCACTGATAGAGCAATTTAGAACTTCTGTGTGAAGACATTAATGGTTAGCCATGGCATTGTAGTTCCAGACCAATACTATTGATCATCTAAATGCTAACAACAAGAAAAGTCATGATGAGCAACTACAATTTTTAAGGTTCAACATGAGCAAGTACAACAAATCTAACAGCAATATGTGGACATTGTTATCAAGGCAGAAGCCATTGTGTCGAAAGAAGAGCAACATGACAGAGCACAATTCCACTAGGCTGTGGCTGGTAATATAACTCAGCACTTGACACAGTCCTTGTCACTGGCTTGAGCTTGTCCAACTGTAGTACTAGGACAGAACAAAGGAGCTCCAAGATGTGTGTTATTCATAACCAAACCTGCTGTAGCTCTTACTACAAAATAGTAGTGCAAACCTGGCTTCCACTCACCAGTCGCAGCATGAGCCGAACAATAAATTACAGTCTCATGCTACAAAGCTGGATTTCTCCTTACATCACAGCTGATAAAATGACAGTGATCATATGAACAATACACTCCAAGTAGCAATGGGCAAGGAGAAAGCTCCATAGTTAGCAGAAGATGAGAAGACAACATATGAACAATTTAAAAGACAACCAAGAAATGTCATGCCACAAAATGGAAAAGAAGGGTATAAACACTTAACATGAAACATATAACATCTAATAATCACAAGCAAGTTAATATTAACAATGACTGACAAAGCAGAATACAACGATTTGACATATTGTTTCACCCACGTTCGCTACCCATGCACCCTCTCCCTCCTCCTCTCACACTTTGACACATTCACAGATTAAGTCTTCAGGGTCAGGGGGGTAGGGTTTTGTGCTACTAATACAGTCGAGCTAGCAGTAATGTTGCTTTCCATTAGGTACTAGAATTAGCAGGGGAAGACTGAGTACTTGCCACCAGTGAATGACCAGGTGCAACTTTGCTGTGTGTCAACACTTTCTCATTACTTTTACAGTCCATGCATCCACTCTTTCCATTTCACCAATGGGTCCAAATTTAGACATTCCCTTGTCAAGAAGTCTCTGATTTTTGATTTGCACATAATCATTAGATATTAAACTAGAATCAAAGGAGGTTTGGTCAGCATCCAATTTTTGTAATTTTCTTAAAGGTCAAAGGACTCACAGTTCTCATTGAACACTTGTCATCTTCCTTAACCTTCCAAATAGGTTATCTTCCAAGGAAGAAATCAGTTTTTGCATTTCTCCCTCTAAGCAGGAGTAAAGATGAGTAATGTGTTGCAGTTGCTATATGAGCAGCGTGTAAACTTGACAGACTGTAATAAGAACTTTTAGAATGCAACAATGCATACAATTCACTTGTGCACTACCCACTCGTCAACTGGATTGAGTATAATAGAGAGAGGTTTGTCTGTGCCTCATGCCACAACCTTTGAGCTTGCCAGCATTTTCTCATATGTCAAATGAACTCTATTATCCAATTTAATTTCATTGTGGAATTTGCTCCCTAGAAAAAGCTTCACAGAAGACGTAAACTACCATGGTGGTGTTGGCTTCAGTTAAAAGTTTGACCTGCTACCTATTTAGAGTAATAATCCACATGGACAAATCCATTAGAAAGCTGGGCAATGTGTAGGAAGGTCCTAAAAATTTGGGCCCAGATTTACAAAGATGCAAAATCCATTTTTTGATATTTACAAAGCAATACAAATATCATAGTGTGTTACTTTGCATCAGGTAGTCTTTCCATGGGTGATATATGGTATTTCCTGTGCGTGCACCATTGAATTTCGACACAAATCCATATTTACAAAGTGTTGTTGAAGTGGGTTAGCATCAAAATGATATGCCTGCCTGAGGTGGGTGTAACAAGGAGAAATATCAAAGTCAAGGATAGTTTTAGTACAAGAAGTTGTTCTTTCTGCACAAAAACTAGCCTGACCTTAACACAGATGGTGTTTTGACAAAATATTGAGTCCAACATATTGTGTGGATGAAATATCATGTGAAGTATATAGAGAACAATAACATTGTCAAGGTAAGTTTCTATAGGAAAGTAAAGCTTTACTTAACTTTACTTAACATGCATACACCTTGTCAATAGATATATCTTCAAGGTATGTAGATGTGGGGGGTTAGGGCCCATGGAGGATGGCGGAGTCTCAGTAGAACCCTGAGGGCTGCGAGGAGGCTTTCCTGCTTGACAGTGCCTTTCTCCTTTGTTATTGGCTGTGCTGTCATTTTAAGCAGAGGTAATGACCTAAACATCGCTTCATCAACAAATTACCCGGACAGGAGGTTGGGTCTTGTTTTATTTCATTGTGACGCATTTCTCTTCCTCACAGTGCCCGCCATATTTGATTTACGGCGGTGGCGGAATCTGCTTTTAATTGAACCCGTGAGGGCCAATAAATCACAATTCTTCTCAGCTGGGTCCTTTTTGATCAAACTACCAAAGTAAGTCCTTAAGCTTCAAATGGATATATTCACTTGTGTCTACGCCTTAATGTGGTTTTTGATGTAGCCGATTATCCTCGGCCTACATATACCTGCTTATTAATATATACATCTTTTCATTGACTTAGATTACATTGGCCCTCATTACGACCCTGGCGGTCGGTGGTAAAGCGGCAGTAAGAGCGCAAACAGGCCGGCAATTTTTTTTTTAATTATGACCGTGGCGGTATCCGCCACTTCACCATTCCGACTGCCATGGCGGTGAAGACCGCTGGGCTGGAGATTGCGGTCTCCAGCCCGGCGGTCGCCACTAGACCGCCGATGGTATCAGGACCCTGCATACCGCCATGGATCTCGGGTGGTTGGGAACCGCCATGAGAGTAATGGCGGTAGGCACTATCAGTGCCAGGGAATTCCTTCCCTGGCACTGATAGGGGTCTCCCCCACCCCCTGCTATCCCCCATGAATCTCCCCCCACACACCCCACCCCCTGCCACCCCTCAAAGGTGGAACAACCCCCTCCCCATCCCGACCCCCAACATGCACATATACACACCCCTACACGTACACACCCCCAACATGCACATATACACAGCCCTACATGCACACATACACCCGACAACACATACCCGCACACATACAAACAGACATGCACACCGTCCGACTCGCACACATTTCCCGTACACACAACACCCCGCACACATACACTCACTCACACACCCCTTCTACACACTCACACACACACCCCCATGCACGCACACAACACACAACACCCCCTTCCCTAATGGAAGATCAACTTACCTTGTCCGTTGATCCTCCAGGAGGGGACGGGATCCATGGGGGCAGCTCCGCCACCAGCACACCGTCACCAGAACACCGCCACACCGAATATCATGGGACGTGATTCAGTGGGCGGTGTTCTGTTGACGTGGCGGTGGAGGTTGAGCAACCTCTGCTTTCCCGCCGTCCGCCAGTATAGCTGGCGGCTTTCCATACGAAAAAGGACGGCGGGCTGCCAGCGGTCATAATACGCAGCGCAGAAGACCGCCACCACTGGCGGTCTTCAGCATGGTGGCACCTCGGCGGTCTTGCGAAAAGACCGCTGAGGGCGCAATGACCCCCATTATGTTTTACTTTTCCCTCTGCAACAACATTAAAGCACTGACATCTAATGATAAGACTGCTCATTTGTCTGTATTTCTATCCTACCTGCATTTAATCTTTTCATCTCAGTTTAATGGGCAGATTGAAAAACTAAAATTACCTTGCAATATCTCCTTAAAACCGTTCCACTTACCACACATGCAATTACCTCAAGTTTCTGCTCAACTAGAAATGGGGGGCTCCATTTCTCATGCGTCTCAGGGTTCAGGCTTTCTTCTGCTGCCATTGCAGGAGTCCTTTTACCACCCCCTGCAGCAGGGAAATGTAACATTAAAAAATACCCTCCTTCTCTCACCAAACGTCCTCCTTCAGTGTCCATGGATCTCTTATTGGAAGAAATTAGAGCTCTGGGCTCATATTTAGAGGAAACCAATGCACAAATGTGAAGTCTTGTTGACAAATAATCAAGGACAGGAGAAAGAATTCTGTCAGCTGAGCACCAAATCCGCCTTTACTGCTAGTATTCATAGTTACTCGTCGTCAATGTCAAGTCTCCACATCACAAAATCAGATTGAAGATTTAAGAAACAGAAACCAATGCAATAACGTACGCATTTATGGTTTGCCAGAGTGTTATGACCCTCTTACAATTTTCAAAACTTTCTTTCCTACATTACTAAATATCTCAGAGGCACCATCTCTTAATATTCAGTGTGCTCATAGGCTAGGTCATTAGCCAAACACTCCATCTACATCCAAAAGACCCAGAGGTGTTATTCTTTACTTTCTGGAATACACAGACTTACTTAGAGTTCTCTCGGCGGCTAGGCTGATGAAGATCTCCTGGTCTGTCAATAACATTTATTTCTCACAGGATTATGCCAAAAGTACAGCAAATAGACACAAAGGCCCTTATTATGAACATGGCGGTCCGTTCTGCGCCGCTGGGGGTGGTGGTAAACCTGCCAACAGAGGAGCAGGCCGGACTGCCAAATAATAAACCAAACGAAAGACAGGCATCTCGAAAACCAGCAGAGGAGTGCCGACGATGATGGCAGAGTCCGCCCACAGGCCGACGGAAAGGCCCAACCCGCCCATCAAATAATGAACCACCAGTCCACCGCCAGTTCCGGGGAGGGAACCACCGCCACGCAAAGCCAGGCAGAAATGAACCAAATATAAGGAAACACTCATGGGAGGCCCACACAACGCACCAAAGCAGGCATGGATAGAGAGCTGCAGATCATGCCAGCCCTGCTCCTTGTCATATACCTCCACGACCAAGACCACCAACGAAGACGACGACAGTAAGTACCGCAACCTACGAAACAAGGGAGGAAAGGGCACATTTACATACCCACCCACTCCACACACCCTGCAACACCCCCCAACCCTTCACAGCAGCACAAGTCATACACCCCACAGCAAGAGGTTCTTACCCGACACAAGGCAAATCCAACTTGACCATAGTACATACAAATGCCCCACACCCATAAACAATGAAACGAAAGACCAGGGTTCAACAGTGTGCCAATGGCCAGTCTGTATGGCTACAATTGCCATGGGCCACAACGGACCCAACCTGACTCCCAAAAGTGCACGGCACTCCACCTAATGGGGCAACAAAGGGGCATCCAGGCACCTCAGGGAACGGGGGCAAGGGTTGGTGGGGGTGGGGATTTGCGACAGAGGTGGGCCTTGGACTTTCGTTTGGAAGGTGGAGGGGGTGGGCTTACCCTTTGAAGGGGGGGTATTTTGAGTGGGTGGAGCCAGATGGACTAGGCTCAGCCCGGGCTTTTTTTTTCTGGGGAAGGGGCACGGGAATGTGAAGGGCGGACAGGGGTGGGAAGTGAAGTGGAAGGAGTGGATAGGGCAAGGAGGTAAGCACACTTGTGGACAAGACGGGGTGGGCCAACGGGTTGGAAAAGGTCAGCACGGGAGACAAAAAGTTTTTTCGGAGCAATTGGGGTGGTTTCGGATGAGGGCGTGGGAGTGAGGCAGAGGCAGTGGATGTATGTGGTGTAGGGGTGCGTGTAGTGGGTGCAGGTGACTAGACAGTATGCTGTGGTGTGGTGTGTGATGGGTGGGTGTCTTGGTGCGTTTGTGTGTTTTTGGAGGAGGGGGTGGACATACTGTGAGAAGACAGGCAGCTAGTGTGGATGTATGTTGTGTGGGTGTCTGCAAGTCTGGTGAGTGTGCTGCATATGTCAACTACAGAAGTTGTGGTGAGTGCAGGTGTGGTGCATGAGGTGCGGGTATGGATGTCTGCTATTGTGGTGAGTGCAGTAAGAGGAGCAGCAACAGTGACTGAAGGTGCAGTGCATGAGGGTTTGGATGGAGAGGGGACAGACAGGAAGGCGGAAGAGGTGGGCACACTGGGGGAAGTGGATGTTGTTGTGTGTGTATGTGTCTGTTGGCTATGTGAATGCTTTTGGTGGGATGTGTGGTGCTTGTGTTTAGAAGTGTGCTTCTTGTGTGTTGATGTGCTTGACTGCGTTTCTGAATGTGTGCCTTGGACGGGTGAAGGGAGTGTGATCCTGGAAGGGGTAGAGGAGGTTGGAGGGGGGACAAAATGGCCAGGGAAACTGTCTGCCGTCCAAGAGGAGGCCAGAGCCTGAAAAGATCTCTGTAGGGCAGACACAGCACTGTGAATGCCATCCAGATAGGCATTTGTCTGCTGCACCTATGGTGCTAGCCCCTGGATGGCATTGACAATGGTTGTTTTCCCTACAGAGATGGTTCTCAGGAGGTCAATAGCCTCCTCTGTGAGGGCAGCAGGGCTGACTGGGGCAGGGGAGGAGGTGCCTGGGGCGAAGGAGACACCCACCTTTCTGGGTGAGAGGGCAAGGGCAACTCGGTGGGGAGCAGAAGGGAGGGCGGTGATGGAATGGGGGTGGCAGAAGATGTCACTGTAGTGGTGTGGCCACGAGGGTCCGCCACCGCTGAGGAGCCCCATCGGAGGAAGTCTTGGAGTCACTACCTCCTGTGGTAGTTGCCTCCCCCGTGGAACTCCCCTCGCCCACCCACACACTGGTCCCTTGGGCATCAGATGTCTCTGCCTCCAAGGATCCGTGGGCCGCTGCTTCCCCACTTGCCGGTGCCTCAGCTCCCTCGCCATATGTTGTTGCTGTACCAAACCAACACAAGAGAACAGGGATGGGGAGACAAAACAGGAGAGACAATTGTAAATAGCTGAATGAAGGGACATAATGGCCAGAAATGCACCCACTCAGAAGACACACCCAACAGGCAGCACCGTTCACTATGCCCATGGCCATGCCCCTGACTACTGGCCAAAATACCGCTCTACACCCATCCCCTGGACTACCTAAGGAGGCGACGTGTGGGAGACCTGACAAGGACACCTCTACACCCTTTGGGGACCATAAAGTAGATGGACACCAGTCGGAGTCCCTGCCTCTAAGCAGCATGAACCCTAATGCACACACTGACATCCTTCCAGAATGAAGTTTGCGACATGAGTACTCACCCCTTTGTGACTGCTGTGCAGCCTTCAAGCGCCCATCCAGGTCTGGGTACGCCACCGCCAGGTAACGTCGCATGAGGGGGGTCAGTGCCCGACGGGCACCCCATCCACATTGGGAGGACTTCCCCAGCTGGGCTTCACAGATCTTACATACCCAGCGCCGCAGGTCCTCCACCTCTTTCTGCAGTGGGTGCTCTGCCGGTTGTAGACACCCAGGGTGCTTGGTGATGGCATGCCAAAATGCTCTGTTCTGGTGGGCGCTGACCTCAAAGGGTGACACAGATATGGAACACAGAGGTCAGGCACTTGCAAGATAGGTACAGCTGGCTAATTGTCCACTATGGGACGGACAGTACTCCTAGACTTACAGGCCATACGCACACAGCATACCATGCACCACAGCCCATGCAGGCTCAGAGGTGCACACATATGTCCATTCAACAGCATCCATCACACCCAAACAGTGCCCCCCAAACTCAGACTCACCTGTACCTCTGGCCGTCCGTACAGTTTTGCGTACAGGGGCAGGACCCTGTCCACTAGCCTCTCCAGTTCCTCCTGGGTGAAGGCCGGGGCCCTATCCCCTGCAGCACGAGTCACATCCATTGCCAGAGGCAGGCCACAGCAGTACACACAGTGGAGTACCTGTCCGCACGAGATCAGGGAGTCGAGTGAATAATTGATGACGAAATTGCATACGTTCCACGGCGGTGTACAACGTCACCGCCGGCGGCGATCATGATACGTCAGGATTCCCAATTGGCATCCATGTTAACCAATGACGGTGCGAACAGTGGTAAACACCGCCTTACGCTGTGACGTCAACCGCTAGCGGTATGAGGTCACTTCCACAACGAAAGGCCTGGATTACAGTGGGCAGACATTTTGGCAGTAACTGCACATCTATAAATAAAACTTTGCACAATGCAGGCCCTACAAGCCACATGAAGCATCTAAGCATGTGTCCATTCCGTAAAATACCACAAATGAAATACTCTGTTCCCTCATTGTGATGTAGATGTAGATCTGTCAGGAAGCAGTTAATGTTGAGTCACTACAATAAACTATGCAGTGCACAAATGATTAAATGTATGCCTATGTATGTGTCTTCATCACACCTTTTTGAAACCCCTCATAGGTACTGACCCTTGTGGCAAGGAAGGGCACCATCGGTGTACAGACCAATTGTGGATATGAGGACCATGGTGGAGCATCAGATCATAATCAATTACAGACTCACACGTGCAACAATTCAGGAACTTTGCGCTTTACTAGATCCTGCAATAACTCCGTGAAATCGTAATCAGCATGCCATCCCTACTGAAGTGCAAGTGCTCTCCACAGTCCATTTCCTGGCCACGGGCTCATTTCAAGTGACAGTGGGCATGGGTGCTGGATTCTCACAGCCAATGTTCAGCATGGTGCTGACAAGATTTCTGAATGCATTTGTACGACACCTGCAGTCCTATGTGAGGTTTCCCCAAAGTACTGACCTCCCTGCCATCAAGTGGGAATTCTATACCTTTGCCAACATACCCCATGTTATAGGTGCCATCGATGGCACCCACATACCGATCATCCCCCCAAGAGTGAGTGAACAGGTGTACAGAAACAGAAAGTACTTTCACTCCATGAACATCCAATTGGTATGTGCTGCAGACCAATACATCTCACATGTGAATGCCATGTTCCCAGGTTCAGTCCATGATTCTTTTCTGTTGAGGAACAGTAGTGTGTCACACACGATGGAACAACTCTAAGAGGACAGAGGGTGGATCATAGTAAGTGTGCCTGTCACTAACTGACACATAGCAGACAGCCAGGCTGTCTGACTAAGGGGCATAACAATGACGACACTGTATTGCACCTTTTTCTAGGTGATTCTGGCTATCCAAACTCGCGTTGGCTCCTGACACCAGTGAGGAATCCCAGGACGGATGCAGAAAGGAATTACAATGAGGCCCATGGATGTACTAGGAGGGTGATAGTGCGAACTATAGGTCTCCTGAAGGCTAGATTTCATGTCTACATATTTCTGGGGGTTCCCTGGCCTATCGGCCTGATATGGTGTGTAGAATAGTGGTGGCCTGCTGCATGCTGCACAACATGGCAGTGAGACATTCTATCCCCATCTTGGAGGTGGAGGGTGCTGTATGTCCTGACCAGCTACCTCCGAGAGGTGAGGAGAGATGGTGATGATGAGGAAGGGGAAGATGTCAATTCCAGGACCCAAATGATACAACTCTACTTCCAGTAACTGTGTGGGAGTCAGGCCTGACATTGGGGTTTGTGACACATACTGGCAGTGTGCTCTGTCCTATGGGGGGTTGATAATGATAGGTGAAACATGGTCCACTTCTGCAGGGTACAGATTGGAAATTTCTGCATTTACTTATTGCCAACATTTAGGCACACAGGACTCCCTTCATGCACAGATTCCACAATAAAGTAGTTATCAGCCAGTTGCATCCATATTTCACTTTGTTCACAATTTAACACAGGGGACAGTGTTACAGGTGTAATATGTGTTTTATTGGTTGAAGTGAGTGAATAGTGCTATTTACAGTGATGGGAAGTCGTGAGGGTTGAGTGTCCTCAAGACCAACATGGTGGCAGCCTTTTTGGTACTAATGATGGGTCCATCTTTTTTTACATTAGTTCATATTGCCTCTTAGCAATGTGTGGTGGCTGATTGAGTGGGATGGTTGCTGTGCAGATTGCTGCTGAGTTACTTCTTGAAGGGGGCCTTGTTCTTTGCTGGGGTTCCAGTGCCATATCTTGGCCTGAGGGTCCGTTTGGGTGCCTGCTGTTGATGTTCAGGGGATGACATGATAGACCCTTGGGTTTCCTGTGAGGGTAGTTTCTGGGATGTTTCTGCTGATGGTGTATTCTCATAGTGGGTCTCCGTTGCTTTAGTGGGGGCCTCTTGTTCTCTGTGGGTGTCAGACTGGCTTTGGGCCAGCTGCAGCAGTGCTCCTGCTATGGTGGCCATTGTGGCATTGTGCTGTTTCCACTGCTCCATGGCCTGTTGGTGGTGTTCCTGCTGCATCCTCTGACTGTGCTCCAGGGTGGACACAATCTGTGCCAACCTGTCATGGATATGCTGGTAGGCCCCCAATACCTCTGATATCACATCCTGGGCTGTTGCATCCATCCTGTGGCCTCCCCCCTGGCCCACTGCCACCCTTGCCCTAGCCCCCTGTGCCTGTGTCCCCTGCACAGGTCTGGCAGTACAACTTGTACTGGGGACCTCGCCTTCCTGCATGTTTGGGAGTGGGAGACTGGGGCCTCTGTACCTGTGTTCCACAAGTCTGTGGCCTGGATACACTGGTGGGGGGACGCTTGCCCTGGGCTGCTGGTCTTGACTGCGTGGAAGGGGTTACAGCGGTTTTCCTGGGTGGGGCATCTGCATGGTGACAGTCCAGGACTATCTGAGGGGCCTGCCTGCTCATCAGTGTCCAGGGATCCTTCACCAGTGTCCTGTGAGGTGCCTCTGTCTCCCTGGGGGGCACTGGCACACCTTGTCCCATCTGTTAAGATTGCATGGGTGGTGGTGCCTGTTGGGTGACACAGACATGTCTGTTACATCTGCATGAACGTTTGAGGTGAACAGGACTGGGATTACTTTCAGTGGCCTTACAGGGTGCCTTTGTGAGGTTGACACTGCATTTAGCGTTGACTGTGGGGTTGCATTGTGGTGGGGGGTGTCGTTCCATTGTGGGTACTTGCAGGGGTAGGCGACTGTGCACAGGGGGAAGGATGTGGGCCTTTTAGTGGGTTTGTGGTCATGCAGGGGGGGTGGATTTAGTGGCTGATGCCCGGGTGGGGTGTTGGTCCTGGTGGGTGTGGGTGGGGTAGGGTGGTGCATGCATTACAGGTATGGTGTATATGGGGTATATGTTGATGACTTACCCGAGTCCATTCCTCCAGTGAGTCCATTGAGTCACTCAGGGTGCAGGATGGCCAGTACCTTTTCCTCCCAGTCTGTGTATTCTGGTGGTGTTGGTGGCGGTCCTCCCCCAGTCTTCTGGACTGCGATGTGGTGCCTTGATGCCATGCCCCTGACCTTCCCACGCAGGTCGTTCCATCTCTTCCAGGTGTCGTCCCTGGTGTGTGGATGGTGTCCCACTTCACTGACCCTGTTCATAATGGTCTGCTATAGCTCCATCTTCCTTGCGATGGGTGTGTGCTGCACCTCGGCCCGAATATTTGTGGCTCCACCTTCAGGATCTCATCCATCATGGTCCTTAACTCCCTTTCGGTGAAGTGTGGATGTTTGGTGGGTGACATGGTGAGTGTGGTGAATGGTGTTGGGGCTGGGAATGCGGTGAGGGTGCTCTTCTGCGTGTCGGTGTGCGTCTCCTGTATGCTGGCGTCTGATGTCTGCCTCTGGTGCTCTCCGTCTTCTTGGCCTGGTTTCGTTGCAAAGGATTGTGGGGTATGCCTTGGGGTGTTTTATGGGGTTATGGATGTGTGTCAGGTGTGTGGGTTACACGCTTATCCAATGGGTGCACTTCTTGCTGTTAAGTACACTTGCCGCCCGTGGCGGTCGGAGCCGCCAATCGTCGTTCTGCCTCCACTGTCCGCCAAGGTGATTTGTGCATCATTGTTTGGAGGGCGGGATGTGGGTGTGCTTGGCGGTGGCGGGTGGGGAGGTCCAGGATTCCCACCAACAGGGTCATTGCGGGGAGTAGTGGTCTGGTGATTTTTGGCAGGGTTGGGATTTTAGTTCATTATGTGGCGGGTTTCCATAATGACCGCCAAAGCATTTTTCTCCATGAGACACGCCCTGTGTTTTCTTGGGGCCATTTATGGACTTTTCCATCCTTGCTAGTTTAAGGTCACTCACAGAAGTAAAACTTTCACCTTCAAACAGCCTTTGCGTCTGAAAGAATTTCTAAAAAAGCTCTTAGAATGAAGCCATAGACATATCCAGATCAATTAAGCTTTGCTGCGTTTGCTTCACTTATCTTTTTTGGTTTCTATTTGCAGAATTTGGGCCTGATTTAGTGTTTGGCGGATGGGCTACTCCGTTACAAACATGACAGATATCCCATCCGCCGTATTACAATTCCCATGGGATATAATGGGATCATAATACGGGGGACGGGTTATCTATCATGTTTGTGCCATAGTAACCCCATCCACCAAACTCTAAATCAGGCCTTTGTCTCTTTAACCTAATACTGTATGGCATGCTTTGTTCTTCACATTATTATTTATTGTTTATATTTTCACTCTTTCAATTTCAATATGATCACTTCAAATAACATTTTTCTCTCCCTTCATAGGTTTTATGTCTGTTTATGTTTACGCTGTTACTTGTTCAAGCATCCCCTGTGCCCTTCTTCCAGAGCCCACATGTGATATCCTTCCATGGGGTTTCAACATCCCCCAGACTCTTTGAAAATACTTTTAGATATGTCCCTTTGCTTTTGCATTCTTTGTTTTGCCTTACTATTTTCCTGTTTGAAAAATATTTTCTGTCTAGCTATTTGTTTCCAATATCATTTCTGTCTCTTCACTAATTTTTACATCTTTTTTTAACTCCCTTTCTTTCCTCCTCCTTTTAACCTATTTTTCTTATACTCTCTGATACATCAATCAATATTTCCTCCTTCTGTGGTTAAAAATTATATCTTGGTTCGCCCATTAAAAGGAGAGGGTTTTAACAGATTTATCTAAGCTCAAAGCTCAAAGCTAACATTGCTCTTATTCAAGTGTCTCACCTTACAGAATTAATGTCCTTGAAACTAAAGAGAGGATGGGTTGGATATCTTTATTTATCAGCAGGTAATGATAAAAAGAATGGTGCTGTAACCTTATGTCAAAAATCTCTCCATATTCTTGTGATATCTTAGTATACTGACACTGAGGGAAGATGGTTACTTACTAATCTTATTATTGCTAATGTTCCTGTCTCTATTTCTTAATATGGTCCCACCATATGGTCTTACCACCACAGATTGACAATGTTTGTCAAGTGTTACCTACACATGAAGAGAGTTCTATTACAGCACCATACACTTAGGTCCATATTTATACTTTTTTAGCGCTGCATTTGCGTAATTTTTTTACGCAAAAGCAGTGCAAATTTGCAAAATACTATTGTATTTTGTAAGTTTGTGCCACTTTTGCGTCAAAAAATTACGCAATGCGGCGCTAAAAAAGTATAAATACGGGCCTTAGTCCTACAACTCTTTCTACACTACGTTAGAAGTATTTTTTCACTTTACCTAGCAACCTTAAGCAGTTGAAGCATATCAAATAAAGACACATACAAAACGTGAAAAATAAATATAAGTTCAGTCAGAAATACATATCCAAAACATATTTTGACAAAAATTATGATATTCCTCTAGAAAACGTAGGGATATAGAGGCGTCCACCACTTTGTGTTCAGTGTCACACAGAACACCTTAGAGACAAGACGTGTATAGGAAAACTGAAACAGAGAGATTTATATTGTGGAGAACTTCACCATCTACTGTTTTAAAAAGTTAAAATAAATGCAATACATTTTAAAACACAACACCAAATATTAACCTCTTCAGTGGTGCGGGTGATGACCAGTGGCTGACACCAGGGAGGAGGATTTTGTTTAATGTAATTACCCATCAGGAGACACGGAAGAGCTTCCATGTCTCCCCAAATGCCCCTACCCGACCCTTTGTGACATCACAATCTGTTTTCCCTACCAGAGCAGGAAGAGGAGGTAAGGCAGCTTCCTGCTCAGGTGGGAAAATGGGCTCAAACAGGCCTCCCCACCATTCAGGAAGGCCTTGTTTGAAAGGAGAGATTCTCCTGTTTCAAACGAGGCCCTCCTGAAACGGTTTCCTGGCCCTCGATCCCAGCTGTGCTAGGAAACCCCACTAGACACCAGGGATTTCACTTGGGAGGTCGCCCCCTCTGGAAACAGGCCACCCCCAGGGGCATATTTTTTTAACAAAAAGTAAGTTTACCCCTGTGCGGCCATTACCTGCGCTATATTACAAATTAAATGTCTGTGCGAGAGGGGATATGGAGAGATGAAGGGCACTTTTGCTGGGTGGTAGTGAGGGACCCCGAGGAGGTGGTCATGGGAGTAGGAGCACCAATAATGATTGTTGAACCAGAGGCGCTAAAGACTGTGACAATCGGTATGTGACAAGGTAAAGTAATAGTGTGTCTTTTTTGTTTTTTTGAGTGTCTTGATAGAACGTGCTGATTGAGGGAAGATAAGGTGACTCACCTTTACTGTTGCACATATTACACACTCCCACCAGCAATTTTTGACTGTCTATGTAGGCTAGTGTTTTAGAGTGAGAGTTAGCGAGTAGCAGAGATGGCGTCTCGTTGGATGACTGCTGCTCAAGCCTTAACTGAGACAGCAGATACTGAGAAAACATCTGGAGGATAGTACAATGGCGCAGACTCTGGGAGTGATTTTTTTGACAACTCCTCTTACAGTGATTCTGAGGGAGGTGATGAGGACAGTCCTGCTGTCCCTTTGCAAGCACAGTCTGTGCAGCAGGACAATAGTGGGTTAGCCCAACCCAGAGAGCAGGTGCATGTGGCGGCAAGCACCAGGAGAGTGCTCCCCAATTTAGTTCAGCCCAAAATTCCACCACCCGAATCGTATTGTGGAGAAATCAAAATTATTTATCACAAAACAATCTGGTTTTGTAAGGCAAGCACCTGCGTTTTTGGTCCTAGGCATGGCAGCCATATAGGGAAACCTACCAAACCCAGCCAATTCTGGAAACTAGACACCGGGGGGAGTCCACTGATATGTGACTTGTGTGGATTCCCCAGAATATACTGTAAGGGTGAAATGTTGAATAAAAACTCTATTTTTTCTTGCATTTCTGTCACACAAACTACAGGAATATGATGAGATCCACAAAATTCCTACTACCCAGTGTTTCCCCACCTGTCCTGATAAAAATGCTAACACACTAGAGTGCCTGTACCTAGTGCCTGCATCAGGAATGGATAACCCCAGGGTCAACAGTTGCCCTCATGTAGGGACTAACCTTGACTGTTGTGTGATCCGTTCCTGACACAGACACTAGGATTACCCACACAAGTGAGGTACCATTTTTATCAGGAGACTTGGGAGAATGCTGGGTGGAAGGAAATTGAGGAAAAAGTAGTTTTTTTCAAATGTTATGTTATGTTATTTTATTGCGACTTATATAGCGCCAGCTACCCGGAGGCCTCGTAGCGCTGATCAGTTTGAAAAGTTTAGAACATACTGGAGGAATCTCAAACTTCACAGGACAGGGGGAACTTTGAAGAATTTAGAATAGCCAGGTTTTAATGGCTTTCCTAAATTCAGTCTCCTGATTCATCATGCGAATATTCGTGGGTAGAGAGTTCCAAAGTCTGGCTCCCTGGTACGTCAGGGATCTTCCTCCCCATGATGTTCTCTTTACTTTGGGTACCACTACCAGGGCTTTAGAGGACGATCTCAAAACTCCTGTGGGTGGGTATAGTGAAATTAATGATTTTAGATAATGAGGATCCTTTTTATATAAAGCTCTGTGGAAGAAGCAAAGAGCCTTAAACGTTATCCTTTTTGCCACTGGAAGCCAGTGCAGTTCAATCAGAGCTTTTTTCGCTGATGTGGTCCTAGGCAGATTAAAGAGCAAACGTGCTGCAGCATTTTGTACCACCTGTAGTTTGTTAACCACATAACCTGGAGATCCCAAAAAGAGGCTGTTTCCATAATCTAATCTGGATAAAATTAGGGTTTGTACGGCCAATCTTTTGGCCAATGGCGGAAGCAGACCAATAATCTTCCTTAGTAGCTTAAGAATCCCAAAACAGGTGGCCGACGTTCTCTTTGCTTGATGTTCCATGGTGAGTTTGGGATCCAACCAAACTCCCAAGGCTTTAATCTGAGCTTTTGGGGGGGGGGGGGGGTTAAGTAATCTAAATGTATTACTGGTCCTATATTTTTAGCAGGGTTGGCCAGTTTTCCTAAAAGCATAATTTCTGTCTTTTCTTCGTTGAGTTGCAGCCTGCTTTCTGTCATCCAGGCAGCAATCGCTTGGAGACAGGCAGGCAAGGCCAAGTTGTCCGCCTCCTTATTGGGGGAGAAGGAAACCACCAGCTGTGTGTCGTTCGCATAGGTTGAGGTTTGCAAAGGATTCTGGGTAACAGAACCTGGTCAGAGTGCTACAAGTTACCCCATTCTGGGTTCCCCTAGGTGTCTTATTTTCAAAAATACAAAGGTTTGGTAGGTTTTCCTAGGCACCGGCTGAGCTAGAGACCAAAATCCACAGCTAGGCACTTTGCAAAAAACACGTCAGTGTTCCTGGGGAAAATGTGATGTGTCCGCGTTGTGTTCTGGAGCATTTCCTGTCGCGGGCACTGGGCCTACCCACACAGGTGAGGTACCATTTTTATCGGGAGACTTGGGTGAATGCAAGGTGGAAGGAAGTTTGTTGCTCCTCCCAGATTCAAGAACTTTGCAGCACCGAAATCTGAGAGAAAAGTGTTTTTTTTTTTGCCAAATGTTGAGGTTTGCAAAGGATTCTGGGTAACAGAACCTGGTGATAGTCTAGTTTCCAAAAATATATAGGTTTGCTAGGTTTCCCTAGGTGCTGGCTGAGCTAGAGGCCAAAATCCACAGTTAGGCACTTTGCGAAAAACAGGTCAGAAGAGTCCAGCAGACGTAATGATATATTGCTTTCAAAAATCTGCCATAGCTGGAAAAAGTTATAGAAGAAAACATGGACAGAAATGGCTCTTTTTTCACCTCAATATTTGTTTTTAATTTTAGCTGTTACTTTCTGTAGGAAAACCTTGAAGGATCTACACAAATAACCCCTTGTTAAATTCAGAATCTTGTCTACGTTTCAAAAATGTTTAGCTGTCCAGGATCCAGCTTTGGTTTCACACCCATTTCTGTCACTAACTGGAAGGAGGCTGAAAGCACCAAAAATCGTAAAAATGGGATAGGTCCCAGTAAAATGTCAAAATTGTGTTGAACAATGTGGTTTTCTGATTCAAGTTTGCCTGATCCTAAAAGCTGGGAAGATTGTGATTTTAGCACATCAAACCCTTTGTTGATGCCGTTTTCATGGAAAAAAACACATGCTTTCTTCTGCAGCCTCTGTTTCCCATTTTTCAGAAAAAAACTAAATTTTAGCTGTATTTTGGCTACTTTATTGGACTCCTACAGGGGAAACACACAAACTCTGGGTACCTTTAGAGTCCCTAGGATGCTGGAAAAAAAGATGCAAATTTGGCATGGATCGCTTATGTGGACAAAAGGTTATGAAGGTCTAAGCACGAACTACCCCAAATAGCCAAAAAAGGGCTCAGCACAGGGGGGCGGGAAAGGCTCAACAGCTAAGAGGCTACTAGAACAAGTAATTTTAATTTAATAATTTTTTACATTTACAGGGTTCTTTTCAGAGTATTGAGGACTGTTGATATTGAGAAATCAGCACCTTAACATTAAAAGGTAAATGATTTTAAAAAAACAACTTTGAGTAGAACGTGCTAAAAAATGACTGTGTCAAGATTAGCATTAGAACGCAGATGGGATTTCATTCATGAGTAGGCGACTAAAACTGAAATGTACCTCACCTAGTGATTAGTATTTAAACTCCACTGGGTACTTACCTCAGGGCAGGTGCTGGACAGGGAGCAGGGGAAAAATTACTACTCTAACGCCATTGGATACTTACCTCTGGGCAATTGCAGGACAGTAACCTGGGGGCAAAATTCCTATTCTAACTCCACTGGGTACTTACCTCAGGGCAGGTGCTGGACAGTGACCATGGGGGAAAAAATACTATTCTAACTCCTCTAGGTTCTTACTTCAGGGCAGGTGCTGGACAGTGGCCAGGGACAAAAGTTACTATTCTAACTCCGCCTGGTACTTACCTCTGGGCAGGTGCTGGACAGTGATCAGGGGGCAAAATTACTATTCTAACTCCCTGGTACTTACCTCAGGGCAGGTGCTGGAGAGTGACCGGGGGGCAAAATTACTAATCCAACTCTGCTCAGTACTCACCTCAGGGCAGGTTCTGGACAGTGACCGGGGGCAAAATTACTATTCTAACTCCGCTGGGTACTTATCTCAGGGCAAGTGCAGGACAGTAACCAGGGAACACAATTACTATTCTAACTCCGCTGGGTACTTAGCTTAGGGCAGGTGCAGGGCAGTAACCAAAGTATTTAATAAAAAATGAAACACTAATTAGTACACTGTTTACTGTTTTTTTTTATAGATTCCTAATATAACATTTACTACAGGAAGACATCAACAGTTAAAAAAGGAACATCCTTCAAAAATAAAAGGCCTCCAAAAAAATAAAAGTAAGTATAATCTCAAAAACAACATTACTATTTTAACTCTAATATGTACTTAACTGAGGGAAAGTTCTGGGCAATGATCAGGTGCCAAAACTATTATTCTAATTCTACTATATACTTACCACAGGACAAGTGCTGGACGGTGACCAGAGAGCAAGATAACTATTCTAACTCAGCAAGGTCCTTACATCAGGGGAGGTGCAGGACAGTAACCAGAGGGCAAAATTACTATTCTAACTCCATTGGATACTTACCTCAGGGCAGGTGCTGGACAGGGACCAGAGAGAAAATTTAGTATTGTAACTCTGCACGGAACTTATCTCAGGGCAGGTGCTGGACAGTGACCAGGGGGCAAAATTACTATTCTAACTACACTGGGTACTTACCTCACGGCAAGTGCAGGATAGCAACCAAGGGGCAAAGTTACTATTCTAACTCCGCTGGGTACTTACCTCAGGGCAGGTGCTGGACAGTGACCATGGGACAAAATTACTTCTCTAACTCCTTGGGTACTTACTTCAGGGCAGGTGCTGGACCATGACCAGAGGGCAAAATTACTACTCTAAGTCCGCTGGGTACTTACGTCAGGGCAGGTGCTGGACAGTGATCAAGGGCAAAATTACTATTTTGATTAATCATAAATTACTATTTACAATTTTTATAAATCAGATTTCAATGAAATAAAAAAATGTAAATTCTGAATTGTAACTACATAAAGGAATTATAAAATATATATATATATATATATTTTTTTTTCCTGTTTAAATTCTTTTAAAATAAAATTTCAAGAATATTATAAATGTTTACTTTCGAATAATACACTGTTAATGTGTTAACCCCATTTATATTAATATTCAAATTTCATATTAAATACATTATTAAATATTACACTAATACATAATTATTTTGCTTTCAGGAAAATTCTACAAATTTTTTTTTAAGCAAAATAAAATAAATACATATTCAAATAAATTCATACACAAGTCTTAAAATTAATGCTTGAGTATTAATACACTCCCCACTCATTACCCTTGAATTGATACTATCCCGTCCCTAAATAAAAGGGCAGCACATCTTTTATGCTTTACATTACATAACACGCTCCAAAACAAAAATAGAAAACTCATATAGTGCAATTGTTTTTCTATAATAAAAAAAAATAACAATTCAAAGCAAAAAATGTAATAAGTATTTCATTATTGCAGAATTATTGTAAAATATGAAACACTAGCGAAAAAAACTATAAAACTAAAATAACATTAATTGAAAAAATATTTTAAAAAAATACCCAGCTATTAAATTAATACCCGAGTATTAATACACTTCCCCATGCATAACCCCAGCATCCCGTCCCTAGATAAATCTGCTGTATTTTACTCTAAACGTCTCAGTTTTACACCACAAAAAAATCCCAAGCCCCCTATAAAAATACCTTAGTACTTATACTATTACCAGGAACAAATAATACTCAAAAAATGCAATTAATCTTTTAAAATAAATACATTTCACAAACCTTAACCAACATATTGCAGATTATCACATTACTGAATACTTGTTTTGCTTTTAGAAATATTTTATAAATAAGTATATAACCATAAAAAAGTACACTCCCCCACCCATTACTCCTGTATCCCTTACATCTCGTCCATAAACGAAAGTGCTACAATTTTCCACTCACATTTATTGTATTAAAAAGGACCCAAAAAAATATAGCTAATAAAGCCTCTCCAAAAAATCCATAAAATTATTTAACATTATAAAATTAAACCAAAATAATAAATTCAATAATTTCAAAAATATAAAAAAACAAAAATAAAAATTACTACTTCAGTATTAATACACTAGCCAAAAAAATATCCCTTGTGTATATAAAGGTCATATGGTTATATATATATATATATATATATATATACATATATATATATATATATATATGTATATGTATTTCACAGTTTAAAAAAAATCTAAACAGCTTTTAAATAAAACACAAATTAATTAACAAAAACTTACCTAAAAATGTGTGCTTCAGGCATTCGTTATTCAGGTAAAATCATTGTTTAAGCAGTAGTTGTTCAGTTCCTCGTTGTAGAATCTTTTTTGTTGTTTAGAAATCATTGTTCAGGCAAGTAGTGGTTCAAACATTGTTGTTCAGGATGTTTCCCCTCAATGTTAACTTGAACTTCCCTTGATATAGCCACCCCAAAATGCAAATTGCCTTAGAGGAAACATAAACATTCCCCTTAATTCCTCCATTCAAAAGACAGTTCTCAGCAATAGACTATCCCAGCATATGTATTGTTTACTTCCACAAGCACAGGTATAGATATCACTGGGAAACAACAACTCCATATACAGAACAATGTCATGTCTGTAGGTCATGTACAAAAAATGTGGTCTGAAAGAATGGTAATCTTCAAACCACAGTTAAAATGTGAGTTCACCATTTCTCCATCAAAGGTGGCATCAATATAATGGTATTAGTAAAGATAATTATCATAATCAAGTTCAGCGCATCCAGTCCTCTAGCCTCCTCCTCACAGTCAGGATGATCATCAACTTTGATGACAGCCTCATAAGATCCTCTGATGACAACACTAACTGTACTCTTCTTTGAGCTTCTGTGCATATGAGCAATGTGTCCTTTATGCCCGCAAATCCTGCACTCCACTTAACCAGCTAGACATTCACCAAGTGTGAAATGATACAGCATCAATAACATGATTGCCTTACCGTATTATTTATCAGAGTTTGCCTGACAGAGCTAGGATTGGTCACATTTACATTACTCGTAGGACATGATTCTGCATGCAATCTGAAATAATTTTAATATCCAGCACTCTTGGACACATCTATGGCCTCCCCTAAAAAGGGTTCTATGTACCCAAGAACTTTCTCTGCACTATTTTGTCATGACATCTTGTAGTGACTTGATCAGCAATTAACAAGGCTTTGAAGTTGTCTAAAGCATATGGCACAGTCAGGATATGCAAGCCCACAATGTAGGAGTCAATATTTTCATTTGGTACCTCCCCCCAACAACAATGTGTGTATATGTACAACCAGACTTGGTTGATATCTTACTAAATTTCCAATTTCCAAATATTTTATGGCATCCTGATATTCATCTAGGTCATTATCACTTCCATCTTCTTCAACAGGTGGCAAGGGAGGTAAACATTCCAAAATGGCTTGACCTTCAAACTCCTGATGATGCGCCATTTGAAATGCTTTTGATGTCAGGTCTAAACTTCACACCAGCAATAGCCCGCATGTAAACACATTTTTTACTTATTGGAAGTTCAATTGGCTTGAATGAAAATGGTGGAGGAGAACTGGCCTTTCTTTGCATTTTAAAGTAGAAGAACGGAAACAGTAATAAATAAGTAGAGTCATTCCTGAGTGATGGTACATGTCACTGATCTTGCTTGGATAAAAACTTGCAAAGAGCTCCAGTAAGATTACTATATATGTCAAAACACACAAACCAATAAGATGAAAGTGTAGATTATTTGATAACTTCCCAGTGCCAATTTTTGTGGCCAAGTCCCCACAGCAGCTGCTATACAATCCAAGTCCTCACACTCTAAGGGGCATATTTAAGAAAAGTGGCACCCAAACAGTGCAGCGCCACTTTTCATGTGCCCCTTAATACCCCCCTAACTCCACGATGTGTGTGCCATATTTAAAATATGGTGCACAATGGTGGTAGTTAGGGGACTAGCATCAGAATTTTTTTTCGCTAGTCCGGAGCTTTGCACGATTAACGTAAAAAATGTAGACACTAGTCCTGCAAAGCCCATTGAGGCCCATTGTAATCAATGGTGTGCCTCCTTTCAATGTCTGCTCTGTGCAAGAGTTAAAAGTGCCAAAAAGAATGATGCAAAGATTTCTCTATGCCATTTCTTTGGCCCACCTAACGGGGCAATGTCACCTTTGCATGCAATATGCCTGTCGCAGGCAGAATGTAACACAATGGGTTACAAAGTTGCACAAGGTATGCATTGTGCCACTTTGTAAATATGGCGCTGGGATTTTGGCCTCTGGAGGCTCTTAAATATGCCCCTTAGTGTTTTATCTCACATTCTGAATAGTGAAAAACATTTCATATCTTCCTTTCATCACCAAATAAACAAAATCTGAATGTTCTAAATAAAGTTTGAGTTATATACAAAATGACTTTAGTTGCAAAATATGTACAATGAAACAAAACAATATACACTACCAACAATAGTAATAAACATTGATAGTATCAATTTAGAATTCATGAAATGGCGTATGCCCCAATGCTTCCAATGATAACAGAAGTGCTATTTATCTTAAAAAATATTCCTTAATTCACACACAATATCCTTGACTCTAAATGGCATTCTAATTTGACTTTGGATCGTAGAAGGTTCCAGTCCTACACATTTTGTTTTTTCCCTATTAACGTTCCAAGGTTCCTTTCCTACTTATAGCTTAACTAACCAACTTTCACTTCATATTGACCTGTCATCCAACTCTACATACTTACTTCCTACCTTCTTCACAAACCTGGCCTCAGAAAATTCAAATTTCCTCTTGCCGACACGCAATACTTTTTCCCCCAATGTTACTCTGAATTCTTTCGGTCCAAATATCTTACTGACATTTCTTTTACGCTGAACTTGTTTAGCCATAACTCTTTCCTTTAATTTAGTTTCATCATTTTCAACAACCTCATCACTCCTTGGGAATAACCAATGTGGGGTTTCTCCTTTTCAACAACAACTGGAAAGGTGGGAGGCCCATGGTAGAATGTGTACTAGTACTTTAAGACCACCTCGTCGGCTTAAGGTGATTAAGACCTGGTTTGCCACTACACACTGCCATCTGAATACTCTCTGTAATTACTCTGTTGAGTCTTTCTACCAAACCATTGGCCTTGGCATTATATACTGCAGTCATGATAAGTCATAATCTCTTTGAGACAATTACTTACTGAGTTCTGCAGACCAGAACTGTGATTAATTTCCTGTTACATTTTCCTATGGATACCCCTCAATGAGATATACTTCTTCAATAAATTGTTTAACTATCTACTCTTAACCTCGCCTACAAATTCCATCTCAAGCCACAATCACCATAGCATATCTGTTATAGGAACCCATTATCTGTAAAAATCCATTAGTATCCATAGAATGGGTGGACAAAAATGTCAGTTTGCAGAGTTTTGTCCACTCAGCATTCAGCTTGGAGTGCAGAGTTCAGGGAAAATTCTGCCTCCTGACACGTGCAGAGTTTTTTCTTTTGTGTGGCTCGCCAACATTAGGTTGGCAGTCACGAGCAAGAATTTGCATTCCCTACTGTAATTTTCAGGTGCTAGAATGCCTGCCAGAACAATTTCTTAACACGGAAAGTTGTGGCAGGTCGCTAACGATTGCGCTTGAGAAAGCTGTCGCTAGTGTTGAGAAAGCTGCAGCTTGAGTAGAAAATCTACTCCAGTGGGAGGCAGAAGCAGCGCCCTCTGGCATGCTACATGGTTCAGTTTGCACTGATTTTACAGCATGGGACAAACTCCCAGTGTTAAAAATCAGCATCAGCAGCGTGACATACTGAAATTCTGCTGCTCCCGGAACTCTGAGGAATCCCTCAGAGTTTTTAGGTAACTCTGCGGAATTCCACAGAGTGAAACTGTGCAAGTTCCGCCCAGGCCTAATCCATAGCCAATTTTACCCATGGCCTCATGGGATAATTAGCAGGTTGAAGCTGATGAAACCAAGTTATGTGAACCTTGACACTGTTATTGCAAATGAACGTTCCTTGACAACCTTTTCTATGTCTTTGTCTATACCAGGCCACCAAAATAAATCCCTGATTCTACTTTGGCTCTTTCTCCTGCCTTAGTGATCATGATGACCAAAGTCCATCACATTATTCCATACCTATACACACTCCACGGCTGCTACCAATCCATATTTCTCTAGATCTTCATCAGAAGACCTGCAAAAATGACTTGATACTTGGTACCCTGAAACATACTGCATTGTAAAACACATATTTTCCAGGTTTGTTAACCATCTAGCAATCCATGCTGAACAAATACAAGACCCTCTGGGGGATAACAAATGGATAAATGGCTTATGTTCAGTTTCTTCAATGAATGGTATGCTCCATATATTCATTGTGAAGTGTCTTGCAGCCCAAAAAACTACTGGTGCTTCGACTTCAATGACAGAATAATGCTGTTCTAGTTCTGACAATGCACATGAAGCAGAAGCTAATCACCTTTTTTTCTCAATCTTGTACTTGTGATAAAACATCACCTAAAACATAAGCACTAGCATCCATAGTAAGTAATGTCATACACGATAATCAGAAACAGTTCAAGTGAGAAGCATTCGAAATTGCTTGTGTTATATTGTTGAATTCTGTTTGACAGCTTTCATACCAATCAATGTTTTTTTTTTTTTCCAGTAAATGTCTCATGGTTTTGGTCTTGTTTGCAAAATTCTTGACAAATTTGGAATACTACTCTGCAACCCCAAAAACATCTCAAATCATACATGTTAGAAGGTACCATGGCATTAATAAGGATGTTGATTATTTTTTCCTTGGTTTAATATAATAAGCATCAATTGTGTGACTAAGTGTATATCACTTTTCACTTTTAATTTACATTTTTCAGCTTAGACTGTTAAACCATTGTCATGGTAGCATTCTAAAAACTAACATGAACTTATGAACATGATCTTTTTCATCAGAGGATGCAATCAAAATATCATTCTGAAAATAACTGACCACCTTTGCTCCCCTCAAACAGTTTTTGCATAAGTCTCAGGATCACTGATGATGCAAATGCCATTTGTGCCAGTATACACTATATGGTGTGATGAATGAGGTCACTTTTTGCGACAAAGGTAGGTGCAATTCCATATGATGATACACTGAAGAGAAGCCACTGTGGAAAGCCACTTACAATTTCTAATGGTGGCCAGTATTTCACTGATGTTGGATAAAGGATGTCTGTCTGCCCAAATAGAACTGTTTAAGTTATGCAGATCGACACACATTTTAATAGATTGGTCAGGTTTCCATAAAAATTACAATGAGCGCCAACCACTCAGAAGATTGAAATCCTTCTATTATTTCAGGATCAAGATTTCTTAAAAAAAAAAAAAAATTCAACCTTAACAGAATCTCTGACATCAAAAGAGAGATCTGGCACCTTGTGAATCTTAGGTTGACAAACCTACATCAAAACCATCTCTTGTTTAAAACCACACAATGTGCCAATTTTATCAGAAAAACATCTGAAGAATATTTTCTGATTAAACTGCTAAATTCACTAAGATGATGTGCATGCACCTGGACAAAGTTGCATACTCACAGCAGGGTGGTAAATTATTTGCAACAGATGCATACCACTTTTAGCAACATATATTTCACTTCTAATACTTCTATCTTTGCAGGTGATATGGGCAATAAAGAAACCCTAAAGCTCAACATACTCAGCCCGTACGTTTTCAACTTCAGGAGTGTACAAATGTTTCGATCTGGGTGCCCAACAGCTTTCAAAATCTTCCAACGATATTTTAGTGTAACAGGCTCCCGAATCGACTAACATTGCCATTGATTCCAATCCTACATTTAGGATCTTTTATCTTTGAAGGTCTTCCCTTATCATAATCAGTGATGGTTAACAAACATTCATTAATAGTACCCTGATTAAAGTCTTTATCATCCTAAGAGACTGTGCATCATTGTCATCATTTGAGATATTTTCATCTACTTTCTTCACCTTTTACACCAACGGATTTACTAGAAAGCCCAGAACATTTACAAACATGTGCATAATGACCTATTTTCCTACACTTCATACATGTAACATTCGCTGCTGGATGCGATTTATAGTTAGCCCAATGATTCATGCTACCATTTTTAGCTACAAATTTGAGTTTGTTCTTGCTCTTGCCCTTTCTGTTCATACCTTTATGCCCACTACTGTCCAGTGTTACATCATTAACCTGATTAAGTCTGATCTCATTACCCCAGATAGCTTCTCCATGTTTATCACTCCAAGGTGTACCTCAAGTCATAATTCTGACACACTTTGACGTTAATTCTTCTTCCCTAGCTATGTTACACGCTTCCAACAATGTACATTAAGGACATTCCACAATTTTTTGACTTACTTTGTTAGAAGCATGCATCATCATTTGATCTTGAATGCATTAATCTTGTTGCCAGTAAATGCAGTTTACTTATAATTACCTGAATGCAGTTACACATTAATCTTCTGTCTGAACCGCTGAAATGAATGTGTAATTTTCTAAAATCACATTAGTTTTCTTTCCAAAGTCCAATCAGTTTAATATCATAGTATACAAAGGCAGATTATCACATTCCTCTTGCACTTGAATATCATGAAGTGTAAATTAAATTCTTAAACCTTCTCTAACTGATAAATGTAATAATATTGTTTTTTTCCTTCCATCAGCCAATATTTCATTACCTCCAAGAAGCACATGAATCTTAAAAGCATATTTATATATTTTTTTCCAATGGGATTCCAAGTTTGTAGAAAAGCACCACCTTGCTTGGCATGTTACCCCCAGTTTTAATTGGGTATCAGTTTGTTTTTGCCTGTATCACTGGGATCCTGCTAGCCAGGACCCCAGTGCTCTTTGTTTGTGGCCTAAATGTGTTCCCTGTGTGGTGCCTAACTGTGTCACTGAGGCTCTCCTAACCAAAACCTCAGTGCTTATGCTCTCTCTGTCTTTAAAATTGTCACTGCAGGTTGGTGACCATTTTTACCAATTCTGATTGGCACACTGGAACACCCTTATAATTCCCTAGTATATGGTACCTAGGTACCCAGGGTATTGGGGTTCCAGGAGATCCCTATGGGCTGCAGCATTTCTTTTGCCACCCAGCGAGCTCATACAATTCTTACACAGGACTGCTAATGCAGCCTGAGTGAAATAACGTCCACGTTATTTCACAAACATTTTACACTGCACTTAAGTAACTTATAAGTCACCTATATGTCCAACCCTCACTTAGTGAAGGTTAGGTGCAAAGTTACCAAGTGTGAGGGTACCCTGGCACTAGTCAAGTTCCCCCCACATTGTTCAGGGAAATTTCCCCGGACTTTGTGAGTGCAGGGACACCATTACGCGTGTGCACTACATATAGGTCAATACCTATATGTAGCTTCACAATGGTAACTCCGAATATAGCCATGTAACATGTCTAAGATCATGGAATTGTCCCCCATGCCAAATCTGGTATTGGGGTACCAATCCCATGCATCCCCGGGGCTCCAGCATGGACCCCGGGTACTGCCAAACTAGCTCTCTGGGGTTTTCACTGCAGCTACTGCTGCTATAAACCCACAGACAGGCTTCTGCCCTCCTGGGGTCTGGGCAGCCCAGTCCCAGGAAGGCAAAACAAAGGATTTCCTCTGAGAGAGGGTGTTACACCCTCTCCCTTTGGAAATAGGTGTTAAGGGCTGGGAGGAATAACCTTCCCCAGCCTCTGGAAATGCTTTGAAGGGCACAGATGGTGCCCTCCTTGCATAATCCAGTCTACACCGGTTCAGGGATCCCCCAACCCCTGCTCTGGAGCGAAAGTGGACAAAGGAAAGGGGAGTGACCACTCCCCTGTCCATCACCACCCCAGGGGTGGTGCCCAGAGCTCCTCCAGTGTGTCCCAGACCTCTGCCATCTTGAATGCAGAGGTGTGAGGGCACAATGGAGGCCTCTGAGTGGCCAGTGCCAGCAGGTGACGTCAGAGACCCCTGCTGATAGGTGCTTACCTGGTTAGGTGGCCAATCCTCCTCTGAGGGCTATTTAGGGTCTCTCCTGTGGGTTTCTCTTCAGATAACGAATGCAAGAGCTCACCAGAGTTACTCTGCATCTCCCTCTGTCACTTCTGCCAAGGATCGACCGCTGACTGCTTCAGGACGCCTGCAAAACCGCAACAAAGTAGCCACAAGACTACCAGCAACATTGTAGTGCCTAATCCTGCCGGCTTTCTCAATTGTTTCCTGGTGGTGCATGCTCTAAGGGCTGTCTACCTTCACCCTGCACTGGAAGCCAAGAAGAAATCTCCCGTGGGTCGACGTAATCTCCCCCGCTAACGCAGGCACCAAACTTTTGCATCACCGGTCCTGTGGGTGCACTCTCATCCTGACGAGCGTGCTCCCTGGACACACCAGAGCTGGATCCCAGTGACCCAGACAGTCCAGTGGTCTTTCTGTCCAAAATTGGTGGAGGTAAGTCCTTGCCTCCCCATGCCAGACAGTAATCCTGTGTACTGCGTGATCTCCAGCTGCTAGGGCTTCTGTGCACTTTTGCAAGGAATCTTTCGTGTACAGCATAGCCCAGGTCCCCAGCACTCCGTCCTGCATTGCTCAACTCGCTGAGTTGACCACCAACTTCGTGGCACCCTCTTTTTTAGGGCTGAGATGACCACTGTGCTCAGATTTCTTGAACGGCTGTTCAAGTGCTTCTGAGGGTGCTGCCTGCTTTTGCATGGGCTCTCTGTGCTGCTGAGTGCCTCCAATGTCTCTTCCTTCAAGGGGCGACCTCCTGGTCCTTCCTGGGCCCGGGCAGCATCCATTTTCTTCAACCTTGACTTTTGCAGCTAGTAAGGCTTGTTTGTATTCTTTCTGCGTAGACATAACCCTGAATCCTTCAGCAAGCCGTGGGACATCTTCTGTACAAAGGAGAAGTTCCTGGCATCTTCCGTTGTTGCAGAATCTTCAGCTTCTTCCACCCGGAGGCAGCCATTTTGCACCTCTATCCGGGGTTTAGTGGGCTCCTGCCCCCCTGGACACTTTCGTGACTCTTGGTCTTGGTCCCCTTTCTTTACAGGTCCTCAGGTCCAAGAATCTGTCTTCAGTGCTTTGCAATCAGGTGTTGTCTTTGCAGAATCTTCTATCACGACTTGTGTGTGTTTCTGGGGAAGTAGGGTAACTTTATTCCTATTTTTCAGGGTCTTGGGGTGGGGTATCTTGGACACCCTTAGTGTTTTCTTACACTCCCAGCGACCCTCTACACAGTACACTACACCTGGGGTCCCTTCGCAGTTCGCATTCCACTTTTAGAGTATATGGTTTGTGTTGCCCCTCGACCTATTGCATCCTGTTGTATTCTACAGTGTTTGACTACTCTTCTAACTCTTTACTTACCTGATTTTGGTCTGTGTGTATATTTTGTGTATTTTACTTACCTCCTATGGGAGTATATCCTCTGAGATATTTTTGGCACAGTGTTACTAAAATAAATTACCTTTATTTTTAGTAACTCTGAATCTTGTGATTCTTGTGATATAGTGCTATATAAGTGGTAAAGTAGGAGCTTTGAATGTCTCCGAGTTCAGCCTAAGCTGCTCTGCTATAGCTACCTCTATCAGCCTAAGCTGCTAGAACACTACTAATCTACTAATAAGGGATAACTGAACCTGTCACAAGATGTAAGTAACATCAGGTACCCACTATAAGACAGGCCAGCCTCCTACACAGTCCACTAGGATAATTTAAAATTTCATGGTGGAGAAGACACATTTTGTGACTTTTCAGTATCTTTGTGCATGAGTGTCCTGTAATAATATTTTTTTACTAATATCCTAAATGACAGAATTAGAAAAAAGATCCTCAAAATAACAAACTGAAATAAAAAAGTGGTCACTGTGGTTTAAAAAGGAATTGCAAAAATAATAAACAAAAGAAAATCGCCACAGTCAGACGAACATATCTTGTGTAAAAACAATAGCTGGAGCAAAGCATCCTTGCGTTTTCCCCTTATGTTGAAGAGAAGGATTGTAGACAAACCATCTACAATGTTATTTTCTTTTTCAGGATGAAGTAAATAAATGACAGATTCAGGAAGAATAAAAGCCGATTAAGAAAATATGCTTGACCAAGCTGCCTATCCCATGGTGAGTGCGCACGTGCATATGTTAAATTTCCAGGGTATTTCCAAATGGTTGATGACCTCCAAAGCTTAAAATGTTATCTTGCTTATGCCTTCCTAGCAATCGAGCCTGCTACACTCAGCCTCAAACATGCAGTGTGAGACAGCTGATGTACCTTCACACAGTTTAGAACACACAGCGCGAGCCTGCTGTCTGAGTAATATGATTTTGCCATAATACAAAGCCTAGCGTGAGAAGTAAATATTTAAACTTATACCCTTAAGGTGTGTTGGGTTGCTTAAACGGGGCTTGGCACCCAAAGCTGGATAGCGGCAGATAGTCACACAACACACTATCAATGCACTGCTGGACCACGAGGCATGCTCCCTGGGTGACTTCATTACTTTTCCCCCGTTACGTCATGGACAGGGGCATAACCATTCAGACCCATTGTCAGGGGGTCTGTGCTCAGAACACCCCCTGTTGGGTTGCCCCACATATCAAAGTGGAGGCAAGAAAGGTTTATTAAACCCAGGCGCAAGCGAGTTCCCCAAACGCTGTTGGGTGAATACCGCAAAAGCAAGCTCTGTAAATTAGACCGATCCTTACCCAGGCATCATGTGGGTCGTTACTGGGAAGTTAAGGTCTCACCACAATAATATAGTACATATATCGAACCACACACCCCAATGGTTACTCCCCAGCACAGCTGTCCCCAGCAAAGTCCCTACAGCAATTGCCAGAGAATCCAAATCCTCGCACCCTCAGTGTTCTGTCTTGATGTCATCACATTCTGAATAGTGAAAGAACATTACATCCAGTACTTTAAAAAAGGCACGAGAAAGCCTTCTGCAGCATGAACATTGAATTACCTAAAAATTACATAGCATAGTTCTTTGATACACAAAGCAGGCAGCATTCATCCACAAAACATAAATGCAGTCCATGGGCATAGTTCGATAAAACCAAAGGTAGACTTTGTCTTTCCATACAGTAGACTACTGTTGAAGACAAGGAGGCAGAGTCAGTTTGTGAAGGAGGAGCACCTAAGCCTGTTGTGAACGGCAGTTTCGTGGCTAGCACGGAAGACAATAAGCCCCGAAAGTCAAAGTTCACTCTCACTCGTGGAACTAAACACCTTGGGGTTCCAGCACAAGAGAACAGAAGAGGGCACCAAAATTATGTGGCGCCAGAACAGAAACAGGAAGTAAGAGCATTTCATTCACTGCCCAGCTCTGGCAACTCTTACCACAAAATAGCAGAGCGGGCCGGACCTTTGCTCAACAGACTCAGTGCAAGTCAAACATTTCCACCATGGCATCGTACTGCAACACTGCAAGACACAGCACTAACTCACAAATTGTTAGCTGGTAACTTCCAGTGACCACAATGATGCGCATAGGTAGGAGTTTGCTAACATAAGCTCACCTTCCCACTCTCGGATTTTCTACAGTATTGGATATGAAAGAAAGAATACCTCCACAACTCCTATTAGTTGACCCTGCAAGAGGGTGGCCGTTTACCGAAATATACTTCCTTCTTTTCCTTACCCGGCGCTCGGACAGCAGAATCTAGGAATTGCATGGAGCAAAATGTGCTTTTCTGAATCAGCAGCATTTACGCCTTGCTCTTGCTCTACAGTAAGTTAGGCACTGATATTGCTGAAATTATGACTTTTTGGTTTTCTACCTTAATATATATTGCCTGACTCACTGGCCACTTCCTTGGCACTCACATTTGCTAAGCATTTAAGCAGGTTCCATTTCTGACATCTAGAAACGGGGATCTTTGTTATCTTTCTTAATTGTCAACATGTGTAAAAATATATACTCATGACAAACACATGGTTTTACAGCATACAAAATCTTTTCAGACCTTTTTACTTTAGTGATTCATGATTATTTTAAATCTTTTTTAGGGTGTAGAATTGTGTTAGAGCTAAAACACTCTTCCCTATAACGCCTCTTCAAAGAGACTCAATGAGATTTGTTAATAGTGAATTTTAGGAAAATCCAAACACAGGGCCAAATAGTCTATTTCCTATCTGATACACATAATTTTGTTGATGGACAATTAACATAATTCAATGCTGATAATATTCTCATTTAGAGTAAATGTGCCACTGTACGTGAAGTACAGTAAAAAATCAGTTTGACCTCAGTGCTTATCTTCATTTTTTTCACTTTCTCACCTCCATTACAGTTATCATAATTAGAAACCACAGAATAATACACATGATGCACGATTGCAATCGCATCTTTTGTTCTATAGTAAGAGTGTCACCTTCAGTTCTTGATGGCAGAAAATATCTGATTTCAGGGAGTCTAATGCTGCACACCATGCAGATTGTTAATTGAAATCAAGAGTAAGGAAAATGGTGCAGATGATGATCTCTTACTCCATAGAAATCCAAATCAATTAAGCTTATCGGAAAACCTGAGCAATACACATTAGCTACTGATAAACTGAGACAAGGAACTTAGTCATCAAATACTGGAATGATTACTTCACATTTTTCGTTTAAATCTACTGTGTACCAAATTGAAGCACTGATGTCTTTGTGTGCAACGTTTGTGTGAAGTGCCACAGAAAAAGAGCAGTAAAGTCTGTGATTACTTTTCATGGGCATGAGAATGCTACTTAGCTGTTGATCAGTTTATCAGCACATATATTATGATTGTGTGAAAATATATACACTGCCCCAATACACCAATGTTCAAACATCCGTTCTGCAGTTTGCACATAGGTCTCTATTGCAGAAACGTTAATTCCCAAAGCTATCCTTCCAACTCGGAAGGGAATCATAGTAACAACTGCTTTCAAGAGCTTCCTAGATTTGTAAAACTGTATTCCCAGGTCCTAGATAGAAATGCTGCACATGACAAACATCGCAGGGTAGCACCTGCAGCAGGTGCCGCACCTGTTCAAGGCAAGTGCATCATAGTGGTGTTGCAGATGTTCCACATCAATAACACAAATCCCAAAGGATTGGCTCAAGATTGTTTGTTTTTCCTTTCGCAGCATGTTAGCCCATAAGCAGTGAGATGTTCACATTTACTTGCCAATGCTTTCTCTGTCATGTCACCCACTGGGCTGGTTAGCCTTTGATTACGTACAAGATATAAACACAGAAAGTTAGGAAGTAAATTGTATTTAACATTTCACAAGTTTTCCAAGTGGCACTAGGACATATTATAACGCGAGCCACTTCTGGCCTTTCAGCTAACGGCTTATTGCATTGTGGGGCTTGTAGTTCTGCAATTAACACTTTAATGGTGGCTGAAGGTGCTATACATTATGTAGCCACTTGTCAGTTATGTTTTAAAATTTCACAAAGTCTAGTCTATTTAAAATAAACAGCTTGTTTCTTACATAATATCAAAAGTAAACTTTGCTTACATATTTTATGAGTCTTCTCTTTTTCTTTCAGGCCATGCAATTACCTTGCATGGTATGCTTTTATATATAGCATTGTGAAACATCTGAGAGGACTCCTGCTCAATGGTTGTGCAGTCTCCTAGATATGGATTCCCTAATTTGTGTGAGATTATGCCCCTTATGTCGATATTTACATTCTCCCTTAGTTAAACTGGCAGACCTAAACTAGAGTTGTGTGTGGGTGAGTACATTATTTTTCACGTATGTTCCCTACGACAAGCTTAAATGCAGTAAAGAAAAGCAATAGACCCTGCCTCTTTTTTACCTACATGTTCCGGGGTTCCAATACTACCATACATGGTCAGGCACCTTCCTCAGGACAACAGCCATCTCAAAGTAAATATTGACAAACAGTTGCTAGTTTAGAGGACAGTTACAGCTACGGCAGCAACACTGCAATATTTCCCCATCATAGGAGACACATGAATTCGGCAGCAGCAGTCCAGACTTTGCATCCTCACAGAGCAGACAGTAGCAAAGCAAATGCACCTCCCACACAGAAGGCAGCAAGTTTAGTTGCTCATTTCCCATAGAATAGATCCAGCAGTGCAGAGTAGAACGAGCTTTTATCACTGACACAACATGTACAGTTAAAGAATGAGACATTTTCTAGTTTTGCTTTCACATGTAATGGTGCACTTTTTTGATGCTGAACTGATACATGACTGCTTACTAATTCATTTGTGTGATTGTGACTAATGCAAACTGCATCTAAATATTTGTGCACTTTATCATTTCTTGTTTATTTTACTTGCACACTGTCTGCACCAGAAACACCTAATATTTGAAGTGTCAATGCTTGTTGTCCACAATACAATTATATGAAATGTGCACTCTGTATGTCATTCATTGTTACTAGGGAACATATTTTTCACTCGTTGAGGCTCCCTAAATTTGCAAATGACTTTGAATGATTCCAAATTGAACATGATACATTTATATACGTGTAATTACCCAAGTTCCTATGAATACTGGGTTTGCCCCTTGGTCTCCTCAATACAAGGTGTGGCAAACTCTGCTGACTATGCTCATGGTGACATCAACTCCCTCAATGGCCACCCTAAATTCAAAATCTTGGAGATAACATCCAAAGCAAATATAGCATCAAAGACAAACACAACAAGCTCTGAATAAATATAATCACTTCAATATTTGTTCCATTTCCTCATAAAAAACAGCCAAGGCATTTCATTGCTCTTAATCGAACATCTTCAGGCCAACATATGTCATTTTAAGTTGCAGCTCTTATTAGTAGCATAAAAGTTATTGGATAATGTGGACTCACCCATGTAATGTGGCATGCTTCATCCTCAGCCACCTCACCCAACCCTAGTAAGATGGTACTACAAGGGAAGACTTGGACTCAAGGATGTACTAGGTATCAAGTTTAGCGATATAAAAAATGCATTAAAACACACCAGAAATACTTTCTTAGGCATGGATGAAGAAGTCCTGGAACGTAAAATTAGGGGCTGCTTTTGGGTGTAATGACCCCGAGATATTTCTGTCTCTGGGTAGCCTCAATTCGACTCGGGCATTCATTCATTAGGGCTCTTTCAGGGTTAGCCAGTTGGATCCCTAAACCACGCTCCTCTAAAGGTAAATGAAATTTATGTGAGAGGGAGGGCCTCCCTTCAACTCATGGCCTTAAATGGAATACCTGGGGTGGAGAAGTAAACATTAGCAAGTTTATGATGCAATGAGATTGCTGCTTGCAAGTCCACAAATAAAACAATGTAGTGGCACATATGACACAGTAAACGCAGCACAACAGGCATAGCTAAAAATATGCTAAAAACAGAGTGACCACACTGGTGGGGCCAGTCATAAATCAGACTGCACATCATTGGTTACCTTACCCAGTTTGGTTTGTTCCTGCACTTCCTAGTCTGAGCAGGGGCAGTGATTCCTGTAGTCACACACTATAAAGGTATTTGCAGTATATAGTTTCACCCTCATTAGTCAGAGCGATAGGCATAGTGAGAAGGAGTACGAAAAGGTACCTTCATCATTCTCTATATCATCTCAAGTGGCTTACCATTAAAGGACATACAACAAACATTGTAAGCAGAATGATACACAGGTTATCTTACCCAGACACTGAGTGTGGGTAAGTGTTCCATCCAATGAGGGTAAAGAAAAATCCCTCAATTGCAACTACTCCTTCCCATCAATTACTTGATCAAGGAAATCACCACGGAAGGAACTGACAGTCCCCTGTCATCAGCCAAACTGAGGTAGGATGTTGCTGCCGGGGCGAGTTTTTGTACAGTGAGCTGCCATTTTTGGGGGGCGTGCCAGCTGATTATTGGGAGCACATTAGCCTTCGATCATTTAAAAAAAAAAAGTTAGGAACGTATGGCGATTGTGGTAACATGGGTAAATAAAATATAATAAGGTAAATAGTCCTCACGCTGTGGTGCATCGCTCCATATGCTGGAGGGCTCAACTGAGTCTCCCCCACTACAACAGTGAATGTGCATGCGCATGTGAAACACATGCCTCATGGAGGTTGGAGTACCCATTAGCTAGACTGGCCAGGCACTCTGAATATTACATGGATTGGGCATAGATCCATTAGTAGTCCCACTAAGGACCTTGTATAAGTCAAATACCTATTGGGAAATGTAGTTCCCGACCCGCAGGGCATGCAAAATTATTTGAGGAGCAGGGCCACAGTTGACACCTACTATGTGGTTTCTGCTTTGTTGGAGAGAGCTGGCAACGGCTTAGAGGGTGCTGTAAGGCTTGCTCATGCAGGGAAAGGGCTTCAATCAATGTGTTTTTGTTATTGCTTTATGCGCAGGAACAGGTTTTTGGCAACTCTATTTTAAATACAGAAAAATAAATAAAAGAACCACACCCTGAAAGCAATCCTTAGGCGTGTTATGAGGATTATGCTTCTTTTTTATATATTTCTGTTGAGTCATGATGATGCAACAGAGGTCTTGTCAGATTTGCAGGGAGAAAGTGGATACCTTTAGGTTGGTGGGCACCCGAGTCTATCATTTTCCTATAGTTATTTTTCTCAATGTTACAAGAGCCATCACCTACCCAGTGAACCCCATGGTATGTAGTCATTCAGACTCTGTGTGTCTGTATGTAATCTGATGGCCCAGCTTTGTCCAGTCTCAAAAGAGCAATGCTCATGTCAGTTTGTAAAACGTTTTAGTTGCTCAATCACAACCTACTCTAGGTCTTTCTCCGATTTTTCTCAATAATGTTTCTTGTGAGTTTTGTGTTGTCTTTTCTGCATCTTATCATGCTTCTGTATTCGTTGACTAGTATACAAATCTTTCTTGTCTTCATCCCAATATATAGCAGTTTGTATGGGCATCTCAGGAGATAAACCACATTGTTGGTATTACAATTTGTTAGCTTGTTGAGTCTCCAAGGAGTTTTATTTTAGGCCCAATTCTATGGTTTTACATTTTGTTGTGAAGAGACACACACTGCAAGTAACCGCACTGTGGGTGATCCTTCAGAGGAGGTATCTTCCAAAGGGTGCGTGTGCACTAATCTGTCTCATAGGTTCTCGTATCTCTTAAAGAAAAACATTGGTTTCTCTATTTAGAGATTGCCTGAGTTTAGAATGTTCCAGAGTTTTTCAATCAGTTTTGTCACTTTGTTGAGCTTCAGCTTTTCACCCAGCATATTTGCATGACTTTTGAAGAAGGCTACATCAATAAAATTCTGCCTTAGCCTCAAGAATTGTCCTATGGGTAGGCCTTTCCTAAGAGAGTGGTGGTGAAAACTCTTGAAGTGGAGAAGGCTATTTTCATCTGTTGGTTCGTAATATACCTCTGTTTTCAGAGTGCCGTCTCCTGAGTATATTTTTAGATCAAAAAAGGTATCTCAGTTTGGCTCATACTCATAGTGATAAAATGGTGGCAAAGATGTATTTTGGAGAAAAGGTTGGTTAGGTATGTACACCAAAATAAATGTTACATACATTCTCTTCAACCAGTTACTTTCTTCTCTGCACTTGAATGTATTCAACATTCTTTGTATTTGCACCTTGGCACTGTTACTCCATAGCTGTCAACATTATAACGGGAATTACCACCATTAAGTCAGTGTCTTCATTATGATAGGCTGGACTGGGCATGCTAACAACACTTCTTGAATTACCACCATAATGCAGATGCCAACATTTTAGCATATGTGGGTGCCATAGATCCCTACAATATTTCAAGAATGTTTGCAATTGTGAAATTGATGGTCACAATATTGCAGAAATTACCTCTATGCTACCAGAAACATCACTGTACAAAGCATACCCTTAATATTTCTGGAATTAGAGTAAGCAAAGGTTGAGCCCATTGTACAATCGGTGCAACGACATAGCAGGAATTAACACCGAAGTACTAGGACAATCATTATCTCATTGGATGGCTCTGCTGCCTTGAGTGAACACAATGGGCCTGATTTTAACCTTGGCGGACGGCGGAGGCCGTCCGCCAAGGTTCCGCCGCCAAATGACCGCACCGCGGTCACAAGACCGCGGCGGCCATTCTAACATTTCCTCTGGGCCGGCGGGCGCTCTCCAAAAGAGCGCCCGCCGGCCCAGAGGAAATGCCCCTGCAACGAGGACGCCGGCTCAGAATTGAGCCGGCGTAGTTGCAGGGGTGCGACAGGTGCAGTTTGCACCCGTCGCGTATTTCAGTGTCTGCATGGCAGACACTGAAATACTTTGCGGGGCCCTCTTACAGGGGCCCCTGCAGTGCCCATGCCATGGGCATGGGCACTGCAGGGGCCCCCAGGGGCCCCGCGGCACCCCCTACCGCCATCCTGTTCCTGGCGGGAGACCCGCCAGGAACAGGATGGCGGTAGGGGGTGTCAGAATCCCCATGGCTGCGGAGCGCGCTCCGCAGCCATGGAGGATTCTCCCGAGCAGCGGAAAGTCGGCGGGAGACCGCCGACTTTCCGCTTCTGACCGCGGCTGAACCGCCGCGGTCAGAATGCTCGTGGGAGCACCGCCAGCCTGTTGGCGGTGCTCCCGTGGTCGGTGGCCCTGGCGGCCACCGGCCGCCAGGGTCAGAATGACCCCCAATATGTCATAAATGATTACTATACCCTCTGACCCAACATTAAAACATGGACAGGTGCATTCATACCACACGCCTGAAAAATATGCCACGAATTACAACCATTATGCCAGGTCCAGCATTATACCACAGGGGGCATCATGGCATTGGTACCCACATGTTACCAAAAATTATTACCATTATGTCACAGCCTGCATTTTACCAGGGTAGCACTAAGCATGCTCACCATTGATGCCCATATGCTGGCAAGAATGATCACTATAGTACCACATTCAAAACTTTAGAGGAGGAGCACAGGAGAAATAAATTAAGAACATGAATGACTACATCATGAAGTGATTACTCTTTGAAAAATGTAAGGAAGATCATGCAGGGGTGTAATGGCTAAAATGGATTATGAGGAATAAGTGCCAAGATGTACCTACAATACAGTGCAAAATAAGGGTGACACTAATGAGGAAGTGGAGAGTGGATTAAGCAACATGTACAACATTACCAGACTGAGGCACTGAGCATTATCCATTTAAACCTTTTTGTGAGGGCATAATATGTGAATCTAAAGGTGTGCATTCTTCTAATCTATTTGTTGCATCCAATGTGCCAGGAGATTAATATTTATGAGATGAATTAGTGATACAGAGCAAATTCAGGTTGGAATTTCTAGGATGGGCAAAGAATTCAGTATGGAGCCTGTTAGACTTTTCATCCTTGCGTGGTCTCCCTTAACTTTTTGCCTCTGTTCCCCAGGTTGTTGATGTGTGCTGGACTCTTGTTGTTACTCTGGGCACTTTACCACTGCTAACCAGTGCTAAAGTGCAAGTGCTCCTTTACAAAATGAGTATATAATTGGTTTATCCATGATTGGCATATTTGATTTAAAAGTAAGTCCCTAGTAAAGTGCACTGGAGGTGCCAGGGCCTGTAAATCAAATGCTGCTAGTGGGCCTGCAGCACTGGTTGTGCCACCCACATAAGCAGTTCTGTAATCATGTCTCAGACCTGTCACTGCAGTGTCTGTGTGTGCAGTTTTAACTGTAAATTCGACTTGGCAAGTGCACCCACTTGCCAGGCCTAAACCTTCCCTTTTCCTCCATGTCAGACACCCATAGGGTAGGCCCTAGGTAGCCCCAAGTGCAGGGTGCAGTGTATGGTTAAGGTAGGAAATATAGTAATGTTTTTTATATGTCCCGACAGTGAACTATTGATAAATTAATTTTTCACTGTTGCAAGGCCTGTCCCTCTCATAGGTTAACATGGGGGCTACCTTTAAATCTGATTAAAGTGTAGATTCCTTTTGGGAGTGGATGGACATGTGGAGTTTGGGGTCTCTCAGCTCACAATTTAAAAATATATCTTTTAGTGAAGTTGATTTTAAGATTGTGTTTTTCAAAATGCCACTTTTAGAAAGTGAGCATTTTCTTGCTTATACCATTTCTGTGACTCTGCCTGTTTGTGGATTCCATGTCTGGGCCAGTTTGACAGTTGGGCTGGTTGCACATCTCACTAGACAGTGACACAAAGGGAGCTGGGGTGTAGTCTGCATTTCCTGATGAGCCATCTGTGCTAGGAGAGAGGGGAGGAGTGGTCACTTACACCTGAAAGGGCTGCGCCTGTCCTCACACAATGCAGTCTCCAGTCCCCGGTGAGTGTCTGGAGCTTGGCCTGGGCAAGGCAGGATTTCACATTCAAAAGAGACTTCACTGTGAAGTTGGCCTACTTCAAAGGAGTAATTGGGAATAAGAAGGGTTCCCAAAACCACAGACTTTAGAAACACTTCTGGAAACAAGAGGAACCTCTGCCTGGAGAAGAGCTAAAGAGCTGAGGAAGAGGAGCTGCCCTGCCTGTGACTGTGCTTTGTGGAGCTATCCTGCAGTTGCTGCTTCTGCCAGACTAAAAGGGCAAAGACTGGACTTTGTGTGCCTTCCATCTTGAGAAGAAATCTCCAAGGGCTTGAGTTAGAGCTTGCCTCCTGTTGTTTGAAGTCTCAGGGACAGCAAAGTCTTCTCTCTGCCAGCACCTGGAGCCTCTGGAGGGACTCCTACTCTGCCCTGTGGTGCCCATCCAGTTCCTGGGACCCTGAAAGGAGAAGCTGGCAGCCTAAAGACTAGAAAATCCACACACAGAGCACAGTGCAGGGAAAAGATCGACGTGACTCTGAACTGCGGTTGAAGAAACGACACGCCGCTGGCTCCGCAGCTGAGAATCGACACTCGCAGGAAACGAGACCGAAGAATTGACACACAGAGCAGGAGAAATGCCGCGCAGCATCGCTGACGGAGGCTGAGAGATCACAACCTGCGCTGCGGGGTTTTCGGATCATCGTACGGCTGGATATCCGACTCAAGTACTACTGCGCGTGGGAAAACAATGCAAGGCCTGCCCGGATCTGGGATTGCTGACCGAATCTACGCATCGCTCTCCTTCAGAGAGAAGAAACGATGCACCCTGACCTGAGGAAAGGAGAAACGACAGAAGGTCCCGTTCATGAGTGGAATCAACGCATCATAAGCCCTTTTTGATGCACTCGCCCGTGCAGGGTTATTTTTGACACACCCAAGGTACTTTACCACGCTAACACGGTTAGTGTGTGTTTAAAACTACTTAAAGACTCTTTTTGCATCTTTATTAATAACTTGACTTGTGCATTGTGGATTTTTGTCATTTTGGTCTTGTTTTGTTTAGATAAGTATTTCCTATTTTTCTAAACCTGTGTTGTGTCATTTTGTAGTGTTTTCATTAAGTTACTATTTGTGTTGGTACAAATACTTTACACCTAGCGCTCTGAAGTTAAGCCTACTGCTCTGCCAAGCTACCAAGGGGGTAAGCAGGGGTTGGCTGAGGGTGATTCTTTTTTACCCTGACTAGAGTGAGGGTCATTGCTTGAATAGGGGGTAACCTGATTGTCAACCAAAGACCCCATTTCTAACAGAGCCCTTGGACAGTTTGAAGTATGTAGGAATAATCTGATATTTTCACCAATTATGAATAAATTAAGCTACTCTATTCTTATGAGAGTAGTAACAGAAATTTCCCTTACCTTGGGTGGTATCAATTCTTCTATGAACTCTGTTTATCGCCATGCACCTTTCCCTTCTATTCTGGGCAGAAAATAGGCCAGTGATACTAGAAGAAGTGGGTGCCTTACATGAGCCTGTGGTCAAAGGTACAAACTGACACCTGCATCTGCTGGATCTGAAGAAAGGACCATCTAACAAAGACACGGCCCAAAGAGAAGGATTTTTTATCCCGGGATAAAGGAACCCAAACATATTTTTTATCTCTTCTTAACAAACTGATCACCAAAAGGAAAACTTGTGTTTCCAGACCAAACTTTGACTCCACCAATTCTTCTAATTTTGGGTCAATTTTCCAGTGAGATAGCAAATAAGTATTACTCTGGAAGCAAAATGCTCTTTGGCCCAATTAGATAGCACATCACATCCAGTTAGATAGCACATCATAGTTCACTGCTTCCCTTGCATAATATTTTGTATATATTTTGATAGCGGATCCACAGTTACAAGGAGGTTGTCTCGACAGAAAGTCTATGCCCTGTCAATACCTATTCTTGGATCACAATCACATTTGGATACAAAAGTTACCATCCCATGATCAAAACTCAGCACTGCCATTATTTTATCTGGGATCAAGGGTCATGGACATACACCCCTCATCTGAGATCTAGTGGATTTATCCAAAGGTGGTCTCAATGAACTCTTAGCATACTCACCCACCTAGTCAGGAGGAGCTCGTTCTATGGATTTAGGATGTTGAATTAAGGAGGGTTTAATCATGGGCTGCACACAAGCATCTCAAATTGTCACAGATAAGTATTGTGTAATATTACCTCGGTCAAACAGTGGAGTCATCAATCTCTGCTACTTAGGAATTGCAGGTCAATAAGCAAATCAGAATCAGTATCATCGTAAACTAATGCATCATCAGTGTCATCATAAATTTCATCAGATGTCATTAACTTCTCAGTCAAACTAACAGGACACTTTTGTGACTTGTACTCCACCACCAGGCCAGAGGAGTAAGAGTCATTTCACATGTCAGCATCATCTTCCTGTTGGGGACTGCTAATCCTTAAACCAACAGAGCTAGAAGCACCTCGGAATCCCTGCACAGTGTTTTTTTTTTATTTCACCAAAAATGTATCAATTATAATTGGTAAGAGGTAGAAGCAAGCCCATCAGTTGACAGAGAAGGAATTTGATGTACCTATGGCCTGCTATTCCTAGTAGTAAGGGCCAATTTCTCAAAAAGTGTGTTGGCCAAGCATATACCTAGGTCAGAAGCCACCAATTTAAAAAATGGCGACAAAGGCTTTTGAAAGGATTGAAACACTGAGGTGTCTAAAAGAAGTACACACATTTGTTTTCTCTTACTCCCCCTCTAATTCCACATCCTAATGACTCAGATTTCTCCAGCAATATAATTCATCCTCCATGATTGTTTACAAAACTATTCACCATGATATTTGTAATAATTGCCAAACCATTCCCTACGGCTATGTCAGATCTGGCATCCTTGGTTTGGTTTCCCCTGACTCATTGCCTTCAGACCTCCTATTTTTGCTGACTTTGTTTTTGCTAGCTTTAGAATTCTACGCACTTTATCACTGATATGCAGTGCTGCAGTGCTTGTGGTCTTTCTCTAAAACCTGATCACATTGGATTATACCCAATTATCATATTTAATTTACTTTTAAATCCCTAGTAAAGTGCACTACATGTGCCAAGGGCCTGTAAGTTAAATGATACTAGCGAGCTTGGAGCACTGTTTGTGCCATTCACTTAAGTAGCACTTACCCATGTCTCAGGCCTGCCACTGCAGAGCCTGTGTGTGTAGTTTTACACTGCCATGTCGACCTGGCAAAGTAACCTTTTTGCCAGAACGAAACCTCCCCTTTTCATACATGTAAGTCACCCCGAGGGTAGGCCCTGGACAGCCCAGTGGTCAGGGTGCAGTACATGTAAAAGGTAGGACTTATACTTTAACATTTTGCATGCTTTGGTAGTATTGCAAGGCCTTTCTCCCGCATAGGTTAACATTGGGATTACCTTATTACATTTTATAAGTGTAATTTACAATTTAGAAGATATATGTCTTTCAACTTTGGTGTCTCTGGAATCACAATTTAAAATCACTACTTATGGTAAAGTCAGATTTTAAATTGTAATTCTGAAAACGCCACCTTTAGAAGATTAGTATTTTCTTACTTTAGCCATTTAGTGCCTGCTGCCTGTCTCTGCTCACATGTCTTGGGGTGAGGTGTTAGTTGGGCTTTTTGTATGCCTCCTAGACAGCCACACAGAATGAAAGCTGAGATGTGACTTGATAGGCTTTGATGGGTCATCCTGGGCAAGATGGAAGAAAGGGGTTGGGCACAGCATCACTTAGACCAGAACAGGCTGTGTCCTGTCCACACACAAAGGGCTGCATAATCCCCTTTAGTGAGTATGTAGCCAGGACAGGAGGGACAAGGACTCTGTCTGCTTCAAAGGCCTGTCTTTAATGTGTCCCCAACTTCAAAGGCCAAACTGGGTATAAATACTGCCCTCTGACAGCACAACTTCAGTACACTCCGAGACCTGTGACTACTCTGCCAGGAAGAAGAGCTGCTGTGCTGTTACAAGGACTGCTACTATGCTGGACCTTGCAAGATTCTCGCTTTGCTGTGCTGACATGCTGCCTGCCACCTTCTTGCCTGGGAGTGAGAAGGCTTGGACCTGCATCTCTGCAACCCAGAACCCAGAGTGACTCCAAGGACTAGCCGACTGGCCTCCTGATATGAAGTCTCAGAGACATAACAGACTTCCAGCCACTCTCCTCCTGCACCTGGACTCTGCCATCTGTGAGTCTGTCCTGCCAAGTGATGCTACCCAAGCATCGGGCTCTGCAGAGAGGATCTAAGGTGCTTGCTCCAGGGAAATTCTCTGCTGCTTGGGCAGAATTTATGCATCTTTGCCATTGCTTGGGCAAAACCAAAGCATCACTGCTGTTGCATGGAACAGAACCAGAGCATCACCTTTGGAACCAACACTGCATTACTTTCTTCGACACAAGGTCCCTGCACCTCCATTGACGACAGCCTCAAGGACAAGGACGTCACTCCACATTGCAGGCACTGCACTTGTAGCAGTTGACGCATCACCTCCACATCAGCACAGCTGGATCCCCGGCTCAATCTCTGCCGCATATCAGCACCAACGCATCACCCTCGCTGCGGGTGGGGAGGGAATCAACGCATCTCCTTGACAACATGGTTTGCAACTGACGCATCACTTTTGCTGCCATGATTAAGGTATATTGGTTTAGTGAGCCCAACAGGGTCCCAGTAGCCAGTCAGCACTTCATTGCGGTAGGCCTGAACATTTGACTTTGTCCCAGTACGGTGTGACAAGATATCCCCGGTTGCGCTGTTAGCTTCTAAGTGCTATTTTACAGTTTATTCATAACTCAAGCTCTACTTATTGGATTTTTGTCATTTTGGTCTTGTTTATTTATTAAAAGAGGTTATATTTTTCTAACCATTTGTGGTATCTTTTTGTGTGGTGTTTTCACTGTTTTACTGTTTGAAGTGTTGGACCAGTACTTTACACATTGCCTCTAACTTAAGCCTGCCTACTCTGTGCCAAGCTACCATAGGGTGAGCAGAGCTTAATTTAGGGTTTGCCTGACACTTACCCTGACTAGGATTGTCGGTGTTGCTTGACCAGGGCTCACAACCACACCTAGTCACACCCACAACCCAACTTCTAGCAAGCTTTATTAAATATGCATGCAGGAATCAGTCTTTAAGTGCCCAATTGAAAGTAAGAAGAGAAGGAAGCACAAGCAGCATCCCAACTGCCAAAAAGTGTCTCAACTCTTAGAAGAATGCCACTGCAGATGTTGATTAATTAATCGAAGTAGCCTCAAGCAAGACCCATCGCTGGAATATAAGTAAACACTAGATATGAACAAACAAGAGCCTTTGTCATGCAGTAGGAATCAACTCTCAAACAAACTAGAAGCTAATAGGGTCAATGGTGCACTTATCTGTAGCTACAGAGCTGCGTGGAAAGGGGCTGAAAATAAGAAAGCCTCCTCTTATTGCAGGTGGAGTTTGATGTTCTTTATCATGTCTGGAGGTGGCAGGGCTCTTGGGGAATGTAGTCTTTATCTTTAAACTTCTATTGTTATGTTATGGTATTTCAATTTGTAAGGTACGCATATCACGTAGCAGGGTTTCCACACACCTGTGCATGAGGGAGTGCTGGCCTGCCTAGGGGTCTATTTTAAGAACCAGATTTTCAGTTTAATCTGGAATTCAAAGATGGAGCTGGTGGCTCTGATGTGGTAGGTGAGTTTGTTTTAGCTGTTGAGGTAATGTAGGAGAAAACTCGACCTCCAGCTCTTGCCCAGCAGATATAAGAGATGTATGCAAGATGTAGGTTAGCCAAATGGAGATATTTGGCCTGGGTGTGAGGATGTGGTTGTTGAGGAATGCCGGGCCTTGGTTGTGTAGTGCTTTGTAGGTGTATATCAGGAGTTTGAAAAGGGAGCAGTGGAGGTTTTCGAGGTGTTTGGCTATATTTTGTGCAGTGTAAGTCTTGTGGCTGCGCTCGGTATGACTTGGAATCTTTTGGTGATCTGAACAGTTATGCCAATGAGGAGGGGTTTTGCCATAGTCGGGCCTGCTGGTGATGAGTGCTTGCATGACAGATCTGACTGTTTTGAGGGTGTAGAATCAGCTGGAAGCAATTGAGTTGACTTGACTGGTCAAGGAAATGTGGTTGTTGCGAGACCTCTCAGCCTTAGGGTGGTGTTCCTCCTGTACCTTTTTGCTTCTTTTCCTCCATTTTTATGCTGACCTTTTTTTGGTCTAAGGACTTGTGCACTTTACCGTTGCTAACCTCTGCTCACATGCTTGTGCTTTCTCCCCTAAACATGGTAAAGGTGATTTACAATTATGTGGAATATTTAATTTACTTATAAGTCACTTGTAGATTGGTGTTCCATATACATAGGGCCTGTAAATTAAATGATACTAGAGGGCCATCAGCACTTACTGTGTTACCCACTTAAGTAGCTCCTTAAGTGGGAGGGTTCCAGCCTGAATGTAGTTTTAAACAGCCAATGCAATTTGGCAAAATAATCCCTTTGCCAAACCTTAAACTTCTCTTTTATTACATAAAGATAGGCTCTAGGTACCAATAGGAAAAAGTGCATTGTATTTGAAAAGTTTGACCTCTATGTTTAAATTTTACATGTCCTGGTAGTGGAAAACTCCTACATTAAGTTTCAGTATTCTATTATAGGATAACATTGGGTTGCCTCATTACATTTAATGAGAGCTACCATTACGCCGTCTGACGGTAAGACCGTCGTGGTGGCGGCCGCCAAAAGACCGCCATGGTGGAGGTCATACGACTGATGTATTACGAGTCACAACATGAACTCTGAAAAAAACAGCCAATTTTCAGAAACCGCCAGGACACTAGAGGACAGAAAAGTGGCGGTTCCACCACCAGCACCGCCAGCCTCACAAAAATCCTCCCATCAAATTACGATCCACAAATCAATCTTCAATGGTGGAAAACCATTGGCGGTGCAAACCGCAGCAGACTCACTTCAGTCAGAACACCACATTGGATAGTTTGAATACCCCACACCTGATACACATCCACACACCGACACGCCTACACACTGCTCTATAAAACACACCCCTACTTAACCCACAATCCTTTGCAACCAGAACGCGTCTCACAGCCAGAGACTAGAAAAAATCAAAAGAATTAGCAAAACAAACAATAGGCACTCCTACACATTTCACTCAGCACTCACCCCACATCAGCACAACATTCACATACACACATCACTAGCACACACAATTCAAAACCACTGTCACCCACTCACATCACAGCACGTACACCTCACCATTTACCAAACACTGCACCCTTTCACTTACAACACCGCAAGACAGCATCTCCACAACCACCACCATGCCCCCCCCAAACAAAAACACGTTTCTCTGATGACGAGTTCAGGGTCATGGTGGATGAAATTGTAAGGGTAAGCCACAAGAGCCACATCTGTTGGGAGCACAGGTCCAACAAACATCTAGTGCCAGGAAAATGGAGGTGGGGCAAAGCATAGTCAACAGGGTCAATTATGAAGGCAGTCATCCATGCACAAGGGAGGACATCAGGAAGAGGTGGAAAAACCTACGGGCAAGGTGTGTTCTATGACATCCAGCCACCAGTTAGCCGTACAGAAGACTGGCAGTGGGCCACCACCATCTCCCCTTGCTTTCACATCCTGGGAGGAGAAGGTCTTGAACATCCTGCATCCTGAGGGCCTAATAGGAATACGTGAGGGAGTGGAGTCTGGTAAGTATCCCCAACATTCCTATCCTGCATGCTCCCTCACAACCTTAACCCACCCCAATTAACTTTCACCCACTACACCTCTTTCCAAATCACCTAGTCCCCCTCTCTGGCATGCCACATCTCCACTGAACTATCTGGCCTCACAGTCCAATGGCACGTGACCTACTGGCTAATCATATCGCTACAACTCCTAGAATACACCATACCATCATTGTGGAAACCTGGAATGTGCACAAAATATCATGTCACACATGTATAACTAATTTACCATTTACACTATCTTGACTGTACTAGTGTGGAACAGTACATGGCAATGACAGCAATACTATGGCTCACTCACAGCTGTATCCAAGGCAAAAAACAGCTATAGCTGTGTGCCCATTGAAGATGGACACACATTAAAGATCCCAAGCTATTAATGTACTCACCTGGTTTGGAAAGTCATATGGCTGAGTCAATGCACATGCAGTACATTCAGATACAGGTCAATGTCTCTTGCTTACTCACATACTGTGTTCCTTAAAGGACACCGTAGTGCATGGTACAGCTCTAATTTGTGCCTTCTAGTATGCCTGCCTGGTCGCTAGGTAACAGATGTGAACAGTCGCGTCCATAATCAGACAATATCAGGTGCCATCAGCACTACAATCACTACCAACCTAGTCTTAAGACACTTTACAAGGAGTATGGAAATCAAGTCCCAGAGTTGTATGTACAACTAAGGTATGCTGTGCAGCAGCTGTCAATGTAATTGCTAGGAATCATGTAAAGCACTGTCCGCATCTCACATAAAAGCATCAATATACATCTATTGTGTGCCCCACAGTGGAGGTACCGGAGTCAAACCTTGCCACCCCTGACAATGATGGACCTGCAACCACTGGGAGTGGGCACACTGTGCCAGGGGCATAGGCACGTGGGGGTAGGATAGGGTGTGTGGAAGGGATGTCGTGGGCCAGAGGATGCGGCCTCCAAGGGACACAACTGACCAGGAATCCATCACCCAAGTCTTGGGAGCCTAACAAAGATCCCAAGGCATGATGGGCCAAGTCATCACCATGTTAGGGGAAATTCTAACTTTGCAGAGGGACCACCACTAGGAAGTCATGGTGCAGTTGCAGGCACAAAATGCCTACTTGTCTTCTATTGCAAATGTGCTGAGGGACTGAATACCACTGTAATTAGGTTGTGTAGCCCACATCCGGCCCCTTCCACTAGCAATGAAACACCATCCCCTTCCACATCTGCGGCTGCTAGCGGAATGGAGGCCATGCCAGGGGAAGGGCATGCCACAGACACCCCTCTCTCTGTAACTGAAGAACCCCTCTACCCCACAAACATGGACGTCTATTTAGACATCCAGCAGGAGCAGATTTCAAGACAAAACCCACTGCCAGGAAGTGAGCCTCTCTTGAACGATTCCCCTTTGTGTGCCACAGATACACCCTGTTGACTGTTCTGAGACCTAACTCCATTTTCCCGTGGTACAAAGACATTGGACTTGTGTAGCCAACTGGTGTAGAAGCTACCCTGATGATGTCATCCACCATGACTTTACCCATCACATATTTTCATATCATTCCTTTCATAGTCATAGATATCTTTAGATATGCACAATAAATCAAACTTAAACACAGGTCCTGTGAATGTGTTCTTTATCATTCATGTATAAAAGTCATGCATGCCAACTCTGGTGTGTTTATGTGCCTCTGTATTGTAAACCCATTGGTATGGACAGCAAATGGGGACTCCAACAGCAGGAGACTCATTTCAACAGAAAGGAAACAGTACAGATTTCCAAGAAACTCATATTTAGTTCTACACACATTTAGAGGTAGAATTGCAAACAATGCATAGAGCATGACTGAGAGTGGCATCAGGATGAATGCTAAGGTGTCACACATTGCCAAAACACAGGATATAGAAGTCAGGGTCATGGTACACTTAATACAAGGCAGGAGCCACACTGATAGGTCCTCTATATCCCCTGGTATAGCCTCACCACAGACCCATACCATAGCTTCAACATCACATATCCCATGGAACATACATAGATTTTTACTGAAGTACCCAGTCCTAAAACCTTTCACTTATGTTGGTCCCATACCTGTAGGATTGTCACTCACCTATGTCAGTGTACAGTGACATGCATCTTGATCTGCAAAGTATGAACAACATGACAGCTAGGTCCAATGTAGCTCACTAACAACTAAACCCATTGTAATGCGAGAGCCTATGTAATAACATTTACACATGAGCCAGACACATCTCCAGACACAACATACACCATTTGACAACCTCCTGTACCCAACAGGTGAAAGAAACGTGAAAACACTTTCCCACCTCAGTGTCCGGATGGTCTAACAATCTCAGTTACACTCCACTTATACACACAAATATCACCTGGCTACAGTCATGTTCACTTCTCATGTCTCTCAACAGTTCCCATCTGCTTCTGACACTGTTGTATATTTGCCAATGTTGCAGTGCCAAAAAGGGTCTAGGGCAATCTGTGAGTGAATGGGAAGTGGGATAGGCGATAGCACAATACAATCCTCACATCATTGAAGGCATGTCCAGAAGTGTAAATTTGCATCTGCTGTTACAATACATTATACTGTAGACGACTCTGTCCTCTACACAATGCAAACATTCAGTCTGCATTCACAACACACTCATAGGCATTGGAGCTCTCTACACCCCAACAGATAATGCAAGAAAGGAGGTGACATCCTACCCATCAACATCTGCTTGCACAATTACATCAGAACAATATGTCAACTCCACACACCTATTAGTCAATTGAAGTACTGATTGATGAGATCTGCCCTAGACTCTTCTGCTTCATCTTCGTTTGGCTCTTCATCACTTGGCATGTCTGCATTTCCACCCACAGGTACTGCTGCTTCCCCCTCAAATGCCATAAATGGGATCTGACGTCTCAGGGCAAGATTGTGGAGAAGGAAGCAGGCAACTATAATTTGACATACCTTGGTTGATGAGTAGAGGAGGGATCTTCCTGATAAATCCAAACACCTTAATTGTGCCTTCAGGAGCCCAAAAGTCCAGTCAACTACACGCCTAGTACTCCCGTGGGCCTCATTGTAGCAGACTTCCCTTGGTGTGGTTGGGTACGTCACTGGTGTCAACAGCCAAGGACGGTTTGGATAGCCAGAGTCACCTGTGAACAAAATGGTAGAACAACACAAACATGTATTTGGGACATGCAACATTGTGATGGCAGGAATCATACATTGCAAACAAATACACATTCCAATTGTAACTTACCAACCAGCCATGCCCTCTCTGTGTAGAGTTGTGTCATTAGCAGTGGGACATTGCTGTTTCGCATGATGAAGGAATCATGGACTGATCCTGGATACTTTGCTGTGACTTGTGAAATATACTGGTCTGCTAGACACGCTACCTGAATGTTGATGTAATGGTAGTTTGTCCATGGTCCTATGCTCCTGTTCATTGGCACTGCGGGAAACAAGGCCATCAGTGGCTCCAATCAAATGTGGAATGTATCCTGCTGCATAAAACTCTGCCTTCACATAAGCCAAATCAACTCTTTGGGGAAACCTGATGTAACTCTCCAGGTGTTTCAACAATGCAGACAGTACATCCTTCAAACTGAACATGTGTAGGAAAGAACCATCTTGCCTGGCATGTTATCCCCATTTTTCACATGTATGTAAGTTTGTTTTTGCCTGTCTCACTGGATCGTGCTACATGTTGTTTCACAGCCATTTTACACTGCACTTAAGTAACTTATACGTCACCTATATGTCTAACCCTCACTTAGTGAAGGTTAGGTACAACATGTCTAAGATCATGGAATTGTCCCCCCATGCCAAATCTGGTATTGGGATACCAATCCTATGCATCCCTGGGGCTCCACTATGGACCCCGGGTACTGCCAAACCAGCTCTCCGGGAATTCTCTGCAGCTACTGCTGCTTCCAATCCACAGACAGGGTTCTGCCCTCCTGGGGTCTGGGCAGCGCAGTCCCAGGAAAGCAAAACAAAGAATTTCCTCTGAGAGAGGGTGTTTCCCTTTGGAAATAGGTGTTAAGGGCTGGGGAAGAGTAGCCTCCTCCAGCCCCTGGAAATGCTTTGAAGGGCACAAATAGTGCCCTCCTTGCATAAGCCAGTCTTCACTGGTTCAGGGATCCCCCAGTCCCTGCTCTGGTGTGAAACTGTCCATCACCACCCCAGGGGTGGTGCCCAGATCTTCTCCACTGTGTCCCAGACCTCTGCCATCCTGCACCGCGTGAACTGCAGCTGCTAGGGCTTCTGTGCACTTTTGCAAGTGCACAGCCGAGCCCAGGTCCCCAGCACTTCGTCCTGCATTGCTCAAGTCGCTGGGTTGAACTCCGGCTTCGTGGGACCCTCTTCTGCAGTGTTGAGATGACCGCCGTTCTCAGTCTTCTTAAACCCGTTTTCAAGGACTTCTGTGGGAGCTGCCTTCTTGTGCATGGGCTCTCTGTGTTCCTGAGGGCCACCTCTGTCTCCTCTCACAAGTGGCGACATCCTGATCCTTCCTGGGCCCGGGCAGCACCCTGTTTCTTTAACCGCGACCTTTGCAGCTTACAAGGCTTGTTTGCGGTCTTTCTCCAAGAAAACAACACTGCAACCTCCAGCTCTCCGTGGGACATCTTCTGCACAAAGGAGAAGTTTCTAGCACCTTTCGTTGTTGCAGAATCTTCAGCTTCTTCCATCCGGAGGCAGCCATTTTGCACCTTTAGCCGGAGTTTAGTGGGCCCCTGCCCCCCGGACACTTTCACGACTCTTGGACTTGGTCCCCTTCCTTTGCAGGTCCTCAGGTCCAGGAATCCGTCTTCAGTGCTTTGCAGTCTGTTGTGGTCTTTGCAGAATCCTCTATCACAAGTTTAGTGTGTTTCTGGGGAAGTGCTAGCACTTTAATCCTATTTTTCAGGGTCTTGGGGTGGGGTATTGTAGGAAAGTACCATCTTGCCTGTCATGTTACCCCCATTTTCACTTGCGTGTCAGTTTGTTTTTGCCGTTCTCACTGGGATCCTGCTAGCCAGGACCCCAGTGCACATAGTTGAGCCTGAATGTGTGTTGACTGTGTAGTGCCTAACTGTGTCACTGATGCTCTGCTAACCAGAACCTCAGTGCTTATGCTCTCTCTTTCTTTAAAAATTGTCATTTCAGGCTAGTGACCATTTTCACCAATTCTAATTGGCGCACTGGAACACCCTTATATGGTACCTAGGTACCCAGGGTATTGGAGTTCCAGGAGATCCCTATGGGCTGCAGCATTTCTTTTGCCACCCATGGGGAGCTCAGACCAATATTACACAGGACTGCCACTTCAGCCTGAGTGAAATAACGTCCACGTTATTTCACAGCCATTTTACACTGCACTTAAGTAACTTATAAGTCACCTTATGTCTAACCCTCACTTAGTGAAGGTTAGGTGCAAAGTTACTAAGTGTGAGGGCACCCTGGCACTAGCCCTGAACTTTGTGAGTGCGGGGATACCATTAAACGTGTGCTCTACATATAGGTCAATACCTATATGTCGCTTCACAATGGTAACTTTGAATATGGTCGTGTAACATGTCTAAGATCATGGAATTGTCCCTCCATGCCAAATCTGGTATTGGGGTGCTAATCCCAGGTATCCCCGGGGCTCCAGCATGGACCCCTGGTACTGCCAAACTCTGGGGTTTTCACTGCAGCTACTGCTGCCTCCAACCCATAGACAGGCTTCTGCCCGCCTGGGGTCTGGGCAGCCCAGTCCCAGGAAGGCAGAACAAAGGATTTCCTCTGAGAGAGGGTGTTACACCCTCTCCTTTTGGAAATAGGTGTTAAGAGCCTGAGAGGAGTCGCCTCTCCTGGTCTCTGGAAATGCTTTAAAGGGCACAGATTGTGCCCTCCTTGCATAAACTAGTCTACATCGCTTCAGGGAACCCCCAGCCCTGCTCTGGTGCAAAAATGGACAAAGGAAAGGGGAGTGACCACTCCCCTATCCATCACCACCCCAGGGGTGGTGCCCAGAGCTCCTCCAGTGTGTCCCAGACCTCTGCCATCTTGAATCCAGAGGTGTGAGGGCACAATGGAGGCCTCTGAGTGGCCAATGGCAACAGGTGACGTCAGAGACCCCTACTGACAGGTGCTTACCTGACTAGGGGGCCAATCCTCCTCTGAGGGCTATTTAGGGTGTCTCCTGTGGGCTTCTCGTCAGATAACTAACGTAAGAGCTCACCAGAGTCCCTCTGTATCTCCCTCTTCAACTTCTGCCAAGGATCGACCACTGACTGCTCCAGGACACCTGCAAAACTGCAACAAAGTAGCAAGAAGACTACTAGCGACATTGTAGCGCCTAATCCTGCCGGCTTTCTCGACTGTTTCCTGGTGGTGCATGAACTGGTGGCTGTCTGCCTTCACCCTGCACTGGAAGCCAAGAAGAAATCTCCCGGTGGTCGGAATCTTCCCCCTGCAAACCCAGGCACCAAACTTCTGCTTCACTGGTCCTCTGGGTCCCCTCTCATCATGAAAAGTGTGTTCCCTGGAACACAGGAACTGAATTCAAGTGACCCAGATAGTCCAGTGGTCCTTCTGTCCAAATTTGGTGGAGGTAAGTCCTTGCCTCCCCACACCAGACAGTAATCCTGTGTACTGCATGAACTGCAGCTGCTAGGGCATCTCTGCACTTCTGCAAGGAATCCTCATGCACAGCACAGCCCAGGTCCCCATCACTCCTTCCTGCATTGCTCAACTCACTGAGTTAACCACCGGCTTTGTGGGACCCTCTTTTGTAGTGTTGAGATGACTGCATGCTCAGTTTTCTTGATCCTGTGTTCAAGTACTTTTGTGGGTGCTGCTTTCTTGTGCATGGGCTCTCTGCGTTGCTGAGGGCCCTCTCTGTCTCCTCTTCCAAGTGGCGACCTCCTGCTCCTTCCTGGGCCTCGGCAGCACCCTTTTTCTTCAACCGTGACTTTTGCAGCTAGCAAGGCTTGTTTGCAGTCTTTCTCCAAAGAAACAACTCTGCATCCTCCAGCATGCCGTAGGACATCCTCTGTGTAAAAGAAGCATTCCTGGCATCTACCGTTGTTGCAGAATCTTCAGCTTCTTCCACCCGGAGGCAGCCATTTTGCACCTTTATCTGGGGTTTAGTGGGCTCCTGCCCCCCCGGACACTTATGTGACTCTTGGACTTGGTCCCCTTCCTTTACAGGTCCTCAGGTCCAGGAATCCGTCTTCGGTGCTTTGCAGTCTGTTGTGGTCTTTGCAGAATCTCATATCACGACTTTAGGGTGTTTCTGGGGAAGTAGGGACAATTTACTCCTACTTTTCAGGGTCTTGGGTTAGGGTATCTGGGACACCTTTAGTGTTTTCTTTCACTCCCAGTGACCCTATACACACTACTATCGCTGAGGATAACACCCTAGACAGGGAGCTCAGAAAGCTGAGGTTGGAAGAGGCCAGGCTGAAGCTTAAACAGCAGCAGCTGGCCTTTGACAGGGAATCTCTGGATGTGGAAAGGGAAAGGCAGGCGTTGGGGTTAGTTCCCCAGGGTGGCAGCAGCAGTGTTTTTGAGGACGGGAATGATATTAACAAGTGGTTTGCGGCACTTGAAAGGCCCTGTATGGTACAGTTGGTCCCTCAAAGGCAGTGGGCTGCTATCTTGTGGCTATCTTTCACTTGTAAGGGTAGGGATAGGCTCCTTACTGTCAGAGAAAGTAATGCTAATGACTACAAAGTTTTGAAAGATGCACTCTTGGATGGATTTGGCTTAACCACTGAACAATACAGGATTAAGTTCAGAGACACCAGAAAAGAGTCCTCTCAAGACTGGACAGACTTTGTAGACTGTTCAGTGAAGGCCTTGGAGGGTTGGTTACATGGCAGTAAGGTGACTGACTATGAAAACCTATATAATCTTATTTTGAGAGAGCATATTTTGAACAATTGTGTGTCTGATTTGTTGCACCAGTACTTGGTAGACTCAGATCTGACCTCTCCCCAAGAATTGGCAAAGAAGGCAGACAAATGGGTCAGAACAAGAGTGAACAGAAAGGTTAATTCAAGGGGTGACAAGGGTGGCAAGAAGAAGGATGGTAAGTCTTCTGACAAGGGTGGGGACAAAGATAAAAAACACTCTGAGTCCATATCAGGCCCACAAAAATCCTCTGGGGGTGGTGGATCCAAATCCTCTTCTCAAAATCAGAAAAAGCCTTGGTGTTATTTATGTAAAGTAAAAGGCCATTGGGCAAGTGATGCCACTTGTCCAAAGAAAAACACCAAACCTCCCACCACCACAACCCCAACTGCAAATTCTAGTGCCCCTAGTAATAACATTGGTGGCGGGAAGTCTACTACAAAAAGCCAATCCAAGAGTGTAGCTGGGCTCACTATTGGCAGTGTAGTTGGGGCTGGTCTTGTTAGGGAGACACAGGGGCTGTTTTAGTCTCTGATGGTGGCATTGACTTTGGCACCTTGGTTGCTGGTCCCCTTAATATGGGTAAGTACCAGCAACTACCCCTAATTAACGGTGTTGAGGATGAGGCCTACAGGGACACAGGAGCCATTGTAACTATGGTTATAGATAAACTGGTTCACCCTGATCAACACCTACTTGGTCAGCAGTACCAAGTGACTGATGCTCACAATAACACATTTAGCCACCCCATGGCTGTTGTGAATCTCAACTGTGGGGGTGGGTTACTGGTCCAAAGAAAGTTGTGGTAGCCACTGAATTACCTGTAGATTGCTTACTAGGCAATGATTTGGAGACATCAGCTTGGGCCTAAGTAGAGTTGGAGGCTCATGCAGCAATGCTTGGCATTCCTGGGCATATTTTTGCTTTAACAAGGTCTCAGGCCAAGAAGCAAAAAGGACAGGGAAACTTGGATCCTGGAACAATGGACCAAGTGCTCCCAAAAGCTAGGGGTAGGAAGGGTAAATCCTTGCCCACTATCCCTCCCTCACCAGAAGATTCCCCATTTGAGGAAGAGGAATCTTCTTCCTGTGCAGAACCTACACCAGAGGAGCTGGCAGCAGACATTTTGGGTGCAGGGGTGCCTGCTAGGGAAGAGCTGAGTGTGGCACAGCAGACCTGCCCCACACTAGAGGGTTTGAGACAGCAAGCTGTCAAACAGCAGAATGGGGATGTCAGTGATAGCCATAAGGTGTATTGGGAAGACAACCTCTTGTATACTGAGTCAAGGGACCCTAAACCCGGAGCTGCCAGGAGATTGGTCATCCCTTTGCAATACAGAGAGTTTCTTCTTACCTTGGCACATGACATTCCCTTGGTTGGGCATTTGGGCCAAAGTAAAACTTGGGACAGGCTTGTTCCCCTGTTTCACTGGCCTCATATGTCAGAGGACACCAAAGAGTTTTGTCGCTCTTCTGTGACCTGCCAAGCCAGTGGCAAGACTGGTGGCACTCCAAAAGCCCCCTTAATTCCACCTCCCCAGGTTGGGGTGCCCTTTGAAAGGGTAGCGGTTGACATAGTTGGCCTCTTTGACCCGCCAACAGCTTCAGGCAATAGGTTTATCCTGGTGGTAGTGGGCCATGCCACTAGGTACCCTGAAGCCATCCCCTTAAGGACCACTACAGCTCCTGCAGTGGCAAAGGCCCTCCTGGGAATCTTTTCAAGAGTGGGCTTCCCTAAGGAAGTGGTGTCAGACAGAGGTACTAACTTCATGTCTGCATACCTCAAGGCAATGTGGAAGGAGTGTGGTGTAACATACAAGTTCACTACTCCCTATCATCCACAAACAAATGGTCTGGTTGAGAGGTTTAATAAAACTCTCAAAGGTATGATAATGGGACTCCCTGAAAAACTCAGAAGGAGATGGAATGTCCTGTTACCTTGCCTCCTTTTTGCTTACAACGAGGTACCCCAAAAAGGAGTGGGCTTTAGCCCCTTTGAGCTCCTCTTTGGGAACCCTGTGAGAGGTCCCCTTGTACTAGTTAAGGAGGGTTGGGAACAGCCTTTAAAGGCTCCTAAACAGGACATTGTGGACTATGTACTTGGCCTAAGATCAAGAATGGCTGAGTACATGAAAAAGGCCAGTAAAAACCTTCAGGCCATCCAGGAGCTGCAAAAGCAATGGCATGACCAGAAGGCTTTCCTGACTCAGTACCACCCAGGACAGAAGGTGTGGGTATTGGAGCCTGTGGCCCCATGAGCACTCCAGGACAAATGGAGTGGACCCCATCTAATTGTTGAGAAAAAGGGTGAGGTTACCTACTTGGTAGACCTGGGCACTGCCAGGAGTCCCCTTAGGGTGCATCCTTGTCAACCGCCTAAAACCCTACTATGACAGGGCTGATCTCACCCTGCTCATGGCAACTGATGAGGGACAGGAAGAAGAGAGTGACCCTCTCCCTGATCTCTTCTCCACCACTGAAGCTTATGGCTTAGTGGAGGGAGTAGTACTTGCAGATTGTCTTACTGCTGAGCAGAAAGATAACTGTATACATCTTTTAAGTCAGTTTTCTGAACTCTTCTCACTGATATCTGGCACCACTACTTGGTGTGAGCATACAATCAACACTGGAGACAGTTTACCTGTCAAAAGTAAGATTTATAGGAAGCCTGACCATGTCAGGGACTGCATTAAACAACAGGTTCAGAAAATGTTAGACTTAGGAGTGATTGAGCCTTCAGAAAGCCCATGGGCTAACCCAGTGGTGCTTTTTCCTAAACCTCACAGTAAGGACGGAAAAAGAGAGATGATTTTTTGTGTTGACTATCGGGGGCTCAACCAAGTAACCAAGACAGATGCTCACCCTATACCTAGGGCAGATGAGCTGATTGATACACTGGCTTCTGCCAAGTTTCTGAATGCTTTTGACTTAACTGCAGGGTATTGACAGATTAAGTTATCAGAAGATGCAAAACCTAAAACTGCATTCTCAACCATTGGAGGGCACTATCAATTCACTGTGATGCCTTTTGGTTTGAAGAATGCACCTGCCACTTTTCAAAGGTTGGTGAACACAGTCCTGCAAGGGTTGGAAGCTTTTAGTGCAGCATCTCTGGATGATATAGCTGTCTTTAGCTTCACCTGGGATGATCAACTAGTCCACCTGTGGAAAGCTATGGAGGCCCTGCTAAAGGCAGGCCTCACTATCAAGGCCTGAAAGTGCCAGATAGGGCGGGGGAAAGTGGTTTATCTGGGCCAACTGGTAGCTGGGGAACAGATTGCACCACTGCCGGGGAAGATCCAAACCATTATGGAATTTGCTCCCCCTACAACTCAAACCCAGGTGAGAGCCCTTTTAGGCCTCACAGGGTACTATAGAATTATGGCTCCATTGCAGCTCCTCTTAATGACCTCACTAGTAAAAAGATGCCTAAAAAGGTATTGTGGACAGCTAGCTGTCAAAAAGCTTTTGATGAGCTCAAACAGGCCATGTACTCTGCACCTGTCCTAAAAAGCCCTTGCTACTCCAAAAAGTTCATAGTCCAGACTGATGGTTCTGAATTGGGGTTGGGGTAGTGCTATCACAGCTTAATACTGAGGACAAGGATCAACCTGTTGCTTTTATCAGCAGGAGGTTGACCCCTAGAGAAAAACGTTTGTCTGCCATAGAGAGGGAGGCCTTTGCTGTGTTCTGGGCACTGGAAAAGTAGAGACCATACCTGTTTGGTACTCCCTTTATTGTTCAGACAGACCACAAACCTCTACTTTGGTTAAAACAAATGAAAGGTGAAACCCCTAAATTGTTGAGGTGGTCCATATCCCTACAGGGAATGGACTATACAGTGGAAGATAGACCTGGGAGTACCCACTCCAATGCAGATGGACTCTCTAGATATTTCCACTTAGACAATGAAGACTCATCTGGGCAAGGTTGGCCTTATTGTCCCTCGTTTGTGGGGGGGTTGTGTAGGAAAGTAACATCTTGCCTGGCATGTTACCCCCATTTTTACTGTACATATGTGTGTTTTTGCCTGTGTCACTCGGATCCTGCTAGCCAGGACCCCAGTGCTCATAGTTTGTGGCCTATATGTGTTCCCTGTGTGGTGCCTAACTGTATCACTGAGGCTCTGCTAACCAGAACCTCAGTGGTTATGCTCTGCCTGCTTTTAAAATTGTCACTGCAGGCTAGTGACCATTTTCACCAATTCTGATTGGCACGCTGGAAAACCCTTATAATTCCATAGTATATGGTACCTAGGTACCCAGGGTATTGGGTTCCAGGAGATCCCTAAGGGCTGCAGCATTTCTTTTGCCACCCATAGGGAGCTCAGACAATTCTTACACAGGACTGCCACTGCAGCCTGAGTGAAATAACATCCACGTTATTTCACAGCCATTTTACACTGCACTTAAGTAACTTATAAGTCACCTATATGTCTAACCCTCACTTAGTGAAGGTTAGGTGCAAAGTTACTTAGTTTGAGGGCACCCTGGCACTAGCCAAGTTGCCCCCACATTGTTTAGGGCAATGTTCCTGGACTTTGTGAATGTGGGGACACCATTACATGCGTGAACTACATATAGGTCAATACCTATATGTAGCTTCACAATGGTAACTCCGAACATGGCCATGTCACATGTCTAAGATCATGGAATTGTCCCCCCAAGCCAAATCTGGTATTGGGGTACCAATCCCATGCATCCCCGGGGCTCCAGCATGGGCCCGAATACTGCCAAACTAGCTCTCTGGGGTTTTCTCTGCAGCTACCGCTGCTGCCAACCCTCAGATAGATTTCTGCCCTCCTGGGGTCTGGGCAGCCCAGTCCCAGGAAGGCAGAACAAAGGATCTCCTCCGAGAGGGGTTGTTACACCCTCTGCCTTTGGAAATAGGTGTTAAGGGCTGGGGAGGAGTAGCCTCCCCCAGACTCTGGAAATGCTCCAAAGGGCACAGATGGTGCCCTCCTTGCATAAGCCAGTCTACACCGGTTCAGGGATCCCCCAGCCCCTGCTCTGGAGCGAAACTGGACAGAGGAAAGGGGATTGACCACTCCCCTGTCCATCACCATCCCAGGGGTGGTGCCCAGAGCTCCCCTAGTGTATCCCAGACCTCTGCCATCTTGAATGCAGAGGTGTGAAGGCACAATGGAGACCTCTGAGTGGCCAGTGCCAGCAGGTGAGGTCAGAGACCCCTCCTGATAGGCTCATACCTGGTTAGGTAGCCAATCCTCCTCTGAGGGCTATTTAGGGCCTCTCCTGTGGGTTTCTCTTCAGATAACTATTGCAAGAGCTCACCAGAGTTCCTCTGCATCTCCCTCTTTGATTTCTGCCAAGGATCGACCGCTGACTGCTCCAGGACACCTGCAAAACTGCAACAAAGTAGCAAGACGACTACCAGCAACATTGTAGCACCTAATCCTGCCTGCTTTCTCAACTGTTCCTTGGTGGTGCATGCTTTGAGGGCTGTCTGCCTTCATCCTGCACTGGAAGCCAAGAAGAAATCTCCCATGGGTCGGCTGAATCTTCCCCCTGCTAACGCAGGAGCCAAACTTCCGCATCACCGGTCCTCTGGGTCCCCTCTCATCTTGACAAGTGTGGTCCTGGAACACAGGAGCTGGATTGAAGTGACCCCGACAGTCCAGTGGTCCTTCTGTCCAAATTTGGTGGAGGTAAGTCCTTGCCTCCCCACTCCAGACAGTAATCCTGTGTACTGCATGATCTGCAGCTGCTAGGGCTTCTGTGCACTTTTGCAAAAATTCCTTCATGCACAGCACAGCCTAGCTCCCCAGCACTCCGTCCTGCATTGCTCAACTTGCTGAATTTACCACCGGCTACGTGGGACCCTCTTTTGTTGTGTTGAGACGGCTGTCATGCTCAGATTTCTTGAATGCCTGTTCAAGTGCTTCTGAGGGTGCTGCCTACTTCTGCGTGGGCTCTCTCTGTTGCTGAGCGCCCCTCTGTCTCCTCCTCCCAGGGGCGACCTCCTGATCCTTCCTGGGCAGAACCCAATTTCTTCAACCGTGACTTCCAGCTAGCAAGGCTTGTTTGCTTTCTTTCTGCATGGAAATAACTCTACATCCTCCAGCCCTCTGACCAAAGGAGAAGTTCCTGGCACCTTCCGTTGTTCCAGAATCTTTGGCTTCTTTCACCCGGAGGCAGCCCTTTTGCACCTTCATCCGGGGTTTAGGGGGCTCCTGCCCTCCGGACACTTGCGTGACTCTTGGACTTGGTCGTCTTCCTTTGCAGGTCCTCAGACCCAGGAATCCGTCTTCAGTGCTTTGCAGTCAGTTGTTGCCTTTGCAGAATCCCTTATCTCGACTTCACTATCTTTCTGGGGTAATAGGGCACCTTTACTCCTACTTTTCAGGGTCTTGGGGTGGGGTATCTTGGGCACACTTAGGCCCTCATTCTGACCTTGGCGGTCTTTTCGCAAGACCGCTGAGTTACCGCCGCGGTGAAGACCGCCGACCGCGGCGGTGTGCCGCTGTGCGCATTCTGACCGCTGGGAGCGTTCCGCCGGAAAACCGCCAGCAGCCACACTGGCGGTCGGCGGGAAAGTGGAGACTGGTCAACCTCCACCGCCACGCCAGCAGAACACCGCCCACAGAATTACGACCCACATTTCTGTGTGGCGGTCTTCTGTTGGCGGTCTTCTGTTGGCGGTCACGTCCCTATGGCTCCCGTCGCCTCCCGGAGGACCAACGCACAAGGTAAGTTGATCGTCCGTGAGGGGAGGGGGTGGGGGGATGTTGTGTGATGTGGGCGTGCATGGGGGTGTGCGTGTGAGTGTGTAGAGGGGGTGTGTGAGTGCGTGTATGCGGGCGGGGGGTGCTGCTGTGTCTATGGGTAATGTGTGCTGTTCGGCAGGTGCGCATGTCGGCATGTATGTGTGCGGGTATGTGTCCCCGTTGTGTATGTGTGTGTAGGGGGTGTGTATATGTGCATGTTGGGGGTGTGTGCATGTCGGGGTACATGTATGTGCATGTCGGGGTGGGGGTGGGGAGGGGGTTCGTACCACCTCTGGGGGGTGGCAGGGGGGTGGAGGGTGTGGGGGGAGGACTCGGGTGGGTAGTGGGGGGTGGGGGAGACCCCTATCAGTGCCAGGGAAGGAATTCCCTGGCCCCGATAGTGCTTACCGCCATGGTTCGCACGGCGGTTCCCGCCCGCAAGAAACCGCGGCGGTAGGCAGGGTCATAATACCCTTGGCGGTCTTGGGACGACCGCCGGGCCGGAGTGCGCAAACTCCAGCCCCGCGGCCATGACCGCCGTGGCGGTCGGAGTGGAGAAGTAGCGGTCGGTCGCGGCGGGGACCGCCGCGGTCAGAATGCCATTTTTAATACCGCCGGTCTGTTCGCGGTCCGACCGCCGTCTCTCCGCCGACCGCCAGGGTCAGAATGAGGGCCTTAGTGATTTCTTACACTCCCAGCGACCCTCTACACACTACACTAGGCCTGGGGTCCATTTGTGGTTCGCATTACAGTTTCTTAGTATATGGTTGTGTTGCCCCTAGGCCTATTGTGTTCTATTGCATTAGATTGTGTTCTACAGTGTTTGCACTACCTTTCTAACTGTTTACTTACCTAATTTTGGTTTGTGTCTATCATTTGTGTATTTTACTTACCTCCTAAGGGAGTATATCCTCTGAGATACTTTTGGCATATTGCCACTAAAATAAAGTACCTTTATTTTTAGTAACTCTAAGTATTGTGCTTCTTATGATATAGTTCTATATGATATAAGTGGTAAAGTAGGAGCTTTGCATGTCTCCTAGTTCAGCCTAAGCTCCTCTGCTATAGCTACCTCTATCAGCCTAAGCTGCTAGAACACTACTAATCTACTAATAAGGGATAACTGGACCTGACACAAGGTGTAATTACCACAAGGTACACACTATAAGCCAGGCCAGACTCCTACACCAGTCACCAGGAAGTGTAGCACTGATAAGACTTGAACAATAGAAGGTATGTGATAGGGATTGCGAATGGGAGGCAACAGATCTGGCTCCAACTGTTTACAAAGATCCATGATAGTAGGAGGATTAAGACAATATGTATCAATAACATGTCCTCAGTGTGCAGGTCTACTAGTGGATGGTACACTGGTGGTCGTCTTCCTCTCCTCATGGCAAGGTAACTATGTGAAAACCTGTAAGCATCGTATGAGGCATGCAGCATGCTCACATTAAGCACAGTTTCAAATATTACTCATACATAGCAGCTGTCGAGGACGGCTACTACCTCTGACATACAGTGCAGCACATAGCTGTGGATCCGATTAAACCCTCCTCGGTCCACATTGCCTCAACTAATTATGGGATAACACTTATCAACTCACCTATTACTGTGCATGTTTGTAAGACTAATCATTTAGACGTGTTACACATATATTGGGACATTATTAACAATTTCAAAACCTCTGAGTAGTTGAACATTACTGTCACCACATGTCCTCCAAAAACACTGCATTGACAGCACAGATGCACAAAAAGTCACCTACACTCGAGGGCAGGACCAACAGATGTACTGCACAATATGGGGTATAGTTAATGACGCAAATCCTTTTACACATCCATACATGTGTAGTGAATCCTAGTTTGTTTTAACGGGTTAACAGGAGTTAGCTTAGCCATAGGCTTGTAAACTCGTGCCCCCGTCACCCAGTGACTTTTAACCTACTTAGCTTGCTCTGGCTTAGTCCATTTAATTATTTATTTCCTTTAAAATGGCAGCCTTGTTTATACTTAGGCCACCTGTTATGGGTTCTATTATCAGTGTCACTGCGCCAAGGCGTCAAGATCAAGCACAAAAGACAAACATACAGTAGGCATTCACACTTAGGGATTTTCCCTCTCTATACTTTCGAGGGATTGTTGATATTAATTGCCGTCCCAAGCATGCCTGTTATCTATTGTTATGAATAACACTTATGACAGGGGACCTTGTAGATCTGTATAAATACAACACACTTTTAGACAGATAATCAGAGGGATTCCGACCAGAGGGCATCGCCACCATCGCTGATACCGATGCTGCAGTCATCTTGACAACTGATCCAGTCTTCGTGTCCCTGCGGAGTCTGAGATAGAGACCTCATTCCAAGGTAACGAGGGTTGGGGGCTCCTCTCATGGACACGGTTTTGGCAGATTAGGTTTAACGAACCCAGCTCTTCCTTTTTAGGTAGAAGGTTAGACCTACTCTCCTTAGGGTATTAGGGCTTATTCCATCTTTTACATATACATATATTTTTATCTTATATTGCATAATGGTGGGGGTCTTTATAACAATGACTCTCCTCTTTACTATACTGTTGCTTGGTATATTCATTATCCTAATCATTGCAGTTCATGCAACTTATCACAAATTGCAGTTATGTTGAATAAAAACTATTATAACTTTACTGCATCTGTGTTATTGCCTTTGTTTGTATGAGACATTATAAATCTGTGAGAAAAGGGTAATTTCCGTTTAACCACGACAACCCTGAGATATTGTATTTTGAGTCCATGCGTAAGCGACTGCTACTAATCACCTTTTACTATTGTGTTTTCAGTGAGGTACTGCTAGTAAGCCGGTAAGGTTTGGACAACAGTTACAAATAGTTGTAGGAAGAGACTTAGGGGGTCATTCTGACCGCCGGGGCCAGGGTCGGCGGGAGCACCGCCGACAGACCGGCGGTGCCCCGCAGGGCATTCTGACCGCGGCGGTTCGGCCGCGGTTAGATGCAGGAAACCGGCCCTGCAGAATCCTCCATGGCGGCGGAGCGCGCTCCGCCGCCATGGGGATTCTGACACCCCCTACCGCCATCCTGTTCCTGGCGGGTCTCCCGCATGGCATGGCATGGGCACTGCAGGGGCCCCCGTAAGAGGGCCCCACAAAGTATTTCAGTGTCTGCTTTGCAGACACTGAAATACGCGACGGGTGCCACTGCACCCGTCGCACCTTCCCACTACGCCGGCTCAATTCTGAGCCGGCGTCCTCGTGGGAAGGTTGATTTGCCCTAGGCTGGCGGGCGGCCTTTTGGCGGCCGCCCGCCAGCCCAGGGCAAATCCCAAACTACCCTCAGCGGTCTTTCGACCGCGGAGCAGTATTTTGGTGGGGGAAGTCTGGCGGGCGGCCTCCGCCGCCCGCCGGACTTAGAATCACCCCCTTAGTCACCTACGAACGAAAAGTGTTAAAAATGGCAATCTCCTGACCTACTGCAATGGGCATGTAGAAGTGACCTAAGTACCCCGGCGAAAATCATCATGGCGGTAGGTGGTCACAACTGCCATGTAATTTGCCACTGGAACACATTGCTGCCTTTGACGGACTTGAGCCATCTTCTGCAGCATTGCTCATTTGACTCCTGACACTGCTGCCAGCAAGACCTCCATGACCTGAGCAGCTGTGTAATGCCTCTGGGAGCTATCATGCCACATCCTGCAGGTGATAGGGCCACTGGCTTCACCCCTGAAGAGCTGGAAAAGCTAGTGTAGGAGGTCCTACCCTGTATGAACAGCTATGTGGTGCACCAGAGGAGCAGGTGAATCTAATATCATATCAATGTGTGGTAGGTGTGGTGTATGAAGGTGTACCGTTTATGTAGACTATGGGGGTCATTACAACATTGGTGGTAAAAGGCGCTTACCGCCGTGCAGAAGACCGCCAATACACTGTCGCGGCGGCAGTAGTCCGCCACAGCTATTATGACACACATCTCAGAATCCGCCGAAATTCAGACACCCACACAACTCCGCCACACCAAAGGTCAGTGATAACAAAACCTCCACCTCCACGCCAACAGAAACACGCCCATGCTATTACGACCCACGAATCCACGCGGCGGTCTTTCAACCGCGGTATTCCATTGGCGGTACACACTGCCGCGCTCAAAATACACACACATATACAAAACACCGCCACATTGGACAATTACAAATACACACACCTGATACACATACACACACCACTCCCACACACCCAACACAATATAAAACACACACCCACATCACCCACAAACCCCTACGACAACAACTTCGAGACGAAGGCCAGAGAGACTGCACAGCCAAGACAACACCACCATACAGAGGCACACAACACCATCACCCACACCACATCCACGCACAAAACACCACACACCACTACACATCACCACACACATCAACACTCACACCGCCCCACACATCACACATACCACCCCATGGCACGCCAAAGACATCCCCGCTTCTCCGAGGAGGAGCTCAGGGTCATGGTGGAGGAAATCTTCCGGGTAGAGCCACAGCTATTTGGCTCACAGGTACAGCACACCTCCATAGCCAGGAAGATGGAGCTATGGCGAAGAATCGTGGACAGGGTCAACGCCGTGGGACAGCACCCAAGAAATAGGGAGGACATCAGGAAGAGGTGGAACGACCTACGGGGGAAGGTGCGTTCAACGGTCTGCAGGCACAACATCGCGGTTCATCGGACTGGCGGCAGACCACCACCTCCTCCCCCACAACTAACAACATGGGAGGAGCAAGTCTTGACCATCATGCATCCAGAGGGCCTCGCAGGAGTCGGTGGAGGATGGGACACTGGTAAGTCAAATCTTAACTATCATATCCCCCACCCTACCTGCATGCGATCACACACCCCCAACCTCACCCCCTCCCCTATCACTACAACTCCTCACTAATGTACTCATAACACAAACCACACATCCCAACACCAAGCCCTGCATGACACAACTAAGCATGGACACCCAGCACTAAAGCATGCCCACTGCACATACCCATACAACCCCCTAAACCACCATCACACAAGCTCCCACACAGGAATGCTTGCACTGGGGTACACGCTCACCCACCCATTGCACACCATTACACACACACATGCAATAATCATGCTCTTATGCCCCTGCAGGAACCCGAAGGACCGGCACCACACCAGAGGGTCCAGACAACACCACTCCATCCCCAGAAGAGGCCCACTGTGACGATAGCAGCTCTGCCCTACTGGATCCTGATGACCAGGCGGACTATTGTGGGCCTCGGGACAGTCGGTTCCCCTTGCACAGGCACAGCCCAACACCGACCTTCCACCCTCTGGTAACACCAGCACAGCACCCACCCAGCGGGCCCAAACCTCCCTACCCAGGAAAGGTCAATCAGCGGTGTGTCCACCACTACAGGGAACCCAGGCTAACCCACCACCCCAACAACAACAGGGACCTGGGGGCAGTGGTAGTGGGCACACGGTCCAGGGGACGGAGGCACAGGAACACAGGGGAACTGGGAGGGCTGCTGTGCGACAGGGGGCGGACAGGCCAAGGGAACCCACTCTCCACTAGGCCCTATCCTCCATCATGGGAGCATACCACCACTCCCAGGAGACGATGGCAAAGGTCCTGGACAAGTTGCAGGAGACCCTGCGCCTGCAGGAGGAACAGTATTTGGGGTTCAGGGAGGAGCTCAGGACCATCAGCTCCGCCTTGGGCACCATCGTAGGCGTGCTGAAGGACATATAGCAGACCTTGAGGGACACCGGGGCACTCCAAGGGGCCCCTGACACTAGCCAGGACGATGAACTGCCCACCACCTCCGCCGGCGGTAATGGACAGGGAGCCGCGCCACAGGACCACCACACCAGCAGCCCACCCCCTGCAGACGGAGAACCACCACGCAAGCGGTCCCTGAGATCCAGGAACAGGACAGAGCAAGATGGCAAGACCCCCGCCAGGAAATGAGACCACCCTGTTTGTCCTCCCACTGTCCCACCTTGTTACCCTGTCCATACTTAAACTGCCCCAGCTCCACTTCCTATGCCCAGATGGGCAGTGCACCTGTGAGACTAATAGACTGGACTCTGCCATGGACATTCCTCCGCCATCACCCATCCTCATTTTACAACCCCCTCCCATTTCTGAGCACTTCAATAACACCCTTGAAACACAAAACAATCTTGAGTCAGTCTGTGATTTAGTAACTATGTATTATCAATGACAGTGTCATAATGCGTTTCCTATTGTAAGACTAACATACCTATGTCACACATCACAAGTCCTTGAAGGATGCAAGCAGATGACACGTTGGTAACCACACCTGTGAAACCGTAATGGAAAGGTAAAACTCAGTTACCAAATAGTGGTTGAAATCGACAGACAGGATAGAGGTAGACGTGTGAAAGTTAATGTAATGTTAAAAATGAAAATGTTCTCACCTGTGTGTCACTGGAAATATTGCTGTATGACTGACTCCCTGGTGTCGTTGTCTTCTTCCTCGGCTTCCTCCTCATCACTGTCCACAGGCTCCACAGGCTCCACAGCTGCTACAACACCGTCATCTGGATCATCCTCCTGCAGAAAAGGCACCTTGTGTCGCAAAGGCAAATTATGAAGCATGGAGCAGGCAATGATGATCCGGCACACCTTCTTCGGTGAGTAGAATAGGGATCCACCTGTCATATGGAGGCACCTGAACCTGGCCTTCAGGAGGCCGAAGGTGCGTTCGATCACCCTCCTAGTCCGCCCATGGGCCTCATTGTACCGTTCCTCTGCCCAGGTCCTGGGATTCCTCACTGGGGTCAATAGCCAGGAAAGGTTGGGGTAACCAGAGTCCCTCAATAGCCATACACGGTGCCTCTGGAGTTGACCCATCATATCAGGGATGCTGCTATTCCACAGGATGTAGGCGTCATGCACTGAGCCAGGGAACATAGCATTTACCTGGGAGATGTACTGGTCTGCCAAACAGACCATCTGAACATTCATAGAATGATAACGCTTCCTGTTCCTGTACACCTGTTCACTCCTGTGGGGGGGATCAAATCTACATGGGTCCCATCAATGGCACCTATACCGTTGGGGATATGTCCAAGGGCATAGAAGTCACCTTTAATTGTAGGCAAATCTGCCACCTCAGGGAAAATTATGTGTCTCCTTACGTGTTTCAGAAGGGCAGACAACACTCTGAACAGCACGTTGGAAAACATAGGCTGGGACATCCCTGATGCCATGGCCACTGTTGTCTGAAAAGACCCACTTGCAAGGAAATGGAGCACTGACAGCACCTGCACGTCAGGGGGGATTCCAGTGGGATGGCGGATTGGTGACATCAGGTCTGGCTCCAACTGGGTACATAGTTCCTGGATTGTGGCACGGTCAAACCGGTAGGTGACGATGACATGTCGCTCTTCCATTGTCAACAGGTCCACCAGTGGTCGGTACACCGGAGGATTTCGCCATCTTCTCACATGTCTCAGCTGACGGTGCCTACGAAGGACAACAGCGACAAATCAGTCATTATTCCTCCAGGTATGTACCCACAGTTACACACAAGACTACACCACTCACAAAACCCTTCATGTATGTGTGTTGAGTGTAGGCCTAGCTATGTGTGACGCAGAGGTAAATTAAGCCATGTCGGCCCCTGAAATGGCGGCTGCCTGACCTCTAAACTGGGACAATGGGATTGTGGGGTAACTGCGCTGGCGTTGCACACCATCGCGGTAGGCGGTCATAGACCGCGGCGCAATGCTGCATTGGTTGACATACGACCCTATGGGTCCCAGAAGCCAATGAACAGGTGCGCTGACGGTGATGATGCGCACCGCCGCGGACGTCACCACCGCGGACGTCACCGCCATTTTCTATCTGTTCAATTACTAGATACCTGACCTTCGACAGGAGAGGACCTACACTGCAAGTGCTGCTGTGACCTCTGTCTGGAAGCGACGATGGCTGCTGGGTCTGGGGAAAGGGCCCCTGCCTTCACTGCACAGGAGTTGGAGAAACTGGTAGACGGGGTCCTCCCCCAGTACACGCTACTCTACGGTCCGCCAGACCAACAGGTTAGTACACAGGGAGCACGCTGTATGGGCTAGGCCTGGGTGAAGAGGGCTGGTTGGAAGCGGGAAGGGGGCAGAGTTCATAGAACATTAATGCATGGGAATGAATGGGCCACATGGCCAGAGTAGGGAGGGGGCCACTCACATCGACAGTGCAGTTGGTAATGACTGTTCCTCTTTCCTTGTGCATGTCATGTAGGTCAGCGCCCACCAGAGAGGGACACTTGACGTGCCATTGCGAAGGAGGTCCGGACCCTGGGGGCCCACCAGAGACGGGGCACCCACTGCCGGAAAAGATGGGAGGACATTCGCCGCTGCAGCAATAAGACGGCGGAGGCTCAGCTGGGGATGGCCTCCCAACGTGGGAGGGGTGCCCGTCGCACCATGACCCCCCTGATGATCCGGATCCTAGCGGTGGCCTACCCGGAGCTGGATGGGCGCTTGAGGGCATCACAGCAGACACAAGGGGGTGAGTACACTCTCATTCTGTTGACTTTGCGTGCAGTGGAGGTGTCTGGGTGGGGGAGGTGGGCTGTGGGTGTCCCTAGGCCAGGGCGAGTTCGGTAGGCAAGGCCCCTCCGTAATGCAGGCCATGTGGCACTCTACCCCACCTCAGCAGAGTGCCAAGTACAGGTATAGTTGCCCCTGTGGCATCCATGTGTGCAGATATCCACCATTGCCATGTAGGCCATATCCCAGAAATTGCATGTGCAGAGGGCAGGAGCACGGCGTAATGCAGGGGGCTGCTGTGTCTGTCTTGTCCGCCAATGGTAGCGGTATGCCATGCACTAAAACTCTCTTTCTTCTGTCTCCCCCCCCCCCTTTTTCTGCTCTCCCTGTCCTTTTGTACATCAGCATCATCAGGCGGAGGTACAGTGGCACCGGAGCACGAGGGAGCTGCAGCCCACATGGCCATGGAGGGCCACACCACGGACTCTGAATGCACCATTGGGACGGAGGGCGAGGGGAGCTTCACGTCGGCCACCGGATCACCAAGCAGCGACACAGACTCGTTCGCCGATGGGGGCTCCCTTGTGGTGGCGGCACCATCTGTGCGCCCCACTTCTACAGGTACAGCCGCCACCTCTCCTATCAGCACTGCCCTCCCAGCAGCCCCTCAGCGTTCGCCCCGTGCCCGCTCACCCAGGAGGGTGGGCATCACCTTCGCTTCAGGCACCTCAGGCCCTGCCCCAGTCACCCCTGCTGCCCTCAGTGAGGAGGCCATTGACCTCCTCAGGTCACTCACTGTTGGGCAGTATACAATTGTGAATGCCATCCAGGGTGTAGAACAAGAGTTGCAACACGGTAATGCATTCCTGGAGGGCATTCATTCTGGTCAGGCTGTCCTTCAGCGAACCCTGCAATCTCTTGCCTCAGCACTGATGGCAGCCATTGTCCCTGTGTCCAGCCTCCCCCCTCCAACCTCCTCCACCCAGACCCAATCTCCTGTACCCCAGCCCATCCCAAGCACACCTACAGACCAGCATGCACACAAGTCAGCACACACAAGTAGCTCAAGCAAACATAGGCACCACACAACCCACAGGCACTCATGCAAGCCTCACCCACGTACAGACACAGCAACATCCACTGCCTCCACTGTGTCCCCCTCCTCCTCTTCTCCCTCCTCCCTCCCAGTCTCGTCTACACACACACCTGCATGCACCACATCTACAGTCACCATGAATCGCACAAGGAGACCCAGCACCCCAAGCCGCTCACCTGCACTCACCACCTCCACTGCCATTTATACGTCCCCTGTGTCCTCTCCCAGTGTGTCTGTGACGCCCCCTCCCAAAGTACACAAACGCGGGCACCCACACACCCAACATCCATCCACCTCACGACATCCTCCAGTACCTGCACCTGCACCCAAAACACCTAAAGTGACACCTCCGACAACCACCTCCTCTTCCTCCACTCCCAGACCCCCTCCAACTACCCATCCCAGTGTACGTCAGAAACTGTCCCTCTGTAAAGTTGACCTTTTTGCTCCCACCCCCCCTCCAATTCATCATTCCCGTCGTAGCGCCCCAGCCAAAAAGCCTCCAATACCAGTGGTGCCTGTTCAAGGTTTGTGGAGTGCACCGGCCACCAGGGCAGGCAGTGTGACCCGGAGCCAAGGCACTGGCAGCTCACCCCCTGTAAAGGCTCTAAAATTGGAGAGTGGACGACGGGACCGTGTGAAGACTCCTGGTGGGAAAACAACTGACATGGGTTCCAAGGGGATTGGAGAGTCAGCTGTGACTCCACCAAAGGTGGGGAAGGGCCAGAGGAAGTCTGCCCAGCCTGTTGTGAGTGTCACGGCGGAGAAGGGCGGCATCATTCCCGGCGGTCGAGACACAACCGCCAGCACCGTCGTCACTGGTCAGGAGACCTCTGCCACCGCCAGAGTCACAGCTCAGGAGGGCCCAAGTATCATCACTGGTCAGGAGACCACCGCCGGAGTCACAGCCCAGGAGGGGCCAGGTATCGTCACTGGGTAGGAGACCACCGCCGGAGTCTCAGCCCAGGAGGGCCCAAGTATCGTCACTGGTCAGGAGACCACCGCCGGAGTCACAGCCCAGGAGGGCCCAAGTATCGTGACTGGTCAGGAGACCACCGCCACCGCCGGAATCAGTGCCCAGGAGGGCCCCGGCTGCCACAGCCCAGGTGGGCTATGATGGAACGTCATGCCACACACCAATGCCCAGTGTAGGGAGCGTCATGCCACACACCAATGTCCGTACCAGAACCGCCATGTCAAAGCACCGCTGAACAGTCCAGAGACCGCCATGGCAAAGCACCACTGAACAGGGCAAAGACCGCCATGGTGAAGACCGCTGAACAGGGCAAAGACCGCCATGGCAAAGCACCGCTGAACAGGGCAAAGACCGCCATGGTGAAGACCGCTGAAAAGGGCAAAGACCGCCATGGCAAAGCACCGCTGAACAGGGCAAAGACCGCCATGGTGAAGACCGCTGAACAGGGCAAAGACCGCTGAACAGGGCAAAGACCGCCATGGCAAAGCACCGCTGAACAGGGCAAAGACTGCCATGGTGAAGACCGCTGAGCAGGGCAAAGACCGCCATTGCAAAGCACCGCTGAACAGGGCAAAGACCGCCATGGTGAAGACCGCTGAACAGGCCAAAGACCGCCATGGCAAAGCACTGCTGAACAGGGCAAAGACCGCCAGGGTGAAGACCACTGAACAGGGCAAAGACCGCCATGGCAAAGCACCGCTGAACAGGGCAAGCACCGGGTAGGAATGAATAGACCACCACATCAGGCATCCTTATCCCATGTGCAGCTGGGACAGTGACAGGACAGGAACTTTCACGGGGAGACTCATCCAGTCTGGGCACCAGTCCCCCTCTAGAACCAGTGGAGACATGCATCCACTACCTCAGTCCTGCACAGGATGAAGCACTCTGGGCACCAGTTCCCCTCCAGAACCAGTGGAGACATGCATCCACTACCTCAGTCCTGCACAGGATGAAGCACTCTAGGCACTAGTCCCCCCCAGAACCAGTGGAGAATGTTATCGACTTGAGAGACTGTGGCTTTCCACTCCCCAGGATGGCACAGTGGACACCCCACCCACTGTAGAGGCTTGAGAGACTGTGGCTTTGCACTCCCCAGGATGGCACAGTGGGCAAACCACCCACTGTAGTGACTTGAGAGACTGTGGCTTTGCACTCCCCAGGATGGTCCAGTGGGCACCCCACCCACTGTAGAGACTTGAGAGACTGTGGCTTTGCACTCCCCAGGATACATCAATGGGCATGGAGCCCTGTCGTGGATCTGGCTTGCAGTAATCCGGCTGAGGTGCCCCCCCTTCCCTTCCCCCTGAGGTGCCTGTAGTATTTCTATCTGATGCCCCGGCAGTGTTCTCTCCGAATGTGGTCAGGTATCTTTTGTGGGCCTCGCCCATGCATTTTTGGACTGTTGGTGCACGGACATTGTTATGTACATATCTGCACTACTTCTCGTAATGTATATATTTCTGACTGAATTTCGTATATATCTGTATATTTTTGTAAGACATGTATATTGCAACATTACAATGTTTGAACGGATTTCGCTTTGTCTTTTCATTCTTCCGGGGGGATTGTGGGTTGTTACTGTGATTTTTGTGGATGCATTGGTGTGTATGTTGTATTATGCGAGGTTGGGGGTGGGGGTGTTTGGTGGGTGTCCCCCTAACTTTTGCCTCCTCACTCCCCCATGTCGTAGGCGCAGTACTCACCGTTGTCTTCGGCACCTACGTAGATTGTGGTCGGAGAAGAGCAGAAAGACAAGGGCAGGAAGTATTTGGAGTTCCGGGTCCATGGAGTCCTCGTTCCTCGTGGGATGTGTTCAGATGAGCGTTTTCCCATTGCAAAAGCTGTTTCCGCCGTGTTTTTATCCACAGTGATTCCGCCCCAGAAAAGGTGGCGGATTGGCGGGTTGTGATACTATGGGCGGTACATTGTCTTCCGCCTGTCTGTTGGCGGTGACCGCCGCGCTGCTTGTCTGTACCGCCGTGGCTGTCTTTGTTGGCGGTTTCCGCCTGGGTCATAATTCCCTTTTTTTATCCGCCGCCCTGTTTGCGGTATTACCGCAGCTTTAACACTGTCCGCCAGGGTTGTAATGACCCCCTATGTATGTTAACCTAGGAGAGAGATAGGCCTTGCAACAGTGAAAAATGAATTTGGCAGTATTTCACCTTCAGGACGTATAAAACACATAAGTACATGTCTCACCTTTAACATACACTGTACCCTGTCCATGGGGCTATCTAGGGCCTACCTTAGGAGTGCCTTACATGTATAAAAAGGGAAGGTGTAGACCTGGCAAGTGGGTACACTTGCCAAGTCGAATTGGCAGTTTAAAACTGCACTCACAGACACTGCAGTGTCAGGTCTGAGCCATGTTTACAGGGCTACTAATGTGGGTGGCACAACCAGTGCTGCATACCCACTATTAGCATTTGAGTTACAAGTCCTGGGCACCTCTAGTGCACTCTACTAGGGACTTTCTGGTAAATCAAGTATGCCAATCATGGATAGCCAATGTACACATACAATTTATACGGGGAACACTTACATTTTAACACTGGTCAGCAATGGTAAAAGTGTCCAGAGCAAACAAAACAGCAAAAACAGAGTTCAGCACACAGAAGCAACCTGGGAAGCAGAGGCAAAAAGTTACGGGAGACCATGCCAATGATGCCAAGTCTAACACTGAAGGTAAGTGTCTTATTTTATACAGATGGTTTCTGCCTGGGTTTCCATGGTGGTGTGACTGTGGCGGAAACATTGGTGGTGTTTAACTACGTAATCTGTCTGGCAGAAACATGGTTTCCGCTGGCCTGCAGGTGGCTACGTTCGTCTGTGGTGGCTTCACCTCACAGGTGGTTCCGGTGGTGGTTTGGCTGTATTCTGTTGTGAATACTGCCATGGTCATAATTTGGCAGTCTTCTCCGCCAGGCTGTTGGTAGTGCGACCGCCACCGCCAACATGGTGGTCCTCAGACTGCCAGACTCATAATGAGCCCCCTTAATGAGTGCTAACCTATGATTGGATAGACTATCAGTTCATGTTTGGTATCTATGAAATAGTAATTAAAAAATCCCTTTAGTGGTAAAGTTGGACTATAAATTACAATTTTGAAAATGCCACTTTGGGGAAGTTGGCTTTTCCCTGCCCTCTGTCATTTGGTGTCTGCAACCTGTCCTAGGTCACATGATTGGGTGTAGTTGGCAGTTAGACTTTGTGAATTTGGCCCACACAGTCACACTACAGAGGGATTAGGTGTGCCTGAATGGGAGGCATGTGCTGGCAGGATGGGGGATTGGAGCTGGGCACAGCCCCACTTGCAACTGAACGGGCTGTGCTCTGCCTTCAGTCAAAGAGCTTGTCACCACTGTATTGTTCCTGCGACCAGCTTGGAACTACTTAGAACAGAATATCAGGGACTTCTCTGCTCAAAACATTTACATCCTGCCAACACATGTTTGGTAGAGTGCTGAGCACCATTGTGACACTAGCACATAAATTAAGAGAGATGTGCAAACAATATATTACTGTTGCCAATTTTTAAGTTTACTGACAGCTTAGAGCCAGGGCAGGGAAGTCAGGAACTTCAAAGCACATCAAAGATAAGCCTCTGGAAACTTCTCCTACTTCAAAGAAAGCACATCAGACCCACTCTTCAGTTCACTTTCTAGACCTGTGGAAGGACTCTCAGAGGAATCCCGGCTGCTGTGGTCTACTATGTATTCCACAAGACTGCTTTGCTTCACCTGGAAGGACTGCTATACTATCTGGGGTGAACCCTCAGAGGCCTGCTCAGCTGCTTGATTCCTGCTTCTTCACCTGAACCCAGGACTACCAGAGTCACTCCAAGGACATAACAGGTTCACACCATCTCAAGCCCACATCTAGACTCAGCCTGAGTGAATCATAAAACCCCCAAGTATTGTCATTCTGATACTGTATCCTTGGTGGTGGTACTAAAGGTGCCCACATAACCAAAATCTGAAACTTGGAACTCAGAATTTTTTTAGCTAAAAACTGCACCGAGAACCAAGAGAAGACTGGGACCAACCTGCTTGTCTATCCGCCCAAGGTGCATCACCGGCCGGTCTGACTTTGTAGCAGCTCCTGCTACATTCTTCTCCAAAGCAACTAACCCAGTTCAGTGGTCCTTCACCAAAGGAGTATCCAGCTTCCTGGAACTCTCTTCAGCTACAGCATCCTGCCCTGTCCCACTAAAGATGTTCACCTACCAAAAAAGTGACTAAATAACAATGTAGAACTATTCACTGTGATTTTATCCAGCAGCTTCCTGATGATGGTGCTCCCTCCTAAGACACTCTCTATAACCTTGTCCAGCTGAACGTTTTCCTGTCAGAGCATTTTTCTTGAATATTGTTCTAAATCCATAGGTTAACACTGACTGGGCCTTATCCACTTCTTGTATCTGACCTGCATTCCATTTAGTCTTGGTCCCTTGATATACCATAAAATCGTTTTCCAGAGATTTTCATTTTTGATTTGTGTTTTTATATCATTAGAAAAGTAATTTAGCTTGGGTAGACATTGTTAATCCAGGCCGATTTTTTTCTGGATGACATTTTTAAATGTGGCGGATGTGTTGCAGTGATGATGTAGTATTTCAGGAATTATGAGACCTATATACTTCATTTTGGTGTTAAAACATAGGTTTTGGGGATCAAGGAGTCTTATAGAGACAGAAAATAACTCCCCAGAACAAGCCTTCTGCCATTCTCCGAAATGGTGGCTCTGTAATGATGTAATTTAGCGATCATATTGGTAATTCATTTTAAGATTGCTTGTGTTTCAGGTTTTCTATTGATTCAAATTCAGAAACATGAGCGAGTAGGTGGTTGCAGAGGAGCTTTACCTCCTGACTGAGTGTTGCTAAATACAAAATTTGAGGTCTCCTTCAACAAAGAAAAATGTGTTATATGCCAAACTAATCTGAAAGAAAAGCTAACATCAACTGCGGCTGGACAGAAGAGAGTTTGAGATGTTGCAGAAATACAGCAAGACAAAGTTCACAAAAGATTAAAACGGATGAGTGAAGAGGATGAAATATTTTATCATTGTAACAAGTGCAACAAGTCGTATACAATGAAAAAAAGCCTAGATAAAATGCATAAAAAATAGCAGAAACCAAAGAATCAGAAAAATAATCTGAGTCTTCTGAGGAAGTGATGACAACCAACCCCAGTGCCCATCCGCTTAGAAGATCGATGTCTACCTCTCGTTCACCTCCAACAACTGATCAGGAAGCAACGGAGCTTCAATGTGTTATCCGTGGTTCAGCCAGAACAAGGGCCAAAGGGATTGATGAAAGAACAAAGTACAGAGTATGTAAGTCACAAAGGGCAAACATATTTTTATCTCAACCTAGTTTCTTCCAAAATGAAGTTTTCCGCTGAGTAGCTGATCCGGACAGTGAGGTGAACGTATTTGCAGTGGATTTGTATGCCCACCCGAACTGCACGCATGCAAACATCCGAAAATATGAATGTACAATGAGCTCCCAGAAGTAACTTAAGTGCAAGCCTTCAGTTAAGTTTGCACTCTTTGAAAAAGCAAATGAAGGTTTAATGCCATTCTTGAGTGCTTCCTATTGTTTCCCATTACGTGAGATCAGAAAATAAAGGTCAACATTGATGAAACTGTATTGATCCATAATAATGAAATTCAGATTTTTCTGGTGACAATGTACAATGACAGAATTCGTTTTTGGCAGTCTACCAAAAAGAATGAGCCACTTATGGTGTTCTCTGCTGATTTGACTCCTGAAACTCGTTGGCAAAATAAGATTACAGGATGCACAACAATCAGCAGGAACCATTTTATGAAAAGCCCACAACTTTTGTGATGGGGCAACAAGAATGCCTGATGTCGTCTTAACATTTTTTACATCATTGTTTATTATCAGTGAAGCAAAACTGTTAGAAACTAAAGTTTTTGAGTTCCGAACATAAGCCGACAACATTGATGATTGCTTTGAAGATATAAGTGAAGAAGTGGAAGACAAACCCATGAATGGAAAGGCGGATGCTATGCAAATGCACTGTCTTTTCCAAGTCATTTTTTATGAATTACATCATAGCAAAAATAAAACTCTGTACTCATCATGACTGCAATCTATGACAAGTGCAAAAGTATTCAAAACTTCAATGAATAGGATTGGTATATCAACAGGTTATAATGACATAGTATGGAGCAGGATCTTAACAGCTCATGCTGTAAAGTCCTGTGAATCTGACAGCACACCACTTCCAAGTCACTGTATCAGGAAAGGGATTACAGTTGCTGCTCTTGATAATTTTGATTTTGAAGACAGCTTTTCTTTGTCTGGAACATCCAGCACACATTAAACTGCCATGGTGCTTTCTGAAGACTTCACTAATGAAGTAGCTGCTGGAAAACAAGCTGTGTCAACTGAAGGCATACATAAACAAAGCTGCATGCTTATATCCTAAAGCCTTGCCAACATGTGCAAAATCACTACAAGCCATCAACACATCCGAGTCTACCAGAAAGCTTCAAAGTGGCTGAAGACATGGATCTTCTACCTGATGCTGCGGTCCACAAAGCTTATTTACCAAAATGTATCTAATTGCTTATTCGGTGTAGACTGAAGGATGAAGAAAAGCCAGTTTCTCCGTGGGCTGTAATTCATACTCTGATCCAGAATACTGTCCCACTGAAGAAGGTTGGGTTTTTACCATTAATACCATCTCCAGTCACAAACTACGCAACAGTATACACAGCTGTAAAAAATAAATATCAAAATGTACATGCTCAGCTTGAAGACCAGCCTATCCTGCCAATGTTCTGCAATGAAGACGTTTTCCGTATTGTAGCTGACATTTTATGAGCAATCCAGTAGAATCTGATGATCTTTAACCAATGATGGGAATTTTCCACATATCAAAAGTTGTGTTGCAGTGTGCAAGAAGTTATCTCAGTGGATGTGGCATAGACAATGCGCCTATTGAGGCTGAAAACTTTGGGAGCAAAACTGTCCAGTCAGTATTAGGCGGAACTCATTATGTTAATTTGTTACAAGGTATGCTAAACATTGCATTGGAATGCTTTCTTGAAAAAGAATGACAAATTTTGCATATCTTATCCCAGAAGTGAACAAGGCACAGAGTGCCCTTCATTCAAAAGACATATTGCAAAGATAGGAAATGTTCAATACACTCATTTCAAAATAAAAAAAACTGAAAACCATGTGAAGAAAAATCAGAACTTTGCAGGTACTGGACAAATGTTTTACACGTGATAGCGCTAGTGACAAACCTGGTACATGCTAGTTGGGAAGGTGATTGGGAACTGTATGAGAAAAAGGGGGAGTCACTGATTACTGTGTTTCATGAATTTGATTGCATAAACTACCTGGGATATGGGTCCTGGTATTTGGAAAGCGAGAAGGAGCTTCAGGTGGAAAAACCATACCGCTACAGAACATTCATCCAAAGATATTTTGTGGTGAAAGGCAGAGAGGGAAGGTTCAATGCTGTAGCTCCAGATAAGAAACTGAAACAGACGGTCCAGAAATCACAGAAAAACTTCAAGGGAATTGTTGGTCAGACAGGTAAAAAGGGAATATGTTGCTCAATGGTAGCTAATTTACCATGAAGTCCTTTGTATTTGCAATGGCTTCAGAGAGATGGCAAATATAAAATTAATGGACTATTGTGAAACTATTCCTCATTATGAACTTGTGGGAAAGAGAGAGGAACATTTTAATAAACAAGTTGACAGCCTTCTTCATTTCATGCAGTAGCAAGGAAACCCCTTTGAAATGAGTGAGCCTGTGCAAATACACAACTTTGTGACCAAACAATATGTGGACTACGATATAAAGACACATCTACTGGATGTCATGGAGCATGGCTCAAAACTGTTCGCAGAACTGAAGTAGGAGAGGTTTGTATTGAAAGAGAAAAATCTGTTTGACATAATCACTAAAGCTAAACTTCTACGCTTTAGTTGCCATAATAAGAGTTTCGTTCAACCAGCCACTACAAAACAGGTTACAAAAAAACAACTTTTGCAACCACATAGAGAGATGGATGTAGCAAAGGAAAGGGGTAAATTTATAAAGGACATTCTGTCACATGATCTTCTTCCAAAAAATGCATTATCTGATGGAGATGCTGCAACCAAACCAGTGAAGCCCAAACTCGTACAAGAACTAAAAAAAAATTCACTTGAAGGATTTCAATTTGAAAAGGTGCCCTCACTGAAAACTGCTGTTGTTGTGGACCATGTGTCACAATTGCGTATGGTCAAGATTTCATCCATGCAAAACTTCAGACACGTCATTCAGACTGTTCTACAGATATCAAAGTTAGAGTGCACCTTGCAAAAACTGCACATTGTCTTTGACAGTTATCTTGAACTATCTGTCAAAGAATGTGAGAGAATCAGATCAATATCTACAAGTGGAACAAATGACCTTGCCTGCATCCACAATTCTACATCTATACCAATGCAACTTGATAAATTCTGGTCATCAACATCGAACAAGATAAACTTGGAGATGCTAACTCCCCAAAACATTGCTGATGCTTCAGTGAACACTAAGGGGGTCATTACAACATTGGCGGTAAAAGCCGCTTACTGCCGTGCAGAAGACCGCCAACACACCGCTGCGGCCGCCGAATTCCGCCACAGCTATTATGACCCACAGCTCAGAATCCACCAAAATGTAGATACCCGCACAAGTCTGCCACACCAAAGGTCAGTGATACACTGGCGATACCAAAACCGACACCGTCACGCCAACAGGAATACGCCCACACTATCACAACCCACGAATTCAACCGCGGTATTCCATTGGCAGTACACACCGCTGCGCTCAAAATACACACACTCTTACAAAACACTACCACATTGGACAATTCCAAATACACACACCTGATAAACATACACACCCTACTCCCACACATTCAATACAATATAAAACACACACCCACATCACCCACAAACCCCTATGACAAACATTGTGACAGGAGGCCAGAGAGAGACACCACCAGAAACAACACTAGCATCCACAGGCACTCAACACCATCACTCACACAACATCCACGCACCTCACACAACACACCCCTAAATAACACCCCACACATCACAACACACACCACCCCACACATCACCCACACCACACCATGGCACCGCAAAGACACCCCAGGTTTTCTGAGGAGGAGCTCAGGGTCATGATGGAGGAAATCATCCGGGTCGAGCCACAGCTATTTGGATCACAGGTGCAGCACACCACCATAGCTAGGAAGATGGAGCTCTGGCGCAGAATCGTGGACAGGGTCAACGCAGTGGGACAGCACCCAAGAACACATGATGACATAAGGAAGAGGTGGAACGACCTACGGGGAAGGTGCGTTCCATGGTCTCAAGACACCAGATTGCAGTTCAGGACTGGCGGCGGACCCCCACAACTAACAACATGGAAGGAGCAGGTCTTGGCTATACTGCATCCTGAGGGCCTTGCAGGAGTAGCTGGAGGAATGGACTCTGGTAAGTCAAATCTTAACTACTTCATCCCCCACCCTCCTGCATGCTATCACATACCCCCACCCTCGCCCTCACCCCATCACTCCAACTCCTCACACATGTCCCACTATCACAAACCACACATCCCAAACCCAAGCCCTGCATGCAACACCAAAGCATGGACACCCATCACCAAGGCATGGCCACTGCACATACCCATACACCCCCTAAACCATTATCACACAAGGTCCCACACAAGAATGCAAGCACTGGGGTACAGGGTCACCCACCCATTGCACACCATGGCACACACAGATGCAATAATCATGCCTTTATGCCCCTGCAGGACCCCTACCCAACGTCACCAGACAGGAGGGTCTGACATGTTCACCCACAGAAGAGGCCCACAGTGATGACAGCAGCTCTGTCCAACTGGATCTAAATGACCAGCCCGGCCCATCTGGGACCTCAGGACAGTCGGTTCCCCTCACACAGTCACAGACCACTATAGAGCTTCCCCCCTCTGGAAACACCAGCACAGCACCCACCCAGCGGGCCCATACCTCTGTCCCCAGGACACGCCAAGCAGGAGTGTGTCCACCACTACAGGGAACCCAGGCTAACCCACCACCCCAACAACACCAGGGACCTGGGGGCAGTGGTAGTGGGCACACGGTTCAGGGGACAGAGGCCCAGGAATACAGGGGAACTGGGAGGGCTGCTGTGCGACAGGGGGAGGACAGGACCAGGGAACCCACTCTCCACGAGGCCCTCTGCAACATCATGGGAGCCTACCACCATTCCCAGGAGACGATGGCAATGGTACTGGCCAAGTTTCAAGAGACCCAGCGGCTGCAGGAGGAACAGTATTTGGGGTTCAGGGAGGAACTCAAATCCATCAATACCACCCTGGGCACCCTTGTCGGGGTGCTGAAGGAACTCGTCAACACCAGGAGGGACACCGTGGCACAACAAGGGGCCCCTGACACTAGCCTGGACGATGAACTGCCCACCACCTCCGCCAGCGCTAGTGGACAGGAGGCACCGCCACAGGACCACAACACCAGCACCCCACCCCCTGTAGATGGAGAACCACCCCACAAATGGTCCCTGAGATCCAGGACAAAGACAGAGAACAATGCCAAGACCCCCACCAAGAAATTAGACTACCCTGATTCTCATCCTTCTGTCCCACTTTGTCACCTTGTCCATACTTAAACTACCCTAGCTCCACTTCCTATGCCACTTAGGACAATGCACCTGTGAGACTAATAGACTGGACTCTGCCATGGACATTCCTCCTCCATCACCCCTGACCAATTTACAACCCCCTCCACTATTTTGCACTTAAATAAACACCCTTAAATCACAAAACAATCTGGAGTCAGTCTGTGCTTTCGAAAATGTGTATTAGCAATAACTGTGGAAAAATACTATATCCAATCATTGTCAACATACCTATGTCACACAGCTATAGCCCATGCGGAAACAAAGCAGATGTCACACAGTGGGACCCACATCTGTGAAATTGAAAGGGAAAGTGACAAATCAGGGTCCATCCACTGGGTGAAAGTGACAGACAGATGAGAGGTAGAAGAATTAAATCAGATGTAGCAGGCAGTGTTGTCTTCTTACCTGTGTCTCACTGGAAGTATTGAAGAATCACTGTATTCCTCTTCTTCTGCTTCCTTGTCTTCACTGTCCACAGGCTCCACAGCTGCCACAACACCTCCTTCAGGACCATCCTACTGCAGAAAAGGCACCTGTCATCACAAAGCCAAGTTGTGAAGCATACAGCAGGCCACGATGATCTGACACACTTTCTTTGGTGAGTAGAATAGGGAACCACCTGTCAGATGGAGGCACCTGAACCTGGCCTTCAGGATGCCGAAGGTCCTTTTTATAATCCTCCTAGTTCGCCCATGTGCCTCATTGTAGCATTCCTCTGCCCTTGTCCTGGGATTCCTCACTGGGTCAGTAGCCATGACAGGTTGGGGTAACCAGAGTAACCTGCAAATGTCGAGGGACAACTGTTAGACACACACTAACTCTTAGGGACATCCCCAGACCCAGACACCTATTCACACTGTATTGGGTCCATGTCCTCACCTAATAGCCACACACGGTGCCTCTGGAGTTGCCCCATCACATAAGGGATGCTGCTATTCCTTAGAATGTAAGCGTCATGCACTGAGCCAGGAAACTTGGCGTTCACATGGGAGATGTACTGGTCGGCCAAACACACCATCTGCACATTCATAGAATGGTAACTCTTCCGGTTTCTGTACACCTGTTCACTCCTGCGGGGGGACCAAGGCCACATGTGTCCCATCAATGGCACCTATGATGTTGGGGATTTGTCCCAGGGCATAGAAGTCACCTTTCACTGTAGGCACATCCTCCACCTGAGGGAACACGATGTAGCTGCACATGTGTTTCAGCAGGGCAGACAACACTCTGGACAACACGTTTGAGAACATAGGCTGGGACATCCCTAATGCAATGGCCACTGTTGTTTGAAAATACCCACTTGCCAGGAAATGGAGTACTGACAGCACATGCACTAGAGGGTGGATTCCTGTGGGATGGTGGATAGCTGACATCAGGTCTGGCTCCAACTGGGCACACAGTTCCAGGATTGTGGTATGATCAAGTCTGTAGGTGACAATTACATGTCGCTCCTCCATTGTCGACAGGTCCACCAGCGGTCTGTACACCGGAGGATGCCGCCATCTCCTCACCTGGCCCAGCGGACGTGCTCTACGGAGGGGAACAGCGAGCAGAGAGTCAACCAACACTGAGGTACGTAAACACAACTTTATTCCATACTTTTTGAAAATCGATATATGCCTGTATTAGTGTTTATGCAAGGCCTAGATATGTGTGACGCAGTCAAAATTAATGCCATGTGGCCCCCTGAAATGGCAGCTGCCTAATCTGTAAGGTGGGACAAGGATATATGAGGTAACTGCGCTGGCGTTGTACACCATCGCGGTAGGCAGTCGAAGACCGCGGCGCAATCCTGCATTGGTTAACATTGGACCCTATGGGTCCCATGAGCCAAGGACGGTGTATGCCGGCGGTGACGGTACGCACCGCCGCGGACGTCACCGCCATTTTCTCTCTGTTCACTCACTTGATACCTGATCTTCGATAGGAGAGGACCTATACTGCAAGTGCTGCTGTGACCTCAGTCTGGAAGAGACAATGGCTCATGTGTCTGGGGAAAGGGCCCCTGCCTTCAGCACGGAGGAGTTGGAGAAACTAGTGGATGGGGTCCTCCCCCAGTACACGCTACTCTACGGTCCTCCAGACAAACAGGTAAGTACACTGTGAGCATGCCGAATGGGCAATGCCTGTGTGGAGTAGTGTGGATGAAAGATAGGGGGGGAGAATGAGGCGTGCATGAAACGACGGTGAGTGCACGTGCGTCATGGCAAGGGTAGGGATGCGGGCCAATGACTGTGACGGTGCGGACGGTTATATCTTCTCCTTTTCCCCTGTAATATTCGTGTAGGTCAGCGCCCACAAGAAGAAGGATATGTGGCGTGCCATCGCCAAGGGAGTCCGGACCCTGGGGGTCCTCCACAGACGGAGCACCCACTGCCGGAAAAGATGGAAGGACATTCGCCGCTGGAGCAAGAAGACGGCACCATGACCCCCCTGATGTTCTGGATCCTGGCGGTGGCGTATCCGGAGTTGGATGGGCGCTTGAGGGCATCACAGCAGCCACAAGGGGGTGATGACACTCTCATTCTGCTGATTCAGCATGCATTGTAGGTGTCTGGGTGGGGGAGGTGGGCAGTGGGTTCACCTAGGCCAGGGCAAGTTTAGTAGGCAAGGTCCCTTCTTAAGGCAGGCCATGTGGCACCCCACCCCACATGTGTTCAGAGCCAACTACACCTAGTCAGGCTCCTGTGAATTCCATGTGTGCAGCAATCGGGCATAGTCCTTGTACCCCATGTCCCTGTGATTAATTAGGGAACTCAAAGTGCACTGAGTAGTGCAGGGGGCTTCTGTGTCTGTAGTGTCCGCCAAAGGTAGCGGTATTGCATGCACTCAACATGTCTTTCTTCTGCCCCCCCCCCTTTTTGTGGTCTCCCTGTTCTTGTGTGCATTAGCATAATCAGGTGGAGGAGCAGTGGCACCGGAGCAGGAGGCAGCTGCATCCCACATGGCCCTGGAGGGCGACACAACGGAGTCAGAAGCCACCAGTGGGACGGAGGGCGAGGGGATCTCCACAGTGGGGACAGGAGCTGAAACCAGCGACACAGACTCCTCCTCTGATGGGAGCTCCCTTGCAGTGGCAGGCACCTCAGCCCCTGCCCCTCTCAGCCCTGCTGCCCTAAGTGAGGAGGCCATTGACCTCCTCAGGTCCCTCACTGTTGGGCAGTCTACCATTTTGAATGCCATCCAGGGTGTAGAGAGGCAGTTGCAACAGACAAATGCATACCTGGAGGTCATTCATTCTGGTCAGGCAGCCCAACAGCGAGCTTTTCAGACTCTGGCCTCAGCACTGATGGCAGCCATTGTTCGTGTGTCCAGTGTCCCCCTCCAACTTCCTCCACCCAGACCCAAACCCCTGTACCTCAGCTTATCCCGAGGACACCATCTGACCAGGATGCACACACCTCAACACACAAGGGAAGCTTAGGAAAACATAAGCACCACACATCCCACAGGCACTCACGCAAGCATCATACACATGCAGACATAGCAACATCCACTGCCTCCACTGTGTCCCCCTCCTCCTCGTCTCCCTCCTCCCTCCCAGTCTCGTCTCCACTCACACCTGCATGCACTACATCTTCAGCCACTACTTCCATCACCAGCACACCCACCACCACACCCCGCTCACTTGCACTCACCACCCCCACTACCATTCACACGTCCCCTGTGTCCTCTCCCAGTGTGTCTGTGAGCCGACCTCCCAAGGTTCACAAACGCAGCCACACACCCACCCAACAGCCATCCACCTCACGACAGCCTCCAGCCCATGCACCTTCGCCCAAAGTCAGCAAACGTACACCTTCTACAATCACTACCTCTTCCTCCACTTCCAAACCCCCTCCATCTACCCATCCCAGTGTGTCCCAAAAACTTTTCCTGTCCAACCTTGACCTCTTCCCCTCACCTCCCCCACCCCTTCAGTTCCCTAGGGCACGCCTTTCCAGGTCCCAACCCAGCACCTCAGCCACAACATCTGCGGGAACAGTGGTGCCAGTAGTAACTGCCTTCTGGAGTGCGCCAAACAGCAGGGCAGCCAGTGTTCCAAGGAGCCAGACCACGGACAGTCCCCCACCTCAAAAGCACAAAAAGTTGGCCACTGCCCGGCGGGAGAAAGGCAAAACATCTACCACCAAAGCCTCTCCCTGGAGTACAGTTGGGAGTGGGAAGACAGCTGCGCCACCATCCAAGGTGGGAAAGGGGCACAGAAAAACAGGCAAGTCACCGAAAACCTGCACGGCGGACAACACTGCCACCAGCACCACTGAACAGGACACCGCTGCCACAAGCACCACTGCCAAGGACACCGCTGCCAAGGACACAGCCGCCACAAGCACCGCTGCCAAGGACACCGCTGCCACAAGCATCGCCGCCACAAGCACCGCTGGCAAGGACACCGCCGCCACCAGCACCGCTGAACAGGACACCGCCGCCAACAGCACCAGTGAACAAGACACCACTGCCACCAGCACCGCTGAACAAGACACCGCCGCCACCAGCACCTCAGGCCAATGAGCGCGAAAAGCACCAATGCTACTGAGGCTGCCACGAGCAGGATGAAGCACTCTGGGCACCAAGCCCCCTCCAGAACCAGTGGAGATTCACATCCACTACCTCAGTCCTTGGCAGGATGAAGCACTCTGGGCACCAAGCCCCCTCCAGAATCAGTGGAGATTCCCATCAAATACCTCAGTCCCTGGCAGGATGAAGCACTCTGGGCACAAAGCCCCCTCCAGAACCAGTGGAGATTCACATAAACTACCTCAGTCCTTGGCAGGATGAAGCACTCTGGGCACCAAGACCCCTCCAGAATCAGTGGAGAGATACATCCACTACCTCAGTTCTTGGCAGGATGAAGCACTCTGGGCACCAAGCCCCCTCCAGAACCAGTGGAGACTGTTATCCACTTGTGAGACTGTGGCTTTGCACTCCCCAGGATGCAGCAGTGGGCAACCCACCCACTGTAAAGACTTGTGAGACTGTGGCTTTGCGCTCCCCAGGGTGCAGCAGTGGGCAAACCACCCACTGTAAAGACTTGTGAGACTGTGGCTTTGCGCTCCCCAGGATGCAGCAGTGGGCAAACCACTCACTGTAAAGACTTGTGAGACTGTGGTTTTGCATTCCCCAGGATGCAGCAGTGGGCAAACCACCCACTGGAAAGACTTGTGAGACTGTGGCTTTGCACTCCCCAGGATGCAGCAGTGGGCAAACCACCCACTGTAAAGACTTGTGAGACTGTGGCTTTGCACTCCCCAGGATGCAGCAGTGGGCAACCCACCCACTGTAAAGACTTGTGAGACTGTGGCTTTGCACTCCCCAGGATACAGCAGTGGGCAAACCACCCACTGTAAAGACTTGTGAGACTGTGGCTTTGAACTCCCCAGGACACAGCAGTGGGCATGGAGCCCCCTCGTGGATCTGGCGTTATGCACTCATCCGGCTGAGGTGCCCCCCTTCCCTTCCCCCTGAGGTGCCTGTTGTATTTCTATCTGATGCCCCAGCACTGTTCTTTCTGTTTTGATCGGGTATCTTGTGTGGGCCTCGCCCATGCATTTTGGGCCCAGTGGTCCACGGACTTTAACAGTGGAATACCTTGGACTTGTATTCTTGGTGTATATATTTGTTTATAGTGTAAATATATATATATATTTGATTACTGTATTTTAATAGATTACAAACGTTCAACTAATTTCCTTTTGTCCTTGCATTCTTCCAGGGGGGGTTGGAGGGTTGTAAATGTAATGTATCAACATGTACTTGTGTGTGTGTTGTAGTGGGTGAGGGTGGGGTATTGCGTGTTGCGTGTGTGTGTCACTCTTTTTTCCCTCCCCCCTCCCCTGTGTCGTAGGTGCAGTACTCACCGTGGTCTTTGCCGCCGTCTTTGATGTTCCTGGTAGAGGAGCAGGAATGCAAAGGCTGGGAATATCTGTAGCTCGGGTTCCATGGCGTCCTGGTTCCTCGTGGGGTGTGTAGAGGTGAGCGTTTTCCCTTCCAAGTCCTGTTTCCGCCGTGTTTGTGTTTGCGGTGAATCCCCAGCGGAAAAGGTGGCGGATTGGACTGTTGTAATACAGTGGGCGGAACCTTGTCTTCCGCCTGTCTGTTGGTGGTTACCGCCGCGGTGTTTGTTTGTACCGCTGTGGCGGTCGGAGTGTTAAAGTGGCTGTCTATGTTGGCGGTTTCCGCCACGGTCGTGATTCCATTTTTTTTACCGCTGGCCTGTTGGCGGTTTTACCGCTGCTTTAACACCGACCGCCAGGGTTGTAATGACCACCTAAATGTCCAAGGTGGAATGATTGTCAATGAGAATTTGGTGCCTGTAAAGACATATTCAAAAGGTATGGGTTATATTGTTCAAGAACTTAACAACGAATTGAGGAAGCTAACCTTCGTTTTGGGCCACATGTTGAGTGAGCTGTTATCGAGTCATTGTACTGTCAAATGACACAGATGTTATTATTGTGCAACTTAGATTTGTTGCAATGTTCAGAAGTCAAGGATTGTCAGAGTTATGGATACGTTATGGAACAGGCAAGAAAAGGCACTTAATACTGCTTCATACTCTGTACAAGAAACCTGACCCAGAGATGCCCAGTATTCCTATCAAGGCACATATCCTTACCGGTGATGAAACTATGAGCAAAATTGAAACAAAGCTTTTAGCTAATACTGCTGAACCTGTGAAGTTTCTAAAAGGATTTGCTGGGACAGATGAAGACTGACTTTAAAGACTTAGAAAAATACCTTGTGCATGTGTGGAAAAGGCGTTCTGACTGTCACACATTTGACGATCTACGGTACAGTGAGTTCAAGATATCAGTCCTGCGAACTGAACTTCAACCGATGTCATCCAGTAAATTTGTTTTGGAAGATATTTATGGGGTGCTAAAACTTACAAAACTTCTAAAGCCTCTACCCACAGAACTTACACATGCATGTACTTGCAAAGCTGGTGGTACAAAAAGATGTGCCTGTCGATATGCTCTTCTCAAATGTTCAACATTCTGCAAAATGTACCACAAGTGATTGCTGAAACAAATAAAGTGAACTATGAAAATGTGTCTGAAAAAGGAATGATGATCATTCTTTTTTCATATTCAGATCATAAACATTGTTTGGTGTATACATAAAATGATTAAAAACCCTTATTAGTTTAATTTGTATATGTGTCTCTTCTTCCTCTATAATAGCCACCATTTTATAAAATTGCAGAAGAGTTGCTCTGAGGAGTTATATTCTATCTCCATAAGACTACTTGACCCCCAAAATCTATGATTTGACACCAAAATGAAGTATATAGGTCTCATGAATCCTGAAATTTTACACCATCATTGCAACACATCTGCCATTTTTAAAAATGTCATCCAGATAAATTCGGCCCAGATCAGCAATGTCTACCCAAGCTAAATTACTTCTCTAATGATCCAAAAGCATAAATCAAAAATGAAAATCTCTGGACAATAATTATTTTTATGGAGGTAAAATGGAGGTAGAACCAAAAAGACCTGGGCCAACCTGCTTGTCTATTCACCCAAGATGCATCTGTGGTCGGCTTGACTTGGCAGCGGTCCTGCGGCATCCTTCTCTACAGCACCAAATCTTGTTCTGTGGTCCTTCGCCAAAGGGGTTTCCAGCCTCCTGGAATTCTTGCCATGTACAGCCTCCTGCCTTATTCTACTGGAAATTTCTACTTCAAAAGAAAGTGACCAATTCCAAACATTAAACTATTCACTGCAACTTCTTCTAGCGGCTCCCTACTGATGTTGTCCCTCCTCAGAAACTGCCTGTAGCCTTGACCCACTGTTCTTTACCTTATCAGACCATTTTTCATGAAAATTCTTCTAAATCCGAAGGTATTCAATGACCGGGCCTAATCTATTTCTTGTATCTGACCCCCTGCTCTATAGCAGTTAGCCATATTTTTCAACTTTCAACCAATCTTAGGCCACGGCTAGTGCTTTGATCTTTTAGGCTCTAGTTTTCACTAAAAACTTTAAAAGTTCCTAACTTCAGTCCTGCTGATTGGAATTTTGTCATTTTAGTGTCAAATCATGCATTCATATTTACTCTATTTTTCTGAATTGGTGATGGATTTTTTGTGTTGTGTTTTTACTTTATTACTGTTTGTGTGCTGCATAAATACTTTACACATTTCCTCTAAGTTAAACATGACTGTTTTTTGTACAAAGCTACCCAGGGTTAAGTACAGGTTAATTTAGTAACATTTAGTAACAAATCCCAGATAAATAATTGAACACCAGAGTTGACGTCGTTTTAAATTCTGGTTGTTTTTTCACTTTTCTAAATTGAAGTTCTCTACTTTCCTTCTTTACCATGGAGATGGATCTGTTCAACTTTGATACCCTCAGCAGGGCTGAGTAGCTGAAACTCTGCAAACAGAAGGCACTGAAGGTAGACAAAAAGGCTATCCAATGAGCTCTCTAGGTAATCCTCAGATCCTTTGAGGAAGTGGAAAGGTAGCAATCTACCTCAAATGATGATGGGGAGGCAGAAGCACACTTGGAGGATGATGAGTAGATGAGGACCCAGTGCTGGGTCCTGAGCATCAAGGAGAGCCCAAGTCAACACCAGCACACGCCCAGGAAGGGACAGAGAGTGGTGTGTCTGCCAGGGGCCGATATCCAGAGGAGCCCAAGAAAAGAAAGGTGGAGAGGGAGCTCAGACTTCAGCTGGCCAAGATGAAGCAGGAAGTTGAGGAAAGGAGTTCTGAGGCAGACAGAACCTCAGCTTAGAAATGTGCTGGCAGATGAGATGGTACTGATGGGCCTGTAGCTAAAAGACAGGCAGATCCCAGAGTCCAGAAACAATGGTGGTAGAGTACCTGCAGTGTCCACTAGAGAGGTGAGGGTCAGCACAAAAACTGGTGCCCAGTTATAAAGTAGGGGATGATACTGACAAGTGGTTTTCTGCATATGAGGTAGCTCTGAGGATGCACAAGGTTCCAGGGGAGTTGCTTATAGAATCACATGCCCACAGAGGGGAAGGCATACTTCTCAAACTAGAAGCAGAAGACCAGACAAAGTATGTCCCCATGATAGCCATCCCTGTTGCCGAAATTGGGCTGACCCCTGAGAAATACCGTGAGAGGTTCAGCAACAGCCACAAGGTCCCAAACCAGTCTTTGGTGGATTTCTTAGATTACTCCAGCAAGACACTGAAGGGCTAGGTGAGGGACTGAAAATTTGATTATTTTGATGGGCTGTACGACTCAAGATTGAGAGAACATATTCTTAATACTTTTTTTACAGAACTGTGCCAAAACCTAATAGATAGCAAGATACCTGACCCCAGGAAGGTTACTTAGGAGGCAGACCTCTGGGTCAGCACCATATTGTCCAAGAAGGCATCTGGGAGGGACTCCACGCACCAGACAAAAGAGAGGGGGAGATAAAAACAAGAAGAAGTTCCCTCAAGACCCATGAACTAGTTCAGAGAGGAAAGGGTCCCATTCACAATCTAGCCAGCAAAGGCAAGGCTTTGTTGACAAAAATATTGGTAAATTGGTCACCAAATGCTATGGATGCTACCATTATGTGCATACCAAGGGTAATGCCAAATGTCCCAAGAGGGCACAGGCCCCCAATATTGGGCCGACACCGGGGTTGGCCAGTATAGAGCTTGGGGAGGAGATGGTCCCAGTTAGTGTGGAGGAATTAGCTGAGGATACCCTATTGTCGCTGCATGACAAAGAGATTTTGCCCAAAGCCCACATGTCTTCTATTACTTCTATTTGCAGGCACTGCGTCACCATTTCTGAGGAGCACAGGAGCAGTAGGACTACACTACTGTCTCTGATTCCCTCTGAGTGAGGGGGGTCTCAGGTCTTCTGAAAGTTGTTGTGAACCCTGCCATGCCTGTGGACTGTCTGTTCAGGATTGATCTGGAACACACAGCCTAGAAGGATGTGTGACTCAGGTCACACCTAGAAATGTTGTGTTGCCTGAGTGGTTCTGTGTGAACAAGATGTCCATGGCTGCTCAGGAGGGGGATCATGGAGACCTGAAGCCTGAAAAAATGGCCCAGGCAGCTGCAAAGGGTGGGATGGGTAAGGGGTGTGGGAAACCAGCCAGTGAATGTCCATGGTACAGGTGAAACGGGCATCAAAAAAGGTCGCCCCAGAGCCTAAAGGAGGAGACATTGTGAAGGAGGCTGGCCTGGTTTATAGTGGGTACCTTGGGTACTTCCACCTTACACCAGGTCCAGTTATCCCTTATTAGTGAAATGTAGCAGTGTTCTAGCAGCTTTGGCTGATAGAGATAGCTATAGCAGAGCACCTTAGGCTGAACTAGGAGACATGTAAAGCTCATGCAAAACCACTTACAGTTACACAGTACTTATACACAAGTAAAGACAATACTCAGTGTTACCAAAAATGAAGGTATTTATTTGGGTGACTGTAGGAGCCTGGCCTGGCTTGTAATGGGTACCAGAGGTACTTACACCTTGTGCCAGGTCCAGTTATCCCTTATTAGTGTACAAGAGGTGTTTCTAGCAGCTTAGGCTGATAGAAGGTAGCTATGGCAAAGCAGCTTAGGCTGAACTAGGAGACATGTAAAGCTCCTACTATACCACTGGTGTCCTATGCACAATATCATAAGAAAACACAATACACAGAAGTACTAAAAATAAAGGTACTTTGGGCCATATTTATACTTTTCGACGCACAACTGCGCCAACGCAGTTGTGCGTCAAAAAATCTAACGCTGGCTAACGCCATTCTGAAGGGCCATGCGGGCGCCGTATTTATTCAATGTCGTTAGCCGGCGTTAGCCGGCGTTAGCCGGCGGAGCTGGCTGGTGTGCGTCAAAAAAAATGACGTACACCAGGCAGCGCCGGCGTAGGGGAATATGGAGCTTGGGCGCCAAAAAATGGGGCAAGTCAGGCTGAGGCAAAATTTTCGCCTCAACCCGATTTGCGCCATTTTTTTTTACTCCCAACCCCCATTGAAATGACTCCTGTCTTAGCAAAGACAGGAGTCATGCCCCCTTGCCCAATGGCCATGCCCAGGGGACTTCTGTCCCCTGGGCATGGTCATTGGGCACAGTGGCATGTAGGGGGGCACAAATCAGGCCCCCTATGCCACAAAAAAATTAAATAAATTACTTACCTGAACTTGCCTTATGTTCCCTGGGATGGGTCCCTCCATCCTTAGGCGTCCTCCTGGGGTGGGCAAGGGTGACAGGGGGGGTCCCTGTGGGCTTCCGAGCCTACAGGTCCCTTAACGCCTGCCCTGACCAGGCGCTAAAAAACGACGCAAAAGCGGCTGGACGTCATTTTTTTTTACCCGCCCACTCCCGGGCGTCATTTTTGCCCGGGAGTGTAAATACGGCGCACATGCCTCAGAGTAAATTTTTTAGACGGGAACGCCTACCTTGCATATCATTAACGCAAAGTAGGTGTCCACGCTAAAAAATGACGCAAACTCCATGGACTTTGGCGCTAGACGCATCTAACGCCAGAGTATAAATATGGAGTTCGTTTTGCGTCGAATTTGCGTAAAAAAAAACTACGCAAATCTGGCGCAAACGGAGTATAAATATGGCCCTTTATTTTTATGACAATATGCCAAAAGTATCTCAGTGAGTACCCTTAGTATGAGGATAAGATATATACACAAGATATATGTACACAAACCATAATTATGCAGGTAATAGCAAGAAAAGTAATGCAAGCAGTGTAAAATTACAATAGATTGCAATAGGAACACATAGGTATAGGGGCAACACAAACCATATACTCCAAAAGTGGAATGCGAACCACGAATGGACCCCAAACCTATGTGAGCTTGTAGAGGGTCGCTGGGACTGTAAGAAAACAGTGAGGGTTAGAAAAATAGCCCACCCCAAGACCCTGAAAGATAGGTGTAAAGTGCACCTACTACCCCCAGAGAGCACAGAAGTCGTAATAGGGGGATTCTGCAGGAAGAACCAACACCAGCAATGCAACAACAGTGGATTTCCGGATCTGAGTACCTGTAAGACAAGGGGACCAAGTCCAATAGTCGCAACAGTGTTGAGAGTGGGCAGGAGTCCAGGAAATGCCAGCTGAGGGTGCAAGGAAGCTGCCACCTGTTGGAAGAAGCTTGGAGTTCTTCAAGTAAGAAGAGGAATAGGAACTTCTCCTTTGGAAGATGGATGTCCCACATCGCGATGAAGCTTACAGAGGTGTTCCCATGCAGAAATACTACAAACAAGCCTTGCTAGCTGCAAGGGTTACAGTAGAGGTTTTTGGGTGCTGCTGTAGCCCAGGAGGGATCAGGATGTCGCCACTTGGAGAAGGAGACAGAGGGGGCACCCAGCAACTCAGGGAGCCCTCACAGAAGCAGGCATTACCTGCAGAAGTACCTGAACAGGCACTTGGAAGAGGAGTGAACTGGAGTCCACCCAAAGTCACAAAAGGGAGTCCCACGACGCAGGAGGGCAACTCAGAAGGTTGTGCACTGCAGGTTAGAGTGTCGGGGACCCAGGCTTGGCTGTGCATGAAGGAAATCCTGGAAGAGTGCACAGGAGCCGGAGCAGCTGCAAATCACGTGGTACCCAACAATGCAGTCTAGCGTGGTGAGGCAAGGACTTACCTCCACCAAACTTGGACTGAAGAGTCACTGGACTGTGGGAGTCACCTGGACAGAGTTGCTGAGTTCCAGGGACCATGCTCGTCGAGCTGAGAGGGGACCCAGAGGACCAGTGATGCAGTCTTTTGGTGCCTGCGGATGCAGAGGGAAGATTCCGTCGACCCACGGGAGATTTCTTAAGAGCTCCTGGCGCAGAGAGGAGGCAGGCTACCCCCAGAGCATGCACTACCTGGAAACAGTTGAGAAAGCCGGCAGGATGAAGCGATACAAGGTTGCTAGTAGTCGTCTTGCTACTTTGTTGCGGTTTTGCAGGCGTCCTGAGCAGTCAGCTGTCGATCCTTTGGCAGAAGGTGAAGAGGGAGAGGCAGAGGAACTCTGATGAGCTCTTGCATTCGTTATCTGGTGAGATCCCCAAAGCAGAGACCCTAAATAGCCAGACAAGGAGGTTTGGCTACCTAGGAAGGAGGATTGGCTACCAAGAGAGGTAAGAGCCTATCAGAAGGAGCCTCTGACGTCACCTGCTGGCACTGGCCACTCAGAGCAGTCCAGTGTGCCACAAACACCTCTGTTTCCAAGATGGCAGCGGTCTGGGACACACTGGAGGAGCTCTGGGCACCTCCCCTGGGAGGTGCAGGTCAGGGGAGTGGTCACTCCCCTTTCCTTTGTCCAGTTTCATGCCAGAGCAGGGCTGGGGGATCCCTGAACAGGTGTAGATTGGCTTATGCAGAGATGGGCACCATCTGTGCCCATCAAAGCATTTCCAGAGGCTGGGGGAGGCTACTCCTCCCCAGCCTTCACACCTATTTCCAAAGGGAGAGGGTGTTACACCCTGTCTCAGAGGAAGTCCTTTGTTCTGGCTTCCTGGGCCAGGGCTGCCTGGACCACAGGAGGGCAGAAACCTGTCTGAGGGGTTGGAAGCAGCAGGAGCTGCAGTGGAGACCCCAGAAAGGCAGTTTGGCAGTACCAGGGTACTATGCTAGAGACCGGGGGATCATGGAATTGTCCTCCCAATGCCAGAATGGCATTGTGGTGACAATTCCATGATCTTAGACATGTTACATGGCCATGTTCGGAGTTACCATTGTGACGCTGTACATAGGTAGTGACCTATGTACAGTGCCCACGTGTAATGGTGTCCCCGCACTCACAAAGACGGGGAATTTGCCCTGAATGATGTGGGGGCACCTTGGCTAGTGCCTGGGTGCCCACACACTAAGTAAATTTGCACCCAACCTTCACCAGGTGGAGGTTAGACATATAGGTGACTTACAAGTTACTTAGATGCAGTGGTAAATGGCTGTGAAATAACGTGGACATTATTTCACGCAGGCTGCAGTGGCAGGCCTGTGTAAGAATTGTCAGAGCTCCCTATGGGTGGCAAAAGAAATTCTGCAGCCCATAGGGATCTCCTGGAACCCCAATACCCTGGGTACATCAGTACCATATATTAGGGAATTATATGGGTGTACCAGTATGCCAATGTGAATTGGTAAATTTAGTCACTAGCCTGTTAGTGACAAATTCGGAAAGCAGAGAGAGCATAACCACTGAGGTTCTGGTTAGCAGAGCCTCAGTGAGACAGTTAGGCATCACACAGGGAACACATACAAGGCACATACTTATGAGCACTGGGGCCCTGCCTGGCAGGGTCCCAGTGACACATAGACTAAAACAACATATATACAGTGAAATATGGGGGTAACATGCCAGGCAAGATGGTACTTTCCAACAGTGACACAGTACCAAAAATATCTTAGAGACAATACTCCTTCTGGAGGTAAGTATTATAGACAATATATACACTAGACACCAAAATTAGCCAAGTAAATAGTCATAGAACAATACAAACATTAGGAAATCCTATAGAATGCAATGGGAGAAAATAGGTCTAGGGCCAACACAAACCTTATACTAACAAAGTGGAATGTGAATCATGAACTCCCCCGTAGACAAGTGTAGTGTGTGCAGAATTGCTGGGAGAGTAAGAATACAGTAAAGGTAAGTAAATTACCCCACCCCAGAGCCCAGAAAAGCAGGAGTAAAGTACTACAAGTTTCCTTAGGACACATTACACCTTGTTTTTGGTATTTTGCAGCAGCCAACCAAATCTGCTAAAAAACAACTGATGGGTTATTGGACCTGAAGACCTGCAAAGGAAAGGGACCAAGTCTAGAAGTCGAAAGAAGTTCCAGGAAGGACAGGAGCCCCTGCAAACCAAGAAGAGGATGCAAAAGAAGAGTCCCTGGTTAGTTGAAGACTGCAGAAATGCACCCTAAGAAGATGCCAGAGGGTTCCTGCATGATGCAAAAGATGTCTCAGGGTGTGAAGATCGTTGCAGATGATATTTTGTTTTGGAAGTCACCAACAAGCCTTGGCTACGACAAAAGTGTGTTTTGTGTCAAAATGGTGCTGAATGGACCCAGGAGGGACCTGGGGGCCTCAACTCTGTGTGAGGAGGAAGAAGGGGCTCTCAGTTATTTAGAGAGCCCTCAGGATATAAGGCAGCACCCCCAGGAGTCACAGGATCTGGGTTCAAAAAAGGTGCAAAATGCAGTTGATGCAGCTCAACAAAAGAAGGTCCCACGCCACCGGAGAACAACTCAGTGAGTTGAGTGTCGCAGGATCGAGTGCTGGGCATCTGGGCCAGGCTGTGCATTAACAAATTTTGCAAAGGGTGAACAGAGGCCTCAAGAGGTGAAGAAGACGCAGTACACAGGGGTACCATTGCTCTCAGGGAAGGCAAGGTCTTACCTCCTCCAACTTGTGTCAGCAGGACCTCAGGACAGTCTATGTTGACGATGTCCACCATCTGTGTCCTTATGAGCATGCTTGGCACTGTCAGAGGAGTCCCAGGGTACCGGTCGTTGTCTTGGAAGGTGCCTGCTTGGAGCAGGGGAGTGACTCCGTCACTCCACTGGAGATTTCTTCAGTCCTTCTGGTGAAGGATGAAGACAGGGAGTCTCCAGAGTGAGCACACCATGGAAACTGTTGCAGCTGCTGACTTGGTGCTGAGGTTGCTGAAGAAAAGTGTCTCTTGTAGACACTTTGTTGCAGTTACAGAGTTTCTTGGAGCAGGCTGTGGTTGATCCAAGGTCAGAAGAGTCTGAAGTTGTTGCAGAGGATTCCTGAAGGAAACTTGCAAGCAGAATCTGAAGAGAACCCACAGGAGAGACCCTAAATAGCCCTGAGAGGGGGATTGGCTACCTTATCAGGTATGGTCCTATCAGGAGGGGTCTATGACGTCATCTGCTGGCACTGGCCACTCAGAGCCCTCCAGAGTGACCCCACACCTTGCAAAGCATGTTTGCTGAAGTCTGAGACACACTGGAGGAGCTCTGGGCACCAGCCCTGGGGTGGTGATGGACACCACCTTCGTCCAGTTTCCCGCCAGAGCAGGGGAGAAGGGGTCCCTGAACCGGTGTAGACTGGTTTATTCAAGGAGGGAACCATCTGTGCCCTTCAAAGCATTTCCAGATGCTGGGGGAGGCTACCCCTCCCCAGCCTGTAACACCTATTTCCAAAGGGAGAGGGTGTAACACCCTGCTCTCAAAGGAAATGCTTTGTTCTGCCTTCCTGGGACTGGGCTGCCCAGACCCTAGGAGGGCAGGACCCTCTCTGTGAGGTGGCAGCAGCTGTATCTGCAGTGCAAACCTCAGAGAGCTGGTTTGGCAGTACTAAGGGGTCCATGGTGGACTCCCCTGGATGCATGGAATTGGCTCCCCAATACCAGATTCGGAATGGGGGGACAATTTCATGATCTTAGACATGTTACATGGCCATATTCAGAGTTACCATTGTCAAGCTACACATAGGTATTGACCTATATGTAGTGCACACGTGTAATGGTTTCGCCGCACTCACAAAGTCCGGGGAAATGGCCCTGAACTATGTGGGGGGCACCTTTGCTAGTGCAAGGGTGCCCTCACACTTAGCAACTTTGCACCTAACCTTCAGTAAGTGAAGGTTAGACATATAGGTGACGTATAAGTTACTTAAGTGCAGTGAAAATGGCTGTGAAATAGTGTGTGCACTATTTCAAGCAGGCTGCAATGGCAGTCCTGTGTTAGGGTTTGTCTGAGCTCCCTATGGGTGGCTAAAGAAATGCTGCAGCCCATATGAATCTCGTGGAACCCGAATGTCCTGGGTTCCTAGGTACCATATACTATAAACTTATAAGGGGGGTCCAGTGTGCCAATTGAAATTGGTAAATGAAGTCACTGGCCTACAGGGACAAGTCTAAAAGCAGAGAGCGCATAAGCACTGAGGTTCTGATTAGCAGAACCTCAGAGACAGAGTTAGGCATTACACAGGGATACACATAAGCCACAAACTATGAGCACTGGGGTCCTGGCTAGCAGGATTCCAGTGAGACAGGCAAAACACACCGACATATAGGGTTTTATCTATGAGCACTGGGGTCCTGGCTAGCAGGATCCCAGTGACACAGTAAAACACACTGATACACACTCACAAACAGGCCAAAAGTGGGGGTAACCATGCTAGAAAGAGGCTACTTTCCTACACATTGCCTCCGTTGATGACCTGCCTGAACTTACTGGATGGGAAGTTGAAGGGGTCCTACTAGGGAAGAATTTCATAAGGCACAGAAGGAGTGCCCAATCCTTGATGGTATGAGGCATCAGGCTGAATCCCAGGCAGCTGGTGATACCTCTAGAGATCACCTCTAGTATAGTGGAGCCCAAGGTACATGTGCATGGGGCAACATGTGTCTTGGCAGTCACTCAATGTTACAAGGCCTTCCTACTTGGCCTGGCTCATGCAAATCCACTAGGAGGATATCTGAGATAGGACAATATATTTGCCAGACATGTATCCCACTTTCATTGGCCTCAAATGAGGATAGCTTCAGGTACTTTCTGTAGGGCTCGTCTCACCTTCCAGGACAGTGGGAAAACAAGAAAAAAGTTGAAGGCTCCCCTGAGTTCCTTACCTGTCATTGGCACATGCTTTGACAGGGTGGGCATCAACATTGTTTGAACATTTGACAGCCTTTTGCAAAAGGTGTATCCTGATCTTGGTGGACTGTGACTGTTCCTGCAGTGGGTAGGACCCTGATGGAGCTTTTTTACCTGAGTGGGGTTCCCCAAGGAAGTAGTTTCTAACAGAGACATAAACTTCATGTCTCCCTACATGAAGTCAATGTGGAAGGAGTATTGGTAAGTTGTCCACACACTACCATCCACAAACCAATGGGCTTGTTGAAAGGTTCAAAAAGGCCCTAAAAGGCATGATTCTGAGCATGCCTGTGCCCATAAAGTGGGAGTGGGGCACCCTCTTTCCATGCCTTTTTTTGGCCTACAGATAGGTGCCACAGAAAGGAGTTGGTTTTAGCCCAGTTGAACTTCTGTATGGTCACCCTGTTAGGAGACCTCTCATTCTAGTCAAGGAGGGGTAGAAGGAAGTTTCCAAGTAACCCCCCAGGATGTGGTTAGTTATATGCTAGCCCTTAGGGCCCAGATGGACAAGCTCTGGGAGAATGTTTCTGAAATGTTGGAGGCCAGCCAGCAAGTCACAAAATGATGCTATGACCAGATGTCTACAATGGTGGAGTTTCAGCATTGACAGAAAGTCTGGGTTATTGGGCCAGTGGAACCAAGGGCACCCCAAGACCCTTGGACAGGGCTCTATGAGGTAGTTAAGAGGAAGAGGGATGGACACCTGGTGGACCGCAAGACCCCCAAAAACCCCTTAAGGATGCTCCTTTTCAATCACCTCAAATCCCACTTAGAGTTCTGAGGTCTCCATGCTGCTGATGACAGATGATCGGGAGGAAGAGGAGAGTAAATATCTCCCTAACCTATTGTCGTCTGAAGAAAAACATGGGTCAGTCAAATGTTTCAACCTCTCTCCTACCCTGACGCAAGAAACAGCAAAGGGGCTGTCACCATTTGTTGAAACAGTTTCCTCACTGTTTTCCTTCATTAGTGGATTTACATATCTGTGCACCCATGATAGTGATATAGGGAAAAGCCTGCTTGTGAAAATAAAATATACAGGCTGTCTGACAAAGTGAGGACCAGTAATATAGAGGAAGTTTCTAAGATGTTGGAATTGGGGGTCACTGAGCACTAGTAGTCTCTGGACCAACCCAGTGGTGCTGGTGCCAAAAACTGTCCCACCAGGTGTGGCCCCAGAAGTCAATCAATCAAACAATCAGGGATTTGTATAGCACGACTACTCACCCGTAAGGGTCTCAAGGTTCTTGAGGGGAGTGCAGCTGGTCTGACTGGGAGCTGTGGTTCAGTTGCAGAACCAGGTCTGAGGTCTGAATTGGGGCAGCGATGGAGATTGCATGAGGTGGGGAGGCAGGATATTCCAGGTCTATGCGGTGAGGTAGGAAAAAGATTTTCCTCCAGTCCTAGGATTATGGATCCGTGGGACGGTAGCCAGGGCCAGTTGGATGGAGCAGAGGTGTCTGGTGGGTGCATGGAATGAGAGGCAGTGGTTAAGGTACGCTGGTCCGGCGTAGTGTAGGGCTTTGTAAGCATGTGTGATGAGCTTGAAAGTGACTCTTTTGTGGACCGAAAGCCAGTAAAGTCCTCTCAGGTGTTTGGTGGTGTGGCTGCAGCGGGGAACATTTAGGACAAGTCTGGCAGTGGTGTTTTGGATGTGCTGAAGTTTCCTGAGGAGTTTCTGGATGACACTGGCTTAGAGTGTGTTGCCGTAGTCGAGTCTGCTGCTGATGAGTGTGTGGGTGACTGTCTTCCTGGAATCGGTGGGGATCCATCTGAAGATTCTTTGGAGCAGGCGCAGTTTTGAATAGATTATTAAACATGTGAATGTTTAGGTGCTCGGGTTATCCATTTTACTGAACCATGTTTTCGTTTTTTTTTTAATATAATGAGCCCAATTTACTAAAGTCTCTTACCTTAAGAGCTAAGTTAATACTAATAGTGCAATTCACAAAAATGCTTAAAGTCATTGAAAATAGCCTTACCAATCAATCAATCAGTATTTGTAAAGTGCGGCTAATCACCCGTGAGGGTCTCAAGGCACTGGGGGGAGAGGAGGGGTCTCATACGAAGAGCCACGTTTTGATGTTCTTCCTGAAGATGGTGAGCGATGGGCTTTGTCTGATGTCTGAAGGTTGTTCCAGCTCTTTGCTACAGTGTAGGCGAAGGATCGTCCTCCAGCGGTGGTCTTGCGGATGCAAGGGATAGTGGCCAGGGACATATGGGCAGAGTGGAGGGATCTGGCAGGGGTGTGGAAGGAGATGCAGTGGTTGAGGTAGGCTGGTCCTGAGTTGTCTATGGCCTTGTACGTGTGGGTGAGAAGCTTGAAGGTGATTCGCTTCTCGACCGGTAGCCAGTGGAGGGCCTCAGGTGTTGGGAGATGTGTTCTTGGCGAGGGAGGCCAAGGATGAGTCTGTTGGCGGCGTTCTGGATGAGTTGCAGTTTTTGGATGTTCTTGGTTGAGGTGCTGGAGTAGAGGGAATTGTCATAGTCAAGCTTGCTAGTGACTAAGGTGTGGGTGACTGTCCTGTGACAGTCTGCTGGGATCCATCTGAACATCTTCCAAAGTTTGCAGAGTGTGTGCCAGCAGGAGGGGGCAACAGAGTTTACCTGGCCGATCATGGATAGGGAGAAGTCGAGGATGATTCCTGAGTTGCAGGCATGCTCAGTCGTTGCGGGGGGACCTGAGATATGTGGGCCACCAGGAGTCGTCCCAAGCTGAGGTGGCTTTTCCAAAGATGATGAGCTCAGCTTTCTCTCATCCAGGTGGCGACCGTTTCCATTCCCGAGTGGAAGTTACTTTTGGAGGTGTCCGGGTCTTCAGTGAGGGAAATGATGAGTTGAGTGTCATCGACATATGATACAATGCTCACACTGTGACTTCTGATGAAGGCAGAGAGAGGGGCCATGTATATGTTGAACAGTGTGAGGATCCTTGGGGGACTCCGCAGTTGACTCCTGTGGGTCTTAAGCTTTTATCATGCAATTAAAAATTGATAAATGAATGGCAAGTGCATAATGTATGCCACTGGAGTAATTTACTCATTTTATTTTTTTTAAATCTAAAATACTTTTTTTAATAAGCATCCATATTTTTTCTTTACAATTCTAGTTTTTATCCCACCCACCCCGTGAAAATTGATGTGACTGGACGTCCTCCCAATAGAGTCTACCAAAGTTGTTCCACCATTTCGCATACTATATTAGGGCTGACATAACTAATATACAATGGATTTGATAACTTTTGTGAATTTTGTTAACCTTAAGAGAATGGGGGTAATGCCTAAAAACCTTTAAAAAATAAAACATGCACACTCTTACCATTTGCATTATTCCATCTACTTTTATTCATGAATGTTGAATGTGTCCATTTAAACAACCCTTGTTGTACCTCATTTTTCATCAACTAGAAATTGACAGTAAAGTTTTTTGGCGTACCTTACATACTTATGAGTAACCAAAAAGCTGCATCTTAGTCACTTTTACACAACTTACTTATACAAGTACTCACTTATGCATATTTTACACACTCAGACATTCGTGAGAATGTGGAAGTGAGTAAAATGCACCATAATCAAGTCTATAATGATGCAGACATACATGTCTCCATACTATTAACAAGGTTAAATAAAAAGTAATAGAATCATCAGTTTTAAATAAGAGCTACATTATTCAGCATTTTTTAAAATAAACTAAATAACCTACAAACATATTGCAATACATTCATAATGTGTTCATGTGCACAATCATAAGGCATCGCCGTATATGAACAATACATTTTCATATTCAGATGAAATTGCATTGCTGCTGTTAGTTCCCCCATCGTGGAATCTCCATCGACCCCAGCACAAAGGTATTTGGTCAGGCAAGTCCTGCAACCCACGCCTGAAGGTTAATGACTGACAGGTCCCAGGTGGGATAACATTTAGCCAACAGCCAAAAATGCACTCAGGACATCTTAGATTAAGATCCCACAGATAGGCAGCTACACCACAACAGTCCCAGGAGATTGGCCCCAGTAATGCACATATGGCCAGAGTGACACAGACATTTTAAAACACCATAAAGTTAGACGCCACATGTAGTTAGGTACACCCAGCCAATCAGGATGCAATACACGGGGTGACCACGCACCCCTCAGGCCAAACATCTATGCAAGAACTCTTTGGCCCACATTTGTGTACATGCTAGGTCGGGCCCCACCTGGATTTGCTCTCTAGAATTTATGTTCATGATTCCAGGGCAACCGTTCTTATTTTATGGTCCCAGAGAATGGTATAAAATGTGTTCTGTAGTGATGTACTTCGAGAGACAGTCTTCAGACCCGATTCTGTAACTGCTCTCCCACCCACAAGGTATGATTAAACAAACTAGTTCCTGCTCTGCCAGACGGCTGTTGTCTTTTGTTTTTTAAGGTAAAATCTCATTCAAGCAACACATGCATGATATTAAATATTTCACTAAAATGTAACCCTAGGCATTTACAAGCTTTTGTGAATACCACACTGTTGGAAATTATCATCTTTCATTTTGTGAACCCATATTTTTGCTCTATCTATTTTTCTGGCCGTAGAAATCTGTTCAGGTTACCCCTACTGAAAAGTGTTTGTACTCCTCCTTTCAACATGATGAAATTGACATACCCCTAATTAGCATATTTAACTTGTCTATAAATCCCTAGTATATGGTGCAAAGTGTACAGAGGGCCTGTTAAATGTCACAAGTGGACTGCAGAACTCAGTGTGACAGTCACTATAGTAACACTGCAAACATGACTACAGGCATATCAATTGTTTTCAGACTGTGACAGCTTTAAGCTGAAAATTTGACCTGTTAAAATAACCCTTTTGACATGCTTAAACCTTCCCTTTAGCTATTATACAGTCACTGCTAAGTAGACCTTACTATAGGCCTGGGTGAAAGTTTAGTTACACAAAAGTAATTGGAGTACTTTTAGTGATTTTGAGTTAATTTCTTGATGGAAAACTACCAACAATTATGCACATTACGCCTTTTGACATTATTAAGTGTAATTTGACACAAACATCTTGGGCTACATTTTGCATTAAGAAAATAGTGCGAAATGCTAGGTTATGCTCCTCCTGTAATTCTGTGTAATCTTACATACTTTTCCTGTAATCAAGCAGAACAACACTACGGCAAATTGTGCAAGTTACGCCCACCTCAGCCTTACTGCCATGGGGCAGGGTGCAAGGCAGGGTGCATGGTTTTTAAATGTAGGACATGTGAAGGTTAAATGGTAAACATGTCCCTATAGTGAAAGGTCAAAAAAGCTATTTTCACTGTAGCAAAGGTAAATGTCCTATAAGAAAACATCTGGTTACATTATTATGTCAGATAATGCTACTTTCAGTTAGGAAGCAGCTAGAAGAATGATTCAAGGACTCCTTTTAATACTACTGAAAATGTAATTTAATGTTATAAATCAGAATTTTAATAACAATTAAAAAGTTATCTTTTACCTGCCTAAATTCTCTAGTGGCCTATCTGCGTGATCTCCGACTGTCACCTGACAGCTGAATGGCCCCCTTTATGAAGTGTGAAAACTATTCCCAGAGCAGGATAAAGGTTTGGGTGTGGGGAAATGTTTCTGGCTCCCTGCCAGGATAATCATCTGGATTGTGCACAGGAATTTGATCAACTTCAAAGTGGCCTATCTTTTCATGGGCAAATCTTAGATGATAACTGGATAGGGCTCTTCTTTGTTCTCCCAGCCAGGCAGGCTCCTATCACAGTGAGAGAGTAGCTGCCCCACATGTGGATTAAGTGACAACAGAGGAGAGCCTGCTAATTTCCTTGGTAATGCCTTTTGGGTGGTCACACTGGTTCTGCACAAGGGGAGAAAGGTATTGTCATCTTGGGTCTAGGTAGAGAGGGGTAGTGTGGGATTGTTTACATTAGGGTACACAGTATTTGCTGAAAACAAGTGAGTAGGGTAACCCATGCGAAATATAACCATTTTAGTTAGGGAGCGGTCAGGATTCACCTCCAAACACAAGCTGGGGAAGGTTATTTTCAGGCCTCAAACTGTAGGTTCAGACATCTTACCTTGCACAGGTTCAGTATTGTTCTGAGGAAAGTAATGGGGATGTCACATTTATGCCTGGCACCAGCTTGTATGTGGGTTTGACTCTTGACTCTTCTCTAACCAATAAACTAACTGTTTCCAGGGGTTACCTTACCCAGTAATGCCCTAATGCAAATAATCCCACTCTGCCCATCTCTGCCTAAATCCAAGATGGCAAACATTCCATCTTGATCAATACCTTTTCTACAAATGTTGCCCTAACAGCCATTTTTTAAAGTTCTTTTGTTGTATCAGATAAGTGCAACAGAACAGTCAACATTCTCAGCAATCTCCTTAAATCACAAATAAATCTATGGCAAGCCTAATCACCCCATAATTGCCAGATGTCTTTGTGGAATAAGGATGAGAAGCTCTCCTATTTCTAAGTGTTCATTTTTGTGGGATGTCAGCGTTGGTCTGGAATTATTTGGCCAGTGGCCAGGTATAATAATTTGTCTGTCTTAGTTACAATGTTTCTTTCTTAATATCATCAGCCATTTTATAATCCTAATGGAGGTCTCTACCCAGCTCGCTATCCCTATCTTTTTCAAAGGCTTGCATTGTTTTATGGTATAAACGAATATGAAGCCTGTACAACCTCACTCAGGTCATCCTTCTTACAGCTGTTAACATTGTTCATTAATCCCTCCGACCCACTTTCCTCTTCAAAAACTGCCAGAACATTCAAATGGATCATGTCCAAGCTGGTATCATTATTTCTCTTTTTGAAGTCAGTCCTCCAGAGGGGCTGTGGCTACTAACGCTTAATTCAGGGGCTAAATTAAAGGATATTTTTAGAGTGGCTGATTGGTATTCATATTCAACCTTTATATGATTTTTTTATAAACCAATTTCTTCTGTATGATTTCTTGTTGTTAATGCACTTTCAAAATTGCATAATAGGACCTTATGGATTTGAAATTAAATGTGGATTTTCAAGGTTTTAATGATGAAAAGTACTAATTTTATTAAGGACACAGAAGTAAGTATTATAACACCACTATTCTGAATTTATATTTCCTTTAGAGTTTTCCATACAGCACAATATTGGTTATTGTCACAGTTCCTATTTTCCCACCCTTCTTAGCTACATTAATTAAACTGATATATTTATTGCTTCTAATATTCTTGCCTGTTTATTTCAATTGTGCAATCTACATATCCTCTATCTGAACTGTAAAGCAGCAGACATCAATGTATGTGTGATTTGTATCCTATTTGGTGTCGTCCTTGCTTATGTTTCTTTCCCAGTTTTTCTACAAGTTTAACTGGCTTCATATCAGTCAGACATCATATATGTTCACAATCAAACTCTTTACTGAACACTGTAGTTAAACCCCCAAGCCTGCTGGGCTTTGTAGTTTTCATCCATTGATGTTTTTCTACACGTTTCATTGGGTGTGATGAGAATAAGTCAAAGGAGTAACATATGATACTCTCCTCTGCATCTTTAATAAAAATAAGATCATTAAAACATCAAATATATGCATTAATAATGAAGCTTGGTTCAATTATTTCACCATATTATATGATGCTGCTATAGTATAGAATGCAGTTACAGAGAAAGCACAAGCTAAGAGCCAGCAGCTGATTTCTATAGAGCCTTGTGCTCATTAGTAAGTAAATTCAAGAGCCAATAATGGCCAATGGAAATGGTTGGACCCAGGTATAATAAAGGAAGAGCTAGTGAAGTGTAACACTCGAATATTGGTGAGATTCCTGCTAATTGTTTTTGACTGTTATCACTTCCAAAAAAGTTCTAGATGAGGGGAAATGGCTTAGATAGTTTCCATTTTCAAAATTCATCATGCTATAAGTCAGACTCTTCACTGGGGGCATAGACAATAGCACTTTGGTAGCACAATAAATAAGAGTCATATGCTGGGTAGAGGAGAATGTAGTAGCAGCTTTTTTTATATCAACGGCAGCACATGCAGAGAATCAAAAATGTTATTTAGTATTTACCATTTATTTAGCATTTAGTCACAATGCCTTTCGGGTGATAATTATAAATAATATCTGTCAATGTAGGTATGTGGTAGTTGAATACTGCAAACCTTGCTGAAAGGCAGCAGAAGGAAAGCATGCAGTAAACGAGTGATTGGAGAGGTAGCTGAACAGAAGTGTACTGTTAATACTTTAGAGTTTGGCAGATGGGTTACTCCATCACAAGATGGGACGGATATCCTGTCCACCAAATTACGATCTCCATAGGCTACAATGGGATGCTAATACGGTCGATGAGATACCCATTGCATTTGTGACAGAGTAACCCCTTCCACCAAACTCTAAATCAGGCCCTTTGTGTCGTACTGTTTAAGGGGTGCGTCTTCAACTCGTAAATTTAGGCAGTGCTGCGGGGGTGGGGTCCTACTAAATATGGGATGTTATTCCAGATCCTTGATGCATAAATAGAAAAGGCCTGCTGCCTTTTATTGATTTTTTTACACTTAATCATTATGATGGTGTCCTGGATGTGGGTATGATCTGACTCACCAGAGATGATCAACTATTCAAGAAGTTAGTAGGGATGCTGGTACTGATCATTTTGTAAATGATGCAGCTGGTTTTGAAGATAGTGAAGGCCAGCAAGGGGAGTCAATGACATTCCAGCAACATGGGGTTGATGTGATCATATTTTTCCAGGCCCTAGATAAGATGGGCTGCATAAGTTAGGGTGCCCTTGTGACGTCTGCCAAAGCCTGGATATGGGTATTACCACCATCCAGATGCAAGAGTAAGAGGGCAGGAATAGCAAGTCTGAAGTTGTTTTCTGGAAAAAACTGTTTCATCTTCTTTAGAAGAAAGAGTTGGTCCTAATTCCTCATTGTTTTTTTGGCAATGTATTCCCTGGAAGTGGGGTTGGTGTGCAGGGTGAATCCAAGTGGCTTGGCATTTGGTAACATTTAGAGATCAAAACTGTCACATTTATGTCATTAAGCCAGATTTGAACTACTTGCTTGTTGTTCATGACAAATAAAAGGTATTTTATCTTGTTGATGTTGAGCTTTAAGTATAAGTGGGCATCTAAGTCTGGATGAGATGCAGACAGTGTTTGAGACAATTGGAAGTCTGGAGTGGAGAATACTTTCTAGTAGAATTTTGTATTGTAAGCATATTGGTGAATTTTGATGCTGTTATCTCCGACTCGAGCCCAAAGGGTCTATATGCAGAAGTGTGGGAAAATGCCTTTCATGGCATGGTTACCCCTAACATTTTGCCTTTTGTTGATGCTAGTTATGATTGAAAGTGTGCTGGGATCCTGCTAACCAGGCCCCAGCACCAGTGTTCTTTCCTTAAACTGTATCTTTGTTCCCACTATTGGCACAGCCCTGGCACTCAGATAAGTCCCTTGTAAATGGTAACTCTGGTACCAGGGGCCCTGTGGCCAGGGAAGGTCTCTAAGGGCTTCAGCATGTATTATGCCACCCTGGGGACCCCTCACTCATCATGTGCACACTGCCTCACAGCTTGTGTGTGCTGGTGGGGAGAAAATGACTAAGTCGACATGGCACTCCCCTTAAAGTGCCGTGCCCTCAACCCACTGCCTGTGGCATAGGTAAGTCACCCCTCTAGCAGGCCTTAAAGCCCTAACGCAGGGTGCACTATTCCACAGGTGAGGGCATAGTTGAATGAGCACTGTGCCCCTACAGTGTCTAAGCAAATTCTTAGACATTGTAAGTGCAGGGTAGCCATAAAGAGTGTATGGTCTGGGAGTTTGTCAAACACAAATTCCACAGTTCAATAATGGCTACACTGAATTCTGGGAAGTTTGGTATCCTGATGACAGTGTCATATTTATAGAAAAATACACACAGAGGGCATTTTAGAGATACTCCCTGTATACCAGTCCAAACACCAGTGTTAGGCTGACCAGTTCCTGCCAGCCTGCCACAACCAGATGGGCTTCTGGCCACATGGGGTGAGTGCCTTTGTCACTCTGTGGCCAGGAACAAAGCCTGCACTGGGTGGAGGTGCTTCTCAACTCCCCCTGCAGGAACTGTAACACCTGGGGGTGACCCTCAAAGGCTCATGCCTGTTGTTACAGCGCCCCAGGGTATCTCAGCTAGTGGAGATGCCTGCCCCTCCGGACACAGCCCCCACTTTTGGCATGCACTGACCGGCCCTGTGTTGCTGGTGCAGTGGCTTTGGGGTTGCCTTGAACCCCCAACGGTGGGCTGCCTATGCCCAGGAGACTTAACTTGTAAGTGCTTTACTTACCTGAGAAAGTAACCAATACTTTTCTCCCACAGGAACTGTTGATTTTTGCACTTTGTCTACTTTTAATATAGCTTATTCCCATTTTTGTCAAAACTGTGTGTTCTACTGTTTTAAATCAGAGTTCCATACTTACCTGTGTGAAGTACCTTACAATGTATGTACTTACCTAAATTCTGAATCTTTTGGTTCTAAAATAAATTAGGAAAAATATATTTTTCTACATGGCCTGGAGTTAAGTCTTTGAGTGTGTGTTCTCATGTATTGCCTGTGTGTGTACAGTAAATGCTTAACACTACCCTATGATCCTGCAGGCATGGAAAAAGGCTAATAAAAAGTTAGGATGGTATAGACGCCCTACCATGGAGACCCCGTTATGGGAAGGAAACTGGCTACAGGAAATCAAGAAGCTTAGGGGCTTCAGGGGCTGGGACATGATTTGGATCTCCAAGATAGGAGACCTGATGTTAAACGGTGGACTCAAGCCCTTTGAGTCACTACAACAAGAATATGCACTGAACGAGACACAATATTTCCAATACATAAGGCTCAAACATGCGTGGGGGAAGGAGGGGCTAACAGGACAAGAAATCGTGGAATACTCCCCCCTAGAGAGCCGCCTGTTAATAAATGAAATAATGGAGAAATCAGTATCACTGATATATAAAACCATTAACAACAACATGCCAAATACACTAATAAACCTTCGTAGCAAATGGGAGAAAGATGTAGGGCAATTGGAAGAAATAGATTGGGAGGCTGCATTGATGTTTCCGAGAGAGGTGGCAATAAGAGCAAGACTTCGCTTGATCCAATTCAAAATTCTGCACAGAGTGTATTATGACCCAAACAGACTACACAAAATGGGAAAGATCAGACACCCACAATGTGTTAGATGCCAAGGTGAAACTGGTACCTTCATACACGTAATATGGGAATGTCCGGTGATAAGAGAATTCTGGGAAGGCGTATTGGGAGAGCTCTCGGGGGTGTTAAGCGAGATGATCCCCCCAGATCCCAAATACATACTCTTGGGCATCCCCAACGACATAGATTTACCCAGAAGGAAATGTATGCTATGCGGACTCGGACTGATGGTCGCGAAAAGAGACATAGCCAGACAGTGGAGATCCCAGGCCCGGCCAAACCTGAATACCTGGAGAAGAGGGATGGATGGATTTATGATGGGGGAAAAAATGACATACATAAACAGGGGATGCCCGCAGAAATTTCAAAAGATATGGGGAGACTGGATAACATACTACTCTATGGAAGTATAGCCAGAAACGTCCAGAGTACAGGGGTCAGGGTGGGTGGTCAGAGACACTCCATGCACACCCACACCAAAATAGAATAGGGAGACTTGGGAAGACACTGCAAGAAGGAACATGTATGTTATAGAAACACAGTCTGATATGCAGACCAAGTGGTGAATGTGACAGTATCGATATCACTCTTTGCAATGACAAGGAAGCTTTTTTAGTTACTGAAAATACCAAAAAAGAATCCAAAATACCCTCGAACAATATATCACAGAGCTTTGGGAAATCTAAAGTGATGAAAGCCAGCTCCATTAAATAATCAAGTAGGCATTACAGGGAGGATTTCTAACACATTGGATTCTGTAAATCCTGCATAAATGCCAGTCTCCAATTTCTTCATAATCAGGGACTTGTGATGCATCCAATCGCTGATTACAAAAAAAGATCTCAGAACTTAATTGTTCATAAGATATTACAATCACGTTCAGATGTCACAATTCCTACTGCCAGCAGGTGAGGTGAGAGGCAGGCCAGGTCATGAAGCATAAGTGAATCAGCTGTTAAAAGCACCGAAAATTGAATATTGCTTTTCTTTCTTCTGCTCTATCTTTCAAGCTTACAGTGACAATGAGAGGGCATGTGTTTATTTTTGCACTCCACAGATAGCTACAGAAAAACTAGAATCGTTATGCGTGTTCCTACACATTTCCAACTATTGCAGCTTTTTGTATAAAAACACCTGACTTGAATCGTACTGTTTTTAATACTTGTTTGCAACAAAATATCTAACAGGTTTTTCATGGGTTTAATTTTGCACTAAAAGTTTTATATTTGTTCTTCATGGTTGCAAACTCGGTCCCTTTTTCATAAGAAAGAGCTATGCATCAAGATTTTAAGCAGTTTGTGGGAAAGGTGATGGTGTAATCATGTTTTATATGGGATAAAGTACCCCCTGGCTTACATGGCAAGAATATTGCAAGTCACCTAGGAGTTTCATAAGCTTATTTGGGGACTTGGCCTCTGGCCAAATTCCTCCATATGGTTAAGGAACTTCTTGGTGACTTGCAATATCCTTATAATATATGGCAGGGGGTACTTTATCCCCCTATACAATTTAATAGTTGTTATGGCATAGAAGATAAAGATGCCATTGATGTTTATTTTGGGGTAAGACTTGATATTAATGCTGTTTGTTTAGAACAAGATAAGAACAGTAATCTTAGGATTATACTGGACCAATGGACAATCCTGAAATTTTACAAATGAATAGCCAGATGTTCTACCACAGGGGATTTATAAATCAAAAATAATCTCAGGCATGGTCTGTGTAAATCTATGAGTATAAGTGAAATACAATTTTATTAAGAACCTTGTAAGAATTACACTAGAACCCATATTTATGTTGAGATTGTTTTGACACTCAGGGGCATATTTACAAGCCCCTGGCGCCTCCTTGCATCACATTAGCCTCATTTTTTATGCTAATGTGGCGTTCAGGAGGCATTTTTTTTAGGTGCTATATTTACAAAGTGGTGCAATGCATGAACTAAGCTACCTTGTAACCGCCTGACTCACATTATGCCTGTGTCAGGCGTAATGAATGCAAGGGGTGCATTCGGGTGCAAGAATGTCCGCAAAAATGGCACAGTGAAATTTACACGATTTCACTGCACCATTTTTGGCATCATTTTTTAAATGACACACCCATAGAGACCTATGGGCCTCCTTGCACTTTGCTACACAAGCGTCAATTTTTTACGCTAGTACAGCAAAGCGCCACCATAACGTAAAGAATTCTGACGCTATTGGCCTAACAACCGCCGTAGTGCACCGTATCATAAAGACGGCACTACCATGGTGTCGTTAGATTCCGGTAGAGCGGTACAGGAAAAATGGCACATCATCTATGATGAGCCAATTTCTTGTAAATATCCCCTCATTTTGATGATATTTGAGGTAGTTCCTCCCTGAAATTAATGTATTATATTGTTTAAATTGTGACAAGTGGGGTTTTCTGGTCTTCTTTCAAGTTAAAGATAGCAAGGCTAGCTAAACTGACAAAAATTCAAATTTTTGGCCTGACATGTTTTTTAGAATAACCACTTTTTTTCTTTTTTAAAGCAATTTAGAACATAAACTAGTGGGCTACTCTGTGCTGCTAATGGCAAGGACCAGAGAGGCACAACAGTATGAAGGACGCCTATCAATGATGGGCTGAAAAAGCTGTGCGCCCACAGACATTGTGTATAACACATTGAATAGGAAAAATTCAGTTATGAGGGTCACCGGAGTACTTCTTTGGTGCAACCAATGGCATGATTGTTTGTGATATAGGGCCTTGCAATTGAACTGGTGACCCTTCACCCTGAGGAAGCTGCGGGGTTAATCCTAGGGATTCAAGTGATACATGGGAATACTTCAGCCTATCTAAATGGGTCAACGTCACAACCTTCTTCCGGTTTAGCCAAGTACATTCCTTCCTTTCTTGCGAGGTCACTTGTTTCAAAGACTACAGAATTTGTCTCATGAAGCTCTGAGGATTCAGGGCACCCAGGCAATTACTCAAGCTGGGTTCTTCAAACTGCCCAGGACATACCTTTATCCGATACAAAGGTGCCACGAAAACTGTTGACTGACCAACCCCACCCCTACATCTCAACAGATCTCTGAGTAATGAACAGAACAATGGTTGAAGTGTCCAGTGAAAAGGGGATTCGCGAGAAAGAGAGAGATGCTGACTACAGCAATGTTGCTACAATACCTGACCGAAATCTCCTGCTAGCATGGGATCTTGCCGATGTTCCAGTCGAAAAGAACACACAAAATAACCATGTACAGTAACTCATCTCCATTACTTACTGTACTATTGTGTCTCACTTTTTTACATTCTCTCACATACTACAATATTAGCATTTATCTCACAGAAGCAGTCTATACTTTCTTAGGGACACGAACAAAAGGTAACATTGCGCAAATTATCCTTCGCAGTAAGACTTTCTATTCTCTGATTCTGCTGTTCAAACTTACCGTCACAATGGCTGAGTTGTGTTTTCATAGTCAGTGACGCCTGTCAAATGTAGTTACAGGGTTAATTTTGTACAATCTGTCTTGCTTACTTCTTATTCTCTTTAAAAATAGGTCTGAAATAATACTCAGTCATTCAATCTATTTGCATTTTTCCCATTCACACAGTCATGGTAACTTCTCTGTTTGCTCTTAAGGTTCTTTAACTTTTTCGAAACAGCATCCCCATGTGCATAAAAGCAAAGATCAAGAAACTTTACTCACATACCCGGTCTTTCTGTCTTTGATACAGGATATGAACAGTATCAAAAGATATGCTTGTTTTCACTGGTCTTTGATTCGACATCTCAAAATGATATTCTGCACCATTGCGATGGGCTCCTGAAAGAACTAAGGTAAATGACAAGCTCAGCTACCAGCATTGCTTTAAATGCTGTACACCCTGAATATTGACAGTAGAATATCGATGAAACACAATATGGAGAACAGAATATTAAAAATAAATTATCATCAGGTAAGTTTCCAAGCCTTACCTAGATGTGGAGTTAGGAATGATGCATTTATACTTCGCTATATGCACGTATCTTTCGATATTTTGTCATCTATATTCATGTACCACCATAATCTGGGGTTTGATAGTCAATAGTTCAACCTTAAAAACGAAGAGAACCAGCAGAAGACCTCTTTCTCTTATCTTTATGTGTTGGAGTGCAACACAGTGGCTGCTGGTTGGATGCTGTGTACTCCCATCCCACCAGAGATGGTGCTTAGGCTGGGAACTCTTGGGGGAGGCTCCTGATCTGAAACCAGTAGGCCTTCTAAATCTCTTTTGTCTTTCCTTTTCGGTGTTCTGTCATCCTACAGTGGTTCCCTGGTAGTACAGTCTAAATGCTTAAGTGTGAATAGAGGTGTGATGTTATGTTCCCTACACCTATTCTTCTATTTGGCTTAACGGAATAATACACTAGATTCAGTTACATTAATGTCCCAGGCTCTGTCCAGCCATCCACTGACCATGGCACTCACAATGCATAATCTCATTAGTCATCTGTGTAGGAAAGCACCCTCTTTTTTTAGCATGGTTACCCCCATTTTCTGCCTGTTGTCAGTGTATTTGACTGTGTTCACTGGGATCCTGCTAACCAGGACCTCAGTGATTATGCTCTCTCTCCCAAAAGTCTGCATTTCACCCACAATTGGCATACTGGTGCCCTCTTATAAGTCCCTAGTATATGGTATCTAGGTACCCAGGGCATTGGGATTCCTATGGGCTGCAGCATATATTTTACCACCCATAGGTAGCCCATGCAAAGGCTTCTGCAGGACTGCCATTGCAGCCTGCGTAAAAAGGTGCAAGCACCCTTTCACCGCCATTTTCGTTGCACAAGGTCACTTATATGCCTCCCCTATAGCAAGCCCTCCAGCCCTGATGGCAGGGTGCAAAGTACCTGTGTGTGAGGGCATTCCTGCATTAGCAGAGGTGCCCCCACAAACTCCAGGTCCTTTTTCCAGGACTTTGTGAGTGCGGAGATGCCATTTTCCGCACTTACTGGACACAAGTCACCACCTATGTCCAGCTACATAATGGTAACTCCAAACATAGGCATGTGTGGTATCACAAATGTTGGAATCATACCCCAAGTCTTTTGCAAGCATTAGTCGTATGATTCCATGCACTCTGGGGGCTCTTTAAAGATCCCCCCATATTGCCATTTCAGCCTTCTGAGGTTTTCCAGGCAGCCCCAGCTGCTGCCACCTCACAGATGGGTTTTTGCCCTCCTGTTGCTTGAGAAGCTCAACCCCAGAAAGGCAGAACAAAGGATTTCCTGTGGGAGAGGGGTGTTACACCCTCTCCCTTTGGAAATAGGTGTTACAGGCTGGGGAAGGGTAGCTTCCCCAAGCCACTGAAAATGCTTTGAAGGTGCCCTCTTTGCATAAACCAGTCTACACCAGTTCAGGGACCCCCAGTCCCTGATCTGGCACGAAACTGGACAAAGGAAAGGAGAGTGACCACCTGGTTAAGTGGCCAATCCCAATTCAGGGCTGGTTAAGTGGCTCACCTTTGGGTGGTTCCTCAGATACAGATTGCAAGACTCCAGCAGGAATCTGCTGCATCCTCCACTTCAACTTCTCACTGAAGAAACTGCATCTGCACCCACCAGGAACCTACAATCTGCAACAAAGAAGCAAGACGCCTCCTGCAACATTGTATCTCTGAATCCTACCAGCAACTGCAACAGTTTCCCAGTCGTGCATCCTCTGAAGACAGCCCATCTTCAGCCTGCATCAGAAGGAAGAAGGAATCTCACTTGGGGTGAAGGAGTCACTCCCCTACTTCTGCAGGCACCAACTGCGATGACGAATCGCTGCGTGGATCCCCTCTCCTGCTAAGCTGCTTGCATCCTGCATCACAGGTTTTGGACTGAAGTGGTCCCGATGGTCCTCTATTCCAGCTGTCCCACTTTGGTGGATGTAAGACCTTGCCTCCCCACACAAAACAGTACCCCCATGCACTGCATCTTTTGCAGCTGCCAAGGCTTTTTGGTATTCTTCCTTCAAGTCCTTCATGCATCCTGTAGCTCTGACCACTAGCAATCTATTGTGTGGCGCACAGCTTCCTGGGTCGTTTTCCAGTGGCGTGGGAGCCTTTGCCATAGTGCTGCCTGGGTATCTTCTGCAACCTTCCTGTCCCCATCCTGTGGGACACCTGTGTGTGCTGCCTGTTGATTGGCAGGCTCTCTGTGTTTCTGAGGACCCGCTCTGACTCCTCATCCTGGGTGGAGTCTACCTGGTCCTTCCTGGTCCCCTGCAGCGTCATTTTCCGCTAACTGCAAGCTTTGCATGTGCCAAGGCTTGTTCGCGGCCTCCGATGATGGAAACCTGACTGCAATCCTCCATCCGGCTTGGGACACCACTTGCACCCTCCAGGAACCAGACTTCGTCTTCTTGGGTGCAGTACTGACTTTTCCTCTCCACCTGTGGTTCTCCTTTTGCACCTTCATCCGGGTTAGCAGGGACTCCTGCTCTTCCTGGACTCTTCTGTGCTTCTTGGTCTTGGTCCCCTTCTTCCACAGGTCTTCTTGCCTGGGAATCTACTGTTGGTGTCTCTTCTGGGTTTTGCATAATTCTTCTTTCTGTCGGTGTTCTGGGAAAGTTACTGTGATTTACTCCTGCTTTCCTGGTTGCTGGGTTGGGTTGTGGTACTTACCTTTGGGCTTTTCTAGTACTCCCAGCTCCCCTCCACACACTACACGTGCCTGGGTGGGGGACCGACTTTTGCATTCCACTTTCTTAGTATATGGTTTGTGCTCCCCCTAGGCCCATTTCTAACTATTATTATTTTCTCTAATTGTACTGTTTTCTAACTGGTTTTATGCCTATTTCTGCATATTATTAGTATATATAATTTGTGTATTACTTACTTCCTAAGAGAGTATAGTCTCTATGTTATTTTGGGTATTTGTGTCACCAAAATAATGTACCTTTATTTTTGTAACACTGAGCATTTTCTTTCATGTGTGTGAGTACTGTGTGACTACAGTGGTATTGCATGAGCTTTACATGTCTCCTGGATAAGCCTTGGATGTTCGTCCACAGCTATCTCCAGAGAACAATGCCTACACTACACTAATAAGAGATGACTAGACCTGGTATAAGGTGTAAGTACCATAGGTACCCACTACACACCAGGCCAGCCTCCTACAATCTGTACCTGACATTGCAGATAACGTCCAAGACAATTCAAATATCCTAAATACAATGCAATACAATACAATGAAATACGATACACTTATGGAGCGCACTGCTACTGCCAAAGATGTATCCCAGAGCTAGCAGAAACAAACACCATCAAGAGGTCTGCCTACAAGGAACCTTAGTGACAAGAATAGTAACTGTTAAAATGACAAGGGTGAGGTGTAGATGTCTTTGTTTGTACCTTAGGTGTCTGCACACAAAACTATAGTCCAGTATATGAATTCTTTAATTATATAAACATGAAGTGTATCACAACCAAAGTAATCTCCCTTCAAGGAACCCTTTTTTTAAGATGGTTACTTGGGTCAAGACATTTTTCCATTTGAGTATATTTAAGGACATCAAGATAAGAAGCCTTGTGTTAAAATGTGTAGAATAACGTAATACTGCCCATGCTGGGCTTAATGCATGTGCTCTAATAGTAATGTAGATCTCAAAAACGTTTAAACCTTTAACCATAGATAATTGGATGCCTCAGTGACATTTGCATGGATGTCATCTAGGGCTTGAAAGGGGTTGCAGCTGCAGTCCCTGGCTTATCCCTTTCATGTCCTGGCATTGTACCCCTGGCTTGTCCTTTTCAAGTCCTGGCACTGCCTTTGTAACCTCTAGTCTTAGAGGCAGCACAATCAGTGCAATTAATAAAGTGGAGGAGAACCCTTATGAGCATAGGGACTCTAGCCTGGTTGATATGTTCCCTTTTTACTATACTAATAACTAATACTAATAACTAATACCAATAATTTTAATAAATAATCCCTATTAGTTTGACAAAAAATGTGGAGCTACAGGAGCTGGAATAGAGCCTTCACTAGCAGATTTAGTAAATTAAAAGAAAATTATTTTAAGGGTATTTTGGGTGCATTCATATAGCTGAAAGTTTGTTTGTATGCTAGATAATGTGTCTGTGTGACGGTCTGTGCCTGTAGGTGTTCACATATGAGTGTCAGTCAAAGTGAGAGTGAGCGAAAGACTGGCAGTGAGATAGAATGAGTGAGATAGAGTGAATTGGAGCTTGAGTGAGCCAGTAAGCGAGAATGAGCAAATGAGAGTAGATGTTCTGAAATGTGTTACAGTGAGTAAGAATGAATGAGTCAGAATGAGCGGGAGTAGGAAGGAGTGGTAGAGAGTGTAAGGGGATTGTCAACATCTGGGCAGTGCGCACTCTACGGGCGACTGGAATGCAAAAACCCAGCACGTATGAGATGACGTAATTCATGCATTATGTAGATATGCTGTTGTTTAACCTTTTGCATTGCAGAGTTTAATCTTAAAGACTTATGTTCAGCATGCATATAAATACTGTTCACATGCTATGTACTGCTGCAGGATTCCAGACTTTGTCAGGGTGTGGTCTCCTTCCAGGGCCTTCTAGAAGCTTTCCCTGCAGCATGCCTGGGTGTGGTTGTGGGCTGGGCCAAGACTCTATAAAAGGGAGCCAGCCCAGCTCCACGTGCTCACTATTCAGAGGTCCCGGTGCAGAGCAGCAGCAACTTCCTGAGCTCGTGTTCCGGTGGCCTACTTTGATCTTCCAGGCCTCTGCCCTCCATTCACATTGGTGATCCTTAATCAGGGCGGTAAGACGGAGGTTGGGCTGGGCCCCGACCCCGTTATCGAGGACGCTCGAGTTCTTGGGCCTAATTCTTGCATGATAAACAATTTTATTCTTCCGCGTGTGAATGTGCGCTTGGGCGTTTCGTGGCATTTGCATGCTGACATTCGAATCGGCAAGATGCGCGATTCATGTTCTTGTGATTTAACTCTTGATATTCATTGTGCGCTACCATTCCTGGACAGTTACATGGTGGCATTCAAATCAGCAAGACGCACGATTCATGTTCTTGTGATTTAACTGTTGCTATTCATTGTGCGCTACCATTCCTCGACAGTTACATGGTGGCATTTGAATCGGCAAGACGCGTAATTTGCTTTTGTGCTTTAACCCTTGATATTCATTGTGTGATACCATTTCTTGGCAGTTACATGGTGGCGTTCGAATCGGCAAGACGCGCGATTCTCTTTCGTGCCTTATCCCTTGATATTCATTGTGCGCTACCATTTCTTGACAGTTACATGGTGGCGTTCGAATCGGCAAGACGCGCGATTCGCTTTTCGTGCCTTATCTCTTGATATTCATTGTGCGCTACCATTTCTTGGCAGCTACATGGTGGCATTCGAATCGGCAAACGCGCGATTCGCTTCTCGTGTTTTAACCCTTGGTATTCATTGTGCGCAATCGTATTCTGTCATTTACAAGGTTGCTTTCGAATCGGCAAGACGCGCGATTCTTTACTCGTGTACAAATCACGATATTCAGTGTGCGCAACCATTTTCTGACATTTATAAGGTTGCATTCAAATTGGCAAGACGCGCGATTCTTCACTCGCGTACAAATTTAGATATTCATTGTGCGCAACCATTTTCTGGCATTTACAAGGGTGCATTCAAAACGGCAAGATGCGCGATTTGTTTCCTGTGCTTAATTTATGTTGTTCGTTGTGCGCAACTATTTCATGACATTTCCAAAGCTCTTGTGGAAATCCGCAGTGTGCGCACTTTGTGTTCTTACATTCTAAAGATCTAAGGTGCTAGAATTCTGGATGTTATATTCTATGAGCATGTAAGGTCTTTTAGTACAATTCCTATTATTTTCCAAGGAATGTTCGGATAGCCTTTATCCTCATGGAATGAGGCCGTGTTTGTTCTGGGGCATTGTTCTGGAAGGTTCTCGTATTCTTAGAACAGTATGTTTTCAATTCATGAAAATTACATATGAAACATTGTACTAACCAACAGAGTGTTATTTCATGTTCCGAGTATCACTGAACTCTAGACTCAACAGAGTGTTATTTCATGTTTCAAGTATCACTGAACTCTAGACTCAACAGAGTGTTATTTCATGTTCCGAGTATCACTGAACTCTAGACTCAACAGAGTGTTATTTCATGTTTTAAGTATCACTGAACTCTAGGTTCAACAGAGTGTTATTTCATGTTCCTAGTGTCATAGAACTCTGGACTCAACAGAGTATTATTTAATGTTCCAAGTATCATTGAACCCTAGATCCAACAGAGTTTTTATGAACCTAAATATGGTTTTGAATCTGATGTTGTGTTGTTTAATCTTTTGCTTCCCACAGGTCTGCTTCCCAGCTGTCCCCTTCCTAATCCCCTCTTGAACTCCCTTAGCCTCTGTGATTCATCTATCAGAGACTTGGAGCTGTTCAGTGGTGGATGCGTTGGGAACGTGCGCAGACCCCAAGGATCTGGTGACTCTGACAGGGAACTAAGTAGTAAGAATGTATATGAGTGGAAATGAGTAAGAGTGATTGACAGTGAGTGATGAGTGAGCGTAACTGTGAGTGAGAATGAGTCAGACTGAGTGAGAAAGGGCGACGGAAAGTGAGTGTATGAGTAATAATGAGTGCCTGAGAGTAACAGTTAGTACACTAGAGTGAGTGAGAGAGTGCAAATGAATAAAAATAATGAGTGAGAATGAGTGAGGGATAATGAGTGGGTCAGTTTATGTGAGAATGAGAATGTGGAGTTATGCTGCTAGTGGACTGATAGTCCTGGCATACTGAAAGTAATCCTTGGTCTGTAGAGGCAACCATAGGAAAATATTGGCACTGGCATACTACAGGTAATACATGACACTGCCATACTAAAGTAGCACTCAGTACTGCCATACTAAAAGTCGTGCTGTGATACTGAGGTAATTCTTGCCATAGGTCATCTGTAGGAAAATGCTGCCTCTGGCACTCTGGGAAATGCTGATGCTGGGAATTCTTGGCATATGGAGCACCAGTAATAAAATTTCAGCACTGGAATATTGGATGTTATCCTTAGCATAACTGAGGACAACTAATATATTTGGGAAGCAGGGCAACCAAGACAAACCGCTGACTCTGACATAATGAAAGTAATGTTTTTACATAAGGGTCATCCATAGCATATAGATGGCACTAATGGAAAATGTCTTGCATGGGCATAGTGTATGTCATGTTTGGCCTGGGGGTACCCATGGAAAATCAAAAAGCAGTCAAGCTTATCTAAGCGGCAGTGTGTGAAGTATTTATGCAGCACTTCATACAATAATAAAGTGAAAGCACAACACAAGAGAAATCCCATACCAATTTAGAAAAAATAGAGTCAAATTTAGTAAATTATTTGAGACCAAAAAAACAAACATCCAACCAGTAGAACTGAAGATATGGAATTTTAAATTTCAGTGAAATAGTGCTTATAAGAACCAAGCGGTAACTGTGGATATCTGGTTCTTCCGGACTGGGACAAAGTCACAAATTCAGGCAGATCACAATGGAGCGTGGGCCGGATACAGAGATCAAGTTAGGTCCACTTGACAAAGTACATTAATTCCTGGTTTGCAGAGCATTGTCAATCAATCAATCAATCAATCAGTATTTGTAAAGCATGGCTACTCACCCATGAGCGTCTCAAGGTAATCGGGGGAGAGGAAGGGCCTCATCTGAAGAGCCACGTCTTTATGTTCTTCCTGAAGATGGTGAGCAACAGAAATTTTTTGAGGTGCAGGGGGAGGTTGTTCCTGCTCTTGGCTGCAGTGTAGGTGAAGGATTGTCCTCCAGCAGTGGTTTTGAGGATGCAAGGAATGGTAGCAAGGGCCATCTGGGTGGAGCAGAGGGATCTGGCAGAGGTGTGGAAGGAGACGCGGTGGTTCAGGTAGGCTGGTCCTGCATTGTGTGTGGCCCTGTACATGTGGGTTAGAAACTTGAAGGTGATTCGCTTCTTGACTGGTAGCTAGTAGAAAGTCCTCAGGTGTTGGGAAATGTGTCCATGGCGAGGGAGGTCCAGAATGAGTCTGGCGGCAGCGTTCTGGATGAGTTTTTTGATGTTCCTAGTTGAGGTGCCGGCTTAGAGTCCTGCATTGCCTTGATGGTGCTATCAACGAGGGGTTTGCATAGTGAAGTCCTGCATCAAAGATGCACCATGCTCCAGCAGATCCGAGGAAACTGAGGGGCTGCGATGAGGAGTCCTGCATCATTTTTTAGGATGCAATCAAGGAGGGGCTAGTGATGGATATACTGCATTAAGGATGCATCAATGATGTGTTGCTCAGTGGCAGTTTCAAGGAGATTGTGGGCTACAATGCAAGGTCTGGTGTCAGGGATAAACCACGCGGTGACAGATCAGAAGTGGATGCGAGGAGTTCCATTGCACTGCTTTGGTTCTGCTCGCAGGAGATCAGCTGTGCTGGCAGCCTTCCAAGAGTCCAGAATTGGGGTGGCATCACTCGAGGGGGTAGGGCTTACAGAGGACAATGTCAAGGTGCTGGGTTTAAGGAAGTTGAAACCTTTTTCTATTCATGAATCTCTGGTCAAGAGACCAGCCAGGTATCCCTTAGAGTCACTCTGGTGTTCCTGGGTTCAAGGTGCAGAGATGCAGATCCAGTATTTTCACCCAGGCAGCATGTCCTTCTTGCAGAGCAGCATAGCAGTGCTTCTGAGTCTTCCACAAGTAAAAAGGTGTACTGAAGAGTTGGACATGAGGGTACAATTTATATACCTGGTGCCCACTTTGAAATAGAAGGTTCTGGAGGTTTCCCCCACCAGAGGTACCTGGAATTTTCTGCCTCCCTATCCTGGCCTCAGCATATCTAGGGTCACAAAACACTAGTATCCCGAAACTCTGTGAATGTGCTCAGGCAGAGCCTTTGCAGTGTGAAAGTGTGGTAGGTGACAGTTCCTCCCCCTCATCAAGTCAGAGATGCCCATCCTGTCAACACCTATTTTCAGGTTGTCTCACTGTCTGGGAGAAATACACGAAGAGCAACTGCAACTGCCAGCTACACCTAATCATGTGGCCCAGGATGCAGGCTTCAGGCCCCAACTGCTTAGGACAAGAAAATACCAACTTTCTAGCAGTGGGATTTTCATGATTGTGACTTAAAATCCAGCATTGCCATACAAGACTAAAATTACAATTTCTTAGACACCAAACTCAAGATTCGGACTTGCTCCCAATTGCTCCCAATTGAAAGTTATCTTTTATTAAATTTGATAAGTTAACTCAAAGTTATCCTGTGGGAGCTGTAGGCCTCACAACCGTGAAAACAAATTTAAGAGTGTTTCGGCACCAGGACGTGTAAAACTTAAAAATGAATGTTCACATTTTTAAATACACCCTGCCCTCCTGACTGTTTAGGACCTACCGTAGGGGTGTCATATTTGTATTAAAAGGGTAAGTTTTGGCCTGTCAAGGTGCTTATCTTGCTATGTCGAAATGGCAGTTTAAAAGGCTACTTGAGTGAGTGGCACCATAAGTTCTGCAGGCCCACTAGAAGCATTTAATTTACAAGCCCCTGGTACATGTAGTACCACTTTACTAGGGGCATAAAAATAAATTGAATGTGCCCATTGGGTGTAACACAATATCAGGGAGAGAGCACTTTAGCATTGTTTAGCAGTGGTAAAGCCTGTAGAGTCCTAAAACCCAACAAACATGAGCTCAGAAAAAAGAAGGACGGTTGCAAAAAGCTTGGGAATGACCCCGCCGAAAGCGCCAAGTACAACTACTAATTTTTGTAATCTCTTTACTTCCTTTCTCCATGATTTATCAACATATTTGCCGTTTTGGTACACACTAGGGGATCTATTAAATGAAGACAGTTTGTGGTATAAATAGTTTCGGATCCCAATACTGGTCAGTGCTGTTCAGTGATTTATGGCACCATATCCTCTTCAGACAAAAACATAAATTTTCATGTATCACAAAGTGCAACTAGTAATATTCCCCTGAAATACTAGTCAGCAGCGTAATATATGTGCAATCTAAAACAAACATTTGTCTGTTAAGCACTGTTATATTAAGTATGCAGTTATGTCAATTGTTTTCACGTCAATTACTTCACTCCAAGGTAAGATTCAGGGCCACAGGTCAAGTCATGTCATTAAGGCCAAAGTATGTATGATGTAATTTCCTCTACCACTATCATTTGGGTGAATTGAATTCCATAGGCTTTTGATAACTGATGTAAAATACACTGCCCCAACTCAACAAATTAAGGTATGGGCCAGGTCAAAACGGTGGCAAAGATATTGTCACGTCAAGGCAAGGGCTCATTTTATGAGTATATTTCCATGGTCTCCGCAACAGTTTTAGGCCGAATATTAGCTCACATAGTTGAAGACTTGGAACAGGAGTATTTTACCGTTAGAGCCAGTGTTAAATGTTTGTTTGCCAATGGAACTTTAAAATAGTGTATTGTTTTTGCCTAGAAAAGTAGTAGCATTTGTAGACATATACAAACTGATTTTGAGCACAACAGCATACAACACAATAAGAGAGCACAAAACAAATAAAAACACAATAAAATCATAACACGGCACAGGGCATCAAAAAAGAATGCCTCACAGCAATGACACTACAACAGAACAATAACTCAATATGATATTACAACACAAAAAGTAACCAACAAAACAAAATCCAACAGAACCTATATGCTTAAATGTTCTTGTCATGCATTACAAGCTTCACAAGTATGATAAAAGAAGTGTGCTTTCAATTAGCACCGCCTTATTTATTGCCAGCGACATGTATTAGAGCAAACAAGAAACGTTATGAGATCAGGACGAGGATACTCAGTCTACACACATAGATCACTGCAAATCAAAATACAAACTGGACCGCTGAAACATTCCTCATTATCATTCAGTAAAGAAAGAAAGAAAGTTTAATGAGGCACTGGGTGCACTCACTTTTCTTGTGCAAGTAATTTGTGCCACTTTACCTTCTACCTAACCAAAACAGCTTGGCATATATTAGTTGCAATTTATAATTTCCTTGTCTTAAATTAGATGTGTTAACACTCACGGAGAAGCACAACTGTGTCCTAAGCTGTGCAGATCCATGTAGACACCAAAAGCGACTGTTTATTGACCTATTTAAGTTAATGAGGAAATATATATTTTATACAGATTAGATGCTGAGCAGAATCCCAACCAATTATGCTGACTGTGGAAATATATGTTCACAAAATCTCTCTGCTTACTACTGGGCTCGGCCTCATAAGCTTGTCTTTAAGAACAAATTTTCCAATTAAATGTTTCAAAGAATTAACCATGTAAAAAATTAGAATTAGTGGAGTTCATGTCATCAAGAACACGCCACGTATAAAAGTCATATAACCCGTGCTAGTGCATTAAATCGGCGTTAATGAATTGCATTTTAATATAGCGGGGGCGTTATTGCTTTCATTTCCATAATGAGTTCGCTCACCAGTCTACTTCTTTAGTCATTAAAAAAGCATTGCTTTTGATAACCCTACATTACAAGGTAACGTAAGGGTACTTTCACCCTTGGATATCTCTGCGAGGGGCTATTTATTATTTTTCTAATATTTTATAGCAATTAAACTATTTTTATTATAGAAGAGGCACGCATGCCGTTAAAAGTAACTTTAGGCATGACATTACAAAGTAGTTGTTTTCTTCTAGTGCCCACATTGTTCACAGATTTAAAGATGCTTTTCCCCAAACGGTGTTTTTCCCTTCTTCGATTAATTTGAATAATGAAGCCTGCGTTCATATATTAGTTTTCAGAAAACCCATATCACTGCAATTATAAAAGCTGTGTTTAGAACTCTTCAATAACGTATTGGTAATCTCATTACTGAATTCTATGTGTGCCTATAATGTACCACACCACCCTAGAAAACTACTGAGTTCCTTACCAAAGCAGTCAACGGACCTCCATTGCAGCTGCATACACAGCAGAAAGGGTCGGAATGGCTGACATGAACTAAAATCGACTAATAACTTTCAAGGGAAGTAATCAAAGCATAATCCCTCATCACTTCCTCATCCCAGTACTTACATCACGATGGTTCATCAGGCGATACCAAAACTAATCGTGCACCTGTGTAGTTAATCAATAAACGCTAAAATCCAGATACTGAGGACGGGCCAAACTCAGAAGGCCAACAAAGCCGCAGGCGCCAGTGCCAAAGCAAGATAAAAACCACAAACCTGGTTCCAGTGCATCTAAAAGATCAGCCCCCAGAAGAAGGAATGCTTTCATTAGCCAGCCCTCAAAAGGCAGCAGGAGAGGCACTGAAGTCAAAGGAAGTTGAAAGACAGCGACCCAATTTCAGTGAGGTAGGGAAAGAAAGCCAGAAGATAACATGAACAGCAGGAGGAAGACGACCCATCAAAGGTGGCACACCCAACCGAAGAAAAAGCAACGGCATAGGAGACAGATTAGCAATGACCACCATCAGGAAGCAGGCAGAAACGCATAACAAAGTTACCTTAAGTAAACGTATCCAAAGAACCCTTGAAGGCACAATGAAGGAAACATGCAAGCAGCACTCAAATATCTAAAACTGGAGCACAAGAGAACACCAGTCCAAGACAAATATCAAAAGCAAAGCAATGTGGAAATACAGAAACAGGTGCAATGGCCATGGGCAAGGCACAGAATGCATCATATCGACAGAAGTGGTAGCTATGAGTTAATTTGGAAATTTCACACTTGCCAAAGTTAAAATATGATGACACTCCACACCCAAGCTTCTAGAGAAAAGGATACTAGGGCCATACTAGGGCCGAAGATTCCCTGATAAGCCATTGAAGGTCCCCAAGTGACAAGCAGGGCCAGCAGAGCAACCCAATCAGCTCTGTATTTTGCTTCAGAGTGCTGCAGAGATATATCTAACTAATAGCAAAGGAACCACTTAAGTTTTAGATCCATAGACGATTATTTCTGGTTCTATTTAATTTATTCTGGTTCATCCCCAATAAACGTTTACGTTTGCAATATGCACTGACGTTTATTGTGAATCCCCATTCATTAAGGGAGCTTTTTGATAAGGAATGCCTTCATGCTGTGCTAAGTGGAAAATAGGTTATTTGCCATGATCACCCCGTATGGTGAAGCATCTCTGAAAGAGTTTCAGAAGCTGGAAAACAAATATCCTGTGTCGTTTATATCCCAGTTTAAACAGGAAACATTCAATAAAATGACTGGCTCTTCTTTTCTTCAGTCTAGATTAATTTACACGTCGACTGCAAAAATAAAAACGAAAGTTAACATGGCACTCTTAAAAAACAAAGGGCCATATTTAAGTTAAGTGACGCTGCGCCCAGTGCAGTGACACTTTGCTTGCGCCCCTTAGCGCACCCCTACCTCCACCATGTGTGCACTCTATATAAAATACGTTGCACTATGGTGCAGGGTAGCGGGCAATAGCGTCAGAATTCCTGACGATATTGATGTACTCTGCAGGAGTAGTGGCAAAATTCTGTCACTACTCCTGCAGAGTACATAGGGGCCCGTTGTACTCAATGGCATTCCCCCTTTTAACGCATGCTCTGCGCAGGAGTTAAAAATGCTGAAACAAATGGCACAAGGAAATCTCTTAGATTTCCTTGTGCCATTTTTTTGGCCCTCTGTAACAGGGATGCATCCCCCTTGCATACATTATGCCTGGTGCAGGCTTAATGTGGTGCAAGGGTTTACAAAGTGACGCAATGCATGCATTGTGCAACATTGTAAATATGGCCTGTGTAAAAAGCCACTTTAGCGCCGCCTTAGCATAAAAAAAATGACGCGGTGCAATGGCCTCTTCAATCAGGCCCAAAATTCTCAGCTATGCGTGGCAAATAGATCCTGGCACAGCCTTATGTGGGCAGGCATGAGCTAAATTAAAATTGTACTTGACATTGCCATAACCATTTTCTTTGTAGGTAAAAACACTTCCTATTAAGGGGCATCCATAAAAACTACAAGTGCGAGTAAAACAAAGAAAGTTGTAAGGGAGAAGTCAATCAATCAATCAGTCATTGGATTTATAAAGCGCGCTACGTACCAGTGAGGGTTTCAAGGCACTGGGGGGGGGGCCGAGCTGGTGTTACTGGTCGAAGAGCCGGGTCTTGAGGAGTGTTCTGAAGGTTAGTAGGTCTTGAGTCTGTCACAGGTTGGTGGGGAGGGTGTTCCAGGTTTTTTGCGGCGAGGTATGAGAAGGATCTGCCGCCGGAGGTCTTTCTTCGGATGTGGGGGACGACGGCGAGGGTGAGGTTAGTGGAGCAGAGCTGACGGGTCGGGGTGTAGAAGCTTAGTCTGTTGTTTAGGTAGGCTGGTCCGGTGTCGTGGAGCGCTTTGTGAGCGTGGGTAAGAAGCTTGAAAGTGAGCCAGTGAAGGTTTCTCAGGTGGTGGGAGATGTGGCTGTGGTGGGGTACGTTGAGGATCAGCCGGGGGGAGGCGTTTTGGATACGTTGGAGGCGTTGTAGGTCTTTTGCTGGGCTGCCTGTATAGAGTGTGTTGCCGTAGTCCAGCCTGCTGCTGACGAGGGCCTGTGTTACTGTTCTTCTTGTTTCTGTCGGGATCCACTTGTAGATTCTGCGGAGCATGCGAAGTGTGTTGTAGCAGGAGAAGGAGACTGCGTTGACCTGTTTAGACAAGGTAAGGGAGGAGTCGAGGATGAAGCCCAGGTTGCGAGCGTGCTCGGACGTTGTTGGCAGGGTTCCTAGTGCGGTGGGCCACCAGGAGTCGTCCCAGGCGGGGGGGGGGTGGGTCCGAGGATGAGTTCCTCCGGCTTGTCCGAGTTCAGTTTTAGATGGCTTTTTCTCATCCATTCGGCGATGGATTTCATTCCCTCGTGGAGGTTGGTTTTGGCGGTGTGGGGGTCTTTGGTGAGTGAAAGGATGAGCTGGGTGTCGTCGGCATAGGTGAGAATGTTGCGGTTGTGTTGTCGGGCCACTTGAGCAAGGGGGGCCATGTAGATGTTGAACAGCGTCGGGCTGAGGGATGAGCCTTGGGGGACGCCGCAGATGATGTTGGGAGGCTTCGGAGCGGAAGGGGGGGAGGTGGACTCTCTGGGTTCTACCGGAGAGGAATGAGACGATCCAGTCGAGGGCTTTACCTTGAATTCCGGTTTCGTGGAGGTGTGATTTCAGGGTGCGGTGGCAGACTGTGTTGAAGGCGGTGGATAGGTCCAGGAGGATGAGGGCTGATGCTTCGCTGTTGTCCATTTGGCGTCTGATGTCATCTGTGGCGGCGAGAAGGGCAGTTTCGGTGCTGTGGTTTCTCCTGAAGCCGGACTGGGAGGGGTCTAGGATGCCGTTGTCTTCGAGGTGGCTGGTTAGTTGTGTGTTGACGATTTTTTCAATCACCTTTGCTGGGAAGGGGAGCAGGGAGATGGGTCGGAAGCTCTTGAGGTCGTTGGGGTCTGCTTTGGGCTTCTTGAGGAGGGCGCGGATTTCGGCGTGTTTCCATTTTTCCAGGAATGTCGCTGTTTCGAAGGAGATGTTGATGACCTTCCGTAGTTGGAGGGGGGGATGGTGGATACGTGGTGGGGGCAGGGGTCTGACCGAGATCCTGAGTGGATGGAGTTCATGATCTTGCGTGTCTCTGTGTTGTTCACGTTGGTCCAGGAGGTCAGGTGGTTTGCACAGGTGGAGTGTTCGGGGTTGGGGTCTAGCGTGGGAGTGGCATCAAAGCTGTTGTAGATGTCGGTGATCTTCCGGTGGAAGAAGGTGGACAGTGCGTTGCAGAGTTCTTGGGATGGTGGGATGTCGTTGATGTTGGCGCTGGGGTTGGAGAGTTCCTTCACGATGCTGAAGAGCTCTTTGCTGTCGTGTGCGTTGTTGTCCAGGCGGTCTTTGAAGTGGGATCGTTTGGGTTGTCTGATGAGTTGGTGGTGCTTGCGGGTGGCGTGCTTGTGGGCTGTGAGGCTGTCAGGTGTGCGTTTGAGGAGCCATTCCTTTTTTAGCTTCCGACAGTCGCGTTTGGAATATAGGAGCTCGTCAGTAAACCAGGCGGCTTTTCTTCTGGCTTGGTTGTCGGTGGGTTTTTTGAGTGTCGTGAGGGTGTTGGCGCAGTCGCTGATCCACAGGGTGAGGTCGTTGGCGGCGGTGTCTGGGCCCGTGGAGTCGGGGGGTGGGTTCTGGGAGAGGGTGTTGGTAAGCTGGTCTTCCGTAACTTTGCTCCAGCATCGGCGGGGTGGTTGTTGGGTGCGGTGGTGGGTTTCTTGTAGGTGAGGTGGATGCAGTGGTGGTCGGTCCAGTGGAGTACGGTGGTGTGGTTGAAGGTGACGTGGGCGCTTGAGGAGAAGAAGGGATCAAGCGTATGGCCGGCGATGTGGGTTGGTGTGTTGACGAGTTGTGTGAGGCCGTGGTTGGTGAGGTTGTCGATCAGGGTAGTGGAGTTGGTGTCGTTGTTGTTCTTCAGGTGGAAATTTAGGGCCCTGGGGAGGATGTAATCCGTTGAGGTGAGTGCGTGGGTGCTGGTGAGGTCGGCGAGGGATTCGCTGAATGGTGCTCGTGGTCCGGGGGTCTGTAGATGAGCGTTCCTCTGAGGGTGGTGTTGGGGTCAGAGTGGATGCGGAAGTGTAGGTGTTCGGCGTTCTTGAGGGAGTCGTCAGTGTGGGTGTCGACCTTGAGGGAGGATTTGTGGGCGATGGCTATGCCTCCTCCAATTCCGTTTTTTCGGTCCCTGCGGATGATCTTGTAGCCGTCCGGGATGGCTATTGCGATGTCGGTCGCCAAGGAGTCGTTCCACCAGGTTTCGGTAAGGAAGGCTACGTCTGGGGCCGTGGAGTCGAGCAGGTCCCAGGTGAATCTGCAGGTGCGGCATGCAAAGGGTCCGTGGGTGTTCCTTGGTGAGGACTGGGAGCATGCTGTGATGTGGCCGGGCTTGAGGGCGTTGAGTTGGTCGGCCGTGTAGCGGCGTCTGGGGGTGCAGGGGTCTCGCGGACCAGGGGGGGTGGTGCTGGGCATGGTCCAGGTGCGGACGGGCGCACATGGGCTTGCCTTTGGCACACCTTGGGTGCGCCAACGGCACGGCCGCGCCACGGCTGGCATAAGAGGAGGGGGGGTGGGAGTGGCAGCTGGGAGGCGGGAGGGCCTGTCCAATGGGAGGGCTGGGGGGAGGGGCCGCAGGGGCCGCAGGGCGGGGAAAAAGGCAACACAATCGGTGAGAAGGAGGGGGGAGGCGGTAGGGGCTGCAGGGGACGCAGAGGTGGGAAAAAAGGCAACGCAAGCAGTGAGAAGGAGGGGGGAGGCGGGAGGGGCCGCAGGGGACACAGCGGCGGGAAAAAAAGGCAAAGCAAGCGGTGAGAAGGAGGTGGGAGGCGGGAGGGGCCGCAGGGGATGCAGCGGCGGGAAAAAAGGCAAAGCAAGCGGTGAGAAGGAGGGGTTGCAGGGGACGCAGCGGCGGGAAAAGAGCAAAAACAGGAGAAACAGGATGGATCGTGGGAAGGCGGAGCGGGGAGCGACCTGCCTGCAGTAGCAGGGTCAAAGTGAAACGCTTGTTGAAAATCCAAGGGATAAGTCATGTTCGTAAAATCAAATATTGCATACCCTGGCTCATTCCGATGTCCCAACTCGGAATCTGCTGGTAATATTCACTCAGGAAAATACAGCACCGTGCCATAGCAGTTTTTTCCGGGCCACTTTTACTACCCAAAAATACTGGGGTACTCATGATGAAGCCTTAAGGTGCTAAATCATTTCAACTGACACCCTTCCACATGACATATGGTCACCTCCAAAAGAGACAATCGTTTAGACCAGGGTCATGGGCAAAATGGGCAATAGCCCAGGGCTACAATCTCCAAAGGAGCCCCCTGGGAAAGTGTACCCTCTTTCTTTTTCACCTATTTCCCTTTTTTAAGCCCCCCATACATATAAAAATTAAGGATTGCAAGATTCATTCTCCTTTTGTTATATTGTCAAATAAATCAAAATAAGCTTGTTAGAAATGGGATTTCTGGTTGGCTAGGGTATGCACCTAAGCTAAGCAGAACCCACCCACTCTAGTCAGGACAAGGGAGTTACACATCCAAGATAACCCCTGCTCACCCCCTTGGTAGCTTGGCACGAGCAGTCAGGCCTAACCCGGAGGCAATGTATGAAGCGTTTGCACAACACACACAACACACGTGACGCAAAATGTACACCACAAAGTAAACACAACACTGAGCTATGTAAAAATAAACTGTATTGCACAAAACATAATCAGACCAAAATTACACATTAGTAATACCCTGCTAACTTAGCAGTTGTCAGAACGTCACACAAGTTACTAATACTCTGCAAGAATACGCAGTTGTCACATTAGAGCACGTAAATACTCAGGATTCTGCAACATAAGCAGTAGTCAGGAATTACAGTAAGAATTATATGCACTTGTCATGAATGCCTCGTAAATACCCATAAAATGAATATTAGAGAACATATCACAAGTCATAAAAAAATACATATCAGCATGTCATGCCACATCAGCACCTATATGTAGCGTAATGAAAGCAGGTAGGAACATATAAATCCCCCCCCAGGGTTCATACTATGTTCACTGAGCCAACATCTCCTAAAAAGTACCTGATTTTATGAGGAAGAGGCACTCCTAGTGCCTTGAAGAGCACAGGGGCCCCTGGCGCTCCTATGCGCAAAACGGGGTACACGCAGTCTCTGTGGGGGAGGGGGCGGACTGCACCCTCTCTGATGGGGGAAACAAGCCCCTCCTGGGGCCCACAATCTCGATTGGGGCCTCCCTCGGCCTCCACACACCTTTTGCACAGGGTGGGGGCCAGGCAAGGCCCAACCAGCAGATATGTGGGCGAGAGGAAGGGGGCCTCCGTCGAGGTCTCCATTCCCCGTTCTGAAAAGTGATGCCCGGTTTAAAAGAAGGAGCGTCTCGCTCCTATGGCAGAGACCGGGGGTAAGTGGGGCATTCCCCTCGTCTCGCCCCGAGTCCTGCTCCTCAGAGACGGTGATCCGACCCCTCCCGGGGCCACCCGATGTGGTGCGGGAGTGTTTCTGTGGATTCCCGGGCCGCCGCAGTGATTTAACAGAAGTGGAGGGCGGATGGTGCCCCTGGAGCGCTTCAAGAAGCAGACCGTGCCCCGGGGGTACCAATAGGAGCACACTTGCTCCGTTTACCTTTTTCGCATGCCCCAGGGGCACTAGAAGGTGCGCGATCCTCGCGCTTCGTGAATAGAGGACGCCCGGGCTGCGGTGGTGATTTTTCGGCATGAAGAGTGCTTCAAACAGAGCGTGGGGCACCACAGTGATCCCGGGCTGCGGTGGTGAATTTGGCCAGAAAAGCACTGCAAAGGCGTGCAAGGCATCCAGGAGCGCTTTCCCAGTGCTACACCATCAAAGCAGCACTCTTTGTGCTGAAGTAAGTTTACAGAGGCCAGGGGCCACAGCACCTTGCCTCTGGAGACACAAAATGAAGAAGGGCCACAGGGCTGGTGAACCCAGCTATAGGCCAGCACACAAGGGGATGTCAGCAGTGTCAATTTCTCCTAGTGGCCAAGAAGGTCACAGGTCAGCACAGCAGCAGCAGTCCAAGGTTGTCCTGGTGAGTCCTCTCAACAGCGTCCTGCGTCCAGCTCCAGGTAAGGTTTCTGGAGTCCCAAAAATGTCCAAAGAATGTTTAAATTGTGGGGAAAAATCCCCTGTACTTATACTAGGTTTAAAGTGTGCTTTGCAATGGGGAAGAGAGGGGGTTCCAACCAGTTAGAACTGGTTCTGGGAGTGCCCTTTCTCTCCTCCAGCACAGGCTCCAAACATCAGTGGGGGGTAAATGACCCTATTGTGCGAGGACAGGGCACAGCCTTTACAAATGCAGGTGTGCCCCGCCTCTCCCTTCTCTCAGCCCAGGAAGGCTATACAATATGTAGATGCACCTCTGTGACACCTCCACCCTCCCTGTGTGCAAGCTTTCTGAAAAGTATGCACAAAGCCCCAACTGTCAGTCTGCCCAGACGTGGATTGGAGGCAAGCTGCAAAACACCAGAATCATAAGCACAGATAAATGTGCACTTTCTAGAAGTGGCATTTCTGTAATAGTAATAAAAAATACACATACACCAGTAAGCAGCATTTCTTATCACTATCACAACCATACCAAACATGCCTACTCTACCCTTCATAAATCAGACAATACCCCTTACACATAAGGCAGGGCATTTCCAATGCAATCCTATGAGAAGGCAGCACTCACAGCAGTGAGACACCAAGTTAGGCTGTTTGTCACTACCAGGACAGGCCACGCAACCTGGAACATGTCCTGCCTTCTACATACATGGCACCCTGCCTATAGGGCTAGCTAGGACGTACTTAGGGGTGACTTAAATGTAGTAAAGGGGGAGTTCTGGGCCTGGCAAGTAAATTTAGATGACAGGTCCCTGTGGCAGAAAACTGCGCTCACGGGCCCTGCCCTAGCAGGCCTGAGATAGGTTTGACAGGCTACTTCAGTGGGTGGCGCAAGCAATGCTGCAGGCCCACTAGTATCATTTAATTTGCAGGCCCTTGGTATAGGGATACCACTTTACAAGGGACTTATAGGTAAATTAAATATGCCAATTAGGTATAAGCCAATCATACCAATTTTGTAAGGGAGAGCACCTGCACTTTAGCACTGGTTAGCAATGAAAAAGTGCTCAGAGTCAAAATGTCAGCCAACAAAGGTCAGAAAAATAAGGAGGTAGGAGGCAGGAGGCAATACGTCTGGGGAATGACCCTGTAAAAGATCCAACAAAGCTTTATTCAATTTTTGTGTACAAATCATAAAAGCATACATAACATAATACAATATCATTTGCAGGTTAAAATCAAGCACACGCAAATAGGTTAATATAAAACCATCAGAAATTACAATGTGGTGTTCTAGTGCAAATAGTGCAATTAAATTAATAGTCATGAAAGATAGCAGGAGCAATTTGGGAAAACAGGGATTTCCTAGGCCGAATAACTGCCCATCGGTAACTTGAGATGGTACAACAAATAATTGGAGTGGGCAGGGTTTACAAAAATTAATAGACCGCATGACATTGTGCAAATTTTAATTCTCAAGACGGTACTAGTACAACTGTTCCTCAGATCCTTCATCACAGTCATCTAGGAAATATTTATTCGGTGTACAGGAAGTATGACCATAAAGATACCACAGAAATAAAACAGAGATAAGAAAAGATATAAAAGATATAAAAACTTAAACTAAGAAACAAAACTGTAGAGAAGTAGGACTATCATTCAAAACAGTAATCCCAAAACCACCCTATTTCCCCACTGCTTGCCTAAGGCATACCACTACAGAGATACGCTTATATATTATCAAACAGATGTACTCTGTTTGCAAAAGATGTAGGTAAAATGGGGCTGGGCTGCATTGCTAGATATTTAAGAACTTCCACAAAGGCAATAAAAAAGGTTTTCTCCAAATAAAATAAAGTGAACAAAAAACATAAAATGTAGCAGAGACTGAGAGGTTGCCGAGTCACATGGCATTGCTCTAGACAAGAATCATGAAAAGAGTGGCTGGGATAAGCTATCAGAAGGTGCACAATTCTAAACCTGAACCTCATCAGATAAAAATGCTGGGTATGAGAACAAATTATATGGCTCCATAGTGTTGGTAGTAACCAAGGGAAGATAGCTTGTGATTATCTGTTTTCCTATTTCTTTAGCTCGCCTAATCCATTCTCTCATAACAAAGAAGTCTTCTCTTACTTGTTTTTGGAGACATTAGTCAATAACAGAGGATTATGATAGCAGCCCTCCCTCCCTACTAGGTTAAACTGCTCCTTCACATAGCTCAGCCATTTAAGTTTGGAAGACGAGTCAGAAGACTTGGCATTTAATTATAGATTGGGTGAGCAAGGTTTCATGCTTCACCCAAATTGCTCTCCATAGCAACAAAGGCGCTAATTTAACCAGATCCTCTAGCGGGACCAACCCCAGTTCAGAGTGGCATACTGTAATAGGGAAGTTATTAGGGACTGAGGGAAGCTTCCTTAAGAAGTTATTTTCAACCACTTGCCGATTGAAAGTTTCACAATAACCCCATACTCCAGCATCAAATATTGGCAGTGAAAGGCATTTACTGCGGTATATATTCAACATTGCACCAGGTGGTTTTCCACCCAATCTCTGAGCAAATCTAAAAAGGACTGCAAAATCTTGCTCGAATTTGAGCATCCTACACCTAATCAGATGGGTCCAGGAACTATTAAAATTAAAGGGGATGCCTAAGTACATAAAAGTAGTAACATTTTATAGTTTTTCTCTATTTAAAACACAAGATTCAAGCAGTTTGGAGGAAGGCCCAGTAACCATTACAAGGGATTTGGAAGTGTTAGTTTTTTTAACCATTCATGCACAAAAAGATCTCATTTAACAGTTTTTGTAAACTTACACCTGTTCTAGATATTAAAACACAATTATCAGCATAAAAAAGAGCCGGATGTTTCCTGTGATCAACTTTTGGACGGTCTACCTTCACAGTATGAAGATATTTTTCTTGATCATGTATATAGAACAGATTAAAAATGGGGACAAGAAGCAGCCTTGCCTAACGCTGAGTTTGATATCAAAAGCATCAGTAAGTGCACCTTTTTTTCCCATACCCTACCCTCGCTGTTTCCCTGTCATTCATCTTAGCTAAAAAATTGACCAAGGCCAAGCCAAAACCCATATCAAGCATGATGGACCACAGATTCCATCTGTCCACCCAATAGAAAGCCTCTGAAAGATCCATAAAACCCAGATAGATACTCCCTCTGCTGCCCACAGTATACTTTAAAATCAGGCGATGAAGAGTGAGACGTTGTTTCACAGTACAGAGGCCTTGCCTGAACATCTGAGAAACACCCCTTATCAGCAATTCCAGAGTCTCCAGAAAGATTCTCCCCATGAGTTTACATGTAGAATTGATCAATGAGATCACATGGTAGCAGCGGGGATATGATCTGTTACCCTTTTTAAAGATAGGTATTTTATGTGCACTGTACCACATTTTAGGGGGACCTACTTTAGCCACAGATCTCAGAACATTTGCTAGCAATGGGCCCTAGAGTTCATGATTTTCTAAAAAATGTCAGTAGGGTCCCCATCTGGGCCTGGGGCCTTGTGTCTCCTTGACTGACTCAGAGCAGAAGTCACCTCCCTGTAGGTGGTGGATCTAAGAACAGTTTATCAGGATTGTCCATAAAAATATCATTTGATGAAGAACTATCTGCTTCCTCACTAGTACAGTAGACCGTGGAGAAATACTCAACCGAATCTTGAGGAAGAATCTTATCATTCATGGGGGTTATATTCACCATTTAAAAATGGATCATTAACTGTTTTTCAAAACAAGAGTGCATCTCTACTTATACTTCCTCTATGAAGTTTGTCCCAAGCATCTCCCAGAGTATTCTTTTTCCTCTGTAATATAGCTTTTTTGGATTCACATCTAAGACATACCACCAACCCTCTGTCCCGAGGGACCTACTTCAGTGCACCTGCAAGGTTTCTATAAGCCGTAGAGCAGTTATTTTAAAACCACAGCTGGCCTTTGCGTTTGGCTACTTTCCCTTCTGAAGTAAAAAATCCAGCAAGAAATGTACAGACTGTATGAAAAGCACTTAAAACCTCACTGGGAAGAAGAGCATCGTTTAAACAATCTAGAACTTGGTCTCCCACTTCCTTCAGTGATGCCCTATGAACAAAGGGAGAATCAACTGTTGCCCACTTCTAGGTAATACCCTTGTTTGTGTCATATACTACAGGGGCAGTAGCCATATCGAGAAAAAATGAGAAGACCTTACCAGCATTAATAAGCAAAAACAGTGGGTCACTCAGCCGGTTATACAATATTCCAAAGCTTATGGCCTGCGGCTTATAAGAGCGTCAGAGCGTAATAAAATCTATCAAGCTCTCCCTGGGAAGGGTATATGTCTCCAGTGGATTGTTCAAACAGATCCATAGTTAGAGAAAGGAACAGTGTGTTCAAAGTGGGCAGAATCATCAGCGTCCCAATCAGGTACACCACAGACATTTGAGTCTCCGACACTTAACAACTTACATTTAAAATCACCCACCCCAAATAATAAAATGTCAGTCATGAGTTTATCCAATACATAGCTCAGAGTATTATCAAGCAAGGTAGCTATGTCCACATTTGTCAAAAAAAAGTTGTTATGATAAAATGAACTATAACGCTAACTAGTTTATTATCAAATAAGATGGTTACACCATGAAAGTGGGGAGACTCTAAATAGGTGTTAGGAATCCTACTTATTGTGGTAGTAGAAAATAGGATAAGGAGGCCCCCTTTGTTGTGGCCACCTCTTGGCATTTCAGCATGGATATGAACAGCGAGAAACCCATCAATATAAACTGCCTCTCTAGACCAGGTCTCTTGCAAACATATCATATCATATCATATCATAACCCGAGACTAAATTTAACCAGTCCTCATTTTTAACTTTATTTGCAACACCAGCCACATTACAAAATAAAGATTTAAAATCAACATGACTGGCTGTCAAGAAGCCATAATGGGTGCTGACAATTTTGATGAAGCGGACACCCCGTTGGTGGGCATACAAGAACATTTACCACTACTACAGTGAGTGGGTGATGGGAAAAAGGGGTGGAAGGGTGAGGCACTCATGCAACCTCAAGGGACACAGTAGGGACCCCAAGCTCTCCCTTAGAGGAAGATCGTGATTGATGGATGTCAGTCAATCAACCTGTTCCAGAGTAGCAAAGCGTTTGGATGTGGGGACGTTATACACATTGCGACCAGGCAAGTTATCACATACAGATTTTAATGCTCAGACAGCAGGAGGTTTATAAAAGTACCCCAAAGGGACCACCATTACACTTCCTATGGAAAATTAACCCAAGCAAAATACTCCAACAGCAAATCTGTAATTGAATTCTGTGCAACATTTACAAATATACAGTCCCCTTCCATACTTTTCGACTGAGGGCCAACCCACTGCACACGCTCCACTTTGATAATAGCATCAAAATAAAAGCTGTAAGTACACAGATTTGAATTTTTGGTAAGCCAATGTACAACCTTGTTCTTTAGTTGATCTTGGGACTCCCCCCTGGCCTTGTGTGAGAGCAGGGACATTTCTCAAAAGCAAGACCAGTGGACTAGCCTCTGTGGAGAGATAGAGTAATCTTGCCCTGTTAAAACACTTCCACCTAAGTGTCAAGGTTGATATTCTAGGCTTTATTTCACCATTACCTAGAGCACTAGAGTACTCCTGGATGGCAAGAAAATCATGGTGGTATCTGCAGATCGGCATGGGGGTGCCACAATACCAGACGTCTGCTGAGTTTGGCAGAGGGCAAGGATTTCCCCCACTTCAGTCTCTAGTTTATCCAGCTTTTTCCAAATTGGCATGGGAAGCTCTTTAACAGAAGGTGTCAGATTGTGCTAAACAGAAGCCCATACAGAATCAGCTAAAGGAGGGTCTGTGGTGCTTATCAGCCCCGAGTTAGATGGATCTTCAACCACCCTCCAACTCTTCCACTTGCGCTTAGTGGCAGGTGAGCGAACCAATGCTGGAGGAGCTGGGAGTCATAAAACTTCACTCGGCCAGGGGGAGATTGCCCCAGAAAGAAGCACATCCAAAGCTGAAATAGGCCTGGATCTTTCTGCTTCAATTGGACCCACAATCTGGCCCACAGCCACATTTACAACCGTTGTTTCATCTATTCCAGGAAGCCCAGCTGGTTCAACAAGTCCCAAAACAAATGACTTTCAACCAGATCAATTTCTTTGGAGACAGCACCAACCTCCGCAGCAAGAAAAGAGTCTATTGGGGTGAGATTGGTGCCCATCACTAGGGTAGCACTCACAGCCTTTTTTTTCCCTTTGTGCGTGGAGATACCCCCCCACTTGAAAAGTTATTATACTAATGTTTTAATATTAGCACGGTGCAAAGAAAAGTACCATTGCAGGTGAGTAGAAAGCCACTCCATAGAAGAACAAGCTAATCCACTGCAAAACCAGATGCCTAGATGCAGGTGATGATGTAGATAAGCCCTAAGAGAAAGGCACTATGACCCAGAGAGCAGGCCCAGCCCTGCCTCATCCTGCTTCCGATGGGCGCAAATGGGCCCTTTCTTCCCCTGGTCTTTTCCTGGACACTCGGCCAGCATTTCCTGTGCCCCTCCCACACGGTGGGAGAACAGCAAAGATCTTTATAGCATCTTGGGAGAGAGGCTTCCTTCTTTGCTGGCCACTCCTCCTTTGCTCCTGGGTTATGGGACAGCGAGTCCCTCAGTCGAAACACAGGTGCAAACCGTCCCACACCACAGGAGAACAATAGGTACTTTATAGTGCCATGGGAGAGAGCCTTCCGTCCTTGCTAACCCCTTCTCCTTGGCTCCTGGATTATGGGGCAGTGAGTCCCTCAATTCAAACACAGGTGCAAGACGTACCGCCATATTGTATGAATTAAATTAAAAACATGGTGCATCAATATTAAAATGTTTGCAGTGTACAATGTATTCACTCAGACTTCCTTAAAACATCTGATTGAAAATATCAATTTTTATCACAAAACTACTGCAGTATACCAGGCTGCATCGAACTACCAGCACTGAGCTAACATGAAAGTAAAACCTCATTTCCATCATTGCTTTTACTTATTTTTATCTAATTTCTTGCTTCAATGTTATCACATTTCACACATGATAGCTCACAGAATCATTTATTGGCTGTTATTGAACTAAAGTTCCAAACTACGTTATAAGTCATTAAGCTATCAAGCCTACATGACAGGAAACTAATAAATACGAGGATTCGCTTTACATTTAATGTCTGTTCAGTAATTGCACTGAAAGAGTCATGCAACTTTTAACTTAGTACACCAGGAAGATGGGTAAACGAAAATGTAAAAGGCAGTGCAAAACGTAATGCTAGAATATCAGTTTTTGCAATATGTGTGCTAGAAATAAAAATACATTTGTGGTCAGATTTAAAATGTCATTTTTTTAAATCCAGAACAGAGACTTCAGAAATCCTTAATTCATGGCTACCGCTTATTCCAATAAAATATTTGTATAACGTCTGCAAAGAGAAATAAATAATGATGAATTTACAATAATGGTAAGCTTCACATGCTGGGTTTTTTGCTATCTGAACTTGAACGTTCTTACCCACTCCCTGTATGATGTACAGAAATGTAATGGTCTAGTGTTTGAAACATTACCGAGGTTTGGATTACTTATGATATTGAAGATTCTCGTTTTACTCTTAGAAATTTTTGACATAATTCAATATTAGGCCAGGGAGAAATTTTAATTACGTGTCAATTCAGGAATTTCACTGTATGCTTGTTAAATGGAATTCCTGAAATTACGGTTTGCATGGCAACATTTTAGTGCTGCAACATTGAGAATAACTAGAGGACGACCGGCTGCTGTTTACTGCAATTGTGTTTTTGTAACTAGCTTTTGTTAGAAATAGAGAACTAGGTGCAAGATTTGTATTCTGTGTAATTACGCCTCACTTTGTGCAATTTTCCTGTAATTTAGCCTAATTACACGAAAACAAATTGTGTAAATTTTGCACAACCCTATTTACACTGCGGTTTGCATATAAGTAAACCTAACTTACTTTTAACTTACAACTACTCATCCAAATAGATATGCCAATTGAATTCTCACCTTTTACTACGCATTCATATTTTGCCTGCATTTATCTTGCGCTTCTTGGGTTTCAAGGCCCAACATCTAATATACGCAGTGACGTTATTCAGCAAATAGGTTCGGGTTAAGTTTCTCATTTTCTAATTTCTACATTTACCAAATCATTACAAGAGCCTGCTCTGAGATGCTGTGTCAATCTGCATTTGAACTTGTAGCTACAAGCAGCTGTAGCTGCCTACCACTGCTGACGCGTCCCTTACTAGCTAATTTATTCACTCTGAGACTCGTTTTAGGCAGATGAATCTTTTGACCCTGATTGAAGGCACCTTAAGACGAGATAGATAATCAACATGTCAATCAATAAGTCAATAACGTCATCAATATTCACCATAACAAATCAATTTACTGACATTAATGAGAATGGACACACCATGACCTTCCAGTCATGAATAACCACACCAAGTTTGTAAGGATTTGAATTTTATTCCCTATTCATTACAATCTACTAGCAAGTTTATTAGTCTCAAAACCATAAAACACATCAACACCGTTATAATATGGCAACTCGAATAAGATTTCATCAAGGCAAGAATCATAAACATTCAAACATAACACAATGTCAGAATGGATTAATCTTAGCAGAGTATCATTAGCGCATTGTTCAACAAAGCATTGATTCAGTCATTTGTCTATTTGCGTCGGTCTAGTGAATTCCTTACCTAACCTCAAATTAGCATGTTGGGCTTAATGCAAAAACGTTTAGCAACACGAATTTAGAAAACATCTAAGTAAGTTCTCTGTCAAAAGAAGCAGTTGGTACCTAGAAAGGAAAGGCAAACATACAATTATAATTTTATCATCAAATAGTTACCCTCCGTAATGGGTCAGCATACAGAGTCAATCTTCGTCCTCAGGACCTCAGTTGATTCGCCATCAGCCAGGAAACACGGCAAAGTTCAGCAAGACAGGGTAAGAAGGGACACTTCCCTCATAAGGAAGAGAAGTACAAAACAGGCAAGGTAAGGGTGAGGATGGTTTGAAGAGTCGAACAGCAAAGTCTTTAGACAGAGTGACAAAGTGGCTGGGTAATAGCAAGAATAGCTCGCAATGGCATGATTTCTCCTTGTGTCAAGGGATTTTATCCCTTTTCTGTTGTACAGTCCCCTAATTTTCAATTGGGCAGGTTTAGCGCACCACTATCTCCATCCAATGGGTTACCAGTCGTACCATCAAAATTGTCACCTCATAACAGTTCTCACGTAGTTTATTGGCTCTTGTGATTGACGTCTCCAACAGGCAGAATGTCCGGTATGATTTCATGTTCTTGTGGTCCTCTCACATCCCCAGTCAGTAGTTCCATTGTCTATACCGGTTTAGGTGACCTTGTACCTGTTGCATGTTTACACTGTTGCATTCGGCAAGAATGTTTCTTTGAGCAAGTCGAGTTTCATGAGAACGGATCTACTACGGTTAAACTCATCTTCTAGCTTCTGGAAAAAATACGACTACATGTCCTTCAGCAAGTCAGCACACTGCACGTTAGAAAAACACATTTAATATGCAACCGGGCAGCTAGGCCCTGACTAATGCTAACTAAGGCCTAGGGATTAATTAGCAAAACGTTAACATATAACACTTAATACTAATACAAAATCATACATTAGTGCATTCATCTTTCATCATTAGTCAATTTTTTATTAGTCATCGTATATATTGGCAGCCACTCCCTGTGGGCACATTTCAAACACACGTTTAATAAAACACAGCAATACATTTTCTATGCGGCATCATTATGCATTAATTCGCAAACATTTCATGTTAATTTTGCTTATAAGAGCTACGCTCCCACAATCCCTCCTCTGATAACACTTGTCATCACACAAAACCTTTCCCTTCACAACCTTTCACTTTCTTAATTCACGCATTTCAATTTCTTCCCCCCTTTTTGACTTTTCAAAAATGTCTTTGAATATTTTCTCCTTTTTCTTTTCTTGTCTCTTCTTATTGAGTTTTGCAGAATTTTCTCTAATTCTTTTACTAACTTTACATGATAACCATAGTCCGCAAAAACAAGCTAAAACAATCAATATTCCCTGTATTACTTTTGCAAATATCCCATGCCAGATATTACTAAACCAGCTTCCTACTTTAGCAAGTCCCTTTCCAACCTTTTCCCAAACTCCAGGTTCTTTTAACTCTTTCAAATCTGTACTATCTCTTGTTAGGTTAGCAAGCATACTTCTAATCTTATCACTATTGTAGGGTATAAATGCACAACAGTGGCGCTCATTAAGCATCCTACAGACTCTGCCACTTTTCTCTAAAAGAATTTCTAAAGCAAGCCGGTTTTGAAGAGTCATAGCCCTCTCCGCAGCAAGTTTAGTATCCATCAGGAGTATAGCCCCTGTGAAGTATGTCAGCATGTTATCCACAATAGTAGACAACTTTCGAATCTTTATGGAGTTTGAGATAACCCCCACTGAAGGGATTATGGCTCCAAATATATCACCTACGACAGCAGCCGCTGTCTCTCTCTTCTGTCTAGTATGATGTAATTCAGACACTTTAGGAAACTTCCTTAAGTCATCAAATTGGTAAATCTTTGGAAAAACTATTCCCAAATAGCGTGTCCCATTCCATCCCTTAGGAAGACGGTAATAAGCATTAAGTTCACATATGTAATAGATCCCTGGGATAACTGGATCCTGTCCATTTAACATGAACGTCCATTTACTCTGAAACAAAAACACATGTCTGCACTCACTCGTTCCCACAAACAAAGTGTCATGATCAGATTTTGGCATATATATACACAAAGCTTTCCTACGTGTAATGCATCTAAAACTAATTTACCTTGCATCTTTATTGCACTATAAGCATAATCATTTGCAAACGTTTGTTTCTCTAATCCCTTTTCTAGCTTTTCCTTTAACGCTTTTCTTCTATCATCAGTGCGATCTAAAAAGCTTTTCTCTACAGGTGTTAATAAGCAGGTTAGATTATTGTGATGGGCATAAGCTGTGCCAAATGTCAATGTGGGCTCAAAGAAACCCCTAACTATTTTTAAACTATGGTATCTAGCTATCTTGCTCAAATACTCATTTATAGGCACAAAGGAAAACACTACATCTAGATTAGAATAGAAGTACTGAATATATTCTTGATCATACAATCTTGTTAATAACAAACTACAACTTATCCCGTAGGTTCTCGGCAAACTATGATAGGTAACCCCTTCTTGTACTGATGAAGGAATTTTCGTGCACACATAACAATTCTTCGCATCCATTGTTTCAACATACTCATTTAACAAGCGATAGAAAACATTAGTCGACAGTTCCCTCTTTGTGTTAGTTCCCTCATGTAAATATTTCGTATCTTGCTCAAACCTCTCCCATGGTGTTAGTGTAGCAGTCTCAGGAATTGAAGCATTGTTATTCGCACTCTTATCCATCAATGGCATTCCCACAATCACACCTATAATTACTGTTGCGCACACAACACCCAAAATAACATTCAACCATCTACGAATCTTAGCCCTATTATCATTATCTCTAAAGTTATTCATGATCTGTAAAGAATCAGAGAGCAGAATAATATAAAGAGAACAATCAACTGAGGAAGATCTAAAGCTCTTTCTTTTTCTTGAGCAAAGTCTTTCTTTAGCAAGTATTTACAGCGTTTCACTCACTCCCAGGACCCTTTGTCAAATCAGGTTAGCAGCTTGTCATAATGTGTTTTTCAGAGTCAATTCAGGTTAACAGTGTCACATCCGGTAATTTATCAGTCTCTTTTTCTTCAGTTTTCTCTCTTTATTCAACTTCAGCTTAACACAGCCTCTTACTTGTGGGCAACTTCACGTACCATTATATTGACCTGGAATTTCTCGATCAAAACAAAATGCCAAGAATTCTTGTTGCCATTCAGCTGATGTTGCAGAGGCCCATTCAGGGCCTGCGTACCTCCTGTTTGCAACTCTCTTTCTTTTCAGTTTGCTAACACCATGCAATTCCCCTTCTCTGAGATCTTCTTTCCTTGCTTTCCTTGTTGTATCAACTTCTTCCTCTATTGTTTCGTTAATGACCACTTTCTCCCTTGCAGCTTGCGGCTCCGGCCAGTTATCTCCTTTAAGTGTTTTCCTACCGCTCAGCTTTTCAGAATGTTGACCAGTGCCCTACTCTTGTGCTACGGTGTTTTCTCTTGATGGATCTGCAAGCTGTTCAGGAGGAGTCAGAACACTTTGACCTCCTTCTGCTTCACCTCCTTCACCTTCAGGGTCTGTCAGGGGTTCAACTTCAAACCCCTATCTGTCTGCTTCTGGGAGAACCTCTCTTTGGGTTGATCCTCCTGGTGCCTCAGCTGAGATAGGCTCACTGTCACCCTTCTGTATTTCGTTTGCTGGTTGAGTGACCAAGCCGTCCTCAACGGGCTCTCCTTTAGTCGCAGTTCCCCTTTGATTACTCTCCGGCCCTGAGACTTCCTTCTCCACAGCTGATACTTTCGACAACTCAAGTTCCTCATCAGTTGGACATGTCACCTTCTTTGTGTGACTGGCATGGATCCAGTTGGGAAGTCCTGCACATTTCACAGCAGTAGTAGTTGTCAGTATCACTTGATACGGCCCCTTTCAACGTGGCTCCAAACACAACTTCCTCACGTGTTTCTTGACATCAACCCAGTCACCGGCTTTCAAGGTGTGACCTGGATCAGTTATCGGTGGCAGTGTGGTGGCTTCCACCTGGTGAGAGAAAGAGCGGACCACGTCAGCCAGACCCTTGCAGTAGTCCAACACCATATCATCCGTGATATTCACAAGAGCATTTGCAGGCACTGTGGGCAACCTCATAGCTCGACCGATGAGAATTTCATGTGGAGACAGTCCTGTTTTCTTGTTGGGTGTATTTCTCATTGACATCAGCACTAAGGGCAATGCATCTGGCCATTTCAAATTCGTAGCTGCGCACATTTTTGCCATTCTCGACTTTAAGGTACCATTCATCTGCTCCACTAGTCCTGATGCTTCGGGACGGTAGCTACAGTGCAACTTTTCAATGTTCAGTGCGGCACACAAGAGCTTAATCACCTCATTGTTGAAGTGACTTCCCCTATCTGATTCTAAAGAGATCGGAAACCCGAAACGTGGTACCAACTCCCTAGCAGCAGCTTTGCTAATGTGAGACTGTCATTTCTACGTGTAGGGTAAGCTTCAATCCAGTGACTGAAAATGCACACAATCACCAACACGTACCTCAGACCTCCACACATAGGCATCTCAATAAAATCCATCTGCATTCTGCTAAATGGACCTCCTGCTCTCCCAGTGTGGCTCAAATTCACAACGGTCCCTTTCCCCGCATTCATCTGCTGACAGATGATGCACCTGTGACAGATAACTTCTGCAGCTTGTCTGAATTTTGGGTTGAACCAATCAATTTTGAACAACCTGAAACCCACACAAGTCCGCCACACCAAAGGTCAGTGGTAAACTGGCGAAAACAAAACCTCCACCATCACGCCAACAGAAATACGCCCACGCTATCACGACCCACGAATCCACGCAGCGGTCTTTCAACCGCGGTATTCCATTGGCGGTACACACTGCTGCGCTCAAAATACACACACACATACAAAACACTGCCACATTGGACAATTCAAAATACACACACCTGATACACATACACACACCACTCCCACACACCCAATACAATATAAAACACACACCCACATCACCCACAAACCCCTACGACAAAAAATCCAGAAAGAAGGCCAGAGAGAGACACCACCATCCACAAACTAGCATCCACAGGCACTCAACACCATCACCCACACAACTTCCACGCACAAAAGACCACACACCACTACATATCACCACACTTATCACCACACACACCACCCCACACATCACCTACACCACCCCATGGCACGGCAAAGACACCCCAGGTTCTCAGAGGAGGAGCTCAGGGTCATGGTGGGAGAAATCGTCCGGGTAGAGCCACAGCTATTTGGAGCACAGGTGCAGCACACCTCCATTGCAAGGAAGATGGAGCTATGGCGAAGAATAGTCGACAGGGTCAACGCAGTGGGACAACACCCAAGAAATCGGGATGACATCAGGAAGAGGTGGAACGACCTATGGGGGAAGGTGCGTTCCGTGGTCTCCAGACACCACAGTGATAACAGCAGCTCTGTCCAAATGGATCTAGATGACCAGCCCGGACCATCGTGGGCCTCGGGACAATCGGTTCCCCTCACACAGGCACAGGCCACCACAGACCTTCCCCCATCTGGAAACACCAGCACAGCATCCACCCAGTGGGCCCATACCTCCGTCCCCAGGACACGTCAATCAGCTGTGTGTCCACCACTACAGGGAACCCAGGATAACCCACCACCCCAGCAACAACAGGGACCTGGGGGCAGTGGTAGTGGGCACACGGTCCAGGGGACGGAGGCCCAGGAACGCAGGGGAACTGGGAGGGCTGCAGTGCGACAGGGGGTGGACAGGCCAAGGGAACCCACTCTCCACGAGTCCCTCTCCTCCATCATGGGAGCATACCACCACTCCCAGGAGACGATGGCAACGGTCCTGGCCAAGTTTCAGGAGACCCAGCGCATGAAGGAGGAACAGTATTTGGGGTTCAGGGCATATCTCAGAACCATCAGCTCCACCCTGGTCACCATTGTAGGGGTGCTTAATGAAATCCTCAACACCAGGAGGGACACTGTGGCACTCCAAGGGGCCCCTGACACTAGCCTGGACGATGAACTGCCCACCACCTCTGCCGGCGCTAGTGGACAGGAGGCACCGCCACAGGACCACCACACCAGCACCCCACCCCCTGCAGACCGAGAACCACCCGCAAGCAATCCCTGAGATCCCTGAGATCCAGGAACAAGACAGAGCACAAGGACAAGACCCCCGCCAAGAAATGAGACCACCCTGATTGTCATCCCACTGTCCCACTTTGTCACCCTGTCCATACTTAAACTGCCCCAGCTCCACTTCCATGCCCATATGGGCAATGCACCTGTGAGACTAATAGACTGGACTCTGCCATGGACATTCCTCCCCCATCACCCATCACTATTTCACTACCCCCTCCAATATTTTGTATGTAAATAAACACACCTAAAGCATCAAAAGATCTGGAGTCTGTCTGTGATTTTGAAATAGTGTATTTGCAATTACATTGACAAAAATTCCAGGAAATAGTAATGTCAACATACCTATGTCACACAGCTCTAGTCCATGAGGAATCTCAGCAGATGACAGACGTTGGGACCCACACCTGTGAAACCGTAAGGGAAAGTGACAACTCAGTGACCATACACTGGGTGGAATCGACAGACAGGATAGAGGTAGAAGTGTAAAAGTACTTGTAGTAGGCAGGAATGTATTCTCACCTGTGTTTCACTGGAAATATTGCTGGATGACTGAGTCCCTGTTGCCAATGTCTTCTTCCTCTGCTTCCTCCTCATCACTGTCCACAGGCTCCACAGCTGCCACAACACTGCCATCTGGACCATCCTCCTGCAGAAAAGGCACCTGTCATCGCAAAGCCAAGTTATGAAGCATACAGCAGGCCACGATGATCTGGCACACCTTCTTTGGTGAGTAGAATAGGGATCCACCTGTCATATGGAGGCACCTAAACCTGGCCTTCAGGAGGCCGAAGGTGCGTTCTATCACCCTCCTAGTCCGCCCATGGGCCTCATTGTAGCGTTCCTCTGCCCTGGTCCTGGGATTCCTCACTGGGGTCAGTAGCCATGACAGGTTGGGGTAACCAGAGTCTCCTAATTGCCACACCGGGTGCCTCTGTAGTTGACCCATCACATAAGGGATGCTGCTATTCCGCATGATGTAGGCGTCATGCACTGAGACAGGGAACATGGCATTCATATGGGAGATGTACTGGTCTGCCAAACATACCATCTGTACATTCATCGAATTATAACTCTTCCGGCTCCTGTACACCTGTTCACTCCTGTGGGGGGGACCAAAGCCACATGGGTCTCATCAATGGCACCTATGATGTTGGGGATATGTCCAATGGCATAGAAGTCACCTTTCACTGTAGGCAAGTCCTCCACCTGAGGGAAAACGATGCAGCTCTGCATGTGTTTCAGCACGGCAGACAACACTCTGGTCTATACGTTGGAAAACATAGGCTGGGACATCCCTGATGCCATAGCCACAGTTGTTTGAAAAGACCCACTTGCAAGGAAATGGAGCACTGATAGCACCTGCACTTGAGGGGGGATTCCAGTGGGATGGCGGATTGCTGACATCAGGTCTGGCTCCAACTGGGTACACAGTTCCTGGATTGTGGCACGGTCAAACCTGTAGGTGATTATCAAATTTCTTCCCTCCATTGTCGACAGGTCCACCAGCGGTCGGTACACCGGAGGATTCCGCCATCTCCTCACATGTCCCAGCGGACGGTGCCTATGAAGGACAACAGCGAGCACAGAGTCAAACAACTCAGAGGTATGTACCCACAGTCTACACAGAACACCAATCATACACAAAAGGTGGCCTGTATGTGTTTTGAGAGTAGGCCTAGGTATGTGTGACGCAGTTGGTAATTAGGCCATGTGGGCCCCTGAAATGGCGGCTGCCTGACCTCTAAAGCGGGACAATGGGATGTGAGGTAACAGCGCTGGCGTTGTACACCATCGCAGTAGGCGGTCGAAGACCGCAGCGCAATGCTGCATTGGTTAGCATTGGACCCTATGGGTCCCAGAAGCCAATGACGATGTACGCCGGTGGTGATGGTACGCACAGGCGCGGACGAGTCCGCCGTGGACGTGACCACCATTTTCTAGCTGTATAATCACTCGTACCTGATCTTCGACAGGAGAGGACCTACACTGCAAGTGCTGCTGTGACCTCGGTCTGGAAGATACAATGGCTCGAGCATCTGGGGAAAGGGCCCCTGCCTTCACATTGGAGGAGTTGGAGAAGCTCGTCGATGGGGTCCTCCCCCAGTACACGCTACTCTACGGTCCTCCAGACCAACAGGTAAGTACACAGGGAGCATGTTGTATGGGCTATGCCTGTGTGGAGAGGGCTGGATGTAAGAAGGAAGGGTGCAGAGTTCTGCGTGCATGAAAGACGGTGGGGGCATGTGCCACATGGCAAGGGTATGGATGGGGGCCACTCACTTTGACGATGCAGTTGGTAATGACTTCTCTTCTACCCCTGTACATTTCATGTAGGTCAGCGCCCACCAGAAGAAGGATATTTGTCGTGCCATCTCCAAGGACGTCCGGACACTGGGGGTCCACCACAGACAGAGCACCCACTACCGGAAGAGATGGAAGGACATTCGCCGCTGGAGCAAGAAGACGGCGGAGGCTCAGCTGGGGATGGCCTCCCATGGTGCCATGACCCGCCTGATGTTCCGGATCCTGGCGGTGGCCTACCCTGAGTTGGATGGGTGCTTGAGGGCATCAGAGCAGACACCAGGGGGTGAGTACACTCTCATTCTGCTGACTTTGCGCACAGTGGAGGTGTCTGGGTGGGGGAGGAGGGCTGTGGGTTTCCCTAGGCCAGGGCGACTTCCGTAGGCTAGGCCCCTTCGTAAGGCATGGCCCTGTGGCCCCCCACCCCACCTCTGTAGAGTGCCAAGTACAGCTATTCATACCCCTATGTCATCTATGTGTGCAGATGTCGTCCATAGCCTTATAGGCCATTTCCCAGGAATTGCACTGTAGAGCCCAATAGCGCGACGTAGTGCAGGGGGCTGCTGTGTCTGTCTTGTCCGCCAACTGTAGCGGTAAGCCATGCACTCAACCTTTCTTTCTTGTGTTCCCCCCTCTTTTTTTCCAGTCTCCCTGTTCTTGTGTGCATTAGCATCATCAGGCGGAGGTGCAGTGGCACCGGAGCACGAGGGAGCTGCATCCCACATGGGCATGGAGGCCCACACTACGGACTCAGAATACACCAGTGGGACGGAGGGCGAGGGGAGCACCACGGCGGTCACAGGATCTGCAACCAGCGACACTGACTCGTCCTCTGATGGGAGCTCCCTTGTGGTGGCGGCAACATCTGTGCCCCCCACTTCCACAGGTACAGCCGCTACCCCCCTACCAGCACCGCCCTCCCAGCAGTCCCTCAGCCTTCGCCCCGTGCCCCCTCACCCAGGAGGGTGGGCATCACCTTCGCCCCTGTCACCTCTGCTGCCCTCAGTGAGGAGGCCATTGACCTCCTCATGTCCCTCACAGTTGGGAAGTCTACCATTTTGAATGCCATCCAGGGTGTAGAAAGGGAGTTGCAACACACAAATGCATTCCTGGAGGGTATTCATTCTGGTCAGGCTGCCCTTCATCGAACTGTTCAAACTCTGCCTCAGCACTGTTGGCAGCCATTGTCCCTGTGTCTAGCCTCCCCCCTCCAACTTCCTCCACCCAGACCCAATCCCCTGTACCTCTGCCTATCCCAAGCACACCATCAGACCAGCCTGCACACACCTCACCACACAAGGGAAGCTCAGGCAAACATAAGCACCACACATCCCACAGGCACTCACGCAAGCATCACACACATACAGACACGCCAACATCCACAGCCTCCACTGTGTCCCCCTCCTCCTCGTCTCCCTCCTCCCTCCCAGTCTCGTCTACACTCACACCTGCATGCACTACCTCTACAGCGACTACGTCCCGCACCAGCACACCCACCAGCACACCCCGTTCACGTGCAGTCACCACCCCCACTACCATTCACAAGTCCCCTGTGTCCTCTCCCAGTGTGTCTGTGACGCCCCCTCCAAAGATACACAAACGCAGGCACACACCCACCCAAAATCCATCCACCTCACGACAGCCTCCAGCGCATGCACCTGCAACCAAAACCACAAAACTTTCACCTCCTACAACCACCACCTCTTCCTCCACTCCCAAACCCCCTCCAGCTACCCGTTCCAGTGTCTCCAAACAACTTTTCCTGTCCAACCTTGACCTATTTCCCCCCGTCCAACTCATAGGTCCCGTACTAGCACCTCAGCCACAAAATCAACGGGACCAGTGGTGCCTGTTGTCACAGGTATGTGGAGTGCACCGGCCACCAGGTCAGCCAGTCTGTCACGGAGCCAGAGCACAGCCAGTCCCCCCCCTGTGAAGCACCAGAAGTTGGCCAGTGCCTGCCGGGAGAGGGGGAAGACTCCAGCCAGCCAAGCCGCTCACAGGGGTCCCGGGGGGGTGTGGACTCAGCTGTGACTCCTCCCAAGGTGGGGAAGGGGCAGAAGAAACCTGCAAAGTCTGAGAGGAGCAGCACGGCGGAGAAGACCGCCATCATCCCTGCTGGCCAGGAGGCCACCGCCAGCCCCATTGTCGCTGCCCAGGAGGGCCCCGCAAGCCACAGCCCAGCTGCCCAGGAGGGCCCCGCAAGCCACAGCCCAGCTGCCCATGGGGGCCCGCAAGCCACAGCCCAGTAGCCCAGGAGGGCCCCGCAAGCCACAGCCCAGCTGCCCAGGAGGGCCCCGCAGGCCACAGCCCATCTGACCCATGAAGGCCCGCCAGCCACAGCCCATCTGACACATGAAGGACCGCCAGCCACAGGCCAGCTGGTCAATGACGGACCGCCAACTCAAGCACCGCTGAACAGCGCAAGCACCGCTGAACAGGGCAGAGACCACCATGGCAAGCACCGCTGAACAGGGCAAGCACCACTGAACAGGGCAGAGACCGCCAACTCAAGCACCGCTGAACAGGGCAGAGACCACAATGGCAAGCACCGCTGAACAGGGCAAGCACCGCTGAACAGGGCAAAGACCGCCAACTCAAGCACCGCTGAACAGGGCAGAGAGCGCCATGGCAAGCACCGCTTAACAGGGCAAGCACCGCTGAACAGGGCAGAGACCGCCATGGCAAGCACCGCTGAACAGGGCAAGCACAGATGAACAGGGCAGGGACCGCCATGGCAAGCACCACTGAACAGGGCAGAGACCACCATGGCAAGCACCGCTGAACAGGGCAAGCACCGCTGAACAGGGCAAAGACCGCCAACTCAAGCACCGCTGTACAGGGCAGAGACCGCCATGGCAAGCACCGCTGAACAGGGAAAGCAGCGCGGAACAGGGCAGAGACCGCCAACTCAAGCACCGCTGAACAGGGCAAGCACCGCTGAACAGGGCAAAGACCGCCAAGGTGAGCACCGCTAGCCCATGAGCGGCAGGGGCAGTGACGCAACTGGGACCGTCACGGGGTGAGTGATGCACTCTGGGCACCAATCCCCCTGCAGAGCTAGTGTAGAACAGCATCCACTATCTCTGCCCTTGGCAGGATAAAGCACTCTGGGCACCAGTCCCCCTCCAGAACCAGTGGAGAACAGCATCCACTACCTCTGTCCTTGCCAGGATGAAGCACTCTGGGCACCAGTCCCCATCCAGAACCAGTGGAGACATGCATCCACTTGAGAGACTGTAGCTTTGCACTCCCCAGGAGTGAACAGTGGGCAAACCACCCACTGTGGAGACTTGAGAGACTGTGGCTTTGCACTCCCCAGGATTGAACAGTGGGCAAACCACCCACTGTGGAGACTTGAGAGACTGTGGCTTTGCACTCCCCAGGATTGTACAGTGGGCAAACCACCCACTGTGGAGACTTGAGAGACTGTGGCTTTGCACTCCCCAGGATTGTACAGTGGGCAAACCACCCACTGTAGAGACTTGAGAGACTGTGGCTTTGCACTCCCCAGGATACATCAATGGGCAAGGTGCCCCCTCGTGGATCTGGTGTCGTGCACTCATCTAGCCGAGGTGCACCCCCTTCCCTTCCCCCTGAGGTTCCTGTTGTATTTCTATCTGATGCCCCTGCAGTGTTCTCTCCGTCATGTTCGGGTATCTTGTGTGGGCCTCGCCCATGCATTTTGGGCCCAGTGGTCCACGGACTATGAATGGTGCATTACCTGGACTACTAATCGTGGTGTATATTTTGTTTATAGTGTATATATATATATATATATATATTTATTTATTTTTTGCTTACTGATTTTTGATATATTACAATAGTTACACTCATTTCCTTTTGTCTTTGCATTCTTCCGGGGGGGGTTGGGGGGTGTTACTGTAATGTATAGATATGCATTGGTGTGTGTGTGTTGTAGTGGGTGAGGGTGGGGGTGGGGGTTGGGATGTTGAGTGTCTGTGTCCCTGTTTTTTGCCTCCCCCTCCCCTATGTCGTAGGTGCAGTTATCACCGTGGTCTTCGCCGCCGGCGTTGGTGCTCCTCGAAGTGGAACAGGAAGACTAGCGCAGGAAGAATATGAAGTTCCTGCTCCATGCTGTCCTCCTTCCTCGTGGAGTGTGTAGAGGTGAGCGTTTTCCCTTCGAAATGCCTGTTTCCCCCGTGTTTTTATCCGCGGTGAATCCGCCCCGGAAAAGGTGGCGGTTTGGCCTGCCATAATAGTGTGGGCGATACATTGTCTCCCGCCTGTCTGTTGGCGGTAACCGCCGCGCTGTTTGTCTGTACCGCCGTGGCGGTCGGAGTGTTAAAGTGGCTGTCTTTGTTGGTGGTTTCCGCAACGGTCGTAATTCCAAAATTTTTACCTCCGGCCTGTTGGCGGTCTTACCTCCGCTTTAACACCGTCCGCCAGGGTTGTAATGACCACCAAAGTCTTGTGATTTAACATGAACATTGCATTTCACCACAGCAATTTCAATAGGTAACTGAATTGCGTGCAACAATTCCTTAATTCTTTCACCATTTTTCACTGGAGAACCAGAAGAGGTCAGGAAACCCCTCTGTGACCATAACTGGCCAAAATCATGGACAATTCCAAAACCGTATCTGCTGTCAGTATAGATAGTGACTTTCAAATGTTCGGCAGAATGGCATGCCCTAGTAAGAGCAACCAATTCAGCCACTTGAGCAGAGTATACTCTTTCGAGCCAGGATGTTTCTAGGATACCAGAGATTGTACACACGGCATATCCAGCTCTTAATACTCCTACAGAGTCTCTCAGGCATGAACCATCAACAAAAATAATGTACTCATTCTCTTCCAATTGGGTATCTTTAATGTCGGGTCTTGGTTTGGTGCACAGATCTGTTACCTCAAGACAATCATGTTCTACTTCCTCAGCATCATCAATATCTGCATTCTCATTAGGAAGCAAAGTTGCCGGGTTTAACACAGTACATCTATTCAAAGATACATTTGGTGACCCCAGTATAATTGTTTCATACTTAGTCAGGTGAGCATTCGTCATATGCTGAGTCTTTGTTCGGCTCAACAGAATTTCAACTGAATGTGGGACCATTACTGTTAAAGGATGTCCCATCACACTGAGTGAGGCTTTGACCAACTGTTGAAACTGCATGCAAACAACCCGGTAAGGCTGCTGCGACTGGGTCCAAAGTAGCTGAAAAATATGCTACTGGGAGGTTTGCAACTCCATGGACCTGTGTCAGGTCAGACAAAGAACAAGCATCACGTTCATGACAAAACAGTACAAAAGGCTTTGTATAATCAGGCATACCTAAAGCTGGTGCCCTGCACATGCTTTCTCTCAGTTCAATGAATGCCCTCATTTCTTTCTCGGACATGGTTATGGCACCCAGGCCATCCTGAATCTCTTTGACAGTCAACCTCACCAAAGGCTTTGAGATAATCGAAAAGTTGGGAATCCACTGGCAACAGTAGCCCACCATTCCCAAAAACATCCTAACGTCTCTCTTGGTTGTCGGGGGATTCATCTGCAATATGGCGGTCACCTTCTCTTTGGAGATTTTCCTTGACCCTTTCTCAATTAAATGGCCTAAGTACTTCACCTCTTTCTGACAGTACTGTAATTTCTTTGGGGACATTTAATGTCCGTTCTTTCCCAAATGATTCAGTAAGGTAATAGTGTCATACCTGCAGTCATCTTTCGTTTTGGACGCAATTAACGAGTCATCAATGTACTGTACTAGAGTCAAATTAAAAGGCAGTTCCAATGATTCCAAGTCCTTCTTCAATATCTGATTGAAAATGAAAGGTGATTCTGAAAACCCTTGAGGAATTTGACACCAACTGTAAACCTTGTCCAGGAATTTGAAACTGAAGAGAAATTGGCTGTCCTCATGAAAAGGCACCGAAAAGAACACTTGAGACAAGTCCACAACTGTGAACCACTCTGCATCGCATGGAGCCTGAAACATGATCACGGCTGGATTTGGCACTATGGGGCAACATTTTACCACAATCTCATTAACTTTTCTCAGGTCTTGGACAATTCAAACTTTCCCTCAAGGCTTTTTCAGACCCATTATTGGTGAATTACACGGGCTGCTCATCACTTCCTTCAAAACCCCTTGCTTCACAAAGTCTGCAATTATCTGCGTCACCTGTATAAGGACATCTTGTGCCATTTGGTACTGCGGTACTTGGAGAAACACTGCATTTGACTTCACCTCTACCTTGACTGGTTCTACTCTTTTTATCAATCCCACTTCCTTTCCTGTCAAGTCCCACACTTTCTCTGTCACTGTTCCCTGTAATTTGGTTGGTAAATCAGTCATTGTGAACATCGGGAAGAATGTTATCAAAGGGTATTCCTCATCTATGGTCTCCGTCTCAGGTTCTGAGACCTGCCAATCCTCCCCTTTATCATCGCTGTTTGTCTGCACCTCAATCCCTTAATTGAAACAGGTGATCGAACAACTCGTCTTATACAGTAAGTCTCTTCCCAGTAGGGATACGGGACTGGAGTCACAGACTACAAATCTATGTAATCCCTGGAAGGTACCAATCTCAACTTGGACCGGGTCTGTAATCGGATTAGTCAAGAGCTGATTTGCTACTCCTACCATCCTTATGGTACGCCCCGAAAGTGGCAATTTCGGAACCTCTGCACTTCTGACTGTCGAGCGTGTAGCTCCCGTATCAACCAGGAATGAAACCTTGTGACCCATCACCTTCCCTTGCACATAAGGTCCCCTCTGATCTACTTCAAGGGACGTTGCAAGTCTGCACTCCTCACTATCTGAACATTCATCCGACCATTCATCGTTTATTCCATCCTCACCACACAATGGGAACTGTTGTACTGTATTATTTTGACTCATTGTTTGGCCTGAGACCTGTTGAGGAAGCATCACCTGTTGCTGTCCCATTGGAGCTAAGGGTAATTGCATTTGCTGTCTAGGTACCAGGGGAATCTGCTGCTGTACCTGCTGCATTTGTGCTGGTTGAACACGTGGCATTTGTATTTGCTGCATGGGCTGGAGACCCTGCACCTGAACCATATTATTCTGAAAGTTTGGATTTGGACCCCGCATTCTCAGACACCTTACATTTTGAAATGTACCAACATCATTACTTTGTTGAACAACACCATCCTGCACCATCATTGGGCATTCCCGCTTCCAGTGTCCCACGCCCCCGCACGCATCGCATGGTAACACCTTTTTCATCCCCTGCACATAATTTTGAACCACAACTGTATTTAAATCTGGACCACAGTTCACAAAACCTCCTCAACCTCGTCCTCTCTGTTGTGCCTGAAACATCCCGTTTCCTTGCGGTTGCTGCTGTACTATCTGCTGTACTCCATTTCCCTGCATCCCTGCTTGAGCTGCTCTAATTTTCATCACCATCACTTTCTCTTTCAGCTTTTTCTGCTTCAAGTCAATCTCATCGCTGCAGTATTTTGCATACTGCAACACCTCATCAATCAGCTTTGCTTGGCAACAGATCAAATGATTCTTAATCATCTGGCTAACCTCTGGCCTCAACCCTTCAACAAACCTGAGCACAAGGTTATTCATGTCTTTCGGTTCTTTGACCTCTGTGCCACTATAGTGTTTGAACGCTTTTAACAATCCCTCATAATAAGCATGTATCGACTCCTTGCCTTCTTGTGCCGTTCAATCAATTTTCTGCCAGTCAGTGACTTTCGGCAACATCTTTTGTTTTAAAAACTCAATCACCTTATGGTAATACCTCATCACGTCAGGAGACGGTGCTCCAGTAGCCTTGTCAGCTCCTCTGTAGGCCAATCCACACCCCTCTTGCACTCAAGCCATAACTCAGCTGGGACTATAATCTCAAACAATGTATTCAAGTTTTCCCAAAGACATTTCACAAGTTTCACATACCTGTCCGTCTGCTGATACCACTGTATTGGTTTCTCCCTCAACCTGGGATAGTCATTTGTGAATGACAGAATGTCACCCCTAGACCACAGTACAGGGACTAGAGCTGTTTTTCGCATTGGTAACATTTTTATTGTTCCCGTATCTGGTGCTGCTCTCGCCTGCTGTGGTTCCGGGCAGTCACCTTTCCCTTTATCTCTCTTCTTTGCCCATATGCCTTCTCACTTTTCTAATGCTCCCCAAATTTGAGCATTTTGTAATATCTCTTTGAGGTGTGCCTTCATTCCAGTGGATCTCATGTGATCGAAATCTTTAGGTTCAAAGTCTAACCTATAACTCGTCTTCAAATGATTAGTGTTGTCTAAATCTATGTTGTATTTGTCTGCTAGGTTTGCCAACCTCTGATGCACCCTGCTTACTTCTTTGGTTATTTTAGGGCACAGAAACCTCAATTCTGCTTCAGTGTATGACTCTAATCTGTTGACTCCCATAGTTCCTTCTACTAACTCTGTGGCTTCCACACCCAGCCTCACAAAATTCTGGTATTTCTCTCTTTCCGCTCGCTCTGCAGTCACCGAAGTAGCCTGCGGAGTGTTGAGTTTGTCTAACCATTCGTTCAACTGTTGCACTGTTAAGCCTTGCAACAAGACATTTCCAGACTGCATCATTGGTGTCTGTGTCGTATTTGTACTCATTTCCTGTGGGGTTAGTGTACCCAACCCTGCTTGCCTCATTGTCTCTAAAGGAACCCCAATCGGACTGAAGTCCAACAAGGATCTAGACCTTTCCGCTGCCTGTTCCCCCTGTGTCATCCCTTGGGAGTTTCCTGTGAATCTTCCTCTTATCGCCTTTTGAGTCATTACTCCTTGGTCGCATACACTAGGCTTTGCTTGCTCATACAGCGGTACTGGGGGACCAACAGTAATTGGCAATGATATAGCAGCTGGGGTCTGTCCAATTCCCAAACCCTGTGGAACATTAACTCCCATAGCTTGATTAATCATGGGTGCTGTAGCTGACTGTGGTCCTGCAACCGAAGTGTACTTCGGAACCATCTGTTGCTGCGGCTGGGGCAGCAATTGTGGAGTTGGCTCAATCTGTACTAACTTTGATCTCGTATATACCGGATCAGGCGGCACCATCAAATTCGTAGTTTTCTCTAGTACTGGGACATCAGGGTAGAGCCTCTGAATTGGTGGTGGCTGTAACTGTATCTGTGGGTCTGGTGCAGTGGATACGCTAGCATCATTCTGTATCGGAACTGTATTACCTGTCTGTAATGTATTCATGATTCCCTGATTTTGTGTCTTCAGAATCCGCACTGGCACTCGGTCTGTTATCATTCATGGCATATGGCGGCGGTCCATCATGTAACAACTGATTAAGAAACTCATCATCATCTGAATCATCTGCATCTGCCCAAGAATTCTGAGTCTCTTTTGGCTTCCTAGAGCTCTTGTCGGTTTTACAAGTGGCCCTCTTTCCCTGTTTTTCGGCTTCTTGAGTTATAGCCGGAAACATCCTGATTCCGTCTACTATTCCCCTTCTCCACATTTTGATCTCATCATCCCACCTAGCCTCCGCTAGAGTCTTTTCTGCTTTTCTCATTCTCCTCACAAATTTCTGCTACCTCTGTCGTATGGCCATTAAGTCCCAAATTGCTAATGCCTCAAACTGAGCTGGTCTTGGGGGCAGTTTTTGCTCACTTAACACCCTCTGTAAATTTTCCAAAATTCTTATATTGAACGTTCCGTACTCCGGAAACGGCAAACATCCCTCCTTTTCTGTCATTTTGCACCTTTGCTTTAGCCAAAGACAAGGCGCGACTCCCTTCTCTTCCATTACGGCATAAGCTGGAGTATCCTCTGGCGGTGTAGGCTCCCCCTCACTCGCTGTAATGTACGTATCTCCCCTCAAAGCACTCTTTAGAGCCTTGAAAAACTTCATTTTTGCATCTTTTATTTTGTTTAGAATCTAATCAGGAAGTGACTTTATTTCCCAAAACACTCTTCGCCTACCTTCCCAACCAATTGCCTCTCACGGACAGCTGCCAATCCGTGCGTGACCCATCTCGGCAACTGACCTATCCCAGCGCTGCTCCAATGACGTCACACTCACACACACTGCGACTGGCAAAGTCTTGCGGCTTGTCTTCTTCACTGTAAATCCACACAAACTAATGCAATATATTGCGAGCACCTTAACAATAAACTCAAATTTGCCAGTTCACTACAGGAATGGGTAACACAATCGCTTCAGATCTTTACAGAGATTTCACTTGAAGCCTCGGCCGCTACTCTCTCCTTCTCAGATCCCGCACTCGCAAACAGAATTCGACCCGCAAATCCTACTCTCGACTTGTCAATGGCTCATCCTAGTGCACTTTAGAACTTACCAAATCCCCATTGAAGATTTCATTCATACGCTTTGACTCAGACTCGACTTGTCAACCACGCCAGATTGACCTATAAAACCGCACAAATTACAACATAAACCAAGCGTCTCATACACTTCTTACTATACTCCTGAGTCTTAGACCACAACGGGTCCGCACAACACCAACAACCACGTGGACAATTTTTTTGAGCACAAAGCCCCACACGCACATGAAGTTCGACGACTTCCCTACTCTCATACTGCGGAGTACGCCCACTCCTACTAAAACATTACCTGGCCTATAATCTCACAAACCTCACAATTCATCTGTGATATGCATAAGCTGAGCAAGCGCAAATTTTACACCACACATACTGTCACTAGAACGCCGAGAACATACCCAACTCACTTAGGCAAGCTCCGAGATTCCGGGAAAGTCATTTTGGACTTAGGGGCACATCATACTTCCAATTTGCATTATCTCAAAAACACTTCTAAAACAATGGTCCCTTGTCCCAGGGCCCACAAAGGGCCTAAACCATCCTCTGCTACTAGAACTGCAGATGCGTCCCTTACTAGCTAATTTATTCACTCTGGGAATCATTTTAGGGCGATGAATCTTTTGACTCTGATTGAAGACACCATAAGACGAGATAGCTAATCAACATGTCAATCAATAAGTCAATAACATCATCAATATTCACCATAACAAATCAATTCACTGAGATTAATGAGAATCGGGACACACCATGACCTTTCAGTTATGAATAACCACACCACGTTTGTAAGGATTTGAATTTTATTCCCTATTGATTATAATCTACTAGCAAGTTTATTAGTCTCAAAACCATAAAACACATCAACACCATTATAATATGACAACTCGAATAAGATTTCATCAAGGCAAGAATCATAAACATTAGAACATAACACGATGTCAGCATGGATTAATCTTAGCTGAGTATCATTAGCGCATTATTCAACAAAGCATAGATTCAGTAATTTGTCTAATTGCGTCCGTCTAGTGAATTCCTTACCTAACCTCAAATTAGCATTAGCATGTTGCGCTTCATGCAAAAACGTTTAGCAACACGAATTTAGAAAACATCTAACTAATGTCTCTGTCAAAAGAAGCAGTTGGAACCTAGAAAGGAAAGGCAAACAGACAATTATAATTTTATCCTCATATAGTTAACCTCCGTAATGGGTCAACAGAGTCAATCTTTGTCCTCAGGACCTCAGTTGATTCGCCATCAGCTAGGAAACACAACAAAGTTCAGCAAGACAGGGTAAGAAGGGACACTTCCCTCATAAGGAGGAGAAGTACAAAATGGGCAAGGTAAGGGTGAGGATGGTTTGAAGAGTCAAACAGCAAAGTCTTTAGACAGAGTGACAAAGTGGCTGGGTATTAGCAAGAATGGCTCGCAATGGCATGATTTCTCCTTGTGTCAAGGGATTTTATCCCTTTTCTGTTGTACAGTCCCCTAATTTTCAATTGGGCAGGTCTAGTGCACCACTATCTCCATCCAATGGGTTACCAGTCGTACCATCAAAATTGTCACCTCATAACAGTTCTCACATAGTTTATTGGCTCTTGTGATTGACGTCTCCAACGGGCAGAATGTCCGGTATGATTTCATGTTCTTGTGGTCCTCTCACATCCCCAGTAAGTAGTTCCATTGTCTATACCGGTTTAGGCGACCTTGTACCTGTTGCAAGTTTACACTGTTGCACTCGGCAAGAATGGTTCCTTGAGCAAGTTGAGTTTCATGAGAACGGATCTACTACGGTTACACTCATCTTCTAGCTTCTGGAAAAATACGACTACATGTCATTCAGCAAGTCAGCACACTGCACGTTAGAACACATTTAATATGCAACCGAGCAGCTAGGCCCCGACTCATGCTAACTAAGGCCTAGGGATTAATTAGCAAAACTTTAACATATAACTCTTAATACTAATACAAAATCATACATTAGTGCATTAATCTTTCATCATTAGTACATTTTTCATTAGTCAGCGTATATATTGGCGGCCGCTCCCCGTGGGGACATTTCAAACACATGTTTAATCAAACACAGCAATACATTTTCTATGCGGCATCATTATGCATTAATTCGCAAACATTTCATGTTAATTTTGCTTATAAGAGCTACGCTCCCACACCACTTCTCTGGTCAGCACAACAAACAAAACAATTCTGAGTGCAGGTTTGTGTCAGCCACAGTCTTATTTATGGGAACCCTATTTAGGCATTAACTTGCAGAGTTGTCCATCACATTTTGGCATCATCTGGCATTTTGTGGATATAGAGATTGTTTGCAGTTATAGACAACTTGAATAGGTGCGTGGTTATAATGTTAATTTTTAGCAATATAGTTGCTATATTTGATGCTACAAGGAAGGTATTATTTTGGGAAGCACATTATTCCACTTCCCCGTTGTTTCCTATCGAGGCTTCCATTCAGAGACATCAGCTCTACCATGAGGCATTGCCCAACTACACTTCCGGTGTTTGGAACGATTTGTCCATACAGCACTCAGTGGCGTAACAATAGCCCACAATTCCTGTGGTACGGTGCATGGCTGATAGGCCCCTGGCCTGGGAGCTCCTGACTGTGACTTGAGCTTGTGGGCCCCCCTCCATGTATTTTGCAGGGGACCCGTTAAGTTTCGATTCACCACTGTAACAGCACCATCATTGGTCAACCTGTGATAACCTGCCTTTCTAAGGTATAGAGCGTTAGATGTGACCTGGGCAACACCTGGTGTGGAATGTTTCTGGTGGACATCTTTTAAGGGAATCACTAACAATGAAAATAACGTAAGCAGAAGAAGAACCCGAGCAACATGGTGGCCGTGTAATCGCGAGGCTTGTCTGCCCCGCCCACCTGGGAACCTGAGGACACAGTCGGCGCCGCGTTCGCGGCCGCGCAGCATCGGACGTGGAGACGGGGAGAGACTGGGGAGAGAAACCGTCGGCAATCTCCAGCGCGCCGGGGGATGCTACCTCCTCCTCTGAGAGGAGGTGAGAGTGGCGGCAGAGGCGGCAGTTTATTGATAACGACACATGTGGGAGCAGCCGCAAAATCGGAGCAGGGCGGCTCGAGCCCTGATTACGGGCTGGAATCCTAAGAGGCTGGGCCACGATGGCCCTGTAAAACTTTACGGCTGGGCCAAATAAGGAAAACGCCGGTAAGAAGAGGTGCAGGGGGGCACTGCTATCTAAACAAGTTGGTGATGGCGTAATGGAGAGGCCTGCAGATTACGCCCACTGGAGATACCCGCCGCGTTTGGGCTGCCTTTCTAGTTGCGGCAGCTATCAGACAGTTGCTGGCGGTGTGGATTGCCACCCTTCCGTCCCGCGGCGCGCCTGCCACTGAAAAGGAAACTCCCCCTAGGCACTAGCGTTTTTTTTTTGCGGAGGTATAACTGTCTTGCTGCTTATAAAGTGGCTGCCGCTCTCTTTCACTGCGACAGCCACCACAACGAGGACTCTGGTGCATACCTGCAGCCGTTGCCGCCTTTGCTGCATATAGTGGCTGTCGCTTCCTCACAGGATCTTGGCACATAGCTCTGCGCGAGCATAACAAGCATAACAAGGAGCGTCTATCTATGGCAAGGAGCACAGGGGTGCCCTGGCTGTAGGTAGTAGGGGCTGGAGCAACACGGTAAGAACTGAAGTCAGCGGAGCACGCCGAAGTACCATGTGTCAGCAAGGAGGATAAAAACTTTGTAAACAAAAAAAAAAGGACACTATCCCGAGGTGATGAAAAACCCCCCTGGTTTTTCTAACTCTGTGGCTATCCAGGGGAATTATCTTTTTTTTCAGCCAGCGGTATCTGATTTTGCTAGGTTTTTTTTCTCTTTTTCCTGTTCCCCTTCTCCCACCATCAGGAAAATAGAGGAGAAGGATCTAAAAAGGTCTGAAAAGAGTATATTATTCAGGGGAGGGGAGAGGAAGAGTCCTGGGAGGCCTTAATGCTCTCGATGATACATAGTAATGTATCTTGGCATATGTCTACTCCCCCATGGCCATCGAGGAGTGTGATTAAACAAACAATAACAGAGGCATTGGCTATAGCGGTGGGTATAACAAGATTCATGAGATTGTTATCTCATACTATAATAACAAATATGGCACCCAAAGTTTGTAGGAATCTGGGAGACAAAAGTAAGGGCGCTAAGACCACACGTACTGGCAGGGATAAAGGAGAGTCAGCAGGTTTAAATAAACGACCGATGTCTACAACTGGTAAAGCGGGTGGGAAAAATACTTCAGGACTGATGAAAGATGCCAAGATGAGTGACAGTACTACCTCCCTGTTGGAAAGTAAATTGAAAGATAAAAATCAATCTACTATTACGGCCTTTCTTACAGGTGGGGTACAAGGTACCTCTACTGTAAATGCAACCCCCTCCCCTGAAAATAATTGGTCAGGAAAAGAACCTACTCCCCTGGAGCTAAGTATTGGAAACCAAGATCATTGTGATAAATCTATAGAGAGCCCGTCAGAAATCCAAGACATCAGCAGGGAGACAATGGAAAAGGTGCCTGGTCTCCCCGGAAAAGGACAGCTACAAATTCAACAAACGGATCAAAGTGAGCAGCTGGACTATCAAAATAAGGGAAAAACTGGAAGCTCATCAGGACCTATAGCAGAGGTGAACGATCTTACTAACCCCTTAGGTAGCCCTAAAAAATGGGATAAAATCATGGGGGGGAGAAATCCCCAACTAATGGACTGGGGCAAAGATAGTAGTGAGAAGTTTTACTCCCTGACGGAAGAGTTTGATCTCGGCAGCGCCGACTGCAGTTTTAGTGGAACTGATGAGAGTGAGACATCTGAGACGGGCAACAATCTCCAAGTGGTGAACTTACAGTACGTAAGGCTCGTCAACGGAAATTTGTTAAATCACGTTCTGGCTTACAAGAGGGCTCGGAAAACACGGCATCTATGAGTGGTAGGACTTTAAGGTGGGATTACTCGGGGATCGGCTTAGCAGATACTCCTACCGTTGGCAACCAAAGCCCCGCCAATGAGAAAAATGGAAGTGATTTGGGAGCTACAGCCGGGAGCATGGGCAATTCCGGTAATATTCATGTGATGGGCACTGAGGCGGGGATATTGCAGTCAATATACAGCTCAATTAAAGAGTTACAAACAGAGACCAGGATCGAAAGTCGGCGGTCAAGGGTTGCTACAAAGAGACTGCAAGGATCGGTCCGTAAGGTAGCAAAATCATGCATGGAAATTGAAGCTAAGCTATGCTCTATGGAAGATCGGATAGTGGCAGTCGAGGAGGATATGGATACTCTCAAAGAGCAGAATACTGCTAGAGACGGACAACTGACGGATGTGATGTGGAAAATAGAAGATTTGGAAAATAGACAGAGAAGGAACATTCTTCGATTTCTGGGTATACCAGAAGGACTAGAAGGGAACAATATACAGGCATACATGGTTACTCTTTTGCGTGGGGCCTTTCCAGAACTGGGGGGTCGGGACTGGGACAATGAGGTGCAGAGGGTCCATAGGTTCCCGGCAAACCGACGGGAGGGGGGTCAACGGGCGGATGCTAAATACCCAAGAGCGATCCTGGTATATTTTGGGAACTATCTGGTACGACAGGAGATAGCTGATAAGACTCCTCCCAATACCCCACGCTCCTGTAACGGGGTTACCTTCTTTACCCGCCCCGATTTCTGTCACGCCACGGTGGAGCGGAGATGGCGGCTCCGGCAGCTTATTAAGCCATTTTTCGAGAAAGGAGGGGAGGCTTATCTGTTGGCCCCTGCTGGGCTAAAAACAATAATGAGTGGAAAAGTGAAAGTTTTTACCTCAGAAATTAAGGCAAAAGAATATTTGATGGGGGTCAATTTATAGAGTATAGAAGTACAGGGAAGGTAAAGGCACTTAGGGTACCGGTGGGTGGGTAGGCCGATGCATGCACGACACCAACATTCAGGCCATTAGGGGTCTGATTGCTCAACAGGGTGGGGGACCAGTATCAGGGGGGGCAGGAGGGGGTCGGGGAGGGGGTAAGGGGAGACTGGTCCTGGCTGGGGGAGAGGGGGATGGGAAGGGGAAAGCAGGAGGGGGTGGGGGGGGAGGGACAGGGGTGAATCATGGGAAGAAAATGGAAAGGAAACGATTAATGGAGGTGAGAGATATGGGGCGAGGAAGTGGAAAAGGAAGGAAAGAGAATCTAAGAGATGGTGCAGATAAATATGTAAACCTGAGGGATCCCAAAGAGAAAAGATTTGAAATTACAAAAAGGAAGGGCTATGGCTAGACTTAGAATTGTGTCAATCAATATATGTGGACTGAATGATCCTCGTAAAAGAAGGAGAGTGGCCGAAGAATTAAAAACTTTCAAGGCAGATATTTTCTGCCTACAAGAAACACATGTGGAATATAAAAACTCTGGGATCCTCGGCTCGCTTGGTATGAAGGTAATTGCTTGGTCAAAACAAGAAGCTAGAACTAAAGGAGTGGCGATTCTAGATCGGACTAATAAATTAAAATTTACTCGGCAGAAGGCAGATACAGGTGGAAGATGGGTAATAGTCGAATGTAGGTACGGGCATAATAGCTTTACATTATGTTCCATATATGGGGTAGTCACGGACGACCCAACAGTAGTTGATGCCCTCGCTATCGAGTTAACAGGATGGGCCCCTCCCTATATTACATGTGGTGATTTTAACTTTAATGGATCATGGGAGGGACTACAGGATTTATTAACATCCACAACTGAGAAGTATCAGGGGCGAAAACCTCGGGTATATAAGGCAATGGGTGCAATTCAGCAAGAATTAGGGTTAGTGGATGCCTGGGTAAAGTTGCGTAAGCCCGACCCCGGATATACTTATTATTCGGCCCCTCATGCGAAATTAGCACGACTTGATTATTTTCTAATCTCTCCTGTATTTCTAAAACAAGCCAGGATCGAGTTGTATTCACGGATGGTATCAGATCATAATCCTTTAGTCCTGGATGTGGAGTTGGATGGGTTAGAACCAAAAGTTAGTAGATGGACATTTGAAAGGGGACTTCTAAAAGACCCAGAATACTGTGAGCATATGAGTAAGTGGATAACTGAATTTTTGGGGTTTAATCAGGGGTCAGCCTCAGTAGAGATAGTCTGGGATACTCTGAAAGCAGGTATTCGTCTAGAAACACTAAGTTTTAGTATTAAAAGGCAGAAGGATGCTCGAGGGAGAATAATAGAGTCCCAAGCAAAGTTGCGGTTTGCAGAAAGACAACTGGCTATAGCTATAGAAACAGGAGTAGATATAAGGAGAGCGCAGGAAGAAATTGCCATAGTAAAAGCGGCAGTAAATGAGGTCACAGCCAAAAGAATAGCAGAGAAATATTTAACACAGCGTGCACAAGGGTTTGAGTTTGGAGAAAAAGTTGGGCGGCTGCTAGCGATACGGACAACCCAGAAAACAGCGGCTGGGGTTATCAGGGAGATTTCAGACTGGCAAGGACAGACAATATCAGAAGTGGGTGGAATTAGAAAGGTGTTCCATGGATATTATCAGGAACTTTATGATGAAACATCAGTATATTCGGATGAAGATATTTTAGAGTTCTTATACCCCATTAAGATGGAGAAACTAGATAAGAGCGACAAGTCACGCCTGCGAGAGCATATAGATATTTCAGAAATAGAAATGGCAACGAGTAATCTGCCCACAGGGAAAGCTACTGGTCCTGATTCGATCCCCTTAGAATTTTATAAAACCTTTAAACTATTGTTACTTCCGGTTATGTTAGAGCTGTATACTCAGGTACAGAATGGAGGGAAAATCCCCCCATCTTGGGATCTGGCTAATATAGTTGTGTTTCAGAAGAAGGGAAAACCCCCGTTAAATCCAGCCTCATATTGCCCGATCACATTAATAAATAGTGATGCTAAAATATATTCAAAGATCTTGGCAGCTCGATTATCGCTGGTGATTAAGAAGCTGGTTTCACCGCGGCAGCATGGGTTTGTCCCAGGAAGAGATACAACTAATCATATCCAGAGAGTTTTAGCACTTTTTGACTCTACGGAAGTAGCAAAAGAACCTATGGCGGCTGCATTTTTGGATGCAGAGAAGGCATTCGATCGGGTGAATTGGAAGTATCTGTGGTACGTTATGGAGTATTATGGGCTAGGGAAGAAATGTATTATAGCAGTAAGGGCTTTATATAGATCCCCGGCTGTGAGAATACAACTAATGGGAGGACAATCTGAGAGTATTTCGATTAGGAGAGGTACCAGGCAGGGATGCCCATGCTCTCCCCTTCTGTTTGCTCTGTATATAGACCCTCTGCTGAGACAGTTGGAAGAAAACAGTAAGATTCCACCAATCCATAGGCAGGGATGGGATACCAAAGTCTTAGCATATGCAGATGATATAGCCATACTAACTCCCTCTCCTGATTCAGCACTGAGAGAGATTGAAGTGGTGACGAAAAAATTCTGAAGGTTTTTCGGATACCTGTTAAATGGAGCTAAAACACAGCTGTTGGCTAATCAATACACAAATGCTAAAGACACACGGAGGGTGGATCATGCAGTATATCTAGGTATTAATATTACACCAAAGGTAGATGAAGTTGTCAATTTAAATATAGATCCTATACTTGCCAAATTTAGAGAAGATATGTGCAGATGGAATAACCTGCATTTAACTATTGTAGGGCGATGCAATATGGTAAAGATGATCTTCCTTCCGAAGCTGTTGTATCTATTTCGCGCTATACCATTGAACTTTAATAACTTAAAATTTAAAGAGATCGATAGAGTAATCATGAGATTTATATGGGCATATGGTAAGTGTAGGAGATCAAGCAAATTTATGTCTCTTCTTCGGGAAAGGGGTGGGTGGTCCTTACCGAATATAAAATTATATCAAATGGCAGCAGCTTTCCAGTACATGTGCCCGTTATGGGGGCCTAATAAAGAAGGAGGTATAAAAGCGGACCGCCCCAATATATACGAGTTGCAAATAGGAGCAGTAGCCAATGGGTGCCTGGTAACATATCACGAGCCTGGATATTATAAGAAAACAAGGTATAAGGTTTTGGGAGCGGCTCATAAGTGCTGGCGATTATGGTATAAAAAGAAAGGATTTGGTAGATACAATTATTATACCATGATCGAGAAGAATCCACTGCTCCCTGAAATATTTCATGATAAGTATATGGCAAATTGGTCCACCTTAGGTATAACCAGGTTAGGAAACTTTTTTGATAATTCAGGGGTCAAGGCGTTTCGAGATCTTCAGGAACAGTATGGTCTAGAGAAAAGGGACTTCTTTAAATATCTACAGATAAGGGATTTTTTAGGGAAAAAAACAGGGGGGACCCAGGGATTCAAAAGTAACCAACTGCTGAATTATATTCTGGCTCATCCCAGTATAACTATTAGGTCAATTTATCCTTTCTTATTGGTAGAACAATCAGATGATCTAGAAAAGAATAAGGAGAGGTGGAGCAAGAAGTTGGTAGATGGGAGTAATAACTTTATGAGGTCACTGGAGTTGGGATGCACTATTCTACTATCATCTTCCCTGCAAGCGCAACACTACAAGACTATGTTTGATCTGTATCATACACCAGCCCACCTCGCCAAATGGGGAGGTGTGTCAGGAATAAACTGTCCAAGGTGTGGGATGTTTGGTTCAGACATGATGATACAGATGATGGCGGGGAATTAAAGGCCTCAAGGGAAGGCATTCAATCTGTTTTGAAGGAGGTTTTGAGATATGATTTTGTCCTTACACCTGAGATCATGGTCTTTGGGACTGATGGCGAAATAGCTGGATCACATAGAGCATTTATCTTCGTAGCTATGGCGGTGTTTCAAATTTGTATATCAACAGCATGGCTGGATTTACGACCCCCATCCTGGCAACAATGGTTGGCTAGGCTGCTGTCTGTATATCATTTGGAGATGGCATTGTATGAACGGAAGGGGAAACAGGCTAGGAGGAAAGGGAAGGCAATATGGGGTCCATTTCAGGCTTGGATACAGGTCCATAACGATTGGGGCCACCCCCCCCCTTTGAATTAATGAGCTCCATCTTTAGATAGGATTTGAGGGGTGGTTAGGTTTTGTATTATGTACGATGTAACTGGGTGATGTCTTCCTCTCGTCTCTTCCACTCTATGTCCTGAAAAAATATTTTAAGTCTTCAGTGTAAAATGACTTAAGAATATATGTGTTATATGTTTCCTTCCAATAATAAAAATAATAAAAAAAAAAAAAAAGAAAATAACGTAAGCATTATTGTTTCAATGGAGGGTGAAAATCCAAGTGTACCATAAACATTTACTCCTAGCACTCCGAATAAGTAAATAAAGAAAATAAAGAAAACTATCCTGTTAAGTTTAAATTGTATTATATAAAAGTAATATCTTTAATACTTTTGAAGTACTGTTCCCTGGTAGTATTCAGCAGTATTCTGTTGACTGGTAAGGAATCAGAGCTTCCAAAATGGCTACTGTTTCACATGGTGCAGCTCCCCCTCTATGAGGCGATGTCGTATTATCCAATGACCTATGAGCAGGTGCCAGGGATGGCAAGCAGCCGAACCTACTCTGCTCCTTGAATAACTGGGTGTAGGGTGCTGAGAAGTTGCAGCATCCCGTAAAGTCTTATTCTTATTCATGGGAAGGAGATGACTTGCTCTGCCAGAGATGATTGTATGAGTTCCCAGCAACTATTTTCAGGAAGTCTTGCCATCTGCCTACACCACACCTTGGTCTCCCCACCACAGCAACATTCTGCTCTCCCCTAAACGCATCAGGACCTGTTCCTGACAGGCATGAGCCTCTCTTACTGTGCCACTCTAGTTGGCAGTGGTAAAAACAAAAATTTAATGAAGAGATATTTACTGCAGCAGGACATATTCTGCTTTATTAGTTTGATGCTGCCCTCCTTAGCCCCAGCTCTGCAGCACATGAAGTTGCACCTTCCACAAGCTACTCAACAGGACACATCAATTATGTAATTGAAAGGCATTTTAGAACTGGGACATATTGCAGGAAAGCCATCAAGACGTTCACAAAGGTAACTTACAATTGTCAGTAAGTTACATGTGTAAGTTTACTGTTACACTTTCGAGTAACTTAACTACTTTTGGTTATTCACCATTTACAAGTGTAAAATGACTCACAGTTTTAAAAGTACGTATCTTCATCCATTGAAAAGGGGGTGCAGCCAAATTTATAAGTGAAAGTTTCTGCTGCCAAAAAGGAACAGTAGTACATCCAGCACCAAACAGGGCCAGGCAGTTTAACTATAACACTCTCTCACTGAAAATAATGGTGGCAGGGTGGTAAAACAGAACCCTTTAGGAAATATTTTTAAATGAAATGAGTTGATTTAAACCTTTCAAATACATATATAAAACTAAATTGGTGGTTTAAACGTGTAAACAAAATTTAAAATGAATTCTATTCTATGATAACATATTTTAATAACCTTTTTAAATGTAAACCTAAATTTAGCTTCTATTAAAAAAATCACAGTCTTTTAAATTAATTGTATTCATAACTTGTTGTAAAGTTTGAGACATAATAACAACGTTAAAATATTTTACTATATGCATGTTTTTTCTTTAAAAAAGCTTTACAATTATGTTAATGTAGTTTCAGTTATTTAAACTAATAGAATATTTCATTGAAAATTATGTTATTAGTGGTGTAGCATTACTTTATTTTGTTTTGCAGTTAAAATCAGCGTATAACAAACATTACTATCGATTAATGTTTTAAATAAACATATTTTCATTATTTATTCCAGATTGATAAACTTGTTTTTTCCATATATTTTAGCATTAGGAGATCTCCACCATAGTGGTCTAGATCTCCCTATGTTATAGTTTAGGGAAAAGTCAAAACGTTTATTAAACTTGAAAAGAAGTAAAAATATGTTAATTAACCTTTAGTGAAAATATTTCTGTAAATAAAATAAAAAAAATTAACTATTAATAACAATGTTAAATTAAAAAAATATATATTAATATATGAAATAGACAAGATATTTTTCTGAAGCTTAAATTAAACAAACTAAAGTAAAGCAATTGTATATTATTATTATGTATTAAAATTGGTAATTGTGATGTATAGAATTCATTAAAATTACTTACATTATATTCTAGTAAAATACAATGTTATAGTTTTTGTGAGTAAAAAATGATTATTAAGATATTTTAAAATAAAATAATAATTCAAGATTTTGATTAACTTTAATTGAAATCTATTCACATTTTGACTAGTTTAAATAATGTAATTTAATGTAATATTATTATTTACATGGAATTTTATTTTAAGTCTCTACCTGCATTATTTTCTATGGGAGAGTGACACAGTACCAGAAGTTAGCCATGCCATGTTGGACTTACTCCAGCTCTGAACGGCTACTGTTTTGAATAATTTCTGCCATAGTAACTTTAGAAGTGCAGTTTGTGAAGAGCAATGGACTTACTGTTTTGTGGGTGGTCATCTGTCCCTCCTTCAACCCCTTTGTAGACCCTACCATATTCCTCCCTAAAACCTACCATTTAGACATAGGCATGAACCTTTTTCTAGCCACTCCCCTGGTCGTCCCACATTTACTGCCAAGATATAAACGTGCATGTGTGAGGATCTCCTTACGGAAAAGATAGGAGAGGTGGTGGTAAGTAGATTTGTTGAAGTGTATTTTTTGTCCTCATATCACCTCAAAAGTGCCACTAACACCAATATGTCCAAGAGCATCCCACATATATGCCCAGGAGCTCTGTCTCCTGGTCAATCTCTAATCCCAATATGGATAGTCTGTCTCCACCGGTGTCCAGTCCTGAGGGGTCAGGTGTAATCATAGGACCACAGTATCCAGTTCCCTTACAGCTATCAATCTCTCCAATGAGGCCCATAGTATAGCAGAGCCACCAAACCCTCCTGCCTTTTCCATAGCATACACCTGTTTAATCCCTCCACGCCACTTTTCTATAGTTGGGGGATGAGTTTGTAAACACTTCCTGCAGATCTCCCTCCTTGCTAACAAAATCATAAAAGAAATAACTTGCTAAAGTTCACATCAGCCCCATTGTTCTCTAGTTCCTTTTATTCTAATCCAAAAAAAGACCAAAATGGAGCTTACCTTTATATTGACATTCAATACTGATGACCGGACCTTACCTTATCCACAGAATACGAAGAGTCCAAAGGCAGGAAACCTTGCATACTGAGGAATATGGCATCCTCCAGGTCTGAGTTCCTGCATAAGTTTGGATCACCAATTTTTTTCTAAAAAGTGAGACTGATAGTTTTACAGGCAGCAGCCAGACTGTATTTTGAAATGAGGAACACTCTGGGCAGTCCATGTTATAGTGTGTATGTACCTGTTTAGGACTCTCCTGGGACCCCAGAGAGTTATATTGACAAACTATGTAATGAAATCAAGAAGGACTTTGTTGGACAATGTGGTGCAATATGGTATTAAGGCAAACCACTCTCCTGGGAACAATGGACAGAATGAACAGAAGGCAAAAATTCAATCTTTAAATATCTGCAAATAACCTCCTGGTTAAACAGCCAAGAGGCACCAGAGGCTGGAAAACGTCAGATGGAGAGGGATTTCCAAAGTGTTGTCCAAAGAAGAGGCAAGTTGCAGTCTGGAACTGGCACCTAGTCTCGGTCTTGGATGGGAAGTTGAAGCAATCTGGGCAATGGAGATACTGAATACTGGGATCAGGAAATTGTGACAAGTATCTTTGAAATTGCTGTACGGGCCAGTGAAATCTGCTGCAAGCAGAAACAATAAATTCTTTACTATCCACAGGTGTTACTGGACCCCCCGACAACTGACTAAGATTGTGGGGGATGGCACTTGTGGCTGCAAGAGGCACAGCCAACTTGAAGCAAACAACAAACATAAGTTCCTGTGAAGTGCATTTTGTAGTACATATGTAGTAGTACTTACACCACAACTTTATGTACTAAAAAATGCAGTTTATGAATCAGGCTCCAGGTGTCGAAGTGATACAGAATACTATGCCATTCAACAAATTAAGGATAATGCCACAAAATCACATTTTATATTGATAAAAACTATATACTGACTCTACATTCTAAGATGATGTTAGCAAAAAAGAACTGTGCTTAGAAATTCAAACACAATGCCAAAAAAATGTACTTGATACTTTTGAAGGACAAGGCCCTTTTAGAATTTACGTCAACTTTAGGCAAACGAAGTACCATACAATACAACTGTTGTATTTAAGAGTGTACAGCCAGTTACTTGTTTTAAAAATAAGACAAATTGATAATGCACCAAATGATACCAAAGAAGCAAAGAGCCATTTCATTGGAAAGTATTTCATCTTGATGCTCCTCATTACAGATAGTTATATTTGTCAGGATACTTCAATTCGATTTCCTCAGAAGCAGAAGATAACTCCTCAGTCCCGACCCGAGCTACTCACAACGAATATTAATCCTTCGTGCTGAGTACCCCGGAGGGGGAAAGGGGAATGGGATGGTAGAGAGACTGCCACAGAGATGATGAACGCCAGTACTCAGTCTGCCTCTTCACATCTAAGATTGGATACAGCACCTGCAAGAGTCACAGTCGCAATTACTAGGGACATACAACATCAGTTTTTCACTTTCTACTCTCAACACTTAATTCTCTTTAATTCTATTATTTCTTCACTCACCCTGAGTTCTCTGTAGCCTTGCTTCTCTCTATAAATGATAGCTCTTCTTAAAAAAATGCTTATTACTGATTCTGGAAGAACTTCTCAACCTTTGTTAGAGATTGGTTTTATGTTGCTATATATATATATATATATAGTTGGTGATAATGAGTTCTTCAAATCAGCTGATGTTATTTAATTTCTCCTGTCTTATTGTGACTTCTGTCAATACTTGTATTTGTAAATGCTTGTTTATTAAAGTTAGTTTCTCCTTCCTTACTTCATCTGTCGATAACTTGTAGTTGTAAATGCTTGTTTATTTAAGTTTGTTTCTCTTTTAAACTCTATTTTGGTTGATTACCATTGAATTTGTAAATGCTTATTTGTTAACAGTTCGTTTCTCCTTTAAACTTGACCTTTGTTTATAACCTTGACATTTGTAGATACTTTTAAAGTTTGTTTTTTCTTTGACTTTAATATCTTAAACAAGAACCTTGTAAACATAAGGTTAATTCATACATTAACTCTGTAGCCTTGCCGACTTCCACGGAAACGGTCTACTATCAAACTCTTCGAATAAACCTTGACAATATTTATCCGTTTTCTGTAATATAATCTTCAAATGTAATTTTACCTCACAGGTTTTTCTGTTCTGAAGCGCGCTCTCTCTCCACACAGCTGATTCCTGTCAGACCTCAGTTGAAGTGCAAGGCTTCCAGCTGGAGAGCTCGTAACCTAGCAACCAACCGATTGCAAGACTAGAACTGTAACTAACCTTCAGGACTCACAGCGGCCATCTTGGATCTTCTCTTCTTGATTCTTCCTTTGAAACAAGCGCAAGATTACTCTGCAAACCTTCTTCCAGTTTGGGCTTTGCTGTCTCCACTGAGGATATCTCTTTGCTTTTCTCATGCACTTCTTTGATTTGACTTGGCAAGTTTGTGTGGTCATGACAATATTTGATTTCCAGAACATCATGTCACCATGTGTGTTTTTTATACCAAAAATTGGAATATAAATCCACCCATGTGTTCTCTTAGAATTTTACTTTATTTGAGGCCTGGTCCAGTTTTTACCATAATTTTGAACACGTGGAAAGTCTGTACAGGGTAAATAATAAATCAACTGTCCTCTCCCAATTGGTGTAATTTGTCTGCATCTGTCCAATCACCTACACATTCATGCATTTACCCTTTTATTCCACCACAGACATTTTACTCAACAAATCACACATTCACTCACTCACCCACTCATCATCCATTCATTCCATAAACTTAATAAGTGATTCACCTTTCCAACTCTTGGCTCATTCTCACATTTACCACTCACCTGCTGCACAATTACAGGGACAAACTCACCAATGATTCAAATACATTAAATTATAGAATAGTCAGACTTATTGATTATTCCAAATTATGCTTTCAATTAGATACCACAATCTAAACAAAAATAAACACCCCTCTTTTTAATACCATCCCAAGGTCTGATAAATGTCCTCCCTCATGGAACACTTTACGGTTGTCCTAAAAAAGGCAATATGTTTCATAGTATTTTCACTTTATCTGACCTTATGATCAAAAAGGGAAAAATCACATAGGTGGTCATTCCGACCGTGGCGGTCGGCGGTGAAGCGGAGGTAAGACCGCCAACAGGCTGGCGGCCTTTTTTCATGTATTCTGACCATGGCGGTTACTGCCATGGCCAGCCGCCGCTTCACCGTTCCGACCGCCACGGCGGTAACGACCGCCAGCGGTATTCCAACCCGCCTGACCCCGGCTTACCGCCATGGATTTCATGCGGTTTTGGACCGCCATGAAATCCATGGCGGTAAGCACTATCAGTGCCAGCGAATCCATTCCCTGGCACTGATGGGGGTCTCCCCCAACCCCGACTCCCTCCCCTACCCCCCCCACCCCTGCCACCCCCAAAAGGTTGCAGGACCCCCATCCCCCACCCCAATCCCCAACATATACACACACATACACACATACACGCACGCATTCATGCACATACACCCCCCCGCATTCATGCACGCATACATGCACATACACACACCCCCCCGCATTCATGCACATACACACACCCCCCCCGCATTCATGCACATACACACACCCCCCGCATTCATGCACGGATTCACACGCCCCCTCAACATACACACGCGCACACCCCCACCCATGCGCGCACACAACTCACAACACCCCACCACCCCCCTTCCCTAGCGGACGATCACCTTACCTGTTCCTGGTGATCCTCCGGGAGGGAACGGGCAGCTCTGCGACACCGCCACGCCAACAGAACACCGCGATTCGCTGGGCGGTGGTCGTGATTTGCTGGGCGGTGTTCTGTTGGCATGACAGTGGAGGTGGAGCTACCTCCACTTCCCCGCCTGCCACCAGTATGGCTGTTGGCGGCTCTTTGTCCGGAAACGGGTGGAGCGCTGCCAACAGTCAGAATGGCCCGTGCGGAAGACCGCCAGCACTGGCGGTCTTCCGTACGGCGGTCCCTCGGCGGTCTATTGAAAAGACCGCTGAGGTCAGAATGACCCCCATAATCTTTAGTCATCTGTTTGGATAAGGTTTGGAAAGGAGTAATTCACCCTGGCCTGTCAATTTTTAGAGCAACATCAAAATGAATGCAATGGAACCATACAATGGAAACATTAAATTATCTCATTAGCCATCTTGCTCTGTTATTTAAAGAAAATTATCACACTCAAACCCTCCAGTTTCTAACAGTTGCTATTCACTGTTGACCTTTTTGATGGTGAATCACCTACACCCCAGGCATGTTCTTGTTGGACCCATGTGTGCAATTTTGGAAGAAAAGATAAAGGTTTGCATTCAGTTTGGAAAGGTCAATAAAAGAAGAAGATAATAGAGGGTTAAAATTATTAAGGAAGCTTAGACCAAGAGCTTAAGTGACGGAGATAATGTCACCTATGAGAGATACAACCTAGGGTTGTCAGACAGATCACAGAATGTTAGGTGTTTTTGGACCATGGGTTCATTCTATTTTCAGAGACCAATTGCTTTTGATCCTTTGATTCCTGTGACAACTTGCAAGGTATACCCTTTATTGGCAGTGGTCAGTATATTTGTGTTTTTTCAAGTAGATTACATTCTAGTAAGCAAGGTGGCCACCAGAATGAATCATAATGAAAGGATCCTTTATTCCTTCCACATGTTTGAAGGGTGCATCATCACCATTGTCTTAATTCAGAAGAAAAAATGTTTTGAGAATCACCATACCCTTGCATGACTTAAGCAGATGGGTTTGCCACATCTCAAAATGGGATAGATTCACATTTGGGAGACACGCTCATCTTCAACAACAGATGATAAGGGTACCTCACAACAATTTCCAATATCTATCTTCCACCAATACAGTTGTCCGCAGTTTCCAGTAGAGTAGGACGGTGCAGCATTTTTGATGCATCCAATTTGACCATTCATCCAACACTCAAGGCTTCATCAACTTTCTCTATTTTGTGATTGCCAACGTTCAGGAAGAGAGGAAACTGCATATCATCTGCTTGACTGACATGCTTGCCTTGAGCCAGTGTCTACTTCTTCTTTTTATTAGTTGATCATTTCTACAGTGTCCTTTGTCTGGTCAACCTCAAAAGGCAGATTTGCTCCAGATCCAAGATAATAGATGTCCTGGGTTTCTTCAGGAATTATGAGCTTTTATCATTTAGGAATGCACATTAAATGTTTTACATTGCTTTCCAGCCGTTCTGCTTCCTCTCTGAGAATTTTCACCCGCAGTGATGGAACACACCTGTGAATAAAAGATCCACTAGTGGTTTGCAAATATAAAGGTGTTCTAGCAAAATGGAGAGCACCTGCCTTTTTACCTTTTTACCAAATTCTTAGCTGGTATTAAGTCTTTGGGCTTCATTACGAGTTTGGCGGTCAGACCGCCAGACCGCCATATTGGTGGTCTGACAGACTGCCATATGATGAGTTACAGAGGAAGGACCACCAAAATCCAGCCAAAAATGTCAACCCACCAGTACCATTGAGGGGGGAAAATAGGCGGTCCGGCCACAAGCACTCACAGTTCGACTAACCACAGACCGTATTACGAGTCAAAAGTCACAGTTGTGGTCAGCCACGGCAGTCCAACAATGACTGCCCAAAGCACAGCCACCAAAGTAATATACAAAACCACATAGGATGGATTTGAAAACAACACAGCTGACATACATTGCCACACTTGACATACCTGCAAAGCACACTCTAAAACACACCCCTTCACAAACCACAAACCTTTCAATCTCCAACACCAAACACAGAAGCCAGAGCACATCTAAATAATGCTAAACACCAGAATAGGCACGACTCCAACTTTCCACAAGCACATATCCCACACAGTCAACACACCTCTGTTTTCTACCACAACCATTTGCACTTCCCAAATCCTCACTGTCACCTGTTAGCTTGCTCCTTATTTTTTATCACCACTAGGATTGCCCCAGAGAAATCCCCTTTTTTACTGATGATGAGTTAAGAGTCATGGTAGATGAAATCATAAGAGTAGAGCCACATTTATTTGGAGTCCAAGTCCAAAATACTACTATTGCCAGGAAAATGAAAATTTGGCAAACAATCGTTGACAGAATTAATTCTGTAGCTCCCCCCTGCACACAAGGGACAACATCAGGAAGAGGTAGAATGACCATTCCATGGCATCTAGACACCTGCTGCAGGTCCAGAAGACTTGCCATGGCCCCCCGCTTCCTCCCTTACAACTCACATCCTGAGAGGAGATGGTTTAGGGCATCCTGCATTATGAGGGCTTGACATGGATACCTGTGGAACTGTAGTCTGGTAATTCACAACACAAAAATATCTCCCCAAACTTTAGTGTCATGCATACCCACTGCTCACCTTTTGCCACCTTCATTGTCACCCCACTCACCAGCCCAGTGTCCACTTGTCCATAGACCCCTGTCTGGTATCTCACATGTGAAGTAGACTCACCTGAGGGAACAACATCTGTGTATAGTGTTTGTAATACAGGGATTGACAGCACTACAATTTGAAGCAGGCTCTGTTTTACAATTACAAAAAACAGAATAGTGTACCCCTCTATAAATTAACTTGTTTGTCAAATCCCCATTGAAGTGTAAACACCTGAGAGGATGACCTTTGGATAGTGTGTGTGTAGTACAGTCACTGACATGACTACAACTCCCAGCAGGCACTGTTATTGTCACTCCACACAGCCAGCCCAGTGCCCTCTGCGCCAAAGACCCTTGTCACCCAACTTCCAATTGAAGTGTCCTCACCTGAGTGGATAACAGCTGTATCCTGTGTGTAGTACAGGGACTGACAAAACTGCTAAGGCCAGGAGGCTCTGTTGCTGTTACTCCACTCAGCCAGCCCAGTGTCTTCTCAACAAAGAACTCTGTGTCACAGCCCTTTGTTGAAGTTTACTCACCTGGGAGAACTATAATTTATACCATGTGTACCTGTCACATAAGGGAAACCTGCTAATCTGATGTGTGCACAGCCTTTGCTAAATGTCACTATTAAATATTGGAGGTAGATGTCAAAATACAACATGTAACTTTGGGGCATATTTATACTCTGTTTGCACCGAATTAGTGTCATTTTTTTTTTACTCTAATTCGGTGCAAATCTAACTCCATATTTATACTTTGGTGCAAGACCCTTCTAGCACCAAATTTATGGAGTTAAAGTCACTTTTTGAAAGTGGAGACCTACTTTGCCTTAATGAGATGCAAGGTAGGCGTTCCCGTGCAAAAAATGACTGTATGGCCTTAAAGCCATATTTAGGGGCATATTTATACTCTGCGGCATATTTATACTCTGTTTGCACCGAATTAGTGTCATTTTTTTTTACTCTAATTCGGTGCAAAACTAACTCCATATTTATACTTTAGTGCTAGACCCATCTAGCACCAAGGCCCTGATTTAAACTTTTTTTGCACCGCATTAACGTCATTTTATGACACAAAAGTGGCGCAAACTTACAAAATATTGGCCCTTATTTATACTTTTTGCTGCAAAACTGCACTAACTCAATTTTGCACCAAAAAGTTTAGCACCGGCTTGCACCATTTCTGTGCACCAGCCGGGCACCATATTTATGGAATGGTGCAAGCCGGTGCAAAGGGTAGGCTAGAGTTTAAAAAAATGACTTTAGTCGGGTGGGGCTGGCAGTATGGAAGAAGAGGGTTTAGCACCAAAAAATGGCTTTAAGCAGGTTAGAGTAAAAAAAAATGACTCTAACCAGATTAGCGTCATTTTATGGTGCTAAACCTACCGTGCCACATGACTCCTGCCTTAGAAAAGGCAGGAGTCATGCCCACCACCCCAGTGGCCAGCACAGAGGACAGGGTTCCCCTGGGCATGGCCATTGCACCCGGTCCCATGTATGGGGGCCCATTTCAGGGCCCCCTATGGCACTTTCAAAAATAAAATGCACTTACCTGTACTTACCTGGGATGGGGTCCCCCATCCTCGCAGTCCCTCTAGTGTGGGTGGGGGTGCCCCTAGGGCCTAGGGAGGGCACCTCTGGGCTTATTCCATGGTGTTTCACCATGGAAATAGGGCCACAGGTCCCCTAACACCTGCCCTGACCCAGGTCTTAAAAAATGGGCCAAAGCAAGCTTTGCCCCATTTTTTGACCCCTCCTCCCTCCCTTGCACCATTTTTACATGGGAGTATAAATATGGTGTTAAGGCCATAGAGTCATTTTTTTGCACGGGAACGCCTACCTTGCATCTCATTAATCAAAAAATGACTTTAACTCCATAAATTTGGTGCTAGATGGGTCTAGCACCAAAGTATAAATATGGAGTTAGTTTTGCACTGAATTAGAGTAAACAAAAAATGACGCTAATTCAGTGCAAACAGAGTATAAATATGCCTCTTAGCATCAAAAAATGATGTTAATCTGGTCAGAATCATTTATTTTGACTCAAAACTGCCTAACGTCATTTTTTTTAAAGCTAGCCTACCCGTTGCACCGGCTTGCACCATTCCATAAATATGGTGCCCAGCTGGTGCTAAAAAATGGTGCAAGCCGGTGCAAAACTTTTTGGGGCAAAACTGCCTTAGTGCAGTTTTGCACCAAAAAGTATAAATAAGGCCCTTTATATCTCTCACATCAACAGGTCGAGCTGCCACATGGAACACCAAGACAATTGAAGAGACTGCCACTACCCCCATGGATGAAGCTTTCAGTGAGGACAACACTCCTGGACGTCTGGATGTTGAGGATGGTTCAGGCCCATCAGAGCAACCTGCTCAGGCGACACCAATGAGCCTCACCATGACCACATCGACCCTTCCTAGTCCAGTTGCATCAACATTGAAGGCAGCCATTTGTACCCCCAGCCTGTGTCCCTAGGACTGTGACAACAATCTTGTGCCCCAGTCCAGGATCATGAGTCACAGCAACACACCTCCAACAATGGTGGTCCTAGAACCAGTGGTAGGGGGCAATCTGTGACATGGGGGTAGGGTGCATGTGAGGGATATTGTGGACCAGCAGCATGAGGCCACTGGGGATGGCCCTGGCCAGGACACCATCAGCCAAGTCTTTGGGAGCCTGTCACGAATACCGAAGCATGATGGGCCAGGTACCTACTGAACTCAGGGAAATGAAGCAGCTGCAGAGGGACTTCAAATGTGGGTCCTGGAAAAGTGGGAGGCTACCTACACTATTCTGGCCTCCCTATCAGGGGTGTTCAGGGAGATAAGCAGTACCCTGATCAGGGACCATGAGCATCTCCACACCGCTTTCTTTAGCCAAGTAACACCATTCCCTTCAACATCAGTGATAGTCAGGGAGGCCCTGTCAGGGGAAGGACCTGCCTCAGACACCACTGCCTCTGTAGCAGCAGAACCTCTCCGCAAGCGGGGACGACCAGCCAAAAATCCAAGGGCATTGGACAGTAAGACATCATCCACTATCAGCAAGTGACCTCTAAAGGAAAACCTTTGTGTGCCACATATTCACTCTGTGGGCTGTTCTAAATCAATCTTCCATTTTCATGCTAGTAGGACACTGGACCTTGGACTAAACATGTTGTGGCATCTACTAAAATGATGACATCCACCATGACTGATCCCTTAACATTTGTTTTGTGTTTTGCATGGCATTATTATTTCCTGCACATATGTCAATAAGCTCACCTATCAGAAAATCATTCTCTGCTTGCTTCTGTTCCACATTTTCAAATGCTGAGATGTAACATGCACATGAGGAAGACATAAGATGTAATGGAAGGAGGGATATGTCACAGGTAGCACCATGCTGAGGATTACTAGCAACACACTGATACAAGTGTCTGTTAACACCAAACATGTTATTGCACTGTACAGCACATAAGCTGTCAAAATGTCTGGACTGTTACAGCCAAGAATAGCTGAACCATAGTGAGTCAGGCTGGATATACCAAGGTACAATTCCCCAGACCACAGAAGAAAGGGTTTTGTCAGACCCCGTCCCGTTGAATAGGCTAAAAGAATTGTGGATGTTGTCACCAGCTTGACCCTTATCACATACCAAAACCAGGTCTGCCAACATAGCATAAGCCATGGCATAGACAGAGGGCAGTACAACAGTCCCTGATCATAGGTTAATCCCAATATAATGACCAAGCATCTGGTGGTATAACACAAACCTATGTCAGTGTTGTGGCACAGGCACTGTGGCCTGCAAATATAAAAAACATCTATAGCTACATACAGATCATACAAAGTCATTGTCTACACAATGTGAAGGGAGAATGTATGAATTGCACTTGATGACAACATATTACAAAACCATATGATCACACACATATGACAATTGGCCTATCACACCACATCAAACCTGTGTATTGTACACTTCAGACTTTCACCCGCCCACTGTGCAAGCAGGTTTGGCGCAGGACTTATACACCACAAATCTGTGACCAACATTGCCTGGATCAATCCATGTCCACTTCCCATGTCCGAACAGCATCAGATACCTGCTAATGTCACGACTCTGAAATGCCCACACGAGGATGTCAGGGTGAGATTACCTGGATAAAACCAATAAATGGAGTTTAGGTTCATAATTCATGCCTCTGACCAAAAGCTTATATTAAACATCAGTTGTTACACTTACATTGCAATGAGACTCACACAAACCCAGCGGATAAGCAAGGTAGGGAAATGTTCATGCCTGACTTAACAAGTAACCCTTAGCTGTATACTGCAAAGCATGACATGACCTATCTATTGGAAAAGCACATCCTGACATATATAATTCCTCATACAGTCACAGTAATCACATCACATTACATACTTATATCAGGTAAAGTAGTGATTGATGAGATCTGCCCGCAAGTCCTCACCTTCCTAATCATCACTATCATCCTCATTTGGCATTTCAGGTTTCCTACCCAGTGGCACTGCTAGCCCCCCTCATCTGGGATGTATGGGATAGTACTCCACAGAGCAATGTTGTGGAGCATGCAGCAGGCCACAAAGATCTTATACTTTTTTGGGTGTCCAGACACCTAAATCTGGCCTTCAGGAGCCCAAAAGCCCGCTCCACAACACGCTGTGTTCTTCCATGGGCATTTTGGAAGTGGACTTCCCCTGGCGTAGTTGTATTCCTCACTGGCATCAGCAACCATGGACGGTTTGGGTATGCAGAGTCCCCTGTGATGGAATGGGACATATGTGCAACTATGAGTCCCTGTCATCAGATTTGTTGCATCAGACATAGCACACACACACACACACACAAACAGGACAGATGAGACTTACCAACCAGCCAGGCCTTCTCTGGGTACAGTCATGATATCAGCTGGGGGATTGCGCTGTTCCACATAAAGAAGGCATCATGGACTGAACCCAGAAAATGGGGAGAAACCTGTGAAATGTAGAGATCCCCCAAGCAAACAACTTGGACTTTCTGTTGCGGTACAGTTCTTCATTGCCATGCGATGGGACCAAGGCAATGTGAGTACCATCAATGGCTCCCACAACATATGCGATGTGTGTCAAACCATAGAAGTCAGCTTTCACATGGGCAAAATCCTCACGTTGTGGAAACTGGATATGCCTGTCCATGTGTTTCAACACTGCTGAGAGTACAACCTTCAAAAACGGACTGAACATGGACTGGGGCATCCCAGCAGCTAGGGACACTGTATTTTAGAAGGACTCTATGGCCAGGAAGTGGAACACTGCCATGACTTGTGTAATGGGTGATATGCTTGTTGGATGATGAATTGCAGGCATCAGATCTAGCTCCAACTGAAAACATAGGTCCACAATGGTTTCCCTATTAGACAGTAGATCTGGATGAAGTAGATCTGGTAGTGGATCAACATTTTGTTCATAAAAAATGTCACTCGGACTGTGACTTGATGTACCAAGCTTAAAAATGACCTTTGTCGGGGGTCTTTGCCCCAATGCAAATTGCCATATGTGCCTACAAATTTACAAAAATGGTGTTTGAGTAGTAGAAACTACATGGTAGCACAAGACAAGCACTCATTACTGCAAATACAACCATTTTCAGAGGTGTAACATATCATTTTGAGCCATGTAATGCATTTCTGGCCTCTAAAATGACAGCTGCCTGACCTACTTCACTGGACAATACGAACAGTCCGCGACCGCTGGCGGAAGTCATCATGGCGGTATGCAGTTGCAACCATGGTAGACAACGTTGGTTCCAATGGGGATCACAGGCCAATTACTGTGTCGCCCGGCGGTGATGTCCGTGTACGTGGCGGACATGACCGCTATGTTCTGCAACATCCCTCAATTGACTCCTGACACTTATGCCAGCAAGACCTCCACTACCTTAGCTGCTATGTACCACCTCTGGAAACAATCATACCACATCCAGAAGGTGATAGGGCCCCTGCCTTCTCACCAGAGGAGTCGGTGAAGATGGTGTCTGAGTCCTTTCCCCTGTATGGACAACTCTATGGTGCACCAGAGGGATAGGTAAGTGCTTCATGTGCACTAATTTTCTCTGTAGTTCACCATTTATTCCCTCCTCACAGGCTAGATTCCGCCCATGTGAGCCAGAATGTCAATTCAAGGCCATGTAGGTACAGTCAGTGTGGCATCAATGGGAGAGTCAATGTGCAGGTTTTTGTGTTCAGTGCCATATGTTGAGTTCTAATACATTTTGGTGTGTGTGCATTTAGTGTTACCTAAACCACCTTGTGTTGGATGCACATGACTAGTTGAGGTGACATTACAGACATCCCCAGACATCTCTTACCTCATGGATGTTGTCAATGTGAGATAACATGTATTTGCATGACAGCATGACTCTGTGTATGCATGCTGTATGTGTCAATTGTGTGTGAAGTGGCCAAAGTGTATGTTGCCACAGAGGTTCCAACCCACATCTGTCTCTGCTAAACTGTTGTTTGTAAGACATACCCTGACTGACTCTGCCCTTCCAAAATGCTGTTGGCTACATGATGTACTGTCATGCATGGAAGTGATGGGAAAGGATTTTCATGGAGGTTCTGTGTGCTCAACCTGCAAAGAACAGGGCCTGTCAAATGTATCTCACAGTATGGTTCCAAGCCTTGGCTGGTGTGGAATTACTTTTGCTGTATGAAAGGATACAGTGGCACTGTGCCTACTCCCTGTATCCCAGCATATACCATTATGAGGCCACATCTTGGCTATGTGCTAAAATGCAGCTTAATGAGTCTCTTCTCTCTGATAAGAATGTAAAAGAATTTTAGGGGAGAGGTAATGATCTGTGACTAATGGGCACTTGCCATCATTGTCACTGTATGTCCCAGACCCCTGACAGGTCCCTGAATCCCACAGCCCTGTTTTCACCTTTATACAGGTCACATATGTCCTGCGCAGGCTCCTTGCATTTCTGCCATCCAAAGTGCAAACTGTGTGCTGTTTCTTGGGAACCCATGTTAAGTGATTCAGTAGTCTAGTCACATAGCTGGAAATAGACAATGCATTCCTATGTTGTTTTGGCTGCAATCTATATAATATGGACACACATGTTCAAACCTGTGTTATTTGTTAGTTATAAGACAGACAGAACACCACCCCCTGAAGTGGATGATTCTGCATTTGTAATTGTTTATGTCCACACATTGACAGGCCGGAGTCTTTTTGTACCCGCCAGTCTCTTCATTGTTACCCATATGTAATGTTTGAGTTTGTATCCTGGCAGTAGCCTGTTGGGACTGTATGCAGCGGAGCATTCTCACAGATTGTGTTTTGATGCATTCATGCCTAATGAGTCTACATTTCAGAAGCCACAGAGGTGTGATGTCTCACATAGTTCATCAGATCTCAGTCAAATTGCTAGATCGTGTCCCACAAGATGTCAGTTGACCTACCTAGTCAGTGCTGCGCTTGAGGAGGGTGGTAGGTTGGTCTGCAGATTGGAAAGTGTCTGTAGACATGTCCCTGAACTCAATTCCGAGTATGTGCCACAGTTGGGCAAAACAGAATGTCATCATCTTGGTGTACTGACATGTATGTGTCTCACACATTTTGGAGTAAGACCTGTGGACATAAATTCTTGTCTATTGCATCCATGCAGGTCAATGTCCATTAGAAGAAAGGGATATTGAGAGCCATTGCCAAATAGGTAAAACCCTTGGGGTCCACAGCCAGCAGAGCGCCCACAGTCGCAAGAGGTGGGAGGACCTGAAACGCTGGGCCCTGAAGAACACACAGAGGCCAAGTTGAGGCTGTCCTTCCAATTTGGGTCAATCAATCAATCTATTAATCAGTATTTGTAAAGCGCAGCTACTCACCTGTGAGGGTCTCAAGGCGCTGGGGGGAGGACAGGGGCAACATCTTGAGGTTCTTCCAGAAGATGGTGAGCGACGGGCTTTGTCTAAGGTGCAGGGGGATGTTGTTCGAGCTCTTTGCTGCAGTGTAGGTAAAAGATCAACCCTTCGGCTGTGGTTTTGCAGATGTGAGGGACGGTGGCCAGGGCCATCGGGGCGTAGCGGAGGGATCTTGCGGGATGTGGAAGGACACGCGGTGGTTCAGGTAGGCTGGTCCTGCATTGTGTATGGCCTTGTATATGTGGGCGAGAAGCTTGAAGGTGATTTGCTTCTCGACCGGTAGCCAGTGGAGGGTCCTCAGGTGTTTAGAGATGTGTTCTGGGTGAGGGAGGTCCAAAATGAGTGTGGCCGCGGAGTTCTGGATGAGTTGAAGTTTTTTGATGTTCCTAGTTGAGGTGCCGGCATAGAGGGCGCTGCCGTAGACAAGCTTTCTTGTGACTAAGGCATCAGTGACTGTCTTGCTACAATCTGCTGGGATCCATCTGAAGATCTTCCGGAGTTTGCGGAGTGTGTGCCAGAAGTAGGAGGCGCCAGAGTTTACCTGGTGTGTCATGGATAGGGAGGAGTTGAGCATGATTCCTAAGTTGCAGGCGTGCTTGGTCGGTGCAGGAGTCGCCCCAAGCTGAGGTGGCGTTTCCAAAGATGATGAGCTCCGTCTTGTCGGAGTTGAGCTTGAGGCAGCTTTCTCTCATCCTGGTGGCGACAGCTTTCATTCCTGTGGAATGTTCCTTTTGGCCGTGTCCGGGTCTTCAGTGAGGGAAATGATGAGTTGTGTGTCATTGGCATATGGCACGATGTTCATACCGTGGCTTCTGACGATGGCAGAGAAAGGGGCCATGTATACGTTGAACAGTGTGCGACTCATTGAGGATCCTTAGGGGTCTCTGCAGTTGACTCCTGTGGGTCTGGAGGTGTTGGGTGGGAGTCTGACCCTCTGCGTCCTCCCAGAGAGGAAGGAGTGGATCCATTCCAGGGCTCTTCCGTGGATTCCTACGTCGTAGAGTTTGGTGTGCAGGATGCTGTGGGAGACCGTGACAAAAGCTACTGAGAGGTCAAGGAGTATGAGTGCGGCGGTGTGACCACGGTCTAGAAGTAATCAAATGTCGTCGGTGGCTGCCAGGAGTGCTGTCTCCATGCTGTGATTACTGCAGAAGCCGAACTTGGAGCTGTCCAGGGAGTTGTTGGCCTCGATGAAATTCCGTAGTTGTGTGTTGATTGCTTCCTTTAGTACTTTGACGGGGAAGGGTAGCAGCAAGATGGGCTGGAAATTCTTTAGTTCTGATGGGTCAGCTGAAGGTTTCTTCAAGCAAAGGCATATTTCGGTGTGTTTCCAGACGTCAGGGATGGTACCCATGCTGATGGAGCAGTTGATTGTTTTTCGAAGCTCAGGGGCAATAGATGCACTGGTTCTGATGTATAAGTGGTGCGGGCAGGGGTCCGAGGGGGCTCCGGAGTTGGTGCTGTTCATGATGTTGACTGTTTCCTCTGTGGTGAGCGTGGACCAGTCGTGGATGGTCTGGGTCGGTTCTGGGGGGTGGGTCAGTCGCAGGTTCCGGTGACAGGAAGCTGTCGTAGATGTCCTGGATCTTGTGGTGGAAAAAGCAGGCGAGTTTGTTGCAGAGTCCTGTGACAGGGGGATGCAGGTGGAATTGGAGGGGGGATCTGTGAACTCATTGATGACTGAGAAGAGTTCCTTTCGAGTTCTGTAGCGGAGGAGTAGATACGCTCCCAGAGTGCGTCCCTCCTTGTGTTCTTGATTTTTCATTGGTGGGCGGAGGTTGCGGCTCTGAATGAGGCGACATCTTCGCTGGATTGGCTGTTCCTCCATTTTTTCTCGAAACGACTGCAGGTATGCTTTGATTCCTGGAGTTCGGTGGTAAACCAGCTGGCCTTCTTAGGTACGCGTTTTGCCGATGTTAGCCGGAGAGGGGCTAGAGTGTTGATGCATTCGGTGATCCATGCATTGAGATTGCGCGCTGCTGTGTTCGCATCGTCAGAGGGGGGAAGGAGGGATTTGGCGAGCGATGAGGTAAATTGCTCCTTGGTGATTTAATTCCATTTCCTGTGGGGGGTCCTGGCAGTGCTGGTGCAGCTGCTGGGTGCGGTGATTGTGAAGTATATGCAGTGGCGGTCGGTCCTGTCTGGGGTGGATATGGTCTCGATGGTGATCCAATCGCTTGAGGTGAAGATGGGGTCCAATGTGTGTCATGCGATGTGTGTGGATGTGGAGAATAGCTGTCTGAGGCCAAGGGTGGTGAGATTGTCGAGTAGAATGGTGGTGTTTGGTTTGGTGCGGTCCTTGACGTGGAAGTTCAGATCGCCGAGGAGGAGGTAGTCGACTGATGCCAGGGCCTGGGGGGTACGGATGTCTACAATATGGTCTACGAAAGCTGGGCGGGTGCCGCGTGGCCTGTACACCAGGGTGCTGCTTATGGAGGAGTTGGACCAGGAAGTGAAGGTGTTCCATGGTGGTGCAGTGATCTTCTTGGACGGCCTTGACACGTAGTGAGGACTTGTGTATGATGGTGAGTCCTCCACCTGGGCAGGAGGGCCAGTCCCTCCTTAGAATTTTGTAACCGTCGGGATTGGTGATGGTGATGTCTGGACCTGAGGTAGGGTTGGTCCAGGTCTCGGTGAGGAAGGCGATGTCCTGTCAGGTGTTGTCGATAGGGTCCCAGAGTTTGGTGGTGCATTTGTGGAGGGCACGGATGTTCAGGAGCAGGCAGTTGATGGAGTTTCGAGGTTGATGGTACCTTTGTGTGCAGAGAGTACCTTCGGTTTGTTGAAGTTAGTGCTGAAATTGCAATTCCTGCAGGTGAAAGATCCATGGGTGCCCTTGGCGGAGTTGGTGCAGCAGTTGTTGAGACATCTCAGAGTTGTAACGGAGGCAGTCCAGGGGGTGGTTTAATGGAGATCCAGGGTTCCTGGTGCTGGGCCCAGTCCAGGCATGAATGGGTGCGGACGGGCTTGCCTTTGGTGTGCCAGAGGTGCACCCACTGCGCAGCTGTGCTGCGGCCACTATTAAGAAGTGAAGAGGGTGAGGGGAGCAGTCAGCTGGGAGGCGGGAGGGCAGGAAAGCTGCTCCAAGGGGGGGCAGAGGAAGAGGGGAGAAAGGAAAAAGCACTAGGGAAAAAATAGAAATGATAGAAGATAAAGACAGAAACTGCAAGCATGAAAGAGCAACAGAGAGAAGAAAAGAAAAGGAAAATACTTACTTGTGATGGCCACTAGACTACCAGGGATGAGGTGCAGGGACGAGCCTGTGGGTGGAGGAGGGCCTCAAACTGAGAGTCAGGAGACTCTCAGTTCATCCCAGGCGAGAGGCAGAGGCAGCAGCCAGAGGAGCTGGGGAGGGCAGCAGACACAGACCAGAAGGCCAGTGCAGTTGCCCTCTCACACTGCTGTGGCCATCATTAAGAAGGGGAGGGGGTAGGGGGAGCAGCAGCTGGGAGGCTAGAGGGTGGAAAAGATGCTTCGCAGGGGGAGGGGGGCAGAGGAAGAGGGGAGAAAGGAAAAAGCACTAGGGAAAAATGAGGGATGAGTTGGGGAGGGAAGCAGACGCTGACCAAGAGGTCAGTTCAGTTCCCCGTGAGGTGCCCATCAGACCATGACCCCCCCAATGGCCCATTTTCTGGTGATGGCCTACCCAGAGCGTTATGGGCTTTTGAGTGCAGCAAAGCAGCCACAAGGAAGTGGGTACACAGCAAATTCCTGCTTGTCCCATTGCCAGGTGATTGAGTGAGTTACTGACAGCTCCTCCTGACAGTGAGGGAAGAGCTGTGTGTCACACAGTAGGAGGGAGATAGTTTGTGTGGACATGTCAACTGTATTAAACTAGTGTGCCTAGCCTTTTAGATCTGGGACCTAGGACAACACTGGGGTTAATCTACCAGGGTTGATATGTCCAAGATGTGGATAGTTTTGTGGCTTCTCATTGGGAAACAGTTTGAGGGCATTATAGTAGTCCTTGCAAGTTCTGCCTCTCTCCAACATGCAAAGGACAGATGGCTTCAACTGAAACACTCATAGGATGTAATTTTAATGGGTGTCATATCTTAGTGCTGACTATCCTGGGACTTGCTGATTCATTGTTTTGCGTATTCTGCAAACACATCGCCCTAAAATTTTGAACCTGACCTCAACAGTGTTCCTTTCAATGCCTCATGTGTGGACTAGCTAAGTGACATGATACTACCTCCTTGACTCTGATGGGACGATGTCACTTGGAGAAGTGTGCAATGTTGATATGTCTCCAGTGTGACATCAATAATTCCATATCATCTTCTCCAGCCTACTGTACTGTTGTGTTGATATGTTTCCAGTGTGACATAGGTATTTCCATGTCACCTTGTGACGGACCGCTGCAATGGCAGGCGGATCTGTCGCATTGAGAGAAAACTGGCTCTACCTCCTCCGACCCTGAAGAGCACATAACATCGACCAATCCCTTTTCCCTTCCGGGTGTAAAAGGGCAGGAGAGGTCGGCGCGCGCTTTTGGCCGACACAAAAGGGAGGACCCGGGACTGGACGGCGGCGATAGAGAGGATGGCAGGAGAAGGAGCCGAGGAGTGTCACCAGAGATGAGCAAGACGGTCTGACGACGGAGGAGTACCCAGAAGACCTACATGTCGAGTTTGAGGTACTGGAGGTGCCCTGCGCAAGCCCAGGCCACGCTAGAAGGAAAGCGTGGCCACCACAAGTGCGTGCATTACTACAAGAAAGGGAAGGGAGGGAGGAGTGCAAGAGAGGCGAGGGCAGCACGAGAAAACAAACAGAACCCGAGAGAAAAGTCGTCATTATATTTTGATTTATTGACTACTTGCCCTCATTGCGCCAACCTGCCACACACCTGCTCCAGGATATTGAAATTTTGTAAGCAACATCGCAGGATGTCAGAGCATCATTTCTCATTGTTGGTTCATTACATATGTGCCAGAGAGAATTGTGTATGACCACCTTGTGTGGGATATGTGTTAATGGACTATGGGATAGTATTGTTTGCCATTAGTGGACAGAGGTCTGCTGCATGTGGGATGCCTTTGAGGATGAAGCGGCCTCCTGCTTGTTGTATGGTTATTATAGTCCCATTACTTCAGCCATGCAATTGTAGTTGTCTGAGATCATTATTTTCCTGTGGGCAACTTTCAGAAGTCTACATAGCATGCATGCATATGTAATGGCTCATGTATGTGCCACTAAGGTACAAGTTTTTGTTGGGGCCTACTTTACATAACAGTATTGTTTGTCAAGCAGAGTTGTGGGTGAAGTGTTATCTTGCACATGTGATGACCCGATTCCTCTCAGTCCTTGCAACATCAGCAAGTGAAGGAGACGGGGCTGAGCCAAGTGGGGAAGCATCTGACCATGGGATCTCGGGTGAAGGCACACCAACTCAGATGGACCCAGTGGCCTGGAGGGTGAGGGGAGTGCCACGGAGGAGACCAGATCTACATGCTCATTATCCTCAGATTCCTCCTCCAGTGGCCACTCCCTAGTGGTGGTGGACCCATCGGGCAATCCCTTGTCTGCCACCCCCGTTCTATCAACGCCCTCCCTGTTGCTCCCCACCCTGTTGGCAGTGCCTGCTCACCTACTAGGTTGGGTGTCTCCTTCGCCGCAGGCACCTCTGCTGCAGCCCATGTTACCCCTGCTGCCCTCAGTGAGGAGGCTATTGACCGACTGAGGCGTATCTCTGTGGATCAGTCAGCCCTCCCCTTACCTACCCAAGGCATACAAAGCACCCAAAAGTATCTCACACAAACACAAGCACCACAAAACACACCGGCACACAGAGACGTCCACAGACATCCACCTTAACACCCAAAAGTAGCTCACACAAACACAAGCACCACAAAACAAACTGGCACACACATAAGCAACATTCACCTACAGACACAACAATACTCCTGAACACTATTACCACCCCCAGCATCACAGACACTACATCAAGCATACCGGCAGGCCCAACACCATTAGTCACAGGCACACCCAGTATACCCATCAAACCCGTAGACACCACCCCAGCAGACCTGCAGATGTCCACCACAAGCACCATATCCACAGATACCACAACCTCAGACACACATACATCCACTACATCCAGCCACTCTCCAGTCACTACCCCAACAGACACATACACCCTCCACTCCCACAACTCCCAGCACCTCCTCCTTCCATCCCACCAAGACACACAAAGGCCCACACTCATACACCCAACAGACACCCACCACACACAAGCATACCTCCCATAAGCACGCACCCACGATATCCACACCTACACAGCCTACGACCCCCATCTTATGGTCATCCCATGTGTCCACAAAACTGTTTTGACTAACCATGACCTTTGTCATGTCCCCCCATCCCACACCCAGAAGGACCCCGCCTAGCTTCCAGGCCATCCCTTCCACTTCCAAGGCCTCCCCTGTCCCCCTGCAAGTAGCTATGCCTCTTCCCCAAAGAAGAAGCCCACCACTCCCAAGAATAAGACTCCACTCCCAAGCCTGACCCCTCCCTTTCAAATCTGATCCCATACACACACCCGCCCCTAGATAATCCCTGAGGTGTCTGTCTGCCCCCTTGATGCCCCTTCCTATGGAGGTTCCCTGGCAGTTAAGAGTCAAATTTTGGCACAATACAGTGCTACCTTTGGAACCATATATGGACTGGCCAATAGCCTTTGGACTTACATATTTTTCTAATGAATAGATCCCAAAGAGTTGGTTATGTTGGGTGTACATTTGTCCTGCAATTCCTTTTCTACCTTGATGTAGTACTTGTGTTGTTTGCCTCCAGTTGTGTGCGTTTGAGCCTGCTTGCTGCTCCATGCGCTGTTGTTAGCAGTATGTGAGTTTGTGGGCAATTCTGGTGTCCCTTAAGAGAAGGAATATGTTGTGTGTATGGGCTTGTGTGAGTTAATGCTATGGTTGTGTAATGACATTGTTTACCAACTGGTATGGCAATGATTTCATTTTGTCTTGTCCAATCTGGAAATGTATGGTGTTAGACTTGTCCTCTAATATGGCTTATGTATTCATGTGATGTGCATCAGCTGGATCTTTGTTTACGCAGACAGGGGTGTGTTAAGTTGTGCTAGCTGTGTTTGCATTTGCCTGTGCATGTGTCCATTTAAATGTGTGTCCCTTGCAGCTAGTTTTTGTAAAGGTATGTCCCATGAAGTAGGATTTGTGTGTGCTCTGTTGACTTGTCCTTCCCCATTGTGCTGATGTGCAAGACATTTGGGTTTAGCATTGTTTGTTCTTGAGACCCATGTATGGCCATCTCCTGTACACATGTTGTTTAAGGGTCCTGGTGGAAGTGATATATGTCCTAGTGCAGTCTCCTTCCCTGGGTGTCCCAGATGGCCCCCTCCAAATTGTGCTGGTACAGTTTGCCTTTTGTTCTTTGTCTTTTTGTGTCTCTATGTTGTGTGCATGCTATTGTGCTTCCATTGTGCCATATGTGTGTGAAGTGTGTGTGTCCATTGCAGGGTTGTTCAATGGCGGTGTTGTTTGTGTTGCATGCCACATTGATACATAGGGGTGTTGTATGTGGCGTTGGACCCTGGCCAGTGGTGGATGTGAGTTTTTGATTTGTATTTGTATTTGTGCTGTAGGTGTGTTGTGGTTGATGTTCTATGACAATGCATGTAGCCTTCAGTCTCCTTTGTGTGTCTGAGCTGTGTAGCCCTGTGTGTTTGTTTATTGTTGCAGTGCAGTGTAAGTGTGCTGGCCAAAGGGGGTGTATTGTGACTGTGTGCATGTCCATGTTGATTTATGTTTGTGAGTGTTTGTAGATTGACACGTGTATCTGCTTCCCATGAGGGACTCTCCCAGAATGTGTGAGCTGGTGCATCAGACAGTTTTTAGGGTTTAGGATACCCGTAGGTGTGTGTGCTTACGGTTGTTCGTGTCCACAGCAGCGCTGATTTAGTTGTCTTACGATGAGCATCAGTGGCGGCATGACATTTGTGAAGGGCTCCATAGTGGCACCCGACGTGTAAGGCTTCCTGCAGGTGAGAGTCTCCCTTTATACTCTCAGTTTCTGCCAGCTTGCACATGGTGGTGTGGCAGCCACACTCACAGTGGTGGAGTGCCACCACATAATGAGTCTGGCGGGTTTGTGCATTCTCCTGACCGTGGCAGTCTGTGCGGCCTGGTGGTGCCAGAGGAGTGCTGGTGAGCTTTTGTTGGTACGACCACCAAACTTGTAATACAGTGGTGGGACCGCCATACTGACAACGGTCAGACTGCTGCCACCACCATGGTGGTTCGCGGACAGCCAAACTTGTGATCAGGCCATTTTAGTGTCTTCTAACACTACTTTCAGTGCAACATTGTGTGTACACTAGTACTAAAAAGGTAATGCTATAACTGGTTTCAAACAACTAAACTATTTACTTTCCTGTAATGCCATTGCAGATGTGCCAGAAAATACACCAATGCAATGAACTATAGTAGGGGCAGGTGGCCGCATTTACACCACTCCCATATATGACAAAAATATATGGGATCTAGAAGTTCTGTATTCTCGCTATGCTGCAGTTTAAAGGCTATGGAGTGACGCATGGCAAGCGAAAGGGTCATTGACATGTAAGAGAAGTTATTTTTTTATTTTAATAAGTGACCCCCTAATGTGTGTCTTGTAAGCCCAAGTTGCCTAATAATGTAAAGAACTATATGATACATACAAATATGTAATAATATAAAATATATACCACATAAAAAATGCTCTACTACATATTAGAAATAGGTGCCTTCACAGTGACTAAAGCCTTAAAAGGTATTTTCACTGTTGATATTTAGGCTAGATTTTCCATAAAAGGATGTGAATTGGTTAAAATATTTGTTTCACATTTTCACCTAGGAAAATGACATAAAAACAATTTAAAGTTATTTTCCATTTAATGTTTGAACTACAATTTTACAATTAATCTGATTTATGATAATGAATTGTACTTTGCGCTACCTGAGACAGAACTGGCTTAAACCAATTCTGCCACTTATCACCTCCCTGGAACCAATTCACATTTCTAGCTAAAGCTAAAGATGCTGCCAGCAATAGGACAATACCTAGCTCCTGGACCCAGGAAGGCAGAGGAGTTGTCAACAATTGACCATTTAGCAGTGATTAGCTATCTGGGGAAGGCAGCAACAAATCTCATAGAAATTAACAGAATTCCTCTTTTATCGTTTGCTCCTTTTCACTTCCAGAACCTACTTGGCCACTTAGCCCCAACACCAGCAGAAGGTATAACGGGTTTGGCTGTTTCAAAGTGAAAGAAACGTTGCCTAAATAGGGCAGCAATATTTGAGAGAGTCAAGACACTCTTGGTGAAAGAAGTGTTCAATCTTCTTAGACTAAGAAACTCCGGGCATTGTTGCAGTAAAGTGTAGAGAAGGGAGTGCAAAATGAAGCAGTGATGTGGTAACAACATAGTCAAGTTTGGCTAGGAAAAATTCTCCAATTACTAGCTAAAGTACAGAATAAAATAGGCACCTCATCACACCTCCTCAGAACATCCCAAGACCTGAGAAGACCAGACTAGAAATTGAAGATCCTACTGATTAAAAAAAGGTTTCTGGCTTCTGCTTTTTGTGTGGCATCCAGTGATTGAAAATGCCCTCCAAGGGAGAGATGGAGGACCACAAAAGGAAGGACTCAATTCCAAAATGACCCAGTCGACTACAGAGGACTAGATTCTATAAAAGTCCTTCTGGAGAGAAACCTGATGCTAAGAAGCCCTTCCTGTGCAACTGGGGACTCCATGAGTAATTGGAAGGAACTTTCCCAGCAGCTGTTAAAAAAGAGGTACCTCTGGGGGGAGAGGACAAGGAGCTGAGGCATGTCCAAGTGACTAAACCACTTGATTTGTCCTGATTAGAGGTTATTGCCTCACTGAAAATGGGTTCAGGGCAACCTTGGAGTTAAAGGATGTGACTGTGTGGAGTCCTTACTGGCTACAGCTTCCACCCTTGCCCCACTGGAGGATTTTGAGAATAGGAAAAGTGATTAAGTCCACAAAGAAAACCTTAAACTAGGGCAAGGCAGGAAATCAAAACCAATGATGAACCACTTTTGGTGTCTATGAAATCCAGCTTTGTCCCAACTGGTAGGCTTTTGCACAAAAAGCAACATCTTCAGCAGGAGCTCAACAAATATGTATTTCACTTCAAGTGAACCAGGCAAGCCTCACCGTTGGACCTTGCCCAGCTGAAGGATTGTGGACCCATTTCAGAAACTGGGCCTTAAGGTAAAAACTTTGAACAGGGCAATCTGACTTGCCTATCCAACTGTTGTGAGGTTATTTTAGCATTTCTGTAGGCACATTTATTTTAGCTTGGGTCTGAGGCCTGCACCCTCTCACCTAGTCACTTGTCATTTTAGTCCTCTTATTATTTTAGCAAGGCTTCATTTTTAGTGGTGATTTTTTATGATTTTTATCAGTTGCCTTTCCATGCAGAATTTTTTATACATTTTGCGTCACAAAATTTTACCTTGTGCTCACACAAAGGCTGCAAAGATAGTTTACTCGGTATTGCCGGTCCAGAGAGTGCAATGTCTACCTTACACAGAAAAGACACATTATCACATCAGTGCAGTTCTCAGAATAACAACATGTTTTATTATAAAACAACATACTGCCCAAACTATGTCAGAGGGACATTCCAGTCAGCTTGCCATCTCATGCTACACATCGTCACAGTTTCTGCTGAAACTCAGTGCTTCCTCTTTGTCTGTGTTGGAGTACCCCCAGCAGACTAACAGGTCTGCCGATCACATGTATGGGTGGGTTAGGGCTACCACTGCTATCTGTTCTCAGGTAGAAACTTAGGGGGTCATTCTGACCCTGGCGGTAAATACCGCCAGGGCCGGGGTCGGCGGTAGCATCGGCAACAGGCTGGCGGTGCACCGCCGGGCATTCTGACCGCGGCGGTACAGCCGCGGCCAGAAGCGGAAAGCCGGCGGTGTACCGCCGACTTTCCGCTGCCCATGGGAATCCGCCATGGGGATTCTGGCACCCCATACCGCCATCCAGTTCCTGGCGGTTCACCCGCCAGGAACAGGATGGCGGTATGGGGTGTCGTGGGGCCCCTGGGGGCCCCACAAAGAATTTCAGTGTCTGCTTTGCAGACACTGAAATTCGCGACGGGTGCAACTGCACCCGTCGCACCTTCCCACTCCGCCGGCTCCATTCTGAGCCGGCTTCCTCGTGGGAAGGGTGTTTCCCGCTGGGCTGGCGGGCGGCCTTTTGGCGGTCGCCCGCCAGCCCAGTGGGAAACCCAGAATGACCGCGGTACGGTCTTCTGGCGGTTCCCGCTTGGCGGGCGGCTCCCGCCGCCCGCCAAGCTTAGAATCAGGGCCTTAGTTATGTAGGTAGAGACATTACATACACTATGTTGGCAATATGGTGGGACTCTTCTTGTGTTTTACTTTCCTGGTCACTTCTGTAATCGTGTTGTGTTTCATCATCCTCATAATCGCAATGAATCCCTTTTTACATAGAACTCTGTAGCTTCAATAAAACCTATTGAACCAAGATCCTGCTTCTGTTTGTCTTTGTATGTATGAGACTTGGATAATTGAGAGAAAACGGTATGATCTCTTCAACCACAACTTCCCTACGGAGTCTTAGAGTGTCATGGGTTAGGCTGCCACAAATCAATTTTACCTCTGGTACTGGTGAGGTGGTCCGAGCTAGCTAGAAGGGTTAGCCCGACAGCTGTCACATGGTGTGGGGTCAGGCTCAGTACCCCATGCCTGGTACTGCTGCCTCCCATAATCCAGCAGTCTTGTTACTACAACAGAAGACCTACGACACAACCTCAGCTCCCTTGAAGTTGATGTGAAATCATGCCTATGCCCCCGTCAACTACAAATGTTACTTTTCCAAGTGATATTTGGCTCAAAAGGTTGAAAATGTATTTCTTCCATTTCCCCATCCCCATTTGCTGACACTTATGTCAATTCGCTCTTTATTTTATTAAAGTGATTTAGGATTTTTATTACATAGTTTTTTTGATTTTACGATTGTTGGCATTGCTTGAACATAACACACACATCTCTGCAGAGTTGCTTGCTCGTAGTGCCATACCTACCATTAGGCAGAGGTTCTCTAAGACTTGTATTAATAGCTAACCAAGGTGTGTTTATTAAGTTGCTCTGGGTCCCCTTCAAAAATGAATAACCCACTTTCTCACAAGCCTGTAAGAGAAAGCCTTTCCCAGGAATTCAAGCTGAGGGACTAACTTTCACCAGAAGATAAGATATTTGGGGTGTTCAACCTTAACATTGACTCAAAAATATCATTGGTTAATAACGTGAAAAAATATTGTGATGTCAAGAATATCACAGAATATAATATGAAAGGTAAGATGATGATTTTATGTTTTGATTTGTTGACATTTTGGATGTAAATAATATTGATTTTGTTACAGTAATTGTATATAAAGTCCATTTAGTGTAATATTTTTACTTTATTCATTTCTGTGCTTTTGCGTTTTTAAATCAATATAATGCATTATTATATTCGTAATAACCAAAGAGGTCCTTAGGAGGTCCTTAAAGGAAATAATACCAAAAATTAACAGTTTCTATATTTCTAAAGAGACAACGTTAGTCAACTTTTTCTTGTGAAAATTAGTTCTTGCCGCACTTTCTAAGATTTAAGCTCAATGGAAGCTCATTTTACTTCCAATACAGAACTAATTTCTGCTAGAGGTGACTGTCGCATGAATATTCAGATGGGAATCCTTGCAACAATTCAGTTACTCTGCATTAATGTGTGTTCTGACTATAGGTCAAAGTCAAACATAATTTTTATAGGCATGAGCTTCAAGACATCTTGCAAATTGTATTTACATTAAATGTCGAAATGATGGACACATTGCAAGGGTATCCAGGTGGAATGTCAAATAGCTATCTGGATATAACATTCACCATTGGTGTTTATTGAGAACAACAGCTGGAGCCCAATGTACTAAAAGACAGGTAAAAAATGGTCACTAAATGTGTACAGACTTTGTGAGCCCTGTCTCGGATTTTACGAAATGATGTATGTAGTAATAAGTCGCATCACAAATTCTTCAATCACAAGACCTTGCAGGATGCCATGCCTAATGAATAGATCAATATTTGTGAATCTCTCTGAATGCTACACCCAAAGGGATGGTGGATGCAAGGAACAGCATTTCAGCATTCTAGTGTTTGTTTTGGGAACCTTTTATTGAAGCAGTCCACGTTTCAGAAAAGGAACCCTTGCTGCTTTAAAAAAACTGAAATGTTCCCTTATATGAATACAAAGGGAGGAGCAGGCAGTGTTAATCTTTATCCTGTCAGCCCCCTGAGGTCGCCTGACAATATTCACAAGAAAGAAGTGTTCCAAGCGGAGACCTACCCTTTTGAGAATCAGTTGCTACCTTCTTTGAGGTGTCAGTCATTGATCAATGACTTGTGACTGTATCTGTGCACACATACCATTGCGAATCGCAGTTATTAGCGGAATCTTCTTTTACACTCCATCCTAATTGTAATTTGGAAGAGATCTCAAAACCATTTTGCTAGCTAGAAAAGCTTTTCTGGCTGGTAAACAGATTTTTTAAAGCAGAAAGAAGAAAATGTAAAAAGAAATAGAAAACATACATTTAGTCTTTGCAACCTATGTAACATGCAATCCCTCAAATTGCACAAGATAATTAGGCCCAGATTTATACTTGCTTTGTGCTGAATTAACCTCAATGTTTTTAACACTACTTCAGCGCAAAACTAACTCCAAATTTATACTTTGGCGCTAGACCTGTCTACCGCCAAAATTTTGAAGTTAAAGTAATTTTTTGCTAGCGGGAAACTGCCTTGCACCAATGAGATGCAAGGTAGGCGTCCCAGGCAAAAAATGACTCTAAGGCCCAGGCGCCTTTTTATGCTCCCGTGTAAAAATGGTGCTAGGCTTGCTTAGTGCCATTATTTAAACCCTGGGTCAGGGCAGGCGTTAGGGGATCTGTGGGCCTATTTCCAATGGGGAACATCATGGAATAAGTCCACAGGTGCTCTCCCCAGGCCCCATGGACACCCGCACCCACACCAGAGGGACAGAGGAGGATGGGGAACCCCATCCCAGGTGAGTACCGGTAAGTATAGGTGACTATTTTATTATTTTGCAAAGGTGTCATTGGGGGCCCTTAAATGGGCCCCCCAACATGTAACTGGGTGCAGTGACCATGCCCAGGGGACCTTTGTCCCCTGTGCTGGCCATTGGGGTGGTGGGCATGACTCCTGTCTTTTATAACACAAGAGTCATGTTATATGGTAGATTTAGCGTCAAGAAATGATGCTCGGCTGGTTAGAGTCATCTTTTTTTACTCTAACTAGCCTAACATCATTTTTTGATGCCAAACCCCCTTCTCTCATACTACAACCCCCACTCAGCTAACGTCCTTTTCCATGACGTTAGCCCACCCTTTGCGCCGTATTGTGACATTCCATAAATAAGACGCCCGGCTATCTTGGAACGGCGCTAGCCGGCAGTAAACTTTTTCACACAAAACTGCGTTAGTGCAGTTTTGCGTGAAAAAGTATAAATTTGGGACTTAGCTCAAACACAGGCTTACAAAGCATATGAGTCACATAAAAACACCTTCTTTTTACACTTTGCTTATAAGAAGTATCAGCCTCCATATGATCCACATAAAAACACCTTCTTGCTACACTTTGCTTATAAGAAGTAGCAGCCTAAAGCATCTTCAAATTATAACCCTGATTTTGGTAAGTGCAACTGTATGTGTTATACTATAGTTCCATAGTCATTATGCGTTATGTATTAAGAGGGCTGCTTCACAGTGTCAAACCAAAACAACCTGGGGTTGCTGACCTATCTATCATAAGTGACTGTGATACACTGCAGTGTAGTCAAGGCTTCTGCCAGCCCTGTCTGAATGCAGGCCCAGGATTCTGCAACTCGCGTAAGGGGAGAAGGACGTAACCATTAAGGCTAGGGGCTGCTCCGCTGGAAGTTGCTCGTCATCAGAGTCACTTCCTACAATACATACCTGAAGCGGCATCTTTATCCCCGGTGTTTGGAATTCTGTCATCCTCGATGTGCCTGTTCAGTGGCATTTCTGTAGCGGGCTGTATGTACCTTGTGATTTTGACTTGCTCATCTTTCTCCGCCAGTCGTGGGAATTTCCTCAACCTGCCTTGAAACGACGTAAAAGGAAGCAACTTTTCAGAACTGTCATGTGGTAATGCGCTGCACGCGCTTATTGCATTTAGAAACACTTATCTGACTTTCTCTTGGGGGCATATTTCTGGTGCTTCACACAATCTGCGAAAGAAAGAAAAATAAACAATGGTATGAGATATTATGGACAAAATCAAGTTCTGAGGATTTTGGTAATCTAAAAGAACTATATAGAGACTGAGTCATTATCAAACTATATACATTGATGACAAAAAGTAGAGTTTAATAAGGTTTATGTTTTCAGAATACCTCCAGAAGGAGTATTGTCTCTAAGATATTTTTGGTACTGTCACCCAAATAAATACTTTTATCTTTGGTAACACTGAGTATTGTCTTTACTTGTGCATAAGTACTGTGTAACTATAAGTGGTATTGCATGAGCTTTGCATGTCTCCTAGTGAAGCCTAAGCTCCTCTGCTATAGCTACCTCTATCAGCCTAAGCTGCTAGAACACTACTATATTTCACTAATAAGGAATAACTGGACCTGGTGTAAGGTGTAAGTACCCAAGGTACCCACTACAAACCAGGCCAGCCTCCTACATTGGTGGTGCAGCAGTGGGATACGTACTTACAATTGCTTTACCATTTTTGTTACTGGTGCTTTTCACAAGAAAAGCTTGCTCCAATACATGGAACATACATAGTATATACCTAGAAGTAATTTTATAACTTTCTAAAAAGTTCTTTAAACTTTGCAAAAGTTTTTGCAAAGTTCTGAAAAGTTTTTTTCTTTTCTCTAAGCTCTGTTATTTCAGTAACGTTTTACTCACTTTCCTAAACTTTTTCTCTTTCAATATGTCTTCTGCAGAAGTTACCCCTAGAGTTGTAAAAACAACATATGAGAGTCTTAACTTTAAAAGTTTGAGGGTTCTCTGTATTGAAAGAAGTTCAGGTATTGGAAAGAACCCCAATAAGGAGTTCCTCTTAAATCTTCTCCTCCAAGATGACCAGGGACTCAGCACTGGTCCAGATCAGACAGAAGTGGGGGGTGGGGGGTAAAGGAAGATGCCAACCAGGCAGGCTCAGAGGAGCACACTGTTAATCCTGGGGAGGGTCCTTCCACTGATCTTTCTGTTAACAGGCCCCCTAGTATCACTGGGAGTGGGAAGGGCTCACGCACTAGTAGGGCTTCCTTCACCCCTAGAAGCAGGGTCACTAGAGTGCCTCCAGTTAGAGAAAGATAATCCTCTGCACATTCCCATGTTACCTCTGTTTCAAAGATATCGGCACATCTAACCCTGAGGACCAATCCCTAGATAGGGAACTCAGAAAACTGGGGTTAGAGGAGTCTAGACTGAGACTTTTGTAGCGAGACAGTGATCCCTGGCTGTGGAAAGGTAGAGTTTGGGGTTAGTTCCCCATGATGGCAGCGGCATCTTACAAAGATGGAGATGACATTTATAAGTGGTTTGCTGAACTTGAGAGGGCCTGTAAAGTTGAGAGGGTCCCTCGTGTTCAGTGGGCTGCTATCCTGTGGCTATCCTTCTCTGGCAAGGGGAGAGACAGGCTCCTTATTGTTAGAGAGGATGATGCAGATAATTACCAAATTCCTAAAAGTGCACTCTTAGATGGTCTGGGCTTAACCACTGAACAATACAGGATAAAGTTCCGAGAGACCAGAAAGGAGTCATCACAGGATTGGACAGATGTTGTAAACTGTTCAGTGAAGACCCTAGAAGGTTGGTTACATGGCGGTAAGGTGACTGACTATGAAAGCCGGCTTAACTTAATTCCGAGAGAGCATATATTTAATAATTGTGTGTCTGACTTGTTGCATCAGTATACTATAGACTCAGATCTGACCTCTCCCCAAGAATTGGGAAAGAAGGAGACAAATGGGTCAGAACAAGGGTGAACAGGAAAGTTCACATGGGGTGACAAGGACAGCAAGAAGTAGGATGGTACCTCACATGACAAGGGTGGGGACAAAGATAAAAAATCATCAGAGTCTTTATCAGGCCCACATAAATGCTCTGGGTGTGGTGGGTCCAAATCCTCTTCTCACAATCAGAAAAAGCCTTGGCGTAATCTCTGTAAAGCCAAAGATCATTGGGCAAGTGACCCCACTTGTCCAAAAAGAAACACCAAACCTCCCACCACCACAACCCCTACTGCAACCACTAGTGCCCCTAGTAATAGCAGTGGTGGTGGGAAGAGCACTACTAACAGCCAATCAAAGGGTGTAGCTGGGCTCACCATTGGTAATGTAGTTGGGGTTGGTCTTGTTAGGGAGATCCTGAGGCTGTTTTAGACTCTGATGGTGGCATTGACCTCACCACTTTAGTCACTTGTCTCCTTAATTTGGATAAGTACAAGCAGCTACCTCTGATTAATGGTGTTCAGGTTGAGGCCTACAGGGACACAGGTGCCAGTGTCACAATGGTGATGGAAAAACTGGTTGCCCCTGAGCATCACCTACTTGGTCATCAGTACCAAGTGACAGACGCCCATAGCAACACTGTTAGCCAACTCATGACTGTTGTGAATCTCAACTGGGGGGTGTTACTGGTCCAAAGAAAGTTGTGGTAGCCATTGATTTACCTGCAGAATGTCTGCTAGGCAATGTTTGGGGCTGAAGTGGAGTTGAAGGCCCATGCAGCAATGCTGGCATTCCTGGGCATATCTTTGCTCTTACCAGGGCTCAGGCCAGGAAGCAAAGAGGACAGTGAAACTTGGATTCTGGAATAATGGACCAAGTGCTCCCACAAACTAGGGGTAAGAAGGGCAAACCCTTGTCCACTATCCCTCCCTCCACAGATGATTCCCCTTTTGAGGAAGAGGAAATATCTCCCTGTGCAGAACCTACACCAGAGGAGCTGGAGCTGGAAGCTGATACAGCTGAGCTTTTGGGTGCAAGGGGGCTGCAAGGGAAGAGCTGAGTGTGGCACAGCAAACCTGTCCCACTTGGAGTGTCTCAGGCAGCAAGCTGCCAAACAACAGAATGGGGAGGTCAATGACAGCCATAGAGTTTACTGGGAGAATAATCTCCTCTATACTGAAACAAGGGACCCTAAACCTGGTGCCACCAGGAGACTGCTCATCCCCCTTCAGTACATGGAATTCCTCCTAACTCTAGCTCATGACATTCCCTTGGCTGGGCATTTAGGCCAGAGTAAAACATGGGACAGACTTGTTCTACATTTTCACTGGCCCCATATGTCAGAAGACACAAAGGAGTTTTGTTGCTCCTGTGTCACCTGCCAAGCCAGTGGCAAGACTGGTGGCACCCCAAAGGCCCCCGTAATCCCACTGCCAGTGGTTGGGGTACCTTTTAAAAGGATAGGGGGTTGTTGGCCCCCTTTACCCTCCAGAATCTTCTGGCAATAGATTCATCCTTGTGGTAGTGGACCATACCACAAGGTATCCAGAAGCTATCCCCTTAGGACCACTAGAACACCTGCAGTGGCAAAAGCCCTCCTTGGAAACTTTTCCAGGATGGGTTTCCCTAAGGAAGTTGTATCAGAAAGAGGTAGTAACTTTATGTCTGCATACCTCAAGGCAATGCGTAAGGAGTGTGGTGGTACCTACAAGTTCACCACCCCTTATCATCCACAAACTAATGGATTGGTTGAGAGGTTTTAATAAATCTCTCAAAGGCATGATCATGGGACTCTCTGAAAAACTAAGAAGGATATTAGATGTCCTCTTGCCATGCCTCCTTTTTGCCTAAAGGGAGGTACCCCAAAAAGGAGTGGGCTCCAGCCCCTTTGAATTCCTACTTGGTCACCCTGTTAGGGGTCCCCTTGCTCTTGTTAAGGAGGGTTGGGAACAACCTTTAAAACCTCCAAAGCAAGACATTGTGGACTATGCGCTTGACCTAACATCTAGAATGGCTGAGGACATGAAAAAGGGCACTAAAAACCTTCAGGCTAGCCAAGAGCTCCAAAAGCAATGGCATGACCAGAAGTCTGTCCTAACAGAGCACCACCCAGGACAGAAGGTGTGGGTATTGGATCCTGGGGTCCACTGCAGGACAAATGGAGTGGACCCCATCTCATTGTGGAAAAGAAAGGTGAGGTCACCTATCTGGTAGACCTGGGGACTGCCAGAAGTCCCCTTAGGGTACTTCATGTCAATCGCCTGAAACCTTACTAAGTCAGGGCTGACTTAACCATGCTCATGGCCACAGATGAGGGGCAGGAGGAAGAAAGTGATCCTCTCCCTGACCTCTTCTTCAACACTGAAGCAGAAGGCTTAGTGGAAGGAGTGGTCCAAGCAAACTACCTAACTGCACTTACCTAAGTGCAAAAATCTCCTAGGACAGTTTTCTGACCTCGTCTCTCTCATACCTGGTACAAATACCTGGTGTGAACATACAAATGATACTGCAGACAATTTACCTGTCAAAAGTAAAATTTACAGGCAGCCTGACCATGTCAGAGATTGCAAAAAAACCAGAGGTTCAGAAAATGTTCGATCTAGGATTTATTGAGGCTTCTGATAGCTCCTGGGCCAGCCCTGTGGTACTTGTCCCCAAACCGCATAGCAAAGAAGGAAAGAGAGAAATGCAGTTTTGTGTTAACTATAGGGGTCTTAATACTGTAACCAAAACTGATGCTCACCCTATGCCCAAGGCAGATGAGCTTATAGATACACTGGCATCTGCCAAGTATCTACGCACCTTTGATTTGACTGCAGGGTATTGTCAGATCAAATTGGCAGAGGATGCTAAACCAAAAACTGCATTTTCAACCATAGGGTGGCATTGTCAATTCACTGTATGCCCTTTGGTTTGAAAAATGCACCTGACATTTTTCAGAGGCTGGTGAATACAGTCCTGCAAGGTTTGGAAGCTTTCAGTGCAGCATACTTAGATGATATTGCTGTATTTAGCTCCACCGAGGATGACCACCTGCTCCATTGTTGCCCTTTTTAATTACCTTGCCAGTAAGAAAATGCCTAAAAATGTATTATGAACAGCTAGCTGTCAGAAAGCTTTTGAAGAGCTAAAGTAGGCAATGTGCTCTGTACCTGTCTTGAAGAGCCCAAACTACTTCAAAAAACTAATTGTCCAAACAGATGCTTCAGAATTAGGGGTAGGTGCTGTACTATCACAACTCAACTCAGAGGGCCAGGATCAACCTCTTGCTTTTATCAGCAGGAGGTTGACCCCTAGAGAAAAATTTTGGCCCGCTATAGAGAGGGAAGCCTTTGCTGTGGTCTGGGCCATGAAGAAGCTGAGACCGTACTTGTTTGGGACTCACTTCATTGTTCAAACAGACCACAAACCTCTATTATGGCTTAAAAAAATGAAAGGTGAAAATCCTACATTGTTAAGGTGGTGCATTTCCCTACAGGGGATGGACTTTACAGTGGAACATAGGCCTGGGAGTACCCACTCCAATGCAGATGGACTCTCCAGATATTTCCACTTAGACAATGAAGACTCATCTTGGCAAGGTTAGCCTTATTGTCCTTCGTTTGGGGGGTTGTGTAGGAAAGTACCATCTTTCTTGGCATGTTACCCCCATTTTTACCAGTATGTTTGTGCCTGTCTCACTGGGATCCTGCTGGTCAGGACCCCAGTGCTCATAGTTTATGGCTTAATGTGTGTCTGTATAGTGCTTACCTGTGTTACTGAGGCTCTGCTAATCAAAACCTAAGTGCTTATGCTCTCTCTGCTTTTAAATTTGCCCCTATAGGCTAGTGACTTCATTTACCAATTTCAGTTAGCACACTGGACACCACTTATAAGTCCCTAGTCTATGGTACCTAGGTACTGAGGGCATTGGGGTTCCAGGAGATCCTTATAGGCTGCAGCATTTCTTTTACACCCATAAGGAGCTCAGACAAACCCTTTCAAATGTCTGCCATTGCAGCCTGCGTGAAATAGTGCACACACTATTTCACAGCCATTTTCACTGCACTTAAGCAACTTATAAGTTACCTATATGTCCAACCTTCACTTGCTGAAGGTTAGGTGCAAAGTTACTAAGTGTGAGGGCATCCTTGCACTGGCAAAGGTCATCCCACATAGTTCAGGGCCATTTCCCGTGATCTCTTGAGTGCAGGGACGCCATTGCACACGTGCACTATATATAGGTCAATACCAATATGTAGCTTCACAATGGTAACTCCGAATATGGCCATGTACGGTGTCTAAGATCATGAAATTGTTCCCCCAATCCAAATCTGGTATAGGGGGGGCAATTCCATGCATCTTGGGGGCTCCACTATTTTCCCCCAGTACTGCCAAACCAGCTCTCCGAGGCTTGCACTGCCGCTACAGCTGCTGCCACCTCACAGACAGGGTTCTGCCCTCCTGGGGTCTGAGCAGCTCAGTCCCAGGAAGGCAGAACAAAGCATTTCATTTGGGAGCAGGGTGATTCACCCTCTCCCTTTGGAAATAGGTGTTACAGGCTGGGGAGGGGTAGCCTCCCCAGCCTTTGGAAATGCTTTGAAGGGCACAGATGGAGCCCTCCTTGAATAAGCCAGTCTACACTGGTTCAGGGACGCCGTGTCCCCTGCTCTGGTGCAAACTGAACAGAGGAAAGGGGAGTGACTACTCCCCTGTCCATCACCACCCTAGGGGTGGTGCCCAGACCTCCTCCAGTATGTCCCAGACTTCAGCCATCTTGCTTTGCAAGGTGTGGTGGCACTCTGGAGGGCTCTGAGTGGCCAGTGCCAGCAGGTGACATCAGAGGCCCCTGCTGATAGGTCCTTACCTGATAAGGTAGCTAATCCCCCTCTAAGGGCCATTTAGGGTCTCTCCTGTGGGTTCTCTTCAGATTCTGCTTGCAAGTTTCCTTCAGGAATCCTCTGCAACTACTACTTCATCCTCTGACCTCGGATCAACTGCAGCCTGCTCCATGAACCGCTGTAACAGCAACAAGTATCCACAAGGGATACTTTTCCTCTGCAACTTCAGCTCCAGCCAGCAACTGCCACAGTTTCCACGGTGTGCATGCTCTGAGGACTCCTTGTCTTCATCCTGCACCAAAAGGACCGAAGAAATCTCCTGTGGGGTGACGGAAACACTCCCCTCCTCCAGCAGGCACCTTCTAAGATGATGATCGGTACCCTTGGACTCCTCTCACAGCGACGAGCATGCTCCTAAGGACACAGAGGTTGGACCCCATCGAAATAGACTGTCCTGAGGTCCTGCTGACGCAATTTGGAGGAGATAAGACCGTGCCTTCCCTGAGAGCGACGGTACCTCTGTGTACTGTGTCTTCTTCACCTCCTGAGGCCTCTATGCACTCTTTGCAAAATTCCTTCATGCACAATCTGGCCCAGGTCGCCAGCACTCCATCCTGCGACGCTCAACTCACTGAGTTGTTCTCCGACGGCGTGGGACCTTTGTTGTGCTGCACCAACTGCATTTTGCAACTCCTTTGTCCCCATGTCCTGGGACTCCTGTGGGTGCTGCCTGGCATCCTGAGGGCTCTCTAAAGTGCTGAGAGCCCCCTTTTTCTCCTCACACAGACTTGAGGCCCCCAGGTCCCTCCTGGGTCCAGCCAGCGCCATTTTGACACAAAACACACTTTTGTCGTAACCAAGGCTTGTTGGCGACTTCCAACACGAAATCACATCTGCATTCATCTGCATGTCGAGGGACATCCTCTTTATCATGCAGAAACCCACTGGCATCTTCCTAGGCTGCATTCCTGCAGTCTTCGACTAACCAGGGACTCTTCTTTTGCACTTCTTCCCCTCCTTTTCAGGTCTTTGGGTCCAGGAATCCAGCAGTTGTTGTTTGCAGACTTGGTTGGTTACTGCAAAATCCCAATCATGAGGTATAGTGTGTCCTAAGGAAACTTGCAGTACTTTACTTCTGCTTTTCTGGGCTCTGGGGTTAGGTAATTTACTTACCTTTACTGTATTCTTACTCTCCCAGTGATTCTGCACACACTGCACTTGTCTAGTGGGGAATCTGTGATTCACATTCCACTTTCTTAGTGTATGGTTTGTGTTGCCCCATACCTATTTCTCCCATTGCATTCTATAGCATTTCCTATTGTTTGCATTGTCCTATGACTATTTATTTGTCTAATTTTGTTGTCTAGTGTATATAGTGTGTATAATACTTACCTCCAAGAGGAGTATTGTCTCTAAGATATTTTTGGCACTGTGTCACCCAAATAAATATCTTTATTTTTGGTAAGTACTGTGTAACTCTAAGTGGTATTGCATGATGTTTGCATGTCTCCTAGTTCAGCCTAAGCTGCTCTGCTATAGCTACCTCTATCAGCCTAAGCTGCTAGAACACTACTACTTCACTAATAAGGGATAACTGGACCTGATATAAGGTGTAAGTACCCAAGGTACCCACTACAAACCAGGCCAGCCTCCTACAGCTACTTACTCAGTTTTGCACCTATCAGGAGGAGTCTCTGATGTCACCTGCTGGCACTGGCCATCCAGATGCTCCCAGAGGGTCCCCCCGCCTTGGAATCCAAGATGGCTAACGCCAGGGACACTCTGAAGGAGCTCTGGGCACACCCCTGGGGTCGTGATGGACAGGGTAGTGGTCACTCCCATTTTTTTTTCCAGTTTCATGCCAGAGCAGGGACTGGGGGTTCCTGAACTGGTGTAGACTGGATTATGCAAGAAGTGCACCATTTGTGCCCTTCAAAGCATTTACAGAGGCTCTGGGAGGATACCCCTCCCATGTCTGTAATACCTATTCCCAATGGGAGAGGGTGTAACACCCCTCTCCTAAAGGAAATGCATGGTTCTGCCTTCCTGGGATTGAGCTGCTCAATCCCCAGGAGGGCAGAAACCTGTCTGTGAGGTGGCAGCAGATCGGGCTGCAGAGAAAACCTCAGAGAGGTGGTTTGACAGTACTGGGGGTCCATGGTGGAGCCCCCCGGGTGAATGGAATTGTCCACCCCAATACCAGATTTGGATTGGGGGTTCAATTTCACAATCTTAGACTCCACACATGGCCATATTCGGAGTTACCATTGTGAAGCTACATATTTGTGTTGATATATATGTAGTGCACGCTTATAATGGTGTCCCTGTACTCACAAAGCCTGGGGAATTGGCCCTGGAAAACGTGGCCTTACACACAGTAACTTTGCACCTAACCTTCAGTAAGTGAAGGTTAGACATATAGGTGACTTATAAGTTACCTGGTGTAGTGAAAAATGGCTGTGAAATAGTGTGTGCACTATTTCACTAAGGCTGCAGTGGCAGTCCTGAAGAAAGGTGTGTATGAGCTCCTTATGGGGGGCAAAAGAAATGCTGCAGCCCATAAGGATTTCCTGGAACCCCACTGCCCTGTGTACTTAGGTACAATATTCTAGGGACTTATAAGGGGGGTCCAGTGTACCAATCAGAATTGTAATATGGAGTCACTAAACTATAGTGACAAATTTGGTACACAGAGAGAGCATAAGCACTGGACTTCTGGTTAGAAAAACTCCAGTGACACAGTCAAGCATACCGACAACACACATAGGCCACAACTATGAGCACCGGGCTCCTGGATAGCAGGATTCCAGTGAGACAGTAAAAACACAATGACAAATAGGGTTTAAACTATGAGTACGGGGGTACTGGCTACCAGGATCCCAGTGAGACAGTAAAAATACACTGACAAAAAGGAGAAAAAAGGGGGCAACCATGCTAGAAAGAGGCTACTTTCTCACAGACACTCAACCTATTTGTTCCTTTTCAGGAGGAGATAGGGAGGATGCAAAGCAACCCAGACATAGGACTCATACCTCTTCCATCCTCTCATCCGTGTTGGGGGGACAGGATTTAACACTTTTGGGTCTCTTTGCTTGACACAGAGGTTGGGAATATTCTTCAGGGCCATCCATTTCACTCCTGTGAAAAAAAAACTATACCAGGTGAGATTCTGATACCTGCAGGTATGGGAAATTCTCATTTGGGAGTTTATTTTTCTCAACAGGCATTTTAATTTGTCAAGGCTTAGCTCCTACCTTATTCAAAGCAGAGTTTATTCCAGGCAACTCAAAAATGTGCTTTCATTTGGATGGTCTGAAATGGAGGACAGTCAATGATCTCATTATTTGTTGTGTGAATGTCTTCTGAAAGTAGTCAAGTGCCTTCTCTAGAAAGCATTGTGGTTCAATGCAGAATCTTGGGTTTAAAATTCAGTCTGGCAACAAATGAAAACTGACAAGGTCTTATATGATTGTAATGCATTGTCAAGAAGAAGCCAGCCACTGCCATGCAGTAGCTGTACACACATTTCTCTGGCAACATCGGCTAAAGATCAATGTGAAGTCTTTGTGATCATCAGGTGCTGCAGTAGATCGGATGATCCCAGAAGCTATTGAATCTTAAGGCCACTTTGTACCTACCCTTGGTGATTGCATGCTTCTGATCTGTATCCATACATTATCCTCAGGAGTGGGCATTGGCATCTACTTTGTTGCACTGGCACATCCTGACTTGGAAGTTGTTATACTGACATCCTTTCTGTGGTCTCTCTTGTTTTTTCTTTTCTCTGCTTCCCATGTTTTGACTGTGTGCTGGACTCTCTTTTTGCTGTTTTTGGTACACTGGGCATTTTACCACTGCTGAGCAGTGCTAAAGTGCAAGTGCTCCTGTCTAAAGTTTTTGTGTAATAGGCTTTTCCATGATTCGCATATTTGATTTACCAATAAGTCCCTAGTAAAGTGCACTAGAGTTGCCCAGGGCCTGTAAATCAAATGTTACTAGTGGGCCTGTTTGTGCCACCCACATTAGTAGCCCTGTAAACATGGTTTAGACCTGACACTGCATTGTCGGTGTATGCAGTTCTAAACTGCCATTTCGACCTGGCAGTGTACCCACTTGCCAGGCCTAAAGTTTCCCTTTTTATACATGTAAGACACCCCTAAGATAGGCCCTAGGTAGCCCCATGGGCAGGGTGCAGTGTATGTTAAAGGTGGGACATATACTGATGTGTTTTACATGTCCTAACAGTGAAACACTGCCATATTCAGTTTTCACTGTTGCAAGGCCTATCTCTCTCAAAGGTAACATGGGGGCTGCCTTTAAATCTCCTTAAAGTTCAGTTTCCCTTTGATGGCAGATAGAAATGTGGAGTTTGGGGTCTCTAAACTCACAATTTAAAACTACATCTGTTAGTGAGGTTGGTTTTTAGATTGTTAGGTTGAAAATGCCACTTTTAGAAAGTAGGTATTTTCTTGCTTTAACCATTCTGTGACTCTGGCAGTTTGTGGATTCTCTGTCTGTGTCAGACTGACAGTCTGGCTGTTTGTGATTCTCCTCCGGACAGAGACACAAAGAGAGCTGGGGTGTAGTCTGCATATCCTGATGAGCCATCTGAGCTAGAGAGGAGGGAGGAGTGGTCACCTACACCTGAATTAGCTGGGCATGCCCTCATACAATGCAGCCTCCAACACCCTGGTGTGTGTCTGGGGCCAGGCTTGGGCTAGGCAGGATTTTGTGAACAACAGAGATTTTCCTTTGAAGTTTGCTTGCTTCAAAATAGAAAGGGGTATAAGTAGTGGACCCAAAACCCAAGACTTCAGATTTCTTCAAGATCACTTCTGGAACCAAGAGGAACCTCTGCCAAGGGGAAGAGCTGAAGAGCTGAGGAGAAGTGCTGCCCCTGTGTAGAAAAGTACCATATTTCCCTGCCATGTTACCCCCATTTTTTACTTGTGTGTCAGTTTTTTTTTTCCTGTCTCACTGGGATCCTGCTAGCCAGGACCCCAGTGCTCATAGTTGTGGCCTGAATGTGTTCCCTGTGTGGGGCCTAACTGTGTCACAGAGACGCTGCTAACCAGAACCTCAGTGCATATGCTCTCTCTGCTTATAAAATTGTCAGTGCAGGCTAGTGACCATTTTTACCAATTCTGATTGGCACACTGGAACACCCTTATAATTCCCTAGTATATGGTACCTAGGTACCCAGGGTATTGAGGTTCCAGGAGATACCTATGGGCTGCAGCATTTCTTTTGTCAACATAGGGAGCTCAGACTATTCTTACACAGGACTGCCACTGCAGCCTGAGTGAAATAACGTCCACGTTATTTCACAGCCATTTTACCATGAACTTCAGTAACTTATAAGTCACCTATATGTCTAGCCCTCACTTAGTGAAGGTTAGGTGCAAAGTTACTAAGTGTGAGGGCACCCTGGCACTAGCCAAGGTGCCCCCACATAGTTCAGGGCAATTTCCCCGGACTTTGTGAGTGCAGGGACACCATTTCACGCGTGCACCACATACAGGTCAATACCTATATGTAGGTTCACAATGGTAACTCTAAATATGGCCATGTACCATGTCTAGGATCATGGAATTGTCCCCCCATGCCAAATCTAGTATTGGGGTGCCAATCCCATGCATCCCGAGGCTCCAGCATGGACCCCGGGTACTGCCAAACCAGCTCTCTGGGGTTTTCACTGCAGCTACCGCTGCTGCCACCCCACAGACAGGCTTCTGCCCTCCTGGGGTCTGGGCAGCCCAGGTAGGCAGAACAAAGGATTTCCACTGAGAGAGGGTGTTACACCCTCTCCCTTTGGAAATAGGTGTTAAGGGCCTGAGAGGAGTAGCCTCTCCTGACCTCCGGAAATGCTTTGAAGGGCACAGATGGTGCCCTCCTTGCATACACCAGTCTACACCGGTTCAGGGATGCCCCATCCCCTGCTCTGGTACGAAACTGGACAAAGGAAAGGGGAGTGACCACTCCCCTGTCCATCACCACCCCAGGGGTGGTGCCCAGAGCTCCTCCAGTGTGTCCCAGACATGCAGAGGTGTGAGGGCACAATTGAGGCCTCTGAGTGGCCAGTGCCAGCAGGTGATGTCAGAGACCCTTACTGATAGGTGCTTGCCTGACTAGGTGGCCAATCCTCCTCCGAGGGCTATTTAGGGTCTCTCCTGTGGGCTTCTCTTCGGAAAACGAATGCAAGAGCTCACCAGAGTTCCTCTGCATCTCTCTCTTCGACTTCTGCCAAGGATCGACCACTGACTGCTCCAGGACGCCTGCAAAACCACAACAAAGTAGCAAGTACCCCTTGGTACCCACTACAAGCCAGTCCAGCCTCCTACACCCCTCCCCCCCAAACGAAGGACAATAAGACTTGCCTTATGAGTCTTCATTGTCTAACTGGAAATATCTGGAGAGTCCATCTGCATTGGAGTGGGTACTGCCAGGTCTATGTTCCACTGTATAGTCTATTCCCTGTAGATATATGGACCACCTCAACAATTTAGGGTTTTCACCTTTCATTTATTTTAGCCAAAGTAGAGGTTTGTGGTCTGTCTGAACAATAAAGTGAGTACCAAACAGGTATGGTCTCAACTTTTTCAGTTCCCAGACCACAGGAAAGGCAAAGTAGCAAGAAGACTGCCAGCAACATTGTAGCGCCTAATCCTGCCGGCTTTCTCAACTGTTTCCTGGTGGTGCATGCTCTGGAGGCTGCCTGCCTTCACCCTGCACTGGAAGCCAAGAAGAAATCTCCAGTGGGTCAACGGAATCTTCCCCCTGCTAACGCAGGCACCAATCTTCTGCTTCACCAGTCCTCTGGGTCCCCTCTCATTGTGACGAGCGTGGTCCTTGGAACACAGGAGCTGGATCCAAGTGACCGCGACAGTCCAGTGGTCCATCTGTCCAAATTTGGTGGAGGTAAGTCCTTGCCTCCCCATGCTAGACAGTAATCATGTGTATTGCATGAATTGCAGCTGCTAGGGCTTCTGTGCTCTTTTGCAAGGAATCCTTTGTGCACAGCACAGCCCAGGTCCGCAGCACTCTGTCCTGCATTGCTCAACTCGCTGAGTTGACAACCGGCTTTGTGGGACCCTCCTTTGTAGTGTTGAGATAACCGCCATGCTCAGTTTTATTGAACCCAGGTACAAGTTCTTCTGTGGGTGCTGCCTTCTTCTGCAGGTTTTTTTTTTGTATTGATCAGTGCCCCCCCGTCTCCTCCTTCAAGGGGCGACCTCCTGGTCCTTCCTGGGCCTGGGCAGCACCCATTTTCTTTAACCGTGACTTTTGCAGCTAGCAAGGCTTGTTCGCGGTCTTTCTGCATCCTCTAGCATGCTGTGGGACATCTTCTGTGCAAAGGAGAAGTTCCTGGCGTCTTCTGTTGTTGAAGAATCTTCAGCTTCTTCCACCCAGAGGCAACCATTTTGCACCTTCATCCGGGATTTAGTGGCCTCCTGCCCCCACTGGACACTTTTGTGACTCTTGGACTTGGTCCCCTCCCTTTGCAGGTCCTCAGGTCCAGGAATCCATCTTCAGTGCTTTGCAGTCCGTTGTGGTCTTTGCAGAACCTCCTATCACAACTTTAGTGTATTTCTGGGGAAGTAGGGTCACTTTACTCCTACTTTTCAGGGTCTTGGGTGGTGTATCTTGGACACCTTTAGTGTTTTCTTAAACTCCCAGCGACCCTCTACACACTTTCTTAGTATATGGTTTGTGTTGCCCCTAGGCCTATTGCATCCTATTGTATTCTACAGTGTTTGCACTACTTTTCTAAAAGGTTATTTATCTGATTTTGGTTTGTGTGTAAATTTTGTGTATTTTACTTACCTCCTAAGGGAGTATATCCTCTGATATATTTTTGGCACATTGTCACTAAAATAAAGCACCTTTATTTTTAGTAACTCTGAGTATTATTTGTGCTATTTGATATAAGTTGTATAGTAGGAGCTTTGCATGTCTCCTAGTCCAGCCTAAGCTGCTCTGCTATAGCTACCTCCATCAGCCTAATCTGCTAGAACACTACTAATCTACTAATAAGGGATAACTGGACCTGGCACAAGGTGTAAGTACCATCAGGTACCCACTATAAGCCAGGCCAGCCTCCTACACCCTGTCTGTGACTTTGCTTTGTTGGGCTATCCTGCAGTTGCTGCTTCTGCCTGTGAAAAGGGCCAAAGTATGGACTTTGGTGTGCATTCCTGCTTGAGAAGAATCTCCAAGGGCTTGGACTGAGCTAACCTCCTGTTTGGAAGTCTCAGGGCCAACAAAGTCTTCCTCTGCCAGCACCTGGACTCTCTGCTGAGACTCCTGCCCTGCCAAGTGGTGCCCTAACCAGTCCCTGGGCCCCTGAAATGTGAAGTTGGCAGAACAAGATCTGAGATCCACGCACAGAACACCGTGCAGGGAAACTTTTGACATACCATCTGCAACGTGGCTGATAAACGACACGCCACACATTTCGCAGCTAAAATTGAAGCTCCAACTGCATCTCGGCCTAGAGATCAACGCATCGTGGCTGTAGAAATGACTCAACACCTGCTTGCAGCTGCTGATAACGACGCAAAACCCACGGAGCACGGTTTTCTAACACTGCGCAACCAGATTTCCCCTGCATTGTCCCTGGGCGTCAAAGTCATTGTGAATTGGTGCGGATCTGAGGTACCCTGTCCGGAAATCGACGTATCGCTCTCTTGCAATGGAGAAAAATGACACATCACCTATCGGACAAGAAACGATGCATGGCCTCACTTGCGAGTAAGGAATTGACACATCCCTGACTTTTCTGATGCACACTCGCCTGTGCGGCTTTATTTTTGACGCAAGCCAAATATGTTTAGAAAATCAACATTTCCATTGTTTTCTATGGAGTAAGACTCTTAGGCCCTCATTACAACCCTGGCGGTAGGTGTTAAAATGGCGGTAAGACCGCTAACAGGCCGGCGGTAAAAAAAATGGAATCACGACCATGGCAGAACCCCCACCCCCACCCTCACCCACAACAACATACACACAAATACATGCTGCAACATTACATTTACACCCTCCCTGGAAGAATGCAAGGACAAAAGGAAATGAGTTGAACGATTGTAATAAATAAAAGTCCATTAATCAAAACTTGAAATACAGTATAAACAGTTATGAACAACAACTACACAAGTCTGGATAGTGCACCATTCATAGTTTGTGGACAACTGGGCCCAAAATGCATGGGCGAGGCCCACACTCGATACCAAACATCAAACAGAGAGACCACTGCAGGGGCATCAAATCAAAATAAAACAGGCACCTCAGCCGGATGAGTGCACGACGCCACTGCTCCACGAGTCTCTCCAGCGGGTGGTTTTCCCACTGCTCTATCCTGGGGAGTGCAAAGCCACAGTCTCTCAAGTGGATAACAGTCTCCACTGGTTCTAGAGGGGGCTTTGTGCCCAAAGTGCTTCATCCTGCCAAGGACTGAGGTAGTGGATGTGATACTCCACTGGTTCTGGAAGGGGCTTGGTGCCCAGAGTGCTTCATCCTGCCAAGGACTGAGCTAGTGGAAGTGATACTCCACTGATGGTGGTGCAACATGCAAGCTGCCCAGGCACCTGGAACTGACCACCAGCCTCGGACGAATGACCATTGGGGATGGCAGCCATGTCTGCGGTGGTGCCACTGGCTCAGGATGACGTGGGGCCGCTGGCGGAGCTGGTGGCGGTGTCAGTAGCGGCGGTGCTTGCGGCTGCCTCAGTGGCATCGGTGCTGGCGGCGGTGTCAGGAGCGGCGGTGCTTGCCGCTGCCTCAGTGGCATCGGTGCTGGCGGCTGGCTCTGTAGCATCGGTGCTGGCGGCGGTGTTTGTGGTGGCGGTGCTGGCGGCAGTCTTTATGGCGGCGGTGCTGGCGGCGGGCTCTGTGGCATCGGTGCTGGTGGCGGGCTCAGTGACAGCGGTGCAGGTGGCGGGCTCAGTGACTACGGTGCTGGTGGTTAGCTCAGTGACTGGTGCTGGTGGCGGGCTCAGTGACTGCGGTGCTGGTGGCAGTGCATGTGGCAGTGCAGGTGGCGGTGCTGGTGGCAGTCTTGTCCGCCGTGCAGGTTGGCGTCGACGTGGACCTGCCCTTGAGTTTCTGGCCCTTCCCCACCTTGAATGGTGGCGCAGCTGTCTTGCCACTATCCACTTTTGTTTTGCCTGAGCCCTTGGTGGCAGGTGTTTTTGCCTTCCCCCTCCGGGATGTGGGCAACTTTTTTACTTTTGGACGTGGCAGAATGTCCTTGCCCTCGCTCCGTGGAACACTGGCAGCCCTGTTGCTTGGCGCACTCCAAAAGCCCGCAGTTGCTGGCACCACTGTGCCCGGTGATGTGGTGGCTGAGGTGCTTGGTTGGGACCTGGAAAGGTGGGCCGTAGGAGCCGGACGGGGGGGGGAGGTGTAGGGAAGAGGTCAACATTAGATAGGAAAAGCTTTTTAGACACACTGGGATGGGTAGATGGAGAGGGTTTGGGAGTGGAGGAAGAGGTAGTGGTTTTAGGAGGTGTACATTTGCTGACTTTGGGTGAAGGTGCATGGGCTGGAGGCTGTTGTGAGGTGGATGGCTTTTGGGTGGGTGTGTGGCTGTGTTTGTGTACTTTGGGAGGAGGGCTCACAGACACACTGGTAGAGGACAGAGGGGATGTGTGAATGGTAGTGGTGGTGGTAGTGGGGGTGGTGAGTGCACGTGAGCGGTGTGTGGTGATGGGCGTGCTGGTGATGGAGGTAGTGGCTGAAGATGTAGTGCATGCAGGTGTGAGTGGAGACGAGACAAGGAGGGAGGAGGACGATGTGGATGAGGGGGACTCAGTGGAGGCAGTGGATGTTGGTATGTGTGCATAGGTATGATCCTTGTGTGAGTGCCTGTGGGATGTGTGGTGCTTATGTTTGCTAGAGCCACCCTTGTGTGTTGAGGCTGGTCTAATGGTGTGCTTGGGATAGGCTGAGGTACAGGGGATTGGGTATGGGTGGAGGAAGTTGGAGGGGGAGGCTGGACACAGGGAGAATGGCTGCCATCAGTGCTGAGGCCAGAACCTGAAATGCTCTCTGTTGGGCTGCCTGGCCAGAATGAATGCCCTCCAGGTATGCATTTGTTTGTTGCAAATGCCTCTCGACACCCTGGATGGCATTCAGAATGGTAGACTGCCCAACAGTGAGGGATCTCAGGAGGTCAACAGCCTCCTCACTGAGGCAGCAGGGCTGACTGGGCCAGGGCCTGAGGTGCCTGGGGCGAAGGAGATGCCCACCCTCCTGAGTGAGCGGGCATGGGACACATGCTGAGGGGCTGTTGGGAGGGCGGTGCTGGTAGGGGGGTGGCGGCTGTACCTGTTGATGCGGGGGGCACAGAGGGGCCCGCCACCGCAAGGGAGCTCCCATCAGAGGAAGAGTCGCTGTTGCTGATGTCACCTCCTGTCCCCGCTGTGGAGCTCCACTCGCCCTCCATCCCACTGGTGGCTTCAGACTCTGTTATCTCGCCCTCCAGGGCCATGTGGGATGCAGCTCCCTCCTGCTCCGGTGGCACTGCTCCTTCACCTGATGATGCTAATGCACACAAGAACAGGGAGAACACAAAAAGGGGGGGAGACAGAAGAAAGACATGTTCAGTGCATGCAATACCACTACCGTTGGCAGACATTACAGACACAGCAGCCCTCTGCACTACGCCATGCACTTAGAGTTCCCTAATTAATCACAGGGACATGGGGTACAAGGCCTATGCCCTATTGCTGCACACATGGAAGTCACAGGAGCCTGACTAGGTGTAGTTGGCTTTTACCACTTGTGGGGCTGGGGTGCCACATAGCCTGCCTCACGAACGGACCTTGCCTACCAAGATCGCCCTGGCCTAGGGGAACCCACTGCCCACCTCCTCCACTGAGACACCTCGTAATGCACACAGAGTCAGATGGATGTGACTGTACTCACCCCCTTGTGGCTCCTGCGATGCCCTCAAGTGCCCATCCAACTCTGGATAGGCCACCGCCAGGATCCGGAACATCAGGGGGGTCATGGTGCGACGGGCACCCGTCCCACGTTGGGAGGCCATCCCCAGCTGGGCCTCCGCCGTCTTCTTGCTCCAGCGGCGAATGTCCTCCCATCTATTACAGCAGTGGGTGCTCCGTCTGTGGTGGACCTCTAGGGTCCGGACTTCCTTGGCAATGGCATGCCAAATATCCTTCTCCTGGTGGGCACTGACCTAGAGGAATAGTACAGGGGAAAAGGATAATCTTTAACCGTCCGGACCATCACAGTCATTGACCCACGTTCCCACTCTTTTCCTGACGCACATACACTCACCATCTGCTCATGCAGGCCTCAGTCCCCCCGTATCTTCCATTCACAACACTCCAAACAGGCATTGCCCATACAGCCTGATCACAGTGTACTCACCTGTTTGTCTGGAGGACCGTAGAGTAGCGTGTACTGGGGGAGGACCCCATCCACTAACTTCTCCAACTCCTCCGAAGTGAAGGCAGGGGCCCTTTCCCGAGACAAATGAGCCATTGTCGCTTCCAGACTGAGGTCACAGCAGCACTTGCAGTGTAGGTCCTCTCCTGTCGAAGGTCAGGTGTCAAGTGAGTGAACAGACAGAAAATGTCGGTCACGTCCGCGGCGGTGCGTACCGTCACTGCCGGCGTACATCGTCATTGGCTCCTGGGACCCATAGGGTCCAATGTTAACCAATGCAGGATTGCTCGTGGCCTTCGACCGCCTACCGCGATGGTGTACAACGCCAGCGCAGTTACCTCATATCCCCTTGTCCCACCTTACAGGTCAGGCAGCCGCCATTTCAGGGGGCTGCATGGCATTATTTTTAAATGCGTCACACCTATCCAGGCCTTGCATACACACAGTGACAGGCACATTGCGGATTGACAAATGTGTGCAATAATTATTTTTTTAATACCTCAGTGTTGGCAGACTCTCGGCTCGCTGTTCTCGTCCATAAGGCACGTCTGCTGGGGCAGGTGAGGAGATGGCGGCATCCTCCAGTGTACAGACCGTTGATGGACCTGTTGACAATGGAAGAGAGACACGTAATAGTCACCTACAGACTTGATCGTGCAACAATCCATGAACTGTGTGCCCAGTTGGAGCCAGACCTGATGTCAGCAATCCGCCATCCCACAGGAATTCCCCCCTCTAGTGCAGGTCCTGTCAGTACTCCATTTCCTGGCAAGTGGGTCTTTTCAAACAACAGTGGCCATTGTGTCAGGGATGTCCCAGCCTATGTTCTCAAACGTGTTGTCCAGAGTGTTGTCTTCCCTGCTTAAACACATGCGCAGCTACATCGTTTTCCCTCAGGTGGAGGATTTAACTACGGTGAAAGGTGACTTCTAAGCCCTGGGACATATCCCCAACATCATAGGTGCCATTGATGGGACACATGTTGCCTTGGTACCCCTCCGCAGGAGTGAACAGGTGTACAGAAACCGGAAGAGCTACCATTCAATGAATGTGCAGATGGTGTGTTTGGCCAACCAGTACATCTCCCATGTGAATGCCAAGGTTCCAGGCTCAGTGCATGACGCTTACATTCTGAGGAATAGCAGCATCCCTTATGTGATGGGGCAACTCCAGAGGCACTGTGTGTGGCTAATAGGTGAGGACAAGGACCCTATACCGTGTGAATAGTTGTCTGGGGTTGTCCCTAAGGGTTAGTGTGTGTCTAACAGTTGTCCCTCGACATTTGCAGGTGACTCTGGGTACCCCAACCTGTCATGGCTACTGACCCCAGTGAGAAATCCCAGGACAAGGGCAGAGGAACGCTACAATGAGGCACATGGGCGAACTAGGAGAGTGATCGAAAGGACCTTCGGCCTGCTGAAGGCCAGGTTCCAGTGCCTCCATATGACAGGTGGTTCTCTCTACTACTCACCAAAGAAGGTGTGCCAGATCATCGTGGCTTGCTGTATGCTGCACAACCTGGCTTTGCGACGACAGGTGCCTTTTCTGCAGGAGAATGGTCTAGAAGGAGGTCTTGTGGCAGCTGTGAAGCCTGTGGACAGTGAAGGAGAGGAGGCGGAAGAAGAGGATATCGACAACAGAAACAATGTTATCCAGCAGTACTTCCAGTGAGACACAGGTAAGAAGATGTCACTGGCACACACAGCTCATACAATTGTTAGACCTATCATATGTCTGTCACTTTCACCCAGTGTATGGACCCTGACTTGTCACTTTGCCTTTCCATTTCACAGATGTGGGTCCCACTGTGTGACCTCTGCTATGTTTCCTCATGAACTAGAGCTGTGTGATATAGGTATTTTGAAAATACAATCGACATTGCTATTTTCCTTAGTTATTGCAAATACATATTTGTGAAAGCACAGACTGACTCCAGCTTGTTTTGTGATTCAAGGGTGTTTATTTAAGTGCAAAATAGTGGAGGGGGTTGTAAAATGGGCAGTGGTGATGGTGGAGGATTGTCCATGGCAGAGTCCAGTCTATTTGTTTTACAGGTGCATTGTCCAAAGGGGCATAGAAAGTGGAGCTAGGGCAGTTGATGGATGGACAGGGTGACGAAGTGGGGCAGAAGGATGACATTCAGGGTGGTCTCATTTCCTGGCGTGGGCCTTGGCATTGTTCTTTGTCTTTGTCCTGTATCTCAGGGACCGTTTGGGGGGTGGTTCTCCATCTGCAGGGGGTGTGCTGGTGCCTTGGTCCTGTGGCGGTGCCTCCTGTGCACTAGCGCCGGCGGAGGTGGTGGGCTGTTCATCATCCAGGCTAGTGTCAGGGGCCCCTTGTTGTGCCACAGTGTCCCTCCTGGTGTTCAGAAGGTCCTTCAGCACCCCTACAATGGTGACCAGGGTGGTGTTAATGGACTTGAGTTCCTCCCTGATCCCCAAATACTGTTCCTCCTGCAGCCGCTGGGTCTCCTGAAATTTGGTAAGTACCGTTGCCATTGCCTCCTGGGAATTATGGTATGCTCCCATGATGTTGGAGAGGGCCTCGTGGAGAGTGGGTTCCCTGGGCCTGTCCTCCCCCTGTAGCACAGCAGTCCTCCCAGTTCCCCTGTTTTCATGTGCCTCTGTCCCCTGTACCGTGTGCCCACTGCCACTGCCCCCAGGTCCCTGATTTTCTTGGGGTGGTGGGGTGGCCTGGGTTCCCTGTAGTGGTGGACACACTGCTGCTTGACGTGTCCTGGGGACAGAGGGATGGGCCCGCTGGGTGGGTGCTGTGCTGGTGTTTCCTGAGGGGGGAGGCTCTGTGGTGGCATGTGCCAGTGTCAGGGGAACTGACTGTCCTGAGGTCCCAGATGGGCCGGGCTGGTCATCTTGATCCAGTTGGACAGAGCAGCTGTCATCACTGTGGGCCTCTTCTGTGGGGAGAGTGGACATGTCTGGAACCTCCTGTTCGGTGACGTTGGGTAAGGGTCCTGCAGGGGTGCAAAGGCATGATTATTGCATCTGGGTGTGCCATCGTGTGCAATGGGTGGGTGACCCTGTACTCCAGTGCTTTCATTCTTGTGTAGGACCTTGTGTGATAATTGGTTTGGGGTCTGAGTGGTTATCTGTAGTGGATATGCTTTGGTGATGGGTGTCCATGCTTTGTTGTTGCATGCAGGGCTTGGTATTAGGATAGGTGGGTTGTGATAGTGGAGCATATGAAAGGTGTTGGAGTGATGGGGGTGAGGGTGAGGGTGGGGTATGTGATAGCATGCAGGTAGGGTGGGGTAATAGTTAAGATTTGACTTACCAGAGTCCATTCCGCCTGCTGCTCCTGTGAGGCCCTCAGGATGCAGTATAGCCAAGACCTGCTCCTCCCATGTTGTTAGTTGTGGGGGAGGTGGTGGGGGTCCACCGCCAGTCCTCTGAACTGCAATCTGGTGTCTTGAGACCACGGAATGCATCTTCCCCCGTAGGTCGTTCCACCTCTTCCTGATGCCATCCCGTGTTCTTGGATGCTGTCTCACTGCGTTGACACTGTCTATGATTCTGCGCCATAGCTCCATTTCTAGCTATGGAGGTGTGCTGCACCTGTGATCCGAATAGCTGTGGCTCTACCCTGATGATTTCCTCCACCATGACCCTGAGCTCCTCCTCAGAGAACCTGGGGTGTCTTTGCGGGGCCATGGTGTGGTGTGAGTGATGTGTGGGGTGGTGTGTGTTGTGATGTGTGAGTGATGTGTTTGTGTGTGTTGTTTGAGGTGCGTGGATGTTGTGTGAGTGATGGTGTTGTGTGCCTGTGGATGCTAGTATTGTTGATGGTGGTGTCTTTCTCTGTGCTTCTTTCGGAATTTTTGGTAGTAAGGGTATGTGGGTGATGTGAGTGTGTGTTTTATATTGGATTTGATTGGGTGTGTGGGATTGGTGTGTGTATGTGTATCAGGTGTGTGTATTTCGAATTGTCCAATGTGGTTCTGTTTTGTAAATGTGTGTGTATTTTAAGCACGGTGGTGTGTACCGCCAATGGAATACCGCGGTTGAAAGACCGCCGCATGGATTCGTGGGTCGTGATAGTGTGGGCGTATTCCTGTTGGCGTGACAGTGGAGGTTTTGTTATCGCCAGTTTATCACTGACCTTTGGTGTGGTGGACTTCTGCCTGTGGGTCGTAATAGCTGTAGCAGAATTCTGCAGCCGCAGCGGTGTGTTGGCGGTCTTCTGCACGGCGGTAAGCGGGATTTACCGCCAATGTTGTAATGAGGGCCTTATTCTTTTGAATTTTTTTTTTGTTTTAGTCTTGTTTGATTTAGGTAACTATTACCTATTTTTCTAAACTGCTGTGGTGTCCATTTTTTTGTGTTTTCACTTTATTACTGTGTGTGGTGATACAAATACTTTACACATTGCTTCTGAGATAAGTCTTACTGCTTGTGCCGAGTTAACAAGGGTGTAAGCAAGGGTTATCTAATTGTGTTTCTCCATTGCCCTGACTAGAGTGAGGGTCCCTGCTTAGACAGACTACAAACTGACTGCCAACCAGATACCCATTTCTAACAGAAGTGATTGTTGGAAATGCTAGAATAGTGTTTAGATTGTCAGGGAGGCTGATCTCCTTGTCAGTCGATGTGCCTTGAACTCTCATATATGAGCCATAAGCACCTTATTGGCTTTGGAAGGAATCATGCAATCACCTTCGGAGACAAATCAAGATTTTCATTATTATGGTGTGGAAGTTGTGAGTTACCACACACTGTGGTAATTACATAAGACTAGCAGTAATCACAGGTGCTATGTGAAAACCTTGCTACCTGAACATTGTTCCATTTACAGCATACAGTCCAGACAGGAATAGTTGGTCCTGGGACTCTGTTGTTAAAATATTACATCTTAGAAATCCTACTTCACAATAGCACATTCACTTCTACCCAGTATCAGGCAGTCTGTCTCAGAATGTTTTTGAATTGTCTGAAGCCTTTTATAATAAGGCCTGAATACTTGTCTTTAAAATTAACTTCCGCTTTGTGTGTTTATAAATAGCCGGCTGATTCAGTCACTTGCTGACGGTAGTTGCAGATGTTCACTGGGTCTGCTACCAATTTTCCATATTTTCTACTCCAAACCAGACTACCAGATGTGTTTCCTCCTGCTGAGGGAGTTTTTGGAACCTGACGAAGAAGAGGTGGTGCTTGATTCGTTAAACATTAATTTGGTTCAGTGGTTTAAATGTTAATCACGTGATGCATTTCAATCAGTGACAACTTACCTTCTCTCATTCATATAGAGATTTCGAGCACGCAATCCAGAGAAGATTGTTCCCTGCAGTGCTTAATTTGAGTTGGTGGATTCCGGTGCTCGGCACCAGTACTTTGTTGTCAACACCGGCACATATGTCTGTCACATGGTGGACTGTCTGTCTCATTTAGAAATGAACATTACAATAGTCATTTATTAAATCAAGCCATCTTTTTAGTGTGGGCACTGGAATAATGTTAATTGTCACACTGATAGGATTGTGATGGTTCGTAGTTGTGGTAGTTTCGTCATTGGCAGGGCAATGGGTGGTGCAAGCTACAGTGACCTCGCGACAGAGCCTTGGCCCCAAATATTTTTACAAACTAAGCACTGGTTCTCTCCCTCCGTTTGGCCTTATCAGCAGATAGGTGTCATCTAGGTGATGTGCTGTAATGTTCAAGCAATACATCGGTATGTGGCATGCACTGACCCCACGGAACACAAAGATTGATGGAGGGAGATTTTAGGAAGGTGCACACCCAATCGGATATATTGTGTTGTAGCGCTGAACAAGGATTGGCAAAGCCAATTGGTCTCACTTTATCAAAGCATATACGTAGTCAGGGCTTGTAGAATTGCAGCAGAAACAGTAGGAAAGCCAATAGCGAAGTGTGACCATACTGGCATGTTATTTTATCTTGTATACTTCTAAGACATCTGTCATGTTGCTTCTAGACAAGTATGCCAAGTAAAATTGTTTTACTATTGAAAATTGGCCATCACGTTGCTTAAACACATATAAAAATACATTCTAAAAAAGCCTCCTACCACTATTTGCCTTGCCATCACCACTATTTCCTTGATTGCAGCACCATTTTACAAGCTTTGGCAAAGCCCATTCTGGCAGCAGCTCGTGGTGGGTGGAATCTGAATAGGACAGGAGAGCACTGGTGCGTTAAAAGAGAATGAAGCAAGAAGTGACTGGAGCAAGCAGGAGACAGGAAGGCAGGGATGAGAAAGAGTGGGGATGTTGAAGTATGGGGCAAGTGAGGAACTGGAGGGATGGGGTAGCAGGTACACGAAGAGCGAGAGGATGGTGAAGGATGAATAGGACAGAGGAGACAGGAGTTCTGAAGGAGAACAGAAACTGTAGAATACAGCAATGGAAAGATGGAGGGCAGGTAGAGTGAAGAAATCCAAACTTTCCTATTGAGTGTATATGGCATGGTAACCTGCAAAAGGAAAAATAGTTCCCAAATGTTAGCAATAAAAAGATACAACTCATCCTGTCAAAAATCATGGTAAAACCAAATTACTCCCAAGATGCTACAAACCCATTGAATTGGGAGAATAAAGGACTAGGGCCACAAGTGATCAGATCATGAGGAATGGGCAGACTTACAGCTCACTTTTAGTATATGTTAAAGTATTGCTTAAAATGCTGCCTACAGATAAGGAAGCATATGGTAAGATGGATAAAAAGAAGCTAAGAGGAAGACAGGTAACAAGGTGTCGAGATAAGGAAAAAAAAAATAAGCAATACAGCCTGGCCTCACCATCAACTGTCATCATGAAGAGCCCAAGTTTATTTGACAACTGTGAGAAATTGGATTGTTGGTTAAATGTGGGGGTGGCCCCTATTTAAGAATCAGCCACAATCCCTGTCAGGGTGAACCACAAAAGTCACTAAATTGACTTGTGCTTAACCCACTGATAGCTTGGCACAAAAGCTGTCAGTATTAGCTTAGAGGCATTGTTTAAAGTATTTAAGCAATATACAGACAGCAATAAAGTGAAAACATAACACAACAAAAAATCCCATACCATTTTAAAAAATAGAGTACAGTTTAAGAAATTATTTGATACCAAAACGAGAAAAGCACCTAAAAGTGCAACGCACAACTCGTGGTTATCTGGTTTTGCGAGACCAAGTGAAAGTCACAAGTTTAGGCCAACCACAATGGAGTACAGGCTGGATAAAAGGACTAGATTTGTCCAGCTAAAAGAGTTACCTTCAAAGGCCAGCGCCAAGAGTTCCATTCACGGTGGAAGGGATCTCAGGGAGCAAGGAGAGCATTGTGGATGGTTGCCGATGAAGCACAAAATGCAGGCTCAGCACTGTGGATGGTATTTGCTGCAGCACAAACATCCTTTCGGGTGTCCTGGAAGAGAGCTTCTGGAGTATTGAGTTGGTGATCACCGCAAGCTTTCGATGCCATAATGCAAAGTTGGCAGTCTCCGTGGCATGAAGAGTCGGATGTGAATGAACTTCAGGTTGGCGGGGAGTGCAGACAGCAAGATCTTGCCATGAATGGGCTTGTTTGCATTCAAAAGGAGCCCACAACTTTATGATTTCTTCTTTTCTTGGGAATGGAGCTCAACTGAGGCGACACCAAGGGTCCAGGACCTGAGAGACACCTCTTGGGGAGGGGGCAGGAACTCACTCCAGCAGAGGCCAGCAGGGCTTACACAGGTCCAGCTGCTGGTTCAGACATCAGGTCAGCTGGGCTGTTGCGAGGAACCTCTGGATCTTATTATGTCCCTGTAGCTTAAAACGGGAGGTTGGTCTGATTACCTTTGGAGTCACTTCAACCAGGGATGAAGGGTACAGGTCCAGTATTCCTTCTCAGCAAGCAGAGCAACAGGCAACAGAACAGCAAAGTAGCAGGGCAGCAGAGCGGAAGCATTTCTGGCATGAAATCAGCACAGCAGTCCTTCTTCTATAGCATCCACAGGTCGAGATGTGTGCTGAATAGTGGGTCTGAGGGTCACTTTTTTATGTACGGTGCCTTCTTTGAAGTAGGAGAAGTTTCTAGAGAATTACCTTAGAAGTGCTTGAGGTTTCCTGACTCCCCAGCCCCAGCTCCAAGCTGACTGTATGAACAATGCAAAGGTGACAAGTCCTTTGTATGGTGGCAGAGCACAGCCTATTCAATTGCAAGTGGGACTGTGCCCAGCACTACCCCCATCCTACCAGTCGATGGCCCACCAAGTACTTCTATTCTCTTTATTGTGTGGCTCCTTAGGAGAAATAAACAAAGTCCAGCTGCCAATTACACCCAGTCATGTGACCCAGGATAGGCTGCAGGCACCAACAATTTTAGGGCAGGAAAATGCCAACTTTCTAAAAGTGGCATTTTGAAAGTTTTCACTTAAAATCCGACTTTACCATTAAAAAGGAGTTTTAATCTGAAGACACCAAATATGAAATGTTCATAATTTTCCAATCAAAGGTTATCACTTATTAAATGTAATAAGATTACCTATTGTTATCCCATGGAAGAAGGTAGGTCTCACAGTAGTGAAAAACACATTTAAGAGTTTTCCACTACTATAACATGTAAAAATTAAAAATGCATGCCAGCCTGTTAATTACATTGCACCCAATCCACCATATGGGCTAGCAAGGGCCTACTTTAGGGGTCACTTATATGCAATTAAAGTAGAGTTTAAGGCTTAGCAAGGGGGTTATATTGCCAAGTCGAATGAGCAATCTAAAACTGCATCCATGCTGTATTCACAGATTTAGGATATATTTTAAGGGGCCACCTAAGTGGGTGCCACCATAAGTGCTGCAGGCCTACTACTAGCACTTAATTTACAGTCTCTTGGATTATAGTATACCACTCCACAAGGGACTTATAGGTAAATTAAATGTGACAATCAAGTCCTGCCAATTTTACCATGTTTAAAGGAGAGAGCACATGCACTATAGCACTTGTTAGCAGTAGTAAAATACACAGAGTCCTAAGGCCAAGAAAAAGTAAATTCAGGAAAAATAGGAGATTTGAAGGCAAAATGTTAGAGAGAAGACCACCTCAAGGCTGAAAGGTCTGGCAGGAATCTAATATGTTTTAAAATTAAATACTTTAAGACTTAGGCCCTCATTATGACACTGGCGCAAAGTATCGCTTACCGACATGCTGGCTGCCGCCAACACACCGCCGCCGCAGCTGATTACCGCTACCCATATTATGACACACAGAGAGCAATCCGTCACTATACAGCTACACACACAAGTCCACCAGCCCAAAGGTCAGTGATAAACTGGCTGTATCAAAACCCACACCGTTAACGCTAACAGAACTACGCCCACAGCATTATGACCCACTAATCACTGCGGCGGACATTCAATGGCGGTAAACCATTGGCGGTACATATCGCCACGCTCAAAATACACACACTAACAATACAACACTACATTGGAAAATTTGAATAACACACACCTGACACCCATACACACACTACACACACACCCACACCACTATAAAACACACACACACATTACCCACAACCCTTTATGACTAAAAACATTTGCCACAAGGGAGATAGCAAGACCGTAGACAAGACCACCGCCATACACCACCATCATCTAAACACCATCCACACACCTTACATCACACACCCCAACACATCACCCCATACACCCTCACCCACACCACTCACACTACACAACACTACACCCATGGCACCACAACAACACCCCAGGTTCTTAGAGGAGGAGCTAAGGGTCATGGTGGAGGAAATCATCAGGGTAGAGCCACAGCTATTCGGATCACAGGTGCAGCAGACATCCATTGCTAGGAAAATGGAGCTATGGTGGAGAATCGTGAACAGGGTCAACGCCGTGGGACAGCACCCCAGAACAAGGGGTGACATCAGGAAATAGTGGAACGACCTACGGGGGAAGGTGCGTTCTGTAGCAGCAAGACACCAACTAGCTGTACAGAGGACTGGCAGTGGACCCCCACCTCCTCCCCTACAACTAACAACATGGGAAGAGCAAGTCTTGACAACCATGCATCCTGAGGGCCTGCAGGAGCAGGAGGAGGGCTGGACTCTCATGTGTCAAATCTCTAATACTATCACCCCACCTACCTGCATGCCATCACCTGCCCCCACCCTCACTCCCATCACTCCACCACCTCACACACACCCCAACATCACAACCCACCCCTCCCAATACCAAGCCCTGAATGTAACATCAATGCACGGACCCCCATCACAGACCTGCATGGACAGCCATCACTAAAGCATGCACACTAGAGAGAATCGCCTAGCCCACCAAATAACTACTCACATGAGGCAAAGCTGCCAGGGCAATAACAACCATAAAGGGCAACACACCCATGCCCAAGATGTCACATGCAGAAACAATAACACTGCATTTACATCCCCACAGGACCCCCACTGAACGTCACTGGAGAGGAGGTGCAAGCAACATCCAGTCCCCCACCACAGAAGAGGCCTACAGTGATGACAGCAGCTCTGGATGCCTGGATCTGGATGACCAACCTGGCCCATCAGGGACCTCTGGACAGTCGGTTACCCAGGCACAGTCCCATACCACCACAGAGCCTCCCCCTTCAGGAAACACCAGCACAGCACCCACCCAGCAGACCCATACCTCTGTCCCCAGGTCACGTCAATCAGCAGTGTGTCCACCACTGCAGGGAACCCAGGCAACCCCACAAACACAGAACGGTCAAGGACCTGGGGTCAGTGGGCAGACAGTTCAAGGGACAGAGGCACAGGACAACAGGGAAGCAGGGAGGACTGCTATGCGACAGGGGGAGGACAGGCCCAGGGAACTGACTCTCTAGGAGGCTCTCACCACGATCGTGGGATCATACCACCATTCCAAGGAGACGATGGGCCAGATACTGGACAAGTTGCAGGAGACCCAGCGGCTGCAGGAAGGACAGTACCTGGGGATCAGGAAAGACTTTAAGGACATAAACACCACCCTGGTCATTATTGCAGAGGTGCTGGCAGACATGGCCCACACCACGAGGGAGGCAGTGACACACCAGCGGGCCCCTGACACTAGCCAAACCACTGAACAGCCATCCACCTCCGCTGCCGCTAGTGGACAGGAGGCCCCGCCAGAGGACCAACAGGCCACCAGCACCCCTACCCCTGCCGAAGGAGAACCACCCCGCAAACTGTCCCTGCGATCCAGGCCGAAGCCAGAGACTATTGCCAAGACCCCCGCCAGGAAATAAGACTCTCCTGATTGTCTCCCTTGTGTCCCACTCTGTCACCCTGTCCACCTTGAACTGCCATTGCTCCACTTCCTATGCCCCCTTGGACCTGTGAGCCACATAGACTGGACTCTATCCTGGACATTACTACACCATCACCCCAGCCCATTGCACATCCCCCTCTACTTATTGGCACTTAAATAAACACCATTTGAATAAATACAAGTATGGAGTCTGTCAAATGATTGAACTATGTATTTGTTTAACAAGCTTTAAACACTGCAATACAACTGTACAGTAATGTATACGTAGGAATGACCTGTAGTTGGCTGCAGTCAACACACCAGGAGCGATAGTGGGGCACAAATATCTGCAAATACAGATGCCAAAGGGTACGGTAAGTGGTCATAGAAGTAGTAAAATCAGCCTGCCAGTGACAATGTCAAACACAAAACTGTCAATTAAAAGTAAAGTTACAGTGTCTTACCTGTGTGTCATTGGAAGTATTGTCGTATTATTGCACTTCTGTAGTCCTCATCCTCATCCTCTGCCTACTCATCTTCACTGTCCACAGGGTCCACTGCTGCCACACGGCCATCTCCAGCCTCATTCTCCTGCAGAAAAGGCACCTGGCGACATAAGGCAAGGTTGTGCAACATACAGCATGCCACGATGATCTGACAAACCTTCTTGTGTGAGTAGTACAGGGATCCACCTGTTAGATGGAGGCAACAAAACCTGGCCTTCAGGAGGCCGAATATCCTCTCTATGATTCTTCTTGTTCACCCATGTGCCTCATTATAACGTTCCTCTGGCCTGGGATTCCTCACAGGGGTCAGTAGCCATGATACGTTGGGGTAACCAGAGTCACCTGAAAATATTGAGGGACAACTGTTAGCCACACACTAACCCTTAGGACCCACACCATACCCATACACCAACACCAACTGGGTGGGAGCCAGAGCTCACCTATTAGCCACACCCTGTGCCTCTAGAGTTGAGCCATCACATATATGATGCTGCTATTCCTCAGTATAAAGGCATCATGCACAGACCCAGGAAACTTTGCATTGACATGGGAGATGTATTGGCCTGCCAGGCACACTATTTGCACATTCATGGAGTGAAAGCTCTTTTGATTTCTGAACACCTGTTCATTTCTCTGGGAGGGGGGACAAATGCAATATGTGTACCATCAATAGCCCCAATAATGTTGGGAATATGTCCCATTCCATAGAAATCAGCTTTCACTGTGGTCAGATCCTCCACCTGGGGGAAAACGATGTAGCTGTGCATGTGTTTAATCAGGGCAGACAACACTCTGGTCAGCACTACTGAAAACTTTGACTGAGACATTCCTGCTGCCAAGTCACTTGGAAGAAGCCAGTTGCCAGGAAGTGGAGCACAGATAGGACTTGCACAAGAGGGGGGATCCCGGTGGGCTGACGGATAGCAGAGATTAGGTCAGGCTCCAATTGAGCACACTGCTCTGTGATTGTGGCCCTGACCAGTCTATAGGTGAGGATAATGTGCCTGTCCTCCATTGTTGCCAAGTCCACTAGGGGCCTGTACATGGAGAAAGTCTCCATCTCCTATCCATCCGCAGCGATTGCAATCTAGGGGGCAAAACGGTGAGCAGCTGGTCAGTGTTCCATATTTACAAACACTACACTGCATTGAATGTTGTGACTGTAACAGTATATTGTTGGATAGGCCCAAATGGTGCCAATGTGTACTGTGACACAGTTAGGTGCCATGGCCTGCCCCCTCCTGAAATAGTATCCGCTTGTCCTGTATGGGGGGACATGTGGAAATGAGGTAATTCCGCTGATATTGTGCGCCATTGCGGGAGGTGGTCGAGAACCACAGTGCAACTCCTCATTGGATACTATTGGGCCCTATGGGTTACAATGGCCAATGGTGATGTACGCCGGCAGTGACAATATGCACCGCCGTGGATGTGACCCCCATTTTCTATCTGTTCACTCACTTGCTACCTGACCTTCAACAGGAGAGGACCTACACTGCAAGTGCTGCTGTGACCTGTGTCTGGAACCGACCATGGCTCATGTCACTGGGGAAAGGGCCCCTGCCTTCACCTCTCCGGAGTTGGAGAGACTGGTGGATGGGGTTCTGCCCCAGTACCGAAGGCTGTATGGGCCTCCAGACCAACAGGTAAGTACACTGTGAGCACGATGCATGGAGCATGAATGTATGGAGTGCTGTATGTGAGGGCCTCGTGTAGGGGGGTTGGTGGAAGGGCCCTGGGCAGCGTGCTGCATGTATGGTGGGTAATGTCTGTGCATAAGGGGATGTGGGGGCTATGGTGGGCCATGAGTGTAACAGGCAGGACGGTCTGACTGATACCTTTTCCTATGTGTATTTCTCTGCAGGGTAGCACCCATCAAAAAAAGGGTATATGGCATGCCATCGCCAAGGATTTGCGGACCGTGGGGGTCTACGGCAGGTAGAGCACCCACGGTCGGAAACAGTGGGAGGACCTGAGACACTGGGCACGGAAGACAGCGGAGGCCCAGCTGGGGATGTCCTCCCAATGAAGAAGGGGTGCCCGTCGAACCCTGACCCCCCTGATGGTCTGCATACTGGCAGCGGCCTATCCGGAGCTGGATTGGCACTTGGGGGCATCAATGTAGCCACAAGGGGGTGAGTACAGTGCCCCAATGTACTACTTGCGCCTGGTGGGGTGGTATCCGGGTGGGGGATTGGGCCTGTGGTTGCCCCTAGGTCAGGCTGGACATTGCAGGGTAGGTTCCATGTTGGGCAGGGTCTGATGTACACCTCCTTCAACCAACTTAGTAGGCATCCACTACTGGACAGGGGTCTGTGGGTCTCAGGTATGCAGCAATTTGCTTTAGGTATCCCTGTCCATGGGCTGGTGACTAGCATTGTGACTGGTAGTGCATTACCTAGTGTGCAGGGCTGTTCCCTGTGTGTTTGTGTTGTGTACGCCAACGGTGGTGTTGTTGCTGCCATTGAACAAGGGTACCCTTTGTCTCTTCCCCCCCTTTTTGTTTTGTCACCCTGTCCTTATGTGCATTAGCATCATCTGGCAGAGGAACAGAGGCACCGGCAATGGAGGGAGCTGCATCCCACAGGGCCCAGGAGGCCGAATCCACCGACGTTGTGGACATCAGTGGGATGGAGGGTGAGGGGAGCAATACGGCGGAGACTGGAGGGGACAGTTCTGACAGTGATACCTCCTCCGATGGCAGCTTTCTGGTGGTGGCGGACACCTCTGTGCCCAACCCAACTACAGGTACAGCCGCCACCCCCGTACCAGCACTGCCCTCCCAGCAGCCCCAGCACGTGTTTCCTGTGCCCGCTCACCCAAGAGGGTGGGCATCTCCTTCGTCCCAGGCACCTCAGGCCCTGCCCCAGTTAGCCCTGCTGCCCTGAGTGAGGAGGCTATTGACCTCCTGCAATCCATCTCTGTTGGGCAGTCAACCATTCTGAACGCCATCCAGGGGTTGGCAGCCTATTTGCAACAAACAAATGCATTCCTGGAGGGCATTCACTCTGGCATGGTGGCCCAAAAGAGATCAATCCAGGCTCTGGCCTCCTCCCTGATGGCAGCCATTGTCCCCGTTTCTAGCCTCCCCCTCCAACTTCCTCTACCTAATCCCATTCCTCTCAACCCCAACCTATCCCAAGCACACAGGCAGACCAGCATGCACACAAGACAACACACAGGAGTGGTTCAGGCAAACACAAGCACCACACATCATCACACACGCAGTCACACAAACACCATCCAGATGCAGACATACCAACATCCACTGCCTCCACTGTGTACCCCTCCTCTTCGTCGTCCACCTCCCTCCCAGTTGTGTCTATACTCACACCTGCATGCACTACATCCTCATCCACTACCACCATCACCATCACGCCTATCACTACACGCCCCTCACTGGCAGTCACCATCCCTACATCCATGCCCACATCCCCTGTGTCCTCTCTCACTGTGTCTGTGCCCCCTCCTCCCAAAGTACATAGATGCAAGCACTCAGACACCCTACAGCCATCCACCTCACAACAGCATCCAGCCCATGCACCTGCACCCAAAATCAGCAGACACCTCCTACAACCACTTCCTCTTCCTCCTCTCCCAAACCTTCACCTTCTTCCCGCCCAATGCCCCTAAGAAGCTTTTCCTCTCCACTGATGACCTCTTCCCTACTTCTCCCCCCCAATCGGGCCAGGGTGGTCAGAACCCAGGCAAGCACTTCAGCCACCCACACCACGCCCACAGTAGTGTCGACAGCTGCTGCAGGTGGGAGAGGATCCCGGGCACCAGTCAGCAAAACTGAAATGGTGCTTGCTTCAGCAGCATCTAGGAAGTGCAAGGAGGCACCACCAGCTGCGACAGGGAAGGGCAAGGAGGCACCACCAGCTGTGACAGGGAAGGGCAAGGAAGCACCACCAGCTGCGACAGGGAAGGGCAAAGAGGCACCACCAGCAGCATCTAGGAAGAGCAAGGATGCACCACCAGCTGCGACAGGGAAGGGCAAGGAGAAATCCCCAGCTGTTGGCAGGAAGGGCAAGGGGCCTGGTGCTGGGACTCATTTGGAGCCCCCACCACCAACCATGGTGGTTCAGCCGTCCGATGCTGCAAGGGAAGGGATGGACCCACCACTGTCTGCACTGCCACCAGCCCCGCCGCCAGCATCACCACCAGCACAACTGCCAGCAGCAGCCCCAGTGGGCAGCCGTCCGAGGCTGCAGGGGATGGGCTGGAGCCTCCCCACACCACTACCAGCACCGCCACCAGCACTGCCACCAGCACCGCCACCAGCACCACTGCCAGCAGCAGCAGCCCCAGTGGGCAGCCATCCGAGGCTGCAGGGGATAGGCTGGAGCCTCCCCCCACCACTGCCAGCACCGCCACCAGCACCACTGCCAGCAGCAGCATCCCCAGTGGGTAGCCTTCCGAGGCTGCAGGGGATGGGCTGGAGCCTCCCCCCACCACTGCCAGCACCGCCACCAGCACCACTGCCAGCAGCAGCAACCCCAGTGGGCAGCTGTCCGAGGCTGCAGGGGATGTTACTGAAGCCTCCCCAACCACTGCCAGCCCCGACACCAACAGCACCACTGCCACCACTGAGCAGCCATCACCGCTGGCAGACAGTGTGTAGTCCTGCATCCATGGTCTGTTGTGCATCTTTGCCCCTGCAAATCCTGTGGGTCTGACACCCAAGTAAGAGACTGTGACCTTGCACTCCCCAAGATCTGCATCACAGGGCACAATGCCCCCTCCAGAACCAGTGGAAGAAGCCATCCACTCAACCCATCCTTCCCAGGATGAAGCACACTGGGCACAATGCCCCCTCCAGAACCAGTGGAAGAAGCCATCCACTCACCCCATCCTTCCCAGGATGAAGCACACTGGGCACATTGCCCCCTTCAGAACCAGTGGAAGAAGCCATCCACTAGAGAGACTGTGTCTTTGCACTCCCCAGGACCAAGCAGTGGGCAAACCACCCACTTGAGAGACTGTGGCCTTGCACTCCCCAGGAACAAGCAGTGGGCAAACCACCCACTTGAGAGACTGTGGCCTTGCACTTCCCAGGACCAAGCAGTGGGCAAACCACCCACTAGATAGACTGTGGCCATGCACTCCCCAGGACAAAGCAGTGTGCAAACCACCTGTAGGAGGCTGGCCTGGCTTATAGTGGGTACCTTGTGGTACTTACACCTCGTACCAGGTCCAGTTATCCCTTATTAGTAGAATAGAGGTGTTCTAGCAGCTTAGGCCGATAGAGGTAGCTATAGCAGAGCAGCTTAGGCTGAACTAGGAGACATGCAAAACTCCTACTATACCACTTATATTATATAGCACTATATCATAAGAAAACACAATACTCAGAGTTACTAAAAATAAAGGTACTTTATTTTAGTGACAATATGCCAAAAGTATCTCAGAGGATATACTCCCTTAGGAGGTAAGTAATATATACAAATAATATGCACACAAACCAAAATCAGGTAAGTAACAGTTAGGAAAGTAGTGCAAACAATGTAGAACACAACAGAATGCAATAGGAAGAAATAGGCTAGGGGCAACACAAACCACATACTCCAAAAGTGGAATGCGAACCACGAATTGACCCCAGGTCTAGTGTAGTGTGTAGAGGGTCGCTGGGAGTGTAAGAAAGCACTAAGGGTGTCCAAGATACCCCACCCCAAGACCCTGAAAAGTAGGAGTAAAGTTACCCTACTTCCCCAGAAAGACAGGAAAGTCGAGATAGGGGATTCTGCAAGGACAACAACTGACTGCAAAACACTGAAGACGGATACCTTGACCTGAGGACCTGTAATGGAAGGGGACCAAATCCAAGAGTCACGCAAGTGTCCAGGGGGGCAGGAGCCCACTAAACCCCGGATAAAGGTGCAAAAGGGCTGCCTCCGGGAAGAAGTCGAAGATTCTGCAACAACAGGAGGTGCCAGGAACTTCTCCTTTGGTCAGAAGATGTCCCATGGCGTGCTGGAGCATGCAGAGTTGTTTCCACGCAGAAAGACCACAAACAAGCCTTGCTAGCCACAAGAGTTGTGGTTGAGGATTTTGGGTGCTGCTACGGCCCAAGAAGGACCAGGCCCCTTGGAGGAGGAGACAGAGGGGGCACTCAGCAACTCAGAGAGCCCACGCAGAAGCAGGGAGCACCCGCAGAAGCACCTGAACAGGCACTTAGAAGATCTGAGGACAGCGGTCAACTCAGAGTCACAAAGGTGGGTCCCACGACGTCAGAGTCCAACTCAGCGGGTTGGGCAATGCAGGACGGAGTGCTGGGGACCTGGGCTAGGCTGTGCACGAAGGAAGTCTTGCAAAAGTGCACAGAAGCCCTAGCAGCTGCAGTTCACGCAGTGCACAGGATCTCTGTCAGGCGTGGGGAGGCAAGGACTTACCTCCACCAAATTTGGACAGAAGGGCCACTGGACTGTCGAAGACACTTGAACCCAGCTCCTACGTTCCAGGGAGCACGCTCGTCAGGATGAGAGGGGACCCAGAGGACCGGTGATGCAGAAGTTTGGTGCCTGCGTTAGCAGGGGGAAGATTCCGTCGACCCACTGGAGATTTCTTCTTGGCTTCCAGTGCAGGGTGAAGGCAGACAGCCCTCAGAGCATGCACCACCAGGAAACAGTTGAGAAAGCTGGCAGGATGAGGCGCTACAATGTTGCTGGTTGTCTTCTTGCTACTTTGTTGCGGTTATGCAGGCGTCCTGGAGCAGTCAGCAGTCGATCCTTGGCAGAAGTCGAAGAGGGAAATGCAGAGGAACTCTGGTGAGCTCTTGCATTCGTTATCTGGTGAGATGCCCACAGGAGAGACCCTAAATAGCCCACAAAGGAGGATTGGCTGCTGAGAAAGGTAAGCACCAATCAGGAGGAGTCTCTGACGTCACCTGCAGGCACTGGCCACTCAGAGCTAGCTATCCATTGTGCTCTCACACCTCTGCATCCAAGATGGCAGACTTCTGGGACACACTGGAGGAGCTCTGGGCACCTCCCCTGGGAGGTGCTGGTCAGGGGAGTAGTCACTCCCCTTTCCTTTGTCCAGTTTAGCACCAGAGCTGGGCTGGGGGGATACCTGAACCGTTGTATACTGGCATATGCAGAGAGGGAACCATCGGTACCCTTCAAAGCATTTCCAGAGGCCAGGGGAGGCTACTACTCCCATGCCCTTCACCCCTATTTCCAAAGGGAGAGGGTGTAACACCCTTTCTCAGAGGAAATCCTTTGTTCTGCCTTCCTTGGACCAGGCTGCCCAGACCCCTGGGGGGCAGAAACCTGTCTGAGGGGTTGGCAGCAGCAGTAGCTGCAGTGGAGACCCTGAAAAGTTAGTTTGGCAGTACCCGGGTTCTATGCTGGAGACTCGGGGATGCATGGAATTGTCCCCCCAATACCAGAATGGTATTGGGTAACAATTCCATGATCCTAGACATGTTACATGGCCATGTTCAGAGTTACCATGGTGACGCTACATGTAGGTGTTGACCTATATGTAGTGCACGTGTTTAAGGATGTCCCCGCACTCACAAAGTCTGGGAAAAATGCCCTGAACAATGTGGGGGCACCTTGGCTAGTGCCAGGGTGCCCACACACCAAGTAACTTTGCACCTAACCTTCACCAAGTGAGGGTTAGATATAGGTGACTTATAATTTACTGAAGTGCAGTGTAAAATGGCTGTGAAATAACGTGGATGTTATTTCACTTAGGCTGCAGTGGCAGACCTATGTAAGAACTGTCTGAGCTCCCTATGGGTGGCAAAAGAAATGCTGCAGCCCATAGGGATCTCCTGGAACCCCAATACCCTGGGTACCTAGTTACCTTGTACAAGGGAATTATAAGGGTGTCCCAGTGTGCCAATGAGAATTGGCAAAATTAGTCACTAGCCTGTAGTGACAATTTTAAAAGCAGAGAGAGCATAAACACTGGGGTTCTGGTTAGCAGAGCCTCAGTGATAAAGTTAGGCACCACACAGGGAACAAATATAGGCCACAAACTTATGAGCACTTGGGTCCTGGCTAGCAGTATCCCATTGACACATATCAAACATACTGCCAACATAGGGGTTCCACTATGAGCACTGGGCCCTGGCTAGCAGGATCCCAGTGAGACAGTAAAAACACCCTGACATATACTCACAAACAGGCCAAAAGTGGGGGTAACAAGGCTAGAAAGAGGCTACCTTCCTACACATTTGCACTGTTTTCTATCACTTTCTATGCCTATTGCTGATAACTAGTGTACATATCTAGTGCGTTACATCCTATTGAAGGGTTGCCTCTCTAGTACTTCTCGGTATTGTGTCACAAAAATAAAGTATCTTTATTTTTGTAACACAGAGTGTTTTCTTTCATGTGTGTGAGTGCTGAGTGACTACAGTGGTACTGCATGAGCTTTGCATGTCTCCTAAATAAGCCTTGGCTGCTCATCCACAGCTACCTCTAGAGAGCCCGGCTTCTAGACGCTGCCTATACTACACTAATAGGGGATACCTGGACCTCATATAAGGTATAAGTACCTCAGGTACCCACCACACACCAGGCCAGCTTCCTATAGTAGGGATGGAGGAGGCTGGCCTGGCTTATAGTGGGTACCGGATGGTACTTACACCTGTGCCAGGTCCAGTTATCCCTTATTAGTAGATTAGTAGTGTTCTAGCAGCTTAGGCTGATAGAGGTAGCTATAGCAGAGCAGCTTAAGCTGAACTAGGAGACATGCAAAGCTCCTACTATACCACTTATATCATATAGCACTATATCACAAGAAACACAATACTCAGAGTTACTAAAAATAAAGGTACTTTATTTTAGTGACAATGTGCCAAAAATATCTCAGAGGATATACTCCCTCAGGTGGTAAGTAAAATACACAAAGTATACACACAGGCCAAAATCAGGTAAGTAAACAGTTAGAAAAGTAGTGCAAACACTGTAGAATACAATAGGATGAAATAGGATACAATAGGACTAGGGGCAACACAAACCATATACTCCAGAAGTGGAATACGAACCACGAATGGACACCAGGCCTAGTGTAGTGTGTAGAGGGTCACTGGGAGTGCAAGAAAACACTAAGGGTGTCCAAGATACCCCACCCCAAGACCCTGAAAACTAGGAGTAAAGTTGCCCTACTGCCCCAGAAAGACAATAAAGTCGTGAAAGGGGATTCTGCAAAGGCAACAACTGACTGCAAAGCACTGAAGATGGATTCCTGGACCTGAGGACCTGCAAAGGAAGGGGACCAAGTCCAAGAGTCATGCAAGTGTCCGGGGGGGCACAAACTATGAGCACTGGGGTCCTGGCTAGCAGGATCCTAGTGACACAAGCAAAACAAAACTGACACACAAGTAAAAATGGGGGTAACATGCCAGGCAAGATGGGACTTTCCTTCAGGGGATGACTTTATACGTTATCCTGATAGAATACTTGAATTGAATGATAAGCTATGTCAAATGGACCCAGCTTTATTTGATTCAAGAGAAACAATTCATCATTCACATAATATGCTTTTGCATAGTTTTTTTAAACATGTAATCATGCAAAATGTAAAATTATCATTTGGTGATGTATTTTAGTGAAAAATGCTCCCTTCGTCCACTCTGAATGAAGATTAGCCCAAAAAAGCACACAAACAGCCACTTGTGCTCTGTCATTTGTGTTGTTCTTATACATTCACAATAAAGCTTTACCACAAATGGTGAGGATTAGGTAGATTATAAATGCAAAAGTGGCGTAATTACAAAATGTGAAGTAATAACGTTATTTCCAGAATGTAACATACCAAGAGTAACACACAATCACTAAAATGAGGATATTTATTATAACGCAAAGTTTGCCTGGGCCTTAACAATTCTGCCATTAAGGATTATGAGGCTAAATATATGTTAGATAATTCTATTCAATATCTAATTTCTATCAACTAATAAAAATAGTTTTATTTTAAGAAACTAAGGCCCATATTTAAGAAAAAGTGGTGCATCGGAGCTGATGCAGGCATAATGTGCCACAAGGGTTTATAAAGTGGCGCAATGCGTGCATTGCACCACTTTGGAAATATGGCACCGGGAAAAAGACACTTTAGTGCTGCTCTAGCGTAAAAAAAATGACATATTGATAAGCTGCTGCTAGGGACTCTTAAATATGCCCCTAAGAAAGTACAAAATTGATGGTAGTTTTTAATTAGCAAGTAAAGCATAATACATAGGACCAATTCTTAAAATAATGTTTTCAGATAATCCTTCTTGTAAAGTCCAAATAAATTTACTCTAGTACTGAAACATTTTTACTCTATACCTGAGTACTTTAATACTTTTTACATGACAAAAGAGTGTGCCCAATTGCTTCCTGAATGAGTGCAAATCTACTTCTTATAAACCTTTACTCACCAAATATCCTCTATACAACCAACTCCATCATCACCTATCAATACAGATATGGCCACATCATCCTCACTATCAAGGATCTTCACTACCACTCCACTTAGCTTTCATTTCTAAGCATTCCTTATCAGGAAATCAGCTACTGAGCTTGAAAATTCTCCCTCTCTGATCTCAACTTAATCACGACGAGCATGAATCTGATGAGAGTGAAAATCCCCAAGAATCAGATAGAAAACATAAGAAAACAAGTCTTGCATATTATACCTACAACATCAATGACCTCCACGCCCTCAATCCAGGTGCTCCTCCATCTGCTTCCAGTCCACTCCGAAGCACACCAAAGGACCCTTCTCCTGCAGAGCCTGCAACTTCACCTGCACCCTAACCACCAAGGTCCGACACAGAGCCACAGACAACCACCTCAGCTGCATTCTGCTCAACACCCACTCCGTCCACAAGCACGCAATCGAACTCTAGGACCTACTGACCTCATCATCACCTGACGTCGCATTTCTCACTGAAACCTGGATAAATTCGGCCTCAGAACCGGACATAGCCATAGCCATACCTGAAGGCTACAAGATCACTAGAAGAGACCGCAGCAACAAACCAGGAGGAGGAATCGCCATAGTCCACAAAAGCACCATCAGAGTCTCCACCAGCTCCCACAACACCATCAATTTAACCAAGCACCTCCATTGCAAAATCCATGTCAACGCCAACACCACCCTCAGAGGAACACTGGTCTACAGACCCCCGGGCCCCTGACCTCACTTCAGCGACGACATCATCAGCGCCCAAGCCCTCGCCTCAACTGACTACATCCTCCTCGGTGACCTGAACTTCCACCTAGAAAACAACAACGATATCAGCACCACCAACCTACTTGACAACCTCGCCAACCTCGGCCTCAAGCAACTCGTCACGTCACCCACCCACACCACAGGACACACACTCGACCCCATCTTCTCAGCCAGCAACCACGTCTCCTTCAGCCACACCACCGAACTCCAATGGACCGACCATCGCTGCATCCATTTCTCCTTCCAGAAGCCGGTCACTCACCACCTCACCACTCAACCCTCCGCCGCTATTGGAACAGAATCTCAACAGAACAGCTGATCTCCACCCTCGCCAGGCACCTCCTCCTAGGACCCGGGACCCCAACACAGCTGCCACCAACCTGCATCAATGGATAGACGACTGCGCAACACCCTCGCACCACTCAAACAACCATCGGACATCCACCACAGATCCAAGGCCAGCTGGTTCACCCCAACCTACAGGCCTCCAAACGGGAATGCCAAAGAATGGAGAAGACCTGGCGCCTTGTACCTACCAAATCCAACCACACCGTCCTCAAGATTGCCATCCGCAAACATCACCAGCTGATCCGCACCACCAAAAGAACCTACTACAAAAGCCGCATAGACACCAACGCTCACAACAACAGAGAACTCTTCGGAATCATCAAAGAACTCTCCAACCCCAGGTCCTACGAACCCCCACCATCACAGGAGCTCTGCAACTCCCTTGCCACTTACTTCTGTCGAAAGATCGAAGACATCCACAACAGCTTCAAACCTCAGACCCACCAGCCAACCGCAGACAGCCACGAACCCAACGCACCAAGCAACATCAACCCTCTGTGCGCCTGGACCCACATCAACAATGAAGACACCATCAACACCATGGCTTCCATCCTCTCCGGCTCCCCCTCGGACCTCTGCCCACACCAGATCTTCAACAAAGCCAGCGACATCATTGCCCCCCACCTCCGCGCCATCTTCAACAGCTCCTTTGAGACAGCCACTTTCCCGGAGAGCTGGAAACACGCCGATGTCAATGCCCTGTTGAAGAAACCCAAGGCGGACCGAGATGACCGCAAAAACTACCAGCCCATCTCCCTCCTCCCCTTCCCAGCAAAGGTCATTGAGAAAATCGTGAACAGCCAACTATCCCGCTTCCTGGAAGCCAGCAAAGCGCTCGATATCTCCCACTCCATATTTTGCAAGAACCACATCACTGAGACCGAACTCATTGCTGCCACAGATGTCATCAGGCCCATGCTCGGCGAAGGCGAAACCACAGCGCTCATCCTCCTGGACCTCTCCGCAGCCTTCAACACCATTTGTCACCACACCCATCGAACACGCCTCCACAGCGCCGGGATCCACGGCAAGGCGCTCGACTGGATCTCTTCATTCCTCTCCGGCAGAACCCAGAGAGTCCGCCTTCTGCCTTACCTGTCCGAATCCTCCAAAACCATCTGTGGCGTCCCCCAGGGATCCTCCCTCAGGCCAACACTTTTCAACGTTTACATGGCTCCTCTTGCCAACATCGCACGATCCCAGCACATCAACATAGTACCCTACGCAGACGACACCCAGCTGATCATCTCCCTCACGAAAAACCCTACAACCGCAAGAAACAACCTCCACAATGGACTTTACGCCATTGTCAACTGGATGGAATCAAGCCGCCTCAAGTTAAACACAGACAAAAGAGAGATCCTCATCTTCGGCACCAACCCCTCCGCTTGGAACGACTCTTGGTAGCCTACCTCCCTAGGAGCCGCACCCACACCCACCACCCAAGTATGAAACCTGGGAATCATCTTGAACTCAGTACTCAGCATGACTCAGCAGGTCAACAAAGTCTCCTCTTCCTGCTACAACACCTTTCTCATGCTCCACAAGATTTTTACGTGGATTCTCGTCGACTCCAGAAAGACAGTAACCCACGCCCTGGTCAGCAGCCGACTGGACTACGGCAACGCACGCTATGCAGGAACTACGGCCAAACTACAAATGAAAATGCAACGTATCCAAAACGCCTCCGCCCGACTCATCCTCGACGTCCCACACCGCGACCACATCTCTGCCCACCTAAGAGACCTACACTGGCTACCCGTATCGAAGAGGATTACCTTCAAACTACTCACCCACGCACACAAAGCCCTCCACAACACAGGTCCGGCCTACCTTAACAACAAACTCACCTTCCACACTCCCATCTGCTAGCTCCGCTCCGCCAGCCTCGCCTCCGTCCCCCGCATTCGCCGCACCACCGCCGGAGGAAGATCCTTCTCTCACCTCCCCTCAAGACCTGGAACTCCCTACCGCTACACCTGCGCCAGACCAAAGACCTCCTGACTTTCAGGAAACGCCTCAAGACATGGCTATTCGACCAGTAGCCCCCCCCCAGCGGCTTGAGACCTTGACGGGTGAGTAGCGCGCTTTATGAATTACATGACTGATTGAACATTTAGAAATAAGTGCCCCTATAAGCGAAATTACATTCATTCATTCCTGAGGTCTATACCAGTTGCTGAAGGCCATCAACCCAACTTAAAGACCCCAGCAGCAGCCAAGTTATGGACCGAGTCCCAGACCCAAGCTGCATGTGACGGTGTATAACGAGGGAGAAAGCCTTGAAAAGGCTATTAGAACTCTCCAGCCACTGAGGGTAGACGATTCTAAACTAGAATAGGAAGAAACAGAAAGACAAACATTGGAAGGTTGGAGCAGAGGGCTTAAACCAGCTATTATTAGCCCTGAGACACTTCATTGCCTTCAATGAAGCTCCCAACATTCCAATGTTCTAATTAACCTTAAAGATGTAACTTATAAAGAAATGACAACCACCCTTTTTTTCCAACACATCCTATGCAACCACTTTACTAGGGATGAGTCCACCCACCACCATTCTCTTCTCAGACTGCTATTTGAATACGCCTTCTATGAGTACTCTTATCATTTTCAATATCGTCTTGTACATTGATTCTGTGCTTCTATTACTCAAATATAAATTCACTTGCCCTAGTGATATGTGCAGTGCATTTTCTCCCTTTTTGCCTAGGCTTATGTTATTAAAATACCAAAAGAAAACAAAAAATACATACTGTGCAGTGGCTTGACCTATATAATACTGTGGAATCTTAAGTGGTTATCATTCCTCCTTCCATAAAAGACCCAGATTCTCATTATTTCTACTACTGAGATTCAAGCTGGTATTTTTTCACAGGCAGCTAACTAAATTATTTTATGTGATCATTGTATCAAACATCCATTCATGTGACAAATTTTTGGAAGAGTAATGCTACCCTATCAGTGGAAAATTGTATTTTTAATTAGTATTTTGATGTTAACAAAGGGCTGAAGAGCTCTCTGCATACCAAGAGAATGCAAATCCAACATGTGAAGCAAAGATATAAAGCTAGGACCATAAGTGAAAAATTCAGAGGAGATCAAATGTATGGCAATGTACTAGGGTGATGCTGAGTGTATGAAGTGGTGCACTTTAGGATGGTCGGAAGATTAAGAAGTAGGTTTTGAAACCTTTCCTCAGGGAGCAACCATTAGGTGAAATGGGTAGTCAATAAGGTTACAAGATGCTAGGAGGACCAAGGCTCTAGTTGATGAAAATGATTAGGGCCTGATTTAAGAAAAGTTAGCGCGGCCTTTGCATCATTTTTTGACGCAAAAGCGACGCAAACTTACAAAATATAACTATATTTTGTAAGTTTACACCGCTTTTGCGTCAAAAAATGATGCAGAGGTGGCGCTACCTTTCCATAATCAGGCTCCAGTTTCCTAATACGTTAGGAGCGTACATGGTTTTTAATGAGAAGTAATTCAGGTTATGTCAAAAGAAAATAGGTTTTGAAATACTGTAAATCCCAAGATCAATCGAAAATTAAAGTAACAAATGTGCTTTCAAACTAAACACAGTGAGCCTGATTCACAAATAGCCTTTACAGTCATGGCAGAGTTTACGCAGTCATGGCAGAGTCTCTGCACTTTCGGCAAAATCTCCGCACTGCACATCTGCAATGCGGAGATTCCACTACGAGTGAGGAGCCTTTGCCACAACCACAGAGCTTCCACCACAACTATGGAGCCTCCATTACAACTGTGGAGCCTCCACTCTCTTTGTGAATCGGGCCCAGCATTTGCAGTATAGCACAACAGACATGCAAACCATGACCTGTGCACTAAGGGCCAGATGTACGAAGCATTTTTCAAGTCGCAAACCGTTAGCGACTTGAAAAATGCTTTTTGGGATGTATAAAGCCCAAACTGCGATTCGGTAACTTGTTACCGAATTGCAGTTTGGGTATTGCGATTCGGTATTAGGAAGGGGCGTGTCAAGGGCATCCCTTCCTAATACTGAATCCAAATGCTATGTGTGATTGTTGTGCGACCCCGATTATGCAGTCGAAAAAACAATTGCAGTTAGCACCAGTTAACCCATTCGCAAACTGGAAGGGGTCCCTATGGGACCCTTTCCCCTTTGTGAATGGCAGCAAACATATGTTTGTCAGAGCAGGCAGTGATCCCATGGACGACTCCCTGCTCTGAAAAAACGAAAAGAAAACTTTTCATTTTTGAATTTGAAATGCATCTCGTTTTCCTTTAAGGAAAATGGGCTACATTTTTTTTAAAAACTGATTTTTTTAAAAGCAGTCACAGACATGGTGGTCTGCTGTTTCTAGCAGTCCACCATCCCTGTGAGGGTAGCCATTCCCAATGGGGTCACACATTGCGACCTACCTCATGAATATTTATGAGGTAGGTCATTTGCGACCCCATTGGGAATCGCAAACAGTGTAAAGTACACTGTTGTACATCCGGTTTTGCGACTCACAAATTGCGAGTCGCTAAGACTCGCACTATGCGAGTCACAAATCCGGTTCTTTGTACATGTGGCCCTAAATGCAGTGCTCAAGACCCCACCCGTTTTCTCACAAATGCAATTGAAAATATAAATATTTATAACGATGAGATTAAATACTATACTACACTTAAAACTGTAAAAGGTGTCATGTGTTTATGTATTATGTATTGATTTGAGTAATTATTTTATGTAAGTTGTCATTTGAGGACTGGTTACCTATTGGTATGAATATTGTGAGGTCATAATTGGTGTCTTTGGTGTACAATTTATGATTTGCATGTCTGGTGGTTGACTTATGAATTACATCTATACTATAACTTGTGAATCTCAGTAGTTTTTTGGTTTCAATTCGCAACCATAACTCCACTTTAATTGTTTCCTTTTCAGTGAATTCCTGAGGCCTGTCATTAACCTACATTTAAGTGTTATAACCAAAGCTAGCAATACCTTCACTTTAATCGTTTTTTTTAGGATTTCCTTCTATCATATACCACATCTAACAGCTTCCTGGCAATGGACAACAAAACCAGCTGTATGTAGCCTTTGGCCTTGTTACCACGTACTATGGTGAAGCCACCTCCCACTTTCCATAGCATTTGGCCTCCGAGCCTGGCTATTGGTTGGGTCATATTCTTTTTCTTTTAATTCATAAGCTTTGAAAATCCATGCTGACTTGAGGATGGACCATTGAGGGATCTTTGGTGAATTCCTCAAAAGGTCTTGCACAGGCCCAACAAGCTTGCTGTAGGTTTTCAGCCTCTGCAGCAGGTTGATGGTCCCTAACCAGGGTTTGCAGATCTTAAGTTGTGCTGGGGGGGCGAATCCAGCACCAAGCTCCCAGAGCCACACAGAAAAATTAATATTAAAAATATAGTATTCAGAGAAGGGTTTTGGGACTCCTGGCTTAAACCAGAGGGTCAGGGGATGCTCCCCATACTTCCAATGGCTTCTATCTTTTTTAGGAGGCAGGGACTGAGTCACCCCCTCCCTTCCTCTCTTCACTCTATCTCTAGCTCTCCATTCATCCATCGTCTCTCTTCTCTTTTATCCCACAGCGGTCGCTCTCTCTCCATCCCACACTCACCCTGGCGTCTCTTGCCCTCTCTTTCTTGAAGGACTCTGGGAAAGCGACGGCATTAGCAGCAGTGGCTCTGGGCTTTCAAAAGCAGCCTCTAGTTGAGTCAGCCCACCGGGGAATTGGCCGAATGATTAAAAGGCCAGTCCAGCCCTGCCAGACACGCACCACATATGCAGCAACAGCTCCTCGAGGTATGGGTGCAGAAGTCCTTGGGGGCTCATTGATACACATGCTAATACGTGGGATCTAGGAAGCAAGTGGCCTTTCTCTGATATCGTTAGCCTTGCTTCCTCTCCTGTGGTGCCTGTATAGCACTTGAACTAATATGCATTGTGGCGAGTTTGGATTTGATTAATCAGTGGCGTCACCCTTGTCAAATAAATGAATTACTGATGTTTCTATTTGGTTTACGCGGACGACTCCAAATCTAATCCAGGAAACACGATTGTATCCTCAATCCTTCATATAGGAATATTTGCATTTTGGCAGGCCAAATAATATGCAAATGCACATTTTGCGTTGCTCGAGGAAACATCCATTATTTTTCTAATTAAATTACTCACATTCTGGGTAGCTTAGCAGCGTTCAGTACACATAAAATAAACCTGTCACTTCACAGGCCCTGCATAATCACTTGGCTAAGCGAAGCAGACAGCAACATGAAGTGCCAGCGCCTCACTCACAGTCTTTTATCATTATTTTCACCAGTCTTATTGCACCATCTATCTAGACAGAGAACATAAATGAAATAAAAGCTTTGAGAAAAAAATAAGAAAGCATTGATTTGGGGACAATGAATATTTCATATGCTTGCTTACCTGCAATGTGGACTTTGGGGAAAATGCATTATTTATGGAAGCCTATGACAATCAGTTTGTTGTGATTAGATTTTACTAAAATTTTAATTTTACAAAAAGTCGCCTGGGATTGGGAAGGCAGTCACATAAAATAAGCAAGTCTGTCAAAGTTTTATTTCTACCCTTGTGCTCTGGGATTATCTGGAATCGTATCACTCATGCAGTAAATTACCAGGAACTACATTAAAAATGTGTGGGCGATTTTCATTTTTAAAAAATTCAAGAGCATCAATAATTAAATGGGTATGACATCTGTTATTTATGAGCTGGAATGACAGTTTTAATTTAGTCCCTTTTTTATCAGTGCAGTATTTATATAGAATATGCAAAAAAGCCAAGAAATATCTGAGCGCTGTATCGCTCAGAGCCGAGACTTATCAAAGGTTCAAATCAAAAAGGGTTATTTTCATTTGCCTTCAAGCTTTGCCGGAACCCTGATTGCAAAGAACGTATTCGGCAGTGTTAGCCAATGCGATTTAGATAGCCAGATATAGCCCAGCATTTTCATAAAATTCTCAGTTGTTATAGCAGCAGCTCCCAAATGGAAGTCTCTTATTATTTAGGCTTTGTAATAATATTACATAGTTTTCAGTGTGCAGTCGCTGCAGAGGTCCAGTAAAATGAGATCTTTGTAAACTCTAATATGTATGAATCTTATTTTAATAATTGGATTTCATGTTAGAGAGAGACCTATGCACCGACTGGCGATGTATTAGGGCGTTGTCCTTTCCTAAACCATTTTGCATTGGCAGAATTTCCCCAGAGGTAAGAACAAAAACATGATGGATGGGCTGGTTGAATTAATCTTGGCCATGTTTTGGACTGGAATTTAGGTATGATGTCAGACCTACTGCAATAGGGCGAGATAGGTTAACCCTAGTGAGTCACACACATTTTTAGTTTGTTGCTTTGTTGCTTTTCTGGTTTCAAGATCTGACGGATTACAATGGTGTGCAAGTTATGGTTTGCATGGATGTTGTGCATGTTATAAATTGTTGTCCTAACCATAACTTGCGAATTTCAGGTGTTTTTCAGTTTTAATTTGTAACCATAACTGCACTTTAACTATGCTTTTTAAGTGGATTTATAAATGTTGATGAATGGTGTGTGTTAATGAGTTATATTCAGAGCCAATATTGTCACTTTAAACTCTATTTTTTCAGGGAATTTTTGGGACTTGTGATCATTTACCACATGCAACTGTTCTCTGCGGCAAACCAGCCATGAGGCGGCAGCTCCTGTTGTGTATGGCCTTTTCCATGCACAGGTAGAACGGACTGGCTTTGGCCCAACCATACTCGAGCGGTCAACCTCTACTGCACATGGCCTTTGGCTGTGCATGGTAGGTTAGGCCACAGCCAGACTGGTCATATAACCCTCTACACATAAATGTCAAACATGTGCATTGTGGGGTGTCCTCAGATAACCAGACCCTGCATCCAACTTGTGGCATGAGGCAAACCACAGGGCCTCATTGCACTGTGAGCAGCCAACCCCTTCTGCCCACAGTCTTCTCCCTTGTGCAGCAATGGTTGACAGAACGGACTGTACTGCAGTTTGGCCTGCCCTGCTCCCAGCCCACTATGCATGGCCCATGCTAAGGTTTGGCCTTTGGTCAAGCACAGCAGTAGTATACTAAATTATTTTGCCTCCTTTTTTTAACATGATTCTTGAATCCTTTGCTGCATTTTCATACCCTGGACCCTCCCGCCAGCCTAGGAGTCATAAATCTATAATAAAATATGACTCCTTATGCCATTTTTTCAAATTTTCCCAACACTTTTGTGTGATGGCCAGGCTATCGGAGCATGCAGATTCATGTATCCATAGCCAGTTTCAAAAACCCCTCAATGCCCGATGGAGAAAAAGCTCCCTTGTTCAATGGTGTGTTTGTTTTTTAATAATATGCAGAGGATCTGCAAAATTAACAGTCTAAAGAGCTCTAAAATGTAACCTCTTCATGGCAATAATAGAACAATTTGTAAATACTAATTTCTCAAAAGCTTCTGAACGACTTACATCAAGAAAAGACACTTCCTTAAGAAAAGTTATCTTTACAGGCCAAATTCTGGTAATTCCAGTCAGCTGTTTTTTTCTGTATTGAGGAGCAAAGAAATCTATGGGAATTAAAATTGGAAATGTCACTTATGAACCCACCTGTTTTAAGATCCACTCGGCAGGTATTCACGGAACCTGCATGAAGAATCTGAATTGGATGTACTTTTTGTAATGTTTTGTCCAGATTTGTTGAATGGAGCAAACGTTATTATGAGAAAGGATCTTCTGATGCAAGGTAAGTTGACACCTTTAACCATTGTATAGATATGTGGGCAAAAGAAAGTCTCTTGGCAAAAATCATTCCCAGGATTTTTAATAGCTGTGAGAGGTTCAGAGGTGCACCTAATGAAGGAAAACAGTCGAAAGGCTTTGAGGAAGGGGCTGTGACCAACATTTTTAAATCTGTTAAAAGGAAAGTAACTCTCCTCATCATGAAATAAATGTTAGCGAGGCATCCAGGAGAGTGGTTAACCACGTTGTTTTCCAAGTAAAAGATGATCTGCGTAAACTGAAAAGTACATCAGCATCAGGGACTGTTGCAGTACTGTACCAGTGGCAGCATGTATAGATTCAACTCTAGGAATAGCTGGGAATCTCTCACTGTCTTATTTTATCCTGTGGTCTGAGCACCACAACAATGGTGTTACCCGCTCAACAAATTCTACTCATACCCTCCATTTCAGTCGTGGGGCAAGAGGGGGACAGTTGTGTCTAGTGCACTAGCAGTTATGCTTATTATTTAAATGTGGTAATTTTTCTACCAATTGTAGAGGGGCCTGGGAGGGTATCCTGGGCAGTGCTTAATTTGTAAATAAAAAGGTGCCGGTACTCAAAGCTCTCCTCTTAAACACGCAGCAGCTGCAATTAAAAGTGCCAGCACATAATACTGAGGCAGCGTAATCCTGAAGCCACCTCGGACCTCCAGTCCATTTATAGCCACTCTCTGCCTCCTCAGCTCACCATGTCAGCTTCCTGCTTTTCCCCTTTCTGACGCTTTTTCGTTTTTCTCTTTATCCGTCTTTCCCACGTCTTTTGCTCGCAGCAAATGCTTGAGACTGAAAACTAAGCACCGGCTCTCAGAAATAAGTGCCGGTGCTCCGCACCGGAAACAACAAGCACAAATTAAGCACTGATCCTGGGGTAAGAGAAAAATATTCACTTTATTTTTACAGTGGTCTTTGACCACAACACTTACATGGGACGTGGTCAAATGGTATGTCTATTTCGCAGTATTTACACAGTGACACGTAAAAACTGCTAGCTAGACGGCAAGGGATGAGTGTACCACTCATCTCAAGCCAAGGCATTTTTAAAGTCAGCTACTGGCCTTACCTTGTATCACCCCACTCGGGACCACCTCTGAGATCACAGGAACTGTATTTGTATTGTCATCTAGCTACGTCATTAACTTCATGAGCTTCATACTTAGATGAAAGGCCTACTTCAAGCGCTGATATATCTGTTCTTGTAAAACGCAGAATGTACTACCCCCTAACAGTATATCTGATGGGAGTGGGAAGGTTAATTTCAGATATTCAAGCAGTGAACAAATAATGCAGGTAGTACAGTCTAATGAACATGATAGATCAGCTGCCACTATGGCTCAGAAATAATTTTCGATGACCGGGTGAGCTAGTGAGCGAATGAGTGGATGTCTGTGCATCAGTGCATTAATTAGTTAGTTTTTAAAGGAGTGGATAAGAGTAAACCAGCAAGTATTGAATAAATCAGTGATTGTGAGTAAAGCATGACCAACTAGGATTCAGGGCATAAATATTCCGGGATAACCATACCCGGACACTTAGGGGCAGATGTATCAAGAATGCATTTTGCGAGTCGGAAATAGCGATTTTTAAGAACTCGCTATTTCTGATTCGAAAAATGCAATGTATCACATTTGCGATTCGGTAATAGCTATTTCTTAAAAATCGCAAATGCTATTACAGAATCGCAAATTGCAATACCGGCCCCCATTCGCACCTCAGGGCCTGTAGGCCCATATTTGCGAATTTTTTGCATTTCCAAAATTGCGAATTCCTAACTGGAATTCACAATTTTTGGAAATGCAAGGTCCAGGGTCCCCTCTGCTGCACCCCAAAATATTTTTTTACAACATGTAAGGTGCACACATGCCAAAAGGGCATGTGTGCTTTACATGTAAATTTTAAAAATGCAATTTAAATGCATTTTTAAAATTTGCACATGGTTACCACCAAGTTCAACTTGGTGGTAAATAGTGATTCCTTAATGCCCATTTCGCATTAAGAAATTGCTTCTTACATGTGCTTTAGAAATTGCAAATAAGGATTCCTTATTTGCGATTTCTTATTTGTAGAGTCGCAATTTGCGACTCTCTAAACAGGGTCGCAATTTTAAGGAATCGCTATTTTAGCGATTCCTTAAAATTGCATTCAGAATGCCTTTGATACATTCTGAAATGGCTTTTTGCATTCGCAAACGGGTATTTATACGTTTTTTGCGCCGCATTTGCATCATTTTTTGACGCAAAAGCGGCGCAAACTTACAAAATATAAATATGGGCCTTAATTTGGCGTTCGTTACACTCAATAGCAAACTGTTCATATATTTGTTTAGTTTATTTTATTTGAAGGATTTATAGAAACGTATATCTGTCTCCGAATTAATGTTATCATGGTAGTTTTTTAAAGTTACAAAACAACAACAGCAAGAAATACCGAACACGATAGACAGTGTTAGAAGCGGAGTCCCACATAGAAACAGAACACAAAAGCTATTAATTTATCCGTTCAAGTGCAAAGACATTTTTCCAATCAACCACGCGTTCATAATCAGTTCCTGAAAGCTTGTACTGTCTTTCCTTATCTTTCCCACTCAAGGTCACCCTTCTCACGATGAGTGCTCGGTGTTTGTCTTGACTGTTGACTTCAAACTCTAATCTCCACGTTGTTTGGATGTAAAGGAAGAATTGCTCGGGAAACAATTTAGTTAACAAACATTTCCCTAAGGTTCCCTCCGGGCAGATATTTGTCCTGAAACAAAATTTCCATCATGTTAGGGACTCAGATTTCTGCATTAGACGTGTACCAGCTGCTGCAATTCCCATTTGAGAGTAAGTAAAAGAAAATTGGTTGTGAGACAGCTGGTGTAATACAGTTTAGGAGACTCTTTCAAAATATGATGGTTCTCTTTACGTGGCTCTAAAAACCTCAACGCTGCATGTAACCGAGGAGTGCCTGGTGTAAAGCCAAGTGATGTGACATTTAATGGTTGATATGAATCTGAACAGCTTTCTTCATAATTGGAGATGACTTATGAACTGGTATTGTGAGACCGTTTGTGCCCTCTTTAATATTTAGAAATGACTTTGGATGTTTGATTTTCATCTTGTATCAGTAGCCAACCAACCGTGCTTAGGTATGCTTGAATTTCTACTGTAAGGAAACGGATGAAAAGATGATTTGTTTCCCAGAAACATTAAACATATGTCTTTATTTCACGTAAACAGTCTGAAATTGTGTAATTCTAAAATAATTTGATGCTACACTCAGCGAGATTTATGGTGGCGTGAAAAAACCTGAGGCTATGAAGTAACACCTGCTTCTAAAGACATCTCTTAAGACATCGCTCCTCCTCTAGCTCTTCAGCACATCCCAGGCGCATCTGCCCTGAAAAATGTGTTTAGTTTACACCCTCTAAGCGGATGAAAGTTATGCATTTTATTCATATTTTACATTGATGGATCAATTACATATCCTTAAGACACCCCCTGAAAGGTATACTACCACAGATGTCTAAGCAGAATTACATTAAATTAGAAAATAAATTAGAAAGAAATTTGAAAGAAAGAGCTCTACTCGGAAAGCATGCTTTTTGCAATAAAATCTGCTAATCTAATTTCAAATAATTAGTATTTCAAGACCTTCTCAGGTGGTCATGAAGCGATTAAAAAGTTAGGTAAATCTGGAAGAGGGTAGTCAAATGCATTTCAAGCTGGACCCAGAGGGACCAAAATGAAAACAAAATGTATGGCGGACACAGCAGAACTCCTGTGGGACTCTGAAGTGGCCCTTGTGTGAGGTACTGCAGTACTCCAGTAGGAGTGGAAGTACAAGCTTCCACCCAATGGCACCTCTGTACTGCACAAGCTTCACCAAGGAAGCTTGCACAGTACAGCAGTACTAGAGGGATGAACAGGAATGGGCGCTCTCCAAGGTAAGGGTGATTATTTCATTAAAGAAGTTGCCACCTTCTCAGGATGAAAAACCCAAACGTTTATAAAACCTCATTGCTACGGACGTTTTCACAGTGTAAGAGAAAACCAGGAGTCAGCAATCCAAGAGAGGAAGTCCCAAGAACAAATAGTAAATTCAGCAAGTGGAGGGTGTGAGGAAACGAGTGAAAGAACACTGCTTCATTGCGATGCATCCTCCAACCAGACATGGACATGATTTTAGGGTTGCCAGGGGTCGCAGCTGCAACACCTAGCTTGCCCTTTGCAACCCCTGGCCCTTCCTTTGTAAACCCCTGGCCTCAGAGGTGGCAAAATTAGTGGCAAGAACCCAGAGGTAGCTCGCGTTTCCAGCATCAACCTCCATCCTCCTTTTTTGCTCACAAATAATCGTTGCAATCCAATCAATAAACTGCTACCGTCTACCACTTAATGAGCACCAAAGCATTCAGCGATGAGCGGTGACAAGGTACGGACTACTGATGACTGCTCTTAGGGCCCGTGGGACCCGCTGCTTGCCAGGGAGGACTGTCTCGAAGGTTGCAGCAAGCTGGCAGCTAGAGACAACCAGTACCGCCGGACCCACAACTCTGCTGCTGAAGTGGGGGGGTCACTGGCGAGGGGGGCAGGTAAGCAGGCGAGGGCTTGTTGCTGTTTTTTCCCCCTTCCTCCTGCCTGGCTGCCTCACAACGTCGATTCCTGAGGCGCTCTGAGCGGGCCATACAGGCCCGCTGCTGGGCCAAGCACCGCCCAGAGACTGTAAAGCAACCTACTGGGGGAGTGACAAGCTGTGGCCTACTCTAGGGGGACTTGAGTACGAAGACGCCAGACTGCGGTATTGCATTCAGAGCTAGGCAGAACCAGTCACTGCGAGGTGAGAGCGGACCTATCGCCATGCTGTGCTATTTGAAACAGATCTCTGATGCTCTCCCCTGAGGCCCGCAATGAGTGCTAGTTGCCAGGACCAATCGGATGCAAAGTCTGAGTAGAGCCGGCGACAGGGGGAGATAAGCGCTGCCAGCCCGCAACTACACTGCTGGAGAGGAGGAAGCAGGCGAACAGACAGGGGCTCATTGCTGGTTTCTCCTATAGTGTATAATTGCCATGTAATCTTGCTGTTGAGAAATGGCCTGCAGAGGGGGGCCACAAGCCACGGCCTGCACTTTAGGGCTTTGAGCCCAAAATCCCCAAACAGCGAATCGCTCTGCATCCAAGGACCCCTAGACCCAAGTACTGAGAGGTACGAGCGGATCAGAGTCCAACACCATTCTCCTGTCCTGCCCCCCCCCCCCCCAGCACCTAAACCGCTGACCGGATGCAACTGAGGATGCCGAGGTGCAACATGAGTTTTTCTGTAGGGCAGAAAGTCAGGCTTTGCCAGTGGGAAGACCACAGTAATACAACTGCAACAACAGGCCCAAACTGAGGTGGACAAGGGCTGAGACCCAGCAGTGAATGGCTGTGCTGATCTCCCTGTCCCCTCGGGATCTGGACAACCAGTTGGGAATATTCTAAGGGGAGGATACCCCCATGCTGCGGATAAGATCCTGGTACACTGACTAGAGTGCTCTTTGCCGGGGCCACCGAGGAGCAATGGCGCAGATGAAGGGATCAACGTCCACCCAAAATAACAAGATGGACAAATATGCAACACCCAAACTGAACCCAGTGAAGGCAAGGCAGGTTTTGGAGGCGGCGGCAGTGGTGGAGCCCTCCCTACATGCAGAAATGATAGTCATTAGAGATCTAAAGAGCACCCAAAACTGGATGCACTAACAGTGGATGTTATCCACCTTAGGGAGGACTTTAAAAAAATTGCATAAAAAGTAACATCAGCCGAATCGCATATTGACCTGCTACAATCCATGTCCAAGAAACATGGATTGGAGGAGCAGGTGCAACATCGCATGAGCCAGCAAGCAGCCATGGCAGCTAAGTTGGAAGACCAAGATGGAAGGGCCCATAGGAACAACATCATGGTAGTTGGGTCCCCAAAGGGGCCGCAGAGCCCAGCGTTTACCTATTTCACAAAGCTCTTATACTCAATACCCTCCACCGCAAACATCTCTCTAACTTCTCGCCATTTTCTATCTGTTCACTCACTTGCCACCTGGCACATCATCGGGCCTCTGCCACAAGCCAAACCGATGAACAGCCATCCACCTCCGTTGCTGTTAGTGGACAGGAGGCCCTGCCACAGGAACAACAGACCACCAGCACCACTCCCCCTGCTTAAGGTGAACGACCTTGCAAACGTTCCCTGCGATCCAGGCAGAAGACCTACCGATTAGGAGAGGACCTACACTGCAAGTGCTGCTGTGACCTGTGCCTGGAACTGACCATGGCTCATGTCACTGGGGAGAGGGCCTGTACCTTCACCTCGGCTGAGTTGGAGTGACTGGTGGATGGGGTCCTACCCCAGTACTGAATGCTGTATGGGCCACCAGACCAACATCGTGAGTATGATGCATGGGTCGTGAATTCATGGAGGGCCGTGTGTGAAGGCCTCATGTAGGGGAGGGTTGGTGGATGGGCCCTGGGCAGCGTGCTGAATGTATGGTGGGCCATGTCTGCCCTAATGGGGATGGGAAGGGGCATGGTTGGCCATGAGTGTAACATGCAGAACGGTCGGACTAATACCTTTCCCTGTGTCCATTTCCCTGCAGGTCAACGCCCATCAGAAAAAGAGTATATGGCAAGCCATCGCCAAGGACATGTGGACCCTGGGGGTTTACGACAGGCAGAGCATCCACTGTTGCAAACGGTGGGAGGACCTGCGACGCTGGGCATGGGAGACGGTGGAGGCCCAGCAGGGGATGGCCTCCCAAAGAGGAAGGGGTGCCCGTCGAACCCTGACCCCCCAGATGGCCCGCATACTGGTGGTGGCCTATGCAGAGCTGGATGAGCGCTTCGGGGCATCACAGCAGCCACAAGGGGGTGAGTACAGTGCCCCAATATTCAACTTGCACCAGGTGGGGTGGTATCCGGGTAGGGGGATGTGGGCCTGTGGGTGCCCCTACTTTGACATTGCAGAGTAGGTCCCCTGTTGGGCAGGGTTTTGATGTAAAATACCTCCAACCAAGCTAGTAGGCATCCAGTACTGGTCAGGGGTCTGTGGCCTCAGATATGCTGCAATTGGCGTTAGGGGTCCCTATCCATGGGTTGGTGACCAGCATTGTGACTAGTAGAGAATTGCCTAATGCGTAGGGCTGTTCCCTGTGTGTGTGTCGTGTACGCCAACGGTGGTGTTATTGCCGCCATTGACCAAGTGTATCCTTTGTCTCTTTCCTCCCCTTTTTGTTTTGTAACCATGTCCTTATGTGTATTAGCATCATCTGGTGGAGGAGCTGAGGCAACAGCGACGGAGCGAGCTACATCCCACAGGGCCCAGGAGGCCGAATCCACCGACAGTGAGGGCACCAGTGGGACCGAGGTCGAGGGGAGCACTACGGCAGAGAAAGGAGTGGACAGTTCGGACACGGATTCCTCCTCTGATCGCAGCTCCCTGGTGGTGGTGGACACCTCTGTGCCCACCCCAGCTGTAGGTACATCTGCCACCCCGTACCAGCACCGTCCTCCCAGCAGCCCCTCAGCGTGTTTCCGACACCGCTCACCCAGGAGGGTGGGCATCTCCTTTGCCCCATGCACCTCAGGCCCTGACCAGTTAGCCCTGCTGTCCTGAGTGATGAGGATATTGACCTCCTGCAATCCATATCTTTTGGGCAGTCAACCATTGGAAATGCCATCTAGGGGCTGGCAGCCCAAAATCAACAGACAAATGCATTCTTTGAGGGCATTCACACTGGCATGGAGGCCTAACATGGATCAATCCAGGCTCTGGCCTACTCTCTGATGGCAGCCATTGTCCCTGTTTCTAGCCACCACCCTCCACCCTCCAACTTCCTCTACCCAAACCCATTCCCCTTAACCCCAACCTATCCCAAGCACACAGGCAGATGAGCAGGCACCCAGGACAACACACAAGAGTGGACATGACAAACACAAGCCCAATACTTCATCCCACAGGCACTCACACAAACACCATTCAAATGCAGACACACCAACATCCACTGCCTCCACTGTGGCCCCCTCCTCCTCGGCGTCCACCTCCCTCCCAGTTGCGTCTACACTGACACCTGCATGCACTACATCCTCATCCACTAAACCCATCGCCAGCACACCTATCAGCACACGCCCCTCACTGGCAGGCACCACCCTCACTTCCAGACACACATCCCCTGTGTCCTCTTCCACTGTGTCTGTGCCCCCTCCTCCCAAAGTATACAAACGCAAGCACTCAGACACCCAACAGCATCCAGCCATTGCACCTGCACCCAAACACAGCAGACAGACACCTCCTACAACCACTCCCTCTACCTCCACTCCCAAACCCTCTCCCTCTTACCGCCCCAATGTCCCTAAGAAGCTTTTCCTCTCCACCTTTGACCTCTTCCCTAACCCTCCCCTCCCCATCCCTCACGTCAGGCCAGGGTGGTCAGAACCCAGCCCAGCACCTCAGCCACCCAGTCCAGGGGCACAGTAGTGTCAATAGCTACGCCAGCTGAGAGAGCATCCCAGGACCCAGGCAGCCACACTGATTGGGTGCCTGCACCAAGTACTGCAAGGAAGGGCAAGGAGGCACCCCCAGTTGCTGCAAAGAAGGGCAAGGAGGCCCCCCAGCTGGTAAAAGGGCAAGGAGCAATCCTGGCTGCTGAGAGGAAGGGCAAGGAGCAGTCCCCAGCTGCTGCCAAAAGGAGCAAGGAGCCATCCCTAGCTGCTGGCAGAAGGGGCAAGGGGACTGCACCAGCAGGCAAAAAGGACAAGAGGCCTCAGCCGTTCGAGGCAGCAGGGGATGGGCTGGAGCCTCCTCAAACACTGCCAGCACTGCCACCAGCACCACTGGCAGCAGCAGCAGCCCCAGTCGGCAGCCATCCGAGGCTGCAATGGAAGGGCTGGAGCCTCCCCCCACCACTGCCAGCACAGCCACCAGCACCGCCACCAGCACCTCTGCCAGCAGCAGCAGCCCCTGTGGGCAGCCATCCAAGAATGCAGGGGAAGGGCTGGAGTCTCCCCCCACCACTGCCAGCACCGCCACCAACACCACCACCAGCACTGCCATCATCGCCGTCGGACAGTGTGTAGTCCTGCCTCCATGGGCTGTTGTGCAGCCTAGCCCCAGCAAATCCGGTGGGTCTGACTCCCAAATGAGAGACTGTGACCTTACACTCCCCACGATCTGCATCACAGGGCACAATGCCTCCTCCAGAACCAGTGGAAGAAGCCATCCACTCACTCCATCCTTCCCAGGAAGAAGCACACTGGGCGCAATGCCCCCCTGCAGAGCCAGTGGAGAAGCCATCCACTCACCCCATCCTCCACAGGATGAAGCTCACTGGGCACAATGCCTCCTCCAGAAACAGTGGAGAAGCCATCCTCCCACCCCACCCTCCACAGGATGAAGCTCACTGGGTACAATGCCCCCTCCAGAACCAGTGGAAGAAGCCATCCACTCACCCCCTCCTCCACAGGATGAAGCTCACTGGGCACAATGCCCCCTCCAGAAACAGTGGAGAAGCCATTCAATTTCCCTATCCTTCCCAGGAAGAAGCATACTGGGCACAATGAGCCCTCCAGAACCAGTGGAGAAGCCATCCACTCACCCCATCCTCCACAGGATGAAGCTCACTGGTCACAATGCCCTCTCCAGAACCAGTGAAAATAGTCACCCACCAGAGAGAATGTGGCCTTGCACACCCCAGGACCAAGCACAGGGCACGTTGCCCCCCTCCAGAGCATGTGGGCAAGTCACCCACTTGAGAGACTGTGGCCTTGCACTCCCCAGGACCAAGCACAGGGCATGTTGCCCCCCCCAGAGCCAATGGGCAAGTCACCCACTTGAGAGACTGTGGCCTGGCACTCCCCAGGACCAAGCATAGGGCATGTTGTCGCCTCCAGAGCCAGTGGGCAAGTCACCTACTTGAGAGACTGTGCCCTTGCACTCCCCAGGACAAAGCACAGGGCATGTTGCCCCCTCCAGAGCCAGTGGGCAAGTCACCCACTTGAGAGACTGTGGCCTTGTACTCCCCAGGACAGAGTAAGGGGCATGATGCCCTCTCCAGAGCATGTGGGCAAGTCACTCACTTGAGAGACTGTGGCCTTGTACTCCCCAGGAACAAGCACAGGGCATGTTGCCCCCTCCAGGACTAGTGGTGTTGTAACATCTTCCACCTGAGGTGCCCCCCCATTCCCCATCCTCCTGAGGTGCCTGTGTATTTTCGACCTGATGCCCCTGCAGTGTTCTCTCCGTGTTGTTGCAGGGGTGAGGTTGGGCCTTGGACTTTGTGATGTGGCCCTGTGGCCCACGGACATTGAGGACTGGGCAGTGTCCCTTGCATTGTAAATATGTATATACATTTTGTTAGACCTGACAGCCTTAGGGTGGTCACCCCTAACTTTTTGCCTGCCTCCCTCCACTTTATAGATACTGTTTTTGCTGGTTCTTAGACCCTGCGCACTTTACCACTGCTAACCAGTGCTAAAGTGAATATGCTCTCTCCCTTTAAACATGGTAACATTGGATCATACTCAATTGGACTATTTAATTTACTTATAAGTCCCTAGCAGAGTGCACTATATGTGCCCAGGGCCTGTAGATTAAATGCTACTAGTGGGCCTCCCGCACTGATTGTGCCACCACTTAAGTAGCCCCTTAACCTTGTCTCAGACCTGCCATTACAAGGCCTGTATGTGCAGTTTCACTGCCAATTCGACTTGGCATTTAAAGTACTTGCCAAGCCTACCACTCCCCATTTCTACATATAAGACACCCCCAAGGTATGCCCTAGGTAACCCGTAGGGCAGGGTGCTGTGTTGGCAAAAGGCAGGAGATGTACATGTGTAGTTTACATGTCCTGGTAGTGTAAAACTCCTAAATTAATTTTTACACTGCTGTGAGGCCTGCTCCCTTCATAGGCTAACAGTGGGGCTGCCCTCATACATTGTTGGAGTGGTAGCTGCTGATCGGAAAGGAGTAGGAAGGTCATATTTAGTATGGCCTGAATGGTGATACAAAATCCTGCTGACTGGTGAAGTTGGATTTAATATTACTATTTTAGAAATGCCACTTTTAGAAAGTGAGCATTTCTCTGCACTTAAATCTCTCTGTGCCTTACAATCCACGTCTGGATGGGTTTAGGTGAGAGCTCCCTTGTGCATTCACCCAGACACACCCCAAACACAGGATTCTCAGCCTCACTTGCATACATCTGCATTTTGAATGGGTCTTCCTGGGCTGGGAGTGTGTAGGGCCTGACACTTGCATGTCAAAGAACAGTAGCCTGCCTTCACACAAAGGACTGCCGCTCCCCCTACTGGGACCCTGGCAGACAGGATTGAACTGAAAGGGGACCATGTGCACTTCTAAGCCACTCTTTGAAGTCTCCCTCACTTCAAAGGCACATTGGGGTATTTAAACAGGGCCTATGCCCCTACCAACTCAGACACATCCTGGAGAAGAAAACTTGAACCAGAACCTGCATTCTGCCACGAAGAACTGCCTGGCTGACCAAAGGACTCACCTGACTGCTTTATGTGAAGGACTGATGCCTTGCTGTTGCCCTGCTGCCTTGCTGCTCTCTCGCTGAGGTGAAGAAGTGCTCTCCAAAGGCTTGGATAGAGCTTGCCTCCTGTTCCCTGAAGTCTCAGGACCCAAAAGACTTCACCTCTACAAAAAGGACTCCTTGTGCGGCGAAATTCGAACTACAGCCTGCCAGAAACGACGCACAGCCTGCACTGCGGTGAAAATGTCACCGCACGCCAAAGCGGGGACGCAGCCCGACTTCCGAACAAGAAGATCGACGCAGAGCCAGTGTAGTGACCGGAAATTCGACGCACGGCCCACTGGATTGACGCACAGCTGATCCAGAACAATGCACCCCGACTTCCAGAGAGAAATCAACGCAGCACCTGCCCTGTAGTAGAAAATTCGACCCAATGCCCACCGGATCGACTTTGTCCTGCCAGTGCAAGAAATCCACGCATAGCCCGCGGGGTATCTGAAAAACCCGCAACCCAAAGAGGATCCACAACTGAGTGCTGGAAATCGACGCACAGCCATCCCTGCGTGAAAACTAAATGACGCATCGCGGTGTGTAGCCTGAGAAATCAACGCACACCCCTTTGTTTCCACGCATCTCCTCCTCTGCGACTTTTTTGCAGAGATTTTTCTCATGACCAAGGTACTTGGTGCTTGAAAGAGACTTTGCTTTTAAAAGACTTAAGACAATTTAGATCAAATTTCAGGGATATCTCAATATTTACTTATTGTACCTTTAATCGTTTTGACCTGCATTTATCCAGATAAATTTAATTTATTTTTCTTAACACTGTGTGGTGTATTTTTGTGGTGCTCTATGGTGTTATTGTATGATTTATTGCACAAATACTTTACACATTGCCTTCTACGAAGTTAAGCCTGACTGCTCAGTGCCAAGCTACCAGAGGTTGGGCACAGGATAATTTGGATTGTGTGTGACTTACCCTGACTAGAGTGAGGGTCCTTGCTTGGACAGGGGGTAACCTGACTGCCAACCAAAGACCCCATTTCTAACACTTTTTGATTTGGATGCATGAATTTCACCTATATTTATCTTATTACAGCCTTTTTACACTATAGTAGTTGTCCTTGCATTATTCCTGAGGGGTATGGAGTGTATATATTATGTTACTACATCTGGTTGTGTGTGTGCGGTGTTGGGGGTGGGGGTGTTGTGTGTGTGTCACTCTCTTTTTCCTCCCCCTCCCCTGTGTGCCAAGCGGAAGTACTCACTGTGGCCATCTTTGCCGGAGTTGGTGTTCATAGTGGAGCAGAAGGTAGAAGAGCATGGGGAAGACATGCAACTTGGGCTCCATGGTGGTGTGGTTCTTCTTTGAGTGTCCAGAGGTGAGTCGTTTCCCTTCTGTGCAGTTTTCTGCCAGGTTTTTTATATTGTTGGTACTGCCCCAGAAAAGGTGGTGGATAGGTGTGTCATATTACTGTGGGCGGTACATTGTCTTCCGCCTGGCTGTTGGCGGTTACCGCTGTAGTGCCTATTGATTTCAACCAGGCGGTCGGTGTGTTAAAGGGACTGTCTGTCTGAGCGGTTTCTGCCATGGTCATAATTTCATATTTATTACCGCTGGCCTGTTGGCAGTATTACCACCGCTTTATCACAGACCACCAGGGTTGTAATGAGGCCTAAGTTTATTCATCTCAGCATGCATGCAACTGATAGCATCACAGACAGGGGAGGGACGCACAATAGAGCGGGACAAAATATAACATGTGAGGCCTATTCCTGGGGGGTTGGCACCAAACCACTAAGTCAGTGGCAGGACCCAGACAGCGAGGACCTGACCATATGATCCTGGGATGTAAGTGATCTGGGCAGTAAAATTAGGTGCATACTAGTGCTGCAATACCTGCACCGATTAGCCCTGAACCTGGTGATGCTGCAAGAAAAACACATCTCTGTGGTAATTATTACAAAGCTCCTGAGCAGTTCAGTTAGAAACTAGTGGCACACTCAGGCCACCTCAGATGCTTGAGGTGCCAGTTTTCTACTCAGAAAATCAGTACTGTTTATCCTCCAATGCACGTGGTATGACTCTCAGGGCCGCTACGTGGCCCTGTCATGAACATGGGAAGGCCTTATCCTAAATGTTTGCTTGGTGTTTATACTACTTAGATTGCATACTACTATACTGTCAGACATCAGTGCCTTCATATAAGAGATGCCAATAGAGACCCGTATACTGGGAGGGGACATGAATGTAGCCATGGAGCCCAAAAGCAACAGACTTAGCGGAGCTGCCACAAGGGGAGAAGTGGGATTGCTGTGACCCTTTGTGGCGGTGGTAGGTCCGACAGACATTTGGCAAGAACACAACCCACAGCAACAACAGTACGTATACATCTCACCCTCACGTTGGAGCTTCTCACGTCTAAACCACTTTTTATGCAACGCACCCATGCAGGCAAATTCAGGTTGGCGACACACCACGCTAGAGGCTTTTCAAACCACTTCCCGGTCGAGGTCCTGTTAAGTGGACCAGTCTGACTTTTCACTATCCCCAAGAATCAACTCATGGTACCTCCAGGATAAGGAAATCAAGGGAATCTTAGGAAGGGCGCCAAGACTTACTATCAAGAAAACCAGAGGATGGTGGCTTCTGCCTCCATGCTGTGGGAAGCACTCAAGACTGTTGTGAGGGAACAGACCCTAGCCCGGATAGGGAGCAAGAAAAAAGAAGACAATCTTGAGTGTGAAGCAATAGAGAAAGACATAGCTACTATGGAGGCCAGAGTACAGACAAAGAGTTCGACAGCCCTCTGCCACCAGCTGCTCCTGAGACAGCAGGATCTCAGAACACTGGTGTAAAAAAGAGCACATAGCCATGCTCGAGTGACACAACGTCACTCGTAGAACATTGGGGACAAGGCCAGCAAAATTATGGCCTGGTTAGAAAAAAGAGATAAGGATCGCTCCTGGGTGCCTGTGATCCCAGATAAGGCTGATGTGCTGCAGACACCGATTGCAACAATTAGCAACACTTTTGCAACCTACTATCAGGACCTTTACACACCTGCAATGGACATGACATTAGCTGACTGTGTGGACCTCTTGAATGACGTAACTCTCCTGACATTAACCGGGGAGGTGAGAGTGACTTAGGGGACAGACATGATAGACGAGGAGGTTACAACGGCAATAAGGGGCCTCCAATCTGGGAAAGCATGCAGGCCTAATGGACTGCCAGTAGAACTATACAAAGGGATGACAAACATAGTTGCCAAACCCATGATGGTCATGTTTCATGCAGCAAAGGCGAAAGGCTGACTACCGGAAGATCAGAGGATAGCCACTATAGCAGTAATACTCAAAAAAGATAAACCATTGACAGACTGTGGCTCTTACAGGCCCATATCCTTGCTGAAAGTTGAGACTAAGGTTTTGGCAGAAGTGCTGGCAACCAGATTGCACAAAGTCATGAACTCCATTGTCCACCAAGACCAGTGGGATTTCATGCCTCACAGGAGCACTCACCTCAACCTGAGAAGCCTTTATGGTGCACTTCATATGACCAGTTCACCTCAAACACGACAGGCAGCACTACTGTCACTCGATGCCAAAATGACATTTGATAGTATTGAATGAAACTACATATTTGACGTGGTGCCCAGGGCTTTGGACCAAGATGTTGTGAATGGGTCATACTCCTATCCAAGCACTGCTGGCTAGAGTACAGGCCAAAGGTGTGACATCACTCATTTTTTACCTACACAAGGGGACGCAACAGGGATGTCCCCTTTCCCCCATGTTCTTTACACTGGTGGTCATGCCACTAGTGGCCTGGGTTCACCAAGACCCATTGCTATGGGGAGTGAGGGCAGATGGAGGCTGGGAAGATTGAATCTCTCTATATGCCGACAACATCCTATTATATGTTACCCAGCCTTCCCTTTCAGTCGTCCTGCTAATGCAGGTCTTCCATATTTTTACTGTTCACACGGGCTACTGTATAAACTGAGCTAAGTCAGTGGTCTTCCCTTTATTAGGTACTGAGACTCCCTTCCAACTCTATGGCGCCAGTGGTGATGGAGGGGTTTCAATACATGGGATGTGCATCTCTTGTGACCCACAGGAATTTCTGTGCAGAAAAACATCCTCCTGCAACTAGAGCAGTTGCGAAGTGACATAGCTCACTGGCAAAATCAACTGGTGTTCATTATGGCCAGAGTGGCTCTATATAAGATGATGGCCCTCCCACGCTTCTTATATGTGATCCAAAACATGCCATTCAGAGTCCACTTGGAGTTATTCCGGAAGATTGAGCATGAAGTCAGAATGGCTGCTCCCCACATATTGCACTGACAAAGTTGCAGAGGAAAGTCTTTGATGGTGGAATGGCAGTTCCCAACATTCAGCAGCATTATTGGGTGACACAGCTCTGAGTAATAAATGACTGGGTAATTTCGGACAACAGGAAACGCCCTACCAAATGGATAGAGATGCCAACACCATGGGCCACGAAGGGCAGAAGCTGATCCTGTATTGTAGGAAAAAATAATGTGACCTGCCAACACATACTCAGACAGTGATCAAGATTTGGAGGTAGGCCACGACCTATCTGGGATGGAAGGACAGACTCACTAACCTGACACCACTATGGGGCAGCAACTTACTCCACCAAGTAGGGAGCCTGGAGTGATTCTTGAGATGGGAGCTATTGAACACCTGGAGGACATATGGAGAGATCAGGCACTGATACAGTTCGAGGCCCTTCAGCAGGAATATGACCTAGCTGCAATTGAACACCATAGATACTTCCAGCTAGGTCATGCTCTGTGAAAACATATCCTAAAGGGTGAACAACTACCAGAGGCATCGCCTTTGGAAGATGGTTTGCTAACAGAACCCATACCTTAAAAAATGGATCTTTACAATATACCGGGATCTAGTTAATATCTCTCCTGATCTGTTGGGGACATTGAGGGACTCCTGGTCGGTAGTCCTCAGTGACATTGATGCTGACAAGTTGGTTAAAGCCATACAGAGAACACGGGCAATAGCAATTAGGGCCCAGTTCAGGATTATGCAACTCAGAATTCTAGTCTTACTACTTGAGAACTCTGCTATACAGGATAGGCATAACAGAAACAGCACAATGCCTCTTGGGGTGCAGACAAGAGGTCACATTTTTTTCATATCATATGGGATCGTCTGGTGAGACTGGAATATTGGCGGGTGGTCACAGCAGTGATGTCCTGGGTCCTCTCCCTGAAGGTTCCCATGAGTGTTAAGTGGTTCCTCTTTATGATCACAGGGAAAGAAACAAGGCCCAAGTACCAAATGATCTGGCTAGCGCTTACGGCTGGAGTGGCCAAGCATAATATAACACGGACATGGGGTAAGGCGACATTGGCATTTCTTGAAGATTGGGAATCAGATAAAAGGGTGGAACAAGTAGCCTACCAGAGCAGGGGCTACCCCACCAAGTGGGAGAAAGAGTGCGTGCCTGGCACACCTTTAGGGGCTACTTATGGAAGGTAGGATAAGTGAGCGGAGGAGGATTGAGTGGCTTGCTCCACTTAGGCCACCAGGGAAGAAAATTTTGCACTCTAATACGCACCATAAAAGTGCCTTCCTTCATGTATATAGATCCTGTGTCCAATACACTGTAAACAATGTATGACATGAAATATACAGATTTCATTGCTCTGGCATGCTGTATGGTGAGTATTTTTCAATTAAAATAGTTTTAAAAAAACAGAGAGTGAGAATGAGTGAGTTTGGGTAGAGGCAATGGAATTATTGTGATGGAATGAGAGTTAAGGTCATGTGATCTCACTTCCTTTGACATTATTAAGGTCAAAGGGTGTATAACGTCACTTCCGCTACCCCTGGCATTTTGGTGATTCAACACCCAAACTCGACTGATGCCTTTAAATATTAAAACAATAGGAAAAAGAAATTACAGCAAACATCACATGACAGGAAAAATAGTGGATGGAAAGTCAGGACTAAACCAAGGGAGGAAGAGTCATTAGGGGAAGGAAAAAGAGAAGAGACTGAAAATCTGAAATGGACTACCTGCAGAGTTTTCTTTAAAGGCAATTGCAAACCCTCAGGCTGGTGATTGTTATTTTGCAGTTGAAGTGAGAAGGGGCAACAGCCAAGAGACCAGGAGCATCAGGGGAAACAAATCCAGCTGAGGGAATCTCTCAGCCAACAGCTCCAGTTTTTATATGGCATCTTCTAAGCCCCTAAACCCACAAGACCCAACAAGATACTCTGGTTCTCAGATACCAAGGTGGTCAAGAAGCTACAGACACCAGGGGTGGAAGCTTGGAATGTGGGGACAATGTGGGTTGGGCGCCCACAACCAATATCTGTTTGCAGCACGGTTGGCAACATATATGGGCTTGGTCGAACCTGGGCACAACTGAATGCAGTGAGCAACAGGAGATTGGCCACTTTAACTCTTGTTAGAAATAGGGTCTTTGGTTGGCTGTCAGGTTGCCCCCTGTCCAAGCAAGGACCCTCACTCTAGTCAGGGCAAAGGAGAAACACACCTGGTTAAGCCCTGCTCACCCCCTTGGTAGCTTGGCATGAGCAGAAAGACATTACTTGCAGAAAGTAGAAGCAATGTATAAAGTGTTTGTACCAACACACAGTAATACACCGAAACACTACAAAATGGACACCACATTGGTTTAGAAAAATAGTAAATATTTATCAAAGTAGAACAAGACCAAATACGATAAAAATCCAAAGATTTACAATTACAAATATTACTTTAGCAATTAAAAGTACAAACAATTGTGAATATACCCACCAGTGCTGCAATTTGATGATAAGCAGTGTTGTGATGGAGTCATTTCCCACAATGTGATGCCACTGGCGCAGTTTACTGACTCACATGGATCCCCAGGTACAGTACCTTACCAAAAGTATGGAAAACAGGCCAGTCCACAGAGTTGGAGGAGCGAGGCGTTTCTGGTTCAGAGGCCTCATCGGTTCCGTTGCTGCAAGGCGAAGGATCGGAGGTGTCACGAAGAGGTGTTGATCCTTGCTGCAGAGCAGTAGAAGTGAGGCAGTGCCGCTTGTGAGGAGTCGGTCCCTGGGCACCTCCAGCAAAGTCGTAGTCCAGAGCAGTCATGATGCTGGGGGTGACCTCACGGGGTCGTGGTCACGTCACTGGCACTGCAACTGACCTGGGTGTCACGGACGTCAGTGCTACGACACTCCAATCTTGTGAGTTCTGTGACATCAACAGCATCAGTGACATGTGGCTTGTGATGTCAGTGGGGTTGTCATGCTTCTGCAAGGGCCACGGCTTATGGTGCAGGAGGCGTCACGGGTTCTGTGCTGCGGCATCCTGGCGAAGTTGCATGGCATTGTCTGGTGTAATTTTACAGGATTTTATCAGAAATTCACTCTCAGGGGCCCAAGAACTGGACTGGCACCCCCTAACAAGCTAGAGTCCACAGCATGCAGACCCAGAGACTGGTTGATGAAGCCTTTGCTGTCTCTGAGGCTTCAAAAACAGGAGGCAAGCTCAGTCCAAGCCCTTGGATATTCATCTCAACCAGGAATATATCACAAAGTCCAGTCTTTGTCCCCTTTCACAGGCAGAAGCAGCAACTGCAGGATAGCCCAACAAAACACAGTCACACACAGGGGCAGCACTTCTCCTCAGCTCTTCATCTCTTGTCCTTGGCAGGGGCTCCTCTTGTTTCCAGAAGCACATCCTGAAGAACTCTAAAGTCTGGGGATTTGGGTCTACTACTTATACCCCTTTCTGCCTTTGAAGCTCCCCAACTTCAAAGAAAAGTCTCTGTTATTTACAGGATCCTGCCTTGCCCAGGCCAGGCTCTAGACACACACCAGGGGGTTGGAGACTGCATTGTGTGAGGACAGGCACAGCCCATTCAGGTGTAATTTACCACTCCTCCCTCCACTCTAGCCCAGATGACTCATCAGGATATGCAGGCTACCCCCCGGCTCCCTTTGTGTCACTGTCTGGAGGAGATTCACAAACAGCCTGTCCCAGGCAGAGTCATGAAATTGCTTAAGGAAGAGAATGCCTAATTCCTAAAAGTACCATTTTCAAACTAACAATCTAAACACCAACTTCATTAAAAGATGTATTTTTAAATTGTTTGTTCAGAGACCCTATTCTCTAGATTTCTACCTGCTCTCAAAGGGAAACTGAACTTTAAGGATATTTAAAGAAAGTCCCCTTGTTAACCTATGAGAGAGATAGACCTTGCAACAGTGAAAAACAAATTTGGCAGTATTTCTCTGTTAGGACATGTACAACACATCAGTACATGTCCCACCTTTAACATACACTGCACCATGCCAATGGGGATACCTAGGGCCTATGTTAGGGGTGCCTTACATGTATAAAAGGGAAGGTCTGGGCCTGGTAAGTGGGTACACTTGCCAAGTCGAATTGGCAGTTTAAAAACTGCACATACTGACACTGCAGTGGCAAGTCTCAGCCATGTTTACAGGGCTACTCGTGATTGGCACAATCAGTGCTGCAGACCCACAGGTAGCATTTGATTTACAGGCCCTAGCACCTCTCTTGCACTTTACAAGGAGCTTACTAGTAAATCAAATATGGAATCATGGAAAAGCCAATTACACATACAATTTCACATAGGGAGTACTTGCACTTTAGCACTGGTCAGCAGTGGTAAAGTGACCAAAGTAAAAAAAACAGCAAAAACAGAGTCCAGCACACAGAAACAAACTGGGAAGCAGAGGCAAAAAGTTAGGGGAGACCACGCCAAGGATGTCAGGTCTAACAACTCTCATTAGAAACTAAAGGTTAAAGTGACATTATACTTTAATGTTAAAATGAGATAAAAACAAACATTTAAAAACCACAAAAACACTGAGGGCCTGATTCATATTTTGGAGGAACGGTTACTCCGTCACAGCAGTGATGGAAATCCTGTCCACCAAAACCTAAATCCCATAGGAAACAATGGGATTTAGATGTCAGTGGACAGGCCATCAGTCACTGTTGTGACAGAATAACACCTCAGCCGAAATCTAAATCAAGTCCTAAGTTTTTGTTTACTGAGCTAAATGTGAATTCTGACCCTACCATGCACTGTTTATGATGATTATAAACATTTAATAAGTGCACCCCACATACCTCTTAAATAATCCTTTCACCAAGTGGTGTTTAATACGATTGCTATACTGCATTTCTCTGAAAGTGATTGTGAGTGGAGTATTTTGAAGGTGTTCAAAATTACTTTATGGCATATTACATATGGAGTATCTCAATCTCAGTATCTAATGAGTCCATTCTATAAGGGAAGAACTCATGATTCCTCACCCTAACAATAGAAAGTGGTTTAGAAAAAGAATAACGCAAAAAATAGGAAAGTAAATAAAATGAACTACTGTAAATCCACACACTGTCCCCTAGTGTTGCTAACTTTGTTGTAAAAACCATTTTATACCTTCAGGGGAAACACACTAGGGTGTGGCCTTTGGACCATGGAGGTGGCTGTCACCTCGCTCCACATTAGCAAACAGGAAAGTAGTGCATCTCTTGTATATTCACTCTATTAGAAAAATACTCAACCTATGCTCACAGGGCGAATTCTCAAACTGCTTTGCTCTGTAAAGGTGTCATCAAGCACATGGCTGTGACAGCCTCCAGGATTGTTTGCTAGCAGGAGGCTGCCTCACCTGGTCCAGGACACTAGGTGAGTAACAGAAGAAGGAGCGAGTAATATGGAAGATTAGAGATGCCAGATGGTTGAAGGGCAGGATGTTGAAAGTTTGTTTTCCTTTCTTGTGCCTGCCATGTAAGGGCAATAAACTTTTCCTAAGAAAATTGGCATAGTCTACCAAGAGGATCAATCATCAATCCATTTTATGTTGTCAGAGCATTTATGTCCAACCATTCTTCTGTCTTTTTTTTCTACATAACTTAGTTATCAGCCACTTTGGACTGAGAATGGTGTGACTCAATCCTTTTGAATACCCCAATTTGCGTTACCCACCCTAGATGCCTTTTCCCCTAATTTCTGTTACTTTTCTTCAGCAATATTTAATACTGGACGCACTTCCTGCAGAACTATGTGATGGGCTTTTTCTCTACCCTGTCTCAAGATTGATTGCATCTTTCTTTCCAACTCCTGTAAAATTTATCATTGTCCATCCATCATACTATATGGATCAGAAGGTTTAATGGCCCAATCATGGTTCATGATGTGATAGTCATCTGCAACATCAGGACAGATTACAATTACAATCATAGGAAAGGCATCCATCTTTTTTATCCTGTGCGATTTCAAACAATTGAATGATGTACATATCTCAATTCCTCAGTGTACTGACTTCAAGGTTAATATCTCAATTCCTCGGTGTACTGACTTCAAGGTTACTTTCTCAAGCACTCTATGCATAAAACAACAGAATATATATTTCCAACCTAACATTCCATGGGAACAAAGTCTGAAAGAAATGTAAGAAGGCTGCTTTTCTTTTGCCAAAGTGTCTTTCAAAGTCGTAGGCCTAGCAAATCAATATAGCTGAACTAACGCAAATTAAATTAACATGGCACATTCGTTTATATCAAACAAGGCACATATTACATTCAAAATTATGAATTCATCATTAATAAGCTTGCTCATTGTTCCTGTTACAGTGATTTTAAAATGTAATAACTTTGTTAATAAATTTCAAATAGCTATAATGAAGAACTACATTTTCGACATTTGCATATGCCATTTAATTTTTTTTTTCTAGAAATTCATCATTGTTTCAGTGAAAACTATTCATTGATATCTTGGGGAAGCACACGGAATCAAATTAATTGATTATACTTGTAGTTTTAGGGCTGCACCACATCATTTTAGATCACTATTCTGTAGTGAAAGCATGTCAATATAGGCTTTCAGTGCACCACCTCAGAGCTAACTTGATAGAACTTTAGACATCCAAATGCAAATTCTGTCACATATAGATGATTATTGTGACATCAAAAGTAGGAATAATATTTCAGCTGTATCACTGTCCTTTCCTATTTGTGTTAATTTGTTGTAATGGGACAAATATGTTGCGTTTTGGTTACTGTGTATTCATAAGATATCTATGAAAGAGTGATGCATTAGTCAATCAATCAATCATTTGCTAAGTGCAGCGCTATCACCCCTAAGGGTATCTGGCTGCTGAGGGTGCTCTGTACCCGTGAAAGTGCCAAGTCTTGAGTCTTCTTCTCAAATCCACCAAGGAGGCAGCTGCCCAGAGGTGGTGGGCAGGTTCTTCCAGGACTTGGCTGCGATGTAGGAGGAGTGGTCCTGCTTGCGGGTGTGATGGATGCGGGGGCGGGGAGTGCGAGGTACAGTATGGCAGAGCACAGCTGACTTTCCGGGATGTGGAAGCTTAGTCACTGGTTGATGTAGGACAGACCTTAAGTGTGAGGATCTTGAACAGGCACCTCTTTTGGGTCAGGAGCCAGTGGAGGTCTCTGAGGTGAGGGGTGATGCTGGAGCATTTGGGGAGGGTCAGGATGAGTCTGTCTGCGGTGTTCTGTACAGTCTGGAATCTTTTGAGTAGCTGGGTAGAAATTCCAGCATAGAGGGCATGGCTGTGGTCGAGGAGGCTGGTGACAAGTGCATGTGTGACAGTTTTTCTGGTGTTGGTGGGGCTCCATTTGAAAATTTGACAGAGCATTTGGAGGATGTGGAAGTAGGAGGAGGTCACTGAGTTTATTTGCTATTCATGGACAGTTAGCTGTCTAGGATGATGTCTAGGATGATGCTGAGGTTTTGTGCATGGTTTGATGGAGCGTATGTTAGTCCGAGTTCTGATGCCCACCAGCTGTAGTCCCACATGGAGGTGTTCCTTCTGAAGATCAAGACTTTCGTTTTATCAGTGTTCAGTTTGAGGCATCTGCCTTTCATCCATGTTGCTACGCTGATCATGGAGTTGCAGAAGTTGGTTTTGGCATTATGGGGTCCCTCTGTGAGAGGATCAGTTTGTTGTCGCCTGCATAAGAGATTATGTTGAGTTCATGGGATTTTGAAAAGGGTGGGGCTGACGGAGGACCCCTGGGGTAATAATAGTCACTGGTCAACTATGTGTTTTCTTTTGGGATGTATGTTTGCCTTTGAACTAGAACACTGTTGGAGTATGTCCTCTGCATCCTTAGCTTGTATTCTGATCTGCTACTTGACACAATAAATCTTAAGAAGACAAATAAAATGGATGGACATTCATTTTTCAGAAATCCCTCTGGTAGAACGCACCAGAAGGGCCTTTAATTACCTCCCCACTGTTGGTCCATGTCCAACAGACTTCGAGTGGTGTTTCATTCAAATCCAGGATGAATAATAACCAATTGACTATCGCCTGAACTGTTAATCAGTAATACAAAGTGAAAACCCATCAAAAAGCCAACACTTTACAAAATAAGTAAGTAAGGAGCAGATGTACTAAGGCTTTTTTGTGGTTGCAGCAGGTCGAATTCACAGAATGAGATCGTTTGTCACCCCAAAATTGCCTTTTTTATATACCAAACTCAAATTGTGATCATATCTAATCACAATTAGGGTGTACGTCTGAATACCAAATCGTCATTAAAAAAGGGAGGAGTTCCTTCCAAATAATGATTCCGAATGGGAAAGATACTCAAAGGTAGTAATAAACCATCCACAATGCAAGGTGGTCCCCAAGGGGCTTCTTCCCCTTTGTAACTACTGACAACAATATATTGTAGCAGCCAGCAGTCCCATTAACCAATGATGGCGTTCCTTCCAAATTGCGAGTTGGTATGGAAGGCTTCATTACTGTTCAGATCTGCAGAGACCCATGGCTTGTGACTGCAATTCAAGTCACAAACCATTGCTGTTACCAGTCCCCAAGTTGTGATGGTAACTGATTTGCAAATGGAAATTGGCCCCCTTTGAGCCCCTTCTACTTTAGAAATCTGGGTGGCAACTTCAGAAGGAGTAGGCACTGAAGTTTTCCCAAACTGAAACCATTTTTTTTAAAGTAGCCTCACTACGCTTAAGGAACTTCTGCTGCATTAAAATAAAAAAAATATATATATATTTTTTTTGCAATATAGTCAGAGGGATGATGGTTTGCCTCTCTTTTTAGGCCACCCACCATCCTTGTGATGGTAGCAAATCGCAGAGGGGGCTCAACTGTGACCGACCTAATGAGTATTAATTAGCTAGGTTTTTCTGTGACCCCCTATGCAAATGGTGGTTTTGCAAACTGACCTAACAGTTCAGAGGTCGGCTCCATGCGCAGAAAGTAAGTGTTCAACGGGCAACCACGTGTGGTTTGTAAATCTGGCCCTAAGAATGGTACATTTTCTACCATTGCTAGGCCTGCCTTATTAACAGACAGAAAGTCTGCAAGCAAAAATCTCAATTAGCCTTCATCTCTTTTACCACATTCTAAACACATTTTGCACAGCGCTCTAAATTTTGAAATTGTATTTGTCGGTGTAATTGAACCACACAAACATATTTACCTAGTTATTGAACAGTAAAGAAGGCAGAAGTGGCCTTCTTTGTCTTAATTCAGATAACAGAACAGTAATTTGATGTAGCTGATGCCTGAGGTAAAGCAAGGATAATGGAATATGAATGCAGAGGGGCACATTGCAGTCTCTCGGTTTCTCTGTCTCACGCCTTTTATCATACACAGTAATTCTTTCCTCATTACTCTTTCCTCCCACTCAACACTCTGCCTTCTAAAGCACCCTGCTGCTCATGCCATCTGCAGCTCATCTATCCTGCTGTGACATCAAATCGCTCTTCCAGATCCATTGTCAAACATTTTACTAAGAGTTTGAGATAGAGGAGCAACGTCTCAGTGGAGTAGTTTGCTTCCATTCTGTTGAAAATGTATTATTACCTAAAGCATTTTTATTTACACCTTGTATTTTAAAACCCGGTCGAATGCAAAAAAATGCATTGAGAGGCACAAGGCTGCTGACAGGAATGCTGGAGGAATGCGGTCCATGGTTTCTTTGGTCATAAAACGAGGGATCAGGAATGGATTCTGTTATTTTTTTTAATAAGGACTGGCTGATTCCACATCGGCCCCGAGACTTATATCCATTAATGGAACATTTTTTTTTGTTCTAGAAGACCAGTAGAAATGATTTTAAAAAAACCGTTAAGAATTGCACACTGGCAATCTGTAGGTCATGTGTTACCTTTTGAATACACTTTTTAAAGTAACTAAGTAACGCCAGGCACTTATGTACACCATTAAACATATCTAGTTGTAGCAACTGGTGCACAACCAGAGCAGGAGTAATATTTTTCGAGATCGCGTGTTCTTGGCACCGAAGGACAAGTATTATGGATGTAGCCTGAATTCCAGAGATGGATATCGCTGCTGCTAAGTTTGCTGGGCGTATGTTTATATTACATGAGGCATACAACCTTCTTTTTAATATGGCTTAATCACAGAACAATGAATTGCACTTCGTTGATTCTGATGAAAATTAAAGATTAAAATATAGAATTATAGATGAGTAAATGTGAATAACAGAGATGCAAGGGGTTCGGAATGATATCAAATAGACAGGAGAATTGCATCCCATTCCCATTTTACTAATGTATAATTTTATGTTGTACATGAGTCTCCCAAACCATCTGCCAAGGGCCGCCCTTCCATTATGGCGGAGGAGCATTGCCCCACTGCTGAAAGGCAACAGAAAACAGAAAAATAAAATGATAACAAAACTATTTTATTTTTCATTTATCCAGTCTGCCAGTCTAGGGTGGGGCCATCCTCTGCATCAGCAGCAGGGAGGAGAAGTAGTTGGTGCACTCTAAGTGTGCATGTCCATTTGTCCATCCGTCTTAGGCCGGACAAACTGACATGTACACTTAGAACTCTCCACCTGAGCTGTGTTGCACAGTGTTGCACAGCTGTGGGTAACAGCATGAGAGAAGCATCTGGATTGGGTGGGGCGGGGAGCAAGCAGAGAAGCACCGAGGTTGCTAGAGCAGGGGCCACCGAGGCTGCATCTTGCAGTGGCAGGCAAGTCGTTTCTGTTTTTTTAATTATTATTTCCCCCTGCTCTGCATGCTGCGCCAACAAGCATTATTGGTAGGAGCTACCACTGCCATCTGCCCTAACTCCCAGCCCAAAGCCACATTCTCACATTGAAGATCGAAGAGCCAACACTGTACTCGTAATGACTGTGTGAGAGCCGATTTTTCAGTGCTGCTTCATATCTGCTCTCAGGGCCAACATGCAGGGGCCTACGCTGATGGTGAAAAAGCAGTTGGCACAGACACAATGCCACCAGTCTTCTCCTGTCTCCCTCGACTCTACTATGACATCCCTACAGTGAAAAACTAGAGGCCCCATTTACAAGGAGCTTGCACCACCGTTGCATCACTTTTTTGATGCAGCAGTTGTGCAATCCATTCTCCACACTGCTCCATATCTACAAACTGATGGATTGGGTCCAATGCAACAGTTTGTAGATGCTTGTGTCACATTATATCCAGTGCTTAATTTGTGCTTGTTGTTTCCGGTGCTGAGCACCGGCTCTTATTTTTGAGGGCCGGTGCTTATTCTTCACCACCAAGCATTTGCTGCAAGCAAAAGACACATATGGGAAAGACGGAGGGAGAGAAAAACGAAAAAGTGTCACAATGGGAGAAAGCAGAAAGCTGCAAAAGTGATCTGAGGGGGCAGGGAGTGGCCCGAGATGGCTTCAGGATTACGCTGCCTCAATGTTCCGTGTTCCCACATTTAATTGCAGCAGCCGCATTTTTAAGAGGAGAGCTTTGAGCACCGGCACCTTGTTATTTTCAAATTAAGCACTGATTATACCTGTACTAGGTATATTGTATGCAGAGTAGGTGTTCCCACGTTAAAAGCCACCAGGAACTGATGCACTTAAATGTACAACTTTTTACTGCCCTACTCTGTGACTTGACTGTGTCAAAATTCTTATTCCTGCTCAGACAAGGCATAAGGATTGATGCAGGGCTTTTACCACAGAGATCTCCCTTTCGTGTTCTGATGCATTGCTGGAGTTGCATCTGTTTTATGATGCAACTCCAGCAATGCGTCACTTTAGCAGCAACAGATGAATCAGAATTTCTGATGCAGCCGTGAAAACGCGCACTATGGAGCTATGAATTGTAAATATAGCGCATCCATGGCAAGGTTAGGCCATTTGCGGTAGGCACAAGCAATCTGACACATTGATGCTGATACGTCAGATTCTTGTAAATGAGGCCCTAGATTTTGATTTGTTGATTCCTATGGAAGCCAAATACAACAATTAAATAATCATAGATGTATTGCTTTACCAGACACTATTGTTTGCAAAATAAATCACTATTATCCCAAATAGAATTACTAACACAATTTAGCAATAAGAATGGAGGCTTAGAGCTTCAATATGAGATATATTCTAGACAGTTGTGAAAGTCAATAAGCAGGGGAAAATAATCTGAAAGATTTCTAAGCTAGGGTGAATAGAGAAGTAGGCAGATAGTAGCAGGTGCTGGGTTCACTGGTCAAATAGATCTCTCACTTAGGACCTGAAGTACAAAGATGCAGGTCACAAGTAGTGGTTGCAAATTGTGCTCTTACAATTTGTTACCTGCCTTTGATATTGCAGTGCCATTTATGTACTAATATGTGGCATCACACAATTGCTAGCTTCAGAGGGTCAGAGAACAACGTGCCTAATGAATGATATGTAGGCAGATCACTAGGTGCAACACTCAGTGGTGAGCTGCAAATAAAGCTATGGTGGCCTCCAAAAAAAACATGTTTTTTAAAGCAGACAATGGTCCTTAAAGATGCTGGTGCTCTTTTAAATAAAAGTAAATACCCTTTGGGGAAAATATTAGGGGGTCAGGCATGGTCGCTTGGACTGATACCTTCTTCCACAAGGCTGCTGACAAGATTGAAATAAAGGAAAATATTCCATGGGGATACCTTTCACATTGCAAATTAGATACCAGGCCAATTTGGGCATTGGAAGTGCAGTCACAAACCATTGATACATTCCTCTCCGAATTGTAAAAAGTAATAAGATGCCCCTTTCATGTTCCCCTCCTTTTGGGCATTTAGAAAAAGATCACAAAAGCCCATTTACGAGTCAGAAATAATTTTCTGACTCGTAAAATGGTTTTGTACATTCTAAAAAACCTTTTAATGGTCAGAAAACTTGTGCTTTTGTGCATCACATGGTTACAACTACAAGAGGACTTTGTACACCAGGACCTTAGTGTAGTTTAGAAGTAAAGGTACCTTTCAGGCTGTCATACCGCTCTTATTGGTGGAGAGGCTTAAAGATTACAGAAGAGTGGGAACTGGTGCTGAGGGTGTACGAGAACATGTGGCATTTTCTGCTTGCTTCAGTGTCTGAAAAGGATCTGTCTTTGTGTTTGAAATTTGTAACATAAGTTTGTGGCATTCTTTTAAGCAAGGAAACAAAGCATGGATTATTTCACACATCTGTCTTAACATCCATGAAGCACACATCAGTATTCATCTGACTGCCGGGTTCCCCAGCTGACTTTCTGCCAATTTTTAGTTCTGCCAACTTCAGGTCTTCATGGAGCATGTGAAATGAACCTTCAAGAGATCACCCATAGACTGGACTGGTGTATATTTTGGCTCAAATGAGACATAGCTGCTGGATGCTGAAAGGAATACCACTCCTAGGGCTAGACGTACTAAGCATTTAGCATAAACAACATTGTAGAATTTGACTTAATTTGCAACAATTAAAATGCATTTTGTGATGTATTAATCCCATCTTAGGAGTCTTAAAAGCTTTTCTGGCTCCTAAAATAGGATTCAGGAAAGATTCCAATTAGGTGTCTTAAAGGGGCACATTGCAGTCATCCCTTCCAAATATTGAATCCGTGTTTTGTGACTGAAATTTGGTTGCAAAGCAGGGAAAATGTAGTGACATCTCAATCGAGGTGATAAAGCATTTGGGAAAGGGAAGGTTCAAAACTATTTAATACTAGGCAGTGTTCCGGGGGACTACAGGCAACTCTTGAATAAACGTTCAAAAGTTTTTAAAAAAAGGAAAACTTTTTTTACAAAATGCACCCATTTCCTTTAGGGAAAATGGGTGTCATTTAAAATCAAAATGCTTTAGTTAAAAGCACTCACATAGATGGTGGTCTGCTGGCCCAGCAGGCCAGCATCCACATGATGGCCACTAATCATAGTTGCAATTTGCGACCTACCTCATTATTGTGCAATATTTAATGTTAAGGATTGTGACCCACTGTGATTTGGATTTTTAAGAGACAATCTATTAAAACATAGGTAATTATTTAAGGGTCACAAACACAATTGACCAGTATTTTGCGATCAGATATTCATACATCAGGCTCATAAATCCCTCTCTCCTGGTTATTTATTGGCCAGAATGGAAACAGGACACACATGAGGCAGTCTTAGGTTATAATAATGCAGAAAACCAGACCTGAATATGAACTGTTTCCATCTAGATTTTACAAAGACTGTCATAACGTAATGCAAGTATGTAACGTATTTAGAAGTTACAAAACAGTTAAAAAGTCAAAAACACAAGATAATAATAATTCCACACCAATTTATAAAAACGGAGAATCATTTAGTAAGCAAAGTTACACTATAGTGTCAAGAGGAGGGGCAAAGCTCCCACTCTTTTGCTGAGTTCAAAGGAATCATCCCTGCCATTCAGGGTGACCTGTCATTCACAGTAACCTATTGTGTGGTCCTGGGAGGAATTTCACACCTCATCCACACCTTACCCGGGCCAGTTACAGGCTAAAAGAAGCTAGGGAGTTCATGCAAATTATCATCCAAGAACCTGAGACACAGACAAGGCGAGGCTTCAAAGTTACTTTTTCCTTACTATTTATTACAAATCCTACTTTACAAGTGGATTGGATTTTTAATGACTATTAAAAATAGTTGTTCAAAATTGGGCTGGCCAGACAACTCCAGATGCAATGACCCACACAAAGTTGATTAGTATTTTAAGCAACATTGAAAATAACTTTTAGAGCCTTACAACAATAGGGACAAGTTAACATTTATTTTTTATTACGAGTGCAGTTTTTACACCATATACTATGGCCTTATATGAGAGTTACATAAGCCTATCAATGTATATATGTTTTAGTGGTCAGATCATATACACTGTGAACTGGACAGCAATGCTACTGTATGTAGGGTCTAAAAACCAGCAATGAAATTCAACAATAAATTAGGCTGACCACATAAAAGGAGCCCTGTTCTCACAGTACCCTTTTCCTGCCCCTAGATAAAAACAAGAAACTATCCCATACAATCCTTGACCTGCCAACAGTCCATAATATACATCTCTGTAGCCTCAAATAATGAACTGGAGCATATGACTATACCCTCAAATGGATTTGCTTCTTCCTCCTCTATTACAGTCAAAGATTCAGATAAATTCACTTGAATCACATAAATCGCCACATAACTTGTCATGTGGTGACCCTTGAGGCACAAGCAGTATCAGGTAAGACTCTACATTTATGTAGAGTCTTACCTACAGTATGTAGGTGGTGCCTGCGTGCGTGTTGTGTGGGTATGGGTGAAGTGATGTTGGGGGTCCGGGTGGGGAGGGGGGCCCTTCCACCTTTGGGGGGTGGCAGGGGTGGTGGGGGGGTATGGGAGGGAGTCGGGTGGGGGTGGGGGGTGGTGGAGACCCCTATCAGTGCCAGGGAAAGAATTCCCTGGCACTGATAGTGCTTACCGCCATGATTTTCATGGCGGTTCAGACCGCTGGAAAACTGCGGCGGTAAGCCGGGTCAAAGTACCACAGGCGGTATAGTGACGACGCCGGGCTGGAGACCCAGGTCTCCAGCCCGGCGGGCGGAACGGAGAACCGGCGGATGACCATGGCGGTAACCGCCATGTTCATAATACCAAAAAAAAGACCGCCAGCCTGTTGGCGGTCTTACCGCCGGTTCTCCGCCTTCCGCCAGGGTCGTAATGACCCCCTTAATCTGATGATATATAAATACATTTTTAGGTAGATTCACCAGTGAACCAGGCCAACACTGCATGCTTGGAGCACATGGTAAACAGGACTAAAGGCAACTTCCAATGTCTGAATTAAGCCATAAATTATATTTGATGCTGGGAGAATCCAATTAATCAGGCATCTATTGATTCCCCAGTTAGGAAACAACACAAATGAACACAACAAAAGAAAGGCACCTAATAGTGCTACTTAGTTAGGAGCTTTACTTTCTGCTCTAAGCAAACGTGGCCGTCAAGGGTATTAATTTACAAGCTCGAGAAAGAGAAACTAGAGACCCCTCCTGCTCCTAGAATCAACTACAGGAGGAGATAGCAAAAGCGCTGGTGATGGCTCACTATTCCAGCCCAATTTGCACTAGACATGCCAGTCTCATCAACAGGCGGCCAAACCCTGGGAGGTGGAACCGCACAATGTCCTGACGCCATGACCGCTCAAGTACACAAAACAAGTCTTGAACATGATCCTTTGTCTTTCAATTGATGTAAGGGTCAAGTTCAATATTTTTACACCATGCAAAATGCCTTTTGGAGCCAGAATATCTGAAAAATAGCATTATACTAAAGGCACAACACGACTCTGCAGTCTGTATGTATGAAAGTATGCATGTAGGTAAGTGGTATTAGTATAGTGCAAACCTAGGCAAAATGCAACTTAATGCTGAATAACATGTCCTGCACATATTCCTAGATTAAATTGTCACAGCAGATCCTCTTCCTTGTCATGGGACATCAGTGCATTAAAGGAGCTAACGGAAAAACGTAACATCTATACTTCACCTTACAATGAAAATCTATATCCCAACACCTATGACACTCAAGAGATTTACTGTATCCGTCACTATGGTTACCACTACATTCCTTACTCTAGTGGCCAATGTGAACTCGATAATTTTACGCAATAGGAGGAGTGTTATGCATTGTATGCAGACAGCATGAGGACTTTCCAAAAAAGAATTGTGTATATCAACATTGATCATAAACATCATTCTAGTTCATTTTTTTATTTTCAGGGGGCAGAGACGATGCAGACACTGTGCCAATATGTATAAGTATTTGTGTTCATAATACAATGGGAGCAATGCACTTTTTCACATTTAACCACACACAACCAGTGACCACATACACAAGAATATGAGGGCCAGTATTAGAAGTGAACTAAGGAGAATGGGATAAGAGAGAAAGCAGAGACACTGGACTTTACCACTCTGACTAAATTTTTCCATTGGTCAAGTATGTCTGCAGGGTATAGTGGATACAAGACAAGGAGCTCTCCTGAGTAACGTGTCTTTAAGGTTTCTATGTTTTTATTGTAAAACTGGCAAGACAAAGAGCTATCCTAATTACCTGTTTTTTAGAGTCCTATTTTTCATTTTAACACTTTATGGAAATATTTTACCAGTATTTCTGTGTAACCAGCTCTCTTTATTTGATAATAAACTGGTAATTCCTGAAAGTAAACACACAAAGAATGAGTGTCTCTCACTCTCTCTCTCTCTCTCTAAATATATATATATATATATATATATGTATATATATATATATACTCCAGCACGTTTCTCTATGTTTTGAATAATTACCCCAAGCTTCACCACTATGTACTGTCTAATGGAATGTGAGTTATAGTTTCAACTTGACTTCTGTAGTACAGTAGAGGAGGGAATGTACAAAATTCCTGTAAGTTGCTTTTGTGTGATTGCACTAAACTTAGCAAAATTGGACATCGTTACACAAAAAGCAAATCTGTAATTTCACACTATATTTTAGTGCAAAACGTGTCTTTGAGTTAATTTTTAGCACATAGGCGATTTTAAACAAAGCACCGTGAATAACAGCTCCTCGTGTTCTGTTGTTGTACATTTACTGTAAGTGTTTCACAAAAACTGTGCCATTTGAGGTGAATTTTATTTCAAAAGGCACATAATTAGGTAGAATGATGTAACAGCAGAATTTCAGGAATTTTGCATAACAAGTGGAACACGAAGTTCCCAAAATTATGTGGGTTAAGCCCGACATCATTTACATTTCACACAGTCCTATTAATAATTGGTTGTTCAGAATATAATTTGAATAACTTGTGTGTGACGTTCATTTATACATGTGCAACATATTCCAGTCTAGGAATTCCTACTACTCCGTCACAGGATAACCTTTAGCATAATGTAACAAACTCAAAGTCTAAGTAGAGGTCAGATGTGCAACAAATAGTTTAGAATTTAGTTTCAACAACAGCACAATTTTTCTCGGTACTTTTCAGTATATCTTTTGCCCATCAATACAGATTCTTAGAAATCAATTGAACTTACCAAGGAAATCCAAGATCCGTGCAGCGAAGTCCTGGCTGCAGCAGTATTGTATCATAATTGCCTCACAGACACCTTGAAACACAAAGGAAGTTACATATGTTAATCCAAGATGGCTGCCCCACAAGCGAGAGTTGATGGCCAGCTTTGAATTGTAGGTCATTGAAAGCCTGCTGTCATGTTGGGGACCCTCAGTGCAGCCTCAGCACCATGATGACCGCCAGCTTTTCCTTTGCTGACAGGAACTTCGGGCCTGATTTAGAACTCAACGGGGTTACTCCAGCACAATGACGACGGATATCCCGTCCGCTGAAGTCTAAATCCCATTATAGCCTATGGGATTTCGATTTCGGATGAATGGATATTAATCATCATTTTGATAGGATAACCCATCTGCTGAGTTCTAAAACAGGCCCTTTATGTGAGTGGATTTGGAGTACAGCTTCTCGCACTTGAACCATACCAAGCAGTAAGCAGTGTCTCCAGCCCCGCTTTCTAACACAGTGTTAGTGATGCTTCATAAACTCTTCACTTCTGAGAGCTAATTTTCTTTGATGACACTGTTTAACAAACAATGTTCCTGGAATTTGCTTCCATTAAGGAACAGAAGACAAAAGGCAGAATATGTTCAGAAAGAAGCTGCAAGCCACATAACAGGGGGCATTACACAGCACTTTTCCCTTATAAATGATAATACTAAAACCTTGTTCAAGGGCATATATTTTGTATCCACCAACACATTATCAGCTCTTAATATCCTTAAAGTCATGCCATTGCTTTAAAAAGTATACGTTCAGCTTCCAGCACTCCCCCATCTTCCTAGACCCCCAGGTCTATAAAGGGTGCTCTACTCAGTAAAAAGACTCTCTTTGAGCCAAATAATCTTATTACAAGGACTGCTAAAGGATTTATAATTTATTTTCTATCGAACACATTGAAAACACATCCTCTTCTCCAGCTGACGATCCATACATACATGAGTAATACATGGAGTGGTTTCTTTAATTATGAATACCTTTCATTATTATGGGTTTTTCCAATTCAGCTCTTCTGGATGGTATGAGCCTATTCACAACAACTGTCTCTTACATCAGTAACACCTTCCTTTTCAAATTCCATTTTGCTTGTCAAGACGTTGTTATGCCAGATCGGTTAGACTATTTTGTATTTTTGGTTTCATTACCATACCTAGTACTTGTTAGTTTGAAAATTCTGTATTGATATGACAATTATAAGCCATGCTATAAGTAAGCTACAGTTTCAGAATAAATCCTTATTTTGTTGATTGTGTTAAGGTTATGCTTATATTCGCCAGTAAAGGTTGGAAACAAAAAGAGGCAACTACTGCACTGTGTTTCAAAGCTCTGCTGTCTGCAAAACATGCACAAACGCAGTGATATTTCAAGTTGATGGAAGCTCTGAAGATCCCAAACAGAAGGGCACTGATCCCTTCTGTATTGGCACAACATTAACAAAAACATCATGATATTGCCATTAGCGTGTTTTATAGGCCTGTTTATAGGCATACTTGTTGTTGGGGAATAAGAGGATTTAGGTGAGAATTTTCGTTAGATTTTGGGTAGGTACTGGACATGGAGGCCATGAATGTCTGAATGAGGTGCAGGCAGTGCTAAAAGTATTAAATGCCTCGAGTGGAGAAGACATAAATGTATAGTTGTGTGCCATCATTATATTAATTCTATGAGGAAATGGGTACTTACAATGTTGTTTACAGAGCTCAAAGTAAACCACTCCTTTGTCTTATGTGGCTGCAGATCAACCCAGATGATCTATTCTTTAGGGACACAGGTAACAATTTATATTTAAAACAATGAACAACATTTCTTCCATAATTCACACACATAAAAAAACTTTACTCTAGAAGTTATCTCAAGACTGTATTCAGAGAAAGGATGATCCTGATTTAGGCAAATGTTCCCCAGATCAGAATAAAAACCTGGAACTGAAAGCAGCATTATCAAACAAAGGGGCCAAAGGCTTAAAACCATGTTTAGAAGTCATACATTCTGATAGGCTTAGACTGGGGGTCTTCACACTTTGAGAAGAGAGGAAATTACGAAATGGCTTAACTGCAGCACACGTTTGGTTTTTGCTTTTGTGACAGTGCTACATTAAAAGCTACTGTAATTTCCATATTATTACCCTTTTTTCAAATTTAATAAATCTACTAGGATAAGATAATTATTCCCATTATTGCACAATGTTTGCTCTTTTCTTGAAGCATTATCCCTTCCCAACTAAAAGTAAGTCAAATCAGTATGGTCTTGTCATACAAAAGCACTGACTGCTTAAGCAAAGTCCCCCATAATGCTGTTCTCTGACAGGATAATATTTGTCAACATTACGCACCTTATCCTGGACAAAAAGTAATCTGAATGGATTCTATGTAGCATGAAATTCATGTTCATATTTTACAATGACTATCAGAGTTATCTAAATGTTTAACAATTTGTTTTTGATTTTGTATTTATACTTTGATTTTATGTAATGATAATTGCATGTTTGTGCATTTAGAGGGGTGGTTACTGTTAACTGGGGGGAGCAAGAGGGAGAGTGGAGATAGCAATTTGAGTGGCAGACGATGACCCAGATGCAACAGTCACTCCAGGGTCTGCCACCACTATGGTCTGGTCATCATTGGAGGCCGACAAAGAAGATGTAGAGTCACTCGTGGCCTTCATACCAGTCCACACCAGAGCCATAGTGGCGAGCATCCTCCCCACGGACGTTAACACTACTGCCTTCGCCTTGCCTAGGTGATGCTTAAAAGACAGATACAATAGTTTGAGGGTATCTGTGGGAACACAATTGGACATGAACTTTGATCACACAACATTTGCTCAAAGTCTAGAAATTCCCCATGCTAGCATCTATATCATGTATGCCTTTATTTATTATCTACTCCTAATCCCCTTAATGGCAAAGGGCTTCGACAGCATGCTTTAAGATAGTCCAAACCCACTGCAGTACAGAGCTAAAATATATTCACAGATCCAAATGAACCATGTGTCTACCTTAAAATTAACATCTCAAGATGGGACACTACTACATATATGTGATGTAATCTTCCATCTGCAAATGTCCCTTTAAGTATCACATTTCTCACCATCATTGGTTTTTCATCTGGACAGATCTAAGATGGTACTTTCCTACACAACCCCCCCAAATGAGGGACAATTAGGCTAACCTTGCCCAGATGAGTCTTCATTGTCTAAGTGGAAATATCTGGAGAGTCCATCTGCATTGGAGGGGGTACTCCCAGGTCTATGCTCCACTGTATGGTCCATTCCCTGTAGGGATATGGACCACATCAACAATTTAGGGTTTTCACCTTACATTTGTTTTAGCCAAAGTAGAGGTTTGTGGTCTGTCTGAACAATAAAGTGAGTACCAAACAGGTATGGTCTCAGCTTTTTCAGTGCCCAGACCACAGCAAAGGCCTCCCACTCTATGGCAGACCAATGCTTTTCTCTTGGGGTCAACCTCCTGCTGATAAAAACAACAGGTTGATCCTGGCCCTCAGTGTTAAGCTGTGATAGCACTGCCCCAACCCCCAATTCTGAAGCATCAGTCTGGACTATGAACTTTTTGGAGTAGCAAGGGCTTTTTAGGACAGGTAGAGAGCACATGGCCTGTTTGAGCTCATCAAAAGCTTTTTGACAGCTAGCTGTCCACAATACCTTTTTAGGCATCTTTTTACTAGTGAGGTCATTAAGACAGGCTGCAATGGAACCATAATCCTTAATAAACTTCCTATAGTACCCTGTGAGGCCTAAAAAGGCTCTCACCTGGGTTTGAGTTGTAGGGGGAGCCCATTCCATAATGGTCTGGATCTTCCCCTGTAGTGGTGCAATCTGTTCCCCACCTACCAGGTGGCCCAGATAAACCACTTTCCCCTACCCTATCTGGCACTTTGAGGCCTTGATAGTGAGGCCTGCAATTTGCAGGGCCTCTAAAACTTTCCACAGGTGGACCAGGTGCTCTTCCCAGGTGGAGCTAAAGACAGCTATATAATCTAGATATGCTGCACTAAAAGCTTCCAAACCTTGTAGGACTGTGTTCACCAACCTTTGAAAAGTGGCAGGTGCATTCTTCAGACCAAAGGGCATCACAGTGAATTGATAGTGCCCTCCAATGGTTGAGAATGAAGTTTTAGGTTTTGCATCTTCTGATAACTTAATCTGCCAATACCCTGCAGTTCAGTCAAAAGTGCTCAGATACTTGGCAGAAGCCAGTGTATCAATCAGCTCATCTGCCCTGGGTGTAGGGTGAGCATCTGTCTTGGTTACTTGGTTGAGCCCTCTATAGTCAACAGAAAACCTCATCTCTCTTTTACCATCCTTACTGTGAGGTTTAGGAACAAGCACCACTGGGCTAGCCCATTGGCTTTCCAAAGGCTCAATCACTCCTAGGTCTAACATTTTCTGAACCTCTTGTTTAAAGCAGTCCCTGACATGGTCAGGCTGCCTATAAATCTTACTTTTGACAGGTAAACTGTCTCCAGTTTTGAATGTATGCTCACACCAAGTAGTGGTACCTGGTATCAGTGAGAAGAGTTCAGAAAACTGACTTAAAAGATTTACACAGTTATATTTTTGCTCAGCAGTAAGACAATCTGCCAGTACTACTCCCTCCACTAAGCCATCTGCTTCAGTGGTGGAGAAGAGATCAGGGAGAGGGTCACTCTCTTCTTCCTGTCCCTCATCAGTTGCCATGAGCAGGGTGAGATCAGCCCTGTCGTAGTAGGGTTTCAGGTGGTTGACATGGAGCCCCCTAAAGGGGCTCCTGGCAGTTCCAAAGTCTACCAAGTAGGTAACCTCACCCTTTTTTTCAACAATTAGATGGGGTCCACTCCATTTGTCTTGGAGTGCTCTTGGGGCCACAGGCTCAAATACCCACACCTTCTGTCCTGGGTGGTACTGAGTCAGGACAGCCTTCTGGTCATGCCATTGCTTTTGCAGCTCCTGGCTGGCCTGAAGGTTTTTACTGGCCTTTTTCATGTACTCAGCCATTCTTGATCTTAGGCCATGTACATAGTCCACAATGTCCTGTTTAGGAGCTTTTAAAGGTTGTTCCCAACCCTCCTTAACAAGTGCAAGGGGATCTCTCACAGGGTGCCCAAAGAGGAGTTCAAAGGGGCTAAAGCCCACTCCTTTTTGGGGTACCTCCCTGTAAGCAAAAAGGAGGCAAGGTAACAGGACATCCCATCTCCTTCTGAGTTTTTCAGGGAGTCCCATTATCATACATTTGAGAGTTTTATTAAACCTCTCAACCAGACCATTTGTTTGTGGATGATAAGGAGCAGTGAACTTGTATGTTACACCACACTCCTTCCACATTGCCTTGAGGTATGCAGACATGAAGTTACTACCTCTGTCTTACACCACTTCCTTAGTGAAGCCCACTCTGGAAAAGATTCCCAGGAGGGCCTTTGCCACTGCAGGAGCTGTAGTGGTCCTTAAAGGGATGACTTCATGGTACCTAGTGGCATGGTCCACTACCACCAGGATAATCCTATTGCCTGAAGCTGTTGGAGGGTCAAGGGGGCAAACTATGTCAACCCCTACCCTTTCAAAGGGCACCCAAACCACAGGAAGTGGAATTAAGGGGACCTTTGGAGTGCCACCAGTCTTGCCACTGGCTTGGCAGGTCACATAGGAGCGACAAAACTCTTTAGTGTCCTCTGACATATGAGGCCAGTGAAACAGGGGAACAAGCCTGTCCCAAGTTTTACTTTGGCCCAAATGCCCAGCCAAGGGAATGTCATGTGCCAAGGTAAGAAGAAACTCTCTGTATTGCAAAGGGATGACCAATCTCCTGGCAGCTCCAGGTTTAGGGTCCCTTGAGTCGGTATACAAGAGGTTGTCTTCCCAATAACCCTTATGGCTATCACTGACATCCCCATTCTGCTGTTTGACAGCTTGCTGTCTCAAACCCTCTAGTGTTGGACAGGTCTGCTGTGCCACACTCAGCTCTTCCCTAGCAGGCCCCCCTGCACCCAAACGCTCAGAAGTGTCTGCTGCCAGCTCATCTGGTGTAGGTTCTGCACAGGGAGAGGATTCCTCTTCCTCAAAAGGGGAACCTTCTGGTGAGGGAGGGATAGTGGGCAAGGATTTACCCTTCCTACCCCTAGCTTTTGGGAGCACTTGGTCCATTGTTCCATGATCCAACTTTCCCTGTCCTTTTTGCTTCTTGGCCTGAGCCCTTGTTAAAGCAAAAATATGCCCAGGAATGCCCAGCATTGCTGCATGGGCCTCCAACTCCACTTCAGCCCAAGCTGATGTCTCCAAATCATTGCCTAGTAAGCAATCTACAGGTAATTCAGTGGCTACCACAACTTTCTTTGGACCAGTAACCCCCCCAGTTGAGATTCACAACAGCCATGGGGTGGCTACACGTGTTATTGTGAGCATCAGTCACTTGGTACTGCTGACCAAGTAGGTGTTGATCAGGGTGGACCAGTTTCTCTATAACCAGAGTTACACTGGCTCCTGTGCCCCTGAAGGCCTCAACCTCAACACCGTTAATTAGGGGTAGTTGCATGCACTTACACATATTAAGGGGACAAGCAATCAAGGTGGCAAAGTCAAAGGCACCATCAGAGACTAAAACAGCCTCTGTGGTCTCCCTAACAAGACCAACCACAACTACACTGCCAATAGTTAGCCCAGCTACACCCTTGGATTGGCTATTTGTAGTAGACTTCCCACCACCACTGCTAGTGCACATGTTTAGTGCTTTTCTTTCGACAAGTGGAGTCACTTGCCCAATGGCCTTTTACTCTACATAAATAACACAAAAGCTTTTCTGATTGTTAGAAGAGGATTTGGACCCACCACCCCCAGAGGATTTTTGTGGGCCTGATGAAGACTCAGAATGTTTTTTATCTTTGTCCCCACCCTTGTCAGAAGACTTACCATCCTTCTTCTTGCCATCCTTGTCACCCCCTGTAAGAACTTTTCTGTTCACTCTTGTTCTTACCCATTTGTCTGCCTTCTTTCCCAATTCTGGGGGAGAGGTCAAATCTGAGACTAGCAAGTACTGGTGCAATAAATCAGGCACACAATTGTTCAAAATATGCTCTCTCAGGATTAGATTATACAGGCTTTCATAGTCAGTCAATTAACAAAAAAATATACACTGTTCCAAAAAAGATAGTAGGAGGGAGGAGTCCTAATTATAGGAGCAAGTAACCTCACACACCCGAATGGGTGTCATGCTTCATCATCGGAATTGCTCCTCGTCAGGCTGGCTCTGCAATGCCTGACGGGCACCCCCCAAAGGGGGCTCTTTGCCGGAGATCTTTACTCGATAATGCCAAGGCCCCAAAGGTGAGCTTGGTAGTGAGGAGAAAAAGAAAGAGAGTGGAAATAAAGAATAAAATTGGCTCAGAACCCTCCACCTAGGAATAACAATTTCATTTGACCACGGAGGGTCAAGGCCAAGACTAAAACTAATGAGGAGAGTGGAGAGTGGGATGAGTATAATGGTCAGACCACTCTCAACAACATATCATGGAGAAAGGAATGTGTGGAATTTCCAAGCCGTCCCTGAAACAAGGGTCAACATGTTTCGCGTCTTTAATGGTCCAAATGGATCCAGCGACACTTCATCAGGACCAGGATGGGGATATACTTCTCCTTCTATACAACTAGAAACACTCCTATACAGTAAGACTGTACTATACTCCAGTCACTTACACTGCTTGTGTGTAGCTAGAATGTCCTGTTCCTAACTGTCGCCCTGTAATCAAAAAAGAAAACAGGTAACAAACGAAAACATATAATTGGTAATAAAAATGAAAAGCAAGTGTGATTTATGGTGAAAAACACGCTGCGATGGTGCATGACGTGGCAGGCTGTGCATATAAAACTGTTCAATAGCTTACCCTCCCCCTAGAGGAACGAGCCTCATGGGACAGCGATGGCCCAATGGCCGGGCGTGAACTTATCAGGTTAATAAATAAATAAACAACAAGAATGGTTGTCATTCTAGGAAAACATTGTTTCATACCAACAACAAACAATAGGGTGAGTATGTCTATTTTTGACAGCGAGCAAAGTGTTAAAACTCTAACGGTCATGGGACACACATATATATCCATTTGATCTGAAGCTAGGCATGAATCCAGAATAAAGCACCATTTAAATGGATGATGCAGGGTGAAAGGAAAAGTCAACACTACGCATATGGTATGATGCAGAGGGAGCCTACTCTGGTTTACAAAATCGTAAAAAAGATGAATATCTTCTCACACAAATACTATTATGCGAGGCTGAGAGAACATGGCATCGTAATTGCAAGGAGTCAAAAAGATTTGCAAGGTTCAAGGCAAAATAGATTACCAGCCATCAACCAGAGGTGTCAGGAAGCCGAGATCTCAGCTCGTCTAACAATATGAGCTGATATAGTTAAAAGCCCATGTATAACAATGTGGAGGGTATCGCAGTAGTAATGTAGAAAAGAAAAGTCACTTGGACATAAGCTTACGGGTGACGCTCCGTCGCCGCAAAGAGGCACCTACCCCTGGCTGCGCTCCCGTATGAATGGGGGAGATGCTGGATGCGGGGAAGAAAAACCCGTCCACCGGAAACAGGGGCATCGGAATGACGCATATCATACCGGGTAGCTACCCGGAACGAAAAGCACCGGCATGACGCGGGTGTTGCTAGGCAACATGGCCGAGCAGACGCTACGGTCGTGTTGTGGGAAGATAGCAACAGAAAGAGGACTAAGCCAATACACCCCAGCTGAATGTGTGCGAGTTGTCAAAGACCAGAGAGTCAGGGTATCTCAAAAAATTCTTTGTGAGAAGGAAAGCGAACTGGTGCTCCTTAATGTAAAAAAAAAGAAACACTACTACCAGTAAAGGGGAATACCAAAAAACTTGTGATCACCACTCACAGGAGTATCAATGAGTGGAACGGACGTTTTTACAATCAAACTTCAACTGATTGGAAGAACATCACATGGATCCTGAAAGTGTACATCCTCAAAAAGACAACGGAATTCAGTCATAAAAATACAAAGGGCACATACACTGGGGACCCAATTAGATGATAAGTCAGGAATGGTTACGGAACAAATAACTAAATGGACATTCCAAAACATAATTATCTTTGTGACAGGCTTATCCACGGGATATCGTCATTAAGTCCCCTAATATGGGTGTTGAGTTTGTACACCCACTGTTGTTCTAGTTCAAAGAGGGATCTCGTATCCTGTAGAGGGCTAGTATGCAAAATTACCCACCACATGTCATCTGGACTGTGGTTCACATCAATGTAATGTATGCTCAGTTTGGTTGTAGTGCGCCCGCATCTGATATTACTCCGATGCTCGTTGATTCTCAGTTTAACTGCTCTCATAGTCATCCCTACATAACGCAAATTACAAGGGCATGTGATCAGGTAAACACAATTGCGAATGTTACAATTGGTATGTTTTAACACCTGCCAAATGCCGATAGGGTCCAGTTCAAGGGTATGAGTGCGTTTCGTGAGAGTACACACGTTACAATTACTACAGGGAAAATGGCCTGTAATCGGTGGGATATCCCACAATGCCCTTCGTTTGCAAATGGCTGCCGGCGGACGTGGTCGAGTGTGGACCAGTAAATCCCTTATATTGGTTGTTCTTTTGAATGCAAAGAGAGGTTTAGTTATGGCTAATCCTCCACTACACAAAATATTCCATCTTTTGTTGACCACCTTTTTGATAGTATTTGACAAAGGGGTGAATGTAGACTGTAGTGGTACTTACACCTTGTGCCAGGTCCAGTTATCCCTTATTAGTAGATTAGAAGTGTTCTAGCAGCTTAGGCTTATAGAGGTAGCTATAGCAGAGCATCTGAGGCTGAACTAGGAGACATGCAGAGCTCCTACTATACCACTTATATCACTTAGCATTATATATTAAGAAACACAATACTTTATTACCAAAAATAAAGGTACTTTATTTTAGTGACAATATGCCAAAAGTATCTCAGAGGATATACTCCCTTGGGAGGTAAGTAATATACACAAAATATACACACAAACCAAAATCAGGTAAGTAAACCGTTAGAAAAGTAGTGCAAACACTGCAGGGCACAGTAGAATGCAATAGGAGACAGTGGTCCTAGGGGCAACACAAACCATATACTCCAAAAGTGGAATGCGAACCACGAATGGACCCCAGGCCTAGTGTAGTGTGTAGAGGGTCGCTGGGAGTGTAAGAAAACACTAAGGGTGTCCAAGATACCCCACCCCAAGACCCTGAAAAGTAGGAATAATGTTACCCTACTACCCCAGAAAGACAGTAAAGTTGAGATAGGGGATTCTGCAAAGACAACAACTGACTGCAAAGCACTGAAGACGGATTCCTGGACTTGAGGACCTGCAAAGGAAGGGGACCAAGTCCAAGAGTCACGCAAGTGTCCAGGGGGGCACAGGAGCCCACTAAACCCCGGATGAAGGTGCAAAAGGGCTGCCTCTGGGTGGAAGGAGCCAAAGATTCTGCAACAACGGAAGGTGCCAGGAACTTCTCCTTTGGTCAGAAGATGTCCCACGGCATGCTGGAGGACGCAGAGTTGTTTTCACGCAGAAAGATTGCAAACAAGCCTTGTTAGCTGCAAGAGTCACGGTTGAAGGTTTTGGGTGCTACCAGGGCCCAGGAAGGACCAGGAGGTCGGTCCTTGGAGGAAGGGGCGCTCAGCAACACGGATAGCCCATGCACAAGTAGGCAGCACCTGCAGAAGCACCTGAACAGGCGTTCAGAAGATCTGAGCACAGCGGTAGACTCAGCACAACAAAAGGGAGTCCCACGAAGTCAGAGTCCAACTCAGTGAGTTGGGCAATGCAGGATGGAGTGCTGGGGACCTGGGCTAGGCTGTGCACAAAGGAAGTCTTGCTAAAGTGCACAGAAGCCCTAGCAGCTGCAGTTCACGCAGTACACAGGGTTACTGTCTGGCGTGGGGAGGCAACGACTTACCTCCACCAAATTTGGACAGAAGGGCCACTGGACTGTCGGGGACACTTGGATCCAGCTCCTGTGTTCCAGGGACCACCCTCGTCAAGATGAGAGGGGACCCAGAGAACCGGTGATGCAGAAGTTTGGTGCCTGCGTTGGCAGGGGGAAGATTCCATCGACCCACGGGAGATTTCTTCTTGGCTTCCAGTGCAGGTTGAAGACAGACAGCCCTCAGAGCATGCACCACCAGGAAACAGTTGAGAAAGCCAGCAGGATGAGGCGCTGCAATGTTGCTGGTAGTCTTCTTGTTACTTTGTTGCGGTTATGCAGGCGTCCTGGAGCAGGCAGCGGTCGATCCTTGGCAGAAGTCGAAGAGGGAAGTGCAGAGGAACTCTGGTGAGCTCTTGCATTCGTTATCTGGTGAGATACCCACAGGAGAGACCCTATATAGCCCACAGAGGAGGATTGGCTACAGAGAAAGGTAAGCACCTATCGGGAGGGGTCTCTGACGTCACCTGCTGGCACTGGCCACTCAGTGCTGTCCATTGTGCCCTCACACCTCTGCATCCAAGATGGCAGAGGTCTGGGACACACTGGAGGAGCTCTGGGTACCTCCCCTAGGCGGTGCTGGTCAGGGGAGTGGTCACTCCCCTTTCCTTTGTCCAGTTTCGTGCCAGAGCAGGGCTGGGGGGATCCCTGAACCGGTGTAGACTGGCTTATGCAAGGAGGGCACCATCTGTGCCCTTCAAAGCATTTCCAGAGGCCAGGAGAGGCTACTCCTCCCAGGCCCTTCACACCTATTTCCAAAGGGAGAGGGTGTAACACCCTCTCTCAGAGGAAATCCTTTGTTCTGCCTTCCTGGGACCCAGGGGGGCAGAAACCTGTTTGAGGGGTTGGCAGCAGCGGTACCTGCAGAGGAGACCCCGGAAAGTTAGTTTGGCAGTACCCGGGCTCTATGCTGGAGACCCGCGGATGCATGGAATTGTCCCCCAATACCAAAATGGTATTGGGATGACAATTCCATGATCCTAGACATGTTACATGGCCATGTTTGGAGTTACCATTGTGTAGCTACATATAGGTATTGACCTATATGTAGTGCACGTGTGTAATGGTGTCCCCGCACTCACAAAGTCCAGAGAAATTGCCCTGAACAATGTGGGGGCACCTTGGCTAGTGCCAGGGTGCCCTCACACTAAGTAACTTTGCACCTAACCTTCACTAAGTGAAGGTTAGACATATAGGTGACTTATAAGTTACTTAAGTGCAGTGTAAAATGGCTGTGAAATAACGTGGACGTTATTTCACTCAGGCTGCAGTGGCAGTCCTGTGTAAGAATTGTCTGAGCTCCCTATGGGTGGCAAAAGAAATGCTGCAGCCCATAGGGATCTCCTGGAACCCCAATACCCTGGGTACCTAGGTACCATATACTAGGGAATTATAAGGGTGCTCCAGTGTGCTAATCAGAATTGGTAAAATTAGTCACTGACCTGCAGTGACAAATTTAAAAGCAGAGAGAGCATAAACACTGGGGTTCTGATTAGCAGTGCCTCAGTGATACCGTTAGGGACCACACAGGGAACACATACAGGGCACTCTTTATGAGCACTGGGGTTCTGGCTAGCAGGATCCCAGTGGCACAGAGCAAAAACAAATATATATATATATATATGTACAGTAAAAATGGGGTAACATGCCAGGCAAGATGGTACTTTCCTACAGTGGTCAGTCAGGCTTTGAGACCTAGGCCGGAGGTTGTTGAGTGACAGGTCACAGGTGGGGTGACACGTAGCCGGAAAGCAAACACACACCTTAGGGCCAGATTTACAAGGCTGTAGCGCCTCCTTGTGCCACACTAGTCTCATTTTCTTCTCGCTGATGTGGCTCAATAAGGCAATTTGGCTGCGTCATATTTACAAATTGCCACTTTGCATCCCTTTGTGCCACATTAGGCCTGCGTCAGGCATAATGTATGCAAGGGGTACGTTCCTGCGTTAGGAGACCTACAAAAATGGTGCAGTGAAATCTAAAAGATATCACTACGCCATTTTTTACGTCATTTTTAACCCTGCTCAAAGCAGGCTTTAAAGTGATGCACCCATTTTAATCAAAAGGCCTCCTTGCACTTTGCTGCACTAGCTTCAAATGTTTGACGCTAGTGCAGCAAAGCACCACAATAGGGTAAAAAATGTTGACGCTATTGGCCTAATGTGCTCCATGGTACACCGTATTGTAAATACGGTGCACCCATGGTGTCATTAGGTGGGGCAGGGACAACGCAAGAAAACTGGTGTATCAGCACTGATGCGCCAGTTTCTTGTAAATATGCCCCTTTGGTCAATTCACACAGATAGGCGCAGTGACATCGCACTGGTCCTAGGAGATTGGCCCCAATAAAACACACTTGGCCAGAGGGGTGCGTGCATTCCCAAAAACACCACAACGTTAGATGCCACATGTAGTTAAGAACACTTAACCAATCAGAACACAGCAATCATGCGCCCCCTATTTATGACTCCATGATAAATGCAGGCATTCCCAACCAACAAATGAATGTTTTTTTAATTACTTTATCGTACTCAGAGAAATGTATAAAACGTTACTGCAAACTGATGTATATCAAGGGACAGTCCTCAGAAAGGCATTTCTTTAACTGGTCTCCCTACCCTAATGTTTAATTAAATAAACTATTCCTTCACTGCTATATGCCTCATATCTTTTGTTTTTTTTAAGGTAAATTCACACTCGAGCAATGCTAAGGACATCAAAATGTTGTTTAGGGGATGTGTAACTCTCTCTCCAATGTGGCACATTCCTTTCTGTTTCAATCAACACAGTTTAGTATACAATTTCACTGTTTTTCACACAACCTGCTACGTTCCAGATGAACTGAATTGAAATGTGCTGTACAAACAGGTTTCAAACATATTCCAGATAAGGAGTGATGCCACTGTATACATGTTTCCAGTCCTTTTGGAGCAGTTGCTCATTATCATTGTGTCATAGCACCAACTTACCAACGTCAAGTCTGATACATCAGCTGCATAATAAGTGGTAGTTTGCCATTTCACTTGTAACAAAGTCTACATGACCTACTCAATTTGGTGACGGAGCATCCCACCTGACCGAATCATTAAATGGGGCCTGTTTGGTCAAACTCTCCCTCATGACATAAAGAAAATTCAGATACCCCTATGATTACATGCAGCCGTGTGTCTGCTCAAAACAGTACTTGGCTTGTGATGAGGAATCTAGTGGCAACCTTCAGCACAAAGCAATACACCAGATACAGTATCAGACACTGTCTGATTAACCTACATTTCCAGAATTACTCAAGTGTGTTGGATGTGTATCAACCATCATGTTGATGTCATACAACATTGCTGGAAGTTTAAAAGGTAAAATATATATATATCTACAGACAACAACTTACTCCCTTGATTTTGCTGTTGAACTGCCCATCAAGCTCCAGGTAGGCCACCTTAATGATGCAGGTCCTTAGGGCGGTCAGGGTGCTGCATACCCACTTGGTTCACTGGGAGGACTGCCTGAGCTGATCTTCTGCAGACTTGCGTATCTAGCATCACAGATCTTCCCACCTCTTCTGACAATGCAGGCTGTGTCGCTTATGGACCCCCAGGGTTCACACCTTTTTGGTGATGGCCTTCCATATTTTCCACTTTTGATAGGCGTTGACCTGTATGAATGATAGAAAAGAACAAGAAGAGAATTTTAGAGTGATTTGTCTGTAGTGCTGTGACACAGTTTTGTAGCATCACTCACATACATTCACCAAACAGTAACTCAGTCTTCTCCTAGAACATATAGAGGTTCTTAGGAAACACTGATTTGCACTGTTCATTTGAGCACTATCTTTCTCCTCATTTTACTAATTCATGCCCAAAATATCAGCTAGGCCAGGACTATGAAACGATTCCTGTTCTGAGATCCACTCCTGATTACTCACAATCCTTGAGAGCTGTACAAGTGTTGCACAGAACCCCACGCACAACTACACTGTCTTCAGGCCTAAGCTCTCAAGAGTCAAAACTCAAGGTTTGCATCACATACGGTGACTAAGGGAGGTATGGAAGAGTAGCTATGTGTCAGCAAGAGCAGAGGCTTGATGTATGTATGAACAAGTGTGTGTAAGAATGGAACATACTTGTGCAAATGAGTGAGAGCCTGTGGCATTTGAACTTGCAGCACAGGAAATAAGTTTCCCTATATGTGACACCATGACATGAAACCACACAGATCATCCAATCCCACAATATGGACTGTAATGCCACTTAGCAGGACAGCATCAGACAACTCCACTACTTTAAAACATTTTCTGCCACTTAACATCACATAAGTTTTGATATTGGCTGTATGTTGTCACTCATACTACTGGTACACAGTCTACGTATCACTGTTAGGAAGGGGCCTGCTGTTTGTCTGATGAAACTGGAATTGTGAGTTACACGGACAGATATTACAGTTTCTCCTATCTGGTGACTTTACATTCCCATGCATAGACATTTCTAACAGTGACAAGCAATTCTGTCCCCATTAAAATCATTTGGTTCACTGCACTCCAATCTCAACACTTCACTTGTGAATAAAAAAGGGACCAATTAGGTAGTGGACAAAAGGAAACAAGTAAGTTAGTTAAACATTTCCCAGTCAGAATTACCTGCTCTCTGGAACGGAGCTCTGGCTCCTTTGTGGTGAAGGCAGGGCCTGTGACACCTGCTTTGCCTGGCATCCTAGTTCCCAGAGGTCAATAACAGCAGCAAAAAAGCAAGGAGGTCTTGTTGGCTGCAGTGTAAGGAGGCAAGTGAGCCTTTTATCAATCTACCACATTCAAGTACACGGTGGACGCGATCTGTGACAGGGATGGACAGCCATTGGCTTTCGTGCGTAGCTGTCAAACATGTTTGCCTAAGGGAGAGACCATTGTGGAGGGTACCACCTACTAGACAGCAAACTTCTACCGACGGCCATCTGGTATCCAATGTCCTGATGGCAAACTCAGGCATCCGTCATTTTAGGGTGTGAAGTTGGGCATTTTTCAATTGTTAGTGTGTCACCAGCACTCAAAATGGAGGTTAGTGTATTTCTAAATTTCAGATGTGAACGACAATGTTCTTGGCAAGATATGACACAATAAAATGTGCACCGTGACTGTGTATGACCTCAATAGTGCTGTGGACAAAGTAACACCTCCATTGATGGTTGCTAGACCAGGCATCCTTGGTGTGGTCTCCCCTGTCTTCTTTGCCTCTGCTTTCCTGTTTGCTGGACTCTGTTTTTCCTGTCTTTTCACCCCTATGGTAGGCCCTAGGTAGTCCCATGGTCAGGGTGCAGTGTATGTTAAAAGTGGAACATGTACTAATGTGTTTTACATGTCCTAACAGTGAAATACTGCCAAATTTGATGTTCACTGTAACAAGGCCTATCTCTCATCGGTTAACATGGGGGCTGCCTTTAAATATCCTTAAAGTACAGTTTCCCTTTGACAGCAGATAGAGATGTAGGGCCAGATGTATGAAAGACTCAATTTGCATTTCTTAAATAGCAAGTTTTAAGAAATGCTATTTGAGAAATGCAAAATGGGATGTAAGAAAATAGTGAATCCCTAATAGCGATTTCTCAAAATTCGCAATCGCAATTAGGTATTCACCATTTGGGAATGGGACTCCATTCATCCCAATGGGCCTGAAGGCCCATAGGTGCAAATGGCTTTGCATTTCCTAATTTGCAAATTCCTGTTCGGAATTTGTAACTTAAGTAATGCAAATCTAAGGGTGCTGGGGGCCTAAGGCCCCCTTTGATGCACCCCTCAAAAAACTGTGCACATGTAGCGCAGGGCATGTGTACACTACATGGCACTTTTAAAAATGCATTTTCAATCCCTTTTTTAAAAGTGCACATGGTTACCACCAAATTTGAATTTGTGGTAATTGCATTTCCTAAATGCCCAGTTCACATTTAGGAAATGCATTATACATGTGCATAGGTAATTGCAAATAGGTATTACCTATTTGCGATTACCTATTTAGGTAATTGCAATTTGCAGTTCGCTGAATGGAGTCACAATTTTAGGGAATCGCTATTTTAGCAATTCCTTAAAATTGTACTGTTGATACCTTTCATAAATCCTGACATGCTAAGTTCCATTTGCAAACAGTGGAATTTTGCGATTTGCACCGTTTGCGAGTGCAAAATTGTTTGATACATCTGTCCCAGGGAGTTTGGGATCTCTGAACTCACAATTTCAAAATACATGTTTTAGTGCAGATGGTTTTTAGATAGTTGGTTTGAAAATGCCACTTTTAGAAAGTGGGCATTTTCTTGCTTAAGCCATTCTGTGACTCTGCCTGCTTGTGTATACCTGTCTGGGCCAGACAAAGTCATTGTGAACCTGCGCGGATCCGAGGTGCCCTGTCTGGAAATTGTTGCATCGCTTACCCTAACAGGAGAAGAAACAACTCCCGGCCTCACTTGCGAGTAAGGAATCGATGCATCGATGACTTTTCCGACGCAAGTTCGCCCGTGCGACTTTCCTTTGACGCAAACCAGGTACTTTGTGTAAAATCATTGATTTCTATGGAGTAAGACTCTTATTCTTTTGAAAATTCATATCTTAACTTGTGTATATTGGACTTTTGTTGATTTGGTCTTGTTTGATTTAGATAAATATCTAGATAAATATTACCTATTTTTGGAAACTGATGTGGTGTCCATTTTGTAGTGTTTTCATGTATAACTGTGTGTGTTGGTACAAATACTTTACACATTGCTTCTGGGTTCCAATCAATCAGTTTTTATAAGGTGCAACTATTTACCCATGAGGGTCTCAAGATGCTGGTGGTGGGTCTGGGCCTCATTCGAAGAGTCATGTCTTGAGGTTCTTCCTGAAGATGGTGAGTGATGGGCTTTGTCTGAGGTGCGTGAGTAGGTTGTTCCAGCTCTTGGCTGCGAGGTAGGTGAAAGATCTTCCTCCGGTGGTGGTTTTTCGGATGTGTGGAATTGTGGCTAGTGCCTGCTGGGTGGAACGGAGGGGTCTAGCTGCGTTATAGAAAGAGATACGATGATTCAGGTAGGCTGGTCTGATGTTGTGAAGGGCCTTGTATGGTTGGGTGAGTAGCTTGAAGTTGATTCACTTCTCCACCTGGAGCCAATGGAGAAGTCTAAGGTGTTGGGAGATGTGTTCCTGGTGGGGGAGGTTCAGGATGAGTCTGGGGGCACCTTTTTTGATGAGTTGTAGTTTCCTGATGTTCTTTGTCGTGGCGCCAGCGTAGAGTGCGTTGCAGTAGTCAAGCTTGCTTGTGACTTGGGCGTGGGTGACTATTTTGCAGCAATCGTCTGGGATCCATTTGAAGATTTTGCAGAGTTGGCAGAGGGTGTGCCAGCAAGAAGAGGTGACTTCGTTTACCTGTCGGATTATTCTTAGGGAGGAATCGAGGATGATTCCCAGGTTGCAGCCGTGATCAGTCGGAGTAGGTGGGACTCTGAGCAATGTGGGCCACCAGGAGTCATCACAGGCTAAAGTGGAGTTTCTAAAGATGATGATCTTGATCTTGTCTGAGTTGAGCTTGAGGCAGCTCTCCCTCATCCAGGCGGCGACAGCTTTCATTCCTGTGTGAAAGTTCCTCTTGGCTTTGTCCTGGTCTTCAGTGAGGGTTATGATGAGTTGTGTGTCATTGGCGTATGACACGATGTTCATTCCATGGCCTCTGACAATGGCTGCAAGCCGGGTCATGTAGATGTTGAAGAGCTTTGGGCTCAGGGAGGATCCCTGAGGGACTCCGCAGCTGACTTCTGTTGGTTTGGATATGAAGGGTGGGAGCATGACTCTCCTTGTTCTTCTGCTGAAGAAGGAGTGAATCCATTGCAAGGCTTTTCCGCGGATTCCTATGTCGTGGAGTCTGGTACATAAGGTGCTGTGGTAGACAATGTCAAAGGGTGCTGAGAGGTCGAGGAGTATGAGTGCAGCGGTGTGGTCGCGGTCAAGGAGTCTGTGGATGTCATCGGTGGCTGCAAGGAGAGTTGTCTCCGTTCTGTGGTTACTGCCAAAGGCATACTGGGAGGTATCCAGAGAGTGTTGAGTTTATGGATTTTTCCAGGACTTTGGCCGGGTAGGGTAGTAGCAAGATGGGACGGAAATTCTTTAGCTCTGATGGGTCGGCTGTGGGTCTCTTCAGGAGAGGGCGGACTTTGGTGTGTTTCCAATCATCAGGGAAGGTGGCTGTTTTGATAGAGCAGTTCAGTATCTTACAGAGTTCGGGGGCGATGGATGCACTGGCTCTGTTGTAGATATGGTGAGGACAGGTGTTTGGGGAGCTCCAGAGTGAATGCTGTTCATGATGATTTCAGTCTCTTCTGTGGTGAGAGTGGCCCAACTATGGATAGTTTGGGTGGGTTTTGCGGGCTGGGTTGGTAGTAGGTTCTGATTATGGGCGGGTTCTGCAGGAGGAAGCTGTCATAGATGTAATTAATCTTGCGGTGGAAGAAGGTGGCCAGTTTGTTGCAGAGGTCTTGCAATGGGGGATGTTGGTGGCTTCGGAGGGGGGGATTGGTGAATTTGTTGATTATCGTGAAGAGTTCTCGTGTTGTGTAGGGAGGTGTTGATACGTTCCCAGAGTGCAGCTTTTTTTGCGTTCTTGATGAGTCGGTGATGGGTGGCAGTGGCGGCTGTGAAGAAGGTGAGGCCTTCGCTGGTTTTGCTGTTTCTCCATTTCTTCTCTAGGCGCCTGCAAGTGCACTTGGACTGTTGGAGTTCGGCAGTGAACCAGCTGGCTCTTTTTGGGATGCGCTTGACCGAAGTTGGTCAGAGGGGGGCTAAGGAGTTGGCGCATTCAGTGATCCAGACATTGAGGTTTCATGCTGCGGTGTTGGTGTTGTCGTCGGAGGGCCGGGATGATTTGACAAAGGTCATAGTGGGTTGCTTGTCTGTGAGTTCGTTCCATTTCCTGTGGGGGGCCCTGGGGACACAAAGGCGGCTGCTGGGTGCGGTGATGGCGGTGATGGCGAAGTGTAGGCAGGGACGGTCGGTCCAGTCTGGGATAGAGATATTCTTGATGGTAATCTGATTGCTTGAGGTGAAAATGGAGTCTAGTGAATGTCCTGTGACGTGCGTGGGTGCAGTGATTAGTTGTTGGAGTCTGAGGGTGACGAGATTGTCGAGTAGGAAAATGGTGTTTTGGTCGTTGCAGTCCTCGAGGTGGAAATTCAAGTTGCAGGGGAGGAGATAGTCAGTGGACGCCAGCGCGTGAGGTGTGGTGATCTCTACAATGGTGTCAATGAAGTCTGGGCAGGGGCCGGGTGGTCTGTAGACCAGGTTGCCGCGGAGAGAGAAGTTGTGAGTGATGTGGATCAGAAAGTGTAGGTGTTCCATTGTGGTTCAGTGTTCCTCCATGTTGACCATGATGCGGAGTGAGGACTTGTGTACGATGGCCAATCCTCTACCTGGACGGGAGGGCCGGTCCTTATATAGGGTGTTGTATCCATCTGGGATTGCAATGGCGATGTCTGGTCCGGAACTAGGGTTTGTCCAGGTCTCGGTTAGGAATGCAATGTCTGGACCGGTGGAGTTGATCAGGTCCCAAAATTCTGTGGTGTGCTTATGGAGGGAGCATATATTTAGAAGGAGGCAGTTGATGAGGCTGTGGCGGGTGTTGGTGGTTTCAGGTTTGGGGTGTTCCGGTTGTTTGTTGTGGCTGAACCTGAGGTTGCAGTTCATGTAGGAAAAAGGTCTGTGGGTGTCCTTAGGAGATGTGGTGTAGCAGGTGCTGAGACGTCCGGTGTTAAGGCGGTGGAGGATCTTGGCATCGTAATGGAGGCTTGGTAGGGAATGGCTTGTCAAAGATCCAATGTTCCTTGCGCTGGGCACGGTCGGGGTGCAGATGGACTTGCCTTTGGCGCACCAGTGGCGTGGCTGCTGTGCGGCCTACATTAAGAAGGGGAGGGAGGAGGTAGGCAGGAAGGCAGAAAAAGCACTTCGTGGGGGGAGCCGCAGGGGCAGCAGCAACACAGTAAGGAGATGGTCAAGGAAGAGACAGAAAATGAAGAGAAACGATAGAAGAAAAAAAAGAAAAAATGAAGTGAAAAAAGGGTTAAGCCTTTCTGCTCCTCCCAAGCTATAAAGAGGGTGAGTGGGGGTTAACCAGGTGTGTTTCTCCTTTGCCTTGACTAGAGTGAGGGTCCTTGCTTGGACAGAGGGTAACCTGACTGCCAACCAAAGACCCAATTTCTAACAACTGTATTTTAAGAAAATTGAATAAAATGTTTTGAAATTCCAAACATTTTAAACAATGGGTGTACATGTATTACACAACACATTTCTAATGTTACCAAGACTTAAATTGTGTGTTGATGTTCAAAGTATGGTGTGACTATTTAAGCTGATATTTACTTTTCCATATATGCAGACCTTTGAACCTAGGCATGGGTAAAAGATGACAGCCTCAGGTGTTCCGCCCCTTTCCAGACCTTGCCACCATGGAGGAACTGGATGTAATAAAAAAATGTTGTGTAAATAGGCAAGTTATCCTCGACTTGTGTCAGCAGTTGGAGCCTGATCTCTTGCCTCACAATAGGAATACATCAGCAATAACATCAATTGTGAAACTCATGGCAGAACTTAATTTTGTGGCCACTGGCATTTTTCAGTACACTGTGGCAGTATCTGGGGGCATGTCCCAACCAACTTTCAGTGGTGTGCCACAAGAAGTCCTTGCTTCGTTGATGAGACACATCAACAGCTACATCCAGTTCCCACGTCAACAGGATTTGGCCACCGTGAAGGGAGAATTTGATGCTTTGGGTGGAACCACATGTGATTGAAGTAATAGATGGCACTCATATTGCCTTGGTGCCACAACACACAAGGGAACAGGTCTACCACAATAGGAAGGACTTCCATTCCATCAATGTGCAAGTTGTGCAAGTTGTCTGCTTACCGGATATATAAATATCTCAAGAGTGTGTGATCACTTTCCTGGGTCAACACATGATTAATTTGTACTCCAAAACAATGCCATGTCCCTACAGATGTCACAACTTGGACAAGAAAGGGCCTGGCTTATTGGTAAGTACAATATGACTTGAGGATTTGTTGCCAGAATCCTAGTCTAGGAAGGGCACAATGGCTTGTTATGTTATTAATCTGTTGATGTGTTGCTTCCATGTAGAAGACGCAGCGTATCCTAACCAACATTGGTTATTGGTACCTTTAAGAAATCCAACAACACCAGGGGTAGTCCACTTCTTTGAGGCCCATGGAAGAACACAGCGTCCAGTGAAATGGGCTTTTGGGCTCCTGAAGGCCAGGTTTAGGTGCCTGAACAGGGTGGGCCTTCCTTTACTCACCTAATAAGGTGTGCCAACTCATGGTTGCCCGATGCATGCTCCATAATATCACCCTGCGACAGAACCTCCCTATATTCACTGGGAACTGTGAAGAGCCACCAAGTGAGGATGTTTAAATGCCCAATGAAGTTGACAGTGATGAAGAAGAAGGAGTTGACCAATGTCAAGATGTGATTGACCACTTCTTTACCTGAGTGTACATTTATCTTTAAAAATTGGAACATCTAATGTCATAACAACTTGTAACATAGGGAAGATATCAGTCTGCAATAGTAATTTTGTAGGAATGGTCAGTTCAGGAAAGTCCAAGGCAAAGATGTTGGTGGATCAGAGTTTCCCTACGTTGACTACTGTGTTTGTTGCCATTGATTAAGTTTGCTTGGACTCAGTATGTGTGTCCTCCAGACTTGTTGTTTCAGTCAACTTTATTATGTGGAATCATTAATTATCCCTTGTTATTCTGTTTCAAAGTCCTTCACCATGCCATCTTCATTTGGACATTTCAAAGTTGTGACATTTTCAGCAATATGTTGCTGTTGGAAAGTACAAAGTGAACATGCGTTGATTCTGGGACAGACACCCACTTGGGATAGACAGATCTTGTACAGAGGCAACTTGCACTTTGATAGAATGGGAGTACAGGAGATTGCATCATACCTGTTTTCTGTGTGATGGTGCTATCAAGACAATATGTGCCTCTTAACTTGCTCAATCCAGATGTTTATGTCAAGCCCTAGCATACTGTTCTTCCTTTACATTGGCTAAATCTTCAATTTGTGTTCAGTGGAGGTAGCTGTTGATGTGTGTCCTCATAGATAATGGGACGTTTTTAGCACAACACTGAATGGTGGTTGGGACAATGCACCAAGTATTGCCACAGTGTCCTGTAATGGTCATGTGGCCTAAATTGTGTTACTGCCATGATGTAGACTATTGGTATTATTGATGTAGGATTCCGATTGTGAGGGAGAGCAGGATATATGGCTCCACCTGAGGTCATGCATTAATGATAGTTTGCCTATTTAGTTTGATCCCATGCAATATTACTTTGCTGGCAAGTGAACACCATGGTTTTTACAATAAGAGCATTGTCAAGCCATAAAATAGGATGATGAATATATTTCTGATTGTATTTAGACCTCCCCATGCTACATTTTGCTTTTGGACCACCTAGTGTTTGGCTCTAAGCTTTAAGTCCCACTGAGTCTCACCCACTCCAAGCTCTGGTTTTCATCAATTAAGTGCGAAGTACCAGTGGTCACCTTTTAAAATAAGGACTGCTGCTGTGCTGCTGGGGAAAGTGTCTCTTGTCTGGTTACTTGTGATGCACACACATGTGCATCTCTTGAGGGAATAACAAGTAAGACTTCTAAACCCGGTAACTGCATACAAATGGCTTGCCACAGATAGGCCCTTTAATAAGGTGATTATGGTCTGTGCAGGCTTTATAATTGAATTGGGCACATAAAAATAAATATCCCCATACCTTTTGGGTATTTTGTGAGTCTGAGGTGCTTCACTGAAAATCTATAGTGATTTACTACATTCATAATGTAGCTGAAAGAGGCACTAAAATAACAATTTTGCATTGAGTCAACCTACGGAGAGGTTTAACATATGCTTCTCTACGTTCCCACAGGTCCCTAGTGCAAATATATTAGTAATTTGGCCATATTTCCATTGTTTCATGTGCTTTACATTTTGCGATTATTTCTAAGAGTCAGCACTTAATTAAGTTTACACATTGAACAACCATGCTGTGCCAAGATAAATACTCTGCTTGTCAAGATCAAGGGATTAGGCCTGTTTTTCGAAGTATAGAGGGTGGTACTTGACTGCACAAGTTAATTGCATTCACATTACCTGTCAAAATGGGGCATGTCCTTCCCAGATTGGCCCCTTTGAGGTTTTGGTGGAAAGGAACTAATTTTGCAATGGCAGTTAAGGGTGGTCATAAGGTATCAGATCACTTGAATTCTGATCAACTGAGGTTGCCATCTTGAATAGTCACAGGATACTGTTCAGAAGCATAGGGAAAGGGATGGACTGATATTGTGACATTTTTGGATTGGCAGAAGTTCCCACTTTCTGGAACTTTCTGCCAGGGAAGTGTTGAACTGTCAGCCTTAGGGTGGTCTTCCCCAATCGTTATGCATGTTTGCCTCATATGTTTGTTGTATCTTTTTGTTGCCCTTAGGACTCTGAGCACTTCTGACCAGTGCTAAAAATACACGTGCTTCTCCCCTAAAACATGATAACATTAGTGTATGCACAATTGGCATACTTAATTTACTTGTAAGCCGCTTGCAAAGTGGTATACCATGTACCCAAGGCCTGTAAATTAAATGCTACTAGTGGTCCTGCAGCACTGATTGTGCCACCCACACCAGTAGCCTTTCAAACTCAGGCCATTGAAGGGCCTGTATGTGCGGTTTCACTGCCACTTTGACTTGGCATTTAAAACCTCTCACAAAGCCTTAAACTCCCCTTTTACTACATATATGTCACCCCTAAGTTAGGCCCTAGGTTTCCCACAGGGCAGGGTGCCCTGTAAATAAAAGCAGGACATGTACTTAGACGTTTTACGTGTCCTTGTAGTGAAAAACTCCCAAAGTTATTTTCATTACTGTGTGGCCTACTCCACTCTTAGGCTAGCATTGGGAATTCTTTAAAATACTTTTAAGCTGTAATTCCTGATCAGAAAGAAGTAGCTACATCATGTTTTATATAATTGGAATGGTAATGAAATCCTTTATTGGTAAAGTCGGATTTAACATTTCTATTTTAGAAATGCTGCTGTGTGCCTTGCAGCCTGTCTCCAATACTCATCTCGGCTCGGCGACAGCTACACTTTGAACATTCCTTCTAGACAGTCAAAAACATAGAAAGGGTTGGTGTGACAAAAGCCTCATCTGTATTTGTCCGCAATTTGATGAGCCTTCCTGGGCAGGGAGGGTGGACAGGAGTTCAGACTTACACTTGAATAGGGACGTGACTGTCCCTATACAAAGGGCTGATTACCCCATACTTATAGTCTGGAGCCAGGGCTGGGATAAAAGGGGGACCTGTTGACTTCAAGGAGCTGCTTTGAAGTCACCACCACTTCAAAGGCACAGTTGGTTATAGGTACTGGGGCTCTGACCTTATAGAATCAGCATACTATTGGACCTGGTAAGAACTCTTCTGGAGTAAAGACTGCTGTGCTGCACGGATTGCCCTCTGCCTGGGCTGACTGTTCTAGGGAACTACTTCTTTACTTTACTGAGCTGCCCTGCTGCCTGCTGATCTCTACCCTGTTAAGGACAAAGACTGGACGCATCTCATTTAAACCCAAAGTGACTCCAAGGACTTGTTGGCTTGCCCCATGTTCTTCTGCAGTCTTAGGGACAACAAAGACTGCCTGCAACTGTCCTGGTGCTGCTGGACATCTGTGAGTCCTAGCTTTGCCTGATGTGCCCCTTCCAGTCCTGGGCCTCAGAAGTGGGTTTGCAATAGCTTTTTGCTAAAAATGCTAAGAAACTGATGCATCTTTATTAATGCGTTGGGCAATGTAGAGTCTGTTCGATGACAACGGATTCACAGTCTGCGTAACTTGACAAAGACACTCTTCATGGCTCGACGACAGTGCATTGCATTCACCCCCATTGAGCTCAACCCCAACGCGGGACTGGACTGAGTGGAAAATATCACCCCATCACCTCTGGATTTGTTCCTCAACATCAACACTTGCTCCAGTCAAGATAATTCTTAAGCAGACCCTGCGAGGATTATGGTCCCTACTTGGACAGGGTACAAACCTCTGCCAGCTAGAGACCCAATTTCTAACACTGGTGATCAGCAGTGAGGATAGGACTTGTGTTTGTGCAATACCATATAGTAATTCAGTGCCTATTACAACTCTATACTTATAGGAATGTCCTCCTGTTTGCCTGGTCAATCCCAAATGTTTTTGACAGATATTGGTGGTTACTGACTCTTGGCTGTGGCCTGGGTACTGCTAACCAGTCCCAGGGCCAGTGTTCTGTGTAAAGTGGATATGCAAATTAGGCTAAATATAACTGGCTCTAGTAACCTACCTCTAAGTCCCTAGCATATGGTAGGGCATGTTGGTTAGGGACGCCAGCATAGGAAGTGCTCCCATAGGTGCAATGCTGAGGTGCCCAGTATCATTTTGAAAGCAGGCCTGCCTTGCTGGCTACTTTTGAATTAAAGCTACCTTTAGATTTGACTTTGGAATTTAAAAAAATTCCTAAGTCTTAAACTATTCTATTTTGTATATACAAGTCACCCCTCAGGGCCTGGCTAGGCTGCCTTGATAGGATGTGAAGTGGCCTGGGCAGAGGACAAAGGAAGTACCTGGGGGAGGAGACCTGTCTCAGCAGATAGTGAAACTGGATAGAGGGAGAGCAGCCAAACTAGACTTCAAAGGAGGGAAGGACATATGGGGCAGCTCTAGACCTCCCCCATTTCCTGCTAACCCAGAAATCCAGGTACCACCCTGATTAGATTAGGAGAGGGGTGTGTTAAGGAAACTTAGCAACACCAGTGGGTGGGCCCAGCCAGACTTAACCTCTAAGAATGAATTTCTGCAATTTTGGATTTTTTGAGGAATGTTGTTCCCTGCAATTGATTTTTGCCACACTTCTCAGGAAGTGGTCATCCAAGAGGGTGGTGGTCTACACATGATTGGTCAAGAGGCCGTCCTGCTTTCCACTCCAGGAGCAAGGATAAATCGGGCATAGCTGCACCTACATGCCAGATCCCTACCAGGAACAAAAAAAGAAGAAGGACTGCCGTGCTGGACCCCTCACCTGCACCTGGTCACTGCACTCTGAAGGGCTGCATCAGCTGCACACTTAGGCTTCACCACTAAAAGGACTTTGCCTGTCTTCAACTTCTTCAAGAAGGGACTCCCTGTTTGCTACAGGTAGAACATAACTGACCAGAGTCCTCTGCATCAAATCCTGAAGACACTGACCAGCTGACTACTGTCCATTGGTCATTTTTTTGAGTTTGAGTCAGGTGCATTCTGGGAGTTGGACCCTAACCCTCAAGGAGCAACTTAGAGCTTCTGGAACCTTTGAATGAGTTATGGACTCCTAAAGGACCTTCAAAGACCTTATGGAAGAAGATACAGAAGTTTGGAGAAGATTAGAAAACTTCTGGCAAAAAGCTCCATAAAGGGACCGACCCAACGTCATGAGTCAAGCCGGCTTACATCGACCACGACCCGGCCTGACTTGCAGGTTCATCCCGCTGAAAGGTTCTGGAGCCCCAGACCTCCAGGATTTCACCAGGGACTCTTGGAAAGGCAGTCTGATGACGTTGACTCAAAATCAGCTTGCTGTAGAGGGTCGTCCAATGTCGGAGAGAAAAAGCTAAAAAAAAGTGACAAAGTCCAAATGTAAAAAGTTGACCGGGGATTGCCACGTGGCGTATCTGAGGAGGGCTCTAATTTCGGACCTAATTTCAAGTTCAGCCCGGACAAAGGATTCCGTCCTGAAAGAGACTAAGAACGAACAAAGAATCTTCACAGAGGCCTCCTGTGCAGCGTATCCGACGAGGGCTCCAGAGAGGTCGGCTTCAATCTGACTTGGTCCCGGACAAACATTTCTGAAAAGAGGATAAGTCCAAAACAAGGATTCTTCACCAAGGCCTCCTGCAACACAAATCCGAGGAAGGGTTCCAGGGAGGTCGGCTTCATCTGTGACTTCGTCCCAGTGAGAAATAAAACTGGAAAAAAAAGACCAAAGGTAAAGTTTTGACCAAGGCCTCCCGCTTGCTGTAAACGAGCAGGGTTCCATCGCAGTTGGCCTCAAACTTTGGCTTTGCCTCAGTCGATATCATAAGTGCCACTATTAGTTTCTATGCGATAAAAACAGTTACTCTTTACAAATTCATATCTCCTGTTCCCCTTATCCAATTGTATTCATTTTGGTGTCACATTAAAGACAAGAATCTTTTCTATTTTTTTTAACTAATTTTGGATTTTTAAACTGTTCCTGTGTTTTATTTTCTTACTGTTTTGTGATTTCTGAATGCTTTCCACACTTATGCCCTCATTATGACTTTGGCTGTCTTTTTGCAAGACCGCCAAAGCCACAGGTGCCAGAGACCGCCATATTACGAGTACTGCTGGATTTCCGCCACATTTTGGGTGGAAATCCAGCAGTAATCATGCTGGCTGGCAGAGGCGCAGGGGCGGTTTCACCACCAGCCCCCCTGCCAAAAGGACTCTGCCAGCCGTATTACAACCTGTAATGCAGTCTGGCGGTGTCCGGATGGCAGGGCCCTGCCAGAGGTGGAAGTTCCCGTTCCCTGCCCTACTACCTCCTCCTCGGACCAGGAGGGTTGATTGTCCGACAGTGGAGGGGCGTGGGAGGGTGGGGGATGTTGTGTGTGCATGTGTGTATACGTGTATGAATATAAGTGTGTATGCGTGTGTGTATGCATGTATGAATGTAAGTGTGTTTGCATGTGTGCATACGTGTATGAATATTGGAGTGGATGCATGTGTATAAGCGTGTATGAGTGTTGTAGTGAATGTGAGTATGAGTGTTGTGGTGAATGCGAGTATGAGTGTTGTGGTGAAAGCGTGTATGAGCGTTGTGGTGAATGCAAGTATGAATTTTGAAGTGAATGCGTGTATGGATGCATGTGAGTGAATGCGGGTATGTCAGTGTTGGTGAATGAGTGTATGCGGGGTGCGTGTGGGTGTCTGTGTACTTGTGCATGTATGAAGGGAGGGGGTGCTGTACCTGTAGGGGGGTGCTGTACCTGTAGGGGGGTTCGCGGGCATATTGTGATTGCTGGGGTGGAGTCACCGGTAGGCTTTCCGTCAGGGTTTTCATGGCAGTGCTACTGCCGCAGAAACCCTGGTGGAAAGGTGGTTCCTAATGCTGCCTGCGGTCTTCTGTTGACCGCTGGGTTGGAGATGCTCATCTCCGGCCCAATGGGTCCGGCCGCCCTGACGGTCTGAGTGGAGATGTGACGGTCTTCACTGCCAGCCTGTTGCCGGTGAAACCACCATCATGGCCCTGGCGGTCAGAATTAGGGCTTTTGTCTCCTAAGTTAAGCCTAACTGCTAGTTGCCAAACTACCAAGGGTTGAGATTAATTTATTGAGACCTGACTGGACCTAGGTACTTAAGTGCCCTTACCAATAATCCACTTTGCAACAATACTTAAGAACAATTTAAACCTTTTTCAATTCTCCCTGATTGACATATTTGATTTTTTTCAAAAGCCTTTTTACCGATACTCATTTTCCCTATTGTCTGGGGCCTTATCTGCCAATATGGAATTTAAGCTGGTCAATCTGGAAACCTACACAGTGGCCCTGCTCAAGGAGTTCTGCCACGAAAGAAGGGTGTTCCATAAGGAAAGTGCCAAGAAGGCAGAGCTTTAGAAAATCTCAACTTAAGAGCATGGGCAGCATCCCACTCGGATTGAGAAACAATTGATGAGGAGGGGTCAGGGTCTGAAGAGGAATTGAAGCATGACCTGTCTGGAGGTCCTGTCATGCAGCCTACTTATGTGGAAGGTGACATCCTCCCAGGATTGGAAGTCTGCAGCAGTCCAGGCAGCGGTGTGCCTTCAAGGAACCTGTCCCCAAAGAAGCTGGAGGGCAGGAGGGAGGAGAGGAAGCTGAAGGTAGAGCTTTACAATATTAAAATTGGAGCAGGAACAGGCCCTTGTCTAGCTAGCGAAGGAACAGGCTCATGCTAAAATGGAAAAAGAACAAGCTCTAGAGGAGAAAAATAAGGCCATGTAGGAGAGAAAGTGGCCTACAGGCTCAGCATGAGAGAGCTGGACATCAGAACCCTGTGAGAACCCTGAGAGAAGGGTCCAGCAATAGCAATGGTGGCAGCATGCCTGCAGTGTCCACTGGTGAGTCCAGAGTCAGGATACCCAAGGAGTGGTTGCCCAGTTATGTGGTGAGGGATGACATAGACAAATGGCTTGAAGCCTATAAATTGTCTCTGAGAGTGCACAAGGTCCCAGAGGAGTTCTAGGGTGGAAGTGTATGGAGGTATATGGCCACAGTGGGGAGGGACACACTCCTTATACTATAGGTAGAGGACCAGCTATGCTACACTGCAATGAAGACTGTCCTAATTAGTAAGCGTGGACTGACCACTGAGAGGTATAGCCTCAGATTCATGGCAGCCACAAGATCCCATCGCAAACAAAGGTGGATTTTTGGATAATGGCAGCAAGGCACTGAAGTGCTGGGTGACGGGCAAAAAGATTAGTGATTATTCAGGGCTGTACAACTTAATTTTAGAGGAACACATGCTTGATACTTTTTTCCAGAGCTGCGCCAACATCTGGTTAATAGCAAGATTACCGACCCCAGGAAGCATTCTGAGGAGGCGTACATCAGGGTTAGCAGCAGAGTGTCCCAAAATTATCTGTAGGGGACTCCCAAAGGGTGGATCAGCCTTGCCACCAAAAGAAGGAAGGGGGAGATTAAAAGGCAGAGTTCTCTAAAGCCCCACAAAATAACTCGCAGGAGAAAGGGTAGGGTTCACATTCGCAATCTGACCACCAGAAGAAAAGCTACCCTGACAGATGTTAGCTGCCCAAAAATCCATAAGTGCTATGACTGTTGTGAATATGCACACTACAAAGGGGATCCCAAGTGTGCAAAAAGAGAACCACCACCCACTGGATGGAAAACCCCAGGGGTGGTTATTGTAGCAATGGGGGAGGAGCAGCTTATCCCAGTAAATGGACAAGAGTTTAGTCGGTTACTGTAGTGTCCCTGGGTGACAGGGAGATTGTTCCTAAGATCCATGTACTCTAAAATACTATAATGTATACACAATGGATCACCATAAATGGGCAAAGTTTTGAGGCTTTGAGGGAGATAGGTGCTAGCATGACTAAGGTAAGGAGTCAGCTGGTGTCTCCAAAGTAGGTCATTCCCTGTGCATTCCACCAAGTTATGGTGGCTGACAACAGAGAGGGTCAATATCCTGTGGTCAATGTTCCATTTCAGTGGGAGAGTTTCAGGACTTCTGAAGGTTGCTGTGAGCTTTGACCTGCCTGTGGACTTTTGTTGGGTAATGGCTCAGAGTCCACTATCTGGAAAGAAGTGGAGCTCAAGTTTCATGTGAAGATGTTGGAGTTACCTGAGTGGATCTGTGCTATCACAAAAACCATGGCTGCTTGGAAAGGGAGTCAAAAAGGGCTGGAGCCTGGAACAATGGCCTAGCCAGCTGCTAAAATGGGGAAAGACAGAGGGCATGGGAAACCATACCCTGAGTGTACCCACAGTGACATGGAGGGGACACCTGCGGTGGCTACCCCAGAGTCCACTGAGGGGGGCACTGCTTCCCTTGATGACCTTCCTATACTTGCTGGATGGCATGTAGAAGGAAGCCCCACCAAGAATGAGTTCTGTAGGGTACAAAGAGAGTGCCCAATCCTTGAGTTCATTAGGCCCCAGGATGAAGCCCAAAGAGCCGGTAATATCTCTGGGAATTATCACATTTACTGGGAGGACAAACTCCTTTACACTGAGCCTAAGGTTCCTGTGCATGGGACAGCAGGGACCTTGGTGGTCCCCAAATGCTATAGGGCCTTCCTACTAGAGCTGGCTCACAAGATTCCCCTGGCAGGTCACTTGGGTCAGGACAAGATCTTTGCAAGTCTTGCCCCCCACTTCTACTTGCCCAAGATCAGACCTCCCTCAGATACTTTATGTAGGATGTGCGTTACCTGCCAGGCCAGTGGGAAGACAGGACAGAGCCTAAAGGCCTCCCTTAGTCCCTTGTCTGTCATTTGACCACCCTTTGGGCAGTTAGGCACCACCATTGTTGAGCCTATGGATCCCCAGACTACCTTGAAGTTTATCCTGGTCTTGGTGGATCATATCACTAGGTACCCAGAGGCAATCCACCTGAGGCCCATAGATCCACCTGCAGTGGCAAAGGCCCTGATGGGGATCTTTAACTGAGTGAGTTTCCTCAAGGGAGTTGTGTCTGACAGGAGCACAAACTTCATGTCTGCTTACATTTAGTCAATGTGGAAGGAGGAGTGTGGAGTAACCTACAGGTTCTCCACTCCTAACCACCCATAAACCAATCGTTAAGGGATTCAATAAGACCTTGAAAGGCATATTCAGAGTCCTTCCTGAAACCTTGAGGAAAGAGTGGGATATCCTCTTGCCATACCTGTTGTTTGCCTACAGGGAAGTACCACAAAAGGGAGTGGGCTTTAGCCCCATTGAACTTCTGTATGGGCACCCTTGTTGTAGGGTTATTTCAAAGCTTTTCATGGGCACATTTATTTTAGCTCTAGGCCTGAGGCCTGTGCCCTTTCACCTATTTGCATTCCTTTTATTATTTTAGCAATGCTTCATTTTAATGGAGATGTTTTATTATTTTAGCAGTTGCCCTTCCATGCAGAATGTGTTATTAGTTCTTTTGCACGACATTTAATCTTGTGCTCAGCCCAAGGCTATACGCGATAATGTACCAGGTATTGTCGGTCCAAAGAGTACAATGTCTACCTTACATAGAAAGGACATATTATCACATCAGGGAAGTTCTTAGAACAACAACATGTTTTGCCCTCTGCCCAAATGAAGCCAGAGGGGACATTCCAGCCATCTTATGTTGCATCCTGTTGTCGCAGTTCCACTCAACCTGCCATTTTCTCTCCATGCACTTGGGAGAATTGACAGCAGACCAACACCTATTCTCTACCTATCGCACAGGTATGGGGGTTGGGTTTCCTTATGAAGACCAGATGGGCACATTAGGGCTAACACTGCTATTGCTCTCATGCAGGTAAGGATTTTAGATTCACTATTGTGATAGAATGCTGGGGCTTTTTATCTGTTTCACCATCCTTGTCACCACAATAATATTGTTGTGTTTTATCATCCTAATAATCACAATTCAAGCTTCTTTACATAGAACACAGTTGATTCAATAAAATGTGTTGAACCAAGTCATGCTTCTGGTTGTCTTGTGCATGTGTGTGTGACTCGTGTAACTGAGAGAAAGGGGTAAGATCTGTTCCACCATGACTTCCCTGGGAATTCTTAAAGTGTCAAGCGTCAGGCTGCAACAGATACAGATCAGCTTTAATCTTGTGTTTTGGTGAGGTGCTGCTAGCTAGCTGAAAGGATCAGGCCAACAGCTATCAGACAGTGTGGGATAAGACTCGGCCCCCCACAGGCGGTGGTGTTGCCGCCAAATCCAGCCGTCTTGTCCCCATGACAAGAGTCCTACAACACCCAGTCAGAGGACCTCTGAATTTGATCAAGGAAAGCTGCGAACAAGCTCTGAGGAAGATCCCCAGGATGTAGTAAGCTACATGCTTGCCTTCAGGAGCCAAACAGCTAATTTGGGGAAGCAAAGCTTCTGACAACTTAGAAGCTAGCCAGACTGTGATGAAAGAGTGGTATGAGCAGACATCTACCACTGTAGAATTCGAGCCTGGGCAGAACGTGTGGGCTATCAAACCTGTGGAACCTAGAACCCTCCAAGACCTCTGAAGTGATTGGGAGGAAGTGCACGCCAAGGACACCTACCTGCAGGTAGGTGTCCTCTTTGAGAGATCTGAGCTCACCATACTTCTGGTGGCAGATGGAGGAGAGGAAGAGGAAAGTTAACCTCTCCCTGACCTCTTGGGCTTCAAGAAGAAAGCTGGGTCTGTGGAAGGAGTAATCTTTTCCCCCACTCTAACTCCTGAACAACAGAGTGACTGCTGCCAAGTGTTGGGGTAGTTTGCCCCTCTGTTTTCCCTTATTCCTGGGAGTACCCTCCTGTGAACCAGTGATGTGGACACAGGAGACAACCTCCCTGTCAAGAATAAGTCTTACAGGTTGTCAGATAAGGTGAGGGCCAGAATTAGGAGTGAAGTCTCTAAAATGCTGGAGTTGGGATGATGGAATCCTCCAGTAGAGTGAAGTCTCTAAAATGTTGTATTTGGGGGTGATGGAATACTCCAGTAGCAACTGTACTATCATCCAAATAGTTACATATGTGGATCCTAGCTGCACTTTCCCCTTGTGCCACATCGACAAAGTCTCAAAATGCATGCATGGAACCACATTCTAAATCCTTACACCAACATATGCCTGTGGCAGATATGCTGTATGCAAGGAAATTACACTACTATGGGAATGTCCAACATGGTGAATAGGAAGGTAAATGAAGTGCCACCATGGTGTAAGTGCGAGGGGCAAGGAGCCTGCAAGGAAGTTGGTAGTGTGGGATCAATGCACAAAATACCTTGAAAGGTTGCCCCACATGTAATGCACAATGCAACATATAATTTACAACTTCAAGCTGGGGTCTGTAACATGTCACTGAGCCTCCAGTAGCAAGTGAGTGATGAGCCATGTCAACAGCCACCACAGTCAAAGATAGACATTTCACTGTCTCATTGCAGAGCCTTACCTCCTGCTGATATCCTGCCTGGCCTGGATTTTACAGATGACATGGATGACCAGCTGCTGACCATCAATGAAGAGACTCTCCAGGGTGTCCTAGGTTCCCCCCAGGCCCCACCTCCAGTCGCAGGGAGGACACACAGCATTGCGGGGTCTCCACATGAACCACCCAGCTACCAACACATAGCGCCAACCAGTCCTGCCACAGCCCTGGACTCCGAGAACCCAGAAATCACCTTTCAGAGGACAGTGGTAGGAGTCCAGCGGGACCGGGGCAAGCAAGTGCAGGTGGGGATGGGAACCATGGCAGGCAGCCTCGAGAGAGTGCAGAGGTGACTCAGTCAAAATAAGGACAACTCAGCTGTCATCAGAGGTACCCACTCCCCACTCTATGGATTCCAGCAGTCCCCAGCTGACATCTTTGCTCTCATGAGGCAGAGGCTTCAACAATTGCCCTCCAAAAGTGTCAGCAGCATGATAGACAACAGGCTGGGGCTATACAGAATACCCTGGAGTCCATAAATAGAGAAGTGGCCTCCCTCAGGAAAAACATGGCTGCTACCACCATGATGGTGCTGCAGAGTTGAGAAATCATCAGTTCCTCCTTTCTGTTCCCCCAAATGGCAGATGCTGGGACCTTTGACTCCACATCTCTGTCTCCTGATGTGTGTGTGGCCCCTTCAACCTCAAGAACAGCACCACCCATGGCACAGGAGGCACCACACACATCAGAGGATGAAGATGAAGATGTGGAAGGAACAACGTTCACATGGAAATCCACCTGTAGCACCAGTCTGTACCTCATGGAGAGTAGCTCCTTAGCTCTGTGCTTAAGATCATGCCAGTGTTGTGACAGCTGGCAATGTGCCCTCTTCCCTCAACCACTGTTGACTTTTCTGCTATCGACTGGTCTCAATTCCTATCTATTGCCAATTTGGAGACCACCTCACTAATGCACACTTCTCCGACCCATGTCTCATTACATGTCCCTGTAAAATGAAAAAGGTGACGGGTGGTGTTGTGGGCTACAACCAACTTACAGAGCTTCAAAACATGCATTGAACAGATATCCATGCAAGTTGACATATGGCATGTATGGGTCAGAACCAAATGTCAGGAACTTTCCCAGATGAGAGCACCAGTACGACTAATATGCGTGGAACAGAAGAGCTAAATTTCATCAGTGACGGGCAGCTGTCTGTGTGCCAGGATACATACTCTAAATTAGTTGATGTGATATGTGCCACACTTTTCAACATTATTTCTGCCGACCTCTGCGATGACAGTTGAAGTTTGTTACTTACCATTCAAAGATTCCGTATACATACACAATGCAGATGTCTAGGACAGGGGATGACAGATGTTTTGAGTAGCTGATGCCATAATGCAGCCACTCTGACAGCTCCTGACAACTCCTTGGTCATAGGGGATACACATTGTCATACATGTAAATCAATACAGAAAGCATACCCTAAGGCAGTGGTTCCCAGCCTTTTGACTTCTGTGGACCCCCACTTTATCATTACTGGAGCCTGGGGACCCCCACTGAATATTTATTGGATTCCGGGGACCCCCCACTGAGTCATTACTGAAAGCTGGGGGACCTAATCTGTTAATATCATTTAATTCTGTAAGCAGTCACGGATCCCCTGAGGCCGCTTCGCGGACCCCCGCGGGTCCCTGGACCACAGGTTGGGAACCACTGCCCTAAGGCTTTCCTCTAACTTGGCTAGTGCACACATGAGAACACCCGGGCACTCAAACAACATGGAGACATAATTGTCTAAAACTAACTGGACTTATTTAAATATTAAAATAACACCTTATTAACTCGTACAGTGCCTTGGACGAGGTGATCTCGTCCAAGGCACCAGTTCCCGGGTGCTTTGGACGAGATCACCTCGTCCTGCACCCGGGAACTGGGGGGAGCACTAGCGCTCCCCCATGGCCTTCCCACCCATGTGGATGGAAGGGGAAGCCCTTCCCCTTCCACCCCGACCCCCCCCTCGGCAATTCGGTGACATCAGCACGCTTACAGCGCGCCAGCGTCATCAAATATTGCCGAGGGACGCGCTGGAAGCCATTTGCTTCCAGCGCGTCCAGGAGAAAGGATCAAAAAGGTGAGTCCTTTCTTCTTTGGGGGTTGGGGAGGGGGAAACAGACACGGGGGGAAAGGAAAGGGTTTTTCCTTTTCCCCTGTGCCTGTTTTCAGTGGATTCCTGCTCCACGATTGCAGGAATCCCCACTAGGCACCAGGGAGTTCTTTTAGGTGTTAGATTTGGGAGCGACCCCTTGGGCAAGGGTTGCTCCCATGGGGGGCTAATTTTTTCCAAATTTCGGCCTCCCGTGGGGGCAGATCGGCCGATTTCCTAGAGTAGAAGTGTTGGAGGAAGTGGCTAGATTGAAAGATCACCACTTTCCAGATCACATTCCTCCCACTCCCAAAAAAGACTTGCCCACAAAGAAATGTAGAGTATGTGCCCTGAGATCAATCCGGAGGGAGAGCCGGATGTACTGCCCCGAATGCCCTTCAAAGCCTGGGCTGTGTGTGCCCGGCTGTTTTAGAAGTTACTTCCTGTTTTATATTTTCATATGTTCAGCTTCACGGTTGGCATTACTGTCATGTATTTAGTTAGAGCTTTTGTGTTTGTAGTTTTGTACTTATTTTATAATTAGTTAGTGGTTTCTTTGTTGTTTATAAACAAAAAAAGTGATGGCGGTGTGTGTGGGATGGCGCTTGGCTGGCGGTGTGCGCGGGGTGGCGCTTGGCTGGCGGTATGGGTGGGGTGGCGCTTGGCTGGCGGTGTGCTTAGCGTGGCGCTTGGCTGGCGGTATGGGTGGGGTGGCGCTTGGCTGGCGGTGTGCTTGGGGTGGCGCTTGGCTGGCGGTATGGTTGTGGTGGCGCTTGGCTGGCGGTATGGGTGGGGTGGTGCTTGGCTGGCGGTGTGCTTGGGGTGCCGCTTGGCTGGCGGTGTGCTTGGGGTGGTGCTTGGCTGGCGGTATGGGTGGGGTGGCGCTTGGCTGGCGGTGTGCTTGGGGTGGCGCTTGGCTGGCGGTATGGGTGGGGTGGCGCTTGGCTAGCGGTGCCATCCAAACGCCAGTCCACACACTCATCAGCTGGTGTGATTGCTGTATCAGGCATGTGGGTGTATGAAAGTGATGGGCCCTTGACTGGCGCTGTCTATCGATGCGAGTGTTGTAATGTGCTGGGCCCGTGGCTGGCGGCGTGAATGGTCTTGTGCATGTCATGTATGAAAGGTGTGTGAATGGACTGTAAAGCGGTTGGTGCCTTGCCGTGGCTTTACAGCTCACGAGCTGTGAGTCATTGGTTCCGTTTTTTGGCCGTTCAGTTATTACCAGTGCATTTCAATTTTGCGAAATCTCTTGTTAATAAAATTTGATCTACTGAACCATCACTCACCCTCGTGCCAAATCCAACCAGTATGTGTGGTACAAATGGCAAAACCTGCTCTGCTGTAATCAGGCGTCGCAACACACTTGAAACATGCTAGGTGTCTCAGGTGGGACCCCGATGATGAAGCATGCCACCAACTTGGTTGGTGGGTGAGGGGTCTTTTTCACATAACCTTAGTGTGTTTCTTTTCACAATTTTAGTGTTTGGCACATCACAGACATCTGTGGACACATCAAATTGATATATTACAAAACTACCTGCATTTGGGGGGGATGGGGCACCTATGTTTTTGGTCCTGGGTGTCGCCTTCGTCTAGGGAAACCTACCAAACCCAGACATTTTTTTAAACTAGACACCCCAAGGAGTCCAGAGAGGTGTGGCTTGCGTGGATCCCCCAACATTTTCTTACACAGACTCCTCTGCAAACCTCCAAATTTGCTTAAAAAAGCATATTTTCCTGACTTTCGTTTGTACGATCACCGCTCCAGCACAAAATTTCTACTCCCCAGCGTTCCCCTCAGTCTCCCAAGTAAAATGACACCTCACTTGTGAGGGTCCCCAAAGCAGAGTCAGCCTAAAGATGTATAAAAGAAGAATATGTCCTTATCAACTCGCTGTGCTATCCCCTGTATCTCTACAAGTTTTTGGCCTTATTCTGTTGCAGGCACCTGGCCCACCCACACAAGTGAGGTATCCCGTATTATTATCGGGAGACTTGGGGGAACACTGGGTGGAACCACATTTGTGGCCCCTCTCAGATTCCAGAACTTTCTGTCACCAAAATGTGAGGAAAATTTGTTTTTTTAGCCAAAGTTTGAGGTTTGCAAAGGATTCTGGGTAACAGAACCTGGTCAGAGCCCCACAAGTCACCCCATCTTGGATTCCCCTAGGTCTCTAGTTTTCAAAAATGCTCAGCTTTGGTAGGTTTCCCTAGGTGCCTACTGAGCTAGAGTCCAAAATCTACAGGTAGGCACTTTGCAAAAAACACCTCTGTTTTCTGTCAAAAAAATGGGATGTGTCTACGCTGTGTTTTGGGGCATTTCCTGTCGCGGGCGCTAGGCCTACCCACACAAGTGAGGTATCATTTTTATGGGGAGACTTGGGGGAACGCTGGTTGGAAGGAAATTTGTGGCTCCTCTCAGATTCCAGAACTTTATGTCACCGAAATGTGAGGAAAATGTGTTTTTTTTGCCAAATTTTGAGGTTTGCAAAGGAATCTGGGTAACAGAACCTGGTCAGAGCCCCACAAGTCACCCCATCTTGGATTCCCCTAGGTCTCTAGTTATCAAAAATGCACAGGTTTGGTAGGTTTTCCTAGATGCCGGCTGAGCTAGAGGCCAAAATCTACAGGTAGGCACTTTGCAAAAAACACCTCTGTTTTCTGTCAAAAAATGGGGTGTGTCCACATTGTGTTTTGGGGCATTTCCTGTCGTGGGCACTAGGCGTACCCACACAAGTGAGGTATAATTTTTATCAGGAGACTTGGGGGAACGCTGGGTGGAAGGAAATTTGTGGCTCCTCCCAGATTCCAGAACTTTCTGTCACCGAAATGTGAGGAAAATGTGTTTTGTTTGCAAATTTTGAGGTTTGCAAAGGATTCTGGGTAACAGAACCTGGTCAGAGCCCCACAAGTCACCCCAACCTTGGATTCCCCTAGGTCTCTAGTTTTCAAAAATTCACAGGTTTGGTAGGTTTTCCTAGATGCCGGCTGAGCTAGAGGCCAAAATCTATAGGTAGGCACTTTGCAAAAAACACCTCTGTTTTCTGTCAAAAAAATGGGGTGCGTCCACATTGTATTTTGGGGCATTTCCTGTCGTGGGCGCTAGGCCTACCAATAGAAGTGAGGTATCATTTTTATCGGGAGACTTGGGGGAACGCTGGGTGGAACCACATTTGTGGCTCCTCTCAGATTCCAGAACTTTCTGTCACTGAAATGTGAGGAAAATGTGTTTTGTTTATCAAATTTTGAGGTTTGCAAAGGATTCTGGGTAACAGAACCTGGTCAGAGCCCCACAAGTCACCCCAACCTTGGATTGCCCTAGGTCTCTAGTTTTCCAAAATGCACAGGTTTGGTAGGTTTTCCTAGGTGCCGGCTGAGCTAGAGGCCAAAATCTACAGGTAGGCACTTTGCAAAAAACACCTCTTTTTTCTGTCAAAAAAAGGGGTGTGTCCACATTGTATTTTGGGGCATTTCCTGTCGTGGGCGCTAGGCCTACCCACACAAGTGAGGTATCATTTTTATCGGGAGACTTGGGGGAACGCTGGGTGGAACCACATTTGTGGCCCCTCTCAGATTCCAGAACTTTCTGTCACCAAAATGTGAGGAAAATGTGTTTTTTTAGCCAAAGTTTGAGGTTTGCAAAGGATTCTGGGTAACAGAACCTGGTCAGAGCCCCACAAGTCACCCCATCTTGGATTTCCCTAGGTCTCTAGTTTTCAAAAATGCACAGGTTTGGTAGGTTTTCCTAGGTGCCGGCTGAGCTAGAGGCCAAAATCTACAGGTAGGCACTTTGCAAAAAACACCTCTGTTTTCTGTCAAAAAATGGGGTGTGTCCACATTGTGTTTTGGGGCATTTCCTGTCGTGGGCACTAGGCCTACCCACACAAGTGAGGTATCATTTTTATCGGGAGACTTGGGGGAACGCTGGGTGGAAGGAAATTAGTGGCTCCTCCCAGATTCCAGAACTTTCTGTCACCGAAATGTGAGGAAAATGTGTTTTGTTTGCCAAATTTTGAGGTTTGCAAAGGATTCTGGGTAACAGAACCTGGTCAGAGCCCCACAAGTCACCCCAACCTTGGATTCCCCTAGGTCTCTAGTTTTCAAAAATGCACAGGTTTGGTAGGTTTTCCTAGGTGCCGGCTGAGCTAGAGGCCAAAATCTACAGGTAGGCACTTTGCAAAAAACACCTTTTTTTTCTGTCAAAAAAATGGGGTGTGTCCACATTGTGTTTTGGGGCATTTCCTGTTGTGGGCGCTAGGCCTACCCACACAAGTGAGGTATCATTTTTATCGGGAGACTTGGGGGAACGCTGGGTGGAAGGAAATTTGTGGCTCCTCTCAGATTCCAGAACTTTCTGTCACTGAAATGTGAGGAAAATGTGTTTTGTTTACCAAATTTTGAGGTTTGCAAAGGATTCTGGGTAACAGAACCTGGTCAGAGCCCCACAAGTCACCCCAACCTTGGATTGCCCTAGGTCTCTAGTTTTAAAAAATGCACAGGTTTGGTAGGTTTTCCTAGGTGCCGGCTGAGCTAGAGGCCAAAATCTACAGGTAGGCACTTTGCAAAAAACACCTCTTTTTTCTGTCAAAAAAATGGGGTGTCTCCACATTGTGTTTTGGGGCATTTCCTGTTGTGGGCGCTAGGCCTACCCACACAAGTCAGGTATCATTTTTATCGGGAGACTTGGGGGAACGCTGGGAGGGACCAAATTTGTGGCTCCTCTCAGATTCCAGAACTTTCTGTCACCAAAATGTGAGGAAAATGTGTTTTTTTAGCCAAATTTTGAGGTTTGCAAAGGATTCTGGGTAACAGAACCTGGTCAGAGCCCCACAAGTCACCCCATCTTGGATTCCCCTAGGTCTCTAGTTTTCAAAAATGCACAGGTTTGGTAGGTTTCCCTAGGTGCCGGCTGAGCTAGAGGACAAAATCTACAGGTAGGCACTTTGCAAAAAACACCTCTGTTTTCTGTCAAAAAATGGGGTGTGTCCACATTGTGTTTTGGGGCATTTCGTGTCGTGGGCACTAGGCCTACCCACACAAGTGAGGTATCATTTTTATCGGGAGACTTGGGGGAACGCTGGGTGGAAGGAAATTTGTGGCTCCTCCCAGATTCCAGAACTTTCTGTCACCGAAATGTGAGGAAAATGTGTTTTGTTTGCCAAATTTTGAGGTTTGCAAAGGATTCTGGGTAACAGAACCTGGTCAGAGCCCCACAAGTCACCCCAACCTTGGATTCCCCTAGGTCTCTACTTTTAAAAAATGCACAGGTTTGGTAGGTTTTCCTAGGTGCCGGCTGAGCAAGAGGACAAAATCTACAGGTAGGCTCTTTGCAAAAAACACCTTTTTTTTCTGTCAAAAAAATGGGGTGTGTCCACATTGTGTTTTGGGGCATTTCCTGTCGTGGGCGCTAGGCCTACCCACACAAGTGAGGTATCATTTTTATCGGGAGACTTGGGGGAACGCTGGGTGGAAGGAAATTTGTGGCTCCTCTCAGATTCCAGAACTTTCTGTCACTGAAATGTGAGGAAAATGTGTTTTGTTTACCAAATTTTGAGGTTTGCAAAGGATTCTGGGTAACAGAACCTGGTCAGAGCCCCACAAGTCACCCCAACCTTGGATTGCCCTAGGTCTCTAGTTTTAAAAAATGCACAGGTTTGGTAGGTTTTCCTAGGTGCAGGCTGAGCTAGAGGCCAAAATCTACAGGTAGGCACTTTGCAAAAAACACCTCTTTTTTCTGTCAAAAAAATGGGGTGTGTCCACATTGTATTTTGGGGCATTTCCTGTCGTGGGCGCTAGGCCTACCCACACAAGTGAGGTATCATTTTTATCGGGAGACTTGGGGGAACGCTGGGTGGAACCACATTTGTGGCTCCACTCAGATTCCAGAACTTTCTGTCACCAAAATGTGAGGAAAATGTGTTTTTTTAGTCAAATTTTGAGGTTTGCAAAGGATTCTGGGTAACAGAACCTGGTCAGAACCCCACAAGTCACCCCAACCTTGGATTCCCCTAGGTCTCTAGTTTTCAAAAATGCACAGGTTTGGTAGGTTTTCCTAGGTGCCGGCTGAGCTAGAGGCCAAAATCTACAGGTAGGCACTTTGCAAAAAACCCCTCTTTTTTCTGTCAAAAAAATGGGGTGTGTCCACATTGTGTTTTGGGGCATTTCCTGTCGTGGGCGCTAGGCCTACCCACACAAGTGAGGTATCATTTTTATCGGGAGACTTGGGGGAACGCTGGGAGGGACCAAATTTGTGGCTCCTCTCAGATTCCAGAACTTTCTGTCACCAAAATGTGAGGAAAATGTGTTTTTTTAGCCAAATTTTGAGGTTTGCAAAGGATTCTGGGTAACAGAACCTGGTCAGAGCCCCACAAGTCACCCCATTTTGGATTCCCCTAGGTCTCTAGTTTTCAAAAATGCACAGGTTTGGTAGGTTTTCCTAGGTGCCGGCTGAGCTAGAGGCCAAAATCTACAAGGCACTTTGCAAAAAAAACACCTCTGTTTTCTGTCAAAAAATGGGGTGTGTCCACATTGTGTTTTGGGGCATTTCCTGTCGTGGGCACTAGGCCTACCCACACATGTGAGGTATCATTTTTATCGGGAGACTTGGGGGAACGCTGGGTGGAAGGAAATTTGTGGCTCCTCCCAGATTCTAGAACTTTCTGTCACCGAAATGTGAGGAAAATGTGTTTTGTTTGCCAAATTTTGAGGTTTGCAAAGGATTCTGGGTAACAGAACCTGGTCAGAGCCCCACAAGTCACCCCAACCTTGGATTGCCCTAGGTCTCTAGTTTTCAAAAATGCACAGGTTTGGTAGGTTTTCCTATGTGCCAGCTGAGCTAGAAGCCAAAATCTACAGGTAGGCACTTTGCAAAAAACACCTCTGTTTTCTGTCAAAAAAATGGGGTGTGTCCACATTGTGTTTTGGGGCATTTCCTGTCGTGGGCGCTAGGCCTACCCACACAAGTGAGGTATCATTTTTATCGGGAGACTTGGGGGAACGCTGGGTGGAAGGAAATTTGTGGCTCCTCTCAGATTCCAGAACTTTCTGTCACTGAAATGTGAGGAAAATGTGTTTTGTTTACCAAATTTTGAGGTTTGCAAAGGATTCTGGGTAACAGAACCTGGTCAGAGCCCCACAAGTCACCCTAACCTTGGATTGCCCTAGGTCTCTAGTTTTCAAAAATGCACAGGTTTGGTATGTTTTCCTAGGTGCCGGCTGAGCTAGAGGCCAAAATCTACAGGTAGGCACTTTGCAAAAAACACCTCTTTTTTCTGTCAAAAAAATGGGGTGTGTCCACATTGTATTTTGGGGCATTTCCTGTCGTGGGCGCTAGGCCTACCCACACAAGTGAGGTATCATTTTTATCGGGAGACTTGGGGGAACGCTGGGTGGAACCACATTTGTGGCCCCTCTCAGATTCCAGAACTTTCTGTCACCAAAATGTGAGTAAAATGTGTTTTTTTAGCCAAAGTTTGAGGTTTGCAAAGGATTCTGGGTAACAGAACCTGGTCAGAGCCCCACAAGTCACCCCATCTTGGATTCCCCTAGGTCTCTAGTTTTCAAAAATGCACAGGTTTGGTAGGTTTCCCTAGGTGCCTACTGAGCTAGAGTCCAAAATCTACAGGTAGGCACTTTGCAAAAAACACCTCTGTTTTCTGTCAAAAAAATCGGATGTGTCTATGCTGTGTTTTGGGGCATTTCCTGTCGCGGGCGCTAGGCCTACCCACACAAGTGAGGTATCATTTTTATCGGGAGACTTGGGGGAACGCTGGTTGGAAGGGAATTTGTGGCTCCTCTCAGATTCCAGAACTTTATGTCACCGAAATGTGAGGAAAATGTGTTTTTTTTTGCCACATTTTGAGGTTTGCAAAGGATTCTGGGTAACAAAACCTGGTCAGAGCCCCACAAGTCACCCCATCTTGGATTCCCCTAGGTCTCTAGTTTTCAAAAATGCACAGGTTTGGTAGGTTTTCCTAGGTGCCGGCTGAGCTAGAGGCCAAAATCTACAGGTAGGCACTTTGCAAAAAACACCTCTGTTTTCTGTCAAAAAATGGGGTGTGTCCACATTGTGTTTTGGGGCATTTCCTGTCGTGGGCACTAGGCCTACCCACACATGTGAGGTATCATTTTTATCGGGAGACTTGGGGGAACGCTGGGTGGAAGGAAATTTGTGGCTCCTCCCAGATTCTAGAACTTTCTGTCACCGAAATGTGAGGAAAATGTGTTTTGTTTGCCAAATTTTGAGGTTTGCAAAGGATTCTGGGTAACAGAACCTGGTCAGAGCCCCACAAGTCACCCCAACCTTGGATTCCCCTAGGTCTCTAGTTTTCAAAAATGCACAGGTTTGGTAGGTTTTCCTATGTGCCAGCTGAGCTAGAAGCCAAAATCTACAGGTAGGCACTTTGCAAAAAACACCTCTGTTTTCTGTCAAAAAAATGGGGTGTGCCCACATTGTGTTTTGGGGCATTTCCTGTCGTGGGCGCTAGGCCTACCCACACAAGTGAGGTATCATTTTTATCGGGAGACTTGGGGGAACGCTGGGTGGAAGGAAATTTGTGGCTCCTCTCAGATTCCAGAACTTTCTGTCACTGAAATGTGAGGAAAATGTGTTTTGTTAACCAAATTTTGAGGTTTGCAAAGGATTCTGGGTAACAGAACCTGGTCAGAGCCCCACAAGTCACCCTAACCTTGGATTGCCCTAGGTCTCTAGTTTTCAAAAATGCACAGGTTTGGTAGGTTTTCCTAGGTGCCGGCTGAGCTAGAGGCCAAAATCTACAGGTAGGCACTTTGCAAAAAACACCTCTTTTTTCTGTCAAAAAAATGGGGTGTGTCCACATTGTATTTTGGGGCATTTCCTGTCGTGGGCGCTAGGCCTACCCACACAAGTGAGGTATCATTTTTATCGGGAGACTTGGGGGAACGCTGGGTGGAACCACATTTGTGGCCCCTCTCAGATTCCAGAACTTTCTGTCACCAAAATGTGAGGAAAATGTGTTTTTTTAGCCAAAGTTTGAGGTTTGCAAAGGATTCTGGGTAACAGAACCTGGTCAGAGCCCCACAAGTCACCCCATCTTGGATTCCCCTAGGTCTCTAGTTTTCAAAAATGCACAGGTTTGGTAGGTTTCCCTAGGTGCCTACTGAGCTAGAGTCCAAAATCTACAGGTAGGCACTTTGCAAAAAACACCTCTGTTTTCTGTCAAAAAAATCGGATGTGTCTATGCTGTGTTTTGGGGCATTTCCTGTCGCGGGCGCTAGGCCTACCCACACAAGTGAGGTATCATTTTTATCGGGAGACTTGGGGGAACGCTGGTTGGAAGGGAATTTGTGGCTCCTCTCAGATTCCAGAACTTTATGTCACCGAAATGTGAGGAAAATGTGTTTTTTTTTGCCACATTTTGAGGTTTGCAAAGGATTCTGGGTAACAAAACCTGGTCAGAGCCCCACAAGTCACCCCATCTTGGATTCCCCTAGGTCTCTAGTTTTCAAAAATGCACAGGTTTGGTAGGTTTTCCTAGGTGCCGGCTGAGCTAGAGGCCAAAATCTACAGGTAGGCACTTTGCAAAAGACACCTCTGTTTTCTGTAAAAAAAAAATGGGGTGTGTCCACATTGTGTTTTGGGGCATTTCCTTTTGTGGGCGCTAGGCCTACCCACACAAGTGAGGTATCATTTTTATCGGGAGACTTGGGGGAACGCTGGGTGGAAGGAAATGTGTGGCTCCTCTCAGATTCCAGAACTTTCTGTCACTGAAATGTGAGGAAAATGTGTTTTGTTTACCAAATTTTGAGGTTTGCAAAGGATTCTGGGTAACAGAACCTGGTCAGAGCCCCACAAGTCACCCCATCTTGGATTCCCCTAGGTCTCTAGTTTTCAAAAATGCACAGGTTTGGTAGGTTTCCCTAGGTGCCTACTGAGCTAGAGTCCAAAATCTACAGGTAGGCACTTTGCAAAAAACACCTCTGTTTTCTGTCAAAAAAATGGGATGTGTCTACGCTGTGTTTTGGGGCATTTCCTGTCGCGGGCGCTAGGCCTACCCACACAAGTGAGGTATCATTTTTATCGGGAGACTTGGGGGAACGCTGGTTGGAAGGAAATTTGTGGCTCCTCTCAGATTCCAGAACTTTATGTCACCGATATGTGAGGAAAATGTGTTTTTTTTTGCCACATTTTGAGGTTTGCAAAGGATTCTGGGTAACAGAACCTGGTCAGAGCCCCACAAGTCACCCCATTTTGGATTCCCCTAGGTCTCTAGTTTTCAAAAATGCACAGGTTTGGTAGGTTTTCCTAGGTGCCGGCTGAGCTAGAGGCCAAAATCTACAGGTAGGCACTTTGCAAAAAACACCTCTGTTTTCTGTCAAAAAATGGGGTGTGTCCACATTGTGTTTTGGGGCATTTCCTGTCGTGGGCACTAGGCCTACCCACACAAGTGAGGTATCATTTTTATCGGGAGACTTGGGGGAACGCTGGGTGGAAGGAAATTTGTGGCTCCTCCCAGATTCCAGAACTTTCTGTCACCGAAATGTGAGGAAAATGTGTTTTGTTTGCCAAATTTTGAGGTTTGCAAAGGATTCTGGGTAACAGAACCTGGTCAGAGCCCCACAAGTCACCCCAACCTTGGATTCCCCTAGGTCTCTAGTTTTCAAAAATGCACAGGTTTGGTAGGTTTTCCTAGGTGCCGGCTGAGCTAGAGGCCAAAATCTACAGGTAGGCACTTTGCAAAAAACACCTCTTTTTTTCTGTAAAAAAAATGGGGTGTGTCCACATTGTGTTTTGGGGCATTTCCTGTCGTGGGCGCTAGGCCTACCCACACAAGTGAGGTATCATTTTTATCGGGAGACTTGGGGGAACGCTGGGAGGGACCAAATTTGTGGCTCCTCTCAGATTCCAGAACTTTCTGTCACCAAAATGTGAGGAAAATGTGTTTTTTTAGCCAAATTTTGAGGTTTGCAAAGGATTCTGGGTAACAGAACCTGGTCAGAGCCCCACAAGTCACCCCATCTTGGATTCCCCTAGGTCTCTAGTTTTCAAAAATGCACAGGTTTGGTAGGTTTCCCTAGGTGCCGGCTGAGCTAGAGGACAAAATCTACAGGTAGGCACTTTGCAAAAAACACCTGTGTTTTCTGTCAAAAAATGGGGTGTGTCCACATTGTGTTTTGGGGCATTTCCTGTCGTGGGCACTAGGCCTACCCACACAAGTGAGGTATCATTTTTATCGGGAGACTTGGGGGAACGCTGGGTGGAAGGAAATTTGTGGCTCCTCCCAGATTCCAGAACTTTCTGTCACCGAAATATGAGGAAAATGTGTTTTGTTTGCCACATTGTGAGGTTTGCAAAGGATTCTGGGTAACAGAACCTGGTCAGAGCCCCACAAGTCACCCCAACCTTGGATTCCCCTAGGTCTCTAGTTTTCAAAAATGCACAGGTTTGGTAGGTTTTCCTAGGTGCCGGCTGAGCAAGAGGACAAAATCTACAGGTAGGCACTTTGCAAAAAACACCTTTTTTTTCTGTCAAAAAAATGGGGTGTGTCCACATTGTGTTTTGGGGCATTTCCTGTCGTGGGCGCTAGGCCTACCCACACAAGTGAGGTATCATTTTTATCGGGAGACTTGGGGGAACGCTGGGTGGAAGGAAATTTGTGGCTCCTCTCAGATTCCAGAACTTTCTGTCACTGAAATGTGAGGAAAATGTGTTTTGTTTACCAAATTTTGAGGTTTGCAAAGGATTCTGGGTAACAGAACCTGGTCAGAGCCCCACAAGTCACCCCAACCTTGGATTGCCCTAGGTCTCTAGTTTTAAAAAATGCACAGATTTGGTAGGTTTTCCTAGGTGCAGGCTGAGCTAGAGGCCAAAATCGACAGGTAGGCACTTTGCAAAGAACACCTCTTTTTTCTGTCAAAAAAATGGGGTGTGTCCACATTGTATTTTGGGGCATTTCCTGTCGTGGGCGCTAGGCCTACCCACACAAGTGAGGTATCATTTTTATCGGGAGACTTGGGGGAACGCTGGGTGGAACCACATTTGTGGCTCCTCTCAGATTCCAGAACTTTCTGTCACCAAAATGTGAGGAAAATGTTTTTTTTTAGTCAAATTTTGAGGTTTGCAAAGGATTCTGGGTAACAGAACCTGGTCAGAGCCCCACAAGTCACCCCAACCTTGGATTCCCCTAGGTCTCTAGTTTTCAAAAATGCACAGGTTTGGTAGGTTTTCCTAGGTGCCGGCTGAGCTAGAGGCCAAAATCTACAGGTAGGCACTTTGCAAAAAACACCTCTTTTTTCTGTCAAAAAAATGGGGTGTGTCCACATTGTGTTTTGGGGCATTTCCTGTTGTGGGCGCTAGGCCTACCCACACAAGTGAGGTATCATTTTTATCGGGAGACTTGGGGGAACGCTGGGAGGGACCAAATTTGTGGCTCCTCTCAGATTCCAGAACTTTCTGTCACCAAAATGTGAGGAAAATGTGTTTTTTTAGCCAAATTTTGAGGTTTGCAAAGGATTCTGGGTAACAGAACCTGGTCAGAGCCCCGCAAGTCACCCCAACCTTGGATTCCCCTAGGTCTCTAGTTTTCAAAAATGCACAGGTTTGGTAGGTTTTCCTAGGTGCCGGCTGAGCTAGAGGCCAAAATCTACAGGTAGGCACTTTGCAAAAAACACCTCTGTTTTCTGTAAAAAAAAAATGGGGTGTGTCCACATTGTGTTTTGGGGCATTTCCTGTCGTGGGCGCTAGGCCTACCCATACAAGTGAGGTATCATTTTTATCGGGAGACTTGGGGGAACGCTGGGTGGAAGGAAATGTGTGGCTCCTCTCAGATTCCAGAACTTTCTGTCACTGAAATGTGAGGAAAATGTGTTTTGTTTACCAAATTTTGAGGTTTGCAAAGGATTCTGGGTAACAGAACCTGGTCAGAGCCCCACAAGTCACCCCATCTTGGATTCCCCTAGGTCTCTAGTTTTCAAAAATGCACAGGTTTGGTAGGTTTCCCTAGGTGCCTACTGAGCTAGAGTCCAAAATCTACAGGTAGGCACTTTGCAAAAAATACCTCTGTTTTCTGTCAAAAAAATGGGATGTGTCTACGCTGTGTTTTGGGGCATTTCCTGTTGCGGGCGCTTGGCCTACCCACACAAGTGAGGTATCATTTTTATCGGGAGACTTGGGGGAACGCTGGTTGGAAGGAAATTTGTGGCTCCTCTCAGATTCCAGAACTTTATGTCACCGATATGTGAGGAAAATGTGTTTTTTTTTTGCCACATTTTGAGGTTTGCAAAGGATTCTGGGTAACAGAACCTGGTCAGAGCCCCACAAGTCACCCCATTTTGGATTCCCGTAGGTCTCTAGTTTTCAAAAATGCACAGGTTTGGTAGGTTTTCCTAGGTGCCGGCTGAGCTAGAGGCCAAAATCTACAGGTAGGCACTTTGCAAAAAACATCTCTGTTTTCTGTCAAAAAATGGGGTGTGTCCACATTGTGTTTTGGGGCATTTCCTCTCGTGGGCACTAGGCCTACCCACACAAGTGAGGTATCATTTTTATCGGGAGACTTGGGGGAACGCTGGGTGGAAGGAAATTTGTGGCTCCTCCCAGATTCCAGAACTTTCTGTCACCGAAATGTGAGGAAAATGTGTTTTGTTTGCCAAATTTTGAGGTTTGCAAAGGATTCTGGGTAACAGAACCTGGTCAGAGCCCCACAAGTCACCCCAACCTTGGATTCCCCTAGGTCTCTAGTTTTCAAAAATGCACAGGTTTGGTAGGTTTTCCTAGGTGCCGGCTGAGCTAGAGGCCAAAATCTACAGGTAGGCACTTTGCAAAAAACACCTCTGTTTTCTGTCAAAAAATGGGGTGTGTCCACATTGTGTTTTGGGGCATTTCCTGTCGTGGGCACTAGGCCTACCCACACAAGTGAGGTATCATTTTTATCCGGAGACTTGGGGGAACGCTGGGTGGAAGGAAATTTGTGGCTCCTCCCAGATTCCAGAACTTTCTGTCACCGAAATGTGAGGAAAATGTGTTTTGTTTGCCAAATTTTGAGGTTTGCAAAGGATTCTGGGTAACAGAACCTGGTCAGAGCCCCACAAGTCACCCCAACCTTGGATTCCCCTAGGTCTCTAGTTTTCAAAAATGCACAGGTTTGGTAGGTTTTCCTAGGTGCCGGCTGAGCTAGAGGCCAAAATCTACAGGTAGGCACTTTGCAAAAAACACCTCTTTTTTCTGTCAAAAAAATGGGGTGTGTCCACATTGTGTTTTGGGGCATTTCCTGTTGTGGGCGCTAGGCCTACCCACACAAGTGAGGTATCATTTTTATCGGGAGACTTGGGGGAACGCTGGGAGGGACCAAATTTGTGGCTCCTCTCAGATTCCAGAACTTTCTGTCACCAAAATGTGAGGAAAATGTGTTTTTTTAGCCAAATTTTGAGGTTTGCAAAGGATTCTGGGTAACAGAACCTGGTCAGAGCCCCGCAAGTCACCGCAACCTTGGATTCCCCTAGGTCTCTAGTTTTCAAAAATGCACAGGTTTGGTAGGTTTTCCTAGGTGCCGGCTGAGCTAGAGGCCAAAATCTACAGGTAGGCACTTTGCAAAAAACACCTCTGTTTTCTGTAAAAAAAAAATGGGGTGTGTCCACATTGTGTTTTGGGGCATTTCCTGTCGTGGGCGCTAGGCCTACCCACACAAGTGAGGTATCATTTTTATCGGGAGACTTGGGGGAACGCTGGGTGGAAGGAAATGTGTGGCTCCTCTCAGATTCCAGAACTTTCTGTCACTGAAATGTGAGGAAAATGTGTTTTGTTTACCAAATTTTGAGGTTTGCAAAGGATTCTGGGTAACAGAACCTGGTCAGAGCCCCACAAGTCACCCCATCTTGGATTCCCCTAGGTCTCTAGTTTTCAAAAATGCACAGGTTTGGTAGGTTTCCCTAGGTGCCTACTGAGCTAGAGTCCAAAATCTACAGGTAGGCACTTTGCAAAAAATACCTCTGTTTTCTGTCAAAAAAATGGGATGTGTCTACGCTGTGTTTTGGGGCATTTCCTGTCGCGGGCGCTTGGCCTACCCACACAAGTGAGGTATCATTTTTATCGGGAGACTTGGGGGAACGCTGGTTGGAAGGAAATTTGTGGCTCCTCTCAGATTCCAGAACTTTATGTCACCGATATGTGAGGAAAATGTGTTTTTTTTTTGCCACATTTTGAGGTTTGCAAAGGATTCTGGGTAACAGAACCTGGTCAGAGCCCCACAAGTCACCCCATTTTGGATTCCCCTAGGTCTCTAGTTTTCAAAAATGCACAGGTTTGGTAGGTTTTCCTAGGTGCCGGCTGAGCTAGAGGCCAAAATCTACAGGTAGGCACTTTGCAAAAAACATCTCTGTTTTCTGTCAAAAAATGGGGTGTGTCCACATTGTGTTTTGGGGCATTTCCTCTCGTGGGCACTAGGCCTACCCACACAAGTGAGGTATCATTTTTATCGGGAGACTTGGGGGAACGCTGGGTGGAAGGAAATTTGTGGCTCCTCCCAGATTCCAGAACTTTCTGTCACCGAAATGTGAGGAAAATGTGTTTTGTTTGCCAAATTTTGAGGTTTGCAAAGGATTCTGGGTAACAGAACCTGGTCAGAGCCCCACAAGTCACCCCAACCTTGGATTCCCCTAGGTCTCTAGTTTTCAAAAATGCACAGGTTTGGTAGGTTTTCCTAGGTGCCGGCTGAGCTAGAGGCCAAAATCTACAGGTAGGCACTTTGCAAAAAACACCTCTGTTTTCTGTCAAAAAATGTGGTGTGTCCACATTGTGTTTTGGGGCATTTCCTGTCGTGGGCACTAGGCCTACCCACACAAGTGAGGTATCATTTTTATCCGGAGACTTGGGGGAACGCTGGGTGGAAGGAAATTTGTGGCTCCTCCCAGATTCCAGAACTTTCTGTCACCGAAATGTGAGGAAAATGTGTTTTGTTTGCCAAATTTTGAGGTTTGCAAAGGATTCTGGGTAACAGAACCTGGTCAGAGCCCCACAAGTCACCCCAACCTTGGATTCCCCTAGGTCTCTAGTTTTCAAAAATGCACAGGTTTGGTAGGTTTTCCTAGGTGCCGGCTGAGCCAGAGGCCAAAATCTACAGGTAGGCACTTTGCAAAAAACACCTCTTTTTTTCTGTAAAAAAAATGGGGTGTGTCCACATTGTGTTTTGGGGCATTTCCTGTCGTGGGCGCTAGGCCTACCCACACAAGTGAGGTATCATTTTTATCGGGAGACTTGGGGGAACGCTGGGAGGGACCAAATTTGTGGCTCCTCTCAGATTCCAGAACTTTCTGTCACCAAAATGTGAGGAAAATGTGTTTTTTTAGCCAAATTTTGAGGTTTGCAAAGGATTCTGGGTAACAGAACCTGGTCAGAGCCCCACAAGTCACCCCATCTTGGATTCCCCTAGGTCTCTAGTTTTCAAAAATGCACAGGTTTGGTAGGTTTCCCTAGGTGCCGGCTGAGCTAGAGGACAAAATCTACAGGTAGGCACTTTGCAAAAAACACCTGTGTTTTCTGTAAAAAAATGGGGTGTGTCCACATTGTGTTTTGGGGCATTTCCTGTCGTGGGCACTAGGCCTACCCACACAAGTGAGGTATCATTTTTATCGGGAGACTTGGGGGAACGCTGGGTGGAAGGAAATTTGTGGCTCCTCCCAGATTCCAGAACTTTCTGTCACCGAAATATGAGGAAAATGTGTTTTGTTTGCCACATTGTGAGGTTTGCAAAGGATTCTGGGTAACAGAACCTGGTCAGAGCCCCACAAGTCACCCCAACCTTGGATTCCCCTAGGTCTCTAGTTTTCAAAAATGCACAGGTTTGGTAGGTTTTCCTAGGTGCCGGCTGAGCAAGAGGACAAAATCTACAGGTAGGCACTTTGCAAAAAACACCTTTTTTTTCTGTCAAAAAAATGGGGTGTGTCCACATTGTGTTTTGGGGCATTTCCTGTCGTGGGCGCTAGGCCTACCCACACAAGTGAGGTATCATTTTTATCGGGAGACTTGGGGGAACGCTGGGTGGAAGGAAATTTGTGGCTCCTCTCAGATTCCAGAACTTTCTGTCACTGAAATGTGAGGAAAATGTGTTTTGTTTACCAAATTTTGAGGTTTGCAAAGGATTCTGGGTAACAGAACCTGGTCAGAGCCCCACAAGTCACCCCAACCTTGGATTGCCCTAGGTCTCTAGTTTTAAAAAATGCACAGATTTGGTAGGTTTTCCTAGGTGCAGGCTGAGCTAGAGGCCAAAATCTACAGGTAGGCACTTTGCAAAGAACACCTCTTTTTTCTGTCAAAAAAATGGGGTGTGTCCACATTGTATTTTGGGGCATTTCCTGTCGTGGGCGCTAGGCCTACCCACACAAGTGAGGTATCATTTTTATCGGGAGACTTGGGGGAACGCTGGGTGGAACCACATTTGTGGCTCCTCTCAGATTCCAGAACTTTCTGTCACCAAAATGTGAGGAAAATGTTTTTTTTTAGTCAAATTTTGAGGTTTGCAAAGGATTCTGGGTAACAGAACCTGGTCAGAGCCCCACAAGTCACCCCAACCTTGGATTCCCCTAGGTCTCTAGTTTTCAAAAATGCACAGGTTTGGTAGGTTTTCCTAGGTGCCGGCTGAGCTAGAGGCCAAAATCTACAGGTAGGCACTTTGCAAAAAACACCTCTTTTTTCTGTCAAAAAAATGGGGTGTGTCCACATTGTGTTTTGGGGCATTTCCTGTTGTGGGCGCTAGGCCTACCCACACAAGTGAGGTATCATTTTTATCGGGAGACTTGGGGGAACGCTGGGAGGGACCAAATTTGTGGCTCCTCTCAGATTCCAGAACTTTCTGTCACCAAAATGTGAGGAAAATGTGTTTTTTTAGCCAAATTTTGAGGTTTGCAAAGGATTCTGGGTAACAGAACCTGGTCAGAGCCCCGCAAGTCACCCCAACCTTGGATTCCCCTAGGTCTCTAGTTTTCAAAAATGCACAGGTTTGGTAGGTTTTCCTAGGTGCCGGCTGAGCTAGAGGCCACAATCTACAGGTAGGCACTTTGCAAAAAACACCTCTGTTTTCTGTAAAAAAAAAATGGGGTGTGTCCACATTGTGTTTTGGGGCATTTCCTGTCGTGGGCGCTAGGCCTACCCACACAAGTGAGGTATCATTTTTATCGGGAGACTTGGGGGAACGCTGGGTGGAAGGAAATGTGTGGCTCCTCTCAGATTCCAGAACTTTCTGTCACTGAAATGTGAGGAAAATGTGTTTTGTTTACCAAATTTTGAGGTTTGCAAAGGATTCTGGGTAACAGAACCTGGTCAGAGCCCCACAAGTCACCCCATCTTGGATTCCCCTAGGTCTCTAGTTTTCAAAAATGCACAGGTTTGGTAGGTTTCCCTAGGTGCCTACTGAGCTAGAGTCCAAAATCTACAGGTAGGCACTTTGCAAAAAATACCTCTGTTTTCTGTCAAAAAAATGGGATGTGTCTACGCTGTGTTTTGGGGCATTTCCTGTCGCGGGCGCTTGGCCTACCCACACAAGTGAGGTATCATTTTTATCGGGAGACTTGGGGGAACGCTGGTTGGAAGGAAATTTGTGGCTCCTCCCAGATTCCAGAACTTTCTGTCACCGAAATGTGAGGAAAATGTGTTTTGTTTGCCAAATTTTGAGGTTTGCAAAGGATTCTGGGTAACAGAACCTGGTCAGAGCCCCACAAGTCACCCCATTTTGGATTCCCCTAGGTCTCTAGTTTTAAAAAATGCACAGGTTTGGTAGGTTTTCCTAGGTGCCGGCTGAGCTAGAGGCCAAAATCTACAGGTAGGCACTTTGCAAAAAACATCTCTGTTTTCTGTCAAAAAATGGGGTGTGTCCACATTGTGTTTTGGGGCATTTCCTCTCGTGGGCACTAGGCCTACCCACACAAGTGAGGTATCATTTTTATCGGGAGACTTGGGGGAACGCTGGGTGGAAGGAAATTTGTGGCTCCTCCCAGATTCCAGAACTTTCTGTCACCGAAATGTGAGGAAAATGTGTTTTGTTTGCCAAATTTTGAGGTTTGCAAAGGATTCTGGGTAACAGAACCTGGTCAGAGCCCCACAAGTCACCCCAACCTTGGATTCCCCTAGGTCTCTAGTTTTCAAAAATGCACAGGTTTGGTAGGTTTTCCTAGGTGCCGGCTGAGCTAGAGGCCAAAATCTACAGGTAGGCACTTTGCAAAAAACACCTCTGTTTTCTGTCAAAAAATGGGGTGTGTCCACATTGTGTTTTGGGGCATTTCCTGTCGTGGGCACTAGGCCTACCCACACAAGTGAGGTATCATTTTTATCCGGAGACTTGGGGGAACGCTGGGTGGAAGGAAATTTGTGGCTCCTCCCAGATTCCAGAACTTTCTGTCACCGAAATGTGAGGAAAATGTGTTTTGTTTGCCAAATTTTGAGGTTTGCAAAGGATTCTGGGTAACAGAACCTGGTCAGAGCCCCACAAGTCACCCCATCTTGGATTCCCCTAGGTCTCTAGTTTTCAAAAATGCACAGGTTTGGTAGGTTTCCCTAGGTGCCGGCTGAGCTAGAGGACAAAATCTACAGGTAGGCACTTTGCAAAAAACACCTCTGTTTTCTGTCAAAAAATGGGGTGTGTCCACATTGTGTTTTGGGGCATTTCGTGTCGTGGGCACTAGGCCTACCCACACAAGTGAGGTATCATTTTTATCGGGAGACTTGGGGGAACGCTGGGTGGAAGGAAATTTGTGGCTCCTCCCAGATTCCAGAACTTTCTGTCACCGAAATGTGAGGAAAATGTGTTTTGTTTGCCATATTTTGAGATTTGCAAAGGATTCTGGGTAACAGAACCTGGTCACCCCAACCTTGGATTGCCCTAGGTCTCTAGTTTTAAAAAATGCACAGGTTTGGTAGGTTTTCCTAGGTGCAGGCTGAGCTAGAGGCCAAAATCTACAGGTAGGCACTTTGCAAAAAACACCTCTTTTTTCTGTCAAAAAAATGGGGTGTGTCCACATTGTATTTTGGGGCATTTCCTGTCGTGGGCGCTAGGCCTACCCACACAAGTGAGGTATCATTTTTATCGGGAGACTTGGGGGAACGCTGGGTGGAACCACATTTGTGGCTCCTCTCAGATTCCAGAACTTTCTGTCACCAAAATGTGAGGAAAATGTGTTTTTTTAGTCACATTTTGAGGTTTGCAAAGGATTCTGGGTAACAGAACCTGGTCAGAGCCCCACAAGTCACCCCAACCTTGGATTCCCCTAGGTCTCTAGTTTTCAAAAATGCACAGGTTTGGTAGGTTTTCCTAGGTGCCGGCTGAGCTAGAGGCCAAAATCTACAGGTAGGCACTTTGCAAAAAACACCTCTTTTTTCTGTCAAAAAAATGGGGTGTGTCCACATTGTGTTTTGGGGCATTTCCTGTCGTGGGCGCTAGGCCTACCCACACAAGTGAGGTATCATTTTTATCGGGAGACTTGGGGGAACCCAAGTCGGAATCCCCATTGGAGCACCGCCGGTCTGTCACCAAAATGTGAGGAAAATGTGTTTTTTTAGCCAAATTTTTAGGTTTGCAAAGGATTCTGGGTAACAGAACCTGGTCAGAGCCCCACAAGTCACCCCATCTTGGATTCCCCTAGGTCTCTAGTTTTCAAAAATGCACAGGTTTGGTAGGTTTCCCTAGGTGCCGGCTGAGCTAGAGGACAAAATCTACAGGTAGGCACTTTGCAAAAAACACCTCTGTTTTCTGTCAAAAAATGGGGTGTGTCCACATTGTGTTTTGGGGCATTTCGTGTCGTGGGCACTAGGCCTACCCACACAAGTGAGGTATCATTTTTATCGGGAGACTTGGGGGAACGCTGGGTGGAAGGAAATTTGTGGCTCCTCCCAGATTCCAGAACTTTCTGTCACCGAAATGTGAGGAAAATGTGTTTTGTTTGCCAAATTTTGAGGTTTGCAAAGGATTCTGGGTAACAGAACCTGGTCAGAGCCCCACAAGTCACCCCAACCTTGGATTCCCCTAGGTCTCTAGTTTTCAAAAATGCACAGGTTTGGTAGGTTTTCCTAGGTGCCGGCTGAGCTAGAGGCCAAAATCTACAGGTAGGCACTTTGCAAAAAACACCTCTGTTTTCTGTCAAAAAATGGGGTGTGTCCACATTGTGTTTTGGGGCATTTCCTGTCGTGGGCACTAGGCCTACCCACACAAGTGAGGTATCATTTTTATCCGGAGACTTGGGGGAACGCTGGGTGGAAGGAAATTTGTGGCTCCTCCCAGATTCCAGAACTTTCTGTCACCGAAATGTGAGGAAAATGTGTTTTGTTTGCCAAATTTTGAGGTTTGCAAAGGATTCTGGGTAACAGAACCTGGTCAGAGCCCCACAAGTCACCCCATCTTGGATTCCCCTAGGTCTCTAGTTTTCAAAAATGCACAGGTTTGGTAGGTTTCCCTAGGTGCCGGCTGAGCTAGAGGACAAAATCTACAGGTAGGCACTTTGCAAAAAACACCTCTGTTTTCTGTCAAAAAATGGGGTGTGTCCACATTGTGTTTTGGGGCATTTCGTGTCGTGGGCACTAGGCCTACCCACACAAGTGAGGTATCATTTTTATCGGGAGACTTGGGGGAACGCTGGGTGGAAGGAAATTTGTGGCTCCTCCCAGATTCCAGAACTTTCTGTCACCGAAATGTGAGGAAAATGTGTTTTGTTTGCCATATTTTGAGATTTGCAAAGGATTCTGGGTAACAGAACCTGGTCACCCCAACCTTGGATTGCCCTAGGTCTCTAGTTTTAAAAAATGCACAGGTTTGGTAGGTTTTCCTAGGTGCAGGCTGAGCTAGAGGCCAAAATCTACAGGTAGGCACTTTGCAAAAAACACCTCTTTTTTCTGTCAAAAAAATGGGGTGTGTCCACATTGTATTTTGGGGCATTTCCTGTCGTGGGCGCTAGGCCTACCCACACAAGTGAGGTATCATTTTTATCGGGAGACTTGGGGGAACGCTGGGTGGAACCACATTTGTGGCTCCTCTCAGATTCCAGAACTTTCTGTCACCAAAATGTGAGGAAAATGTGTTTTTTTAGTCAAATTTTGAGGTTTGCAAAGGATTCTGGGTAACAGAACCTGGTCAGAGCCCCACAAGTCACCCCAACCTTGGATTCCCCTAGGTCTCTAGTTTTCAAAAATGCACAGGTTTGGTAGGTTTTCCTAGGTGCCGGCTGAGCTAGAGGCCAAAATCTACAGGTAGGCACTTTGCAAAAAACACCTCTTTTTTCTGTCAAAAAAATGGGGTGTGTCCACATTGTGTTTTGGGGCATTTCCTGTCGTGGGCGCTAGGCCTACCCACACAAGTGAGGTATCATTTTTATCGGGAGACTTGGGGGAACCCAAGTCGGAATCCCCATTGGAGCACCGCCGGTCTGTCACCAAAATGTGAGGAAAATGTGTTTTTTTAGCCAAATTTTTAGGTTTGCAAAGGATTCTGGGTAACAGAACCTGGTCAGAGCCCCACAAGTCACCCCATCTTGGATTCCCCTAGGTCTCTAGTTTTCAAAAATGCACAGGTTTGGTAGGTTTCCCTAGGTGCCGGCTGAGCTAGAGGACAAAATCTACAGGTAGGCACTTTGCAAAAAACACCTCTGTTTTCTGTCAAAAAATGGGGTGTGTCCACATTGTGTTTTGGGGCATTTCGTGTCGTGGGCACTAGGCCTACCCACACAAGTGAGGTATCATTTTTATCGGGAGACTTGGGGGAACGCTGGGTGGAAGGAAATTTGTGGCTCCTCCCAGATTCCAGAACTTTCTGTCACCGAAATGTGAGGAAAATGTGTTTTGTTTGCCATATTTTGAGATTTGCAAAGGATTCTGGGTAACAGAACCTGGTCACCCCAACCTTGGATTGCCCTAGGTCTCTAGTTTTAAAAAATGCACAGGTTTGGTAGGTTTTCCTAGGTGCAGGCTGAGCTAGAGGCCAAAATCTACAGGTAGGCACTTTGCAAAAAACACCTCTTTTTTCTGTCAAAAAAATGGGGTGTGTCCACATTGTATTTTGGGGCATTTCCTGTCGTGGGCGCTAGGCCTACCCACACAAGTGAGGTATCATTTTTATCGGGAGACTTGGGGGAACGCTGGGTGGAACCACATTTGTGGCTCCTCTCAGATTCCAGAACTTTCTGTCACCAAAATGTGAGGAAAATGTGTTTTTTTAGTCAAATTTTGAGGTTTGCAAAGGATTCTGGGTAACAGAACCTGGTCAGAGCCCCACAAGTCACCCCAACCTTGGATTCCCCTAGGTCTCTAGTTTTCAAAAATGCACAGGTTTGGTAGGTTTTCCTAGGTGCCGGCTGAGCTAGAGGCCAAAATCTACAGGTAGGCACTTTGCAAAAAACACCTCTTTTTTCTGTCAAAAAAATGGGGTGTGTCCACATTGTGTTTTGGGGCATTTCCTGTCGTGGGCGCTAGGCCTACCCACACAAGTGAGGTATCATTTTTATCGGGAGACTTGGGGGAACCCAAGTCGGAATCCCCATTGGAGCACCGCCGGTCTGTCACCAAAATGTGAGGAAAATGTGTTTTTTTAGCCAAATTTTTAGGTTTGCAAAGGATTCTGGGTAACAGAACCTGGTCAGAGCCCCACAAGTCACCCCATCTTGGATTCCCCTAGGTCTCTAGTTTTCAAAAATGCACAGGTTTGGTAGGTTTCCCTAGGTGCCGGCTGAGCTAGAGGACAAAATCTACAGGTAGGCACTTTGCAAAAAACACCTCTGTTTTCTGTCAAAAAATGGGGTGTGTCCACATTGTGTTTTGGGGCATTTCGTGTCGTGGGCACTAGGCCTACCCACACAAGTGAGGTATCATTTTTATCGGGAGACTTGGGGGAACGCTGGGTGGAAGGAAATTTGTGGCTCCTCCCAGATTCCAGAACTTTCTGTCACCGAAATGTGAGGAAAATGTGTTTTGTTTGCCATATTTTGAGATTTGCAAAGGATTCTGGGTAACAGAACCTGGTCACCCCAACCTTGGATTGCCCTAGGTCTCTAGTTTTAAAAAATGCACAGGTTTGGTAGGTTTTCCTAGGTGCAGGCTGAGCTAGAGGCCAAAATCTACAGGTAGGCACTTTGCAAAAAACACCTCTTTTTTCTGTCAAAAAAATGGGGTGTGTCCACATTGTATTTTGGGGCATTTCCTGTCGTGGGCGCTAGGCCTACCCACACAAGTGAGGTATCATTTTTATCGGGAGACTTGGGGGAACGCTGGGTGGAACCACATTTGTGGCTCCTCTCAGATTCCAGAACTTTCTGTCACCAAAATGTGAGGAAAATGTGTTTTTTTAGTCAAATTTTGAGGTTTGCAAAGGATTCTGGGTAACAGAACCTGGTCAGAGCCCCACAAGTCACCCCAACCTTGGATTCCCCTAGGTCTCTAGTTTTCAAAAATGCACAGGTTTGGTAGGTTTTCCTAGGTGCCGGCTGAGCTAGAGGCCAAAATCTACAGGTAGGCACTTTGCAAAAAACACCTCTTTTTTCTGTCAAAAAAATGGGGTGTGTCCACATTGTGTTTTGGGGCATTTCCTGTCGTGGGCGCTAGGCCTACCCACACAAGTGAGGTATCATTTTTATCGGGAGACTTGGGGGAACGCTGGGAGGGACCAAATTTGTGGCTCCTCTCAGATTCCAGAACTTTCTGTCACCAAAATGTGAGGAAAATGTGTTTTTTTAGCCAAATTTTGAGGTTTGCAAAGGATTCTGGGTAACAGAACCTGGTCAGAGCCCCACAAGTCACCCCATTTTGGATTCCCCTAGGTCTCTAGTTTTCAAAAATGCACAGGTTTGGTAGGTTTTCCTAGGTGCCGGCTGAGCTAGAGGCCAAAATCTACAGGTAGGCACTTTGCAAAAAACACCTCTTTTTTCTGTCAAAAAAATGGGGTGTGTCCACATTGTATTTTGGGGCATTTCCTGTCGTGGGCACTAGGCCTACCCACACATGTGAGGTATCATTTTTATCGGGAGACTTGGGGGAACGCTGGGTGGAAGGAAATTTGTGGCTCCTCCCAGATTCTAGAACTTTCTGTCACCGAAATGTGAGGAAAATGTGTTTTGTTTGCCAAATTTTGAGGTTTGCAAAGGATTCTGGGTAACAGAACCTGGTCAGAGCCCCACAAGTCACCCCAACCTTGGATTCCCCTAGGTCTCTAGTTTTCAAAAATGCACAGGTTTGGTAGGTTTTCCTATGTGCCAGCTGAGCTAGAAGCCAAAATCTACAGGTAGGCACTTTGCAAAAAACACCTCTGTTTTCTGTCAAAAAAATGGGGTGTGTCCACATTGTGTTTTGGGGCATTTCCTGTCGTGGGCGCTAGGCCTACCCACACAAGTGAGGTATCATTTTTATCGGGAGACTTGGGGGAACGCTGGGTGGAAGGAAATTTGTGGCTCCTCTCAGATTCCAGAACTTTCTGTCACTGAAATGTGAGGAAAATGTGTTTTGTTTACCAAATTTTGAGGTTTGCAAAGGATTCTGGGTAACAGAACCTGGTCAGAGCCCCACAAGTCACCCCAACCTTGGATTGCCCTAGGTCTCTAGTTTTAAAAAATGCACAGATTTGGTAGGTTTTCCTAGGTGCAGGCTGAGCTAGAGGCCAAAATCTACAGGTAGGCACTTTGCAAAGAACACCTCTTTTTTCTGTCAAAAAAATGGGGTGTGTCCACATTGTATTTTGGGGCATTTCCTGTCGTGGGCGCTAGGCCTACCCACACAAGTGAGGTATCATTTTTATCGGGAGACTTGGGGGAACGCTGGGTGGAACCACATTTGTGGCTCCTCTCAGATTCCAGAACTTTCTGTCACCAAAATGTGAGGAAAATGTGTTTTTTTAGTCAAATTTTGAGGTTTGCAAAGGATTCTGGGTAACAGAACCTGGTCAGAGCCCCACAAGTCACCCCAACCTTGGATTCCCCTAGGTCTCTAGTTTTCAAAAATGCACAGGTTTGGTAGGTTTTCCTAGGTGCAGGCTGAGCTAGAGGCCAAAATCTACAGGTAGGCACTTTGCAAAAAACACCTCTTTTTTCTGTCAAAAAAATGGGGTGTGTCCACATTGTATTTTGGGGCATTTCCTGTCGTGGGCGCTAGGCCTACCCACACAAGTGAGGTATCATTTTTATCGGGAGACTTGGGGGAACGCTGGGTGGAACCACATTTGTGGCTCCTCTCAGATTCCAGAACTTTCTGTCACCAAAATGTGAGGAAAATGTGTTTTTTTAGTCAAATTTTGAGGTTTGCAAAGGATTCTGGGTAACAGAACCTGGTCAGAGCCCCACAAGTCACCCCAACCTTGGATTCCCCTAGGTCTCTAGTTTTCAAAAATGCACAGGTTTGGTAGGTTTTCCTAGGTGCCGGCTGAGCTAGAGGCCAAAATCTACAGGTAGGCACTTTGCAAAAAACACCTCTGTTTTCTGTAAAAAAAAAATGGGGTGTGTCCACATTGTGTTTTGGGGCATTTCCTGTCGTGGGCGCTAGGCCTACCCACACAAGTGAGGTATCATTTTTATCGGGAGACTTGGGGGAACGCTGGGTGGAAGGAAATGTGTGGCTCCTCTCAGATTCCAGAACTTTCTGTCACTGAAATGTGAGGAAAATGTGTTTTGTTTACCAAATTTTGAGGTTTGCAAAGGATTCTGGGTAACAGAACCTGGTCAGAGCCCCACAAGTCACCCCATCTTGGATTCCCCTAGGTCTCTAGTTTTCAAAAATGCACAGGTTTGGTAGGTTTCCCTAGGTGCCTACTGAGCTAGAGTCCAAAATCTACAGGTAGGCACTTTGCAAAAAACACCTCTGTTTTCTGTCAAAAAAATGGGATGTGTCTACACTGTGTTTTGGGGCATTTCCTGTCGCGGGCGCTAGGCCTACCCACACAAGTGAGGTATCATTTTTATAGGGAGACTTGGGGGAACGCTGGTTGGAAGGAAATTTGTGGCTCCTCTCAGATTCCAGAACTTTATGTCACCGATATGTGAGGAAAATGTGTTTTTTTTTGCCACATTTTGAGGTTTGCAAAGGATTCTGGGTAACAGAACCTGGTCAGAGCCCCACAAGTCACCCCATTTTGGATTCCCCTAGGTCTCTAGTTTTCAAAAATGCACAGGTTTGGTAGGTTTTCCTAGGTGCCGGCTGAGCTAGAGGCCAAAATCTACAGGTAGGCACTTTGCAAAAAACACCTCTGTTTTCTGTCAAAAAATGGGGTGTGTCCACATTGTGTTTTGGGGCATTTCCTCTCGTGGGCACTAGGCCTACCCACACAAGTGAGGTATCATTTTTATCGGGAGACTTGGGGGAACGCTGGGTGGAAGGAAATTTGTGGCTCCTCCCAGATTCCAGAACTTTCTGTCACCGAAATGTGAGGAAAATGTGTTTTGTTTGCCAAATTTTGAGGTTTGCAAAGGATTCTGGGTAACAGACCTGGTCAGAGCCCCACAAGTCACCCCAACCTTGGATTCCCCTAGGTCTCTAGTTTTCAAAAATGCACAGGTTTGGTAGGTTTTCCTAGGTGCCGGCTTAGCTAGAGGCCAAAATCTACAGGTAGGCACTTTGCAAAAAACACCTCTGTTTTCTGTCAAAAAAATGGGGTGTGTCCACATTATGTTTTGGGGCATTTCCTGTCGTGGGCGCTAGGCCTACCCACACAAGTGAGGTATCATTTTTATCGGGAGACTTGGGGGAACGCTGGGTGGAAGGAAATTTGTGGCTCCTCTCAGATTCCAGAACTTTCTGTCACTGAAATGTGAGGAAAATGTGTTTTGTTTACCAAATTTTGAGGTTTGCAAAGGATTCTGGGTAACAGAACCTGGTCAGAGCCCCACAAGTCACCCCAACCTTGGATTGCCCTAGGTCTCTAGTTTTCAAAAATGCACAGGTTTGGTAGGTTTTCCTAGGTGCCGGCTGAGCTAGAGGCCAAAATCTACAGGTAGGCACTTTGCAAAAAAACACCTCTTTTTTCTGTCAAAAAAATGGGGTGTGTCCACATTGTATTTTGGGGCATTTCCTGTCGTGGGCGCTAGGCCTACCCACACAAGTGAGGTATCATTTTTATCGGGAGACTTGGGGGAACGCTGGGTGGAACCACATTTGTGGCCCCTCTCAGATTCCAGAACTTTCTGTCACCAAAATGTGAGGAAAATGTGTTTTTTTAGCCAAAGTTTGAGGTTTGCAAAGGATTCTGGGTAACAGAACCTGGTCAGAGCCCCACAAGTCACCCCATCTGGGATTCCCCTAGGTCTCTAGTTTTCAAAAATGCACAGGTTTGGTAGGTTTTCCTAGGTGCCGGCTGAGCTAGAGGCCAAAATCTACAGGTAGGCACTTTGCAAAAAACACCTCTGTTTTCTGTCAAAAAATGGGGTGTGTCCACATTGTGTTTTGGGGCATTTCCTGTCGTGGGCACTAGGCCTACCCACACAAGTGAGGTATCATTTTTGTCGGGAGACTTGGGGGAACGCTGGGTGGAAGGAAATTTGTGGCTCCTCCCACATTCCAGAACTTTCTGTCACCGAAATGTGAGGAAAATGTGTTTTGTTTGCCAAATTTTGATGTTTGCAAAGGATTCTGGGTAACAGAACCTGGTCAGAGCCCCACAAGTCACCCCAAGGCACTTTGCAAAAAACACCTCTGTTTTCTGTCAAAAAAATGGGATGTGTCTACGCTGTGTTTTGGGGCATTTCCTGTCGCGGGCGCTAGGCCTACCCACACAAGTGAGGTATCATTTTTATCGGGAGACTTGGGGGAACGCTGGTTGGAAGGGAATTTGTGGCTCCTCTCAGATTCCAGAACTTTATGTCACCGAAATGTGAGGAAAATGTATTTTTTTGCCACATTTTGAGGTTTGCAAAGGATTCTGGGTAACAGAACCTGGTCAGAGCCCCACAAGTCACCCCAACCTTGGATTCCCCTAGGTCTCTAGTTTTCAAAAATGCACAGGTTTGGTAGGTTTTCCTAGGTGCCGGCTGAGCAAGAGGACAAAATCTACAGGTAGGCACTTTGCAAAAAACACCTTTTTTTTCTGTCAAAAAAATGGGGTGTGTCCACATTGTGTTTTGGGGCATTTCCTGTCGTGGGCGCTAGGCCTACCCACACAAGTGAGGTATCATTTTTATCGGGAGACTTGGGGGAACGCTGGGTGGAGGAAATTTGCGGCTCCTCTCAGATTCCAGAACTTTCTGTCACTGAAATGTGAGGAAAATGTGTTTTGTTTACCAAATTTTGAGGTTTGCAAAGGATTCTGGGTAACAGAACCTGGTCAGAGCCCCACAAGTCACCCCAACCTTGGATTGCCCTAGGTCTCTAGTTTTAAAAAATGCACAGGTTTGGTAGGTTTTCCTAGGTGCAGGCTGAGCTAGAGGCCAAAATCTACAGGTAGGCACTTTGCAAAAAACACCTCTTTTTTCTGTCAAAAAAATGGGGTGTGTCCACATTGTATTTTGGGGCATTTCCTGTCATGGGCGCTAGGCCTACCCACACAAGTGAGGTATCATTTTTATCGGGAGACTTGGGGGAACGCTGGGTGGAACCACATTTGTGGCTCCTCTCAGATTCCAGAACTTTCTGTCACCAAAATGTGAGGAAAATGTGTTTTTTTAGTCAAATTTTGAGGTTTGCAAAGGATTCTGGGTAACAGAACCTGGTCAGAGCCCCACAAGTCACCCCAACCTTGGATTCCCCTAGGTCTCTAGTTTTCAAAAATGCACAGGTTTGGTAGGTTTTCCTAGGTGCCGGCTGAGCTAGAGGCCAAAATCTACAGGTAGGCACTTTGCAAAAAACACCTCTGTTTTCTGTCAAAAAAAATGGTGTGTGTCCACATTGTGTTTTGGGGCATTTCCTGTCGTGGGCGCTAGGCCTACCCACACAAGTGAGGTATCATTTTTATCGGGAGACTTGGGGGAGCGCTGGGTGGAAGGAAATTTGTGGCTCCTCTCAGATTCCAGAACTTTCTGTCACTGAAATGTGAGGAAAATGTGTTTTGTTTACAAAATTTTGAGGTTTGCAAAGGATTCTGGGTAACAGAACCTGGTCAGAGCCCCACAAGTCACCCCAACCTTGGATTGCCCTAGGTCTCTAGTTTTAAAAAATGCACAGGTTTGGTAGGTTTTCCTAGGTGCCGGCTGAGCTAGAGGCCAAAATCTACAGGTAGGCACTTTGCAAAAAACACCTCTTTTTTCTGTAAAAAAAATGGGGTGTGTCCACATTGTATTTTGGGGCATTTCCTGTCGTGGGCGCTAGGCCTACCCACACAAGTGAGGTATCATTTTTATCGGGAGACTTGGGGGAACGCTGGGTGGAACCACATTTGTGGCCCCTCTCAGATTCCAGAACTTTCTGTCACCAAAATGTGAGGAAAATGTGTTTTTTTAGCCAAAGTTTGAGGTTTGCAAAGGATTCAGGGTAACAGAACCTGGTCAGAGCCCCACAAGTCACCCCATCTTGGATTCCCCTAGGTCTCTAGTTTTCAAAAATGCACAGGTTTGGTAGGTTTACCTAGGTGCCTACTAAGCTAGAGTCCAAAATCTACAGGTAGGCACTTTGCAAAAAACACCTCTGTTTTCTGTCAAAAAAATGGGATGTGTCTACGCTGTGTTTTGGGGCATTTCCTGTCGCGGGCGCTAGGCCTACCCACACAAGTGAGGTATCATTTTTATCGGGAGACTTGGGGGAACGCTGGTTGGAAGGAAATTTGTGGCTTCTCTCAGATTCCAGAACTTTATGTCACCGAAATGTTAGGAAAATTTGGTTTTTTTGCCACATTTTGAGGTTTGCAAAGGATTCTGGGTAACAGAACCTGGTCAGAGCCCCACAAGTCACCCCATTTTGGATTCCCCTAGGTCTCTAGTTTTAAAAAATGCACAGGTTTGGTAGGTTTTCCTAGGTGCCGGCTGAGCTAGAGGCCAAAATCTACAGGTAGGCACTTTGCAAAAAACACCTCTGTTTTCTGTCAAAAAATGGGGTGTCTCCACATTGTGTTTTGGGGCATTTCCTGTCGTGGGCACTAGGCCTACCCACACAAGTGAGGTATCATTTTTATCGGGAGACTTGGGGGAACGCTGGGTGGAAGGAAATTTGTGGCTCCTCCCAGATTCCAGAACTTTCTGTCACCGAAATGTGAGGAAAATGTGTTTTGTTTGCCAAATTTAGAGGTTTGCAAAGGATTCTGGGTAACAGAACCTGGTCAGAGCCCCACAAGTCACCCCAACCTTGGATTCCCCTAGGTCTCTAGTTTTCAAAAATGCACAGGTTTGGTAGGTTTTCCTAGGTGCCGGCTGAGCTAGAGGCCAAAATCTACAGGTAGGCACTTTGCAAAAAACACCTCTGTTTTCTGTCAAAAAAATGGGGTGTGTCCACATTGTGTTTTGGGGCATTTCCTGTCGTGGGCGCTAGGCCTACCCACACAAGTGAGGTATCATTTTTATCGGGAGACTTGGGGGAACGCTGGGTGGAAGGAAATTTGTGGCTCCTCTCAGATTCCAGAACTTTCTGTCACTGAAATGTGAGGAAAAGGTGTTTTGTTTACCAAATTTTGAGGTTTGCAAAGGATTCTGGGTAACAGAACCTGCTCAGAGCCCCACAAGTCACCCCAACCTTGGATTGCCCTAGGTCTCTAGTTTTAAAAAATGCACAGGTTTGGTAGGTTTTCCTAGGTGCAGGCTGAGCTAGAGGCCAAAATCTACAGGTAGGCACTTTGCAAAAAACACCTCTTTTTTCTGTCAAAAAAATGGGGTGTGTCCACATTGTATTTTGGGGCATTTCCTGTCGTGGGCGCTAGGCCTACCCACACAAGTGAGGTATCATTTTTATCGGGAGACTTGGGGGAACGCTGGATGGAACCACATTTGTGGCTCCTCTCAGATTCCAGAACTTTCTGTCACCAAAATGTGAGGAAAATGTGTTTTTTTTGTCAAATTTTGAGGTTTGCAAAGGATTCTGGGTAACAGAACCTGGTCAGAGCCCCACAAGTCACCCCAACCTTGGATTCCCCTAGGTCTCTAGTTTTCAAAAATGCACAGGTTTGGTAGGTTTTCCTAGGTGCCGGCTGAGCTAGAGGCCAAAATCTACAGGTAGGCACTTTGCAAAAAACACCTTTTTTTTCTGTCAAAAAAATGGGGTGTGTCCACATTGTGTTTTGGGGCATTTCCTGTCGTGGGCGCTAGGCCTACCCACACAAGTGAGGTACCATTTTTATCGGGAGACTTGGGGGAGCGCTGGGTGGAAGGAAATTTGTGGCTCCTCTCAGATTCCAGAACTTTCTGTCACTGAAATGTGAGGAAAATGTGTTTTCTTTGTCAAATTTTGAGGTTTGCAAAGGATTCTGGGTAACAGAACCTGGTCAGAGCCCCACAAGTCACCCCAACCTTGGATTGCCCTAGGTCTCTAGTTTTAAAAAATGCACAGGTTTGGTAGGTTTTCCTAGGTGCAGGCTGAGCTAGAGGCCAAAATCTACAGGTAGGCACTTTGCAAAAAACACCTCTTTTTTCTGTCAAAAAAATGGGGTGTGTCCACATTGTATTTTGGGGCATTTCCTGTCGTGGGCGCTAGGCCTACCCACACAAGTGAGGTATCATTTTTATCGGGAGACTTGGGGGAACGCTGCGTGGAACCACATTTGTGGCTCCTCTCAGATTCCAGAACTTTCTGTCACCAAAATGTGAGGAAAATGTGTTTTTTTAGTCAAATTTTGAGGTTTGCAAAGGATTCTGGGTAACAGAACCTGGTCAGAGCCCCACAAGTCACCCCAACCTTGGATTCCCCTAGGTCTCTAGTTTTCAAAAATGCACAGGTTTGGTAGGTTTTCCTAGGTGCCGGCTGAGCTAGAGGCAAAAATCTACAGGTAGGCACTTTGCAAAAAACACCTCTGTTTTCTGTCAAAAAAAATGGGGTGTGTCCACATTGTGTTTTGGGGCATTTCCTGTCGTGGGCGCTAGGCCTACCCACACAAGTGAGGTATCATTTTTATCGGGAGACTTGGGGGAGCGCTGGGTGGAAGGAAATTTGTGGCTCCTCTCAGATTCCAGAACTTTCTGTCACTGAAATGTGAGGAAAATGTGTTTTGTTTACAAAATTTTGAGGTTTGCAAAGGATTCTGGGTAACAGAACCTGGTCAGAGCCCCACAAGTCACCCCAACCTTGGATTGCCCTAGGTCTCTAGTTTTAAAAAATGCACAGGTTTGGTAGGTTTTCCTAGGTGCCGGCTGAGCTAGAGGCCAAAATCTACAGGTAGGCACTTTGCAAAAAACACCTCTTTTTTCTGTCAAAAAAATGGGGTGTGTCCACATTGTATTTTGGGGCATTTCCTGTCGTGGGCGCTAGGCCTACCCACACAAGTGAGGTATCATTTTTATCGGGAGACTTGGGGGAACGCTGCGTGGAACCACATTTGTGGCTCCTCTCAGATTCCAGAACTTTCTGTCACCAAAATGTGAGGAAAATGTGTTTTTTTAGTCAAATTTTGAGGTTTGCAAAGGATTCTGGGTAACAGAACCTGGTCAGAGCCCCACAAGTCACCCCAACCTTGGATTCCCCTAGGTCTCTAGTTTTCAAAAATGCACAGGTTTGGTAGGTTTTCCTAGGTGCCGGCTGAGCTAGAGGCAAAAATCTACAGGTAGGCACTTTGCAAAAAACACCTCTGTTTTCTGTAAAAAAAAATGGGGTGTGTCCACATTGTGTTTTGGGGCATTTCCTGTCGTGGGCGCTAGGCCTACCCACACAAGTGAGGTATCATTTTTATCGGGAGACTTGGGGGAGCGCTGGGTGGAAGGAAATTTGTGGCTCCTCTCAGATTCCAGAACTTTCTGTCACTGAAATGTGAGGAAAATGTGTTTTGTTTACAAAATTTTGAGGTTTGCAAAGGATTCTGGGTAACAGAACCTGGTCAGAGCCCCACAAGTCACCCCAACCTTGGATTGCCCTAGGTCTCTAGTTTTAAAAAATGCACAGGTTTGGTAGGTTTTCCTAGGTGCCGGCTGAGCTAGAGGCCAAAATCTACAGGTAGGCACTTTGCAAAAAACACCTCTTTTTTCTGTCAAAAAAATGGGGTGTGTCCACATTGTATTTTGGGGCATTTCCTGTCGTGGGCGCTAGGCCTACCCACACAAGTGAGGTATCATTTTTATCGGGAGACTTGGGGGAACGCTGGGTGGAACCACATTTGTGGCCCCTCTCAGATTCCAGAACTTTCTGTCACCAAAATGTGAGGAAAATGTGTTTTTTTAGCCAAAGTTTGAGGTTTGCAAAGGATTCAGGGTAACAGAACCTGGTCAGAGCCCCACAAGTCACCCCATCTTGGATTCCCCTAGGTCTCTAGTTTTCAAAAATGCACAGGTTTGGTAGGTTTACCTAGGTGCCTACTAAGCTAGAGTCCAAAATCTACAGGTAGGCACTTTGCAAAAAAAACCTCTGTTTTCTGTCAAAAAAATGGGATGTGTCTACGCTGTGTTTTGGGGCATTTCCTGTCGCGGGCGCTAGGCCTACCCACACAAGTGAGGTATCATTTTTATCGGGAGACTTGGGGGAACGCTGGTTGGAAGGAAATTTGTGGCTTCTCTCAGATTCCAGAACTTTATGTCACCGAAATGTTAGGAAAATGTGTTTTTTTAGCCAAATTTTGAGGTTTGCAAAGGATTCTGGGTAACAGAACCTGGTCAGAGCCCCACAAGTCACCCCATCTTGGATTCCCCTAGGTCTCTAGTTTTCAAAAATGCACAGGTTTGGTAGGTTTCCCTAGGTGCCGGCTGAGCTAGAGGACAAAATCTACAGGTAGGCACTTTGCAAAAAACACCTCTGTTTTCTGTCAAAAAATGGGGTGTGTCCACATTGTGTTTTGGGGCATTTCCTGTCGTGGGCACTAGGCCTACCCACACAAGTGAGGTATCATTTTTATCGGGAGACTTGGGGGAACGCTGGGTGGAAGGAAATTTGTGGCTCCTCCCAGATTCCAGAACTTTCTGTCACCGAAATGTGAGGAAAATGTGTTTTGTTTGCCAAATTTAGAGGTTTGCAAAGGATTCTGGGTAACAGAACCTGGTCAGAGCCCCACAAGTCACCCCAACCTTGGATTCCCCTAGGTCTCTAGTTTTCAAAAATGCACAGGTTTGGTAGGTTTTCCTAGGTGCCGGCTGAGCTAGAGGCCAAAATCTACAGGTAGGCACTTTGCAAAAAACACCTCTGTTTTCTGTCAAAAAAATGGGGTGTGTCCACATTGTGTTTTGGGGCATTTCCTGTCGTGGGCGCTAGGCCTACCCACACAAGTGAGGTATCATTTTTATCGGGAGACTTGGGGGAACGCTGGGTGGAAGGAAATTTGTGGCTCCTCTCAGATTCCAGAACTTTCTGTCACTGAAATGTGAGGAAAAGGTGTTTTGTTTACCAAATTTTGAGGTTTGCAAAGGATTCTGGGTAACAGAACCTGGTCAGAGCCCCACAAGTCACCCCAACCTTGGATTGCCCTAGGTCTCTAGTTTTAAAAAATGCACAGGTTTGGTAGGTTTTCCTAGGTGCAGGCTGAGCTAGAGGCCAAAATCTACAGGTAGGCACTTTGCAAAAAACACCTCTTTTTTCTGTCAAAAAAATGGGGTGTGTCCACATTGTATTTTGGGGCATTTCCTGTCGTGGGCGCTAGGCCTACCCACACAAGTGAGGTATCATTTTTATCGGGAGACTTGGGGGAACGCTGGGTGGAAGGAAATTTGTGGCTCCTCCCAGATTCCAGAACTTTCTGTCACCGAAATGTGAGGAAAATGTGTTTTGTTTGCCAAATTTTGAGGTTTGCAAAGGATTCTGGGTAACAGAACCTGGTCAGAGCCCCACAAGTCACCCCAACCTTGGATTCCCCTAGGTCTCTAGTTTTAAAAAATGCACAGGTTTGGTAGGTTTTCCTAGGTGCCGGCTGAGCAAGAGGACAAAATCTACAGGTACGCACTTTGCAAAAAACACCTTTTTTTTCTGTCAAAAAAATGGGGTGTGTCCACATTGTGTTTTGGGGCATTTCCTGTCGTGGGCGCTAGGCCTACCCACACAAGTGAGGTATCATTTTTATCGGGAGACTTGGGGGAACGCTGGGTGGAAGGAAATTTGTGGCTCCTCTCAGATTCCAGAACTTTCTGTCACTGAAATGTGAGGAAAATGTGTTTTGTTTACCAAATTTTGAGGTTTGCAAAGGATTCTGGGTAACAGAACCTGGTCAGAGCCCCACAAGTCACCCTAACCTTGGATTGCCCTAGGTCTCTAGTTTTCAAAAATGCACAGGTTTGGTAGGTTTTCCTAGGTGCAGGCTGAGCTAGAGGCCAAAATCTACAGGTAGGCACTTTGCAAAAAACACCTCTTTTTTCTGTCAAAAAAATGGGGTGTGTCCACATTGTATTTTGGGGCATTTCCTGTCGTGGGCGCTAGGCCTACCCACACAAGTGATGTATCATTTTTATCGGGAGACTTGGGGGAACGCTGGGTGGAACCACATTTGTGGCTCCTCTCAGATTCCAGAACTTTCTGTCACCAAAATGTGAGGAAAATGTGTTTTTTTAGTCAAATTTTGAGGTTTGCAAAGGATTCTGGGTAACAGAACCTGGTCAGAGCCCCACAAGTCACCCCATCTTGGATTCCCCTAGGTCTCTAGTTTTCAAAAATGCTCAGGTTTGGTAGGTTTCCCTAGGTGACTACTGAGCTAGAGTCCAAAATCTACAGGTAGGCACTTTGCAAAAAACACCTCTGTTTTCTGTCAAAAAAATGGGATGTGTCTACGCTGTGTTTTGGGACATTTCCTGTCGCGGGCGCTAGGCCTACCCACACAAGTGTGGTATCATTTTTATCGGGAGATTTGGGGGAACGCTGGTTGGAAGGAAATTTGTGGCTCCTCTCAGATTCCAGAACTTTATGTCACCGAAATGTGAGGAAAATGTGTTTTTTTTTGCCACATTTTGAGGTTTGCAAAGGATTCTGGGTAACAGAACCTGGTCAGAGCCCCACAAGTCACCCCATTTTGGATTCCTCTAGGTCTCTAGTTTTCAAAAATGCACAGGTTTGGTAGGTTTTCCTAGGTGCCGGCTGAGCTAGAGACCAAAATCTACAGGTAGGCACTTTGCAAAAAACACCTTTTTTTTCTGTCAAAAAAATGGGGTGTGTCCACATTGTGTTTTGGGGCATTTCCTGTCGTGGGCGCTAGGCCTACCCACACAAGTGAGGTATCATTTTTATCGGGAGACTTGGGGGAACGCTGGGAGGTACCAAATTTGTGGCTCCTCTCAGATTCCAGAACTTTCTGTCACCAAAATGTGAGGACAATGTGTTTTTTTAGCCAAATCTTGAGGTTTGCAAAGGATTCTGGGTAACAGAACCTGGTCAGAGCCCCACAAGTCACCCCATCTTGGATTCCCCTAGGTCTCTAGTTTTCAAAAATGCACAGGTTTGGTAGGTTTCACTAGGTGCCGGCTGAGCTAGAGGACAAAATCTACAGGTAGGCACTTTGCAAAAAACACCTCTGTTTTCTGTCAAAAAATGGGGTGTGTCCACATTGTGTTTTGGGGCATTTCCTGTCGTGGGCACTAGGCCTACCCACACAAGTGAGGTATCATTTTTATCGGGAGACTTGGGGGAACGCTGGGTGGAAGGAAATTTGTGGCTCCTCCCAGATTCCAGAACTTTCTGTCACCGAAATGTGAGGAAAATGTGTTTTGTTTGCCAAATTTTGAGGTTTGCAAAGGATTCTGGGTAACAGAACCTGGTCAGAGCCCCACAAGTCACCCCAACCTTGGATTGCCCTAGGTCTCTAGTTTTAAAAAATGCACAGGTTTGGTAGGTTTTCCTAGGTGCCGGCTGAGCTAGAGGCCAAAATCTACAGGTAGGCACTTTGCAAAAAACACCTCTTTTTTTCTGTCAAAAAAATGGGGTGTGTCCACATTGTGTTTTGGGGCATTTCCTGTCGTGGGCGCTAGGCCTACCCACACAAGTGAGGTATCATTTTTATCGGGAGACTTGGGGGAACGCTGGGAGGGACCAAATTTGTGGCTCCTCTCAGATTCCAGAACTTTCTGTCACCAAAATGTGAGGACAATGTGTTTTTTTAGCCAAATCTTGAGGTTTGCAAAGGATTCTGGGTAACAGAACCTGGTCAGAGCCCCACAAGTCACCCCAACCTTGGATTCCCCTAGGTCTCTAGTTTTCAAAAATGCACAGGTTTGGTAGGTTTTCCTAGGTGCCGGCTGAGCAAGAGGACAAAATCTACAGGTAGGCACTTTGCAAAAAACACCTTTTTTTCTGTCAAAAAAATGGGGTGTGTCCACATTGTGTTTTGGGGCATTTCCTGTCGTGGGCGCTAGGCCTACCCACACAAGTGAGGTATCATTTTTATCGGGAGACTTGGGGGAACGCTGGGTGGAAGGAAATTTGTGGCTCCTCTCAGATTCCAGAACTTTCTGTCACTGAAATGTGAGGAAAATGTGTTTTGTTTACCAAATTTTGAGGTTTGCTAAGGATTCTGGGTAACAGAACCTGGTCAGAGCCCCACAAGTCACCCCAACCTTGGATTGCCCTAGGTCTCTAGTTTTAAAAAATGCACAGGTTTGGTAGGTTTTCCTAGGTGCAGGCTGAGCTAGAGGCCAAAATCTACAGGTAGGCACTTTGCAAAAAACACCTCTTTTTTCTGTCAAAAAAATGGGGTGTGTCCACATTGTATTTTGGGGCATTTCCTGTCGTGGGCGCTAGGCCTACCCACACAAGTGAGGTATCATTTTTATCGGGAGACTTGGGGGAACGCTGGGTGGAACCACATTTATGGCTCCTCTCAGATTCCAGAACTTTCTGTCACCAAAATGTGAGGAAAATGTGTTTATTTTAGTCAAATTTTGAGGTTTGCAAAGGATTCTGGGTAACAGAACCTGGTCAGAGCCCCACAAGTCACCCCATTTTGGATTCCCCTAGGTCTCTAGTTTTCAAAAATGCACAGGTTTGGTAGGTTTTCCTAGGTGCCGGCTGAGCTAGAGGCCAAAATCTACAGGTAGGCACTTTGCAAAAAACACCTTGTTTTCTGTCAAAAAATGGGGTGTGTCCACATTGTGTTTTGGGCCATTTCCTGTCGTGGGCACTAGGCCTACCCACACAAGTGAGGTATCATTTTTATCGGGAGACTTGGGGGAACGCTGGGTGGAAGGAAATTTGTGGCTCCTCCCAGATTCCAGAACTTTCTGTCACCGAAATGTGAGGAAAATGTGTTTTGTTTGCCAAATTTTGAGGTTTGCAAAGGATTCTGGGTAACAGAACCTGGTCAGAGCCCCACAAGTCACCCCAACCTTGGATTCCACTAGGTCTCTAGTTTTCAAAAATGCACAGGTTTGGTAGGTTTTCCTAGGTGCCGGCTGAGCTAGAGGCCAAAATCTACAGGTAGGCACTTTGCAAAAAACACCTCTGTTTTCTGTCAAAAAAATGGGGTGTGTCCACATTGTGTTTTGGGGCATTTCCTGTCGTGGGCGCTAGGCCTACCCACACAAGTGAGGTATCATTTTTATCGGGAGACTTGGGGGAACGCTGGGTGGAAGGAAATTTGTGGCTCCTCTCAGATTCCAGAACTTTCTGTCACTGAAATGTGAGGAAAATGTGTTTTGTTTACCAAATTTTGAGGTTTGCAAAGGATTCTGGGTAACAGAACCTGGTCAGAGCCCCACAAGTCACCCCAACCTTGGATTGCCCTAGGTCTCTAGTTTTAAAAAATGCACAGGTTTGGTAGGTTTTCCTAGGTGCCGGCTGAGCTAGAGGCCAAAATCTACAGGTAGGCACTTTGCAAAAAACACCTCTTTTTTCTGTCAAAAAAAGGGGGTGTGTCCACATTGTATTTTGGGGCATTTCCTGTCGTGGGCGCTAGGCCTACCCACACAAGTGAGGTATCATTTTTATCGGGAGACTTGGGGGAACGCTGGGTGGAACCACATTTGTGGCCCCTCTCGGATTCCAGAACTTTCTGTCACCAAAATGTGAGGAAAATGTGTTTTTTTAGCCAAAGTTTGAGGTTTGCAAAGGATTCTGGGTAACAGAACCTGGTCAGAGCCCCACAAGTCACCCCATCTTGGATTCCCCTCGGTCTCTAGTTTTCAAAAATGCACAGGTTCGGTAGGTTTTCCTTGGTGCCGGCTGAGCTAGAGGCCAAAATCTACAGGTAGGCAGTTTGCAAAAAACACCTCTGTTTTCTGTCAAAAAATGGGGTGTGTCCACATTGTGTTTTGGGGCATTTCCTGTCGTGGGCACTAGGCCTACCCACACAAGTGAGGTATCATTTTTATCGGGAGACTTGGGGGAACGCTGGGTGGAAGAAAATTTGTGGCTCCTCCCAGATTCCAGAACTTTCTGTCACCGAAATGTGAGGAAAATGTGTTTTGTTTGCCAAATTTTGAGGTTTGCAAAGGATTCTGGGTAACAGAACCTGGTCAGAGCCCCACAAGTCACCCCAACCTTGGATTCCCCTAGGTCTCTAGTTTCAAAAATGCACAGGTTTGGTAGGTTTTCCTAGGTGCCGGCTGAGCTAGAGGCCAAAATCTACAGGTAGGCACTTTGCAAAAAACACCTCTGTTTTCTGTCAAAAAAATGGGGTGTGTCCACATTGTGTTTTGGGGCATTTCCTGTCGTGGGCGATAGGCCTACCCACACAAGTGAGGTATCATTTTTATCGGGAGACTTGGGGGAACGCTGGGTGGAAGGAAATTTGTGGCTCCTCTCAGATTCCAGAACTTTCTGTCACTGAAATGTGAGGAAAATGTGTTTTGTTTACCAAATTTTGAGGTTTGCAAAGGATTCTGGGTAACAGAACCTGGTCAAAGCCCCACAAGTCACCCCAACCTTGGATTGCCCTAGGTCTCTAGTTTTAAAAAATGCACAGGTTTGGTAGGTTTTCCTAGGTGCCGGCTGAGCTAGAGGCCAAAATCTACAGGTAGGCACTTTGCAAAAAACACCTCTCTTTTCTGTCAAAAAAATGGGGTGTGTCCACATTGTATTTTGGGGCATTTCCTGTCGTGGGCGCTAGGCCTACCCACACAAGTGAGGTATCATTTTTATCGGGAGACTTGGGGGAACGCTGGGTGGAACCACATTTGTGGCCCCTCTCAGATTCCAGAACTTTCTGTCACCAAAATGTGAGGAAAATGTGTTTTTTTAGCCAAAGTTTGAGGTTTTCAAAGGATTCTGGGTAACAGAACCTGGTCAGAGCCCCACAAGTCACCCCATCTTGGATTCCCCTAGGTCTCTAGTTTTCAAAAATGCACAGGTTTGGTAGGTTTCCCTAGGTGCCTACTGAGCTAGAGTCCAAAATCTACAGGTAGGCACTTTGCAAAAAACACCTCTGTTTTCTGTCAAAAAAATGGGATGTGTCTACGCTGTGTTTTGGGGCATTTCCTGTCGCGGGCGCTAGGCCTACCCACACAAGTGAGGAATCATTTTTATCGGGAGACTTGGGGGAACGCTGGTTGGAAGGGAATTTGTGGCTCCTCTCAGATTCCAGAACTTTATGTCACCGAAATGTGAGGAAAATGTGTTTTTTTGCCACATTTTGAGGTTTGCAAAGGATTCTGGGTAACAGAACCTGGTCAGAGCCCCACAAGTCACCCCATCTTGGATTCCCCTAGGTCTCTAGTTTTCAAAAATGCACAGGTTTGGTAGGTTTTCCTAGGTGCCGGCTGAGCTAGAGGCCAAAATCTACAGGTAGGCACTTTGCAAAAAACACCTCTTTTTTCTGTCAAAAAAATGGGGTGTGTCCACATTGTATTTTGGGGCATTTCCTGTCGTGGGCGCTAGGCCTACCCACACAAGTGAGGTATCATTTTTGTCGGGAGACTTGGGGGAACGCTGGGTGGAAGGAAATTTGTGGCTCCTCCCAGATTCCAGAACTTTCTGTCACCGAAATGTGAGGAAAATGTGTTTTGTTTGCCAAATTTTGAGGTTTGCAAAGGATTCTGGGTAACAGAACCTGGTCAGAGCCCCACAAGTCACCCCAACCTTGGATTCCCCTAGGTCTCTAGTTTTCAAAAATGCAAAGGTTTGGTAGGTTTTCCTAGGTGCCGGCTGAGCTAGAGGCCAAAATCTACAGGTAGGCACTTTGCAAAAAACACCTCTGTTTTCTGTCAAAAAAATGGGGTGCGTCCACATTGTATTTTGGGGCATTTCCTGTCGTGGGCGCTAGGCCTACCCACACAAGTGAGGTATCATTTTTATCGGGAGACTTGGGGGAACGCTGGGTGGAAGGAAATTTGTGGCTCCTCTCAGATTCCAGAACTTTCTGTCACTGAAATGTGAGGAAAATGTGTTTTGTTTATCAAATTTTGAGGTTTGCAAAGGATTCTGGGTAACAGAACCTGGTCAGAGCCCCACAAGTCACCCCAACCTTGGATTGCCCTAGGTCTCAAATTTTCAAAAATGCACAGGTTTGGTAGATTTTCCTAGGTGCCGGCTGAGCTAGAGGCCAAAATCTACAGGTAGGCACTTTGCAAAAAACACCTCTTTTTTCTGTCAAAAAAATGGGGTGTGTCCACATTGTATTTTGGGGCATTTCCTGTCGTGGGCGCTAGGCCTACCCACACAAGTGAGGTATAATTTTTATCGGGAGACTTGGGGGAACGCTGGGTGGAACCACATTTGTGGCCCCTCTCAGATTCCAGAACTTTCTGTCACCAATATGTGAGGAAAATGTGTTTTTTTAGCCAAAGTTTGAGGTTTTCAAAGGATTCTGGGTAACAGAACCTGGTCAGAGCCCCACAAGTCACCCCATCTTGGATTCCCCTAGGTCTCTAGTTTTCAAAAATGCACAGGTTTGGTAGGTTTCCCTAGGTGCCTACTGAGCTAGAGTCCAAAATCTACAGGTAGGCACTTTGCAAAAAACACCTCTGTTTTCTGTCAAAAAAATGGGATGTGTCTACGCTGTGTTTTGGGGCATTTCCTGTCGCGGGCGCTAGGCCTACCCACACAAGTGAGGTATCATTTTTATCGGGAGACTTGGGGGAACGCTGGTTGGAAGGGAATTTGTGGCTCCTCTCAGATTCCAGAACTTTATGTCACCGAAATGTGAGGAAAATGTGTTTTTTTGCCACATTTTGAGGTTTGCAAAAGATTCTGGGTAACAGAACCTGGTCAGAGCCCCACAAGTCACCCCATTTTGGATTCCTCTAGGTCTCTAGTTTTCAAAAATGCACAGGTTTGGTAGGTTTTCCTAGGTGCCGGCTGAGCTAGAGGCCAAAATCTACAGGTAGGCACTTTGCAAAAAACACCTCTGTTTTCTGTCAAAAAAATGGGATGTGTCTACGCTGTGTTTTGGGGCATTTCCTGTCGCGGGCGCTAGGCCTACCCACACAAGTGAGGTATCATTTTTATCGGGAGACTTGGGGGAACGCTGGTTGGAAGGGAATTTGTGGCTCCTCTCAGATTCCAGAACTTTATGTCACCGAAATGTGAGGAAAATGTGTTTTTTTGCCACATTTTGAGGTTTGCAAAGGATTCTGGGTAACAGAACCTGGTCAGAGCCCCACAAGTCACCCCATCTTGGATTCCCCTAGGTCTCTAGTTTTCAAAAATGCACAGGTTTGGTAGGTTTTCCTAGGTGCCGGCTGAGCTAGAGGCCAAAATCTACAGGTAGGCACTTTGCAAAAAACACCTCTTTTTTCTGTCAAAAAAATGGGGTGTGTCCACATTGTATTTTGGGGCATTTCCTGTCGTGGGCGCTAGGCCTACCCACACAAGTGAGGTATCATTTTTGTCGGGAGACTTGGGGGAACGCTGGGTGGAAGGAAATTTGTGGCTCCTCCCAGATTCCAGAACTTTCTGTCACCGAAATGTGAGGAAAATGTGTTTTGTTTGCCAAATTTTGAGGTTTGCAAAGGATTCTGGGTAACAGAACCTGGTCAGAGCCCCACAAGTCACCCCAACCTTGGATTCCCCTAGGTCTCTAGTTTTCAAAAATGCAAAGGTTTGGTAGGTTTTCCTAGGTGCCGGCTGAGCTAGAGGCCAAAATCTACAGGTAGGCACTTTGCAAAAAACACCTCTGTTTTCTGTCAAAAAAATGGGGTGCGTCCACATTGTATTTTGGGGCATTTCCTGTCGTGGGCGCTAGGCCTACCCACACAAGTGAGGTATCATTTTTATCGGGAGACTTGGGGGAACGCTGGGTGGAAGGAAATTTGTGGCTCCTCTCAGATTCCAGAACTTTCTGTCACTGAAATGTGAGGAAAATGTGTTTTGTTTATCAAATTTTGAGGTTTGCAAAGGATTCTGGGTAACAGAACCTGGTCAGAGCCCCACAAGTCACCCCAACCTTGGATTGCCCTAGGTCTCTAGTTTTCAAAAATGCTCAGGTTTGGTAGATTTTCCTAGGTGCCGGCTGAGCTAGAGGCCAAAATCTACAGGTAGGCACTTTGCAAAAAACACCTCTTTTTTCTGTCAAAAAAATGGGGTGTGTCCACATTGTATTTTGGGGCATTTCCTGTCGTGGGCGCTAGGCCTACCCACACAAGTGAGGTATCATTTTTATCGGGAGACTTGGGGGAACGCTGGGTGGAACCACATTTGTGGCCCTTCTCAGATTCCAGAACTTTCTGTCACCAATATGTGAGGAAAATGTGTTTTTTTAGCCAAAGTTTGAGGTTTTCAAAGGATTCTGGGTAACAGAACCTGGTCAGAGCCCCACAAGTCACCCCATCTTGGATTCCCCTAGGTCTCTAGTTTTCAAAAATGCACAGGTTTGGTAGGTTTCCCTAGGTGCCTACTGAGCTAGAGTCCAAAATCTACAGGTAGGCACTTTGCAAAAAACACCTCTGTTTTCTGTCAAAAAAATGGGATGTGTCTACGCTGTGTTTTGGGGCATTTCCTGTCGCGGGCGCTAGGCCTACCCACACAAGTGAGGTATCATTTTTATCGGGAGACTTGGGGGAACGCTGGTTGGAAGGGAATTTGTGGCTCCTCCCAGATTCCAGAACTTTATGTCACCGAAATGTGAGGAAAATGTGTTTTTTTGCCACATTTTGAGGTTTGCAAAAGATTCTGGGTAACAGAACCTGGTCAGAGCCCCACAAGTCACCCCATCTTGGATTCCCCTAGGTCTCTAGTTTTCAAAAATGCACAGGTTTGGTAGGTTTTCCTAGGTGCCGGCTGAGCTAGAGGCCAAAATCTACAGGTAGGCACTTTGCAAAAAACACCTCTGTTTTCTGTCAAAAAAATGGGGTGCGTCCACATTGTATTTTGGGGCATTTCCTGTTGTGGGCGCTAGGCCTACCCACACAAGTGAGGTATCATTTTTATCGGGAGACTTGGGGGAACGCTGGGTGGAAGGAAATTTGTGGCTCCTCTCAGATTCCAGAACTTTCTGTCACTGAAATGTGAGGAAAATGTGTTTTGTTTATCAAATTTTGAGGTTTGCAAAGGATTCTGGGTAACAGAACCTGGTCAGAGTCCCACAAGTCACCCCAACCTTGGATTGCCCTAGGTCTCTAGTTTTAAAAAATGCACAGATTTGGTAGATTTTCCTAGGTGCCGGCTGAGCTAGAGGCCAAAATCTACAGGTAGGCACTTTGCAAAAAACACCTCTTTTTTCTGTCAAAAAAATGGGGTGTGTCCACATTGTATTTTGGGGCATTTCCTGTCGTGGGCGCTAGGCCTACCCACACAAGTGAGGTATCATTTTTATCGGGAGACTTGGGGGAACGCTGGGTGGAACCACATTTGTGGCCCCTCTCAGATTCCAGAACTTTCTGTCACCAAAATGTGAGGAAAATGTGTTTTTTTAGCCAAAGTTTGAGGTTTGCAAATGATTCTGGGTAACAGAACCTGGTCAGAGCCCCACAAGTCACCCCATCTTGGATTCCCCTAGGTCTCTAGTTTTAAAAAATGCACAGGTTTGGTAGGTTTTCCTAGGTGCCGGCTGAGCTAGAGGCCAAAATCTACAGGTAGGCACTTTGCAAAAAACACCTCTGTTTTCTGTCAAAAAATGGGGTGTGTCCACATTGTGTTTTGGGGCATTTCCTGTCGTGGGCACTAGGCCTACCCACACAAGTGAGGTATCATTTTTATCGGGAGACTTGGGTGAACGCTGGGTGGAAGGAAATTTGTGGCTCCTCCCAGATTCCAGAACTTTCTGTCACCAAAATGTGAGGAAAATGTGTTTTGTTTGCCAAATTTTGAGGTTTGCAAAGGATTCTGGGTAACAGAACCTGGTCAGAGCCCCACAAGTCACCCCAACCTTGGATTCCCCTAGGTCTCTAGTTTTCAAAAATGCACAGGTTTGGTAGGTTTTCCTAGGTGCCGGCTGAGCTAGAGGCCAAAATCTACAGGAAGGCACTTTGCAAAAAACACCTTTTTTTTCTGTCAAAAAAATGGGGTGTGTTCACATTGTGTTTTGGGGCATTTCCTGTCGTGGGCGCTAGGCCTACCCACACAAGTGAGGTATCATTTTTATCGGGAGACTTGGGGGAACGCTGGGTGGAAGGAAATTTGTGGCTCCTCTCAGATTCCAGAACTTTCTGTCACTGAAATGTGAGGAAAATGTGTTTTGTTTACCAAATTTTGAGGTTTGCAAAGGATTCTGGGTAACAGAACCTGGTCAGAGCCCCACAAGTCACCCCAACCTTGGATTGCCCTAGGTCTCTAGTTTTCAAAAATGCACAGGTTTGGTAGGTTTTCCTAGGTGCCGGCTGAGCTAGAGGCCAAAATCTACAGGTAGGCACTTTGCAAAAACACCTCTGTTTTCTGTCAAAAAATGGGGTGTGTCCACATTGTGTTTTGGGGCATTTCCTGTCGTGGGCACTAGGCCTACCCACACAAGTGAGGTATCATTTTTATCGGGAGACTTGGGGGAACGCTGGGTGGAAGGAAATTTGTGCCTCCTCTCAGATTCCAGAACTTTCTGTCACTGAAATGTGAGGAAAATGTGTTTTGTTTGCCAAATTTTGAGGTTTGCAAAGGATTCTGGGTAACAGAACCTGGTCAGAGCCCCACAAGTCACCCCAACCTTGGATTCCCCTAGGTCTCTAGTTTTCAAAAATGCACAGGTTTGGTAGGTTTTCCTAGGTGCCGGCTGAGCAAGAGGACAAAATCTACAGGTAGGCACTTTGCAAAAAACACCTTTTTTTTCTGTCAAAAAAATGGGGTGTGTCCACATTGTGTTTTGGGGCATTTCCTGTCGTGGGCGCTAGGCCTACCCACACAAGTGAGGTATCATTTTTATCGGGAGACTTGGGGGAACGCTGGGTGGAAGGAAATTTGTGCCTCCTCTCAGATTCCAGAACTTTCTGTCACTGAAATGTGAGGAAAATGTGTTTTGTTTACCAAATTTTGAGGTTTGCAAAGGATTCTGGGTAACAGAACCTGGTCAGAGCCCCACAAGTCACCCCAACCTTGGATTGCCCTAGGTCTCTAGTTTTAAAAAATGCACAGGTTTGGTAGGTTTTCCTAGGTGCAGGCTGAGCTAGAGGCCAAAATCTACAGGTAGGCACTTTGCAAAAAACACCTCTTTTTTCTGTCAAAAAAATGGGGTGTGTCCACATTGTATTTTGGGGCATTTCCTGTCGTGGGCGCTAGGCCTACCCACACAAGTGAGGTATCATTTTTATCGGGAGACTTGGGGGAACGCTGGGTGGAACCACATTTGTGGCTCCTCTCAGATTCCAGAACTTTCTGTCACCAAAATGTGAGGAAAATGTATTTTTTTTTGTCAAATTTTGAGGTTTGCAAAGGATTCTGGGTAACAGAACCTGGTCAGAGCCCCACAAGTCACCCCAACCTTGGATTCCCCTAGGTCTCTAGTTTTAAAAAATGCACAGGTTTGGTAGGTTTTCCTAGGTGCCGGCTGAGCTAGAGGCCAAAATGTACAGGTAGGCACTTTGCAAAAAACACCTCTTTTTTCTGTCAAAAAAATGGGGTGTGTCCACATTGTGTTTTGGGGCATTTCCTGTCGTGGGCGCTAGGCCTACCCACACAAGTGAGGTATCATTTTTATCGGGAGACTTGGGGGAACGCTGGGTGGAACCACATTTGTGGCTCCTCTCAGATTCCAGAACTTTCTGTCACCAAAATGTGAGGAAAATGAGTTTTTTTAGCCAAATTTTGAGGTTTGCAAAGGATTCTGGGTAACAGAACCTGGTCAGAGCCCCACAAGTCACCCCATCTTGGATTCCCCTAGGTCTCTAGTTTTCAAAAATGCACAGGTTTGGTAGGTTTCCCTAGGTGCCTACTGAGCTAGAGTCCAAAATCTACAGGTAGGCACTTTGCAAAAAACACCTCTGTTTTCTGTCAAAAAAATGGGATGTGTCTACGCTGTGTTTTGGGGCATTTCCTGTCGCGGGCGCTAGGCCTACCCACACAAGTGAGGTATCATTTTTATCGGGAGACTTGGGGGAACGCTGGTTGGAAGGAAATTTGTGGCTCCTCTCAGATTCCAGAACTTTATGTCACCGAAATGTGAGGACAATGTGTTTTTTTTTGCCACATTTTGAGGTTTGCAAAGGATTCTGGGTAACAGAACCTGGTCAGAGCCCCACAAGTCACCCCATCTTGGATTCCCCTAGGTCTCTAGTTTTCAAAAATGCACAGGTTTGGTAGGTTTTCCTAGGTGCCGGCTGAGCTAGAGGCCAAAATCTACAGGTAGGCACTTTGCAAAAAACACCTCTGTTTTCTGTCAAAAAATGGGGTGTGTCCACATTGTGTTTTGGGGCATTTCCTGTCGTGGGCACTAGGCCTACCCACACAAGTGAGGTATCATTTTTATCGGGAGACTTGGGGGAACGCTGGGTGGAAGGAAATTTGTGGCTCCTCCCAGATTCCAGAACTTTCTGTCACCGAAATGTGAGGAAAATGTGTTTTGTTTGCCAAATTTTGAGCTTTGCAAAGGATTCTGGGTAACAGAACCTGGTCAGAGCCCCACAAGTCACCCCAACCTTGGATTCCCCTAGGTCTCTAGTTTTCAAAAATGCACAGGTTTGGTAGGTTTTCCTAGGTGCCAGCTGAGCTAGAAGCCAAAATCTACAGGTAGGCACTTTGCAAAAAAACACCTCTGTTTTCTGTCAAAAAAATGGGGTGTGTCCACATTGTGTTTTGGGGCATTTCCTGCCATGGGCGCTAGGCCTACCCACACAAGTGAGGTATCATTTTTATCGGGAGACTTGGGGGAACGCTGGGTGGAAGGAAATTTGTGGCTCCTCTCAGATTCCAGAACTTTCTGTCACTGAAATGTGAGGAAAATGTGTTTTGTTTACCAAATTTTGAGGTTTGCAAAGGATTCTGGGTAACAGAACCTGGTCAGAGCCCCACAAGTCACCCCAACCTTGGATTGCCCTAGGTCTCTAGTTTTAAAAAATGCACAGGTTTGGTAGGTTTTCCTAGGTGCCGGCTGAGCTAGAGGCCAAAATCTACAGGTAGGCACTTTGCAAAAAACACCTCTTTTTTCTGTCAAAAAAATGGGGTGTGTCCACATTGTATTTTGGGGCATTTCCTGTCGTGGGCGCTAGGCCTACCCACACAAGTGAGGTATCATTTTTATCGGGAGACTTGGGGGAACGCTGGGTGGAACCACATTTGTGGCCCCTCTCAGATTCCAGAACTTTCTGTCACCAAAATGTGAGGAAATTTTTTTTTTTTTGGCCAAAGTTTGAGGTTTGCAAAGGATTCTGGGTAACAGAACCTGGTCAGAGCCCCACAAGTCACCCCATCTTGGATTCCCCTAGGTCTCTAGTTTTCAAAAATGCACAGGTTTGGTAGGTTTCCCTAGGTGCCTACTGAGCTAGAGTCCAAAATCTACAGGTAGGCACTTTGCAAAAAACACCTCTGTTTTCTGTCAAAAAAATGGGATGTGTCTACGCTGTGTTTTGGGGCATTTCCTGTCGCGGGCGCTAGGCCTACCCACACAAGTGAGGTATCATTTTTATCGGGAGACTTGGGGGAACGCTGGTTGGAAGGGAATTTGTGGCTCCTCTCAGATTCCAGAACTTTATGTCACCGAAATGTGAGGAAAATGTGTTTTTTTGCCACATTTTGAGGTTTGCAAAGGATTCTGGGTAACAGAACCTGGTCAGAGCCCCACAAGTCACCCCATCTTGGATTCCCCTAGGTCTCTAGTTTTAAAAAATGAACAGGTTTGGTAGGTTTCCCTAGGTGCCGGCTGAGCTAGAGGACAAAATCTACAGGTAGGCACTTTGCAAAAAACACCTCTGTTTTCTGTCAAAAAATGGGGTGTGTCCACATTGTGTTTTGGGGCATTTCCTGTCGTGGGCACTAGGCCTACCCACACAAGTGAGGTATCATTTTTATCGGGAGTCTTGGGGGAACGCTGGGTGGAAGGAAATTTGTGCCTCCTCTCAGATTCCAGAACTTTCTGTCACTGAAATGTGAGGAAAATGTGTTTTGTTCACCAAATTTTGAGGTTTGCTAAGGATTCTGGGTAACAGAACCTGGTCAGAGCCCCACAAGTCACCCCAACCTTGGATTGCCCTAGGTCTCTAGTTTTAAAAAATGCACAGGTTTGGTAGGTTTTCCTAGGTGCAGGCTGAGCTAGAGGCCAAAATCTACAGGTAGGCACTTTGCAAAAAACACCTCTTTTTTCTGTCAAAAAAATGGGGTGTGTCCACATTGTATTTTGGGGCATTTCCTGTCGTGGGCGCTAGGCCTACCCACACAAGTGAGGTATCATTTTTATCGGGAGACTTGGGGGAACGCTGGGTGGAACCACATTTATGGCTCCTCTCAGATTCCAGAACTTTCTGTCACCAAAATGTGAGGAAAATGTGTTTATTTTAGTCAAATTTTGAGGTTTGCAAAGGATTCTGGGTAACAGAACCTGGTCAGAGCCCCACAAGTCACCCCATTTTGGATTCCCCTAGGTCTCTAGTTTTCAAAAATGCACAGGTTTGGTAGGTTTTCCTAGGTGCCGGCTGAGCTAGAGGCCAAAATCTACAGGTAGGCACTTTGCAAAAAACACCTCTGTTTTCTGTCAAAAAAATGGGGTGTGTCCACATTGTATTTTGGGGCATTTCCTGTCGTGGGCGCTAGGCCTACCCACACAAGTGAGGTATCATTTTTATCGGGAGACTTGGGGGAACGCTGGGTGGAACCACATTTATGGCTCCTCTCAGATTCCAGAACTTTCTGTCACCAAAATGTGAGGAAAATGTGTTTATTTTAGTCAAATTTTGAGGTTTGCAAAGGATTCTGGGTAACAGAACCTGGTCAGAGCCCCACAAGTCACCCCATTTTGGATTCCCCTAGGTCTCTAGTTTTCAAAAATGCACAGGTTTGGTAGGTTTTCCTAGGTGCCGGCTGAGCTAGAGGCCAAAATCTACAGGTAGGCACTTTGCAAAAAACACCTCTGTTTTCTGTCAAAAAATGGGGTGTGTCCACATTGTGTTTTGGGGCATTTCCTGTCGTGGGCACTAGGCCTACCCACACAAGTGAGGTATCATTTTTATCGGGAGACTTGGGGGAACGCTGGGTGGAAGGAAATTTGTGGCACCTCCCAGATTCCAGAACTTTCTGTCACCGAAATGTGAGGAAAATGTGTTTTGTTTGCCAAATTTTGAGGTTTGCAAAGGATTCTGGGTAACAGAACCTGGTCAGAGCCCCACAAGTCACCCCAACCTTGGATTGCCCTAGGTCTCTAGTTTTAAAAAATGCACAGGTTTGGTAGGTTTTCCTAGGTGCAGGCTGAGCTAGAGGCAAAAATCTACAGGTAGGCACTTTGCAAAAAACATCTCTTTTTTCTGTCAAAAAAATGGGGTGTGTCCACATTGTATTTTGGGGCATTTCCTGTCGTGGGCGCTAGGCCTACCCACACAAGTGAGGTATCATTTTTATCGGGAGACTTGGGGGAACGCTGGGTGGAACCACATTTATGGCTCCTCTCAGATTCCAGAACTTTCTGTCACCAAAATGTGAGGAAAATGTGTTTATTTTAGTCAAATTTTGAGGTTTGCAAAGGATTCTGGGTAACAGAACCTGGTCAGAGCCCCACAAGTCACCCCATTTTGGATTCCCCTAGGTCTCTAGTTTTCAAAAATGCACAGGTTTGGTAGGTTTTCCTAGGTGCCGGCTGAGCTAGAGGCCAAAATCTACAGGTAGGCACTTTGCAAAAAACACCTCTGTTTTCTGTCAAAAAAATGGGGTGTGTCCACATTGTATTTTGGGGCATTTCCTGTCGTGGGCGCTAGGCCTACCCACACAAGTGAGGTATCATTTTTATCGGGAGACTTGGGGGAACGCTGGGTGGAACCACATTTATGGCTCCTCTCAGATTCCAGAACTTTCTGTCACCAAAATGTGAGGAAAATGTGTTTATTTTAGTCAAATTTTGAGGTTTGCAAAGGATTCTGGGTAACAGAACCTGGTCAGAGCCCCACAAGTCACCCCATTTTGGATTCCCCTAGGTCTCTAGTTTTCAAAAATGCACAGGTTTGGTAGGTTTTCCTAGGTGCCGGCTGAGCTAGAGGCCAAAATCTACAGGTAGGCACTTTGCAAAAAACACCTCTGTTTTCTGTCAAAAAATGGGGTGTGTCCACATTGTGTTTTGGGGCATTTCCTGTCGTGGGCACTAGGCCTACCCACACAAGTGAGGTATCATTTTTATCGGGAGACTTGGGGGAACGCTGGGTGGAAGGAAATTTGTGGCACCTCCCAGATTCCAGAACTTTCTGTCACCGAAATGTGAGGAAAATGTGTTTTGTTTGCCAAATTTTGAGGTTTGCAAAGGATTCTGGGTAACAGAACCTGGTCAGAGCCCCACAAGTCACCCCAACCTTGGATTCCACTAGGTCTCTAGTTTTCAAAAATGCACAGGTTTGGTAGGTTTTCCTAGGTGCCGGCTGAGCTAGAGGCCAAAATCTACAGGTAGGCACTTTGCAAAAAACACCTCTGTTTTCTGTCAAAAAAATGGGGTGTGTCCACATTGTGTTTTGGGGCATTTCCTGTCGTGGGCGCTAGGCCTACCCACACAAGTGAGGTATCATTTTTATCGGGAGACTTGGGGGAACGCTGGGTGGAAGGAAATTTGTGGCTCCTCTCAGATTCCAGAACTTTCTGTCACTGAAATGTGAGGAAAATTTATTTTGTTTACCAAATTTTGAGGTTTGCAAAGGATTCTGGGTAACAGAACCTGGTCAGAGCCCCACAAGTCACCCCAATCTTGGATTGCCCTAGGTCTCTAGTTTTAAAAAATGCACAGGTTTGGTAGGTTTTCCTAGGTGCCGGCTGAGCTAGAGGCCAAAATCTACAGGTAGGCACTTTGCAAAAAACACCTCTTTTTTCTGTCAAAAAAATGGGGTGTGTCCACATTGTATTTTGGGGCATTTCCTGTCGTGGGCGCTAGGCCTACCCACACAAGTGAGGTATCATTTTTATCGGGAGACTTGGGGGAACGCTGGGTGGAACCACATTTGTGGCCCCTCTCGGATTCCAGAACTTTCTGTCACCAAAATGTGAGGAAAATGTGTTTTTTTAGCCAAAGTTTGAGGTTTGCAAAGGATTCTGGGTAACAGAACCTGGTCAGAGCCCCACAAGTCACCCCATCTTGGATTCCCCTAGGTCTCTAGTTTTCAAAAATGCACAGGTTCGGTAGGTTTTCCTAGGTGCCGGCTGAGCTAGAGGCCAAAATCTACAGGTAGGCAGTTTGCAAAAAACACCTCTGTTTTCTGTCAAAAAATGGGGTGTGTCCACATTGTGTTTTGGGGCATTTCCTGTCGTGGGCACTAGGCCTACCCACACAAGTGAGGTATCATTTTTATCGGGAGACTTGGGGGAACGCTGGGTGGAAGGAAATTTGTGGCTCCTCCCAGATTCCAGAACTTTCTGTCACCGAAATGTGAGGAAAATGTGTTTTGTTTGCCAAATTTTGAGGTTTGCAAAGGATTCTGGGTAACAGAACCTGGTCAGAGCCCCACAAGTCACCCCAACCTTGGATTCCCCTAGATCTCTAGTTTCAAAAATGCACAGGTTTGGTAGGTTTTCCTAGGTGCCGGCTGAGCTAGAGGCCAAAATCTACAGGTAGGCACTTTGCAAAAAACACCTCTGTTTTCTGTCAAAAAAATGGGGTGTGTCCACATTGTGTTTTGGGGCATTTCCTGTCGTGGGCGCTAGGCCTACCCACACAAGTGAGGTATCATTTTTATCGGGAGACTTGGGGGAACGCTGGGTGGAAGGAAATTTGTGGCTCCTCTCAGATTCCAGAACTTTCTGTCACTGAAATGTGAGGAAAATGTGTTTTGTTTACCAAATTTTGAGGTTTGCAAAGGATTCTGGGTAACAGAACCTGGTCAAAGCCCCACAAGTCACCCCAACCTTGGATTGCCCTAGGTCTCTAGTTTTAAAAAATGCACAGGTTTGGTAGGTTTTCCTAGGTGCCGGCTGAGCTAGAGGCCAAAATCTACAGGTAGGCACTTTGCAAAAAACACCTCTCTTTTCTGTCAAAAAAATGGGGTGTGTCCACATTGTATTTTGGGGCATTTCCTGTCGTGGGCGCTAGGCCTACCCACACAAGTGAGGTATCATTTTTATCGGGAGACTTGGGGGAACGCTGGGTGGAACCACATTTGTGGCCCCTCTCAGATTCCAGAACTTTCTGTCACCAAAATGTGAGGAAAATGTGTTTTTTTAGCCAAAGTTTGAGGTTTTCAAAGGATTCTGGGTAACAGAACCTGGTCAGAGCCCCACAAGTCACCCCATCTTGGATTCCCCTAGGTCTCTAGTTTTCAAAAATGCACAGGTTTGGTAGGTTTCCCTAAGTGCCTACTGAGCTAGAGTCCAAAATCTACAGGTAGGCACTTTGCAAAAAACACCTCTGTTTTCTGTCAAAAAAATGGGATGTGTCTACGCTGTGTTTTGGGGCATTTCCTGTCGCGGGCGCTAGGCCTACCCACACAAGTGAGGTATCATTTTTATCGGGAGACTTGGGGGAACGCTGGTTGGAAGGGAATTTGTGGCTCCTCTCAGATTCCAGAACTTTATGTCACCGAAATGTGAGGAAAATGTGTTTTTTTGCCACATTTTGAGGTTTGCAAAGGATTCTGGGTAACAGAACCTGGTCAGAGCCCCACAAGTCACCCCATCTTGGATTCCCCTAGGTCTCTAGTTTTCAAAAATGCACAGGTTTGGTAGGTTTTCCTAGGTGCCGGCTGAGCTAGAGGCCAAAATCTACAGGTAGGCACTTTGCAAAAAACACCTCTTTTTTCTGTCAAAAAAATGGGGTGTGTCCACATTGTATTTTGGGGCATTTCCTGTCGTGGGCGCTAGGCCTACCCACACAAGTGAGGTATCATTTTTGTCGGGAGACTTGGGGGAACGCTGGGTGGAAGGAAATTTGTGGCTCCTCCCAGATTCCAGAACTTTCTGTCACCGAAATGTGAGGAAAATGTGTTTTGTTTGCCAAATTTTGAGGTTTGCAAAGGATTCTGGGTAACAGAACCTGGTCAGAGCCCCACAAGTCACCCCAACCTTGGATTCCCCTAGGTCTCTAGTTTTCAAAAATGCAAAGGTTTGGTAGGTTTTCCTAGGTGCCGGCTGAGCTAGAGGCCAAAATCTACAGGTAGGCACTTTGCAAAAAACACCTCTGTTTTCTGTCAAAAAAATGGGGTGCGTCCACATTGTATTTTGGGGCATTTCCTGTCGTGGGCGCTAGGCCTACCCACACAAGTGAGGTATCATTTTTATCGGGAGACTTGGGGGAACGCTGGGTGGAAGGAAATTTGTGGCTCCTCTCAGATTCCAGAACTTTCTGTCACTGAAATGTGAGGAAAATGTGTTTTGTTTATCAAATTTTGAGGTTTGCAAAGGATTCTGGGTAACAGAACCTGGTCAGAGCCCCACAAGTCACCCCAACCTTGGATTGCCCTAGGTCTCTAGTTTTCAAAAATGCACAGGTTTGGTAGATTTTCCTAGGTGCCGGCTGAGCTAGAGGCCAAAATCTACAGGTAGGCACTTTGCAAAAAACACCTCTTTTTTCTGTCAAAAAAATGGGGTGTGTCCACATTGTATTTTGGGGCATTTCCTGTCGTGGGCGCTAGGCCTACCCACACAAGTGAGGTATCATTTTTATCGGGAGACTTGGGGGAACGCTGGGTGGAACCACATTTGTGGCCCCTCTCAGATTCCAGAACTTTCTGTCACCAATATGTGAGGAAAATGTGTTTTTTTAGCCAAAGTTTGAGGTTTTCAAAGGATTCTGGGTAACAGAACCTGGTCAGAGCCCCACAAGTCACCCCATCTTGGATTCCCCTAGGTCTCTAGTTTTCAAAAATGCACAGGTTTGGTAGGTTTCCCTAGGTGCCTACTGAGCTAGAGTCCAAAATCTACAGGTAGGCACTTTGCAAAAAACACCTCTGTTTTCTGTCAAAAAAATGGGATGTGTCTACGCTGTGTTTTGGGGCATTTCCTGTCGCGGGCGCTAGGCCTACCCACACAAGTGAGGTATCATTTTTATCGGGAGACTTGGGGGAACGCTGGTTGGAAGGGAATTTGTGGCTCCTCTCAGATTCCAGAACTTTATGTCACCGAAATGTGAGGAAAATGTGTTTTTTTGCCACATTTTGAGGTTTGCAAAAGATTCTGGGTAACAGAACCTGGTCAGAGCCCCACAAGTCACCCCATCTTGGATTCCCCTAGGTCTCTAGTTTTCAAAAATGCACAGGTTTGGTAGGTTTTCCTAGGTGCCGGCTGAGCTAGAGGCCAAAATCTACAGGTAGGCACTTTGCAAAAAACACCTCTGTTTTCTGTCAAAAAAATGGGGTGCGTCCACATTGTATTTTGGGGCATTTCCTGTTGTGGGCGCTAGGCCTACCCACACAAGTGAGGTATCATTTTTATCGGGAGACTTGGGGGAACGCTGGGTGGAAGGAAATTTGTGGCTCCTCTCAGATTCCAGAACTTTCTGTCACTGAAATGTGAGGAAAATGTGTTTTGTTTATCAAATTTTGAGGTTTGCAAAGGATTCTGGGTAACAGAACCTGGTCAGAGTCCCACAAGTCACCCCAACCTTGGATTGCCCTAGGTCTCTAGTTTTAAAAAATGCACAGATTTGGTAGATTTTCCTAGGTGCCGGCTGAGCTAGAGGCCAAAATCTACAGGTAGGCACTTTGCAAAAAACACCTCTTTTTTCTGTCAAAAAAATGGGGTGTGTCCACATTGTATTTTGGGGCATTTCCTGTCGTGGGCGCTAGGCCTACCCACACAAGTGAGGTATCATTTTTATCGGGAGACTTGGGGGAACGCTGGGTGGAAGGAAATTTGTGCCTCCTCTCAGATTCCAGAACTTTCTGTCACTGAAATGTGAGGAAAATGTGTTTTGTTTGCCAAATTTTGAGGTTTGCAAAGGATTCTGGGTAACAGAACCTGGTCAGAGCCCCACAAGTCACCCCAACCTTGGATTCCCCTAGGTCTCTAGTTTTCAAAAATGCACAGGTTTGGTAGGTTTTCCTAGGTGCCGGCTGAGCAAGAGGACAAAATCTACAGGTAGGCACTTTGCAAAAAACACCTTTTTTTTCTGTCAAAAAAATGGGGTGTGTCCACATTGTGTTTTGGGGCATTTCCTGTCGTGGGCGCTAGGCCTACCCACACAAGTGAGGTATCATTTTTATCGGGAGACTTGGGGGAACGCTGGGTGGAAGGAAATTTGTGCCTCCTCTCAGATTCCAGAACTTTCTGTCACTGAAATGTGAGGAAAATGTGTTTTGTTTACCAAATTTTGAGGTTTGCAAAGGATTCTGGGTAACAGAACCTGGTCAGAGCCCCACAAGTCACCCCAACCTTGGATTGCCCTAGGTCTCTAGTTTTAAAAAATGCACAGGTTTGGTAGGTTTTCCTAGGTGCAGGCTGAGCTAGAGGCCAAAATCTACAGGTAGGCACTTTGCAAAAAACACCTCTTTTTTCTGTCAAAAAAATGGGGTGTGTCCACATTGTATTTTGGGGCATTTCCTGTCGTGGGCGCTAGGCCTACCCACACAAGTGAGGTATCATTTTTATCGGGAGACTTGGGGGAACGCTGGGTGGAACCACATTTGTGGCTCCTCTCAGATTCCAGAACTTTCTGTCACCAAAATGTGAGGAAAATGTGTTTTTTTAGCCAAAGTTTGAGGTTTGCAAATGATTCTGGGTAACAGAACCTGGTCAGAGCCCCACAAGTCACCCCATCTTGGATTCCCCTAGGTCTCTAGTTTTCAAAAATGCACAGGTTTGGTAGGTTTTCCTAGGTGCCGGCTGAGCTAGAGGCCAAAATCTACAGGTAGGCACTTTGCAAAAAACACCTCTGTTTTCTGTCAAAAAATGGCGTGTGTCCACATTGTGTTTTGGGGCATTTCCTGTCGTGGGCACTAGGCCTACCCACACAAGTGAGGTATCATTTTTATCGGGAGACTTGGGGGAACGCTGGGTGGAAGGAAATTTGTGCCTCCTCTCAGATTCCAGAACTTTCTGTCACTGAAATGTGAGGAAAATGAGTTTTTTTAGCCAAATTTTGAGGTTTGCAAAGGATTCTGGGTAACAGAACCTGGTCAGAGCCCCACAAGTCACCCCAACCTTGGATTCCCCTAGGTCTCTAGTTTTCAAAAATGCACAGGTTTGGTAGGTTTTCCTAGGTGCCGGCTGAGCAAGAGGACAAAATCTACAGGTAGGCACTTTGCAAAAAACACCTTTTTTTTCTGTCAAAAAAATGGGGTGTGTCCACATTGTGTTTTGGGGCATTTCCTGTCGTGGGCGCTAGGCCTACCCACACAAGTGAGGTATCATTTTTATCGGGAGACTTGGGGGAACGCTGGGTGGAAGGAAATTTGTGCCTCCTCTCAGATTCCAGAACTTTCTGTCACTGAAATGTGAGGAAAATGTGTTTTGTTTACCAAATTTTGAGGTTTGCAAAGGATTCTGGGTAACAGAACCTGGTCAGAGCCCCACAAGTCACCCCAACCTTGGATTGCCCTAGGTCTCTAGTTTTAAAAAATGCACAGGTTTGGTAGGTTTTCCTAGGTGCAGGCTGAGCTAGAGGCCAAAATCTACAGGTAGGCACTTTGCAAAAAACACCTCTTTTTTCTGTCAAAAAAATGGGGTGTGTCCACATTGTATTTTGGGGCATTTCCTGTCGTGGGCGCTAGGCCTACCCACACAAGTGAGGTATCATTTTTATCGGGAGACTTGGGGGAACGCTGGGTGGAACCACATTTGTGGCCCCTCTCAGATTCCAGAACTTTCTGTCACCAAAATGTGAGGAAAATGTGTTTTTTTAGCCAAAGTTTGAGGTTTGCAAATGATTCTGGGTAACAGAACCTGGTCAGAGCCCCACAAGTCACCCCATCTTGGATTCCCCTAGGTCTCTAGTTTTCAAAAATGCACAGGTTTGGTAGGTTTTCCTAGGTGCCGGCTGAGCTAGAGGCCAAAATCTACAGGTAGGCACTTTGCAAAAAACACCTCTGTTTTCTGTCAAAAAATGGCGTGTGTCCACATTGTGTTTTGGGGCATTTCCTGTCGTGGGCACTAGGCCTACCCACACAAGTGAGGTATCATTTTTATCGGGAGACTTGGGGGAACGCTGGGTGGAAGGAAATTTGTGCCTCCTCTCAGATTCCAGAACTTTCTGTCACTGAAATGTGAGGAAAATGTGTTTTGTTTGCCAAATTTTGAGGTTTGCAAAGGATTCTGGGTAACAGAACCTGGTCAGAGCCCCACAAGTCACCCCATCTTGGATTCCCCTAGGTCTCTAGTTTTCAAAAATGCACAGGTTTGGTAGGTTTCCCTAGGTGCCTACTGAGCTAGAGTCCAAAATCTACAGGTAGGCACTTTGCAAAAAACACCTCTGTTTTCTGTCAAAAAAATGGGATGTGTCTACGCTGTGTTTTGGGGCATTTCCTGTCGCGGGCGCTAGGCCTACCCACACAAGTGAGGTATCATTTTTATCGGGAGACTTGGGGGAACGCTGGTTGGAAGGAAATTTGTGGCTCCTCTCAGATTCCAGAACTTTATGTCACCGAAATGTGAGGAAAATGTGTTTTTTTTTGCCACATTTTGAGGTTTGCAAAGGATTCTGGGTAACAGAACCTGGTCAGAGCCCCACAAGTCACCCCATCTTGGATTCCCCTAGGTCTCTAGTTTTCAAAAATGCACAGGTTTGGTAGGTTTTCCTAGGTGGCGGCTGAGCTAGAGGCCAAAATCTACAGGTAGGCACTTTGCAAAAAACACCTCTGTTTTCTGTCAAAAAATGGGGTGTGTCCACATTGTGTTTTGGGGCATTTCCTGTCGTGGGCACTAGGCCTACCCACACAAGTGAGGTATCATTTTTATCGGGAGACTTGGGGGAACGCTGGGTGGAAGGAAATTTGTGGCTCCTCCCAGATTCCAGAACTTTCTGTCACCGAAATGTGAGGAAAATGTGTTTTGTTTGCCAAATTTTGAGCTTTGCAAAGGATTCTGGGTAACAGAACCTGGTCAGAGCCCCACAAGTCACCCCAACCTTGGATTCCCCTAGGTCTCTAGTTTTCAAAAATGCACAGGTTTGGTAGGTTTTCCTAGGTGCCAGCTGAGCTAGAAGCCAAAATCTACAGGTAGGCACTTTGCAAAAAAACACCTCTGTTTTCTGTCAAAAAAATGGGGTGTGTCCACATTGTGTTTTGGGGCATTTCCTGCCGTGGGCGCTAGGCCTACCCACACAAGTGAGGTATCATTTTTATCGGGAGACTTGGGGGAACGCTGGGTGGAAGGAAATTTGTGGCTCCTCTCAGATTCCAGAACTTTCTGTCACTGAAATGTGAGGAAAATGTGTTTTGTTTACCAAATTTTGAGGTTTGCAAAGGATTCTGGGTAACAGAACCTGGTCAGAGCCCCACAAGTCACCCCAACCTTGGATTGCCCTAGGTCTCTAGTTTTCAAAAATGCACAGGTTTGGTAGGTTTTCCTAGGTGCCGGCTGAGCTAGAGGCCAAAATCTACAGGTAGGCACTTTGCAAAAAACACCTCTTTTTTCTGTCAAAAAAATGGGGTGTGTCCACATTGTATTTTGGGGCATTTCCTGTCGTGTGCGCTAGGCCTACCCACACAAGTGAGGTATCATTTTTATCGGGAGACTTGGGGGAACGCTGGGTGGAACCACATTTGTGGCCCCTCTCAGATTCCAGAACTTTCTGTCACCAAAATGTGAGGAAATTTTTTTTTTTTGGCCAAAGTTTGAGGTTTGCAAAGGATTCTGGGTAACAGAACCTGGTCAGAGCCCCACAAGTCACCCCATCTTGGATTCCCCTAGGTCTCTAGTTTTCAAAAATGCACAGGTTTGGTAGGTTTCCCTAGGTGCCTACTGAGCTAGAGTCCAAAATCTACAGGTAGGCACTTTGCAAAAAACACCTCTGTTTTCTGTCAAAAAAATGGGATGTGTCTACGCTGTGTTTTGGGGCATTTCCTGTCGCGGGCGCTAGGCCTACCCACACAAGTGAGGTATCATTTTTATCGGGAGACTTGGGGGAACGCTGGTTGGAAGGGAATTTGTGGCTCCTCTCAGATTCCAGAACTTTATGTCACCGAAATGTGAGGAAAATGTGTTTTTTTGCCACATTTTGAGGTTTGCAAAGGATTCTGGGTAACAGAACCTGGTCAGAGCCCCACAAGTCACCCCATCTTGGATTCCCCTAGGTCTCTAGTTTTAAAAAATGAACAGGTTTGGTAGGTTTCCCTAGGTGCCGGCTGAGCTAGAGGACAAAATCTACAGGTAGGCACTTTGCAAAAAACACCTCTGTTTTCTGTCAAAAAATGGGGTGTGTCCACATTGTGTTTTGGGGCATTTCCTGTCGTGGGCACTAGGCCTACCCACACAAGTGAGGTAACATTTTTATCGGGAGTCTTGGGGGAACGCTGGGTGGAAGGAAATTTGTGCCTCCTCTCAGATTCCAGAACTTTCTGTCACTGAAATGTGAGGAAAATGTGTTTTGTTTGCCAAATGTTGAGGTTTGCAAAGGATTCTGGGTAACAGAACCTGGTCAGAGCCCCACAAGTCACCCCAACCTTGGATTCCCCTAGGTCTCTAGTTTTCAAAAATGCACAGGTTTGGTAGGTTTTCCTAGGTGCCGGCTGAGCAAGAGGACAAAATCTACAGGTAGGCACTTTGCAAAAAACACCTTTTTTTTCTGTCAAAAAAATGGGGTGTGTCCACATTGTGTTTTGGGGCATTTCCTGTCGTGGGCGCTAGGCCTACCCACACAAGTGAGGTATCATTTTTATCGGGAGACTTGGGGGAACGCTGGGTGGAAGGAAATTTGTGCCTCCTCTCAGATTCCAGAACTTTCTGTCACTGAAATGTGAGGAAAATGTGTTTTGTTTACCAAATTTTGAGGTTTGCAAAGGATTCTGGGTAACAGAACCTGGTCAGAGCCCCACAAGTCACCCCAACCTTGGATTGCCCTAGGTCTCTAGTTTTAAAAAATGCACAGGTTTGGTAGGTTTTCCTAGGTGCAGGCTGAGCTAGAGGCCAAAATCTACAGGTAGGCACTTTGCAAAAAACACCTCTTTTTTCTGTCAAAAAAATGTGGTGTGTCCACATTGTATTTTGGGGCATTTCCTGTCGTGGGCGCTAGGCCTACCCACACAAGTGAGGTATCATTTTTATCGGGAGACTTGGGGGAACGCTGGGTGGAACCACATTTGTGGCTCCTCTCAGATTCCAGAACTTTCTGTCACCAAAATGTGAGGAAAATGTGTTTTTTTAGTCAAATTTTGAGGTTTGCAAAGGATTCTGGGTAACAGAACCTGGTCAGAGCCCCACAAGTCACCCCAACCTTGGATTCCCCTAGGTCTCTAGTTTTCAAAAATGCACAGGTTTGGTAGGTTTTCCTAGGTGCCGGCTGAGCTAGAGGCCAAAATGTACAGGTAGGCACTTTGCAAAAAACACCTCTTTTTTCTGTCAAAAAAATGGGGTGTGTCCACATTGTGTTTTGGGGCATTTCCTGTCGTGGGCGCTAGGCCTACCCACACAAGTGAGGTATCATTTTTATCGGGAGACTTGGGGGAACGCTGGGTGGAACCACATTTGTGGCTCCTCTCAGATTCCAGAACTTTCTGTCACCAAAATGTGAGGAAAATGTGTTTTTTTAGCCAAATTTTGAGGTTTGCAAAGGATTCTGGGTAACAGAACCTGGTCAGAGCCCCACAAGTCACCCCATCTTGGATTCCCCTAGGTCTCTAGTTTTCAAAAATGCACAGGTTTGGTAGGTTTCCCTAGGTGCCTACTGAGCTAGAGTCCAAAATCTACAGGTAGGCACTTTGCAAAAAACACCTCTGTTTTCTGTCAAAAAAATGGGATGTGTCTACGCTGTGTTTTGGGGCATTTCCTGTCGCGGGCGCTAGGCCTACCCACACAAGTGAGGTATCATTTTTATCGGGAGACTTGGGGGAACGCTGGTTGGAAGGAAATTTGTGGCTCCTCTCAGATTCCAGAACTTTATGTCACCGAAATGTGAGGAAAATGTATTTTTTTTAGCCACATTTTGAGGTTTGCAAAGGATTCTGGGTAACAGAACCTGGTCAGAGCCCCACAAGTCACCCCATCTTGGATTCCCCTAGGTCTCTAGTTTTCAAAAATGCACAGGTTTGGTAGGTTTTCCTAGGTGCCGGCTGAGCTAGAGGCCAAAATCTACAGGTAGGCACTTTGCAAAAAACACCTCTGTTTTCTGTCAAAAAATGGGGTGTGTCCACATTGTGTTTTGGGGCATTTCCTGTCGTGGGCACTAGGCCTACCCACACAAGTGAGGTATCATTTTTATCGGGAGACTTGGGGGAACGCTGGGTGGAAGGAAATTTGTGGCTCCTCCCAGATTCCAGAACTTTCTGTCACCGAAATGTGAGGAAAATGTGTTTTGTTTGCCAAATTTTGAGCTTTGCAAAGGATTCTGGGTAACAGAACCTGGTCAGAGCCCCACAAGTCACCCCAACCTTGTATTCCCCTAGGTCTCTAGTTTTCAAAAATGCACAGGTTTGGTAGGTTTTCCTAGGTGCCAGCTGAGCTAGAAGCCAAAATCTACAGGTAGGCACTTTGCAAAAAAACACCTCTGTTTTCTGTCAAAAAAATGGGGTGTGTCCACATTCTGTTTTGGGGCATTTCCTGCCGTGGGCGCTAGGCCTACCCACACAAGTGAGGTATCATTTTTATCGGGAGACTTGGGGGAACGCTGGGTGGAAGGAAATTTGTGGCTCCTCTCAGATTCCAGAACTTTCTGTCACTGAAATGTGAGGGAAATGTGTTTTGTTTACCAAATTTTGAGGTTTGCAAAGGATTCTGGGTAACAGAACCTGGTCAGAGCCCCACAAGTCACCCCAACCTTGGATTGCCCTAGGTCTCTAGTTTTCAAAAATGCACAGGTTTGGTAGGTTTTCCTAGGTGCCGGCTGAGCTAGAGGCCAAAATCTACAGGTAGGCACTTTGCAAAAAACACCTCTTTTTTCTGTCAAAAAAAATGGGGTGTGTCCACATTGTATTTTGGGGCATTTCCTGTCGTGGGCGCTAGGCCTACCCACACAAGTGAGGTATCATTTTTATCGGGAGACTTGGGGGAACGCTGGGTGGAACCACATTTGTGGCCCCTCTCAGATTCCAGAACTTTCTGTCACCAAAATGTGAGGATTTTTTTTTTTTTTGGCCAAAGTTTGAGGTTTGCAAAGGATTCTGGGTAACAGAACCTGGTCAGAGCCCCACAAGTCACCCCATCTTGGATTCCCCTAGGTCTCTAGTTTTCAAAAATGCACAGGTTTGGTAGGTTTCCCTAGGTGCCTACTGAGCTAGAGTCCAAAATCTACAGGTAGGCACTGTTGGACTTTTGCTTTTGCAGGGTCATCCCCAGACTTTTTTGCCTCCTGCCTCCTATATTTTTCTGACATGTTGCTGTTGGCTTTTCAACTCTGAGCACTTTACCACTGCTAACCAGTGCTAAAGTGCATATGCTCTCCTGTTTAAATTGTATGTAAGTGGTTTATCCATGATTGGCATATTTGATTTACTAGTAAGTCCCTAGTAAGGTGCACTAGAGGTGCCAGGGCCTGTAAATCAAATGCTACTAGTGGGCCTGCAGCACTGGTTGTGGCACCCACATAAGTAGCTCTGTAATCATGTCTCAGACCTGCCACTGCAGTGTCTGTATGTGTATTTTTACACTGTAAATTCGACTTGGCAAGTGTACCCACTTGCCAGGCCTAAACCTTCCCTTTCCTTACATGTAAGGCACCCCTAAGGTAGGCCCTAGGTAGCCCCAAGGGCAGGGTGCAGTGTATGGATAAGGTAGAACATATAGTAATATGGTTTATATGTCCTGACAGTGAAATACTGCCAATTTCGTTTTCACTGTTGCAAGGTCTGTCTCTCTCTCATAGGATAATATGGGGGCTACCTTTAAATATGATTAAAGTGTAGATTCCCCTAGAGAGTAGATGGACATGTGGAGTTTGGGATCCCTGAACTCACAATTTAAAAATACATCTTTTAGTAAAGTTGATTTTGAGATTGTGCGTTTGAAAATGCCACTTTTAGAAAGTGAGCATTTTCTTGCTTAAACCATTCTGTGACTCTGCCTTGTTTGTGGATTCCCTGTCTGGGTCAGTTTGACAGTTGGGTTGTTTTTCACCTCACACCAGACAGTGACACAAAGGGAGCTGGGGTGTGATCTGCATTTCCTGATTAGCCATCTCTGCTAGGAGGGAGGGGTGGAGTGGTCACTCTCATCTGAAAGGACTGTGCCTGCCTCTGACAATGCTGTCTCCAACCCCCTGGTGTGTGTCTGAGGCCTTGCCTGGGCAAGGCAGGATTTCACAAGAAGGTGTGAGTCCCCTTTGAAGAAAGGTGACTTCAAAGACTAAAATGGGTATAAGAAGGGCACCCAAACTTACAAACTTGAGAAACACTTCTGGAATCAAGAGGAACCTCTGCCTGGAGAAGAGCTGATCGCTGAGGAACAAGTGCTGCCCTGCCTGTGACTGTGCTTTGTGGAGCTTTCCTGCAGTGCTGCTTCTGCCAGAGTAAGAGGGCAAAGACTGGACTTTGTGTGCCTTCCATCTTGAAGAAGAAATCTCCAAGGGCTTGATGTAGAGCTTGCCTCCTGTTGTTGAAGTCTCAGGGATAGCAAAGACTTCTTCCTGCCAGCACCTGGAGTCTCTGGAGAGACCCCTACTCTGCTCTGTGGTGCCCTTCCAGTTCCTGGGACCCTGAAAGGAGAGGCTGGCAGCCTAAGGACAAAAATACACGCACCGAGCGCCGTGCGGAGAAAAGATCGACGCGAATCCGATCGCGGCTGAGAAAACGACGCAACGCCGGTTCCGCAGCTGAGAAACGACGCCGCAGGAAACGCGACCGAAAAACCGACGCCCGGAGCAGGAGAAACGACGCGCAGCATCGCTGACGGAGGCTGAGAGATCGCACCCTGCGCCGCGGGACTTTCGGATCGTCGTGTGGCTGGCTTTTTCAACGCGCACCGCCGTGCCGAGTTGTTTTCGACGCCCACAGCCGTGCAGGGTTACTTTCGACGCACACCGCCCGTGCGGGGTTATTTTTGACGCAAACCAGGTACATTTACACGCTAGCAGCGCTAGTGTGTTGTTACAACTACCTAAAGACTCTTTTTATTTTAAACCTTTTAAAAATCATAACTTGACTTGTGTATGTTGGATTTTTGTCGTTTTGGTCTTGTTTTGTCTAGATAAATATTTCCTATTTTTCTAAACTGGTGTTGTGTCATTTTGTAGTGTTTTCATTAAGTTACTGTGTGTGTTGGTACAAATACTTTACGCCCAGCACTCTGAGGTTAAGCCTACTGCTCTGCCAAGATACCAAGGGGGTAAGCAGGGGTTAGCTGAGGGTGATTCTCTTTTATCCTAACTAGAGTGAGGGTCCTTGCTTGAACAGGGGGTAACCTGACTGTCAACCAAAGACCCCATTTCTAACAGGCACTTTGCAAAAAACACCTCTGTTTTCTGTCAAAAAAATGGGATGTGTCTACGCTGTGTTTTGGGGCATTTCCTGTCGCGGGCGCTAGGCCTACCCACACAAGTGAGGTATCATTTTTATCGGGAGACTTGGGGGAACGCTGGTTGGAAGGGAATTTGTGGCTCCTCTCAGATTCCAGAACTTTATGTCACCGAAATGTGAGGAAAATGTGTTTTTTTGCCACATTTTGAGGTTTGCAAAGGATTCTGGGTAACAGAACCTGGTCAGAGCCCCACAAGTCACGCCATCTTGGATTCCCCTAGGTCTCTAGTTTTCAAAAATGCACAGGTTTGGTAGGTTTTCCTAGGTGCCGGCTGAGCTAGAGGCCAAAATCTACAGGTAGGCACTTTGCAAAAAACACCTCTGTTTTCTGTCAAAAAAATGGGGAGTGTCCACATTGTATTTTGGGGCATTTCCTGTCGTGGGCGCTAGGCCTACCCACACAAGTGAGGTATCATTTTTGTCGGGAGACTTGGGGGAACGCTGGGTGGAAGGAAATTTGTGGCTCCTCCCTGATTCCAGAACTTTCTGTCACCGAAATGTGAGGAAAATGTGTTTTGTTTGCCAAATTTTGAGGTTTGCAAAGGATTCTGGGTAACAGAACCTGGTCAGAGCCCCACAAGTCACCCCAACCTTGCATTCCCCTAGGTCTCTAGTTTTCAAAAATGCACAGGTTTGGTAGGTTTTCCTAGGTGCCGGCTGAGCTAGAGGCCAAAATCTACAGGTAGGCACTTTGCAAAAAACACCTCTGTTTTCTGTCAAAAAAATGGGGTGCGTCCACATTGTATTTTGGGGCATTTCCTGTCATGGGCGCTAGGCCTACCCACACAAGTGAGGTATCATTTTTATCGGGAGACTTGGGGGAACGCTGGGTGGAAGGAAATTTGTGGCTCCTCTCAGATTCCAGAACTTTCTGTCACTGAAATGTGAGGAAAATGTGTTTTGTTTATCAAATTTTGAGGTTTGCAAAGGATTCTGGGTAACAGAACCTGGTCAGAGCCCCACAAGTCACCCCAACCTTGGATTGCCCTAGGTCTCTAGTTTTCAAAAATGCACAGGTTTGGTAGGTTTTCCTAAGTGCTGGCTGAGCTAGAGGCCAAAATCTACAGGTAGGCACTTTGCAAAAAACACCTCTTTTTTCTGTCAAAAAAATGGGGTGTGTCCACATTGTATTTTGGGGCATTTCCTGTCGTGGGCGCTAGGCCTACCCACACAAGTGAGGTATCATTTTTATCGGGAGACTTGGGGGAACGCTGGGTGGAACCACATTTGTGGCCCCTCTCAGATTCCAGAACTTTCTGTCACCAAAATGTGGGGAAAATGTGTTTTTTTAGCCAAAGTTTGAGGTTTGCAAAGGATTCTGGGTAACAGAACCTGGTCAGAGCCCCACAAGTCACCCCATCTTGGATTCCCCTAGGTCTCTAGTTTTCAAAAATGCACAGGTTTGGTAGGTTTTCCTAGGTGCCGGCTGAGCTAGAGGCCAAAATCTACAGGTAGGCACTTTGCAAAAAACAAATTTTTTTTCTGTCAAAAAAATGGGGTGTGTCCACATTGTGTTTTGGGGCATTTCCTGTCGTGGGCGCTAGGCCTACCCACACAAGTGAGATATCATTTTTGTCGGGAGACTTGGGGGAACGCTGGGTGGAAGGAAATTTGTGGCTCCTCCCAGATTCCAGAACTTTCTGTCACCGAAATGTGAGGAAAATGTGTTTTGTTTGCCAAATTTTGAGGTTTGCAAAGGATTCTGTGTAACAGAACCTTGTCAGAGCCCCACAAGTCACCCCAACCTTGGATTCCCCTAGGTCTCTAGTTTTCAAAAATGCACAGGTTTGGTAGGTTTTCCTAGGTGCCGGCTGAGCTAGAGGCCAAAATCTACAGGTAGGCACTTTGCAAAAAACACCTCTGTTTTCTGTCAAAAAAATGGGGTGCGTCCACATTGTATTTTGGGGCATTTCCTGTCGTGGGCGCTAGGCCTACCCACACAAGTGAGGTATCATTTTTATCGGGAGACTTGGGGGAACGCTGGGTGGAAGGAAATTTGTGGCTCCTCTCAGATTCCAGAACTTTCTGTCACTGAAATGTGAGGAAAATGTGTTTTGTTTACCAAATTTTGAGGTTTGCAAAGGATTCTGGGTAACAGAACCTGGTCAGAGCCCCACAAGTCACCCCAACCTTGGATTGCCCTAGGTCTCTAGTTTTCAAAAATGCACAGGTTTGGTAGGTTTTCCTAGGTGCCGGCTGAGCTAGAGGCCAAAATCTACAGGTAGGCACTTTGCAAAAAACACCTCTTTTTTCTGTCAAAAAAATGGGGTGTCTCCACATTGTGTTTTGGGGCATTTCCTGTCGTGGGCGCTAGGCCTACCCACACAAGTGAGGTATCATTTTTATCGGGAGACTTGGGGGAACGCTGGGAGGGACCAAATTTGTGGCTCCTCTCAGATTCCAGAACTTTCTGTCACCAAAATGTGAGTAAAATGTGTTTTTTTAGCCAAATTTTGAGGTTTGCAAAGGATTCTGGGTAACAGAACCTGGTCAGAGCCCCACAAGTCACCCCATCTTGGATTCCCCTAGGTCTCTAGTTTTCAAAAATGCACAGGTTTGGTAGGTTTCCCTAGGTGCCGGCTGAGCTAGAGGACAAAATCTACAGGTAGGCACTTTGCAAAAAACACCTCTGTTTTCTGTCAAAAAATGGGGTGTGTCCACATTGTGTTTTGGGGCATTTCCTGTCGTGGGCACTAGGCCTACCCACACAAGTGAGGTATCATTTTTATCGGGAGACTTGGGGGAACGCTGGGTGGAAGGAAATTTGTGGCTCCTCCCAGATTCCAGAACTTTCTGTCACCGAAATGTGAGGAAAATGTGTTTTGTTTGCCAAATTTTGATGTTTGCAAAGGATTCTGGGTAACAGAACCTGGTCAGAGCCCCACAAGTCACCCCAACCTTGGATTCCCCTAGGTCTCTAGTTTTCAAAAATGCACAGGTTTGGTAGGTTTTCCTAGGTGCCGGCTGAGCAAGAGGACAAAATCTACAGGTAGGCACTTTGCAAAAAACACCTTTTTTTTCTGTCAAAAAAATGGGGTGTGTCCACATTGTGTTTTGGGGCATTTCCTGTCGTGGGCGCTAGGCCTACCCACACAAGTGAGGTATCATTTTTATCGGGAGACTTGGGGGAACGCTGGGTGGAAGGAAATTTGTGGCTCCTCTCAGATTCCAGAACTTTCTGTTACAGAAATGTGAGGAAAATGTGTTTTGTTTACCAAATTTTGAGGTTTGCAAAGGATTCTGGGTAACAGAACCTGGTCAGAGCCCCACAAGTCACCCCAACCTTGGATTGCCCTAGGTCTCTAGTTTTAAAAAATGCAAAGGTTTGGTAGGTTTTCCTAGGTGCAGGCTGAGCTAGAGGCCAAAATCTACAGGTAGGCACTTTGCAAAAAACACCTCTTTTTTCTGTCAAAAAAATGGGGTGGGTCCACATTGTATTTTGGGGCATTTCCTGTCGTGGGCGCTAGGCCTACCCACACAAGTGAGGTATCATTTTTATCGGGAGACTTGGGGGAACGCTGGGTGGAACCACATTTGTGGCTCCTCTCAGATTCCAGAACTTTCTGTCACCAAAATGTGAGGAAAATGTGTTTTTTTAGTCAAATTTTGAGGTTTGCAAAGGATTCTGGGTAACAGAACCTGGTCAGAGCCCCACAAGTCACCCCAACCTTGGATTCCCCTAGGTCTCTAGTTTTCAAAAATGCACAGGTTTGGTAGGTTTTCCTAGGTGCCGGCTGAGCTAGAGGCCAAAATCTACAGGTAGGCACTTTGCAAAAAACACCTTTTTTTTCTGTCAAAAAAATGGGGTGTGTCCACATTGTGTTTTGGGCCATTTCCTGTCGTGGGCGCTAGGCCTACCCACACAAGTGAGGTATCATTTTTATTGGGAGACTTGGGGGAACGCTGGGTGGAACCACATTTGTGGCTCCTCTCAGATTCCAGAACTTTCTGTCACCAAAATATGAGGAAAATGTGTTTTTTTAGCCAAATTTTGAGGTTTGCAAAGGATTCTGGGTAACAGAACCTGGTCAGAGCCCCACAAGTCACCCCATTTTGGATTCCCCTAGGTCTCTAGTTTTCAAAAATGCACAGGTTTGGTAGGTTTTCCTAGGTGCCGGCTGAGCTAGAGGCCAAAATCTACAGGTAGGCACTTTGCAAAAAACACCTCTGTTTTCTCTCAAAAAATGGGGTGTGTCCACATTGTGTTTTGGGGCATTTCCTGTTGTGGGCACTAGGCCTACCCACACAAGTGAGGTATCATTTTTATCGGGAGACTTGGGGGAACGCTGGGTGGAAGGAAATTTGTGGCTCCTCCCAGATTCCAGAACTTTCTGTCACCGAAATGTGAGGAAAATGTGTTTTGTTTGCCAAATTTTGAGGTTTGCAAAGGATTCTGGGTAACAGAACCTGGTCAGAGCCCCACAAGTCACCCCAACCTTGGATTCCCCTAGGTCTCTAGTTTTCAAAAATGCACAGGTTTGATAGGTTTTCCTAGGTGCCAGCTGAGCTAGAAGCCAAAATCTACAGGTAGGCACTTTGCAAAAAACACCTCTGTTTTCTGTCAAAAAAATGGGGTGTGTCCACATTGTGTTTTGGGGCATTTCCTGTCGTGGGCGCTAGGCCTACCCACACAAGTGAGGTATCATTTTTATCGGGAGACTTGGGGGAACGCTGGGTGGAACCACATTTGTGGCCCCTCTCAGATTCCAGAACTTTCTGTCACCAAAATGTGAGGAAAATGTGTTTTTTTAGCCAAAGTTTGAGGTTTGCAAAGGATTCTGGGTAACAGAACCTGGTCAGAGCCCCACAAGTCACACCATCTTGGATTCCCCTAGGTCTCTAGTTTTCAAAAATGCACAGGTTTGGTAGGTTTCCCTAGGTGCCTACTGAGCTAGAGTCCAAAATCTACAGGTAGGCACTTTGCAAAAAACACCTCTGTTTTCTGTCAAAAAAATGGGATGTGTCTACGCTGTGTTTTGGGGCATTTCCTGTCGCGGGCGCTATGCCTACCCACACAAGTGAGGTATCATTTTTATTGGGAGACTTGGGGGAACGCTGGTTGGAAGGGAATTTGTGGCTCCTCTCAGATTCCAGAACTTTATGTCACCGAAATGTGAGGAAAATGTGTTTTTTTGCCACATTTTGAGGTTTGCAAAGGATTCTGGGTAACAGAACCTGGTCAGAGCCCCACAAGTCACCCCATCTTGGATTCCCCTAGGTCTCTAGTTTTCAAAAATGCACAGGTTTGGAAGGTTTTCCTAGGTGCCGGCTGAGCTAGAGGCCAAAATCTACAGGTAGGCACTTTGCAAAAAACACCTCTGTTTTCTGTCAAAAAATGGTGTGTGTCCACATTGTGTTTTGGGGCATTTCCTGTCGTGGGCACTAGGCCTACCCACACAAGTGAGGTATCATTTTTGTCGGGAGACTAGGGGGAACGCTGGGTGGAAGGAAATTTGTGGCTCCTCCCACATTCCAGAACTTTCTGTCACCGAAATGTGAGGAAAATGTGTTTTGTTTGCCACATTTTGAGGTTTGCAAAGGATTCTGGGTAACAGAACCTGGTCAGAGCCCCACAAGTCACCCCATCTTGGATTCCCCTAGGTCTCTAGTTTTCAAAAATGCACAGGTTTGGTAGGTTTTCCTAGGTGCCGGCTGAGCTAGAGGCCAAAATCTACAGGTAGGCACTTTGCAAAAAACACCTCTGTTTTCTGTCAAAAAATGGTGTGTGTCCACATTGTGTTTTGGGGCATTTCCTGTCGTGGGCACTAGGCCTACCCACACAAGTGAGGTATCATTTTTGTCGAGAGACTAGGGGGAACGCTGGGTGGAAGGAAATTTGTGGCTCCTCCCACATTCCAGAACTTTCTGTCACCGAAATGTGAGGAAAATGTGTTTTGTTTGCCACATTTTGAGGTTTGCAAAGGATTCTGGGTAACAGAACCTGGTCAGAGCCCCACAAGTCACCCCAACCTTGGATTCCCCTAGGTCTCTAGTTTTCAAAAATGCACAGGTTTGGTAGGTTTTCCTAGGTGCCGGCTGAGCTAGAGGCCAAAATCTACAGGTAGGCACTTTGCAAAAAACACCTCTGTTTTCTGTCAAAAAAATGGTGTGTGTCCACATTGTGTTTTGGGGCATTTCCTGTCGTGGGCGCTAGGCCTACCCACACAAGTGAGGTATCATTTTTATCGGGAGACTTGGGGGAACGCTGGGTGGAAGGAAATTTGTGGCTCCTCTCAGATTCCAGAACTTTCTGTCACTGAAATGTGAGGAAAATGTGTTTTGTTTATCAAATTTTGAGGTTTGCAAAGGATTCTGGGTAACAGAACCTGGTCAGAGCCCCACAAGTCACCCCAACCTTGGATTGCCCTAGGTCTCTAGTTTTCAAAAATGCACAGGTTTGGTAGGTTTTCCTAAGTGCTGGCTGAGCTAGAGGCCAAAATCTACAGGTAGGCACTTTGCAAAAAACACCTCTTTTTTCTGTCAAAAAAATGGGGTGTGTCCACATTGTATTTTGGGGCATTTCCTGTCGTGGGCGCTAGGCCTACCCACACAAGTGAGGTATCATTTTTATCGGGAGACTTGGGGGAACGCTGGGTGGAACCACATTTGTGGCCCCTCTCAGATTCCAGAACTTTCTGTCACCAAAATGTGGGGAAAATGTGTTTTTTTAGCCAAAGTTTGAGGTTTGCAAAGGATTCTGGGTAACAGAACCTGGTCAGAGCCCCACAAGTCACCCCATCTTGGATTCCCCTAGGTCTCTAGTTTTCAAAAATGCACAGGTTTGGTAGGTTTTCCTAGGTGCCGGCTGAGCTAGAGGCCAAAATCTACAGGTAGGCACTTTGCAAAAAACAAATTTTTTTTCTGTCAAAAAAATGGGGTGTGTCCACATTGTGTTTTGGGGCATTTCCTGTCGTGGGCGCTAGGCCTACCCACACAAGTGAGATATCATTTTTGTCGGGAGACTTGGGGGAACGCTGGGTGGAAGGAAATTTGTGGCTCCTCCCAGATTCCAGAACTTTCTGTCACCGAAATGTGAGGAAAATGTGTTTTGTTTGCCAAATTTTGAGGTTTGCAAAGGATTCTGTGTAACAGAACCTTGTCAGAGCCCCACAAGTCACCCCAACCTTGGATTCCCCTAGGTCTCTAGTTTTCAAAAATGCACAGGTTTGGTAGGTTTTCCTAGGTGCCGGCTGAGCTAGAGGCCAAAATCTACAGGTAGGCACTTTGCAAAAAACACCTCTGTTTTCTGTCAAAAAAATGGGGTGCGTCCACATTGTATTTTGGGGCATTTCCTGTCGTGGGCGCTAGGCCTACCCACACAAGTGAGGTATCATTTTTATCGGGAGACTTGGGGGAACGCTGGGTGGAAGGAAATTTGTGGCTCCTCTCAGATTCCAGAACTTTCTGTCACTGAAATGTGAGGAAAATGTGTTTTGTTTACCAAATTTTGAGGTTTGCAAAGGATTCTGGGTAACAGAACCTGGTCAGAGCCCCACAAGTCACCCCAACCTTGGATTGCCCTAGGTCTCTAGTTTTCAAAAATGCACAGGTTTGGTAGGTTTTCCTAGGTGCCGGCTGAGCTAGAGGCCAAAATCTACAGGTAGGCACTTTGCAAAAAACACCTCTTTTTTCTGTCAAAAAAATGGGGTGTCTCCACATTGTGTTTTGGGGCATTTCCTGTCGTGGGCGCTAGGCCTACCCACACAAGTGAGGTATCATTTTTATCGGGAGACTTGGGGGAACGCTGGGAGGGACCAAATTTGTGGCTCCTCTCAGATTCCAGAACTTTCTGTCACCAAAATGTGAGTAAAATGTGTTTTTTTAGCCAAATTTTGAGGTTTGCAAAGGATTCTGGGTAACAGAACCTGGTCAGAGCCCCACAAGTCACCCCATCTTGGATTCCCCTAGGTCTCTAGTTTTCAAAAATGCACAGGTTTGGTAGGTTTCCCTAGGTGCCGGCTGAGCTAGAGGACAAAATCTACAGGTAGGCACTTTGCAAAAAACACCTCTGTTTTCTGTCAAAAAATGGGGTGTGTCCACATTGTGTTTTGGGGCATTTCCTGTCGTGGGCACTAGGCCTACCCACACAAGTGAGGTATCATTTTTATCGGGAGACTTGGGGGAACGCTGGGTGGAAGGAAATTTGTGGCTCCTCCCAGATTCCAGAACTTTCTGTCACCGAAATGTGAGGAAAATGTGTTTTGTTTGCCAAATTTTGATGTTTGCAAAGGATTCTGGGTAACAGAACCTGGTCAGAGCCCCACAAGTCACCCCAACCTTGGATTCCCCTAGGTCTCTAGTTTTCAAAAATGCACAGGTTTGGTAGGTTTTCCTAGGTGCCGGCTGAGCAAGAGGACAAAATCTACAGGTAGGCACTTTGCAAAAAACACCTTTTTTTTCTGTCAAAAAAATGGGGTGTGTCCACATTGTGTTTTGGGGCATTTCCTGTCGTGGGCGCTAGGCCTACCCACACAAGTGAGGTATCATTTTTATCGGGAGACTTGGGGGAACGCTGGGTGGAAGGAAATTTGTGGCCCCTCTCAGATTCCAGAACTTTCTGTCACCAAAATGTGAGGAAAATGTGTTTTTTTAGCCAAAGTTTGAGGTTTGCAAAGGATTCTGGGTAACAGAACCTGGTCAGAGCCCCACAAGTCACACCATCTTGGATTCCCCTAGGTCTCTAGTTTTCAAAAATGCACAGGTTTGGTAGGTTTCCCTAGGTGCCTACTGAGCTAGAGTCCAAAATCTACAGGTAGGCACTTTGCAAAAAACACCTCTGTTTTCTGTCAAAAAAATGGGATGTGTCTACGCTGTGTTTTGGGGCATTTCCTGTCGCGGGCGCTATGCCTACCCACACAAGTGAGGTATCATTTTTATTGGGAGACTTGGGGGAACGCTGGTTGGAAGGGAATTTGTGGCTCCTCTCAGATTCCAGAACTTTATGTCACCGAAATGTGAGGAAAATGTGTTTTTTTGCCACATTTTGAGGTTTGCAAAGGATTCTGGGTAACAGAACCTGGTCAGAGCCCCACAAGTCACCCCATCTTGGATTCCCCTAGGTCTCTAGTTTTCAAAAATGCACAGGTTTGGAAGGTTTTCCTAGGTGCCGGCTGAGCTAGAGGCCAAAATCTACAGGTAGGCACTTTGCAAAAAACACCTCTGTTTTCTGTCAAAAAATGGTGTGTGTCCACATTGTGTTTTGGGGCATTTCCTGTCGTGGGCACTAGGCCTACCCACACAAGTGAGGTATCATTTTTGTCGGGAGACTTGGGGGAACGCTGGGTGGAAGGAAATTTGTGGCTCCTCCCAGATTCCAGAACTTTCTGTCACCGAAATGTGAGGAAAATGTGTTTTGTTTGCCAAATTTTGAGGTTTGCAAAGGATTCTGTGTAACAGAACCTTGTCAGAGCCCCACAAGTCACCCCAACCTTGGATTCCCCTAGGTCTCTAGTTTTCAAAAATGCACAGGTTTGGTAGGTTTTCCTAGGTGCCGGCTGAGCTAGAGGCCAAAATCTACAGGTAGGCACTTTGCAAAAAACACCTCTGTTTTCTGTCAAAAAAATGGGGTGCGTCCACATTGTATTTTGGGGCATTTCCTGTCGTGGGCGCTAGGCCTACCCACACAAGTGAGGTATCATTTTTATCGGGAGACTTGGGGGAACGCTGGGTGGAAGGAAATTTGTGGCTCCTCTCAGATTCCAGAACTTTCTGTCACTGAAATGTGAGGAAAATGTGTTTTGTTTACCAAATTTTGAGGTTTGCAAAGGATTCTGGGTAACAGAACCTGGTCAGAGCCCCACAAGTCACCCCAACCTTGGATTGCCCTAGGTCTCTAGTTTTCAAAAATGCACAGGTTTGGTAGGTTTTCCTAGGTGCCGGCTGAGCTAGAGGCCAAAATCTACAGGTAGGCACTTTGCAAAAAACACCTCTTTTTTCTGTCAAAAAAATGGGGTGTCTCCACATTGTGTTTTGGGGCATTTCCTGTCGTGGGCGCTAGGCCTACCCACACAAGTGAGGTATCATTTTTATCGGGAGACTTGGGGGAACGCTGGGAGGGACCAAATTTGTGGCTCCTCTCAGATTCCAGAACTTTCTGTCACCAAAATGTGAGTAAAATGTGTTTTTTTAGCCAAATTTTGAGGTTTGCAAAGGATTCTGGGTAACAGAACCTGGTCAGAGCCCCACAAGTCACCCCATCTTGGATTCCCCTAGGTCTCTAGTTTTCAAAAATGCACAGGTTTGGTAGGTTTCCCTAGGTGCCGGCTGAGCTAGAGGACAAAATCTACAGGTAGGCACTTTGCAAAAAACACCTCTGTTTTCTGTCAAAAAATGGGGTGTGTCCACATTGTGTTTTGGGGCATTTCCTGTCGTGGGCACTAGGCCTACCCACACAAGTGAGGTATCATTTTTATCGGGAGACTTGGGGGAACGCTGGGTGGAAGGAAATTTGTGGCTCCTCCCAGATTCCAGAACTTTCTGTCACCGAAATGTGAGGAAAATGTGTTTTGTTTGCCAAATTTTGATGTTTGCAAAGGATTCTGGGTAACAGAACCTGGTCAGAGCCCCACAAGTCACCCCAACCTTGGATTCCCCTAGGTCTCTAGTTTTCAAAAATGCACAGGTTTGGTAGGTTTTCCTAGGTGCCGGCTGAGCAAGAGGACAAAATCTACAGGTAGGCACTTTGCAAAAAACACCTTTTTTTTCTGTCAAAAAAATGGGGTGTGTCCACATTGTGTTTTGGGGCATTTCCTGTCGTGGGCGCTAGGCCTACCCACACAAGTGAGGTATCATTTTTATCGGGAGACTTGGGGGAACGCTGGGTGGAAGAAAATTTGTGGCTCCTCTCAGATTCCAGAACTTTCTGTTACAGAAATGTGAGGAAAATGTGTTTTGTTTACCAAATTTTGAGGTTTGCAAAGGATTCTGGGTAACAGAACCTGGTCAGAGCCCCACAAGTCACCCCAACCTTGGATTGCCCTAGGTCTCTAGTTTTAAAAAATGCAAAGGTTTGGTAGGTTTTCCTAGGTGCAGGCTGAGCTAGAGGCCAAAATCTACAGGTAGGCACTTTGCAAAAAACACCTCTTTTTTCTGTCAAAAAAATGGGGTGGGTCCACATTGTATTTTGGGGCATTTCCTGTCGTGGGCGCTAGGCCTACCCACACAAGTGAGGTATCATTTTTATCGGGAGACTTGGGGGAACGCTGGGTGGAACCACATTTGTGGCTCCTCTCAGATTCCAGAACTTTCTGTCACCAAAATGTGAGGAAAATGTGTTTTTTTAGTCAAATTTTGAGGTTTGCAAAGGATTCTGGGTAACAGAACCTGGTCAGAGCCCCACAAGTCACCCCAACCTTGGATTCCCCTAGGTCTCTAGTTTTCAAAAATGCACAGGTTTGGTAGGTTTTCCTAGGTGCCGGCTGAGCTAGAGGCCAAAATCTACAGGTAGGCACTTTGCAAAAAACACCTTTTTTTTCTGTCAAAAAAATGGGGTGTGTCCACATTGTGTTTTGGGCCATTTCCTGTCGTGGGCGCTAGGCCTACCCACACAAGTGAGGTATCATTTTTATTGGGAGACTTGGGGGAACGCTGGGTGGAACCACATTTGTGGCTCCTCTCAGATTCCAGAACTTTCTGTCACCAAAATATGAGGAAAATGTGTTTTTTTAGCCAAATTTTGAGGTTTGCAAAGGATTCTGGGTAACAGAACCTGGTCAGAGCCCCACAAGTCACCCCATTTTGGATTCCCCTAGGTCTCTAGTTTTCAAAAATGCACAGGTTTGGTAGGTTTTCCTAGGTGCCGGCTGAGCTAGAGGCCAAAATCTACAGGTAGGCACTTTGCAAAAAACACCTCTGTTTTCTCTCAAAAAATGGGGTGTGTCCACATTGTGTTTTGGGGCATTTCCTGTTGTGGGCACTAGGCCTACCCACACAAGTGAGGTATCATTTTTATCGGGAGACTTGGGGGAACGCTGGGTGGAAGGAAATTTGTGGCTCCTCCCAGATTCCAGAACTTTCTGTCACCGAAATGTGAGGAAAATGTGTTTTGTTTGCCAAATTTTGAGGTTTGCAAAGGATTCTGGGTAACAGAACCTGGTCAGAGCCCCACAAGTCACCCCAACCTTGGATTCCCCTAGGTCTCTAGTTTTCAAAAATGCACAGGTTTGATAGGTTTTCCTAGGTGCCAGCTGAGCTAGAAGCCAAAATCTACAGGTAGGCACTTTGCAAAAAACACCTCTGTTTTCTGTCAAAAAAATGGGGTGTGTCCACATTGTGTTTTGGGGCATTTCCTGTCGTGGGCGCTAGGCCTACCCACACAAGTGAGGTATCATTTTTATCGGGAGACTTGGGGGAACGCTGGGTGGAACCACATTTGTGGCCCCTCTCAGATTCCAGAACTTTCTGTCACCAAAATGTGAGGAAAATGTGTTTTTTTAGCCAAAGTTTGAGGTTTGCAAAGGATTCTGGGTAACAGAACCTGGTCAGAGCCCCACAAGTCACACCATCTTGGATTCCCCTAGGTCTCTAGTTTTCAAAAATGCACAGGTTTGGTAGGTTTCCCTAGGTGCCTACTGAGCTAGAGTCCAAAATCTACAGGTAGGCACTTTGCAAAAAACACCTCTGTTTTCTGTCAAAAAAATGGGATGTGTCTACGCTGTGTTTTGGGGCATTTCCTGTCGCGGGCGCTATGCCTACCCACACAAGTGAGGTATCATTTTTATTGGGAGACTTGGGGGAACGCTGGTTGGAAGGGAATTTGTGGCTCCTCTCAGATTCCAGAACTTTATGTCACCGAAATGTGAGGAAAATGTGTTTTTTTGCCACATTTTGAGGTTTGCAAAGGATTCTGGGTAACAGAACCTGGTCAGAGCCCCACAAGTCACCCCATCTTGGATTCCCCTAGGTCTCTAGTTTTCAAAAATGCACAGGTTTGGAAGGTTTTCCTAGGTGCCGGCTGAGCTAGAGGCCAAAATCTACAGGTAGGCACTTTGCAAAAAACACCTCTGTTTTCTGTCAAAAAATGGTGTGTGTCCACATTGTGTTTTGGGGCATTTCCTGTCGTGGGCACTAGGCCTACCCACACAAGTGAGGTATCATTTTTGTCGGGAGACTAGGGGGAACGCTGGGTGGAAGGAAATTTGTGGCTCCTCCCACATTCCAGAACTTTCTGTCACCGAAATGTGAGGAAAATGTGTTTTGTTTGCCACATTTTGAGGTTTGCAAAGGATTCTGGGTAACAGAACCTGGTCAGAGCCCCACAAGTCACCCCATCTTGGATTCCCCTAGGTCTCTAGTTTTCAAAAATGCACAGGTTTGGTAGGTTTTCCTAGGTGCCGGCTGAGCTAGAGGCCAAAATCTACAGGTAGGCACTTTGCAAAAAACACCTCTGTTTTCTGTCAAAAAATGGTGTGTGTCCACATTGTGTTTTGGGGCATTTCCTGTCGTGGGCACTAGGCCTACCCACACAAGTGAGGTATCATTTTTGTCGAGAGACTAGGGGGAACGCTGGGTGGAAGGAAATTTGTGGCTCCTCCCACATTCCAGAACTTTCTGTCACCGAAATGTGAGGAAAATGTGTTTTGTTTGCCACATTTTGAGGTTTGCAAAGGATTCTGGGTAACAGAACCTGGTCAGAGCCCCACAAGTCACCCCAACCTTGGATTCCCCTAGGTCTCTAGTTTTCAAAAATGCACAGGTTTGGTAGGTTTTCCTAGGTGCCGGCTGAGCTAGAGGCCAAAATCTACAGGTAGGCACTTTGCAAAAAACACCTCTGTTTTCTGTCAAAAAAATGGTGTGTGTCCACATTGTGTTTTGGGGCATTTCCTGTCGTGGGCGCTAGGCCTACCCACACAAGTGAGGTATAATTTTTATCGGGAGACTTGGGGGAACGCTGGGTGGAACCACATTTGTGGCCCCTCTCAGATTCCAGAACTTTCTGTCACCAAAATGTGAGGAAAATGTGTTTTTTTAGCCAAAGTTTGAGGTTTGCAAAGGATTCTGGGTAACAGAACCTGGTCAGAGCCCCACAAGTCACCCCATCTTGGATTCCCCTAGGTCTCTAGTTTTCAAAAATGCACAGGTTTGGTAGGTTTTCCTAGGTGCCGGCTGAGCTAGAGGCCAAAATCTACAGGTAGGCACTTTGCAAAAAACACCTCTGTTTTCTGTCAAAAAATGGGGTGTGTCCACATTGTGTTTTGGGGCATTTCCTGTCGTGGGCACTAGGCCTACCCACACAAGTGAGGTATCATTTTTGTCGGGAGACTTGGGGGAACGCTGGGTGGAAGGAAATTTGTGGCTCCTCCCACATTCCAGAACTTTCTGTCACCGAAATGTGAGGAAAATGTGTTTTGTTTGCCACATTTTGAGGTTTGCAAAGGATTCTGGGTAACAGAACCTGGTCAGAGCCCCACAAGTCACCCCAACCTTGGATTCCCCTAGGTCTCTAGTTTTCAAAAATGCACAGGTTTGGTAGGTTTTCCTAGGTGCCGGCTGAGCTAGAGGCCAAAATCTACAGGTAGGCACTTTGCAAAAAACACCTTTGTTTTCTGTCAAAAAAATGGGGTGTGTCCACATTGAGTTTTGGGGCATTTCCTGTCGTGGGCGCTAGGCCTACCCACACAAGTGAGGTATCATTTTTATCGGGAGACTTGGGGGAACGCTGGGTGGAAGGAAATTTGTGGCTCCTCTCAGATTCCAGAACTTTCTGTCACTGAAGTGTGAGGAAAATGTGTTTTGTTTACCAAATTTTGAGGTTTGCAAAGGATTCTGGGTAACAGAACCTGGTCAGAGCCCCACAAGTCACCCCAACCTTGGATTGCCCTAGGTCTCTAGTTTTCAAAAATGCATAGGTTTGGTAGGTTTTCCTAGGTACCGGCTGAGCTAGAGGCCAAAATCTACAGGTAGGCACTTTGCAAAAAACACCTCTTTTTTCTGTCAAAAAAATGGGGTGTGTCCACATTGTATTTTGGGGCATTTCCTGTCGTGGGCGCTAGGCCTACCCACACAAGTGAGGTATCATTTTTATCGGGAGACTTGGGGGAACGCTGGGTGGAACCACATTTGTGGCCCCTCTCAGATTCCAGAACTTTCTGTCACCAAAATGTGAGGAAAATGTGTTTTTTTAGCCAAAGTTTAAGGTTTGCAAAGGATTCTGGGTAACAGAACCTGGTCAGAGCCCCACAAGTCACCCCATCTTGGATTCCCCTAGGTCTCTAGTTTTCAAAAATGCACAGGTTTAGTAGGTTTCCCTAGGTGCCTACTGAGCTAGAGTCCAAAATCTACAGGTAGGCATTTTGCAAAAAACACCTCTGTTTTCTGTCAAAAAAATGGGATGTGTCTACGCTGTGTTTTGGGGCATTTCCTGTCGCGGGCGCTAGGCCTACCCACACAAGTGAGGTATCATTTTTATCGGGAGACTTGGGGGAACGCTGGTTGGAAGGGAATTTGTGGCTCCTCTCAGATTCCAGAACTTTATGTCACCGAAATGTGAGGAAAATGTGTTTTTTTGCCACATTTTGAGGTTTGCAAAGGATTCTGGGTAACAGAACCTGGTCAGAGCCCCACAAGTCACCCCAACCTTGGATTCCCCTAGGTCTCTAGTTTTCAAAAATGCACAGGTTTGGTAGGTTTTCCTAGGTGCCGGCTGAGCTAGAGGCCAAAATCTACAGGTAGGCACTTTGCAAAAAACACCTCTGTTTTCTGTCAAAAAATGGGGTGTGTCCACATTGTGTTTTGGGGCATTTCCTGTCGTGGGCACTAGGCCTACCCACACAAGTGAGGTATCATTTTTGTCGGGAGACTTGGGGGAACGCTGGGTGGAAGGAAATTTGTGGCTCCTCCCACATTCCAGAACTTTCTGTCACCGAAATGTGAGGAAAATGTGTTTTGTTTGCCAAATTTTGAGGTTTGCAAAGGATTCTGGGTAACAGAACCTGGTCAGAGCCCCACAAGTCACCCCAACCTTGGATTCCCCTAGGTCTCTAGTTTTAAAAAATGCACAGGTTTGGTAGGTTTTCCTAGGTGCCGGCTGAGCTAGAGGCCAAAATCTACAGGTAGGCACTTTGCAAAAAACACCTTTTTTTTCTGTCAAAAAAATGGGGTGTGTCCACATTGTGTTTTGGGGCATTTCCTGTCGTGGTCGCTAGGCCTACCCACACAAGTGAGGTATCATTTTTATCGGGAGACTTGGGGGAACGCTGGGTGGAAGGAAATTTGTGGCTCCTCTCAGATTCCAGAACTTTCTGTCACTGAAATGTGAGGAAAATGTGTTTTGTTTACCAAATTTTGAGGTTTGCAAAGGATTCTGGGTAACAGAACCTGGTCAGAGCCCCACTAGTCACCCCAACCTTGGATTGCCCTAGGTCTCTAGTTTTCAAAAATGCACAGGTTTGGTAGGTTTTCCTAGGTGCCGGCTGAGCTAGAGGCCAAAATCTACAGGTAGGCACTTTGCAAAAAACACCTCTTTTTTTCTGTCAAAAAAATGGGGTGTGTCCACATTGTGTTTTGGGGCATTTCCTGTCGTGGGCGCTAGGCCTACCCACACAAGTGAGGTATCATTTTTATCGGGAGACTTGGGGGAACGCTGGGGGGGACCAAATTTGTGGCTCCTCTCAGATTCCAGAACTTTCTGTCACCAAAATGTGAGGAAAATGTGTTTTTTTAGCCAGATTTTGAGGTTTGCAAAGGATTCTGGGTAACAGAACCTGGTCAGAGCCCCACAAGTCACCCCATCTTGGATTCCCCTAGGTCTCTAGTTTTCAAAAATGCACAGGTTTGGTAGGTTTCCCTAGGTGCCGGCTGAGCTAGAGGACAAAATCTACAGGTAGGCACTTTGCAAAAAACACCTCTGTTTTCTGTCAAAAAATGGGGTGTGTCCACATTGTGTTTTGGGGCATTTCCTGTCGTGGGCACTAGGTTCTACCCACACAAGTGAGGTATCATTTTTATCTGGAGACTTGGGGGAACGCTGGGTGGAAGGAAATTTGTGGCTCCTCCCACATTCCAGAACTTTCTGTCACCGAAATGTGAGGAAAATGTGTTTTGTTTGCCAAATTTTGAGGTTTGCAAAGGATTCTGGGTAACAGAACCTGGTCAGAGCCCCACAAGTCACCCCAACCTTGGATTCCCCTAGGTCTCTAGTTTTAAAAAATGCACAGGTTTGGTAGGTTTTCCTAGGTGCCGGCTGAGCTAGAGGCCAAAATCTACAGGTAGGCACTTTGCAAAAAACACCTTTTTTTTCTGTCAAAAAAATGGGGTGTGTCCACATTGTGTTTTGGGGCATTTCCTGTCGTGGGCGCTAGGCCTACACACACAAGTGAGGTATCATTTTTATCGGGAGACTTGGGGGAACGCTGGGTGGAAGGAAATTTGTGGCTCCTCTCAGATTCCAGAACTTTCTGTCACTGAAATGTGAGGAAAATGTGTTTTGTTTACCAAATTTTGAGGTTTGCAAAGGATTCTGGGTAACAGAACCTGGTCAGAGCCCCACAAGTCACCCCAACCTTGGATTGCCCTAGGTCTCTAGTTTTAAAAAATGCACAGGTTTGGTAGGTTTTCCTAGGTGCCGGCTGAGCTAGAGGCCAAAATCTACAGGTAGGCACTTTGCAAAAAACACCTCTTTTTTTCTGTCAAAAAAATGGGGTGTGTCCACATTGTGTTTTGGGGCATTTCCTGTCGTGGGCGCTAGGCCTACCCACACAAGTGAGGTATCATTTTTATCGGGAGACTTGGGGGAACGCTGGGAGGGACCAAATTTGTGGCTCCTCTCAGATTCCAGAACTTTCTGTCACCAAAATGTGAGGAAAATGTGTTTTTTTAGCCATATTTTGAGGTTTGCAAAGGATTCTGGGTAACAGAACCTGGTCAGAGCCCCACAAGTCACCCCATCTTGGATTCCCCTAGGTCTCTAGTTTTCAAAAATGCACAGGTTTGGTAGGTTTCCCTAGGTGCCGGCTGAGCTAGAGGACAAAATCTACAGGTAGGCACTTTGCAAAAAACACCTCTGTTTTCTGTCAAAAAATGGGGTGTGTCCACATTGTGTTTTGGGGCATTTCCTGTCGTGGGCACTAGGTTCTACCCACACAAGTGAGATATCATTTTTATCTGGAGACTTGGGGGAACGCTGGGTGGAAGGAAATTTGTGGCTCCTCCCAGATTCCAGAACTTTCTGTCACCGAAATGTGAGGAAAATGTGTTTTGTTTGCCAAATTTTGAGGTTTGCAAAGGATTCTGGGTAACAGAACCTGGTCAGAGCCCCACAAGTCACCCCAACCTTGGATTCCCCTAGGTCTCTAGTTTTCAAAAATGCACAGGTTTGGTAGGTTTTCCTAGGTGCCGGCTGAGCAAGAGGACAAAATCTACAGGTAGGCACTTTGCAAAAAACACCTTTTTTTTCTGTCAAAAAAATGGTGTGTGTCCACATTGTGTTTTGGGGCATTTCCTGTCGTGGGCGCTAGGCCTACCCACACAAGTGAGGTATCATTTTTATCGGGAGACTTGGGGGAACGCAGGGTGGAAGGAAATTTGTGGCTCCTCTCAGATTCCAGAACTTTCTGTCACTGAAATGTGAGGAAAATGTGTTTTGTTTACCAAATTTTGAGGTTTGCAAAGGATTCTGGGTAACAGAACCTGGTCAGAGCCCCACAAGTCACCCCAACCTTGGATTGCCCTAGGTCTCTAGTTTTAAAAAATGCACAGGTTTGGTAGGTTTTCCTAGGTGCCGGCTGAGCTAGAGGCCAAAATCTACAGGTAGGCACTTTGCAAAAAACACCTCTTTTTTCTGTCAAAAAAATGGGGTGTGTCCACATTGTATTTTGGGGCATTTCCTGTCGTGGGCGCTAGGCCTACCCACACAAGTGAGGTATCATTTTTATCGGGAGACTTGGGGGAACGCTGGGTGGAACCACATTTGTGGCTCCTCTCAGATTCCAGAACTTTCTGTCACCAAAATGTGAGGAAAATGTGTTTTTTTAGTCAAATTTTGAGGTTTGCAAAGGATTCTGGGTAACAGAACCTGGTCAGAGCCCCACAAGTCACCCCAACCTTGGATTCCCCTAGGTCTCTAGTTTTCAAAAATGCACAGGTTTGGTAGGTTTTCCTAGGTGCCGGCTGAGCTAGAGGCCAAAATCTACAGGTAGGCACTTTGCAAAAAACACCTTTTTTTTCTGTCAAAAAAATGGGGTGTGTCCACATTGTGTTTTGGGGCATTTCCTGTCGTGGGCGCTAGGCCTACCCACACAAGTGAGGTATCATTTTTATCGGGAGACTTGGGGGAACGCTGGGAGGGACCAAATTTGTGGCTCCTCTCAGATTCCAGAACTTTCTGTCACCAAAATGTGAGGAAAAAGTGTTTTTTTAGCCAAATTTTGAGGTTTGCAAAGGATTCTGGGTAACAGAACCTGGTCAGAGCCCCACAAGTCACCCCATCTTGGATTCCCCTAGGTCTCTAGTTTTCAAAAATGCACAGGTTTGGTAGGTTTCCCTAGGTGCCGGCTGAGCTAGAGGACAAAATCTACAGGTAGGCACTTTGCAAAAAACACCTCTGTTTTCTGTCAAAAAATGGGGTGTGTCCACATTGTGTTTTGGGGCATTTCCTGTCGTGGGCACTAGGCCTACCCACACAAGTGAGGTATCATTTTTATCGGGAGACTTGGGGGAACGCTGGGTGGAAGGAAATTTGTGGCTCCTCTCAGATTCCAGAACTTTCTGTCACTGAAATGTGAGGAAAATGTGTTTTGTTTACCAAATTTTGAGGTTTGCAAAGGATTCTGGGAAACAGAACCTGGTCAGAGCCCCACAAGTCACCCCAACCTTGGATTGCCCTAGGTCTCTAGTTTTCAAAAATGCACAGGTTTGGTAGGTTTTCCTAGGTGCCGGCTGAGCTAGAGGCCAAAATCTACAGGTAGGCACTTTGCAAAAAACACCTCTTTTTTCTGTCAAAAAAATGGGGTGTGTCCACATTGTATTTTGGGGCATTTCCTGTCGTGGGCGCTAGGCCTACCCACACAAGTGAGGTATCATTTTTATCGGGAGACTTGGGGGAACGCTGGGTGGAACCACATTTGTGGCCCCTCTCAGATTCCAGAACTTTCTGTCACCAAAATGTGAGGAAAATATGTTTTTTTAGCCAAAGTTTGAGGTTTGCAAAGGATTCTGGGTAACAGAACCTGATCAGAGCCCCACAAGTCACCCCATCTTGGATTCCCCTAGGTCTCTAGTTTTAAAAAATGCACAGGTTTGGTAGGTTTCCCTAGGTGCCTACTGAGCTAGAGTCCAAAATCAACAGGTAGGCACTTTGCAAAAAACACCTCTGTTTTCTGTCAAAAAAATGGGATGAGTCTACGCTGTGTTTTGGGGCATTTCCTGTCGCGGGCGCTAGGCCTACCCACACAAGTGAGGTATCATTTTTATCGGGAGACTTGGGGGAACGCTGGTTGGAAGGAAATTTGTGGCTTCTCTCAGATTCCAGAACTTTATGTCACCGAAATGTGAGGAAAATGTGTTTTTTTTTGCCACATTTTGAGGTTTGCAAAGGATTCTGGGTAACAGAACCTGGCCAGAGCCCCACAAGTCACCCCATTTTGGATTCCCCTAGGTCTCTAGTTTTCAAAAATGCACAGGTTTGGTAGGTTTTCCTAGGTGCCGGCTGAGCTAGAGGCCAAAATCTACAGGTAGGCACTTTGCAAAAAACACCTCTGTTTTCTGTCAAAAAATGGGGTGTGTCCACATTGTGTTTTGGGGCATTTCCTGTCGTGGGCACTAGGCCTACCCACACAAGTGAGGTATCATTTTTATCGGGAGACTTGGGGGAACGCTGGGTGGAAGGAAATTTGTGGCTCCTCCCAGATTCCAGAACTTTCTGTCACCGAAATGTGAGGAAAATGTGTTTTGTTTGCCAAATTTTGAGGTTTGCAAAGGATTCTGGGTAACAGAACCTGGTCAGAGCCCCACAAGTCACCCCAACCTTGGATTCCCCTAGGTCTCTAGTTTTCAAAAATGCACAGGTTTGGTAGGTTTTCCTAGGTGCCGGCTGAGCTAGAGGCCAAAATCTACAGGGAGGCACTTTGCAAAAAACACCTCTGTTTTCTGTCAAAAAAATGGTGTGTGTCCACATTGTGTTTTGGGGCATTTCCTGTCGTGGGCGCTAGGCCTACCCACACAAGTGAGGTATCATTTTTATCGGGAGACTTGGGGGAACGCAGGGTGGAAGGAAATTTGTGGCTCCTCTCAGATTCCAGAACTTTCTGTCACTGAAATGTGAGGAAAATGTGTTTTGTTTACCAAATTTTGAGGTTTGCAAAGGATTCTGGGTAACAGAACCTGGTCAGAGCCCCACAAGTCACCCCAACCTTGGATTGCCCTAGGTCTCTAGTTTTAAAAAATGCACAGGTTTGGTAGGTTTTCCTAGGTGCCGGCTGAGCTAGAGGCCAAAATCTACAGGTAGGCACTTTGCAAAAAACACCTCTTTTTTCTGTCAAAAAAATGGGGTGTGTCCACATTGTATTTTGGGGCATTTCCTGTCGTGGGCGCTAGGCCTACCCACACAAGTGAGGTATCATTTTTATCGGGAGACTTGGGGGAACGCTGGGTGGAACCACATTTGTGGCTCCTCTCAGATTCCAGAACTTTCTGTCACCAAAATGTGAGGAAAATGTGTTTTTTTAGTCAAATTTTGAGGTTTGCAAAGGATTCTGGGTAACAGAACCTGGTCAGAGCCCCACAAGTCACCCCAACCTTGGATTCCCCTAGGTCTCTAGTTTTCAAAAATGCACAGGTTTGGTAGGTTTTCCTAGGTGCCGGCTGAGCTAGAGGCCAAAATCTACAGGTAGGCACTTTGCAAAAAACACCTCTTTTTTCTGTCAAAAAAATGGGGTGTGTCCACATTGTGTTTTGGGGCATTTCCTGTCGTGGGCGCTAGGCCTACCCACACAAGTGAGGTATCATTTTTATCGGGAGACTTGGGGGAACGCTGGGAGGGACCAAATTTGTGGCTCCTCTCAGATTCCAGAACTTTCTGTCACCAAAATGTGAGGAAAATGTGTTTTTTTAGCCAAATTTTGAGGTTTGCAAAGGATTCTGGGTAACAGAACCTGGTCAGAGCCCCACAAGTCACCCCATCTTGGATTCCCCTAGGTCTCTAGTTTTCAAAAATGCACAGGTTTGGTAGGTTTCCCTAGGTGCCGGCTGAGCTAGAGGACAAAATCTACAGGTAGGCACTTTGCAAAAAACACCTCTGTTTTCTGTCAAAAAATGGGGTGTGTCCACATTGTGTTTTGGGGCATTTCCTGTCGTGGGCACTAGGCCTACCCACACAAGTGAGGTATCATTTTTATCGGGAGACTTGGGGGAACGCTGGGTGGAAGGAAATTTGTGGCTCCTCTCAGATTCCAGAACTTTCTGTCACTGAAATGTGAGGAAAATGTGTTTTGTTTACCAAATTTTGAGGTTTGCAAAGGATTCTGGGAAACAGAACCTGGTCAGAGCCCCACAAGTCACCCCAACCTTGGATTGCCCTAGGTCTCTAGTTTTCAAAAATGCACAGGTTTGGTAGGTTTTCCTAGGTGCCGGCTGAGCTAGAGGCCAAAATCTACAGGTAGGCACTTTGCAAAAAACACCTCTTTTTTCTGTCAAAAAAATGGGGTGTGTCCACATTGTATTTTGGGGCATTTCCTGTCGTGGGCGCTAGGCCTACCCACACAAGTGAGGTATCATTTTTATCGGGAGACTTGGGGGAACGCTGGGTGGAACCACATTTGTGGCCCCTCTCAGATTCCAGAACTTTCTGTCACCAAAATGTGAGGAAAATATGTTTTTTTAGCCAAAGTTTGAGGTTTGCAAAGGATTCTGGGTAACAGAACCTGATCAGAGCCCCACAAGTCACCCCATCTTGGATTCCCCTAGGTCTCTAGTTTTAAAAAATGCACAGGTTTGGTAGGTTTCCCTAGGTGCCTACTGAGCTAGAGTCCAAAATCAACAGGTAGGCACTTTGCAAAAAACACCTCTGTTTTCTGTCAAAAAAATGGGATGAGTCTACGCTGTGTTTTGGGGCATTTCCTGTCGCGGGCGCTAGGCCTACCCACACAAGTGAGGTATCATTTTTATCGGGAGACTTGGGGGAACGCTGGTTGGAAGGAAATTTGTGGCTTCTCTCAGATTCCAGAACTTTATGTCACCGAAATGTGAGGAAAATGTGTTTTTTTTGCCACATTTTGAGGTTTGCAAAGGATTCTGGGTAACAGAACCTGGCCAGAGCCCCACAAGTCACCCCATTTTGGATTCCCCTAGGTCTCTAGTTTTCAAAAATGCACAGGTTTGGTAGGTTTTCCTAGGTGCCGGCTGAGCTAGAGGCCAAAATCTACAGGTAGGCACTTTGCAAAAAACACCTTTGTTTTCTGTCAAAAAATGGGGTGTGTCCACATTGTGTTTTGGGGCATTTCCTGTCGTGGGCACTAGGCCTACCCACACAAGTGAGGTATCATTTTTATCGGGAGACTTGGGGGAACGCTGGGTGGAAGGAAATTTGTGGCTCCTCCCAGATTCCAGAACTTTCTGTCACCGAAATGTGAGGAAAATGTGTTTTGTTTGCCAAATTTTGAGGTTTGCAAAGGATTCTGGGTAACAGAACCTGGTCAGAGCCCCACAAGTCACCCCAACCTTGGATTCCCCTAGGTCTCTAGTTTTCAAAAATGCACAGGTTTGGTAGGTTTTCCTAGGTGCCGGCTGAGCTAGAGGCCAAAATCTACAGGGAGGCACTTTGCAAAAAACACCTCTGTTTTCTGTCAAAAAAATGGGGTGTGTCCACATTGTGTTTTGGGGCATTTCCTGTCGTGGGCGCTAGGCCTACCCACACAAGTGAGGTATCATTTTTATCGGGAGACTTGGGGGAACGCTGGGTGGAAGGAAATTTGTGGCTCCTCTCAGATTCCAGAACTTTCTGTCACTGAAATGTGAGGAAAATGTGTTTTGTTTGCCAAATTTTGAGGTTTGCAAAGGATTCTGGGTAACAGAACCTGGTCAGAGCCCCACAAGTCACCCCAACCTTGGATTGCCCTAGGTCTCTAGTTTTCAAAAATGCACAGGTTTGGTAGGTTTTCCTAGGTGCCGGCTGAGCTAGAGGCCAAAATCTACAGTTAGGCACTTTGCAAAAAACACCTCTTTTTTCTGTCAAAAAAATGGGGTGTGTCCACATTGTATTTTGGGGCATTTCCTGTCGTGGGCGCTAGGCCTACCCACACAAGTGAGGTATCATTTTTATCGGGAGACTTGGGGGAACACTGGGTGGAACCACATTTGTGGCCCCTCTCAGATTCCAGAACTTTCTGTCACCAAAATGTGAGGAAAATGTGTTTTTTTAGCCAAAGTTTGAGGTTTGCAAAGGATTCTGGGTAACAGAACCTGGTCAGAGCCCCACAAGTCACCCCATCTTGGATTCCCCTAGGTCTCTAGTTTTCAAAAATGCACAGGTTTGGTAGGTTTCCCTAGGTGCCTACTGAGCTAGAGTCCAAAATCTACAGGTAGGCACTTTGCAAAAAACACCTCTGTTTTCTGTCAAAAAAATGGGATGTGTCTACGCTGTGTTTTGGGGCATTTCCTGTCGCGGCCGCTAGGCCTACCCACACAAGTGAGGTATCATTTTTATCGGGAGACTTGGGGGAACGCTGGTTGGAAGGGAATTTGTGGCTCCTCTCAGATTCCAGAACTTTATGTCACCGAAATGTGAGGAAAATGTGTTTTTTTGCCACATTTTGAGGTTTGCAAAGGATTCTGGGTAACAGAACCTGGTCAGAGCCCCACAAGTCACCCCATCTTGGATTCCCCTAGGTCTCTAGTTTTCAAAAATGCACAGGTTTGGTAGGTTTTCCTAGGTGCCGGCTGAGCTAGAGGCCAAAATCTACAGGTAGGCACTTTGCAAAAAACACCTCTGTTTTCTGTCAAAAAATGGGGTGTGTCCACATTGTGTTTTGGGGCATTTCCTGTCGTGGGCACTAGGCCTACCCACACAAGTGAGGTATCATTTTTGTCGGGAGACTTGGGGGAACGTTGGGTGGAAGGAAATTTGTGGCTCCTCCCACATTCCAGAACTTTCTGTCACCGAAATGTGAGGAAAATGTGTTTTGTTTGCCAAATTTTGAGGTTTGCAAAGGATTCTGGGTAACAGAACCTGGTCAGAGCCCCACAAGTCACCCCAACCTTGGATTCCCCTAGGTCTCTAGTTTTCAAAAATGCACAGGTTTGGTAGGTTTTCCTAGGTGCCGGCTGAGCTAGAGGCCAAAATCTACAGGTAGGCACTTTGCAAAAAACACCTTTTTTTTCTGTCAAAAAAATTGTGTGTGTCCACATTGTGTTTTGGGGCATTTCCTGTCGTGGGCGCTAGGCCTACCCACACAAGTGAGGTATCATTTTTATCGGGAGACTTGGGGGAACGCTGGGTGGAAGGAAATTTGTGGCTCCTCTCAGATTTCAGAACTTTCTGTCACTGAAATGTGAGGAAAATGTGTTTTGTTTACCAAATTTTGAGGTTTGCAAAGGATTCTGCGTAACAGAACCTGGTCAGAGCCCCACAAGTCACCCCAACCTTGGATTGCCCTAGGTCTCTAGTTTTCAAAAATGCACAGTTTTGGTAGGTTTTCCTAGGTGCCGGCTGAGCTAGAGGCCAAAATCTACAGGTAGGCACTTTGCAAAAAACACCTCTTTTTTTCTGTCAAAAAAATGGGGTGTGTCCACATTGTGTTTTGGGGCATTTCCTGTTGTGGGCGCTAGGCCTACCCACACAAGTGAGGTATCATTTTTATCGGGAGACTTGGGGGAACGCTGGGAGGGACCCAATTTTTGGCTCCTCTCAGATTCCAGAACTTTCTGTCACCAAAATGTGAGGAAAATGTGTTTTTTTAGCCAAATTTTGAGGTTTGCAAAGGATTCTGGGTAACAGAACCTGGTCAGAGCCCCACAAGTCACCCCATCTTGGATTCCCCTAGGTCTCTAGTTTTCAAAAATGCACAGGTTTGGTAGGTTTCCCTAGGTGCCGGCTGAGCTAGAGGACAAAATCTACAGGTAGGCACTTTGCAAAAAACACCTCTGTTTTCTGTCAAAAAATGGGGTGTGTCCACATTGTGTTTTGGGGCATTTCCTGTCGTGGGCACTAGGCCTACCCACACAAGTGAGGTATCATTTTTATCGGGAGACTTGGGGGAACGCTGGGTGGAAGGAAATTTGTGGCTCCTCCCAGATTCCAGAACTTTCTGTCACCGAAATGTGAGGAAAATGTGTTTTGTTTGCCAAATTTTGAGGTTTGCAAAGGATTCTGGGTAACAGAACCTGGTCAGAGCCCCACAAGTCACCCCAACCTTGGATTCCCCTAGGTCTCTAGTTTTCAAAAATGCACAGGTTTGGTAGGTTTTACTAGGTGCCGGCTGAGCAAGAGGACAAAATCTACAGGTAGGCACTTTGCAAAAAACACCTTTTTTTTCTGTAAAAAAAATGGGGTGTGTCCACATTGTGTTTTGGGGCATTTCCTGTCTTGGGCGCTAGGCCTACCCACACAAGTGAGGTATCATTTTTATCGGGAGACTTGGGGGAACGCTGGGTGGAAGGAAATTTGTGGCTCCTCTCAGATTCCAGAACTTTCTGTCACTGAAATGTGAGGAAAATGTGTTTTGTTTACCAAATTTTGAGGTTTGCTAAGGATTCTGGGTAACAGAACCTGGTCAGAGCCCCACAAGTCACCCCAACCTTGGATTGCCCTAGGTCTCTAGTTTTAAAAAATGCACAGGTTTGGTAGGTTTTCCTAGGTGCAGGCTGAGCTAGAGGCCAAAATCTACAGGTAGGCACATTGCAAAAAACACCTCTTTTTTCTGTCAAAAAAATGGGGTGTGTCCACATTGTATTTTGGGGCATTTCCTGTCGTGGGCGCTAGGCCTACCCACACAAGTGAGGTATCATTTTTATCGGGAGACTTGGGGGAACGCTGGGTGGAACCACATTTGTGGCTCCTCTCAGATTCCAGAACTTTCTGTCACCAAAATGTGAGGAAAATTTGTTTTTTTAGTCAAATTTTGAGGTTTGCAAAGGATTCTGGGTAACAGAACCTGGTCAGAGCCCCAAAAGTCACCCCATCTTGGATTCCCCTAGGTCTCTAGTTTTCAAAAATGCACAGGTTTGGTAGGTTTCCCTAGGTGCCTACTGAGCTAGAGTCCAAAATCTACAGGTTGGCACTTTGCAAAAAACACCTCTGTTTTCTGTCAAAAAAATGGGATGTGTCTACGCTGTGTTTTGGGGCATTTCCTGTCGCGGGCGCTAGGCCTACCCACACAAGTGAGGTATCATTTTTATCGGGAGACTTGGGGGAACGCTGGTTGGAAGGAAATTTGTGGCTCCTCTCAGATTCCAGAACTTTATGTCACCGAAATGTGAGGAAAATGTGTTTTTTTTGCCACATTTTGAGGTTTGCAAAGGATTCTGGGTAACAGAACCTGGTCAGAGCCCCACAAGTCACCCCAACCTTGTATTGCCCTAGGTCTCTAGTTTTCAAAAATGCACAGGTTTGGTAGGTTTTCCTAGGTGCCGGCTGAGCTAGAGGCCAAAATCTACAGGTAGGCACTTTGCAAAAAACACCTCTTTTTTCTGTCAAAAAAATGGGGTGTGTCCACATTGTATTTTGAGGCATTTCCTGTCGTGGGCGCTAGGCCTACCCACACAAGTGAGGTATCATTTTTGTCGGGAGACTTGGGGGAACGCTGGGTGGAAGGAAATTTGTGGCTCCTCCCAGATTCCAGAACTTTCTGTCACCGAAATGTGAGGAAAATGTGTTTTGTTTGCCAAATTTTGAGGTTTGCAAAGGATTCTGGGTAACAGAACCTGGTCAGAGCCCCACAAGTCACCCCAACCTTGGATTCCCCTAGGTCTCTAGTTTTCAAAAATGCACAGGTTTGGTAGGTGTTAGAAATGGGGTTTTTGGTTGGCAGTCAGGTTACCCTCATTCCAAGCAAAAGCCCTCACTCTAGTCAGGGTAAGTCACACACTATCCAAGATTATCCTGTGCCCACCCTCTGGTAGCTTGGCACGAGCAGTCAGGCTTAACTTAGAAGGCAATGTGTAAAGTATTTGTGCAATAAATCATACAATACCACCATATAGCACCACAAAAATACACCACACAGTGTTTAGAAAAATATATAATATTTATCAGGATAATTGTAGGTCAAAAAGAATAAAGTTGCAATGGAAAATTGTAGAAATATCACAGGGAAGTGATATAAAGTGTCTTAAGTCTTTAGAATGCAATACAGTGTCTTTCAAGCACAAAGTACCTGGTTTCTGGTGGAAAATCTCCTCAGAGGGCCACGGGTGGAGAGATGCGTGGAAAAAGGGTGTGTGCGTCGATTTCTCCTCAGCACACAAAGACTTGCGTCGTTCTTTTCCACGCGGGGAAGTCGGGCGTCGTTTTCCGGCACGCAGACAGTCTCTTTTCGTGGATCGCGGGGATTACCAGATGTCCCGGGTCTGTGCGTGGATTCTCCTGCTTGTTTTCCGGCTGCACGTCGTTCTGCGGGGCTGCGCGTCGAAGTTTCGATCTCACGGTAGGCGTCGCGTCGATTTCTCCTTGGAAGTCGGGCGGCGTTGTCCTTGCGAGGCCGTGCGTTGGAAGTTTGGTCTCACGGCAGGCGTCGCGTCGATTTCTCCTTGGAAGTCGGGCGGCGTTGTCCTTGCGAGGCCGTGCGTCAAAGTTTCGCGCTCACGGTAGGCGTCGCGTCGATTTCTCCTGGAAAGTCGGGCGGCTTTGTCCTTGCGAGGTTGTGCGTCGAAGTCTCGATCGTCCCGAGGGCGTCGCGTCGATCAGCGTCGGTGTGCGGCGTTTTTCTCACCGCGAAACAAGCTGTGCGTCGAAATTTTCGGCGCACGGAGCGTCCAGGTGAAAGGGAGAAGTCTTTTTGGTCCTGAGACTTCAAGGAACAGGAGGCAAGCTCTATCCAAGCCCTTGGAGAGCACTTTCACAGCCAGACAAGAGTTCAGCAAGGCAGCAGGGCAACAGCAAGACAGCAGTCCTTTGTAGAAAGCAGACAGGTGAGTCCTTTGAGCAGCCAGGCAGTTCTTCTTGGCAGGATGTAGTTTCTGGTTCAGGTTTCTTCTCCAGCAAGTGTCTGATGAGGTAGGGCAGGGGCCCTGTTTTATACCCAAATGTGCCTTTGAAGTGGGGGAGACTTCAAAGAGTGGCTAAGAAGTGCACCAGGTCCCCTTTCAGTTTACTCCTGTCTGCCAGGGTCCCAGTAGGGGGTGTGGCAGTCCTTTGTGTGAGAGCAGGCCCTCCACCCTCCCAGCCCAGGAAGACCCATTCAAAATGCAGATGTATGCAAGTGAGGCTGAGTACCCTGTGTTTGGGGTGTGTCTGAGTGAATGCACAAGGAGCTGTCAACCAAGCCCAGCCAGACGTGGATTGTAAGGCACAGAAGGATTTAAGTGCAAAGAAATGCTCACTTTCTAAAAGTGGCATTTCTAGAATAGTAATATTAAATCCGACTTCACCAGTCAGTAGGACTTTGTATTACCATTCTGGCCATACTAAATATGACCTCCCTGCTCCTTTCAGATCAGCAGCTGCCACTTCAACAGTGTATGAGGGCAGCCCTAATGTTAGCCTATGAAGGGAGCAGGCCTCTCAGTAGTGTGAAAACGAATTTAGGAGTTTTACACTACCAGGACATATAACTACACAGGTACATGTCCTGCCTTTTACCTACACAGCACCCTGCCCTAGGGGTTACCTAGGGCACACCTTAAGGGTGACCTATATGTAGAAAAAGGGGAGTTCTAGGCTTGGCAAGTACTTTTAAATGCCAAGTCGAGGTGGCAGTGAAACTGCACACACAGGCCTTGCAATGGCAGGCCTGAGACAAGGAAAAAGGGGCTACTTAAGTGGGTGGCACAACCAGTGCTGCAGGCCCACTAGTAGCATTTAATTTACCAGCCCTATGCACATAAAGTGCACCTTACTAGGGACTTATAAGTAAATTAATAGTCCAATCAGGTATGATTCCAGGTTACCATGTTTTAAGGGAGAGAGCATATGCACTTTAGCACTGGTTAGCAGTGGTAAAGTGCGCAGAGTCTATAAACCAGCAAAAACAGTGTCCAAAAAAATGGAGGGAGGCAGGCAAAAAGTTAGGGGTGACTACCCTAAGGCTGTCAGGTCTAACAGTAGGTTTTCCCAGGTGCCGGCTGAGCTAGAGGCCAAAATCTACAGGTAGGCACTTTGCAAAAAACACCTTTTTTTTCTGTCAAAAAAATGGGGTGTGTCCACATTGTGTTTTGGGGCATTTCCTGTCGTGGGCGCTAGGCCTACCCACACCAGTGAGGTATCATTTTTATCGGGAGACTTGGGGGAACGCTGGGAGGGACCAAATTTGTGGCTCCTCTCAGATTCCAGAACTTTCTGTCACCAAAATGTGAGGAAAATGTGTTTTTTTAGCCAAATTTTGAGGTTTGCAAAGGATTCTGGGTAACAGAACCTGGTCAGAGCCCCACAAGTCACCCCATCTTGGATTCCCCTAGGTCTCTAGTTTTCAAAAATGCACAGGGTTGGTAGGTTTCCCTAGGTGCCGGCTGAGCTAGAGGACAAAATCTACAGGTAGGCATTTTGCAAAAAACACCTCTGTTTTCTGTCAAAAAATGGGGTGTGTCCACATTGTGTTTTGGGGCATTTCCTGTCGTGGGCACTAGGCCTACCCACACAAGTGAGGTATCATTTTTATCGGGAGACTTGGGGGAACGCTGGGTGGAAGGAAATTTGTGGCTCCTCCCAGATTCCAGAACTTTCTGTCACTGAAATGTGAGGAAAATGTGTTTTGTTTGCCAAATTTTGAGGTTTGCAAAGGATTCTGGGTAACAGAACCTGGTCAGAGCCCCACAAGTCACCCCAACCTTGGATTCCCCTAGGTCTCTAGTTTTCAAAAATGCACAGGTTTGGTAGGTTTTCCTAGGTGCCGGCTGAGCTAGAGGCCAAAATCTACAGGTAGGCACTTTGCAAAAAACACCTCTTTTTTTCTGTCAAAAAAATGGGGTGTGTCCACATTGTGTTTTGGGGCATTTCCTGTCGTGGGCGCTAGGCCTACCCACACAAGTGAGGTATCATTTTTATCGGGAGACTTGGGGGAACGCTGGGAGGGACCCAATTTTTGGCTCCTCTCAGATTCCAGAACTTTCTGTCACCAAAATGTGAGGAAAATGTGTTTTTTTAGCCAAATTTTGAGGTTTGCAAAGGATTCTGGGTAACAGAACCTGGTCAGAGCCCCACAAGTCACCCCATCTTGGATTCCCCTAGGTCTCTAGTTTTCAAAAATGCACAGGTTTGGTAGGTTTCCCTAGGTGCCGGCTGAGCTAGAGGACAAAATCTACAGGTAGGCACTTTGCAAAAAACACCTCTGTTTTCTGTCAAAAAATGGGGTGTGTCCACATTGTGTTTTGGGGCATTTCCTGTCGTGGGCACTAGGCCTACCCACACAAGTGAGGTATCATTTTTATCGGGAGACTTGGGGGAACGCTGGGTGGAAGGAAATTTGTGGCTCCTCCCAGATTCCAGAACTTTCTGTCACCGAAATGTGAGGAAAATGTGTTTTGTTTGCCAAATTTTGAGGTTTGCAAAGGATTCTGGGTAACAGAACCTGGTCAGAGCCCCACAAGTCACCCCAACCTTGGATTCCCCTAGGTCTCTAGTTTTCAAAAATGCACAGGTTTGGTAGGTTTTACTAGGTGCCGGCTGAGCAAGAGGACAAAATCTACAGGTAGGCACTTTGCAAAAAACACCTTTTTTTTCTGTCAAAAAAATGGGGTGTGTCCACATTGTGTTTTGGGGCATTTCCTGTCGTGGGCGCTAGGCCTACCCACACAAGTGAGGTATCATTTTTATCGGGAGACTTGGGGGAACGCTGGGTGGAAGGAAATTTGTGGCTCCTCTCAGATTCCAGAACTTTCTGTCACTGAAATGTGAGGAAAATGTGTTTTGTTTACCAAATTTTGAGGTTTGCTAAGGATTCTGGGTAACAGAACCTGGTCAGAGCCCCACAAGTCACCCCAACCTTGGATTGCCCTAGGTCTCTAGTTTTAAAAAATGCACAGGTTTGGTAGGTTTTCCTAGGTGCAGGCTGAGCTAGAGGCCAAAATCTACAGGTAGGCACATTGCAAAAAACACCTCTTTTTTCTGTCAAAAAAATGGGGTGTGTCCACATTTTATTTTGGGGCATTTCCTGTCGTGGGCGCTAGGCCTACCCACACAAGTGAGGTATCATTTTTATCGGGAGACTTGGGGGAACGCTGGGTGGAACCACATTTGTGGCTCCTCTCAGATTCCAGAACTTTCTGTCACCAAAATGTGAGGAAAATTTGTTTTTTTAGTCAAATTTTGAGGTTTGCAAAGGATTCTGGGTAACAGAACCTGGTCAGAGCCCCAAAAGTCACCCCATCTTGGATTCCCCTAGGTCTCTAGTTTTCAAAAATGCACAGGTTTGGTAGGTTTCCCTAGGTGCCTACTGAGCTAGAGTCCAAAATCTACAGGTAGGCACTTTGCAAAAAACACCTCTGTTTTCTGTCAAAAAAATGGGATGTGTCTACGCTGTGTTTTGGGGCATTTCCTGTCGCGGGCGCTAGGCCTACCCACACAAGTGAGGTATCATTTTTATCGGGAGACTTGGGGGAACGCTGGTTGGAAATAAATTTGTGGCTCCTCTCAGATTCCAGAACTTTATGTCACCGAAATGTGAGGAAAATGTGTTTTTTTTGCCACATTTTGAGGTTTGCAAAGGATTCTGGGTAACAGAACCTGGTCAGAGCCCCACAAGTCACCCCATTTTGGATTCCCCTAGGTCTCTAGTTTTCAAAAATGCACAGGTTTGGTAGGTTTTCCTAGGTGCCGGCTGAGCTAGAGGCCAAAATCTACAGGTAGGCACTTTGCAAAAAACACCTCTGTTTTCTGTCAAAAAATGGGGTGTGTCCACATTGTGTTTTGGGGCATTTCCTGTCGTGGGCACTAGGCCTACCCACACAAGTGAGGTATCATTTTTATCGGGAGACTTGGGGGAACGCTGGGTGGAAGGAAATTTGTGGCTCCTCCCAGATTCCAGAACTTTCTGTCACCGAAATGTGAGGAAAATGTGTTTTGTTTGCCAAATTTTGAGGTTTGCAAAGGATTCTGGGTAACAGAACCTGGTCAGAGCCCCACAAGTCACCCCAACCTTGGATTCCCCTAGGTCTCTAGTTTTCAAAAATGCACAGGTTTGGTAGGTTTTCCTCGGTGCCGGCTGAGCTAGAGGCCAAAATCTACAGGTAGGCACTTTGCAAAAAACACCTCTGTTTTCTGTCCAAAAAATGGGGTGTGTCCACATTGTGTTTTGGGGCATTTCCTGTCGTGGGCGCTAGGCCTACCCACACAAGTGAGGTATCATTTTTATCGGGAGACTTGGGGGAATGCTGAGTGGAAGGAAATTTGTGGCTCCTCTCAGATTCCAGAACTTTCTGTCACTGAAATGTGAGGAAAATGTGTTTTGTTTACCACATTTTGAGGTTTGCAAAGGATTCTGGGTAACAGAACCTGGTCAGAGCCCCACAAGTCACCCCATTTTGGATTCCCCTAGGTCTCTAGTTTTCAAAAATGCACAGGTTTGGTAGGTTTTCCTAGGTGCCGGCTGAGCTAGAGGCCAAAATCTACAGGTAGGCACTTTGCAAAAAACACCTCTGTTTTCTGTCAAAAAATGGGGTGTGTCCACATTGTGTTTTGGGGCATTTCCTGTCGTGGGCACTAGGCCTACCCACACAAGTGAGGTATCATTTTTATCGGGAGACTTGGGGGAACGCTGGGTGGAAGGAAATTTGTGGCTCCTCCCAGATTCCAGAACTTTCTGTCACCGAAATGTGAGGAAAATGTGTTTTGTTTGCCAAATTTTGAGGTTTGCAAAGGATTCTGGGTAACAGAACCTGGTCAGAGCCCCACAAGTCACCCCAACCTTGGATTCCCCTAGGTCTCTAGTTTTCAAAAATGCACAGGTTTGGTAGGTTTTCCTAGGTGCCGGCTGAGCTAGAGGCCAAAATCTACAGGTAGGCACTTTGCAAAAAACACCTCTGTTTTCTGTCCAAAAAATGGGGTGTGTCCACATTGTGTTTTGGGGCATTTCCTGTCGTGGGCGCTAGGCCTACCCACACAAGTGAGGTATCATTTTTATCGGGAGACTTGGGGGAACGCTGGTTGGAAATAAATTTGTGGCTCCTCTCAGATTCCAGAACTTTATGTCACCGAAATGTGAGGAAAATGTGTTTTTTTTGCCACATTTTGAGGTTTGCAAAGGATTCTGGGTAACAGAACCTGGTCAGAGCCCCACAAGTCACCCCATTTTGGATTCCCCTAGGTCTCTAGTTTTCAAAAATGCACAGGTTTGGTAGGTTTTCCTAGGTGCCGGCTGAGCTAGAGGCCAAAATCTACAGGTAGGCACTTTGCAAAAAACACCTCTGTTTTCTGTCAAAAAATGGGGTGTGTCCACATTGTGTTTTGGGGCATTTCCTGTCGTGGGCACTAGGCCTACCCACACAAGTGAGGTATCATTTTTATCGGGAGACTTGGGGGAACGCTGGGTGGAAGGAAATTTGTGGCTCCTCCCAGATTCCAGAACTTTCTGTCACCGAAATGTGAGGAAAATGTGTTTTGTTTGCCAAATTTTGAGGTTTGCAAAGGATTCTGGGTAACAGAACCTGGTCAGAGCCCCACAAGTCACCCCAACCTTGGATTCCCCTAGGTCTCTAGTTTTCAAAAATGCACAGGTTTGGTAGGTTTTCCTCGGTGCCGGCTGAGCTAGAGGCCAAAATCTACAGGTAGGCACTTTGCAAAAAACACCTCTGTTTTCTGTCCAAAAAATGGGGTGTGTCCACATTGTGTTTTGGGGCATTTCCTGTCGTGGGCGCTAGGCCTACCCACACAAGTGAGGTATCATTTTTATCGGGAGACTTGGGGGAATGCTGAGTGGAAGGAAATTTGTGGCTCCTCTCAGATTCCAGAACTTTCTGTCACTGAAATGTGAGGAAAATGTGTTTTGTTTACCACATTTTGAGGTTTGCAAAGGATTCTGGGTAACAGAACCTGGTCAGAGCCCCACAAGTCACCCCATTTTGGATTCCCCTAGGTCTCTAGTTTTCAAAAATGCACAGGTTTGGTAGGTTTTCCTAGGTGCCGGCTGAGCTAGAGGCCAAAATCTACAGGTAGGCACTTTGCAAAAAACACCTCTGTTTTCTGTCAAAAAATGGGGTGTGTCCACATTGTGTTTTGGGGCATTTCCTGTCGTGGGCACTAGGCCTACCCACACAAGTGAGGTATCATTTTTATCGGGAGACTTGGGGGAACGCTGGGTGGAAGGAAATTTGTGGCTCCTCCCAGATTCCAGAACTTTCTGTCACCGAAATGTGAGGAAAATGTGTTTTGTTTGCCAAATTTTGAGGTTTGCAAAGGATTCTGGGTAACAGAACCTGGTCAGAGCCCCACAAGTCACCCCAACCTTGGATTCCCCTAGGTCTCTAGTTTTCAAAAATGCACAGGTTTGGTAGGTTTTCCTAGGTGCCGGCTGAGCTAGAGGCCAAAATCTACAGGTAGGCACTTTGCAAAAAACACCTCTGTTTTCTGTCCAAAAAATGGGGTGTGTCCACATTGTGTTTTGGGGCATTTCCTGTCGTGGGCGCTAGGCCTACCCACACAAGTGAGGTATCATTTTTATCGGGAGACTTGGGGGAATGCTGGGTGGAAGGAAATTTGTGGCTCCCCTCAGATTCCAGAACTTTCTGTCACTGAAATGTGAGGAAAATGTGTTTTGTTTACCAAATTTTGAGGTTTGCAAAGGATTCTGGGTAACATAACCTGGTCAGAGCCCCACAAGTCACCCCAACCTTGTATTGCCCTAGGTCTCTAGTTTTCAAAAATGCACAGGTTTGGTAGGTTTTCCTAGGTGCCGGCTGAGCTAGAGGCCAAAATCTACAGGTAGGCACTTTGCAAAAAACACCTCTTTTTTCTGTCAAAAAAATGGGGTGTGTCCACATTGTATTTTGAGGCAATTCCTGTCGTGGGCGCTAGGCCTACCCACACAAGTGAGGTATCATTTTTGTCGGGAGACTTGGGGGAACGCTGGGTGGAAGGAAATCTGTGGCTCCTCCCAGATTCCAGAACTTTCTGTCACCGAAATGTGAGGAAAATGTGTTTTGTTTGCCAAATTTTGAGGTTTGCAAAGGATTCTGGGTAACAGAACCTGGTCAGAGCCCCACAAGTCACCCCAACCTTGGATTCCCCTAGGTCTCTAGTTTTCAAAAATACACAGGTTTGGTAGGTGTTAGAAATGGGGTTTTTGGTTGGCAGTCAGGTTACCCTCATTCCAAGCAAAAGCCCTCACTCTAGTCAGGGTAAGTCACACACTATCCAAGATTATCCTGTGCCCACCCTCTGGTAGCTTGGCACGAGCAGTCAGGCTTAACTTAGAAGGCAATGTGTAAAGTATTTGTGCAATAAATCATACAATACCACCATATAGCACCACAAAAATACACCACACAGTGTTTAGAAAAATATATAATATTTATCAGGATAATTGTAGGTCAAAAAGAATAAAGTTGCAATGGAAAATTGTAGAAATATCACAGGGAAGTGATATAAAGTGTCTTAAGTCTTTAGAATGCAATACAGTGTCTTTCAAGCACAAAGTACCTGGTTTCTGGTGGAAAATCTCCTCAGAGGGCCACGGGTGGAGAGATGCGTGGAAAAAGGGTGTGTGCGTCGATTTCTCCTCAGCACACAAAGACTTGCGTCGTTCTTTTCCACGCGGGGAAGTCGGGCGTCGTTTTCCGGCGCGCAGACAGTCTCTTTTCGTGGATCGCGGGGATTACCAGATGTCCCGGGTCTGTGCGTGGATTCTCCTGCTTGTTTTCCGGCTGCGCGTCGTTCTGCGGGGCTGCGCGTCGAAGTTTCGATCTCACGGTAGGCGTCGCGTCGATTTCTCCTTGGAAGTCGGGCGGCGTTGTCCTTGCGAGGCCGTGCGTCGGAAGTTTGGTCTCACGGCAGGCGTCGCGTCGATTTCTCCTTGGAAGTCGGGCGGCGTTGTCCTTGCGAGGCCGTGCGTCAAAGTTTCGCGCTCACGGTAGGCGTTGCGTCGATTTCTCCTGGAAAGTCGGGCGGCTTTGTCCTTGCGAGGTTGTGCGTCGAAGTCTCGATCGTCCCGAGGGCGTCGCGTCGATCAGCGTCGGTGTGCGGCGTTTTTCTCGCCGCGAAACAAGCTGTGCGTCGAAATTTTCGGCGCACGGAGCGTCCAGGTGAAAGGGAGAAGCCTTTTTGGTCCTGAGACTTCAAGGAACAGGAGGCAAGCTCTATCCAAGCCCTTGGAGAGCACTTTCACAGCCAGACAAGAGTTCAGCAAGGCAGCAGGGCAACAGCAAGACAGCAGTCCTTTGTAGAAAGCAGAGAGGTGAGTCCTTTGAGCAGCCAGGCAGTTCTTCTTGGCAGGATGTAGTTTCTGGTTCAGGTTTCTTCTCCAGCAAGTGTCTGATGAGGTAGGGCAGGGGCCCTGTTTTATAGCCAAATGTGCCTTTGAAGTGGGGGAGACTTCAAAGAGTGGCTAAGAAGTGCACCAGGTCCCCTTTCAGTTTACTCCTGTCTGCCAGGGTCCCAGTAGGGGGTGTGGCAGTCCTTTGTGTGAGAGCAGGCCCTCCACCCTCCCAGCCCAGGAAGACCCATTCAAAATGCAGATGTATGCAAGTGAGGCTGAGTACCCTGTGTTTGGGGTGTGTCTGAGTGAATGCACAAGGAGCTGTCAACCAAGCCCAGCCAGACGTGGATTGTAAGGCACAGAAGGATTTAAGTGCAAAGAAATGCTCACTTTCTAAAAGTGGCATTTCTAGAATAGTAATATTAAATCCGACTTCACCAGTCAGTAGGACTTTGTATTACCATTCTGGCCATACTAAATATGACCTCCCTGCTCCTTTCAGATCAGCAGCTGCCACTTCAACAGTGTATGAGGGCAGCCCTAATGTTAGCCTATGAAGGGAGCAGGCCTCTCAGTAGTGTGAAAACGAATTTAGGAGTTTTACACTACCAGGACATATAACTACACAGGTACATGTCCTGCCTTTTACCTACACAGCACCCTGCCCTAGGGGTTACCTAGGGCACACCTTAAGGGTGACCTATATGTAGAAAAAGGGGAGTTCTAGGCTTGGCAAGTACTTTTAAATGCCAAGTCGAGGTGGCAGTGAAACTGCACACACAGGCCTTGCAATGGCAGGCCTGAGACAAGGAAAAAGGGGCTACTTAAGTGGGTGGCACAACCAGTGCTGCAGGCCCACTAGTAGCATTTAATTTACCAGCCCTATGCACATAAAGTGCACCTTACTAGGGACTTATAAGTAAATTAATAGTCCAATCAGGTATGATTCCAGGTTACCATGTTTTAAGGGAGAGAGCATATGCACTTTAGCACTGGTTAGCAGTGGTAAAGTGCGCAGAGTCTATAAACCAGCAAAAACAGTGTCCAAAAAAATGGAGGGAGGCAGGCAAAAAGTTAGGGGTGACTACCCTAAGGCTGTCAGGTCTAACAGTAGGTTTTCCCAGGTGCCGGCTGAGCTAGAGGCCAAAATCTACAGGTAGGCACTTTGCAAAAAACACCTTTTTTTTCTGTCAAAAAAATGGGGTGTGTCCACATTGTGTTTTGGGGCATTTCCTGTCGTGGGCGCTAGGCCTACCCACACCAGTGAGGTATCATTTTTATCGGGAGACTTGGGGGAACGCTGGGAGGGACCAAATTTGTGGCTCCTCTCAGATTCCAGAACTTTCTGTCACCAAAATGTGAGGAAAATGTGTTTTTTTAGCCAAATTTTGAGGTTTGCAAAGGATTCTGGGTAACAGAACCTGGTCAGAGCCCCACAAGTCACCCCATCTTGGATTCCCCTAGGTCTCTAGTTTTCAAAAATGCACAGGGTTGGTAGGTTTCCCTAGGTGCCGGCTGAGCTAGAGGACAAAATCTACAGGTAGGCATTTTGCAAAAAACACCTCTGTTTTCTGTCAAAAAATGGGGTGTGTCCACATTGTGTTTTGGGGCATTTCCTGTCGTGGGCACTAGGCCTACCCACACAAGTGAGGTATCATTTTTATCGGGAGACTTGGGGGAACGCTGGGTGGAAGGAAATTTGTGGCTCCTCCCAGATTCCAGAACTTTCTGTCACTGAAATGTGAGGAAAATGTGTTTTGTTTGCCAAATTTTGAGGTTTGCAAAGGATTCTGGGTAACAGAACCTGGTCAGAGCCCCACAAGTCACCCCAACCTTGGATTCCCCTAGGTCTCTAGTTTTCAAAAATGCACAGGTTTGGTAGGTTTTCCTAGGTGCCGGCTGAGCTAGAGGCCAAAATCTACAGGTAGGCACTTTGCAAAAAACACCTCTTTTTTTCTGTCAAAAAAATGGGGTGTGTCCACATTGTGTTTTGGGGCATTTCCTGTCGTGGGCGCTAGGCCTACCCACACAAGTGAGGTATCATTTTTATCGGGAGACTTGGGGGAACGCTGGGAGGGACCCAATTTTTGGCTCCTCTCAGATTCCAGAACTTTCTGTCACCAAAATGTGAGGAAAATGTGTTTTTTTAGCCAAATTTTGAGGTTTGCAAAGGATTCTGGGTAACAGAACCTGGTCAGAGCCCCACAAGTCACCCCATCTTGGATTCCCCTAGGTCTCTAGTTTTCAAAAATGCACAGGTTTGGTAGGTTTTCCTAGGTGCCGGCTGAGCTAGAGGCCAAAATCTACAGGGAGGCACTTTGCAAAAAACACCTCTGTTTTCTGTCAAAAAAATGGGGTGTGTCCACATTGTGTTTTGGGGCATTTCCTGTCGTGGGCGCTAGGCCTACCCACACAAGTGAGGTATCATTTTTATCGGGAGACTTGGGGGAACGCTGGGTGGAAGGAAATTTGTGGCTCCTCTCAGATTCCAGAACTTTCTGTCACTGAAATGTGAGGAAAATGTGTTTTGTTTGCCAAATTTTGAGGTTTGCAAAGGATTCTGGGTAACAGAACCTGGTCAGAGCCCCACAAGTCACCCCAACCTTGGATTGCCCTAGGTCTCTAGTTTTCAAAAATGCACAGGTTTGGTAGGTTTTCCTAGGTGCCGGCTGAGCTAGAGGCCAAAATCTACAGTTAGGCACTTTGCAAAAAACACCTCTTTTTTCTGTCAAAAAAATGGGGTGTGTCCACATTGTATTTTGGGGCATTTCCTGTCGTGGGCGCTAGGCCTACCCACACAAGTGAGGTATCATTTTTATCGGGAGACTTGGGGGAACACTGGGTGGAACCACATTTGTGGCCCCTCTCAGATTCCAGAACTTTCTGTCACCAAAATGTGAGGAAAATGTGTTTTTTTAGCCAAAGTTTGAGGTTTGCAAAGGATTCTGGGTAACAGAACCTGGTCAGAGCCCCACAAGTCACCCCATCTTGGATTCCCCTAGGTCTCTAGTTTTCAAAAATGCACAGGTTTGGTAGGTTTCCCTAGGTGCCTACTGAGCTAGAGTCCAAAATCTACAGGTAGGCACTTTGCAAAAAACACCTCTGTTTTCTGTCAAAAAAAATGGGATGTGTCTACGCTGTGTTTTGGGGCATTTTCTGTCGCGGCCGCTAGGCCTACCCACACAAGTGAGGTATCATTTTTATCGGGAGACTTGGGGGAACGCTGGTTGGAAGGGAATTTGTGGCTCCTCTCAGATTCCAGAACTTTATGTCACCGAAATGTGAGGAAAATGTGTTTTTTTGCCACATTTTGAGGTTTGCAAAGGATTCTGGGTAACAGAACCTGGTCAGAGCCCCACAAGTCACCCCATCTTGGATTCCCCTAGGTCTCTAGTTTTCAAAAATGCACAGGTTTGGTAGGTTTTCCTAGGTGCCGGCTGAGCTAGAGGCCAAAATCTACAGGTAGGCACTTTGCAAAAAACACCTCTGTTTTCTGTCAAAAAATGGGGTGTGTCCACATTGTGTTTTGGGGCATTTCCTGTCGTGGGCACTAGGCCTACCCACACAAGTGAGGTATCATTTTTGTCGGGAGACTTGGGGGAACGTTGGGTGGAAGGAAATTTGTGGCTCCTCCCACATTCCAGAACTTTCTGTCACCGAAATGTGAGGAAAATGTGTTTTGTTTGCCAAATTTTGAGGTTTGCAAAGGATTCTGGGTAACAGAACCTGGTCAGAGCCCCACAAGTCACCCCAACCTTGGATTCCCCTAGGTCTCTAGTTTTCAAAAATGCACAGGTTTGGTAGGTTTTCCTAGGTGCCGGCTGAGCTAGAGGCCAAAATCTACAGGTAGGCACTTTGCAAAAAACACCTTTTTTTTCTGCCCAAAAAATTGTGTGTGTCCACATTGTGTTTTGGGGCATTTCCTGTCGTGGGCGCTAGGCCTACCCACACAAGTGAGGTATCATTTTTATCGGGAGACTTGGGGGAACGCTGGGTGGAAGGAAATTTGTGGCTCCTCTCAGATTTCAGAACTTTCTGTCACTGAAATGTGAGGAAAATGTGTTTTGTTTACCAAATTTTGAGGTTTGCAAAGGATTCTGCGTAACAGAACCTGGTCAGAGCCCCACAAGTCACCCCAACCTTGGATTGCCCTAGGTCTCTAGTTTTCAAAAATGCACAGTTTTGGTAGGTTTTCCTAGGTGCCGGCTGAGCTAGAGGCCAAAATCTACAGGTAGGCACTTTGCAAAAAACACCTCTTTTTTTCTGTCAAAAAAATGGGGTGTGTCCACATTGTGTTTTGGGGCATTTCCTGTCGTGGGCGCTAGGCCTACCCACACAAGTGAGGTATCATTTTTATCGGGAGACTTGGGGGAACGCTGGGAGGGACCCAATTTTTGGCTCCTCTCAGATTCCAGAACTTTCTGTCACCAAAATGTGAGGAAAATGTGTTTTTTTAGCCAAATTTTGAGGTTTGCAAAGGATTCTGGGTAACAGAACCTGGTCAGAGCCCCACAAGTCACCCCATCTTGGATTCCCCTAGGTCTCTAGTTTTCAAAAATGCACAGGTTTGGTAGGTTTCCCTAGGTGCCGGCTGAGCTAGAGGACAAAATCTACAGGTAGGCACTTTGCAAAAAACACCTCTGTTTTCTGTCAAAAAATGGGGTGTGTCCACATTGTGTTTTGGGGCATTTCCTGTCGTGGGCACTAGGCCTACCCACACAAGTGAGGTATCATTTTTATCGGGAGACTTGGGGGAACGCTGGGTGGAAGGAAATTTGTGGCTCCTCCCAGATTCCAGAACTTTCTGTCACCGAAATGTGAGGAAAATGTGTTTTGTTTGCCAAATTTTGAGGTTTGCAAAGGATTCTGGGTAACAGAACCTGGTCAGAGCCCCACAAGTCACCCCAACCTTGGATTCCCCTAGGTCTCTAGTTTTCAAAAATGCACAGGTTTGGTAGGTTTTACTAGGTGCCGGCTGAGCAAGAGGACAAAATCTACAGGTAGGCACTTTGCAAAAAACACCTTTTTTTTCTGTCAAAAAAATGGGGTGTGTCCACATTGTGTTTTGGGGCATTTCCTGTCTTGGGCGCTAGGCCTACCCACACAAGTGAGGTATCATTTTTATCGGGAGACTTGGGGGAACGCTGGGTGGAAGGAAATTTGTGGCTCCTCTCAGATTCCAGAACTTTCTGTCACTGAAATGTGAGGAAAATGTGTTTTGTTTACCAAATTTTGAGGTTTGCTAAGGATTCTGGGTAACAGAACCTGGTCAGAGCCCCACAAGTCACCCCAACCTTGGATTGCCCTAGGTCTCTAGTTTTAAAAAATGCACAGGTTTGGTAGGTTTTCCTAGGTGCAGGCTGAGCTAGAGGCCAAAATCTACAGGTAGGCACATTGCAAAAAACACCTCTTTTTTCTGTCAAAAAAATGGGGTGTGTCCACATTGTATTTTGGGGCATTTCCTGTCGTGGGCGCTAGGCCTACCCACACAAGTGAGGTATCATTTTTATCGGGAGACTTGGGGGAACGCTGGGTGGAACCACATTTGTGGCTCCTCTCAGATTCCAGAACTTTCTGTCACCAAAATGTGAGGAAAATTTGTTTTTTTAGTCAAATTTTGAGGTTTGCAAAGGATTCTGGGTAACAGAACCTGGTCAGAGCCCCAAAAGTCACCCCATCTTGGATTCCCCTAGGTCTCTAGTTTTCAAAAATGCACAGGTTTGGTAGGTTTCCCTAGGTGCCTACTGAGCTAGAGTCCAAAATCTACAGGTTGGCACTTTGCAAAAAACACCTCTGTTTTCTGTCAAAAAAATGGGATGTGTCTACGCTGTGTTTTGGGGCATTTCCTGTCGCGGGCGCTAGGCCTACCCACACAAGTGAGGTATCATTTTTATCGGGAGACTTGGGGGAACGCTGGTTGGAAGGAAATTTGTGGCTCCTCTCAGATTCCAGAACTTTATGTCACCGAAATGTGAGGAAAATGTGTTTTTTTTGCCACATTTTGAGGTTTGCAAAGGATTCTGGGTAACAGAACCTGGTCAGAGCCCCACAAGTCACCCCAACCTTGTATTGCCCTAGGTCTCTAGTTTTCAAAAATGCACAGGTTTGGTAGGTTTTCCTAGGTGCCGGCTGAGCTAGAGGCCAAAATCTACAGGTAGGCACTTTGCAAAAAACACCTCTTTTTTCTGTCAAAAAAATGGGGTGTGTCCACATTGTATTTTGAGGCATTTCCTGTCGTGGGCGCTAGGCCTACCCACACAAGTGAGGTATCATTTTTGTCGGGAGACTTGGGGGAACGCTGGGTGGAAGGAAATTTGTGGCTCCTCCCAGATTCCAGAACTTTCTGTCACCGAAATGTGAGGAAAATGTGTTTTGTTTGCCAAATTTTGAGGTTTGCAAAGGATTCTGGGTAACAGAACCTGGTCAGAGCCCCACAAGTCACCCCAACCTTGGATTCCCCTAGGTCTCTAGTTTTCAAAAATGCACAGGTTTGGTAGGTGTTAGAAATGGGGTTTTTGGTTGGCAGTCAGGTTACCCTCATTCCAAGCAAAAGCCCTCACTCTAGTCAGGGTAAGTCACACACTATCCAAGATTATCCTGTGCCCACCCTCTGGTAGCTTGGCACGAGCAGTCAGGCTTAACTTAGAAGGCAATGTGTAAAGTATTTGTGCAATAAATCATACAATACCACCATATAGCACCACAAAAATACACCACACAGTGTTTAGAAAAATATATAATATTTATCAGGATAATTGTAGGTCAAAAAGAATAAAGTTGCAATGGAAAATTGTAGAAATATCACAGGGAAGTGATATAAAGTGTCTTAAGTCTTTAGAATGCAATACAGTGTCTTTCAAGCACAAAGTACCTGGTTTCTGGTGGAAAATCTCCTCAGAGGGCCACGGGTGGAGAGATGCGTGGAAAAAGGGTGTGTGCGTCGATTTCTCCTCAGCACACAAAGACTTGCGTCGTTCTTTTCCACGCGGGGAAGTCGGGCGTCGTTTTCCGGCGCGCAGACAGTCTCTTTTCGTGGATCGCGGGGATTACCAGATGTCCCGGGTCTGTGCGTGGATTCTCCTGCTTGTTTTCCGGCTGCACGTCGTTCTGCGGGGCTGCGCGTCGAAGTTTCGATCTCACGGTAGGCGTCGCGTCGATTTCTCCTTGGAAGTCGGGCGGCGTTGTCCTTGCGAGGCCGTGCGTTGGAAGTTTGGTCTCACGGCAGGCGTCGCGTCGATTTCTCCTTGGAAGTCGGGCGGCGTTGTCCTTGCGAGGCCGTGCGTCAAAGTTTCGCGCTCACGGTAGGCGTCGCGTCGATTTCTCCTAGAAAGTCGGGCGGCTTTGTCCTTGCGAGGTTGTGCGTCGAAGTCTCGATCGTCCCGAGGGCGTCGCGTCGATCAGCGTCGGTGTGCGGCGTTTTTCTCACCGCGAAACAAGCTGTGCGTCGAAATTTTCGGCGCACGGAGCGTCCAGGTGAAAGGGAGAAGTCTTTTTGGTCCTGAGACTTCAAGGAACAGGAGGCAAGCTCTATCCAAGCCCTTGGAGAGCACTTTCACAGCCAGACAAGAGTTCAGCAAGGCAGCAGGGCAACAGCAAGACAGCAGTCCTTTGTAGAAAGCAGACAGGTGAGTCCTTTGAGCAGCCAGGCAGTTCTTCTTGGCAGGATGTAGTTTCTGGTTCAGGTTTCTTCTCCAGCAAGTGTCTGATGAGGTAGGGCAGGGGCCCTGTTTTATACCCAAATGTGCCTTTGAAGTGGGGGAGACTTCAAAGAGTGGCTAAGAAGTGCACCAGGTCCCCTTTCAGTTTACTCCTGTCTGCCAGGGTCCCAGTAGGGGGTGTGGCAGTCCTTTGTGTGAGAGCAGGCCCTCCACCCTCCCAGCCCAGGAAGACCCATTCAAAATGCAGATGTATGCAAGTGAGGCTGAGTACCCTGTGTTTGGGGTGTGTCTGAGTGAATGCACAAGGAGCTGTCAACCAAGCCCAGCCAGACGTGGATTGTAAGGCACAGAAGGATTTAAGTGCAAAGAAATGCTCACTTTCTAAAAGTGGCATTTCTAGAATAGTAATATTAAATCCGACTTCACCAGTCAGTAGGACTTTGTATTACCATTCTGGCCATACTAAATATGACCTCCCTGCTCCTTTCAGATCAGCAGCTGCCACTTCAACAGTGTATGAGGGCAGCCCTAATGTTAGCCTATGAAGGGAGCAGGCCTCTCAGTAGTGTGAAAACGAATTTAGGAGTTTTACACTACCAGGACATATAACTACACAGGTACATGTCCTGCCTTTTACCTACACAGCACCCTGCCCTAGGGGTTACCTAGGGCACACCTTAAGGGTGACCTATATGTAGAAAAAGGGGAGTTCTAGGCTTGGCAAGTACTTTTAAATGCCAAGTCGAGGTGGCAGTGAAACTGCACACACAGGCCTTGCAATGGCAGGCCTGAGACAAGGAAAAAGGGGCTACTTAAGTGGGTGGCACAACCAGTGCTGCAGGCCCACTAGTAGCATTTAATTTACCAGCCCTATGCACATAAAGTGCACCTTACTAGGGACTTATAAGTAAATTAATAGTCCAATCAGGTATGATTCCAGGTTACCATGTTTTAAGGGAGAGAGCATATGCACTTTAGCACTGGTTAGCAGTGGTAAAGTGCGCAGAGTCTATAAACCAGCAAAAACAGTGTCCAAAAAAATGGAGGGAGGCAGGCAAAAAGTTAGGGGTGACTACCCTAAGGCTGTCAGGTCTAACAGTAGGTTTTCCCAGGTGCCGGCTGAGCTAGAGGCCAAAATCTACAGGTAGGCACTTTGCAAAAAACACCTTTTTTTTCTGTCAAAAAAATGGGGTGTGTCCACATTGTGTTTTGGGGCATTTCCTGTCGTGGGCGCTAGGCCTACCCACACCAGTGAGGTATCATTTTTATCGGGAGACTTGGGGGAACGCTGGGAGGGACCAAATTTGTGGCTCCTCTCAGATTCCAGAACTTTCTGTCACCAAAATGTGAGGAAAATGTGTTTTTTTAGCCAAATTTTGAGGTTTGCAAAGGATTCTGGGTAACAGAACCTGGTCAGAGCCCCACAAGTCACCCCATCTTGGATTCCCCTAGGTCTCTAGTTTTCAAAAATGCACAGGGTTGGTAGGTTTCCCTAGGTGCCGGCTGAGCTAGAGGACAAAATCTACAGGTAGGCATTTTGCAAAAAACACCTCTGTTTTCTGTCAAAAAATGGGGTGTGTCCACATTGTGTTTTGGGGCATTTCCTGTCGTGGGCACTAGGCCTACCCACACAAGTGAGGTATCATTTTTATCGGGAGACTTGGGGGAACGCTGGGTGGAAGGAAATTTGTGGCTCCTCCCAGATTCCAGAACTTTCTGTCACTGAAATGTGAGGAAAATGTGTTTTGTTTGCCAAATTTTGAGGTTTGCAAAGGATTCTGGGTAACAGAACCTGGTCAGAGCCCCACAAGTCACCCCAACCTTGGATTCCCCTAGGTCTCTAGTTTTCAAAAATGCACAGGTTTGGTAGGTTTTCCTAGGTGCCGGCTGAGCTAGAGGCCAAAATCTACAGGTAGGCACTTTGCAAAAAACACCTCTTTTTTTCTGTCAAAAAAATGGGGTGTGTCCACATTGTGTTTTGGGGCATTTCCTGTCGTGGGCGCTAGGCCTACCCACAAAAGTGAGGTATCATTTTTATCGGGAGACTTGGGGGAACGCTGGGAGGGACCCAATTTTTGGCTCCTCTCAGATTCCAGAACTTTCTGTCACCAAAATGTGAGGAAAATGTGTTTTTTTAGCCAAATTTTGAGGTTTGCAAAGGATTCTGGGTAACAGAACCTGGTCAGAGCCCCACAAGTCACCCCATCTTGGATTCCCCTAGGTCTCTAGTTTTCAAAAATGCACAGGTTTGGTAGGTTTCCCTAGGTGCCGGCTGAGCTAGAGGACAAAATCTACAGGTAGGCACTTTGCAAAAAACACCTCTGTTTTCTGTCAAAAAATGGGGTGTGTCCACATTGTGTTTTGGGGCATTTCCTGTCGTGGGCACTAGGCCTACCCACACAAGTGAGGTATCATTTTTATCGGGAGACTTGGGGGAACGCTGGGTGGAAGGAAATTTGTGGCTCCTCCCAGATTCCAGAACTTTCTGTCACCGAAATGTGAGGAAAATGTGTTTTGTTTGCCAAATTTTGAGGTTTGCAAAGGATTCTGGGTAACAGAACCTGGTCAGAGCCCCACAAGTCACCCCAACCTTGGATTCCCCTAGGTCTCTAGTTTTCAAAAATGCACAGGTTTGGTAGGTTTTACTAGGTGCCGGCTGAGCAAGAGGACAAAATCTACAGGTAGGCACTTTGCAAAAAACACCTTTTTTTTCTGTCAAAAAAATGGGGTGTGTCCACATTGTGTTTTGGGGCATTTCCTGTCGTGGGCGCTAGGCCTACCCACACAAGTGAGGTATCATTTTTATCGGGAGACTTGGGGGAACGCTGGGTGGAAGGAAATTTGTGGCTCCTCTCAGATTCCAGAACTTTCTGTCACTGAAATGTGAGGAAAATGTGTTTTGTTTACCAAATTTTGAGGTTTGCTAAGGATTCTGGGTAACAGAACCTGGTCAGAGCCCCACAAGTCACCCCAACCTTGGATTGCCCTAGGTCTCTAGTTTTAAAAAATGCACAGGTTTGGTAGGTTTTCCTAGGTGCAGGCTGAGCTAGAGGCCAAAATCTACAGGTAGGCACATTGCAAAAAACACCTCTTTTTTCTGTCAAAAAAATGGGGTGTGTCCACATTTTATTTTGGGGCATTTCCTGTCGTGGGCGCTAGGCCTACCCACACAAGTGAGGTATCATTTTTATCGGGAGACTTGGGGGAACGCTGGGTGGAACCACATTTGTGGCTCCTCTCAGATTCCAGAACTTTCTGTCACCAAAATGTGAGGAAAATTTGTTTTTTTAGTCAAATTTTGAGGTTTGCAAAGGATTCTGGGTAACAGAACCTGGTCAGAGCCCCAAAAGTCACCCCATCTTGGATTCCCCTAGGTCTCTAGTTTTCAAAAATGCACAGGTTTGGTAGGTTTCCCTAGGGGCCTACTGAGCTAGAGTCCAAAATCTACAGGTAGGCACTTTGCAAAAAACACCTCTGTTTTCTGTCAAAAAAATGGGATGTGTCTACGCTGTGTTTTGGGGCATTTCCTGTCGCGGGCGCTAGGCCTACCCACACAAGTGAGGTATCATTTTTATCGGGAGACTTGGGGGAACGCTGGTTGGAAGGAAATTTGTGGCTCCTCTCAGATTCCAGAACTTTATGTCACCGAAATGTGAGGAAAATGTGTTTTTTTTGCCACATTTTGAGGTTTGCAAAGGATTCTGGGTAACAGAACCTGGTCAGAGCCCCACAAGTCACCCCATTTTGGATTCCCCTAGGTCTCTAGTTTTCAAAAATGCACAGGTTTGGTAGGTTTTCCTAGGTGCCGGCTGAGCTAGAGGCCAAAATCTACAGGTAGGCACTTTGCAAAAAACACCTCTGTTTTCTGTCAAAAAATGGGGTGTGTCCACATTGTGTTTTGGGGCATTTCCTGTCGTGGGCACTAGGCCTACCCACACAAGTGAGGTATCATTTTTATCGGGAGACTTGGGGGAACGCTGGGTGGAAGGAAATTTGTGGCTCCTCCCAGATTCCAGAACTTTCTGTCACCGAAATGTGAGGAAAATGTGTTTTGTTTGCCAAATTTTGAGGTTTGCAAAGGATTCTGGGTAACAGAACCTGGTCAGAGCCCCACAAGTCACCCCAACCTTGGATTCCCCTAGGTCTCTAGTTTTCAAAAATGCACAGGTTTGGTAGGTTTTCCTCGGTGCCGGCTGAGCTAGAGGCCAAAATCTACAGGTAGGCACTTTGCAAAAAACACCTCTGTTTTCTGTCCAAAAAATGGGGTGTGTCCACATTGTGTTTTGGGGCATTTCCTGTCGTGGGCGCTAGGCCTACCCACACAAGTGAGGTATCATTTTTATCGGGAGACTTGGGGGAATGCTGGGTGGAAGGAAATTTGTGGCTCCTCTCAGATTCCAGAACTTTCTGTCACTGAAATGTGAGGAAAATGTGTTTTGTTTACCACATTTTGAGGTTTGCAAAGGATTCTGGGTAACAGAACCTGGTCAGAGCCCCACAAGTCACCCCATTTTGGATTCCCCTAGGTCTCTAGTTTTCAAAAATGCACAGGTTTGGTAGGTTTTCCTAGGTGCCGGCTGAGCTAGAGGCCAAAATCTACAGGTAGGCACTTTGCAAAAAACACCTCTGTTTTCTGTCAAAAAATGGGGTGTGTCCACATTGTGTTTTGGGGCATTTCCTGTCGTGGGCACTAGGCCTACCCACACAAGTGAGGTATCATTTTTATCGGGAGACTTGGGGGAACGCTGGGTGGAAGGAAATTTGTGGCTCCTCCCAGATTCCAGAACTTTCTGTCACCGAAATGTGAGGAAAATGTGTTTTGTTTGCCAAATTTTGAGGTTTGCAAAGGATTCTGGGTAACAGAACCTGGTCAGAGCCCCACAAGTCACCCCAACCTTGGATTCCCCTAGGTCTCTAGTTTTCAAAAATGCACAGGTTTGGTAGGTTTTCCTAGGTGCCGGCTGAGCTAGAGGCCAAAATCTACAGGTAGGCACTTTGCAAAAAACACCTCTGTTTTCTGTCCAAAAAATGGGGTGTGTCCACATTGTGTTTTGGGGCATTTCCTGTCGTGGGCGCTAGGCCTACCCACACAAGTGAGGTATCATTTTTATCGGGAGACTTGGGGGAATGCTGGGTGGAAGGAAATTTGTGGCTCCCCTCAGATTCCAGAACTTTCTGTCACTGAAATGTGAGGAAAATGTGTTTTGTTTACCAAATTTTGAGGTTTGCAAAGGATTCTGGGTAACATAACCTGGTCAGAGCCCCACAAGTCACCCCAACCTTGTATTGCCCTAGGTCTCTAGTTTTCAAAAATGCACAGGTTTGGTAGGTTTTCCTAGGTGCCGGCTGAGCTAGAGGCCAAAATCTACAGGTAGGCACTTTGCAAAAAACACCTCTTTTTTCTGTCAAAAAAATGGGGTGTGTCCACATTGTATTTTGAGGCAATTCCTGTCGTGGGCGCTAGGCCTACCCACACAAGTGAGGTATCATTTTTGTCGGGAGACTTGGGGGAACGCTGGGTGGAAGGAAATCTGTGGCTCCTCCCAGATTCCAGAACTTTCTGTCACCGAAATGTGAGGAAAATGTGTTTTGTTTGCCAAATTTTGAGGTTTGCAAAGGATTCTGGGTAACAGAACCTGGTCAGAGCCCCACAAGTCACCCCAACCTTGGATTCCCCTAGGTCTCTAGTTTTCAAAAATACACAGGTTTGGTAGGTGTTAGAAATGGGGTTTTTGGTTGGCAGTCAGGTTACCCTCATTCCAAGCAAAAGCCCTCACTCTAGTCAGGGTAAGTCACACACTATCCAAGATTATCCTGTGCCCACCCTCTGGTAGCTTGGCACGAGCAGTCAGGCTTAACTTAGAAGGCAATGTGTAAAGTATTTGTGCAATAAATCATACAATACCACCATATAGCACCACAAAAATACACCACACAGTGTTTAGAAAAATATATAATATTTATCAGGATAATTGTAGGTCAAAAAGAATAAAGTTGCAATGGAAAATTGTAGAAATATCACAGGGAAGTGATATAAAGTGTCTTAAGTCTTTAGAATGCAATACAGTGTCTTTCAAGCACAAAGTACCTGGTTTCTGGTGGAAAATCTCCTCAGAGGGCCACGGGTGGAGAGATGCGTGGAAAAAGGGTGTGTGCGTCGATTTCTCCTCAGCACACAAAGACTTGCGTCGTTCTTTTCCACGCGGGGAAGTCGGGCGTCGTTTTCCGGCGCGCAGACAGTCTCTTTTCGTGGATCGCGGGGATTACCAGATGTCCCGGGTCTGTGCGTGGATTCTCCTGCTTGTTTTCCGGCTGCGCGTCGTTCTGCGGGGCTGCGCGTCGAAGTTTCGATCTCACGGTAGGCGTCGCGTCGATTTCTCCTTGGAAGTCGGGCGGCGTTGTCCTTGCGAGGCCGTGCGTCGGAAGTTTGGTCTCACGGCAGGCGTCGCGTCGATTTCTCCTTGGAAGTCGGGCGGCGTTGTCCTTGCGAGGCCGTGCGTCAAAGTTTCGCGCTCACGGTAGGCGTCGCGTCGATTTCTCCTGGAAAGTCGGGCGGCTTTGTCCTTGCGAGGTTGTGCGTCGAAGTCTCGATCGTCCCGAGGGCGTCGCGTCGATCAGCGTCGGTGTGCGGCGTTTTTCTCGCCGCGAAACAAGCTGTGCGTCGAAATTTTCGGCGCACGGAGCGTCCAGGTGAAAGGGAGAAGCCTTTTTGGTCCTGAGACTTCAAGGAACAGGAGGCAAGCTCTATCCAAGCCCTTGGAGAGCACTTTCACAGCCAGACAAGAGTTCAGCAAGGCAGCAGGGCAACAGCAAGACAGCAGTCCTTTGTAGAAAGCAGAGAGGTGAGTCCTTTGAGCAGCCAGGCAGTTCTTCTTGGCAGGATGTAGTTTCTGGTTCAGGTTTCTTCTCCAGCAAGTGTCTGATGAGGTAGGGCAGGGGCCCTGTTTTATAGCCAAATGTGCCTTTGAAGTGGGGGAGACTTCAAAGAGTGGCTAAGAAGTGCACCAGGTCCCCTTTCAGTTTACTCCTGTCTGCCAGGGTCCCAGTAGGGGGTGTGGCAGTCCTTTGTGTGAGAGCAGGCCCTCCACCCTCCCAGCCCAGGAAGACCCATTCAAAATGCAGATGTATGCAAGTGAGGCTGAGTACCCTGTGTTTGGGGTGTGTCTGAGTGAATGCACAAGGAGCTGTCAACCAAGCCCAGCCAGACGTGGATTGTAAGGCACAGAAGGATTTAAGTGCAAAGAAATGCTCACTTTCTAAAAGTGGCATTTCTAGAATAGTAATATTAAATCCGACTTCACCAGTCAGTAGGACTTTGTATTACCATTCTGGCCATACTAAATATGACCTCCCTGCTCCTTTCAGATCAGCAGCTGCCACTTCAACAGTGTATGAGGGCAGCCCTAATGTTAGCCTATGAAGGGAGCAGGCCTCTCAGTAGTGTGAAAACGAATTTAGGAGTTTTACACTACCAGGACATATAACTACACAGGTACATGTCCTGCCTTTTACCTACACAGCACCCTGCCCTAGGGGTTACCTAGGGCACACCTTAAGGGTGACCTATATGTAGAAAAAGGGGAGTTCTAGGCTTGGCAAGTACTTTTAAATGCCAAGTCGAGGTGGCAGTGAAACTGCACACACAGGCCTTGCAATGGCAGGCCTGAGACAAGGAAAAAGGGGCTACTTAAGTGGGTGGCACAACCAGTGCTGCAGGCCCACTAGTAGCATTTAATTTACCAGCCCTATGCACATAAAGTGCACCTTACTAGGGACTTATAAGTAAATTAATAGTCCAATCAGGTATGATTCCAGGTTACCATGTTTTAAGGGAGAGAGCATATGCACTTTAGCACTGGTTAGCAGTGGTAAAGTGCGCAGAGTCTATAAACCAGCAAAAACAGTGTCCAAAAAAATGGAGGGAGGCAGGCAAAAAGTTAGGGGTGACTACCCTAAGGCTGTCAGGTCTAACAGTAGGTTTTCCTAGGTGCCGGCTGAGCTAGAGGCCAAAATCTACAGGTAGGCATTTTGCAAAAAACACCTCTGTTTTCTGTCAAAAAATGGGGTGTGTCCACATTGTGTTTTGGGGCATTTCCTGTCGTGGGCACTAGGCCTACCCACCCAAGTGAGGTATCATTTTTATCGGGAGACTTGGGGGAACGCTGGGTGGAAGGAAATTTGTGGCTCCTCCCAGATTCCAGAACTTTCTGTCACTGAAATGTGAGGAAAATGTGTTTTGTTTGCCAAATTTTGAGGTTTGCAAAGGATTCTGGGTAACAGAACCTGGTCAGAGCCCCACAAGTCACCCCAACCTTGGATTCCCCTAGGTCTCTAGTTTTCAAAAATGCACAGGTTTGGTAGGTTTTCCTAGGTGCCGGCTGAGCTAGAGGCCAAAATCTACAGGTAGGCACTTTGCAAAAAACACCTCTTTTTTTCTGTCAAAAAAATGGGGTGTGTCCACATTGTGTTTTGGGGCATTTCCTGTCGTGGGCGCTAGGCCTACCCACACAAGTGAGGTATCATTTTTATCGGGAGACTTGGGGGAACGCTGGGAGGGACCCAATTTTTGGCTCCTCTCAGATTCCAGAACTTTCTGTCACCAAAATGTGAGGAAAATGTGTTTTTTTAGCCAAATTTTGAGGTTTGCAAAGGATTCTGGGTAACAGAACCTGGTCAGAGCCCCACAAGTCACCCCATCTTGGATTCCCCTAGGTCTCTAGTTTTCAAAAATGCACAGGTTTGGTAGGTTTCCCTAGGTGCCGGCTGAGCTAGAGGACAAAATCTACAGGTAGGCACTTTGCAAAAAACACCTCTGTTTTCTGTCAAAAAATGGGGTGTGTCCACATTGTGTTTTGGGGCATTTCCTGTCGTGGGCACTAGGCCTACCCACACAAGTGAGGTATCATTTTTATCGGGAGACTTGGGGGAACGCTGGGTGGAAGGAAATTTGTGGCTCCTCTCAGATTCCAGAACTTTCTGTCACCAAAATGTGAGGAAAATGTGTTTTTTTAGCCAAATTTTGAGGTTTGCAAAGGATTCTGGGTAACAGAACCTGGTCAGAGCCCCACAAGTCACCCCATCTTGGATTCCCCTAGGTCTCTAGTTTTCAAAAATGCACAGGTTTGGTAGGTTTCCCTAGGTGCCGGCTGAGCTAGAGGACAAAATCTACAGGTAGGCACTTTGCAAAAAACACCTCTGTTTTCTGTCAAAAAATAGGGTGTGTCCACATTGTGTTTTGGGGCATTTCCTGTCGTGGGCACTAGGCCTACCCACACAAGTGAGGTATCATTTTTATCGGGAGACTTTGGGGAACGCTGGGTGGAAGGAAATTTGTGGCTCCTCCCAGATTCCAGAACTTTCTGTCACCGAAATGAGAGGAAAATGTGTTTTGTTTGCCAAATTTTGAGGTTTGCAAAGGATTCTGGGTAACAGAACCTGGTCAGAGCCCCACAAGTCACCCCAACCTTGGATTCCCCTAGGTCTCTAGTTTTCAAAAATGCACAGGTTTGGTAGGTTTTACTAGGTGCCGGCTGAGCAAGAGGACAAAATCTACAGGTAGGCACTTTGCAAAAAACACATTTTTTTTCTGTCAAAAAAATGGGGTGTGTCCACATTGTGTTTTGGGGCATTTCCTGTCGTGGGCGCTAGACCTACCCACACAAGTGAGGTATCATTTTTATCGGGAGACTTGGGGGAACGCTGGGTGGAAGGAAATTTGTGGCTCCTCTCAGATTCCAGAACTTTCTGTCACTGAAATGTGAGGAAAATGTGTTTTGTTTACCAAATTTTGAGGTTTGCTAAGGATTCTGGGTAACAGAACCTGGTCAGAGCCCCACAAGTCACCCCAACCTTGGATTGCCCTAGGTCTCTAGTTTTAAAAAATGCACAGGTTTGGTAGGTTTTCCTAGGTGCAGGCTGAGCTAGAGGCCAAAATCTACAGGTAGGCACATTGCAAAAAACACCTCTTTTTTCTGTCAAAAAAATGGGGTGTGTCCACATTTTATTTTGGGGCATTTCCTGTCGTGGGCGCTAGGCCTACCCACACAAGTGAGGTATCATTTTTATCGGGAGACTTGGGGGAACGCTGGGTGGAACCACATTTGTGGCTCCTCTCAGATTCCAGAACTTTCTGTCACCAAAATGTGAGGAAAATTTGTTTTTTTAGTCAAATTTTGAGGTTTGCAAAGGATTCTGGGTAACAGAACCTGGTCAGAGCCCCAAAAGTCACCCCATCTTGGATTCCCATAGGTCTCTAGTTTTCAAAAATGCACAGGTTTGGTAGGTTTCCCTAGGTGCCTACTGAGCTAGAGTCCAAAATCTACAGGTAGGCACTTTGCAAAAAACACCTCTGTTTTCTGTCAAAAAAATGGGATGTGTCTACGCTGTGTTTTGGGGCATTTCCTGTCGCGGGCGCTAGGCCTACCCACACAAGTGAGGTATCATTTTTATCGGGAGACTTGGGGGAACGCTGGTTGGAAGGAAATTTGTGGCTCCTCTCAGATTCCAGAACTTTATGTCACCGAAATGTGAGGAAAATGTGTTTTTTTTGCCACATTTTGAGGTTTGCAAAGGATTCTGGGTAACAGAACCTGGTCAGAGCACCCCAAGTCACCCCATTTTGGATTCCCCTAGGTCTCTAGTTTTCAAAAATGCACAGGTTTGGTAGGTTTTCCTAGGTGCCGGCTGTGCTAGAGGCCAAAATCTACAGGTAGGCACTTTGCAAAAAACACCTCTGTTTTCTGTCAAAAAATGGGGTGTGTCCACATTGTGTTTTGGGGCATTTCCTGTCGTGGGCACTAGGCCTACCCACACAAGTGAGGTATCATTTTTATCGGGAGACTTGGGGGAACGCTGGGTGGAAGGAAATTTGTGGCTCCTCCCAGATTCCAGAACTTTCTGTCACCGAAATGTGAGGAAAATGTGTTTTGTTTGCCAAATTTTGAGGTTTGCAAAGGATTCTGGGTAACAGAACCTGGTCAGAGCCCCACAAGTCACCCCAAACTTGGATTCCCCTAGGTCTCTAGTTTTCAAAAATGCACAGGTTTGGTAGGTTTTCCTAGGTGCCGGCTGAGCTAGAGGCCAAAATCTACAGGTAGGCACTTTGCAAAAAACACCTCTGTTTTCTGTCCAAAAAATGGGGTGTGTCCACATTGTGTTTTGGGGCATTTCCTGTCGTGGGCGCTAGGCCTACCCACACAAGTGAGGTATCATTTTTATCGGGAGACTTGGGGGAATGCTGGGTGGAAGGAAATTTGTGGCTCCTCTCAGATTCCAGAACTTTCTGTCACTGAAATGTGAGGAAAATGTGTTTTGTTTACCACATTTTGAGGTTTGCAAAGGATTCTGGGTAACAGAACCTGGTCAGAGCCCCACAAGTCACCCCATTTTGGATTCCCCTAGGTCTCTAGTTTTCAAAAATGCACAGGTTTGGTAGGTTTTCCTAGGTGCCGGCTGAGCTAGAGGCCAAAATCTACAGGTAGGCACTTTGCAAAAAACACCTCTGTTTTCTGTCAAAAAATGGGGTGTGTCCACATTGTGTTTTGGGGCATTTCCTGTCGTGGGCACTAGGCCTACCCACACAAGTGAGGTATCATTTTTATCGGGAGACTTGGGGGAACGCTGGGTGGAAGGAAATTTGTGGCTCCTCCCAGATTCCAGAACTTTCTGTCACCGAAATGTGAGGAAAATGTGTTTTGTTTGCCAAATTTTGAGGTTTGCAAAGGATTCTGGGTAACAGAACCTGGTCAGAGCCCCACAAGTCACCCCAACCTTGGATTCCCCTAGGTCTCTAGTTTTCAAAAATGCACAGGTTTGGTAGGTTTTCCTAGGTGCCGGCTGAGCTAGAGGCCAAAATCTACAGGTAGGCACTTTGCAAAAAACACCTCTGTTTTCTGTCCAAAAAATGGGGTGTGTCCACATTGTGTTTTGGGGCATTTCCTGTCGTGGGCGCTAGGCCTACCCACACAAGTGAGGTATCATTTTTATCGGGAGACTTGGGGGAATGCTGGGTGGAAGGAAATTTGTGGCTCCTCTTAGATTCCAGAACTTTCTGTCACTGAAATGTGAGGAAAATGTGTTTTGTTTACCAAATTTTGAGGTTTGCAAAGGATTCTGGGTAACATAACCTGGTCAGAGCCCCACAAGTCACCCCAACCTTGTATTGCCCTAGGTCTCTAGTTTTCAAAAATGCACAGGTTTGGTAGGTTTTCCTAGGTGCCGGCTGAGCTAGAGGCCAAAATCTACAGGTAGGCACTTTGCAAAAAACACCTCTTTTTTCTGTCAAAAAAATGGGGGGTGTCCACATTGTATTTTGAGGCAATTCCTGTCGTGGGCGCTAGGCCTACCCACACAAGTGAGGTATCATTTTTGTCGGGAGACTTGGGGGAACGCTGGGTGGAAGGAAATTTGTGGCTCCTCCCAGATTCCAGAACTTTCTGTCACCGAAATGTGAGGAAAATGTGTTTTGTTTGCCAAATTTTGAGGTTTGCAAAGGATTCTGGGTAACAGAACCTGGTCAGAGCCCCACAAGTCACCCCAACCTTGGATTCCCCTAGGTCTCTAGTTTTCAAAAATGCACAGGTTTGGTAGGTGTTAGAAATGGGGTTTTTGGTTGGCAGTCAGGTTACCCTCATTCCAAGCAAAAGCCCTCACTCTAGTCAGGGTAAGTCACACACTATCCAAGATTATCCTGTGCCCACCCTCTGGTAGCTTGGCACGAGCAGTCAGGCTTAACTTAGAAGGCAATGTGTAAAGTATTTGTGCAATAAATCATACAATACCACCATATAGCACCACAAAAATACACCACACAGTGTTTAGAAAAATATATAATATTTATCAGGATAATTGTAGGTCAAAAAGAATAAAGTTGCAATGGAAAATTGTAGAAATATCACAGGGAAGTGATATAAAGTGTCTTAAGTCTTTAGAATGCAATACAGTGTCTTTCAAGCACAAAGTACCTGGTTTCTGGTGGAAAATCTCCTCAGAGGGCCACGGGTGGAGAGATGCGTGGAAAAAGGGTGTGTGCGTCGATTTCTCCTCAGCACACAAAGACTTGCGTCGTTCTTTTCCACGCGGGGAAGTCGGGCGTCGTTTTCCGGCGCGCAGACAGTCTCTTTTCGTGGATCGCGGGGATTACCAGATGTCCCGGGTCTGTGCGTGGATTCTCCTGCTTGTTTTCCGGCTGCGCGTCGTTCTGCGGGGCTGCGCGTCGAAGTTTCGATCTCACGGTAGGCGTCGCGTCGATTTCTCCTTGGAAGTCGGGCAGCGTTGTCCTTGCGAGGCCGTGCGTCGGAAGTTTGGTCTCACGGCAGGCGTTGCGTCGATTTCTCCTTGGAAGTCGGGCGGCGTTGTCCTTGCGAGGCCGTGCGTCAAAGTTTCGCGCTCACGGTAGGCGTCGCGTCGATTTCTCCTGGAAAGTCGGGCGGCTTTGTCCTTGCGAGGTTGTGCGTCGAAGTCTCGATCGTCCCGAGGGCGTCGCGTCGATCAGCGTCGGTGTGCGGCGTTTTTCTCGCCGCGAAACAAGCTGTGCGTCGAAATTTTCGGCGCACGGAGCGTCCAGGTGAAAGGGAGAAGTCTTTTTGGTCCTGAGACTTCAAGGAACAGGAGGCAAGCTCTATCCAAGCCCTTGGAGAGCACTTTCACAGCCAGACAAGAGTTCAGCAAGGCAGCAGGGCAACAGCAAGACAGCAGTCCTTTGTAGAAAGCAGACAGGTGAGTCCTTTGAGCAGCCAGGCAGTTCTTCTTGGCAGGATGTAGTTTCTGGTTCAGGTTTCTTCTCCAGCAAGTGTCTGATGAGGTAGGGCAGGGGCCCTGTTTTATACCCAAATGTGCCTTTGAAGTGGGGGAGACTTCAAAGAGTGGCTAAGAAGTGCACCAGGTCCCCTTTCAGTTTACTCCTGTCTGCCAGGGTCCCAGTAGGGGGTGTGGCAGTCCTTTGTGTGAGAGCAGGCCCTCCACCCTCCCAGCCCAGGAAGACCCATTCAAAATGCAGATGTATGCAAGTGAGGCTGAGTACCCTGTGTTTGGGGTGTGTCTGAGTGAATGCACAAGGAGCTGTCAACCAAGCCCAGCCAGACGTGGATTGTAAGGCACAGAAGGATTTAAGTGCAAAGAAATGCTCACTTTCTAAAAGTGGCATTTCTAGAATAGTAATATTAAATCCGACTTCACCAGTCAGTAGGACTTTGTATTACCATTCTGGCCATACTAAATATGACCTCCCTGCTCCTTTCAGATCAGCAGCTGCCACTTCAACAGTGTATGAGGGCAGCCCTAATGTTAGCCTATGAAGGGAGCAGGCCTCTCAGTAGTGTGAAAACGAATTTAGGAGTTTTACACTACCAGGACATATAACTACACAGGTACATGTCCTGCCTTTTACCTACACAGCACCCTGCCCTAGGGGTTACCTAGGGCACACCTTAAGGGTGACCTATATGTAGAAAAAGGGGAGTTCTAGGCTTGGCAAGTACTTTTAAATGCCAAGTCGAGGTGGCAGTGAAACTGCACACACAGGCCTTGCAATGGCAGGCCTGAGACAAGGAAAAAGGGGCTACTTAAGTGGGTGGCACAACCAGTGCTGCAGGCCCACTAGTAGCATTTAATTTACCAGCCCTATGCACATAAAGTGCACCTTACTAGGGACTTATAAGTAAATTAATAGTCCAATCAGGTATGATTCCAGGTTACCATGTTTTAAGGGAGAGAGCATATGCACTTTAGCACTGGTTAGCAGTGGTAAAGTGCGCAGAGTCTATAAACCAGCAAAAACAGTGTCCAAAAAAATGGAGGGAGGCAGGCAAAAAGTTAGGGGTGACTACCCTAAGGCTGTCAGGTCTAACAGTAGGTTTTCCTAGGTGCCGGCTGAGCTAGAGGCCAAAATCTACAGGTAGGCACTTTGCAAAAAACACCTTTTTTTTCTGTCAAAAAAATGGGGTGTGTCCACATTGTGTTTTGGGGCATTTCCTGTCGTGGGCGCTAGGCCTACCCACACCAGTGAGGTATCATTTTTATCGGGAGACTTGGGGGAACGCTGGGTGGAAGGAAATTTGTGGCTCCTCTCAGATTCCAGAACTTTCTGTCACTGAAATGTGAGGAAAATGTGTTTTGTTTACCAAATTTTGAGGTTTGCAAAGGATTCTGGGTAACAGAACCTGGTCAGAGCCCCACAAGTCACCCCATTTTGGATTCCCCTATGTCTCTAGTTTTCAAAAATGCACAGGTTTGGTAGGTTTTCCTAGGTGCCGGCTGAGCTAGAGGCCAAAATCTACAGGTAGGCACTTTGCAAAAAACACCTCTTTTTTTCTGTCAAAAAAATGGGGTGTGTCCACATTGTGTTTTGGGGCATTTCCTGTCGTGGGCGCTAAGCCTACCCACACAAGTGAGGTATCATTTTTATCGGGAGACTTGGGGGAACGCTGGGAGGGACCAAATTTGTGGCTCCTCTCAGATTCCAGAACTTTCTGTCACCAAAATGTGAGGAAAATGTGTTTTTTTAGCCAAATTTTGAGGTTTGCAAAGGATTCTGGGTAACAGAACCTGGTCAGAGCCCCACAAGTCACCCCATCTTGGATTCCCCTAGGTCTCTAGTTTTCAAAAATGCACAGGTTTGGTAGGTTTCCCTAGGTGCCTACTGAGCTAGAGTCCAAAATCTACAGGTAGGCACTTTGCAAAAAACACCTCTGTTTTCTGTCAAAAAAATGGGATGTGTCTACGCTGTGTTTTCGGGCATTTCCTGTCGCGGGCACTACCCCTACCCACACAAGTGAGGTATCATTTTTATCGGGAGACTTGGGGGAACGCTGGTTGGAAGGAAATTTGTGGCTCCTCTCAGATTCCAGAACTTTTTGTCACCAAAATGTGAGGAAAATGTGTTTTTTTAGCCAAATTTTGAGGTTTGCAAAGGATTCTGGGTAACAGAACCTGGTCAGAGCCCCACAAGTCACCCCATCTTGGATTCCCCTAGGTCTCTAGTTTTCAAAAATGCACAGGGTTGGTAGGTTTCCCTAGGTGCCGGCTGAGCTAGAGGACAAAATCTACAGGTAGGCATTTTGCAAAAAACACCTCTGTTTTCTGTCAAAAAATGGGGTGTGTCCACATTGTGTTTTGGGGCATTTCCTGTCGTGGGCACTAGGCCTACCCACACAAGTGAGGTATCATTTTTATCGGGAGACTTGGGGGAACGCTGGGTGGAAGGAAATTTGTGGCTCCTCCCAGATTCCAGAACTTTCTGTCACTGAAATGTGAGGAAAATGTGTTTTGTTTGCCAAATTTTGAGGTTTGCAAAGGATTCTGGGTAACAGAACCTGGTCAGAGCCCCACAAGTCACCCCAACCTTGGATTCCCCTAGGTCTCTAGTTTTCAAAAATGCACAGGTTTGGTAGGTTTTCCTAGGTGCCGGCTGAGCAAGAGGACAAAATCTACAGGTAGGCACTTTGCAAAAAACACCTTTTTTTTCTGTCAAAAAAATGGGGTGTGTCCACATTGTGTTTTGGGGCATTTCCTGTCGTGGGCGCTAGGCCTACCCACACAAGTGAGGTATCATTTTTATCGGGAGACTTGGGGGAACGCTGGGTGGAAGGAAATTTGTGGCTCCTCTCAGATTCCAGAACTTTCTGTCACTGAAATGTGAGGAAAATGTGTTTTGTTTACCAAATTTTGAGGTTTGCAAAGGATTCTGGGTAACAGAACCTGGTCAGAGCCCCACAAGTCACCCCAACCTTGGATTGCCCTAGGTCTCTAGTTTTAAAAAATGCACAGGTTTGGTAGGTTTTCCTAGGTGCAGGCTGAGCTAGAGGCCAAAATCTACAGGTAGGCACTTTGCAAAAAACACCTCTTTTTTCTGTCAAAAAAATGGGGTGTGTCCACCTTGTATTTTGGGGCATTTCCTGTCGTGGGCGCTAGGCCTACCCACACAAGTGAGGTATCATTTTTATCGGGAGACTTGGGGGAACGCTGGGAGGGACCAAATTTGTGGCTCCTCTCAGATTCCAGAACTTTCTGTCACCAAAATGTGAGGAAAATGTGTTTTTTTAGTCAAATTTTGAGGTTTGCAAAGGATTCTGGGTAACAGAACCTGGTCAGAGCCCCACAAGTCACCCCAACCTTGGATTCCCCTAGGTCTCTAGTTTTCAAAAATGCACAGGTTTGGTAGGTTTTCCTAGGTGCCGGCTGAGCTAGAGGCCAAAATCTACAGGTAGGCACTTTGCAAAAAACACCTCTGTTTTCTGTCAAAAAAATGGGGTGTGTCCACATTGTGTTTTGGGGCATTTCCTGTCGTGGGCGCTAGGCCTACCCACACAAGTGAGGTATCATTTTTATCGGGAGACTTGGGGGAACGCTGGGAGGGACCAAATTTGTGGCTCCTCTCAGATTCCAGAACTTTCTGTCACCAAAATGTGAGGAAAATGTGTTTTTTTTAGTCAAATTTTGAGGTTTGCAAAGGATTCTGGGTAACAGAACCTGGTCAGAGCCCCACAAGTCACCCCATTTTGGATTCCCCTAGGTCTCTAGTTTTCAAAAATTCACAGGTTTGGTAGGTTTTCCTAGGTGCAGGCTGAGCTAGAGGCCAAAATCTACAGGTAGGCACTTTGCAAAAAACACCTCTTTTTTCTGTCAAAAAAATGGGGTGTGTCCACATTGTGTTTTGGGGCATTTCCTGTCGTGGGCGCTAGGCCTACCCACACAAGTGAGGTATCATTTTTATCGGGAGACTTGGGGGAACGCTGGGAGGGACCAAATTTGTGGCTCCTCTCAGATTCCAGAACTTTCTGTCACCAAAATGTGAGGAAAATGTGTTTTTTTAGCCAAATTTTGAGGTTTGCAAAGGATTCTGGGTAACAGAACCTGGTCAGAGCCCCACAAGTCACCCCATCTTGGATTCCCCTAGGTCTCTAGTTTTCAAAAATGCACAGGTTTGGTAGGTTTCCCTAGGTGCCTACTGAGCTAGAGTCCAAAATCTACAGGTAGGCACTTTGCAAAAAACACCTCTGTTTTCTGTCAAAAAAATGGGATGTGTCTACGTTGTGTTTTCGGGCATTTCCTGTCGCGGGCACTACCCCTACCCACACAAGTGAGGTATCATTTTTATCGGGAGACTTGGGGGAACGCTGGTTGGAAGGAAATTTGTGGCTCCTCTCAGATTCCAGAACTTTCTGTCACCAAAATGTGAGGAAAATGTGTTTTTTTAGCCAAATTTTGAGGTTTGCAAAGGATTCTGGGTAACAGAACCTGGTCAGAGCCCCACAAGTCACCCCATCTTGGATTCCCCTAGGTCTCTAGTTTTCAAAAATGCACAGGGTTGGTAGGTTTCCCTAGGTGCCGGCTGAGCTAGAGGACAAAATCTACAGGTAGGCATTTTGCAAAAAACACCTCTGTTTTCTGTAAAAAATGGGGTGTGTCCACATTGTGTTTTGGGGCATTTCCTGTCGTGGGCACTAGGCCTACCCATACAAGTGAGGTATCATTTTTATCGGGAGACTTGGGGGAACGCTGGGTGGAAGGAAATTTGTGGCTCCTCCCAGATTCCAGAACTTTCTGTCACTGAAATGTGAGGAAAATGTGTTTTGTTTGCCAAATTTTGAGGTTTGCAAAGGATTCTGGGTAACAGAACCTGGTCAGAGCCCCACAAGTCACCCCAACCTTGGATTCCCCTAGGTCTCTAGTTTTCAAAAATGCACAGGTTTGGTAGGTTTTCCTAGGTGCCGGCTGAGCAAGAGGACAAAATCTACAGGTAGGCACTTTGCAAAAAACACCTTTTTTTCTGTCAAAAAAATGGGGTGTGTCCACATTGTGTTTTGGGGCATTTCCTGTCGTGGGCGCTAGGCCTACCCACACAAGTGAGGTATCATTTTTATCGGGAGACTTGGGGGAACGCTGGGTGGAAGGAAATTTGTGGCTCTTCTCAGATTCCAGAACTTTCTGTCACTGAAATGTGAGGAAAATGTGTTTTGTTTACCAAATTTTGAGGTTTGCAAAGGATTCTGGGTAACAGAACCTGGTCAGAGCCCCACAAGTCACCCCAACCTTGGATTGCCCTAGGTCTCTAGTTTTAAAAAATGCACAGGTTTGGTAGGTTTTCCTAGGTGCAGGCTGAGCTAGAGGCCAAAATCTACAGGTAGGCACTTTGCAAAAAACACCTCTTTTTTCTGTCAAAAAAATGGGGTGTGTCCACCTTGTATTTTGGGGCATTTCCTGTCGTGGGCGCTAGGCCTACCCACACAAGTGAGGTATCATTTTTATCGGGAGACTTGGGGGAACGCTGGGTGGAACCACATTTGTGGCTCCTCTCAGATTCCAGAACTTTCTGTCACCAAAATGTGAGGAAAATGTGTTTTTTTAGTCAAATTTTGAGGTTTGCAAAGGATTCTGGGTAACAGAACCTGGTCAGAGCCCCACAAGTCACCCCAACCTTGGATTCCCCTAGGTCTCTAGTTTTCAAAAATGCACAGGTTTGGTAGGTTTTCCTAGGTGCCGGCTGAGCTAGAGGCCAAAATCTACAGGTAGGCACTTTGCAAAAAACACCTCTTTTTTCTGTCAAAAAAATGGGGTGTGTCCACATTGTGTTTTGGGGCATTTCCTGTCGTGGGCGCTAGGCCTACCCACACAAGTGAGGTATCATTTTTATCGGGAGACTTGGGGGAACGCTGGGAGGGACCAAATTTGTGGCTCCTCTCAGATTCCAGAACTTTCTGTCACCAAAATGTGAGGAAAATGTGTTTTTTTAGCCAAATTTTGAGGTTTGCAAAGGATTCTGGGTAACAGAACCTGGTCAGAGCCCCACAAGTCACCCCATCTTGGATTCCCCTAGGTCTCTAGTTTTCAAAAATGCACAGGTTTGGTAGGTTTCCCTAGGTGCCTACTGAGCTAGAGTCCAAAATCTACAGGTAGGCACTTTGCAAAAAACACCTCTGTTTTCTGTCAAAAAAATGGGATGTGTCTACGCTGTGTTTTCGGGCATTTCCTGTCGCGGGCACTAGGCCTACCCACACAAGTGAGGTATCATTTTTATCGGGAGACTTGGGGGAACGCTGGGAGGGACCAAATTTGTGGCTCCTCTCAGATTCCAGAACTTTCTGTCACCAAAATGTGAGGAAAATGTGTTTTTTTAGCCAAATTTTGAGGTTTGCAAAGGATTCTGGGTAACAGAACCTGGTCAGAGCCCCACAAGTCACCCCATCTTGGATTCCCCTAGGTCTCTAGTTTTCAAAAATGCACAGGTTTGGTAGGTTTTCCTAGGTGCCGGCTGAGCTAGAGGCCAAAATCTACAGGTAGGAACTTTGCAAAAAACACCTCTTTTTTCTGTCAAAAAAATGGGGTGTGTCCACATTGTGTTTTGGGGCATTTCCTGTCGTGGGCGCTAGGCCTACCCACACAAGTGAGGTATCATTTTTATCGGGAGACTTGGGGGAACGCTGGGAGGGACCAAATTTGTGGCTCCTCTCAGATTCCAGAACTTTCTGTCACCAAAATGTGAGGAAAATGTGTTTTTTTAGTCAAATTTTGAGGTTTGCAAAGGATTCTGGGTAACAGAACCTGGTCAGAGCCCCACAAGTCACCCCAACCTTGGATTCCCCTAGGTCTCTAGTTTTCAAAAATGCACAGGTTTGGTAGGTTTTCCTAGGTGCCGGCTGAGCTAGAGGCCAAAATCTACAGGTAGGCACTTTGCAAAAAACACCTCTGTTTTCTGTCAAAAAAATGGGGTGTGTCCACATTGTGTTTTGGGGCATTTCCTGTCGTGGGCGCTAGGCCTACCCACACAAGTGAGGTATCATTTTTATCGGGAGACTTGGGGGAACGCTGGTTGGAAGGAAATTTGTGGCTCCTCTCAGATTCCAGAACTTTCTGTCACCAAAATGTGAGGAAACTGTGTTTTTTTAGCCAAATTTTGAGGTTTGCAAAGGATTCTGGGTAACAGAACCTGGTCAGAGCCCCACAAGTCACCCCATCTTGGATTCCCCTAGGTCTCTAGTTTTCAAAAATGCACAGGGTTGGTAGGTTTCCCTAGGTGCCGGCTGAGCTAGAGGACAAAATCTACAGGTAGGCATTTTGCAAAAAACACCTCTGTTTTCTGTCAAAAAATGGGGTGTGTCCACATTGTGTTTTGGGGCATTTCCTGTCGTGGGCACTAGGCCTACCCACACAAATGAGGTATCATTTTTATCGGGAGACTTGGGGGAACGCTGGGTGGAAGGAAATTTGTGGCTCCTCCCAGATTCCAGAACTTTCTGTCACTGAAATGTGAGGAAAATGTGTTTTGTTTGCCAAATTTTGAGGTTTGCAAAGGATTCTGGGTAACAGAACCTGGTCAGAGCCCCACAAGTCACCCCAACCTTGGATTCCCCTAGGTCTCTAGTTTTCAAAAATGCACAGGTTTGGTAGGTTTTCCTAGGTGCCGGCTGAGCAAGAGGACAAAATCTACAGGTAGGCACTTTGCAAAAAACACCTTTTTTTTCTGTCAAAAAAATGGGGTGTGTCCACATTGTGTTTTGGGGCATTTCCTGTCGTGGGCGCTAGGCCTACCCACACAAGTGAGATATCATTTTTATCGGGAGACTTGGGGGAACGCTGGGTGGAAGGAAATTTGTGGCTCCTCTCAGATTCCAGAACTTTCTGTCACTGAAATGTGAGGAAAATGTGTTTTGTTTACCAAATTTTGAGGTTTGCAAAGGATTCTGGGTAACAGAACCTGGTCAGAGCCCCACAAGTCACCCCAACCTTGGATTGCCCTAGGTCTCTAGTTTTAAAAAATGCACAGGTTTGGTAGGTTTTCCTAGGTGCAGGGTGAGCTAGAGGCCAAAATCTACAGGTAGGCACTTTGCAAAAAACACCTCTTTTTTCTGTCAAAAAAATGGGGTGTGTCCACCTTGTATTTTGGGGCATTTCCTGTCGTGGGCGCTAGGCCTACTCACACAAGTGAGGTATCATTTTTATCGGGAGACTTGGGGGAACGCTGGGTGGAACCACATTTGTGGCTCCTCTCAGATTCCAGAACTTTCTGTCACCAAAATGTGAGGAAAATGTGTTTTTTTAGTCAAATTTTGAGGTTTGCAAAGGATTCTGGGTAACAGAACCTGGTCAGAGCCCCACAAGTCACCCCAACCTTGGATTCCCCTAGGTCTCTAGTTTTAAAAAATGCACAGGTTTGGTAGGTTTTCCTAGGTGCCGGCTGAGCTAGAGGCCAAAATCTACAGGTAGGCACTTTGCAAAAAACACCTCTTTTTTCTGTCAAAAAAATGGGGTGTGTCCACATTGTGTTTTGGGGCATTTCCTGTCGTGGGCGCTAGGCCTACCCACACAAGTGAGGTATCATTTTTATCGGGAGACTTGGGGGAACGCTGGGAGGGACCAAATTTGTGGCTCCTCTCAGATTCCAGAACTTTCTGTCACCAAAATGTGAGGAAAATGTGTTTTTTTAGCCAAATTTTGAGGTTTGCAAAGGATTCTGGGTAACAGAACCTGGTCAGAGCCCCACAAGTCACCCCATCTTGGATTCCCCTAGGTCTCTAGTTTTCAAAAATGCACAGGTTTGGTAGGTTTCCCTAGGTGCCTACTGAGCTAGAGTCCAAAATCTACAGGTAGGCACTTTGCAAAAAACACCTCTGTTTTCTGTCAAAAAAATGGGATGTGTCTACATTGTGTTTTCGGGCATTTCCTGTCGCGGGCACTAGGCCTACCCACACAAGTGAGGTATCATTTTTATCGGGAGACTTGGGGGAACGCTGGGAGGGACCAAATTTGTGGCTCCTCTCAGATTCCAGAACTTTCTGTCACCAAAATGTGAGGAAAATGTGTTTTTTTAGCCAAATTTTGAGGTTTGCAAAGGATTCTGGGTAACAGAACCTGGTCAGAGCCCCACAAGTCACCCCATCTTGGATTCCCCTAGGTCTCTAGTTTTCAAAAATGCACAGGTTTGGTAGGTTTTCCTAGGTGCCGGCTGAGCTAGAGGCCAAAATCTACAGGTAGGCACTTTGCAAAAAACACCTCTTTTTTCTGTCAAAAAAATGGGGTGTGTCCACATTGTGTTTTGGGGCATTTCCTGTCGTGGGCGCTAGGCCTACCCACACAAGTGAGGTATCATTTTTATCGGGAGACTTGGGGGAACGCTGGGAGGGACCAAATTTGTGGCTCCTCTCAGATTCCAGAACTTTCTGTCACCAAAATGTGAGGAAAATGTGTTTTTTTAGTCAAATTTTGAGGTTTGCAAAGGATTCTGGGTAACAGAACCTGGTCAGAGCCCCACAAGTCACCCCAACCTTGGATTCCCCTAGGTCTCTAGTTTTCAAAAATGCACAGGTTTGGTAGGTTTTCCTAGGTGCCGGCTGAGCTAGAGGCCAAAATCTACAGGTAGGCACTTTGCAAAAAACACCTCTGTTTTCTGTCAAAAAAATGGGGTGTGTCCACATTGTGTTTTGGGGCATTTCCTGTCGTGGGCGCTAGGCCTACCCACACAAGTGAGGTATCATTTTTATCGGGAGACTTGGGGGAACGCTGGGAGGGACCAAATTTGTGGCTCCTCTCAGATTCCAGAACTTTCTGTCACCAAAATGTGAGGAAATTGTGTTTTTTTTAGTCAAATTTTGAGGTTTGCAAAGGATTCTGGGTAACAGAACCTGGTCAGAGCCCCACAAGTCACCCCATTTTGGATTCCCCTAGGTCTCTAGTTTTCAAAAATGCACAGGTTTGGTAGGTTTTCCTAGGTGCAGGCTGAGCTAGAGGCCAAAATCTACAGGTAGGCACTTTGCAAAAAACACCTCTTTTTTCTGTCAAAAAAATGGGGTGTGTCCACATTGTGTTTTGGGGCATTTCCTGTCGTGGGCGCTAGGCCTACCCACACAAGTGAGGTATCATTTTTATCGGGAGACTTGGGGGAACGCTGGGAGGGACCAAATTTGTGGCTCCTCTCAGATTCCAGAACTTTCTGTCACCAAAATGTGAGGAAAATGTGTTTTTTTAGCCAAATTTTGAGGTTTGCAAAGGATTCTGGGTAACAGAACCTGGTCAGAGCCCCACAAGTCACCCCATCTTGGATTCCCCTAGGTCTCTAGTTTTCAAAAATGCACAGGTTTGGTAGGTTTCCCTAGGTGCCTACTGAGCTAGAGTCCAAAATCTACAGGTAGGCACTTTGCAAAAAACACCTCTGTTTTCTGTCAAAAAAATGGGATGTGTCTACGCTGTGTTTTCGGGCATTTCCTGTCGCGGGCACTACCCCTACCCACACAAGTGAGGTATCATTTTTATCGGGAGACTTGGGGGAACGCTGGTTGGAAGGAAATTTGTGGCTCCTCTCAGATTCCAGAACTTTATGTCACCGAAATGTGAGGAAAATGTGTTTTTTTTGCCACATTTTGAGGTTTGCAAAGGATTCTGGGTAACAGAACCTGGTCAGAGCCCCACAAGTCACCCCATCTTGGATTCCCCTAGGTCTCTAGTTTTCAAAAATGCACAGGTTTGGTAGGTTTCCCTAGGTGCCTACTGAGCTAGAGTCCAAAATCTACAGGTAGGCACTTTGCAAAAAACACCTCTGTTTTCTGTCAAAAAAATGGGATGTGTCTACGCTGTGTTTTCGGGCATTTCCTGTCGCGGGCACTAGGCCTACCCACACAAGTGAGGTATCATTTTTATCGGGAGACTTGGGGGAACGCTGGGAGGGACCAAATTTGTGGCTCCTCTCAGATTCCAGAACTTTCTGTCACCAAAATGTGAGGAAAATGTGTTTTTTTAGCCAAATTTTGAGGTTTGCAAAGGATTCTGGGTAACAGAACCTGGTCAGACCCCCACAAGTCACCCCATCTTGGATTCCCCTAGGTATCTAGTTTTCAAAAATGCACAGGTTATGTAGGTTTTCCTAGGTGCCGGCTGAGCTAGAGGCCAAAATCTATAGGTAGGCACTTTGCAAAAAACACCTCTTTTTTCTGTCAAAAAAATGGGGTGTGTCCACATTGTGTTTTGGGGCATTTCCTGTCGTGGGCGCTAGGCCTACCCACACAAGTGAGGTATCATTTTTATCGGGAGACTTGGGGGAACGCTGGGAGGGACCAAATTTGTGGCTCCTCTCAGATTCCAGAACTTTCTGTCACCAAAATGTGAGGAAAATGTGTTTTTTTAGTCAAATTTTGAGGTTTGCAAAGGATTCTGGGTAACAGAACCTGGTCAGAGCCCACAAGTCACCCCAACCTTGGATTCCCCTAGGTCTCTAGTTTTCAAAAATGCACAGGTTTGGTAGGTTTTCCTAGGTGCCGGCTGAGCTAGAGGCCAAAATCTACAGGTAGGCACTTTGCAAAAAACACCTCTGTTTTCTGTCAAAAAAATGGGGTGTGTCCACATTGTGTTTTGGGGCATTTCCTGTCGTGGGCGCTAGGCCTACCCACACAAGTGAGGTATCATTTTTATCGGGAGACTTGGGGGAACGCTGGGAGGGACCAAATTTGTGGCTCCTCTCAGATTCCAGAACTTTCTGTCACCAAAATGTGAGGAAAATGTGTTTTTTTTAGTCAAATTTTGAGGTTTGCAAAGGATTCTGGGTAACAGAACCTGGTCAGAGCCCCACAAGTCACCCCATTTTGGATTCCCCTAGGTCTCTAGTTTTCAAAAATGCACAGGTTTGGTAGGTTTTCCTAGGTGCAGGCTGAGCTAGAGGCCAAAATCTACAGGTAGGCACTTTGCAAAAAACACCTCTTTTTTCTGTCAAAAAAATGGGGTGTGTCCACATTGTGTTTTGGGGCATTTCCTGTCGTGGGCGCTAGGCCTACCCACACAAGTGAGGTATCATTTTTATCGGGAGACTTGGGGGAACGCTGGGAGGGACCAAATTTGTGGCTCCTCTCAGATTCCAGAACTTTCTGTCACCAAAATGTGAGGAAAATGTGTTTTTTTAGTCAAATTTTGAGGTTTGCAAAGGATTCTGGGTAACAGAACCTGGTCAGAGCCCACAAGTCACCCCAACCTTGGATTCCCCTAGGTCTCTAGTTTTCAAAAATGCACAGGTTTGGTAGGTTTTCCTAGGTGCCGGCTGAGCTAGAGGCCAAAATCTACAGGTAGGCACTTTGCAAAAAACACCTCTGTTTTCTGTCAAAAAAATGGGGTGTGTCCACATTGTGTTTTGGGGCATTTCCTGTTGTGGGCGCTAGGCCTACCCACACAAGTGAGGTATCATTTTTATCGGGAGACTTGGGGGAACGCTGGGAGGGACCAAATTTGTGGCTCCTCTCAGATTCCAGAACTTTCTGTCACCAAAATGTGAGGAAAATGTGTTTTTTTTAGTCAAATTTTGAGGTTTGCAAAGGATTCTGGGTAACAGAACCTGGTCAGAGCCCCACAAGTCACCCCATTTTGGATTCCCCTAGGTCTCTAGTTTTCAAAAATGCACAGGTTTGGTAGGTTTTCCTAGGTGCAGGCTGAGCTAGAGGCCAAAATCTACAGGTAGGCACTTTGCAAAAAACACCTCTTTTTTCTGTCAAAAAAATGGGGTGTGTCCACATTGTGTTTTGGGGCATTTCCTGTCGTGGGCGCTAGGCCTACCCACACAAGTGAGGTATCATTTTTATCGGGAGACTTGGGGGAACGCTGGGAGGGACCAAATTTGTGGCTCCTCTCAGATTCCAGAACTTTCTGTCACCAAAATGTGAGGAAAATGTGTTTTTTTTGCCACATTTTGAGGTTTGCAAAGGATTCTGGGTAACAGAACCTGGTCAGAGCCCCACAAGTCACCCCATTTTGGATTCCCCTAGGTCTCTAGTTTTCAAAAATGCACAGGTTTGGTAGGTTTTCCTAGGTGCAGGCTGAGCTAGAGGCCAAAATCTACAGGTAGGCACTTTGCAAAAAACACCTCTTTTTTCTGTCAAAAAAATGGGGTGTGTCCACCTTGTATTTTGGGGCATTTCCTGTCGTGGGCGCTAGGCCTACCCACACAAGTGAGGTATCATTTTTATCGGGAGACTTGGGGGAACGCTGGGTGGAACCACATTTGTGGCTCCTCTCAGATTCCAGAACTTTCTGTCACCAAAATGTGAGGAAAATGTGTTTTTTTAGTCAAATTTTGAGGTTTGCAAAGGATTCTGGGTAACAGAACCTGGTCAGAGCCCCACAAGTCACCCCAACCTTGGATTCCCCTAGGTCTCTAGTTTTCAAAAATGCACAGGTTTGGTAGGTTTTCCTAGGTGCCGGCTGAGCTAGAGGCCAAAATCTACAGGTAGGCACTTTGCAAAAAACACCTCTGTTTTCTGTCAAAAAAATGGGGTGTGTCCACATTGTGTTTTGGGGCATTTCCTGTCGTGGGCGCTAGGCCTACCCACACAAGTGAGGTATCATTTTTATCGGGAGACTTGGGGGAACGCTGGGTGGAAGGAAATTTGTGGCTCCTCTCAGATTCCAGAACTTTCTGTCACTGAAATGTGAGGAAAATGTGTTTTGTTTACCAAATTTTGAGGTTTGCAAAGGATTCTGGGTAACAGAACCTGGTCAGAGCCCCACAAGTCACCCCAACCTTGGATTGCCCTAGGTCTCTAGTTTTAAAAAATGCACAGGTTTGGTAGGTTTTCCTAGGTGCAGGCTGAGCTAGAGGCCAAAATCTACAGGTAGGCACTTTGCAAAAAACACCTCTTTTTTCTGTCAAAAAAATGGGGTGTGTCCACCTTGTATTTTGGGGCATTTCCTGTCGTGGGCGCTAGGCCTACCCACACAAGTGAGGTATCATTTTTATCGGGAGACTTGGGGGAACGCTGGGTGGAACCACATTTGTGGCTCCTCTCAGATTCCAGAACTTTCTGTCACCAAAATGTGAGGAAAATGTGTTTTTTTAGTCAAATTTTGAGGTTTGCAAAGGATTCTGGGTAACAGAACCTGGTCAGAGCCCCACAAGTCACCCCATCTTGGATTCCCCTAGGTCTCTAGTTTTCAAAAATGCACAGGTTTGGTAGGTTTTCCTAGGTGCCGGCTGAGCTAGAGGCCAAAATCTACAGGTAGGCACTTTGCAAAAAACACCTATTTTTTCTGTCAAAAAAATGGGGTGTGTCCACATTGTGTTTTGGGGCATTTCCTGTCGTGGGCGCTATGCCTACCCTCACAAGTGAGGTATCATTTTTATCGGGAGACTTGGGGGAACGCTGGGAGGGACCAAATTTGTGGCTCCTCTCAGATTCCAGAACTTTCTGTCACCAAAATGTGAGGAAAATGTGTTTTTTTAGTCAAATTTTGAGGTTTGCAAAGGATTCTGGGTAACAGAACCTGGTCAGAGCCCCACAAGTCACCCCAACCTTGGATTCCCCTAGGTCTCTAGTTTTCAAAAATGCACAGGTTTGGTAGGTTTTCCTAGGTGCCGGCTGAGCTAGAGGCCAAAATCTACAGGTAGGCACTTTGCAAAAAACACCTCTGTTTTCTGTCAAAAAAATGGGGTGTGTCCACATTGTGTTTTGGGGCATTTCCTGTCGTGGGCGCTAGGCCTACCCACACAAGTGAGGTATCATTTTTATCGGGAGACTTGGGGGAACGCTGGGAGGGACCAAATTTGTGGCTCCTCTCAGATTCCAGAACTTTCTGTCACCAAAATGTGAGGAAAATGTGTTTTTTTTAGTCAAATTTTGAGGTTTGCAAAGGATTCTGGGTAACAGAACCTGGTCAGAGCCCCACAAGTCACCCCATTTTGGATTCCCCTAGGTCTCTAGTTTTCAAAAATGCACAGGTTTGGTAGGTTTTCCTAGGTGCAGGCTGAGCTAGAGGCCAAAATCTTCAGGTAGGCACTTTGCAAAAAACACCTCTTTTTTCTGTCAAAAAAATGGGGTGTGTCCACATTGTGTTTTGGGGCATTTCCTCTCGTGGGCGCTAGGCCTACCCACACAAGTGAGGTATCATTTTTATCGGGAGACTTGGGGGAACGCTGGGAGGGACCAAATTTGTGGCTCCTCTCAGATTCCAGAACTTTCTGTCACCAAAATGTGAGGAAAATGTGTTTTTTTAGCCAAATTTTGAGGTTTGCAAAGGATTCTGGGTAACAGAACCTGGTCAGAGCCCCACAAGTCACCCCATCTTGGATTCCCCTAGGTCTCTAGTTTTCAAAAATGCACAGGTTTGGTAGGTTTCCCTAGGTGCCTACTGAGCTAGAGTCCAAAATCTACAGGTAGGCACTTTGCAAAAAACACCTCTGTTTTCTGTCAAAAAAATGGGATGTGTCTACGCTGTGTTTTCGGGCATTTCCTGTCGCGGGCACTACCCCTACCCACGCAAGTGAGGTATCATTTTTATCGGGAGACTTGGGGGAACGCTGGTTGGAAGGAAATTTGTGGCTCCTCTCAGATTCCAGAACTTTATGTCACCGAAATGTGAGGAAAATGTTTTTTTTTTGCCACATTTTGAGGTTTACAAAGGATTCTGGGTAACAGAACCTGGTCAGAGCCCCACAAGTCACCCCATTTTGGATTCCCCTAGGTCTCTAGTTTTCAAAAATGCACAGGTTTGGTAGGTTTTCCTAGGTGCAGGCTGAGCTAGAGGCCAAAATCTACAGGTAGGCACTTTGCAAAAAACACCTCTTTTTTCTGTCAAAAAAATGGGGTGTGTCCACCTTGTATTTTGGGGCATTTCCTGTCGTGGGCGCTAGGCCTACCCACACAAGTGAGGTATCATTTTTATCGGGAGACTTGGGGGAACGCTGGGTGGAACCACATTTGTGGCTCCTCTCAGATTCCAGAACTTTCTGTCACCAAAATGTGAGGAAAATGTGTTTTTTTAGTCAAATTTTGAGGTTTGCAAAGGATTCTGGGTAACAGATCCTGGTCAGAGCCCCACAAGTCACCCCAACCTTGGATTCCCCTAGGTCTCTAGTTTTCAAAAATGCACAGGTTTGGTAGGTTTTCCTAGGTGCCGGCTGAGCTAGAGGCCAAAATCTACAGGTAGGCACTTTGCATAAAACACCTCTGTTTTCTGTCAAAAAAATGGGGTGTGTCCACATTGTGTTTTGGGGCATTTCCTGTCGTGGGCGCTAGGCCTACCCACACAAGTGAGGTATCATTTTTATCGGGAGACTTGGGGGAACGCTGGGTGGAACCACATTTGTGGCTCCTCTCAGATTCCAGAACTTTCTGTCACCAAAATGTGAGGAAAATGTGTTTTTTTAGTCAAATTTTGAGGTTTGCAAAGGATTCTGGGTAACAGAACCTGGTCAGAGCCCCACAAGTCACCCCAACCTTGGATTCCCCTAGGTCTCTAGTTTTCAAAAATGCACAGGTTTGGTAGGTTTTCCTAGGTGCCGGCTGAGCTAGAGGCCAAAATCTACAGGTAGGCACTTTGCAAAAAACACCTCTGTTTTCTGTCAAAAAAATGGGGTGTGTCCACATTGTGTTTTGGGGCATTTCCTGTCGTGGGCGTTAGGCCTACCCACACAAGTGAGGTATCATTTTTATCGGGAGACTTGGGGGAACGCTGGGTGGAAGGAAATTTGTGGCTCCTCTCAGATTCCAGAACTTTCTGTCACTGAAATGTGAGGAAAATGTGTTTTGTTTACCAAATTTTGAGGTTTGCAAAGGATTCTGGGTAACAGAACCTGGTCAGAGCCCCACAAGTCACCCCAACCTTGGATTGCCCTAGGTCTCTAGTTTTAAAAAATGCACAGGTTTGGTAGGTTTTCCTAGGTGCAGGCTGAGCTAGAGGCCAAAATCTACAGGTAGGCACTTTGCAAAAAACACCTCTTTTTTCTGTCAAAAAAATGGGGTGTGTCCACCTTGTATTTTGGGGCATTTCCTGTCGTGGGCGCTAGGCCTACCCACACAAGTGAGGTATCATTTTTATCGGGAGACTTGGGGGAACGCTGGGTGGAACCACATTTGTGGCTCCTCTCAGATTCCAGAACTTTCTGTCACCAAAATGTGAGGAAAATGTGTTTTTTTAGTCAAATTTTGAGGTTTGCAAAGGATTCTGGGTAACAGAACCTGGTCAGAGCCCCACAAGTCACCCCATCTTGGATTCCCCTAGGTCTCTAGTTTTCAAAAATGCACAGGTTTGGTAGGTTTTCCTAGGTGCCGGCTGAGCTAGAGGCCAAAATCTACAGGTAGGCACTTTGCAAAAAACACCTCTTTTTTCTGTCAAAAAAATGGGGTGTGTCCACATTGTGTTTTGGGGCATTTCCTGTCGTGGGCGCTAGGCCTACCCACACAAGTGAGGTATCATTTTTATCGGGAGACTTGGGGGAACGCTGGGAGGGACCAAATTTGTGGCTCCTCTCAGATTCCAGAACTTTCTGTCACCAAAATGTGAGGAAAATGTGTTTTTTTAGTCAAATTTTGAGGTTTGCAAAGGATTCTGGGTAACAGAACCTGGTCAGAGCCCCACAAGTCACCCCAACCTTGGATTCCCCTAGGTCTCTAGTTTTCAAAAATGCACAGGTTTGGTAGGTTTTCCTAGGTGCCGGCTGAGCTAGAGGCCAAAATCTACAGGTAGGCACTTTGCAAAAAACACCTCTGTTTTCTGTCAAAAAAATGGGGTGTGTCCACATTGTGTTTTGGGGCATTTCCTGTCGTGGGCGCTAGGCCTACCCACACAAGTGAGGTATCATTTTTATCGGGAGACTTGGGGGAACGCTGGGAGGGACCAAATTTGTGGCTCCTCTCAGATTCCAGAACTTTCTGTCACCAAAATGTGAGGAAAATGTGTTTTTTTTAGTCAAATTTTGAGGTTTGCAAAGGATTCTGGGTAACAGAACCTGGTCAGAGCCCCACAAGTCACCCCATTTTGGATTCCCCTAGGTCTCTAGTTTTCAAAAATGCACAGGTTTGGTAGGTTTTCCTAGGTGCAGGCTGAGCTAGAGGCCAAAATCTACAGGTAGGCACTTTGCAAAAAACACCTCTTTTTTCTGTCAAAAAAATGGGGTGTGTCCACATTGTGTTTTGGGGTATTTCCTCTCGTGGGCGCTAGGCCTACCCACACAAGTGAGGTATCATTTTTATCGGGAGACTTGGGGGAACGCTGGGAGGGACGAAATTTGTGGCTCCTCTCAGATTCCAGAACTTTCTGTCACCAAAATGTGAGGAAAATGTGTTTTTTTAGCCAAATTTTGAGGTTTGCAAAGGATTCTGGGTAACAGAACCTGGTCAGAGCCCCACAAGTCACCCCATCTTGGATTCCCCTAGGTCTCTAGTTTTCAAAAATGCACAGGTTTGGTAGGTTTCCCTAGGTGCCTACTGAGCTAGAGTCCAAAATCTACAGGTAGGCACTTTGCAAAAAACACCTCTGTTTTCTGTCAAAAAAATGGGATGTGTCTACGCTGTGTTTTCGGGCATTTCCTGTCGCGGGCACTACCCCTACCCACACAAGTGAGGTATCATTTTTATCGGGAGACTTGGGGGAACGCTGGTTGGAAGGAAATTTGTGGCTCCTCTCAGATTCCAGAACTTTATGTCACCGAAATGTGAGGAAAATGTTTTTTTTTTTCCACATTTTGAGGTTTACAAAGGATTCTGGGTAACAGAACCTGGTCAGAGCCCCACAAGTCACCCCATTTTGGATTCCCCTAGGTCTCTAGTTTTCAAAAATGCACAGGTTTGGTAGGTTTTCCTAGGTGCAGGCTGAGCTAGAGGCCAAAATCTACAGGTAGGCACTTTGCAAAAAACACCTCTTTTTTCTGTCAAAAAAATGGGGTGTGTCCACCTTGTATTTTGGGGCATTTCCTGTCGTGGGCGCTAGGCCTACCCACACAAGTGAGGTATCATTTTTATCGGGAGACTTGGGGGAACGCTGGGTGGAACCACATTTGTGGCTCCTCTCAGATTCCAGAACTTTCTGTCACCAAAATGTGAGGAAAATGTGGTTTTTTAGTCAAATTTTGAGGTTTGCAAAGGATTCTGGGTAACAGATCCTGGTCAGAGCCCCACAAGTCACCCCAACCTTGGATTCCCCTAGGTCTCTAGTTTTCAAAAATGCACAGGTTTGGTAGGTTTTCCTAGGTGCCGGCTGAGCTAGAGGCCAAAATCTACAGGTAGGCACTTTGCATAAAACACCTCTGTTTTCTGTCAAAAAAATGGGGTGTGTCCACATTGTGTTTTGGGGCATTTCCTGTCGTGGGCGCTAGGCCTACCCACACAAGTGAGGTATCATTTTTATCGGGAGACTTGGGGGAACGCTGGGTGGAAGGAAATTTGTGGCTCCTCTCAGATTCCAGAACTTTCTGTCACTGAAATGTGAGGAAAATGTGTTTTGTTTACCAAATTTTGAGGTTTGCAAAGGATTCTGGGTAACAGAACCTGGTCAGAGCCCCACAAGTCACCCCAACCTTGGATTGCCCTAGGTCTCTAGTTTTAAAAAATGCACAGGTTTGGTAGGTTTTCCTAGGTGCAGGCTGAGCTAGAGGCCAAAATCTACAGGGAGGCACTTTGCAAAAAACACCTCTTTTTTCTGTCAAAAAAATGGGGTGTGTCCACCTTGTATTTTGGGGCATTTCCTGTCGTGGGCGCTAGGCCTACCCACACAAGTGAGGTATCATTTTTATCGGGAGACTTGGGGGAACGCTGGGTGGAACCACATTTGTGGCTCCTCTCAGATTCCAGAACTTTCTGTCACCAAAATGTGAGGAAAATGTGTTTTTTTAGTCAAATTTTGAGGTTTGCAAAGGATTCTGGGTAACAGAACCTGGTCAGAGCCCCACAAGTCACCCCAACCTTGGATTCCCCTAGGTCTCTAGTTTTCAAAAATGCACAGGTTTGGTAGGTTTTCCTAGGTGCCGGCTGAGCAAGAGGACAAAATCTACAGGTAGGCACTTTGCATAAAACACCTCTGTTTTCTGTCAAAAAAATGGGGTGTGTCCACATTGTGTTTTGGGGCAGTTCCTGTCGTGGGCGCTAGGCCTACCCACACAAGTGAGGTATCATTTTTATCGGGAGACTTGGGGGAACGCTGGGTGGAAGGAAATTTGTGGCTCCTCTCAGATTCCAGAACTTTCTGTCACTGAAATGTGAGGAAAATGTGTTTTGTTTACCAAATTTTGAGTTTTGCAAAGGATTCTGGGTAACAGAACCTGGTCAGAGCCCCACAAGTCACCCCAACCTTGGATTGCCCTAGGTCTCTAGTTTTAAAAAATGCACAGGTTTGGAAGGTTTTCCTAGGTGCAGGCTGAGCTAGAGGCCAAAATCTACAGGTAGGCACTTTGCAAAAAACACCTCTTTTTTCTGTCAAAAAAATGGGGTGTGTCCACATTGTGTTTTGGGGCATTTCCTGTTGTGGGCGCTAGGCCTACCCACACAAGTGAGGTATCATTTTTATCGGGAAACTTGGGGGAACGCTGGGAGGGACCAAATTTGTGGCTCCTCTCAGATTCCAGAACTTTCTGTCACCAAAATGTGAGGAAAATGTGTTTTTTTAGTCAAATTTTGAGGTTTGCAAAGGATTCTGGGTAACAGAACCTGGTCAGAGCCCCACAAGTCACCCCATCTTGGATTCCCCTAGGTCTCTAGTTTTCAAAAAGGCACAGGTTTGGTAGGTTTCCCTAGGTGCCTTCTGAGCTAGAGTCCAAAATCTACAGGTAGGCACTTTGCAAAAAACACCTCTGTTTTCTGTCAAAAAAATGGGATGTGTCTACGCTGTGTTTTGGGGCATTTCCTGTCGCAGGCGCTAGGCCTACCCACACAAGTGAGGTATAATTTTTATCGGGAGACTTGGGGGAACGCTGGTTGGAAGGAAATTTGTGGCTCCTCTCAGATTCCAGAACTTTATGTCACCGAAATGTGAGGAAAATGTGTTTTTTTGCCACATTTTGAGGTTTGCAAAGGATTCTGGGTAACAGAACCTGGTCAGAGCCCCACAAGTCACCCCATTTTGGATTCCCCTAGGTCTCTAGTTTTCAAAAATGCACAGGTTTGGTAGGTTTTCCTAGGTGCCGGCTGAGCTAGAGGCCAAAATCTACAGGTAGGCACTTTGCAAAAAACACCTCTGTTTTCTGTCAAAAAATGGGGTGTGTCCACATTGTGTTTTGGGGCATTTCCTGTCGTGGGCACTAGGCCTACCCACACAAGTGAGGTATCATTTTTATCGGGAGACTTGGGGGAACGCTGGGTGGAAGGAAATTTGTGGCTCCTCCCAGATTCCAGAACTTTCTGTCACCGAAATGTGAGGAAAATGTGTTTTGTTTGCCAAATTTTGAGGTTTGCAAAGGATTCTGGGTAACAGAACCTGGTCAGAGCCCCACAAGTCACCCCAACCTTGGATTCCCATAGGTCTCTAGTTTTCAAAAATGCACAGGTTTGGTAGGTTTTCCTAGGTGCCGGCTGAGCAAGAGGACAAAATCTACAGGTAGGCACTTTGCAAAAAACACCTTTTTTTTCTGTCAAAAAAATGGGGTGTGTCCACATTGTGTTTTGGGGCATTTCCTGTCGTGGGCGCTAGGCCTACCCACACAAATGAGGTATCATTTTTATCGGGAGACTTGGGGGAACGCTGGGTGGAAGGAAATTTGTGGCTCCTCCCAGATTCCAGAACTTTCTGTCACCGAAATGTGAGGAAAATGTGTTTTGTTTGCCAAATTTTGAGGTTTGCAAAGGATTCTGGGTAACAGAACCTGGTCAGAGCCCCACAAGTCACCCCAACCTTGGATTCCCCTAGGTCTCTAGTTTTAAAAAATGCACAGGTTTGGTAGGTTTTCCTAGGTGCCGGCTGAGCTAGAGGCCAAATTCTACAGGTAGGCACTTTGCAAAAAACACCTCTGTTTTCTGTCAACAAAATGGGGTGTGTCCACATTGTGTTTTGGGGCATTTCCTGTCGTGGGCGCTAGGCCTACCCACACAAGTGAGGTATCATTTTTATCGGGAGACTTGGGGGAACGCTGGGTGGAAGGAAATTTGTGGCTCCTCTCAGATTCCAGGACTTTCTGTCACTGAAATGTGAGGAAAATGTGTTTTGTTTACCAAATTTTGAGGTTTGCAAAGGATTCTGGGTAACAGAACCTGGTCAGAGCCCCACAAGTCACCCCAACCTTGGATTGCCCTAGGTCTCTAGTTTTCAAAAATGCACAGGTTTGGTAGGTTTTCCTAGGTGCCGGCTGAGCTAGAGGCCAAAATCTACAGGTAGGCACTTTGCAAAAAACACCTCTTTTTTCTGTCAAAAAAATGGGGTGTGTCCACATTGTATTTTGGGGCATTTCCTGTCGTGGGCACTAGGCCTACCCACACAAGTGAGGTATCATTTTTATCGGGAGACTTGGGGGAACGCTGGGTGGAACCACATTTGTGGCCCCTCTCAGATTCCAGAACTTTCTGTCACCAAAATGTGAGGAAAATGTGTTTTTTTAGCCAAAGTTTGAGGTTTGCAAAGGATTCTGTGTAACAGAACCTGGTCAGAGCCCCACAAGTCACCCCATCTTGGATTCCCCTAGGTCTCTAGTTTTCAAAAATGCACAGGTTTGGTAGGTTTCCCTAGGTGCCTACTGAGCTAGAGTCCAAAATCTACAGGTAGGCACTTTGCAAAAAACACCTCTGTTTTCTGTCAAAAAAATGGGATGCGTCTACGCTGTGTTTTGGGGCATTTCCTGTCGCGGGCGCTAGGCCTACCCATACAAGTGAGGTATCATTTTTATCGGGAGACTTGGGGGAACGCTGGTTGGAAGGGAATTTGTGGCTCCTCTCAGATTCCAGAACTTTATGTCACCGAAATGTGAGGAAAATGTGTTTTTTTGCCACATTTTGAGGTTTGCAAAGGATTCTGGGTAACAGAACCTGGTCAGAGCCCCACAAGTCACCCCATCTTGGATTCCCCTAGGTCTCTAGTTTTCAAAAATGCACAGGTTTGGTAGGTTTTCCTAGGTGCCGGCTGAGCTAGAGGCCAAAATCTACAGGTAGGCACTTTGCAAAAAACACCTCTGTTTTCTGTCAAAAAATGGGGTGTGTCCACATTGTGTTTTGGGGCATTTCCTGTCGTGGGCACTAGGCCTACCCACACAAGTGAGGTATCATTTTTGTCGGGAGACTTGGGGGAACGCTGGGTGGAAGGAAATTTGTGGCTCCTCCCACATTCCAGAACTTTCTGTCACCGAAATGTGAGGAAAATGTGTTTTGTTTGCCAAATTTTGAGGTTTGCAAAGGATTCTGGGTAACAGAACCTGGTCAGAGCCCCACAAGTCACCCCAACCTTGGATTCCCCTAGGTCTCTAGTTTTCAAAAATGCAGAGGTTTGGTAGGTTTTCCTAGGTGCCGGCTGAGCTAGAGGCCAAAATCTACAGGTAGGCACTTTGCAAAAAACACCTTTTTTTTCTGTCAAAAAAATGGGGTGTGTCCACATTGTGTTTTGGGGCATTTCCTGTCGTGGGCGCTAGGCCTACCCACACAAGTGAGGTATCATTTTTATCGGGAGACTTGGGGGAACGCTGGGTGGAAGGAAATTTGTGGCTCCTCTCAGATTCCAGAACTTTCTGTCACTGAAATGTGAGGAAAATGTGTTTTGTTTACCAAATTTTGAGGTTTGCAAAGGATTCTGGGTAACAGAACCTGGTCAGAGCCCACAAGTCACCCCAACCTTGGATTGCCCTAGGTCTCTAGTTTTCAAAAATGCACAGGTTTGGTAGGTTTTCCTAGGTGCCGGCTGAGGTAGAGGCCAAAATCTACAGGTAGGCACTTTGCAAAAAACACCTCTTTTTTTCTGTCAAAAAAATGGGGTGTGTCCACATTGTGTTTTGGGGCATTTCCTGTCGTGGGCGCTAGGCCTACCCACACAAGTGACGTATCATTTGTATCGGGAGACTTGGGGGAACGCTGGGAGGGACCAAATTTGTGGCTCCTCTCAGATTCCAGAACTTTCTGTCACCAAAATGTGAGGAAAATGTGTTTTTTTAGCCAAATTTTGAGGTTTGCAAAGGATTCTGGGTAACAGAACCTGGTCAGAGCCCCACAAGTCACCCCATCTTGGATTCCCCTAGGTCTCTAGTTTTCAAAAATGCACAGGTTTGGTAGGTTTCCCTAGGTGCCTACTGAGCTAGAGTCCAAAATCTACAGGTAGGCACTTTGCAAAAAACACCTCTGTTTTCTGTCAAAAAAATGGGATGTGTCTACGCTGTGTTTTGGGGCATTTCCTGTCGCGGGCGCTAGGCCTACCCATACAAGTGAGGTATCATTTTTATCGGGAGACTTGGGGGAACGCTGGTTGGAAGGGAATTTGTGGCTCCTCTCAGATTCCAGAACTTTATGTCACCGAAATGTGAGGAAAATGTGTTTTTTTGCCACATTTTGAGGTTTGCAAAGGATTCTGGGTAACAGAACCTGGTCAGAGCCCCACAAGTCACCCCATCTTGGATTCCCCTAGGTCTCTAGTTTTCAAAAATGCACAGGTTTGGTAGGTTTTCCTAGGTGCCGGCTGAGCTAGAGGCCAAAATCTACAGGTAGGCACTTTGCAAAAAACACCTCTGTTTTCTGTCAAAAAATGGGGTGTGTCCACATTGTGTTTTGGGGCATTTCCTGTCGTGGGCACTAGGCCTACCCACACAAGTGAGGTATCATTGTTGTCGGGAGACTTGGGGGAACGCTGGGTGGAAGGAAATTTGTGGCTCCTCCCACATTCCAGAACTTTCTGTCACCGAAATGTGAGGAAAATGTGTTTTGTTTGCCAAATTTTGAGGATTGCAAAGGATTCTGGGTAACAGAACCTGGTCAGAGCCCCACAAGTCACCCCAACCTTGGATTCCCCTAGGTCTCTAGTTTTAAAAAATGCAGAGGTTTGGTAGGTTTTCCTAGGTGCCGGCTGAGCTAGAGGCCAAAATCTACAGGTAGGCACTTTGCAAAAAACACCTTTTTTTTCTGTCAAAAAAATGGGGTGTGTCCACATTGTGTTTTGGGGCATTTCCTGTCGTGGGCGCTAGGCCTACCCACACAAGTGAGGTATCATTTTTATCGGGAGACTTGGGGTAACGCTGGGTGGAAGGAAATTTGTGGCTCCTCTCAGATTCCAGAACTTTCTGTCACTGAAATGTGAGGAAAATGTGTTTTGTTTACCAAATTTTGAGGTTTGCAAAGGATTCTGGGTAACAGAACCTGGTCAGAGCCCCACAAGTCACCCCAACCTTGGATTGCCCTAGGTCTCTAGTTTTCAAAAATGCACAGGTTTGGTAGGTTTTCCTAGGTGCCGGCTGAGCTAGAGGCCAAAATCTACAGGTAGGCACTTTGCAAAAACACCTCTTTTTTTCTGTCAAAAAAATGGGGTGTGTCCACATTGTGTTTTGGGGCATTTCCTGTCGTGGGCGCTAGGCCTACCCACACAAGTGACGTATCATTTGTATCGGGAGACTTGGGGGAACGCTGGGAGGGACCAAATTTGTGGCTCCTCTCAGATTCCAGAACTTTCTGTCACCAAAATGTGAGGAAAATGTGTTTTTTTAGCCAAATTTTGAGGTTTGCAAAGGATTCTGGGTAACAGAACCTGGTCAGAGCCCCACAAGTCACCCCATCTTGGATTCCCCTAGGTCTCTAGTTTTCAAAAATGCACAGGTTTGGTAGGTTTCCCTAGGTGCCGGCTGAGCTAGAGGCCAAAATCTACAGGTAGGCACTTTGCAAAAAACACCTCTTTTTTCTGTCAAAAAAATGGGGTGTGTCCACATTGTGTTTTGGGGCATTTCCTGTCGTGGGCGCTAGGCCTACCCACACAAGTGAGGTATCATTTTTATCGGGAGACTTGGGGGAACGCTGGGAGGGACCAAATTTGTGGCTCCTCTCAGATTCCAGAACTTTCTGTCACCAAAATGTGAGGAAAATGTGTTTTTTTAGCCAAATTTTGAGGTTTGCAAAGGATTCTGGGTAACAGAACCTGGTCAGAGCCCCACAAGTCACCCCATCTTGGATTCCCCTAGGTCTCTAGTTTTCAAAAATGCACAGGTTTGGTAGGTTTCCCTAGGTGCCTACTGAGCTAGAGTCCAAAATCTACAGGTAGGCACTTTGCAAAAAACACCTCTGTTTTCTGTAAAAAAAAATGGGATGTGTCTACGCTGTGTTTTGGGGCATTTCCTGTCGCGGGCGCTAGGCCTACCCACACAAGTGAGGTATCATTTTTATCGGGAGACTTGGGGGAACGCTGGTTGGAAGGAAATTTGTGGCTCCTCTCAGATTCCAGAACTTTATGTCACCGAAATGTGAGGAAAATGTGGTTTTTTTGCCACATTTTGAGGTTTGCAAAGGATTCTGGGTAACAGAACCTGGTCAGAGCCCCACAAGTCACCCCATTTTGGATTCCCCTAGGTCTCTAGTTTTAAAAAATGCACAGGTTTGGTAGGTTTTCCTAGGTGCCGGCTGAGCTAGAGGCCAAAATCTACAGGTAGGCACTTTGCAAAAAACACCTCTGTTTTCTGTCAAAAAATGGGGTGTGTCCACATTGTGTTTTGGGGCATTTCCTGTCGTGGGCACTAGGCCTACCCACACAAGTGAGGTATCATTTTTATCGGGAGACTTGGGGGAACGCTGGGTGGAAGGAAATTTGTGGCTTCTCCCAGATTCCAGAACTTTCTGTCACCGAAATGTGAGGAAAATGTGTTTTGTTTGCCAAATTTTGAGGTTTGCAAAGGATTCTGGGTAACAGAACCTGGTCAGAGCCCCACAAGTCACCCCAACCTTGGATTCCCCTAGGTCTCTAGTTTTAAAAAATGCACAGGTTTGGTAGGTTTTCCTAGGTGCCGGCTGAGCTAGAGGCCAAAATCTACAGGTAGGCACTTTGCAAAAAACACCTCTGTTTTCTGTCAAAAAAATGGGGTGTGTCCACATTGTGTTTTGGGGCATTTCCTGTCGTGGGCGCTAGGCCTACCCACACAAGTGAGGTATCATTTTTATCAGGAGACTTGGGGGAACGCTGGGTGGAAGGAAATTTGTGGCTCCTCTCAGATTCCAGGACTTTCTGTCACTGAAATGTGAGGAAAATGTGTTTTGTTTACCAAATTTTGAGGTTTGCAAAGGATTCTGGGTAACAGAACCTGGTCAGAGCCCCACAAGTCACCCCAACCTTGGATTGCCCTAGGTCTCTAGTTTTCAAAAATGCACAGGTTTGGTAGGTTTTCCTAGGTGCCGGCTGAGCTAGAGGCCAAAATCTACAGGTAGGCACTTTGCAAAAACACCTCTTTTTTCTGTCAAAAAAATGGGGTGTGTCCACATTGTATTTTGGGGCATTTCCTGTCGTGGGCGCTAGGCCTACCCACACAAGTGAGGTATCATTTTTATCGGGAGACTTGGGGGAACGCTGGGTGGAACCACATTTGTGGCCCCTCTCAGATTCCAGAACTTTCTGTCACCAAAATGTGAGGAAAATGTGTTTTTTTAGCCAAAGTTTGAGGTTTGCAAAGGATTCTGTGTAACAGAACCTGGTCAGAGCCCCACAAGTCACCCCATCTTGGATTCCCCTAGGTCTCTAGTTTTCAAAAATGCACAGGTTTGGTAGGTTTCCCTAGGTGCCTACTGAGCTAGAGTCCAAAATCTACAGGTAGGCACTTTGCAAAAAACACCTCTGTTTTCTGTCAAAAAAATGGGATGTGTCTACGCTGTGTTTTGGGGCATTTCCTGTCGCGGGCGCTAGGCCTACCCATACAAGTGAGGTATCATTTTTATCGGGAGACTTGGGGGAACGCTGGTTGGAAGGGAATTTGTGGCTCCTCTCAGATTCCAGAACTTTATGTCACCGAAATGTGAGGAAAATTTGTTTTTTTGCCACATTTTGAGGTTTGAAAGGATTCTGGGTAACAGAACCTGGTCAGAGCCCCACAAGTCACCCCATATTGGATTCCCCTAGGTCTCTAGTTTTCAAAAATGCACAGGTTTGGTAGGTTTTCCTAGGTGCCGGCTGAGCTAGAGGCCAAAATCTACAGGTAGGCACTTTGCAAAAAACACCTCTGTTTTCTGTCAAAAAATGGGGTGTGTCCACATTGTGTTTTGGGGCATTTCCTGTCGTGGGCACTAGGCCTACCCACACAAGTGAGGTATCATTTTTATTGGGAGACTTGGGGGAACGCTGGGTGGAAGGAAATTTGTGGCTCCTCCCAGATTCCAGAACTTTCTGTCACCGAAATGTGAGGAAAATGTGTTTTGTTTGCCAAATTTTGAGGTTTGCAAAGGATTCTGGGTAACAGAACCTGGTCAGAGCCCCACAAGTCACCCCAACCTTGGATTCCCCTAGGTCTCTACTTTTAAAAAATCCACAGGTTTGGTAGGTTTTCCTAGGTGCCGGCTGAGCTAGAGGCCAAAATCTACAGGTAGGCACTTTGCAAAAAACACCTCTGTTTTCTGTCAACAAAATGGGGTGTGTCCACATTGTGTTTTGGGGCATTTCCTGTCGTGGGCGCTAGGCCTACCCACACAAGTGAGGTATCATTTTTATCGAGAGACTGGGGGAACGCTGGGTGGAAGGAAATTTGTGGCTCCTCTCAGATTCCAGGACTTTCTGTCACTGAAATGTGAGGAAAATGTGTTTTGTTTACCAAATTTTGAGGTTTGCAAAGGATTCTGGGTAACAGAACCTGGTCAGAGCCCCACAAGTCACCCCAACCTTGGATTGCCCTAGGTCTCTAGTTTTCAAAAATGCACAGGTTTGGTAGGTTTTCCTAGGTGCCGGCTGAGCTAGAGGCCAAAATCTACAGGTAGGCACTTTGCAAAAAACACCTCTTTTTTCTGTCAAAAAAATGGGGTGTGTCCACATTGTGTTTTGGGGCATTTCCTGTCGTGGGCGCTAGGCCTACCCACACAAGTGAGGTATCATTTTTATCGGGAGACTTGGGGGAACGCTGGGTGGAACCACATTTGTGGCCCCTCTCAGATTCCAGAACTTTCTGTCACCAAAATGTGAGGAAAATGTGTTTTTTTAGCCAAAGTTTGAGGTTTGCAAAGGATTCTGTGTAACAGAACCTGGTCAGAGCCCCACAAGTCACCCCATCTTGGATTCCCCTAGGTCTCTAGTTTTCAAAAATGCACAGGTTTGGTAGGTTTCCCTAGGTGCCTACTGAGCTAGAGTCCAAAATCTACAGGTAGGCACTTTGCAAAAAACACCTCTGTTTTCTGTCCAAAAAATGGGATGTGTCTACGCTGTGTTTTGGGGCATTTCCTGTCGCGGGCGCTAGCCTACCCACACAAGTGAGGTATCATTTTTATCGGGAGACTTGGGGGAACGCTGGTTGGAAGGAAATTTGTGGCTCCTCTCAGATTCCAGAACTTTATGTCACCGAAATGTGAGGAAAATGTGTTTTTTTGCCACATTTTGAGGTTTGCAAAGGATTCTGGGTAACAGAACCTGGTCAGAGCCCCACAAGTCACCCCATCTTGGATTCCCCTAGGTCTCTAGTTTTCAAAAATGCACAGGTTTGGTAGGTTTTCCTAGGTGCCGGCTGAGCTAGAGGCCAAAATCTACAGGTAGGCACTTTGCAAAAAACACCTCTGTTTTCTGTCAAAAAATGGGGTGTGTCCACATTGTGTTTTGGGGCATTTCCTGTCGTGGGCACTAGGCCTACCCACACAAGTGAGGTATCATTTTTGTCTGGAGACTTGGGGGAACGCTGGGTGGAAGGAAATTTGTGGCTCCTCCCACATTCCAGAACTTTCTGTCACCGAAATGTGAGGAAAATGTGTTTTGTTTGCCAAATTTTGAGGTTTGCAAAGGATTCTGGGTAACAGAACCTGGTCAGAGCCCCACAAGTCACCCCAACCTTGGATTCCCCTAGGTCTCTAGTTTTCAAAAATGCAGAGGTTTGGTAGGTTTTCCTAGGTGCCGGCTGAGCTAGAGGCCAAAATCTACAGGTAGGCACTTTGCAAAAAACACCTTTTTTTTCTGTCAAAAAAATGGGGTGTGTCCACATTGTGTTTTGGGGCATTTCCTGTCGTGGGCGCTAGGCCTACCCACACAAGTGAGGTATCATTTTTATCGGGAGACTTGGGGGAACGCTGGGTGGAAGGAAATTTGTGGCTCCTCTCAGATTCCAGAACTTTCTGTCACTGAAATGTGAGGAAAATGTGTTTTGTTTACCAAATTTTGAGGTTTGCAAAGGATTCTGGGTAACAGAACCTGGTCAGAGCCCCACAAGTCACCCCAACCTTGGATTGCCCTAGGTCTCTAGTTTTCAAAAATGCACAGGTTTGGTAGGTTTTCCTAGGTGCCGGCTGAGCTAGAGGCCAAAATCTACAGGTAGGCACTTTGCAAAAAACACCTCTTTTTTTCTGTCAAAAAAATGGGGTGTGTCCACATTGTGTTTTGGGGCATTTCCTGTCGTGGGCGCTAGGCCTACCCACACAAGTGACGTATCATTTGTATCGGGAGACTTGGGGGAACGCTGGGAGGGACCAAATTTGTGGCTCCTCTCAGATTCCAGAACTTTCTGTCACCAAAATGTGAGGAAAATGTGTTTTTTTAGCCAAATTTTGAGTTTTGCAAAGGATTCTGGGTAACAGAACCTGGTCAGAGCCCTACAAGTCACCCCATCTTGGATTCCCCTAGGTCTCTAGTTTTCAAAAATGCACAGGTTTGGTAGGTTTCCCTAGGTGCCTACTGAGCTAGAGTCCAAAATCTACAGGTAGGCACTTTGCAAAAAACACCTCTGTTTTCTGTAAAAAAAATGGGATGTGTCTACGCTGTGTTTTGGGGCATTTCCTGTCGCGGGCGCTAGCCTACCCACACAAGTGAGGTATCATTTTTATCGGGAGACTTGGGGGAACGCTGGTTGGAAGGAAATTTGTGGCTCCTCTCAGATTCCAGAACTTTATGTCACCGAAATGTGAGGAAAATGTGGTTTTTTTGCCACATTTTTAGGTTTGCAAAGGATTCTGGGTAACAGAACCTGGTCAGAGCCCCACAAGTCACCCCATTTTGGATTCCCCTAGGTCTCTAGTTTTAAAAAATGCACAGGTTTGGTAGGTTTTCCTAGGTGCCGGCTGAGCTAGAGGCCAAAATCTACAGGTAGGCACTTTGCAAAAAACACCTCTGTTTTCTGTCAAAAAATGGGGTGTGTCCACATTGTGTTTTGGGGCATTTCCTGTCGTGGGCACTAGGCCTACCCACACAAGTGAGGTATCATTTTTATCGGGAGACTTGGGGGAACGCTGGGTGGAAGGAAATTTGTGGCTCCTCCCAGATTCCAGAACTTTCTGTCACCGAAATGTGAGGAAAATGTGTTTTGTTTGCCAAATTTTGAGGTTTGCAAAGGATTCTGGGTAACAGAACCTGGTCAGATCCCCACAAGTCACCCCAACCTTGGATTCCCCTAGGTCTCTAGTTTTAAAAAATGCACAGGTTTGGTAGGTTTTCCTAGGGGCCGGCTGAGCTAGAGGCCAAAATCTACAGGTAGGCACTTTGCAAAAAACACCTCTGTTTTCTGTCAAAAAAATGGGGTGTGTCCACATTGTGTTTTGGGGCATTTCCTGTCGTGGGCGCTAGGCCTACCCACACAAGTGAGGTATCATTTTTATCGGGAGACTTGGGGGAACGCTGGGTGGAAGGAAATTTGTGGCTCCTCTCAGATTCCAGGACTTTCTGTCACTGAAATGTGAGGAAAATGTGTTTTGTTTACCAAATTTTGAGGTTTGCAAAGGATTCTGGGTAACAGAACCTGGTCAGAGCCCCACAAGTCACCCCAACCTTGGATTGCCCTAGGTCTCTAGTTTTAAAAAATGCACAGGTTTGGTAGGTTTTCCTCGGTGCCGGCTGAGCTAGAGGCCAAAATCTACAGGTAGGCACTTTGCAAAAAACACCTCTTTTTTCTGTCAAAAAAATGGGGTGTGTCCACATAGTATTTTGGGGCATTTTCTGTCGTGGGCGCTAGGCCTACCCACACAAGTGAGGTATCATTTTTATCGGGAGACTTGGGGGAACGCTGGGTGGAACCACATTTGTGGCCCCTCTCAGATTCCAGAACTTTCTGTCACCAAAATGTGAGGAAAATGTGTTTTTTTAGCCAAAGTTTGAGGTTTGCAAAGGATTCTGTGTAACAGAACCTGGTCAGAGCCCCACAAGTCACCCCATCTTGGATTCCCCTAGGTCTCTAGTTTTCAAAAATGCACAGGTTTGGTAGGTTTCCCTAGGTGCCTACTGAGCTAGAGTCCAAAATCTACAGGTAGGCACTTTGCAAAAAACACCTCTGTTTTCTGTCAAAAAAATGGGATGTGTCTACGCTGTGTTTTGGGGCATTTCCTGTCGCGGGCGCTAGGCCTACCCATACAAGTGAGGTATCATTTTTATCGGGAGACTTGGGGGAACGCTGGTTGGAAGGGAATTTGTGGCTCCTCTCAGATTCCAGAACTTTATGTCACCGAAATGTGAGGAAAATGTGTTTTTTTGCCACATTTTGAGGTTTGCAAAGGATTCTGGGTAACAGAACCTGGTCAGAGCCCCACAAGTCACCCCATCTTGGATTCCCCTAGGTCTCTAGTTTTCAAAAATGCACAGGTTTGGTAGGTTTTCCTAGGTGCCGGCTGAGCTAGAGGCCAAAATCTACAGGTAGGCACTTTGCAAAAAACACCTCTGTTTTCTGTCAAAAATGGGGTGTGTCCACATTGTGTTTTGGGGCATTTCCTGTCGTGGGCACTAGGCCTACCCACACAAGTGAGGTATCATTTTTGTCGGGAGACTTGGGGGAACGCTGGGTGGAAGGAAATTTGTGGCTCCTCCCACATTCCAGAACTTTCTGTCACCGAAATGTGAGGAAAATGTGTTTTGTTTGCCAAATTTTGAGGTTTGCAAAGGATTCTGGGTAACAGAACCTGGTCAGAGCCCCACAAGTCACCCCAACCTTGGATTCCCCTAGGTCTCTAGTTTTCAAAAATGCACAGGTTTGGTAGGTTTTCCTAGGTGCCGGCTGAGCTAGAGGCCAAAATCTACAGGTAGGCACTTTGCAAAAAACACCTTTTTTTTCTGTCAAAAAAATGGTGTGTGTCCACATTGTGTTTTGGGGCATTTCCTGTTGTGGGCGCTATGCCTACCCACCCAAGTGAGGTATCATTTTTATCGGGAGACTTGGGGGAACGCTGGGTGGAAGGAAATTTGTGGCTCCTCTCAGATTCCAGAACTTTCTGTCACTGAAATGTGAGGAAAATGTGTTTTGTTTACCAAATTTTGAGGTTTGCAAAGGATTCTGGGTAACAGAACCTGATCAGAGCCCCACAAGTCACCCCAACCTTGGATTGCCCTAGGTCTCTAGTTTTCAAAAATGCACAGGTTTGGTAGGTTTTCCTAGGTGCCGGCTGAGCTAGAGGCCAAAATCTACAGGTAGGCACTTTGCAAAAAACACCTCTTTTTTTCTGTCAAAAAAATGGGGTGTGTCCACATTGTGTTTTGGGGCATTTCCTGTCGTGGGCGCTAGGCCTACCCACACAAGTGACGTATCATTTGTATCGGGAGACTTGGGGGAACGCTGGGAGGGACCAAATTTGTGGCTCCTCTCAGATTCCAGAACTTTCTGTCACCAAAATGTGAGGAAAATGTGTTTTTTTAGCCAAATTTTGAGGTTTGCAAAGGATTCTGGGTAACAGAACCTGGTCAGAGCCCCACAAGTCACCCCATCTTGGATTCCCCTAGGTCTCTAGTTTTCAAAAATGCACAGGTTTGGTAGGTTTCCCTAGGTGCCGGCTGAGCTAGAGGACAAAATCTACAGGTAGGCACTTTGCAAAAAACATCTCTGTTTTCTGTCAAAAAATGGGGTGTGTCCACATTGTGTTTTGGGGCATTTTCTGTCGTGGGCACTAGGCCTACCCACACAAGTGAGGTATCATTTTTATCGGGAGACTTGGGGGAACGCTGGGTGGAAGGAAATTTGTGGCTCTTCCCAGATTCCAGAACTTTCTGTCACTGAAATGTGAGGAAAATGTGTTTTGTTTGCCAAATTTTGAGGTTTGCAAAGGATTCTGGGTAACAGAACTTGGTCAGAGCCCCACAAGTCACCCCAACCTTGGATTCCCCTAGGTCTCTAGTTTTCAAAAATGCACAGGTTTGGTAGGTTTTCCTAGGTGCCGGCTGAGCAAGAGGACAAAATCTACAGGTAGGCACTTTGCAAAAAACACCTTTTTTTTCTGTCAAAAAAATGGGGTGTGTCCACATTTTGTTTTGGGGCATTTCCTGTCGTGGGCGCTAGGCCTACCCACACAAGTGAGGTATCATTTTTATCGGGAGTCTTGGGGGAACGCTGGGTGGAAGGAAATTTGTGGCTCCTCTCAGATTCCAGAACTTTCTGTCACTGAAATGTGAGGAAAATGTGTTTTGTTTACCAAATTTTGAGGTTTGCAAAGGATTCTGGGTAACAGAACCTGGTCAGAGCCCCACAAGTCACCCCAACCTTGGATTGCCCTAGGTCTCTAGTTTTAAAAAATGCACAGGTTTGGTAGGTTTTCCTAGGTGCAGGCTGAGCTAGAGGCCAAAATCTACAGGTAGGCACTTTGCAAAAAACACATCTTTTGTCTGTAAAAAAAATGGGGTGTGTCCACATTGTATTTTGGGGCATTTCCTGTCGTGGGCGCTAGGCCTATCCACACAAGTGAGGTATCATTTTTATCGGGAGACTTGGGGGAACGCTGGGTGGAACCACATTTGTGGCTCCTCTCAGATTCCAGAACTTTCTGTCACCAAAATGTGAGGAAAATGTGTTTTTTTAGTCAAATTTTGAGGTTTGCAAAGGATTCTGGGTAACAGAACCTGGTCAGAGCCCCACAAGTCACCCCAACCTTGGATTCCCCTAGGTCTCTAGTTTTCAAAAATGCACACGTTTGGTAGGTTTTCCTAGGTGCCGGCTGAGCTAGAGGCCAAAATCTACAGGTAGGCACTTTGCAAAAAACACCTCTTTTTTCTGTCAAAAAAATGGGGTGTGTCCACATTGTGTTTTGGGGCATTTCCTGTCGTGGGCGCTAGGCCTACCCACACAAGTGAGGTATCATTTTTATCGGGAGACTTGGGGGAACGCTGGGAGGGACCATATTTGTGGCTCCTCTCAGATTCCAGAACTTTCTGTCACCAAAATGTGAGGAAAATGTGATTTTTTAGCCAAATTTTGAGGTTTGCAAAGGATTCTGGGTAACAGAACCTGGTCAGAGCCCCACAAGTCACCCCATCTTGGATTCCCCTAGGTCTCTAGTTTTCAAAAATGCACAGGTTTGGTAGGTTTCCCTAGGTGCCGGCTGAGCTAGAGGACAAAATATACAGGTAGGCACTTTGCAAAAAACACCTCTGTTTTCTGTCAAAAAATGGGGTGTGTCCACATTGTGTTTTGGGGCATTTCCTGTCGTGGGCACTAGGCCTACCCACACAAGTGAGGTATCATTTTTATCGGGAGACTTGGGGAAACGCTGGGTGGAAGGAAATTTGTGGCCCCTCCCAGATTCCAGAACTTTCTGTCACCGAAATGTGAGGAAAATGTGTTTTGTTTGCCAAATTTTGAGGTTTGCAAAGGATTCTGGGTAACAGAACCTGGTCAGAGCCCCACAAGTCACCCCAACCTTGGATTCCCCTAGGTCTCTAGTTTTCAAAAATGCACAGGTTTGGTAGGTTTTCCTAGGTGCCGGCTGAGCAAGAGGACAAAATCTACAGGTAGGCACTTTGCAAAAAACACCTTTTTTTTCTGTCAAAAAAATGGGGGGTGTCCACATTGTGTTTTGGGGCATTTCCTGTCGTGGGCGCTAGGCCTACCCACACAAGTGAGGTATCATTTTTATCGGGAGACTTGGGGGAACGCTGGGTGGAAGGAAATTTGTGGCTCCTCTCAGATTCCAGAACTTTCTGTCACTGAAATGTGAGGAAAATGTGTTTTGTTTACCAAATTTTGAGGTTTGCAAAGGATTCTGGGTAACAGAACCTGGTCAGAGCCCCACAAGTCACCCCAACCTTGGATTGCCCTAGGTCTCTAGTTTTAAAAAATGCACAGGTTTGGTAGGTTTTCCTAGGTGCAGGCTGAGCTAGAGGCCAAAATCTACAGGTAGGCACTTTGCAAAAAACACCTCTTTTTTCTGTCAAAAAAATGGGGTGGGTCCACATTGTATTTTGGGGCATTTCCTGTCATGGGCGCTAGGCCTACCCACACAAGTGAGGTATCATTTGTATCGGGAGACTTGGGGGAACGCTGGGAGGGACCAAATTTGTGGCTCCTCTCAGATTCCAGAACTTTCTGTCACCAAAATGTGAGGAAAATGTGTTTTTTTAGCCAAATTTTGAGTTTTGCAAAGGATTCTGGGTAACAGAACCTGGTCAGAGCCCTACAAGTCACCCCATCTTGGATTCCCCTAGGTCTCTAGTTTTCAAAAATGCACAGGTTTGGTAGGTTTCCCTAGGTGCCTACTGAGCTAGAGTCCAAAATCTACAGGTAGGCACTTTGCAAAAAACACCTCTGTTTTCTGTAAAAAAAATGGGATGTGTCTACGCTGTGTTTTGGGGCATTTCCTGTCGCGGGCGCTAGCCTACCCACACAAGTGAGGTATCATTTTTATCGGGAGACTTGGGGGAACGCTGGTTGGAAGGAAATTTGTGGCTCCTCTCAGATTCCAGAACTTTATGTCACCGAAATGTGAGGAAAATGTGGTTTTTTTGCCACATTTTTAGGTTTGCAAAGGATTCTGGGTAACAGAACCTGGTCAGAGCCCCACAAGTCACCCCATTTTGGATTCCCCTAGGTCTCTAGTTTTAAAAAATGCACAGGTTTGGTAGGTTTTCCTAGGTGCCGGCTGAGCTAGAGGCCAAAATCTACAGGTAGGCACTTTGCAAAAAACACCTCTGTTTTCTGTCAAAAAATGGGGTGTGTCCACATTGTGTTTTGGGGCATTTCCTGTCGTGGGCACTAGGCCTACCCACACAAGTGAGGTATCATTTTTATCGGGAGACTTGGGGGAACGCTGGGTGGAAGGAAATTTGTGGCTCCTCCCAGATTCCAGAACTTTCTGTCACCGAAATGTGAGGAAAATGTGTTTTGTTTGCCAAATTTTGAGGTTTGCAAAGGATTCTGGGTAACAGAACCTGGTCAGATCCCCACAAGTCACCCCAACCTTGGATTCCCCTAGGTCTCTAGTTTTAAAAAATGCACAGGTTTGGTAGGTTTTCCTAGGGGCCGGCTGAGCTAGAGGCCAAAATCTACAGGTAGGCACTTTGCAAAAAACACCTCTGTTTTCTGTCAAAAAAATGGGGTGTGTCCACATTGTGTTTTGGGGCATTTCCTGTCGTGGGCGCTAGGCCTACCCACACAAGTGAGGTATCATTTTTATCGGGAGACTTGGGGGAACGCTGGGTGGAAGGAAATTTGTGGCTCCTCTCAGATTCCAGGACTTTCTGTCACTGAAATGTGAGGAAAATGTGTTTTGTTTACCAAATTTTGAGGTTTGCAAAGGATTCTGGGTAACAGAACCTGGTCAGAGCCCCACAAGTCACCCCAACCTTGGATTGCCCTAGGTCTCTAGTTTTAAAAAATGCACAGGTTTGGTAGGTTTTCCTCGGTGCCGGCTGAGCTAGAGGCCAAAATCTACAGGTAGGCACTTTGCAAAAAACACCTCTTTTTTCTGTCAAAAAAATGGGGTGTGTCCACATAGTATTTTGGGGCATTTTCTGTCGTGGGCGCTAGGCCTACCCACACAAGTGAGGTATCATTTTTATCGGGAGACTTGGGGGAACGCTGGGTGGAACCACATTTGTGGCCCCTCTCAGATTCCAGAACTTTCTGTCACCAAAATGTGAGGAAAATGTGTTTTTTTAGCCAAAGTTTGAGGTTTGCAAAGGATTCTGTGTAACAGAACCTGGTCAGAGCCCCACAAGTCACCCCATCTTGGATTCCCCTAGGTCTCTAGTTTTCAAAAATGCACAGGTTTGGTAGGTTTCCCTAGGTGCCTACTGAGCTAGAGTCCAAAATCTACAGGTAGGCACTTTGCAAAAAACACCTCTGTTTTCTGTCAAAAAAATGGGATGTGTCTACGCTGTGTTTTGGGGCATTTCCTGTCGCGGGCGCTAGGCCTACCCATACAAGTGAGGTATCATTTTTATCGGGAGACTTGGGGGAACGCTGGTTGGAAGGGAATTTGTGGCTCCTCTCAGATTCCAGAACTTTATGTCACCGAAATGTGAGGAAAATGTGTTTTTTTGCCACATTTTGAGGTTTGCAAAGGATTCTGGGTAACAGAACCTGGTCAGAGCCCCACAAGTCACCCCATCTTGGATTCCCCTAGGTCTCTAGTTTTCAAAAATGCACAGGTTTGGTAGGTTTTCCTAGGTGCCGGCTGAGCTAGAGGCCAAAATCTACAGGTAGGCACTTTGCAAAAAACACCTCTGTTTTCTGTCAAAAATGGGGTGTGTCCACATTGTGTTTTGGGGCATTTCCTGTCGTGGGCACTAGGCCTACCCACACAAGTGAGGTATCATTTTTGTCGGGAGACTTGGGGGAACGCTGGGTGGAAGGAAATTTGTGGCTCCTCCCACATTCCAGAACTTTCTGTCACCGAAATGTGAGGAAAATGTGTTTTGTTTGCCAAATTTTGAGGTTTGCAAAGGATTCTGGGTAACAGAACCTGGTCAGAGCCCCACAAGTCACCCCAACCTTGGATTCCCCTAGGTCTCTAGTTTTCAAAAATGCACAGGTTTGGTAGGTTTTCCTAGGTGCCGGCTGAGCTAGAGGCCAAAATCTACAGGTAGGCACTTTGCAAAAAACACCTTTTTTTTCTGTCAAAAAAATGGTGTGTGTCCACATTGTGTTTTGGGGCATTTCCTGTTGTGGGCGCTATGCCTACCCACCCAAGTGAGGTATCATTTTTATCGGGAGACTTGGGGGAACGCTGGGTGGAAGGAAATTTGTGGCTCCTCTCAGATTCCAGAACTTTCTGTCACTGAAATGTGAGGAAAATGTGTTTTGTTTACCAAATTTTGAGGTTTGCAAAGGATTCTGGGTAACAGAACCTGATCAGAGCCCCACAAGTCACCCCAACCTTGGATTGCCCTAGGTCTCTAGTTTTCAAAAATGCACAGGTTTGGTAGGTTTTCCTAGGTGCCGGCTGAGCTAGAGGCCAAAATCTACAGGTAGGCACTTTGCAAAAAACACCTCTTTTTTTCTGTCAAAAAAATGGGGTGTGTCCACATTGTGTTTTGGGGCATTTCCTGTCGTGGGCGCTAGGCCTACCCACACAAGTGACGTATCATTTGTATCGGGAGACTTGGGGGAACGCTGGGAGGGACCAAATTTGTGGCTCCTCTCAGATTCCAGAACTTTCTGTCACCAAAATGTGAGGAAAATGTGTTTTTTTAGCCAAATTTTGAGGTTTGCAAAGGATTCTGGGTAACAGAACCTGGTCAGAGCCCCACAAGTCACCCCATCTTGGATTCCCCTAGGTCTCTAGTTTTCAAAAATGCACAGGTTTGGTAGGTTTCCCTAGGTGCCGGCTGAGCTAGAGGACAAAATCTACAGGTAGGCACTTTGCAAAAAACATCTCTGTTTTCTGTCAAAAAATGGGGTGTGTCCACATTGTGTTTTGGGGCATTTTCTGTCGTGGGCACTAGGCCTACCCACACAAGTGAGGTATCATTTTTATCGGGAGACTTGGGGGAACGCTGGGTGGAAGGAAATTTGTGGCTCTTCCCAGATTCCAGAACTTTCTGTCACTGAAATGTGAGGAAAATGTGTTTTGTTTGCCAAATTTTGAGGTTTGCAAAGGATTCTGGGTAACAGAACTTGGTCAGAGCCCCACAAGTCACCCCAACCTTGGATTCCCCTAGGTCTCTAGTTTTCAAAAATGCACAGGTTTGGTAGGTTTTCCTAGGTGCCGGCTGAGCAAGAGGACAAAATCTACAGGTAGGCACTTTGCAAAAAACACCTTTTTTTTCTGTCAAAAAAATGGGGTGTGTCCACATTTTGTTTTGGGGCATTTCCTGTCGTGGGCGCTAGGCCTACCCACACAAGTGAGGTATCATTTTTATCGGGAGTCTTGGGGGAACGCTGGGTGGAAGGAAATTTGTGGCTCCTCTCAGATTCCAGAACTTTCTGTCACTGAAATGTGAGGAAAATGTGTTTTGTTTACCAAATTTTGAGGTTTGCAAAGGATTCTGGGTAACAGAACCTGGTCAGAGCCCCACAAGTCACCCCAACCTTGGATTGCCCTAGGTCTCTAGTTTTAAAAAATGCACAGGTTTGGTAGGTTTTCCTAGGTGCAGGCTGAGCTAGAGGCCAAAATCTACAGGTAGGCACTTTGCAAAAAACACATCTTTTGTCTGTAAAAAAAATGGGGTGTGTCCACATTGTATTTTGGGGCATTTCCTGTCGTGGGCGCTAGGCCTATCCACACAAGTGAGGTATCATTTTTATCGGGAGACTTGGGGGAACGCTGGGTGGAACCACATTTGTGGCTCCTCTCAGATTCCAGAACTTTCTGTCACCAAAATGTGAGGAAAATGTGTTTTTTTAGTCAAATTTTGAGGTTTGCAAAGGATTCTGGGTAACAGAACCTGGTCAGAGCCCCACAAGTCACCCCAACCTTGGATTCCCCTAGGTCTCTAGTTTTCAAAAATGCACACGTTTGGTAGGTTTTCCTAGGTGCCGGCTGAGCTAGAGGCCAAAATCTACAGGTAGGCACTTTGCAAAAAACACCTCTTTTTTCTGTCAAAAAAATGGGGTGTGTCCACATTGTGTTTTGGGGCATTTCCTGTCGTGGGCGCTAGGCCTACCCACACAAGTGAGGTATCATTTTTATCGGGAGACTTGGGGGAACGCTGGGAGGGACCATATTTGTGGCTCCTCTCAGATTCCAGAACTTTCTGTCACCAAAATGTGAGGAAAATGTGATTTTTTAGCCAAATTTTGAGGTTTGCAAAGGATTCTGGGTAACAGAACCTGGTCAGAGCCCCACAAGTCACCCCATCTTGGATTCCCCTAGGTCTCTAGTTTTCAAAAATGCACAGGTTTGGTAGGTTTCCCTAGGTGCCGGCTGAGCTAGAGGACAAAATATACAGGTAGGCACTTTGCAAAAAACACCTCTGTTTTCTGTCAAAAAATGGGGTGTGTCCACATTGTGTTTTGGGGCATTTCCTGTCGTGGGCACTAGGCCTACCCACACAAGTGAGGTATCATTTTTATCGGGAGACTTGGGGAAACGCTGGGTGGAAGGAAATTTGTGGCCCCTCCCAGATTCCAGAACTTTCTGTCACCGAAATGTGAGGAAAATGTGTTTTGTTTGCCAAATTTTGAGGTTTGCAAAGGATTCTGGGTAACAGAACCTGGTCAGAGCCCCACAAGTCACCCCAACCTTGGATTCCCCTAGGTCTCTAGTTTTCAAAAATGCACAGGTTTGGTAGGTTTTCCTAGGTGCCGGCTGAGCAAGAGGACAAAATCTACAGGTAGGCACTTTGCAAAAAACACCTTTTTTTTCTGTCAAAAAAATGGGGGGTGTCCACATTGTGTTTTGGGGCATTTCCTGTCGTGGGCGCTAGGCCTACCCACACAAGTGAGGTATCATTTTTATCGGGAGACTTGGGGGAACGCTGGGTGGAAGGAAATTTGTGGCTCCTCTCAGATTCCAGAACTTTCTGTCACTGAAATGTGAGGAAAATGTGTTTTGTTTACCAAATTTTGAGGTTTGCAAAGGATTCTGGGTAACAGAACCTGGTCAGAGCCCCACAAGTCACCCCAACCTTGGATTGCCCTAGGTCTCTAGTTTTAAAAAATGCACAGGTTTGGTAGGTTTTCCTAGGTGCAGGCTGAGCTAGAGGCCAAAATCTACAGGTAGGCACTTTGCAAAAAACACCTCTTTTTTCTGTCAAAAAAATGGGGTGGGTCCACATTGTATTTTGGGGCATTTCCTGTCATGGGCGCTAGGCCTACCCACACAAGTGAGGTATCATTTTTATCGGGAGACTTGGGGGAACGCTGGGTGGAACCACATTTGTAGCTCCTCTCAGATTCCAGAACTTTCTGTCACCAAAATGTGAGGAAAATGTGTTTTTTTAGTCAAATTTTGAGGTTTGCAAAGGATTCTGGGTAACAGAACCTGGTCAGAGCCCCACAAGTCACCCCATCTTGGATTCCCCTAGGTCTCTAGTTTTCAAAAATGCACAGGTTTGGTAGGTTTCCCTAGGTGCCTACTGAGCTAGAGTCCAAAATCTACAGGTAGGCACTTTGCAAAAAACACCTCTGTTTTCTGTCAAAAAAATAGGATGTGTCTACGCTGTGTTTTGGGGCATTTCCTGTCGCAGGCGCTAGGCCTACCCACACAAGTGAGGTATCATTTTTATCGGGAGACTTGGGGGAACGCTGGTTGGAAGGAAATTTGTGGCTCCTCTCAGATTCCAGAACTTTATGTCACCGAAATGTGAGGAAAATGTGTTTTTTTTGCCACATTTTGAGGTTTGCAAAGGATTCTGGGTAACAGAACCTGGTCAGAGCCCCACAAGTCACCCCATTTTGGATTCCCCTAGGTCTCTAGTTTTCAAAAATGCACAGGTTTGGTAGGTTTTCCTAGGTGCCGGCTGAGCTAGAGGCCAAAATCTACAGGTAGGCACTTTGCAAAAAACACCTCTGTTTTCTGTCAAAAAATGGGGTGTGTCCACATTGTGTTTTGGGGCATTTCCTGTCGTGGGCACTAGGCCTACCCACACAAGTGAGGTATCATTTTTATCGGCAGACTTGGGGGAACGCTGGGTGGAAGGAAATTTGTGGCTCCTCCCAGATTCCAGAACTTTCTGTCACCGAAATGTGAGGAAAATGTGTTTTGTTTGCCAAATTTTGAGGTTTGCAAAGGATTCTGGGTAACAGAACCTGGTCAGAGCCCCACAAGTCACCCCAACCTTGGATTCCCCTAGGTCTCTAGTTTTAAAAAATGCACAGGTTTGGTAGGTTTTCCTAGGTGCCGGCTGAGCTAGAGGCCAAAATCTACAGGTAGGCACTTTGCAAAAAACACCTCTTTTTTCTGTCAAAAAAATGGGGTGTGTCCACATTGTGTTTTGGGGCATTTCCTGTCGTGGGCGCTAGGCCTACCCACACAAGTGAGGTATCATTTTTATCGGGAGACTTGGGGGAACGCTGGGAGGGACCAAATTTGTGGCTCCTCTCAGATTCCAGAACTTTCTGTAACCAAAATGTGAGGAAAATGTGTTTTTTTAGCCAAATTTTGAGGTTTGCAAAGGATTCTGGGTAACAGAACCTGGTCAGAGCCCCACAAGTCACCCCATCTTGGATTCCCCTAGGTCTCTAGTTTTAAAAAATGCACAGGTTTGGTAGGTTTCCCTAGGTGCCGGCTGAGCAAGAGGACAAAATCTACAGGTAGGCACTTTGCAAAAAACACCTTTTTTTTCTGTCAAAAAAATGGGGTGTGTCCACATTGTGTTTTGGGGCATTTCCTGTCGTGGGCGCTAGGCCTACCCACACAAGTGAGGTATCATTTTTATCGGGAGACTTGGGGGAACGCTGGGTGGAAGGAAAGTTGTGGCTCCTCTCAGATTCCAGAACTTTCTGTCACTGAAATGTGAGGAAAATGTGTTTTGTTTACCAAATTTTGAGGTTTGCAAAGGATTCTGGGTAACAGAACCTGGTCAGAGCCCCACAAGTCACCCCAACCTAGGATTGCCCTAGGTCTCTAGTTTTAAAAAATGCACAGGTTTGGTAGGTTTTCCTAGGTGCAGGCTGAGCTAGAGGCCAAAATCTACAGGTAGGCACTTTGCAAAAAACACCTCTTTTTTCTGTCAAAAAAATGGGGTGGGTCCACATTGTATTTTGGGGCATTTCCTGTCGTGGGCGCTAGGCCTACCCACACAAGTGAGGTATCATTTTTATCGGGAGACTTGGGGGAACGCTGGGTGGAACCACATTTGTGGCTCCTCTCAGATTCCAGAACTTTCTGTCACCAAAATGTGAGGAAAATGTGTTTTTTTAGTCAAATTTTGAGGTTTGCAAAGGATTCTGGGTAACAGAACCTGGTCAGAGCCCCACAAGTCACCCCATCTTGGATTCCCCTAGGTCTCTAGTTTTCAAAAATGCACAGGTTTGGTAGGTTTCCCTAGGTGCCGGCTGAGCTAGAGGACAAAATCTACAGGTAGGCACTTTGCAAAAAACACCTCTGTTTTCTGTCAAAAAATGGGGTGTGTCCACATTGTGTTTTGGGGCATTTCCTGTCGTGGGCACTAGGCCTACCCACACAAGTGAGGTATCATTTTTATCGGGAGACTTGGGGAAACGCTGGGTGGAAGGAAATTTGTGGCTCCTCCCAGATTCCAGAACTTTCTGTCACCGAAATGTGAGGAAAATGTGTTTTGTTTGCCAAATTTTGAGGTTTGCAAAGGATTCTGGGTAACAGAACCTGGTCAGAGCCCCACAAGTCACCCCATCTTGGATTCCCCTAGGTCTCTAGTTTTCAAAAATGCACAGGTTTGGTAGGTTTTCCTAGGTGCCGGCTGAGCAAGAGGACAAAATCTACAGGTAGGCACTTTGCAAAAAACACCTTTTTTTTCTGTCAAAAAAATGGGGTGTGTCCACATTGTGTTTTGGGGCATTTCCTGTCGTGGGCGCTAGGCCTACCCACACAAGTGAGGTATCATTTTTATCGGGAGACTTGGGGGAACGCTGGGTGGAAGGAAATTTGTGGCTCCTCTCAGATTCCAGAACTTTCTGTCACTGAAATGTGAGGAAAATGTGTTTTGTTTACCAAATTTTGAGGTTTGCAAAGGATTCTGGGTAACAGAACCTGGTCAGAGCCCCACAAGTCACCCCAACCTTGGATTGCCCTAGGTCTGTAGTTTTAAGAAATGCACAGGTTTGGTAGGTTTTCCTAGGTGCAGGCTGAGCTAGAGGCCAAAATCTACAGGTAGGCACTTTGCAAAAAACACCTCTTTTTTCTGTCAAAAAAATGGGGTGTGTCCACATTGTATTTTGGGGCATTTCCTGTCGTGGGCGCTAGGCCTACCCACACAAGTGAGGTATCATTTTTATCGGGAGACTTGGGGGAACGCTGGTTGGAACCACATTTGTGGCTCCTCTCAGATTCCACAACTTTCTGTCACCAAAATGTGAGGAAAATGTGTTTTTTTAGTCAAATTTTGAGCTTTGCAAAGGATTCTGGGTAACAGAACCTGGTCAGAGCCTCACAAGTCACCCCAACCTTGGATTCCCCTAGGTCTCTAGTTTTCAAAAATGCACAGGTTTGGTAGGTTTTCCTAGGTGCCGGCTGAGCTAGAGGCCAAAATATACAGGTAGGCACTTTGCAAAAAACACCTCTTTTTTCTGTCAAAAAAATGGGGTGTGTCCACATTGTGTTTTGGGGCATTTCCTGTCGTGGGCGCTAGGCCTACCCACACAAGTGAGGTATCATTTTTATCGGGAGACTTGGGGGAACGCTGGGAGGGACCAAATTTGTGGCTCCTCTCAGATTCCAGAACTTTCTGTCACCAAAATGTGAGGAAAATGTGTTTTTTTAGCCAAATTTTGAGGTTTGCAAAGGATTCTGGGTAACAGAACCTGGTCAGAGCCCCACAAGTCACCCCATCTTGGATTCCCCTAGGTCTCTAGTTTTCAAAAATGCACAGGTTTGGTAGGTTTCCCTAGGTGCCGTCTGAACTAGAGGACAAAATCTACAGGTAGGCACTTTGCAAAAAACACCTCTGTTTTCTGTCAAAAAAATGGGATGTGTCTACGCTGTGTTTTGGGGCATTTCCTGTCGCAGGCGCTAGGCCTACCCACACAAGTGAGGTATCATTTTTATCGGGAGACTTGGGGGAACGCTGGTTGGAAGGAAATTTGTGGCTCCTCTCAGATTCCAGAACTTTATGTCACCGAAATGTGAGGAAAATGTGTTTTTTTTGCCACATTTTGAGGTTTGCAAAGGATTCTGGGTAACAGAACCTGGTCAGAGCCCCACAAGTCACCCCATTTTGGATTCCCCTAGGTCTCTAGTTTTCAAAAATGCACAGGTTTGGTAGGTTTTCCTAGGTGCCGGCTGAGCTAGAGGCCAAAATCTACAGGTAGGCACTTTGCAAAAAACACCTCTGTTTTCTGTCAAAAAATGGGGTGTGTCCACATTGTGTTTTGGGGTATTTCCTGTCGTGGGCACTAGGCCTACCCACACAAGTGAGGTATCATTTTTATCGGGAGACTTGGGGGAACGCTGGGTGGAAGGAAATTTGTGGCTCCTCCCAGATTCCAGAACTTTCTGTCACCGAAATGTGAGGAAAATGTGTTTTGTTTGCCAAATTTTGAGGTTTGCAAAGGATTCTGGGTAACAGAACCTGGTCAGAGCCCCACAAGTCACCCCAACCTTGGATTCCCCTAGGTCTCTAGTTTTAAAAAATGCACAGGTTTGGTAGGGTTTCCTAGGTGCCGGCTGAGCTAGAGGCCAAAATCTACAGGTAGGCACTTTGCAAAAAACACCTCTTTTTTCTGTCAAAAAAATGGGGTGTGTCCACATTGTGTTTTGGGGCATTTCCTGTCGTGGGCGCTAGGCCTACCCACACAAGTGAGGTATCATTTTTATCGGGAGACTTGGGGGAACGCTGGGAGGGACCAAATTTGTGGCTCCTCTCAGATTCCAGAACTTTCTGTAACCAAAATGTGAGGAAAATGTGTTTTTTTAGCCAAATTATGAGGTTTGCAAAGGATTCTGGGTAACAGAACCTGGTCAGAGCCCCACAAGTCACCCCATCTTGGATTCCCCTAGGTCTCTAGTTTTAAAAAATGCACAGGTTTGGTAGGTTTCCCTAGGTGCCAGCTGAGCTAGAGGACAAAATCTACAGGTAGGCACTTTGCAAAAACACCTCTGTTTTCTGTCAAAAAATGGGGTGTGTCCACATTGTGTTTTGGGGCATTTCCTGTCGTGGGCAGTAGGCCTACCCACACAAGTGAGGTATCATTTTTATCGGGAGACTTGGGGGAACGCTGGGTGGAAGGAAAGTTGTGGCTCCTCTCAGATTCCAGAACTTTCTGTCACTGAAATGTGAGGAAAATGTGTTTTGTTTACCAAATTTTGAGGTTTGCAAAGGATTCTGGGTAACAGAACCTGGTCAGAGCCCCACAAGTCACCCCAACCTTGGATTGCCCTAGGTCTCTAGTTTTAAAAAATGCACAGGTTTGGTAGGTTTTCCTAGGTGCAGGCTGAGCTAGAGGCCAAAATCCACAGGTAGGCACTTTGCAAAAAACACCTCTTTTTTCTGTCAAAAAAATGGGGTGGGTCCACATTGTATTTTGGGGCATTTCCTGTCGTGGGCGCTAGGCCTACCCACACAAGTGAGGTATCATTTTTATCGGGAGACTTGGGGGAACGCTGGGTGGAACCACATTTGTGGCTCCTCTCAGATTCCAGAACTTTCTGTCACCAAAATGTGAGGAAAATGTGTTTTTTTAGTCAAATTTTGAGGTTTGCAAAGGATTCTGGGTAACAGAACCTGGTCAGAGCCCCACAAGTCACCCCATCTTGGATTCCCCTAGGTCTCTAGTTTTCAAAAATGCACAGGTTTGGTAGGTTTCCCTAGGTGCCGGCTGAGCTAGAGGACAAAATCTACAGGTAGGCACTTTGCAAAAAACACCTCTGTTTTCTGTCAAAAAATGGGGTGTGTCCACATTGTGTTTTGGAGCATTTCCTGTTGTGGGCACTAGGCCTACCCACACAAGTGAGGTATAATTTTTATCGGGAGACTTGGGGAAACGCTGGGTGGAAGGAAATTTGTGGCTCCTCCCAGATTCCAGAACTTTCTGTCACCGAAATGTGAGGAAAATGTGTTTTGTTTGCCAAATTTTGAGGTTTGCAAAGGATTCTGGGTAACAGAACCTGGTCAGAGCCCCACAAGTCACCCCATTTTGGATTCCCCTAGGTCTCTAGTTTTCAAAAATGCACAGGTTTGGTAGGTTTTCCTAGGTGCCGGCTGAGCAAGAGGACAAAATCTACAGGTAGGCACTTTGCAAAAAACACCTTTTTTTTCTGTCAAAAAAATGGGGTGTGTCCACATTGTGTTTTGGGGCATTTCCTGTCGTGGGCGCTAGGCCTACCCACACAAGTGAGGTATCATTTTTATCGGGAGACTTGCGGGAACGCTGTTTGGAAGGAAATTTGTGGCTCCTCTCAGATTCCAGAACTTTCTGTCACTGAAATGTGAGGAAAATGTGTTTTGTTTACCAAATTTTGAGGTTTGCAAAGGATTCTGGGTAACAGAACCTGGTCAGAGCCCCACAAGTCACCCCAACCTTGGATTGCCCTAGGTCTCTAGTTTTAAGAAATGCACAGGTTTGGTAGGTTTTCCTAGGTGCAGGCTGAGCTAGAGGCCAAAATCTACAGGTAGGCACTTTGCAAAAAACACCTCTTTTTTCTGTCAAAAAAATGGGGTGTGTCCACATTGTATTTTGGGGCATTTCCTGTCGTGGGCGCTAGGCCTACCCACACAAGTGAGGTATCATTTTTATCGGGAGACTTGGGGGAACGCTGGGTGGAACCACATTTGTGGCTCCTCTCAGATTCCAGAACTTTCTGTCACCAAAATGTGAGGAAAATGTGTTTTTTTAGTCAAATTTTGAGGTTTGCAAAGGATTCTGGGTAACAGAACCTGGTCAGAGCCTCACATGTCACCCCAACCTTGGATTCCCCTAGGTCTCTAGTTTTCAAAAATGCACAGGTTTGGTAGGTTTTCCTAGGTGCCGGCTGAGCTAGAGGCCAAAATATACAGGTAGGCACTTTGCAAAAAACACCTCTTTTTTCTGTCAAAAAAATGGGGTGTGTCCACATTGTGTTTTGGGGCATTTCCTGTCTTGGGCGCTAGGCCTACCCACACAAGTGAGGTATCATTTTTATCGGGAGACTTGGGGGAACGCTGGGAGGGACCAAATTTGTGGCTCCTCTCAGATTCCAGAACTTTCTGTCACCAAAATGTGAGGAAAATGTGTTTTTTTAGCCAAATTTTGAGGTTTGCAAAGGATTCTGGGTAACAGAACCTGGTCAGAGCCCCACAAGTCACCCCATCTTGGATTCCCCTAGGTCTCTAGTTTTCAAAAATGCACAGGTTTGGTAGGTTTCCCTAGGTGCCGGCTGAGCTAGAGGACAAAATCTACAGGTAGGCACTTTGCAAAAAACACCTCTGTTTTCTGTCAAAAAATGGGGTGTGTCCACATTGTGTTTTGGGGCATTTCCTGTCGTGGGCAGTAGGCCTACCCACACAAGTGAGGTATCATTTTTATCGGGAGACTTGGGGGAACGCTGGGTGGAAGGAAATTTGTGGCTCCTCCCAGATTCCAGAACTTTCTGTCACCGAAATGTGAGAAAAATGTGTTTTGTTTGCCAAATTTTGAGGTTTGCAAAGGATTCTGGGTAACAGAACCTGGTCAGAGCCCCACAAGTCACCCCAACCTTGGATTCCCCTAGGTCTCTAGTTTTCAAAAATGCACAGGTTTGGTAGGTTTTCCTAGGTGCCGGCTGAGCAAGAGGACAAAATCTACAGGTAGGCACTTTGCAAAAAACACCTTTTTTTTCTGTCAAAAAAATGGGGGGTGTCCACATTGTGTTTTGGGGCATTTCCTGTCGTGGGCGCTAGGCCTACCCACACAAGTGAGGTATCATTTTTATCGGGAGACTTGGGGGAACGCTGGGTGGAAGGAAATTTGTGGCTCCTCTCAGATTCCAGAACTTTCTGTCACTGAAATGTGAGGAAAATGTGTTTTGTTTACCAAATTTTGAGGTTTGCAAAGGATTCTGGGTAACAGAACCTGGTCAGAGCCCCACAAGTCACCCCAACCTTGGATTGCCCTAGGTCTCTAGTTTTAAAAAATGCACAGGTTTGGTAGGTTTTCCTAGGTGCAGGCTGAGCTAGAGGCCAAAATCTACAGGTAGGCACTTTGCAAAAAACACCTCTTTTTTCTGTCAAAAAAATGGGGTGGGTCCACATTGTATTTTGGGGCATTTCCTGTCTTGGGCGCTAGGCCTACCCACACAAGTGAGGTATCCTTTTTATCGGGAGACTTGGGGGAACGCTGGGTGGAACCACATTTGTGGCTCCTCTCAGATTCCAGAACTTTCTGTCACCAAAATGTGAGGAAAATGTGTTTTTTTAGTCAAATTTTGAGGTTTGCAAAGGATTCTGGGTAACAGAACCTGGTCAGAGCCCCACAAGTCACCCCATCTTGGATTCCCCTAGGTCTCTAGTTTTCAAAAATGCACAGGTTTGGTAGGTTTCCCTAGGTGCCTACTGAGCTAGAGTCCAAAATCTACAGGTAGGCACTTTGCAAAAAACACCTCTGTTTTCTGTCAAAAAAATGGGATGTGTCTACGCTGTGTTTTGGGGCATTTCCTGTCGCAGGCGCTAGGCCTACCCACACAAGTGAGGTATCATTTTTATCGGGAGACTTGGGGGAACGCTGGTTGGAAGGGAATTTGTGGCTCCTCTCAGATTCCAGAACTTTATGTCACCGAAATGTGAGGAAAATTTGTTTTTTTTGCCACATTTTGAGGTTTGCAAAGGATTCTGGGTAACAGAACCTGGTCAGAGCCCCACAAGTCACCCCATTTTGGATTCCCCTAGGTCTCTAGTTTTCAAAAATGCACAGGTTTGGTAGGTTTTCTTAGGTGCCGGCTGAGCTAGAGGCCAAAATCTACAGGTAGGCACTTTGCAAAAAACACCTCTGTTTTCTGTCAAAAAATGGGGTGTGTCCACATTGTGTTTTGAGGCATTTCCTGTCGTGGGCACTAGGCCTACCCACACAAGTGAGGTATCATTTTTATCGGGAGACTTGGGGGAACGCTGGGTGGAAGGAAATTTGTGGCTCCTCCCAGATTCCAGAACTTTCTGTCACCGAAATGTGAGGAAAATGTGTTTTGTTTCCCAAATTTTGAGGTTTGCAAAGGATTCTGGGTAACAGAACCTGGTCAGAGCCCCACAAGTCACCCCAACCTTGGATTCCCCTAGGTCTCTAGTTTTAAAAAATGCACAGGTTTGGTAGGTTTTCCTAGGTGCCGGCTGAGCTAGAGGCCAAAATCTACAGGTAGGCACTTTGCAAAAAACACCTCTTTTTTCTGTCAAAAAAATGGGGTGTGTCCACATTGTGTTTTGGGGCATTTCCTGTCGTGGGCGCTAGGCCTACCCACACAAGTGAGGTATCATTTTTATCGGGAGACTTGGGGGAACGCTGGGAGGGACCAAATTTGTGGCTCCTCTCAGATTCCAGAACTTTCTGTCACCAAAATGTGAGGAAAATGTGTTTTTTTAGCCAAATGTTGAGGTTTGCAAAGGATTCTGGGTAACAGAACCTGATCAGAGCCCCACAAGTCACCCCATCTTGGATTTCCCTAGGTCTCTAGTTTTCAAAAATGCACAGGTTTGGTAGGTTTCCCTAGGTGCCTACTGAGCTAGAGTCCAAAATCTACAGGTAGGCACATTGCAAAAAACACCTCTGTTTTCTGTAAAAAAAATGGGATGTGTCTACGCTGTGTTTTGGGGCATTTCCTGTCGCGGGCGCTAGGCCTACCCACACAAGTGAGGTATCATTTTTATCGGGAGACTTGGGGGAACGCTGGTTGGAAGGAAATTTGTGGCTCCTCTCAGATTCCAGAACTTTATGTCACCGAAATGTGAGGAAAATGTGGTTTTTTTGCCACATTTTGAGGTTTGCAAAGGATTCTGGGTAACAGAACCTGGTCAGAGCCCCACAAGTCACCCCATTTTGGATTCCCCTAGGTCTCTAGTTTTCAAAAATGCACAGGTTTGGTAGGTTTTCCTAGGTGCCGGCTGAGCTAGAGGCCAAAATCTACAGGTAGGCACTTTGCAAAAAACACCTCTGTTTTCTGTCAAAAAATGGGGTGTGTCCACATTGTGTTTTGGGGCATTTCCTGTCGTGGGCACTAGGCCTACCCACACAAGTGAGGTATCATTTTTATCGGGAGACTTGGGGGAACGCTGGGTGGAAGGAAATTTGTGGCTCCTCCCAGATTCCAGAACTTTCTGTCACCGAAATGTGAGGAAAATGTGTTTTGTTTGCCAAATTTTGAGGTTTGCAAAGGATTCTGGGTAACAGAACCTGGTCAGAGCCCCACAAGTCACCCCAACCTTGGATTCCCCTAGGTCTCTAGTTTTAAAAAATGCACAGGTTTGGTAGGTTTTCCTAGGTGCCGGCTGAGCTAGAGGCCAAAATCTACAGGTAGGCACTTTGCAAAAAACACCTCTGTTTTCTGTCAAAAAAATGGGGTGTGTCCACATTGTGTTTTGGGGCATTTCCTGTCGTGGGCGCTAGGCCTACCCACACAAGTGAGGTATCATTTTTATCGGGAGACTTGGGGGAACGCTGGGTGGAAGGAAATTTGTGGCTCCTCTCAGATTCCAGGACTTTCTGTCACTGAAATGTGAGGAAAATGTGTTTTGTTTACCAAATTTTGAGGTTTGCAAAGGATTCTGGGTAACAGAACCTGGTCAGAGCCCCACAAGTCACCCCAACCTTGGATTGCCCTAGGTCTCTAGTTTTCAAAAATGCACAGGTTTGGTAGGTTTTCCTAGGTGCCGGCTGAGCTAGAGGCCAAAATCTACAGGTAGGCACTTTGCAAAAAACACCTCTTTTTTCTGTCAAAAAAATGGGGTGTGTCCACATTGTATTTTGGGGCATTTCCTGTCGTGGGCGCTAGGCCTACCCACACAAGTGAGGTATCATTTTTATCGGGAGACTTGGGGGAACGCTGGGTGGAACCACATTTGTGGCCCCTCTCAGATTCCAGAACTTTCTGTCACCAAAATGTGAGGAAAATGTGTTTTTTTAGCCAAAGTTTGAGGTTTGCAAAGGATTCTGGGTAACAGAACCTGGTCAGAGCCCCACAAGTCACCCCATCTTGGATTCCCCTAGGTCTCTAGTTTTAAAAAATGCACAGGTTTGGTAGGTTTCCCTAGGTGCCTACTGAGCTAGAGTCCAAAATCTACAGGTAGGCACTTTGCAAAAAACACCTCTGTTTTCTGTCAAAAAAATGGGATGTGTCTACGCTGTGTTTTGGGGCATTTCCTGTCGCGGGCGCTAGGCCCACCCACACAAGTGAGGTATCATTTTTATCGGGAGACTTGGGGGAACGCTGGTTGGAAGGGAATTTGTGGCTCCTCTCAGATTCCAGAACTTTATGTCACCGAAATGTGAGGAAAATGTGTTTTTTTGCCACATTTTGAGGTTTGCAAAGGATTCTGGGTAACAGAACCTGGTCAGAGCCCCACAAGTCACCCCATCTTGGATTCCCCTAGGTCTCTAGTTTTCAAAAATGCACAGGTTTGGTAGGTTTTCCTAGGTGCCGGCTGAGCTAGAGGCCAAAATCTACAGGTAGGCACTTTGCAAAAAACACCTCTGTTTTCTGTCAAAAAATGGGGTGTGTCCACATTGTGTTTTGGGGCATTTCCTGTCGTGGGCGCTAGGCCTACCCACACAAGTGAGGTATCATTTTTGTCGGGAGACTTGGGGGAACGCTGGGTGGAAGGAAATTTGTGGCTCCTCCCACATTCCAGAACTTTCTGTCACCGAAATGTGAGGAAAATGTGTTTTGTTTGCCAAATTTTGAGGTTTGCAAAGGATTCTGGGTAACAGAACCTGGTCAGAGCCCCACAAGTCACCCCAACCTTGGATTCCCCTAGGTCTCTAGTTTTCAAAAATGCAGAGGTTTGGTAGGTTTTCCTAGGTGCCGGCTGAGCTAGAGGCCAAAATCTACAGGTAGGCACTTTGCAAAAAACACCTTTTTTTCTGTCAAAAAAATGGGGTGTGTCCACATTGTGTTTTGGGGCATTTCCTGTCGTGGGCGCTAGGCCTACCCACACAAGTGAGGTATCATTTTTATCGGGAGACTTGGGGGAACGCTGGGTGGAAGGAAATTTGTGGCTCCTCTCAGATTCCAGAACTTTCTGTCACTGAAATGTGAGGAAAATGTGTTTTGTTTACCAAATTTTGAGGTTTGCAAAGGATTCTGGGTAACAGAACCTGGTCAGAGCCCCACAAGTCACCCCAACCTTGGATTGCCCTAGGTCTCTAGTTTTAAAAAATGCACAGGTTTGGTAGGTTTTCCTAGGTGCCGGCTGAGCTAGAGGCCAAAATCTACAGGTAGGCACTTTGCAAAAAACACCTCTTTTTTTCTGTCAAAAAAATGGGGTGAGTCCACATTGTGTTTTGGGGCATTTCCTGTCGTGGGCGCTAGGCCTACCCACACAAGTGACGTATCATTTGTATCGGGAGACTTGGGGGAACGCTGGGAGGGACCAAATTTGTGGCTCCTCTCAGATTCCAGAACTTTCTGTCACCAAAATGTGAGGAAAATGTGTTTTTTTAGCCAAATTTTGAGGTTTGCAAAGGATTCTGGGTAACAGAACCTGGTCAGAGCCCCACAAGTCACCCCATCTTGGATTCCCCTAGGTCTCTAGTTTTCAAAAAGGCACAGGTTTGGTAGGTTTCCCTAGGTGCCGGCTGAGCTAGAGGACAAAATCTACAGGTAGGCACTTTGCAAAAAACACCTCTGTTTTCTGTCAAAAAATGGGGTGTGTCCACATTGTGTTTTGGGGCATTTCCTGTCGTGGGCACTAGGCCTACCCACACAAGTGAGGTATCATTTTTATCGGGAGACTTGGGGGAACGCTGGGTGGAAGGAAATTTGTGGCTCCTCCCAGATTCCAGAACTTTCTGTCACCGAAATGTGAGGAAAATGTGTTTTGTTTGCCAAATTTTGAGGTTTGCAAAGGATTCTGGGTAACAGAACCTGGTCAGAGCCCCAGAAGTCACCCCAACCTTGGATTCCCCTAGGTCTCTAGTTTTCAAAAATGCACAGGTTTGGTAGGTTTTCCTAGGTGCCGGCTGAGCAAGAGGACAAAATCTACAGGTAGGCACTTTGCAAAAAACACCTTTTTTTTCTGTCAAAAAAATGGGGTGTGTCCACATTGTGTTTTGGGGCATTTCCTGTCGTGGGCGCTAGGCCTACCCACACAAGTGAGGTATCATTTTTATCGGGAGTCTTGGGGGAACGCTGGGTGGAAGGAAAGTTGTGGCTCCTCTCAGATTCCAGAACTTTCTGTCACTGAAATGTGAGGAAAATGTGTTTTGTTTACCAAATTTTGAGGTTTGCAAAGGATTCTGGGTAACAGAACCTGGTCAGAGCCCCACAAGTCACCCCAACCTTGGATTGCCCTAGGTCTCTAGTTTTAGAAAATGCACAGGTTTGGTAGGTTTTCCTACGTGCAGGCTGAGCTAGAGGCCAAAATCTACAGGTAGGCACTTTGCAAAAAACACCTCTTTTTTCTGTCAAAAAAATGGGGTGTGTCCACATTGTATTTTGGGGCATTTTCTGTCGTGGGCGCTAGGCCTATCCACACAAGTGAGGTATCATTTTTATCGGGAGACTTGGGGGAACGCTGGGTGGAACCACATTTTTGGCTCCTCTCAGATTCCAGAACTTTCTGTCACCAAAATGTGAGGAAAATGTGTTTTTTTAGTCACATTTTGAGGTTTGCAAAGGATTCTGGGTAACAGAACCTGGTCAGAGCCCCACAAGTCACCCCAACCTTGGATTCCCCTAGGTCTCTAGTTTTAAAAAATGCACAGGTTTGGTAGGTTTTCCTAGGTGCCGGCTGAGCTAGAGGCCAAAATCTACAGGTAGGCACTTTGCAAAAAACACCTCTTTTTTCTGTAAAAAAAATGGGGTGTGTCCACATTGTGTTTTGGGGCATTTCCTGTCGTGGGCGCTAGGCCTACCCACACAAGTGAGGTATCATTTTTATCGGGAGACTTGGGGGAACGCTGGGAGGGACCAAATTTGTGGCTCCTCTCAGATTCCAGAACTTTCTGTCACCAAAATGTGAGGAAAATGTGATTTTTTAGCCAAATTATGAGGTTTGCAAAGGATTCTGGGTAACAGAACCTGGTCAGAGCCCCACAAGTCACCCCATCTTGGATTCCCCTAGGTCTCTAGTTTTCAAAAATGCACAGGTTTGGTAGGTTTCCCTAGGTGCCGGCTGAGCTAGAGGACAAAATCTACAGGTAGGCACTTTGCAAAAAACACCTCTGTTTTCTGTCAAAAAATGGGGTGTGTCCACATTGTGTTTTGGGGCATTTCCTGTCGTGGGCACTAGGCCTACCCACACAAGTGAGGTATCATTTTTATTGGGAGACTTGGGGAAACGCTGGGTGGAAGGAAATTTGTGGCTCCTCCCAGATTCCAGAACTTTCTGTCACCGAAATGTGAGGAAAATGTGTTTTGTTTGCCAAATTTTGAGGTTTGCAAAGGATTCTGGGTAACAGAACCTGGTCAGAGCCCCACAAGTCACCCCAACCTTGGATTCCCCTAGGTCTCTAGTTTTCAAAAATGCACAGGTTTGGTAGGTTTTCCTAGGTGCCGGCTGAGCAAGAGGACAAAATCTACAGTTAGGCACTTTGCAAAAAACACCTTTTTTTTGCTGTCAAAAAAATGGGGTGTGTCCACATTGTGTTTTGGGGCATTTCCTGTCGTGGGCGCTAGGCCTACCCACACAAGTGAGGTATCATTTTTATCGGGAGACTTGGGGGAACGCTGGGTGGAAGGAAATTTGTGGCTCCTCTCAGATTCCAGAACTTTCTGTCACTGAAATGTGAGGAAAATGTGTTTTGTTTACCAAATTTTGAGGTTTGCAAAGGATTCTGGGTAACAGAACCTGGTCAGAGCCCCACAAGTCACCCCAACCTTGGATTGCCCTAGGTCTCTAGTTTTAAGAAATGCACAGGTTTGGTAGGTTTTCCTAGGTGCAGGCTGAGCTAGAGGCCAAAATCTACAGGTAGGCACTTTGCAAAAAACACCTCTTTTTTCTGTCAAAAAAATGGGGTGTGTCCACATTGTATTTTGGGGAATTTCCTGTTGTGGGCGCTAGGCCTACCCACACAAGTGAGGTATCATTTTTATCGGGAGACTTGGGGGAACGCTGGGTGTAACCACATTTGTGGCTCCTCTCAGATTCCAGAACTTTCTGTCACCAAAATGTGAGGAAAATGTGTTTTTTTAGTCAAATTTTGAGGTTTGCAAAGGATTCTGGGTAACAGAACCTGGTCAGAGCCCACAAGTCACCCCAACCTTGGATTCCCCTAGGTCTCTAGTTTTCAAAAATGCACAGGTTTGGTAGGTTTTCCTAGGTGCCGGCTGAGCTAGAGGCCAAAATCTACAGGTAGGCACTTTGCAAAAAACACCTCTTTTTTCTGTCAAAAAAATGGGGTGTGTCCACATTGTGTTTTGGGGCATTTCCTGTCGTGGGCACTAGGCCTACCCACACAAGTGAGGTATCATTTTTATTGGGAGACTTGGGGAAACGCTGGGTGGAAGGAAATTTGTGGCTCCTCCCAGATTCCAGAACTTTCTGTCACCGAAATGTGAGGAAAATGTGTTTTGTTTGCCAAATTTTGAGGTTTGCAAAGGATTCTGGGTAACAGAACCTGGTCAGAGCCCCACAAGTCACCCCAACCTTGGATTCCCCTAGGTCTCTAGTTTTCAAAAATGCACAGGTTTGGTAGGTTTTCCTAGGTGCCGGCTGAGCAAGAGGACAAAATCTACAGGTAGGCACTTTGCAAAAAACACCTTTTTTTTCTGTCAAAAAATGGGGTGTGTCCACATTGTGTTTTGGGGCATTTCCTGTTGTGGGCGCTAGGCCTACCCACACAAGTGAGGTATCATTTTTATCAGGAGACTTGGGGGAACGCTGGGTGGAAGGAAATTTTAGCTCCTCTCAGATTCCAGAACTTTCTGTCACTGAAATGTGAGGAAAATGTGTTTTGTTTACCAAATTTTGAGGTTTGCAAAGGATTCTGGGTAACAGAACCTGGTCAGAGCCCCACAAGTCACCCCAACCTTGGATTGCCCTAGGTCTCTAGTTTTAAGAAATGCACAGGTTTGGTAGGTTTTCCTAGGTGCAGGCTGAGCTAGAGGCCAAAATCTACAGGTAGGCACTTTGCAAAAAACACCTCTTTTTTCTGTCAAAAAAATGGGGTGTGTCCACATTGTATTTTGGGGCATTTCCTGTCGCAGGCGCTAGGCCTACCCACACAAGTGAGGTATCATTTTCGTCGGGAGACTTGGGGGAACGCTGGTTGGAAGGAAATTTGTGGCTCCTCTCAGATTCCAGAACTTTATGTCACCGAAATGTGAGGAAAATGTGTTTTTTTTGCCACATTTTGAGGTTTGCAAAGGATTCTGGGTAACAGAACCTGGTCAGAGCCCCACAAGTCACCCCATTTTGGATTCCCCTAGGTCTCTAGTTTTCAAAAATGCACAGGTTTGGTAGGTTTTCCTAGGTGCCGGCTGAGCTAGAGGCCAAAATCTACAGGTAGGCAATTTGCAAAAAACACCTATGTTTTCTGTCAAAAAATGGGGTGTGTCCACATTGTGTTTTGGGGCATTTCCTGTCGTGGGCACTAGGCCTACCCACACAAGTGAGGTATCATTTTTATCGGGAGACTTGGGGGAACGCTGGGTGGAACCACATATGTGGCTCCCCCCAGATTCCAGAACTTTCTGTCACCGAAATGTGAGGAAAATGTGTTTTGTTTGCCAAATTTTTAGGTTTGCAAAGGATTCTGGGTAACAGAACCTGGTCAGAGCCCCACAAGTCACCCCAACCTTGGATTCCCCTAGGTCTCTAGTTTTAAAAAATGCACAGGTTTGGTAGGTTTTCCTAGGTGTCGGCTGAGCTAGAGGCCAAAATCTACAGGTAGGCACTTTGCAAAAAACACCTCTTTTTTCTGTCAAAAAAATGGGGTGTGTCCACATTGTATTTTGGGGCATTTCCTGTCGTGGGCGCTAGGCCTACCCACACAAGTGAGGTATCATTTTTATCGGGAGACTTGGGGGAACGCTGGGTGGAACCACATATGTGGCCCCTCTCAGATTCCAGAACTTTCTGTCACCAAAATGTGAGGAAAATGTGTTTTTTTAGCCAAAGTTTGAGGTTTGCAAAGGATTCTGGGTAACAGAACCTGGTCAGAGCCCCACAAGTAACCCCATCTTGGATTCCCCTAGGTCTCTAGTTTTCAAAAATGCACAGGTTTGGTAGGTTTCCCTAGGTGCCTACTGAGCTAGAGTCCAAAATCTACAGGTAGGCACTTTGCAAAAAACACCTCTGTTTTCTGTCAAAAAAATGTGATGTGTCTACGCTGTGTTTTGGGGCATTTCCTGTCGCGGGCGCTAGGCCTACCCACACAAGTGAGGTATCATTTTTGTCGGGAGACTTGGGGGAACGCTGGGTGGAATGAAATTTGTGGCTCCTCCCAGATTCCAGAACTTTCTGTCACCGAAATGTGAGGAAAATGTGTTTTGTTTGCCAAATTTTGAGGTTTGCAAAGGATTCTGGGTAACAGAACCTGGTCAGAGCCCCACAAGTCACCCCAACCTTGGACTCCCCTAGGTCTCTAGTTTTAAAAAATGCACAGGTTTGGTCGGTTTTCCTAGGTGCCGGCTGAGCTAGAGGCCAAAATCTACAGGTAGGCACTTTGCAAAAAACACCTCTTTTTTCTGTCAAAAAAATGGGGTGTGTCCACATTGTGTTTTGGGGCATTGCCTGTCGTGGGCGCTAGGCCTACCCACACAAGTGAGGTATCATTTTTATCGGGAAACTTGGGGGAACGCTGGGTGGAAGGAAATTTGTGGCTCCTCTCAGATTCCAGAACTTTCTGTCACTGAAATGTGAGGAAAATGTGTTTTGATTACCAAATTTTGAGGTTTGCTAAGGATTCTGGGTAACAGAACCTGGTCAGAGCCCCACAAGTCACCCCAACCTTGGATTCCCGTAGGTCTCTAGTTTTCAAAAATGCACAGGTTTGGTAGGTTTTCCTAGGTGCCGGCTGAGCTAGAGGCCAAAATCTACAGGTAGGCACTTTGCAAAAAACACCTCTTTTTTCTGTCAAGAAAATGGGGGGTGTCCACATTGTATTTTGGGGCATTTCCTGTTGTGGGCGCTAGGCCTACCCACACAAGTGAGGTATCATTTTTATCGGGAGACTTGGGGGAACGCTGGGTGGAACCACATTTGTGGCTCCTCTCAGATTCGAGAACTTTCTGTCACCTAAATGTAAGGAAAATGTGTTTTTTTAGCCAAAGTTTGAGGTTTGCAAAGGATTCTGGGTAACAGAACCTGGTCAGAGCCCCACAAGTCAGCCCATCTTGGATTCCCCTAGGTCTCTAGTTTTCAAAAATGCACAGGTTTGGTAGGTTTTCCTAGGTGCCGGCTGAGCTAGAGGTTAAAATCTACAGGTTGGCACTTTGCAAAAAACACCTCTGTTTTCTGTCAAAAAATGGGGTGTGTCCGCATTGTGTTTTGGGACATTTCCTGTCGTGGGCACTAGGCCTACCCACACAAGTGAGGTATCATTTTTATCGGGAGACTTGGGGGAACGCTGGGTGGAAGGACATTTGTGGCTCCTCCCAGATTCCAGAACTTTCTGTCACCGAAATGTGAGGAAAATGTGTTTTGTTTGCCAAATTTTGAGGTTTGCAAAGGATTCTGGGTAACAGAACCTGGTCAGAGCCCCACAAGTCACCCCAACCTTGGATTCCCCTAGGTCTCTAGTTTTAAAAAATGCACAGGTTTGGTAGGTTTTCCTAGGTGCTGGCTGAGCTAGATGCCAAAATCTACAGGTAGGCACTTTGCAAAAAACACCTCTTTTTTCTGTCAAAAAAATGGGGTGTGTCCACATTGTGTTTTGGGGCATTTCCTGTTGTGGGCGCTAGGCCTACCCACACAAGTGAGGTATCATTTTTATCGGGAGACTTGGGGGAACGCTGGGAGGGACCAAATTTGTGGCTCCTCTCAGATTCCAGAACTTTCTGTCACCAAAATATGAGGAAAATGTATTTTTTTAGCCAAATTTTGAGGTTTGCAAAGGATTCTGGGTAACAGAACCTGGTCAGAGCCCCACAAGTCACCCCATCTTGGATTCCCCTCGGTCTCTAGTTTTAAAAAATGCACAGGTTTGGTAGGTTTCCCTAGGTGCCGGCTGAGCTAGAGGACAAAATCTACAGGTAGGCACTTTGCAAAAAACACCTCTGTTTTCTGTCAAAAAATGCGGTGTGTCCACATTGTGTTTTGGGGCATTTCCTGTCGTGGGCACTAGGCCTACCCACACAAGTGAGGTATCATTTTTATCGGGAGACTTGGGGGAATGCTGGGTGGAAGGAAATTTGTGGCTGCTCCCAGATTCCAGAACTTTCTGTCACCGAAATGTGAGGAAAATGTGTTTTGTTTGCCAAATTTTGAGGTTTGCAAAGGATTCTGGGTAACAGAACCTGGTCAGAGCCCCACAAGTCACCCCAACCTTGGATTCCCCTAGGTCTCTAGTTTTAAAAAATGCACAGGTTTGGTAGGTTTTCGTAGGTGCCGGCTGAGCTAGAGGCCAAAATCTACAGGTAGGCACTTTGCAAAAAACACCTCTTTTTTCTGTCAAAAAAATGGGGTGTGTCCACATTGTATTTTGGGGCATTTCCTGTCGTGGGCGCTAGGCCTACCCACACAAGTGAGGTATCATTTTTATCGGGAGACTTGGGGGTACGCTGGGTGGAACCACATTTGTGGCTCCTCTCAGATTCCAGAACTTTCTGTCACCAAAATGTGAGGAAAATGTGTTTTTTTAGCCAAAGTTTGAGGTTTGCAAAGGATTCTGGGTAACAGAACCTGGTCAGAGCCCCACAAGTCACCCCATCTTGGATTCCCCTAGGTCTCTAGTTTTCAAAAATGCACAGGTTTGGTAGGTTTTACTAGGTGCCGGCTGAGCTAGAGGCCAAAATCTACAGGTAGGCACTTTGCAAAAAACACCTCTGTTTTCTGTCAAAAAATGGGGTGTGTCCGCATTGTGTTTTGGGGCATTTCCTGTCGTGGGCACTAGGCCTACCCACACAAGTGAGGTATCATTTTTATCGGGAGACTTGGGGGAACGCTGGGTGGAAGGAAATTTGTGGCTCCTCCTAGATTCCAGAACTTTCTGTCACCGAAATGTGAGGAAAATGTGTTTTGTTTGCCAAATTTTGAGGTTTGCAAAGGATTCTGGGTAACAGAACCTGGTCAGAGCCCCACAAGTCACCCCAACCTTGGATTCCCCTAGGTCTCTAGTTTTAAAAAATGCACAGGTTTGGTAGGTTTTCCTAGGTGCTGGCTGAGCTAGATGCCAAAATCTACAGGTAGGCACTTTGCAAAAAACACCTTTTTTTTCTGTCAAAAAAATGGGGTGTGTCCACATTGTGTTTTGGGGCATTTCCTGTTGTGGGCGCTAGGCCTACCCACACAAGTGAGGTATCATTTTTATCGGGAGACTTGGGGGAACGCTGGGTGGAAGGAAATTTGTGGCTCCTCTCAGATTCCAGAACTTTCTGTCACTGAAATGTGAGGAAAATGTGTTTTGTTTACCAAATTTTGAGGTTTGCAAAGGATTCTGGGTAACAGAACCTGGTCAGAGCCCCACAAGTCACCCCAACCTTGGATTGCCCTAGGTCTCTAGTTTTAAAAAATGCACAGGTTTGGTAGGTTTTCGTAGGTGCCGGCTGAGCTAGAGGCCAAAATCTACAGGTAGGCACTTTGCAAAAAACACCTCTTTTTTCTGTCAAAAAAATGGGGTGTGTCCACATTGTATTTTGGGGCATTTCCTCTCGTGGGCGCTAGGCCTACCCACACAAGTGAGGTATCATTTTTATCGGGAGACTTGGGGGAACGCTGGGTGGAAGGAAATTTGTGGCTCCTCCCAGATTCCAGAACTTTCTGTCACCGAAATGTGAGGAAAATGTGTTTTGTTTGCCAAATTTTGAGGTTTGCAAAGGATTCTGGGTAACAGAACCTGGTCAGAGCCCCACAAGTCACCCCAACCTAGGATTCCCCTAGGTCTCTAGTTTAAAAAAATGCACAGGTTTGGTAGGTTTTCCTAGGTGCCGGCTGAGCTAGAGGCCAAAATCTACAGGTAGGCACTTTGCAAAAAACACCTCTTTTTTCTGTCAAAACAATGGGGTGTCCCCACATTGTGTTTTGGGGCATTTCCTGTCGTGGGCGCTAGGCCTACCCACACAAGTGAGGTATCATTTTTATCGGGAGACTTGGGAGAATGCTGGGTGGAAGGAACTTTGTGGCTCCTCTCAGATTCCAGATCTTTCTGTCACCGAAATGTGAGGAAAATGTGTTTTTTTTGGCCTAATTTTGAGGTTTGCAAAGGATTCTGGGTAACAGAACCTGGTCAGAGCCCCACAAGTCACCCATCCTGGATTCCCCTAGGTCTCTAGTTTAAAAAAATGCACAGGTTTGGAAGGTTTCCCTAGGTGCCGGCTGAGCTAGAGGCCAAAATCTACAGGTAGGCACTTTGCAGGAAACACCTCTGTTTTCTGCCAAAACATGGGATGTGTCACCGTTGTGTTTTGGGGCATTTCCTGTTGCTGGCGCTAGGCCTACCCACACAAGTGAGGTATCATTTTTATCGGGAGACTTGGGGGAACATAGAATAGCAAAACAAGTGTTATTGCCCCTTGTCTGTCTCTACATTTTTTCCTTCCAAATATGAGAGAGTGTGTAAAAAAGAAGTCTATTTGAGAAATGCCCTGTAATTCACATGCAAGTATGGGCACCCCAGAATTCAGAGATGTGCAAATAACCACTGCTCCTCAACACCTTATCTTGTGCCCATTTTGGAAATGCAAAGGTTTTCTTGATAGCTATTTTTCACTCTTTATATTTCCGCAAAAGAATTGCTGTATACCCGGTATAGAATGAAACCCACTGCAGGGTGCAGCACATTTATTGGTTCTGGGTACCTAGGGTTCTTGATGAACCTACAAGCCCTATATATCCCCGCAACCAAAAGAGTCCAGCAGACGTAACAGTATATTGCTTTAAAAAATTTGACATTGCAGGAAAAAGTTACAGATAAAACGTAGAGAAAAATTGCTGTTTTCTTCACCTCAATTTCAATATTTTTTTTTTCAGTTGTTATTTTCTGTAGGAAACCCTTGTAAGATCTACACAAATTACCCCTTGCTGAATTCAGAATTTTGTCTACTTTTCAGAAATGTTTAGGTTTCTGGGATCCAGCATTGGTTTCACGCCCATATCTGTCACTGACTGGAACGAGGCTGAAAGCACAAACAATCGTAAAAATGGGGTATGTCCCAGTAAAATGCCAAAAGTGTGTTGAAAAATTGGGTTTTCTGATTCAAGTCTGCCTGTTCCTGAAATCTGGGAAGCTGGTGATTTTAGCACTCCAAACACTTTGTTGATGCCATTTTCAGGGAAAAAAACAGAAGCCTTCTTCTGCAGCCCCTTTTTCCCATTTTTTTGAAAAAACCTACATTTTCACTGTATTTTGGCTAATTGTTTGGCCTCCTTCAGGGGAACCCACAAGGTCTGGGCACCTCTAGAAACCCTAGGATGTTGGAAAAAAAGGACGCAAATTTGGCGTGGGTAGCTTATGTGGACAAAAAGTTATGAGGGCCTAAGCAAGAACTATTCCAAATAGGCAAAAAACAGCCTGGCACAGGAGGCGGAAAAGGCCTGGCAGCGAAGGGGTTAAAATCTAACCTATACACTACCCTACACTATACTAACCTATACTAACTCATCTTAACTTACCTTTACAGCTATTTATCCTAATCTAAACTTATCTTAAACATTTAACGGCACACACTAAACATTCTCCATCCACCCCCTTTAAAAGGCAAGATACGAGTAGGACAACATAAACTAAGGCTACACAGTTACTAATCTAAACTAACTCCTAAACAAATATATACATTTTTTGCTTTTTTTATTGATTTTTTTAAAATAAAAATAGAAACCCATACATAACCTCTTAACCCCCACAAAAACAAAAGTATACCAAAAGCCACGCCCACACTATACTTACACTAACCTACAACTAACTTAAACAATTTAACTAACCTATCACTACTCACCTAAAACCCACTAAAACAGATAATAATACAAAACTGGAGAAGGGAAGCAACTGGGAGGCTCTGCAACAACATGTCCACATCTTCTTTAGCTTTTTCTTACAGTACTATACAGTATAATAACTTGTAGTTCTTTGCATTGTCCTTCTCCAAATGGTCCAACATTGCCATTATGGCGGCTATGTCCCTTCTCATGTCCTCCTCAAAGGTGGAGGATGTGGCTGCTGCAGGCGGCTGTTGTGGTGCCTACGTGGGGATAGATGCAGATGATGCAGAGGGGATAGGGCCAGCGGAGGCCACCCTGACCTCAGATGTTGTGCTCGATCTGGCCAGGACAGTTGTGGCTTGTACCAGAGGTCTCCCATGTGGAAACGCAAGCCAAGCCCCAGTAGATTTCTCTTGCCGATGCTTCTTGGCCATCCTTTGGTACCCGGCCTGTACCTCCATGATGTGGCAGAAATGCTCTGCTCTATTTTCAAATGCACATGTCTGTGCTATGGTCATAGTGGCAGCTAAAACATTAGGAGAACACGGCATCAAATACAGCATTGGGTAGGGGTAGAACAAACATGCAATATACATAACATCCTCAGATGACACATGCTGTTCACCACACATTCCCCTACAATGTCAATCTCCAAATCAAGACTAAACCTCTTACCAGCCATCTACGTGATCATGGACATGTCACTGGGTTAACGGCTATCCATTGTTGACCATCAGGACCCAGAGGTAAGTTGACTACTGCACTCTTGTGCAACATTTGTGTCATCAAACTAGTGAGGATCAAGCGGCCCATCAACTCCCAAATCCCTGTGCCATAGTCAATAAGTAGCGCTATGTTTGCAATCCACCACTTTGCCACCCCTAATGCTAAATCAAGCCTTTGCCAGGCATCATGGATACAAGGTGGGGGTCATCTGGTGGGGTGAGGGGGGATTGGCATCAGCAGTTCAAAGGCATCATTTATGTGTTCTTGGGTCAACATCTGCTCAAAGCACGCTTTACAAGGGGGCACACCATTTCTGACATTGGGCCCCTATGTTCAGTTCAGGGTTAGTGCCCATATAGTTTCCCCTAAGCCTGAACTGTACATCTATATTACCTACAGATTTTGTACCTATTAACCCTACCCTGTATCATGGTATGCAAAATGTGTAATGCGGCACACACATGGTGGCTGTATGGGTGCCCTAGGGGGCACAGGAAGACTGGCAATGCACTGGGTGCAGCTACAGTATTCCTACTTATTGAACTACCTGTTCACATGCATGCCAAACGTCTCCTAACTACCAGGTATACACTCAGCATTCACATTCTATGCACATGTGATGTGACCAAGATCACTCACAAATATCATGATGGGTAGACCATGTTGGTAAATCTGCACACATCTACTTTTCTACAGCCCGTAGACATGTCCCACATCCATCTGGAGGAGAGTTGTTATCTCATTGTCTACTCAAATGACTCTTAGCCGGCACAACAAGGCTCCTTGCACGGCCGCTGCCTCACTTAAAATCTGAAGAGTAGTGAGGCACCGGTGGTGCAAGTGTCTCCTACATGAGCTCCCTAGAGACATCAACACATGTACATCATCTGTACCATTTCCTGAGTAACTGAAAGCTACGTGTGGCACACACTGCTGTAAAAAGTGCTGTGACAAATATGTTGGCAACAGGCATGCTATTCAGATAAACAGCACCTCTGACAAATATCTTGACTGACATCACAGTATATGTGGGCATGCTATCCTTTCCGTTACACCCACAATTCCATAGCAGCACACATTGGCACTTGTGCAAAAATCAACTCATTCTCCATCCTTAACCTAGCATCAGACATGATGTCCATATCCTAACTCAGATGACGTCATCTCAATGGTCACACATTAATTTTTCATCATTGCATTGCACACATCATACCCTCTCACACAAAACCCTGGAATGACACATGGGGCGCACAAGGTGACACTTACTGGCTGCATTGGGGTTTTCAAATAGGGACACTTCTTCAATAGTGTATTGTGGAGGCCCACCTGCAAGACATAACAGGAACGCATTGCTTAGCAATGTTTTAACATTTCTGTGCATGGACAACTGTTACACATGGATCTGAGTAAGTAAGTCAACTTAGGGGTAGGAAAGAACACCTGCCAAACAATAAAATTCTGTCTGTAAGACAAAGGGCCAGATAATGGAGTCGCCCTGACGCTCCTGTGGTGCATTTCACTGCACCATATGTACATGGATTTGTTATGCATCTTTTTGTAACGTTACACCTCCATGTACATATGGGGCAGCATGACACAGTATTTTGTATAAGAGGGGCATGCAATGGTCGTTGCAGTGGCCGTCCTGTTGCTTTTGACGCTGCCGCAGATGTTGAAGACATCGTATTCATCATCAGCGCCAAAAGGCTAACAACTGTCCAGGGATGGTGTGAGCATAGCAAAGTGTTGAGGAATGTGTTGATACATCCTTGTTTCTTGCTTCTTATATGTGTGCACCATTTGAGGGCACACACAGCAGAGCTAAATTGCCATGGATGTTTCCTTATGTGCATGTAGTTCACCCTTCTTGCACATTAACAGAATAACATTATGGACGTCTTGCCACTACTATGTGGGCAGCCATTATTGCCAATGTAGACTATTTATGTCCAGGAAGGGATACCAACCTGCATATAGACACTCCCCTCAACACAGACACACTTGCACTGTGGTCCAGTATGCCTGTGTTGGCGCAGGCTGCTGAGTAATGTGCTAGTGCTGGCACATATGCAGGCCTGCCCCGTACTCTTGGCAACACGGGGCAGGCCTGTGGTACAAAATCAGCCCATGTGTGTCTGATACTTGACATTTTATGGGGTGAAAGTGATACACAATGTATATAAAGAGGAATGTGCAAGTAATCTGGACCCGGTGCATAGGTAAGCTCCCTTAAATGCCATTGCCTAAAGACACAAAGGGGCAGATTTAAGGAAAGTGGTGCTGCACCTAGTGCTACTTTCCTTGTAACGCTTAGTGCCCCCTGCCCCCACCATGTATGCGCCATATTTAAAATATGGTACTGCATGACGGAACGGTAGGGGGCAATAGCATCATTTTATTTTGATGCTATTGTTGTGCTTTGCAGGATTAGCACCAAACGTTTGGCACAACTCCTGCACAGTACATAGGGGCCCAATATATTTATTGGTATGCCCCCTTTGAACTCCTGCTCTGAGCAGGTGTTAAAAGTACCAAAAACATTACGCAAGGAAATCTTTAAGATTTCCCTGAGCCATTTTTTGCCCCTCTTCCCCCAACGGGGGAACACCCCCCTTGCTTACATTATTAGGGTTAACAAAGTGGCGCTATGCATGCATTGCGCCACTTTGCAAGTATGGTGCAGGAAAATTGTCACTTTAGAGCTGCCTTAGTGTCAAAAATTATTTTGTGCTAAGGTGGTGCTTCACTTATCTGGCAACCCTTAGCGCACTCCACAGCCAACATGTGTGTGCTATATTTGAGGTACAGCACACCATCTGGCAAGGTTGGGGCCAGGGTACGTAACACCATTGATATACGGTGCAGGGTTAGGCTGAAACTTTTCCTCCTAACCCTGACCACTCCATGAAGGTCCATTGATACCAATGGCGTACCCCCTTGCCACACATGCTCAGTGCTGGCATTACAGGTACCTGCCTGAGACGTAACACAGTTTAGATCCTTATTTTCAAATACACCATTTGGAAACAGCCCCTACTGTATCTACACCACACTTGCATACATCTTGCCTGGCATGGGCATGATGTGGGGGGAGGGGGAGGAATTTGTTCTATGCCTACTCAACGCCACTTAGTTTTTCTGATGCATGGATCTACGCAATGCGTTATCTCCTGTGAACTCCAGCTGCAGTGTTTTGTTGTTCCCCCTCCATCTGTGCTGCACCATTGTCATCCTCCTCCTCATAGGGAACATCTATCAGTTCATCCCTGGGGACATTAGTCTGAATACATATTTTATGCAACATAGCACATACAAGGATCATCTTCTATACTGGGGGGGGTGACATACAACAGGCTTCCTCCTGTCAGGGCCAGGCACCTGAACCTTGACTTCAGAAACCCAAATGTCCTCTCCACCACATTTTGGGGGTCATTATGGAATTGGCGCCAAATGTAGCCTACCGCCATGGCGACGGCCGTCAACACACCGTCGCTGTGGCTACTGACCGTCCATGGAATTATGACTGTAGCTGGAATTCCACCAGAAGGCTGGCGGACTTCCGGCAATGGTCATGGCGGTGGACGGTGGTATGGTAGCGCTGCTGCCAGCAGCAGCAGTGCCACACCAGCAAAACACCGCCTACCGTATCATGCTCCATGATACGGCCTGGTGGTGTTTTGCTGGCGGACGCTGCTGCTGGCAGCAGCACCACGTCCCGTCTCCTGCCAGGGGACCCCCTGCAAGCAGGTAAGTCGGGTTCTCTGACAGGAGAGGAGAGTGGGGGTGTTGTGTGTGTGTTGTGTGCAGTGAATGAATTCCCTGTCACTGATAGTGCCTACCCCCAAGGTTTCAGTGGCGGTACAGAACCTCCAGAAGCCATGGCAGTGGGCGGGGTCAAAATGCCATGGGTGGCCTAGTGATGGTCGCCGGGCTGGAGACTACAGTCTCCAGCCCGGCGGTCATTACCGATGTGGCGGTTGGTTTGTTAACTTGGCGGTTTGGCTTTGGCTTTGTGGTTGTATTATGTACATATGGGTGTATGTGTGTGTGATGTGCAATTAATGCAGTGTTGTGTGGAATATGTGTTGTTGTCTGTACACCTGGGGTCCCCTTCCAATGTGTGTTTACTGTGGTGTAAGTATTGTTTTTCCTTCTAGGTTGATGTGGTATCTGTGTAATGATTGGTACGTAGCCTACCTACAAGTAGCCTATCGCTATATTGCCTCTCCTGGAACTGCTCATTGATTGTAGAATGCCGTAATATGTAGGCATCATGAAGGCTGCTGGGATATTTGGCTAGGATGTTTGTGAAGAGCCCACAGTGGTCCACAGTGGCCTGCACATTTATTGAATGGGTGTGTTTGGGGTTCCATTAGAGATGTTCTGTTGCAGCAGGTGGCGCAAGTTGGACATGGGTGCAGTCCATAATAGTTTCTAGGTATTGGGGAAGCAGAGGTGGTGGGGTGTGAGGTGGATGATTGCATCCAGAACTTTTGGTAGAAAGGCCAAGAAGGATGGTTGAAAGATAGCAGCCACTTGTGCGCCCGTTGTCTGGAATGATCCTGACACCAGAATGTGGAGGACAGCCAGGAGTTTGGTCATGGGTGGAATAGTTGTTGGAGTTTCCACCCTTGCAGTGATGTCTGGCACAATGTGGTGCAGCAAGCGTACAATTGACTCCCGCTTCAGACGGTAGGTTTTGATTACATCTTTTTCCCTGAGAGCAAGGATGGTTGTACGCTGTTGAAATTTCCCCTCCTATCTTCTGCGCTGCCTTTGTGGCTGCTGTGGTGATGTTTGGGGTTGCGGTAGTGGTGCTTGAGGGACCTGTTGTTGTCACTGTCATCTGCAGCATGTGCCAAGCTGAAGCATTGACAGTTCCATGTTGTCCATGAGGTTGCCAATGCTCCTTCTGTGTGTTTTCCTTAAGTAATAGTGTGTGAGCCTAATTTTAATGATCAGGCATTAAAATGTGACGCTAATCAGATTTTGCATCATTTTTTGGGACCGGTTCCTTAATGTGCATTGTTTTAGTGTTGGGCTGTAAATATGGTGCTGGGGGGCTAGTGTCATTTTTTGGAAGGGAAACCCTACCTTGCATGTCATTGTCACAAAATGACACCAGGTGGGGTGGGGCTCCCAAACAATGACACTAACTCTGGAATTTTGACGCAATATGGGTCTAGTGACAAAATATAAACATGGTGCTAAGTTAGCTCTGCTTTTGCATTAAAAAAATGGAACAAAGGCGGCACAAACTTTTCTTAAATATGGGCCAATGTGCCTTCCCACTGATGTGCCTGTGGCAGCTAACCATCCACACCAGTGTTGGCAGATTGGCAGGTATATAAGCACAAACATTACCTTTTTTAAACTTTCCTAATTTCCTGCCACCATGAACCCTATTATACAAGTCCTACCTTTGCTGCTGCTACTAGACCACGATGAAAATCAACCCCGTCATTCCTGGAACCAAAGGTAAATTATTGTTTTATCTGTCATTGTTGGAATTCTCTGTGTATATTAGCTCTGGACTCGTGCATGTTTAAAAAATATGTGCACACAATAGTACAATGATGTGCAAGCATATGCGTGTAATGTGGTAGTAAGAGAAACGTAAAGAAACACACTTTGATATATCATTGATCCTCGCCAATCTGGTGCTAACTGCCTTCATGCCAAAGGATGCCTAAACAAAAAGTCACATAAATCCTTAACTCGAAATATGTCCATACAAGTTTATGTAATCATTTTCCAAAAACTACTAACAGTACACACCATTGTAATTAAAGACATCCAATATAATGTAGTAATTGCACTACACAATGCAACAAGTGGGTTTACACAGAATATACAACCAATGTTACCTCTAAACTTTAAACATGTCTGAGATGTATTAAGGTCACATACCTACCTGTCGTGAAATTTCTGTAACACATTAGAAATTATTTAACTTCAAAGTGTCATTTTCCCTGTGTAATGCCTATATTAAGACATATCATGTTAAACTAAACACACCAGCATTCTCAGTTTACAAAAAATTTATAATTTTGATGTGTGTCCAGTATCCTGATGAATGCTTGCACCAAAATTAACATGTCCATCACAAATGTCCAACACTAATATATTCACTACATACATATGTCAAAAATATTACCTGTCCTCATCACTCTCAGAAATTAGAACAAAAGCATGTCACACCAATTTGCATAAATAACATTATCAGCAATCAATTACTAGTAATCTAAAATTAACACCAGGACCAATTTATTGAAAATAAATAAAAATTTAATACAACAATGAGATAAGTCTCTCAAATATAACTATAAATAATAATAATACAAAAAAACCAGTTTGAATAGTCCAGCCTGGAAACTTTGGGCTTTAGGCCTGGAACTCACCTCCAAATTGCACTGCCAAGTACAACCTCCTCAGTAAGGGCATACTATGGCCATAGCAGGCACCTCAATTATGTTTTTTCCTTGGGGTGGGTTTGGGTCCGACAGGAGATAGGGCAATAGCAGAAGCATCTGGTGGAGAAGCAGTAGAAGGGGTTAGAGAGGATGGGGAGTGGGAACATAGAGGAAGCAGGAGTGGGTGTTGCATGTATTTCTGTCTGTTGTGCATGTGGGCCTGGTGTATGTGGTGCATGTTTAGGTGTGTGTGTTTTGGAAGGTGTGTGATATTTGGGTGAGTGTGTGCATTTGTGATTGGTGGGTGTGCTTCTCTGTGAACATGTTTAGATGTGTGTGGTTTTGTCGGTGTAGTGTATTCTGGTGATTGTGGGCATGTGCATCTGGTGAGTGTTATTTTGCATGTAGTTGTGTGTGACTATGTGTGTTTGGTTGAGTGTGATATAGAGGTGGATGCTGTGGTTGAAGTGCTTGTGGGTGTGCTGGTGGTTATGGTTGTGCTGGTGGATGGGGTGGTGGTTGTGCATGTGTCAGTGGTGGTGAATGTTGTGTGAATGAGTGTGGCAGTTGTGTCTGTGGTAGTGGGTGTTGTGGTGGGTGTTGTGGTGGTCGGTGTTATGGTGGTGGGTGTTGTGGTGGGTGTGGTGGTAGGTGTTGTTGATGTTGTGTCAGCAGTGTGTATGTGTGTTGGCTGGGTACATGCTTGTGTTTCTTTGTGTGTTTGTGTGAATGTGTGTATCTGCTGCTTGTGTCTGTGTGAGTAGGTGTGTGCAAGGATATGAGTGTGCTTGGGACAGGGCTGGGAATAAAGAATTGGGAAAGGGTGGGAGTTGGGGCAAAAGGCTGGATGGTTAGGAGGCTGCGATCAGTGAGGTGGTTTGACTTTGAAATAGCCTCTGTAGACCAGACATAGCACTGTCAGTGCCTTCTAGGTATGCTACCATTTGTTACACATGGCAACTAAGCCCCTGGATGGCATTTGGGAGTGCAGACTGGCCTACAGAGTAGTCCTAAAGGAGGTCAATAGCCTCCGCACTCGGAGGGACAGGAGAAACAGCGTGGTGCCTCCAGTGAAGCAGATGTCACTCCTCTTAGGGGGGAGGGTTTATCCAACAGGGGGGAGCATGAGGGAGGTTGGAGATGGGAATCTGCAAGGCGGGCAAGGATGCAAGTGGAACAGTTCCTATAGGGTCAGCCACCACTAGGGACTGGTCTTCTGTGGAGGCCTCTGAAGGTGATGATGTGGAACCTGTGGCCTCTGTGCCAGTCCCCTAACCCTCCATGCCACTGGGTCAATCGGTGTCAGTGGTCTCAGCACCAGAACTGCAGTGGTCAGCTGCTTTCCTGCCTACATGGCCAATGTTTCCTCCGCCTGCTCCTGATGATGCTGAAATGAAAGATACAACAGTTGTATTGTATATGTATAAATAGAAATGAGTATGACCTTTGATAAAAACAGTTTCCAAGTTTTCATATTTCAACTGCATCGATGCTCTCAAACTTTGGTTCTTTATTATCATTATTTCATACATGAAGGGAACATTTTCAGAAACCATTTATTCACAGTTTTGTAATTCGCCATGGTACCTCGCATGTCATGTATGACCTTGACTCTCGTATCCATTTTTATTTCTCTGCGGGAACTGTTTAACACCTCTAAATTGGTGGGCTTTCTTGTTTAGAATAGTGGACTTATGCCCAAAAAGGATATAAACCAAAAATACATTTGTACAGTAGGTTTACAAGGCCCAAAAATCTGCATTATTTTTAAACACAAAAAGAAAAACATGAACCAATGTGTGTCAACAAATCTTGCAATGAGTACCAATATTTGTATAAACTGAAATCCTGTTTCCTTTGTTTAGGCATTTCACAATGGTGACATTTACTTCAAGTAACTAATGTAGATTTCAAATTTAAAAAAGACTATATTGATTGTGTACTGAAGTAGCCTATTATTGTATTATGAATTATGTAGATACCTATGCTGTTGAAGAAATTTAGAATAATATTTTGTGATGGGTTGACAAATGACGTATACAGCATAAGTAAATGCATAGGTATTGATACATTTCTAATCCAACTCAGTACAGAGGAAAACCATTTTCAGATTTGACTCCTAAATATCTCTAGTTATGTGAAGTCTGTTTTACCATTGTCTAATTGTTTCACAAAGTAAGTTGGCTTTCATTTTAGGCAAAAGATGGTACAACATCACTGTAAATATTACATACACCGATTCATATATAATTATTTAATGAAAGATTCACATCCAATTATGCTACAGATTACACCTTATTGCATTTATACACTTACAAAATGAGTCATGATTTGGGTCTGATATTAAGTTTTCCAGATGGGATACTCGAACATATATGTGATGGAACCTTCTGGTCCTGTTAAGTATTCAGTTTTTCTCAATCATTGGTTTATCTTCTAGACATAACAAAGGACATTATTAAATGGTTTAGGGTATGTGGCACTCTGTTACCAATGTATACACATTCCTGTATGGGTTGTGCCAAAAACTGTATGCCTATCACAGTTATTTTTAACAAAACAGACTGGCTTACATGCAAATTTGTGAATTAATAAGACATCATGCAAATTTGTCACTTTTAACATGAATGAAGTTGCATTTTTGCTTTAAAACACATCTGGGATATGGTTTGAATCCAAAATGTAGCCATTAAACCTGATGTTACCAGTCATTTTGGCTCACATGCTCACTCTTGTTTGTGTATCAAACCAACAGTATGGCATTTGCAGCATCCACTGTATCATAATAGAATTTTATGCTAAGTCACCTGTAATAAGGCTAACGTAACATCATTCACAATAGTGAAGGAGCATCACTCCTGACACAATAAATACCAGTGGCCTGTTTGGTAATACTGTCCCTTATAACATCAAACTGCCTGATGTATAGTTGTTTTTCAGGCAGGCATGTGTCTGCTCAAACCAGTCCTTTGGTAGTGAACACACTTCAGGTGGTATCTTTTCCAAGACTTAATTTACAAAACACATCATCATGCACCTTGGGCAAAACTTACACTTTCAAGAACTCTTCTTCTGAATGTGACATCCTTAATGTTACTGGCACAATTATTTGTTGCAACAAACAATAGTTTTTAACATGTTGAACTCCCACTAGAACTTAGCCCCTTGATTCTGCTGTTGGGCTCTCAACCGGCCATCAAGATCTGGATATTCCACCACAAGTGTGCAGGGCATTAGGGGGATCAGGGTGCGGCACATGCGCTTCCTACATTGGCCAAGCTGGACTATGGCTGACTTTCTGGTCCAGCGTCGTAGGTCTTCCCACCTCTTACAGAAATGGATTCTGTGCCACTTATGGACCTCCAGGGTCTGCACATTCTTGGCAATGGCCTTCCATATCTTGTTCTTCTGATGGCTATTGACTTGTATACATAAGAAAAAAAGAAAGATTTCTAAAAAGTCAGTACAGATTATTTACCCACATTTTAATTTTTCTAGAAAATACTAATTTGTAGTTACCTGTTCAGCACCCTCAACATTCTAATGCCCATATTTACCTTTTGACGCAAACCAGAGCCGGCACTGGTTTGCGTATTTTTTTTACCACCGGCTACCACCATTCCTACGCGCCAAGCGGGCGCCTTATTTAAGGAATGGCGTTAGCCGGTGCTGCGGACTGGTCTGAGTAAAAAGAAATGACTCAAACCAGGCAGCACCAGCGTAGGGGAAAATGGGGGTTGTGCGTCAAAAAATGGTGCAAGTCAGGTTTGAGGCAAAAATCATGCCTCAAACCGGAATTGCGCCATTTTTTGACACACAACCCGCATTGAAATGAATCCTGTCTTAGCAAAGACAGGAGTCATGCCCCCTTGCCCAATGGCCATGCCCAGGTGACATCTGTCCCCTGGACATGGTCATTGGGCACAGTGGCATTTAGGGGGGCCCAAATTAGTCCCCCGTATGCCACTTACATTTTTTTTAAAGAAATACTTACCTCAACTTACCTGTACTTACCTGGGATGGGTTCCCCCATCCATGGGTGTCCTCCAGGGGTGGGCGAGGGTGGCAGGGGGTGTCCCTGGGGGCAGGGAAGGGCACCTCTGTACTCCTTCAATGGTCAGAGACGATGGAAGGGAGCCCACAGGTCCCTCAACGCCTGCCCTGACCCAGGTGTTAAAAAACTGTGCACATCAGGCTGTGTGCCGTTGTTTAAGGCCTGCCCCCTCCTGTGCGTCAAAATGACACTGGAGTATAAATAAGGCGCACAGACCTTAAAGTCATTTTTTGGGTGGGAACGCCTACCTTGCATGTCATTATCGCAAGGCAGTTTCCCGCATCCAAAAAATGACGCACAAGGAGGAATTTTGATGTCCACGGGCACAGGCGTCAAAGTTAAAATATGGTGCACGGTTTGCGCCGAATGTGCGTCAATATTTGTGATGCACATTCGGCGCAAACAGAGTATAAATATGCCCCTAAATGTCCTCATGTAACTAATCCAGGCAACAAGCATCTTCGAGTCCAAGGGTATGAAACCTTTCCTGTATTGAGAGCTACTCCTGAGCAGTACAAATCATTGTGAGCTACTAAAGGCTAAGCAACTTGTACAATATTAGCACACACACCCACGTACAGCTACATGGGCATTATTCCAATTTTTGTAGGGGCATATACTATTGTTTGAAAAACATGCAATTATTAAGAGCAGTATCGAATGGCTACTATGTGTGTCAGTGAGAGCATGGTTTTTGGTGAAGTATGAACAAGTGTGTGTAGTAATATGACATGCCTGTATGGATAATTGAGAACCTGTGTCATTTATAGTTGTAGCACAGGATATACAGTTCCATATGTGGGAAAATTACATGGCTAAAACATACAGACACTTATCTTTCAGAAAATGGAATGTTGTTTCAATTGGAACAAAAACATCACACAACTCCATAACTTGAATGATTCTTCTTGCTTTTAAAATTTCTCCCATTGTAACATTTGGCTGTATTTTTCACTTACATTACTGGCACAGTGTCTACTGGTCACTGGAAGTGAGGAGAATGCAGTTTGTCAAATGAAATCTGGATTTGTGGGTAAAATGAAATGAAAAGTCAGCCTATTTATTCAGATGACTTTTCATTTCAATTTACAGACATTTGAAACATTGTCAGGCATCATTTTGTCCCTGTTAAATCATTCAGTTCACTACACCCCAATCATGACACTTCACTCCTGAACAAAAAGGGCCAAATTTGCCTGTGTATGAAGAAGAAACAATTTACTTAGGAAAACATTTCCCATTCACGCATGCACCTGTTCCTCTGGATTCCCATGCAGCTGTCTGTAGAGGGACAGGACCTCCGTGGGGGGGAGTTCCAACTCCTCAAGGGGACGTTAGGGGCCCTGTCACCTGCTTTGCCCGGCATCCTGGCTCAAAGAGGTTAGTAACACAAAAGGATGATAGACGGAGTGCTGAACAATGCAAACACACCCCCAGTCACAAATGTGGGTTTAATCCATCATTCTTTTGCTCACCATGCCACCCCAGTTTGGACCCAGCCGTATGCAAATCAGTCTTGACCCTGTTGCTCATGGGAACAGTCCAGCCCGAACTGCCAAGCCAGGTCCTCCCTTGACTGGAAACAAGCATCCTGGAACCGGTTTCTGGGTATCACCCTTCATCAGCCAGGCTAGCTTAAATCCAGTGGCACAGTGATCACGGGACCCACATCTGGGCATACCCTTCCCACTTAGGGCAACTTTAGCAACACAAAAGGATGATGGACGGAGTGCTTAACAATGCAAACACTCACCCACAGTCACAGATCTGGGTTTAATCCATCATTCTTTTGCTCACCATGCCACCCCAGTTTGGACCCAGCCATATGCAAATCTGTCAACCCTGTTTGTCATGGGAACAGTCCAGCCCAAACTGCCAAGCCCGGTCCTCCCTGGATCGGAAACAAGCATCCTCGGACTGGTTTCAGGGTATCACCCTTCATCAGCCAGGCTAGCTTTAATCCAGTGGCACAGTGAGCACGGAACCCACGTCTTGGCATACCCTTCCAAAGAGGTTAGTAACAGCAGCAAAAGGTAGGTGTTGTTGGCTACATTGTTAGGAGCAAGTGAGATTTTTTCGAGAAACCACATACAAGTACACGGTGTGCACAATCAGCGATAGAGATGGACACAGCCATTGGCTTTCGTGTGTAGCCATCACAAACTTTAGCCTATGGCTGTGTCCATCATGAAGTGTTTCATCTATCATGCAGTCAACTTCCATAGACAGCTGTCGGACAGCCAATGTCCTGACATCAAGATCAGGTGCCCACCTTTTTAGGATGTGAAGCTGTGTATTTTTAAATGTAATGTGCATCACCACCACTCAAAATGGTGTCTAGTTTGTTTACAAATGTAAGATATGTACAACACTGTTATTTTTAAAGTTTTATACATTAAAATGTAAACCATTACTGCACTTAACATCGAAAGTGACAATGTGTAGTTTATACATATGTTGAGGGATTAAAAAAATTAATGTGTAAATAATGCATTTCAACTGTATTATTTACACAATAATATAAAAAAAATCAGACATGTAAAAAATTGGTATTTGAATATGCAACATAAGCCAAAACACGGCGGTAGCCACCTACAGGCAGGCAGAAGACAAGGATACGCCCACCATATTATAACATAGCACACCGCCAGGACTTCTGCTGCGGTAGCTATAACACCAAAAGCCTGCCGGAAACATATTATATGAAAGGAGACACTCACCTCCAGGGACACTGAGGAGTCCGCGGCCCACCATGGAACTAGAACTGCAAGTCTTCCCGATGCTGTACCATGCCATGGCCGCCCTGGAGCACCAACGCCGATGAATATGATGACGATGAGTACAGCCGCCTAGCACACAAGGGTGGGAGCGATGGTGGGGAGAGTGACACACACACACAACACACACCATACACACACACACACCCAGTACCAGTTGCAGAGTAAATCGACAATAACAGGTCCCAGGAGCAAAGAAAGCTAGGACACATACCTCTGTTCCAACCACCGTAATTATGTTGGATGGCAAATCAAAATCAAAATACATACAACTGCATATGTACATGCAGGCCCAAAGGCCAGTTCAAAGTCACTAATGCCACAGGGCAAAGTCCAAGCCCCAACTTGACTCCTGACAATATTGGGACTCCCGTTCAGGGGCATCATGTTGGAAATGAGCAGGCACCTCAGGGGGTGGGGGGGGTTTGGTGGATGGGGGGTATCACTCATTGTGAGGGGGCTCCTAGCCCACTGGTTCTGGAGGGGTCCCTTGCCCACTGGTTACTGAGGGGGCTCCTTGCCCACTGGTTCTGGAGGGTTGTCCTTGCCCATTGGTTCTGGAGGGGGTTCCTTGCCCATTGGTTACTGAGGGGGCTCCTTGCCCACTGCTTATGGAGAGGAACCGTGCCCACTGGTTACTGAGGGGGCTCCTTGCCCACTGGTTCTGAAGGGGTGTCCTTGCACACTGGTTCTGGAGGGGGGTCTTTGCTCTCTGATGATGGAGGGGGCTTCTCGCCCACTGGTTCTGGAGGGGTGTCCTTGGTCACTCGTTCTAGAGGGGAGTCCCTGCCCTTTGATGATGGAGGGGTGTCCTTGGCCACTGGTTCTGGAGGGGTGTCCTTGGTACCTGTTTCTGTTTGGGGGGTCCCTGCCCTCTGATGATGGAGGGGGCTCCCTGGTCTTAATGTTTGTAGGGGCCCCCTTAGGCTTAGATTTTGTAGGGACCTCCTTGGGCTTAGATTTTGCAGGGGCCTCCTTGGGCTTAGATGTTGCAGGGGCCTCCTTGGGCTTTGTCTTTGAGGGGCCTCCTTAGGCTTACTTTTTGTAGGGGCCTCCTTGGCCTTGGTTCTGAGAGGGTCACCTTGGCCCTAGGTGTTTGAGGTGGCTTTGTCTGTTTGGGAGGGGGTAGCACTTTAGCCCTCCTTTTTGGGGGCAGAGGAGTGGCCTTGGGGTGAAGGGGTGGCATCGCACTCATGTGCCCCTCACTGGCTGCTGGAGACTATGAGGGTGGTACAGTGTCAGACTGTGTGCTTGAGCTACTGGGCTGAGGGGGTGGGACCTTCCTCTTCCAGGCAGGATGGGAGAGGGGGAGGGAAGAGGTCTGGGCAGGCAAGGAAAAGCTCCTTAGGGCCAATGGGGTGGGATGTGGGAGGAGGGATGGGAGTGGAGGTAGAGGGAGTGGTTTTAGGAGGAGGAGGTGTGCTGGACTTCAGTGCAAGTGCATGGAGAGTGGGCATGTGTGTGGTGGATGGCTGTTGGGGTCATAGTGCGAGTGTTTGTGGGTCTGTGGAGGGGGTCAGACAGGGTGGGGGAGGACAAACAGGATATGTGGATGTATGTTGTAGTGGTGGTGTCTGCAAGTGAGGTGGGTGTGCTGCATGATGTGGTGATGGTTGTGGTGGTGACTGCACATGTGGTGTGTGGGGTGCATGTCTGTGGGTCTGCTGTTGTGGTGCCTGTGGGCAAGGCTGTATAGGTGGCAAGTTCAGGGTGCTGTTGATGCAGTGCATGCATGTGTGAGTGCGGATGTGACTGTGAGGGAGGAGGAGGAGGGGGAGACATTGGAGGCAGTGGTTGATGTTGTGTGTGCATCTGTGTGTTGGCTGTGTGGACTGAAGAGTGCTGCCTGTGTTTTTCTGCGCAAGTCTTGCGCTATGTTTTGTGTGCATGCTTGTCTGAATGTGTGCGTGGGATGGTTTGGGGTGAGAAGACTGGGACTGGAAAGTGGTACTTAGAGGGGGGACGAAAGAAACAGGGACACTGGCTGCCGTCAGTGAAGAGGACAGACCCTGAAATGATCTCTGAGGGGCTGCCAAGCCACCCTGAATGCCCTCCAGGAAGGCATTGCATTGCTGCATCTGGGATGCCAGCCCCTGGATAGCATTCCTTATGGTTGACTTCCCTACAGAGATGGATCGCAGGAGGTCAATAGCCTCCTCACTGAGGGCAGCAGGTTTGACTGGGGCAGGGCCTGAGGTGTCTAGGGCGAAGGAGATGCCCACCCTCCTGGATGAGCGGGCACGGGCAACTTAGTAGGGGACTACTGTGAGGGCGGTGCTAATACAGGGGTGGCGGTAGAACCTGTAGCTGGGGTGGTCCCAGAGGGGTCCATCTCCACCAGGGAGCTCCCGTCGGATGAGGAATCAGAGTCAGTGGTATCACCTTATGTCCCTGCCGTGGTGCTCCCCTCACCCTCCATCCCACTGGTCCCCTCGGCATCGGTGGATTCTGCCTCCTGGGTCCCGTGGGAGGCAGCTCCCTCACTTGCCAGTGTCCCTGCTCCTGTGCCAGATGATGCTAAAGCACACATGGACAGGATGACGGAAGGAGGGGGGGAGAAAGAAAGGGAGCACAGGGTCAATCACAGCACCAACAGCACAGATGGCAGACACATCACTGCCACACACTGAGACTGATAATGGGCAGTATGGACCACACTGGCATTTTATTGGCTAAGTACCACAGCAGGTAGGGGCCACACACTGTCAGCTACACCCCCAACTAAGCCCTGTCTGCCATGGAAAGCCAGCTACCTAGCCATCAAAAACATGCATTACACTCTTTGAAGCTAAGCTGGACAATGCAGCAATGTCTAAACTGGCATATTGGGGCATCCACTGACTAGTACCCTGCACCCAAATCCCATGCCAGGCAACAGAGATGGTTGTCAAACCCAATGTACTCACCCCCTTGTGTCTGCTGTGATGCCCCCAAGCATCCATCCAACTCAGGATTGGCCACCGCCAGTATGCGGGTCATCAGGGGTGGTCAGGTTCTGACAGGCACCCCTCCCTTGTTGGGAGAGGTTCCCCAGCTGGGCCTCCGCAGTCTTCCGTGCCCAGCATCTCAGGTCCTTCCACCGCTTCCTGCAGTGGGTGCTCCGCCTGCTATAGACCCCCAGGGTCCGCACTTCCTTGGCCATGGCATGCCACAACCCCTTCTTCTCATGGGCGCTGACCTGCAGAAGAAACACAAACTGTAGAACACCATGAACCAGAAAATCCTGCCTGTCACACATATGGCCAACAAACTGCATTAGCCCCTCATCAGGCACACACATGACCAGTACACCTGCATTAACACTGCCACCAGCCATACTCCCCTCCCCAATGACACACTGCTGGCACACTCATACATCTACATGCAGCCATGTCACATGCATCGTACCCTTGATGTACTCACATATTGGTCTAGAGGCCCATACAACTGCCCATACAGGGTTAGGACCCCATCCACGAGCCGCTCCAACTCTTTGGACGTGAAGGCTGGGGCCCTTTCCCCTGTTGCACATGCCATTGCAGGTTCCAGACACAGGTCACAGCAGCGCACAGAGTTGAGATGTCGTCCTGTGGAAAGTCAGGAATCAAGTGAAGTGATAGAAATAAAATGGCGGTCACATCCTGCGGCTGTTAACACGGTCACCGCCGGCGTTGATCATCATTGGTTCCCATACTCCATAGAGAGCAATGTTAGCCAATGAGGAATTGCATGGCAGTGCAATCTGCCTCCCGCTATGACGGGCACGCCGGCAGAGTGAGGTCACTTCCACCTGTCCCTGCATACAGGACAGACGGTTGCCATTTTCTCATACTAGTACACATGTACAGATTTAAAAGTGCATCACTGTATTCGGATGTACTCACCTGTACAATTCCAGTGTCCAACATACAAGCATGCTCTGTGTATACTGTTGTAGTGTGTTCATGGTTCCTGTTGTCACTCCCTTCATACTTTTGGGTCCCTTAGGTACCAACCACTGCAGAGGAATAGGAGGAGGAGGCAAGCACCTGTGTACAAACCACTTGTGGACTTGGCTGCACTGGAGGACAGACACATCATACTCACCTATTGTCTGGACAGGGCCACAATCACAGAGCTGTGTGCCCAATTGGAGCCTGATCTGCTACCTGCTATCCGTTGCACCACAGTCATACCCCCTCTTGTGAAGGTACTGTCAGTGCTCCATTTCCTGGAAACTGGCTCTTTCCAGGTGAGAGAGGGCTTGGCTGCAGGAATGTCATAGGCAATGTTTTCTATTGTGCTTGCAAGGGTTTTGTCTGCCATTCTGAAACGCATGTACAGCTACATCGCATTCCCCCAGGTAGATAATTTAGACACTGTGAAGGCGAAGGCTTGATTCTATGTGATGGGACATATACCACATGTAATTGGGGCCATTGACGGGACCTATATTGCCTTAGTCCACCCCCAGGGCCAATGAACAGGTATACAGGAATACGAAGAGTTTCCACTTACTCAATGGTCAGATGGTGTGCCTTGCTGACCAGTATATCTCCCATGTCACTGTCAAGTTTCCTGGTTCGGTGTGTGATGCCTTTGTCCTGAGGAATAGCAGTGTCCCACAGCTGATGGCACAACTACAGAGGTACAGAGTGGGGCTAATACGTGATTCTGAGTCCCCACCCAATGTATGTCAGTGTATGCCTTCAGGAGCCATACCCCATGCCATTGTGCAGTACTAATGTGTGTCCCTCACTTCTTGCAGGTGATTCCGGCTACCCAAACCTGTCGGGACTTCGGACCCCTGTTAGGAGTCTAAGAACAGGGGCTGAGAATAGGTACAATTATGCTCATGGGCTTACCAGGAGGATTGCTTAAAGGACCTTGGGGCTCCTGAAGGCTAGGTTCAGGTGCCTCCATCTGACAGGTGGATCCCTATGCTACTCCCCCGAGAAGGTCTGCAGGATTGTTGTTGTGTGCTGTATGTTGCACAATTTGTCCCTCAGACTGCATGTGCCCTATCTGCAGGAGGAGGAGGGTGACAATGCAGCTGTGGCAACAGTGGACACTGAGGACAGTGATGAGGAGGAAGTGGAGGAGGATGTGGACAACAGGACACATATGATCCTGCAGTACTTCCAATGACACTCAGGTAAGACTGTTGAACTAAACATTTCTCCATTTCAGTGTTGTGCTGTGTGGCTGTAGCATAATGCTAGTCATTACCTTTGCATCCCACCTGACTGTCACCTATGCCTTCCCTTATTGCAGATGTTGCTGTGGTTACAACATTGTTTTGCTGTACACAGTGTGTGCAGACTGTTGAGACACATTTGTAGGATGGATATTACTGGACATTTATACAGGGTCATGCAGTACATAACAGTTCTATACACTGTGCATTACCTTCAGATAAAGCACTATTACTCAAGTTGTGTCCAAGGGTGTTTATAGAAATTTGGTATAAGATGCTAAGTGCAATAGAGTGGGGTGATGGTTGGGAATAGTCCAGTGTAGTAGGCCAGTCAGTTTGTGGCACAGGTCCAGTGTCCAAGGGGCCATAGGAAGGGGAGCAATGGCATTTCAAAGTGGACAAGGTGGCACAGTGGAACATAAGGGGGACATTCAGGAGGGTCTCATTTCCTGGTGGTGGTCTTGGTCTTGGCAACTGTCTCTGGCAACTGTCTGGGTCACAGGGACCATTTGCAGGGTGGCTCAGCTTCTGCAGGGGGAGGGGTGCTGGTGGCCTGTGGGTCCTGTGGCAGGGCCTCCTGTCTCCCAGCTGCAGCAGATGTGGAGGGCTGGTCAGTACACTGGCTAGTGGAAAGGGCCCGCTGGTGTGCTGTATAGTCCCTCATGATGTTGGCCATATCACCCAGCACCCCTGCAATGGAAACCATGCTGGTGTTCAGGGCCTGCAATTCTTGCTTGATCTCCTGGTATTGTTCCCCCTGCAGCCGCTGGTTCTCTTGCATGATGTTTATCAGCTGATACATCCTGTCCTGGGATTCTTGGTAAGCCCCCAGGACATTAGTAAGTGCCTCCTGGGCAGTTGGTTCCCTGGGCCTGTCCTCCCCCTGATGCACAGCTGTCCTCTGACCATCCCTGGCCCCCCATGCCTGTGTCCCCTGAATGGTGTGCCCACTGCCACTGACCCCAGGACCCTCATTGTCTTGCCTATGAGATGTGGACTGGGGTCCCTGAACAAGGGGGCACACTACTGACTAACGTGTACTGGGGACAGAGGTCTGGGGACGTTAGGTGGCTGATGTGGTGTTGGATTCTGAGGGGGGAGTCTCTGTAGTGAACTGGGTGTGGGCTGGGCTTTGCCGACTGAGCAGTGGTCCCTGATAGGCCAGGGAGTTCATCAAGATCCAGAGCTCCAGGGTTGGTATCATCACTGGAGGCATCTTCTGGTGGGGGACTGGGTAGCTGTGGCATCTCCTTGCCCCTGAGATTGGCTGGGGCACCTGTGGGGATGTAAGTGAGATATTATGCTACATGTCTGTAGCATATTCTTCATCACTAGCTTCCCCTATACTATTGCTGTTGCCCTGCCACCTTTGTTTGTGTATGTTGATGGATTGTGGGATTGTTAGTTCTCCATGCTGTGCATGCATTGGTGGTGGGTGTACATGAAGGGCTGGAAGGGATGTGCATGCAGTGGGTATGGCATGCAGGGCTTGGCATTTAGGTTTGTTAATTGTGGTGGTGCACTGTGTGGGATGGCGTGGGGTGATGGGTGTCAGGGTGAGGGGTGGTGGTGGCATGCAGGCATGGGGGTTGATAGGTAGTAAATGTTGACTCACCAGTTTCCAGTCCTCCAGCAACTCCAGTGAGTCTTTCAGGATGCAGGATTGCCAAGACTTTCTCCTCCCATGCTGTCAGCTGTGGGGGAGGAGGTGGGGCTCCACCGCCTGTCCTCTGGATGGCGAGCTGGTGCCTTGCTGCAATGGAACGCACCTTCCCCCGTAGATTGTTCCACCTCTTCCTGATGTCATCCCTTGTGCGAGGATGTTGTCCCACAGTGTTCACCCTGTCCATGATCCTCCGCCATAGCTCCATCTTTCTGGCAATGGATATCTGCTGAACCTGTGCTCCAAACAGCTGTGGCTCTCCCCTGACTATTTCCTCAACCATGACCCATAACTCCTCATCGGTGAAACCGGGGTGACTTTGTGGGGACATGTGTGTTGTGTGGTGTGTGGTGCATGTGGGATGAATAGGTAGTTGTGATATGTATGTGCAGTTCTCTTTTGTGTTAGCGTCACCCAGTGTATCCGTCTTGTTGTGTTCGTAAAGGATTGTGGGTGATGTGAGTGTTTGTTTTATAGTGCTGTTGGTGTGTGTGTGGGGTATGTGTATTGGTGTCAGGTGTGGGTTTTTGGTTCTGGCCAATGTTGTCTTCTTTTGTATTTGGGTGGCCTTATCTGCCTTGGCAGTGTTCACCGCCAATGGTTTACTGCTGTTGAATGTGATTCGTGGGTCATTATTTGGAGGGCATATTAATGGTGGCGTAACGGTATGGGTGGTAGTTCAGACAGTTTTCTCATGTTCAGTGGGTCTGGCGGATTTGTAGTTGTGGCAGTTTTCTGCCGGTTTTATGTGTATGTGTCATAATCTGGCAGACGGATGTTGGCCTCCGCGGGGGTATGTTGCCGGCAGTAACCGCGGCGGTATTTGGAATTTACCGCCAATGTCATAATGAGGGCCTATGGGTCTACTCAAATAATTTCATCCACCATGACTGACAATTCTCCCTCTGTAAAATGTGGATTCCTCCTCCCAGCCATAGTGAGTAACAAAAAAATGTACCTAGTTGATGACAAATCAGATAAGTGAAAGGAAAGGAAAATAAACAAAGGGATAAAAAAATATTAAAAAATGGCTTCTATGTAGCAAAGTCAGCAGCAAAATGGTGTTCTGCAGTGGCCACGGCCATAGTACAATGCTGCAAGGGTACTGCATTGGACTCCTGCCATTGGGGGACCAGCTCTGGTACACTGCCAGCTTGAACGTATTATCTAAATACGGTCGGCACAATCCAGCCACCCCAACAGCAATGCAGTGCTGTAAGACAGCATTGGAGTCCACCGCATTGGTTGAGAGATACCACTCATTGATGCGATGGAGGTTCAGCTGCCATTGATTTAAATACAGCGGTTGGAACTCTGACAACTTGGCGGAGTACTTGAGCCCGCAATCTATATCAGGCCCTGAGTCTCTTTTTTGAAGATCGAAAATCAATGAGACGAGGGCTGTAGCCTAAGACAGTTCAATGAGGTCTAATGCTCCTTGGCGAAGGACTGCTGAACAGGATCTGGTGCTGCAGAAAAGAGCGTAGCTGAAGAAGCCGTGGAGTCATTCTGACTTGAGAAGTACCTCAGGTATATAGGTGAGCATGTTGTGTAGCCATTTTAGCTATAGCTCCATCCATGTTATGTTAACACACTAGGCCAAGCTGCTGTGCATTCTAACCTAGATAGATTTTATTCGGCTTTATTTTATTGTTACAATAGCAACTTTTACGGTCTTGTTTATTTTCTGTTTATCTAACTGCCTAGGCCAGCACTCTGTTCTCAATCAAGACATTCTTGCTCACTCTATGCCTCTTCCAAGGCTACAGCACGGTTCATTGCTGGTAAACGTGGTATAAGTTTAGTCTCCGACATTCATAGAAAACACACATCCTTACGTAGGGACATTTTCTCAGAACATTAGCTGTGTTGTTATAAAAAATACATCCTTGTCCCACACACGTTAGAGAGAGATTCCAGCCAGAGAACCACGACTGTATGCCGATTGCCAAATGTTTCCCTACAGATGCTAAAGCAGACCGCAGGCCTTTGCTCAGGTATGGGGGATGATGTCTTCCCAGGGGAACCTGAAGGGCAGAATTAGAGCTTAACATGCTGTGCTCTATCATAGCCTAGGTAGGAGTTAGTCTATTGACCATAGTGACAATATGATAGCATTATTTCTATGTTTCACTCTCCTTGTCACAATTTTAATACTGTCATGCTGTGTCGTCCTGGTTATTGCAGCTCATGCTTTGCTATCTAAGATGTAGTCGTTTTATTAAAATCATTATTGAAACATATACTGCCTCTGTTTGTCATTTTATATATGAGACTAAACTAACTGAGAGAAACTGATGAGACCTAAGTGACCACGGCTTCCCTGAGAAACCAATTATGTCATGCGATCGGCTGCCCAGTCATCCCTGCCCTTGGGTAGAGATGAGGCACTGCTAGTTGGCTGGAGCAAAAGACCCGGATTGGAGCAACAGGTGTCACCTGCAGTGGGTTAGGCTGCACCGCGGGCGATTCTGCCACTCAAAATCCAGTAGTCACATTAGAATAATGAGAGTCTACGCGACATTGGGGCTGCCAACGTTTGATCAGGCTCTAATTTTCGGGTCCTCCTGAGTATCTCTGTCTCATTATATACAATAATACTGCAGTAGCGTACACGGAAACATCTGTGGTACTGAGGATTTCCACCCCAGCTACGTAGGTTATCCTATCTGAGGCTGGAGGTTGTTCAAGCTTGAACTCTAAAAGGAAAAACCCTATTTGGCGTGCCTTCTCTGAACATATCTTCGATCTAGTATGGCGAATCTGCAGCATGTAGCAATAGCAGTCAATATGAGACAACCCCTGACTGCACATTTATTAGCATATGGCCTAACAGCCCAGGGGGGTCCAGTCACATTTGTGGTGGACACCCATCCAGCTTATAGAACAGAACTTTTCTAATCTTGGGTCACATTTCCAGCAGTTGATGGGAACACAAACACATTTCATCACTATACACTTGCAAACGTACCTGGACAATACAGGGCATATGCATATTTAGAAATCCTTTATCTTATCAAGAACATAATAATTGGCTTGATGGCGCCCTACCCCACACAATTCTACCAGTAAGGTTAGGTCCTCTAAGTAATGATGGTCCTACCTGGCCTTTATTGGCCACCTATACACCACACCCTGCAGTAGCGACTTTAGCAGTAGCTGAGGTTTGTTGCTTATATACTGAACTTACAGCGACATATAGAAAATTAGTACAGTTTGTGATGCAAACATTAGATAAAAACCCAGCACGTGCTGCTCCAGAACAACCACATGCAGTGATGCCATGTATAAACCCTGCAAATGTACATTCGATTATGGGTAAAGTACCAGACAAACCGGAGGAAACTCTATTTTGGTTAGCACAAAAAATAAATGTGCTGGAAGCAATATTTTCCCATAAGGGACCTCAGTATAAACATAGAATTCTAACGATGTGCTTGCCATTTGGGATGGTCCCTACAGTGGATAACTGTAATACCTGGGGCACGGTATTTGCAGCGCTCTATACAACCGCACACGGTACACCGACACTTGCCAACTTGCTGGAAGTATTGAAGCAAATTCAAGATGAATACGGGCTGCCCCGGCCCTGGATTTGGGGATGCAACTAATGGGCAATTTTGCCACAGTATCCTCAATTATTTTAAGTAATCTAAAAGGAGAAGCAGTCGCATTAGCAGTGAGCATGCTGCTCCGTGATGTTCCTCAACAGGATCAAGAACGCGAGCTGCCCAAGATTATCGCAGAGACCTATTCTAGCATTGGTCAAGATAGTCTAGGGGCCAGACCAACTAAACCACAATTTCAGGGTAAATCTAATAAAGATTTTTCTAAGCAAGCTCCTGAGGGTAATAAGAAACGCTGGGATAAAAAACTACAAACACCTAAAAAAGAAAGGGGACCCCACAGAATAGATATAATCTCAGAAATAGAGATAATATAAAACCGCCTGATAGATATCAATATACTGATACACGCCAATCTCGTTCCTTTCAGGGCTCAACAGAAAAAAATAAATGAGAGAGGTGAGTGATCAGAGCTAAGAACAGCGTACGTGAAACCGAGACAGGAATCACAATGCTCATCGGAGGTTTCTGTTAAAAAAGGAAGAGAAACCTGCCCAACAAAAACCCCAATTCCAAAAGAAAAAAGTGGCAGCAGTAGCAGTTCGACATGCCAGTCAAGAAGAGGGTCCTCTTGAAGAACAGGAAGTGGGTGCTAGCACTACTAGACAGTGCGGCAGAGGTCACAATAGTTCGCCGGAAACCTCTAGAGCATCTGGAGGTGAAAGCAACTGATGACTTTCCACAAGTAGAAACTGCGGACATGCATGTTTCCATGCCTGATAGGGTGTATAAAGCTACAGTTACTAGGAGACATTGAACGCATAATAGACGCAATCTTTTGGGATCACATAGTAAACATATATACACCTAAATTTGTCCGTACCTGCCCATATGGAGAAGATGTTATTAAACCTTTCTTCTCGCCCCTTGTTCCGGAGGAACTCGCTGAATCCTATTCCATTGATTGGGCTTTGGCACAAGCACATGCGTTAAATCGCAATCACGTAGAATGGGATAAAGAATCCCCTTACCATGTAACTCCTATTAAAAATTTACCTCAATCACAACCTCAGCATCCACCAAAACATGATGCTAAAGCACCTGTGAGGGAAATACTCACACAACTAGAGTATCAAGGCATAACTGAACCCTGCGTCTCCCCAACGAATAAACCTTTATTCCCAGTAGCTAAACCAGACCATTCATATAGAATAGTCTTAGACTACAGACACTTAAACAGTCATACACGCACATATGCTATACAAAATTCACACAGCACGGCATTGAGGGACAATATAGTGCATAAAAAATACAAAACAACACTGGACATTTCCAATTTATTTTTCTGCCAGAATATAGTGCCTCAGAGTAGAGACTTAACAAGTTTCAGAGCACTAGGCTCCCAAAAAGAATTCTGTTGTTTACCTCAGGGGTATAAGAACAGCCCAGGACTCTTCGCAGCTCGTGTCACTGCAATTCTGCACAAGATCGAACCTGAAACATTGTCCTATGTAGATTATATTTATTTTACGGATGATGAATTACTACAACATTTAAGTCTGCATTGTTGTCGGATTTGCTGAATTTGGTTACAAATTCAACTTCAAAAAAACAAAAATTGCCTTCCTCAGCGTCATGTTCCTGAGATTTGAGCTATCAAGTGAAGGAAAGAGCCTAGCACCCCAATTCCTAGAAAAATGTGCACAATTACAACCTCCAAACACGATAAAAAAACTGCAATCTCTATTGGGTTTTCTATATTTTGGCAGAATTTACATTCCAGATTATGCTTCACGCATAAAACCATTATATGACTTAATACGTCCTGATTTTTCAAGTAAATTTTTGTCAAATTTTGGACAATTAAAAATACATGCATTCTCAGAGATCTGCAGATAGACATGCTTGCAGCACAACATCTACACACAAGGGACAACAAGACACACTTGGTTATCAGAGTAATTGCTGGTGCCATGGGTTTCACCTATGTGACATTTAATGAAGGTGAGACAGTCCCGATTGAATACAAATCACACTTATAACAGCAGCAGAACAACGCTTTGCTAACACTGAGAACATTCTCACTGCTATACAGATCGCTGTCATTACAGAAAGACCTCTAGCCCAGGGCAAACGCGTAATTGTTGTTTCACCAATCCCAGTCCTTGAGGCTGTCACAAAAGCCAGCGTTCCAAACGCAAAAGCATTACATCCACGTTGGATACAATGGGCCACGTCTTTGACAGCCACTGATGTAGACAAAATTTTTGACCCAAAATTCCAAACTCAAGAATTTTTGCAGTACGAACTAGAATATCCAGTTCCAGCAAACACACTACCTATTGAACAATATCATAGAGTCATGTACACCGATGGCTCTGCACCTATACTCCGCTGCTTGAGCAGTCGTAAGTGGCTACATGGAGGATACAAAATTTTGTCCCCTACATACATTCACGCAAACCCTAGGAGATTGCACAGCACAACTGGCAGAGCTAAAAGCTCTGTTGATGGCACTGGAACATACGGATCCTGCACAGCCAACGCTGATTGTTTGTGATTCGTAATTTTGTGTCCAGTTCTTCAATGAATACCTGCATTACTGGCGCCAGAATGGGTTCAGAGATTCTAAAGGCAACACCATTAAACACAGACTTCTGTGGGGGAAAGTAGCAGATCTAAAAGGAACGCTACCATATGTCCATGTTGTACACACACTTGGACACCAGTGCGTTGGAATACACATTGCTGGGAATACACTGGCTGATGAATCTGCAAAGTCAGCAGTGGCTGTGGCCGCTGTTGCTGTAGTAACTCTTTTGAGTTCAAAACCGGACACAGACATATGGGCTGCCCTGAAAGCTGCGGCTGATGGTACACCCTATCCAAAAGCATTTCCTGACAAATATTCCTACCGAATGGGAGGCTTCCTGAATGCTGATGCTAAGATACCAGGTGTATGGGTGCAAGATATTCCCAACAGAGATATAAGACCACAATTGATTAAAGCAGCGCATGAAGGGGTGGCATCTGCCCATGCAGGCGTGGCGGCTACAATCTCAATCTTAAAAGTGCGCTACTGGTGGCCTGGCCTCTACAAAGAGACCAAGCAGTATGTTCTTTGTTGTGACATCTGCCAACAAATTAAAGTTTCTACTGCCAAACGCCCGCCGCAGACACCTCTCTTGAGTTCAAATAACCTTTACAATGTGTGTACTTGGACCATTGTGGTCCCCTAACACCTGACAGTGCATACAAGAATATTTTGGTCGCAGTTGACTCTTGCTCCAGATTTCTATGGGTGTGGCCACAACGTTGGGCTGACGCTCGGACTGTTATTAAAGATTTGCGAGTCTTTATCGGTACATATGCAGTTGCGGCTTTCCACTCGGACCAGGGCCTTCCTTTCATCTCAAGGGCATTCAGGGACGCCATGGCTTCCTTAGGGGTCCAATTCCAGTAATCGTCTCCATTTCATCCCGAGGCAAATAGTGTTGTGGAGCAATTAAACCATGATTTAAAGCAGTCCTTAATAGTCAGAGTCTTAAGGATGGGTCATAGTTGGTTTAATCACCTGTATGTAGTTCAGAGAGCACTTAACAATCTGCCTAGAAGGTTCCTGGGGGTCGTACTTCATATGAGTGCCTGTTCGGAACTCAAATGTATGTTCCAGATATTGATGGTCCTGGCGTGGAGGCGGCAGGAACACCTTTTGACATAAATGAATGTGTCACCGTCTTACAGGAATTGCAACAGTTCTGTGACGACAATTCTTCTGCCAGTACTGACTCTGTAGGAATTAAGGCTGTCCTACCCTCAGTTCCTACTACCCCACACCTTTAGTGATTATATAGATTTCTTTTGGGAGGTGGTGTGGGTTAGCAATACTCCCAGTGCTCTCCTTTTGTGTACTTGGAATTAAGGCTGTACCTGTAACATCTACCGGCTGGATTCCTAGAGTTAGGAATCTAGTATGTGAAAAGGTCACTGTAAAAAAGGAATTCGGTCCTTCTTATCGAGCACCAGTCCCAGTCTTGGGGATACACGGTACCAGAACTGTAATTCTACCACTGTTGGCAGGTGCTTAAGAAAATCGTTTTGTCCATCGACAATGTCAAACTATACCATGTGGCCGATCCTGCACAGCAGACCAAGAGGAACAACCAATAGTTTCTGCATCCCTCTCACTACTGGTCAAGATGTTCCTCTACATCTGTTGTGAGTAGCAATACCGACACCTTTCCGAGCTTGGGGAGGGTGGAAAATGATCTTGCATTGGTTCCACTAACATCAAATAATACATAAATGGTTGATCAATTCGATACAGCTTCAACACAGACGGATGGTGCTATTTATTCTGTGCCACCTCGAGAAACACCAACTCCACCAACTAACACAGCTCCAGCTTTTGCACAAACTGCTTCTGGATATTTTGCTGACATCAATGATGACGTCTCAGACTCATTCGCCTCTTCAACACCTAAACGGTCAAAAACACGTAAACGTAATGAACTGGCTTAAAATAAGATACTTTATTTTCCAATGGAACCATCTGTTGCTGTCCTTGACTGTACTAGCTTTCCTGCTTTGAATCGGTTTTGTCATCACTTTCTTTTTGTTAATATATGGTCATTTTCCTCCCGAAAAATCGACAGTTGAATTGGTGGATGGGGTCCTAAAACCACATTTTTCATCACAGAAGGTCCGAAGAGACTTGTCTTTTGTGAACATTTCTGCTATACCAATTCCTGATTGGATTGTTTGGGACAGAGTTACATTTGATATATACGGTCCCACAGAGGTTATTCAAATACCATATGTGTTCACACTTTACATGAATGATATAATAATAATATCAGGCATTGTTTCTGATGATTTGGATGTGAAAACAGTTGATTCTATGATGACTGAATTGCAGTATTATACTGTATTTGAAAACGAAGATGTTTATCAATCTAAAGAAAATCATGGTGATATGTTTTTCTATAATTATTATGGGCACCATTTCATACACAGACCAAGGAGACCCAAAACTGTTTTTAATTGCACACAATGGAACATTGTCCGACTCCACCACAAGAGTTACATTTGATATATACGGTCCCACAGAGGTTATTCAAATACCATATGTGTTTACACTTTACATGAATAATATAATAATATCAGGCATTGTTTCTGATGATTTGGATGTGAAAACAGTTGATTCTATGATGACTGAATTGCAGTATTATACTGTATTTGAAAACAAAGATGTTTATCAATCTAAAGAAAATCATGGTGATATGTTTTTCTATAAGTATTATGGGCACCATTTCATACACAGACCAAGCAGCCCCAAAACTGTTTTTAATTGCACACAATGGGAACATTGTCCGACTCACCACAAGGGAGTTCCAAAACATATTCTGAAAAGTTTACATATTTTTCTGGGCATGATGTTAAAAATGCTGAGTCATATTATTTTAAACTGCCAGCGACTAAAAACATACACATATTATTGACGAATACGAAATGTATATATTCGAAATCCTTTGTTTCCCGGTTGACTATAGAAGGCTATAAACATTGGCTGAAGTCGATCGACTTAAAAAGTGTGTGGGGAACTAGACATTGGCAAATAAGGGGGAAGGAAGCTTTATTCAGGGCATACCTGATACCTGTACAAATGATATTCTTAAATGAAACAGTACAACAAACAAGTTGTCTAGGCTTAGCAAAGATCAAAACCTTAAACACGCCCAGTATACTTGCTCCTGAAAATTTTTATAAATGAAAAAAATATACAAATGCAACTGAAGATCAGCTCAATGAATGGGTCCAGAATGGTACATTTAATGTTTCACTGACACGTCCTGGCGGGTGGTTATTGTGGCCAAGTAGATACCAATGGGTGTCACCAACGTTTTATCAACTCCTCGGGGGGTTTTAGAACTAATAGTCCGGACCCTCGCTATATATCATCCGAACATGCGGGTATAGTTACAACATATAGTGTAGGGAAAGTATGCCAGCAATGGCTAAGAACTTCCTCACCAGATGCGGTTAGAGAACACCTCAGTCACCTGTCTAATAATACTAACTTACAGGATTTTCTGTTAGGTCCCAGAAAACACCGCAGAAAGAGTTTCTTATAGGAAGTATATAATGAAATTTGGAAGCTTTCTCAACAAGAAGCAGCGGCCCAATTAAGGCAAATTGACCAGGAAAATCTAAAAAAGGCATTAGCTGTTGTGGATAATGGGATTAATACACTGTCCGACCGGATATACACTTTAAATAACATCGTCTCTTCTGCAGTAGACATTATACAAACAGATATGTGTTCCTTACACCATGGACAGAGCCAGCTAAGGTCCATTATGCAGTTGGGTTGTACACTTCAAACACTGAAGGCGGGTCACGTTCCCTGGCAACATGTCAGCGCGAGTAAAATATTTTCTTCCTTTAATTTAACACGACAACAACAACTAATGGCTAAGAAAGAAGCAACTTATTTTCATGCTAAACATTGAGAAATTAGAATTGTTGCCTTTTACTGTGGCTGAAATACCATCTGCTGAGTGGCTGATACACGGGGTCATTAATCTGCCTATTTCTACACTTCAATTGACCTCCTGTTTAAAACACATTCCGGTGGGCAGATATGAAAGGCTGGAAGATAGTTACATTCATGAGGTGTGGGAGCCACGTTCTCGTACAAATGTCTAAGTGGCATGAAAGAAGTCTTTCTTAGCGGTAGTGAATGCGAAACTTCAGTCAGCCATTCAATGGTTTGTAAACAGCTGTCCTTGCAATGGGCGTGTAACGCGTCTGCAGCAAATTTTGCTTGTTATCTGAAGGGAGTTCCCGTCCCCTTGATTACACCTACGTTCCAGGTGCTTTCAAACGGCAGCCATGTCCCCCTCAACGGTGAAGATTGTTGTGGGATGCGAGCTGGAATAGTTTATGTTGTTTCGGTCTCTAAGATCGTTACATACTGCAGAAATGTACTTTTCCCCCCCACTAAGATAAAAGAGGTAGCTGACACTTGGCCTCACATTGCTACTTCGAATGTGAATTTTGACAAGTTGAGCAGACTCAAGGCTTTATTGTTTCAAAAACACGTGGCTCTTACATCTGCACGTGAGACCTACGCACTTCAGGTGGCAAGGTAGTCAGCAGAGATACAGTCCTTTTTAAGTAGCAACTTTCCAAGGTACTTTGGTGAACTCGTTGGACGAACATTTAATGCATCCTGTACAACTGGAATCGCAAACCCTTCCTGGAGAATGTGGCTCTTAACTCATCGCTGGGCACACCACAGAATGCTGCCTTGGCTGATGTTGAGGCTTTGGAACATGACTGTTCCTTGATCCTTCTTGGCGATGCCTTTTCAACTTTAACACCTGCCGAAGTGGAAAAGTTCCTGTCCTCTATAGTCCCAGAATCGATTGGAACTCTTCAAAAATAACTTTGACACTTGACAATTTGGTCTTTTATGCCACGTGTTTACCTTTTAAATTGTCCTTTTATATGCCCTCATGTCCCTTCGACTTGTCTTCATTGACATTACTTGTTACATGCATATCTTAGGTTAAGCTTTTTAGTAACAATTTTATATGTCTTTAGGCTTTGAACCACCTTCAACCGACAAGGGGAGGGTGTTGTGTAGCCATTTTAGCTATAGCTCCATGCACGTTATTTTAACACACTACGCCAAGCCGCTGTGCACTCTAACCTAGATAGATTTTATTTGGCTTTATTTTATTGTTACAATAGCAACTTTTACAGTCTTGTTTGTTTTCTGTTTATCCGACTGTTTTTGCCTAGGCCAGCACTCTGTTCTCAAACAAGACATTCTTGCTCACTCTGTGCTTCTTCCAAGGCTACAGCACAGTACATTGCCGGTGAACGTGGTATAAGTTTAGTCTCCGACATTCGAAGAAAACACACATCCTTACGTAGGGACATTTTCTCAGAACATTAGCTGTGTTGTTATAAAAACACTTCCTTGTCCCATACACATTAGAGGGAGATTTCAGCCAGAGAACCACGACTGTATGCCGATTGACGAATGCTTCGCTACAGATGCTAACGCAGACCGGAGGCCTTTGCTCAGGTATGGGGGATTATGTCTTCCCAGGGGCACCTGAAGGGCAGAATTAGAGCTTAACATGCTTTGCTCTATCATAGCCTAGGTAGGAGTTAGTCTATTGACCGTAGTGACAATATGATAGCGTTATTTCTATGTTTCACTCTCCTCGACACAATTTTAATACTTTCATGCTGTGTCGTCCTGGTTATTGTAGCTCATGCTTTGCTATCTAAGATGCAGTTGTTTTATTAAAATCATTATTGAAACATATATTGCCTCTGTTTGTCATTTTATATATGAGACTAACGAAACTGAGAGAAACAGATGAGAGCTGAGTGACCGTGGTTTCCCTGAGAAACCAATAATGTCATGCGCTCGGCTGCCCAGTCATCCCTGCCCTTGGGTAGAGATAAGGCACTGCTAGTTGGCTGGAGCAAAAGACCCAGATTGGGGCGACAGATGTCACCTGCAGTGGGTTAGACTTAGGCGGTCATTCCTACCGCGGCGGGCGGCAGTAGCCGCCCGCCATGCGGTTACCGCCGAATGACCGCGCCGCGGTCAAAAGACCGCGGCGGCCATTCTGGCTTTCCCGCTGGGCCGGCGGGCGACCGCCAAAAGGCCACCCGCCGGCCCAGCAGGAAAGCCCCAGCAACGATGAAGCCGGCTCCGAATAGAGCCGGCGGAGTTGCTGGTGTGCGACGGGTGCAGTGGCACCAGTCGCGATTTTCAGTGTCTGCTTTGCAGACACTGAAAATCATTATGGGGCCCTGTGAGGGGGCCCCTGCACTGCCCATGCCAGTGGCATGGGCAGTGCAGGGGCCCCCAGGGGCCCCACGACACCCGTTCCCGCCATCCTGTTCCTGGCGGTCGGAATCCCCATGGCGGTGCTGCAAGCAGCGCCGCCATGGCGGATTGCTTGGGCCAGGGGTAAACCGGCGGTTTCCCGCCGGTTGCCCTTTTCTGACTGCGGCTTTACCGCCGCGGTCAGAATGGCCCTGGAAGCACCGCCAGCCTGTTGGTGGTGCTTCCGCGGTCCCCGGCCCTGGCATTCATGGACCGCCAGGGTCGGAATGACCCCCTTAGTCTCCCACACTGTGGGCAATTCTGTCGCTCAAAATCCAGTAGCCTCATTAGAATAATGAGAGCCTACGTGACAAGCAGGTTTGTCCTAGTCTCTTTCTGGTTCTCAGAACAGTTTTTAACCAAAAAGGCCTCAGTTTGGGGATTTGGCCATCTGGGCACCTCTAGCACCACAACCAAGGGTCCATGACTGGTGGGACACCACTTGGGGGTTCAGGACTAACTCAGGCTGAGTCCAAGTGCAGGTTCAGTGTTGTGAGTGCCTATTGTGCCCCTGTGGCACTGAACAGGAGGCTAGAAAACTAGCCATGGGAGTCACTCTGATAGTACTGGTTTCAGGTGTAGATGCAGGGCTCAACACAGGGCTGACCTCAGAGTTCAAGGCAGGCTCCAGGCAGCAGAGCAGTCCTTCCAGGTGCAGCAAAGTAGGCTTGCACAGTGCACATCAGGTAACATCAGCAGGCTCTCCTCTGAGAGTCCTTCTGAAGGTCCTCGAGTAAACAGATGAGTTGTTACCTGAGGTCCTATTTTATACCCTGGTGTCCTCCTTCTAGAATGTGGGAGAAGCTTCTAGATAGTGTCTTTGAAATGCATGGAATTTTCTGACTCCTGTGCCTAGCTCCAAGCTGGCTGCAGTGACAATATGGAGGTGATAAGTCATTTGTGTGAAGGCAGAGCATACCTTATTCAGTTGCAAGTGGGACTGTGCTCAGCTCTGCCACCCCTCCCCCATCCTGCCAGCAGATGATCAATTCAGGCATACCTATTCCTCTATTGTGTGACTGTCTAGGAGGTAGTTCATAAACACTAGCTGTCAATTACACCCAGCCATGTGACCCAAGCACAAAAGGGTTAAGGGAAGAAAAATGCCACCTTTCTAAAAGTGGCATTTTCAAAATTGTAATAAATAACCTGTGAAAAAAACGGGCTTGTTGATTGACTGGAGTGTGAGCCTTGGTCAAACAGCAACCACAATCCTTGTCAGGGTGAGGCACAAGCCAACACTAAATTAACCTATGCTCAACCCTTAGGCAGCTTGGCACAGAGTGGTCAGGCTTAATTTAGAAGCAATGTGTAAACTATTTGTGGAACACTTCAAACAGTAATAAAGTGAAAGACACCACAGAAAAAGGATCCAACACAAAATTAGAAAAATAGAGTAATGTTTAATAAATAAAACACGACCACATTGACAAAAATCCAATCAGGAGATATACAGTTTTAAAGATTTTAGAGAAAATAGCACCAAAAAGCACAAAGCTCCAACACTGGATATCTTGGCAAGTTAATATGGCAGTTTAAAACTGCATTCAGGCTTCAGTGGCAGGCCTGGAACATGCTTTAAGGTGCTACTCAAGTGTTGCAGGCTCACAGGTAGCTTTTAATTTAGAGGCTCTGGGTATAAGGTATACAACCCTACAAGTGACTTATAAGTAAATTAAATATGCCAATTGAGGTTAAGCCATTATTACCATGATTTTGGAGAGACAGCACAAGCACTTTAGCACTGGCTAGAAGTGGTAAAGTTCACAGAGTCCTAAGACCAACAAAAATATGTTCAGCAAAATGGAAGAGGATAAGCAAAAGCTTTGGAGGAAGACCATCCTAAGGCTGACAGGTCTAACATAACCCAGCTTTAGCATTAAATAATGAGTTTCATTACAATCCCAAAGATACCAAACATGACATAAATGCCTGCTCTCAATTGGAAGTCAAAGCTTATTAAAGGTAATAAGGACTCTCTAATGTAATCCAATGGGAGGGGCAGGCCTCACAGTAGTGAAAAATGAATTCAGACGTTTTTCACTGCCAGAGCCTCTATAACTCAAAACTTCATATCCAAACTTTTAATTACAGTGCGCCCTGCCTTATGGGCTATCTAGGGACTACCTTAGGGGTGACATATGTAATAAAAGGGGAGTGTTTGGTTTGGCAAGGAGTTGTTCTTGCCTAACCGAACTGGCAGTTTAAAAGTGCATTCAGGCTGCAGTGGCAGGCCTGGGGTATGTTTTAAGGTGCTACTTAAGTAGATGACTCATTGAGTGCTGCAGGCTCACTGGTAGCATTTAATTTACAGACCCAAGGTATATGATGTACCACTCTACAAAGGCTATATACATGAATTAAATGTGGCAAATGGGGATAAGCCAAATTTACCATGTTTAGGTTAGTGAGCACAAGCAGCTTAGCACTACTTAACAGTGGTAAAGTGAACAGAGTCCTAGGGTCACCAAAAATAAGTCCAGGAAAATGAAGGAGGAGAGGCAAGTAGTTTGGGGGAAGGCGACCAAGGCTGACAGTTCTTGTAGTTTATTTTGTTCTATCTGTATGAATTTGTATGTGTTCTGGATTCAATAGCATTTTTGCGCCGTAGGGTCTTTGTACTTCACAGGCTAGTACGTTGTTTATTGTTTTAAGGGGCCTTTTAAATTAGCCTCTTGAATGTCAGGGGTAGTATTTAAATGTAACTCAGTGTGGGAGTCTTGTATTTTTTGGTTGGTGCTGTTATCTTGAGACCTTAATTTTTCCTCCTTGATGGTGTCCCATACTAGAGCGGCCATTTTGGTTCTGCACACACTACTGTTTCTCTTTTCTTCACTGTCCAACAACCTGTTTGAGAACTTTTGAAGAGTTTGTAAAAGTTAGTTTGACAACTCCAGCCCGAGTTGGGCAGCCAAGTGTGGCAGGACGGGTGTCTAGGGGACCAGATAGGATACTTTGGAAAGTTACCTGGGCACTGATGCATTTTTAGAGCAAGATCCAAACTTTACAGGATGACTGCTATAGATAAAAATGGGTTCAACAGACAGGGATGCACTAATTGGCTCTTTCCAATTTGTCCTTTGGGGTGCTTGGTGTCCAGTAGCGGCAACATTTCTGCGGTTGTTGCCACAGGTATGTTTTGGGCTCTATCAGCATTGATGTCCCTAGTGCCACTCTGAGGTGTCAGCCAACTGACATTTGAATTCTCTGTTTCAGACTAGGGCTGATGTGGCCTCCCCAAGCCAGGCATGCAGAACAGGGTCCAAACTCTGCTAGCCCAAAGGGCAGCAGGTGCAGTTGCTCCAGCATTGCAGCCTCCCTTTGAGCACTTCCAACGGGTGCAAAGTGTCCTCCTCCTTCCAACTGAGTACTGATGGTCAGCATGCCAGGGGTGCCATATTAATCCCAAGAAAGTGCCCTGAGGAGACCACGCAGTCATTAGCCAATGGGCTAGTAGATGCCTTCCTACCTAGTAATGAAGTTCCGCTGATGTGTGGCATCTGGCTGTCCCAGAATGCCATGTCCTTGCCCCCTTTAAGCCGGCACGACTCTTCCTCTGTCATAGGGAACAAGGTCGTCCACTCTAGATGTGTAGCTACTTAATGAACTAATGCTTCCTGCCATTGGACTCTTCAGACCTTCCTTACGGGAGACTTACATATAATTTTAAGAGATATGGTAGCTTTGCCATTGATTAAAATGACAAAGTCACATCTGGCAGTGAAAACACTGTCCTTCCAGCCTGAAGTGGCAGGCTAGGAGCCATTTTCTACTTTGTCACATGGAGGGTGGCACCAACAGGGTTGCCGCCCTGACTGTATACTCTGTCTTACATGCCCTAGATAACATATACTAGAGACTTATCAGTAAGTCAGGCCTTGCCAGTTGGGTGTATCTAATTCAACATGTACTCTGTATGGGGTTAAAATACTGGCACTGAGCTATGGTTAGCAGGCACTCTCAGAGTCGAAAAACCAGCAGCTAATAGTCCAGATGGGGTCAAAATAGATGGTGAGGAAGACCTAAAAAAAGTCTGTTTTCCTACAACTCCTATATGTTTAAAACTGTTTTTAAACCCTATATAGTTGATATTGCTCTAACTGCATTTGCATGTGTTCCGACTTCAATAGCATTTTTGCACATTAGCATCTCACATCCGTGCTGCTGGAATGCCGAAGGTGCATCAAAGGCAAGTCCGTCCACGCTAGCCCTTGCATGCCCTGGGCCCAGTGCTCAGCATAATGCCCAAGTTCCTTCTGAGGACCACTGACAACATTTCACACTTGAGTTCCTTCTATCTGGAAGGTTCTCTCTAACTTGTACTGCTTGTCTTGCAGTTCTTCAAAACCTTGATCCCGCCTTACAATGCTTTCAGCGTTCCATGGTAGGAGAAGGTGTAAGTAATCCTAAAACTGGATCAGTCACTGAGACAGAGAAACAACCTGTGAAGTGCAGAGTCGTCTCCTTCTGTAACTCCTTGGAACAAATCGAGACCAAGTCTTTCTGCAATATTAAATGTGCTTTAATTAATATAAGGTCAATGGTAATGCAAGCAATTGGTGTTTGCATGCTGCTAGAAGACAAAAAAGTTAGATTGTATGTTTATAACAGAAATCTGGATCGGGGAAGACTCTGGACCTGATGCAGCTTTTGCAGTACCAGCTGGTTATGTTATGCACAACCTGAAACACCCAGATAAGGTAGGGGAGAGGTAGCCTTGAGATCAAAGTGAAATTTGCAGGCCCTTCCCCTTGGCTTGTACCATATGTGCAAGAAGCGGGATCACTTGCTAAATTAATAAAACAATAAATCATAAAAGCTCAATTCCGTTTTTTTTGGTGTACAGAGCATCTAGTCCTGAGAAGAACATTCTGAGCTCATTTTAAGAGGTTTTATCCACCACATTTCTGGAGACTGAGGCTCAGATTGACAAGAATCTGGCGCATCAGTACTGATGCTCCAGACTTCTTTTACCCCCCCCCCCACCGCCACCTAGCGACATCATGAGTGTGCCATATTTACAATTCAGCGCACCATGGCGCACGTGAGGCCAATAGCGTCAAAAAAAATTACGCTATTGAGGCGCTTTGCTGCACTAGCGTCAAACATGTTGACCCTAGTGCAGGAAAGTGCAAAGAGGCCCTTGGCTTCAATGGGTGGGTCCTTTTAACTGCTGCTTTGAACCAGCATTAAAAATTACACCAAAATGGCACAATTAAATCTTGTAGATTTAATTGCACCATTTTTGCAGGCCTTCTAATATCAGAACACTCCCTCCCCTTCATACATTATGCCTGGTGCAGGCATAATGTGGTGCAAGGGGTCAGAAAGTGGCGCAGTGCATGTATTGCACCACTTTGTAAATATGGCACAACAATTTTTGACTCGTTGAGCCACATTAGCATAAAAAATTACGCTAATGTGGTGCAAGGTGGCACTAGGGCTTTGTAAATCTGCCCCTAGTCTCTAGTAGTATTGAGGGATTTCAACATCCATTATGATAATAGCCTAGATACTAACACCTCCTAGATAGCCAATATCTGCTCGGGTTTGGAGCTGCAATAGCTTGTCCAATAGTCAAACCAGCAACCAGGGCATATACTGCATCACATCTTTGCCAGAGCAGGATTAATCACTGTGGATGCTGGTGAGGAGGTTTTATGGTCTAATCATAGAGCAATCTCTATCTGCCTGCTTAGGGCAGGAGCCACACATCCCTCGCGACCACCCACTAAAACGTTCTATCTTGTCTGGGTAAAATTGGACAGCACAAGACTAAGGGACCAAACCAGATATTCAGTCAAATACTAATGTTGACAATGCTATTAATCAGTTTACTCCCTGGATTGTAGGGACCCTAGGATTACACATCGTAAAATGCTTTCAGCTCTCTGGTATTTTCAAGAACTGACTCAGACAAAAAGGAAATGTAAAGTGCTAGAGAGGATTTGGAGACAAGATTATTCTGAGGCAGGTAAAGAAGTTTATTCAATAGAATATATAAAGGACTTGTGATAGCCTCTATGTGTAGATATTATCATAAGAAAATTCTTTCTGAAAACAACTGTCCTAGGGAACTTTTTGCGATCTAGAACTCTCTGGTAAAAAGTACACAGCATCTACCCAAGGCTCCTCCAATGCAAATGGTTTGATTAGAACTGGTGAATTTCTTTCATAATAAAATTTCTTTACTTTCATTATCATTCACCCCAACAGTAGAATCTGAAGATGAACTAGATCAAGGTGCTCACCTTTTAACTTGTTGGTCAGATTTTAGAATTATTACAGAGAAGGAGGTGAAATCTAAAATTTCAAGTCGGGCTTTCCTCTCAACCCATGTCCTATTATGATTTTTAAAGCGTTAGCTCCTTTTTCTTCTCCTTTGATAACTATTATGTGTATCAACTACTTAGAGAGGGGTGTGTTGCCAACTTTTTGTAGATCAGCATTAGTTACTCTGCTCTTAAAAAAATAGACTCTGTACCTAGCATTTCTTCTAATTAGTGACCTATTTCTCTCATTCTATTTTTTAATTATCTCGGAGAGCGGGGTAAATACACAGCTAGGTTTTTACTTGAGGAAAATGGTGCATTAATAAACACCAATCTGGATTCTGATCCTGCGTTAGCACTAAAACCATACTTAATGCGGCTACCAATAACATACATATGTTCTTGGATGGAGGAAGATTGGCGGCAGTCATCCTTCTTGTCAGCTGCCTTTGATTCTCATGCTATTTTACTGAAAATGTTATTTGCTATTAGCCTGAGAGACAAGCCATATAGATCCTTTGAGTCTTTTCTGGAGAATAGAACTCAGGCTGTCCAGATGACAATATTTCACTCAGATGTGAAAGAGATTGCTTGTGGTGTCCGCTCTCAGTCCCATTCTTTTTAATATATATGTTACTCCCTTGGCAGATCTGATTGCCTCTTTTGGTTTTTTTATTTTATGGCTATGTGGATGATATCCAATGGAGGGAAATATTTCTCAGTTTCAGGAGAAGTTCAAAGGCTATTTGATCAGAGTAGCTAGCGGATAAATGCCAATTCTCTCCAGCTAAATTCAGATGAAACTGAGGTTTTGATATTTGGTAATCCCACGATCTGGGCCTCTATATGGTCCTCCCAATTGTTAGGTGAATGTCTGGAACTAGCATCCACAGCCCATTATCTGGGTGTGCTATTTGATAACAAACTCTCATTTGAGTATCAGATTAACAAATTGATGTATCCTGCTAATGAAACAACTAAAGAAGATCCTCTCTTCTATTCCTCAACTTTCTCAACAGTTGTTGGTGCAAGCCCTGCTTTTAAGCAGACCGGACTATTGCATGTTTTACGTGTTGGATTTACAGATTACCTCATAAAAATGTCCCAACTCACACACCGTACTGGCAGCTTGGTTGATTTTTAGGAAGAGTAGTTTTGATAGTGTCTCGTCTTGGCCCGTTACACTAGCTTCCTGTTCATATGAGATGCCGATACCAGGCCCTTTGTATGGTTCATAAGGTATTTTACCCAGTAGCACATTCTTCGTATACATATTTTGTTTAAAAAAATACATTCCTTCCAGACTGCTTTACTCGACTTCTTCCTGTCTGATCATGGTACCTAAATATCAGAGAGCAGGATTGGGAGGACGGGCTTTTTCTGTGGTCACAACTCAAGCATGGAACTTACTGCTGCTCAAGTTACACCTAAAGCTAAATATCCTAAAATTTTGCATGGGGTCTAAAAAGCCATTTGTTTACATAGGGTTGTCCTGGAGCCACTGAGCATACAAGTTGCTGTATAGAGTGCATTAGCTTATTAGTGCTAGGACACCCTTGGGTAATGGCCCGCTCTATAAAACTAAGAAAGAAAGAACCATTCTTCTTCCTTTTCTTCACTCCTCTCCATCAAGTACAATACCATTTAGGGTGGGAAAAGGTAATTAGATTGTCCATTCAGCCCTACGAGGATATTATAGTGATTGCAACTGTTCTTCTAACTGATCATATTGAATCTATGATTAATTGAATGCACCACTCATATTAGTCTCACAAAAACATCTCAGCAAATATAAACAGAAAAAGGGGATCAGTAATTTACAAAACTCCGAGAAGCAAAAGCAGCCATTTAACATCTCCTAGAGCAGTGGTTCCCAACCTGTGGTCCGGGGACTCCTGGGGATCCGCGAACACTCATCAGGGGGTCCGCAGCTACTTAGAAAATGAAATAATGTTAATAAAGTGTACATGTATAAAGTGACTAAATGTACAACTGAACATTTTTAAAAGTACTGTAAATGTCCAGTAATGTGAAATTAGAGGCTACAAATTAAAAATATCCTCTAATTGATTCCTGGGAGCAGTGCAGGTGCATCAAACAGAATATAGCATAGACGATGTGTGGCAACAATTATATTTAGAAAAGCTACAACCTTCCTATGAAAAGTAACATTTAAATTTTCTTTATTTTATTTGTTTGCAAACTAAATAAAATGTTTTATTATTTGTGTATGTGTTTGATGAATGCTTCTTTCTGTATTTTCTTTTGTATTGTTTTAAGGTTCATATCATCAACAATGTATAGGCCTGGCTTCCTGGCTTCCTGGCTTCCAGTAATGGCTCAGTTGGGGGGAGGGGGTCCCAAAAAGATCAATAATGATTCAGTGGGGGTCCCCGGGTTCCATTAGTAATAAAGTGGGGGTCCACATCAGTCAAAAGGTTGGGAACCACTGTCATAGAGATATGCTTTCCTGTGTACCGTTTTCTGTTGTATTTAATACAACACACAGAAGCCACACGGAAATGCGTGTACAGTATTCGTCACTGCACTGACATGACCAGTAAAACAATGAAAGCTCCTGCCCTTCTAATATAAAATCGTGCTCAGTTTGACACGATTTGGGTGGAAAAGTGTCCTTCGTTTTGGTGTGAAACATTTGCAGCCTGAAGTACCAGCTGCCATATCGTAAAGTCGGAATCAAGAGCCGACACTTGCTTTGTGTAGTCCCTGTTATCTGGCACTGCAACATTTGTACGGTAGTCTGCCTTGCCTCGATTCCATTTTCTAGACATCATTATTTTCCATGGTAACTTAATACATTCAACGTATTTTGATACTGATTGAAGCAGCACTGTGGTTTCTACTCCATTAACCCCCACTGACACCACGCCAGCATACAGTAATTTATCAGTAAACTACTGTCGCCCCTGAAAGGTTTTGCAATTACCATGGACATGCTTTTTTGTAATTTTACCATTTTTATCAATGTGAATATCAGTAATCTATAAATCTGGCCATTGCTATTGTCTTTCAGCTACATGTTTCAATTCCATTGCAAAAAACTGCTTTCCTCATTTCAGGAGCAATGCAGCCAGCGGGGCAGTAACCAGTAAGCATATTTTAGATTTAACACCACTTCTAGCTGAAATCAGAAAACATTATCACCTGTCAACACGTGACTTCAGTGGAAAAAAGGGGCGGTCTGAGATCCAGAAATTGTTATTATCGAATTGGTTATGACATAATTAGGGCCAGTGCTCCATCATTTTATTTCTTTATGTATTCATAGTTTTAGCCAAATACTAACATTTCTGGCTGCCATCTCAGAGGGCTGTCCAGAGGAAAAGAAAACGATCAGAGGTAGGAAGATTGTTGCATTATCCGAAATATTCAAGATGCAGGGGCGTGGCTTGAGCAGCAACAATGGCGGACGCGTGAAAGGCCTCAACATCATCCTAGTATATCGACCCCGGGAGGACCCCTTATGATGCAGAGAACCCCGGGCGACAAGCGCAACAGGGGAGGACCGTGAACGGTGCCCCAAAAGCCGGGAAGAACAACCATGAGGGCTTACTGACACCGGCTGAAGTGCGGCCTGGAGGTGGGGCGCGGCCTGCTCTTGGATCAGGGAGCAGACCGCAAAGGAGCTGGGTGAGCGGCACGAGCACAAGACGGTGCAAACTGCGTTCTGGTGGTACATGGAAGCAGTAGCGGTTTGCTGTACGAGAAGTGCACTAGAAAGGACGCCTGACGAGAGGGGGACTTGCGGCTGAACAGGGGCAGTCCACTTGATGGTAGAGAGCGAGGTGCTGCCGGCGGTCGGCTGGCGGGGACCGCACCCACAAAGGAACCACCGTAACGAGGGCCGGGACGCGGTGTAGTGTGAGCAGGTGACGGCAAGAGCGGAGACAAGTGGATGGTGAGGTGAGGAAGAGCCCGGGAGCGTGTGGCGGGGGAGGCCCGATGGGGCCCCCTGCGGACTGAGGGTCACCGCAGCGATGCACCTTACGAGACACGGAGGTTGGGGTCCGTATCCAGACTCCAGTGAGGGGTAGGCGATAAAGACTCAGAAGAGGGGAGAGGCAACACACCTGATAATGACCGGTAGTCTACCGGATAGTGTGGGTGGGAGACCCGGTGCTGACCGGCGGCCCAGAAGGAGAACGGAAGGGCGTATCTCCCCCCAAGGCGCTGAGGTGAACGTTCAGGCCCACGCCCGGGGCTGTGACAAGACGCAGCAGCGATTCCCGGTGTACATGGCTCCCACACGCGCTGAACCGCCTGAGAAGCACCCAGGAGCATAGTAGTAGCTACCCCTGTTGGCATTGGGGGGACGGGCACCGGAGCCCCTGCAACTGCATAACGACCAAAATCCGTAAGAAAGGTCGGACGCTAGAGAAGGATAGCGCTCCTGAATGGAGCACTTCAGACATGGCTGAAACAGTACCGCAAACTATACAAGTTACTCTGGATAAAATATTAGGGGCCATAGAGGAGTCAAAGACCACCCTCCAGCGCAAAATATGACAAGTGTCAGCAGAACTTGGACTACTATGTGCGGACCACCAGAAGCTGGCAGATAGGGTACAGTCCACGTAAACAGCACTCACGGCACTGGCCCCGGCACATCAGGAGATGCAGGCCACGATCACACAACTAACGGACCGCGTGCAGAGGCTGGAACGTAGGGCGAGGACGCTGAAGGACGGAGTTGCAGAAGTAACGTACGCATAATTGGCCTGCCGGAGGGAGCTGAGGGGACCAATGCAGTGGCCGACCTTGAAAACTGGATGCAGCGGGAAGTTGCCCCGGGACTGCTCACCCCGTTCTTCAATTTGGAAAGGGCTCACCGAGTGCCGGCCAAACCGACGCGCCGGGAAGACCCCACGAACAATAGTAGCCAAACTACTGCATTACAGAGATAGGGACATCCTGCTACAGAAGGCCAGGGAGGCCGGGCCCTTTAGGGTGGACACTGGAGCAGTTCACCTATTTCCGGACTTCACTGCCGAGGTTCAGGCCCAGCGAGCATCATATATGGCAGTAAAATGAGCCATGAGAGAGGCAGGAGTGCAATACTCACTTTTATTCCCGGCACGATTAAGAGTGATGCAGGAGGGCCATGGCACGTTCTTTCAGACACCGGAGGAGGCTTGGGAGTGATAAGAGGCGAACAATGTGTGGGGGAGGCTCCAAGACTCCGCTGCGAGCACATCGTGAACAACGGCGCAGGAAAGCGAGAAAGTGTCGGGCTAGGTCCCGCCCGAGAATCCAGCCCACACTGGAACAGAGGGACAATGACAAACGGTCGGCCCTCGAGGCAGCTGCATCAATGTGGCGAGAGAGGGAGACTGAGGAAGACAGCGGACTCGGACTCTTGTCAATCGGACAAAGCACCGAAAATGACACCCCGGGCAGCAGTTGATCTATAAATGGGGGAAATGAAGGCACCCCCTAGGGTTCCGTCTTGTGCAAGGGCCTATATGCCACCACAGCTCTCCTGCTCCGATTCTCGACCATGAACTGCTGCATGGCGAGAACTCCACCTGACTCAGTGTTACTGTTTTGTTTCATATATGTATTCTGGGCAGCTGCCAGTTGTGGCACTGCCCAGGGGAGAGGGAGTTGGGACACAATGTTTTTGTTACAACACTTGCGAAGGGAATTACATACATATGCATTTATGTTACAGACACATGTGGGAAGGCGGGCGAGTGCACGAACCAAAGGTCTCTGGGATTGGGTGGCGGGCCTGATACCCCCAAATCGCACATGGGGATGGAATGTAAATTAATGACTTGGAGTATCCGGGGGATGGCCTCCCCAGCCAAGCGTCATAAGATTTTGTCTTATTTAAAGAGGGGGGTCCACATAGCGCTACTCCAAGAAACACACCTAACTGCTGGGGAGGTGGACAAACTGAGGCGTAGGTGGAGGGGGCAGCTCTTCGCCACCGCACACTCAGCATATGCGAGAGGGGCCTTGATCTGGGTTAGGGCTGGGGTTCCGTTTGAGCCCCCAGACATAGAGCTGGACCCCGACGGCAGATACGTCACAGTGGAGGGCAGATTGTACAGTACACCAATAACGTTAAGTTGTATATATGCACCTAATCAGGCACAGACCGTATTTTGTCAGGCCCTTTCTGTGCGCATGGCTCAGCACCCTATTGATCGCCTGGTGTTGGGGGGAGACTTTAACTGTGTGCTGGACACTGGGCTGGATCGTTCCCTCCCCCCCGGTGGGCGCGGCGGCACATGCTATGGCAGAGAATCTTAGGGACTGGGCGCGGCACTGGGGGCTGGAGGATATTTGGCAGCTTCACCACCCACAAACTAGAGACTTCTCCTACTATTCAGGAATGCACCACTTACACACCAGAATAGACCGTGTGATGAGTTCGGGGCCTGTCGTTCACAAGATGATCTGTTCGGAGTACTTGGGCCGCATGTTGTCCGACCACAGCCCATTACTCATCACCTGGCGGGTGTCGGGAAAGTGATCACCCATCCCCACATGGAGGCTACAACCGAGGGCTCTAAAAGACTATATAGGGAGGGGCTAAGGGCTTACCTGGTTGACCACATCAGAATTAATAGAAACTCTGTGGGTTCGCCTGGACTGGAGTGGGAAGCCCTCAAAGTGGTGACAAGAGGACATTGTATGGCCCAAACTATAGGAATCAGGCGGACTCCTACTAAACAACTGACCCAAAGGGAGGGGGACATACATGATACGTAGATTAAACAGGGGACAGACCCAAAGGCAAACCGAGAGCTTTCCAGGGCTAGAGAATTATATAACTGGACATTAGAGAGGCTGAGATGCCATGACTTTTGGAGACACATGGCCGCAGTACAGGCGGAGGAGGGCAGAGCGGGCAGGCTACTAGCGCGGTTGGTGCGCCCTGATGGGGGTGGCACCCCAGTGACAAGCGTGCGGGCGGTGACGGGGGAACAAGTGTACACACCTTCTGGGATAAACGAGGCGTTCAAATTATACTACATGTCCCTATACAAAAGCCCGGGTGGTGACCTTTCGCAATCGCTGGAGGGCTACTTGGACTCTCTCCCTTTGACCGTTCTCGGGGCGGCGGACAGCGGCCTACTGGAGGACCAATTACCTTAGATGAGGTGAAAACGGCTATCGCTCAACTGGCGCCCGGTAAAACGCCGGGAACAGATGGACTCCCTATAGAGTATTATAAAGTGTATGGGGACATACTGGCACCACTGCTCATTGAATTATAAGCTGAGGCCTTTGTGAGGGGCACGTTACCTGAGACATTGCGTGAGGCGTTAGTGGTTCCACTACCTAAGACTAAATCATCAGGGGGTCTGTGATGGATTTTCGTCCCCTGTCCATGCTCAACAGCGATTTTAAAATATTGAGTAAAGCACTGGCTAATAGGCTACTATTGCAAATCCTGCACCTTATTCACGCTGACCAGACCGGATTTGTGCCCAAGCGCAGCACCTCCTTAAACCTGAGCTGGCTCTTTGCGTTACTACACCACCCGAGCACGAAGCGGGACCCTAAGGCATTGTTCCTGTCGGTTGACCTGGAAAAGGCATTTGACTCGGTGAGATGGGATTACCTTAGTAAAGTGATGGAACGGATGGGCCTGGGAGTGAATTGGGTAAGATGGGTTGAACTGCTCTACCACTGCCCCAAGGGCAGGGTGCGAGTGGGAGGGGTGGTGTCAGACTCATACCCTGTAGGCTGAGGCACCAGGCAGGGATGCCTGCTTTCGCCCCTACTTTTTGCAATCGCAATTGAGCCGTTAGCAGAGCAATTCCGGAGGGAGGGACAGGGCAAGGGGGTAGTGATGGGACGGGAGGAGCACATAATCTCGCTTTACGCGGATGACATACTGATCTACCTCAGAAATGGGGAGACCGGGTTACAATGGGCACTGTCGATACTGGAACAGTTTGGGAGATTGGTCGGGTCTCAAAATTAACAGGAGGAAGACGTACGCATTTCTGATGTCTGGGAGCGCTGAGCGCCCACCTGCATACCCGGACGATATTCCGTGGGCACCCCGCTCCTTCAGATATCTGGGCACCCAGGTATTCCACGACCTGAATGACCTATGTGAAGGGAACCTGGGAACCACGCTTCGCTCCTTGAGGTCGTCGGTGATGTTTTGGCGTTCACTGTGGCTTACTATGATGGCCGAGTAACCTTGTCAAAAATTATCATACTACCGCGGCTCCTATACTACTTTACTAATCTGCCTGTGATAGTCCCGAAGGGCTGGTTTAGAGAACTGAATGGTCTTCTGAGGGGACTGCTCTGGGACTTGGGGCGCCAGCGGACGTCATTATCCATTCTGTGCCGTCCAACATTGGAAGGGGGATTGGCGGTCCCAGATTTTGAATTGTACTATATGTCCTGCCAACTCCAGTGGATCGCATGTTGGGCAACTGGAGGCCACCGCACGGGGCTGACCATAGACGAAGGCGAGATGTTGCCGAATCGCCTCATAGCGAGGTTGCTGGGAGCCGGTGATCTCCCCCCCGGGAGATCCGGATTGCCGAGGGTGGCAATTAACTGCCGGAAAAAGTGCCTCAAATTCACTGAAGTAGCGGTACCCTACTCCTCTGAAATTCCGCTGACAGCCATACGGATAGGAGCACCAGCCCGCACTTTCAATGCAAACCAGATGAGGGCTTGGAAACAGGCTGGTGTGTTGAAGCTGGGGGACCTCTTCAATGAGGGGGTTTTACGCACCTTTATGGAGTTAATAGACAAAGACGGAGTGCCAGGGGGACAATTTCTAACGCATCGGATGTTAACACTAGCTGTTAGGAAATCATGTCCCACGATAAATGCAGAACCAGAGACACATGCCTTACTCCACATACTAATAATGGGAGGGAGGGATAGACGGCTGGTCACCAAACTTTACAAGGCCCTCATCCACCCCACAATACGTCCCTTGCGGACGCTGAGGGTGAAGTGGGAGGAAGTAGGGGGCAGGGAATTGACAGACACAGCGTGGCAGAGGGTGCTGGCGCACCCCTGGATGGTATCTAGGAACACAAGTTTTAGATATTTGCAAAACAACTACGTCCACAGAACGTATCTTACCCCCCATAGAATATGGGTGATTTACGGGGAGAGCCTAGGGACTGTCCCAGGTGTAGGGCAGCGGACCTGGACTTTGGGCACATGGTCTGGGAATGTCCTAGTATACAGACGTGCTAGATTGTGGTGTTAGAGGATATGGGGAAGACCTTGGGGATACAAATGGAGCCAGATCCATTGTTATGCCTGGCAGGCCTGCACGACCGACCATCTTCCAGGATGGTGGGAGGTAGATTTCTGGACTTAGCACTGGTACTGTTCAGACCCCGCATCGCACTGACCTGGAAGTCTCAGACATGCCCACAAGTGGAAGACTGGAGGAACAATGTCTCAAAATGGGCACAAGCCAAACAGCAGGTGGTACAGGGAGAGGAGGCGAGGGGGATACGGATGAGACCTATAGCTCCACTGTGGTCGGAAATATTAGAAGCCTGGGAGGCCCGAAGGCAAGGGTCAGAGGGGATATTAGATGGTGGAACAGCAATGTGGACAGCGGAGGAGGACTAAGGAAATGAGAGACTGGGAGTGAGGAAGGGCGAACAAGAGGAGGACCACAAGGAGGGAGCTGGGGACCTTGCCCCTCCCTCTTGGGCCGATATCTAACCATAAGAAGGGCGAGGAGCGCTATCATGCACAGAGCGGAGGATGGCCAGGATGGGGGGCAGGCTGGGCCCTGGGTACGAAGTGAAGTAAAGGGAAGATCTACCACCCGGTGGCGAGGAGGGGGGCCAATGGAGGCGACCCAAATCCCGGAGTGAACACAAAACCACAAAAAGATCCCTAAGTACCACAAGACAATATAACGCGTGCATAGTTGATTGCATTTGTTGTTGTTTTCTTTTTGCTTTCTTTTTTTTTTTCTAATTGTGCAACATTTTATCCAATTCCTAGTCCATAGGATCTACCTTGGCTTTTAACATCTGGCTGTTTGTAATGAGGACTGTGCAACTATAAAGATGGCTGTTATAATTTTATGGATAAAACAATAAACAAAGTTTAAAAAAAAATAGTTTCAAGATGCAAAAAGGATCTGACGACATTTCCATTAGTTGAAGTGAATTAATCCCTCTGCTGCCAGGCCTTTTCCCCCTCAGGTGCCAGGCCTTTTTTTTGGCTATTGGGGGCAGTTCGCGCTTAGACCCTCATAACATTTTGTCCACATAAGCTACCCATGCCAAATTTGCTTCTTTTTTTTTAACATCCTAGGGATTCTAGAGGTACCCATAGTTTGTGGGTTCCCCTAGCGGAGACCAAGAAATTAGCCAAAATACAGGTAACATTTTGTTTAAAAAAAATAAAATGGGGAAAAAGGGCTGCAGAAGAAGGGTTGTGATTTTTTTCCCCTGAAAATGGCATCAACAAAAGATTTGCGGTGCTAAAATCACCATCATCCCAGCTTTCAGGAACAGGCAGACTTGAATCAGAAAACAAAATTTTTTAACACAATGTTGGCATTTTACAGTGACAAACTGCATTTTTACTATTTTTGTGATTTTAGCCTCCTTCCAGTTAGTGACAGAAATGGGTGTGAAACCAATGCTGGATCCTGGAAGGCTAAACATTTCTGAAAAGTAGACACATTTGTGAATTCAGCAAGGGGTCATTTGTGTAGATCCTACAAGGTTTTCCTACAGAAAATAAAAGCTGAAATAAAAAATATTGAAATTGAGGAGAAAAAAACAGCAATTTTTCTCCACAATTTATTCTGTAACTTTTTTCTGTGATGTCAAATTTTTGAAAGCAATATACCATAGCATCTGCTGGACTGGTTGTGTGGATGTCTAGGGCTTGTAGATTCATCAAGAACCCTAGGTACCGAGAGCCAATAAATGAGCTGCACCTTGCAATGGGTTTTCATTGTATACCAGGTATACAGCAATTAATTTGGTAAAATTTGAAAAGTGAAAAATAGGTATCAAGGAAACCTTTGTATTTCCGAAATGGGCACAAGATAAGGGGGGTCATTTTGACCTCAGCGGTCTTTTTCCAAGACTGCCGTGCGGAAGACCGCCAGTGGTGGCGGTTTGCCGCTCGGCCTATTATGATCGTTGGCAGCTCTCCGTCCTTTTTCGTACGGAGAGCCGCCAACAGCCATTCTGGCGGGAGGCGGGGAAGTGGAGGTTGCTCCACCTCCACCACCACCACCACGCCAACAGAACACCGCCCAGCGAATCACGTCCTGTGATTCGCTGTGGCGGTGTTCTATTGATGGTGTGGTGTCGGCGGAGCTGCCCCCATGGCTCCTGTCCCCTCCCGAAGGATCGTCGGACCAGGTAAGTCAATCGTCCGTGAGGGGAGGGGGGTCGGGGGGTGTTGTGTGTTGTGTGCGTGCATGGGGGTGTGCGTGTGTAGAGGGGGTGTGTGAGTGCGTGTATGCTTGCGGGGGTGTTGTGTTTTTGGGAATGAGTGCGTGTATGTCTGTAGGTATGGCTGTATGGATGTGTGCGTGTATGTTTGAATGTGGGTGTGCGTGTCTGACTGTGTGTGTGGATGTTGGCATGTATGTCAGTGTGTGAGCGTGTCTGTGTGTTGGTGGTGCCTGCGTGCGTATCGTGTGTGTATGAATGATGTTATGTTGGGGATCGGGGTGGGGAGGGGGGTCCTGCCACCATTGGGGGGTGGCAGGGGTGGTGGGGGCGGTAGGGGAGGGACTTGGGGTGGGGGTGGGTGGTGGGTTGAGACCCCTATCAGTGCCAGGGAAGGAATTCCCTGGCACTGATAGTGCTTACCCAACCGCAGGAAATCCACGGCGGTAAGCCCGGTCAAAATACCGCCGGCGATATAGTGACGGCCGCCGGGCTGGAGACCTGGCGGGCGGAACGGAGAAGCGGCGGATGACCGTGGCAGTAACCTCCTTCCGCCAGGGTCATAATGACCCCCAAGGTGTTGAGAAGCGGTGGTTATTTGCACATCTCTGAATTTTGGGATCCCCATATTAGCATGTGAATTACAGGGCATTTCTCAAATAGATGTCTTTTTTACACACTGTCTTGCATTTGGAAGGAAAAAATGTAGAGAAAGATAAGGGGCAATAACGCTTGTTCTTATTCTGTGTTCCCCAAAGTCTCCGGATAAAAATGGTACCTCACTTGTGTGGGTAGGCTTAGTGCCCATGACAGGAAATGCAACATGAGCACATCACATTTTTACATTGAAATCTGATGTGTTTTTTTGCAAATTGCATTGCTGTGGATTTTGGTCTCTATTTAAGCCGGCAACCTACCAAACCTGTGCATTTTTTAAAACTAGACACCTAGGGGAATCCAGGATGGGGTGACTTGTGGGGCTTTCACCAGGTTCTGTTACCCAGAATCCTTTGAAAGAAAACAGACCTGCTTTTTGCAAAGCGCCTAGCTGTGGATTTTGGCCTCTAGCTTAGCCGGCACCTAGGAAAACCTAGCAAACCTGGACATTTCTGAAAACTAGATACCTAGTGGAACCCAGGGTAACTTGTGGTGCTCTCACCAAGTTCTGTTACCCAAAATCCTTACCAAACCTCAAAATGTGGCAAAAAATAACTTCTCCCTCACATTTCAGTGCTGCAAAGTGCTGGAATCTGAGGGGAGTGTAGGAGGCTGGCCTGGTTTGTAGTGGGCGCCTAAGGTACTTACACCTTATACCAGGTCCAGTTATCCCTTATTAGTGAAATGTAGGCAGTGTTCTAGCAGCTTAGGCTGTCTAGAGGTGGCTGTAGCAGAGCAGCTTAGGGTGAACTAGGAGACATGCAAAGCTCCTGCAATACCACCATAGTTACACAGTACTTATACACAATAAAAGACAATACTCAGTGTTACCAAAAATAAAGGTACTTTATTTTAGTGAAACAAGGCCAAAAATATCTTAGAGGCAATACTTCTCCTGGAGGTAAGTATTATACACAATATCTACACTAGCAACCAAAATCAGGTAAGTAAATAGTCATAGAATAGTGCAAACAGTAGACAATACAATAGAATGCAATAGGCCTAGGGGCTACACAAACCATATACTAAGAAAGTGGAATGAGAATAATGAATTCCACCCTAAGCAAGTGTAGTATGTACAGGGGCACTGGGAGTCTAAGAAACCCCCAAAGGTAAGTAATGTACCCCAATCCAGAGCCCAGGAATGTAGGAGTAAAGTACTACAAGTTTCCTTAGGACACACTACAAGTCGTGATAAGAGATTGTGCAAGAACCAAGCAAGGCTGTAATCAACAACCATTGGATTCCTGGACCTGAAGTCCTGTGAAGAGAGGAGGCCAAGTCCAGAAGTCGCAGAAGATTCCCGGAAGGACAGGAGCCCCTGCCAACCTAGAGGATGGTGCAAAAGTGGATTCTCTGGTAAGAAGAAGAGTACAGAAGAGCACCAAAGAAGTTGGCTGTGGGTTTCTGCATGGTGCAGGAGATGTCCCACGTCGAGTTGTTGGACGCAGGATGTTTGCGTCACTGGATTCTGCCAACAAGCCTTGTTTAACGCAAGTTTGTGGTTTGCGTAAAAATGGCGCTGTCTGGACCCAGGAGGGACCTGGGGGACTCAACTCGGACTGAGGAGATGGAGGGGCTCTCAGCACTGTAGAGATCCCACAGAAGACCAGGCAGCACCCACAGGAGTCCCAGGACATGGGGACAAAGAAGATGCAAAGTGCGGTAATTGCAGAACAACAAAGTAAGGTTCCACACCGCTGAAGAACAACTCAGCAAGTTGTGCGTCACAGCATGAAGTGCTGGGACCTGGGATACATTTTGCATGAAGGATTCTTGGAAGAAGTGCACAGAAGCCCAAGGAGCTGCTGATGACATGATGCACAGGGTACTATTGCAGCACGGGGAGGCAAGCTCTTACCTCTATCAAATGTGCACAGCTGGACATTAGGACAGTCTGGGTCACATTGGTCCAAAACCTGTGCTCCAGGGAGCACCCTCGTTGTCAGGAGAGGAGTCCCAGAGTACCAGTCGCCGTCGCTGAAGGGTGCCTGCAGAAGCAAGGAAGTGACTGTGTCACTCCATGAGAGATTCCCTCAGTTCTTCTGGTGCAGGATGAAGACAGGCAGTCCTCAGAGCGTGCACCCCTTGGAAACTGTTGCAAATGCTGGCTGGAGCTGAAGTTGCAGGTCACAGAAGTCGTCCTGGATACTTTGTTGCAGTTACAGTGGTTCCTGGAGCAGTCTGTGGTTAATCAGACGGTCAAAAGCTGAAGCAGAGAATGCAGAGGATTCCTGGAGGAGTCTTGCAAGCTGAATCTGAGGCAACACCCAGAGGAGAGACCCTAAATAGCCCTGAGAGTGGGATTGGCTACCTACCCAGGTATGCACCTATCAGGAGGGGTCTCTGACGTCACCTGCTGGCACTGGCCACTCAGAGGTCTCCAGAGTGTCACCACATCTTGGAATCCAAGATGGCTAATGCCAGGGACACTGGAAGAGCTGTGGGCACCACCCCTGGGGTGGTGATGGACAGAGTAGTGGTCACTCCACTTTCCTTTGTCCAGTTTCACGCCAGATCAGGGACTGGGGGGTCCCTGAACCATTCTAGACTGGCTTATGCAAGGAGGGCACCATCCTTGCCCTTCAAGGCATTTCCAGAGGTTCTGGAAGGCTACCCCTCCCAAGCCTGTAACACCTATTTCCAAAGGGAGAGTGTGTAACACCCTTCTCCCAAAGGAAATGCATTGTTCTACCTTCCTGGGATTGAGCTGCTCAGTCCCCAGGAGGGCAGAAACCTGTCCGTTAGATGGCAGCAGCTGGGGCTGCAGTGGAAACCTCAGCAAGCTGGTTTGGCAGTACTGGGGGTCCATGGTGGAGCCCCCAGGATGCATGGGATTGCCCCCCCCCAATACCAGATTTGGAATGGGGGGACAAATCCATGATCTTAGACACCTCACATGGCCATATGCTGAGTTAACATTGTGAAGCTACATATATGTATTGACATATATGTAGTGCACATGTGTAATGGTATCCTCGCACTCACAAAGTCTGAGGAGTTGGCCCTGGACAGCGAGGGGGCACCTTTGCTAGTGCAAGGGTGCCCTCACATGTAGTAACTTTGCACCTAGCCTTCAGTAAATGAAAGTCAGACATATAGGTGACTTATAAGTTACTTAAGTCCAGTGAAAATGGCTGTGAAATAGTGTGTGCACTATTTCACTCAGGCTGCAGTGGCAGTCCTGAAGAAAGGTTTGTCTGAGCTCTTTATGAGTGGCAAAAGAATTGCTGCTGCCCATAAGGATCTCCTGGAACCCCAATGCCACTGGTTCCTAGGTACCATATACTAGGGACTTATAAGGGGGGTCCAGTGTGCCAATTGAAATTGGAATATGAAGTCTCTAAACTATAGTGACTAATTTGATAAGTAGAGAGAGCATAAGCACTGGAGTTCTGGTTAGCAGAACTTCAGTGACATAGTTAAGCATACCGACAAAACACACATTAGGCTACAAACTATGAGCACTGGGATCAATTCAATTCAAATTCTTTTATTTGGCATAAGCCTTAAAAGAATTAAACCAATAAAATGTACAAATTAATTTTAAAAAAATGTCTATTACATACTACATTCACATTCACACACAAAAATTCTTAAATCATTCTAAATCTTGATACCCAGCTTTACTTACATAGCTCATTAATTTAAGGTTCAGATTCTTATAGTTTCATAAAGTGCAATGTGCCAACCAGATTATCCCACAGACAATTCTGATTAAACTCAGGTGCTTACAATCTCATAAAGTGCTGTTTCCGATATAAAGTGCTCCTCATTTTATCATGTTTCATTAAAGCATGGAAACATTTTTTAGAATACCATCGACCAATATAATTTTAAAATAATCAACTCTAATGAAAAACTCTTCATTCCTCTTTGCTTCCTACAAGGGTCAAGTTCTTACAGTTTCATAAAGTGCAACGTGCCAACCAAATTTATCCCACATACAGTTCTAATTGGACTCAAGTCCTTACAATCTCCTAAAGTGCAATTTTTTATATAAAGTCTTTATAATCTCATAAAGTGCAATTTCCGATACAAAGTGCACTACATTTGAATTCTTGCCTCGTTATAACGTGGCTCATTTTTCTAAAATACCATCAACCAATATATCAATTATAGTATTTAAAACTCTTCATTCCTCTTTACTTCCTACATCATACCGGACCCTATGAGTCCAATTAAAACTCCTCTTAGGCTATTTAAAAATAGGCCCAATGCACAGGTTACATTTATAAATCTCATATCAATGAGTAACCTAAGCGCTTGGTCCCAATTAATTATATTATATTCTTTAAAAATTGGTTTTAAAAACTTTTCACGCACTTCTAAAAACCAGTGACAATCCAAAAGTAGGTGTTGCTTAGTATATTTCTGTTGTAAGCCACATGTACATAGACCGTGGGTATCCTTAAGGAATGCTTTTACTTTGGGATCTCTATAGCCTGGGTTCAGCCCAATTCGGAACTGTAACACTGAGGCCAATATTTATACTTTTTTAGCGCTGCATTTGCGTCGTTTTTTTACACAAAAGCGGAGCAAACTTCCAAAATACAATTGTATTTTGTAAGTTTGCGCCGCTTGTGCATCAAAAAGCGGCGTAAATGTGGCGCTAAAAAAGTATAAATACGGGCCTGAGTTTCTTAATCTTGGGTTAGGTAGAGCCTCTATATAGGGAAAATATTCCGAATTCCTCCATCCGATAACCATAGCCTGAGTTGATATTTTACTCTCTAAGTACTTCAGGTCTAATTCACTTGCTCTTTCCTTCACTATTCTTCGTATAATGGGTTTTGGAATTTGTGCACCATACCACTGGTTGCCGGGTAAACCTAAGAGGACACAGATCTTTTCTAACCATCCTCTCACTTGCAACGCCCAATGTAACTCGCTTGTTGTTATTTCTTTTCTACACAATCTCACGATCTTACCATTCCCTTCATCTCTTATACTTAACCAGAACTTCATGTTGCTTGTAGTCCCTGGTGAGTCCATGCCGTCATTTGACATTCTGCTCTTATAGCTTGTAACATACTTGAAGGGGGCAGTGAAAGCATCCACCTTCCGCAAATGCTTTCTTCTGTCTCCCAATTTAATTTCCCAGAACATGTTAAAACTTCCACTCCATATGGAAACTGGGGACGCACCATAACATTAAATGCAGAAATAGCCGTCTGGAAGGAGGGACCCCCATATTTATTATTATATTGTTTTAATTCCCAAATTGATGAAAGAGCTTTATTTTTTAGGGCTTCAATATGGACTTTCCATCTCAAATGCGAGTCAAACCATATACCTAAATATTTATATTCTTTTACCTTCTCTCTTTTGTCTCCTCCTAGAAGGTAAGTAAATGCACTTTTCTCTTTCCCTATAGACATTATTTTTGTTTTCTCCATATTTACTACAATTTTTTTCTTTTGACAATAGGAGTAAAACACCTCCAATTTCCTTTGTAGCCCTAACTCCGTCATATCCATCATCACTAGATCATCAGCATATAATAAGAAGGAAACATGCACCCATCCATTTTTAGGCTTAAGCCTTTGACCTCCTGTAACAACCCTGGCAGATCTGACAGAAACAATGAGAATAATATTGGGGCCAACACGCAACCTTGGCGAAAACCATTCTTTATAGGGATCCTTTTTGAAAGTGAGCCACTCATGTCTAAAATTACTTGGGCCCAATTTTGTAAATGCAGACCCTGAAGGAGAAATAATTAATCCACATCGATCCCTAACTGTGTTAGCATATCCCATAGTAATTTCCTATCTACCAAGTCAAATGCGGCCCGAAAATCAACAAAGCAGCAAAATAGGCTGCCTCGCATTTCCACTGATTTTTCTTGCTAATGCCCACAGACTAAAGCAGTGGTCAATTGTCAAATGACCTTCTTTAAAGCCACCTTGTTCTATTGGTATCAAATCATTATCATCTGCCCATTCTTTGATTAACCCCAGCAATATCTTTGTAAATACCTTTTTACCTACATCTAATAGGCTTATCAGCTGATAATTTTTTGGTTGAGTTGGATCTTCCTTTTGATAAATCGGTCTTATCATGGCACCCTTCCAATTCTCTGGAAAACGGCTATGATCCACAATTTTACATAATGTAACATGGAAAAATTTGGTCCACCAATCAATATTCTTTTTTATTATTATTGCTGAAAGATTATCTGGGCCTGCTGCTTTAGTTAATTTTAATGCTGCAATAGTTTCTTTTATTTTTTGTGGGGCGAAAGCTAATCTCATATTCTCGCCAAGCTTCCTAGTGATACCATGACCTTCTTCATCATCGGTACCTTTATATATTGAGGACAAATATTTATACCAGTCTTCTTCTCCAACCAAACACTGCATAGATCCTACCTTTTTCCCCTCCCTTACCAGCTGCCAAAAGCCCCTAATATTCTGTGTTCTTATCACCACCTCAATCATTGTGTCCCAGTTTTTATTGACATATTCTTGTTTCTTCTGTCTTATCAGTATTGATAGCCATGTTTTGCTTGATGGAGCATCTCTTCCGTAACAGCGGAGGGTCTTAGCTTATATTCCCTTTCTAGTCTTCGCATTATTTGCTTTTTCCGCCTACATTCGCAATTAGGCTAGCAGGATCCCAGTGAGCCAGGCAAAACTCGCTGACAAACAGGCAGAATTTGGGGGTAAAATGCCAAAAAAGATGGTACTTCCGTACAGGGAGTCACAAACTTCCATCTACCTAGTGTTCCCCCAGGTCTCCCGATAAAAATGGTACCTCACTTGTGTGGGTAGGCCTGATGCCCGTGAATGAAAATGCCCCAAAACACTATGTAGACACATCAAAATTATCAAAAACAAAACTATCTGTTTTTGCGGGAGGGGACACCTGCATTTCTGTTCCTGGGCTCAGCAGCCATATAGGGAAACATAGCAAACTCAAACATTTCTGAAAACTAGACACCCAAAGGACTTTGCCCCCATTTATTTGGGGTGGGGATATGGCCATACGCCCACCCTCTTTCTTTTTTTTTAAATATGGAGTTAGCATCATTTTAAGGATGCATGAAACTGCCTTGCGTCAATGAGATGCAAGGTAGGCATTCCCGTCCAAACACCTTAGCGCCATATTTATCCAACAGGGCAAAAATGACGCACGGGTGGGAGGCGGACCCGAAAAATGACACTAAACCCGATTTACGTCAAAATATAACGCAGGCGTTAAAATGAGGCAAACACACCACTACTTAAGGAAAACACACACAAGCAACGTCACAGACCAACAGGACAATATGGAGGTGCTACTGATGCAGCTTGCAAGACGTCGCCGAGCACAGGACCAACAGCAGCAGCCACCACCACCCCAGCGTGGCCCACAAAGGCAACAGAGAAGGCAGGAGAGGGTCTTCAGGAACAGGACAACCCTCCATGGCCTCAGGGAACAGGACATTATCCGGAGGTGTCAACTGAACTGGGAAGTCATACAGCAGCTGCTGCACCAAATTGAGCCACATATAACAGCTAGCCTGCAGACACCACACAATATACCACTGGTGACCAAGCTGCTAGCTGTCCAGCATATGTTGGCAAGTAGCTCCTTCAAGACAATGGGTGCCCTGGTCGCTAGGGTATCACAGACCTCATTCTCGGCCTTCCTGCCCAAGGTCTTAGATGCCATAATCTACCTCACACCTAACCACATCAATTCCCAAACACCCAGCAGAAACAGCAGGAGAAAAAACATGGCTTCTACCAAATCCATGGCTTCACACATGTGCTCGGACCAATTGACTGTACCCATGTCCGGATCGTACCAACTGCAGCAACAGAGCACCTATTCCGGAACAGAAATCACATGCATTCCATCAATGTGCAGGCCATAGTTGACCACCAGGGATTGTTCATCAACATCTTGGCCAAGTATCCTGGGAGTGTACATGATTCATTCATATTCAGCAACAGCACGATCAATCAGCACTTCCAGGACGGACAATATGGCAATGGCCTTCTTGTCGGTAAGTCCATAAACCTAGCAATATACCCACAGCACAACAACCCTGTAGGACACACAAAACATACACCACTACATTGACACGTGGGCAGGATGACACATGAGATGTGACACTAGTAGTTATGTTAGTAGTTATGCTGACACAATGGGATGCGCACCTATGGACAAATGACGGCTGCCACAAACATTAGCTGCCACTCTAGAGCAACAAGGGACCAATGTCAAAGCCCACAGTGACAATGCCATGGCCTGCACTGGAAGTACAACTTGGAAGATGAACCATTTACAAATACAATAAGCCACATAGTCAATCCAACACCCTCCCAAGCAGTATGTAGCATTGAAGGGGTGTGCAATGTGTGTTGGTGTCAGGTCTAACACCATGAGGCACATAGCATGATGATGCTGCCTCACATGTAGGTGATACTGAGGCAGTCCCAACATCATACATCACTCCTGGGGTGCCATTTCCAGTTAGCGATAAGGAAGTGGACTGTGCTATGAAAACATATTGATGTGGCACTAATGCAAACTGCACACTGCTGCACACACTGAAAGAGCCAATTGCCCATCAAAATAACATATATTTGATAGTGTGGGTGCATGGTTGCACATGAGCCACTGGCAGAGGGAACAACAAAGGTTTGTCTAGAATCAAGTCACACATGGGACAATTGTGCATTGTCAATACTGAACACCTCACTGCTGCCAGCTAATGGAGAGGTGTTGTGCGTTGTCACCTAGCCAAATCAAAGGGCCTCACTGTTGCATTTCATCTGCAATGACATATCTCTAATTGGATGTCCAGGCCATGTAGTGCAACCATGTTACCACCACATCGGAATTTATTGTGTGTGTGGAAGTATCATGTCCCCTCCAGTGAAAGCACACTAAAGCATGCTGGACAACACACAACGCATGGTACATACATTCTGACCAGCAGTTTGGAAACAAAATCAGAGATCCCAGATCAATAAGCCAAACACAAGTTGTCAAGTCAAGCAACCCACTGCAGAATAAACCTCACAGAAGCCCAGCATCTCACACAATACCACAAACATATATGAGTCACAGATGACAAAAATGTATCAACTGCCATGCTACATGACATTCCTGTTGCAACCACTAACAAAATACTCACTCCTTTTATCTTTTGCAGCAGATCAGGATTACAGGATACAGCCATGGATCATGACCCGATTCCCGAACCCAAGCACAGCTGCAGAGCGTGCCTACAACAAGGCACATCGGAGGACACGCACCAGTGTTGAAAGGACATTTGGCATCCTGAAGTCCAGATTCAGGTGCCTGGACCTCACAGGAGACAGCCTCCTATATGCCCCACACATTGTGTGCAAAATCATATTTACCTGTGCTATCCTGCACAACATTTGTGTTAGGAGGAACATCCCTCTATATGAGCTAGAGCAAGAACTGCCTGAGGAGGAGGAGGATGGTGCCAGGGAAAATGAGGGGGAACAGCAAACTCAGCTGCAGGAATGCGCAGACAGTTAATTGCACAATTGTTTTTCAAGCAATAGTCACTCTACACACCTTGTTAAGAAATGTAAATAAACACCTTACTTGATCCCACAATCTTGCTCTGATTTCTTCTCCATCACATGTTCCTTAGGAATGGGAGTATTACCTCAGGGAGCATCTTACAAAGACAAATCTGACTACTTCTGATGCGTATGATTGTAAAGCAAACATCACACACATATAAAAAATATTAATCTTTTGAATTTCACATATGAAGGGCAAAATCTATGGACCACAGCATATGACACACATCCACCTTGCCAACATGGTCTACTGTAGCACATGACACACAACTATGAGATCTCCAATCATAAGGTAAATAAGCGCCCCATACATGAGGCAGTGAATGTGAAATATCAGTGGAAACAGGAATGTATGAACAGAACCCTGATATTAGTAAGTGTGACATTTGCAATCTCTGCAAGGAGCTTGTGTGACAAGGGGGGCATCATTTGTGAAAATGGATAGTATGTGTGTCCCAGGTATGACAAGCAATGTTCACAACACATGCCCTGCGCAGTCCATCACTGGAAATAAGTCCTGCCACTGCCATGTGTTACGTCTCTGCCATCCCAGCTCTAGGTGGTGGTGTAAACAGACCATCTGTACCCTGGGAATCATCAATAACACTCACCCAGAGTCCCTTTCTGACTCCTGTTTGCTTCCCTTTTCCATATGGCATTCTATAGAAGAACTGCATTAGTTTGCATGGACTTCAGGTCCCATAATGCACTGCCTGGTAGTTGGTAAGACCTGTAATTGTCTGTCCATTGCTTCCTATGGGAAAAGTCCAGTTGTCCCTTTATACTGGATTCTCTCCTCCAGGACTTGTGAGAGACTGACGCTGCACACACCTGTGACCTCAGGCATGTGACTCTGCCGTGGCCTTGCTGCTTCCTGGAACTGCTTATAAGCTGCCATTCCCTGAAGCTCCTCATCATGCATTGGAGTACGATTCATTTGTGTTCCAGACCCCTTGTTGGATTGTGTTACAATCCTGATTCAGCCTGAACCTGTTCTCTGTTTACCCAGTCCTGTTCCTGCTTGTTCCAGTCAGAGACTGCTCCCTGTTTATCAGCCTTATTCATGTTTGTTTCTGCCAGAACCTGCTTTCCCTGTTCCAGCCTTTGTGTCAGCCTGAGCCTGTCCCCTGTGTCTGGCTTTGCCTCCTAGTTCCCTTGCTTTCTGTTTCCTCTTGGGTCATCATGTCTGGTAAGTGTCCTATCAGTCCTCACCTATGAAGAAGTGTTTTCCTTTGTACATGTGTTGGCACCTGGTTTCCAGGAGGCAAATCCAGCCCCCATCCTTTGTCTACTGATCCATGTAGTCTTTAGTGCCTAACAGTGACAGTGTGCTATGGCTGTATTCCAGGAATTGCCACTGTATCTCCAGCCGGACCCACAAGGGCTAGTCTTGTGTATGTAAGTACAATCCTTGTTTGTGCCCTAAGGCTCCAGACACAGAATCACTTCTGCTGCCTCCTTTCTATAGTCCTTGTGTAGTGACTATCTGTAAGATTAATCTGCACAGAGGCACTGATGTTCCCTGTTGCTGTGGAAAGTTCTGAGCCCTACCCTGTGTACAATCTTAGTGATAAGTTCTGCATGTTTGTCCATCACTGACCCGTTCCATATTTGTTCACACTAAGGTTGCTCTGCCTTCACATTTCTGTTTTTTTTGCCTTACCATAGCTGGCCTTTCCCCTTGTATTCCTTGAGCTGCTCTTCTGCTTTGGTACACTACCTCCTTGCTGCGAGATACTCTATGAACTCAAGGTGTGCCCCTAACAGAGTCTGTCCGAAACCGTAACACCATGGAACCCAGTCCTGACACAGGGTACACATGCCCACACACTTGAACTGGACACTTCAATGGAATGCCCTTCTGAAAATATGTGAACAAGTGCAGCCATGGCAGCAGGTCCATCACAGCAACATAAGCAACATAGGTAATTGTTATGAGTCAAACTGACGTGTACCAAACATTTTATGGGTGGAATTGAGGCACAGTGTCTCAAACACAGTACGTACCAAACATATACACATGTCCAACATACGTGTACTTTACACATGCCACCAAGAAGTTGTGACCAACAATTAATGACATATGAGGGGTAACATATCTGACATAGCACTCATCAGCCATCCTCAATCATCCCTGAGTTTTGTTTGTCATGTTAAATGTAATGTCCTCAAAGTCAAACAAGTACACACTTCACATGAGTCAACACATATTACAAACACATGTCATGAATAGATCACTGATTGCCATCAGATGTAGATACCCATTTGGAACACATTCATACATGAGCATTATGTCCAATGTATTGCATGCCTTTCCTTCAGAAACCCACATATTGTTGTTACAGATAATTCACACGCAAAACACACAGGTGCATGCTCTACCACATGTGGCCAACCACTATACAGCACACTGCAGGCCATACCATCCTATCTTCATGTTGATGCAGGGTGCATGCATGTGAAGTATTTGAAAATTATGCAATCCCAGTTTGAGTCAAAAAGTTTGACACAAATGGGTCGAAAAATCACACAAACGCTAATTAACCATACATGGGTCCTTAGCATGAATTCCGCCTGTGGACCACACGCATGCGAATATCTGTTAAAATTGAAGTCTACAGGTAATGCGTGGCATTTTGCCACACATGTAGGTTATGCGTCGAAAATATTAACAAAACATCTTATGCGTCACAAAAATACACGCATGACGGAAAACGGGCCGCAAAGGGGACAGGAAGTGATGTAATAGGAAACCCTGTTTACAGACATGGTACAGAGGGAGTACTTTCACTTTACGGTCTGTGCTTTTTCTTGACTGTGTGGCTGTGTCTCCCTATTGCTGGTGTATGGATTGCGTTTCTTGTATGTTGTGGTGTTTCTCTTGTGTCTTTTGTGAATTCTGTTTGTTTATTGTACCTGTGTATGTGCTTTCATGTAGTTTAGTGTCTTTCAAATTGTGTTTTGTACTGTCGGGTGTCTGTCTGGGGGTTAGCTTAGTTGGGTTAGTTGGGGTACTTAGGTTTGGGCTGTAAGTTTCCTTTTTTTACATTTATTTTCCTTCTTTTTTACACTTTTTCAGTTTTGATTTGTTGTGCAAGGACATGTTGGGAAGGACGGGGTTGACCTTCATGGGGGAGGAGGAGCTTGGGGGCATTGTGTGGCTCGTGTGCCATTTCCTTCCTTTGATGCTGGAGATGGGTGGGTGTGTGATACAGGGGTATCACACAGAGGCAAGGCGTCTGTGGTGGGGCAACGTGCTCTACCACCTCAGAAGAGTCTACCATACAACAGGAATGAGCACCAGCTGAGGCATCACTGGGCTGACCTGGTGGCCAGAGAGCAGGATCTGCTGGATCACCTGGGTGTGGTGATCAGTGGCCCTCTTGGTGAGTCTCACATTGACAAATGTCTACAGTAGAATGCTCCTGAGTGACAGTAGCAGATGTCTTGACGTGCTGCATGCAATGTTTGTGGCCATGTTGAATGCAAGCAGAACAAAGTGTTAGTGTCCTAGTACTGAGATAGAGTCCACAAGACTATACATGTATACATGTTAACAATGCAGTCCTGAGGTTTGTTGGGTAATGTACGACTATCACTTAAAGCCAAATGTACCAAGCTATTTTTAATTTTCAGAATTTGTGGGTTTACGTCAAGAAAAAATGTTTATTCCAATGCACATACCGAATTTCGCCATTCTGCGATCACATTGCCGAATCACAAAACAGGTTTTGCTAGTGGCATTAGGAAGGGACCCTTCCTATTTGCGAGTCGCAGTCCGCTGATTGATTGTTTGGTGACCACGAATGCTGTCACTAAACAATTGCAGTTACTACCAGTTTCAAGTTGGTGCTAACCCATTCGCAAAAGGGGAGGGGTCCCCATGGGATCCCTTCCCCTTTGTGAATGCATGGCAAAAAATTGTTTGCTTTAAAAAACAATTACATTAAAAAATGAAATAAGGCTGCATTTTAAAAATTAATAAACATCTCTATTTGAAAGCAGTCATAGACATGGTGGTCTGCTGAGCCCACCAGGCCAGCATCCCTGTGAGTGCTGCCATTCCCAAGGGGTTTGCAAAATGAAACCTACCTCATTAAAATTCATGAGGTAGGTCATTTGCTATCCCATGTGTGATTTGCAAACAGTGTCATTGACAGTGCTGTACATCAGATTATCCTACTCGCAAATTGCAAGTTGCTAAGTCTCGCAATGTGTGACTCACAAAACCCGATCTTCATACATGTGGCCCTTAGTCACACATTTCAGGTTCAATGACAACACCTCTGCCCGTGCATTCTGTCAATGATGATCAGGTAAGACACTGTCAGCATACCACATTTCACTGTATCAGGACAGCAATCCATGTTTAACGCTACATTGTCATCATTACACACACATGATCCCTGTCATTATGTTGGCAAAGGGGGCATAAGCGGCTTAGGGGGCACTGCCAATGGCATTTGTTACCTACATACAATTGTGCCACATCTGTCATGGACCACTGAATGCATTATAATTGCAGAATGAGAATTGAGCCACAGTAACTCAGTGTCCCTTGATGCACAAGCCACAATACCTGAGTCAGAAATCATGACATGGAGTACCATCTGAAATGGATTAGCCACAATTGGTTGTAGTCGGGTTTAGCACCACATGATTGTTAGGCCCAGAGCATGTGTGCAGATGTGTGGCTATCACCCACTCGAGTGTCAGTGACAATGTGAGTTTGCAGTGGTATGTCTATTGGACTGTCTACATGCAGGATCCCCAGCTCACTCATGTAAAGTGTTACACACTGTGATGTGATGTCTACACGTTTGTACAGTGATCTGATATTGAGCATATATTTCCTTTCCATGTCTTACAGATGGACCTGCCCCCTATACCATTGGGGTAGTGGCTTGATTTCAGGACCCAGTCGTATACAGTAAGTCTGTCCTGTGTAGTGATTGCAGCTTTTGTGTGAGTGACTCTTGTGTGTTGCACTAATTGCAAGATATGATGAGCTGGCATGTGATTTGATACATTACTTGACTGGATGTTGACACAGTGTTCTGTGCAAGGGTTAGACATTCACAGGCAGAGAGTTATACCTTGGGAGTCTTGTGCTGCGCAATAGGCAGCAGCGTGTGAACAAGGGGATTACTAACCACATGTAGGCCCACATGTGACTTGGAAGTGCTCCAGTGTCAGTATATTGGCACTGGGTCGTACCCTCATTCTCACAACACAGTGATGCATCATTTTTCCACACAAAATTGTGCATCCCTGTATTAAAATGTACATGTAGGACTGTATGGGTAACTGTCCCCCAGCATCTAGCCCCATAAGCTGTACTCCATTTATGTGACACGTGTGTGTTATGCAATAGGCGTGCATACAGGTCAAGGCTAGATGTGTGCTGTCATCAATGTGGGTGTTTTGTGAATTGTATTGGCAGATCAGGTGTTGATGGTTGTTCACAACTGGACTTGTGAATGTAGCTTGGAATGACCTATGGATACCTTATTTCTACGTGGAAGCCATCCTCACTAAATCCATGTACAAGTGGACATGCCTTCATAGTTGTCCTCGACAGTTGTGATGATGTATTGCACGCCCATCCCCCCGAGGCACAGGGGTTAGGGTACAACATATATGTAGGTAGATGTGATGGTCACAATGTAGATGACAGTCATCTCATTCAAGCATGCATGTGATACAAACAAGATTGACCTCTTATGATTAGGAACTACATACCATCCTGCCAATGACATCTACAAGTCACTGGTCTTGTGTGCTTTGAAGTTGACTCAGATGACAAACATTAGTCAGTCTGGCCCATGTGAAGTAGTTGCTGCCTTTGCATTGTGACATATTGCACTACATCAATGCACAGATCACTTTATTTGGTCCAACTCTTGTTGTGCTTTGCTGTGGTGTAAAAGTCATGATGGTTAGGCAGCGTTGCCCTTACATTCATCAGGGACATTGAATTATCTGGACTGTGATTAGATGTGGAGTCTGGGTACCGAAGGATGGCAAGACGCTATCAAAGAGAGCGAGCCACAGGAGAATGGCGGGCTTTCAGCCAAGGGGGACTGGCATTGGCCACAAAAATTGTAGCCACCACCACAACTGCACACAGTACCACATCGGCCATCGTCACATCTGCCCCACCTGCTGCATCGTCAACCTCTGCACCACAGACCACCACACCTCCTGCACAATCAACCTCTGCAACATAGACCACCACACCTGCTGCAATGGACATGGCCGCAATTGCTTAGCTCCAGAGGGACATGCAGAAGTTGTTAAAAACATCACTCAGAAGGATGTGGACAAAAATACACAGAGGCTGAAGGTAATTAAACAGACACTGAGGAGAGCAAACCTGTGAACTCTTGCCTAGGTGTGTTACATAGTTTAAAGTTCTGTTTCGTACATAGTTATTAAAGGTTTAGGTACTCCCTTACTGCATGTGTCATATGCGTGGGTCTCAGCGTCTTTGCATGAGTGTACAGTGCCAATTGTCTGTTGACCTGTGAATTCCGTCCTGTATCCACATCCCTTTCTTGACATGTTAATTCCCACTTCCAACTGAGCTGTCACATTGGCAGCTACAATAAATCTAAATCTCAATGCATCTGCCATCCATTGTACCCACCACTCAACGTGACTATGGTTCTTATGTATTGAACAGGTAGGTGTGCTTTTTAAGCTGTAATTGTTTTGATCCTGTGTCATGAAGTTGGGCACTGTGAGGCATCTGCCTGCAGCCTGAAGTTCACGTCAACACTGCTAAACTGAAAAGTGCCAATTCCAGATGAGGTCAAGTATACAAATTGCATGTTACTTGTACTCCCAGCTTGCGTTATTCCTGCTGTATGTTGTGGGTGAGGAATGTATGTTTTAAAGCAAATGTCACATACACAGTGACTTGCTTGTTGGGGATGTGGCCAGCATTGACTTTCATCTTGTAGATAACTTGGCCCTGATTTATACTTTTATTGTGCTGCATTTGCGTAATTTTTTGATGCAAAAGCGGAGCAAACTTACAAAATGCAATTATATTTTGTAAGTTTGTACCACTTTTGCATCCAAAATGACACACATTTCTGCACTCTGGTATTGACACTCTGTGACCATGGACATGTTACAGGCATCACAAATCTCCAGCAAAGTAGATGTGTCACATTACACAGAGACAAATTGGGTGTGTAGGTGCTGTTTATTTTAAAGTGCTGTAGTGCAATATTTACATAGTCCAGGTCTGTGACCCCATTAGAGTAAAGCATTCTAATGTGACACAACACAAGTGCAAGGTTGAGGGACATGTCATTGGACATGCTGAGATCAAGTGTCGTTCAGTGCAGAGGAACATGAATTGCCAATTGAGTAGTGAGAGACGATTGCAGTCCATAGTGGAAAGGTTAACAGTGTGTCGGTGAAGAGTGCATGTCACCATCTGTAGCAACACTGGCATGTTGTCAAGCACAGAACAAAGGAAAATCAGTGCCCATGTGGTATAGGCTGGTGCTACCGGGTACTCCTACGGGTGAAGATGATCTTTTCCACATCTTCATCCTCTGATGTATATGTCGTCTTCTCTGCCCTTGATGGTGGTGCTGGTGGCTTTGATGGGGCAACACATACTTCAGTGGTTGGAAAAATGGACACCTAATTTGCGGCAGCTGCCATCTGTGGAACTACATATGGCATCATTGCAGCAAGGAGGAGCTGCTGATTATTGAGTATGGCAGCAACACCCTTGTTGTAGGCAGCCATGTCTGCCCTGAGGGAGGCCAGTTCCTGGGGCATGGAGTCCAGCTTGTTGTCATGCATGCAGCAGCGAGATTAGTAGGGCAGGTGTTGTGACAACTCCCTCACAGCAGTGGTTAGGTCCCCCACACACTGTTGGACTCCATGCAGTAGGGATTGTGTGACTTGTTTGGCTGCTGTCTGTTCTGCAGACGTCATCATGCACATGCACATTCCCTCAAGGCTGGCTGCCATAGCTTGCATCCCCACCCGCACCTCCTTGGCCAGCTCCTGCTGTCCTCCCAATGCTGTCCTCTCAAAGGTGGTCCCTGTGTCATCAGAGTCCTCAGCTGTGTTTGAGCTGGCAGGTCGTACTATTGGGGAGGTGGCTGGGTCCTCTGGGATGGCTGCCACATGAATGCTCCTCCTTGCAACTGGAGGTGGTGTCTGGAGTGTTTCCAAGACATCTTGGAGGGTTTCCTGGCTGATGGTTGTCAGCTGGTCATCCAGGTCATCGGGGTAGTCCAGCACAGGCAGATCCACAGGAGAGCCATTGTCGTCTGCAATGAGATATTGTACAATTAGTGTGACTGTGCTGTGCCAGTTGTATTGTGACATCACTGACTTCCTATTGGTGGTACATTGTCAATTTGGTTTCCATGCATTGTTCCTGGCATTAATGTTTGCAGTCTCTCAGCCCTATGCCCCACCTGCATGTCACATGTAGTGTGGGCAGTTAGGGCAATTGGCTGCATCACATATTCTATGTTTGGGTTCTGTCCAAATTGTGGCTTGCCACCTTCTTGTCCTCATCAACCCTCCCTCTGCTTCCATTTGCACGGTGGCCTTGCAATGATTGTTTGTGTGCTGATGCCACAGCACCCCCGATAACAATATGGCCCAGTCCTAGTCTATCATTTTTCACATACACCTATGCGGTGCTGGGACCTAGCACCACACCATAATTTGCATTTCCATGAGACTATACAGGCGTTACCATTGGTAGTTTCCCATGTTGATGTTGGCGTATGTGTGCTACATTTCATTGCACTGATGGACCTGGCTTGTTTCATTTCCTTTTGTGACTGTGGTGGGGTGTTTGCCTTCCTGCACACATATGTCCTCCCCCTCAATGCAGTGGTCTTAGCACCATGATATCTGAGATGTTGCATGGTGGCATTACAGCTATTGTGACACAGGCACAGTGGTAAACACAGGGATGGGCAACATGGGTATGAGATTACTGCTGTGTACATCATTATGTATGTGACAGTGCCAGATGGTTTTTGAGTCTATGGACATGAGCAGTTGACAGGCGTTGCACTTGAATAGGGATTGATAGGGATTGATCACGCAGTCATACTGAACCCTCATTTCAAGTGTGTTTGTTCCATGGGCACCTAACTGCCATTTCCTAATTGACCAGCGCACACAGTACAGATAGTTGTAGCAAATGTTGTCAATGGTTAATGCTGCTTGAGCCAATGGCCTGAGACTGGGCATTGTCCTCTACTTTACATTCTGAGAATACCTGCTGTCCTGTGACACCAGACCAATTTTATGTCCTACCCTACCCTCCTGGTCTGCTTCAGCATTTCCACCAGCCTTGGCTTGGCAGTGTGTACCCCCATGCAAAGGTTGTTGGTGTTGTGTTGTGCTGTGCCCCTGGATGCATCTGCACAGCCCATGCATCTGGCATCGGCAGTGCAGGGAGTCCTGTGCCCTGCCCCTTTGCCCTTTCCACTGCCTGATTTGCAGGGCTGACATGCATTGTGTAGTAGGTATGTGCCTCCTTCTTCTTGCACTCGACATTTAGGCATTTTGGTCCCCCATGCAACTTACCCTGCATATGTGTTGTTTCCTGGTAGTCTGCACTGTCCTGTCCTGCGATATCAGTGATGATTTCCTATGGGATGATGGCTGCAACCATCTCCTCCATCTCGTCCAAGTCCTCTTGCAGTGCTGGACTCCCACCTCCGGTCTGCGGTGCTGCCTTCCTGTTCCTTGCCATTTTTACCTTTGTCCTCCCCTTGCAGTCATGCCAGTGTTTCTTGCACTCAGTGACAGTTCTCCTGACCTCTGTCACACTGTTTATCTTGTCCACAGTCTGTTGACAAATTGCCTCTCTCCTCCCAATTGGCAATTTAGAGGTGATAAAGAGTTGATGCTGGTGCTCTGTCACCTCTCTCACCAGTATTTCATGCTCCTCTGCACTGAAGAGACACTTCCTTTTCTTCTTGTCTCCCCCCTGGTCTTGTCTGTGTCCTCCTGGATGGTTCTTGGTTGTATGGGGTCTCCCTGGGGTCTCTCCTTGCTATTGGGATCCATTTTAGGGCTCCTTCGCACTGTTTGCTCTGTTTGTGTTGCTTTTTGGCACTATTGTGGGGAAAAATGGTGCATATCTGTTTTGCAATGTTTTTCCATGTCGTAAACCGGATTAGTGTCATTCTTAGCACCAGGAAAAATTACTCTAACCTTTTAATGCTTGATTTTAACAACCCTTCAACATTGTTCATCTCTGGGTCTAGTGATTGGATGTTTGCAATTTTGATATCAAATAATTTATTACTGAAATGTATCCTGTTTTTCTAAATTGGTGTGGGAATTTTCTGGCATTGTGTTTTCACTCTATTACTGTTTTTGTGTTCTATGAATACTTTACACATTACCTAAAAGTTAAGCCTGACTGCTTTTGTGCCCAGCTACTAAAGGGTTAAGCACATGTTGATTTACTTACTTTAGTGGTTGACTTTGACAGGGATTGTGGCTGTTGCATGGAAAGGCTCACGCCCTCCTACAACAACAACAACAATCCTCACACTTAGCTTGTATTCAAGGTAAGCGGCTTGCTGGTCATAATGGCTCTGTAAATGATGCAGATGGTTTTTTAACATGGCTGGAAAGGACAGGCAATAGAGGTCCATCATTAGGGGTAATGAGATCATATTTCTTCACTTCCTCAATGAGACATGCAACAGCATGTAAGATGCTTTTAAGGGATGCCAATGTGGTGTCTAGCAGCCAATGGACAGACTGTGACCAACATCCAGATGTGAATCTATGAGGGATTGAACAGCATCTCAGAAGATGTTTTCGCGGAAGAAACAATTTCACTTTCTTTAAAAGAGAGAGCTGGTAAAAGGCTGCCTTTGTCTTTTTTGGTAATGTGCTCCATGAGGGTGACTTTGATGTCCAGGGAGAATTCAAGTGACTTGACATTAAGTAAATGTTGGGGATCAAAGCCATCAAAGTTCGTGTCATTGAGCCAAATTTATGTTGTTACTTGGCATTGTTTTTTGGCAAATAACAGGAATTCTGTCTTGGTTGGATAGATTTTCACGTAGGCACTGGACAACCAAACCTAGATGATGTGCAGGTAGTGTTTGGGGCACTGGACGTATAAAGCAGAGGCATATTGTTGAATCTTTATAGTTGCTTGGCTAGTGATGACTTTGAAAAATGGTTTGCTTCTTGTGAGAAGGTAATGATGATGTGCAGGTTGAACAAACAGCATTTGGGAGCATTGTTGTGGAGCTTGGTGCCTACACAAAGGAAGGATACACTCCTAAGTCTAGATAAGGAGGTAGTAGAGTCCTACACTCATGTGAAGGATGCAGTAGTTAATGAATGAGTTTGGTCTCCTCCTGACTGTGAGGAACATGGGCCACATACAGGACTGAATTCACTCTTCTGGCTTCGCAGGCCAGTATCAAAGTGCTGTATATGAGAAGCTGCAAAGCAAGGTCCGGTATCAAGATACTTTGCGCAGCGACGGAGGTGATGAGCATCGATGAATTGCTGCGATGTGTCAGCACAGGGGACGAGATGCATCGCGCTAGGCCAATGACAGTATTGGACTGTTGCTAGAAATGGGGTCTCTAGGTGACAGAGGTATACACCCTTATCCGAGTAGGGACCCCAATCCTCATCAGGGTAAGTCACACACAATCCAACTTATCCTGTGCCCAGTAGCTTGGCACTGAGCAATAAGGCTCAACTTAGAAGGCAATGTGTAAAATATTTGTGCAATAAATCATACAGTAACACTGTGAAAACACCACAAAAATGCACCAGACTGGTTTAGAAAAATAGATAATATTTATCTGAATAAAATAAGGTGAAAACAACAAAGATCCAATAAGCACAAGTTGAAACATCACTTTTAAAAGGTTTTAAAAAGTCTTTGGGGCACATGTACGTACCATTTTTCCTGTCGCAAATGGCCCGATTCGCAAAACAATCGCAGTTAGCACAATTTCAAACTGGTACTAACCCATTCGCAAATGGGAATGGGTCCCTATGGGAATCCTTCCCCTTTGTGAATGTTAGCGAAAATATTTTTACAGAGCAGGCAGTGGTCCCATGGACCACTGCCTGCTCTGAAAAAATGAAAAGAAAAATTTAAATTTTTGTTTCTGAAATGCATCTCGTTTTCCTTTAAGGAAAACGGGCTGCATTTAAAAAAAAAAAAAAAAAAAAAGCTTTATTTAAAAGCAGACACAGACATGGTGGTCTGCTGTCCCTAGCAGGCCACCATCCTTGTGAGGGTAGGCCATTCCCAAAGGGGTCGCAAATTGCGACCTACCTCATGAATATTCATGAGGTAGTTAATTTGTGACCCCATTAGGAATCGCAAACAGTGTAAAGTACACTGTTGTACATCCAGTTTTGCGAGTCACAAATTGCGTGTTGCTAAGACTCGCAGTTTGCAAACCGCAAAACTGGATCTTTGTACATGTGGCCCTTAATCCTTAGAAAAAACCAGTTTCCTATTTGTTACACACAGTGCATGTTATGTGTCAAAAATAATGACGCACAGAGACTGGAGAGGAGATGCAAGGAAAAATAGGATGTTGTGTCGAATTTTCAGATGTGGCACAGACAATGCATCGTTTCTTTCCACACTGCAAGGGGTTTGTGTAGTTTTTCGGCACAAAAACTTAGTTCTTCACTGCACTGCAGGGATATTTTGATGCCCGGGGACGATGCGGGGAAAATCCTTGATGCGCTGGAAGAAGGCACAGGTTATTCCAGTCGGTTGTGCGGCAATTTCTCAGACGCGATGCAGTCTTCATGTCAATTTTAATGCACAAAGAGTTTCCTGAGGAGTCTTTTTGGCCCTGAGACCTCAGAAAACAGGAGGCAGGCTCAATCCAAGCCCTCGGAGAGCACATTTGGGGAAGGCAGTGTCCTTCTCAGCAAAGTCGGAGGCCAGCAGGGCAGCAGGACAACAGCAGGGCAGCAGTCCTTCCCAGCAAAGCAGTCCAGATGAGTCTTTTGGGCAGCCAGGTAATTCCTCTTGACATGCTGTAGGTGTAGGTCCAGAAGTGTCTGGCTTGGTGGAGTCAGAGACCTAGTTTATATGCCCAAAATGCCTTTGAAGTGAGGGAGACTTCAAAGAACGGTTTAAAGTTCACAAGTTCCCCTTTCAGTTCAGTCCTGTCTGCCAGGGTCCCAGTAGGGGGTTTAGCAGTCAATTGTGTGAGGGCAGGCCACTGGCCTTGAAATGTAAGTGTCAGGCCCTCCACCCTTACAGCCCAGGAAGACACATTCAATATGCAGATGAATGGAGGTGTGACTGAGTGTACTGTGTTTGTGGTAGTCTGGGTGAAATGCATAAGGGAGCTGTCAACCAGCACAGACCAGACGTTGATTGGAGACAGGCTGTAAGGCACAGATGCTTTTAAGTGTAGAGAAATGCTCGCTTTCTAAAAGAGGAATTTCTAAAATAGCAACATAAAATCCAACCTCACCAATAAGCAGGATTTTCCATCACTTTTCTGGCAATACCAAACAAGACATGGCTACTCCTTCCAGATCAGAATCTACCCCTAAGAGTATATGAGGGCCTTTCTAATGCTAGTCTATGAGAGGAGTAGGCCTCACAGTACTGGAAAATGAATTTAGGAGTTTTTCATTGCCAGGAGATATAAAATACATATGTGCATGTCCTGCCTTTTACCTACATAGCACCCTGCCCTAGGGGTTACCTAGGGGCTTCCTTAGGGGTGACCTATATGTAGAAAAAAGGGAGTTTAATTCTTGGCAAGTACTTTTAAATGCCAAGTTGAAGTGGCAATGAAACTGCACATACAGGCCTTGCAATGGCATGCCTGAGACATGGTTAAGGGGCTACTTATTTGGGTGGCACAATCAGTGCTGCAGGTCTACTAGTATCATTAAATGTACAGGCCCTATGCACATATAGTGCATTTTACTAGGGACTTATAAGTAAATCAATATGCCAATTGGGGATGAACCAATATTACCATGTTTAAGGGAGAGAGCATATGCACTTTAGCACTGGTTAGCAGTGGTAAAGTGTGCAGATTCCTAAAACCAGCAAAACACGGTGTCAGAAAAGTGGAGGAAGGCAGGCAAAAAGTTGGAGGATGTACACCCTAAGGATGTCAGGTCTAACAGCTGTAAGGACTTGCACTGAGATGCATCAGCATTAAGGACAAGCTACACCAACCTTGACTTTCTTATCACTTACAATTAAATTAAATGTGCCAACTGTTTGCAAGCCAATTTCACGATGTTTCGAGGAGAGAGCACAAGCACCTTAGCACTGGTTAGCAGTGGTAAAGTATGCAGGGTCCTAAGGCCAACAAAAATGAATTTAGCAAAAAAAGAGGACATGAAGGCAAAATGTTTGGGTGGCCCTAAGAACAGGGCCAAATCCAACACTCACCATCCTTGATGACTCAGCATATCTATGTCCATCAACGGAATGCTTTCGGTCCATCCGTCTCTAAATGACACAAGCAGACTGAGGGTTTCACCTGGTATTCTCTCACATTTGCAATAGAGTACCCTGTTTGCCAAATTCTAAATTGGGGCAGTAGTCTATTTTTGGGATGTCAAAATCCTCCACTGAGACAAGGTTGAGGCTGTTTCTGACAAGATCCTCTCAATGTCCGACACTGGTTGCCGAGGTCCAACTGAAGCAGTTGGTTTTGACATGAAAAGTATAGAGAAGGAAAAGTCAAATTTCATGCCTGGCAAAGCCCTCTCATCCTCTGGATAGATTTGCACCATTACCTTGTCAAGATTTCTACTTTCGCACTTTTGTGAGGCTTAAAAATCCATCAGAAGGACAGAGATAATGGCTGTATCTGTGAAGTTCACGCCAAAGTAGAATAACTTTTCTGGAAAACCCCACTGAAGCTCCAATGGTCCTAGAAGTCCTACTTTTTACAATATTGTGTGGCAACCTATATTGGTCACTTCTAAGCCTCCCTAGACCTCAGAGACAGTACTTAGGAGCCAAAAATCAGTCCAGCAAAGTCTATCAGCAGGGTCCAGTTCAGGTCCACGTGTAGCTCTTCGGCTGGCCACTCCAGGAAAAGGGCTTTTGATGTCCCTACAGCCACACAGGTCAGTCAACTGACATTTTGGGTCCATTTCTAAGTGCTGGGTAGAAACAGCAGCAGGTCCAGCCCTTCAGACCTCCACACTGGTCAGAGACAGCAGGTCCAGTCCTCTTCTGTTCTTTCACAGGTCCAGATGCGTTGACAGGATCTGGGCATGAGGTGACACTTTATACAATTTGCTTTCCAGTGAGTGGGTGACTCCTGGATTCCTCCTAACTAATAGGCAAAAACTTCACAAGGGTATTTCTGCCCACATTTACATCATATCCTATTTGTCCTATGCAAACTTTCGAGTTTAAGGGAAATCCAACATGGTTGAAAACTTCTGCTCTTGCAGGAGGCTCGTATTCAACCATAGTACATTGGCTCTGGGGTAGCTTCTATCACACTGGGAATTGAGCCCGGATGCTACTAGAGTGTACTTTAGATTCATAGGGCCCCTTTTCTGCAGGTCCCACCTGTTGCCTTTCAAGTTCATTTATTTCCTGAACCTTCCCCAAAGGTCTTTCCTGATAGAGGATGAGTCACATACTTCACACCTGTAGGAGGCTGACCTGGTGTGTGGTGGGTACCTATGGTACTTATACCTTATACCAGGTCCAAGTATCCCTTATTAGTGCAGTGTAGACAGTGTCTAGAAGCCAGGCTCTCTATAGGTAGCTGTGGATGAGCAGACAAGAATTATCTAGGAGACATGCAAAGCTCATGCAATACCACTGCAGTCCCACATAGTACTTACTCACATGAAAGAAAACACTCAGTGTTACAAAGATAAAGGTACTTTATTTTGACGACACAAATGCCAAAAATACCATAGAGACTATACTCCCTTATGAGGTAAGTAATACACACATTATATACTCTAGTATGCAGAAATAGGCATATAAACAGTTAGAAAACAGTGCTAATGAAAATCACAATAGTTAGAAATAGGCCTGGGGGAACACAAACCATATACTAAGAAAGTGGAATGCAAAAGTAGGTCCCACCACCTAGGTAAGTGTAGTGTGTAGAGGGGAGGTGGGAGTACTAGGAAATCCCGAAGGTAAGTACCACAACCCACCCCAGCGACCAGGAAAGCAGGAGTAAATCACTGTAAGTTTCCCAGAGCACACACAGAGAAGTAAAGAAGAATATTGTAAAACTCAGAAGAGACTGCAAGACACCAACAGTGGATTCCTGGACAAGAAGACCTGTGGAAGAAGGGGACCAAGGCCATGAAACACAAAAGGGTCCAGAAAGGGTAGGAGCCCCAACCTACAAGGATGAAGGTGCAAAGTATGAACTACCGGTGAAGAAGAGTCAGCACTGCACCCAAGAAGATGAAGTCGGGTTCCTGGAGGATACAGTTGATGTCCCACACCGAAAGGAGGATTGCAGTCAGGTTTGCATCTTCAGGTTCTGCCAACAATCCTTGGCACATTCTAAACTTGCGGTTAGCAGAAAGTGGAGCTGCCGGGGACCAGGAAGGACCAGGTGGATTCTACCCAGGAAGGGGAGGCAGAGGGGCCCTCAGCAACAGACAGAGCCCACAGAAGATCAGGCAGCATCCACAGGAGTCCCACAGGATTGGGACAGGAGAGTTGCAGAAGAGGCCCATGCAGCACTATGAGAAAGGCTCCCATGTCACCGGAGAACCACTCAGGGAACTGTGCGTCACAAGAAGGAATGCTGGGGGCCGGAGCTTCAAGAAGTATGAAGATCTTGGGAAAAGGATTCCATCAAGCCTTGGCAGCTGCGAATGACGCAGAGCACAGGGGTACTGTCCTGAGTGGGCAGGCAAGGGCCTACCTCCCCCATGTTGTACCCTTCCTCATTTATGAGGAACGGTACAATAATATCATTCTAAGTTCATACCCACAAACCTTGAAGAAAGTGCTTCAATGGAGAGGAGGGCAAATATACTATTCTAACCACAGCCACTCTAACATGGGAAAATTCAGAAGTGGGAAGGGTGGGGTAAGATTTATTTTTCAAAATCCAGTCTTAAAAACATTGAGGAAAGTGCAACAAATAAAGGGGTACAATTTACTATTCTAACTATAGCCCTCTGCCCCGCCCCTATTATTGGGAAATTAGGAAAATGCAAAAATTGAGGGGGCAAAAAAACTAATCTAGCTCCTGTCCCACAAATACTGGGTAAGTCCATACATTGTGTGGGAAGCATATACTACTCTAACTTCAAATCCCACTAACATTGGAGACAGTGAATGAAATTACATAGGGGATTGGGCTTCGATTTTGTAATTAAACTTCAGTCTCACTGACATTAAGGGAAGTGCATAATGGTCTGGAAATATGCCATTCTAACAGTATTGTTCCACTTGAAAACTATATAAATTGTGGGGGGATTGGCAGAGTATCAAAATTCAAAATCCAAACACACACTACTTTTTTTGTAATAAAAAAAAAAAATGGGGGCTCAGGTATGCTACTATTCTACACTAAAGAACGCCTCAAATCAGATAAAATAATTACAAACACATAACATAAGAACCACATTTAAAAAAAAAATGTAATCAAACCCCATTTTAATAAGTAATATCTTAAAATCAAATTTACACACTGAAAAAACAAATACATGAATTACACTTGAACCTCCCCAAAAAAATTAAAACATGAGTCTCCCAATCCTCCAATAAATCCTATTTCACAAATACATGAACAATGCCCCAGAATATATGAACTCTAGTATTTATAAACATGCACATTATTCAATATGTTTTAAATGTATTCCAAAATATTATAAGCAATCCAAACTTTAAAAAAAAATAATGGGGAATATAATAATAAAAAAAAAACAATCTCGAACAAACCTTGAAAATAAGCTACAACCTGTAAAGAGCTATATAACATAATATGATATAAAAAGTTAACCAATAATAAAACACATTTAAATAAATCAACAATTATAATAACCAAAGTTTAAAAACACAAATGAATGCGAACCACGTGAAATGGTATGATATTTTAGTCTACTATATTTCCAACATCAATATTATTTAGAAATAGAAAAGGCCTTGGAAGTTATGTCATAAGATATTGTTGCATTCACAATATAACTTGATACTCAGATACCAAATCAGGGGCCAGATGTACGAAAAAAGCAATTTGCGACTTGCAAAATGCGAGTCCCTGCGACTCGCAATTTGCAACTCGCAAATTGCTATGCAGTACGGTGTCTCAGACACCGACTGCAACTCGCAATGGGGTCGCAATGACCCACCTCATGAATATTCATGAGGTGGGTCGCAAATTGCGGCCCCATTGCGAGTATAGGCACTCGCTAACATGGAGGCCTGCTGACGTCAGCAGGCCTCCATGTTAGCGACCTGCTTGTCAATAAAGCAGGTTTTTTTTTTTTAAAGTGTAGCCCGTTTTCCCTAAGGGAAAACGAGCTGCACTTTAAAAAAATCCGAAACCTTTAGTTTCGGTTTTTCAGGGCAGGGAGTGGTCCCTTGGACCACTCCCTGCCCTGAAAAATTAATATCTGGTCCAGTCACAAAGGGGAAGGGGTCCCATGGGGACCCCTTCCCGTTTGCGACTGGGTTACCATCCACTTCAAGTGGATGGTAACTGCGAGTCCATTTGCGGCCGCTTTCGCGGCCGCAAATGGAATTGCATACCAGTGCGAGTCGCTAATAGGAAGGGAACACCCCTTCCTATTAGCGAGTCTGAAATGCATTTTGCGAGTCGGATCCGACTCGCAAAATGCATTTCTGCATAGCAAACCCACGTTTGCGAGTCGCAAACGGCGATTTTCGCCGTTTGCGACTCGCAAACGGGTTGCTACATCTGGCCCCAGATGAGGCATACGGGTGGACCTTAGTTCTCATCTGCATTTTACAGGCCTTTTTACAAGCTGAACTTTGCAGTACGTTTATTAGTACTACAGTAGCATTACTGGTGCTGCAAAATGCTATTCAAAAACCTACCTGCAGAGATCGCCACATCTTTTATGTTTTTTGGTCAGAGGTTTACATCCTGGTTCTGGAGGTCTCTACATAATTAGATATATGGTTTAATAGTAAATGTTAGAGCAACCTAGGGAAGTGTTTGAAAAATGAGGAACAAATACTACAAATACTACAAAATGGAAGGAGATTATGGAGGGATAAAGAGGGAATTAAATAGGGGCATGCCAGTTAAAACCCTGATCTTCAAAAAATAATACCATTGCTATTCACAAGCTTTATGTCTAAGGTTACTACAGCCTAAATGAAGAAAAACACTGGTACATTTACTACAACTCACCCTTGAAATAAGTCCAGAGCTGAACACCGCCTCTAACAGGTACTTCCAAAGAAAGCACTGAAGTCAGGGACTTACAAGTACACCATATAGGATATAATGTTAAAGAAAATAACATTTTCAAAAATATATCAATATAATATTTAAAATTAAACTTGTAATTTAAACAATTCTAATGTTTCACAACTAAATAAAAAAGTATTGTTTTTAAAAAGTTACTAAATAATAATTAAATATAAAAATGAGGGTGGAATTTTTTTATCAGTGTAAATAATCACTGTAAATAATAATTTTAAATTAAAAAAGTATTTTTACTTACTAAATTACTAATAAAGCATTCAATTTAATGAGTAAACGTAGTGTAACATTTTTTTTAGTTCTCTGTTAAAAATAATTTGCATAAAATAATTTACATTTGTGTTTTACATAAATTATTTTTATTTGTTTTTAATATATATCAAACTTTATTATTTGCCCTATACTTTACCATACGATGATCTCCACCGATGGCTAGAAAGTTAGTTGTAGTAACTTTACACTCGGAAAAAAATTTTGTAGCATGTTTTAGTCCCTCTTTTGAGGGGATGGAGACATGAAAATCTGTACCGTTAGAGTCGGAGTTGGTGTATAGTGAAAAAGTGTAAAGTTACTACTAGGTGCAGTAGTACGTTTACGCGACTAAACCTAAATGTGTAAATTTAACCTCGTGAACAGAACCCTAAGCCTATACATACACTACTTAGTAAAAGAGGCTTTCTTGTATATTGGGCTGTGGATAGTAAACGTCAACATTTTCACGGTGGGATCAAAAGTAGGGAAGAATTTCGTGAATGAGTTGCGACCGTATTGAAAATAAAGAAAACCTAATATAAGAAAACATGTTAAGGTGCAAGGTATGTAAAAAGGATACAAATGATTTGGCTACAAAGTTGAAAGGGGAGAATAATCGCAAATTACATTTATTGCACACAAAAAAGTCTGTGGCCAAAAAGCTAAAGCTAGTTATAACACATTTTTTTTATTCAAACGTACACGGGTACAGGTTTCTCTCTGAGGCAGTAAAAATTAATGATAACACCCGAGGCTGAGATCATATTTACATCCAACTAGCTTGTAGGGTCTTCGCAGCGATGCACGTTTCATGTTGTCATCATAAATGTTTCACACATTTTGATTAGACTTTAATTATGTATTATAATTATGTCTTTCAAGTGCAAGAGAAGACATGGTTATAATTGTTATCAAAGGATGCACCGCGCATTAGAATAGCTCTCCATGGGTGTGAAGGAGTCCACAAACAAACTGTTAGCGATCTGATTAAGACGGGCATACCACAGCAACCATTTTACAGCAACACTGATAACAAGGTTCCACTGTGAAATATATTGTCTTTTCACATGAACATCAGCCAACAGTCACAAATATGGCTCAATGCAAGCTGTCCAGGGTGATTTTAGCTCTCTGGAGACATGAACATTTCAGTGTGTCTTTCATGTTTTTTGGTATATTTGGTGGAGAAGAGGGTGCTGTGAGAGACAAATCGTTTGTTTTTTTTCACTTCGAGAGATATAGCACCATTTTAAATCCACTGGCGAGAATGGTTTATGTCCTTTGTTTCCACGTTTTAGAATTTCAGTTCTCTACAAAAATTAGTCAGCACCCCAAAAGCAATGATTAATTTGTTATTTTAGAAAAATCCAGCATAAAAATGACTTGTCGGTGGTTATTTCTACTTTAATTAAATTCTAATTTAACGTCTCCATATTTACACTCGCGGTAGCTAGTTCTGCATACATTTATTTTTACGATTCCCGCGTTAGTGTCAGTAATTTAGACAGTTTAACATTCCGATCACATTTAGCATTTCGCAGCGCCACAATGAGTGGCATTTAGAGAACATTTCTAAGCAATTCTGAGCGTCTGATTTGTTTATGCTCTATATATTGAGTGCCACTTTTGTTGTGTGTTGCCAAAGTGAAATAATCAGCTGCGGTCAGGATGCTCGAACCTGTTCAAGAATGAAATGGTAGAATATATATTCCCATCAACGTTGACAAGCACTCGGATCAGGAAAGACGAGAGCAAGACAAAAATAAACACGCCTATCAAGAAATTAGGCACTGACAAAAACAATAGATTTGACTTTTATATGATGAAGGGGGCTTACCAAACTTCTAGTATACAAACAGAATGGGTAGCATAAGAACAACAGGAGCGCAACTTTATTTGCAGCGTAAAACTCGTTCTACCTCAGGCGCTGGCTTTAGAGAACAGCTCAGCTTTCATATAGGCTAGAAATTGCATTTATTGCATTTATTATTTTTAGGTTGGCGGAGAATTGGCATAATGGTTCTGTCAACCTCAGAAAGTTCATTAAAGCTGAAGGGAAACTGAACAGTCATGGGATAGAGGTGAGGTAGGCTCTGCTTATGTCAGTGGTGATGCTCATTGCAGGCAGTCTGCATCAACAGCAAACTTTAAAAGACATTTGGATATGTCAATATATGGGACATTAGACTAGTGTTAACTTACTCCAATAATGGGCCGAAGTACTAAAGGAATCCACAACACACAAAAGTTCACTGGGTGACGATTGTGCAGGGCCCTGTGCCTAATAGGCTCTTTTCAACACCCCTTCCCAAAACATTAAAGGTTGCTGAGACTCATGCCTTGTTCTTGAGTCCTTTCACACCCTTTAATGGCCATTGCGTGTTCAAAGCCTCGAATGACAAACTTGAAAGCCACTCTTTGTAGTGGTTTCCAGCTTGTTTTCCTTACCACCGTGTGATATCGGCTTCTCACCAGGTGATCGCGTGAAGGGAGCCAATATAATGTTATACACAGTGGCACCAGGTGAGCTATGTGAGTTGACAAGTCTCCACTTGGTTCTCTCTCCAGTGAGTTAGGGTCTCACTTACAGTGGGTCAGTAAAGGGAAACTGCCCAAAAGAGCGGGCATCATGCCCAACCTTATCTTGGGTTGCCTCTTTCCTTTAAAGTCAAAGGAAAGCTAAGTACTTCATCTGAGGAGAGGTAGTGATATTCTCTGATGTTATTCAGGGCAGACTCACTGCCCCTTTCAAGCCCGAACCTAGATTGATGGTCAGGCATTAGCCATTGGTTTCATCAGAAGAGGTGTGATGACAACATGTTTTAGAGTGCCAGGAAAGGCTCTAATGAGAAGATATTTGTTAACCAGAGAAATAAGATCAGCTGCTAATATGAGTAGTACTTGCTTCAAACAAGCAGCCAAACAGGACTCGGGTGAGATGTTTTCTTTTTAAAGTCAAATTTAACATTTTTCCTTTGGTTGTTTTGAGGAGTATGGTGAAAGCAGGATGAAGAGGATGGCTGATAGAGGAAGGCAAAGGTTCAGAGAAGATTTGGATTGAGTCAGGGATTTTGGTAATTTTGGATTCAAGACCTCACTAATGTTGAGACGAACAATGGATGTTTCTGGCCATTTAGATATGCAAGTTCCAACTAGAGGTTGAAGTTGTCTTCCTTTGGGTTTAGTGAAGTAAAGCTTTTGGTTGACATGCTGCTGACTGCACTTCAAAAACACACACTAGCTCAAAGAAATCTTTTGTGCTTACACACATATGTTACCCAGAACACCTAGGCTTTCAGAGCATTTTTGAAAAATAATGATTGTGATCCACGCAGTGCAAGCTGAAGTAAATCACATAATCGAGGGCATGGATAAAAAAAGCATATCCATCTCTAGAAGCATCTGGCAGAGCTAAAAATGGGGAGTAGTTGGAAGGTCGAGGTCACTCATTTTGAGCATTTTCACCGCTCTGCTGGTATGAACTAACTCAATTATATAGCTATGTGCCATGTTGTTAAGGTATAAAAAGATAACGTGACAGGTCAACAAGGATGAATACTAAAAATGATTGTGCAGCGGACACCTCTCAAAACCTTTACTGTAACCACTCCTTTCTATGAAGGAGAGAATCTTGTCCTCATCGGCCCTTGATCTGCACCATTGCTATTTAATGATGCAGTTGATTTGTATCAGCTTATCAATTATGGCACTTGTTTGTGGGGAGTTATATGCTGTTGGTGAAGATAGGGAAGATAGGAACACCAAGAACGAAGTGTGGTATGGTCAAATTAATCTAAGCCATGGTAATTGCATCCAGACCATCATTGATATCCTTGCTGTGCTGCTTCAGATTGAATCAAACCTTTTGCAAATCAGATTTTACCAGCTGCAGGAAGAACACGAATAAAAGCTAACCTTGACCAGAAGTCCCAGCTTTGCAGGGCCTCATCAGTGAGATGCATCTTGAGAATTATATTATAACAGAGACAGAACCCTCATCTGGGGATAACTATTGCACACATGATGTCTCACTGGAAAAAACAAAAATGAGCCAGGAGGAATGATTGAATCATTCTCAGACACATATATACTTCAAGGCCATTCCTTCTCTGTTTTTGCCAAAGGATTGCTTGTAAATTAAACACCAAAAGGAAGATGGTGGCATTAGCTAATCCATTGCCAGGTGTGTGATTTCCCTTTGTACTCATACTTACCACATTCACAAACTCTACCTCTCAGCTCCACAAATAACCAGTCTATTGGGCCTGTTCTGTCATGTTCCACCCTGCAGATAACACTGTGCTGTCAGTTTATCCTTATTACTCATAGCTCATGGAATCAGTTGGCTCCTACCATTAGACATTCTGCAAGGTGAGATATTGCCAGGTGGTTTTGTTATATGTGTGTTGAGATAGGGGAAAAAAAATTCTTTTCTCCTCTCTTCTTTTGTGGCCAGCAGTCAGACTGGCTTTCAACATGTTTTGTTTGCCAGTCAGAGGCTTTTTTACTGACTTTGTCAGATGTTGATTTGCAAACTATTACAGCTGATTAAACCTGAAGCTCACTTGTGAAAGCTTCCCAAAAAAACAGTTGTTTGATAAACGTAACTGTGTCTAACTATATTTATATTCCTGCTCTACTCTTTAACACTCTGGATGCTCTTCCTGGCTCTTATTCTACTGGCATTGTTCATGAGTGCCAATAAGTACCAAATAATTTCTGTGACTGAGTTGCAACTATATTGAAAATAAAGAAAACCTAAGAAGAGAAAACTTGTTAAGGTGCCAGGTATGTAAAAAGGATCCGAATGATTTGGCTACAAAGCTGAAAGGGGAAAATTATCTCAAATTTCATTTATTGCAAACAAAATCTGTGGCCAAAAAGCTCAAACTTTTAATAAAACAGTTTATGCCTTTTCGATCTGGTGACATAGAAGTATTCTCTGAATATTTGCTGGTTTCTTCACTTAGAAACACAATCAAGTTTTATTTTTCTCTGTTCCTTTGTGTGAGAATGTGGATTACAAGTTGAGGTGGTTAGCAGTCCACCAAAAGTACTATTGCTACTATTCCTGTTAGGTCAAGAAATGGTTTCAGAAATTAAAATTTAATCCCAACCCCTGGTATTAATAGCACAGAGTAGTCAGGCTTAATTTACAAGAAAATATGTAAAGCATTTAGAAGTACAATGTTAGAAATTGTGATTCTGGTTGGCAAAGGTTTGCACCCTGTCCACACAGAACCACAATCCTAGTCAGGGTAAGTTAAATACACACTCTGAATTAACCTTGGTGGCTTGGTACGGAGCAGTCAGGCTTAACTTAAAAGGCAATGTGTAAAGTATTTCTGCAACACTGCAAACAGTTAAACAGTGAAAATGCAACACAACTATTACAACCACACCAGGTTAGAAACATAGAGCTTAATTTAATGAACAAAACAAGACTAAAATGAGTAGAAGTTGAGTTATGGATGGTTAAATATTAAAATGCAATATAGTGATTATAAACATAAAATGGCAACCGGGGACATCTGTTTGCGCTATACCTGGTTAAAGCCAAAAGTTCAGGCCAACCTCGATGGAACATGGGTTGCATACAGTTCCAGATAAGTCCTACTGGAGTTTTACCTTCTCAAGAAATGGACAAAGGATACCATTTGCAAAGAAGTAGTTCACCATGAGCAAGGAGAGTGTTGCTGGCTGTGGTCCACAGGCACAAAGGGTCAGCTGGGCTTTGCGCACAGGCAGGCTGGAGCATTGTGATTGTGAGAAGCTATACTTGCTGTGTGAAGAAACAAACTTGTGACAGCTCAGCATTAAATCTTCGGGCAAGCAGCATTGTTCTGGTGTGAGCGGGCCTGTTTGTGGTTGTGAACAGTTTGATTTCAGGAGCCAAAAACCCTTCCAAGAGTCCAGGACTGGAGAGGCACCTCCTGAGGGTCAGGAGCTCGTTAAAGATGGGTCCAGGAGCTGTAGCAGGTCAGTTGGAAGCCTTTTGTGTCCTTGAGACTTCAGAAAATAGGACGCAAGCCCTTGAAATCACGTTGGTTCTGAGATGTTGAAATGCAGGTCCAGTCCTTCCCACTGCCAGACAAGAGTGCAGCAGATAGCAGGCCAGATCAGCAAAGCAGGAATCCAGCAGAATAGCAGCCCAGCAGAGTGGCAGTCTTTGTAGCAGCACAGCAGTCTTTCCTGGCAGAGTATCCACAGGGCCAGAAGTGTACTGATTTGGTACTTGTACCCCATCAGGCCTTTGAAGTGAGGGAGACTTCAAAGATAGGACATTGAAGTGCACAGAGGTCCTCCCTTCCTGCACTGGCTCCAGGCTCACTACAGTGGGTGTATACAGCGCTTTGTGTGGGGCAGAATACTGACCATTCAGGTGTAGGTGTCAACCCCTCCCACCCATCCTTACAAGGATGGCGCATCGGGCTGTGGACGCCCCATTAGTCACACCTAAGCTTCCTTTGAGTGTGACGGTTTAGAGGGAATGCACAAGCCCAGCTGTCACCCCTCACCCCTCTAAGAGGAGAATTGGAAACAGGTAGTAGGCACCTAATGGCTGAAGTAAGAAAATGCCAACTTTCTAAAAGTTTTCAGGAACAAGAGTGTAAAATCCGACTTCACCATAAGTTGTGTTTTTAAATTGTGAGGCCAGAGTAACCAAACATGACAAACCTATCTCTTCCAGTTTGCAAATTAGACCCATAATATGTATTAAGGTCATTCTAATATTATCCTTTGGAAGAGATAGGCCATGCTGTAGTTAAAAAACAACTTTGGGAGTTTATCACTACCAGGACATGTTAAGCTTAAAAGTACATGTCCTACCTTTGAAATACATTTCACCCTGCCCTCTGCATTGTCCAGGGCCTGCCTTAGGGGTGACATATGTATAGAAAAAGGGAAGGTTTGGGGCTGGCAAAAGGGTTATTTTGCCACGTCAACATAGCAGAGTAAAGCTGCATACAGAGGCCCTGCAACGGCAGGCCTGAGAGATGGTAATAGGGCTACTTAAGTGGGTGGCACAATCAGTGCTGCAGAAGCACAAGTAATATTTAATTTACATGCCCTGGGCACATGTAGTGCACCTTACTGGGCACTTATAAGTAAATTAAATATACCAATTGGGGTTAAGCCAGCGTTACCATGATTTTGGGGAGAGAGCATAAGCACTTGAGCACTGATTAGTAGTGATAAAGTGCGCAGAGTCCCAAGCCAGCAAAAACAAGGTCCGAAACTGGAGGGAGGCCGGAAAAAAAGTTAGGTGGAAGACCACCTTAAAGCTTTCAGGTTCAACATACCAAAAAAGTGAAAAAGTCAAAAAGACAACATGAAAAATATACCGCTCTGGTTTATAAAAATAGGGACTATTTTAACAAAGAAAATCACACCAAATGACAAAAATTCAATAAGGGTTACTAGATATGAATTTTCAAGTTAAAAAAAAATAGTGCCAAAAAGTGTTAAGCGTCAACCATCATCGTCTGGTTGCACTTGACCAGTACATAGATGTGCATTAAAGCTGGCCAGTGATGTTCTTAAGAAGGTATGCATGGGTGCCACATTTATGCCTGGCACTAGTCTGTGGATCGGTGTAACTCCTGGTACCTCCCTAACCAATAGGAACAGTTCCAAGAGGTAACCCTACCCCTTTTTGGACAGTTTCTCTGTGTCCTACTGTAAACAATCCCAGAGTGCCGTCTTTATGTAAATACAACATGGCAGAGCCTTTCCTCCCTTGTGGAGAGCTCCTGTGCCCCAACCAGAGGAGTGGCCAGGGAAATGAGCAAACCCTCCCCTATGGTTACTCAAAATCAGGTCTAAGAGCAGTTTCTCTTCCACTGAGATTGGTGCCTGGCTGGCTCGGGGTGTGGCGGTGCAACAGAAGGGGCGGGCCGAGGTGTGAGCTACATCTGCCTGTGACAGTGAAATAATCCTTGAAAACTTCTTTAAAGATATGCAAGGGACTGAGTACAGGCTCCAGGTAATCCTGTCAGGGAAAGGCCAACTTCTCCCCAAACCTAAGGCATATTTCCCAGCTACAGTTGCCAATCCACACCTCATGAATGAGCTATTCACCTCATGGTTAGCAGTTAGAAGCTAAGGCAAAAGGACTTCTAGAAGCTTAGTGTTGGAAAATGGGTTATTGGTAGGGCAGGTAGGTACCTACACCTAGCAACAAGCCACTAACCTCCACATAGGTACAGTTAGGTCTCAGTAAATTAATCCCAGCTCAACCCTTGGTAGCTTGGCATCGAGCGTCAAGGCTTAACTTAGGAGACACAGTGTAAAGCATTCAAATATCACAAAACAGTAATTAAATAAAACACAGGAAACAGTTTAAAAATCCAAAACCAATTTATAAAAATAGCTTATATTTTTATCTTTAAAATGACACAAAAACGATTAAAATCGGTTCAGGGGAACCGGAGATATGAATTTTTAAAGTATTATTATTTTCTAGCGCTTAGAAACAAAAAGCGCCAATCGGGTCATCTGGTTGCACCAGGACCGGGGCAAAGTCAAACTTTCAGGCCGACCGCGATGGAGCCCTGCTCGGCTACAAGTCACGGGAGGCCTCGGTTAAAAAGTTACCTTCTGACTTAGTCTCTTTTTTGATGTTTTTCTTCCCCGGGACGAACCTGCCAGTTGAATCCGACCTCCTGGAGCCCTTGTCCGGATACGCGAAGTCGGTTTCCTCGGTGGTGATTTTTACCTTCGGACTTAGTCGTTTTTTCGAGATGAAAATCCTTCGACCGGGGTAAACCTGGATCTTGATCCGACGTCCATGGAGCCCTTCTCGGATACGATGGCTGGGAGGTCCCGGTCAACTTTTTACGTTCGGACTTAGTCTCTTTTTTGGATGTTTTTCTTTACCGGGACGAACCACGAAGTCAGGCCGGATCGCGGTTGAGGCAAGCCGGCTAGAATTTCCGCGTCGGGTCGGTCCCTCTCTGGAGCTTTTTTCCAAAAATTCTCAAATCTTTTCCAAACTTCTGGGGCTTCACCCAGATGTTCTTTTAAGGTTCTTTTGGGGTCCACAGCTCACTCCAAGGGTCCAGAAGTTCTGTGATGGTCCTTGGGGGTGCGGACTTCAACTCCCAGAATGCACCTGGCGCAAACTCCTTTTTGGCCACTGGACAGTGGTCAGCTGGTCGCTTTCTTCAGGAGTTGGTGCAGGGGACTCTGGTTTAGCAATTTTTCACCTGTAGCAAACAGGGAGTCCCTCCTTGAACCAGTTGAAGCCAGGCAAAGTCCTTCTTGTGGTGAAGCCCAAGTGTGCAGCTGGTGCAGTCCTTCTGAGTGCAGGTTCCAGGTGCAGGCCAGGGGTCCAGCAGGGCAGTCCTTCTTCTTCTTTAGTTCCTTTCTTGTTGAATTCTGGAGGGGATATGAGGTGTGGGGGCAGGTCTGCCAGTTTTATCCTTGCTCCTGGGTGAAAAGCAGGGGGGTCCTGGTCCTCCAATCAGGTACAGGGTCGTCCCCCTGTGATGACCACTTCCTGGGAAGTGTGGCAAAAATCCATCCCAAAAGGCAACAGTCTCTAAAAATCCAACATGGCTGAATCTGATTTTTGGAGGTTACATCTGGCTGAGCCCACCCACTGGTGTGGCTAAAAATCATAAACACACCCCTCTCCTGCCCTCTCCTAATCTAATCAAGGGGGCCCCTAGCTGTCTGGGGTTGCAGGATGTGGGGGTGTTGCTGGGTGCTCCAGATGTCCTTCTCTGCCTTTGAAGACCAGTTTGGCAGCCCTCCCCCTTCCTGCCTCACCATCTGCTGAGGGGAGATTCTCTCCCCCAAGCACATTCCTTTGTGTGAAGTCAGGCCACTTCACACCTCATCAAGGTAGCCTGGCAGAAGCTGCTGCAGGCTGGCCAATCAGAGCACAGCAGCAAAAACAATGCAGAGCTGAAATTGGCAACTTTTTAGGTAAAGTCTAAACTTTTTACCTGGACAAGTTATATTAAATCCAACAACTGGAAGTTGTGGGATTTATTACAACAATCAATTTGATACCAAATTTGTGGTATGTAACATTTAAGGAGACTTTAACATTTAAAATAAAGTCTGCCCATTCTAGCCTATGAAGGCCATTTACTTCAATGAGGGAAAAACGAATTTGGCTGTTTTTACCTCACCAGGGCTTATAAATCTATTTTTATAAAGTCCCTGCTTATAGTTACATGGCACCCAGCCCTAGGGGCACATAGGGCACACCTTAGGGGTGACTTATATGTAAAAATAAGGTAGTTTAAGACTTTGGAAGTACCTTTAATTCCAAAGTCGAATTTGCATATAACTTTAATTTAAAAGCAGCCAGCAAGGCAGGCTTGCTTTTAAAATGACACTGGGCACCTCAGCAATGCACCTAGGTGTGCACCACCTATGCTGTGGTCCCTAAACCTACATGCCCTACCATATACTAGGGACTTATAGGTAGGTTAATTTAGCCAATTATAATTAGCCTAATTTGCATATCCATTTTACACAGAGCACAGGCCCTGGGACTGGTTAGCAGTACCCAGGGCACCTTTAAAGTCAGGAAAACACCAGCAAAAAGTGGAAAATGGGGGCAAAAAGTTATGGGGCCTCTGCAATCAGCCCTGTTTTCTCACACTTAGGCAGGTTAAAGGTAACTTTTTAAAAGCATATTTTGTACAATATTTGTTACAAATCCAAATTTACCAATTAATTGAAACTGCAATAAATATTTTAAAAAAGTCAAAGAACGACCCTTATTTTGTTCTTAGGTGGAGATAACTTTATTTAAATTTAATGATGTATTCCATTGCTTTCCTATTGAACAGCTAACCTTGATATGGTGAAAATAGCTTTTAGGTCATTGTTACTGTAAGGATATGTTTAACATTTAATTGTTACATGTCCTAGTTTTAAATACCACACACTTAGGTTTATTGGCATGTAAGGCCTATTTGGGGGTGATCTATTACTATCTAAAAGGATGATTTAGGCCTGTCAAAAGGGATTATTTTAACAGGTTAGATTTGGAGTTTAAACCTGCATAAACAAGTTACTGGTAGCAGGTCTGCAGTCATATTTTGCATTGTCAATGTTTTGTTTAGTGGTGGCACAATGAGTGCTGCAATTTCACTGGTGATATTTAACTCGCAGTCCCTGGATACAATTTATAGCACATACTAGGGACTTTTAGGTAAATTAAGTATGCCATTTAGGTGTATACCAATTCACTTCAGAGGTTAGAGCACATACACTGGGCACTGGACAGAAGGCAGGGTACCCAGTATGTAAAAATGGAACATGTAACACTTTTACGTTGGCATCTCCCTACAGTGACTAGCCTCCAAATGCCATCTTCATTGTAAAGAGCTGTAGCTGATCCTACAAGAAAAAGTAAAAATTGTATTTTAAAAAGTTAGACCTGAAGCTCCAGTATGCTAATTAGAATTAGCCTGTCAACAGCTGTCCCGAGTCACTGCTTTTCCATAACTAGGTGTGAAAACCACTCCAGGAGCAGATTCAAGGCTTAGGCCTTTTGACAGGAAGACCTGGGTGTGAGGCATGCAACTCCTCTCAGCTAAGAAGGGCCTCTGGGGAGGGTTTAGGAACTTGATTAACTTGAAAGGGACCTGGGTGGGACCTGCCCATTCATAGGTAAGTGTAAAGGGACACCGGGGGAAATGAAGCCCATTGATCCCATAGCATAGTTTAACAATCTTTACGCAAACCCCTTTAGAGGGGTTGTTGGTCCGAGCTCCGGACTTCTTCCATCAGGTGTGAAGCGGAGTTTTGTTTTTTATTCACGCGCGCAAGATTGCTGTCTTTGGCATTTGCTCATGCCACAATACTATACAATAGAGGCCTTGCATGAGATTTTGTGCCCGCTCAGGCAGCTGCGATGGCATCAATATCAGTGCTGTTGGCAAATGCACCTCAAGTAGATTTTCTACTCGAGATACAGCTAAATCTAGTCAAAAAGAGGTTTTTGAGTGGATTTTCTTCTCCAATGGACCTTTCAACTTATTTTTTAGTGCAAGAAGCCTTTTTTTTTAACTTTTTTTCCCAACAGGAAGGAAGTGCTCCAGAGATTCCAACTTCCTGTTCCTGTCCAGCAGGTTCCTCATAGTGCTTTGTCCATTTCCTGGTCACTTTTCTTCTGATGAGGAGTCATCGCTCTCTTTGTCTCCTGGACATATACCTTTGGATTTCAGGGCTTTAATTTTGCGATATCACACAAGTAAGTTCAAAAACTATTTATAAGGGTGTTGTTTGTTTGATAGGGCATACATCAGTGTTTCTTTGTACTTTTATATTCTTTTTTTAATTTCATTGTAGTGGGTGGCCTGGGTTTTAAGTAGGGGCCTAGTCATTGTTTTCTGCATTTCATTGATTTGTCATTTTTTTGTAAAGGAAATTTGTTTTACAGCTCAGTACCTTTTCTCCATGTTTGTTACATTTGCAATATGCATTTATTTTACTATGTGGCCTAGACTTCCAATGGGCCATCTACCCAGTAGGCCCAGTACTAGTCATCAGTGCATGAAGCAAAGTTTCTGTGGTATATGTTTTTAAAACTTCCTTTAGGGAAGGGATGGCATTGGATTAAATTTAAAATGTTGGCTATTGGTTGCATTTCATTCTATTTTCTGCAGAAAATGTACATGTGGGGTCATATTTGATGACATAGGATGATGTGTGTTATTGTAAAATTGTTACATCTCAGTTCGTTTTCATGTTTTGCATTGCTAAATTAGTGTAATTTGTTTTTCAGTGTTACCACCATGCCTCTTTTTTCTGGCCAGTGTGTGTGTGTGTGTGTGTGTTTGTCATCAGCCACCATTTGTCTTTGTCATGCCATGTGGCCAGGGGAAATTTTGTGTAGCCTGTGCCCATAGTGCTAAATGTGTTCTTTGTTGTCTATGCCTCCTTGCTATCTGCTGTTGTTTGACCATGAGGCTGGCGGGCATTTTGTGCATCCAGCCAATGTGCTTTTGCCATAGGCGTGCATGTGTTCTTTGTTCTCCATCCCTCCTTGTTTGTTGCTGTTTGACCATGTAGCTGGTGGCCATTTTGTGCATCCAGGCAGTGTGTTTTTGCTATAGGCTTGCATGTGTTCTTTGTTCCTTTGCCTCCTTGCTCATTGCTGTTGTTTGACCGTGTGGCTGGTGGCCATTTTGTGCATCCAACCAATGTGCCTTTCCCATATGCTTGCATATGTTATTTATTCTCCATGCCTCCTTGTTCACTCTTGTTATTTGACTGTATCGCTGGCTGCCATTTTGTGCATCCAGCCAGTGTGTTTTTGTCAGAGGCTTGCATGTTTAATTATTCCACATGCCTCCTTGTTCACTGCTTTTGTTTGATCATGTGGCTGGCGGTCATTTTGTGCATCTAGCCAGTGTGTTTTTGCCATAGGCTTGCATGTGTTCTTCGTTCTCCATGCCTCCTTGCTCGTTGCTGTTGTTTGACCATGTGGCTGGTGGTCATTTTGTGCTTCCGACCAGTGTGTCCTTGCAATAGGCTTGCATGTGTTCTTTGTTACCCATGCCTCCTTCTTCGCTGCTGTTGTTTGACCATGTGGCTTGCAGCCATTTTGTGCATCCTGTCAGTGTACATTTGCCATATGCTTGCATGTGTTCTTTGTTCCCCATACCTTCCTGTTGTTGTTTGACAATGTGTCTGGCAGCCATTTTGTGCATCCTGCCAGGGTGCCTTTGTCATAGGCTTGCATGGATGGATGTGATACCAGTTTAATATTATGCTTGGGGATCATTGTAGTATATGTCTACTAAGAATATGATTTTGATAAACAGTGCTTATATTATTAAATGCGTTTTTGCATTTTTTATTTTGCACCTCCTTGCTTCACAATAGGTTTCTTTCTTTTTGTTCTCCCATACAAACATCAGCAATTCTTGATCATTTTTTAATTTAGTTTTTTATTTTAATTGTATTATTAATATTTTTTATTTTAATTAGTTTATCTTTTTAAAGTCTTATTTTTAATTCTAATTTGCTTTACTTTTCATTTTACATTTTTAATGTTTTTTCTATTTTTTCATTCATTTATTTGAGTTGCATTTTGCCTTGATCGCTCCATCCATCCAGCAGAGTCGCACAGCCACACTACAGCATTCAGTTTCTTCAGGTACAACTCCATTTTCTCCTGGACACCCTGGCCGAGGTGCACTGCAGACACATCAGCAGCATCATTCATTTTTTTCATGTTTATTCCATTACCCCTGGATCACTTTGGCTGCCATATGTTTTGTTAAGGATTAGTCCATTTACCCCTGCACCTTTTTGACTACCATGGGAGTCTTCTTTAGAATAGATGGAGATAAACCATCTGTATGTTGTGTTGCCTCATTGGAAATTATATTTTATTGCATGGTGGTGTGGATTGACTTTACAATGTTTGGATAAACTGTTATTTATTAATTGATTAACAAACCACACTAACATTGCATTTGTCTGTACTATTTGATTTCAACCTGCAACAATGCCACGTTTCACTAACTACATGTTTTTTCTTGCTTGCTTGCTTTAAGGTGCACAAGAGAAGAAGAGACATCACCTGCATTATTGCCTGTACAGTGACTTCAGTCCTCCAGTCTCTTCTGCTTGTGCAGCTTAGTGCTACTGCCAACTGAAAGCTTTAAGATGGGCTCCATGAAAATTACTCCCAAGAAAGTAGTAATTGAGAAGAAGCAGTGTTTTACCAGTGGCGTGCCAGCTACAATCTTTTCCTGGAGACATGTGCTTGCCACACAGGCCTCCACAGAGGAACCTGGGAGCAACACTCCTGCATCAACAGCACCACCCCAAACCTAAGCCCAAAGCCGTGTCTGTCAGTGAGGCACCCACTTCAATCATAGCAACACTGACAACCAGTTATGTTGAATTGGATTTTTCCCTTTCACAAAGCAGTACCCATTCACTTCAGGAAAGAGAGCAAAGTGAACAGCAGCCACAGCCAGTAATGGTAGATCTTTCTGAATCTGGAGCAGAACAGGAGGTTGAGCTTTCTGCCGAGCAAGAACCTCCTCTTTTTGAACCATTGGCTCCCAGATCTCCAGTAAGGAAAAGGAAGGTTACTACTCCTCCATCTTCTTCAAGCACCACTTTCGATGACAATGATAGGGTCCTAGAATGGACCCCTGCAGAATCCAGGAGATGCCAGGAGAGGCAAGAGAAAAGAATCATGGAAGGGGATGATGAGATGGATGACGACAATGAGCTAATCATTGTGGAAGGTGGCATAGAGGACTCCGACATTACTATTCAACCTGCTCCGAATGATGTGGCACAGGTAGCACAGCTAGCTCCAATATCTGTGAAGCCCCAGCTGAGACCTGCACTGACCCCCTACCTCAGTAGAAATATGCAAGAGGAGAACATTGCAATATGCTTCATTTGCCACGCGAGTGATCATCGAGGTAAACCTGGTTCACATTATGGTAAAGGAGGCCAAACAAACCATATGACAAAACATCACTCAATCCAGTGGAAGGACCACCTTAAAAAAATTGCTGAACGTTGTTGTGGTGGTGAAGGTGAGGAGAGCTTGGAAACATCAGCTATAAGACAAATTATGGTGGGAGCTGATGAAGAAGAAGGTGACATCCTCACGCAAAGCAGTCCTGTACCCAGAGGTGCAACAGAATCACTCACCTCAGCGACATGACAATGGCACAAGAAGAATCAGAGTCAGAAGGAGACACCATGGCATACAGTGACTGCCCCACTATGCACATTGAGTCTACCACCACCTACTTCTCGAAAGTCATCTGCATCACTGGCCACAGAATAGAAGAAAATCCAGGATACTATTATGGGCATTTTTAGGCAGAAGAGGCCCTATGACCGCAACTGCTCAAAAGCACATTTGTAAAATGGAAAGCTGGCAAAAAATGTTAGCTGTGGACCACCTTCCTTTATCTTTTGTGAAAGGAGTGGGATTCTTAGAATTTGTGGCAGCCACCTGTCCGTAATGGGAGGCTCCAAGTCGGACCTATTTTGTCAGAGTTGCTGTTCTAGCACTGCATCATTATGTGCTGCAATTGCTTGGACAAGCTTTCCAGCAAAGTGTTGTCCACACTATCCACCTAATGACAGACATGTGGACCAGTTGTCAGATGACTGATTACATGTTCTCACTGCACACTGGATCTTTTTTGCTGGGGTAAAGCAAAAGCTATCTACAGGTGTTGTCCCTGAAGAAAGATGAGTATTGGGGGTTGGCTGCCATACCGCCACTTTTCCACTCATACCACCATAGCGGTATGAGCCGCCGGGCCAGTGATGTCAATCTCCGATCTGGTGGCCCACAGAGTACCACCAGCGGCATGATGAGCCAGCACACGTCCATGGTTTCCGTGGCATTAGCACTGCCACAAAAACCATGGCAGTAGGCCCTACTGGTGACAGGGAATTCCTTCCTTGTCACCAATAGGTGGCTCCACCAGCCCCCCAACACTCACCTAACACCACCCACCTCCTTCATCACCAACCACCTTCATCCAAACATCCCCCACCCCCTTGATTCAAACACCCCCCACCCCTTCCGATACAAGCATTCACCACCCCACCCCCATAAATGCACACATCATCTCCCTCCCCCACCACCACTACAGTAACAGTGCCCCTCACCCCCCTCCCTACATACACTCACACATACACCCACACGCACTACGCATACACCCATTCACGTACACTGGCATCCACGCATTCACTCATTCACTGGCGTACACACATTCACAAACGCATTCGTCCAGACATACTCTCTCACATTCTTACACACAGACACACTGACATGCAGACACGCACTAACTTCACCATTCTTACACTCATTCACTCACATGCATACAAAAAAACACACACAGTCGCATTGACACATGCACTCACACACTCAGACACACACACACACAACACCCCCAAATCCCTCCCCCTCCCCTGTCAGACACCCAACTTACCTTGTCCGGCGAGGAGGTCGTCCGACAGGGAACGGGAAGGGGCACTGCTACCGCCAGCAGTGCCCCACCAACAGAACACCGACAGGCTGTATATCTACTCAAAATATGGCTGGCGGCGTTCTACTGGTGGGGCGGAGCTGGTGTTAGTAGTACCAGGTCACCACCGTCCGCCAGTATGAACACGGCCGGATTTCTGCCCTTATCGTGTCGGAAGTCAGGCAGTGCTCATAATCTGGTGGATGGATGGTCGCCGCCACGGTGGTATGTTGTAGGCCGCCACCGCGACGGTAGGCGGTATTACCACCAAAGTTATAATTAGGGCCATAGTGTGCAGAGAGTCCAGGGATTCCACAAAGGCTTAACAAAGGCTAAAGTGGATAATACTAATGCTTTCTTTTGTGGTAGTGTGGTTGAGCAGTTAGGCTTATCAGAGGATAGTGCAAAGCATTTGTTGCACGTACACAGACAATAGAAGAAGCACACACTCAATGACTTAACACCAGACCAATAGTTTTTATGGAGCAAAAATAGATTTTCTTAATTTTTTTTTTAAATCACAAGATTTAAGTTGCAGGTAAGCACCTTAAAAATGTCTAATTTCACACAGGTATCAACAGTACTTTGTTTGCAATCGGTAATACAGTTTTTGAAATATTGGCAATAATCTGTTTTAAAAATGGACACACTGCAATTTTCAGAAACAGTTTCTGGTGGGAAGAAAAGTTAAATCACTTTACAAGTAAGCACAACACTTCTCCTGGTTTTAGGAAGTCCACCGCTTTGGGGTTCAAGTTAACCCCAAAAACCCACCACCAGCAACACAGGGCCGGTCGGGTGCAGAGGTCAAAGGTGAGCAAATTTAACGTGGGCTCCTATGGAGGGGGTACTCAGAATCAGGCCTGCCTGCTGGTAAGTACCCATGGCTAGGTGGCATATAAGGGGGATCAGAAGAGCACTGTAGGGGCCACAAGTAGGGACCAAACTTACACCCTCAGTGGCACAGGGGCAGCCGGGTGCAGGGTACAAACAGGACGTCAGGTTTTCAATGCTGGTCTATGAGGAGACCCCGGGGGTCACTCAGAGGCTACAGGTGAGGTCCAGGGGGTGTCTCGGGCACCCCACTAGTCGGACAAGAAGGAGGGCCACCTGTTGAATGTAGAGGCACAGGGGGTCGGGTTCTCCAAGGCCTGGGGGCTGCGGGTGCAGTGTGTCTTTAGGCATCGGATATCTTTGTCTGGAGGTTCGTGGTCAGGGGGATCCTCGGGATTACTTCTGCAGGCGTCATCGTGGATGGGTGGAGAAGTCAACCCAGGGTGGGCACTTTCTTGCAATCACCTGGTGACCCTTTCTTACTGCGTGGACCACCTGGACACGGGCTGTGGGGGTCTGGTGCACAGAGGTCAAGACTCACGCATCCAGAGTGAGGTGGTAGTCCTTGGTTGTAGGTTTTTCTTTGACAGAGATGCTGTCCTCGGGAGTTCTTGGTCTTTTTTAGTGAAGGGCAGTCCTCTGGAGTTGGGCAGAGGTCGCTGGTCCCGCTGGATGCATCACTGGTCTTTTGCACATTCTTTGAAGCAGGAGACAGGACGGTAGGGCTGGGGCCAAAGCAGTTGTCGTCTTCCTTCTCTACTACTGGGGGTTTCAGCTTAGCAGTCCCTCTTCTTCTTGTTAGGTTGCCAGGAGCCTGGTGGGCTGGGTTCAGGGAGGCCCTTAGATTTAGGGGCATTTTAGGGGTCAGAGGGCAGTAGCCATTGGCTACTGTCCCTGAGGGTGGCTATACCCTCCTTCTGTCCACTTCCTTTGGGGAGGGGGCCACAAACATAATCCTATTGGTCCCTGTCCTCCAAAGCAAGATGGAGGATTCTGCAGGGAGGGGTCACCTCAGCTCTGGGCACCTTAGGGGTTGTCCTGGCTGGCGTGGTCCCTCCTCCCTGTTTTCCCTAATTTTCCCACTGTACTAGCAGTCCAAAATTGGGGCTTTGTCCAAGGGGCGGGCATCTCCTCTATCTGAAGTGCCCTGGGGCACTGTAATCCGAGGCTTCAGCCTTTGAGGCTCACCACCAGGTGTTAACGTTACTGTAGCACCTCCACACATAACAGGCTTTGTTTCTGACCACAGAGTGCACAAAGGCACTGACCCCATGTGATCAGAAACTTGTCTGAAAGTGGCAGGATGGCATAGACCGGTCAGTCCTACACTAGCAGTATAGCTAACATACAGGGGGCATCTCTAAGATGCCCTCTGTGTGCATTTTTTCAATAAATCCCATACTGGCATCACTGTGGGTTTATTGTGCTGAGAAGTTTGATATCAAACTTCCCAGTATTCAGTTAAGCCATTATGAATCTGTGGAGTTCGTAATGACAAACTCCCATACCACATACTCAACATGTCTACACAGCACTTACAGTGTCTAAGAATGGACTTAGACACTGTAGGGGCATATTGCTCATGCACCTATGCCCTCACACGTGGTATACTGCACCCTGCTTTAGGGCTGTAGGGCCTGCTAGAGGAGTGACTTACCTATGCCACAGGCAGTGATTTGTGAGCATGGCACCCTGAGAGGTTCCACAGGTACATGAAAAGGGACTTAACTGTGTGCCAGGGTTGTGCCAATAGTGGAAACAAAGATACAGTTTTATGGAAAGAACACTGGGACTGGGGCCTGGTTAGCAGGGTCCCAGCCCACTTTCAATCAAAGTTGGCATCAGCACTAGGCAAAAAGTCAGGTTGGTAACCATGCCAACAGTGGCACTTTTCTACACAACCCCCTTCCAAACGAAATAGGATGAGACTAAGCTTTCTCAAGAGGGTCATCATTGTGTAAGTGGAAGCACCTGGAAAGGCCATCTGCACTGGCATGGGCAGTCCCAGCTCTGTGTTCCACTACAAAGTCCATTCCCTGTAGGGATATGGACCACCTCAAAAGTTTAGGGTTCTCAACTTTCATGTGCATTAGCCATCTGAGAGGTCTGTGGTCAGTTTGCGCAACAAAGTGAGTTCCAAACAATTAAGGCCTCAGCTTTTTCAGGGGCCAAACCACAGCAAAGGCCTCCCTCTCAATGGCACCCCAACACGGCTCTCTAGGCAGTAACCTCCTGCTAATCAAAGCAACAGGCTGATCAAGGCCATTATCATTTGTTTGGGACGGGACTGCTCCTATCCCATGCTCAGAGGCATCTGTCTGCACAATGAACTGCCTAGAATAATCTGAAGCTTTAAGAAGTGGTGCTGAGCACATTGCTTCTTTCAGGGTGTCAAAGGCCTTTTGACAGTCAAGAGTCCAGTTACCTTCTTTGGCCTCTTCTTTTAGGTCAGTTCAGTGAGGGGAGTCACAATGGATCCATATCCCTTCACAAACCTCCTGTAGTGCCCCGTCAAACCAAGGAATGCCCTGACTTGAGTCTGGGTTTTTGGAGCTTCCCAGTCCAGAATGGTCTGGATCTTGGGTTGTAAAGGTTAGACTTGGCCTCCACCTACAAGGCATTTGGCATTTAGATGCTTTAATGGAGAGGCCTGCTGTTAGCAAGGCCTGCAAAACCTTCCCCAGGTGGATCAAGTGGTCCTGCCAGTTGCAGCTAAAGACAGCAATATCATCTAGATATGCTGCACTTCAGGACTCCAAATCAGCAAGGACTTGATTCACCAACCCTTGGAAGGTGGCAGGGGCGTTTGTTAAGTGAAAGGGCAAAACAGTTAACTGCTAATGCCTGTCTAGTGTAGAGGATGCTGTATTTTCTTTTGCTTCGAGTGCCATCCTAATTTGCCAGTACCCTGAAGTTAAGTCAATCAATTAATCTGCTCTGGGTATGGGATGTGTATTTTTCTTAGTGACAGAGTTGAGTCCTCTGTAGTCCACACAGAACCCCATTTCTCTTGCCATCCTTCATATGAGGTTTAGGAACTAAGACCACTGGGCTAGCCCAGGGACTGTCAGAGTGCTCCATTACCCATAACTCCAGCATCTTGTGGACTTCAACTTTGATGCTCTCTTTGACTTGATCAGACTGTCTATACATTTTATTTTTGACATGTAAACTGTTTCCTGTGTCCACATCACAGATACACAGGTGTGTCTGACAGGGGGTCAAAGAGAAGAGCTCAGCATACTACTGTAGGACTTGCCTACAGTCGGCTTGCTGTTGGGCATAGAGGGTGTCTGAATAGACAACTTAATTTACTGACCCATCCTTAGGATCAGTTGAGAGGAGATCAGGGAAAGGTTCACTCTCTGCTTTCTGATCCTCATCAGTAACCATCAGCATGGTTTTGTCTGCCCTGTCATCATAGAGTTTCAGGCAGTTAACATGGATCACCCTCTTGGGTGTCCTCCTAGTGCCCAGATCCACTAAGAAAGGCCTGACTCTTCTTTTCCAGGACTGGGTAAGGGCCACTCCATCTGTCCTGAAGTGCCCATGGGAGCCACAGGCTCCAGAACCCAGACTTTCTGCCCTGGCTGGAATTCTACCAGTGCAGCCTTCTGGTCATACCACAACTTCTGGAGTTGTTGGCTGGCCTCAAGGTTTGTGGATGCCTTTTTCATGTACCAGCCATCCTAGAGTGGAGGCCAAGTACATAGTCCACCACATCTTGTTTAGGATCATGGAGAGGTTTCTCTCAGCCTTCTTTAACAAGTGCCAGTGGTCCCTTTACAGGATGGCCAAACAGAAGCTCAAAGGGGGAAACCCCTACTCCCTTCTGAGTCACCTCTCTGTACGCGAAAAGCAGGCATGGCAGGAGGACATCCCATCTCCTTTTGAGTTTTGCAGGGAGCCCCATGATCATGCCCTTCAAAGTCTTGTTAAATCTCTCTACAAGTCCATTGGTTTGTGGATGGTATGGTATGGTGAATTTGTAAGTCACCTCACACTCATTCCACATGTGTTTTAGGTAAGCCGCTATGAAGTTTGTACATCTGTCAGAAATCACCTCTTTAGGAAACTTACTCTGGTGAAAATACCAATTAGGGCTTTGGCTCCCTGGGGACAGTAGTAGGCCTAAGGGGAATTGCTTCAGGGTATCTGGTAGCATGATCCACTACTACTAGAATGTACTGATTCCCAGAGGCTGTGGGTGGCTCAAGTGGACCCACAATGTCCCTACCAACCCTCTTAAAGAGTACCCCCACCACTGGAAGTGGAATGAGGGGGGACTTTGTGTGGCCACCTGTCTTGCCACTGGCTTGACAGGTGACACAGGAACTACAAAACTCCTTTACTTTCTGAGACATGTTGGGCCAATAAAAATGGTTCACAAGTCTGCTCCATGTTTTGGTTTGTCCCAAATGCCCAGCTAGGGGGATGTCATGGGCCAAAGTGAGGATAAACTCTCTAATATCCTGAGGCACTACCACTCTCCTAGGTTTGGGGTCTATGGCATCCATGTAAAGGAGTCCATCCTCCCAAATGTTCCTGTGGGAGCCACTAACATCTCCCTTTTCCTGTTCAGCAGCTTGCTGTCTCAGGCCTCCAAGAGTGGGACAAGTCTTTTGTCCCTGGCACAGCTGTTCCCTTGTGGGTCCCCCTAGGCCCAAGATCTCTAACTGATAAGGCTCCAGCTCCATGGACTCAGTTCACTCAGGGGATAAGACATCTTCCTGGGAAGACAAGGCTTGTTTCTTTTGCTGTTCAGAGGCTGGTCCCCTAGTCCTCTTACCTTTTCTCTTGGAAAATTGGGCCTTTATTCCAGGCTCCAACACTTCTTTTTCACCCTGTGCTCTGCTCTGTGCTCTGTTTTTCACACAACAAAAGTTCAGGGGATCCCAGTATGGCTGCATGGGTTTTAAGCTCTACCTCAGCCCATGCTGAGGACTCCAGTTCATTCCTAGCAAACATTCCACTGGGATTGCAGAAGAGACCACTACCTGGTTCAAGCCAGTAACCCCTCCCCATTCTAGAGTCACCATAGCCATGGGATGGACTTTAGTCACATGGTCTGCATTGGTAACTGGATATGTTTGCCCAGCCAAATACTGTCCTGGGGAAACCAGTTTCTTTGTCACCATGGTGACACTGGCATCTGTATCCCTCAGGGCTTCTAACTTTGTCACATTGATTAAGAGCTGCTGCCTGGATTTTCTTCAGTGTGAACTCTGATATGCCCTGGGCCCACTGTTGATCCCACCTGGAGACTGGCTATTCCAGTATTAACTGGAATAGTGCTTAGTGGGATTTTTCTTCGGACAGGCCATGTTTCCAGTTTGGTGTCCATGCTGTTTACAGTTGTGACACCAGGCCTTCTTGGGATCAAAGTGCTTACCCTTGTACCCATTTGTCGACTGTGAAGAGGTTCGGAGCCCACCTTCCTGAGCAGGTTTTTGGGGCCCTTGAGAAGACTATTTTCTTTTCTCCTTAGGTGTCTCACCACCCTTCCTCTGGGGAGGCTTTGTGACCCCTTTCTTTTGGTCATCCCCTGTGGAAGTCTTGGTCACACTAGTCTTGACCCAATAGTCTGCCTTCTTTCCCAATTCTTGGGGAGAAATTGGACCTTGGTCTACCAGATGTTGATGCAGCTTTTCATTGAAGCAATTACTTAACAGGTGTTCCTTCATAAACAAATTATAAAGCCCATCATATTCATGCACTCCACTGCCAGTTATCCAACCATCCAGTGCTTTCACTAAGTAGTCAACAAAATCAACCTAGGTATGGCTCGAGGTTTTGTGAGCCCTCCTGAACCTAATCCTATACTCCTCAGTGGAGAATCCAAAGCCCTCAATCAGGGTTGCCTTCATGTGGTCATAGGATTATGCATCTTTACCAGAGAGTGTGAGGAGTCTATCCCTACACTTACAAGTAAACAGTTCCCAAAGGAGAACTCCCCAGTGAGATTTGTTTAACTTTCCGGTTGTACAAGCCCTCTCAAAAGCTGTGAATCACTTGGTAATATCATCATCTTCTTCATTTTCTAAGATAATCCCTTTGGGGATTTTTAGGATATCAGTATTCTCGCTGACCCTATTTATATTGCTGCTTGCATTAATGGGTGTAAAGCCCATTTCTGCTCTCTCCCTTTCTATAGTTAGAATGTGTTGCTCCAAAGCTAACCTTTTGGCCATCCTTGCTAAAAAGATGTCCTCTTCATTGAGGCTGCCCTCACATGTTCCCAGAGGAGCTGGCCTCCCCTGTGGAAGCTCTTGATCCAGTGAGTTCTCTCCTTGGAGACAGGGGTCTAGAGACCCTGGTCTCCTTTGTTAGGTGAGGAGGGGGAAGGTCATTCTCCTCATCTCTAACATCTTCCCTGTCTCAGTGGAGTTCTTCCTCCTCTGCAGGGTGATCCCTGGTGTACACTGCTAAGAGCTCCCGGAGCTTGACCTTGGTTGGGTTGGAACCTGTTCTAATCTTTTTCAACTTACAGAGCGACCTTAACTCTGCCATCGGTGGCTGGAGGTAAGGGGTGAGGTTCAGTTCCACAACTATATCCTCCTTATGATGTTACGAAAAGTTGGGATTACTTTTTTAGAAACTAAAAACTATTTCTAGTAACTAAATCGTAACTTAAAAATACCTTTTGAATTTAAAAAGAGATGCTAAGGGGACTTAACCAAGGGCCTAGCAGGACTTTTAAAAATGTAGAAAAAAAAATCAACTGTTCCCATGAGGAGCAGGGTCAAGACTGATTTGCATATGGCTGGGTCCTAACTGGGGTGACGTGGTGAAAAACAAATGATGGATTAAATCCTGGGGTGAATGTTTGCAGTGCTCAGCATTCCATCCATCAGCTGTACTTTTTGCTTTAATTGAACTGTCCTATTAATCCCTTAATTTCCTTCAGCAACAGGTTGATAACTCTGATGAATCCTGTTCTTGTGTTGTGTTTGTCACATGATTCCCTAAATCCCCTTTCCCATCGATTCATCGAAACCCTAACCCTCCTCCCCAGGGCTGTGTGATGTTTTGAGGTGTGACTTAATTTACACCAAATAGATCCCACACTTGGTTGGGTGGATTTGGTTAAATGTGACACCAACTCATGGCGGGATCTTCTATTACCTAAGCAATAGCCAACACCAGCCCCACTTACCCAACTATACATAGGTCAGTAAGGACATCATTCATCAAAGTCAACATCATCAATAAGGCCTTTGTTATGCATAAATAAAGCGATTAACCTTGTTGACTACAGAGTACAGACTTTGAGCACATTTTCCATGACATGAGGATTTCGTAACTTTGTTTTTCAAATTCTCTGCTCACCATTGCTCATAATAATTTACTATTGCTAGTTTTTGCTATGAGATATTCTTTGACGTGTCATGGTGGTAGTAGTCTGTCCTCAGTCTTTCTAAAGCTATATAGATAACTATGGGGTGAAGTGAATTGCTTTATTTATGTTTCTGTAGGCGACATAGGGAGTGGAGAAGTGTGGCTCAATGGTTAGTGCGGCAGACCCTGATGCAGAAATCTGGCCTGGGACCAGGGTTCAATTCCTGCCTCGGTGGGTCTTGGACTCAATTTCCTCGGACCTGATAATTCTCTCATCGGTGCCTAATCTAATTGATGGGTGTAACTCTGGGCAATTGCTTGCTTAATCTCCACAATGGCCCGAACAGTGCTGGGATGCCTGGCTTCACCTTGGAGGTTGCCCAGGAGTGGGCACCTCGCAGGGAAAAGCCAGGAGGGGTTCCACAGCAGTATGCGTACAGTGCCTTGAGACCCTAACGGGTGAGTAGTGCGCTATACAAGTACGAAGTTTACAGTTTAACATACCCTCCTAACACACATACTCTTAGAGAAATAGATTAAAAAGACAGGCTGTGTGAAAAGACATCAGTGCAAAGTTAAAGTAAAACACAAAAAAACTTTAGACATAAAGTGGACTATCAAAATGTCCCCTTTACTATCATACATAAAAAATGAACAATAAAATGTAAAGCTCACCCTCTTCACGCACAGTATGCGGTGATGGTAGAGCCGGTCTGAAAGGGGGGCAGCACGGGGATAGCGGTGGGCAGCTCCAAGCTATGAACGACTCTGGTGGGCCCAGGTCTAGGAGCAGGGGCATGTGAAAGGCCCTCCTCATCATAGCTGCTAGTAATGTGCCCTGGCGGCCTCCATCCACTGCTGCTGGTGCCGGCCATGATCTCCTGCCGGGTGAGCGGTGGTGGTAGACCATCAGGAGTAGCTATATCCAGAAAGAAAACAAGCATTGCTATGTGGTAGTTGCCATTGTCCTAGAGTGGAGTGGGAGGAGTAGATTCTCGTAGACTGTATTGGTTGGAATAGAGTGTTATGAGTAGAGTGGGAGAGAAGAGGTGAGTAGAGGGCAGCAGAGTTCAGATGCAGAGAGTGTCATTGAGTGCAGTGTCTCATAGTGCATTTTGTAGAGTGGCGTGGATTGGGGTGGACTGGGATGGAGTAGATTGAGGTAGTTGAGGGGATTTGATTAGGGTGGATTGGATTGGATTGGTGTAGATTAGGTTGGATTGGAGTGGGGTGGATTAAAATGGGGTGAGGTGGATTGGATTGGGTTGGGGTGGATTATATTGGTTTGGGCCAGGGTGTATTAGATTGGGGTGGGGTGGGGTGGATTGGAGTGGGACATATTGGAGTGGGGAGGATTGCAATGTGGCAGATTAAAGTGGGGCAGATTGGAATGTGTCAGATTGGAAGGGGTATTGAGCTAAAGTGTATTTTAAAACTTTAACAGAACAGTGGTAGATAAGAGGGTGTTTATTCATGAAACATAGGGAGGGTGACCTACTGAATATTACTGTATGGTAAACCAAAGGGTTTCTTGAGGCTTACTGTTGATAGGGTCTGTGATGTAAACTGAAGGGTTATCAATGTATGTTAAAATGCAAACGCACACACACTCAAGCACATACACACACATAGACCCACAATCGAGCACTCACAGATGAATTCAAGCACACAAGCACAGACACACAGAAGCACACATACACACACAAGCACACAGACACACACTCACAGGCACACTCAAGCATACAAGCACATGCACATACACTTGCAAATTCACAACCTCAGAGGGAAGAAAAACAGAGCTGGCCAAAAGCCCCCTCATGACGAGTATGAGCCAACAGAGATTATGGCCTTCATTACAACCCTGGCGGAAAATCCCGCTTACCGCCGTGAAGAAGTCCGCCAACATACCGCTGCTGCCGCACAATTCCGCTACAGGTATTACGACCCACAGCCCAGAATCCGCCACTATACAGACACCCGCACAATTCCGCCACACCAAAGGTCAGTGATAAACTGGCGATAACAAAACCGACACCGTCACGCCAACAAGAATACGGCCACACTATCACGACCCATGAATCAACACGGCGGTCTTTCAACCACGGTAATCCATTGGCGGTACACACCGCTGCGCTCAAAATACACACACACATATACAAAACACAACCACATTGGACAATTCAAATTATACACACCTGATACACATACACACACCACACCCACACACCCAATCCAATATAAAGCACACACCCACATCACCCACAAACCCTTACTACCTGAAATTTGAAAGCAGGCCAGAGAGAGACACTACCTAAAACAACACCACCATCCACAGACACGTGACACCATCACTTACAAAACATCCACGCACCTCAAACAACACACACCAACACACCCCCTCACACATCACAACAGACACCACCTCACACATCACCCACACCACATCATGGCACCTCAAGGACACCCCAGGTTTTCTGAGGAGGATCTCAGGGTCATGGTGGAGGAAATTGTCCGGGTAGAGCCACAGCTATTCGGATCACAGGTGCAGCAGACGTCCATTGCAAGGAAGATGGAGCTATGGCGCAGAATTGTCAACAGGGTAAACGCAGTGGGACAGCATCTAAGAACTAGGTATGACATCAGAAAGAGGTGGAACAGCCTAAGGGGGAAGGTGCGTTCCGTGGTCTCCAGACACCAGATTGCTGTACAGAGGACTGGCAGTGGACCACCACCTCCTCCCCCACAACTAACAACATGGGAGGAGCAAGTCTTGACAATACTGCATCCTGAGGGCCTCGCAGGAGTAGCAGGAGGAATGGACTCTGGTAAGGCAAATCTTTAATATCTTATCCCCCCACCCCACCTGCATGCCATCACATACTCACACCCTTACCCTCACACCCATCAACCCAACAATCCACAGATACCCTACCAACACAACCCACACTTCCCAAAACCAAGCCCTACATGTAACACCAATGCATGGACACCCATCACCCAAGCATGTCCACTACAGAGACTCACTCATGCCCCAAAATCACCAATCACACAAGGACAAAGCCAATAATGCAAGCACTGGAGTAGAGGGTCAACCACCCATTGCACACAATGGCATACACAGATACAATAATTATGCATTTACACCCCAACAGGACCCCTACCCAATGTCACCGGACAAGAGGTGCCAGACATATCCAGTCCCCCACAGAAGAGGCCCAAAGTGATGACAGCAGCTCTGCACACCTAGATCAAGATGACCAGCCCGGCCCATCTGGGACCTCAGGACAGCCGGTTCCCCTGACACTGTCACAAGCCACCACAGAGCCTCCCCTCTCAGGAAACACCAGCACAGCACCCACCCAGCGGCCCATCCCTCTGTCCCAAGGACACGTCAATCAGCAGTCCACCACTACAGGGAACCCAGGCAAACTCACCAACCCAAGAAAATCAGGGACCTGGGGCAGTGGCAGTGGGCACACGGTTCAGGGGACAGAGGTACAGGTATAGCCGCCACCCCCGACCAGCACCACCCTCCCAGCAGCCCCTCAGCGTGTGTCCTGTGCCCGCTCACCCAGGAGGGTGGGCATCTCCTTCGCCCCAGGCACCTCAGGCCCTGCCCCAGTCAGCCCTTCTGCCCCCAGTGAGGAGGCTATTGACCTCCTGAGATCCCTCACTGTTGGGCAATCTACCTTTCCGAATGCCATCCAGGGTGTAAAGAGGCATTTGCAACAAACAAATACATACCTGGAGGCCATTCCCTCTGGGAAGGAAGCCCATCAGAGAGCATTTCAGGCTCTGGCCTCAGCACTAATGGCAGCCATTGTCCCTGTGTCCAGCCTCCCCCCTCGAACTTCCTCCACCCAGACCCAATCCCCTGTATCTCAGCCTATCCCAAGCAAACCATCAGACCAGCATGCACACTCATCAACACACAAGAGTGGCTCAGGCAAACATAAGCACCACACATCCCACAGGCACTCACACAAGCACCATCCCCATGCAGACACAGCAACATCCGCTGCCTCCACTGTGTCCCCCTCCTCCATGTCCTCCTCTTCCCTCCTTGTCTCGTCTCCACTCACACCTGCATGCACTACATCCTCAGCCACTGCCTCCATCACCAGCGCTCCCATCACCACACACCGCTCACGTGCACTCATCACCCCCACTACCATTCACATATCCCCAGTGTCCTCTCCCAGTGTGTCAGTGAGCCCTCCTCCCAAAATACACAAACGCAGGCACACACCCACTAATAGCCATCCACCTCACAACAGCCTCCGGCCCATGCACCTTCACCCAAATTCTGCAGACATACACCCCTACAACCACTACCTCTACCTCCACTCCCAAACCCCCTCCATCTTCCAGTCCCAGTGTGTCTAAAAAGCTTTTCCTGGCAAACCTTGACCTCTTCCTTTCACCTCCCGCCCCCCTCCTTCCACTAGGGCCAGTCTTTCCAGGTCCCAGCCCAGCACCTCTGCCACCAAATCCCGAGGCACAGTGGTGCCAGCAACTGCAGGGTCATCGAGTGCGCCACACATCAGTGCTGCCAGTGTGCCACGGAAAGGACATTCCGCCACCTGCCAAGGTGAAAAAGGTGCACACATCCCGGAGGGAGAAGCCGAAAGTACCAGCCACCAAGGGCTCAGCAAAAACCAAAGGGGATAGTGGCAAGACAACTGCGGCACCATCAAAGCTGGGCAAGGGCCAAAAGCTAAAGAGCAGGTCAGGAGAGGGCATGGTGGCACCGACTGAGGGACCAGTGTCACCCTTACTGTCCACGACCATGCCAACCTGTACGGTGGCGAACACCGCTAGCTGCCCCGTCACCACAACCGCCACCTGCACCGCCCCCGGCATGTCTACAGCCTCAGCAACAGTTCCCAGCCTCTTCCCCATTGGGCAGCCGTCTGAGGCTGCAGGAAACATCCTGCTGTGTCCCTCTGCAGGTGCTGACCCATGCACCGCCGTCAGACCCGCCACCAGCACCGCTGCAAGCACTGCCGCAAGCACTGCTGTGCCAGACACCGCCACCTGCACTGACCCCGGCACGTCTGCAGCCTCAGCAACAGTCCCCAGCCTCTTCCCCCGTGGGCAGCCGTCCGAGGCTGCAGGAGATATCCTGCTGTGTCCCTCTGCAGGTGCTGACCCATGAACCATCGCCAGCACCACCGGAAGCACCGCCGCAACAGACACCTCCGCAGGCACCGCCACTGGCCCCGCGGTGTCCTCGGACACAGGCACCACCGCTGACATGGCTACCATCCCCAGTGGTCAGTCGTCTGAGGCTAGAGGAGAGTTCCTGTGCCCTGGGCAGCTTCCATGAGGCATTTCTTCCATCACTGTTTACACCTGCAGGTGGAAGTTGCAGGCACAGCAGTGTGGGTGTGTCGCTGCCTCCATGGCGTATCATGCTCCCTGAACCTCGCAAATCTCATGGCACACACACCCAGGTGAGGGAATTGTACCGGCCACACTGCACGTGGAGCACTCTGGGCACCAGGCCCCCTCCAGAACCAGTGGAGAGATATATCCACTATCTCATTCCTGGGCAGGATGAAGCACTGTGGGCACAAAGCGCCCTCCAGAACCAGTGGAGAGATACATCTACTACCTCAGTCCTTGGCGGATGAAGCACTCTGGGCACAAAGCCCCCTCCAGAACTAGTGGGGAAAGGCATCCACTACCTCAGTCCTTGGCAGGATGAAGCACTCTGGGCACAAAGCCCCCTCCAGAACCAGTGGAGAGATACATCCACTACCTCAGTCCTTGGCAGGATGAAGCACTCTGGGCACAAAGCTCCCTCCAGAACCAGTGGATACTGTTATCCACTTGAGAGACTGTAGCTTTGCACTCCCCAGGATAAAGCAGTGGGCAAACCACCCACTGGAGAGACTTGTGAGACTGTGGCTTTGCACTCCTCAGGATAAAGCAGTGGGCAACCCACCCACTGGAGAGACTTGAGAGACTGTGGCTTTGCACTCCCCAGGATAAAGCAGTGGGCAAACCACCCACTGGAGACACTTGTGAGACTGTGGCTTTGCACTCCCCAGGATAAAGCAGTGGGCAACGCACCCACTGGAGAGACTTGAGAGACTGTGGCTTTGCACTCCCCAGGATAAAGCAGTGGGCAACCCACACACTTGAGAGACTTGAGAGACTGTGGCTTTGCACTCCCCAGGATAAATCAGTGGGCAAACCACCCACTTGAGAGACTTGAGAGACAGTGGCTTTGCACTCCCCAGGATAAAGCAGTGGGCAAACCACCCACTTGAGAGACTTGAGATACTGTGGCTTTGCACTCCCCAGGATAAAGAAGTGGGCAAACCATCCACTGGAGAGACTTGAGAGACTGTGGCTTTGTACGCCCCAGGATAAAGCAGTGGGCAAACCACCCACTTGAGAGACTTGAGAGACTTTGGCTTTGTACTCCCCAGGATACATCAATGGGCATGGAGCCCCCTCATGCAGCAGTGGTGTCGTGCATTCATCAGGCTGAGGTGCCCCCCTCCCCCTGCGGTGCCTGTATATTTTCAATCTGATGCCCCAGCAGTGTTTCTCTGTTTCCAGTCAGGTATCATGTGTGGGTCTCACCTATGCATTTTGGGCCCAGTGATCCACGGACAATGATTAGTACACTATCCAGACTTGTGTAGTTGGTGTACATATTTGTATATACAGAATTTTGACTTTTGACTAATGGATTTTTAATGATTACAATGGTTACAATCATTTCCTTTTGTCCTTGCGTTCTTCCAGGGTGTGGGGGGGTGTATATGTAATGTTGGTGCATGTATTTGTGTTTATGTTGTGTGTGAGGGTGAGGGTGGGGGTGTTGAGTGTTGCATGTGTGTGTCACTCTCTTTCCTTCCCCCCTCCCCTGTGTTGTAGGTCCAGTACTCACCATGCTCGCCTCCATTCGTACTCCTGGTAGAAGAGGAGGTAAACCAACATGGGCAGTATGTGTAGTTCGGGCTCCATGGTGTCCTGGTTCCTCGTTGGGTGTCGAGAGGTGAGTGTTTTTCCTTCTGTGTACTGTTTCCACCGTGCTTTTGATAGCATTGATTCCACACCGGAAAAGGTGGCCGATAGGCCTCTTGTGATACAGTGGGCGGTACTTTGCCTCACGCCTGTCTGTTGGGGGTTTCCGCCGCGCTGTTTGTTTCTACCGCCATGGTGGTCGGAGTGTGAAAGTGGCTGTCTATGTTGGCAATTTCTGCCACGGTCGTAATCCCATTTTTTTTCTGCCGGTCTGTTGGCGGTATTACCGCCGCTTTAACACAGACCGCCAGGGTTGTAATGAGGGCCTATAAATTCTATATCTGGCACACAATAGTACCCACTGGTAAGGCATCTCAGGGGATTACTGTGCTTGTTAAAGAGACAGAGCAGCTCTCAGATCCCAATACGGGTAAATAAACCAGCTGCTAAGGGTGCTTTCTCTGGAGATCTGTGAGTAACCCAGGTTGAGGTTTTGAATGATGGAAGAGATAATGGAGCTCTAACCTCTGAAGCAGCCGTTAAGACTCTTTTCTGAGTGCCACCCTGGGCCTTGCTCTGAGTTTGGTTTGAGGAAGTCTTGGGCGGGGAATAGAGCAAGGTCACAAACATGCCAGAGGCAGGCAGCAGCACAGAGCAGCCAGACTTTACCCTCTTGATAACTCATGAATACTCAAGCCTGAGCTGTTGTCAAGGAGGGGTCAGAAAAGAGATGAGGAGCTGGTCTGCCCAGTTGAGAGGAGGGTGTGGTGGCTTGGACAGTATAGTCCATCACAGTGAAAATGAAACCCCCCGAACATTAATGCATTAACATTAGTTGCACTTACAACCCTCATGATGGCCTTGGTGGTGATACTAGCCCGAGGTGGGTTGTAGAAGTAGAAGATCATTCTGTCTGGACACAGAAGTGGCACTCTGCAGTGACGGTGGTGGGCAGGACCTAGCCCAGAACAGGTGTGTTTAGAACGATTATTTAATAATAAGGACAGGGTGAGGGTGGTGCGAAGGGGCAGCACACGGAGAAAGGGTATAGAAAACTGGTTGCAAACATCAGCTACGCACGTACATCAGAGCACGAGCCGAGGCAACGTAAAAAAATAGTACCTCAAATGCATCGGGTGCAGCGGATGTGCACTGATTATATTTAAACAATCTGTGCTTGGCCGGTGCTCCAATGCAAGCACCAGAGGTGATGTTTTGGCTGAATTAGCCAAATAGGGATGCTGGAAGGGAGAGTGACTCTGCAGCGCACAAATGGTAAGCATGGGGGGGGGGGTCCACGCCCTTTTCTCATAAGTGGTCTCATAAGTGAGACACATGCACTAGCGCATGCACTCACAAGCGTGACCCTAAAAAAAATAAAAAAAGACACATTTTAAAGAACATTCTGTGCAAACACCTGACATAGTGGAACTTTATAAGTACATTGCTGCTGGTCTCCTAGGGCGATTGGAATTTCTGATATGCTGATTAGGAAAGTCTGTCACAGGGAGAGACATGATTTTAACAACACATGCCTCAGAAAACCACTGACTGGCTAAAAGGAGGCAGCATAAGATTAAACAAAAATGAGTGATTTTTTTCTGGTAAAGTATTTCCCAAAAATTAAACCACACAGACACATTGGGTGGAAACATAAAAAGAACTCTGTTTAATGAGTGGGGCATCATCCTCTAAAGAGTACAAGTATTCTATTCTTGATTTGCTAAATGATAGGAAGTGTGTGAGCTAGCGCATCATATACACTACAGATTTGCTACTCTCCGCAGTCTACATCTGCGGCAGCTGCAATGGACAAAAAATTGTCTTTGATTCCAATGGCCCTGCTCTTCTCTAAATGCCTTTCAATTCTACCTTGACTATAAAGAGGCAGATGATGATTATATGTCACACATGTCATGTTTAAATGTGGATAATAGATATCCTGTCTGGCATAAGTAGATAGTGGGAAAAACGATGCACTGCAGCACAGGGGAAAAAATGGGATATATAGATTTTTTTGGGCTGTTTCCTCACAGAGTATCCCATCCGCAAAACAGGAAATCACAGACACTTGATCCCATTTTACTTCCTGGCCTCACCCTCAAATGCAAATCATTCAAATCAGAAAGAAGCGGAAAGGAAACTTGACTTAAGGACCGATTTAGACTAGAGTTTAGCAGAGTGGTTACTTCATCACAAACGTGATAGATATCCCATTCGCTGCATAACAAGTTGTTTGTGATGGAGTAAAAATCAGGCCCCTAGTCTGCTTCAGCAGGGTGAGGTAGAGAGAAAAGTCCAGATAAGTATGGAGAGGTTTTTCTGTAGAATACTGGGAAGGGAAGGGGGTAGTTTCACTAATGATGTAGCTTAGGCAGTCATTGTAGTTTAAACTGAATATTGAACACCACTGGTCATAGAGGGGGCTATAAGCCCTGTGTGATGTCCTGGGGAGTGCAAGGCCACAGTCTCTCAAGCGGGTGGTTTGCCCACTGCTTGGTCCTGGGGAGTGCAATGCCACCGTCTCTCAAGTGAGTAGTTTGCCCACTGACTTGTCATGGGGACTGTTAGGCTACAGTCTCTCAAGTGGGTGGGTTGCCCACTGACTTGTCCTGGGGAGTGCAAGGCCACAGTCTCTCAAATGGGTGGTTTGCCCACTGCTTGGTCATGGGGAGTGCAAGACCACAGTCTCTCAAGTGGGTGGTTTGCCCACTGACTTGTCCTGGGGAGTTCAAGGCCATAGTCTCTCAAGTGGGTTGTTTGCCCACTGCTTGGTCCTAGGGAGTGCAAGGCCACAGTCTCTCAAGTGGGTGGGTTGCCCACTGACCTGTCCTGGGGAGTGCAAGGCCATAGTCTCTCAAGTGGGTGGTTTTCCCACTGACTTGTCCTGGGGAGTGCAAGGCCACAGTCTCTCAAGTGGGTGGTTTGCCCACTGCTTGGTCCTGGGGAGTGCAAGGCCACAGTCTCTCTAGTGGGTGGCTATTTCCACTGGTTCTGGAGTGGGCATATTGCCCAGTGTGCTTCATCCTGGAAAGGATGGGGTGAGTGTTTGGCTTCTCCACTAGTTCTGGAGGGGGCATTGTGCCCAGTGTGTGTCATCCTGGGAAGGATTGGGTGAGTGGATGGCTTCTCCACTGGTTCGGAGGGAGCACTGTGCCCAGTGTGCTTCATCCTGGGAAGGATGGGGTAAGCAGATGGCTTCTCCACTGGTTCTGGTGGGGGCATTGTGCCCAGTGCGTTTCATCCTGGGAAAGATGCGGTGAGCGGATGGCTTCTCCACTGGTTCTGAAGGGGTCATTGTGCCCAGTGAGTGGTTGGTTTCTCCACTGGTTCTGGAGGGGGCATTGTGCCCATTGTGCTTCATCCTGGTAAGGATCAGGTGAGTGGATGGCTTCTCCACTGGTTCTGGAGGGGGCATTGTGCCCAGTGCGTTTCATCCTGGGAAAGATGCGGTGAGCGGATGGCTTCTCCACTGGTTCTGAAGGGGTCATTGTGCCCAGTGAGTGGTTGGTTTCTCCACTGGTTCTGGAGGGGGCATTGTGCCCATTGTGCTTCATCCTGGTAAGGATCAGGTGAGTGGATGGCTTCTCCACTGGTTCTGGAGGGGGCATTGTGCTCAGTGTGCTTCATCCTGGGAAGGATGCGGTGGGTGTATGGCTTTTCCACTGGTTCTGGTTGGCATTGTGCCCTGTGATGCAGATCGTGGGGAGTGCAATGTCACAGTCTCTCACCTGGGTGTCAGACCCACAGGATTTGCAAGGGCCAGGACGCACAACAGTTCATGGAGGCAAGACTACACACTGTCCGCCGGCGGTGATGGGTGCTCAGTGGTGGCAGTAGCATTGCTGCTGTCGGGGCTGGCAGCCCATCCCCTGCAGCCTCGGACGTCTGCCCACTGGGGCTGATGTTGCTGGCAGTGGTGCTGCTGGTTGAGCTGGCAATAGTGGAGGGAGGCTCCAGCCCATCCCCTGCAGCCTTGGACGGCTTCCCAGTGGGGCTGCTGCTGCTGGCAGTGGTGCTATTGGTGGTGCTGATGGCAGTGCTGGCAGTGGTGGGGGGATGCTCCAGCCCATCCCCTGCAGCCTCGGGCGGCTGCCCACTAGAGCTGCTGCTTCTGGCAGTGTTGCTAGTGGCGGTGCTGATGGCAGTGCTGGCAGTGGTGGGGGGAGGCTCCAGCCCATCCCCTGCAGCCTCCGATGGCTGCCCACTAGGGCTGCTGCTGCTGACAGTGGTGCAGGTGGCGGTGCTGGCAGTGGTGGGGGAGGCTCCAGCCCTTCCCTTGCAGCCTTGGACGGCTGAACCCCCACGGTTGGTGGTGGGGGCTCCGACTGAGTCCCAGCACCAGACCGCCTATCATTCCTGCCAGCTGGTGCAGGCCCCTTGCCCTTCTTAGGGACAGTGGGGCGGGAAGAGAGTGAAGGTTTGGGAGCGGAGCAAGAGGACGTGGTTGTAGGAGGTGTCTGTCTGCTGATTTTGGATGTAGGTGCATGGGTTGGATGCTGTTGTGAGGTGGACGGCTATGCATGGATGTGGGGGTGGTGACTGCCAGTGAGGGGGCTGTACTGATAGGTGTGCTAGTGATGGAGGTGGTGGATGAGGATGTAGTGCATGCATGTGTGAGTTTAGACACTACTGGGAGGGAGGTGGATGACGAGGCGGAGGGGGAGACAGTGTAGGCAGTGGATGTTAGTATGTCTGCATCTGGATGGTGTTTGTGTGAGTGCCTGTGGGATGATGTGTGGTGCTTGCATTTGCCTGAACCACTCCTGTCTGTTGTCCTGGGTGCATGCTGGTCTGCCTGTGTGCTTAAGATAGGTTGGGTTGAGGGGAATGGGATTTGATAGAGGAAGATGGAGGAGGGAAGCTAGAAACAGGGACAATGGTTGCCATCAGGGAGGAGGCCAAAGCCTGGATTGATCTTTGTTGGACCACCAAGCCAAGGAATGCATTTGTTTGTTGCAATGGGCTGCCAGCCCCTGGATGGCATTCACAATGGTTTACTGCCCAACAGAGATGGATCACAGGAGGTCAACAGCCTCCTCAGTGCAGCAGGGCTAACTGGGGCAGTGCCTGAGGTGCCTGGGGCGAAGGAGATGCCCACCCTCTTCGGGGAGAGGGCACAGGAAACACGCTGAGGTGCTGCTGGGAGGGCGGTGCTGGTAAGGGGGTGGCGGCTGTACCTGTAGTTGGGGTGGGCACAGAGGTGTCCGCCACCACCAGGGAGCTTCCATCGGAGGAGGTATCACTGTCAGAACTGTCCCCTCAAGTCTCCGCCGTGGTGCTCCCCTCACCCTCCGTCCCACTGGTACCCTCACTGTCGGTGGATTCGGTCTCCTGGGCCCTGTGGGATGCAGCTCTCCCCATCGCCGGTGTATCTGCTCCTCCGCCAGATGATGCTTATGCACAAAAGGACAGGGTGACAAATCAAAAACGGGGGGCAAAGGATACACTTGGTCAAAGGCGGCAACGACACCACAGTTGGCATACACAACACACACAAGGAACAGCACTACGCACTAAGCAATGCACTAACAGTAAATATGCTAGTTACCAGCCCATGGACAGGGATACCTAATGCCAATTGCAGCATACCTGATACCCATAGACCCCTCCCCAGTAGTGGATGCCTACTACCTTGGTTGGAGGAGGTTTACATCAGACCCTGCCCAACCCTGCAATGTCCGGCCTGGCCTATGGGCACCTGAAGGCCCACATCCCCACCTGGATGACACCCCACCACAAGCAAGTAGTATATTAGGGCACTTTACCCACCCCCTTGTGGCTGCTGTGATGCCCCCAAGCACCTATCCAGCTCTGGATAGGACCCCACCAGTATGCGGGCCATCAGGGGGGTCAGGGTTCGAGGGACACCCCTTCCTTGTTGAGAGGCCATCCCGAGCTGGGCCTCCGCCTTCTTCCGTGCCCAGCATCTCAGGTCCTCCCACCCTTTGCGACAGTGGGTGCTCTGATTGCCGTAGACCCCCAGGGTCCGCACATCCTTGCCGATGGCACACCATAAACCCTTTTTCTGATGGATGCTGACCTGCAGAGAAATAGACATGGGACAAGGTATCAGTCAGACGGTCCTGCCTGTTACACTCATGGCCCACCATAGCCCTCACATTCCCTTACACACAGACATTGCCCACCATACCTGCAGCACGCTGCCCAGGGCCCTTCCACCAACACCCCCCACACGAGGCCCTCCCACACACCACTCCATTCATTCATGCCCCATGCATCGTGCTCACAGTGTACTCACCTGTTGGTCTGGAGGCTCATAGAGCATTTGGTACTGGGGTAGGACCCCATCCCCCAGTCTCTCCAGCTCTGCCGCTGTGAAGGCAGAGGACCTTTCCCCAGTGACATGAGCCATGGTTGGTTCCAGACAAAGGTCACAGCAGCACATGCAGTGTAGGTCCTCTCCTGGTGAAGGTCAGGTAGCAAGTGAGTGAACAGATAGAAAATGGCAGTCACGTCCGCGGCGGTGCGTACCATCACCGCCGGCATACATCACCATTGGCCACTGTAACCCATACGGCCCAATAGAAACCAATGAGGAGTTGCATGGCAGTTCTCGACCACCTCCCGCAACAGCGCACAATGTCAGCGGAATTACCTCATGTCCACATGTCCCTCCTAACAGGACAGGCAGACGCCATTTCAGGGGGGAGCAGGCCATGGCATCTAACTGCATTACAGTACACATAATCACCATTTGGGCCTATCCAACAATATACTGTTCAAGTCACAACATGCAATGAAGTCTAGTGTTTGGAAATATGGGATACTGACCAGCTGCTCACAGTTTTGCCCCCTAGACTGTAATCGCTGCGGATGAATAGGAGATGGAGACGTCCCCAGTGTACAGACCCCTGGTGGACTTAGCAACAATGGAGGACAGATACATACTACTCACCTATAGACTGGACAGGGCCACAGTCACAGAGCTGTGTGCCCAATTGGAGCCTGACCTGATATCTGCTATCCTTCACCCCATTCTTGTGCAAGTGCAATCAGTACTCCATTTACTGACAATTGTTTTTTTCCAAGTAACAGTGGGCTTAGCAGCAGGAATGTCACAGCCAATGTTTTCAGTAGTGCTGACAAGAGTATTGTCTGCCCTGATAAAACACATGTGCAGCTACATTGCATTCCCCAGGTTGAGGATTTGGCCACTGTGAAGGCTGAGTTTTATGCAATGGGACATATCCCAATATAATTGGGACGATTGATGGAACACATATTGCATTTGTCCCCCCCGCCAGAATGAACAGGAGTTCAGGAATCCTAAGAGTTTCCACTACATGAATGTGCAGATGGTGTGCTTGGCAGACCAGTACATCTTCCACGTCAATGCTAAGTATCCTTGGTCGGTGCATGATGCCTTTGTCCGGAGGAATAGCAGAATCCCAAATGTGATGGCCCAACTACAGAAGCACAGGGTGTGGCTAATAGGTGAGCCCAGGTTCCCACCCAGTATATGTTAGTGTATGGGTATGGTGTGGGCCATATAGCTGCTAACCCCTGTAAGGAATCCCAGGACAAGGGCAGAAGAACATTATAATGAAGCACATGGGCAAACCAGAAGGATAATTGAGAGAACCTTTGGCCTCCTGAATGCCTCCGGAAGGCCTTCTGAAGGCCAGGTTCCCGTGTCACCATCTATCAGGTGGATCCCTGTGCTACTCACCCGAAGAAGGTCTGCCAGATAGTAGTAGCATGCTGCATGTTGCACAATCTGGCCCTCAGGTGCCATGTCCCTTTTCTGCAGGAGGAAGAGACTTGAGATGCCCCTGTGGCAGCAGTTGACCCTATGAACAGTGAGGATGAGGAGACAGAGGATTAAGATGAGGACATCAGAACAACTGTAATTCATTACTACTTCCAATGACACACAGGTACAACAGTGTAACTTTACATTTCAATGACTTTGGTTGTATTCTGTGTGGCATTGGCATGCTAGTTTTCCTAATTCAATTCCCACTTACTCTTCCCTCTGGATATTCATTTTGCAGATGTTGGTGCTGTGACAAATACTCCTGGTGTGATCACTACAGCCAGCTACAGGTCATTAATCTATGCTCATTTTCTGTACAATTCATTTGCAATGGTTGTATCTGTTTCAAACAATGCATATATGATAAACATGACATACTCTAAATCAATTTTTTTCAAAGGGTGTTTATTGAAGTACTAACGTAGGGGGAAAGTGCAATGGAATGGGGTGATGATGGAGGAAAGTCAAGGGTATTGTTCCAGTCTGTTTGTAGCACAGGTGCATTGTCCAAGGGGACGTAGGAATGGGAGCAATGGCAGTTCAAGGTAGACTGTGTGGGATACAAGGGGGACAATCAGGAGAGTCTCATTTCCTGGCTGGGGTCTTGGCAAGTGTCTCTGGCTTCTGTCTGGATCGCAGGGAATGTTTGCGGGTTGTTCACCTTCTGCTGGGGGAGGGATTCCGGTGGCCTGTGAGTCCTGTGGCGGGGCCTCCTGGCCACTAGCGGCCGCAGAAGTGGAAAGCTGTTCAGGTGACTGGCTAGTGGCAGGGGCCCGCTGGTGTGAGACTGCCTCCCTCATAATGTTGGCCATGTCTGCCAGCACCTCGCTATGGAGATCAGGGTGTTGTTGATGGCCTGCAAGTCCTCTCTGATCCCCTGGTACTGTCCCTCCTGCAGCCACCTGTTCTCCTGCACATTGTCCAGGATCTGGCCTATCATGTCCTGGGAATGTTGATAGGCTCCCAGGATCTCAGAGAGTGTCTCATGGAGAGTCGGTTCTCTGGGTAGGTCCCCACCCCGCCTGGTGCACAGCAGTCCTCCCAGTGTCCCTGGTGGCCTGTGCCTCTGTCCCCTGAACCGTGTGCCCACTGCCACTGACCTCAGGTCCCTGATTGACTTGGGTATGAGGTGTGGCCTGGGGTCCCTGTACCGGTTTACACAGTGTTGATTGACTTGTCTTGGGGGCAGAGGTGTGGGTACGCTGGGTGGATGCTGTGGTGGTGTTTCCTGATGGGGGATGCCCTGTGGTGGTCTGTGACTGGGCTTGGATAACCGGCTGTCCAGTGGTCCCTGATGGGCCAGGTAGATCATCCAGATCCTGAAGGCCAGAGTTACTGTCATCACTGTGGGCCTCTTCTGTTGGGGGACTGGATAGTGCTGGCACCTCCTCGCCAGTGACATTGGCAGGGGTACCTGTGGGGATGTAAATGATGTGTTATGGCTAATGTGTATGACATATTGTACATCTCTGGCTTCCCCTCTATGGTTGTTGTTGCCCTGCCAGCTTTTACTTGTGTATGTCAGTGTATGGTGGGATTGTTATTTCTCTATGCTGTGCATGCTTTTGTGAAGAGTGTTTATGCAGGGCTATGAGGGGTGTCAATGCATTGGTACAGCGTGCAGGGCTTGGCAGTGAGATTAGTGAGATGTGATGGTGGAGTTTGTGCGATGTAGTGGAGTGATGGGTGTGACAGTGAGGTTATGTGATGGCATGCGGGTAGGGGGTGATAATAGTAGATAGCTGACTTACCAGAGTCCATTCCTCCTCCAACTTCAGTCAGGCCCTCAGGATGCAGTATTGCCAAGACTTGCTCCTCCCATGCTGTGAGTTGTGGGGGAGGAGGTGGGGATCCACTGCCAGTCCTCTGTATAGAGTCCTGGTATCTTGCAGCTTTTACTTGTGTATGTCGGTGAATGGTGAGATTGTTAGTTCTCTATGCTGTGCATGCTTTTGTGAAGAGTGTCCATGCAGGGCTGTGAGGGGTGTCAATGCATTTGTACAGCGTGCAGGGCTTGGCAGTGGGATTAGTGAGATGTGATGGTGGAGTGTGTGTGATGTAGTGGAGTGATGGGAGTGGGGGTGAGGGTATGTGATGGCATGCAGGTAGGGGGGGTGATAATAGTAGAGAGTTGACTTACCAGAGTCCAGTCCTCCTCCAACTCTGGCCAGGCCTTCAGGATGCAGTATTTCCAAGACTTGCTCCTCCCATGCTGTGAGTTATGGGGGAGGAGGTGGGGGTCCACCACCAGACCTCTGTATAGCGACCTGGTATCTTGCTGCTATGGAACATTCCTTCCCCCCTAGGTCATTCCACCTCTTCCTGATGTCATCCCTTGTTCTGGGGTGCTGTCCCACGGCGTTGACCCTGTCCACGATTCTCCATGATAGCTCCATCTTCCTAGCTATAGATATTTGCTGCACCTGTGCTCCAAATAGCTGTGGCTCTACCCTGACAATTTCCTCCACCATGACCATTAACAACTCCTCTGTGAAACGGGGGTGTCTTTGTGGTGCCATGGGTGTTATGTGAGGTGTGTTGGTGAGGGTGTGTTGAGTAATGTTTTGGGGTGTGTGATGTGGAGTGCATGAGTAGTGTATGGGTGTGAGTGGTGTGTGGCTCTAGTTGGCTATGTGGTCTTGTTGTCAGTCTCGTGCCAATGATTTGTAATCGTAAAGGGTTGTGGGTAATGTGGGTGTGTGTTTTATAGTGGTGTGGGTGTGCGGGTGTGATGTGTGTATGGGTGTCAGGTGTGTGTTGTTTGAATTGTCCAATGTAGTGTTGTTTTGTCTGTGGGTGTCCACTGTAAGTGCGGCAGTATGTACTGCCAATGGTTTAACGCTGTTGAATGTCTGCTGTGGTGATTTGTGGGTCATAATGTGGTGGGTGTTGTTCTGTTGGTGTAACGGTGTGGGTTTTGATACCGCCAGTTTATCACTGACCATTGGTCTGGCAGATTTGTGTCTGTGGCTGAATTCTGTCGGATTGGTGTGTGTGTGTGTCATAATATGGTGAACGGATATCCGCCACTGTAGCGGTAAGTTGTTGGCCATCAGGGTGGCGGTAAGTGTGATTTACCATTAACGTCATAATGAGGGCCTTAGTCTTACAGTACCAGTCCACAGGGTATTGTAAAATTAGGGGAGAGGGACAGCATAACCAAGCAGATGAAAGCTTAAGCTACAGATTAGTACAGAAACAGGAAGAAATCAGATAGAGAAACAAGAAATATAGAAAAAAGGATAATGCAGAGTGGCATAACAAAAATAAACATTGAATAAAATGAAGAGAATTTGGGGAAAAAGTCACAGCCTAAGAGAAAGAAGAAACATTAATCTAATGGAGAGAGGTAACATTTTGAGAAATAAATATTAACAAGAATTCACTGGGGCTAGTAGAGCCATCTGCCATGACTGCAGTGCTGGTTGTGGCTGTGCAACTTCCACCCACCACAGCACTGGTGGTGGCACCCTCCTCAGCCGTACCCTCTAATGCCCTCTTCTTGCCCTTGAGTCAATTTAATATATTTAATCACAGCTAGCTTTTCAGCTTGTTGCTTTTATGTTTCATCAGCTGCCATTCTTAGAAAATATATTTTGTTCATGTTCCACATTTATCTTCACTTTGTACGCATTTCATTCTGTGCTCTGCTCAAGGCTGTTATATTTATCCAGGATAGTTTACTTAGTATTGCAACTACATGAGTACAAAGTCACGGTCAGTCCTGTTCTCAGAACTCAACATGTTTTGTTATAATAATACCACGCAGGCCAAAGGAGGTTAGAGAGGACATTACAGCCAGAGAAGCCATCTGATGCTGTGTAAAGCTTCATTACATCTTTGCTAATTTTGGCCTTGCCTTCTTAACCAACTGGGAGGACTATCACGCAGACCAACAGGCAAGACCTTGGCCTATCTCTCAGGTATGGGGTTTGGGGCTCCTCCTCTAGAGCTGGTATGGGCGGACAAGTCTAACCTTGCTATGCTCTCATATAGAGTGTAGGACTCTTCAGGCACATGATAATTCCAGGATGCTGAGATTCTTTTTCTCTAATGGTAACAATTATCACTGTGTCATGTTTCATCCTCTTATGAATCGCAGCTCATGTCTTATATCGTAGAATGCAGTCATTTCAATAAATGCATGGAAACATGTCCTGCATCGCTCTGCCTGTCTTTGCATGGGTGAGAACGTTGTGTAACTGAAAGAAAAGGGTATGGTCTGACTGAGGAGTCAGAGTCATGCACTTAGGCTGCCACAAATCACCTTTACTTTTCTGGTTTTGATGAGGTGCTGCTAGCTGGCTGGAAAGGGTTAGGCAGGCATCTTCTAACCAGTGAGGGAATGACTCAGTCACCCAAACGTGGTGGTGCTGTCACCCAAAACCTAGTAGTCTTGCCCCCCCAAGGTAGAAGTTCTACAACATGGCTCTACCAACGATAGTCAGGTACTAATTTAACAAATCTCCTGAGTATCTCTCTTACATGCTAAAAGCACCCTAATTACTGCTATACAGAGATGTCCACAGTGTAAGGGAAATATCCTTCTCAGCTAAGTGAGTAGCACCTATCTTAGGCTGTAGGTTGTTTAAGCTTGAACCTTAAAAGGTTTCCCCTCTTGGTGTTCCCAACTCTGATCCCTATCTTTTGATATGGGGAATGCAAGACCAGTAGAAATGCCAGAAAACTGTAGACAACCACTCACACATTATCTACTAGATAATGGTCTAACCAATGAAGGTGTGGATGTTGCGTTTGTGGTAGAGGCACACGAGGTTTACAGAAGTGTTCTACTTTTAGGTCACCTTTCCTGAAATAAACACAGACTCACACACATTTCATACATATACAATTGCAAATGTACTTCAGAGGGACAGAGCATACCAATATTTAGAGATACCTCTAACTTATCAAGAACACCAAAATTAGTTCATTGGTGCCCTCCCACATGTAATACAACATGTTAGATTAGGTCCCTTAAACAATGATGGACATACATGGCCAGCTTTGGCTACTTACACACCACAACCTAATGTACAAACCATGCCAGTGCCAGAAGTGTGAACTTTATACAACAATCTTCTTGATGTATACAGAGGTTTAATGCAATTTGTAATGCGGACATTAAACACCAACTCAGCAAGAGCTGCTTCAGCTGTAAACCATCTGGTCGTGACAGGGCGAGATCCACACACTATCCATTCAACAATGGGTAAAGTGCCCATCAAAGGGGAGGCAATTCCATTTTGGATTGCACAAAAAATTAGTCACCTGGAAGCAGTGTTTCCCCGTACAGGTCCCCAAGATAAACAAAGAACTCTCACAATGTCTTTGCCTTTTGGAATGGCTCCCTCCCTAGAGGACTGCACCACCTGGGGGGGAACAGACTTTCTACCACTATGCACCGTACCCCAACACTTTCAAATCTTTCTGTAGTATCAAAACAAATTGAGAATAAACACGGGGTAGCTATTGCCTTGAACTTGAGGATGAAGGTGATGCACAACTTTGAAACCGTGTCCTCAATTATTTTAAGCAACGTTAAAGGGGAAGCAGCAGCTTTGCCAGTACACCAGCGGCTCCGGGATATACCCCAACCGGAACGTGTGCTGACAAAGATTATTTCCAAAATGTATACAAGTATAGATTGGGATAGTCCGGGGGCCAGACCAACTAAACCTCAACTGCAAAGTAATTCATTTAAGAAAAATACTAAGCAAGTGCAAGAGAGCTCCACATTCGGAGACCTCCATAAAATATATAATTTTAGAAATAGGGAAATTCAGTATACTGAAACTCGTCAATCTCATTCCTTCCAGGACTCAACCAACAACCCAAGTGAGAGAAGAAGGCAATTAGAACATGGAAATGAGTATGTGAAGACAAGAAAAGAGTCAAAACACTCAATATAGTCTTCTGTGAAAAAGTAGGAGAAACGTCCACAACAAAAACCCTCATTTAAAAAGAAAAAGGTGGCAGCAATTTCAGCAAAACATGCCACAAATATTGAGAACACTACTGAAGAATGGGACGTGGACAGTGACTCTCCTAGTCAGCGTGGCAGAGATTACAATAGTTCGCCAGAATCTTCTAGATCTTCTGAAAGTGACTGGAACTGACAACTTCCTTAAAGTTGAAACAATGGACAGGCGTGACTCCCTTCCTGACAGGGTATACAAAGTTAACATTCAGATTGAGGGAGACATTGAGTGCACTATTAAAGTAATCTTCTAGAGAAGATTAACACTAAAGTATGACATATTATTGGCAGAAGAAGTTTGGCCACCTGACTGTCTGTAAGCTCCAACATGAGGAACATGTAATTTTGCCTTCTTTTTCAGTCCTTCTTCCAGATACAGTAAAAGAAGCTTACGACACAAATTGGGCTTTGGTAGAGGCTCCAGTGCTGTACCGCCACCATTTGGGGTTTAAAAAGGATTCCCCCTACCACGTTATACCAATAAGATCCACTCCACAAATACAACCTTAATATCCTATTAAACATGAGGCTAGAACACCAGTGAGAGACATTTTCGCACAATTTGAGTACCTGGAAGTAATTGAACCCTGTGTGTCTGCAATAAATATCCTTTGTTTCCCATAGTGTTTCCCATAGTGAAACCAGACCACTTGTACAGAATAGTCTTAGATTACAGACACCTAAACAGTCACACACGCACATTTGCAATACAAAATTCACATAGCAGTAATGAATAATATTGTGCACAAAAATTACAAAACAACCTTGGATATTTCCTATGTTTTTTCTGTCAAAATCTACCTCCTGAAAGCAGGGACTCAAAAGAAATTTTGCAGTTTGCCCCAGGGTATAAGAACAGTCCTGGACTGTTCTCTACCCTTGTGACATCAATATTACAAGATATTGATTCAGAGATGTTGTTCTATGTGGATAACATCTATTTCACAAACGATGACCGCAACACACATCTAGCCAGGGTGGATCACATCGTTATGGGATTCGCTACCCAGGGCTACAAATTCAATTTCAAGAAAAGCAAGATTGCTTTTCTTAGTGTCCTATTCTTAGAATGCGAATGCCTAGCCCCGCAATTTCTAGAAAAATATGCACAACTACAACCTCCAAATACCATCAAAACACTGCAGTCATTGTTGAGTTTCCTCAAGTTTTGCAGAACCTACATTCCAGGATGTGCACAACCACTATGGCCCTCATTACAACCCTGGCGGTCGGTGTTAAAGCGGCGGTAATACCGCCAACAGGCCAGTGGGAAAAAAAATGGGATTACGACCGTGGCAAAATCGCCAACATAGACAGCCACTTTAACACTCCGACCGCCACGGCGGTACAAACAAACAGTGCGGCGGACACCGCCAACAGACAGGTGGGAGACAATGTACCGCCCACCCTATCACAACACGGCTATCCACCACCTTTTCCGGGAAGGAACCAACATGAATAAAACACGGCGGAAACAGTGCACAGAAGAGAAAACACTCACCTCTCCACACCCCACAAGGAAGCAGGACGCCATGGAGCCCGAATTACAGATACTGCCGGCGATGGTCTTCCTGCTCCCCTATCAGGAGCTCCAACGACGGCGGCGACGACCACGGTGAGTACTGCACCTACAACACAGGGGAGCGGGGAGGGAAAAGAGAGTGACACACACACACAACACGCAACACCCCCACCCCACCCTCACCCACAACACCATACACACAAACACATGCTGCAACATTACATACACGCCCCCCCTTGAATAACGCAAGGACAAAAGGAAATGATTGTCACAATTGTAGTCAATAAAAATCCATTAGTCAAAAGTCAAAATCCAGTATATACAAATATGTGCACCAACTACACAAGTCAGGATAGTGCACCAATCATTGTCCGTGGACCACTGGGCCCAAAATGCATGGGCGAGGCCCACACATGATACCTAACTCCAAACAGAGAGAACACTGGAGGGGCATCACATATATATGAAATACACAGGCACCTCAGGGGGAGGGGGGCACCTCAGCCTGATGAACGCACAACGCCACTGCTCCACGAGGGGGCTCCATGCCCATTGATGTATCCTGGGGAGTGCAAAGCCACAGTCTCTCAAGTGCATTCAGTGGGTGGTTTACCCGCTGCTTTATCCTGGGGAGTGCAAAGCCACTGTCTCTCAAGTCCTTTCAGTGGGTGGTTTGCCCACTGCTTTATCCTGGGGAGTGCAAAGCCCCAGTCTCTCAAGTCTTTTCAGTGGGTGGTTTGCCCACTGCTTTATCATGGGGAGTGCAAAGCCACAGTCTCTCAAGTCCTTTCAGTGGGTGGTTTGCCCACTGCTTTATCCTGGGGAGTGCAAAGCCACAGTCTCTCAAGTCCTTTCAGTGGGTGGTTTGCCCACTGCTTTATCCTGTGGAGTGCATAGCCACAGTCTCTCAAGTGGATAACAGTCTCCACTGGTTCTGGAGGGGGCTTTGTGCCCAGAGTGCTTCATCCTGCCAAGGGCTGAGGTAGTGGATGATATAATCCACTGGTTCTGGAGGGGGCTTTGTGCCTAGAGTGCTTCATCCTGCCAAGGACTGAGGTAGTGGATGAGATACTCCACTGGTTCTGGAGGGGGCTTTGTGCCCAGAGTGCTTCATCCTACCAAGGACTGAGGTAGTGGATGCCTTTCTCCACTGGTTCTGGAGGGGGCCTTGTGCCCAGAGGGCTTCATCCTGCCAAGGACTGAGGTGGTGGATGATATACTCCACTGGGTCTGGAGGGGGCTTTGTGCCCAGAGTGCTTGATCCTGCCAAGGACTGTGTTAGTGGATGCCTTTCTCCACTGGTTCTGGAGGGGGCTTTGTGCCCAGAGTGCTTCATCCTGCCAAGGACTGTGTTAGTGGATGCCTTTCTCCACTGGTTCTGGAGGGGGCTTTATGCCCAGAGTGTTTTATCCTGCCAAGGACTGGGGTAGTGGATGCCTTTCTCCACTGGTTCTGGAGGGGGCTTTGTGCCTAGAGTGCTCCATGTGCATTGTGGCCAGAACAATACACTCACACGATTGCCGAGATACAGGTAGGATGATACGCCATTCAGGCAGAGACATACCCCAAACTGCTGCGGCTTCGCATTCCATATGCAGGTGACAACTGTGATGACAGTGATGCTTCATGGAAGCTGCCTAGAGTCCTGGAACTCACCACCAGCCTCGGATGACTGACCACTGGGGATGGTAGCCATGTCTGCGGTGGTGCCACTGGCTGAGGATGTTGCGGGGCCGCTGGCGGTGCTTGCGGAGGTGTCAGTCGTGGCAGTGCTTGCGGCGGTGGGGGCTGTGTCGGCGGTGCTGGCTGCAGGGTCTGTGGCGGCGGTGCTGGCGGTGTGGTCTGTGGCGGCGGTGATGGCGGTGGGGTCTGTGGAGGCAGTGCTGGCTGCGGGGTCTGTGGCGGTGGTTCTGGCGGCGGGGTCTGTGGCGGTGGTCTGTGGCGGTGGTGCTGGCTGTGGGGTCTGTAGCAGCAGTGCTGGCGGCGGGGTCTGTGGCGGTGCAGGTGGTGGTGTTCTCCGCCATACAGGTTGGCTTCAATGTGGGCAAAAGGTGTGACACTGGTCCCTCAGTCGGTGCCACTATGTCCTCTCCTGGCCTGCCCTTCAGTTTTTGGCCCTTCCACACCTTTGATGGTGGCGCAGCTGTCTTACCACTATCCCCTTTCGTTTTCCCTGACCCCTTGGTGGGAGGTGTTTTCGGCTTCTCCCTCCGGGATGTGGGCACCTTTTTCACCTTGGCAGGTGGTGGAATGTCCTTGCCCTCGCTCCGTAGCACAGTGGCAGCCCTGATAGTTGGCGCACTCCATGACCCCGCAGCTGCTGGCACCACTGTGACTGGGGATGTGGTGGCTGAGGTGCAGGGCTGGGACCTGGAAAGCTTGGCCCTAGGGGAAGGACGGGGGGAGGTGTAGGGAAGAGGTCAATATTAGCCAGGAAAAGTTTTTTAGGCACACTGGGACGGGTAGATGGAGGGGGTTTGGGAGTGGAGGTAGAGGTAGTGGTTGTAGGAGGTGTACGTGTGCTGAATTTGGGTGAAGGTGCATGGGCTGGAGGCTGTTGTGAGGTGGATGGCTATTGGGTGGGTGTGTGCCTGCATTTGTGTAGTTTGAGAGGAGGGCTCACAGACACACTGGGAGAGGACACAGGGGATGTGTGAGTGGTAGTGAGGGTGGTGAGTGCACGTAAGGGGTGTGTGGTGATGGGCGTGCTGGTGATGGAGGTAGTGGCTGAGGCTGAGGATGTAGTGCATGCAGGTGTGAGTGGAGACGAGACTGGGAGGGAGGAGGGGGATGCAGTGGAGGCAGTGGATGTTGGTATGTGTGCATGGGTATGATGCTTGTGTGAGTGCCTGTGGGATGTGTGGTGCTTATGTTTGTCTGAGCCACCCTTGTGTGTTGAGGTGTGTGCATGCTGGTCTGATGGTGTGCTTGGGATAGGCTGAGGTACAGGGGATTGGGTCTGGGTGGAGGAAGTTGGAGGGGGGAGGCTGGACACAGGGACAATGGCTGCCATCAGTGTTGAGGCCAGAGCCTGAAATGCTCTCTGTTGGGCTGCCGGGCCAAAATGATGCCCTCCAGGTATGCATTTGTTTGTTGCAAATCCCTCTCAACACCCTGGATGGCATTCAGAATGGGAGACTGCCCAACAGTGAGGGATCTCAGGAGGTCAATATCCTCCTCACTGAGGGCAGCAGGGCCGACTGGGGCAGGGCCTGAGGTGTCTGGGGCGAAGGAGATTCCCACCCTCCTGGGTGAGCGGGCACGGGACACACACTGAGGGGCTGCTGGGAGGGTGGTGCTGGTAGGGGGGTGGAGGCTGTACCTGTTGATGCGGGGGGCACAGAGGGGCCCACCACCGCAAGGGAGCTCCCATCAAGGAGGAGTCACTGTCACTGCTGTTAGCACCTGTCCCCGCCGTGAAGCTCCCCTCGCCCTCCGTCCAGTGGTGACTTCAGACGTTGTTGTTTCGCCCTCCAGGGCCAAGAGGGATGCAGCTCCCTCCTGCTCCGGTGCCAATGCTCCTCCGCCTGATGATGCTATTGTACACAAGAACAGGGAGACCATAAAAAGGTAGGGGAAAGACAAAAGAAAGACATGTTCAGTGCATGCAACACCACTACCGTTGGCGGACACTACAGAAGCAGCAGCCCTCTGCACTACGCCATGCACTTATAGTTCCTAGATTAATCACATTCCCATGGGGTACAAGGCCTAAGCCCGATTGCTGCACACATGGAAGTCACAGGAGCCTGACTAGGTGTAGATGGCACTAAGCTCTAGTGGGGTTGGGGTGCCACATAGCCTGCCTCACAACGGACCTTGCCTACCAAGATCGCGCTGGCCTATGGGAACCCACTGCGAGGCCCTCAGGATGCAGTATTGCCAAGACCTGCTCCTCCCATGTTGTTACTTGTGGGAAAGGAGGTGGGGGTCCACCATCAGTCTTCTCTACAGCAATCTGCTGTCTGGAGACCCCGAACGCACCTTCCCCCGTAGGTCGTTCCACCTCTTCCTGATGTCATCCCGTGTTCTGGGGTGCTGTCCCACATCATGTTTAGCATCCAGAAGTTAGAAAAGTTGCCTTTTAATGTGACTGAAATTCCATCGTCAGTTTGGCTAAGACATGTAGTTATTAATTTGCCAATTTAAAATTTCCAATTCACTTTGTGTTTAAAACAGTTTCCTGTAGCCAGATTCGAACAGCTTGGAGACAGTTACACCCACGAGGAGTGGGAGTTACCTTTCTATTACAAATGTCTGAACAGTGAGAAAGAAGTCTTTCTCAGCAAATGCAAGACTTCTGCAAGTCCTTCTATGATTTGTGAACAGACTTCTTTGCAAGACACTTGTAATGGGGCCATAGTGAATGTGGGTTGTTATCTGAAAGGTATTACTGTTACTTTGATTCGCCCAGCATTCCAGCTGCTCTTGAATGGGAGTTACATGATGTTGAGTGATCAAGGTTGTTAGGATTGCTTCTGTGATTATGGTTTCTCAAATCGCAACTTGTTTTAGGTAATGTGGTATTCCACCCCACGCATGAGATAAAAGTAGCAGACATATGGCCTCATATTGCTACTTATAATGTACATTTTGACAAGCTGAGCAGACTGAAAGCCCTTTTTTTTCAAAAACACTTGGCTCTCACATCAGCCTATAAAACTTATGACCTCCAAGTGGCAAAATCATACTCAGAGATAGAGTACCTACTGGATACCAACTTTCCCAAACACTTCAATGAATTGGTCAGCTGTATTTTTAATGCTCCAACACCACTGGGATTGTACACTTTTTAAAGGATGTTGGTGCTCGTTCTGTCAGCACTTTCCAGTCCGTGGTCGGAGTTATACCTTCAGCTATGCACTCACTTTTTGAGTATTTTTGAAGGATTCCCAATAACCTTGGCACTAATTGTCAGTATTCTGCTGTTTTTATTTTTGCTTTCCAATAGCTCTCCCATTTCAACAAGGAGGAATGATGGAGCTTCCACCAAGGCATTACAAAAGATTGCATGGTCTCCCCCCTACAGCAGCAGTGCCACACGGAAGGCAGCCCTATGGCAGCATTTGTCCATGGCTGTCACTACATTGGAGGAAGATGTCCGTACAGTCACAGACCTAAAGAAGTAGTGACAGGATGAGAAGAGGAGGGTGAAGGAGAAACACAGCAGGGTTGAGGTGGCAAGAGCTGCCCCTGCTAGCCCAACTGGAGCCTGACTCAATCTCATCCCACTTGAGAGGAATTTCCTCTCCACCATAGACCCCTACCTTCTCCATGGGCTGCCTGTGAGTGATGGCCTTAATGTGGTGCCAGGTAATATGTGATGAATCTAACAGTGACACCAAATGATAAATAACTGTGACACCCTACATATGTGACTATGGGTGATGCACTGATGCATAGTGTCATGTAAAAAAGACTGTGATGTTGTTCATGTATAAGGGGAAAACAGGACAGGAAAAGAGGTAGACAGCATAAATATCTTACCACCCAACCAACTATAGGCATTGATGTTCTGAGGAGGGGTGGGGGAGAATGAAAGTTCCCCAGAAATGGCTGACAATCATACACGTGATTTGTAGGCAGCATAGCACTGACAGTATTTCATGTGTTATGGCAAAACAGGTCTTCATGTTGAGGTAAACTCACTTAGAACTTTGAAGAGTCCACATCATACTTATCATGCATGACGCCCCTAAAATAATTAGAGGGCATCCAAAGGTAGGTGGGAAAGGACACCCTAGTAAATTTCTTCCTTTGACAATCAGTAACCTTATTATACACATTTGCCTATTAATGTGAAATCAGGTTGATGTCAGTGCTCTGTTGAGTCAACAGCTGCCCAGTGTTTTTGTTGACCAAAGGTCAGCATGTGTTGGAAAGTGGATTATTGGTAAGGGCAGGTAAATACCTACACTTAGCAATAGGCCACTAAGCCTCGCTAGGTCCTGTCAGGTTTGAATAAATTAATCCCTCCTCAACCCTTGGTAGCCTAGCAACGAGCAACAAGGCTTGAATTAGGAGACAGATAAGTAAAGAATTTAAAAATCACAAAACAGTAAACAAGTAAAACACAAAACACAATACAAATTCAACTCGAATTTATAAACTTAGAGCAAAATGATTAAAATTGGATAAGGGGAATCAGAGATATGATTTTTTACAGAATTTATGTTTTCTAGCGCAGATAAAGTAAAAGCGCTGATCTGGTCATCTGGTCGCACTAGACCAAGGAAAAGTCAAAGTTTGAGGCTGACCACAGTGAAGCCCTGCTCGACTACAGCAAGTGGAAGGCCTCTGTTAAAAGTTTACCTTCGGTCTTAGTCTTTTTCATAAAGATTTACTTCAGTGGGACGAAGTCACCAATCTGATCGAACCTCCCTGTAGACCTCTTCAGATATGCGTTGCAGGAGACCTCAGTGAAGAATTCTTCCTTCAGATGATTTTTCAGGACAGAACTTTTTGTCCGGGCCAGAGCTGAATCTTGATCCGACGACCCTGGAGCCCTCCTCAGAAATGCTGTGTGGGAAGTCCCATTCAACTTTTTACGTTTGGACTCCGTCACTTTTTTGGAGCTTTTTCCCCCCGAGGGGGGTCAACCCTCCACAGCAAGCAGATTTAGATGCAAGGTCATCGGATCACTTTTCCAGAAGCCCCTGGTGAAATCCTGGAAGTCTGGGGCTCCTGAGCTTTTTAGCGGGATACACCTGCAAGTGAGACCGGGTCGCTGTTGAGGTAAGTAGGCTTGACTCACCATAGTGGGTCAGTCCTTTAATGGAGCTTTTTTCCAAAAGCTCTCCAAACTTCTCCAAACTTCTGGAACTTCTTCCAGAAGGTCTTTGAAGGCCCTTTAGGAGCCCACAGCTCACCCCAAGGATCCAGAAGCTCTGAGTTGCTCCTTGAGGGGTTAGGACTCCAACTCCCAGAATGCACCTGGTTCAAATACATAAATTGACCACTAGCCACTTGTCAGCTGGTCAGTTCCTTCAGGTTTTGATATAGGGGATTCTGGTTGGCTATTGTTTACCAGTAGCAAGCAGAGAGTGCATTCTTGAACCAGTTGAAGACAGGCAAAGTCTTTATTATTAAAGCTCAAGTGTGCAGCTGGTGCAGTCCTTCAGAGTGCTGTGTCCAGGTGCAGGTCAGGGGTCTAGCAGGGCGGTCCTTCTATTTCTGATGTTGTTCCTTGTAGGCATCTGAGGTGTGGGTGTAGCTCTGCCAAATGTATCCTTGCTTCTGTTGTGAAAAGCACAGGAATCTGTCCAATCACAGGCAGGCAACTACCCTCTGGGTGACCACTTCCTGGAAAGTGGGGTAAAAGTAAATTCCAGGGAGCAACATTTCTTAAAAATTCAAAATGGCAGGATCTGAATTTTGGAGGTTAGGTCTGGCTGAGCCCACCCACTGTTGTGGCTACAAATCCTCAACACACCCCTCTCCTGCTCTCTCCTTATCAAATTTAAGAGGGAACTTGGTTGACTGGGTTTGCAGGAAATGGGGGACGTCCTGAGCTGCTCCAAATGTCCTTCCCTCTTTTGAAGACCAGTTTGGCTGCTCTCCCCGTCCTATTTCACCGTCTGCTGTTGCAGATCTCCTCCCCAGGGTTCTTCCTTTATGTTCAGCCTAGGCCACTTCACACCTCATCAAGGCAGTCTTGCCAGGCTGCTAGAGGCTGGGCAATCAGAGAAGGGCACTGTAGGGCTGAAACTGGTAACGTTTAGGAAGTGTTCTAAAACTCTTTCCCAGAACTAGTTATGTTCAATCCAACAATGACAAGTTGTCCCATTTATTATAACAGTCAGTTTGAGACCAAACTTGCAATATCTATCTCCTTTGGAGACGTTATTAATTAAAATAAAGTCTCCCCATTTTAGCCTATGGTGCCTATTCACTACAATGAGGGAAAATGAATTTGGCTATTTTCCTCACCAGGGCTTATAAAACATTATTATGAGGTCCCTGCTTATACACCCAATCCTGGGTGCACCTAGGGCACACTTTAGGGGTGAGTGACATATGTAAAAATAAAATAGTTTCCAACTTTGAAAGTACTTTTAATTACAAAGTCGAATTTGCATATGACTCTACTTAAAAGCAACCTGCAAGGCAGGCCTGGCTTTAAAATTACACTGGCTATCTCAGTGAACCCGATGTTGGTATCCAAGCCCGTCCCAAATGGAGGGGGCTGGCTGATAGTCATGGTGGCCAGAGCAAGCAGCAGGTTCATGTGAGGCAGGACATTTGTGCCATAGAGGTTCCTCTGTCTGACATGTCAGACTCACTACAGGACATGCAAACTTTCCCTCAGATGGCCCATGAATGACCCATGAATGACCCAGGTCTTGGACAGGATAGATAAGTCTTGGAAAAACATGACAAAGAAGATACATCATTTCATGGCAATACCGAGGAAAGCGAGTGCAGGATATCATGCATTTACTTTGACGATGATGGAGGGCATACTGAAACTGATACCAAGCTCTCTTTACAGTCAACGGAGGGGAGCCAACACATCTACCTGCACCATGTCACCCCCAGCACCTGGTACCAATACCTACACAGGCACTCCCCCAATCTTCAAAGGGCACCAATCCCCTTGCACATGCCCCCCACTGCACAGTCATGTCCCCCATGTGTACAGCCACCATCAGCCCCTTTACAGTCATGCCCCCCACCTTTACAGCCCTCTTATCCCATGTACAGTCACATCCCCCACCTGTACAGCCAACATCCCCCCATACAGACATGTCCTTACCTGTACAGGCACCCTCAGTCCCTGTACAGGCACATCCCCCACCTGTACAGCCACCATCACTCTCTGTACAGGCACATCCACCAACTGTACAGCCACCATCACTTTCTGTACAGGCATGTTCCCCACCTGTACAGCAACCCACACATCAGCACTAACAAATTAAACACACGTACTCAGAGAGGTCCTCCCTACCACAATTGTTATGCCAAAAGAGGGATCCCCTATGATTGGTCTCAAATATGTATGTACTACACTTTGTAAATTAAAATTAGCTTCTACATTTCAAATGAGCTGGGTAATAGTTGATAGTCAACCAGTAAATCTGGTTGTAAGGAACATTTGTTTTGAAAACTGTGTGTAATACATGTATAGAAGTAGAACCATATTTGTGCAAAGCTATCATGTGCAAAGCAAAACTAACCACATAACAATATTTGGAATACAGCAAATATAATGAAAGACACTAAGCAGGGATGTAGATTATTAATTGTTTATCTAGAAATATCCTTGAAAAACAAATTAAAACTAGTCAATTAGAAAGGGAGAAAGGAAATCAAAGAGTATCTTAAAACAGATTGGGCAAGGGGACTTGGAGGGGGTTGGGCAAAATAAATATATCATGTCAGGAAGCATCAGGGGAACCAGTCTATGTATAAGGGTGACAGCAGAAAATAGAGAACTATCCAAACAATGTCCAGTCACTGGCCATTCTCACTGTCATCTTTCACAATGATGTCCAGATCCTCTGACTGTTCTTGGCTGGCTGGTGCAGGACCACACTCCCCACAGGAGTGGACAACATAAGGGTTGCAAGGGGTATCAGGAGAAACAGAGAAGGTTGATAAACCTTGAGACACAGCAACAGTAGGAGTAAAGGGGTTAGGCAAACACAGACAAAAGGGCTTCCGTCAAGGAAGTGATGGAGGCTCGTAGTATCGAGAGGTCATACCTACCTTCAAGCTGAGGTTACACTTTGCTCTCCCTGGTCCTGGGTGGATGCCCCTTGGCCAGCTGGGTTAACTGAAATAGAAGGCAAACAATTATGTAGTCGGTGTGCAAATGACTGAAAAAAGCTCACTGCCATATTAAGCAAGGGCTGACTTTGTATTCCTTTGCCCTCACTGGGCAAAGTAATGCTTTGGCAGGTCAAAATTATGTGTATATTCACTGTAAAGTCCTGATAATTAAACACACAATAATGTCTGTCTCAAGATTGCTCCATATTCCCTTCATTATGTAATAACCCTCACCAGACATTGTCAAAGAAGTGAAAATATTTGCATATCCCTAGAAAACGCTGAACAGTGTACATGCCAAGAGCCTCATTTAGCATATAAAGACAGCTATGCTGAATACTGTTTGGCACATGTGCATAGTTAGGACTGTGACCAGGGAAATGGAAATGCCAAATGTGCCACTGTTTGAAGATGTGTGTATGTCATCTTTGAAAGACTTGTATTGTTTTGATTAAGACAAGTATCACAAAGTCATGCCTTACTTTATTAGCACTGAATATGTCATTCAACGTATGAACAAACTGACACAAAAAGCACGCATGAGATAGCATCCAAGCTCCAAAGCACAAGCCCTTCCTTCCCCAATGGATACAACATTTATGAGGTCCTTGAAGTCTAGTTCTGTTTTCGTCTGTGCATTTTTTTGAAAATGCAGCTAGATGCAATTATAACCCCAGTTGTGTCTGATGCACTACAAGTCCCAGAATGCACTCATAAAGCATCCTTTAAATTGCTCCAAGGAGACCTTGACCTAATAAATACTATAACAATTACCAACATAGGGTGTAAGCAGACAAATAAACATGAAGTAGCATCACTTTCATCCCTCACATGATACACCAGACAGATTAAGCAGTTCATGCGCTTACCAGGCCTCTGCTGCTCATGATCTTCCAGCTGAGTATGGAGGGTCATCTAGGCTGTTCTCGGGATCCTCTGGTACAGTGGGCTGAGGCAAGGCATATGGTCATCTGGGTGGGAGGACAGGCCCAAGAGTTCCTGGGCCTTAATCCTGGCCCAGCATCGCAGTTCCTCCCAGTGCTTCTGAACCCATACAGCATGGTGCAAGGGTGTCTGCATTACATGCAGGGTTGTTTTTGTGTAGTAAGGGGCATCTGCCAGTGCAAATGTAATCCTCAGAGGCATATTCCTCTTTCTATGTGCACAGCACAATATAGCACAATTCCACTGATGGCAAAAAGATGTGAATACATGAGATCACTCCTATTTGCGCCTTCCCTTAGGGGACATTTGGTTTTAACCCATCTCCAAGTATACAAGTTTTCCTGAATCTAATTAGGCACCTAAAAGCACGGGTTTTGGGTGGGAACATGGAATGCCTCCCTTGTGCAGAGTGAGACAATGCAGCAATTTGTGCAGCCTTGCCTTAATCCATATCTGTGGGGTCATTCCAAGCCATGCAAAGTGATATAGTTGCAAGGTCAGCATCTCTATTTCATCACAAAAGGAGATTCTACAGTGGCACAAGGGACTTATGGAATTGGTCCTTGGTGAGTGGAAATTTGAAGAGGTCCATTGTCCAGGATGATGACACAATTAAATTGACATCTACGCCCCTTAGGCAATGGAGTCATTTGCAAATTTGTCAGCTCTTTACACTGATATGTTCACAGAATCTTAAGCAGGAACTGACTTTTGACTCATGAATAAATCTGTTGTTGACAAACTATATGTATGGTTTACAGTGATGTCTCAGGATTGAATTTATGGACAGAGTGTTGAATGTCCACCATCATTGACAACAGACGACAACTAGTTAGTTATGAGAAAAAAGCATCAACCGGCTGGTCACACACCTGCATACCCTGCCTCATGTTGGGTCCAATAGTGTCAGAACTAGGTGAGGGTTCAGAGGTGTGTGTAAGCACTGCAAAATTGTATAAGACACAACAGGCTACTATAATCTTGCACACAACTTCAGGGTAGTACGGCAGTATGCCCCCTGTATGGTCAAGACATCTTAAACACTACTTTAGGAATCAAAAAGTACTCTTGATTATGGCTCTTGTCTGTATGTGTGCCCTTTTGTACCTCTGATGGAATACAGTGCTTGCACTTCTGTATGGTGTGAGGAGATGAGGGAGGATAGCATATGCATTATCAACTGAGGAAGGAAAAGTACAGAATTTGGTGCATGTTTCTATTGCATTTATTAAGTTACATACAGATGAAATGGTACATGGAGTGTCTGATTGCATGATGTATGTGCAGCAAAAAATAATTCATGTTGTGAATGACGTGTATGAAAAGAATTTTACGCATATACAAACCTCTCTAGTTTGTGTATTTACCCAGAAGCCACATGTTTCAAAATTCTACCACTGCCAGTCGCTGGGCCAGAGGTGACACACAGAATATGTAGCTGTCATGTGTACTCCCGGGGAACACTGCATGTACATCCATGAAGCTACCACTGGCATCACACATACTCTGCATATTAATGAAGTGCCAGCAGATGTGGACATTGTGGCAAGACGGATGAAGTGCCATGAGTGCAATTGATTGCACCAACCACATGTGGGAAGCGAGATAAGATGTAAAAATCCCTGGCAGCCCTTTGCCTTCCTGCCAGTGTGTGGAGCATTCATATGTACTGATGTACTCTCCTATTAATGCAGCCAAGTACCTGACACAATCATCAGGACTATCTTGCCTGTGATATGGCCACAATACACAGTGGCAGTGGCAGGTCACTGAATCAAGTTCCTGATCCCACTCAGGAACCATCTCCAAGATGACATAAGAGTGAAACCTGAATCTGGCCCTCATATCTTGGCTGGACATCCCAAAGAGGTTAGTCCTTTGCCTGAAGATTCTCTCTGCTGTCGTCCTCCTCCCTCTTCTCCTCACATCATTCTGTCTCATAACCAGGGGCAAACCAACAAAAATATTAATCAACATGTTGAATGGTCTGAAAGGGTTTGTTTGAATCATCTCAGGTTTTACGTGTGATTGGCTAACGGCTTCCAGCTGGTGCTGGGTGGGGGGATGATAAGCACTAATGCAGGCGGTGCCGGGGGTGTTTATGAGGAACTTAGGACTCTGAAGTTTGTTCATAGTTTTAAAGTGGCATACTACCTTCACAATCTGACTGTTTGTAGAAGAAATTACCTGTCCCATAATTGTGGGTTACATATGATGCTGTCAAGAAGATGTTTATGTCATATAGGGGGTCATTATGACCCTGGCGGAGAAATTTGACAATGGCGGTTACCGCCATGGTCATCCGCCACTTCTCCGTTCCGCCCACCAGGGCGGAGATGACCGCTGGGCTGGAGACCTGGGTCTCCAGCCCGGCAGTTGTCACAATACCGCCGGCGGTATTATGACCCGGCTGACCGCCATGGATTTCATGGGGTTTGGAACCGCCATGAAATCCATGGCGGTAAGCACTATCAGTGCCAGGGAATTCCTTCCCTGCCACTGTTAGGGGTCTCCCCCACCCCCCATCCCCACCCGAGACCTTCCCCTACACCCCCCACCACCCCTGCCACCCCACAAAGGTGGCAGGACCCCCCTCCCCACCCCTACCCCCAACATTACCTTACACATACACACCCACACGCATGCAGGCACCACCAACACACATACCCGCAGACACATCAACATACATGCCAACAGCCACACACACAGTCATACACACACACCCACATTCAGACATACACGCACACATCCATACAGACATACATACAGACATGCAAGTACTCATTTCCAAACACCAAACACCCCCGCATGCATACATGCACTCACACCCCCCTCTACATACACACACGCACACCCCCATGCACCCACACAACACACAACACCCCCCACCCCCCTCCCCTAACAGACGATCAACTTACCTGGTCCGTTGATCCTCCGGGAGGGGAGGGGATCCATGGGGGCTGCTCCGCCACCACTACACCGTCAACAGAACACCACCACGCCGAATCACAGGACGTGATTCGGTGGGCGGTGTTCTGTTGATGTGGAGGTGGAGCAATCTCCACTTCCCCGGCGCTCTGTCCGAAAAAGGACGGAGGGCTGCCAGCAGTCATAATATGCCGAGCGGAAAACCGCCACCACTGGCGGTCTTCAGCACGGCGGTCCCTCTGCGGTCTTGTCAAAAGACCGCCAAGGTCAAAATGACCCCCATAGTGTTGTATTTAAACAATCTGGTAGTGTTATATATTTTTACAGGACATTTGCCACGGCAATACCCTACATATCCAAATATGTAACTGCCCAGTGCCTACATATAGTTATTTCATGTTATCATCAATGTATCTTTGCTATTTTGTTTGTACATTTTGACATTTTTGTTATCCGACTCAAGTGCAGTTTCTCCACCCCCAGTGCGCAGTCTTCTCCCGGAGTGAGGAGAATCCCCCCACCCCGAGTGTGACATAAAGATACTACTGGTAAATGCCCTTTGTAAATCTCAAAAGTCATAAACTTAGACTTTTGGTCTAAGTTTAGACCAAAAGTCTAAGTTGACCTTAATGAATTAGGCCCAACATGTTTTGCTATAAAAGCACCACACAGGCCAAAGGACGTAAGACAGGACATTCCAGCCAGAGAAGCCATCTGATGCTGTGTGCAACTGCATTGCATCTTTGCTGATCTTGGCCTTACCTTCTCAGCAAACCATGTTATGTTTCATCCTCCTAATAATTTCAGCCACGTATTTTATTGTTGAATGCAGTCATTTCAATAAATGCTGTGAAACTTGACCTGCATCTCTCCGCCTCTCTCTGCATGTGTGTGAACGTTGTGTAACGGAGGGAAAAAGGTACGGTCTGTTGACCACGACTTCCATGAGGAGTCAGAGTGTCATGCTTTTAGGCTGCCACAAATCTCCTTTTCTTTTCTGGTTTTGGTGAGGTGCTGCTAGCTGGCCATAACATGTTGGGCCTACAGCTTCTAAGCAGTGTAGGACTAACCTAGTCAACCACACATGGTGGTGCTGTTATGCAAAACCTTGCAGTCTTGCCCTCAAGGTAAAAGTCCTATGACAAAAGATATTAAATGGATTAGTGGTACAGTTAATCTCATAGAAAATATTTTGACAGGCAAAGGCAACTGTAGTAATTGTAGACTTGGCATGCTTGGAATAGTCTCCCTTGTCTTTTTGCCTCTGCTTCCCTGTGTTTTTGACTGTGTGCTGGACTTTGTTTTTCCTGGTTTTTGGTACTGTAGGAAGCTGGCCTGGTGTGCGGTGGGTACCTAAGATACTTACACTTTATACCAGGTCCAGGTATCCCCTATTATTGTAGTGTAGGCAGTGTCTAGAAGCCAGGCTCTCTAATGGTAGCTGTGGATGAGCAGCCAAGGCTTATCTAGGAGACATGGAAAGCTCATGCAATACCACTGCAGTCACACAGCACATTCACATATGAAAGAAAACACTCAGTGTTACAAAATAAAGGTACTTTATTATGGTACCACAGCACCAAAAATATTATAGAGGCAATACTCCCTTAGGTGGTAAGTAATACACAAGATACATACACTAGTTGTCATAAATAGGCATAAGAATAGTTAGAAAACAGTGCAAACGTTGTAAAACACAATAGAGAATAGTGACCCTAGCGGGAGCACAAACCATATACTAAAAAAAATGTAATGCGAGAGTTGGCCCCCCACCTAGGTAAGTGGAGTGTGTAGAGGAGCTCTGGTGGTACCAGGAAAGCACAAAGGTAAGTACCACAACAACCCCCCATGAGCAGGAAAGCAGGAGTAAATCACTAGAATTTCCCCACTTAGAAGAAAAGAAGAGAACTGCAAAACCCAGAGGCGCCTGCAAGAAATCAATGGTGGATTCCTGAAGAGGAAGACCTGTGAAAAGAAGGGACCAAGTCTGGAGGACACAGCAGATTCCAGTAGAGGCAGCAGCCCCTACCCACCAAGCTGAGGATGAAGGAGTTGGATGACGGCAAGGAAGGAAAGTCAGCACTGCAGTCCTGGAGTCGGAGTCAAGTTCCTGGAGGAGGCAGGTGATGTCCCATGCTGGCATGAAGATTGCAGTTGGGTTTGTGTGTTTGGATTCCACCAACAAGCCTTGGCACAGGCAAAACTCTTGGTTGTAGGTAAGTGATGCTGCTGGGGATCAGCAAGGCCCAGGAGGACTCAACTCAGGAGGGGGGAATCAAATTGGTCCCTCAGCATTGCAGAAAGCCCACAGAGCACAGGCAGCACTCACAGGATTCCCACTGGATGAGGGCATGGAGCCCATGCAGCAGTACCAAAAGGGGTCCCACGCTGCATGTTGAGCCACTCAGGGAGCTGTGTGTCTCAGGAAGGAGTGCTGGGGGCTGGAGCTACACAATGACTGAAGACCCCTTGGAAGAAGTGCCAACGAGCCTTGGCAGCTGCAAAAGACATGGGGGGTCATTCTAACTCTGGCGGGCGGCGGAGGCCGCCCGCCAGAGTTCCCTCCTCCAGAATACTGCACCGCGGTCAGAAGACCGCTGCGGTTATTCTGTGTTTCCCGCTGGGCTGGCGGGCGATCGCCAGAAGGCCGCCCGCCAGCCCAGCGGGAAACCCCTTTCCCACGAGGAAGCCGGCTCCGAATGGAGCCGGCGGAGTGGGAAGGTGCGACGGGGGCAGTTGCACCCGTCGCGAATTTCAGTGTCTGCCGAGCAGACACTGAAATTCTTTGTGGGGCCCTCTTACGGGGGCCCCTGCAGTGCCCATGCCATTGGCATGGGCACTGCAGGGGCCCCCAGGGGCCCCACGACACCCCATACCGCCATCCTGTTCCTGGCGGGCGAACCGCCAGGAACAGGATGGCGGTATGGGGTGTCTGAATCCCCATGGCGGCAGGGCAGCGGAAAACCGGCGGGAGACCGCCGGTTTTCCTGTTCTGACCGCGGCCAAACCGCTGCGGTCAGAATGCCCTGCGGGGCACCGCCAGCCTGTTGGCGGTGCTCCCGCAGACCCTGGCCCCGGCGGTCAAGGACCGCCGGGGTCAGAATCACCCCCATGGTGCCTGGGTTACTGTCCTTCATGGGTAGGCAAGGGCTTGCATCCACCCAAGTTGGACAGCTGGCAGAGAGGACAGACAGGACCACTTCTGACCACCACCTATGATGCAGGATCTATGCAGAACAGCAGGAGAGGAGATCCATGCAGCCAGTCATCATTGTTGTTGGTGCCTGTAGATGCAGGGGAGAGACTCCGTCACTCCAAAGGAGATTCCTTCTTCTTTCCTCTGCAGACTGAAGAGGGTCTGTCCTCAGAGGATGCACGACAGGGGAAATGTTGCAGAAGCTGGAAGGAGCTGTGGAAACAATTTTGCAGGCAAAGTCTTCATCTTTGTTGCAGATTGTAGGGTCCTGGAGAGTCCAGATGCAGTTTCTTTGGCCAGAAGTCAAAGTAGAGGTTGCAGAGGAATCCTGCTGGAATCTTGCAAGCCGAATCTGAGGAACCACCCAAAAGAGAGACCCTGAATAGTCCTAAAAGGGGGATTGGTCACTTAGCTGGGTGACCACCTATCAGGAGGTGACTCTGACGTCACCTGCCTGACCTGGCCACTCAGATGCTCCCAGAGGTCCCTGCCAACCTTGGATTCAAGATGGCAAAACCCAGGGACCCTCTGGAGGAGCTCTGGGCACCACCCCTGGGGTGGAGACGGACAGGGGAGTGGTCACTCCCTTTTCCATTGTCCAGTTTCGCACCAGAGCAGGAACTGGAGGTCCCGGACCCGTGTGTAAACTGGTTTATGCACAAAGGGCACCAAATGTGCCCTTCAAAGCATACCAGTTGCTTGGGGAGGTTGCCCCCTCCTAAGTCCAGCAACACTTATTTCCAAAGGAAGGGGGTGTAATACCCCTGTCCCAAAGAAATCCTTTGTTCTGCCCTGTCTGTGAGGTGGCAGCTTGGGCTGCCTGAAAAACCTCAGAAGGCTGTAGGAGAAATGCTGAGGGTCCTCTAAGGAGCTCCCAGACTGCATGGAATCATACAACCAATACTTGCAAACGTACTGGTGTATGATTCCAACATTTTTCTTACCAAACATGCCTAGGTTCAAAGTTACCGTTATGTAGCTGGACATAGGTAGTAACCTATGTCCATTACCATTCACTATCTACCTCCCTCACTCCTCCTATCTACCTATCTCTCTATCTCTCTATCCCACTATCTAACTCCCTCACTCTCCACCTCCTCCTATCTTCCTATCTCTCTATCTATTTCCCTATCTATCGATTTCCCTATCTATCTATTTTCTCTATCCATTTCTCTATCTCTCCCCCCCTCCCTCACCCCCTCTATTACCTATCTTCCTATCCTCTCACTCTACCTCTCACCCTCACCCACCTCTACAACCCCCCCTCCCCTATCTTCTCAACCCTACTCCTATCTTTCTCCCTTATCTCCTAAACCTCCTAACACTCACCCCCCTCCACCCTTAAACCCCCCTCCCCCAGCTCTTCTCACTCTACCTGTCCCCCCTCCCTCGCGCTTTCCCGCCGTGACCTCCTGCACGCCCCCGCCCCCAGCTCCCATTTGCCCCCACCTGACCCCTCCCCCCCTCCTACCTCATATGGCGGCCGCTGCGCGTCTGCGCAGCGGGTGCGCCGGAGGCGCGCCAGAGGCAAGCCCGTCTGCGCCCGTCCGCGCCTGTCCCGCGGCCAGCGCCACGACCCCTGGTCCCCAGCTCTCCCAAGCCCCGCTGACCCGCTACGACCCCACCACCCTCCACGCCCTCAACTCAGGACGCTCCAACACTTGCTTCCAAGCTCACCCCAAACGCACCCATGGACCCTTCGCCTGCAACTCCTGCAAACGCACCTTCCACCACGCAACAACCACGACCACAAGCCCACGCGCCATCAACCACCTCAAGTGCATCCTAGTCAACGCTCGCTCCGTCCACAAACACGCCGTTGAACTCTGGGACCTCCTGGACTCCATAGCACCGGACGTCGCCTTCATCACGGAGACCTGGATGAACGCCTCCTCGGCCCCTGACATCGCCACTGCCATCCCCGAAGGCTACAAGATCTCCAGAAAAGACCGCACCAACCAGGTAGGAGGAGGTATCGCCATCGTCTTCAAAGACTCCATCAGCGTCACCACCTCAACCGAAGACACCCCTCTCGCCGCGGAACACCTGCATTTTCAGATTCGCACCGATCCAAGGACCACCCTCAGAGGATCCCTCATCTACCTTCCTCCCGGGCCACGCGCCCCTTTCAGCGACGCCATCGCCGACTTCATCTCCCCGCACGCCCTCGCCTTGCCGGACTACATCCTCCTAGGTGACCTCAACTTCCATCTGGAACAAAACAACGACCCCAACACCACCACCCTGCTCGCCAACCTCGCCAACCTCGGCCTCAAACAACTGGTGAACACCGCCACCCACATCGCCGGACACACGCTTGACCCCATCTTCTCCGCCAGCAAACACGTCTTCTTCAGCCACGCCTCCGCCCTACACTGGACCGACCACAGCTGTGTCCACTTCACATTCCGACGCGAGACCCGCCACCTCCGCAACCAACCCATCCCTCGTCGACAGTGGAACAAGATCCCCGAAGAGCAACTCTTCTCCGCACTCGCCGCCAACCAACCCACCCTCACCACCGACCCCAACGACGCAGCCCTCAACCTCACAAACTGGATCTCCAACTGCGCAGACATCCTTGCTCCCCTCAAACGCACGCATCGACAGACCAACACCAAAAAACCTCTCTGGTTCTCTGACACCCTCAAAGAATCAAAGAAAACTTGTCGCGCCCTTGAGAAAGCCTGGCGCAAGGACCGCACCGCTGACAACATGACCCCCCTCAAGAACGCTACCCGCGAACACCACCACCTGATCCGCGCCGCCAAAAGGAACTTTTTCACCGACAGACTGGACAAAAACAGACACAACAGCAGAGAACTCTTCAGCATCGTCAAGGAGTTCTCCAACCCCAGCGCCAATGCCAACGCCGTCACGCCCTCACAGGATCTGTGCGAATCCCTCGCCACTTTCCTCCATTGCAAGATTAGCGACCTCCACGACAGCTTCGGACACCAGACCCAACCAAACACCACCGAACCGGCATCCACGGCCATCACCCTCAACAACTGGTCCCACATCAACACGGAAGAAACCAAATCCATCATGAACTCTATCCACTCCGGCGCCCCTTCGGACCCCTGCCCGCACTTCATCTTTAACAAAGCCGACGACATCATCGCCCCGCACCTCCAGACCGTCATCAACTCTTCTTTTTCTTCTGCTACCTTCCCCGAATGCTGGAAACATGCCGAAGTCAACGCCCTACTAAAGAAACCTACGGCTGACCCGAGCAAACTGAAAAACTTCCGCCCCATCTCTCTTCTGCCTTTCCCAGCCAAAGTAATAGAGAAGACCGTCAACAAACAGCTGACCACCTTCCTGGAAGACAACAACCTGCTCGACCCCTCACAAACCGGATTCCGAACCAACCACAGCACTGAAACCGCCCTCATCTCAGTCACTGACGACATCAGAACCCTGATGGACAACGGTGAAACAGTCGCCCTCATTCTGCTCGACCTCTCGGCTGCCTTTGACACAGTCTGTCACCGAACCCTAATCACCCACCTCCGCTCCACCAGAATCCAAGGCCAGGCCCTGGACTGGATCGCCTCCTTCCTCTCAAACCGTTCCCAAAGAGTTTACCTCCCTCTGTTTCGCTCAGAACCCACCGAGATCATCTGCGGCGTACCCCAAGGCTCATCACTCAGCCCGACACTCTTCAATGTTTACATGAGCCCCCTCGCCAACATCGTACGCAAGCACGACATCATCATCACCTCCTACGCCGACGACACCCAACATATACTCTCCCTCACCAAGGACCCCGCCAGCGCCAAGACCAACCTACAAGAGGGTATGAAGGACGTCGCAGATTGGATGAGGCTCAGCCGCCTAAAGCTGAACTCTGAAAAAACGGAAGTCCTCATCCTCGGCAACACCCCGTCCGCCTGGGACGACTCCTGGTGGCCCACGGCCCTCAACACCGCACCGACCCCCACAGACCACGCCCGCAACCTCGGCTTCATCTTGGACCCTCTTCTCACCATGACCAAGCAAGTCAACGCCGTGTCCTCCGCCTGCTTCCTCACCCTCCGCATGCTACGCAAGATCTTCCGCTGGATCCCCGCCGACACCAGAAAAACCGTGACCCACGCCCTCGTCACGAGCCGCCTGGACTACGGCAACACCCTCTACGCCGGGACCACAGCCAAACTCCAAAATCGCCTGCAACGCATTTAAAACGCCTCGCCCCGCATCATCCTCGACATACCCCGCAGCAGCCATATCTCCGCACACCTGAGACACCTGCACTGGCTCCCAGTCAGCAAAAGGATCACCTTCCGACTTCTCACCCACGCACACAAAGCCCTCCACGACAAGGGACTGGAATACCTCAACAGACGCCTCAGCTTCTACATCCCCACCCGCCTCCTCCGCTCCTCTGGCCTCGCACTCGCTGCTGCCCCTCGCATCCTCCTGGCGGCCAAGACCTGGTACTCCCTCCCCACCAGCCTCAGGACCACCCAGGACCACTCCGCTTTCCGGAGACTCCTAAAGACCTGGCTGTTCGAGCAGCGATAACCCCTCCTTTTTCCCCTAGCGCCTTGAGACCCACACAGGTGAGTAGCGCGCTTTATAAATGTTAATGATTTGATTTGATTTGATTTGATTACACATGCAAAATGCCATCCCCCCACTCACAAAGTCTAGGAAAATGGATCTGGAGTTTGTGGGGCACCTCTGTTAGTGCAGGGGTGCCCTCACAAGGTACCTGCACCATGCCCTCTGGGCTGAGAGGGCCCACCATAGGGGTGACTTATAGTGACCTGGTGCAGTGACCTGTAGTGAAAACGGGTGCATGAACCCGGTTCACTCAGACTGCAATGGCAGGCCTGCATAACCCTTTTCATGGGCTCCCTATGAGTGGCAGAATAACTGCTGCAGCCCCTGGAACCCCAATGCCCTGGGTTGCTGGGTAACATATACTAGGGGCTTACATGGGGGCACTAGTATGCCAATTGTGGGATGAAATACAGATAGAGACCATAATCACTGGGGTCCTGGTTAGCAGGATCTCAGGGAACACTGTCAAACAGGCAAAAAAAGGAGGTAACCATGTCAAGAAAGAAGGTACTTTCCTACAGGTACTCTGGGCACTTTACCGCTGCTTACCAGTGATAAAGGTGCAAGAGCTCTCTGTGTAAACTGTGTTTGTAATTGCCTTTTTCCCTGAGTGACATATTTGATTTACTAGTAAGTCCCTAGTAAAGAGCACTAGAGGTACCCAGGGCCTGTAAATCAAATGCTGCTAGTGGACCTGCAGCACTGACTATACCACCCGCATGGGTAGCCCTGTAAACATGGCTCAGAACTGCCACTGCAGTGTCTGTTCATGCAGTTTTAAACTGACAATTCAACTTGTCAAGTGCACCCATTTGCCAGGCCCAATCCTTCCCTTTTTGTACATGTAAGGCACACCTAAGTTAGGCCCTAGGTACCCCCCTGCTCAGGGTGCAGTGTATGTTAAAGATAGGACATGTACTGATGTGTTTTACATGTCCTGACAGAGGAATACTGCCAAATTCAGTTTTCACTGTTGCAAGGCCTATCTCTCTCATAGGTTAACATGGGGACTGTGTTTAAATATCTTTTAAGTGCAGTTTCCCATTGGGAGCAGGTGGCGATCTGGAGGTCCCTGGACTCATTATTTAAAAATATATATTTTGGTAAAATTGTTTTTTAGATTGTCAGTTTGAAAATGCCACTTTTATAAAAGTGGGCATTTTATTGCTTAACCCTTTTATGCCTCTACCTGCTTGTATATTCCACGTCTGAATCAGACTGACAGTTGGGCTGTTGTGAATTCCCTCTAGAAAGTGACACAAAGGGAGTTGGGGTGTGGCCTGCATATCCTTATGAGTCTCCTGGGCTAGAGTTAGGAGGGAGGAGCTGACGCTTACACCTGAAAGGGCTGTGCCTGTCTTCTCACAATTCAGTCTCCAACCCACCCCCTGGCGTGTGTCTGGGGCCAGGCCTCGGCAACGCAGGATCTTGTGAACACCAGACACTTTCCTTTGAAGTTTGCCTACTTCAAAGGCAGAAAGGGGCATAAGTAGTGGACCAAAAAAAAGAAATAAAGAAAGTACCGCTACCTTAGTGTCAGAAGGACAGAGGAGTCAGCAAGAAGAAGAACTTCCTAGATAATCAGACCAACCAAGCACCTACAGCAACGAGCAGAAGTAGGTAGAACCAATCGCCTGGCTCACTCAAATTAGATCACACATAAAATTCATAAAGTTATGAGCTTAATGCATCTCTGAGTGTGAGCAGCATGTTATTTGAAAAACAAATTAGCAGTATAGGACAGGACCCAGCAAAATTAGTGATAATTAATTACTAGTAATCACCAAGCCCTGCAACTTGGACCCCAGCAGGTCAAGCAGGTCCCTCTCCCAGTCAAGGATATCAGCCCAGCAGTGCATCAGCTGCTGCTGGATGCCCCAAACCCCAGCGCATCAGCGGATGCAATGGCACACCCTCCCCCACAGCAGCCGATGCTCTTGCAGGCCATACTTATTCCCAGGCCTGCCACCTGTTGTCAGCATAGAGGGGATGTGGTGCAGCACTAAAAAAACAAGTGCAGTCGATTTAGCCTCGCTAAAAATGGCAAAAGGCTGCACTCCATGGTGGCTCCGGCACCCACAGTGTGTGCTGAATGTGGTTTGCTGCACTGGCACTGCCTCGTCCCCCACATTCTGCCATGGTGCTGGGTGGAATATAAAAATAAAGACAGGGGAAAAAAAAGAATAGAGATGGAGAAGTTAGGAGAAAATTAATAAAGGGACAAAAAGGGCACAGAAAATAAAGAGGCAAAAATGTAAAATACACAAACACAAATACACACACTAAGGAAATGAATGTAAAACTGGGAAGATTAGTTGGATAAAGTAAGGATGGGTATGATAAAGTAGGGATTGAAAAGTCTACCCAGCATCATGCACAGAATAGGAAAAACAAGATGGACACGCATGCGGGTGACCACATGGTGCTGCTTAGGCTCACATTGCAACGCGAAGACCGCAACTTGCACCAATGAAAGGACAGCCGAGCACAAGTCTGCACACTCATGCAGAGCTGGGGGGATATCGCAGAGTTTTTTGTTACTCTGTGGAATTCCGTATAGTGGAACTCCACACACTCCACCAACCCCATACTCATTTCCCTAGACACAATCTTTGTTGACACACCAGCTTCCTCCAAGGGCAGAAGAGTTCTACCATCTTGGATACTGTCAGAAAAGTGCAATGTTTGATAGTCTGCAGTAAGACAAACAGGATATGCTAAATGAATCTAGAAAAAAAACTGTAAGCAAACCACTGCCTACTTGTTTATTATGTCTCTAAATTTAAATTATGTGGCTTTAAAGAGATGGCATTGCTAACTTTGACATTCTAGTGAAAGCTCTTAAAGTTTCCAAATATTAAAACTGAAGCAAGTTTGAGCCTCTTGTCTTTGTGAAATGTGGGGGAAGGGATGTTTTGAATTATGATAAGAAAACAAACTAATCCACATTTCCTGGCTAAAAGCACTTTGATTTATGAAATGCTTCTTTAAAATACTTCTTTAAAATAGCTTTCTGAATAAGGTTGATACAATTTATTCGATATGCAATCATATTGTATCATTATGCACTTTTAAACCACATTTGAAAACATTTTTTCAAACATGTCTAGGACTACCATCACACCCACCTCCTTCCCTCCCACAAGTGCACACTTTCAACTTAAAGTTTTTTGTTCATTTGCTACACTTCTAATTCAGACAGTAGAAATCTCGATCGGGCAAAGTCGCAAAAACTATCTGACCGATGAGAGGACTATGTTGGGCCCAAGTTTGAATTTTCCACTCTGTTTTTCTACCAAAGTCAGAGGCTTCAGTGAAACCTTGTCCATTTGCTCTCTGATTTTGAGAGGATTTCTCTGGATACAGCATGCAACTTTACCCCACTGAAGGATTTCGACTTGCATTTCAGAAACTAATTCAGATGGTAAGATCTTTGACCTGGATGACACACTTGGTGTAGCGAGAGAGGATGTGGCATAACAGCACTTAATCTCCCCGTGCCTATAATTCAGTGCCTTCAGACCCTCATGGGTGATTCACTGCGCTTTACAAATCCTGGATTTTTTTTTTATCTGACCTCTGCTCCATTGTGGTCGGCCTGATATCGCACCTAAGTACCAGTAAACTGTGAATGGAAACAACTAATTGGCACTTTACATTTTCTTGCCAATTTTTGCCATGAAATCTTATAAATTAATATTTCTGGTTTCCCTTATTGGATTTTAATGATTTTTGTGTCATGTTTTTTATTAAAATGTTGTATTTTTTAGAATGCGGTTGTGGGATGTTTTTTGTGTGTTTTATAAACTTTTTAACTGTTTTGTTACATAGTTTTCCCTTAGTTGTGCCTGTCTGCTCTATGCAGTAGCTAGAAGGAGCTGAGACCAAGTTTATTTATTGAAATTGCGTGTTGGACTTATTATTTGGGAATGTCTCACAGTTCATTATCTTAAAGAAGCATTACTAATTTAAGTTACTTATAAATTTAGTTCTGTTTGACGAATCTTCATCAAATGTGACAGGTAATTAGCAAGTTACACTGCTGTAGGACCTAGAATCAAAGGTGATTTGTGGCAGCCTGATGCTTGACATTCTGATTCCTAAGGGAAGTCGTGGTTGGCAGGTCCAGCCCTTTCTCTCATTAGTACAAGTCTCACACAAGCGCAGGCAGACAAGGAGATGCAGGACAGTCCTCACTGCATTTATTGAAAAGGCTACAACCTATGATAAAATATATGAGCTGTGATTATTAGGATGATTAGACATAGCACAATTAAAATGGCCACCATAAGTAAGAAGCAAATAAGCAATCCCAGCATATTGGAACAAGCACATGTCTGCAACCCCTCCAACTCTCTACCCATACTTCTAGCAAAATCATAACAGGGATGGTCTGCACTAGTCCATGGAAGCAACATCTGCCCCATGCCTGAGAAACAGGGGTCTGTCTGCTGCCTCATCAGTTGTCCACAGAGACAGGGCTGAGGTCAGCAAGGTGACAATGAAGTGGCACACAGCGTAGGATGGCTCCTCTGGCTGGAAAGACCTCTCTAAGCTTCTTTGGCCTGCATGATGTTTTTATAACAAAACATATTGTGTTCTGAGAAACAGGCCTGACATGATCATGTGCCTAAGTGTCAAGGTTGGCTACGCACTCTTGTGGCAGCAATACTAGATAGGTTTTGATGTACAGCCTTGGTCAGCCGTACTGTGAGAAATGTGGTGCAAAGAAATAATAACAGCACTTTCGCAGAATAACAGTTGATTAGAAAAATAAAGCATCCCAGCTAAAAAACAAGTTATGCTAAAATGAATTAAAATGAATAAAGGAAATTAAGCATGTAATTAGATAATAGGGTACACACCGTAGGCCTGAGTTAAAATAAGTGTGTCCAAGCAAGGTTCTAAAATGAACCCACGACAACACCTTTTGCAGGTATTCAAGATTTCATGCAGATCTAATGGGGGAGCAAAATTGAGAGAAGTCAAAATATTTTTGCTTTACTAATAACGTTGGCACCATTGAATGTTTAGCCTACTCTATGTTGTTGGAAAATGGGTTATTGGTAAGGGAAGGTAAGTACCTACACTTAGCAATAAGCCACTAACCTCCACTTAGGTGCAGTTAGGTCTCAGTAAATTAAACCTAGCTCAACCCTTGGTAGCTTGGCAATGAGCGACAAGACTTAACTTAGGAGACAAAGCGTAAAGCATTCAAATATCAGAGTACAGTAATTAAATAAAACACAGGAATCAGTTTAAAAATAGAAAACCAATTTATAAAAATAGATTATATTTTTATTTTTAAAATGACACCAAAACGAATAAAATGGGATAAGGGGAACCGGAGATATGAATTCTTCAAGAATTAATGTTTTGTAGCGCATAGAAGCAACTAGCGCTCAAAGGGTTAAAAAAAAGATCACACTGGAAAGGAACAAAGTCAAGAGTTCAGGCCACCCACGAGGTAACACTGTCACACTTACTTTCAGAAGTGTTTGATTCAGGAAAGTGGTCCACAGCACCAGCCAAGGGTTCAGAGGCTCTGGTGTGCCTCTTGGGGTCTGGGACGACAACTCCCACAATGCACCTCTTCAACTTATGGAGTTGCTCCAAACGTCTCCAAACTTCTGGATCTTCTTCTAGAGGTCCTTTTTGTGTCCTTGAAGTATCCACAACTTGATCCAAGGTTCCAGAAGCTCTGAGTTGGGACTAGAATTCCCAGAATGCACCTCGTCAGAATCCTTAACTAGCCACTGGACACTGGTCAGCTGGGCTCTGCTTGCACGACTTGATGCAGGGGACTCTGGGCAGCTCCTTTGTACCTGTAGCAAACAGGGAGTCCCTTCTTGAAGCAGTAGAAGACAGGTAAAGTCCTTTTAGTGGTGAAGCCCAAGTGTGCAGCTGGTGCAGTCCTTCTTCTCCTGTAGTTCTTCCTTGTTGGAATCTGATAGGGATCTGAGGTGTGGGTGCAAGTCTGACAGTTTTATCCCTGATCCTGGGTGAAAAACAAGGGGTACTGGTTCTCCAATCAGGTGTAGGGTCTTTCCCCCTGTGATGACCACTTCCTGGGAAGTGTGGCAAAAATCAATCCCAGGGAGCAACATTCCTCAAAAATCCACCATGGCTGAAAGTGATTTTTGGAGGTTACATCTGCTGAGCCCACCCACTGGTGTGGCTAAAAATCCTAAACACACCCCTCTCCTGCCCTCTCCTAATCTAATCAAGGGGGCACCTAATTGTCTGGGTTTGCAGGATGTGGGGGTGTTGCTGGGTTGCTCTAAATGTCCTTCTCTGCCTTCGAAGACCAGTTTGGCAGCCCTCCCCCTTCCTTCCTCACCATCTGCTGAGGGGAGATCTCCTCCCACAGGCACATCTCTTTGTGTAAAGCCAGGCCACTTCACACCTCATCAAGGCAGCCTGGCCAGACTGCCAGAGGCTGGCCAATTAGAGCACAGCAGCAAAAACACTGCAGGGCTGAAGTTGGCAACTTTTCAGGTAAAGTTTAAAACTCTTTACCTGAACAAGTTATATTAAATCCCACAACTGGAAGTTGTGGGATTTATTATAACAATTAATTTGATACCAAACTTCTGGTATCTTTTACTTAAGGGGACTTTAAAAATTAAAATAAATTCTCCCAATGCTAGCCTATGGGGTCCATTTACCTCAATGAGGGAAAACAAATTTGCCTGTTTTATCTCACCAGGGCTTATAAAACTATTTTCATAAGGTCCCTGCTTATAGTTACATGGCACCCATCCCTAGGGGTAAGTAGGGCACACCTTAGGGGAGACGTATATGTAAAACTGAGGTAGTTTAAGACTTTGGAACTACTTTAATTCCAAAGTAGAATTTGCATATAACTTTAAAGCAGCCAGCAAGGCAGGCCTGCCTTTAAAATGACACTGGGCACCGGTGCACTACCTGTGCTGGGGTCCCTAAACCTACCTGCCCTACCATATACTGGGGACTTGTGCTGGGGTCCCTAAACCTACCTGCCCTACCATATACTGGGGACTTATAGGTAGGTTGACTTAGCCAATTATAAGTAGCCTAATTTGCATTCTGATTTTACACAGGGCACAGGCCCTGCGACTGGTTAGCAGTACCCAGGGCACCATCAGAGTCAGAAAAACACCAGCAAAAAGTGGAAAATGGGGGCAAAAAGTTAGGGGGCCTCTGCAATCAGCCCTGTTCTCTCACATATGTGTTCACATTTCAAATAGGTCTATTGGGGGTGGGGAGAAACAGATTTCTAGGAGTGAGTCAGACAAGTGTTAATTTGCTAATAGAGTTGCCACTGATGTCTGCATGAAATTTGGCAGGAAACCGAACAGGTCCAGTCTTCTAATCCTCTTCTCAGGTAACACAAACCACAGGTTCAGTCCTATTTTGATCTTCTTTAGGTCCAGGAGTGTTCTGAAGTGGGTGTCTGCAGATGGCACATTTATGCTTGGCACAAGCTAGTGGGTGGGGATTTCCCATGGTGACAATCTAAAGAATGGGGTAAAAGCTCCTGGGGATAACCCCTACCCACCATGGGCATCTTCAGGATGGCAGGCGTCTTTGGCCACACTTACCTTAGGCCCTGTGAGCTGGTGGTGTGTATGGGGAATGCTCTGTGGTAATCGTGGTGCCCTCCCATATCTAACACTATGGCCCATATTTATACTTTTTTAGCACCGCATTTGTGCCGCTTTTTAACACGAAAGCGGCACAAACATGCAAAATACAATAGTATTTTGTAAGTTTGTGCCGCTTTTGCGTAAAAAAATGACACAAATATGAGGCTAAAAAGTATAAATATGGTCCTAAAATCAAGTTCTAGGCAGTCCCTTTGCCACCAACAAACGCAGGCACAGTCTGGTTCAACACAGATGAGCTTTCAGCAACCAAGATAGTGGATCCACACAAACTGTTACGGCATGCTGATTTGTTGGTTTGAAGTGTGCCTCCAATGTAATATCAAAAGCCCCAGCGGACCTATCAAGCAGGTCTTAGCACTCCAGCAGAATTTGAGACTGTGATGTCAACAAAAGGCCCACTGTGATGGTGGGCCGTCTGGCTGGAGGGAAAAAAGAAGACTGTAGGTATGGCTATTTGATATGCCTGCCTAAGACAGGGTAGGCCACTTTGAAGTTAATCAGGCCTTTGACCCCAGCGCACAGGCCATCCTGTCAAGGTAATGTTCCCATACCCAAGGTGTTTTGTCCCCATCCTATAGCAAGTTCACACCTCATTCATGCCTACTGAAATGTTAATTACTGGCTGTCAGAAGTGGAAGAATAAAACACTGATTTATCTTCCGGCGACTTCAAGCTGGGTAAAGGAAAATGATTAAAAGTCATCTATCCAAAATATTTACTACAAATCCAACTTCACCAGTGATTTTGGCTTGCAATAAATATTTCAAAATGTTCAACATTAAATTTGCAACTTTATGCTAGGCGGAAATAACATTTATTAGACCTAATATTGTATCCCAATGCTTTCCTATGTAACAGGTAACCCTGCTGAAGTGAAAATATATTTTAGGGTGTTTTCACTATAAGGGCATGGTTAACATTAACCTTTTTAAAATCAACTGGAGAGCAAAATAATGATGGAATAAACCCACATCTGTGACTGGGGTGATTGTTTGAAATGTTTCAGCAATCTGTTCATAATTTTATTTTGTGATTTTGCTATGTGCACAAAAAGTGGTGAGGGTATGCCCAGATATGGGTCCCTTGCTTGCTGCACCACTGGATTCGAGCTAGCCTAGCTGATGAGAGGTGATACCCCAAAACCGGTCCCAGGATGCTTGTTTCCAGTCCAAGGAGGACCTGGCTTGGCAGTTCAGTATGGACCGTTCCCATGGGGTGCAGGGTCAAGACTGATTTGCATATGACTGGGTCCAAACTGGGGAGACATGGCAAACAAAATAACAATGGATTAAACCCAGATCTTTGACTGGGGTGAGTGTTTGAAAAGTTTCAACACCCTAAGTGGGAAGGGTATGCCCAGACATGTGTCCCTTGCTTGCTTCACCACCAGATTCAATCTAGCCTGGCTGATGAGGGGTGATACCCCGAAATCAGTCACAGGATGCCTGTCACCAGTCCAGGGCGGACTTGGCCTGGCAGTTCCGGCTGGACTGTTCTCATGAGGAGCAGGATTAAGACTGATTTGCACATGGCTGGGTCCAAACCGGAATGGCATGGCATATAATAAAACAATGGATTAAATCCAGATCAGTGACTGGGGGTGAATGCTTGCATTGTTCAGCATTCCATCCATTATGCTCCCTATGCCACCGGATTCAAGCTAGCCTGGCTGATACGGAGTGATACCCTGAAATCGGTCCCGGGATGCTTGTTTCCAGTCCAGGGAGGACCTGGCCTGGCACCTTTGGGCTGGACTGTTCCCATGGGGACCAGGGTCAAGACTGATTTGCATATGACTGGGTTCAAACTGGAATGGCATGGCGTGCAAAAAAATGATGGATTTAACTCAGATCTGTGAATGGGGGTGAATGTTTGCACTGTTCAGCATTCCCTCCATAATTTGTTCTCTTTAAACAATAACTTTTGACATGTCCTACTTTTAAAAACAATGCACCCTGCCTTATGGTCTATAAGGCCTATATAGTGGTGACTTGTACATATTTAAGAAAAGGTCTAAGCCTGTTAAAAGGGGTTATTCTGACAGGTTGAATTTGCAGTTAATACTTGCACAGCCAGGCCACTGGTGGTAGGTCTGCAGTCATGTTAACATTGTCACTGTAGTGGATCACAAAAGCTGCAGTCCACTTGTGAAAGCTTACTTACATGTCCCGGTACCATATTCTAGGGCTTCATAGATAAGTTATATATGCCAATCAGCTGTACAGAATTTCATCATGTTTAAAGGGGGAGCACAGCACTTTACTACTGGTTAGCAGGGTTAAAGTGCACAGAGTTGTACAGCCAGCAAAAATAAAGTTCAGTAAAAAGGCAAACAAATCCAGGATGACTCTGCAGAAAGGGCATTTTACCAACACCATTCTTAGCATCTCAAAATCAAAAGAGATAGTGCTAACGCTGCTCTTAATCTGCCAACTGTTCTTTTCCATTTTCAGACACCTTGTCCCTGCTAAGTGGTAAGCAGTTAACACCACACTGTCTATCCTGAACACAGAGGCAGGCCATTGTCTTATGAGTCAGGGTCATTATTTCTTCTAGACAAGCATGCATATTTTAGATCTGGAGGTGGGATGAGTGGCAGAGCTCAGGCAACCTAAAGAGCATTTTTATAAAGCTACTTTCCATGCAAGTTATCAAAAATCTGATTTCACAATTAAATTAGAAATTGAAATTTGAAAATAAGTGGGACATAACTTTGGTTGACTTTGCTAGCATTTTCACATGTAGAGATGTAGATTTAAATGTTTTAATCTCACCTATGTCTGTCTAAAGGAAAATGTAACTGAACTTACAGAGTGAAATAGCATTCAGCCTTCAGTCATTGTGAGTGTACTCATTTTAAATATATATGTTCTACATTTTTGTATGTATTAGGTGCCTTGACTTGGGGATATATAATGCCCAATTTGGTATTGGTTTTATAATATACAAAAAAGGTTTTCTTTACATAGTAAAGGCACTTTTGCTTGCCATTTATCACTGTACTGTCTTTAAGCTGTAACCTAGCCACAGCCCAGTGATGTTCCTGGCATCCATATATCTGTGTCATAAATGTGGGAGGTGTAAATACACACTACAGGCCATTTATGACCTTTAATTTCTGTGTCATTAGTGCATTTTCTGCACCATATACTATGGCCCTCATTATGAGTCACCTGCTGTGGCAGTCTTACAGCACGGACCCCGAGGTAAAGATTGCAGAATTACAAGTAGGCCGGTTTGGCCGAAGCCAAACTGCCACAACGCCACCCAGCCCGCCGGTGCAGTAGCACCAACACGTCTGCCGGTGAGCTCCCCGGGGCGGCGGCAGGCCTCAGATCGCCAGCCGTATTAAGAGGCAAAATACCACTGGGCTTTTTGCAGCAGTCGGCCTGCCACGAAAAGCCTGGCGATAACGCACCCAGCTACAGGAATCCCCATGCTGGCAGTGAACCACTTCTCTTCCTCTGTCGGCCAGGCCAACGTGGTCTGATTTCCACCCGTAAACAGGCGAAAATCCAAAACAACTCAAAATATGGGAGTCTTCATACCGCCAACACTGGCGGTTGGCAGCAGCGGCTTCCGGAGTCATAATGAGGGCCTAGATGTTTACAGGAAAATTAGTAAAACATTTGGGTAAAACCAATTTTACCTATATCATTTTGCTGCCAGAGTACATGTGCTTTGTCACTGAATAGCAATAAGTCAGTACATGGAGACCGAATAGCAGTAGTTCTATTTTAAGGGCACGCTGGATTAAGCATGAGTTATTTTAGAAATCCTAAGAGGTTTGAAGAAATGTGTTGACAGTAAAGCCCTCATGAAAATATTGAGTGATTAACTAATTTGATTTGTGTGCTCATTAACGCTTGTAGCTCCCAGGAGTCTTTCATGTAAAAATATTTTACAAAAGTGATGTGATTGCAGCATTCAGTGGCAACCAGAGACGACAGGAAAAACAAAGGTTTAAACATAGAATATGGCTCAAAATATATCAGTTGAACAACCGAGATTTTGCATTCAGGGATGAGAACAATTTAATACTGGGGAATTAGCAGGGTATCTAACATAAATGTAGAACATTTGAGAACAGTTTGGCCCAAAGATTGTTTCTGTGTTCAATGACAGGCCACAGCAACCTTCTGCCTAACAGAATCCATATATTCTGCTGGGGCCTTGTATTTATACAAGAGGGCATTTGTATGGAATTTAAAAAGAGATGGTAATGGTGAGATACAACAAGATATTATTGAGAGATTTGGAAGGATATCAACAAGGAAAAAACGAAGAAAGTTTTCACTTCAGATTTACTTCTGGCCAATTTTAGTTTGTCATCAGGATGGCATTACAGTCCCACTGCAGTAAATGTAAATATTCTCAGTCATATATTATCTAAATAATTTATTGACAATTAGCACAGACTCTCCTACTTTTACAGATATACTACATAGCTACTACGAAGTACAACTAACTGCTGAATTAGAATTGGAATGTACATGCAGACCTTGGTATATTCAAGCCCTTTAAGGCACTTTAAGGCCTGTGCTTGGCAATGCTAGTGCCATAGTATCTTGGGTATCGGTATGCCAACTGACATTAGACTGTCTCATCACTAGGTCCACTTGGCTTCTGAGAGCCAAGGCACAAAAGAGAATTATATCCTGTAAGCATGTGAAACTGGTGTTTAGGGCCCCATGTCATAAATTGATCAGTGGTGATTTTTTTTTAAGTTTAAGATCAGTCTCTATAGTTTTCAGATAACTAGTGAATTAAGCAGTTAAAGAGATAGAGGGCTATTTTACCATCTTAGAAAATGGCAACTGGTTGCTTGCCATGGGAACTTATTTTACCAACTTAGAAAATTGCAACTGGTTGCTTGCCATGGGAACTTTAACCCTTTTGCTGCTAGGCCTTCCCCCCCCCAAGTGCTAAGCCTTCTTTTGCTATATGAGGTAGTTCCTGTTTAGGCCTCCATAGCTTTTTGTCCACATAAGCCAAATTTGCATCCTCCTTTTCCAACATCCTAGGAATTCTAAGGATGCCCAGGGTTTGTAGATTTCCTTATAGGGGACTGAGAAATTAGCCTAAATACAGTTAGATTTTGTGTTTTTGGGGAAAGTGGGAAATCAGCGCTGCAAGAGAAAGTATCTGTTTTTTTCCTTGCTAATAGCATAAACAAAGGGTTTGTGGTGTTAAAATCATCATCTTCCCAGCTTTCAGGAACAGGCAGACTTGAATCAGAAAAAACATTTTCAACACATTTTTGGCATTTTACTGGGACATAGCCCATTTTCCCTATGTTTTGTGCTTTCAACCTCCTTCCAGTTAGTGGTATAAATGGGTGTGAAGCTAATGGTGGATCCTACACAGCTGTACATTCCTGAAAAGTACAAAACATTCTGAATTCAGTGATGAGTTATTTGTGTAGATCCTTCAAGGTTTTTCTATCCAAAGTAACAGTTGAAATAAAATATTGAAATTGAGTTGAAAAAAACAGCCATTTGTGTCTATGCTTTCATCTGTAACTTCTCATTATGGCAGATTTTCTAAAGCAATATACTGTTGTGTCCACTGGACCCTTCTAGTTATGAAGATTTATAGGGCTTGTATGTTCACAAAGAACCTTATGTTCCCAGAACCAATAACTGAGCTGCACCTTGCAATAGTTTTTCATTTTGTACTGGGTATACAGTAACTAATTCCTAAAATATAAGGAGTGAAAAATAGGTATCAAGGAAACATGTATTTCCTAAATGGGCACATGATATGGAGTTTAGAAGCAGCGATTATTAGCGCATCTCTGAATTTGGTGGTACCCATCCTAGAATTTGGTGGTACCCATCCTAGCATGTGAATTAGAGGGCATTTCTCAAAATTACGTCTTTCTTACACATAGTCTTACATTTAGAAGGCACAAATGGAGAGAAAGACTATTGTTAATAACACTTCTTCTATTGTTCGTCTTCTATTGTTGTTTTAGTCTCCAGATAAAAATTGGACCTCATTTGTGTGGTTAGGCTAATTGCCCGCGACAGGAAACGGCTCAAAAAGCAGAATGGACACTGTACATTTCTCAACCGAAAACTGACCTTTTTTTTGCAATGTGCCTAGCTGTGGATTTTGGGCTCCAGCACAGCCAGCACCTAGGGAAACCTAACAAACCTGTATATTTTTAAAAACTAGACCCCAAGAGGAATCCGGGATGGGGTGACTTGTGTGGCTCTTATCTGGTTCTGTTACCCAGAATCCCTTGCAAACCTCAAACTTTGTCTAAAAACACATTTATCTCACATTTCTGTGATGGAAAGTTCTCGAATCTGAGGGGAACTATCCAGTGTTCCCGTCGGTCTCCCGATTAAAATGATACCTCACTTGTGTAGGTGGGCCCAGTGCCTGGGAAGCGCTACAGGGAAGAGCCAAAACCATTTGGAGATTGAGGGGAAACCAAAGCAGGTCCAAAAGGACAATTTTGTTTCATGCATTTTTAGGTTGACTCTGCTTTGACCATCCACACAAGTGGGGCAGAGTTTTTATCAGTACAGATGGGTCAATGCTGGGTGGTAGGAATGTTGTGGATTCCTGTGGATTCTAGAAGTGTCCATTACAGAAATGTAGGGAAAAATAGCAATTTCAGGCAAATTGTGAGGTTTGCAGTGCATTGTGGGTAAGTAAATGGTATAGGGTGCATGTGAAGCACATCACCCTGGACTCCCCCAGATGTTTAGTTTTCAGAAGTGTCTGAGTCTGGTAATTTTTTTTCCAGGTGGCAGCGTACCCAAATCCATAAAGTGCAGACAGTCACCATTGCAAGTGAGATGATAGTGGGAGTTAGCCAAGGTCTCCTGGCTCAAATAGAAAATCAACACCCTAAAGAGTCAAATTACCTCCTGTGTGCCATTGGGAGGTGATGCTTTAGTCTGCAGAAGGCTAGAAAGACTGTTGCCCCCGTCAGTTGGGGTGGGGGCATAACCATGTTCACCTCTCTATTTTTTTTTATTCCCTGGCATCTAGTGCACTCTCTGCCCCCGTGGGGCTGATCAGGGGCAATTAACTCCATCTGCCTCCCCAGGGAGGCAGAAATACTGTGTCCCCATGTATTTGGGGTGTGGTGGGGTGGGGTGGGGTGGGGGAATGGCTATGCCCATAGTTTTGACCCTTGTGGGGACGATTAGGGCCGATTGCCACCATTTGCCACCTACAGGGGCAAAAAAACTGTGCCATTTAAAAAAATTAAGAGGGAGCAAAAGTCCTTGCCCAGGGGGCCACTCCCCCCTCTCTGGTGGCCTAGTAGAGTGGATCCCTGCTTACTTACCCATCAGGTAAGTAAAACACTTAGGCCCATATTTATACTTTTTTAGCCCCACGTTTGCGCCGCTTTTTAACGCGAAAGCGGCGCAAACTTACAAAATATAAGTGTATTTTGAAAGTTTGCGCCACTTTTGCATCAAAAAATGATGCAAATGCGGCACTAAAAAAGTGTAAATATGGGCCTAAGTGTTTTACTTACCTGATTTTGGTCTGTGTGTATATTTTATGTATATTACTTGCTGTACCAATGTCAAAATACTGACGCTATTGTCAGTAAGGGTATGCAAATGTGCTAAATAGAAGACAGAATCAGTATTTGCTTTTATATTAGTATTGATAGTGTAACATACAAACCATAAATTCAAATGAACTACAGGCATGCTCTCTTTCGGAAAAACAGTTGTTTACACTTTTCTCAGATGAGTGGCATTGGAATCACTCAAAATTTTAATACAATGAGGCGACAGGAAGTATTAGTTAGGACATAAATACACTCTGCTATCACAGAGACAGTTCATTGTCTAGTGGCAGAGATGTCCCAGGACCAACAACATCTATTACAAAAAACTTTGTGAAGGATTTTGTAATGGAAAGTTCACTCCAAAAATGCCTCTAGTTGCTACAACAGCTACTATAGAATTTAAATATTAAAGAACAAATTATAGACATAAATCAATGCATAACTCTACGTCCATTGGCTTTCCCAGATTTACAAATAAAATGTCAGAAAATCCAAACAGTAGCTAGAGGACACATTTTGAAGTGCGCCCTTTGATGCTACCTTTCCCATTGGTAAAGGCTCAGTCTATCAGACGCTTACAAGACTCACGTCACACAGCGTTCCATGTGCCAGGTAATTCCCGATTCAAGCATAAACTGAAGGTTTTGTTTTAATCACCACACCTTCACAATGGTATCCAAACTCATTTTGCCAAGAAAACCCTGGTCAAATTTGTTTGCAAAAAATGGTCAGAAAGAGGCAAAAAGTGTTAATCTGGTTGAAAACGTTGATGCCATTTGTTAAGCCTCCTTTAGAGTAGCTGGGTAATACCACACTCAGGAGCAGATTTACTAAAATGTAAGGCAATGCAGCACAGAAATGCTGCACTGGTGACGGGGAGGGAGGAGGAGAGCGTCATATTTAGAGAAATATGGCACTCTCCTCTCCGTTGCGCCGCGCATATTTGTGTTGCTGGCCGCCACACCTACACCTTTGCACCATAGAGCAATGGAGTATATGAGAGTCTAGCATAGGTTTTGGACTGGAAAGATTCCCTTCCAGCGCAAATACTATGCCTAGACAACATTTAAAACATTGGCTACTTTGTATGTGTGCTGCTCAGTGCAGCACGAATGCAAAGTAGGAAAAGAAAGGAGAAATAACAACATAGGGTAGCTGCATGGGAACGCCCATGTAATGCTTTGTTTGCGCCAAATAATGAAAAGCAGCGTTTTGCACTGCTTTGCGTTACTTTGAGTTAATTTCCAGCGCAAAACAAGTTTTGCTGGTTTGCGTCACTTTTCTGACGCAAAGTCAGAGCAAAATATTAGTAAATAACCCCCTCAGTGTTATCAGAATTCACTGGATTCAGTATTACCACTCACTCAGAGTGAGGCCTTCAGTGTGCATTTGCTCACTTTTGAGGTGTAACCCTCCTTCTCTCGAAAATATTTGAAGTGGCTTTTACATGATGCACACGATTTTCATATTTTCTTGAATAATCATTTTAAAAAATCAGGGACCATGTTCATACTTTTTTAGCCCCACATTTGCGTCATTTTTTGACGCAAAAGCGGCACAAACTTTCAAAATCCAATTGTATTTTGTAAGTTTGCGCCGCTTTTGCGTCAAAAAGTGGCGCAAATGCAGCGCTAAAAAAGTATAAATATGGGTCCAGGTTTCCTTATCCACTACAGTATTTTCAAGACTCATAAAATAATAACAGCCACTGCAGCAAAACAATGGTTTAGAGACCCTATTTACATAAAAGTAATATCAAGAATGGCTGTGCGACTAGTCTAGTTACTTAGGAGCATTTCATATGTCGACTCTAATCAATTGAATCTCCAGTTCCCTTTTATGTGCAAACTGCTTTCGTCTCTTAACAAGTTACACAGAGATATGTATTGAACACATCCGAGTGGGGGCATGCTCTGCTACTTTCTGTGCTTTGCATCAGCGGCTTTCAACTTTCTTGTGAGAGACAGAAATTACATTTTTGTTTTGATGTTTCAGAATCAATTCTCAGAGATTTCAAATTTGAAGGTGCTTTTGAATGAGATGTGCTACTACTCGAGCAGGAAAAATGAAAAATAAATTGTACCATAACGCTGGCCACAGCTGGGTATCCGTCATAGTAAAGCAAGCTTATCATGCGCTCCATGTTAGATTAATTTAAGGGGCCAAATGGCAATTAACTGTAGGCTGATTGAGTCATGTTATTTCCCTAAGGTTTCATGCAGCATAATAAATCACAGAGGTGTTAGGGTACATTCGAGGTGTCAGGAGCAAAAGCCCTCAAGCATCACAATGGATGACTAGCATCATCATTGGGAATTGCTCCTCGCCAGGCCGGCGCTGCAACGCCTGACGGGCTCCCCTTGAAAAGGGGAGCACTCAGCCGTCCTGTTCTGATGATAATCAGACAGTTATGCCTATATTCAGGCACCAGCAAACGCTCAGAGAGAAAAAGAATGTGAAACTAAAATTGGTTATTCATCCTAAGAATTGTTTCATAACTTTAATCAATATACTAAGATGAAGACCAAGATTAAAATCAAAAGAAAGTAATAAACTGAGTGTTGATGCTCACTTACTTTCAAAGAGCAAAAAAATAACGGGGTCTGTAATTTTAACAGTACCCACAAGTTGGGGTCGACATGTTTCGCGTCGTGTGGTCCTACAGGATCCGGTGACTCTTCATCAGGACCAAAAGAAAATTTTATATCATTTCTTCTCCAATTAAAACAAAAAAAGTGACGAAAAATGAATATATATACCGGTCACTTACACTTCAAGTAAACTGGCTACGTCACTGTCAGGTCGCCCTAGGGGACAGAGAAGGGTTTATTCAAAACAAAAATTAATATATACGTACACCTGATAATATCTATTGTTGTGAATATCATGGTGTAGGTGTGCTATTCTCATAACGTGGATCAAGCAGTCATTATATAGAGAAATGTGCTAAACCGCTCTCCAGAGCAGGAAAAAGGTTAACCTTAAAGCTAAAGTTTATTTCTTATACCAGAGAGTCCACAGCGTAGCGACCCCGTCCTGTTCCTTCCGAGCACAACCGCATTCCGAAGCCACAGGTCATTGATCGCCACGAGCAAACCCATATTCAAACATATACATGTGAACATGGTATTACCAGAATCTTTTAACTAAAACAATTCCACAACACGTGCACGCCTGCACAACATCAAACTTAAACAGACTTTACATTTCATTACATCTTCTTTCTCTTTTGCAAACAAAACATTCTATTTTATAACACATTAATAAAGAAATAAATCCTTATACTTTGAAGGTACAAAAACATTACGTGATGTCCTGCAAACGTTTTCATGAGAGTAAAGACTTTCATCAGCAACCTGTGACGTGCCTGCAACAGATGGATCGTCTCCTGATGCACTCAAGAATGAATCTTCTAAAATTTCATTGCCATGCTCCAACGAATGAATCATTTCCGAATTATTGACTATATCAATCTTTTGCTTATGATTAAGAAACAAATGAGACGTATCTTGTAAACCATCTTCTTGGATGTTTTTGTTATCCAAAATCTTTTTTGCCTGTTCATTAGAAAGTTTAACTACACATCTTCTACTCCACCACCTCTTTTTGTCCGATAACAAAGAACCTTTAGATACTTTCAATATGCAAACTGGTGAAGAAAAAATAGATGGACCTTTTTTAACTCTGACTGGACTTTTGATTAAAACCCAATCACCTACTAAGAAAATTCTGTTCTTTTACATGATGCTAGCATCAAAATGAGTTTTCTGTAAAGTTTGTTAAATCGTTTAGTTAATTCTCATTAAATTTGAGTCTGAGCATGAATAACATTTGGGTTGTCCTGCTAAGTCTTTAATCCAATCAAGACAAACTACAGTCTTAGGGTCTCTTTTTCAGGACAGACGAAACAGAGAAACCCCTGTAGTGGAGTGCAGGGTGATCAGATAAGACAAAACTCTTTTATTCAAAAAGTTTCCACCAGAGTATTAACAGCCAATGCAGTTTGTATCCACTCTTTCAAAAATCTGTTCATTCTTTCTACCAGACCATTTGAAGGAGGGGAATACAGCGCAACCTTGAGATGTTCTATGTGATTTGAATCTAAAAAGTTTTTAATTTGAGTCAAGGTGAAATGTGAGCCATTATCAGTTACAAATTCTTTTGGTGCTACTTCAATATTAAAATTCCTCTGTAAATACTTCATAACAGATGCTGTGTTAAGCGTATTAGTGAACAAAAAGTAAACCCATTTTGAATAGTAGTCAACTATTAACATTAGAAATCTTTGTTTAGGGGTAACAAATCAAAAGGACCTGCAATATCCAATGCAATCTTGTTCCAAGACTCAACAGGGACAGGAACACAATGTAACGGTGTCTGTGAAGTTTTCCAATGTTTATCAGATAACAAGCATGTTTCACAATTGTCAGTCCATTGAGAAACATGCTTATCCATTGAAGGCCACCAAAAATATTCTTTTAAGATTCTAGAAGTACCTTCTATACCTAAATGTCCTTGATGTGCAGACTCAATGAATCTACTGCGTAAAGATACAGGTGGGATACAATGATCAGCATGCATCAAAACTCCTTCAGCTAATGAAAGGTCTGCTGAAACTTGAGCAAAAGATTTTAAAGAATCAGGCAGAGAGTGTTCTTTTGGCCACCCTTCTCTTACAAAAACCATTGCTTTCTGCAAAACTACATCTGTTTGAGATGCATCCACCCAATCTTTATATTGAATAACTCCCACAGATTCCAAAACATCCTCAATGTTTGCCACAACACATTCTATCTCTTTATTTTCATCATCTAGACTGACAATCTGTAGTGGCATCCTGGACAGACAGTCTGCCCTGATATTTCGACCTCCAGAAATGCATTTAATTACAGAATTGAACTCCTGTAGGCAAGAAAGCAACCTAACAAATCTTGAAGACGCTTTGCCTGTTCTATTTCCATTCAACAAATGTCATAATGCTTTATGATCTGTAAAAATTTCGAATTGAGTACCCCATATAAATGTTTTGAACTTTTCAACAGCCCAAGAACACACAAGAGCTTCTTTCTCGATTGCACTAGAATGAGACTCTGCCTGCTTCATACTCCTGGAAGCAAATCCGATAGTACGTTCCTGCCCTGAAACCCACTGACAAAGGACAGCACCCAACCCTTGTTGGCTAGCATCAACCTTGATACTACATTTATGACCTGAAACATATGACGATACAACTGGTGCCGTTATAATCAACTGTTTGACATCATTGAAAGCTTTAACGCAAAAACTGGCCCATACAAAAGATTTGCCCTTTTTGAGCAAAGACCGTAGGGGTTGCACTGCTTGAACATAACTTGGAACAAAACGAGAATAATACTCTGTCATGCCCAGAAATGACCTAAGCGTATCTTTATCTTTCGGTGGGGAAACATCAGTGATGGCTTGAGTCAATGACAACTTAGGTTTAATCCCTTCAGAAGAAATAGAATGACCTAGATAATCCAACTCATTCGTTAGAAATTAACACTTCTTAAGACCTAAAATGATGCCAACATTTTTAAACACATTCAAAACCTTTCTTCATATAACTAGATGTTCAGAAACCGACTTTGAAAAAATAAGCACATCATCTTGGCAAGCCTGCACACCATAAATTCCTTTCAAAATGTGATCTATAAGTTTTTGAAAGACGCTGGCAGTAGAAGCCAGACCGAAAGGCAATCTCAAAAAAGTATATGCTCCAAATGGAGTCACAAACGTAGTGAGATCATTTGACTCTGGTGCTAAAGGAATTTGGTGATATGCAGATTTTAGATCCAATAAGCTAAAAAAAAATTGCAAAACCAATATTTGCAAGAAGATCTTGAATCTTTGGCAGAGGGTGACAATCAACTATGATATTCCAGTAAAGAGATCTCAGATCAGCACATAAACGACTTTCACCATCCTTTTTGCACACTACAACAATGGGACTGACCCATGCAGAAGCATCAGTGGTAGTAATTATACCTTCAAGGATCAAATTATCCAAGTTTTTTTTTAAATCCTTTCTCGCACTTAACGGAATAGCTCTGACTTTATGTGCTATAGAAATAGCATTCTGCTTCAATCTTATCACATGCTCACACTTGTCTATTTTTCCAATTTTTGAATTAAGAGCATCTTGACAGTCATCTAGCAGTGTTTTTAAGACACAATCGTCAATTGAGTCATATATGTAAGAAATCTGAGTGTCATTGACTTGTACAGGATTGTCTCAACCAGGAACAAGCTTCAAACCCATCTTTGCTAAGTCTTGTCAGCCCAAAATATGTTTGGCCTTGTCAGCAACATAGATTTTGGAAGTAATTTGTCTGCCCAAACATGACAACGTTTTTGAATGAAAAATCCTAGCATATCAATATCATTGTCCCCGTATGCTTTGGGAGAAATATCAGTTTTATACAAGTGAAACTTTTCAGACCATTGAGCGTAATAAAGTTGATCGAAGATAATAGAAACAGGTGCACCAGAATCAGCTATCATTTTCAATGTGTAGCAATTAGAAATGATCACCTGACAAAAAGGACCTTTATAGTTGAAACCTGGTTGAATAGAATCTGCAGACTCCACAGTTAAAATCATTTTATGAAAATTATTCTGCAGAGGGACAATATCATCCTGCATTTGAACACTACTAGCCTGCAGTACACTTTTACCTCTACATACAGATTGGAAATGACCTATTTTGTGACGTTTAATGCATTTTTTGCCTAAAGCAGGACATTTAGGGCTGTTGCCTACATACAAAGTGGAACCACATCTGAAGCATGCTAAGGTGGACTTTTTATATACAGGTTTGGTAATGTTATTTTTGAACGCTAGCGCATTAATTGAATCAGAACCTCGGATGGAATTAACCTCACAGTTCCTAGGTGACACCGAAGAAATACATTTAGATGACACAGTTGCTCTTTCAATTCCTTTTGCCATATCAATTACTTCAGGAAGAGGAGGATCCCTGCAGCTTAAGATCCTCTCTTCTATTTTTTTAGAGTAGCAACTGTACACAAACTGATCTCTGATGTAAATATCCAGCGCTGGACCAAAATAGCATTTTGCAGACAAATTTCTAAGAGCAGAAAAGTACTCTTCCACAGTCTCGTCCACTTTTTGTTTTCTTTTCATGAAGTTAAAATGCTCCAGCATTACATTTGGCTCTTCCAAAACATTTTTATTTAGCCTTTCTATTGCCTCTGCATACACAGTCCAATTATATCAATCACCAGATATGGGTGCCACAATGGGTAGCTTATCAAAAACTTGTTGATCTTCAGTTCCAAGATAACTAAACAGTACTGCAAGTTTTCTCTTGGGAGTGTAGTTTTCAGCATCAATAGCGATTAAATAGTTTTTAAACAAGTGATACCAAATTCTTCATGGTATTTTAGGTTTCCCAGGTAGTGGTAAAAATGATAGAAGTTGAACAATTTGTTGAGGAGTAGCCATGAATATAAATATTAAAAAATATTTACAACAACTGAATTACCACCTACCAGGAATGTAGTACCTTTTAAGGAAAATGAGAAATGTTAAGCAACTGTTAGTCAAAAATTGCCTTAAATTCTGATCCAAACATTTCCTTTCACAATTGAACCCAAAGTGAGATGGCCGGCAAACTAATTGTCAAAACGTCAGACGATTAATACTTAAATACGAAGTAAACCAATGACAAATCACAGACGTGAAGAATCCTATAAAGTTGCTCCAAAAACGACTTTTCCCCAATCCAATATGGCCTCCACGCTTGAAATAAGGCATGGTTTACAGCAAGACAGAAAATGTGAGGCAGCACGAGGAAGCTTGAGAAAGCGAGGAAGCACTACTGCCAAAACACCAAAATAAATTTGGCTCACTCAGGCTGGGGCAATTGCAGTGACCACGACCTCCAGCAATGAGCTTTGAACCAACTGTGGTGGGGAAATGCAGCAGATGCAACCGAGATCCACTAAAGGAAAGCTGGTGGTCTCCTGGAGAAAATAGACATCTCCCTCAGCTCGTTGCCAGATGAAAATTGTGAGTAAACAGCACTCCGGAGCAGGAAAAGGTTAACCTTTACACAAAGTTTATTTCTTATACCAAGGAACCCACAGCGTAGAGACCCTGTCCTGTGCCTTCCGACCAGCAACCATCAAATTGCATTTGAAACGCACAGGTCTTTGATCGCCACGAGCAAGCCCATATTCAAACATATACATGTTAACATGGTATTACCAGAATCTTTTAACAAAAACTATTCCACAACACGTGCACACCTGCATGACATCAAACTTAAATAGACTGTACATTTCATTACACTACCTTGTCTCAACCTTCCGCTACTTCTCTGTATCGGCTGGGAAGCTTAAGCTTTCACTTGTTTCACTGTCCCCAATTCTGAAGGTTAACTGCATCATTCAATACTGGCTGCCATCATGAGGAGCTAAATTACCTGATCATGTTTCGTGCATTCAAAGTTGTGCTGAGCACATGGTCCCTAAGAATGTCTTGCCCAGGGCAACACAAATCCTTAAGATAGCCATGGGCCGAGCTACCTAGTTGGCACTCACTGTCCCATCCTTGGAGGCAGACAGACATGTCACCTAAATAAAGTGGTGAGCAGGAGTAGAAACTGAGGGGCATATTTATACTCCGTTTGCGCCGAATTAGCGTCGTTTTTTTTAACGCAAATTCGGCGCAAAACTAACGCCATAAAGTATGAGTAAAGAGCGTAATTTTTTGGCGTGAACGCCTTCCTTGCGTTAATGAGATGCAAGGTAGGCGTTCCCGTCCAAAAAAATGACTGCGACGCAAATGCGTCGTATTTATACTCCCGGGCAAAAATCACGCCCGGGAGTTGGCGGGGCAGAAAACCCCGCATTTGCGCCACTTTTTAACGCCTGGGTCAGGGCAGGCGTTAAGGGACCTGTGGGCTCAAAATGAGCCCACAGCTGCCCTCCCATGCCCCCAGGGACCCCCCCTGCCACCCTTGCCCACCCCAGGAGGACACCCAAGGATGGAGGGACCCACCCCAGGGACATTCAGGTAAGTATAAATATTTTTTTTTTAAATATTTTTTTGTGGCATAGGGGGGCCTGATTTGTGCCCCCCTACATGCCTCAATGCCCAATGACCATGCCCAGGGGACATAAGTCCCCTGGGCATGGCCATTGGGCAAGGGGGCATGACTCCTGTCTTTACTAAGACAGGAGTCATGTAAATGGCGTCTGGGCGTCGTTAAAAATGGCGCAAATCGTGTGGAGGCGATTTTTTGCGTCAACCTGACTTGCACCATTTTTAAGACGCCCTAGCGCCATTTTTCCCTACGCCGGCACTGCCTGGTGTACGTGGTTTTTTTCCACGCACACCAGGCAGCGCCGGTCTGCTTGCGCCGGCTAACGCCATTCAATAAATACGGCGCCCGCATGGCGCTTCAGAATGGCGTTAGCCGGCGCAAAATTTTTTGACGCTAAACTGCGTTAGCGCAGTTTAGCGTCAAAAAGTATAAATACGGGCCTGAGTCATTATTTTCTGCAGGGTCTGGAGAACATAGACACAGGGGGTTGGCACAGCAGAGAACTGATATGTGGCAGCAATCAGAGGATTGCTGCAGGATCTGGCCTTCACGTAATTGGGGTGCAATACTTAGATGTCATATCACGTCTGGCAGAGACGTCAACCCTCCTCAAGAAAAAATAATGGAGCAAAGCAAAATGTTGAAGGTGTTGCAATGGTGGAAGAGTTAGCTGAGGGTCAAACAGCAATAATGGCACTACTGGGCTCTATTATGAGGGAAATGGACAAGGTGGAAAAGTCCTCCGTGGCAGTGGAAGGCTGCCTAGACAAGATGGAAGGCAAAATTACCATGATGGAGTCCTTAGTGAAAGAAGAATGTTCGAGGGTGCTTTTAAGGGGGGCTGGTTCAGTTGGGTTAAGGCACGAAGGTACAAAAGGAATATCTAGAGAAGATGACTGGGACCAACCTGTCACAGGATGGTAGGGTGGAGACACTGAAAACCTGCTGCTTAGGGCTCACCTCAAGGTCCTGGGATACCCAGCAACTCCTGCAGACAAGACAGTGATGGAAGTACTGGAGTATTTTTTCCTGCATCACCTGGTATCCCCGAGCACATCATTGAGCAGCTATTTTAGTGGGCATATAGAGTCCCTCTAGGAAGGCTTGTCCCTCTGGTGGTATTGTTGAGGAAACCAATATTGTGATATTTTTCCACATGTTGTTAAGGAAAGCATGCATAGTAAGGCAAAGCTTGCAAGATGAAAGAACGAGGATTCTCTTGTTTCCTGCCATCACTCTCAAGACAAAGACAAGGAGCAAGAACTACTGGCAAATCACCAAGAACTTGCTGCAATGGGTGTCACTATCTCGGTGTGGTACCCAGCAAGATTGAGAGTGGAGCAGGATATCTGAACTTAATAGAATGTAAGTCTTTGGTCAGACTGAGGTGGCACACAACTTCCTTTTTTTGAAAAATATTTTTTATTGAGTTTTTATTTATGAACAGTACATGCAGGAAGGCAGATTATTCATGGAAACAACATGAATGGAGACAACATACAGGAAATTAAATGCAGCGTTCCAGTTAAAGCATAGATAACGTCACATGTGAATGTCACAGGTCTGACTAAGAAAGGAACTGGGAGATAATTCATGATGAAGACCAAGGGGTGCTGTCTGCACCTTGAAGCGATGGCGCTAACGGGGGAGCGAACAAAAACCAGGGAGTGAAAGGGATATATACAGAGGTTCGCTATGGCAGGTAATCCATGTCAAGAGAGAAGTACAGGATGTGCTTTTAGGAGCAAGCTATAGAAATAGCTTGGCAAAGTTTGGAGGGCTGGGCAACCAGGCGACAAAGACAATGAGGGTAAAGGAAGGGGGTTTCCCTGGGAGTATGTTCCGCCTCATGGCAGTGTGAGGGAATTGTAGAAATATGGTTGCTTAGGTTACTAAATAGGGGTCTCCACATCTGTGCGCCTGCCAAGCAGCGAGTTTAAGGTCGGTGTCTGTGTGTCACAGAGGGGTTCATCTTGTTTGATTATCTGTAGGAACTGTGTGTGTTATTTGAGGATATGACGGCGAAGAGTAGCCTCCACCACTCGTCCCCATTTATGCACCGCCCCATGCCAGACTGCCACCGATGCGGTTATTGACGATTTCCACTGATGTGTGAGGTGGATTGCTAACGCATTGAATCAGATGCGTACCTTATGTTGCTTCCAGCACTTAAAGATACATGAGCTGTTGCTTCCACATGTGGAGATTAGGCAGTTCTGTAAACTTCTGTAGGGTGCTGTATATTTTTTGACAGTAGTCTTGTAAGGTCGGGCATGACCATCACATGTGTGTGAGACCTCATCGGGTGTGTGACACCAGATACAGTCAATCTGTACAGTTGGAAAATAGTGGTTCAGTTAGGTGTGGGAAAGGTTCTCTTGGTGCAATATAAAAAATGGAATATTTTAAAATCAAGAGTTCCGGGAGACCTGTTGGGGATGCTCTAGCACTTGATGAAACCCATCACCCCTGGTGAGTATGGTGTATTACTGGGTGGGTAGGGGGATTTGTTTCGGATGTGCTCCAAAGAGTGAGAAAGGTAATGCGGAGTGGCAGTGAGTGGGGTGCTGTCCGGCTGGCAGGTCATAGTCAGTGGACAGTTGTTCAAAGGCGAGGGACTGGCCTTTCAAAAACAGGTCTACCATGGTGGTCGGCGATCAATCATAACAGCCTGGGAAGCGAGGAAGGTCAATCAGGGGCATTGCTGGTGCTTGGAATCCATCCACAAGGTCCTGCATGTGGAGCATGCAAGAATGAGTGCACTTGTAGTGGCCAGGGAGAGAAGGGTACAGCCCTTGACAGGCGAAGGCCTCAAATTGTGACTAATGATCTGAACCCTTGTTCATCGCTGGCCTATCCCATGTACCATTGTGCCACCCAGCACACGAGCAATTGAAGTTCAGTAGCCAGAAAATGTGCTTTAAAGGAAGGGGCACACAGCCCTCCTTTTCCCACTGGAAGTTGCAGTTTTTTGAGAGCAACATGGCAAAGCCCATTGCCTCAGATCAGCACACATAAAAGAGAATCTAGATAATTAGAGAACCCCTTCTGAGGTATCACAGGTAAGTTTGTAAAACAATATAATAGGCGAGGCAGGAGAACCATTTTAGCGAATACAATTTTTCCAACTGGGGCATGGGGCAGAGGTTGCCATAATTGTATTAGCGACCCGATGCCGGCCAGGGCCCTATGTAGGTTTCTCTCATAGAGGTTGGATGGTGAGCAATATAGGCAGACCCACAAGTATCACCTTGTGACACCAGCAAAGTTCTGCATCACCAAGACATATGGCTTGCAGCAGCTGGTCAGAGCAAAGAGGGTGTATTGCCAACTTCATCCAGTTAACCCGGAGTCCTGCAACTGCAGCAAAGATGGTGAGAGTGTCATGGAGCAGGGAGAGATCAGCAGTGACATCATTTGGTTATATTAAGAGGTCTTCCGCATATAAACATACAACATGCGTTCTGCCTTCTAGGTATATGCCCTGTTTTTGCCCCTCCTGCAATTTGTATTACAAGAGGTTCCATTGCCATTGCAAAGAGCAGCAGGGAGAGCGGACACCTGAAAGGGGGAAGAGATAAGGCAACCCTTATGAATCCAGGAAGATGGGTTAGCATAAAGCAGTTTGGTATAGGCGAGCAGCCACTGTCCTATGGCCCTTGCAGGTTAGTATCTGGAAGAGAAATTCCCAAGATAATGTGTCATGTGCCTACTCCATATCCAGCATGAGGAGGATGGCCCGAAGGAAATGGCCCTGGACCCAATCTTAGATGTGGACAAGACGCTGTATATTTTGGGAAGTGCTGCAGCCCGAGATGAACCTGTTCTGGTCCGTATATATGAGGTCTGGGAGTATCTGGTCCGTATATATAGGATCTGGGAGAATCTGTGTGTATATGGTGGTGAGGATTTTCCCCAGGAATTTATAGTCCACGCCCAGAACGGTGATGGGGCGATATGGGTCTTTGTCAGGGTTAAGAATTGTGACCAGAAGTAATTCTTGAAGGCACTGCAGGAGCTTATCAAGTTGGAGGACTGTCCCAAACATTTCATCAAGGCAGGAAGCGAGGATTGTGAAGAAAGTAGCATAATATTTGAGGGGTAACTGTAGGAGGCTGGCCTGGTTTGTAGTGGATACCTAAGGTACTTACAACTTGTTATAGGTCCAGTAAGCCCTTATTAGTGAAATGTAGGCAGTGTTCTAGCAGCTTAGGCTGTCTAGGGGTAGCTGTAGCAGAGCAGCCAAGTCTGAACTAGGAGACATGCAAAGCACCTGCAATACCACTATAGTTACACAGTACGTGTACACAATAAAAGACAATACTCAGTGTTACCAAAAATAAAGGTACTTTATTTTAGTCACACAAGGCCAAAAATATCTTAGAGGCAATACTACACAATATATATACTAGTAACCAAAATCAGGTAAGTAAACAGTCATAGAATAGTGCAAACAGTAGAATATACAATAGATTGCAATAGGCCGAGGGGCAGCACAAACCATATACTACAATAGTGGAATACAAATGTCCAATTCCCTCCAGGCAACTGTAGAGTGTAGAGGGGCACTGGGAGTGTAAGAAAACACCAAAGGTAAGTAAAGTACCCCAGCCCAGAGCACAGGAAACCAGGAGACCAAGTCCAGAAGTAGAAGAAGAGTCCAGGAAGGACAGGAGCCCCTGCCAACCTAGAAGAAGGTGCAAAAATGGATTCTCTGGTTAGAAGAAAAGTACAGAAGTGCACAAAAGAATATGGCTGTGGGTTCCTGCTTAGTGAAGGAGATGTGCCATGTCGAGTTGTTGGATGCAGGCTGCTTGCGTCGCTGGATTCCACCAACAAGCCTTGCTTCAAGCAAATACGTTTTTTGCGTCAAAGAGGAGCTGTCTGGACCCAGGAGAGACCTAGGGTTCTCAACTCAAACTGAGGAGACAGAGGGGCTCTCAGCACTTCAGAGAGCCCTCAGAAGACCAGGCAGTACCCACAGGAGTCCCAGAACACAGGGACAAAGAAGATGCAAAGTGCGGTCATTGCAGCACTACACTGGAGGGTCCCACGCCGCTGGAGAACAATTCAGGGAGCTGTGCGTCGCAGGATGGAGTACTGGGGACCTGGGCTACGCTGTGCATGAAGAACTTTTGAAAGAAGTGCACAGAAGCCAAGAGGACCTGCAGAAGCCGCGTTGCGCAGGGGTAGTGTCGCAGCACAGGGAAGCAAGCTCTTACCTCCTCCAAATTTGGCCAGTCCAGGGCACTTCAGTCCACCACCTGTGTCACAGGAAGCAAGCTTGTTATCAGGACAGGAGTCCCAGAGTACCGGTTGTCATCGCAGAAGGGTGCCTGTTGAAGCAAGGAAGTGACTCCGTCACTCAACGGCAGATTCCTTTGTTTCTTCCGGTGCAGGGGGGAGATAGCCAGTCCTCAGAGCGTGCAAACTTTGGAAACTGTTGCAAATGCTGGCAGGAGCTGAAGTTGCAGGTCACAGGAGTCACCCTGGATACTTTGTTGCAGTTACTGCGGTTCCTGGAGCAGTCTGCAGTTGATCCGACAGTCAGCAGTTGAAGCAGAGGATGCAGAGGAATCTTGCAAACAAAATGTGAGGAAACGCCAAGAGGAGAGGCCCTAAATAGCCCTGAGAGGGTGATTGGCTCCCTACCCAGGTATGCACCTATCAGGAAGGGTCTCTGATGTCACCTGCTGGCACTGGCCACTCAGTGCTCTCCAGAGGGTCCTCACACCCTGGAATCCAATATGGCTAACGCCAGGGACACTCTGGAGGAGCTTCGGGCACCACCCCTGGTGTGGTGATGAACAGGGGAGTGGTCACTCCCCTTTCCTTTGTCCAGTTTCCTGCCAGAGCAGGGACTGGGAGTCCCTGAACCGGTGTAGACTGGATTATGCAAGGAGGGTACCGTTTGTGCCCTTCAAAGCATATCCATAGGCTATGGGAGGCTACACCTCCCATGTCTGTATCACCTATTTCCAATGGGAGGGGGTGTCAGACCCCTCTCCTAAAGGGAATGCATTGTTCTGCCTTCCTGGGATTGGGCTGCTCAGTCCCCAGGAGGGTAAAAACCTGTCTGTGAGGTGGCAGCAGCTGGGGCTGCATTGGAAACCTCAGAGACCTTGTTTGGCAGTACTGGGAGTCTATGGAGGAGCCCCCAGGGTGCATGGGATTGGCCCCCAATACCATATTTGGAGTGGGGGGTCAATTCCATGATCTTAGACACCTCACATGGTCATATTCGGAGTTACCATTGTGAAGCTACATATATGTATTGAGATATATGTAGTGCATGTTTATGATGGTGTCCCCACACTCACGAAGTCTGGGGAATTGGCCCTGGACAATTTGGAGACACCTTTGCTAGTGCAAGGGTGCACTCACACACAGTAACTTTGCACCTAGCCTTCAGTAAATGAAGGGTAGACATATAGGTGACTTATAAGTTACTGCAGTGGCAGTCCTGAAGAACGTTTTGTATGAGCTCCTTATGGGTGGCAAAAGAAATGCTGCAGACCATAAGGATCTCTTGGAACCCATATACTAGGGACTTATAAGGGGGTCCAGTGTGCCAATTAGAATTGGAATCTGGAGTCACTAAAGTGTAGTAACAAGTAGAGAGAGCATAAGCACTGGAGTTCTGGTTAGCAGAACTTCAGTGACACAGTCAAGCATACTGAAACATATATAGGCCACAAACTGTGAGCACTGGAGTCCTGGCTAGCAGGATCCCAGTGAGACAGGCAAAACACACTGACAAATAGGGTTTTAAACTATGAGCACTGGGGTCCTGGCTAGCAGGATCCCAGTGAGACAGTAAAAACACACTTACAAACACTCACAAACAGGCCAAAAATGAGGATAGTCATGCTACAAAGAGACTACTTTCTCACAGTAACCCATCGAGCCCGCCGGATTCTGTTTGATGGCCTGCATGACCTCAAACATTGATGTAGTGTCAAAGGCAAGTTTGATGGAGTAAGCAACACATGGAAGGGGGATGTGCTCTAAGAATGAAAGTGACACATTTGGTGAGGCGGATGGTGGGGCTTGGTAAATAGAGGAGTAGTATCTGTGGAATGCTTGTAAAATCTTGTTCTGTGTGTGTATCAAAGTTCTCAGTTTGATGTTTTTCTCTTTGATAGGTCTCACAGGGTTTTAATGCCTGATCAACCAGACAAGGAGGTAACCTGACTTGTCACCCTCTCTTTGCACTTTGGCTGCATGGGCCGCAAAGGTAAAGCACCACAATTGCTCTAGCATGTGGTGTATTCTGTTTTCTCTTTTGTGTAGGCCTTGAGGGATGCAGGATTTGGGTTCACCTGCTTCCCACCATGAAGGCATCCCAATCTAGGGTTCTGGTGGAGGTGGTGCCATGGTATTCAGCAGAGTACTGCAGAATATGTGTTTCTTGTGTCTCACGAAAAACCAGGTCTTCCAGGCAGTTCACAGGCATAGGTAGGCACGGGCGCTGCCAATGCAGGTTTATGATATGGGTGATAGAAACTATTCATCCTAAATAGTCCAAGTTTCTAATAAGGAGGAGCTACAGAAGTGGAAGAGAGGAACCAGTCTAGGCGCACTTATAGACTGTGAAGGGCTTAGTAGGGTAGGGGTATCCCCAAGCATCAGAGAGGGACCAGTAGTCCACTCAACCTCTTAACCGGGCTGCCTGCATATAAAGAGGAGAGCACAGTGGGGCATGTGATCTGTACAAAACCTAGATCTAATTTGCAGTTACATTCTTCCCCTAGTATCCAGGGCTTCTGTTTCTTGTGCACTAGCGTGGTGGAGAGTGTGTAGCAGACTGCTTTTTGGTCAACATTAGGAGCAGGGGTCTGCCATCTAAACAGCCTTTAAGGAGTACATACATGCCTTCTGTGTCAATGGTCATGTTTGTCACTTAAAATGGAGTACCAGTCCTAATGCACATCATGGCCCCTGTTCATATGCGGAACAAGTGGTAGCATGTATAGTGCCCCTCCAGGGCTTACGCAAGCATGCCAGGTCTTCGGCGGTTGTGTGTAACTCCTATATAAGGACTATGTGCACCTGTTTGCATTTAGCATAGGTGTAAAGTGCATATGTGTCCTTGGCCATGTGCAAGCCAAGGACATTGAGGGTAAGGAAGCAGATATCAGGTGTAGAAGCCATGGGCAATGTTGGCATGTGTGCTCTCAGTGCATGGTGGGACGTTTTGTGGGAGTTATTCAAACTTGTGGACCACCCAACCTACGTCTTGTGAAAGCTGAGAGGTCTGTCTGCTGTGGTTTTCAGTGAATGAGGAAATCAGAACCTCCCTATCCATGCTGCAGGAGTTGTGTGAAGTCCGAACGCCATAACCTGCAATAGAACTCTAGAAGAAAGTGGGGGAGTGATGAATAGGAGCAGTGTGCCCTGTAATGCATAGGATGCCCTGAAGGGACTCGGGATGCAGGGGTGGGCATGGTGAGCGGACCCAGTGAGGCGTGTAATCTCAGTTATTTGAAAGGTGGGGTTCCCCTCCAGGATGTCAAAGAAGTAAGCAATGTATTAAATGCATGAATTATGATCGGGCGGGGATGCCTGCTGGTAGAATGCAATAGCAGGGAGAAGTAGATGGGGAGAAGAGCAAGGACTGAAACATTCAAATTATAGTGTCTGCCATCTAGGGGGTCATCTGTGTAGGAGTCTGCAAGTTGAGGTGAGAGTTTCTTCTGAGGAAAAGATGTGTGGTCATCCTTGGTTCTGGCATTGATGCTCAAGGTAGCAGTTGCCTAGACCCACCTGTGGTCCTCAGTGATCTATTCCAGGCCTGGAAGCTTTGCTGGGGTGGATAGAGGGGTAGCCTCCTCTCATTGCTTGCCCCTACGTTGCCTCCAAGACTTGGGTGGAACTCGGGGGGCTTCTGTTTTCTGTGGTAAGTGACCCTCATTTCATCTTCCCACCCAGCCCCGGTGGTCTTTACGGTCTGTAAAATATGTAGAGGTTGCATTGTTCATGATTTTGAGGAGGGCTGGGAACAAAGATGAGTACTGAACCCCAAGCAGGTGAAGGTGACGTTTGACCTCCATAAAGGAGAAGCAATGGCACTGCATGGTGCGCCTATAGTCTGGGAATCACATTACAACTTTGTATTCCAGTTTGAGTAGACCAGCTTGTTGGGCAGCCCGCAGAAGAGTATCACATTCTCTGTAGTGGAGGAGTTTTGCCACCATGGGACATGGTGAGGCTCCTGGTGGGGATTGATGAGCAGGGACTCGAAGAGCCCTCTCCAGGGAGAAGTAAGTGAGATCAGATGATGACTTAAATGTCTTAAAGCACGTCTCCAGGTAGGAGATGGGATTTTGCCTCTTGATGCCCTCTAGCAAGCCCAGAATCTGTATGTTACTTATTCGTGAATGGCTCTTCGCATCCTCTGCTCTATCCTCAAGGTACTGCACATCTTCCTGTGGGTGGCAAATCACAGCCCAGTCATCCTCACCCAGTGGTTACACGGCAGCAAGAGTTTTCCCTCCATCTGTAACCTTGTCCACAAGCTTGCGGTGATCATCACACAAAAGCCTATTTCAAGGTTAATGATTCTAGCCATGTTTCCATAGAAACTCTAGATTACTCTATCACTGCCAGTAGTTTGTCCACTTTGTCAGACAAGGAGAGGGGGTGGTATACAAGAATTGTGTGTCTGCTACAGGATGGGATCTGCAGAGTGCTGGAGTGACAGAACCTTGCCTGCCTACTGTGAAGAGGGTGGTATGGCCAAAGTGCAGGCCTGAGGGAAGATCTGGGAGGGAGCTTTCTTCCTTAGTGTGTTGTGCAGTAGGCACCAGAGATGGGGGTGAGATTGAAGGTCTTCAGCCTGTTCCAGTGGCACTGTCCAGGGTCCACCGCCACAAGGGTGGAAAAGTGTTTATTGCAAGTTCTCCCCCAAGCAACATGGGATTCAGCGAGCAGGAGCATGACGGTGATTGGTCTGTACCAGGCTCAATAGTGATTGCAGTGTCCAAGAGCGATTTTGACAAGGTAGAAATCTGGGGTGGCCCCAACACAGGAGTAGCCAAGGGGCCAGCGCAGAAGACTATCTATGTCCTCCTCCTGGGCAGTGCTGTGCCTGAAGTGTGGGACCACGACATGAAGGGCCCCAGAAGCAAGTTACCAACCTCTCGCGCACCCTATTCTGAGTGCTGAGGGGGGGAGGGATTCAGTAAGAGTACCATTCCAAAGGAAGTAGGAGACAAGTTGTGCCAGGTGTCCAAAGGCAATGACGAAGGAGACTCTCAGGGTTGTCCAAGATGTCTGGAGCTGTACATTACAGACCACCCCCAGGGGTGCAAATTGGAGGGGAGCCAGGGGGGGGGGCAGGCATCTCTCATCTCCAGTGGAAGACAGGCAGTGCAGTCGCTCACCTCTATGATTTATTAGGCTGAGTAGTGTTGAGTTATATGGAAGTACTACCATGGCTGATGCAGAGGCCCCGGTGAGTCAGTATAGTCTGTTGTGCAGTTTCTTTACTCCCATATAAGCACATTGCACAGTGAGGTAGTTGGGAGGGCCTAGACTCCACCTGGGCCCCCTTTTAAATCAACTGGGTGTCCTGGCCCAATGTAGGCAGGGGGCAGAATGCGAGGGCCAGACAGTGGGTGCTGATGCAAAGATGTCCCGTGGTGCTCCTCTTATACGGCCTGCACGCACACCAATCCAAACACTAACACCGGTGGCAGGGAAGTTAGTGGCTATGTTGGTCAGAAGCTCCCCCCGGGCTGTAGACTTAAAGATCACTGTGGTTGCAGTTAGTGCATGCGGGCACTGTAGGGCTTCACCTCAGGGCCAGTAAGGCATTCCCCAGAGTCAGCCCTCAGAATGAGGATCCCAAGGCAGGGTGTTGGCACATGGCCCAGTGTAGGAAAGTACCATCTTGCCTGGCATGTTACCCCCATTTTTTACTTGTGTGTCAGTTTCTTTTTGCCTGGCTCACTGGGATCCTGCTAGCCAGGACCCCAGTGCTCATAGTTGTGGCCTGAATGTGTTCCCTGTGTGGTGCCTAACTGTGTCACTGAGACTCTGCTAACCAGAACCTCAGTGTATGTGCTCTCTCTGGCCCACATTTATACTTTTTTAGCTCTGCATTTGCACCACTTTTTGATGCAAAAGCGGTGTAAACTTACAAAATACAATTGTAAAAATGACACAACTGCGGTGCTAAAAAAAGTATAAATATGGGCCTCTGTTTTAAAAATGTCACTGCAGGCTAGTGAACATTTTGCCAATTCTGATTGGCGCACTGTGTAGGAGGCTGGCCTGGCTTATAGTGGGTACCCTGTGGTACTTACACCCTGTGCCAGGTCTAGTTATCCCTTATTAGTAGAATAGAGGTGTTTCTATCAGCTTAGGCTGATAGAAGGTAGCTATGGCAAAGCAGCTTAGGCTGAACTAGGAGACATGCAAAGCTCCTACTATACCACTTATATCATATAGCACAATATCATAAGAAAACACAATACTCAGAGTACTTTATTTTTATGACAATATGCCAAGAGTATCTCAGTGAGTACCCTCCGTTAGAAGGTAAGTAATATACCCAAGTTATATGTACACAAACCCAAAACAGGTAAGTAAGAGTAAGAAAAGTAATGCAAACAGTGTAGAATTACAATAGGATGCAATAGGTGAACATAGGTCTAGGGGCAACACAAACCATATACTCCAAAAGTGGAATGCGATCACGAATGGACCCCAGACCTATGGGAGCTTGTAGAGGGTCGCTGGAAATGTAAGAAAACAGTCAGGGTGTCCAAGATACCCCACCCCAAGACCCTGAAAAGTAGGAATAAAGTACACCTACTACCCCAAAAGAACACAATAGTCGTGATAGGAGGATTCTGCAAGAACCACAAACACCAGAAAAGCACTGAAGGCGGATTCCTGGACCTGAGGACCTGCAAGGCAAGGGGACCGAGTCCAAGAGTCGCGAAAAGGTCAAGGGGGGGCAGGAGCCCAGGAAACCCCGGATGAAGGTGCAAGGAAGCTGCCTCCAGATGGAAGAAGCTTAGGATTCTGAAACAACAAAGAGATCTAGGGACTTCTCCACGGCGTGCTGATGGTTGCAGACATGTTTCCACACAGAAAAGCCTTGCTAAATGCAAGGGTTGCAGTAGAGGTTTTTGGGTGCTGCTGGTGACCAGGAAGGACCAGGATGTCGCCTCTTGGAGGAGAAGACAGAGGGGGCGCTCAGCAACTCAGAGAGCCTCCACAGAAGCAGGCAGCACCCGCAGAAGTACCCGAATGCGCACTTAGAAGATTTGTGAACCAGAGCTGGCTCAGAGTCACAAAGGAGGTTCTCACGATGCCGTAGGCCAACTCAGAGGGTTGAGCACTGGAGGACGGAATGCTGGGGACCCAGGCTAGGCTGTGCAAGAAGGAAATCCTGGAAGAGTGCACAGGAGCCGGAGCAGCTGCAAATCACGCAGTGCACAGGTTTGCAGTCTAGCGTGGGGAGGCAAGGACTTACCTCCACCAAACTTGGACTGAAAGATCGCTGGACTGTGGGAGTCACTTGGATAGAGTTCCTGTGTTCCAGGGACCACGCTCGTCAGGATGAGAGGGGACCGAGAGGACCGGTGATGCAGTCCTTTGGTGCCTGCGTTAGCAGGGGGAAGATTCCTTCGACCCACGGGAGATTTGTTCTTAGCTTCTAGTGCAGGGTGAAGGCAGGTGACCCCCAGAGCATGTATCACCAGGAAACAGTCGGGAAAGCTGGCAGGATGAGGCGCTACAATGTTGCTGGTAGTCGTCTTGCTACTTTGTTGCGGTTTTGCAGGCGTCCTGGAGCAGTCAGCGGTCGATCCTTGGCAGAAGTCGAAGAGGGAAGTGCAGAGGAACTCTGGAAAGCTCTTGCATTCCTTATCTGAAGAATGACCCAGAGGAGAGACCCTAAGTAGCCAGAAAAGGCGGTTTGGCTACCAAGAAAGGAGGATTGGCAACCAAGAAAGGTAAGAGCCTATCAGAGGGGTCTCTGACATCACCTGCTGGCACTGCCCACTCAGAGCAGTCCAGTGTGCCCCCAACACCTCTGTTTCCAAGATGGCAGAGGTCTGGGGCACACTGGAGGAGCTCTGGGCACCTCCCCTGGGGAGGTACTGGTCAGGGGAGTGGTCACTCCCCTTTCCTTTGTCCAGTTTCGTGCCAGAGGAGGGCTGGGGGATCCCTGAACCGGTGTAGACTGGCTTATGCAGAGATGGGCACCATCTGTGCCCATCAAAGCATGCCCAGAGGCTGGGGGAGGCTACTCCTCCCCAGCCCTTCACACCTATTTCCAAAGGGAGAGGGTGTAGCACAATCTCTCAGAGGAAATCCTTTGTTCTGTCTTCCTGGGCCAGGACTGTCTGGACCCCAGGAGGGCAGAATCCTGTCTGAGGGATTGGCAGCAGCAGCAACTGCAGTGGAAACCCCGGAAAAGCAGTTTGGCAGCACCCGGGTTCTGTGCTAGAGACCCAGGGGATCATGGAATTGTCCCCCCAATACCAGAATGGTATTGGGGAAACAATTTGTATGATCTTAGACATGTTACATGGCCATGTTCGGCGTTACCCTTGTGACGCTATACATAGGTAGTGACCTATGTATAGTAGATGCGTGTAATGGTGTCCCTACACTCACAAAGTCTAGGGAATTTGCCCTGAGCAATGTGGGGGCACCTTGGCTAGTGCCAGGGTGCCCACACACTAAGTAACTTGGCACCCAACCTTCACTAAGTGAGGGTTAGTCATATAGGTGACTTATAAGTTACTTATGTGCAGTGAAAAATGGCTGTGAAATAACATGGACGTTATTTCACTCAGTCTGCAGTGTCAGGCCTATGTAAGAATTGTCTGAGCTCCCTATGGGTGGCAAAAGAAATGCTGCAGCCCATAGGGATCTCCTGGAACCCCAATACCCTGGGTACTTAAGTGCCATATACAAGGGAATTATATGGGTGTACCAGTGTGCCAAAGAGAATTGGTAAATTTAGTCACTAGCCTACAGTGACAAATTTAGAAAGCAGAGAGAGCATAAACACTGAGGTTCTGGTTAGCAGATCCTCAGTGATACAGTTAGGCACCACACAGGGAACACATACAGGGCACACACTATGAGCACTGGGGTCCTGCTTAGCAGGATCCCAGTGACACAGGGGCTAAAACATGCATACATACATATAGTGAAAATGGGGGTAGCATGCCAGGCAAGGCGGTACTTTCCCACACAACCCCCCCCCAAACGAAGGACAATAAGACTAGCCTTGTCCTGATGAGTCTTCATTGTGGAAATATCTGGAGAGTCCATCTGCATTGGAGTGGTTACTCCCAGGTCTATGTTCCACTGTATAGTCCATGCCCTGTAGAGATATGGACCACCTCAACAATTTAGGATTTTCACCTTTCTTTTGTTTTAGCCAAAGTAGAGGTTTGTGGTCTGTCTGAACAATAAAGTGAGTGCCAAAAAGGTATGGCCTCATCTTTTTCAGTGCCCAGACCACAGCAAAGGCCTCCCTCTCTATGGCAGACCAACACTTTTCTCTAGGGGTCAACCTTCTGCTGATAAAAGCAACTGGTTGATCCTGGCCCTCAGAATTCAGTTGTAATAAGACTGCCCCTACTCCTAATTCAGATGCATCAGTTTGAACAATGAATTTCTTGGAGTAACATGGGCTTTTTAGGACAGGTGCAGAGTACATGGGCTGTTTGAGCTCCTCAAAAGCTTTCTGACAGCAAGCTGTCCATAACACCTTCTTAGGCATTTTCTTGCTAGTGAGATCATTAAGAGGGGCTGCAATGGAGCCATAATTCTTGACGAATCTCCTGTAGTACCCTGTGAGTCCTAAAAAAGCTCTCACCTGGGTCTGAGTTGTAGGGGGAACCCAATCCATGATAGTCTGTTTTTTCCCCTGTAGTGGCGCAATCTGTTCTCCACCTACCAGGTGGCCCAGACAAACCACTTTCCCCTGCCCTATCTGGCACTTTGAGGGCTTGATAGTGAGGCCTGCCTTTTCCAGGGCCTCCAAATCTTTCCAAAGGTGGACCAGGTGCTCATCCCAGGTTGAGCTAAAGACAGCAATATCATCAAGAAATGCTGCGCTGAAACCCTTGCAGGACTGTGTTCACCAACCTTTGAAAAGTGGCAGGTGCATTTTTCAAACCAAAGGGCATTAATGTGAATTGGTAGTGCCCTCCTATGGTAGAAAATGCAGTCTTTGGTTTAGCATCTTCTGCCAATCTGATCTGCCAATACCCTGCAGTCAGATCAAAAGTGCTAAGATACTTGGCAGAAGCCAGTGTATCAATGAGCTCATCTGCCCTGGGTGTAGGGTGAGTATCCGTTTTTGTTACCTGATTGAGCCCTCTGTAATCTACACAAAACCTCATCTCCCTCTTTCCATCTTTGGTGTGAGGTTTTGGTACAAGCACCACTGGGCTAGCCCATGGGCTTTCAGAAGGTTCAATCACCCCCAAATCCAACATTTTCTGCACCTCTTGTTTAATGCAGTCTCGGATATGGTCAGGTTGCCTATAAATCTTACTTTTGACAGGCAGGCTGTCTCCAGTGTCAATTGTGTGTTCACAGCAGGATGTAGTACCTGGTACAAGTGAAAAGAGGTCTGAAAATTGGCCTAGGAGATTGATGCAGTTGGCTTTCTGTTCTGCAGTCAGACAATCTGCTAAAACTACTCCCTCCACTAAGGCATCTGCTTCAGTGGTGGAGAAGAGATCAGGGAGAGGGTCACTCTCTTCTTCCTGTCCCTCATCTGTTGCCATGAGCAGGGTGAGATCAGCCCTGTCATACTAGGGTTTTAGGCAGTTGACGTTAATCACCCTAAGGGGACTCCTTGCAGTGCCCAGGTCTACCAAATAGTTAACCTCACCCTTCTTCTCAACAATTAGATGGGGTCCACTCCATTTGTCTTGGAGTGCTCTTGGGGCCACAGGCTCCAATACTCCAACCTTCTGTCCTGGTTGGTACTGGATCAAAACAGCCTTCTGGTCATGCAATTGCTTTTGCAGCTCCTGGCTGGCCTGAAGGTTTTTACTGGCCTGTTTCATGTACTCAGCCATTCTGGATCTTAGGCCAAGTACATAATCCACTATGTCCTGTTTAGGAGCTTTTAAAGGTTGTTCCCAACCCTACTTCACAAGAGTAAATGGACCTCTTACAGGGTGCCCAAAGAGGAGTTCAAAGGGGCTGAAGCCCACTCCTTTTTGGGGTACCTCCCTGTAAGCAAAAAGGAGGCAAGGTAACAGGACATCCCATCTCCTCCTGAGTTTTTCAGGGAGTCCCATTATCATTCCTTTGAGAGTTTTATTAAACCTCTCAACCAGACCATTTTTTTGTGGACGGTAAGGGGTGGTGGACTTGTAGGTAACACCACACTCCTTCCACATTGTTCTTAGGTATGCAGACATGAAGTTGTCACCTCTGTCTGACACCACCTCTTTAGGAAAACCCACCCTGGAAAAGATTCCCAGGAGGGCCTTTGCCACTGCAGGAGCTGTAGTGGTCCTTAAAGGTATGGCTGCAGGATATCTTGTGGCATGGTCCACTACTACCAAGATAAATCTATTGCCTGAAGCAGTAGGAGGGTCAAGGGGGCCAACTATGTCAACCCCTACCCTTTCAAAGGACACCCCAACCACTGGAAGTGGAATTAGAGGGGCCTTTGGAGTGCCACCAGTCTTGCCACTGGCTTGGCAGGTCACACAGTGTCGCGTGGGCTCTCATTATCCTAAATGAGACTACTGGATTTCTAGGCAGCAGGATCGATAACGGTGTGGGCGACTGAGTCTGACCCACGTGTAAGGAACTCTGTCACCCTAAATCCGGTTGTTGCTCCGGCTAACTAGCAGTGCCTCATTTCTCCCATGGGGAAGAGATGATTGGGCAGCCGAGCGCATGACATCTTTGGAACTTCTCAGGGAAGTCGTGGTCACTCAGATCCAAACCAACTCTCTCATTCACAATATGGTCTCATATACAAATGACAAAGACAGTATAAGTTTTATATAAAGTTTTAATAAAACGACTGTATTTTAGATATTAAGGCGTGAGCCGCAATAACCAGAACAATACAACATAGTAGAATTGATATAGTAACCAGGAGAGTAAAACATAAGAATAAAGCTATCATAATTCCTAACCGTTTCTACTCTCCCTCTGCTTGTTCTATTTAGAGCACAGCATGTTAAGCTTCCAGCTTGCCTTTCTGTATCACTAGGGAGACGGACACCCTCATACCTGAGCAAAGCCCTGTGATCTGGTTCAGCATCTGCAACGAGGCAGTCAGCGTCTAGTTGTGGTTCCCTGGTCGGAATCTCCCTCTTGCATGTATTGGGACAAGGAAGTGATTTTATAACTAACATGTCATCGTGATCACAAAATGTCCCTACGCAGGAATGGCAAGTCTAAACTCCTACCACGTCTATCGGCAATGTACCAGACTGTATCCTTGACTGAAGCACAGAGTGAATATGTTATGAAGAACTCCAGTGCTGAAGTAGGCAAAACAGTGTGATATGAATAAAAAACAACACCGTGGAACTGGCTATTCTGTAAAATAACAGTACGAAGCCTAATAGAAAGCATTTAGAGTAAAGTGCACAGAGGCTCTAAGCTGTTAGCAAATGAATAAAATATATTTAGGGCAAAGTGCACAGAGGCCTAAAGCCTGAAGCTAATGCGCAAAATATACGTAAAACTGACCACACTACAACAGGACTTACAAAAGTCTTTGGTGTCCTCTGACATATGAGGCCAGTGAAACAAGGAGACAAGTCTTTCCCAAGTTTTCATCTGGCCCAAATGCCCAGCCAATGGAAATACATGTGCTAGAGTGAGAAGAAACTCTCTGTACTGCAGGGGAATGACCAATCTTCTGGCTGCTCCAGGTTTTGGGTCCCTTGACTCTGTGTACAAGAGGTTATCTTCCCAGTATACTCTATGACTGTCACTGACATCCCCATTTTGATGTTTGACAGCTTGCTGTCTGAGACTCTCTCATGTGGGACAGGTTTGCTGTGCCACACTCAGCTCTTCCCTGGCCAGTCCCCCTCCACCCGAAAGCTCAGCAGTGTATGCTGCCAGCTCCTCTGGTGTAGGTTCTGCACAGGGAGGACATTCCTCATCCTCAGAAGGGGAATCATCTGTAGAGGGAGGGATAATGGATAGGGATTTACCCTTCTTACCCCTAGCTTTAGGGAGCACTTGGTCCATTGTTCCAGGATCCAAGTTACCCTGTCCTTTTTGCTTTTTGGCCTGAGCCCTGGTTAAAGCAAAGATATGCCTAGGAATGCCCAGCATTGCTGCATGGGCCTCCAACTCCACTTCTGCCCAAGCTGATGTCTCCAACTCATTCCCTAGTAGACAGTCTACAGGTAAATCTGTGACTACCACAACTTTCTTTGGACCAATACCCCCCCCAACACCCAGTTGAGAATCACAACAGCCATGGGGTGGCTAAGAGTGTTGTTATGAGCGTCTGTCACTTGGTACTGCTGACCAAGTAGGTGTTGCTCAGGGTGAACCAGTTTTTCTATCACCATAGTTACACTGGCTCCTGTGTCCCTGTACGCCTGAACCTCAACACCATTTATTAGGGGAAGCTGCTTGTACTTATCCATATTAAGGGGACAAGCAACCAAGGTGGCAAAATCAATGCCACCATCAGAGACTAAAACAGCCTCTCTGGTCTCCCTAACAAGACCAACCCCAACTACATTGCCAATAGTGAGCCCAGCTACACCCTTGGATTGGCTATTAGTAGTAGATTTCCCACCACCACTGCTATTACTAGGGACACTAGAATTTGCAGCAGGGGTTGTGGTGGTGGGAGGTTTGGTGTTTTTCTTTAGGCAGCTGGAATCAGTTGCCCAATGGCCTTTGACTTTACACAAATAGCACCATGGCTTTTTAGGTTGATTATTAGAAGAGGATTTGGACCCACCACCCCCAGAGGATTTTTGTGGGCCCAATGAAGACTCAGAATGTTTACTTTTGTCCCCATCCTTCTCAGAAGACTTACCATCCTTCTTCTTGCCATCCTTGTCACCCCGTGTAGGAACTTTTCTGTTCACCCTTGTTCTGACCCACTTTTCTGCCTTCTTTCCCAATTCTTGGTAAGAGGTCAGATCCGAGTCCACTAGGTATTGGTGCAACAAGTCAGAAACACGGTTGTTCAGAATATGTTCTCTCAGAATAAGATTGTACAGGCTTTTATAGTCAGATACCTTACTGCCATGTAACCACCCTTCCAAGGGCTTCACTGAACTGTCCACAAAATCTGTCCAGTCTTGAGAAGACTCTTTTCTGGTGTCTCTGAACTTAATCCTGTATTGTTCAGTGGTTAAGCCAAATCCATCCAAGAGTGCATCTTTCAAAACTTTGTAGTTATTGGCTTCACTTTCTCTAACAGTAAGGAGCCTATCCCTACCCTTTCCAGTGAAAGATAGTCACAAAATAGCAGCCCACTGGCATTGAGGGACCAACTGTACCATACAGTCCCTCTCAAGTGCAGCAAACCACTAAATAATGTCATCCCCCTCCTTGTAAGGGGGGACTATCTTGTGCAGATTCCTGGAATCTTACTTTTCTAACAGGATTGCTATCAGGAATACTGCTGCTGCCACCATGGGGAACTAACCCCAACCTTTGTCTTTCCTTCTCTATATCTAGGGATTCCGTATCTAAGCCAGCTAGTGCTGTTTAAGCTTTAGTCTGGTCTCTTCAACCCTCAACTTTTTGAGTTCCCTTTCTAACAAGTTATCCTCAGGGTGGGTGGGTTGGGAATGCTTTGACACAGATTAAATATGGGAAATTTCATTGGGGGGCCTGTCCCTAACTGTCTGGACCCTAGTGACCTGGCCTCTAGGGATAAAGGATGCCCTACTGTGATGGGAACCTCTATCACTACCAGCATCACTAGGTGCCCTGCTAGGGGGCAGACCCTTGACAGAACCCTCCCCAGTTTCTCCAGGGGACTCCTCTGAATCAAACTGGGAAGCTTCTCCCTTTTCTGATCTCTCATGTGATGTCCAGACTGGTTCTGGTCATCTACAACAAGCATGTTAAAGAGAAACTCTTTTGTAGGGTTCTTTCCTGTACTCAAACCTCAATCCAGGCAGAGACCCCTCAAACTCTCATAGTTTAGACTCATATATGTTGCATTAACAGTTTTGAGAGTGGACTCTACAACAGTATTAGTAAAGGTTTAAGGATAGTGAGAAAGAAAACGTTTTAGAACTTTAGAAAGCACAGAAAAACTTTTTCAAACTTTGAGAAACTTTTAGAAGTTTTAAGAAACTTTTCAGAACTTTGTAAAACGTTTTAAGATAGAAAAGTAAACTTTTTTGGTTAAGTGTACATATACTGAACTATTTGGTATATGATTCTCTTATGAAAAGTACAACATGACAAAGTGGTAAAGCAGTTGCAAGTACTTATCCCACCGCTGCACCACCAATGTAGGAGGTTGGCCTGGCTTATAGTGGGTACCCTGTGGTACTTACACCCTGTGCCAGGTCCAGTTATCACTTATTAGTAGAATAGAGGTGTTTCTAGCAGCTTAGGCTGATAGAAGGTAGCTATGACAAAGCAGCTTATGCTAAACTAGGAGACATGCAAAGCTCCTACTATACCACTTATATCATATAGCACAATATCATAAGAAAACACAATACTCAGAGTTACTAAAAATAAAGGTACTTTATTTTTATGACAATATGCCAAAAGTATCTCAGTGAGTACCCTCAGTTAGAAGGTAAGTAATATACACAGGTTATATGTACACAAACACAAAAAAGGTAAGTAAGAGTAAGAAAAGTAATGCAAACAGTGTAGAATTACAATAGGAAGCAATGGGTGAACATAGGTCTTGGGGCAACACAAACCATGTACTCCAAAAGTGGAATGTGAATCACAAATGGACCTCAGACCTATCGGAGCTTGTAGAGGGTTGCTGGGATTGTAAGAAAACAGTCAGGGTGTCCAAGATACCCCACCCCAAGACCCTGAGAAGTAGGAGTAAAGAACATCTACTACCCCAAAAGAACACAATAGTCGTGATAGGGGGATTCTGCAAGAACCACAAGCACCAGCAAAGCACTGAAGATGGATTCCTGGACCTGAGGACCTGCAAGGCAAGGGGACCAAGTCCAAGATTCGCGATAGTGTCCAGGGGGGGCAGGAGCCCAGGAAACCCCGGATGAAGGTGCAAGGAAGCTGACTCCGGATGTAAGAAGCTTAGGATTCTGCAACAACAAAGGGAGCTAGGAACTTCTCCTTTGGATGGAAGATGTCCCACGGCGTGCTGAAGGTTGCAGAACTGTTCCCATGCAGAAATACCACAAACAAGCCTTGCTAGCTGCAAGGGTCGCGGTAGAGGTTTTTGGGTGCTGCTGGGGACCAGGAAGGACCAGGATGTCGCCCCTGGAGACAGAGGGGGCGCTCAGCAACTCAGAGAGCCCCAACAGAAGCAGGCAGCACCCACAGAAGTACATGAACAGGCACTTAGAATATTTGTGAGCCAGAGCTGATTCAGAGTCACAAGAGCTCACCAGAGTTCCTCTGCATCTCCCTCTTCGACTTCTGCCAAGGATCGACCGCTGACTGCTCCAGGACGCCTGCAAAACCGCAACAAAACAGCAAGAAGACTACCAGCAACTTTGTAGCGCCTAATCCTGCTGGCTTTCTCGACTGTTTCCTGGTGGGGCATGCTCTGGGGGCTGTCTGCCTTCATCCTACACTGGAAGCCAAGAAGAAATCTCCCGTGGGTAAACGGAATCTTCCTCCTGCTAACACAGGCACCAAACTTTTGCTTCACTGGTCCTTTGGGTCCCCTCTCATCTTGACGAGTTTGATCTCTGGAACACAGTAGCTGGATCCAAGTGGTCCAGCTGTCCAAATTTGGTGGAGGTAAGTCCTTGCCTCCCCACGCCAGACATTAATCCTGTGTACTCCGTGAACTGCAGCTACTAGGGCTTCAGTGCACTTTTGCAAGGAATCCTTTGTGTACAGCACAGCCCAGGTCCCCAGCACTCCATCCTGCATTGCTCACCTCGCTGAGTTGACCACCAGCTTCTTAGGACCCTCCTTTGTAGTGTTGAGACAACTGCTGTGCTCAGTCTTCTTCAACCTGTGTTCAAGTGCTTCTGTGGGTGCTGCCTGCTTCTGCGTGGGCTCTCTGTATTGCTGAGCGCCCCTCTGTCTCCTCCTCCAAGGGGCGACCTCCTGGTCCTTCCTGGGTCCGGGCAGCACCCATTTTCTTCAACCGCGACCTTTGCAGCTAGCAAGGCTTGTTTGCAGTCTTTCCGCGTGGAAACAACTCTGCATGCTCCAGCCTGCCGTGGGACATCTTTTGTGCAAAGGAGAAGTTCCTGGCTTCTTCCGTCGTTGCAGAATCTTCCACCTTGAGGCAGCCATTTTGCACCTTCATCCGGGGTTTAGTGGGCTCATGCCCCCCCGGACACTTTCATGACTCTTGGACTTGGTCCCCTTCCTTTACAGGTCCTCAGGTAGGGAATCCGTCTTCAGTGCTTTGCAGTCAGTTGTTGTCTTTGCAGAACCTCCTATCACGACTTTAATGTGTTTCTGGGGAAGTAGGGTAACTTTACTCGTACTTTTCAGGGTCTTGGGATGGGGTATCTTGGACACCCTTAGTGTTTTCTTACACTCCTGGCGACCCTCTACACTTTACACTAGGCCTGGGATCCCTAAGTGGTTTGCATTCCACTTTCTTAGTATATGGTTTGTGTTGCCCCTAGGCCTATTGCATCCTATTGTATTCTACGGTGTTTGCACTACTTTTCTAACTGTTTACTTACCTGATTTTGGTTTGTGTGTATATTTTGTGTATTTTACTTACCTCCTAAGGGAGAATATCCTCTGAGATATTTTTGGCACATTGTCACTAAAATAAAGTACCTTTATTTTTAGTAACTCTGAGTATTGTGATTCTTGTGATATAGTGCTATATGATACAAGTGGTATAGTAGGAGCTTTACATGTCTCCTAGTTCAGCCTAAGCTGCTCTGCTATAGCTACCTCTATCAGCCTAAGCTGCTAGAACACTACTAATCTACTAATAAGGGATAACTGGACCTGGCACAAGGTGTAAGTACCTTCAGGTACCCAGTATAAGCCAGGCCAGCCTCCTTCACCCGGCTGGTCGGGGCCTGCAGCAGCTGCGCCTCTGGCGATGGGTGCACGATTCTGCATTGCAATGACAGCGTGCTCCAGGGTCGTGGGGGGCCTTACTTACAGTCCACTGGAATATTGCAGGGAGGTTTTGCAGAGCCGTTGGGGTCATTTTGCAATCCGTGGTCCCGCAGCCAGGCCCCAATCACAAGGCAGATGCAGCAGGGTGGGCCCCGGCCGAGCACAGACCCATGAGAGGCAGAAGTGAGGTAGGTGGTGATGTGAGGGTGTCTTCCATACTCCCCCAATGAATATGTGACAGAACAACTAGGTCCTAAACAACTACAGCCTAAACCACTACTGCTAAACAACTAAAACGTCTCTGCAACTAAGTACTGAACAACTACTGCCTAAACAACAATTGTGCCTGAATAACAATTGCCTGAACAACTCATTTTGATATATATTCTAAACAACTAATAAACCATAAAAAACAAAAAGAAAACCTTACCTTAAAATTAGTTGTTCAGGCAATTGTTATTCAGGCACAATTGTTGTTTAGACAGTAGTTGTTCAGTACTTAGTTGTAGAGACTTTTTAGTTGGTTAGTAGTAGTGGTTCAGGCAAGTAGTGGTTTGGACCTAGTTGTTCAGGATGTTTCCCTCCTCCAATGGCCCCACAGCAGGTATCTGACCAGGATGATTACTGATGGATAGGCTGGTGGATGGAGCACAAGCTTGGTGCGTCTACCATCTTGGCTGACTTGGCCATGCCCCCCTGAGGCGACACTGAAGTTCCTTAACATTTTTAAGGGGTCCGCTATCTAAAAAGCCTGAAGTGAAGCATGAATTATGGCAACCAAGACTATTTGGTCGTATGCTCATTTGAAACCTCCCTTGAACACTTGATGAAATGTGGAGGTTCTTTCATTTGGTGTGACTCTTTAAGTTGTGCTGGACAGCTTTCCTTCTGCTCCTCTACTTTTCACCTTCTAAATACCCAGAATTACCATTACCCCTTTCCTAGTTACCTTTTGGTATATCACATAAACTAACCAACCCACTACTATTTGGGCCACTTTTTTGTCAATGGATCAATCAATATAAGTTCCACTCCCCAAAGTTCCTTACTAGGAAAAGGTGATGAATTTTTAAAAGTGTAAGTCACTGCCCAAGATGCTGTCACGGTTTCGGGCGGGTCTGATCAGGACTCTGGTTGGGACACCCCTTGAGGTCACCGAATATCCTAAAGAGGTAGTGTACTGGGGCAGAAGAGCAGCTAAAGACATACACGGAAAGGACAGCTATGGACAGACACAGGAAACAGGAAAGTAAAAGCAGAGCAACCCTTGTGTGAACAAATAGGAAACAGATTACTAGTGGACAAACACGCTGGGGTTGTACACAGAGTAAGGCGCAGAACCTCCCACAGTGACAGGGAATCTCAATGCCTCTGTGCAGTTTGCTCTTACAGATAGTCACCCTGCCAGCCACATAGAAAGGAGGCAGCAGAAGTGATTCTGTCTCTGGACCCTGGAGCACAGACAAGGAAAGTACTTACATACACAAGACACGCTCTTGAGGGTCCAGCTGGAAACACAGTGGCAATTCCTGAGAAAACAGCAATAGCACACTGTCACTGTTAGGCACGAAATACAACGTATAACACTGGACAAGGATGGGGGCTGGAATTGCCTTCTGGAAACCAGGAGCCAACCCCAGTACACAGGAGGACACGTATACACTGGTGAAGACTGATAGAACACTTACCAGACACAAAGAACCAAGAAGAAATAGAAACAGAAGGGAACAAACAAAGAGGCAGAGGCAAGAACTAGGAACAGGCTCAGGCTGAAGCACAGGCGGGACTAGGACTTTAAAACAGGGCGCAAACTTCTGGCTGGGGCAAACAGAGACAGGACTGGGAAAATGAGAACAGGCTCTGGCTGGAACAGGCAAGGACAGGACTGGAATACAGGGAGTAGGAAATGAGCAGTAAACAGGACTGGGAAACAGAGAGAAGGTTCAGGCTGAAACAAGGCAGGAGCAGGGATGAGAAACAGGGAACAGGCTTTGGAAGAAACAAACAGATACAAGGCTAAGAGATAGGGAGCAGACTCTGGCTGGAACAATCAGGAGCAGGGCAGAGAAACAGGAAACAGGATCAAGCTGGAACAGAACAGGAACAGGAACAGGAACAGGAACAGGAACAAAACTGGAACACCATCCGACAAAGGGTCTGTAACACAAAGGAATCGAAGTCCGATGCACGACGGGAAGCTTGAGGAAATGGCTGCTTATAAGCAGTTCCAAGCTGGGCTGCACAGGAGAGGTCACAGGTGTGTGTAGTTTCGGACACTTGCAAGTCCTGGAGGAGAGGATCCAGTGAAAAGGAGCAACTGGACTTCTCCCATTGAAAACAATGGGAAACAGAATCCGGGTTTTCCTGACTACCAAGCTGTGCATTATGGGATTTGCAGTCCCAAGAAGCAAATGTAGTACTATACAAGTGTACCATAGAGAAAGGGGAAACAAACAGGGGTCAGCAAGGGACTCTAGATAGGTGTTCAAGGTGATTCCCAGGCTTCTGACAGTCCCCTTACAGCGCCCCCTGGAAATGGGACGACCGAGTCGTAACAGTATACCCCCTCCCACCAGTCTGCTCAAGAAGAGAAGGCGATCCTTTGGCTGAAAAAAGTTGAAGAGGAAAAGCCACAGCAAGAAAATCCAACACCAACCTTGGTTGGTAAGTGTACAGTCCTGCCACGGATGAATCATCCAATGAGCAAAGCATGTATTAATACCCATATGGGCTCCGATGTCTTTCCTCTTTATTGTTCGAGTGATACGGGAGGAGTGCCTGGAGTTGGTTTCTGGTGAAGTGGATTCAGGAGCAAGGAGATCTGTAATTGCATCATGGGAGGTATTCTTTAGGACTTTAGTTTCCAGTTCAGTACTGTCTTCTTTGGAGGAGATAATTGGCGTATTAGTAACTGTAAGGTCTGTAACTCCTTCCGACAAGCAGGATATGTCTGTTTCTGCAGCAGTATTTGCATTGATTGTGGTCTGAGGCTTGCAAAGCATAGAGACTTGGGAGACATGGGTAACTGGTGTTCTCAAGGTAAACATGAAAAAGTCAAAATGATCTTTCATCTTGGATGACTTTGGAGTATCAAATTCAGGAGCAACAGGAGTTTTCATGTCTTTAGAAACTGGATTGACATCTGAGAATGTAGAAGTTCCACAAACTAATTCTTTAGGGTGATCTTCAGACAAGACTGGGATTTCTTCATTGCAAGTGCTCTGTGGTGTGTTCGTGGTATCAGAAATGGTTTCTTTGCAAGGCGTTTCTACTACAGGTAGTTCATCTTCAACTCTGTTAACATTGAAAGGTTGTTCTTTGGAAAGAAATAGAACTGGAGTCTCTTCAGAAATCACCTTTACACTGTTACCTACATTTTCAGCTCTAGCCTTTGAATTGATGATGGTTTCTTGCAATAAAACACTAAGAACAGTACTTATCATCAGATCTTCGAATACAAGATTCAAATTCAAGTCTTTAGTTTTAGTGGGACATATTACATCTTTCAATACTTGAATTTTGGTTTCAGATTGCTGGTTTTCAGGAGTCTTTAATTTCAGAGACACAGCAGGTGGCATTGGTGTGGCTGGTTTTACATCAAGATCAGATACCGGTAGCTCAGAGATCTTCTCTTCACTAATTGTGGAGCTGGAAACAGGATACACATTGGCAGGGATCAGCAGGTCAGGATCAGTGGTTGAGGCTGCAACTGTGTTCAGTTCTAGGAGAAGGCTCTCATTTCTTATGAAAGGCTGTTTAGTTTCAGATTGCTGGCTTTCTTCCTTGTCTGAAATCTCCACGGTTTGCTTTGACACAGAAGAGATTTTTAAAGTTTCTGAGAAGTCCATTACATTCTTAGTAATTACAGGTATTTCTTCACGGTCAGAAAAATCCATTAGTTCACTTGAAACAGGAACAGCCTCTTCATTATCTGAAAATTCTATGATATTGTTTGAAAGAGCAGGAGTATCCCCACAATCTGAAAATTCTGGTGTGTGCGCCATTTGAACAGCACTATCTGCAGGTTTGTTCACAGCAAGGCAGGAACCACTGTCATCACTAGATTCAGATTCTTCAACACTGTTGCACAACTTGCCATTAATCTCCAGTAAAGTCATATCTTGGTTTCTTAATGTGCAGCTATTGGAGTCTGTATCATGACTCTCTTCTTCCTTTGGCTTTATTTGTTCTGATAGAGGGGCTGAGACACTTCCTTCTGAAGACTCGGATCCATCCTTTGAATCAAGAGGTGTCGAATCTCTCAGAGATTCAGTCAATTGTACAGGGATATTCTCTGGAAAACTACTAGCTGAGAGAGATTCCGAAGAAGAGACTGATATATTTATAACTGGAGCAGTCTTTTGACATTCATTCATAGCAGGGAAAATCTGCTCTATAGTAGTCTTTGGAGAGGCACATGAGGTAGCATACTGTTCTTTAAGCCAAAGCTGGTGATCTTTTTCTTTTTTCAGGTTTTCAAATTGCCTTGCAGTAGTTTCCATCAGCTGCTCTGTTACTTCGTCTACCTTACAGATAAACAGAATGTCTGGTTCTGGCAACAGTGAAATATGCATTGATGAAAAGAGCCCACGTGCACAATTTCTTGTGTAGGTTACAACATATTCATCATAGAAGTCCAATATCTGCCTTTTAATCTGCCAAAACTGCTCTTTTAGTGTGTGTATGTCCATATTGTTATCAAACCCACTCAGAATAGAAAAGGGTTTAGCAGATCTTTTAGGGATTGAGACTGGTGTATTATCATCCTGTTTGGGAAGAGCACAAGCCTTTTGAGTTGAACTAAGGAATCCCACAGTCTTTACTGATCCCTTATATACAGCGTCTAGCCTGCTGACTTGAAAGCTCTGAGGGACTGATAAATCTTTATAAGAGTCAGCACTGCACTTTGAATTCTGAGAAACTGGCCTAGATGGGCTGAAGCACTCAACAGAAAACAAGGGAATCCCTAGTGTGGCTTCTTGAACAGTGGCAGGGTTCTTTGTTTTGACAGAGTCCTGGAAGTAAATTTGGGATGCACTAGCATGAGGCAAGGAATTAACCAGGTTTTCTTGAGTGTAAATGTCTTGTGCAGAAGTAGCAAAAGCTCTTTCACTGTTAGGAACATTCTCCCCTGTTTGAGGTAATAGAACCTCCAAAAACTCATTATTACTTTGTAATTCTTCTACAGACAGGGATTGGGGGTCATAATCACAGATATTATATTAGTTGAACATTGATGGATCAGCAAGCCACGCAATGTAGTACTGCATTTGCAATCCTTGATTTTCTTTAACAAGTCTATCCTTTAAACTAAGGCCTTTTTTAGAGGTCTTCAGAGAATGTCTAGGTTTAGAAAGGGGTGTCTTAACATGACAGGAAAGCATTTTAGGCCTGTGTGTGCCTTTACTGCCTGGTGAGCTTGACATTTGTGGGTCGTGCATTCTGTCACGGTTTCGGGCGGGTCTGATCAGGACTCTGGTTGGGACACCCCTTGAGGTCACCGAATATCCTAAAGAGGTAGTGTACTGGGGCAGAAGAGCAGCTAAAGGCATACACGGAAAGGGCAGCTATGGACAGACACAGGAAACAGGAAAGTAAAAGCAGAGCAACCCTTGTGTGAACAAATAGGAAACAGATTACTAGTGGACAAACACGCTGGGGTTGTACACAGAGTAAGGCGCAGAACCTCCCACAGTGACAGGGAATCTCAATGCCTCTGTGCAGTTTGCTCTTACAGATAGTCACCCTGCCAGCCACATAGAAAGGAGGCAGAAGAAGTGATTCTGTCTCTGGACCCTGGAGCACAGACAAGGAAAGTACTTACATACACAAGACACGCTCTTGAGGGTCCAGCTGGAAACACAGTGGCAATTCCTGAGAAAACAGCAATAGCACACTGTCACTGTTAGGCACGAAATACAACGTATAACACTGGACAAGGATGGGGGCTGGAATTGCCTTCTGGAAACCAGGAGCCAACCCCAGTACACAGGAGGACACGTATACACTGGTGAAGACTGATAGAACACTTACCAGACACAAAGAACCAAGAAGAAATAGAAACAGAAGGGAACAAACAAAGAGGCAGAGGCAAGAACTAGGAACAGGCTCAGGCTGAAGCACAGGCGTGACTAGGACTTTAAAACAGGGCGCAAACTTCTGGCTGGGGCAAACAGAGACAGGACTGGGAAAATGAGAACAGGCTCTGGCTGGAACAGGCAAGGACAGGGCTGGAATACAGGGAGTAGGAAATGAGCAGTAAACAGGACTGGGAAACAGAGAGAAGGTTCAGGCTGAAACAAGGCAGGAGCAGGGATGAGAAACAGGGAGCAGGCTTTGGAAGAAACAAACAGATACAAGGCTAGGAGATAGGGAGCAGACTCTGGCTGGAACAATCAGGAGCAGGGCAGAGAAACAGGAAACAGGATCAAGCTGGAACAGAACAGGAACAGGAACAGGAACAAAACTGGACCACCATCCGACAAAGGGTCTGTAACACAAAGGAATAGAAGTCCGATGCACGACGGGGAGCTTGAGGAAATGGCTGCTTATAAGCAGTTCCAAGCTGGGCTGCACAGGAGAGGTCACAGGTGTGTGTAGTTTCGGACACTTGCAAGTCCTGGAGGAGAGGATCCAGTGAAAAGGAGCAACTGGACTTCTCCCATTGAAAACAATGGGAAACAGAATCCGGGTTTTCCTGACTACCAAGCTGTGCATTATGGGATTTGCAGTCCCAAGAAGCAAATGTAGTACTATACAAGTGTACCATAGAGAAAGGGGAAACAAACAGGGGTCAGCAAGGGACTCTAGATAGGTGTTCAAGGTGATTCCCAGGCTTCTGACAGTCCCCTTACAGCGCCCCCTGGAAATGGGACAACCGAGTCGTAACAGATGCAGCCTTGATATCAATGCAAATATCAATGAAAGAGACTGTATGAGCCTCAAACTAAAGCATCCCTCTTGTGGATCTTATTTGAATGAAGGCAGGAACAGCAGAATCCTCAGTAAAATGGGCTTTCAATATGACAAATTGAAACCATCTACTAATTGAAGATTTAAGACCTTTCCTAGTTTCACCAAAAGTAAAAGAGACTCACAATTACAAAACTCAGCCATCTGGGTCATATAAATGGAAAGAGCCATCAAAGGTATGAAGAACATTTACCTCTTCAGTAATAAGTTAGGAAAAAAAGAATGAAGAGTAGTCTGCTTCAGATTTTACCTAACGGGAACTTTTGAAACAAGATTGCGAACCCAGTCTGATAACCACTCTATCAGAAAAGTCCCTGAAGTAGGGAGAAACACAAAGCAAAGAAACCATCTCTCCCAGGCGTTTAGCAGAAGTGATGACTGAGTAATAAGATAGGAGACAATGGGGGTCATTACAACCCTGGCGGACGGTGTAAAAGGTGGGGTAATACCGCAAACAGGCCGGCAAAAAAAAAAAAGGGAATTACGACCCTGGCGGTAACCACCAACAAAGACAGACACTTTAACACTTCGCCCGCCACGGCGGTACAGACAAACAGCGTGGCGGTCACCGCCAACAGACAGGTGGGAGACAAAATACCGCCCACACTATTACAACACACCAATCCGCCACCTTTTCCGGGGCGGATTCACCGTGGATAAAAACACGGCGGAAACAGCCTTTGCTATGGGAAAACGCTCACCTCAACACATTCACGAGGAACGACGACTCAATGGGGGCGGAACTCCAAATACTACCTGCCCTTGTCTTTCTGCTCCTGTACGAACAACAGCGACGTAGGCGCAGAACATACCGGTGAGTACTGCTTCTACGACACGGGGGAGGCAAAAGTTAGGGGGACACCCACCAAACACCCCCACCCCCACCCTCGCATATTACAACATACACACCAATGCAGTCAAAAATATCACATTAACAACCCACAATCCCCCCGGAAGAATGCAAAGACAAAGCGAGATCCGTTCAAATACTGTAATGTGCCAATATACATGTCATATAAAAATATACTGAATCATATCTCAAAATCTGTCATATTTATATATACAATACAAGAAGTAGTGCAGATATGTACACAACAATGTCCGTGCACCAACAGTCCAAAAATGCATGGGCGAGGCCCACAATAGATACCTGACCAAAATCCGAGAGAACACTGCCGTGGCATCAGATTGAAACACTACAGGCACCTCAGGGGGAAGGGAAGGGGGGTCACCTCAGCCACATGACTGCAAAGCCAGATCCACGATGGGGCTCCATGCCCATTGATGTATCCTGGGGAGTGCAAAGCCACAGTCTCTCAAGTCTCTACAGTGGGTGGCTTGCCCACTGTTCAATCCTGGGGAGTGCAAAGCCACAGTCTCTCAAGTCTCTACAGTGGGTGGCTTGCCACTGTTCAATCCTGGGGAGTGCAAAGCCACAGTCTCTCAAGTCTCTACAGTGGGTGGCTTGCCCACTGTTCAATCCTGTGGAGTGCAAAGCCACAGTCTCTCAAGTCTCTACAGTGGATGATTGCCCACTGTTCAATCCTGGGGAGTGCAAAGCCACAGTCTCTCAAGTCTCTACAGTGGGTGGCTTACCCACTGTTCAATCCTGGGGAGTGCAAAGCCACAGTCTCTCAAGTCTCTACAGTGGGTAGTTTGCCCACTGTTCAATCCTGGGGAGTGCAAAGCCACAGTCTCTCAAGTCTCTACAGTGGGTGGCTTGCCCACTGTTCAATCCTGTGGAGTGCAAAGCCACAGTCTCTCAAGGCTCTACAGTGGATGATTGCCCACTGTTCAATCCTGGGGAGTGCAAAGCCACAGTCTCTCAAGTCTCTACAGTGGGTGGCTTGCCCACTGTTCAATCCTGGGGAGTGCAAAGCCACAGTCTCTCAAGTCTCTACAGTGGGTAGTTTGCCCACTGTTCAATCCTGGGGAGTGCAAAGCCACAGTCTCTCAAGTCTCTACAGTGGGTAGTTTGCCCATTGTTCAATCCTGGGGAGTGCAAAGCCACATTGACGCAAGTAGATGCAGTTCTCAACTGCTACTGAGTGGGACTGGTGGCCAGACTGGATGAGTCTCCCCGTGAAAGTTCCTGTCCTGTCACTGTCCCAGCTGCACATGGGAGAAGGATGCCTGATGTGGCGGCATATTCATACCCACACGGTGTATGCCCTGATCAGCGGTCTTCACCATGGCGGTCTTGGCCTTGTTCAGCGGTGCTTTGCCATGGCTGGCTATGGACTGTTCAGCGGTCTGCACCATGGCGGCCTTTGCCTTGTTCAGCGGTGCTTTGCCATGGCTGGCTATGGACTGTTCAGCGGTGTTTTGCCATGGCGATCTTGGCCTTGTTCAGCGGTGCTTTGCCATGGCTGGCTATGGACTGTTCAGCGGTCTTCACCATGGCGGTCTTGGCCTTGTTCAGCGGTGCTTTACCATGGCTGGCTATGGACTGTTCAGCAGTGCTTTGCCATGGCGGTCTTGGCCTTGTTCAGCGGTGCTTTGCCATGGCTGGCTATGGACTGTTCAGCGGCCTTCACCATGGCGGTCTTGGCCTTGTTCAGCGGTGCTTTGCCATGGCTGGCTATGGACTGTTCAGCGGTCTGCACCATGGCGGTCTTTGCCTTGTTCAGCGGTGCTTTGCCATGGCTGGCTATGGACTGTTCAGCAGTGCTTGCCATGGCGGTCTTGGCCTTGTTCAGCGGTGCTTTGCCATGGCTGGCTATGGACTGTTCAGCGGTCTTCACCATGGCGGTCTTGGCCTTGTTTAGCTGTGCTTTGCCATGGCTGGCTATGGACTGTTCAGCGGTGCTTTGCCATGGCGGTCTTGGCCTTGTTCAGCGGTGCTTTGCCATGGCTGGCTATGGACTGTTCATCGGTCTTCACCATGGCGGTCTTGGCCTTGTTCAGTGGTGCTTTGCCATGGCTGGCTATGGTCTGTTCAGCGGTCTTCACCATGGCGGTCTTGGCCTTGTTCAGCGGTGCTTTGCCATGGCTGGCTATGGACTGTTCAGCGGTAGCCTGAGATGGCGGTTCAGATACTGATATTGGTGTGTGGCATGATGAACTCCACACTGGACATTGGGGTGTGGCATGACGAACTCCACACTGGACATTGGGGTGTGGCTTGATGAACTCCACACTGGACATTGGGGTGTGGCGTGACGTTCCATCATCGCCCAGCGGGGCTGTGGGATCCTGGTCCCTCCTGGGCACTGACTCCGGCGGTGGTCTCCTGACCAGTAACGATACTCGGGCCCTCCTGGGCACTGACTCTGGCGGTGGTCTCCTGACCAGTAACGATACTCGGGCCCTCCTGGGCACTGACTCTGGCGGTGGTCTCCTGACCAGTAACGATACTCGGGCCCTCCTGGGCACTGACTCTGGCGGTGGTCTCCTGACCAGTAACGATACTCGGGCCCTCCTGGGCACTGACTCTGGCGGTGGTCTCCTGACCTGTAACGATACTCGGGCCCTCCTGGGCACTGACTCTGGCGGTGGTCTCCTGACCAGTAACGACGGTGCTGGCGGTTGTGTCTGGACCGCCGGAAATGATGCCGCACGTCTCCGCCGTGACACTCACAACAGGCTGGGCAGACTTCCTCGGAACCTTCCCCACCTTCTTTGGAGTGACAGCTGACTCACCAATCACCTTGGATCCCATTTCACTTGTTGTCTTGACACGTCCCGTCGTCCACTCTCCAATTTCGGTGCCTTTACAGGGGGTGGGCTGACAGTGCCTTGGCTCCGGGTCCTACTGCCTGCCCTGGTGGACGGTGCACTCCTAAAACCTGGAACATGCACCACTGGTACTGGAGGATTTTTGGCTGAGGCGCTACGACGGGACTGATGAACTGGAGGGGGGGGGGGTCGGGGCAAACAGGTCAATTTGACAGAGGGACAGTTTCTGACGGACACTCGGATGGGTAGTTGGAGTGGGTCTGGGAGTGGAGGTAGAGGAGGTGGTTGTAGGAGGTGTCACTTTAGGTGTTTTGGGTGCAGGTATTGGAGGCTGTCGTGAGGTGGATGGATGTTGGGTGAGTGATTGCCGGCATTTGTGTACTTTGGGAGGGGGCGTCACAGACACACTGGGAGAGGACACAGGGGACGTGTAAATGGCAGTGGAGGTGGTGAGTGCAGGTGAGCGGCTTGTGGTGCTGGGTGTCCTGGTGCGAGTCCTAGTACCTGTAGATGTGGTGCATGCAGGTGTGTGTGTAGACGAGACTGGGAGGGGGGAGGGAGAAGAGGAGGAGGGGGACACAGTGGAGACAGTGGATGTTGCTGTGTCTGTATGGGTGTGATGCTTGTGTGAGTGCCTGTGGTGTGTGTGGTGCCTATGTTTGCTTGAGCTACTTGTGTGTGTTGACTTGTGTGCCTGCTGGTCTGTAGGTGTGCTTGGGATGGGCTGGGTACAGGGGATTGGGTCTGGGTGGAGGAGGTTGGAAGGGGGAGGCTGGACACAGGGACAATGGCTGCCATCAGTGCTGAAGCCAGAGATTGCAGGATTCGCTGAAGGACAGCCTGACCAGAATGAATGCCTTCCAGGAATGTATTACTGTGTTTCAACTCTCGTTCTACACCCTGGATGGCATTCACAATGGTAGACTGCCCAACAGTGAGTGACCTGAGGAAGTCAATGGCCTCCTCACTGAGGGCAGCAGGGGTGACTGGGGCAGGGCCTGAGGTGCCTGGGACGAAGGTGATGCCCACCCTCATGGGTGAGCGGGCACGGGACACACGCTGAGGGGCTGCTGGGAGGGTGGGAAAATGGTGGTGATGTCCGCGGCGGTGACGTCCGCTGTGGTGCGCATCATCACCGGCGGCGCACCTGTTCATTGGCTCCTGGGACCCATAGGGTCCAATGTTAACCAATGCAGCATTGCACCGCGCTCTACGACCGCCTACCGCAACGGTGTCCAACGCCAGCGCAGTTACCCCACAATCCCGTTGTCCCAGTTTAGAGGTCAGGCAGCCGCCATTTCAGGGGCCCACATGGCTTCAATTACTACTGCGTCACACATACCGAGGCCTACACTCAAAACCTTTACCGGATGGGTTAATTGTCTGTTGTAGTCTTGTGTGTGACGGTGGGTACATACCTGGAGGAATGCTGACAGTTTCTTCGCTGTTGTCCTTCTTAGGCACCGTCAGTTGGGACATATTGGAAGATGGCGGAATCCGCTGGTGTACCGACCGCTGGTGGACCTGTTGGCAATGGAAGAGCGGCATGTCATCGTGACCTACCTGTTTGACTGTGCCACAATCCAGGAACTATGTACCCAGTTGGAGCCAGACCTGATGTCACCAATCCGCCATCCGACTGGAATCCCCCCTGACGTGCAGGTGCTGTCAGTGCTGCATTTCCTTGCAAGTGGGTCTTTTCAGACAACAGTGGCCATGGCATCAGGGATGTCCCAGCCTATGTTTTCCAACGTCTTGTCCAGAGTGTTGTCTGCCCTGCTGAGACACGTAAGGAGATACATCATTTTCCCTGAGGTGGAGGATTTGCCTACAGTGAAAGGTGATTTCTATGCCCTTGGACATATCCCCAACGTCATAGGTGCCATTGATGGGACCCATGTAGCTCTGGTCCCCCCGCAGGAATGAACAGGTGTACAGGAACAGGAAGAGTTATCATTCTATGAATGTACAGATGGTCTGTTTGGCAGACCAGTACATCTCGCAGGTAAATGCTATGTTCCCTGGCTCTGTGCATGACGCCTACATCCTGCGGAATAGCAGCATCCCTGATATGATGGGTCAACTCCAGCGGCACCGTGTATGGCTATTGGGGGACTCTGGTTACCCCAACCTGTCCTGGCTATTGACCCCAGTGAGGAATCCCAGGACCAGGGCAGAGGAACGCTACAATGATGCCCATGGGCGGACTAGGAGGGTAATCGAACGCACCTTTGGCCTTCTTAAGGCGAGGTTCAGGTGCCTCCATATGACTGGTGGATCCCAATTCTACTCACCGAAGAAGGTGTGCGACATCATTATCGCCTGCTACATGCTCCATAACTTGGCATTGCTACGCCAGGTTCCTTTTCTGCAGGAGGATGATCCAGATGACGGTGTTGTTGCAGCGGGGGAACCTGTGGATCCTGTGGACAGTGATGAGGATGAAGCTGATGAAGATGAAAACGACAACAGGGAGTCAGTCATACAGCTATATTTTCAGTGAGACACAGGTGAGTACATTTTCATGTTTCACATATTATTAACTTTCACACGTCTACCTCTATCCTGTACCTACATTTCACTCCCTATTTGTTAACTGAGTTGTCCCCTTCCATTTCAGTTTCACTATTGTGGTTCCTATGTGTCAACAGCTTGCACCCTTGAAAGACTTGTGATGTGTGACATTGGTATGTTGCCCTTCCAATGGGTAACCTTTTTTAACACTGTAATTGACAATACAAAGTTCACAATCATTGACTGACTCCAGTTTTATTAGTGTTTCAAGGGTGTTTATTTAAGTGCATAACAATGAAGGGGGGTTGTGAAATGGGGATGGGTGATGGTGGAGGAATGTCCATGGCAGAGTCCAGTCTATTAGTCTCACAGGTACATTGCACATCTGGCCATTTGAAATGGAGCTGGGGCAGTTCCGATTTGGACAGGGTAACAAAGTGGGAGGACGATCAGGGTGGTCTTATTTCCTGGCGGGGTCTTGCCATCTTGCTCTGTCCTGTTCCTGGATCTCAGGGCCCGCTTGCGTGGTGGTGGCCCGTCTGCAGGGGATGGGGTGCTGGTGTGTTGGTCCTGTGGCAGTGCCTCCTGTCCTCTAGCGCCGGCGGAGGTGGTGGGCATTTCATCATCGTGGCTAGTGTCAGGGGCCCCTGGGAGTGCCACGGTGTCCCTCAAGGTCTTTTGAATGTCCATCAGCACCCCTACAATGGTGCCCAGGGCGGAGCCGATGGTCCTGAGCTCTTCCCTGAACCCCAAATACTGTTCCTCCTGCAGATGCAGGGTCTCCTGCAACTTGGCCAGTACAGTTGCCATCGTCTCCTGGGAGTGGTGGTATGCTCCCATGATGGAGGAGAGGGCCTCGTTGAGAGTAGGTTCTCTTGGCCTGTCCTCCCTCTGTCGCACAGTAGCCCTCCCAGTTCCCCTGTGTTCCTGTGCCTCCGTCCTCTGGACCGTGTGCCCACTACCACTGCCCCCAGGTCCCTGTTGTTGTTGGGGTGGTGGGTTAGCCTGGGTGCCCTGTAGTGGTGGACACACCGCTGATTTACCTGTCCTGGGTAGGGAGGTTTGGGCCCGCTGGGTGGGTGCTGTGCTGGTGTTCCCAGAGGGTGGCAGTTCGGTGTTGGGCTGTGGCTGGGCAAAGGAAACCGACAGTCCTGAGGCCCACGATGGTCCGGGCTGGTCATCAAGATCCAGTGGGGCAGAGCTGCTGTCGTCACTGTGGGCCTCTTCTGGGGGTGGAGTGGTGTTGTCTGGACCCTCTGGTGTGGTGACGTTCCTTCGGGTTCCTGCGGGGGTATGAGTACATGATTATTGCATGTGTGTGTTTCATGATGTGCAATGTTTGGGTGTGCGTGTACCCCAGTGCAGGCATTCCTGGGTGGGGGCTTGTGTGGTGATAGTTGGGGGGTGTTGTGGGTCTGTGCAGTGGACATGCTTTAGTGATGGGTATCCATGCTTAGTTAGGTCATGCAGGTTTTGGGGTTGGGATGGGTGGTTGGTGTCATGGGTAGATAGGTGAGGATTTGGAGTGATAGGGGAGGGTGGGAGGGTGGGGGTGTGTGATAGCATGCAGGTAGGGTGGGGGATGTGATAGTTGAAATTTGACTTACCAGTGTCCGTTCCTCCAACGACTCCTGCGAGGCCCTCAGGATGCAAGATGGACAAGACTTGCTCCTCCCATGTTGTTAGTTGTGGGGGAGGAGGTGGGGGTCCGCCGCCAGTCCGCTGTCCCGCGATGTTGTACCTGGATACCGTTGAACGCACCTTCCCCCGTAGGTCGTTCCACCTCTTTCTGATGTCCTCCCTATTTCTTGGGTGCTGTCCCACAGCGTTGACCCAGTCGACTATTCTTTGCCATATCTCCATCTTCCTGGCTATTGATGTGTGCTGTACCTGTGAGCCAAATAGCTGTGGCTCTACCCGGACGATTTCCTCGACCATGACCCTGAGCTCCTCCTCGGAGAAGCGGGGGTGTCTTTGGCGTGCCATGGGGTGGTGTGTGTGATGTGTGGGGTGGTGTATGTGTTGATGAGTGTGGTGAGTGTAGTGGTATGTGGTGTTTTGTGCGTGGGTGTTGTGTGGGTGATGGTGTAGTGTGCCTCTGTGTGATGGGGTTCTCTATTCTGTGCTGTCTCTCTCTGGCCTTCTCTCAGAAATTGTGGTTGTAAGGGTTTGTGTGTGATGTGGGTGTGTGTTTTATATTGTATTGGGTGTGTGGGAATGGTGTTTGTATGTGTGTCAGGTGTGTGTATTTGGAATTGTCCAATGTGGCAGTGTTTTGGAGCTGTGGGTGTATTTTGAGCGCGGCGGTGTGTACCGCCAATGGAATATCGCGGTTGAAAGACCGCCGCGTGGATTCGTGGGTCGTAATAGCATGGGCATGTTTCTGTTGGCGTGGAGGTGGAGGATTTGTTTCCGCATTTTTATCGCTGACCTTTGGTGTGGCGGTGTTGTGTGGGTGTCTGAATTTCGGCAGATTCCGAGATGTGTGTCATAATAGCTGTGGCGGTCTACCGCGGCTGCGGCGGTGTATTGGTGGTCTTCTGCACGGCGGTAAGCGCCTTATACCGCCAAGGTCGTAATGACCACCAATATTTTGAAGAAGACCTTCTCCAGTTGCTCTAAAGGAAAGAGTTGCATAAAGTTCACCACCACAGTAAGATCCAAAGAAGGAAACTATTCTAGGCACAAACCAAACTTTAAATAGAGATATACTAAGGTTCCAGATCTTACAACGGACCCCAATGTCTTCTGAAAGCCCAAATAGCTGCCTACTGCACCCTCACAGGTACTACCAGAACATGGCACACCCTCAAAAATACTGAGCCAAAAGAAAAAAAGTAGTCACCTAAAAGTGACCAGTTGAAGGACGCCAGAAAAGAAGCTATGCTCCATAGGAGGGACATACACAAGATGGACAAGGCAAGCTACTGAATAAGAAGCAAGTAAATGGGAGTGATAATAAAGCACAGAGCAAAGAAACTATCTCTCCCAGGCATTTAGCAGAAGTGATGACAGAGTAACAAGATAGGAGACAATATTTTTAAGAAGACCTTCTCCAGTTGCTCGAAAGGAGGGAGTTGCATAAAGTTCACCACCACAGTAAGATCCAAAGAAGGAAACTATTCTAGCCACTGACCAAACTTTAAAATGAGAGTGATAATAAAGCCAACCAATGGTAAGCAACGGGCACCATGTAAGATCTTGGTAAGCTGACAATAGGTCTTGGCAACCACCTTGCACTGTCTAGTAGGCGCTCGAACTATAAATGAAACAAATGTTTCAAACAAAGCAAAAGAATATACTAAACTTACTCATATAGTTGTGGTGCTGTTTGACCAGGCAGTCATCCTGGAGATCCTCTGAACTCCAAGTGAGTGGAAGAAGCTACCCCCTGTAGCTGAATGCCGAGGAAACACAAGGACCCCCCGTATGTTTGCTAAACAATGGCAGTTGACAGCAAGGAAACTAGGTTTGGTCAGCCACAGAGCAAACTCCACTTGAGGATTCCCCAGGAAGAAATATTACCATAACAAAGACCAGAAAGGAGGAGGACTTTTAATCCAGATAAAATAAATGCACAGTTAAAGGAGGGCTGAAAGATACTTAGCTGCTGATGGCGTAGGCTTAACCAACAGGAAATGTATCATCTAGATTCTTGGCTCCTCCCAATCAATGTGCTCCAGCAAAAAAGATGCACTTAATCATGCAGAATTTTAATTGTAAGAAAGACTCTTGTTTCCACTGGAGAAAGGCAAAAAACATGACGTGTTTGGGTGTGATAGATGCCTCTACCACAAATAAAGGAAGGTTGGGATGGGGAGGGGTAAATCAGTGTTAGTTAAAATATGTGATTTCATATACCCCTACATTCCACAGCCACATTTACCAGTGGCATTGTTGCTGAACAATAGATGCAAAAACCACTTTACCCACATCTCCATCATCAAACCTCTATATCCACTGAGCTCTGTGTACACCCAGCACACCACACCAGGCTCTGTCAGCCACAGCCATGTCTCTGAGCTCCATAGAAATGCCACTGTGGGATACTAACAAGTTAAGATGGGGGGTGTTGGAAAGTGGACTATTGGTAAGTACAGGTGAATACCTTTATCTAGCAATAGCCCACTAACACCCACTCAGGTCCAGTTAGTTCTCAATAAATTAAACCTAGCTCAACACTTGGTAGTTTGGCAACTAGCAACAAGGCTTAACATAGGAGACAAGTGTGTAAAGTATTTAAAAATCACAAAACAGTACATAAGTAAAAGACAAAACACAATGAAAACCCAACACCAATTTATAAAAAATTGATTATAATTTTATCTTCAAAATGACATTAAAAAGAATAAAATCAGATAAAGGGAATTGGAGATATGAATTTTTAAAGCGTTAATGTTTTCTAGCGCATAGAAGCAACTAGCGCTCAAAAACGATTTAAAAAGTCACCCTGCAAAAAGGGACAAAGTCCAGAGTTCAGACCACCATTGAGGTAACACTGCCACACTTACTTTCAGAAGTGTTTCTTGATTCGGGAAAGTGGTCCACAGCACCAGCCAAGGGTTCAGAGGCCTTGGTGGCCTTCTTGGGGTCTGGAACTACAACTCCCACAATGCACCTCTTCAACTTATGGAGTTGCTCCAAATGTCTCCAAACCTCTGCATTGTCTTTCAGAGGTCATTTTAGGGTCCTTGAAGCGTCCACAACTTGATACAAGGTTCCAAAACATTTGAGTTGCTCCTTGGGAGTTAGGACTACAGTTCCCAGAATAGACTTGGTCACAATCCTCAAATGGCCACTGGAAGCTAGTCAGCTGGGCTTTACTTCCAGGATTTGATGCAGGAGAACCTAGGCAGCTCTTTTGTACCTATAGCAAACGGGGAGTCCCGTTTTGAAGCAGTATAAGACAAGTAAAGTCCTTTTAATTGTGAAGCCCAAGTGTGCAGCTGGTGTAGCCCTTCAGTGCAGGGTCCAGGTGCAGATCAGGGGTCCAGCAGGGCAGTCCTCCTTTTTCTTTGTCTGGATCTGAGGTGTGGGTGCAGCTCTGCCATTTTTATCCGTGCTAATGGGTAGAAAGCAGGGCAGTCCTGACTGTCCAGTCACAGGCAGGCTCCTTCCCCCTTTAATGACCACTTCCTGGGAAGTGTGGCAAAAATCAATCCGAGGGAGCAACATTCTTCAAAAATCCAACATGACTGAAAGTGATTTTTTGGAGGTTAGATCTTGCTAAGCCCATCCACTGGTGTGGCTAAAAATCCTAAACACCCCCCATTTCTGCCTTCTCCTAATCCAATCAAGAGGGCACCTTATTGCCTGGGATTGCAGAAGGCGGAGGAGGTCCTGAGCTGCTCCAAATGTCCTTTCCTGTCTTTGATGACCAGTTTGGCTGCTCTCCCCCTGTCCTGTTTCACCATCTGCTAAGGCAGATCTCCTCCCCCAGGCACATCCTTTGTGTTCAGCCCAGGCCACTTCACACCTCATCAAGGCAGCCTGGCGAGGCTGCCAGAGGATGGCCAATCAGTGAAGGGCACTACAGAGCTGAAGTTGGCAACTTTCAGGTAGAGTTTAAAAACTCTTTACTTAAACTAGTTATATTAAATCCAACAATTGCAAGTTGTGGGATCTATTATATCAATTATGTTGAAACCAAACTCAAGGTATCTGGCACTTATATGGGGACTTTGTTAATTAAAATAAGGTCTCCCCATTTTAGCTTATAGAGGCCATTCACTGCAGTGAGGGAAAATTAATTTGGCTATCTTACCTCATCAGGGCTTCTAAAACAATTTTTATAAGGTCCCTGCTTATAGTTACATGGCACCCAACCCTATGGATACATATGGCACACCTTTGGGGTGACTTATATGTATAAATAAGGTAGTTTAAGAATTTGGAAGTACTTTTAATTCCAAAGTTGAATTTGCATATAACTTTAGTTTAAAAGCAGCCATCAAGGCAGGCCTGCCTTTAAAAGGACACTGCGCACCTCAGCAGTGCACCTATGGGGGCACTACCTATGCTGGGGTCCCTAAACCTGAATGCCCTACCATATACTAGGGACTTTTAGGTAGGTTGACATAGTCCATTATAATTATCCTAATTTGCATACTCATTTTACACAGAGCTCAGGACGAGAGACTGGGTAGCAGTACCCAGGTCACCATCAGAGTCAGGAAAACACCAGAAAGTGGCCTGGGGTGCGATTGAGGCAAAAGGTGGGGAGGCCACTGCAACACCCTGTACATGCTGTCTACACAGTAGTCTGACCTTTAAGAGCTGATTGATGTAAAGACAGAGGAGAACAGACATATTATGGGCCCTTCTGCAGTTGTAGTATTAACAAAGCCTAGTACAGTGGGTTGTATCTCTTCCAAAGGAAGAGCTTATCTGGTTTGTGGTGCAGAGTACTACTGGTGGCAATTGGATGTCTGCTTTCTCACAGTGGCTTCAGTGGAATGCTTGGTATTTCCCTTTAAAGTACACACCGAGACCACTTAAGTGTCACTTAATGTAACTAATACCTTCTACTCTCAGTGTACATGTAGACTGGCAAGACTCGGGTACTCTTGAGACTCAAGTGGTAACTCAGCTTTGGATATTCCGTAAAGTTAGACCTGACAGCCTTGGGGTGATATTCCCTCCAACTTTTTGCTTTCCTCCTCTAATTTTCTGACCTCATTTTTGCTGGCTGTAGGACTCTGTGTACTTTACCGCTGCGACCAAGTGTGAAAGTGGTTGTGTTTTCCCCCTTAAACATGGTAATATTTGCTCAACCTCAACTAGTAAAGTGAGCTACATGTGCCCAGGGCCTGTTAAACAAAATGCTGCTTGTATGCCTACAGCAGTGATTGCAGTGGTTACATAAGCCTCTAATGATGTCTCAGGCCTGCCACTGCAGAGCCTGAGTATGCAGTTTTACACTTCCATGACAACTTGGCAAAAATAACCTTTTTGCCATTTCCAACCCTCCCCTATTTATACATATTACCCACCTTTAAGGTAGGCCCTGGACAATCCAGAATGCAGGTTGCAATGTATTTAAAAGTCAGGACATGTATTCTTACGTTTTACATGTCCTGGTAGTGAAAAACTCCAAACCCATGTTTCACTACAACAAGTCCTATCTCTCCCATGGGATAACATTGGGATTACGTTATTGCATTTTATAAGTGTAAATCACAATCCAGAAGAGGTATGTTTTACAAGTTTGGTGTCTCTGGCCCACACTTCAAAATCACAACTTATGGTGAAGATTTTAAATTGCTGTTCTGAACATGCCTATTTTAGAAGGTTGTCATTTTCTTATTTTAGCGATTAGATGTCTACCGCCTGCTCTGAATACACATCTAGAGTGGATGACAGCTGGGCTCTGTACATTCCCTCTAGACAGCCACACACAAAGGGAGCTTAAGTGTGACTTGATGGACCATCCACCTCCTGATGGGCGAGCCCACGCAGGATGGGAGGGAGGAGCTGGGCACATCCTCACACTTATACCTGAATGGGTTGTGTCTTGAGCCTACATAAAAGGCTGCATTCACCCCTGTAATGAGTTTGGAGCCAGGGCAGGATGGAAGGACCTCTGTGCCCTTCAACGACCTTCCTTTGAAGTCTTCCCCACTTCAAAGGCACAACTGGGTATAAGCATTGGACCTCTGACACCCCACCACTTCAGTAAACATCAGGACTTGTGGGTACTCTGCCAGGAAGAAGGACTGCTGTGCTGCTACAACGACTGCCACTCTGCTGGACGTGTGCTTTGCCCTACTAACCTGCTACCTGCTGCCCTCTTGCCTGGGAGTGAGAAGGACTGAACCTGTATCTCTCCACCCTAGAACCCAGAGTGACTCCAAGGGTCAGATGACTGCTCTCCTGACGTCTCAGGGTCATAAACTACTTTCAACCTATCTGCATCTGCACCTGGATTCTGCTATCTGTGAGTCTGTCCTGACAAGTGCTAGCGCCCCAGTAATGGACCAGTGGAAGTGAGGACTAAGGTGTTTCTTTGGTTAAACCCACGCATCCACGGAACCGGTGCATCTTTACCTTTGCATGGATCAGAACCAATGCATCCTCATGGCCGCGTGGAGTGGGTCAGACACATTGCCTTCGTAACCAGTGCATCGTCCTCAGAATTGACGCATGCTCTGCTACAAGAGCAGAACCAACACATCCCATTCAGAATCAGCGTATTGCCTTCCAAACCGATGCATCGCTGACTTTGTATGGAGAAAACTGAAACATCCCTCCCTCAAGTGGGATCGGAATCAATGCATCGCCTCAGGTGCACCCACATCTTCCCCGATGTAGATGCAACTATGATCAAGTTACTTTTGTTCATTGGGTGTAAGTGGGTCCTTCTATCCAGTCTGCACTCCATCGCGGTTTTTGTTGTGGAAGTTTCTCTTCTTTTTTAAGAATTGTTGTGAATCTTTTTTCGGTTTCACGTGCTGTGTTCATTGTTCTGATCACTCACTTCTCTCTCTATGTTTATCCGGTAAGTCCTGAAAGGAACGAGATTGGCATGTATCACTATATTGACATCTATCAGGATTTTTTATACTATCCCTATTTCTTAAATTGTAATGTTTCTCAGGGGTCTCCAATTGCGCAGATTCTCCCCTGTCTTTTTTAAATGTTTGTTTTTGTTTATCCCAGCATTTTTTAAAACCCTCAGCTGCTTGCTTGGTGGATTCCTTATTGGATTTACCTTGTAATTGTGGTTTACTAGGTCTGGCTCCCAAACTATCCCGACCTATACTCGAATAGGTTTCAGCAATAATTTTAGGCAATTCACATTCTTCATCCTGTACAGGAACATCACAGAGTCGCATGTGCACTGCTAGTGCTACAGCTTCCCCTTTAAGGTTACTTAATATTATTGAGGACACTGTAGCAAAATTGCCCATTAATTGCACCCCAAAAATCCAGGGTCAAGGCAGCCTCATATTCTTGAATTTGTTTTAACACTTCCGGAAGATTGGCAAGTGTTTGTGTACTGTGTGCATTAGTGTAGAGTGTGGCAAATACCAAGCCCAAGTGTCCCCGCACTCACAAAGTCTGGGGAAGTTGCCCTGAACTATGTGGGGGCACCTTGACTAGTGCCAGGGTGCCCTCACACTTAGTAACTTTGCACCTAACCTTCACCCAGCGAGGGTTAGACATATAGGTGACTTATAGGTTACTTAAGTGCAGTTTAGAATGGCTGTGAAATAACGTGGACGGTATTTCACTCAGGCTGCAATGGCAGTCCTGTGTAAGAATTGTCTGAGCTCCCTATAGGTAGCAAAATAAATGCTGCAGCCCATAGGGATCTCCTGGAATCCCAATACCCTGTGTACCTAGGTACCATATACTAAGGAATTATAAGGGTGTTTCAGTGTGCCAATTAGAATTGGTAAAAATGGTCACTAGCCTGCAGTGACAATTTTAAGAGCAGAGAGAGCATAAGCACTTCCCACCAGGGCACAGGGAGAGGATTCCTCTTCCTCAAAACGGGAATCTTCTGGAGAGGGAAGGATAGTGGGCAAGGATTTACCCTTTCTACCCCTAGCTTTTGGGAGCACTTGGTCCATTTTTCCAGGATCCAAGTTTCCCTGTCCACTTTGCTTCTGGGCCTGAGCCCTTGTGAGAGCAAATATATTCCCAGGAATGCCCAGCATTGCTGCATGAGCCTTCAACTCCACTTCAGCCCAAGCTGATGTTTCCAAATCATTTCCTAGTAAGCAGTCTACAGGTAAATCAGTGGCTACCACAACTTTCTTTGGACCAGTAACCCCCCCCCCCCAGTTGAGATTCACAACAGCCATGGGGTGGCTAAGAGTGTTGTTATGAGCATCAGTCACTTGGTACTGCTGACCAAGTAGGTGTTGATAAGGGTGAACCAGTTTCTTAATCACCATAGTGACACTGGCTCCTGTATCCCTGTAGGCCTCAACCTCAACACCATTTATTAGGGGAAGTTGCTTGTACTTACCCATATGAAGGGGACAAGCAACCAAGGTGGCAAAATAAATACCACCATCAGAGACTAAAACAGGCTCTGTGGTCTCCCTAACTACTCCAACCCCATTACATTACCAATGGTGAGACCCAGCTACACCCTTTGACTGGCTATTTGTAGTGTTCTTCCCACCACCACTGCTATTACTAGGGGCACTAGTGGACGAAGTTGGGGTTGTGGTGGTGGGAGCCTTGGTGTTTTTCTTTGGACAAGTGGGATCACTTGCCCAATGGCCTTTACTTTTACATAAATAACACCATGGCTTCTTTTGACTGTATGAAAAGGATTTGGACCCGCCTCCCTCTGATGATTTTTGTGGGCCTGATAAAGACTCAGAATTATTTTTGTCTTTGTCCCCACCCTTGTCATGAGACTTACCATACTTATTCTTGCCATCCTTGTCACCTCCTGAAGGAGCTTTTCTGCTCACTCTTGTTCTGGCCCATTTGTCTGCCTTCTTTCCCAATTCTTGGGCAGTGGTCAGATCTGAGTCTACCAAGTACTGATGCAACAAGTCAGACAGACAATTATTCAAAATATGCTCTCTCAAAATTAGATTATACAGGCTTTCATAGTCAGTCACCTTACTGCCATGTAACCTTCAAAACTTTGTAATTGTTGACATCACTCTCCCTGACAGTAAGGGTCTGCCCCTACCTTTGCCAGTGAAAGATAGCCACAATATAGCAGCCCACTGCCTTTGAGGCCAACTGTACCATACAGGCCCTCTCAAGTGCAGAAAACCACTTGTTTATGTCATTCCCCGTCTTGGAAGGGGGGACCATCTTATGTAGGTTTCTTGAATCTGTTTCTCTAACAGGATGACTAAAAAGATTGCTGCTGTTGCTGCCACCGGAGGGAACTAACCCCAACTTCTAACTTTCCCTCTCTACATCTAAGGATTCCCTATCTAAGGCCAACTGCTGCTGTCTTAGCTTCAGTCTGGCCTCTTCCAACCTCAGCTTCCTGAGTTCCCTGTCTGGGGTGTTATCCTCAGGGTGGGAGGTTTGGACACAGAGGTAATGTGAGAATGGTCAGAAGTGGACCTAGTGACCTGGGGCCAGATGTACGAAGCTTTTGCAAGTCGCAAATGGGTTGCATTGCTATTTGCTACCTTGCAAAAAACAAAATGGTGTGTACCAATACTATTTCGGAGTTCCAAATAGCGATGCGACCCATTACAAACTCGTAAAAATTGTGACCTGAATTCGCAACTCGCAATTACGAAGTCGCAAATTGCGAGTTGCAAACCGAATGCACAAGGCAGTCGCAAATTGCGACTAGTCGCAAAAAGCCCATTTTGCACACCCAGTTTAGCACTGATTCCGAACAGGGGGTAACCAGAACCAAAGTATAAAAGGAGACCCAGTAGGCATCTGGCTTTCTCAAAATGGCTGCACTATACATGATAGCATGGGGAAGGAGAGTCCAGGCTGTCCAGCAGAGGAGGAGGAGGCAGAGACAGGAGAGGATATACTGAACCAGGCAGACACTATTTCAACAAACTGAGGATGAGACTTATGATAAATACAAACTGAGCAGCGCAGTTGTCCTAGAGATCATTGAACTTCTGAAACCTCAGGTTGAACGCCAGACAATGCGCGGCTGCTCCATCCCCACACATGTGCAAGTGCTCTGCTCACTGCACCTTTTGGCCTCGGGTAGCTATCAGGGGGTGATTACAGTGGCAGGTGGGGTATACCAAAGTGCCCTCTCACGATTCTTCAGACGTTTCCTAGATGCCATACTCGCACACAGGTCCAAATATATATACCTTCCAAGGAATGAGGCAGAAATTAACAGCACCAAGTTCGACTTCTACAGAATTGCCAACTTCCCCCATGTAACAGGATGTGTGGAAGGGACACATATACCAATTTGCCCACCAGCAAATCTGGAACATGTGTTCAGCAATGGGAAATGTATCCACTCACTAAACATCCAGGTGCTATGTGATGCCCATAATGTTATTACTGACATTGTGGCTAAATATCCAGGGAGTACACATGATGCATACATATTCAGGCACAGTCTGATACACCAACGCCTAGAACGTGGGGAGTTTGGCGAAGGATATTTATTAGGTACTGTCGAGTAAACTCTGATGCCTTAAATACATGTCACTGTGTAACCCTGTGATGCACTGCCAATTTTGCCTCTTTTGTCACACAGGTGACAGTGCATATGCCCTGAGACCATGGATACTCACCCCATACCTAACACCTGGCAATCAGAATGAGAGGCGATACAACATAGGACATCGGCGGACCAGAGCCGTCATTGAGAGGACGTTCGGCTTGTTGAAGTCACATTTCTGATGCCTGCACAAAAGTTGAGGGGCACTCCAGTATGCCCCAGAAACTTCATGCCAGACTGTTGCAACTTGTGCCATCATCCACAATACTGCCACCAGACGTGGGATATATCTCACCCTCGACGACACAGATTCGGAGGATGAGGAGCAAGAGCTACCACACCGACAACCTGGGGATGGAAGCATCGCAATGGAGGGCAGACAGAGACGGAACGACATTGCAGCCCACTACTTTGGCAAGTACGTGGCAACCGTGACAACACTCACTAATGTAAGACACATATAGCCCAGTTGTGTAGTACAACAAATTATCCCATTAATTTAAGGGATATAATGCAGAAAATATTGTCAACTCAACTGCACGAAGAAAGCAAACAGTAATGTCTGACACATTAAGTTCATGTGCCTCAGTCAAAACACAGATTGGTGGCTCACAGCCTCCTGTGACTACGGCCACCATTGCCCAATCCAGTTTGTTCCCCTGATCCTTGCCGGGCACTGCTACTCCGCAGGATCCATGCATCAGAGGCAGATACACTGCTGACACTGGAGATCTCCTCGCTATCCTGAGGGGTATCGCCAATGCCCCTTGCTGCCTGGCTGGTCTCTATCAGGTCCACTGCATGGCTGATGTGCTCTAGTCCTCTTGCCACATCACCAGCAAAATGGCCAAGTTCCACCTGCAGCTTCACTGTGCGCCTTGACAGGCAGGTTGTTGTGGTTGCAAGGTGCCCAATTGATACACTCAGTCTGTCCAAACGGGCAGCAATGTTGCGCTCTCTGCGCCTTGCATGTGCCCTATCTGACACCATTTCCCTGACCAAGTTGTTTATGGAGCTTGTAAGGTTTGCCATGTTTGTGTTCATGGCATTAAACTGGTTGTCCACATTGGCAAAACCCTGTGAGAGTGTCTGCTGCAGTCTGTTCAGGTTCCTATTCATCACCCCCAGGTGTCTGTTTTGCAGCCGATGACTTTGCAGTAAGGATGCCTCTAGTCCTAAAAATTGGTTGTGGGTGACATCCTCCTCACTCGCTGATTGCATTGAGCTTTGCTGTCTCCACACAGAGCCAGCTGACCTATGTGGCCGACTCTCCCTCATCAGAGGTCCCGGCGTCAGGTTGCCTGCCTCAAGACCCAGATCAGTCTCAACCATGTTCTCTGATGCATGTTGGACAGGTGGTGTAGTCATGCACTCCCCAGCAGTTTCAGTGGCTGCCTCATCTGCTGTGTGTGTGGCTGGTTCATCTCCCTGCACTGTAGGGTTGTTAGTGGGTCCTTGTGGGAGACCTGTGGGACACAGGGGATACACTGTCAGTGCCTCACATATGTTTGATGTCTCAGAATAAATATTTCTCAAAATTTGGACTACTGTACTACATTGCCCATAATGCACTGTTCTCTAGGTTGCAACATAGGCATGGAGCAAATCTTGAGGATGCATGCTTATGTGTACTGTGGTTGTGTGCATGGTGCATTGAGTGGTGTAAATAAGTGAATTTTGGTACTGACTTTTGGATGTTCCCAGAACAGAACTGTCAAGTTTTCCAATTCCAATTACTGCATCTGGCTCCAGAGTGGTCTCCACCATGGTCTCTATGGCTGTAGTGGGTGGTACTGTAGATGGTCCTCCTCCAGTGCCATGCATCTCACTTATACGCTTAGCAACCCTTTCTTTGGTCCTGGACCAGAGGTCATACCACCTTTTGCGGGCCTCATCTATTGTGCGATGGCTGACTCCAATGGCATTTATTTTGGTAAGAATGTCCTGCCAGATTTTCTTCTTTTGGGTGTCAGGGACACTCATTGCTGCCTTTCCAAACAAGACATCATGGTGCAGGCAGCACTCCTCTGTTAGGACCTCCAGATTATTTTCAGAAAACTAGAGTTTCCTTTTCCTGCCAGCACTGGGTGTCTCCTTGTCCTGAAATGCCATGGTTGTAGTAGCTCCTCTCAGCTGGGTGTGACTCTGCTGTTTGTGCAGGGTAGGCTCCTCCCTGTTCCATGGGGGTACTTCCTGGTTCTGATGTCATCACTCAGAACAAGGAAGTGTGTTTTTAACTATTTTTTTTTGCACCTGCGTGCAATATGCGACTCCGGACCACACTCTTGTGCAATTTGAGACCTACCATATTGTGAACTCGCAAATAGTGATTTTGCAAATTACGAAGTCGCAAATTGTGTTGCGACTCCACACCGAATCGCAATTTAGTATCGCAATTTTTTCATGCATCTCGTTTTACGAGTCGGAAATAGCGATTCGCAAGGAGTTGCTATTTCTGACTTGCAATTATTTTTCTTCCTACATCTGGCCCCTGGCCTTTTGAAGTGAAAGGTGCCCTGCTGGTGTGTGGCCCCCTCCCACTGCCAGCTTCACTAGGTGGCCTGATAAGTGAAAGGTCTTTGGAAGTACTCTCCCCAGAGTCCTCAGGGTCCTCCCCTGAATCTATCTGGGTACCCCCTCCTCAACCTCCTGATCCTGGGTTTGACCAGTCTGACTCTGGTCACTTTCAAGGAGAAGGTTAGGAAGGAGATCCTTAGTAGGGTTCTTACCAATCCCCAAACTTCTTTCTAAACAGAGACCCCTCAAACTTGTAAAGTGTAGACTATCATAATTTGTCTTCCCACCTTTGGGAGTGGTCTCTACCACAGACATGGTGCAAAGAAAGAGGTTAGGGGTAAGAGAAAAAGTTTGGAAAACTTTTAAAGAAAAGAGAAAAAACGTTTTCAAACTTTTTAGAAACTTTTTAGAGTGAAAGTAAGACTGTTAAGGTTACTTGTGTATATTTCTAAGTATTTACAATATGGTTTTCTTATGAAAAGCACCAATGACAAAGTAGTAAAGCAGTTACAAGTACTTATCTCACCACTGCACCACCAATGTAGGAGTCTGGTCTGGCTTTTAGTGGGTACCAATGGTACTTACACCTTGTGCCAGGCCCAGTTATACATTAGTAGTAGAGTGTAGTAGTGTTCTAGCAGCTTAGGCTGATAGAGGTAGCTATGGCAGAGCAGCCAAGGCTGAACTAGGAGTCAATCAAAGTATGTACCCCTACCCAGCCTTTAACACCTATTTCCAAAGAGAGAGGGTGTAACACCCTGCTCTCAGAGGAAATGCTTTGTTCTGCCTTTCTGGGACTGGGCTGCCCAGACCCCAGGAGGGCAGAACCCTGTGTGTGGGGTGGCAGCAGCAGTAGCTGCAGAGAAAACCCCAGAGAGTGGTTTGGCAGTACTGGGGGTCCATAGTGGAGCCCCGGGGATGCATGGAATTGGCTCCGCAATGCCAGGTTTGGAATGGGGGGACAATTTCATGGTCCTAGACATGTTACATGGCCATATTCGGAGTTACCATTGTGAAGCTACATGTAGGTATTGACCTACCTGTAGTGCTCGTGTGTAATGGTGTTCCGGCACTCACAAAGTCCAGGGAAATGGCCCTGAACTATGTGGGGGCACCTTTGCTAGTGCAAGGGTGCCCTCACACTTAGTAACTTTGCACCTAACCTTCAGCAAGTGAAGGTTAGACATATAGGTGACTTATAAGTTACTTAAGTGCAGTGAAAATGGCTGTGAAATAACATGTGCGTTATTTCACTTAGGCTGCAATGGCAGTCCTGTGTAAAGGTTTGTCTGAGTTCCCTATGGGTGGCAAAAGAAATGCTGCAGCCCATAGGGATCTCCTGAAACCCCAATACCCTGGGTACGTAGGTACCATACACTAGGGAATTATAAGGGTGTTCCAGTATGCCAATTGAAATTGGTAAAAGTGGTCACTAGCCTATAGTGACAAATTTAAAGGCAGAGAGAGCATGAGTACTGAGGTTCTGATTAGCAGAGCCTCAGTGACACAGTTAGGCACTACACAGGTATACACATTCAGGCCACAAAATATGAGCACTGGGGTCCTGGCTAGCAGGATCCCAGTGAGACAGGCAAACACATACTGACATACATGTAAAATTGGAAGTAACATGCCAAGAAAGATGGTACTTTCCTACAATGTATATATTTCTTGTGAAGTGAAAAAGATTGTGGTGTTCCACTAAGTACTGACAACATATTGGAGACAGCCCTGAGCAAAGCACAGAACCAAAATGTCCGAGTAAAAGGAATGAAAACAGTTTCTGTGCTAAAAGCATATAAGACAAAGGAAAATAAAACATCACCACAGAAGGGCGCTTCTGCTCATAAAATAAAATGAATTGTTACTAGACTAAAGAGCACAAGCTGCAGGCCTATGGCTAAAATAAAGTGTCCATAAAAGTTACTAAATTAACTTCACAACTGTGTACTTGTGACTTACTCTGACTAGGATTGAGGTTCCTGCTTGGAAAGGGAGCATACCTCTGCAACCATAAACCCAATTTCTAAACGCACAGCATTAAGCAATTTGTACCACACAACAGACCCTATAATCAACCAATTAAACTTGTTTACTGATGACAAATGTTCCATCTATATGCCCTACTTCAGATGACCTGTTTTTGGGCTTCCTTGCTCATAACTTTACTAACAATGTCACAAAATAGTAGCTGTTGCTGCTGTTTACAATTAGCTGTTCTGTTGACAGAATGAAGCAGGGCACTGTTTTATACTTAATGGTGCAGGATCCACCTGCATCATCAAGTATAAGTAAAGACAACGTACAGACAAACATACCGGTGCACCTTATGGCAGGGCAGCCTTGAGTTAAGGGGGCTTCCATGACTGGTCATACCCCGACATCTTCTGCAATCCAGCACTAGGCTGCCTGAACTTTGCAAGATTTGGGCCAGTTGGGACAGGGATCCGGAGGTTTTCGTCTTCAAACCTTGAGAAATACATGGCAACAGACTATGTTAGTCTATCCCTCCCCCAACCACGCGCATGTTGAAAAGGAAATATGATGCGATTGAAGCTGTTCTTTTCCGGTTGCTGCAGTGGTCCTTTAAGAAACAGCCACAAGTGCATTTTAAATCAGGGATTCATAAATTCCATTATTCAATTAATGCAAAGGAAATTATGTTGCAAAAAGAGGGGGTGATTCAGTCCTAGCTCAATGAAAATGCACTGAACAGAATACATTCCTAGATGACGTAGTAAAAAATAAACAATAGTATATTTAGTAAATTAAATTGCATTGCTTCTTCGAATGTGTAAAAACATGTTATGCATTTACTGTTTATTTTTAAAGTGCTTAAAGTATTTTAATAAGATCTGCTTCAAAAGCGTCACTTACCTGTCCTTATGTTCATAGATTAACACATTCCAGATTGCTTTGTGTAATGATGCCCTTACAGCAAGATAGTCTCCAGTTTGGAGCACCAACAGCAGAGATATAAAAGGTGCAAGTTTTCTGCACTTACTGCACTTATTGCCACCAGACAACTGAAAATGTGACCAAGGAAGTCAAAAGTTTGGGCGTCTCCTAAAGGATGCCTTTCACCTGCACAACAGAACAAATCATGGCTAGCCCTCCATTGACAATGCCAGGCCATCCCCTCACCCTTACCAGCCTCCAAAGAGTAGTGCTTCAGGAAGTCTAATCAGCAGCTCCATGTTAACAAAGTCTTCAATGAATTTCTAAAGAGATTATGCCTTCACTCCCCACCCCCTGGGTTGGGAGTGATGAAGCAGAAAAAGAAAGGCTAACAAACGCTTATATATCATGTAACAAAATCGTATAAGGTAGTGTGATTTTAGCAAAGAAAAATAATGTATGTGGGAAAATGTGCCCACGAGGTAGTTCGCCATTATTATAAATGAGCTTAATTAATCATGAAGAATCAACAATGTAGTAATCAGTCATAATTGCAAATGTATTCTATGATTTTCTTGTTGAAACTGTTATATGCTTAGCTTAAATTTAGCAGAGGATTTGGCCTAGTTGCCTGGTCTCAAATTTAACTGTGGGGTTTTCACTTGTATTAACAAAAATGCATTTTTAACTTTAAGGCTGTATTTTTCCAGTAGAATGACTAATACACTTATCTCAAGGTTTCATGCTAGGCAAGTTTCACCCCCTTTGAAGCAAGGTCAGTTTCTGCAGGTGCAGACAATAAAGACACTGATACAGAAATAATTGGCAAACATTGTTGCAACTTGTGTTCCAAAGCTCCAAGGACACCTTATGCATAAATGAGTGCTAAGAGAAAGACACTATTCATTGGTCAAAAAGAAGCCACCCTATGAACCCTCCAATGGAAGACCCTGTAGAATTTGGAATGTTTTCTTACTTAAACCCACCGGACAAAGAGAAGTGAGCCATTTTCTTTGATGCCATTTTGAAGCCAGATTCAAGACGCCATTTTAAATGACACTGATGCCTTTTCTCTGTCCTGGAGAAAGAGACTTTAAGAATTCTCACCCTAGAGACTTTAACTTTAATTTTGCCCCGTCTTGTCCATGCAATAACTTTTGCCCCAATTTCCTTGCTGCCGCAAGGAAACTTGCTTTAACTTTACCCCTTTGAAATCTGTCCCATGCTGATTGAACCGGTACCTGAAGGACGAAGACGTTTCCTCGAATGCTGATTGAATTTGGTAATTATGAAAGGATAATTGTATTATGCATTGTGTTTTCCTTCTTAGGTACCAACTGCTTATTTTGACAGAGCCCAAGCTAGAAGTTTTCTAAATTTATGTTGACTAAATTTGTTTTGCATGAAGCCCCACATGCCAATGCTAATTAGAGGTTAGCTGAGGTATTCATTTGATGCACCATGCTAAATTGAATTCTTGTTATGCTGACCTATGTATGCAATTAGTCAAATTCAGTTGCTTATATTAGTGATTTGCATTGCTATAACTGAGTGCATTATAATCCAGATTTTGCTTAGATTGCGTTTCTTCTGTCGCTATGGACAGCTAGTAATGTTCGTATATGTATACCATTTGATTTTGAGACTTACTTATATTGTGCTAGCTTTGTTAATATAGGGAAATAAACGAATTAACCTTTTTTAATAAACAGGTGTGGTTATTCATGACTGAAAGGTCATGGTGTGTCTAATTACTGATTTTCTGTTTAACTAATTTGTTGTTTGATTATTGAGTATTGGGTATTGATTATAAATGGTTATTGATGATTGATTTGAGTGATCCGACTATTCTTGGATGAGGAGAACCCAACTCGGTCAAAAGGTTCACGACCTCCGGCGTGTCGAAGTACAAGTAATTTATAAAGACTGGACGCGCTATCAGGAGCGCCACACTCTAGCCACAGGGATGCAAGGCGCTGATCCTGTTGAGGGCAAACAACAGGCAAGACACGTCAACCTTCATATGAACCAGGGGTTCGTTGCTGTCCCAATTAGTTCACATATTTGTTTTGAATGTTGTCATTGACTTTTCTTAATGGAATACCTTATGATTTGCCCATAACCAATTTTAAATTCACTACCTAATCTACCACGTTTCTAGCACCTTTTACACAAGGAACAACTCTATCATTTGGCAAATACCAAACATTAAGATCAAAAGCTCTCCTGCAAAAAGCCCGCTTTAAGGGACCAACTGGGTATTGCAGCATCCACCCTGCGCGAAACATGGCCTGATAATTAAGCTTGCCACTTTGGTCAGTGAGGGTCTGTGCATCCAATAAAGTATGTCTTCTTGACTGATTTTATTCCATCTATGGAACAGCACATCTCTGTGTATACATGTTTCTTTTGGGGGAGGACGTGCGCTGAACCGATGATTACCTTGCCACCCCCTCTTTTACATAAGCAATATATTTCCACTGTCTGCAGGCGCTGTCCTCGTCCTCAAACCACAGGTATCCATAATGAATCCAATGTTGCCTTGTAATTAACAACGTGAATCAAGCTCTAGGATATTACTCCACTAAAACATTAATGACTAAAGACAGCATTAAGTTGAATTATAGGATGGTGTGCAGCGGGTCACTTAAGTGCACACAAGGGCCTGGATGCTTATTAAAAGTAAGTAATAGAGCACTATCTTTACATGCATAAAATGTTTATTTCCAGTCTTGCACCCTGAAAGTGCATGCTTTCTCAAAAAGCAAATGTTCTGTTTCTAAAATGTAGCATGAAAACTGACTTCTTACTCAAAACTTCCGATTATCGCCTTTCCTATTTTTTTAGACTTGCCCTCTCCTTTCCTTCCCTTCCATCCTCCCATTCCTCCTTTCTCTGATCACATCCATTTCAGAGCACTCTGTATGTTTGCCTCAATCTTTATTAATGTATTTTTGCTAACTGGCCACTCATTTTCAACATGACAAGCTCTTGTTGGCTGAAAGTCATGCCTCTGCAAACTAGCATTACCTAATTTCCTCTAGAGCATCTATTAACCCCAAACCATCTTTGTGAGCCCACACACCCACGCTAGCCCACTAATGTTCTTTCCTGTATGCTACTATTTTATTATACTACAAGCAACCTAAAGTAAAAACATGGAATGGCTTACTTGAGTGCACAAGACTAATCCCTAAAGCAAACAATAACAAATGGTGCTGAAATAACTACTAATCTTGGGCCCTAGGTGCTTCTCAGCATGAAGTTCTTCAGTGCCTTTTCAGGCATAGTAAGTGCTATAAAAATGCAATTACAATTACAAATGTCTCAAACGTCTAATCAGAAAAGAAGACAAGCATTGTAGAGATTCTGCCATGTTCGTTTGAGACTGGCTGCCCACGCATTCTGACACCATCAAGATAATTCTTTCTCATGAATAGATTTCACCAGTGCTTGCTGTCAAAAGTTCATGAAACAGAAAACGGACCCACGTTCAAATCACCTACGATAGAATCATTAGCATTGTGTTTAGGATGACCACCTCACTTCAGGTCATATGAACAATGTCTCCAGTTCTGAACATTCAGCTACAAATCACTGGTTTTCCGTGTGGTAGACCAATTCGTTCAAGGGAAGCAAATTAAAACTACTCAAAATGCCTTAGACTATCAACAAACGTCCACGACTGGAAACAATGTCCATTATGACCTGGAGGCAGGTAAGCAGCCTCGTTTTCATATTTATGTTAAGTAATCAAAAGAATGATAGGCCGTTTTCCATAGAACGGAAGAAATAAATGCTGTACCTGAAATATGGAATATATGAGTATTACTATCAACACTTGTTAAAAACGAATTTGGCGAGATTTTGTTTTAGCATTTTGCAACTGTATTTAGGAGATAGGCAGAGCATATATAAGAGATGCCTGCCTGAGAAGTTCACAAAGTAATAGAGGAAGAAATAGGTAGTAATGATGTGTTTTTCAAATAGCTCTTCACACCACACTTGTAAGCTTATAAGCATTGTAAAGAACTGGTGTTCTGATAATACCGTTAATTATTTTCAGAGGAATAAAATATTGAGTTGGCCTTGCTGGGATTTGATCTCACAACCTGTTCATTTAGCCATTTCCCTGCGTGACACTGGATGCCGAAAGCAGCGAGAAGGCTGAAGAAGGGACTCCTGTAGTCCTGGGACCAGGGATATAGTTAGGGTGTTTGTGATCACCTTACAAATAAACACATTCTAGGCTTGGTGGCTGGGGGCCCTAGGTCCAGTCTGTTATCTCTGTGTCAGTTTTTCTTATCCTGAGCCTAGAACCAAAGAGAATATTGTGACCTTTGATGTAAACAGGAGAGAGAGGGAGGGTGAGAGAGCTACCCTTCTGATGACTGGATTTCAAAATGTGAAACCAGAACCCCCCTTGCGAGTCACAGATGGTGTCAGGGACACCATCCAACATTCCGAATTGCGTCTCGCAAATTGCAAGTCACTCTGACTCGCAATTTGCGGGTCGCAATTCATAATGTTCCTACATCTGGCCCTTAGGCCCTGATTTAAGAGGGCCTAGCACCTCCTTATGCCACATTAGCGTCATTCTTTATGATGCTAATGTGGCCCAAGGAGCCAATAATCACCGCCATATTTACAAACTGGTGAAATGCATGCATTGTGCCACTTTGTAACCGCTTGCGCCACATTCGGCTTGTGCCAGGCATAATGTATGCAAGGGGGGCACTCCCCATTAGTGGGAGCTAAAAAATGGTGCAGTGGAATCTAAGAAATTCCACTGCGCCATTTTTGCCTGCTGTTTTGAACACCTGCACAGAGCAGGATTAAAAGGGGGCATACCATTGTTTACAATGGGCCCTCATGTACTCTGCAGGATTAGCACCAGCATTTTGGTGGAAATCCTGCACAGTACATCAATAGCATAAAAAAAATGTGACGCTACTGCCCCTACTCTTCGCCATGGTGCACCGTATTTTAAATACGGCGCACACATGGTGGTGGTAGGGGGCATTAAGGGGTGCAAGAAAAATGGTGTTACATTGGATGCAGCACCGATTTTCTTAAATCCGGGCCTTAGAGTCAAGCCAGACCCAAAGCTCATCCTATTCATTTCCCTTCAGGCCCTCCACTATTTGTGACTCAGGCTTAGTAAATGGCCGTGTCTGTCACTATGAAGCCCTGTCCCCTTGTACAGACTTTACAACTCTACTATCAAGGCTTTTTGTAGCAGAGACGAGGAAGAATACTTACAGTGAAAATAATTTTGAAATAATTGATCTCGGCTGTTGTGTTGTTCATGACCATAGTCATGAGTTCCCAGGGAAAACAGTCAGGCCTAGTTGGGACAGGCAGAGACATAGCTTCACTAGGGGTGTTTGGGATGTGACACCTCTCAAAACCATTCTTGGTTTGGAAGTTTATTTTGGGGACTGAGAGTCGGGTCTGCTATGTCAGTATCAGTTTTTCTCATTTCACTAAAAGGTTTTAACTTGTTTATGTATTTGGATTGGGATTTTAAATATACTTAGTGACAGGTTTGCCAAAAAAGTAGTAAATCTGCACCCATGGAATAACTCCTTGAGTGGTTGCAAATGTATAACTTTTGGAATTCACAAACATTGGCAGTAGTAAGTTTGGAAAGCTGTGCCAATCTCAAGCTTCCAGGGACACTTCTGATAATCAAACACCCGAAAGGTGATGGTATGACTGTGTGCAAATAGTGACAATTGTTAAGGGTAGCATTCCACTCCACTGTAATTTTTTGCCCACTGTGACACTCTTGACAGACGCCCACCTAATGCAAGTCAGTATTGACCATGTTCTTCATGGAGACAGTCCATCCCTAACGTTGGTTATGTCACCTCTCCACCCTGCAGCCCACTGCTTTTTTGGCTGGGAAATTTAAGATCACACTCCCTCAATCTCACTAGATAAGCTAAGCCCCTGCCTGGTACTGTGGCATGTGTAATAGCAACAGCACAACACCATACCACACCTAGCCCAAGTCATCTAACTAACTTCTTGCTTCCTGCCTTCTTCCAGTTAATGCAGTGAACAAGGGAAATTGTATGTTTGGGAGTCTTTGAATTAGAGTGAGCAAGCAAATTGTGCAAGACTGCTTCCTCTCTGTCAGTACTGTACTTGTTCTTCCTGAGGAATCTTGCTCTGCTGTTGTCTGTTATGTAACTTTAGAGTGTGAGGAAAAAATGTTCTGCGACCTCCTGTGAGGTGCTTGTTGTGTCATGAAAGCCTGTACAGCTGATGATGCTTCAGCTTTGCCTGATCTATGCTTGTGAGTGCACTGCTTCAACACTGCTTAGCCTAATCCATGTATGAAAGGGAAGCTTGGATTTCTGCTGTGCTTGCTATCCTCCTGAAAATAAGAACACTTGCTGTTCATTTTGTACATGATAGGTGTCTGTGAGGGACAGTTTTCCTGCTGCTCTACATGTATGTAAGGGAAGACTGCATTTCTGCTATTTCAGCTTTGAGTGAAAGGTGGCGCAGACAGACCACTGACACTCTATTATATGTGAAAAGGGCTGCTTTATTGAAACAGGTGTGCATCACAAAAACAACCTCAGCATACTGCCTTACAAATCTATAACTTCACTACACAAATTTGTCAACTACTCCTCTTACCCCCAAATCATAAAGACCCACCCCCACATAACATATCTGCAGTTCTCTACACAATGAGCTCCTATACTCGTGCAGTGGTAACACTTAAACTTTCCCCCTATTTCTTAATGTCTTAGGAGCGGAACTTCTTATGATGTAGCCTTTCACTTACTTCCCCATTCTGGTGTGACCTTGTCCACACTATCCCTCTCAGTTTGAGCCACTTATGGCAACAACAACAACCTTACCTAAAGCCCTGCAAACATGTGGGCCAGCCTAGCCACCTGTCTCAAAGTGGCAACCATACAATTATTCTTTCAGCACTGCGCACCTGTCCCATATAACGAAGCCAAGCCTGAACACCACTAACCGACCTGCCCCAAAAACCTAGTTTGAGGGATGGGCAGGTGGGAAAAGCTTGAAACACCCGTCTATGCCTAGGGCTGCCCCCTGTGTACCCACACAAAATGGTGGAATGCAGCCCAAAATAGTCCCGTATTAAAACTCTTGGGCTACAACTTTTACCAGATGTAACCCGTAGCCACATAGTCATCTAAACTGTTCCTGGCTTCACCCAATGCCCCCAGTGGAAAGACCTCCTTGTTGTTCGTCTGTCCCCTAAAACATTATTGTGTGAAAGGCGGAGCAGACAGACCACTGACAATCCATTATGTGAGAAGAAGGCCATGTTAATAAAACAGGTGCGCTTCACAAAACCAACATTGGCATACCACCTTACAAAACTAAAACCTCACTATACAAATTTGTCACCTACTCTTCCTACCCCCACATCTATTGACCCACCCACACATAACATACCCCACAATTCACTATGCCATGGCTTCCTGTACTTATGCAGTTGTAACACTTAAACTTCCCACTCATTTAAGAGTTAATCTATTAATGCCTGATAAACTGAACTTCCGTCATCTTGCTCCTCTGAGCATTCCTGGTTGGAGTCATCCTCTACCTCTTCTCCTGTTTGATCTGGACTAGAGCTGATTCCCTGGTCATCTTGGAGGACAAGATTTAAGAGGGACTCCTTATTGGGGTTCTTTCCAATCGCTAAACTTCTTTCTGTACAGAGATCCCTCAAACTTTTAAAGTTTAGATTCTCAAAGGTAGTCTTAACAACTCTAGGGGTAGCTTCTACAGAAGACATATTGAAAGAAAAAACAGTTTAGGAAAGTGAGTAAGCAGTTAGTAGAATAACAGAGCTAACTTTTTAGAGAAAAGAAGTAAACTTTTCAGAACTTTGTAAAAACTTTTGCAAAGTTTAAAAAACTTTTAAGAACGTCAGAAAATTGTTTCTAGTTATATATTGTATATGCTCTAAGTACTGGAGCAAGCCTTTCTTGTGAAAAGCACAAGTAACAAAGTGGTAAAGCAACTGCAAGTACCTATCCCGCCGGTGCACCTCCAATGTAGGAGGCTGGACTGGTTTGTAGTGGGTACCTTGGGTACTTACACCTTATACCAGGTCCAGTTATCCCTTATTAGTGAAGTTGTAGTGTTCTAGCAGCTTAGGCTGATAGAGGTAGCTATAGCAGAGCAGCTTAGGCTGAACTAGGAGACATGCAAAGCTCATGCAATACCACTTATATTTACACTGTACTTATACACAAGTAAAGACAATACTCAGTGTTACCAAAAATAAAGGTATTTATTTGGGTGACACAGTTACAAAAATATCTTAGAGACAATACTCCTTCTGGAGGTATGTATTATACACAATATATACACTAGACACCAAAATTAGACAAGTCAATAGTCATAGAACAATGCAAACAGTGGGAAATCCTATAGAATGCAATGGGAGAAAATAGGTCTCGGGAAACACAAACCATATACTAAAAAAGTGGAATGTGAATCATGATTTCCCCCCCTAAACAAGAGTAGAGTGTGCAGAATTGCTGGGAGAGTAAGAATACAGTAAAGGTAAGTAAATTACCCCACCCCAGAGCCCAGAAAAGTAGGAGTAAAGTACTGCAAGTTTCCTTAGGACACACTACACCTCGTTTTGGGGATTTTTCAGCAGCCAACCAAGTCTGCAAAGAACAACTGCTGGATTATTGGACCTGAAGACCTGCCAAGGAAGGGGACCAAGTCCAGAAATTGAAAGAAGTTCCAGGAAGGACAGGAGACCCTGCCAATCAAGAAGAGGGTGCAAATGAAGAGTCCCCAGTTAGTCGAAGACTGCAGAAATGCACCGTAGGAAGATGCCAGCAGGTTCCTGCATGATGCAAAAGATGTCCCACGGCATGAATATTGTTGCAGATGAGATTTCGTGTTGGAAGGTGCAAACAAGCCTTGGCTGCCGCAAAAGTCAGTTTTTCATTAAAATAGCACTGGATGGACACAGGAGGGATCAGGGGGCCTCAACTCTGTTTGAGGAGGAAGAGGGGGTACCCAGCACTTTAGAGAGTCCTCAGGATGCCAGCCATCTCCCCCAGAAGCCACAGGATCTGGGTTCAAAGGAGTTGCAAAACACAGTTGATGCAACACAACAAAAGAAGGTCCCACGCTGCCGTAGAACAACTCAGCAAATTAAGCATCACATGGTGGAGTGCTGGGGACCTGGGCCAGGCGGTGCATGAAGGAATTTTGCAAAGAGTGCACAGAGGCTTCAGGAGGTGAAGAAGATGCAATACACAGGGGTACCATCGTTCTTGGGGAAGGCAAGGTCTTACCTCCTAAAAATTGCGTCAGCAGGATCTCAGGATAGTCTACATTGATGATGTCCACCCTCTGTGTCCCTAGGAGCAAGCTTGTTGCCGTGAGAGGAGTCCCAGGGTACTGGTTGTCACCTTGGAAGGTGCCTGCTTGGAGCAGGGGAGTGACTCCGTCACTCCACAGGAGTTTTCCTCGGTCCTCCTGGTGCAGGGTGAAGGCAGGGAGTCCCCAGAGCATGCACTCTGTGGAAACTTTTGTAGTTGCTGACTTGGAGCTGAGGTTGCTGAAGAAAAGTGTCTCTTAAAGACACTTTGTTGCAGTTACAGCATTTCTTGGAGCAGGCTGCAGTTGATCCGAGGTCAGAAGAGTTTGAAGTTGTTGCATAGAATTTCTGAAGAAAGCTTGCTAGCAGAATCTGAAGAGAACCCACAGGGGAGACCCTAAATAGCCCTGAGAGGGGGATTCACTACCTTATCAGTTATGGACCTATCAGGAGGGGTCTCTGACGTCACCTATTGGTACTGGCCGCTCAGAGTCCTCCAGAGTGCCCCCACACCTTGCAAAGCAAGATGGCTGAGGTCTGGTACACACTGGAGGCGCTCTGGGCACCACCCCTAGGGTGGTAATGGATAGGGGAGTGGTCACTCCCCCTTCCTTTGTCCAGTTCCCCACCAATGCATGGGAGAAGGGGTTCCTGAACCAGTGTAAACTGGTTTATGCAAGGATGGCACCATCTGTGCCCTTCAAAGCATTTCCAGAGGCTGGAGGAGGCTTCCCCTCCCAGACTGTAACACCTATTTCCTAAGGGACAAAGGGGGTCATTCTAACTCTGGCGGGCGGCGGGCGGCGGAGGCCGCCCGCCAGAGTTCCCCCCTCCAGAATACCGCACCGCGGTCAGAAGACCGCTGCGGTTATTCTGTGTTTCCCGCTGGGCTGGCGGGCAACCGCCAGAAGGCCGCCTGCCAGCCCAGCGGGAAACCCCCTTCCCACGAGGAAGCCGGCTCCGAATGGAGCCGGCGGAGTGGGAAGGTGCGACGGGTGCAGTTGCACCCGTCGCGAATTTCAGTGTCTGCTGAGCAGACACTGAAATTCTTTGTGGGGCCCTATTACGCCAGAGGCATGGGCACTGCAGGGGCCCCCAGGGGCCCCACGACACCCCATACCGCATCCTGTTCCTGGCGGGCGAACCGGTGGGGTGTCTGAATCCCCATGGCGGCGCAGCAAGCTGCGCCGCCATGGAGGATTCAGCAGGGCAGCAGAAAACCGGCGGGTGACCGCCGGTTTTCCTGTTCTGACTGCGGCCAAACCGCCACGGTCAGAATGCCCTGCGGGGCACCGCCAGCCTGTTGGCGGTGCTCCCGCCGACCCTGGCCAGAATCACCCCCAAAGTGTAACACCCTGCTCACAGAGGAAATGCTTTGTTCTTCCTTCCTGGGACTGGGCTGCCCAGACCCCAGGAGGGCAGAACCCTGTCTATGAGGTGGCAGCAGCTGTAGCTGAAGTGCAAGCCTCAGAGAGCTGGTTTGGCAGTACTTGGGGTCCATGGTGGAGCCCCCAGGATGCATGGATTTGGATCCCCAATACCAGATTTGGAATGGGGGGGCAACTCCATGATCTTAGACATGTTACATGGCCATAGTCGGAGTTACCATTGTGAAGCTACATATAGGTATTGACCTAAATATAGTGCACTCGTGTAATGGCATCCCAGCACTCACAAAGTCCGGGAAAATGGCCCTGAACTATGTGGGGGCACCTTTGCTAGTGCAAAGGTGCCCTCACACTTAGTACCTTTGTACCTAACCTTCAGAAAGTGCTGGGGGCCTGGGCTATGCTGTGCACAAATACATTCTTGGAAAAGTGCACAGAAGCTCTAGGAGCTGCAAAACACGTGGTTCACAGGGGTACTGTCTGGCACGGGAGGCAAGCTCTGACCTCCACCAAATTTAGACAGCTGGACCTTTGGACAGTCAGATTCACTTTAGTCCACCAACAGTGTTCCAGGAACCATGCTCATTGTCAGTAGAGGGGTCCCGGAGTACTGGTTGTCACTGCAGAGAGGTGCCTGCTGAAGCAGGGAAGTGACTCCGTCACTCCATGGGAGATTCCTTCAGTTCTTCTGGTGCAGGAGGAAGACAGGCAGTCCTCGGAGTGTGCACAACCTGGAAACTGTTGCAGTTGCCACAGGAACAGGAGTTTCAGAGTTGCAGTAGTCACCTTGGATACTTTGTTACAAGTTGTAAAGTTCCTGGAGCAGTTCTGCGGTTGATCCGATGTTACAAGGTGAAGCAAAGGATGCAGCAGAGTCCTGCTGGAGTCTCACAATCTAAATCTGAGGAAACACCCACAGGAAAGACCCTAAATAGCCCTCAGAGGGGGATTGGTCACCCAACCAGGTATGGACCTATCAGGAGGGGTCACTGACCTCACTTGCTGGCACTGGCCACTCAGATGCTCCCAGAGTATCCCATCACCTTGGAATCCAAGATGGCAAAACTTGGCAACACTCTGGAGGAGATCTGGGCACCACCCAAGGGGCAGTGATGTACAAGGGACTGGTCACTCCCCTTTCCTTTGTCCTGTTTCATGCCAGAGAAGGAACTGGGTGTCCCTGAACCAGTGTAGACTGGATTATGAAAGGAGGGCACCAACTGAGCCCTTCACAGCACTTCCAGAGGTTCTGGGAGGAAACCCCTCCTGTGCCTGTAACACCTATTTCCAAAGGGAGCGGGTGTAACACCCCTGTTCCAAAGGAAATGCTTTGTCCTGCCTTCCTGGGATTGGGCTGCCCAAGCCCCAGGAAGGCGGAAGCCTGTCTGAGGGGTGGCAGCAGCTGGAGCTGCAGTGAAAATCTCAGAAGGCTGGTATGGCAGTACTGGTGGTCCATGGTGGAGGCCCCAGGGTGCATGGAATTGCCCCCCAATACCAGAATCAGTTTTGGGGTAGAATTACCAGTTGTTAGACACCGTACATGGGCATATTCGGGGTTACCTTTGTGAAGCTACATATATGTATTGACCTATATGTAGTGCGCACTTATAATGGCGTCCCCGCACTCACAAAGTCTGGGAAAATGGGCCTGACCAACATGGGGGCATCTATGCTAGTCCAGGGGTGCCCTCACACACAGGTACTATGTACCTAGCCTTCAGGGTCTGAAGGTTAGACATATAGGTGACTTATAAGTGACCTGGTGCAGTGAAAATGGCTGTGAAATAGTGCGTGCATTATTTCACACAGGCTGCAATGGCAGTCCTGAGGAAGTGTTTGTATGGGCTCCCTATGGGTGGTAAAAGAAATGCTGCAGCCCATATGGATCCCCTAGAGCCTCAATGCCTTGTGAACCTAGGTACCATATACTAGGGACTTATAAGGGGTGTTCAGTATGCCAATTTAGAGTGAAATACTGAGTTACCAGTATGTAGGATACCATTTAAAAACAGAGAGATCATGAGCACTGGAATTCTGATTAGCAGTACTCCAGTGACAATTTAGAAAACAGTGAAACACACTGACAAGCAGGCTACAAACCATAAACACTGGGGACAGTCAAAACAACTGACAATCAATAAAGAGGGCACTTTCCTACAATGTGCCCCCCCTTCTCCCCTGTAGCTTCCTGGCTGTGCATTTGACCTGCCTGATCCTCCCGCATTCTGCTACCACTGATTGGAGTTGCCCTCCATCTGGCTGCCTTACACTTCCCTGGCATTGCTGTAGCAATGGACAAGGGCATGTTTTCCTTCACACTAGGAACATTCATGTCTAAACTTAGAACATTCCCTTGTGCAGTCTTTTATTGAAATCCCAACAGACCCCAACTGTGTCCCTCTGGCTCTTACCCGTGGTACACACCCCTCTCTGGGTGGAATTGGCCTGAAAGGACCAGTACACTATTGGTAATCCACTTGCTGTAAAAATCATCTTCCCAAATGTCGCCAGTCCTATTGTATATTGTCAGAGATCAGTAACTATTTTCTCCTTTTTACCTCCAGATCCAGTGCCATCTAAGCACGAAATTCATTGTCATACTGTGCACAAGCATTTCCCCGAACAAGATTTCCACCTTACCTATGACATCCATGTATTTGAAGAGGGCCACACTCCACTCAGGGTATTTCTTGCAAAATGCACTGGCAGAAATTAAAAGGCTGGCACCAGTTCTTTATAGTCATAGGCACCCATGGATATTTAAATAATTTCATTCCTCCTCTTTGGATCCCTCCTTTGCGCTCAATTCCCTATGCAAGAGCTTAAACATTTCTTCATACTCCCCTTTCCAAATTGTTTCATTCAAAGACAACATCAAGTATGCCCCCAACACTTTGGTGACCCCCATATAGGGGAGTTACTTCATTTTCAATTCCTTACTCCCCTTGCCTTCTACCCCTTCTATCTTGTTGCATCCTTCGTGTGTATCCACACAAAATGGTAGACGTCAGCCCACAGTGTCCCCCATATGAAAACCCTTGGGCTACATCCTTTACATGATGTAGTCCAAAACCGCACAATCATCTAAACTGCTCATGGCTTCACCCAAGACCCCAGGGAGACAAAACTCCCTGTTGGTCGTCTGTACCCCAAAATCTATTTTTCTGTTCTATATATCAGGGAGGCTTGCAGTGCTGCTGTTCAGCCTATGCCTTTACTGTTTGTGTGATGACATTTTCAATGCTAAGTTATCCCTTCCTTGTTCTGAGTGCTTTTGAATCATATGCTACTCCAGGCACTGAGACACATATCCAAGGCCACAGAAACAGGCATTATATTTGATGGAACACATATTAGGATTTTATTAATATGAACAATACTAATGACAATCTAGGATAGAGATCACTCAGGAAACTGCTGTGGAACTGTGGATAGTTTTATAGACAGAGGACTACCTTCGTGGAAGAAATGGCACTATGACAGTGGATCTAATACAGTAAACACATTTTGTTTCCTTTTATGGCTAGTTGGGTTGCTCACAGGCATTTCTACAGCTGGAAAACTGTCAGAAGAATCATTGCTGAATGTATTGGATGAATTTGCATATGTATTGTTACTTGATGGGTATGTGTATTTTGTTTAAAGTAGAGGATGATCTCATCAAATTAAAGCTGGACTAGGAAAATATATCACATCATCCAACTGCTGAAGACATCCCCCTACTCTTCCATTATGGCTCTGCCAGATGATGTAAAGTTAATAAAGGATCAGAGTCGGAACCATAGGGCTACCATCTGACCAGAGACATGACAAGAATAGGGTAGCAGGGTCTGTAGGCTGGATAATTTCTGCGGGCCAACGTATTTTATTGTTCAATAAATTTTAGGCTGACTCATGGCACATCTTCCCATCTCTCATTTTAATAGTCCATGAGATAAAGAGTGACTCCTATGATATGAATGAATATAATCTAATGGTTTCTATAAAGCTTGCTGATGGACGTAAGAAAACAAAGAACCTTTCCAATTGTCTTATACTTTAACAAAGTGTGAGAAGCAGCCCCTTATTGATATAAACCCTCTATATGCATATAGCATCACTACGCCTTCTTCATCCACCCTTCTCCGTCCTCAATTCCAATAAAGCTAAAGGGTAGGGAAATGTGTTCTGTGACATATCAACATTTCAGTATATTCAGCACTGTTTGCTTTTAGGAGAAACATGCTTCCATGCATCAAGCACCCTACCAAAACAGGGGCGCCATCTTCCAGAAGTAGTGTTTGGAAATATGGGCAACCTGCTTTGCCACACACTAAGCTTTTAGAACCTCCACTTTGCCTGTTCATGACCTCCTTTCTGAGTTACATGCCCCATAAAGGCTTAAAAGAACCTGTGCTCACGCCTGGCCTCACACTCCCTTTTTTAGGTTGAGCATTCAAGACCGCTTGTATATACTTTTGTATATGCCTTATGCATAATCATCTTCTTTGTGAGCCATCTGCTTTTTCATTGGTTTGCTTCATTGTCCTTAAAAAATCCTTGCTTGCTAGTGGTCAATCCTTCCTCTTTGTCCTTCCTTTTCCTCAGTTGTACACTCCCCTGGAACATGGCCCCAGTACTTGCACCCTTCCACTTGTGCCACTGTAGCATGTGATTAGGGACCACTTTTTTCTTGGGCTAAGAGCATTTGACCAGAGCGCTGGATGTTTTCAGTGGCTTCAGTCCCTTTCCGTTAACAGGGCTCTAAATAATTTTCTTTTCTGGTTACATATGCTGTGCATTCAAAGACCGAGGTCAAATGTTAGAGGCTGTTTTATGAGAGCACCTGCTTCCTCCCCCTCCTGCTGAGCAAAGACAATTGTGACCACAACTACTCTTACATCGATTTCCTTACGTGATGGTGATGCGTAAAAAAAAAAATCACTACCATTACAATATTTTATGTATATTCCCCTAATTTAAGATGGCCGCCGCACGTCATGCGCTATGACGTCATTAACGTCATGACGAGGTCATCTCTTTTCCTTTGCCGTTGCTTCTTGTTTTATTGTGGAATTAGAATGCACATCTTCTACTGTTGAGTTGTTGCACTGCCATTCAGTGTGGTGATAGCTGATAAGAACAAGCTTTTCGTTCCTTGTGGGCCTTTAGGGTTTCCAAATAATAGGTATAAGAAATTTGCTGTCACATTTCATGCAATCCCCCGTCACTTCACTCTTGCACACTTAAAACGCCCCGCTTTGTGTTGCCTTTAAAGAAGAACAGTAACTTTAGAAATTGCAAAAGACATAACCTGTACTTCTCTTTTCTCGTACGGTCTCCGCTGGAGCCCTTTCATTGGTTACCAAACATATGCCCCTTTTCCTGACATCCAATGAGCTTCCGCCATGTGCCAGAGCCAGGGCTGAGAGTTGAAAGGTTACAGCTAAGATGGCAGCAGTTAGACTGCGGCACTGGCATTGATGAGCTGGCACATCCTCCGGTGACTTGAGAGCCTGTGCGAGGAGTGTGGGCGGTCTTGAGAAATGCTGCCCTAAGGCATTCTTCCAGTCTTGCCATGGTGGCCCTCCATGTGCTGGGCTGGCACCTGCTGCACGTGCTGCTGTTGGCCTGGCATGTGCTCTGCAGCCGGGGCTAGGCTCAAGGACTCGTGCGGGTGGTGACTGAACTGCTTGTGCTGGGTGGACTGGGATTTTGACCACTTCAGGGTGATGGTGGCAGGGCTGTGTCTGGCAGGTGTGGGGGTACAAGGCGCTGCAATTCGGGAACAGACACAAGCTCCCTAAGAAGATGCTACTTCATGTGAGGCTTTTGGTTGCAGAAGAGGAGCATAGCTTCAGGGACAGGGCAAGCTTGATGCTGTGGTGCGTGGCTGTGGGCTTCTCCTATGTGAGCATCTATGACAACAAAGGTAAAGGGCCATACCTAGCCATGGCACTCCACACTATTAATGTAGTACAATTCTGTGGGAAAAATTAATTGGGCCAAATTTAATCCATCAGTTTGGCAGATGTGCATCTCTGACAGTCCAAAGGGGTACACCTTCTTAAAGTACCCATTACATCTTCATTTTGCATTTAACCTTTTTTTGTTTTGCCTGCCCAAGTGTACTAGTCTTTTGAGAAAGCTTGTTCTCACCCACATCTAGTTTTGTTTTATTGCAGGTGTGGCACACAACGCAAGTATCATACTGCACTTGCACTGTGCTGGTGTGTGTTTTTGGCAGAGTGTTGTTCACTTTGAGCACATTTTGGAATTATTTCACTGTCATGTATGATAACTGCACCTCACTGGTTATCGTGTTATGGGGCATATCACTTAGCAATGTGATGGATGATTAAATGTGAGAGATGCACAACCTTAAAACATTAACCAGACAGCTAAGAACAACTCTCTAGGTCCTTTTATTGTGTTGGGAGTTGATTTTTTCTGCCTAGTATCCAATTTCTTTTACTGTCTGTAGCAGGCGGTTGTCCACTCTGTGATCTTGTGGATCCGCAAGAGGTAGCAGACCTCAATAGACAGAAAGGGATAGTCATCCATTACATAATTGCCATTAAGAGGTGCCAAATTATGAGGCAGGGTTGACCAATGTTAGTGGCAAGTCCTGTCATACATTTACAGCGCCAATAGCTCTAACTCAAGCAAATGCGAGACATATTGCATTACAAATGCAAGTTTTCCTTTCTCTGGTACAGGCACCCACTGCACTGCTGCTTCCTACACCACTCACCCACTGCACTAGAGGATTATCCACTCAGAGCAGTTATATGGGCAGTGGGGGATGTTCACGGTCTGTATCAGGCTGCATTTTGGGGGCTTTTGCTCCCAGTTTCCGAGAGGCAGGGTAAACCACTGTGTTAACAGGACTGATGCGGTGACTCAGAGCCATTAGAGGGAGTTCAAGATCTCCACAGGTGGCCCGTGTGTCAGGTAAGCCTGCTCTTCCGACAAGAATTAGGACAGCAGGTTTGGTCTAATTACCTTTTTTGAGCATGTGGTGTCTGCCTCAGACTTTTTTGCAACTCTAGTTGGCAGTTCTAGAGTCCATTGAGTACCCCTATAATATTCTTCCCAGTGACCGCTTTAACATACCAGGCCTACGCTTCTCTCAACAAACATTCTGTAATAAACAAGGGCCCTTCTGTCAGTATAAATCAATAACACTGTAGGACTATGGCAAATTCCCAAGAGCAGTCTCTAGAGACAGTGGAGGAGGAGCAGGTGCTGCAGCCTTTCAAAGAGGGGCTGTAGATGTCCTTGATGCACCTTTTCAGAGAGCCATTTCCTTGCCTCTGGAACCAATTAATGGGCTACTGCTGTTACTGGCTGCCAAACTAAGCATTTTACCCTCTGACAAGGAGCAGAGACGTTCCCCCACCAGGGGCCCAAGGGAAGCCCTGCTGAGCTCTGTGGCAAAATGGTTGCCTCTAAGGTGCAGCAAAATTCCTGACCTTCTGATCCTTTCGAAAGGCTGTGCTCAGCATTCTTAAAGTAACAGAATGATGCCCAAGGTAGTCGGGAGGCCACAATTCCTGGGATTAACCTCAATGATGATGGATTCTTTCCTTCGGGAGATGATGCGTGGGGCAACTCTAATAATCTTGATTCTGAGGATGAACCAGGCCCCAGCAGATTGTGGAGGATGGAAGGTGGCCCCAAACCAACTACCAAACAGAGTTGGCTGGATCCTCGAACATGTTCAACACTGAACACATTTTCCATGCCGTTCCATGGATTGAGTCCCAGCAGTGATGCTAGCTCAGTATGTGAGCAGCTGCATCAGGAAATCCATGCACAATGAAGTTGAGGGAAATGTCCTAGGCCATCTTTAGCTGGGAAGGTAGCATGCACTCCCAAAACGGATCCCAAAATGGCCACCTTTATAATGAGATTTTTACACCACCTGAAAAATGGCCTTGATTGCTCTTGGAAGTACTGCCAGGACAAATTATTGGACGTCCTGCGGCCACTTACAACAATTTTAGATATGGCTGAAGAGGCCTTCGAAACTGGCAACATCACAGACCCAGATATATTGTCAGGTTTGGCTCAGCGAGAACTGTGCTTCCTGGGTAACGCAAACTGGAATTTATCCACTGAAAGCAGGAGATCGCGCCACATAAAAATTGACCTGGAACTGGCCATCATGGAGGCAGGTCATGTGGTGGAGGGCGGTCTCTTCGGAGGCCCCTTCATGAAAGAACTCTCCATGTTTGTGACTATGTTTTCCTCTCTTGACAAAGTGCAGCAATTGATGCTCACGGTATTTGATATTTGGGCCACAAGAGGCAAGGGATGTTCACCTGGCTGGTCCATCAGCATAGCTCCATACAAACTACAAATGAAGCATTTCCATGCAGTGGCAGGACCAGATGAGATTTGGGTAATCTTCCCCTCCAGTGGTACTGGGTGAGTTAGAGGGGGCAGAGGTGCCTTCAGAGGTGATTCCAACAGACCAGGAAGAACTAATGGCAAGCAATAACCTTTATTCTCTAACAAGAGTTGGCGACATGCTATGCTTTCTCCTGCACAATTGGAGGGCCCTAGTGGGAGATGTATGGATACTCCAAACTGTGGAAGGGTTCCACTTAGAGTTCTATGGACCCCCTCACCAAAAATTCCACTTGATACCTTAGAATTTCTCACAAGAGGTCTGTTGGTAGACCGAGAGGTAAATTTCTTCCTAGAAAAGGGGGCAATAACCACAGCTTCCCTCCACCATAGAGTTTTTTTGTCTGACCTTATTTCTGATACAGAAGAGAGACAAGGGGTGTTGGCCAGTTATAAACCTAAAAACCTTTCAAAATGGAGGATGTGCATCTGCTCAGGGAAATCATATGGCTAAACAACTGGTTGGTGCAGCTAGATATGAAGAATGGGTAACTTATGGTCCCAATTTTCCCTCCTCATTTGTTTTCATCAGTTCGAGTGCAGATGTCCAATTTATGAGTTTGCTTGCCTTCCATTCGTACTTTCATCTTTGATGTGGTGCTTCACTAAAGTACTGCACCCTGACATGGAAGTGCCCTGGCATGAAATGGCTTTGAGCAAGAGGGGTCAGACTCATTGTGTACCTCAACAACATTCTTCAGATTACACAGGATCCAGTTTCACTTCGGGAACAACTCCAACTTGCAAACTCACTCCTACCTGACCTTGGTTTTATCATAAACATCTGTGGTCACCCCCTCACAAAGAATAGTCTTCAGTGAATTCATCATTGACTGAATTCAGCAATCATTGAGACTACTCCAAAGGAACATGTCCTTGATCCACAGAGAATTGTATAGAACGTTGCAGAAGAACACAATCTCGCTACAACATCCAGCCAAGGTCCTAGGCCTACTAGGCATCAACCATACAAGTGATATTCTAGGAACCTTACATTACATGGCACTGCAAAGATGGAAGGCAGTGCTTCTCAGACACTGTCTGACATATGTCAAGGAGATTTCCCTCAACCAAAAAGCCAAAAAGGAGACAGAGTGGTGGTTGGAACACATGAAGCTTGGAACGGCAGGGCCATCTTTTGAACAACCCAAGATATGATCATAGAATCTACCGCTGTGGGGATACTACCACAGTCAGTCCGTGGTAGTAGGAAGAAGAAACTGTCCATATCAAGTTCTTGGAACTCTTGGCCAGTTCTTAGCAGTAAGGAGTCTGGTGCCGAATAGAGTATCTTGTTCCATTCTACTGAAAATGGCTGACGTGTCGGTGGTGCAGCATATAAACTGCTTGGGCACAACACGTTCCAAAGCAGTGGCATACTTGGTAAAGGACTTCTGGCACTACTGCCTGCATCACAAGATATCAGTGATAGCAGAATACCTTCTGGGTAGACTGAATGAAACAGCAGACTGGCATTCCAGACATTTAAGATACTCCACTGTCTGGTATTTGGAACTGTCTCTCTTTCAAGATCTGATGAATAGCTAGGGGGTCTTGCCAGATCGACCTGTTTGCCCCAGGATTAGACCATCAACTGTTCTTCAGCAGATGCCCGGAGAACTTGGTGGAGACCACAGATACATTTCTAAAGGACTGGAGCTAGATAATAAGACAAAGCTTTCCACCATTCTCAATGATCAGCACATTAACAACCCAGGTCAGGAGAAAACAAGCAGAGTTGGTATTTGTGACGCAGCTATGGGGATCGCAAGTCTGGTATCCAGGTTTTCTGGAACTTTTTATGGGTTCTCCAGTTCCACTTTTCCAAACCCTAAAACTTCTGAGGGATGCTCACTGCAACTTGCACCACTTGGTACAGGAAGGGATGCTTCAGTTAATGGAGTGGAAAATGAAAGATCACACTGGAAGATCCCAGTACTATCACAAGCAACTGCTCACTTTATCAAGAGAGCATGGATGTATTTGGCAGTCAAGTGATTCAAATCCACGTGGTGTGTGAAAAAGACGTAGTTGTGGTTACTTCTTCTTCAGAGTAAGCCTAAGAAGGATTCGGCCCACAAGACTATGAATGCTTGCTGGCCAGCCATCCCAGCAGGCCACTTTCTTCTTCAGGATATCCCAGCAGGGGAATACCCTTTAGTGTGTACAGTGATGCAAGGGATAAGGTTATAAATACCCTCTTAACCCAGATTTCCCTCTTTATGGGATGTGAATCCAGTCCTTAAACTTGTGTAATCTTGGCAAGACAATTAATTCCTCTTTCCAAAAGAACTTATGGTAAGTTGGCAATTTTACTAAGTCTCTTATACTGTGAATGCATCTCTGATGTCAGAGCTCTAGATATTTCTTCCAGAATCTTCTCCCAAGCGAGGGTGTCTTTTACAATTCTGAGGAGAACTAAATCCAATACTAGAGTAGCTCACTTTCCAGCTTACCCCTACACCTGAAGTTCTAAGAGGTAAGATGTCTAAGGGCAGACAAAGCCATGACAGAGGAGTTTTGTCCTCCAGGAATGAGTCAACTTTTCATAGCTCTAAAAAGTCCTTTTCAGGCAGTTCCCTATACAACCATTACACCCTGGGTGAAGTGAGTCATGCAGGGATTGACACTTCTGTATTTTTGGACATTTCACCAGGGGGGCTATGTCACCCCAAGCCTTTACCCTAGGTGATTGTCCAAAACAAATCCTGAATGCGGCCAACTGGTCCTCAGAGTCTACCTCTAAAACATTCTATTTTAAACCTGTAATAGAAATTGCTTCACTGGTCGTCAACCAACTTTAAACACTCATAATCTGAGCCTCAGGTCCTAGCTTAGAATGTAAATTGTCCTAACTAACATGAAGGAAAGTTTCAATTCTATTAAGGCTCACATAGGTTTAAAAGTCTTTAGATTCATACATGCCATGGCCTCCTATGAGATAATGATGGCTTTGCGATTTGTGAGAACGTGTTCTTCTGGCACCACTGGGTGGCATTTGGAGTGCTAGATGACCTGTTAGATTCAGGCAAATTAAAATATTTTACAACCTTACCGGCCAAATTAGGACTGCCACACTTCCAATCCTGAAGAGATGATAAACACACAGCATTGGATAGTCGGTGCATTGTGTCCCAAATTCTTTTGTATTTTATGAAATGGTGGTTTTGAACTTATATCTAGGTTATACATCACCCACATTTCCGAACTGTACTCTATACACAACAGCACTGTCATTATCAAATGGCTTTGGAATATAGAGAAGACTGATCCACTATTCTTCACACACATGACAAGGACCTAAAAGAGGTATAACTTAAATTCAGTTATTTCAGAATTCTTTAGGGTGATATTTGACATCATAAAATTACTCCACAGATCTAAACTATTACCTGGCAACTACTTCTGGAGGCGTGCAAGCTGCAGATGTGTCTTGATGCACATTCTGAATTCATGTCCCAAAATATTGAGTTATTGGAACTAAGTATGATTAATTGTGAATGCCCTTTCGGGCCCTCCACTCCATATTCTGTATAATACAGCTGACAAAGATTCTGCCTTTTCACATGGATGACAATCAATGAAAGTTAGGCACTAATGCATTAATTACATAACAGTAGAAAGACAAGTTAGGAAGTCAGCTTCTCGCAAGGTACACAAAGGGGTCAGACTCTGTAAACAATCTTTATCACAATATATTTCTGTGCAAGGTTTCTATATACTTGTGAATTGTCCCAAGTGGAGTGGATCCTACAAGTTACACACGGATACACATTTACAAATAATAATACACAAACAAAAGAGTTTCCAAAATTAAGCCAAAAGCAACCTAAATTAATCAAAGTCCATACACATGACCCAATTAGATTCACAGGGTACCAATACTAGGTTTGTTAAAGCACAGTTGATGGTGTTTTGACCCTTTAACTTATATGGTGTCTCATCAGGACTAAACAATTAAAAGGGACACCTACAAGACGAAAACATTTTATAATAAAATAACTGATAAATTAAAGTAGTAAAAAAAATGCAATGCTATGCTATGTTATGTTATGTTATGTTGTGTTAAGTTATGTTATGTTAAGTTATGTTATGTTAATAGTTTGTAAAGCACCTAGTTACTGCAAAACTGGAGTGTCCCCACGCTCAAGAGGCTCCCCCACACAACCAGCAACTCCTAATACTGGCTCAACATAAACCAGCAACTCCAGACACTACACTCCTAACACTACATCTCCTTTGTGCGGAAGAGCCAAGTTTTTAGCATCTTCCAAAATGTAGCTTCTTGTTTCACATGATACAGGGCCAAGGGCATTGAGTTCCATAATTTGGAGACCAAAAATCTGAAAGATCGACCACCTAACCGTGCCCTCTTGATTCTAGGCACTACCATCAGTGCTGTGTCAATTAATCTGAGATTTCATATCCGACGATGTTCCTGAAGCATCGAAAGGAGATATTGAGGACATTTTCTCCAATTAATTTTAGAGCAGATGCACAGGACTTTAATAGACACCCTTTTTTTCGCTGGAAGCCAGTAAAGCTTCAGTAAGGCTTGGCCCACAGAAGAGAATGTTTGGATATTGAGCATCAGGCAGGAAGCTGTATTCTGTATCCTCTGAAATTTTTTAAATCTGCTGCTGGTGGAGCCTAGTTATAGAATGCTACAGTAGTCTTTCCTAGATTGGATGAGAGCTTGAACCACTGTTTTCCTTGCCTCTTCGGGAAGGAAGCCTATGATCTTCCTGATCATTTTCAAGATGTTGTAGCAAGAGCGAGCCAATGCGGAGATTTGTTTGTCAAATGTGAGGTTCAAATTGAACAACACACCCAGATTTTTCACAGCTGGATTGGGAACAGGAACTGAACCTATGATGTCTGGCCACCAGACTGAGGACCAGATTGTTGGCTGTTTCCCCACCACTAGAACCTCTGTTTTTTCTGCATTCAGCTTGAGACAGCTTGAGACAGCTTGAGTCCATCATCCTGCTAGTTCTGAAAGACAGGATTACAACTGAGGAACACAGGAACCCTGATCTTGCTGGAGGGTGATGATCAGCTGTGTGTCATCCCCACAAGACACAATTGCGAAACCATGGCACTCTATCACCTCTGGCAATGGTCGAATATAAAGATTAAATCATGTTGGGCTAAGGGCAAATCCTTGTGGTACCCCCTGCCACAATGAGCAAATCCTAGAAGTGAAAGGTTTTTGAATAACTTGAATAGTGCAGCTCGTAAGGAAGGAGGCCAGCCTACTAAGTGCTGGACTGCCTAACCCACTGGACCATCATCTCTCCAGTAGTAGACCATGTGAGATCAGTTCAAAAGTAGCACTTAAATCAAGTATAATCAGTGCTGCAGTGTTCCCTGCATCCGTGATGCATATCAAAGGCTCAAAAGCTAGCAGAAGTGCAAATTCTGTGTTATGATGTGAGCTTAAACCTGACTGAGGTTTGTGTAGTAGGTTATTAATCTCAATAAAATGTACCAGTTGATGATTAACTAATTCTTCTGTGATCTTGGCAAAAAATGGGAAAAGAGAGTTGGGTCTAACATTTTCAGGTTTAGATGGATCCAGCAAGGGTTTCTTCAATAGGAGGACTACTTGAAAGGAATTCTACCAGTGGAGAGGAACAGGTTAACTAGGTCGCAAATAACTGAAGCAATAACCGCCATGCCTCTCGCCAGGATCCTGGGAGGCCTGGTCCGATGGTGCTCCAGATTTTACCTTAGGCAGGATACACCAGACATAGATTTAAACTTGGAGAGGCATGCCTCCCGGGAGACTAACCAAGAATTCTGACATGCAGCTTCTCTACACTCCTGGGGAAGGGAGGCATACATCTTAGCCTCTTTGTCATTGAAAAACTGTGCAATTTGATTGCAATTCTCTTGGGATGGAGTAGTAGTGGGAGAAACACACTCCAGCGAGGTTAGTGATTGAACTGTAGAGAAAATCACCCATGCAGAGTTCTTTGCTTGTTACATTTTTTGGGGATAGAAGTGGATTAGTGAAACCCTCCACAATTTGTGATATTTTGCCAGGGCCGTGAGATACCACATTCTGTCTTCTACTGCATAGTTTCTGTGCCACAAGAGCTCAAGCCGCTAACACACCTTCCTTGAGTCTCGCAGCTCATCATTAAACCATTCTACAGATGGCCTGGAGTGATTTATCAGGACCGTCGTCTATGGCGCAATAATATCTAAAGACCCCTTGATCCAGTCCTCCAGGAGCCCCGATGCCTTATCAACACAAACACTACAAGGGGTGCCTGACAGAATTCAAGGAACTGGCAAAAGATGCTGCTCTAACTCTGGACCATTTGCAGGTTCGGTATTGACCTACTGTAGGAGTGCGAGCCTTCCACAGGGATAGTTCAAACAGAAAGGAGAGCATGAAATGGTCAGACCACACCGCAGGCACTATTGCCTTTTTGAAATTTCACTTAGTTGGAGAAAATTGGATCTAAGATGTGTCCCTTTCTATGTGTGGGGCTCTGTACCAACTGGGAGAGATGGCATGAGGTTAAATCCTCCATAAGGGATGAAACGTTGCAACCAGCGTAATCCTCAAAGTGATGGTCAAATCTCCCAGAATTACAAAATTGTTGTACCACAATGTTAGAGATGTGACTACGTCCACTAAGGCAGCAATAAAGCTTGTAGCAGGTCCTGGGGATGATAAATCAGTAGACCCGCTAAGGTGTCAGTGTTTGCAAAGGTAAGTGAAAAGAAGGCCGCCTCACTGCCATCAATTTCCATTTTGTTAGATGTGCAGGTGAGGGAGCTTTTGCAAATCAATGCTATCCCTCCCCCCTCTGCGAGACCCTATCCTGCCTAACTATGGCATAGCCCTCAGGGGCTGTCAACAAAATGTCAGGTGCTGACTTAGCCCTTAACCAAGTCTCTGTAAGAAATAGGGCCTGTGGACTCCAATCAGTTATTAAATCCCACAATTCGGCCGTGTGCATCGGTAAGGAGTGGCACTTGAGCAAATACATTGTGCTGCTGGGATAGCACTACACAGTCCTTAGCCTTAGATGCTTCCAAATTAATAGAAAACCCAAAACCACACTTACCACAAACAGAGACTCCTGTAGCAATGTCCATCCAGTGGAGACAGTCAGGCTGGCCAACAAGGGCCAGTGCAAGAAGTTCCTTGGCCGTGGAACACTTAAATGATGTAAAGGCACCACCAGGGGTCCCGGCGCCTGGACCTGGCTGGGCGTGGACGGGCACAGATAAGCTTGCCTGCTGTGCCAGCAGTGTGCCCGCGGAGTGCCCTTCTTCAAATAACCCTCTTGTGAGGGGGTGTGGCTTGCAGTGTGAGTGAACCAAGAAACAGAGGAGGGCAAAAAAAATCCAACGGGTGCCCCGCTGCTCCCCTCCTGTTTACCAGGCTTCCCTCCCAGACAGTGTACTGGTAAAAGAATTCTAAAACAACACAACAAAGGCAACATATTCATTTATGTGGCAGTAATAAGGGTTGTGGCTTACCTTTATGAAAGCACTGAGGCAGAATTAATGTAGCACAGTATTCTCATGTTAATTACAAAGCTTGCGATGCTAGGATAAGAGCATGCCAGTCTTTGTCACATCAGTCAAGGGACAGCCTTCATGAGTGGCACCTCGCATCATTTGATAAAGACGGGTGTTCCAATAAAGGCTGGGAATGCTGAGTTCAGCCTCCAAAATGCAAACGGGGTTTGTTGGGCCTAGCGATAGGGAAAAGGGCTAATTTGATCCTCCCCAGCTGGAAGAGGGGAGGTTGTATATACACAATTGCCCAGAGCCATATAAATAAAAATATGGTCCCCATCAAATTAAGATAATTACTATAGTGGTGCAGGAAAGTACCATCTTGCCTGGCATGTTACCTCCATATTTCACTGCATATATGTTGTTTTAGTGTATGTGTCACTGGGACCCTGCCAGCCAGGGCCCCAGTGCTCATAAGTGTGCCCTGTATGTGTTCCCTGTGTGATGACTAACTGTCTCACTGATGCTCTGCTAACCAGAACCTCAGTGGTTATGCTCTCTCTGCTTTCCAAATTGTCACTAACAGGCTAGTGACCAATTTCACCAATTCACATTGGCATACTGGAACACCCTTATAATTCCCTAGTATATGGTACTGAGTTACCCAGGTATTGGGGTTCCAGAAGATCCCTATGGGCTGCAGCATTTCTTTTGCCGCCCATAGGGAGCTCTGACAATTCTTACACAGGCCTGCCACTGCAGCCTGATTAAAATAATGCCCACATTATTTCACAGACATTTTACACTGCACATAAGTAACTTATAAGTCACTTATATGTCTAACCTTTACCTGGTGAAGGTTGGGTGCAAAGTTACTTAATGTGTGGGCACCCTGGCACTAGCCAAGGTGCCCCCACATCGTTCAGGGCACATTCCCTGGATTTTGTGAGTGCGGGGACACCATTTTACGCGTGCACTATACATAGGTCACTACCTATGTATAGCGTCACAATGGTAACTCCGAACATGGCCATGTAACATGTCTAAGATCATGGAATTGTCACCCCAATGCCATTCTGGCATTGGGGAGACAATTCCATGATCCCCCGGGTCTCTAGCACAGACCCCGGGTACTGCCAAACTGCCTTTGCCGGGGTTTCATTGCAGCTGCTGCTGCTACCAACCCCTCAGACAGGTTTCTGCCCTCCTGGGGTCCAGCCAGGCCTGGCCCAGGAAGGCAGAACAAAGGACTTCCTCAGAGAGAGGGTGTTACACCCTCTCCCTTTGGAAAAAGGTGTCAGGGCTGGGGAGGAGTAGACTCCCCCAACCTCTGGAAATGCTTTGATGGGCAGAGATGGTGCCCATCGCTGCATAAGCCAGTCTACACCGGTTCAGGGATCCCCCAGCCCTGCTCTGGCGCTAAACTCGATAAAGGAAAGGGGAGTGACCACTCCCCTGACCTGCACCTCCCAGGGGAGGTGCCCAGAGTTCCTCCAGCGTGCCCCAGACCTCTGCCATCTTGGATTCAGAGGTGTGCTGGCACACTGGACTGCTCTGAGTGGCCAGGACCAGCAGGTGACGTCAGAGACTCCTTCTGATAGGCTCTTACCTTTCTTACTAGCCTATCCTCCTTCCTAGGTAGCCAAACCTCCTTTTCTGACTGCTCAGGACTCCTGCAAAACTGCAACAAAGTAGCAAAGAAGACTACTGCAACCTTGTATTGCTTCATCCTGCCGGCTTTCTCGACTGTTTCCTGGTGGTGCATGCTCTAGGGGGCAGCCTGCCTCCTTTCTTCACCAGGAGCTCTGAAGAAATCTCCCGTGGGTCAACGGAATCTTCCCCCTGCAACCGCAGGCAACAAAAGACTGCATCACCGGTCCTCTGGGTCCCCTCTCAGCACGACGAGCGTGGTCCCTGGAACTCAGCAACTCTGTCCAAGTGACTCCCACAGTCCAGTGACTCTTCAGTCCAAGTTTGGTGGAAGTAAGTCCTTGCCTCCCCACGCTAGACTGCATTGCTGGGTACTGCGTGATTTGCAGCTGCTCCGGCTCCTGTGCACTCTTCCAGGATTTCCTTCGTGCACAGCCAAGCCTGGGTCCCCGACACTCTAACCTGCAGTGCACAACCTTCTGAGTTGTCCTCCGGCGTCGTGCGACTCCCTTTTTTTACTTCGGGTGGACTCCGGTTCACTACTCTTTGAAGTGCCTGTTCTGGTACTTCTGCGGGTGCTTCCTGCTTCTGTGAGGGCTCCCTGACTTGCTGGGCACCCCCTCTGTCTCCTCATCCAAGTGGCGACATCCTGGTCCCTCCTGGGACACAGCAGCTTCCAAAAATCCTAACCGTGACCCTTGCACCTAGCAAGGCTTGTTTATGGTCTTTCTGCGTGCGAACACCTCTGCAAGCTTCTTCATGATGTGGGACATCCATCCTCCAAAGGAGAAGTTCCTAGTCCTCTTCGTTCTTGCAAAACACCAAGCTTCTTCCATCCGGTGGCAGCTTCCTTGCACCCTCAGCTGGCATTTCCTGGGCATCTGCCTACTCTCGACACTGTCGCAACTCTTGGACTTGGTCCCCTTGTCTTACAGGTACTCAGGTCTGGAAATCCACTGTTGTTGCTTTGCTGGTGCTCTCTGGGGGTTGTTGGTGCACTTTACACCTACCTTACAGGGCTATTTTTCTAACCCTCACTGTTTTCTTACAGTCCCAGCGACCCTCTACAAGCTCACATAGGTTTGGGGTCCATTTGTGTTTCGCATTCCACTTTTAGAGTATATGGTTTATGTTGCCCCTATACCTATGTGCTCCTATTGCAATCTATTGTAACTTTACACTGCTTGCATTACTTCCTTTTGCTATTACTGCATATTTTTGGTATTGTGTACATATATCTTGTGTATATTTGGCATCCTCATACTGAGGGTACTCACTGAGATACCTTTGGCATATTGTCATAAAAATAAAGTACCTTTATTTTTAGTATATCTGTGTATTGTGTTTTCTTATGATATTGTGCATATGACACCAGTGGTATAGTAGGAGCTTTGCATGTCTCCTAGTTCAGCCTAAGTTGCTCTGCTATAGCTACCTTCTATCAGCCTAAGCTGCTAGAAACACCTCTTCTACACTAATAAGGGATAACTGGACCTGGTACAGAGTGTAAGTACCCGTTGGTACCCACTACAAGCCAGGCCAGCCTCCTACATTGGTTGTGCAGCGGTGGGATAAGTACTTGTAACTACTTACCACTTTGTCTTTTTGTACTTTTCATAAGAGAAAAATATACAAAACAAGCTCAGTGTATGTACACCTAACCAAAAAGTTTTGCTTTTCTTCTCTTACACTTTCTGCTGAGTGCTGAAAAGTACTCCTAAACTTTCTAAAAGTTTCAAAAAGTTTGAAAACGTTTTTTCCTGTTCTTCAAAAACTCCTGAAACATTTTCTCTCTTCTCTCTGTCCCTAAACCTTCTTCTATCATGTCTGATGCAGGTACTTCTCTTAAAATGGTCAATACAACATATGACAATCTTAACTTTAAGAGCCTAAGGACTCTCTGCATTGAGATAGTGTTTAGTGGTAGGAAAGAACCCTTCTAGAGAATTTCTGTCTAACATGCTCATTGAGAATGATAAGTCCCAGAGTGGCACTTCATCTGAGAAGTTAGTAGATAGCTCACACTCTGACTCAGGGGAGCCCCTTGAGGGAGGTGTACAGGGTTCTCTTCCTTATCTGCCCCTTAGCAGACCACCTAGCAATGCTGGTAGTAATAGAAGCTCTCATCATAGTAGGGATGTTTTTGTTCCTGAAGACCAGGTTTTTAGAGTGCAAGCTGTTAGGGGCAGGTCTCCCTCTGTTCAATCCATTATATATCTTCTGTGTCAAAGCATTCCCAACCCACCCACCCTGAAGACAAATTGTTAGAGAGGGAACTCAACAAGTTGAGAGTGGAAGAGACCAGACTGATGCTTAAACAGCAACAGCTGGCTCTAGACAGGGAATCCCTAGATCTGGAGAAGGAGAGACAGAGGTTGGGGCTTGGACCCCATGGTGGCAGCAGCAGTATTCCTGATAGCAATCCTGTCAGAGAGCATGATTCCAGGAATCTGCACAATATAGTTCCCCCTTACAAGGAGGGGGATGACATTAACAAGTGGTTTGCTGCACTTGAGAGGGCCTGTATGGTACAGAGGATCCCTCAAAGGCAGTGGGCTGCTATCCTATGGCTATCCTTCAATGGAAAGGGTAGGGATAGGCTCCTTACTGTTAGAGAAAGTGATGCCAATAATTTTACAGTTTTGAAGGATGCACTCTTGGATGGATTTGGCTTAACCACTGAACAATACAGGATTAAGTTCAGAGAAACCAGAAAATAGTCCTCACAAGACTGGGTAGACTTTGTTGACTATTCAGTGAAGGCCTTGGAGGGGTGGTTACATGGCAGTAACGTTTCTGACTATGAAAGCCTGTACAATCTAATCCTGAGAGAGCATATGCTGAATAACTGTGTGTCTGACTTGTTACACCAATATCTAGTGGACTCAGATCTGACCTTTCCCCAAGAATTGGGAAAGAAGGCAGACAAATGGGTCAGAACAAGAGTGAACAGAAAAGTTCATACAGGGGGTGACAAGGATGGCAAGAAAAAGGATGATAAGTCTTCAGACAACGGTGGGGACAAATCTAAAAATGAGTCTTCATCAGGCCCAAAAAAACTCTCTGGTGGGGGTGGTGGGTCCAATCCTCTTCTAATCAAGCAAAAAAGCCTTGGTGCTATTTATTTAAAGTCAAAGGCCATTGGACAACTAATGCCAGTTGTCCAAAGAAAAACACCAAACCTCCCACTACCACAACCCCTACTGCAACCTCTAGTGCCCCTAGTAATAGCAGTGGTAGTGGGAGCAAACCTACTAATAGCCAATCCAAGGGAGTAGCTGGGCTCACTTTTGGTAATTTAGTTGGGGTTGGTCTTGTTAGGGAGACCACAGAGGCTATGCTAGTCTCTGAAGGTGCCATTGATTTGGCCACCTTGGTTGCTTGTCCCCTTAATATGGATAAGTACAAGCAACTTCCCCTAATCAATGGTGTTGAGGTTCAGGCCTACAGGGACACAGGTGCCAGTGTTACCATGGTAATAGAGAAACTGGTACACCCTGAACAACACCTACTTAGTCACCAGTACCAAGTGACAGACGCTCATAACAACACTCTTAGCCACCCCATGGCTGTTGTGAATCTCAACTGGGCGGGGGGAAGGGGGAGGTTACTGGTCCAAAGAAAGTTGTGGTTGCTTCAGATTTACCTGTAGACTGTCTACTAGGAAATGATTTAGAGACATCAGCTTGGGCAGAAGTGGAGTTGGAGGCTCATGCAGCAATGCTGGGCATTCCTGGGCATATGTTTGCTTTGACAAGGGCTCAGGCCAAAAAGCAAAAAGGACAGGGTGACCTGGATCCTGGAACAATGGACCAAGTGCTCCCTAAAGCTAGGGGTAGCAAGGGTAAATCCCTACCCACTATCCCTCCCTCTACAGATGATTCAACTTCTGAGGAAGAAGAATTTCCACCCTGTGCAGAACCTTCACCAGAGGAGCTGGCAGCAGACACTGCTGAGCTTTTGGGTGGAGGGGGGCCTGCCCGGGTGGAGCTGAATGTGGCACAGCAATCCTGTCCCACATTAGAGGGTCTCAGACAGCAAGCTGTCAAACAGCAAAATGGGGATGTCAGTGACTCACATAGAGTTTACTGGGAGGACAACCTCTTGTACACAGAGGCAAGGGACCCAAACCCTGGAGCAGCCAGGAGATTGGTCATTCCCCTGCAGTACAAAGAGTTCCTCCTAACTCTGGCACATGACATTCCATTGGCTGGACATTTGGGTCAGATTAAAACATGGGAAAGGCTTGTCCCCCTGTTTCACTGGCCTAGGATGTCAGAGGACCGAAAAGATTTTTGTAAGTCTTGCGTGACCTGCCAAGCCAGTGCAAGACTGGTGGCACCCCAAAGGCTCCCCTTATTGCACTATCTGTGGTTGGGGTTCCCTTTGAAAGGGTAGGGGTTGACATAGTTGGCCCCCTTGACCCTCCTACTGCTTCAGGCAATAGGTTTATCTTGGACCACTACAGCACCTGCAGTGGCAAAAGCCCTCCTGGGAATCTTTTCCAGGGTGGGTTTCCCAAAAGAGGTTGTATCAGACAGGGGTAGCAACTTTATGTCTGCATACTTGAAGGCCATGTGGAAGGAATGTGGTGTAACATACAAATTCACCACACCTTATCATCCACAAACAAATGGGCTGGTAGAGAGGTTTAATAGAACTCTCAAAGGAATGATAATGGGACTCCCTGAAAAACTCAGGAGGAGATGGGATGTCCTGTTACCTTGCCTCCTTTTTGCCTATAGGGAGGTACCCCAGAAAGGAGTGGGCTTCAGCCACTTTGAACTCCTATTTGGGCACCCTGTAAGAGGTCCTCTAACACTTGTGAAGGAGGGTTGGGAACAACCTTTAAAAGCTCCTAAGCAAGACATAGTGGACTATGTACTTGGCCTAAGATCCTGAATGGCGGAGTACATGAAAAAGGCCAGTAAAAACTTTCAGGCCAGCCAAGAGCTCCAAAAGCAATGGCATGACCAGAAGGCTGTTCTGATTCAGTACCAACCAGGACAGAAGGTGTGGGTATTGGAGCCTGTGGCCCCAAGAGCACTCCAAGATAAATGGAGGGGACCCCATCTCATTGTTGAAAAGAAGGACGAGGTCACCTACTTAGTTGACGTGGGCACTGCCAGGAGTCCCTTTAGGATGCTCCATGTCAATCGCCTAAAACCCTACTATGACAGGGCTGATCTCACCCTGCTCATGGCAACAGATGAGGGACAGGAAGAAGAGAGTGACCCTCTCCCTGATCTCTTCTCTTCCACAGAAGAGGATGCTCTAGTGGAAGGTGTAGTTTTGGCAGACTGTCTTACTGCTGAGCAGAAAGACAACTACATAAATCTCCTAGGTCAGTTTTCTGAACTCTTTTCAACTGTGCCAGGCACCACATCTTGGTGTGAACACACAATTGATACTAGAGACAGCATGCCTGTCAAAAGTAAAATCTATAGGCAGCCTGACCATGTCTGGGACTGCATAAAACAAGAAGTTCAGAAAATGCTTGACTTAGGAGTGGTTGAACATTCTGAAAGCCCATGGGCCTCTCCTGTGGTGCTTGTACTAAAGCCTCCCTCAAAAGATGGAAAAAGGGAGATGAGGTTTTGTGTAGATTACAGAGGTCTCAACCAGGTAACAAAAACTGATGCTCACCCTATACCCAGGGCAGATGAGCTCATAGATACACTGGCATCTGCCAAATATCTAAGCACCTTTGATTTGACTGCAGGGTATTGGCAGATCAAGTTATCAGAGGATGCTAAAGCAAAAACTGCATTTTCGACTATTGTAGGGCACTACCAATTCACAGTAATGCCCTTTGGTTTGAAAAATGCACCTGACACTTTTCAGAGGTTGGTGAATACAGTCCAGCAAGGGTTGGAGGCTTTTATTGCAGCATAACTGGACGATATAGCTGTCTTTAGCTCCACCTGGGAAGATCACCTAGTCCACCTGTGGAAAGTTTTGGAGGCCCTGCAGAAGGCAGGCCTCACTATCAAGGCTTCAAAGTGCCAGATAGGGCAGGGGAAAGTGGTTTATCTGGGACACCTGGTAGGTGGAGAACAGATTGCACCACTTCAGGGGAAAATCCAGACAATCATGGATTGGGTTCACCTTACAACTCAGACCCAGGAGAGAGCCTTCCTAGGCCTCACTAGGTATTACAGGAGATTCATTAAAAACTATGGCTCCATTGCAGCCCCACTTAATGATCTCACTAGCAAGAAGATGCCTAAAAAGGTATTGTGGACAGCTAGCTGTCAGAAAGCTTTTGAGGAGCCCAAACAGGCCATGTGCACTGCACCTTTCCTAAAAAGCCCATGGTACTCCAAGAAATTCATTGTTCAAACTGATGCATCTGAATTAGCGGTAGGGGCAGTCTTATCACAACTCAATTCCGAGGGCCAGGATCAACCTGTTGCTTTTATCAGCAGTAGGTTGACCCCTAGAGAAAAGCGTTGGTCTACCATAGAGAGGGAGGCCTTTGCTGTGGTCTGGGCACTGAAGAAGTTGAGGCCATACCTGTTTGGCACTCACTTCATTGTTCAGACAGACCACAAACCTCTACTTTGGCTTAAACAAATGAAAGGTGAAAACCCTAAATTGTTGAGGTGGTCCATATCTCTACAGGGAATTGACTATACAGTGGAACATAGACCTGGGAGTACCCACTCCAATGCACTTAGACAATGAAGACTCATCAGGTCATGGCTAGTCTGATTGTCCTTCGTTTGGGGGATGGGGGGTTGTGTAGGAAAGTACCATCTTGCCTGGCATGTTACCCCCATATTTCACTGTATATATGTTGTTTTAGTGTATGTGTCACTGGGACCCTGCCAGCTAGGGCCCCAGTGCTCATAAGTGTGTCCTGTCTGTGTTCCCTGTGTGATGACTAACTGTCTCACTGAGGCTCTGCTAACCAGAACCTCAGTGGTTATGCTTTCTCTGCTTTCCAAATTGTCACTAACAGGCTAGTGACCAATTTCACCAATTCACATTGGCATACTGGAACACCCTTATAATTCCCTAGTATATGGTACTGAGGTACCCAGGGTATTGGGGTTCCGGAAGATCCCTATGGGCTGCAGCATTTCTTTTGCCACCCATAGGGAGCTCTGACAATTCTTACACAGGCCTGCCACTGCAGCCTGAGTGAAATAATGCCCACATTATTTCACAGCCATTTTACACTCCACATAAGTAACTTATAAGTCACCTATATGTCTAACCTTCACCTGGTGAACGTTGGGTGCAAAGTTACTTAATGTGTGGGCACCCTGGCACTAGCCAAGGTGCCCCCACATCGTTCAGGGCACATTCCCCGGATTTTGTGAGTGCGGGGACACCATTTTACGCGTGCACTATACATAGGTCACTACCTATGTATAGCGTCACAATGGTAACTCCGAACATGGCCATGTAACATGTCTAAGATCATGGAATTGTCACCCCAATGCCATTCTGGCATTGGGGAGACAATTCCATGATCCCCCGGGTCTCTAGCACAGACCCCGGGTACTGCCAAACTGCCTTTCCCGGGGTTTCATTGCAGCTGCTGCTGCTGCCAACCCCTCAGACAGGTTTCTGCCCTCCTGGGGTCCAGCCAGGCCTGGCCCAGGAAGGCAGAACAAAGGACTTCCTCAGAGAGAGGGTGTTACACCCTCTCCCTTTGGAAAAAGGTGTCAGGGCTGGGGAGGAGTAGACTCCCCCAACCTCTGGAAATGCTTTGATGGGCAGAGATGGTGCCCATCGCTGCATAAGCCAGTCTACACCGGTTCAGGGATCCCCCAGCCCTGCTCTGGCGCTAAACTCGATAAAGGAAAGGGGAGTGACCACTCCCCTGACCTGCACCTCCCAGGGGAGGTGCCCAGAGTTCCTCCAGCGTGCCCCAGACCTCTGCCATCTTGGATTCAGAGGTGTGCTGGCACACTGGACTGCTCTGAGTGGCCAGGACCAGCAGGTGACGTCAGAGACTCCTTCTGATAGGCTCTTACCTTTCTTACTAGCCTATCCTCCTTCCTAGGTAGCCAAACCTCCTTTTCTGACTGCTCAGGACTCCTGCAAAACTGCAACAAAGTAGCAAAGAAGACTACTGCAACCTTGTATTGCTTCATCCTGCCGGCTTTCTCGACTGTTTCCTGGTGGTGCATGCTCTAGGGGGCAGCCTGCCTCCTTTCTTCACCAGGAGCTCTGAAGAAATCTCCCGTGGGTCAACGGAATCTTCCCCCTGCAACCGCAGGCAACAAAAGACTGCATCACCGGTCCTCTGGGTCCCCTCTCAGCACGACGAGCGTGGTCCCTGGAACTCAGCAACTCTGTCCAAGTGACTCCCACAGTCCAGTGACTCTTCAGTCCAAGTTTGGTGGAAGTAAGTCCTTGCCTCCCCACGCTAGACTGCATTGCTGGGTACTGCGTGATTTGCAGCTGCTCCGGCTCCTGTGCACTCTTCCAGGATTTCCTTCGTGCACAGCCAAGCCTGGGTCCCCGACACTCTAACCTGCAGTGCACAACCTTCTGAGTTGTCCTCCGGCGTCGTGCGACTCCCTTTTTTTACTTCGGGTGGACTCCGGTTCACTACTCTTTGAAGTGCCTGTTCTGGTACTTCTGCGGGTGCTTCCTGCTTCTGTGAGGGCTCCCTGACTTGCTGGGCACCCCCTCTGTCTCCTCATCCAAGTGGCGACATCCTGGTCCCTCCTGGGACACAGCAGCTTCCAAAAATCCTAACCGTGACCCTTGCACCTAGCAAGGCTTGTTTATGGTCTTTCTGCGTGCGAACACCTCTGCAAGCTTCTTCATGATGTGGGACATCCATCCTCCAAAGGAGAAGTTCCTAGTCCTCTTCGTTCTTGCAAAACACCAAGCTTCTTCCATCCGGTGGCAGCTTCCTTGCACCCTCAGCTGGCATTTCCTGGGCATCTGCCTACTCTCGACACTGTCGCAACTCTTGGACTTGGTCCCCTTGTCTTACAGGTACTCAGGTCTGGAAATCCACTGTTGTTGCTTTGCTGGTGCTCTCTGGGGGTTGTTGGTGCACTTTACACCTACCTTACAGGGCTATTTTACTAACCCTCACTGTTTTCTTACAGTCCCAGCGACCCTCTACAAGCTCACATAGGTTTGGGGTCCATTTGTGTTTCGCATTCCACTTTTAGAGTATATGGTTTATGTTGCCCCTATACCTATGTGCTCCTATTGCAATCTATTGTAACTTTACACTGCTTGCATTACTTCCTTTTGCTATTACTGCATATTTTTGGTATTGTGTACATATATCTTGTGTATATTTGGCATCCTCATACTGAGGGTACTCACTGAGATACCTTTGGCATATTGTCATAAAAATAAAGTACCTTTATTTTTAGTATATCTGTGTATTGTGTTTTCTTATGATATTGTGCATATGACACCAGTGGTATAGTAGGAGCTTTGCATGTCTCCTAGTTCAGCCTAAGTTGCTCTGCTATAGCTACCTTCTATCAGCCTAAGCTGCTAGAAACACCTCTTCTACACTAATAAGGGATAACTGGACCTGGTACAGAGTGTAAGTACCCGTTGGTACCCACTACAAGCCAGGCCAGCCTCCTACATTGGTTGTGCAGCGGTGGGATAAGTACTTGTAACTACTTACCACTTTGTCTTTTTGTACTTTTCATAAGAGAAAAATATACAAAACAAGCTCAGTGTATGTACACCTAACCAAAAAGTTTTGCTTTTCTTCTCTTACACTTTCTGCTGAGTGCTGAAAAGTACTCCTAAACTTTCTAAAAGTTTCAAAAAGTTTGAAAACGTTTTTTCCTGTTCTTTAAAAACTCCTGAAACATTTTCTCTCTTCTCTCTGTCCCTAAACCTTCTTCTATCATGTCTGATGCAGGTACTTCTCTTAAAATGGTCAATACAACATATGACAATCTTAACTTTAAGAGCCTAAGGACTCTCTGCATTGAGATAGTGTTTAGTGGTAGGAAAGAACCCTTCTAGAGAATTTCTGTCTAACATGCTCATTGAGAATGATAAGTCCCAGAGTGGCACTTCATCTGAGAAGTTAGTAGATAGCTCACACTCTGACTCAGGGGAGCCCCTTGAGGGAGGTGTACAGGGTTCTCTTCCTTATCTGCCCCTTAGCAGACCACCTAGCAATGCTGGTAGTAATAGAAGCTCTCATCATAGTAGGGATGTTTTTGTTCCTGAAGACCAGGTTTTTAGAGTGCAAGCTGTTAGGGGCAGGTCTCCCTCTGTTCAATCCATTATATATCTTCTGTGTCAAAGCATTCCCAACCCACCCACCCTGAAGACAAATTGTTAGAGAGGGAACTCAACAAGTTGAGAGTGGAAGAGACCAGACTGATGCTTAAACAGCAACAGCTGGCTCTAGACAGGGAATCCCTAGATCTGGAGAAGGAGAGACAGAGGTTGGGGCTTGGACCCCATGGTGGCAGCAGCAGTATTCCTGATAGCAATCCTGTCAGAGAGCATGATTCCAGGAATCTGCACAATATAGTTCCCCCTTACAAGGAGGGGGATGACATTAACAAGTGGTTTGCTGCACTTGAGAGGGCCTGTATGGTACAGAGGATCCCTCAAAGGCAGTGGGCTGCTATCCTATGGCTATCCTTCAATGGAAAGGGTAGGGATAGGCTCCTTACTGTTAGAGAAAGTGATGCCAATAATTTTACAGTTTTGAAGGATGCACTCTTGGATGGATTTGGCTTAACCACTGAACAATACAGGATTAAGTTCAGAGAAACCAGAAAATAGTCCTCACAAGACTGGGTAGACTTTGTTGACTATTCAGTGAAGGCCTTGGAGGGGTGGTTACATGGCAGTAACGTTTCTGACTATGAAAGCCTGTACAATCTAATCCTGAGAGAGCATATGCTGAATAACTGTGTGTCTGACTTGTTACACCAATATCTAGTGGACTCAGATCTGACCTTTCCCCAAGAATTGGGAAAGAAGGCAGACAAATGGGTCAGAACAAGAGTGAACAGAAAAGTTCATACAGGGGGTGACAAGGATGGCAAGAAAAAGGATGATAAGTCTTCAGACAACGGTGGGGACAAATCTAAAAATGAGTCTTCATCAGGCCCAAAAAAACTCTCTGGTGGGGGTGGTGGGTCCAATCCTCTTCTAATCAAGCAAAAAAGCCTTGGTGCTATTTATTTAAAGTCAAAGGCCATTGGACAACTAATGCCAGTTGTCCAAAGAAAAACACCAAACCTCCCACTACCACAACCCCTACTGCAACCTCTAGTGCCCCTAGTAATAGCAGTGGTAGTGGGAGCAAACCTACTAATAGCCAATCCAAGAGAGTAGCTGGGCTCACTTTTGGTAATTTAGTTGGGGTTGGTCTTGTTAGGGAGACCACAGAGGCTATGCTAGTCTCTGAAGGTGCCATTGATTTGGCCACCTTGGTTGCTTGTCCCCTTAATATGGATAAGTACAAGCAACTTCCCCTAATCAATGGTGTTGAGGTTCAGGCCTACAGGGACACAGGTGCCAGTGTTACCATGGTAATAGAGAAACTGGTACACCCTGAACAACACCTACTTAGTCACCAGTACCAAGTGACAGACGCTCATAACAACACTCTTAGCCACCCCATGGCTGTTGTGAATCTCAACTGGGCGGGGGGAAGGGGGAGGTTACTGGTCCAAAGAAAGTTGTGGTTGCTTCAGATTTACCTGTAGACTGTCTACTAGGAAATGATTTAGAGACATCAGCTTGGGCAGAAGTGGAGTTGGAGGCTCATGCAGCAATGCTGGGCATTCCTGGGCATATGTTTGCTTTGACAAGGGCTCAGGCCAAAAAGCAAAAAGGACAGGGTGACCTGGATCCTGGAACAATGGACCAAGTGCTCCCTAAAGCTAGGGGTAGCAAGGGTAAATCCCTACCCACTATCCCTCCCTCTACAGATGATTCAACTTCTGAGGAAGAAGAATTTCCACCCTGTGCAGAACCTTCACCAGAGGAGCTGGCAGCAGACACTGCTGAGCTTTTGGGTGGAGGGGGGCCTGCCCGGGAGGAGCTGAATGTGGCACAGCAATCCTGTCCCACATTAGAGGGTCTCAGACAGCAAGCTGTCAAACAGCAAAATGGGGATGTCAGTGACTCACATAGAGTTTACTGGGAGGACAACCTCTTGTACACAGAGGCAAGGGACCCAAACCCTGGAGCAGCCAGGAGATTGGTCATTCCCCTGCAGTACAAAGAGTTCCTCCTAACTCTGGCACATGACATTCCATTGGCTGGACATTTGGGTCAGATTAAAACATGGGAAAGGCTTGTCCCCCTGTTTCACTGGCCTAGGATGTCAGAGGACCGAAAAGATTTTTGTAAGTCTTGCGTGACCTGCCAAGCCAGTGCAAGACTGGTGGCACCCCAAAGGCTCCCCTTATTGCACTATCTGTGGTTGGGGTTCCCTTTGAAAGGGTAGGGGTTGACATAGTTGGCCCCCTTGACCCTCCTACTGCTTCAGGCAATAGGTTTATCTTGGACCACTACAGCACCTGCAGTGGCAAAAGCCCTCCTGGGAATCTTTTCCAGGGTGGGTTTCCCAAAAGAGGTTGTATCAGACAGGGGTAGCAACTTTATGTCTGCATACTTGAAGGCCATGTGGAAGGAATGTGGTGTAACATACAAATTCACCACACCTTATCATCCACAAACAAATGGGCTGGTAGAGAGGTTTAATAGAACTCTCAAAGGAATGATAATGGGACTCCCTGAAAAACTCAGGAGGAGATGGGATGTCCTGTTACCTTGCCTCCTTTTTGCCTATAGGGAGGTACCCCAGAAAGGAGTGGGCTTCAGCCACTTTGAACTCCTATTTGGGCACCCTGTAAGAGGTCCTCTAACACTTGTGAAGGAGGGTTGGGAACAACCTTTAAAAGCTCCTAAGCAAGACATAGTGGACTATGTACTTGGCCTAAGATCCTGAATGGCGGAGTACATGAAAAAGGCCAGTAAAAACTTTCAGGCCAGCCAAGAGCTCCAAAAGCAATGGCATGACCAGAAGGCTGTTCTGATTCAGTACCAACCAGGACAGAAGGTGTGGGTATTGGAGCCTGTGGCCCCAAGAGCACTCCAAGATAAATGGAGGGGACCCCATCTCATTGTTGAAAAGAAGGACGAGGTCACCTACTTAGTTGACGTGGGCACTGCCAGGAGTCCCTTTAGGATGCTCCATGTCAATCGCCTAAAACCCTACTATGACAGGGCTGATCTCACCCTGCTCATGGCAACAGATGAGGGACAGGAAGAAGAGAGTGACCCTCTCCCTGATCTCTTCTCTTCCACAGAAGAGGATGCTCTAGTGGAAGGTGTAGTTTTGGCAGACTGTCTTACTGCTGAGCAGAAAGACAACTACATAAATCTCCTAGGTCAGTTTTCTGAACTCTTTTCAACTGTGCCAGGCACCACATCTTGGTGTGAACACACAATTGATACTAGAGACAGCATGCCTGTCAAAAGTAAAATCTATAGGCAGCCTGACCATGTCTGGGACTGCATAAAACAAGAAGTTCAGAAAATGCTTGACTTAGGAGTGGTTGAACATTCTGAAAGCCCATGGGCCTCTCCTGTGGTGCTTGTACTAAAGCCTCCCTCAAAAGATGGAAAAAGGGAGATGAGGTTTTGTGTAGATTACAGAGGTCTCAACCAGGTAACAAAAACTGATGCTCACCCTATACCCAGGGCAGATGAGCTCATAGATACACTGGCATCTGCCAAATATCTAAGCACCTTTGATTTGACTGCAGGGTATTGGCAGATCAAGTTATCAGAGGATGCTAAAGCAAAAACTGCATTTTCGACTATTGTAGGGCACTACCAATTCACAGTAATGCCCTTTGGTTTGAAAAATGCACCTGACACTTTTCAGAGGTTGGTGAATACAGTCCAGCAAGGGTTGGAGGCTTTTATTGCAGCATAACTGGACGATATAGCTGTCTTTAGCTCCACCTGGGAAGATCACCTAGTCCACCTGTGGAAAGTTTTGGAGGCCCTGCAGAAGGCAGGCCTCACTATCAAGGCTTCAAAGTGCCAGATAGGGCAGGGGAAAGTGGTTTATCTGGGACACCTGGTAGGTGGAGAACAGATTGCACCACTTCAGGGGAAAATCCAGACAATCATGGATTGGGTTCACCTTACAACTCAGACCCAGGAGAGAGCCTTCCTAGGCCTCACTAGGTATTACAGGAGATTCATTAAAAACTATGGCTCCATTGCAGCCCCACTTAATGATCTCACTAGCAAGAAGATGCCTAAAAAGGTATTGTGGACAGCTAGCTGTCAGAAAGCTTTTGAGGAGCCCAAACAGGCCATGTGCACTGCACCTTTCCTAAAAAGCCCATGGTACTCCAAGAAATTCATTGTTCAAACTGATGCATCTGAATTAGCGGTAGGGGCAGTCTTATCACAACTCAATTCCGAGGGCCAGGATCAACCTGTTGCTTTTATCAGCAGTAGGTTGACCCCTAGAGAAAAGCGTTGGTCTACCATAGAGAGGGAGGCCTTTGCTGTGGTCTGGGCACTGAAGAAGTTGAGGCCATACCTGTTTGGCACTCACTTCATTGTTCAGACAGACCACAAACCTCTACTTTGGCTTAAACAAATGAAAGGTGAAAACCCTAAATTGTTGAGGTGGTCCATATCTCTACAGGGAATTGACTATACAGTGGAACATAGACCTGGGAGTACCCACTCCAATGCACTTAGACAATGAAGACTCATCAGGTCATGGCTAGTCTGATTGTCCTTCGTTTGGGGGATGGGGGGTTGTGTAGGAAAGTACCATCTTGCCTGGCATGTTACCCCCATATTTCACTGTATATATGTTGTTTTAGTGTATGTGTCACTGGGACCCTGCCAGCTAGGGCCCCAGTGCTCATAAGTGTGTCCTGTCTGTGTTCCCTGTGTGATGACTAACTGTCTCACTGAGGCTCTGCTAACCAGAACCTCAGTGGTTATGCTTTCTCTGCTTTCCAAATTGTCACTAACAGGCTAGTGACCAATTTCACCAATTCACATTGGCATACTGGAACACCCTTATAATTCCCTAGTATATGGTACTGAGGTACCCAGGGTATTGGGGTTCCGGAAGATCCCTATGGGCTGCAGCATTTCTTTTGCCACCCATAGGGAGCTCTGACAATTCTTACACAGGCCTGCCACTGCAGCCTGAGTGAAATAATGCCCACATTATTTCACAGCCATTTTACACTCCACATAAGTAACTTATAAGTCACCTATATGTCTAACCTTCACCTGGTGAACGTTGGGTGCAAAGTTACTTAATGTGTGGGCACCCTGGCACTAGCCAAGGTGCCCCCACATCGTTCAGGGCACATTCCCCGGATTTTGTGAGTGCGGGGACACCATTTTACGCGTGCACTATACATAGGTCACTACCTATGTATAGCGTCACAATGGTAACTCCGAACATGGCCATGTAACATGTCTAAGATCATGGAATTGTCACCCCAATGCCATTCTGGCATTGGGGAGACAATTCCATGATCCCCCGGGTCTCTAGCACAGACCCCGGGTACTGCCAAACTGCCTTTCCCGGGGTTTCATTGCAGCTGCTGCTGCTGCCAACCCCTCAGACAGGTTTCTGCCCTCCTGGGGTCCAGCCAGGCCTGGCCCAGGAAGGCAGAACAAAGGACTTCCTCAGAGAGAGGGTGTTACACCCTCTCCCTTTGGAAAAAGGTGTCAGGGCTGGGGAGGAGTAGACTCCCCCAACCTCTGGAAATGCTTTGATGGGCAGAGATGGTGCCCATCGCTGCATAAGCCAGTCTACACCGGTTCAGGGATCCCCCAGCCCTGCTCTGGCGCTAAACTCGATAAAGGAAAGGGGAGTGACCACTCCCCTGACCTGCACCTCCCAGGGGAGGTGCCCAGAGTTCCTCCAGCGTGCCCCAGACCTCTGCCATCTTGGATTCAGAGGTGTGCTGGCACACTGGACTGCTCTGAGTGGCCAGGACCAGCAGGTGACGTCAGAGACTCCTTCTGATAGGCTCTTACCTTTCTTACTAGCCTATCCTCCTTCCTAGGTAGCCAAACCTCCTTTTCTGACTGCTCAGGACTCCTGCAAAACTGCAACAAAGTAGCAAAGAAGACTACTGCAACCTTGTATTGCTTCATCCTGCCGGCTTTCTCGACTGTTTCCTGGTGGTGCATGCTCTAGGGGGCAGCCTGCCTCCTTTCTTCACCAGGAGCTCTGAAGAAATCTCCCGTGGGTCAACGGAATCTTCCCCCTGCAACCGCAGGCAACAAAAGACTGCATCACCGGTCCTCTGGGTCCCCTCTCAGCACGACGAGCGTGGTCCCTGGAACTCAGCAACTCTGTCCAAGTGACTCCCACAGTCCAGTGACTCTTCAGTCCAAGTTTGGTGGAAGTAAGTCCTTGCCTCCCCACGCTAGACTGCATTGCTGGGTACTGCGTGATTTGCAGCTGCTCCGGCTCCTGTGCACTCTTCCAGGATTTCCTTCGTGCACAGCCAAGCCTGGGTCCCCGACACTCTAACCTGCAGTGCACAACCTTCTGAGTTGTCCTCCGGCGTCGTGCGACTCCCTTTTTTTACTTCGGGTGGACTCCGGTTCACTACTCTTTGAAGTGCCTGTTCTGGTACTTCTGCGGGTGCTTCCTGCTTCTGTGAGGGCTCCCTGACTTGCTGGGCACCCCCTCTGTCTCCTCATCCAAGTGGCGACATCCTGGTCCCTCCTGGGACACAGCAGCTTCCAAAAATCCTAACCGTGACCCTTGCACCTAGCAAGGCTTGTTTATGGTCTTTCTGCGTGCGAACACCTCTGCAAGCTTCTTCATGATGTGGGACATCCATCCTCCAAAGGAGAAGTTCCTAGTCCTCTTCGTTCTTGCAAAACACCAAGCTTCTTCCATCCGGTGGCAGCTTCCTTGCACCCTCAGCTGGCATTTCCTGGGCATCTGCCTACTCTCGACACTGTCGCAACTCTTGGACTTGGTCCCCTTGTCTTACAGGTACTCAGGTCTGGAAATCCACTGTTGTTGCTTTGCTGGTGCTCTCTGGGGGTTGTTGGTGCACTTTACACCTACCTTACAGGGCTATTTTACTAACCCTCACTGTTTTCTTACAGTCCCAGCGACCCTCTACAAGCTCACATAGGTTTGGGGTCCATTTGTGTTTCGCATTCCACTTTTAGAGTATATGGTTTATGTTGCCCCTATACCTATGTGCTCCTATTGCAATCTATTGTAACTTTACACTGCTTGCATTACTTCCTTTTGCTATTACTGCATATTTTTGGTATTGTGTACATATATCTTGTGTATATTTGGCATCCTCATACTGAGGGTACTCACTGAGATACCTTTGGCATATTGTCATAAAAATAAAGTACCTTTATTTTTAGTATATCTGTGTATTGTGTTTTCTTATGATATTGTGCATATGACACCAGTGGTATAGTAGGAGCTTTGCATGTCTCCTAGTTCAGCCTAAGTTGCTCTGCTATAGCTACCTTCTATCAGCCTAAGCTGCTAGAAACACCTCTTCTACACTAATAAGGGATAACTGGACCTGGTACAGAGTGTAAGTACCCGTTGGTACCCACTACAAGCCAGGCCAGCCTCCTACATTGGTTGTGCAGCGGTGGGATAAGTACTTGTAACTACTTACCACTTTGTCTTTTTGTACTTTTCATAAGAGAAAAATATACAAAACAAGCTCAGTGTATGTACACCTAACCAAAAAGTTTTGCTTTTCTTCTCTTACACTTTCTGCTGAGTGCTGAAAAGTACTCCTAAACTTTCTAAAAGTTTCAAAAAGTTTGAAAACGTTTTTTCCTGTTCTTTAAAAACTCCTGAAACATTTTCTCTCTTCTCTCTGTCCCTAAACCTTCTTCTATCATGTCTGATGCAGGTACTTCTCTTAAAATGGTCAATACAACATATGACAATCTTAACTTTAAGAGCCTAAGGACTCTCTGCATTGAGATAGTGTTTAGTGGTAGGAAAGAACCCTTCTAGAGAATTTCTGTCTAACATGCTCATTGAGAATGATAAGTCCCAGAGTGGCACTTCATCTGAGAAGTTAGTAGATAGCTCACACTCTGACTCAGGGGAGCCCCTTGAGGGAGGTGTACAGGGTTCTCTTCCTTATCTGCCCCTTAGCAGACCACCTAGCAATGCTGGTAGTAATAGAAGCTCTCATCATAGTAGGGATGTTTTTGTTCCTGAAGACCAGGTTTTTAGAGTGCAAGCTGTTAGGGGCAGGTCTCCCTCTGTTCAATCCATTATATATCTTCTGTGTCAAAGCATTCCCAACCCACCCACCCTGAAGACAAATTGTTAGAGAGGGAACTCAACAAGTTGAGAGTGGAAGAGACCAGACTGATGCTTAAACAGCAACAGCTGGCTCTAGACAGGGAATCCCTAGATCTGGAGAAGGAGAGACAGAGGTTGGGGCTTGGACCCCATGGTGGCAGCAGCAGTATTCCTGATAGCAATCCTGTCAGAGAGCATGATTCCAGGAATCTGCACAATATAGTTCCCCCTTACAAGGAGGGGGATGACATTAACAAGTGGTTTGCTGCACTTGAGAGGGCCTGTATGGTACAGAGGATCCCTCAAAGGCAGTGGGCTGCTATCCTATGGCTATCCTTCAATGGAAAGGGTAGGGATAGGCTCCTTACTGTTAGAGAAAGTGATGCCAATAATTTTACAGTTTTGAAGGATGCACTCTTGGATGGATTTGGCTTAACCACTGAACAATACAGGATTAAGTTCAGAGAAACCAGAAAATAGTCCTCACAAGACTGGGTAGACTTTGTTGACTATTCAGTGAAGGCCTTGGAGGGGTGGTTACATGGCAGTAACGTTTCTGACTATGAAAGCCTGTACAATCTAATCCTGAGAGAGCATATGCTGAATAACTGTGTGTCTGACTTGTTACACCAATATCTAGTGGACTCAGATCTGACCTTTCCCCAAGAATTGGGAAAGAAGGCAGACAAATGGGTCAGAACAAGAGTGAACAGAAAAGTTCATACAGGGGGTGACAAGGATGGCAAGAAAAAGGATGATAAGTCTTCAGACAACGGTGGGGACAAATCTAAAAATGAGTCTTCATCAGGCCCAAAAAAACTCTCTGGTGGGGGTGGTGGGTCCAATCCTCTTCTAATCAAGCAAAAAAGCCTTGGTGCTATTTATTTAAAGTCAAAGGCCATTGGACAACTAATGCCAGTTGTCCAAAGAAAAACACCAAACCTCCCACTACCACAACCCCTACTGCAACCTCTAGTGCCCCTAGTAATAGCAGTGGTAGTGGGAGCAAACCTACTAATAGCCAATCCAAGGGAGTAGCTGGGCTCACTTTTGGTAATTTAGTTGGGGTTGGTCTTGTTAGGGAGACCACAGAGGCTATGCTAGTCTCTGAAGGTGCCATTGATTTGGCCACCTTGGTTGCTTGTCCCCTTAATATGGATAAGTACAAGCAACTTCCCCTAATCAATGGTGTTGAGGTTCAGGCCTACAGGGACACAGGTGCCAGTGTTACCATGGTAATAGAGAAACTGGTACACCCTGAACAACACCTACTTAGTCACCAGTACCAAGTGACAGACGCTCATAACAACACTCTTAGCCACCCCATGGCTGTTGTGAATCTCAACTGGGCGGGGGGAAGGGGGAGGTTACTGGTCCAAAGAAAGTTGTGGTTGCTTCAGATTTACCTGTAGACTGTCTACTAGGAAATGATTTAGAGACATCAGCTTGGGCAGAAGTGGAGTTGGAGGCTCATGCAGCAATGCTGGGCATTCCTGGGCATATGTTTGCTTTGACAAGGGCTCAGGCCAAAAAGCAAAAAGGACAGGGTGACCTGGATCCTGGAACAATGGACCAAGTGCTCCCTAAAGCTAGGGGTAGCAAGGGTAAATCCCTACCCACTATCCCTCCCTCTACAGATGATTCAACTTCTGAGGAAGAAGAATTTCCACCCTGTGCAGAACCTTCACCAGAGGAGCTGGCAGCAGACACTGCTGAGCTTTTGGGTGGAGGGGGGCCTGCCCGGGAGGAGCTGAATGTGGCACAGCAATCCTGTCCCACATTAGAGGGTCTCAGACAGCAAGCTGTCAAACAGCAAAATGGGGATGTCAGTGACTCACATAGAGTTTACTGGGAGGACAACCTCTTGTACACAGAGGCAAGGGACCCAAACCCTGGAGCAGCCAGGAGATTGGTCATTCCCCTGCAGTACAAAGAGTTCCTCCTAACTCTGGCACATGACATTCCATTGGCTGGACATTTGGGTCAGATTAAAACATGGGAAAGGCTTGTCCCCCTGTTTCACTGGCCTAGGATGTCAGAGGACCGAAAAGATTTTTGTAAGTCTTGCGTGACCTGCCAAGCCAGTGCAAGACTGGTGGCACCCCAAAGGCTCCCCTTATTGCACTATCTGTGGTTGGGGTTCCCTTTGAAAGGGTAGGGGTTGACATAGTTGGCCCCCTTGACCCTCCTACTGCTTCAGGCAATAGGTTTATCTTGGACCACTACAGCACCTGCAGTGGCAAAAGCCCTCCTGGGAATCTTTTCCAGGGTGGGTTTCCCAAAAGAGGTTGTATCAGACAGGGGTAGCAACTTTATGTCTGCATACTTGAAGGCCATGTGGAAGGAATGTGGTGTAACATACAAATTCACCACACCTTATCATCCACAAACAAATGGGCTGGTAGAGAGGTTTAATAGAACTCTCAAAGGAATGATAATGGGACTCCCTGAAAAACTCAGGAGGAGATGGGATGTCCTGTTACCTTGCCTCCTTTTTGCCTATAGGGAGGTACCCCAGAAAGGAGTGGGCTTCAGCCACTTTGAACTCCTATTTGGGCACCCTGTAAGAGGTCCTCTAACACTTGTGAAGGAGGGTTGGGAACAACCTTTAAAAGCTCCTAATCAAGACATAGTGGACTATGTACTTGGCCTAAGATCCTGAATGGCGGAGTACATGAAAAAGGCCAGTAAAAACTTTCAGGCCAGCCAAGAGCTCCAAAAGCAATGGCATGACCAGAAGGCTGTTCTGATTCAGTACCAACCAGGACAGAAGGTGTGGGTATTGGAGCCTGTGGCCCCAAGAGCACTCCAAGATAAATGGAGGGGACCCCATCTCATTGTTGAAAAGAAGGACGAGGTCACCTACTTAGTTGACGTGGGCACTGCCAGGAGTCCCTTTAGGATGCTCCATGTCAATCGCCTAAAACCCTACTATGACAGGGCTGATCTCACCCTGCTCATGGCAACAGATGAGGGACAGGAAGAAGAGAGTGACCCTCTCCCTGATCTCTTCTCTTCCACAGAAGAGGATGCTCTAGTGGAAGGTGTAGTTTTGGCAGACTGTCTTACTGCTGAGCAGAAAGACAACTACATAAATCTCCTAGGTCAGTTTTCTGAACTCTTTCCAACTGTGCCAGGCACCACATCTTGGTGTGAACACACAATTGATACTGGAGACAGCATGCCTGTCAAAAGTAAAATCTATAGGCAGCCTGACCATGTCTGGGACTGCATAAAACAAGAAGTTCAGAAAATGCTTGACTTAGGAGTGGTTGAACATTCTGAAAGCCCATGGGCCTCTCCTGTGGTGCTTGTACTAAAGCCTCCCTCAAAAGATGGAAAAAGGGAGATGAGGTTTTGTGTAGATTACAGAGGTCTCAACCAGGTAACAAAAACTGATGCTCACCCTATACCCAGGGCAGATGAGCTCATAGATACACTGGCATCTGCCAAATATCTAAGCACCTTTGATTTGACTGCAGGGTATTGGCAGATCAAGTTATCAGAGGATGCTAAAGCAAAAACTGCATTTTCGACTATTGTAGGGCACTACCAATTCACAGTAATGCCCTTTGGTTTGAAAAATGCACCTGACACTTTTCAGAGGTTGGTGAACACAGTCCAGCAAGGGTTGGAGGCTTTTATTGCAGCATAACTGGACGATATAGCTGTCTTTAGCTCCACCTGGGAAGATCACCTAGTCCACCTGTGGAAAGTTTTGGAGGCCCTGCAGAAGGCAGGCCTCACTATCAAGGCTTCAAAGTGCCAGATAGGGCAGGGGAAAGTGGTTTATCTGGGACACCTGGTAGGTGGAGAACAGATTGCACCACTTCAGGGGAAAATCCAGACAATCATGGATTGGGTTCACCTTACAACTCAGACCCAGGAGAGAGCCTTCCTAGGCCTCACTAGGTATTACAGGAGATTCATTAAAAACTATGGCTCCATTGCAGCCCCACTTAATGATCTCACTAGCAAGAAGATGCCTAAAAAGGTATTGTGGACAGCTAGCTGTCAGAAAGCTTTTGAGGAGCCCAAACAGGCCATGTGCACTGCACCTTTCCTAAAAAGCCCATGGTACTCCAAGAAATTCATTGTTCAAACTGATGCATCTGAATTAGCGGTAGGGGCAGTCTTATCACAACTCAATTCCGAGGGCCAGGATCAACCTGTTGCTTTTATCAGCAGGAGGTTGACCCCTAGAGAAAAGCGTTGGTCTACCATAGAGAGGGAGGCCTTTGCTGTGGTCTGGGCACTGAAGAAGTTGAGGCCATACCTGTTTGGCACTCACTTCATTGTTCAGACAGACCACAAACCTCTACTTTGGCTTAAACAAATGAAAGGTGAAAACCCTAAATTGTTGAGGTGGTCCATATCTCTACAGGGAATTGACTATACAGTGGAACATAGACCTGGGAGTACCCACTCCAATGCACTTAGACAATGAAGACTCATCAGGTCATGGCTAGTCTGATTGTCCTTCGTTTGGGGGATGGGGGGTTGTGTAGGAAAGTACCATCTTGCCTGGCATGTTACCCCCATATTTCACTGTATATATGTTGTTTTAGTGTATGTGTCACTGGGACCCTGCCAGCTAGGGCCCCAGTGCTCATAAGTGTGTCCTGTCTGTGTTCCCTGTGTGATGACTAACTGTCTCACTGAGGCTCTGCTAACCAGAACCTCAGTGGTTATGCTTTCTCTGCTTTCCAAATTGTCACTAACAGGCTAGTGACCAATTTCACCAATTCACATTGGCATACTGGAACACCCTTATAATTCCCTAGTATATGGTACTGAGGTACCCAGGATATTGGGGTTCCGGAAGATCCCTATGGGCTGCAGCATTTCTTTTGCCACCCATAGGGAGCTCTGACAATTCTTACACAGGCCTGCCACTGCAGCCTGAGTGAAATAATGCCCACATTATTTCACAGCCATTTTACACTCCACATAAGTAACTTATAAGTCACCTATATGTCTAACCTTCACCTGGTGAACGTTGGGTGCAAAGTTACTTAGTGTGTGGGCACCCTGGCACTAGCCAAGGTGCCCCCACATCGTTCAGGGCAAATTCCCCGGACTTTGTGAGTGCGGGGACACCATTTCAGGCGTGCACTATACATAGGTCACTACCTATGTATAGCGTCACAAAGGTAACTCCAAACATGGCCATGTAACATGTCTAAGATCATGGAATTGTCACCCCAATGCCATTCTGGCATTGGGGAGACAATTCCATGATCCCCTGTGTCTCTAGCACAGAACCCGGATACTGCCAAACTGCCTTTCCCGGGGTTTCACTGCAGCTGCTGCTGCTGCCAACCCCTCAGACAGGGTTCTGCCCTCCTGGGGTCCAGCCAGGCCTGGCCCAGGAAGGCAGAACAAAGGACTTCCTCAGAGAGAGGGTGTTACACCCTCTCCCTTTGGAAAAAGGTGTCAGGGCTGGGGAGGAGTAGCCTCCCCCAGCCACAGGAAATGCTTTGATGGGCACAGATGGTGCCCATCTCTGCATAAGCCAGTCCACACCGGTTCAGGGATCCCCCAGCCCTGCTCTGGCGCGAAACTGGACAAAGGAACGGGGAGTGACCACTCCCCTGACCTGCACCTCCCAGAGGAGGTGCCCAGAGCTCCTCCAACGTGCCCCAGACCTTTGCCATCTTAGATTCAGAGGTGTGCTGGCACACTGGACTGCTCTGAGTGGCCAGGGCCAGCAGGTGACGTCAGAGACTCCTTCTGATAGGCTCTTACCTTTCTTACTAGCCTATCCTCCTTCCTAGGTAGCCAAACCTCCTTTTCTGGCTATTTAGGGTCTCTGCTTTGGGTATCTCAACAGATAACGAATGCAAGAGCTCATCAGAGTTCCTCTGCATCTCCCTCTTCACCTTCTGCCAACGGATCGACCGCTGACTGCTCAGGAAGCCTGCAAAACCACAACAAAGTAGCAAGACGACTGGTAGCAACCTCGTATCGCTTCATCCTGCCGGCTTTCTCGACTGTTTCCAGGTGGTGCATGCTCTGGGGGTAGCCTGCCTCCTTTCTGCACCAGGAGCTCTGAAGAAATCTCCCGTGGGTCAACGGAATCTTCCCCCTGCAACCACAGGCAACAAAAGACTGCATCACTGGTCCTCTGGGTCCCCTCTCAGCACGACGAGCGAGGTCCCTGGAACTCAGCAACTCTGTCCAAGTGACTCTCACAGTCCAGTGACTCTTCAGTCCAAGTTTTGTGGAGGTAAGTCCTTGCCTCCCCACGCTAGACTGCATTGCTCGGTACCGCGTGATTTGCAGCTGCTCCGGCTCCTCTGCACTCTTCCTGGATTTCCTTTGTGCACAGCCAAGTCTGGGTCCCCGACACTCTAACCTGCAGTGCACAACCTTCTGAGTTGTCCTCTGGCGTCGTGGGACTCCCTTTTCTGACTTCGGGAGTACTCCAGTTTACTCCTCTTTGAAGTGCCTGTTCTGGTACTTCTGTGGGTGCTACCTGCCTCTGTGAGGGCTCCCTGACTTGCTGGACGCCTCCTCTGTCTCCTCATCCAAGTGGCAACATCCTGGTCCCTCCTGGGCCACAGCAGCATCCAAAAATCCTAACTGCAACCCTTGCAGCTAGCAAGGCTTGTTTGCGGTCTTTCTGCATGGGAACACCTCTGCAAGCTTCTCCACGACGTGGGACATCCATCCTCCAAAGGGGAAGTTCCTAGTCCTCTTCGTTCTTGCAAAACACCAAGCTTCTTCCATCCAGTGGCAGCTTCCTTGCACCCTCAGCTGGCATTTCCTGGGCATCTGCCCACTCTCGACACTGTTGCGACTCTTGGACTTGGTCCCCTTGTCTTACAGGTACTCAGGTCCGGAAATCCACTGTTGTTGCTTTGCTGGTGTTGGTTTTCCTTTCAGAATCCCCCATCACAACTTCGGTGCTCTCTGGGGGTTGTAGGTGCACTTTACACCTACCTTACAGGGTCTGGAGCTGGGCTATTTTTCTAACCCTCACTGTTTTCTTACAGTCCCAGCGACCCTCTACAAGCTCACATAGGTTTGGGGTTCATTCGTGGTTCGCATTCCACTTTTGGAGTATATGGTTTGTGTTGCCCCTATACCTATGTGCTCCTATTGCAATCTATTGTAACTTTACACTGCTTGCATTACTTCCTTTTGCTATTACTGCATATTTTTGGTATTGTGTACATATATCTTGTGTATATTTGGCATCCTCATACTGAGGGTACTCACTGAGATACTTTTGGCATATTGTCATAAAAATAAAGTACCTTTATTTTTAGTATATCTGTGTATTGTGTTTTCTTATGATATTGTGCATATGACACCAGTGGTATAGTAGGAGCTTTACATGTCTCCTAGTTCAGCCTAAGCTGCTCTGCTATAGCTACCTTCTATCAGCCTAAGCTGCTAGAAACACCTCTTCTACACTAATAAGGGATAACTGGACCTGGTACAGAGTGTAAGTACCCCTTGGTACCCACCACAAGCCAGGCCAGCCTCCTACAAGTGGGGGAAGAAGGAAAACGTTAATTTATTCCCAGAATCCAACTATGGCTTATGCCTGTTCTTGAGGGTCTCTACTGCCCCGTGAGGGGAAAATATACAATGCAACCGAATAGGCACAGATAAACAATGGGTGAGGGAAAAGGAAAAAGGGAGGGGGAAAGCTGAATCCTATATCCTATACAACCAAGCAGGTGCGACAGTTCCGAAGCAAGGTCAAGGTAATAGCTGATCATACATCATGGAGGGAAAAAGGTGTCAAAATTACATTACTAAGTGTATCACCAGAAATTATGTACTAGATGTGATGGTCCGACCAAAGTGAAGAAAATAATTAGTGAGGCATGGCACCATAGAGGGGACAGACAAAGAAGAAAATTGATCAAAACAGTCATGCAAATTTCTATTGACGACACAAAACCCAAAACATCCTCTTAAAGAGTCCATGGTAGCAGAAGGTGGGCATGCATAGCAGCCACCTGTTTAATCAACCAACTCAGCTACAAATCCATACCACTCTTCTGATGTATTCAATACTTGATTAATTGAGCTGAAACGTTCAGTCCACTTCACTTCTCTTTTCTGAAGAATTACTGCAGTGTCATTACCTCGTGCTTGAGTTGTGACAGTGTAATTTACTTGCCATTTCAAGTCATCTGCTGAATGATTCTTCTCTTGAAAGTGTAATGCCATCAAAGCAGTGGTGACTTGACACCTAATCTGACTATAGTGCTGGCACATGTGAATCTTAATTGGCTTCCCTGTGTAAATTAGTGCACAGTGACACCATATAGCATTCACAACATTCTTAGAATTACAATTTAAAAATAAATTTAGATCTATTTTCAATAATGCATGTTCAAAGGTGTCAGTGTCAGATGTAAAGGCACATGCCACACATTTGCCTCAACGACATTGGCCCAAAAATGAAGGAAGCCCCCAAGCCATGTCTAACCTTAGTACATCTTTGGGGGACACATTTTTTTTGGCTGAATGAACAAGATGATCCTTGATGCTTTTGCCTTCCTTGAAAGCAAAAACAGGTGGTGCTAGTGAATCATCAATGCTCTGTAAAATGTGCCAATTACGGTTTATCAGTTTCCGAATTCTGCTAGTTTGTGAGCAGAAAGTGGTAACACATACTAGTCACTCTAGTGGGGTTTTTGTTTTGGTACACAGAAATGCCTCTTTGGAACAATACCAACCTCATTTCATGGCTGCTTTTATCGTTTTTCTTGTGTAACTAATAGAGAGAAGGTAACCCCTAAAGAGGAGCCTATCTTGTAGTATATGTGCTTATTTAAAGTAGTCTTCCTTTAATAAGCAGTTCCTGCAAAGACGCAGGAACTGGCCAAAGGGCAGGCCATCTCTAAGGGCCCTACGGTGGTGACTGCTGTAAGAGAGCAAAGTGCTCTTTCTGTCGGTTTAAGATACAGACTTGAATACAAGCTACCTTCCCTTTGTTTAACCATGAGATCTACAATAGCAATTTAAGAGTTATTAATAGAGAGGGTAAACTGAAGATATCCTTGAACCTGATGCAAATCGTTTGCAAAATGCTGTAGTTCTTGTTTCGAACCTGACCAAATTATAAAAATATCATCTATATATCTTTTCCAGCACTTGATGTTGGTCAGATATGTATTGATGGATGACCAGACATGCCTGTGCTCAAAATCATCTACATAAATATTCCCCAGACTAGGGGAAAAAATTGCTCCCATTTAGGTACCTGAGCATTGTTGAAAATGTTGGTTATTGTACTTAACATAACAGGGAGATAGTATAGTCTGTCGGAACCTTTACAGGTTAGGGACGTTGATTCAGGAGATTCTTAATACTAGTAATGCTGTCTTCCCGTGGGATGTTAGTATACAGAGAAGCAATAGCTAATGTAACTAACCAATCTGTGTCAGTATTAAAGGGCATACCTTCAATCAAATTCACCATGTGAGTGCTGTCCTTCACATAGGTCTCTTTTAAGAACCCCTTGTAAGTAAGTTCTATATAGTTGCACTATTGGTGTGGTGCATTTGGTGATTGTTTTTCATTTTCTGCATTAGGTGGGTGTGTCATTACCTTCTTGAATATTGGATCTTTTTCTGTCCTCCTTTAATTTGTCAGTTATTTTATTACAAAATGTTTTTGTTCTCTTATGGGTGTCCCTTTAAATTGCTCAGTCCTGATGAGACCCCATATAAGTTAAAGAGTCGAAAAGCCGTCAACTGTGTTGTGACCCTTTGCATCTAATTGGATCATGTGTATGGACCTTGATTTATTTAGGTAGTTTTTGGCTAAATTTTGGAAACCTTTTTGTTTGTGTGTTATTATTTGTAAATGTGTATTCCTTGTATAAATTACAGGTTCTACTCCACTTAGGACAAATCACAAGTATATAGAAACCTTGTACAGAAATATATTGTTCTAAATATTGATTACAGAGTCTAACCCCTTTGTGTACTACTGTGTGAAGCAGGCTTCCTTACTTGTCTTTCTACTGTTATGTTATCAATGCAATGGTGCTTAACTTTCATCGATTATACATTTATTATTCAGAAGAACCACTGTTTTTCTAAGAATAGTGATATGGCCCAGGTTCTTATTAAGTTGTACTGCCTTTGCTGGTTATAATAAAAAACAAGGCCCTCATTATGACATTGGCGGTAATTCCCACTTACCACCATGCTGACTGCCACCAACTTACCGCCGCCACGGCAGATATCCGTTCACCATATTATGACACATCAATCCGTCAGTATTCAGCCACATACACAAATCCGCCAGCCCAAAGGTCAGTGACAAACTGGCGGTATCAAACCCCACACCGTTACGCCAACAGAACTACGCTCATCACACTATGACCCATGAATCACCATGGTGGACATTCAACAGCAGTAAACCATTGGCAGTACATACTGCCACGCTCAAAATGGACACACACAAACAAAGCAACATCACATTGGACAATTCAAACAACACACACCTGACACCCATACACACACCACACCCCACACCACTATAAAACACACACCCACAGTACCCACAACCCTTTACCATTTCAAGCCATTGCCAGCAGAGAGACATCAAGACCGCTGACACAACCAGAGCCACACACTATTCACACCAATACATCACTGACGCACCCCACATCACACACACCAACACATTACCCAACACACCCTCACCTACACACCTCACACAACACCCATGGCACCACAAAGACAACCCCGTTTCACAGAGGAGGAGCTAAGGTTCATGGTGGAGGACATTTTCAGGGTAGAGCCACAGTTATTTGGAGCACAGGTGCAGCAGATCTCAATAGCTAGGAAGATAGAGCTATGGGAGAGAATCGTGGACAGGGTCAATGTCGTGAGACAGCACCCAAGAATTAGGGATGACATCAGGAAGAGGTGGAACGACCTACGAGGGAAGGTACGTTCCATTGCAGCAAGACACCAGCTCTCTGTACAGAGGACTGGCGGTGGACCCCCACCTCCTCCCCGACAACTAACAGCATGGGAGTAGCAAGTCTTGGCAATCCTGCATCCTGGGGGCCTGGCCGGAGTAGGAGGAGGACTGGACTGGACTCTGGTAAGTCAACTGTCTACTGCTACTACCTTGAACTTACATTTCTCCCCTTCCTATGTCCTCTTAGACAATGCACCTGTGCTACAAACAGACTGGAACAATACCCTGGACTTTCCTCCATCATCACCCCATCCCATTGCGCTTGCCCCTCTATATTTTAATACTTCAATAAACACCCTTGTGAAAAAAAAGAAGTTTGGAGTATGTCATATATATCAATTATGTATTTATTGAAACAGGTACAAACATTTCAATTTAACAGTACAGAAAATTAGCATAGATTAATGACCTGTAGCTGGCTGCAGTGGCCACACCAAGAGAATATGTGAGGTCATCAACATCTGCAAAAGGAATTGGCAGAGGGAACAGTAAGTGGGCAGAGAAGTGGGAAATATCAGCATGCCAGTGCCACTGAAATTCAAAAAAATATCATTGAAATTTGAAGTAAATCTGTCTTACCTGTGTATCATTGGAAGTATTGTCTGATCACAGATGTTCTGTTGTCCTCATCGTCATCCTCTGCCTCCTCATCCTCACTCTCCACAGTGTCCACTGCTGGCACATGGGCATCTCCAGCCTTCTCCTCCTGCAGGAATGGGACATGGCGTCTGAGGGCGAGGTTATGCAACATGCAGCATGCCACCACTATCTGGCAGACCTTCTTGGGTGAGTAGCACAGGGATCAACCTGTCAGATGGAGGCACCGGAACCTGGCCTTCAGGAAGCCAAAGGTCCTTTCAATTATCCTCCTGGTTGACCCATGGGCCTCATTATAATGTTCTTCTGACCTTGTACGGGCATTCCTCACAGGGGTCAGCAGCCATGATAGGCTGGGGTAACCAGAATCACCTCAAATATGGAGGGACAACATTTAGCCACACACTATCCCATATGGACCACACTATACCCATACGCCTACATCTACTGGTTGGGAACCAGGACTCACCTATTAGCCACACCCTGTGCCTCTGTAGTTAGGCCATCACATTTGGGATGCTGTTGTTTCTCAGGACAAAGGCATCATGCACCGACCCAGGATACTTAGCATTGATGTGGACTGGTCCACAAGGCACACCATCTGTACATTCATGGAGTGGAAATTCTTCCGATTTCTGTTCATTCTAGTGGGGGGGGGGGACAAATGCAATATGTGTTCCATCAATCACCCCAATTATGTTGGGGATATGTCCCATTACATAGAACTCGGCCTTCACTGTGGCAAAATCTTGAACCTGGGGGAAAACAATTTAGCTGCACATGTGTTTAATCAGGGCAGACAACACTCTTGTCAGCACATTTGAGATCATTGGCTGTGACATTCCTGCTGCCAAGCCCACTATCACTTGGAAAGAACCAGCTGCCAGGAAATGGACCACTGATAGCACTTGCACAAGAGGGGAGATCCCATTGGCGTGACGGATAGCAGATATCACGTCAGGCTCCCATTGGGCACACAGCTCTGTGATTGTGGCCCTGTCAAGTCTATAGGTGAGGATAATGTGCCTGTCCTCCAGTGTTGCCAAGTCCACCAGGGGTCTGTACACATGGGTATGCCTCCATCTCCTATTCATCCACAGTGAAAGGAATCTAAGGGACAGAAAAGTGAGGAGTCAGTCATAAACTCAACAATGGAGCTACAACAGAACTTTGCATCCTATTAACTTGTAATGGGTCAGTGTGATTTGTCCTGTATGTCCTAATATCACAAGTGACACAGCAATTTTCCAAGGCCTGCCCCCACCCCCAAAATGGCGTCCACCTGTCCTATTAAATAGTGTCTGCTAGTGAGGTGTGTGTTCTGCTTGGTGTGGTGATGCTGGTAGTTGATGATGATGTAGTGCATGCAGGTGTGTGTGTGGACAGGACTGTGTGGGAGGTGGTAAAAGAGGAGGAGGGGAGACAGTGGAAATAGTTAGCGGCCAAGACACCCATCTGAGAGACTGTGGCCCATCACTCCCCAGGATCAAGCACTTGGCAAGTTGCTTGCCCTCTCTAGAACCAGTGGGTAAGACACCCACATGCCCATCACTCCCAAGGATCAAGCACAGGGTACATTGCCCCCTCCAGAACCAGTGGGTATGACACCCACCTGAGAGACTATGGCCCATCACTCCTCAGGATCAAGCACAGGGCATGTTGCCCCCTCCAGAACCAGTGGTCTTGTAACATCTCCCAGCAGAGGTGCCTCCTGTCCCCCATTCCCCACCCCCCTGAGGTGCTGCCTATTTACCAACTGATGCCCCTGCAGTGTTCTCTCTTTGTTGAAGCAGGTGACATGTGTGGCCTTGGACTATGGTCTGTGGCCATGTAGCCTACGAACAGTGTGGCCTGGGATGTGTCACTTTTTCTGTACATATGTATATATCTATTAGCTTGCCTAACTTATTTTTCACACTGTGTTGCTCTTATTACATTCACTTTTTCTAAATGGTTTTGTCCTTGCATTATTCAGCCGAGTGACGGGATAAAACTGTTTTTATAATGCATCTGGTTGTGTGTATGGTGTGTGGGTGTGTGTTGTGCGTGTGTGTGTCACTCTCTTTTTCCTTCCCACCCTCCCTTGCGTGCTAGGTGGCTGTACTCACTGTCATCATCTTTGCCGGCGTTGGTGTTCGTGATGGGGCAGAATGCCGAAAATCATCTGGAACACATGCTGTTCAGGTTCCATGTTGGCGTGGCTGTTCCCTGTGTTTCCAATGGTGAGTTCTTTCCCTTCTGAGCTATGTTTCCACCAGGTTTTTGATGTTGTTAGTACCACCCCGGAAAAGATGGCGGATTGTCTGGTCATAATATGGTGGGCGTAACATTGACTTCCACCTGGCTGTAGGCGGCTACTACCATGGTGGCTCTTGTTTCCGCACTGGCGGTCAGTGTAGTATATTGGCTGTCTTTCGGAGATCTTTCCGTCATGGTCATAATTTGGCTGTAGTCACCATCAGCCTTTTGGCGATATTATTGCCACTTCATCACCGACCGCCAGGGTCGTAATGAGGGCCACAGTGTCTACCAAAGCATCATCTGCAGACTACATGACAGTGTTCTATTTTTAAGTCCGTGTAGGGCCCATTCTTGTAGTGGTGTGAGGCATGAGGTCCCAAGCTCCGTTGACCCATCCTTGAAGAGTCCTCATTGGTTGGTCTCTGACAAACGATGCCTCATCTTCAATTATGCCTCTCTAAGTCTCGCCGTCCCTCTAATTTGTTTTCTCTACACACACTAATCTGTACCTATTGACACAACTACCCCCTCTCTCTGTTCACCACTCCATTTTTGCAAATAGCGTAGTAACCTTTAGTTTACTTATTTTATAATATAGTCACAATCTCATTATTAAATGAGCATTTCTTCTAATATTTGCTCCCTGGGACGCCGTAGCTTTGTGAATATCATGTGACTGTTTCACTCCTAACAGAATTGAGGTCCTCATACATCACACTTACAATGCTCATACCCTTGCTGTATGTACCTAAGCCTGTGCCACTGTCCAAAGCATCATTCAATAATATCCCTTTCTGTTCCACCTCAACTGTGTATGTTCTTGGTTATTCTGTGATTCATGTGACTCCAGACGGATAATGACATTACTATGCTCTGATAATGTCCTCAAATTATTTAAAATAATTTAAATTGAAATGGAATAAAAATATCAGGCATTGGGTATTAAAAAGGCTTAGCAAAGAAACTATGCGAGTAATGCCCTCATTTGATAAACTATTGAATTAAAAATTGAACTATTTGGCTATATGACTGATTGTGGGATCTTTTCCTGTGAAATGGACGATAGATCTTAGGAATTAGTGCTCAATTGCACATTCATTGACAAAGGATGGTTGTAGGGTATTACAGGTACCAATAACATGGAAATCCGCTGAAAAGAACACCGTTATCCTAAAATTCTATATTGTAGACCTATGCATTATCTAGGATAAATACAATATTCAAAGAGTAGTCAGACTGGTACACAAAAGTCGTGCATAGAATGAAACCATGTTTCATATGGTTTGAGGCTGTGAGCTTTTGTGTGGTTGCTGTTATTTATGTGTTTAAGCATATGGAGATGTTGTATAAGGTCAACATACCACCTTAGGACTGGTTTGCAGTGCACTGCCTACTTGTGCCATTTCCACCTCCCAGGACACCTAATGGTTGCCGCAGTGGATGCGCACAGTGGGCACGCTGCTGGCACACCAAAGGCAAGCCCATCTGCACCCATCCATGCCTGGCCCACACATGTCACAACCCCCTCTTGCGCCTTCTGTATAGTGGGTCAGGGCCATAGGGCTCATGATGTATTTCCCCTGTGGCACTACATGGCCTCCTGTGACACCAGGATAAACACCCCTCAAGCCCCATGGTCCCACCACACTTTACCCCTTGGCAGTCCCCTTGCTAGATGGTACTGTTGTTTAATTCATTTTTTGGTTTGCACACTTGTGAGGACTAGACGTGTTTAATGTTTATTGACTCAGACTGCCATGATCTATTGACTCTACCTTCTAATATTAATTGATTCCACCTGCTTCTGTTTATTGGCACCAACTGCCATGACTCATTGACTCCACCTGCTAATGTTAATTGATTGCATTTGCTTACATTAAAGGTCAAAACTATTAGGCTGACAGCTGTTCTCTCCCAGGGCTTGTTTGGAACTTTCTTGTTTACCATGTGAGCCATTTGCCTTTCAGAAATCAGCCTCACCCATTAAGTATTTAAACTGTGCCCGGCTCCTGTGTCAGTGCTTGGCCTCGTTCCTGTCCAGAGCAAGCATCATCGCTGCACTCGCTTCCTGAGTCGACCGGATTCCTCCAGCCCAAGTCTCCCTGCAGGTCCTGTGATCCTGACGCCGTCAACGCTTCTGTTGTCTTCGCGTCCAGTGTGGCTATTCCTCTTCCTCTTCGGATCCCTGCTCAACAGATACAAAGACTTCCTCCAGACTCCAGTTATAAGTTGAAGAGACAAGGCTAAGTACTTCATCACCGGTTAGTTCACACTAATCCTTAGATTAAGCCTAAATCTATCTATAAGATTGGGCTCTGAATAGCGAAAGCTTGCTTTCCTGATCTCGGACACTACCTTTGTTTCAATAGCTTTAGCGCTCTGAACTCCTCTACAGAGTGGGGGCTTCAGGCTTGAATTATATTAGAGGTGAAATCCGTCCAGCCATAAGCACACCAAAATATTAAACAAACTTGTACAGAGAACTGAATGCAAAATGATTCTCGGGAGTACCAGAAACTCCAGCCTTAAATCTTGATTCAGTACTTGTGGTAAAGCCTATAAGTGTCCAAAATTATACATAACTGTGTAATCTGTCTTTGCTGAGAACTGTTGATTAACTATTCTTGTTATTTCCAGTGCACTGCATCCCCACCAACACAAAGGGTCCAGGTAGTTCAGAACCTCTTACACAGTGTCACAAGGCAGCAGAGTAGGACTGGTGGTGCAAATCTATCTTTTCTTATTCCGTCCCAACCCCCTTCCCCTCGAGACAGCGTATGATCTTGGGGTTTAGGGTTCTCTGATTGCAGGCTGCCCTCTGGGGGGAGAAGAGGTCCAGCATCACCTCAGTGGTCGGAACCAGGTGACTGCAGGACAGCACCCAGCGTGAGGAGTCTTGATCTAACTGCCACCCACTGCTACCACTAACACTGCCACCTTGCAACAGCACACTTCATAGTAGGACCTTTCACCTGCACCCTCTGCCACTTCACCGACCATACCATGCTTGCCCCATCCCTCTCTGCAACATTCAGCCAACTCACCACCAGCTCTCATGCACCCTCCTTAACATTCACTTACTCAACAAACACGCCACTGAGGTCTGTAACCTTATCAACACTCTTGTGCCCAACATTGTCTTCCTAACTCAGACATGGCTCAAACACACTTGAACCCTCAACATCACCACCTCTATACCAGCAGGGTACAGAATCACCCACTGTGACCGCATCAACAAGCCAGTTGGAGCAATCGCCTTCATCCACAGAGACTCCATCAAATACACCACCACCAAGGATGACACCATCCCAGCAATGGAACACCTCAACTTCAATATCCACACAGGCAAGAAATTCACCATTAGGGGAACTCTCACATATTGTCCCCTGGGACCTCAGACTACCTTCTGCAACCTCATCACTGATTTCATTGCCCCCCTCGCCATCATCAAAAAGGACTACATGTTTTTGATGGCCTCAACTTCTACCTCGTTGATATAGCCGACCCTAACTCCATCAACCTTCTAGATAGTCTAAACAACATCGACCTCACCCAACTCATACGTGACCCCATGCGCATCGCAGGACACACACTTAACCCTATATTCACCTCCAGTGACCACCTTAATACAGGCACACCACTGAACTCACACAGACTGACCACTGAATCATCTACTTCATCATCACAACACCTATGTGAGTAAAGGCCTCATTTGACATGGTTAGCCCCCACATTTTGTCTGGTAAATGATGTAGCCTCAAAGTAGTTAGTGCCCAGGGTGCCTGCTTAACAGGTTCCCTGGGCTAGATCTCTTTCCCCAAAACTACTGTGATGCATTGGCACAATTGGAGACACCTTTAGTTGCCACTATATGTCCCTATTAAATGGTACTTAGGTACCAAGGGCATGGGGTGTAGGAGACTGGTCTGGTTTGGAGTGGGTACCTTGGGTACTTACACCTTATATTAGGTCCAATTATCCCTTATTAGTAAAGAAAAAGTGTTCTAGCAGCTTAGGCTGATAGAGGTAGCTATAGCAGAGCAGCTTAGGCTGAACGAGGAGACATGCAAAGCTCATGCAATACCACTTATAGTTACACAGTACCAAAATATTCTTAGAGACAATACTCCTTCTGGAGGGAAGTATTATACACAATATATACTCTAGACACGAAAATAAGACAAGTAAATAGTCGTAGAACAATGCAAACAGTAGGAAATCCTATAGCATGCAATGGGAGAAAATAGGTCTAGAGGCAACACAAACCATATACTAAGAAAGTGGAATGTGAATCACAAATTCCCCCTAGACAAGTGTAGAGTGTGCAGAATCTCTGGGAGAGTAAGAATATAGTAATGGTAAGTAAATTACCCCACCCCAGAGTCCAGAAAAGCAGGAGTAAAGTACTGCAAGTTTCCTTAGGAAACACTACACCTTGTGTAGGAGGCTGGCCTGGCTTGTAGTGGGTACGAAAATTATTTACACCTTGTGCCAGGTCCAGTTATCCCTTATTAGTAGAATAGAGATGTTTCTAGCAGCTTAGGCTGATAGAAGGTAGCTATGGCAAAGCAGCTTAGGCTGAACTAGGAGACATGCAAAGCTCCTACTATACCACTTATATCATATGCACAATATCAAAGAAAACACAATACACAGAGTTACTAAAAATAAAGATACTTTAATTTTATGACAATATGCCACAAGTATCTCAGTGAGTACCCTTAGTAAGAAGGTAAGTAATATACACAAGTTATATGTACACAAACCAAAATCAGGTAAGAGTCAGAAAAGTAATGCAAACAGTGTAGAATTGCAATAGGTTGCAATAGGCAAGCATAGGTATAGGGGCAACACAAACCATATACTCCAAAAGTGGAATGCGAATCACGATTGGACCCCAGACCTATGGGAGCATGTAGAGGATTGCTGGGACTGTAAGAAAACAGTCAGGGTGTCCAAGATACCCCACCCCAAGACCCTGAGAAGTAGGAGTAAAGTGCATCTACTACCCCAAAAGAGCACAATAGTTGTGATAGGGGGATTCTGCAAGAACAACAACCACCAGCAGTGAACTGACAAAGGATTTCCAGACCTGAGGACCTGCAAGGCAAGGGGACCAAGTCCAATAGTCGCGACAGTGTCCAGCGGTGGCAGGAGCCCAGGAAACCCCGGAAAAAGGTGCAAGCAAGCTGCCTCTGGATGGAAGAAACTTGGATTTCTGCAAGAAAGAAGAGGACTAGGATAGGAACTTCTCCTTTGGAAGACAGATGTCACATGTTGCAATGAAGCTTGCAGAGGAGGAGACAGAGGGGGCACTCAGCAACTCAGGGAGCCCTCACAGAAGCAGGCAGCACCCGCAGGAGTACCCCAACAGGCACTTAGAAGAATAGTGAACCGGAGTCCATGCGAAGTTACAAAAGAGGGTCCCACAACATCGGAGCCCAACTCAGAGGGTTGTGCACTGCAAGACAGAGTGCTGGGGACCCAGGCGAGGCTGTGCACGAAGGAAATCCTGGAAGAGTGCACAGGAGCCGGAGCAGCTGCAAATCACGCGGTACACAGCTTTGCAGTCTAGCGTGGGGAGGCAAGGACTTACCTCCACCAAACTTGGACTGAAGAGTCACTGGACTGTAGGTGCCACTTGGACAGAGTTGCTGTGTTCCAGGGACCAGGCTCGTCAGCATGAGAGGGGACCCAGAGGACCAGTGATGCAGTCTTTTGGTGCCTGCGTTAGAAGGGGGAAGATTCCGTCGACCCACGGGAGATTTCTTCAGAGCTTCTGGTGCAGGGTGAAGGCAGGCTACCCTCAGAGCATGCACCACCTGGAAACAGTCGAGAAAGCTAGCAGGATTAGGTGCTACAATGTTGCTGGTAGTTGTCTTGCTACTTTGTTGTGGTTTTGCAGGCGTCCTGGAGCAGTCACCGGTCGATCCTTGGTAGAAGGTGAAGAGGGAGATGCAGAGGAACTCTGGTGAGCTCTTGCATTCATTATCTGAAGAATTTTCCAAAACAGAGACCCTAAATAGCCAGAAAAGAAGGTTTGGCTACTAAGTTAGGAGGATTGGCTACCAAGAGAGGTAAGAGCCTATCAGAAGGAGCCTCTGACGTCACCTGCTGGCACCGGCCACTCAGAGCAGTCCAGTGTGCCCCCAACACCTCTGTTTCCAAGATGGCAGAGGTCTGGGACACACTGGAGGAGCTCTGGGCACCTCCCCTGGGAGGTACTGGTCAGGGGAGTGGTCACTCCCCTTTCCTTTGTTCAGTTTCACGCCAGAGCAGGTCTGGGGGATCCCTGAACCGGTGTAGACTGGCTTATGCAGAGATGGGCACCATCTGTGCCCATCAAAGCATTTCCAGAGGCTGGGGGAGGCTACTCCTCCCCAGCCCTTCACACCTATTTCCAAAGGGAGAGGGTGTAACACCCTCTCTCAGAGGAAATCCTTTGTTCTGCCTTCATGGGCCAGGGCTGTCTCGACCCCAGGAGGACAGAAACCTGTCTGAGGGGATGGCAGCAGCTGCAGTGGAAACCCCGGAAAGGCAGTTTGGCAGTACCCGGGTTCTGTGCTAGAGACCCGGGGGATCATGGAATTGTCCCCCCAGTACCAGAATAGTATTGGGGTGACAATTCCATGATCTTAGACATGTTACATGGCCATGTTCGGAGTTACCATTGTGACGCTATACATAGGTAGTGACCTATATATAGTGCACACGTGTAATGGTGTCCCTGCACTCACAATTTGCCCTGAACGATGTGGGGGCACCTTGGCTAGTGCCAGTGTGCCCACACACTAAGTAACTTTGCACCCAACCTTCACCAGGTGAAGGTTAGAGATATAGGTGACTTATAAGTTACTTATGTGCAGTGGTAAATGGCTGTGAAGTAACGTGGACGTTATTTCACGCAGGCTGCAGTGGCAGGCCTGTGCAAGAATTGTCAGAGCTCCCTATGGGTGGCAAAAGAAATGCTGCAGCCCATAGGGATCTCCTGGAACCCCAATACCCTGGGTACCTCAGTACCATATACTAGGGAATTATATTGGTGGAGGATTTGCTACTGTGAAAGGTGACTTCTATGCCCTGGGACATATCCCCAACATGATTGGTGCCTTATGTGATGGGGCAACTCCAGAGGCACCGTGTGTGGCTATTAGGTGAGGACATGGACCCAATACAGTGTGACTAGGTGTCTGGGTATAGGGATGTCTCTAAGAGTTTGTGTGTGTCTAACAGTTGTCCCTCGCCATATGCTAGTGACTCTGGTTACCCCAACCTGTCATGGCCACTGACCCCAGTGAGGAATCCCAGGACAAGGGCAGAGGAACGCTACAATGAGGTCCATGGGCGGACTAAGAGGATTATAGAGAGGTCCTTCGTCCTCCTGAAGGCCAGGTTCCTGTGCCTCCATATGACAGGTGGTTTCCTATTCTACTCACCCAAAAAGGTGTGCCAGATCATTGTGGCCTGCTGTATGCTTCACAACTTGGCTTTGCGACGACAGGTGCCTTTATGGCAGGAGGATGGTCCAGGTGGGGGTGTTGTGGCAGCTGTGGAGCCTGTGGACAGTGAAGATGAGGAAGCAGAACAAGTGGACATAGACAACAGGAACACGGTGATCGTGCAATACTTCCAGTGAGACACAGGTAAGAAGACAACACTGCCTGCTACATCTGATTTAATTCTTCTACCTCTCATCTGTCTGTCATTTTCACCCAGTGTAAGGACACTCAGTTGTCACTTTCCCTTTCTAATTCACAGATGTGGGTCCCACTGTGTGACCTCTGCTTTGTTGGACTAGAGCTGTGTGACATAGGTATGTTGACATTACATTGGATATAGCATTTTGTCACAGTTATTGCTAATACACATTTTCAAAAGCACAGACTGACTCCAGATTGTTTTGTGATTTAGGGGTGTTTATTTAAGTGCTAAAAAGTGGAGGTGGTTGTAAAATGGTCAGGGGTGATGGTAGAGGAATGTCCATGGCAGAGTCCAGTCTATTAGTCTCACAGGTGCATTGTCCAAAGGGGCATAGGAAGTGGAGCTAGGGCAGTTTAAGTATGGACAGGGTGACAAAGTGGGCCAGAAGGATGACAATCAGGGTGGTCTCATTTCTTGGCGGGGGTCATGGCATTGTCCACTAGTGCCGGCAGAGGTGGTGGGCAGTTCATCGTCCAGGCTAGTGTCAGGGGCCCCTTGTTGTGTGACAGTGTCACTCCTGGTGTTCACGGGTTCCTTCAGCACCCCACAATGGTGCCCAGGGTGGAATTGATGGATTTAAGTTCCTCACTGATCCCCAGACAGTGTTCCTCCTGCAGCCGCTGGGTCTCCTGAAACTTGGCCAGTGCCGTTGCCATCGTCTCCTGGGAATGGTGGTAGGCTCCCATGATGTTGGAGAGGGCCTTATGGAGAGTGGGTCCCTGGGCCTGTCCTCTCCCTGTCACACAGCAGCCATCCCAGTTCCCCTGTTTCCCTGTGCCTCTGTCCCCTGAACCGTGTGCCCACTACCACTGCCCCCAGGTCACTGGTGTTGTTGGGGTGGTGGGCTAGCCTGGGTTCCCTGTAGTGGTGGACACACTGCTGCTTGACGTTATTGCATCTGTGTGTGCCATGGTGTGCAATGGGTGGGTCACCCTGTACCCCAGTGCTTCCGTTCTTGTGTGGGACCTTCTGTGATAATGGTTTAGGGGGGTGTATGGGTATGTGCAGTGGACATGCTCTGGTGATGGGTGTCCATGCTTTGGTGTTACATGCAGGGCTTGGGTTTAGGATGTGTGGTTTGTGATAGTGGGACATGTGCGAGGAGTTGGAGTGATGGGGGTGAGGGCGAGGGTGGGGGTATGTGATAGCATGCAGGTGGGTGGGGGATAAAGTAGTTAAAGGTTTGCCTTACCAGAGTCCATTCCTCCAGCTACTCCTGCGAGGCCCTCAGGATGCAGTATAGCCAAGACCTGCTCCTCCCATGTTGTGAGTTCTGGGGGAGGAGGTGGGGGTCCGCCGCCAGTCCTCTGAACCGCAATCTGGTGTCTTGAGACCACGGAACACACCTTCCCCCGTAGGTTGTTCCACCTCTTCCTGATGTCATCCCTAGTTCTTGGGTGCTGTCCCACTGCATTGACCCTGTCCACGATTCTGCTCCATAGCTCCATCTTCCTAGCTATGTTGGTGTGCTGCACCTGTGATCCGAATAGCTGAGGCTCTACCCGGATGATTTCCTCCACCATGACCCTGAGCTTCTCCTCAAAAAACCTGGGATGTCTTTGCAGTGTCATGGGGTGGTGTGGGTGATGTGTGGGGTGGTGTGTGTTGTGATGTGTGGGGTGATATTTAGAGGTGTGTTGTGTGAGGTGTGTGGATGTTGTGTGAGTGATGGTGTTGAATGCCTGTGGATGCTATTGTTCTTTTTGGTGGTGTCTCTCTCTGGCCTTCTGTCACAATTGTTGTCGTAGGGGTTTGTGGGTGATGTGGGTGTGTGTTTTATAGCATACTGGGTGTGTGGGAGTGGTGTGTGTATGTGTATCAGGTGTGTGTATTTTTAATTGTCCAGTGTGGTAGTGTTTTGTAAATTTGAGTGTATTTTGAGTGGGGGGGTGTGTACCGCCAATGGAATACCACGGTTGTATTGTATTGTATTGTAATTGTATTTATATAGTGCTTACTACCCCTGACGAGGCGTCAAAGCGCTTTTCGATGAGTAGCATGCTACTCCGGAACCCAACAAGAATTAGTGATGGATTAGTATCGTTAAATAAAGAGTACAGTTTTAGTATTATTATGAGTTAATTTGAGCCGCGGATATGAGAGTTTGTTAGTTAGATTGACTGGAGTAATGGAGGGGTGGAGGAGCAAAGAAATCCAGAAGTGTTAATTGGGAGTATATCCTTCATTTACTCAACCCAAAGGCTTGGGATGAGTAAAGGGGGGCAGAGGGGGAAGAGTATGTGGAAGGGGTAGGGAGAGCATAGTAGCAGGGTGAGATGAATGCAGGAGAATTTAGTAGAGTTGTGTGGGAGGTCACAGAGGTAGAGTGAGGTTTGGTGAGTTAGATGTGGAGGTGGAAGGAAGAGCTTAGGCAGAGATATTTAGAAGATGAAAGTGGTAGAAGGGATTTGGGATGAGTCAGAGTGAGAATGGAGGATAGTTTGATAGAGACATGACATAAGAGTGATGAGTAGATAAGTGTGATAAGATGAGAACAGGAGTTCATAGATATCTAGTATAACCCAACCAGGAGCCATGCAATGATCCACAAACATGCCAAGCACAGAAACAACATATATATATATCAAACCAAGGCCCTATCAGGGATAGAGTGACGCATAAATTATGCAAAAAACAAAGGAGAACTCTGGGAAGTTCCCAATTTTAGGTGGAGAGCTGCTCTAGTAAGGAGCACCCTGCAACACCAGCGACACTCTAGATTTGCTCACCTCAAATGTCTTCTTATCTAGCAAAGTCTTTAAGCATAGGATTAGCACAGTGCTATCCTCGCCGAGCTAGATAGTGAGAAAGCCTTTTGCCATTTGTACAGCAAAATCTTTAAGCATAGGATTGACATAGTGTCATCCTTGCCGAGCTGTAAAATGGCAAAAGCCACTTACCACTCCAGGCACAGTATTACAGCTTTGGACTGGTCAAATACCATCCAAGCCAACCTGGAATGAGTAAAGCAACATCTGACATGTGTTTCGCTCTCATTAGAGCTCTTCAGAGGGGTATAGCTTTGTCTAGACACAAGGGAGCACCCTTGTACATACACACACACACACACACATGAATACACACACATATGCACATACAATACATAATGAGAATCATGGGTAAAAAATACTTAGACAGGTTTAAAGAGTGTGTGTGTATTTTATTGTTATGACATAGTAGCAATACATTTTTTTCCAAAGAAACTATAAATAAATAGAAATATACATATAATCTGAAAAAATATTTATCCACATAGGCATATGCAGTTCATAGTTGTTTGAAAAAGGTGGTTATGAAGGAAAGAGCCAACTCTTGAGTAGTTTTCTGAAGACAAGAAAGTTATCTGTGGCTCTTATAGTTGGGGGTAATGAATTCCATAGTTTGGCTGCTTGGACGGAGAAGGATGTACCACCGGTTGTAAGACCGCCACTTGGATTCGTGGGTCGTGATAGTGTGGGCATATTCCTGTTGGCGTGATGGTGATGGTTTTGTTATCGCCAGTTTATCACTGACCTTTGGTGTGGTGGACTTGTGTGGGTGTCTAGATTTTGGCAGATTCTGAGCTTTGGGTCATAATGGCTGTGGCGGAAGTCTGCGGCGGTGTGTTTGTCGGTCTTCTGCACGGCGGTAAGCAGCTTTTACCGCCAATGTTGTAATGACCCCCTAGGTTTTGTGTGGATTACATGGGCCTCAATTATGCTACAAAAACATGCACACACAATTCCAAGAGTTGGTGAGCTCATAGACAGATTGGGGGCAGCCAAATATCTGAGCATTTTTTATTTAACGTCTGGGTACTGGCAGATTGGCATGACCCCAGGAGCAAGAGAGAGGTTAGCATTTTCTAAACCAAGTGGGCATTTTCACTTCAGTGTTATGCCCTTTGGAATAAAGAATGTACCTTCCACCTTCCAGAGGTTGGTCGACCAAGTCCTTGCTGGACTGGAATTTCTTAGTGCAACTTACCTTGATGACATATCTGTATATAGTTCCATCTGGCAGGATCACCTGGTCCACCTAGGGAAGGTCCTTAAGGCTCTGCAGAAGGCGGCCTCACTATCAAGGCAAGTAAGTGTCAAATAGGACAGGGTAAAGATGTTTATTTGGCTACCTGGTTGGTGGAGGCCAAGTTCAACCCTTCTAATCCAAGGTACAGACCATTCTGGCTTGGGAAGCTCCCACAACCCAGACAACAGGTCAGGACATTCCTTGGCTTGATTGGTACTATAGGAGGTTTGTTAAGGACTATGGCACCATAGTCCCCCCCTCACAGAATTAACTTCCAAGAAAATGCTCAAAAGGGTTAACTGGACCGTGAGCTGTCAAAGGGCCTTTGACAATCTGAAGAATGCTATTTATTCTGCTCCAGTCCTACAAACTCCAGACAACTACAGGCAATTCATAGTCCAAACAGATGCTTCTGAAATAGGGGTAGGAGTGGCCCTAGCCCAGAAAAATGATGAAAGGCATGACCAGCTAGTTGCCTTTATAAGCAGGAGTCTACTCCTTGGGAACGAAAACAGAGTGCTCTAGAGAGGGAATCCTTTGCTGTGGGTTGGGCCCTGAAGAAGTTCAGGCCATACCTTTTTGGCTCTTACTTCATAGTTCAGACTGACCACATGCCTCTCAGATAGCTACAACAGTTTAAATGTGAAGCCCCAAACTGCTTAGGTGGTCTATTTCACTACAGGGAATGGGCTTTCAGTTGGAACACAGACCTGGGACTTCCCATGCCAATGCAGATGGCCTTTTCAGGTTCTTTCACTTAGATGATGAAGACTCACTAAGGAAAAGGTAGTCTCACCCTCTTTCATTGGGGGTGGGGGAGGTGAGTAAAGGCCTCTTTTGACATGGTTAGCCCCTCATGTTTTGTCTGGTAAATGACATAGCCTCAAAGTTGTTAGTGCCCAGGGTCCCTGCTAATCAGGTTCCCTGGGCCAGATCTCTGTTGCCAAAACTGTTGTGATGCATTGGCACAATTGGAGACACCTTTATCTGCCACTATAAGTCCCTAGTATGTGGTACTGAGGCACCCAGGGCATGGGGTACTAAGGGTAGGTCCCTGAGGGCAGCTGCACTGATTGTGCCACACTCTAGGTTCATGCATTCAGGTGCACCCAGCACTACCATTGCTGGCTGAGTGTCCTAATACACACCCAAAAGACAAACTTGACATGGCACACAGCCTGTGTGCCCTGTCCACCATACACTGCATGCCCTGGCTACCTATAAGTAAGTCACCCCTCTGGCAGGCCTTTCATCCCTAAGGCAGGGTGCATTATATGGTATGTGTGAGCATATATGCATGAGCAATATGCCCCTTCTGTGTCCTTGCCAAACCTGGGACATTGTAAGTGAACAGGGCAGCCATTTTAATGCATGTGCTGGACACTGATCAGTATGAGTTTCACAGCTACATGATGGCTACCATGAACCCTGGTCTGTTTGGTATCAAACAACTCAGAATGGTCACAGCCAGCCTGCCACCACCAGACAAGAGTCTGAATCCATGGGGTGAGAGAACCTGCTCTCTGGGATTCAGAACCAAGCCCTTCCTAGGTGGAGGTGCTAACACCCCCACCCTCAGGAATGTGCACTGCCCTGCTAGCGAGCTTCAAAGGGCTTACCACCTTTGAAACTTGACCCATAGGCCTGCTGATAGCAGGAGATGGACAACCCCATTGCAGACCCCCACTTTTGGCAAGAGCAACAGCGGGAAACCAGACAAAGGGCAGAAGGAGTGGGAAGTCCTGGCTTGCACCACCCCTTAGGTGTTGCATATAAGGTGTCCTCTCCAATTTATTGTCCTCCATCTTGCATGGAAGGACAATAGCCAATCAGGTGTAAGGAAGTGACCACTGCCCACAGGAAGTGGTCACTTAGTGGGTGCAGCCAGCCTAAGGAGATGACCTATTGTTCACTACTTGTTTGCCCCCTAAAATGCACACTTAATACAGTATTTAGTGAGCATCCGTCGACCAAGAAATCAAATTCAATGGACAAAAGAAAACCAGCAACAAAGAAGACCCAAGGCTCAAGATCTGAAGTCCTGCTGGACCAAGAAAAGGGGCCACCCCTGCCTGCTGCACCCAGGACTCGACAATCACTGCTGAGGGGTTGTTTGGATGTCGGCCGGACTCTACTAACCCACAGAGGACTTCCACTCTTAAAAAATCACCAAAGATCTCCCTCCAGAGTGAAGGCATTACTCTACAGCAGCAAGGAACCAAATACCCAGTGAAGGCTACTTCACTGACTAGCAGCTGACCACACCCAGACTAAACCTCATCCATTGGATCATGAGGAGAAAACCTAACAGTGTGCGAAGTGTGGTGCCACTCTGACCTCCAGTGGCCAGACCATGCAATAGCCCTAGGTAATGATCATTTCATATCGGACACGCAGAAGGACAGTCCATTCCGGACTGAAAAAGGATCAGGAGGAAGCCCCAGTCAAGGGAATACAGGAACTACATGGACCTCCCCCCAGAGTGCCCCTGCTGACCTGCAAGTGACCCCCAAAGTGACCTACCTCCTGCTTCCAAGAGCACCTTTGCGCACAACTCCTGGCTCACTGATTCACTCTCCTCCCGGCTGCTCTCTGCCCTGCACGGAAAATACGGCTGTGCCCTAAGGGTTCCACACCCCTTGCAACCTTGACACCCCAAGAGGACCCATTGGGCTTACCTTTAACTCTGCCTGTGCAGTGCTTTTCCAAGTGGACCCTGCAGTGGCCTGGCACCATCTCCGTAGACTTTCTGCAGCTGCTCCCGCCGGAACTAGGAGGCACCAAAACTTCTCCAGCTGGTCCAGGGTACCCATTGATGACCTTGACATACCTGCAAAGGAGACTTTGGTAAACGCATTGTCTGATTTACTATAAATTTTCAAATATTTCTCCATTGATTGCTACACACGAAAAGACTTTATTGAAACTTCAAAAAATCATAACAAAAAAAGTACTTACCTCATTTTGATGAACTTGGTCTTAAAATGGTATACAGATTTGAATTATTTTAATAAATTGTTCTTGAGGTATTCTTTTGTGTGTATGTCTTGCTTTATTGATACTGTGAGTACAAAAAATGCTTTACACTTCTCCAAGATTAGCCTAAATGTTCGACTAAGGTACCATAAACATTAGAGCATTAGGTGGTCTAGGTTTTACCCCTGTAAACCAATATGCGGTTCCCTGGACCCCCTGTACAATGTGTCTAGCTTTGCACACTACATAGAGGGTCAGCCTCCTACAATCTATGCTGTCCACCGCCACTGAAGAAACCCAACACCGCCCATCACAGCTGGAACAAGTCCTCAGAGGCCAATGGACCCACATCCTTGCCCTCAACCCACCCAAACATCACAACAGCATGAGCCAGGACATCAAAAGCTTTAACACCTAGATCACTGATCGCATTGACATTGTCACCCCTGTTGAAAACAAGAAACACATAAAATCCACCAAGCAAGCCAGTTGTTGCTCCGAGGACCTCACAACAGCCAAGCTTCGCTGCAAACAGCTCAAGAGAAGGTGGTGCACCATCAAAGATTCAGCCCTAGCATTGCACATTGAAGTTAACCCCAACGATAGTAAGGAGCTTTTCTGCATGGAGAAGGAATTCACCAACCCTGCAATGGTGACTAGCAACCTCTCTCCATTTCAGGGCCTACGCTATAGCCGTGCAAACTTCTTCCATGACATGGTTTCCAAAATCTCCAGAATCTTCAACCACCAAATCAAGCCTGAAGACTTTTTTAATGGCCATACAGCCACCCCCACGACCACTCCACAGCTAACCACCTGGAACCACCTCATCACTCAGGAGACCATCACCATCATGAAATCCATCCACTAAGGAGCCCTACCTGACCCATGCCCCACCACATCTTCAAGTGAGGAGCATCCAGAATCAGCCTAGAACTTTCCATACTACTCAGCACTTCACTGGATTTTGCCACCTTCCCAGAAGACTGGACACATACATAATCAAACCCCTGCTGAAGAAACCTTCAGTGGACCCCAACAAACTCATCTACTACAGACCCATCTCCCTGGCTCCTTTCCCCAGCCAAAGTCATAAAAAAATCCATCAACAATTTTTTTTCCATCTACCTGAAACATAATCACCTCCAGGACAACTCCCAACCTCAATTCCGCAGCAACCACAGCACGGAGGCGGCCCCGATCGAGGCCACAGGTGACATCCACGCCCTCCTCACAGACCCTTATTCTTCATTCTCAATCTCTCAACAGCCTTTGACATTGTCTCCCACCTCACACTCATTGCCAGACTTCTTGACAGAGGCATCGAAGGAGCCGCCCTCTGATAGATCACCTCCTTCCTCACAGACAGAACTCAAAGGGTCAGATTTACAAGAAACTGGTGCGGTGCTGCGGCAAAATCAGCAGCGCCGTGCTGTAGGAGGCTGGCCTGGCTTACAGTGCGTATCTGATGGTACTTACACGTTGTGCCATATCCAGTCATCCCTTATTAGTAGTGTTCTGGCAACTTAGGCTGATAGAGTTAGCTATAGCAGAGCAGCTTAGAGCAGCTTAGGCTGAACTAGGAGACATGCAAAGCTCCGACTGGGTGCTGCCCGGGCCCAGGAAGAACCACGATGTCGCCACTTGGGAGAGGAGAAAGACGGGGCTCTCAGCAATGTAGAGAGCCGGGGCACAAGAAGGTAGCACCTGCAGAAGTCCTTGAACGCGGGTTCAAGAAGACTGAACACGGTGGTCGGCTCAACTCTACAAAAGAGGGTCCAACAAAGCCGGAGGTCAACTCTGGGAGTTGAGCAATGCAGGACGGAATGCTGGGGACCTCGGCTTGGCTGTGCACAAAGGATTCCTTTGAAAGGTGCACAGAAGTCCTAGCAGCTGCAGTTCACACAGTGCACATGATTACTGTCTGGTGAGGGGAGGCAAGGACTTACCTCCTCCAAATGTGGACACTTGGACCACTGTACAGTCTGGGTCACATGGGTCCACCACCTGTGTTCCAGGGGCCACACTCGTCAGGATGAGAGGGGTCACAGAGTACCAGTGATGCTGAAGTTTGGTGCCTGCTGGAGCCGGGGAAATATTCTGTCGACCCACAGGAGATTTCTTCGTGGCTTCCAGTGCAGGATGAAGGCAGGCAGCCCCAAAGCATGCACCACCAGGAAACAGTCGAGAAAGCCCACACACTAAGTAACTTTGCACCCAACCTTCACCAGGTGAAGGTTAGACATATAGGTGACTTATAAGTTACTTAAGTGCAGTGGTAAATGGCTGTGAAATAACGTGGACGTTATTTCACTCAGGCTGCACTGGCAGGCCTGTGTAAGAATTGTCAGAGCACCCTATGGGTGGCAAAAGAAATGCTGCAGCCCATAGGGATCTCCTGGAACCCCAAAACCCTGGGTACCTCAGTACCATATACTAGGGAATTATATGGGTGTACCAGTATGCCAATGTGAATTGGTAAATGTAGTCACTAGCCTGTTAGTGACAAATTTGTAAAGCAGAGAGAGCATAACCACTGAGGTTCTGGTTAGCAGAGCCTCAGTGAGACAGTTAAGCATCACACAAGGAACACATACAGGGCACATACTTATGAGCACTGGGGCCCTGCCTGGCAGGGTCCCAGTGACACATAGACTAAAACAACATATATACAGTGAAATATGGGGGTAACATGCCAGGCAAGTTGGTACTTTCCTACACAACCCCCCCAAACGAAGGACAATAAGACTAGCCATCACCTGATGAGTCTTCATTGTCTAAGTGGAAATATCTGGAGAGTCCATCTGCATAGGAGTGGGTACTCCCAGGTCTATGTTCCACTGTATAGTCAATTCCCTGTAGAGATATGGACCACCTCAACAATTTAGGGTTTTCACCTTTCATTTGTTTTAGCCAAAATAGAGGTTTGTGGTCTGTCTGAACAATAAAGTGAGTGCCAAACAGGTATGGCCTCAACTTCTTCAGTGCCCGGACCACAGCAAAGGCCTCCCTCGCTATGGCAGACCAACGCTTTTCTCTAGGGGTCAACCTTCTGCTGATAAAATCAACTGGTTGATCCTGGCCCTCAGAATTCAGTTGTGATAAGACTGCCCCTACCCCTAATTCAGATGCATCAGTTTGAACAATGAATTTATTGGAGTAACATCGGCTTTTTAGGACAGGTGCAAAGCACATGGCCTGTTTGAGATCCTCAAAAGCTTTCTGACAGCTAGCTGTCCACAATACCTTTTTAGGCACCTTCTTACTTGTGAGATCATTAAGAGAGGCTGCTATGGAGCCATAGTTTTTAATGAATCTCCTGTAATACCCAGTGAGGCCTAAGAAGGCTCTCACCTGGGTCTGTGTTGTAGGGGGAACCCAATCCATGATTGTCTGGATTTTCCCCTGAAGTGGTGCAATCTCTTCTCAACTTACCAGGTGTCCCAGATAAACCACCTTTCCCTGCCATATCTGGCAAGTTGAGGCCTTGATAGTGAGGCCCGCCTTTTGCAGGGCCTCCAAAACGTTCCAAAGGTGGACCAGATGCTCATCCCAGGTGGAGCTAAAGACAGCTATATCATCTAGATATGCTGCACTAAAAGCCTCCAACCTTTGCAGGACTGTGTTCACCAACCTCTGAAAAGTGGCAGGTGCATTTTTCAAACCAAAGGGCATCACTGTAAATTGGTAGTGCCCTCCTATAGTTGAAAATGCAGTTTTGGGTTTAGCATCCTCAGCCAATTTGATCTGCCAATACCCTGCAGTCAAATCAAAGGTGCTTAGATATTTGGCAGATGCCAGTGTATCTATGAGCTCATCTGCCCTGGGTATAGGGTGAGCGTCAATTTTTGTTACCTGATTGAAAACTCTGTAGTCTACACAAAACCTCATCTCCCTTTTTCCATCTTTTGAGTGAGGCTTTGGTACAAGCACCACAGGACTCGCCCATGGCCTTTCAGAAGGTTCAACCACTCCTAGATCAAGCATTTTCTGAACCTCTTGTTTTATGCAGTCCCTGACATGGTCAAGCTGTCTATAGATTTTACTTTTGACAGGCATGCTGTCTCCAGTATCAATTGTGTGTTCACACCAAGATGTGGTGCCTGGCACAGTTGAAAAGAGTTCAGAAAATTGTCCAAGGAGATTTATGCAGTTGTCTTTCTGTTCTGCAGTCAGACAATCTGCCAAAACTACTCCCTCCACTAAAGCATAATTTTCAGTGGTGGAAAAGAGATCAGGGAGAGGGTCCCTCTCTTCTTCCTGTCCTCATCTGTTGCCATGAGCAGGGTGAGATCAGCCCTGTCATAGTAGGGTTTTAGGCAGTTGACATGAATTACCCTAAGGGGACTCCTGGCAGTGCCCAGGTCTACCAAATAGGTGACCTCGCCCTTTTTCTCACCAATTAGATGGGGTCCACTCCATTTGTCCTGGAGTGCTCTTGGGGCAAAAGGCTCCAATCCCCACACCTTCTGTCCTGGTTGGTACTGAATCAGAACAGCCTTCTGGTCATGCCATTGCTTCTGGAGTTCTTGGCTGACCTGAAGGTTTTTACTGGCCTTTTTCATGTACTCAGCCATTCTGGATCTTAGGCCAAGTACATAGTCCACTATGTCCTGTTTGGGAGCTTTTAAAGGTTGTTCCCAACCCTCCTTCACAAGTGTTAGTGGATCTCTTACAGGGTGTCCAAAGAGGAATTCAAAGGGGCAGAAGCCCACTCCTTTCTGGGGTCCCTCCCTGTAAGCAAAAAGGAGGCAAGGTAACAGGACATCCCATCTCCTCCTGAGTTTTTCAGGGAGTCCCATTATCATACCTTTGAGAGTTTTATTAAACCTCTCTACCAGTGCATTAGTCTGTGGATGATAAGGAGTGGTGAATTTGTAGGTTACACCACATTCCTTCCACATAGCTTTCAAGTATGCAGACATAAAGTTGCTACCCCTGTCTGATACAACCTCTTTTGGGAAACCCACCCTGGAAAAGATTTCCAGGAGGGCTTTTGCCACTGCAGATGCTGTAGTGGTCCTTAGAGGAATTTCGTCAGGATATCTTGTGGCATGGTCCACAACCACCAAGATAAACCTATTGCCTGAAGCAGTAGGAGGGTCAAGGGGGGCAACTATGTCAACCCCTACCCTTTCAAAGGGGACCCCAACCACAGGTAGTGGAATAAGGGGAGCCTTTGGTGTGCCACCAGTCTTTCCACTGGCTTGGCAGGTGACACAAGACTTGAAAAAATCTTTTGTGTCCTCTGACATCCTAGGCCAGTGAAACAGGGGGACAAGCCTTTCCCATGTTTTGATCTGTCCCAAATGCCCAGCCAAAGGAATGTCAGGTGCCAGAGTTAGGAGGAACTCTCTGTACTGCAGAGGAATGACCAATCTCCTGGCTGCTCCAGGTTTTGGGTCCTTTGCCTCTGTGTACAAGAGGTTGTCCTCCCAGTAAAGTCTATGTGAGTCACTGACATCCCCATTTTGTTGCTTGACAGCTTGCTGTCTGAGACCCTCTAATGTGGGACAGGTTTGCTGTGCCACACTCAACTCTTCCCTGGCAGGCCCCCCTCCACCCAAAAGCTCAGCAGTGTCTCCTGCCAGCTCATCTGGTGAAGGTTCAGCACAGGGAGGAAATTCTTCTTCCTCAGAAGGAGAATCATCTGTAGAGGGAGGGATAGTGGGTAGGGATTTACCCTTGCTACCCCTAGCTTTAGGGAGCACTTGGCCCATTGATCCAGGATCCAAGTTACCCTGTCCTTTTTGCTTTTTGGCCTGAGCCCTTGTCAAAGCAAAAATATGCCCAGGAATGCCCAGCATTGCTGCATGAGCCTCCAACTCCACTTCTGCCCAAGCTGATGTCTCTAAATCATTTCCTAGTAGACAGTCTACAGGTAAATCTGAGGCAACCACAATTTTCTTTGGACCAGTAACCCCCCACCCAGTTGAGATTCACAACAGCCATGGGGGGGCTAAGAGTGTTGTTATGAGCGTCTGTCACTTGGTACTGCTGACCAAGTAGGTGTTGTTCAGGGTGCACCAGTTTCTCTATCACCATGGTAACACTGACACCTGTGTCCCTGTAGGCCTGAACCTCAACACCATTTATTAGGGGAAGTTGCTTGTACATATCCATATTAAGGGGACAAGCAACCAAGGTGGCCAAATCAATGGCACATACAGAGACTAACACAGCCTCTGTGGTCTCCCTAACAAGAGCAACCCCAACTAAATTACCAAAAGTGAGCCCAGCTACTCCCTTGGATTGGCTATTAGTAGGTTTGCTTCCACCACCACTGCTATTACTAGGGGCACTAGAATTGCAGTAGGGGTTGTGGTAGTGGGAGGTTTGGTGTTTTTCTTTGGACAACTGGCATCAGTTGTCCAATGGCCTTTGACTTTACACAAATAACACCAAGGCTTTTTAACTTGATTATTGGAAGAGGATTTGGACCCACCACCCCCACCAGAGGATTTGTGTGGGCCTGATGAAGACTCAGTTTTACTTTTGTCCCCACCCTTGTCAGAAGACTTATCATCCTTCTTCTTGCCATCCTAGTCACCCCCTGTATGAACTTTTCTGTTCACTCGTGTTCTGACCCATTTGTCTGCCTTCTTTCCCAATTCTTGGGGAGAGGTCAGATCTGAGTCCACTAGGTATTGGTGTAACAAGTCAGACACACAGTTATTCAGAATATGCTCTCTCAGAACAAGATTATACAGGCTTTCATAGTCAGAAACTTTACTGCCATGCAACCACCCCTCCAAGGCCTTCACTGAACAGTCAACAAATTCTATCCAGTCTTGTGAGGACTCTTTTCTGGTGTCTCTGAACATAATTCTGTATTGTTCAGTGGTTAAGCCAAATCCATCCAAGAGTGCATCCTTCAAAACTGCAAATTTGTTCGCATCACTTTCTCTAACAGAAAGGAGCCTATCCCTACCCTTTCCATTGAAAGATAGCCACAATATAGCAGCCCACTGCCTTTGAGGGACCCCCTGTACCATACAGGCCCTCTCAAGTGCAGCAAACCACTTGTTAATGTCATCCCCCTCCTTGTAAGGGGGGACTATCTTGTGCAGATTCCTGGAATCATGCTCTCTAACAGGATTACTATCAGGAATACTGTTGCTGCCACCATGGGGTCCAAACCCCAATCTCTGTCTCTCCTTCTCTAGGTCTAGGGATTCCCTATCTAAGGCCAGCTGTTGCTGTTTAAGCTTCAGTCTGGTCTCTTCAACCCTCAACTTTTTGAGTTCCCTTTCTAACATGTCTTCAGGGTGGGTGGGTTGGGAATGCTTGGACACAGAAGATAAATTGGAAACAACAGAGGGAGATATGTCCCTAACTGACTGAACCCTAATTACTTGGCCTCCAGTAATAAAGACTCCCCTACTATGATGGGAACCTCCATTACTACCAACATTACTACGTGTCCTGCTAAGTGGCAGATTTGGAGCAGAACCCTCCCCACCTCCCTCAAGGAGAACCCCTGAGTCAGAATGGGAGCCTTCTATTAACCTCTCATTTGAAGTGCCTGCTTGGGACTCATCATTCACAATAAGCTGGTTATATAGAAACTCTTTTGTAGGGTTCTTTCCTATCACTAAACCTCTATCTAAGCAGAGACTCCTTAGGATCTTGAAATTCAAATTATCATAGGTAGTATTGACCATTTTAAGAGCAGTCATGATAGAAAAAGGTTTAGAGACAGTGAGAAGGAAGAAAAAGTTTCAGAACTTTTTAAAGAACAGAGAAAAACCTATTTCTAACTTTTAGAAACTTTTTTAGAAGTTTTAAAGTATTTTTCAGAACTCAGTAAAAAGTTTAAGAGGAGAAAAGCAAAACATTTTGGTTAGGTGTACATACACTGAACTTGTTTTGTATATTATTCCCTTATGAAAAGTACACAATGACAAAGTAGTAAGTAGTTATAAGTACTTATCCCACCGCTGCACAACCAATGTAGGAGGCTGGCCTGGCTTGTAGTGAGTACCAGAGGTACTTACACCTTATGCCAGGTCCAGTTATCCCTTATTAGTGTAGAAGAGGTGTTTCTAGCAGCTTAGGCTGATAGAAGGTAGCTATGGCAAAGCAGGAAGAACAAACACCAGCAATGCAACAACAGTGGATTTCCGGACCTGAGTAGCTGTAAGACCTGCACCACCTGGAAACAGTCGAGAAAGTCGGCAGGATGAAGCGATACAAGGTTGCTAGTAGTTGTCTTGCTACTTTGTTGCGGTTTTGCAGGCGTCCTGAGCAGTCAGTGGTCGATCCTTTGGCAGAAGGTGAAGAGGGAGATGCAGAGGAACTCTGATGAGCTCTTGCATTCATTATCTGTTGAGATCCCCAAAGCAGAGACCCTAAATAGCCAGAAAAGGAGGTTTGGCTACCTAGGAAGGAGGATTGGCTACCAAGAGAGGTAAGAGCCTATCAGACGTCACCTGCTGGCACTGGCCACTCAGAGCAGTCCAGTGTGGCACAGACACCTCTGTTTCCAAGACTGGGAGGTGCAGGTCAGGGGAGTGGTCACTCCCCTTTCCTTTGTCCAGTTTCACGCCAGAGCAGGGCTGGGGGATCCCTGAACCGGTGTAGACTGGCTTATGCAGAGATGGGCACCATCTGTGCCCATCAAAGCTTTTCCAGAGGCTGGGGGAGGCTACTCCTCCCCAGCCTTCACACCTATTTCCAAAGGGAGAGGGTGTTACACCCTCTCTCAGAGGAAGTCCTTTGTTCTGCCTTCCTGGGCCAAGGCTGCCTGGACCCCAGGAGGGCAGAAACCTGTCTGAGGGGTTGGCAGCCGCAGCAGCTGCAGTGGAGACCCCAGAAAGGCAGTTTGGCAGTACCCGGGTTCTGTGCTAGAGACCCGGGGGATCATGGAATTGTCCCCCCAATGCCAGAATGGCATTAGGGTGACAATTCCATGATCTTAGACATGTTACATGGCCATGTTCGGAGTTACCTATGTACAGTGCACGTGTGTAATGGTGTCCCTGCACTCACAAAATCCGGGGAATTTGCCCTGAACAATGTGGGGGCACCTTGGCTAGTGCCAGGGTTCCCACACACTAAGTAACTTTGCACCCAACCTTCACTAGGTGAAGGTTAGACATATAGGTGACTTATAAGTTACTTAAGTGCAGTGGTAAATGGCTGTGAAATAACGTGGACGTTATTTCACTCAGGCTGCACTGGCAGGCCTGTGTAAGAATTGTCAGAGCTCCCTATGGGTGGCAAAAGAAATGCTGCAGCCCATAGGGATCTCCTGGAACCCCGATACCCTGGGTACCTCAGTACCATATACTAGGGAATTACATGGGTGTACCAGAATGCCAATGTGAATTGGTAAATTTAGTCACTAGCCTGTTAGTGACAAATATGGAAAGCAGAGAGAGCATAACCACTGAGGTTCTGGTTAGCAGAGCCTCAGTGAGACAGTTAGGCATCACACAGGGAACACATACAGGGCACATACTTATGAGCACTGGGGCCCTGCCTGGCAGGGTCCCATTGACACATAGACTAAAACAACATATATACAGTGAAATATGGAGGTTACATGCCTGGAAAGATGGTACTTTCCTACACTCACCACTTCAATAAACTCCACTGGTTCTCAGTTCAAAAGAGATGCCAGTTCAAGCTCCTCACCCACACATCCAAGGCCCTGTACGGCTCTGAACTTGCCTACATCAAACACTGCCAAAGATTCCACAAACCTTCCAGACACCTCCACCCCACCTCTTTCACGCTGGCCCATACCCCGACATAAAACACAGCAGAGCAGGAGGACACTCCTCCTACCTTGCAGCCAAAGACTCGAACAGTCTTTCCCCTGCACTTCAGGACCTCCCCTATTCTACCCGCCTTCCATAGGACGCTGAGAATCTGACTGTTTGACTGAGCCCTGGACCCTGCCACCGTCTGGTGACAAGTTGCGCTCTACAGGTCAACTGATTGATTTATTGACATGTATTAGGACACACAAGTATTATTAACACAATGCAGAAAAATGAAAAGAAACAAAAAGAAGATAGCAAAGGAACATAGGTAGTGCATAAAAAGAATGTGACATTGCAGATACTTACCGTCTCGAAAAAAGGTGCCCTTTGGGTAATAAAAAGAATGATCAGGGCAACTGAAGCAATGAGAGGACAAAGGACGTCAGAGAGTTAACATGATGACGAAGCATTGAAGGAACCCTTTAATAGTGATCAAGGTTCCAATTTTATTTTTTCCTGATATTTTGACAATACTAATTATATGCCAATTGCGCATTTAGTTTCACCTCACCACTGTCAAAATGCAGTTGATGCTAGATTGCTCCACGTCCATACCATAATTATTCTAGCAATATCAAAAGAAAGACAAATAAATATTTTTGATGTGGTACCAGAATACGGCCAAATTACAGCCTGTCAAAAAAATACTGGGCTTGATGGACAAAGTTAAGCTTACACTTTTGTGTAAGTTTGCACATTTTTGGTGTTCACAAACTGAGTGTTTAATTTTACTAATACTAATTGCACCACTACAGAGACTCCACAGTCAGGGAAGAGATCTCCGCACATAAAAAGATGAGACACTCCTAACTATTCATGTGCCAGATCTCTGCCATGAGGGCGAAGTCTCTGGCATTCCTATAATTACTATAAGTAAAGTTAAACTCGTAGTTTCAGAATAGCAAAAAAATAGTACATTTTCACAAAAATTAAAGTTTACCTTTGTAAATCAGGCCTATTGTGTCGTAAATATGGTTTCCAAAACCTTGCCCCAATAGAATTAACAGAAAATCTAATTCGGCCAATCACTGATGCAGTAAAATATTGATTGTATCCAACACGCTCCTAATTCTTGTCTGCTTAGCACGGTAATTGACATGAAAATTGTAATTAATGTCTTTTGAGATTGCCACTCCCAGGCAATTTACTTTCACATGATGGATAATGAATTACAGAGCGACATGTTATCTGGCTTTTAGTGTACATGCATCTGTCAGAGATAATGTCTAAGGCCCAGATACAGGAAACCTGTCTCAAAGCAATTCTTAACTCCATTAAAAGGGACACCACTAAAGTAAAATATATATGTATTTCGTTCCACAGCTTAATTGTTTGCTTCTTGGTACAATGAAAATGGAATTATATCATAAAGTTTAGTTTCGAAAGGTTGGATAATCATTCTCGATCTAACAACTTCTGTGTCATTGATGTACCAGAAGATTCAAATTTGTATTCTGCAATGAAAGTCACTCGTCTGTTAAAAGATGTTGCACAGCATCTATTATCGCCAATTGACCTAAGCAAAGAAATCCAGTACATTCATCAGGCTGCCCTGATCCTCAGAAGATTCTAACTAATCCTTTTACATAGACAGTGGTTTAGAAAATCTTGCAGAAATGCTGGAAACCTGCTGCTACAAAAGCCACACTAATTTTTATTTTCCTAAATATCTCCAAACGTAAAGACCAGGTGCACTGAGAACGTAGGCAGTTTATTCGTAAAACCTAAGACCCCAAAACATGACGCTTAGTTACTGCAGCCTACTCAACTCAAAATTATCATGAATGGCTTCTCAAAGTTTGAATGTTTCATCCGTGAAGCAGATAAACTTTGCATTCTGTTTCTAAGCAAAATAATGATTGAAACCATGTTGGCAATATAGATACTTATAATGAATTGAAACCGGAAAGACAAGGATAACAAGATTGGTGTTCACTATGGTAAGCCAACTCTGACCAAGGAGACATTTGGCTCAGTGCTGATTTCCGGTACATTGAAAGTGCTGGCAGGTTTAGGGAGCGTACCTCCCTTTTCACAAGAGTGCGTTGTTAATGGGGAAAAAAATAAAGGGGCATATTTACAAGAAAATGGCTCATCAGCTCCGACGCACTAGCTTCTTTGTGTTGCCCTGCACCCCCCCTTCCACCCCCCAACCACACCATGGTAGCACTGTATTTACAGTACAGCACGGCACACTTAGGACAATAGCTTCAGAACTATTGTGGTGCTTTGCTGGACTAGCATAAAAAATGTTGGTGCTAGTCCAGCCAAGCCCAGAGAGGCCCATAGGCTAATGAACTAGCGTCACTTTAACAGCTGCCCTGAGCAGGTGTTAAAAAATGACACTAGAATGGCACAGTGAAATCTTGTACATTTCACTGTGTCATTTATTTGGGCCTCCCTGCAGTTAAGCGCCCCCTTAAATACATTACACCTGCGCAGGTGTAATGTGGCGCAAGGGGTTACAAAGTGCCACAATGCTTGCATTGTGCCACTTTGTAAATATGGCGCATAGTGGGGGACTGGTTAGCCCTGCCTTAGCATTAAAAAAATAGTGCTAAGGTGGTGTTAGGGGCTTGTAAATATGCCCCATAATATTCAAAACTGAAGTACTGTTACCAGGTCAACGTTGCCACTCATTAAAGTAAGAGTTTCTAACAAAATGAAGACTGGATAGATAAATATAACTAAGTAACATCTATTAAACTACTTGGGACATGATAATCTGTGTTAAAGGTACCTGGATCAGATGATAGCAGCATAAAGGAAGACTCTATATTTAAGGTTATGTTCAGGACATTTTCATCCTCTGGCATTTCACTATATAATGATCGTAATTTGTGACCCCCTTTGAGTGGCTGCAAATGCAGAGATGATGGCCTGCATAAGACCTCAGACCAACACCCTTACATCTGCGTTCCCAAACAGGAAACATTTTTAAAAAAATCCATTAAAGGTCTGTTTGTTAAAAAAAATCTCCTCTTTGAAAACGCATTGAAGGGAGTGCTGTCTGTTTCCCCTGAGTCTACCCTAATGATTCCCAAAAAGGCAAGCTGTTTAACAGTGATTCCTTCCATTTTGCGAATCCGACACCAGCACCTTTGATGTGTTGGTATCCGAGCAATGAATTAAGATCACATTTGTGGCTGAAAGCTATTGATACACTCCTTTGCAACTCCCAAATATTAGAAGGATGCCCCATTCATGTCCCATGCTATGTGGAATTGTTAACGGGGTCGGACAAGCCTCTTATGAGTTGAAAGGCCTTTAAGATTCACAATTTAGCATGTGCCATGGATATGGCTAGAAAGGTCCATTTATTATTAGCTGGAACTCAGGCTCTTCAATGTGGATAAGACACAACCATAATAGAAGGAATATTACAATGTTTAAAAATCCATAGCTTGAGCAAACAACATATGGACAGAGCAGGCACCATCAGAATAGTAAAGCCTCAGAACCAAATATTGAATGGGTACCCCATTTTTCCCTGACCCCTTCAAACCAAGTAGTTTTTACCTAGCAACAGGGCTTCGGTTGGTGAACATGTGTGGCAGGCTTGCATTGGCCCTAGCTTTAGGCATTCCTGTCTGTGACTCATAGAGCTGCCATTCTAGCCAGATCTTTGGGGATGCCACCCATCCCCTCCTACCCAGAAGCAGCTTGAAATTGCCATTCCTGCAGTCCACATTTTAGAATCATGTTGTGTTGCATAGGACAGAAATAGAACCAACCATGAAAATCCAGGTGCACCAGAAACAGACTTTTTTGTAGAATTGCCTAGATTTTTCATAATAAGCAATTTTTTGTTTATTAACGCCAAAAACAGTTTGTATTTGATGGCTTTGTGTTGGAAGATGGCCCTCTCTGAAGGGTCACCCCAAACCGTTTGCCTTTATCCTCCTCTTTTTCCAACCTTTTGTTATGGCTTACAACTCTGGGCACTTTACCACTTCTAACCAGTACTAATGTGCCTGTGCCCCTCACCCCCAAAACATGATAACATTGGATCATAGCAAATTGGCATATTTAATTTACTTGTAAATCCCTGCTGACCAGTGATAGAGTGCATGTGCTCTCTGTGTAAATTCTATTTGTAACTGGCTTTTCCCTAATTGGCATATCTGATTTATTAGTAACTCCCTAGTAAAGTGCAATACATATGCCCAGGGCCTGTGATTTAAATGCTACTAGTGGTCTCCAGCACTAATTGTGCCAGCTATCCACATAACTAGCCCCTTATTCATGTCTCAGGCCTGCCATTGCAGAGCTTGTGCGTACAGTTTCACTGCCACTTCGACTTGGCATTTAAAACTACTTGCCATGCCTAAACTCCCCTTTTATTACATATGTCACCCCCAAAGGTAGGCCCTATGTAGCCCATAGGGCAGGGTGCTATGTAAGTGAAAGGTAAGACATGTACCTTTATGTTTACATGTTCTGATAGTGAAAACCCCTCCAAATGTAGTTTTTCACTATTATGAAGCCTGCTTCTTTCAGAGGCCAGCATTGGGAAATACCTCATATAAAGTTAAGTGGTCATTTCTGACCTGAAAGGAATGACACTGTCATGTTTGGTATGGTTGGAATGGTAGTGAGAAATCCTGCTTACTGATAACGTTGGATTTAAAAATACTATTTTAGAAATGTCACATTTAGAAAGTAGTCATTTTCTGCTCTTGTTGCTCTCTGTGCTTATAGCCTGTCTCCAATCCACATCTGGTCTGTGCTGGGTGACAGCTCCCCTTGTCCATTCCATCCAGACAGCCATAAACACATGTGAGAAAACAGGGCTGATTGCAGAGGCCTCCTGACTTTTTGCCCCTATTTTTGCACTTTTTGCTGGTGTTTTCCTGACTCTGATGGTGCCCTGGGTACTACTAACCAGTCCTAGGGCCTGCGCTCTGGATACAATGAGTATGAAAATTAGGCTGATTATAATTGGCTAAGTCAACCTACCTATAAGTCCCTAGTATAAAGTAGGGCATGTAGGTTTAGGGACCCCAGCATAGGTGGTGCACCCATAGGTGGACTGCTGAGGTGCCCAGTGTCATTATAAAGGCAGGCCTGCCTTGCTGGCTGCATTTAAATTAAAGTTACATGCAACATCAACTCTAGAATTAAAAGTAGTTCCAAAGTCTTAAACTACCTTATTTTCACATTTAAGTCACCCCCAAGGTGTGCTCTATGTGCCCCTAGGGTTGAGTGCCATGTAACTATAAGCAGGGACCTTATAAAAATATTTTTATAAGCCCTGGTGAAGTAAAACAGCCAAATTTGTTTTTCCCTCATTGTAGTGAATGGCCTCCATAGGCCAGAATGGGAAACTTTATTTTAATTTATGAAGTCCCCTTACGTAGTAATCATTATAATAAATCCCACAACTTACAATTGTTGGTTTTAATATAACTTGTTCAGGTAAAGAGTTTTAAACTTTATCTGAAAAGTTGCCAACTTCAGCACTGCAGTGTTTTACTGCTTTGCTCTGATCGGCCAGCCTCTGGCAGGCTGGCCAGGCTGCCTTGATGAGGTGTGAAGTGGCCTGGCTTAACACAAAGAGATGTGCCTGGGGAGGAGATCTTCCCTCAGCAGATGGAGAGGCAGGAAGAGACAGGGCTGCCAAACTGGTCTTCAAAGGCAGGGAAGGACATTCAGAGTAACCAAGCACCTCCCTCACATCCTGCATAACTAGACAATTAGGTGCCCCCCGATTAGATTAGGAGAGGGTAGGAGAAGGGTGTGTTTAAGATTTTTAGCCACACCAGTGGGTGGGCTCAGCCAGATGTAACCTCTAAAAATCACTTTCAGTGATGATTAATTTTTGAGGAATGTTGCTCCCTGGGACTGATTTTTTCCAAACTTCCCAGGAAGTGGTCATCACAGGGGGAAGGACCCTACACCTGATTGGAGAACCAGGACCCCCCTGTTGTTTCACCCAGGAGCAAAGATAAAACTGGCAGACCTGTACCCACACCTCAGATCCCTACCAGATTCCAATAAGGAAGAACTACAGAAGAAGAAGGACTGCCCTGCAGGACCCCTGACCTGCACCTGGACACCGCACTCTGGAGGACTGCACCAGCTGCACACTTGGGCTTCACCACAAGAAGGACTTTGCCTGGCTTCAACTGGCTCAAGGGGGGAACTCCCTGTTTGCTACAGTTGAAAACTTGCTAACTAGAGTCCCCTGCACCAACTCTTGAAGAAACTGACCTGTTGAACACTGTCCAGTGGCCAAAAAGGAGTTTGCTCCAGGTGCATTCTAGGAGTTGTAGTCTGCACCCTCAAGGAGCATTTCAGAGCTTCTGGAGCCTTGGGATGAGCTGTGGACCTCAAAGGAACCTTAAAGGAACATCTGGAAGAAGACCCAGAAGTTTGGAGAAGTTTGGAGAACTTTTGGAAAAAAGCTCGATAAAGGGACCGACCCGCAACACAAACTCTAGCCAGTCGCCTAAACCATGACCCAGCCTGACTTGCAGGTTCTTCCCGGTGAAGAAAATCTCAGAAGAAGTAACTAAGTCCGAATGTAGGAGGTTGACCGGGACCTCCCAGGCAGTGTAGCTGAAGAGGGCTCCAGTGATGTCGGATCAAGATTCAGGTTTGCCCCGGTCGAAGGATTTTCATCTTGAAAAAACAACTAAGCCCAAAGGTAAAAATCTCCACCGTGGGCTCTTGGGACACATATCGAGGAAGAGTTCCAGGAGGTCGGATTGGACTGGCGACTTGGTACCGCTGAAGAAAACCTCCAGAAAAACGACTAAATCCTAAGGTAAACTTTTGACCAAGGCTTCCCGCGGACTGTAACCGAGCAGGGCTCCATTGCAGTCGGCCACACAATAGACTGATAACCCCCCACAGATGTCCTGGCAGACAGGACTGGGCTGAAAGGGAACTGGTGCACTTCAAAACCACTTTTTGAGGTCTTCTCCAATTCAAAGACACATTTAGGTATAAGTACTGAGTCTCTGACCACATCAAATCAGACACTTCTAGACCTACAAATGCACTCTGTCAATAGGACTGCTGGGCTGCTCAAAGGACTCAACTGTACAGTTATTTTGGAAGGACTGCTCTTCTGCTTGTTGCCCTGCTTCTTGCAGCTCCCTGGCTCTAATGAAAGGACTTTGCTTTCCCACCACAAGTAATCTCCAAGAATTTGTTAGATTGCCTTCTGTTCCCAAGTCTCAGGGATGTCAAAGACTTGAACCATGTGCACTTGGACTCAACAAGCTGTGAGTCTGCCCTGCCTTGGAAGTGGGCCTAAGATACTCTACCTTCTGTGGTGTTCATGGAACAGCTGCAAAGCAGCATGAAGCCTCAACACACACCTGCCAGCCTCACTGGACTCAACACTGGGCAGCGTGAAGCCCCGCAAAGCCTCGCTGTGCAACTGCCAACCAATCAGAACTGACGCACAGCGACACCAAGCCATGTGAAACCTCACTGCACAGTTCCCCAGGATCAACACAAAGCAACGCCAAGCCTCGCCACACAGTTCCCTGGGAACAATGCAAATCAACACCAAGCTCCGCAAAGCCTCGTCTCTCATCTTGTCAAAACTGACAATGACCTTGCAAAACCTCGCACAGCAACACTGTGCAGACCCCATACCAGGATTTAAGGTACTGTGTTCAGCAGGCCGAAGTGGGTCAAAGTAGCCAGCCCGTGCTCCATCGCGGTCGGCCTGAACTTTTGACTTTGTCCCAAACCCGCATGACCAGATAAGCACAGTTGGCGCTTTGCATTCTTTCCGCTTTTTTCACCTAAATCTGTAAAGTTGCATATCTCAGGATCTATATATTGGATTTTCTTAATTTTTGTCTTGTTTTATATATAAAATCATAATCTATTCTTTTAAGCTGGAGTGTAGTCCTTTTGTTGTGTTATCACTGTATTACTGTATGTGTGTGGATATGCACCAGGCCAACAAAGCAATTGAGAGAGAGAGACATACTCATCCACACATTGCAGATATGATTAACTCAAATATATAGAAAACTGCAGATACATTAGCACTTTTTTGACTCATGTTTGTTTATTTAGGTACTAAAGACTGAGCTTTGGAGTGCCATCTGCTACAAAAATATTACAAGATGTTTTATGTAGAATAATTCAACCTGTTCTGCATGCTTTTAAGTATAGTGATGATATACTGGTGTTTGGAACAACATGGAAGGAGCATGATAAAGCTCTCAAACAAGTGTGCCAGTTACTTAGGAATGTAGGTCTCACATTGAAAGCAGAAACCTGTTAATTTCACAAAACCAAACTCAAGTTCTTTGGGAATGAATTTTCTGTTTGGGGATGACTCCTGACCCAGATAAAGTACGAGCACTGTCAGCTAGTGTATACTACAAGGTCTACAATACACCAATACAAGGACAAAATTGACAAGGAATGCACTTGTTTCAACGGTATCAGTAACATCTTTTTTTCACAGCAGCCACTGATACAGTACAAGAAGGTAACATTGCGGGTCTCCTGAATTTCTTCCTCAAGGAACTAAAGAAGATACAACTTTGGGCAGCATCTATGCACAGCAACCTCATGAGGTCAATCAGTCAGTCAATCAATCAGAGTTTATAAAGCGCAGCTACTCACCTTTAGGATCTCAAGGCGCAGGGGGGTGTAGCACGTCCTGGAGGTGAATTAAAAAAGCCATGTCTTCAGTTTCTTTGCCGAGCAGTTTTTTCTGATGAAGATGGGTAGGGCATTCCAGATGGTGGCGGCGAGGTAGGAGAAGGACCGTCCTCCTGTTCTGGTTTTCCTGATGCAGGGTACTTCTGCAAGAGAGAGCTGGGCTGAGCGTAGGGTCCTGTGGGATACGTGGAAGTTGAGTCGCTGGTTAAGGTAGGCAGGTCCGGTGTTGTGGAGGGCTTTGTGTGCATAGGTGAGGATTTTGAAAGTGATTCTTTTCTCAATGGGGAGCCAGTGCAGTGTGTGTAGGTATTGTGAAATGTGGTGGTGTTGGGGTAGGTCGAGGATCAATCTGGCAGCGGCGTTCTCGATGTTTTGCAATTTGCAGGTACTTTTTTTATTGATTATGGCATAAAGTGTGATTCCGTAGTAAAGTCTGCTGGTGATGAGGGCGTGTGTGATGGTCTTTCTATGCTGGAGGGGGATACATTTGAAGGTCTTGCGTAGAAGGCGAAGGGTGCGGAAGCAGGTGGAGGTGACTGAGTTGATCTGATGGTTCATGCTGAGGTCAGGGTCCAGGATGATTCTGAGGTTGTTGGCTTGGCTGGCGGGGGTTGGTGGGTGGGTTTTCAAGGGTGGGTGTCCACCAGGAGTCACTCCATGCATTGGGCTGAGGGCCCAGGATGAGTACCTCGGTCTTGTTTGTATTGAGTTGAAGGCAGCTATCTTTCATCCAGTTGGTGACTGCTTTCATGCCGTCGTGGAAGTTGTGTCTGGCCTTGTCTGGTTCGTTGTAGAGGGAGAGGATGAGTTGGGTGTCATCGGCATAGGAGATGATGCTTATTCCGTAGGTTCTGATGATGGTGGCTAGCGGGGCCATGTAGACGTTGAACAGCGTATGGCTGAGGGAGGATCCTTGGGGCACTCCGGAGGTGGTGGGTGTGGGTTCTGCGAGGAAGGGGCGAGTCTCACTCATTGCGTCTTGCATTTTCTGTAACACCAAGGGTGCAAAGGCTTGGCAGGGGAGTCCGGCTCAGTGGCGTAACAAAACTTGAGGGCCCCCCCTTCAAAGTACATGGAATGGCCCACCCCTAGACTCTGTCATGAGCTATCCGGACAAACTAGTGTGCTGAGGGTGGTCCCCTGGAGCTTGTTGGACCCCGCATTGCAGGGTCCTATGTTATACCACTGGCAAGACAGGTCTGATGGATGGCTGGTAATTTCTATAGTTTTTATCAAGAGGAATATCAAGATTCTCTGATGGAGAAGTATGAGGGATTTCATGGTGCCTCAATCTGGCCTGGATGCGGACCATGGACTTGCCTAGGACTTCAATATAGATGTATTTTACAGAGCTACAATATCTATGAGGTCATCAATGTCATCTCCTGCACTTCAGGATCCAATCAGGGCCCCTTCGGTGCGATTTCAGTAGAGAACATATTATCTAAGACTGCATTAGCCGTGGCCATCAACACAACATTAACTGTAGCCATCAACAGACATTGCAGAGGTTATTTAACAGAAGAATAGTTGTCAAATCCAAGCTGTGAAGAAAACCCGGAAGCAGAACAGGTTGAAATAGGTAGGGAGCAGAGACTATGGAGCAGCAAACTGGCCTTTATGTTGATGTTTTACATGTTTCTTGTTATTTTTGTTGATTTCTTGCTCTTCAGGTGACAGAAAGTAAGGTATCCTCTCAGAGGAAGTATGCTGGGTCTTCCCACTCTGTATCCGGCCCAAACACTTGAAGGTTCTTAGCCATGAAACACACACTGGAGAAATAGGCACACTTAAAAAATGAAAGGCAGGAGGCACTCAATGTTCACATTTGAAAATTAAACTCATTCCTATCCACAGGTGTCTCCGACACCTGTGTCAATTTTTTGCCAGCAGTGAAGTATACGCAGGCATCACACTATAGGCATATGATCTGCTGACAACAGTGTTGTGTCCTCCCCAGCCTGGAAGCATGCTGAAGAACACACCACACACGGAGCTCATAACCCAAGCCTTTATTCACCAGAGTACAATGTTAAAAACTAATTTCTCATTAACTCATAACCGTTAATAACCACATCCTAAAACCTCCTGACCGATTATATAATTTGTTCATTGAATCCACCCAGGGAACGGGGTCCTAGTACTCACAGTTCTAAGGCACTATGGGGGTCATTACAACATTGGCGGTAAATGCCGCGTTCCACCGTGCCGAAGACCGCCAACACCGGAATTCGGCCACAGCTATTACGACTCACAGCTCGGAATCTGACAAAATCTAGACACCCACACAAGTCCGCCACACCAAAGGTCAGTGATAAACTGGCGATAACAAAACCAACACCATCACGCCAACAGGAATACGCCCACACTATCACAACCCACGCGCTCAAATTACACACACATTTACAAAACACTACCACATTGGACAAATCAAAATAAACACACCTGATACACATACACACACCACTCCCACACACCCAATACAATATAAAACACACACCCACATTACCCACAAACCCTTACGACCACAATTGCGACTGAAGGCCAGAGATAGACACCACCATCTACAAACTAGCATCCACAGGCACTCAACACCATCACTCACACAACATCCACGCACAAAACACCACACACCCCTAAACATCACCCCACACATCACAACACACACCACCCCAAACATCACCCACACCACCCCATGACACTGCAAAGACACCCCAGGTTTTCTGAGAAGGAGCTCAGGGTCATGGTGGAAGAAATCATCCGGGTAGAGCCACAGCTGTTTGGAGCACAGGTGCAGCACACCACCATAGCTAGGAAGATGGAGCTTTGGCACAGAATCGTGGACAGGGTCAACGCAGTGGGACAGCACCCAAGAACACGGGATGACATCAGGAAGAGGTAGAACGACCTACGGGGGAAGGTACGTTCCGTGGTCTCAAGACACCAGATTGCTGTTCAGAGGACTGGCGGCGGACCCCCACCTCCTCCCCCACAACTAACAACATGGGAGGAGCAGGTCTTGGCTATGCTGCATCCTGAGGGCCTCGCAGGAGTAGCTGGAGGAATGGACTCTGGTAAGGCAAAGCTTTCACTACTTCATCCCCCACACTACCTGCATGCTTTCACATACCCCACCCTCGCCCTCACCCCCATCACTCTAACTCCTCACATATGTCCCAATATCACAAACCACACATCCCAACACCAAGCCCTGCATGCAACAACAGAGCATGGACACCCATCACCAATGAATGGCCACTGCACATACCCACACACACACCCCTAAACATTTAGCACACAAGGTCCTACACAAGAATGCAAACACTGGGGTACAGGGTTCCCCACCCATTGCACACCATGGCACACACAGATGCAATAATCATGCTTTTGCACCCCTGCAGGGCCCCTACCCAACGTCACCGGACAGGAGGTTCCAGACATGTCCACTTCACCCACAGAAGAGGGCCACAGTGATGACAGCAGCTCTGTCCAACTGGATCTAGGTACCCAGCCCAGCCCATCTGGGACCTTGGGACAGTCGGTTCCCCTAACACTGGCACAAGCCACAACAGAGCCTCCCCCCTCTGGAAACACCAGCACAGCACCCATCCAGTGGGCCCATACCTCTGTCCCAAGGACACGTCAAGCAGCAGTGTGTCCACCACTTCAGGGAACCCAGGCTAACCCACCAACCCAACAACACCGGGGACCTGGGGGCAGTGGCAGTGGGCACACGGTTCAGGGGACAGAGGCCCAGGAACACAGGCGAACTGGGAGGGCTGCTGTGTGACAGGCCCAGGGAACCCACTCTCCACGAGGCCCTCTCCAACATTATGGGAGCCTAACACCATTCCCAGGAGACGATGGCAATGGTACTGGCCAAGTTTCAGGAGACCCAGCGGCTGCAAGAGGAACAGTACTTGGGGTTCAGGGAGGAACTCAAATCCATCAATACCACCCTGGGCACCATTGTAGGGGTGCTGAAGGAAATTGTCAACACCAGGAGGGACACTGTGGCACAACAAGGGGCCCCTAACACTATCCTGGATGATGAACTGCCCACCACCTCCACCGGCGCTAGTGGACAGGAGGCACCGCCACGGGACCACCACACCAGCACCCCACCCCCTGCAGTTGGAGAACCACCCCGCAAACGGTCGCTGAGATCCAGAACAAGAACAGAGAACAATGCCAAGACCCCCGCCAAAAAAATGAGACCACCCTGACTGTCATCCTTCTGTCCCACTTTGTCACCCTGTCCATCCTTAAACTGCCCCAGCTCTACTTCCTATGCCCCTTTGGACAATGCACCTGTGAGACTAATAGACTGGACTCTTCCATGGACATTCCTCCACCATCACCCCTGACCATTTTACAACCCCCCTCCACTATTTAGCACTTAAATAAACACCCTGAAATCACAAAACTCTCTGGAGTCAGTCTGTGCGTTCGAAAATGTGTATTTTAACTGTGGAAAAATGCATTATCCATTGTATTGTCAACATTCCTATGTCACACAGTTCTAGTCCATGAGGAAACAAAGCACATGTCACTCAGTGGGACCCACATCTGTGATACTGAAAGGGAAAGTGACAACTCAGGGTCCATACACTGGGTGAAAGTGACAGACAGATGAGAGGTAGAACAAGGGTATCAGATGTAGCAGGCAGTCTTCTTACCTGTGTCTCACTGGAAGTATTGATGAATCATGATGTTTCTATTGTCAATACCCTCTTCTGCTTCCTCGTCTTCACTATCCACAGGCTCCACAGCTGCCACAACACCTCCATCTGCACCATCCTCTTGCAGAAAAGGCACCTGTCGTCGCAAAGCCAAGTATACAGCAGGCCATTATGATCTGGCACACCTTCTTTGGTGAGTAGAATAGGGAACCACCTGTCATATGGAGGCACCGGAAACTGGCCTTCAAGAGGCCGAAGGTCCTCTCTATAACCCTCCTAGTTCTCCCATGGGCCTCATTGTAGCATTCCTCTGCCCTAGTCCTAGGATTCCTCACTGGGGTCAGTAGCCATGACGGGTTGGGGAAACCAGAGTCACCTGCAAATGTCGAGGGACAATTGTTAGACACACACTAACTTTTAGGAATATCCCCATACCCAGGCACCTAGTCACACTGTATAGGGTCCATGTCCTCACCTAATAGCCACACACGGTGCCTCTGGAGTTGCCCCATCACATAAGGGATGCTGCTATTCCTCAAAATGTAAGCGTCATGCACAGAGCCAGGAAACTTGGCATTCACATGGGAGATGTACTGGTCGACCAAACACACCATCTGCACATTCATCGAATGGTAACTCTTCCGGTTTCTGTACACCTGTTCACTCCTGCGGGGGGGACCAAGGCCACATTTGTCCCATCAATGGCACCAATGATGTTGGGGATATGTCCCAGGGCATAGAAGTCACCTTTCACTGTAGGCAAATCCTCCACCTGAGGGAAAACGATGTAGCTGCGCATGTGTTTCAGCACGGCAGACAACACATTGGAGAACATAGGCTGGGACATCCCTGATGCTATGGCCACTGTAGTTTGAAAAGACCCACTTGCCAGGAAATGGAGTACTGACAGGACCTGCACTAGAGGGGGGATTCCTGTGGGATGGTGGATAGCTGACATCAGGTCTGGCTCCAACTGGGCACATAGTTCCTGTATTGTGGCACGGTCCAGTCTGTATGTGACAATTACATGTCGCTCCTCCATTGTCGACAGGTCCACCAGCGGTCTGTACACCGGAGGATGCCGCCATCTCCTCACCTGCCCCAGCGGACGTGCTCTATGGAGGAGAACAGCGAGCAGAGAGTCAGCCAACACTGAGGTACAAAAACACAACTTTATTCCACATTTATTTAAATCCGCTATGTGCCTGTATTAGTGTGTATGCAAGGCCTAGATATGTGTGACGCATTTAAAATTAATGCCATGTCGCCCCCTGAAATGGTGGCTGCCTGACCTGTAATGTGGGACAAGGGGATATGAGGTAACTTCGCTATCGTTGTACACCGTCGCAGTAGGCGGTCGAAGACCGCAGCGCAATCCTGCATTGGTTAACATTGGACCCTATGGGTCCCAGGAGCCAATGACGATGTACGCCGGCGGTGACGGTACGCACCACCGCGGACGTGACCGCCATTCTCTCTCTGTTCACTCACTTGATACCTGATCTTCGACAGGAGAGGACCTACACTGCAAGTGCTGCTGTGACCTCAGTCTGGAAGAGACAATGGCTCATGTTTCTGGGGAAAGGGCCCCTGCCTTCAGTACAGAGGAGTTGGAGAAACTAGTGGATGGGGTCCTCCCCCAGTACACACTACTCTACGGTCCTCCAGACAAACAGGTAAGTACACTGTGAGCATGCTGAATGGGCAATGCCTATGTGGAGTGGTGTGGATGGAAGATGGGGGGGAGAATGAGGCTTGCATGAAACGACGGTGAGTGCATGTGCGTCATGGCAAGGGTAGGGATGCGGGCCAATGACTGTGACGGTGTGGACGGTTATATCTTCCCCTTTTCCCCTGTACTATTCCTGTAGGTCAGCGCCCACCAGAAGAAGGATATTTGGCGTGCCATCGTCAAGGAAGCCCGGACCCTGGGGGTCCACCACAGACGGAGCACCCACTTCCGGAAAAGATGGGAGGACATTCGCCGCTGGAGCAAGAAGACGGCGGAGGCCCAGCTGGGGATGGCCTCCCAACGTGGGAGGGGTGCCTGTCGCACCATGACCCCCCTGATGTTCCGGATCCTGGCGGTGGCATATCCGGAGTTGGATGGGCGCTTGAGGGCATCACAGCAGCCACAAGGGGGTGAGTATACTCTCATTCAGCTGATTCTGCGCGCATTGGAGGTGTCTGGGTGGGGGAGGTGGGTTGTAGGTTCCCCTAGGCCAGGGTGAGTTTAGTAGGCAAGGTCCCTTCGTAAGGCAGGCCATGTGGCACCCCACCCCACCTGTGTTCAGAGCCAACTACACCTAGTCAGGCTCCTGTGACTTCCATGTGTGCAGCAATCGGGCATAGGCCTTGTACCCCATGTCCCTATGATTAATTAGGAAACTCAAATTGCACGGCGTAGTGCAGGGGGCTTCTGTGTGTGTAGTGTCCGCCAACTGTAGCGGTATTGCATGCACTCAACATGTCCTTCTTCTGTCTTCCCCCCGCTTTTTGTGGTCTCCTTGTTCTTGTGTGCATTAGCATCATCAGGCGGAGGAGCAGTGGCACCGGAGCAGGATGGAGCTGCATCCCACATGGCCCTGTAGGGTGACAAAACGGAGTCTAAAGCCCCCAGTGGGACCGAGGGCAGCTCCACTGCAGGGACAGGAGCTGAGAACAGCGACACAGACTCCTCCTCTGATGGGAGCTCACTTGCGGTGGCGGGCCCCTCTGTGGCCCCCGCATCTACTGGTACAGCCGCAACCATCCCTACCAGCACCGCCCTCTCAGCAGCCCCTCAGCGTGTGGCCCGTGGCCGCTCACCCAGGAGGGTGGGCATCTCCTTCACCCCAGGCACCTCAGGTCCTGCCCCACTCAGCCCTGCCACCCTCAGTGAGGAGGCTATTGACCTCCTAAGATCCCTCACTGTTGGGCAGTCTACCATTCTGAATGCCATCCAGGGTGTAGAGAGGCAGTTGCAACAGACCAATGCATACCTGAAGGGCATTCATTCTGGCCAGGCAGCCCAACAGAGAGCTTTTCAGGCTCTGGCCTCAGCACTGATGGCAGCCATTGTCCCTGTGTCCAGCCTCCCCCCTCCAACTTCCTCCACCCAGACCCAATCCCCAGTACCTCAGCCTATCCCAAGCACACCATCAGACCAGCATGCACACATCTCAACACACAAGGGTGACTCTGGCAAACATAATCACCACACATCCTACAGGCACTCACACAAGCATCATACCCATGTAGACATGCCAACATCCACTGCCTCCACTGTGACCCCTTCCTCCACGTCTCCCTCCTCCCTCCCTGTCACGTCTCCACTCACACCTGCATGCCCTACATCTTTAGACACTACCTCCATCACCAGCACACCAATCACCACACACCGCTCACGTGCAGTCACCACCCCCACTACCATTCACACATCCCCTGTGTCCTCTCCCAGTGTGCCTGTGAGCCCTCCTCTCAAACTACACAAATGCAGCCACACACCCACCCAACAGCCATCCACCTCACGACAGCCTCCAGCCCATGCACCTTCACCCAAAGTCAGCATATGAACAACTCCTACAACCACTACCTCTTCCTCCACTCCCAAACCCCCTCCATCTACCCATCCCACTGTGTCAAAAAAGCTTTTCCTCTCAAAAGTTGACCTCATCCCTACACCTCCCCCCCCGTCCATCCCCTAGGGCCCACCTTTCCAGGTCCCAACCCAGCACCTCAACCACCACATCACCGGGCACAGTGGTGCAAGAAATATCCGGATTCTGGAGTGCGCCAATCAACAGGGCTGCCAGTGTCCCAAGGAGCGAGTCCAAGGACATTCCCCCACCTCCAAAACAAAAAAAGTTGCACACATCCCGGAGGGAGAAGGCCAAAACACCTGCCACCAAGGTCTCAGCCAAGACAACAGTTGGGAGTGGCAAGACAGCTGCGCCACCATCCAAGGTGGGGAAGGGCCTGAAAAAGAAAGGCAAGTCAACGTCGCCTCCAACTTGCACGGCGGACAAGACCGCCACCAGCACTGCCACATGCACCGCCGCCACGGGCACCACCGCCAGCACCCAAGATAATGAGCCCTTCACTAGCACAGCAGACACTGTGCCCTTCAGCAGCACCGCGGTCAGTGAGCCCGCCACCAGCACCACCGCTCATGACACCGCCGCCAGCACCAAGGTCAGTGAGCCCGCCACCAGCACCGCCGCTCATGACACCGCCGCCAGCACCGAGGTCAGTGAGCCCCCCACCAGCACCGCTGCTCATGACACCTCCGCCAGCACTGAGGTCAGTGAGCACGCCACCAGCACTGCTGCCCAATGACCGCCGCAAGCACTGCCGCTACTGAGCCCGCCGCCAGCACCGCCAGCGGCCACGCCACATCCTGACATGGCTGCCATCCCCAGTGGTCATTCGTATGAGTGGTGGTCAGTTCCAGGGGCCTGAGCAGCTTCCATGTTGCCCCAACATCAGTGGACTGTCACAACCACTACCTCAGTCCATGGCAGGATGAAGCACTCTGGGCACAAAGCCCCCTCCAGAACCAGTGGAGAAAGGCATCCACTACCTCTGTCCTTGGCAGGATGAAGCACTCTGGGCACAAAGCCCCCTCCAGAACCAGTGGAGACTGTTATCTATTTGAGAGACTGTGGCTTTGCACTCCCTAGGATAAAGCAGTGGACAAACCACCCACTGGAGAGACTTGAGAGACTGTGGCTTTGCACTCCCCAGGATAAAGCAGTGGGCAAACCCACCCACTGGAGAGACTTGAGAGACTGTGGCTTTGCACTCCCCAGGATAAAGCAGTGGGCAAAACACCCACTGGAGAGACTTGAGAAACCTTGGCTTTGCACTCCCCAGGATACATCAATGGGCATGGAGCCCCCTCGTGGAGCTGGCGTCGTGCACTCATCCGGCTGAGGTGCCCCCCCTTCCCTTCCCCCTGAGATGCCTGTTTTTTTTTCTCCATCTGATGCCCCTGCAGTGTTCTCTCCATTTCGATCGGGTATATTGTGTGGGCCTAGCCCATGCATTTTGGGCCCAGTGGTCCACGGACTATATTGGTGCAGTACCTGGACTTGAATTCTTGGTGTACATATTTGTTTATAGTGTATATTAAATTTGGACTAATGGATTTTACATGATTACAATCGTTCAACTAATTTCCTTTTGTCATTGCGTTCTTCCATGGGGAACTGGGGGTGTAAATGTAATGTTTCAGCATGTATTGGTGTGTGTGTTATTGTGGGTGGGGGTGGGGGTGTTGCGTGTTGCAGGTGTGTGTCACTCTCTTTTCCCTTCCCCCTCCACTGTGTTGTAGGTGCAGTACTCACGTGGTCATCGCCGCCGTCGGTCGTGCTCCTGGTAGAGGAGCAGGAAGACAATTGCAGGGAGTGTTTGGAGTTCAGGCTCCATGGCGTCATGGTTCCTCGTGAGTTGTGTAGAGGTGAGTGTTTCCCCTTCCAAGTCCTGTTTCCGCCGTGTTTTTGTTCGCGTTGAATCCGCCCTGGAAAAGGCGGTGGATTGGCCTGTCATAATAGTGTGGGCGGTACATTGTCTTCCGCCTGACTGTTGGCGGTGACCGCCATGCTGTTTCTCTGTACCGCCGTGGCGGTCGGAGTGTTAAAGTGGCTGTCTATGTTGGTGGTTTCCACTGTGGTCATAATCCAATTTTTTTCCACCGGCCTGTTGGCGGTATTACCGCCGCTTTAACAGCGACCACCAGGGTTGTAATGAGGGCCATAGTTTCTTTGTCATTAAATTTGTTGAACTAAAAAATTTTAATGAGTACATTGAGTCTTTCTACAAACTCATTGATGGTTTCACCAACTGACATTCTTTACTGAATATGCATCGTTCATAAGCAACTTTTGGTGCTGCATTGAACTTGACATCCTGATGTAGGAAATGTAAAAAATAAGTTGCACTACCATAAATATGAAAAACCAGTTTAGGCCTAAACCCCACACTGAATCGACCAAGGCGAAAGATTCATTCAAGAATGCAGTGGAATAAGGAGCATGAAAGGGTCACCTGTTAAAGGCCAACTTATGTCCAACCAGGTTCAAGCATTTACAACATCAGCACATGAGTGCCCGGCACACTCTCTGTGCCTACAAAAAGATTGCAGACTGATTAGACAATGGGTATATAATTGAATTAGCCCAAAGCACACAGGTGTACAACTTACAATGAGTACAGGGAAGAAACCAAATTCCAAACTCTCAGAAGTCCCGAAAACACAATTCTGTCAGCACTTTCCAGTTCAAATAAATGATATTCACAAAAGAGCACATACGCATTCATAGGTCAAAGAATGCTCAGTCATAAACCTTTGTTGAATGTATAATAAAGAGCGAGTAATGACTCAGCCTACGAAGTCATGGTTATGGGGTCACGTGTTTTCTAGTTTTTCCCATTTTGATCTGTAAACTTGCAAGTTATCTATTATTGATCATGTGTAATAAAGTATTTCACTGGTGTATATAAAAAGACCTGCCTGTGAACAGGCATTGGAGAAAACTATAGAGGCCGGTCGTGCAGGGCTGAGGTGTAGTCCGCAATGTTTTTCTCCCTGTTGCAACTGTCAGTAAATACTTTCTTTGGATTGCTAAGAAGAGTTTGTGTGGTCATTTTTAAGTCTCACGAGCATTTCTGTACACCCCATAATGATTCAATGCATTTTTAATCTGATGGTAAGTTACTTCTTCATCAGTTCTCCTGATTTTCTTTACAACTTCTTTTACACCATCACCGGCAGGGTTTTTGAGGTACTTGAAAATATTTCTGTTATCAGCCTCTTCAAGTGTGTCAATGAAATTCTCAAATTTCTTCATCCACGCAGTCTATCTATCACCTTATTTTGCTTTTTGGTGGTATCAAAAAGTGGTGGTTGTTTCATGAAAGTGGCAGCATTGTAACTGTTCATGGAAGTGGCTAGCATTGAGAGTAGAGCTCCTTCAGATGCTATCAGTAGTCCATCAGAATCTGCATCATTACTGAGGCCCGGCAATGGACCGGCCTCCAAGTCATCCAGAATAGTGTTTTGGATATTGACCTTCTTCCTGGTCTCCATCAAAACCCGAGCCACCACCTGGCAGCTTTGGTGTTGTGCCGCTTCAATTATTAGACAGTCCAGGAAGCACAACTCCAGTGCTTATTTTTGGTGCACCCCACCCACTGCTGAGGTTGTAATGTTCCACTTATCAAAGCTCTGGTAAGTGTATGTGGCAGGCCAGGCAATAAGGGGATAGATGATGCATACTTGGCAACACTATTGTGTACCACAGGGGCTCGTCCTGGAGCGAGTTGGGAGGAAAATCAGCAATGTCCTAGGCACGCGACCTGGACGTAGGACCAGCAGAAAAGGAGGCAGGATTCCCAGCTGAAGAGGAGCACTGAGGAGAAAAAATGCCAGAAATCGCGGGAAAGGAGAACGCTGATGGGAATCCAGAGATCGGTACTCCAGAAGAAACAGAGTAGAGTGGAGTGAAGAGGCGGGTCAGACCATGGTAGCAGGAGCCAGGTTGCAGGACACACACTCCCGCCATGTCCCAGGAGGAGCATGGCTGACAAAGATCTGGTGAATCCACTGAATAAACCAGGACATACAGAGTTTGGGGACTCCTAAGAAGAAAAACAACAAGAGAAGAGGATTAGAAGACTGAAACAAGCCGGATGTGGAGTAACATACTAATAATGCTTAGGACCTTAGTAATAATACTGAGGAAGAATAAACAAAAGACATAACATTGCTTATTGGTTATCATTATTTTACCAAGGTGCCAGTCTCTGTCCACAATACAATGTAATAACAGTATGCTTTCTTTTTTTTGTTCTTTCAGCCAGCGATATTTTTCACAATCTTATGTGGTAAATTATAATTGATAAAGCGTTTCGAGATTATGCTTTTAACAAAGTCAATAAGTGTTTTTACCCAGCATAAGAGGTAGAGAAATTAGGCATCAAATCAAAATAAACACAATTCAAAATAACAGGATTACCCAGTTGGCCATACAATGAAAGTTCGAGTCTGGTGTAAAGTTAAGGGTTTTATTACAGATTATGGCTCAAATTTATGTAAATGATTCTCAAAACAAAACTATAAAGATACAGAATCTCCATGGGTTAACTAAGGTGATGGAAAAGATTCAAGGAACTAACATCAAAGGAACTAAGGACTCAACAGTAGCAATACAAAACATCAAAAGAATAATTTGATGAGTAGAAAACAAGTGCTGTTCAATTCTTTTAAGCATTAAGGAAATTTAAAAGTCATCTAAGTTTAGCTAACTAGAAAAAATGGAAAGCCCTAAAAATTGGTAATTTTCAAGTTAACATGTGCTAGGCTAAAACACATGAGGAGAAAAAGTAAAAAGAAAAATAACAAAAATAATTTGGAAAAATTACATCTGGGAAAAAATGTGTCCTTTTTTGGGTTACTTATCCCCTATCTCCTCATCAGTTGTAGCGTCCTCCCCATCTTGGGTACCCGTCAAGGACTATGCCATATACAGAGCTGTCAGTCACACATCTTTATTCCTCTGTGTGTATCTGTGAACTCCAACATTATAAACCAAGTTTTCATTACATTCTATCCTAGCAATTACAGCACACACCTAAGGACTACATTTGGAGCCAAAAGAGTTCCATTTTAAAACATTCAAGACACTACATAATGTTTGCCACGTGCTACTATGCGTGCATTGGCCTCTCCAGCATGTCTCAGCCATCACATCCGATGATATCATGAAGCAGGTTACTTCGCTAGTGAGTATATTTCTATTTCTCGTTCCTGGTTGCCACTGCCATTTTCTTTGTATGACTGATTGCTCAGTGTTGCAGTGCAACACTGTATTTTCTCAGCCCGGCTGGTGAGTCTTGGCCTGCATTTCTAATGGCGCTTCTCTGATAGGCCTTCAAAATCTCCATGAGCCTTGTACAGGGTAGAGTGCATTTCACATATGCCAACTGCAGGCATCTTTACACTAGCTTGGGGTGCACGTGGCACACGCAAGCAGTTTGCTATATCCATGCAAACTCTCAGAGAGAGCAGTCTTGTTTCTTTGGGGTATGTATCCCCTACTCATTGCCAGTTGTTGCATCCTCCCCAGCCCAGAAACACGCACAAGAACATGCCACACATGAAAGTTCTAATCCATGTTTCTATTTATCAGCGAACAATGTTCAAAACTAATTTCTCATTATCTCATAACCGTTTATAACCACAACTTAACACCTCCTAACGGATTATGTAATTCTTTAATTGAGTCTGCCCAGGAAGTGGGGTCCCACTACAGACAGTACTAAGATGCTACAAACAGTGAAGAAAGACTAAAAATCTAGATCTCCAAATTGAGCCGTAGTATAGAACGTGTGAGCTTGAATAAATGTTCCAAATCACATGTTCTACAGTTCTACCTGATTCTACGATTCCTGCCATGGTTGGGAAACAGAATAAACAGGAAATATATAGTCATAGGTAATCTCACATACTGTAAATAGGAAAGGTGTGATCCAGATCTGATCCTTTCTCCAATATTCAGAGCCTGAGGAATCTTTTTAGGCGTGCAGTGGGGCAAAGAGAACACACATTTACTCACTTTAATAAATGACAGTGTAACCCATTTGGTAACACATGAAATCTCAGAGATAAACATGAAGTTTAGAATGGGATTTATTACAGACTCAGAGTCAAACTTACATAAATGAGTCTTAAAACCATAGTATATATGTAGAGAATCACCAAAGTAGAATAAAAATGTCGAACAACACTAAATTTCACTAGCATATAAAAGACTAATATCTCAAAGGCAACAATGCAGTACATAAGAAAAAGCATATGATGCTTTGAATCCAAGCTCAGATGTTCCTGCCTAATCATAGAATTTAAATTTCTGACTAAAAGTAAGTTCAGAGAAAAATGTCAGCATTTCAGAAACTTCAGTAGAAGGTATATCAAGAGAGATGTGAGTAGCGTAAAGCCACTTAGTCTAACAGAAAGCAGAGGTCCACTCTAGTCAAGGGGCAAAGGGATCTGAATCTTTGTCTAACTCAACAACTGTTTAATCAACCTCAATCCTTCCAGTAGCTGACATCACAGCCAAGACATTTCCACTGACAGAGCACCATTGTGAATTATCTCCAATTAGCCTTCCCTTTCTCTGATAAACATCTGCACGACCTTGAATTACTCTCATGTTCAGGAATTCAAAAGTGGACTTTGTTCTTATAGCTTCCTGCTACTGGTCCTTGGCAACACATCTCACGCTTCCTTATCTACACTTAACATTGTGTTTCTCATTAAATGAGGACTAGTACCCACACACCTAAAGAGGGAAGAAAAATAATATATAAAGAAAGCAAGCTTCATATCGAAATTAAATACAAAAATTCTTTAGACTTTAATTCCACCGTGGACAACAGAATTAAAGGTGCACATTTTGGTTATACGTTAACACATACAGTTCTCTTAAACACAGCAAATAAAGAGTGATTATAAAAATATATCATTTTTAAGGTACAAAGTATTATTACATTTGATTAACATTGCATAATTGTGGTTCACATATAATGTTTATATTTTTAGTCATAGATGCACTGTAGTGTTGCAGTCTTTTAATGCACCACATTTACCTGGATGTAGTTTTCACATGTTAAATATGAAATTTGATTGCTTCATTACCCTTCTCACAATAAAGCATAATGGCGCAGCCAAATTATGCTCTTTCAGAGGGTACAAAAAAGAGGGTTGCAAATGTATAGCTATGTTCTAGAATGGGTCACCCTGTAAGGACTGATTCAATGAAGAAGAATGGAGTGATAATTGATGTGCTTACCCACGCTTCAAATATTAGACAAAGTTTATAGTCCAAAAAACGTTGGTGTCTAGGCTGCAGAGAATAGTAGTAGTGTTTGCGGTCTTTAACCAGATCTGACATCATTCCATCATTTTTGTGGCATGAACAGCAATTATTAACTTTTGGAGGTGAGTGTTCTGAAACCAGATCGTACTAAAATGGTACACAGAATCACAGATCAGCACAGGTTCAGGCGTTAGAGTACTGCAAAAGTGATCACGATGTAAAGATCAGTTGCCCTAATTCGTGTTTTAGTTTGGTCGCCTCAGAATTATGTGCTTCACCATAGAGAAATAATATGTAATCAATTCACTGTATTTTAGGCTCTCTTTTTCAAGTATTGTTACATGGTCTCTTGTGGTGTACTTTTTGTTTTGTTCTGGTAGTAGCTTACTTTAAAGTGGGAAAAATCTATCATTTAACTTTGCTGTTGTGTGAATCTAGTGTGAGCGCATATGAGCATATTTGGTCTTTTATAATTTATTTATAAGGGAACGCGTTAGAGGTTCGATGGACCTTTTGACTGCGCTTAGCTAAATCTCACCATCCCTTTCTAATAATGATCATAACCAAACCAAGCGACAATAACATATACAACAATCAATTTGTCAAAAATCTTGAGTCCGTAAACTTCACGCACCATGACCCATGTGGCCATGAATAACCACAGCCTTTAGTTAAAGTTGAAAAATGTATTTACCTATATTAACCAATGCTAACATCATGTATATCAGTATCAATACTAAATGATACACATATATGAATAACACAGGCTGACTAAATCTTCTAAAGAATCTCAATTTAACTAATGCATTTGCAATCAAGCATTTAAGAGTCACAGAACAAATCAATAGCAACAATAACTGCGCAACAGAAATGGCATCCACCTGAATTCAACAGGTGAACAGAATCAATTCTTGGTTAATAACATTTATCGATTTTTGAACTTGCTAACTAACCCTCTAATTAGCAAAGCATGTTTGGGCTTCATGCAAAACAAATTTAGTCAAGAGTTAATTTGGAAAACATCTAACTAGGGCTCTATCAAAATAGTGTTTAATACCTAAAAAAAAAGAAAAAAAATCTGTACAGCACATTGACAAATCATATACCTCTCCTCAAAGGATCAGCAGGCTGTGATTCTCTTCGTTAGTTGGACATCCGTCTGGTCAGCTTCAGCAACGGGACAGTGAAAGGGAATGGCTCGGCCACAATGGGCTCTAAACTAATTGAACCATTTAGAAAGCATTTATTAAGGGATCAGCATCTACCATTAGCAAACTAAGCAATGAAGTTAAACTTAGAAAAAAAAGACATCAGGAACTGTTCAGCTCCTCAAATGGAACCATTACAGAGAAAAGTAGAATAGTAAGAATGAACCCCTCTCCTCCGTGCAGTCAGGCTAAGTTAAAAATCCATAAAAGAATCTTCTCACACCATCATTGGTCAGAGGATTGTACATTTACATTAGGCAGAGTGAAAACTAAAACCCAAATCTAAGATATAACTAAACAGTGTTTCACACGTCATTGATTGGCTCCTCCTCCCCTGTTCCCATAGTCAGGCTCGTCAGGTAACTCTTTTGTTGCAATCCATACTCCCGTCAGTGCATCCATTGTCCGCTCCTGAGCAAAGTACTGTCTCATGCATCGAATCTACATTGTTACGGTTTCTAGTACAGCATGGTTCCACTGGCAGTTCTCATGAGAAAGTTAAAGACATTTGCAAATCACTTGGTCAGCACAATGTGAACAATGAAAACATGAATTCTCTAGGCTTACAAAACATTTACGAACATTTATTAAAGCAATGCAGCTTGACATGAGATTTTGCCAACTAGGTCCAACCTCTAAGTTAGTCAATGGCTAATGTAATTAAGGCAAGCACATAACAATACTTCATTAATGTGATCCACTAGTACATTTTACTCTACATATACATTTTATTTGACCATAGACATGAATTCCATAACAATCATTACATGGGTCATGGTGGCCACTCAAGTGGGCGCATTTTCCAAGATGCACATTATTTTTTATGTTAGCCTAATTCATGTAAAGAATTTCAGAATCCATCCTCTGATGACTACATATGCCATCACACTTTAGCTAAAATTTGGATTCGCTACAACTTTTAATTCTTCTTCCCCTTCTCAAATTTTCTCTAAAGTATTTCTCCAATTTAATTTCTTTCCTTCTCTGATCATTTTTCAACTTTTTCATTTTAATCACATGATACAATTTATAAATTCCCCATGCTCCTATCATACAAATCACAATAGTCAGAATAATCTGTATTATTTTAAAAATTGCACCTTTCCCTAGGTTGTCCAGCCAATTCCACACAGAAGCAAAAACCTTTGCCAACCCTTTCCCAAACTCCGGGTTCTTGGAATTCTTTTAAATCAGCGCTGGTATTAGTCAAATAGTAAATAAAGCTTCTAATTTTCTTACAGTTGTCTGGAATGAAAGTACAACAATGTTGCGATTGTACCAATCTACAAATTCTGCCCTCCTTTGCTAAAAGGATATCTAACGCAAGAGGGTTCTGAAGAGTCATAGATCTTTCCGCAGCCATTTCTGTATCCATTAGGATCATGACTCCTGAAAAACTAGTCAGCATGTTATCCAAAATAGTAGACAACTTTTGAATTTTCACTGAATTCAGAATAACTCCCACTGAGGGAATCATTGCTTGAAGTATATCTCTAACTATGCCAGAATAAGATTCTCTCTTTGGTCTAGCATGATGTAATCCTTTCAGGTTCTCAAGTTGATAAAACTTTGGGAAGACTAACCCCAAGTAACATGTGCCATACCTGGTTATAGAATCTTGTTAGTAAAAGACTGCAACTAATCCCATATGTTAATGGTAAGCTATGAGAGGTAATCCCTTCCTCTACTGATGAAGGAATTTGCGTGCATACATACACTCTCTCTCATCCATTGTCTCAACATACTCATCAAATAAGCGATAGAAGACATTAGAAGAAAGTTATCCGTGTAGATTACCTATGTGTAACTATTTCTCATCCCTTCTAAATTTATCTAACTCTGTAAGTGTATTAGAAGTTTCTAAAACAGTAGTATGATTAGCTTCATTCCTATCTAAAAAGCTAAAATCAATCACCCTATCATGCACACGATTGCTAAGCCAATACCTATGTATTTGCAACACCCACTCTTTCTGACCTGCTCGTTAAGGTTACCCATGATCCGTAAAGAATCAAAAAGTAGAAGGGAACACAATTTATACAACTGTGGAGCAAAACAAATCTTCTTTGCTATTATTTACAGCTTTCAGTCTGTCTTCCAGAGCCTTTTGTCAAAAACAGGTAACTTGTCCAAGTCAGCAGTTGTTGTCACAAAGAGATTTAGCAGCTTGTCAAATCAGTTTATTCAAGATGTCTCTTACGGTTACTTTCAATTGTCTCCTTTGCTTTTCTTAGTTTCACAACTTTACAAAGTTCAGTTCATAAATTTCCTTCACGAGCCAAAATATTGACCTGGAATTTCATGATCAAAACAAAAAGACAAAAATTTACTCTGCCAATCACTAGTTTCATACGCCCATTCAGGACCTGTATATCTTCTGATGGTAATTCGCTTTCTTTTCAATCTTCGATCTCCATTTAACTCTCCATCACTCAAATCTTCTCTTCTTCTTGTGTCTATTTCTTCTTCGATTGGTCGACACTACAATTGATTCTATTCTCTTGGCTTGTGATTTCGATCAGTTATCTCCTTTCTGGGGAACCCTTGGTCAATGCTCTTTTCAGTGTTGGACTTTCAGCTTCTTCTAGTTCTGCAGGATTTCGACTTGACGTACCTGCGAATCCTGTCAGAAGAGTCAGATCGTTTTGACTTTGATCCACCTCAAATCCTTCAACCTCAGAATCTTTGGCTTGCTCTGCTTGTCCTTCAGGACTGTTTGCTTTTGGGAGAGCCCGCCTCTGACCAGACTCTCCTGTCATTTCAGTTGAGGATGGTTCGCTATCACCCTCATGTATGCCTTCCACTTCATCTGTCACATGAGTGCCTAAATTGTCTTCCGTCTGCTCAGTCAGCCTCTGATTCTCCCATTTCCTGTTGTTTTTCTGGAGATCATCCCGAAGTTGTTGGTACTCTCAACAACTCATCTTCATTGCCTGGAGGACAGGGTACTTTCCGAGTATGGCTGGCATGAATCCAGTTCGGAACTCCTGCACACTTCACAGCTGAAGTACTACTTGATACGGGCCTTTCCACCGAGGCTCCAAACAAGACTTCCTCACATGTTTTCTGATCACAGCCCAATCTCCAGCTTTCAGGTTGTGGCTTTGATCTTGAGACGGTATCACAGTGGTGGCTTCCACCTGATGAGAGAAAGAGCTGCTAAAGCAGATGTCTTAACTAGAAATTATTAATGAATGTTTATGCATTTTGAATAATGGAATTATGTAGAAAATAATATAACCAAGAGAAAATAATGCACATGTTTGAAAATGTGAACTCGAAGAATGGCCACCAGTGTTCCCGAAATGTACTAAATAATTATTAATACTTATGAAATAATGAAAATCGATTAGATTAATGTAGTGATATGTCATATTGAGAGTTAGGAAATATGCTTTAGTTTATAAATTGTAGGCCTTAACTTAGCGAATGTCTTGGCCTAGTTGCCAGGCCTCATGCAGAAGCTGTATTTCTTAGTGTTTAATAAAAATGCTGACAGAGTGAACTAACTGTGAAATGTTCATTGTCTTGCCAAAAGTGCTTAACAGAAGCTTTCCATGAGAAACAACTATACCATGGATAGGTAGCTATGGCAATGAGACTGAATTGTATTTTATGCCTTTTCTTTCTAGGTACCAACTGCGCTGTCTTAATAGTTTTCCTAATTGTTTTGCAAGAAGCTCCACATGCTGATGCTAATCTGGGTTAGCTGAGGCTATTCACAGGACGAATGACAAATTGCAGGGACAAATGTTTGACGAGCTATCTTGCGGAAATCTATGTACATGATTACTTCATTGCAACTGACTTTGTTATTGATCTGCACCATTGCTTTAGAGTGTGTCGTAATTCAAGCCTTGATTAGATTGCGTTTCATGCGTCGCTTTGGTCAACCGGTATTGTTTTTATATGTGTTTCATTTGATTTTCAGATTAATCTACATGACTTTAGCATTGCTAATGTAAGGGAAATAAACGTACTAAACTTTACTAACGGTGTGGTTATTCATGGCTGAAAAGTCATTTTGCGGACAATTACTGACCCCATTGATTATTGATTGACTAATGATTATTGATTATTGCATATTGATTATCATTTCTATTCTGGAGCTATGGTAAGAACATTTTAAACGAGTCAAAAGGTTCATCGACCTCTTCGCATCCCTTGTAAGTTTACTTATTAAGGACTGACACTCCATCAGTTATAGTAGCAGACTGATGGTTAGTGTAGTAATCACACAGAGCGTTGTGAATTGAGATGTTCTTTTATTGGACTCCTCACACGAAAATACCCAAGTTCTAAGCCTTATCAACATTCCACCACAAACTCCCAGCTGGTCCATTGACCAACATTACAAGGTGAGCGGGAGTGTACCATTTCATTACATTTCCATATACTAGCCATAACTAACATAACTTAAACATATATACAGTATAATATATAATGTACAAAATTTTCATCCTCCTCCTCCTCTTCCTCGGGCTCTGCTAAGTTGTCATAGACCTTGCGTCCTTGAATGCCTAAATTATGTAGTAATATATGTTGCTTCCTCAGCGGTGAGAATCTCCCCCCACCAATTGCTATTAAGTATGATTCAAACAATTTCCTCCAATCCTTCCAGAGCAAGCTGGGTTCTCCTACCTCATTTAGGAAAGGGGGAGGTTGGGACATGCTGGCTGCAGCCATGTTACTAATAATTGTAGGGAATTACCAAGGGGAAGAACACGTTCACTACTTGTTTCAAAATGCCTGTATAGTATATGTGTATATAACAATATATTTCCTTTTTAAATTACTTGTACCTGTAAAACTTTAAAACGTTCCTACATGCCATACAAAATAACCTGCATTATTGAACCTGCAGTTAATGATTTGCCCCTGTGAAGCATAAATCCACCCAAAACATGACAGTCCTTTTTTACTTTTTTTCCTTAAGACAGAGCCCCCCCTCTTACGTCAATATTGGCTCCTATATACTACAGTTTAGTACGTGATGGAAGAACTCAAAACCTAATAAAAATTAATCAATATAACTGTAAGTACTTCTACATATTTATGTGTTCGTAAACATCCACCAGACGCGTATTCCGTCTTCAATATTCACGAGCCTTCCTTGCTCCACACGCCTTCAGCCATGAAAGTACGCTACCATGCTGTGACTGCAGTTCCGGAAAGCACTTTTCCTCGGCCCCAGGACCTCCTGCTCACCGCCGCGTCACCATCCAGCACCCTGAACAACTTATGAAGCAACAGACATCCCGTCATGGGATCCCTCCACAGATCGCCGCTTGACTCCTCACTTAATCACAATGCGGGGTAGGTGAGCGCTAGTCAGTGCTTGATTGAAAAATGTACCGTGCCGCCACACGCTACAACCAGCGTCAACCAGAGCAAACTTCCACGCTTCGCGGTTCAACAAAGTTAACTGCCGTACCGTGCCGCAACGCGTCATTCTCTCAGCAGACACTCTAACTGCAGAATCGGAGGGGTACTTCAGCATAACTCACAAGTTGCCACCGGAAAATTGGATCTCACCACCAATAAAACACGATTGTCTCTGGATCCAGGGGTGAGGAGTCCGACTGTCCCCTGCGCAGCTTCTTTACCATCCCACCCTCGTCACCAATAAAAGTTCTGTAGTAATCACACGGAGCGTTGTGAATTGAGATGTTCTTTTATTGGACTCCTTACACGAAAATACCCAAGTTCTAAGCCTTCTCAACATTCCACCACAAACTCCCAGCTGGTCCATTGACCAACATTACAAGGTGAGCGGGAGTGTACCATTTCATTACATTTCCATATACTAGCCATAACTAACATAACTTAAACATATATACAGTATAATATATAATGTATAAAATTTACAATATTGATGAATGTCAGAACATTCCATTACTGATTGAACAACAGTTGTTCTTATATCTTTTCCTTGGTAACTCTTATGCTTATAACAGTTAGTCTCCTTAAGAGCTTGCCGTAAGTATCCGGAGTAGAGTGATAGGTGATACGGTTATGGTGGTAGTTTGAAGTTTGTCCTTTTGAAGATTCAGTATTTTTTAGATTTGGATTTGATTTTCAATAACGACATTTGTAGAGAAAACAATGTTCCCTTAATCCTAGAAATGACTTTCCTAGATCCTGGGTCCTGCTAGTGGTGTTGGGTATGTTCTCTGCGTTCTAGTAATAGAGTGAGATAGATAGGTTGCGCTTGCACGGCTTATGCAAATCACAGGTGAATTGTGACATGTGTGAGAATTTAGGGAGTTTGCGTACTCCAAATGAAATTTTAGTAGGAGTGTGCATACTCTGCAGTATGAGAGTAGGGAAGTGGTCGAACTTCACCTGTGTGTGGCACTTTGTGCTCCAAAATTGTCCACGTGGTTGTTGATGTACGGATCTTGCGTGGTCTAAGACTCCAGAGTATATTGAAAAGTGTATGAGACACTTGACTATATGTTGTAATCTGTATGGTTTAGTAGGTTGATGGGACGTGGTCAACAAGTCAGAGTGTGAGTTAAAGTGGGCGAGTGTAGGAAGGTAGCCTCTTTCTAGCCTTGTTACCCCCACTTTTGGCCTGTTTGTGAGTATATGTCAGGGTGTTATTACTGCCTCACTGGGATCCTGCTAGCCAGGACTGCAGTGCTCATAGTGGAAACCCTATTTTGTCAGTGTGTTTGATGTGTGTCACTGGGATCCTGCTAGCCAGGACCCCAGTGTTCATAGTTTGTGGCCTATATGTGTTCCCTGTGTGGTGCTTAACTGTATCACTAAGGCTCTGCTAACCAGAACCTCAGTGTTTATGCTCTCTTTGCTTTTAAAATTGTCACTGAAGGCTAGTGACCATTTTCACCAATTCTGATTGCAACACTGGAACACCCTTATAATTCCCTAGTATATGGTACCTAGGTACCCAGGGTATTGGGGTTCCAGGTGATCCCTATGGGCTGCAGCATTTCTTTTGCCACCCATAGGGAGCTCAGACAATGCTTACACAGGACTGCCACTGCAGCCTGAGTGAAATGACGTCCACGTTATTTCACAGCCATTTTACACTGCACTTAAGTAACTTATAAGTCATCTATATGTCTAAATCTCACTTAGTGAAGGTTAGGTGCAAAGTTAATTAGTGTGAGGGCACCCTGGCACTAGCCAAGGTACCCCCACATTGTTCAGGGCAAATTCCCCGGGCTTTGTGAGTGCGGGGACACCATTACACGTGTGAACGACATATAGGTCAATACCTATGTGTAACTTCACAATGGTAGCTCTGAACATGGCCATGTAACATGTCTGGGATCATGTAATTGTCACCCCAATACCATTCTGGTATTGGGGGAACAATTCCATGCATCCCCGGGGCTCCACCATGGACCCCGGGTACTGACAAACTAGCTCTTTGGGGTTTTCCCTGTAGCTACCGCTGCTGCCAACCCTCAGACAGGTTTCTGCCCTCCTGGGGTCTGGGCAGCCCAGTCCCAGGAAGGCAGAACAAAGGATTTCGTCTGAGAGAGGGTGTTACACCCTCTCCCTTTGGAAATAGGTGTTAAGGGCTGGGGAGGGGTAGCCACCCCCAGCCTGTGGAAATGCTTTGATGGGCACAGATGGTGCCCTCCTTGCATAAGCCAGTCTACACCGTTTCAGGGAGCTGCTCAGGGCCCCTGCTCTGGCGCAAAACTGGACAAAGGAAAGAGGAGTGACCACTCCTCTGTCCATCACCACCCCAGGGGTGGTGCCCAGAGCTCCTCCAGTGTGTCCCACATCCCTGCCATCCTGATAGCAGAGGTGTGAGGGCTCAATGGAGACCTCTGAGTGGCCAGTGCCAGCAGGTGATGTCAGAGACCTCTCCTGATAGGCTCTTACCTGGTTAGGTAACCAATCCTCCTCTGAGGGCTATTTAGGGTCTCTCCTGTGGGTTTCTTGTCAGATAACGAATGCAAGAGCTCATCAGAGTTCCTCTGCACTTCTCTCTTCGACTTCTGCCAAGGATCGACTGCTGACTGCTCCAGGACGCCTGCAAAACTGCAACAAAGTAGCAAGAAGAATACCAGCAACATTGTAGCGCCTCATCCTGCCGGCTTTCTCGACTGTTTCGTGGTGGTGCATGCTCTGAGGGCTATCTGCCTTCACCCTGCACTGGAAGCCAAGAAGAAATCTCCAGTGGGTCGACAGACTCTTCCCCCTGCTAACGCAGGCACCAAACTTCTGCATCACCGGTCCTCTGGGTCCCCTCTCATCTTGACGTGCGTGGTCCCTGGAACACAGAAGCTAAATCCAAGTGTCCCCGACAGTCCAGTGGCCCTTCTGTCCAAATTTGGTGGAGGTAAGTCCTTGCCTCCCCACGATAGACAGTAATCCTGTGTACTGCGTGAACTGCAGCTGCTAGGGCTTCTGTGCACTTTTGCAAGACTTCCTTCATGCACAGCACAGCCCAGGTCCCCAGCACTCCGTCCTGCATTGCCCAACTTGCTGAGTTGGACTTTGACTTCGTGGGACCCTCTTTTGTTGTGCTGAGACAACCGCCGTGCTCAGATATTCTGAACACCTGTTCAGGTGCTTCTTTGGGTGCTGCCTGCTTCTGCCTGGGCTCTCTCTGTCGCCGAGCGCCCCCTCAGTCACCTCCTCCAAGGGGGGAACTTCTGGTCCTTCCTGAGCCCTGGCAGCACCCAAAATCCTTAACTGTGATGTTTGCAGCTAGCAAGGCTTGTTTGTGGTCTTTCTGCGTGGAAACAACTCTGTGTCCTTTAGCACGCCGTGGGACATCTTCTGACCAAAGGAGAAGTTCCTGGCACCTTCTGTTGTTGCAGAATATTTGGCTTCTTCCACCCAGAGGCAGCCCTTTTGCACTTTCATGGGTTTTAGTGGGCTCCTGCACCCCCCGGACACTTGCGTGACTCTTGGACTTGGTCCCCTTCCTTTGCAGGGCCTCAGGTCCAGGAATCCGTCTTCAGTGCTTTGTAGTCAGTTACTGACACTTTATCTGTGGGTGCGAGGGAATGTAGGCATCTGTTTCTGTTTCAGAGTAAATGGGCATTTATGTTGAATTTATGTTGAATGGGCAGAACCCTGCGATTCCGGGGATATATTTTATTTGTGGATTTAATGGTTATTACCGTCTTCCAAGAGGGTGGTATGGGACATGTTATTTGGGAATAGTTTTCCCAAAGATTTACCAGATGGAGGATTTGAAAAAGTTTCCGAAATTGACTGAATTACATCATCACAGACAGAGGAGGGAGTCCTCTTCTGCGATAGTGGGAGATATATTTGGTGCGGTGATTCCTTCAGTGGGAGTCATTCTGAACTCAATCAAGATTCGAAAGTTGTCTACTATTATGGATGACATGCTGACAAACTTTTCAGGGGCTATACTCCTGATAGATACTGCATTAGCTGTAGATAGAGCTATGACTCTTCAAAATCATCTTGCTTTAGACATTTATTTAGTGAAGGATGGCGGAGTCTGTAAAATGATTAACTCTAGGCATTGTTGCTTGTACATTCCTAACAATAGTAACGAGATAAGAGACTTAGGGCCACATGTACAAAACTCAGGTTTTACGACTCGCAAATTGCGAGTCAGAGCGACTCGCAATTTGCGAGTCGCAAAACCTGATGTACAACAGTATCAATGACACTGTTTGCGATTCCCAATGGGTTCGCAAATGACCTACCTCATGAATATTCATGGGGTAGGTCGCAATTTGTGACCCCATTGGGAATGGCCGCCCTCACAGGGATAGTGGCCTGCTGGAGACAGCATGCAGCCCATTTTCCTTAAAGGAAAACGAGATGCATTTTAAAAAAATTCAAAAAATCTATTTTCATTTTTTCAGAGCAGGCAGTGGGCAGGCATGGGGACCCCTTCCCGTTTGCGAATGGGTTAGCACCAGTTTGAAACTGGTGCTAACTCTGATTGTTTTGCGACAGCATTCGCGGTCACAAAACAATCATACATATCACCTGGATTCGGTATTAGGAAAGGACGCCCTTGTCACGTCCCTTCCTAATACCGAATCGCAAAACCGAAACCTAACAAGTTACAGGATCTCAGTTTGGGCTTTGTAAATCCTAAATAGCATTTTTCAAGTCGCAAACAGGCTGATTTGCCGTTTGCGACTTGAAAACTGCTTCGTACATCTGGTCCCTACTTACTAATTTGACTAATACAAGTAGTGATTTGAAGGAATTGGAAGAATCAGGTGTTTGGGAAAAGGTTGGTAAGGGGTTTGCTTCAATGGGAAATTGGCTCAGCAGCATTTGGAATGAGATAGTATTGAAAATATTACAGGGCACACTAATGGTTTGTCTATTGGGGGTATGGGAATTTTGCAAATTATGCAAAATAATTAAATTGAAAAGGTCTAATAATAATCAGAGGAGGTAAGAAAAGACAAGGGAAAGGATTTACAGGGAAAATTCAAAGAGAAGACAAAATTTTGAAGAAAAGGAATTATAAAATTGTGTGTGGTAAATTAGTGTGAGGACACATTTAGTCATCAGAGGAGAGATTGCTGAAGCAGATGTCTTAATTAGAAATTATTAATGAATGTTTATTTATTTTGAATAATTGAATATGTAGAAAATAATATAACGTAGAGAAAATAATGCACACGTTTGAAAATGTGACCTCGAAGAATGGCCACCAGTGTTCACGAAATGTACAAAATAATTATTAATACTTATGAAATATAGAAAATTTATTAGATTAATGTAGTAATATGTCATATTAAGGGTTATGAAATATGCTTTAGTTTATACATTGTAGGCCTTAATTTAGCGAGTGTCTTGTCCTAGTTGCCAGGCCTCATGCAGAAGCTGTATTTCTTAGCATTTAATAGAAATGCTGACAAAGTGAACTAACTGTAAAATGTTCATTGTCTTGTCAAAAGTGCTTAGCAGAAGCTTTCCATGAGAACCAACTAACAGGAGACAGTGGCCCTCATTCTGACCTTGGCGGGCGGCGGAGGCCGCCCGCCAAAGTCCCGCCGTCAGGTTACCGTTCCGCGGTCGAAAGACCGCGGCGGTAATTCTGACTTTCCCGCTGGGCTGGCGGGCGGTCTCCTTCAGACCGCCAGCCAGCCCAGCGGGAAAGAGGCTTCCACGATGAAGCCGGCTCGGAATCGAGCCGGCGGAGTGGAAGCTGTGCGACGGGTGCAGTTGCACCCGTCGCGTATTTCACTGTCTGCGCAGCAGACAGTGAAATACATGTAGGGGCCCTCTTACGGGGGCCCCTGCAATGCCCATGCCAGTGGCATGGGCACTGCAGGGGCCCCCAGGGGCCCCGCGACCCCCCCTACCGCCATCCGGATCTCGGCGGTCCGACCGCCGGGATCTGGATGGCGGTAGGGGGGGTCGGAATCCCCGCGGCGGTGCAGCAAGCTGCGCCGCCGCGGAGGATTCAATGGGGCCGCGGGACCCCGCCAGTGGTGCCGGTCCCCCGCCAGTGGTGCCGGTCCGACCGCGGCTTTACCGCCGCGGTCGGAATCCCCATTGGAGCACCGCCGGCTTGTCGGCGGTGCTCCCGCGGTCCTCCGCCCTGGCGGTCAAAGACCGCCAGGGTCAGAATGAGGGCCAGTGTCCTTAAAATGTAACAAGCTGTATGTAATATGTGTGAAAAGTTCTTTCCCAGCACGCAAACAATGAAGACACTTACTGGAGACAAAGATGCAACAAATTCGATACCTGATGACCCGGATGATGAGGACATCATAAAGCGGACCAATCAATGTTGTGTGAAGAGAGAAATATTAAAATTCATAGATTTGGTATAGAAAAGTTATTGGGTAGAGTAATAACGTACAATTAATTTACCAATAGGGAATTAGGGGATAGGTTAGGTGACGTTGATATAACAATGTGACAGTGGGAAAAGACTTCAGACCAGATTTTAGGCAGACTATTATTGAGGGCAGACCTTATTCAGATCTTATCCCATTATGAGATGCGATATTGAAAGAACAAGAGACTCAAGATTCTGTCATTGGGCTTATACTCTCTGACTGAGAGCCTGATGCTTTGCTGATCGACTGATGGTCTGAGGACGGAGAATGATTCTGCTTGCTGACCCATACCGTGGATAGATAGATATGACAATGTGACTGAATTGTGTTTTATGCCTTTTCTTTCTATGTACCAACTGTGCTGTCTTAATAGTTTTCCTAGCTAGATGTTTCCTAAAATTTGTTCTAAATTGTTTTGCATGAAGCCCCACATGCTGATGCTTACATGGGTTAGTTGAGGCTTTTCATATGACGAATGACAAATTGCAGGGACAAATGTTGGACGAGCTATCTTTCAGAATTCTATGTACGTGATTACTTTATTGCAACTGATTTTGTTATTGATCTGCACCATTGCTTTAGAATGTGTTGTGATTCTAGCCTTGATTAGATTGTGTTTCTTGCGTCACTTTGGTCAACCAGTATTGTTTTTATATGTGTTTCATTTGATTTTGAGATTAATCTACATGATTTTAGCATTGTTAATATAAGGGAAATAAACGTACTAAACTTTACTAAAGGTGTGGTTATTCATGGCTGAAACATCATGGTGCATGACAATTACTGACTCCATTGATTACTGATTGACTAATGATTATTGATTATTGTGTATTGATTATCATTTCTGTTCTGGAGCTATGGTAATAACATCTTAAACAAGTCAAAAGCTTCATCGACCTATACGTGTCCCCTTGTAAGTTTACTTATTAAGGACTGTAGCGCCAACAGAGCGAACCACATCAACCAGACCCTTGCGGTAGCCCAACACAATATCATCTGTTATGTTCACAAGAACATTCGCAGGAACCGCTGGCAACCTCATCGCTCTGCCCATGAGGATTTAATGCAGCGATAGTCCAGTCTTTCTGTTGGGTGTGTTTCTCGTACTTAGTAGAACTAATGTTAGTGTGTCTGGCCATTTCAGATTCGTTGACAGACACACTTTTACAAGTCTTGACTTTAATGTACCATTCATTTGCTCAACAAGTCCTGATGCTTCAGGGTGATAACTACAATGCATCTTCTGCTCAATGTTTAAAGCTGAACACAGCAATTTAATTACTTCATTGTTGAAGTGACTTCCTCTATCTGATTTTAAAGAGACTGGAAACCCAAAACGAGGTATTAGTTCCCTAAGCAGTATCTTCTCTACAGTAAGACTATAATTTCTTTTTGTGGGGTAAGCCTCAATCCAGTGACCAAAAATACACACAATCACCAGCACATATCTCAATCCTCCACACATAGCCATCTCAATAAAATCCATCTGTATCCTGTTAAATGGACCCCCTGCTCTTCGATGTAGCTCATATTGACCACAGTCCTCTTTCTCACAGTCATCTGCTTACAAATGATGCAACGGTGGCAAACTGTTTCGGCAACCTGTCTAAACTTTGGATTGAATCACAACTGTTTGAAGGTACAAATCATGTCTTCCCTCGCAACATGTGTTTGACCACGGTAATATCTAGCCATTTGAGTCAAAAGATTATTTGGCAAAACAATTTGTACATATCTCTCCCTCAGGTAACCGTTCCCATTTATCTTTGAAGTATGTACAATTCAATATGCAAAACCTTGCAACTTGATCCGCATATCCATTTCCCATTGACACAAAATCTTGTGATTTTAGGTGTGCAATGCATTTCACCACAGCATTCTTTTCAGCCATTTGTAAAGCTTGTAATAAATCATGTATTCTCTCACCACTTCTAACTGGCGAAACAGAAGAGGTCAGGAAACCTCTCTGTGATCATAACTGACCAAAGTCATGGACTATTCCAAATCCATACTGACTATCAGCATAAATGGTCATTTTAAGCTACGCATAAACATGGCATGCTCTAGTAAGAGTTACTAATTCAGCCATCTGCGTGGTATACACTCCTCGAAGCCAGGACACTTTGAGTATACCAGAAATCGTGCACACAGCATACCCCACTCTCAATGTTCCCATGTTATCTCCTAAACAGGAACCATCAACAAAAATGATAAAGTCATTTTCTTCCAGTCAAGTATACCTAATATCAGGTCTCGGCTTTGTGCACAAATCAGTCACCTCCAGGCAGTCATGTTCCACCACCTTCAATTTATCAGTTTCAACATTTTCTTCTGGGAGCAAAGTTGCTGGGTTAAGCACTGTACACCTTTTCAGAGTAACGTTCGGAGAACCCAAAATTATAGTTTCATATCTAGTCAGCCTACCATTGGTAAGATATTGGGTCTTCGTTCAGGTAAGCAAAACTTCAATGGAGTGAGGGACATTAACAGTTAAAGGATGTCCCATCACAATGCTTTCACTCTGAGTGAGGCTTAGTCCAACCGCTGCTATTGTGCACAAACAGCCAGGTAATGCTGCTGCAACTGGGTCCAAAGTAGCGGAAAAATATGCTATTCGGTGGTTTACACCACTATGGACTTGAGTCAAAACAGACAATGAACATGCATTACGCTCATGACAAAACAACATGATTGTTTTCGTGAAGTCAGGCATGCCCAAAGCTGGAGCGTTGCACATACTCTCAATTCAGTAAAGGCTTTCATACAGGCATGGTCTAACACAAAGGGATCAGTAACTTCCTTGTGAGACAGCTTCTGCGATGGCTTTGAAATGACTGAAAAGTTGGGAATCCACTAGTGACAGTCGCTCACCATTCCCAGATACATTCTGGCATCTCTCAGTGTGACGGGGGATTCATCTGTAATATAGTTGTAACCCTCTACATGGAAATCTTCCTAGCTCCCTTTTCAATATGGTGTTCCAAATACTTCACTTCTTTTTGACAGTACTGTAATTTAGCCGGGGACACTTTGGCCCTCATTACGACTTTGCAGGCACCACAATACCGCCAGTGTTGGCAGTATTGGTGGCACCCTATTTTGACATTTCCGCTGGCCCAGCGGAAAAGTCACATCAACATTGAAGCCGGCTCATAATAGAGCCGGCGGCAATGTTGATGTGCAGCATGTGCAGCATGTGCAGCATGTGCAGCATGTGCAGCATGTGCAGCAGCACCCGTCGCGCTTTTCCCCCTTACCACCAGCGTTTCCATGGCGGTGTTTACAGCCATGGACAGGCTGGCGGCTGGGGACTCATAATCCCCAGGGCAGCGCTGCTTGCAGCGCTGCCCTGGCGAATATGACCGCCTGGTGGAAGCCTGGCGGTATAGTGGAGGGGCCAGCGGTATGGCAGTGGCTAATGCGCCATGGTCATAATACACTAGCGGAACACCGTCAGCCTGTTGGCGGTGTTACCGCCAGTGTTCCACCAGCCACCAGGGTCGTAATGACCCCCTTTATGTCCCTTCTTTCCCAAGTGATTTAACAAAGCAATAGTATCATACTTGCATGCTTCTCTTGTCTTTGAAGCAACCAATAAATCGTCAATGTACTGCACTAAGGTCGATTGGAAAGGCACTTCCAATGACTCCAGATTCTTCTTCAATATCTGATTGAAAAGGAGGGTGACTCCGAAAATCCTTGGGGAAATTCTGCACCAACAATATACTCTATCCATAAATTTAAAGCAAAAGAGAAATTGGTTATCCTCATGAAGAGGTATAGAAAAGAATGCTTGTGATGGATCCACTACAGTGAACCATTCAGCATCGCATGGGATCTGAAACAATATCACTGCTGGATTTGGCACCACACGACAACATTTAATCACAATCTCCTTCATTTTCCTCAAATCCTGAACAATTCAAAATTTCCCACAGGGCTTTTGCAATCTCATTATTGGTGAATTACATGGGTTGCTCAGTACTTCTTTTAGAACACCTTGGTTGACAAATTCCACAGTTATAGGTGCAATCACCTCAATTGTGTCTAATGTCTTGTGGTATTGGGGAATCTTGGGGAAAATCACATTTGGCTTGACTGGAACTTTAACTGGCTCAACTCCTTTTATTAGGCCAATGTCTCTCCTGGTAAAATCCCACACTTTCATTTTAACTGTTCCCTGTAAGTCAGAGGGAAGATCTTGTATTGTAAAAACTGGAAAGAAACTGATCAAAGGGTACTCCTCATTCACAGAGTCACAATCTGTTCCTGCAGGCAGATCATCTTCATCATCACTGTTTGTCTGAATGGCAATGCCTTCATTCGAACAAGTAATTGAACATCTTGTTTTGCATAGCAAGTCTCTTCTTAGTAAGGGAACTGGACTTAAGTCACAAACTACAAATTTGTGTAGACCTTTTAAGTTACAGATTTTAACTGAGACTGTTTCTGTAATTGGGTTTGTCAAATACTGATTTGCAACTCCTACAATCTGTACTGATTTCCCTGAAAGGGACAAGTTTTTAACTTATGGTGTTGTCGATGTAGAGCATATAGCTCATGGGGCTACTAAAAAGAAGACTTTACAACCCATCACTTTTCTCTTCACATATGGACCCTTCTGATCTACTTCTAATGAAGCCACTAACATCCATTCCTCCTCATCCAAACTCTCACTCTGCCAGTCATCATTCACTTCATCCTCACTGTGTAATGGGTATTGGTGTATGGTGTTATTACTCGTGTTAAACCTTTGACCTGTGCCCTGCTGAGGTAGCATCATCTGCTGCTGTTCCATCGGGCTTGAGGTATCTGAAGTTGTTTCCCATGTACCACTGGGACTTGGGGTTGCATTTGCTGAGACTGGGGCATCTGCAAATGTGCATTTATATCTGCTGCATAGGCTGAAGACCTTGCACCTGGCTCACATTATTTTGGAAATTTGGATTTTGACTTCTCATTCTTGGTCCACTCATATTTGGAAATTAATTGATTTTGTTCATCTGCTGAACAACACCTTCCTGTCTCCACATCGGACACTCCTGTTTCCAATGTCCAAGATCTCCAAAAGTGTGACAAGTTAACATCCTTTTGATCCCTTGCACATCATTCTGAATAACCTCAGTATTCAAATCGGGACCACGGTTCACATTTCCAAGTCCACCACGACCTCTGCCTCTCACCTGGTTTTGTAACCATAAGTTTTCCTGCAGTTCCTGCAAAAAACTTCCCTGCATTCCTGATTAGGCCACTTTCATATGCATTACCATTGCCTTTTCTTTCACCTTTTTTTGCTTCAACTTAGTCTCCTCAGTACAGTAGTTTGTATACTGCAACACTTCATCAATCGGTTTTGCTTGCCAACAAATCAAATGACTCTTGATCATCTGACTAATTTCAGATCTCAGTCCTTCAACAAACCTGAACACAAAATGAATCATGTCTTTTGGGTCAATCGTTTCTGTGCCACTGTAATTTTTAAAGACCTGCAACAACCTCTCATACTACACATGTATTGACCCCTTCCCTTCTTGAGCTGTCCTGTCTATTCTCTGCCAATCAATATTCTTGGGAGAAATTCTCGTCTTCAAAAATTAAATCCCCTTATAGTAATACTTCATTCCATCAGGAGATGGTACAGCTGTAGCAGTATCTCTTTGAGGTTCTCTTGTTGGCCAATCTGCACTTCTCTTGCATCCGTTTGCTGGTACCATTCAACTGTCTTCTCTCTCAACCTGGGGTAACCATTGGTAAACAACAATGTATCACTTCTGCTCCAAGAGACATAAACAAAATTCCCTACAAGAATCTCTCTCATTGGTAATATTTTCACTGGGTCCTCAAACTGCTGCACATTCGCAGTAAGATTTGCAGAATCCCATTCTTCTTGTCTCTTTTCTTCACCTATCTGCCTTTCCACTTATCAAATGCTCCCCATGTTTGAATGCTTCGAATTAATTCCCTGATGTGAATTTTCATTCAATGTATTCTCTTGTTCTCAAAGTCCTTTGAGTCAAACTCTAATTTGTAACTGCTCTTTAAATGTTTTGTTTTCTCAATTTCTACGTCATATTCCTCTGCCAGATCTGCTAATTTCTGATGTACTATTCCTGCTTTGTTGATAATCAGTTTGAACAAATAATGCAACTCATCTTCACGTTATGAGACAATTCTGTCTAACCCTGTTGTTACCTCAAATAATTAATCTGATTCTACTCAAAGCCTAATCAAATTCAGTGAACTTCCTCCACTGGAATCTCCGTGTGTGCTGCTCAGCTTCTTCAGCCATTCAGTAAACTGCTGAGCTGTCAAACCTTGTAATGAAATGTTGTTATTACTTACACGGGCACTTGCTGAAACGTTGGCTCGGGGTCTCTGTTGTTACCAGGCTTGGATTGGGACCTATCTCTAATCTCCCCTGATTATTTAAAGGGGTCCTTAAAGAACTCAAATCAATTAACAAACCTGCCCCATTGAATGTCTATCTCATGGGAGTCATTATTCCTGCATTTTAATTGAACCTCTCCATTTCTATACTTGTATTCGGAATTTTCTGTTCACTGCTCTGATTGTTTCCCTGGGCTAACAATGGTATAAGCGGACCAATGGTAACCGGTACTGACACAGCATCTGGACGTTTTGATCTCTAGGGTACATTCCAGACATCGCTGTCTGTGACCCTGTTATAGTGGTGTATCTCAGGATTGTCTGTGTTTGCACTGGAGACATTAAATTAGGGGTAGACTTTACCTGAATCAGCATCGGCTTTTAATAAATCTGTCTCATGTAGGCAGCTTGACCTGTCGGCACCATTAGATTTGTGACAGTATCTACAATAGGAACATCTAGATAAATTCTTGGTATGTCAACCTGGAGCATAGGCATCTGAATCGCAGAAGTGGTAGGGACATTAAGGCTAAACTGTATCTAGGTCTGTGCAATTTCAATAGGCACCGGAGCCATAGGGTTTTCAGTAGTGCTTGGACCTGACTCATGTGCTGCATACAGGGTGGATGATTTCTCAATAATTGCAAAATAAACTTGTCATCATCTCAGTCCTCATCAAAAGTCAAAGACTTTCTAGACTCGGTCAATCTCTGCTCTTTGTCATCAGAAGGATAGGAATCCCTCTTGGTACTCTTTCTGGCCTTGCTCTCGTTCTCTTGCGTAATTGCAGGAAACATCTTAATTCCCTGTAAAGTCTCAGTTCTCCAAACCATCTGCTCATCATCCCATCTCGCCTCAGCTAAAGTTTTCTCAGCTTTTCTCATTCTCCTCTCAAACTTCTGCTGCTGTTGCTGTCTGGCCACTACTTATCAAGTAACTAATGCTTCAAATTGTGCAGGTCTCGGAGGAGGTTTCGAATCGTGCAGTACTCTCCTCAGATTCTCTAAAATTCTCAAATTGAATGTTTCATGTGCACGGAATGTTAAGATCCTGTCCTTCTCTGTTTTTTTGCACCATTATTTCAGCCAAAGACATGGCACAGCACCTTGTTCTTTGAATACAATATAGGCAGGTGTACCATCTGGTGGTTTAACTTCCCCTATTCTAACAACTGGAATAAAAGCATCTCCCCTAAGGGCACTCTTTCAAGCTTTGTAAAATTTCATTTTCTTGATTTTATGCTGCTTCAATCGAATCAGGAAGTATATTTCAATCCCCAAACACTTTTCATCTGCCTTCTCAACCAATTACCCTTCACGGTTGTCCACCAATCTGTTTGTGAACTTTCTCACTAACCTACCTATCACGGCGCAGCTCTAGTGACGTCACACACGTACAGCAGCTGACAAAGCCCTTCAGCTTGCCTTCCTCCGTTCAGATCCACACCAAGCTAAATGCAAATACGGCAACCACTGAATAAAAATCAACACACAACTTGTTTGTTTGCTACAGGTAGGTAACACAATTGCTTTAGAAACCTTACTGAATTTTCAACTGCAGCATTTCACTGTAACTGAAACTCATTCAATCTCAGTTTCCCTGATTACCAAGCAAAATTCGACCAGCAAATTTTACTCTCAACTTATCATTGGATTTTCCTGGTACACATAAGACTCACCAAATCTCTGTCGAAAACCTATCACTCATTTTAGCACGCGCTCTGAGTTTGTCAACCATGTCTGTTTGACCTATTAAACAAATAAATGACAACATAAACCAAGTGTCTCATACAATTATACAATACTCCGGAGTCTTAGTCTGTATACCAACAAACACGTAGGCAATTTTTGAGCACAAAAATGCTCAAAATTTTGTGCTAAAATTTTTGAGCATTTCAAATGACGACTTCCCTACTCACACACTTTGGAGAATGCAAACTCCCTAAACAACTTCATTTGGAGTATGCAAACTCCTAAAAACAAACTTCCACTCACAAAAATCACAATTCACCCGCAATTTGCTTAAGCTGTGCAAGTACAAAACCTATTCCATTCATACTCTGACCAAGATGCCAAGAACATCTTCAAACGAGCATTGGCAAACTCAAAGGTTTTAAGAAAATCATGGCAGGCTTCTAGGGGGACATAATATTCTGTTTCCTTTACCCAGTCTGAAATATTATAGCAGTTGTATCGGAGGAATCATAGGGGTGTCTACTGAATCGCAACACTCTGTTATTGCTACCAAGAACTGAAAATTTGGCCTCTTTGAGGAGATAAACCATGCAATTCTTCTATCAATACCTGGAAAATGATGATGTCTTCTTAAGGAGACAAACCATCCAACTCTGCTACCAAAAACTGTGAGCGTGTCTGACCTTATTTGGTCTTTTCTAATTTATTTATAAGGGGATGTGTTAGAGGTCCGATGGACCTTTTGACTGCGCTTAGAGAAATCTCACCATCCATTTCTAATAATACACATAACCAAATCAAGCGATAATAACATATACAACAATCAATTCGCAGAAAATCTTGAGTCAGTAAACTTCACGCAACATGACCCACGTGGCCATGAATAACCACACCCTTTAGTTAAAGTTGGAAAATGTATTTCCCTATATTAACAATGCTAACATCCCATATATTAGTCTCAATACCAAATGATACACATATATGAATAACACCAGCTGACCAAATCGTCAAAAGAATCTCAATTTAACTAATGCATTTGAAATCAAGCATTCAAGAGTCACAGTACAAATCAACAGCAATAATAAATGTGCCACAGAAATAGCATACATCTGAATTCAACAGGTGAACAGAATCAATTCTTGGTTAATAACATTTATCCACTTTTGAGCTTACTAACTAACCCTCTAATTAGCATAGCATGTTTGGGCTTCATGCAAAACAAATTTAGTTAAGAGTTAATTAGGAAAATATCTAACTAGGGTTCTATCAAAATAGTGGTTGGTACCTAAAAAAAAGAAAAAAAATTACAAAATCTGTACAGCACATTGACAAATCATATACCCCTCCTCAAAGGATCAGCAAGCTGTGATTCTCTTCGTCAGATGGACATCTGTCTGGTCAGCTTCAGCAACGGGACAGTGAAAGGGAATGGCTCAGCCACGGTGGGCTCTTAGCAAATTAAACCATTTAGAAAGCATTTATTAAGGGATCAGCATCCACCATTAGCAAACTAAGCAATGAAGTTAAACTTAGAAAAAAAGACATCAGGAACTGTTCAGCTCTTCGAACGGACCCTCTACAGAGAAAAGTTGAATAGCAAGAATGAGCCCCTCTCCTCCATGCAGTCAGGCTAAATTAAAACTCCATAAAAGAATCTTCTCACTCCTGTCAGTGCATCCATTGTCTGCTCCTGAGAAAAATTCTGTCTCTGGCATCAAATCTACATTGTTATGGTTTCTAGTACAGCATGGTTCCGCAGGCAGTTCTCATGAGAAAGTTAAAGACATTTACAAATCACTTGGTCAGTGCAGTGTGAACAATGAAAACATTAAATCCCATATTTATACATTTTTTGCGCCGCTTTTGCATCATTTTTTGACGCAAAAGCAGCGCAAACTTTTAAAATACAATTGTATTTTGAAAGTTTGCGCCGATTTTGCGGCAAAAAACAATGCAAATGCGGCGCTAAAAAAGTATAAATATGGGCCTAATTCTCTAGGCTTACAAAACATTTACAAACATTTATTAAAGCAATGCATCTTGACATGAGATTTTGCCATCTAGGTCCAACCTCTAAGTTAGTCAATGGCTAATGTCTTTAAGGCAAGCACATAACAATACTTCATTAATGTGATCCACTAGTACATTTTACTCTATGCATTTTATTTAACCATAGATATGAATTCAATAATAATTATTACATGGGGCACAGTGGCCACTCCAGTTGGCACGTTTTCCCAGAGGCACATTATTTCCTATGTTCGTCTAATTCATGTAAATTCTTAACCAACAATAAAATGCACACCCTCGCTTCAAATATTAGACAAAGTTTATAGTCCAAAAAACTTTGGTGTGGAGGCTGCGGAGAATGGTGGTAGTGTTTTCGGTCTTTAACCAGCTTTGACGTAATTTCATCATTTCATCATTTCATTTTTGTGACATAAACCACAATATTAACTTCTGGAGGCGAGTGTTCTGAAACCCGATCGTACTAAAATCGTACACAGGATCGCAGATCCACACAAGTTCAGGCGTTAGAGTACTGCAAAAGTGATTGCGATGTAAAATTAAAGATCAGTTGCCTTAATTCGTGTTTTTGTTGGGTAGCCTCTGAATTATGTGCTTCACCATACAGAAATACTATGTAGTCAATTCGCTGTATTTTAGACTCTCTTCTTCGAGTATTGTTACATGGTTTCTGATGTACTTTTTGTTTCGTTCTGGTAGTAGCTTACTTTTAAGATGCGAAAAATCTATCATTTTAACTTTGCTTTTGTGTGAATGTACCCAACACTATTTGTTAGTAGATCGTTTGCTGCCCTCTACTGCACAAAATGTAAGAACCTAATTTGAAGGCAATGAAAATGCCGCTGCAGTACATACTGAAAGGGATTGTTCTACTAGCCATGTAGAGCTCTAGGTGTGAAAATGAAGATAATGTTTCTTCAATAGGCATAATTGCTGAGTTTTCATTTCACAGAAAGAAAAAGAAGTAATGTTGATTTGGCGGGATTAGTTGAGGGATTTGGTATGCATTGCTATGTGTTTTAATTTCATAGTGTTGTCCTTACAAATGTCATGTTACTAGTCTTCTCCTTCTGTTCCACAAGAAGAAAAAATTGTATTGTCCAAGGAGGGCCTAAACTAAAACATACATTGAATAAAAACAACGCCATATACATTTTTGTAACTAATCTGAGATTTACACAAACAGCAATGTTTACCATTTGCAGCAATGTTCACCAGATTAATTTCTGGAGTTTCACCACCGCGGTTTGCTGGTGAAAAATGACAGCGCATCAGTCAATGGCAGCATAGGTAAGCTATACAAATATTGTCATTGCGTTGGTTAAAGTGCATTTTCCTCCTTGCTACGAGTGTGGGCCAGTTGTCCTATCCCTGAGCTAGTGGTGTACAGTGGAGGTAAGGCAGGCCATGAGCTGCGCGAAAAGGAATGCCCTCTCTGAGTGGGGACCTTGGGAAGACGAGAGAACTCAATGGTAAAGTGTTGGGGGTCATATGCCCTCATGCTACTAATCGTGATGACACCGCACATAGTCCCACCTGGGCTCATGGTGTGGGAATCTATTTACAAAGTTTGATTCAGGTGAATCAGAATCAGTGGGGAGTTCACTTCAAAGATCTCTGGGAAGACACTCAGGCTCCAGGGATGGCAAACCTCCAAAGACTGAGGATGACTTGGATGATAAGGCGTTGTCCTGGAAGGCCTTGGTGCATCCTAACGTCCACTGGTAGAGCAGCTTCAGGCTTCCCTCTGGTGCCAGAACTTCATCAGACAGGAGTCTCCTCGAGGCCCTTTGGTGGGCTGCTACAGGATCGTGTAGACTGTGCCAGGCCTATTTGCAGGCCAATCGAAGCCATCGCTGACAGCCAACAGGACCACATCCAAGTCACACTTTGAGCCACAAAGGTGGTTGTCATAGGGTCAGTGTGCTTTAGCCATCAGGGCTCAGGTGCTCTGGCCTTTGTGCAATAGTCTTTGGGGGACAGGTCTCCGTCCGTGACCTCAGTGCTTCCCAGTGCCTGTCGTGGAGCTGCCTCAGACAAAGCCCTCTTGGCGGGATTTCCCTCTCACTGGAATTCCTTTGAGGCCTTTGCCCCTGGATTGCCACGGACCATGTGGGCTGTGTGGGCCATATGTAGGCTGGGCCAAGGGGGTCGCTGCGGAACTCCCAACAGGGCCACATCCAAGCCTTGTGCAACCACAAGGGTGGATGGTCCAAATAATTGAGTGTGCTCTCTTCGGCAGCTGTCAGGTTCACGGGGGCTCACAGCAGGTTTCTGCATGGTCAGCCTCCCACAGTTCCAGGGATGCCTTGTCAACTTCTGGTATCTTTGCTGACTTTGGATCCACTCTGGTGGTGCTGTGCTCCTTTGGTGGTTTGGTTGATGCACCTTGTAAGGATGATGATCTTACCATCTATTTACGTAGATCAACAGGTGGCAGTGTCTTCCTTGGAGGAGGGATGACTTGAAGGACTTCGCAGCCACATGCAGTTGTTGAATGGCATGTGCTGTTGGCAGGAGAGGGATGTCATCGATGTCAAGCAGCCGGTGACAGGTGGCAGGACGGTCACACTGAGAAGCATGGGGCTTGGACGCGGTTCACACATGCTGGCGGTTTAAGGTTGGTCCACCCATGGAGCTGTCTCCAGTGACGTCTATTCACCCCGGTGGCTGGTTTGTGGTGATGGATGCCCTCCTGTATGCTGGCAGGAGTCCTCAATCCTGTCGTTCTTCAGCCTTTCACTTGCACACTTGTGCTGTTCCTGATCTTCTGTGTGACAAGTCTGTCACATCCTTTCTTCTTCAAGCCTTCATGATGTGGCGTAATGCCACTTTTCTCTCGCTTCTCCTTTATTTATGTAGCACTGCACCATGGGTTGCATGTTGCACCACATGGACCGTTCAACGGCTAGTGCTCCACCTCGGATGGTGCATCATCTTTTGTCGCAGGGTATTGCAGGCTTAGTTCTGTCAGTTGAACTTGATTCTTTCACCCTTCAGACCTCTTGCAGGGATTGTCTATTCCAGGATCTTCTTGGTGGTGCGCTCCCTGACTGGAGGCTCACTGTCTCCTTCTTCGCGTCTTCCCTTGAGGGCGTAGCACTTGCACCTCAAGACTGTGCTGTTGTGGTGCTTGCTTCTTCCTCCATTTGCTTGGCAGGGTTGTTCAATTCTTGTGAGGAGCTAAACAATGGGCCAATGGTGGCTGTCTTGTGCTGTGGTGTGGCCGGTCTCTCACAATTGGCATTGCATCTCGCTCTCAGAGGGATGTCTGTCTCTTGGGCTCCTGCCTGTACTGTCAGGTTCGCTGGTGCGGCCCTCTGCACACCTCTGTAATTATCTCTTCCTCCATGAGTGCCCTTTGTTGGCGTGCCCTTTCTCTGGGCCTTCAGTGATGTCCTTCCTTGCTGTGGGCATGTGGTGCTATGCTTCACTCGCGCTGATGTCCGACAGCTACTGGGGCATGCACAGCTCATAGTTCTCATCTCTTGAGTGGACTTGAGGCAGACTAAGAGGGCTTGCTGCCTGTTGGCTGCATTTCTTGGGTGTGCTCGCGTAGATTAGTGAGCCTGGCCCCAATCTCTGCAGGGGTGGGCAGGCTCTGTTGCTGCTGGTTCTCCCCTAAAACATGGGAGGTGGGGGAGTGGCTCAGTTTGTGCAGGGGAATGCCAAATTTATGTTCCTAGGTGAGTTTATTTACTTATTTATTTTTATTTCACAGGTGTCACTCACAGCCTCAGCAGCCTTACTGGTGGTGTGGTGTTGTGCTGCCCTTCTCAGGCTTTGCAGCTCTGATATGGGCGTATGGGGGAGGAGGTCGTCACTGGCTCTGTTCCTCCGCGGAGTGCCTCAGATGTCGTGGGTGCCCGGTGGCTAATGCAGTACCCTCCACCTCACAGGGGTGTTGCCGATGCAGGAGGGGTCACTCTCCCATGGAGTGGTCAGCAGGGGGATCCCAAATGTGGCAGTGACCGCAATACTTCACCCCCGTTTTTTCCTCCATGCACACAGGCACTTCATTGGTGCTGTCACCACCTTCCTAGGGTCGCGGCAACCTGGACACATGGACAGCTCTACTGACTCGCAGCACAGACCACGTCATGGAAGGCCCCTTCTCCCACCTTTTCACTGCCAGCATTAGACAAGCTTTTCCCCTTCTGGGGGACAGAAGTAGAGCAGCTGCAGGGCAGGCGCAGGCAGGAACCATCATACTCGTCCACTGGGTGCAGCTTGCCAGCAGGGGTGCCATTGAAACAGGCTACACTTCCTGATCGAGGTGTGACTGAGAAGCCACAGGCTCAAATGTAGGGTCGGACCCACTCATCGCCAATGTAGTGTTGGGGGCCCTAGGCCCTCATGCTACTAATAGTTATGACACAGACACATATGCCCTCATTATGACCCCGGCGGTCGGCGGTAATATAGTGGAAAGTACTGCCAACAGGCTGGCGGTACATTCCACCATATTATGACATTGGCGGTTTGGCTGACCAAACCTCCAATGTACCACACCGACGGCCACGGCGCTAACGCCCACAGGGCTGGAGTTAGCAATCTCCAGCATGGCGGCCATCACTGTACCGCCTGCGGGATCATGAACCCGCCTACCACCATGGTTTTCGTGGCTTCCTTACTGCCACGAAAACCATGGCGGAAGGCACTATCAGTGACAGGGAATCCTTTCCATGTCACTGATAGGGGTCTTCCCCACTCCTCTCTCCAGATTCCCCCACACACACCCCTTTCCTCTCCAGACCCCCCTTTCATTCATGCCCCTCCCTTCACACACGCATACACACACCCATTCCCACATTCAGCCACGCATGCATACATCCATTCAAACACCCATCCTCACCTACTTACATACATACACGCAGACACGCATTCACACAACTCAACATACACGCACTCCCACCTCCAGACATGCACACACATACAACATGCAACAGACACCCGCATATACGCATGCACAGACTTACACACACACCCCCACACACAACACCCCCCAAACCTCTCCCCTGTCAGAGAACCCACTTACCTGTGTCCAGGAGGTCCTCCAGCAGGAGACGGGATGGGGAGGTGCTGCCAGCAGCAGCGTCCGCCTGAAGAACACCACCAGGGCGTATTATTTCTCATAATACAGCTGGCGGCGGTCTACTGAGGTGGTGCAGCTGCTGGCAGCAGCACCACCTTACCACCATCTGCCGGCATGGCCACAGCCAGATTTCCACCATCCTTCTGGAGGAAATCCAGCTACGGTCATAATCCGGCGGACGGCTGGTAGCCGCGGCAACAGTTTTTTGGCGGCTGTTGTCGCGGTGGTAGGCGGTTTTCACAGCCACAGTCCAAATGAGGGCCATAGTTATGGTTCATGCAACTGGCCTCGGGCAAGTGCACCCATCTTCTTTTATTTGCAGGGGTACCTGACTGGGGATACCTGTGATGGATGGGTGTTGGGTGAGTGTGGAAGCCAGCTCTCAGCAGAGTGGCTGGCTGTAGGAGGCTGGACTGGCTTGTAGTGAGTACCAAGGGGTACTTGCACCTTGCACCAGGCCCAGTTATCCCTTATTAGTGTATAGGGTGTCTAGCAGCTTAGGCTGATAGATAATGGTAGCTTAGCAGAGCAGCTTAGGCTGAACTAGGAGACGTGTGAAGCTACTACAGTACCACTTAGTGTCATATGCACAATATCATAAGAAAACACAATACACAGTTATACTAAAAATAAAGGTACTTTATTTTTATGACAATATGCCAAAGTATCTTAGAGTGTACCCTCAGTGAGAGGATAGGAAATATACACAAGATATATATACACAATAGCAAAAATATGCAGTATAGTCTTAGAAAACAGTGCAAACAATGTATAGTTACAATAGGATGCAATGGGGAAACATAGGGATAGGGGCAACACAAACCATATACTCCAAAAGTGGAATGCGAACCACGAATGGACTCCAAACCTATGTGACCTTGTAGAGGGTCGCTGGGACTATTAGAAAATAGTGAGAGTTAGAAAAATAACCCTCCCCAAGACCCTGAAAAGTGAGTGCAAAGTGCACTAAAGTTCCCCTAAGGACAAAAGAGTTGTGTTAGAGGAATAATGCAGGAAAGACACAAACCAGCAATGCAACAACTGTGGATTTCCAATCTAGGGTACCTGTGGAACAAGGGGACCAAGTCCAAAAAGTCACAAGCAAGTCGGAGATGGGCAGATGCCCAGGAAATGCCAGCTGCGGGTGCAAAGAAGCTTTGACTGGACAGAAGAAGCTGAGGTTTCTGCAGGAACGAAAAGGGCTAGAGACTTCCCCTTTGGTGGACGGATCTCGCTCGCCTTGGAGAGTCGTGCAGAAGTGTTTTCTCGCCGGAAAGACGCTAACAAGCCTTGCTACACGCAAATCGTGCGTTTGGCGTTTTTGGACGCTGCTGGGGCCCAGGAGGGACCAGGAGGTCGCAAATTGGACCTGCAGAGAGAGGGGACGTCGAGCAAGACAAAGAGCCCTCACTGAAGCAGGTAGCACCCGGAGAAGTGCCAGAAACAGGCACTACAAGGATGCGTGAAACGGTGCTCGCCGAAGTTGCACAAAGGAGTCCCACGTCGCCGGAGACCAACTTAGAAAGTCGTGCAATGCAGGTCAGAGTGCCGTGGACCCAGGCTTGGCTGTGCACACAGGATTTCCGCCGGAAGTGCACAGGGGCCGGAGTAGCTGCAAAGTCGCGGTTCCCAGCAATGCAGCCCAGCGAGGTGAGGCAAGGACTTACCTCCACCAAACTTGGGCTGAAGAGTCACTGGACTGTGGGGGTCACTTGAACAGCATCGCTGGATTCGAGGGACCTCGCTCGTCGTGCTGAGAGGAGACCCAAGGGACCGGTAATGCAGCTTTTTGGTGCCTGCGGTTGCAGGGGGAAGATTCCGTCGACCCACAGGAGATTTCTTCGGAGCTTCTGGTGCAGAGAGGAGGCAGGCTACCCCCACAGCATGCACAAGCAGGAAAACAGTCGAGAAGGCGGCAGGATCAGCGTTACAGAGTTGCAGTAGTCGTCTTTGCTACTATGTTGCAGGTTTGCAGGCTTCCAGCGCGGTCAGCGGTCGTTTCCTTATCAGAAGGTGAAGAGAGAGATGCAGAGGAACTCGGCTGAGCTCATGCATTCGTTATCTAAAGTTTCCCCAGAGACAGAGACCCTAAATAGCCAGAAAAGAGGGTTTGGCTACTTAGGAGAGAGGATAGGCTACTAACACCTGAAGGAGCCTATCAGCAGGAGTCTCTGACGTCACCTGGTGGCACTGGCCACTCAGAGCAGTCCAGTGTGCCAGCAGCACCTCTGTTTCCAAGATGGCAGAGGTCTGGAGCACACTGGAGGAGCTCTGGACACCTCCCAGGGGAGGTGCAGGTCAGGGGAGTGGTCACTCCCCTTTCCTTTGTCCAGTTTCACGCCAGAGCAGGGGCTAAGGGGTCCCTGAACCGGTGTAGACTGGCTTATGCAGAATTGGGCACATCTGTGCCCAACAAAGCATTTCCAGAAGCTGGGGGAGGCTACTCCTCCCCTGCCTTCACACCATTTTCCAAAGGGAGAGGGTGTCACACCCTCTCTCAGAGGAAGTTCTTTGTTCTGCCATCCTGGGCCAGGCCTGGCTGGACCCCAGGAGGGCAGCTGCCTGTCTGAGGGGTTGGCAGCAGCAGCAGCTGCAGTGAAACCCCAGGAAGGGCAGTTTGGCAGTACCAGGGTCTGTGCTACAGACCACTGGGATCATGGGATTGTGCCAACTATGCCAGGATGGTATAGAGGGGGCAATTCCATGATCATAGACATGTTACATGGCCATATTCAGAGTTACCATGGTGAAGCTACATATAGGTAGTGACCTATATGTAGTGCACGCGTGTAATGGTGTCCCCACACTCACAAAGTTCAGGGAATTGGCTCTGAACAATGTGGGGGCACCTTGGCTAGTGCCAGGGTGCCCTCACACTAAGTAACTTTGCACCCAACCTTTACCAGGTAAAGGTTAGACATATAGGTGACTTATAAGTTACTTAAGTGCAGTGTAAAATGGCTGTGAAATAACGTGGACGTTATTTCACTCAGGCTGCAGTGGCAGGCCTGTGTAAGAATTGTCAGAGCTCCCTATGGGTGGCAAAAGAAATGCTGCAGCCCATAGGGATCTCCTGGAACCCCAATACCCTGGGTACCTCAGTACCATATACTAGGGAATTATAAGGGTGTTCCAGTAAGCCAATGTAAATTGGTAAAAATGGTCACTAGCCTGTCAGTGACAATTTGGAAAGAAATGAGAGAGCATAACCACTGAGGTTTTGATTAGCAGAGCCTCAGTGAGACAGTTAGTCACTACACAGGTAACACATTCAGGCACACTTATGAGCACTGGGGCCCTGGGTTACCAGAGTCCCAGTGACACATACAACTAAAACAACATATATACAGTGAAAAATGGGGGTAACATGCCAGGCAAGATGGTACTTTCCTACACAACCCCCCCCCCAAACGAAGGACAATAAGACTAGCCATTACCTGATCAGTCTTCATTGTCTAAGTGGAAATATCTGGAGAGTCCATCTGCATTGGAGTGGCTACTCCCAGGTCTATGTTCCACTGTATAGTCCATTCCCTGTAGGGATATGGACCACCTCAACAATTTAGGATTTTCACCTTTCATTTGTTTTAGCCAAAGTAGAGGTTTGTGGTCTGTCTGAACAATGAAGTGAGTGCCAAACAGGTATGGCCTCAACTTCTTCAGAGCCCAGACCACAGCAAAGGCCTCCCTCTCAATGGCAGACCAACGCTTTTCTCTCGGGGTCAACCTTCTACTAATAAAAGCAACAGGTTGATCCTGGCCCTCAGAATTAAGTTGTGATAGGACTGCCCCTACTCCTAATTCAGATGCATCAGTTTGGACATAGAATTTTTTAGAGTAACAAGGGCTTTTCAGGACAGGTGCAGAGCACATGGCCTGCTTCAGCTCCTCAAAAGCTTTCTGACAGCTTGCTGTCCATAATACCTTTTTAGGCATTTTCTTCGATGTGAGGTCATTAAGAGGGGCTGCAATGGAGCCATAGTTCTTAATGAACCTCCTGTAATACCCAGTGAGGCCTAGGAAGGCTCTCACCTGAGTCTGAGTGGTAGGGGGAACCCAATCAATAATAGTTTGGATTTTCCCCTGAAGTGGTGCAATCTGTTCCCCACCAACAAGGTGTCCCAGATAAACCACCTTACCCTGCCCTATCTGGCACTTTGAAGCCTTGATAGTGAGGCCTGCCTTTTGCAGGGCCTCCAAAACTTTCTATAGGTGGACCAGGTGATCATCCCAGCTGGAGCTAAAGATAGCTATATCGTCCAAATATGCTGCACTGAAAGCTTCCAGCCCTTGCAGGACTGTGTTCACCAACCTTTGAAAAGTGGCAGGTGCATTTTTCAAACCAAAAGGCATTACAGTAAACTGGTAATGTCCTCCAATGGTAGAAAATGCAGTCTTAGGTTTAGCATCTTCTGATAATTTGATCTGCCAATACCCTGCAGTCAAATCAAAAGTGCTTAGATACTTGGCAGATGCCAGTGTATCTATAAGCTCATCTGCCCTGGGTATAGGGTGAGCATCAGTTTTGGTTACCAAGTTGAGACCTCTATAGTCTACACAAAACCGCATTTCCTTCTTTCCATCTTTAGAATTGGGTTTTGGTACCAGTACTACAGGAGAAGCCCATGGACTATCAGAGTGCTCAACCACTCCTAGTTCCAACATTTTCTGAACTTCTTGCTTTATGCAGTCCCTGACATGGTCAGGCTGCCTATGGATCTTACTTTTGACAGGTAAACTGTCTCCAGTATCTATAGTGTGCTCACACCAAGAAGTGGTGCCTGGCACAGTAGAGAAGAGTTCTGAAAATTGTCCTAGGAGATTTATGCAATTATCTTTCTGCTCAGCAGTAAGACAATCAGCCAAAACTACACCTTCCACAAGAGCATCTTGTTCTGTGGAAGAGAAGAGATCAGGTAGAGGATCACTGTCTTCTTCCTGTCCCTCATCTGTTGCCATGAGCAGGGTGAGATCAGCCCTGTCATAGTAGGGTTTCAGGCGGTTGACATGGAGCACCCTAAGGGGACTCCTGGCAGTGCCTAAGTCAACCAAGTAGGTGACTTCACCCTTATTTTCATCAATTGTGTGGGGTCCACTCCATTTATCTTGGAGTGCTCTTGGTGCCACAGGCTCCAAGACCCACACTTTCTGCCCTGGTTGGTACTGAACCAAAACAGCCTTCTGATCATGCCATTGCTTCTGGAGCTCTTGGCTGGCCTGAAGGTTTTTACTGGCCTTTTTCATGTACTCAGCCATCCTTGATCTGAGGCCAAGTACATAGTCCACAATATCCTGCTTAGGAGCTTTTAAAGGTTGTTCCCAACCCTCCTTTACAAGTGTGAGTGGACCCCTAACAGGGTGTCCAAAAAGAAGTTCAAAGGGGCTGAAGCCCACTCCTTTCTGGGGTACCTCCCTGTAGGCAAAAAGGAGGCATGGTAGAAGGATATCCCATCTCCTGCGGAGTTTTTCAGGGAGACCCATAATCATGCCTTTGAGAGTTTTATTAAATCTCTCCACCAGTCCATTTGTTTGTGGATGATAGGGTGTTGTGAACTTGTACGTTACACCACACTCCTTCCACATGGCCTTTAAGTATGCAGACATGAAATTGCTTCCCCTGTCTGATACCACTTCCTTCGGGAAGCCCACTCTGGAAAATATTCCCAGGAGGGCCTTTGCCACTGCAGGAGCTGTAGTGGTCCTTAAAGGAATAGCTTCAGGATATCTTGTGGCATGGTCCACTACCACCAAGATAAACCTATTGCCTGAAGCAGTAGGAGGGTCAAGGGGGCCAACTATGTCAACCCCTACCCTTTCAAAGGGAACCCCAACCACAGGCAGTGGGATAAGGGGTGCCTTTGGAGTGCCACCTGCCTTGCCACTGGCTTGACAGGTTTCACAGGACTTACAAAATTCCTTTGTGTCCTCAGACATCCTAGGCCAATGAAACAGGGGAACAAGCCTGTCCCAAGTTTTCATTTGTCCTAGATGCCCAGCTAAGGGAATGTCATGTGCCAGTGTTAGGAGGAACTTTCTGTACTCCTGAGGAATCACTAATCTCCTGGCAGCTCCAGGTTTAGGATCCCTATGCTCAGTGTACAAGAGGTTGTCCTCCCAGTAAACTCTGTGAGAGTCACTGACATCCCCATTAGCCTGTTTGACAGCTTGCTGTCTGAGACCCTCTAATGTGGGACAGGTTTGCTGTGCCACACTCAGCTCCTCTCTGGCAGGCCCCCCTTCACCCAAAAGCTCAGCAGTGTCTGCTTCCAGCTCCTCTGGTGTAGGTTCTGCACAGGGAGGGAATTCTTCTTCCTCAGAAGTTGAATCCACTGTAGAGGGAGGGATAGTAGGAAGTGGTTTGCTTCTACTAGCCCTAGCTTTAGGGAGCACTTGGTCCATTGTTCCAGGATCCAAGCTTCCCTGTCCTTTTTGCTTTTTGGCCTGAGCCCTTGTCAAAGCAAAAATATGCCCTGGGATGCCCAGCATTGCTGCATGGGCCTCCAACTCCACATCTGACCAAGCTGATGTCTCCAAATCATTCCCTAATAGACAGTCTACAGGTAAATCTGAAGCTACCACAATTTTCTTTGGACCAGTTACCCCCCCCCAGTTGAGATTTACAACAGCCATGGGGTGGCTTTGTGTTATGTTGTGAGCATCGGTTACTTGGTACTGGTGTCCAAGTATGTGTTGTTCAGGGTGCACCAGTTTCTCAATCACCATTGTGACACTGGCACCTGTGTCCCTGTAGGCCTTGACCTCAACACCATTTATTAGGGTTAGTTGCTTGTACTTCTCCAAGTTATGGGGGCAAGCAACCAAAGTGGCTAAATCAATAGCCCCTTCAGAGACTAAAGTAGCCTCTGTGGTCTCCCTAATCAGACCAACCCCAACTAAATTACCAAAAGTGAGCCCAGCTACTCCCTTGGATTGGCTATTAGTAGGTTTGCTCCCACCACCACTGCTATTAGTAGGGACACTAGGTGTAGCAGTAGGGGTTGTAGTGGTAGGAGCAGTGGTGCCTTTCTTTGGACAACTGGGATCTGTTGTCCAATGGCCTTTTATTTTACATAAATAGCACCATGGTTTCTTTTCCTTGTTCTGATTAAAGGAGGATTTTGACCCACCACCCCCACCAGAGTGTTTTTGTGGGCCTGATGAAGACTCATTTTTAGATTTGTCCCCACCCTTGTCAGAAGACTTACCATCCTTCTTTTTGTTGCCATCTTTGTCACCCCCTGTATGAACTTTTCTGTTCACTCTTGTTCTGACCCATTTGTCTGCCTTCTTTCCCAATTCTTGGGGAGAGGTCAGATCAGAGTCCACCAAGTACTGGTGCAACAAATCAGACACACAATTATTAAGAATATGCTCTCTCAGGATTAAGTTATACAGGCTGTCATAATCAGTAACTTTACTGCCATGTAACCACCCCTCCAAGGCCTTCACTGCCTGGTCAATGAAATCAACCCAGTCTTGTGAAGACTCCTTTTTGGTCTCTCTGAACTTTATCCTGTACTGTTCAGTGGTTAAGCCATAACCATCCAGGAGTGCATTCTTAAGAACTTGGAAATTATTAGCATCATTTTCTTTTACAGTAAGGAGCCTATCCCTACCTTTTCCACTAAATGATAGCCATAGGATAGCAGCCCACTGCCTTTGAGGGACATCCTGTACAACACAGGCCCTCTCAAGTGCAGCAAACCACTTGTTAATGTCATCCCCCTCCTTATAAGGGGGAACTATCTTGTGCAGATTCCTTGAATCATGCTCTTTTGCAGGATGACTATGGGGAATACTGCTGCTGCCACCATGGGTATCTAAACCCAACTTCTGTCTTTCCTTCTCTAATTCAAAAGACTGTCTATCCAAATCCAGCTGTTGCTTTTTAAGCTTCAGTCTGGTTTGTTCCACCCTCAACTTATTGAGTTCCCTCTCTAACATTCTGTCATTAGGGTTGGTGGGAGGGACATTTCTAGAAACAGAGCTATGATGGGAATGAACAGAAGGAGACCTGTCCCTTACAGAAGCCAACTTAACAGCTTGGTTTACAGAAACATTACTACCAGTATGGTGAGAATAAATGCTTTTGCTATGATGTGAGACAACACTGTTTCTATGGTGTGGCTCATCATCATTACCATCTATGCTAGATTGTCTAGTAATGGGCAGGCTAGGAAGTTTCTTTCCTGAATCTTTTCCTGGGGGAGTCCCTGAATCTGATTGGGAACTATTAGGTACTTTTTCAACAGATGGGGCACCTATGGCCTTATCCTGTTCTCTAAGCATATTAATTAATAGTTCTAAGGCAGGATTCTTCCCTACACTCAAACCTCTCTCTATACAGAGACTCCTTGCTCTTTTCCAGCTAAGGTTGTCATATGCAAGTTTGGACAGATCAACACTTTGGCCTGTGCCAGACATTTTTTAGAGAGAGTTAAAGTGATAGAGAAAGAGACAAAAGTTTTCAGAACTTTTTGGAAAGACAGAAAAAAAAACTTTTTAAACTTTTAAGAACTTTTTGAAAGTTTAGAAGTACTTTTCAGCACTTAGAAAAGAGTGAAAAGAGGAAATGCAAAACTTTTTGGCTATGTGTATATAAACTGACCTTGTTTTGTATATTTTTCTCTTATGAAAAGTACAATGACAAGAGTGGTAAGTAGTCTCAAGCACTTATCCCACCACTGCACAACCAATGTAGGAGGCTGGACTGGCTTGTAGTGAGTACCAAGGGGTACTTGCACCTTGCACCAGGCCCAGTTATGCCTTATTAGTGTATAGGGTGTCTAGCAGCTTAGGCTGATAGATAATGGTAGCTTAGCAGAGCAGCTTAGGCTGAACTAGGAGACGTGTGAAGCTACTACAGTACCACTTAGTGTCATATGCACAATATCATAAGAAAACACAATACACAGTTATACTAAAAGTAAAGGTACTTTATTTTGATGACAATATGCCAAAGTATCTTAGAGTGTACCCTCAGTGAGAGGATAGGAAATACACACAAGATATATATACACAATAGCAAAAATATGCAGTATAGTCTTAGAAAACAGTGCAAACAATGTATAGTTACAATAGGATGCAATGGGGAAACATAGGGATAGGGGCAACACAAACCATATACTCCAAAAGTGGAATGCGAACCACGAATGGACCCCAAACCTATGTGACCTTGTAGAGGGTCGCTGGGACTATTAGAAAATAGTGAGAGTTAGAAAAATAACCCTCCCCAAGACCCTGAAAAGTGAGTGCAAAGTGCACTAAAGTTCCCCTAAGGACAAAAGAGTCGTGTTAGAGGAATAATGCAGGAAACACACAAACCAGCAATGCAACAACTGTGGATTTCCAATCTAGGGTACCTGTGGAACAAGGGGACCAAGTCCAAAAAGTCACAAGCAAGTCGGAGATGGGCAGATGCCCAGGAAATGCCAGCTGCGGGTGCAAAGAAGCTTCGACTGGACAGAAGAAGCTGAGGTTTCTGCAGAAACGAAAAGGGCTAGAGACTTCCCCTTTGGTGGACGGATCCCTCTCGCCTTGGAGAGTCGTGCAGAAGTGCTTTCCCGCCGGAAGGACGCCAACAAGCCTTGCGACACGCAAATCGTGCGTTTGGCGTTTTTGGACGCTGCTGGGGCCCAGGAGGGACCAGGAGGTCGTAAATTGGACCTGCAGAGAGAGGGGACGTCGGGCAAGACAAAGAGCCCTCATTGAAGCAGGTAGCACCCGGAGAAGTTCCAGAAACAGGCACTACAAGGATGCGTGAAACGGTGCTCGCCGAAGTTGCACAAAGGAGTCCCACATCGCCGGAGACCAACTTAGAAAGTCGTGCAATGCAGGTTAGAGTGCTGTGGACCCAGGCTTGGCTGTGCACGAAGGATTTCCGCCGGAAGTGCACAGGAGCAGGAGTAGCTGCAAAGTCGCGGTTCCCAGCAATGCAGCCCAGCTAGGTGAGGCAAGGACTTACCTCCACCAAACTTGGGCTGAAGAGTCACTGGACTGTGGGGGTCACTTGGACAGCGTCGCTGGATTCGAGGGACCTCGCTCGTCGTGCTGAGAGGAGACCCAAGGGACCGGTAATGCAGCGTTTTGGTGCCTGCGGTTGCAGGGGGAAGATTCCGTCGACCCACGGGAGATTTCTTCGGAGCTTCTGGTGCAGAGAGGAGGCAGGCTACCCCCACAGCATGCACAAGCAGGAAAACAGTCATGAAGGCGGCAGGATCAGCGTTACAGAGTTGCAGTAGTCGTCTTTGCTACTATGTTGCAGGTTTGCAGGCTTCCAGCGCGGTCAGCGGTCGTTTCCTTATCAGAAGGTGAAGAGAGAGATGCAGAGGAACTCGGCTGAGCTCATGCATTTGTTATCTAAAGTTTCCCCAGAGACAGAGACCCTAAATAGCCAGAAAAGAGGGTTTGGCTACTTAGGAGAGAGGATAGGCTACTAACACCTGAAGGAGCCTATCAGCAGGAGTCTCTGACGTCACCTGGTGGCACTGGCCACTCAGAGCAGTCCAGTGTGCCAGCAGCACCTCTGTTTCCAAGATGGCAGAGGTCTGGAGCACACTGGAGGAGCTCTGGACACCTCCCAGGGGAGGTGCAGGTCAGGGGAGTGGTCACTCCCCTTTCCTTTGTCCAGTTTCGCGCCAGAGCAGGGGCTAAGGGGTCCCTGAACCGGTGTAGACTGGCTTATGCAGAATTGGGCACATCTGTGCCCAACAAAGCATTTCCAGAAGCTGGGGGAGGCTACTCCTCCCCTGCCTTCACACCATTTTCCAAAGGGAGAGGGTGTCACACCCTCTCTCAGAGGAAGTTCTTTGTTCTGCCATCCTGGGCCAGGCCTGGCTGGACCCCAGGAGGGCAGCTGCCTGTCTGAGGGGTTGGCAGCAGCAGCAGCTGCAGTGAAACCCCAGGAAGGGCAGTTTGGCAGTACCAGGGTCTGTGCTACAGACCACTGGGATCATGGGATTGTGCCAACTATGCCAGGATGGTATAGAGGGGGCAATTCCATGATCATAGACATGTTACATGGCCATATTCGGAGTTACCATGGTGAAGCTACATATAGGTAGTGACCTATATGTAGTGCACGCGTGTAATGGTGTCCCCGCACTCACAAAGTTCAGGGAATTGGCTCTGAACAATGTGGGGGCACCTTGGCTAGTGCCAGGGTGCCCTCACACTAAGTAACTTTGCACCCAACCTTTACCAGGTAAAGGTTAGACATATAGGTGACTTATAAGTTACTTAAGTGCAGTGTAAAATGGCTGTGAAATAACGTGGACGTTATTTCACTCAGGCTGCAGTGGCAGGCCTGTGTAAGAATTGTCAGAGCTCCCTATGGGTGGCAAAAGAAATGCTGCAGCCCATAGGGATCTCCTGGAACCCCAATACCCTGGGTACCTCAGTACCATATACTAGGGAATTATAAGAGTGTTCCAGTAAGCCAATGTAAATTGGTAAAAATGGACACTAGCCTGTCAGTGACAATTTGGAAAGAAATGAGAGAGCATAACCACTGAGGTTCTGATTAGCAGAGCCTCAGTGAGACAGTTAGTCACTACACAGGTAACACATGCAGGCACACTTATGAGCACTGGGGCCCTGGGTTACCAGGGTCCCAGTGACACATACAACTAAAACAACATATATACAGTGAAAAATGGGGGTAACATGCCAGGCAAGATGGTACTTTCCTACACTGGCCGAAACACTAGAATGTCTCCGGCAGGACACTACATCTGGCATCTAACTGTGGCATGCATTCTGTCCCTACAGCACTGTCATACCGCACCTATGCACGAAGGATTTCAGTAATCTTTTTTTGGCTTCATAAATCTTTACCTTTTCGCGTTCTCATCCCATTATGAGATAGATTCAAATTGGCCGCAGAACATCTATGTATAGACTTGTGTAAGCCTGATACCTTTGCATAATACTCTTATAGAGTTTTGTATGCATTTCCAGTAAGGTTTCTTTTAATCATTTATCTAATTTGATCGAGCAACACTACTAAACTGTCATTTTTTTATACCATGTAACATTATTCCGAGTCCACATCCAATTAAGTGTTTTGTTAATGAGACTTTACAGGGCTACAAAGATATGTGAAATAATATGTAAAACACTGTAAATAGACTTGGGTTATTGTCAGTTGCACTGTGTCCTCTTTTCTTTCCATGCACTTTTGGCCAGGGCACTTCATTTGGGCTCTTTTCACATCATTATGCACGTTTGCTCTTTTTGCCAAAGCATATTTTAAGTAATATTTTTGCTTTGGAGCTCTCCTGTTGGTAGGCTCACTTGACCTTACTTAGCACAGTTGCACTGTTCGTTTATGTGTAATTATTATAAGACTTGACCAACCTGCACATTTTTACGGGCTTTGTTTTCCTTGGGAAGAGCATTTTATCACTTATTCAAAATGACTTAACTATTTGATTATGTCTTCCTAATCTGGCTTTTATATTGTTTCCTTAGACAATTCAAGAACCATGTGCATACAATTGATTTTCTTTTATGTATATTTTGCAGGCTACATAATTGCAGTATTTCTAACTATGCTCTCTCTAAGGAAATGCCCCTTTATGAATGGTCACTCGCATTTTGTTCACAGGTGCTGTTGTTTTTTTTTTTTAGATCTGTACACTGGGACCCTCCTAACCAGTCCTCAGTATATGTGCCCTGACCCCGAAAAGCTTATCAAATTGGTTAAAAATCCTAATTGGCACATTTAACTTGCATTTAGGTACCTAACATTAGGTTACCCGTGTTACCCGTGTTCCAAGGACCTGTAAATTAAATGGAACTGGTGGATGTAGGAAAGTACCATCTTGCCTGGCATGTTACCCCCATTTTTCACTGTATATATGTTGTTTTAGTTGTATGTGTCACTGGGACCCTGGTAACCCAGGGCCCCAGTGCTCATAAGTGTGCCTGTATGTGTTACCTGTGTAGTGACTAACTGTCTCACTGAGGCTCTGCTAATCAGAACCTCAGTGGTTATGCTCTCTCATTTCTTTCCAAATTGTCACTGACAGGCTAGTGACCATTTTTACCAATTTACATTGGCTTACTGGAACACCCTTATAATCCCCTAGTATATGGTACTGAGGTACCCAGGGTATTGGGGTTCCAGGAGATCCCTATGGGCTGCAGCATTTCTTTTGCCACCCATAGGGAGCTCTGACAATTCTTACACAGGCCTGCCACTGCAGCCTGAGTGAAATAACGTCCACGTTATTTCACAGCCATTTTACACTGCACTTAAGTAACTTATAAGTCACCTATATGTCTAACCTTTACCTGGTAAAGGTTAGGTGCAAAGTTACTTAGTGTGAGGGCACCCTGGCACTAGCCAAGGTGCCCCCACATTGTTCAGAGCCAATTCACTGAACTTTGTGAGTGCGGGGACACCATTACACACGTGCACTACATATAGGTCACTACCTATATGTAGCTTCACCATGGTAACTCCGAATATGGCCATGTAACATGTCTATGATCATGGAATTGCCCCCTCTATGCCATCCTGGCATTGTTGGTACAATTCCATGATCCCAGTGGTCTGTAGCACAGACCCTGGTACTGCCAGACTGCCCTTCCTGGGGTTTCACTGCAGCTGCTGCTGCTGCCAACCCCTCAGACAGGCAGCTGCCCTCCTGGGGTCCAGCCAGGCCTGGCCCAGGATGGCAGAACAAAGAACTTCCTCTGAGAGAGGGTGTGACACCCTCTCCCTTTGGAAAATGGTGTGAAGGCAGGGGAGGAGTAGCCTCCCCCAGCCTCTGGAAATGCTTTGTTGGGCACAGAGGTGCCCAATTCTGCATAAGCCAGTCTACACCGGTTCAGGGACCCCTTAGCCCCTGCTCTGGCGCGAAACTGGACAAAGGAAAGGGGAGTGACCACTCCCCTGACCTGCACCTCCCCTGGGAGGTGTCCAGAGCTCCTCCAGTGTGCTCCAGACCTCTGCCATCTTGGAAACAGAGGTGCTGCTGGCACACTGGACTGCTCTGAGTGGCCAGTGCCACCAGGTGACGTCAGAGACTCCTGCTGATAGGCTCCTTCAGATGTTAGTAGCCTTTCCTCTCTCCTAGGTAGCCAAACCCTCTTTTCTGGCTATTTAGGGTCTCTGTCTCTGGGGAAACTTTAGATAACGAATGCATGAGCTCAGCCGAGTTCCTCTGCATCTCCCTCTTCACCTTCTGATAAGGAATCGACCGCTGACCGCGCTGGAAGCCTGCAAACCTGCAACATAGTAGCAAAGACGACTACTGCAACTCTGTAACGCTGATCCTGCCGCCTTCTCGACTGTTTTCCTGCTTGTGCATGCTGTGGGGGTAGTCTGCCTCCTCTCTGCACCAGAAGCTCCGAAGAAATCTCCCGTGGGTCGACGGAATCTTCCCCCTGCAACCGCAGGCACCAAAAAGCTGCATCTCCGGTCCCTTGGGTCTCCTCTCAGCACGACGAGCGAGGTCCCTCGAATCCAGCGACACCGTCCAAGTGACCCCCACAGTCCAGTGACTCTTCAGCCCAAGTTTGGTGGAGGTAAGTCCTTGCCTCACCTCGCTGGGCTGCATTGCTGGGAACCGCGACTTTGCAAGCTTCTCCGGCCCCTGTGCACTTCCGGCGGAAATCCTGTGTGCACAGCCAAGCCTGGGTCCACGGCACTCTAACCTGCATTGCACGACTTTCTAAGTTGGTCTCCGGCGACGTGGGACTCCTTTGTGCAACTTCGGCGAGCACCGTTTCACGCATCCTCGTAGTGCCTGTTTCTGGCACTTCTCCGGGTGCTACCTGCTTCAGTGAGGGCTCTTTGTCTTGCTCGACTTCCCCTCTCTCTGCAGGTCCAATTTGCGACCTCCTGGTCCCTCCTGGGCCCCAGCAGCGTCCAAAAACGCCAAACGCACGATTTGCGTGTAGCAAGGCTTGTTGGCGTCCATCCGGCGGGAAAACACTTCTGCACGACTCTCCAAGGCGTGGGGGATCCATCCTCCAAAGGGGAAGTCTCTAGCCCTTGTCGTTCCGGCAGTATTCACAGTTCTTCAGCCTAGTAAGAGCTTCTTTGCACCAACCGCTGGCATTTCTTGGGCATCTGCCCATCTCCGAGCTGCTTGTGACTTTTGGACTTGGTCCCCTTGTTCCACAGGTACCTTCAGACAGGAATCCATCGTTGTTGCATTGCTGATTTGTGTTTTCCTTGCATTCTCCCTCTAACACGACTATTTTGTCCTTAGGGGAACTTTAGTGCACTTTGCACTCACTTTTCAGGGTCTTGGGGAAGGTTATTTTGCTAACTCTCACTATTTTCTAATAGTCCCAGCGACCCTCTACAAGGTCACATAGGTTTGGGGTCCATTCGTGGTTCGCATTCCACTTCTGGAGTATATGGTTTGTGTTGCCCCTATCCCTATGTTTCCCCATTGCATCCTATTGTAACTATACATTGTTTGCACTGTTTTCTAAGACTATACTGCATATTTTTGCTATTGTGTATATATATCTTGTGTATATTTCCTATCCTCTCACTGAGGGTACACTCTAAGATACTTTGGCATATTGTCATAAAAATAAAGTACCTTTATTTTTAGTATAACTGTGTATTGTGTTTTCTTATGATATTGTGCATATGACACTAGGTGGTACTGTAGTAGCTTCACACGTCTCCTAGTTCAGCCTAAGCTGCTCTGCTAAGCTACCATTATCTATCAGCCTAAGCTGCTAGACACCCTATACACTAATAAGGGATAACTGGGCCTGGTGCAAGGTGCAAGTACCCCTTGGTACTCACTACAAGCCAGTCCAGCCTCCTACATTGGTTGTGCAGTGGTGGGATAAGTGCTTTGAGACTACTTACCACTCTTGTCATTGTACTTTTCATAAGAGAAAAATATACAAAACAAGGTCAGTGTATATACACATAGCCAAAAAGTTTTGCATTTCCTCTTTTCACTCTTTTCTAAGTGCTGAAAAGTACTTCTAAACTTTCAAAAAGTTCTTAAAAGTTTAAAAAGTTTTTTTCTGTCTTTCCAAAAAGTTCTGAAAACTTTTTTTTCTCTTTGGCTATCACTTTAACTCTCTCTAAAAAATGTCTGGCACAGGCCAAAAAGTTGAACTGTCCAAACTTGCATATGATCACCTTAGCTGGAAAGGAGCAAGGAGTCTCTGCATAGAGAGAGGTTTGAGTGTAGGGAAGAATCCTTCCTTAGAACTGTTAATTAATATGCTTAGAGTACAGGATAAGGCCATAAGTGCCCAATCTGTAGAAAAAGTAGCTAATGGTTCTCAATCAGATCCAGGGACTCCCCCAGGAAAAGGTTCAGGAAAGAAACTTCTCAGCCTGCCCATTACTAGACAGTCTAGCATAGTTGGTACAGAGGTTGAATCACATCATACTGATGATGTGCTCTCACATTATACTGGTAGCCAAGCTGTTAGGGTGCCCTCTGTAAGGGACAGGTCTCCTTCTGTTCATTCCCATCATACCTCTGTATCTAGAAATGTCCCTCCCACCCACCCTGATGACAGATTGTTGGAAAGGGAGCTCAATAGATTGAGAGTGGAGCAAACCAGACTGAAGCTCAAGAAGCAACAGCTGGATTTGGATAGACAGTCTTTAGAAATAGAGAGGGAAAGACAGAAAATGGGTTTAGATACCCATGGTGGCAGCAGCAGTATTCCCCATAGTCATCCTGCAAAAGAGCATGATTCCAGGAATCTGCATAAGATAGTTCCCCCTTACAAGGAGGGGGATGACATTAACAAGTGGTTTGCTGCACTTGAGAGGGCCTGTGCTGTACAGGATGTCCCTCAAAAGCAGTGGGCTGCTATCCTATGGCTATCATTTACTGGAAAAGGTAGGGATAGGCTCCTTACTGTAAAAGAAAATGATGCTAACAATTTCCAAGTTCTTAAGAATGCACTCCTGGATGGTTATGGCTTAACCACTGAACAGTACAGGATCAAGTTCAGAGATACCAAAAAGGAGTCTTCACAAGACTGGGTTGATTTCATTGACCAGGCAGTGAAGGCCTTGGAGGGGTGGTTACATGGCAGTAAAGTTACTGATTATGACAGCCTGTATAACTTAATCCTGAGAGAGCATATTCTTAATAATTGTGTGTCTGATTTGTTGCACCAGTACTTGGTGGACTCTGATCTGACCTCTCCCCAAGAATTGGGAAAGAAGGCAGACAAATGGGTCAGAACAAGAGTGAACAGAAAAGTTCATACAGGGGGTGACAAAGATGGCAACAAAAAGAAGGATGGTAAGTCTTCTGACAAGGGTGGGGACAAATCTAAAAATGAGTCTTCATCAGGCCCACAAAAACACTCTGGTGGGGGTGGTGGGCCCAAATCCTCCTTTAATCAGAACAAGGAAAAGAAACCATGGTGCTATTTATGTAAGATAAAAGGCCATTGGACAACAGATCCCAGTTGTCCAAAGAAAGGCACCACAGCTCCTACCACTACAACCCCTACTGCTACACCTAGTGTCCCTACTAATAGCAGTAGTGGTGGGAGCAAACCTACTAATAGCCAATCCAAGGGAGTAGCTGGGCTCACTTTTGGTAATTTAGTTGGGGTTGGTCTGATTAGGGAGACCACAGAGGCTACTTTAGTCTCTGAAGGGGCTATTGACTTAGCCACTTTGGTTGCTTGCCCCCATAACTTGGAGAAGTACAAGCAACTAACCCTAATAAATGGTGTTGAGGTCCAGGCCTACAGGGACACAGGTGCCAGTGTCACAATGGTGATTGAGAAACTGGTGCACCCTGAACAACACATACTTGGACACCAGTACCAAGTAACCGATGCTCACAACATAACACAAAGCCACCCCAGGGCTGTTGTAAATCTCAACTGGGGGGGGGTATCTGGTGCAAAGAAAGTTGTGGTAGCTTCAGATTTACCTGTAGACTGTCTATTAGGGAACGATTTGGAGACATCAGCTTGGTCAGATGTGGAGTTGGAGGCCCATGCAGCAATGCTGGGCATCCCAGGGCATATTTTTGCTTTGACAAGGGCTCAGGCCAAAAAGCAAAAAGGACAGGGAAGCTTGGATCCTGGAACAATGGACCAAGTGCTCCCTAAAGCTAGGGCTAGTAGAAGCAAACCACTTCCTACTATCCCTCCCTCTACAGTGGATTCAACTTCTGAGGAAGAAGAATTCCCTCCCTGTGCAGAACCTACACCAGAGGAGCTGGAAGCAGACACTGCTGAGCTTTTGGGTGAAGGGGGGCCTGCCAGAGAGGAGCTGAGTGTGGCACAGCAAACCTGTCCCACATTAGAGGGTCTCAGACAGCAAGCTGTCAAACAGGCTAATGGGGATGTCAGTGACTCACACAGAGTTTACTGGGAGGACAACCTCTTGTACACTGAGAATAGGGATCCTAAACCTGGAGCTGCCAGGAGATTAGTGATTCCTCAGGAGTACAGAAAGTTCCTCCTAACACTGGCACATGACATTCCCTTAGCTGGGCACCTGGGTCAAATGAAAACTTGGGACAGATTGGTACCACTGTTTCATTGGCCTAGGATGTCTGAGGACACAAAAGAATTTTGTAAGTCCTGTGAAACCTGTCAAGCCAGTGGCAAGACAGGTGGCACTCCAAAGGCACCCCTTATCCCACTGCCTGTGGTTGGGGTTCCCTTTGAAAGGGTAGGGGTTGACATAGTTGGCCCCCTTGACCCTCCTACTGCTTCAGGCAATAGGTTTATCTTGGTGGTAGTGGACCATGCCACAAGATATCCTGAAGCTATTCCTTTAAGGACCACTACAGCTCCTGCAGTGGCAAAGGCCCTCCTGGGAATATTTTCCAGGGTGGGCTTCCCAAAGGAAGTAGTATCAGACAGAGGAAGCAATTTCATGTCTGCATACTTAAAGGCCATGTGGAAGGAGTGTGGTGTAACTTACAAGTTCACAACACCCTATCATCCACAAACAAATGGACTGGTGGAGAGATTTAATAAAACTCTCAAAGGCATGATTATGGGACTCCCTGAAAAACTCCGCAGGAGATGGGATATCCTTCTACCATGCCTCCTTTTTGCCTACAGGGAGGTACCCCAGAAAGGAGTGGGCTTCAGCCCCTTTGAACTTCTTTTTGGACACCCTGTTAGGGGTCCACTCACACTTGTAAAGGAGGGTTGGGAACAACCTTTAAAAGCTCCTAAGCAGGATATTGTGGATTATGTACTTGGCCTCAGATCAAGGATGGCTGAGTACATGAAAAAGGCCAGTAAAAACCTTCAGGCCAGCCAAGAGCTCCAGAAGCAATGGCATGATCAGAAGGCTGTTTTGGTTCAGTACCAACCAGGGCAGAAAGTGTGGGTCTTGGAGCCTGTGGCCCCAAGAGCACTCCAAGATAAATGGAGTGGTCCACACACAATTGTTGAAAAGAAGGGTGAAGTCACCTACTTGGTTGACTTAGGCACTGCCAGGAGTCCCCTTAGGGTGCTCCATGTCAACCGCCTGAAACCCTACTATGACAGGGCTGATCTCACCCTGCTCATGGCAACAGATGAGGGACAGGAAGAAGACAGTGATCCTCTACCTGATCTCTTCTCTTCCACAGAACAAGATGCTCTTGTGGAAGGGGTAGTTTTGGCTGATTGTCTTACTGCTGAGCAGAAAGATAATTGCATAAATCTCCTAGGACAATTTTCAGAACTCTTCTCCATTGTGCCAGGCACCACTTCTTGGTGTGAGCACACTATAGATACTGGAGACAGTTTACCTGTCAAAAGTAAGATCTATAGGCAGCCTGACCATGTCAGGGACTGCATAAAGCAAGAAGTTCAGAAGATGTTGGAACTAGGAGTGGTTGAGCACTCTGACAGTCCATGGGCTTCTCCTGTGGTACTGGTACCAAAACCCAATTCTAAAGATGGAAAGAAGGAAATGAGGTTTTGTGTAGACTATAGAGGTCTCAACTTGGTAACCAAAACAGATGCTCACCCTATACCCAGGGCAGATGAGCTAATAGATACACTGGCATCTGCCAAGTATCTAAGCACTTTTGATTTGACTGCAGGGTATTGGCAGATCAAAATGTCAGAAGATGCTAAACCTAAGACTGCATTTTCTACCATTGGAGGACATTACCAGTTTACTGTAATGCCTTTTGGTTTGAAAAATGCACCTGCCACTTTTCAGAGGTTGGTGAACACAGTCCTGCAAGGGCTGGAAGCTTTCAGTGCAGCATATTTGGATGATATAGCTGTCTTTAGCTCCAGCTGGGATGATCACCTGGTCCACCTTTGGAAAGTTTTGGAGGCCCTGCAAAAGGCAGGCCTCACTATCAAGGCTTCAAAGTGCCAGATAGGGCAGGGTAAGGTGGTTTATCTGGGACACCTTGTTGGTGGGGAACAGATTGCACCACTTCAGGGGAAAATCCAAACTATTATTGATTGGATTCCCCCTACCACTCAGACTCAGGTGAGAGCCTTCCTAGGCCTCACTGGGTATTACAGGAGGTTCATTAAGAACTATGGCTCCATTGCAGCCCCTCTTAATGACCTCACATCCAAGAAAATGCCTAAAAAGGTATTATGGACAGCAAACTGTCAGAAAGCTTTTGAGGAGCTGAAGCAGGCCATGTGCTCTGCACCTGTCCTGAAAAGCCCTTGTTACTCTAAAAAATTCTATGTCCAAACTGATGCATCTGAATTAGGAGTAGGGGCAGTCCTATCACAACTTAATTCTGAGGGCCAGGATCAACCTGTTGCTTTTATTAGTAGAAGGTTGACCCCTAGAGAAAAGCGTTGGTCTGCCATTGAGAGGGAGGCCTTTGCTGTGGTCTGGGCTCTGAAGAAGTTGAGGCCATACCTGTTTGGCACTCACTTCATTGTTCAGACAGACCACAAACCTCTACTTTGGCTAAAACAAATGAAAGGTGAAAATCCTAAATTGTTGAGGTGGTCCATATCCCTACAGGGAATGGACTATACAGTGGAACATAGACCTGGGAGTAGCCACTCCAATGCAGATGGACTCTCCAGATATTTCCACTTAGACAATGAAGACTCATCAGGTAATGGCTAGTCTTATTGTCCTTCGTTTGGGGGGGGGTTGTGTAGGAAAGTACCATCTTGCCTGGCATGTTACCCCCATTTTTCACTGTATATATGTTGTTTTAGTTGTATGTGTCACTGGGACCCTGGTAACCCAGGGCCCCAGTGCTCATAAGTGTGCCTGTATGTGTTACCTGTGTAGTGACTAACTGTCTCACTGAGGCTCTGCTAATCAGAACCTCAGTGGTTATGCTCTCTCATTTCTTTCCAAATTGTCACTGACAGGCTAGTGACCATTTTTACCAATTTACATTGGCTTACTGGAACACCCTTATAATCCCCTAGTATATGGTACTGAGGTACCCAGGGTATTGGGGTTCCAGGAGATCCCTATGGGCTGCAGCATTTCTTTTGCCACCCATAGGGAGCTCTGACAATTCTTACACAGGCCTGCCACTGCAGCCTGAGTGAAATAACGTCCACGTTATTTCACAGCCATTTTACACTGCACTTAAGTAACTTATAAGTCACCTATATGTCTAACCTTTACCTGGTAAAGGTTAGGTGCAAAGTTACTTAGTGTGAGGGCACCCTGGCACTAGCCAAGGTGCCCCCACATTGTTCAGAGCCAATTCACTGAACTTTGTGAGTGCGGGGACACCATTACACACGTGCACTACATATAGGTCACTACCTATATGTAGCTTCACCATGGTAACTCCGAATATGGCCATGTAACATGTCTATGATCATGGAATTGCCCCCTCTATGCCATCCTGGCATTGTTGGTACAATTCCATGATCCCAGTGGTCTGTAGCACAGACCCTGGTACTGCCAGACTGCCCTTCCTGGGGTTTCACTGCAGCTGCTGCTGCTGCCAACCCCTCAGACAGGCAGCTGCCCTCCTGGGGTCCAGCCAGGCCTGGCCCAGGATGGCAGAACAAAGAACTTCCTCTGAGAGAGGGTGTGACACCCTCTCCCTTTGGAAATTGGTGTGAAGGCAGGGGAGGAGTAGCCTCCCCCAGCCTCTGGAAATGCTTTGTTGGGCACAGAGGTGCCCAATTCTGCATAAGCCAGTCTACACCGGTTCAGGGACCCCTTAGCCCCTGCTCTGGCGCGAAACTGGACAAAGGAAAGGGGAGTGACCACTCCCCTGACCTGCACCTCCCCTGGGAGGTGTCCAGAGCTCCTCCAGTGTGCTCCAGACCTCTGCCATCTTGGAAACAGAGGTGCTGCTGGCACACTGGACTGCTCTGAGTGGCCAGTGCCACCAGGTGACGTCAGAGACTCCTGCTGATAGGCTCCTTCAGATGTTAGTAGCCTTTCCTCTCTCCTAGGTAGCCAAACCCTCTTTTCTGGCTATTTAGGGTCTCTGTCTCTGGGGAAACTTTAGATAACGAATGCATGAGCTCAGCCGAGTTCCTCTGCATCTCCCTCTTCACCTTCTGATAAGGAATCGACCGCTGACCGCGCTGGAAGCCTGCAAACCTGCAACATAGTAGCAAAGACGACTACTGCAACTCTGTAACGCTGATCCTGCCGCCTTCTCGACTGTTTTCCTGCTTGTGCATGCTGTGGGGGTAGTCTGCCTCCTCTCTGCACCAGAAGCTCCGAAGAAATCTCCCGTGGGTCGACGGAATCTTCCCCCTGCAACCGCAGGCACCAAAAAGCTGCATCTCCGGTCCCTTGGGTCTCCTCTCAGCACGACGAGCGAGGTCCCTCGAATCCAGCGACACCGTCCAAGTGACCCCCACAGTCCAGTGACTCTTCAGCCCAAGTTTGGTGGAGGTAAGTCCTTGCCTCACCTCGCTGGGCTGCATTGCTGGGAACCGCGACTTTGCAAGCTTCTCCGGCCCCTGTGCACTTCCGGTGGAAATCCTGTGTGCACAGCCAAGCCTGGGTCCACGGCACTCTAACCTGCATTGCACGACTTTCTAAGTTGGTCTCCGGCGACGTGGGACTCCTTTGTGCAACTTCGGCGAGCACCGTTTCACGCATCCTCGTAGTGCCTGTTTCTGGCACTTCTCCGGGTGCTACCTGCTTCAGTGAGGGCTCTTTGTCTTGCTCGACTTCCCCTCTCTCTGCAGGTCCAATTTGCGACCTCCTGGTCCCTCCTGGGCCCCAGCAGCGTCCAAAAACGCCAAACGCACGATTTGCGTGTAGCAAGGCTTGTTGGCGTCCATCCGGCGGGAAAACACTTCTGCACGACTCTCCAAGGCGTGGGGGATCCATCCTCCAAAGGGGAAGTCTCTAGCCCTTGTAGTTCCGGCAGTATTCACAGTTCTTCAGCCTAGTAAGAGCTTCTTTGCACCAACCACTGGCATTTCTTGGGCATCTGCCCATCTCCGAGCTGCTTGTGACTTTTGGACTTGGTCCCCTTGTTCCACAGGTACCTTCAGACAGGAATCCATCGTTGTTGCATTGCTGATTTGTGTTTTCCTTGCATTCTCCCTCTAACACGACTATTTTGTCCTTAGGGGAACTTTAGTGCACTTTGCACTCACTTTTCAGGGTCTTGGGGAAGGTTATTTTGCTAACTCTCACTATTTTCTAATAGTCCCAGCGACCCTCTACAAGGTCACATAGGTTTGGGGTCCATTCGTGGTTCGCATTCCACTTCTGGAGTATATGGTTTGTGTTGCCCCTATCCCTATGTTTCCCCATTGCATCCTATTGTAACTATACATTGTTTGCACTGTTTTCTAAGACTATACTGCATATTTTTGCTATTGTGTATATATATCTTGTGTATATTTCCTATCCTCTCACTGAGGGTACACTCTAAGATACTTTGGCATATTGTCATAAAAATAAAGTACCTTTATTTTTAGTATAACTGTGTATTGTGTTTTCTTATGATATTGTGCATATGACACTAGGTGGTACTGTAGTAGCTTCACACGTCTCCTAGTTCAGCCTAAGCTGCTCTGCTAAGCTACCATTATCTATCAGCCTAAGCTGCTAGACACCCTATACACTAATAAGGGATAACTGGGCCTGGTGCAAGGTGCAAGTACCCCTTGGTACTCACTACAAGCCAGTCCAGCCTCCTACAGTGGAATGTAGCACCTATTTTGCCACCACCAAAGAGCCAATGCAAAGCACATCTTCAGGACTGCCTCTGCAGCCTAAGGCCTTCATTACAAATGTGGCGGTTCAGACCGCCATGCCGGCGGTGGTGGAAAATGCCGCCACCAGCATGGTGGTCTGAACCACTGTATTATGAACACAGGCAACCAGCACTGCCCTGTGGATAAAGAACCCTTGTTCCTCCAGCCTTTCCCTGGCAAGGGACAAGGCTGGCAGAAGGGGTCCATGTGGAGCCGTCGGCAATATCTCGGCCCTGCATTCTGCTGGGCAGAAACACTGTTTCCGCCTGCCGGCCCAGCAAAATGTCTATTATACAGCCGGTGGGTTCTCAAGGGGACTGGCGGTCTGTGAAAAGACCGCCAGCATGAACACAGCGGGGTTTCCCGCCGTGTTCATAATGACCCCCTAAGTATTCAGCTTTAAAACTGCAAATTTGACCTGGCAAAATAATCATTAAGTCAGGCATAAACCTGCAAAAACCTTCTAAGTCACCCCTATGATAGGCCCTAAATGCCCATAGGGGAGAGTGTATGATATTTAAAAAGGAAGACATGTGTGGTTAAGTTTTACATGTCAAGTCAGTGAAAAATCTCCAAATACGTTTTTCACTGTGGTGAGACTGGATACCCTATAGAAAATGACTTGCTTACATAATAACACCTTTTAATGCATACCTTCAGTTTAACCATGATTCAAGGATTTAAATAATAGTAATGTGAAATCCAATCTAATGGTCAAGTTGGATTTTAAATTATCCTGCCTAAAGTCTCCAGTAGCCTTTTCAGAGTTAATCCCCAATTTTCACCTGGCAGCCTGGTGGGAGGTGTGGACGGCTCCCAGGAAAGACAACAAAGGGCCTTGGCTGAGAGGAAGTGTGACTCTTCTTTACAGGATGGCTTCTGGGTATGCCCACCAAATCTGCTGGCTTCAAAGTGGCATTCCTGTCACAGGTAGATGTAACTCAGACCTAGATATGCCCTGGCCACTGTCCAAGTAGCCAGAATCACACCAAACCCAGTGGGGGGTGTGGGGGAATTTGTACCAGGACTGGTTTGCAGGAGGAGTTTCTCATCTCCCTCAGACACACGTCAGAGGTGTGCCAAGAGGTCTGCACAAAAGAAGAACGTTTTCTAAATATTGTTGTTAGGTAGAGCGTGACACTGTGTAATAGTTTACAGTAAAACACATGGGAAGTGCAGCAAAAGTGGATAGAGGTAACCCAGGTAACTTCTATCCCATTAAATAGGGAATGGCCAGGAGTTCTCCCCACCCTCAGGCTGACACTTGGCATACAACTGGCCACTCACTACCTTCTTCATAACACCTCTGGACTTGTGGAAGAAAGAAGGACTGCACCTGCTGTTGAACTTGTGGAGAGAACTCCCAAGGGCTGGACTTCCTTCCCACTTGTACCCAGGACAGAGGAGTGGACTCCAAGGGATAGTTCGCTACTTTCCTGTTCAGCTCTAGGATCACAAAAACTGCAGGAAGCCTACATCCCTGCTGAGCCCAGCTGACTAGTTCCAATTGGCTTTGCCCTCGGCCCTGCTGGTGGCTTCTGGGAGACTACTCTCCAAGTTTTGTCCAAAAGTTCCTGGACCAGTGGTATACTCTTTCGCCCTTGAACATTGCACGGATGGACACCAGAGGATACCACCAGACCACCAGGAGGCTGACCCGCAACCTCCAACATCTAAACTACAGATCAGACAGAACTTGCTGGTTTGCCTTGTTGAAAGAATCCTGACTTCCAAAAAAGTTTGTAAGTCCAAACATAGAGGATTTTACCAGGACCAATAGCGAGCAGGAACTCGACAACTACAACACCTTCCTGGGTCCAGACTTTGCCATATCTGAGTATTCTGACCATTTAATCAAGAGCCTCAAACTTCTCATTGGAGCCAAAGCTCCCACAGAGGCCGTGCACTTCAGACAGCCACATCAAGGAACTTCTCTTCAGATCCAGCTGGTGTAGGAGGCTGGCGTGGTTTGTAGTGTGTACCTATGGTATTTACACCTTATATCATGTCCAATTATCCCTTATTATTGAAATGTAGGCAGTGTCTAGAAGTCAGGCTCTCTAGAGGTAGCTGAGCAGCCAAGGCTTATCTAGGAGACATGCAAAGCTCATGCAATACCACCGTAGTCACACAGAACTCACACACGAAAGAAAATACTCAGTGTTACAAAAATAAAGGTACTTTATTTTGGTGACACAAATGCCAAAAATACCATAGAGACTATACTCCCTTAGGAGGTAAGTAACACACAAATTATATACACTAGTATGCAGAAATAGGCATAAAAGCAGTTAGAAAACAGTGTAATTAGTGAAAATCACAATAGTTAGGAATGGGGCTAGGAGGAACAAAAAAGATAAGAAAGTTGAATACGAGTGTCGGTTTCCCACCTAGGCAAGTGTAGTGTGTAGATGGGTGCTGGGAGTATTAAAAAACACTAAAGGTAAGTACTAGAACCCGCCCCAGAGCCCAGGAAAGCAGGTGTAAAATACAGTAACTTGACTGAGAGGTGGCAACAGCTGGGACTGTCTGGAAAACCTCAGAAGGCTGGCAATACTTGGGGTCCTCTAAGGAGCCTCCAGAGTGCATGGAATCACACAACCAATGCTTGCAAAACCCTTGGGGTATGATTCCAAAATGTTTGATACCAAACATGTCTATGTTCATAGTTACCATTATGCAGCTGGAGATAGGTAGTGACATATGTCCAGTACACTCATAAATTGGCAACCCACATTCATGAAGTCCAGGAAAATGGTCCTGGAGATCATGGGGGCACCTCTGATAGTGCAGGGGTGACCTCACACATAGGCACTCTGCACCCTGCCCTCAGGGCTGGAGGGCCTGATATAGGGTGTCTTATAAGTGGCCTGGTGCAGGGTAAATGGCAGTGAAAGGGTGCATGCACCTTTTCATACAGGCTGCAATGGCAGTCCTGCAAAAGCATTTGCATGGGCTGCCTATGGGCGGCAAAAGATATGCTGCAGCCCATAGGGATGTCCTGGAACCCCAATGCCCTGGGTATCTAAGTACCATGTACTAGGGACTTATAAGGGAGCACCAGTATGCCAATTGTGGGTGAAATACTGGGTTACCAGTATGCAATAACCATAATTTAAGGGGTAGAGCATAACTACTGGGGTTCTGATTAGCAGGATCCCAGTAGACACTGTCAAACACACTGACAAACAGGTCAAAAGTGGGGGTAACCAAGCTAGAAAGGGGCTACTTTCCTACAGCTGGCACCCCAACCAGCAGACAACCTAGTCAACGAGGATTATGGGAAACTAAGTCCAATCCCACGCCATGTGACAACTCTCCGTCTAACCCTTCCGGCCAGCAGTACCTGATTTGTGGCAGTTGTGTGTATGACATTCTAATTTATGAGGGAAATTGTGGTAGAACAGATCTTATCATGTTCGCTCAGTTATATTCATCTCACACAGGCAAACAAAAGCAGGACTTGGTTCAATGTATATTATTGAATCAACTGCATCCTAGATAAAAAGGCATGTACTGCAATGATTAGGATAAGGAAACATGCTAGTAACAGAGCAGTGACAAAAAAGGTGAAACAAGTAAATTACCACTGCCACAATGCTAAATATAGGACCCCTGGGAAGAAACCTTGCCACATACCTGAACAGTAGCGAAGAGGGTTGTTGGTGTGCTGAGAGCCCTCTCCCATGTAGCCAAAAAAGACGTGAAGCCTCATCAGACAGCTGCAATGAAGCTACAGCATGTGGTGGCAGTTTCTGGCTGGAACTTTCCTTTAACGTAGAGGGGACAGAAAGATGTTTTATAATAAAGCAGCTGGTGTTCTAAAAGAACTGCCCTAACATAAGAACACATATGTTTCCATGAAGTGGCAGGGAATGTTATGTTCTACTTTTAGCAACAACAATATCATTTGCAGCCTTGGGCAAGCACAAAGTGAAGATGTGCAAAGGAATGAAAATAATTCCTAGGCAGAGCGAACAATAAATACAGAAAGAAAACCATCACCTTAAATGAGGATTCTAGTAAAATAATAAAATGGATTAAAATTAACCACTACTAGGCTGAAGGACACAAGCCGCAGGCCTGTGGCTAAAATGACGAGTCCATAAAATTATGCTAAAATAACTTCTGGACACATTAAGCCTGTATTCTCTATGCTACAGCAACCAAAGGCTGAACTCAGGTTTAGATTATTAAGACCTAAACGGGTCCTTGTAAGGAATAGTATCATTTTTGCTAGAAGAGCACTACCACCCATTTCAACTAGTAATCCACTGTACCACACTCACTGAAAAGTGTAATAATAAAAGAGCAAGTGAGAGCCTTTTGTAAATTATTTATGGCACAGTTTTGCAACCATTTTACCTCCCACTGACCCTGCAGATCAAACGTTTCTCATAGAAGAAATGGTCGACACCCCCAGGTGAGCAGAGGGGGGTCTCCAATGTTAGGAGAAGAGCAGGTTGTGCCCCAGGTTGAGGGGTGGCAACTTAGCCACTTCACGCCTGCAAGGGCAGAGATGCTTCAGAACTGTAAAAGCAGAAGAGACAGCACACAAGGCTCATAGAGTGTGATGCTCTCTGTCTTGTAAGCATTTAGGGGTGAGGATCTAAAGAACCAGACAAGAAAATGACATACTAGACAAATATGGAAAGCCACAACCCTTTTTCATGGTGGGCTATAACTTGAAACAGGCAGTGCATCTGAGCAGCATGTAATGTTGACAGGAGAGTTTGGAAACACAAGGCAGTAATCGTCTTTTCATGTTTCTGAACTTGCCTGCTAACTTGGCACCAACTGAGAGATTTTGAGTTATTGCATGCTCTGTAGGTGGAAAAAAAGAAACACACAGGCCTCTTTTCAACTGGCGTTGAACAAAGAATGGCACAATGAGTGACAGGGATCCTATAATGTCTGGTTGTGGCCCTTAGTAACAGCATTCCAACGTTCATCTTGCCCTTTTTCTGTGTTTAACTTAAAGCATTGTACCCTAAGTGCAAGGACTGGACTAGTAGTATTTTAGCCCTCATGCCTCAACTTCTATGGTCATTAAAAAGCACATCCTCATTATTATCTCTCGCCTTTGGCTTGTGCTGATAACTCAGGGAGAAGGGCTTTAGCGACTTGTATAACGGAGGCAGAAGGGCTTTAATAATATAACAATAGTTACAAAGATTGAATGCACGTGCTGATAAAAATGGTTACTATATTATACTAGGACATTGTAATATTTGTATTGTGGCTGATTCACAAGACCTGAACTAGAATCTAAATGGCCACAATACTGCGGCATCTATTATTATCATCATCATCATTATTGTCATATCATTTACAGCATTAAGTGTCAATGCTTGAATCATCCCCTTCTTTTGATGCAGTGAGTTAGACGATGAGTTATCCAGATATGTCATCTACAGATATTTCATGAATGATTTTCCAAGAGTCCTAGCGGAGTAAAAGTAGACTTCAATGTAGAAATCCAGTATTCATCTTGCAGCAGAGCTTAAATCATCAAACCTCACAGATATGGACCTAAGTGCTGTTCAAAGATGCTCCGGTATTAAAGTGATTGTATGTACATTGCATGAGGTCACTTCATCTGGAAGTATTTCAAGATTATGTTTTCAACAATTGCTTTAGAAAATAGGCATTCCCCCTAGGTGGTTAGTACAGAGTCAAGAAGTATGCTTTTTATTATACAACACCATAGATAGATAGATAGATAGATAGATAGATAGATAGATAGATAGATAGATAGATAGATAGATAGATAGATAGATAGATAGATAGTGTAGGAGGCTGGTCTGGTTTGTAGTGGGTAATTGGATACCTACACCTTATACCAGTTGCAGTTATCCCTTATTAGTGAAGTAGTAGTGTTCTAGCAGCTTAGGCTGATAGAGGCAGCTATAGCAGAGCGGCTTAGGCTGAACTAAGAGACATGCAAAGCTCATGCAATACCACTTATAGTTACACAGTACTTGTACACAAGTAAAGACAATACTCAGTGTTACCAAAAATAACAGTAGTTTATTTATGTGGAACAGTACCAAAAATATTTTGGAGGCAATCCTCCTTATACACAACATATACACTAGACACCAAAATTAGACAAGTAATTAGTCATAGGATGGTGCAAACAATGGGAAATGCTATAGAATGCAATGGGAGAAAATAGGTCTAAGGCCAACACAAACCATATACTAAGAAAGTGGAATGCTGGATTCCTGGACCTGAAGACCTGCAAAAGAAGGGGACCAAATCCAGAAGTCGAGAGAAGTTCAAGGAAGGGCAGGAGCCCCTGCCAACCCAGAAGAGGGTGTAGGAATGCGCCCTAGGAAGATGCCAGTGGGGTCCTGCATGATGCAAAGGATGTCCTATGACGTGAAGATGGATGCAGATGTGATTTCATGTTGGAAGTCTCCAACAAGCCTTGGTTATGACAAAAGTGTGTTTTGCGTCAAAATGGCGCTGGATGGACCCAGGAGGGACCTGAGGGCCTCAACTCTGTGTGAGGAGGAAGAGGGGGCTCCCAGCACTTTAGAGAGCCCTCGGGATGCCAGGCAGCACCCACAGTAGTCCCAGGACACGGGGACAAAGGAGGTGCAAAACGCAGTTGGTGCAACACAACAAAGGAAGGTCCCACACCGCCGGAGAACAACTCAGCGAGTTGAGCATCACAGGATGGAGGGCTGGCAACCTGGGCCAGGCTGTGCACAAGGAGTTTTGCAAATAGCGCACAGAGCCCTCAGGAGGTGAAGAGCACGCAGTACACAGGGGTACTGTCGCTCTCAGGGAAGGAAAGGTCTTACCTCCTCCAAATTGCGTCAACAGGACCTCAAGACAATCTATTTCGATGGGGTCCACCCTCTGTGTCCTTAGGAGCACACTTGTCACTGTGAGAGGAGTCCAAGGGTACCGGTCATCAGCTTGAAAGGTGTCTGTCTGAGCAGGTGAGTTAATCTGTCACCCCAGGGGAAATTTCTTTGGTCCTTCTGGTGCAGGATGAAGACAGGGAGTCCCCAGACCGTGCACGCTGTGGAAACTGTTGCAGTTGCTGGCTGGAGCTGAAGTTGCAGAGGAAAAGTATCCCTTGTGGATACTTGGTTGCTGTTACAGTGGTTCTTGGAGCAGGCTGCGGTTGGTCCGAAGTCAGAGAAGGAAGTAGTAGTTGCAGAGGATTCTTGAAGGAAACTTGCAAGCAGTATATGAAGAGAACCCACAGGAGAGACCCTAAATAGCCCTGAGAGGTGGATTGGCTACCTTATCAGGTAAGGACCTATCAGGAGGGGTATCTGACATCACCTGCTGGCACTAGCCACTCAGAGCCCTCCAGAGTGCCCCCACACCTTGCAATGCAAGATGTCTGAAGTCTGGGACACAGTGGAGAAGCTCTGGACACCACCCCTAGTGTGGTGATGGACAGGGGAGTGGTTGCTCCCCTTTCCTTTGTCCAGTTTCACACCAGAGTAGGGGATAAGGGGTCCCTGAACCGGTGTAGACTGGCTAATGCAAGGAGGGCACCATCTGTGCCCTTCAAAGTATTTCCAGAGGCTGGGGGAGGATACCCCGCCCAGCCTGGAACACCTATTTCCAAAGTGAGACGGTGTAACACCCTGTTCTCAGAGGAAATGCTTTGTTCTGCCTTCTGGGGACTGAGCTGCTCAGACCTCAGGAAGGCAGAACCCTGTCTGTGAGGCGGCAGCAGCTGTAGCTGCAGTGCAAGACTCAGAGAGCCGGTTTGGCAGTATTGGGGGTCCATGGTGGAGCCCCGAGGATGCATGGAATTGCTCCCCAATACCAGATTTAAAATGGGGGGACAATTCCATGATCTTAGACATGTTACATGGCCATATTCGGAGTTGCCATTGTGAAGCTACATATAGGTATTGACCTATTTGTAGTGCACGCTCGTAATGGCGTCCCTGCACTCACAAAGTCCCAGGAAATGGCCCCGAACTATGTGGGGGCACCTTTGCTAGTGCAAGGGTGCCCTCACACTTAGTAAATTTGCATCTAACCTTCAGCAAGTGAAAGTTAGACATAGAGGTGACTAATAAGTTACTTACGTACAGTGAAAATGGCTGTGAAATAGTGTGTGCACTATTTCACGCAGGCTGCAATGGCATGCCTGTGCAAAGGTTTTGTCTGAGCTCCCTATGGGTGACAAAAGAAATGCTGCAGCCTATATGGATCTCCTTGGACCCCCAATGCCCTGGGTACCTAGGTACCATATACTAGGGACTTATAAGGGGGGTCCAGTGTGCCAATTGAAATTGGTAAACAAAGTCACTAGCCTACAGTGACAAATTTAAAAGCAGAAAGAGCATAAGCACTGAGGTTCTGGTTAGAAGAACCTCAGTGACACAGTCAAGCACTACTGACAACATATATATTAGGCAACAAACTATGAGCACTGAGTGTAGGAGGCTGGACTGGCTTGTGGTGAGTACCAAGGGGTACTTACACCTTGCACCAGGCCCAGGTATCCCTTATTAGTGTATAGGGTGTCTATCAGCTTAGGCTGATAGATAATGGTAGCTTAGCAGAGCAGCTTAGGCTGAACTAGGAGACGAGTGAAGCTCCTACAGTACCACTAGTGTCACTTGCACAATATCATAAGAAAACACAAATATACTAAAAATAAAGGTACTTTATTTTTATGACAATATGCCAAAGTATCTCAATGAGTACCCTCAGTATGAGGATAGCAAATATACACAAGATATATGTACACAATACCAAAAATATGCAGTACAGCAATAGAAAACAGTGCAAACAATGTATAGTTACAATAGGATGCAATGGGTGCACATAGGGATAGGGGCAACACAAACCATATACTCCAAAAGTGGAATGCGAACCACGAATGGACCCCAAACCTATGTGACCTTGTAGAGGGTCGCTGGGACTGTAAGAAAACAGTGAGGGTTAGAAAAATAGCCCACCCCAAGACCCTGAAAAGTGAGTGCAAAGTGCACTAAAGTTCCCCAAAGAGCACAGAAGTCGTGATAGGGGAATTCTGCAGGAAAGACCAACACCAGCAATGCAACAACGATGGATTTCCAGACGAGAGTACCTGTAGAACAAGGGGACCAAGTCCAAAAGTCACAATCAAGTCGAGAGTGGGCAGATGCCCAGGAAATGCCAGCTGTGGGTGCAAAGAAGCTGCTACTGGACAGTAGAAGCTGAGGATTCTGCAAGAACAACAAGGGCTAGAAACTTCCTCTTTGAAGGATGGATGTCCCATGTCGTGAAGAGTCGTGCAGAAGTGTTTTCCTGCGGAAAGACCGTAAACAAGCCTTGCTAGCTGCAAAGCTCGCGGTTAGGGTTTTTGGATGCTGCTGTAGCCCAGGAGGGACCAGGATGTCGCCAATTGCGTGAGGGGACAAAGGGGGTGTCCAGCAAGACAAGGAGCCCTCTCAGAAGCAAGCAGCACCCGGAGAAGTGCCAGAAAAGGCACTACAAAGTGGAGTGAAACGGTGCTCAGCTGAAGTTGCACAAGAGAGTCCCACGCTGCCGGAGGACAACTCAGGAGGTCGTGCAATGCAGGTTAGAGTGCCGTGGACCCAGGCTTGGCTGTGCACAAAGCAAATCCTGGAAGAGTGCACAGGAGCCGGAGTAGCTGCAAAACACGCGGTTCCCAGCAATACAGTCTAGCGTGGGGAGGCAAGGACTTACCTCCACCAAACTTGGACTGAAGAGTCACTGGACTATGGGAGTCAATTAGGCAGAGTTGCTGAGTTCAAGGGACCTCGCTCGTCGTGCTGAGAGGAGACCCAGAGGACAGGTGATGCAGTTCTTTGGTGCCTGCGATTGCAGGGGGACAACCCACGGAAGATTTCTTCGGAGCTTCTAGTGCAGAGAGGAGGCAGACTACCCCCACAGCATGCAACACCAGGAAAACAGTTGAGAAGGCGGCAGGATCAGCGTTACAGTGTCGCAGTAGTCGTCTTTGCTACTTTGTTGCAGTTTTGCAGGCTTCCAGCGCGGTCAGCAGTCGATTCCTTGGCAGAAGGTGAAGAGAGAGATGCAGAGGAACTCTGATGAGCTCTTGCATTCGTTATCTCAAGAATTCCCCAAGCAGAGACCCTAAATAGCCAGAAAAGAGGGTTTGGCTACTTAGGAGAGAGGATAGGCTAGCAACACCTGAAGGAGCCTATCAGAAGGAGTCTCTGACGTCACCTGCTGGCCCTGGCCACTCAGAGCAGTCCAGTGTGCCAGCAGCACCTCTGTTTCCAAGATGGCAGAGGTCTGGAGCACACTGGAGGAGCTCTGGGCACCTCCCAGGGGAGGTGCAGGTCAGGGGAGTGGTCACTCCCCTTTCCTTTGTCCAGTTTTGCGCCAGAGCAGGGCTGAGGGGTCCCTGAACCGGTGTAGACTGGCTTATGCAGAAATGGGCACCATCTGTGCCCATGAAAGCATTTCTAGAGGCTGGGGGAGGCTACTCCTCCCCTGCCTTAACACCTTTTTCCAAAGCGAGAGGGTGTAACACCCTATCTCTGAGGAAGTCCTTTGTTCTGCCTTCCTGGGCCAAGCCTGGCTGGACCCCAGGAGGGCAGAAACCTGTCTGAGGGGTTGGCAGCAGCAGCAGCTGCAGTGAAACCCCTGAAAAGGCAGTTTGGCAGTACTAGAGAGTCTGTGCTAGAGACCCGTGGGATCATGGGATTATGCCAACAATGCCAGGATGGCATAGAGGGGGCAATTTCATGATTTTAGACATGTTACATGGCCATATTCGAAGTTACCTTTGTGAAGCTATACATAGGTAGTGACCTATGTATAGTGCATGCGTGTAATGGTGTCCCTGCACTCACAAAGTCCGGGGAATTTGCCCTGAACCATGTGGGAGCACCTTGGCTAGTGCCAGGGTGCCCACACACTAAGTAACTTTGCACATAACCTTCACCAGGTAAAGGTTAGACATATAGGTGACTTTTAAGTTACTTAAGTGCAGTGGTAAATGGCTGTGAAATAACGTGGACGTTATTTCACTCAGGCTGCAGTGGCAGGCCTGTGTAAGAATTGTCAGAGCTCCCTATGGGTGGCAAAAGAAATGCTGCAGCCCATAGGGATCTCTTGGAACCCCAATACCCTGGGTGCCTCAGTACCATATACTAGGGAATTATAAGGGTGTTCCAGTATGCCAATGTAAATTGGTGAAATTGGTCACTAGCCTGATAGTGACAATTTGGAAAGAAATGAGAGAGCATAACCACTGAGGTTCTGGATAGCAGAGCCTCAGTGAGACAGTTAGTCATAACACAGGTAACACATACAGGGCACACTTATGAGCACTGGGGCCCTGGCTGGCAGGGTCACAGTGACACATACAACTAAAACAACATATATACAGTGCAAAATGGGGGTAACATGCCAGGCAAGATGTTACTTTCGTACACAACCCCCCCCCCAAATGAAGGACAATAAGACTAGTCATTACCTGATGGGTCTTCGTTGTCTAAGTGGAAATATCTGGAGAGTCCATCTGCATTGGAGTGGGTACTCCCAGGTCTATGTTCCACTGTATAGTCCATTCCCTGTAGGGATATGGACCACCTCAACAATTTAGGATTTTCACCTTTCATTTGTTTGAGCCAAAGTAGAGGTTTGTGGTCTGTCTGACAATGAAGTGAGTGCCAAACAGGCATGGCCTCAACTTCTTCAGTGCCCAGACCACAGCAAAGGCCTCCCTCTCTATGGCAGACCAACGCTTTTCTCTAGGGGTCAACCTCCTGCTGATAAAAGCAACATGTTGATCCTGGCCCTCAGAATTAAGTTGTGATAAGACTGCCCCTACCCCTAATTCAGATGCATCAGTTTGGACAATTAATTTTGTGGATTAACAGGGGCTTTTCAGGACAGGTGCAGAGCACATGGCCTGCTTCAGCTCCTCAAAAGCTTTCTGACAGTTTGCTGTCCATAATACCTTCTTAGGCATTTTTTTAGATGTGAGGTCATTAGGAGGGGCTGCAATGGAGCCATAGTTCTTTATGAACCTCCTATAGTACCCAGTGAGGCCTAAAAAGGCTCTCACCTGAGTCTGAGTAGTAGGGGGAACCCAATCTATAATAGTTTGGATTTTCCCCTGAAGTGGTGCAATCTGTTCTCCACCTACCAGGTGTCCCAGATAAACCACCTTCCCCTGCCCTATCTGGCACTTTGAAGCCTTGATAGTGAGGCCTGCCTTTTGCAGGGCCTCCAAAACTTTCCATAGGTGGGCCAGGTGATCATCCCAGCTGGAGATAAAGACAGCTATATCATCTAGATATGCTGCACTAAAAGCTTCCAGCCCTTGCAGGACTGTGTTTACCAACCTTTGAAAAGTGGCAGGTGCATTTTTCAATCCAAAAGGCATTACTGTGAATTGGTAATGGCCTCCAATGGTTGAAAATGCAGTTTTTGCTTTTGCATCTTCTGATAACTTGATCTGCCAATACCCTGCAGTCAAATCAAAAGTGCTTAGATACTTGGCAGATGCCAGTGTATCTATTAGCTCATCTGCCCTGGGTATAGGGTGAGCATCAGTTTTGGTTACCTGGTTGAGACCTCTGTAGTCAACACAAAACCGCATTTCCTTCTTTCCATCCTTGGAATGAGGTTTTGGTACAAGTACCACAGGAGAGGCCCATGGACTTTCAGAGTGCTCAACCACTCCCAGTTGAAGCATTTTCTGTACCTCTTGCTTTATGCAGTCTCTGACATGGTCAGGCTGCCTATAGATTTTACTTTTGACAGGCAAGCTGTCTCCAGTATCTATAGTGTGCTCACACCAAGAAGTGGTACCTGGCACAGTAGAGAAGAGTTCAGAAAACTGACCCAGGAGATTTATGCAGTGGTCTTTCTGCTCAGAAGTAAGACAATCTGCCAGTACTACCCCTTCCACTAGAGCATCTTGTTCTATGGAAGAGAAGAGATCAGGGAGAGGGTCACTCTCTTCTTCCTGTCCCTCATCAGTTGCCATGAGCAGGGTGAGATCAGCCCTGTCATAGTAGGGTTTCAGGCAATTGACATGGAGCACTCTAGGGGGACTCCTGACAGTGCCTAAGTCAACTAAGTAGGTGACTTCACCCTTCTTTTCAACAATTATGTGGGGTCCACTCCATTTGTCTTGGAGTGCTCTTGGGGCCACAGGCTCCAAGACCCACACTTTCTGCCCTGGTTGGTACTGAACCAAAACAGCCTTCTGTTCATGCCATTGCTTTTGGAGCTCTTGGCTGGCCTGAAGGTTTTTACTGGCCTTTTTCATGTACTCAGCCATCCTAGATCTGAGGCCAAGTACATAGTCCACTATGTCTTGCTTTGGAGCTTTTAAAAGTTGTTCCCAACCCTCCTTAACAAGTGTTAGATGACCTCTCACAGGGTGTCCAAATAGGAGTTCAAAGGGGCTGAAGCCCACTCCTTTTTGGGGTACCTCCCTGTAAGCAAAAAGGAGGCAAGGTAATAGGATATCCCATCTCCTGCGGAGTTTTTCAGGGAGTCCCATAATCATGCCTTTGAGAGTTTTGTTAAATCTCTCCACCAGTCCATTTGTTTGTGGATGATAGGGTGTAGTGAACTTGTATGTCACACCATACTCCTTCTACATGGCCTTTAAGTAAGCAGACATGAAACTGCTTCCCCTGTCTGATACCACCTCTTTTGGGAAGCCCACCCTGGAAAAGATTCCCAGGAGGGCCTTTGCCACTGCAGGAACTGTAGTGGTCCTTAGAGGAATTGCTTCAGGATATCTGGTGGCATGGTCCACTACCACCAAGATAAACCTATTGCCTGAAGCAGTAGGAGGGTCAAGGGGGCCAACTATGTCAACCCCTACCCTTTCAAAGGGAACCCCAACCACAGGCAGTGGAATAAGGGGTGCCTTTGGAGTGCCAACTGTCTTGCCACTGGCTTGAAAGGTTTCACAGGACTTACAAAATTCCTTTTTGTCCTCTGACATTCTAGGCCAATGAAACAAGGGAACAAGCCTGTCCCAAGTTTTCATTTGCCCCAAATGTCCAGCTAAGGGAATGTCGTGGGCTAGAGTTAGGAGGAACTTTCTGTACTCCTGAGGAATCACCAATCTCCTGGCAGCTCTAGGTTTTGGATCCCTTGCTTCAGTGTACAAGAGGTTGTCCTCCCAGTAAACTCTGTGAGAGTCACTGACATCCCCATTTGCTTGTTTGACAGCTTGCTGCCTTAGACCCTCTAGTGTGGGACAGGTATGCTGTGCCACACTCAGCTCCTCCCTGGCAGGCCCCCCTTCACCCAAAAGCTCAGCAGTGTCTGCTTCCAGCTCCTCTGGTGTAGGTTCTGCACAGGGTGGAAATTCTTCTTCCTCAGAAGTTGAATCCACTGTAGAGGGAGGGATAGTAGGTAGAGATTTACCTTTACTAACCCTAGCTTTAGGGAGCACTTGGTCCATTCTTCCAGGATCCAAGTCACCCTGTCCTTTTTGCTTTTTGGCCTGAGCCCTGGTCAAAGCAAAAATATGCCCTGGAATGCCCAGCATTGCTGCATGAGCCTCCAACTCCACTTTTGCCCAAGCTGATGTCTCTAAATCATTCCCTAATAGACAGTCTACAGGTAAATCTGAGGCAACCACAACTTTCTTTGGGCCAGTAACCCCCCCCCCCCCAGTTGAGATTCACAACAGCTATGGGATGGCTAAGGGTGTTGTTATGAGCATCGGTTACTTGGTACTGGTGACCAAGTAGGTGTTGTTCAGGGTGGACCAGTTTCTCTATTACCATTGTAACACTGGCACCTGTGTCCCTGTAGGCCTGAACCTCAACACCATTTATTAGGGGTAGTTGCTTGTACTTATCCATGTTAAGGGGACAAGCAACCAAGGTGTCTAAATCAATAGCCCCCTCAGAGACTAACACAGCCTCTGTGGTCCCCCTAATCAGACCAACCCCAACTAAGTTACCAAAAGTGAGCCCAGCTACTCCCTTGGATTGGCTATTAGTAGGTTTGCTCCCACCACCACTGCTATTACTAGGGGCACTAGGTGTAGCAGCAGGGGTTGTAGTGGTAGGAGGCTTGGTGCTTTTCTTTGGACAACTGGGATCTGTTGTCCAAGGGCCTTTTATTTTACATAAATAGAACCATGGTTTCTTTTCTTTGTTTTGATTTGAAGAGGATTTGGGCCCACCACCCCCACCAGAGTGTTTTTGTGGGCCTGATGAAGACTCATTTTTAGATGTGTCCCCACCCTTGTCAGAAGACTTACCATCCTTCTTCTTGCCATCTTTGTCACCCCATGTATGAACTTTTCTGTTCACCCTTGTTCTGACCCATTTGTCTGCCTTCTTTCAAAATTCTTCGGGAGGAGGTCAGATCAGAGTCCACCAGGTACTGGTGCAACAAATCAGACACACAATTATTAAGAATATGCTCTCTCAGGATTAAGTTATACAGGCTTTCATAATCAGTAACTTTACTGCCATGTAACCACCCCTCCAAGGCCTTCACTGAATGGTCAACAAAGTCTACCCAGTCTTGTGAAGACTCCTTTTTGGTCCTGTACTGTTCAGTGGTTAAGCCATAACCATCAAGGAGTGCATTCTTAAGAACTGTAAAATTATTGGCATCACTTTCTTTCACAGTAAGGAGCCTATCCCTACCCTTTCCACTAAATGATAGCCACAGGATAGCATCCCACTGCCTTTGAGGGACATCCTGTACAACACAGGCCCTCTCAAGTGCAGCAAACCACTTGTTAATGTCATCCCCCTCCTTGTAAAGGGGAACTATCTTATGCAGATGCCTGGAATCATGCTCTTTTGCAGGATGACTATGGGGAATACTGCTGCTGCCACCATGGGGTCCAAACCCCAACCTCTGCCTTTCTTTTTCTAAGTCAAATGCTTCCCTGTCTAGATCCAGCTGTTGCTTTTTAAGCTTCAGCCTGGACTCTTCCACTCTCAATCTATTGAGTTCCGTTTCTAACACTCTGTCATCAGGGTGGGTGGGTTGGGCATGCCTTGACACAGAAGAATGGTGTGAATGAACAGAGGGAGACCTGTCCCTAACAGATGGCACCCTAACAACCTGGCCTAAGGGAGTAATCTCTATACTGTGATGAGAACTCACATAAGTACCAGCCCTGCTAGGTGGCCTGCTAAGGGGCAGGTTGGAAAGATTCCCTCCCAAATCTTTTGCTAGGGGTGCCCCAGAATCAGAATGGGAACCATCAGCTAATTTCTCACCAGAAGTACCACCTAAGGTCTTATCTTGTTTAATGAGCATATTAACCAACAGTTGTCTTGAGGGATTCTTCCCTACCCCTAAGCCTCTATCTACACAGAGACTCCTTGCTTCCTTCCAGCTAAGGTTGTCATAAGTTGTGCTGGCCAGATCAAGAGTTTGGCCTGTACCAGACATGATAGAAAAGGTTTAAGGGACAGAAAAAGAAAGAAAAAGTTTCTGAAGTTTTTAAGAAACAGAAAAAAAACTTTTAAAACTTTTTAGAAAGTTTAGAGGTACTTTTCAGCACTTAGCAAAGAAGTGAAAGAGGAAAAGCAAAACTTTTTGGTTAGGTGTACATACACTGAACTTGTTTTGTATATTTTTCTCTTATGAAAAGTACAATGACAAAAGTGGTAAGTAGTTGCAAAGTACTTATCCCACCGCTGCACAACCAATGTAGGAGGCTGGACTGGCTTGTAGTGAGTACCAAGGGGTAATTACACCTTGTACCAGGCCTAGGTATCCCTTATTAGTGTATAGGGTGTCTAGCAGCTTAGGCTGATAGATAATGGTAGCTTAGCAGAGCAGCTTAGGCTGAACTAGGAGACGAGTGAAGCTCCTACAGTACCACTAGTGTCACTTGCACAATATCATAAGAAAACACAATACACAGATATACTAAAAATAAAGGTACTTTATTTTTATGACAATATGCCAAAGTATCTCAGTGAGTACCCTCAGTATGAGAATAGCAAATATACACAAGATATATGTACACAATACCAAAAATATGCAGTATAGCAATAGAAAATAGTGCAAACAATGTATAGTTACAATAGGATGCAATGGGTGCACATAGGGATAGGGGCAACACAAACCATATACTCCAAAAGTGGAATGCGAACCACGAATGGACCCCAAACCTATGTGACCTTGTAGAGGGTCGCTGGAACTGTAAGAAAACAATGAGGGTTAGAAAAATAGCCCACCCCAAGACCCTGAAAAGTGAGTGCAAATTGCACTAAAGTTCCCCAAAGAGCACAGAAGTCGTGATAGGGGAATTCTGCAGGAAAGACCAACACCAGCAATGCAACAACGATGGATTTCCAGACGAGAGTACCTGTGGAACAAGGGGACCAAGTCCAAAAGTCACGATCAAGTCGATAGAGGGCAGATGCCCAGGAAATGCCAGCTGTGGGTGCAAAGAAGCTGCTACTGGACAATAGAAGCTGAGGATTCTGCAAGAACGACAAGGGCTAGAAACTTCCCCTTTGGAGGATGGATGTCCCACGTCATGAAGAGTCGTGCAGAAGTGTTTTCCTGCTGAAAGATCATAAACAAGCCTTGCTAGCTGCAAAGCTCACAGTTAGGGTTTTTGGATGCTGCTGTGGCCCAGGAGGGATCAGGATGTCGCCAATTGCGTGAGGAGACAGAGGGGGCGTCCAGCAAAACAAAGAGCCCTCTCAGAAGCAAGCAGCACCCAGAGAAGTGCTGGAACAGGCATTACAAAGTGGAGTGAAATGGTGCTCACCTGAAGTTGCACAAGAGAGTCCCACGCCGCCCGAGGACAACTCAGGAGGTCGTGCACTGCAAGTTAGAGTGCCGTGGACCAAGGCTTGGCTGTGCACAAAGGAAATCCTGGAAAAGTGCACAGGAGCTGGAGTAGCTGCAAAAGAGGCGGTTCCCAGCAATGCAGTCTGGCGTGGGGAGGCAAGGACTTACCTCCACCAAACTTGGACTGAAGAGTCACTGGACTGTGGGAGTCACTTGGACAGAGTTGCTGAGTTCAAAGGACCTCGCTCGTCGTGCTGAGAGGAGACCCAGAGGACCGGTGTTGCAGTTCTTTGGTGCCTGCGGTTGCAGGGGGACGATTCCGTCGACCCACGGGAGATTTCTTCGGAGCTTCTAGTGCAGAGAGGAGGCAGACTACCCCCACAGCATGCACCACCAGGAAAACAGTCGAGAAGGCGGCAGGATCAGCGTTACAGTGTTGCAGTAGTCGTCTTTGCTACTTTGTTGCAGTTTTGCAGGCTTCCAGTGCAGTCAGCATTCGATTCCTTGGCAGAAGGTGAAGAGAGAGATGCAGAGGAACTCTGATGAGCTCTTGCATTCGTTATCTCAAGAATTCCCCAAAGCAGAGACCCTAAATAGCCAGAAAAGAGGGTTTGGCTACTTAGGAGAGAGGATAGGCTAGCAACACCTGAAGGAGCCTATCAGAAGGAGTCTCTGACGTCACCTGCTGGCCCTGGCCACTCAGAGCAGTCCAGTGTGCCAGCAGCACCTCTGTTTCCAAGATGGCAGAGGTCTGGAGCACACTGGAGGAGCACTGGGCACCTCCCAGGGGAGGTGCAGGTCAGGGGAGTGGTCACTCCCCTTTCCTTTGTCCAGTTTCGCGCCAGAGCAGGGCTGAGTGGTCCCTGGACCGATGTAGCCGATGGCCGCCCTGTTGCAAACCCCAACTTTTGGCGGGAGCAACATTGGGAAAATCAAACAAAGGGCATAAGGAGTGACCCCACTTAGCCTGCACCACCCCCAAGGTGTTGCATGAGAAGTGACCTCTCAATTTAATTTTCCTCCATCTTAGATGGAAGTAAAATAGCCAAACAAGGGAAGGGAAGTGACCCCTGCCTAGAGGAAGGGGCCACTTAGTGGGTGTAGCTACCCTAAGGTAGATTACCCATTGGTCACTACTACGTTTCCCCTAAAATGCCCACTAAATATTGCATTTAGTGGGTATTCCTAGACCAAGAAATCAGATTTGACAGACAGAAGAAGACCAGCACCAAGAATATCCAAGGCACGAGAACTGTGGACTTTCTGCACCAAAGAAAAGGTGCCAAACCGTGCCTGCTGCACCCAGGACCTGACCTTCACTGCTGAGGAGCTGCTGGACAACTGGAAAACTCTAAAGAACCCCAGAGGACTTCCAGGCTTTACAAATTGCCAGAAACCCCCTCCAGAGTGGAGGTATCCCTCTAAATCCACAAGGAACCAAAAAGCCAGTGAGGTCAACTTTACTGACTGGACACTAGCTCCAGAACCAGACACCACACCCAGACCAAAATTACACCAACAACCAAGAGGACAAACCCTGCTAATGTGCCAAGTTTGGTGGCACTGTACCCTCTAGCGGCAGAAGCATACCAATAGCCTGAGGAATGGTCACCTGACTTCAGACACCAAGAAAACAGTCCACCTGGGACTGAAAAAGGACCTGGTGGAAACTCCAGCTGAGGGACTTCAGAAACAACCTGGAACTCCTTTGTTCTGCAAACAACCGCTGAACTGACTTACCTCCTGCTTCTGAGAGCATCCTTGCGCACAGCTCCTGAATCACCGATTCGCAATACACCTCGTCTCCTTGTGCCCTGCACTGAAGAACCTGCTGTGCCCTAAGGGTCCTCCATCCCTTGCAGCCTCGACACTCCAAGGGGACCCCCAGGATTCATCTTTAAACTTACCTATGCAGTGCTTTTCCAAGTGGTCCCTCACAGTGGCTCCATATTGCCACATTGCTCCCGCCAGAACTGGGAGCTGCCTGAACTTCTCCAGCTGGCACAGTAGGCCCACCGATGACCAACCTGCAAAAGAAGAACTTATTAAACCTACTGTACGATTTTATATGTATTTTCAAATATTGTCCCCTATTGATTCCTTTGATGTGTAATTAAGACTATTTTATTAAACTTCAAAAATCCATATCTTAAAACGTACTTGACTAATTCTGATGAACTTGGTAAATTTATAAACAAATTGGACACATTTTTATAAATTGGTCTCAAGTTATTCATTTGAGTGTGTGAGTTGCAAGATTGATACTGTGAGTACAACAAATGCGTCCCACTTCTCCAAGATTGACCTAAGTGTTTGACCAAGCTACGATAAAAATTAGAGCATTAGTTGGTCTAGTTTTTACCCCTGAAAACCAATGTGTGGTTGCCTGGACTCCCTAGCACAAAGGAAGGGAGGAATTGCAGTTTGTAAGCGGACAGGGCTACCAGTGTGAGTTACACAGACATGGACAGATCCTAATGGCCACTATATTTTCATTAAAGTGCATATGCATCAACAAGCAGTGGTAATTGGCTCCATACATTCACCTGTGGTGAGTAGATAAGCCTTCTTTAGATATATCACTAAAATACCTCGAAGCAAAGTAGTGGTAGGTCAGGTGCTGAATGGAACCTACTGCAGGACCCGTATTTAGATAAGTCACATTACAATACTTAACTCCATCCTCAAAGAGTGACTTACTCAAAGATCTTCTGCAAGAGTTCTCACTGACTGACACAGTGAACAGTTGCCAGAAATTATACCTTTACATCATGTGTACCTGGGACCCACACCCAAATTGTCTTCTATTTGGAGACACATACTTTGCTACCCTGGGTCTATTTATCTTACATTATGATTTGCATCATATCAGATCATATCACAATACACATCCATTTAGATGTTGGGCTGCAGAAACCTCCAAAGAACTATGTTGGATGCTGAACATGTCTTACTATAAGCTGAAGGAGGACACGAAACGCCTCCAGTCCTTTTTAATTACTGAACTAACAGACAATTGTGGAAATATAGCCTCCCCCAGGCACTATGGGAGGCCGGACAAGCGTGCTTTAGGGGACACCTTACAAGGGACTCAGCAATGAGAAAGAAAAATAAGGTCTATCAGCAGCCACTTCTAGAGAAAAGAGTCACAGACCTATGAGTCAAAGGTAAACGAGAGCACTCTCAACGATGAGACTTCTAGTTAATGCAGAATACGAGCTGAACTTATTGTTAACACTGCAAGCCAAAAAAGCACTCTTAAATCTGCCCCAGCACCATTAAGAAAATGGGGGAAACGGCTGGGTGGCTCCTTACTAAGGCAGCGAGAAGCAGAAAATACAATCCCAGCTATCCTGAACATGCCTGGAGAGTTAGTGACTTACCCCTTCGTCGTTTTACAACCTTGAAAGATTTTTATTATTCACTATATGCACCCAAAAATAGTAATTTCAAACACAGAATGACTGATTTATTTCCCGTCGCCAACTGAAGACATAATCCCTAGAATTAGCCAAGACAATAAAAGCAGAGATATCAGTACATGTGATAGATCAGGCAATAGACACACTGAGCTCAGGCAAGGCTCACGGACTAAATGGATTCCCTGCAGAAATGTGTAAAGCAAATATGGACACAAAAGTTACCCTTCTGCAGAAGCCCTTTGCAAAAATTACCCCTGGCACGAATCCTCTCCCAGAATTAAAAACGGCAATAATGGCTCATGTGTTACAAACTGGGCAGAGACCTGTTACACTGTGTGACTTATAAACTGATTTTGCTAATAAATGCAGACATTAAAATCCTTGCAAATGTCTTGGCAAATCACCTGGCACAGATCCTGCTGGTACTGATCCACCCTGTACAAGGAGGTTCTTGTTTCCCGCTGCACTCGCGATCGCTTTCACAACTAATATGGTAGGTATCGCACAACCAAGAAGAGAATGCAACCATATCCTTAGATGTGGAGAAAGCTTTTATAGAGTTGCATGCGGCAATTATTTTATTCAAGTGTTAGTAAAAGTGGGAATCGTTGACGGTTTTCTTGCCAAAATGAAATGGCTATACGCTAACCCCACAGCTGCAGTGTCTTGCAATGGCTTAACTTCCCGGATGCCGAATATCAGAAGAGGGACTACACAGGGCCCCTTATTTATACGGCTTTGTATCATAATATGTAAGAAATTGGGATTCGTTAAGAGGGGTGAGAGATTTACTCAAATATTAAACATATTCCTCCTCCAATATAGTAAGGGTGCATCACAAAAGTCACTAAATAAACCTGTGCTTCACCCTCTGGTAGCTTGTCACAAAAGCATCATAGAGGTGAACGATAAAGGGGCATATTTAGAAGGAATTGGTGCATTGGCTCTGATTCTCCAGTTTCTTTGTGTCACCCTGCGCCCACCTAACAACACCATTGTAGCGATGTTTTGTCAATGCAGCACACCAAGGCGCACATTACCACAACAGCGTCAACATTTTTTACTCTATTGTGGCACTTTGCTGCACTAGCGGCACAAATTTTGATGCTGGTACAGCAAAGCTCTGGGAAGCCCGTAGGAAATAGCCTAGTGGCACTTTGCCCAGTGTAGGTGTTAAAAATGACACTAGAATGGCACAGTGAAAGCTTGTAAATTTCTCTTTAAACTTTAAACGTTTTGTTGGGCCTCCCTGTGGGGGAGTACCCCCCTTGCATACATCATACCTGGCCCAGGTATAATGTGGAGCAAGGGTTTACAAAGTGACTCAATGTTAGCATTACACCCCTTTGTAAATATTGCGCAGGGTGATGGCCTGTTTAGAGCTACTGTTGCATAAAAAAATGATGCTACAGTGGAGCTAAGGGGTACAAGAGGCTTGTAAATGTGCCCCAAAGTATTTATGCAGCACTCAAACAGCTGAGTGGCTGAAGGGATGGACTTTGGACGCTTGTTGTATCCTTGCACCTCAAACAGGGGGTCAGCCAATTGACTCTTGGAGTCATTTCTGTGATTCTGGGTTAAGGGCAAGCAAGTCTAGTTCTTCTTCTTCAGACAGCAAAGCAGTCCTTGTTCTGAATCTTCTCAGGACCAAGCGTGTTCTGGGAAGAGGTTCTGAGGGTGCCACTTTTATACACAGTGCCAGCCTGGTGGGGGGTCAACACCTTTTTTTCATCCATAACTGGTTCTGGTCAGTTCTTCCCTCTTCCCTTAGTTTGGCTGCAATCTATGTAGAGTAGCAAAGGGGTGGTAGGCGCAGGTGTGAGTTATTTTTGCCAGTGACAGCGCAGACTCAGAGCAGTCCAGTGTGCCACAAACACCTCTGTTTCCAAGATGGTAGAGGTCTGGGACACACTGGAGGAGCTCTGGGCACCTCCTCTGGGAGGTGCAGGTCAGGGGAGTGGTCACTCCCCTTTCCTTTGTCCAGTGTCGCGCCAGAGCAGGGCTGGGGGATCCCTGAACTGGTGTAGACTGGCTTATGCAGAGATGGGCACCATCTGTGCCCATCAAAGTATTTCCAGAGGCTGGGGGAGGCTACTCCTCTCCAGCCCTTCACACCTATTTCCAAAGGGAGAGGGTGTTACACCCTCTCTCAGAGGAAGTCCTTTGTTCTGCCTTCCTGGGCCAGGGCTGCCTGGACCCCAGGAGGGCAGAAACCTGTCTGAGGGGTTGGCAGCAGCAGCTGCAGTGGAGACCCCGGAAAGGCAGTTTGGCAGTACCCGGGTTCTGTGCTAGAGACCCGGGGGGATCATAGAAGTGCCCCCCCAATGCCAGAATGGCATTGGGGTGACAATTCCATGATCTTAGACATGTTACATGGCCATGTTCGGAGTTACCATTGTGACGCTGTACATAGGTAGTGACCTATGTACAGTACACGCGTGTAATGGTGTCCCCGCACTCACAAAGTCTGCGGAATTTGCCCCGAACGATGTGGGGGCACCTTGGCTAGTGCCAGGGTGCCCACACACTAAGTAACTTTGCATCTAACCTTTACCAGGTGAAGGTTAGACATATAGGTGACGTATAAGTTACTTAAGTGCAGTGGTAAATGGCTGTGAAATAACGTGGACGTTATTTCACTCAGGCTGCACTGGCAAGCCTGTGTAAGAATTGTCAGATCTCCCTATGGGTGGCAAAAGAAATGCTGCAGCCCAAAGGGATCTCCTGGAACACCAATACCCTGGGTACCTCACTACCATATACTAGGGAATTATATGGGTGTCACAGTATGCCAATGTGAATTGGTAAAATTAGTCACTAGCCTGTTAGTGACAAATTTGGAAAGCAGAGAGAGCATAACCACTGAGGTTCTGGTTAGCAGAGCCTCAGTGAGACAGTTAGGCATCACACAGGGAACACATACAGGGCACATACTTATGAGCACTGGGGCCCTGCCTGGCAGGGTCCCAGTGACACATATACTAAAACAACATATATACAGTGAAATATGGGGGTAACATGCCAGGCAAGATGGTACTTTCCTACATTTACCACTTTGTCATTTGGTGCTTTTCATAAGAAAATCTTATACCAAATAGTGCAGTATATGTACATTGAACCAAAACTGTTTACTTTTCTGCTCTAAAACTTTCTACTAAGTTTCTGAAAAGTTCTGAAAACTTTTAAAAGTTTTCTAAAAGTTTGAAAACGTTGTTTCGCTGTACTTTCAAAAGTCCTAAAACTTTTTCTCTCTCTGTCTTAAACCTTTTCTATCATGTCTTTGTAGCGGTCACTCCCAAAGTTGTTCAGGCAACTTATGAGAGTTTAAACTACAAACGTTTGAGGGGTCGCTGGTTAGAAAGAGGTTTAAGCCCTGGTAAGAATCCAACAAAAGAGTTTCTCTTTAACCTGCTCTTAGAGGATGACCAGAGCCAGTCTGGCCCATCTCAGAAAAGGGAGGTAGGAGGGGAAGCTTCCCAGTCAGACTCAGAGGAGTTCCCCGAAGAAGCTGGGGAGGGTTCTTACAAAGACCTGCTATCTAGCAGGCCACCTAGTGACACTGGTAGCGGGAGAGGTTCACACATTGGTAGGGCATCTTTCACTCCTAAAGGCCAGATTACTAGGGTCCAGCCAGTTAGGGACAGGTCGCTCTCTGCCTATTCCCCCATTTCCTCTGTATCTAAACATTCCCAAGCCTCCCACCCAGAGGATAACTTAATGGAAAGGGAAGTCAGAAAGCTGAGGTTGGAAGAGATCAGACTGAAGCTTAAACAGCAGCAGATGGCCTTAGACAGGGAATCCCTGGATATAGAGAAGGAAAGACAGAGATTGGGGTTAGTTCTCTATGGTGGCAGCAGCAGTGTTTTGAGAGCAATCCTGTTAGAGAGCAAGATTACAGAAACCTGCATAAGATAGTCCCCCCTTACAAGGAGGGGGGTGGCATTAACAAGTGGTTTGCTACACTTCAGAGGGCCTGTATGGTACAGTTAGTCCCCCAAAGGCAGTGGGCTGCTATGTTGGGGCTATCTTTCACTGGTAAAGGTAGGGATAGGCTCCTTACTGTCAGAGAAAGTGATGCTAACAATTACAAAGTGTTGAAGGATGCACTCTTGGATGGATTTGGCTTCACCGCTGAACAATACAGGATTAAGTTCAGAGACACCAGAAAAGAGTCCTCTCAAGACTGGACAGACGTTGTAGACTGTTCAGTGAAGGCCTTGGAGGGTTGGTTACATGGCAGTAAGGTGGCTGACTATGAAAGCCTATATAATCTAATCCTGAGAGAGCATATTTTGAACAATTGTGTGTTTGATTTGTTGCTCCAGTACTTGGTAGACTCAGATCTGACCTCTCCCCAAGAATTGGGAAAGACAGACAAATGGGTCAGAACAAGAGTAAACAGAATAGTTCATACATGGGGTGACAAGGATGGCATGAAGAAGGATGGTAAGTCTTCTGACAAAGGTGGGGACAAAGATAAGAACATTCTGAGCCTTCATCAGGCCCACAAAAATCCTCTGGGGGTGGTGGGTTCAAATCCTCTTCTCCCAATCAGAAAAAGCCGTGGTGTTATTTATGTAAAGTAAAAGGCCATTGGGCAAGTGATGCCACTTGTCCAAAGAAAAACACCAAGGCTCCCACTACCACAACCCCAACTGCAACCTCTAGTGCCCCTAGTAATAGCAGTGGTGGTGGGAAGTCTACTACAAACACCCAACCCAAAGGTGTAGCTGGGCTCACTATTGGCAGAGTAGTCTTGTTAGGGAGACCACAGAGGCTGTTTTAGTCTCTGATGGTAGCATTGACTTTGCCACCTTGGTTGCTTGTCCCCTTAATATAGGTAAATATAAGCAACTACCCCTAATTAATGGTGTTGAGGTTGAGGCCTACAGTGGCACAGGAGCCAGTGTAACTATGGTTATAGAGAAACTGGTTCACCCTACCTGGTCAGCAGTACCAAGTGACTGATGCTCACAATAACACACTTAGCCACCCCATGGCTGTTGTGAATCTCAACTGGTGGGGGGGGGGGGGGGTGCTCGTCCAAAGAAAGTTGTGGTGGTCACTGAATTACCTGTAGATTGTCTACTAGGCAATGATTTGGAAACATCAGCTTGGGCTGAAGAGGAGTTGGAGGCTCATGCAGCAATGATGGGCATTCCTGGGCATATTTTTGCCTTAACAAGAGCTCAAGCCAAAAAGCAAAAAGGAAAGGGAAACGTGGATCCTGAAACAATGGTCTAAGTGCTCCCAAAGCTGGGGGTAAAAAGGGTAAATCCTTGCCCAGTATCCCTCCCTCACCAGAAGATTCCCCTTTTGAGGAGGAAGAATCCTCTCCCTGTGCAGAACCTACACCGAATGAGCTGGCAGCAGACACTTCTGAGCTTTTGGGTGCAGGGGGGCCTGCTAGGGAAGAGCTGAGTGTGGCACAGCAGACCTGTCCCACATTAGAGGGTTTGAGACAGCAAGCTGTCAAACAGCAGAATGGGGATGTCAGTGATAGCCATAAGGTGTATTGGGAAGACAACCTCCTGTATACTGAATCAAGGGACCCTAAACCTGGAACTGACAGGAGATTGGTCATCCCTTTGCAATACAGAAACTTTCTTCTTACCTTGGCACATGACATTCCTTTGGCTGGGCATTTGGGCCAAAGTAAAACTTGGGACAGGCTTGTTCCCCTGTTTCACTGGCTTTATATGTCAGAGGACACCAAAGAGTTTTTGTCGCTATTGTGTGACCTGCCAAGCCAGTGGCAAGACTGGTGGCACTCCAAAGGCCCCCTTAATTCCACTTCCTGTGGTTGAGGTGCCCTTTGAAAGGGTAGGGGTTGACATAGTTGGCCCCCTTGACCCTCAAACAGCTTCAGGCAATAGGTTTATCCTGGTGGTAGTGGACCATACCACTAGGTATCCTGAAGCTATTCCCTTAAGGTCTACTACAGCTCCTGCAGCGGCAAAGGCCCATCTGGGAATCTTTTCCAGAGTGGGCTTCCCTAAGGAAGTGGTGTCAGACAGAGGTAGTAACTTTATGTCTGCATACCTCAAATCAATGTGGAAGGAGTGTGGTGTAACATACAAGTTCACGACTCCTTATCATCCACAAACAAATGGTCTAGTTGAGAGGTTTGATAAAACTCTCAAAGGTATGATAATGGGACTCCCTGAAAAACTCAGAAGGAGATGGGATGTAGTGTTACCTTGCCTCCTTTGTGCTTACAGGGAGGAACCCCTTTAGCCCCTTTGAACTCCTCTTTGGACACCCTGCGAGAGGTCCCCTAGCACTTGTTAAGGAGGGTTGGGAACAACCTTTAAAAGCTCCTAAACAAGACATTTTGGATTATGTGCTTGGCCTAAGATCAAGAATGGCTGAGTACATGAAAAAGGCCAGTAAAAACCTTCAGGCCAGCCAGGAGCTGCAAAAGCAATGGCATGATCAGAAGGCTGTCCCGACCCAGTACACCCTAGACAGAAGGTGTGGGTATTGGACCCTGTGGCCCCAAGAGCACTCCAGGACATATGCAGTGGACCCCATCTAATTGTTGAGAAAAAGGGTGAGGTTACCTACTTGGTAGACCTGGGCACTGCCAGAAGTCCCCTTAGGGTGCTCCATGTCAACTGCCGAAAACCCGACTATGACAGGGCTGATCTCACCCTGCTTATGGCAACTGTTGAGGGACAGGAAGAAGAGAGTGACCTTCTCCCTGATCTCTTGTCCACCACTGAAGCTGATGGCTTAGTGGAAGGAGTAGTACTTGCAGATTGTCTTACTGCTGAGCAGAAATACAACTGTGTAAATCTTTTAAGTCAGTTTTCTGAACTCTTCTCACTGATACCAGGTACTACTACTTGATGTGGGCATACAATCAATACTAGAGACAGTTTACCTGTCAAAAGTAAGATTTATAGGCAGCCTGACCATGTCAGGGACTGCATTAAACAAGAGGTTCAGAAAATGTTAGACTTAGGAGTGATTGAGCCTTCAGAAAGCCCTTGGGCTAGCCCGGGGTGCTTGTCCCAAAACCTCACAGTAAGGATGGAAATGAGAGATGAGGTTTTGTGTTGACTATAGAGGGATGAACCAAGTAACCAAGACAGATGCTCACCCTATACCCAGGGCAGATGAGCTGATAGATATACTGGCTTCTGCCAAGTATCTAAGCACTTTTGATTTAACTGCAGGGTATTGACAGATTAAATTATCAGAAGTTGCTAAACCCAAGACTGCATTTTCAACCATTGGAGGGCACTATCAATTCACTATGATGCCCTTTTGTCTGAAGAATTCACCTGCCACTTTTCAAAGGTTGGTGAACACAGTCCTGCAAGGGTTGGAAGCTTTTAGTGCAACATATCTGGATGATATAGCTGCCTTTAGCTCCACTTGGGATGATCACCTAGTCCACCTGTGGAAAGTTGTGGAGGCCCTGCAGAAGGCAGGCCTCACTATCAAGGCCTCAAAGTGCCAGATAGGGCAGGGGAAAGTGGTTTATCTGGGCCACCTGGTAGGTGGAGAACAGAGTGTACCACTACAGGAGAAGATCCAGACCATTATGGAATGGGCTCCCCCTTCAACTCAAACCCAGGTGAGAGCATTTTTAGGCCTCACAGGGTACTATAGGAGGTTCATCAAGAATTATGGCTCCATTGCAGCTCCTCTTAATGACCTCACTAGTAAAAAGATGCATAAAAAGGTAATGTGGACAGCTAGCTGTCAAAACGCTTTAGATGAGCTCAAACAGGCCATGTGCTCTGCACCTGTCCTAAAAAGCCCTCGGTACTCCAAAAAGTTCATAGTCCAGACTGATGCTTCTGAATTGGGGGTTGGGGCAGTGCTATCACAACTTAATACTGAGGGCCAGAATCAACCTGTTGCTTTTATCAGCAGGAGGTTGACCCCTAGAGAAAAGAGTTGGTCTGCCATAGAGAGGGAGGCCTTTGCTGTGGTCTGAGCACTGAAAACGTTGAGACCATACCTGTTTGGTACTCACTTTATTGTTCAGACAGACCACACACCTCTACTTTGGCTAAAACAAATGAAAGGTGAAAACCCTAAATTGTTGAGGTGGTCCATATCCCTACAGGGAATGGACTATACAGTGGAACATAGACCTGGGAGTACCCACTCCAATGCAGATGGACTCTCCAGATATTTCCACTTAGACAATGGAGACTCATCTGGGCAAGGTTGGCCTTATTGTCTCTCGTTTGGGGGGGTGGGGGGTTGTGTAGGAATGTACCATCTTGCCTGGCATGTTAACCCCATTTTTACTTGTGTGTATGTTTGTTTTTGCCTGTGTCACTGGGATCCTGCTTGCCAGGACCCCAGTGCTCACGAGTTGTGCCGTGTATGCGTTCCCTGTATGGTGCCTTACTGTATCACTGAGGCTCTGCTAACCAGAACCTCAGTGTTTATGGTCTCTCTGCTTTTAAAATTGTCACTGCAGGCTAGTGACTAATTTCACCAATTCTGATTGGCACACTGGAACACCCTTATAATTCCCTAGTATATGGTACCTAGGTACCCAGGGTATTGGGGTTCAAGGAGAGCCCTATGGGCTGCAGCATTTCTTTTGCCACCCATAGAAAGCTCAGACAATTCTTACACAGGACTGCCACTGCAGCCTGAGTGAAATAATGTCTGCTGCCAACCCCTCAGACAGGATTCTGCCCTCCTGGGGTCTGGGCGTCCCCAGCCCAGGAAGGCAGAACAAAGGATTTCCTCTGAGAGAGGGTGTTACACCCTCTCCCTTTGGAAATAGGTGTGAAGGGCTGGTGAGGAGTAGCCTCCCCCAGCCTCTGGAAATGCTTTGATGGGCACAGATGGTGATCATCTCTGCATAAGCCAGTCTACACCGGTTCAGGGATACCCCAGGACTGCCACTGCAGCTTGAGTGAAATAACGTCCACGTTATTTCATAGACATTTTACACTGCACTTAAGTAACTTATAAGTCACCTATATGTCTAACCCTCACTTAGTGAAGGTTAAGTGCAAAGTTACTAAGTGTGTGGGTACCCTGGCACTAGCCAAGGTGCCCCCACATTGTTCAGGGCAATTTCCCCGGACGTTGTGAGTGCGGGGACACCATTACACGCGTGAACTACATATAGGTCAATACCTATGTGTAGCTTCACAGTGGTAACTTCGAACATGGCTATGTAACATGTCTAAGATCGTGGAATTGTCCCCCCAAGCCAAATCTGGTATTAGGGTGCCAATCCCCGGGGCTCCAGCATGGACCCCGGGTACTGCCAAACTAGCTCTCTGGGGTTATCTCTGCAGCTACCGCTGCTGCCAACCCTCAGACAGGTTTCTGCCCCCCTGGGGCCTGGGCAGCTCAGTCCCAGGAAGGCAGAACAAAGATTTCCTCTGAGAGAGGGTGTTATACTCTCTTCCTTGGGAAATAGGTGTTAAGGGCCTGAGAGGAGTAGCCTCTCCTGGCCTCTGGAAATGCTTTGAACGGCACAGATGGTGCCCTCCTTGCATAAACCAGCCTACACAGGTTCAGGGATCCACCAGCATTTGCTCTGGCGTGAAACTGCACAAAGGAAAGGGGAGTGACCACTCCTATGTCCATCACCACCCCAGGGGTGGTACTCCTCCAGTGTGTCCCAGACCTCTGCCATCTTGAATGCAGAGATGTGAGGGCACAATGGAAACCTCTGAGTGGCCAGTGCCAGCAGGTGACGTCAGAGACCCCTCCGGATAGGCTCTTACCTGGTTAGGTACCCAATCCTCCTCTGAGGACTATTTAGGGTCTCTCCTGTGGGTTTCTCTTCAGATAATGAATACAAGAGCTCACCAGAGTTCATCTGCATTTCTCTCTTCAACTTCTGCCAAGGATCGACCGCTAACTGCTCCAGGACGCCTGCAAAACTGCAACAAAGTAGCAAGACAACTACCAGCAACATTGTAGCGCCTAATCCTGCCGGCTTTCTCAACTGGTTCCTGGTGGTGCATGCTCTGAGGGCTGTCTGCCTTTACCCTGCACTGGAAACCAAGAAGAAATCTCCTGTGGGTAGAAGGAATCTTCCCCCTGCTAACGCAGGCACCAAACTTCTGCATCACCAGTTCTCTGGGTCCCCTTTCATCTTGACGAGCTTGGTCCCTGGAACACAGGAGCTGGATCTAAGTGACCCCGACAGTCCAGTGGTCCTTCTGTCCAAATTTGGTGGAGGTAAGTCCTTGCCTCCCCACGCCAGACAGTAATCCTGTGTACTGCGTGATCTGCAGCTGCTAGGGCTTCTGTGCACTTTTGCAAGACTTCCTTTGTGCACAGCACAGCCAAGGTCCCCAGCACTCTGTACTGTATTGCTCAACTCGCTGAGTTGACCTCCGAATTCGTGGGACCCTCTTGTTGTGCTGAGATAACTGCCGTGCTCAGATTTCTTGAAGACCTGTTCAGGTACTTCTGTGGGTGCTGCCTTCTTCTGCGTGGGCTCTCTCTGTTGCTGAGCACCCCCTCTGTCTCCTCCTCCAAGGGGCGACCTTCTGGTCCTTCCTGGGCCCTGGCAGCACCCAAAACCTTCAACTGCAACTCTTGCAACTAGCAAGACTTGTTTGCAGTATTTCTGCGTGCAAACAACTCTCCAACCTCCAGCACGCCGTAGGACATCTTTTCAGCAAAGGAGAAATTCCTGGCACCTTCCGTTGTTGCAGAATCTTCAGCTTCTTCCACCCAGAGGCAGCCCTTTTGCACCTTCATCTGGGGTTTAGTGGGCTCCTGCCCCCCCTGGACACTTGTGTGACTCTTGGACTTGATCCCCTTCCTTTGCAGGTCCTCAGGTCCAGGAATCCGTCTTCAGTGATTTCCAGTCAGCTGTTGTCTTTGCATAATCCCCTATCTTGACTTTACTGTCTTTCTGGGGTAGTAGGGTAACTTTACTCCTACTTTTCAGGGTCTTGCAGTGGGGTATCTTGGACACCCTTGGTGTTTTCTTACACTCCCAGCGACCCTTTACACACTACACTAGGCCTGGGGTCCATTCGTGGTTCGCATTCCACTTTTGTAGTATATGGTTTGTGTTGCCCCTAGGCCTTTTGTCTCCTATTGCATTCTATTGTGTCCTACAGTGCTTCACTACTTTTCTAAGTGTTTTACTTACCTGATTTTGTTTTGTGTGTATATTTTGTGTATTTTACTTACCTCCTAAGGGAGTATATCCTCTGAGATACTTTTGGCATATTGTCACTAAAATAATGTACCTTTATTTTTAGTAACTCTGAGTATTGTGTTTTCCTATGATATAGTGCTATATGATACAAGTGGTATAGTAGGAGCTTTGCATGTCTCCTAGTTCAGCCTAAGCTGCTCTGCTATAGCTACCTCTATCTGCCTAAACTGCTAGAACACTACTTATCTACTAATAAGGGATAACTGGATCTGGCACAAGGTGTAAGTACCACAAGGTACCCACTATAAGCCAGGCCAGCCTCCTACATCAACGTAAGTTTGTATAGCCAGAATCACCTGGAAAATGTTGCAATACAGAGTCGTCATTGTTATCTCCCTTAGTCAGACAGGCTGGTTCTCTGCAATGTGTCAGTTACTGACAGGCACACTTACCTATGATCCACCCTCTGTCCTCTTGGAGTTGTTCCATATTCTGTGGCACACTACTGTTCCTCATGACAAAGGAATCATGGACAGAACCTGGGAACATGGCATTCACATGTGGCATGTACTGGTATGCAGTACATACCAATGGGATGCTCATGGAGTGAAAGTTCTTTCTATTTCTGTACACCTGTTCACTCACTCTTGGGGGGATGATCGGTACGCGGGTGCCATCGATGGCACCTATAACATGGGGTATGTTAGCAAAGGCACAGAATTCAGACTTGATGGCAGGGAGGTCAGTACTTTGGGGAAACCTCACATAGGACTGCAGATGTCGTACAAATGCATTCAGAAATCTTGTCAGTACCATGCTAAACATTAGCTGTGAAAATCCAGCACCCATGCCCACAGTCACTTGAAATGAGCCCGTGGCTAGGAAATGGAGTGCGAAGAGCACATGCACTTCAGTTGGGATGGCATGCTGACTACTATTAGCCAGTGCTAGTGCAGGATCCAGTGAAGCACAAAGTTCCTGAATTGTTGCACGCGTGAGTCTGTAAGTGATTATGATGTGACGCTCCACCATGGTCCTCATATCCACAAGTGATCTGTTCACCGATGGTGCCCTTCCTCGCCACAAGGATCAGTACCTACGAGGGGTTTAAAAAAGGTGTGAGGAAGACACATACATAGGCACACCTGTTATCATTTGTGCACTGCATTGTTCATTGTTGTGTCTCTACATTAACTGCTACCTGACAGATATACATGTACATCACAAGGAGTGAATAGAGTATTTCATGTGTGCTACAATACTAAATGGACAGAGGCCTAGGTGCTTCATGTGGCTAGTAGGGCCTGCATTGTGAGAAGTATTTAATTTTAGATGCGTAGGTCATGGCAAAATGTCTTCCCACTGTAATTCTGCCCTTTCGTTGTGGAAGCGACCTCATACCGCCAGCAGTTGATGTCACAGCGTAAGGCGGTGTTTACCGCCGTTCCCACCCTCATTGGTTAACATGGATGCCAATGGGGAATCCTGGCATATCATGATCGCCGCCGGCGGTGACGGTGCACACCGCAGCAGAACGTATGCACATTCGTCATAGTTTATTCACTTGACTCCCTGATATCGTGCGGACAGGTACTCCACTGTGTGTACTGCTGTGGCCTGCCTCTGGCTATGGATGTGCCTCATGTTGCTGGGGAAAGGCAGGAACTGGGGAAGCTAGTGGATAGGGTCCTGCACCTGTATGCATAACTGTACGGACGGCCAGAGGTACAGGTGAGTCTGGGTTTGGGGGGCACTGTTTGTGTGTGTAATGGATGGTGTTGATTGGACATATGTGTGCATCTCTGTGCCTGCATGGGCCATGGTGCATGGCATGCTGTGTGCGTATGTCCTGTACGTCTGACAGTACTGTCCGTCCCATAGTGGGCGAATGGCCAGCTGTTCCTATCGTGCAAGTGCCTGACCTCTGTGTTCCATTTTTGCGTTGCCCTTTTAGGTCAGCGCCCACCGGAAGAGGGCACTTGGGCATGCCATCGCCAAGGAGGTGCAGAACTTGGGGGTCTACAACCGGCGGAGCACCCACTGTAGAAAGAGGTGGGAGGACCTGCGGCGCTGGGCGCGTAAGATCAGTGAAGCCCAGCTGTGGAAGGGGGTCCCGTCGGGCACAGACCCCACTCATGCGACGGATCCTGGCGGTGGCGTACCCAGACCTGGATGGGCACTTGAAGGCTGCACAGCAGTCACAAGGGGGTGAGTACTCATTTCACATACTTCAGTCTGGAAGGATGTCTGGGTGTGCATTAGGGTTCATGCTGCTTAGAGGCAGGGACTTTGACTGGTGTCCATCAACTTAATGGTCCCCACAGGGTTTAGGGGTGTCTTTGTCAGGCTTGCCATATACCGCATCCTTAGGTATTCCAGGGGATGCGTGTAGAGCAGTACTCTGGTCAGTAGTCAGGGACATGGCCATGGGCATAGTGTACGGTGATGCCTGCTGGGTGTGTCTTCTGGGTGGGTTTATCTCTGCCCATTACATCCCTCCATTCAGCTATTTACGAGTGTCTCTCCTGTTTTGTCTCCCCATCCCTGTTCTCTTGTGTTGGTTTGGTAGAGCATCAACATCTGGTGAGGGAGCTGAGGCACCGACAAGTGGGGAGGCAGCGGCCCACGGATCCTCGGAGGCAGAGACAACCAACGCCCAGGGGACCAGTGGGTGGGAGTGTGTGGCAGTTCCATGGGCAAGGCAACTACCATAGGAGGTAGTGACTCCAAGACCTCCTCCAATGGGGGCTCCCCGGAGGTGGTGGCCCTAGTCCACACAACACTACCGTGACATCTTCCGTCACCGCCCATTCCATCACCGACCTCCCTTCTGCTCCCCACTGAGTTGCCCGTGCCTGCTCACCCAGAAAGGTGGGCGTCTCCTTCACCCCAGGCACCTCCTCCACTGCCCCAGTCAGCCCTGCTGCCCTCACAGAGGAGGCTATTGACCTCCTGAGAACCATCTCTGTAGGGCAGACAACTATCGTCAATGCCATCCAGGGGCTAGCATCAGAGGTGCAGCAGACAAATGCCTATCTGGATGGCATTCATGGTTCCGTGTCTGCCCTACAGAGATCTTTTCAGGCTCTGGCCTCCTCTCGGACGGCAGCCAGTTTCCCTGGCCATTCCGTCCCCCCTCCAACCTCCTCTACCCCTTCCAGCACCCCACTCCCTTTACCCGTCCAAGGCACACATTCAGACACACAGTCAAGCACATCAACACACAAGAAACATACTTCTAAACACAAGCACCACACCTCCCACCACAAGCATTCACACAGCCAACAGACACATGCACACACACCAACATCCACTTCCCCCAGTGTGTCCACCTCTTCCGCCTCCTTGTCTGTCCCCTCTACATCCACACCCTCATGCACTGCACCTTCAGTCACTGTTGCTGCTCCTCTTCCTTCACTCACCACAATAGCAGACATCCATACATGCACCCCATACACCATACCTGCACTCACCACCACTACTGTAGTTGACACATGCAGCACACTCACCAGACTTGCAGACACCCACACAACATACATACACACTAGCTGTCTGTCTTCTCCCACTGTGTCCACCCCCTCCTCCCAAAAAATACAAATTCACCAAGACACCCACCCATCAGACATCCACCACACCACAGCATACGGTCCAGTCACCTGCACCCACTACATGCACCCCTACACCACATACATCCACACCCTCTGCCTCCACTCCCATTCCCTCATCCACGACCACCCAAATTGCTCTGAATAAACGTTTTCTCTCCCGTGCTGACCTCTTCCAACCCACTGGCTCACCCCGTCTTGTCCCCAAACGTGCACACCTCCTTGGCCTTTCCACTCCTTCCACATCACTGCCTACCCCTGTCCGCCCTTCACATTCCCGTGCCCCTTCCCCAGATAAAAAAAAGGCCTGGACTGAGCCGAGTCCATCTAGCTCCACCCGATCTAAACAGCCCCCACCCCTTCAAAGGACAAACCCACCCCCCTCTACCGAAAGTCCAAGGCCCACCCCCAATACCCCCTGCACCCGTCCCGTGAGATGCCTGGATGCCCATATGTTGCCCCATTAGGTGGAGTACCATGCACTTGTGGGAATCAGGTTGGGTCCAATGTGGCCCATGGCAATTGTAGCCATATGGACTGGCCATTGGCCCTGTTTGGACTATTTGACTCTGTGAGCTTCACATTAAAGTTTCTGTGTTGCCTGTGTTTCGCGGCATGCCGTTGAACCCTGGTCTTTTGTTTCATTGTTCATGGGTGTGGGGCATTTTTATGTACTATGGTCAAGTTGGATTAGCCTTGTGTCGGGTGAGTACCTCTTGCTGTGGGGTGTGTAACGTGTGCTGCTGTGATGGGTTGGGGGTGTAGCAGGGTGGGTGGGTATGTGACTGTGCCCTTTCTTCCCTTGTTCACTAGGTTGCAATACTTACCGTCATCGTCTTCGTCGACGGTCTCGGTCATGTAGCTATATGGCAAGGAGCATGGCTGGCATGATCTGCAGCTCTCTATCCATATCTGCTTCGGCACATTGTGTGGGTCTCCGATGAGTGTTTCCTTATATTTGGTTAATTTCCACCTGGCTTTGCATGGCAGTGGTTCCCGCCCTGGAACTGGCGGCAGACTGGTGGTTCATTATTTGATGGGTGGGTTAGGCCTTTCCGTCGGCCTGTGGGCAGACTCTGCCATCGTCGTTGGCACTCCTCTACTGACGGTGGGTGGTTTGGGGGATGCCTGTGTTTCGTTTGGTTCATTATTTGGCGGTCCGGCCCGCTCCTCTGTTTGCGGTTTCTACCGCGGGCGGCGCGGAATGGACCGCCATGATCATAATGAGGGCCTCAGTTCATGAGCCAAGATAAGTTTCTTCTCAGCTAAGGCTCTTTCAGCCTCAGCTCTCCTCTCCTCCGCCTCTATTTTTATCCTTGGCAACTGCAGCTGGAATTCTCTCTCCTCCCTCTTTTCATCTGCGGTCAGTCCGTGACTTGAGACACTGCTCCCTGGTTTAGTAGGGGGCACTATTCCAAGGGTATCACCCCCCACTGCTGTTGGCTGCTCCTCGGGAGAGCCATCCACTTGCTCCCCCAACTCATCATGCCTTTGTGAGGAGGCCTCTGCCCAGGCCCTCAGTGCCTTCTGGTACTCCTCCTTCTTGGAGTCTCCATGGGTAGGTACCCCCATCCCTTTGCAAAAGCCCTTCCTCTGGTTAACTGTGTATTCCCCATGCTTAGCCAGGTCAAACTCCCCAGCTCCCCTTGTGGACCCAGCCAGAGACATCATGTATAGGATTAAATATGAAGCAGGGAAAGTTTGCAGAAAAAGAAAACAAATCAAATTGACCTTTGACTGTGAGTAGGCAGTGTACACATACTTATTGTATGGCACTGCACAAACATGAGTCCCATCCTCACCACAGATCACTAGTGTTAGAAATGGGGGTCTCTAGTTGGCAGAGGTATACACACTTGTCCAAATAGGGACCACAGTCCTAAGCAGGGTAAGTCACAACACTATCCAAATTATCCTGTGCATACCATCAGGTAGCTTGGCACTGAGCAGTCAGGCTTAACTTAGAAGGAAATGTGTAAAGTATTTGTGCAATATATCATACAGTAACACAGTGCGAACACCACAAAAATACACCACACAGGTTTAGAAAAATAGATAATATTTATCTGAATAAAAAAAGATTTTAAAAAAACATCCAATAAGCACAAGTTGAAATATCACTTACAAAAGGTTTAAAAGACTCTCAATCCTTAGAAATCATCAGTTGTTACTTTGTTACACAGTACCTAGGATGCTTCAAAAATAACAAGGCACAGAGACCACAGAGGAGGAGATGCGTGGAAAAATAAGGTGCTGCATCTGATTTTCCGGCACAGCACAGACGATCCGTTGTTTCTTTCCACGCTGCAAGGGGTTGCGTTGTTTTTCAGGCATGCAGTTTTGGTTCCTCACTGCGATGCAGGGATATTTTGACACCCAAGGACGATGCGTTGAAAATCCTTGATGCGCTGAAAGAAGGAGTATGAGCTGCATCGATCTGGTAGGCGATGCATCAAATTTTCCGTCACAAGGCAGGCACCTTGTCTAATTTCCAGTCGGGAAGTCAGTGCTGCGTCATTCTGGTTGGCGGTGCATCGATTTCTCTGCCGCGATGCAGGCTTTGCGGAGATTTCTTCTGCCGTTGCATCAATTTTCAAATCACAAGGATTTTCTTGAAGAGGTGAAGTCTTTGTTGTCCCTGAGACTTCAGAAACAAGGCAAGCTCAATCCAAGCTCTTGGAGAGTACTTCAGGAGGAAGGCAGAGTCCTTCCAGCAGAGTCAGAGGACAACAACATGGGCAGCAATTCTTCTCAGCAAAGCAGTCCAGATGAGTCCTTTGGGCAGCCAGGCAATTCCTCTGACAGAGTGCAGTTGTAGGTCCAGAAGTGTCTGATTTGGTGGGGTCAGAGACCCAGTTTATATACTCAAAAATGCCTTTGAAGTGGGGGAAACTTCAAAGAGTGGTTTTGAAGTGCACAAGTTCCTTTTTAAGTCCAGTCGTGTATGTCAGGGTCCCTGTGGGGAGTTATCACTCCTTTGGGTGAGGGCAGGCCATTGGCCTTTGAAATGTAACTGTGAGCTCCTCCACCCTTCCTGCCCAGGAAGACCCATTCAATAGGCAGATGAATTCAGATGTGACTGAGTGCCCTGTGCAGTTGTAGGTCCAGAAGTGTCTGATTTGGTGGGGTCAGAGACCCAGTTTATATACTCAAAAATGCCTTTGAAGTGGGGGAAACTTCAAAGAGTGGTTTTGAAGTGCACAAGTTCCTTTTTAAGTCCAGTCGTGTATGTCAGGGTCCCTGTGGGGAGTTATCACTCCTTTGGGTGAGGGCAGGCCATTGGCCTTTGAAATGTAACTGTGAGCTCCTCCACCCTTCCTGCCCAGGAAGACCCATTCAATAGGCAGATGAATTCAGATGTGACTGAGTGCCCTGTGTTTATGGTTGGCTGGGTGGAATTCACAAGGGCAGCTGCCAACCAGCAGAGACCAGACTTGGATTGGAGACAGGATGAAAGGCACAGATGGCAGTGAGTGCTGAGAAATGCCCACTGTTTAAAAATGGCATTTCTAAAATAGTAATATTAAAGCAGGATTTTCTATTACCATTGTGGCAATACTAAACAAGACATGGCTACTCCTTCCAGATCAGAATCTACCCTTAAGAGTATATGAGTGCAGTTCTAATGCTAGTCTATGAGAGGAGCATGCCTCACAGTAGTGAGTTTTTCACTACCAGGACTTGGAAAACACATAAGGACATGTCCCGCTTTTTACCTACATAGCACCCTGCCACATGGGTTACCTACGGCCTACCTTAGGGGGGTTTAAGGTTTGGCAAGTAGTTTTAAATGCCAAGTCGAAGTGGCAGTGAAACTGCACGCACAGGCCTTGCGATGGCACGCGTGAGACATGGTTAAGTGGCTACTTATGTGGGTAGGACAATCAGTGCTGCAGGCCCACTAGCTGTATTTAATTTACAGGCCCCGGGCAGAGGTAGCGCGCTTACTAGGACCTTACAGATAAATTAAATATGCCACTTGGGTGGGAACCAATGTAACCATGTTTAGTGTAAAGAGCATATGCACTTTAGCAGTCAACAGCAGTGATAAAGTATCCTAAAACCATCAAAAACAGTGTCAGACAAGTGGAGTGAGGCAGGCAAAAAGTTGACCACCCTAAGGCTGTAAGGTCTACCTGGGTGGTATTGACAAGTGGTTCTCAACCTATGAGGTAACCATAAGGAAGCACATGATGCACAGGATCTCAGAGGAGTATTTGTGTGGGCAAATCCCTGGAAGCATATGCCTACAGAGGGAAGGGATACCCTGGAAACGCTAGAGATAGGAAACCAGATGAAGTATGCCCCCATGAAAACCATTCTTGTCACAAACGTTTTGACTCACCACAGAGAAGTATCACATGAGATTTAGGAGCAGTCAGAAACTGCCAAACCAGTCTTGGTGGATTTCCTTGATTAAGGCACTGAGTGGTTGCTGCTGGGCAGCAAAGGTAATGATTTCACTGGGTTGTACAATCTTGTTTTGAGAGAGCACGTGCTCATTACATGTTTTGTGGAGCTGCGTCAACACCTGGTTGATAGTAAGCTCTCTGGTCCAAGGATCTTGCTAAGGAGATGGACCTCTCGGTCAGTACCACAGGGTCCAAGAAGATATCTGGGAGTGACCCCAAGAATGATGGTTCAATGAGTTGTTCTAGGTACCAGGGGACCTAGGAGTTGGGGCGTCTGCCCAGGACGGTTTGACAGCTCAGTTTTTTGGGGGTGTCACTCCCAAGAAGAGGAGGGGAAGGGTGAGGGAGGACTCACTCTTGTCCCTAGTTCAGCCTCATGGCACAGAAGGTGAGCTAAAAAGCCAGTGTCATAATACCACCATGGAACTGGTAGGAAGTAGAGGGGATTTAGGGTGCCTAACACTCTGAAAAACCTCAGAGGTTAGAGAACCCTTGATAACCTGGGGCCTGGCTCTTGACAGATGGTAGTGACCTCTTTTGACTGCTGTCCTTATAGACAGAGTTTTCCTTGAGTTGGGGACAGAAGTTTGATCCAAGGGGTGGAATGGGCCACATCACTTTGTTGGTCCATGCGGTACTGTCTGCCTACTGTGATGCATCTGTGAACAAGTTTAGATTAGGTGCTGCACAAGTGAGGAGAAGGGTTCTCCATGGTCAGCTCAGTGGCTGTGGAGAATGTAGGCACAGGGTTGACCACAGTTTAATATGGGGTTTGCTTGTGTTCCACAGTGACAAGAATGATGGTTGCTGCTTGAGTACGGTTTCATCCCCTCGTCAAAAAGTAACCCAATATCCTACACATGTTAAGCAGGTCCAGTCTTCCAGGCCCATGCTTCAGGTTTCAGACTGCAGGACAGTCCTTCTACTGATCTTCACAGTCCAGAAGTATTCTGGGTAGAGGTCTAACGGGTTCACTTTTATGCCCAGAGCCAGCCTATGGGTGGAAGGCAAGCCTTTGTCCACCCACTAAGCCAGCTCTGGTCAGTTCCTCTACTTCCACTGGGTCTGATGTCAGCTTCACTGGAGACAAAAAGAAGAGGCAGGCCTAGGTGTGAGCTTCATCTGCCAGTGACAAGGTAGGAATTCTTTGAACCTCAGTAAGGGTCTGGGCCACACACCCCAGGCCATCCTGCCAAGGGCAGGAAAGCCTTCGATTTTAGGCAGGAAAGTGGCAACTGTCTAAAAGTGCAATTTCCAAAATAGTGATATTAAATCTAAATCGACCATATAAAATCTATCTTGACCATTAAGTTGGATTTCAATTCATTTTAAAATTAGCCCTTGAACCATTTTTTGAGCTACTCCTAAACTGAACTTAGCATTTCTTACATTTAATATTATAAACCAGTGTTAACCTAGGAGACAGTCAACCTTACCACAGGGAAAAACAACTCTGGATGTTTTTTTCACTGCAGGGGCACGTAAAATATTAAGGGACAAACTTAAGAAAAGTGGTGCTGCGCCTAGTGCAGCGCCACTTTCCTTGCAACCCTTAGCGCACCACCACCACCATCATGTGTGCACCATATTTATAATACAGCGCACCATGGTGCAGGATAGGGGGCAATAGTGCCATTTATTTTACTCTACTGATGTACTCTGCAGGATTAGCTCCAAAATTGCCCAAAAAATGTGCCTTTTTTTCAGCCCCCCTAATGGGGGAATGCCCCCCTTGCATACATTATGCCTGGCGCTGGCATATTGTGGCGCAAGGATTTACAAAGTGGGCCATGTATGCATTGCGCCACTTTGTATATATGGCGCAGGGAAAACGCAACGTTTGCAGCGCCTTAGCGTTAAAAAAATTATGCTGTGGTGGTGCTAAGGTGGGCTCCTAAATCTGCCCCTAAATATACATGCCCTGCTTTTAAAATACTTTGGAGCAGATTTAAGAAAAGTTGGGCTGCACTAAGATTTTGACGCTACTCCTGCAGAGTACATAGGGGCTCATTATAAATAATGGAAGCCCCCTTTTAACGCCTACTCTGAGCAAGCATTAAAAGTGCCGAAAAAAATGGTGCAAGGAAATCTCTTTTATTTCCTTGCATCGTTTTGTCACCCCCCCAAACAGGGAACGCCCCCCTTGCATATATTATGCCTGGCACAGGCATAATGTGGCGCAAGGGTTGGCAAAGTGGCGCAATGTAAATATGACGCGGGGAAAATGCCACTTTAGTGCCGCCTTAATGTAAAAAGAATGACGTTATGGTGGGGCTAAGGTGGCGCTAGGGGCTCTTAAATCTGCCCCTTTGTATAGTGACTTTTGGGCATTTAAATCCTAACTTAGGGGTGGATTATAAGTATTACAAATGAAGGTTTGGGCTTCGCAAAAGGTTTATTTTGCCATGTTGAAACAGCAGTTTAAAATGCACATCCAGTAGCAGGCCTGGAGTCATGTTTTTCAGTGCTACTGAAGTGGGTGGCATAATGAGAGTTGCAGCCCACTAATTTAATTTGCAGCCCCTAGATGCAGATGGTATCCTATGATAGGGACATATGAGCAAAATAGAAGTTCCACTCAGGTGAATATCAATTGCACCATGTTTGAAAGTAGAACACAAGTACTTTACCAATGGTTAGCAGGGGTAAAGTGCACAGAGCTCCACAGCCTAAAAACTAGAGTTTTCCAAAAAAATCAAAAAAGCACAGCCGATTTCCAACCCACTGTGTTTTCCTGGATCTGTGACACACAAGGTGCCAGAAAAACTGCAGATGCCCATAAGACCCTACATTCTAAGCCAGTCACTACCGGGAGTGCACATGTCAGACATGAGAGCAGCATTCTGGCAAAAGCACTCTGGCTACACAAGTGCGAAAGTTCCCTCCAAAATATGCCTGTAACTGGGAAGCTGAACAGAAACCCATGCTGAAGTAGGAACATGCACACCTTCTCGGTGTGGGCTTCACCCACCTTCAGAGAAGGCACATGAATCATACAGTCATTGAAATAGGAGAGCACCATGATGTCCTTTGCATGAAGCAACCCCACCAAAGCGATCCACCATCTTGGTGAACACTCTGGGAGCTCAGGCCAAACAGTGAAGTTACAAATTGAAAGTGATGCTCACATGCTGCTAACTGGAGACATCTCTGATGACAATACCAGCAGCGCATGGTGAAGTGTTAAAGTAGGGGGGGTACAACATGAGTTTTTCAGAGAAAAGAAAGGCTAAGTATGTTTTTCTGTCAGGTGGATTTTAAGTCATATTTCTGAAGACACCACTTTTTGGAAGTTGTCATTTACTTGTCATAACCATTTGGTGCCTGCAGCCTGTGTTCTGGGTCACATGAGTACATGGGGTGGTCAGTTAGGCTTTGTGTATTCCTCCCAGACAGTGAGACAATGGTGGAGTAGGTTTTGGCAGGATGGGTCCCCCTTCCAGGATGGGAGAACAGATTCTTCTTACATTTTAAAGGGAATGTCGTTGCACCCTCACAAACAACTTGACACCCGAGACCCCTTGGAGTATGGGCAGGGAGTTAAGAAAAGTCCATAGTCAGATGTGGGGAGAAGTCTAGAAGTTTCTCCCATGTAAAAACTGGCACCAGTTATAAATATTGGACCCTCAGATCAACTCTTAAGTACACTCCTGCCATGCTGCTTGAGGACTGGAATGCTGCATGAGGCCTGCCCTGCTCTCGGAGAAGGAAGTCCCAGGCTGAGTGACTTCAATGGTCAGTTAGCTGACCTGTTCTGAGCTACAGATATATAACAAGCTCCAGGGACTTCCCTACAACTGCCCAGCTGATCTGCTGCACTAGCCCTGCAGCTGAAACTGCCTGAGCACTGTTGACCTGTGCTGGTGTGAGTCCCTGATCCCCAAGTGGTGACTCCCCAGGTCCTGGACTCTTGCTGGCATCAAAGAGAACTCCTGCTGGCCTAACTGAAGATTCCACCAAATCCAGCACCAAGCATTGCAAAGCAATGTGAAGCCCCACAAAGCCTCACCGGGCAGCTATAAGCTTCATTGGAACTGATGCCTGTCAAAGCAAAGTGCCACAAAGCGTTGCCACACAGGTTCATCGGAACAGCGACCAGATGACGCAAAGCCTCACAAAGCAATGCCGTGTAGACTGCAAAGCTAGGACACAAAGTGCAGTCCTCAGCGGGCCAAACTTGGGGGCATATTTATAAGAAAGTGGTGCATCAGTCCTGATACAACACTTTTCTTGTGTCGCCGTGCGCCCCCCCTAATGAAACCATGTGTGTGCCTTATTTACAATACTGTGCACCATGGCGAACGTTAGGACAATAGCCTCAAAAATGTTTATTCTATTGTGGCGCTTTGTAGGATTAGTGCCAAACATTATGGCGCTGTTCCTGCAAAGTCAAAGGAGGCCTATTGAAAACAATGGCAGCATTACTTGCCTCAGGCAGGCATTAAAAATGATGCTAAAAATGCACAGTGAAAGAATGTAACTTTAACTGTGCCATTTTTACTGGCCTTCCTGCGTGAGAATGCACCTCCTTGCATACATAATGCCTGGTGTAGGCATAATGTGGCGCAAGGGGTTACAAAGTGGCGCAATACATGCATTGGTGTGGGGAAATGACCCCCTTAATGCCACATTAAAATAAAGAAAATTACGCTAGTGTGGTGAAGGAGGTGCAAGGGGCTTGTAAATATGCCCCTTGGTCCTGTACCTGGCCTTTGCTATTTTATGGTTGGCCTGAACTTGTGACTTTCTCTCGTCCAGCACAACCAGATACCCTCAGTTGGTGATTTGGTGCTTTTTATATATAACCTTCCAAGTATGTAATAGCTCCAGTTCTACTTAATGGATTGTGGAACATTTGGTCTCAACTTATTTATCAAAACATACTGTGTTTTCCTAAATTTGTTTGGGATTTTTTTTTACTGTGTTGTGTTCTCACTTCATTACTGTTGGTGTGCTACATAAATACATTACACATTGCATCTAAGGAAAGCCTAGCTGCTTTTGTGCCGAGCTACCAGAGGGTTGAGCACAGGTTAATTTCGTGACTTTTGTGGTTCACCCTGACAAGGATTGTGGTTGCTGTTTGAGAAGGGTTAACACACACCTCAATCAATAGCTCAATTTCTCACCCTTATGTAAAGGTTCCTAGAGTGGAAGGAAGGTCCAACATTGTAAGTTAAGTCACCTTAACCAGTGCCTGAGGAGCCACTTCAAAGTGAAACTGCTTGTGAATATCATGTCCACCATCCATGACTGAATCTAAGGAAGTTACTCCTCTGCACTTCCAATCCTCAGCTAAAATCTTTGCTGCTGCTTGATCAATCACAGCCTCCCCAGATCCAGGCTAATAGTCTCTACTCAGTGAAACATACTTTTTTCACTGACTGTGAAAAGGTGAGTGAAAGTGGAAGTAGGAGCAAAGGAAGGATTGGCTTCATCCACTCCTCCCCACTGATGTTTTGAGGACATGGTGTAGCAACACATAATAGATGGCATCAAAAAAGGACTTATCTCTTAATATAATAAGATGAGACAAGCAGGACATCAGCGTCTTGGCTGATCCCAGTTTGCTTCTGCTGGTGCCAACTGACTCTGATGTCATTCTGCCTCCATACATGGCCCAACTCCATGAGGCGGCTCAAGGTCCAAAACCAGGTAAGTAATCAGCCATATAGGGAAACCAGCAGTAGCTGCTATGGCAGAAAAAAAACAGAAAAATTGCCTCCCTCTAACTTTCAGAATTATTTGCGGGAAGCAGACAAAACAAATCATTGACAAAGCTAATAGGTCTGGCATTCATGTTTTGTTTTCAAGCTTTTTGCAAAACGTTATTCTTTTGGAAGCTGACAGGCCCTTATTAAATGTAAACAAAACAATGGCTAAAGGAAAAACTGTTTTTCTGGTCGCAAAAAGGTACATATTACTCTGGGACTCCTGGTACTGATGGGAACTGCTTGTGTGTGGATTTGCTCCTTGTGAAAAGACAGCATGACGGCACTCACATTAAAGTCAGTCAGTGACTGAAGTGGGCTAATATTGCCCATTGGTCCATGCTGGAATGATTGGCAGAAAGATGGGAATCACACAATTGCCAACTAATCGATGAAGTCTTGTTGGAACCCCTAGAAAGAAGACAAAAAATAAATGAGAGAATAAAGAAGAAAGAAAGAAAGAAAGAAAGCCAGGAAGGAAGAAAGAAAGAAGGTAAAAAGTAAAAAGGTAAACAGAAAGAAGGAGGGAATGAAAGAAGGCAAAACAGAAAGAAAGGAGGAAAGAATGAACAAAAAAAAGAAGCCAAAAAAAGAACAAAGGAGAGAAGGCAAAAAGAAAGAAGCAAAGAAAACAAAAGAGAAAAAGAAGGAAATAAGCTAAAAAGAAAGTAGACAAGAAAGAAGACATAAAAGGAAAGTAAGAAGGAAAGAAGGCAAAAAAGAAAGAAAGAAAGAGAAATGAAACAGGTAAAGAAAGCAAGACATAAAGATGCAAAAAGGAAAGAAACAAAGGAAAAAAAAGAATGACGGCAAAAAATGAAAGAAAGGAAAGATTGAAAGAATGCAAAAAAGAAAGAAGGAAGAAAAGAATGAAAGATGAAAGCAGGTAGAAAAGAAGAAAGAAGAAATGAAGGATAGAAAAAGAAAAGAATGCAAAAAAGAAAAAAGAATGAAAGGAGAGAAGGCAAAACAAGAAAAGAAGAAAGGAAAGAAAGAAAGAAGGAAGGAAGGAAGAAAAAAGAGAGAAGACAAAAGAGAAAAAGAAGGAAAGGAAAAAGTAAAGGCAAAAAAGAAAGAAACAATGGAAGAAGAAACTAAAGAAGGAATTAAGGCAGGACAAGACCAGAGCCACACACCACCTACACCTATACACCACCCACACACCTTACACCCCAACACATCACCCTACACACCCTCACCCACACTACTCACACAACATACATGTTATGTTATGTTATGTTATGTTATGTTATGAAAATTTATAGAGCATATAGCTACCCGAAGGCCTCCCAGCGCTATACAGAAAACCTTTGAATATACAGCTTTGGGACACAAACTCAAATAACCAAGTTTTTAATAGCCGCCAGAACGACAGTTCATGGCTGGTTTGACGTTGATTCAGTGGTAATGAATTCCACAGTCTAGCTCCAAGATACAATGTTAATCTTCCTCCCCATTTGGCCTTTTCTATTGGGGGAATGACAGCTAGAAGAAATCTAAGTGAATGGAGAAATTCAGCATCATATGTAAGCCTTCCTATGTTCGGACGACCATAGTTGATGGTCTGGTATGGACGGCCACAGACGGGCTTGCATTTGGCGGGCCTGCGGCACACCTGCGGAGCAGTTGCAGCATTGAAGCTTTTTAAGTCCTCAGATAACAGGAGGATCAGACGGCTAGACCGATGACCTCCTCAATATGGCGTCCGTAAGTGCGCTTCTGAAGAGGTCAGAAAATGGCTGCCGCCTCAGTACACTGAGACTGGCAGGCACAATCCTTCCTCAGAGTGTAAAAGGGACTCGTTTAAAACACTGGTAAGTCTAGCTGTGAAAGTTGTAATCCCAACAGAGTAAAAACGAATAAAAACACATTTTCCTTAAATTTAAAACACCATCGGCCTCTGAACACAGACCATGGTGTGTAAAGTCAATAACCCTCCCCCAAATAGTAAAAAGAGTGCTGAAAAACAAATATAGACTGTTGAAAACTAAATAAATGAAAAGGCTGTCACCTGCAGCATCAAATTCAAAGATATTCCGCTGCGCGGGCGCAGCATTGAAGCTTTTTAAGTCCTCAGATAACAAGAGGATCAGATGGCTAGACCGCTGACTTCCTCAAGATGGCATCCGTAAGTGTGCTGCTGAAGAGGTAGGAAAATGTCTGCCGTCTCAGTACACTGAGACCGGCAAGCACAATCCTTCCTCAGAGTGTAAAAGGGCCTTGTTTAAAACACTGGTAAGTCTAGTTGTTTCATCACCCTACACACCCTCACCCACACTACTCACACAACACCCATGGCACCACAAAGACACCCCTGATTCTCAGAGGAGGAGCTAAGGGTCATGGTGGAGGAAATCATCAGGGTAGAGCCACAGCTATTTGGAGCACAGGTGCAGCAGATATCCATTGCTAGGAAAATGGTGTTATGGCTGAGGATCGTGGACAGGGTCAACGCCGTGGGACAGCACCCAAGAGCCACGGATGACATCAGGAAGAGGTGGAACGACCTACAGGGGAAGGTACGTTCCATTGCAGCAAGACACCAACTCGCTGTACAGAGGACTGGCGGTGGACCCCCACCTCCTCCCCCACAACTGACAACATGGGAGTAGCAAGTTTTGGAAATCATGCATCCTGAGGGCCTGGCAGGAGTAGCAGGAGGACTGGACTCTGGTAAGTCAACTCTATACTACGATCACCCCCCTACCTGCATGCCATCACATACCCCACCCTCACTCCCATCACTCAACCACCTCCCACTCACCCAACCATCACATCTCACGGATCCCAATGCCAAGCCCTGCATGCACCACCAAAGCATGGACCCCACTGACAGCCCTGCATTTACACCTATCACTAAAGCATGCACACTAGAGAGAATCAGCTAGCCCACCACATACCAACTCACGCAAGTGAAAACTGCCAGGGAAAATACAACCAAAGAGGGCAACCCACCAATGCACAATATGTCACACACAGAAACAATAACACTGCATTTACATCCCCACAGGTACCCCAGTCAATGTCAGCCGGAGGAGAGGTGCCAGCAATATCCAGTCCCCCCACAGAAGAGGCCCACAGTGATGAAAGCAACTCTAGTGCCTGGATCTGGATGACCAACCTGGCCCATCAAGGACCTCTGGACAGTCAGTAACCCAGCCACAGTCACACACCACCACAGAGCCTCCCCATCAGGAAACACCACCACAGCACCCACCCAGCGTTCCCATACTTCTGTCCCCAGGACACATCACCTGGGCACACGAGGCAATCAGGGACCTGGGATCAGGGGCAGTGGGTGCACGGTTCAGGGTACAGAGGCGCATGATAACAGGGAAACTGGGAGGACTGCTGCGCGCCAGGGGGAGGACAGGCCCAGGGAACCGACTCTCCAGGAGGCACTCACTGAGATCCTGGGAGCATGCAAACATTCCCAGGATATGCTGGGCCAGATCCTGGCCAAAATGCAGGAGAAAAGGCGGCTGCAGGAGGGACAGTACCAAGGGATTAGGGGGGACTTGCAGGCCATTAACACCACCCTGGTCTTCATTGCAGGGGTGCTGACAGACATGGCCAACATTATGAGGGAGGCAGCCTCACAACAGCGGGCCCCTGCCACTAGCCAGACATCTGAACTGCCTTCCACCTCTGCTGCTGCTAGTGGACCGGAGGCTCCGCCACCGGACCAACAGGCCACCAGAACCCCTCCCCCTGCAGAAGGTGAACCACCCAAAAAACATTCCCTGTAATCCAGGCAGAACCCAGAGACTATTGCCAAGACCCCTGCCAGGAAATGAGAGCCTCCTGATTGTCACCCTTGTGTCCCGCTCGGTCACCCTGTCCACCTCGAACTGCCATTGCTCCCCTTCCTACGTCCCCTTGGACAATGCGCCTGTGCTACCAATAGACTGTAACTATACCCTGGACTTTCCTCCATCATCACCTCTGCCCAATGCACTTGCCCCTCTCTTCTTTGCACTTAAATAAACACCCTTTGAAAAAATATGTATGGAGTATGTCAAATGATTTAAGTATGTATTTGTTTAACCAGGTTCAAACATTGCAAATCAACTGTACAGTAATGTTCACATTGGAAAGACCTGTAGTTGGCTGCAGTGATCACACCAGGAGCGATAGTTGGGCACCAAAATCTGCAAAATGAGTTACCAAAGGGTACAGTGAGTGGGCATAGAAGTAGGAAATAACAGCATGCCAGTGACAAAGATAAACAAGAAAATGTCAATGAAAGATGAAGTAACACTGTCCTCCCTGTGTGTCATTGGAGGTATTGTCTGATCACTGCATTTCTGTTGTCCTCATCCTCTGCCTCCTCATTCTCACTGTCCACAGGGTCCACTGCTGCCACACGGCCATCTCCAGCCTCTTCCTCCTGCAGAAAAGGCACATGGCTTCTCAAGGCAAGGTTGTGTAACATACAGCATGCCACGATTATCTGGCAGACCTTCTTGGGTGAGTAGCACAGTAATCCACCAGTTAAGTGGAGGCACCGAAACCTGGCCTTCAGGAGGCCAAAGGTACGTTTGATTATCCTTCTTGTACACCCATGTGCCTCATTGTAACATTCTTCTGCCCTTGTCCTGGGATTCCTCACAGGGGTCAGTAGCCATGATAGATTGGGGTAACCTGAGTCACCTGCAAATATGGAGGAACAACATTTAGCCACACACTATCCCATATGGCCTACACCATACCCATACACCAACATCCACTGGGTGAAAACCAGGGCTCACCTATTAACCACACCCTGTGCCATCACATTTGGGATGCTGATATTCCTCAGGATAAAGGCATCATGCACAGACCCAAGATACGTAGCATTGACATGGGAGATGTACTGGTCCGCCAGGCACACCTTCTGGACATTCATGGAATTAAAACTCTTTCGATATCTAAATACCTGTTCATTTTGCCGGGGGGACAAATGCAATCTGTGTTCCATCAATTGCCCCAATTATGTTGGGGATATGTTCAATTGCATAGAAGTCAGCCTTCACTGTGGCCAAATCCTCCACCTGGGGGAAAACAATGTAGCTGCACATGTGTTTAATCAGGGCTGACAACACTCAGCAATATTGAGAACATTGGCTGTGACATTCCTGCTGCCTTCTCCTCAGCGGAGTTGGAGAGACTGGTGGATGGGGTCCTACCCCAGTACAGACTGCTGTATGGGCCTCCAGACCAACAGGTGAGTACACTGTGAGCAAGATGCATGAGGCATGAATGCATGGAGTGGTGTGTGTGAAGGCCTCGTGTAGGTTGGGTTAGTGGATGCCCCCTGGGCGGCGTGCAGCTTCTGTACTGGGCTCTGTGTGTGCAAATGGCGATGTGAAGGGGTATGTTGGGCCATAAGTGTAACAGGCAGGACTGTTTGACTAATACCTTTCCTTGTGTGTATTTCTCTGAAGGTCAGCGCCCATCAAAAGAAGGGTATATGGCGCGCCATCACCAAGGACGTGCGGACCCTGGGGGTCTACGGCAGGCGGAGCACCCACTGTCGCAAATGGTGGGAGGACCTGAGACACTGGGCTCGGAAGAACGCGGAGGCCCAGCTGGGGATGGCCTCCCAATGAGGAAGGGGTGCCCGCCAAACCCTGACCCCCCTGATGGCCTGCATACTAACAGTGGCCTATCCGGAGCTGAATGGGCACTTGAGGGAATCACAGCAGCCACAAGGGGGTGAGTACAGTGCCCATCATTACAACTTACGCCGGGTGGGGTGGTATCCGGGTGGTGGATGTGTGTCTGTGGGTGCCCCTAGGACAGGCCTGACATTGCAGAGTAGGTCCTATGTTGGGCAGGTATCTGATGTGATATTCCTCCTACCTAGATTGTAGGCATCCACTACTGGGCAGGGGTGCGTGGGACCCAAGTATGCTGCAGTTGGCGGTACATGTCCCTCTCCATGCCCTGATGGCTAGCATTGTTACTGGTAGTGCATTGCATAGTGTGTAGGCATGTTCCCTGTGTGTGAGGGTGGTATGTACGCCAACAGTGGTGTTGGTGCAGCCATTGACCCAGTGTATCCTTTGTCTCTCCCCCACTTTTTTGTTTTGTCATCCGGTCCTTATGTGCATTAGCATCATCTGGCAGAGGAGCAGAGGCACCGGCGACGGAGGGAGCTGCATCCCACAGGACCCAGGAGGCAGAGTCCACAGATGGTGAGGGCACCAGTGGGACGGAAGGCGAGGGGAGCACCACGGCGGAGACTGGAGCAGACAGTTTGGACACAGATACCTCCTCCAATGGAAGCTCCCTGGTGGTGGCGGACACTTCTGTGACAACCCCAGCTACAGGTACAGCCGCTACCTCCTGTACCAACACCGCCCTCCCAGCAACCCCTCATCAAGTTACCTGTGCCTCTTCACCCAGGAGGGTGGGTATCTCCTTCGCCCAGGCACCTCAGTCCCTGCCCCAGTTAGCCCTGCTGCCCTGAGTGAGGAGGCTATTGACCTCCTGCGATCCATGTCTGTTGGGCAGTCAACCATTGTGAACGCCATCCAGGGGCTGGCAGTCCAAATGCAACAGAAAAATGCATTACTGGAGGGCATTCACACTGGCTTGGCGGCCCAACAGAGATCTATCCAGACTCTGGCCTCCTCTCCGATGGCAGCCATTGTCCCTGTTTCCACCCTCCAACATCCTCTTCCCAATCCCATTCCCTTCAACCCCAACCTATCCTAAGCACACAGGCAGACGAGCATGCACAAAGGACAACACACAAGAGTGGCACAGGTAAACACAAGCACCACACATCATCCCACACGCACTCACACAAACACCATCCAAATGCAGATATACCAACATCCACCGCCTCCACTGTGGCCCCCTCCTCCTCATCCTCCACCTCTCTCTCAGTTGCATCTACACTCACACCTGCATGCACTACATCCTCATCCACTACTGCCATCACCAGCACACCTATCAAAACACACACCTCACTAGCAGACACTTCCACAACAGCCATGCACACATCCCCTGTGTCCTCTCCCACTGTGTCTATTCCACCCCCCAAGGTACACAAACGCAAGCACTCAGACACCCAACAGCCATCCACCTCACAACAGCATTCAGCCAATGCACCTGCACCCAAACACAGCATCCACCTCCCACAACCACTCCCTCTTCCTCCACTCCCACACCTTCTCCCTCTTCCCATCCACAAAGTCCCTAAGCAGCTTTTCCTCTTCTCCATTAACCTCTTCCCTGCACCTCCCCAGTCCTTCACATCTGGCCAGGGTGGCACCTCAGCAAACCAGTCCATGGGCTCAATAGTGTCCACACCCACTCGTGGTGGTAAAGAATCCGGGGCACCAGGCAGCCTCAAGGAAAGGCCCCAAGTGCTGCCCGGAAGCACAAGGAGCCCTTCCCAGCTGCTGCACTGAAGGGCAAGGCACCATCTCTAGCTGCTGCCAGGAAGGGCAAGGAGCCTACCCCAAGTGCTGCGAAGAAGAGCAAGGAACCATCCCCAGCTGCTACCAGGAAGGGCAAGGGGGCTGCACCAGCAGGCAGGAAGGACAAGGGGCCTGGTGCTGGAACTCAGTCGGAGCCTCTAACAGCAACCATGGTTGTGCAGCTGTCTGATGCTGCAGGGGATGGGCACGAGCTCCCCCCCCACCACCACCAGCAGCAGCAGCACTACCACCACCACCAGCAGTGGGCATCTGTCCGAGGCTGCAGGGGATGGGCAGGAGCTTCACCCCCCTCCACCAGCAGCAGCACCACTACCACCACTGAGCAGCCGTCACCGCCGGCAGACGGTCTATAGATCTGCCTCCATGGGCTGTTGTGTGGCCTGCCCCCTGCAAATCCTGTGGGTATGACACCAAGCTGAGAGACTGTGACCTGGCACTCCCCAGGATCTGACACACAGGGCCTGATGCTCCCTCCAGAACCAGTGGGTATGACACCCACTCACCCCATCCTCCCCAAGATCTGAAACACAGAGCACAATGCCCCCTCCAGAACCAGTGGGTATGATACCCACTCACCCCATCCTCCCCAGGATCTAAAGCACAGGGCATGTTGTCCCCTCCACAGCATGTGGGCAAATCACCCACTCCAGAGACTGTGGCCTTGTACTCCCCAGGACCAAGCACAGGGCATGTTGCCCCCTCCAGAGCATGTGGGCAAGTCTCCCATTTGAGATACTGTGCCCTTGCACTCCCCAGGACCAAGCACAGGGCATGTTGCCCCCTCCAGAGCATGTGGGCAAGTCACCCACTCCAAAGACTGTGGCCTTGTACTCCCCAGGACCAAGCACACGGCACGTTGCCCCCTCCAGAACCAGTGGTGTTGTTCCATCTGCCGGCTGAGGTGCCCCCCATTCCCCATCCCCCTGAGGTGCCTGCCTGTTTTCCAACTGATGCCCCTGCAGTGTTCTCTTCGTGTTTGTGCAGGAGACAAGTGGGGCCTGGGACTTTGTCATGTGGCCCTGTAGCCCACGCACATTGAGGACTGGGCAGTGTCCCTTGAACTGTACAAATGTATATACTTTTAGAATGAATGTTCATATTTTTACTGTATTTATATTATTACACTCACTTTCACCTATTCGTGTTGTCCTTGCATTATTCCTGAGGGGTACGGGGTATATATGTTTTCTTACTGCATCTGATTGTGTGTATGGTGTTGGGGGTGGGGGGATGTTGTGCATGTGTGTGTCACTCTCTTTTTCCTCCCCCCTCCCCTGTGTGCTAGGTGGCTGTACTCACCATGGTCGTCTTCACTGTCGTTGGTGTTCATGTGGAGCAGGACGTAAAATATCATTGGAAAGATTTGCAACTCGGGCTCTATGGAGTCGTGGTTGTTCCCTGTGTCTCAAAAGGTGAGTCCTTTCTCTTCTGAGGTCTGTTTCTGCCAGGCATTTGCTGTCGTTGGTACCACCCCAGAAAAGGTGGCGGTTTCCAGGGTCTTAATATGGTGGGCGGAATGTTGACTTCTGTCTGGCTGTAGGCAGCTACCGCTGTGGTGCCTGTTGTTTCTGCCCTGGCAGTCGGCGTGGTAAAGTGGCTGTCTATCTGAGATCTTTCCATCATGGTGATAATTTGGCGGTAGCTACCGCCAGCCTGTTGAAGGTATTACCTCCACTTTATCACTGACCGCCAGGGTTGTAATGAGGCCTGAGTCCTGGAACACGATATGGTATGCTGTCAAACAGCAGCAGCCCACTTTAAAAGGAACTTTATGATGTCAAACAACAGCAGTGGAAGAAGACAGGAACTGATAAAACTGTAATGTGTACTGTGCTTATTTCAAATTTGATTTCATATGTGTCCTACTATCATGTCAGGCAACGCTGACACTAAAGAAAACTGCCCGTGTGGGGATGTGACCCTTGTGAAATAGAAAACCACAGTCATGCAACATAACGTTAACCAAAGGCTTAAGTAGGCTGACCAATTGCCCCACAATGGTAATGACACTGCAAAAGGCCAATGGATGAAGAGAGGTGGCTGAGAGCCCCTTTCAGTAAGTATATTGAACATATTGTTTTAGTAATATCAAAAGGTCTTGGCTAATATCAGACCTAATAAAAGCATTGTCAATGCCAATAGGTCTGGTGTTAAAGGAATGTTGTATGGTAATGTTACGCATTACAAATAAATGTCATGGGAATAGCTATGTATGTGTAGGGAAGTAAAGAGCTGTAGAATAAGACTGGTGTCGGTTAAAAGGTAAAGTGATAGTTGTACTGTCAAGCCAGACCTAAAGAGCCATGTAGGAAAATGACTGGCCTCCTCCCATCTGTACTGCTGCCAGAGAACACCAACATAAATTATGTAGTGCTAGACCTAACAGCCTTAGGGTGGTCTTCCTCCAACTTTTTACCTGCTCCCCTCCATTTTTTCTGACCTGTTTTTTGCTGGTGTTAGGGCTTTGTGCATGTTACCACTGCTGACATGTCCTGGTAGTGAAAAACTCCCAAAGTTGTTTTTCACTACTGTAAGACCTACCTCTCTCATAAGTTAATATTCGGAATTCTCAAATACACCTTTAAGTTGTGATTCATGATTGAAAAGGAGTAGCTATCTCATGTTTCACATCTTTGGGATGGTAATTACAAATGCTCTTTACTGGTAATGTCAGATTTATAATTACTATTTTAAAAATGCCACTTTTAGGAAGTGGACATTTCTCTGCTCTTTCAGGTCTGTGTGCCTGCAGCCTGTCTACAATGCACATCTGGGGTCACTGACAGCTACACTATGTGCATTCCCTCTAAACAGCCACAAATACAGGAAGATTAGGTGTGTCTGAGTACTAATCTGCATTCATCTGCATTCTGATGGCTCTTACTAGGCAGGGAGGGTGGGAGGGTATGACACTTACACCTGAATAGGCAGTGCGTGTCCCCACACAAAGGGCTGATTACCCCCTACAAACAGTGTGGAGCCAGCACTATGAAGAAATGGCCTCTGTGTACTTCAAATACCCTTCTTTGAGGTTTCCCTATCTTCAAAGGCACAACTAGGTAAAAGTACTGGGTATCTGACCCCACCAAATCAGACACTTCTGGATCTACAACTGGACTCTGTAAGAAGAACTGCTGTTCTGAAACAAGAACTGTTACTCTGCTGGACTGAAGGGCTGTTTTTCTGCTGTACTACCCTGCTGCCTGAGGCTCTCTGACCCAGCTGAGGGAGAGTTGGACTCTTCCTTGCACCCCAAGTCATCTCCAAGGGCCTGTTGGCTTGTTTTCTGATGCTTGAGACTCAGGGATATCAAAGTCTCTACCCCTGGTCCTGTGCATGGTTCACTGGAAGTAGACCCATATACTTGCATCATGGAAATCAACACATTTCCTGTCTGTGTGTAGCAGAACTGTCTCATCGACCAGGTTGCAGGAACAGAATTGGTGCATTACTCGCTGAACCACCACATTGTTTTACGAGGTTAACTCATTTTAACTGCGCCCGGCCGCCACATCAGTTTACGGAGATTGACACATCCCTTGACTGCATGGAGGACCCCTGGGCATCACACTTCAGAACCAACGTACCTCGGCTCCAGGGCCTGTCTTCGGAACCGACGCATCACCATCATTGTGTTGGACAGGATTGATGTATCTCACCACGCACCTCGCTGTTGTGATCAGGAAAGGTACCTTGTTCCCCAGGACCTGTATGTATCCTATAGCTGGCCTATGCTCCATTGCGGGCAGCCCAAACTGACCTAAATTAACCCCTAAAAGCGTCATTTGATACTAAGCACTATTTTGCATTTACTCTTTAAAAATTCATATCTCGACCTCTACAAATTGGATGTTTGTTGTTCTGGTCTTATTGTATTTATAAAATCATAATCTATATTTCTAACCTGGTGTGGAGTATTTTTGTGGTGTTTTTTCCCTGTGTTACTGTATGAGTAACTGCACAAATACTTTACACATTGCCTTCTAAGTTAAGCCAGCCTGCTCTAGGCCAAGCTACCAGCGGTGACACAGGATAATTTAGATTGTGTTGTGACTTACCATGACGAGGTCTGTGGTCCCTACTTGGACAGGGTGCATACCTCTGCCAACTCAAGACCCACTTTCTAACATCTCGTTACCTCAGACACTTTAATAGCATCCAATGTTATATGTCTGCCTCTGAAAGTTTAAGTTTAGGCAGCTGGATAAATAAACAATGTGAGCACAGCTGGGTGGGGGCAGCACTCTTTTTGTGGAAGCGCATAACTTCTGCCCAATCAAAACATGTACTTGTTGCTCCCAACATGTGGGCTGAGCCAAAACCCCTCTCTAATGATGTTCACATAATTGTCTAGCAACAGCTGCGCTGTCAAGCCGGACCATAATAAAGGATTTCTGAAATGAAGACAGGCCATTCAAAGTTTTTTGTGGGGAGCACCATGCCTCATAAGTAAGAAATAAAAAGAGGAAGACGCAGATGTGGAGTAATAAGGTTAGGTGGATAATGTGAAGGTAAGTATAGTAATAATATGCGTACCTTGATTGTGTAGTGGTAGGCAGCGCACTGGATGCAATATTTTTTCAAGCTCCTTGAGATGGTGTCAAAACAATGTCCTGGGCGACCTCATCACTGCCCTTATGGTATACTTGCCTCCTGCATCTTTTACCTTCTCTGTTGCTTGGGTCGGCAACTCACGCTTGTTAAATGAGGCAGTAATGTGATTACACCTTAGAGAAAATGGAAGGAGTAAAAGAGAGGCTACACCCAAAGGCAGAGGGCGTTGACTGTCTTTGTTCATCAACTCTGCTAATGTGTTTGCTCTGTGACAAGGAACTTTAGGACCGAGAGTATTGCTGTTGTGTGATCAAACATTATTCCAAGCCACTAAAGGTAAAGGATCATGCACCACACCACAGAAATACTGCTGATATGTTTTCACATCACTTAGAGAATGATTACAAGTCAGGAGGAGCCAGATTAAGGAATGCTTGGATACATTAATTTCAAACCGCAGACTATTAGTAGCTAGATTTTCTACACCCAAATTTACAACGGGCCCTCTTACTGTAAGCAAGTGGAGCTGAGTGCAAACAGAGAAAGTGAGCCGTATTATGTTGAATGAGCTGCCCTCATTGCAGCCGCAAACGTGCTCCTTCCCCAGGACAGCGCCTTGAAGAGAAATACGGAGTAGCTGTTTAAAATCTGCTCCATGTTTCTCTGTGCAGGCGGCAACTTGCCTACTCTTTAAGAGGTATTAGAGATCTCCTTGCAGGGGGGTGCAGTGAGTCACTGCACACACCTGTAAGGGGATGCCTGGGTGTCCATGGGAACCCCACCATCCTTCTAGAGGGCTGCCTTTAGGAGGCGCAATGAAAGGGCAGCACCTTTCTGTGGTACACTTTGAGTGTGCCTCCTAAAAGCATGTTTTCCTCTGCGCCCATAACAGTAATATGGCAGAGGCTCAGAGGCAAAAAGAATCTATCTTCATGCGGCCACACCCCCATGCAAATGAGGTAACGCCCTCTAATTATAGTGCTGAAGCTACATGTGCACCAGCACTATCTGTATTACAGAATGGGTTTGTAGCCCCTTCTGTAATACCAAGGTGCCACTAGGGTGCACAAAGTAGGCACAAACGCACGTTTCACCTCTATGGCACTTCCGTAAAATGTCCCGAGGTGTGGAAGAACCTGACTTCTATTTTTCTGGCAGAAAAAACCTGTCGGAAAACTCGCATGAGACTTTTGTACATTTATTTCTGTCTGATTTGTAATCTGGCCCTTAGCGTGAGAGCATCGGTTCACGTGGTTAATGTACAGATGAAAGGATTTAAAGAATATTCGCCTGAAAAAAACAGCACTTAGAATCTTTGAAGCATGCGTTATTTATTTTAATCTGTAACAGAGTGTTACAGTGGAATATAAAGTGATCTGAACAGCGTGTAAAGTTATTAAGCACTGTTAAATAGGCCCTGCAGTTAGCCTGGGTATGATGACGACTCAACAGGACCCTGCTAGACCCGTCACATTATCAAATATTAACGTTCTGCACTGAGATGATTTAATTCAAGGCAACATCTCACTGTAGCTCCTTATTGTACCCTCTGTCACCCTGTTCTGCAACTCTAATTCAAATGCCGCTCACCTCTGGAAGTGAGTCTTTCGAAGCCAGAGAAATACAGTATGCTGCAATGAATCACCTACTTATCTTGCAGACTGTTGTACAAGCTTTCTTAAAATCGTAATTATTATTTTCAGTCTTGGTAATTAACGAATATCAGCCAAGCCCCAAATGCCAAGGTTAATAGATGAGAAAATGACTATCTGTGCAGGGCACATACACCATAATAACTGCCCCATCTAAATCCTATGCATTCTCGATATGAGTCGGTACAGAATCTTATGTCCTTATACAAATACCTTTTTTGTATTTTCTTTCTTCTAAATGCCACTTACTTATATGCGAAGCTCGCACCGGTAGTATGTAGAGTCAAATGGCTCTTCTCACAATCCTCTTGGACAACCACTTCTAAACTTCCGTTTTCAGGTGCAGGATTTTTTTGATCTTGGGTGACCCCCTCTGGTAGCAGCAGTATCTAAGGAGGGCTGTAGGCCATGAACCCAGCCTACTATCCAAATCAAGTTAGTAACCTGGGTACCAGACAGAAAACATAGGCCCTGATTTAAGAAAAGTAGTGCTGCATCCAGTGCAGTGCCACTTTTCTTGTGCCCCTGAGCACCCCCCCAACGCCACCATGTGTGCGCCGTATCCACGTTACTGCACACCATGGCGGTAGATAGGGAACTAGCGTCAACTTTTTTGATGCTAGTTCGGAGTTTTGCAGAATTTGCATAAAAAATGTTGACGCTAATCCTGCAAAGCCCATTGAGACACTTTGTAAACAATGGTGTGTCTCCTTTTAACGCCTGCTCTGAGCAGGCGTTAAAAATGCTGGAAAAGATGACACAAAGAAATCTCTTAGATTTCTTTGTGCCATTTTTTTCATCCCCCATAATGGGGGGATTGCCCCCTTTGCCTACATTATGCCTGTGCAGGCAATATGTAGCACAAAGGGTTACAAAGTGGCACAAAGCATGTGTTGCGCCACTTTGTAAATTTGGCACGTCGATTTTCGCCTCCTTGGGCCACATTAGCGTAAACAAATGATGCTAATGTGGCTCAAAGAGGTGCTAGGGTCCTTAAATCTGCCCCTTTGTTTCAAAGGGGGAGTACCGGCTTTCTGCATCTCTATATAAGATGCTATCTGGGCCAGTTGTGGCACTGGGGCGCCAGGTGCGACAATCTCTTAAAGAGAACACCATGCTTACCATTCTTCAATCCTCCATGCCTTGATCGCTATGTGCCCAGGTAAAAGCTTCACGTGAACCACAGAACACCCCTTTAGGAAACTGTAGCCACAGAAATGGCAACACTTATTGAACGCCAGACGGGAAGACGCCTTCTTGTATGCTCAGCACGAATACCAGAGATATGCTACCTTACTTTATACTGTGTGCCAAAACCATAGACATGAAATCTTGTTTCAGGATGTAAAGTCCGTCTAACATGCCACTGTCTCTGATAATTCCCCAGTGGAGATGTAACATTAATCCACGATTTCAACGGATGTGACTTTTCATCCAGTAAAACTAAGTACAGTGTTGCCAACCCTGAGCTCACTTATCCAGAAACACTGGGAGACTCATAATTGCTCATGGTGCTATCCTCCTTGGGATAGGAATCCAGGCAACTCATAATGAGGCCTTTAACATTTCTGTGGAAAGCATACTGAGAGGGTCATGGGACTTAGTCCAGTGGTGGCTCATATCGGACAAACTAGACTGGCTGACTCAGTGAAGAATTAAAACTTTCAATCAGTGGAATGAAAAATGTTAAAAGTGAGATTGCCATGTTCTCCGAGAGGTTTATTCATTGATTCTTCCTTAGCGGTACTTTACCAATCTTTTAGCCTGCCTGACTGGGTCAGCCGGCTGAGACAGCCTTAGACAGGCTAGTGGGAACTTGTGGTAGAGTTACTACTAGAAGAATGAAACTGCTTGAGCCAGTTCAATTATTGAACAGTATTGATTACTATTCACTGTTAATCTGTAGATAAGATTTTTGAGGTTGATTTCTCAAGACCAGCTTGAAATTTTCAGAGCACGCTCACACTGCCTCTGTATACAGAGCCGTGATAAGATGTTTGTGAAGACAGGATTTCAGTTTCGAGATATTGCTTATTGTTAGAAATGGGGTTTCTGGTTGGCTAGGGTATGCACCTCAGCCAGGCAGAACTTACCCACTCTAGTCAGGGCAAGGGAGTTACACGTCCAAGATAACCCCTGCTCACCCCCTTGGTAGCTTGGCACGAGCAGTCAGGCTTAACCCGGAGGCAATCTGTAAAGCGTTTGCACAACACACACACACACATGTGACGCAATATCCCCACCACAAAGGAAACACAACACCAGATTATATGAAAATATACTGTATTGTACACAACGTAATTATTAGACCCACATCACATAACAGTACTATCCTGCTACCTTAGCAGTTGTCAGAACGTTACACATTAGTTACTCTGCAAAATAGCAGTAGTCACACATAACACACAGGTTACTCAGTATTCTGCAACATAAGCAGTGGTCAGGACACACGTTATCACATTAGAACACTTGTCATAAGAATATCATAAAACGCCCATAGTAGGAACATTAGAAAACCTATGGCAAGTTAGGGAAACATATTAGCAAGTTATGCCCATAAAAGGAACATTTGCACAAATATGTAAAGGCATCATAGAACAGGCAGGCAATATATCATAATTAGCAAAGTCTGTAGAAAGAACTTTAATTATAATTCTATTGGTCCTTTTAAAAGTACCTGGTAGATGATAGAGGCACCTCCAGTGCCTGAGGAACAGAAACCAGGGGGGCCCCCAGCGCTCCCTGCTCTAAACGGGGGCCTCGTGATCCTGCCAAGGGAGAGGGGCAGCACACACCCTCCCCGATCGTGATAGGGTCCCTCCTGGGAGAGAGGGGTGATCTGCACCCTCCCTGCTGTGGAGAAAGAAGATTCTTGTGGGGCCCCCCTGGCCTCAAATGGCCCTCTCCAAAGGGGGGGGGGGCCCAGTACCACAGAGATTAAGGGGAGGGGGCGATCGCACCCCTAGGGCAGTGACCGGGGAGAAGGGAACTCCCGTTTCTCCCCGTGTCCTGCGGGCCAGGGGGCAGCCGCCCTTGTCCGCGGTGCGGCTGCCCAAAAGTAAGTAAGGGAAGCAGGGACCTCCGTTGAGGTTCCTCGCCTGCTTCCTGCGGCAGCTGCACCCAGTCTGGTGCACGAACCGCTCACCTGCCGTCCCTTGTCCACGAGGGAGGCAGTTCAGGGAGCTGGTGCCGGCCTGTCCCCCGGGGGCGCTCCGTAAAGCACGCGTCACCCAGGGGCACAATAGGAGTGGCCCGCTCCTTTCTTAACTTCAGCAAGTGCCTTGGGGGCACAATGAACAGCGCGGTCCTTGCGACTGTCCCCGATGCGGCGCCCGGGCCGCGGCGGTGATTCTGCACAACAACAAAGCGCTTGAGAGGGCGTGAAGGTCCTCCTTTAAGCCCGGGTTGCGGTGGTGATTTTGCCCAACACAAAGCGCTTTCGGAAGGCGCGAAGGTCCTCTTCTAAGCCCAGGTTGCGGCGGTGATTTCCTTTTGGCATGAAGGAGCGTGTTTTCAGCTCCAAGAAGAGGCGCTTTCCCAAGCACTAATTTTGGCAAGCATTTGAAACACTACTCGTCATTCAGGGTCAATACAGGGGTCATGGGCCACAGCACCCTGCCCCTGGGGAGCAGAGTCCCTAGAACAGGCCCACAGATGGAGGGCCCAACAACAGGCCAGCACAAAGGGGGTGCAGGCTAGTGGCAAGTCTTTCTGATCAACCAGGCAGGTTACAGGTCAGCACAGCAGCAGCAGTCCATGGCGGTTTCTGGTGAGTCCTTCCAGTAGTCTGTGTCCCGTTCCAGGTAAGTTCAAAACGTCTCCAAATAGTGGGGAAAATTCCCCTGTACATATATGTAGGAGGCTGGACTGGCTTGTAGTGAGTACCAAGAGGTACTTACACCTTGCACCAGGCCCAGGTATCCCTTATTAGTGTAGAGAGGTGTCTAGCAGCTTAGGCTGATAGAAAAGGTAGCTTAGCAGAGCAGCTTAGGCTGAACTAGGAGACGAGTGAAGCTCATACAGTACCACTAGTGTCATTTGCACAATATCTTAATATATATATATATATATATATATATATATATATATATATATATAAGAAAACACAATACACAGATATACTAAAAATACAGGTACTTTATTTTTATCACAATATGCCAAAGTATCTCAGTGAGTACCCTCAGGATGAGGATAGCAAATATACACAAGATATATGTACACAATACCAAAATATGCAGTAATAGTACTAGAAAACAGTGCAAACAATGTATAGTCACAATAGAATGCAATGGTGGCACATAGGGATAGGGGCAACACAAAGCATATACTCTAGAAGTGGAATGCAAACCACAAATGGACCCCAAACCTATGTGACCTTGTAGAGGGTCGCTGGGACTGTAAGAAAACAGTGACGGTTAGAAAAATAGCCCACCCCAAGACCCTGAAAAGTGAGTGAAAAGTGCACTGAAGTTCCCCAAAGAGCACAGAAGTCGTGATAGGGGAATTCTGCAGGAAAGACCAACACCAGCAATGCAACAACAATGGATTTCTAGACGAGAGTACCTGTGGAACAAGGGGACCAAGTCCAAAAGTCACAATCAAGTCGAGAGTGGGCGGATGCCCAGGAAATGCCAGCTGTGGGTGCAAAGAAGCTGCCACCGGATGGTAGAAGCTGAGGATTCTGCAAGAACGATAAAGGCTAGAAACTTCTCCTTTGGAGGATGGATGTCCCACGTCGTGAAGAGTTGTGCAGAAGTGTTTTCCCGCAGAAAGACCGCAAACAAGCCTTGCTAGCTGCAAAGCTCATGGTTAGGGTTTTTGGATGCTGCTGTGGCCCAGGAGGGACCAGGATGTCGCCAATTTCGTGAGGGGACAGAGGGGGCGTACAGCAAGACAAGGAGCCCTCTCAGAAGCAAGCAGCACCTGGAGAAGTGCCGGAACAGGCACTATGAAGTGGAGTGAAACGGTGCTCACCCGAAGTTGCACAAGAGAGTCCCACGCCGCCGGAGGACAACTCAGGAGGTCGTGCCATGCAGGTTAGAGTGCCGTGGACCCAGGCTTGGCTGTGCACAAAGGAAATCCTGGAAAAGTGCACAGGAGCCGGAGTAGCTGCAAAATACGCGGTTCCCAGCAATGCAGTCTGGCGTGGGGAGGCAAGGACTTACCTCCACCAAACTTGGACTGAAGAGTAACTGGACTGTAGGAGTCACTTGGACAGAGTTGCTGAGTTCAAGGGACCTCGCTCGTCGTGCTGAGAGGAGACCCAGAGGACCGGTGATGCAGTTCTTTGGTGCCTGCGGTTGCAGGGGGAAGATTCCGTCGACCCACGGGAGATTTCTTCAGAGCTTCTAGTGCAGAGAGGAGGCAGACTACCCCCACAGCATGCACCACCAGGAAAACAGTCGAGAAGGTGGCAGGATCAGCGTTACAAGGTCGCAGTAGTCGTCTTTGCTACTTTGTTGCAGTTTTGCAGGCTTCCAGCGTGGTCAGCAGTCGATTCCTTGGCAGAAGGTGAAGAGAGAGATGCAGAGGAACTCTGATGAGCTCTTGCATTCGTTATCTAAGGAATTCCGCAAAGCAGAGACCCTAAATAGCCAGAAAACAGGGTTTGGCTACTTAGGAGAGAGGATAGGCTAGCAACACCTGAAGGACCGTATCAGAAGGAGTCTCTGACGTCACCTTCTGGCCCTGGCCACTCAGAGCAGTCCAGTGTGCCAGCAGCACCTCTGTTTCCAAGATGGCAGAGGTCTTTAGCACACTGGAGGAGCTCTGGGCACCTCCCAGGGGAGGTGCAGGTCGGGGGAGTGGTCACTCCCCTTTCCTTTGTCCAGTTTCGCGTCAGAGCAGGGCTGAGGGGTCCCTGAACCGGTGTCGACTGGCTTATGCAGAAATGGGCACCATCTGTGCCCATGAAAGCATTTCCAGAGGCTGGGGGAGACTACTCCTCCCCAGCCTTAACACCTTTTTCCAAAAGGAGAGGGTGTAACACCCTCTCTCTGAGGAAGTCCTTTGTTCTGCCTTCCTGGGCCAAGCCTGGCTGGACCCCAGGAGGGCAGAAACCTGTCTGAGGGGTTGGCAGCAGCAGCAGCTGCAGTGAAACCCCTGAAAAGGCAGTTTGGCAGTACCCGGGTCTGTGCTAGAGACCCGTGGGATCATGGGATTGTGCCAACAATGCCAGGATGGCATTGAGGGGGCAATTCCATGATCATAGACATGTTACATGGCCATGTTCGGAGTTACCATTGTGAAGCTACACATAGGTAGTGACCTATGTGTAGTGCACGCGTGTAATGGTGTCCCCGCACTCACAAAGTCCGGGGAATTTGCCCTGAACAATGTGGGAGCACCTTGGCTAGTGCCAGGGTGCCCACACACTAAGTAACTTAGCACCTAACCTTTACCAGGTAAAGGTTAGACATATAGGTGACTTATAAGTTACTTAAGTGCAGTGGTAAATGGCTGTGAAATAACGTGGACGTTATTTCACTCAGGCTGCAGTGGCAGGCCTGTGTAAGAATTGTCAGAGCTCCCTATGGGTGTCAAAAGAAATGCTGCAGCCCATAGGGATCTCCTGGAACCCCAATACCCTGGGTACCTCAGTACCATATACTAGGGAATTATAAGGGTGTTCCAGTATGCCAATGTAAATTGGTGAAATTGGTCACTAGTCTGATAGTGACAATTTGGAAAGAAATGAGAGAGCATAACCACTGAGGTTCTGAATAGCAGAGCCTCAGTGAGACAGTTAGTCATAACACAGGTAACAAATACAGGGCACACTTATGAGCACTGGGGCCCTGGCTGGCAGGGTCCCAGTGACACTTACAACTAAAACAACATATATACAGTGAAAAATGGGGGTAACATGCCAGGCAAGATGGTACTTTCCTACAATATAGTCAGTTCTTACAGTGTTTTACAATGGTAGGGAGAGGAGGTTCCAGCCAGTTACAACTGGTTCTGGGAATGCCCCCTCTCTCCTTTCAGCACAGGCTCCAAACATCAGTGGGGGGTTAACGACCCTATTGTGTGAGGCCAGGGCACAGCCTTTACAAATGTAGGTGTGCCCCGCCTCTCCCTTCTCTCAGCCCAGGAAGACTATTCAGTATGCAGATGCACCTCTGTGACACCTCCACCCTCCCTGGGTACAGGCTGTCTGAAATGTATGCACAAAGCCCCAACTGTCACTCTACCCAGACGTGGATTGGAGTCAAGCTGCAAAACACCAGAGTCATAAGCACAGATTAATGTGCACTTTCTAGAAGTGGCATTTCTGTGATAGTAATAAAAAATACACCCACACCAGTAAGCAGCATTTATCATCACCATCACAACCATACCAAACACGCCTACACTACCCCTCATAAATCAGACAATACCCCTTACATATAAGGCAGGGCATTTCTAATGCAATCCTATGAGAAGGCAGCACTCACAGTAGTGAGACACCAGTTAGGCTGTTTGTCACTACCAGGACAGGCCATGCAATATGGCACATGTCCTGCCTTTCTACATACATTGCACCCTGCCCGTAAGGCTAGCTACGGCGTACCTTAGGGGTGACTTATATGTAGTAAAAGGGGAGTTCTGGGCCTGGCAAGTAAATTTAGATGCCAGGTCCCTGTGGCAGAAAACTGCGCACACAGGCCCTGCGCTAGCAGGGCTGAGACAGGTTTGAAAGTCTACTTCAGTGGGTGGCGCAAGCAGCGCTGCAGGCCCACTAGTAGTATTTAATTTACAGGCCGTGGGTATAGAGATACCACTGTACAAGGGACTTATAGGTAAATTAAATATGCCAATTAGGTATAAGCCAATCATACTAACTTTAGATGGGAGAGCACCTGCACTTTAGCACTGGTCAGCAGTGATAAAGTGCTCAGAGTCCTAGAGCCAACAGCGAGAGGTCAGAAAAACCAGGAGGAAGGAGGCAAAAAGACTAGGGATGACCATGCATATGGCCCAAAAGTGCAACACTAATGTTGTCTCTAACTCCTGTACACCAACAATTCATACAGCTAGGAACCACTTGAATCCAGAAACATCCTTCCTCCAGCAAAATACTCCTGTGATCCATCCTCTCTCTCATCAGGTTCAATCTCTACATGCAACCTCTCTCATCCTTAGTCACATATAAGAATATAAAGAGCCACAAATAGGCAGATAACACTCCAATCTATGTTAAGGTCTTCTCGACCAGTGACATTAAGGCCCTCATTATGACATTGGCGGTTAGTGCCGCTTACCGCCATGCTGACTGCCGCCAACATACCGCGACTGCGGCGGTATATCGCTACCCGTATTATGACCCACGCATAGAAATCAGCCACTATACAGACACAAACACAAGTCCGCCAGACCAAAGGTCAGTGATAAACTGGCGGTAGCAAAACCCACACCATTACGCCAACAGAACTACGCCCACAGCATTACAACCCACGAATCACAGCAGCGGACATTCAACCGCGGTAGACCATTGGCGGTACATACCGCCGCACTCAAAATATCCACACACCAACAAAACAACACCACATTGGACACTTCAAACTACACACACCTGACACACATACACACACCACACCCACCCACCACTATAAAACACACACACAATACCGACAACCATTTACTACTACAAACAATTTACAACAGAGAGAGAGAGAGACACCAGGAGCACCCACAGAACCAGAGCCACAGAACACCATCACCCATACACCATTCATGCACCTCACAGTACACACCCCAACACATCACCCCACACACATTCACACACACCACTCACACTACACCCATGGCACCACAAAGACACCCCTGGTTCTCAGAGGAGCTAAGGGTTATGGTGGAGGAAATCATCCAGGTGGAGCCACAGCTTTGGATCACAGGTGCAGCAGACATCCATTGCTAAGATGGAGCTATGGCGGAGGATCGTGGACAGGGTCAACGCCGTTGGATAGCACACCAGAACAAGGGATGACATGAGGAAGAGGTGGAACAACCTACAGGTGAAGGTGCATTCTGTGGTTGCAAGACACCAGATAGCTGTACAGAGGACTGGCGGTGGACCCGACCTCCTCCCCCAAAACTAACAACATGAGGGGAGCAAGTCTTGGCAATCATGCATCCTGAGGGCCTGGCAGGAGTAGCAGGAGGACTGGACTCTGTTAAGTCAAATCTTTACTACTTTCACCCCCTACCTGCATGCCATTACATACCCCCACCCCTACCCTCACCCCCATCACCCCACCACCTCACATACACCCCACCATCACAACCAACCCATCCCAGTACCCAGCACTGCATGCAACAACAATGCATGGACACCACTCACGGCCCTGCATGGACACCCATCACCACAGCATGCACACTAGTGACAATCACTTAGCCAACCAAATAACAACTCACACAAGCCAAAGCTGCCTTGGTAATAACAACCATAGAGGGAAACATACCCATGCACAAGATGTCACACGCTGAAACAATAACACTTCATTTACATCTCCACAGGACCCACACACAATGTCACCAGAGAGGAGGTGCCAGCAACATCCAGTCCCCCCACAGAAGAGGCCCACAGTGATGACAGCAGCTCTGCACGCCTGGATCAGGATGACCAACGTGGCCCATCAGGGACCTCTAGACAGTCGGTTACCCAGCCACAGTCCCATCCCACCACAGAGCCTCCCCACTCAGGAAACACCAGCACAGCACCCACCCAGCGGGCCCATACAACTGTCCCCAGGACACATCAATCAGCAGTGTGTCCACCACTACAGGGACCCCAGGCAACCCCACAAACACAGGATCACCAGGGACCTGGGGTCAGTGGCAGTGGGCACACCGTTCAAAGGACAGAGGCACAGGACAACAGGGAAGCTGGGAGGACTGCTGAGCGACAGGGGGAGGATAGGCCCAGGGAACCCACTCTCCACAAGGCACTCACCAACATCCTTTGAGCATACCACCATTCCCAGGAGACCATGGGCCAGATACTTGCCAAGTTGCAGGAGACCCAGCGGCTGCAGGAGGGGCAGTACCTGGGGATCAGGGAGGACCTGAGGGTCATCCACACCGCCCTTGTCACCATTGCAGGGTTGCTAACAGACATGGCCAACACATGAGGGAGGCAGTGGCACACCAACAGGCCCCTGACACTAGTCACACTGATGAACAGCCTTCCACCTCCACTGACGCTAGTAGACAGGAGGCCCCGCCACAGGAACAACAGGCCACCAGCACCCCACACCCTGCAGAAGGAGAAGCACCCCACAAACGGTCCCTGCGGTCGAGACAGAAGCCCGAGAACATTGCCAAGACCCCCACCAGGAAATAAAACTCTCCTGATTGTCACCCTTGTGTCCCACTCTGTCACCCTGTCCACCTTGAACTGACATTGCTCCTCTTCCTATGCCCCCTTGGACAATGCACCTGTGATACCAATAGACTAGACTCTATCCTGGACTTCCCTCCACCATCCCCCAAGCCCATTGCACATCCCCATTTACTTCCCAGCACTGAAATAAACACCCTTGGAAAAAACAAGTATGGAGTATGTTAAATGATTTAAGGATGTAGTTGTTTAACAATCTATTGACATTGCAAATAGACTGTACAGTGATGTATACATAGGTATGACCTGTAATGTGTTGCAGTCAATACACCAGGAGCCACAGGAGGGCACAAATGTCTGCAAATAGACATGTTTAAAGGGTACAATAAGTGGCCTTTGTAGTGGGAACAGCAGCCAGCCAGAGAAAACTCACTTCACAAAACAACAATGGAAGGTGAGGTTACAGTGTCTTACCTGTGTGTCACTGGAAGTACTGTTGTATTATAGTTGTTCTGTTGTCCACATCCTCTTCCTCTGCCTCCTCTTCTTCACTGCACACAGGCTCCACCGCTGCCACACGACCATCTCCAGCCTCATCCTCCTGCAGAAAAGGCACTGGCGTCTCAAGGCTAGGTTGTGCAACATGCAACAATGATCTGGCAGACCTTCTTGGGTGAGTAGCACAGGGATCCACCTGTCAGATGGAGGCACCTGAACCTGGCCTTCAGGAGGCCAAAGGTACGCCTAATGATCCTCCTTGTTCACCCATGTGCCTCATTGTAACATTCCTCTACCCTTGTCCTGGCATTCCTCACTGGGGTCAGTAGCCATGAGAGGTTGGGATTACCAGAGTCACCTGCAAATATCGAGGGATATCTGTTAGCCAGACACTCACCCTTAGGGCCAACCCACACCCATATACCAACATCCACTGGGTAGGGACTATGGGCTCACCTATTAGCCACACCTGGTGCCTCTGGAGTTGAGCCATCACATGAGGGATGCTGCTTTTCCTCAGGATATAGGCATCATGCACAGACCCAGGATACTTTGCATTCACATGGGAGATGTACTGTTCCGCCAGGCACACTATCTGCACATTCATAGAGTAAAAGCTCTTTCGATTTCTGTACACCTGTTCATTTCTCTGGGGGGGGACAGAGGCAATATGTGTACCATCAATAGCATCAATGATGTTGGGGATATGTCCCATTGCATAGAAGTCAGCCTTCACTGTGGGCAACTCCTCTACCTGGGGGAAAACGATGTAGCTGCGCATGTGTTTCATCAGGGCAGACAACACTATGGTCAGCTCGTTTGAGAACATAGGCTGTGACATCCCTGCTGCCATGACCACTGTCGCTTGGAGGGAGCCACTTGCCAAGAAATGGAGCACTGATAGGACTTTCACAAGAGGGGGGATCCCAGTGGGGTGACCGATAGCTGAGATCAGGTCTAGCTCCAATTGGGCACATAGGTCTTGAATTGTGGCCCTATCAAGTCTGTAGGTGAGGATAATGTGCCTGTCCTCCATTGTTGCCAAGTCCACCAGGGGTCTGTACACGGGGGTATGTCTCCATCTCCTATTCATCCTCAGCGGTTGAACTCTAGGGTGAAAAACGGTGAGCAGATGGTCATATTCAAACATATCCTCAGAGTAAAATGCCTTGCATGTTGTGACAGAAAGAGTATGTTAACGTGTAGTCCAATAAAATGTGCCTATGTCTGCTGTGATGCAGTTAGATGACATGGCCTGCTCCCCCCTGAAATGGCAGCCGCCTGACCTGTGTGGAGGGACAAGTGGAAATGAGGTAATTCTGCTGTTGTTGTGCGCCGTTGTGGGAGGCGGTCGTGGACCGCCGTGCAACACCTCATTAGTTATCATTGGGCCCTGTGGGTTCCAGTAGCCGATGGTGATGTACGCCGGCAGTGACGGTATGCACTGCCGCAGACGTGACTGACATTTTCTATCTGTTCACTCACTTGCTACCTGACCTTCAACAGGAGACGACCTACACTGCAAGTGCTGCTGTGACCTGTGACTGGAAGCGACCATGGCTCGAGTGTCTGGGGAAAGGGCCCCTGCCTTCACTTCGGAGGAGTTGGAGAGACTAGTGGATGGGGGTCCTACCCCAGTACCTTTTACTTTATGGTCCTTCAGACCAACAGGTGGGTACACTGTGAGCACGATGCATGGGGCATGAATGCATGGAGTGCTGTGTGTGTAAGTCTCGTGTAAGGAGGGGGTGGCTGAGGGGTCCTGGGCCGAGTGATGCATGTATGGTGGGCAATGTCTGTGCGTAAGGGGATGGGAGGGATATGGTGGGCCATGAGTATACCAGGCCGGCCGGTATGGCTGATCCCATTCTCTATGTATCATTGTCTGCAGGTCAGCGCCCATCAGAAAAAGCGTATTTGGCGTGCCATCTCCAAGAATGTGCGGACCTTGGGGGTCTTTGACAGGCGGAGCACCCACTGTCGCAAACAGAGGACCTGCGCCGCTGGGCAAGGAAGACGGTGGATGCCCAGCTGGGGATGGCCTCCCAACGAGGAAGGAGTGCCCGTCGAACCCTGACCCCCCTGATGTTCCGCATCCTGGCAATGGCCTATCCGGAGTTGGATGGGCGCTTGATGGCATCACAGCAGCCACAAAAGGGTGAGTACAGTTTCAGAATCAGAAAATTGCACTTGGTGGGGTGTTATCTGGGTGGGGGGTGTGGTCCTGTGGGTGCCCCTAGGCCAGGACGAACATGGCAGGGTAGGTTCCATGTTGGGCAGGCTCTGATGCACTCCAGCCCCAAATATGCTAGTGGGCATCTACTACTGGGCAGGGTCCGGTGGGTTTCAGGTGTGCTACTGTTGGCATTAGACATTGTACTCCAAGGCCTGGTGACTAGCATTGTAACTGGTAGTGCATGGCCTAGTGCATAGGGCTGTTCCCTGTGTGTTGTGGACGCCAACGGTGTTGTTGTTGCTGGCATTGACCAAGTGTATCCTCTGTCTTTTCTTCCCCTTTTTGTTTTGTCACCCTGTCCTTGTGTGCATTAGCATCATCTGGTGGAGGAGCAGAGGCATATGTTATAGGGCCCTATGAATTTTGGATGAAACAGATTTTTATTTTTGAATACAAAGTTTTTTGTGGATAACCACATTCTATCTTTGTATACTGAGGACCAGGCTGGTGTTTTTTTGTCATATTGTATTATATATTTTGTCTTTGCTTAGTGTAGATTTGTTTGCAATTGTGAATGTACCTTTTTCATGTGTGTTTTGATTTGAGTGGAAGCAGGTAGGGTAACTGGCAAAATGTGCGGATGATGCCCATATAAACCATAGAAGTTTAGTTTATTGAAGAGTGGTGAGAGTAGTTGTAAGCCAGTTCTGCAAGCCACAAGAGATCCAGCCAGGTTTTAGGAGACTTTGTTGTATAACATCGTGAGTATTGTTTTAGAGGTTGGTTTAGTCTCTCTGTTTGACCATCCGTTTGTGGATGATAACTAGAGGATAAAGTCGGATCCACCAACGGTGAGGGCACCAGTGGGATGGAGGGCGATGGGAGCACCACGGCGGAGACAGGAGGGGACAGTTCGGACAGCAACACCTCCTCTGATGGAAGCTTCCTGGTGGTGGCGGACAGCTCTGTGGCCACCCAAACTGCAGGTACAGCTGCCACCCCCGTACCAGCACCACCCTCCCAGCAGCCCCTCAGCATGTTTCCCATGTCCGCTCACCCAGGATGGTGGGCATCTCCTTCGCCCCAAGCACCTCAGGCCCTGCCCCAGTCAGCTCTGCTGCCCTCAGTGAGGAGTCTATTGACCTCCTGCGATCCATCTCTGTTGGGCAGTCAACCATAGTGAATGCCATCCAGGGCATGGCAGGTTTTGTGCAACAAACAAATTCATTCCCGGAGGGCATTCACTCTGGTGTAGTGGCCCAACATAGATCATTCCAGGCTCTAGCCTCCTCCCTGATGGCAGCCATTGTTCCTGTCTCTAGCCTCCCCCCTCCAACTTCCTCTACCCAGTCCCATACCCCTCAACCCCAGCCTCTCCCCAGCACACCATCAGACCAGCATGCACCCAGATCAACACACAGAAGTGGCTAAGGCAAACACAAGCACCACACTTCATCCCACAGGCACTCACACAAGCACCATCCAGATGCAGACAGACCAACATCCACTGCCTCCACTGTGTCCCTCTCCTCCTCCTCATCCACCTCCCTCCCAGTAGTTTCTCCACTCCCAGCTGCATGCACTACATCCTCATCCACTACCCCCATCACCATCACGCCTAGCACTACACGTCCCTCACTGGCAGTCACCACCCCAACATCCATGCACATGTCCCCTGTATCCTCTCCCACTGTGTATGTGCGCCCTTCTCCAAAAGTACACAAACGCAAGCACTCAGACACCCAACAGCCATCCACCTCACGACAGCACCCAGTCCATGCAATTGCACCCAAACACAGCAGACAGACACCTCCTACCACCACTCCCTCTTCCTCCACTCCCAAACCTTCACCCTCTTCCAGCCCCAGTGTCCCTAAAAAGCTTTTCCTCTCCACCCTTGACCTATTCCCTGCCCCCCCCCGTCCTTCACTTCAGGCCAGGGTGGTCAGGACCCAGGCTAGCACCTCAGCCACCCAGTCCACGGCCACTGTAGTTTCTGCAGCCACTGCAGTTGTGAGAGGCTCAGAGGAGACACCCATCCACACAGCCAGTGTGCCTGCACCAGCTGCCAAGGGCAAAAAGGGAGCACCAGCTGGCAAAGGCAAGAAGGCACCACCAGCTGGCAAAAGCAAGGATGCACCACCAGCTGGCAAAGGCAAGAAGGGGCCACCAGCTGCCAAGGGCAGAAAGTGACCACCAGCTGCCAAGTGCAATGACAAAGGCACAGATGCCGCAGACAGGATGGATATGGAGACTGGTGCTGGACCAGCATCTGAGCAAACAACACCAGCCATGGCACTTCAGCCACCCGAGGCTGCAGGGGAAGGGCTGGAGCCTCCCCCAACCACTGGCAGCCCCGCCGCCAGCACCGCCACCTGCACTACCACCAGCACCACTGCCAGCAGCAGCAGCCCCAGTGGGCAGCAATCCGAAGCTGCAGGGGAAGGGCTGGTGCCTCCCCCACCACTGGCACCACCACCGCCAGCCCCGCCACTGCCACCACTGAGCAGCCATCACCGCCGTCGGGCAGTGCGTAGTCATGCCTCCATGGGCTGTAGTGCATCCTGGCCCCTGCAAAAACTGTGGGAGTGACACCCAGGTGAGAGACTGTGACCTTGAACTCCCCAAGATCTGCATCACAGGGCACAGAGCCCCCTCCAGAACCAGTGGAAGAAGGCATCCACTCACCCCCTCCTTGCCAGGATGAAGCACACTGGGCACAAAGCCCCATCCAGAACCAGTGGAAGAAGGCTTCCACTCACCCCCTCCTTGCCAGGATGAAGCACACTGGGCACAAAGCCTCCTCCAAAACCAGTGGAAGAAGGCATCCACTCATCCCATCCTTGCCAGGATGAAGCACACTGGGCGCAAAGCCCCCTCCAGAACCTGTGGAGAAGCCATCCACTTGAGAGACTGTAGCCTTACACTCCCCAGGACCAAGCAGGTGGCAGACCACCCACTAGAGAGACTGTGGCTTTGCACTCCCCAGGACCAGGCAGTGGGCAGACCACCCACTAGAGAGACTGTGGCTTTGCACTCCCCAGGACAGAGTGATGGGCATGTGGCCCCCTCCAGGAGCAGTGGTGTTGTAACATCTTCCGGATGAGGTACCCCATTCCCCTTCCCCCTGAGGTTCATCTGTATTTTCGACCTGATGCCCCAGCAGTGTTCTCTCCGTATTGAGGCAGGAGTCAAGTGGGGCCTTGGCCTAGGTGATATGGCCCTGTGGCCCATGGACATGATGGACTGGGCAGTGTCCCTCCATTTGTATATATTGTAGATACTGTTTTGTGCTTTGAGGACATATTTCTAGAACTTTATATTATTACACTGTCTTTACTCACTTCCTTTTGTCCTTGCGTTATTGCTGAGGGGTACGGGGTGGATATGTAATGTTGTTGCATCTGTTTGTGTGTATGTTGTTGGGGGTGGGGTTGTTGCATGTTGCCTGTGTGTGTCACTCTCTTTTTCCTCCCCCCCTCCCATGTGTGCTAGGTGCGGTACTCACCATGGTAGTCTTCGCCATCGTTGGCATTCCTGGTGTAGGAGGAGGTAAACCAGCATGAGTAACACCTGTAGTTCGGGCTCCATGATGTTGTGGTTCTTCCTTGAGTGCCTAGAGTTGAGTCGTTTCCCTTCTGTGTACTGTTTCCGCCATGCTTTTGATGGCGTTGGTACCGCCCCGGAAAAGCTGGCGGATTGGTGCCTCGTAATACAATGGGCGGTACATTGTCTTCCACCTGTCTGTTGGCAGTTACCGCTGCAGTGCTTGTTGCTACCGCCGTGGCGGTCGGTGTTGTAAAGTGACTGTCTGTCTGAGCGGTTTCCGCCGTGGTCACATTTAAAAAGAATTACCGCCGGCCTGTTAGCTGTATTACCGCCACTTTATCACCGACCACCAGGGTTGTATTGAGGACCTAAATGATTCAAGATGTTCCTTCATTAATCCAGAATTGGATGTCCAATGTCTACATCAAACTCCACCCAACAAAGACGGGGTTGCATCTATTTGGGAAGAGCTCCAGATAACAACAGGTCTAAGCATTGCTCTCTGAAATCAACCTAGATGGATTCACCCCACCCTTAACACAAATCTCACCTAAAAGAAACACATCGCTAGCAAAACCAAGATGGCTTAGCAACAGTTCTCAACCCCTAAAAAATGTAAACCCTTTTTTCCAGAAACAGTTTTGAGGATAACAAAGGATATGGTCCTCCTGCACCATAACAAAGGAAGAGCTCGCCATAGTGCCCTAGCTGATTCCACTTGGGCACTCCACCAAAGCGCCCTACATTCCACAGCATCTTTCATCAAGTAAATAGACACATTTAGCCCCATCACACCATTGCTGTTGGAATGACTTTAGTTCCCCATTGAGGCCTGCATCGTCTTGAAGAACAAAAGCTTCACCTACAAGGCATTCAGAAGTCATACCATGACTTACCTCACCAGAAGACTAGCCATATGCAGTGAACTGAAATTAAATCTGGTGCTAAGACATCACCGGACTGGAGACTAGAATGCGTAAAAGGAAACAATACAGAAGACAGGCCTTTTCCATTGATGCTCCCAGTATATGGAATGCTAGCGCTACTAACATGAAAACATTTTCTGCCCTTCTGCAACTTCAGAAAGAAGTTGAAGGCTTGTCTTTACAAGAATCATTAGTCCTATACACATCGGGAATTGACCTGTAACCTGCCTTTATGTAAATTACTGGTTTGTACCCACTTTCCTCAACCATTAATCAGTTCCCCATTTTTCTTTAACTAGGTTTACATTATGCATGCCATACAGAGTTCTAGGTAATTGTGGTCTGAGCATCGAGTAAAAACAGGTCACCAACATCTGGCAGAGCACCAAATAGGTCCCAGGACTGTATTGGAGAGGCACGTCTTCAATCTTGGTATGCAAATTCACATCATCATTATAAGCCAACTACTTTGCTAAATTCTTGTCCTCAAAAAACACAACTGTCATGGATATCGTGACAACAGTTCTTGTTGGCCCACCACCATCCACCTACATCCACACAAACATCTACACACACACACACATACACGTGTTACCATCCTCGTGGGAACTATATGTGGATACCTGCCTTTTGGGGACCCTTGTGGGGACTATTTGTATATACCTGCCTTTTGGGGACCCTTGTGGGGACTATTTGTGGATACCTGCCTTTTGGGGACTAACCTTTCCCAATGATTTTAAAATAAATTAATAACAAAAAGGTGGTAAGAACAAAACCATGATACAGGATCCTGCTTCATATTTGCAAATATATTGTTATTTAATCGCATGCACAGAGGGGGCTTTAACACATGCTGCCATCCTTGTGAGGACCTACTCCATAATTACCACTTGGTGTGAATACAGTCAAACGTGCATTTCTAAATGTTAATTTTATCAACAGTATACACAAATAATATCATAAACTAGTCATATATATGAATTGCTGCACATATGGAATATATGAAAGATGAATTGTGCTGATAACTGGTCAGCAAATATCATATCATGATTACAGAACGGCACTTAAAACTGTATTTAACCCACTGCCTAGTGCCCATAATCTTAGGAGATAAGGGAACAAACACATAAATAAATTAAAAGTTGGAATCAAGCAATATAGCCACGTTTGATTAGTTGTTTTTATTTTTGTCAAAGTATCTTAGATCACATCCCTGTAAGAAAGGATGTAGGGTTAATATCTGCAAGGAGATGATGTGTGATGATGCAAACAGAGGGGGTATGTGATTTCAGTATCAAATAGCTAAGATAAAAATACCTGAAGAGGTAAAGTGTGAAAATAATTATAGTCAAGTCGCCACAAAGATAGTGTAGGATTATATGTATTCAAGTCCCACAAGGATAGTGTGTGATTACTGGGATGTTCAAGTCCCCACAGATATAGTGTATGATTATAGAAGTGTTCAGGTCCCCACAAGCATAGTGTGTGACTCCTGGGTTGTTCAAGTCCCCACAGAGACAGTGTGTGATGAGAATTGTGTTTAACTCCCTGCTGCAATAGTGTGTAAACACAATTATCAAGTTCCCATATACAGAGTGTGAAGATCATGTTGTTCAAGACCAAACAGATATTATATGTTATAGTAGGAATGTTCAAGTCCCCACAGAGATGGTGCATGAAGGTAATCATGTTCAAGTCAACAAAGATAGTGTGTTATTAAATTGATGTTCTAGTCCCCACAAAGATAGTGTGTGATTGTAATGATGTTCATGTCCCTACAGAGATAGTGTGTGGGTATTTGGATGTTCAAGGCCGCATAGATATTTTGTGTGAAGAAAATCTTTTTCAAGTTTCCACTGAAATACTTTGAAAAGACAATGTTGAAGTTCCACACGGGGTATGAATATAATGATGTTAAAGTTCTCACAAGTTATTACCGATATATCCAATTCTCTACAAAGATAGTGTTTTATTATAGGTATATTCAACTGTGCACAAAAATAATGTGTAAAGGTGATCATAATCAAGACTCATTGAAGATAGTATGGAAAGATAATATTCAACTCCTCTAAAATAGAGCATGTGAAAATAATGATGTTAAAGTCCAGACAGATAAAGGGGGTCATTATGACCCGGGCGGTCAGTGTGATAGTGGCGGTAGTACAGCCAACAGGCTGGTGGTAGGTTCCGCCACATCATGACATTGGCAGTTTGGTGAAAGCCAAACCGCCAATTAAACACACCGACCGCCATGGCGGTAACGACCAAGGGGCTGGAGACTAGAACCTTCAGCCCGGCGGCCATCAGTAGGCTACTCATGTCATTATGACCCCACCCACCACCATGGTTTCCGTGGCTTCTGTACCGCCACGAAAACCATGGCGGCAGGCACTATCAGTGCCAAGGAATTCCTTCCCTGGCACTGATAGGGGTCTCCCCCGCCCCCCAGAGTCCTCCAACACCCTCCCCCTCCCTCTCCTGACCCCCGACATACACACACCTACACGCACATACATACACACTCATACACACATCCATGTATGCATACATTCACACACACACACACAGCAACGCTCACAAAAATACATACTAGCACACACGCAATCACAGGATACAACATAGATGTACACTCACACCCATTCATGCACACACATATTACACACGCCTCACACCCGCATGCACGCACACACTGTCCCACATACCCCCACACACACACACAACACCCCCTATCCCCCTCCCCTGTTGGGACATGATATGGTCTGTGGTGTTCTAGTGGTGTGGTGCTGCTGCTGGCAGCAGCGCCACCTTACCGCCATCCACCGCCATGACCGCAGCCGGAATTCCTCCAACCTTCTGGTGAAATTCTGGTAAAATTCTGGCTACGGTCATATTTTGGTGGACGGTTGGTAGCCACGGCAATGGTATGTTGGTGGCCGTCGCTGTGGCGGTAGGTGGCACTTGCCACCAATGTTATAATGAGGGCCATTGTATGTTCAAGCCTCCACATAGATGTCTGCGATTAGAGGAACCTTATGGTTCTCTCAGAGATAGGATGTTGAGGTTCCACAAAGATAGTGGTTTTATAGTGGTATTCAATGCCCAATAAATAAAAGTTTTTATCATAAGGATGGACCAATACTCAGAGGCATTTTCCTCTTTCTAAGTGTGCTGCAGAATGATATTTCATCTTGTTGTGCCTCTGTGCCATGGAAGAATATATCAGAATGCCTGGGTGGATGCATGGGAATACCACGCTGCACCCATGGCAGGTCTCCCTGTTGCAGGGTAATGCAAGACAGCAATTTGCGCTGCCTTCCATTACTCTAGATTTATCAAGCCATGCAGGGCCATGCAAGGTTGCCTTGCATGGCTTGGTAAATCTCTTTAAGGTTTAACCCTGTCTTTGTGTCACTTTGCGTGGTGCAATTGTGATACAAAACTTTGATAAATGTGGTCCATAGTCTGTGGTATAGGGGATGTTCACCTTCCTAATGTGTGATTATAGGGATTTTCAAGTCCCCGCACAGATAGTATGTGAAGATAATGTTCAAGTCCCCAGAGAGAGAGTGTTTGAAGATAACGATGTTCATGTCCAGAGATTATGAGTGATTATAGGCATATTCATGTCTCCAGAGAGATATGTGTGGTTATAATGTGTTTTTCAATTCACCCCAGATACAGGATCACTATAAGGATGTGCAGGTCCCACATAAATAGTGTATGAGGTACACAGTATTTATCCTGCGGTCTTTACACAGCAGAATGTAGGAGCTATATGTGGATACCTGCTTAGAGGGGACTAACCTTTCCCAATGTTTTTAAAATATACTAGTAGTTAAAGAAGGTTAAGAAAAATAGTTGTGATTCAGAACCCTCCTTCTCATTTGCAAATATATAGGCCCTCATTACAACCCTGGCGGTCCAAGACCGCAAGGGCTGTTCCGGAGGAAGCACCGCCAACAGGCTGGCGGTGCTTCACAAGGCATTACGACCGCGGTGGAAGCGCCGCGGTCGCACCTCCGGGGCCGGCAGTTTCCCGCTTCAGCCACCCGCCAAGGTTGTATTGAGGGCCAATGTTATATAATCACATGCACAGTACACTTTTTGAGGGGAATTGAGCATGTAATCCTCTCCTTGTGAAGACCTACTCCATAACTACTGTTTGTGATTCATTACATTCAAAAGTACATGGCTAAATATGTATTATATAATCAATATACAGAAATAACATCATAATGTATTTTTATAGGAACTGCTGTACATGTCCTAGAGGTACAAAAATATGAATTATGCTAATAATGTATCAGAATATTTCACTGCATCCAGCCTGTTGTTTGGTTCTCACAATCTTATCTAAGGAAAATAACACATGGAAAAATTAACAGATGGAATCAAGCAACGTGGTCAAGTGGAAAGAAGAGTTTGAGTAGCAACTTACAATTTTGACAAAGTAGCTACAGGACCACATCTCCTGAAGAATGTTATGATAATGTTGGCATAGGGATGTTACGTGATTATATCTGCGGAGGTAGTATGTGATCACTGAGTAGGGGTGGTGTTTGATGATGTCCACAGAGATGGTATGTGCTTACAGTAGCACAATAGTCTCGAGAGATAGGTTCTACAGCTATGATAAAAGTACCCACAGAGGTAGAGTGAGATAATAATGATATTCAAGCCCTCACATTGTATGCCTAAAGGTCTATCTAATTCTTCAAAGAAAGAGTGTTTGAAGTCCAAGTCCCCAGACTAAGTGGGGAGGAAGTGGTAATCCATCCCAAAAGTGACGGTAAAGTGACGGATATACCACCAGCCGTATTACGAGTCCATTATATCCTATGGAACTCGTAATACGGCTGGTGGTAAATCCGTCACATTTGGGACGGATTACCACCTCCTCCAAAGTTGGAATAACCCCCAAAGTCCCCAGGAAGATATTGTGTGATTATAATAATGTTGAGGTCCTCACAGAGCTAGTGTGTGTAATCATTGGAATTTTTACATCCCTACAGAGATAGTGTGTGAAGATGATCATGTTCAAGTCCCAAATTAAATAGTGTGTAAAGGCAATGTTTCATTCCCCAAACAGAGAAAGTTTGATGTTAATGATGTTCAAGTCCAAAAAGAGTCAGAGTGTGATTATAGGCATGTTCTAACCTTCACATTGATAGTGTGTGATTATAGCGGTGTGTTTGTCCCTACAGAGACAGTGTGGGCTTGAAGAGGTATTGCAGTCCCCTTAGAGACAGTGGGGGTCATTCTGACCTCGGCGGTAAAAGGCCCTTACCACCGGTCAGAAGTCCGCCATTCTACCGCCGCGGCCGCGGTAAACCCCCACGGTCATTCTGACCACCAACTGTGAAACCGCCAAAAACCCGACATCCACGGAAGGCCGCCTCATCAGCGGGCTGCGATAAACTGGAGATGACCAAACCTCCACCGCCACGCCAAAACAAACACGCCCATGCCATTCTGACCCACGAATCCACGCGCCGGTCTTTCAACCGCTGTATTCCATTGGCGGTACACACTGCCGCGCTCAAAATACACACACAGCTCCAAAACACAGCCACATTGGACAATTTGAAATACACACACCTGATACACATACACACAACACTCCCACACACCCAATTAACTATAAAACACACACCAACTTCACCCACAAACCCCTACAACCACAAAGATCTGAGAGAAGGCGCAATACACTGAGAGAGAGCACAGGGAACGCAAAGCACAACACACACAGGAACACAACATCATCACCCACACTACATCTACGCACACATCACCACACATCACCACGCACATCACCACAAACACCACCCCACACCTCATCCACACCACCCCATGGCACCCCAAAGACACCCCAGGTTCTCGGACCAGGAACTCAGGGTCATGGTGGAGGAAAGTATAAGGGTAGAGCCCCAGCTCTTCGGCACACAGGTGCAGCACACCACTATTGCAAGGAAGGCTGAGCTATGGCAAAGGATCGTAGACAGGGTCAACGCTGTGGGACAGCATCCCAGAAATCGGGAAGATATCCGAAAGCGATGGAACGACCTACGGGGGAAGGTGCGCTCGATGGTGTCGCGACACAACATCGATGTGCAGAAGACAGGCGGCGGACCCCCACCCACTCCACCCCAATTCACAGCATGGGAGCAAGAGGTAGTAAACATCCTGCATCCTGATGGCCTCGCTGGAGTACACGGAGGAATGGACTCTGGTAAGTCGAATCTCAACTACTTCACCCCCCCCAACCACCAGCATGCCAACCCACACCCCCACCCTCACCCCCAATCTCAAACCCCCAGCACACATCCTCCCTGCCAATGTCTCACCAGCACAACCCACCCTAAACAACACCAAACCCTGAATGCCAACACAAACCATAGACAGCCATCACCAAAGCATGACCATTGCACATACCCATACACCCCCCCCCAACCACCCTCACAACACCTCCCACAAGGGAATGCCAGCACTGGGGGACAAGGGCACTCAAAATGCACGCCATGGCACACACAAAAACAATAACCACACTATTTTACCCCTGCAGGGCCCGAACGCCAACACACCGCCACGGAGGGTCCAGATTTGTCCATCCCACCCCCAGAACAGGCACCCAGTGAGGACAGCAGCTCTGTCGACCTAGAACCTGATGACCAGCCCGGACCATCAGGGACCTCTGGACAGTGGGTTCCCCACACACAGACACAGGCCACAGCAGACCCAACCCCCTCTGGGAACACCAGCACAGCTCCCACCAAGCGGGCCCATGCCTTTGTCTCCAGGACAGGTCAATCAGCGGTGTGTCCGCCACTACAGGGCACCCAGGCTGACCCAACACCCCAACAACAACAGGGACCTGGGGGCAGTGGTAGTGGGCACACCGTCCAGGGGACAGAGGCCCGGGGAAACAGGGCAACTGGGAGGGCTGCTGTGCGACAGGGGGGGAGGACAGGCCCAGGGAACCCACTCTCCAAGAGGCCCTCACCACCATCATGGGAGCATACCACCACTCCCAAGAGACGATGGCGACGGTACTGGCCAGGTTCACCGAGATCCAGGCACAGCAGGAGGAACGCTACATGGGGTTCAGCAATGAACTCCGGAACATCGGTACCGCTATGGGGACCATAGTCCAGGCCCTCAACCGGATAGAAACCACATTGCGGGACCATGTGGACCACAAAGGGCCCCTGTCACAAGCCAGGACCAGGAACAGCCTACCACCTCCGCCGGCGCTAGTGGACAGGAGGCCCCACCACAACGACAGGCCACCAGAACCCCACCTCCTGCTGAAGAACAACCACCCCGCAAGAGGAACCTGAGATCTCACAGGAAGACAGAGTAGGATGCCAAGACCCCCGCCAGCATAAGATACCCCCTGATGTCATCCCACTGTCCCACATTGTCACCCTGTCCAACCTTGAACTGCCCCTGCTCCATCCTTCCACAGGCATATGGACAATGCACCTGTGAAACTGAGAACTGGACTCTGCCATGGACATTACTCCACCCTCACCCATCACCGTTTTAATATCATGTACCAATATCTAGCACTAAAAATAAATCACTCATTGCACTGAAATCATTCAGGAGTCAGCCTGTATTATTTACAAATGTATAACACATTACTGATCAATAATGTTCAGTTAACTTTGTGATGAAAACATACCGATGTCAATAAGCATTAGTCCATGGGCTAACCAAGCAGAAGTCACGCAGTGGGTCATACAGCACTGAAAAGGGAAGGGAAAATCAAACATCAGTTTAAAAGAACTGGGGGGAAATACACAAAGTAAAGATGCAGGAGGCTTTCAGGAAATGTTAAATGGCGTGGGTGATTCCTACCTGTGTGCTACTGAAAATACTGTTGGATAACTGTGTCCCTGTTGTCTGTGTCGTCCCCGTCATCTTCCTCCTCTTCACTCTCCACAGGCTCCACAGCTGCTACAACACCACCATCTGAACCATCCTCCTGCAGGAAAGGCACCTGACGTCGCAATGCCAGATTGTGAAGCATACAGCAGGCCACGATGATCTGGCACACCTTCTTTGGTGAGTACATCAGGGATCCACCAGTCATATGCAGGCACCTAAACCTGGCCTTCAGGAGGCCGAAGGTCCTTTCTATGATCCTCCTAGTTCGCCCATGGGCCTCATTGTACCGTTCCTCTGCCCTGGTCCGGGGATTCCTCACTGGGGTCAATAGCCAAGGCAGGTTAGGGTAACCAGAGTCACCTATTAGCCACACACGGTGTCTCTGTAGCTGTTCTATCACATAAGGGATGCTGCTATTACGCATAACATACGCGTCATGCACTGACCCAGGGAACTTGGCATTTACATGGGAGATGTACTGGTCTGCCAAACAGACCACCTGGACATTCATAGAATGGTAATTTTTCCTGTTTCTGTACACCTGCTCATCGCCTTTTGGGGGTACTAAGGCCACATGGGTCCCATCAATGGCACCAATGATGTTGGGGATATGTCCAAGGGCATAGAAATCACCCTTCACAGTGGCCAAATCATCCTCCTCAGGGAATACAATGTAGCTCCGCATGTATTTCGTCAGGGCAGACAAATCTCTTGACAAAACCTTAGAAAACATAGGCTGAGACATCCCAGATGACATGGCCACTGTTGTTTGGAATGATCCACTTGCAAGGAAATGGAGTACTGACAGAACCTGCACCAAAGGGGGAATCCCTGTGGGTTGGCGGATGGGGGACATCAGGGCTGGCTCCAGCTGGGCACACAGTTCATGTATAGTGGCTCGGTCTAGTCGGTATCGTAGTATAATATGGCGTTCTTCCATTGTCGACAGGTCCACCAGCGGTCGGTACACGCGAGGATTCATCCTTCTCCTCGCAAGTCCCAGCGGACGGTGCCTAGGAAGGACAACATGGAGTACAGAGTCAAGCAAATCACAGGTACGTTCACCACAGCTTGCATAGCACACGGTTATCTATGTATTGAAAGGCGTGTATGTGTGGCAATGAAAGGCCTAGGCCTGTGTGACGCAGTTGAAATTAAGCCATGTGGGCCCTTGAAATGGCGGCTGCCTGACCTGTGAAGTGGGACAATGGGATGTGAGGTCAATGCGCTGGCGTGGCACACCGTGGCGGTAGGCGGTCGAAGACCACTGTACGAAGCCGCATTGGTTAACATTGAACCCTATGGGTTTCAGGAGCCAATGAGGATGTGCGCCGGCGGTCGCGGTACGCACCGCCGCGGGCGTGACCGCCATTTTCTACATGATTAATCACTCGAGACCTGATCTTCCACAGGAGAGGACCTATACTGCAAGTGCTGCTGTGACCTCGGTCTGGAAGTGACAATGGCTGCTGCGACTGGGGAAAGGGCCCCTGCCTTCACGTCTGAAGAGTTGGAGAAAGTTGTGGATGCGGTCCTCCCCCAGTATGCGTTACTCTACGGTCCTCCAGACCAACAGGTAAGTACACTGGATGCACATTGAGTGGGCTATGCCTGTGTGGAGTGGGGTGGATGTAAGTTGGTGGGGTGGGGAGCGAATGAGGAGTGCAACGCACGACAGATGAGAGCATGTGCCACATGGCAAAGTTGGGGAGGGGGGGCATTCACAACTAACATGCAGAAAAATGATGGAATTTCATTTCCCACCCTGTACATGTCAACTAGGTCAGCGCCCATCAGAAAGTCGACATTTGGCGTGCCATCGCCAAGGAAGTCCGGGCCCTGGGGGTCCACATCAGACGGGGCACCCACTGCCGCAAGAGGTGGGAGGACATCCGCCGCGGAACCAGGAAGACCGCCGAATCACTGCTGGGGATGGCCTCCCAACCTAGGAGGGGTGCCAGTCGTACCCTGACCCCCCTGATGTCCCGGATCCTGGCGGTGGCCTACCCTGATTTAGATGGGCGCTTGAGGACATCCCAGCAGACACAAGGGGGTGAGTATCAGCACATTCTGCTATCTTTATGCGCAGTGGAGGCGTCTGGGTGGGGGAGGAGGGTTGTGGGTGTCATTAGGCCAGGGCGCTTTCTGTAGTGTAGCCCTCTCCTTTAGGCATGGCCCTGTGCCCCCGCCCCCCACCTCTGAAGGGTGCCAAGTACAGCTATCCATGGTCCTGCATCACCCATGTGCGCGTTTGTTGTCCCTATACCTGTTGGCATAGTCAGAAGTACTGAGTAGTGTACCCCGATTGCGCAGCTTAGTGCATGAGGCTCCTGTGTCTGTCCTCTCCGCCAACGGTGTTGACAATGCATGCACTCAACCTGTTTTTATTTTTCCCCCCACCCTGTTTCTTTATCTTCTTGTGCATGTGTGCATTAGCATCATCAGGCGGAGGAGATTTGGCATCGGAGCACGAGGGAGCTGCAAGTCACAAGGCCCCGGTGGGCCGTGGTACAGACACCGAGGGCACCAGTGATACGGAGGGCGAGGGGAGCACCACAACGGGGACCGGTGGTGACACCAGCGACACCGACACGTCCTTGGATGGGAGCTCTCTAGCGGTGGCGGACACATCCGGGCCCCCCGCCTCTACAGGTACAGCCGCCACCCAGCGCACCAGCCCCGCCCTCCCAGCAGCCCCTCAGCCTACGCTCCGTGCCAGTTCGCCCAAGAAGGCGGGCGTCTCCTTCGCCCCAGGCACCTCAGCCCCTGCCCCTGTCACCCCTGCTGCCCTCAGTGAGGAGGTCATTGACCTCCTTCAGACCATCATTGTTGGGCAGACTACCCTTTTGAATGCCATCCAGGGGGTAGAAAGGGAGGTGCATCGGAGCAATGCCTACCTGGAGGGCATTCATTTGGGTCAGGCTGCCCATCAACGATCGTTCAATGCTCTGGCCTCAGCACTGACGGCAGCCATTGTCCCTGTTTCCAGCCTCCCTCTTCTAACTGCCTCCACCCTGTCTCTGTCTCCTGTTCCTCAGCCTATCCCATCCACACCATCAGACCAGCCTGCACACACCTCAACACCCAAGGTCAGCTCATCCAGACACAAGCACCACAGATCCCACAAACACTCACCCAAGCAACATCCAGATGCAGACATACCAACAGTCACTACCACCTCTGTGTCCCCCTCCTCCTCGTCTCCCTCCTCCCTCCCTGTGACGTCTACACTCACACCTGCATGCACACCACCATCAGCCAGTGCTTCCATCACCAGCACACCCTCCACTACAGTCCGCACACGTGCAGTCACCACCCCCACTGCCATTTACACGTCCCCTGTGTCCTCTCCCACTGTGTCTGTCACCCCCTCTTCCAAGACACACAAACGCAGGCAGCCACCCACCCAACAGCCATCCACTTCACGACAGCCTACGGCACAATCACCTGCACCCAAAGACAGCACACCTGACTCTCCTACAACCACATCCTCTTCCTCCACTCCCATCACCACTACTCCCACCCTTTACCTTGGTCCAAAAAAAGTTTACCTCTCCAATCTTAACCTCTTTCCCTCCCCTGACCCACCCCCTCCATCTGCTAAGAGTCCCAAGAGCACCTCAGCCACCACCAGCCCAGCTTCGAGTGTCACTGTGGTGCATGGGTTCTGGAGTCCACCCTTTGGCAGCAGTGACACTTCTATCAGCAGCAAGGGGACAGCCAGCCCCCCCCAGGCAAGAGGACCCGGAAAGTCAAGGGCCGCCGTGAGAGGACTGACACGGCTGCCCCCAAGGACCAAAGTTCGGCCACTTCACCTGCCACAACATCCAGGGGAGGCAAGGGCCAGAGAGCGTCTTCTAAGGAGCGAAAGGGCAGCAGGGCGGAGAAGTCAGCCAGCAGGAGCGCGGAGCAGGAGGGCCCCACAAGCCCCATCCCGGCTATAAGGGAGGACACCAAAGGGCCCAGGACTCCGTCACCGAAGGGTCCTGCAACTGCACGGTCGGAGGGCGACTGAGCAGGGAGTCCAGGCCAGGTCTGGCTCCCTTGAATTACTGGACAAGCACCGCTGAACAGGGCCCCGCCGTGCAGAAGAGCACCACTGAACAGGGCCCCGCCGTGCAGAAGAGCACCGCTGAACAGGGCCCCGCCGTGCAGAAGAGCACCGCTGAACAGGGCCCCGCCGCGCAGAAGAGCACCGCTGAACAGGGCCCCGCCGCGCAGAAGAGCACCGCTGAACAGGGCCCCGCCGTGCAGAAGAGCACCGCTGAACAGGGCCCCGCCGTGCAGAAGAGCACCGCTGAACAGGGCCCTTCCTGTCAAGCACCGCTCCGCTGGGCCCCGCCGTCTCAAGCACCGCTCCGCTGGGCCATTCCTGTCAAGCACCGCTCCGCTGGGCCCCGCCGTCTCAAGCACCGCTCCGCTGGGCCATTCCTGTCAAGCACCGCTCCGCTGGGCCATTCCTGTCAAGCACCGCTCCGCTGGGCACCGCCGTCTCAAGCACCGCTCTGCTGGGCCATTCATGTCAAGCACCGCTCCGCTGGGCACCGCCGTCTCAAGCACCGCTCCGCTGGGCCATTCCTGTCAAGCACCGCTCCGCTGGGCCCCGCCGTCTCAAGCACCGCTCCGCTGGGCCATTCCTGTCAAGCACCGCTCCGCTGGGCACCGCCGTCTCAAGCACCGCTCCGCTGGGCACCGCCGTCTCTAGCACCGCTCCGCTGGGCCCTTCCTGTCAAGCACCGCTCCGCTGGGCCCTTCCTGCATGCACTGTTAACGGTTCACTGTGCCCACCATGCCTCCTCCTTGACCAGTGGAGACTGTAATCCACCTGATGGACTGTGGCTTTGCACTCCCCAGGATGGAACAGTGGGCAACCCACCTACTGTAGAGACTTGAGAGACTGTGGCTTTGCACTCCCCAGGATGGCACAGTGGGCAACCCACCAACTGTAGAGACTTGAGAGACTGTGGCTTTCCACTCCCCAGGATGGCACAGTGGGCATCCCACCTACTGTAGAGACTTGAGAGACTGTGGCTTTGCACTCCCCAGGATGGAACAGTGGGCAACCCACCTACTGTAGAGACTTGAGAGACTGTGGCTTTGCACTCCCCAGGATGGCACAGTGGGCAACCCACCAACTGTAGAGACTTGAGAGACTGTGGCTTTCCACTCCCCAGGATGGCACAGTGGGCATCCCACCTACTGTAGAGACTTGAGAGACTGTGGCTTTGCACTCCCCAGGATGGAACAGTGGGCAACCCACCTACTGTAGAGACTTGAGAGACTGTGGCTTTGCACTCCCCAGGATGGAACAGTGGGCAACCCACCTACTGTAGAGACTTGAGAGACTGTGGCTTTGCACTCCCCAGGATGGAACAGTGGGCAACCCACCTACTGTAGAGACTTGAGAGACTGTGGCTTTGCACTCCCCAGGATGGCACAGTAGGCATGGTGGCCCCTTCATGGATCTGGCGTCGTGGACTCATGTGGCTGTGGTGCCCCGCCGTCTCAAGCACCACTCCGCTGGGCCCTTCCTGTCAAGCACCGCTCCGCTGGGCCCCGCCGTCTCAAGCACCGCTCCGCTGGGCCATTCCTGTCAAGCACCGCTCCGCTGGGCACCGCCGTCTCAAGCACCGCTCCGCTGGGCCATTCCTGTCAAGCACCGCTCCGCTGGGCCCCGCCGTCTCAAGCACCGCTCCGCTGGGCCCTTCCTGTCAAGCACCGCTCCGCTGGGCACCGCCGTCTCAAGCACCGCTCCGCTGGGCACCGCCGTCTCTAGCACCGCTCCGCTGGGCCCTTCCTGTCAAGCACCGCTCCGCTGGGCCCTTCCTGCATGCACTGTTAACGGTTCACTGTGCCCACCATGCCTCCTCCTTGACCAGTGGAGACTGTAATCCACCTGATGGACTGTGGCTTTGCACTCCCCAGGATGGAACAGTGGGCAACCCACCTACTGTAGAGACTTGAGAGACTGTGGCTTTGCACTCCCCAGGATGGCACAGTGGGCAACCCACCAACTGTAGAGACTTGAGAGACTGTGGCTTTCCACTCCCCAGGATGGCACAGTGGGCAACCCACCTACTGTAGAGACTTGAGAGACTGTGGCTTTGCACTCCCCAGGATGGAACAGTGGGCAACCCACCTACTGTAGAGACTTAAGAGACTGTGGCTTTGCACTCCCCAGGATGGAACAGTGGGCAACCCACCTACTGTAGAGACTTGAGAGACTGTGGCTTTGCACTCCCCAGGATGGAACAGTGGGCAACCCACCTACTGTAGAGACTTGAGAGACTGTGGCTTTGCACTCCCCAGGATGGCACAGTAGGCATGGTGGCCCCTTCGTGGATCTGGCGTCGTGGACTCATGTGGCTGTGGTGCCCCCCCCGTTCCTTTCCCCCTGAGGTGCCTGTAGTTTTTTCATCAGATGCCCCTGCAATGTTCTCTCCAAAGGACTCAGGTCTCCTGTGTGGGCTTTGCCCTTGTGTTGTTACACTTTGGCCCACGGACACTTCGATTTTCTTTTGATGTGCAGGACTAATTGCCTCGGTTATCCATTGCAATGTATATAGAATTATTTTGATATTGATTTTTTGGCTAGTTGACCAATACTTTTCAGAGCCTATTTTGTACATAAATTTTTATTCACAATTTAATTATGTCTTTGCATTTTTCAGGGGGGTTTGGGTGGTGTCACTGTGACTTGTTGCTCTGCATTGGTGTGTACATATTTGGGGGGGTGGGGGTCGCATATGTGTGTGCCGTAACCTTTCCTCCTCCCCCCTCCTGTGTGTCGTAGGTGCAGTACTCATCGTTGTCGTCTGCGCCGGCGTTCGTACTCGTGGTAGATGAGCAGGTAGACGAGAGCAGGTAGGATGTTTAATTCGGGTTCCATGCTGTCCTCCTTCCTCGTGGAGTGCGTAGAGGTGAGCGTTTTCCCGTTCGTAGTCTGTTTCCGCCGTGTTTTTATCGGCGGGGCTCCCGCCCCGGAAAAGGTGGCGGATTGGTGAGTTATGATACTGTGGGCGGTACATTGTCTGCCGCCTGTCTGTTGGCGGTGACCGCCGCGCTGTTTGTCTGTACCGCCGTGGCGGTCGGAGTGTTAAAGTGGCGGTCTCTGTTGGCGGTTCCCGCCAGGGTCAGAATTCCATTTTTTGGACCGCCAGACTGTTGGCGGGTTGGCCGCCGCTTTATCACCGACCGCCAGGGTTAAAATCACCCCCAGAATTTTTCATTTTGCTCACAGCATTGGTGGAATTTGGCCAAATTCCATTATCAACACATGGCAGAATTGTTCCCCGCAAGGCCCCAGAAATGTGAGTGTGATTTGGAGTGACCTAGTGCCATTTACTAACATGGGCATTCATGAGTGGTCATGGTCAGAGAGCTGCTTCTTGAGTAGATTTGCTGCTGCTCAACTAAATTTTCTACTCGAGCAGCAGCAAAATCAACTCAAATTACTGCATGCTCTTGCACACTGCTTGGTGCTCTTTTGGGCTGATTTTTCAGTGCTGTTCATGTTACTGACACTAAAGTGAAGCACAAGTAGCACAACATGCATATTTTACACCTGTTTGTTGAACTCTGCAGATTCTTGCAGAGTTTCTGTGTAACTCTGTGAAATTCCACAGAATGAAACTGCGAGTTCCAATCCCCCCCTAGTCATTTAACTGGTGTGATGTTGCAGAAACAAAGGTTACTGGCACAGGGAAAGATCCAAGAGTGTCTGGTGAAATAGCACAAAAAGAACATAGTCAGGTGAAGCAGCCGTCATTTTCTCCTTTGGCATAATCTGCAGAGAGGTTGCAGCTATCATGCTGGATGTGAAGTATGGAAATCATGCAGACACCAACAATGTAAAGGACAATGATCAGGGCACAAAGGAGAGCACTGAAAAAAGAGGCAAATAATCTTCTGAAGAATGCCCAAAAAACGTCAATATGGGATCTGTTCCTAGCATGAAAAGTGTGCAACACGTTTAGGAGTTGGTTCCCAATAAAATACAGTGAACTTAAGTTCACTGTTGGATTCAGTATTTCATGATATTTTCGTATCTATGCTGTTTGAAAAAGAATCTAAGAAACAGACCTTATAACATCAGACTTGACTTGGGGGGGGGGGGAGGGTTTAGTTATATATATATATATATATATATATATATATATAGAGAGAGAGATATATATATATATATATATATATATATAGATAGACATATATTACCTATTGGCGGTCGCCTATAGGTAGTTATAGTTAGGACCTAGTTTCCATAGAAAAAGCATTTACCGCTTGACAAATCTTCACAAACTGTTTTTAAAAAGTGCCCTTGTGATTCTTATTGCGCATGGAAGGTTTTGGGTGATCCGCTAAGCAGGGGCCCAGGAAACAGGGGGGGGTTGAAAAAGTTGTGTTTCCCATGTTAATTTCCATAGGACCTTTAGATACGACTACAGCCCGAACCACTGGACGGATATGCATCAAATTTGGCAGAAAACTAATTTTAGGGTCTGCAGATGGCACTTCCGCTTATATGGTCTAAATCCATTTAGTAGTTTTATGAGAGATTTAAGGAAATCCAAATTTGTATATCAGGGCTTGCAAATATTCACAAATTTTCACGATGTAATTGGCTAACCAAAACCTGACTGGAAAGTTGCGGCCACCATTTTATTACGTGCGATATAGTCCCCAGGGGTGAAAATCCTAATTGAATTTCCCAGGACACTGACCCCAGGGTGTGATATAAGTGTGTTTTAGAGGCAAAATTATGGGTTTAATTGAGTCACCATGCGCAATAGTCATGAAAATTCATGAATTTTGATGAATTATTCACAAAATACTCGTGCATATGAACAAATTTGGAAGGGAACCCACAGACTCATTCATACACTAATTCATTCACTTATATATGCACTCAGAGACTCATGTGCCCACTCACACACCCACTAAGAAACTGATGCAACCACTCACAGATCCACTCAGACCCTCATGCACCTACTCACAGACCCACTCAGACACTGATGCACCCACTCACAGACCCAGTGAGACACTGATGCGCCCACACACAGACTCACTGAAACACTCATACACCCACTCACAGACCACTCAGAGCCTCATGCACCCACTTACAGATCCACTCAGACACTGACACACCCACTCAATGTCCCACTCAGACCCTCACACACCCACTCACAGACCCACTCAGACCCTTACACACCCAGCCAAAGACCCACTCACGCTCCCACTCACAGACCCACTCAGACACTGATGCACCGACTCACTGACCCACTCAGACAGTGACACATCCACTCAGACCCACAGAGAAACTGACACAACCAATCACAGATCCACTCAACCACTGATGCACTCACTCACAAACCCACTCAGACACTGACACACTGACATACCCACATAGTACCTCATGCACTTACTCACAGGTCCATTCAGACCCTCCCATACCCACTCACAAATCCACTCAGACTCTCATGCACCAACTCACAAACCTAGTGAGACATTGATGCACCCACACACAGACCTACTGAGAAACTCATATACTCACTCACAGACTTACTCACAGACCCACTCAGATACTGATGCAGCCACTCACTGAGCCACACAGTCCCTCATGCACCCACACACAGACCCATTGAGACCCTCATGCACCCACTCACAAATCCACTCAGACTCTCATGCACCCAGTCACAGAACCACGCAGACATTGACACATTCACTCACAGAGGCTCTCATGCACCCACTCACAGACCCATTCAGACCCTCACACACCCAGTCACAAATCAACTCAGTTCCTCATGCACCCACTCAGAGACACACTCAAACACTGTTGCACCTACTCACAAACCAAGTGAGACACTGATGCACCCACATGCAGACCCATTGAAACACTCATACACCCACTCACAGACCACTCGGAGACTCATGCACCGACTCACAGACCCACTCAGACACTGACACACTGTCAACATCAGGGCAGTGCACGCTCTACGGGCGACTAGAATGCAAAAACCCAGCACTTTCAAGATAACGTAATTTATGCATTGTGCTGATATGCTGTTGTTTAACCTTTTGCATTGCAGAGTTTAATCCTGAAGACTTATGTTCAAGGTGCTTATAAATACTGTTCATTTGCAATGTATTGCTGCAGGCTTTCAGAGTGTGTCAGGGTGTGGTCCCTTTCCAGGGCCTTCTAGAAGCTTTTCCTGCAGCATGCCTGGGTGTGGTTTGTGGGCTGGGCCAAGACTCTATATAAGGGAGCCAGCCCAGCTCCACGTGTTCACTATTCAGAGGTCCCGGTGCAGAGCAGCAGCAACTTTCGGAGCTCCTGTTCCGGAGGCCTACTTTGATCTTCCAGGCCTTGCCCTTTCACTTTGTTGGTGATCCTTGATCAGGGCAGTGAGACGGAAGTCGGGCTGGGCCCCCGATCCTGTTCTTGAAGGCTTTCGAGTTCTTGGGCCTAATTTGCATGATAAAACAATTTTGCTCTTGTGCGTGTGAATGTGCGCTTGGTGTTTCATGGCATTTATAAGGTAGCATTTGAATCGGCAAGACACGCAATTCATTTCTTGTGCTTAATCCGTGTTACTCTTTGTTCGCTACCATTTCATGGCATTTACTAGGTAGCATTTGAATCGGCAAGACGCGCAATTCATTTCTTGTGCTTAATTCATGTTATTCATTGTGCGCTACCATTTCACGGCATTCACATGGTGGCATTCGAATCGGCAAGATGCGCGATTCATTCCTTGTGCTTAATTCATGAATATTCAGTGTGCACTACCATTTCATGGCATTCGCAAGGTAGCATTCGAATCGGCAAAACGCGCAATTTATTTCTTGTACTGAACTCATGTTACTTATTGTGCGCCACCATTTTGTGGCATTCACATGGTGGTATTCGAATCGGCAAGACGCGCAATTCATTTCTTGTGCTTAACTCATGATGTTCATTGTGCGCTACCATTCATAGCATTTATTTGGTGGTCTTTGAATCGGCAAGACGCGACATTTATTTCTTGTGTCTAACTCATGGTATTCATTGTGGGCAATCATTTCATGATATTTACAAACTCTTGTGGAAATCCACAATGTGCGCAATTCATGTTCCTGCATTTTAAGAAACTAAAGTGCTAGAATTCTAGATGTTATATTGTATGTGCATAATAAGTCCCTTAAGTACAATTCCCATGGTGTTATAGAATCAATTCAGATTATTTTCTTGTCCTCATGCAAAAGACTATGCTTGAATTTGAAAACGTAATTCTAGAAAGTTCTGATGTGTTTCAATCCATGTGTATCATTTCATTGAGGGGTTCATTGGAAAGTTGTATTAGTCCTTCATGATTCCTTCACAGGTAATCAGACATTTCGAGGCTTAGTTATTTAGTCCATGTTTAAGTTATCCATGTTTCCAGTTGGCCAATGCTTAGAATCATAGTCTAGTAATGATTAATATGATATAATCTTGATATTGTGTGTTTTAACCTTTTTGCTCCCTACAGGTCTCCTTCCCAGCTGTTCCCTACCTAATCCCCTTTTCCCCACTTGGACTCTCTTAGACTCTGTGACATTCTAATCAGAGTATTGGAGCTATCTTGTGGTGGGCGTGTTGGGAACGTGCGCAGACCCTGAGGATCTGGTAACTCTGACACACACCCACTAAGAAACTGATGCACGCACTCACACACCCAGACAGAGACTCTCATAGACACTCCCACCCCAGATACACCCTCTGACACCTATTCTCACACCCAGAGATATAGGCTGCGGCCAACACACTTCGGCCATGGATGGCGGTGGTTAGATTAATGTATATTTATGAAAATTACTATATGTTAAAAAAACATAGAAACTCACTGAAAAAAAACAAAGGTTACAGGGACTTTTCATGAGTGCTGTAATATCTGGGGCATTTAACCGTGCATGTTAAGGGCATGAGTTATAGTTACCGGAGGCCACAAGTTATAGTTACTTCAAATAACTAACTATAACTGCTGAATTTTTAGGGTTTTGTGTGAGTAAATTCAGAACCTAAACGTTTTTTAAAAAAAATTCTATTTCCTAACTATGACATCCCTGTAACCTTTGGTTTCAGGGATTTTCTATGTTTTTTTATACGTAAAGTAATTTTCATTACTACACGTTCATTTAACACCACAGTGCATAGCCTTCGGCCGTGTGCAGTGTGAGTTGACCATGCACAGTGGGGTTTGACCACAGGGCCTGGCCTGCAGTCAAGTCCTGCAGCCAACCGCCCATAACCACCCAACCCCACGCCGCGCACTACCTTTGCCTGTGTGCGGTGGGGGTTGGCCTTAAGGCCTGACCGCCAAACCCCCTAACCACCCAACCCCTTGCTGCGCACAGCCTTTGCCATTTCGCAGAAGTGGAGCTTCAACTGGGGCACCTGCTACGTTTATATTTGTAAGTGCTTCTTGTTGAGGTTTAATTTCTCTGAAATAAGCATCTAGGCCAGAATGACTTAGCCTTTCAATAAGTTTTTGTTTGGCCCAAAGGCCCCCATTCCCAGGGCCTGGCCTTTTATTATTCATTTTGGAGGAGGGGGCCATTTGGTCCACCTCCCCCAGCCGATTTCAGCCCTGGGGACCCCATCCCCAGGGCTGGGCCTCAGAAGGTATTTTTCTTTTATTGGGGGACACGAGGCCCACCTCCCCTGTCCAATTTTGGCTCTGGAGACCCCATCCCTCTGGCCCAGCTCTCAATCCCAGGTGGCCCCCCCACATTAAATTTAGAAGATGTGCCCAGGGGAGGTGGCGGTCCCCAGGGTTGCATGGGGTCCAGGTAGTACCCCCACATTAGATTTGTAAGATGTGCCCTGGGAAGGTGACAATCCCTGAGGCTGTGGTGGGAAGGAGCAAGCAGCATCCTCGCATTTCATTAGCAATAGTGCCCTGGGGCAGTCCCCAGAGCTGTAGTGGGCCACCTACTCCCCCGCATTATTTCAAAATATCCTCAGGACCTGGCCCACCCGGGGGCTTCTTAAAAACAAGCATGGGAGCCCGCTCTTCTTTAAAAAAAAAAAAAGAAATCCTGCCAATTTGCAACATCATCACAAAATCACAACAAAATGTTTTTAAAAATGTGTTTTTTAGCCCTGGCAGGGCCCCTCTGGGACCCCAGCAATAGAGCTAAGGGGTCAGGGTGTCCCTACCCTGGCCCCTTTTCTTTTGTTGCCTTTTTTCTTGGACACGGCTGAAGCTGAGTTCCAATATAGCTGCCAACAGTTCCTAGTTTGAAGTGTTGGGAGCCAATTAGAGCTCTGCAGCTCTGTGCACAAGCTCATTTTATTTTCAAAGTCATCAGGAGTATCTGCTGCTCTAGTTATACAAGCTTATTTTCCCTTTAACATGTCAAAAACTACAGAACAGATTTTCAACAAATTACTGAAAGCATAATCTGCATACCAAAAGCTGCCTTTCTGCCAAATGTGGTAAAATTCCGTCAAGCGATTTGGGCTGTAGTCGTGTTCTAAACTCCTATGGGAATTAACATGGGAAACTCACATTTTTTTACCTCCCCTTTTTCTTTTTCTCGCCCCTCGCTTGACCGATCACCTTGAACCTTCCCATGTGCAACTTGAATCACCAGCACACTTTTTTAGGAACATTTTGTGAAGATTTGTCAAATGGTGTCAAAGATATAGGCAAGTCAAAAATGCTTTTTCTATGGAAACATGATCCTAACTATAAATATATATCTATATCTATATCTATATCTATCTATATATATATATATATATATATATATATACACATATATATATATATATATATATATATATATATAATGAGCGTCTGTTGTCACTAAGTAGTTATAGTTAGGACTTACCATAGGTGGAACTTTTTTTGTATTGCCAACAACTTTGGTGCAGCTTGATGAGTCTACATGACATTTTCAAAATCTGTGATCCATCAAACAGGAGATGAGAAAATGGGGGTCCCAAAACACCTTTTCCCCATTTTACGTAAATAAGATTTTTCTAATTTATTAACACACCTACAGCCCGAACTGCTGATCGGAAGTATACCAAATTTGGCAGAAAGCCAGATCTTTTTACAGATTGTGCTTTTTGTTATTTGATGCAAATCAGTTCAGTGGTTTCTGAGATATTTGGGTTTAAAAAATAAAGATATATAGGGACGCAAATCCTCTGGACATCCACCCATGCATATCTGGGTCTAGGGCCGCGGATCCATGGGAAAAGCAAGGCCCTGATTGGCTGGCCACAACCTGACAGAAAAGTTACAGCTGCCATTTTCTTTTGTCGAATGTTCAGGAGGTGTAAAAAATCTGTAAAAAAAACAGGGATCAGGAAACAGGTATCCTGACCCCATAGGGTACATAGAGGGGGACACTTCATTGGCACAAAATTGTATCGTTTTTTTTTCTGGCTGATCTGCGGATCCATGGTTGGCTCCTTGGATCTGTGGACACACAGATCCACTGCTGGATACGTGGATCCAGAGAATTAAAAAAAAATCCACTGCATCCAATCTCATGATGCGCATGGTTGAAGGTTGTGTGCAGCTTGGGTTTGGGTGCATGCAGGAGGGCTTGAGAAAACCTCTGCTACGCTCAGCCAAAGGCTGCGCATGGTGCTGGTTACATTTCCATCTGTGCAAAAAAAACATAGACATTCACTGAAAAAAACAAAGGTTGCAGGGACATTTTAAATAGGTTTGGAATTTACTCACACAAAATCAGAGAAATTCAGCAGTTGTTATAGTTCACTCAAATAACTATAACTTGTGCCCTAGGGTAACTATAACTTGCACCTTCACCATGCACAGTTTTCTCATCAATACTTTTATTGCAAATGTTGCTGTAATAACATCAATGATGCTTTTGAAAGTGTCATCAATGATGTAAAATGTGGAGTAACTAGCTATGCATGGCGAATGTGCAATTTATAATTACCTTAGGGCGCAAGTGATAGTTACTTGAGTTAACTTTAACTGCTGATTTTGTGTAAGTAAATTCAGAGCCTAACTATAACATCCCTGTAACCTTTGTTTTTTTCAGTGAATATATATATTTGTTTTGCTAATTATAAACTGAGAAAAGGTGTCCAGCTTTAGTAATGCATACGGTAGGCATTGGAATATTAGGTTTTGACAACACAAATGTGTAAATAGATATATGTGCAGGGCCGTCCACTCTACGCCCTCCACTCTATGCCCCTCCACTCTACCCCACGCCACTCTACGGCGCTCCAATCTATAGCCCTCCGATCTAAGGATCTCTGATCTAAGACACTCCATTCTACAACCCTCTGATCCATGCCAAGCCACTCTATGCCACTTCATGTCATTATATGACACTCTACACCTCACCACCTTATAACATTCTTTTCCACTCTATGTCACACTATGACAATCTATGCCCCTGCACCCTATCACACTTGACCCCACTCTATGCCAGTCCACTCTACGCCTCCCCACTCCATGCCCTCCCATCCTATAACCCGCTATTCTATGAATGTCCACTCAATTGCCTTCCACGACATTCCATGGTACTCTCTGACAAACTATGCCATTCCACTCTAAGGCATGGTATACCACTCCACTCTACGACATTCCACTCCACTCTATGGCACGCCACTCTATGCCACTCCACTCTATGCCTCTCTGCTCTACTTTACTCCACTTCACACTACTCTACTTGCTCCACTCCCCACCATGCCACTCCACCATATGTCCCTCTGCTCTACCACCCTCCACTCTATGCCACTCCACTCTATACCACTTTATTCCACTCTGCAATAGTCCACAACACTCTACTCCACTCTTCTCACCTTTATGCTGCTCTCCTCTATGACACTTTACTCCACTCTACAGCACTTTAAGCTACTTAGCTCTATGCCAGTCCACTCTTCAACACTCCACTCTTGACATTCCAGAACACTCTATGACATTCCATGACACTCTATATTTCATGACACTCTTCGATGCTCCACTTTTTAAAACACTCTACTCCATTCTACATCACCTCACTCTATTACTCCATGCCCCTCCACACCACAACATTTTAGTTCACTCTAGTATGTGCCCCTCCATTCTAGGCCCCTCCCCTTTATGCCACTCTGTGCCAATCAACTGTGTTACTCTACGATGCACCACTCTATGCAACTCCACTCTACGCCACTCTATTCACCACTCTATGCCACTGTACTCCACTCTATGACACTGTAGTCCCCTCTACCATACTCTAAATTAGTACACTCTGTGACACTTCACCCTACAACACTCCACTCTATCCCTCTCCTCTATACGACCTCCACTCTACAACAATCCACTCAATGGCACTCCACTCTACTCTAGAACACTCCACATCACTCCACTCTATGTCACTCTAGTCCACTCCACTTTGCACCACTCTTTGCTACTCTACGTCACTCTAATCTACTCTACACCACTCCACTTTAGAACACCCTACTCCACTGTATGCCATGACCCTCTCTACTCTTTGCCCCTCCACTCTACAACACTCTACTCTACTACCCTCCACTCTATGATACTCCACTCTTTGCTCTTTACTCTGTAACACTGTACGACACTTCTCCACTCCACTCCAATCTATGCCACTCCATGCCACTTTATTCTACACCACTCCACTCTACTCTACAACACATTACTCCACCATACTTTACTATTCCACTCTACACCACTCCACCCTAAGCTACTATATGCCGCCCTATGACACTCTACTACACTCTACACCTTTCCATAAGACTCCATTCCACGACACTCCACAGCACTCCACTCTACTCCACAACACTCCACTCTATGACACCCCACTCTATGATACTACACTCTGTGCTCCTACACTCCACACAACTTCACTCTACTCTACAACACTCCTTTCTATCACACTCCACTCAAAAAAACGTCACAACATTTCTCTCTACTCTGCACTACTTCACAATCCTCCACTCCACTCTGTGCCCCTCCACTCCACACCATTCCACTTTACACCACTCTACTCAGTTCTACTCTACTCCACTCTACTGCACTCTACTCTACTCCACATCACTCCATGACACTCCATTGTACTCCACTCTACATTACTCTACTCTACAACACTTCACAACATTCCTGTCCACTCTACACCACTCCACAGCCCTCTACTCCACTCTATTCAACTGCACACCACTCTATGCCACTCCAGTCTATGACCTTCTACTCCACTGTACCCCACTCCACTCTGTGACACTCCACATGACTCTTGTCTAAGCCACTAACGTTTAGCCATGCTGAACAAAAACCATGCTGGTGTGCAACATAGCTAAATCACAATGGCAAAGCTAATAGCTCTTGCATAGGCAAGACCTATTGGCTTTGCCAGTGCTTGTTATGATTGTTCTTCATCCACCCTTGGGAATGTCAAAAAAGGTTTTAATTTGGAAAGCTTCAGAAATAGTTTTTACACTAAGCAGTTCAAATTTTTTAAATGTGTGTGCACAGTATGGTGTTATTTGAATATATATTCGAAAAAATCACTGTCATTATAAGAGCATGACTTTTCTGTTAAAAATAAACTCCTCCATGCTCTGGGCATAACATTGCTTCAGTTCCCTGTCTGCGAGAATGTAGCCCTTATCACAATACAAAGCTAGTCTCTCACTCATATAGCATTACATAAAAGAACAAATTACATGGTACATATTATTATTTAAACAGGGCAGGCAATATGTAGACTCTGTATTTCTGGTACTCGCATTGAAATTTAACAATAGACATTTAGGACTCTAGGTTAGTTGACAAAAACAATCAAATCTGTTTATATTTTATCGCATTGTATAGCACATCATTCATAATTGCAGTAAAAGATCAAATGGCAATAGTGACGTATTATGGAATTGAAAACTGACCAAAATTGCCTTTACAATGTTTATAAAACCACCAACCATGATTAGATCCAACAAGTCTAAATTCAGTAGCTTCATATCAATTAAGTTTTATTTTATTAAATAGAGAAAATGTTAATTTGATTGAAAAATATTTGAATACAGAATTATGCAGATTTTACTTTAAAAATTCTGTCCTTTCTGCTGCTAGTTTGTGTTTCTGATGAGCAAAGTGTGTTGAAATGCAAAGTGTGTTTAAGACTGCAATACCACCTCCTGCTGTAGGAGCAGAGCTGAGCAAAAATATAAACACACATAATTAAATACAGGTCCCCACAAGGCAAATTTTTAAAAAATTGTGAAAATTGGCACAGATGTTCCTGAAGTCATTTTTTATCATTTAGAGGGCATTGCCTTGTGGGGACGTGGTTTCAGGTCCGCACAGTGCAATGAAGTCCCCAAAGCATGAGTGTGTTATCACACCTAAGTCCCTACGAGGATAGTAACACAAACCGCCCCCCACACAGACACACATACACACACAATCCTAATCTTACCTAGCTATTTTATTACATTTCAATATAACATCCCCAAAACAACTAATTTCCAAAAATAAGGCAGCTAAAGACTTCAGTACCATCTGTACCTTTCAGCCTACAGAATGTCCAATCTGTAACACTCACATCCAACACCTTACTTTGTCTGTCCTCTCTCATCAACCACTAACTCACTATAGACTCATAAACTACACGCTTCAACAGTCATTTTATATGTTTTAACCAACTCTCTTCAACTGTCATTCCCTTTGGCAATTTGCTGGCTTTGAAACTGTTGATTATAGAACATTACTAATCTCTCCTTATACTATGTCCATCACTGGTCTTCCTCAGTTCCTACTGTAGGAAAGTGACACTGTTGGCATGGTTACTGTAGGAGTCTGGCCTGGCTTCTAGTGGGTACCTGATGGAACTTACACCTTGTGCCTGGTCCAGTTATCCCTCATTAGTAGATTAGTAGTGTTCTGGCAGCTTAGGTTGATAGAGGTAGCTATAGCAGAGCAGCTTAGGCTGAACTAGGAGACATGCAAAGCTCCTACTATACCACTTATATCATATAGCACTATATCATAAGAATCACAATACTCAGAGTTACTAAAAATAAAGGTACTTTATTTTAGTGACAACGTGTCAGAAATATCTCAGAGGATATAGGGGGTCATTCCGACCCTGGCGGCCGGGGACAGAGGAAGCACCGCCAACAGGCTGGCGGTGCTTCAGGGGCAATTCTGACCGCGGCGGTAAAGCCGCGGTCAGAAAAGGGAAACCGGCTAACAGGATGGTGACTAAATTTACCAATTCACATTGGCATACTGGTACACCCATATAATTCCCTAGTATGTGGTACTGAGGTACCCAGGGTATTGGGGCTCCAGGAGATCCCTATGGGCTGCAGCATTTCTTTTGCCACCCACACGGAGCTCTGACAATTCTTACACAGGCCTGCCAGTGCAGCATGAGTGAAATAACGTCCACGTTATTTCACAGCCATTTGCCACTGCACTTAAGTAACTTATAAGTCACCTATATGTCTAACCTTCACCTGGTGAAGGTTGGGTGCAAAGTTATTTAGTGTGTGGGCACCCTGGCACTAGCCAAGGTGCCCCCACATCGTTCAGGGCAAATTCCCCAGACTTTGTGAGTGCGGGGACACCATTACACGTGTGCACTATACATACGTCACTACCTATGTACAGCGTCACAATGGTAACTCCGAACATGGCCATGTAACATGTCTAAGATCATGGACTTGTCCCCCCAATGCCATTCTGGTATTGGGGGGACAATTCCATGATCCCCCGGGTCTCTAGCACAGTACCCGGGTACTGCCAAACTGCCTTTCCGGGGTCTCCACTGCAGCTGCTGCTGCTGCCAATCCCTCAGACAGGTTTCTGCCCTCCAGGGGTCCAGGAAGCCCTGGCCCAGGAAGGCAGAACAAAGGATTTCCTCTGAGAGAGGGTGTTACACCCTCTCCCTTGGAAATAGGTATGAAGGGCTGGGGAGGAGAAGCCTCCCCCAGCCTCTGGAAATGCTTTGATGGGCACAGATGGTGCCCATCTCTGCATAAGCCAGTGTACACCGGTTCAGGGATCCCCCAGCCCTGCTCTGGCGTGAAACTGGACAAAGGAAAGGGGAGTGACCACTCCCCTGACCTGCACCTCCCAGGGGAGGTGCCCAGAGCTCCTCCAGTGTGTCCCAGACCTCTGCCATCTTGGAAAAAGAGGTGTTGGGGGCACACTGGACTGCTCTGAGTCGCCAGTGCAAGCAGGTGACGTCAGAGGCTCCTTCTGATAGGCTCTTACCTCTCTTGGTAGCCAATCCTCCTAACCTGGTAGCCAAACCTCCTTTTCTGGCTATTTAGGGTCTCTGCTTTGGGGAGTTCTGCAGATAACGAATGCAAGAGCTCACCAGAGTTCCTCTGCATCTCCCTCTTCACCTTCTACCAAAGGATCGACCGCTGACTGCTCAGGACGCCTGCAAAACCACAACAAAGTAGCAAGACGACTACCAGCAACATTGTAGCGCCTAATCCTGCTGGCTTTCTTGACTGTTTCCAGGTGGTGCATGCTCTGGGGGTAGCCTGCCTTCACCCTGCACCAGAAGCTCCGAAGAAATCTTCAGTGGGTCGACGGAATCTTCCCCCTGCTAACGCAGGCACCAAAAGAGTGCAACACTGGTCCTCTGGGTCCCCTCTCATCCTATCGAGCGTGGTCCCTGGAACATCAACTCTGTCCAAGTGACTCCCACAGTCCAGTGACTCTTCAGTCCAAGTTTGGTGGAGGTAAGTCCTTGCTTTCCCATGCTAAACTGCAAAGCTGTGCGCCGGGTGATTTGCAGCTGCTCCGGCTCCTGTGCACTCTTCCAGAATTTCCTTCGTGCACAGCCAAGCCTGGGTCCCGACACTCCATCCTGCAGTGCACAACCTTCTGAGTTGTCCTCTGGAGTCGTGGGACTCCCTTTTGTGGCTTCGAGGGGACTCCAGTTCACTTTCCTTCCAAGTGCCTGTTCAGGTACTTCTGCAGGTGCTGCCTGCTTCTGTGAGGGCTCCCTGAGTTGCTGGGCTCCTCCTCTGTCTCCTCTTCCCCGTGGCGACATCCTGGTCCCTCCTGGGCCACAGCAGCACCCAAAACCCTCTACTGTGACCCTTGCAGCTAGCAAGGCTTGTTTGCAATCTTTCTGCGTGGGAATACCTCTGCAAGCTTCATCGCGACGTGGGACATCCGTCTTCCAAAGGAGAAGTTCCGAGTCCTCTTCTTTCTTGCAGAACTCCAAGCTTCTTCCAACCGGTGGCAGCTTCCTTGCACCTTCAGCTGGCATTTCCTGGGCTCCTGCCCACTCTCGACACTGTCGCTACTATTGGACTTGGTCCCCTTGTCTTACAGGTACTCAGATCCGGAAATACACTGTTGTTGCATTGCTGGTGTTTGTTCTTCCTGCAGAATCCCCCTATCACGACTTCTGTGCTCTCTGGGGGTAGTAGGTGCACTTTACACCTACTTTTCAGGGTCTTGGGGTGGGGTATTTTTCTAACCCTCACTGTTTTCTTACAGACCCAGCGACCTACTACAAGCTCACATAGGTTTGGGGTCCATTCGTGGTTCACATTCCACATTTGGAGTATATGGTTTGTGTTGCCCCTATACCCATGTACTCATATTGCAATCTATTGTAATTCTACACTATTTGCATTACTTTTCTTGCTATTACTTACCTAATTTTGGTTTGTGTACATATAACGTGTGTATATAACTTATCCTCTTACTGAGGGTACTCACTGAGATACTTTTGGTATATTGTCATAAAAATAAAGTACCTTTATTTTTAGTAACTCTGTGTATTATGTTTTCTTATGATATTGTGCATATGATATAAGTGGTATAGTAGGAGCTTTACATGTCTCCTAGTTCAGCCTAAGATGCTTTGCCATAGCTACCTTCCATCAGCCTAAGCTGCAAGAAACACCTCTTCTACACTAATAAGGGATAACTGGACCTGGCACAAGGTGTAAGTACCTCTGGTACCCACTACTAGCCAGGCCAGCCTCCTACATAAACCCCCCAGGTCTGCCCTCTGAAGACATAGATACTGACCTGCCTGCAGATCTGAAACCGAGTGCCCCCAGTCTCCATAGAAGCCCATGTTAATTTTGCCTACACTTTGACCTCTACACTCTGCTTGCCTCTTGTTGCTGGTGGTGGGTGTTTGGGGTTAACATGAACCCCACCCTGTGGACTTCCTAACCCCCAGAGACTGGAACTGTAAGTGTTGCACTTACCTGTAAAACAATGTAACTTTTCTTCCCCCAGGAACTGTTTCTGAAAACTGTAATGTCAAGTTTTAAAACAGATTATTCACAATATTTCAAAAACTGTATAACTTATCAATTTCAAACAAAGTCCTTAAGAAAATATATTTTTGCTGTATAAAAATATTGGTGTGGATTTAAGTCATTGAGTGTGTGCTACTTCTATTATCTCTGTGTGTACAACAAATGCTTTGCACTACCCTCTGATAAGCCTAATTGCTCAATCACACTACAGCAAAAGAGAGCATTAGTATTATCTACTTTAGCCTCTGTTAAGCCGCTGGGGAACCCCTAGACTCTGTACACACTGTATCTCATTTTGATGTAGTATATACTGAGCAAGCTTCCTGCACCTAAATATTTTCACCCGCTTAAGTAGGTTTTCTCAAACATGTCTCAGGTCTGCCATTGCAGCCTGTATGTGCAATTTTAAACTGCCATTTTGATCTGGCAAGATAAACCTTTTGCCAGGCCCAAACCATCCTTTTTAATAGACATGTCACCCCTAAGGTAGCCTATAAGATGCCCATGGGGCATCAAGTGTGTTTTTTTACTATTGCAAGGCTAGCCTCTCCCATAGGATAACACTCAGTTACCTTATTACATTTCATAAGTGATAACCTTTGTTTGGGAGTAGGTCTGAAAGTCATGTTTGGTGTCTGAGAAATTGTAATTTAACACACTCTCTAATGGTAAGGTCTGATTTTAAATCAAAATTCTGAAAATGCCTCTTTTATAAAGTTGGCATTGTCTTGCCCTAACCATTGGTGCCTACAGCCTATATCCTGGGTCACGTGAGTAGGTGTACTTGGCAGGTGACCTTTGTGCATTCGTCCCAGACAGTTTCACAATAGAGGGTCTGGATGTTGGCAGGATGGGCCATCCCGGTTTGATGGGGGTGGGGAGGAGAGCTGTTACTCACTATACTTGCACTTCAAATAACTTCACACTAGCCTCCTGTTTCCCCAGACAGACTGGAACCAGGGCAGAAAGGCAGGGATACTTGTGCAGGAGGAGAACTCCAGAAGCATTTCCCACTTCAAAGGAGGAATCAGGTATAAAAGTAGGACCCTTTGAGCCACTCTTCAGAATACTCCTGGACCTGTGGATGCTACAGAAGAAGGACTGCCCTGCTGCCAGAGGACTGCACTGCTGCTTGAGACCTGCCTGGCTGTCAGAGAAGGAACACTGAACTTGCACCCTTCATACAAGGCTGAAGTGACTCTAAGGGTCAGCTGACTGATCTCCTGTTCTGAGCTACAGGGACACAACAAGCTTCAGAGGCTTCTCTGCAACTGAACAGCTGTCCTGCTGCAACTGGACCTGCCTGGGCCTGCAACTTGACCTGCTGGCCTCTGCTGGAGTGAGGTCCATGACCCTGAGAGGTGTTTTCAAGGTCCTTGTTCCTTGGTGTGGCATCAGTTGAGCTTCTGCTTGAAGTTGTGGGCTCTTTGCAACTGTGAACTGGCCAGTTCACTCCAAGATCTTGCCACCCATGTCAACTGCCAATGCAAAGCTCTATAGAACCTGACTTTTCATCAGCGATGACCGCCAAGGCAAGATCTGCACTTCACGCTACAGCATCGACATACTGCAGTGACCGCCAACACAAATCTCCAGCAATGACCATCCACGACACATCCATGGAATGCAGACACTTTTTTGTGGAAGCACACAACTCATGAGCACATCAAAGCATGAGCTCCTGACTTCCAACAAGTGGACGGAGCCAAAGGCCCTCTCCAGTGATGATCACATAACTGTCTGGCGACAGCTGCACAGTTAAGCCGGACAAAAAAACTAACTTTGAAATGGGCCCATTCAGGACCCTACATTCAAGTCATTCCTTTCACTTCAAAACACAGATCAATTTCTCAACAATAAAGTAATAGCCTTGAAGGTTCAGCGGTGCAGTCCCTGATTACATTTCATGTTTTACTTTGTGTTGCACCCACCAACAGTGTTTGCATTTTACAGACATTTTGTTTCTGTAGTGGTTTTCATACAATATATGATTTACATTACACAAGCGCTCAACTGACCACTTCTAGGTGTCTAGGTGATTTTAGAATATGAGTGGATGTTAATGACAGGGCATGATTGGGAGCTCTGGAATTGAAGCTGAAGAAAGTGAGTGTTTCTAACAGTACCTGTTAGGGGGTCATAAAGGTGTGTAGACTATATGCTCATGCAGTCATGGACCTCCATTTAGAGCGATGTTCACTTGTGTGCCAACAGGAAATGTGTGTGTGTGCGTGTGTCTGTGTGTGTCTGTGTGTGTGTCTGTGGTGAAGGTGGGGTGGTGCAATGAAGTGCACGCAAAAGGTCAGTGTGAAAGAATCACTGGTGATGGAAATTCCAGAAAGATGTGGGGGAGAAAGCGGGTATTAGTTTTCAAAATAATGCGAGAATAGAGAGGAAATGGTAGAAAAGGAAAAACTGGAGCAAATGATTCTCTCCAAAGCTCTCCCTTCAACAGAACTTAGCAATGTTTAATTTACAGTCACATTTTTTCAGAATTGAAACATTTTCAATTCTAATTATATTCAACATTATCATTGGTGTTACTCATTAATATGATGCTGCTAATAGGCACTGGCAAACTCAATAGGCCTACTTGTTTTAGGCACATGTTAATTACTGTGTGATATGCCTGGATGCATCATAGGAAACTCAGACCAGGCACCAAAATCAGTTGGCACTCTGTGTAAAGCACGGGATTTTAGTTCTAAATTATTTCATTCATGACAATTATTAGGTAGACTGTGCCTTTTAAAAAGGATTCCCAGTAAATTTCTTTGGCCGTGTCCCTTTTAGAGATCCCCACTTTTTTCATCTGACTTAAAGCACAAAGAGTTAAAGGAAAAGGGGCAATACAGATTCATGAAAATAATTATTTGGAAGATTGTTATGTTATATCATGTTATGTCATGTTATGTTATGTTATGTTATGTTATATTATATGTCAATTTGGAGGCTGCACTAATCACCTGTGAGAGTATCCTGGCACTAGCATTTTTATAACAAACACCAAAGTCACTAAATAGAGCTGTGCTTAACCCTCTGGTGTCATGGTGCAAAGCAGTCAAGTTTAACTTAGAGGCAATGTGTAAAGTATCTATGCAATACTCAAACAGTAATGAAGTGAAAACAAAATAGAAGATAAATCCCAAACCAATTCAGAAGCATAGCAAATATTTTATTAAATAGAATGGCACCAAAAAGATAAACAACCAACAAAGAATTTTCTTTTTTAATTTTGAGTTAAAAATAGCGCCAAACAGCATCAACCATGGTTATCTGGTCATGCTGGACCGGGTCAAAGTCAGAGTAATGGCTGACCACAATGGAACGCTGGTTAGGTACAGGGATGGGGTTCATTCTGGGGAAAAGTTTACCTGCTGACTTAGAAATGTTTCTGGTGAAAAAAGTAGTCATCGATGAGACATTGGCATGGCAATCTGCCATCTGGATCTCAAGCAGGACTCAACAACAATGGGTTGCTGAAGAAGAGGATTCTCGAATGTTTGTAGAAGAAGGTCAGAGGGGATGAAATCTGAAGTCTGTACAGAACAAGGTCTCAACATTGATGGCTTGCTGCTCGGCATTGATCCCGATGAAACCCTCTACATTCAGACTTGGAAAACTCTGTGGAAGTCAGATCTCCGTTAGCAGGGCAAACCACCAACCTGAGGCTGACCAGCAATTGGACAGCAAGAGCTGCAGCCTTAACAGCAGAGCCCGTCCCAGGCAGAAGGTGGGCAAAAAGTTCCTAGTCCACAGTTCTTGCATTTTGGAATATGAGGAGTACCCTCTAACACCAGCCAAGGACGTGGAGGCACCACTTAAGGGTTAGGATTTACTGCAACACAGGCAAGCAGCACGGTCCACAACAGGTCCAGTTGGTACTGGTGAGCTGGGCAGTGCAAGGAAAGGCCTCTAGAAGCTTTTTGTGTCCCTGTAGCTCAAACAGAAGGTCAGGGAACTGACCCTTGGAGTCCATTCTCATGTCCTAAGTTCAAGGCATGCGGGTTGTGACTTCTTTCACGTTCATCAGACAGCAGGGTAGCCCTAATTGTGATTCTTCACAGGTCCAGGATTGTTCTGAGCAGGCTACCAGGGTTCCCACTTTTTATACCCAGTGCCAGCCTGTGAGTTAGGGGAAAACTCAAGGCTACTCCCTAACCAATGTGGTAAAAGACCTCAGGGGACACTCTACTCAGTTTTGCAGCACGTTCTGTGCGTTTTATTGTAAGCTATCCCACAGTGTCTCTCTTTCCCTAAAACCCAATATGGCAGAATCTTTCTTCTCCTGGTTTATTCTCCCTGTGGCCACCCAGAGATGTGGCCATGGAAATGGGCAAATCCTACCCTGTGGTGGTCACTCCAAACCAGTAAGGGCAGCTTCCCCCACTGGGTTTAGAGCCAAGCTGATTAGGAATACAAAGGAGGAAGGGCTTGGTGTGAATTACATCTGCCAGTGACAGGGTAGGAATCATTTGAAGCTCAGAAAGGGGATAGGCACAGCCCACCAGGCTATCCTACTCAAGGAGGAAAAACACTTCTCCAAACACAAACCTTTTGTCCAATGTCCTGGAGTAATCCACATCTCACCACAGGAGAGACAATCAGCAGTCAGGTGACACTGGACACTGATAGAAAGACCCTTTTGGCTTAGACAAGTTTCTAAAAGTGTCATTCCTAAAATAGTGATATAAAAAACAACTTGACCATTAAGTTGCATTTTAAATTATGAATAGAATGAGCCCTTGAATCATTTTTCTAGTTGCTTCCAAACTGAAAATAACATGATAAACGGTTATAATGTAACACAGTGTTTTCTTACAGGAGATACAGCCTTGCTTCAGTGAAAAACTACTTTGGGGGGGTTTTCTGCTAGGGTATGTAAAACATTAAGGCCCGTATTTATACTTTTTTTGCGCCGCATTTGTGTCGTTTTTTGACGCAAAAACAGCGCAAACTTGCAAAATGCCATTGTATTTTGTAGGTTTGCGCCGTTTTGCGTCAAAAAGCGGCGCAAATGCGGCGCAAAAAAAAGTATAAATACGGGCCTAAATATGCATGTCCTACTTTTCAAATACCATCCACCCCACCCAATAGACATTTATGGAGTAACTCAGGGTGACTTTTAAGTATTAAAAAGAAAGCTTTAGCCCTGTAACAAAGTTTAATTTGCAATGAAATGGTAGTTTCAAACTGCGTAGCCAAGCTGCAGGGGCATGCCTGGAGACATGTTTTGTAGTGGTACTTTAGTGGGTTGCACAATGAGTGCTGCTGCCCATTGGTAGATTTTAAGGTACAGGCCCTGACTATATGTAGTACCAGTTCCTTAGGACTTACAAGTAAATTAAATGTGCCAGTTAGGAATATGTGCATTTTACCACGCTAATTAGCAAGAGTAGTGTGTAGAGTTCTCTGGCCAACAAAATGTGGCTCAGTGAGATGGTTATTTACATTGATTTATTTTAATATTCTGGATGTATTTTATGTGGGGAGCATCCTGCTAGTGGTCAGCATTGTCAGTCATATCAAATTGATATTGAAATGGCTTTGTATGTGGTTTTAACTTCATGCCCTTCATTTTATTGATGAAAAGCTTTGATCTGCTTCTCAGCAATGAGTGCAAGGGCCCTTAACATAATCCAAGCCAGCAATGAAGTCCCTGTTTACATTTCACTCATTTTAGTTCACGCTGCATGGTATTTGTGTCTCTAGACACTAACAAGAAATGATTTCCCTGATGTTCTTTTTCAGCAGTTTTGCTTGTCATGTAACGTATGAGTCTTGCATTGTCCCTATTGCGAATTAGTCACTTATAGGTATCTGAGTGAGTTCAGAGTGTGGTTGGTACTGAGGATGGGACATGATTGACAGCACTGGAGAAGAGACTGTGCAAAGGTAAGATGCCTAATTAGTTGTTCTTACTTGACCTGCCTTGGCTTGGGCTACTGTTTTAGTAACAGCTTCAAGACCTTATTTGGAGAATTAGATTAACTTTTTACCTGCTTTCAAAGGGGTGTTAGAATGTTCTGATTGGGTGTATTCCATTGAGAAACCATTATGTAATATCAAACAAAGTGGAACAGATGTATTGACCTATGCAGTTCATTTTCATCAATCGGCAGCTGAGATTCTTGGGGTAACGGGACTCAAATTACATTACTTCATTTCTCAATAAAAGAAGAGCTCAAACCAAGTTGGTTCATTCTAATTTTCTAACTTCCTTTCTTGAATTTCTTGAAGAAACAATGGAAAAAAAGTCTTTAGTGGTACTAGAAAGCGTTCTTTTTGTCAACAAGACATTCACACAGATCCCTTTTCTCAGGAATAATGTATATAAATAGCAGTTAGCATCACCCATTTCTGAGAGGATCAAAATGAATATCAACATAAGGCTGTACTCTGCCTATAATGTGGAAATGGTATGCACATGACACATGCCTGCACTCTACAGCATCAAATGGATTTGAGTAAATTCTATGAGTTGTGCTGTTGGTCATGTGTCCTGTTGGACCTGACCCTTGTGGCAGGTTCATCCACTGACTTTTTGCCTCCTTTCTCCTATTTTGTCTGACCTCTCACTGTTGCCTCTAGGACTCTGAGCACTTTATCACTGCTGATTAGTACTAAAGTGCATTTGCTCTCATTTCTAATGTTGGTATGATTGGCTTATACCTAATTGGTATATTTAATTTACCTGTAAGTCCCTTGTACAGTGGTATCTCTATAACCAGGCCTGTAAATTAAATGCTACTAGTGGGTCTGCAGCGCTGCTTGTGCCACCAACTGAAGTAGCCTTTCAAACCTGTCTCAGGCCTGCTAGCGCAGGGCCTGTGTGTGCAGTTTTCTGCCACAAGGAACCTGGCATCTAAACTTACTTACCAGGCCCAGAACTCTCCTTTTACTACATGTAAGTCACCCCTAAATTAAGCCCTAGCTAGCCCTATGGGCAAGCTGTTATGTATGTAGAAGGCAGGACATGTGCCAGGTTGTGTGGCCTGTCCTGGTAGTGACAAACAGCCTGTGAGTGCTGCCTTCTCAAAGGATTGCATTAGAAATGCCCTGCCTTATGTGTAGGGGGTATTAACTGGTTTATTAGAGGTAGCTTAGCCATGTTTGGTATGGCTGTAATGGTGATGAGAAATGCTGCTTACTAGTGTAAGTGGATTTGTATTACTATTACAGAAATGCCACTTCTAGAAAGTGAGCATTTCTCTGTGCTTTTGACTCTGGTGTTTTGCTTGACTCCAATCCACGTCTGGTCAGAGTGACAGTTGGGTTTTCTGCATACTTTTCAGACAACCTGTACACAGGGAGGGTGGAGGTGTCACAGAGGTGCATCTGCATGCTGAATAGTCTTCCTGGGCTGAGAGAAGGGAGAGGTGGGGCACACCTGCATTTGTAAAGGCTGTGCCCTTGCCTAACACAATAGGGTCATTTACCCCCAACTGATGTCAGGAGCCTGTGCTGGAGGAGAGAGGGGACACTCCCAGAACCAGTTGTAACTGGTTGGAACCTCCTCTCCCCTTCCTTTGTAACACACTGTAAAATTAAGTATAAATACAGGGGAATTTTCCCCACAATGTGGAGACACTGGTGACACATTGAACTGGACACAGAATGCTGACTGCTGCTGCTGTGCTGACCTGTGACCTGCTGGGTCACTAGGAGGAACTGCCAACTGTTTGCTGTGCTGGCCCTGCTGCTGGGCTCTACCGTCCTGTGCTCCTTTTTCTTGGACCATTGTACCCCAGGGGCAGGGTGCTGTGGCCCCTGACCCCTGCAACTGTTGGAAGCGCAGGAGGAGCACTTCATTTTTACGGCTTGTAGCGCCTTGACAGAGCTTTTTCCTTATAAATATATCACCTGGAGAGCACTGTACTAGTATTCCCCAAGTGCCTTGTGGACACTTTCATTTTGTGCCCTCAGCGCTTTGCCACCGTGGAAATCACCGCCTCAGCCCGAGCGGGCTGTTTTCAGGAAGTGCAAGTGAAGCACGCTGCGCAGTGCCCCTGGGGCATGAAGAAAAGGAAACTGGAGCAAGTGTGCTCTTATCGGTGCCCCTGGAGCAAGGTTGGCTCCAAGGAGCACCCCCGGGGCACCAGGAGGCCCTAACTTAGGACTGATCACCGTCGCGGCCCTGGCGGGCCCCTTTCTTCAGCTGGAGAGGATCAAGTGGGGAAGGAAGCCTCAACAGAGGCTCCCTGCCCGCCGAAGCCCCTGAGTGTGTGGTGCACGGGCAGAGGGGAAGGAAGCCTCATTGGAGGCTACTCCTGCCCCTTGCAGCCCTGCATGTGTGTTCAGGATGGGTGGGGGGGAGGTTGCCTCATCGGAGGAATCCCCCCCAGCCCGACCGAAGCCCTGGACCCAGGTGGGGTGGAAGCCACGCCTGAGGCCCCCAGTGCCACCAGGCCCCCATGGTAGCCCCTAATAGTTGTGCACCTTGGCCCCCTCCTCTGGAGGGCCAGCTGAGGCCTGTGGGGGCCTCAAGGTATTGCGGGCCACAGGGGAGGCCTGTTAAAAAAAACGGAGGGGGTGCGTGTCACCCACCCTTCCCTCAAATCATCGCGAGGCCCCAGATTTCACGCAGTTGAGTGCCGGGGGCCCCCTTTGTTTGCTTCTGGCACACAGAGTGCATTTTCATCAGGACTACAGGTACTTGGCATAACCATATACTCTTTATATGTTCCTGCTAGGACATTGTAGGCTTATTTGTTTTCCTGGACTTCTGATGATGTGCTACATATAGGTGCTAATGTTCCTTTTATGGACATAACATGCCATGTGTTTTATAATGCTCCTGATATGAGCAATCATGATATTTCTATGACAAGTGCTTTTGTGTAGTAATGTGATCCCTGACTACTGCGTATGTTGCAGAATTATAGGTAACCGGAGTGTTCTATCTGACTACTACTGGTTCTGCAGAGTAACTAATGTGTAACGTTCTGACAACTGCTAAGGTAGCAGGATATTACTGACATGTTGTATTTGGTCTAATAAGTGCGTTATGTACAATACAGTATATTTTCACATAACTTGGTGTTGTGTTTCCTTTGTGGTGGAGATAGTGTGTTGTGTGTGTTGTGCAAAGGCTTTACACATTGCCTCTGGGATAGGCCTGACTGCTCGTGTCAAGCTACCAAGGGGGTGAGCAGGGGTTATCTTGGATGTGTAACTCCCTTGCCCTGAGTAGAGTGGGTGGGTTCTGCCTGGCTTAGGTGCATACCCTAGTCAACCAGAAAGCCCATTTCTAACATGTCCCTTAAGCTAATCACTTTTACAACTGAGGAAGGGTTATTAGTGACCCATCACTGTTAGACTGTGGAGCTTGTGGCATGTGCATTGACTATGATTGAGCTCTTAAAAATAAGATCCCTAAGATATGTGAAAAGATACGAGAGGAACTCAGGACTGTTGATGGTTCATCATTACAAGTCCTTTTTGAAAACCATATAAAGTGCTTTCTTTTCATATAATATCCTCTTCATTGGCTGAAAAGGAACAAAGCATATGTCAGATGGGCTCCCAGAAAAATATTATTATCATCACAGTTTTGTCTTGATCATTGATATAATTCTGGGGGTTATTGGTCACCAATGGAAGAGATTAAAGATTCAAAGTCAAGTTCAAGTAGTTTAATCGTGTCTAACCTTTCTTCTGTTAACCTCATTATGATGCATATACCACAGTGTTGCTAAGCCCTAGGTATGCTTGCTTTCCCTTAATAGGAAAAATGTTTGTACTGTAACAATTGAAACTGATGCGTTAGTACCTTTTGGATGCATGTATCTCCTGTTGGAGGATAAGCAGGATACAATTAAGACCCATGGAAGGGAGAGCTAGTAAAATGAATTGATTGTACATTCTTCTTTTCTAGCTGGGGTACCTCTGTTTTTTGTTCTCAAGGAGATTACGATCTTAGAACTTGAATTGACCATCAAGGATTTTATCATGTTATGATCAAGGATCCGCATCCATTACCTCTTAATATACATCTACTGGAATATGTACAAGGGGCACAAACTTTACCTAACTTGACTTTTGGGGTGTTTATCTTCTCCTCCATACAAAAGAGAGCTAGAGTTGGCAAATAGCTTTTCACTCTCTGCTTGATAATTGGAAAAATTGTGTACTGTCATTTGGCACATGCCATAACCTGCCATTTTTCAATGTTTTATAGATTCAATATTTTCTGATGTTTTGAATCAGTTTGTATTGTTCTATCTGGTTGATATTTGTTTTTTTTCTAAGAAGTTTACTCAGCATTAATAACATGTGAACTTAGTTCTAGCTAGACTCCAGCAACATCATTGACTTGTAAGATTAAGAAATGTGACTTTGAGAAAAGTGGAGACTGAATGTTTTGGATTCTGATTGAGTACTTCGCCCTATTTATGGATTCCAACAAATGTCAGCCATCCTTGAGTGGCTTTTTCCCACCAATGTAAAAGAAATTCAAAGTTTCCTTGGATTTGTTCATTTTTATCATCGATTCTTTAAATATTTTGCAGAGATACCAGTGACACAACATTAACTTGATCCTGTTTCAGTTGACCCTTTATTGGTTTAGGATTTCCTAATGGATGGTTTCTACACAATGGATGGCTATATAGGACCATCAGGATAGGAGGTGAGTGGGTGAAATTCCCTCCCCTACAATTTAGGCAAAGTTTTGGGCTGAGACAGCCTATTGTCCCTGTTCCATTGCTGTCGTGGGATCGTTCACTAGTCTTGAACAGTCTCCAAAAATTCCCCTCTTAACACCTGGAATAGGCGGTATTGACTTGGTTGTCTGTGAAAAACATCTCTTTTGGTAGCAGTCACATTGACACAGAGGCTGGGGGAGTTGTCTGTGTTTTTGGTTTCATATCCTTATCTCAGACTTTTTTCCTGACCGAGTTGTGCTCAGACTAGATCATAAATTCATAGCAAAGATTCACTCTTCTTTTCACCTATCTCAGGAAATCACTCTACCACTGCTTCTCTCAGATACAAATTCACAGATTCCATCTTTATTGGATGTCAGTAGGTTGCTTAGGATCTACTTAGATCACACTAAAGATTTTAGACCATTGACCTTGTGTCTGTTTCTCATAGTTCAGCAAATAGGGGTAAGAGAGTATCCACACAAATCATAAGTAAATGGGTGAGACAAGGTATATCCCAGGCTTATAAAGTAATGAATGCTTAGCCTCCCTTTTATTATCCAGGATTGGTCAACCATATCGGTGTCTACTTCTTGGACTGAAATGGGTGGTGTATCTCTTGAAGAGATTTGCAGAGCAGCGACCTGGTTGTTACACTCTACCTTTGTACAGCAGTACAAACTGGATCACCCCAATAATTGTGGCACTTAGGTTTTGTTAACAGCAATGAAGTAATTGTTTGTTGCATAAATAAATCGTTCTTAAGCTCTTAAGCAGCACAAACGTTTCAGTGCAAGTATTCTTGACTTGGTACAACCTCACTAAGTCCATAATGGGACAAGTAGGACTAGATGAGAAGGTAACGATTTATATTTCAGACAGCAAGCTAATTTCTTACTAGAGAACGCAAGTTTGATGTGATGCACAGGTGCCTTGATTATGCTATTTCATCTGATTTTACAATCATTTTAATGGTTCACTGTTTATTCTGATTTTCAGGGGTATGTTCTTGTCTTTCTTGTTTGCTCAAATCTGCAACCTTTACCAGTGGCTCCAGAACCTGGGGATATGCTCTCTATTGATTTTATGATGCACCTCCCACCCTCTGAAGGGCTAAAGTTCTAATGGTTACATTTGACACTTTTTCAAAGATGGCTCTTCTTTCCCCTTTTTCTAAATGACCCAATGCAGAAGAAATGGCTAATTGTTTTCTAACAGACATCTTTCTTCGTGGTCTACTGAAAACTATAATGTCTGCCTGAGGAGTCTGTTGCGTCGCGGGGACCCGCGGCGCCACTTGGTTGGGTCGCGGCAGGGGCCGTGGTCCATTTACAGGCCATGGGGCCCACTGCGCCCCCTTTTTCCGGCCTCGTACCGTCCTCACTGCTGCGGCGGGGATGGGAGCTCAGACTTGGGCTTCGGTTCTCGCTGCGCATTTTGCACGATGCATAGGAATTCGTTCAGGGACTCGGGCCCCCCTCCTCGGCCTTCCACTCACCTGGGATTCACGCTTTGGCTTTCTCCTTCTTGTCTTCTTTGGGGAAGCCATTTTTCCTGTTCTCCCATCCTACCTTTCTCTTCTCTGGTTCCCTACATGCACCTGCTTCCCTTCTTCCTTTAGTGTTTTCTCCTATCTAGTTCTATTACCCCTTCCCAATCCAAGATGGCCGTTTTTCATTTTCCTGTTTGTCACTTCCTGTCTAGGGGTACATAAGGGCACTGAATTCTCTTCTCATTGCGTTGCAACACTTCTCCCGTGGTGGTCACTCTCCAGCTTTTCTTCTTTTAGGGAATCCAGTTTTGACTCCTGTTTTTTCCTGTTCTTCCTGTGCTGTTCCTGGTTTAAAGATTCTGATTTTTTTTTGTGTCCTCCTTTCTTCCAGGGAGTTCCTGTCTGGAGGTTTTTTCCCTACGTGTTTTTTCCTCTGGGACTCCTTCTGGAGGGCAAGGACTGTAGTGGCGTATAACTGTCACCAGCACCGTGGCTAAAAGAAGGGGTCACCCCCACCTCGGCCAGAGCTGGACCTGCAAGAACCGAGGCCGCACGCCATCTACCTCTGGTCTGGACGGTAAACCAAAGACAAAGCCAGACACTTTCACGTTTTTGGAAAACTTTTAGTAAGTAATTAAAAATTTTAAAATCTCTTTCTTCTGGTTATCAGCCTCAGTTTACTAGGCAGCAGAATGAACTAATTGGAGAAAAGAACAGTTTCTATGATGTTACTGTATTGCTACTCAGGATGACTCTAGTTATTTATTGAATGCAGAACTTTCCTATAATAACGCAACTCATCATGCCACCAATTTTTCACCATTTATATCCGTACAAAGTTTTCATTCAAGAATTTTCCCTTCTTCACCTTGTGTAGATCCTTTCATTCCAGCAACTACTGCCTATATGAGTCATTTACAGAAACAATGACAACTGATTTTGGAAGCTCAAAAATCAATAATATTGGGAATGCAAACAGATCAAGATTAACATCTCCCCCTTTTGCTGCAGGTTTGGTTGTCCTCTCACTTATTTCCTGTTCATTTATTAGTTAAGTATTGACCCACTACTCATCATTCTTTCATCTGAAGTTGCCTTGCACTTGGAGTATGTATCCTAACTTACATTCTATGCAATTGAAACCCAATTTTCCTGTTCCTTATCATTGATTACCTCCAGAACCACCACCAATTATGGTTCAAGGTCTACCATTGTTTTTCCAGTGGCAAGCCAATAAAACCATAGCCTCAGGAGGCAGGCATACTGTTATGTCTGAACTGGTAACTCACCTGGGTGAGTGGCACCCCAAACCTTGCATCTGGTACGACAGCTGTGCCTCTGTGGTCTTAACACTCCATGCACGATAAAGCAATGCTTCTCTAGTTTTCTTTCTCAGTGTGGAGAAGGGGTTCCGCCCCTATGCTTCTCAATTGTTAACAATAGTTATGTAGCTTTAGGTTATTGGAGCGATGCTCCATGGGTCACCCCAATCATTGGCCTGGGAAGGCAGCTGTCATGGCATAGAAGCTTCAATGATGTCAATTGTTAGGTTCTTCTTTTAAGAGCTCAAAGTCCCCATGAGCCAGATGTATCAAAGGGTTTTGCCCATTCTGTGTCTCTGGGAAAATATGTTCATACATAAGGCCCCATAGCTCTAAAAATGTAGACATGACTCTAGCCTTAAATATAAGCCTATCTGAGAGTGTTGCTTTCCCCTAGTTGTTGCCTGAAGTTGCCAATCCAAAACGGTGCTGACCTCTTTTCCTGAGTTGTCAGCTCTTGCTAGGATCATGTATTAGGAGGCATTGTCTTGGGATGGATGTTTCACAATGCATTCATTCCCTAATTTTGTCTTTCAAATTCATCATCTACTCAGCAGCTTGATTTGTTCCTGATTTGTCCTTGCTTTTCCACATCAAAGTTCATTATGGCTCACTCCGTTTTTTGGAAGGCTGAACTCTCTGCAGTCGTGATTCAGGGTTATTTTGGTGCCTGGCTTATCAACTCCTGTGTCATTATCATTTTTCATCACGAATTTTACCAAGGAGCTGTTTTGATGTAATTTGAGACTTTCTCTTCCTAAAATGGATCCCCTTAAGCAAGCACTTGACAGCCTTTACGTGGAGTTCTGTTCAGGGGGCACTATGGCTACCGGGAAGAGTCTTCTTTTCTTTAGTCAATCAAAAAGGAAACCATAGCAAACTTCTCTGTGCCCAGTCTTGACAAGGACTCTGACAGGTGCTGTTGCAAAAGGCATAGCCAGGATCCCCCCGTTAACTCTTCTTCAACACTGGGGAGCAGAAAACACTTTCCACAGCATTGCCCTGCACTATTGGGCCCTCATCACCCACTAACTCCAGCCTCCCAGGGCCCAACCACAGCATTTCACAGTGCACCCTAGCTACGCTTTACCACCTGCTCAAGGCAGGGGGTAAATGGTAGTGTTAGAGTGCCTGTTAGTGTGCCCAGAATTGAAAATGAAAAGAAGGCACAGAATTCCTGTGTTCACCTGTTATTCCCCATTCAGGGGTCAGTACCTTGTAATGTCCGTTACTTGGTGCAGGAATACCGTTTAAAACTTTGGGGGTTATTCTAACTTTGGAGGAGTGTTAATCCGTCCCAAAAGTGACGGTAAAGTGACGGATATACCACCAGCCGTATTACGAGTTCCATAGGATATAATGGACTCGTAATACGGCTGGTGGTAAATCCGTCACTTTTCCGTCACTTTTGGGACGGATTAACACCTCCTCCAAAGTTAGAATAACCCCCTTTATATGTCAGCCTCTTAACAGCCCCACACAAAATAACAGGGTACTCGTAATGAGGCCCTAAGGTTAAAGTCACTTCGTTCAGCTAGTCAAAGGTCCTATCAATATCTAACCATGTGTACTTGTGAGTCTGTTATGTTTTATCTCATTTCTCCCTGAAGAAATTCTTAATAATGTTTAAAACGTTCTAATTTGCCCCCAGAAGAAAAAAAGCTTTCCATATTCACGCATTGAAATCATTACATCTATTTCTATCACTTTCTCTGCATCATTTTTAAAAAACTGTTTATCAAAACAGTGAGTCTAGGGATAGCCTAGAGATATTAAAGATAAAAACTGGACACTTCTTTGGAGTCTTAGATTCGACACCCTGAAGTCCCCTTTTCTGGTTGTTTTGTTTGCTCAGCCGTGACATGTATAAAAGTTTTAGTCCTCTTCCTCCTTTCAGTCTTCCAAAACCATTTTTTAGTAAATGACGCAGGAAGCTTACTGACAATCAGTTGCTTAGCATACAAGCTAAATTTAATGCAGTGCAAAAAATGAAAAACATGTTTACCACTCTATTCAGTTCCATCAAGGTTGTCAAAAGTACTATATTTCTGATTAGTTTTTGACGGGGCTCTGTCACAGAATAACAATTTGGCATGCAATCACCAACTTTTGAATGTTTTTGATTAAATATCTCTTGATAACATTTTTCATTTCACTAGCAGGAATGATAAATACAGTTCCCAGCTAAAGACATGCATCAGAAAATATACTTTGTCTATGAATATTTAAAATGCGACTTTGACAACCTAAGACATGTATTGGGATATTAATTCTACCTAGCCTCTTTTCATTTTCCTTCTCACTTCCTTTGCATTTGAGGCTGATAGAAGAGACATTCTGCAAGGAAATATTACCCATTCTGTATTGATTGATACAAGATAAAATTACACTGTGGAATTTAATTTAATTTTGCTGAGGCCACAACTCCGTGGAATAAGCTGCATTTCATTTGTGTGGGACACACAAGCGCAGTCAAGAAAGATGAAGATTGTACCTTTCCCACACAAAAGTCTTTTAGGAGATTCATTGGAAAAATATATTTAAAATTTGACGACGTTTTCCTCACAAGTAATGTCTGTCAATGTTAACAATCGTAGATGTTAGGCCTTTAAACAACTGTCAGAAAATAACAATTGATATCACTACAGTATACATACCACATGGGTTGCCAATGCGATTCACATGAACTGCGTTTCCTCAAAGCAAGAATAAATCATATTTTTGAACAGCCTTTTATTGGCTACACCAAATTAGAGACACTTTGTAGTATATTATTTTCTTTGACAATAAGACTACTTTAAAATCTGAAGTACAGGAATGGGGGATCCTGAAAAGCAAATAGGTACAATTGTGTACATAAAATAAGCCTGCCAGACCAGACACAAGGTCGACCAAAAACGCAAAGAAGAATATTTTGTGTTAGAAGTGAATAATTTTATAAGGAATGCAATACTTAATATTAGCATAATGCATATTGCATATATGTTGTTTAAAACTAAATTTCATCTAAAATTAAAAACGTATTTTTTCTAATTTACAAATACTTTCTGATTTAATAGTTAATTGTGATTTAATATTTAATTGAAATACTCAATTATATATATTTTTTTACTGAATTATAATAGGAACACATACAAGTTGTTAATGTTTTGATTTCATTAGGGATTAATTAATTACATACATTATTGATATTTTTCTGAATTATAGATTGTCTAATCAACGAGGGAAATCGTGATACTGGCCGCTTTTCTGTTTAAAACGAGAGTCCGATTCACACCCTAGACACATATCCCACACAAATACGCTTTCCCCCAAAAAAACACACTATTAATTTCGTTTTTCCTAAGAGAAGGTAACCCTTGTTCGGCTCATAAGAAAGACAGCAATTCCTAGCTACTTTAATCACTTATTGGCCACTGGATGGCAATGTTGCACCTGCTAAAAAATATGAAACTAGGACGTCACTACAAATATGTATATTTTCAAAGGAGCCCCGATGTCAATACAAAGGGCATCAAATGTGAAATTCGTCCTGTCGTTTCACTAATCAAAAAAACCTAGCTCGTGCTTAAATAGTTAACTAGTTATTCAATTCACAAATCAGGACGTGGTATTACATCTGTGAATTAAAAGCGCAATATGTTCTCCTTTCAAACTGTTTTAATGTATTGTAAAGTTGCATATTATCTTTACTGACATAAGTATTAGCCCAGGAGACCGAGTGAAGGGCCCCCTTGCTGCTAAGAAATACGACCTATTTTTCCCTATTATATATATATTAAACTAGATACGACTTTCATCTGGCTTGTCTTGCTAACATCTGATGTGACGCTACGACTGATGGATGTAAAGTTGTGGGGCAAAGGACACATCTGAACTAGCCGAGGGCACATGCGCCAGGCCCATTTTCTTAGAAGGGTCACTTGACTAGTGATGCCTGTGTTGGATGGGTGGGAGGTGGGTGTTAGCGGCCCCTAGGGAGGGGCTGCATCATTACATGTCTATCAGAACACTACATCCCTCTCAAAATCCAAATGAAAAGACAGTAAATCTAAAGTCGGGAAAACAAAACAAGTCCATCAGTCTCTATAGTTAGGGCCACTGGAATTATGGGATTCTGAGGGCAAGGCGATTTTTGCATAATTATATATTTGCCACATTTGTCGCATAATACATCATCTGCCACATAATCTGCAGATGTTAAAAAAAAAAAAAAATTCTAGCTCAAATGGTTCAAAAGTCACTAAAAGTGCAGCGAAAAGTGTTGCAGCCAGGAAAAAGCCATTGGCAAAGCTGGATTGGTCATCTTTCTGTTGCTTCTTGCTCTATTTGGCAGTTACACTGTGTTAAAAATGTGGTCTTTGTTTGACAGTTGTAGGAAAGTACCATCTTGCCTGGCATGTTACCCCCATTTTTACATGTATATACGTTTGTTTTTGCCTGTCTCACTGGGATCCTGCTAGTCAGGACCCCAGTGCTCATAGTTTCTGGCCTGAATGTGTGTAGCTGTGTAGTGACTAACTGTGTCACTGAGGATCTGCTGATCAGAACCTCAGTGCTTATGCTCTCTCTGCCTTTAAAATTGTCACTATAGGCTAGTGGCCATTTTTACCAATTCTAATTGGCACACTGGAACACCCTTATAATTCCCTAGTATATGGTATCTGGGTACGCAGGGTACTGGGGTTCCAGGAGATCCCTATGGGCTGCAGCATTTCTTTTGCCACCCATAGGGAGCTCAGACAAATCTTACACAGGACGGCCACTGCAGCCTGAGTGAAATACTGCACAAGTTATTTCACAGCCATTTTACTCTGCACTTAAGTAACTTATAAGTCACCTATATGTCTAACCATCACTTAGTGAAGATTAGGTGTAAAGTTACTATGTGTGAGGGCACCCTTGCATTAGCAAAGGTGCCCCCACATAGTTCAGGGCAATTTCCCCGGACTTTATGAGTGCGGGGACACAATTACACGCGTGCACTACATATAGGTCAATACCTATATTTAGCTTAACAATGGTAACTTCGAATATGGCCATGTAACATGTCTAAGATCATACAGTTGTCCCCCCATGCCAAATCTGGTATTGGGGTGCCAATCCCAGGCATCACCGGGACTCCACTATGGACCCCGGGTACTGCCAAACCAGCTCTCTGGGGTTTTCTCTACAGCTACCGCACAGACAGGGTTCTGCCCTCCTGGGGTCTGGGCAGTCCAGTCCCAGGAAGGCAGAACAAAGGATTTCCTCTGAGAAAGGGTGTTACACCCTCTTCCTTTGGAAATCGGTGTTAAGGGCTGGGGGAGTAGCCTCTCCCAGCCGCTGGAAATGCTTTGAAGGGCACAGATGGTGCCCTCCTTGCATAAGCCAGTCTACACCGGTTTAGGGAACCCCCAGTCCCTGCTCTGGCGCAAAACTGGACAAAGGGGAGTGACCACTCCCCTGTCCATCGCCACCCCAGGGGTGGTGCCAAGAGCTCCTCCAGTGTGTCCCAGATCTCTGCGATCTTGGATCCAGAGGTGTGAGGGCACTCTGCAGGCCTCTGAGTGGCCAGTGCCAGCAGGTGACGTCAGAGACCCCTCCTGATAGGCTCTTAGCTGGTTAGGTAGCCAATCCTCCTCTGAGGGCTATTTAGGGTCTCTCCTGTGGGTTTCTCGTCAGATAACGAATGCAAGAGATCATTAGAGTTTCTCTGCACTTCCCTCTTCGACTTCTGCCAAGGATCGACCGCTGACTGCTCCAGGACGCCTGCAAAATGGCAACAAAGTAGCAAGAAGACTACCAGTAACATTGTAGCACCTAATCCTGCCGGCTTTCTCGACTGTTTCCTGGTGGTGCATGCTCTGAGGGCTGTCTTCCTTCATCCTGCACTGGAAGCCACGAAGAAATCTCCAGTGGGTTGACGGAATCTTCCCCCTGATCCAGCGGGCACCAAACTTCAGTGTCACCGGTACTCTGGGACCCCTCTCATCCTGATGAGCGTGGCTCCTGGAACACAGGTGGTGGATCAATGCGACCCAGACTGTCCAATGATCCAAATGTCCAAATTTGAAGGAGGTAAGTCCTTGCCTCCCCTCCCCAGACAGTAATCCTTTGCACTACGTCAACTGCAGCTGCTAGGGCGTCTGTGCACTTTTGCAAGGAATCCTTCATGCACAGCCAAGCCCAGGTCCCCAACACTCTGTCCTGCATTGCTAAACTCGCTGAATTGACCACCGGCTTCGTGGGACCCTCTTCTGTAGTGTTGAGACGACCGACGTGCTCAGTCTTCTTGAACCCGTGTTCAAGGACTTCTGTGGGTGCTGCCTTCTTGTGCGTGGACTCTCTGTGTTACTGAGGGCCTCCTCTGTCTCCTCTCCCAAGTGGTGATATCCTGGTCATCCTGGGCCCAGGCACCACCCTTTTTATTCAACCATGACCTTTGCAGCTAGCAAGGCTTGTTTGCAGTCTTTCACCAAAGAAACAACACTGCATCCTCCATCACTCCGTGGGACATCTTCTGCATGAAGGAGAAGTTCCTAGCACCTTTCGTTGTTGCAGAATCTTCAGCTTCTTCCACCCAGAGGCAGCCATTTTGCACCTTCATCCGGGGTTTAGGGGACTCCTGCCCCCCTCCATGGACACTTCACGACTCTTGGACTTTGTCCCCTTCCTTTGCAGGTCCTCAGGTCAAGGAATCCGTCTTCAGTGCTTTGCAGTCTGTTGTGTCTCTGCAGAATCCTCTATCACAAGTTTAGTGTGTTTCTGGGGAAGTAGTAGAAATTTACTCCTACTTTTCAGGGTCTTGGGGTGGGGTATCTTGGACACCCTTAGTGTTTTCTTACACTCCCAGGGACCCTCTACACACTACACTAGCCTAGGGGACCATTCGTGGTTCGCATTCTACTTTCTTAGTATATGGTTTGTGTTGTCCCTGGGCCTATTGCATCCTATTGTATTCTACAGTGTTTGCACTACTTTCTGACTGTTTTACTTACCTGATTTTGGTTTGTGAGTATATTTTGTGTATTGTACTTACCTCCTAAGGAAGTGGATCCTCTGAGATATTTTTGGCACATTGTCACTAAAATAAAGTACCTTTATTTTTAGTAACTCTAAGTATTGTGTTTCTTATGATATAGTACCTATATGATATAAGTGGTATAGTAGGAGCTTTGCGTGTCTCCTAGTTCAGCCTAAGCTGCTCTTCTATAGCTACCTCTATCAGCCTAAGCTGCTAGAACACTACTAGTCTACTAATAAGGGATAACTGGACCTGGCACAAGGTGTAAGTACCATCAGGTACCCACTATAAGCCAGGCCAGCCTCCTACAACAGTCAAGTTACCCCCTGTCCAATCAAGGACCCTCACTCTAGTCAGGGCAAAGGAGAAACACACTTACCCCCACTCACCCCCTTGGCAGCTTGGCACAAGCAGAAAGGCTTAACCCAGAAGCAAATTGTAATGTATTTGTATCAGCACACAGAATGATACAATGAAGACACTACAAAATGGACACCACACCAATTTAGAAAAATAGGCAATATTTATCTAAATCAAACAAGACCAGATGACAAAAATCCAGCGTACACACGTCAAGATATGAATTTTCAAAAAAATAAGAGTCTTACTCCATAGAAAACAATGGAAACGCTGATTTTTCACAAAGTACAAGGTCTGCGTCAAAAATAAAGCCACACAGGCGAGCAATGCGTGAATTCCTTACTCTCAAGTCAGGCCGTACGTACTTTTCTTATCCGTTTAGGGATGTGTTGTTTTTCTCCCTTGCAAGAGAGCGATGCGTTGATTTCCAGACAGGGCACCTCGCATCCGCTCAGGTTCATGATGACTTTGATGTCCAGCGACGACGAGTGTGAAATCCGGTTGCACGGTGTTGGAAAACCGCGCTGCGTTGGGTTTGCGTCATTATCAGCAGCATCAAGCAGGTGTTGCGTCGTTTCTCCAGCTGCAAAGCGTCAATCTCCCCGCTGCGATGCAGGTCGAGCATCGGTGGCACATAGTTTATCAGGCGTGTTGCAGATGGTGCGTCGAAAATTTCCCCGCATGGTGTTCTGTGCCTGGATTACATTCCTTGTTCTGCTAAGTTCACCTTTCAAGGGCCCAGGGACTGGATAGGTCACCACTTGGCAGGGCTGTAGTCTCAGCAGAGAGTCCACATGCTAGCAGAGGAAGTCTTTGACATCCCTGAGACTTCAAAACAGGAGGCAAACTCAGTTCAAGCCCTTGTAAATTCTTCTCAATCAGGAATGCACAACAAAGTCCAGTCTTTCCCCTTTGGCAGGCAGAGGCAGAAACTGCAGGATAACCCAACGAAGCACAGTCACAGGCAGGGGCAGCACTTCTCCTCAGCTATTCAGCTCTTCGCATTGGTAGAGGTTCCTCCTCGTTCCAGAAGTGATCTAAAGCCTGGGGTTTTGGTTCCAATACTTATACAACTTTCTGCCTTTAAAGTAGGCAAACATCAAAGGAAAGTCTCTGTTGTTTACAGGATCCTGCCTGGCCCAGGCCAGGCCCCAGACACACACCAGGGGGTTGGAGACTGCATTGTGTGAGGGCAGGTACAGCCCATTCAGGTGTAAGTGACCACTCCTCCTTCCACTCTAGCCCAGACGGCTCATCAGGATAGGCAGGCTACACCCCATCTCCCTTTGTGTCGCTGTCTAGAGGAGATTAAAAAACAGCCCAACTGTCAGTCTGACCCAGACAGGGAATACACAAATAGGCAGAGTCACAGAGTGAGTTAAGCAAGAAAAGGCCTACTTCCTAAAAGTGGCATTTTCAAACTAACAATCTAAAAAACAGCTTCACTGATGTTGTAGAAAACTGGCACTTGCTGCATTTACCCCCCAACACACACTTTTTGCCTGATATTGATGCTCACTTGACTGAGAGTGTGCTAGGATCCTGCTAATCAGTCCCCAGCACCAGTGTTCTTTCCCTACAAATGTACCATTGTTTCCACAATTGGCACACTTCTCTGGCACACAGATAAGTCCCATTTAAAAGGTGCCAGCGGTACCAAGGGCCCTGTGACCAGGGAGGGTCCCTAAGAGCTACAGCATGTGTTGTGCTACCCTAAGGAACCCCTCACCTAACACATGCACACTGCCATTGCACATTGTGTGTGTTGGTGTGGAGAAAAAGGCAAAGTTGACATGGCATCCCCCTTAGGGTGCCATGTCCACAAAACACTTCCTGTGGCATAGGTAAGTCACCCCTCTAGCAGGCCTTACAGCCCTAAGGCAGGGTGCACTATACCACAGGTAAGGGCACAGCTGCATGAGCACTATGCCCCTCCAGCAGGAGTCTTCAAACTGGTGGGCTGGCCCTCTAGGGGGGCCTCAAATGATCCCGGGGAGGGGGGGCAGACTCTGGCTAAATTAAGCATCATGCTGATAACAGGGCTTTGTTCAAGCTGAAAGAAATGAGAAGCAGTAAATCGTTTTGTTATGGGCCATTACTAAGATGTTTTGTCATCGATATCCAAGCTGTGCATATGTGTCAAAAGGGAAGAGACTCCAAATACTCTTGAAAACCCCCACCCCTAATATCACACTGTGTACACTTTAGTAAGTCCTGCCTGAGCCAGAAGAGTACTTTCGGTATAATATATTTGACTGCTGATTTAAAAGAGTAACACAACTTAACTGCAATGTTTAAATATGTCTAGACGTTTAGGGGTGGTCTATGGGTGGACGTCTAGAATGTTTAAACGTTGCCAATTTATTAGACTAATTGTGAAAAATTCGGCAGGTGGGGCCCTGAAATTTTTTTTTTCTACTGGGGGGTCGCAGCATTCTTAGACATTGTAAGTGCAGTGTGGCCATATTAAGTATATGGTCTGGGAGTTTGTCATTACAAACTCCACAGTTCCATAATGGCTTCACTGAATACTGGAAAGTTTGGTATCAAACGTCTCAGCATAATAAACCCCCAATCATACCAGTGTGGGATTTATTAACAAATGCACACAGAAGGCATCTTAGAGATGCCCCCTGTATTTTGCCCAATCCTCTAGTGTAGGACTGACTGGTCTGTGCCAGCCTGCCACAAACACACAAGTTTCTGACCCTAGGGGTGAGGGTCTTTGTGCTCTCCAAGGCCAGAAAAAAAGCCTGCTCCCCACCCCCTGGACAAGCCGCCACTTTTGGTAGTCAGTTTGGCGGGAAATTTAAGAAAAATAAGGAGGAGTGATCACTTCAGCTGGGACCACACCTAAGGTGTCCAGAGCTGAAATGACCCCCTTCCCTGCAGAATCCTCCATCTTGGATTGGAGGACAGAACCCAATAGGGATAGGAATGTGCACCCTCTCCCCAAAGGGAACGTACACAAGAAGGGTGTATCCACCCACAGGGACAGTAGCCATTGACTACTGCCCTCTGACCCCTGTAATACCCCTAAATCTGGTATTGAAGGGCTTCCCTGAACCGAACTCACCAGATTCCTGGTAACCTAACAAGAAGAAGAAGGACTGCTTAGCTGAAACCCCCAGCAGAGAAGAAGGAAGATGACAACTGCTTTGGCCCCAGCCCTACCAGCCTGTCTCCTGCTTCAAAGAACTTGAAGAAGACCAGCGACGCATCTAGCAGGACCAGCGACCTCTGTCCAACTACAGAGGACTGCCCTGCACCAAAAAGGACCAAGAACACCAGAGGGCAGCAGCTCTGTATAAAAAAATCCAACAACCAAGGACTCCCACCTAACTCCGAATGCGTGAGTCCTGACCCCTGTGCACCCGATGCCCACAGCCCATGTCCAGGTGGTCCACCCAGTAAGAGAGGGTCCCCAGGTGAATGGGACCAAGTGCCCACCCTGGGTTGACCCCTTCACAACGACGCCTGCAGAGGGAATCCCAAGGACCTCCCTGACTGCGAAGCTCCGAACGAAGATATCTGATGCCTAAAGATACACTGCACCCCCAGGCCTTGGAGAAACCGACACTCGGTGCAGCTATGTTCAGCAGACAGCTGTCCTCCTTGTCCGACAGGTGGTGTGCCCGAGACACCCCCTGGACCTCTTCTGCAGCCTCTGAGTGACCTCCAGGGTCTCCTAATAGACCAGCATTGGAAACCCGTCGTACTGTTTGCACCCTGCACCCAGCCGTCCCTGTGCCACTGAGGGTGTGTGTTTGTTGCCTACTTGTGGCCCCCTCAGTGCACTTTCAATCTGCACTGGTCTGCCCTCCGAGCTGCGGGCGCTTACCTTCAGGCAGGCTTGATTCCGAGTAGCCCCTGTCTCCTTAGGAGTCCACGTTAAAATTGCTCTTCTTTGACCTCTGCACACGGCCAGCCCCGTGTTGCTGGTGGTGGGTGTTTGGAGTTAACTTGAACCCCAACCAGTGGACTTCCTAAAACCCAGAGACTGAAACTGTAAGTGTTGTACTTACCTGTAAACTGAACTAACTTTTCTTCCCCCTAGGAACTGTTTCTGAAAATTGCAGTGTATCCATTTTGAAAACAGATTATTGCCAATATTTCAAGAACTGTATTACTTACCGGTTTCAAACAAAGTATTGTGGATACCTGTGTGAAATACAAGTCTTTTAAGGTACTTACCTGCTACTTGAATCTTGTGGTTCTAAAAATAAATTAAGAAAATATATTTTTGCTACATAAAAACCATTGGTCTGGAGTTAAGCCATTGAGTGTGTGCTTCTTCTATTGTCTCTGTGTGTACAACAAATACTTTGCACTACCCTCTGATAAACCTAACTGCTCGACCACAATACCACAAAAGAGAGCATTTGTATTATCTACTTTAGCCTCTGTTAAGCCTCTGGGGAACCCCTGGACTCTGTGCACACCATGTCTCATTTTGATATAGTATATACAGAGCCAACTTCCTACAGGTGTATTTTTAAATTGTGAGTTCATAGTCTAAAAGGAAACTGCACTTTAAGGCTATTTAAAGGCAGCCCCCAAGTTAACCTACAAGAGAGGTAGGCCTTGCAACAGTGAAAAACAAATGTAACCGTATTTCACTATTAGGACATGTAAAACCAAACAGTTACATGTCCCACCCATAACATAGACTGCACCCTCCCCATGGGCTACCTAGGGCCTACATTAGGGTTGCCTTACATGTATAAAAAGGGAAGGTTTGGGCCTGGCAAGTGGGTACACTTGCCAGGTCAAATTGGTAGTGCAAAAGTGCACACACAGACACTGCAGTGGCAGGTTTGAAACATGTTTACAGGGCTACTCATATGGGTGGCACAATCAGTGCTGCAGTTCCACTAGTAGCATTTGATTTACAGGCCATAGAAACCTCTAGCGCACTTTACTAGGGACCTACTAGTAAAACAAATATGCCAACCAGGGAAAAGTCAATCACACATATAATTTCACATAGAGAGCACTTGCACTTTAGCACTGGTCAGCAGGGATAAAGTGCCCAGAGTAAAAAAAAGCAAAAACAGAGTCCAGCACACAGTCAACTACCTGGGAAGCAGAGGCAAAAAGTTAGGGGAGACCACGTCAAGGATGTCAAGTTTAAACCACTGGTACTAATAAGGCGCAGTCAATGCCAAACAGTGTTATCAAGTTTAAAATGACAAAATAATAAAATAATGCTATTACAAAATGTGCTGCATTATGCTGCATAATATGCCTTTTTGCTGCATAATTTACTCAACCTTGCCACATAATTTGTCCCTCTCTTGACACTTAATTCCAGTGGCCCTGTCTATAGACAATCAGCAGCATAGCAGTGAGGACATGGATTGATGATGCTGGCTGCCCCGGGATATCTCCGCTCGCCTTCCTAATTGAACCTGAGGTGGTTCAGGACATGAACGCTGGCTCAGAGATGTCGGAACAATCTTGGCAGCATACTGGGTAGAATCATGTCCCAGGTCTACAGATGGTCCACTCTGCTAACATTGATGATGATTCGTGGTTGGTGTCAATATTCCAAAAACAGCGTGCGTCAGGAGCGTTGTCGGAGTCCATTGTGAAGTTTAACAATGCTGTTGGAATCTCCGTTACACAGCCTTGCTACCTCTTGAAATCTGTCAGTAAGGCACTGTCAAGTGCATCTCTCACACTTGGGGTGGCTGCTTGGTTGGGATGCCACGGGACTGCTTGGGGGGTGCGCTGGTGCTGTCTGTGTGCCACGTCTGTGCCACTGTAAGACTGCAAGGAGTCACTACTTAGTTGCTTGTGCAACCACCAGGGCAGATGAGTCCTAGTCAAGATGCGATCTTGCCACCAGGATCAGAATACAGGCAGTGTGAGCAGGTGCTCACTGGTTCTTCAGAGCATCCCTGGTGCTTCTTATCTGTTGGTATAGCAATGGTGTAGGACTCTAGTGTGGTTGTTTGATGCTCCATGGGTGGTAGTGATCGACTGTACATGGGCTGGCATGATGCGGTTGCTAGGGGTAAACCTGTATGACAGGTAGCAATGACTTGCCTTGATGGTCGCAGGCATTCTTTCTTGGGTCGTTGACAGCTGGGAGTGATGGTGGCCAGGTGTTACCATTCTTACTTTGTGGAGGCATCTGCATCATTATGCCTGGATGTTTCCGCTTGATGATCTGTCATTGACTGTGTCTGGATGGATACATTGGAAGCAAAGGTCAGAAACTCGGTTCTCGCATGCTTGCAGTTTACTCTCAGTTCTCCTGCTGTGCTGTCACTAGGTCGTCCTTGTTTCACCTTGGTAGCTTGTTGCTTGTGTGTCTAGATGTGCTGTGTCAGCAGCTCGAGTCTTCTTGAGCGTGCCTTTCTGGTCTGGCGTCTCTTGATCTTCCCTTCAAGGCTTGGTTGGTTATCAGGTTTCCTAGTATGGACTTCCTTGCCTCTTCTACCTCCTTCATTCTGCGTGCTTCAGCCTACACTTACTTTTTACTGATGTAGTTGAGGCTTCTAGTTATGAGTCTCTTCTTCTCACTGCAGCGGCATTCACCATTTTTAGGTCAGGTCAACAGGGCCTCTTATTGGTCAGTGGTGTCTTGACCGTATGGGTAAGACTTCAAGGCGCTTGAGTCTCTTCTTTCTGGTGCAGCAGCATGCACCTTCTCCAGGGTCAGCCAACAGGACCTCGTGCTGGTCAACTGTATCCATAGTCCAGTCACTGGCCTTGGGTGTTGGGCTCTGATTTCGTGATGATCAGGGCATTTACTAATATGATTCTGCTTTTCCTTTTGAGTGCAGTGTGGTGTCCGGCCACGTGTCTTGTGTTCACTCTTCACTGACTTTCTTGAAGCTCCTACTCTGTGGTGTCCCCTCTTCCAGGACCTTCTTACACAGGCAGTAGGAAGCTCTGGTTCTGGCCCACATGTGTCTTGAGGCATCGCTGCCATCAGGCATGGTTGGTAGGGTGTGGCACAGCGTGCCTCAAGGGTGCAGGACGATGCATTCCTTGTGGCTGGACCACAGTTGTAGCATTGTGTGCTTCTGGTGTGGCCTCACTTTCCTTGGACATTTCCTGCTTGGGCTGTGTCCATCTGGGAGGATAGGGCAAACAAGGCAGTGTCTATGGGACTCCCAGTCCCTTTAGCCGGTGACTCGCTGTGGGTTGCACCTCATGCTCTGGGAAACGTCTGCTCTTTTGTCATACAGAGGCCAAAGTCAGAACGCTCTCCTCCCTTTGCTGCTTCGCTCCTCTGGTTCTCTCTTTACCTCAGGGGCACTAGGCTTTGGGCAGGGCTATGGCAGGGCAGTTGAGGACTGTCCATTACTGTGGTGCTTCAATGGCATGACGTCCATGTTGTGCTGCCAATCTGTGCTGCCAATCCATCTCTGAGCGTCCTCTGATGGTGCTCTGGCTGCCTCGCAGGCAGAGTTGTTCCAGTTCCAGCCGCACCTGGTTGTGCCACTCTTCTCTCTCTTCTCTTACTCCCATGTAGTCTCCATTGGCCACCAGATGGGCCTTTTGTATGGGACCTTTGACTGTGGCCTCTTCTGCAGAGCTGTGGGGATCAGTGCTATGGGCTATGTGTCGATGGAGGGCTTACCTAAGTGAGGGTTGCTTGCCTGGTTATGTTCTGGGCCTAGATGTGTCTCTTATTCCCCTTTTTTTGACAGTCTATGGGCTCCGAGTATGGCGACCCGGTCCTACTGATCTGCATACAGGCCACTGGCAGATGGTGAATTGGTGCAGTACCTCTTTATACCGGTGTGGTCAGCAACCTCTCAGGCCTTAATGTCATTGATGGAGCTTGCTGAGGGCTGTGTGGCAATGGAGACAACTGTGGAGCTTTCTTAGGTGGAGTCTGGCCAGAGCAGCAAAGCGTCCATGAGTATGCAGAGCGTGGAGTTTGATTTGGCCTCCTGTTACTCAGTGGCATGTGTGCCTTTCTTTGCCCCAGCTCATTTGTTCTTCACTGTTGAGCAGTAGGGGTCCATACTGTAGGCATGTCCATACCTATTGCCGAATAAGCCTGATAGATTTTCAGGTTGTGCCTGTAAGGAAATGCCTCCTTGGCATGGTTACCCCCTAACTTTTTGCCTTTGTTGATGCTAAGTTATGATTTGAAAGTGTGCTGGGAAACTGCTAACCAGGCAACAGCACCAGTGTTCTTTCCCTAAACTGTACCTTTTGTCTCCACAATTGGCACCACCCTGGCACTCAGGTAAGTCCCTTGTAACTGGTACCCCTGGTAGCAAGGGCCCTGATGCCAGGGAAGGTCTCTAAGGCCTGAAGCATGTCTTATGCCACCCTGGGGACCCGTCACTCAGCACATGCACACTGCCTCACAGCTTGTGTGTGCTGGTGGGGAGAAAATGACCAAGTCGACATGGCACTGCCCTCAGAGTGCCATGCCAACCTCACACTGCCTGTGGCATAGGTAAGTCAGTCCTAAGGCAGGATGCACTATACCACAGGTGAGGGAATATGTGCATGAGCACTATGCCCCTACAGTGTCTAAGCAAAACCTTAGACATTGTAAGTGCAGGGTAGCCATAAGAGTTTATGGGCTGGGAGTTTGTCAAACACAAACTCCACAGCTCCATAATGGCTACAATGAAAAAACTGGGAAGTTTGGTATCAAACTTGTCAGCACAATAAATGCACAACTGATGCCAGTGTGCAATTTATTGTAACATACACCCAGAGGGCATCTTAGAGATGCCCCCTGAATACCTACCCGACTTCTAGTGTAGGCTGACCAGTTTCTGCCAGCCTGCCACACACCAGACATGTTGCTTGCCACATGGGGAGAGTGCATTGTCACTCTGTGGCCAAGAACAAAGCCTGTACTGGGTGGAGGTGCTTCTCACCTCCCCCTGCAGGAACTGTAACACCTGGCGGTGAGCCTCAAAGTCTCACCCCGTTTGTTACAGCACCCCAGGTCATCCCAGCTAGTGGAGATGCCCGTCCCTCCAGCCACTGACCCCACTTTTGGCAGCAAAGCTGGAGGAGATAATGAGAAAAACAAGGAGGAGTCACCCACCAGTCAGGACAGCCCCTAAGGTGTCCTGAGCTGAGGTGACCCCTGCCTTGAGAAATCCTCCATCTTGAGTTTGGAGGATTCCCCCAATAGGATTAGGGATGTGCCCCTCCCCACAGGGAGGAGGCACAAAGAGGGTTTAGCCACCCTCAAGGACAGTAGCCATTGGCTACTGCCCTCCCAGACCTAAACACCCCATAAATTCAATATTTAGGGGCTCCCCAGATCCCAGGAAATCAGATTCCTGCAACCTGAAATAAACAAGAAGGACTGCTGACCTACAAGCCTGCAGAGAAGGAGGAAGACGACAACTGCTTTGGCCCCAGCCCTACCGGCCTGTTTCCAACTTCGAAAACCTGCAACCAGCGATGCATCCGACAGGGACCAGCAACCTCTGAAGCCTCAGAGGACTGCCCTGGACTAAAGGACCAAGAAACTCCTGTGAGCAGCGGCCCTGCTCAAAACCAGCTACTTCTTTGCAACAAAGAAGCAACTTCCAAAGACTGCACGTTTCCCGCAGGAAGAGTGAGACTTCTCACGCTCACCCGACGCCCCTGGCTCGAGACTCAGAGAACCAACACCTCAGGGAGGACCTCCCGGCGACTGCAAGCCCGTGAGTAACCAGAGACGACCCCCCCTGAGCCCCAACAGCGAAGCCTGCAGAGAGAATCCAGAGGCTGCACCTGACCGCGACTGCCTGTAACAAGGGATCCGACGCCTGGAACCACCACTGCACCCTCTGGCAAGGGGGCCAAGTCCAAGAGTCGCGATAGTGTCCAGGGGGGGCAAGAGCCCAGGAAACCCCGAATGAAGGTGAAAGAAGGCTGCCTCTGGATGGAAGAAGCCTAGGATTCTGCAACATCGAAGGGAGCTAGGAGCTTTTCCTTTAGATGGAAGATGTCCCACATCGTGCTGAAGGTTGCAGAAGTGTTCCCACGCAGAAATACCACAAACAAGCCTTGCTAGCTGCAAGGGTCACAATAGAGGTTTTGGGTGCTGCTGGGGACCAGGAAGGACCAGGATGTTGCCCCTTGGAGGAGAAGACATATGGGGCACTCGGCAACGCAGAGACCCCCCACAGAAGCAGGCAGCACCTGTAGAAGTACCGGAGTAGGGACTTAGAAGATTTGTGATCTGGAGTCAACTCAGAGTCACAAAGGAGGGTCCCACGAAGTCGAAGTCCAACTCAGAGGGTTGAGCACTGCAGGGCGGAGTCAAGGAGACCCAGGCTAGGCTGTGCACAAAGGAGTCCTTGGAGAAGTACACAGAAGCCGGAGCAGCTGCAAATCACCCAGTACACAGGTTTGCAGTCTAGCGTGGGGAGGCAAGGACTTACCTCCATCAAACTTGGACCGAAGGATCACTGGACTGTGGGGGTCACTTGGATATAGCTCCTGTGTTCCAGGGACCAGGCTCGTCGAGATGAGAGGGGACCCAGAGGACCGGTGATACAGAAGTTTGGTGCCTGCGTTAGCAGGGGGAAGACTCTGTCAACCCACAGGAGATTTTGTTGGGATTTCCAGTGCATGGTGAAGGCAGACATCCCTCAGAGCATGCACCACCAGGAAGCAGTCGAGACAGCCAGCAGGATTAGGCGCTACAATGTTGCTGGTAGTCGTCTTGCTACTTTGTTGCGGTTTTGCAGGCGTCCTGGAGCAGTCAGCAGTCAATCCTTGGCAGAAGTCGAAGAGGGAAGTGCAGAGGAACTCTGGTGAGTTCTTGCATTCTATCTGAAGAATACCTCAGAGGAGAGCCCCTAAATAGCCAGAAAAGGAGGTCTGGCTACCAAGAAAGGAGGATTGGCTACCAAGAGAGGTAAGAGCCTAGCAGAGGGGGTCTCTGACATCACCTGCTGGCACTGGCCACTCAGAGCAGTCCAGTGTGCCCCCAACACCTCTGTTTCCAAGATGGCAGAGGTCTGGGACACACTGGAGGTGCTCTGGGCACCTCCCCTGGGAGGTACTGGTCAGGGGACTGGTCACGCCCCTTTCCTTTGTCCAGTTTCGCACCAGAGCAGGGCTGGGGGATCCCTGAACCGGTGTAGACTGGCTTATGCAGAGACGGGCACCATCTGTGCCCACCAATGCATTTCCAGAAACTGGGGGAGGCTACTCCTCCCCAGCCCTATACACCTATTTCCAAAGGGGGAGGGTGTAACACCCTCTCTCAGAGGAAATCCTTTGTTCTACCTTCCTTGGCCGGGGCTGCCCAGACCCCAGGAGGGTACAATCCTGTCTGAGGGGTTGGCAGCAGCTGCAGTGGAAACCCCGGAAAGGCAGTTTGGCAATACCCGGGTTCTGAGCTAGAGACCCAGGGGATCATGGAATGGTATTGGGGTGACAATTCCATGATCTTAGACATGTTACATGGCCATGTTCAGAGTTACCATTGTGACACTACACATAGGTAGTAACCTATGTATAGTGCACGCGTGTAATGGTGTCCCCGCACTCTCAAAGTCCGGGGCAATTGCCCTGAACGATGTGGGGGCAACTTGGCTAGTGCCAGGGTGCCCACACACTAAGTAACTTGGCCCCCAACGTTCACCAAGTGAGGGTTAGACATAAAGGTGACTTATAAGTTACTTATGTGCAGTGAAAAATGGCTGTGAAATAACGTGGACGTTATTTCACTCAGGCTGCAGTGGCAGGCCTGTGTAAGAATTGCCTGAGCTCCCTTTGGTTGGCAAAAGAAATGCTGCAGCCCATAGGGATCTCCTGGAACCCCAATACCCTGGGTACCTAAGTACCATATACAAGGGAATTATATGGGTGTACCAGTGTGCCAATGAGAATTGGTAAATTTAGTCACTAGCCTGCAGTGACAAATTTAGAAAGCAGAGAGAGCATAAACACTGAGGTTCTGGTTACCAGAGCCTCAGTGATACAGTTAGGCACCACACAGGGAACACATATAGGCCACAACCTTATGAGCACTGGGGTCCTGGCTAGCAGGATCCCAGTGACACATATCAAACACACTGACAGGTCCTCCTGTGACCTTAGCTGACCTGCAAAGCGTTCAGGCACACATCTCCAGGCAGGTGGGGCAGATGGTGAGGCGGTGTCAGGGTCCAGATTTAGACCTGTCCTCGTCCCCAATGTAAAGTTATAGGGCCTAGGCCCTCATACTTAACAAAGGAAGACACAAACACTGCATGCATGTTACTGAACTGGCCGAGGGCACATGCGCCCGGCTCATTTAATTAGCAGTCACCTGACTGGTGATGTCTGTGTTGGATGGGTAAGGGGTGGGTGTTAACACGGCCCCTGGGGAGGGCGTGCATTATTACGTGTCCATTAGGACACTACAATGCGCTCAAATAAGCTAGCTTGTCACCCATGCTTTAAGATGCCATTTGAATATGCCTTGCGACATCTTCAGAGCTTTTAGTTAGTGGACCTATACAATGTGAATTACCAAACTAGAGGTGGGCAAGATACCAAATTAACAGTAAAAGCCGAGTTACGGACCCGTGCACGAGCAGAGCTTTGCAAATATTTGGCATGTAAACCATGGACAAATATGATATCAAATAAAATGCAGCCTCTTCAAAATTAAAACAAATATATATATTTCCTAAACATGAAAGCATGTCACCTTAGTACATCAGAAGACATCACTGCATTGACAGGAATTTATTACAATTGATAGTTTTGAAACAGGAAGTTAGAAACATTCCTGTCCCCAACCCACACTGTGACAACAGTGCCATTAGTGAGCTAAGAGGCAAGTCATATGTTTGATGTACCCTATATGTGGTTTTAAGGGATTAACTAAAAAATACCCCCCCTCAACACACACACTTACACTTTGAACCAAACTGCAAATGTCAATAAGCGAGAAAGTGCGATATTCAGGGGATTGCTCCCCCTGAGGGAATTAGGAGATATCCCTTATTCCCTCCATCCTCTTTTGTCTTTTTTCACTCTTTGTTTACTTCCTTCTCTCTGCTTTTTTTCTGTCCTTTTTCCAACCTTTCATCCATCTTTCATTCTCGCCATCCTTCTTTATTCCATCCTTCATTTTCTCTATTTTTCTTTGCATCTTGTTCCTTTCTTCCTTTCTCCTTTCATCCATACATACACCCATCCTTCAGTTCTTCATTCTCTCCATCCAAACATTCATCAATCCAAACATCATCCATCTTTCCTTCCTTTTTAAATGAGTCCATCTAGCCTTCACCTAATCAATTCATTCTTCTCTGCAACTGCCCACTCTTCTCTCATCAATCCACTCTTCTATCCATCCATACTTTCCATCCACCTATTAGCCATCCAATTTTTTTCTCCATCCCTCCTCCATCTCTGCATCCATGCACCAACCTTACCTTCCATCTCACCACCCAACCATATGCCCATCCATTCATTCTTCTAACCATTCATCTTTCTCTCTTTCCTCCCTTCCACACTTTTTTGTTTCTTTTGTCTCCCCACCCCACAACTTCATCATTTTATCCTCTTACACTGGAATTTATGAGCTTCTGTTGAGAGACCATTGCTCTGATAAAAATAGCTATAAATAGAAGCTTAATGTGTTATGTTAATCAGAAATATCCAGTGGCCCCATCCCACTAAAACTACTGACGTAGGGCTGGGGGGAGAGGGTATTCGTGATGCCTGTCTGTGACCTAGAATCTCATTTCAGGTGAAGGGACATTATAGTCTGTTAAATAAAACTGAGGTTGTTGATTCGAAGGTGCTCTCATATGTGAAAATGAAGAAATAAGAGGCTCTGTTAAATTAAATACTTCTCTAGCTTCACACAATTTGGTAAAGCGGGGAAGGCGGGATGCATCCTAGGTTTTCTGGTTTTACACTGTTCACTTCAGCCACTAGATGACTCTCTCTAAGGACAATGCTTTGTCTTTTCCTGTGAATGTGGGCGGCAGACAGGAGCCACTGGAAAGGATGAATCGAAGGATCGATGTGCCAGAGCCAAGTATCCAACTCAAGCCTGGCACAAAGTGTAAATGGCTCACCCACCTTTATACCAAGCTACTTAAGTGGATCATCCAAAACCCTGTTTCCAAGCTTTCAATGTTCCTATAAGTTCATACAAGCATGCATTTACAATCCCAAATTGTCACGTGTTTTCTATCCATAAAAGGTTTTTCTCAATGTTCAATATGACACACATTTCAGATATCGAATAGTAATCAGTAGCACAAGTTTCTCGTACACGCAGCATAGTCGCTGAGAGTGCATTCTTCACAACCACACAGAAATGATACGGTATAGCACGGGAAGTGGCAGTCCAGGTTTCAATCACAGAAAAGGACTAAGTGGGAAAACTGTTTCCCCTTTTATAACACTAAGCATGCGAGCCCTGCTCTGGCATGGGGGCACAAGGGACATGATAGGGCAGATTTAGGGGTACTTTGAGAGGGAGCTAGAAGAAAGTACTGGCCAGGAAGCAATGTGTACAAAATGGAAGGCTCAGGAGCATGTAAGCTCAGTGAATTCAAAGGCCACAATGCACACAAGAGACATAAGCAGAGAGGCTCAGGAGGGACACACTCAGCTATGCACAAGCAGAGACATTAACTAGCTGCATGGCAGGAAGGCCCAGGAGTAGCAGGGCCAGGAAGGGCATAAGCAAGGGAGGCACAAAATGGTCATATACAGAGAGGCACCAGATCGGCATGAACAACAAGTCAATGCCAGAAAACCATGGCTAAAGGGACACAAGAGGATCTAGCGGGGAGGGGAAGGCCTTTGGCAAAACACATAGAGAGCACAAAGTGAAAAATGGACTAGGACGAAAGGAGGTACATGGGGGCACAAACGGGACAGACCAGTGGAATCACAGAAGAGAAAACTCTGGGTACACAGAGTGCCCTTATTATTTCTCTCTGCGCCAGCTTAAACTACACTGAGTCCTTCCTCTATAGTATTCTCGGATTTATTCTCCTCCTTCTGCACTTCATGCCCCTGATTCTTCCTTTATGTGGGTTACTTGTTTGAATGCAGCAATCAGCCATGTCTGATTGGTTCTGGTTCCTCACAGATACTCAGGTGGTCATTCTGACCTCGGCGGTAAAAGGCGCTTACCGCCGGTCAGAAGACCGCCATAACACAGCCGCGGCCGCGGTAAACCGCCACGGTCATTCTGACCCGCAACAGGCAAACCGCCAAAAAACCATCAACAAAAGTCCGCCACACCAACGGCCAGCGGGAAACTGGCGATGACCAAACCTCAACCGTCACGCCAACAGAAATACGCCCACACTATCACGACACACGAATCCACGCGGCGGTCTTTCAACCGCAGTATTCCATTGGCGGTACACACCGCCGCGGTCGAAATACACACACACGTACAAAACACAACCACATTGGACAATTCAAAATACACACACCTGATACACATACAAACAACACTCCCACACACCCAACACAATATAAAAAACACACCCACATCACCCACAAACCCCTTCGACCAAAAAAACCGACAGAAAGCCAGAGACAGACAGCACTGCTTAGATAACACCATCACACAGAGGCAAACCACACCATCACCCACACAATATCCACGCACAAAACACCACACATCACCACACTCACCACACTCTACAACACATACACCACCCCACACCTCATCCACACCACCCCATGGCACCCCAAAGATACCCCCGGTTTTCAGACGCTGAACTCCGGGTCATGGTGGAGGAAATAGTTCGGGTAGAGCCCCAGCTCTTCGGGACACAGGTGCAGCACACCAGCATTGCCAGGAAGATGGAGCTATGGAAAAGGATAGTCGACAGGGTCAACGCTGTGGGACAGCATCCACGAAATCGGGATGACATCAGGAAGCGGTGGAACGACCTACGGGGGAACGTGCGTTCCATGCTATCAAGGCACAACATCAGCGGTGCAGAAGACTGGCAGAGGACCCCCACCTACTCCCCCAGAATTTACAGCATGGGAGGAGGAAGTCTTGTACATCCTGCATCCTGATGGCCTCGCAGGAGTAGCTGGAGGAATGGACTCTGGTAAGTCAAATCTTAACTACTTCTTCCCACCCCCACCCCACCTGCATCCCAAATCATACCCCCACCCTCACCCCCACCCCCATCACACCTACTCCCTGCAAATGTCTCACCATCACAACCCACCCATCCCAACACCTAGCCCTGCATGCGTCCACAAAGCATGGACACCCATCACCAAAGCATGCCCACTGCACATACAAATCTCCCCCACAAGCCACCCTCACAAAAGCCCCCACACAGGAATGCCAGCCCTGGGGTACACGGGCACCCACCCATTGACCGATATGGCACACACTGAAGCAATAACCATACCTCTATACCCCTGCAGTACCCGAACGCCACCACACCGCCCAGGAGGGTCCAGAAATGTCCATCCCACCCCCAGAAGAGGCCACCAGTGATGACAGCAGCTCTGTCTCCCTGGACCCAGATGACCAGCCCGGACCATCGGGGACCTCGGGACAGTCGGTTCCCCTCACACAGCCACTGGCCACAGCAGACCCAACCCCCTCTGGGAACACCAGCACAGCTCCCACCCAGCGGGCCCGTGCCTCTGTCTCCAGGACACGTCAATCAGCGGTGTGTCCACCACTACAGGGCACCCAGGTTAACCCACCACCCCAACAACAACAGGGACCTGGGGGCAGTGGTAGTGGGCATACGGTCCAGGGGACAGAGGCCCAGGGAAACAGGGGAACTGGGAGGGCTGCTGTGCGACGGGGGGGACAGGCCCAGGGAACCCACTCTCCACAAGGCCCTCTCCTCCATCATGGGAGCATACCACCACTCCCAGGAGACGATGGCGAAGGTACTGGCCAGGTTCCAGGAGATCGAGGTCATGCAGGAGCAACAGTACATGGGGTTCAGGGAAGAACTTAGAAGCATCAGTTCCGCAATGGGCACCATCGTAGGGGCACTCAACCAGATTGTCACCACATTGCAGGACCATGTGGCACCACAAAGGGCCCCTGTCACTAGCATGGACCAAGAACAGGCAACCACCTCCACCGGCGCTAGTGGACAGGAGGCCCCCACACAACAACAGGCCACCAGAACCCCACCTCCTGCAGAAGATGAACCACCCCGCAAGCGGGGCCTGATATCTCGTAAGAAGACTGAGTAGGATGCCAAGACCCCCACCAGCAAAGGATACCCCCTGATGTCATCCCACTGTCCCACATTGTCACCCTGTCCAACCTTTAACTGCCCCTGCTCCACCTTCCACAGGCATATGGACAATGCACCTGTGAGACTGAAAAGCTGGACTCTGCCATGGACATTCCTCCACCATTACCCATCACCGATTTTCCATCTATGTCCCTAAATGCAGCACTTTAATAAAAACACTTATTGCACAAAAACAATCTGGAGTCTGCCTGTATTGTGAACAAATGTATTAAACATAATGCTGCCAAAATGTCCAGTTACACAGTGATGAGAACATACCACTGTCACACAGCTGTAGTCCATGGGTAAACAAAGCAGAGGTCACGCAGTGGGGGCCACATCTCTGAAATTTGAAGGGAAAGTCACAACTCAGTTAACATACACTGGGGGAATAGGACAGACAGTAGAGAGGCAGGAGACTATAAGTAATTGTAAAATGCCGGTGTTGATTCTTACCTGTGTGTTATTGAAAATACTGTAGTATCACTCTGTCCCTGTTGTCTGTGTCGTCCTCTTCGTCTTCCTCCTCTTCACTCTCCACAGGTTCCACCACTGCCACAACACCACCATCTGGACCATCCTCCTGCAGGAAAGGCACCTGGCATCGCAAAGCCAGGTTGTGAAGCATACAGCAGGCCACGATGATATGACACACCTTCTTTGGTGAGTACATTAGGGATCCACCTGTCATATGCAGGCACCTAAACCTGGCCTTCAGGAGGCCGAAGGTCCGCTCGATCACCCTCCTGGTACGCCCATGGGCCTCATTGTAACGTTCCTCTGCCCTGGTCCTGGGATTCCTTACTGGGGTCAGTAGCCAGGACAGGTTGGAGTAACCAGAGTCACCAATTAGCAACACTGTAGCTGTTCCATCACATAAGGGATGCTGCTATTTCGCATGATGTACGTGTCGTGCACTGACCCAGGGAACTTGGCATTTACATGGGAGATGTACTGGTCTGCCAAACAGACCACCTGGACATTCATCGAATGATAACTTTTTCTGTTCCTGTACACCTGTTCACTTCCTCTGGGGGGTACCAAAGCCACATGGGTCCCATCAATGGCACCAATGATGTTGGGAATATGGCCAAGGGCATAGAAATCACCCTTCACTGTAGACAAATCGACCACCTCAGGGAAAACAATGTAGCTCCGCATGTATTTCATCAGGGCAGACAACACTCTGGACAAAACCTTAGAAAACATAGGCTGAGACATCCCAGATGAAATGGCCACTGTTGTTTGGAATGATCCACTTGCCAAAAAATGGAGTACTGACAGAACCTGCACTAGAGGGGGAATCCCTGTGGGTTGGCGGATGGGTGATATCAGGTCTGGCTCCAGCTGGGCACACAGTTCATTAATGGTGGCTCGGTCAAGTCTGTGTGTGAGTATGACATGTCGTTCTTCCATTGTCGACAGGTCCACAAGCGGTCTGTACACGGGAACAGTCCTCCATCTCCTCACAAGTCCCAGCGGACGGTGCCTAGGAAGGACAACATGGAGCACAGATTCAAGCAACCCACAGGTACGTTCATACAGCTTGCACAGTACACGATTATCTCTGCATTGAGTGGCTTGTATGAGTGGCAATGCAAGGCCTAGGCCTGTGTGACGCAGTAGAAATTAAGCCATGTGGGCCCTTGAAATGGCGGCTGCCTGACCTGTGAAGTGTGACAATGGGATGTGAGGTCAATGCGCTGGCGTGGCACACCGTGGCGGTAGGCGGTCGAAGACCGCGGTGCAAAGCCACATTGGTTAACATTGAACCCTATGGGTTTCAGGAGCCAATGAGGAAGTGCGCCGGCGGTCGCGGTACGCACCGCCGCAGCCGTGACCACCATTTTCTATCCGCTTAATCACTCGAGACCTGATCATCCACAGGAGAGGACCTATACTGCAAGTGCTGCTGTGTCCTCGGTCTGGAAGAGACAATGGCTGCTGCGACTGGGGAAAGGGCCCCTGCCTTCACTTCAGAAGAGTTGGAGACACTCGTGGATGGGGTCCTCCCCCAGTATGTGCTACTCTACGGTCCTCCAGACCAACAGGTAAGTACACTGGGACCATTCTTAGTGGGCAATGCCTGGGTTGAGTGGGGTGAATGAACGATGGTGGTGAGGGGAGCGAATGAGGAATGCATCGCACGACAGATGAGAGCATGTGCCACATGGCAAGGTTGGGGAGGGGGGCCACTTACATCGACCATGCAGAAAAGTGATGATATTTCTTTTCCCACCCTGTACATGTCACATAGGTCAGCACCCATCAGAAGATCGACATTTGGTGTGCCATCGCCAAGGACGTCCGGGCCCTGGGGGTCCACAACAGACGGGGCACCAACTGCCGCAAGAGGTGGGAGGACATCCGCCGCGGGAGCAGAAAGACCGCGGAGGCTCTGCTGGGGATGGCCTCCCAACCTAGGAGGGGTGCCATACGGCAATTGACCCCCCTGATGTCCCGGATCCTGGCGGTGGCCTACCCCGATTTGGATGGGCGCGTGAGGACATCACAGCAGACACAAGGGGGTGAGTATCAGCACATTCTGCTATATTAGCGCACAGGGGAGGTGTCTGGGTGGGGGAGGAGGGCTGTGGCTATTTCTAGGCCAGGGCGGTTTCTGTAGGCTAGGCCCCTCCGTAAGGCATGGCCCTGTGCCCCCGCCCCCCACCTCTGTAGGGTGCTAAGTACAGCTATCCATGGCCCGGGCTCACCTATGTGTGCATTTCTCGTCCATAGACTTGTAGGCCAAGTCACAATAATTGAGTAGTGTACCCCGAGTGCGCGGCGTAGTGCAGGGGGCTTCTGTGTCTGTCCTCTCCGCCAACGGTGTCGCCAATGCATGCACTCAACATGTCTTTCTTTCTCCCCCCCCCCTTTTTTTTGGTCTTCCTGTTCATGTGTGCATTAGCATCATCAGGCAGAGGAGAAGTGGCATTGGCGCACGAGGGAGCTGCATCCCGGAGGGCCATGCAACCGACTCCGAGTTCACCAGTGAGATGGAGGGCGAGGGGAGCTCCACAACGGGGACCCGTGGAGACGTCAGCGACACAGACACGTCCTCGGAAGGGAGCTCCCTTGTGGTGGTGGCAACATCCGTGCCCACCGCAACAACAGGTACAACCGCCACCCAGCGCACCAGCACCAGCACCGCCCTCCCAGCAGCCCCACAGCGTTCGCCCGTGCTCGCTCGCCCAGGAAGGCAGCCATCTCCTTCGCCCCAGGCACCTCAGGCCCTGCCCCAGTTACCCCTGCTGCCCTCAGTGCGGAGATCATTGACCTCCTCCAGACGCTCATTGTTGGGCAGTCTATCCTTTTGAATGCCATCCAGGGTGTAGAAAGGGAGGTGCACCGGAGCAATGCATACCTGGAGGGCATTCATTCGGGTCAGGCTGCCCATCAGGGATCGTTCAACGCTCTGGCCTCAGCACTGACGGCAGCCATTGTCCCTGTCTCCAGCCTCCCTCCTCCAACTCCCTCCACCCAGTCCCACTCCCCTGTTCCTCTGCCTATCCCAGCCACACCTACAGACCAGCCTGCACACACCTCAACACCCAAGGGCAGCTCATCCAGACATAAGCACCACAAATCACACAAGCATTCACCCAAGCAACATCCACATGCAGACATGCCAACAGCCACTGCCTCCTCTGTGTCCCCCTCCTCCTCGTCTCCCTCCTCCCTCCGTGTGACGTCTCCACCCACACCTGCATGCACACCACCATCAGCCAGTATGTCCATCACCAGCACACCCACCAGAACACTCCGCACACATGCAGTCACCACCCCCACTGCCATTTACACGTCCCCTGTGTCCTCTCCCACTGTGTCTGTCACCCCCTCTTCCAAACCACACAAACGCAGGCAGCCACCCACCCAACAGCCATCCAGCTCACGACAGCCTCCGTCACAAGCACCGTGCACCCAAAGACAGCACACTTGACTCTCCTACAACCACATCCTCTTCCTCCACTCCCATACCCACTGCACCTACCCTTCCCATTGCTCCTAAAAAGTTTTTCCTCTCCACAATTAACCTCTTTGCATCACCTGACCCACCCCCTCCATCTCGTTAGAGTCCAAACAGCACCTCAGCCACCACAAGCCCTGCACCTACTAGGACCATAGTTCAGGGCTATTGGAGTCCACCAGCTCCTAGGGCAGGAACATCGGCCAGCAGCAAGGGGACAGCCAGCCCACACCCTGGGAAAAGAACCAAAAAAGGGAAGGGCCAGCGCAACAGGTCTGAGACGGCTGCCCCCAAGGACACTACCCTTGCACCGTCACCTGGCACATCCACAAAGGGAGGCAAGGGCCCCAGAGATTCGGCGAAGGAGGGCAAGGGCAGCAGGGCGGACAAGTCCGAGCTGCCCAGGAGGGCCCCACCAACCCCATTTCGGGTGTGACGGAGGACACCCACGGGCCCAGGACTCCAGCACAGGAGGGCCCCGCAAGCGAAAGGTCGGATGGCGACTGAGCGGGAAATATTGGCCAGATCTGGTTCCCTAGGAACACAAGACAAGCACCGCTGAACAGGGCCCCGCCGTGACAAGCACCGCTGAACAGGGCCCCGCCAAGACAAGCACCGCTGAAAAGGGCCCCGCCGTGACAGGCACCGCTGAACAGGGCCCCGCCAAGACAAGCACCGCTGAACAGGGCCCCACCAAGACAAGCACCGCTGAACAGGCCCCGCCAAGACAAGCACCGCTGAACAGGGCCCTTCAAGACAAGCACCGCTGAACAGGGCCCTTCCTGTCAAGCACCGCTCCGCTGGGCCCTTCCTGTCAAGCACTGCTCCGCTGGGCCCTTCCTGTCAAGCACCGCTCCGCTGGGCCCTTCCTGTCAAGCACTGCTCCGCTGGGCCCTTCCTGTCAAGCACCGCTCCGCTGGGCCCTTCCTGTAAAGCACCGCTCCGCTGGGCACCGTCGTCTCTGAACTGCTCCGCTGGGCCCTTCCTGTCCAGCACCGCTCCGCTGGGCCCTTCCTGTCAAGCACCGCTCCGCTGGGCCCTTCCTGTCAAGCACCGCTCCGCTGGGCACCGTCATCTCTGAACTGCTCTGCTGGGCCCTTCCTGTCAAGCACCGCTCCGCTGGGCACCGCCGTCTCTGAACTGCTCCGCTGGGCCCTTCCTGTCAAGCACCGCTCCGCTGGGCCCTTCATCTCAAGCACCGCTGGCCCATTGGCAGGACCGGATCTGTGTCGGGCAGGGCTTCACGAAGCACTCTGGGCAACATGCCTCCTCCATAACCAGTGGAGTCTGTAATCCACTTGATGGACTGTGGCTTTGCACTCCCCAGGATGTAACAGTGCGCAATCCACCCACTGTAGAGACTTGAGAGACTGTGGCTTTGCACTCCCCAGGATGCAGCAGTGGGCAATCCACCCACTGTAGAGACTTGAGAGACTGTGGCTTTGCACTCCCCTGGATGGTACAGTGGGCATGGAGGCCCCTCGTGGATCTCGCATCGTGGACTCATGTGGCTGAGGTGCCCCCCCTTCCCTTTCCCCTGAGGTGCCTGTAGTTTTATTATCTGATGCCCCAGCAGTGTTCTCTCTAATGGAATCGGGTCTCGTGTGTGGGCTTTGCCCATGTGTTTATGCACTTTGGCCCACGAACAATGGAAGGTAGCCAATATGTGCCGAACTTTTGAGCTATGTGTATATTGTTCATGTTGTAATATATTTTATTTATATATTTAATATTTCACTTCAAATATGCTATAATATACTTCAATTTTAATGATCATTTTATTTTGTCTTTGCATTCTTCCAGGGGGTTTGGGGGGTGTCACTCAGACTTGTTGCTCTGCATTGGTGTGTAGGTATTTGGTGGGGGGTGGGGGGGTGGGTGTGTCGCTTATGTGTGTGCCCGTAACCTTTTCTCCTCCCCCCTCCCCTGTGTCGTAGGTGCAGTACTCACCGTTGTCGTCTGCGCCGGCGTTCGTGCTCCTGGTAGAGGAGCAGGTAGACAATAGCTGGTAGAATGTTTAATTCGGGTTCCATGCTGTCCAGATTCCTCGTGGAGTGTATAGAGGTGAGCGTTTTCCCGTTCGTAGTCTGTTTCCGCCGTGTTTTTATCGGCGGGGCTCCCGCCCCGGAAAAGGTGGCGGATTGGTGAGTTGTGATAGGGTGGGCGGTACATTGTCTGCCGCCTGCCTGTTGGCGGTGACCGCTGCGCTGTTTGTTTGTCCCGCCATGGCGGTCGGAGTGTTGAAGTGGCGGTCTGTGTTGGCGGTTCCCGCCAGGGTCAGAATTCCATTTTTTTAACCGCCTGCCTGTTGGGGGGTTGGCCGCCGATTTAACACCGACCGCCAGGGTTGGAATGACCCCCTCAGTGTTGCCTCTTTACCAAACTGAAAATTCAAAGTTGGACAGGGGAGAAAGATTTGACATGTCAAAAATGATTTAGGCCCTCATTATGACATCGGCGGTAAGTCCCGCCTACCCCCATGCTGAGTGCTGCCAACATACTGCGACCGCGGCAGTATACCGCTACACATATTATGACCCACACATAGCAATCCATCACTAGACAGACACACACACTAGTCCTCCAGCCCAAAGGTCAGTGATAAAATGGCAGTAGCAAAACCCACACCGTTACGCCAACAGAACTACGCCCACAACATTATGACCCACGAATCACAGCGGAGGACATTCAATTGCGGTAAACCATTGTCGATACATACCGCAGCGCTCAAAATACACCCACACATACAAAACAACACTACATTAGACAACTCAAACTACACACACCTGACACACATACACAAACCACACCCACACACTCACACCACTATAAAACACACACCCACATTACCCACAACCCTTTACGACTCAAAAAAATTGACAACTGAGAGAGAGAGAGACACACCAAGAGCACCCACAGAACCAGAGCCACAGAACACCATCACCCATACACCATCCACATAACTCACAGCACACACCCCAAAACATCACCCCACACATCGTCACACACACCACTCACACTACACCCATGGCACCACAAAGACACCCCAGGTTCTCAGAGGAAGCGCTATGGGTCATGGTGGAGGAAATCATCCGGGTAGAGCCACAGCTATTTTGGATCACAGGTGCAGCAGACATGCATTGCAAGGAAGATGGAGCTATGGCGGAGAATCGTGGACAGGGTCAATGCCGTGGGACAGCACCCCAGAACAAGGGATGACATCAGGGAGAGGTGAAACGACCTACGGGGGAAGGTGCGTTCCGTGGTTGCAAGAGACCAGATAGCTATACAGAGGACTGGCGGTGGACCCCCACCTCCTTCCTCACAACTAACAACATGGGAGGAGAAAGTCTTGGCAATACTGCATCCTGACGGCCTGGCAGGAGTCAATTCACTATTTGTATCACCCCCCTACCTGCATGCTATCACATACCCCCACCCTCACCCTCACTCTCATCACTCCACCACCTCCCACACACCCCACCATCACAACCCACCCATCCCAACACCCAGCACTGCATGCAACAATAATGCATGGACACCACTCACAGCCCTGCATGGACACCCATCACCACAGCATGCACACTATAGAGGATCACCTAGCCCACAGAATATCTACTCACGCAAGGCAAAGATGAGAGGGCACTCCCAACCATGAAGCCAACACACCTTTGCACAAGATATCACACGCTGAAACAATAACACTTAATTTACATCCCCACAGGACCCGCACACAATGTCACCAGAGAGGAGGTGCCAGCAACATCCAGTCCCCCCACAGAAGAGGCCCACAGTGATGACAGCAGCTCTGCTCGCTTGGATCTGGATGACCAACCTGTCCCAACAGGTACCTCCAGACAGTCGGTTACCCAGCCACAGTCCCATACCACCACAGAGCCTCCCCCCTCAGGAAACACCACCACAACACCCACCCAGCGGGCCCATACCTCTGTCCCCAGGACACGTCAATCAGCAGTGTGTCCACCACTACAGGGACCCCAGGCAACCCCACAAACACAGGACGACTAGGGACCTGGGGTCATTGGCAGTGGGCACACAGTTCAGGGGACAGAGGCACAGGACAACAGGGAAACTGGGAGGACTGCAGTGTGACAGGGGGTGGACAGGCCCAGGGAACCAACTCTCCACAAGGCACTCACCAACATCCTGGGAGCACACAATCATTCCCAGGAGATGATGGGCCAGATACTGGCCAAGTTGCAGGAGGGACAGTACCTGGGGATCAGGGAGGACCTGAGGGACATCCACATCACCCTGGTCACCATTGCAGGGGTGCTGGCAGACATGGCCAACACCATGAGGGGGGCAGTGGCACACCACCGGGCCCCTGACACTAGCCACACCAATTAACAGCCCCCCACCTCCACTGATGCTAGTAGACAGGAGGCCCTGCCACAGGAACAACAGACCACAAGCACCCTACCCCCTGCAGAAAGAGAACCACCCAACAAACAGTCCCTGCGATCCAGCAGAAGCCAGAGAACATTGCCAAGACCCCCGCTACCAAATAAAACTCTCCTGATTGTCACCCTTGTATCCCACTCTGTCACCCTGTCCACCTTGAACTGCCATTGCTCCCCTTCCTATGCCCATTGGACAATGCACCTGTGATACAAATAGAATTAACTCTATCCTGGACTTTCCTCCACCATCAACCAAGCCCATTGCACATCCCCATTTACTTCTCAGCAATTAAATAAATACCCTTTGAAAAAATACAAGTATGTAGTATGTCAAATTATTTAAGTATGTATTCGTTTACCAATCTGTAGACATTGCAATTAGACTGTACAGTAATGTATACATAGGTATGAACTGTATTGTGCTGCAGTCAATACACCAGGAGCCAGAATAGGGCACAGATATCTGTGAATAGACATGTCAAAGGGTACAGTAAGTGGCCATAGTAGTGGGAACAGCAGCCTGCCAGTGGAAATTTACAACACACAAAACTGCAATGGAAGGTGAAGTTACAGTGTCTTCCCTGTGTGTCACTGGAAGTACTGTGGAATGATTGATGTTCTGTTGTCCACATCCTCATCCTCTGCCTCCTCTTCATCACTGTCCACAGGCTCCACTGCTGCCACATGCCCATCTCCAGCCTCATCCTCCCACAGAAAAGGCACCTGGCGACGTAAGGCAAGGTTGTACAACATGCAACATGCCACAATGATCTGACACACCTTCTTGGGTGATTAGCATAGGGAACAACCTGTTAGATGGAGGCACCGAAACCTGACCTTCAGGAGCCCAAAGGTTCACTCTATAATTCTTCTTGTTCGCCCATGTGCCTCATTGTAACGTTCCTCTGCCCTTGTCCTGGGATTCCTCACTGGAGTTAGTAGCCATGAGAGGTTGGGGTAATCAGGGTCACCTTCAAATATCAAGGGATACCTGTTAGCCAGACACTAACCCTTAGGGCCAACCCCACACCCATAGACCAACATCCAGTGGGTGGGGACCATGGGCTCACCTATTAGTCACACCCGGTGCCTCTAGAGTTGAGCCATCACATACGGGATGCTGTTATTCCTCAGGATAAAGGCATCATGCACAGACCCAGGATACTTTACATTCACATGGGAGATGTACTGGTCCGCCAGGCACACTATCTGCACATTCATAGAGTGAAAGCTCTTTTGATGTCTGAACACCTGTTCATTTCTCCGGAGGGGGGACAAAGGCAATATGTGTACCATCAATAGCCCCAACAATGTTGGGGATATGTCCTATTGCATAGAAGTCAGCTTTCACTGTGACCATATCCTCCACCTGGGGGAATACGGTGTAGCTGAGCATGTGTTTAATCAGGGCAGACAACACTCTGGTCAGTATGTTTGAGAACATTGGCTGTGACATTCCTGCTGCCAAGGCCACTGTCACTTGGAAGGAGCCAGTTGCCAAGAAATGGAGCACAGATAGGACTTGCACAAGAGGGGGGATCCCAGTGGGCTGACGGATAGCTGAGATCAGGTCTGGCTCCAATTGGGCACACAGATCTTGGACTGTGGCCCTATCAAGTCTGTAGGTGAGGATAATGTGCCTGTCCTCCATTGTTGCCAAGTCCACCAGGGGCCTGTACATGGAGGGATGTCTCCATCTCCTATTCATCCTCAGCAGTTGTAATCTAGGGGGCAAAACAATGAGCATCTGGTCAGTTTCCGACATTTCCTCAATGTACAATGCATTGCATGTTGTGACAGAAACAGTATGTTGATGTTTAGCCCCAAAAGGTGCCTATGTATGCTGTGACACAGTTAGGCGCCATGGCCTGCCTCCCCCTGAAATGGCAGATGCCTGTCCTGTGTGGATGGACTGGTGGAAATGAGGAAATGAGGTAATGCCGCTGACGTTGTGTGCCGTTGCGGGAGGCAGTCGAGTACCGCCGTGCAACTCCTCAGTGGTTATCATTGGGCCCTATGGGTTACAGTAGCCAATGGTGATGTATGCCGGTGGTAACGTCACGCACCGCCGAGGACGTGACCGCCATTTTCTATCTGTTCACTCACTTGCTACCTGACCTTCAACAGGAGAGGACCTACCTTGCAAGTGCTGCTGTGACCTGTGTCTGGAACCGACCATGGCTCGAGTCACTGGGGAAAGGGCCCCTGCCTTCACCGCTGCGGAGTTGGAGAGACTGGTGGATGGGGTTCTACCCCAATACCGAATGCTGTATGGGCCTCCAGACCAACAGGTGAGTACACTGCGAGCACTGTGTATGGGGCATGAATGCATGGAGTGCTGTGTGTGAAGGCCTCGTATAAGGGGGGTGGTTGAGGGGTCCTGGGCAGCATGCTGCATGTATGATGGGCAATGTATGTGTGTAAGGGGATGAGAGGGATATGGTGGGCCATCAGTGTAACAGGCCAGATGGTATGACTGATACCATTTTCTATTTTTATTTTTCTACAGGTCAGTGCCCATCAGAAAAAGGGTATATGTTGTGCCATCGCCAAGGACTGTGGACCCTGGGGGTCTACGGCAGGTGGAGCACCCACTGTGGCAAACGGTGGGAGGACCTGAGATGGTGGGCAAGGAAGACGGCGGAGGCCCAGCTGGGGATGGCCTCCCAACAAGGAAGGGGTGCCCATCAAACCCTGAACCCCCTGATGTTCTGCATGCTGGCAGTGGCCTATCCGGAGCTGGATGGGTGATTGAGGGCATCACAGCAGCCACATGGGGGTGAGTGCAGTTCCCAATATACTACTTGCGCGTGTGGGGTTGTCTCTGGGTGGGTGATGTGCGCCTGTTGGTGTCCCTAGGCCAGGCCAGACATTACAGGGTAGGTTCCATGTTTGGCAGGGGCTGATGAACTCCACCCCCAAACAAGCTAGTGGGCATCCACGACTGGGCATTGCTCTGTGGGTCTCAGGCATGCTGCAACTGGCGTTAAGTATTACTGTCCATGGCCTGGTGACTAGCATTGTGACTGGTAGTCGTTACCTAGTGCATAGGGCTGTCCCCTGTGTGTTGTGTACGCCAACGGTGGTGTTGTTGCTGCCATTGACCAAGGTGTATCCTCTGTCTCTTCCCCCCCTTTTTGTTTTGTCACCCTGTCCTTCTGTGCATTAACATCATCTGGCGGAGGAGCAGAGGCACCGGCAATGGAAGGAGCTGCATCCCACAGGGCCCAGGAGGCCGAATCCACTGACGGTGAGGGCACCAGTGGGATGGAGGGCGAGGGGAGCACCACAGCAGAGACAGGAGGGGACAGTTCTGAAAGTGATAAATCCTCCGATGGAAGCACCCTGGTGGTGGCGGACACCTCTGTGGCCACCCCAACTACAGGTACAGCCGCCTCCCCGTCCTCCCAGCAGCCTCTCAGCATGTTTCCAGTGCCCGCTCACCCAGGAGGGTGGGCATCTCCTTCGCCCCAGGCACCTCAGGCCGTGCCCCAGTTAGCCCTGCTGCCCTGAGTGAGGCTATTGACCTCCTGCGATCCATCTCTGTTGGGCAGTCAACCGTAGTGAGTGCCGCCCAGGGCCTTGCAAGGCATTTGCAACATTCAAATTCATTCCTGGAGGGCATTCACTCTGGCGTGGTGGCTCAATAGAGATCATTTCAGGCTCTGGCCTCCTCCCTGATGGCAGCCATTGTCCCTGTCTCTGGCCTCCCCCGTCCAACTTCCTCTACCCAGTCCCATTCCCCTGAACCTCAACCTATCCCAAGCACACATTCAGACCAGCATGCACCCAAGACAACACACAAGAGTGGCTCAGGCAAACACAAGCACCACACATCATCCCACAGGCACTCACACAAACACCATCCAGAAGCTGACATAACAAGATCCACTGCCTCCACTGTGTCCCCCTCCTCCTCCTCATCGACCTCCCTCCCAGTAGCGTCTACACTCACACCTGCATGCACTACATACACACCCACTGTCTCCATCACGCCTATCAGTACACCCCCCTCACTGGCAGTCACCACCCCCACATCCATGCACACATCCACTGTGTCTATTCCCCCTCCTCCCAAAGTACCCAAACACAAGCACTCAGATACCCAACAGCCATCCACCGCACAACAGCATCCAGCCATGCACTTGAACCCAAACACAGCAGACAGACACCTCCTACAACCACTCCCTCTTCCTCCATTCCCAAACCTTCACCCTCTTCCCGCCCCAGTGTCCCTAAAAAGCTTTTCCTCTCCACCCTTGACTGCTTCCATACCCCTACCCTCCATCCTTCACGTGGGGCCAGGGTGGGCAGAACCCAGGCCAGCACCTCAGCCACCCAGTCCACGGCCACTGTACTTTCGGCAGCTACTGCAGGTGTGAGAGGCTCCAAGGAGACACCCAGCAGCACTGGCAGTGTGCCTGCACCAGCTGCCAAGAAGAAGGGCAAGGATGTACCACCAGTTGCCAAGGGCAAGGAGGCACCACCACACGGCAAGGGGGCCCCACCACACGGCAAGGGCAAGGGGGCACCGCCAAACAGCAAGGGCAAGGAGGCACCACCAGCTGCCAAGGGCAAGGGCAACGGGCCTGCCCCTGCAGGCAGGAGGGACAGGAAGCCTGGTGCTGTGACAGGATCCAGACCCCCACCACCAACCATGGCGCTTCAGCCATCTGAGGCTGCAGAGGAAGGGCTGGAGATTCCCCCCACCACTGGCAGCACTGCCATCAGCACCGCCACATGCACCGCCACCAGCACCACTGGCAGCAGCAGCAGCTCCAGTGAGCAGCCGTCCGAGGCTGCAGGGAAAGGACTGGAGTCTCCCCCACTACAGGCAGCACCACCACCTGCCCGCCATCAACACTGCCACATGCACCAGCACCACTGGCAGCAGCAGCAGCCCAAGTGGGAAGCCGTCCGAGGCTGCAGGGGAAAGGCTCGAGCCTCCCCCCACCACTGGCAGCACCAACACCAGCACCGGCACTGCCACCACTGTGCAGACTGTAGTCTTGCCTCAATGGAGTGTTATGCATCCTGCCCACTGAAAATCTTGTGGGTATGACACCCAGGTGAAAGACTGTGATCTTGCACTCCCCAAGTGCTCCATCACAGGGCACAAAGCCCCCTCCAGAACCAGTGGAAGAAGGCATCCACTCACCCACACCTTGCCAGGATGAAGCACACTGGGCACAAGGCCTCCTCCAGAACCAGTGGAAGAAGGCATCCACTCACCCCTCCTTGCCAGGATGAAGCACACTGGGCACAAGGCCCCCTCCAGAACCAGTGGAAGAAGGCTTCCACTCACCCCTCCTTGACAGGATGAAGCACACTGGGCACAAGGCCTCCTCCAGAACCAGTGGAAGAAGGCATCTACTTCAGAAACTGTGGCCTTGCACTCCCCAGGACCAAGCAGTGGGCAAACAACCCACTTGAGAGACTGCGGACTTGCACTCCCCAGGATCAAGCAGTGGGCAAACCACCCACTTGAGAGACTGTGGCTTTGTACTCCCCAGGACCCAGCAGTGGCAAACCACCCACTACAGAGACTGTGGCTTTGCACTCCCCAGGACCAAGCAGTGGGCAAACCACCCACTACAGAGACTGTGGCCTTCCACTCCCCAGGACATTGCCCAGGGCATGTAGCCCCCTCCGGGACCAGTGGTGTTGGACCATCTTCCAGCTGAGGTGCCCCCCCATTCCCCTTTCCTCTGAGGTGTCTGTGTATTATCGACCTGATGTCCCAGCAGTGTTCTCTCCGTGTGGATGCAGGAGTCAAGTGGAGTCTTGGCCTGGGGGCAGATCAGCCTAATATAATTAGGCCGATCAGAAACCAGTAGACACCAGGGAAGTTTTTGTTTTTTATACTTATGCAGAAGGAGAGCAACCCCTTGAGCAAGGCCCGCTACCCAGGGAGGGAAAAATATTTTTAGCCATTTCTGCCCCCCCTGGGGGCAGATCGTCCGAATATGATTATGCCGATCTGCCCCCGGGGGGGCAGAAACCCCTAGACACCAGCAATAATGTTTTTGTTAATTTATTTATTTATTTTTTATATGTGGGGAGCGACGCCTTAGGCAAGGGTCACTCCCCCGTGGGGACCAAATAATTTTTAGGCCAATCTGCCCCCGGGGGGGGGGAGGGGGCAGAAAACACTAGACACCAGATATTTTTTTGTTTTTTATACTTATGCATAGGGGGATCCGCCCCCCGGGGGGGGGGGGGGGTTAATATTTTTAGGCCATTTTACCCTAGACACCAGGGATAATTTTTTTGTTTATTAATTTTTTTTTTTTTATATGTGGGGAGCAACCCCTTAGGCAAGGGTCGCTCCCCGGGGGCCAAATTATTTTTAGGCCATTTATGCCCCCCACCATGGGGCAGATCGGCCTAAGATAATTAAACCGATCTGTCCCCGGGGGAGGCAGAAACCACTAGACACCAGGGATTTTTTTTTTAATACACTTACACATAAGGAGAGTGGCCCCTTGGGCAAGGGCCGCTCCCCAGGGGGGCAAAATATTTTTAGGCCATTCCTACTAGACACCAGGCCATTTCTTTTTTGTTTATACTTATGCATAAGGGGAGCGGCCCCTTTGGGCAAGGACCGCTCCCCAGGGAGGCAAAATATTTTTAGGCCTTTTCTGCCCCCCCCGGGAGCAGATCGGCCTATTATATTTAGGCCAATCTTCCCCCAGGAGGGGCAGAAACCTCCAGACACCAGGGATATATATATTTTTTTATTTACTTTATGATTTTATGTATGGGAATCAACCCCTTAGACAAGGGTCGCTCCCCTGGGAGGGGGAATTTATTTTAGGCCATTTCTGCTCCCCTTGGGGGCAGATCAGCCTATTTCTATTAGGCTGATCTGCCCCCGGGGGGAGCAGAAACCACTTAGGCACCAGGGATTGGTGTGTGTGTGTGTATGCGTATGTTTTGTTTGGAGGAGCAGCCCCTTGGGCAAGGGTTGCTCCTCATGGGGGCACATTACTGTTGGCCACATTGGAAGGCCCATCTGCCCCCAGGGAATTTTTTTTTTTCAAAATAAGAGAGTGGGGGTATGCCATACCCCCACCCTAAATAAATGGGGCCAAAGTTGTTCTGCCCACCAGTGGGCAGATGGGGCAATTACTTCCGATCCACACCCCGGGGGGCAGAATGTCCACTAGATGCCAGGGAATTAAAAAAAAAAAATAATAGTGGGGTGGTGGCTCCCAACCAGTATGGGCCTGGTTATGCCCCCACCCCACATAAGGGGTAACAGTCTTTCAGCTCTCCCCCGCAAACTAAAACATCTTAACCCACGGCAAGCAAGAGGACATTTGATTATTTGGGGTATTGCTTTTACATTTGGACCATGACAGCTTGGCTAACTCTCAAAATCGTCCCACTTGGAATGGTGAGGGCTCCACTTTTTGGACTTTGGGATGCTGCCATGTAGAAAAATCAACAAGACCTAGACACATCTGAAAACTAAACATCTGGTTGATTCCAGGGTGGTGTGCTTCACATGACTCCACACCATTTTCTTACCCACAATGCCCTGCAAACCTCAGACTTACCTGGAAATCCCACATTTTCCCACATTTTTGTGATGGAACCTTCCGGAATCTGCAGGAGTCCACAAAATTCCTACCACCCAGCATTGTTTCATCTATACCTATAAAAATTCTGCTGCACTTGTCACCCTAAAAATATATATTTTTTTCAAACTGGTCTTTTTGGACCTGCTTTGGTTCTCCCTCAATTTCGACCTGTTTTTGGCTTTTTCTCTGTCACAGGCACTTGGTCCACCTACACAACTGAGGTATCATTTTTACCGGGAGACTGAGGGGAACAGTGTGTGGTAGGAAATTTGTCCCGGTGCGATGATTCCACACAGAAATGTGGGAAAAAAATGATTTTTTAGATACATTTGAGGTTTGCTAAGGATTCTGGATAAGAAAACATTGGGGGATCCACGCAAGTCACACCTCCCTGGACTCCCTTGGATTTCTAGTTTTGAGAAATGTCTGGGGTTGGTAGGTTTCCCTAGATGGCTGCTGAGCCCAGGACCAAAAATGCAGATGCCCCCCGAAAAAACAGGTAGTTTTGTATTTGATCATTTTGATGTGTCCAGATAGTGTTTTGGGGCATTTCCTTTTGCGGGCACTAGGCCTACCCACACAAGTGAGGTACCAATTTTATCGGGAGACTTGGGGAAACGCTGGGTGGAAGGAAATTTGTGGCTCCTCTCAGATTCCAGAACTTTCTGTCACCAAAATGAGAGGAAAAAGTGTTTTGGGCCGAATTTTGAGGTTTGCAAATGATTCTAGGTAACAGAACATTGTGAGAGCCCCACAAGTCACCTCAACTTGGATTCCCCTACGTGTCTAGTTTTTAAAAATGCGCAGGTTTGGTAGGTTTCCCATAGGTGCCAGCTGAGCTAGAGGGCAAAATCTACAGCTAGGCACTTTGCAAAAAACACATCAGATTTCAATGCGTTTCCTGTCGCGAGCATCAGACCTACCGACGCAAGTAAGGTACCATTTTTATTGGGAGACTTGGGGGAACACAGAATAGCAAAGCAAGTGTTTTTGTCCCTTTTCTTTCTCTACATTTTTTTCCTCCAAATGTAAGACAGAGTGTCAAAAATACTTCTATTTGGGAAATGCCCTGTAATTCACATACTAGTATGGGCAACCCGGAATTCAGAAATGCGAAAATAACCACTGCTCTCAACACATTATCTTGTGCCCATTTTGGAAATACGAAGGTTTCCTTGATACCTATTTTTCAGTCTTTATATTTCAGCAAATGAATTGCTGTATACCAGTATAGAATGAAAACCCATTGCAAGGTGCAGCACATTCATTGGCTCTGGGTACCTAGGGTTCTTCATGAACCTACAAGCCCTATATATCCCCGCAACCAGAAGAGTCCAGCAGATGTAACAGTATATTTTTTAAAAAAATCTGACATCGTAGAAGTTACAGAGTAAAACGTTGAAAAAAATGGCTGTTTTTTTCTCCTCAATTTCAATATTTTTTTATTTCAGCTGTTATTTTCTGTAGGAAAACCTTGTAAGAACTACACAAATGACCCCTTGCTAAATTCATAATTTTGTCTACTTTTCAGAAATGTTTAGCTGTCTGGGAACCAGCATTGGTTTCACACCCATTTCTGTCACTAAGTGGAAGGAGGCTGGAAGCACAAAAATTGAGTATGCCCCAGTAAAATGCCAATATTGTGTTGACAAAAGGGGTTTTCTGATTCAAGTCTGCCTGTTCCTGAAAGCAGGGAAGCTGGTGCTTTTAGCACTGCAAACCTTTTGTTGATGCCATCTTCCGGGTCAAAACACCAGCCTTCTTCTGCATCCCTTTTTCCCCATGTTGTAGAAAAAAATCGAAATTATAGCTGTATTTTGGCTAATTTCTTGGTCTCCTTCAGAGGAACCCACAAACTCTGGGTACCTCTAGAATCCGTAGGTATTGGAAAAAAAAGGATGCAAATTTGGCGTGGGTAGCTTATGTAGACAACAAGTTATGAGGGCCTAAACGCAAACTGCCCCAAATTGCCAAAAAAAGCCCTGGCACCTGAGGGGAAAAGGCCTGGCAGCGAAGGGGTTAACTACTAGCATCAATGTTTTTCTTTATTTAGTGTGTATATCAACACTTGTGACTTGTTTCCTCAAGTCAGGCTTTCATTTCGATCTCACTAAGTTGAAACTCTCCGATTCAATTAAAGGCATCAAACTCCTTTAAAATGAAACCATTTTCTTCCTTCGAAAACAACACTATAAAGATGCTGCAAGCCTTTCTGTTTACAAATGCATCTGTCTGTGTAACGGTATACTTTGTGAATATTTAAGCGACTTGTAACATCTCATGCTCACAGGTTACCATAAATGCCACTGAAGGTACAAAGGCTTAATAAATCTTCTTCATGCCATCCCTATTCATTTCATAGCAACTTAAATCTTGAATGCGGTTTAACATATATGTTTAAGTGCATAAAATTATATAGAATATTCTGAAATCAGAAGTGAATAAATATATAGGTCAAAAACATTAATTTACTTGTCGGTCAACTCAAACCAGGGTAATTTGTGTTCTATGAGTTTCAAGGTGGTCCAACCCAGCTGAATTATAAGGGTCCAACCCCCACATATGTCACTTGTAGAAAGTGGTCATTTTCTTGCTTAACCATTCTGTGCCTCTGCCTGGCAGTGGAATACACGTCTGGGTCAGGATGACAGCTGGGCTGTTTGTGAATTCACTCTAGACAGTTTCAAAAAGGGAGCTCAGGTGTATCCTAAATATACTGATCGGTCTTCCTGGGCTAGAGGGGTTGTGAGTGACTGACACTTGCACCCAAATAGGGTTAATCCCCTTCCGTACACAAAGCTGTCTCCAGCCCCCTGGAGTGTGTCAGGGGCCAGGGCAGGAAAGGCATGGTCTTTTGCACTACAAAGACTTTCCTTTGAAGTTTGCCTACTTCCATGGCAGAAAAGAGTATAAGTATTGGGCCTCTGAGACCACAACTTCAGAACACTTCTGGACTTAGGACATTCTGCCAGGAAGAAGAGCTGGATGCTGTAGGAGGAATTGCCACTCTGCCTGTTACTTTGTTGTGCTGGCCTGCTGATTGCTACTTCTGTCCTAGGAGTGAAGGGACTGGATTTTACTTTCTACATCCTGCTTTCCAAGGTTCTCCAAGGGCTTGAACTGAGCTTGCCTCCTGTTAAGAAGTCTCAGGGACATCAAAGACTTCATCTGCCAGTGCTGGACTCTTTTATTGAGATTCCTACCCTGACAAGTGGTGCCTAATCCATTCCCTGGGCACTTGAAAGGAGAAGCTGGTTAAAAACCAAGAAGAACCAAGTGCGCTGACTTTGGACGACGCCTGGACTGAAGGAGCTGTGGGATCTAGCGACGACGCCTGCAACTGAAACCGAGGTGCCCGCTTGAGTGCAATGACCCCGCAGACCCGACACAGGCAGCCTCGCTGAAGTCCACGACTCCATGAGTTCCAAAGTGCCATGTCACCAATGTCCATGACACCTGACTCTGCTGCAGTGCCTGCAGCCGTATGGGCATGACCGCGACCCCGTGAGATCAGCGCACCACGTCTTGGCCACCGGCAGTGCAAGGATCTGATGCTTCTCACTGACGCAACCTCACCTCCACAGCTCCTCAGCAAGGACCCAAAGCCTTGCACCAACGCCTCCAATCCTTTGCTCCTCAACACCAGAATTGATGCCACACCGGATCCATCGAAGCCTTGATCCCCAACTCCGTGCACCAGCTTGTTTCCTCATTTCACAAGGTACTGCACCTGGGGGAACCGGCATCTTTTCTGGACAGGGAGCCAGTGGAGTTTCCTGAGGTGAGGACTAATGTGGGTACGTTTGGGGAGGCCCAGGATGAGTCTGGATGCCATGTTCTGTATTGTTTGGAGTCTTCTGAGGAGCTGGGAGGGGATGCCGGTGTGAAGCATATTGCCGTTGTCGAGGAGGTTCGTGACGAGGGATGGTCGATGATCTTTCTGATGTTTAGTGGGATCCATCTGAAGATCTTGCAGAGAGTGTGGAAACAGGAGGAGGTGACTGCGTTGACCTGTGCTTCATGGTCAGTTGGCTGTCCAAGATTATGCCTAGGTTGCGAACGTGGTCAGTTGGTGTCAGAGTGGTTCCAGTCACCAGCTGTACTCCCAAGCAAAGGTGTTCTTTGCAAAGATCAGTACCTCGGTTTTGCCGAAGCTCAATTTGAGCCAGCTGTCTCTCATCCAATTGGCTACGTTGATCGTGCCATTGTAGAAGTTGGTTTTGGCGTTATAGAGGTCTTTGGTGAGTGAGAGTACGTGCTGGGTGTCGTCGGTGTAGGAGATCATGTTGAGTCTGACAGTGTCCATGAGGGCGGTCATGTAGATGTTGAACAGCTTGTGGCTGAGCGATGATCCTTGGTGCAGGCCATATATGATGTTTTTGGGAACGGAGGTGAACAGAGGTAGGCGGACACTCTGGGTGCGTCATGCAAGGAAAGAGGTGATCCACTTGAGGGCGTGTCGTTGAATGCCGAGACTGTCGAGGATGTGGTGGGTGACAGTGTCAAATGTTTCTGACGGGTCGAGGAGAATCAGAGCCACTGTTTGTCATTGGCCAAGGAAGGTTGTGATGACATCTGTTGCAGCCATGAGTGTGGTCTCGGTGCTATGGTTAGCCTGGAAACCTGATTTTGATGTGTCAAGTAGGTGATTCCATTCTAGGTAGTTGATGAGCTGTCGGTTCATGGACTTCTTGAGTACTTTGGCTGGGTATACGAGTAGGGAGATTGGTTGGTAATTCTTGAGGGCGCTCGGGTTAGCTGAGTGCTTCTGTAGGAGTTTTCTGATCTCTGCATGCTTCCATCGATCTGGGAAGGATGCTGTGGAGATGGTTGAGGAGGTTGTTGAGTTCAGTGCTGTTTGAAGAGGTTGAAGAATTGGTGGGAGCAGGTGTCCGTGGGTGCCCCCGAGTAGATGGAGTACATGATGGTAGCAGTGGTCTGGATGTCAAGTGAAGACCAGGTGGATATGGCTGGGCCAGGGTTCGCCGGTGGGATGAGGTTGTTGGGTCTGGGCGGTTGGTGATGACTGGTTTTTTTTTGCCTTCTTGATGCGCCGTGGTAGTTTTTGTGTGCTGATTTGTGTGTGGCTCTGTCGGAGGGGTCCTTGGAGTTGCACCATTTCTCAAGTCAAAGACAGTTATGCGTAGTGGTTCTGAGCTCTGGGGTGTACCAGTTGGCTTGTCTTGATGTTCTGTTGGCTTTTGACAGTTTCAGAGGGGTGCATTTGCTTATCCAGGCCGAGAAGTTGTGGGCAGCCTGGTCGAGATTGGTTGATGTGTCGGGTGGTGTGGTGCTGAGAGCCTGTGTCCATTGTCTCTCTGTTAATTTTCCCCAGATGCAGTCGGTGGCGTACAGCACTTTGAAGTAATGGAGTGCAGGATCTCTATCCTACAAAAATCTCACACATAGTTAATATAAAAAAAATCTTGCTTCCTGTTAATAACAATATACACAATATAAATATAGAATATGACAAACTGTGATGTTTTGGGTAACTCATGGTAATGTTTCTGGTGCATGGGAGTATTATTGAATGTTTCATGTTTAAAAACATGGTACTTTCAATAAATGTTAGTTCAGTGACATATTCATATGTACTTAATTAAGACACTGAGAAATGTTGAAAATACATTTTTTTCATATTAAAGTCTTTATTTGCTTTTTTACATCTTTTGATGTCTTGCCTTGTGCTTTGCATCCGACCCCTGACTCGGCTCTCCCCAAGGCTGTCTGTGCCCACCACAGAAATTCTGTCTCCATGCCCTTGATAGCATTGGAGCTATTAGTTCTCGATGCAACTTATTTACCCTACCTCCGTTACTGGAAGCCACCAACCTCAATTTTGGAAAGGAAACAAGTACAGTTGATGGTTGTTTACAGGTCTGTTAGCAAAACTGAAGCCATGCCAAGGCTTTAAAACAAATACTACAGTGACTCAATTGATGTACTGTCGTGCTACGTTGTTAAGTTAGGAGTCGTGCGCTTAATGTAATTGCAACAACGCTGAATGACATGGGGTGAAGATCTTTAGAATTGACATAATTGGTTGGGAGACATTCTAGACCCTAACACATCAGGATAACATCCATCTAGTCTAGGTGAAGAGTCGTTAACTATTTGATGCTGGTTCTGTGACATTCATAGGCCCAGATTTAAGGAGCTCTAGCACCACCTTTTTTTAGACTAATGTGGCATTAGGTTTAAAAATTCGCCATGCTACATTTACAAAGTGGTGCAATGCATGCATTGCGCCACTTTGTAATCCCGTGCACCACATTCTGTCTGCACCATGGATAATGTATGCAAGGGGGGGCCGAAAAAATGGTGCAAAGAAATCTAAAAGATTTCTTTGCTGCATTTTTAACGCCTGCACAGAGCAGGCATTAAAAGGAGGCACGCCATTAATTATAATTGGCCTCAATGTGCTTTGCAGGATTGGCGTCAACATTTTTGATGCTAATCCTGCCAAGCGCCAAACTAGCATCATACATTTTGAGGCTAGTTCCCTAACTACTGCAATGGTGTGCAGTATCTTAAATACGGCCCACACATGGTGGCATTGGGGGAGCGCTATGAGGTTCAGGAAGAGTGGCGCTGCATTGGATGCAGCGCTTCTTTTTTTAAATCTGCCCCTTAGTCTCACCTGTCCCCAGTTCTCTGATTGAACGCCACTTTTCTCAAATCTGCCCCTTAGTCTCACCTGTCCCCAGTTGTCAGATTGAACTTCACCCAAAAGAGAAAAGTATGCTGTGGTAATGACCAAATGGCTCTGCACGTGGGTTTATTAATTATTCCTGTTGCTTTAAAAAGCCGGCTGAAAATTATGCTACTGCACTTTTCTCTAAGCCATGGTTATCTAAGCTAAAAAAATGTAAAATACCACAGTCGTGCATTTTCCTGCTGCCGATCAAAGAAATACGAAAACCATACTCATAAATAAAGTGACAGATTGCGTAGCATGCTTTTCAACGGTAGGCAACAGATGGAAGTGAAACAAACAGTACTTCACATAAAGTCGGGGGACGAACTGAACAGATGAACTCCTATTTGCTCAACACAAACCAGGATGCTGGCTCCAGGATGGAAAAGGACAATGTGGCACAGGTATGAGCAATGAAAGATAGACAAGTGATAAGTTAAAGAGCGACTAAAATGTCCAGAAAATATTAAGGAAATTCTTGGATTTTTTAAAGAAAAGCTTGTTTATTTTAATGGGCATTTTTTTGACTCAGCTGATTTATCGAGCTCGAACGTTTCAAATATTTATTATTCTCCACCATACATAATGTTGGTATTATGAAATGTATTTGTCCTTCTTTCCCTGAAAATGTATATTGAGTACTATCCGTGCAGGCATGGGTTCTGATTCATATAGATGAGCGATATGCACCGTGCAAACGTGCGTGTGCGTATTTATTCTGATTTTACAAAATGCAGACAGTTAAGGGTCCAGTTACACCGACCACATTTGCACTGGACAGACATGTACAACATATTTATTAGCCACCCTAATGTATATTTAGTATTGCGCTGTGTCAAGTAGTAGAAATGTAAAAGGGTGGATAAGCAGCCTGTTTCCATAGTAACAGAACCAGGGTAATTTGGGCCTCATTTCGTGTTTGTACTAGTAGTAAAAGAGGGCACAGATTGTTGTGTGCCAATCTTTACATTAGCCTTTACTCAGATCAGTGCCTCCTCTAGAGTGGCACTACTGCCGGTGTTATTTGTCACAACAAGTATACAAAACAGATGGATGAAATGCTTGAATTAATCTCAGTCACTGATAGTCACTTGAGACCGCATCCTAATCCACTGTTATTGTGCACACTGTGCCACATCAGTTTAAACCCAGTTATATGCAAATCAGTCTTGACCCTGCTCTAATAGAAACAGTCCAGCCCGATCTGCCAAGCCAGGTCCTCCCTGAATAGGGACACCCGCAATCCAGGTCTGGCTTTGCCCTAGCTATGAGCTCATCAGCCGAGCACAGCTAGGTTCCAGTGTCAGTGTGTGCACAGGACCCATGTCTAGGCATACCGTCACACTTAATGGGACACAAGAAGTATACAAAAAAGTGATGGATGGAATGCTTGAATTGATCTCAGATATTGGTAATCAGTCAGGCCGCATCCTAATCCATCGTTATTTTCAGTTGCGGAATTCAAATTTAAAAAAAATAATTAAAAAAAACTTACCTGGGCCACTGTCGCCATCGCAAGAACCGGGCTGCTCCTCACCTCTTCCTGCAGGCACAGGCTTCCAGCCTGCCCTGTGCAAAACCTGACGCTGCTCAGAGAAGCGTCAGGATTGGCTGGGAACACCCAGGCAGGGCACTCTCAGGCAGACTGGTAGCTTGTGCAGGCTCTCTCCAGCCCAGCAACTGTATTGCTGGGCTGGAGAGAGCCCTGTGCACATGTGTGTTTGGCCGGCCCGAGCACTCCCCCTCATTGCTCGTCACCCCCGTGGCCCAGCCCTTTTCCCCAAAAACTATAATAAAACAAAGTTTATTATAATTTTTGTGGAAATGTTTTGCAGATGTTGCTGCTGGCGGAGGTGATGCTCCTCCACCCTTATGGTTATTTTGCACACCATGCCACCTCAGTTTGGATCCAGTTATATGCACATCAATCTCAACCCTGCTCCAAAAGGAACAGTCCAACCAAACTGCCAAGTCAGGCCCACCCTGAACCGGAACACAAGTAACCCAGGACCGGTTTAGTCCCCGTTATGAGCTCATCAGCTGGGTACAGCGTCGTTTCAGTGGTACAGTGTGCACGGGTGTAATTTAGGTGTTAATTGTCAAGCAGAACTTGTGCCTATGGTTTTAGAGTTAGTCAAAAATTGCTCTTAGTATTGACGCTGGCAATATTCGGCCTAATACACAAAGGTTAACTTACACTTTTGTGTAAGTTTATGTTTCTTTTTTTTTGGTATTCATAAACTACGAGTTAATAATACGTTTATGACTGTGGAGAATTTGCAGGTGGAAAACACATAAAAAGATGCGATAGGCCTCTGTCTCCGCAGTCATAAACTTACTATTAACTCTTGGTATGTGAATACTAAAAGAACATTAACTTATATAAAAGTGTTTAAGTCTACCTTTGTCAGTGAGGCCCTCTTAGTATAAGTTTACTAATAGTATCATTATGACTGCAGTTGTAAAATTACTATTGGTAAACTTAAACTCAAAGTTTGTAAATACAAAAAAACAGTAAACTTACACGAAAGTGTAAGTTTACCTTTGTAGATCTAGGCATTAGACAGTGGCAGCCGGCAGTTTTACGAGGGAGGGGGGCGGGCGGTAAGCACACTCACACTTTCACACACACACGCATGTATGCACATTCATTAACAACACTCATCAACATTCAAACATGCATGCAGGCACCAAACATTCATTTGAAAAGATCACACACACATACACACACACTTACCTTAATCCTTGGAGGTCCCAGTATCGTTGGGACTTCTGCCTTCCCTCACTGGCTGACCTTAGGTCAGCCAGTGAGGGAAGGCAGCAGTCCCAAGTTCGTCACAGAGTGGGATGGGGTCAGTGAGACTGCTGACCCAATCTCACTCTGTGACAAGGTGTCACTGATTGACACTCGCCCTGGGCACCTCAGGGCTTAAACCTGAAGCACCCAGGTCGAAGTCAGTGATTGAAACTTCCCTCATCACCCAGGGAAGGGCCTCAGAAGCTGTGACCTCTTCAGCCCAACAAAGTACAACTCAGGCAGCCAGGAGTCTGCGCAAATCACGCATGTCTGCCCCGGCTGCCTGACCTGAACATGGAGACCTTTGTTCAGCATGACATCCACTCTTCATGAGGGACAAAAGGTGGGGGGGTGTGGCCCCTCCGCCCCAAAGGTCGGGCCGCGCCTGTCATTAGAGGGCGATGTCATTTGAATGAAACAGAAGTGGAACAGGAATAATTGGGACAATACCTGGATAGTGGTGTTAAATCATAGTTTTTTAATATTTGTTTTGCGCTTTACCATAATACAGCGCATATTTAAATAACATTGTATCTCTTACACAGCACATTACTGTGCATACAAATCTAACCAAACAGCAAAAGTTCACTGTTCATATTTAAGCATCGGAACATTTCAGAAAGTAACATACATCTGAAAATGCAAATTATGTCCTTTCAGTAATAAAAATATACAAATTGAACCCACAAATTGATACATACGCCAAAGTATAATACTGAGATTGGCACAATGCTATATGTCTCCAACATGAAATACTGCCACATGTGCCTAAACGCAGTCAACACTGACATCACAAACTCGACGTAAGACATCAACAAAATGTCACAAACATATGACCTCATTGAGGGCACCACACCTGAAAAAGCTGTTCTAAGCAGCAAGAGACACCACACAACAGACAAACTACTGTAGAACACTTCCTTGTGCTCTGGCAGTTACCTAGTAGGCTTGTAAATGTTTGATTAATTTACCAAATTTGATTACTTGCTCACTAACTGAAGGTCTCTTTGCAGGTTTTAATCATAGCCTAAAAAGATGTTTTTTAACAGCGTATTTAAAGCAGTCGAGGGATAAATAATGTTGAAGGGTGGAGGGAAGGGATTTCCAGAATTTTGGATAGAGGTTTAATTCTCAAAAATGTATTGCCGCTACTTAACGGTCTCTCTGATTAATAACTTGCTATTCTATAGTTTAGGTAAGACGTACCATTTTCTGGGTTCATTTTATGGATACAATTATACATAAGTGGACCGATTTTGAAACTGATGTTCTCATTAACGGGAAGCCTTACTTACTGTCGGAGGAAGAAGTATAGTAGTTTTGTAGTATGCTTGCCAATATCAAATGGCAAAAGCATGGCACCACAGCAGAGGGCGAGCCAAGATCAACTGCACTAGGTTGAAAACTACCAACATTACTAAGGAAAAGGCATTGATCATATACTGACTAGGCATGGCTTATAAAGACCATCATGTATGTCACTGTGAAGGAATTGCAGTCAAACATTATTATCTGGACGGCCAAAACTCTCAAGGTAACATATTGTTTTGTGCTCGTGGAGTTTTCTGACATAGAGTAATACTTGGGCTTTGTTTGTCCCAACTAAGCAATCTCACAAATTCTAACCCAGGCTATGCCTGGACCTGATGCAGCACATGGACAAATGCATCTACTTTTCCAGTGACCAAGCAATAGTAGGACACATGTTATGCCATTGTGAGTTCCCAAATGTGGTTGGTGCCATTGATAATGTCCACCTTCTGGTATTCCAATGCAAAAGATACATTCTATAAGGTCTGATTCACAAAGGTAACTTATATGTTTTGAGTACTTTACACTCTGTAGTAAGTTTACACCGTTTTTGTATTCCCATACTCGGATTGTAAATGTATACAAAAGTCTAAGTTACATGTCTCCACTGCCTGAGTATTGCAATTGGCTTACTAATGTGTGGATGGGTGATGATCCTCCCTAAACCTCTTATTTACCCTCCATACGTCTCTCTTACTCCTCCCTAATCCCCTCCACTTTGACAGTAAGCCTGCTCCTTTTTAAAGCCACTCCCCTGTATCCCACCCACCTTTACTACCAAAAGATATACTTGTGTGTGCAGACGACTCCGCAGTTGGGGCCGAGACCTCCACACACATAAGTCTATGTAGTTGTAAACTCTGTAAGTGGTTTGTGACTAGCACTTTTTATTACGTTTTGTGATACTAAAAAACGAGCTACAAACTGCAGTATGTAAATCAGATCCATACAATCTAAAAGATGTAGCATATGCTGAATTTCCAGACGACTGTAACACAGATGTCAGCAATACACATTGCTCTGCAGATTTTCTTTATTGATGCATAATGCTATGATCCTAATGACCAGCTGAATCCTGTATACCATTGTAACACTAAACCTGGATCCTATGTTTCTGGAAATTCAAGATTAGTGGACAATACTTCTTTTGCACTCTCTGTGCCCAGTTCACATGAATGGGTCTCCCTCAACTTTTGTTCCTAAACTCAAAATATTAATGCACCACTCACATCGGGATCCATCAAAGGTAGATTGGTTAGTGATATCATGAGGAAATTCGATTTTTAATACGATCGTATCGACCCGCCATTTTGTGGCCCGCCACCATTTTATGTTGCCTTCACTCAGGCAGCACAGCGAACGAAGTCCATTCTGCCTTTTCTGCTTATTCTGCAACATGGTGTTCAAAACAGCCTTCTGCCTCTATCTTTACAAGGCTGGTATTAAGGTCTGACCGAGTACACTAATCCCTGTCTGGTTTTCTAATCCTTGTTTCAACTATCTGTAGGCTCACACTATTCTCCGCCGATCTTATCTTATCGTCTGGCCTTCGCTGTCCTTTGCTAGTATTCTCTCATTTCACAACTGTCCTCCAAACGCACACAAACTTATCGCACCACATGCAACTTCGTTGTGGATCGGTTAATGAATTAGTTCAAGGGAGGGGTGACAAACACAGCTGGAGGGGAGGCAACCTTAAGTCACTTGATACTTTGTTTTCCAATTCCTTCTATTGGTGCTGTCTTGTTTTCCGACATTTCTATTGGCTCTGTTCTATCTTTACATTATTCTTACTGGCTCCTTTCTATGTGTTCTGGGAGTGTATGTAGTTAATAAATGGTTTTTATACGGTATATAAGATTGTGCGCCACAAAGTAAAGTGGCAGTCTCCTGAGAACATACCTTGTGTACTTCTTGGACAACTGTACTAGCTGCAGCTAATAAAATCTGATCTTTTACGCCTGACAGAGTGTCCCGTGTCTCTGTTAGTTGAGGCAGGTGAATCCAAGGAGATTTCAGGCGTACCCTGCGCCGCCAGGCCCATAAGGTTCTGGTTCTTCAATCATTAGATTGTTTTGTCATGTCATTGAAAAAGCCCATGTAACATCATCTGTGGCTGCCATTGCCTTGGTGGTAGGAAAGGCATTTGATCATGTATCATGTTTGTAACCCAACGCCACACTAGCATTTTGCTCTGTGTGATAATTTCAGAGATGGTTCTAGAACTATCCATCTGTACAGTCCAAGATTTAGAACTAACATAATTTTGATTGATGATTTTCTTCTGGGTCATGGTACATACCACAACTGCCCGTTGTCACTATTGCTATTCTTTGTTATTGACAATATAATAATAACTATATAGATATATACAGCATCTGCTTTCAATCCTGTAGTATTAAACACCTGCACATGCTAATAACATTTTAGTCTTTATTGCTAATGCAGACAGATCTATTCAATTAACTTAAAAATTGTCCAACAATATTCAGAGGCTTTTAGTTACTGCCTAAGTAGACCTAAAACAGATGTTATGATTTCCAGACACTATACTATGATAGGACTCTAGTGGCTACCCAAATTTATCAAGGGCCTGATTATGAGTTTGGTGGTCCGTGGACTGCTATGATGGCGGTGGCGGTACAACCACCATTAGCTTGGCAATCAGACCATCGTATTACCATGCATGCGGTTCCACAGACAAAAGACCGTCACAGTCCCTCTTGGACTGCCAGGCAGTGCAGACTGCCGCAGTGGCAAGATAGGCAAATGAGGCTGTCGGAGCAGTGTTTCCATCAGAGCCATTATGATGTTCAGTTCCGCTGATGTGACTGTGGCAGTCCAACCACGACATCCCAGCTGGTAGAAACGGAGACATTAAAGGAAGCAACTCACCTGCAGGCAGCATCTCATGTCCTGTGCTGCCATGGAGCTGATGATACACGTCCTGCTGCTGCTCATATATTGGACCACAAAATTCACGCCGCCGGGGACACAACTGACGGTAAGATAAAACACCTGCAAGTGTTCTGAAACTCAACAACAGATCGACTTGCCACCATCCACTTGGTATGTGGGTTATTTTCTGTGGACCAGAGACCAAGTACACATTTTTGTGTCCCGGATCGGAGTCATTCACAACAAATGACCCATACACCGACACATGACAACTCCTTTGGGTTTGTCACTGACACTGCACCCCCACACTGCACAAAGACACACATGTCTGCTCTGTCCCAGTTTCAGGGACAGTGAAGTGTACAGAACATTGTGTCACATAACAGCAACACCACATCAACATCACACATAATTAGACAACCTCATATTGCTCACATGCCATGACCTGTTGTGATGGATGTGTCATTAACCCAAACACACCTTCCATGAAACATCCCTGTGATAGACCAACACATAGCACCCACATTACAACACAATGGAAGGTCAATAGGACGCACAATTTTTTGTGAGACAAATAGCCAAAGTTCACAATGTAAACAATACCTGCACAATAAGGATGGCAGCATCAGGGGCACTCCAGGAAGGATGCAGCCCTGGGCCACATTTCACTTTGCACATGCCCCTAAGACACTATTTGCATGGGAATTGGCCCTTCATGTATCTTAGGGACAACTGATAGTACAGCCAATCTGCCAAATGTGTAAGTGCAAGTCAAGAAAGCAAATACAACAGCATGGGTCACACATGTAGATGAAGTAGCTGGAAGGTACACACATGCAAATGGACACATGGTCAGTGAACTGTATAGCTAGGTAGCACAATTGAACACCCTCCACGTTTGGACAAACACAACTCTAGACTGCACACATGAGACAAATGTCCAATCTACATCAGGAGGACTAATTTAACACAGTACTTGTTGACATTGACCAAGCCAAGATGAAATACTTACCATAGCAAGCAAAACGCAATATAATGACACCCCAGTCAGATTACAACCCACATATCTGTTCAGTGAACATCTACCATTGTCCTGGGTGACCCAGCACTGCTCCCAAAGTCAGATCTTGCCAACCACAGCAAATGGATCGGCAATCAGGGTGAATCACACACAATTGTAAGAATACAACACAAATTACTCAGGAACAACAAAAAGGTTGAAAAGTAACTGCAGGAACAAAAAAAACCACCTTGGGTTTATTAACAAAATAACGATGATGATCGAAGGCCACTGGCCAGTTCATATCAAAGTCCTTCCACAGTACTGTGCACCAGCTTGACTGTGATCACTGCCAAAGAACCTCAACAGGAAGGGGCATCAAGTGGACATGCAGGCACCTCAGGGATCATTATTGGGTGGGGTGGGGTCGGATTTGGGAAGGGTGGGTTTGGGATGGGTGGACTTCTTTTTAGGAGGGGTGGTCTTAGGGGCGGAGGCATGGCTGCTTTCAGGAGGGCAGGTGTGACAGGGGAGGACTTGGATGTGGACAGGATGGGTTGGTATGTGAATGTAGTTCTTTTGGTTTTGGGAGAGGGTGGGAAATGGCAAGGTCAAAAGGAAACTTTCTTGGGGAAAATGGGTGGGTCTTCACAAGGGATCACGGTTTGGGAGGTTGCAGAAGTGCTTGTCTTGCTTGTGGGTGTTGTTGCTGCTAGGTTGTGCGTGTCTGAGGTATGCTTGGGGTTGGGTGGTGTCTGTTTTGTGTGTGTTTGTGTTTCTTGGGGGTCTGTGAGGTGGAGGTGCTAGGTAATGTAGGAGTCGTGGCTGTGTTTGTGGTTGTTGGGGTGGTGTCTGGGGGCATGGTGGATGTGTTGGCTGTGTCTGTGGGTGTTGGGGTGGTGTCTGGGGTATGGTGTGAGTGGTTTCCGTGTCTGTGTGTGTTTGGTGTTGTCTAGGGGTATGGTGTGAGTGGTGGCTGTGTCAGTGGTGTCTGTGGTGAGTGGGTCTGTGGGTGTTGAGGTGGTGTCTTGGTGTATGATGGGTGTGGTGGCTGTGTCAGTGGGTGTTGGAGTAGTGTCTGTGGGTATGATGGGTGTGGTGGGCATGGTGTGTTAGTTGGTGGAGATGGGGGTGCTCTCTGGGGGAATGGTGGTTGGTGTGGTATATGTGATGGATTGTTGAGTGCCTGCATCCCGGTGTGTCTTGTTGTGCTTGTGTTGTGTGTGGTGCTTGTTTGTGTGGAGGTGGGTGGGTGCATGCCGATGTACCTGTATGCTTGGGACAGGCAGGGGTTATAGGGAAATTGGATAGGGAAGAGGTTGGGGAGGGTTGTGGGAGGTTGATGGCTGCCATCAGTGAGGAGGCTACAGCCTGAAAAGATCTCTGTAGGCCAGACATTGCACTCTGATTGACTTCCAGGTATGCAACCATCTGCTGCCTGCCCTGCACCTGGATGGTGTTCAGAATGGCAGTTTGATCTACAGAGATACTCCTCAGGAGATCAATAGCCTCCTCACTCAGGGCAGGTTTTGTTCTTTTTTCAGGTACCTTCACCATGACATCTTTGTGTGGGCATTTCAGAGTTGAGACATTGGCAGGTATGTGATGCTGTTTGGACATACGAAGTGGACATGGATTGTTCCTGGGAATGTAGGTCACTGACCTTGGGTGTACAAGACCTGTGCCAAGGCAGCTTGCACAGTGATAGAATGGAAGTTTGAAAGACTCCATTGGACTTGTCCCTTGTTGTGTGATACATCATGTGTGTCGTCATGTTCTCAGAAGATATGTAGTTCTAGGCCAAATTAATGTTATTTTCTCTTTACATTGCCCAAAACAATTTTTATATGAACTGTATGTAGCTGTTTCATCATTGTAGGCCAAAGAGCCTGTGATGCATCACTGACACTTGTTTGTGTCATAACACCAGATGCCGAAGCACTGGCTTGTAATGACCCTGGGATCAGAAACTGTTGTGCTGCCATCTGTCTGAGTCTTGTATTATATGCTGTTGGATTACCTTTGTGTGGTAGTCAATATAGCTACAGCTGATCACATCAACTATTTTATGTATGCCTTTTCTACAGGACAATGTCTGATAAATCCATTCCTTCCATGATCTTGAAGTCAGTACCTGTACATTGGATCATTTACCCAGTATGATTGAATCAAGATTTATTTGCTATGTTTCAGACATATTGACAGCCTAATCGGTGAACAATGTCATAAAATGTCTTATTTGACAAGACACTTGTAAATAGGTGTTTGTGTGGAATGGTTGTAATCCTGAGCTGGACACTGTGTACATGCTTGCACAAGGATTATGGATCTTCATTGTATGGTTCACATGGTCTGATATATCTTCATAGCTAAATGTGAAATTTAAGACCCAGACAATGAGTTTGTGATGGGTGAATTTATTCCAATACTACTACATACAAAACATTTGTGACATAAAGAAACAAAACTGTAAAGTGAAGGTGTAGGAAAGCACCTTTTCTGACATGGTTAATCCCCACATTTTGCCTGGTTTCTGGTGTGGCTTTAACTGTTGGTGCATTGAGTCCCTGCTAACCAGCTCCCTAGTGCCAGATCTCTTTCCCCAAAACTGAACAGTTGTTTTCCACAATTGGAAAACTCTTTAGTTACCACTGTAAGTCTTTAGTAAATAGTACCCCTGGTACCTACGGTCTGGGGTACTAAGGAAGGTCTCTGTGTCTCTGAGGGCTGCAACACCAACTGTGCCGCTCTCAGGGACACCTCACCAAACTCACACAAGTGCTGCTATTACAGACTGTGTGTTTTGGTGCAGGCTAAATTGAAAACACGACCTGTCACACACAATGTGTGCCAGGTCCCCTATCATTCCATGTGCCAGGTGTAAGTCACCACTAAGGCATGGGTGTATCCAGGCATATGTACATGAGCAGGCATGTCCTTGCTATGTCTCTGTTGATTCTGAGACACAGTAAGTGCACAGGGAAGCCATTATAAATGCATGTGCTGGACACTGGTTATTACGAGCTTCTCAGCTACATGATGGTTTCTCTGAATCCTGGCATATTTGGGTTAGGGATATGTTCACTTCCCAGCGGAAGTGGTCAACTCATTGGCTACTGCCTGGCACTCCCTGTAATGCCCCTAAATTGAGTAATTTTTACAACCTAAGAAGACCCAGACAAAGAAGAGTTGCACCCACAGACAAGGAACAGGAGAAAAAGCTGATCATGTCGGACTGTCTTCTGACCTCAAAGGATCCTGCACAAGAAGCCAACTCTTCCAGCCTTCAACAAAGATTCAAGTCACCTGAATCTGTCCTGCAAGAAGAAATTCCAAGGAAAAGACACTGCAGCTGTTGGAACACGGAAAACCCAATACTGGAAGTGACCACTGCTCCCGACGTCCACAACCAGAGATGAAGCCAGCCAATGGTGCCAATGCAGGTCCCCAGCTCCCCATAGACTGAGTCCAGTGTGGCCTCACCAATCTTGAATTCTCCCGATATGCCTGTAGCCTCTGCATGCATGACCCCCACCACAGGCTTGTGGTGGAAGAAAACCCAACATCTCCACTAACCACTGCAACCGTGACCCCTGACTTCAGCTGAGGTGGGTCACCGGTGGCAACAATATCCCCAGGCTCCAGAGAGCTTGAGGTTAGCTTGGGTACAACCCTGCTAGACTCCCCGACGATACCTGCAGCCTCAACACCCCAGACTCACTGACCACGAGTGCTCCTGGATGAGAAAACCTGACGCCTAAAGAAACCCCTGCATCTGTCGCCCCTGGGCACCGGAGAAGAGGACCAAAGCTGCACCCACATCCCAAGCACCCCAAGTCTACTACTTTACTGCTTGTTGGCCCTGACTGGCTTCCCAGCCAGAGCTTGCAGCCTGCTTGTCACAAGGTCCAACTCTCATAGAGAACCTTTGGGTACCCGACGCCTTACTCCTCCTCTGCACCCAGCTGTCCCAGTGCCGCCTGATGTGATCTATTGGTGTGGTTCCTATCAGTGCCCAGTACTTACCTTTGCTCCCTGAGGTTGACTTTGTAAGTCAGTTTTAACTCTGTGTTCGCTGAACATTGTTTGCCTCTATAGGATAACATTGAGAGAACTCAGAAAATTGCACTGTATTGATTTTTGAAACTACAAAGTATTTATGCTTAAAGGTCTACATACCAGATTACAAAGTTCTTGGGTTTGAAACATATATAATAGGAATTGTTATTTTTCTAAATTGATCTCTGATTTATTCTTTGGGTGTGTGCCTCATTTATTGCCTCTGTGAGTACAGCAAATGCTTAGCACTACCCTCTGATAATCCTAACTGGTCACCGACACTACCCCAAAATAGAGAATTAGTCCTATTCATTTTTGCCTCTGCAATATCAGTTGGGGATCCACTTGACTCTCTGTATAGTGTACTTCATTTTAATGCACTATATAGCGAGACAGCTTCCTACAGAAGGGGTCAATCATGGTAAATGAAATAATTGGAGTAGATGCCACACCAATGGAAGTCCAAAGTCCAGAGTACTCCTCCCATTGGAAATTTGAAATGGAATGTGGTTCAAGATCAGTCCACAGAGTCTATGTGTGACACAAAAATGAGGACGTTAAGGAAGAGGTTTATAACTGACAGTGGTGGGTGTCTTGTCATCCGCATCTCCTGGATTCTTGCATTGATGTCTCTCCTTGCGAGGGGATCAGCTGCTACAGAGGCAGGGGTGTCTGTGGGTGGTTGTGCCTCTAGAAGGGCCTCCATTCTTGTGGCTGGCGCAGATGTACTTGTGCCTGATGTAGTTGGCCCAAAGGAAGGAGAAGATTGGCTTGGAAAAGCCCTGCTCAGGGTTGCATGAATTTCCCTTGGTGCCCCTGTAAGGGAGGCCATATTGGAATTGTGGGCCTCCATTTGTTCGCATATTTCTCTATGCATGTCCCTCTGCAGCTGCGTCATTTCCCAAAGTTCAGTCAATACCTTGCCCATCACACTATGGGACTCCTGATAGACCCCCAAGACTTGGCTCATGGTCTCCTGGACATGAGTGGCCCCAGCGGCCTCACTCTGCCATCCCACAGCATCCCACTCATGGACCCTACCCCCATGAGCATGTGCCGGGGACCTCAATGTCAGCAGTGTTGGGTTGGACCTCAGGATCCAGGACGGGGGCTCAAGGTGATAGAAACTGTGCTAGGTACACCGCTTGGGGGTGGGTATTGTTGCCTGTGATGCTAATGCAACAGGGCTGGGATGTGTAGTTGTGGGCACTGTGAAACTCACTGCTGCCATCTGACCAGGTTGCCAGAAAGCGACAGGACCAAGTCCAGGAGTGTTGTCATCACTGAGGGCTTCATCCAGGGTTAGAAAAGTAGTCTGGCCAGTGGAAGAGGTCTGCCCATGGGCTATGCCAGCTCAACCTGTTGAGTAAGACAGTATATTGATATGGTTGAACTGTGCCATCTACCTCCAAAGGTTTTGTGTCACAGTAAGTGGAGACATTGGGCATTCTTAGGTTGTAGGCTAGAGCATTGTGCCATGTTACCATGGTACTAGAGTACTTGACATGACATGTGTGAAGCCTGCGTAGACTATTGGACAGATGTGCTGATCATTTGCAGTGTGAATGAGGGAATGAAAATGACATCTTACCAAAAGTGAGGCTAACACAGTGGAGAGGCAACATGTGCATTTGACCATTTGGAGGCCTAGGTGAGTGTAATACAGACAAGCACAAAACTTTGTTGTATCTGTCTCTGCAGTCATCATATGTGCAGTGGTGTGTCAATGTGTTTGCTGATGCTTCCAATCTGCTGATGCAGCCTTAAGCCTTAGGAATACTTGGTGTACAAACTTGGCAAGGTGTCATTCCTATCATCACCAGTTTCATTTTGGGATACCAGGTCAAGATGGAGCTAGTTAGACAGACACATATTTGAGTTGAGTAAACGTCATTTGAGAGTTCACTAACAGATGTATTTGGGCAAGTGAACACTGGGCTTGTGGTTGGAGTTACAGAAAAGGGGCCTATTGGGCTGTGCAGTCAGGTTACTTCCTCCTCTTCACACACTAGACAAATGGCATATTACCTGGTGATTAAACTTCATTTGAGGGTACACACACAAGTGTATTTGTGAAAGTGAACACTGGGCTGGTGTTTGAAGTTTGGGAATCAGGGCCTCCTTGGAGTTGTAGTCAGGTCACTCCCTCGACTTCCCAATCTTTGATAAATGGTATATTCCCAGGAGAATAAACTTTATTTGGTAGTTAACTAACAGATGTATTTGGGCAACTGAACACTGGGCTGGTGTTTGGAGTTACAGAAACAGGGCCTTTTAGGCTTTGCAGTCAGGTCACTCCCTCTACTTCACACACTAGACAAATGGCCAACTTCCAAGTGAGTAAACTTATTTTGAGAGTTCGCTAACAGATCTATTTGGACAAGAGAACACAGGGCTGGTGTTTGGAGTTAGAGAAAAGGGGCCTTGTGGGTGTTTTAGTCAGATCACTCCCTCTACTTCACACACTTAACAAATGGTATATTCCCAGGTGAGTGAACTTCATTTGATAGTTCACTAACAGATGTATTTGGGCAAGTGAACACTGAGGTGGTATTTGGAGTTAGAGAAACAGTGCCTATTGGGCTTTATAGTCAGGTCACTCCCTCTACTTCCCAACACTTGACAAATGGCATACTACCAGGTGAGTAAACATCATTTGAGGGTAAACATACAGGTGTCTTTGGGAAAGTGAACACTGGGCTTTTGTTAAGAGTTAGAGAAACAGGGCCTCCTGGGAGTTGTAGTCAGGTCACTCCCTCTACTTCCCAACACTTGACAAATGTTGGGTATTATATATCTGTTGCCAGACTGCAGGTTGGAGCATATATTAATATGTTGAGACATTCCGTTAGTCCCGGGATGAAATTTTGTTATTGGAGCACCTACAGGCACCATTCCAACTTATGGCATATGATGTACCCTGGTAGCTGTGAGGTTACGTACAACAATACACATTGACACTCTTACATCTCAGATACTCTGGGTACTCAATGTTGTTAGAGTCAATGAACAACACAGTGGTGAAAGGTGAACTGTGAGCATGCATGACATTGCAGTTTAGAGACAGTTTTTGTGTTGCAACTTACCAGCTCCATTCCCCCAAGTATTTCTGTCAAGCCCGCAGGATGCAGGATGGCCATGACCTTCTCCTCCCAGGGAATGAGTTGTGATGGGTCAATGGGAAGGCCACCGCCATTCTTGTTAGCATCCATCTGTTGCCTGGAGGCCAGAGAAAGCACATTGCCCCTCAGGTCATTCCACCTCTTTCTAATGTCTTCCTTTGTGCATAGGGTGGTGCCCACAGCATTCATTATGTTGACAATCCTTTGCCACAGTTCCTTTTTCCTACTGAGAGGAGTGTGCTGGGCTTGGGCTCCAAACAATTGTGGCTATACTCCTATGATTTCATCCACCATGATTCTCAACTCATCCTCTGAAAAACACAGATTTTTGGTGTGTGACATGACTGAAAATAAAGTGGGTGACAGTGACAAAGTAAACAAGGCATGTGATATTTGGGACAAAAAATGAAAAAAGTAGTGTGTGTAAGGTGAAAAATAGGATGGTCAAAAAGGGCTACCTTATGTGACAAGAAATACAAAAAGTTGTGTGGTCTCTGTCTTGCTGTGCTGCAGGAGAGATGCAAAGGATCATGGTCTGTGAAAGGGTGTGTTTTATAGTGTGATGTACAGGTGAGTTCACTGGCCCATAATTGTCAGCTGTGTTGTTTTTTAATTCATCCAATGTGCACCTGTCTGTTACTTTGTTAAACGTGGTGGTCGACCACCAGTGGCTAACCGCCACAAAGGGACTGCCACAGTGACTATGTGTTTGTTATCGGCTCGGTAGTTGGCCGCGGCACTGACGGCACAAGAGTTCTGCCGCTGGCGGTCTGCACTTTGGCTTGGTAGATGAAGGTTTTGCCTGTGTAACAGGGTGCTCTGGGGACTGCCCGAACAGCGGTCTTTTTGGGTCTGGTGGTCTGACCGCTAAACTCGTAATAAGGCCCTGCTGCGTAGGCTCTCATTATTCTAATGAGACTAGTGAATTTTGAGTGGCAGAATCACCTGTGGTGTGGGAGACTGAGTCTGACCCGCTACAGGTGACCCCTGTCACTCCAATCGGGGTTCTGCTCCGGCTAGCTAGCAGTGCCACATCTCTACCCAAAAGCAGAGATGATTGGGCAGCCGAGCACATGACATAACTGGTTTCTCAGGGAAGCCGTGATCACTCAGGTCTCATCCGTTTCTCTCAGTTATATTAGTCTCACATACCCAATGACAAACAGAGGCAGTGTATATTTCAATAATGCTTTAATAAAGCGACTGCATCTTAGATAGCAAAGCGTGGACTGCAATAACCAGGATGATACAGCATGATAAGTTTGAAAGTGTAACAAGGAGAGTAAAACATAAACATAATGCTACCATATTGTCACTAGAGTCAATAGACTAATTCCTACCTGGGCTATAACAGAGCACAGCGTGTTAAGCTCTAATTCTGCCCTTCAGGTTCCCCTGGGAAGACATCAACCCCCATACCTGAGCAAAGGCCTGAAGTCTGCAAAAACAGCTGTAGTGAAGCATTCAGCAATCAGCATACAGTTGTGGTTCTCTGGCTAGAATCTCCCTATAACCTGTAAGGGACAGGGAAGTGTTTTTATAATAAAACAGCTGATGTTCTGAGAAAATGTCCCTAAGTAAGCATGTGTTTTTTCTATGAATGTCAGAGACTAAACTTATACCACGTTCACTGGCAACCTATCTTCCTGCAGCCTTGGAAGAAGCACAGAGTGAGAAAGAATGTCTTGTTTGAGAACAAAGTGCTGGCCTAGGCAAAAGCAGTCAGATAGAGAGAATATAAAACAAGACCGTAAAAGTGGCTACTGTAACAATAATAAAGTGAAGCCGAATAAAATATATCTAGGTTAAAGTGCACAGCTGCAGGCCTAGTATGTCCAAATAACGTGCCTGGAGCTACAACTAAAGTGGCTACGCAACAGCCCTAAGTATCTTAATGCCTTGTTCTCCCAAGATTGAATTGAATTAACAAACCATAATGAAAGTAAGATGTTGGCTAAAATCAAAGTTCGTCATCTCCTCACCCTACATGACTGGTCATTGAGAAGTATTTAGCATTCCCACTTCTCTTAAAATGAAACCTATTACATTAGGTCACTTCAGTGGCACAGTACTTGACATGTCTATGGCCCAAAACCAACTCGATAAAGACTTGGGCGGTCATTACAACATTGGCGGTAAAAGCCGTTTACCGTCGTGCAGAAGACTGCCAACACACCGCCACGGCAGCGGAAATCTGCCACAGCTATTATGACCCACAGCACTGAATCTGCCAAATTTCAGACACCCACACAAGTCTGCCACACCAAAGGTTAGTGATGAACTGGCGAAAACAAATCCTCCAACGTCACGCCAACAGAAATATGCCCACACTATCACGACACATGAATCCACGCGGCAGTCTTTCAACCGCGGTGTTCAATTGGCGGTACACACCGCCGCGCTCAAAATACACACACATATACAAAAACACTACCACATTGGACAATTCTAAATACACACACCTGATACACATACACACACCACTCCCACACACCCATTACAAGATAAAACACACACCCACATCACCCACAAACCCCTACGACAACAATTACTGAGAGAAGGCCAGAGAGAGACACCACCATCAACAATACTAGCATCCACAGGCACCATCACCCACATAACTTCTACGCACCTCACACTACACACCACTACATATCAGCACACTTATCACCCAACACAGCACCCCACACATCACCTACACCACCTCATGGCACGGCAAAGACACCCCAGGTTCTCGGAGGAGGAGCTCAGGGTCATGGTGGAGGAAATCGTCCGGGTAGAGCCACAGCTATTCGGAGCACAGGTGCAGCACACCTCCATAGCTAGGAAGATGGAGCTATGGCGAAGAATAGTGGACAGGGTCAATGCAGTGGGACAGCACCCAAGAAATCAGGAGGACATCAGAAAGAGGTGGAACGACCTACGGGGGAAGGTGCGTTCCGTGGTCTTAAGACATCACCTTGCGGTTCAGAGGACTGGCGGCGGACCCCCACCTCCTCCCCCACTACTAACAACATGGGAGGAGCAGGTCTTGGCGATTCTGCATCCTGAGGGCCTCGCAGGAGTATATGGAGGAATGGACTCTGGTAAGTCAAATCTTAACTATTACATCCCTCACCCTACCTGCATACCAGCACATGCCCCCACCCTCACCCTCACCCCATCACTCTAACTCCTCACAAATGTCCCAACATCACAAACCACACATCCTAACACCAAGCCCTGCATGCAACAACAAAGCATGGACACCCATCACTAAAGCATGCCCACTGCACATACCCATACACCCCCCTAAACCACCATCACACAAGGTCCCACACAGGAATGCAAGCACTGGGGTACACGGTCACCCACCCAGTGCACACCATGCCACACACAGATGTAATAAACATCCTTTTATACCCCTGCAGGACCCCTACCCAACGTCACCAGACAGGAGGGTCCACACATGTCCACACCACCAACAGAAGAGGCCCACAGTGATGACAGCATCTCTGTCCAACTGGATCTAGATGACCAGCCCGGCCCATTGGGGACCTCTGGACAGTCAGTTCCCCTCACCCAGTCACAGGCCACCACAGACCTTCCCCCCTCTGGAAAAACCAGCAAAGCACCCACCCATCCGGCCCATACCTCCATACCCAGGACACGTCAATCAGCAGTGTGTCCACCACTACAGGGAACCCAGGATAACCCACCACCCCAACAACAACAGGGACCTGGGGGCAGTGGTAGTGGGCACACGGTCCAGGGGACGGAGGCCCAGGAACACAGGGGAACTGGGAGGGCTGCTGTGCGACAGGGGGCAGACAGGCCCAGGGAACCCACTCTCCACGAGGCCCTCTCCAACATCATGGGAGCCTACCACCACTCCCAGGAGACGATGGCAACGGTACTGGCCAAGTTTCAGGAGACTCAGCGCCTGCAGGAGGAACAGTATTCAGGCTTCAGGGAGGAACTCAGAGCCATCAATTCCACCCTGGGTACCACCGTAGGGGTGCTGAAGGAAGAACTCAACACTAGGAGGGACACTGTGGCACTACAAGGGGCCCCTGACACTAGCATGGACGATGAACTGCCCACCACATCCGCCGGCGCTAGTGGACAGGAGGCACCGCCACAGGACCACCACACCAGCACCCCACCCCCTGCAGAGGGAGAACCACCTCGCAAACGGTCCCTGAGATCCAGGACAAAGACAGAGAATGATGCCAAGACCCCCGCCAAGAAATGAGACCACCCTGATTTGTCATCCTACTGTCCCACTTTGTCACCCTGTCCATCCTTAAACTGCCCCAGCTCCACTTCCTATGCTCATTAGGGCAATGCACTTGTGTGACTAATAGACTGGACTCTGCCATGGACATTCCTCCACCATCAACCCTCACCATTTTCTTACCCCCTCCAATATTGAGCACTTAAATAAACACCCTTAAAGCACAAAACAATCTGGAGTCAGTCTGTGATTTCGGAATACTGTATCAGCAGTCACTGTGGCAAAAAGCTCTTTCATTTGTAATGTCAACATACCTATGTCACACAGCTCTAGTCCATGAGGAATCAAAGCAGATGTCACACTGTGGGAACCACATCTGTGAAACCGTAAGGAAAAGTGACAACTCAGTGACCATACACTGGGTGAAAACGACAGACAGTAGAGAGGTAGTAGTGTTTAAGTACATGTAGTAGGCAGGTCTATATTCTTACCTGTGTTTCACTGGAAATATTGCTGGATCACTGAGTCCCTATTTTCCATGTCTTCTTCTTCTGCTTCCTCGTCTTCACTGTCCACAGGCTCCACAGCTGCAACAACACCGCCATCTGGACCATCCTCCTGCAGAAAAGGCACCTGTCATCGCAAAGCCAAGTTGTGAAGCATACAGCAGGCCACGATGATCTGGCACACCTTCTTTGGTGAGTAGAATAGGGATCCACCTGTCATATGGAGGCACCTGAACCTGGCCTTCAGGAGGCCGAAGGTCCGCTCGATCACCCTCCTAGTTCGCCCATGGGCCTCATTGTAGCGTTCCTCTGCCCTTGTCCTGGGATTCCTCACTGGGGTCAGTAGCCATGACAGGTTGGGGTAACCAGAGTCACCTGCAAATGGCGAGGGACAACTGTTAGACACACACTAACCTGTAGGGATATCCCCAGACCCACAAAACCATTCCCACTGACTTGCTTCCAGGTCCTCACCTAATAGCCACACACGGTGCCTCTGAAGTTGACCCATCACATAAGGGATGCTGCTATTCTGCAGGATGTAGGTGTCATGCACTGAGCCAGGGAACTTGGCATTCACATGGGAGATGTACTGGTCTGCCAAACATACCATCTGTACATTAATCAAATGATAACTCTTCCGGTTTCTGTACACCTGTTCACTCCTGTGGGGGGGGACCAAAGCCACATGTGTCCCATCAATGGCACCTATGATGTTGGGGATATGTCCCAGGGCATAGATATCACCTTTCACTGTAGGCAAATTCTCCACCTGAGGGAAAACGATGTAGCTCCGCATGTGTTTCAGCAGGGCAGACAACACTCTGGACAACACGTTGGAAAACATAGGCTGGAACATCCCTGATGCTATGGCCACTGTTGTTTGAAATGACCCACTTGCTAGGAAATGGAGCACTGACAGCACCTGCACTTGAGGGGGGATTCCTGTGTGATGGCGGATAGCTGACATCAGTTCTGGCTCCAACTGGGTACACAGTTCCTGGATTGTGGCACGGTCAAGCCTGTATGTGATGATCACATGTCTTTCCTCCATTGTCGACAGGTCCACCAACGGTCGGTACACCGGAGGATGGCGCCATCTCCTCACATGTCCCAGCGGATGATGCCTATAAAGGACAACAGCGAGCACAGAGTCAAACAACTCAGAGGTACGTAAACACAGCTTACACAGAACACCAATCATAATCTAAAAAGTGGCCTCTATGTGTGTTGAGTCTAGGCCTAGGTATGTGTGACGCAGTTGAAAATGAAGCCATGTGGGCCCCTGAAATGGCAGCTGCCTGACTTCTAAAGTGGGACAATGGGATATGAGGTAACTGCGCTGGCGTTGTACACCGTCACGGTGGGCGGTCGAAGACCGCGGCGCAATGCTGCATTGGTTAACATTGGACCCTATGGGTCCCAGGAGCCAATGACGATGTACGCCGGCGGTGACGGTATGCACCGCCGCGGACGTGACCGCCATTTCTATCTCTTCAATCACTCGATACCTGATCTTCGACAGGAGAGGACCTACACTGCAAGTGCTGCTGTGACCTCGGTATGGAAGAGACAATGGCTCGACTGTCTGGGGAAAGGGCCCCTGCCTTCACATCGGAGGAGTTGGAGAAACTTGTGGATGGGGTCCTCCCCCAGTACATGCTACTCTACGGTCCTCCAGACAAACAGGTAAGTACACTAGGAGCATGCTGTATGGGCTATGCCTGTGTGGAGAGGTGTGGATGGAAGAAGGAAGGGGAGAGAGTGTGGCATGCATGAACTGACGGTTAGTGCATGTGCCGCATGGCAAGGGTAGGGATGGGGGCCAATGACTGTGACGGTGCAGTTGGTAATCAGTTTCTCTTCCCCCTGTACAAATCATGTAGGTGAGCGCCCACCAGAAAAAAGATATTTGGCGTGCCATCGTTAAGGACGTCCGGACCCTGGGGGTCTACCACAGACAGAGCCCCCACTACCGGAAAAGATAGGAGGACATTCGCCGCTGGAGCAAGAAGACGGCGGAAGCTCAGCTGGGGATGGCCTCCCAACGTGGGAGGGGTGCCCGTCGCACCATGACCCCCCTGATGTTCAGGATCCTGGCGGTGGCCTACCCGGGGTCACCCTGTGAGAGGTCCTCTAACACTTGTTAAGGAGGGTTGGGAACAACCTTTAAAAGCTCCAAAGCAAGACATAGTGGACTATGTACTTGGACTAAGATCTAGGATGGCTGAGTACATGAAAAAGGCCAGTAAAAACCTTCAGGCCAGCCAAGAGCTCTAAAAGCAATGGCATGACCAGAAGGCTGTTTTGGTTCAGTACCAACCAGGGCAGAAAGTGTGGGTCTTGGAGCCTGTGGCCCCAAGAGCACTCCAAGACAAATGGAGTGGAGCCCACATAATTGTTGAAAAGAAGGGTGAAGTCACCTACTTAGTTGACTTAGGCACTGCCAGGAGTCCCCTTAGGGTGCTCCATGTCAACCGCCTGAAACCCTACTATGACAGGGCTGATCTCACCCTGCTCATGGCAACAGATGAGGGACAGGAAGAAGAGAGTGACCCTCTCCCTGATCTCTTCTCTTCCACAGAACAAGATGCTCTAGTGGAAGGTGTAGTACTGGCAGATTGTCTTACTGCTGAGCTGAAAGACCACTGCATAAATCTCCTGGGTCAGTTTTCTGAACTCTTCTCTAGTGTGCCAGGCACCACTTCTTGGTGTGAGCACACTATAGATACTGGAGACAGCTTGCTTGTCAAAAGTAAAATCTATAGGCAGCCTGACCATGTCATAGACTGCATAAAGCAAGAGGTGCAGAAAATGCTTGAACTAGGAGTGGTTGAGCACTCTGAAAGTCCAAGGGCCTCTCCTGTGGTACTTGTACCAAAACCTCATTCCAAAGATGGAAAAAGGGAAATTAGATTTTGTGTGGATTACAGAGGTCTCAACCAGGTAACCAAAACTGATGCTCACCCTATACCCAGGGCAGATGAGCTCTTAGATACACTGGCATCCGCCAAGTATCTAATCACATTTGATTTGACTGCAGGGTATTGGCAGATCAAGTTATCAGAAGATGCAAAAGCAAAAACTGCATTTTCAACCATTGGAGGCCATTACCAATTCACAGTAATGCCTTTTGGATTGAAAAATGCACCTGCCACTTTTCAAAGGTTGGTGAACACAGTCCTGCAAGGGCTGGAAGCTTTTAGTGCAGCACATCTAGATGATATAGCTGTCTTTAGCTCCAGCTGGGATGATCACCTGGTCCAGCTATGGAAAGTTTTGGAGGCCCTGCAAAAGGCAGGCCTCACTATCAAGGCTTCAAAGTGCCAGATGGGGCAGGGGAAAGTAGTTTATCTGGGACACCTGGTAGGTGGAGAACATATTGCACCACTTCAGGGGAAAATCCAAACTATTATAGATTGGGTTCCCCCTACAACTCAGACTCAAGTGAGAGCCTTTTTACGCCTCACTGGGTACTACAGGAGGTTCATAAAAAACTATGGCTCCATTGCAGCCCCTCTTAATGACCTCACATCTAAGAAAATGCCTAAGAAGGTATTATGAACAGCAAACTGTCAGAAAGCTTTTCAGGAGCTAAAGCAGGCCATGTGCTCTGCACCTGTCTTGAAAAGCCCCTGTTACTCCAAAAAATTCATTGTCCAAACTGATGCATCTGAATTAGGGGTAGGGGCAGTCTTATCACAACTTAATTCTGAGAGCCAGGATCAACCTGTTGCTTTTATCAGCAGGAGGTTGACCCCTAGAGAAAAGCGTTGGTCTGCCATAGAGAAGGAGGCCTTTGCTGTGGCCTGGGCACTGATGAAGTTGAGGCCATGCCTGTTTGGCACTCACTTCATTGTTCAGACAGACCACAAACCTCTACTTTGGCTAAAACAAATGAAAGGTGAAAACCCTAAATTGTTGAGGTGGTCCATATCCCTACAGGGAATGGACTATACAGTGGAACATAGACCTGGGAGTACCCACTCCAATGCAGATGGACTCCCCAGATATTTCCACTTAGACAATGAAGAGTCATCAGGTCATGGCTAGTCTTATTGTCCTTCGTTTGGGGGGGGGGTTGTGTAGGAAAGTACCATCTTGCCTGGCATGTTACCCCCATATTTCACTGTATATATGTTGTTTTAGTTGTATGTGTCACTGGGACCCTGCCAGCCAGGGTCCCAGTGCTCATAAGTGTGCCCTGTATGTGTTACCTGTGTTATGACTAACTGTCTCACTGAGGCTCTGCTATTCAGAACCTCAGTGGTTATGCTCTCTCATTTCTTTCCAAATTGTCACTAACAGGCTAGTGACCAATTTCACCAATTTACATTGGCATACTGGAACACCCTTATAATTCCCTAGTATATGGTACTGAGGTACCCAGGGTATTGGGGTTCCAGGATATCCCTATGGGCTGCAGCATTTCTTGTGCCACCCATAGGGAGATCTGACAATTCTTACACAGGCCTGCCAGTGCAGCCTGAGTGAAATAACGTCCACGTTATTTCACAGCCATTTACCACTGCACTTAAGTAACTTATAAGTCACCTATATGTCTAACCTTTACCTGGTAAAGGTTGGGTACTAAGTTACTTAGTGTGTGGGAACCCTGGCACTAGCCAAGGGGCTCCCACATTGTTCAGGGCAAATTCCCCGGACTTTGTGAGTGCGGGGACACCATTACACGCGTGCACTATACATATGCCACGACATATGTATAGCATCACAATGGTAACTCCGAACATGGCCATGTAACATGACTAGGACCATGGAATTGGGGAGACAATTCCATGATCCCCGAGTCTCTAGCTCAAACCCGGGTACTGCCAAACTACCTTTCCCGGGGTTTCACTGCAGCTGCTGCTGCTGCCAACCCCTCAGACAGGTTTCTACCCTCCTGGGGTCCAGCCAGGCATGGCCCAGGAAGGCAGAACAAAGGACTTCCTCAGAGAGAGGGTGTTACACCCTCTCCCTTTGGAAAAAGGTGTCAGGGCTGGGGAGGAGTAGCCTCCCCCAGCCTCTGGAAATGCTTTGATGGGCACAGATGGTGCCCATCTCTGCATAAGCCAGTCTGCACCGGTTCAGGGATCCCTCAGCCCTGCTCTGGCGCGAAACTGGACAGAGGAAAGGGGAGTGACCACTCCCCTCACCTGCACCTCCCCTGGGAGGTGCCCAGAGCTCCTCCAGTGTGTTCCAGACCTCTGCCATCTTGGAAACAGGTGACGTCAGAGACTCCTTCTGATAGGCTCCTTCAGGTGTTGCTAGCCTATCCTCTCTCCTAGGTAGCCAAACCCTCTTTTCTGGGTATTTAGGGTCTCTGCTTTGGGGAATTCCTTAGATAACGAATGCAAGAGCTCATCAGAGTTCCTCTGCATCTCTCTCTTCACCTTCTGCCAAGGAATCAACTGCTGACCGCGCTGGAAGCCTGCAAAACTGCAACAAAGTAGCAAAGACGACTACTGCGACCTTGTAACGCTGATCCTGCCTCCTTCTTGACTGTTTTCCTGGTGGTGCATGCTGTGGGGGTAGTCTGCCTCCTCTCTGCACTAGAAGCTCTGAAGAAATCTCCCGTGGGTCAACGGAATCTTCCCCCTGCAACCGCAGGCACCAAAGAACTGCATCACCGGTCCTCTGGGTCTCCTCTCAGCACGACGAGCGAGGTCCCTTGAACTCAGCAACTCTGTCCAAGTGACTCCCACAGTCCAGTGACTCTTCAGTCCAAGTTTGGTGGAGGTAAGTCCTTGCCTCCCCACGCTAGACTGCATTGCTGGGAACCGCGTGTTTTGCAGCTACTCCGGCTCCTGTGGACTCACCGAGGATTTCCTTTGTGCACAGCCAAGCCTGGGTCCCCGGCACTCTAACCTGCATTGCACAACCTCCTGAGTTGTCCTCCGGCGTCGTGGGACTCTCTTGTGCAACTTCGGGTGATCAACGATTCACTCCACTTTGTAGTGCCTGTTCCGGCACTTCTGCGGGTGCTGCTTGCTTCTGAGTGGGCTCTTTGTCTTGCTGGACACCCCCTCTGTCTCCTCACGCAATTGGGGACATCCTGGTCCCTCCTGGGCCAGAGCAGCATCCAAAAACACTAACCGTAAGCTTTGCAGCTAGCAAGGCTTGTTTGCGGTCTTTCTGCAGGAAAACAAAGGGGAAGTTTCTAGCCCTTGTCGTTCTTGCAGAATCCTCAGCTTCTACCTACTGGTGGCAGCTTCTTTGCACCCACAGCTGGCATTTCCTGGGCATCTGCCCACTCCAGACTTGATCGTCACTTTTGGACTTGGTCCCCTTGTTCCACAGGTACTCTCGTCTGGAAATCCATTGTTGTTGCATTGCTGGTGTTGGTCTTTCCTGCAGAATTCCCGTATCACGACTTCTGTGCTCTTTGGGGAACTTAGATGCACTTTGCACCCACTTTTCAGGGTCTTGGGGTGGGCTATTTTTCTAACCCTCACTGTTTTCTTACAGTCCCAGCGACCCTCTACAAGGTCAAATAGGTTTGGGGTCCATTTGTGGTTCGCATTCCACTTCTAGAGTATATAGTTTGTGTTGCCCCTATCCCTATGTGTCCCCATTGCATTCTATTGTGACTATACATTGTTTGCACTGTTTTCTATTGCTATTACTGCATATTTTGGTATTGTGTACATATATCTTGTGTATATTTGCTATCCTCATACTGAGGGTACTCACTGAGGTACTTTGGCATATTGTCATAAAAATAAAGTACCTTTATTTTTAGTATATCTGTGTATTGTGTTTTCTTATGATATTGTGCACATGACACTAGTGGTACTGTAGGAGCTTCACTCGTCTCCTAGTTCAGCCTAAGCTGCTCTGCTAAGATACCTTTTCTATCAGCCTAAGCTGCTAGACACCCCTCTACACTAATAAGGGATACCTGGGCCTGGTGCAAGGTGTAAGTACCCCTTGGTACTCACTACAAGCCAGTACAGCCTACTACAGATGGACGCTTGAGGGCATCACAGCAGCCACAAGGGGATGAGTACACTCTCATTCTGCTGATTTTGCACGCAGTGGAGGTGTCTGGGTGGGGGAGGTGGGCTGTGGGTTTCCCTGGGCCAGGGCGAGTTCCGTAGGCAAGGTCCCTCCGTAAGGCAGGCCATGTGGCACCCCACCGCACCTCTGTAGAGTGCCAAGTACACCTAGTCATGCCCCTGTGTCATCCATGTGTGCAGATGTCGTCCATAGCCTAGTAGGCCATTTCCCAGGAATTAAACAGTGGAGCCCAGGAGCGCGGCGTAGTGCAGGGGGCTTGTGTGTCTGTTGTGTCCGCCAAGCGGTAATGCATGCACTGAACATGTCTTTCTTCTGTCGTCCCTCCCTTTTTGTGGTGTCCCTGTTCTTGTGTGCATTAGCATCATCAGGCGGAGGAGCAGTGGCACCGGAGCACAAGGGGGCTGCATCCCACATGGCCATGGAGGACCACACTACGGAATCGGACTTCACCAGTGGGACGGAGGGCGAGGGGAGCTCCACGGCGGGGACAGGAGCTGAGACCAGCGACACGGACTCGTCCTCTGATGGGAGCTCCCTTTTGGTGGCGGCAACATCTGTGCACCTCCCATCTACAGGTACAGCTGCCACCCCCCCTTCCAGCACTGCCCTCCCAGCAGCCCCTCAGCCTTTGCCCCGTGCCCGCTCACCCGGGAGGGTGGGCATCACCTTCGCCCCAGCCACCTCAGGCCCTGCCACTGTCACCCCTGCTGCCCTCAGTGAGGAGGCCATTGACCTCCTCAGGTCCCTCACTATTGGGCAGTCTACCATTTTGAATGCCATCCAGGGTGTAGAAAGGCAGTTGCAACAAATAAATGCATTCATGCAGGGCATTCATTCTGGTCAGGCGGCCCTTCAGCAAGCTTTTCAGACTCTGGCCTCAGCACTGATGGCAGCCATTGTCCCTGTGTCTAGCCTCCCCCCTCCAACTTCCTCCACCCAGACCCAATCCCCTGTACCCAAGCCTCTCCCAAGCACACCTCTAGACCAGCATGCACACACGTCAACACACCAGGGAAGCTCAGGCAAACATAAGCACCACACATCCCACAGGCACTCACGCAAGCATCACACACATGCAGACACACCAACATCCACTGCCTCCACTGTGTCCCCCTCCTCCTGGTCTCCCTCCTCCCTCCCAGTCTCGTCTACACTCACACCTGCATGCACTACCTCTACAGCCACTACTACCATCACCAGCACACCCACCAGCACACCCCGGTCACGTGCAGTGACCCCCCCACTACCATTCACAGGTCCCCTGTGTCCTCTCCCAGCATGTCTCTGACGCCCCCTCCCAAGATACACAAACGCAGGCACACACCCACCCAACAGCCATCCACCTCACGACAGCCTCAAGCGCATGCACCTTTACCGAAAGTCAGCAAACGAACACCTCCTACAACCACAACCTCTTCCTCCACTCCCAAACCCCTTCCAGCTACCCGTCCCAGTGTCTCAAAAAAACTTTTCCTGTCCAACCTTGACCTCTTTCCCACACCTCCCCCACCCCGTCCGTCTCCTAGGTCCCGAACTAGCACCTCAGCCACAACATCTCCAGGACCAGTGGTGCCTGTAGTCACCGGAATCTGGAGTGCACCGGCCACCAGGGCAGCCAGCGTGGCACGGAGCCACAGCACAGACAGTCCCCCACCTGTGAAGCATCAGAAGTTGGCCAGTGGCCGGCGGGAGAGGGGGAAGACTCCAGCCACCAAAGCCGCTCCCAGGGGTCCCGGTGGGAGTGTGGAGTCAGCTGCGACATCTTCCAAGGTGGGGAAGGGCCACAAGAAACCAGGAAAGTCTGGGAAGAGCAGCACGGAAGAGGAGACCGCCATCATCCCCGCTACCCAGGAGGCCACAGTCGTCATCCCCGCTGACCAGGAGGCCAAAGCCATCATCCCCGCTGACACAGAGAGGACCGCCAGCACAAGCCCCGCTGGGACAGAGAGGACTGCCAGCACCAGCTCCGCTGGGCTACAGAGGACCACCAGCACAAGCCCCGCTGGGACAGAGAGGACCACCAGCACAAGCCCCGCTGGAACAGAGAGGGCCACCAGCACAAGCCCCGCTGGAACAGAGAGGGCCACCAGCACAAGCCCCGCTGGGCTAGAGAGGACCGCCAGCACAAGTCCCGCTGGGCTAGAGAGGACCGCCAGCACAAAGGCTAGAGAGCACCGCCAGCACAAGCCCCGCTGAGCTAGAGAGGACCACAAGAACAAGCCCCGCTGGGACAGAGAGGACCGCCAGAACAAGCCCTGCTGGGACAGAGTGGACCGCCAGCACAAGCCCCGCTGGGACAGAGAGGACCGCCAGCACAAGCCCCGCTGGGACAGAGAGGACCACCAGCACAAGCCCCGCTGGGCTAGAGAGGACCACCAGCACAAGCCCCGCTGGGCCATGAAGGACCGCCAGCAGCTGAGTCACTGCAAAGGAGCCTGCTGCTCCAAGCACCGCTGAACAGGGCACCGCCGTCTCAAGCACCGCTGAACAGGGCACCGCCGTCTCAAGCACCGCTGAACAGGGCACCGCCATTTCAAGCACCACTGAACAGGGCACCGCCGTCTCAAGCAACGCTGGCCCATGAGCGCCAAGGGCACTAATACTACTAAGTCCGTCACAGGCAGAATGAAGCACTCTGGGCACCATGCCCCCTCCAGAACCTGTAGAGAGATCCATCCACTACCTCTGTCCTTAGCAGGATGAAGCACTCTGGGCACAATGCCCTCTCCAGAACCAGTGAGTGGAGAGATCCATCCACTACCTCTGTCGTTAGCAGGATGAAGCACTCTGGGCACAATGCCCCCTCCAGAACCAGTGGAGAGATCCATCCACTACCTCTGTCCTTAGCAGGATGAAGCACTCTGGGCACAATGCCACCTCCAGAACCAGTGGAGAGATCCATCCACTACCTCTGTCGTTAGCAGGATGAAGCACTCTGGGCACAATGCCCCCTCCAGAACCAGTGGAGACTGTTATCCACTTGAGAGACTGTGGCTTTGCACTCCCCAGGATTGAACAGTGGGCAAACCTCCCACTGGAGAGACTTGTGAGACTGTGGCTTTGCACTCCCCAGGATTGAACAGTGGGCAACCTACCCACTGTATATACTTGAGAGACTGTGGCTTTGCACTCCCCAGGATTAAACAATGGGCAACCCACCCACTGTATAGACTTGAGAGACTGTGGCTTTGCACTCTCCAGGATTGAACAGTGGGCAACCCACCCACTGTATAGACTTGAGAGACTGTGGCTTTGCACTCCCCAGGCTTGAACAGTGAGAAAACCACCCACTGCATAGACTTGAGAGACTGTGGCTTTGCACTCCCCAAGATGGAACGGTGGGCAACCACCCACAGTATAGACTTGAGAGACTGTGGCTTTGCACTCCCCAGGATGTCACAGTGGGCATGTGGCCCTCTCGTGGATTTGGCGTTGTGCACTCAACCGGCTGAGGTGCCCCCCCTTTCCCTCCCCCTGAGGTGCCTGTTTTCTTGCTCTATGATGCCCCTGCAGTGTTCTCTCCGTCATGGTCGGGGATCTTGTGTGGGCCTCGCCCATACCGTTTGGGCCCAGTGTTCCACTGACTTAATTGGAGCACAACCTGGACTACTATGCTTGGTGTATATTTTGTTAATGGTGTATATATATATTTTTGTCTACTTGTTTTTAATATATTACAATGGTTGCACTCATTTTCTTTTGTCTTTGCATTCTTCTGGGGGGTGTAACTATAATGTATCATGATGTATTATTAGTGGGTGTCTTGTCGTGGGTGAGGGTGGGGGTGGGGGTGTTGCGTGTGTGTGTCCCTGTTTTTTCCCTCCCCCCTCCCCTGTGTCATAGGCGCAGTACTCACCATGGTCCTTGCCGCCGGCGTTCGTGCTCCTGGTAGAGGAGCAGGAAGACTATTGCAGGGAGAATTTGGAGTTGCGGCTCCATGGTGTCCTAGTTCCTCGTGGGGTGTGTAGAGGTGAGCGTTTTCCCTTCAGAATCCTGTTTCCACCGTGTTTTTATCCGTGGTAAATCCGCCCCGGAAAAGGTGGCGGATTGGTAGGTTGTGATACTGTGGGTGATACTTTGTCCTCCGCCTGTCAGTTTCTGCCGCGCTGTTTGTTTGAACCGCCTTGGCGGTCGGAGTGTTAAAGTGGCTGTATTTGTTGGCGGTTTCCGCCACGGTCGTAATTGCAAAATTTTTACCGCCGGCCTGTTGGCGGTTTTACCGCCACTTTAACACCGACCGCCAGGGTTGTAATGACCACCTCGATCTGTATGAATAAATAAAATTTACAACCTCCCTGGACTAATAAGGAAAACAAAATGAACAGTATCTCCATTCAATGGGACCCAAAGGTATAGGGTGGCATTTAATTCACCAGAGATTTAGAATACTCTATAAACTATCTTTCCTTTGCAGATCTCTAATCCAAACACTTACTCCCTAACACTGAATTTTATAATATTCTACACCTACTAGCCAGCCTTCCAAAACAATGCTGATTAAATAACCCTGGTGTACCACTACTTCTCAATAAATTAATCCAATCTGGACAAGTTCCATCAAAGTCTAAAAAATAATTAATTTGATTAACATCTCAAAATTACTCCTGTGTTACATAAGTGAAGTTAATATCCTCAAACTGTAGATAGATCACCATTCTTAAGGAAGCCTGGCTGAACTTCAGCATTAATGTCAAACCTAAATTAGACCAACACCAATAGAAACTCTTTGCCTTTCACCAAATATATTGGAAACCTACCAAACTTGACAAATGCTGGTTTTGTAATGTAACCACATATCTCGGTTTTAGAACACATGAGTTGCCTTTAGGGAGCCACTTTCGGTAATGCACAAACAAATAACATTACTTTTATAACCCCTTTGTTACTATGGGCATTTTGGACTGAAGCAATTTAAAAGTTAATATCTCTGTTTCCTTTAATATGAATTTGAAGACTTTACAACATTGTGTTTATTAATATGTTCTCCCATGTTACTTTACTAGTCTGCTTAGTTTTCAGATCTTATTACTGTTTTGGTGCTGCTGGAATGCTTAATACTCATTTCGCTGGGGATACATCTGCAGTGTAAGGGCATAACAACCAGGGATTAAGATTATGAGCCTGATTCAGATCTTAGCAGAGGGTTTACTCCATTGCAATGGTGAAATTTTCGAGAACTCTAAATACGTAGAAAACAATGGTATTCAGAATTTGACAGATGGGATATCTGTCACTGTTGCCACAGAGTATCCCCTCTGCTGAGATTGATATCAGGCCCTATGTTTTCTCACTGAAACAGTGTTTTGACTTAGCAAGATATTGCATTACTATCAGAGGCGGCTGGTAACCTTAAAAAGTGGTGGGGCAAACGAAGTGTACCACCACTTCCCAAAAAAATAAAAAACACCCCCTCCCTCAAAAAGCCCTTAATAAAACACTCCTTGTAGGAAGTTGGCTCTGTATGTACTATTTCAAAGTAAGAAATAGTATGCACAGAGTCCAAGGGTTCCCCTTAGAAGTAAGATAGTGGCAAAAAGAGATCATTCTAATGCTCTATCTTGTGGTAGTGAGGTCGAGCAGTAGGCTTATCAGAGGGTAGTGTTAAGCGTTTGTTGTACACACACAGGCAATAAATGAGGAACACACACTCAAAGACAATTCCAGGCCAATAGGTTTTTGTATAGAAAAATATATTTTCTTAGTTTATTTTAAGAACCACAGGTTCAAGATTTACAAGTAATACTTCAAATGAAAGATATGTCACTTAGGTAACTTAGGAACTTTGAATCAACAAAATAGCATGTACAGTTTTCACAAAAATGGTAATAAGCTATTTTAAAACTAGACACTGCAATTTTCAACAGTTCCTGGGGGAGGTAAGTGTTTGTTAGTTTTGCAGGTAACTAAACCACCTGCAGGGTTCAAAGTTGGGTCGAAGGTAGCCCACCGTTGGGGGTTCAGGGCAACCCCAAAGTTACCACACCAGCAGCTCAGGGCCGTTCAGGTGCAGAGGTCAAAGTGGTGCCCAAAACGCATAGGCTTCAATGGAGAATGGGGTGCCCCGGTTCCAGTCTGCCAGCAGGTAAGTACCCGCGACTTTGGAGGTCAGACCAGGGGGGTTTTGTAGGGCACCGGGAGGGACACAAGTCAGCACAATAAGTACACCCTCAGCGGCACGGGGGCGGCCGGGTGCAGAGTGCAAACAGCCGTCTGGTTTACAATGGAGTTCAATGGGAGACCCAGGGGTCTCTTCAGCGAAGCAGGCAGGCAAGGGGGGCTCCTCTTGGTAGCTACCACCTGGGCAAGGGAGAGGGCCACCTGGGGGTCGCTTCTGCACTGGAGGTCGGATCCTTCAGGTCCCGGGGGCTGCAGGTGCAGTGTCTTTACCAGGCGTCGGGTTCTTAGAAGCAGGCAGTCGCGGTCAGGGGGAGCCTCTGGATTCCCTCTGCAGGCGTCGCTGGGTGGGGCTCGGGGGGGTCAACTCTGGCTACTCACAGGGTCGCAGTCGCCGGGGAGTCCTCCCTGTAGTGTTGTTTCTCCGCAGGTCGAGCCGGGGGCGTCAGGTGCAGAGTGCAAAGTCTTGCGCTTCCTGCGAAGAAGTGGAGTCCTTTTAAAGTTGTTTCTTTGTTGCAAAGTTGTTTCTTCTTCGGAGCAGAGCCGCTGTACTCGGGCGTTCTTGGTCCTTTTAGATGCAGGGTAGTCCTCTGAGGCTTCAGAGGTCGCTGGACCCTGGGGAACGCGTCGCTGTTGCAGTTTTTCTTGAAGTGGGGAGACAGGCCGGTAGGGCTGGGGCCAAAGCAGTTGGTGTCTCCGTCTTCTCTGCAGGGCTTTCAGGTCAGCAGTCCTTCTTCGTCTTCAGGTTGCAGGAATCTATCTTGCTAGATTCTGGGAGCCCCTAAATACTCAATTTAGGGGTGTGTTTAGGTCTGGGGGGTTAGTAGCCAATGGCTACTAGCCCTGAGGGTGGCTACACCCTCTTTGTGCCTCCTCCCTGAGGGGAGGGGGGCACATCCCTAATCCTATTGGGGGAATCCTCCATCTGCAAGATGGAGGATTTCTAAAAGTCAGAGTCACCTTAGGGGCTGTCCTGACTGGCAGGGCCTTGCCGCCAAAAGTGGGGCCGTGGCCGGAGGGGGCGGGCATATCCACTAGCTGGAGTGCCCTGGGGCGCTGTAACAAAGGGGGTGAGCCTTTGAGGCTCACCGCCAGGTGTTACAGTTCCTGCAGGGGGAGGTGAGAAGCACCTCCACCCAGTACAGGCTTTGTTACTAGCCACAGAGTGACAAAGGCACTCTCCCCATGTGGCCAGCAACATGTCTGGTGTGTGGCAGGCTGGTAAAACTAGTCAGCCCACACTGGAAGTCAGGTATGTTTTCAGGGGGCATCTCTAAGATGCCCTCTGGGGTGTATTTCACAATAAAATGTACACTGGCATCAGTGTGCATTTATTGTGCTGAGAAGTTTGATACCAAACTTCCCAGTTTTCAGTGTAGCCATTATAGTGCTGTGGAGCTCGTGTATGACAGACTCCCAGACCATATACTCTTATGGCTACCCTGCACTTACAATGTCTAAGGTTTTGCTTAGACACTGTAGGGTCATAGTGCTCCTGCACATATGCCCTCACCTATCGTATAGTGCACCCTGCCTTAGGGCTGTAAGGCCTGCTATAGGGGTGACCTATCTATGCCATAGGCAGTGTGAGGTTGGCATGGCACCCTGAGGGGAGTGCCATGTCAACTTAGTCATTTTCTCCCCACCAGCACACACAAGCTGGCAAGCAGTGTGTCTGTGCTGAGTGAGGGGTCCCCAGGGTGGCATAAGACATGCTGCAGCCCTTAGAGACCTTCCCTGGCATCAGGGCCCTTGGTACCAGGGGAACCAGTTACAAGGGACTTACCTGGATGCCAGGGTGTGCCAATTGTGGAAACAAAGGTACAGTTTTAGGGAAAGAAGAGTGGTGCTGGGGCCTGGTTAGAAGGCCTCAGCACACTTTCAAATCATAACCTGGCATCAGCAAAGGCAAAAAGTGAGGGGGTAACCATGCCAAGGAGGCATTTCCTTACACTCCTCTTTTAAAAGCCCAAGATAAAATACCCCCTCCCTCCAAAAGCCCATAATAAAAAAAAATCTCCCTCCAAAACCCCAGAATAAATCTACTATACTAAATAAAATTAAAATAGAAGGCACTGACCGACTGCAGCACGTTCTCATAGGTGTTCTGCAAACTGTAGCCTGCTGTGGAGCTCCCCTGACCCGTCCAGATGCTGCTCTCATGCCATTAACCAGCATGAGAGTAGCACCTGGACTGGATGGAGGAGCCGGCTGGATGCTCCTTCAGGCCCTGGAGGCCTGTGCTTGGTCTTCACCCACATGTCTATTGAAATGACAATTAAGCTGATAATTTATTTAAGCACTATAGTGCTTCTGATCACCTCCAACTCACCTCACAACAAATCGCTCACTGACAGACCAGCTACTTGTCACAACATTCTAAAGCAGCTACCCAAGCCTACCATTATACAGACAGGTGGAGGGGGATGCCAAGGGGTAACAAGGAGAATAGGGGCCAGGAAGAAACCATATTGATACTTTGTAAATAAGTAAATAGCATATCTATAACATGAATAGGCATTTCATTCTCTATTAATAAGCTGAGTATTAAGGCAGCGGAGTGGAGAGCCTCAAAGTGTGCATGTCACTTTGGAGCATCCAACCAGCTCCTGGTCCAGTCCTCCATGCTGCCAACTGGCAGCAGAGGACACACCCCCTATGTATTTTGCCTCAGGGGCATTGCAGCAGGCACACCGTGGTAAAAACTAAAAGTAAAATGATTTAATTGCCATTTTATGTTATCCACCCGTGACTCACAGTTGCGAGGTGCGGGGGGCGATCCATCGCCTTCCTGGAGAAACCACCGCTGATTTACTATTCAAAACTAATAACCTAAAATATCACAGGGCCCATTCCCTGATTTCATCAGAGAGCTTCGTTTTTTCAGCTTTTAGGAAAGAGAAAAAATGTGTCTGTGCGCTGATTTTGGGTTTGGTAGCATTTTATAAACTACTGGGATGATCATAAAAATTGTATGTGTTAATATAATAGGTTTTCCCAAGCAGAATGCTCTACTATTTTGCCACTGGAATGTATAGCCATTCAATACTCCCGTTGCTCGAACAACATCTAAGCCCATCATCAGGATAGTCTCCTTGCAGGGTCTGAGTTTTAATTTACGCCGTCATTACAGAGACTAAGGCGCCCGTGTTTTATCCTCACCTCTTAACAATTATGTAGATCAGCCACTGTTTTCTCATATGTTCAATAGATCGGGTAAAGGATTAAACAGCAATAACTTTGTTATCTTTCCGAGCCTGGCCTTTATGTTGGGAGGATTCGACTGCAAGGTAGTTATACTGGCAACTCCGATTCTGGGTGACCTCATGAGCCAAAATAGTAAGTTTATTGTCTGCAAAAATGAATTTGTTCAGTCTGCTTGGCGTGGTGTTGGGTACCGTCGCACCATTCGCACCACAGCTACTGTGTGCCACCTTCCTGGCTGCATATACGGAGCATGGTGATAGACAAACCCAGGACCACACTCTCAGGAGCTGGTATATATAGAACGGAGCCGATGATCAGCCCAAGAGGCCTCATCCCCAGGGACCTGATACGTTTTAATGTCCTGGGACCCCATCCCTTGAGACACCATACTTCCCTGCCTGGGAGATTGCGGACATACCCTGCCCACAATACCCAGGACAGGGAACAGAACTTTGCTCCCACGGAAGCAGTTTCACTCCTCCTGGCAAAGTATTGGAGCCAGCTACCTCCAGCACCCAGTATAGTGCTGGCTTGGGAGCCAGCAGAGCCCCCTGGGGACCTGGGGTTCCCATCGCATCTCCTAATAAACCAGCTACTGTGAGTGCCTTCGGTTGGCACAAGGTCATCAACCATAAAAGGAGATGGCTGGCTCCTGCCAGAGGAGACAGTAGGAGCCACAATTAAAGGCACATTGTGGGTGCCCCGGGAGGAAACCACGTCACCCTCAAATGAAATAGGTGCCAGCTGCGATCAGGAGAGCTGCCAGGGGCTACGGGACTCCTGGAACTCCCTTCACTGCCCACAATGTTATTGTGCATGTGGTGCCCCAAGAAGGCCCCAGAGCACTCACTTACAAATATTTTTTTTAATTGTTTGCTCTCTCTACGGTGGTGGCTGGGGTGCTGCCAGGGGCTGCAGGGGCCTTGGGTCTCCCCCACGACTCCCAACAAAGCAGGGCACTGAGCTTCACATTGGCGGTTTCGCAAGCATCAAAGTCTCTGCACAAAAAGCCCTGTTCGTGGTCGCAAAGAGCCTAAAACCTCAAATTGTTCACAGGTGTGATTAATAACATAGTATAGTTAAGCTACATTTTTGTGAAGGGCTTCATTTCATTGGAATGGATGCATTTTCTAGTGTTTTGCTCAGCTTGCTCCTTTTTATTCCTCCCTCCCACTCAGAGACCCACTGTGAGTCTTCTCTCCTCACAGTTTCCGTGAAACACAGAGTGCTATCACATAAACGCTGATAGACTTTAGAAAGTGTTGCTGTGAATGACATTTTTTGCTGTGTACTCCGCGTTTGAAGGGTTTTCACAGGAAGTTCCGATGCACACCAGTGAAATAACATATTTCCATGAGCTTTAGTTTGAGAAATGTTTCATATTATATTGCACATCTACGGACTGCGCAAACCAAAGTTTTTTTTTTTCCTTAGGAAAGAGGTTAGTGCTAAGAGTTTTAATTATTACAAAGTTGCTTTTGATTTGCCAATGTAATCTAACCATGATCATGCCATGCTGAATCTGCTGTGTTGCTAATTGTGTATGCATAAAATGTGCATGAAAACCTCTAGTTGTGAAGGTTCATGACAACATTTATTTTCCTCCCAAGGTTCTGTCTGATTTATTTGAGATCTTTTCCCTTAGAACGCTGTCAGTACTGTTTACGAGTTTGATACTCAAGAGTCTGAAAGATTTAAATGCTTAAATAGGTATTCTTGTTTTCATGATTGTGTATTCTGTATTTGAGCCATCATGGAATCTATGCATTATTTCTGTACCACTAAAAATTCTGTAATAAACCATTTATAAAATTTACTCCAGATCTAGAACTCATATATTGAATGGTCTTAGTTCCTATTTGAATTTTACACTGCTAATTCAGTGGGTTTAATGTTGGAGAGAGTGGTGTCTCTTACCGCTAGATCAATGAGAACAATGGAGTCGGATTGCCTGAGGTAAAAACCAGGGTGCATGGATTATTGGGGTTCTGTAAATTATTTTGGGGCGGGTTCCCACACCTGTGCCCAAGTGCTACAATTGAGAGGCTGAACATGGCTCCACTGTACTCCTAATGAAGGAAAAAAAGAAGGGATAAAAAAGCAGCTTTGATGGACAAAGCAGTAAAGCAAACCTGCTACTAAACCATTTCCACTTAAACTGCTGCATCTAGGGTCCCCAGTCGGTGGGTAGATGAAAATCTACCATGTATTGTACTGCATCATTTATATAGCGCTTACTACCCCTATGCGGGGCACTGACTCACTGCCATAAGAAGCATGCTAAACAATGTAGGATGTGTGGTTGGAAGGATGTAATTTTAGTTTTGACCTCATGTGCGAACTGTTCCATGTTATGTGTGGTGACCACTGAGGTGCAGTTATCATGTTATGGGTTGTATGACATTAAAGCGCATGGCTTTGCAATGCATGCCTTTACCACACAGTGCCTTTTCAACACAAAGCTGTTACCACACATTCCATTACCACAAATATGCCTTTACCAGGCATGCCTTTACAATGAAAGATAAGTATATTTAGGGTAAGTTAAACCTGTGTGTGTGTGTGTGTCTGTGTGTGTGTGTCTCTTCAATGAAAAAAAGAAAAGTTATGGGGATGTTATAGTTAGGAAATTGAATTTAAAAAACTTTCAAAATTCACGAACTATAACTCATGCTCTTATGTAACTATAACTCGCATCCCTACCATGCACAGTTTTCTCATCAATAATGTCACTGCAAATGTTGCAGCAATATTAGCAATGATGTTATAGAAGATGTCATGAGTGATATACTATATGCGGTAATTAGCAGGGCATGGCGAAGGTGCGAGTTATAGTTACCTTAGGGCACAAGATATAGTTACTTAAGATAACCATAGCTAGTGAATTTCAGTGGTTTTTAGAGTTTAAAACATTACGCTGTTACAGAACATTTCACCTAACTATAACATTAATTTAACCTCTGTTTTTTCCAGTAAATGTCTAGTTTTTTTTAAACGTAAAGTAATAATTTATAGCTATACATAAAGCCAACCTACTGCCTTTAGGCTGTGTGCGGCAAGGAGTTTGGCCACATGGCCTGCAGCTAACAACAGCAGTCAGTCAACCCCACTCTGTGCACAGCCTCCTGTTGTACGTGACCACAGGGTCGACCCTCACAGGCAGCCAAACTTTTCTCTTCCCTCTCCACACCCAACACCCACCCTATATATAACGGCCTAGATATAAAGCAAGATCTATCATATTTCTCCAAAAATTATCAATAATTTAAATCAAAACTATATTTCAATAATGACTTAAACAAATTATTTTATTGACCTACTTGTATGTGACTTTTTGTTTTTACAGATTTCCTATTTTTACATTCCGTGTGTTTAAAATGTGAAGCTAAGTAGTCAGAAATATTTTATTTTCTTTAAAAAAAATATAGCTCTATTCTACCTTTTCACAATTTACATCCCCAAAAATCAAGTGGTAAAAATGACCACATAAAGGGTTAGTACTTTAGGTGATATGTCTTTAATGCATAAAATTCAACTAGCTCCTAAGTGGCACTGCAGTTCCGGCTCCAAAGCAAAATATCTAGCCTGGAAAATGCTTTAGAAAAATGTGGTGTTTCCTGCCGTCATGGTTTCAATGACCCATGAGACTTAGGCCCTCATTATGACCCTAGCGGTGAGTGATAAAGTGGCGGTAATACCACCAACAGGCTGGTGGTAATTACCACCAAATTATGACCATGGCGGTGAGAACTCCCATACACAGCTAATGTACCACACCAACCGCCAGGGTGGAAACAACCCTCACCACGGCGGTAGCCGTCATCAGCCAGGCGGAAGACAAAGTTACGCCCACCATATTTTGACACATCAATCCGCCACGTTTTCCGGGGTAGTACCAATGCCATAAAAAGCCAGGCAGAAACAGTACACAGAAGAGAAAGGACTCACCATCGGAGACACGGGGAAGAACAACGCCACCATGGAACCGGAACTGCAAATCTTCCAGATGCTAATCTACGTCATGCTCCACCTAGAACACCAACGGCGATGAAGACGACGGCGGTGAGTACAGCCGCCTAGCACACAAGGAAGGGAGGGAGAAAAATGTGAGTGACACACACACACACGACACACACCTGACACACACACACCACACACACAACCAGCTGCACACAAAAAACAATGGCACATGATACACAGCACAATAATGCGAGGACAACAAGAATGCACTAATGATAATGTATTGATATAAACAGCTACTAAATAATCCAATTGTATGTGAAAAAGATATGTACAAATGTACACAAAGGGCCACTGCCCAGTCCAATGTAACAAGGGCCCATATGGCCACAGGGCACAGTCCACGGCCCAACTCGAATCCTGACTTCATCCGGATAGAACTCTGCAGGATCATCAGTTTGCAAGTGGGCAGGCATCTCAGGGGGATGGTGGGTGGGGGCCACCTCAGCCGAATACAGGAACAAGCCCACTGGTTCTGGAGGGGGCTCCATGCTCATTTTTCTGTCCTGGGGAGTGCAAGGCCACAGTCTCTGGAGTGTGTGACTTTCCCACTGGTTCTGGAGGGGGCTCCATGCTCATTTTTCTGTCCTGGGGAGTGCAAGGCCACAGTCTCTGGAGTGTGTGACTTTCCCACTGGTTCTGGAGGGGGCTCCATGCCTATTTCTCTGTGCTGGGGAGTGCAAGTCCACAGTCTCTGGAGTGTGTGACTTTCCCACTGGTTCTGGAGGGGCTCCATGCCCATTTCTCTGTGCTGGGGAGTGGAAGGCCACAGTCTCTCAGGTGGTTGACTTTGCCACTGGTTCTGGGGGGGGCTCCATGCCTATTTCTCTGTCCTGGGACGTGCAAGGCCACAGTCTCTCAGGTGGGTTACTTTCCCACTAGTTCTGGTGGGGGCCCATTGTACAGCAGCCCCTGGAGGGTGGCCTACATGCCCTCTTCTGGTGGTGATGGCTGCACTGTGTCATCTGGAGGTCAGGGCTGAACTGTGGTGGCCGGTGGAGGTGCCTCCTGGGCAGTCTCTGCTGATGGTGAGGGCTGAAGTGTGGTTGCAGGTGAAGGTGCCGCCTGGGCAGCCTCTGCTGGTGGCAAAGGCTGAACTGTGATGGCAGGTGAAGGTGCCGCCTGGGCAGCCTCTGCTGATGGTGAGGCATGCACTTCCTCAGCTGATGGTGGGGGCACGTGACCACTGGTGATGGTGGAGGTGTCACCCTGACAGCCTCTGCTGGAGTCGAGGGCTTCTTCCCCTTCCTGGCATGAGGCGTGGGATCCTTACCCTTCCTGGCATGGGTTGCGGGCTTCTTCACCTTCATGGAAGGTTGTGCGTGTTCCTTTGCCTTACGGGCAGGAGTCAAGGGCTTCATCCCCTTCGTGGCAGGAGGTGCAGGCTCCTTCCCCTTCATGGCAGGAGGTGTGGGATTTTGTAACTTCTTGGCTGGTGGAGTGGGATCCTTCATTGACTTGCCACCACTACTAGTTGGTGCCACCACTGTCCGCGTGGACTTTTTGGCTGAGTTGCTGGGCTGGGTCATTGGGACCCTGCTCTTATGGGAAGGACGGGGGGTGGGGGAGAGGGAAGAGGTCAAGTTGGGAAAGGAAAAGTTTCTTAGGGACGGTGGGGTGGGAGGTGGGAGGAGGGATGGGAGTGGAAGTTGAGGGAGTGGTTGTAGGAGGTGTATGTCTGCTGGATTTGGGTGCAGGTGCATGGGCAGTATGCTGATGCGAGGTGGATGGCTGTTGGGTGTGTGAGTGCTTGCATTTGTGTCCTTTGGGGGAGACAGACAGGGTGGGAGAGGACACAGGGGACACGTGCATGGATGTTGTGGAGGTGTCTGCTGGTGAGGTGTGTGTGCTGCTTGGTGTGGTGATGCTGGTGGTGGATGCTGATGCAGTGCATGCAGGTGTGAGTGTGGATGTGACTGTGAGGGCGGTGGAGGAGGAGGAGGGGGAGACAGTGGAGGCAGTGGATGTTGTTGTGTCTGCAACTGTCTGGTGTTTGCGTGAGTGCTTGTGGGATGAAGTGTGGTGCCTTTGTTTGCCTGTGCCACTCTTGGGTCTTGTGTGCATGCTCGTCTGTATGTGTGCATGGGATGGGTTGGGGTTGAGGAGACTTGGACTGGGAAGTGGTAGTTGGAGGGGGGACGGTAGGAACAGGGACAATGGCTTCTATCAGAGAGGAGGCCATAGACTGAATCGATCTATATTAGGCTGCCAATCCACCTTGGATGCCCTTCAGGATGCACTGCATTGCTGCATCTGGGATGCCATCCTCTGGATGGCATTCACAATGGTTGACTGCCATACACAGATGGATCTCAGGAGGTCAATAGCCTGCTCACTCAGGGCAGCAGGGGTCACTGGGGCAGGGCCTGAGGTGTCTGGGTCGAAGGAGATACCCACCCTTCAGGGTGAGTGGGCACGGGCAACTTACTGAGGGGCTACTGGGAGGGCAGTGCTGGTTCAGGGGGTGGCAGCTGTACATGCAGCTGGGGTGGTCACAGAGGTGTCCGCCACCACCAGGGAGCTTCCATCGGAGGAGTTGTTTGAGTCTTTGTTGTCACCTCCTGTCTCCGCCGTGGTGCTCCTCTCGCCCTCCGTCCCACTTGTTCCCTCGGCGTCTGTGGACTCTGCCTCCTGGGTCCTGTGGGATGCAGCTCCCTCTGTCACCGGTGCCCCTGCTCCTCCGCCAGATGATGCTAATGCACACATGGACAGGATGACAGAAGAAAAAAGGGGGTGAGAGAGAAAAAGGAAACACTCGGTCAAGTACTACACCAACACCACAGTTGGCAGACACAGCACTGACACACAGGGATCAGGCTTGAGCACTATGCATTGTACTGCCAATGATTTGGGTAGATGCCACAGCAAGATGAGGGTTGCACACCGCCAACTGCACCCCTCCTGGGACCCACAAAACCCTGACTGACATGGAATGCTAACAAACTAGGTTACCTGCATTTCCATAAACCCAGTACCATGGAGTTGACTCACGCTGCAATGTCTGGCCTGGCCTTAAGGGCACCCACTAAATCACAACTACCACCAGGATCCCATGCCACCTGCCAAATTTTTTAATAATGTCCACTGTACTCACCCCCTTGTGGCTGCTGTGATTCCCTCAAGCGCCCATCCAGCTCTGGTTAGGCCACCGCCAGTATGCGGGAATCAGGGGGGTCAGGTTCTGACGGGCACCCCTTCCTCGTTAGGAGGCCATACCCAGCTGGGCCTCCGCGGTCTTCTGTGCCCAGCGCCTCAGGTCCTCCCACCGTTTCCGACAGTGGGTGCTCCACCTGCCATAGACCCCAGAGTCTGCATGTCCTTGGCGATGGCACGACATAGGGCCAGATGTAGCAAACCGTTTTACCCATTCTGTGTCTATGGGAAAATGTGTTCGTACATATGGCCCATAATCCCTTCTTTTGATGGGCGCTGACCTGCAGAGGTAATACAGACAGGAGAACACCATTACACATACAATCCAGCCTGTCACACATATGGCCCACCAATCCTGTTTCCGTCACCATTGGCACACACATCCGCCGGCGCACACCATTTACACCACCTCAAGACATTTCCCTCTCGATGACACGATACTTCCACACACATCTCCATGCATTCTTCCAACATGCATCGTGCTCAAAGTGTACTCACCTGTTGGTCTGGAGGCCCATACAGCAGTCCGTATCCGGGTAGGACCCCATCCACCAATTGCTCCAACTCCTCCGAAGTGAAGGCAGGGACCCTTTCCCCGGTCACACGGGCCATGGTAGGTTACAGACACAGGTCACAGCAGCACATGCAGTGTAGGTGTTCTCCTGTTGAAGGTCAGGAAACAAGCAAGGGATCAGATAGAAAATGGCAGTCACGTCCACGACGGTGTACACCGGCACCCCCGGCGCAGATCACCATTGGCCACTGTACTCCATAGAGCCCCATATTATCCAATGAGGAATTGCATGGCGGTGCAAGACCGCCTTCCACCACCACGCCCAACGTCGGAGGAATTGCCTCACTTCCACATGTCCCTACATACAGGACAGGCGGTCGCCATTTCATGGGAGAGGACAATGGTCATATCGACATTAACTGCGTCACAGCTTAGATTATCACATACCTCGCCATTCCCACTGACCCATCACACAAAATGCACTATGTACCCTGAAGTTGTGGTTCCCAATTGTGACAGCCTACCCATTCTTGTGTCCCTTAGATACCTACTGCTGCAGATGAATAGGAGATGGAGACATACCCCCATGTACAGACCCCTTGTGGACTTGGCTACACTGGAGGACAGGCACATTATACTCACCTATAGACTGGACATGGCCACAATAACTGAGCTGTGTGCCCAATTGAAGCCAGACCTGATATCTGCTATCCGTCATCCCACTGGGATCCCCCTTCTTGTGCAAGTGCTATCAGTGCTCCTTTTCCTGGCAACAGGTTCTTTCCAAATGACAGTGGGCTTGGCACCAGGAATGTCACAGCCAATGTTCTCAATCGTGCTGGCAAGAGTTTTGTCTGCCCTGGTAAAACATATGTGCAGCTACATTTCTTTCCCCCAGGTAGAACATTTGGCCACAGTGAAGGCCGGATTTAATGCAATGGGACATATCCCCAATATTATTGGGGCGATTGACGGAACATATATTGCGTTTGCCCCCCCGCCAGAAAGAACAGGTGTTCAGGAATTGTAAGAGTTTCTACTCACTTAATGTGCAAGTGGTGTGCATCCCAAGTGTGATGACCCAACTACAGAGGCACAGGGTGTGGCTAATAAGTGAACCATGGTCCCCACCCACTATATGTTAACGTATGCCTTCAGGTGTCATCCCTATAGCATTGTGTGACGCTAAATGTTTGTCCCTCAATACTTGCAGGTGACTCTGGCTACTGAAACCTATCGTGGCTGCTGACCCCTGTGAGGAATGCCAGGCTAGGGCCAGAAGAACGTTATAATGAGGCACATGGGCAAACCAGAAGGATCATCGAGAGGACCTTCGGCCTCCTGAAGACCAGGTTCAGGTGCCTCCACCTGACAGGTGGATCCCTGTGCTACTCACCCAGGAAGGACTGCCAGACAGTAGTGGCATGCTGCATGCTGCACAACCTAGCCCTCAGATGGCATGTACCCTTTCTGCAAAAGGAAGAGACTGGGGATGCCGCTGTGGGAGCAGTAGACCCTGAGGACAGTGAGGATGAAGAGGCTGAGGATGAGGATGAAGACAACAGAACATCAGTTATCCGTCAATACTTCCAATGACACACAGGTGAGACAGTGCAACTGATCATTCCTTTAGCTATTGGTGTATTCTGTGTGGCTGTAGCATGATGAAATTAACTTCCTTTGCATCTCAACCTACTGTCACCTATGGCTTGTCATTTCACAGATGTTGTTGATATAACAACTGTGTACTGATGTGCTGACTGCAGGCAGCTACAGGTCTTTATTTCTATGCTCTCACAGTGTTCAGATCATTTGCACTAGATGTGGCTGTTTCCATAATGCACATTTTCAAAACATAAAATACTAGTAGTCAAGTTGTGTTCAAGGGTGTTTATTGTAGTGCTATGAAATTGAGGGAAAAGTGCAATGGAATGGGGTGATGATGGAGGAAGGTCCAGGGTATTGTTCCAGTCTGTTTGTAGCACAGGTGCAGTGTCCAAGGGGCCATAAGAAGGGGTGCAAAGGCAGTTCAAAGTGGACAAGGTGACAAAGTGGGACACAAGGGGGACAATCAGGAGAGTCTAATTTCCTGGTGGTGGTCTTGGCAAGTGTATCTGGCTTCTGGCTGGTTCACAGGGAATGTTTGCGGGGTGGTTCACCTTCTGCAGGGGGAGGGGTACTGGTGGCGTGCCTCCTGCCCACTAGCTGCAGCGGAGGTGGAGGGCTGGTCAATGGACTGGCAAGTGGTAGGGGCCCGCTGCTGTGCTGTTGCCTCCCTCATGATGTTGGCCATGTCTGCCAGCACCCCCACTATGGAGATCAAGGTTGTGTTAATGTCCTGCAAGTCCTCCCAGTTCTCCTGATACTGTCCCTCCTGCAGCCGCTTGTTCTCCTGCATGTTGTTCAGGATCTGACCCGTCGTGTCCTGGGAATGTTGGTAGGCACCCAAGGTCTTGGAGAGTGACTCCTGGAGAGTCGGTTCGCTGGGCCTGTCCTCCCCCTGGCGCACAGCTGTCCTCCCAGTGTCTCTGTTGCCCTGTGCCTCTGTCCACTGAACTGTGTTCCCACTGCCACTGACCCCAGGTCCCTGATTATCTTGGGTATGAGGAGTGGCCTGCGGTCCCTGTACAGGTGGACACACTGCTGATTGACGTGTCCTGGGGAGAGAGGTGTGGGTACGCTGGGTGGGTGCTGTAGTGTTGGATACTGATGGGGGAGGCTCTGTGGTGGATTGTGAGTTGGCTTGGGTGACTGACTGTCCAGTGGTCCCTGATGGGCCAGATTGTTGGTCCAGATCCTGAAGTCCAGAGTTACTGTCATCACTGGGGGCATCTTCTGTTGGGGGACTGGATAGTCGTGGCACCTCCTCTCTGCTAACATTGGCTGGGGCACCTCTGGGGATGTAAGTGATTTATTATGCTTCATGTCTGTGACATACTGTAAATCCCTGGTTTCCCCTCTATCATTGCTGTTGCCCTGCCAACTTTTGCTTGTGTATGGTGATGTATTGTGTGATTGTTAGTTTCCCTATGTTGTGTATGCTTTGGTTATGGGTGTCCATGAAGGGCTGGGAGGGGTGTTCATGCATTGGTATGGCATGCAGGGCTTGGCATTGTGGTTAGTCTTATGTGTAGGTGCAGTGTGTGGGATGGAGTGGAGTGATGGGAGTGAGATTGAGGGTGTGAGATGGCATGCAGGTATGGGGGGTAAATGTTGACTTACCAGTGTCCAGTCCTCCGGCTACTCCAATGAGTCCCTCAGGATGCAGTATTGCCATGACTTGCTCCTCCCATGCTGTGAGCTGTGGGGGAGGAGGCGTGGATCCATCGCCAGTCCTCTGGATGGCGAGCTGGTGTCTTGCTGCTATGGAACGTATCTTCCCTTGTAGGTCGTTCCACCTCTTCCTGATGTCGTCCCTTGTCTTTGGGTGCTGTCCCACGGCGTTCATCCGGTCCACGATTCTCCGCCATAGCTCCATCCTCCTTGCAATGGAGATCTGCTGTACCCGTGCTCCAAACAGCTGTGGCTCTACCCTGACAACGTCCTCCACCATGACTCTTAAATCCTCATCAGTGAAAAGGGGGTGCCTTTGTGGGGACATAGGTGTTGTGTGGTGTGTGTTGGTGAGAGTGTGTTGAGTAATGTGGTGGTGTGTGTGATTTGGGGTGCGTGAGGGATGTATGGGTGTAAGTGGTGTCTGTGTCTTGTTGTCTCTGTGCTGTTCGTGTCAATCTCCTGGCAGTAATTGTTGTTTGTAAAGGGTTGTGGGTACTGTGGGAGGGTGTTTTATAGTGCTGTGGGTGGGTGGGTGTGGTGTGTGTGTATGGGTGTCAGGTGGGTGTTTTTAGTATTAACCAATGTAGTGTTGTTTTGTATGTGGGTGTCCATTCTGAACGTGGCGGTGTGTACTGCCAATGATTTGGAGCCGTAAAATGTTCGCTGTGGTGATTCGTGGGTCATAATGTGGTGGGCATTGTTTTGTTGGCGTAACAGTATGGGTATTGGTACTGCCACTTTATCACTGACCTTTGGTCTAGCAGATTTGTGTATGTGACAGTATTCTGTCGGATTTGTGTGTGTATGTGTGTCATAATATGGTGAATGGATATTCACACCACAGCGGTATGTTGGCAGCCGTCACCGTGGCGGTAAGCGGGATTTACCACCAATGTCATAATGAGGGCCTTATTTTTCTTGTGTTGGTAGGGGGCACTAGATCTCTAAACAGCCCTCTCACAGCATAAAAAAAAATTGGTCATGTCCCTGACCCTTCCAGGGACATCACCAAAAACAAAATATATGTTTGTAGCCCACCTATGGCATTATGGGGCACTCCTTGAAGGAGGAGTGAATTATAAATAAGCTGCTGTGGCCACTTATCTATTATTCACTTTTTACTGTTTTAGTTTTTTTCCGGGTGTTCCCATCCCACCTAGGATGATCATTATCTTTTTTTTTAATAAAGGGCCATGAAGGGAGCATCAGAGCCTCCGTGGCTCCATCGGCTCCCTGCAAGTGGCTCCATTTCATGGAGCTGCTGCCTTTTGTTTTATCCAAGGGGTGCCATGGTGCCCACCTACACCATCCCACAGCATTATTATTTTTTGTGTCTGCAAGTACACTTCCCTCGCAGCCCCGCCAGCATTTTCTATTTTTTTTTAAATAGTAAAGTGGCATGCCCGATGGCCACCCGAGGCATGCTACAACTAGTCCTTTCATTTTTTTTTAACTGGCATGCCCCTCTGCCCTCCCACGGCCCACTACAGTCTGTCCCTTGTTGGGGTTCTTTGGGAAGGAGGCTAAGGGCCCAGCAGTCCCATCAGCTCCCCTGCTTGCACTCACTGTGTGTGTAGCAGGAGCCAGCAGGGAAATAAGTGTTGTCCCAGGGTTGGGAACTCCAGGACACTGTCACTGAGCCAGCCCTGGGGGATGCGGTCCCAGAGACCAATATATGGCTCAGGGAGGGGGCACACATGTGTCCCTCCCTGCTAAATAAATGATGTGCCTCATGCTCCTGCCCACCCATGTTTTTTTAAATGCACAGGAGTTCAGACTTTTTATTTAGTTTTGTCACAGGTTTCCAGATCCTCTGTGGATTCACAGCAAAATGCCCTGGGGCAAAATGTGTTAATTATATTGCGGGGGTCCTGAGGACCCCCCGCAGTCCCGGGGCAATCATGCACAGTCTCTCTCAGACATTCATGCACACCAACTCACAGACCCACTCAGGCTAACGCATCCACTCACAGACCCACTCAGAGACTCATGCAGTCACTCACAAACCCACTCAGAGACTCATACACTCACTCACAGATGCACTCTGAGATTCATGTACCCAAGTACAGACCTACTTGTGCCCTAAGGTAACTATAACTCACACACACAGTTTTTTCATCAAATGTTTTACTGCAAATATTGCATTGCTATTATCAATGATGTTATCAAAGATGTCATGAGTTCCATAATGTGTGGGTTAATTGGCAGTGCATGGCGAGGGCTTGAGTTATAGTTACCTTAGGGCATGAGTTACAGTTACTTGGGGTAATACTAACTATAACCTTTGAATTTTTATGGCTTTGTAAGTTTAAAATGTGAGCCTATATATCACGTCCCTGTAATCTTTGTTTTTTTAAGTGAATTTCTATTTTTTGTAATTCTATTTCCTAACTATAAAGTCCCTGTAACCTTTGTTTTTTTCACTTGATTTCTATGGTTTTTAACATATAGTAATTTTCATTATTACATGTTATTCCAGCCACCGCCCTGGCCAGTGGGCGTGCGTGGCAGGAGTTGGCCGCAGCCTCTCCTGGAGTGAGAATAGGTGTGAGACGGTGTTTCTAGGAGTGAGAGTGGCTGTGAGCGTGCATGTCTGGGTATGAGAGCACGTTCATGAGTGTTTTAGTGGGTGCATCAGTGTGTGTGCATCTCTGTAAGTGGGTTCATGAGGGTGTCAGTGGGTCTGTAAGATGTTGTGTGAGAGTCTGAGTGGGTATGTGAGTGGGTGCACAAGGGACTGAGTGGGTCTGTGAGTGGGTACATGAGTGTCTGAGTGGGTCTGTGAGTGGGTACATGAGTGTCTGAGTGGGTCTGTGTAGGGAAATGCCTCCCTTGGCATGGTTACCCCCTAACTCTTTGCCTTTTGTTGATGCCAGTTATGATTGAAAGTGTGCTGGGATCCTGCTAACCAGGCCCCAGCACCAGTGTTCTTTCCCTAAACTGTACCTTTGTTCCTACAATTGGCACAGCCCTGGCACACAGATAAGTCCCTCGTAACTGGTACCCCTGGTACCAAGGGCCCCGTGGCCAGGGAATGTTTCTAAGGGCTGCAGCATGTATTAAGCCACCCTAGGGACCCCTCACTTCACACTGCCTCACAGCTTGTGTGTGCTGGTGGGGAGAAAATGACTAAGTTGACATGGTACCCCCTCAAGGTGCAATGCCCACATCCCACTGCCTGTGGCATAGGTAAGTCACCCCTCTAGCAGGCCTTACAGCCCTAAGGCAGGGTGCACTATACCACAGGTGAGGGTTATGCCCCTACAGTGTCTAAGCCAAACCTTAGACATTGTAAGTGCAGGGTAGCCATAAAGAGTATATGGTCTGGAGTTTGTCAAACACAAACTCCACAGTTCCATAATAGCTACACTGAAATCTGGGAAGTTTGATATCACCTGGCGGTGAGCCTCTCCTGTTGTTACAGCGCCCCAGGGCATCTCAGCTAGTGGAGATGCCCGCCCCTCCGGACACATCCCCCACTTTTGGCAGCAAGTCCGGGGGAGATAATGAGAAAAACAAGGAGGAGTCACCCACCAGTCAGGACAGCCCCTAAGGTGTCCTGAGCTGAGGCGACCCCTGCCTTAAGAAATCCTCCATCTTGGTTTTGGAGGACTCCCCCAATAGGAATAGGGATGTGCCCCCTCCCCTCAGGGAGGAGGCACAAGGAGGGTGAAGCCACCCTCAAGGACAGTAGCCATTGGCTACTGCCCCCAGACCTAAACACACCCCTAAATTCAGTATTTAGGGGCAACCCTGAACCCAGGAAATCAGATTTCTGTAACCTACAACAACAAGAAGGACTACTGACTTGAAAGCCCTGCAGAGATGACAAAGACGACAACTGACTTGGCCCCAGCCCTACCGGCCTGTCTCCAGACTCAAAGAACCCACACAGCGACGCATCCAGCAGGTCCAGTGACCTCTGAGGACTCAGAGGACTGACCTGCACCTAAAGGACCAAGAACCTCCCGAGGACAGCGGCTCTGTCAACAAACAGCAATAAGAAACCAACTTTAAAGAGACTTTCACTTCCTGCCAGAAGCGTGAGTCTTCCCACTCTGCACCCGACACCCCCGGCTCGAGTTTGGAGAAACCGACACCACAGAAAGGACTCCCAGGAGACTCCAACGATGTGGACACCCTGAGTCGACCTCCCTGCACCCCCATAGCGACACCTGCATAGAGGATCCAGAGGCTCCCCCTGACCGCAACTGCCTGGTAACAAAGGAATCCGACGCCTGGACCAAGCCCTGCACCCGCAGCCCCCAGGACTGAGAGGAACCACCGACCAGTGCAGGAGTGACCAGCAGGCGGCCCTCATCCTAGCAAGTCGTGGCTGGCCCAAGAAGCCCCCCTGTGCCCTACCTGCATCGCCAGAGTGACCAGCGGGTCCCTCCATTGTTCTCTACTCCAAACCCGACAACTACTTTGCACACTGCACACGGCCGCCCCTGTGCCGCTTAGGGTCGGCCTAAAGCACCCCCGAGGTGCAAATGCTTCAGCAAGCAAGGAGCTACTAGAACAGCAGCTTTCTGCTTGCTGAAGAAAACCTTTAATCTCTGTTCCCTGCATGCCTACCTGCATGCAAGTAATGGAGATGAAAGCTCCACTTTTTGACAGCGGGACCTGCTATACAGATCCCGCTGTCAAAAGTGGAGTGTTGGCTGTGAGTTGGCTGTACCTTCAAAGCTCAGCCAAGCCACAGCAAACAGCTATGTCTCCAGTCTGAGCACCCCGGGACAGAGCAGGAGCCAACCATGAGGGGTGGTGGTCCCCAGTGCCATCAATGGCTCCTCCAACATAGGCGTATCCCGGGGGAAATGGTGATCCCAGGGCTAATGAGGGTCCAAAACAGACCCTCTTTACATTATTTGGTATGTTCACCAGTAAGGTGGTGATCCTCAGGACTGCAGCAGGCCATTGGGCATCACTCAATATGAAAATCGTTTTTGACCCAGGGGGTGGTTGGCCCACCACTCATAAATCATTATAGCCCCAGAGAGGTGATGGTCCATGGGGCTGTGGGGGAGGCCATTGGGCCTCAACCACATGATAAAAGCATTTTTGCCCCAGGAAGGGGTGGTCCCCGGGCCACCCCCGTTCATATTTTATTATGTGCTCCGAGGAGGTAGTGGTCCCTATTATAAAGAAACGAGTGACCCCCTGAACCTGACCCAACTGGGAGCTTTTTTTAAAACAAGAGTGGGAGCCCGCACCTGTTTAAAAAAAAAAATTACCACACATTCGCGACCCTGCTTTTGAAAAATGCTTTTTATCCCTTTGGGACCACAGCACCAGAGCTAAGGGGTCAGGGTGTTCATAGCCTGGCCCCTTTTGTATTCTTTTATCCTTTTTTTCTTGGACTTGGCTCAAGCTGAGTCCTAAGATGGCTGCCAACACTTCCTGGTCTGGCAGCTAATTAGATCTCAGCATGAGATCGGGCGGGGTTGCAAACCTTTTGCGTCCCTAGATATACAAATTTGGATTTCCTTAAATTTCTCAAAAACTACTAAACGGATTTATACTAAATAACAAAAATGGCTCTGGACCAAGAGCTACCTTTCTGCCGAATGTGGTGTAATACCGTCAAGTGTTTTTTGCGCTATGGCTGTTAAACTTCTCCTAAGGGAATTAACATTGGAAACATTAACCCCCACTTTATCTCGGCCCCCACTTAATGGATCATTCCAAAACTTTCCAGACAGCAGCTTTGTGAAGATTTGTCAAGCAGCACCAAAGATATAGACAAGCAAAATACAGATTTTTCTATAGAAACTAGGTCCTAACTAAAACTATCTAGTGCCTACCCCCACTAGGTAATATGTATACATGGAGTGCAGAATTATTAGGCAAGTTGTATTTTTGAGGATTAATTTTATTATTGAACAACAACCATGTTCTCAATGAACCCAAAAAACTCATTAATATCAAAGCTGAATATTTTTGGAAGTAGTTTTTAGTTTGTTTTTAGTTTTAGCTATGTTAGGGGGATATCTGTGTGTGCAGGTGACTATTACTGTGCATAATTATTAGGCAACTTAACAAAAAAAAATATATACCCATTTCAATTATTTATTATTACCAGTGAAACCAATATAACATCTCAACATTCACAAATATACATTTCTGACATTCAAAAACAAAACAAAAACAAATCAGTGACCAATATAGCCACCTTTCTTTGCAAGGACACTCAAAAGCCTGCCATCCATGGATTCTGTCAGTGTTTTGATCTGTTCACCATCAACATTGCGTGCAGCAGCAACCACAGCCTCCCAGACACTGTTCAGAGAGGTGTACTGTTTTCCTTCCTTGTAAATCTCACATTTGATGATGGACCACAGGTTCTCAATGGGGTTCAGATCAGGTGAACAAGGAGGCCATGTCATTAGATTTCCTTCTTTTATACCCTTTTTTGCCAGCCACGCTGTGGAGTACTTGGACGCGTGTGATGGAGCATTGTCCTGCATGAAAATCATGTTTTTCTTGAAGGATGCAGACTTCTTCCTGTACCACTGCTTGAAGAAGGTGTCTTCCAGGAACTGGCAGTAGGACTGGGAGTTGAGCTTGACTCCATCCTCAACCCGAAAAGGCCCCACAAGCTCATCTTTGATGATACCAGCCCAAACCAGTACTCCACCTCCACCTTGCTGGCGTCTGAGTCGGACTGGAGCTCTCTGCCCTTTACCAATCCAGCCACGGGCCCATCCATCTGGCCCATCAAGACTCACTCTCATTTCATCAGTCCATAAAATCTTAGAAAAATCAGTCTTGAGATATTTCTTGGCCCAGTCTTGACGTTTCAGCTTGTGTGTCTTGTTCAGTGGTGGTCGTCTTTCAGCCTTTCTTACCTTGGCCATGTCTCTGAGTATTGCACACCTTGTGCTTTTGGGCACTCCAGTGATGTTGCAGCTCTGAAATATGGCCAAACTGGTGGCAAGTGGCATCGTGGCAGCTGCACGCTTGACTTTTCTCAGTTCATAGGCAGTTATTTTGCGCCTTGGTTTTTCCACACGCTTCTTGCGACCCTGTTGACTATTTTGAATGAAACGCTTGATTATTCGATGATCACGCTTCAGAAGCTTTGCAATTTTAAGAGTGCTGCATCCCTCTGCAAGATATCTCACTATTTTTGACTTTTCTGAGCCTGTCAAGTCCTTCTTTTGACCCATTTTGCCAAAGGAAAGGAAGTTGCCTAATAATTATGCACACCTGATATAGGGTGTTGATGTCATTAGACCACACCCCTTCTCATTACAGAGATGCACATCACCTAATATGCTTAATTGGTAGTAGGCTTTCGAGCCTATACAGCTTGGAGTAAGACGACATGCATAAAGAGGATGATGTGGTCAAAATACTCATTTGCCTAATAATTCTGCACTCCCTGTATATATATATATATATGTATGTATATATATATATATATATATATATATATATATATACAGATATATATATATATATACACAGACACACACACACTTACCTTAAATATACTTACCTTTGTGGTAAACACATGCGTGGTAAAGGCCTTGTGTTGTAAACTTATTAAAATGTGACTCCGCATTCCGAATCCAGTCATAAGTACCACATGCTGAACACATGATATGTCTCCATATTATTGAACACAGCACATTGCAGTGTGTCGGATGATGGAGTGTAAGATACAGACATGCAGTTTTATGGTTTTCAGCTTGCTGGTGGCTTTGAAGAGAGTGCTTATCTAGTTATTGCTCTGGCTTGTCCAAATCTGAAATTGTGCGTATAGTTGTGGTCCTAAGCTAGCATGGTTGGAGGCAAAGAGAAGTGGGGATATATGATGGAATGGACATTTTTTATTATCATCCCATATCTGAATGTGTATGTATAGAAGTGGTCAGCTTGCATAGACATTTAGGACCTGCAGTGTATAGACTATATTAAATGAAATTCCTCCAAAATTGTCAAGTAATGTGTGATAGGTCTCTTCAATTATTCCATTCCTGTTCATTTAACGCAGTTTGGCTGACTGTAGAGTACTGGTGATGGACAACCATTGAAGTAATTATGGTTTATGTGGATTTAATACGAATAGGTTATCACTGCTTATTGTGGTTCCAGTATTATTGCAGGCCATAGCTCATATATGGAAGTACATAGCGATCAATCAACAAATCAATCAGTAATTTTTAGAGCGTGCTACTCACCCATAGGGTCTCAAGGCACTGTGGGGTCTGTCCTCAGGGTTCAGTGGAAGAGCCAGGTCTTGAGGTCCTTCCTAAATTAAGGTAGCGATGGCAACTGTCTGAGGTGGAGAGGTAAGGTGTTCCAATATTTTGCCGCAAGGTAGGTGAACAATCTTCCTCTAGGAGAGGACTTTTTTATGTGGGATATGGTGGTGAGCGACTGCTGGGAGGAGTGGAGAGGTCTGGCAGGGGAGAACAAGGTGATGCAGTGTTTGAGGTAGCTGGGTCCAAGGTTGTGGAGGGCCCTGTAGATATGTACGAGGAGTTGGAAATTGATCCTCTTCTCGATGGGAAGCCAGTGAATGTCTCTCAGGTGTCCTGTAATGTGTTCTCGGCAGAGGACGTTCAGGACGAGTCTGGTGGTGGCATTTGGATTTTATTGCAGCTAGCTCAGCTCCTTCTTGGTGGTTCTGGCATAGTAGTAGTCAAGTCTGCTTGTGATCAGGGCATATGTCACGGCTTTGCAGCAGTTGCTTGGGATCCATCTGAAGATCTTTCATGGGAGTCGGAGGGTGTAGAAACAGGTGGAGGTGACAGAGTTGACCTGTCTTGTCATGGTAAGCGCTGAGTCGAGGATGACGCTGGGGTTGCATGTGTGGTCTGAGGGGGCTGCCAAATATTGAGGACCACCAGGAGTAGTCCCAGGCTGAGGAGGACGGTCCCAGGATGAGGATCTCTGTCTTGTCGGAGTTCAACTTAAAGCAGATCTCCTGCATCCAGGCGGCGACTGCTTCCATCCCTTCTTGCAAGTTCTTCTTGGCCATTGAGGGGTTTTCAGTCAGGAAGATGATCAGCTTTGTGTCATCAGCATAGGAGACGATGTTCAGACCGTAGTTCCTGACGATTGGGCGAACGGAGCCATGTAGATGTTGAACAGCATGGGGCTCAACAAGGATCCTTGGGGTACTCCACAGCTGATCTCTGTAGGTTCTGACAAGTGTGTCAGGAGCCTGACTTTCTGCATTCTACCTTTCAGGAAGGAGTGCATACATCGGAGGACCTTGCCATGTAGGCCTGCTGTGTGGAGTCTGGCACATAGGGTGCAGTGGGACACTGTGTCAAAGGAAGCCGATAGGTCTAGTAGGATGAGTGCTGTTGTTTAGTTGCGGTCGAGGAGAGTCATCTGTGGCAGCGAGCAGGGCGGTCTCGAGCTGTGATTAGTTTGTATCCTCATTGGGAAATGTCTAGGATGTTGTTGTCCTCGATGTGTTGGAGGAGCTGAGCGTTGTTCGCTTTTTTGTCAACCTTGGCTGGGAAAGGCAGCAGCGAGATGGGGCAGTAGTTCTTGAGATTTGTTGGGTTGGCTGTGGGTTTCTTCAACAATGGGCGGATCTCGGAGTGCTTCCAGTCCTTGGGGAAGGGGGCTGACTCTAGGGAGCAGTTGATGGTTTTGCAGAGCTCTAGTGCAATCGTGGCACTGACCTTTTTGAAGATGTAGTGGGGGCAATGGTCAGTGGGGGCTCCAGAGCGGATGTTGCTCATGATTGAGCAAGGCTCATCCGTCGTGAGGGGGGGCCAGGAGTGCAGGAACAGTGGGGGTTTGGTGGATCCTGGTTGGGGCATTGTTGATGAGTTTGGAGAGTCTTGGGGTCCAAAACTGTCATAGATATCCTTAATTTTCGGATGGAAGAAGGCAGCTAGTCTGTTGCAGAGGTCCAGGATGGTGGGATGTTAGTGGTCTCAGCTTGTGGCTTGGCAAATTCATTGATGACATTGAAAAGTTATTTTGTGTTGTGTGTAGTGGTGTTGATGCAGTCCTGTAGGGCAGTTTTCCTGATGGATCTGATGAGGCCAGGGTGGGATCTTGTGGCGGATTTAAAGGCTACAAGGTCCTCCGTGGATTTGCTGTTCCTCCATTTCTTCTCCAGCCTCCTGCAAGTGCGCTTCGATTCCTGGAGTGCGGGGTGAACCAGCTGGCTTTCTTGGTGGTGTGTTTTCCTGTGGTGGTTCGGAGTGGAGCTAGGGTGTTGGCGCAATCGGTGGTCCATATGAGGAAGTTGCGTGCTGAGGTGTTGTCATGTGTTGTGTTTGGGGTGGCGAATTGCTGAGGGTGTTGACGAGTTTCTCCTCTGTGGTTTGGTTTCATTTCCTGTGGGGGGGCGAGCGGTGTAGGCGTGATCTGTAGGTGTGGTGATAGAAAAATAGATGCAGTAGTGGTCAGTTGAGTGTAGTAGTGCTGAGTCGTCGATGGTGACGTTACTGCTGGCGGAAAAGATGAGGTCGAGTGTGTGTCCGGCTATGTGCGCTGGTGAAGTGACCAGTTGCTTGAGTCCGATTGTGTCCAGGCTCTCGAGTAGCGATGAGGTGTTGTGGTCGTTATGGTTCTCGATGTGGAAGTTGATGTATCAGAGGAGTATGTAGTTGGTGGAGGTGAGTGCATGGGGGGCTATGAGGATGACGATGGAGTTGCTGTAAGCTGGGCACAGGCGGGTGGTGGTCTTCGGGGTGACGTGCACTTGGAAGTGGAGTTGCTCCATGAGGTGGGAGTCTTCCTGTGTGTTGATCGATAGTCGGAGGGTGGTGTTGTGGGAGATGGCTATGCCGCCTGGTCTGGAGGTTCAGTCTTTGCGGAGCAGTTTGTAGTCAATGGAGATGGTGATGGTGATGTCCGGTTCAGATGGTTTGTTTCTCCATGTCTCGGTAAGGAAGGCAATGTCTGGGCGGGTGGAGTCTATCAGGTCCCAGAGCTCCACAGTGTGCTTGTGCAGGGAGCGGCTGTTGAGGAGGATGCACTTGAGGTACTCTGGAGAGGTTTTTGACAGTTCTGCGGCTGGGAGGTCTGGTGTGCGGAGAAGGGGTGGTGGCAGTTGCAGCAGTTAAAAGGTCCGGGGTGTCCCTGGGGGAAGGGCGGTGGCCAAATGTTCAGGGTTCAGTGCGTGGAAGGTTTCAGTGTCGTATTGGTGGATGGTGTGAGAGCCAGGGTCTGTGGCACTGGGCGCTGTCCAGGCGCGGATGGGTACAGATGGGCTTTCCTTTGGCACACATTCAGTGCGCCATTGAGGCACCTGCCATGAGGCAGCCACCATTAAGAAGGAGGGGAGCATTAATGGATCGGTCTGCTAGGCTGCGGGGGGCGGGAAAAAGCTTCGGAGGTAGGGGGTGGGCCGCAGGGACAGCAGCGGCAGGGAGTGGGGAAGCGCAGGAGAGATGCTCACACAAAAATAAACAGAAAAAAGAGAGAATGACAAAAATAGACAAAACAAAGAGAAGAGGAAAGACAGACAAACCAGACAGACACAGATGGCCACTAGGCCACCAATGATGAGGTGCAGGTGGGTGCCTGCAGGTGGAGATGGGCTTTGAATACAGAGCCGGCAGGCTCTATTAGCAGCAGTAGCAGTGGTCACGCAGGAGGGCGTGATGGACACTGGCCAAAAAGGTCAGTGAAGTTGCCCCTCACTGCGCAGCGGCCACCCATAAGAAGAGGTGGGAGGGGGAAGGATTGGTCAGCCTGGAGGCGGGAGGGCGGGAAAGTGCTATGAGGGTGGGGTGGGGTCGAGCCGTGGGGGTAGGATGGAGCTGCGAAGCACCGGAGAGACGATCGCACAAAAATACGCAAAAAAGGCCGAAAAAAGAGTAAACGGCAAAAACAGAGAAAACGAGGAAAAGAGGAAAAGCAGACAAACCAGACAGACACAGATGGCCACTAGGCCACCAGGGATGAGGCGCAGGAAGTTACCTGCTGGAGGAGGTGGGCCTCAAACACAGAGCCGGGAGGCTCTGTCAGTGCAGCAGAAGCAGTGGCCACGCAGTAGGGAGAGACAGGCGCTGTCCAAAAAGGTCAGTGAAGTCGCTTCAAACTCCAGGTCAGGCCTTTTTTTGCTTACTTGCATGACGAAAGCAGTTTGCTGTTTGAGTTGTTTGCAATTCGTGGGTTGAAAGCTGAGGATTTCACTTGAGGGTGCTGCTGTTTTCTGGGCTCTGTGACTCTTACGCTATTGGGCCAGGTGTTTTCAAGAGCGACGTTCTGTCAGAAGAGTGCATTAATCTTGATGGAATCTTTTTTGATCATTCCACGTTTCAGTACAGCCAAGCAGTGCAGTAGGCCTCTCCCTTCAGGTCTCCATTGTATGAGAATAACTTTCTCTCTCAGCAGTATCTCATTCGAAGGGCATTTAAAATGTTATTTAAACTGTAGCTGCTTGCACCTTAAACATGAAATGCAATAAGGTGAGTGCTAAGTTAAATATGCAGGTCACGTGTGCCAGCCATTTTCTTTATAAAATAAAGCTACCATATCAGAAAATGATCTGAGACTTACATGTCATTCAAACAGTGGATGGCCAAAGAGGCATTAGCCACAACTTGTAACAGAGTGTCATTTTTGCCTGTGTTCAATTTAAAGTTAATTCCTCATTAGAAGCATCTGACTCATGCACTGATCTCATAGTGCGGGAAACTGTCCTGTTAAGAACAGCCCGCTGGTGTGCCGAGGTAATTCTGGGCAAAAAGATGCCCGTGCAATAACCAAGCTTATAAAACACACCCAGCAGACAGGACATTACAAAATGGCTCTGGCTAGTCTGATAATTCATCTATAGCATTCTCCGTCTCTGAAAAAACAATTGAGACTGTTATTTCATACCGGTGTGAGCCTCAAAAAGAAATACTTTCATTAGAAGTTAGACACATCTTTTCAATTTTTAGTGCTCTTATAAATTCACAACCACAGAGTCAATGACTGCTACAAAAGCAACATGGAAAAATGCATGTATCTAAGTAAAGATATTGCAGTTTATTTAGGTATGGCGGCCTGAAGCTGTACCTTTGTCTGCTGATGTAACGTTGGAGAATATAAATTAATGCACTCATATTGGGAAGAATACCTCTGATGGTCTTGATGGATGCCACAGTATATCTAAAAACGTTTCTCCTTTTTTGCAAGGCATTGGATTACTGATAATACATCTTAATTATTCGTGTTAAGAAGTGTGCTCAAAGCACAAAAATGAATTACTTTCTTACCAAACAGTATTGATGATGGTATGAATCAAGTCCCATCAATTAATTTATGTAAACAAAACACTCACTAGTAGGCCAGCATTGTGTCGCTGGGTTCGGCTGCTGAATGAGACCTGGTTAAGTTTGACAATAGCTCTGATATTTTATTATTCGACCAAGTTACTACTAGTGCTGTAGCAAAAGCTCTATTAGCAATGTCTGGTTTGTTATTGATTAACCGACCTAACCACGTAATACACCATCAATTGCATACTTTTCAGATTTCAACAAAAAAAGTTTCAAACTCAAGTAGATAAAAGTTTTTTTCCTGATATCTTTTTTACGATGTTACACTGCTACTGAGGTGAAACGTTTAGCCAAAAGAACGACACAATGGGGGTCATTACAACATTGGCGGTAAAAGCCGCTTACCGCCGTGCAGAAGACCGCCAACACACCGCCGCAGCAGCGGAATTCCTCCACGGTCATTATGACCCACTGCTCGGAATCTGCCGAAATTGAAACACCCACACAAGTCCGCCAGATCAAAGGTCAGTGATAAACTGGCAATAACAAAACCTCCATCGTCACGCCAACAGGAATACGCCCACACTATCACGACCCACGAACCACGTGGCAGTCTTTCAACCACAGTATTCCATTGGCGGTACACACCGCCGTGCTCAAAATACACACATATTTACAAAACACATCCACATTGGACAATTCGAAATACACACACCTGATACACATACACACACCACTCCCACACACCCAGTACAATATAAAACACCCACCCACATTACCCACAAACCCCTACGACAAAAAATTCTGAAAGAAGGCCAGAGAGAGACACCACAATCTACAAACAAGCATCCACAGGCACTCAACACCATCACTCACACAACATCCACGCACCTCACACAACACACCACTAAAGATCACCCCACACATCACAACACACACCACCCCACACATCACCCACACCACCCCATGGCACGGCAAAGACACCCCAGGTTCTCTGAGGAGGAGCTCAGGGTCATGGTGGAGGAAATCATCTGGGTAGAGCCACAGCTATTCGGATCACATGTGCAGCACACCTCCATAGCTAGGAAGATGGAGCTATGGCAAAGAATAGTGGACAGGGTCAACGCAGTGGCACAACACCCAAGAAATAGGGATGACATCAGGAAGAGGTGGAACGACCTACGGGGGAAGGTGCGTTCCGTGGTCTTAAGACATCACCTTGCGGTTCAGAGGACTGGCGGCGGACCCCCACCTCCTCCCCCACAACTAACAACATGGGAGGAGCAAGTCTTGGCTATTCTGCATCCTGAGGGCCTTGCAGGAGTAGCTGGAGGAATGGACTCTGGTAAGTCAAATCTTAACTATTACATCCCCCACCCTACCTGCATGCTATCACATACCCCCACCCTCGCCCTCACCCCCATCACTCCAACTCCTCACAAATGTCCCAATATCACAAACCACACATCCCAACACCAAGCCCTGCATGCAACACCAAAGCATGGACACCCATCACCAAAGCATGGCCACTGTACATACCGATACGCCCCCCAAACCATCATCACACAAGATCCCGCACAGGAATGCAAGCACTGGGGTACACGGTCACCCACCCGTTACACACCATGGCACACACAGATGCAATAATCATGCTTTTACAACCCCGTAGGACCCCTACCCAACGTCACCGGACAGGAGGGTCCAGACATGTCCACACCACCAACAGAAGAGGCCCACAGTGATGACAGCAGCTCTGTCCAACTTGATCTAGACAACCAACACGGCCCTTCTGGGACCTCGGGACAGTCGGTTCCCCTCACACAGTCACAGGCCACTACAGAGCTTCCCCCATCTGGAAACACCAGCACAGCACCCACCCAGCGGGCCCATACCTCTGTCCCCAGGACACGTCAAGCAGCAGTGTGTCCACCACTACAGGGAACCTAGGCTAACCCACCACCAAAACAACAACAGGGACCTGGGGGCAGTGGCAGTGGGCACACGGTTCAGGGGACAGAGGCCCAGGGAAACAGGGGAACTGGGAGGGCTGCTGTGTGACAGGGGGAGGACAGGCCCAGGGAACCCACTCTCCACGAGGCCCTCTCCAACATCATGGGAGCATACCATCATTCCAAGGAGATGATGGCACGGTTCTGGCCAAGTTTCAGGAGACCCAGCGGCTGCAGGAGGAACAGTATTTGGGCTTCAGGGAGGAACTCAGATCCATCAATTCCACCCTCAGCACCATCGTAGGGGTGCTGAAGGAAGTCCTCAACACCAGGAGGGACACTGTGGCACAACAAGGGGCCCCTGACACTAGCCTGGATGATGAACTGCCCACCACCTCCGCCGGCGCTAGTGGACAGGAGGCACCGCCACAGGACCACCACACCAGCACCCCACCCCCTGCAGATGGAGAACCACCCCGCAAACGGTCCCTGAGATCCAGGACAAAGACAGAGAACGATGCCAAGACCCCCACCAAGAAATGAGACCACCCTGATTGTCATCCTTTTGTCCCACCTTGTCACCCTGTCCATCCTCAAACTGCCCCAGCTCCACTTCCTATGCCCCTTTGGACAATGCACCTGTGAGACTCATAGCTTGGACTCTGCCATGGACATTCCTCCACCATCACCCCTCACCATTTAACAACCCCCTCCAATATTGAGCACTTAAATAAACACCCTTAAAGCACAAAACAATCTGGAGTCTGTCTGTGATTTCGAATTAGTGTATTAGCAATTACAGTGACAAAATGCTCTTTCAATGGTAATGTCAACATACCTATGTCACACAGCTCTAGTCCATGAGGAAACAAAGCAGATGTCACACAGTGGGACCCACATCTGTGAAATCGTAAGAGAAAGTGAAAACTCAGTGACCATACACTGGGTGAAAAGGACAGACAGTAGAGAGTTAGTAGTGTTAAAGTACCTGTAGTAGGCAGGTTTGTCTTCTTACCTGTGTCTCACTGGAAGTATTGCAGGATCACAGAGTTCCTGTTGTCGATGTCCTCTTCTTCTGCTTCCTCATCTTCACTGTCCACAGGCTCCACAGCTGCCACAACACCTCCATCTGGACCATCCTCCTGCAGAAAAGGCACCTGTCGTCGCAAAGCCAAGTTGTGAAGCATACAGCAGGCCACGATGATCTGGCACACCTTCTTTGGTGAGTAGAATAGGGAACCACCTGTCATATGGAGGCACCGGAACCTGGCCTTCAGGAGGCCGAAGGTCCGCTCTATAATCTTCCTAGTTCGCACATGGGCCTCTGCCCTTGTCCTGGGATTCCTCACTGGGGTCAGTAGCCATGACAGGTTGGGGTAACCAGAGACACCTGCAAATGGCGAGGGACAACTGTTAGACACACACGAACTCTTAGGGATATCCCCAGACCCAGACAACTATTCCCACTGATTTGGTTCCAGGTGTTCCAGGTGCTCACCTAGTAGCCACACACGGTGCCTCTGGAGTTGCCCCATCACATAAGGGATGCTGCTATTCCACAGGATGTAAGCGTCATGCACTGAGCCAGGGAATTTGGCATTAACATGGGAGATGTACTGGTCTGCCAAACACACCATCTGCACATTCATTGAATGGTAACTCTTCAGGTTTCTGTACACCTGTTCACTCCTGCGGGGGGGACCAAGGCCACATGTGTCCCATCAATGGCACTTATGATGTTGGGGATATGTCCCAGGGCATAGAAGTCACCTTTCACTGTTGGTAAATCCTCCACCTGAGGGGAAAACGATGTAGCTCTGCATGTGTGTCAGCAGGGCAGACAATACTCTGGACCACACGTTGGAAAACATAGGCTGGGACATCCCTGATGCTATGGCCACTGTTGTTTGAAATGACCCACTTGCAAGGAAATGGAGTACTGACAGCACCTGCAGTTGAGGGGGGATCTCTGTGGGATGGCGGATAGCTGACATCAGGTCTGGCTCCAACTGGGCACACAGTTCCAGGATTGGGGCACGATCAAGCCTGTAGGTGATGATTACATGTCTTTCCTCCATTGTCGACAGGTCCACCAGTGGTCTGTACACCGGAGGATGCCGCCACCTCCTCACATGTCCCAGCGGACGGTGCCTATGGAAGAGAACAGCGAGCACAGAGTCAACCAACTCAGAGGTACGTAAACACAGCTTACTCAGAAAACTATTCATAACCCGAAATTTGCCTGTATGAGTGTTGAGCCAAGGCCTAGGTATATGTGACGCAGTTAAAAATAAAGCCATGTGGGCCACTGAAATGGCGGCTGCCTGACCTGTAAAGTGGGACAATGGGATATGAGGTAACTGCGCTGGCGTTGTACACCGTCGCAGAAGGCGGTCGGTGACCGCGCCACAATTCTGCATTGGTTAACATTGGACCTTTTGGGTCCCAGGAGCCAATGACGATGTACGCCGGCGGTGACGGTACGCACCGCCGCGGACGTGACTGCCATTTTCTATCAGTTCAATCACTCAATACCTGATCTTCGACAGGAGAGGACCTACACTGCAAGTGCTGCTGTGACCTCAGTCTGGAAGAGACAATGGCTTGTGCGTCTGGGGAAAGGGCCCCTGCCTTCAGCACGGAGGAGTTGGAGAAACTCGTGGATGGGGTCCTCCCCAGTACACTCTACTCTACAGTCCTCCAGACAAACAGGTAAGTACACTGGGAGCATGCTGTATGGGCAATGCCTGTGTGCAGTGGGGTGGATGAAAGATAGGGGGGGGAGAATGAGGAGTGCATGAAACGACGGTGAGTGCATGTGCCACATGGCAAGGGTAGGGATGCGGGCCAATGACTGTGACGGTGCAATTGGTAATAACTTTTTTTTCCCCCTGTACAATTCCTGTAGGTCAGCACCCACCAGAAGAAGGATGTTTGGCGTGCCATCGCCAACGACGTCCGGACCCTGGGGGCCTACCACAGACGGAGCACCCACTGCCGTAAAAGATGGGAGGTCATTCCCCGCTGGAGCAAGAAGACGGCGGAGGCCCAGCTGGGGATGACCTCCCAACGTGGGAGGGGTGCCCTTTGCACCATGACCCCCCTGATGTTCAGGATCCTGGCGGTGGCGTATCCGGAGGTGGATGGGCGCTTGAGGGCATCACAGCAGCAACAAGGGGGTGAGTACACTCTCATTCTGCTTCAGCGCGCAGTGGAGTTCTCTTGGTGGGCGAGGTGGGCTGTGGGTTCCCTTAGGCCAGGGCGAGTGTGCTAGTTAAGTCCCCTTTTTCAGGCAGACCCTGTGGCACCCCACCCCACCTGGGAACAGTGCCAACTACACCTAGTCAGGCTCCTGTGACATCCATGTGTGCAGATATCGGCCATAGCCTTGTAGGCCATGTCCCAGGGATTGAATAGTGGACCCCAGATGCGCGGCGTAGTGCAGGGGGCTTCTGTGTCTTTCGTGTCCGCCAACGGTAGCGGTAATGCATGCACTCAACATGTCTTTCTTCTGTCTCCCCCCCCTTTTTGTGGTCTCGCTGTACTTGTGTGCATTAGCATCATCAGGCAGAGGAGCAGTGGCACCGGAGCAGGAGGGAGCTGCATCCCACATGGCCCTGGAGAGCGAGACTACGGACTCCGATTTCACCAGTGGGACGGAGGGCGAGGGGAGCTCCACGGCGGGGACAGGAGCTGACACCAGTGATACGGACTCGTCCTCTGATGGGAGCTCCCTTGCGGTGGCGGGCCCATCTGTGCCCCCCGCATCTACAGGTACAGCCGCCACCACCCCCTCCAGCACCGCCCTCCCAGCAGCCCCTCAGCCTTTGCCCCGTGCCCGCTCACTCAGGAGGGTGGGTATCACCTTCACTCCAGGCACCTCAGCCCCTGCCCCTGTCACCCCTGCTGCCCTCAGTGAGGAGGCCATTGACCTCCTCAGATCCCTCACTGTTGGGCAGTCTACCATTCTGAATGCCATCCAGGGTGTAGAGAGGCAGTTGCAACAAACCAATGCATTCCTGGAGGGCATTCGTTCTGGTCAGGCAGCCATTCAGCAAGCTTTTCAGACTCAGCACTGATGGCAGCCATTGTCCCTGCCTCTAGCCTCCCCCCTCCAACTTCCTCCACCCAGACTCACAACCCTGTACCTCAGCCTATCCCAAGCACACCATCAGACCAGCATGCACACACCTCAACACACAAAGGAAGCTCTGGCAAACATAAGCACCACACATCCCACAGGCACTCACGCAAGCATCACACACATGCAGACATACCAACATCCACTGCTTCCACTGTGTCCCCCTCCTCCTCGTCTCCCTCATCCCTTCCAGTCTCGTCTCCACTCACACCTGCATGCACTACATCTTCAGCCACTACGTCCATCACTAGCACACCCACCACCACACCCCGCTCACGTGCAGTCACCACCCCCACTACCATTCACACATCCCCTGTGTCCTCTCCCAGTGTGTCTGTGAGGCCACCTCCCAAGGTACATAAACACAGCCACACACCCACCCAACAGCCATCCACCTCACGACAGCCTCCAGCCCATGCACCTTCACCTAAAGTCACCAAACGTACACCTACTATGACCACTACCTCTTCCTCCACTCCCAAACCCCCTCCATCTACTCGTCCCAGTGTTCCTAAGAAACGTTTCCTGGCCAGCCGTGACCTCTTTCCCTCACCTCCCCCACCCGTCAGTCTCCTAGGGCACTACTCTCCAGGTCCCAACCTAGCACCTCAGCCACAACATCGGCGGGACCAGTGGTGCCAGTAGTCACCGGATTATGGAGTGCACCAGGCAGCAGGGCAGCCAGTGTGTCAAGGAGCCACAGCACGGACAGTCCCCCAACTGTCAAGCATCAAAAGTTGGCCAGTGCCCGGCGGGAGAGGGGGAAGACACTAGCCACCAAAGCCGCTCCCAGGGGTACAGGTGGGAGTGTGGAGTCAGCTGCAACACCTTCCAAGGTGGGGAAGGGGCACAAGAAAACCGGCAAGTCTGGGAAGATCAGCACGGCGGAGAAGACCGCCATCAGCCCCACTGCCCCAGACAGGACCGCCATCAGCCCCGCTGCCAAGGAGCCGACCGCCAGCAGCCCCGCTGCCCCAGGCAGGACCGCCATCAGCCCCGCTGCCAAGGAGCCGACCGCCAGCAGCAGCCCCGCTGGCTAAGACAAGACCGCCAGCAGCAGCCCCGCTGGCCAAGACAAGACTGCCAGCAGCAGCCCCGCTGCCAAGGAGCCGACCGCCAGCAGCCCCGCTGCCAAGGAGCCGACCGCCAGCAGCAGCCCCGCTGCCCAAGACAGGACCGCCAGCAGCAGCCCCGCTGCCCAAGACAGGACCGCCAGCAGCTGAACCGCTGCCCAAGACAGGACCACCAGCAGCTGAACCGCTGCCACAGACACCGCCGCCACAAGCACCGCTGCCAAGGACACCGCCGCAACAAGCACCGCTGCCAAAGACACTGCCGCCGCAAGCACTGCTGCCAAGGACACCGCCGCAACAAGCACCGCTGCCAAGGACACCGCCGCAACAAGCACCGCTGCCAAAGACACCCCCGCCACAAGCACCCCTGCCAAGGACACCGCTGCCAAAGACACTGCCACCACAAGCACCGCAGGCCCATGAGCGCCAAAAGCTCTGACGCTACTGAGGCCACCACGAGCAGGATGAAGCACTCTGGGCACAAAGCCCCCTCCAGAACCAGTGGAGAAAGACATCCACTACCTCTGTCCTTGGCAGGATGAAGCACTCTGGGCACAATGCCCCCTCCAGAACCAGTGGAGAAAGACATCCACTACCTCAGTCCTTGGCAGGATGAAGCACTCTGGGCACAAGGCACCCTCCAGAACCAGTGGAGACTGTTATCCACTTGAGACACTGTGGCTATGCACTCCCCAGGATGAAGCAGTGGGCAAACCACCCACTGTAGAGACTTGAGAGACTGTGGCTTTGCACTCCCAGGATTGAACAGTGGGAAAACCACCCACTTGTGAGACTTGAGAGACTGTGGCTTTGCACTCCCCAGGATTTAACAGTGGGCAGCCCACCCAGTGTAGGGACTTGAGAGACTTTGGCTTTGCACTCCCCAGAATTGAACAGTGGGAATGGGGCCCCCTTGTGGATTTGGCGTTGTGCACTTAACTGGCTGAGGTGCCCACCCTTTCCCTTCCCCCTGAGGTGCCTGTTTTATTTCTATCTGATGCCCCTGCAGTGTTATCTCCGTTTTGATCGGGTATTGAGTGTGGGCCTCGCCCATGCATTTTGGGCCCAGTGGTCCACGGACTTTAATAGTGGAATACCTTGGACTAATATTATTGGTGTATATATTTGTAAATAGTGTATGTATATTTTTTGAATACTGAATTTTAATATATTACAATTGTTCACCTCATTTCCTTTTGTCTTTGCATTATTCCGGGAGGTTTGGGGGGTGTAACTGTAATGCATCATGCTGTATTAGTGTGTGTGTGTTGTCGTGGGTGAGGGTGGGGGTGGGGGTGTTGCATGTTGCGTGCGTGTGTGTCACTGTTTTTTCCCTCCCCCCTCCCCTGTGTGGTAGGTGCAGTACTCACCGTGGTCTTCGCCGCCGGCGTTCGTGCTCCTGGTAGAGGAGCAAGAAGATAAAGGCTGGAAAAATGTGGAGCTCTGGTTCCATGGCGTCCTGGTTCCTCGTGGGGTGTGCAGAGGTGAGCATTTTCCCTTCGAAGTCCTGTTTCTGCTGTGTTTTTGTTCGTGGTGAATCTGCCCCGGAAAAGGTGGCGGATTGGTAGGTTGTAATTCTGTGGGCGGTACATTGTCCTCCGCCTGTCTGTTGGCGGTGACCGCCAAGCTGTTTGTTTGTACCGCTGTGGCGGTCGGAGTGTTAAAGTGGCTGTCTATGTTGGCCGTTTCTGCCACGGTCGTAATTCAATTTTTTTTACCGCCGGCCTGTTGGCGGTCTTACCGCCGCTTTAACACCGACCGCCAGGGTTGTAATGACCACCAACATCACATATTTTGCATTTTCTTACCAAATAATTAATTTAACCCTGCAGCACCTTCCATTGCCACACAATTCCTTGACTCTGACTATAACCATTTAAGAAGTGTGTTTTGTTTTGAAATTTAAATTTCAGTTTAGAATATTTCGTCATGATGATTCACCAAGAAGAGAATTATTCATAACAGGGCAAGGCTTATTTAAGAATTTCACTGCCTGCATCTCAATGCTTTCCTGAGTAACTGAAAATGTATAGCTATGGTTCGAGAGAAGCAAAAAACCAGGCTGAGGTCCGAAGAAAAAAGGCTTACATAGATTATGAAATCATATTAAAGATATCCTTATTTTCGAACTTGTAGAACAACAGTGACAAAAGGTTACTATGTACATTTAAACATCACGTCAGCTCAGTCATTTGTAGGAAATCTGTGGGTCACGCGTTTTAATCATAGCATGACTTTCTAGCATCGCTTCAGTCCATGGCTGATTTAAATGAATTAATAGATAAAGACATTTGCTAATACAGTTCTTTGTAAATGCTCTGTTAGGTTTGTGTGTAAGATTTGTAATTAGAAAGTTATTATACACATTTCTACACACTGTTTTTGATAATGAGAACTTAAGCCACCTTTTTGTCTTGAAATGCAAAGGAACAGCGAGAGTTTCCTTGCAAGAGATAGAGAGCGCCATTCTCAACCAGGCCCAGTGCTCATTAAGCTCTCCAATGAATGGCAAGCTCATTCCTTATGTCTGGCCTTTGAGACAGCATTTGTTGTCTTGTCAGAGTTTTCTTTTCCCCGAAATTCAGACATATTGGCCTGATTTTGAGTTTGGAAGATCGAAACCTCTGTCTGCTAATCTCCCAACAGGGTGGCCAGTGTCTACGTCATTACCTCCCAGTCAGAGTTAATAAAAGTTATCCCGCTAGGACAGCAGGTGGAAACTTAAGTTTCCACCTGCTGCCTAGCAGGAAACAGGCTACAGCATTGTCTCCAGCTCGTAATCGATCCAGCTGTAATGCTGTAGCCTGCAAGGTGCACCAGCACCCTCGCAATGTTCACTGTCTGCAAAGCAGACAGTGAACATTGAATGGTGCTGGCCAGGGGGGCCCCTTGCACCCGTTCTCCACCAGCATTTTCATGGCGGTGGTACGACCATGCAGTGGCGGCCGGCAGCTTTAGGAAGGAGGGGGGCGGGCGGGAAGCACACACACACACACTCATTCTTTCACACACAGACACGCACGCACGCACTCACATCCATTAACGACACTCATACCATTCAAATATGCACGCACGCACCAAACATTCATTTTAAAGCATCACACACACACTCATTCTTTCACACATGCACGCACGCACATCCATTAACACTCATAACATTCAAACATGCACGCATGCACCAAATATTCATTTTAAAAGATCACACACTCATTCTTTCATACACACACGCACGCACATCCATTAACAACACTCAAACATGCACGCGCGTACCAAATATTCAAATTAAAACATCACACACACACTTACCTTCACCCTCCAGGTCCCAGGAGGGTTGGGACTGCTGCCTTCCCTCATTGACTGACCCTAGGTAAAGGTAAATATACAAGTGTAGGTTTAATCATGGGTATATTTACTACTACACCTAGTAGTAATTTTACACTCTTTTGCTACTCACCATTTTTTAATGTAAAGTTATTGCTAGATGCAGACGTATGTGTCTCAACCCTCTGTTGGAGTCTCCTACACCAAGATTTACAAGTGTACGTATACTATTTACAACTTTTCACACAGAAGCAAAGATGCCATCACCATGGCAGGGATCTCCCTATGGGAAGGAATAGGAAAATGTTAAAAACTTGACTAAACTTTAAAAAAAAGGTTAAAATAATTCAATGTAAAGTGCTATTGTAAAATAATTTTAATATTTATTTTACATGTACAATTAATAGAACAATATTTTACACCACATTATTGCAAATGTGCATTAAATGCTGAATTAATTAAAATATACTTGTATACTTTTTAAATATTTCTGAATGAGAAATATAAACAGCAATCCCACCTACAATATGATTTTTATTTCTATTTAATATGTATTAAATGTATTTTTTAAGTTATGTGTAAAATTAACTTACATTATCCTTACATTTTTTAAAAAGGTTTAGCTTGAATTAAATATTAAAATATGTTTATTATTAAATGCTATAGTAAAAGTATAATATTTTTTCAATAATATACGTTCATTTTTAACATTAAACAAAAAAATAGTTATTTTAAAGGCTGATGTAAGTCTAGTTATTCAGCATTAATTTATATGGGGCGTTATTTTTAAGTCCCTAACTCAATTATCTTCTGAGGGAGTGAGTGGCAGTCCCTGTGAGTGGTTATGTGTGGTGCTGAACTTATTCCTAAGCTGTGCTCCAGTACATTTATTACTGTTTTGGCTGTAATATCTTTAGAAGTAATGTTTGTGGATAACATTGGGCTTTAATCCTTTGTGAGTGGGTGTTTGTATTTGCATATTCCTAGTTAAACCCCTTCTTAACTCTCCTTGAAGCTCTCCATTTAGGTGTAAGTATTCCAAATTTTACAGACACTCTTTTTGTGGCTCAGATATTTACTACTTTACGTAGACTTACATGTAGGGAGATCTCTGCACACATGGTGGAGACCTCCACTCTGGAAGATAGGAGAGGAGAAGGCGGAGGCCTTCACAAGTAGGTTACTGAAGAGCATTTTGTAGTGTGCACTTAGTACTACTGAAGTCCTACTTCACAGCCGATAAAATGCAGTTTGTGAATGTGCCCAAGTAAATGTACATAGGGACGTTTGGTCAGCAGGCATTATCTATTGGTCTGTTTAGGTGTCATTCACATTTTGCTTCCCCCTACCACAGCATTCAGCATATGCCATTTGAGCAGCCTACTTTTCACATTGGCTCCTTTCACTTTGAGTTAAAGTGCAAATGCTTATACATTTTTCACTTCCATCTGAAAATAGTTATTTCTCTTCAGAGATAAAGCTGGCTCAAAGTGTGATGTTTTAAAAATGTATTTAGTTTTACAATGTCTCTAAAAACAGTTACTAATTTTTCAGTGTTCATATAAATGGTGATTTATTTTCTGATGCCTTGTTGTCTGGGCTGTGAGCTCTTGGTTGGAAGGTAATTTATACTTATCTCTTTCACAAATAATAATACAATGTATGCCACACTTAATGGCTTGTTATTTAAAAATCATGGCTGCTAAAAAACAAAAAAAACTAAATCAGTGAACGTAGTTAAAATATCAAATATGCATCATAAGCATATGACAGCCATGGGTAGGTGGCAGTATTCTTTTCAATTTTGTGACGTGCTTGTGAGAAAAAACTTGAAAAAAAAGCTATTTCACAATTTTGTCAAGACAAGACCTGCTGGCTTTGCTAATGCTTTTTCTTCTGATGTGCTGAATTTGTGCAGTACATTTTGTAATAAGGAGCATACTCCTACGATGCAGATACAGCCCTGCTACCAGGGGTTTGGCTAAGAACACCAGGCACATAATAACACAGAACAATTAGCAGCAGAAATCATGTTGAAACCTACAAACTAAGGGCTAGGTGTAAGAACATTAGTAATAATGAATACCAATTGGGAACTTTTTGTAAATCGCTATTTGGTAATCACTATTACTAATGCACTAAATTGAATCTTGGCGTGTATTTCCAACTTAGTGATTCCTAGTAGGTCGCAAAAAGACCTACCTCATGAATATTAATGACGTAGCATCACAATTTGTGACTCCGTAGGATTTGCTGCCATCATAGGGATGGTGGCCTGCTAGGGTCAGCAGACCACCATGTCTGTGATTAAGTTTAAATAAAGCAATCTTTTTTTCAAATGCACCCTGTTTTCCTTGATTGAAAACTGAATGGGTTTAAAAAGAAAAATGAAATGTTCTGTGGGACCACCTCCTGCTCTTATAAAATATTCTTTTAAACATTCTCAAATAGGAGGGTGTCCCAAGAGGCCCCCTTCCCATTTGCAAATCGATTACCATCAACTTATAACTGGTGGTAAAATGTGAATGTTTTGCCAGTGCATTTCGGTAAAAAAAATTAGTAAATACCATTCAGATTCCCTATTTGCAAAAGACACCCTTAACATGCCCCTTCCAAATAGCGATTACATTTTTGTTCATTAACACAAACTGCAATCCAGGAACAAGTTACTGAATCACAATTTAAGGTTTGTACAATACAAAAAGCATTGTTGCATCTGCAAATAGGACTGTTTGAAATGCAAAACAAAAAATGCTTTGTACGTCTATACCTTAGAGACGAAAGACCTGATTGCGCAGTATAATATTTTTGTTGTTTACCCAACAGGAGTGAAAGTTCCCCAGTGCAAAGAGTTACATCACGCTTTCTTATACTTCCTTAGGAGATTCCCAAAAGAGGCTATTAACAGAGAAGGCATATTGAATGTCCCTGCCATAGAAGTTGCCTGAAATATTTATCATTTTACATTGATGGGGTGATAAATCAAATCATATGATACTAGCTAATTGTACTTCTCTTTCTCAGTTAGGCTTAGTGTGTCCTGAGCTTTCATTTACTGATTAAATCAATTTTGTTTGTTTGTTGGGGTCATAGCTGGGAATTCATGAAGACAGTCTAATGACAATGAGAAATGTCTACTTGGTTTTAATGCAAAACTAAAACAATTCTCTAGTCTCTGCAGATAAATAAAAACTCAAACAAGCTCAGAATACAGGCAGCAAGCATGGACAGGTATTGGATGATTCACTGTAATAGCAGCTTGTGTTATACGTTCATTATCAACTGTGTAGGTGCATCGAGCATCGAGGATATGCAGCATGCATATTACTTGTTCTGTCTAGAATGATCATACTGCAATAGAAGACCAATTTTAACCATTCAAACAAGGCAGTCTCTATAATTGTGAACACACACATGCATGTGCATACACACACATAATCACACACTATGGACCTTATTACGAGTCTGTCGGTCGCATGACCACCAGACTTTCGGTGGTGGTCCCACCTCCAAAAGGCTGGCGGTGGGACCCCCACATTATGACCGTGACAGAACCACCACGGTCAGGCCACCGTCAGGCTGCCGCAAGCCAGCAGCCTGGGGTCTCGGTGGTTTTCATCCTCCAGGGCAGCGCAGCTTGCAGCGCCGCCCTGGGGATTAGGAGTCCTCATCCGCCAGACTTTCCATGGCGGTTTAGACCCCTGGGAAAAGGCTGGCAGAATGGAGGTGTCGGGGGCCCTGGGGGCCCCTGCACTGACCCATCGCTGCTGCACTCGCCACGCCGCCACATTGGCGCCGGCCCCATTAGAGCCAACATCAATGTTAAGGCCTTGTTCACCACAGGGCCGGTGGGTGGAAACACTGTTTCCACCCACCAGCCCTGTGGTGAAGTCCTATTAGGGCGGGTGGGGTTCAGGCCACACAGGTGGTCTGAAGGCGGTAAGAGTTTGGCGGGTGGCTCCGCCACCCACCAAACTCTTAATGAGGGCACATATTTATACCTGGTGCCAGCATTTGAAGTGAGAGAATCTTCTACAATACTCCAACATCTGGTTCTAGAAAGTTTCTTACTTCCCCTGCTAAGGTGCCAAGAAGTCTGAGGTGGCAAAACACTAGTGTCAGGTTCCTCAGCACCCCTTTGAAGTATGAATGGGGCAGGGAACAGCTCCACTCCCAGCCATCCTGGCAGGATGGCCCATCCTGCCAACTCCTAGTCCCCTTTGTTACACTGTCTGGGAGGAATACACATACCCCAACAGCAAAGCAATCTACGGTCAGGTGACCCAGGACACTGGCAGCAGGCACCAAGGGGCATATTTATACTCTGTTTGCGCCGGAATTGCGTCGTTTTTGTTTTACGCAATTCCAACGCAAAACTAACTCCATGTTTATACTTTGGCGTTAGGCGCGTCTAGCGCCAAAGTCCATGGAGTTTGCGTCATTTTTTAGCGTGGACACCTACTTTGCGTTAATGATATGCAAAGTAGGTGTTCCCGTCTAAAAAACTGACTCCGAGGCATGTGCGCCGTATTTACACTCCCGGGCAAAATTCACGCCCGGGAGTGGGCGGGTCCAAAAAAATGACGTCCGGCCGCTTTTGCGCCGTTTTTTAGCGCCTGGTCAGGACAGGCGTAAAGGGACCTGTGGGCTCGGAAGGAGCCCAGAGGTGCCCTCCCATGCCCCCAGGGACACCCCCTACCACCCTTGCCCACCCCAGGAGGACACCCAAGGCTGGAGGGACCCATCCCAGGCACATTAAGGTAAGTTCAGGTAAGTTTTATTTTTTTATTTTTTTGTGGCATAGGGGGGCCTGATTTATGCCCCCCTACATGCCACTATGCCCAATGACCATGCCCAGGGGACAGAAGTCCCCTGGGCATGGCCATTGGGCAAGGGGGCATGACTCCTGTCTTTGCTAAGACAGGAGTAATTTCAATGGGGGTTGGGAGTCGAAAACAATGGCGCAAATCGGGTTGAGGCGAAAAATGTGCCTCAGCCTGACTTGCCCCATTTTTTGGCGCCCAAGCTCCATATCCCCCTACGCCGGCGCTGCCTGGTGTACGTCGTTTTTTTTCACGCACACCAGGCAGCGCCGCCGGCTAACGCCGGCTAACGTCATTGAATAAATACGGCGCCCGCATGGCGCTTCAGAATGGCGTTAGCCGGCGCTAATTTTTTTGACGCAAAACTGCGTTAGCGCAGTTTTGCGTCAAAAAGTATAAATATGGCCCCAAATGGTTAGGAGAAGAAAATGGCAACCTTCAGAAAGTGGTATTTTCAGAGTTCTGATTTAAAATCTGCCTTTGCCATTAAGGAGGATTTTTATTCACAATCAATTGGAGTCCAAACATGACATTTTCACCTGCTTCCAAACAAAAGTTATCACTTATTAAATGTAACAAGGTAACCCAATGTTATCCTATGGGACGAGTAGGCCTCACAGTAGTAAAAAAACAATTTGGAAGTTTTTCACTACAAGGACCTGTAAAACTTAAAAGTACATGTCCAACCTTTTAAATATAATGCACCCTCTCCGTGGGCTGTTTAGGGCCTACCCTAAGGGTTACTTATATGTATGTGAGGTCTACCTGCCCCCAAACAAAAGTTATCACTTATTAAAAGTAATAAGGTAACCCAATATTATCCTACAGGAGAGGTAGGCCTCATAGTAGTGTAAAACGAATTTGAAGGTTTTTCACTACAAGGACATGTAAAACTTAAAAGTACATGTCTACATTTTTAAATACAATGCACCCTCCCTATGGGCTGTTGTTTAGGGCCTAACCTAAGGGGGACTTTTATGTATTATAAATGGATTTATCTTACCAAGTCAAATAGGCAGTTTACAACTGCTCACAGGCTGCAAAGGTAGGCCTTAGACATGTTTAAGGGGGCTACATAAGTGGGTGACTGCGTAATTGGTATACCACTTTACTAGGATCTTACTAGTAAATTAAATATGCCAATCATGTGAAAGCCATTTTACAATGTTTCAAGGAGGAAGCACAAGCATTTTAGCACCGGTTAGCAATCCTTAGTCCAACACAAATTGATTCAGCACAACATGAGCGGAGTAGGCAAACGGTTTGAGGGCGACCCAATTTCTTACAGTATCTTTTCAATGGGAGCAAACTAGTCCCTGTAGCAACCCACACTCCATTGTGGTCAGCCTGGACTTGTGACTTCTTCCTGGTCTAGTGCATTCAGATGACCGTGAGTGGCACTTTGTGCTTCTAAGCACTATTTTCACTTAAAACTTTAAAATTTGATGTCTCCAGGTCTACTGGTTGGAGTTTTGTTGTTCTATCATTTGTGTAGTACATATAAGCTAGTCAAGGATGCCTGGAGCCTGGAAAATGGCCTAGGTAGCTGTCAAGAAGACAAAGAGCAAAAGGTGTGGGAATCTTGCCCTTGAAAACTCCCAAGGTGTGAGAGAAGGCTAAGTCTGAGGGTGACACCCCAGCACCTACAGAGGAGGCCATTGTTATCCATGAAGAACTGCCAGAGTTGGCTGGTTTGCAAGCTGAGGGTGGGCCATCCAGGATGATTTCTGCAAAGTTCAAAAGGAGAGCCCTACTCTAAAGGGCCTGAGGTGGCAAGCTGAGGCCCAGCCAGCCGGTGACGCTTCTGGAAATCACCTAATATACTGGGAGAATGACCTGCTCTTCAGTGAGCCGCAGGTTCCTGAGACTGGAGACTGGAGCTATCTGTGAGTTGGTGGTCTCCAGTGCTATACTGGGTCTGGCTCATGACATAATCCTAGCAGGACAGCTGATGCTATCTAAATCCTTCACAAAGTTGGTTACCCACTCTTATTGGCCCCAGATAAGAGTGACCTCAGATGCATTCTTCAGGTCTTGTCCCACCTGTCAGGTCAGTGGGAAGTTAGGAGCAAAGCAGATGGTCCCCCTCCTTCTACTCTTCATAGCGGGAACACCATTTGGGTCTCTGAATCTTACCACAATACCACCCAGTACCTGCAGACCATTCCTCTGAGGATCGCGAGTGCACCTACAGTGACCAAGACACTTATGGGTATATTTACCTGAATGGGCTTCTCCAAAGAGTTTGTGCCAGACTGAGGTACCAACGTCATGTCTGCCTCCATGAAGTCAATGTGGAATGAGTGTGGGATAACCTACAAGGTCTCCATTCAGTTACACTCCCAGACAAATGGACTTGTTGAAAGATTCAACAAGACCTGGAAGGACACGATTATGGGACTACCCAAGCCCATGAGGTGTAAATGGGACCTCCTCTTGCCATGCCAACTTTTCATATACAGAGAAGGCGCGAGACTCTCATTATATGGGGCGGTGATTTTAATGTCCATCTTTGTAAAGAACTTTCGGAGAAGGTATGCGGCTGGGACACCGAAGACACTGGCCCAAGACCTCACTTCTCCCATAGTACACAAGGAGAGGCAATGAACTTAATGATCCAAAAATATAACCTGTCTTTTGTAAACGAATTATTGTCTGAAGTACCACAGTTTAAACCAACCTTTAATGGTAGGGGCGCAGATACGGTGATTGATTATGTTTTAATGCCAACCCATCTTGCACACTATCTTACTAACTATTTGGTACATGATATTGCGATAAGCGATCACTTTCCTCAGAGTTTGAACCTCTCTCTAACCCACTCTACAACGGCCAAAGTTGATAAGGACATATTGGTAAATGACATCGAATTAGCTCCACGCAATGGATTCACACTGCGATGGGCCCAGCTGTATCCAAACGCCTTACTTAAGCAGTTAATACGAGACCATAGCCAGGCCTTTGTAGATTGTCTTACTGAGAACATTGATCAAGGGAAATGTTTAAGCGCCTTTTCGCAGATCACGCAAGGCGTGAAAGAAGCTCTTACCATTAGAGCGTGAAAGGTGGGACAGAGAAGGAAAATGGGTTGGTTTGATCAAGATTGTACGAAAGCATATAAGAGACTAAAAAAAGGCTTTAAGTGCCTCAATAAGGAGTCAGACTGAGATACGCATGTACAGACAGGAATATAATATAGCCATAAAAAAAAGGAAATCCATTTTGAAACAAAATTTGTGGGGAACTTTACATGAAACCAGTCGAATGAAGGACAATATCCTCTTCTGGAAAACAATAAACACTCCAGTGCTATGGGATAGAGATATCCCTAGGATGGAAATTGCAATTTCCGAAGAGGATTGGATTGCACATTTTTCTAAAATTTACTCTCACCTTAGTGATCGAGAGCCAACAGATCACACAAAAGATTCAGTTGCCCATGAAGGCCCACGTTCGACTGTAACACCTCAGTTCAGTTTAGAGGAGGTAGTGGAAGCCATAAATTCAAGCAAAGCGGGGAAGGCGCTGGGTCCTGACGGTGTCCTGATAGATCTATATAAGTTCAATACGCAGTTATGGGGCCCTTTACTGACACAGACTCTGAGGGCTCTTTGCATACAGGGCCCTCTATCATCATGGCGAGACTCTACCATTGTCCCTATATACAAAAAAGGTGACCGTTCGAACCTGGCTTGCTATAGGCCAATCTCCCTACTCGATACATCAGCTAAAATAGCAGGGAGAATTATTCTGAACAGACTTCAAACATGGGCAGAACAAAATGGCATTCTATCTCCAGTACAATATGGTTTCCGTGCAGGAATAGGCACAGTGGAGCATGGCCTGAACTTAAGTATCATAATCGGAAAGTACACAAGGACTAGAGAGAGTAATTTGTATTTGACCTTTATAGACTTATTCTCAGCATTTGATTGCGTACTACACGAGAAGCTATGGGATATCTTAAGCAGAATGGGGGTAGAACCATCAATAACTCATTTCACACGGGATCTGTACACAGGATGCAAAGCAAGAGTAAGGTATGGGATAAAAGGGGAATGCACTAGGCCTTTTAGTATATATAGAGGAGTTCGCTAAGGCTGCGTACTTGCCCCGCTTTTGTTCGCACTGTACATAAACAATCTAGAATCTGAACTGACAAGTAGATGCAACTGACAAGTAGTTGCCCCAAATAGGCAACCGTGCTGTCCCGGTGCTACTCTACGCAGATGATGCAGTTCTTATGGCCAGGACCTAGCCCTCCAAAAACTTTTATCTACCTGCATAACTTTTATGACAGACTTGGGTCTTACCGTTAATCGTTCCAAAACTTTCATAATGAACTGTGGTAGAAAACAGGTTGGGATTAAAAACATCACTATTAACGGGGGGAAGGTCGACACAGCTCGAACATTTTCATATCTGGGCATAATGTTTGATAAAAAGGGTTCCTGGGCACATTGTATGAAAATGAAAAAAGATCAGATCACCAAGACAACGGCAGCTCTGAAAATCTTCTCAAAAAAGTTAGGGGGGATTACCCCACTGAACATGGTAAAAATCTACAGAGCCAAGTGCACCCCGGCCGCTTTGTATGGATCAGGTATTTGGGGTTACATTAATTGTAAATCGATCCAGACGGTGGAAAATGATTTCCTCAGACATCTGCTAATGGTACCAAATGGCACATCATCGTACATAACCCACGCGGAGCTAGGGGTCTCATTTTTATCTGATCTGATAAAGATACAACCATTGTTATTATGGCACAAAGTGTGGTCCTCTGAGTACACTGGATTAAACAAAACTATTTTATCTGATTGTATTGCCTCAACATACTCGTTAAAAGTTCCTTGGTTGAGAGATATTTTGACCTTTTTCGAAGACATGGGCAGTAAAGAATATTATACAAACCCGGAATCACTGGAAAAAATAACAAGGAAAGAACTAAAGGCATTAACACTGAAGCATCTAGAAGAACGTCGCTGGGAAGCAGAATCAAAAAAGCCCAGTGTAATGTCTAACCAATTAATTTGGTCTGTGGAGGGCATGCAGCCCTATCTGGCAAATGTGGTAAACTCTCGGAACCGTTTTGTTCTTACAAGATTAAGGTTAGACACCTTCCACTGTTTAGTAACTTTTCCGACCATAAATGATTGGAGCACAACCTTAAGGGCATGCCCCTGTGACGCAATGGCATCCCAAACTACGATTCACGTGGTTTTATTCTGCAAATTTTATACGAAACAGAGAAAGCGTTTTTTAGTTCCTCTCTTAAGATCGCTTAACTTGCGTCAGTGCCGTGGTGCGTATATTAGCATACAGGTCTTACCCTCTACTGAAATGTGTGGAATCTTGGCAAATTTTTTATGTTCTGTATTAATTGCAAGAAGGTCTATGGGGGCATTGGTGCAAATTTAATAAGGTCATTTATCCATCCGTGAACGGACAATTGATTGTATGCATTTTATTTCTACTATTTATATTTTATTATATTTATATTATTTTATCTATTTACTGTGTTATTACATGTAGATGTGTTTTTTTTTATGACACTTTTATGACTTGCTGAAAGTCGAATAAAGTTTTTGGACTACTACTATACAGAGAAGTGCCTTAGAAGGGAGTGGGGTCAGTTCCTTTGAACCTCTGTTTGGTTATCCTGTATGTGAACCTCTCAAACTCATCAGGTAGCAACCTCCCAAGATGCCCCTTCAGGGTGTTGTGAGCAACATGTTGGCACTCAGGCCTAAGATGAAGCATTTCTGGAAGGAGGCCACTGAGATCTTGGAATCCAGCCAAGAAGTGATGAAGCACTGGTACGACCAGCAAGCCACTCTGGTGGAGTGCCAACCTGGCCAAAATGTGTGGATTATGCAACCTGTGGAGTCCAGGCCTAAAAGGACATACAAGGTCTAGGAGCGGAAGGGTGAGGTCACCTTCTTGGTGGACCTCAAAACATCCAGGAAACCCTTAAGGGTCCTGCTTGTAAACCACCTCAAACCCCACTTTAAGAGAGAGTTCTTAAGTAACCATGCTCCTGGTGACGGATGATTGGGGTGGAAGAGAAGGGTGAGCCTCTCCCCCACCTCCCCTCTTCTAAGGAGCAAGATGGGTCAGCAGGAGTTGACCTTTTCCCACGACTTGCCTCCTGAGCAAAAGGGGGACTGTGACCACTTGCTGTGGAGGTTCGCCTCACTATTCTCACTTCCCTCACATCTTGGTGCACCAACAATAGTGACACCAGGGACAGCATGTCTGTCAAAAACACAATTTACAGGCTGTCTGACCAAGTGAGGGCCAGTATTAAGTATGAGGTATCCAAATGCTGGGGTTAGGGGTGACTGAGCACTCTAACAGCCCTTGGTCAAGTCCATTTTTTTCTGGTACACAAGCCTCTCTGGTGCTGTGTGGACTATATGGGGCTTAATTCAGTCATTAACCTCTTGAGTGCGGGCGTCGGCCACTGGCACTCCACGGGAGATACCTTTGGTTCTTCTGGTGCAGGCTGAAGACAGGCAGTCCTCGGAGGATGTACAACCTGAAAACTGTTGCAATTGCTTGCAGGAGCTGAAGTTATTGTCGTAGTTTGGACTCTTGCTCCAGGCAAGACTGCTGGTTTAAGGATGACAGTACTTATGTTTATAGGCAACTATGCCTATCATACAAAAAGTCGCAACTGTCGTCCCAACCCTTCCAGCTCACTAGCAGTACTCACCAAAAACCCAAATAGTAAAAGGTGATTTGTGGCAGCCTTTGCGCATGGACTCGAGATTAAGACATCTCAGGAAGTGTTGTGGTTAAACGGACATTACCCCTTTCTCACAGATACATCATGTCTCATCCAAACACAGGCAATAACGAAGATGCAGTAAAGTTTCAATAGTTTTTATTTAACACAACTGTAATCTGCAATAAGTTGCATGGGTTGCAATGATTAGGATAATGAACAGTGCAAGAAACAGAATTCTAAAGACAAGAGTCATTATTACAAAGACCCCCACCATCTTGCAATAGCATGGAATGACATAAGGTGTGTAATATGTCCTGATACCCTAATATGATAGGCAATGAGGTCGCTATCTCAGACTCCGCAGGGACACGAAGACTGGGTCAGCGTCAACACGACGTTTAGCATCGATATCAGCGATGGTGGCAATGCCCTCTGGTCGGAATCCCTCTGATTATCTGTCTAAAGTGTGCTGTATTTATACAGACTTACTAGGACCCCTGACGTAGGTGTGTTCCCAAACAACAGATAACAGACATGCTTGGGGCGGCAATTATTATAAACAATTCCCTCGAAAGTATAGAGAGGGAAAGTCCCTAAGTGTGAACACCCACTGTTTGTTTGTCTTTGTCACTTGACCTTAGCGCGGTGGCACTGATAATGCAAAGCATAACTAGTGGCCTAACTATAAACAAGGCAGCCATCTTAGAAGAATTAAATAATTAAATGGGCTAAGACAGAGCAAGCTAAGTAGGTTAAAAGTCACTAGGTGACGGGGCACAAGTCTGCAAGTTGAAGGCTAAGCTAACTCCTGTTATCCCATTAAAACAAACTAGGATTCACTACATTATGATGTTGCAGAAGTCGTCTTTTCTTCTTTGTTGCAGTTTTGTAGAGTCCTGGAGCAGTAAGCGGCTGTTCCGACAGTAGAAGCTGAAGTAAAGGATGCAGAGGTATCCTGCTGGAGTCTTGCAATCCGAATCTGAAGAAACACCCCGGGGAGAGACCCTAAATAGCCCAGAAAGGGGGATTGGTCACCTAACCAGGTAAGCACTTATCAGGGGGGGTCTCTGACGTCACCTGCTGGCATTGGCCACTCAGATGCTTCCAGAAAGGCGTACCACATTGGAATCTAAGATTTAAAAAAAAACAGGGACACTCTTGAGGAGCTCTGGGCGCCACGCCTGGGGTGGTGATGGACAGGGGAGTGGTCACTCCTCTTTCCTTTGTCCATTTTCACACCAGAGCAGGGACTGGGGGTCCCTGAACCAGTGTAGACTGGATTATGCAAGGAGGGCACCATCTGTACCTTTCAAAACATTTCCAGAGGCTCTGGGAGGCTACCTCTTCCATGCCTATAACACCTATTTCCAAAGGAAGAGGGTGTAACACCCCTCTCCCAAAGGAAATCCTTTTTTCTGCCTTCCTGGGCTTGAGCTACTCAAGCAACAGGAGGGCAGAAACCTGTCTGTGAGGTGGCAGCAGCTGGGGTTTCCTGGCAAACCTAAAGGGTAGGTATGGCAGGACTGGGGGTCCACTGTGGAGCCCCCAGAGTGCATGGGATTGTGCAACCAATTCTGGAATCAGTATTGGGGTACAATTTCCAGTTGTTAGACACCTTACATGGCCATATTCGGAGTTACCATTGTGAAGCTGGACATGGGTATTGACCTATGTCCAGTGCATATGTAAAATGGTGTCACCGCACTCACGAAGTCCGGGAAAATGGGCCTGGATGATGTGATGCACCTCTGCTAGTGCAGGGGTGCCCTCACACACTGGTACTTTGCACCCAGCATTCAGGGTTGGAAAACCTGATATTTATGTGGCTTATAAGTGACCTGGTGCAGTAAAAATGGCTGTGAAATAGTGCATGCATTATTTTACACAGACTGCAATGGCAGACCTGTAGAAGCCTTTGCATGGGCTCCCTATGGGTGGCAAAAGAAATGCTGCAGCCCATATGGATCCCCTTGAACACCAATGCCCTGCGTACCTACTTATTATAAACCAGGGACTTTTAAGGGGAGACCAGTATGCCAATTTGGAGTAAAATACTGAGTTACCAGTATGTAAGGACACATTTGGAAACAGAGAGAGCATGAGCACTGGAGTCCTGATTAGCAGGACTCCAGTGACAATTTATAAAACAGTGAAACATACTGACAAGCAAGCCATAAACCATAAGCACTGGGGTCCTGACTAGTAGGATCCCAGTAACACAGTCAAAAACACACTGATATCAGGCAGAAATTGGGGGTAACATGCCAAAAAGAGGATACTTCCCTACAACTGGGTGCCAGAGGCGCTAAAGACTGTGACGATTGGTATGTGACTAGGTGAAGTAATAGTATGTTTTTTTTAGTGTGTTGAGAGAACGTGCTGATTGAGGGAAGAAGCAAAGGTAAGTTGACTGACCTTTACTGTTGCATACATCACACACACACCCACCAGCATTTTCGTTACTGTCTACGTAGGCTAATGTTTCAGAGTGAGAGTTTAGCCAGTAACAGAGGTGGAGCCTCGTTGGATGACTGCTGCTCAAGCCCTAACTCGGGTTATAAAGGACAGCTCTGACGTAGGATCAGAGACTGAGACAGCAGATTCTGTGACAGCATCTAAGGGATAGGTCAATGGAGCAGACTCTTGGAGTGATTTTTCCAACAACTCCTGTTCCAGTGATTTTGAGGGAGGTGATGAGGACAGTCCTGCTGTCCTTTCGCAAGCACAGTCTGTGCAGCAGGACAATAGCGGGTTAGCCCAACCCAGAGAGCAGGTGCATGTGGCAGCAAACACAGAGAGAGTGCTCTCTTGGGAGCTCCCCAATTTAGTTCAGCCCCAAATTCCACTACCCAAATCGTATTGTGGAGACATCAAATTTATCTATCACAAAACAACCTGGTTTAGTAAGGCAGGCACCTGGGTTTTTGGTCCCGGGCTCGGTGGCCATATAGGAAACCTTACCAAATGCAGACATTTCTGGAAACTAGACACCCGGGGGAGTCCACAGAGGTGTGACTTGTGTGGATTCCCCAAAGTTTTCTGACCCAGAATACCCTGCAAAGGTGAAATGTTAAAAACTCTATTTTTTCTTTCATTTCTGTCACCCAAACTACAGAAAATGCTGAGATCCACAAAATTCCTACCACCCAGTGTTTCCCCACCTGTACTTATAAAACCGCTACCCCACTTGAGTGCCTGTACCTAGTGCCTGTGTCAGGAATGGATCACTCCAGGGTCAACAGTCGCCCTCATGTAAGGACTAACATTGACTGTTGTGTGATCCATTCCTGACACAAGCACTAGACCTACCCACACAAGTGAGATACCATATTTATCAGGAGACTTGGGGGAATGCTGGGTAGAAGGAAGTTTGTGGCTCCTCTCAGATTTCAGAACTTTGCAGCACCAAAATCAGAGGGAAAAGTGGTTTTTTTGCCAAATTTGGAGGTTTGCAAATTATTCTGGGTAACGGAACCTGGTGAGAGCCCCACAAGTCACCCCATCCTGGATTTCCCTAGGTTTCTAGTTTTGGAATTACAAAGGTTTCCTTGATACCTATTTCTGACTCTATATTTCACCAAATGAATTTCTGTATATCCGGTATATAATGAAAACCCATTGCAAGGTGCAGCTCATTTATTGGCTCTGAGAACCTAGGGTTAATGATGAACCAACAAGCCTTATATTTCCCTGCAACCAGAAGAGTCCAGCAGACGTACCAACATATTGATTTAAAAAATCTGCCATAGATGGAAAACGTTATAGAAGAAAACGTGAACAGAAATGGCTCTTTTTTTCACCTCAATCTCAATATTTTTTATTTTAACTGTTACTTTATTTAGGAAAACCTTGAAGGATCTACACAAATGACCCCTTGCTGAATTCTGAATGTTGTCTACTTTTCAGAAATGTTTAGCTGTCTGGGATCCAGCATTGGTTTCACAAGTATTTCTGTCACTAAGTGGAAAAAGGCTGAAAGCACAAAAAATAGTAAAAATGGGGTATGTCCCAGTACAATGCCAAAATTGTATTGAAAAATGTGTTTTTCTGATTCAAGTCTTCCTGTTCCTTAAAGCTGGGGAGATGGTGATTTTAGCACCGTAAACCCTTTGTGGATGCCATTTTCAGGAAAATAAACATGTTTTCTTCTGCAGCCTTTTTTCCCATTTTTCTGAGAAAAAAAACACAAAATTTTGCTGTATTTTGGCTAATTTCTTGGTCTCCTCAGGGGAACCCACAAACTCTGGGTACCTTTAGAATCTCAGGGATGTTGGAAAAAAGGACACACATTTGGTGTGGATAGCTAATGTGCACAAACAGTTATGAAGGCCTAAGCGTGACCTACCAAAAATAGCCAAAAAAGGCTCAGCACTGTTGGGGGGGGGGGAGGCTCAGCAGCTACGGGGTTAAGACTGACGCTCAGCCCATCTTCCAAGCAGATGAGCTCATCGACCTATAGAGAGCGGACAAGTTTCTGAGTATGTTTGACTTAACATCAGGGTACTGACAGATTGCCTTAACCAATGGGGTAGGGAGAGGTCTGCATTCTCAACTCCAGAGGGCTGCTTCCAGTTTCTAGTGATGCCATTTGGGGTGAAGAATTCCCTTGCCACCATCTAGAGGTTGGCCAACTGGATCCTGGCTGGGTTGGGGAGCTTCATTGCCACCTACCTTCACAATATTGCCGTCTTCAGTTCTAGCTGGGAGTACCACCTGTTCTATATCCTGGAACTGCTTCAGGCAGTAGCACAGGCAGGCCTGACTATCAAAACTAGTAAGTGCCACATAGGGCAGGGATATCTGGTTTACCTGAGTCACCACGTCAGTGAAGGAAAGCCAAGACTGACCATGTTGGCTTGGGAACCCCCCCCAAAGACCGAGACTGATTTGTAAAGCGACTGTAGGAAGTTGGCTCTGTATATACTATCTCAAAGTGGGAGATAGTGTGCACAGGGTCCAAGGGTTCCCCTTAGAGGTAAGATAGTGGCAAAATAAGATAATGCTAATGCTCTATTTTGTGGTAGTGTGGTCGAGCAGTAGGCTTATCAGAGGGTAGTATTAAGCATTTGTTGTACACACACAGGCAATAAATGAGGAGCACAAACTCAAAGACTTAACTCCAGGCCAATAGTTTTTATATAGAAAAATATATTTTCTTAATTTATTTTTTGAACCACAAGTTCAAGATTTGAAGTAAATACATAAAATGCAAGGTACTCCACACAGGTAAGTTAGGAACTTTGAATTAGAGCAATAGCGTACACAGTTTTAGTTAACATTGCAATAAGCTATTTTAAAAGTGGACACACTGCATAAATCAACAGTTCCTGGGAGGTAAGTAATGGTTAGTTTGTCAGGTAAGTAAGACACTTAAAGTCTACTTTCCTGGGCATAGGCAGCCCACCGTTGGGGGTTCAAGGCAACCCCAAAGTTACCACACCAGCAGCACAGGGCCGGTCAGGTGCAGAGGTCAAAGAGGAGCCCAAAACACATAGGCGCCTATGAAGAACAGGGGTGCTTGGGTCCCAGTCTGCCAGCAGGTAAGTACCCACGTCCTCAGAGGGAAGACCAGGGGGGTTTTGTAGACACTGGGGGGACACATGTAGGCACACAAACACACCCTCAGCGGCACAGGGGCGGCCGGGTGCAGTGTGCAAAGCAGACGTAGGGTTTTGTATGGGATTCAATGGAGGGACCCAGGGGTCACTCTAGTAGTGCACGCAGGGCACAGGGGGGCTTCACGGGCTAGCCACTGACTGGGCTTGGCAGAGGGTCGCCTGGTGGTCACTCCTGCACTGAAGTTCGGTTCCTTCTGGTCCTGGGGGCTGTGGGGGCAGGTGCGGTCAGGGGGAGCCTCTGGATTCTCTCTGCATGCGTTGCTGTGGGGGGTCCAGGGAGGTCATCTCAGGCTACTCACGAGGTTGCAGTCACCTGGGAGTCCTCCCTGTGGTGTTGGTTCTCTGGAGCTCGAGCTGGGGGCGTCGGGTGCAGAGGGTGAAGTCTCACGCTTCCGGCAGGAAGAGTGAAGTCTTTGGAAGTTGCAAGAAAGTTGCAATAGTTATTTCTGTTGTTGAACAGAGCCGCTGCTCACGGGAGTTTCTTGGTCCTTTGGTTCAGGGCAGTCCTCTAAGGCTTCAGAGGTCGCTGGTCCCTGTTGGATGCGTCGTTGTTGCAGTTTTATTTGAGTCAGGAGACAGGCCTCAGAGAGCACAAAGGATGTCACCCCAGTGGGGCAGAAACTCCAGTCAGTCCTGCTCTGAAGGATTGGGTAAATTACAGGGGCATATTCTAAGATGGCCTCTGTGTGCATTTTGTAATAAATCCAACACTGGCATCAGTGTGGGTTTATTATTTTGAGACGTTTGATACCAAACTTTCCAGTATTCAGTGTTGCCATTATGGAACTGTGGAGTTCATTTTGACAAACTCCCAGACCATGTACTTAATATGGTCGCACTGTACTTACAATGTCTAAGAATAGACTTAGACACTGTAGGGACATATTGCTCATGCAGCTATGCCTTCACCTGTGGTATAGTGCACCCTGCCTTAGGGCTGTAAGGCCTGCTAGAGGGGTGACTTACCTATGCCACAGGCAGTATTTTGTGTGCATGGCATCCTGAGGGGGATGCCATGTTGACTTTGCCTTTTTCTCCCCACCAACACACACAATCTGCAATGGCAGTGTGCCTGTGTTAGGTGAGGGGTCCCTTAGGGTGGCATAACACATGCTGCAGCCCTTAGGGACCTTCCCTGGTCACAGGGCCCTTGGTACCACTGGTACCTTTTACAATGGACTTATCTGTGTACCAGGGGTGTGTCATTTGTGGAAACAATGGTACATTTTTAGGGAAAGAACACTGGTGCTGGGTCCTGGTTAGCAGGGTCCCAGCACACTTCTCAGTCAAGTCAGCCTCAATGTCAGGCACAAAGTGGGGGGTAACTGCAACAGGGAGCCATTTTCCTACAGCAACACAGTATCATTGTAGCCTCCCTTGAAAGAGCTGACTTCTAGGAAGCACCCCAAGATAGTGATTTGGATGAAGGAGTGCCAGAATGTATTTGTCATCTTCAAGGGGGACTATGTGCACAGCACCAGTGCTCAAGGTACCTTACTTTTCCAAATAATTAATCATCCAAACAGACATATCAGAGCATGGCATTTGGGCTGACTGCCTGGACTAACAGTAGTCTTCAGTAGGAGGTTACTTCCCAGGGAACAGAGTGCCATTGAAAGGGAAGGGTTTGCAATGATCTGGGCACTGAAGAAGTTGAGGCCATACTTGTTCGGGTTCAGACAAGTCACAGACCACTCAGATGGGTATTGCAGATGAGTGATGAGGTGGTCCATCTCCCTTCATGGAATGAACTTTAAGGTGGAACTTCATCCTGGGACTGACCATGCAAATACTGATGGTCTTTCTCTGGTTTTCCACCTTAGCAATGAGAATTTCCATGAGGGTGGGTAGTTCTCCCTCCTTGCTGCAGGAGGGGGGGCACATGTTAGACCTGACATATTTTTGGAGCGCTATTCCCCCAAGCTTTTTGCCTTCAGCCCTCCTGTTTGTTGTTTCAATGTATTTTTGTTGACTTTTTGGACTCTGCGCACTTCCACACTGCTAACCAGTGCTAAGGTGCTTGTGCTTTCTCTCAAATGTGGTAAAATTAGACTGCAATTAATTTGCACATTTAATTTACTTGTGCCAGGACAAGTAAAACACTAACCTGAATTCTTCCAGGAGTCTGCAGGGGCGAAGCTGAGACCATGAATCCCCCTGAAGGCTGGCACCACACACTCTGCACCCACAACTGTGTACAGGAAGCAATCCCCAAGGGAAAGTGGGTTGGGAAAGAGAAAAAGGAGCGAGTCGCCCGACTTCTTCTATGAATTGGGTGGGTGCCGTCTGACTTCTTTTGTCACCGCACTCCAAGGTCACACTGTTAGTGGAGCGTAGGTTCCCTTCTGTTAAGAGGAAGAAGAGAAAAGGTTAGACTCCCTAACTACAACCCTGTTCCACTAGGTTCCACCCGATTCCCACTTCCCAGTTGTTTACCTTGTCTCTGTGAGAGGTGGAATTTTGTGATCCTAATGACTTCTTCAGTAGTAGTGTGTCAGTAAGTAGCTTGGCTGATAATCATGTATCTTCCTCCCAAATGAGGGACTGAGGTTTCCTTATTCTCTAAAGACACAAGGAGTGAATTAGCTTTAGGGTTAGTTAAACAGTAAAATCCAGAAATTAATTTGCTTCAATCTGGAATTAGAAGTGGACATCACATAACGTTCCCAACCTGGGATGAGATTATTCAGCAAATATAACAGACTTTAAATCTCAATATACCCGCATCACCATGACCTAGTCAGTTTCTGATCGAGTATGGAGGTGCAGCTCGGACGCCAACTGCTGCAGAGTCTAATTCTAAGCTGCAGCTCCATACTCCTCAAAATATTGAGATTTAAACTCTGTTTGTTATATTGGTTTGAAAGAGATTTTCTGAAGGTGTCTAATCAACAGAAGATTAATGGGAGCTTGTTCTGTAGACGAATAATCTCACCCTGGGGCAAGAACATTATATCATGTCCACTTTAAATTGTAAATTGAAGCAAATTCATTTCTGGAAGGATTACCTTTGTATTCAAAATCACTTATATATTTTGGTGCTACCTTTTTTTTGGTCCTGATAATGGCCCTCTCGAGATTCAGCAAACAGGGTGGAAATGTTGACAAAAAGATACTAAGGGACTGTTATTTCAGAAATATGATGCTAAACACCACATTCTTTAGTGGATTTGTGTTCTGAATGTTACATCTACATCAGCTGTTGGTTTATATATATAGCACTGTCCTGTGCACTTACTCCGCACTGTGCACCTTATCTATATATAGATAATTTCTTTGTATAGATTATCTTATCCTTGCTTGTGAAATAATAAACTTGATTTAATCTTTGCCAAAACCAAATCAACAATGATTTTGTACATTTGCCAATGAAGTTTAGGCCTCTACTTCCCCCGAAGGGACCACTGTCCTACTCTATTACTGTCCTACCCAGGTCCCAGGGTTACTGGGTTACCCCTTGTTTCTAACTGTAAAATAATAACACAGCATACCATCGTCCAACAAGCCTTTTTAAGTTGGTGCACTCTTTTCCTTGCTAGCACAAGCGTGCACTAATTTGCCTTACCCTGCAACTAATGGCAGTCCCTATTGTTTTCGTGCAGAAAACGCCGACTCCGGGTGTCAGGATGGAAGATAGATGCCACAGCAGAATCTGGTCTGCAAGATCATGTAAGTGATCTCAAGCCTTGAAAAAACACACACAACCTCGGGACAAACAGTCTCTGTTTGGGAAGTCTGAAAGCCAAGCAGTTGGCACATGCCGGGGTGCAGCTTTTATACAACACCATGCCCTTGATGATAGCCACTCATCAAGGCGATGTGAGTAGGCAGGGTTTCCATGGGCTGGAGGAAGGAGGCCAAAATGAAAAGGGCAATGGCTGTAGGAAGGAGGCCAGGATTAAAATGGCAATAGCAGTGTGGGGCCATGGAGCTCTGTACATCAGGAGCAGGAGTATGGGAAGGTGGGAGAGTCAAGATAACAGGAAGAAGATGGTAGACCGGATCTGGGGTGACAGGGTGTGTAACCAGGCAGCACAAACAATGCAGGCGGAGCAGGACACAACAACTTGTAATTCCCTAGTAAATGGTACTACCAGTACCCAGACCCTGTAAATTAAATGTTACTAGTGGGCCTGCAGCACTTCTTGTGCCACCCAGAATAGTAGCACTTTAACAACATATCTCATGCCTGACACTGTAGCTTTTAGTGCAGCTTTAAACTGCCATTTACGCCTGCCCAAATACACCTTTACCCAGGCCTGAACCTTCCTTTTTAATACTTTTAGGTCACCCCTACGAAAGGCTCTAGAGGCTCATAGATCCAGGGTGCACTGTATTTAAAAAGAAGGACATTTGGACTTAAGTTTTATATAACCTGAAAGTTAAATACTCCTAAATATGTTTTTCACTGTTGTAAGGCCTATCTCTCCTATTAACTAGCACTGGTTTACCTTAATACAGTTAATAAATGCTAACTTTAGATTAATAGCAGATAGGAGTATGATGTTTACACCCAGCTAACTTTAGATTAATAACAGATAGGAGTATGATGTTTACACTCAAATGGATGGTAATTTAAAATGCTCTTTAATGGTGGTCAGATTTTAAGTTGCAATTTTGAAAATTACACTTTTAGAAAGTTGCCAATTTTCTTCTCCCAACCAAGTGTGTCTTCTGCCAGTGTCCTAGGACGTATGACAGTGAGTGGTTGTGCTGTTGAGGTGTGTGTATTCCTTCCAGACAGTAACACAAAGGAGGCTTAACTGTGGACAGGAGGGGCCATCCTGACAGGATGGCAGAGGAGGAGCTGTGTGCAGCCTCTCTTGCACTTCAAAGAGCTTTGTCCACAGAACACATAAAGGAACCTGACACTAGTCTTGCAATGCCTTTTGTCACCCCCAGGCAGTTTGAAGCCTTGGCCAGAGGAAGAACTTTCCAGAGCCAGTTGTGGGGTAGGACTGGAAGTTTCCCAAACAAAGGCTGGCACAGATATAAATAATGAACCTTCACAGCCACTCATCAGAACACTCCTGGACCTGTAGGAGATTCAGAAGAAGGGCTGCCTCTCAGTCTGAGAAGGAAGATTTGACCTGCAGCCTTCAGCCCAGGTGTAAGGAACTGCCTCCTTGGCATGGTTACCCCCTACCTTTTTGCCTTTGCTGATGCCAAGTTATGATTTGAAAGTGTGCTAAGGCCTGCTAACCAGGCCATAGCACCAGTGTTCTTTCCCTAACCCTGTACCTTTGTTTCCACAATTGGCACACCCTGGCATCCAGGTAAGTCCCTTGTAACTGGTACCCCTGGTACCAAGGGCCCTGATGCCAGGGAAGGTCTCTAAGGGCTGCAGCATGTCTTATGCCACCCTGGGGACCCCTCACACAGCACAGACACACTGCTTGCCAGCTTGTGTGTGCTGATGGGGAGAAAATTACTAAATCGACATGGCACTCCCCTCAGGGTGCCATGCCATCCTCACACTGCCTATGGCATAGATAAGTCACCCCTCTAGCAGGCCTTACAGCCCTAAGGCAGGGTGCACTATACCATAGGTGAGGGCATAAGTGCATGAGCACTATGTCCCTACAGTGTCTAAGCAAAACCTTAGGCATTGCAAGTGCAGGGTAGCCATAAGAGTATATGGTCTGGGAGTCTGTCAAACACGAACTCCACAGCACCATAATGGCTACACTGAAAACTGTGAAGTTTGGTATCAAACGTCTCAGCACAATAAATGCACACTGATGCCAGTGTACTTTTTATTGTGAAATACGTCCCAGAGGGCATCTTAGAGATGCCCCCTGAAAACATACCTGACTTCCAGTGTGGGCTGACTAGTTTTACCAGCCTGCCACACACCAGACATGTTGCTGGCCACATGAGGAGAGTGCCTTTGTCACTCTGTGGCTAGTAACAAAGCCTGTACTGGGTTGAGGTGCTTCTCACCTCCCCCTGCAGGAACTGTAACACCTGGCGGTGAGCCTCAAAGGCTCACCCCCTTTGTTACAGCGCCACAGGGCATTCCAGCTAGTGGAGATGCCCGCCCTCTCCGGCCACGGCCCCACTTTTGGCGGCAAGGACGAGGATATAATGAGAAAAACAAGGAGGAGTAACTGGCCAGTCAGGACAGCCCCTAAGGTGTCCTGAGCTGAGGTGACTCTGACTTTTAGAAATCCTCCATCTTGCAGATGGAGGATTCCCCCAATAGGATTAGGGATGTCCCCCCTCCCCTCAGGGAGGAGGCACAAAGAGGGTGTAGCCACCCTCAGGGCTAGTAGCCATTGGCTACTAACCCCCCAGACCTAAACACACCCCTAAAATGAGTATTTAGGGGCTCCCAGAACCTAGCAAGATAGATTCCTGCAACCTGAAGACGAAGATGGACTGCTGACCTGAAAGCCCTGCAGAGAAGACGGAGATACCAACTGCTTTGGCCCCAGTTCTACCGGCCTGTCTCCCCACTTCAAGAAAAACTGCAACAGCGACGCGTCCCCCAGGGTCCAGCGACCTCTGAAGCCTTAGAGGACTACCCTGCATCTAAAAGGACCAAGAACTCCCGAGGACAGCGGCTCTGCTCCAAAGAAGAAACAACTTTGCAACAAAAAAACAACTTTAAAAGGACTCTTCACCCGACGCCCCCGGCTCGACCTGCGGAGAAACAACACTACAGGGAGGACTCCCCGGCGACTGCGACCCTTTGAGTAGCCAGAGTTGACCCCCCTGAGTCCCCCCAGCGACGCCTGCAGAGGGAATCCAGAGGCTCCCCCTGACCGCGACTGCCTGCTTCTAAGAACCCGACACCTGGTAAAGACATTGCACCCGCAGCCCCCAGGGCCTGAAGGATCCGACCTCCAGGGCAGAAGTGACCCCCAGGTGGCCCTCTCCCTTGCCCAGGTGGTTGCTACCCGGAGGAGCCCCCCCCCCCTTGCCTGCCGGCTTCGCTGAAGAAACCCCTAGGTCTCCCATTGAAACCTATTGCAAACCAGACGCCTGTTTGCACTCTGCACCCGGCCGCCCCCGTGCAGCTGAGGGCGTACTTTTTGTGCTGACTTGTGTCCCCCCCGGTGCTCTACAAAACCCCCCTGGTCTGCCCTCCGAATACGCGGGTACCTACCTGTTGGCATACTGGAACCGGGGCACCCCCTTCTCCATTGAAGCCTATGCGTTTTGGGCACCACTTTGACCTCTGCACCTGACCGGCCCTGAGCTGCTGGTGTGGTAACTTTGGGGTTCACCTGAATCCCCAACGGTGGGCTACCTTGGACCCAACTTTGAACCCTGTAGGTGGTTTACTTACCTGCAAAACTAACAAACATTTACCTCCCCCTGGAACTGTTGAAAATTGCAGTGTGTCTAGTTTTAAAATAGCTTTTTGCCATTTTTGTGAAAACTGTACATGCTATTTTGCTGATTCAAAGTTCCTAAGTTACCTAAGTGAATTACCTTTCATTTGAAGTATTACTTGTAAATCTTGAACCTGTGGTTCTTAAAATAAACTAAGAAAAGGTATTTTTCTATACAAAAACCTATTGGCCTGGAATTGTCTTTGAGTGTGTGTTCCTCATTCATTGCCTGGGTGTGTACAACAAATGCTTAACACTACCCTCTGATAAGCCTACTGCTTGACCACACTACCAAAAAATAGAGCATTAGAATTATCTCTTTTTGCCACTATCTTACCTCTAAAGGGAACCCTTGGACTCTGTGCATGCTATTTCTTACTTTGAAATAGTACATACAGAGCCAACTTCCAACACCCGCTATACAGAGTAGCTTCAAGGATCAGTTAGCTGGCCTGTGGGAGCTACAGTGACACAAGCTACAGATGCCTCTCTGCAACTGCCCAGCTGATGTGCTTCAACTGGATCTGCCTGGACCTGCAACTGGACCCTCCTGAGCCCTGCTGTTGGCCTCTGCTGGAGTGAGTCCTGATCCCCAAGAGGTGTTCCCCTAGGTCCTGGACCCTTGGCTGGAACAGTGAGAGCTCCTCCAAAGAAGAAAGGGTGAAAATCCTTAGGAATGGCTCCTTGCGACCTTGAATGGACCAGTTTGCGTCAAGATGCTACTGCCCTCGATGAGCGCCAGCCCAAAGCTCCGTTGAACCCTGGTCTTTGTGGCAACAATGACTGTCTGCGGTGATCATCAACACAAGACTTCACGCTACATCAACGACAGCCCACAACAACCACCCATGCGAAGCTACAGCAATGACCATTGCCGAATCTTGACCAGCTCTTCGCACTCAACCTCCTCCTTGCGGCCTTCTCCAATGCAAATGGAACTGTTCGCAACTTGAGGAGGTAACTTTTCAGCAGCACTAACCAAATCCCTGTATCCGACCTGTGCTCTACTGCGGTCGGCCTGAAATTGTGACTTTCCCCCAGTCCAGTGTGACCAGATGCCCTCTAGTGGCGCTTTGAGCATATAGCTTCTATTTTCATTCTAAACTTTTAATTTGAATATTAACAGTTCTACAAATAGGATTTTGTCATTCTGGCATTGTTTTATTCATTACAATTTATTATATTTTTGTAAACTGGTTTGGGATTTTTATTGTGTTGTGTTTTCACTTTCCTACTATTTGTGTGCTGCATAAATACTTTACATATTGCCTCTAAATTAAGGTGACTGCATTTGTGCCAAGCTACCCAAAGGTTCATCACAGGTTATTTAGTCACTTTTGTGGTTCATCCTTACAAGGATTGTGGTTGTTGCTTGAATAGGGCTTCTACCCACTCAACCAATAAACCAATTTCTTGCAACCAACTTTTATTAAAACACTATTGTCTCATAGGAAGTTTATTACTCAGGCTCACATCACTTCTGGGTTAGACTATGGAACTGTCAAAAACCTTGTCTTTCCCATGTAAAAGACTTATTGAATGCAGAGCATTCAAAATGTGTCTGCCTGACTTATTCTTGTTCCTTCCACAACAACACACTTTCAATCATTTGTTTTCTTTTCACTGGTTGCCTGGCCACAAGCACATTATTTTCAAAGCCTTGTATTTCTGCCACAGAGTGATTCCTAAAGTGGTCCATCTCAATTCTCTCACTGAGATCCTATTCTGCTTATCTTCTTGTCGCACCTCACCAACCGAGCTATAGTGGGTGGCTGTTCTTTTTCCTATCTCACAACTTAAAGATTGCACTCGCTTTTCTTTTCGCTCAAAAACCTTCAAGACCATCTATCTTTTCGAAAAACCATCAAGGCATAGGGATTCACTATAGAACTATAGATGCTTATATCTGTGAAATGTCTACTCAGTTATCCCAATGCTAGAACATGCTAAAGGAGGTCATTCTGTGCTCATAAGTTAGGTTTCATTCATTCACGCAGGCAGTCAAAGTGCATATTGCATAAGAAGCATTTACACTTTGCCTACTTATACATTGGCAACAGTGAACAGGCAGTTGTTTGTTAATTATCAACAATGTTCAATTTGGGCAAAGGAGTTTGGCCAATTTCACTTCAGTTTTCTTGGTAAATTAAACCCTCTGAGTTATATTTGTTTAGAGAGATCATGCTACAGTACAGTATCTGTTGGAGGCCTCATTAGTTATCCTAATAATAGGATACCCTTGGTAGGCAGTCTAATTATGGAGCATTTCGTTCATGATGAAGTAGTAAAGCGTTTTAGGGAATTCATAAAGGATCAAAATAGTATTTAGTAGCTTAGCTCACAAAACCAAGGGTTCAAGAGCATTTAATTAAGGTACTTCTAAATCACTAACCCCAACAGTGGATTTTTTTTTTACTACACTCAAACTACAGTGTGGAAAGGCGAAGAGATAAAACTTGCCATCACTCTGCTTACTTAAACAATGTTGCATGATTTCGAGTGGAAAGCAAATCTTACAATAGTTTTGGGAAAGCTAAGACTGTGTGTGCACATGACTACAAGAAACTGATTTCCATGTCCATGTTTATGGAAGCTAGTGAGCAATGCTTCAAATTCTGTGGCATGTAAAACAAAACAAAAACAATTGTCCTCATTTTGGGATTCAGGTCCAAGTAGAGTTCCTAAGAGGTTTTCTCTTTGGAAACAGTGATGGAGTTATCAGAAAGGATGTATGGACATTTATTTCCTGCTACCTAGATTTCCATGCCACACAAGACACAGTGCGCAAGACATTCTCTAAAGGAAATTCATATGAATGGGCATTCCAGATGGTCTGCTCTATCCGAGTAGAACACTGCCATCATCAACAACAGCTAAAGTTTTCTTGGACAGAGGAAGTACTGCCTAAAGAAGTACAACACAGCATAAAGCAGGGTTGTATCTTTGCACCAATATGTTTTTATCTGATTTGCCAAGCAGGCTAGGACAGGTGCGATGATTTCCACATAAAGAGCAGTCGTATCATGTCAATTCTTTGCTCTAAGCTGATGACTTGATCATCAACTTGAAAAGACATGATGACGCCCGTGTAATTTACGTCACTAAAAATGTGGTAACTAAGTACAAGGCCGAAACGAAACACAGGTCAAATTATTTGGCATTAAGTGTGTGGTACGTGAATGGGGGATGAAGAAACCATCCATAGAAGAACTAACAGAATAAATACACAGGTATTCTTTTCACTTAATTAGAAAGCACACAAGCGCATCGATTGTAATATTACAATAACTTTGTTTAATGGCCTACTTACACTGGACAGGCTTAGTAAGAGCTTCCCGTAGAACCCGCGAGAGAAGCTTATCTAGGGAAAATTGCATCAGTACTCCTGGCTGCAATGTTACAATTCCTTGGTAAGCTGTCAAAACAGGAAAATCTAAAAATTGCAGTTAAAAACAAGGTAATTCATAGCAGACAACTCATTACCCTGTTTTGGCTGTCATAGACTGAGCGTCTTACAAATATAATATTAATTGTGAATTTTATAACTCAGGATGGGCAGCCCTGTAGATAAACAAGGGAGGAGCTCTCCAGAAGTAAATCAAATCAAGACATTACATCATGTTTTAAGGGAAGAACGCTTTAGTGAATAATAGCAGATATAAATTTGAACTGGGCATTAATACATGTTTTTTAGACGGACATGAGCCCTCTGCACCTAAAAATGAGGTAAAGGCACCTCTATAAGGAAAAACGTATTACCTGAGCATCAAAATTAAGGCCCTCATTACAACCGTGGGGGTAAATACCGCCTACTGCCGTGCTGACGGCCACCAACATACTGTGACCGCAGCAGTATTCCGCTACAGGTATTATGACCCACACCAAGAAATCCGCCACTATACAGACACCCACACAAGTCCGCCACACCAAAGGTCAGTGATAAACTGGCGATAGCAAAACCCACACCATTATGCCAAGAGGAATACGCCCACAGTATCACGACCCACGAATTCACGCAGCGGTCTTTTAACCGCGGTAAACCATTGACGGTACACACCACCGCACTCAAAATACACACACACTAACAAAACTACACCACATTGGACAATTCAAACTACCCACACCTGACACACATAGACACACCACACCCACACACCCACACCAATCTAAAACACACACCCACATTACCCACAACCCCTTACAGCAAAAAAAAGGATAGCCAGCAGAGAGAGACAAGCCAGGAGCACACACTCAATCAGAGGCACAAAACATCATCACCCGTACACCATCCACGCACCTCACAACACAACACCCCACACATCACCTCACACATCCTCACACATACCACTCACACCACATCCATAGCACCCCAAAGACACCCCATGTTTTCAGAGGAGGAGCTAAGGGTCATGGTGGAGGAAATCATCAGGTTAGAGCCACAGCTATTCGGATCACAGGTGCAGCAGACGTCCATTGCAAGGAAGATGGAGCTATGGCATAGAGTCGTGGACAGGGTCAATGGCGTGGAACAGCACCCCAGAACAAGGGATGACATCAGGAAGAGGTGGAACGACCTACGGGGGAAGGTACGTTTCGTGGTTGCAAGACACCAGGTAGCCGTACAGAGGACTGGGGGTGGACCCCCTCCTCCTCCCCCACAACTAACAACATGGGAGGAGCAAGTCTTGGCAATAATGCATCCTGAGGAGCAGGAGGACTGGACTCTGGTAAGTCAAATCTTTATTATTATATCCCCCACCCTATCTGCATGCCATCACATACCCCCACCCCTACCCTCACCCCATCACTCCACCACCTCACACATACCCCTCTATCATAACCCACCCATCCCAATACCAAGCCCTGCATGTAACACCAATGCATGGACTCCCATTACAGACCTGCATGGACACCCATCACCACAGCATGCCCAGTAGAGAGACTCACCCAGCCCACAAAATCACCACGAACACAAGGGAAAGCTGACAGGGAAATCACAATCATACAGGGAAACACACACATGCACAAGATGGCACACGCAGATACAATAACACTGCATTTGCATCTCCACAGGACCCCTACTCAACGTCACAGGGAAGAAGGTGCCACCAACATCAAGTCCCCCGCCATTAGAGGAGGCCCAAAGGTATGACAGCAGCTCTGCAAACCTGGATCAGGGTGACCAACCTAGCCCATCAGGGACCCCTGGACAGTCAGTTCCCCTGCCACAGTCCCTACCCACCACAGAGCCTCCCCCTCAGGAAACACCACCACAGCACCCAACCAGCGGGCCCATGCCACTGTCCCCAGGACACGTCAATCAGCAGTGTATCCACCACTACAGACATCCCAGGCAACCCCACAAACACAGGATGATCAGGGACCTGGGGTCAGTGGCACTGGGGACACAATTCAGGGGACAGAGGCACAGGACAACAGGGAAGCTGGGAGGACTGCTGTGTGACAGGGGAGGACAGGCCAAGGGAACCCACTCTCCAGGAGGCACTCACCAACATCCTGGGAGCATACCACCATTCCCAGGAGACCATGTGCCAGGTACTGGGCAAGTTGCAGCAGACCCAGCGGCTGCAGGAGGGAAAGTACCTGGGGATCAAGGAGGACCTCAAACACTTCTACACCATCCTGGTCACCATTGCAGGGGTGCTGGCTGACATGGCTAACACCATGAGGGAGGCAGTGGCACAACAATGGGTCCCTGACACTAGCCAAACCGATGAACAGCCCTCCACCTCCGCCGGCACTCGAGGACAGGAGGCCCCGCCACAGGAACAACAAGCCACCAGCACCCCACCCCCTGCAGAAGGAGAACCACCCCGCAAACGGTCCCTGTGATCCAGGCAGAAGCCAGAGAACATTGCCAAGACCCCCGCCAGAAAATAAGACTCTCCTGATTGTCACCCTTCTGTCCCACTCTGTCACCCTGTCCACCTTGAACTGCCATTGTTCCCTTTCCTATGCCCCATTGGACAATGCACCTGTGACACCAAGAGACTGGACTCTACCCTGGACTTTCCTCTACCATCAGCCCAGCCCATTGCACATCCCCCTCTACTTATGAGCATGTAAATAAACACCCTTGGCACAAATACAAATCTGGAGTCTGTCAAATGATTAAAACATTTATTAGTTCAACATTAACAAAGCATTGAAAGTCAAATGTACAGTTAAGTATACTTTGCAATGAGCTTTGGTGGGCAGCAGTACACATAGAAGGAGCCAGAGTGGGCCACATAGATCTGAAAATAGAGATGCCAAAGGGTACAGTAAATGGCCATAGACATAGGGAAATCAGGCTGCCATGTACAATATCCAACAGAAAACTGATAAGTGAAGTGAAGTTACAGTGTCTTACCTGTGTGTCACTGGAAGTACTGCTGTATTATATTGCTTCTGTTATCAACATCTTCTTCCTCTGCCTCCTCTTCCTCACTGTCCACAGGCTCCACCACTGCCACAAGACCATCTCCAGGCACATCCTCCTGCAGAAAAGGCACCTGGCCTCTCAAGGCCGGTTGTACAACATGCAACATGCAATGATGATCTGGCACACCTTCTTAGGTGAGTAGTACAGGGATCCACCAGTCAGATATAGGTACCGGAACCTGGCCTTCAGGAGGCCGAAGGTCCTTTCAATAATCCTCCTTGTACGCCCATTGCCTCATTGTAACGTTCCTCTGCCCTTGTTCTGGCATTCCTCACTGGGGTCAGTAGCCATGAGAGGTTGGGGAAACCAGAGTCACCTGCAAATATCGAGGGACAACTGTTAGACACCCACTAACCCTTAGGGAGAACCCCATACCCAGACACCTACTTATACTGTGTGGGGACCTAAGGCTCACCTATTAGTCACACCTGGTGCCTCTGGAGTTGGCCCATCACATATTGGATGCTGTTATTCCTCAAGATGATGGCGTCATGCACAGAGCCAGGATATTTGGCATTCACATGGGAGATGTACTGGTCCGCCAAACACACCATCTGCACATTCATAGAGTGATAGCTTTTTCTATTCCTGAAAACTTGTTCATTTCTCCGGGGAGGAGGGGGGGACAAATGCCACCTGTGTACCATCAATGGCACAATGATGTTGGGGATATGTCCCAGGGCATAAAAATCAGCTTTCACTGTGGCTAAATCCTGCACCTGAGGTAATACGATGTAGCTGCACATGTGTTTCAGCAGGGCAGACAACACTCTGGTCAACATGTTGGAGAACATTGGCTGAGACATCCCTGATGCTATGGCCACTGTAGTTTGGAAGGAATCACTTGCCTGGAAATGGAGCACTGACAGGACGTGCACTAGAGGAGGGATACCTGTGGGCTGGCAGATAGCTGACATCAGGTCTGGCTCCAATTGGGCACACAGTTCTTGGATTGTGGCCCGATCAAGTCTGTAGGTGATGATAATGTGTCTGTCCTCCATTGTCGCAAGGTCCACCAGGGACATATTCAGCCTCAGCGGTTGAAGCCTATAGAATAAAACGGTGAGCAGAGGGTCATATTCACACATCTATTGCAATAATGATGCATTTTTTCCTTTACAGATCCAGTATGTGAATCTGAGAATCAGTTGCTGTGCCAGTGTCTGCTGTGACGCAATTAGGTACCATGCCATGTGCCCCCCTGAAATGGCGGCTGCCTGACCAGTGAGGAGGGACAAGTGGAAATGAGGTAATTCTGCTGGCGTTGTGCGCCGTCGCAGTAGGCGGTCGAAGAACGCCACTCATCTTCGCATTGGTTATCATTGGGCCCTATGGGTTCCAGGAGCCAATGGCGATGTACGTCAGTGGTGACGGTATGCACCGCTGCGGACGTGACCTCCATTTTCTATCTGTTCACTCACTTGCTACCTGACCTTCAACAGTAGAGGACCTACACTGCAAGTGCTTCTGTAACCTGTGTCTGGAAGCGACAATGGCTCATGTGTCTGGGGAAAGGGCTCCTGCCTCCACTGTGGAGGAGTTGGAGAAACTGGTGGATGGTGTCCTACCCCAGTACACGTTACTCCACGGTCCTCCAGACAAACAGGTGAGTACACTGTGAGCATGATGCGTGTGCCATGAATGTATGGATTGCTGTGTGTGTAAGCCACATGTGGGGGGGGCGTGGGTGTCCTGGCCAGAGGGCTGCATGTATGGTGGTCAATGTATGTGCGTCAGGGGATGGGAGGAATCTGGTGGGCCATGAGTGTGACGGTCCGGACGGTTGATTAATTCCCTTTTCTGCTGTCTTTTCCATGCAGGTCAGCGCCCACCAGAAAAAGGGTATTTGGCGAGCCATCGCCAAGGAGGTGTGGACCTTGGGGGTCTTTGACAGGCGTAGCACCCACTGCCGCAAAAGGTGGGAGGACCTGCGCCACTGGGCAAAGAAGACGGAAGAGGCCCAGCTGGGGCTGGCCTCCCAACAGAGAAGGGGTGCCTGTTGCACCATGACCCCCCTGATGTTCTGCATCCTGGCGGTGGCCTATCCGGAGTTGGATGGGCACTTGAAGGCATCACAGCATCCACAAGGGGGTGTGGGCTTTGGGTGCCCCTAGGCCAGTGCGAAGATGGCAGGGTACGTCCCGTGTTGGGCAGGCTCTGAAGCACTCCTACCCCAATAGTATTAGTGAGCATCTACTACTGGGCAGGGTCCTGTGGGTTACATTTGTGCAGCTAATGGCGGTAGGCATTGTATCCCATGGGCTGGTGACTATCTTAGTAACTGGTAGTGCATGGCCTAGTGCGTAGGGCTGCTCCCTGTGTGTTGTGTACAACAACGGTAGTGGTGTTGCTGGCATTGACCAAGTGTATCCTCTGTCTCTCCTTCCCCTTTTTGTTTTGTCACCCTGTCCGTGTGTGCATTAGCATCATCTGGCAGAAGAGCAAAGGCACTGGCGACAGAGGGAGCTGCATCCCACATGGGCCTGGAGGCCGAATCCACCAACGGTGAGGGCACCAGTGGGATGGAGGGCGAGGGGAGCACCACGACGGGGACAGGAGGAGAGACCACAGACAGCGACTCCTCCTCCTATAGAAGGTCCCTGGCGGTGGTGGACACCTCTGTGTCCACCCCAACAACAGGTGCATCCACCACCCCCCTACCAGCCCCTCAGCGTGTTTCCCATACCCACTCACCCAGGAGGGTGGGCATCTCCTTTGCCCCAGGCACCTCAGGCCCTGTCCCAGTCAGCCCTTCTGCCCTCAGTGAGGAGGCTATTGACCTCCTGAGATCCCTCACTGTTGGGCTGTCAACCATACTGAATGTCATCCAGGGTGTTGAGAGGCATTTACAACAAACAAATGCATACCTGAAGGTCATTCACTCTGGCGTGGCGGCCCAACAGAAAGCATTTCAGGCTCTGGCCTCAACACTGATGGCAGCCCTTGTACCTGTCTCTAGCCTCCCCCCTCCAAATTCCTCTACCCGGTCCCAATCCCCTCAACCCCAGTCTATCCCAAGAACACCTTCAGACCAGCATTCACCCAAATCAGCACACAAAAGTGGCTCAGGCAAACACGAGCACTACACTTCATCACACAGGCACTCACACAAGCACCATCCCCATGCAGACACACCAATATCCACTGCCTCCACTGTGTCCCTCTCCTCCTCCTCGTCCACCTCCCGCCCAGTAGCGTCTCCACTCACACCTGCATGCCCTACATCCTCATCCACTACCTCCATCACCAGCACACCCATCACAACACACCCCTCACAAGCAGTCACCACCCCCACATCCATACACACGTCCCCTGTGTCCTCTCCCACTGTGTCCGTGACCCCTCCTCCCAAAGTACACAAATGCAAGCACCCACCCACCCAACAGGCATCCACCTCACAATAGCATCCAACTCATGCACCTGCACCCAAACACAGCAGACAGACACCTCCTACGACCACTCCCTCTTCCTCCTCTTCCAAACCCTCTCCCTCTTCCCGCCCCAGTATCTCTAAGAAGCTTTTCCTGGCAAACATTGACCTCTTCTCTACTTCTCCCCCCGTCCTTGCCCTCGGGCTAGAGTGTCCAGAACCCAGGCCAGCACCTCAGCCACCAAGTCACCGTCCGCTGTGGTACCTGCAACTCACAGAGGCTCAAAGTGGGCACCCGTCAGCCCAGCCAGAGTGCCACCAATCCATGCAAAGAACACCATACCACCACCTGCCAATGAGAAGAAGGGGGCAGCATGCAGAAAGGGCAAGAAGCACGGACCACCCAGCAAGGCCTCCTCAAAAACTCCAGCTGCCAGACCCAAGGTCAAACCACCATCTGCCAAGGGGAGGAAGGGGCAGAAAACACCAGGCAAGGTACTTCAGCAGTCGGAGGCCGCAGGTGAAGGCCTGGTGGCTACCAGCACAACTGCCAGCCCTGTCAACTGCACTGCAGGCAGCACCGCCAGCAGCTCCACTGCAAGCACCGCCACCTGCACCACTGCTAGCATCACCGCAAGCATTGCCATCTGCACCGCCGCAACACCACTACTGTCAGCAGCAGCAGCCCCAGTGGGCAGTTGTCCGAGGCTGCAGGAGAAGGGCTGGAGCCTCCCTCCACCACTGGCAGCACCGGCACCTGCACCACAGCCATCATCGCCACATGCACCACCGCCATATGCACCACCGCAAGCACCGCTAACTGCACCGTTGACAGTAGGGCCACTACCAGCAGCAGCAGCCCCAGTGGGCAGCCATCTGAGGCTGCAGGAGAAGGGCTGGAGCCTCCCACCACCACTGGCAGCAGCACTACCACCAGTTTGCAACCTTAGCCACCCCAGGATGGAGTCTAGACCTGCCTCCAAGGACTATCATGCAACCTGGTCTCTGCAAATCTCGTGCCTCAGACACCCAGGTGAGGGAATGTGAACTGCCACTCCCCAAGTGTTGCTTCACTGGGCACCAGGCTTCCTCCAGAACCAGTGGAGATATGCATCCACTCACCCTATCCTTGGCTGGATAAAGCACACTGGGCACAAGGCCCCCTCCAGAACCAGGGGAGAAAGGCATCCACTCACCCTATCCTTGGCAGGATCAAGCACACTGGGCATAAGGCCCCCTCCAGAACCAGTGGAGATATGCATCCACTCACCCTATCCTTGGCAGGATGAAGCACACTGGGCACAAGGCCCCCTCCAGAACCAGTGGAGAAAGGCATCCACTCACCCTATCCTTGGCAGGATGAAGCACACTGGGCACAAGGCCCCCTCCAGAACCAGTGGAGAAAGGCATCCACTCACCCTATCCTTGGCAGGATGAAGCACACTGGGCACAAGGCCCCCTCCAGAACCAGTGGAGATATGCATCCACTAGAGAGACTGTGGCTTTGCACTCCCCAGGACCAGGCAAGTGAGCAGAGCACCCACTTGAGAGACTTGAGAGACTGTGGCCTTGCGCTCCCCAGGACCAAGCAGTGGGCAGAGCACCCACTTGAGAGACTTGACAGACTGTGGCTTTACACTCCTCAGGACCAGGCAAGTGGGCAGATCACCCACTTGAGAGACTTGAGAGACTGTGGCTTTGCACTCCCCAGGACCAAGAAGTGGGCAGAGCACCCACTTGAGAGACTTGAGAGACTGTGGCTTTGCACTCCCCAGGACATCGCTGTGGGCATGGAGCCCCCTCCAGGAGCAGTGGCGTTATTCCATCTTCCAGCTGAGATGCCCCCCCTTCTCCATCCCCGTGAGGTGCCTGTGTGTTTTCAACCTGATGCCCCTGCAGTGTTCTCTCCGTATTGAGGCAGGAGTCAAGTGTGGGCTTGGCCCATGATTTTTGGCCCAGTGGCCGACGGACATTTTAAATGGACAATGTACGGCCTTATGTACATATTGTATATTTTTGTAAATACTGTTTCTCATATTGTTACCTATATCTGCCTATTTCTAAAATATCACTTATTTAACTCAATTACTTTTGTCCTTGGGTACTTCGAGGGGCTTACGGGGGGATTACGGGGTGTAAATGTAATGTTGTTGCATTTGTTTGTGTGTATGGTGTTGTCGGTGAAGGTAGGGGTGTTGCGTGTTGCGTGTGTGTGTCACTCTCTTTTTCCTCACCCCTCCCCTGAGTTCTAGGTGCAGTACTCACCGTGGTCATCGCCGCTGCCTTTCGTATTCCTGGTAGATGGGGAGGTAGACCGTCATGGGCAGGACCTGTAGCTCGGGCTCCATGGCATCCTGCTCTTCGTTGAGTGTCGAGAGGTGAGTGGTTTCTCTTCCAAGTCCTGTTTCCGCCGTGCTTTTGATGGTGTTGGTACCACCCCGGAAAAGCTGTCAGATAGGCGGGTTGTGATGTGGTGGGCAGTACATTGTCTTCCGCCTGTCTGTTGGCGGTGACTGCCGCGGTGTTTGTTGCTACCGCCGTGGCGGTCGGAGTGTTAAAGTGGCTGTCTGTGTTGGCAGTTTCCGCCGTGGTCGTAATCCCATTTCTTTTACCGCCGGCCTGTTTGCGGTATTAATGCCACTTTAACACTGACCGATAGGGTTGTAATGAGGGCCTAAGTGCCTAAAATACTAATCTCTGTTCAGTCAAGATGCCGTGCAAATTGCATGCCACCTAGTTTGTGAACAGGGATGTATTTTGTGATGCGACCTATGTACAAAAATATTACACCGCTAATTTCCCTATTGCATAAGTTTGCAAAATCATCTGCCTAAGGCATATCAATTGGTCATAATTTGCAACTCCTTCTGAGTAGCTGTGAATGTCAGGATGGTGGCCTGCGAGGAACATTGAACTACACCATTTGCTTTTCCAGAAGCTGCCCGCCTGCATTAAAGAGACAGATGCTGCTTTGGAAGACATTAAGGAAAGCAGAGAGTGGGTCTCTCCCTGTGATCGCCAGACATGATTCCCAAAGGGGAAACGGTGCCACAGTGGCAGTTTTCCCTTAGGGGAATCAAAAATCAGTAATACATTTCATTGTGGAATCTTCCAGTGCGTTTTTCATTCTTCAAAGGAATCAAACACTTCACTGAGGTCGACGGACCTTTTGACCCAGAAAAACTATGGTGAACTATATACAAATTTACATTAACACCACCCAAACAATTTATACACCATGAACAATGTGGACACAGAAGAAAAACTCCAATCAAGACATTACGCAAAATCAAATTGTAAAGCTATGTCAACACCAATGACTGCCCAAAGTGGTGAAAGAGATTTAATCGAATTAGTATCAACACAATTAAGTACTCAAGTAGAATAATACATATTAATAATGAAATTATTTGAAACACAGAAACAAATCTCAGGTCAGATTGTATCAACATTAGTCAAGTTCAATTAAGCAGAGTATGCAAATTTGGAGCTGAAGATAGGTTGTCCCTACAGCTAATCAAATTAGAACACACATGCAGGCAAAAATACAAAAGGAAGACCAAAATAATTTGAGAAAATATATCTTGGACTACAGAACACTAGCAAGAAAAATAAAAAGAGTGAGTTTCAGCATGATACATTCGATTCTAGAAAAATTGACATGTCAGAGGTGACAAGGGACAGCATTTGCGGATTCTTCATCAGCAAAGCATCTAGATCAGCAGCAAAGTTTTCATCAGGAATGGATGTAGAATCAGGAGAGAGACTTCAGGGTCAAGGGGCCTCAAGAGTCAAGGAAAGACTGACTGAAACTTACAAGGCCTATTCCTAATAGAAACACACAATTTGCTCTGATTCATCAGTTCAGTGGCACAACATCACACAAAAGGGGCAATGTCCAATCAAATGAATGGTCTATTTTCAGGTTGCAACAGTCCGTTAATTTCCCATGTCCAGCTTGAGATCATCTCCTCTTTCTTTACATCTTTAAACGATAGATACATTTGCATTAGTTTGCAATAGTTCAGTTTATTCCTAGGTGTTTGTAAAACACTTGTCTCAGTTCCACGTGATTTCGTATGTTAGTTGAAACAATATGTTTCGTATGTAACGTTAAGTCCACAGGCCTGGATGTTCTTTTTTCAAGGTTACGAAACTAATAGTAAGAGTATCTGTGTAATTGAACAGTAGCTATTGCTACTCATGAAAACAGATCCCAGATGAAAATTTCACTTACAAAAAACAATAATTCATCACTTTATATGACTGCAAATATGAGCTCTACAGGCCAAGCTATGCTAACACAAGAAATACAAAATGCATTAAATATACTTGTTAATAAAACACACATAATATGCAAACTTGTAAATTCACCATTAGTAATATATCATCAGAACAAGTAAAAACATTTCATTCTACATTGTGAAACTTTGTTGTAGGAAAGTGCCCCTTTTTGGCATGGTTACTCCCCACTTTTTGCCTGAAATTGATGCTGTCTTTACTGAGAGTGTGCTGGGATCCTGCTGACCAGGTCCCATCATCAGTGTTCTTTCCCAAAAACTATACCTTTGTTCCCACAATTGGCACACCCCTGGCACACAGATAAGTCCCTTGTAAAATGTACTCATGGTACCAAGGGACCTGTGGCCAGGGAGGGTCCCCGAGGGCTGTAGCATGTATTATGCCACCCTGGGGGACCACTCACCAAGTCCATGCACACTTCCATTGCAGCTTGTGTGTGGTGGTAGGGAGAAAAAGACAAAGTCGATATGGCATCCCTCCAGGCTGCCATACCCACAAACCACTGCCTGTGGCATAGTTAAGTCACCCCTCTGGCAGGTCTTACAGCCTTAAGGCAGGGTGCACTCTACCATAGGTGAGGGCATAGTTTCATTAGCAATATGCCCCTACAGTGTCTAAGTCCTTTTTAAGACATTGTAGGTTTAGTGTGGCCATACTGAGTATATGGGCTGGGAGTTTGTCATTATGAACTCCACAGTTCCATAATGGCTTCAATGAATAGTGGGAAGTTTGGTGTCAGACTTCTCAGCACAATAAACCCACACTGATGTCAGTGTGAGATTTATTGAAAAATGCACACAGAGGACATCTTAGAGATGCCCCCTGTATGTTAGCCAAACTGCTACTGTAGGACTGACCAGTCTGTGCCAGCCTGCCACTTTTAGACAAGTTTTTGACCACATGGGGAGAGAGCCTTTGTGCTTGCTGTGGCCAGAAACAAAGCCTGCACTGGGTGGAGGTGCTTCACACCCCCCCTGCAGAAACTGCTGTGGTGAGCTTTCATTTCCGATGCCCATGGCCCCTGTCCAGGTGGCGAAATTGACTAGAGCTGGTCCCCAGGTGATTTTGACCTAGCGTCCACCCTGGGTTGAGCCCTCCTGTCCAACATGATGATGCCTGCAACTTAAATCCAAAGGACCCCACCAACCACGAGAAAACAGGACAAAGATTCTAATGCCTAAAGGCACCCCTGCACCCCCAGCCCCTGGGCCTTGGGCAATCCGACCACCGGTCCAGCAATGTTCTGCAGGCGGCCCTCTTTGTTGCCCAGCATGTGGTTTTCTGGAACCGAATCCCTGGACCCAGTCTGCAGCATCTTTGTGACCTTCGGGGTCCCCTCATTGAAAAGCATTGGGAGCCCGATGCTACGTTTGCACTCTGCATCCAGCCACCCCAGTGCCACTGAGGGTGTGTATTTGATGAGGGTGTGTATTTGATGCTGACCATTGGCCCCTCAGGTGCTCACCTAATCCCCCCCAGGCTGCCCTACGAAGAAGCAGGTACTTACCTGCAGGCAGGCCTGATTCCGAGTGCCCCCAGTCTCCATAGAGGCCTATTTTAAATCTACATCAACTTTGACCACTACACCCGGCCGGCTCCATGTTGCTGGTGGTGGGTGTTTGCGGTTAACTTTAACCCAACCTGTGTACATCCTAACCCCCGGAGACTAGAACTGTAGGTCTTGTACTTACCTCAAAACTGTACTAACTTTTCTTCCCTAGACCTGTTTCTGAAAACTGCACTGTTAACTTTTAAAACAGATATTTACTATTTTCTTGAAAACTATTTAATGTGCCAAATTAAAACAAAGAGGTACTGATACATATGTTGGATACTTACGTGCAAATGTACTTACCTGCAACTTGAATCTTGTGGTTCTAGGAATAAAATATGTTTTTGCTATATAAGAACAATTGGCCTGGAGTTAGTCATTGAGTGTGTGCTTCTTTTATTGCCTGTGTGTGTACAACAAATGCTTTGCACTACCCTTTGATAAGCATAACTGGTCGACCACACTACCATAAAGGAGAGCATTAGTATTATCTACTTTAGCCTCTGTTAAGCCTCTGGGGAACTCCTGGACTCTGTGCACACCTATGTCTCATTTGAATATAGTGTATATACAGAGCCAGCTTCGTACATTTGTTAATGGATCACATTAGGTATAACAGAGAAGTGCATTATTCTCATTTGCACATATCCTTAAACTCCTAAATCAAATTTGTTTTGATGCTAGCAATTAGTCTATAGCCTAAAATATAGTTTCCATTATTTAAATTTTATTAGCACAAATTCAGTAGCCACAATTCTGACCACCACAAATGAAAACATGAGCACTTTTAAAATACATCAGTGCAGCTGTTCTATATTAGGCTGTTAAACATGAGACATACCTTTTCACTTTCTGCTGACGTCTGGGTCACTAAAACCTTTATCAAAATGTATGCTCCAACAGTCTCTCTGACAGCAATCTATGTCGTCACAAAAGGACACACTCCCATTTCAATTAGACAACTAAAAAGTTAAATGTCTTTGTCCAATTAGGTCTGCTGTAATTCTCCATTACAATAATAAACACTTTTCATCTTCTCTATTTCTATCTCTTCCCTCCTCTGTCTACTCTTAGCTCTTTTCTTTTACCACATTTTGTATAGTTTATATGATCTAATTGCGACTGAGGCACACAAAGCCACAATCAACACAGGTCTAAAGATCTTTCCTACTACTCCCTTTCTCAGATTTCCAAACCACTTTCCAATAGTTGAAAAACCATTACCTATTGCTTCCCATGCACTAGTGGCTGTCAGTTCTTTCAGGTCATTTTTCAAGTTTGTGATTTCAGAGATGAACTTCCTTATCTCCTTACTATTGTCAGGTATGTAAGTGCAACAATGTTGCACATATAAAACTTTAGAGACTCCACCCTCCTTTGCGAGTAAGATGTCTAACGCAAGATGATTTTGCAAAACCATTAGTCTCATAGCAACCATCTCTGGATCCATGATTAACATAGCTCCAGCATAATCAGTAGATAACTTATCTACTATTGTTGACAATTTCCTAATCTTGATATCACTCAAGATAACTCTAACTGATGCAATAACGACACCAAATATACCTCCTGTAATCTCCACTGCTCTAGCTCCTCTCTTAACTCTGGAATTCGGTTTCTCTTTCCAGACTATATTGTCAAAATTGTCCACATAATACATTTTTGGAAAATACCACTCCCAGATAACATGTACCAAACCAGCCTTTCAGTAGTTAGTAATAGCCATTCTTCCAACAAAATAAATAAATACCTAGTATGGCAGGGTCTTGTCCATTGAACATAAAAGTCTAAACGCACTTAAAGAAAAATACACGTCTTCATTCACTAGTACCTACAAAAGGTGTGTCTGTCTTTGACTTAGGTCTATATGTACATAATATTCCTACGTGTTGCCGGTCTAAAGCTAAGTATCCTTGGTTACTGGTACCTGAAGCATGTGCAGGGTCTATTTGCCAATTCTGTAAAACTATTCCTTTTTCTATCTTGGCTTTCATTGCTTTCCTTCTGTCATCTACTTGTCCAATGAAATCCTTTTCTACTGATGTAAGAATGCAGGTTAAATTGTTCTTGTGTGCAAACGTAGTTCCAAAAGTCAAGGTCGGTTCAAAGAAAACTCCCACAGAGTCAATGGTTTTAGATTTAGCAATACTATTCAGGTGCTGATCAATAGGCACATGTATCACTAGGTCTGGACTTTTCACGTGCCACTGGTCTCCAACCACAATTCTTTTCTCAGGAACAACTGAGATTTCAACATTCTCTGAGCCAGCAGGGATAAACTGACTCTGACTTGACCCTTCTGCTCCTTAAATTGCTTTTGATGCACTCAGACTTTCACCTGACTGTGCCTGCTCTGCACAGTATGTGTCCAATACTCACAGTTTGGCTAATTTAGACCCCTACTCTCACTGTAACTGACTGTAGGAAGTTGGCTCTGTATGTACTATTTCAAAGTAAGAAATAGCATGCACAGATGCACAGAGTCCAAGGGTTCCCCTCAGAGGTAAGATAGTGTCAAAAAGAGATAATTCTAATGCTCTATTTTGTGGTAGTGTGGTCGAGCAGTAGGCTTATCAGAGGATAGAGTGAAGCATTTGTTGTACACACACAGGCAATAAATGAGGAACACATACTCAAAGACAAATTCCAGGCCAATAGGATTTTATATAGAAAAATATATTTTCTTAGTTTATTTTAAGAACCACAGGTTCAAGATTTACAAACAATACTTTAAATGAAAGGTATTTCACTCAGGTATCTTAGGAACTTTGAATTATCACAATAGCATGTACAGTTTTGACAAAAATGGCAATAAGCTATTTTAAAAGTGGACACAGTGCAAAAATCAACAGTTCTTGGGGGAGGTAAATGTTAAGTTCACAGGTAAGTAAAACACCTACAGGGTTCAAAGTTGGGTCCAAGGTAGCCCACCGTTGGGGGTTTAAGGCAACCCCAAAGTTACCACACCAGCAGCTCAGGGCCAGTCAGGTGCAGAGGTCAAAGTGGTGCTCAAAACACATAGGCCCTCATTCCAACCCTGGCGGTCTATGACCGCAAGGGTGGAGGTCACCGGAAGCACCGCCAACAGGCTGGCGGTGCTTCATATGGCATTCTGACCGCGGCTGTAAAGCCGCGGTCACCCAGCCGGGTCCGGCGGTTTCCCGCCGGATTACCCCCGGCTGGGAGAATCCTCCATGGCGGCGCTGCAAGCTGCGCCGCCATGGGGATTCCGACCCCCTTCCCGCCAGCCTGTTTCTGGCAGTTTTCACCGCCAGAAACAGGATGGCGGGAATGGGTGTCGTGGGTCCCCTGGGGGCCCCTGCACTGCCCATGCCACTGGCATGGGCAGTGCAGGGGCCCCCTAACAGGGCCCCAGCATGATTTTCACTGTCTGCATAGCAGACAGTGAAAATCGCGATGGGTGCAACTGCACCCGTCGCACCCCTGCAACACCGCCGGCTCCATTCGGAGCCGGCTTCAATGTTGCAGGGCCTTTGCCGCTGGGCCGGCGGGCGCTCCCTTGGCGGGTGCCCGCCGGCCCAGCGGGAAAGTCTGAATGGCCTCCGCGGTCTTTTGACCGCGGAGCGGCTAAGTGGCGGTTCCTGCTTGGTGGGCGGCGCCCGCCGCCCGCCAATGTAGGAATGACCCCCATAGGCTTTAATGGAAATAGGGGTGCCCCGGTTCCAGTCTGCCAGCAGGTAAGTACCTGCGACTTCGGAGGGCAGACCAGGGGGGTTTTGTAGGGCACCGGGGGGGACACAAGCAGGCACAGAAAGTACACCCTCAGCAGCACAGGGGCGGCCGGGTGCGGAGTGCAAACAGGCATCAGGTTTTCAATAGGAATCAGAGGGGAGACCCGGGGGTCTCTTCAATGATGCAGGCAGGCATGGGGGCTCCTCGGGGTAGCCACCACCTGGGCTAGGCAGAGGGTCGCCTGGGTGTCGCTCCTGCACTGGAGTTCGGTTCCTTCAGGTCTTGGGGGCTGCGGGTGCAGTGTGGTTTCCAGGCGTCGGGTTCCTTGAAGCAGGCAGTCGCGGTCAGGGGGAGCCTCTGAATTTCCTCTGCAGGCGTCGCTGTGGGGGCTCAGAGGGGTCAACTCTGACTACTCACGGGCTCGCAGTCGCCGGGGAGTCCTCCCTGTAGTGTTAGTTTTCCGCAGGTGGAGCCGGGCCGTCGGGTGCAGAGTAGAAAGTCTCACGCTTCTGGCGGGAAACGTGTGGTCTTTAAAAGTTGCTTCTTTGTTTCCAAAAGTTGCAGTTTCTTGAACAGGGCCGCTGTTCTCGGGAGCTTCTTGGTCCTTTAGATGCAGGGTGGCATAAGACATGCTGCAGCCCTTAGAGACCTTCCCTGGCATCAGGGCCCTTGGTACCAGGGGTACCAGTTACAAGGGACTTACCTGGGTACCAGGGTTGTGCCAATTGTGGAGACAAAGGTACAGTTTAGGGAAAGAACACTGGTGCTGGGGCCTGGTTAGCAGGGTCCCAGCACACTTTCAAATCATAGCTTGGCATCAGCAAAGGCAAAAAGTCAGGGGGTAACCATGCCAAGGAGGCATTTCCTTGCACAACCCCCCCCCCCAAACGAAAGAGGATAAGACTAACCTTTCCCAAGACAGTCTTCATTTTCTAAGTGGAAGAACCTGGAAAGGCCATCTGCATTGGCATGGGCAGTCCCAGGTCTGTGTTCCACTATAAAGTTCATTCCCTGTAGGGAGATGGACCACCTCAACAGTTTTGGATTTTCACCTTTCATTTGCATTAGCCATCTGAGAGGTGTGTTGTCAGTTTGAACTACAAAATGAGTACCAAAGAGGTATGGTCTCAGCTTCTTCAGGGACCAAACCACAGCAAAGGCCTCCCTCTCAATGGCACTCCAACGCTGCTCCCTGGGCAGTAACCTCCTGCTAATGAAAGCAACAGGCTGGTCAAGGCCATCATCATTTGTTTGGGACAAAACTGCCCCTATTCCATGTTCAGAGGCATCAGTCTGCACAATGAACTGATGGAGTAATCTGTAGCTTTGAGAACTGGTGCTGTGCACATAGCTTGTTTCAGGGTGTCAAAGGCCTGTTGGCATTCTATAGTCCAGTTTACCTTCTTGGGCATTTTCTTGGAGGTAAGTTCTGTGAGGGGTGTCACTATGGATCCATATCCCTTCACAAACCTCCTGTAGTACCCAGTCAGGCCAAGGAATGCCCTGACTTGAGTCTGGGTTTTTGGAGCTACCCAGTCCAGAATAGTCTGGATCTTGGGTTGGAGTGGCTGAACTTGGCCTCCACCTACAAGTTGTCCCAAGTAAACCACAGTACCCTGCCCTAGCTGACATTTGGATGCCTTGATAGAGAGGCCTGCTGCTTGTAGGGCCTGCAACACCTTCTTCAGGTGGACCAGGTGATCCTGCCAGCTGGAGCTAAAGACAGCAATATCACCAAGATAAGCTGCACTAAAGGACTCCAAGACAGCAAGGACTTGATTCACCAACCTTTGGAAGGTGGCAGGGGCATTCTTTAAGCCAAAGGGCATCACAGTAAACTGATAGTGCCCATCAGGTGTAGAGAATGCTGTATTTTCTTTTGCTCCTGGTGCCATTTTTATTTGCCAGTACCGTGCTGTCAAGTCAAAGGTACTCAAGTATTTGGCAGCACCTAATTTATCAATTAACTCATCTGCCCTTGGAATGGGATGGGCATCTGTCTTGGTGACAGAATTAAGGGCCAGATGTAGGAAGGCTTTTGTGCCTCGCAAACTGCGAAAAACGCCGTTTTCGAGGCGCAAAAGCCCTTACGCGATGCAGAATCACATTTTGCGAGTCGGTGCCGACTCGCAAAATGTGATTCCGACTCGCAAATAGGAAGGGGTGTTCCCTTCCTATTTGCGACTGTATCGCGATGTAGAGTTGCTTTGCGACCGCTTTCGCGGTCACAAACCAACTCGCAGTTACCATCCACTTGAAGTGGATGGTAACTCATTTGCAAAAGGGAAGGGGTCCCTATGGGACCCCTCCCCTTTGTGAATGCTCACAAAAATATTTTTTCAGAACAGGCAGTGGTCCTATGGACCACTGCCTACTCTGAAAAAACCGAAACAAAAAGGTTTCGGTATTTTTTCTATTTACAGCTCGTTTTCCTTTAAGGAAAACGGGCTGCAAAGAGAAAAAAAAAACTGCTTTATTTAAAAGCAGTCACGGACATGGTGGTCTGCTGTCTCCAGCAGGCCACCATCCCCGTGAGTGCCTAGACTCGCTATGGGGTCGCAAACTGCAACCCACCTCAAAAATATTCATGAGCTGGGTCTTTGCGACCCCGTAGCGAGTCGCAGAAGGTGTCTGAGACACCTTTCTGCATTTCCTTTTGCAAGTTGCAAATTGCGAGTCGCTGGGACTCGCAATTTGCAACTCGCAAAAGGAAACCTACCTACATCTGGCCCTAAGTCCTCTGTAGACCACACAAAACCTCATCTCTCTCTTGCCATCCTTGGTGTGAGTTTTGGGGACTAAGACCACTGGGCTGGCCCAGGGGCTGTCAGAGTGCTCACTGACTCCCAATTCCAGCATCTTGTGGACTTCCACTTTGATGCTTTCCTTAACTTGGTCAGACTGTCTAAATAATTTGTTTTTGACAGGCATGCTGTCTCCTGTGTCCACATCATGGGTACACAGGTGTGTCTGACCAGGGGTTAGGGAAAAGAGCTCAGCAAACTGTTGTAAGACTTTCCTACAGTCAGCTTGCTGTTGGCCAGAGAGGGTGTCTGAATAGATCACTCCATCTACTGAGCCATCTTTAGGGTCAGTGGAGAGGAGATCAGGGAGAGGTTCACTCTCAGCTTCCTGGTTCTCATCTGTAACCATTAACATGTTTCATCTGCCCTGTCATGAAAGAGTTTGAGGCGGTTCACGTGGCTCACCCATTTGGGGGTCCTGCTAGGTGACCTGACTCTTTCTCTCTAGCACTGGGTAAGGGTCACTTTATCTGTCCTGAAGTGCCCTGGGAGCCACAGGCTCCAGAACCCAGACTTTCGGCCCTGGCTGAAACTCAACCATAGCAGCCTTTTGGTCATACCACATCTTCTGGAGTTGTTGGCTGACCTCAAGGTTTTTACTTGCCTTTTCCATGTACCCTGCCATCCTGGAACGTAGGCCTAGTACATAGTCCACTATATCTTGCTTAGGCTCATGAAGAGGTCTCTCCCAGCCTTCTTTCACAAGAGCTAGTGGTCCCCTTACAGGATGGCCAAACAGAAGTTCAAAGGGGGAAAACCCTACTCCCTTATGAGGCACCTCTCTGTAGGTGAAAAGCAGACATGGCAAGAGGACATCCCATCTCCTTTTAAGCTTTTCAGGGAGCCCCAGGATCATGCCCTTCAATGTCTTGTTGAATCTTTCCACAAGACCATTGGTTTGTGGATGGTATGGTGTGGTGAATTTGTAAGTCACCCCACACTCATTCCACATGTGTTTCAGGTATGCTGACAGAAAGTTGGTACCTCTGTCAGACACCACCTCCTTGGGAAATCCCACTCTGGTAAAGATACCAATGAGTGCTTTGGCTACTGCAGGGGCAGTAGTGGACCTAAGGGGAATTGCTTCAGGGTACCTAGTAGCATGATCCACTACTACTAGGATATACTGATTCCCTGAGGCTGTGGGAGGTTCAAGTGGACCCACTATGTCCACTCCCACTCTTTCAAAGGGGACCCCCACCACTGGAAGTGGAATGAGGGGGGCCTTTGGATGGCCACCTGTCTTACCACTGGCTTGACAGGTGGTACAGGAGGCACAAAACTCCTTTACTTTCTGGGACATGTTGGGCCAACATAAATGGTTGACTAACCTCTCCCAAGTCTTGGTTTGTCCCACATGCCCAGCAAGTGGAATATCATGGGCTAAGGTCAGGATGAACTCTCTAAACTCCTGAGGCACTACCACTCTCCTAGTGGCACCAGGTTTGGGATCTCTTGCCTTAGTGTAAAGGAGTCCATCTTCCCAATAGACCCTGTGTGTTCCACTGATTTTTCCTTTGGTCTCTTCAGCAGCTTGCTGCCTAAGGCCTTCAAGAGAGGGACAGGTTTCATGTCCCTTACACAGCGGTTCCCTTGTGGGTCCTCCTGCGCCTAAGAGTTCAACCTGATAAGGTTCCAACTCCATGGGCTCAGTTCCCTCAGAGGGCAGAACTTCTTCTTGGGAAGAGAGGTTCTTCTTCTTTTGCTGTGTTGAAGCTGGTTCCCCAGTCTTCTTTCATTTTCTCTTGGAGGGTTGGGCCATTATTCCAGGCTCCAACACCCCTTTTTCACCCTGAGCCTTGCACTGTGCCCTTGTCTTGACACACACCAGTTCAGGGATACCCAGCATGGCTGATTGGGTTTTGAGTTCTACCTCAGCCCATGCTGAGGACTCCAGGTCATTTCCAAGCAAACAGTCTACTGGGATAGCAGAGGAGACTACCACCTGTTTCAGGCCAGTGACCCCTCCCCATTCTAAAGTTACCATAGCCATGGGATGTACTGTCAGCGTTGGTGACTGGATACGTTTGTCCAGTCAGGTATTGTCCTGGGGAAACCAGTTTGTCTGTCTCCATTGTGACATTGGCACCTGTATCCCTCAGGGCTTCTACACTAGTACCATTAATTAAGAGTTGCTGCCTGTATTTTTGCATATTAGGGGGCCAGGCAGCCAGTGTGGCTAAGTCCACCCCACCCTCAGAAAACTAATGTAGCTTCAGTGTGAACCCTGATTTGCTCTGGGCACACTGTTGATCCCACCTGGAGACTGGCTATTCCAGTGCTAACTGGAGTAGTAGTAGAAGTGGAACCTTTCTTGGGACAGGCCTTGTCTCCAGTTTGGTGTCCCTGCTGATTACAGCTACGACACCAGGCCTTTTTGGGATCAACGTTTTTGCCCTTGTACCCAAAATTGGATTGTGAAGAGGCTTTGGACCCTCCCTCCTGAGCAGGTTTTTGGGGCCGTGTAGAAGACTCTTTACTTTTACCCTTGGATGTCTCAACACTCTTCCCCTGGAGAGTCTTTGTGACCCCTTTCTTTTGATCACCCCCTGTGGAAGTCTTGGTCACCCTAGTCTTGACCCAATGGTCTGCCTTCTTTCCTAATTCTTGGGGAGAAATTGGACCTAGGTCTACCAGGAGCTGATGCAGTTTATCACTGAAACAATTACTTAAAAGGTGTTCTTTCATAAACAGATTGTACAGCCCATCAAAATCATTTACACCACTGCCATTAATCCAACCATCCAGTGTTTTGACTGAGAAGTCAACAAAATCAACCCAGGTCTGACTCGAGGATTTTTGAGCCCCCCTGAACCTAATCCTGTACTCCTCAGTTGAGAATCCAAAGCCCTCAATCAGGGTAGCCTTCATGAGGTCATAGGATTCTGCATCTTTTCCAGAGAGTGTGAGGAGTCTATCCCTACACTTTCCAGTGAACATTTCCCAAAGGAGAGCACCCCAGTGAGATTTGTTTACTTTTCTGGTTGCACAAGCCCTCTCAAAAGCTGTGAACCATTTGGTGATGTCATCACTATCTTCATATTTTGTTACAATCCCTTTTAGCATGTCAGGAGTATCTCTGACCCTATTTAAGTTGCTGCCACCATTGATGGGAGCTAAGCCCATCTCTTGTCTTTCCCTTTCTATGGCTAGGTGCTGTCTCTCCAAAGCCAATCTTTTGGCCATCCTGGCTAACAGGAGGTCATCTTCATTGAGGCTGCCCCCAATGCTTCCAGAGTTGCTGGACTCCCCTGTGGGAGAAGCAGCATCTCTGACTATCACTTGTGGAGTCAGGATTGGAGGAACCCTGTTCTCCCTAACTAGGAGTGGAGGTGGGAAGTTTTCCTCCCTATCACTAGCTTCCCCCTCTGTAAGGGTATCTTCAGAGAGGTTGTCTCTAGCAAACTCTGCCAAGAGCTCCTGGAGCTGTACTTTGGTAGGGTTTGATCCAGTTTTTATCTTTTTGATTTTGCAGAGAGTCCTTAACTCTGACATCCTGAGATGCAGGTAAGGGGTGAGGTTGAGCTCCACCACCATCTCTTCTGCAGTAGACATAATTTCTCTAAAAGTTGGGATACTTTTTAAGAATCTAAAACTATCTCTAGAACTTAATCCAAACTTTTACAAAACTTTTAAACTCTAAAAGAAATGCTAACAGGGACTAACACAAGGCCCTAGCAGGACTTTTAAAAATTTAGAAAAATAGCTCAAATTTCAAAAATCAGTTTCTAATGACAATTTTTGGAATTTAGTCGTGTGATCAGGTATTGGCTGAGTAGTCCAGCAAATGCACAGTCTTGTACCCCACCGCTGATCCACCAATGTAGGAAGTTGGCTCTGTATGTACTATTTCAAAGTAAGAAATAGCATGCACAGAGTCCAAGGGTTCCCCTTAGAGGTAAGATAGTGGCAAAAAGAGATAATTCTAATGCTCTATTTTGTGGTAGTGTGGTCGAGCAGTAGGCTTATCAGTGGGTAGTGTTAAGCATTTTTTGTACACACACAGGCAATAAATGAGGAACACACACTCAAAGACAAATTCCAGGCCAATAGGTTTTTATATAGAAAAATATATTTTCTTAGTTTATGTTAAGAACCACAGGTTCAAGATTTACAAACAATACTTTAAATGAAAGGTATTTCACTCAGGTAGCTTAGGAACTTTGTCACAATAGCATGTACAGTTTTGACAAAAATGGCAATAAGCTATTTTAAAAGTGGACACTGCAAAAATCAACAGTTCCTGGGGGAGGTAAGTAAATGTTAAGTTCACAGGTAAGTAAAACACTTACAGGGTTCAAAGTTGAGTCCAAGGTAGCCCACCGTTGGGGGTTCAAGGCAACCCCAAAGTTACCACACTAGCAGCTCAGGGCCGGTCAGGTGCAGAGGTCAAAGTGGTGCCCAAAACACATAGGCTTCAATGGAAATAGGGGTGCCCCGGTTCCAGACTGCCAGCAGGTAAGTACCCGTGACTTCGGAGGGCAGACCAGGGGGGTTTTGTAGGGCACTGGGGGGGGGACACAAGCAGGCACAGAAAGTACACCCTCAGAGGCACAGGGGCGGCCGGGTGCAGAGTGCAAACAGGTGTCGGGTTTTCAATAGGAATCAATGGGGAGACCCGGGGGTCTCTTCAACGATGCAGGCAGGCACAGGGGGTATCCGCCACCTGGGCTAGGCAGAGGGTCGCCTGGGGGTTGCTCCTGCACTGGAGTTCGGTTCCTTCAGGTCCTGGGGGCTGCGGGTGCAATGTGGTTTCCAGGCGTCTGGTTCCTTGAAGCAGGCAGTCGCTGTCAGGGGGAGCCTCTGGATTTCCTCTGCAGGCGTTGCTGTGGGGGGTCAACTCTGGCTACTCGCGGGCTCGCAGTCGCCGGGGAGTCCTCCTTGTAGTGTTAGTTTTCCTCAGGTCGAGCCGGGGGCGTCGGGTGCAGAGTAGAAAGTCTCACGCTTCCAGCTGGAAACGTGTGGTCTTTAAAAGTTGCTTCTTTGTTTCCAAAAGTTGCAGTTTCTTGAACAGGGCCGCTGTTCTCGGGAGCTTCTTGGTCCTTTAGATGCAGGGTAGTCCTCTGAGGCTTCATAGGTCGCTGGACCCTGTGGGATGCGTCGCTGTTGCAGTTTTCTTCGAAGTAGGGAGACAGGCCGGTGGGGCTGGGGCCAAATCAGTTGTCGTCTCCGTCTTCACTGCAGGGCTTCAGGTCAGCAGTCCTTCTTCTTCTTTAGGTTGCAGGAATCTATCTTCCTCGGTTCTGGGAGCCCCTAAATACTCAATTTAGGGGTGTGTTTAGGTCTGGGAGGGCAGTAGCCAATGGCTACTGGCCCTGAGGGTGGCTACACCCTCTTTGTGTCTCCTCCCTGTCGGGAGGGGGTGTAGGAAAGTACCATCTTGCCTGGCATGTTACCCCCATATTTCACTGTATATATGTTGTTTTAGTCTATGTGTCACTGGGACCCTGCCAGGCAGGGCCCCAGTGCTCATAAGTATGTGCCCTGTATGTGTTCCCGGTGTGATGACTAACTGTCTCACTGAGGCTCTGCTAACCAGAACCTCAGTGGTTATGCTCTCTCTGCTTTCCAAATTGTCACTAACAGGCTAGTGACCAATTTCACCAATTCACATTGGCATACTGGAACACCCTTATAATTCCCTAGTATATGGTACTGAGGTATCCAGGGTATTGGGGTTCCAGGAGATCCCTATGGGCTGCAGCATTTCTTTTGTCACCCATAGGGAGATCTGACAATTCTTACACAGGCCTGCCAGTGCAGCCTGAGTGAAATAACGTCCACGTTATTTCACAGCCATTTACCACTGCACTTAAGTAACTTATAAGTTACCTATATGTCTAACCTTCACTTGGTGAAGGTTGGGTGCAAAGTTACTTAGTGTGTGGGCACCCTGGCACTAGCCAAGGTGCCCCCACATTGTTCAGGGCAAATTCCCCGGACTTTGTGAGTGCGGGGACACCATTACACGCGTGCACTATACATAGGTCACTACCTATGTATAGCGTCACAATGGTAACTCCGAACATGGCCATGTAACATGTCTAAGATCATGGAATTGTCACCCCAATGCCATTCTGGCATTGGGGAGACAATTCCATGATCCCCCGGGTCTCTAGCACAGAACCCGGATACTGCCAAACTGCCTTTCCGGGGTCTCCACTGCAGCTGCTGCCAACCCCTCAGACAGGTTTCTGCCCTCCTGGGGTCCAGGCAGCCCTGTCCCAGTAAGGCAGAACAAAGGATTTCCTCTGAGATAGGGTGTTACACCCTCTCCCTTTGGAAATAAGTGTGAAGGCAGGGGAGGCTCCCCCAGCCTCTTGAAATGCTTTGATGGCCACAGATGATGCCCATCTCTGCATAAGCCAGTCTACACCGGTTTAGGGATCCCCCAGCCCTGCTCTGGTGCGAAACTGGACAAAGGAAAGGGGAGTGACCACTCCCTGACCTGCACCTCCCGGGGAGGTGCCCAGAGCTCCTCCAGTGTGCCCCAGACCTCTTCCATCTTGGAAACAGAGGTGTTGCTGGCACACTGGACTGCTCTGAGTGGCCAGTGCCAGCAGGTGACGTCAGAGACTCCTTTTGATAGGCTCTTACCTCTCTTAGTAGCCAATCCTCCTTCCTAGGTAGCCAAACCTCCTTTTCTGGCTATTTAGGGTCTCTGCTTTGAGGAATTCTTCAGATAACGAATGCAAGAGCTCACCAGAGTTCCTCTGCATCTCCCTCTTCACCTTCTGCCAAAGGATCGACCGCTGACTGCTCAGGACGCCTGCAAAACCACAACAAAGTAGCCAGACGACTACTAGCAACCTTGTATCGCTTCATCCTGCCGGCTTTCTCAAATGTTTCCAGGTGGTGCATTCTCTGTGGGTAGCCTGCCTCCTTTCTGCACCAGGAGCTCTGAAGAAATCTCCTGTGGGTCGAGGGAATCTTCCCCCTGCAACCGCAGGCAACAAAAGACTGCATCACTGGTCCTCTGGGTCCCCTCTCAGCACAACGAGCGTGGTCCCTGGAACTCAGCAACTCTGCCCAAGTGACTCCCACAGTCCAGTGACTCTTCAGTCCAAGTTTGGTGGAGGTAAGTCCTTGCCTCCCCACACTAGACTGCATTGCTGGGTACAGCGTGATTTGCAGCTGCTCCGGCTCCTGTGCACTCTTCCAGGATTTCCTTCGTGCACAGCCAAGCCTGGGTCCTGACACTCTAACCTGCAGTGCACAACCTTCTGAGTTGTCCTCCGGTGTCGTTGGACTCCCTTTTGTGACTTCGCGTGGACTCCGGTTCACTCCTCTTCTAAGTGCCTGTTCCGGTACTTCTGCGGGTGCTGCCTGATTCTGTGAGGGCTCCCTGACTTGCTGGGCGCCCCCTCTGTCTCCTCATCCAAGTGGCGACATCCTGGTCCCTCCTGGGCCACAGCAGCATCCAAAAACCCTAACCGTGACCCTTGCAGCTAGCAAGGCTTGTTTGCGGTCTTTCTGCGTGGGAACACCTCTGCAAGCTTCTTCACAACGTGGGACATCCATCCTCCAAAGGGGAAGTTCCTAGTCCTCTTCGTTCTTACAAAACACCAAGCTTCTTCCATCAGGTGTCAGCTTCCTTGCACCCTCAGCTGGCATTTCCTGGGCTCCTGCCCACTGTCACGACTCTTGGACTTGGTCCCCTTGTCTTACAGGTACTCAGGTCCGGAAATCCACTGTTGTTGCATTGCTGGTGTTGGTTTTCCTTGCAGAATTCCCCTATCACGACTTCTGTGCTCTCTGGGGGTTTTAGGTGCACTTTACACCTACCTTACAGGGTCTTGGGTGGGCTATTTTTCTAACCCTCACTGTTTTCTTACAGTCCCAGGGACCCTCTACAAGCTCACATAGGTTTGGGGTCCATTCGTGGTTCGCATTCCACTTGTGGAGTATATGGTTTGTGTTGCCCCTATACCAATGTGCTCCTATTGCAATCTATTGTAACTTTACACTGCTTGCATTACTTCCTTTTGCTATTACTGCATAATTTTGGTATTGTGTACATATATCTTGTGTATATTTCTTATCCTCATACTGAGGGTACTCACTGAGATACTTTTGGCATATTGTCATAAAAATAAAGTACCTTTATTTTTAGTACTTCTGTGTATTGTGTTTTCTTATGATATTGTGCATATGACACCAGTGGTATGGTAGGAGCTTTACATGTCTCCTAGTTCAGCCTAAGCTGCTTTGCCATAGCTACCTTCTATCAGCCTAAGCTGCTAGAAACACCTCTTCTACACTAATAAGGGATAGCTGGACCTGGCACAAGGTGTAAGTACCTCTGGTACCCACTACAAGCCAGGCCAGCCTCCGACAGGGGGCACATCCCTAATCCTATTGGGGGAATCCTCCATCTGCAAGATGGAAGTTTTCTAAAAGTAAGAATCACCTCAGCTCAGGACACCTTAGGGGCTGTCCTGACTGGGGAGTGACTTCTCCTTGTTTTTCTCATTATCTCCTCCAGCCTTGCCGCCAAAAGTGGGGGCAGTGGCCAGAGGGGCGGGCATCTCCACTAGCTTGGATGCCCTGTGGTGCTGTAACAAAGGGGGTGAGCCTTTGAGGCTCACCGCCAGGTGTAACAGATCCTGCAGGGGGAGGTGAGCAGCATCTCCACCCAGCACAGGCTTTGTTCCTGGCCACAGAGTGACAAAGGCACTCTCCCCATGTGGCCAGCAACATGTCTGGTGTGTGGCAGGCTGGCAAAAACTAGTCAGCCCACACTGGAGTCGGGTATGTTTTCAGGGGGCATCTCTAAGATGCCCTCTGGGTGTATTGTTACAATAAAGTGCACACTGGCATCAGTGTACATTTATTGTGCTGAGAAGTGTGATACCAAACTTCACAGTTTTCAGTGTAGCCATTATGGTGCTGTGGAGTTCGTATTTGACAGACTCCCAGACCATATACTCTTATGGCTACCCTGCACTTACAATGTCTAAGGTTTTGCTTAGACAATGTAGGGGCATAGTGCTCATGCACCTATGCCCTCACCTGTGGTATAGTGCACCCTGCCTTAGGGCTGTAAGGCCTGCTAGAGGGGTGACTTACCTATGCCATAGGCAGTGTGAGGGGAGTGCCATGTCGACTTAGTCATTTTCTCCTCACCAGCACACACAAGCTGGCAAGCAGTGTGTATGTGCTGAGTGAGGGGTCCCCAGGGTGGCATAGGACATGCTGCAGCCCTTAGAGACCTTCCCTGGCATCAGTGCCCTTGGTACCAGGGGTACCAGTTACAAGGGACTTACCTGGGTGCCAGGGTTGTGCCAATTGTGGAGACAAAGGTACAGTTTAGGGAAAGAACACTGGTGCTGGGGCCTGGTTAGCAGGGTCCCAGGACACTTTCAAATCATAACTTGGCATCAGCAAAGGCAAAAAGTCAGGGGGTAACCATGCCAAGGAGGCATTTCCTTACACTGACTCTTGAGGAAAAAGCGTTGTATCATCAAGAGGACTTGGAACTTTGCATGTGTGGCTCGCATGTACCCAGTTCGGTAGACCAGCACACTTCACAGCAGTCGTAGTAACTAGAACAACTTGCAACGGCCCTTTCCAGCACGGTTCCAAGCATGACATTCTTACATGCTTCTTCACCAGAACCCAGTTTATGGGACTCAGGTCATGACCCAGTTCGTGTTGTGGTTGAACAGTTGCTTCTCCAACCTGACGCAACAAAGAGCAAACCACATAACCTATTCCTTTGCAAAACTCCAGCACTAAGTCAACTGTAATGTTCACAAGTGCATATGCGGGCACAGCTGGCAACCTCATTGCACGCCCGATAATGATTTTGTGAGGGGACAATCCTTTATTTCTGTCGTATGCCCATCAGGACAAGAGGCAATGCATTGATCCATTTCAACCTTGTAGATGCACATACTTTTGCCAGCCAAGACTTCAGCATTCCATTCATTTGCTTGACTAATCCTGAGGCTTCTGGTCTGTAACTACAATGCAATATTTGCTCAATTTGTAAAGCCACACACAACAATTGTATGATCTCATTATTGAAATGAGTTCCTCGGTCTATTTCAGAGTAGTCAGAAAGCTGAATCGAGATATCAATGGCCTCCAAATCAGCTTTGCAATTGTGAGGCTATCATTTTTTTGAGGTGGGTAAGCCTTGCATCAATATGAGAAGACACAGACTACAACCAAAACATATCTCAGTCTATTACACTCAGGCATTTCAATGAAATCAAGTTCCATTCTGTTGAAAGGACCTCCTGATCTACATATGTGACTCAGGGTAACCACAGTGAGTTTCCCTATATTAATTTGTTGACATGTTACACATCTGTGACACACTGCTTCTGCAACCAATCTGAATCAGGGGTTGTACCGTGTTTGTCTGAATGTTCTAATCATTGCCTCTCTCCCTATGTAAGTCTGTCCATGGTAATGTCTGGCCATCGGGGTCAACAAACTATTGGGCAACACTGCTTTTCCTTGACTCGAAACTCAACTATCATCTTCATCTCTCGGAACACAACCTACTTTCTTCCAACCCCTTTGTTCTTTGTCTGGCACTCCTCCTTATAATCTTTTTACTTCTTCCCAAGTGTCAATTGCTGTCATAAAGAAATTTTGATTTGTCTCACTGGTGTTGCTTCCATTGCGATAACGTGCCACTTGGTCAGCATAGGCATTGACATTTGATGCGCTGCACATTTGACAACTGCAGTTTTTACAGGTAACTGTAATGCTTTCAATGATTGGTAAACCCTATCACTGGTTTAGATAGGTGATCCAGAAGAGGTCATAAAGCCTCTCTGGGACCCTAACTGCCCAAAATCATGAACAACACCAAAAATATACTGGCTATCAGTGAAAATGGCAACTTTAAGTTTTTCAGAAGCACAACATGCTCTAATACGAGCAACCAATTCAGCTACTTGGGCAGAAAAGACTACTTGAAGCCATGAAGCTTTTATTACCCCACAGACTGCAAACTGCATAACCAGATCTCAGAGTTCTATTAGTATTTCTTAAACAGGAGCCATCAACGAACATGACATAGTCATTTTCATCTATTGTGGTGTCTTGAATATCAGGTCTTGTTTTGGTGCCCAGTTCAGTCACATCAAGACAGTCGTGCTCTACCTCATCCTCGTGGTCATTTATATTTTCAACAGAAATTGGTAAGAGTGTTGCCACATCCAGAACATTACGGGGCATATTTATACTCCGTCTGCGCCGATTGTGCGTCAAAAAGTTTGACGCACAATCAGCGCAAACGTTGCCCCGTATTTAAACTTTGATGCCCGCGGATGACAAAATTCCGCCGTGTGCGTCATTTTTTGGATGCGGCAACCCGCATTGCGTTAATTATATGCAAGGTAGGCGTTCCCGTCCAAAAAATGGCTTAAAGGGCCGTGCGTCGTATTTATGCTTTCGGGCAAAAATTATGCACGGCCGGAAGTCGGAGCCGGAAAATGACGCACAGCCCGATTTGCGTCAAAAATTAACCCCTGGGGCAGGGCAGGCATTAAAATGGGGCAAACACACCTGTATTTAATCAGAACACACAGAACAAACAGCAGAGCAGCAGAGCAGCAACAGGGAGCTATGGAGGTGATACTAATCCAGCGTGCACGCAGACGCAGAGCCCAGCAGCTACCACAACACCAGCAGGGACCCCAAAGGCAGCGCAGAAGGCAGGAGAGGATATTCCGCCCAAGAACCACCCTTCAGGGCCTCAGGGAACACAACATCATCCAGAGGTACTGGTTGAACTGGCAGGCCATTCAGCAGCTGCTGCGAAACATTGAACAGCAGTTGGCCCCCACTTTGGTGTCACCCGCACCATCCCAACAGAAACAAAGCTGCTTGCCGTACTTCATATGCTGGCAAGCGGCTCTTTCCAAACAACTGGTGCCCTGGTTGGCGGAATATCACAACCATCATTCTCTGCCTTTTTTGCCCAAAGTACTGGATGCCATCATTCGACTGACACCCCGCCACATCTGCTTCCCTAACACACTGCAGAAGCAGCAGGAAACAAAACAGGGGTTCTACCTCATCAGTGGCTTCCCACACGTCCTTGGTGCAATCGACTGCACACATGTACGCCTTGTGCCACCTGCTGCAACTGAACACCTCTACCGCAACAGGAAGCACACACATTCCATCAACGTGCAGGCCATAGTCGATAACCAGGGATTGATCACCAACATCGTGGCTAAATATCCTGGGAGTGTACATGACTCATACATCTTCCGTCACTGCACCATCAATGAACACTTCTAGGATGGACGGTATGGCAATGGACTACTTGTTGGTAAGTACCAAAACCTACTTATATACACACTGCACAGCAACCCTCTAGGACACACAACACATACACCACAACAGCAACATGTGAACAGGAACACACTGAGGTCGTGACATCGCTAGCCATGTTTCTTAGGTCACCATTGAACCTGTCACACATCGGAAATTACTGTACAGCCTAATGTTAAGACGTCAATGAGTGTGGCCTAAATGGCACCTTGCAAATTGTAAGTGTCCCAATGACCTTTACATTAATCCATTGCCTAAGTCTAAAGAATGGGATGTCCAGGGTACATTGATATGAATGTGTTAACAACACTGTCAATTTTAACTGTGCATGGAACTATCATCTCACCCCCAGTGAAGACACACGGACACCTGTATCACAAGTTACAATGCTAGGGAGGGCACACTGTACTGCAAATCCCAAAACATACTGCTGGCAAACGGTTAGCAGACAAACACTCGTTCAGCCAAGGAAACAACACAATGCAGATGGTACATCCTACAAGCATAGGATGCCACATTATTACACAAAAGAGTCACAGACAACACAAGACAACTACTGCCATGAAAGGTCATTTCAATAGTGCCAGCTACATCAACATGATCCCAATCATTTTCTCTTGCAGCTGATCAGGGGTATGGCATCCAGCCATGGATCATGACACCATTTGGCAACCCAAGTACTGCTGCAGAGCGTGCCTACAACGACGCCCATAGGAGGACACGCAGCATTGTCGAGCGGACCTTCGGCATCCTCAAGTCAAGGTTCCGCTGCCTCGACATCACTGGTGGTAGCCTCCTATATTCCCCGGATATGGTCTGTAGGATCATCCTCACATGTGCAATATTGGACAACATTTGTATCAAAAGAAACATTCCCCTCCTGGAACCAGAGCCACATATGCCTGAAGAGGAGTAAGAGGAGGATGCTGGCCTGCAACAGGAGGGGGAACTACAGAACACGAACGCTGGTATACGCAGGCGGCAACAGATCGTAAATAATTTCTTTGGAATATGATCACCTTCACCACTTTAGTTAACGAATTTAAATAAACACCTATTCTAATCACCATATCATGGTCTGGCTATTCCTTTTTGCACACCTTCATCTCTACTTATCATAATAAGAGTGTTGCCTCATGGAGTATTGCTGAGATACTGAGTAGAACACGGAACATCCCAGAGCTAATGTGACGCCTAACATACAATGGTCACATACACACACACTCTTAATGACATATATCATGTACATTTCTCCTTTGAAGGCCAATAGCAGAGGATCACAACTATTTCACACATACATGTTGAAAATCAAGGTCCAATGCAGCATATGGCACACAACTAAGACACCATCACTCAATAAGGGGAAAACAAGCCTCATACATGAGGCAGTCAATGTGCTTTGGCATCAGTAACAGGAATGCCTGACCAGACCCTTGACAGCAGTAAGTCCAACTGCATCCAATATTTGCAAGGACTATCTGTGACCAGAGTCCCATAGAAGCAGAACAGAGACAGCACAAGTACCACACATATGAGCAGCATTGCACACATGACATTCCATGTACATGTCAGCCCATTTCCTAACTCCTGACACACCCATGCACCTGGTCACAACCCACCTGTCGGAAGAGGTCCCTGGAATACTAAGATGTGTACCCTGATATTACCTCCTCTACACACACAGACCAACATTAGCAAACCAGTGTGCTACACCCTTTCCTATGGTATGCCATTGTCATGGAACATCTGACTGCAAGGACGTCAGGTCAATTTATACACTGTCTTCTAGTTTCAAAGCTCTGTTAGCACATGTAGATTGCTTCCTCTGTGAAAATGTCTGTTGGCCCTTAGAATGCAAGTCTCACCTACAGGACTGGTGAGAAACAGATGCAGCCCACACCTGTGATCACCTCCATGCACACCACCCATTTCAAAAAGCACTGCCCCTGATGATGCCTGGAACAGCATAGGAGTTGCCATTATGTCAAATACACCGTCAAGCATTGATACTAATTAAGCCGTGTAACACAGCCACAGGGTTCATTTGTCACCTTCAAAAACACAGGACATACACAGTTTTACATGTCAACTGTCTAGTTTGTCCTCCAAACAGTCTCAGTCAGACCACTGATTACGTAACTTGTCAAGTAGCTGGATCCTGAATCACCTTGCATTCTGTCAGCCTGACTGGCAACTGTCTGTGCGTCACACTAAAGTATCCCTGTGTCCACATATGTACCACACTTGCGTTAGCAAACCTCTCATTCATCAGGGGGCATTGGGCATGGGCTTCTTCCATGCATACACAAATATATTGTATAGCATCATCTGCCTTTTAACTGTACCATTTGAGTTACATCCTCTTGGAAAAGCAAAATTCATGGCCCATCCCTTGTCTGGGTTGCCTTTATGCATGAATGACAAAGTGTGACAGTGTCCCAGGGTCGTAGGCAGGGATTGGGTACGGGGCTTTCAGCACAACCAGCAACCTCTGATAATGTCCATGGATAATACACAAATGTCAGGACCCTGACAGTTCACACACAGCATCACAGTGCGCACAACATAGTGATGGGCCGTGTGTGGTGAATAGCTGCAAGAATAATCAGCACAAAGGCTATGATGTTCCCAGATGCAGTGGGAAGTGCAGAGGCCAACCTGTGTACAAATGTTGTAATGACACCTGCCGGAAAATGACACCTGAGACATTATCTCACTCAGCACACCAAGGTTGCCCTGTTGACTGTCTCATTACACGTCTTTAGTGACAGGGTGGGACCATCCACATGTTGGTTCACATGTCCACATCCACTTTACTCACATTGATCAACCAAGGATACTCAGTAGATACAGGAATAGCTGCCACTGACTCATGATGAGTCCTAGACCGAACTGTGACAAATTACACCCCCAAGAAATATACAGGATCATCATTGGACCACACACATGAACAAGACACCTATGTGCAATTGATCACTGGAAATAAGTGGACACATGCTGTCTTGTATGCTGGTCCACCACAGCCACCTGATAGTTGGGGCTCACTTCTATGGCCTCAACTGTGGTGTCATCGTACATTTGAGATTCACCCTTGTCTGTCTGTGCAAACAACATGGTACCCACTTCCTCAATGCATGTGTATGACTCACTGTGGGATTCTCCAAGTAGTGCCTAGGAAGCTCTTACCAATACTCTAGGACATAGGATGTAGAAAATGTTGACCATTGACATGAACAAGCGTCTGCCATCCATCTGGTGCATGCTATGTCACATGTGGTGTCTACGTGACCCTAAAACTTGGAAGTACACTTTACGGGTGTTGTTACAAGTATGACTAACACATGCCCTCGCTCATTTCCAATATGACTTGCATCTAAGGATTGGACACATGGACGTCACATTCATACAACCATATGTACAATTATGCTTCATGTGATACACACACACTTGGTCAACCAACACATTAGTTGCCAAAGCACACAATTTGAGCCAAAGGCATTTAGGTATTGTACATATGTGCATCACATTGCTATCCTCTCCTTATGCCAAACATGCCCAATTTGTGCAACACATATATGTAGGCCACACTTATGGCCATCTATTGCGTCAGCCAACTGTAAAAATACTGTGAAGGGAGTAGTGGATCATGTTCCGCTGCAGTATGATGTCACACATGTGAACATACACCATCAACACCATACTGTCTTCAATTAGACAATCTCTGATGTGTCCCAAATGTAACATAACCAAAAAACAAGTAAAAATGCCCCAAACCAGTTAATGCACTGTAATTTTGACGTCCCTAGTGTTGTGCGTCATTTTTTGACAACCAAAACTGTATTTGCGTCATTTTTTTTGACGCACAGGAGTGATTTTTAGCCTGCATCCAGATATTTGTACAGTCCATGTACTATTATGTGGATGCAGGTTAATATTCACTTCTGTGCGTCCAAAAAAATGACGCAAATACAGTTTTGGTAAACAAATAATGACGCATAACGCGAAAAAGGCGTGACTTTTCATACAGGAAGTGATGTAATAGGATATCCTGTTTACAGATCATGTACAGTGGGTGTACTTTCACTTTCACTTTGCAGTCTATGATCCTTCTAGACTGTGTGGCTGTGTAGAGAGTGTTGTCCTGAGATTTTGTGCTGTTTTTGTCCTGTGTGCTATCTGTATTGTCAATTTGTGAAATAAATATTGTTGGTGTATACTGTACTACTGTGTTTTGTCTACATTTGTCCATTTATCTTGTGTTTTTCTTGTTTGTGGGAGTCTGTTGTGGGTAGTGTTAGTTTGGGGATAGTTGGGCTCTTTTAGTGTTTAGGTTTACTTTTTTTCTGTCTTTGTACCCCTACTTTCCCCCTTTTCCCCTTTCTATTTCTTTTACCCCTATTCCATTTCACTTCTAAGTATGTCTGGTAGGCCACGTCTTGGCAGGATGGGGGAAGAGGAGTTGGGGCGGTTCATCTGGCTTGTGACGCATTTCTTGCTGCTCATGATCCAGGCAGGGGGCAGGTTGATACAGGGGCATCCGACAGAGGCACGCAGAATCCGGTGGGGAAAGGTGCTGCATCACCTGCAGCGTGTGTATGCCAGCCAGAGGAGTGACCACCAGCTGAAGCACCGGTGGGCTGACCTCATCACCAGGGAGCAGGATCTCTTGGACCACCTGGGAATCATGATGGGTGGCACTGTCGGTGAGTACGAATTATGTTAATGTGCACGAATAAATGCTCTGTAGTGACATCAGGGGATTAGTACAATGCCTGCCAGCTAACTTGCTGACTGTGTGTAATGCTGGGGAAATATAAAGGGATCATTGATGCACTATGGCAAGGATCACAATTGCTAGCTGTCAGGTAGCACGTGCTCAGCAAACTTACAGGTTACTTTTCCATGAAGGAAATTGGTGCGGCCTTTTTGTCAGAACAGCTAACAAAATATGAGCCAATCATGTCTATATAGGGTACTTTTGACAGAGAAGTACAGATGTACCAACATTTAGGCCAACTTTGTTGATGCAATTGCTAGACTGACTTTAGAATAACTACATAATGCAGAAAATGAGTGCTGCCTTCACGTCAATTGATAATAGCAAAGTGGCTCAGACATATGTCTCATGTGAGTCTGGTGAGTGTGGAAGGAAAGCGTTCACAGAAGTACTATGAATGTGTGGGATTATTGTGTTCCTTGATCTTTTTTGATACATGTCAGTTCTTGATTTTAAAACATCGTATTAAGGTGTAAGGTGCCCTCAGCTAACATCTTAAGATGTTTGTTGGAATTAGTAGAGCCACAATCCAAATATGGATGGCAGTCCAAGTGTATGCACATGGCCTCACATCTCCATGGTTGGTGCAAATCACCATAGCTGGGCCACATCAACTGAATAAACTGTAACAACAGGATGGCTTACAAAAGTCCCTGCTCCTCCCTCTGTACATTGGACCTATGTGCAATAAATGTGTCATGGCCACAAGGCATGTTTGACTGGTAATGCAGTCCTCAAGTAACCAGGCTTTGGATGTCTCTCTTGGATGCACATGATGAGATGATTACACTCCACATTTTTTACTGCTCACCAATTACGGGGCATATTTGCAACCAGATGATAGTTAGGGCCAATGTATGTGTGCAGATATGTGTGTAACTGTCACAGGATACCCATGCTATGTACAAGTTGGCCGTGATATATCAGTTGCAGTACCATCATGTCTGAATGGCTGCCATTTCCTTATTCAGCCTACACATTGTAAATGTTTATGAAATTGTTGCACTGTGCACAGATTTTGAGCACATTTCTTCCTTCCATACCTTACAGGTGGACCGGCACCCTACACTGTGGGAGAGGTGGCGACATTTGAGGACCCCGACCACTCCAGTAAGTGTTGATATGTCTGTTATGTGTTGTGTTTGCTGGTTATGGACTCGTGTGAGTCGGACGCATAGCAAGGTGTGATGCGTTGGGCAAGCTTTTCTCTTGTTCCATGAGTGGGAATGCAGTTCTCACATGTTTTGAGTTTGCCAATGCGTATCCAATGGTATCATGTAGGGATTGTAGGACATCCCTGTAGGTCCCACTGTGAGTACAGGGGTTAGTCATGTGTATGGTACTTGTATCACCAAGAGTCGCAATGGAAGTCAGCCCCAATTTAGTCAGCCTGTCAGACCCACATTCTCTAAGATTGGTACAGCAAATAGCTTTCCAATAGACATCTGCTTCCCTATTTACCTACGTTATTTTGAAACAGTAGGTAGAACCTCCTAGCAGCATGTACTTCCACATGTAGTGCAACAAGTCTGTGGAACCTGAGTGCAATGGCCTAGGTGTGCATGCAATTCATGATCATGGGTGTTCTAGCAACTCTGTGTCTGATGTAAGTCAGGCCTCACTGGAAGTATATGTTGTGTACCAAGTTCTGCATTTCCTAACATGTCTAACCCTATGAGTGCTCTAGGGTTTGCTGACTCCTAATTGTAGATAGACCTTACCTGTGGTGTGTCTGTAGAGACAAACATGTGTGGAGTTTCCTATACACTCCTCGGTGTACATGTTGTTGGCAAATTATAGTTGTGTATCCACCCCCCCCCCTCAAACACGGCCATGGGTTTGTGAATGGGGTACCTAGTACTGATGCTACCAGTATGTTACACATACATGTGAATAAGTGACGGTTTGGTTGCATACTAGTATACACACTCAGGTTTGGCACTTGGTACTATACTGGCAAGTCCAGTTACAACTTGCAGACCATGTGGCTTTAGTTTTGCTTTCCGTACACTGACATATGTAGCCCAGGTCTTGGCGGAGGATATGCAGCATGATTCTTAGCTGATAACTGGCAGAACTCAGATTGCAAGTCAAAGCCAGTTATTACCCATCTTCTAGGTTATGGATGTGCTTTGTGTGATGTGACCTTTGTAGTCTGGCCTGCCATATACTTCCTCAGGGACATTCAATGCTCTGTATTGTGATATGAGCTGTTACAAGTACAGTAGATGTAATGTCTGATAAACTTGCTGTGCCATTTCACACAATGCAGTTACCAATGTAGAATATCTGCATTTGTCTTCACAGCTGCTAACATGACTCCAGACCAGGTCCGTGAATTTCACCCCCGGGCCATGCGATATCAGCACATCCTGCTGGTGGAGTCAGGGTTCCGGAGGATGGTCCGGCGATATCGCCATGAACGGGCCTCCGGGGCATGGAGAGCCTTCCCACAGGGTGGGCCTACTTTGCCCACCACAGCCACCACCAGCACAACCACCAATACGAGCCAGGTGGCCCCACCCACAGCTGCCACTGTTGGTCCAACATCTGCTGGACTTCCAGGTCCCAGCATTGCCGCCGGTGCAGGACAGCCCACTAGGCCTGGCACCACACCCACACAGACCTCCTCCACCGGTACCCAGACTGCCACTGCTCCATCTGTTGACCCTGCAGCCTTCAACCAAATGGATCATAAGATGGACAAAGTGCTGCGCAAGTTGAGCCACCTGAGCCGGGATGTGCGGCACATTAACCGGCGGTTAAGTCCATTAAGAGGACCCTCCGGAGGGCCAACCTCTAGACATTTTTGATGGACATGATTCCCTCCCCTCCCTCCTTGTTCTTATAGTTAGTGGGCTTAGGGGGCTTAGTGTTAGGTTAGTATAGGCTGTTAGTTTAGTTAGTGTTAGTGGGTGTGGGGTGGGGAGCCTGCTTGTTTCTATTTTTACTTATTAAATGTGTGGGTAGGGGTCTATGTTGGGGTTCTTGTGTGTTAATTTTTTTTTTTTTAAACAAAAATAAATAAATAAAATAAAAAAATATATATATATATATTTGTATAGGATAGTATAGTATGTGTTTAGGTTAGTATGTGTTGTCCTCCATGTGTCCCGTCTCATAAGGGGCATGGGGGGTAGATGTTTAGAACATTTCGTTACATGTGATAAGTAAGTGTAGCTTAGGTTAGTTAGGGACAGTTGTGGGTAATGAGTAGTCAGGGTAGATTAGGGTAGGTAAGATTTTTCCCACAGTTTCCTCATCTGTGATTAGCATTTAATAAATATTTGGTTACCCCTTAATTGTATGTGTTGAATGGTACTTGATCGTGGGTTTGGATTCAGTGTACATCAATTTTGTACTATAACATCTGTGTCCCATGCTACAAACAAATCCCAACTGAGCTGTACGATTGGCAGCTAGCCCAGAGCTACCTTGCAAAGTGTCGACCCTTCGTTGCAACCACCAATCACAGTTAATATGGATCCCAATGTGTTTCTGTTGATAAGTGTGTTTTCAAAGTCACAAACAGTGCTTCCAGACTTGGTATTGGGGAAACAGTTTTAGGTCTGACTGCAGTGTGATGATCATGCACACCCTTATAAGATGAGTTCTCATTGGCAATCTTGTATTCTTGTCTTCATGACCCTCATACATCATTTGTGACACAGTTCGGCATGATTACCTATTTGTATGTTAACTCAGACACCTTCATTTGTGCAGTTTTTTTAGTGTTTACTTAGATTAGTGTGGCATGTTTATTGTGTTATTTTTGCATGTTTACAACATTTTGAGGCCACTATTTGATGACTTAGTTATCCCCTGAGGAAGCATTCTTCTGTCCAACACAGCATGGTGGTGTATGGTTTCTCACTTCATCCGATTTGTCCCTCAGGATGGGCAGAGTATGATGCAATCATGGGCACTGTACAGAATTCTCTGACTACATATTATCAGGACGGTTGTATTGGCAAGCTACGTAATTTGACAGTAGGCACATTTCAGTTATCTACTTCACAGTTGATATGTCACATTACCCAGAGACAGATTTGTTGTGTAAGTGCTATTTATTGAAACGTGCTGTAGTGCTATCTGTACATTGTCCATGATTGTGAGTCCATTATAGTGACATCTTAAATTGGGATCCAACACAAGGGGTTACGGAAATGCTTTTGACATGCTGGGGTTGATGTTTCAGACAGTGCAGAGGGACAGGATTTGGCAATGAGTAGGAGAGAAACAATCACTGGGCTGGGTGACAAGATATACAGTGGTTTGCAGAACAGTGCTCGAGTAAAGTTGTTGCAAGACTGGCAAGTTACAATGTGCAGGACCTTGGTAAATGTGGGCCATGTGGCAGGGACTAGTGCTTCCGGGTCATTTTCCTTGTGAATGTGATCTGTTCCATGTCTTCTTCTTCTGATGTGTGTGTTGCCTGCTTTGTCCTTGATGTTGTTGGTTGTGAAGGGGCAACACACACCTCAGTGTTAGAAGACGTGGAGTCAGACATCCCGGTCGCTGCTCCCTGTGAAGGTCTTAAGGGCAGTACTGCAGCAAGGAGGGCCTGCTGGTTCTTGAGAATAGCAGCCACATCACGATGGTAGGCAGCCAGGTCGGCCCTGAGGGAGTCATGATTGCATTTGTGCATGCAGTGGAAGGTTTGGGGTGCGAGGTGTTGTGGCAACTCCCTTACTGCAGTGGTGAATTCCTTGACAGTTTCTTGTAGTCCTTGCAGTATGGATGTTAGGGCTTGCATAGCTGCTGCCTGATCTGCAGATGACATCATGCACGAACGCATCCCCTCAAGGCTGGCTGCCATAGTTTGCATCCCCACCCGCACCTCCTTGGCCAGCTCCCGCTGTACTCCAACTACAGTTCTCTCAAAGCTGGTGCCAGTGTCGTCTGAGTCCTCAGCTGTATTGGAGCTGGCAGGTCTTACAATTGGGATGGTGGGTGGATCCTCTGCGATGGCTGCTTGTTCTGTGCTCCTCCTTGTGACTGAAGGTGGGGTCTGGAGGGTTTCAAGGACCTTTTGGATAGTCTCCTGGGGAATGTTTTGGCTCGTCATCCATGTCATCAGGGAAATCTGGGACAGGCATATCGGCAGGAGATCCATCTTCCTCTGCAATGAAACAGGGTACAATTAGTGTGTCTGTGTTGTGGCAATTTTGATGTGACGTGCCTGCCTTTTGATGAATTCACTTTGTGATCGTGTTTTGTGTTAATTTCTCCAGTCCTTCAGATGGGCATTCTTCCAGGCCTATGACCCACCTGTGTGTCACATGTATGTTATTGAGTTATCAGACTATTCAGCCTCATCACCTCTAGGTGTTGATTTATGCCAAATAGAGAATTGCCACCTTCTTTTCCTACTCAACCCTCTGTGTACATCCATTCTCATGGTGAGACCTTTCACTGGCTTTGGGTGTACTGATGGCCCTGGCAGTACACTTAACAATCTGGACCTGCCCCAATCTCTGATCTTTCACATCCACTTAAATGTAATTGACATGTGGCATATCCTATGCATGGCAATGTTATGATCCGATATGGATGTTGACATTGGTAATGTGTCCTGCTGATTTTGGGGAATGTGTGTTACATTGGATTGCCCTGATAATCATATCAGTGTCCTATTTCATCCTCTGACTGTGCAGGTGTATTTCAGTGACCAGTTACATGTGTCCCCTCCTCAATGCTGTTGTCTGAGCAGTATGACATTTGGGATGTTGCATTGTTACCCAGGCACAGGATGGACCCTGACATATGCAGCATGGGTGTGTCCTTAGTGCTGTGTAGCTCCTATTGTTGTTTACATTGGCTGATGTTTGCGACAACTATGGGCATTGACATTTGAGAGTACTGGGGCCTTTGTCTTGTTTCTGAGGATTGTTGAAGTTGTCATCCTCACCCCCTAATTTAGGTGTGTATGATCCATGGGGAGGTTACTGCCATTGGCTACTTGAGCTGCACACAGAGCAGAGGTGGTAGTGGCAACTGTTGTCGCAGTTACATTCCAGTTGTCGGTATGGCTAGAGGTTGTTAATAGGGCCCTAGTTAATGTAAGGGGTATGTTGGCTGACGTGTGCCGGGATGTCAGTTTGACGTAGTGGCCTTCCCTCCTTGCGTGGCTTTCCCTTTGCTCCATTGTTGGCATGATAGCATGCCCCCATGGGACTGTTGTTGGTGTTGTGTAATGGTGTGCCCGAGGTCTTCTCAGAACGGGCCATGCCCCCCTGCTGTGCCCCTATACCCATGCCACTCCATGTATTAGATGACTTCCATGCATTTAGTGGTCGGTATCCCCCCCGGTTGTAGATGACATTATTGCATTTTAATTCCCCATGCGACTTACCCTGCATGTGCGTTGTCTCCTGGTAGTCTGCGCTGTCCTGTCCTTGAATCCCTGTGACGATCTCCTCAGGGATGACAGCTGCGACCATCTCCTCCATGTGGTCCAGGGCCTCCTGGTGTGCTGGACTCCCCCCTCCAGTCTGCAGTGCTGCCTTCATGTTCCTGGCCATCTTTTCCTTGGTCTTGCGCTTGCAGTCATGCCAGCGTTTCTTGCACTCGATGACTGTTCTGCGTGCTTCAGCCACACTGTTAATCTTGTCGACAATTTGTTGCCATATGGCCTCTCTCCTACTGATTGGCAACTTTGATGTGACAAACAGTTGGTGCTGGTGTTCCGTCACCTCTTTAACCAGAATTTCCTGCTCCTCTGCACTAAAGCGACACTTTCTTTTCTTCTTAAAAGTGTCCTGGTTCTTGTGTGGGACATCCTGGCTGGTTCCTGGTCTGCTGTCATCTTCCTGGGGTCTGTAGTGGCATCTGGGATCTATTTTGGCTCTCCTCTGGTGAAATGGCAGTGTTCGCTGTTTTTTTTTACGCTATTGCATCAAAAAAACGGCGCATATCCGGTTTGCGGTGTCGTAAATTGACCCACAGTCATTTCCGCCGCGTTAACGTCATTTTCCTTTACGACTTGACGCCGCAGTGTTTGTCAAAGATAATGACTCCCTCCTGTGGTTTGCGCCGCCGTGCGTCAAAGTATAAATATGACGCCCGCACAGCGCACCAAAATGGCGTTAGCCGGCGGTAATATTTTTGACGCAAAACTGCGCCGGCTTGCTGGTAGGTTAATCTGCATAATTACTGAAATACTCTCTTGAGACACCTTCCTTGCACCTTTCTCTATTTGATGATCTAAGGGCCATATGTACGAACACATTTTCCCATAGACACAGAATGGGCAAAACTGCTTGCTACATCTGGCCCTAAGTATTTTACTTCTTTTTGACAATACTGCAACTTTGCTGCGTACATTTTATGTCCATTCTTCCTAAATGATTTAACATGGAAATTATACCTCTCCTACAGGCTTCACATGTATTTGATGCAACCATCAATGTATTTGATGCAACTATAAAAATCATCAATGTATTGCACCAAAGCTCCATGAAAAGGCATTTTAAGGGACTCCAAATTCTTTTTCAAACTCTGATTAAAAATGTATGGTGACTCTGCATACCCTTGAAGTGTAGGACACAATGGAAAACATGGCTTCCAAATTTAAAAGCAAAAACAAAATTGACAATCCTCATGGAGGGGAATAGAGAAAAAAGCTTGGTACATATCAATGACCATAAACCATTCAGCTTCACAAGGAATCTGGAACAAAATCACTGCTGGATTCGGTCCCATAGGACAACATGGAGCGACAATCTTGTTCACTTTCGTCAAATCCTGAACTATCCTGTATTTTCCATTGAGCTTCCGCAATCCTAAAAAAGGGGAATCTCACTGGCTTTCCAATGTTTCTTTTAGAACACCGTGTTCAATGAAATTTTTAGTTACAGGAGTTATTTCTGCAATTACTTCTGGGGTCATGTCATAAGGTGGTATTCTCAGATACACTGCATTCGGCTTCACTGTCATTTTTACTGGCTCAAATCCTTTTATGAGTCCTATCTCTTTTCCTGAAAAATCCCAAACTTCTGGTAAAACTGTCTCTTGCAACTCATCAGGCAAATCTTTAACTGTCATTATTGGGAACAATGTTATAAGTGAGTGCTGTTCTTCAATTTTCCAGGCCATTTCGTCTTCCAAGTTTGTTTGAATTTCTATTCATCAGGGTGTACAGCTAATGGAACAATTTAGCTTACACAATACATCACAACCTAACAAATTAACCAGACTTGAATCTCAAACCAGACATTGGTGCCAATCCTCAAATGTACCTATTTTTACTGGGACATGTTCTTTAACAGGATTTGGTAATTGCTTATTTGCAACTCCTACTACCTGATTTTTTTTTCCTGACAAGGGCACATTTGATACTTCTGTGGTTCTGATAGTGGAATGTGTAGCTCCAGTGTCGACCAGGAATGAAACATCGTGTCCCAGAACGTTGACATTTACATAGGGGCCATGCTGATCTACCTCTAAGGATGCTGCTAACATGCAATCCTCAACATTAGAACTGTTACTATTAAATCTTTCTGAAAATGCCTCATCACTCAAATTAATTAGGAGAAACTGTGTCACTAACTGAGTAAAATTTGCATTTGCTCTCTGATTCATGTTTTGCTGAGGAACAATCACTTGCTGCTGTGTCATCGGGGCTTGTGGAGTCTGCATTTGTTGCAGAATCTGTACTTGCTGTGGAACCTGTATTTGCTGTGTTCCTGTGGAAACACTCACATTTTGGACTTAGAGACTCTGAACTTAAACTTGATAATTGCCAAAAGTCTGAGCAACATCACCATTCTGCACCAAATTATTTACATGATTATCAGGACATCCCCATCTCCAACGTCCAAAACCTCTGCTCATGTGACATGGCAGCATTTTCTTCATTGATTGCACATCAACCACATTTCCATTCTGATCCATCAAAACGCCATGTCCTCTACCTCTAAACTGAGGCACACTATTAACCTGCTGTTGCGGACCCTGCCTTCCACTAGTGTTCTCCATCATCTGCGGCTCTGATTTCCTGCCTGAGCAGATTTAAATTTCATCACCATCAATTTCTCCTTTAACTTTTTCTGCTTCACCTTAATTTTTGTCACTGCAGTACCTTGTGTACTGTAGTATCTCATCAATGGCCTTGTTCTGCCAAAAAATAAATTGATACTGAATCATAGTACTAATCTCAGGTTTTAATCCTTGCACAAATCTAAATGCAAAATGACTCATATCTTTCAGCTCAATGGTTTCAGAACCACTGTGCTCTTTGAACGCTTGCAACAACCTTTCATAAAAAAAGCATAGATCAACTCTTTTGTTTCCTGTGCTGTTCAGTCAATCTTCTGACAATCAACATCTTTCAGGGAAACTTTGTTTTTCAGGAATTCAGTTACCTTATTGTACCTTTTCATTACCTCTTCAGGTGGCGTACCTGTTACTGGATGTCTCAGCGGTTCACGTTTTGGCCAAGCAACACTTCTCTTGCATTCAGCCGACAAATCAACGAGAAGCACAATGTCAAATAAAGCATTTTGAAAGCATCACAAAGCTTTCTGTCTGCTTGGCTTACTCTCAATCTTGGGTAATCATTTGTGAATGACAGTATATCACTTCTGCTCCAAGGAACACATACATAACCTCCACCTGGTATTTCTCTCATAGGCATTATTTTTACATTGTCATCAGCTTGATTTGCTTCAGACGGAGAGAAACTCTGCTTTGCTTTCTTCTGATCTCTTTTCTTAGCCCATCTGCCTTCTCACTTATCTAATGCACCCCATGTATGTATGTTTGTAATTAATTCCTTAATGTGCATTCTCATTCCCCGGGATCTCATGTTTGCTATGTCTTTGGTACTCAACTCTATTCTGTAATTTCTTCTTAAAGAATTAGATTTTTCTAAATCTACTTCATATTTCTCAGCCAATTCTGCTAACTTCTCATAAACCAGTGCCGCGCGTTGTGTAACATCTTTGCATATAAATCACAATTCATCTTCTGTGTATGTTTCTAATTGCTCCATCTTTAGCATTCCCATTATTAATTCAATTATTTCTTATTTTAGTCTGGGCACATTTACTGTCCTGTCTCTCGTCTGTGTCCTCTGTTCTAACATTTCCATTTGTTGCACCTGCTGCTCCTTTTGGGCTCAGATTGTCCAACAACTCAGTTAACTCCTGTGCTGAAAAAACATGCAAACTAATGAAATTTCTCTGGGGTATATTTTGTGGGGTACTGCAATGTACACTCATAATCTGATCTGGTGTGGGCCATGTAAGGATTTAGAGTTCCTTGATGAAATCTCACATCAAAAACTAGCCCTGCCTGATTTAACATTTAGTTGGGTTCTGCAAATTGTGTAGCGGTCACATTTGGGGCACAAGAAGCTATTCTCTCCACCTCTGAATTGTTTGAATATACCAATCCCTGCATACCAATTGGTGACACCCCTACAGATACTAGTGTTTCATGAACTACTGAAACATTTATTGACTGGCATTATTTCCAGAGGTGCCTGAAGCAAACAATGGAACAGCAGCACCTATAGTCATGGGAACTAGGACCCATCTGATTCTGTGGAATGGTCATTCCAGCACTTTGACCTGGTAAACAGTACTGAGAGTCTGTACTGTTTGACTCCCGGTAACATTGGACACTGTCTGCACTGGTGTATGCATAGGCATTGTTTGATTCTGATTAGAAGTTTGTTTTTGCACAGATGTCACATTAGGTGTAAACACCATCTGAGTCACATAAGGACTTAGCACTACCTGATTCATAATTGGGCTTGTGATGTACTGTGCTGTATTGACAGTCGGAACTAGTGGATAAACCACAGTCACTTATGTCACAGAATTTGCAGGTGTACTTGGAACTACCTGAATCGGGCTCTGTGTAACTGGAGCAGTTGGCACATTTGGGGCTACATTCTGCAATGCTTCCTCAACTGAATGATATGGTGGGGGACAATTCATCAGAATAAACTCCTTCTGAATCATGTTCTATGTCGCTGTCTTTTTACCCTCATCTTCTGTCTGTTCTGCCTTCTCTGCTTCTTTCTTGTCTTAGGTTTTATACTCCCATCACCTTCCCCTGTGATAGCTGGAAACATTCTCACTCCATCTAATCTCGGCTCTCCATCTTTGCTGTTCTGCATCCCATCTAGTTTCTGCTAATGTCTTAACTGCTTTCTTCAGTCTACTTTCAAATGTTGCAGTTTCTTTCTGTCTTGCAACAATTTCCCAAATAGCAAAGGCTTTGAATTGTGTGGGTTTTGGAGGAGGTTTTAATTCACACATTAATCTCCTCAAATTATCTGAAAGTCTCAAATTAAATGTTCCATAACAAGGAAAAGCTAATGCACCTTCATTTTCAGTGATCTTACACCATTGTTTTAGCCATGTGCATGCTGAAACTCCTTTTAATTCTAACACTTCGTAAGCTGGTGTTCCTTCGGATGCTACCTGTTCATCCACACTAAATGGAATAAACACATCTCCTCTCAGCGCACTTCTTAAAACTTCAATTAATCATTATGATTTTCAAGGAAACCAGGAAGCAAATTCAATCCCACAATCATTTTGGCAATCCATTCTCAACCAATAGCACACAGTACTGTCCACCAGTACCAGCGCAACTTTCTCACTAACCAACTTATCTGAGCAAGGCACAAAATGACATCACACACACTTCACTCAGCAGCTGCAGTCGCTTCACAATTGTTTCTCACACAATTGCTCACACATACACTAAATACAAAATATTGCAAGCAAGATCAAAAAACAAAGGGCCATATGTACAAACACTTTTTCCCATAGAGATGATGAGAAAACCACGGCACATCACAGGATCGTGGTATAAAACATTTTCTATTTAATAGTGTTCCAGCAAAAAACAAATATCCTGGTTCAATAGAATACATTCATAAGGTTGCTTGTAGATTGGTTTCATAGTGATAAGAAAACAGCCGACATGTGTTTCGTCATCCTTGACTTTTTCAAGGCTGTGAAAGATGGAATATAACAATCTTAAAGCTAGTTGGTACTAATGAAATGTATTATAGTGTGAAAAGTGGATAATTCAAAAGTGTACAAGCCTAATAACATGAAGAAAAAAGAAGAAAGAAAGAAAGAGAAGCCCCCGTGTTATAGATGTGATCAGATTGGAAATGTAGTACAAGAATATTGTGTCACCTTAATAATATAGTGGTACTATATATAAAGAGAAATACCGGTGGGAAGGTGGATATTGATGTGGCACCGTAGTGAAGAATCGTGAAAAGAAGTTAACAAGCCAACTGCCAATAAAGTGTTGGATGGCCTGAAAGTGAAAACATATCACCACAAGTGATTATAAAGATATGGCAGTGTGTGTCCAAGCAGGTAAAATAAGGGCATACCTCATTCAAATTTTGGAAGAGTTGAGTAATTGGTAGGAGTATATATTCCAAACAGGTTTGTAAATTAAATCAGTTTAACAGAATGATGGAAGGAGTCACAAGACCATGGTAAGTCTGTAATGAGAGAGGGGAAACATGGAACGTAGGTTAAATAAGGTCAAGGAAGAAAAATATAAGGAACAAATTCTCTACTTGTATAGCCCATTGGAGAAAAGATATAGTACCAAAGGCAATCGTTGTCGATCCTAGGTCAGGAAAAATGGAAAAATTGGTAAGTTTCCTAGAAATACAGTTAGTTGTATTTTAAAACTGTATTTAGAAAAATCCTTGTTGTATAGGAGAGACAAAAAGGAGTTTTATGCCGATGATGCAAATGAACAAAAAAGAGACCGAGGGAATCGATAGTCCCGTTGTATCTTTAAATTTAATGAGAAGGCATACGGTCGCCATAGCTACTAAATATACGATTAGATTAAACAACTACACGCGGGTAAAAAGTATTTGGCAAATGTCTGATGTGGAGGGTGAAGGAAACTAACCTGTTAGGCTAAGAATCTTAATATAACACGCGTTGGCTCAGCAACGACCAAAGGGCAAATGGTTGGTACAAGAATACGGCAGTGCGCCCTTACCTGCAGCCGATCTGTGGATTGTTTAGTCCGGGTGCCGTGTTAGTAACTACGGCGGACGTCCGTAACGCGTTTGTTAAAAAGGGGACGAGCAATAGAAATAGAAAGCGGACTGATAGGACGAAAATAGGGTCCGCCATCTTGGAATAGTGCATGGACACACAATGTCAATAATGGTAAAAGAGGAAAGAGGAATTATGTGTGAAGTCAGAAGAAAATTGAAAAACTGACTCATATCGATGTTGAGTGAGACCTTATGTATGTAGAAGTGTACTAATAGATGTATAGGTGCTAATTAAGTCTGATTTAACATTACAATGAAACATTTACATACTAAAACAATACAAGTATATTGGGAAAGATCATTGAGCATCACGTTTTTTTAAAAGATATCATCAATAGTATACAATCTGTACAGTTGTGTGAAAAATTACAGATAGCTTTGGAAGATAATTAACAAGGATGCCAAAAAAGGGGAATGGATAATAAGCTGGTTGCATGACTAATGACATAGTATGTTAGTAACACAGTAAAATACACGGGTGGAGTACAAAGAAGAAGTACAGAAACCACAGCAATATATTATAAACAGGTTACAGAAAAACATGTAAATCCTTATCTGAGTTTAACCCTTCTTCCACTGTGCGGAGTCTGATTATCCACCTGCTCTCTAGTTGTCTCAGCAGGAGAGTTTTATTACCACCCCTATTAACTCTACCCAGAGTGGCAATACCATGTGTTTGTATGTTTAACCTTTCTTGAGATGGATGTTCTAGGTTGTAGTGGACTGCAAAAGGGTAATCCTTGTTGTTGTTTTAAATCGCCCGTATGTGCTCTTGCAGTCTTTCTTTGAGTGGTCTAATAGTACTGCCTACATATATTTTCTTACATATGCATAGAATACAATAGATAACAAATTTAGTATTACAGTTCATGAATTGTTTTATCGTGTGTGTCATTTTGGTGTTGTAGCAGAAATATTTTGTCTTGTCTAGAGTATATTCACAAACGTTGCACTGGCCGCATTTGTAAAAACCCGGTGGCGGAGAAGGTAACCAGCTCTCATTGATTGCCTTTGGTAAGAAACTATGACATAATTTATCTCTTAGTGTGCGACCCCTGCGATGGATTATGACCGGTTTGTCCTTGAGATTTTTCTTGAGGGTCTCATCAGAGAGTAAAATCTGCCAATTATTCCTGAAAATCTTGAAGACCTCTGTACTAGCACAGGTGTATGTTGTAACAAAGGCCTGAGTTTTTCTCCTGTCGACCTGTTTGTGCGTTTTTTTAGAAAAAAGGGAAAGTCTGTTTGTTTTTAGAATTCTGTCACAAGTATTAATCAACAATTTCTTGGAATAACCTCTATTTAGAAAACGATGTTCCAGTAGGTTTAACTGTTTAAGAAATTCAGAGTCATCTAGGCAATTACGTCTGATTCTCACTGCTTCTCCAAAGGGGATAGCTTTGATTTGGGAGTAAGGATGTGCACTACTGGCATGCAAAACTGAGTTGGAGGCTGTGGTCTTTCTAAAGAGTTTGGTCGATATTTGGTTACCTTGAATGTATAATGTCAGATCTAGGAAGTCAACACTCACTGTGCTATAGGAACTTGTGAAATGTAAATTGTACAGGTTGGTATTTAAATATTGGATGAACCTCTATATGGGACACTACGAATACTATCATCTGTGGAACAAAGGCCCTCCAGAACTCACACAGCATATTTTATACTGGGGTCGCTATATTGACGACGTTCTTCTTTTCTGCTCAGGTGATCACATCTCATTGGAACGGTTCATCCAATATTTAAATACCAACCAGTACAATTTACTAATTTTCTTCTGACTTCACACATAATTCCTCTTTCCTCTTTTACCATTATTGACATTGTGTGTCCATGCACTATTCCAAGATGGCGGACCCTATTTTCGTCCTATCAGTCCGCTTTCTATTTCTATTGCTCGTCCCCTTTTTAACAAACGCGTTACGGACGTCCGCCGTAGTTACTAACACGGCACCCGGACTAAACAATCCACAGATCGGCTGCAGGTAAGGACGCACTGCCGTATTCTTGTACCAACCATTTGCCCTTTGGTCGTTGCTGAGCCAACGCGTGTTATATTAAGATTCTTAGCCTAACAGGTTAGTTTCCTTCACCCTCCACATCAGACATTTGCCAAATACTTTTTACCCGCGTGTAGTTGTTTAATCTAATTGTATATTTAGTAGCTACGGCGACCGTATGCCTTCTCATTAAATTTAAAGATACAACAGGACTATCGATTCCCTCGGTCTCTTTTTTGTTCATTTGCATCATCGGCATAAAACTCCTTTTTGTCTCTCCTATACAACAAGGATTTTTCTAAATACAGTTTTAAAATACAACTAACTGTATTTCTAGGAAACTTACCAATTTTTCCATTTTTCCTGACCTAGGATCGACAACGATTGCCTTTGGTACTATGGGGGTCATTCTGACCCTGGCGGTAAAAGGCTCTTACCGCCGGTCAGAAGACCGCCATCATACCGCCGCGGCTGCGGTAAACCGTCACGGTCATTCTGACCCACAACTGCCAAACCGCCAAAAACCCGACATCCACTGAAGCCCACCTCATCAGCGGTCAGCGATAAACTGGAGATGACCAAACCTCCACCGTCACGCCAACACAAACACGCCCATGCCATTACGACCCACGAATCCACGCGGCGGTCTTTCAACCGCGGTATTCCATTGGCGGTACACACCGCCGCGCTCAAAATACACACCCCTTTACAAAACACTGCCACATTGGACAATTCGAAATACACACACCTGATACACATACAAACAACACACCCACACACCCATCACCATATAAAACACACACCCACATCACCCACAAACCCCCACAAATTGAAATTCAGAGACAAGGCGCAATACACAGAGAGAGAGCACAGGGAACGCAAACCACAACACACACAGGAACCCAACATCATCACCCACACCACATCTACGCACAAAACACCACACACCACCACACTCATCACCACAAACACCACCCCACACCTCATCCACACCACCCCATGGCACCCCAAAGACACCCCAGGTTCTCGGACCAAGAACTCAGGGTCATGGTGGAGGAAATAATCAGGGTAGAGCCCCAGCTCTTCGGCACACAGGTGCAGCACACCACAATAGCCAGGAAGGCAGAGCTATGGCAAAGGATCGTCGACAGGGTCAACGCTGTGGGACAGCATCCCAGAAATCGGGAAGACATCCGAAAGCGCTGGAACGACCTACGAGGGAAGGTGCGGTCGATGGTGTCAAGACACAACATCGCTGTGCAGAAGACTGGCGGTGGACACCCACCCACTCCACCCGAATTCACAGCATGGGAGCAAGAGGTCTTGAATATCCTGCATCCTGAGGGCTTCGCTGGAGTAGGCGGAGGAATGGACTCTGGTAAGTCTAATCTCAACTTCTTCACCCCCCCAACCACCAGCATGCCAACCCGCACCCCCACCCTCACCCCTAACCCCCCAGAACACATACTCCCTGTTAATGTCTCACCAGCACAACCCACCCAACCCAACCCCAACCCCTGAATGCCAACACAAACCATGGACACCCATCACCTAAGCATGACCACTGCACATACCCATCCCCCCCACAAACCACCCTCACAACTCCTCCCACATGGGACTGCCAGCACTGGGGGACAAGGGCACGCACAAATCGCACGCCATGGCACACACAAAATCAATAACCATACTATTTTACTCCTGCAGGGCCCGAACGCCAACACACCGGCCAGGAGGGTCCAGATTTGTCCATCCCACCCCCAGAACAGGCCCCCAGTGATGACAGCAGCTCTGTCGACCTAGAACCTGATGACCAGCCCGGACCATCGGGGACCTCTGGACAGTCGGTTACCCTCAGTCAGCCACAGCAGACCTACCCCCCTCAGAAAACACCAGCACAGCACCCACCCAGCGGGCCCATGCTTCTGTCTCCAGGACAGGTCAAGCAGCGGTGTGTCTACCAGTACAGGGCACCCAGGGTAACCCACAACCCCAACAACAACAGGGACCTGGGGGCACTGGTAGTGGGCACACCGTCCAGGGGACAGAGGCCCAGGAACAAAGAGGAACTGGGAGGGCTGCTGTGCGACAGAGGGAGGACAGGCCTAGGGAACCCACTGTCCAAGAGGCCCTCACCACCATCATGGGAGCGTACCACCACTCCCAAGAGACGATGGCGACGGTCCTGGCCAGGTTCCAGGAGATCCAGGCCATGCAGGAGGGCCAGTACATGGGGTTCCGGGAAGAACTGCGCAGCATCAGTTCCGCTATGGGTACAATCGTGGTGGCACTCAACCAGATTGTCACCACATTGCGGGACCATGTGGCCCCCCAAAGGGCCCCTGCCACTAGCATGGAGGAAGAACAGCCCACCACCTCCGCCGGCGCTAGTGGTCAGGAGGCCCCGACACAACAGCAACGGCCCTCCCGGACCCCACCCCCTGCAGAACAAGAACCACCCCGCAAGAAAGGCCTGAGATCGAGGAAGAAGACAGAGTAGGATGTCAAGACCCCCGCCATGCACGGAAACCCCCGGATGTCATCCCACTGTCCCACTTGTTCACCCTGTCCAACCTTGAACTGCCCCTGCTCCACCTTCCACAGGCATATGGACAATGGACCTGTAGGAACGACAGTCTGGACACTGCCATGGACATGCCTCCACCATCACCCATCACCCTTTTTGAACTATACACCTATTTGAAAACTTCAATAAACACAATTATTGCACAAAAACCAACTGGATTCTGCTATCTATTTATTTAAACCAAATGTATTCGATATAACCAGCAAAACATTTCTATTTACATTGTGATGACAACATACCAGTGTCACACAGCGGTAGTCCATGGGGAAAAAAAACAGAGGGCACTCCGTGGGGATCAGATCACTGAAATAGGAAGTGATATACACAACTAAGTTACCATACATTGGGGTGAAAGGTCAGACAGTAGAGAGCCACCACAGTTACAGATATAATACAATGCAGGAGTAAATTATTACCTGTGTGTCACTGGAAATACTGCAGTATCACTCTGTCCCTGTTGTCTGTGTCGTCCTCTTCGTCTTCCTCCTCTTCACTCTCCGCAGGCTCCACAGCGGCCACAACACCACCATCTGGACCATCCTCCTGCAGGAAATGCACCTGGCGTCGCAAAGCCAGGTTGTGAAGCATGCAGCAGGCCACGATGATATGACACACCTTCCTTGGTGAGTACATTAGGGATCCACCAGTCATATGCAGGCACCTAAACCTGGCCTTCAGGAGGCCGAAGGTCCGCTCAATCACCCTCCTGGTACGCCCATGGGCCTCATTGTACCGTTCCTCTGCCCTGGTCCTGGGATTCCTCACTGGGGTCAATAGCCAAGGCAGGTTTGGGTAACCAGAGTCACCAATTAGCCACACACGGTGTCTCTATAGGAGTTCCATCACATAAGGGATGCTGCTATTTCGCATGATGTACGCGTCATGCACTGACCCTGGGAACTTGGCATTTAAATGGGAGATGTACTGGTCAGCCAAACAGACCACCTGGACATTCATCGAATGATAATTTTTTCGGTTCCTGTACACCTGCTCATCGTCTTTTGGGGGAACCAAAGCCACATGGGTACCATCAATGGCACCAATGATATTGGGAATGTGTCCAAGGGCATAGAAATCACCCTTCACTGTAGGCAAGTCACCCACCTCAGGGAAAATGATGTAGCTCCGCATGTATTTCATCAGGGCAGACAACACTCTGGACAACACCTTTGAAAACATAGGCTGAGACATCCCAGATGAAATGGCCACGGTAGTTTGAAATGATCCACTGGCAAAAAAATGCAGTACTGACAGCACCTGCACTAGAGGCGGAATCCCTGTGGGTTGGCGAATGGGTGACATCAGGTCTGGCTCCAGCTGGGCACACAGTTCCTGTATAGTGGCACGGTTGAGTCTGTAGGTGAGTATGACGTGTCTTTCTTCCATTGTCGACAGGTCCACCAGCGGTCTGTACACGGGAAGATTCCTCCGTCTCCTCGCAAGTCCCAGCGGACGATACCTAGGAAGGACAACATGGAGCACAGAGTCAAGCAACCCACAGGTAAGTGCCCACAGCATGCACATTACACAAATCTCTTGGGATTGAATTGCTAGTATGATTGTCGGTGCAAGGCCTAGCCATGTGTGACGCAGTAGGAATTAAGCCATGTGGGCCCTTGAAATGGCGGCTGCCTGACCTGTGAAGTGTGACAATGTGAAGTGAGGATATTGCGCAAGCGTGGCACACCGTGGCGGTAGGCGGTCGCACGCACCGCCGCAGCCGTAACCGCCATTTTCTCTCTGCTTGATCACACGAGACCTGAGCATCCACAGGAGAGGACCTATACTGCAAGTGCTGCTGTGCCCTTGGTCTGGAAGTGACAATGGCTGCTGCGACTGGGGAAAGGGCCCCCGCCTTCAGTTCTGAGGAGTTGGAGAAGCTCGTGGACGGGGTCCTCCCCCAGTATGCGCTACTCTACGGGCCTCCAGACCAACAGGTGAGTACACGGGGGGCAATGCATAGTGCCCAATGCCTGGGCTGAGTGGGGAGGATGTACGATGGAGGGGAGGGCAGCGAATGACGAATGCATGGCACAACAGATGAGAGCATGTGCCACATGGCAAGGTTGGGGAGGGGGGGCCACTCACATCGAGCATGCAGAAAAGTGATGATGTTTCTCTTCCCCCCTGTACATGTCACATAGATCAGCGCCCATCAGAAGATTGACATTTGGCGTGCCATCGCCAAGGACGTCCGGGCCCTGGGGGTCCACAACAGAAGGGGCACCCACTGCCGCAAGAGGTGGGAGGACATCCGCCGCGGGAGCAGGAAGACCGCGGAGGCTCTGCTGGGGATGGCCTCCCAACCTAGGAGGGGTGCTAGTCGTACCTTGACCCTCCCTGATGTCCCGGATCCTGGCGGTGGCCTACCCCGATTTAGATGGGCGCTTGAGGACATCACAGCAGACACAAGGGGGTGAGTACCAGCACATTCAGCTATTTTGCGCGCAGTGGAGGTGCCTGGGTAGGGGAGGAGGGCTGTGGGTATCCCTAGACCAAGGCGATTTCTATAGGATAGGCCCGTCCGTGAGGTATGGTCCTGTGCCCCCGCCCCCCACCTCTGTAGGGTGCCTAGTAAGGCGATTCATGGACCAGTGTATACTGTGTGGGCAGTTGTCGCCCATAGGCTTGTAGGGCATGTCCCAGTGAATGAGTAGTGTACCCCAAGTGCGCAGCGTAGTGCAGGGGGCTTCTGTGTCTGTCCTCTCCGCGAACGGTGTCCCCAATGCATGCACTCAACTTGTCTTTATGTTTTCCAGCCCCCCCCCCATTTTCTTTGTTTTTCTCTGAATGTGTGCATTAGCATCATCAGGCGGAGGAGAAGTGGCATTGGTGCAAGAGGGAGCTGCATCTCACATGGCCCCGGAGGGCCATGCAACGGACTCCGACATGACCAGTGAGACGGAGGGCGAGGGGGGCTCCACCACGGGGACCCGTGGAGACGTCAGCGACACCGACACGTCGTCGGAAGGGAGCTCCCTTGCGGTGGCGGCAACATCCGTGCCCACCGATCCTACAGGTACAGCCGCCACCCAGCGCACCAGCTCCGCCCTCCCAGCAGCCCCTCGGCCTTTGGCCCATGCCCGCAAGGCCAGGAAGCCAGCCATCTCCTTCGCCCCAGGCACCTCAGGCCCTGCCCCAGTCACCCCTGCTGCCCTCAGTGAGGAGGTCATTGACCTCCTGAGGACCATCATTGTTGGGCAGTCTACCCTTTTGAATGCCATCCAGGGTGTGGAGAGGGAGGTGCATCAAAGCAATGCATACCTGGAGGGCCTTCATTCGGGTCAGGCTGCCTATCAACGATCGTTCAACGCTCTGGCCTCAGCACTGACGGCAGCGATTGTCCCTGTCTCCAGCCTCCCTCTTCTGACTCCCTCCACCCAGTCCCACTCCCCTGTTCCTCTGCCTATCCCATCCACACCTACAGACCAGCCTGCACACACCTCAACACCCAAGGGCAGCTCATCCAGACATAAGCACCACAGGACACACAAGCATTCACCCAAGCAACATCCAGATGCAGACATGCCAACAGTCACTACCTCCTCTGTGTCCCCCACCTCCTCGTCTCCCTCCTCCCTCCCTGTGACGTCTCCACACACACCTGCAAGCACACCACCATCAGCCATTGCACCCATCACCAGCACACCCTCCAGACCAGTCCGCACACGTGCAGTCACCACCCCCTCTACCATGTACACATCCCCTGTGTCCTCTCCCAGTGTGTCTGTCACCCCCGCTTCCCAACCACACAAACGCAGGCAGGCACCCAAACAACAGCCATCCACCTCATGTCAGCCTCCTGGCCAAGCACCTGCACCCAAAGACAGCACACTTGACTCTCCTACAACCACATCCTCTTCCTCCACTCCCATACCCACTCCAGCTACCCTTCCTATGGCTCCAAAGAAAATTTTCCTCTCTAAAGTGGACCTCTTTTCCTCACCTGACCCACCCACTCCATCCCATAAGAGTTCCACAAACACCTCAGCCACCACCAGCCCAGCAACTCCCAAGAATGTCGTGCCTGGTTTTTGGAGTCCGCCCTTTCCTTGGGCTGGGACATCGTCCAGCAGCAAAGGCACAGCCAGCCCCCCCCCCCCCTGGGAAGAGGAGCAAAAAACTGAAGGGCAGGCGCGACAGGCCTGATACGCCTGCCCCCAAGGAGGGTAGCCTTGCACCGTCACCTGGCACATCGGGTAAGGGAGCCAAGGGCCACGGACAGTCTGCCAAGGAGGGCAAGGGCAGCAAGGAGCAAAAGGCAGGGAGCAGCCGACCTGGCCATGAGGGCCCCACCAGCCCCATTCCGGGGGTATCGGAGGAGACCCAGGGCCCCAGGACTCCATCACAGGAGGGCCCCGCAACAGAAAGGTCCGATGCAGACTGAGCGGCAAGTATTGGCCAGGTGTGGTTCACTGGAAACACAAGACAGGCACCGCTGAACAGGGCCCCGCCGTGAAAAGCACCGCTGAACAGGGCCCCGCCGTGAGGAGCACCACTGAACAGGGCCCCGCCGTGACCAGAACCGCTGAACAGGGCCCCGCCGTGAGAAGCACCGCTGAACAGGGCCCCGCCATGAGAAGCACCGCTGAACAGGGCCCCGCCGTGACCAGAACCGCTGAACAGGGCCCCGCCGTGACCAGAACCGCTGAACAGGGCCCCGCCGTGAGAAGCACCGCTGAACAGGGCCCGCCGTGAGAAGCACCGCTGAACAGGGCCCCGCCGTGAGAAGCACCGCTGAACAGGGCCCCGCCGTGAGAAGCACCGCTGAACAGGGCCCCGCCGTGACCAGAACCGCTGAACAGGGCCCCGCCGTGAGAAGCACCGCTGAACAGGGCCCCGCCGTGAGAAGCACCGCTGAACAGGGCCCCGCCGTGACCAGAACCGCTGAACAGGGCCCCGCTGTGACCAGAACCGCTGAACAGGGCCCTTCCTGTCAAGCACCGCTCCGCTGGACCCTTCATCTCAAGCACCGCTCCGCTGGGCCCTTCCTGTCAAGCACTGCTCCGCTGGGCCCTTCATCTCAAGCATCGCTCCGCTGGGCCCTTCCTGTCAAGCAACGCTCCGCTGGGCCCTTCCTGTCAAGCACCGCTCCGCTGGGCACCGGGTCTCAAGCACCGCTCCGCTGGGCCCTTCATCTCAAGCACCGCTCCGCTGGGCCCTTCCTGTCAAGCACCGCTCCGCTGGGCACCGCCGTCTGAAGCACCGCTCCGCTGGGCCCTTCATCTCAAGCACCGCTCCGCTGGGCCCTTCATCTCAAGCACCGCTCCTCTGGGCCCTTCCTGTCAAGCACCGCTGGCCCATTGGCAGTCCCGGTTCTGTGTCGGGCAGGCCTTCACGGCGCACTCTGCCCACCATGCCTCCTCCATGACCAGTGGTCTCTGTAATCCACCTGATGGACTGTGGCTTTGCACTCCCCAGGATGTAACAGTGGGCAATCCACCCACTGTAGAGACTTGTGAGACTGTGGCTTTGCACTCCCCAGGATGGCACAGTGGGCAATCCACCCACTGTAGAGACTTGTGAGACTGTGGCTTTGCACTCCCCAGGATGGCACAGTGGGCAATCCACCCACTGTAGAGACTTGTGAGACTGTGGCTTTGCACTCCCCAGGATGGCACAGTGGGCATGGAGGGCCTTCGTGGATCTGGCGTCGTGGACTCATGTGGCTGAGGTGCCCCCCTTCCCTTCCCCCTGAGGTGCCTGTTTTTTATTTTAGTGATGCCCCAGCAGTGTTCTCTCCAATGGACTCGATCTCGTGTGTGGGCTTTGCCCATGTGTTGCTGCACATTGGCCCACGGACATTTGGACTTTGAAAGACTGGGCCGGACTTTTGCTACTTGTATGGATATAGTTCTAGATGTGTATTAATTCTTCATATATTGCTAAGGTCGCTATACTTTATTGTTGCAATAATATAGTTCTACTTTTACATTCATTGCCTTTTGTCTTTGTTTTTTTGTGGGGGGGTTGGGGGTGTCACTCTGACTTTTTTATCTGCATAGGTGTGTAGGTATTTCGGTGGGGGTGAGGGTGGGGGTGGGTGTGTGGCGTATGTGTGTGCCCGTAACCTTTCCTCCTCCCCCCTCCCCTGTGTCGTAGGTGCAGTACTCACCGTTGTCGTCTGCGGCGAGGTTCGTGATCCTGGAAGAAGAGCAGGAAGGCAATGGCTGGGAGGATATGGAGTTCAGGTTCCATGCTGTTCCGATTCCGCGTGGAGTGTGTCGAGGTAAGCGTTTTCCATTGGAGATGTCTGTTTCCGCCGTGTTTTTATCGGCGGGGCTCCCGCCCCGGAAAAGGTGGCGGATTGGTGAGTCGTGATAGGGTGGGCGGTACATTGTCTGCCGCCTGCCTGTTGGCGGTGACCGCCGCGCTGTTTGTTTGTACCGCCGTGGCGGTCGGAGTGTTAATGCGGCGGCCTGTGTTGGCGGTTCCCGCCAGGGTCAGAATTCAATTTTTTAGGCCGCCAGCCTGTTGGCGGGTTGGCCGCCGCTTTAACACTGACCGCCAGGGTCAGAATGACCCCCTATATCTTTTCTCCAATAGGCTATACAAGTAGAGAATTTGTTCCTTATATTTTTCTTCCTTGACCTTATTTAACCTACGTTCCATGTTTCCCCTCTCTCATTACAGACTTACCATGGTCTTGTGACTCCTTCCATCATTCTGTTAAACTGATTTAATTTACAAACCTGTTTGGAATATATACTCCTACCAATTACTCAACTCTTCCAAAATTTGAATGAGGTATGCCCTTATTTTACCTGCTTGGACACACACTGCCATATCTTTATAATCACTTGTGGTGATATGTTTTCACTTTCAGGCCATCCAACACTTTATTGGCAGTTGGCTTGTTAACTTCTTTTCACGATTCTTCACTACGGTGCCATATCAATATCCACCTTCCCACCGATATTTCTCTTTATATATAGTACCACTATATTATTAAGGTGACACAATATTCTTGTACTACATTTCCAATCTGATCACATCTATAACACGGGGTCTTCTCTTTCTTTCTTTCTTCTTTTTTCTTCATGTTATTAGGCTTGTACACTTTTGAATTATCCACTTTTCACACTATAATACATTTCATTAGTACCAACTAGCTTTAAGATTGTTATATTCCATCTTTCACAGCCTTGAAAAAGTCAAGGATGACGAAACACGTGTCGGCTGTTTTCTTATCACTATGAAACCAATCTACAAGCAACCTTATGAATGTATTCTATTGAACCAGGATATTTGTTTTTTGCTGAAACACTATTAAATAGAAAATGTTTTATACCATGATCCTGTGATTTGCCGTGGTTTTCTCATCATCTACATGGACTGGGACCCCTCTTGGGCAACAGCTTTATACACCCTGTGGCTGGGTGATAACCACTTGAGCACTCCTTTTCTCCAAGAAGAGACTTTGCTGTTATAAACTTTGTATTTCCAACAACCAAAAGCCTTTGGTAGTGCGCACCTTCTACACACAGCCACGTCTTTCTTTGTTCAATACTTTTTCCCATAGACACAGAATGAGTAAAAACCTTTGCTACACCTCGTTCAAAAACCTGTCTGCACACTGCGTGTAGGCCTCAAAAACTTAGAAAGCTGTATGGGCTACGCTTCCGACTGTGGCTTTTGCAATCACACAGTGAGTGAAATTTGACCAACAATTCTCACCCTGGTTGATATGGATCCTCCATGTGCACTCAGGTTTTATCTATTGTCAACCAACAACTCACACACATTCAAGTAAAACTGATGGCACTGTCAATGGTACAGCATGACATGTACCTAACTAAAGACAATAAATTAACCCAGTGTCTTCTCATCTTGTGTGTTATCCCGGGATCCCAGGACTCAACGGACCCACCAACAATTTCTGGGCACAAAGTGCCCCGATCACTTCTAGTACAATGACGCCGCAAAACACTTCACAACATCACACTTCACTGCAATCTCCAAGCAAAAGCATTGCAAGTGCAAATCACTATTTATACTCACACAGCACATCAGTTGTAGTCACAATCCTGGAACTTCATCAAGCTCTGGAGCAGTTCATAGGACAAGTTAGAGGGTGGGCAAAATGTGGACTGGGCAATGATATGTGAACTTCCAAACACTAAACCAAAATATGATTCCCCTCCTATGGGATGACCCCATAACTCAATTGACAAAACTATCAATCCTAACACTGAACAAAAATGTGGTTCCCCCTCTTATGGGGCCAAACTGTAACTCTGCTATCAAAACTGTGAATCCTAATTCCCTAACATTAACCTAAAATATGGTTCCCTCTCTTATGAGATAAAACCATAGCTCTGCTACCAAAACTGCCAGCGCGTTTTTCACAGGAATCAAATGCTTAACTAAGGCCGACGGACCTTTGACTCAGAAAGAGGATTGTGAACCATTCAAAAATTTACATTTACACCACCCAAATAATTTAGACACCATAATCAGTGTGGCCATGGAAAGAAAACTTCAATCAATGAAAAGTCTCAAAGCTTTATTTCACAACCACAAAGTTAGTGCCATCAAGACAGTACGCAAAATCAACTTGTAAAGATATATAAACACCTCTGGCTGCCCGAAGCGGCAAAACAAATTTAATTGAACTAGCATCAACACAATTAAGCATTCAAAAAGAATAACAAATATTATTAAGGAAATTATTTGAAACACAAAAAACAAATCTGAGGTTAGATTGTATTAACCTTAATCAAGTTCAATTAAGCAGAGTATGCAAATGTTGGGCTGAACATAGGTTGTCCATACAGCTAACCAAATTAGGAAATGCATTTCTGGGGACAAATATATGCAGGCAAAAATACAAGAATACAAAATGAAGACAAAAATAATTTGATAAAAATATATACTGGACTATGGAATACTAGATAGAAAAATAAATAAAAAGAGTCAGTGTCAGCATGATAGATTCTATTCTAGAAAAGGGGACATGTCAAGGGTAATCAGCAGAGAGATATATCTCTCCAAGGGTCAGTGTAGGAAGTTGGCTCTGTATGTGCTATTTCAAAGTAAGGAATAGCATGCACAGAGTCCAAGGGTTCCCCTTAGAGGTAAAATAGTGGTAAAAATAGATAATACTAATGCTCTATTTTGTGGTAGTGTGGTCGAGCAGTAGGCTTATCCAAGGAGTAGTGTTAAGCATTTGTTGTACATACACATAGACAATAAATGAGGTACACACACTCAGAGACAAATCCAGCCAATAGGTTTTGTATAGAAAAATATCTTTTCTTAGTTTATTTTAAGAACCACAGGTTCAAATTTAACATGTAATATCTTGTTTGAAAGGTATTGCAGGTAAGTACATTAGAAACTTTGAATCATTTCAATTGCATGTATACTTTTCAAGTTATTCACAAATAGCTACTTTAAAAGTGGACACAGTGCAATTTTCACAGTTCCTGGGGGAGGTAAGTTTTTGTTAGTTTTACCAGGTAAGTAAGACACTTACAGGGTTCAGTTCTTGGTCCAAGGTAGCCCACCGTTGGGGGTTCAGAGCAACCCCAAAGTTACCACACCAGCAGCTCAGGGCCGGTCAGGTGCAGAGGTCAAAGTGGTGCCCAAAACGCATAGGCTTCAATGGAGAGAAGGGGGTGCCCCGGTTCCGGTCTGCTTGCAAGTAAGTACCCGCGTCCTCGGAGGGCAGACCAGGGGGGTTTTGTAGGGCACCGGGGGGGACACAAGCCCACACAGAAATTTCACCCTCAGCGGCGCGGGGGCGGCCGGGTGCAGTGTTAGAACAAGCGTCGGGTTCGCAATGGAAGTCAATGAGAGATCAAGGGATCTCTTTAGCGCTGCAGGCAGGCAAGGGGGGGCTTCCTCGGGGAAACCTCCACTTGGGCAAGGGAGAGGGACTCCTGGGGGTCACTTCTGCAGTGAAAGTCCGGTCCTTCAGGTCCTGGGGGCTGCGGGTGCAGGGTCTTTTCCAGGCGTCGGGACTTAGGTTTCAGAGAGTCGCGGTCAGGGGAAGCCTCGGGATTCCCTCTGCAGGCGGCGCTGTGGGGGCTCAAGGGGGACAGGTTTTGGTACTCACAGTCGTAGAGTAGTCCGGGGGTCCTCCCTGAGGTGTTGGTTCTCCACCAGCCGAGTCGGGGTCGCCGGGTGCAGTGTTGCAAGTCTCACGCTTCTTGCGGGGAGTTGCAGGGTTCTTTAAAGCTGCTTCTTGAAACAAAGTTGCAGTCTTTTTGGAGCAGGTCCGCTGTCCTCTGGAGTTTCTTGTCGTCGTCGAAGCAGGGCAGTCCTCAGAGGATGCAGAGGTCGCTGGTCCCTTTGGAAGGCGTCGCTGGAGCAGAGTTCTTTGGAAGGCAGGAGACAGGCCGGTGAGTTTCTGGAGCCAAGGCAGTTGTTGTCTTCTGGTCTTCCTCTGCAGGGGTTTTCAGCTAGGCAGTCCTTCTTCTTGTTGTTGCAGGAATCTAATTTTCTAGGGTTCAGGGTAGCCCTTAAATACTAAATTTAAGGGCGTGTTTAGGTCTGGGGGGTTAGTAGCCAATGGCTACTAGCCCTGAGGGTGGGTACACCCTCTTTGTGCCTCCTCCCAAGGGGAGGGGGTCACAATCCTAACCCTATTGGGGGAATCCTCCATCTGCAAGATGGAGGATTTCTAAAAGTTAGAGTCACCTCAGCTCAGGACACCTTAGGGGCTGTCCTGACTGGCCAGTGACTCCTCCTTGTTGCTTTCTTTGTTCCCTCCAGCCTTGCCGCCAAAAGTGGGGGCCGTGGCCGGAGGGGGCGGGCAACTCCACTAAGCTGGAGAGCCCTGCTGGGCTGTGACAAAGGGGTGAGCCTTTGAGGCTCACCGCCAGGTGTTACAGCTCCCGCCTGGGGGAGGTGTTAGCATCTCCACCCAGTGCAGGCTTTGTTACTGGCCTCAGAGTGACAAAGGCACTCTCCCCATGAGGCCAGCAACATGTCTCTAGTGTGGCAGGCTGCTGGAACTAGTCAGCCTACACAGACAGTCGGTTAAGTTTCAGGGGGCACCTCTAAGGTGCCCTCTGGGGTGTATCTTGCAATAAAATGTACACTGGCATCAGTGTGCATTTATTGTGCTGAGAAGTTTGATACCAAACTTCCCAGTTTTCAGTGTAGCCATTATGGTGTTGTGGAGTTCGTGTTTGACAAACTCCCAGACCATATACTCTTATGGCTACCCTGCACTTACAATGTCTAAGGTTTTGTTTAGACACTGCAGGGGTACCATGCTCATGCACTGGTACCCTCACCTATGGTATAGTGCACCCTGCCTTAGGGCTGTAAGGCCTGCTAGAGGGGTGACTGACCTATACTTGCATAGGCAGTGAGAGGCTGGCATGGCACCCTGAGGGGAGTGCCATGTCGACTTACTCGTTTTGTTCTCACTAGCACACACAAGCTGGCAAGCAGTGTGTCTGTGCTGAGTGAGAGGTCTCCAGGTGGCATAAGACATGCTGCAGCCCTTAGAGACCTTCCTTGGCATCAGGGCCCTTGGTACTAGAAGTACCAGTTACAAGGGACTTATCTGGATGCCAGGGTCTGCCAATTGTGGATACAAAAGTACAGGTTAGGGAAAGAACACTGGTGCTGGGGCCTGGTTAGCAGGCCTCAGCACACTTTCAATTGTAAACATAGCATCAGCAAAGGCAAAAAGTCAGGGGGCAACCATGCCAAGGAGGCATTTCCTTACACAACCCCCCCCCAAACGAAAGAGGATGAGACTAACCTTTCCCAAGAGAGTCTTCATTTTCTAAGTGGAAGAACCTGGAAAGGCCATCTGCATTGGCATGGGCAGTCCCAGGTCTGTGTTCCACAATAAAGTCCATTCCCTGTAGGGAGATGGACCACCTCAACAGTTTAGGATTTTCACCTTTCATTTGCATCAGCCATTTGAGAGGTCTGTGGTCAGTTTGAACTAGGAATTGAGTCCCAAAGAGGTATGGTCTCAGCTTCTTCAGGGACCAAACCACAGCAAAGGCCTCCCTCTCAATGGCACTCCAACGCTGCTCCCTGGGGAGTAACCTCCTGCTAATGAAAGCAACAGGCTGGTCAAGGCCATCATCATTTGTTTGGGACAAAACTGCCCCTATCCCATGTTCAGAGGCATCTGTCTGCACAATGAACTGCTTAGAATAATCTGGAGCTTTTAGAACTGGTGCTGAGCACATTGCTTGTTTCAGGGTGTCAAAGGCCTGTTGGCATTCTACAGTCCAGTTCACTTTCTTGGGCATTTTCTTGGAGGTGAGTTCAGTGAGGGCTGTCACAATGGATCCATATCCCTTCACAAACCTCCTGTAGTACCCAGTCAAGCCAAGGAATGCCCTGACTTGAGTCTGGGTTTTTGGAGCTACCCAGTCCAGAATAGTCTGGATCTTGGGTTGGAGTGGCTGAACTTGGCCTCCACCTACAAGGTGGCCCAAGTAAACCACAGTTCCCTGCCCTATCTGGCATTTGGATGCCTTGATAGAGAGGCCTGCAGATTGCAGAGCCTTCAAAACCTTCTTCAGGTGGACCAGGTGATCCTGCCAGGTGGAGCTAAAGACAGCAATATCATCAAGATAAGCTGTGCTAAAGGACTCCAAGCCAGCAAGGACTTGATTCACCAACCTTTGGAAGGTGGCAGGGGCATTCTTTAAACCAAAGGGCATAACAGTAAACTGATAATGCCCATCAGGTGTGGAGAATGCTGTTTTCTCTTTTGCTCCAGGTGCCATTTTTATTTGCCAGTACCCTGCTGTCAAGTCAAAGGTACTTAAGAATTTGGCAGCACCTAATTTGTCTATGAGCTCATCAGCTCTAGGAATTGGATGGGCGTCTGTCTTGGTGACAGAGTTGAGCCCTCTGTAGTCCACACAAAACCTAATCTCTTTCTTTCCATCTTTGGTGTGAGGTTTGGGGACTAAGACCACTGGGCTAGCCCAGGGGCTGTCAGAGCGCTCAATTACTCCCAATTCCAGCATCTTGTGGACTTCCACCTTGATGCTTTCCTTAACATGGTCAGACTGTCTAAAAATTTTGTTTTTGACAGGCATGCTGTCTCCTGTGTCCACATCATGGGTACACAGGTGTGTCTGACCAGGGGTTAGGGAGAAGAGTTCAGGAAACTGTTGTAGGACTCTCCTACAATCAGCTTGCTGTTGGCCAGAGAGGGTGTCTGAGTAGATCACTCCATCTACTGAGCCATCTTTTGGGTCTGATGACAGAAGATCAGGGAGAGGTTCACTCTCTGCCTCCTGATCCTCATCTGTTACCATCAACAGATTTACATCAGCCCTGTCATGGAAGAGCTTAAGGCGGTTCACATGGATCACCCTCTTGGGGCTCCTGCTTGTGCCCAGGTCCACCAGGTAGGTGACCTGACTCTTCCTTTCTAGCACTGGGTAAGGGCCACTCCATTTGTCCTGGAGTGCCCTGGGAGCCACAGGCTCCAGAACCCAGACTTTCTGCCCTGGTTGGAACTCAACCATTGCAGCCTTTTGGTCATACCAAAACTTCTGGAGCTGTTGGCTGGCCTCAAGGTTTTTGGTTGCCTTTTCCATGTACTCTGCCATTCTAGAGCGAAGGCCAAGTACATAGTCCACTATGTCCTGTTTAGGCTCATGAAGAGGTCTCTCCCAGCCTTCTTTAACAAGAGCAAGTGGTCCCCTTACAGGGTGACCAAACAGAAGTTCAAAGGGTGAGAACCCTTCTCCCTTCTGTGGCACCTCTCTGTAAGCGAAAAGCAGACATGGCAAGAGGACATCCCATCTCCTTTTGAGCTTTTCTGGGAGCCCCATGATCATGCCTTTTAATGTCTTGTTGAATCTTTCAACTAAGCCATTAGTTTGGGGATGGTATGGTGTAGTGAATTTGTAAGTCACTCCACACTCATTCCACATGTGTTTTAGGTATGCTGACATGAAGTTGGTACCTCTGTCAGACACCACCTCCTTAGGGAAACCCACTCTGGTAAAGATACCAATGAGGGCCTTGGCTACTGCAGGGGCAGTAGTCGACCTAAGGGGAATAGCTTCAGGATACCTAGTAGCATGATCCACTACTACTAGGATGTACATATTTCCTGAGGCTGTGGGAGGTTCCAGTGGACCAACTATCTCCACACCCACTCTTTCAAAGGGGACCCCCACCACTGGAAGTGGAATGAGGGGGGCCTTTGGGTGCCCACCTGTCTTACCACTGGATTGACAGGTGGGGCAGGAGAGGCAAAACTCCTTAACCTTCTGGGACATATTGGGCCAGTAGAAGTGGTTGACTAACCTCTCCCACGTCTTGGTTTGTCCCAAATGCCCAGCAAGGGGAATATCATGGGCTAAGGTCAGAATAAACTCTCTGAACGACTGAGGCACTACCACTCTCCTAGTGGCACCAGGTTTGGGGTCTCTGGCCTCAGTGTACAGGAGTCCATCTTCCCAATAGACCCTATGTGTTCCATTTTTCTTGCCCTTGGACTCTTCAGCAGCTTGCTGCCTAAGGCCTTCAAGAGAGGGACAGGTTTCTTGTCCCTTACACAGCTCTTCCCTTGAGGGTCCCCCTGGGCCTAAGAGCTCAACCTGATAAGGTTCTAGCTCCAAAGGCTCAGTTCCCTCAGAGGGCAGAACTTCTTCCTGAGAAGAGAGGTTCTCTTTTTCTGACTGTGTTGCAGTTGGTTTCCCAACTGACTTTCCTTTTCTCTTGGTAGGCTGGGCCATTTTTCCAGACTCCAGCTCTACTTTTTCACCCTGTGCCTTGCATTGTGCTCTTGTTTTTACACACACCAGTTCAGGGATACCCAGCATGGCTGCATGGGTTTTTAGTTCTACCTCAGCCCATGCTGAGGACTCCAGGTCATTTCCAAGCAGACAGTCTACTGGGATGTTTGAGGAGACCACCACCTGTTTCAGGCCATTGACCCCTCCCCATTCTAAAGTTACCATTGCCATGGGATGTGCTTTAGTCTGATTGTCAGCGTTGGTGACTGTATAAGTTTTTCCAGTCAGGTATTGGCCAGGGGAAACCAGTTTCTCTGTCACCATGGTGACACTGGCACCTGTATCCCTCAGGCCCTCTACACTTGTCCCATTAATAAAGAGCTGCTGCCTGTATTTTTGCATGTTAGGCGGCCAGGCAGCTAGTGTGGCTAAATCCACCCCACCCTCAGAGACTAGAGTAGCTTCAGTGTGGACCCTGATTTGCTCTGGGCACACTGTTGATCCCACTTGGAGACTAGCCATTCCAGTGTTACCTGGATTGGAGTTTGGAGTGGAACTTTTCTTGGGACAGGCCTTGTCTCCAGTTTGGTGTCCAGACTGACTACAGTTTCGACACCAGGCCTTTTTGGGATCAAAGTTTTTACCCTTGTACCCAGGATTGTTTTGTGAAGAGGCTCTGGGCCCACCCTCCTGTGCAGGTTTTTGGGGACCTGTAGAAGACTCTTTACTATTTTTATTGTTGGCTGTTTCACCCCCTTTCCCCTGGGGAGGTTTTGTGACCCCTTTCTTTTGGTCACCCCCTGTGGAAGTTTTGGACACCCTTGTCTTGACCCAATGGTCCGCCTTCTTTCCCAATTCTTGGGGAGAAATTGGTCCTAGGTCTACCAGATGCTGATGCAGTTTATCATTGAAACAATTACTTAACAGGTGTTCTTTCACAAATAAATTGTACAGCCCATCATAATTACTTACACCACTGCCTTGAATCCAACCATCTAGTGTTTTTACTGAGTAGTCTACAAAGTCAACCCAGGTCTTGCTCGAGGATTTTTGAGCCCCCCTGAATCTAATCCTATACTCCTCAGTGGAGAATCCAAAGCCCTCAATCAGGGTACCCTTCATGAGGTCATAAGATTCTGCATCTTTTCCAGAGAGTGTGAGGAGTCTATCCCTACACTTTCCTGTGAACATTTCCCAAAGGAGAGCACCCCAGTGAGATCTGTTCACTTTTCTGGTTACACAAGCCCTCTCAAAAGCTGTGAACCATTTGGTGATGTCATCACCATCTTCATATTTAGTTACAATCCCTTTAGGGATTTTCAACATGTCAGGAGAATCTCTGACCCTATTTATGTTGCTGCCACCATTGATGGGTCCTAGGCCCATCTCTTGTCTTTCCCTCTCTATGGCTAGGATCTGTCTTTCCAAAGCCAATCTTTTGGCCATCCTGGCTAACTGGATGTCCTCTTCACTGGGGTTATCCTCAGTGATTTCAGAGTTGTTGGTCCCTCCTGTGAGGGAACCAGCATCTCTGACTATTAGTTGTGGAGTCAGGGCTTGAGAAGCCCTGCTCTCCCTAAGTAGGACTGGAGGGGGGGAATTTCCCTCCAAGTCACTATCTTCATCCTCTGAGTTGCCATCCTCAGAGGGGTTGGCCTTTTCAAACTCTGCCAAAAGCTCCTGGAGCTGTACTTTGGTAGGTTTGGGGCCCATTGCTATTTTCTTTAGTTTACAGAGTGACCTTAGCTCTCTCATCTGTAGATGGAGGTAAGGTGTGGTGTCGAGTTCCACCACAGTCACATCTGTGCTAGACATTTTGCTTCTAAAAGTTGGAATACTTTTTAAGAATCTAAAACTGGTTCTAGAATCTAATTCAAACTTTTACAAACTTTTAAACTCTAAAAGAAATGCTAAACAGGATCTAACACAAGGCCCTAGCAGGTCTTTTAAGAATTTAGAAAACTTTTCAAATTGCAAAAATCAATTTCTAATGACAATTTTGGAATTTGTCGTGTGATCAGGTATTGGCTGAGTAGTCCAGCAAATGCAAAGTCTTGTACCCCACCGCTGATCCACCAATGTAGGAAGTTGGCTCTGTATGTGCTATTTCAAAGTAAGGAATAGCATGCACATAGTCCAAGGGTTCCCCTTAGAGGTAAAATAGTGGTAAAAATAGATAATACTAATGCTCTATTTTGTGGTAGTGTGGTCGAGCAGTAGGCTTATCCAAGGAGTAGTGTTAAGCATTTGTTGTACATACACATAGACAATAAATGAGGTACACACACTCAGAGACAAATCCAGCCAATAGGTTTTGTATAGAAAAATATATTTTCTTAGTTTATTTTAAGAACCACAGGTTCAAATTTTACATGTAATATCTTGTTTGAAAGGTATTGCAGGTAAGTACATTAGAAACTTTGAATCATTTCAATTGCATGTATACTTTTCAAGTTATTCACAAATAGCTACTTTAAAAGTGGACACAGTGCAATTTTCACAGTTCCTGGGGGAGGTAAGTTTTTGTTAGTTTTACCAGGTAAGTAAGACACTTACAGGGTTCAGTTCTTGGTCCAAGGTAGCCCACCGTTGGGGGTTCAGAGCAACCCCAAAGTTACCACACCAGCAGCTCAGGGCCGGTCAGGTGCAGAGGTCAAAGTGGTGCCCAAAACGCATAGGCTTCAATGGAGAGAAGGGGGTGCCCCGGTTCCGGTCTGCTTGCAGGTAAGTACCCGCGTCTTCGGAGGGCAGACCAGGGGGGTTTTGTAGGGCACCGGGGGGGACACAAGCCCACACAGAAATTTCACCCTCAGCGGCGCGGGGGCGGCCGGGTGCAGTGTTAGAACAAGCGTCGGGTTCGCAATGGAAGTCAATGAGAGATCAAGGGATCTCTTTAGCGCTGCAGGCAGGCAAGGGGGGGCTTCCTCTGGGAAACCTCCACTTGGGCAAGGGAGAGGGACTCCTGGGGGTCACTTCTGCAGTGAAAGTCCGGTCCTTCAGGTCCTGGGGGCTGCGGGTGCAGGGTCTTTTCCAGGCGTCGAGACTTAGGTTTCAGAGAGTCGCGGTCAGGGGTAGCCTCGGGATTCCCTCTGCAGGCGGCGCTGTGGGGGCTCAGGGGGGACAGGTTTTGGTACTCACAGTCGTAGAGTAGTCCGGGGGTCCTCCCTGAGGTGTTGGTTCTCCACCAGCCGAGTCGGGGTCGCCGGGTGCAGTGTTGCAAGTCTCACGCTTCTTGCGGGGAGTTGCAGGGTTCTTTAAAGCTGCTTCTTGAAACAAAGTTGCAGTCTTTTTGGAGCAGGTCCGCTGTCCTCGGGAGTTTCTTGTCGTCGTCGAAGCAGGGCAGTCCTCAGAGGATGCAGAGGTCGCTGGTCCCTTTGGAAGGCGTCGCTGGAGCAGAGTTCTTTGGAAGGCAGGAGACAGGCCGGTGAGTTTCTGGAGCCAAGGCAGTTGTTGTCTTCTGGTCTTCCTCTGCAGGGGTTTTCAGCTAGGCAGTCCTTCTTCTTGTTGTTGCAGGAATCTAATTTTCTAGGGTTCAGGGTAGCCCTTAAATACTAAATTTAAGGGCGTATTTAGGTCTGGGGGGTTAGTAGCCAATGGCTACTAGCCCTGAGGGTGGGTACACCCTCTTTGTGCCTCCTCCCAAGGGGAGGGGGTCACAATCCTAACCCTATTGGGGGAATCCTCCATCTGCAAGATGGAGGATTTCTAAAAGTTAGAGTCACCTCAGCTCAGGACACCTTAGGGGCTGTCCTGACTGGCCAGTGACTCCTCCTTGTTGCTTTCTTTGTTCCCTCCAGCCTTGCCGCCAAAAGTGGGGGCCGTGGCCGGAGGGGGCGGGCAACTCCACTAAGCTGGAGTGCCCTGCTGGGCTGTGACAAAGGGGTGAGCCTTTGAGGCTCACCGCCAGGTGTTACAGCTCCCGCCTGGGGGAGGTGTTAGCATCTCCACCCAGTGCAGGCTTTGTTACTGGCCTCAGAGTGACAAAGGCACTCTCCCCATGAGGCCAGCAACATGTCTCTAGTGTGGCAGGCTGCTGGAACTAGTCAGCCTACACAGACAGTCGGTTAAGTTTCAGGGGGCACCTCTAAGGTGCCCTCTGGGGTGTATTTTGCAATAAAATGTACACTGGCATCAGTGTGCATTTATTGTGCTGAGAAGTTTGATACCAAACTTCCCAGTTTTCAGTGTAGCCATTATGGTGTTGTGGAGTTCGTGTTTGACAAACTCCCAGACCATATACTCTTATGGCTACCCTGCACTTACAATGTCTAAGGTTTTGTTTAGACACTGCAGGGGTACCATGCTCATGCACTGGTACCCTCACCTATGGTATAGTGCACCCTGCCTTAGGGCTGTAAGGCCTGCTAGAGGGGTGACTGACCTATACTTGCATAGGCAGTGAGAGGCTGGCATGGCACCCTGAGGGGAGTGCCATGTCGACTTACTCGTTTTGTTCTCACTAGCACACACAAGCTGGCAAGCAGTGTGTCTGTGCTGAGTGAGAGGTCTCCAGGGTGGCATAAGACATGCTGCAGCCCTTAGAGACCTTCCTTGGCATCAGGGCCCTTGGTACTAGAAGTACCAGTTACAAGGGACTTATCTGGATGCCAGGGTCTGCCAATTGTGGATACAAAAGTACAGGTTAGGGAAAGAACACTGGTGCTGGGGCCTGGTTAGCAGGCCTCAGCACACTTTCAATTGTAAACATAGCATCAGCAAAGGCAAAAAGTCAGGGGGCAACCATGCCAAGGAGGCATTTCCTTACAGTCAGCATTCAAGGATTCTTCATCAGCAAAGCATCTAGATCAGCAGCAAAGTTGTCATTAGGAAAGGATGCAGAATCAGGAGACAGACTTAGGAGTCAAGGGGTCTTGAGAGTCGAGAAAAGACTGACTGAAACTTATGAAGTCCATCCCTATTAGAAACATACAAATTGCTCTGATTCGTCAGTTCAGTGGCACATCACGCAAAAGGGGCAATGTCCAATCGAATTAATGGTATGGTTTCAGGTTGCAACTGTCCGTTGATTTCCCATGTCCATCTTGAGATCATCGCCTCTTTTCCTGTGACTCCAAACAATAGATACATTGGTATTAGTTTGCAACAGTCCCGTTTATTTGCATGGGTTTGTAAAACACTTGTCTCATTTGCATGTGACCCCGTGTGTTAGTTGAAACAAATTATTTCACATTAAGTCCACAGGTCTGGATGTTCCTTTTTCAAGGTTACTAAACTAAAACTATCAGTGCAATCGAACAAAGAAGCTATTGATACTCATAGGAACAGAACATAGAGGAAAATTTCACATTAGAAAAAAACAATGATTCTTCACTTTATATGACTGCTAAGACAAGAAATATAAAATGCATTAAAAATACTTGTTAATAAAACACATAATATGCAAACTTGCAAATTCAGCATTAGTAATATACCATCAGAATCAGTAAAAACATTTCATTATAAATTGTAAAACTTTGTTAATGCATCACATTAGATATAACAAAGAAGTGCATTATTCTCATTTGCACATAACTTTAAACTTATAAATTACATTTAGAAAAACAAATTTGTTTTGGTACTAGCAATTAGTCTAGAGTCTAAAATATACGTTGGCAATATTTAAATCTTATTAGGACAGTGTTAAATCCAGTAACAACAATTGTGCCCACCACAAATGAAAACAGGAGCACTTTTAAAATGTGTGTCACTGCAGCTTTTCTATCTAAGGCTATTAAACTTGTTACCTTCTGATGATGTCTGGGTCACTAAAAGCATTACTAAGATTTACACTCCAACAATTCCAAAATATGGGGAGACATCTCTTGCATGCCACCCCTTTTTATGATTGAGAATGATACCCAAAAGGTTTTACCTTTACTGCATTTCGATTCACTGTTTTGTGGTTTGAGATCCTTTGAGTTTGGAAATCTCAGGATTGGCGGCCACAAAATAGAGTAAAAAACAAGTCCATAGTTCAGACAACATATATGGCTATTCATTGTATGTTTTTATTTTCAATTTGGTCCTCTCTAATATGTGAATTGGACACCTCACCTTAGGAAAATGTTTAATGAAAACTACATATGCACGACTGTCAGGGGTGTCTTGCCTTAATGGGGACCTCAGGCCTGGCACATGATTATGGTAAGTTTTGAGGTGCTGTTGTGGAAGGTAACCAGCGGGCTTCTCATTCCTGTATAACCCAATCAAGATAACCCTTGACCGCGCACTCCCAAAACTGTGAGAACTCGCAAAAACGGTGGACATCTTGAGTGTAGTTTACTATTTAAAATGCACCCCATCAATGACTCACCACTTGTTATTGAATTACTCACCACGCAGGACCATCTGTGGATACACCTGACACATAAGCATGTCAGGAAGACAAATACTTAATGTAAAATTAATCAGGATACAGATCTGCAGGCCCATCTCTTCTGAGCACACCTTTAAAGAGAGAGACAGAAGGAAATTCAAGGCACAATTGTATATTTGGTCTTAGACATTGTGGTGCTAAAACTATTGACTATTATTAGTGCAGAGAACAATTTGTGTATTTGGGTGCCAATATGGCTAGGGCTTTTTAAATGAACAAGAAGACAGAAGATTGCGAGACTGTTAGTTTAAACTAGTAGTGCGACAATAATGTGTGTTAAAGGAAAACGACTAAACAAAGCCATGATTCGAATTAAAGAACATAAGCCAAAGCCTGAAATTGGGTAAAGTAAGCGTGTATAGAATGAACTAAGGACTTGTGTGATACATGTGTTAACACTCTTATGCACTGTTACACAGGTACACAATATTAACAGAGAATAAACCACACCTTGTTTAATTTTTAGTGGAAAAGAGGGGATGTCAAGGTTAGAGCTATCGATAGTTTGCATATGGGACTACACTCGCGTTCTGACAGGCTTATCATGGTCATGTCAGTTGCCTAATCAACCAGCTTCAACGTACATGGTCTTGAGAAATGTACCTTTATGATTCCTTGGTGCCTAACAATTGCCCATTAAACATTTGGCGACCTCAAATTGTATTCACGTTTTGACTTTACAGCCTTGAGGAAGTCATGTTGATGAAACACGTGTTGGCTGTTGCTTCTTTGGATGGATGATGGATATCACCATATGGAACACTTGGACTAATAAATACGCTACTATATACTTACATTGATTTGGAATCCTTATTGACACAGCAAGAAGAATCGGACTGATATGGTGTGCCCTGGTACATTTATATGGAACTTTCACGTAGTATTTGAATTCTTCAAATGATACTATATGCATCCTCAGTGGCTGGATGTTTACCACGTGGGCACCCTTCTTGTTACTTGATACTAATGTACTGATTCTGTTTGTTATACTACAACATATATATGTATAGGAGGTGCGAACTTTGTGCACAGCCACTGCTTTTCGTTTCCTAATTGTCTTACTCACTCTCTTTATCCAAGCAGTCGTAACAAGGTCCTGAAGTGAAAGTACAGATGACCAGCCACTGCCCGTCGTTTGGGTCTGTGGAGCCACACCCCCTCACCTTTTGCCCCTCAAGAAGAATGTCTGTCATGCTGAGCAAAGGTCAGCCTGACAGACACTCTTCATTTTCAGGTCAGGCAGTCAGGAGCTAGACATGCACTATTTGTGCAGGCTCCTGGCTGCCTGAGCCTGCTGGGCTGAGGAGGTCATAGCTCCTGTGGGTGTGACTCCCTCAGCTCAGCAAAGGGTCGGTGACGACGGGTAGTGTCACTTATTGCTTCTGATCTGGGAGCTTCAGTTTGAAGCCCTGAAGCGCCCAGGGCGAGTGTCAATCTTAAACTGTTCACAAATTTACTGCAGCAACCTAACTCCCCTTGCAGTGTGTAAAGAGAACAGAATACTCCCAAACTTCATAGAGCTGTAGAGGAAGGGATTTTTCTATGGGGCAAAATGATCCCCATTGAGAAAAAATGTCTATTTACACAGCAGCTGCCAAGATGCATGTATAAGTAAGATGGAGTCAGAAGAGTGAAGTTAGGATAATGATGTAAGACCACAGTGAAGTCAAGAACTGGAAACTCAAAGCGGTGGAGTCAAGACTTGCAGTGTAGATGCAGTTTTATATTATCTAAAATTTAGTGTTTAGGCCCATTAAATGTTCCACAAACCAACATTGATTTATGTGGTTTAGTAACATTCTCTTTGGGTGTTTTGCACTGTTATATATGCAGTTTGATCAAATCTAGTCGAAGGACATTGCTATTTATACATCTCTTTGACAGAGGTGTGAAATGCAGTGGCAAGCCTCAACATTTTGAACAGGTGCAGCACTGAGACTGGTGTGCACAGATTCAAACCATTTTTAAAGAGATTGCACCTGTATCCCTGTCTAGAACATAGGTATTTCGGCTGTGGCTGGGCCTCTCCTAAAAACACTGGTCTACTAAGTGACTACTGCTTCTCAATACATGGAAAACCCAAGAATTAACACAAAGAGAAGGTCTCTGAATGAAAGCAGCAGGACTTTCAGGACACAGAATGTCACCAAGTGAGAAAGGTGTCACTCTCTTGTCCACCTCTGCATTTCATCAGTGATATGAGCACCCGCTCCAGAGCTCTGTCTGTAACCTAACCATCACTTATGCCTTAACGGTGCATGTTCTGTGAGCTATGAAAGCTTGTACAAGTCTGCCCTGTTGGATAAAGTCAGAAATGGAAGAATGCATTTGATATCTTCTTTGAAAGAGGGAAGCTTGCTTTGTCTCTGCCATAGTGTACTTATCTGTAAGGAAGCAAAGTTTGCACTACTGCAACCCAATTTGTACCTGTCCTGTGATGGGGAAAGCCTGTGCTAAGACTGCCCTAGCTGTACCTGTCTTCTGAAAAATAGAAGCTTGAACTGCTTGTGCCAAGGTGTACCTGTTCTACGAAGAAGGGTTGTTTCAACTGCTATTGCTCCATCGTAAGAAAAAACAAAGCACTTGCATACCATGCCATATGAGCCAGGAACTGCTTTAAATTATTTGATGCCAAATAATTATAAACCTGAGAAAGGTGGTTGTCCTTGTAGGAACATGTCCACTGAAAAAAGAAGCTGACTCTGTTGCTCAACCTGCCTGTTTTTAATCCTGTGCTAGGGAGACACCAGTAAAATCCCTTTTAAGTCACCCACACAATTTTAATATAGGTCTGACAATTTAACAAAGAGAGCACCTAACTGTTGACATAAGGGACATAACTTCACCCATAACTAGGAGACTGTACAACCAGTTAATAGTAGTACTCTCTGAAGCTTCCCAGTGCTAACTGTGGAACCCAATGAAGGTGCACACCGGAAAAGTCTGTAGAAAGTAAGAAGACAGGAGGTCACACAAGTAGGTTAAAGAAGACTTTAATCCAGTGCGAACGATGCAACTGGCCAAGCAGGAGCACACCAACAACTACCAACTTGTCACATCATAAATATACATTCAAAAAAAGTGAAAGTGAAAGATCAGCTACAGCTTTGAGAGTAGTGCAAATGGCCCATATTAGATCCTTAATCTCTTTACTCCAATCCCAACCATTGGCAATGGAAACTGCACATTATTTTTGATGACCCTGTTACACCTTTCAAGCAAACCATTGCTTCTAGGATAATACATTGACTCTTCACATGCTTTACATACCTGTTGGAAATGGCCCTTCTGCAGGGTTATCCCCAGACTTTTTGCCTTCCTCCTTCTCTTTTTCTGACCTCATTTTTGCTGGTTTCTAGACTCTGCGCACTTTACCACTGCTAACCAGTGCTAAAGTGCATACGTTCTCTCCCTTTAAACATGGTAACATTGGATCATACCCAATTGGACTATTTAGTTTACCTATAAGACCCTAGTAGAGTGCACTATATGTACCTAGGGCCTGTAGATTAAATGCTACTAGTGGGCCTGCAGCACTGGTTGTGCCACCCACTTAAGTAGCCACTTCACCTTGTCTCAGGCCTGCCATTGCAAGGCCTGTGTGTGCAGTTTCACTGCCACTTCGACTTGGCATTTAAAAGTACTTGCCAAGCCTAAAACTCTCCTTTTTCTACATATAAGTCACCCCTAATGTGTGCCCTATGTAACCCCTAGAGCAGGGTGCTGTGTGGGTAAAAGGCAGGACATGTACCTGTGTAGTTTATATGTCCTGGTAGTGTAAAACTCCTAAATTCGTTTTTACACTACTGTGAGGTCAGCTCCCTTCATAGGCTAACGTTGGGGCTGCCCACATACATGGTTGAAGTGGCAACTGTAGATCTGAAAGGAGCAGGAAGGTCATATTTAGTATGGCCAGAATGGTAATACAAAATCTTGCTGACTGGTGAATTCGGATTTAATATTACTATTCTAGAAATGCCACTTTTAGAAAGTGAGCATTTCTTTGCACTTAAATCTTTCTGTGCCTTACAATCCACGTCTGGCTAGGTTTAGTTGACAGCTCCTTGTGCATTCACTCAGACACACCCCAAACACAGGGTACTCAGCCTTACTTGCATACATCTGCATTTTGAATGGGTCTTCCTGGGCTGGGAGGGTGGCGGGCCTGCCCTCACACAAAGGACTGCCACACCCCCTACTGGGACCCTGGCAGACAGGATTGAACTGAAAGGGGACCTGGTGCACTTCTTAGCCACTCTTTGAAGTCACCCCCACTTCAAAGGCACAATTTAGTATAAAACAGGGCCTCTGCCCTACCACCTCAGATACTTGCTGGAGAAGAAACCTGAACCAGAACCTACATCCTGCCAAGAAGAACTGTCTGGCTGCTCAAAGGACTCACCTGTCTGCTTTCTTCATAGGACTGCTGCCTTGCTGTTGGCCTGCTGCCTTGCTAAACTCTTGTCTGGCTGTAAAAGTGCTCTCCAAGGGCTTGGATAGAGCTTGCCTCCTGTTCCCTGAAGTCTCAGGACCAAAAAGACTTCTCTTTTTCATTTGGACTCTTCGTGGGCCGAGAATTTTGACACACAGCTTGTTCCGCGGTGAAAAATTCACTGCACGCCGATCCAGAAAGACGCCGCTCGACGTTACGCCTGCGGTGCGACCGGAACTTCGACGCACGGCCTCGCATGGACAACGCCGCCCGACTCCCAGAGGGGAAATCGGCGCGACGCCTGCCGCGAGAAAGAAAATTCTACGCACAGCCTCCCGGAACAACGCACAGGCAGATAACAAGCTGAGGAATCCACGCACAGACCCTGGGACATCTGGTAATCCCGCGAACCATAGAAGGAGTCGGCCCGCATGGCGGAAAACGAGGCACGTCTTCCCCGAGTGAAAAATAACAACGCAAGTCCGTGTGTGAAGGGGCGAAACCGACACACACACCATTTTTCTTCCCGCAGAACGACGCACGTCTCCCCGCATGAAAAATAACGACGCAAGTCTGTGTGTGAAAGGGCGAAACCGACGCACACACCATTTTTCCACGCATCTCCTCCTCTGCTGCCCTCTGCAGAGATTTTCCACTCCAAACCAGGTACTTTGTGCTTGAAAGAGACTTTGCTTGCTTTTCAAAGACTTAAGACACTTTATATCACTTTTCAGTGAATTCTTATTGCATCTTTTATTGTGTTGATCTACAAATATCCCGATAAATAATCTATATTTTTCTAAACACTATGTGGTGTATTTTTGTGGTGCTATATGGTGTTATTGTATGGTTTATTGCACAAATACTTTACACATTGCCTTCTAAGTTAAGCCTGACTGCTTGTGCCAAGCTACCAGAGGGTGGGCACAGGATAATTTGGATTGTGTGTGACTTACCCTGACTAGAGTGAGGGTTCTTGCTTGGACAGAGGGTAACCTGACTGCCAATCAAAAAAACAATTTCTAACAATACCCAAAACACCAAAATTCTCTCAAGCTCTTTGGAGGTGAATTGCACCTTTTTTATCCATAACCAACTCACTAGGGGCTCCCTCCTTTAAAAAATTAATAATCTCACACGGGTTGATGAATCTTGCAAACTCCACTTCCGGCCAAAATGAATCTACGACCACAATTCCCTACCTACAACTTTACTGGAGTACATTGATTGGCCCAGTGATATCCCTACCCAGCTTACTCCAGGGTTCATCGGGAACAGTAATAGCCATCACAGGGATAGGCACAGTAACATGGAACTTGCCTCTAATGGCTCAAGCCAGTCACACCCTCCCAAAATGCTCAACCTCCCTATCCACATCAGGCCACCAGAATCTGTCCCCGATACTCCTTTTCATGGCCCTCATAACAACAAGACATTTATGATTCAAAATCAAACTTTTGCACAAACAGCCTGAGGAACAACCAACAAATCAGTTGACTTGAGTATCCAATCAGAAACATTCAGCACTGAAAGCACATGCTGAAAGAACTCTAACATGTGCTTGATCTCCCTTTAGGCCAACCATTGCTAATACAACTCATTGCCTCTTGTATTACACCATCACCCATCAAAGCAGATTTCCACTCATAGTCTGAATTGCAATGCTTCATCAAGCAGGAACCCTCACCATGCATGTTTCCCACATATGCTGATTCATTCAAGAGTAAGCAAGAGATACAATCCACAAAAACACTTTTAACTCCCAGAATATACTCTATGTAGTAGTGGAACTCCTGCAACCTATATTAAATGGTACACTCCACGCCCCAAAAATAGTTCCCAAAGCTATCAATGCCTCGCCAGCAAATCAACGCCTCATGTTCAGACATGGAAAAGGTGCTCTCAGCTCCCCTAAGAGCATGTTTGAAACAAAACCACACCCAATCCATACTGACTAGTATCCATGATAACTACACATGCATAACATGTATGAAAAGGTTTCGGGGTAATGGCATTTACTCGCCTAGCTTCTTCACTTCACAGAAATTTCTCATCTTTTCTTTTCTTAGGTACAGAATGCAAATTGTGCATCCTCAGAGCATACCTAGAAATAAAACGAGTATAGAATTCCAGCATACCAAAAAAGATCATAAGTGGTCCTTCTTTTCTGGTGCCAGACACTCAGAAAGGGCCCTAACCAAACCTTTGTTTGGTTCAATACACTGAGTGAAAACTTTCTAACCTAGATAGTCTACACAGTCTACTGCAACCTACACTTATTGGCCTTCAATGAACAATGGCTAATGACTTGTCATGAGATCATATATCATGTCCAACAACCAGAACTTCATCCTGGAAACACCTTACATTGGGAAAATCCCTAAATAATGTTTTCAGCACACGTTGAAAAACCAACGAGGCCAAAGCCACCCCAAACTGCTCAAGCTTCAATCTATAAGGTCCTTCTCGAGTGATAAACAATATTAAGTGCTCTGACTCCCAGTGTAAACGATTTAATGACGTGTTAATGTCATATCGAAGGTTGAAAAAACATTCTCTTCTTTGAGTGAGGAAATCATCTCAGTAATGTTAGGCAATAGATGACTAACCAAATCCTGTTATTTAAATCTCTCATTCTGATCCACATTCTTAACAATCCATTGGCCTTTCTTGCCAACATCACATGAGACAACCACTCTGAACTCTCTATTGGGTCGATAATACCTTAGTATCTTAGATTTTCCAACTTCTTTCTGAGCTCATCTCTCATAGATTCCAAGAAAATGTGATGGGTTAAACCCTTTAGCCTCGCCAAATTCTTGCGAAAAACTTCAGGGAAAGCATTCACCAAAGGACACATGTCAGTGGACCAAACAATCATACATTCTTTTATCAATATAACTTGATTAGAACTCCAGGATCCAGGACAATTCCTAGACTCCTTTGTACAAGACACTCCAAATGACATGGCCCATCATTCACAATATAAATGGTTTCACTTGTAGTATGACCTCTGAAGCACAGTATGGCATTAAACTCACCCAACACTTCAATGAGTTTGCCTCAGTGGGCAACAGGTAGCACACAAGACATTCTTTAAATTATGTTGTAAAATATTTCCAACTCTTTGAGCACGATGAGGGTAAAAATTGATCCTGAATCAGTCATCATGGTAACTAGTACCCCTGACAGATAAATTTGAAAATATGGCCTCTTAATTACACACAACCCAACCTACAAAACATTGTCACTGCCACCTTCAGATTCCACAGAAACCCCATCCATTCATAAACCAACACTATCCTTTGAAGAATACGATCTCACCAGACTGCCCAATGCCATTTTAAGCGTGTTAACATTCTTAAATGGAGTCTTGACAGGTCGGGATTTACGCATTTTTACAGAATGCACATTTTTCCTACATTTGGCACAGTTTTTATCAGTAGCCTGGCAACTTGGTGCATTACGTAAAAGATTTCTGCTATCACACCTAAAACATTCTAGCATTTTAGGTTTGGCAACATTATTTTCTGTATTTTGTACCTTGTCTGCACCATGCATGGCATATACATGTGTTTCTAAAATTATCTGCTCCATGAATTTAGTGTTAGATTCTATTCTTCTAGCTATTTCAATAGTTTTGTCCAAAGCCAAATTCTCTATGATTAACAGCTTCTCTTGAATCTTCTATTAGTTTTTTCTAGCACTTGATCCCCTATCATTCCTTCCACAAACGTTTTAAATTCACAAGAAGCTGCAAGAATCTTCAAAGCATCTACATAACTCTCAACAGACTCATCAGGTAACTGATACTTTAAATAAAATGTATGGCTCTCCATAAAGACATTTTTCTTTTCCTAAAATGGGCATCTAAAATTGTTATAGCTTTTACATATGTATCAATGGAATTGTCTTAACATTTGACATCGGTAAATGTTTCACATTTTTCCTGCATTCAGGACCTAAGGGATGGTGCAATGTGGCATATTTTCTTTTCAGTGAACACTTCATCCTCAAAAGCATGCAGATAAGCTTTAAAACCTGCATTCCACAGTTCCCACTCAAATTGCGTACTGACAGGTGTAACTAAAAAGGCAAGAGGTGGCTACATACTTTGCTGCATGTTAAAAACACCAGTTAAATACACTGAACTAGCATTTGTTAAAACAAAATAACATTAATAACACTCACTATACTAAATGACCACTGTGACAAAGGTGGTGTCTGGTGCAACATTCAAAACATAGGTGTTAGAATCACCTTAGAATTTAAATACATTAGAGAATAGGGTGTGTGATACAGAATGGGTAGCCACCTGAATGAAAAGGTGCAATGTATTTGGGAGTGGCAAACTTTACAGTGGGCAAACCACAGAAGACTGGAGAGGTGATTCACAGCAAATTAACCCCACACTAGGGCTCAACAGATATAGGCATGCAAGCTGATGAAATCCACAAAATGGTTATGAGTACTAGTGTGTGAATCGAAGACACAAACTGATCCGATTATGGAATACAGAATTTCATATGACTGACATCCATTGTTTTGCATGTACACATATACTGTGCATATGTCTGGATTGTCACACAAAAGAATACTCCCAATCCACAATGGTGCTGCGTACAGCTTTAGTGTAATGTAATTATTCACGAAGCATGAACATGATTACCAGACATTATCGTTGAGATCAATGGACTACAGTGTATTCCAACCTAGCTTGAAGAGTGATGGTACCTCAATCCTGGAAACATCTGGCCTCGAGTCTCCAGAGGCACACACGAAATAGATCCACTGGAGGAGAAGAATTTGCAGCCAGCTGGGTTGACATCCATTGAAAGACTGGCTCGGCCAGTCATGATGCTCATTACTTGTGGCTTGAGGAAGACGTTCTGGGTTCCAAACTTCTCAGGCTGAGTCACCACTGAAAAGTTCAGCAAAGAAAGGAAGACTGGAGGTCACAAAGGTAGGTTAATGAAAGTAAAGGAATTCCACAAGGGGGTTGACTGTTTGTTCCAGGAGTTTTATACTTCTTGTATGTTTATGTGCGTTTACAAAGAGCGTACAAAGTCCTTTAACTTTTCTCACTCCCTCTTTAGCGTGTAGCTACCAGTGTTGCACCTGTTCGGTGGGCATGAGATAATTGTGATGTTCCTTCTGCTACTCCCACCCATCCTTAACTTATTCATTGTCTTATAGAAGGTTAAGCTGCTGCTGTCCATGTTGTACCTCTAGTGTGTTGTGAACATCGGTATAAAACGTTATACCATACAAACAACAAACACGATTTGCATTGGCAATGCGTGTTTTAATGCATGATGTGAATGAAAGAGTGAATCCTCACAAAATATGTGAACAGAGTTTACTCTTAGATTTCTTTATTTAAAACACATTTGGCCAAATGTGGCGTTTTAGCCCACATCATTTAACATGCTGGTATTCTGGGCATGATTCGGAAAGATAAACTTGCACTTTAATGTACGTTTACGATGTTTCTTTATTTAAGAATCTTTAGGACTGTGGAGCCTCTGCAGTGGTGGGTGAGACTCCCCACATAAAAAGATAGGCCTGTCCTATGGTTGATTGTATCCTTTCTCACAGTGTCACTTGGCAGACTTGTAAAATGCAAAATAATTTTTAGTTCTTGAATTTCTACCTTCTTTCTTGTATACAATCACGGGTTCAACGGCGGGGAAGGGGAAGGAGAGGGGGCCTTTGAAATGCAAACGCAGAACCTAACTGCTAACAGATTAACATTAGCACTTCTTGAAAAAAAACACAATATGCAGCCAATGCGAGCAGCGTCTGAAAAGACAACGAGAAAGGAAAAACCATGTGCTAATAACCTGAGGGACTTTGGTATGAATTAACAAGTGCAGTGGGTGCTGCACCGCTAGTGTTGAAATGGGTTGGAAGTGCTTTAAAACTGCAAACCATCTCTTTGAGCAACCAAACATTTTCCTGTCTTTATTTTGATGTGAAATATGCTGATGAAAGAAGAACCATTGCCGTACAAATCCTATCAATGTAAATCTAATTTTCTAGTTAGTGTATACTTTAATTGATGAATTTATCCCTTATCCTACCACTTATGGTCTTAAAGCGCTTAAACAAACGAGTGAAGTCTAGTTTACAAAGGCCAGGTCACATAAAAGGCCAGCACAATCCAGTTAATCTTAATTTATTGTCCTAAAGCTAACAGACTGTCAGTGTGTGCTGGCAGAGGATTCCACAGCACAAAGAATCGAACACAAAATTACTCCCGCCCCACAACATGACAACTTATTTCTAGGCAGGTTTACATTTCTGAAAAGTTAAGAAGTCAAGGTGCAGGTGGGTTTATACTAATGATAGTAAGAGGTTCAAGTGTCGACCATTGTTTAACCCCTTCGCTGCCAGGCCTTTTCCCCCTCCTGTGCCGAGCCTTTTTTTGGCTATTTGGGGCAGTTCGCGCTTAGGCCCTCATAACTTTTTGTTCACATAAGCTACCCACGCCAAATTTGCGTCATTTTTTTCCAACATCCTAGGGATTCTAGAGGTACCCAGACTTTGTGGGTTCCCCTGACGGAGACCAAGAAATTAGCCAAAAAACTGTGAAAATTTAGTTTTTTTCAAAACAATGGGAAAAAGGGCTGCAGAAGGCAGCTCGTGGGTTTTCCCTGAAAATGGCATCAACAAAGAGTTTGCGGTGGCAAGATAACCATTTTCCCAGCTTTCAGGAACAGGCAGACTTGAATTGGAAAACCCAATTTTTCAATACAATTTTGACATTTTACTGGGACATACCCATTTTTACTATTTTTTGTGCTTTCAGCCTCCTTCCAGTTAGTGACCAAAATGGGTAAGAAACCAATGCTGGATCCCAGGAAACTAAACATTTCTGAAAAGAAGACAAAATTCTGTATTCAGCAAGGGGTAATTTGTGTACATCCTACAAGTGTTTCCTACAGAAAATAACAGCTGAAATAAAAAAATATTGAAATTGAGGTGAAAAAACCAGCCATTTTTCTCCACGTTTTACTCTGTAACTTTTTTCTGTGATGTCAGGTTTTTAAAAGCAATATACCGTTACGTCAGCTGGACTCTTTTGGTTGCAGGGATATATAGGGCTTGTAGGTTCATCAAGAACTCTAGGTCCCCAGAGCCAATAAATGAACTGCACCTTGCAATGGGTTTTTATTCTATACAGGGTATACAGCAATCCATTTGCTGAAATATAAAAAGTTAAAAATAGGCATCAAGAAAACCTTTGTATTTCCAAAATGGCCACAATATAAGGTGTTGAGAAGCAGTGGTTATTTGCACATCTCTAATTCCGGGGTGCCCATACTAGCATGTGAATTACAGGGCATTTCTCAAATAGACGTCTTTTTTACACACAGCCTTACATTTGGAAGGGAAAAATGTAGAGAAAGACAAGGGGCAATAACACTTGTTTTGCTATTCTGTGTTCCCCCACGTCTCCCGATAAAAATGGTACCTCACTTGTGTGGGTAGGCCTAGTGCTCACAAAAGGAAATGGCTCAAAACACAACGTGGACACATCACATTTTTTCAAAGAAAACAGAGGTGTGTTTTGCAAAGTGCCTACCTGTGGATTTTGGCCTCTAGCTCAGCCGGCACCTGGGGAAACCTAGCAAACCAGCGCATTTTTTAAAACTAGACACCTAGGGGAATCCAAGATGGGGTGACTTGTGGGGCTCTGACCAGGTTCTGTTACCCAGAATCCTTTTCAAACCTCAAAATTTGACCAAAAAAACACTTTTTCCTCTCATTTCGGTGACAGAAAGTTCTGGAATCTGAGAGGAGCCACAAATTTCCTTCCACCCAGCGTTCCCCCAAGTCTCCCGATAAAAATGGTACCTCACTTGTGTGGGTAGGCCTAGCGCCCACGAAATGAAATGGCCCAAAACACAATGTGGAAACATCACATTTTTTCACAGAAAACGGAGGTGTTTTTTACAAAGTGCCTAACTGTGGATTTTGGCCTCTAGCTCAGCCGGCACCTGAGGAAACCTAGCAAACCAGCCATTTTTGAAAACTAGACACCTAGGGGAATCCAAGATGGGGTGACTTGTGGGGCTCCGACCAGGTTATGTTACCCAAAATCCTTTGCAAACCTCAAAATTTGGCAAAAAAAACACTTTTTCCTCTCATTTCGGTGACAGAAAGTTCTGGAATCTGAGAGGAGCCACAAATTTCCTTCCACCCAGCGTTCCCCCGAGTCTCCCGATAGAAATGGTACCTCACTTGTGTGGGTAGGCCTAGTGCCCAGGAAAGGAAATGGCCCAAAACACAACGTGGACACATCACATTTTTTCACAGAAAACAGAGGTGTTTTTTGCAAAGTGCCTACCTGTGGATTTTGGCCTCTAGCTCAGCCGTCCCCAGGGGGGGCAGAAATGGCCCAAAATAAATTTCCCCCTCCAGCCCCCTTGGGGAGCGACCCTTGCCTACGGGGTCACTCCCCCTGTGTGACATTAGCGTAAAAAAAAATATCCCGGTGCCTAGTTGTTTCTGCCCCAGATTGACCTAAAATCAGCCAATTTGCCTCCAAGGGGTGCAGAAATGGTCTAAATACAATTTGCCCCCCAGGGGAGCGACCCTTGCCTAATGGGTCGCTCAACATCTCTAAAAAAAAAACTAATTAAAAAAAAACACACAACATTTTTTTTAGCCCTGGCGCCTAGAGGTTTCTACCCCCCCCTGGGGGCAGATCAGCCTAATAACAATAGGCTGATCTGCCCTCGGGGGGCAGAAATGGCCTAAAATGAATTTGCCCCCCGCCCCTACTACCCCCCCCGGGGAGCGACCCTTGCCTACGGGGTCGCTCCCCTTGCGTGACATTGGCGCAAAAAAAAAATCCCCGGTGCCTAGTTGTTTCTGCCCCCCTTGGGGGCAGATTGTCCTAAAATCCGCTGATCTGCCCCCAAGGGGGCAGAAATGGTCTAAATTCAATTTGACCCCCAGGGGAGCGACCCATCTCTAAAAAAACAAACAAACAAAAAAAAACACAAAACAAATTTTGCCCTGGCGCCTAGAGGTTTCTGCCCCCCCTGAGGGCAGATCGGCCTAATAACAATAGGCCCATCTGCCCCCGGGGGGGGCAGAAATGGCCTAAAATAAATTTGCCCAAAGGCCCTCCACCCCCCTTGGGGAGCGACCCTTGCCAATGGGGTCGCTCCCCTTGCGTGACGTTGGCGCAAAAAAAAAGATCCCCCGGTGCCTAGTGGTTTCTGCCCCCCTTGGGGGCAGATTTACCTAAAATCGGCCAATCTGCCCCCAAAGGGGGCAGAAAAGGTCTAAATACAATTTCCCCCTCCAGGGGAGCGACTCTTGCCTAAGGGGTCGCTCCCCATCTGTAAAACAACAACAACAACAAAATCCCCGGTGCCTAGTGGTTTCTGCCCCCCTTGGGGGCAGATCAGCCTAATTAAAATAGGCTGATCTGCCCCCCAGGGGGGCAGAAATGGCCTAAAATAAATTTGCCCCCCAGGGGAACGACCCTTGCCTAAGGGGTCGCTCCCCTTGCGTGAAATTCGCGGAAAAAAAAATAACTCCCTGGTGTCTAGTGGTTTCTGTCCCCCTTGGGGGCAGATTGGCCTCATAGAAATAGGCCCCCAAGGGGGGGCAGAAATGGCCTAAATATAATTTGCCCCCTAGGGGAGCAATCTAAAACAAAACAAAAACAACAACAACAACAAAAATTATCCCTGGTGCCTAGAGGTTTCTGCCCCCAGAGGGGGCAGAAAAGGCCTTTAAAAAAAATGCCCTCCCTGGGAGCGACCCTTGCCCAAGGGGTCGCTCCCTCATGTCAATTTCCTAACAAAAATAAAAATCCCTGGGCGTTTTAGCAGCCGGATTGCTAAAACGCTGAGAGAGACTTCAAAGGGAAGGAAATACATTTCCTTCCCTTTGAAGCCTCTCCGGGCCTCCTCCACGTGATCGGAAGAGAAATACTTTGCATTTCTCTTCCGATCGTGCTGGAAGCAGAGCTTCCAGCGCGATGGGAGGAGGCCTTGTGACAATCAGGGGAGTCGGGGGTGGAAGAGGAAGGGCTTCCCCTTCCTACCCCGCCTTGGGGGGGTGGGGGGGAACCCCTCAGAGGGAGCGCTAGCGCTCCCTCTGGGCTCTCTGCCCAGGACATAATGGTTATGTCCTGGGCACACGAGCACTGTGCCTCAGGACGTAACCATTATGTCCTGGGCACAGAAGGGGTTAAGTGGCACCTGCGTCAGCCAATTTTACTCACACATTTGGACCAAGCAAACAGTGCAAAAACGACCTTTGCATCCACAAACTAGTGACTCCTCGAACAAAGAGTGCAAATAGGTCTAAGGGCTTTCAACTCTCTCACGCAGAGATAAATCCATCCCAAAGAAAATTGCCTTATTGGCTGGTTACAAAACAGAAACACTTTAAAAAAATAACTCTGGCTGGCAGGCAGTACACGTATCCCCTTCAGGTGTGATGCTGCCAGACTGCCAGAAAGTCTTCCAGCTGAAATTTCATGAATGGAATGATATCCAGTGATGAAGGTATTCCTGTAGAGTCGAAGAGTGCCTCAGTTGTAGTAAGGCCAGTATTATTCGTCTAACACAGAGAATCTCTGCAATCCTGTCCTCCAGAACCTCTAGATCAAAATGTTATGGGAGAGCACAGCTGAGGTGGATGGATAGGAGACTGGACTCTGAAGACGATACGAGCGATATGAGAAGGTACCTGGAACCAATCCCAAAGGCACTACTAGAAAATGAAATAGGGAGGAAATAGACATTCATATGTCCCAAGCTGCACTAGCAGAATCCTCTTTCCTTGGTCTCTTTTGTTTTTCATTAACATCCCTAAGAGAAAGGAGAATGGAGGGAAGACATACTGGTATCTTCTGGGTCATCATATAGAATAATGTGTCCACTCCCCAAACCTCGGGTTAACAATCCTAGGAGCAAAAGCATAGCAATATCCAAGTCTTCAAACAGATCTAGAGAGAAGTTTCATAGCCTCATGAAAAACTACCATGAGCAACAACTTAGACATCTCTCAGTCCTGGAAAAACAAGACCACCAGACTCGGGTGGTCCACTGTCCAAATTGTCCACGTTTATTACTTTAATGGTTTGTATCATCTCCACTGACCCCCTGAACAGGGCAACAACTTCCATCAGAGTTTGAGTACTATCTTTAGGTCCGTACTCGAGGCAGAGATCTGCCCCAAGTGCGGACCTAAAGATAGTACTTGTAAATGTCCTTTGTGAATACCCAAAGTCATAAATTTAGACTTTTGGTCTAAGTTTAGACTAAAAGTCAAAGTTTACCTCCACGAATCGAGCCCCTTGTCTGTCTTGGATATAGTCAGAAGGTCAGATAGCTGGACTCTCTTGAAATATTTTGTTGCCAGAGATCTGGAATCAGCAAAAGGTGTCTAAAAGGAATGCAAGAACACCACTAGAACATCCATTTGGTGTTCTGGAATTTCCATGATCGTGGGAGGCTACATCCACCAAGCTGTAGGAGAGCTTCTGTGATCCAAGGCTGGATTCTCTGACAGCCAGCTTCCCAAGGGCTTACAGGACCATCACTCTGTGAGCGCGTCAAGCCTTATTGGTTTAGTTATAATAACTAGCAAGGAGACGCGCCGTTTAGGCCGATTAATCTTTTGAAAATGATCATATCACATAATATCACCAAGTAAACAATTCAATACATTAGCGTCAGTAATTATACGCACCATGACCCATTCGGCCACAAATAACCACACCTTTTAGTATCACTTAAAATGTTTTTTTCCCTATATTAACAATGCTAAGATCATGTAAATTAGTCTCAAAACTATATGATAAAAATACAGAAACAACACAGGTTGACCAAAACGTCTAAAAAGTCTTAATTTAATCAAAGCTACAATAACTATGCCTTCAATAGCGATAGTACAAATCAATAGTAATAGTAACTGAGGAAGTGTAATAACGTATATTTGATCAGGAATTGAATATTGTCAGTTCGTTGTTAAAGACATAAGAATAGAAGAAAGACCTCAATAACTCTAAATTAGCATTAGCATGTTGGGCTTCACACAAAGGTTTTCGTAACAAGAATTTGGAAAACATTTAGCTAGGGCTCTATCAAAAGCAGCAGTGGGTACCTAGAAAAGAAAGACACATCAACAATAAAACATTGCAGTATACCATTCCTTAAAGATTCAGAAAACATTGTTGACTTCATCGAGGCTAATCAGCATCAAGACAGGAGAGGGAACAGGTGAAGATTCAGAATTCGGGCTCTAAGTTCTCTGAACCATCAGGTTAAGTATCTAGGGCAAGCAGCAAAGCACTTTAGTCTCTAAGCATCAAGGGTTAAAGTAAGCACCAGCATCATTGTATGGAGCATGAGAAATAACTCAAAACAATAAAATACCAGAACGTCAATAGACAGGCTGCACATGTCAAAGTGACAGAGTCTCTTGTAAAGAGTGTCAAAGGAATAATGCTGAAAACTCCAAGAGCGGTGCGATTAAGTTAAAATTATCTCACGTCATTGATCAGAAGCATCTTGTGATGAAGGATTGTCCAATTACAAATTTACTACCTTTCAGAGAGATATTAGATAAACATACACATGTCAATGATTCGTTTTTCTCCATTTGTGTACATCCAGTCGATACAATAAAAATCAACTTGAGGAACCTTCCGTTCATTATCAGTGGGTCCATTGTTCATCGTTTTTCCAAATACGCTTTGAATCAACAGTTACAGTGATGAAGAAACATTCTTCAGGTACACACATTTCCTCGAAAGAAATACATTTCATTAATACAAGTTTGAGATTCAAACAAAGGATTTGCAATTTTAGTTGCAGCCTTCCTAACTTGAGGCCTTTTAGTTAGCACAAGTAAAATTCATAATATTCAGCTATAAGTATGACAGAGTAATGTATTTTCAAACATTTATAAGCTCTGAATACATATTAACACATAACTTCATATATGATGAAGACCAATCAAGTAGGCACATTATGAGTCACACGTTATTTTTCTATGCTAATACATTTTATATGTTAAAGCAAAATACAGAATATATGTTATAATTATTAATGTTAATTTCAGCGCTCACAACCCCAGAGGACTACAAACTGCTACTGAATATCTGCATTGAATATGGCATTGCTGAGCTGAGAATGGTCCACTCGGAGTGTCATTGGGAAGTATCTCCCCAGAGGAGAAGCCCAGAGACAGCTGCCTTCTGCTGGAGCCTGCCTGTGAATCTGTATGGTGGAGTTTTGTATGCTCCATCGAGAAAGGGACTGCCTGGCGATCTGGAGTGTGTAGTAGCTGTGCTAGAGCAGTAGTCAACCATGGAAGATCTGGGCTAGTGAAAGTGTGCCTTGTGTGATAACATATGCGGGGATTTTAGGGCTCAGGGCCTCGCGAGGGTGGGTTTTTAGGGTGGGGCAGGGTTTTCAGGGCTCAGGGCTGGGAGAGGGGAGTTTTAGGGCTGGAGACACATTGTTTTTGTCATATGCTTTCGCACGTGGGTATCTCAAACCGACCAGGAGCTTGTGCTGCAGGGTGCCTCAGGACTCAAATTCCTGTCTCTCGGAACCTACATGTGTGCCAACCAAACCTGTGATCTCCACTGCTTTACTTGACTTACCAATATACTCTCATGAATGCAACCAGGAAGCGTGGACGTGAGATCTGTTAAGATCGGAAGAAGTGCCAATGGTGACTGAACTACATCTGCAGCCTAGTTAAAGCTGTAACTGCCCTTCCGGACAAGCAAAGGAGAGAACAGAATTTTCTGAATATTGAGAGGACAGATTTTTCCGAATATTGTTATCAAACACTGACCCAATGATCACCAGTGGGGGTGGGATACCATATTCACCTGCCGTATTTGTGTGAAAATGTAACCTGATTTCCCTATTCATGCACTAAGGACTGCCAAGGGAGTACAGCACTGTGCTGTTGAGTAGGAGAGTAGCATCTTGTATTTTGTTGAGCATTGTAATTATTAGTGGGTTATTGTGTGCATTGTTCAGTTCTGAGTCCCCCTGAATAAGCTTTGGACTGTTTGCCCAAGTCTACTAGTGAGAGTACTATCAGTGGAATCAGTGCTCGATTTATAGGACCATGATAGGTAGGCCCAAAAATAGCAACTGTAAATGCGTGCAATCCTCATGGTGGTGATCTAGTAGCCTTTACACACTTCTGTTCCAATACAAACAATATTTAAGCTACGACCAAGGCTGAGAGGCATGAGCTTGGCCTCAGTCTAAAGTGCCACAGTGGGTAACTGAGACTGTGTGTTTTATGTATCCCTTTGCTGTTTGTAATATCATTTGAAAATGTGTTTTTATACCTACTAAAAGCACTACTAAAACCTTAGCATTATTTCACATTCACACATATTTTAAATGAACAGCCATCTTGTTATCCTGTGTTGTACATTGCACATTTGAACTAATTGTTCAAATAAGCATAGCCTCATTCTGAAGTTGGTATAACGCAGCGAGAACTGTAGACTTAGTTAAATCAGCCTTTTACCATAGCTTGCTGTATCCTAGCTCATGGGCTTCTAACTTTCTTCCCATGAGAAAAGCCTGACACCTGGTCAATAGTCGCTATCTGGAGACGGGGCCACAATGCCAGCGGTGAGTGAGCCTCCACCGCCCCCTCAAGGGGAGGCTGAAAGCCGAGACCCAACCAATATTTCAATCCATTCCCACCTGGATAAAGTTCTGGCTGCCACTGAAGACACTGAGTTTACACTACAGCAAGACATCAGTGCTGTCTCTGTGGGCTTTGGTTTGCTGCAGGCGGGACATTGCAAACTAGTAGACTGTGTCAAGGATGTTGAGATCTCTGTTTGGGAATGCAATTCTGATTGGGAAGCCTTCTCCCAACAAATATGCAACATATCTGACAGAGTGCAAATATTGGAACAAAGGGCTGAAGATGCAGCGGGGCTCATTCGTCCTAACAATATCATAGTGGTGGTTTTACCAGAAGGCACAGAGGGAACTGATATGGTGGCTTTTTTGGAGAACTGGCTCCGGAAGTTGCGTCCAATTACCTTACACCCTTCTTTGCGCTAGGGTGCCCTCCCACCCACTTGCACCCGGCCATCCCCCTCACTCAGTAGTGGCTACACTACAAAGACAGAGACATTTTCTTTCACAGAGCACGCAGCAATGGACCTTTTGCAGCAGATAACAGTAATATTTTGGTGTTCCTTGATTTCACTGCAAAAGTGCAGGCACAGAGGACATTGTTCTTGGAAGTCAAGAAGATGCTCAGAAAAGGATTACGCTACTCAATGATGTTCCCTGCTAAATTGCAGATTGTTCTGCACAGCACCACTCATTTTTGGTAAACCTCAGACAAAGCTCGTGGCTGAAGGCATATAGAGCAGGAACTCAGTTTCCCTGGGCCAAATCCAGGACAAGCGCTCCTAGACACCGCTCCAGGAAACAGACTTCTCTGAAGAAACCCTCCCCATCCCAGACAGAACAGGATAGGAAAGCTGTGCTGCAGGCTGTTGTGGAGATCGCACTAACACAACAGACAGAAGACACACATGGCTCCACTTCATGACATAGATCAGTGTCATCGGACTCGGAGATGTTGAATGCCACAGGGACGATTCTCCCCGATGTGACTCCCCAGACAGCTGAGGATATTATATGAACATATGGGGATGTAGCTTCGGGGGTCCTTCTCTCAGGCTATAGTGCAGTTGAAGAACTACCGGCCTCATGTCCCTCTGGAAGGCAATGGTCACGCCCCAAAACTGAGACAGAGGGCTGGAGACATGAGATGCACTCAGGGCCTCACACAGGGGATTCACAGCATCCTGTTTCACATTGGCCACACTGCAAAGGCAGATGTTACTCTCTGGGCTGGAGCAGAGATTTGTAACCTTTGTTTTTTCCTTTGCCTTTCTTCTGTAGGATTGCCCCTGCTGGGTGACTGGAGGCAGTAATCTTTTGACAATGTTTTTTTCTTTCAGGTTTGGGTGGCCAGCCATTGCTGGACTGCTCCTGGGTGTGGGAGTTTGTATTTGGGGTTGTGTTTGCGGATACTGGGGGGGGGTCACGGTGTGGATTGCTCCTGATGGGGGATGTTTGGGGGGACGGGTCATGCCTGTCGCTGCTTCATATTGTGTGTGGATGTGGCGGACCCTAGGTATGACTTAACTTTTGTGTCCTGGAATATTAGGGGGATGGGATCTGTCTCCAAATGCCACAATATATATCAGTACCTACAGAGGCGAGGAGTACAAATACCTATGCTACAGGAAATGCATCTTATGGGTGAAGAGGTGGTTTGCGTAAAACTTGGATGGCGAGGCCAACTCTATGCTACCTCGTACTCTGCATACTCCAGAGGGGGTCCTAATTTGGACCAGGGTGGGGACGTCTTTAAACACACATACTCCATCATTGACAAAGACAGTTGGTATTTGCTAATTAGGGGGAGATTGTTGGGAAGGGAAGTAACTATTGGGAGTATATATGCCCTAAATCAAGACCTGGCGATTTTTTTGCAGACACTTTCTGCCCCCATGGCATCCATAGTGGCTAACAACCTTGTCCTCTGAGGGGATTTTACCTGTGTGGCAGATGTGGACTTAGACAGGTCTTTCCCACTCCATCTTGAGGCCCCAGCACATAAAATCTCAGATACATTCAGGCAATGGTTGGGACTCTGGGAAATGACAGAGGTCTGGAGAGTCCAACATGGGCAAACCTCAGAATACTCATACTACTCTCACATTTATAGACTTCACACCAGATTTGATATATTTACCTGTTTAACCAGACTGTGTCCACAGGTGCACCTCACAGAGTACCTGGGAATATACGCTATCTGATCATATGATGAAGTTCCACCCTATTGAAGGGCACTCGGTGATACCCACCTGGTGACTAAACCCCTTGCTGCTCTAAGAAGCAAGCTTTAAAGACTCTATTCAGACTGCCATCTTGGAATATTTTGAACATACAAAACTCAAAACAGAGAGGGGGGACTGAGAGCCAAAAAGGTCCAGTATCCTGACTCCATACAATCGTTAATCAAAAATGATGCCTATAACACAGATCTTATCAGATAAAGGCATCCTGATTTATTCCTGGAAAGCCATTTATGCCTCCTTCCAAGACTACTATGAGAGGCTTTATCGACACCTGGAGCCTATCCCAGGGAGTAATCTGTCAAATTTCTTAACTTCCCTACCTTTTTAAAAACTTGACACCAGGTCCAGAGAGGCGTTGTGAGGCCCAGTAACAGCACAGAAGATTAAAATCGCCATCTGGGCCAATATGGGCTACCGGTGGAATTCTACAACACTGTTGCCTCTCCGCTGGCCCCTAAATTGGAGTCAACATATGCAGAAGTATTGCGTGTGGAGACACTGCCCGAGTCAACCAGGGACACTCTGGTTATACCACTTCCCAAGCCCAAAACCGTGAGTGCACCCACCTCAGCGTTTCACCTTTTATCCATGCTATACTTGGATGTTAAAATCCTCAGTAAAGTCCTGGCCCTTTGCTTACTCCCCCATATGTCATACCTCACTCATATTGATCAGAACAGGTTGATCCCAAATCACAGCTCCTCCTTTATTCTTCGTAGGTTATATTACAAACGTTATCACCCAAAGATGCGCCTCTGCCGGGTCGCTACTGTCATGTCTGTAACCTAGAGAAGGCTTTCTACTCAGTGTGATAGGACTTCTTTTTCGAGGTCATGCTCAAGATGGGACTTGGGGAGAAATGGGTGTATTGGATCACATTACTGTAAACAAACCCTACAGCAAGAGTGAAAACAGGCTGCACGCTCTGTGCAAAATACCACATCTTTAGAGGCACAAGGGCTGACCTCTACCGCCTCTTTTATTTACGTTAGGCACCCGGCTGTTGGCGGAACTTTTCCATCAAAGAGGGAAGGGATATGGGGTGAGAGTGGATGGCAGACAGCATATAATATCTCTGTATGTGGATGATCTGTTGCTCTACCTTGACAGTGACTTCCGGGGGGCTGCAAATGAATTGACCCTACTGTGTGAATTAGCAAATCTATCTGCACTCCAGGTAAACACAGCTAATAGATATCAATTTCCTATAACAGCTGGAGCTTGGCAGCTGCAGGCTGTCACCCAGGGACTATTATGGTTACCGAGGTCCTTTAGGGCATCAGAATGTTCCTCTCACTAAACGACCTCCAAGATGGTAATTTAGGTAATGCACTAAGGTCCCTTATGTTTTGTGTTCCCTTCTGGCGGTCTGTGGAGCTGGCAGTGATGGCCAGAATCTCTATATCTAAGATAGTAATGCTACCAAGACTCATATTTCTTTGTCAGCCTACCAGTCAAGATACTGTGCTCCTGGTTCAAACACTTAGACACTCTGTTATGAGAAGTAATCTGGGATGGTGTCCGCAGCAGGGTCTCCTTGGAGGTGCTCCAGCGACCCCCGGAAAAGGGTGGTCTGAGTGCCCCAGACCTTGAGTTATTTTTTCTGGTGAAGCAGCTTCAGTGGATCACCCAGTGGCTAGATGGAGCGCAAGTAGAGGAACTATGTCACATGGGACTAGCAGATAATCAGGGCACTCTGCTAGCAAAGCTCCTACATACATCAGTGGTGCTCCCCCAGACCCTGAAGAGCTGGCAGAGATGTTTTCAGAGGACAGCTGGGACACCTCTTTATGCACCGGAGTTGCTGGTGGTGGGGCTCCCTTAAGAGGGTGATTTGCACTCTCAATTACGCGTTAGGCTGCACACTGCCATGGACAGCAAAAACATGCTTGTTAGGCCTATTCCCTAGACCCAAAGCACAGGAAGCTGGCACTAGGGTTATAGATTCAGCAGTGGCGCTGGCCAAGCGCAAGACAGCACTACAGTGGACAGCAAAGAGGAGTACTGTGATTACCGCCTGGGTGAGAAATGTCACAATATGGGCCAGAGCAGAAGAGAGGAAACTGATTAGAGTGAATGCAAGGGGAATGAGACGGCACCCACTGGTGGGCTTAGGGACGGAAGTACTGGATGCCTGGGAACATCAGGGTGAAGACCCAGAGACTGACACAGATGGACATGTTCTACAGCCCTGTGACAATGAGGGAGAATAGCAGGAGATCCCTGACAATGCCTAGGTAATGGAATACAGGGTCCGTGGAACGGGGGCCGCAAACATTAAAATCATGTTTTACTAGAGTTGGAGGCTACAGTACGAAGGGGTTAGCCCTCCATTAACTTGACGGTTCCCCCCAGATCGCCTACTACATGGCACGCTGTGGCCACCTTGCAGACTTAGCTTCGTGCACACTCCCCACCACCTTATGACATATAGGATAATGGGGGTAGAAGTGATGTTACTTAACAAATAATACACTGTGAAAGTTGCTGTTACCAACTGATGGCAAAACCCCCAGGACTGCTTAACGTAGTTTATTGTTCACATTAATTTGACTTAAGATGTTGTTAATGGCCACCACAAATCTCATATTTTTTTTGTAATGAAAGCGGCACAAAAAGAACAGCCTCATAACTGAAAATGCTAATGTGTGCTGGACCCACGCTGCTCTGATTAATGTTATGCAATTTATGGACAAGAGATTAGAGACTGCTACTTTTATTAAAAAAATGTCTTATACTTTGTAAATCCCAAAAATATGTTTGAAACAAAGCATGTTAAACTTGTATGAGCTCTCCTGTTTGTTTTTTCACACAAATAACTGTAAATTGGATTGAGGGCCAATCGATGGCCAGGCGGAAAGAATATTCTACCCTCCACCTGGAGCAAGCTTTCAAATGGCGCCATCACTACAAAGCACTATCAATTGCAAGTGATTATCACGAATGAGAAACCAGGGAAATCTCTGGTGAGTTTGGTAGAAAGGGATAAAAATGTTCAATATGTAAATCAAAGGCAGTTCAATGCTTTCGTGGAAGAATGAAGTTATGAACCATGGAAGAGTATACATTTTGAACATGTAGGTTCAGACTCAATGGTGTGCTCTTTTCAAGTCTCTCAGCAAGCAGAAACCAACTAAGGCTTTTGACAAGAATCTGTAAACAATTTAATATAATAACCGTCATCCTGTTCCTGATGATCTGTGTCACATAATATTTCCTTGATGCCATCTTGCAGAGCTCTCCTGCAATCCAGTTACTTTGACTGTTAGAAGTTGGGTTTCTGGTGAGCATAGGTATGCACCCTTTCCAACCAGGAACCGCAACCCTAGTCAGGGTAAATCAGATACACACTACAAATTAACCTGTGCTCACCTTCTGGTAGCTTGGCGCAGTGTGTAGAAGGCTGGCTTGGCTTATAGTGGGTACCTGATGGTACTTACACCTTGTGCCAGGTCCAGTTATCCCTTATTAGTAGATTAGTAGTGTTCTAGCAGCGTAGGCTGATAGAGGTGGCTATAGGGAGCATACAAGGCTGAATTAGGAGACATGTAAAGCTCATCCAATACCAATTGTATCATATAGGTACTATATCATAAGAAAGACAATACTCATAAATACTAAAAATAAAGGTACATTTAATTTTAGTGACAATGTGCCAAAAATATCTCAGAGGACATACTCCCTTAGGAGGTAAGTAACATACACAAAATATACACAACTAACCAAATCAGGTAAGTAAAACAGTCAGAAAGTAGTGCAAACACTGTAGAATACAACAGGATGCAATAGGCCTGGGGCAACACAAACCATATACTAATTAAGTGGAATGCAAACCACAAATGGACCCCTAGGCTAGTGTAATGTGTAGAGGGTCGCTGGGACTGTAAGAAAACACTAAGGGTGTCCAAGATACCCCACCCCAAGACCCTGGAAAGTAGGAGTAAAGTACTACTATTTCCCCAGAAACACACTAAAGTCGTGATAGAGGATTTTGCAAAGACCACAACAGACTGCAAAGCACTGAAGATTGATTCCTGGACCTAAGGACCTGCAAAGGAAGGGGACCAAGTCCAAGAGTCGCGAAAGTGTCCGGGGGGGGCAGGAGCCCACTAAACCCCGGATGAAGGTGCAAAATGGCTGCCTGTGGATGGAAGAAGCCGAAGATTCTGCTACAATGAAAGATGCTAGGAACTTCTTCTTCATGCAGAGGATGTCGCAAGGAGTGCTGGAGGATGCAGAGTTGTTTCTTTGGCAAAATACCACAAACAAGCCTTGCTAGCTGCAAGTTGAAGAAAAAGAGTGCTGCCTGGGCCCAGGAAGGACCAGGATGTCGCCCCTTGGGAGAGGAGACAGAGGGGGCCTTCAGCAACACAGAGAGCCTACGCACAAGAAGGTAGCACCCGTAGAAGTACTTGAACACGGGTTCAAGAAGTCTGAACACGGCAGTCGTCTCAACACTGCAAAAGAGGGTCCCACAAAGCCGGAGATCAACTCAGGGAGCTGAGCATCACAAGACAGAGTGCTGGGGACCTCGGCTTGGCTGTGCATGAAGGATTTTGTGGAAATGTGCACAGAAGCCCTAGTAGCTGCATTTCACGCAGTGCACAGGATTACTGTCTGGAGAGGGGAGGCAAGTACTTACCTCCTCCAAATTTGGACAGTTGGACCACTGGAAAGTCTGGGTCACTTGGGTCCACCACCTGTGTTCCAGGGGCCACACTTGTCAGGATGAGAGGGGTCCCAGAATACCGGTGACGCTGAAGTTTGGTGCCTACTGGAGCAGGGGGAAGATTCCGTCAACCCACGGGATATTTCTTCATGGATTCCAGTGCAGGATGAAGGCAGGCAGCCCCCAAAGCATGCACCACCAGGAAACAGTTGAGAAAGCGGGTAGGATTAGGCGCTACAATGTCGCTGGTAGTCTTCTTCCTACTTTGTTGCAGTTTTGCAGGCGTCCGGGAGCAGTCAGCGGTCGATCCTTGAGCATGGGGTCCTGGCTAGCAGGATCCCAGTGAGACAGGCAAAAACAAACTTACATACATGTCAAAATGGGGGTAACATGCCAGGCAAGCTGGTACTTTCCCACACAGAGCAGGCAGGCTTAACTTAAGAGGCAATGTGCAAAGTATTTGTGCAATATTTCAAATAGTAAAACAGTAAAAACACCTCAAAAAAAGACACCACACCTGGTTACAATAGAGCTACATTTTATAAGTAAAACAAGACCAAAACGGTGAAAATCCAGTAAGCAGAAGCTCAGATGTGAGTTTTTAAAGAATTAAATGTAAGAAGGGGCTTAAAAGCATAAAGTGCCAACCAGGACTATCTGGTTGCGCTAGATCAAGTGAAATCCCAAAGTTCAGGATGACCGCAATGGAGTGCAGGTTGGATGCAGTCCCAGAGAAGTCCTGCTGTATGTAGCTTTACCTCTTCAAAATTGAGCCAAAAGTCCTGTTTAGGGTGGGGGGGAAGAAGTTCAACGGGAGCAAGGAGAGCATTACTGGCAAAGGTCAACGGGTGCAAGGAGTCAGATGGGCATCGCGTAAGGACAGACTGGAGCTTCATGCTCACAAGCAGCGATGCTTGTTGTACGTAGAGATGGACTTGCGGCAGCTGATATTTCAGACAAGAGGCTTGGTTGCCATGCGAGCAGGCTTGTTCGTGGTAGCAAAGAGCCCAAGAGCTTGATCTCTGGAGCCACAAAATCACTTTCAGGGGTCCAGGACTGGAGGTGCACCTCTTGGGGGTCAGGAGCTAATTACAGATAGGTCCAGAAGCTGTAGTGGGTGCATTGGAAGTCTTTTGTGTCCCTTAGACTTCAGAAGAACAGGAGACGAGCTAGCAAACACTTGGAGTCACTCTGGTTCTGAGTTGGAGGGATTCTGGCCCAGTCCTTCTCACTACCAGGCAAGGAGGGCAGCAGGCAGCAGGTCAGCACAGCAGAGCAGAGCAGGTGTTTAGCAGAGTCTAGCATTGTGACGGTCCTTTCAGCAGCATAGCAGTCCTTCTCCCTGGTAGAGTATCCACAGGTCCAGAAGTGTACTGAGTTGGTGGTGTCTGAGGTCCAGTTCTTAAACCAAGTGGTGCCTGTGAAGTGGGGGGGACTTAAAAGAGAGGCCTTGTAAGTGCACATAGTCCCTGCACTGCCTGCCATGTCTCCAGGCTCACTACAGGGTGTTATACAGCCCTGTGTGTGGAATGAGAACACAGCCTATTCAGGTGTAAGTGTCTGCTCCTCCTGCCCGTCATGCCCAGGATGGCCCATCAGGCTGTGGGTGGCCCATCAGTTACACCTAAGCTCCCTTTGTGTGTGGCAGTCTGAAGGAAATGCACAAGAGCCCAGTTGCACCATCCCAGGTGTGTTTTCAGAGACAGACAGAAGACACCAGATGGTTTAAGTAAGAGAATGCCAACTTTCTGAAAGTGGCAGTTTCAGAATTACGATTTAAAATCAGTCTTCACCATAAGTTGTCATTTTAAATTGTGACTACAGAGACACCAATCCTGGGGGTCCCATCTCTTTCCAATTGGAAATTACACTTATTTAATGTAATAAGGCAATCCAAATCTTATCTTATGAGAGGGATGGGCCTTGCAGTAGTGGAAAACGAATGTAAGAGTTTTTCACTACTAGGTCATATAAAACCTAAAAGTACATGTCATACTTCCTAAATACACTGCACCCTGCCCTTGGTCTGGCTAGGACCTACCTTAGGGATGACCTATATGTATTAAAAAGGAAGGTTTGGGTCTAGTAGGAGGGATAACTTGCCAGGTCAACATGGCAGTTTAAAATAACTGCACAATGGCACGCCTGAGCCATGTTTAAAGGGCTACAGAATTGGGTGGCACAATCAGTGCTGCAACCCCACCAGTAGCATTTTATTTATAGGTCCTGGGCACAGGTAGGGAATTTTACTACGGATTGATAAATAAATTAAATATGCCAATTGTGGATAAGCCAATTTGACCCCGTTTCAAGCAGGGAGCATATACACTTTAGCATTGGTTGGCAGTGGGAAAGTGCCCAGAGACCTGAAGCCAGCAAAAAAGAGGTCAGCACAACAGAGGGTCAGAGGGAAAACAAATTAGGGGGAACCATGCCAAGGATGCAAGGTCTAATACTCACCATCATACCATTGTGCAGAGCTCTCCTATAATCCACTTACCTTGATGGTCATGCCATCTTGCAGAGCTCTCCTACAACCCACTTACTGTGGCGATCAGGTTACTAATAGGCTACGATCTAAGGACAGAGCTTAAAATAATTTCCAATAGCAATTTTGGATAAACGTGTTCCTCAAACACATAAAGATTAACTCGCCAAGACATCCTTTATGAACCATAGTCATCCACCTCCCTCGCATGTTCCTTCCTATCAGGTTAAAGTGTTGTAATCTCACTCTATAGGATTTGATGACAGGGAAGAAGATGACAACAGATGTGTTGTGGCTGAATAAGATGAATTATGTTTTTTAGCTAGAGAGCAGGAAATAGCAAATTGTTCTTTTGCTTTACTCCTCAGGGTCTTCCACTTGAACGAGAATACAGTGGTGTCTTCTGTACAGATTGGGGATGTCTTAAACTCAATAGCCCCTAACATGGATGTGTATTTGTAGTCAATGAATGATTTCTTCAATCCATAAAACTGCATTCAGAAAAGTGGAAAAAAAACTTTACAGACACTTCAGGTTAGTACTGATCTGCCAGAAAGAAAGAAGGAAAGAAATAAGTAATGAGGGATAGAAAGGAGAAAGGAAACCAGGAAAGAAATAAGGAAGAAAAGAAAGAAGAAGGCAAGACAGAAAGAATGAAAACAACTAAGAAAGAAAGACGACAAGAAAGAAAGAAGGCAAACATAAGAAAGGCAAGGAAGTTGGAAAGAAAGAAGGCAAGAGAGAAGGAAGGCAAAAAACAAGGGAAGAACAAAACACAAGAAAGAAGAAAACAAAAGGCAAGAAAGAAAGGAATGAAGGAGAAAGAAAGAAAGAAAGAAAGAAAGAAAGAAAGAAAGAAAGAAAGAAAGAAAGAAAGAAAGAAAGAAATGTAAGCAAGGGAGAAGGAAAGAGGGAATGGAAGCAAGAAAGAAAGAGAAAGGAAGAAAGAAAGAAAGAGAAACAGGGAGGAAAAAGAGAAAGAAAGACAGAAAGAGAAAGGAAGAAAAGAAAATGAGAAAGAAAGAAAAAGAGAGAAAGAAAGCAAGAAAGAGGGAAATAAAGAAAGACAATAGAGAGAAAAAAATAAAAAGAAAGAAGGACATCAAGAAAGTAGGAATGAAAACAAGAAAATCCAAATGAAACCAAGAAAGAAGAAAACAGAAAAAATGGAAGCAAGAAAGAGGGAAATAAAAAAATACAATAGAGAGAAAAAGAAAAGAAAGAGAGAAAGACAGAAAGAAAGAAAGAAAGAAAGAGAAAGAAGGAAGGAGAGAAATAAAGAAATGAAAGAAAACAGAGCAGGAAAGAAGGAATGAAAGAAAGAAGAAAACAAGAAAGAAGAAAAAAAGAAATTAAAAAGAAAGAAGGAGTGGAAGCAAGAAAGACAGAATGAAAGCATGAGGAAGGAAAAAGGAATGAATGCAGGAAAGAAGAAATTAAAGCAAGAAGGAATGAAAGAAGGCAACAGAGAAGGAAAGAAGGAATGAAAGAAATAAGAAAGCAAGAAAGAAGGAAAGAAAAAATGAAAGAATGAAAGAAATAAGAAAGCAAGTGAGGAAATACACATTGAAGGAAACAGGAAAGCAGGAAAGAAGAAAAGAAGTAATGAAAGAACAAAAGCAAAAGGGAAGAATGAATTAAAGAAAAAAGAAAAGGGAGAGCAAGAAGAAAGGAATGAAAGAATAAAAGAAAAAATGAAAGCAAGAAAGAAGGAAAGAAGGAGTAAAAGAAAAAGGAAAACAACAAAGAAAACATAAAAGAAAGAAGGAGTGAAAAAATGAATGAGACAAGGAAAGAACGAAGAAATGAAAGAATGAAAGAAAAAGGTAAAGAAGGAAGAAGGAATTAATGCAAGAAAAAATCATTTAAAGCAAGAAAAAAGGAATGAAAGAATGCAAGAGAGAAGCAAAGAAGGAATGAACAAATAATGCAAGAAAGAAGGAAATAAAAATAAAGGGAAAGCAAGAAAGGTGAAAAGGTAGAATTACAGAAAAAAGAAAGCAAGAAAGAAGGAAAGAATGAATGAAAGAAAGAAAGAAAAAGAAAAGAAAGAAACAATTAATGAATAATAATGAAAGAAACGGGAAAGCAGGAATGAAAGAAAAAACAAGAAAGAAGGAATCAACAAATGAAAGAAAAAAGGAAAGCAAGAAAAAAGAATGAAAGAAAGGAAAGCAAGAAAGAAGTTAAGAACACATGAAAGAAAAAAGGAAAGAAAGAATGAAGGAATTAAAAAATGAAAGAAAAAAGGAAAGAAGGAATGAAATGATTAAAGGAAAGAAAGGAAGGACTGAAAGAATGAAAGGGAAAGAAAAAGGGAAAGAGGAATTAAAGAGAGAAAGAAAGCAAGAGAGATAGAAAGAAAGAAAGAAAGAAAGAAAGAAAGAAAGAAAGAAAGAAAGAAAGAAAGAAAGAAGGAAAGAAAGGAAGAAAGAGGAAAAAAGAAAGAAAAAATAAAGCAGGAAAGAAGGCAATAGAAATGTTACGCGAGCTGCAAATTAAACAGAATAAAAGCTGATGTTCTTCCTGTGCAAAGCTTATTAAAGAACTATTGGCATGATTTACTCTAGTGTTCTAAAGAATTGTCTGCTTCTGAATTTACATATATAATATTGAAGTTTTAATAACTTAATATAGAACAGTTTCACATAGAGTCAATCTGTTATGCTGTGAAATACCAGCAGCCAAACAGTAAACAACGGACACCCTGGTAGGAATGTTCAACAACATTGGCAGGAGACAGGAACTGATTAAGCATGGAATGTGGCCTGTGTAACCTCCTGCTGTCACATTAGATTCTAAACACACAGACAACATAAAGTAATAACAAGCATTGGCAAAGCCAATGGGTCTTGCCTACGTTGAGCTATTGGTTTTTGTTAAGTTATATAGCAAAGTTGTGCAACTGATGTGCAGCATGACTGAAGGTAAAGAAAGAAAATGCTACGATGCGGCCGGCGATGAATGTGTTATAGTGCATTGTTCCTTCACTTCCATCCATGCTGCACAGCAGTTGAGCTGCACATTGCCAAGTCCAATAGGCTTTGCCAGTGCTTGTTTATATATACTGTTAGAAAATACAATATAGAAGCTAGCTACTTAGTTAAGTCTTAGCCCTTCAAAATTAAAAATGATGCTTTAATCTGACAGTACAGCATGTTAAGTGATGTGCTCAAGAAATTAATAAAAAATCTGCAAACTTCAAAAATGCCATCATAATGAAACTATATCATTTACAGTGTTCAAGGTTTCTGCATGTTGCACATACATAGTTAATGCACCTCGAGGCAGAAGCAGCTACTAGGTAATAAGATCGCACGAGCACTGTCTGACATGTTTAATTTAAAAAACACATTCACTTCAGAGATTTCCCTGATAACGTCCTCTGGGGGAACTCAAAAGACCATCAATAGTTTACGAACAAGCATGAACTGGCCGTATTTTGAACATATTTTGAAACAAAAGGTCTCTAAAATTATTTTAAAATGTCACAGAAAGTAAAGTACTTGAGACACTATAGGGAGGTAAGACTTCTGAGTAATGATAAATCACTAGAGATCTATCACTAAATTCTTAATCATCGTTAGAACAACATAACAGTGAATATGCACGGTTTTAGAGACTAACCTTTGTCCATGGAATTCGATAAATGTATTTGCTCTCTGGGCAATGGGTATCATGTAGATCCCAATATGAACTGGGAGCTCATGCTTATAATGTTAAAGAAACACGACATGTCCCAGAATGCAATGTGCTGGTGCCTGAGGTGTCTGAGCTGCATGAAAGAGTCCAACATGACACGAGGCGGCTATGGCAGCTTTATCTTCTGTATGCTAATGCATGGGGGCTTTTACTCTCCAGAGGTAGGCATTATTATTTTGAAAATAAATGGAAAGGTGTTCTCAACTCCTTTTAACATGCTTCAAGGTGCTGTCAATGCTGGAGTGGGAGGCGCAAGTGAGAAGCGAGGCGGGTGGCTTTATCTACAGGAAAGCCTGACTTTGTAAACCAACAGAGGTAGGCAATCTGGGACTTGAAGTTGTTCTGTCTGATGTATTTTTTAAGACGCCGCTTGCTTTATTTTATTGCTTGATCTGCTAATTTGTTTCCTGCCCAGTAAATTGGATTTGCAACTGGGGGTACTTTATGTCGCATAACATAAGGGGACAAAATCCACACAAAAGGAATGTTACTTACTAAGACGTTGGGGCGTCTACTGTATGTTGCGCCTGAAGAGAGCCCTAGGAGCCCTCACAATAATTCTTTTACGTTGTTTGTACACTCTGGGAAACGGGGAACAATAAAGGAGCAAGAAGTTACAAATAAAGTCGGATAAAAACGACAAAAAATGCGCCTAAAATTTATAAAAGACATTTAGTTCAACAGGTCACAAGTTATGCCTCGACAGAAACCGCTACTTAAGTTTAAAAGAGTAAACAGAGGGTTCATGAAAATATATTTTATGCGCAATTCTTGTGCATTGCAAGCTCATGATACTGAATTTACAAAAACCAAATAGCATTATTAGCTAGGATATTGGTAGGCAGACTGCTGTGGTGTTTCCTGTCAGCAGGGCTGGCTCTGTGCTTTGGGAATCAGCAGCCCAGAGCTCTGCACACAGGACAGGAGAAGAGCTTTTACTCATGGACATGCGTGTCCCGTGTGCCACGGGACTCACACTGTGCTGGTCTCTGCAGGAGAGCACACTGCCTTATAAAATGTTTTGAATGCACAGAGGGGAGGGCGCGGGATATCCTGCTAGCCACAGCAGAGCTGGAGTTGTGGCACCCCTTGCCTACATCATCCGCTGCTCTGTTGTGAAGTGCCAGACAAATGCATTTGAATTGACGTGGGTACAGGAAAGAAACTAGGGTCTCGCATTTGTCCGAGTTACAGCTATTACCAGTTGTAAACTCGCAACTTGATTTTTCTTGCCACATTGAAAGAAAAAAAACAGCAGGATCGCGCTGCTACAGTTCACTCGTAATGAAACTTATCGGCCCGCGAAAAATAAATGAACAGAAGACAGAAGGCTGACCTTTTCAATCATTCCCTATGTCCCACTGAAATTAGACTTGCTCAACCACCATCTAAAGGAGTCCAAAATCTAGGTATTAAAATTAATAATTCCAACTTTCCAATGAAAGTCCAGGTCTCCACAGTTGTCTCTGAATGTTCTTTCCAAATGAATACATTTCGGAAGAAACTGCTTTTTCTAACAGGAATGCTCATGAATATGTGCTATCCAGCCTGATTGCAGCAAGGATGGACTACACCACTGGACTTTGTTTAGGCAGCAATAAATCTCTCTTCTAAAGCTTTCAAACTCTGCATAACAGTGCAGTCAGGGTGGGGGGTTCTACTTCACACCCGGTCGAGATTATCTTTCTCCTTAGCAACTACTCTCTTCCCTGCACAAGCTAGAATTTCCTTCAAGATTCTGCTTACAGTTTCACGCAATCTGTGGTTGATTTTTTCAATCTCTACTGAGCAGAAAGTTCAGCATCATTCGTTTACCTTAGACATACCCTGAAGAGGTCCACGATTGGTGGCTGGCTCTTTCCAGTTATATTACCTACACGATGGAACATTCTGCCCATTGATTTAAGAAAACACCCTATCTTCTGTCCTTTAGGAAAACACTTGAATCCATTATCTTTGAACCACAAGCCTAACAGAATTTCTCACTAAACAGTAAAACTAATCTACTACGTTAGACAGTTATGGCTAGAGTTACAATATATTTACTTTGTCCTGCCAAGAGACACCATGGGTGTAAACATACTATGATAAGCTCTCGAAAAGTAACATAGGGTAACTGTAGGTATCTGAAACTTTAAAATGGCATTGGAGCAAGCCAAAGAGGTACCTACAAACTGAGAGGAGTATTAGCTGTCTAGGACGAATATCTAATTTTCCCTCAGCAAACGCCTGTGGCAGTGGCGGCCCGTCCTTTAGGGCGGAGGGGCCACGCCCCCCCACCCCATGAAGAGTGTCTGTCAGGCTGAACAAAGGTCAGCGTGACAGACACTCTTCATGTTCAGGTCAGGCAGCCAGGAGCAGACATGCGCGATTTGCGCAGACTCCTGGCTGCCTGAGCTGAACTTTGCTGGGCTGAGGAGATTACGACCCTTATGGGCGTGACCTCCTCGGCCCAGCAAAGGTGCCTCGAGGCCCTCCCCTGGGTGACGAGGAAAGCGTCACCCATTGACACTCGCCCTGGGCGCTTCAGGTTTAAGCCCTGAAGTGCCCAGGGCGAGTGTCAATCAGTGACACTTCGTAACAGAGTGGGGTGGGGTCAGCAGTCTCACTGACCCCATCTGTTAGAAATGGGGTCTCTGGTTGACAGTCAGGTTACCCCCTGTTCAAGCAAGGACCCTCACTCTAGTTAGGATAAAAGAGAATCACCCTCAGCTAACCCCTGCTTACCCCCTTGGTAGCTTGGCAGAGCAGTAGGCTTAACCTCAGAGTGCTGGGCGTAAAGTATTTGTACCAACACACACAGTAACTTAATGAAAACACTACAAAATGACACAACACCAGTTTAGAAAAATAGGAAATATTTATCTAGACAAAACAAGACCAAAACGACAAAAATCCAACATACACAAGTCAAGTTATGATTTTTTAAAGGTTTAAAATAAAAAGAGTCTTTAGGTAGTTGTAACACCACACTAGCGCTGCTAGCGTGAAAATGTACCTGGTTTGCGTCAAAAATAACCTCGCACGGGCGGTGTGCGTCGAAAGTAACCCTGCACGGCTGTGTGCGTCGAAAACAACTCGGCACGGCGGTGCGCGTGGAAAAAGCCAGCCACACGACGATCCGAAAGTCCCGCGGCGCAGGGTGCGATCTCTCAGCCTCCGTCAGCGATGCTGCGCGTCGTTTCTCCTGCTCCGGGCGTCGGTGTTTCGGTCGCGTTTCCTGCGGCGTCGTTTCTCAGCTGCGAAACCGGCGTCGCGTCGTTTTCTCAGCCGCGATCGGATTCGCGTCGATCTTTTCTCCGCACGGTGCTCGGTGCGTGTATTTTTGTCCTTAGGCTGCCAGCTTCTCCTTTCAGGGTCCCAGGAACTGGAAGGGCACCACAGAGCAGAGTAGGGGTCTCTCCAGAGACTCCAGGTGCTGGCAGGAAGAAGTCTTTGCTATCCCTGAGACTTCAACAACAGGAGGCAAGCTCTACATCAAGCCCTTGGAGATTTCTTCTTCAAGATGGAAGGCACACAAAGTCCAGTCTTTGCCCTCTTACTCTGGCAGAAGCAGCACTGCAGGAAAGCTCCACAAAGCACAGTCACAGGCAGGGCAGCACGTTTTCCTCAGCTATCAGCTCTTCTCCAGGCAGAGGTTCCTCTTGGTTCCAGAAGTGTTTCTAAAGTTTGTAAGTTTGGGTGCCCTTCTTATACCCATTTTAGTCTTTGAAGTCACCTTCCTTCAAAGGGGACTCACACCTTCTTGTGAAATCCTGCCTTGCCCAGGCAAGGCCTCAGACACACACCAGGGGGCTGGAGACAGCATTGTCAGAGGCAGGCACAGTCCTTTCAGATGAGAGTGACCACTCCACCCCTCCCTCCTAGCAGAGATGGCTAATCAGGAAATGCAGATCACACCCCAGCTCCCTTTGTGTCACTGTCTGGTGTGAGGTGAAAAACAACCCAACTGTCAAACTGACCCAGACAGGGAATCCACAAACCAGGCAGAGTCACAGAATGGTTTAAGCAAGAAAATGCTCACTTTCTAAAAGTGGCATTTCCAAACGCACAATCTTAAAATCAACTTTACTAAAAGATGTATTTTTAAATTGTGAGTTCAGGGATCCCAAACTCCACATGTCCATCTACTCTCTAGGGGAATCTACACTTTAATCATATTTAAAGGTAGCCCCCATATTATCCTATGAGAGAGAGACAGACCTTGCAACAGTGAAAACGAAATTTGCAGTATTTCACTGTCAGGACATATAAACCACATTACTATATGTCCTACCTTATCCATACACTGCACCCTGCCCTTGGGGCTACCTAGGGCCTACCTTAGGGGTGCCTTACATGTAAGGAAAGGGAAGGTTTAGGCCTGGCAAGTGGGTACACTTGCCAAGTCGAATTTACAGTGTAAAAATACACATACAGACACTGCAGGGGCAGGTCTGAGACATGATTACAGAGCTACTTATGTGGGTGGCACAACCAGTGCTGCAGGCCCACTAGTAGCATTTGATTTACAGGCCCTGGCACCTCTAGTGCACATTACTAGGGACTTACTAGTAATTCAAATATGCCAATCATGGATGAACCACTTACATACAATTTAAACAGGAGCACTTGCACTTTAGCACTGGTTAGCAGTGGTAAAGTGCCCAGAGTAACAAAAACAGCAAAATCAGAGTCCAGCACACATCAACAACCTGGGGAACAGAGGCAAAAAGTTAAGGGAGACCACGCCAAGGATGAAAAGTCTAACACGTGTCCCCCCCAGCTAAAAGTGGGGAGCAACTACCCAACCTCATGGGAGTTCTCATCACTAAGGCGGAAGAACCTGGACAGACCATCAGCATTGGCGTGCTCTGTACCGGGTCGATGTTCCACCGTAAAGTCCATCCCCTGTAGGGAAATGGACCACCTCAACAGTTTTGGGTTCTCACCCCTCATCTGCATTAACCATCTGAGGGGTCTGTGGTCGGTCTGAACTCGGAAGTGAGTCCCAAACAAGTAGGGTCTTAGCTTCTTCAGTGCCCAGACCACAGCAAACGCTTCACGTTCTATGGCACTCCACCTACGTTCCCTGGGTAGTAACCTCCTGCTAATGAAGGCTACGGGTTGATCTAGGCCCTCTTCATTCAGCTGTGAGAGTACTGCTCCAATACCATGCTCTGAGGCGTCTGTCTGTACAACAAACTCCGTGGAGTAGTCAGGTGCCTTCAGCACAGGTGCTGTGCACATGGCAGCCTTCAGGGCATCAAAAGCGTTCTGGCAAGCCTCTGTCCAGATCACTTTCTTGGGTTGCTTCTTAGAAGTCAACTCAGTTAAGGGGGTAACAATGGTACCATATCCCTTAACGAACCTCCGATAGTATCCTGTGAGACCTAAAAAGGCTCTCACTTCAGTCTGGGTCTTGGGAGGCTCCCAAGCCAGAATCGTGTCAATCTTAGGCTGTAGGGGTGCCACCTGGCCACTCCCCACCTGGTGTCCTAAGTACACAACAGAACCCTGCCCTATTTGGCACTTGCTCGCCTTAATAGTGAGGCCTGCCTTCTGCAGGGCCTCTAACACTCTCCAGAGGTGTTGCAGGTGTTCCTCCCATGTGGAACTAAACACAGCAATGTCATCCAGGTAGGCGGCACTGAACTCATCCAGTCCTGCCAACACCTGGTTGACCAACCTCTGAAAGGTGGCAGGGGCATTCTTCATCCCAAAGGGCATCACATTGAAGTGGAAGTGCCCATCGGGGGTAGAGAATGCTGACCTCTCCTTTGCCCCTTCAGTTAAGGCAATCTGCCAGTACCCAGATGTTAAATCAAACGTACTGAGGTACTTGGCAGCTCCTAACCGATCAATGAGCTCATCAGCTCGGGGGATGGGGTGTGCGTCAGTCTTGCTGACCGCATTGAGACCCCGGTAGTCCACACAGAACCTAAGTTCTGGAGTGGCACCAGGAGCAGCAGCCTTTGGGACCAAGACCACTGGGCTGGCCCAAGGACTGCTGGAGTGCTCAATAACCCTGAGGGCTAACATTTTGGAGACTTCCTCCTTAATGCAAGCCCTCACCCTGTCAGTCACCCTGTAAACCTTATGTTTAACAGGTGTACTGTCCCAAGTGTCCACATCATGTGTGCACAGGTGTGTGACTCCTGGGATCAGGGAAAACAGCGAGGCGAACTGTCCCAGCACGTGGCGACAGTCCCTCTGCTGTTCCTCAGTCAGGGAGGGGGAGAGGATCACTCCCTCCACAGACCCATCTTTCTCTCCTGCAGACAGGAGGTCAGGAAGAGGCTCACTCTCTTCCTCCACCCCGTCATCTGTCGCTAGGAGCATGGATAGCTCAGTTCGCTCAAAGTGTGGTTTGAGGCGGTTGACATGTAGGACCCTCAAGGGGTTCCTGGGGGATTGCAAGTCTACCAGATAGGTGACCTCGCTCTTTCTTTCCACCACCTCAAAAGGCCCAGTCCACTTTTCTTGGAGAGCCCTAGGCTCCACTGGTGCCATGACCCACACTTTTTGTCCAGGCTGAAACTCAACCAGAGTGGCATTCTGGTCGTACCACCGTTTCATATCCTCCTGGCTTGCTTCCAGGTTCTCCTGAGCGAGACTCCTGAAGCGGGCAGTCTGGTTTCTTAGTGCCAGCATGTAGCTAAATACATCCTGGGGTGGTTTACTAGGAGCTTTCTCCAAAGCCTCCTTCACCAGACTGAGCGGTCCCCTCACAGGGTGGCCATAGATGAGCTCAAAGGGGCTAAAGCCAAGTCCCTTTTGAGGCACCTCCCTGTAAGCGAACAGAAGGCATGGCAAGAGGACGTCCCACTTACGCCTCAAGGGCTCTGACAGGCCCTGAATCATGCCTTTCAAGGTGCGGTTGAATCTCTCAACCAGACCATTACTTTGGGGGTGGTAAGGGGTGGTGAACTTGTAGGTTACCCCACACACCTTCCACAGAGACTTCATATAAGTGGATATGAAGTTTGTACCCCTATCAGATACTACCTCCTTGGGGAACCCCATGCGGGTAAAAACCCCCATCAAGGCACGTCCCACCACGGGGGCGGTGACCGTCCTTAGAGGAATAGCTTCTGGGTACCGTGTGGCATGGTCCACCAAGACCAGGATGAACCTGTTGCCCATGGCTGTCTTGGGATCCAGAGGCCCCACAATGTCAATTCCTACCCTTTCAAAGGGAGTACTGACTACCGGTAAAGGTTGGAGGGGAGCTTTGCATTTCCCCCCACTCTTGCCACTTGCCTGACAAGTCTGACAAGATCTACAATAAGCAGCTGACTGCTTGTTCATCAAGGGCCAGTAAAAGTGGGAGACAAGCCTCTTATAGGTCTTGTCCTGCCCTAGATGTCCTGCCAAAGGCACATCATGAGCCAAACCCAGTAGGAAGGCCCTGAAGCCCTGGGGTACCACCAGCATACGAGCTGACCCCGGCTCAGGAACCTTAGGCTCACTATACAGGAGGCCATCCTCCCAATAAATCAGGTGAGTACCTGGCGCCCCGCCAGCCGCCTGGGCTGCAGCCTGCTGCCGCAGTCCCTCAAGAGTAGGGCACTCCTTCTGCGCTGTGCAGAATACTTCCCTGGTGGGTCCCCCTTCCTGCTGCCACTGCGACAGCTCAGGGACCTCCCCCAGTTCAGCCACCTGTTCCCCTGTAGGTTCCGGGGCATCACCCTCAGGCTCTGCCTCCTCCCGGACCGTGGGAACTTCTGGGGCGGGTTTCCCGCGCCTCCTGCCTTTCCTCTTCTTGGCGGTCCCCTGGGCCACTGTTTCAGGCTCCAGGGGCTCTTGACTACCCTGATTGGCTGCCATAGACCGGGTGGATACGCATACCCACCCAGGCAGACCCAACATCTCCAAGTGAGACCTGTGTTCCACCTCCTTCCAAGGGGAATCTTCCAGGTCGTTGCCTAGCAAACAATCAACAGGCATGGTTGGACTCACAGCTACTTTCCAGGAACCTGAGACCCCCCCCCATTCAAAGGGAACCTGCGCCACTCTGCAGAGGCGCTCAGAATTGTCTACTGCAACTACTTGGTGAAGTACCCGGGGATCAATCTGCTCTTCAGACACCAGGTGACTCCTCACTGTAGTCACACTGGCTCCTGTGTCTCTTAGAGCCTCCACCCTCTGTCCATTGATGGTCACCCATTGCCTGTACTTCTTAGTGTTATCAGGCACTAGGTTTCTCTGGACCATCTCACTGTCCCCTAGTGAGACAAGGGTCATTTCTGCTGGTTCCCACCCACCTGAAACCAACTCCTCCCCAAGCGCTACACTGGCCAAACCCTGGGACGGTGCACCAGTGGGTGCCGGTGTACTTTTGGGGCATTTGGGGTCCCCCCTCACATGACCCACCTGGTCACATGAATAGCACTTACGTAGGGGACCACCTGCCATTGGCTTCCCTTTGGAGAACCATGGCTTCTTTTCACTGGGGGGTTGGGAATCCTTACCCTGGGAATCAGTTTGGGGCCCTTTAGAGAACTCATCCTGTTTGCCCTTACCCCCCCCTTTCTTCTGAGAGGGACCCTGCCCACCCTTGGCGTGGTCTCCCCCATACCTCTTTTGGACCCTGGTGCTCTCCCAGCGGTCCGCTTCCTGTGCAAGCTTCCTGGGATCAGTCAGCTTGCTGTCAATGAGGTGCTGGCGCAGCTCTGGAAAACATAAACTGTACAAGTGCTCCCAAGCAATTAAATTGTAAAGCCCCTCATACGTGTTTACCTTACTGCCCTTCACCCAACCATCCAGTGACCTGCAACAAGAATCAACACATTCCAACCATGTTTGGGATTCCTTTCTCTTGTAGGATCTAAACTTCTCCTTGTACTGCTCAGGGGTGAGACCATACCTGGTAAGTAAGGCCTCCTTCATGGCAGGGTAGGTGAGACTCTGAGCATCCCCTAGGGCCGTCAGTGTGTCCCTCCCCTCTGCCTCAAAATGCTTCCACAGGGCTGCCCCCCAATGAGCTTCAGGGACCAGGTTCATGTGGAGAGCTGACTCATAACCCTTGAACCACAAGTAGATATCATCCTCCCTCTTATAATCCCTCACAAGGTCTTTTGGGATGTGTACCCTTTTCTCAGGCTGCACTGTAGAATTGCTGCCACCATCCCTACTGGACTGACTCCTCTGATCAATCTCTTTTAAACTGAGCTCATGAGCCATGTTTATCTTCCTTTCCTCAAGGGCCAGCTTCCTCTGTTCCATCTCTAGACTGAGCTTTTTCAGCTCCAACTGGTACTCCCTCTCTGCCTGTCTGTCCTGTAATTCTCCAGGTGTCAGACTCTTGGAGGACACACTGCTACCTGCCCTGGAGATTCTCCCCTGAGACATAGCAGGCCCACCCACTACATCAGTGTGAGTGACTTGCAACTCCTCTTCCCCCTCTGGCTCCTCATCTGTGTGCCCCTCAGCTGCTTTGGCTGTCACCCAGGCCCTCAGCGCCTTTTGCAGCTCATCCTTCTTGGATGAGCTCTTAATGGGACAGCCAACATTACTACAAAACTGCTTCAACTGAGCCACTTTGTAGCTCTCCAATTTCTCCAAGTCAAAAGCAGCTTCAGCTAGGGCATCTCCAGACTGAGACATGATGAGAGGTTAAAAAAATATGCACAGTTCCAAAAACAGAAAAGCAAGTTCTCAAATGAAGTTCCAGAAAAGTCAATCACGGGATCAGCGAAAAAAAGAAACTGAATGCAGAGAAAAACAGTCCAAGTAGAAAAAACAAAAATCACAAGACTAGTAGTATGTGGTCACGTAGTGGTCTGAGATCAAAACAGTAGTGTACACTTAATTACTGTATGTCAAGTACAAATACAAGTCCAAATCCCGACCGCTGGTCACCAATGTTAGAAATGGGGTCTCTGGTTGACAGTCAGGTTACCCCCTGTTCAAGCAAGGACCCTCACTCTAGTTAGGATAAAAGAGAATCACCCTCAGCTAACCCCTGCTTACCCCCTTGGTAGCTTGGCAGAGCAGTAGGCTTAACCTCAGAGTGCTGGGCGTAAAGTATTTGTACCAACACACACAGTAACTTAATGAAAACACTACAAAATGACACAACACCAGTTTAGAAAAATAGGAAATATTTATCTAGACAAAACAAGACCAAAACGACAAAAATCCAACATACACAAGTCAAGTTATGATTTTTTAAAGGTTTAAAATAAAAAGAGTCTTTAGGTAGTTGTAACACCACACTAGCGCTGCTAGCGTGAAAATGTACCTGGTTTGCGTCAAAAATAACCCCGCACGGGCGGTGTGCGTCGAAAGTAACCCTGCACGGCTGTGTGCGTCGAAAACAACTCGGCACGGCGGTGCGCGTGGAAAAAGCCAGCCACACGACGATCCGAAAGTCCCGCGGCGCAGGGTGCGATCTCTCAGCCTCCGTCAGCGATGCTGCGCGTCGTTTCTCCTGCTCCGGGCGTCGGTGTTTCGGTCGCGTTTCCTGCGGCGTCGTTTCTCAGCTGCGAAACCGGCGTCGCGTCGTTTTCTCAGCCGCGATCGGATTCGCGTCGATCTTTTCTCCGCACGGTGCTCGGTGCGTGTATTTTTGTCCTTAGGCTGCCAGCTTCTCCTTTCAGGGTCCCAGGAACTGGAAGGGCACCACAGAGCAGAGTAGGGGTCTCTCCAGAGACTCCAGGTGCTGGCAGGAAGAAGTCTTTGCTATCCCTGAGACTTCAACAACAGGAGGCAAGCTCTACATCAAGCCCTTGGAGATTTCTTCTTCAAGATGGAAGGCACACAAAGTCCAGTCTTTGCCCTCTTACTCTGGCAGAAGCAGCACTGCAGGAAAGCTCCACAAAGCACAGTCACAGGCAGGGCAGCACGTTTTCCTCAGCTATCAGCTCTTCTCCAGGCAGAGGTTCCTCTTGGTTCCAGAAGTGTTTCTAAAGTTTGTAAGTTTGGGTGCCCTTCTTATACCCATTTTAGTCTTTGAAGTCACCTTCCTTCAAAGGGGACTCACACCTTCTTGTGAAATCCTGCCTTGCCCAGGCAAGGCCTCAGACACACACCAGGGGGCTGGAGACAGCATTGTCAGAGGCAGGCACAGTCCTTTCAGATGAGAGTGACCACTCCACCCCTCCCTCCTAGCAGAGATGGCTAATCAGGAAATGCAGATCACACCCCAGCTCCCTTTGTGTCACTGTCTGGTGTGAGGTGAAAAACAACCCAACTGTCAAACTGACCCAGACAGGGAATCCACAAACCAGGCAGAGTCACAGAATGGTTTAAGCAAGAAAATGCTCACTTTCTAAAAGTGGCATTTCCAAACGCACAATCTTAAAATCAACTTTACTAAAAGATGTATTTTTAAATTGTGAGTTCAGGGATCCCAAACTCCACATGTCCATCTACTCTCTAGGGGAATCTACACTTTAATCATATTTAAAGGTAGCCCCCATATTATCCTATGAGAGAGAGACAGACCTTGCAACAGTGAAAACGAAATTTGCAGTATTTCACTGTCAGGACATATAAACCACATTACTATATGTCCTACCTTATCCATACACTGCACCCTGCCCTTGGGGCTACCTAGGGCCTACCTTAGGGGTGCCTTACATGTAAGGAAAGGGAAGGTTTAGGCCTGGCAAGTGGGTACACTTGCCAAGTCGAATTTACAGTGTAAAAATACACATACAGACACTGCAGGGGCAGGTCTGAGACATGATTACAGAGCTACTTATGTGGGTGGCACAACCAGTGCTGCAGGCCCACTAGTAGCATTTGATTTACAGGCCCTGGCACCTCTAGTGCACATTACTAGGGACTTACTAGTAATTCAAATATGCCAATCATGGATGAACCACTTACATACAATTTAAACAGGAGCACTTGCACTTTAGCACTGGTAAGCAGTGGTAAAGTGCCCAGAGTAACAAAAACAGCAAAATCAGAGTCCAGCACACATCAACAACCTGGGGAACAGAGGCAAAAAGTTAAGGGAGACCACGCCAAGGATGAAAAGTCTAACACCATCCCACTCTGTGACGAGGCTGGGACTGCTGCCTTCCCTCATTGGCTGACCTCAGGTCAGCCAGTGAGGGAAGGCAGTAGTCCCAACCCTCCTGGTACCCGGAGGCTAAAGGTAAGTGTGTGTGTGTGTGTGTGTATGTATGTGTGTTATGTTTTACATTGAATGTTTGGTGCGCGTGTGCATGTTTGAGTGTTATGAGTGTTATTAATGGATGTGAGTGCGTGCGTGTGTGAGTGAAAGAATGAATGTGTGTGATCTTGTAAAATGAATGTTTGGTGCGTGCGTGTATGTTTGAATGGAATGAGTGTTGTTAATGGATGAGCGTGCGTGCGTGTCTGTGTGTGAAAGAATGAGCCTGTGTGTGTGTGTGTGTTCGTGTGTGTGTGTTTGTGTGTGTGTTTGTGTGTGTGCCCCGCCCGCCCCCCTCCCAAAGCTGCCGGCCGCCACTGGCCTGTGGTGATTCTGTACTACTCCTCAATGACTTGTGATTAGGTGTGACTATACTAATAACAATTTATTTCTACCCTAACAAACCCTTTTTAGCAAAAGTAAGATAATCAAAGAAAGGGAAAAAACATAACTTTCTAACCTGTACTATGCAGTTTGCGTGCAGCCCGTGGATGGCAGTTCATAGCTCACTGTGCTGGATTATGATTGTAATTTACAAACTGCACAGTAACAAAAGGATCTCTATAACAAAAGCAGTACCCACTGAGCATTGCACATAAAACACTCTTCTGCAATCTGCATAGTACACGTTATTTGTAGCATGCATTTTAACCATCTGTGTCACCTTGGATGAGTCAAAACTGTAACTAATCGAAACTCTGATCTCTCGTCAGCAGGTACATTAATCAACAAAGTTACCTTGGCACTTTTATTGTTGCCTGGAAACAGTTGGATACATAAGGAACTCTTTAGTGCTTTTAAAACTGCTGCACTGCTACAAAGCTGACCTCCACACACTCCCCCAGTAACAAAAGCGCCCCCGACCCTTGCAGCCTCCCGAGGAAACACCCAATGCCCAGTACGGCCAATCCGGCCTTGTTACTACGTCGTCTCAGCAGTACTGAATCTATGTAAACGGGTTTGAGAATTCTGCGCTAAATGTCTAGCGAAAAGGCGCAAAACCATCTTGAAAAAGAAGGCAGGCTGCTATCATCGACCTTCAGCAAATGCAAACCAGTCCACAGAGGGAAGCTGTGGGCTATATTTAGCTTTGCTACAGGGAGGATGCCAGTCAATTCTATTTATACATACTGTTACATGTTGCTTTTCATGCATCAGCACTATGTGCTGTGTCCTTGGTGATGGTACGTCACATAATACCGCATTATGTAATGGGATGGAACATACATTATCCTGAATTTTTTTCCTAGACTTCCCAAGAGGGATGCTTTTAGACCTAGTCATGCTTGCCTTCTACCCTCCCCCGGCGCCCCCCAGAAAAGGAGTTTGGCTGGTGAATGCGGGTGTCCTCAAATCAAGCCCTTTGGTACCCAAGGGGATGCGGATTCACAGTAAGGCCCTGCTATAGGAACAGGAATGCGGTTGTCTTGATTTATTGCAAAATAAACAGGCCCATAATCAATCCTGTATGCAGCTGACCTTCTGGCCCACTTTACTGTGACTGCGGCTGAAACCAGTTTAGGCAAATGTGTCTTCCGGTGGTCTGTCCTGACAACAAAGCACAATTGTAGTGGAGAAGAAACGTTAAGCATTAGGTCGGGGTCCACCTGGTTTCGCTCGCAGAACACGCCAAAGGCCTCGAGCACACAGGCTCAGCCTTATTGCATGTAACTCAAAATGAGCAACATGTGCGCTGAGTGTAGTCCTCTTAAATGTGTTATATTTAATAGCAAAGCGGCATTTCTTTAGGGTCTTCCCGGAATACCTTCTATGAATATGTAACACAAAATGTGTGTTTCTAATCCCCGGTGCTTCGACAGAAAATAATCAAGACAAACTAAAGTACAGCAGATGTATTATCTCACACGAGAACACCAAGTTAAGCAGGGTTATTACAATTTTACGCTTTTTTTCGGCAAGTTATTGGTAGAATCAGATGTAAACAAGTGAGATCGCACTGGGAAAATAGAGAAAAAGTAGTCCACGAGCCGGACGGAAAACAGCGAGCCTCGCATGTTTTCTGTACTTGGTGATGCGCTCAAGGAGGGCGATCCACCGGAAAAGGCATGACGTATGCAAACCCACGAGCCACTGAAAGACACTGACATGATGTGGACAGGGCTCCGAGCCCTTTTTAATTCCTAAAGCGTCTTGCTTAGTGAAACGCATGCGCAATCGCATGCGACGCAGGCTCGACCCTAAAAAGCAATAAAGGAGGAGATTCCTGGTTTTATATTACTATTGAAAGCACGAATATACAGGCTTGGCAAGTCAGCACTCCCACAATAGGGAAACATCCGGAGCAACGACTCAGGAACCACAACAACGTTGTTCACGCAAGCAGAACCATGCTTGAGTTAACAGCTACTCTCTTTTTCTCTACCTTAACCCCTTCACTGCCAGGCCTTTTCCCCCTCAGGTACGAAGCCTTTTTTTGGCTATTTGGGGAAGTTCACGCTTAGGCCCTCATAACTTTTTGTCCACATAAGCTACCCACACCAAATTTGTGCCTTTTTTTTCCAACATCCTAGGGATTCATTCTAGAAGTACCCAGACTTTGTGGGTTCCCCTGAAAGAGACCAAGAAATTAGCCAAAATACAGCAAAAATTTCGTTTTTAAAAATAAAATGGGAAAAAGGGCTGCAGAAGAAGGCTCGTTGTTTTTCCCTGAAAATTGCATCAACAAAGGGTTTGTGGTGCTAAAATCACAATCTTTCCAGCTTTCAGGAACAGGCAGACTTGAATCAGAAAACCCAATTTTTCAACACAATTTTGGCATTTTACTATGACATACTCCATTTTTACAATCTTTTGTGCTTTCAGCCTCCTTTCACTTAGTGACAGAAATGGGTGTGAAACCAATGCCGGATCCCGGAAAGCTAAACATTTCTGAAAAGTAGACAGAATTCTGAATTCAGTAAGGGGTCCTACAAGGTTTCCTACAGAAAACAGCTGAAATAAAAAAAATATTGAAATTGAGGTGAAAAAAACAAAGAAAATTTCTCAATGTTTTACTCTGTAACTTTTTCCTCTGATGTCACATTTTTTAAAGCAATATACCGTTACGTCTGCTGGACTCTTCTGGTTGCGGGGATACATAGGGCTTGTAGGTTCATCAAGAACCCTAGGTACCCAGAGCCAATAAATGAACTGCACCTTGCAATGGGTTTTCATTCTATACCAGGTATACAGCAATTCATTTGCTGAAATATAAAGAGTGAAAAATAGGTATCAAGAAAACCTTTGTATTTCCAAAATGGGCACAAGATAAGGTGTTGCGAAGCAGTGGTTATTTGCACATCTCTGAATTCCGGGGTGCCCATACTAGCATGTGAATTACAGGGCATTTCTCAATTACACATCTTTTTTACACACTGTCTTACATTTGGAAGGAAAAAATGAAGAGAAAGACAAGGGGCAATAACACTTGCTTTGCTATTCTGTGTTCCTCCAAGGCTTCTGATAAAAATGGTACCTCACTTGCATGGGTAGGCCTGATGCTCACGACAGGAAACAGAACAGGGACACATCACATTTTTACATTGAAATCTTATGTGCTTTTTACAAAATGCCGAGCTGTGGATTTTGGCCTCTAGCTCAGCCGGCACCTTGGGAAATCTACCAAACCTGCGCATTTATTAAAACTAGACACCTAGGGGAATCCAAGATGGGTGACTTGTGGGGCTCTGACCAGGTTCTGTTACCCAGAATCCTTTACACACTTCAAAATGTGGGCCAAAAATACTTTTTCCTCTCATTTCGGTGACAGAAAGTTCTGGAATCTGAGAGGAGCCACAAATTTACTTCCACCCAGCGTTCCCCAAAGTCTCCCAATAAAAATGGTACCTCACTTTTGTGGGTAGGCCTAGCGCCCGCGATAAGAAATGCCCCAAAACACAATATGGACACATCACATTTTCCCAAAGAAAACAGCTGTTTTTTGCAAAGTGCCTAGCTGTGGATTTTGGCCTTGAGCTCAGCCGGCACTGAGGGAAACCTACCAAACATGCACATTTTTAAAAACTAGGCACCCTGGGGAATCCAAGATGGGGTGACTTGTGGGGCTCTCACCAGGTTTCGTTACCCAGAATCCTTTGCAAACCTCAAAATTTGGCTAAAAAACACTTTCTCCTCACAGTTCGGTGACAGAAAGTTCTGGAATCTGAGAGGAGCCACAAATTTCCTTCCACCCAGCGTTCCCCCAAGTCTCCAGATAAAATGATACCTCACTTGTGTGGGTAGGCCTAGTGTCTGTGACCGGAAATGCCCCAAAACACAACATGGACACATCAAATTTTTCCAAAGAAAACAGAGGTGTTTTTTACAAAGTGCCTACCTGTGGATTTTGGCCTCTAGCTCAGCCAATACCTAGGGAAACCTACCAAACCCGCGCATTTTTAAAAACTGGACACCTAGGGGAATCCAAGATGGGGTGAGTTGTGGGGCTCTCACCAGGTTCTGTTACCCAGAATCCTTTGGAAACCTCAAAATTTGGCTAAAAAACACTTTCTCCTCACTGTTCGGTGACAGAAAGTTCTGGAATCTGAGAGGAGCCACAAATTTCCTTCCACCCAGCGTTCCCCCAAGTCTCCAGATAAAATTATACCTCACTTGTGTGGGTAGGCCTAGTGTCCGTGACCGGAAATGCCCCAGAACACAACGTGGACACATCACATTTTCACAAAGAAAACAGAGGTGTTTTTTGCAAAGTGCCTACCTGTGGATTTTGGCCTCTAACTCAGGGAACCTAGGGAAACCTACCAAACCTGCACATTTTTTAAAACTAGACACCTAGGAGAATCCAAGATGGAGTGGCTTGTGGGGCTCTCACCAGGTTCTGTTACCCAGAATCCTTTGCAAACCTCAAAATTTGGCTAAAAAAACACTTTCTCCTCACATTTCGGTGACAGAAAGTTCTGGAATCTGAGAGGAGCCACAAATTTCCTCACTTGTGTGTGTAGGCCTAGTACCCGCAACAAGAAATGCCCCAAAACACTATCTGGACACATCAAAATTATCAAATACAAAACTACCTGGTTTTTTTGGGGGGGGGGGGTGGCAACCTGTGTTTTTGGTCCTGGGCTCAGCAGCCATCTAGGGAAACCTACCAAACCCAGACATTTTTGAGATCTAGACACCAGAGGGAGTCCAGGGAGGTGTGACGTGCGTGGATCCACCAATGATTTCCTACCTAGAATCCTCAGCAAACCTCAAATTTAGCTAAAAAAATCACTTTTTTCCCACATTTCTGTGTGGGATCACCGCACCAGGACGAATATCCTACCACCCAACATTCCCCTCAGTCTCCCAGTAAAAATTATACCTCAGTTGTGTAGGTGGGCCAAGTGCCTGTGACAGGGAAGAGCCAAAAACATGTTGAAATTGAGGGGGAACCAAAGCGGGTCCAAAAGGGCAGCTTGAAAAAAATATTTTTAGGCTGACAAGTGCAGCAGAATTTTTATCGGTATAGATGGGACAATGTTGGGTGGTAGGAATTTTGTGGATTCCTGCAGATTCCGGAAGGTTCCATCACAAAAATGTGGGAAAAATGTGTGCTTTTCAGCAAAGTTGGAGGTTGGCAGGGCATTGTGGGTAAGTAAATGGTGCGGGTGCATGTGAAGCACACCATCCTGGAATCAACCAGATGTTTACTTTTCAGATGTGTCTGGGTATTGTGGATTTTTCTACATGGCAGCGTCCCAAAGTCAAAAAAGTGTAGCCCTCACCATTCCAAGTGGGATGATTTTGAGAGTTACCAAGCTGTCATGGCCCAAATGTAAAACCAAAACCCAAAATAATCAAATGTCTTCTTGCTTGCCTTGGGATAAAATGTTTTAGTGTGTTGGGGGAGAGCTGAAAGACTGTTACCCCCTTCAGTTGGGGTGGGGGCATAACCAGGCCCATACTGGTTGATAACCACCACCCCACTATTTTTTGTTTTTTTTAATTCCATGTCATCTAATTGACTTTCTGCCCCCCGGGGTGTGGATCGGGGGTAATTGCCCCATCTCCTCACTGGTGGGCAGAACAACTCTGGCCCCATTTATTTGGTGGTACGGGTATAGCCATACCCCCACCCTCTTATTTTGAAAAGAAATCTTCCCTGGTCTCTGGTGGGCTTTCTGCCCCCGCTTGGGGGCAGATGGGCCTTCCAAAAATAGGCCAATCTGCCCCCAAGGGGGGCAGATATGGTCAACAGTAATGTGCCCCCATGGGGAGTGACCCTTGGCCAAGGGGCAGCCCCCCAAACAACCCACACACCAATTCCATTGTGTCTAGTGATTTCTGCACCCCTTGGGGCAGATTGGCCTAACAAAAATAGGCTGATCTGCCCCCAAGGGGGTCAGAAATGGCCTAAATACAATTTGCCCCCCCCCAGGGGAGTGACCCTTGCCTAGGGGTTGGCGCCTCATACATAAAAACATAATGTAAATAAAAATATATATATATATATATCCCTGGTGTCTAGAGGTTTCTGCCTCCCCCCCCCCCCCCCACGGAGGCAGATCGGCCTAATTATATTAGGCTGATCTCCCCCAGGGGGGCAGAAATGCCCTAAAAATTTAATTATTTCCAATGGACCACTGCCTACTCTGAAAAAATGAAACCAAATGGTTTCATTATTTTTTTGTATTGCAACTCGTTTTCCTTTAAGGGAAACGGGCTGCAATTGAAAAAAAAAATGCTTTATTAAAAAAGCAGTCACAGACATGGAGGTCTGCTGTCTCCAGCAGGCCACCATCCTTGTGAGAGCAGGGACTCGCTATGGGGTCGCAAAATGCGACCCACCTCATTAATATTCATGAGGTGGGTCTTTGCGACCCCATAGCGAGTCGCAGAAGGTGTCTGAGACACCTTTCTGCATACAATTTTGCGACTTGCAAATTGCGAGTCGGTCTGACTCGCAATTTGCAACTTGCAAAATTTGACATTACTACATCTGGCCCTTGATCTTTCAGTCAGCAAAATAGAATCCACCCTGAACCAAAAAGCGACCTAGCATTTTAACAAGCGCATTTGTAGACAGAAATAGAACACCTTGAAGTCCTGACACAAGGTTGTGGACTGAGTGATGAGTGTCACATGGGATGCTCTCAAACAAAACGCAGAATTCCAGTTAAAACTGCTTGAGAGGGGCTGGTAGCAGTGCTTAATTTGTGCATGTTGTTTCCGGTGCGGGGCACCAGCACCTATTTTTGAGGGTCGCCACTTATTTTTCTCCCTCAAGCATTTCCTGCGAGCAAAAGACACACATGGGAAAGAAGGAGGATGAGATAAACGAAAAAGTGTCACACTGGGAGAAAGCAAAATGCTGCAAGAGTGAGCTGAAGGGGCACAGGCAGCTGTAAATGGATTGCGGAGGCACGAGATGGCTTCCGTATTAAGCTGCCTCAGTATTCTTTATTTGCAAATTTAATTGCAGAAGCCGCGGGTTTAAGAGGAGAGCTTTGGGCACCGGCACCTTTTTATTTATAAATTGAGCATTGGCCGGTAGGGCATGGTACGTGTGCCTGTGCAGTGTATTGATGGATTGTACCTGCTAAGCTGTTGAGGATGTACATGCCGTGGAAACATGAGCAGTTACATGACCTTCTTCATAAATTGGGCTTCCGGATTTATGGTACTGTTTTTTTACACTCTCACCTGCATTTATCCACAATTATGTTTTTTGCTCATTGTATCTGGGTTTATTCATGTTTATTTGGGGTTTTGTAATAAAATGAAGCTGAAACTAGTTTATTTCCAAATATATTAAACTGATAAAAGTCCCCTCTCAATGGAATGACTGACAGGTTTCTATGATATGAACACCCATAGATAATAAATCAGTATGTTTGAACATTTTGGTTATCAAGGTCGTGCATATCAATTGCTGTTTAAGCCTCATTCCTAAAATGTCTTTCTTTTTTATTCCCAGACTATTCAATCCAGCTTTTGGTCTGGCAGACATGACTTACAACATTTAGAATCACTTAAAAACAACCTAATTTCCATTTCTATCTACATTTAAACATGAATATATACAGGAACATATATTGTTTTCTGACTGTACCAGTAAACATCAACTAAAAACAGGGAGTCTTATTTATAATTAAGTAGAATATATGGGGAGAATGAAAATGGCCGGGTGCATTAAGAAAGGAGGGTTCACACTGAACAGCTTGCTGAGAGGATGAGATGAGCTTGCAAGGATACGCGTTTTGTACCGAAATCGCTGTGGAACGCTCTTGTGGTTTTTGCGATTAAGGGTTCAAGTAACTGGACGTACAGATCTTCCAAGAACTATTTCCCCTTAGTTATCTGAGCGGTTGATGCCTTTAAAGAGCGCATGTTAAAATTTTCTGTTTGAAGGCACATATAGCGACACGCATACGTCTCACTGTTGACAATCTGGTATGGATTTGGCTGAGATTACATATATATGCAGGTGGTTCCTCAGAACTGTGTTTCAGTGTTATAACATTGGTTCTCTTCCAGAAGTGAAGCGTACCACAGAACTGGATGCGTTAATTTTTAGAATGTGCCGAACAAATGCTGGGGTGACTTCTCCTGGAAATAAGTCACGGGTTCTTCCTTAACTAGAGTTTCCCTTTTACTGAGTACAGAACAAAATATGGGATTGTTTCAAATTAGGGGTGTTCCCAAAGTATTATTACAGTTCATGTTTTGGCGCTGTAATAGATTTTAACAGCCTCCACTAGCAGCTGGTTGAAATGTGATGTGTATACATCTATATATATTGACTCAATTAACTATTTTTTCTAGTCAGTTTATTATCAAATAATTATATGCACCTGCCAAGAGTCTCTAAAGTTTGCAAGAGAGCACAAAAGGAGGTAAAACTTAAATAAAAAATAACTGGCAATATAGGAATCTTGCTCTTCAATGCAATTTCGTACACCAAAGTGCAATGTACATTTTGTCTAAGAACCCTCTCCTTAGAAATACCTGCTCAACTTTTGAACAGTCAGAGAGTGGAAAAGCCTACCAAATCAACTTGTTTCTGTCTCTTCCTTTATCGGCTACTGCAAGCTTTAAAAAATGTACATTTTTAATGTATGAAAAGATCCAATACTCTTATTATCTTTTTTCATTTTCCAGACCCTCTGGACTACTTCTACAACAAAATCACAGTCATCTACAGAAATTTTCACCCCAACCCACCAGCATTGAACACCTACTGACCCCGTCAGACCACCTCGTCACAGACTGGAAGCCAATATCCATTCAGGAAACAGCCACCCTCATGACCTCAATCCACTCAGATTCAACCCATTCAGACTCACCCAACAAACCTTGCTCACATGACATCTTTAACCTGGGCCAATTGGAAATCAACAGCATCCTCTCTCCCATCTTCAACACCTCCATCAGGACTGCCACCATTCCCGAAGCCTGGAAACAAGCAGAGATCAAACCACTCCTTAAGAAACTTTCTGCCGACCCCAGCGAAGTCAAAAATTACCACCCCATCCCTCTGCTCCCCTTCCCAGCCAAGGTCCTGAAAAAAACCACATACTTGTTTATTCCTGGTAGGCATTGTTCCCTTGTAGTTGGCACAATTGGTTCATGATGCCCTTGTGCTCATAAGAGATGACTCTTTCTCCCCAGACTCTGGCACAGCACAATAAGGATAGTATTTTATAATTTAAACTACATCTACGCTGAATTTGGTGAGAAATTATCATGGAAACTGCTGTGAACTGTAACTGAGATTCAGTCCTCCTATCCCTAACCTTCATCCTGAGAAGGAAGATAGCTGGGCAAGAAAACTGTGAAGGCCTGCACACTTAGACGGGTGCATTTGTTAATGCACTGAGGCAGGCTTCCTGACACATAATACAAAGGAACGGGATTGAATCATTCCAAGTGGTCTCGTAGAAAGGTACTTCTATGCTCTCCCTAATGTGGAGGTACTAGTGACAGATAGGAGTAACATTATAGATAGGAGTAACAATAGGAACAATTAACATAGTTGAACTGTTTGTGTTTTTCACCATTCTAATAATGCTTATTACAATGATATTGCATCTGTTTAATAATCTCAGCCTATGTTTTATTTACAAGGATAAGGCTTTTTCAATAAATATTTGAAAATGTATTTTTGTATCTGACACATTGGGCATGCAAAAGTGACCAATGAAAGGGTTAGATCTGTTTCCATGAATTCCTTGGGAGTTTTAGTGGTCATGTTTGAGTTACTGACAACATCTATAACCCTGAAATGTTAGGGGTGTAGATGTGGTACTGTGAGCTAGCCAAATGAACAACATTTGCTGATCATATAACTAGACTCAGTCTCTATTTTGTGAGAGCTTTGTTGGCCTAATGCACAGTCCTACTAAATTTGTAGGAACTTTTTAACAACTTCTGCTGTGCTCAGGCTATTACCATCCTTGTCGAGCTGATGGACTCCTCCAACCTGTATTATTTACAGTAGTTGTTTATGTTCATTCCTCCTTACCATTCCTGTCCTCATACAATACAGTTCTGAGAATCTTTACCCAGTATTCTCGGGTTATGTTCTTGAGGGAAGTCTAACATTCACTTCTCAAGTATAAGCGCCTATGCCTGTGTCTCCTGGGACAGTTTGCCTGTCCTTCCAAATTGCCAGTATATACTCTGAAGTGAATACTTTACATGTTATAGTGCAGCTATTGTTTGGCGATACAAGATGATATAGTAGGAGGCTCGCTGGCTTATAGTGGGTACCTAGTGGTACTTACACCTTGTGCCAGGTCCAGTTATCCCTTATTAGCTCATTAGAAGTATTCTAGCAGCTTAGGCTGATAGAGGTAGCTATAGCAGAGCAGCTTAGGCTGAACTAGGAGACATGCAAAGCTCCTACTATACCACTTATATCATATAGCACTATATCACAAGAAACACAATATTCAGAGTTACTAAAAATAAAGGTACTTTATTTTAGTGACAATATGCAAAAAGTATCTCTGAGGATATACTCCCTTAGGAGGTAAGTAATATACACAAAATATACACACAAACCAAAATCAGGTAAGTAAACAGTTAGAAAAGTAGTGCAAACACTGTAGAACACAATAGAATGCAATAGGAGACAATAGGCCTAGGGGCAACACAAACCATATACTCCACAAGTGGAATGCAAACCACAAATGAACCCCAGGCCTAGTGTAGTGTGTAGAGGGTCGCTAGGAGTATAAGAAAACACTAAGGGTGTCCAAGATACCCCACCCCAAGACCCTGAAAAGTAGTAGTAAAGTTACCCTACTACCCCAGAAAGATAGTAAAGTCGAGATAGGGGGTTCTGCAAAGACAACAACTGACTGCAAAGCACTGAAGATGGATTCCTGGACCTGAGGACCTGCAAAGGAAGGGTACCAAGTCCAAGAGTCACGCAAGTGTCCAGGGGGGGCAGGAGCCCACTAAACCCCGGATGAAGGTGCAAAAGGGCTGCCTCTGGGTGGAAGAAGCCAAAGATTCTGCAACAACGGAAGGTGCCAAGAACTTCCCCTTTGGTCAGAAGATGTCCCACAGCGTGCTGAAGGATGCAGAGTTGTTTCCACGCAGAAAGACCACAAACAAGCCTTGCTAGCTGCAAGAGTTGCGGTGGAGGATTTTGGGTGCTGCCAGGGCCCAGGAAGGACCAGGAGGTCACCCCTTGGAGGAGGAGACAGAGGTGGCCCTCAGCAATACAGAGAGCCCATGCAGAATCAGGCAGCACCCGCAGAAGCACCTGAACAAGCATTCAGAAGATCTGAGCATGGCAGTCGTCTGAGCACAACAAAAGAGGGTCCCACTTCACATGAAGAAGTTTGGTGCCTCAGTTAGCAGGGGGAAGATTCCATCGACCCACAGGAGATTTCTTATTGGCTTCCAGTGCAGGGTGAAGGCAGACAGCCCTCAGAGCATGCACCACCAGGAAACAGTCGAGAAAGCCTGCAGTATTAGGCGCTACAATGTTGCTCGTAGTCTTCTTGCTACTTTGTTGCAGTTTTGCAGGCGTCCTGGAGCAGTCAGGGGTCGATCCTTGGCAGAAGTCAAAGAGGGAAGTGCAGAGGAACTCTAGTGAGCTCTTGCATTCATTATCTGATGAGAAACCCACAAGAGAGACTCTAAATAGCCCTCAGAGGACGATTGGCTACCTAACCAGGTAAGAGCTTATCAGGAGGGTCTCTCATGTCACTTGCTGGCACTGGCCACTCAGAGGTCCCCATTGTGCCCTCACACCTCTGCATTCAAGATGGCAGAGGTCTGGGACACACTGGAGAAGCTCTGGGCACCACCCCTGGGGTGGTGATGGACAGGGGAGGGGTCACTCCCCTTTCCTTTGTCCAGTTTCGCACCAGAGCAGAGTCTGGTGGCTCCCTGAACTCGTGTAGACTGGCTTATGCAAGGAGGGCACCATCTGTGCCCTTCAAAGCATTTCCAGAGGCTCGGGAGGCTACTCCTCCCAAACCCTTAGCACCTATTTCCAAAGGGAGATGGTGTAACACCCTCTCTCAGAGGAAATCCTTTGTTCTGCCTTCCTGGGACTGAGCTGCCCAGACCCCAGGAGGGCAAAAACCTGTCTGTGGGTTGGCAGCAGTGGTAGCTGCAGAGAAAACCCCAGAGAGCTAGTTTGGCAGTACCCGGGGTCCATGCTGGAGCCCCGGGGATGCATGGAATTGTCCCCCCAATACCAGAATGGTATTGTGGTGACAATTCCATGATCCTAGACATGTTATATGGCCACATAGTTGACGCGTATAATGGTATCCCCGCACTCACAAAGTCCGGGGAAATTGCCCTGAACAATGTGGGGGCACCTTGGCTAGTGCCAGGGTGCCCTCACACTTAGTAACTTTGCACCTAACATTCACTAAGTGAGGGTTAGACATATAGGTGACTTATAAGTTACTTAAGTGCAGTGTAAAATGGCTGGGAAATAACATGGACGTTATTTCACTCAGGCTGCAGTGGCAGTCCTGTGTAAAAATTGTCTGAGCTCCCTATGGGTGGCAAAAGAAATGCTGCAGCCCATAGGGATCTCCTGGAACCCCAATACCCTGGGTACCTACGTACCATATACTAGGAAATTATTAGGGTGTTCGAGTGTGCCAATCAGAATTGGTAAAATTAGTCACTAGCCCGCAGTGACAATTTTAAAAGCAGAGAGAGCATAAACACTGGGGTTCTGGTTAGCAGAACCTCAGTGATACAGTTAGGCACCACACAGGGAACATATACAGGGCACAATTTATGAGCACTGGGGTCCTGGCTAGCAGGATCCCAGTGACACAGGCAAAAACAAACATACATACAAGTAAAAATGGGGGTAACATGCCAGGCAAGATGGTACTTTCCTACAGATATGGAGAGGCTCAACAGAGGCATCACTTTGGAGAGTTATTCTCCAAGTTTTTATAGCTACAGACAAGGACAAAAGCAACTCTTAAGAACCAATGAAGGTTGGTAATATGAGATGCACTTCACACAAAGAGAAAAGAACAGAAAGGGAGGCTGTTGTATTGTACATAATCAGGACATTTTGTTTAAAAAATGCCCCACATTGTCAGGAAATGATATATCCCTGGCCCTAAGACCCAAGTTGAGCTCTGTACAAAGACAAGTGTTTGCTATAAATAGGATTGATTCCCATATAGCTTCTCCCAAGCTGAATTTAATAAATAGTTTCCTGCATATCTACAGCAGTGTCTAAGCGTATCATTGACTTCTGTGATACAACGTGTATGTGTGTGGTACCCACTAGGTAGTTATAGTTAGGACCATGTTTCCATGGAAAAGGCGTTTTTTGACATGCCTATATCTTTGGCACCATTTAACAAGTCTTCACAATTTTTTCCAAAATAAGTGCCCCATTGATTCTTGTTGGGCACAGAAAGGCTCAGGGGGATAAGTCAAGCAAGGGCCAAGAAAAAAGGGAGTCAAAAAAGTTGTGTTTCCCATGTGAATTCCCATACTACCTTTAGATACGACTTCAGCCCGAACCACTGGACAGAATTACACCAAATTTGGCAGAAAGACAGCTTTTGATACGCAGAATGTGTTTTCGCTTATTTGGTGCAACTCTGTTCAGTAGTGTTTGAGAAATTCAGGGAAATCCAAATTTATATATCTCTGGCCACTACTACTTTGCAAATAATGACAAGCTCCTCCACAAAAATGCACAGCTCTGATTGGCTGCCAACACCTCAAAAAACAATTGAAAAAAGGGGCCAGTGTAGAGACACCCTGATCCCTTAGCTCTGGTGCTAGGGTCCCCAAGTGAACCCAACAGGGCAAAAAAAAAAAAAATATATATATATATATATATTGCCACAAAATTTAAATAAAACAAGCATAGGCTCCCACACTTGTCTGTTTTTAAAGCCAATGGGTGGGCCACGTCCGGGGAGCAAAGTTAAAACTAAGGAGGCGGGTGCATGGATCCCCCCTACTGGGCTGTTTAGAGCCCCTGGACCGTCACCTCCTCTGGGCTTATTTATCATGCTGATAGCTGACAGCTCCCACCAAGCAAAAGCAAACCAAGTCCACTTTGTTCAAGTGAGAGCTGTCAATCAGCTCTCACTTGCAGAAAGTTAAGTTTTCATTTGGCTTCCCTTCACACAAATATGTATGAGGGGAAAGTAGATGAAAGCATTGCTTCCGCAAGCTGGGAGCTGCTTTTAAAAGCAATACGAGCTGCCGCAGGATACAGAGAGCTGGCTAGGATCACGGGGGGCCTTGAGGCTCCCCCACGGTCCTGTCATTCTCTCTCTCTCTCTCTTCCATCCCATAATGGGATGGAAGCAAAAGAGAGAGAGATATTGTCATTGCAGTGGTCTCTCCATGCAATCACTTGAAAGCATCAAACTAGCAAGATGTTTGGTACAAATGTTATAGTTACATTTGGAAGCAGAGCGAAAGAGAGTCACTTCTGGTGTAACAGTCAAGGTCTTGTGCTGTCACTCAGTAGGCTAGACGGTTCAAATCCGAATATTGCTTGGCAGTGTGTTTGGTTATTCACTAGCGTTTTGACTGTTAAACTTTCCTAATGATGGAACGTTCACATTTCTTTCCTATCACATGCGTGGGTTAAATTTCATAAGTATGTCTGGAAACAGCAGTCATCTGTGGTGTAATGGTTAAGGTCACAGACCCTCTCACTGATATTTGAGGGTTCCACTCCAGTTGTGTCTGTGATCTTTTACCTTCTTTAATTTATTTTAAACTTCAAAAGTTAAAGGTTCATACTGAAAGATGATCTTACTTGTTTTAAAAGGTAAATATACTTTTCTTTTTAATTTGTCCACAAATATGTCATTTTAGGTATAACATTAATCAAAGCCTAAATCACTCTCTCTCTCTGAATCTCTCAATTACTCTCTCTCCCGATCAGGGTTGGGTGGTTAGCCGGATTGGCAAACCGTAGTCAAGCACGGCCAAAGGCTTTGCGAAGTTGTGGTTGGCTTAACATATAGGAATGAAAATTACTTGACGTTAAAAACCATAGAAATTCACTGAAAAAAAAAAGGTTACAGGGACGTTATAGTTAGGAAATAGAATTGAAAAAAAATTCACTCAAAAAAACCTAAGGTTACAGGGGCCGTATGGTTAGATTCTGAATTTATTCCTACAAAACCATAGAAATTTGCCTATTATAGTTAGGGTTATCTCACATAACTATAACTTGTGCCGTGAGGTAACTATAACTCATGCCCTCACCATGCACTGCTAACTACACAAATTACGAAACTCATGACATCTTTGATAACATCACTGATAATATCAATGCAATACTCGCAGTAACATCTTTGATGAAAAAACTGTGCATGGCGGAGGCACGAGTTATAGTTACCTAAGTGCACGAGTAATAGTTGCTTGAGATAACACTAGCTATAACAGGTGAATTTCTATGGTTTTGCACTTTTAAAATGTGTGCCTAACTATAATGCCCCTATAACCTATGTTTTTTCAATTGAATTTCTATGTTTGTTAACTGTATTTCCTAACTATAAAGTCCCTGTAACCTCTGTGCTTTTTTCAGCGAATATATATATATATATATATATATATATAAATTTCCTGAAGATTCATCAAACAGCTTCAAAGTTATTAGCAAAACATAAAAGGTTTTTTTCTAACTATAACTACCTAGTGGTGACTGCCCCTAGGTAATATATATATATATATATATATATATATATATATATATATATATATATATATATATATATATATATATACTATAACCACCCAACCCCGCACTGCTCATGGCCGGTCTGCATGCCCCCCTTTCCCAGCCAATTTTTGGCCCAGGGGACCACATGCCCCAGGCCCTGGACCTTGGTAATCAGGAATGGGCATAGAAAGCAATAGAAAAGAGTGAAATAACAGTAAACTATAGAGACCAAACCATGTGCTAAGAAAATTGAATGCGAAAGTCAGACCCCCACAAAGGGAAGTGGAATCTGTAGAGGGGAGCTGGAGGAACTAGGAGCCCCAAAAAGGTAAGAACCAGAGTGTCCCCCCAGCGACCAGTAGAGAAGAGGTAAGTACCTGTTTTTTCCAAACCCACTGGTAAACTTTGTAAAAGGACTGTGCACGGCCCAAAGAAGACTGGAAGAAACAAAAGATGGATCTTGACAGAAGAGGACCTGCAAATGAAGGGGGATAAGGCCAGTTCCAGTTGCAGTGTCCAGCTGGGGTAGTAGCCACCACCCACCCTTCTGGAGATGCAGGACAAGGTCGACAGTGAAGACCAGGAGTCAGCTATGCAGCACAGGAGCAGGAAAAGAGTTCCAGGAATAATGCAGTCAATGCCCCACATCGGAAGAAGAGTTGCAGTCCATCAGTGGTGTCAAAAAACCACCAACAAGCCTTGGCAAAGGCAAGAGTTGCATTAGAAGAGTTGCAGAGCTGCTGGGGGCCAGGAACGTCCGAGGGGACTCAAACCAAGGACGGAAGTCTCAGGCTCCCCTCAGCAGTGAAAAGAGTGAGAAGTCAAGGATTCAGCCCCCACACGCAACTCACAGGCAGCAGGCACAGGAGTCACAGTGAGGTCCACTCAGCACACCTAGAAAGGAGTCCCACGTCACTGGAGCAGCAGGCAGGAGACTGAGCTTTGCAGGGAAGAGTGCTGGAGGCTAGGGCTACATATAGCCTGAAAATCCCTTGGAGGAGGAGCCAACAAGCCTTGGTAGCTGCAAGAGCTGCTGTGCACAGGGGTGCTGTCCTGCAAGGAGAGGCAAAGACTCACTACCTCCCAAGTTGGACAGCTGGTAGTGGGGACCAAGAGGACGACTCCAGACCCTCACCTGTGTTGCAGGATCCAGGCACAGTTGCAGGAGAGAGGATCCACATGGCTGGTCGTCGATGCAGTTGGTCCCTTTGGATGCAGGGGAGTGATTCCTTCACTCCAAGGGAGATTCTTTCATGCTTCTTGATGCAGACTGAAGATTTTCCACCCTCAAAGGATTCACGGCTGGGGAAATGTTGCAGTTGCTGGACGAAGCCGGAAAACAATGTTGCAGATCGAAATCGTCACTGGAGCTGCAGATTGAAGATTCCTGTGAAGTCAAGTTACTGTTCCAGTGGCCAGAAGTCAAAGTAAGCATTGCGGAGGACTCCTGCTGGAATCTTGCACATCGAATCTGAGGAGCCACCCAAGAGGGAGACCCTAATTAGCCTCAAAAGGGGGTTTGATCACCTAGCAGGGTGACCACCTATCAGGAGGGGTCTGTGACATCACCTTCCTGGCCTGGCCACTCAGATGCTCCCAGAGGCCTCTGCCCACCTTGGATTTAAGATGGCAGAATCAAGTGGCTACCTGGAGGAGCTCTGGGCACCGCCCCATGGGGTGGTGATGGACAGAGGAGTGGTCACTCCCCTTTGCATTGTCCATTTTCAAGCCAGAGCAGGGATAAGGGGGTCCCTTGTCCAGTGCAAACCGGTTTATGCAAGGAAGGCACCAAATGGGCCCTCCAAAGCATACCAGTGGTTCGGGGAGGCTATCCCTCCCAAGCCATCTAGCCCCTATTTCCAAAGGGAAAGGGTGTTGCCTCCCTGTCCCAAGAGAAATCCATTGTTCTGCCTTCCTGGGCTTGAGCTGTTAAAGCAGCAGGAGGGCAATAACCTGCCTGTAGGATGGCAGTAGCATGGGCTGCCCGGGAAAACCCTGCAAACTGGTAGGGGAAACACTGGGGGTCCTCTAAGGAGCCCCCAGAGTACATGGATTCATACAACCAATGTTGGCAACAGTATTGGGGTACAATTCCGATATGTTTGATACCAAACATGCCCAGGTTCGGAGTTACCATTGTGTAGCTGGACATAGGTAGTGACCAGTACACAGGTAAAATGGCTTCCCTACACTCACAAAGTCCTGGAAAATGGAGCTGGAGTTCATGGGGGTACCTCTGCTCATGCAGGGGTACCCTCACACACAGGTACTTGCACCCTGCCTTCTGGGCTAGGAGGGCCTGCCATAGGGGTGACTTGCACCTTTTCATGCAGGCTGCAATGGCAGACCTGCAGACAGATTTTGCATGGCCTCCCATTGGTGGCATAATACATGCTGTAGCCAATTGGGAACTCCTGGAGGCCCAATGCCACGGGTACCAAGGTACCAAATACTAGGGACTTCCATGGGGGCACTAGTATGCCAATTGTAGGGTGCACAAAGTCATGAAAAAACAAATTTAGATGGACAGAGCACAGTCACCAGGGTCCTGGTTAGCAGGATCCCAGTGAACCCAGTCAAAAACACACTGACAGCAGGAAAAAGTGGAGGAAGCTATGCCAAAAAGAGGGTACTTTCCTACAATAGTTAACTTAGGGCCAGGTTATAGTTACTTAAGATAACTCTAACTATAACAGGTCAATTTCTAAGGTTTTGTATGTTTAAAATGGAAGCCTAACTATAAAGTCCATGTAACCTTTTTTTTAAAGTGAATTTCTGTTTCTTTTTAATTCTATTTCCTGACTATAATGTCCCTGTAACCTTTGTTTTCTTCAGTGAATTTCTATGTAACTATATGTTAATCCAATCACAGCCATGCCACGCTCTGAGGCCAACCTCTTATAAGCACCCAACCTTACACTATGGACGGCCTTCACCCGTGCTCAGCGGATGTTGCCTACAAAACCTGGCCTGCAGCCAGATCCTGAGGCCAACCCCCTAACCATACAACCCCATGCTGTGCAGAGCCCTCTGGCTGTGTGCTGCAGAAGTTGGCTGTGGCCTATCTAATGGTAGAATAGGTGTAAGAGGGTGTATCTGGGGTTGAGAGTGTCTGTCTGGGTGTGAGGGGGCATACATCAGTGTTTTAGTGGGTGCCTCAGTGTCTGCGAGGGTCTGTGAAGGGGGGTATGAGGCTGTCAGTGGGTCAGTGAGTGGGTGTATGAGGCTGTCAGTGGGACTGAGAGTGGGTGCGGTAGAGCCTGAATGGGTCTGTAAGTTGGTGTGCATCTATCTGAGTGGGTCTGTGAGTGGGTGCGTAAGGGTATAAGTGCAAGTGTGAGTGGGAGAAATTGAAAGAGACAGAAAGAGAGAGAGAGAAAGAAAGTGAGAGAGATAGAGAGTTTTTTAGGCTTTGATATATGATATACTTAGATTGATATATTTCTGTTCAATTAAAAAATGTATCTGTTGTTTTTAAAAATGTATTAAAAAGTAGTGAGAACAACTGAACTCATACCCTGAGTCACACTGAAATATAGATTTTTATTTATTTTCTTCAGCCCTTTATGGGCTATCTGGGACCACGAGGGCACCCTCAAGGGCTCCCCCATGGTCCCTCCTTATTTATTAACTTTTTTCTTTTTACTTTTTTAAATGGCCTTAACGGGCTATCTGGCACTGCAGGGGAAGACATAAGCTTCCCTCCTGAAAGCGTGAGTTATAGTTACCTTAGGGCACGAGTTTCAGTTACTTGAAAGAACTCTAATGATAACTGATGAATTTATATGGTTTTGTACGAGTAAATTCAGAACCTAACTATAACGTCCCTGTAACCTTTGTTTTGTGAATTTTAACATATAGTAATTTTTTATTGCTATCGTCAAACCAACTACCGCTGGCACGTGGTTAGCCATAGGGCCAGGCCTGCAGCCCGGCCCTGAGGCCAACCCCCTATAAGCACCCAAACTTGCACCGTTCACTGCCTTCTTCCATGCGCAGTAGGGGTTGCACGCACTCAACCCGATGTTGTGCACAGCCCTTTGCGCATGCACAGCTTAAATTAGCTATGGTCTCTGTGGGTATGAAAATAGGTGTAAGAGGCTCTATCTGGGGGTAAGAGTGGCTGTCAGAGTGTCTGTCTGTGAGAGTGCATACATCAATGTGTTAGTGGGTGCATCAGTGTGTGCACAGGTCTGTGAGTGGGTGCATCAGGGTGTCAGTGGGTGTGTGACTGTCTGAGTGTGTGTGTGAGTGAGTGTATAACTGGCTGAGTTGGCCTGAGTGGGTGCATGAGGGTCTGACTGGGGCTGTGAGTGAGTGCATGAGGGTCTGAGTGGGTTTGTGAGTGGCTATGTGAGTGTCTGAGTGGGTCTGTGAGTTGGTGCGTAAGTGTCTGAATAGGTCTGTGAGTGGGTGCATAAGTGTCTGAGTGGGTGTGTGAGTGGGAGAATTGATTAAAAGAGAGACAGAGAGAGAGAGAAAATGATAGGAAGGAAGATAGAGTTTTTTAGGCTTTGATGTCTGATATACTTAGAATGAGTTATTTGTCCCCAATTTAAAATAAAAAAATGCATTGTTTTTTTATTTAAAAAAATGGAAATGAGTCCAGCTGGACCCAAACCCCTATAGTTCAATGTGAAGGTCTGCGACCTTAACACTGAGCTATGGAGGTTTATTTTGTTTAAATTTGTTTTTCTAGGCCTTTTTGGGCTTTCGTATAATTTATTATTAAAAAAAAAATAAACTAATCAAAAGCCCTTTACTGGCTATCTGGCACAGCCTTAAGGTCTCCCCCATGGTCCCTATATAGATTTTTAATTAAATTATTATTATTTTTTAAATAAAACACCCTTTACGGGCTACCTGGCACTGCGGGGGAAGCCTTGCTTCTAGATATAGAAGTGCCTATTGGATTTCTTACCTTTTCTGGAACAGTGTATTCTTGTGTGTTAGCATCATTATTAGGGAGGTTGTACACTGGACCATTAATCTCCCTGTCCCTCTTAATGATTGTAAAGGACAAGAAAATGCCAGCTTTCTAAAAGTGGCATTTTCAGAATTGTAACTTAAAATCCAGCTTTACCATTAAAACAGATTTTAAATTACAATTCATTTGAGTCTAAACATGAAATTTCTATCTGTTTTGAAACATTAGCACTTATTAAATGTATTAGGGTAACCCCATGTAGGCCGTACGGTAGTGAAAAATTGATTTTGGAGTTTTTCAGTAACAGGCAATGTAAAATGTAAGCCCTTCTTTTTTAATACAATGTATCCTGCCCTATGGGCCTTCAGGCCAACGCGAGGAGTGATTTATATGTATTAGAAAGAAAGGTTTAGGTCTTGAAAAGTGTTTATTTTGGCAGGGCACAATGGCAGTTTAAAACTGCCCTACAGGCTGCAATGGCAGGCCTGAGACAAGTTTTAAAGTGCTACTTTAGTGGGGGGCACAATGCCTGCTGCACGCCCACTCGTAGCATTTCAATTACAGGCCCTGGATAAATGTGGAACTACTTTACTAGAGACTAAATGTGCCCATCAGGTGTAGGCCAATTGTTTCATGTTTTAGGGAGAGAACACAAGCTTTTTGCACTGGTTAGCAGTGGTAAAATGCACAGAGTCCTATTACCAACAAAAACAAATTCCGAAAAAACAGGAGAGGTGAAGCAAAAACATATGGGGGCAATCCCGCAGAGAGGGCTAAGTCCAACACAATGTGTAAAGTATTTGTGCAGTACTAAAATAGTAATAAAGCCTAAACACAACACAAGAAACATGTAAAACTATTCGATTGACAATCTTGAATAGTTCCTTCCTGTGGTTGGCTCTGGTGCTGATGCGGTCGGTGATAGCTGCTCTCCTGGCTTCCTTGATGCGCCAGTTGTAGTAGCTGAGGGTTGCTTTGTAGGCGGCTCTGCCAGAGGGGTCCTTGGAGGCTCGCCATTGCTCCTCAAGCTGGTAGCAGATGGGCTTGATGGTTCTGAGCTCTGGGGTGTACCAGCTGGCTAGGTTTGAGGGTTTGTTGGATTTGGCTGGTTTCATCAGGGCGATTTCGTCGACGCAGTTGGTAAGATGTGGAAGTTCTGAAAGGCCTGGTTGAGATCTGCTAAGGTTTCGGGTTGTGAGGTGCTGAAGGATTAGATCCATTACATCTTGGTAATTTTTCCTCAGCTGCGGTAGGTGGTCCTGTGGTGCTTGGTGGTTGTATGTTGAGCTCTGCCTGAAAAGGTTTGATCCAGGTGAGCTCTATGGAGTGGGTAAATATGAGTCTGTCACTGGAGATGAATATGGCAATGAGTATGTGTCTGGCGAGGAGGGAGGTGGTGTTGGGATTGTTGGGGTCATTGAACTGGATCTTGAGTTTGCCAATCAAGACGCAGTGCTGGGAGTCTATGGCCAGGGGTCGATGAAGTTTGACATGGTGTTGCGGAAGGCTGGTCTAGGTCCCAGTGGCCTGTAGGTGAGGGGACCTTTCATCATGGTCTTGGCGCCCATTTGTAGTTGGAAGTTGAGGTGCTCCATGAGGGGTATGGTGTTGTTGTTGGTGTTGGAGCATCTGATGTTTTCCTTGAAGATTATGGTGATATCTCCATCGTGGCTGTTTGCACGGTCTCCGTGTATCCTCTTGTAGCGGATGGGTGTGGTGGTAGCGATTCCGGGATTCACTGTGGAGTTGAGCCAGCTTTCGGTGATGAAGGCCACATCAGGGGAGAGGGTGCTGCTGGTGTTACAGATTTCTATGACGTGTTTGCTATGGGAATGGTCATTGAGCTGGATGCACTGGAGAGGTGCTGGGTTGTGCATGGGCTCATGAGCATAGGGTCCAGTGTGATCCGGTGGACCTGTGTGGCATGAGAAGCTTCAGTGTTGGTAAGTGAATGGTCCTTCAGTTGATCGCGGGTAGGCTGTGAAGCAGTTGTTGTTGCAGCATCCAGGGTCTAGGGCACAGGTTTCAAAACAGGAAGCGCCCACCCGAGTGGGGACTCAAGTGATCCCAGGGGGGCACCAGGCTCTGGCCAAAAGAAGTATTATGCAGATAACAAGGCTTTGTTTTAAGCAGAAAAAAAATATTGCACTTTTACAAAGGTAACATAACTGCAATGTTTAAATAAGTATAGACATATTTAAACATTGCCAACTGAATAGAATAATTGTGAAAAATTCTTAGGGGCAGATCATTTTTTTCTTTTAACTGGGGAGGTGCAGCATTAAAAAGTTTGAAAACCACTGGTCTAGGGTCAGGTGGTGTAGTGGTGGATAGTGGGGGGGCAGGGTTCTGGTGCTGGGTGTGGTCCAGGCACAGATGGGCACAGAGGAGCTTGCCTAATCCTGGGAGTGGAAAGGGCTGAGCAGGAGTTGGGAGATCGGACAAAAAAACAACAGGAGCGGGTAGAGCGGGAAACTGTAGTGAAAACAACAACGGTACAAGAGGACCAAAACAAACAAAATACCATCTCGAACTAATTAAAAATATAAAAGAAAACGGAGAAGACAACCCAGATATGACCCAAAATTACCAGGCCAATAGATGGTGGGAGACAGAGGGTCAGACTGCAGCATCAAACAGAAGGCTGCAAGACTCAGAAGTTGAGTCCTGGTCTTGAGGAGCCAGGCAGAGAGAGCGGTGTTGAGACCGGAGGTCTATGGGCTACTGCTGGAGCCACGCAGTGGCCTCGATAAGTAGTCTTGGGACTGCGAGGGGCTGGGATGGGAGGGGTGAGCGGGAGACAGGAGATTGGGAAAAAATGGCAGAAGCAGTGAGAGCGGGAAAGCAGCAGTGAAAACAGCAATGGCGCAACTGGACCAAAACAAACAAAATACCAGCACAATGTAATTAAAAATACAAAATAAATGGGAGAAGATAACCCAAAAAAGACAAAAAATTACCAGGCCAATAGATAGTGGGAGGCAGAGGGTGGCCTTCAGGTCAAACAGGAGGCTGCAGGACTAGGAAGCCTAGTCCAGGTGTTGAGCAGCCAGGCAGGAGGAGGAGCACAGAGACCAGAGGTCTATGGTCACTCTAAGCCAATTCTAGCAGCAGCTCCTCTCCCACTGGAATTGGAGTCTTCCTGACTGGGACTGCCCCTGCCCAAGTGGCAGCTAACATTTGCCTGTGACAGAGTAGGACTCTTTGTAGTTAATCAATTTCCTCAGCACAGCAGATGGTCATCCTGCCAGAGAAGAAGAACACCTCCCCTCACCCAAGGCCTTTTTCTCAGCACTGGGAGCAAGTTTACACCTCATCAAGGGGGCTACTGAGCTCCAAGCGACTGCTGGATCTCATGCAAATGGGTCTCCAGAGGCTTTAGGCTACGAAAAGGTAATTTCCTAAAAGTACAGTTTCTAAAAAATGTATTCCAAATCTGACTTTTTAAGTAAATTGAAACTGTAATAAATGTTTCAAAAAGTCCAAGATTGTAATTTGTAGGTGTTTCCTAGCAAGAGATAACATTATTACATTTAATATTGTAAACTAACGCTTCCCAATGGAACAGCAAACCTTGCTAAGTTGAAAATAGGTTTGGAGACCTTTTCACTGTAAGGACCTGTTCAACTTTAAAATCTTACATACCCAACTTTTAAATACCATGCACCTTGCTTCATGGGCAGTAAGGTCTCCTTACTTAATAGGTGAGCCAGAAAGATTTGAAAGGAACTTTGGGGCTATCAAAAGGGGAGGGTTCAGCCCTGTTTAAATGGGGTTATATTCACAGATAGAATTTGCAGTTAAAAACTGCACAGTCAGGCTACGGCAGCAATGCCTGCAGTCATGTTTACACTGTCATTCTAGTGGATGGCATAATGAGTGTTGCAGTCTACTTGTAGCATTCAATCTACAGGTTTGGGGGTATACATATATCAGGAACATATTGGAAGTTCAATATACTAGTCAGGGGTATGCCAATTTCATCATGATGAAAGGGGGAGCACAGACAACTTACCACTTGTTACCAGGAGTAAAGTTTACATTGTACTACAGTCAGGAAAAAATAGGGTTCAGCAACAATGGCAGAAAATACAGTGTGACCATGTAGAAAAGGCACATTTCCAACGGCAGCTCCAATCTTGTTTGCCCCTCCTTATTTTTAGCATTTTGTTGCCTTTTTGTCCCCTTCCAACTTTTTCCCAGTAAGAATAGTGCATTTTGTTTTCTTAGAATGGCATGGAGTGGAACGGGTTGAAGGGTGAGATGACTGACAACTATATGTCTTTTATTTGACATGTACTCACTCCCATCACCCTTGCTTCCCACAAAGTCAACACTCTCAAATTTATTAAACCTTAGTAATTGAATCAGTTCATATCCTATCTGTTTTCTTTTCCCTTTTTTATAATTAAATGCATAATATTAGTTTCTCATTCGTCTTACCTATTTGAAGAGTAATGACTGAATGACTACTGAAAATAAAATTTGACTTAAAATGTGATTTACCTATGGTTGTTCCTCTTTGCAGTGGCACACGAGAGCTAGATATCGACAGAGGGAATATGATCACAGTAATTATCAGAAGCTCAAACTGATTTAATCATTCCATTCTTCATTTTCATGTTAAATAGGACAATATGAAGTTACTTAAAAATGCCATTGTTTAATTGTTGGAAATGGTCCTTTCTGCAGGGTCACCCTTAAACCTTTAGCCTTCCTCCTTCTCTTTTGGACTTTGTTTTTGTTGGCCGAAGGACTCTGGGCACTTTACCACTGCTGACCAATGCTAAAGTGCATCTGCTCACTCCCCCAGAACATGGTAACATTGGTGTATTCACAATTGCCATATTCCATCTACTTATTAGTCCCAAGCAAAGTGCACTATTTGTGCCCAGGGCCTGTAAATTAAATGCTACGAGTGAGCCCGCAGCACTGATTGTACCCACTTAAGTAGTATTTGAGACAAACATGTCTCAGGTTTGCCGCTGCAGAGCCTTTATGTGCAGTTCCACTGCCATGCCTACCTGACATTCAAAACACCTTGCCAAGCCCAAAACTCCACTTTTATTACACATAAGACACCCCTAAGGTAGGCCCTAGGTAGCCCATAGGGCAGGGTGCAGTGTAAGTAAAAGGCAGGACATATACTTTTTAGTTTTACATGTCCTCCCAAATTTTCTTTTCACTACCCTGGGGCCTACCTCTCTCATAGAATAACATTGGGGATTCCTTAATACATTTATTAAGTGCAATTCTTGATTTAGAAGGAGTAGGACTGTCATGTTTGGTACCGATGGACTTGTAATAATAAATCCTCCTTAATAGTAAAGATGGATTTATGATGACAACTTTAAAAATACCACTTTTTGAAAGTTAGCATTTTTCTGCTCTTAAGTCCTGTGTGTCTTCTGCCTGCCTCCAATACACGTCTGGATTAGGTGACAGCTAGGCTTTGTAAATTCCCTCTAGATAGCCACACACAAAAGGAACTGAGGTGGGCCTGAAGGGCCATTTACATCCTTATGGGCCATCACCAGGCTGATGGACCATCCTGGGCAGGGTAGGAAGGAGGAGCTGACTCTTGGACCTGAATAGGGCTGTTCCTGTCCCCACACAAAGAGTTGCATACCCCCTGTAGTATGTCTGGAGCAAGGGGAGGAAAGGGAGGACCCTTGTGCACTTCAAAGCCCCTCTTTGAAGTCATCCCCACTTCAGAGGAACCACTGGGTATAAGAACTGGACTTCTGACCTTACCAAATCAGTACACTTCAAGACCTGAGGATACCCTGCCAGGAAGAAGTACTGCTGTGCTGCTGAAAGGACTACCACCCTGCTAAACGTTGCTGGACTCCTGCTTTACTGTGCCTGCCCTGCTGCCCTCCTTTCCTGGGAGTGAGAAGGACTCGACCTGCATCTCTTCATCACCGGACTCAAGTGACTCCAAGGGCTTGCTGGCTTGCCTTTAGTTCTGCAGTTTCATGGACATCAAAAACTGCCTGCATCTCTCCTACAGCTTCTGGACTCTTCCAATTCTGAATCCTACCTTGCCAAGTGGTGCCAACCCAGCCCTGGGCCCTTGAAAGTGGGTTCTGCAACTGTGTTCTGAGAAAATCCACCCTCACTGCGCCGACTAGACGATGACTGCATCACTGATTGCATGGCTCAGGATCGACGTATCACCATCAGACCCAGCCCTTTGCCTCTGCATCCCGTGACTGCACAGCTTGACAGCGACACCGCCTATACCGCAAAGGGTTCGACACCGCACCTCAAGGGCATTGTATTAATGACCTCTTGACTTGACAACAATGCATCCCCTGACTGCGCAGATCAGAACCAACTCATCATTTTCGCATCCCCTCCTCCACTTGCCACATCGGGTCTTCGACTGTGACGCACCCCTCCATCCATGGTAGTGATTTAGCAGGACAAGGTTGGTCCCTGTAGCTGGCCCGTGCTCCATTGAGGTCATCCTGAAGTTTGGATTTACCCTGGTATAGTGTGATCAGGTAGCCCTGATTCGGGCTTTAAGTTTCTAAACACTATACTTGCAAATATTCTTTAACAATTTGTATCTCAACTTCTACTTATTGTTTTTTGTAGTTTTGGTATTGTTTTGTTCATTAAATTAGGATCTATTGGTGTGCATTATTTTTGTTTGGGGTTTCCACTGTTTTAATGTTTTAAGTGTTGCACAGGTACTTTACACATTGCCTCTTAAGTTAAACCTGCCTGCTCAGTGCCAAACTACCAGACTGTGAGTACAGGTTAATTTATGGTGTGTAACTGACTTACCCTGACTAGGATTGTGGTCCCTACTTGGACAGGGTGCATCCCTCTGCCAAGTAGAGACACAATTTTTAACATAACTGCTACATGGTCACCAGACTGATCAATCGCAGTAGATAATGGTGACATAAACATTTATATCACTGGATGCTTAGATGTCATAACAGAAATGTTTTCAGTTGTCTAAATGTTAGGTCTTACTATTATTTACAGATGAAATGAATATACGAAGTTCAAAAACCCACAGATGTTATATACACGATTTTTAACCAACCAATACAAACTTTTTAGTAAACAGAAAATAATGCAAGGATAAGAAATGTTTGTGGAAATGCCACCAACGCCTCCACGAGCAGAAGAACCAAAGACAACTGTGTTAACAACATATGATTATCATTTCCTTCCAGTCTTTCCTTTGCCCTATTAAGGAGCTCTGAAGTCTTTATCACACCTACGGTAATTAACACTTACAGAGCAGCAGTTCTTGCTTTATTTTTAGCATCATTAAATGTGAGCCATAATATTTTTTCCCATTTCAAGAACTGCATGGATAAAGTTAGATATTTATAGATGTAATGTAGTCCTGTGTTGCAAGTGATTTAGGCAAGAGTCCTTGAAATATAAATTGAGCTTTTAATATTTTGAGTAAAAGTAAAGGCTCCAGGAATCTCCACTTCATTCAATTTCTACAAACACCGCATTTATATTATAGCGCCAGCCATGGTCCAGTGCCTGACGTCCAATATCAATATGGCATATTGTCAGGAGAAACAACTATTGCCTCCAATGCGTTCATGTGATAGATTAAGCATACGTTCTCACATTTCTTTGCAAGGAAAGTGTAATTCTACTCGTGGACGTCAATTCACCAAAATGCAAGGGGTAGCGGAAGTGAAATCACACACCATTTCATCTTTACTTTCACTCACACACACATGCTTATACAAACGCACATTCACTCATACACACAGTCTCTTTTACTTAAGCACATTCTCACTCACAAGCAAGAACACAACCTACATGTTAAAGTGTTTACTTACCTCAACTACCAAGGAGGGTCATATTCCAGCTAACTGTACTCCAGGTTTTATTACTTTAATAGTGAATACTATATGATTCACTATTAATGTAATAAAAAAAGTATTAAAAACAAGGAAGTGGAGCCCCTGTGTTCCTGGCACTGATTTTGCCTCCTATGAGGCAAGGGGTCGCAGAGGCAGTGCCAATGGTCGCAGGGGACAAGGTGGGGGTCGCAGCTGCGACCACTGGAGACACCTAAATGACGTCCATAATTCCATTATTCTACTGCTGAAACATCGTCTCAGCATGCGATTTTTGTATTAAGGAAATCTGTCACTTTAGGTCAATAAAGCGAGGAAGTGCATAAAGCAGTGTCGGAACCGTGATTGTGTTCAGTGCGGAGAGGACAGTGAGAAAGGAGGAGGGATCAGACACATGGCTAAAAAAAACAAATTATTCTGTAACTATTTTGCTGCCCTTTCATCTACTAACAACTGCATATGAAATATAATGTACAAGCCTTAAATGAAAAAATACACACAAGTAAAACTACTATGAGTAAAATGCTTTGTTCTGGTAGAGAGGCTCAGTTGGTTTATGCAAGTACTTCTGGAAACACACGGGTGTGAGTGGATGGTCCTTACTTAACTCCTAGTTGGTGCACTGAGGAATAGTGACGTGTATTTATAGTACTATGTGGCCCCAACCTGTGACAGAAAATACTGTGAATCTGTAGGCCATTAATTTAAAAATGTAGTACACACAGTATAAATAGGGTCACACTTTCAGTATAAAATAGGCTGTTGCCAAGTGTGCTAAGAGATTCAGGGCCTGAAATAGAGTTTGGCAGATGAGTTACTAAGTCACAAATGTGACGGATATCCCTTCCGCCATATTACGATTTCCATAGGATATAATGGGATCATAATACAGGGACGAGATATCCGTCACGTTTGTGACTGAGTAAGCCCATCCACTAAATTCTAAATCAGACTGAGTGTTTAAGTGCTTACCTGCTTTCAACAGTTACATTTTTTGTGATATACAATCAGACTTACCAAGTGCAAACTTTTTAATAGATTGCCATGAAAAGGGGGCATGCCTATGCGGGTAACACTTTCAAAGTATTCCTCAAAAAGAAAAATACCTTCTCATCATGATGCTTCAAACTATTATATCACTTAAGCCTTTACTCTGTCCTAGTCCCAAGTAAGCTTTAGGTTCACTGGTTAACTAATTACACATTTACATTTAATTCAGGTAGCACTAACCACGGATTGATGGTGTGTTTTTTTTGTAGCTGCCGCCTCCTTTTCTCTGTTAATAGTGCAGCAGCCCCTTTTTCCTTGAGCCAACTCTAGGTGGGCATTAACAAGATCGTATTTTTTAACAAAAAGTATGGCAGCTGTTTTAGTAGAATGAAAAAAGATTGGTAATGTCTTGTCTACTTTGATGCTGGCTAAATATTGTCTCAAGAAACTAGCATAGTCTTGTATCACTTTTAAAGCAAATGCTACTTTCTGTGCCTTACAATATTTTTCAAGTATGGAATAGCAGTGTACTGTAAAAAATCAGCAGGTTTATTGTTATTATTATTATTATTATTATTATTATTAATAATAATATTACTACTATTATTGTTTGTGTTTCTATTGTGCCAATGTAGCACAAAGCTAGGGGTGTAGTTACAGGGGGATGTAGGAAAGTCCCTCTTTCTGGCATGTTTATCCCCTCTTTTTGCCTGTTTTGCCTGTTGTCTTTGTGCTTAGACTGTTTTCACTCTGATCCTGCTAACCAGGACCCCAGTGATTGTGCTCTCTCCTCTACGTTTGGTTGTCTTGGTACCCTTTACACCCACAATTGGCATACTGGTGTACCCCTGTTAGTCCCTAGTATATGGTACTTAGGTACCCAGGGAATTGGTACAACAGGGGTCCTCCATGGTCTGCCGCATATGCCATTTGCAGCCTGGGTGAAAAGAGGCATGCACCCTTTCACTGCAGTCAATACAACAGTCACTGTGAATCACTCCTATGGTAGGCCCTTCCAGCCATAAGGACAGGGTGCAGGTCCTTGTGTGTGTAGACACTCCTGCAGGAGGAAAGGTGCCCCTACGAACTCCAGTTCCAATTCCCAGGACTTCTTAAGTGTGGGTAAGCCATTTTAGCGATGTACTGGCCATAGGTCACTACCTATGGTCCATCTACATAATGGTACCTCCAAAACTAGGCATGTTTGGTATCAAACAAGTCAGAACCCTAATACTGATGCCAGTATTAGTGGCATGATTCCATGCCCTCTGGGAGCTCTTTAGAGGATCCCCCAGTATTGATACTACCAGTCTTTCAAGGTCTGTGAGCCTGCCATGCTGCTTCAGCCCCTCGGGCAGGGTTCTGCCCTCCTCCTGCTCGACCAGCTCAAGCAGGGGAAGGCAGAACAAAGGACTTCCTGTAGGAGAGGGATGCAATGTCCTCTCTTTTGGAAATAGGTGTTACAAGGCTACGGAGGGGTAGCCTCCCCACACCACTGGTTTGCTTTTGAGGGCACATTTGGTGCCCTCCTTGTATAATCCAGTTTGCACCAATCCAGGGACCCCTGGTCCCTGCTCTGGCACAAAACTGCACAAGGAAAGGAGAGTGACCACTCCCCTGTCCATCACCACCCAAGGATGGTGTCCAGAGCTCCTCCAGGTGGCCACTTGATTCTGGCATCTTGAAAACAAGATGGAAATAGGCCACTGCGAGCATCTGACTGGTCAGGTTAGGCAGATGATGTCAGTGACCCCCTCTGATAAAGTGACCATGCCTGTTTTTGGCTATTTAGGAACTCCCTTGTGGGTGGGTCCCCAGGTTCAGCATGCAAGACTTCACCAGGACTCCTGTGCAATGGCCTCTTGTGCTCCTGTCCACCGGAACCGCTGCTGGACTTCACAGGAATCAAACAAGACTGCAACACCAAGACAACCTCTCCTTGCAACATTGTTCTTATGGCACCTGTCAGCAACTTGCAACATTTCCATAGATGTGCATCATCTGAGGTCGGCAAGACTCCAGCTGCACCAAAGATGCAAGAAGGAATCTTCCTTGGCATGAAGGAGTCACTCCCCTGCATCTGCAGGCACCTAAGGCAAAGACATCTAGCTGCTGGCATCTGCTGTCCTCTAGACCTGCGAAGATTCTCCAACACTGGTGGTGGTTCTGAGAGGGTCTCTCTGCCTACTGTCCAACTTGGGAGACGGTGAGCCCTTGCTTCTTCCTCCACGACAGAACCCCTGCGCACAGCAGCTGTTGCAGAAACCAAGGTTTGATGACGCCTGCTCCGAGAGTTCTTCAGGCTCAAAGTAGCCTCATGCCCCAGCACTCTAGCTCTGCAAGGACAGTCTCCTCTCTGCTGGTCCAGTGACATGGAACTGCTATTCATGTGTGCTGCCTGGGCCTCATTGGGACTTACTGTGCCTGCTACCAGTGGGTTGCTCGTGGGGGTTCGCAACTGCTTCTGCTGGCTCTCCTGTCTTCTGAGGGTCAGCTCGGACTCCCCTCCAAGTGTCGAGTCCCCAAGACCTTGCTGGTCCTCTTCAGTTCTGCAATCGCCAACAGCTCCAGTTGCATTTGCTTGTTGTTGGTCCTCCTGACCACCGACCCGTCTGCAATCAGGCGACCATCAAGGGACAGCTTGTAGGTGACTTCAGGGACTCCTCTGCAGCTCCTGGACTCCACAGCTGGACTTCATCTACTACTGTCGACCCAGATCTTCACCCACAGGGTGGGCATTGCGTCCTGACCCACCTGGACACTCCTGTGTGGACTGAACTCTGTCCCCTTCTTTTACAGGTCCTCTTCATCCAGAATCCACAGTTGGGTTCCACCGACCAGGTCTTTTTTTTGCAATATTCCATTTACGAGTCCCCACGTTCGACTATGGGACGACCACGTAACTTTCCTCTGCTCTGCTCGCTGGGGGTCTTCTAGATACTTACCTCTTGGGGTTTCACTCTCTCCCAGTCCTTGCCCAACCACTCCATATCCTCTTGTGGGGGTCCCATTCTCGCATTCCACTTTTGTAGTATATGGTTTGGTCTCCCTAGAGAGTCCTTGCTATTTTATGCTATTTCCTAATACTTACCTGTGTATATTTTGTGTGTACTTACCTCCAGAAGGGGGTTTGCCTATAGTAATCTATGTTGGTGTTCCAGTAATAAAGTACCTTTATTTTTGCAACACTGTGTGGGTCCTTTCATTTGTGATAAGTTACGGTTTGACTACTGTGGTATGGCAAGCGCTTCACACTCCTCCTAGATAAGTTTTGGCTGCTCACCACAGCAACCACTAGAGAGCACTAGCTACCTAGACACTGTAAAACTATCTAAGAGAGATTGCCTGGACCCAGTATAAAGTGTAACACCAGAGATGTCCACCACACACTGGGCCAGCTTCCCACAGTGGGTATCTGCGGTGTTTCACTCCCCTAATAAATGTATTTTCTGATATACCGAGGTCTTAGACAGAGTTTAGACAAGTCCAACAGACCAAGCCAAGTGCAAGCCCTCTGCCTCTTGGTTCAGTGAAATACTGATTGCAGAACAAAAGTGCTGTAGGGAGCTTGAACGTATCTGTAGAAAGTCCTAGGACACCAGGGCTAAGGCATTATACATGAACGCTCTCAAAGCCTATCACAATCTGAGAGGGGAAACGAAAGCAGAGTTCTTTTCCAACAAAATTACTATTAGCAAGAACCCTGACAAATAATTTTTTACCATTCTTAATAGTTTTACTACATCAGTAACACCTAAGCATGTGGAATTATCAAATTCTCATTGCAACAAAATTGCAGATTCTTTTGTAGTAAGGTCAATACTGCGAGTTCCAACATGCTGATATTCTTGTTGCATTGGTCGGTTTTGCTGACAGCAAAGAAGAGCTATTGATCCCTGTTTTTATGGAATTGTTACCATTGGACTTTTCATCCTTCACCGCCTTAGGTTCAGTGGTTAAATCTGACTCTTCTGCTGATCCCCTCATACCTGACACCATATGAAAACTGCATCAGGTAGTTCTCCCTCCTCATTTAGAGATTGCCAATCTCTCCCTGTTCTCGGCCATTGTCCCACATGCCTGGATGCAGAACAAATTGATTCCTCTATTGAAAAATTCTTCTTTCCACCCCTCATGTCCAGGCAACTACAGTTCTATCTCCCTGCTCCTGTTTGTATCTAAGGTGGTAGAAAAATATGTCAACAAGCTCCTGACGCAGGATCGAGAGGTGGCTCTTGGGCTCCGGGTAGACACGGAACTATATTTCCAAGAAAATGTGGGGCCAGTCGGGTCTGCCGTGGTGATATAGGAGGCATGCAAGACTGTCGTTCGGGATTGTGCCCAGAATTTAGTAGCCCAGAAGCAAAGAAAGGCGAGGGAAACCTTGAGTAAGTTAAAACAACAGCTGCTGGCACTTGAGGAGGCCTTGGGACGGAGCCGCCCCTCCGTGCACTCCGCCAACTGGAGTTAGTGAGGGCTGAGTACCTCAGAGAGAGAGGTTAAAAGTCAGTTGTGTGCTACCCAGCATAGGCTCTATGAGGCAGGGAGCAAGGCTGGGAAACTCCTTGCTTGGCTGGGGAGAAGGGAGACGGAAGCATGGTGGATACATGAGATAGTGACTCTGGAGGGGGTAAGAGTGTCCGCAGATAAAGACATTGCAGAGACCTTTGCCTGCTATTATAGTGACTTATATAAGGCAAGGCCACTGGCAGACGCTTGTCGGTTTGTGGAATATTTGCAGAATATAGTTATACCTGTCCTGGATGCAGAGACCTAAGCAGATTTAGAAGGGGATATCACCTTGGATGAAGTTACAGCTGCTTTGACACGGCTTTGCCCGGGCAACGTCCCTGGACCCAACAGGTTCCTGGCTGAGCTATTTCAGAACCTATGCAATATCCCAGCTCCCCATCTTCTAAATATGTTCCTGGAGGCCTGAGTGCAAGGAGTTCTCCTCCCTGATTTGAGAAGGGCTGAGATAGTTGTTATTCACAAGGAAGGGAGGCCCAAATTATCTTGTGCATCCTACGGACCAATCTCCCTCCTTAATGTGGAGGTGAACGTTTTGGCCACGGTACTAGCAATTCGCCTTCAAGGCGTTGTTTCCCCGCTAGTTCATAAGGACCAATCTGGCTTTATGCCAGGATGCTCTACAAGGCACAATCTGAGGCGAGGGCACAACTGGCTGAATACCATACTGAGCCGCCCGGATCCACACATATTTTTGGCCCTTGATAATGAGAAAGCATTTGACGCGATACACTGGTCATTCTTGGAAGCCTCACTAGAGCGATTCGGATTTGGCCCTCGATATAGGGAATTTGTGATGCTGCTTTACTGTAATCCACTAGCGACAGTGAGAGTGAATGGGATCCTTTCCTCTGAATTCCCCATCGCACGGGGTACTAGACAGGGTGTCCCCTGTCCCCCTTGTTGTTTTCCCTCACTATAGAGTCCTTGGCGTGTAGGATCCGTACCCATCCCGGGCTGCATGGCTTCAAGTTGAGAGAGGAGGAGACTGATGAGGAGCGCATTTCCCTATATGCGGACAACATACTCTCATATGTTGCATGGCCTGAGGTTTCCCTACCACTACTCTTCCACTTGTTTGAGGAATATGGGAGATACTCGGTTCAATATGGGATTGGGTCAAATCAATACCCCGCAGTGAGACGTAGCGTTCCATTCTCTTCCAGTTCACCTGCAAAGCTCAATAGAGGGATTCAAATACCTAGGTATTTATATGACACGTTGGGTAGACCTCTGTCACACTAATAATTTGGGGAGGGTGATGAGAGAATGCCAAGCTGACCTAGAGTGCTGGAGAAGTCTTCCTCTTACATTGATGGGGCAGGTGGCCATGTTTATGGTGATCTCTCTTCCGAAACTCCTCTATGTTGTGCAAAACACATATTACCAGATCCCTCTGGGATTCTTCGTGACTTTAGAATGAGACATGAGGCTCTTCTTGTGGGAGGGGAAACACCAAAGAATAGCCCTCAAAACGCTACAGCGCAATCAATATGTGGGGGGCTTGTCTCTCCCAAACCTGGAGGCATATTACTGGGCAGCACATTTGATTATCATAAATGACTGGCTGTTTGCCCCTGGGGACCATCCCACCTTCAGCTTAGAGAGTTTGCAGTGGGAAGGAAAATCCTGTATACACTACCTATATGGAGGAGGGGGGAGACAACATCTCCTGCCAGCCACTCAGGTGTCCCTCAGGGCATGGACTAGGGCTACCACGGTACTGGGATGGCACCGCTGTCCCATGAGGGAGACCCTTCTCTGGAAAGGGATGTTTGCTGCCAGAAATTGGTAAATTGACAGGTTTGAGAGTTGGGACCGCATTATTAACTCCAAGGTGGGAGACGTGATTGAAGGGGCTGACATCATGCCTTTTGGATCCTTCCAGGCTGAGTATGAGCTTAGCAAGACACAATTCCTCTGATATGCGCACCTGTGACACGTGTGGAAAGCGGAGGGCCTCCTGGGAGAGGGAATACTTGACTGCTCCCCAGTAAAAGGTAGACATTGATGGAAGGCCTAGACACAAAAAGCAACATCTATGATGTATAAGACTATCCATAATAACATTCAGAGCTCACTTCTAAAACTGCGTAGGCGGCTGGATGCCAAACTAGGGCAACTAGAGGATATAGACTGGGAGGCAGCGCTGATGTTTCCAAGAGAAGTGGCTATCTGATCGAGGCTCAGATTAATCCAATTTAAAATCCTTCACAGGATATATTATGATAGACAACGTTTACATATGATGGGAAGGGAGCAGCAACCAAATTTGCTTAGATGTTGTGGGAATATTGGAACCTTCCTACATACGCTTTGGGACTGCCCTGTGATCCAAGAGTATTGGATCAGGATTGTGGGGGAAATGGGGGGGTAGTATTGGAGCAGATCCCTCTTGATCCCAAATTTATTCTATTGAGAATTCCCAATGACGTTGATCTACCTCGACGGAAGCTTTTATTTTGCAGCCTCGGGCTAGTGGTGGCCAAGAGGGATATAAACGCTCGCCGACTATTGACCCATTGAGCCATATTGAGGGCCATGTACTACTGAATACTGAATGGGTTCTTGATTATGATGGGGATAGATGAGGAATGGGACTGTTGATTGTTTGGATCAATTGTGAGTTCATGTGTCTGGGGGTGGTTGAGTGGGAGGAGGGAATTGTTCGTTATGTCCCTCTATTTCTGGTGCTTTGACGATATACCACTACGTAAAGCGTATTTGGATATGCTATGCACCTGCTGAAAACCAAATAAAAAGATTATAAAAAAATAAAAAAATAAAAATAAGCTCCTGACGGCGTTTTTAGAAACTAATCACACCTTGGATATCTCCCAAAATGGATTCAGATCCCACCACAGCTCTGAGTCAGCGTTTTTGGCGGTGACTGAGTCACTACATAGCATGGTGGATGGGGTGACTCTGTGGCCTTTCTTCTTTTAGACATGACTGCCACCTTCAACACCGTTTCTCATAAGGTGCTGCTACAGCGTCTCTATGACACCAGGATTCAGGTCAAGGACCTGGCCTGGTTTACCTCTTTCCTTGGGGACCGCTCTTTTCATGTTGTTTCTCCTTCTTTCTCCTCCTCTCTTAGACCCCTGAAGCATGGCATCCCTTAGGGCTCCTCGCTGAGCCCTATGTTATTTAAAATATATGTTAGGCCGTTAGCAGAACTACTAAGACACTTTGGGGTATGCTGATGATACTCAGTGGCTCTTTTCCTTTTCTGCTGATTCGTCTAAAGACATTTCTAATTTTCAGATGGATGGCAGACAATTGTCTAAAGCTAAACTCTAGCAAAAAAGAGGTCTTGCTTTTCGGTAAAACATCCAAGTATGGGGAGATTCCTGGTGGATGGATAGTTTGGGGGACCCCTCCCTCACCTAAATCATCTGTGATAAATCTAGGGATCTGGGTGGACAACTCCCTCAACTATGATATGCAAGTCACCAGTCTGGCAGGCACTTGTTTTGGCCTGCTTAGAAGACTGAAACCCATTTTTGGTGTATTTCAACCACATATTCACCATTTGTTATTCAATCCCACTTCTTATTGCGCTTGGACTACTGCAAAAGTTTGTATCTTGGTACCAAGAAATCTGTTCTAAAGAGATTACAGTTGATTCAATATGGACAGCCAGACTGTTGTTCTCTTTCCCCCAGTTCTGCCCTGCTACTGAGCTGTTTCACAAACTTCACTGGCTCTCTATTGAGAAATGCATACAATTTAAGGCTCTTACCATGGCACACAAGATCATAAACCCTTCTGGGGGCCGCCATTCTGTTCAATCTAATGCAGTCCTATCTTCCTAAGAGAGCACTACTTTTGTCTCAATTCAAGTGGGCAGTCACTCCACACTTATAAAGGAAAAATGCTGGTGGCCACTCTTTCCGAGTATTATCCCCAGCTCTGTGGAACAATTTGCCCTTTGAGCTTAGGAGCACTCAGAGCCATTTGGATTTCAGGAAAAAAGCTTAAAACCTGGCTGTTTACCTATTAGAGATCCATTACTCTTTCTACTCTTCTCCAGGCTAGGCTAAGTGGTTCTGGTGAGTAACACTGGGAAGTCCCTTGCTAGGACAGTTATGCGCTTTGTAAATCTTACTAACATAACCTAAGTAGTTGAGTACAGGTGCTTTCAGTTGGGTATGGTGAAGTGTCTGTTGGATTTCACCATTAATTTTTACATACACACGAACAAAAACACTCACACAATCTCTCCCTCTCTGTTTTGAAAGTCCTCAAAAACGTTTGTTGTTTTACAAAATATTGTGTTTTTTCTCACTTAGTACTCTTATTATTCTGCATTCCTCTCTTTTTCCACTGCCCCTTAAGACCCTTTCTTGTGCCCTGCTTGTTGTATAATGCATTTTAACATTATATGCCAGCGTGGTTTTTGGAGAATCTGAAGCTCTCCTTCCCCCCACCCTCAACCGTACTGACCAAGCTACTCGGCTGTGCAAAGCTGCTTTAAGATGCTGTTTGAACCACAAATGGCGAGAATGAACTGACTAAGGCCTTGTCACAGACCTTACAAAATAAAATCAGTCCTCTCAAAGGAGACAGGAAATCCACGTACCCCCTCAAAATGGGAAAACACTCTCTCAAAAAGTTATTTATTTAATGCTGGCTCCTCCTTTGCCTGTTGTCATAAGAACGTCAAGGACTCACCAGAGATCATGTCCACTGGAGGCAGGTCTCTGTGACCTATTCTTTTTCACTGTGTGTTGTTTGAGATCAGGTTTGTCATAGCTAAGTATGCGTTTTTGTCTTGTTTAATTCCATGGCTGCTTTACAGGTTGAAGGATTATTTGGGGCAAACTTAAGTCATGGCTGGGGTCTCCTCGTGTGCAGTGCTATGCCAGCATGGGGCAGGTCACAGGGCCGCTGCACTATAGTGCTTGGAGCATATTATTCTTCAGCTGGCCACAGTCCATGCGCATAGTGGGTGCTGCACCCCACCACCCTCCACCTCCTTCGATGTCGCATCAGCTTTTGCTTGCATACTGTGGGGGCATTACAGGAGTGTTGTTCTCCGGGACTAGCACCGTTTCCGGCTATGTAGTGCATCGGTGCCGTTGATGAGAACTCCTAAAGGCTTGTTTGATGCTATGAAGTGCTTCAGTGTTCTTACCGGCCACTCCCAGAAGTAATGGTTTGGCATTTGTCTGATTTACACTTAGTGACTCTTTGTCCTCCTGGGGTCCAGTTTTTTTTTCTTTGCATTCTGGGACACATGGTGCGAGGAGACTTGAAACCTCTGCAATCACAGTGATTCACACATCTGCCTGTAGAGAGAAGCCAATACTTTAAAATGAGACCACAGAAGCAGTGGCTCTTAGAGCTGATTTTCCCTTTAAGCTTGTTAGCCTATTTTTAATGCTTTTTCCGCATTGTACTTAAGGAACTGTGCAATGTTTTGTTGCTTTACTTTCGGGACTTGTTTCTATTGATGCCCTGATTCATTTTCCTCAATCTGTGAGACAAAGATGCCCTTGTTCTTGAGAATGCTTTGCGAATCTACCTTAGTCTTCCGTCTGTTGAAGGTTTTCTAACTAGAGTTCTAATCTTGTTTCTAAAACATTTTTTCTTTCTCTTTGAAAGTTTGTGTTTTATTTCCGTGAAAGTGGTAGTTCGATTACAGGCATGTCAGTCGATTTGTTTTTCGAATCCTAGTAATGAAGGACCCAGTCCCTTAGTCTTAAAACTAAAGGCTCAGGTCTCACTGATGCCAGTGTTCTATAACTACCTAAAAGTAATTTCTATCAGAAAGTTTTGCTTTCGAGAATGAGCACCCACTTTTATTCATATAGAAGGAATATGCGTCGTGCTTCAGTGTTACTTTTCACCGCGATGTCTGCCTTGCAGGTTTTCGTCCTGCACTTCAACAGTTTGCACTGTTCACGTTTTTGGGTATGAGAGAGGGAAATATTGACTGCATGGATTGTTTAGAGCATGTAATTAGCCTGTTTAATATGACATTCTCATGTGTGCTGTGGCCTCTATATTGAGCCCGTGAGACTTATTTTCATCATAGTGATCATACTTTTCGATAGTGTTGGTTTCTTTCAGTCAAAGGCTTATGTTGGTCCTGGGGTTTGCTATCACAACCTATTGCTTTCCGGGAATTTTATTCCCAGTTTACGTCAATTCATGCAACTAGATGCCGTGGTTTGTAGGGACGTGACATTCTGTTTCAGACATGCAGTTATCTGATACTCTTAATTGTTTTCTTGTGGCCATCGTTTTATTCATAAATGCTATCTCAGCCGTCCAAAATATTCCAAAATAAAAAGGACAATGAAACGACCGTAAGGCAGATTCTTCCTCAGTGGTCTGGGTGAAAACTATCGATCCCCTGCCTCTGCATCGCTACAGACATCCAGAAATGTTAGTTTGATGTTAGTGTATGTGTGTGGAAACAACTTGAACTGGTCCTGGTTGTCGAGCCAGGGGAGGAAGGGTGTTATAGAGTCCCATAGATCACCGCTCATCTCCCCAAACAAGGAAGATGCCTACAATCAGTGTTTAATTTGTAAATAAAAACGTGCCGGTGCTCAAAGCCCTTCTCTTAAACAATGCTGCAATTAAATGTGGGAACACGGAATACTGAGGCAGCTTAATCCTGAAGCAATCCCTGGCCTCTTCAGTCAATTTAAACCCACTCCCTGCCCCTTCAGCTATCTTTTGCAGCTTTCTGCTTTCTCACATTGTGATGATTTTTCGTTTTTCACTTCCTCCGTCTTTCCCATATGTGTCTTTTGCTCACAGCAAATGCTTGGGACAGAAGAATAAGCGCTGGCCCTCAAAAGTAAGTGCCGGTGCTCAGCACCGGAAACAACAAGCACAAATTAAGCACTGCCTACAATACATATTTTACATATTAAGATATTTTCACAGAAGAGGTTATGAACGTCAATTCATCAAAAAGCCAGGGGTAGTGGAAGTGACATCACATGCCATTTGAACTTTACATTCGTTCACATGCATATACGCACTCAATTACACATACACACACTCTCTCACATAATGTCACCTGCACCATCCACAAGATGCATTTAAAAACAGTATTACTTACCTCAACTGTTCGAGAGGGTCATAGTCCAGCTACCTGTACACCATGTCTATTACACTATAGTGAATAAAATGTTATTATTCACTATTAGTTTAATACAAATTAACAAAAAACAAGTAGACTGCACCCCCAACCGACGTCATGAGGAAGAGCTGCCTCTGTGTTTTTGACACTGTTTTTGCCACCTCTGAGGCCAGAGGTCGCAAATGCAGTGGCAGGGTTCGCAAGGGGCAAGCTGGGGGTAGCAGCTGTGAACCCTGGCGACCCCTAAACTACTTCTATGGAAGGGGTTGGATTCGCTCAGAATGAACATCCTTTCAAAATGATGTACATACAGCCCTGCTAAGATGGAAGCGAAAGTACTCTCCGTTAATGTACTATGGGTCTGTTTGTATACAGTACCTTCGAATTCAAAAATGTTTTCTGTGACTAGTATGTTTCAAAAATAGTTCAGAGTGACTAATAACAATGCTTTTTCTTTCACCCACAGGAACCAGACTGGGGAAGAGCCTCGGTAGGTCTTGTAAGTGCGTGGCATGCTGGAATGAAGTATGAATGACAACACTGGAGCATCAAATGGAAGCAAAAATTAGCAAGTTTGTCCTTATTAATTTGAAATATTTTTTAAGTATGCAAGGTAGGGATCTCAGGAGTTTAGTCCTAATAAAAGCCAAGTGGTTGAAGCATGTAGACCTGATCTTTGATGCAGAGCACACAACATAACTCCGGTAGCATCAAAAACTCTTTTTTTGACCTTGCTCTGGGCCTGCAAATAAAGACAAGAGGACTTGGGCCCCGTTAGACAATTTTGAAAACCATACCCAAGTTTCTCTTTAAAAAAATACCGCACAAAGACCTCCCTTGGCTTAACAAGGTTGAGCCCGCACAGATACACTTTTGTATCTGCGCTAGGACTCAATGTTGAAGCATGCCACTAAATTAAACCTCATTGGGTGAGAGTCCTTTAAACACACCAATAGGGTTGTCTGAGTGGGTCAGATAAAGATAAATGCTCCATTAAGATGTTGTTACTCCCTCTTGATGTAAATACAATCATTGGGGATCCTCCTCTGCACAACTTATTTCATGAGTTTCATTCATAACAGCCTACTCCTCCACCATTCAGTTTTATGTTTGGGGCAGTCTACTGACTTTGTAGTTTCAGCGTGCTGCTTGTGGGTGAAATGGATGAAAGCTGGTTATGGAGTTCGCTCTGCACATTATAGCCCCCAGGTGCAGGAGGTTGCTTGCCTGGTTGTTTAAGGAAAACTATGTTTAGATGTAGCTAATTCTTCTGTTGTAACGTTTACCTTTAACTATGTAAGATCCTTATTCATTCTCAAACATTAAACCCATACTTACCGCTTGGCCTACAGATGAGGGCACTACAGACAACTGTTTTACATCCCCTATGGAGTGATTTTACAGAAAATATATTAAAAATAACTTCAAACATTTATTACGATGCAATAGACAAAGGTAAAGTAACTGCCGAACGATATCGCATCGCATGTTCTATGGGTGTTCTATAGATTAGATTTTTCGCGGAACGACAGACAGCATGGCCCAATCGTGCTTTTACTTGAGCATCTACAATTATTTGACTTTTAAAGCTAGTCACAAGCTTTTCATTCAGCATACTACGGGTCGAGCCGCATCAGATTAAAGGAGGGCCTTCCTTCAATGGAGACAAATCTTCGTTTTGAATGTATTGAAACGTGATCCTACACAACGCACTTTGGGATTCTAGAAGGAGATAAACTATCGTTTTCTCTCCTTACTAAATGAGTGGCAAAATGCAATAAGACGTTTTTATATGCAATGCCTTTTTTTACAGTGAAGTGACAAGTTTCACTGTGCATTGCATTTCACAAACCGAGATGTCATTATTACACGTCCTTTCGAGTTACATGGCAAAAGGGAAAATAAAGTGGCATTTTCCCCACACAAAGACTCACGAGGAAATGTATTCATAGTTGACGCCCAACAATAGAACTTTAAAAGCACAGTTTCAAGAACTAGCTTTTATTACATAAAGAACATTCAGTATTCAGTCAACAGACATGTTCTTTTAAACCCGATTATATTACAACAAAAGTCTGTATTTATGATTTATCTAAACAAGACCAAAATGCCACAGTCAAAACTGTGCAGAGCCTAATAGGTATGAGAACATCCCTCCAGCCATGGCCAGTTTACACTAGTCTCTGCTGGTTGATTAAATTATTCCAAATCACTATTTACTATACTTTAGCTAATTTGCTAGTTTTCATGTTGCTCCGAGTAAAATACAACAGCCAGAGTGAAGCCAGTGGAGGAACGCAATATTTCATTTGCATAATTGACACATTTATTAGCAAAGTGTGACACTGGTCTCATCTGGTTCTTTAAATTATTCCAAATCACTATTTATTGTACTTTAAATAATTTGTTAGCTTTCATTTTCGTGTTAGTAAAATACAAGATCCACAGTAAAGCCAGTGGAGGAACGAAATATTACACTTGGATATTCAACACAGTTATTAGCAAAGTGTGACTTACATTGTTAAATAAAGCGTGCATATTAATCATATAATGACCACATTTAGCCATTATCAGCAGCACCTGAGCTAATGCTATGTAACTTAAAATTAGCCACATTTCTATTGTCATTTTGAATGTCGCATTTCACATTTAAGGCCGAGAGGGCTGAAATATCATTAGAATCTAAACACTTAATGAATTAATGGCTTTGATTTAACTAATCTAATTTTGTTAATAAATCCTTTTTGAACTCGGTACCGTTCTCTTTGCTATTTCTTGTGGTGTCCTGTTGGCCTTGACTGTTTTTGGAAATGTATGTAAATGATTGCTCCTAGTTTTCTCTTCACGTCAAAAGGTCCATTCAACCAGTGGTGTGGTTTGTATAATGATTACACCTGATATCTAAGATTTACGAATCCCTGCTCCATTAAGTGGTGGCAGAGGGCAGTCAGGACATGTAAGAGAAGGAGCTAGATAGTTTCAGAAAATCTAGACCTGATTGGACCTTGCCCCAGCAGAAATTGTGGATGCCCCTAAAGTCCATGGCCCAACTTTGAAGATCAACAGGTTAGGCAGTTTCGAAGGTGTTTGCTGTGGTGGTAGAATGAGTATTGATAGGGTTGTGCATCACAGTTGTTCAAGTCAAACTTACAGCGTTGTGTCTAAGTTGTGTGTTTTGCGTTGTGGTGATGTTTATGGCCTAGTTGTGTAAATGTGCATATGCACTTGCTGCTGAGCAGTTGAAGTTGTAATCAGGCTCATCGCAGTCCAAGATCCTGGGATAGATAAAAATGTATTGTGGTTTATCTTGTCTGCTAGTACTTGTGATGTCGGTTCATGAGGTATCATCAACTGCACAATTGAAATAGGGACCTGTAACTGAGTGGTGTGAGTGTACTTATATTGACTGGTGCTAGCAGATCCTATTGCACGGATAGGAAGCTGCATTAGTCAGGGTGATTTCTTACTGTTTGAGATTTCATATATGTGTGTTCTGTGTGTGTGTGTGTGTGTGTGTATGTTGGAAAGTGCTATTTCCAGCTGTTTCTTGCATGAGTGATTGCTTTGAATTCCCTAGCGGAGCAGAGAAGTGCTATTTATTAATTGTGCTTGTTTTGGTGTTTGTAGAGGTTGGTGCACGTAAAATTGTAGAGGAGGGCGAACCACTGTGAAGAGTGAGGATTGTATCATCAAGTGTCACGCTGTGCTAGGTCCAGGGAGAAAAGAATTGTGTGGAATTGGATACAAGTTTCAATCTGTATTAATTTGCGATTTGGACTAAAAAACTACATATTTGAATTGAGATTTGGAAAATTTTCATTGCTAACTTGTAATCATGAAATGTTTCACAGTGCTTAGAGAGCTGATGTGGGGTGATTTGCTAGTTCCCGAAGGCACAGAAGCTCCACTGGAAGGCACATCAGTTCATTAAATGGCAAATTGTGTAGGGCTTCACACGTGTTTGTGGCTTTGTCAGTGGCATAAGATCACAGAGAAAGGACTGTTAATATTTCCACAATATTGAACATTTAATTTTAGGGTGATTGACAACTTGAGGTATTGTATGACATGGAACCTCCCCCTAGACCAGCATAGTATGAGGCTTTGAACGCTTGGGAGTGTGCTGCACATGCAAAAGAGAAAGAGAAATACCCTGGTGGAGCTAAAAAAGCATTGCATAATGATACAGATGCCAAGTGGGTTGAACAACAGCATAGGTGGAGAAGATGCATAGGTAAGAAAAAAAGGATGTACCCCACATTGACAACTGAAAAGTCTAAAAAGAAAGGAAAACAGGAAAACAAACATGTTGATGCGGCAGAGAAGTCTAGCATAAATATGTTGATGCTGCAGAGAAGTCTAGCACTAATAGTTACTCTATTGATGATGCTTTATTGTCCTCACGTCCATTTGATTAAGATGGCACTACCCCAGGCAGTAGTACTATTGCCATAGTCTCTGTTCATCCAAATGCAATGCAGATTGGAGGGCTATTTCGAACTCTTTCAATTGCAGCTGCACCTATTGAGACAGCTACTACTGTGACTGTCCCTGTTGTTCCTGCCCTTGTTTTGCCTACTCCTGCACTATTGTCACAAGTCAAACCAGCTCAGACTTTAGCTGCTTCTGCTTTACCTGGTCATAACTTTTGCCCAGATTCCTGCAGTCCTAGGAGCTGTAGGTAAAGAGCCACAACAATGTTTAACTCAACGTCACAGAATTCACAAATTGTTGTTTGGGGTCCACCACAAAGCGTACAAACCATCATAGAAGGAGGGAGACCTGTTTTCACAACACCAATTGCCTAAAGTGGGATGGAACATTTTGATAATGGAATTTTGCCCCAATGGTTTGAGGAGCAGGCCGCGAGAGTAGAGGCACAGATGAGACTGAGTCACTATGTGGAATTCAAGTTCAAACCAGACCATTAGATGTACCAAAGTTGAAGGTAGAATTGAAAGAAATTATCAGAGGATGTTTAGAGCTTTCACATTTACCTTAATACCAACGCACATGGTATATTTGAGTAAAGAGATCACTAGGCATGCAGCTAAGACATATAAAAACTATCAGACTTGGCAGGAAAAATGGCATACATCTTTCTAGAAGTCTTACCTTTCAGAAGAGTTTTAGAGCACACCTAGATTATGATGCAATTATTACTATGCAATTTCAGGGATACAGTTACATATCACTGAATTGGTAGAAAACATTCAGAAATGGAGTGATATTGAGGGTTTGGAGCAAATAGGCAAAGAAACAAAAAAAGAGAAGGAAGCAAACAGACAGTGTAGAGGTGAATGGCAAACCACCTCCAACATCCCCAGATGGAAATAAGGCTCTGATGTTCCCTATGTGAGAGGTACCAGGTGGATGGTATGTTCATGTGTTATGGAGTTCAGGTGACCTTGAACATTTATAAATAATTTCCCCAAACTGAGAGAGAATACTGCTCAGTGGTACACCAAGGTTGTTAAGATTTTGAAATTTGAAAATCTTTTTCGACATTGTGGTACCGAGTGATTTATGGGCTGAGTGTAAGAATGTATGTACAACGGCCTCATACAGAACCTCCAAGGAATCAACAGACTCATGCACCATCTCCTATAATAATGGCAGAGTATAATGAGATTTCTGAAACGCAATGTCTGGGCATGGGATATGGATTGGTTTAAGGTCAACAGAATGAACCAGGAAGCTAAAGAATCAGTGCATACCTATTATGAATCATTGTTGCATGTGTTTAAACAACATGACGATCAGGAAAACCCTGAAAGGGGAGATATGTGAAGTTTTGTGTCACAGTTCATTCTTGGATCGTGCCCGGGTTATAGAGGACCGCTCTGACATAGGATCAGAGACTGAGACATCAGATACTGAGACAGCATCCGAGGGATAGGACAATGGCGCAGACTCTGGGAGTGATTTTTCAGTCAGAGGAGTCCCATTCGATAACTCCTCTTCCAGTACATTATGAGGGAGGTGATGAGGACAGTCCTGCTGTCCCTTCGCAAGCTGTTTGTGCAACTGGGTAATAGTGGGTTAGGCCAACCCAGAGAGCAGGTGAATGCGGCGGCAAGCAGAGAGAAAGTGCTCTCTTGGGAGCTCCCCAATTTAGTTCAGCCCCAAATTCCACCACCCAAATCATATTGTGGAGACATCAAAATTATCCATGGCAAAACAAACTGGTTTTGTAAGGCAGGCACCTGTGTTTTTGGTCCTGGATTCGGCGGCCATATAGAGAAACACACTAAACCCAAACATTTCTGGAAACTAGACATTCGGGGGAGTCCACAGAGGTGTGACTTGTGTGGCTTCCCCAAAGTTTTCTTACCCAGAATACCCTGCAAAGCTGAAATGTTGAAAAAAAACTCAATTTTTCTCGCATTTCTGTCACACAAACTACAGGAATATGCTGGGATCCACAATATTCCTACCACCCAGTGACTCCTCACCTGTCCTGATAAAAACACTACCCCACTTGAGTGCCTACACCTAGTGTCTGTGTCAGGAATGGATCACCCCAGGGTCAACAGCTGCCTCACGTAAGGACCAACATTGACCGTTGTGTGATCTATTCCTGTCGCAGGCACCAGGCCTAACCACACAAGTGAGGTATCATTTTTATCGGGAGGCTTGGGGGAACGCTGGGTGGAAGGAAATTTGTGGCTCCTCTCAGATTCCAGAACTTTCTGTCACCGAAATGTGAGGAAAACTTGTTTTTTTAGCCACTTTTTGAGGTTTGCAAAGGATTCTGGGTAACAGAACCTGGTCCGAGCCCCGCAAGTCACCCCTCCTTGGATTCCCCCAGGTCTCTAGTTTTCAGAAATGCACAGGTTTGGTAGGTTTCCCTAGGTGCCGGCTGAGCTAGAGGCCAAAATCTACAGGTAGGCACTTTGCAAAAAACAGCTCTGTTTTCTGTGATGTGTCCACGTTGTGTTTTGGGGCATTTCCTGTCGCGGGCGCTAGGCCTACCCACACAAGTGAGGTATCATTTTTATCGGGAGACTTGGGGGGACGCTGGGTGGAAGGAAATTTGAGGCTCCTCTCAGATTCCAGAACTTTCTGTCACCGAAATGTGAGGAAAACTTGTTTCTTTAGCCACTTTTTGAGGTTTGCAAAGGATTCTGGGTAACAGAACCTGGTCAGAGCCCCGCGAGTCACCCCATCTTGGATTCCCCTAGGTCTCTAGTTTTCAAAAATGTACAGGTTTGGTAGGTTTCCCTAGGTGCCGGCTGAGCTAGAGGCCAAAATCTACAGGTAGGCACTTTGCAAAAAACAGCTCTGTTTTCTGTGATGTGTCCACGTTGTGTTTTGGGGCATTTCCTGTCGCGGGCGCTAGGCCTACCCACACAAGTGAGGTATCATTTTTATCGGGAGACTTGGGGGGACGCTGGGTGGAAGGAAATTTGAGGCTCCTCTCCAATTCCAGAACTTTCTGTCACCGAAATGTGAGGAAAACTTGTTTTTTTAGCCACTTTTTGAGGTTTGCAAAGGATTCTGGGTAACAGAACCTGGTCAGAGCCCCGCGAGTCACCCCATCTTGGATTCCCCTAGGTCTCTAGTTTTCAAAAATGTACAGGTTTGGTAGGTTTCCCTAGGTGCCAGCTGAGCTAGAGGCCAAAATCTACAGGTAGGCACTTTGCAAAAAACAGCTCTGTTTTCTGTGATGTGTCCACGTTGTGTTTTGGGGCATTTCCTGTCGCGGGCGCTAGGCCTACCCACACAAGTGAGGTATCATTTTTATCGGGAGACTTGGGGGGACGCTTGGTGGAAGGAAATTTGAGGCTCCTCTCAGATTCCAGAACTTTCTGTCACCGAAATGTGAGGAAAACTTGTTTTTTTAGCCACTTTTTGAGGTTTGCAAAGGATTCTGGGTAACAGAACCTGGTCCGAGCCCCGCAAGTCACCCCTCCTTGGATTCCCCTAGGTCTCTAGTTTTCAGAAATGCACAGGTTTGGTAAGTTTCCCTAGGTGCCGGCTGAGCTAGAGGCCAAAATCTACAGGTAGGCACTTTGCAAAAAACAGCTCTGTTTTCTGTGATGTGTCCACGTTGTGTTTTGGGGCATTTCCTGTCGCGGGCGCTAGGCCTACCCACACAAGTGAGGTATCATTTTTATCGGGAGACTTGGGGGGACGCTGGGTGGAAGGAAATTTGAGGCTCCTCTCAGATTCCAGAACTTTCTGTCACCGAAATGTGAGGAAAACTTGTTTTTTTAGCCACTTTTTGAGGTTTGCAAAGGATTCTGAGTAACAGAACCTGGTCAGAGCCCCGCGAGTCACCCCATCTTGGATTCCCCTAGGTCTCTAGTTTTCAAAAATGTACAGGTTTGGTAGGTTTCCCTAGGTGCCGGCTGAGCTAGAGGCCAAAATCTACAGGTAGGCACTTTGCAAAAAACAGCTCTGTTTTCTGTGATGTGTCCACGTTGTGTTTTGGGGCATTTCCTGTCGCGGGCGCTAGGCCTACCCACACAAGTGAGGTATCATTTTTATCGGGAGACTTGGGGGGACGCTGGGTGGAAGGAAATTTGAGGCTCCTCTCCGATTCCAGAACTTTCTGTCACCGAAATGTGAGGAAAACTTGTTTTTTTAGCCACTTTTTGAGGTTTGCAAAGGATTCTGGGTAACAGAACCTGGTCAGAGCCCCGCGAGTCACCCCATCTTGGATTCCCCTAGGTCTCTAGTTTTCAAAAATGTACAGGTTTGGTAGGTTTCCCTAGGTGCCAGCTGAGCTAGAGGCCAAAATCTACAGGTAGGCACTTTGCAAAAAACAGCTCTGTTTTCTGTGATGTGTCCACGTTGTGTTTTGGGGCATTTCCTGTCGCGGGCGCTAGGCCTACCCACACAAGTGAGGTATCATTTTTATCGGGAGACTTGGGGGGACACTGGGTGGAAGGAAATTTGAGGCTCCTCTCAGATTCCAGAACTTTCTGTCACCGAAATGTGAGGAAAACTTGTTTTTTTAGCCACTTTTTGAGGTTTGCAAAGGATTCTGGGTAACAGAACCTGGTCAGAGCCCCGCGAGTCACCCCATCTTGGATTCCCCTAGGTCTCTAGTTTTCAAAAATGTACAGGTTTGGTAGGTTTCCCTAGGTGCCAGCTGAGCTAGAGGCCAAAATCTACAGGTAGGCACTTTGCAAAAATCAGCTCTGTTTTCTGTGATGTGTCCACGTTGTGTTTTGGGGCATTTCCTGTCGCGGGCGCTAGGCCTACCCACACAAGTGAGGTATCATTTTTATCGGGAGACTTGGGGGGACGCTCGGTGGAAGGAAATTTGAGGCTCCTCTCAGATTCCAGAACTTTCTGTCACCGAAATGTGAGGAAAACTTGTTTTTTTAGCCACTTTTTGAGGTTTGCAAAGGATTCTGGGTAACAGAACCTGGTCAGAGCCCCGCGAGTCACCCCATCTTGGATTCCCCTAGGTCTCTAGTTTTCAAAAATGTACAGGTTTGGTAGGTTTCCCTATGTGCCGGCTGAGCTAGAGGCCATAATCTACAGGTAGGCACTTTGCAAAAAAACAGCTCTGTATTTTGTGAAAAAATGGGATGTGCCAACGTTGTGTTTTGGGGCATTTCCTGTCGCGGGCGCTAGGCCTACCCACACAAGTGAGGTATCATTTTTATCGGGAGACTTGGGGGAACATAGAATAGCAAAACAAGTGTTATTGCCCCTTATCTTTCTCTACATTTTTTCCTTCCAAATATAAGAGAGTGTGTAAAAAAGATGTCTATTTGAGAAATGCCCTGCAATTCACATGCTAGTATGGGCACCTCGGAATTCAAAGATGTGCAAATAACCACTGCTCCTCAAAACCTTATCTTGATCCCATTTTGGAAATGCAAAGGTTTTCTTGATACCTCTTTTTCACTCCTCATATTTCAGCAAATGAATTGCTGTATACCCAGTATAGAATGAAAACCAACTGCAGGGTGCACCTCATTTATTGGCTCTGGGTACCTAGGGTTCTTGATGAACATATAAGCCCTTTATATCACCGCAACCAGAAGAGTCCAGCAGACAAAACGGTATATTGCTTTCAGAAATCTGACATCGCAGAAAAAAGTTACAGAGTAAAACATAAAGAAAAATGGCTGTTGTTTTCAGCTCAATTTCAATATTTTTTTATTTCAGCTGTTATTTTCTGTAGGAAAACCTTCTAGGATCTACACAAATGACCCCTTGCTGAATTCAGAATTTTGTCTAGTGTTCAGAAATGTTTAGCTTTCCGGGATCCAGCATTGGTTTCACACCCATTCCTGTCACTAACTGGAAGGAGGTTGAAAGCACCAAAAATAGTAAAAATGGGGTATGTCCCAGTAAAATGCCAAATTTGTGTTGGAAAATGTGGTTTTCTGATTCAAGTCTGCCCGTTCCTGAAAGGTGGGAAGATAGTGATTTCAGCACCAGAAACCCTTTGTTGATGGCATTTTCAGGGAAAAAACCACAAGCCTTCTTCGGCGGCCCTTTTTTCCCATTTTTTTGGAAAAAACTAAATTTTCACTGTATTTTGGCTATTTTCTTGGTCTCCTCCAGGGTAAACCACAAACTCTGGGTACCATTAGAATCCCTAGGATGTTGGAAAAAAAGGACGCAAATTTGGCATGGTTAGCTTATGTGAACAAAAAGTTATGAAGCCCTAAGCGCGAACTACCCCAAATAGCCAAAAAAGGGCTCAGCACTGGGGGGGGAAAGGCCCAGCAGCTAAGGGGTTAAGAAATGACAGGAGGGATTTAAGAGCAGCTTATGCTGTCTGCACAGTTCATGAAGTGGTGAAAGCCTCATGGCTCTGAGGTGTCACCTCTGCCTTACCTCTGCCCTAGTAGCAGAATTGGTCACACTTGCCAGAGCTTGTTGTCTTTCAGACTAACTTGGGGTGACAATATTTATTGACAGTAAATATGGCTTCAGTGTGGTCCATAACTTCGGACAGGTATCCTCACAGACAGGATTCATGACTTCATTTGGGTCAACCAATGTAGAAGCTTTACAGATGTCACAAGTAGTTGCTGTGGTATAGTGAGTAGCCCATAGCAGTGGGAATGATTATGTAACTTCTGGCAGCAGATGAAGATGCTTGGTATTGTACCATTGTGACATGCACATTTAACAGGGAGTGCACAGTGCACACAAATTTTGCTATGCTGTTGTCTGTGGCTAATACTTAGGGGAACAGATTTCAGGAGAAAGAGTCCGAAGCAGAACAGAAAACATGGGTCAGAGCAGGATGTATCAAGAATACAAATGAGATCTGGGTCTCAGCTGATGGAATACCTGTGTTGCCTGACAGTTTGTTGTACCCAATGACCAGACATTTTCATGGTCCTGCACACTTAGGGAGAGATGCCATGGTTACATGGTTTGATTGATCAGACAGAATTGGTTCAAGTTTGCAACATCCTGTGCCTGACTGTCCGGAAGGACCAGAGGAGGGTGTAGTGCACCAGAGTTCCCTCCCAGCCAAGTTCTTGATGTCCCCAAGAGATTTCCTTAATTTGAGCAGGTGGGTGCCAGTAGGTGGGCACCATCACTTATTTTTGGGGTCCGGTACTTATTTTTCTGCATCAGGCATTGACTACAAGCAAAAAAGCACATATGGGAAAGCTGGAAGAAGAGAAAGACGGAAAAGTGTCACAAAGGGAGAACACTGAAAGCTACAAGAGTGAGCTGAACGGGCAGGGAGTGGCTGTAAATGGATTAAAGAGGCCCAAGATGGCTTTTCGCACATTTAATTGCAGCAACCACGTGTTTCACAGGAGAGCTTTGGGCACCGGCACATTTTTACTTACATGTTAAGAACTGCCCTCAGTGTGTTGTGGAAGCACATCAGGGGGAGGAAGACACAAAACCAGAGTGGGGACACACCACAGAGCAACGGTAGATGGAAACAAGTTACCTAGGTGAAGGGGCACATGAAAGGAGTGGGAGAGTGAGAGAGAGAGAGGAGTAGCCAAGGAGCAGACAGAGACAGAGATCTAGCGTGTCAGTTGAACACATACAACAAACCATAATCGAAGAAACAGATTTAAGTGGTGTGAGTGATGCTGAAGGAAATGAGCAGACACCTAGAAGATCAAAGAGAGCAAGAGAAACTTGTTGCAAGTATTCAGCACATGAGTGGATTTATTACACCGACAGTGTGCCCGATTTGACTATCTATGATCCGAATAAACTGAGAGCAGTACCACTTGATCCCCCATGAGATGTCTCAACAGTACAGTGACTGATTCCTGAATTTGATAAAATGTTGATTTTCATCTTATCCTGTCATCGATGAACTGTATCTGAACTGAATTGACTTTAGACAAATTTTACAATCATTGCTTTAAAAGTGAAAATAATAAATAAATACGAAAAGGAGAAAAAGAAAGATAAATACAGAATTAAGAAGATTACCTAGGTGTGAGAGGACACCTCTATCTTGTATGCCCTGACTATTTTTTTTTGCATTTGGATCACCTGGTTTTGGACCTTTTACTGCAAGGGAGCATCATAGTTTGGGACTCACCCACAGTAAACTCATGGTAAAACAGACTGCTCGAGTTTACTGCCGGTGGCACTGTGTTAAGCAAAGGCTCCTGTGATGCAGCAAGAATAGGAGGACCAGGGCTGGTTACACATGGGCACAAGTGTGTCCACCCATGTGAGGACTGCATGGGGAGGATTCCTGGCATACACAGCCCAACAACTGCACTTAGGTAGCCTGGCACAGAAGGGACCATGCAGAGTGAGTGGTGACCTAGAGCATGTCTTATGTGATGGGTGTACGCATGTGGGGGATAATCAGTGTGCTTACTGTCTTGATTGTAGTGACACTGCATTACATGTCAATGGGAAAGGCTGACCTAGGACGCAACTTCAGTTCCCTAGGGTCCACAGACTCCAGAGTCACACCAATGTACACTGCAACCTGTATTAAAAGAATAATGCAGTAGGTAACAAAAGCATATTTGTACACCTTATGGGTCATCCAGGAATGTTATCTTTCTCTGACTCAGCTAAGGATTAGGTTCAATTACTGCTATGTCCAGCGGCAGGAGCGCGGCCTTGCCTCATACAGCCAGCTGTAATTCAGTGCCAGGAACCAGGCCTGCCCCAGGCCTCTCAGTGAGGATGGACTCCTTGGAGGAATTGATGGGAGAGGCCCTAGTAGGAATGTCAGGGAGGAGGATCTGAGTCTCTTGGAGCACATGTGGCAAATGACTCCTGGACAACGCTATTTTGAGCTATCCCAGAAGACTGCATGAAGGTTGGAACAGGGGCAGAGAGGTGATGTGGCACATCAGGATAGGCCAGGGGCGCAGTCCTTCTGGACACCTCTGCCCTCACTTAAAAGGTCTTTCACAGGGGAGGGCTCTCTCTCTTGGCTGTGCTACCCTGCAGAACACTAGAACTGAAGACGGGCATTATGGAGCATTGGAAAGAAGAGCCTCCTGGTTGCCCACTGGGGCAAGGACTCCCCCCGAATGACCACAGACCCAGGGGCATACTCAAGGACAAGATAAACTGGTCCACTTACTCCCCCTGAGGACCAGTTGGGGGAAAGTCTGGGCTCTGGCACAAGGACAGCATGCTGCCCAGAAGAAACAAAGGCATCCAAATGAAAGGCTGATGCAGAGAGTCAGTGGGAAAGGCTCCCTATGAAGTTGGGAACCTTCTAGGCCAGGAGGCCTCAAGAAAGTGTTCCAGGTAGCAAGGACCACCAAAGAGCTTTAAATTTGGCCCAAGAAGGCCCAAGATATCTTCATCCAAAGTTTGGTGACCTCTGACCTTTCTTCAGCCAGCGACGAAGCATGTGGGGCTCCGCTGCCGACCTCCAACTTGCCTCCGAGGTGGGCCACAGCCCAGAGGCTGTCCCAAGATTGCAAAGAATGTGGGGGAGCACCGCTGCGCTTCCTCAGAGAAGAACATGAGTGTGGTGAGTGCCATCGCACTTCCTGCTTTGTGAGGAAGGGGGCACTAGAACCCATCCCGGGGCCATCCAAACATATCAAATGTCGGGCACCATTGCACACTCCCACTGCAATTGAGAAGATGGCCCAGACCCCATTCCAGGACCCTGTGCAGCCAGTGACAAAGGCAGGAGGGAGAGTTCCATCGTGCTGTCTCCGCCGTGACAGAACAAGGGCCCAGAACCCATCCCTGAGCCCCAAAGCACTGGTGAGGGTGCCGCCGCACTCCCCCGTGTGGTCCGCTTTTCACCGAACCCAGCACCCATGTCTGGTGGGAGCAGGAGGGTGGGGCCTCTGTGCACGTCTGCCCGCAGAAGCTAGCAGACTAGAATGGTGCTGCCGGCTCCCACTCCAGGAGAAGGAAGGGCACTGCGCAAGGCTACGAGCTAAAAGGAAAGTGAAGAGGCTCTCTCCAGCTCAGCAGGAGAGCAGCTAATTAAGTATGCAAGCTCCTGTGGGAGCGACCCAAAATGCCTTGCGAGGCACAACATGTTATACAGATCCAAGTCGCTCGTGTTTTTTGTGCATTGGTGACTCCATGAGCGCAGGGTCACCAGCGGAAGTGAACTAAACATGGGGGGAGCTACAGGATTAGAGCAGCCTCCCCCAAGAAGGTCTTCCAGGGCCCTCACCCTCAGTCTCTGGGGAATGGAAAAGGATCACCCTTCAACGGTGTATTGTGGTTTTTAAGTTTCGTAGGCTGGAACTTTTGCTCTACAGCTGAGGGGGCTGTTTAACCTTGTTTGAGAAGTGCAGGGTTAAAAGGCTGTGGCCTACCAATGGACCATGTGTTTCACCCACATGGAGAAATATTCTATGGGGTGAGAGACTGTCATTGCGTGGTCCTTTACGGACTGTAGAAAAAGTGCAGTATGTGTAAAATGTGCAGTATTTTCATGCTGAATTGTGCCAACTATATGCAATTCAAAATGTATGACTGCAGCATTGTGGCCAATGATATGACATGTGTATGGTCATACTCAAAGATGCCCTCTAAGGGTGAAAGATGATAGTACACAACATTTAATAACTAAGGGCCAGATGTAAGAAGGCTTTTGTGCCTCGCAAACGGCGAAAAACGCAGTTTGTGAGGCGCAAAAGCCCCTACGCGATGCTGAAACACATTTTGAGAGTCGGTACCAACTCGCAAAATGTGTTTCAGACTCGCAAATAGGAAGGGGTGTTCCCTAGCTATTTGCGAGCCGCACCGCAATGCAGAGTTGATTTGTGACCACGAAAGCGGTCGCAAATCAACTCGTAGTTACCATCCACTTCAAGTGGATGGTAACTCATTCGCAAACGGTAAGGGGTCCCCATGGGACCCCTTCCTCTTTGTGAATGCTCACAATAATATTTTTTCAGAGCAGGCAGTGGTCCTATGGACCACTGCCTACTCTGAAAAAAAACAAAACAAAAAGGTTTCGGTATTTTTTCTATTTGCAGCTCGTTTTCCTTTAAGGAAACGGGCTGCAAAGAGAAAAAAAAAACTGCTTTATTGCAAAGCTGTCACGGACATGGAGGTCTGCTGTCTCCAGCAGGCCACCATCCCCGTGAGTGCCTAGACTCGCTATGGGGTCGCAAACTGTGACCCACCTCATAAATATTTATGAGGTGGGTCTTTGCGACCCCATAGCGAGTCGCAGAAGGTGTCTGAGACACCTTTCTGCATAACATTTTGCGAGGTGCAAATTGCGAGTCGCTGCGACTCGCAATTTGCACCTCGCAAAATGTTTTCTACCTACATCTGGCCCTAAGTGACGTACTTTAGAGACTTTGTCAATTGTGCATGATTTTAATGTGGAATGTTCAACGTGGCATACAATGCACCTTTGCTAACACCTCTTATTGGTGTGGTTAGTCTGTGTGGATCATACTGAGAGTAATTGTAACAGCACAAATCATTCCCACGGGCCTATACATGTTTCTTGTACATGCTTATTTGAGTAATGATACTGACAGCCACTAGTGATCAAAGTTGATGTACTTTATTGCCAGTATTAGGTGCTCCATGGTAAAGTCAAATATTGCATAGGAATATGGGTGAAAGTTTTTCCATATGGGTTGTTGGTTTATATCTCCATTTGGAAGTGACAAGAATGATTAGTAAAAGTAATTCCATCAGCTTGTGTATATTTGTAAATTGTTGCATAGTATTGAGTGGTCAGTGTGTAATAAATGTACTTTTACTTCATCAAAAGCAAAAGCACAGACTGGATAATTATGTATTGAGTGTTATTCTTGTGTGCTTGCGAATAGTGATTACTAGCCCACACCACCTCCCTTGGGTAAGCCTTGGACTGCTCTGAAAAGCTTCCTTATGAGAGTCAAGAGCTACAGTGGGGTGTTTGGTTTCCAGTGGTGGTCGAGTGTGGACCCGTTTCCTGTGTAGGCCACACAGCTAATGACCAACCCTCCAACACCAGGCTTCAGTAGAAGACTAGGGGGGTCATTTTGACCTCGGCGGTCTTTTTTAAAGACCGCCGAGGGACCGCCGTGTGGAAGACCGCCAGTGGTGGGGGTTTGCTGCTCGGCCTATTATGACCGTTGGCAGCTCTCCGTCCTTTTACGGACGGAGAGCCACCAACAGCCATACTGGCGGGAGGCGGGGAAGTGGAGGTTGCTCCACCTCCACCGCCACCGCCACGCCAACAGAACACCGCCCGGCGAATCACGTCCTGTGATTCGCCGTGGCGGTGTTCTGTTGGCTGTGTGGTGTCGACAGAGCTGCCCCCATGGCTCCCGTCCCCTCCCGGAGGATCGTCGGACCAGGTAAGTCGATCGTCCGTGAGGGGAGGGGGGTGGGGGTGTTGTGTGTTGTGTGAGTGCATGGGGGTGTGCGTGTGTGTATGTAGAAGGGGTGTGTGAGTGCGTGTATGCCTGCGGGGGTGTTGTGTGTATGAGAATTAGTGCGTGTATGTCTGTGGGTATGTCTGTATGGATGTGTGCGTGTATGTTTGAATGTGGGTGTGGGTGTATGACTGTGTGTGTGGATGTAGGCATGTATGTCGGTGTGTGTGCGTGTAAGTATGTAGGTGGTGCCTGCATGCGTGTCATGTCGTGTGGGTATGGGTGAAGTGATGTTGGGGGTCGGGGTGGGGAGGGGGGCCCTGGCACCTTTGGGAGGTGGTGGGGGGGTAGGGGAGGGAGTCAGGGTGGGGGTGGGGGGTGGGGGAGACCGCTATCAGTGCCAGGAAAGGAATTCCCTGACACTGATAGTGCTTACCGCCATCGATTTCATGGCGGTTCAAACCGCTGGAAATCCACTGCGGTAAGCTGGGTCCAAATACCGCTGGTGGTATAGTGACGTCCGCCGGGCTGGAGACCCAGGTCTCCAGCCCGGCGGGCGGAACGGAGAACCGGCGGAGGACCATGGCGGTAACCGCCATGGTCATAATTCCACAAAGTAAGACCGCCAGCCTGTTGGCGGTCTTACCGCCGGTTCTCCGCCTTCCGCCAGGGTCATAATGACCCCCTAGGTTTGCCATTTCAGAAGAAGATGGTGTAGGGCTTGGGATGACACATGAAGACTCTTGTATTTAGGCTTAATGAAATAACCGCAATTAACAACAAGTTTTGCTCATTTGCACAAGTGGAACTCATTGCAGAATATTACAAGTCTGCTTGCTGCCTTTTTTTATTCAAGGTCTGACTGTAGGCAAATGTGTTTCCTTACCAAGAATAGGCCCCACATGTATGATCCCAACATTTTGCAAGTTCTTAATTGCAGCTTTTTGTGACTCACAATTAGGCAGTTGCAAAACGTGATGTACAACAGTGTCTCAGGCACTATTTGTGATTCCCAAATGTGTCGCAAGGGACCTGTCTCATTAATATTCATGAGGCAAGTTGCACTTTGCAACACATTTGGAATGGCCGGCACTCACAGAGATGGTGGTCTGCTGGGGCAGCAGACCACCATGTCTGTGACTTCTTTTTAAATAAAGCATTTCTTTTTAATGCAGGCTGTTTTCCTTAAAGGAAAATGGGATGTGTTTAAAAAGAAATTAGAAGTTTTTAATTTATGTTTCAAGAGTAGGCAGTGGTCCATGGGACCACTACCTGCTCTGAAAAAATGCTGGCGCCCCCATTCACAAAGGGGAACTGGTCCCTTCAGGACCCCTTCATGTTTGTGAATGGCTTACCATCAAATTTGAAATTGGTGTTAAACTGCTAATGTTTTGAGACCGCACTCTGGTTGCAAAAAATTCATACATGGCGCTGCGAGTAAGTATTAGGAAGGGACTCCCCTTACACGGCCCTTCCTAATACAGAATCACAAACCCTATTTTGCGAGTCGGAAATAGATAACCGACTCGCAAAATAGGGTAAATAGATTACCAGCTCGCAAAATAGGGTTGGTACGTTAGAAGGCCATTTAGCGGTCACAAACGCTCAAATCCGCCGCTTGGCAACTGTAAAAACCTTGCGTACATGTGGCGCTAGATGTAGAGTAAGGTTTGCTGTGACATTAACAGTTGTTGTGCTGGTATTTATAATTCTTTCAGTTGGTATGAGTACTTCCCCTCAGACGGGTACCCTTAGGTCTACCCCTACACATACATTACCTGCACTTTTAATAGATCAAGGCTTGATATTTAGATACTGTCGCAATTAGCTCCCTTGGCACTTGTGTCTACCACCGGGGGGAAACTGTGGGATTCACCAGGGTTTTAATAAGCTTCCAAACCTTACAGTATATGCATATACTGATTTCCAAACTCTTGGACACTACTTGGAAATTCTCATCCAGTTCCGATACATGCTCGGTTTTGCGGAAGTCAGTCAGCTCATGCTAAAAACTCCATTACCTATAACGCTCGGCTATTGCTTCTTCTCTACACCTGCAGGCCAAGGATAGGTGGAGGAATTCAACACACTTGTGGCTGAAAGCTGCTGGCCTGCTCACACCTGATGCATGTGATCACTGTGAGCTTTTTCACCCCCAGCTACCTTCAGTCCAGTGTTGGTCACTGTAGCAGTGTTCCTATTTGGCTGACCCCTTTTACTATCCTTCTTTGCAGAGTTCCTGAGTTATTCTTATTCCTTATTTCCTGTTCCTGAGCAGTAGCTAATTTCATTGTTCTTTGAACTAGCACTGCCAGCAGTGCTACCTTGCTTCCGGGAATTCTGAGGCAGCACTATTTACTGCTCCCTTGAACTCTCTTTCCTTCTGTTTTTACCTTTTCCTTGTGCCTGCCTTCTTTCCCTTTTTCCAGTTTCTAGTTTGCTACCTTCCTGTTCCCGCTTTGCTAGCTTCTAGTTTCCTTCTGTTGTTGTTACTTGCTTTCTGCCAAATGTGTCCTTTGTTTCCCTTCTTTCGATCTTGCTAGCTCCATGTTTAGTGTGGTTATGTATTTAGTACTACAACTTTGCAGTTACTGCCAAGCATAATCTTTTTTGATTGCCAAGATCTGTGAGCACAGCAGATGACCTAGATGGTTTTTCTTGTCCACTGTGAGTATTTTCTTTGAGTTACTTTTATAACATTTTATAACATTCACCATAGGTATCTGCTTCACATACTGTAGGAGGCTGGCCTGGCTTGTAGTGGGTACCAAGGGGTACTTACACTTTGTACCAGGTCCGGTTATCCCTTATTAGTGTAGAAGAGGTGTTTCTAGCAGCTTAGGCTGATAGAAGGTAGCTATAGCAGAGCAGCTTAGGCTGAACTAGGAGACATGCAAAGCTCCTACTATACCAATGGTGTCATATGCACAATATCATAAGAAAACACAATACACAGATATACTAAAAATAAAGGTACTTTATTTTTATGACAATATGCCAAAAGTATCTCAGTGAGTACCCTCAGTATGAGGATGCCAAATATACACAAGATATATGTACACAATACCAAAAATATGCAGTAATAGCAAAAGGAAGTAATGCAAGCAATGTAAAGTTACAGTAGATTGCAATAGGAGCACATAGGTATAGGGGCAACATAAAAAATATACTCCAAAAGTGGAATGCGAACCAGGAATAGACCCCAAACCTATGTGAGCTTGTAGAGGGTCACTGGGACTGTAAGAAAACAGTGAGGGTTAGAAAAATAGCCCACCCCAAGACCCTGAAAAGTATGTGTAAAGTGCACCTATAACCCCCCGAGAGCACAGAAGTCGTGATAGGGGGTTTCTGCAAGGAAGACCAACACCAGCAAAGCAACAACAGTGGATTTCCGGACCTGAATACCTGTGAAACAAGGGGACCAAGTCCAAGAGTTGCAACAATGTCGAGAGTGGGCAGATGCCCAGGAAATGCCAGCTGAGGGTGCAAAGAAGTTGCCACCGGATGGTAGAAGCTGTGGATTCTGCAAGAACGAAGAGGGCTAGAAACTTCCCCTTTGGAGGATGGATGTCGCACGTTGTGAAGAAGCTATGGTGAAGGTTAGACATATAGGTGACTTATAAGTTACTTAAGTGCAGTGGTAAATGGCTGTGAAATAACGTGGACGTTATTTCGCTCAGGCTGCAGTGGCAGGCCTGTGTAAGAATTGTCAGAGCTCCCTATGGGTGGCAAAAGAAATGCTGCTGCCCATAGGGTTCTCCTGGAACCCCAATACCCTGGGTACCTCAGTACCATATACTAGGGAATTATAAGGGTGTTTCAGTATGCCAATGTGAATTGGTGAAATTGGTCACTAGCCTGTTAGTGACAATTTAGAAAGCAGAGAGAGCATAACCACTGAGGTTCTAGTTAGCAGAGCCTCAGTGAGACAGTTAGTCATCACACAGGGAACACATACAGGGCACACTTATGAGCACTGGGGCCCTGGCTGGCAGGGTCCCAGTGACACATACACTAAAACAACATATATACAGTGAAATATGGGGGTAACATGCCAGGCAAGATGGTACTTTCCTACACATACTCTGCCTCTTCATGTATATCCTACATGTAATTACTTGCAGTCCCGTGTCTTGCACATTCATACTGGGTGTTAGTCTAAATGCTAAGATCCTTCTTAATTGTCTTGTCCCCTTGTACAGAGCTTCCCTTTTGGATCCCTTTTCTTCTCTGACCCTGTGTGAACTTGGACAGCTCTGTATCCAATATTTTTATTTTATTGCTTTGTCTACCATGCCACCAATCCTTCCCAGAGGCCCTGACAGATGCTTCAGAGGAAGATTTCACATCCAATATTTAATACAAGAATTCTAGAGTAATACAAGAACATGCCCTAGATGCTAAAGATTGCTATGTTGTCGCACACCTACCTGCTTCAGCTGCTGAGGAGGTAACCTATCATCATATACCACTTTCATATTGAATCACCTGTATTAAAACATTGGAATGCTGGGAGCTACATTGAAGACAATGGAGTGGCTCTGGGCTTATAATAGCTGGTATAAGCCTTTTGCGCCAACATTCGAATGTTTGTCTTTATGTTTCCCCCTTTATAATTTAGAACATTCTAGCCTTAGTGGGTAGCATTTTCTATTAACTTTATAGCCCTTCTGCCTTGAGCTATACGAGTTGTTGAAGGCCCTCTCCTTCGTTATAGGCCCTCGTCTAAATCGGGTTCAGGGCCTTTAACAGCCCTTATAGCCCTGTGCAGCAGGCTATAATGCTATAGTATATTGCTTAACTTATTTTATACCAGAACTATTTTGAGTTTTATTATTACAATTTTGGTTTTATCCTTTCAGATGTTTCTCCTTAATAAAAAAATTAACCTGCACCCACAAGCCAAGGATATAGAGAAAGCTTGGTATTTCTTTAGGTATCCTACTAAAATAGACATTCTTCAGATGAATGCAATTTGACATGTTCCACTAGGAAAGAAATCCGTTCAGACTTTTAGAAGAAAGGAGAGATCACGTGTTTCCTAAGGCAATAGAAAAGGAAGATATTTTATGTAATGCGTGGAAAATGGGGATGATGAGCATAAAGAAAAGAGAGTGTATCCTAGATTGAAGATAGACAGATAGTATAAAGGAAAGCTATACATTCACAAAAGAAGAACCTAAGCTAGAACTCGACATATGGAATTAAGTGGATGTGAGCAGACATTTGAAATTTTTAGAGGGCCTATTCAGATTCCTAATTGAGATAATCCTGTTATTCCTGTAGTATATTTCGTGTGTGGACAGGATGTGTATTTTCTACAGTCTCCTCACTGGGAAGGTTTATGCTACTTAGCTTTAGTATTTCTGAAAATGTATATGAATAATATAAATGAATAGTTTAGAGAACCAAAGGCTATAGGAATGTTATAGTTAGGTTCATATTTTACACACACAAAACCATAGAAATTCAGCAAGGATAGCTATATTTATTGCAAGTGTAGGGAGCTGGGTTCTGGTTGCAGTACCTACCCCCCACATACATTTTTTTGGGGTTTTAAATGACATTGAACTGAAGTTCACAGTGTTCCTGCTAACCAGGTCCCCAGTGCCAGTGTTTGTTCTGTAAAAGAAAGACTCCTGGTTACTTGATACCCAAGTGACCAAGCCCTTCAGACCTCTGTAAGCCTGTAGTAAATAGTACAATTGGTACCTAGGGCATCAGTACTGTAAAGGGCCCTGCAGAGCTGCTGCACAACTTGTGCCACTCTGAGGGACCCAGCACCAACCTTATGCAGACTGCCTTTGCAAGCTGAGTGACAAGGCACTCCCAAAATAGAAAACACCACATGGCACACACCCTGTGTGCCATGTTTCCTAACACTGCATGCAATGTATGTGCTGGGCACTGCCACTACAAGTTCCCCAGCAACATGATGGCTTCTCTAAACACTGAGATGTCTGGTATCAAACATCTCAGTATACTAAACCCTTACTAATTCCAGTGATGGATTTATTAAGGAATGCATGCAGAGGGCACCTTAGAGGTGCCCTCTGAAAGCCTTCCAGCTACTAGTGTGTTGACTCACTGGTCCTGACCAGTTCAGCCACCACAAACACGTTTCTGGACCCCCACAGCGAGAGCCAGTGCTCTCAACGTCCAGTGACAAAAGCCTTCATAGGGCAGAGCTATTACCTTCTCTCCCAGGCAGGATGGGCATTCTAGGGCTGGGAGCTTCAAAAGTCTTGCCACCTGTGTAATGTGACCCAGGACTCTCCAGATGTGGAGAAGACCAACCCTCCTGATCCCACCTCCGGTAACAGCACAGGAGGGGAAATTAGTTAAATTAGGAGGCATGCCCACTTCATGCCAGTACCAACTCTAAGGTGGACCAGGCAAAGTGGACACTACTTTTTATATTCCTCCATATTGTTTGGAAGGACTTAGGCCACTAGGGTTAGGGTTATGCCCATTTCCCAGCAGAAGTGGGCATAAGAAGAGTGTAGTCACCCTGAAGGTGGTCAGCCCTTCGGCTACCGCCTGGCACTCCTTGTAACGCCCTAAATTGAGTATTTAGGTGGCAACCCTGAACCCTAGAACTCAGATCCCTGATGACTTAAGAAGAGTCAGACACTACAGAGTTGCATCAGCAGTGAAGACTGCAGACACTGCTACCGCCCCATCTCTCTGCTCCCTTTCCCAGCCAAAGTCCAGGAAAAAGCCATCAACAAAGTGCTCTCAGAACACCTGGAAAAACACAACCTACTTGACTCCTCCCATTGGAGTTTCCATTGCAGTTTCCATTCCAATCACAGCACCGAGACTGCCCTTATCGCCGCAATGAACGACACCAGGTCCCTCCTTGACCACTGAGAAAAATCAGCCCTGATACTCTTAGACCTCATCGCCACATGCAACACCTCTCCCACTTCACCCACACCGCCAGACTCCATCACATTGGGATCTGCAACAATGCCCTCAAATGGATCCACGCCTTCATCACAGGCTGCACTCAGAAGGTCCATCTCCCACCTTTCACCTAAGAGCAACATATGTGGCATCCTCCACAGATCTTCTCTTAGCCCCACCCTCTTTAATGTCTATAGAAGAGCGCTGGCCGAGATCGTTTGTTCCCATGGAATCAAAATCATCTCTTACACCAACTAATATTCTCCCTTGCCAAAGACCACGCCACCCCCAGAGACAACTTCTGCAACGCCATGACACACATTGTCAACTAGATGAAATCCAACTGCTTGAAACTGAACATGGACAAGACGGAAGTGATCATCTTCTGAAGCAACCCCCCCCCCTTTGGATGACTCATGGTGGCCCTCCATGCTTGAACAACCCCTGTCACCAACAGATCACGCCCATAACCTCAGCTTCATCATCAACAGCAAACTCACCTTCAAACAACAGATAAACACAGTGGCCTCCTCCAGCTTCCACAACCTCCGGATGATACGGAAAATCTTCAAATGGATCCCCATTGAAATCAGAAAAACGGTCACCCAAGCCATCATCACCAGCAGACTAGACTACTGAAACTCCCTCTACGTCAGACTCCCCGCCCAGCTCCTCCACTGCCACTAGACCATCCAGAACACAGCAGCGAGACTTATCTTAGACCTTCCTAGAAGAACCCACTTCACCCCCCACTTCCGAGGTCTACACTGGCTACCGGTGCACAAGAGGTGCAAATTCAAACTTCTCACTGTCACCTACAAAGCCCTTCACAACATTGGACCCAAATTAATCAACCACAGACTCTCCTTCTACCAGCCAACCTGGGAGCTCTGCTCGAAAACCCTCACCCATGTCCCAACAATCCAACGCAGCCACTGCAGAGGGTGCTCCTTCTCCTACCTAGCAGCCCAGAACTGGAACGACCTCCCACCCCACCTCACACACCCTCCTCGACTTCAGTAAAAAAACCTCAAGGCTTGGCTCTTTGAGGAGTAGTTCGGGCGCACCACGACTACCCAGAGTGCCTGAACACCCCCTAGATGATCAGCAGTTTATTTACAAATTATATGATTGATTGATTGATAGACACCAACTGACTTGGTCCCAGCCCTACCGGTCTGTCTGAAGCCCTTGATGGTCCTGGGCCAAAAGATGACCTGTCCTGCAGCCCAGTGACCTCCAAAGCTTTAGGAGGACTGCTTAACTTCAACAAAGATCGAGATCTCCTGAGAACAGCAGACCTGATCAAGAAGAAACCAACTTTTAAAGAAAAAATAACTCTGTCCTGAGGAACCATGAAAACGCCTCCAGACCCACTTATGCACCCGATGCCCAAGGCCTAAGTCCAAGTGGCCCACCAATACTGTGAAGGTTCCCCGGTGATTCTGAATCTGAGTCCACCATAGGCTGACCCCTCCTGGACTGTGCCTTAAAGCCTGCAGCCTCAAACCGAAAACTACCCCTGACCGCGACCTGTCCAGTGAGCTGCTCCCAATGCCAAAGGACACCCCTGCACCAGGAGCCCCTGTGACTTGGGGAGCTGGATTATCGGTGTCTCTACATCTCCTAGCATCAGACCTTACCTGGGCAGCTGTGGGTTTTCTTCATTCAGCCTCCTGGCCCAACCCTGCAGCCTTTAAAAAAAATAGGACGGATTGTAGGCCTAGAATCTTTATTACAGACCCAATCAGTATGTGATCAAGTTAGATGATATTAGGTATTGCAGTGAACACAAGATATTGATTTGGGAAGGACCACCACAACCAGCATGCACTGCTCACTTGAGAGGCCCACTGGGGCGGACTAGTATTTAAAGAGACTAATCAGGTGCCTGTAATTAGACAAGCTGAAGCCATGCCGGTCTTTGCAGTAAGAAAGAGATGCCTGGAACACCTCCAGCACTGGCTGCACCTACGAGGGTGAAACACTTTTATATTTTTCTCTGCTGAAGAAAGGATTGACCTTGAAACACATGTCCAGAGATGATTTTATAACTTAAGGCCTGGAATAATGAAACTGCTTAAAGAATTCACTGTGAGTTGCTGGCTTTGCTTTTTCTTCCTGTTTATATAACCTGTTGGGAGTGCGCTTTCACATGAGGACAACTTCGTTTTTGATATATATATATATATATATATATATATATATATATATATATATATATATACACTGAAACCCACACATAATATTTTTATTTTATTTTAAGGTATACAAATATATGAAAAACCTTTATAAAGATATGCCAAAAAAGGCTAGCAACATGTTGAAATGTTGTTCTGTTTTTATTCATTTCACATAGCAACACAACCCACTAAAACTCTCCCTTCACTATGTTCTGAAATTTAGCAGAGTAACATATAGAACTTACAAATCCTTACTACATCTAACCACATTTTTAAGTATAATCAATTACATTAATAATAGCATAGAAAGCAGTCCATGTGTTCTGCCCTGGCAACAAATAGTAACCCAGCATAATAATGCTTAGAAATGATTTCATATAGATGTTTGGCAATGTTTGCACATACAGACAACGTGAATGTTTATACATGTTTAAAATTACATTTCAAGTTTAGAAATAAAACTTCAATGACATCAGATCAAGTGTCTTCCTTACCTGTTGCTCTTCTGAGCCATAAAGCTTGCTGTAGTGAGACAAGCCTTATCAGTCAACATATGGAGTCCTTCTTATGTGAAGTTGGGGGCCCTTGGTCCAGAACTCCCAGTCATTTTACCTTCCAGAGGTGAGTAAGAAGAAATATTGGAGGAGGTGTTCAGAGTACAAAGGTTAGGAGGTAAGTGAGAAATGGTTAGGGATACATATACACCACAGTGATATGCTCATACGTCAACAGATACAAACACAAATCACTGCATTTGTTAGAGTCAATCACACAATTAACCTATGGGTGTTTACGCTGTTGATGGACGAATGTCCCAGTAGACGTACTTTGTCCATTTTGCATGATGGTCAAGTCAGGCATCTGCCATCTTATGCCTAGCACATGTTAACTTCTAGAAAGTTCGGTGGAAATGCCTAAAATGGAGAAATCTGTTTACTATCTGACCATTATAACACCTCTTGTGAAGAGAATGGCTGTAGTGCATTTCACTGCAACCAGCTCATTCCATTACATGGTTTGGGATTGCAATGGAATGTGCCAAGCCACTTTCCCAAGTGTGCTACAAGAATTCCTGGATGTGATGATCATAGACATTGTCACATCCAATTTCCAATTGATGTGGCTAGCATAAACACTATAAAGGGAGATCTCTTTGTATTGGGAGGTATTTCACATGTTGTTGGCGTCATTGGTGAAACTCACATTGCTTTGGTACCACCACACAACAGAGAACACGTTTACTGAAAACAGGAAAAATGACCATTCTATCAATGTGCACGTAGTCTGCATTCCAGACCAGTACATCACCAGTGAATGTGCAAGATTTCCAGGATCACCCTATGTATCCTTACTGCTACATAACAACATACATCAGCAGATGGGATAAATTGGAACTATGAGGGCCTGGCTTGTTGGTAAGTGCTCTGATCAAATATTGTAAAACATATGATAAATTTATGGGCAGATACATTTCTTATTAATTTAAAGTACATATATGTTTGTTTTTTTTTAAATCTGGAGACTCTGTATACCATAACATTCCTTCTTTGTTACCATTTCAGTGGAATCCAATAACGACGGGGAAAGTGTGCTTCATTGAGGAACATGTTTAAACAAGAAGGCCTGTAGAGTGAGCTTTTAGGCTGTTTTAGGCTGTTTTATGCTGAACAACATGTCCCTGCGATCGAACATCCATTTCATCCCTGATGATGACTACAACGAGGAAGGCCAGGGTGATGTTGGTGATTTGCAGCACAAAGATGGTGAAGAAGAAGGTGTTGACCTCAGACAAGAAGTAACTGACAAATTCTTTGCATGAGGGTTTTTCGCTGAACATTAGTTATCAATTAAAATGTATTTATAACTAAATGTGTTTATTTTTTTATGAGTAGCCTTTTGTTGTTGCTTTCAGTTATATCTCGTTTAGGTGGCTGAACATGATGAACTAAAGTAGGTTTTAGATGTTTAGATAAAATAAGAGTCTCATAGGTAGTTTATTTTGTGTTTTATTGATGTTTCCAATGTATCTACATTTTTATATATTGTCATTTTTGTAAAGAAAGGAAAAGCTCCCTGTGATCATTCCGACACATAACTCTGATAAATAGCGATGTAAAGATTTATTCTAAAGTTTTGACCGGCTGGCTGAGTTGTATTATCGATAAATTAGTGTCTATCAATCAGCATGGTTTTATCCCCAGGAGGGACACCACTGATCATATTCGCAAGGTCATATCACTTCTTTATGCAACCAATGTTGCAGACGAGCCCATGGCTTTGACCCTGCTGGATGACGAAAAATCTTTCAACGGGTCAATTGGTAATATCTGTGTAAAGTCACAGGCTGGTTCGGACTAGGATGGCACTATATCAAGGCAGTGAAGGCTATTTATTATAAACCTGTGGCCCATGTAAAGTTCATGGGCAGTCAGTCTGGGCCTATATATGTTGAAAGAGGAACTAGGCTGGGATGCCCTTGCTCCCCTCTTCCCTGTAAGCTGTTGGGTAACCCAGCCATACCATCATTTAGACGCTATGTTGTGGTTGTAACTGCAGACCCAGATGTCGCACTGCGGGCAATAGAGAAGGATGCTATCATGTTCAGAGAGTTTTCAGGTTTCCCTGAACAGTAATAAAGCACAGTTGTTGGTGAATAGCCGATTTCCACCCAAGATGTTCGGGTGGTTGAGCAGGCGGTTTACCTGGGGGTCTGTATCTGTTCTAAGGTTGATCATATGGCTAAGCTTAATATGGCTCCGATAATTGGGAAAGCAAAACAGGACTTCGGGAGATGGAATAATTTACATCTATCCACAATGGGTCACTGTAATATTGTAAAAATGTTATTTTTGCTGAAAGTTCTTTACTTGTTTCGGGAAATTCCATTAGAATTTGAAAGCTCATAGTTCAAAACAATGGATGTGTTGATCTCCAGGCTTATTTGGTCATCTGGAAAAATAGGAAGGGCGATTAAGTACTTGTCCTTACTCAGGGAAAGGGGCATATGGGCCCTTCTAAATTTAAGTTGGCCACCACCTTTCAATATATGAGGCCTCTTATTGGATGTGAGGATGCGATGCAAGGGCGCAGACATTATACACCATGTATTTATGAGCTGTTAAGTGGGCCAGAAGTGACTGGTAGTTTGTTAAATCTGGTTTAACCTAGTTATTATAAAAAGATCTGGTTTAGAGTGCTGGAGGCAGCCTTTAGGAGCTGAGCTACCTGGCGGAAAAAGCAGGTTTAGGTAGTTTTAATCTGCATACCCCAGTCCGCAAAAATCCCCTGCTACCAGAAATATTTCATGATGCTTGTCTAGCTAGATGGGTGAAGCAGGGGCTGCTAAATTAGGGAATTTGTTTCAAGGAGCCAGCTAGGCATCATTTGGGGAACTTTAGGGTAGGTTTGGTTTAAATCATAGAGACTTTTTTAAGTATGTGCGAATTCAGACTTCTTGTTTAAGAAAACTGATGGTTTTGCCCCCACTCTTGGAGGTGCTGCTAAGGGCCTAGGAGTGCCCGATCAGCCTGATTTATTCAATTCTAACCTCTGCACTAACTGACGATATGGAGAAACATAATAGCAAGTGTCAACAAAGACTTGACTCTGACGATCTCAGTTTTTATGAGTCCCTGGAGCTCAGCCTTACTATACTCTGTCCCTTGGGGCAGCAGGCGCAGCATTATCAAACATTTTTTATTTATATATCACCCCTGCAAAGATTGTTAAATGGTGGGGGTGTAGAGGGGACGTGCCTTCCACGTTGTCAAGGTTTGGAAGCTGATCTAGTACACATGTTTTCTATCTGCCCTGTTAGATCGAGTAACAGTAGAGCTCTCCAGATTTTTGAGGGACGTGCTACATACCAATTAGGTATTGACTCCAAAAATCATGCTCCTGGGGCACCTAGAGACAACAGATGTTACTGACGGGTAATGTCTAATATTTACTGCGATGGCTGTGTGTCGTATTTGTATTGCTGCAGAATTGTTGGATCCTCAAACCCTCTTTTCAGTCTTTAAACTGGAGATTGCACTCTATGAGCGCAAGGGAAGGAAGGCCAGTCGGAAGGGGAAGAAAATATGGGGACCGCTTATACTGGGTAAATTCTCATCAATGGGCTGGAGGGTCCCAAAATGGATGAGGTATCCCTATTCCTATGCCCTTTTTAAGATATTCTCGGAAAGGTGGTACGGCATCCTTTTGGATAATGTTAAGCACTTTAATGTCTCAGGTGAAGGTATGCTTAAAGCACTATAGTCACCTTAAGCACTTTGAGCACTCAAAACACCTTAAGGTATAGAGGCCAGGAAACGGACCCCTCGTAGCATCGAATTAAATTAAAACAATCTACAAGGGAGGATATAATCTATCATTGGCTGGAAGTTCCGCCTAACATTTTAATAGCCATGCAAATGCATGTATCTAACATGTTAAGGTTGTTATTATTGTGAAAATTGCCTATCGCATCGTGAGGTTTAGTCTAGTTTGTTTCAAACACATAGACTTTAGTATTTGTATTGCCTTATATATAAATTATGTAGTCATGATCTATTCGTTTAATGATCTGGGCTGGATCCCTGGTCGCTGATGTGGGTATGTACTGCTGATGTATTGTTTAATATAATTTGATCTCTCCGTGTCTGTTTTTCCCCCGTGTCATTTTTTATGATGATATAAATATGGATTGTTTGAAAAGCATCAATAAAAATATGAATAAAAAAACAATTTAGCTACATTTATATTAATACTGACAAGATTTGTTGTTATATGAGGATGTCAATGTACATCACTATACATTTAACAAACAGATATTTCCTTAATATCCTTGTAGGCCACATTACACTGTCATCTTCTGTAGCACACAGAATCATTGATGAATCTTTCAATGTATGAGCAATATCACTGGTGAGGTACACCTCAGAAGGTAAGATTTCTATATATTGATGTGTGTGAAAATAATGTTGGAGGACAAGATACACACAGATTCTTTGAGTGCTTCCAAAGTGAAATGGCAGCAATAATTGTGGTTGTATCTCAGACCCCTCATTTATGAAAATGGTGTCAGGGGAACCTCAGAGGTGAGGTGTATTTTGGGTATAATGATAACTTTGATGCAAATGAGAAGTGTAATTAGACTCCAAGGTACAATTGTGGATAACCAAGGTTTTGTTATGGTTATTAATGTGTTTGTTTGGTGAACACATGCATAAATTATATTACATATTTTTCTTTACTTTCTAAAAGCACCTCATAATTGCATGAATACATTTTGTTTGAGATGTTTTCCAGAAATATTGTGTTACTGTATTAATATTACAAGGCTTATATTAGTGATTAGAATAGAAAAAATAAATTATGTTGAAATGTATATGTTTTTAATAAGAGGTTGTGACAGCACAGTGCAAACCACAAAAATAAAAAAGTAATATTTTGTTTGAAGGATCAAATTAGAAGTGTAATATAAACAAATACATCTCCAGAGACAGAATTAACTAGCAGGTTGGAATGAGAATATTAGGATGAGCTCAGAGTTCTTTCGAGTCAATGTCAAGAAAACCTTTGGGAAAAGGCAAATAGTTGCTAGAAATCACAGAGGAAAATTAGTATTTGGGCCTCATATTGGTGGTTCTTTTGGAATCTCTCCTACTGGTCCAGATTAATGACCCCTCCTGAGGGGAACTGATGTCACTTGAGTTGCAGGCTCTGAGGTGATGCCACATGTCTCTGAGCTTTGCTGGGCCTCCCTTTCTGTGGAGGATTCTTGTTGGATGGTGGGTATTGATGATTTCCTAATAGCTCTATAAATGTCAATAAACAATCCTGTACCACCCCCAAACAGGAGTACATGATTAATATTTGTTGCCCCAGAAGGTAATCGTGCTTCCTCTGCACTTGATTTTTCTCCCCTAGGAGGTCATAGTTTTACTGGAGGAGAACTATAATTTGGGCCATCTGATCCTAATGTCTGGAGGCTGCAACAATGATGTTATGGCCCACAATTGTTTTAAAACTAAGGGCATCTGTGACCTCACTCTGTTGTGGCAATCCAGGCCTACCCCTAACCTCACTACCCTGTAACCTTGATACTGAGTGCACCATTACAGTGGGTCCTGGTTCAACAGTAGATGTAGTCGATGTAGTAAATACAGGGGCCAGGACTGGGGTGCACATTACAGAAGGGCTGGTGGTTGTAGGGCCACAGGGAGAAGAGGCGACACCAGACTGTGAAGAGGGGCCTATACTCCACTGCATAATTTTGCTTTAGACATTGGCTGAGTGAGGCTCACCCTTGCAGCCTGACCAGATGAGCCAGTCTGGTCCTCTTCAAGAACAAGACCAGCAGGAGATGACTGTTCACTGAATGGTGGATGGAAGATTTTCACTGGCTTGCCGCAGTTCCATTCTGACTGATGGTCCTACAATAATACTGAAACAAATATCAATAAATTAATAATGAAAGACAAACTTATCTTGTTAAACATTTAACACTTGCTTTTCTGTTTATAATGAATAATGATTTCTACAAAGGGTGAACTGCAACTCTGATATATATGAACACGGTCCCTTATCTGTGGCTAAGGGATAGGTAAGGTATGGTAGGTCTTGGAGAAAGACGGTCTGGTTTTGCATTCATCATAATGGATACTCCATCATACACATGATGTGCATCCTATCCATTGTAATACAAGTGATGTATATCCTATGGCACTTGTAATACAGCAAACAGGGTATACTTCAGGTTTAATACTAAGGGGGTCATTCTAATCTTGGCGGGCGGCGGGAGCCGCCCGCCAAGCTGGAACCGCCAGAAGACCGTACCGCGGTCAAAAGACCACGGCGGTCATTCTGAGTTTCCCGCTGGGCTGGCGGGCAACCGCCAGAAGGCCGCCCGCCCGCCCGCCCAGCGGGAAACCCCCTTCCACGGGGATGCCGGCTCCGAATGGAGCCGGCGGAGTGGAAAGGGTGCGACGGGTGCAGTTGCTATGCAGACACTGAAAATCTTTGTGGGGCCCTGTTAGGGGGCCCCACGACACCCGTTCCCGCCAGCCAGGTTCTGGCGGTCAAAACCGCCAGGACCAGGCTGGCGGGAAGGGGGTCGGAATCCCCATGGCGGCGCTGCCTGCAGCGCCGCCATGGAGGATTCTTCAGGCCAGGGGAAAACCGGCGGGAAACCGCCAGTTTCCCTTTTCTGACCGTGGCTTTACCGCCGCGGTCAGAATTGGCCTGGATGCACCGCCAGCCTGTTGGCGGTGCATCCGCGGTCCCCGGCCGCCAGGGTCGGAATGACCCCCTAAGTATGTTGTCTGCAAAGCTCCACATGTGGGCCAGAGTCATGTTTGACACCAACAGTTTTTGGTATATTACATAAGGTATTTAGCAGGATTACAACATGTATTGCATTACTTGTTTTGGAAAAATCAAAAACTTTGCAAAATAATGTAAGTGGATCACAGGTGTACCATGGCAAATGTATGTGCTCTCACCATAAAAGACAACCCCACTCTCTAATACCTAATTTTCATAAAGGGTACAAATTACCTGTAATACCCAATGTTGGTTTTATAACTTGTCCATGTGAGGTAAAGTCTCATAATAGGGGTCCCGCCGTTGGTGGCATGCCCAAGGAATGGCTTCATGGAATTAGAAACAAATGCTGTCCTTCAACCTAGTAACACTGACTCTGCATTTCCAGTTTAATCATTCATGATTGGCATAGCAAAGAGGTTGTAAATGTCCTGGCCTGGCCTGGCCTGGTTACAAGGGTACACAGGAGTTGCCAAGCATATGCAGAATAGAGCATTCATTAATAAGTATATCATCCCCGAGTAACCAGTGAACACATGAATTCCAAAATAACGTTTGAGACTGACAGAACACCTTCAAAAGTGACCCATCATTGATATGTTACACCTTTGCAAAATGTAATATATAGAAAATTGTAGATGTAAGACATACCAAAACCGTTTTTTGGTTAGAATATAAAGTGGGATTAAGTGGAATAATTCAGTCTGGAACCATGGTGCATTTTGGGACATTTGTTCTTTGTTCCCAAACTGTGTTCCCAAACATGTGGGCCACAATGAGAAGTCTCACAGAATAAAAAAAAATAGAAGCGTGATACACTAACGACATTACTATTTGTAAACTCATAAAGGCAATCATATATTAGGACAAGAGCATACAAACAATTCTGCAACGGGAGCTAGGTCAACAAAACTGAAGCACCTGATCAACACCAAAACAAAAGTTTCATCCACACTTGTTAGGTTCCTGTGATTAGATCTCAGCCTGAGTTAATCGGGCAATGTATGTTTTAAGCATGCTTACACCATTACTGTTGAGGTAATAGCACATATGATACTCCTGTTACATCTCAAAATGTGGCTTATTCTAAAATGCATATCAAATTACATAATGAGAATGGCGCGATCCTACCTCCAATACCCGCATTATTTTTAGGGCCAAGCGCACAATCGATCTGTCCTTGTTGTAATCTCTCTTTGGGCTTTCAACCACGCCCATGTCACGTCTGTCACTTTCATAGGTTTGTGGGCTTGCCTTTTAAAATCCACATGATTTCATTAATGAAAGGCATGCATATGTCATGCCTTTTCCTGTGTTTAGCCCTCCTCGAGCGCACTGGCCAACTACTGAAAATATTCGAGGCTCCATGTTTTTAGCATGGTTTCCGGACTACTTTATCTTTTTATTTTCCAAGCAGCGCGATCGCGCTGGGTTTTTTGTTTTTCAATTTCAGCGCAATCACTCTGAGTTTTATGTAGCGTGATTGCGCTAGTTTAAAAAAAAGATTTGTGTGGCAAGAAAAGTCCTGGTAGGAGTTTAGAACGCTAATAGCTCTAACTCTAGCAAATGCAAGACCCCGTTGCATTGCAAATGCTTGTTATACAATGTAGGTGTCAATGTTAAAATGTAACATACATTTTAATTTAATTCCTAAAATAGTTAGGTAAATAACGTAGATGGACTCAACAATAATTAAGAATATGTAACGTCTGGGTGATGAAATAAAGTGTTTTTCCTTACCAGTCTCCACTCCACCAGGTATTCCTGCAAAACCTTAAGCATGCAGGATTCCAGAGAAGAGGTTGACAGCACCTGAGAAAACCACCACCTTTCTGCTGAGCGTCTAGGTGTGTTTTTGGGACCAGGGAGTACACTCTGCCCTGCAGATCATTCCAGCCCTTCCATATTTTCTCCTCCAAGCGCATGGTTTTAAAAATCGTATTCACAATTCTATGCACATTTGCATTTGAGTAGTGGTGGTACTATGAAATAAGGATCCAAACAACTGTGGCAGTACCCTAATAATGTCTCTGAAAATCTAGGCTTACTTCTCCATCTGATGGTATGAAAAAGGGTTTAAAGAAAAAGTACAAGCAAAGTTAAGGGAAAAAGGTTGGAAAGCTAAGGGCAAATATTTCTGTGGATCGTTCTTCTTTGAAAATATAAAGGCAAAGGATTTTCGGTTCGGAAGGAGTGTGTTTTATGGTGTGGTTTATGCGTGTTATTCATATGGACAACAAACTCAGGTGTGCTTGATGTACGTGTCTGTTATTAAGATGGAAGGATATGTCAACGGTAAACATGTCCACTACAAAATTACTCAGTCGCAAGACCACTGCAAATCCGTCGATATGCCAGACACATTTGAATCTGGTGGGCGGCAAGCCACCACTCCAACACCGACAGAGCATTGTCCGACAGCAAATTCATGTACGCTGCAGACAAGGACAACCACTAATCCGATGGCTAAACCTCCATCAAGGTTACACTTCTATTGCCAAATATATAAATCAGGCGGGATATCCTCCACCAGCATGACGAATGGATCGAAACCTCCGTCACAGAGGGTGGTCAGGGCAACTGCCAAGATATAAATCAGGCCCTTAGTAGCAACGATCGTTAGTGTTCGTATCCTCTACAAGTATTTTTTCGATTGGATTCCATACATGTTCCCTTAAATGTCTATATCACAATTTAACATTTATTTTACTATTGTGTCGCCTGTCTCTAAAAATCAGCAGTCACATTGAAGGCACATTGAAAAAGTTAATGAAGAGACTGAGGTCGACCATCCCTTTCAGTTGAGCAATCCTGTATTTACAGCCGATCTCAAGAAATAGAATATCAAAAAAATAACTCATGAATATTACGAGGCATGATTTCTGCTGCTGCCTGAATATAGCCCACTTGTGATGAGTTAAATTGGTCCATCCAGCATAGTGAAAAACTTGGCCCGACTTCCAAGCAGATGCTGTGTAAATAGAGCGAAGCACTCTGACCTTGTTTGATGTGCTTTTGCCACAACAGCCATAAAGCAGCTAAACTACCTAACTTTAAACGACTCCCCTAAGTTGACTCATGGACTTCAGCTGGACACACGTTGAAGTGAGATTCACCTGCAAGAGCACACTGTCAGAGAAGAACTTCAGTCAGTCAAGGATTTTTATCTTTGAGAAATAGCGAACATCTATGAAGAGGGTTAAAGCCGAAGGCTGCAGCAAAACAGAATTACGTAAGTCTTGATACACTGAATCTTAACCCTCTGTCAACAAGAAAAGTTGAAAGCAAATCTCCAACCAACAGCAGGTGTCTTTTAATTCCCGAAGAGTGATGTAATATTACTTGTAGCAAGCTGGCTCTGTTTGTACTATATCAAAATGAGATATAGGCCCTCATTATGACATTAGCGGTAAATCCCACTTACCGCCACGCTGACTGCCACCAACATACCGCCGCCGTGGTAGATATCTGCTCACCATATTATGACACACACACACACTGATCCGTCACTATTCAGTCACAGACACTAGTCTGCCACACCAAAGGTCAGTGATAAATTGGCAGTATCAAAACCCACACCGTTACGCCAACGGAACCACGCCCATCCCATTATGACCCACGAATCACTATGGCGGACATTCAATGGCGGTAAACCATTGGCGGTACATACCACCACGCTCAAAATACACACACACATACAAAACAACACTACATTGGTCAATTTGAACAACACACCTGACACCCATACACACACCACACCCACACCACTATAAAACACCCACCCACAGTACCCACAACCCTCTACGATTACAAACCATTGGCACAAGACAGACACCACGACTAGAGACAAAACCAGAGCCACACACTACCTACACCTATACACCACCCACGCACCCCACATCACACACCCCAAAACATCACCCTACACACCCTCACCTACACACCTCACATAACACCCATGGCACCACAAAGACAGCCCAGATTCTCAGAGGAGGAGCTAAGGGTCATGGTGGAGGATATCATCTGGGTAGAGCCTCAGCTATTTGGAGCACAGGTGCAGCAGATATCCATTGCTAGGAAGATGGAGCTATGGCGGGGGATCGTGAACAGGGTCAATGCCGTGGGATAGCACCCCAGAACAAGGGACGACCCCAGGAAGAGGTGGAATGACCAACGGGGAAGGTGTGTTCCATAGCATCAAGACACCAGCTCGCTATCCAGAGGATTGGCGGTGGACCCCTACCTCCTACCCCACAACTAACAATATGGGAGGAACAAGTCTTGGCAATCATGCATCCTGAGGGCCTGGCCAGAGTAGGAGGAGTACTGGACTCAGGTAAGTCAACTTTATACTACTATCACCCACCCCTAACTGCATGCCAGCACATACCTCCATCCTCACCCTCAATCCCATCACTCCACCACCTCCCACACACCCCACTATCACATCCCACCCATCCCAATGGCAAGCCCTGCATGCACCACCAATGCATGGACATCACTCACAGCCCTGCATGGACACCTGTCACCAAAGCATGCACACTAGAGAGAATCACCTAGCCCACCACATACCAACATACACAAGTTAAAGCTGCCAGGAAAAATACAAACAAATAGGGCAACCCACCGATGCACAGTACGTCACACACAGAAACAATAACACAGCATTTACATCCCCACAGGTATCCCAGCCAATGTCAGCGGAGAAGAGGTGCCAGCACTATCCAGTCCCCCAACTGAAGAGGCCCACAGTGATGACAGCAACTCTGCTCACCTGGATCTGGATGACCAACCTGGCCCATCAGGGACCTCTGGACAGTCGGTTACCCAGGCCCAGTCACACACCACCACAGAGCCTCCCCCACCTGGAAACACCACCAGAGCACCCACTCAGCGTAACCATACCTCTGTCCCCAGGACACGTCAATCAGCAGTGTGTCCACCACTATAAGGCCCCTAGGGCACACCTCATACCCAAGAAAATCAGGGACCTGGGGTCAGTGGCAGTGGGTACAGGGTTCAGGGGACAGAGGCACCGGACAACAGGGAAACTGAGAGGACTGCTTTGTGCTGGGGGAGGACAGAACCAGGGAACCGACTCTTCAGGAGGCACTGACCGAGATCCTGGAAGCCTACCAACATTCCCAGAATATGCTGGGCCATATCCTGGACAATGTGCAGGAGAACAGGTGGCTGCTGGAGGGACAGTACCAGGGGATCAGGGAGGACTTGCAGGCCATCAACACCACCCTGGTCTCCATTGCAGGGGTGCTGGCAGACATGGCCAGCATTATGAGGGAGGCAGCCTCACAACAGCGGGCCCCTACCACTAGCCAGACATCTGAACTGCCTTCCACCTCAGCTGTCGCTAGTGGACAGGAGGCACCGCCACAGGGCCAACAGGCCACCAGCACCCCTCCCCAGGCAGAAGGTGAACCACCCCGCAAACATTCCCTGCGATCCAGGCAGAAGCCAGAGACTGTTGCCAAGACCCCTGCCAGGAAATGAGACTCTCCTGATTGTCACCCTTGTGTCCCACTCTGTCACCCTGTCCACCTTGAACTGCCACTGCTCCCCTTCCTATGTCTTTCTTGGACAATGCACCTGTGCTACAAATAGACTGGAACAAAACCCTGGACTTTCCTCCATCATCACCCAACCCAATGCACTTGCCCCTCTTCTTCTTAGTGCTTCAATAAAAACCCTTGGAAAAAAATACAAGTATGGAGTATGTCAAACTTTATAAGTATGTATTCGTTTAACCAGGTTCAAACATTGCAATTCAACTGTACAGTAATGTTCACACAGGAAAGACCTGTATTTTCTTGCAGTGATCACACCAGGAGCGATAGTGGGGCACCAACATCTGCAAAATGAATTGCCAAAGGGTACAGAGAGTGGGCATAGAAGTGGGAAGTAACAGCATGCCAGTGCCAAAGATAATGTAAATAATGACAATGAAATGTGAAGTAACACTGTCTTACCTGTGTGTCATTGGTTGGAAGTATTGTCGTATCACTGCTGTTCTGTTGTCCTCATCCTCATCCTCCTCATCCTCACTGTCCACAGGGTCCACTGCTGCCACACAGTGATTTCCAGCCTCCTCCTCCTGCAGAAAAGGCACATAGCATCTCAAGGCAAGGTTGTGCAATATGCAGCATGCCACGATTATCTGGCAGACCTTCTTGGGTGAGTAGCACAGGGATCCACCTGTTAGATGGAGGCCCCTGAACCTGGCCTTTAGGAGGCCAAAGGTCAGTTTGATTATCCTTCTTGTTTGCACATGTGCCTTATTGTAACGTTCTTCTGCCCTTGTCCTGGCATTCCTCACAGGGGTCAGTAGCCATGATAGGTTGGGGTAACTTGAGTCACCTGCAAATATCGAGGGACATTTAGCTGCACACTATCCCATATGGCCCACACCATACCCATACACCAACATATACTGGGTGGGAATAAGGGCTCACCTATTAGCCCCACCCGCTTCCTCTGTAGTTGGCCATCACATTTGGGATGCTGCCATTCCTCAGGATAAAGACATCATGCACAGACCCAGGATTCTTGGCATCGACATGGGAGATGTACTGGTCCGCCAAGCACACCATCTGTATATTCATGGAGTGGAAACTCCTTCAATTTCCGAATACCTGTTCATTTTGCTGGGGGGGGGGGGAATGCAATATGAGTTCTATCAATCCCCTCAAATATGTTGGGGATATGTCCCATTGCATATTCAATGTGGCCAAATACTCCACTTGGGGGAAAACAATGTAGCTGCACACACATGTGTTTAATCAGGGCAGACAACAGCCTGGCCAGCACTACTGAGAAAATTGTCTGTGACATTCCTGCTGCAAAGCCCACTGTCACTTGGAAAGAACCAGTTGCCAAGAAATGGAGGACAGACAGGACTTGCACAAGAGGGGGATCCCAGTGGGGTGATGGGATAGCAGATATCAGGTCAGGCTCCAGTTGGGCACACAGCTCTGTGATTGTGGCCCTGTCCAGTCCATAGGTGAGGATAATGTGCCTGTCCTCCAGTCGACCTCTGACCCTGCATCCTTGCAGGCAGGTCCCTTCCTCCTCACCACTGCTCCAGTAAGTGTTGCCATTGTTTTGGGCTTCTTCTCTCCTGGAAGGCCCCACCCCCTTCCCTCCTCCTCAGAGCTCTTCCCGCCCGTCTGCGCCCGCTGCACCAAGACCGCGCCCAGCGCCAGACCCCATTGCCAACACGCCTCCCGCGCCACCAAACACCTTTACACTGCCAACGAACTGCACACCCTTAATCCAGGACGCTCCTCTATCTGCTTCCAGTCCACACCGACGTGCACCAAAGGACCCTTCTCCTGCAAAGCCTGCAATTTCACCTGCAACCTAACCTCCAAACTCCAAATCAAAACAGACAACCGCCTAAGATGCATCCTACTTAACACCCGCTCCGCACATAAACATGCAATTGAATTCTGGGACCTCCTGGCCTCATACTCGCCCGACGTCGCATTCCTCACCGAAACCTGGATGAATTCGGCCTCGGAACCAGACGTAGCCATAGTCATACCAGAAAACTACAAGATCACCAGAAGAGACCGAATCAACAGACCAGGAGGAGGAATCGCCATAGTCCACAAAAACACCATAAGAGTCTCCACCAACTCCCACGACACCATCAACTCCGCCGAGCAGCTCCACTTCAAAATCCACATCAACGCCAACAACACACTCAGAGGAACACTAGTCTACAGCCCCCCTGGACTCAGACCGCAGTTCTGCAACGACATCGCTGACACCATCAGCTCCCAAGCCCTCACCTCAACAGACTACATCCTCCTCGGTGACCTAAACTTCCACCTAGAAAATAACAACGATATCAACACCACCAACCTAATCGACAACCTCGCCAACTTCGACCTCAAGCAACTCATCACTACACCCACCCACTCCGCAGGCCACACACTCGACCCCATCTTCTCAGCCAGCAACCATGTCTCTTTCAGCCGCACCACCGAACTCAGCTGGACAGACCACCGCTGCATCCACTTCTCCTACCAGAAACCAGTCACTCACCACCACTGCACACAACCCCCCGACACAACTGGAGCAAAATATCAACAGATCAACTGATCGCACTCTCGCCCGGGCCCCACCCACTGGGATCCCGGACCTCAACACATTTACCACCAACCTGCATCGCTGGATAGAAGATTGCACCAACACCCTAGCACCGCTCAAAAAAAAACCAAACACCTCCCACAGAATCAAGGCCAGCTGGTTCACCCCAGAACTACAGGAATCCAAACGGCTATGGCGCAGAATGGAAAAAACCTGGCACCTTGACCCTACCAACTCCAACCACATCGCTTTCAAGGATGCCCTATGCAAACATCACCAACTGATCCGCACCACCAAAAGGACCCACTTCAAAAACTGCATCGACGTCAATGCTCACAACAGTAAAGAGCTCTTCGGCATCGTCAATGAGCTCTCCACCCCCAGGACCTGCTCCAATGAACCCCCGCCATCACAGGAGTTCTGCAACTCACTGGCAACCCACTTCCATCGAAAGATAAAAGAAATCCACAATAGCTTAAAACCCCAGACCCACCAGCTGACTACAAACAGCCAAGAACCAAACGCTCCAAGCAACACCCACTTCCTCCACACCTGGACCCCCGTCAACATAGAGGACACCGCCACCACCATGGCCTCCATTCACTCCGGATTACCATCGGACCCCTGCCCACACCATATCTTCAATAAGGCAAGCATCATCATCGTCCTCCACCTCTGCAAAACCATCAACAGCTCCTTCGAGTCAGCCACCTTCCCAGAAAGATGGAAGCATGCAGAAATCAACGCCCTGCTGAAGAAAACAAAGACAGACCCAGACGACCCCAAGAATTACCGGCTGATCTCCCTCCTCCCCTTCCCAGCCAAGGTCATCGAAAAATCGTAAACAGCCAACTATCCCGGTTCCTGGAAGACAGCAAGGTACTCAACACCTCCCAATCCGGATTCCACTGAAACCACAGCATCGAGACTGCACTCATTGCTGCCACAGGCGACATTAGGACCATGCTCGACGAAGGAGAAACAGCAGCACCCATCCTCCTGGACCTCTCTGCAGCTTTCGACACAGTATGTCTTCACACTCTCCGCACACGCCTCCACAACGCTGGAATCCGCGACAAGGCACTCGACTGGATCTCGTAATTTCTCTCAGGCAGAACCCAGAGAGTCCGCCTCCCACAGTTCCTGTCAGAAGCCTCCAGAATCATCTGTGGCATTGCCCAAGAATCTTCGCTCAGCCCCACGCTCTTCAACGTTTACATGGCCCCCCTCGCCAACATCACACAAACCCACCACATCAACATAGTTTCCTACGCAGACGACACTCAGCTCATCCTCTCCCTCACGAAAAACCCTACAACTGCAAAGAACAACCTCCACAACGGACTTCACGCCATCGCCAGCTGGATGGAATCAAGCCACCTCAAGTTAAACACAGACAAGACAGAAATCCTCATCTTTGGCACCAACCCCTCAACTTGGAATGACTGCTGGTGGCCCACCTCCCTAGGAACCGCGCTCTCACCCACCACCCATGCACACAACCTAGGCTTCATCTTGGACTCCACACTCAGCATGACTCAGCAGGTCAATGCCGTCTCCTCTTCCTGCTACAACACTCTCCGCATGCTCCGCAAAATCTTCAAGTAGATTCCCGTCGAAACCAGGAAAACTGTCACCCACGCCCTGGTCAACAGGCGATTGGACTACGGAAACGCCCTATATGCAGGAATAACAACCAAACTCCTAACAAAGCTGCAAAGACTCCAGAACGCATCCGCCCGCCTCATTCTGGACATCCCACGCCGCGACCACAGTTCCCCCCACCTCAGAGACCTTCACTGGCTACCAGTATCAAAGAGGATCACCTTCAAACTCCTCATCCACGCACACAAGGCCCTCCATGACACAGGCCCAGCCTACCTCAACAACAGATTTTCCTTCCACACCCCCACCCGCAATCTTTGCTTCGCCACCCTAGCCCTCGCCTCCATCCCCCGCATCCGCCGCACCACCGCCGGAGGAAGATCCTTCTCTCACATAGCCGCCAAGACCTGGAACTCCCTACCGCTCCACCTTCGCCAGACCCAAGACCTCTTGACATTCAGGAAATGCCTCAAGACATGGCTCTACGGCCAGTACCTCCCCCCCCAGCACCTTGAGACCCTAACAGGTGATTAGTGCGCTCTATAAATCCTTGATTGATTGATTGATAGTTGCCAAGTCCACCAGCGGTCTCTACACAGGGGTATGTCTCCATCTCATATTCATCTGCAGCGGTTGCAGTCTAAGGGACAAAAGAGTGAGGAGCCGGTCACAAACTGAACATTGGAGCCACAACAGTACAATGCATGATGTTAATTTGTAATGGTTACGTGGGATTTGTCCTGTATGTCCAATTTCGAACTGTGACGCAGTTATTATCTGGGGCCTGCCCCCCCCCGAAATGGCATCCGCCTGTCCTGTGTGGAGTGGAGGCACAGGTGGAAGTGATGTTATTCCGCTGAAGTTGTGCACTGTTGCGGTAGGTGGTTGGGAACCGCCGTGCAACTCCTCATTGGTTACCATTGGGCCCTATGGGGTACAGTGGGCAATGGTGATGTACGCCGGCAGTGACGGTATGCACCGCCGCGGACGTGACCGCCATTTTCTATCTGATCACTCACTTGCTACCTGAGCTTCAACAGGAGAGGACCTACACTGCATGTGCTGCTGTAACCTGTGTCTGGAACCTACCATGGCCCGTGTGACTGGGGAAAGGGCCCCTACCTTCACCTCAGCGGAGTTGGAGCGACTGGTGGATGGGGTCCTACCCCAATATGGACTGCTGTATGGGCCTCCAGACCACTGTGGACACAATGCCTGTAGGATGAATGCATGGAGTGGTGTGTGTGAAGGCCTCTTGTGGGGGGGTGGGTGGATGTCCCCTGGGCGGCATACAGCTTGTGTGCTGGGCCATGTGTGTGTAAATGGTGATGTGAAGGGGTATGGTGGGCCATAAGTATAACAGGCAGGACGGTCTAACTGATACCATTTCCTGTGTGTATTTCCTCTGTAGGTCAGCGCCCATCAAAAGCAGGGTATATGGCGTGCCATCGCCAAGGACGTGCAGACCCCGGGGGTCCTGCTCCAGATGCAGACATACCAAAATCCACAATTTCCACTGACTCCCCCTTCTCCTCCACCTGCCTCTCAGTTTCGTCTACACTCACACCTGCATGTACTACATCATCATCCACTCCCAGCATCACCACCACACCTAGCAGAACACACACCTCACTGGCAGACACCTCTGCAACAGCCATGCACATGTCCCCTGTGACCTCTCCCACTGTGTCTGTCCTCCCTCCTAAAGTACACAAACGCAAGCACTCAGACACCCAACAGCCATCCAACCACAACAGCATCCAGCCCATGCACCTGCACCCAAAATCAGCAGACAGACACCTCCTACAACCACTCCCTCTTCCTCCACTCCAAAACCTTCTCCCTCTCCCCACCCCAATGTCCCTAAGACATTTTTCCTCTCCACCATTGTCCTCTTCCCTACCACTCCCTCCGTCCTTCACGTCTGGCCAGGGTGGCAAAAACCCTGCAAGCACCTCTGCCAACCAGTCCACAGGCCCAGTAGTCTCCACACCCACTTCTGGTGGGAAAGGATCCAGGGCACATGTCCAGAGGTTGAAGGACCCTGCACCAGGCAGCCTCAAGGAAAGGGTGCCTGCCCCAGCTGAGGGCCGGAAGACCTAGGAGCCAGCCTCAGCTGCTGCCAGGAAGGGCAAGGAGCCAGTCCCAGCTGCTGCCAGGAAGGGCAAGGAGCCAGCCCCAGTGGCAGACAGGAAAGGCAAGGAGCCAGCCCCAGCTGCTGCCAGGAAGGGTAAGGAGCCAGCACCAGCAGACATGAAGGACAAGGGGCCTGGTGCAGGGACTCAGACGGAGCCCCCACCACCAACCATGGTTGTGCAGCCGTCCAAGGCTGCAGGGGATGGGCTGCAACTTCCCCCATCACCTGCAGCAGCAGCACCATCACCAGTGGGCAGCCATCCTAGGCTGCAGGGGATGGGCTGGAGCTTCCCCCCCACCACCACCACCAGCACCACCACCACCAGTGGGCAGCCATTCGAGGCTGCAGGGGGTGTGCTGAAGCTTCCCCCCACCACCACCACCAGCAGCAGCACCACCATCACCACCAGTGGGCAGTTATCCAAGGCTGCAGGGGATGGGTTGGAGCCTCCCCCCACCTGCGGCTGCAGCAGTACCACTACCACCACCACCAGTGGGCAGCCATCTGAGGCTGCAGGGGATGGGCTAATCCTTCTCCCTACCACCACCAGCATCAGCAGCACCACCATCGCCACAAGTGGGCAGCCATCCAAGGCTGCAGGGGTTTGGCTGGATCTGCCCCACTAGCGGCTGCAGCAGCACCACTACCACCACTGAGCAGCCGTCATCGCCGGCAGACGGTATGTAGTCCTGTGTCCAAGGGCTGCTGTGCGGCCTGGCCCCTGCAAATCCAGTGGGTATGACACTCACTTGAGAGACTGTGGCCTTGTACTCCCCAGGACCAAGCACAGGGCATGTTGCCCCTCCAGAGCATGTGGGCAAGTCACCCACTTGAGAGACTGTGGCCTTGCACTCCCCAGGACAGAGCAATGGGCATGCTGCCCCATCCAGAGCATGTGGGCAAGTCACCCACTTGAGAGACCATAGCCTTGCACTCCCCAGACAGAGCAATGGGCATGCTGCCCCATCCAGAACCAGTGGTGTTCTTCCATCTGCTGGCTGAGGTGCCCCCCCGTTCCCTGTCCCCCTGAGGTGCCTGCCTATTTTCCAACTGATGCCCCTGCAGTGTTCTGTCCGTGTTGCTGCAGGTGACAGGTGGGGCCTTGGACTTTGGCCTGTGGCCCACGCACAATGAGGACTTGGCAGTGTCACTTGAACTGTATATATGTATATAATAGTTACATTGCATTTTCGTATTTCTACTGTGTTGATATTATTACACTCACTTTAGCACATTCCTGTTTTCCTTTCATTATTCCTCAGGGGTACGGGGTAAATATGTTTTATTTCTGCAGCTGTATGTGTGTATGGTGTTGGGGGTAGGCGTGTGTGTAGTGCATGTGTGTGTCACTCTCTTTTTCCTCCCCCCCGTGTGCTAAGCGGCTGTACTCACCATGTCGTCTTCACCGTCGTTGGTGTTCGTGGTGGAGCAGGACACAGAGAATCATTGGAAATAGTTGCAGCTTGGGCTCCATGGCGGCGTGTTTCTTCCCTGTTTCTCCAAAAGTGAGTCCTTTCCCTTCTGAGCTCAGCTTCCACCAGACTTTTGATGACTCCGGTACCGCCCTGGAAAAAGGTGGCGGAACATTGACTTCTGCCTGTCTGTAGGCGGCTACCGCCGTGGTGGCTGTTGTTTCTGCCCCGGGGGTGGTGTGGTAAAGCGGCCGTCTATCTGAGTTCTCACTGCCATGGTCATAATTTGGCGGTGGTTACTGCCAGCCTGTTGGAGGTATTATCGCCATTTTATCACCGACCGCCAGGGTTGTAATGAGAGCCATAGTGTGCACATAGTGCAAGGGTTCCCCCTAGGCTTAACAGAGAAAGTATATAATACTAGTACTCTCTTCTGTGATTGTGTGGTCGAGCAGCTAGACTTATCAGAGGGTCGTGCAGAGCATTTATTGTCACACGCAGACAGCAGAAGCACACACTTAGGGGGTCATTCTGACCTCGGCGGTAAAAGCCGCTTACCGCCGGTCAGAAGGCCGCCACAATACCGCTGCGGCCGCGGTCAGCCGCCACGGACATTCTGACCCACAACTGCAAAACCTCCAAAAATCCGCCCTCCACTGCAGTCCGCCACATCAGCGGCCAGCGGTAAACTGGAGAAGACCAAACCTCCACCGCCACGCCAACAGAAATACACCCATCCCATTATGACCCGCAAATCGACGCAGCGGTCATTCAACCGCGGTATTCCATTGGCGGTACACACCGCCGCGGTCAAAATACACACACCTTTACAAACCCCTACCACATTGGACAATTTGAAAGGCACACACCTGAAACACATACACACACCACTCCCACACATCCAATACCATATAAAACACACACCCACATCACCCACAAACCCCTACCAACAAAAACCAGAGACGAAGGAGAGAGAGACACATCAGAGAATAGAGAGCCAGACACACAGAGGCACACCACAACATCACACACACCACATAGAAGCACAAAGCACCACACACCAACACACACATCATCACATACACCACCCCACACCTCATACACACCACCCCATGGCACCACAAAGGCACCCACGCTTTTCGGACCAAGAACTCCGGGTCATGGTGGAGGAGATCATAAGAGTGGAACCCCAGCTCTTCGGCTCACAGGTCCAGCACACCACCATAGCAAGGAAGGCGGAGCTCTGGCAGCGGATCGTGGACAGGGTCAACGCGGTGGGACAGCATCCCAGAAATCGAGACGACATCCGCAAACGATGGAACGACCTACGGGGGAAGGTGCGCTCGATGGTCTTGTGACACAACATCGCAGTGCAGAAGACTGGCGGGGGACCCCCACCCACTCCACCCGAATTCACAACATGGGAGCAAGAGGTACTAAACATCCTGCATCCTGATGGCCTCGCTGGAGTACACGGAGGAATGGACTCTGGTAAGTACAAGGCCAACCACTTCACCCCCCCCCAGCATGCTAACCCCCACCCTCACCCCCAAGCCCCCAGCACACATCCTCCCTGAGAATGTCTCCCCAGCACAACCCACCCAACACCAACCCCTGCATGCCACCCCCAAACTATGGACACCCATCACCTAAGCATGACCACTGCACATACCCATCCCCCCCCCACAAAACACCCTCACAACACCTCCCCCAAGGGAATGCCAGCACTGTGGGACAAGGGCACCCATAAAACGCAAGCTAATGCACACACAGAAACAATAACCATACCCTCTTACCCCATGCAGGACCCGAACGACAAAACACCGGTCAGGAGGGACCAGAAATGTCCATCCCACCCCCGGAACAGGCCCCTAGTGATGACAGCAGCTCTGTCGACCTGGAACCTGACGACCAGCCCGGACCATCGGGGACCTCTGGGCAGTCGGTTCCCCTCACCCAGACACAGGCCACTGCAGACCCAACCCCCTCTGGGAACAACAGCACAGCTCCCACCCAGCGGGCCCATGCCTCTGTCTCTAGGACAGGTCAAGCAGCGGTGTGTCTACCACTACAGGGCCCCCAGGGTAACCCACCAACCCAACAACAACAGGGACCTGGGGGCAGTGGGAGTGGGCACACCGTCCAGGGGACAGAGGCCCAGGGAAACAGGGCAACTCGGAGGGCTGCTGTGCGACAGGGGGGGGAGGAGAGGCCCACTCTCCAAGAGGCCCTCACCACCATCATGGCAGCCTACCACCACTCACAAGAGACGATGGCGACGGTACTGGCCAGGTTCCAGGAGATCCAGGCACAGCAGGAGCAACGCTACATGGGGTTCAGCGACCAACTCACCAACATCTCAACCGCTATGGGGAGCATAGTCCAGGCCCTGAACTGTATAGAGGACACGTTTCGGGACCATGTGGCATCACACAGGGCCCCTGTCACTAGCCAGGAACAGGAACAGCCTACCACCTCCGCCGGCGCTAGTGGACAGGAGACCCCACCACAACGACAGCCCACCAGAACCCCACCTCCTGCTGAACAACAACCGCCCCGCAAAAGGAGCCTGAGATCAAAAAAACCGACAGAGTAGGATGTCAAGTCCCCCGCCAGCATCACATACCCCCTGAAGTCCTCCCACTGTTCCACATTGCCACCCTGTCAAACCTTGAACTGCCCCTGCTCCATCCTGCCACAGGCATATGGACAATGCACCTGTGAGACTGAGAACTGGACTCCGCCATGGACATTACTCCACCCCCACCCATCACTGTTTCACTATCATGTACCGATATCTATGCACTAATAATAAATCACACATTGCACTGAAATCAATCAGGACTCAGCCTGTCTTATTTACAAATGTATGACACATTACATATCAATTACGTATTATTAACATGGTGAATTACACATACCGAGGTAACTTAGCATTAGTCCATGGGCCAACCAAGCCGAGGTCACGCAGTGGCTCATACAGCACAGAAAAGGGAAGGGAAAATCAAACATCATGTTTATAGGTCTGGGGGGAAATCGACAAAGTTGAGATGCAGGAGGCTTTCAGGAAATGTAAAATGGCATGGGTGATTATTACCTGTGTGCTACTGGAAATACTGTTCTATTACTCTGTCCCTGTTGTCTGTGTCGTCCTCTGAGTCTTCCTCCTCTTCACTCTCCGCAGGCTCCACAGCTGCTTCAACACCACCATCTGCACCATCCTCCTGCAGGAAAGGAACCTGACGTCGCAATGCCAGATTGTGAAGCATACAGCAGGCCACGATGATGTGGCACACCTTCTTTGGTGAGTACATCAGGGATCCCCCAGTCATATGCAGGCACCTAAACCTGGCCTTCAGGAGGCCAAAGGTCCTTTCGATGATCCTCTGAGTTCGCCCATGGGCCTCATTGTACCGTTCCTCTGCCCTGGTCCGGGGATTCCTCACTGGGGTCAGTAGCCAAGGCAGGTTGGGGTAACCAGAGTCACCTATTAGCCACACACGTTGTCTCTGTAGCTGCTCCATCACATAGGGGATGCTGCTATTTCGCATCACATACGCGTCATGCACTGACCCTGGGAACTTGGCATTTACATGGGAGATATACTGGTCAGCCAAACAGACCACCTGGACATTCATCGAATGATAACTTTTTCTGTTTCTGTACACCTGCTCATCGTCTTTTGGGGGTACCAAAGCCACATGGGTCCCATCAATGGCACCAATGATGTTGGGGATATGTCCCAGGGCATAGAAATCACCCTTCACTGTAGGCAAGTCACCCTCCTCTGGGAAAATGATGTAGCTCCGCATGAGTTTCATCAGGGCAGACAACACTCTGCTCAAAATCTTTGAAAACATAGGCTGAGACATTCCAGATGACATGGCCACTGTGGTCTGGAATGACCCAGTTGCCAAAAAATGGAGGACTGACAAAACCTGCACCAGAGGGGGAATCCCTGTGGGTTGGCGGATGGGGGACATCAGGGCTGGCTCCAGCTGGGCACACAGTTCATGGATAGTGGCACGGTCAAATCTGTATCGAAGTATTATATGGCGTTCTTCCATTGTCGACAGGTCCACCAGCGGTCGGTACAAGCGAGGATTCGTCCTTCTCCTCGCAAGTCCCAGCGGACGGTGCCTAGGAAGGACAACATGGAGCACAGAGTCAGGCAAACCACAGGTACGTACAGACAGCTTGCACAGTTAAAGAATGGCAATGGGTTGAAAGGCGTGTATGTGTGGCAATGCAAGGCCTAGGCCTGTGTGTCGCAGTCAAAATTAAGCCATGTAGGCCCTTGAAATGGTGGCTGCCTGACCTGTGAAGTGGGACAATGGGATGTGAGGTCAATGCGCTGGCGGGGCACACCGTGGCGGTAGGCGGTCGAAGACCGCGGCGCAAAGCCGCATTGGTTAACATTGAACCCTATGGGTTTCAGGAGCCAATGACGATGTGCGCCGGCGGTCGCGGTACGCACCGCCGCGGTACGCACCGCCGCGGGCGTGACCGCCATTTTCTATCAGATTATTCACTCGAGACCTGATCATCCACAGGAGAGGACCTATACTGCAAGTGCTGCTGTGACCTCGGTCTGGAAGATACAATGGCTGCTGCGACTGGGGAAAAGGCCCCTGCCTTCACGTCTGAAGAGTTGGAGAAGCTCGTGGATGGGGTCCTCCCCCAGTATGCGCTACTCTACGGTCCTCCAGACCAACAAGTGAGTACACCGGGTGCACATGGAATGGGCTATGCCTGTGTGGATTGGGGTGGATGTAAGTTGGTGGGGTGGGGGGCGAATGAGGAGTGCAACGCCCGACAGATGAGAGCATGTGCCATATGGCAAAGTTGGTGGGGGGGGCCAATCACATCTAACATGCAGGTCATTGATGATTTCCTCCTTTCCACCCTGTACATGTCAAATAGGTCAGCGCCCATCAGAAGATCGAGATTTGGCGTGCCATCGCCAAGGAAGTCCGGAACTTGGGGGTCCACAACAGACGGGGCACCCACTGCCGCAAGAGGTGGGAGGACATCTGCCGCGGAACAAGGAAGACCGCAGAAACACTGCTGGGGATGGCCTCCCAACCTAGGAGGGGTGCCAGTCGCACCATGACCCCCCTGATGTCCCGGATCCTGGCGGTGGCCTACCCTGAATTGGATGGGCGCCTTAAGACATCACAGCAGACACAAGGGGGTGAGTATCAGCACATTCTCCTATCTTTCTGCGCAGTGGAGGCATCTGGGTGGGGGAGGAGGGCTGTGGGTGACATTAGGCCAGGGCGCTTTCTGTAGTGTAGTCCTCTCCCTTAGGCAGGGCCCTGTGCCCCCGGCCCCCACCTCTGTAGGGTGACAAGTACAGCCATTGAAGGTCCAGCATCTCCCATGTGCGCGTTTGACGTCTCTTGGCCTGTTGTCCTAGTCAGTAGTACTGAGTAGTGTACCCCGAATGCGTGGCTTAGTGCATTAGGCTCCTGTGTCTGTCCTCTCCGCCAACGGTGTTGACATTGCATGCACTCAACCTGGTCTTCTTTTTTCTCCTCCCACCCTTTCTCTTCATCTTCTTGTGCATGTGTGCATTAGCATCATCAGGCGAGGAGATTTGGCATCGGAGCACGAGGGAGCTGCAGGACACAAGGCCCCAGTGGGCCCAGGAACAGACACCGAGGGCACCAGTGATCCGGAGGGCGAGGGGAGCACCACGACGGGGACCGCTGGTGAGAGCAGCGACAGCGACACGTCCTCGGATGGGAGCTCCCTAGCGGTGGCGGCAACATCCGGGCCCCCCGCCTCTACAGGTACAGCCGCCACCCAGCGCACCAGCATCGCCCTCCCAGCAGCCCCTCAGCCTACGCTCCGTGCCCGCTCGCCCAGGAAGGCGCGCGTCTCCTTCGCCCCAGGCACCTCAGCCCCTGCCCCTGTTGCCCCTGCTGCCCTCAGTGCGGAGCTCATTGACCTGGTGAGGACGCTCATTGTTGGGCAGACGACCCTTTTGAATGCCATCCAGGGGGTGCAAAGGGAGGTGCAACAGAGCAATGCGTACCTGGAGGGCATTCATTCGGGTCAGGCTGCCCATCAACGAGCGTTCACTGCTCTGGCTTCAGCACTGACGGCAGCCATTGTCCCTGTTTCCAGCCTCCCTCTTCTTACTGCCTCCTGCCTTTCTCTGTCTCCTGTTCCTCAGCCTATCCCATCCACACCATCAGACCAGCCTGCACACACCTCAACACCCAAGAGCAGCTCATCCAAACACAAGCACCACAGATCCCACAAACACTCACCCAAGCAACACCCAGATGCAGACATTCCAACAGTCACAACCACCTCTGTGTCCCCCTCCTCCTCGTCTCCCTCCTCCCTCCCTGTGACGTCTACACTCACACCTGCATGCACCCCAACATCAGCCAGTGCTTCCATCACCACCTCACCCTCCAGTACAGTCCACACTCGTGCAGTCACCACCCCCACTGCCATTTACACGTCCCCTGTGTCCTCTCCCACTGTGTCTGTCACCCCCTCTTCCAAGACACACAAACGCAGGCAGCCACCCACCCAACAGACATCCACCTCACAACAGCCTACAGCACCAGCACCTTCACCCAATGACAGCACACCTGACTCTCCTACAACCACCTCCTCTTCCTCCACTTCCATCTCCACTTCTCCTACCCTTTACCTTGGCCCTAAAAAACTTTTCCTGGCTAATCTTGACCTCTTTCCCTCCGATGAGCTCCCCCCTCCATCTGCAAAGAGTCCCAAGAGCACCGCAGCCACCACCAGCCCAGCTTCAGCAGTGACACATCGATCAGCAGCAAGGACACGTCCAGCCCCCCCCCCGGCAAGAGGACCCGCAAAAACAAGGGCCGCCGTGCGAGGACCGACAGGGCTGCCCCCAAGGAGCAATGTGCGGCCACTTCACCACCCACACCATCTAGGGGAGGCAAGGGCCCGAGAGCCCCATCAAAGGAGCGGAAGGGCAGCAGGAGCGCGGAGAAGGTGGACCCCACATGTCACATCCCAGCTGGGAAGGAGGACACTAAGGAGGCCAGGAGTCCGTCCCCGAAGGGTCCAGAAACGTCACGGTCCGAGGGCGACTGAGCAGGGAGTCCAGGCCAGGTCTGGCTCCCTTGACCTGCTGGATGAGCACCGCTGAACAGGGCCCGCGGTGCAGAAGAGCACCGCAGAACAGGGCCCGCCGTGGAGAAGAGCACCGCTGAACAGGGCCCCGCCGTGAAGATAGGCACCGCTGAACAGGGCCCGCCGTGGAGAAGAGCACCGCTGAACAGGGCCCGCCGTGGAGAGGAGCACTGCTGAACAGGGCCCGCGGTGCAGAAGAGCACTGCTGAACAGGGCCCGCCGTGGAGAAGAGCACCGCTGAACAGGGCCCGCGGTGCAGAAGAGCACCGCTGTACAGGGCCCGCCGTGGAGAAGAGCACCGCTGAACAGGGCCCGCCGTGGAGAAGAGCACCGCTGAACAGGGCCCGCGGTGCAGAAGAGCACCGCTGAACAGGGCCCGCCGTGGAGAAGAGCACCGCTGAACAGGGCCCGCGGTGCAGAAGAGCACCGCTGTACAGGGCCCGCCGTGGAGAAGAGCACCGCTGAACAGGGCCCGCCGTGGAGAAGAGCACCGCTGAACAGGGCCCGCGGTGCAGAAGAGCACCGCTGAACAGGGCCCGCCGTGAGGATAGGCACCGCTGAAGAGGGCCCCACCGTCTCAAGCACCGCTCCGCTGGGCCCCGCCGTCTCAAGCACCGCTCCGCTGGGCCCTTCCTGTCAAGCACCGCTCCGCTGGGCCCTTCATCTCAAGCACCGCTCCGCTGGGCCCCGCCGTCTCAAGCACCGCTACGCTGGGCCCTTCCTGTCAAGCACCGCTCCGTTGGGCCCTTCATCTCAGGCACCGCTCCGCTGGGCCCTTCATCTCAAGCACCGCTCCGCTGGGCCCTTCATCTCAAGCACCGCTCCGCTGGGCCCTTCTTCTCAAGCACCGCTCCGCTGGGCCCTTCTTCTCAAGCACCGCACCGCTGGGCCCCGCCGTCTCAAGCACCGCTCCGCTGGGCCCTTCCTGTCAAGCACCGCTCCGCTGGGCCCTTCCTGTCAAGCACCGCTCCGCTGGGCCCTTCATCTCAAGCGCCGCTCCGCTGGGCCCCGCCGTCTCAAGCAGCGCTCCGCTGGGCCCTTCCTGTCAAGCACCGCTCCGTTGGGCCCTTCATCTCAGGCACCGCTCCGCTGGGCCCGTCATCCCAAGCACCGCTCCGCTGGGCCCTTCATCTCAAGCACCGCTCCGCTGGGCCCTTCTTCTCAAGCACCGCTCCGCTGGGCCCTTCTTCTCAAGCACCGCTCCGCTGGGCCCCGCCGTCTCAAGCACCGCTCCGCTGGGCCCTTCCTGTCAAGCACCGCTCCGCTGGGCCCTTCCTGTCAAGCACCGCTCCGCTGGGCCCTTCATCTCAAGCACCGCTCCGCTGGGCCCCGCCGTCTCAAGCACCGCTCCGCTGGGCCCTTCCTGTCAAGCACCGCTCCGTTGGGCCCTTCATCTCAGGCACTGCTCCGCTGGGCCCATCATCTCAAGCACCGCTCCGCTGGGCCCTTCATCTCAAGCACCGCTCCGCTGGGCCCTTCTTCTCAAGCACCGCTCCGCTGGGCCCTTCTTCTCAAGCACCGCTCCGCTGGACCCCGCCGTCTCAAGCACCGCTCCGCTGGGCCCTTCCTGTCAAGCACCGCTCCGCTGGGCACCGCCGTCTCAATCACTGTTTATGGTTCACTGTGCCCACCATGCCTCCTCCTTGACCAGTGGAGACTGTCATCCACCTGATGGACTGTGGCTTTGCACTCCGCAGGATGGTACAGTGGGCAGCCCCCCCACTGTAGAGACATTGAGAGACTGTGGCTTTGCACTCCCCAGGATGGTACAGTGGGCAGCCCACCCACTGTAGAGACATTGAGAGACTGTGGCTTTGCACTCCCCAGGATGGTACAGTGGGCATGGTGGCTCCTCGTGGATCTGGCGTCGTGGACTCATGTGGCTGTGGTGCCCCCCCTTCCCTTCCCACTGAGGTGCCTGTAGTTTTTACATCTGATGCCCCTGCAGTGTTCTCTCCAAAGGACTCAGGTCTCCTGTGTGGGCTTTGCCCTTGTTTCTCAAAACTTTGGCCCACGGACATGATGAATTCGTAGGATGTGCAGGACTTGTTACTTCAGTTATACACTGATGTGTATGTCATTTGTTTTCTTGTGAATATCTTTCATGGTTGTACGATAATTTTCAGGAGCTTTTTGGTACATAAATATTTATTCCAAATTTGATTATGTCCTAGCATTTTTCAGGGGTGTTTGGGTGGTGTCACTGTGACTTGTTGCTCTGCATTGGTGTGTACATAGTTGGGGGGGTCGCATATGTGTGTGCCCGTAACCTTTCGTCCTCCCCCCTCCCGTGTGTCGTAGGTGCAGTACTCACCGTTGTCGTCTGCGCCGGACTTCGTACTCGTGGTAGATGAGAAGGTAGACGAGAGCAGGTAGGATGTTTAATTCGGGTTCCATGCTGGCCTCCTTCCTCCTGGAGTGCGTAGTGGTGAGCGTTTTCCCGTTCGTAGTCTGTTTCCGCCGTGTTTTTATCGGCGGTGTTCCCGCCCCGGAAAAGGTGGCTGATTGGTGAGTTGTGATAGTGTGGGCGGTACATTATCTGCCGCCTGGCTGTTGCCGGTGACCGCCGCGCTGTTTGTTTGTACCGCCGTGGCGGGCGGAGTGTTAAAGTGGCTGTCTGTGTTGGCGGTTCCCGCCAGGGTCAGAATTCCATATTTTTTACCGCCAGCCTGTTGGCGGGTTGGCCGCCGCTTTAACACCGACCGCCAGGGTTCGAATCACCCCCTTAGTGACTTAACTCCAGACCAATGTTTTTTATATAGCAAAAATATTATTTCTTAATTTATTCCTAGAATCACAAGGTTCAAGTTGCAGGTAAGTACATTAATAAATATGTATTTCACATATGAATCAATAAAGTTATACAGTTTAAGAATAAATGGCAATAATCTGTTTTAAAAGTTGACACTGCAATTTTCAGAAACATATTCTCGGGGGAAGAAAAGTGTAGTAAAGTACCATCTTGCCTGGCATGTACCCCCATTTTTACATGTATGTAAGTTTTTTTTGCCTGTCTCACTGGGATCCTGCTAGCCAGCACCCCAGAGCTCATAGTTTGTGGCCTGAATGTGTGTATCTGTGTAGTGACTAACTGTGTCACTGAGGTTCTGCTAACCAGAACCTCAGTGCTTATGCTCTCTCTACCTTTAAAATTGTCACTATAGGCTAGTGACCATTTTCACAAATTCTAATTGGCACACTGGAACACCCTTATAATTCCCTAGTATATGGTACCTAGGTACCCATGGTATTGGGGTTCCAAGAGATACCTATGGGCAGCAGCATTTCTTTTGCCACCAATAGGTAGCTCAGACAAATCTTACACAGGACTGCAACTGCAGCCTGAGTGAAATAACGCACACGTTCCTTCACAGCCATTTTCACTGCACTTAAGTAACTTATAAGTCACCTATATGTCTAGCCTTCACTTGCTGAAGGTTAGGTGCAAAGTTACTAAGTGTGAGAGCACCCTTGCACTATCAAAGGTGCCCCTACATAGTTCAGGGCCATTTTCCCAGACTTTGTGAGTGCAGGGACACCATTACACGCGTGCACTACATATAGGTCAATACCTATATGTAGCTTCACAATGGTGACTCAGAATATGGCCATGTAACATGTCTAAGATCATGGATTTGTCCCCTATGCCAAATCTGGTATTAGGGTGCCAATCCCATGCATCCCCGGGCCTTCACTATGGACCCCCTGTACTGCCAAATCAGCTCTCTGGGGTTTTCTCTGCAGCTACTGCTGCTGCCAACCCACAGACAGGATTCTGCCCTCCTGGGGTCTGGGCAGACCTGGCCCAGGAAGGTAGAACAAAGCATTTCCTCTGAGAGAGGGTGTTACACCCTCTCCCTTTGGAAATAGGTGTGAAGGGCTGGGGAGGAGTAGCCTACCCCAGCCTCTGGAAATGCTTTGAAGGGCACAGATGGTGCCCGCCTTGCATGAGCAAGTCTACACCGGTTCAGGGAACCCCCAGTCCCTGCTGTGGCGCGAAACTGGAGAAAGGAAAGGGGAGTGACCACTTCCCTGTCCATCTCCACCCCAGGGGAGGTGCCCAGGGCTCCTCCAGTGTGTCCCAGACCTCTGCCATCTTGGATTCAGAGGTGTTGGGGGCACACTGGACTGCTCTGAGTGGCCAGTGCCAGCAGTTGACGTCAGAGACCCCCTCTGATAGGCTCTTACCTCTCTTGGTAGCCAAACCTCCTTAATTTGTAGCCAAACCTTCTTTTCCGGCTATTTAGGGTCTCTCCTCTGGGGTATTCTTCAGATAAGGAATGCAAGAGATCACCAGAGTTCCTCTGCACTGCCCTCTTCGACTTCTGCCAAGGATCGACCGCTGACTACTCCAGGATGCCTGCAAAACCGCAACAAAGTAGCAAGACGACTACCAGCAACATTGTAGCGCCTCATCCTGCCGGCTTTCTCGACTGATTCCTGGTGGTACATGCTCTGAGGGCTGTCTGCCTTCACCCTGCACTGGGAGCCAAGAAGAAATCTCTAGTGGGTCGACGGTATCTTCCCCCTGCTAATGCAGGCACCAAAAGACTGCATCACCGGTCCTCTGGGTCCCCTCTAATCCTGACGAGCGTGGTCCCTGGAACACAGGAGCTGGATCCAAGAGACCCCCACAGTCCAGTGATCCTTCAGTCCAAGTTTGGGGGGGGTAAGTCCTTGCCTCCCCACACCAGACAGCAAACATGTGTAGTGCGTGATTTGCAGCTGCTCCGGCTTCTGTGCACTTCTCCAAGGATTCCTTTGTGCACAGCCTAGCCTGGGTCCCCAGCACTCCGTCCTGCAGTGCTCAACCCTCTGAGTTGGACTCCGACGTCGTGGGACCCTCCTTTTGTGACTCTGGTTTCACAAATCTTCTAAGTGCCTGCTCCGGTACTTCTGCGGGTGCTGCCTGCTTCTGCAGGGGCTCTCTGAGTTGCTGAGCGACCCCTCTGGCTCATCCTCCAAGGGGCGACATCCTGGTCCTTCCTGGTCCCCAAAAACCTCTACTGTGACCCTTTCAGCTAGCAAGGCTTGTTTGCTGTATTTCTGCATGGAAACACTTCGACAACATCTAGCACGCCGTGGGACATCTTCCATCCAAAGGAGAAGTTCCTAGCCCCTTTCGTTGTTGCAGAATCTTTGGCTTTTACCACCCGAAGGCAGCCCTTTTGCACCTTCATCCGGGGTTTCCTGGGCTCCTGCCCGCCCCGGACACTATAGCGACTCTTGGACTTGGTCCCCTTGCCTTGCAGGTCCTCACATCCAGGAATCCGTCTTCAGTGTTTTGCTGGTGCTTGTGATTCTTGCGGATTTCCCCTATCATGACTATTGTGTCTATCTGTGGTAGTAGGGTAACTTTATTCCTACCTTTCAGGGTCTTGGGGTGGGGTATTCTGGACACCCCTACTGTTTTCTTACAGTCCCAGCGACCCTCTACAAGCTCCCATAGGTCTGGGGTCCATTTGTGATTCACATTCCACTTTTGGAGTATATGGTTTGTGTTGCCCGTAGACCTATGTTCACCTATGTTCACCCAATGCATCCTATTGTGATTCTACATCGTTTGCACTACTTTTCTTACTGTTACTTGCCTGTTTTGGGTTTGTGTACATGTAACGTGTGTATATTACTTACCTCCTAAGTGAGGGTATTCTCTGAGATACTTTTAGCATATTGTCACTAAAAGAAAGTACCTTTATTTTTAGTAACTCTGAGTATTGTATTTTCTTATGATATTGTGCTTTATGATATAAGTGGTATAGTAGGAGCTTTGCATGTCTCCTAGTTCAGCCTAAGCTGCTTTGTCATAGCTACCTTCTATCAGCCTAAACTGCTAGAAACACCTCTATTCTACTAATAAGGGATAACTGAACCTGGCACAAGGTGTAAGTACCACAAGGTACCCACTATAAGCCAGGCCAGCCTCCTACGTGTGCCAATTGTGGAAACAATGGTACATCTTTAGGGAATGAACACTGGTGCTGGGGCCTGGTTAGCAGGATCGCAGCACACTGTCAGTCAAGTCAGCATCAATATCAGGGAAAAAGTGTGCAAGGGGTAACTGCAACAAGGGCCAGTTTCCTACACAAGCCCCCTCAGATACCCCCACCCACACCCCCGTCGGCCCACAGGCCTGGAGACTCAGCCAAACCTGGGGCAGTCTTCCTAGTCTGTCAGGCAAGGAAGAGTAGGGAAACAGGCTTTTTGTTGTAGGGCATAATCTGCCTTAATCCTCCTGTCCATGTCATTCCCACTGGGGAACTGACCTACCTCAACAGTAATAGGACCCAGTCTAAATTGCCTCTTGTCTGTGCTTTTAGGGTCTTCATCTATTCTTTTTAGCTTGGGGCCAGAAGTAACTCTTCCTTAGCCAGGGCCCCCCACAGCTTAACCAAAGAGGTTACCCACAGCTGGAGTAACCCTACCATGACCAACAGGGTCAGGGGGACTATCTTGATATTTGGCATGGGGTCAGACCACCATGTCAAGGACAGTGCAGCCATAAGGTCTAACACCCAGCAGAGGCCACTGACAGCTGTAAGTGTCCAGAACCACACCTTTAGCTCTTCATCAACTCGGGAAGGGGTTAAGATACAGGCTTCTTTGGGTTCAGGGTGCCTGTCTGCTGTGGTACAGTGGGGGGTTGCTACATCTTATAGTAAACACCATCCTTCCACTCTCTCTTCTGCTAGCTGAGGAGCCACCCACTCATGCTTAACAGTTGCCTGACTGGTCAGGACTTCCTATGGGTCAGGCTGGACTTTACCAATGCCAACCTTGGCGTTCTCTCCTACTAGAAAAGAATCTCCCTGCCTTACTAGAACCTTGGCTAATGGCTGCCCACCTTTCCTGCACTGCTTTTTCTTCTGACGCCTACCTTTAGACACTGTAGGGGCAGCACCTCCTATTTTGGGCTCTGACCAACCTGTGGATAGTCATTGCCAAAGAGGCAATCAAGGGGAAGGTCTGTACTGACTACCACCCTTCTCCAGGTAAAGGTCCCACCCACTTCTACAGGCACTAAAGCTGCAGGCCTATTAGTGACCTCCTCTGGGCTAACCTTTACCCTGGAAATCTCACATGGAATGTACTGGTTTGAGAGCACCAGCCAGTCATGCACAATTGTGTGACTGGCACAAGTGTCTCTCAGGGAAGGTGGCTGGGATTCCATTAACCAGTAGGTGGTGAAAGTGTCTACTCCCCCTGGAATCTCCAACTCACCTGTGGGGCCCATTTTCCAGTTAAAGGCTATGAGGACCTCCTCATTTGAGGAGGCATCCTCAATGGCTACACTGGCTACCCCTGGGAGTTTGCTACTTGGTTTGTTTTTGGGACAAGAAGTGTTTTGGTGTGGTGCCCTGTCTGTCTACAGTTGTGGCACCATGCCTTAGTGGCCTCCCAGTTTTTACCCTGGTACCCACTTTTGTTTTGGGATGTGTCTTGGGACCCACCCATCTGGACAGGGCCTACAGAGGAATCTTTTTCTTTATTTCTAGGAGTGTCACCCACTTTCACCTGGGGAAGCTTTGTAACCCCTTTCTCTTGGTCACCCCCAGTGGAGGTCCTGTTCACCCTAATCTTGACCCAATGGTTTGCCCTCTTTCCCAATTCTTGGGGAGAAATTGGACATAGGTCTACCATATATTGATGCAACTTGTCATTGAAGCCGTTACTTATAACGTGTTCTTTCATAAACAAGTTATAAAGCCCATTATAGTCATGCACTTCATTTCCAGTTTCTCAACCATCCAGTGTTTTCACTGAGTAGTCTACAAAATCAACCCAGGACTGGCTTGAGGTTTTGTGAGCCCCGTGAACCTAATTCTATACTCCTCAGTGATGAATCCGAAGCCCTCAATCAGGGTAGCCTTCATGTGGTCGTAGGATTCAGCATCTGCACCAGTGATTTTGAGGAGCCTATCCCTACACTACCAGTGAGCAGTTCCCAAAGGGGAGCTTCCCAATGAAATGTGGGAGTTAACTGCAACAGGGGCCAGTTTCCTATATTACTAAATGCTCTTAGTTCCAGCAAAATGTTTCTGGTGCTCTGTTTGAAGATTTGGCGTAGCTCTTGCATGCTCAGCAGACAAAGCCTGACGCACTGAAACAGGTAATGGCTTCAAAGGCCAGGGCACTGGTGTCTTGCAGGAGCACCTAAAAGCTCAGAATGAGACTTGACACTCCCCCAACTAATCTCTCTTGAATCGGTGAGGTAGGATACCCATTGTCCTCTAAGTGAAGGCTACAAAAAGTTAGCTTTCTTCAATAGGATTATTTCAGCTGTACAGGGTACTAGTGAATCAGCAATACCATCAGATGAGATTTGCTGAAGCTTACTGACTAGTTCTAGCAGATCGAGTCCACTTGGGCACAGCTTCTGTGGAACGACTACAAGTTTACCTCATAGGGCCTATCATTCTCCATGATCACAGGCACTGAAGTTCTTCAGACTCCTCTATCTTGAGGGCTCTTCTTTTGTTAAATACTGCAAGTATTGAAAACTGGTTATATGTAGCAGGTTGCAGGTAAACGAGCCAACCAAAGACTTTATTATTTCCATGGGGTCAATCACTAGGCTTGCTTCCCTAACATTTCTAGCATGTACTTAGTCCAGCAGACGTTTTAACAGAATTCTGGACAGTTTTGTTCCTTATGGAGGAGAAAACAGATTCTTCCTCTCGTCTGGTTTTTGACGATGGTGAATGGATTTAGTATGCAGAATAATCAACCAGACTGCAATCCATTTGGAGGTACCTTTATACAATTTCCAAGGGGTCTCAAATAATCCCTGCACCATCATTTACCTCAAAGTAATTTAGCTGACCTGTGAGACATGACTGCATGTCTGTGAAATCTCACTTGTAGTCTCCTGTACCAACAAAGATGGCAGATGTGCATCTCATACAAAAAATGTCCCTGATCAATGTCCCTTTGCTAAATCCTCAAAGCAGTTCCACTCCTCTCTGGAGAATGATGGGCAAGAACTCCAAGTTTTCTGGGCTTTTGGATTGGCTGAAAGCGTCAACACAGACAGTTATGCAGCAGTCAGCAGAGCTTTCTCAGGGACCTTCAGGCTTATTTCTAGACAGAGGTAAAAGAATCACACTCAGTTCCACATTTTGGTGACACCTACCACATAGGTTCCACACCTAACCAAAATGTGTTCAACAAGATGGAAAGAAGCTCCAAATTATATGTGTAGGCCCATTTTCGAACAAGGTCAATGCATCCTCCATTCTCCAAACTCAGAAGGTCCAGTCGTAGAGGATGGTTCAAAATATACGTAAAGAGGTTCGTTAGAAAGCAGTGTAATGACCTCTGCCCATGTGCAAAATTGTGCACGCACTTCCCAAATGGTGTCAGGTATATATGGCTCAGGAGCTGACCTTTTAAGCTCCTGTGTTGTCCTCACAGAGACAATGTGGATTCAATTAGTTCTTGTGAAGCAAAATACGACAAAATAAGATAGATCTGAACTACATCCTTTGCTACAGCTGCTGCTGTTCAACCTTAGGAGACATAAGTGAGATTCTCATAAACAACTGGATTCTCAATAAATGTAGGATTTCAATCTAGGTTTTAATACTAGATGCCTCTATTTCTATCTACCAACGGGAGCCTCCTTCTGGGTTAATCACACTTTATGTTTTCAGAAGAGGTTTAGATATCTGCATTGGGTTCTCTTTTAAATGTCCCAAGCCTAGATATCGTTATTAACTCTGTAACACATACACTATTTTCAGCCTTGCTAAGTACCACAGATCAGGGGTTAGACTAATGTATTTTAGTGATGATGACCGCATTGCCACTCTAGAATGCATTACTCACGCATACAGAGCTCCTCACTCACTGCGCGGATCAGGAGCTCTATTGGCATAAAAGCAACCAGTGTGCAGCGCTTGATTGCACTGATGATGCTTTGCCTTCAAAGACAATCCACATCATGAGGCCCTGGAAGCTGAGCCCGGAGGAGTTCACCTGTTGCTCTGGTGACCCGGGGCAGCCGGTGCAGCACTTAATTTATAGTTAGTCAAAGTGTATCCATTGCGATTAGGTGCAGGTCCGGGCCTTAATCATTGGCGCCTTAGAGTCCAAAAAACAGCAAGAAGTGCATTGGTCCAGACTGAAGCCCTAGTGACGTTTTTTTCCCCTGTAGCACACTCCCAGACTAATCGCCCAGTGTCTCGCATCATCCTGTGGGCACCGAGGTCCGTCAAAGTCCACCGATACCAGAGAGGGGGAAGGGAAGATAAAGGATTTGGAAGATTTAGATGTGCCCAGGGCCTGTAAATCAAATGCTACTAGTGGGCCTGCAGCACTGGTTGTGCCACCCACACTAGAAGCCCTATAAACATGACTCAGACCTGCCACTGCAGTGTCTGTGTGTGCAGATTCGAATTGGCAAGTATATCCACTTGCCAGGCCTAAACCTTCCCTTTTTCTACATGTAAGACACCCCTACGTTAGGCCCTAGGTAGCCCCATGGGCAGGCTGCAGTGTATGTTTAAGGTAGGACATATACTAATGTGTTTTATATGTCCTGGCAGTGAAATACTTTCAAATTAATTTTTCACTGTTGCAAGGCCTATCTCTCTCATAGGTTAACATGGGGGCTACCTTTAAATGTGATTAAAGCATAGATTCCCTTTGGGAGCGGATAGACATGTGGAGTTTGGGGTCTCTGAACTCACAATTTAAAAATACACCTTTTAGTAAAGTTGGTTTTGAGATTGTGTGTTTGAAAATGCCACTTTTAGAAAGTGGGCATTTTCTTGCTTAAACCATTCTGTGACTCTGCCTGTTTTTGGATTCCCTGCCTGGGTCAGTTTGACAGTTGGGCTGTTTGCACCTCTCTCTAGAGAGTGACACAAAAGGTGCTGGGGTGTAGCCTGCATATCCTGATGAGCCATCTGTGCTAGAAGGGAGGGGCGGAGTGGTCACTCACACCTGAAACGGCTGTGCCTGCCCTCACACAATGCAGTCTCCAACCCCTTAGAGTGTGTCTGGGGCCTTGTTTGGGCAAGGCAGGATTTCACAACCAAGAGAAACTTTCCTTTGAAGTAAGCCTACTTCAAAGGCCAAAATGGGTATCAGAAGGGCACCCAGAACCACAGACTTTAGATCAGTTCTGGACATCAAGAGGAACCTCTGCCTGGAGAAGAGCTGAGGAGAAGTGCTGCCCTGCCTGTGACTGTGCTTTGTGGAGCTATCCTGCAGTTGCTGCTTCTGCCTGTGCAAGGGGACAAAGACTGGACTTTGTTGTGCATTCCTGCTTGTGAAGAAATCTCCAAGGGCTTTTCCTGAGCTTGCCTCCTGTTGTTGAAGTCTCAGGGCCATCAAAGACTTCTCCTGCCAGCACCTGGACTCTCTGCTAAGACTCCTGCCCTGCCAAGTGCTGCCCTATCCAGTTGCTGGGGCCTTGTAAAGTGAAGCTGGCAGACCAAGACTGAAAATCCACATACAGACCGCTGTGCGGGGAAAATATAATCACACCTTCCGAGAAGCGGCTGAAAAATGACGTACCGCCGGCTTCGCGGCAGAAATCGACACTCCACCGGCATCGCGGCTGGAAGATCGATGCACGCAGCTGGAGAAACGACTCCGCTGACGGAGGATGATAATGCTGCGTGGTTTTGCTGATACCATGCAGCAGGATTTTTTACGCAAACCTTGCGGGTGCGGAAAAACGGCGCAAAGCCTGCCCGGACCCGAGTGCTTGACCGGATCGATGCATCGCTCTCCTGCAGAGAGAAAAAACTACGCACACCGACCCGACCGGACAAGGAGAAATGACGCACGGTCTCGCTTGAGGGTGAGAAATCGACGCATCGCTAACCTTTTTTTAATGCACACTCGCCCATGCGTGTTATTTTGACAATACCCAGGTACTTTTCAATGCTAACAGTGTTTTTACTGTTTACTAAAGGATTTAAGACTCTTTTGCCTTCAAAGTTGATGTTGGATTTTTGTGGTTTTGTTTAGATAAACATTTTTTATTTTTCTAAACCTGTGTTGTGCAAGTTTGTAGTGTTTTCACTGAGGAACTGTGTGGTTTGGTAGAAATACTTTACACATAGACTCTGAAGTTCAGCCTGCCTGCTTGTGCCAAGCGACCAAGGGGGTGAGCCGGGGTTAACTGAGGGTGATTCTCCTTTACCCTGACTAGAGTGAGGGCCCTTGCTTGGACAGGGGGTAACCTGACTGCCAAACAAAGACCCCATTTCTAACAAAGATGATGTTGCTGAAATAAAAATATGCTTTGCAAACTGCCCCACTATTTCCCAAAAAGGTTTATACTGAATCAACATGAAAAACTGTGTAATATTGTGTGATTCATTCAAATGTCTGCATCTTATGCAACCGGGCAGATATGTAGAAAAGTGAAAGTTCTGGATGTGTCTGGAATAGAACAGATTTAAGAGGGATTGTGTGATTGCTATGGACCAAACAAAGGTTGTGTCTAATCAGCGCAGGATTGTAGTGTGCATGCAATGAAGAAAGTGTTTACTTACAGTGCAGCCCAAATCACTTTACTGGACACCTCTGATAAGGAGGACTTGGGTACTTTACGTTGTGCAGAAGTATTCTTGAAGAGAAACTGCGAGACGATAAAAGTCCCCTCCTCCCTTGACCCTGACCGTGAGCTCTGAGGCTCTCCTCAGATCATGTAACCCCATGACACTCACAAAGTAGTGTAAAACACTGCTAAGCTGGTGCTGTGCTTTGCCACCCTTTGTTCACAGCCATCATTGGAAAGCCTGCAGAGAGGCATTGGGAAGAGTTCCTCACAGGCCCTAGAAGCCTGCAGCTGGTGGTACAAGAACTGTTGAGGAGGAGGGGTTCTGGGTGTCCAGTCATTTCAAGATGTGAACAAAAGTGTAGAAATCGGACATCAGCCTGCATACATTCTTCTCATAATTTCCCATTACTGAAGTATTTACCTCACTTGCATAGATGTGTCTTGTGCTTTAGATTTTATTACAAGACTGGAGACTCATTATGCAGTCTTTTTTTGCTTTATTTTTACAGCAGCCAAGCAACAGCCACGTTTCCCAGAAAAAATAATGTTAGAACTATAAAGTGATATCATAAAGGAACAACCAATAGGACGTCGAGTATAACAATAATTATATTGACAGAGAACAACAAGTCCTCTTTTCTTGCTGCTCACAGTCAATATAAGTACTTATTTCACTTTTCCATATTCATAAGGTTATTTATACAGTACAAATACAGTTAGATGTTGTTTTTATATGTTTATTGTGCAATTGTTGGCATGTACCTATAAGTTTCTGCCGTAGTGCACTCTGCCTTTTTTTTCTTTCCTCCCAGCGCATCTCGTAACAGTCGTCATTCTGCTGTTAGGAGACGCGCTGCACAGCTCTGCTCTCGCAGGCAACCGCTTCATTTCCTCAAGCCTTCTACTTCGCTCCAGTCGATGTTTCTCTCGAAACAGAGCCTTTTGCCTGGTAACTCCCCCTCAAGCATGTCCTCCTTGTCTCCCCGCCTTCCTCTGTTGTAGCAGTAGGAGTGTTCTCCCTGTTTCTCCATGCACTCCTTCATTGAGCCACTCCCCCTTCAACAAGATTTAACCCCTATCTTGCTGGTTTTAAATTATTTTTTTTCCTCTGACAACAGTGTGTGTCAGGACATTTCTAGATTTTATTATCTTACATTAAATAAATATTTTTTATTATTTTTCATAATGTCTGAAGAAGAGAAATCTCAATTATTTAATGATAATTTAAAGTATTTTATTAAAGCCTCTGTCGAACAAGCTGTTTCTGATTCCAAGTTGGATATTTCCATAAATTTGGAAGTCTCATTTTTCAAGATGATTTCTTCCAATGAACTGCCTTCTGTTAGAGGCAAGAAATGTGCGGCTACCCCCTCTTGGTCCTCTAAAGGCATTTCTATCAAAATTGGTCCTCCCACCCAAGAGGTTTCGAAGTTGGGCCCCCTACTTCTCCCCTTCATATTATACAATTAAGAGACACTGATACTGATGATGATGTATTGAGTCACACAAATGACTTAGATGGATCTACAGATCCCTACACTTATGGGCCTCCAGAGAAAAAGCAGAAAAGTTCTCCTCATGATGGTGGTGTTGCACACGCAGTGTCTCAAAACTTAGTTGACCATTTAGGTGAACCCCTGTTTGACCCTTCTTTTATGATTAATCCCAATTCAAAGGAGTGGTTTCCCACGGATCATGTTGCAGACTATGTTTCCTTTTACTTGCGTAATGCAATGGACAAAGTTACCAGGAATAAATTAAAATCCGAATGTCTCCGTCCCTCCTTGCCTAATAACATCATAGCTACCCCAGTAATTGATCCAAATATGCTTATGTTTTTCACAAAATTTGGCAAAGACCTCTAATTGCCTGGATAAACTGTTGGATTTAGTGGGTCCTCTCTCTACAATATTGGATCTTGCAGAAGAGGCCAAGATGGAAGACTCTGTGATAGACCCTGTCACGCTTCCAATTGGGCGTGCTATTTGTATGTTGGGCAATATTAACGCACATTTATCTCTGGAGAGAAGGAAAAATATCCTACACAACATTGACCTAGAGCTTGTTTTTTTAGCCTCCAAAGAAGAAGGTTCTCTGGCCAAAGGACTATTATTCGGCAACTCCTTTATAAAGGAATTAGGCAACTATATGTCTACTTTTGCCTCCTTGGACAAAGCCCAACTTTCTCTAAAGAAAACGTTTTCTTCTCGGGTTTTCTCCAAGGCCGGGAAAGGTAGGAGTCGCTTTGCCGGATGCTTCTCCAGGGGTCAATACCCCAACAGAGGCTCCTTCAACCAGCAAAATCAAGTTGACACCTATTCGGGATACAAGCCTCGCTTCTATCCCCACCGCACCAGAGGATACCGGTCCAGAGGATATTCCAATAAAGCAGAACAATTTTCTGGTAAGTGTTTTCAATTCTGGCCTTCCTCCATTAGGAGGCAGATTGGCTTTGTTCATGGTTTCAATTCCAACTCCATCAACCCCTTATTTTTTCTCAAGATCAACAACAACTCATCCACAATGAGATCCAATCTCTTCTTATCAAAAAGGCCATAGTACCTGTCCATTTCAACTCTTCAGGTTTTCTCAGCAACTAGTTCAGAAAAAGAATCAAACGTTTCATCACATCTTGAACCTAAAAAGTTTCAACAACTTTGTAGTCTACTGCCATTTCAAGGTGGAGACTATTTAGCATCTCAGAGATAGTTTACTTCAAAACAATTGGTTGGTCAGACTAGACCTTCAAGACGCTTACCTTACTGTCCCATTTCATCCTTCCCACAGAAATTTCTCCAATTTCAATGGGGAGATTCTTTTTATCATTACAAAGTTCTTCCCTTCGGTCTGTCCTCAGCTCCTTGATGTTTCCCCAAGATTCTCAGGCCAGTGGTGGCTTTCCTTTAATCCCATGGAGTGCACCTGATTGTTTATCTAGACGACTTTCTCATTATGGTCCAAGACAGAAACCTTCTTCTTTCTCAATTACATCTTTGTCAGAATCTTCTCTTCTGTTTAGGATTTCTCATCAATGTCCAGAAATCTGCCCTTGTTCTAGCTCAGCAATTGGACTTTTTTGGGTTTCTTGATAGACACTACTCACTCCATCCTTGAAGTTCCTCAACACAAGGTCAATCTCATAAAAAAGGAAATTTGTCATTCATTATCCCTTTCTCACATTTCTCTCAGATCTTTAGCCCATCTTGTAGGACTTCTTGCTTCTTCAATTCAACCCATCTTTCCAGGCCCTCTTTATTATCGCACTCTTCAACGACTAAAGATTCGACATCTTCACAAAGGCCTCACCTACTCAACCCGGTTTCTCTAGCCCCAGAGTCCAAGGAAGAGCTTCTCTGGTGGTTGACCCACTTAGATGCCTGGAACGGGAGAACATACTTCCCTGCCCCCCCCCCCCAGAACTTGTATTAGAATGTGATGCAAGTCAGACTGGTTGGGGCTCAAGGTGTGATCAGTTCTTGACTGGAGGCGCATGGTCTCAGAAGGAGTCCTTCTTGCTCATAAACAGTTTAGAGATGCTTGCAGGTTCCTTTGCCATCTGATCATTTACAACAGAAAGAGTAAGTTGCACCATTCTTCTTAGAATGGATAACTTGACTGCTGTCAGATATATCAGCCATCTCAGAGGCAACAGATCCAAAATCTTAGCAATTCTTGCAAAACATCTTTGAGGGTATTGTTTACATCAAAACATCTCAGTCAGAGCAGTTTACCTCCTAAGAAGATTGAATATGATAGTGGATTGATGCTCCAGACACCTTTAAGACTCAAGTGATTGGCAACTGCATCCTTCAGTGTTCAATCATCTTACTTCCATCTTTGGCAACATGTCAATAGATCTCTTTGCACCTCGTCTCAATTCTCACCCTCCTTCATTTTTCAGTTGGAGATCAGACATGCAAACTCTAGCTATACATGCCTTCCTCCAACATTGGCCACAAACTCTCCTTTATGCTTTTCCTCCTTTCCTTCTCATTCCCTGAGTCCTTGCCCAAACAAGCAGAAAACAATCTTCTTTAATTCTCATAACACCATTTTGGCAAGTACAACCATGGCATCCAACTCTGTTGGAGTTGGCAACAGATCATCCTGCTGGCTTCCTCATTTTCCCAACTTACAGGTGGACCCTGGGAGTCATCAACACTTCATGATTCTCAATAATTCCCTTTTTCTAATGGCATGGAAGATTTAGGGTCTTCCTGAAGCTATCAACTTCATCCAACCATCACGAGCCCCTTGTACGGCAAAGGCCATAAGTCGGCCTGGGCCGCCTGGTGCAGCTGGTCTATGGACAGGAATTCAGATCCCTTTTCAGCTGGTGTAACTTTGGTGATCAATTTCCTTGCTTCATTGTCTTCTCAAGGTAAGGCTTATTACACTATCAATACTCACAGATCAGCTATTTCAGCTGAATACTACATGGTCAACGACAGAACTATCGGTGAACATCCTCTAATTTGCCCATTGCTAAAAGGGAGTACGATTTGTTAATCCTCCAATTCCTAAATACAATACAATGTGGGATGTTAATTTGGTGTTAAAATTATTCAGTGCATGGCAGGACAATGTGTTAGTTTCTCTTAAACAACTTTCAGCGAAGTTAACTATGCTTTCATGTTTAATATCATTAAAACGTGTTTCAGATGTTAAAGCATTAGATGTTTTTTCTTTCTATCACTCTCTTATGGGTATTACTTTTCCAGTTCGCAAACGCACCAAGACTTCCATTCATTATCTGTTTTTTCCTTCTCAACCCAAATTGTGTGTTGGAAATTGCTTAAAGAGTAATGTGACTTGCACTGCAGATTTGACATCCTCCTCTTATACCCATTTACTCACTTCTTTCCAGAAACCCCCGAAACCTGTTTCCTCCCCTACCTTAGCCCGTTGGGTCAAATGGATCATGTTCTCAGCGGGAACTAACATTGATTCCTTCTGTGCCCATTCAGCCAGAGGAGCAATGGCCTCTCAGGCTTTCTGGGCTGGGGCTTCCTTAGAGGATATTCTCAAATCTGCAGATTGGCCTAATGTGAATACTTTTAGAACATTTTATTATAAACCAATTTCACATGTCTTTGATTCTGTTATTGCTATGCTTTGAACGTGCATAATATGGGCCTCTGGTCTTATAATAAAATTGAGATTTTCCTAGCCTTGGTGTCAGAAAGGCTAGATTTTATTAAAGACACGGAGGCAAGTATTATCCCACCACTATTTTATTAACCCCCCTGTTTTTCTATTTGCAGTACACACACCATCTCCCGGTGGTGACGCCTTCTAATTCGAATGGGTTACTTTCGTCGACACAAGAGTCCTTTCTCAATGGATCTTCCAAATTGAATCATTCTAGAAGTCTTCTTCAGTTTAATGACTTTATTGACTTACTCACCATGTTGATTACCTTGTATGCTGTTTTGTTGTTCATTTATACACCTCTTTAGTTCTCTCATCAAGAGAAGAGGACTTGTTGTTCGCAGTCAACATAATTATTGTTATACTCAGCATCCTATTGATTGTTCCTTTATGATATCACTTTGTAGTTCAAAGGGCTAGGAAAATCTCAATTGTGTTCAGTCTTTTATGATATATTAGAACTGGGCCTCTGCAGGCGTAAGGTATTGGAGCTGGCCGGCATGGCCAGGATGTATCTTGATGCATTATTAGAGCTAAGGTGAGGTCATGAATTTGTCTAAACTGGTTATGGGCTTGACTGGCTGAAGTTGTCACATGTGATAGGGTTACCTTTCAGAGTTGTGCACAACAGCTAACCTGTAAAAGCTTAATCCTGCTGACCATGCTGCAACAAATGCTATAGATAATTTCAGCTCTTTACAGAACAAGAGAATCTCTTATATGTCCTGATTTATGTTCATGTGGTGCTGACAATAAAAGAGGAGTAGTTTTCATAAGAACTTCTGGCACACTGCCTATGATTTAATGTCTTTTCTAGACCTTAATATTGTGTAGGATAAGGTAATATCTTACATTTTTCACATTATCTGAAAGTGACTACTTTGTTTAACCTGTGATAAAGTGTCACATAACGGGTCAAATGAGAAGCATTGAAATGTTGCACATAACCACACTGAAAGTGTGGGAATGTCACACATAAGCCAACTGAATCTTGGAAGCTATGTATGTTACAACAACAGATTACATGTCCTTACAAAAGTCATTACTACTCATGAATTGTAAAAAGTTTTGACTCACAAGACTAGGCAAAATAGTTACTTTTTGTTGTAATTATTTTTATTGATGTCGAAAATTCCATGGACAACAACGGCAGTCCATTCATGTACACACATCATGGGTACAAGAAAGAGATACACCCTTTAATAGTGATACATGATTTTACAACATAACCATCAAGCAAAAGGAAATGGGGGGGTCAACAAAGCTACTCATATGTCTACGGTCATGGTGGGGGGGGGGTAATTGTCCCCAGAAGAGACAAAAGAAAGAGACTGAAGAAAAGAGATGAGAGGAAGAGAAGAGACAGAAAAGAGAATGGAGTGAAAGGAGGAGATCGGACGGGTGCCTGAAGCTGGCAGCTCCCCTGGGCAACATGACAAAGGGCAAAGGTTAGAAGGAGGGAAGAGGTGCATGGCAGGAGTGGGGCAGGGTCAGTTCTCCCACTTCAAGGGAGACCATATGAGAAGAAACAGGTCAGACTTATCCATCAGATTATAAATCACCTTCTCATAGGAGGCAGTCTTGTCCATGGCCCTGAGCCATTCCTCATGTGTCATCAATTGTGGAGAGCGCCAGTGTTGCAGAGAGCAGTGGTGAGCAAATGGCTACCATGGTGCGCTAGCAGGGGGAGGTCAGCCAGGTCATGGAGAAGGATCAGTGAGCCCGTAAGTTCCACTACTTTCTCCCACTTACGGGGAACTCAAGGCAGCCAGGAGAGGAAAGCTTTACTAATCTGTGTTGGATAGAAAAAATAAATATGTGACAAAAGCATACCACCTTGTGTGAATAGAATAGCCTTTCAATTTCCGTAGAAGTCTGGTAGTGCGCAGCATGCTCCGATTGTGTATCTTTACATGGCATGAAGTAAAGTTATACCACAGACAGAGACTAAGTGATAAAACGTTCTCTAGTATTAGAATTAAATTTTTTCTGATCGAGATTTTGGTTTTTAAAAGCGGTTAAAGTGGCATTAGGGGGCATGGCATGGGCATAAAAAGACTAAGTAAAACGTTCCTTTAGAAATTTTTAATTGCGTTTTGAGAAAACCTTTCTAATTTGATAGGCTCCATCTTCACTTTTCGAGTTTTTCTAGAAAGTGAAAAGAATATTACACATGTAAAATCACAACAACCTTGGTAAAACTAGTGACGGGGCAACGCTCCAGCGGCATTATAGACCTTGGCATACCAGATTATTTACTCCGTATGTAGCTTTAAAATCAAGTAGCTTTCAGCATAACACCTGCTTTACATTAAATTGTATTTTTTGTTGTTTTATACCCCAGGCTTATCATGGCCATCATTTGTCTATACTATTTGATTTCTCCCAAGGACTCATGACTACCAGCAGCTTGATCTATGTACCTTTCGTGTTTACATATAGGGGGTCATTCCGACCCCGGCGGCAGGGTCAGTTCTCCCACTTCAAGGGAGACCATATGAGAAGAAACAGGTCAGACTTATCTATCAGATTATAAATCACCTTCTCATAGGAGGCAGTCTTGTCCATGGCCCTGAGCCATTCCTCATGTGTCATCAATTGTGGAGAGCGCCAGTGTTGCAGAGAGCAGTGGTGAGCAAATGGCTACCATGGTGCGCTAGCAGGGGGAGGTCAGCCAGGTCATGGAGAAGGATCAGTGAGCCCGTAAGTTCCACCACTTTCTCCCACTTACGGGGAACTCAAGGCAGCCAGGAGAGGAAAGCTTTACTAATCTGTGTCGGAGAGAAAAAATAAATATGTGACAAAAGCATACCACCTTGTGTGAATAGAATAGCCTTTCAATTTCCGTAGAAGTCTGGTAGTGCGCAGCATGCTCCGATTGTGTATCTTTACATGGCATGAAGTAAAGTTATACCACAGACAGAGACTAAGTGATAAAACGTTCTCTAGTATTAGAATTACATTTTTTCTGATCGAGATTTTGGTTTTTAAAAGCGGTTAAAGTGGCATTAGGGGGCATGGCATGGGCATAAAAAGACTAAGTAAAACGTTCCTTTAGAAATTTTTAATTGCGTTTTGAGAAAACCTTTCTAATTTGATAGGCTCCATCTTCACTTTTCGAGTTTTTCTAGAAAGTGAAAAGAATATTAGACATGTAAAATCACAACAACCTTGGTAAAACTAGTGACGGGGCAACGCTCCAGCGGCATTATAGACCTTGGCATACCAGATTATTTACTCCGTATGTAGCTTTAAAATCAAGTAGCTTTCAGCATAACACCTGCTTTACATTAAATTGTATTTTTTGTTGTTTTATACCCCAGGCTTATCATGGCCATCATTTGTCTATACTATTTGATTTCTCCCAAGGACTCATGACTACCAGCAGCTTGATCTATGTACCTTTCGTGTTTACATATAGGGGGTCATTCCGACCCAGGCGGGCGGCGGGCACCGCCCGCCGGGCGGAGACCGCCAAAAGACCGTACCGGGGTCAAATGACCGCGGCGGTCATTTTGACTTTCCTGCTGGGCAGGCGGGCGACCGCCAAAAGGCCACCCGCCCGCCCAGCGGGAAAGCCCCAGCAACGATGAAGCCGGCTCCGAATGGAGCCGGCGGAGTTGCTGGTGTGCGACGGGTGCAGTGGCACCCGTCACGATTTTCACTGGCGGGAAGGGGGTCGGAATCCCCATGGCGGCGCTGCTTGCAGCACTGCCGTGGAGGATTCCCTGGGGCAGGTGAAAACCGGCGGGAAAACGCTGGTTTCCCTTTTCTGACCGCCGCTTTACCGCCGCGGTCAGAATTGCCCCTGAAGCACCGCCAGCCTGTTGGCGGTGCTTCCTACGTCCCCGGCCCTGGTCGGAATGACCCCCATAATGTTTTATATACATCTGAAGGTACCTTACCCCCTTTCAATTACTTCTTACTTCTTTCTTTACTCTTTTTCTTCACACTATTTATAGATCTTCTATCCACATCACAACACACTTCGCATCCCCCCTTGTTTCTTCACCACTAAGATTCAATGTTTTCTAAAAAAATGTAAAGCACATATACTGTATCATACTGTGTAGACACGTTCATGACAATCTCACCTGGCATGATGTTGCCGTTTTATTCCACTCTAGACTGACTTGTTTGCCTTTTTCTTCTGGAACGTGATTCAATTAGTCACCTATAAGACCTATTGAGGCATTCACACTACATTCTGGTCGTCACATTAACGATATGCATCCCTGCACTTAGTTCACACAATTCTATTGCACCTTCGCTCGGATGGTTCTCTTTACCTCTGTACAAAGAATTTTAGACGTTGTGAAGTCACCTTGCGCAATTATACTATACCAACATGTATGTATTTTTCATCTATGTTTCCACAGCCTTGACAAAGTCTTGAAGACGAAACACGTGTTGGCTGTTTTGCTGTATGGACTTATTGTTACATTCGAACATCCTATTGTAACTTTGACCATTTATCACCATCTGGCTGCTCTGGAAACATGGTCATTTTGTACAACGCAGTCTTTTGATTGAGATTTCTACTTTCTACCTGCACTTATAATAAATATCTACACATCATCTTCCAAGAACAAACTTTCTACTTATTCTTGAACATTATCAGGATCAGGATTCATGCTATTGGTGTGCCCTGGCCACTCTTCTTTCATTATCAGAGGGTAGTGTTAAGCATTTGTTGCACACACACAGGCAATAAATGAGGAACACACACTCAAAGACTTACTTCAGGCCAATAGGTTTTTATATTGAAAAATATATTTTCTTAGTTTATTTTAAGAACCACAGGTTCAAGATCTACAGTTAATACTTTAAATGTAAGGTACTTCACTTAGATACTTTAGGAACTTTGAATGAAAACAATATCATGTACAGTCTTTGTAAAAATGGCAATACGCTATTTTCAAAGTGGACACAGTGCAAAAATCAACAGTTCCTGGGGGAGGTAATTAAAGGTTAGATTAGCAGGTAAATAAAACACTTACAAGTCTCAGTCCTGGGGCATAGGCAACCCACCGTTGGGGGTTCCAGGCAACCCCAAAGTTACCACACCAGAAGCTCAGGACCGATCAGGTGCAGAGGTCAAAGAGGTGCCCAAAACACATGAGCGCCTATGGAGAACAGGGGTGCTCTGGTTCCAGTCTGCCAGAAGGTAAGTACCTGCGTCCTCGGGGGGCAGACCAGGGGAGTTTTGTAGAGCACTGGGGGAACACAAGTAGGCACACAAAGCACACCCTCAGCGGCACATGGGCGGACGGTTGCAGTGTGCAAAGCAGGCATCGGGTTTCAGGTAGGAAACAACGGAGGGACCCGGGGGTCACTCTAGCGGTGCAGGCAGGCACAGGGGGAGCTTCTCGGGACATCCACCACCTGGGCAAGGCAGAGGGTAACCTGGGGGTCACTCCTGCATCGAAGTTTGGTTCCTTCAGGTCCTGGGGGCTGCGGGTGCAGTGTTGGTTCCAGGCGTCGGATCCCTCGTTACAGGCAGTCGCGGTCAGGGGAGCCTCTGGATTCTCTCTGCAGGCGTCGCTGTGGGGGCTCAGGGGGGTCATCTCTGGTTACTCATGGGCTCGCAGTCGCCGGGGAATCCTCCCTGAGGTGTTGGTTTTCTGCAGGTCAAGCCGGGGGCGTCAGGTGCAGAGTGTAGAGTCTCACGCTTCCGGCGGGAAACGTCAAGTCCTTGGAAGTTGCTTCTTTGTTGCAAAGAAGTAGCTGGTTTTGAACAGGGCCACTGCTCACGGGAGTTTCTTGGTCCTTTAGTCCAGGGCAGTCCTCTGAGGCTTCAGAGGTCGCTGGTCCCTGTCGGATGCGTCGCTGGAGCAGGTGTTTGAAGTTGGAGACAGGCCGGTAGGGCTGGGGCCAAATCAGTTGTCGTCTTCCTCCTTCTCTGCAGACTTGTAGGTCAGCTTCTTTTGTCAGGTTGTAGGAATCTGATTTCCTGGGTTCAGGGTCGCCCCTAAATACTCAATTTAGGGGTGTGTTTAGGTCTGGGGGGCAGTAGCCAATAGGGAGGGGACACATCCCTATTCCTATTGGGGGAATCCTCCAAAATCAAGATGGAGGATTTCTAAAGGCAGGGGTCACCTCAGCTTAGAGGCTGTCCTGACTGGTGGGTGACTCCTCCTTGTTTTTCTCAATATCTCCCCTGGACTTGCCGACAAAAGTGGGGGCTGTGTCCAGGGGGCGGGCATCTCCACTAGCTGGAGTGCCCTGGGGCATTGTAACACGAAGCCTGAGCCTTTGAGGCTCACTGCTAGGGGGATGCCATGTCGACTGAGTCTTTTTCTCCCCACCAACACGCACAATCTACAATGGCAGTGTGCATGTGTTAGGTGAGGGGTCCTTTAGGGTGGCACAACATATGCTGCAGCCCGTAGGGACCTTCCCTGGTCACAGGGCCCTTGGTACCACTGGTACCTTTTACAAGGGACTTATCTGTGTGCCAGGGGTGTGCCAATTGTGGAAACAATGGTACATTTTAGGTGAAAGAACACTGGTGCTGGGGCCTGGTTAGCAGGGTCCCAGCACACTTCTCAGTCAAGTCAGCATCAGCATCAGGCAAAAAGTGGGGGGTAACTGCAACAGAGAGCCATTTTCTTACATCCACCTTCTGGAGTGCTGAGAGGTTCATCAGCTGAGGGAGAATGCCCATCACATACGTGAACCGCAGGAGGCTCACAATTTTCACCACCTCGGCCTGGCCCCATAGTGATAAGTTCAACTGCGACCATTTCACATAATCCAGACACATGCACTCCATGAGCATATCCAAGTTGTCCACCAACATGTGCTCCAGGCCTCTATTAAAGAAGATGCCCAGGTATTTTGAGGCAAACATTTTTCCACTGGAATGGCTATATGGTAATGGCAGTGCACGTGGTGATTCTTGATAGCAGGAGAGCCTCACTTTTACCCCAATTGACCTTATAGCCGGATATGGCGGCAAACATGTTGATGACCTCCAGTACCGCAAGGATGGAGGAGGCAAGGGCCAACAGGGTGAGCAGAATGTCATCCATATATAGGTATAGCCACAAGAGGCCTCTGGCTGTGAGTTTGGCCAGGGGTTCCATGGCGAGGAGAAGCAGCAGGGGGGAGAGCAGACACCCCTGATATGTACCCCAGCAATCCAGGAAAGGGTCAGATAGGAAGCTGCTGCAGTTAACCTGCACCATGGGGGAGTCATAAAGCCAGCTCTTGTTGGATATGACATCCCTTCCCCGGCCTAATTTCCAGAGCACAGTGAATAGGTAGTTCCACTCTATCTTCTCAAAGACCTTCTGGATTTCCAGCGGGGGTGCTAAGGCCTCCGCTGGCAAGTCCACTACCATCCAGACCATGTGAACCAGTGTTCGTTAATGACTGCATGAGTAGCGGCCCGGTATAAACCCCACCTGCATGTGACGGATAAGGGAGGAGAGAGCCAGTATGCTAGCCAGTATCTTAATATCCCAAATACAAAAGGAGATTTATAGGAAAATGTATATCAAGTTTGCCCTCCACTCAAAACATTAAATAAGCAATACAGTCCTTGAACACAGTCACACTGTATGCTCATATCTTACAGCAAACCCATATTAATTAAACTCTTGTTATAGGGAAGGATCAAGTTCCAATAACGTTTGTAGACTACCGCAAAGCCTGAGTGTGATGCTTTATTAGGTCAGGTGACCAATGGTATTCATATCAACCCCATTTGCTATGATTGTGTGAAAAACTGTATGACAAAATATAGGAAACATCTCACATAAGCAACCACCACAAGTTACTTGGCTGTTACTCACCAACTTGCTCACTTTCTCATCATTGGCAGCTTTCCTATAACACTGAGTAACCAACACTTTTTTATTGCCAAACACGGCTTACTGGCAATTTCATCAGGGCAAGAGGACTGGTAATCACCCAATCATGTACCGGACCTGTATTAACAAAAAGAAAAGAAGTGGCGATACAAGATGTGAGCTATTAATTTACTGTAAAGCACACAATGTTCATGGAGGAATCATTTGCACACAAATATTTCAGCTATAATCAAAACTATTAATCTTGTAATTAACCATAAAACAATTTCCATAAATGAATAAATCTTCAAACAGCAAATAATTAATTTCTGGAAAAAGTTGACGAAACATTGTGTGCTTTACAGTACAGATTACCCAGTTCTGTGGGGAATGTTGGGTTACCCACTGTTATTTGTAGCTATAAATATACATAATACCATACACATCTCACAATTTGGGGCTGCAAGAAGGTAAGTGTAATATTTACCAGATGGCCCTCAGGTGAACCCCTACCAATAGGTAGAACATATCTGGGAGCTCAACTGTGGCTGCCTAGATACCAGGAACAACATGCAAGCCAAATATTACACAAAGGCACTGCTTTAGATCTCAGTGGTAACGGTCCTGCTGTTAGTTTTCCATCAGAAAATCCGTCTGCCGCCATGACAGTCCGCCCACTCTATTTAGATGTTAGCACCAGCATAGGTGAAAGACCTCTGACGGTCTGCCATCACCGCCAAGAAAATCCACCCATGTTGACAAATGCAAAAAGAACAGATGATGGACGGAAGGCTGAACAATGCAAACATTCACCCCAGTCACAAAGATCTGGGTTTAATCATCATTTTTTTTTGCTTACCACCCCACCCCAGTTTGGTCCCAGCCATATGCAAATCAGTCTTGACCCTGTTCTTCATGAGAACAGTCCAGCCTGAACTGCCAAGCCAAGTCCTCCCTGGACCGAAAACAAGCATACTAGGATCAGTTTCAGGGTATCATCCTTCATCAACTAGACTAGCTTGAATCCAGTGTCGCAGCAAGCACGAGACCCATGTCTGAGCATATCCTTCCCTTTTGGGGCGACAAATGCAAAAAGAACAGATGATGGACCGAATGCTAATCAATGCACACATTCACCTCCAGTCACAAAGATCTGGGTTTAATCCATTGTTTTTTTGCTCACCACGTCACCCCAGTTTGGACCCAACCATATGGAAATCAGTCTTGACCCTGTTCCTCATGGGAACAGTCCAGTCAGAACTGCCAAACCAAGTCCTCTCTGGACTGGAAACAAGCATCCTAGGACTGATTTCAGGGTATCACCCTTCATCAGCTCAGCTAGCTTGAATACAGTGGCGCAGTGAGCATGCAACCCATGTCTGGGCATACCCTTCCCACTTGGGGCAACAAATGCAAAAAGAACAGATGATGCCCGGAATGCTGAACAATGCAAACATTCACCCCCAGTCACAAAGATCTGGGTTTAATCCATCATTTATTTGCTCATCACGCCACCCCAGTCTTGACCCTGTTCCTCATAGGAACAGTCCAGCACCAAAGTGCCAAGTCCTGCCTGGACCAGAAACAAGCATCCTAGGACCAGTTTCAGGGTATCACCCTTCCTCAGCTCGGCTAGCTTGAATCCAGTAAAGTAAGTGAGCATGCAGTGAGCATGGGACCCACGTCTGGGCATACCATTCCCACTTGGGGCAACAAATGCAAGAAGAGCAGATGATGGCCGGAACGCTGAACAATGCAGACATTCACCCCCAGTCACAAAGATCTGGATTTAATCCATTGTTTTTTTGCTCCCCACGCCACCCCAGTTTGGACCCAGCCATATGCAAATCAGTCTTGATCCTATTCCTCATGGGAACAGTCCGGCCCAACCTGCCAAGCCAAGTCAAGTCAAGTCCTCACTGGACCAGAAACAAGCATCCTAGGACCGGTTTCAGGGTATCATCCTTCATCAACTAGGCTAGCTTGAAGCCAGTGTTGCAGTGAGCATGGGACCAACGTCTGGGCAAACCCTTCACACTTGGGGCAACAAATGTAAAAAGAACAAATGATGGAAGGAATGCTGAACAATGGAAACATTCACCCCCAGTCACAAAGACCTGGGTTTAATCCATTGCTCACCACACCACCCCAGTTTGGACACAGCCATATGCAAATCAGTCTTGACCCCACTACTTATGGGAACAGTCCAGCCCGAACTGCCAAGCCAAGTCCTCTCTGGACTTGAAACAAGCATCCTAGGACCAGTTTCAGGACATCACCCTTCATCAACTAGCCTAGCATGAATCCAGTGGCGCAGTGAGCACGGGACCAACGTCTGGGCATACCCTTCCCACTTGGGGCAACAAATGCAAAAAGTAACAGATGATGGATGGAATGCTGAACAGTGCAAACATTCCCCCCCTATCACAAAGATCTGGGTTTAACCCATTGTTTTTTTGCTCACCACGTCACCCCACTTTGAACCCAACCATATGCAAATCAGTCTTGACCCTGTTCTTCATGAGAACAGTCCAGCCTGAACTGCCAAGCCAAGTCCTCCCTGGACCGAAAACAAGCATACTAGGATCAGTTTCAGGGTATCATCCTTCAACAACTAGACTAGCTTGAATCCAGTGTCGCAGCAAGCACGGGACCCATGTCTGAGCATATCCTTCCCTTTTGGGGCGACAAATGCAAAAAGAACAGATAATGGACTGAATGCTAATCAATGCACACATTCACCCCCAGTCACAAAGATCTGGGTTTAATCCATTGTTTTTTTGCTCACCACGTCACCCGTTTGGACCCAACCAGATGGAAATCAGTCTTGACCCTGTTCCTCATGGGAACAGTCCAGTCAGAACTGCCAAACCAAGTCCTCTCTGGACTGGAAACAAGCATCCTAGGACTGATTTTAGGGTATCACCCTTCATCAGCTCAGCTAGCTTGAATACAGTGGCGCAGTGAGCATGCAACCCATGTCTGGGCATACCCTTCCCACTTGGGGCAACAAATGCAAAAAGAACAAATGATGGAAGGAATGCTGAACAATGGAAACATTCACCCCCAGTCACAAAGACCTGGGTTTAATCCATTGCTCACCACACCACCCCAGTTTGGACACAGCCATATGCAAATCAGTCTTGACCCCACTACTTATGGGAACAGTCCAGCCCAGACTGCCAAGCCAAGTCCTCTCTGGACTTGAAACAAGCATCCTAGGACCAGTTTCAGGACATCACCCTTCATCAACTAGCCTAGCATGAATCAAGTGGCGCAGTGAGCACGGGACCAACGTCTGGGCATACCCTTCCCACTTGGGGCAACAAATGCAAAAAGTAACAGATGATGGATGGAATGCTGAACAGTGCAAACATTCCCCCCCTATCACAAAGATCTGGGTTTAACCCATTGTTTTTTTGCTCACCACGTCACCCCACTTTGGACCCAACCATATGCAAATCAGTCTTGACCCTGTTCTTCATGAGAACAGTCCAGCCTGAACTGCCAAGCCAAGTCCTTCCTGGACCGAAAACAAGCATACTAGGATCAGTTTCAGGGTATCATCCTTCATCAACTAGACTAGCTTGAATCCAGTGTCGCAGCAAGCACGGGACCCATGTCTGAGCATATCCTTCCCTTTTGGGGCGACAAATGCAAAAAGAACAGATAATGGACTGAATGCTAATCAATGCACACATTCACCCCCAGTCACAAATATCTGGGTTTAATCCATTGTTTTTTTGCTCACCACGTCACCCGTTTGGACCCAACCAGATGGAAATCAGTCTTGACCCTGTTCCTCATGGGAACAGTCCAGTCAGAACTGCCAAACCAAGTCCTCTCTGGACTGGAAACAAGCATCCTAGGACTGATTTCAGGGTATCACCCTTCATCAGCTCAGCTAGCTTGAATACAGTGGCGCAGTGAGCATGCAACCCATGTCTGGGCATACCCTTCCCACTTGGGGCAACAAATGCAAAAAGAACAAATGATGGAAGGAATGCTGAACAATGGAAACATTCACCCCCAGTCACAAAGACCTGGGTTTAATCCATTGCTCACCACACCACCCCAGTTTGGACACAGCCATATGCAAATCAGTCTTGACCCCACTACTTATGGGAACAGTCCAGCCCAGACTGCCAAGCCAAGTCCTCTCTGGACTTGAAACAAGCATCCTAGGACCAGTTTCAGGACATCACCCTTCATCAACTAGCCTAGCATGAATCCAGTGGCGCAGTGAGCACGGGACCAACGTCTGGGCATACCCTTCCCACTTGGGGCAACAAATGCAAAAAGTAACAGATGATGAATGGAATGCTGAACAGTGCAAACATTCCCCCCCTATCACAAAGATCTGGGTTTAACCCATTGTTTTTTTGCTCACCACGTCACCCCACTTTGGACCCAACCATATGCAAATCAGTCTTGACCCTGTTCTTCATGAGAACAGTCCAGCCTGAACTGCCAAGCCAAGTCCTTCCTGGACCGAAAACAAGCATACTAGGATCAGTTTCAGGGTATCATCCTTCATCAACTAGACTAGCTTGAATCCAGTGTCGCAGCAAGCACGGGACCCATGTCTGAGCATATCCTTCCCTTTTGGGGCGACAAATGCAAAAAGAACAGATAATGGACTGAATGCTAATCAATGCACACATTCACCCCCAGTCACAAAGATCTGGGTTTAATCCATTGTTTTTTTGCTCACCACGTCACCCGTTTGGACCCAACCAGATGGAAATCAGTCTTGACCCTGTTCCTCATGGGAACAGTCCAGTCAGAACTGCCAAACCAAGTCCTCTCTGGACTGGAAACAAGCATCCTAGGACTGATTTTAGGGTATCACCCTTCATCAGCTCAGCTAGCTTGAATACAGTGGCGCAGTGAGCATGCAACCCATGCCTGGGCATACCCTTCCCACTTGGGGCAACAAATGCAAAAAGAACAGATGATGCCCGGAATGTTGAACTATGCAAACATTCACCCCCAGTCACAAAGATCTGGGTTTAATCCATCATTTATTTGCTCATCACGCCACCCCAGTCTTGACCCTGTTCCTCATAGGAACAGTCCAGCATCAAAGTGCCAAGCCAAGTCCTGCCTGGACCAGAAACAAGCATCCTAGGACCAGTTTCAGGGTATCACCCTTCCTCAGTTCGGCTAGCTTGAATCCAGTAAAGTAAGTGAGCATGCAGTGAGCATGAGACCCACGTCTGGGCATACCATTCCCACTTGGGGCAACAAATGCAAGAAGAGCAGATGATGGCCGGAACGCTGAACAATGCAGACATTCACCCCCAGTCACAAAGATCTGGATTTAATCCATTGTTTTTTTGCTCCCCACGCCACCCCAGTTTGGACCCAGCCATATGCAAATCAGTCTTGATCCTGTTCCTCATGGGAACAGTCCGGCCCAACCTGCCAAGCCAAGTCAAGTCAAGTCAAGTCCTCCCTGGACCAGAAACAAGCATCCTAGGACCGGTTTCAGGGTATCATCCTTCATCAACTAGGCTAGCTTGAAGCCAGTGTCGCAGTGGGCACGGGACCAACGTCTGGGCAAACCCTTCACACTTGGGGCAACAAATGCAAAAAGAACAAATGATGGAAGGAATGCTGAACAATGGAAACATTCACCCCCAGTCACAAACACCTGGGTTTAATCCATTGCTCACCACACCACCCCAGTTTGGACCCAGCCGTATGCAAATCAGTCTTGACCCCGCTACTCATGGGAACAGTCCAGCCCGAACTGCCAAGCCAAGTCCTCTCTGGACTTGAAACAAGCATCCTAGGACCAGTTTCAGGACATCATCCTTCATCAACTAGCCTAGCATGAATCCAGTGGCGCCGTGAGCACGGGACCAACGTCTGGGCATACCCTTCCCACTTGCGGCAACAAATGCAAAAAGGAACAGATGATGGATGGAATGCTGAACAGTGCAAACATTCACCCCCTATCACAAAGATCTGGGTTTAACCCATTGTTTTTTCGCTCACCACGTCACCCCACTTTGAACCCAACCATATGGAAATCAGTCTTGACCCTGTTCCTAATGGGAACAGTCCAGCCAGAACTGCCAAGCCAAGTCCTCCCTGGACCAGAAACAAGCATCCTAGGACTGGTTTCAGGGTATCACCCTTCATCAGCTAAGCTAGCTTGAATCCAGTGGCGCAGTAGGCACGGAACCCACCTCTAGGCATACCCTTCCCACTTGGGGCAACAAATGGATAAAGAACAGATGATGGACAGAATGCTGAACAATGCAAACATTCACCCACAGTCACAAAGATCTGGGTTTAATCCATCATTTATTTGCTCATGACACCACCCCAGTTTGGACCCAGCCATATGCACATCAGTCTTGACCCTGTTCCTCATAGGAACAGTCCAACCCGAATTGCCAAGCCAAGTCCTGTCTGAACCAGAAACAAGCATCCTAGGACCAGTTTCAGGGTATCACCCTTCCTCAGCTCGGCTAGCTTGAATCCGGTGGCGCAATGAGCACTGGATCCACATCTGGGCATACCCTTCCCACTTGGGGCAATAAATGCAAAAAGAACAGATGATGGCCGGAATGCTGAACAATGCAAACATTCATCCCCAGTCACAAAGATCTGGGTTTAATCCATTGTTTTTTGGCTCACCACGCCACCCCAGTTTGGACCCTGCCATATGCAAATCAGTCTTGATCCCGCTACTCATGGGAACAGTCCAGCCCGAACTGCCAAGCCAAGTCCTCTCTGGACTTGAAACAAGCATCCTAGGACCAGTTTCAGGACATCACCCTTCATCAACTAGCCTAGCATGAATCCAGTGGCGCGGTGAGCACGGGACCAACGTCTGGGCATACCCTTCCCACTTGCGGCAACAAATGCAAAAAGGAACAGATGATGGATGGAATGCTGAACAGTGCAAACATTCACCCCCTATCACAAAGATCTGGGTTTAACCCATTGTTTTTTTGCTCCCCACGTCACCCCACTTTGAACCCAACCATATGGAAATCAGTCTTGACCCTGTTCCTAATGGGAACAGTCCAGCCAGAACTGCCAAGCCAAGTCCTCCCTGGACCAGAAACAAGCATCCTAGGACTGGTTTCAGGGTATCACCCTTCATCAGCTAAGCTAGCTTGAATCCAGTGGCGCAGTAGGCACGGAACCCACCTCTAGGCATACCCTTCCCACTTGGGGCAACAAATGGATAAAGAACAGATGATGGACAGAATGCTGAACAATGCAAACATTCACCCACAGTCACAAAGATCTGGGTTTAATCCATCATTTATTTGCTCATGACACCACCCCAGTTTGGACCCAGCCATATGCACATCAGTCTTGACCCTGTTCCTCATAGGAACAGTCCAACCCGAATTGCCAAGCCAAGTCCTGTCTGAACCAGAAACAAGCATCCTAGGACCAGTTTCAGGGTATCACCCTTCCTCAGCTCGGCTAGCTTGAATCCGGTGGCGCAATGAGCACTGGATCCACATCTGGGCATACCCTTCCCACTTGGGGCAATAAATGCAAAAAGAACAGATGATGGCCGGAATGCTGAACAATGCAAACATTCATCCCCAGTCACAAAGATCTGGGTTTAATCCATTGTTTTTTGGCTCACCACGCCACCCCAGTTTGGACCCTGCCATATGCAAATCAGTCTTGATCCTGTTCCTCATGGGAACAGTCCAGCCCGACCTGCCAAGCCAAGTCCTCCCTGGACTGGAAACAAGCATCCTAGGATCGGTTTCAGGATATCACCCTTCATCAGCTAGGATAACTTGATGCCAATGGAGGCAGTGAGCATGGAACCCACGTCTGGGAATACACTTACCACTTGGGGCAACAAATGCAAAAAGAACAGATGATGGATGGAATGCTCAAAAATGCAAACATTCACCGCCGGTCACAAAGATCTGGGTTTCATCTATCATTTATTTGCTCACCACGCCACCCCAGTTTGGACCCAGCCATATGCAAATCAGTCTTGACCCTGTTCCTCGTACAAACAGTCCAGCCCAAACTGCCAAGCCAAGTCCTCCCTGGACCGCAAACCAACATCCTAGGTCCGGTTTCAGAGGATCACCCTTCATCAGCTAGGCTAGCTTGAATCCAGTGGTACAGTGAGCATGGGACCCACGTCTGGGCATACCCTTCCCACTTGGGGCAACAAATGCAAAAAAAACAGATGATGCCCGGAATGCTGAACAATGCAAACATTCACCCCGAGTCACAAAGATCTTGGTTTAATCTTTCATTTTTTTGCTCACTACGCCACCCCAGTTTGGACCCAGCCATATGCAAATCAGTCTTGACCCGGTTCGTCATAGGAACAGTCCAACCTGAACTGCCAAGCCACATCCTCCCTGGACCGCAAACAAGCATCCTAGGACCGGTCTCAGGGTATCTCCCTTCATCAGCTAAGCTAGCTTAAATCCAGTGGCGCAGTGAGCACGGGACCTACATCTGGGCATACCCTTCCCACTTGGGGCGACAAATGCAAAAGAACAGATGATGGACCGAATGCTGAACAATGCAAACATTCACCCCCAGTCACAAAGATCTGGGATTAATCCATCATTTTTTTGCTCACCACGCCACCCCAGTTTGGACCCAGCCATATGCAAATCAGTCTTGACCCTGTTCCTCATGGTAACAGTCCAGCCCGACCTGCCAAACCAAGTCCTTCCTGGACCAGAAGCAAGCATCCTAGGACCAGTCTCAGGGTATCACCCTTCATTAGCTAGACTAGCTTAACTCCAGTGGCGCAGTGAGCACGGGACCCACATCTGGGCACACTCTCCTCATTTGGGGCGACAAATGCAAAAAGAACAAATGATGGAAGGAATGCTGAACAATGGAAACATTCACCCCCAGTCACAAAGACCTGGGTTTAATCCATTGCTCACCACACCACCCCAGTTTGGACCCAGCCGTATGCAAATCAGTCTTGACCCCGCTACTCATGGGAACAGTCCAGCCCGAACTGCCAAGCCAAGTCCTCTCTGGACTTGAAACAAGCATCCTAGGACCAGTTTCAGGACATCACCCTTCATCAACTAGCCTAGCATGAATCCAGTGGCGCGGTGAGCACGGGACCAACGTCTGGGCATACCCTTCCCACTTGCGGCAACAAATGCAAAAAGGAACAGATGATGGATGGAATGCTGAACAGTGCAAACATTCCCCCCCTATCACAAAGATCTGGGTTTAACCCATTGTTTTTTTGCTCACCACGTCACCCCACTTTGAACCCAACCATATGGAAATCAGTCTTGACCCTGTTCCTAATGGGAACAGTCCAGCCAGAACTGCCAAGCCAAGTCCTCCCTGGACCAGAAACAAGCATCCTAGGACTGGTTTCAGGGTATCACCCTTCATCAGCTAAGCTAGCTTGAATCCAGTGGCGCAGTAGGCACGGAACCCACCTCTAGGCATACCCTTCCCACTTGGGGCAACAAATGGATAAAGAACAGATGATGGACAGAATGCTGAACAATGCAAACATTCACCCACAGTCACAAAGATCTGGGTTTAATCCATCATTTATTTGCTCATGACACCACCCCAGTTTGGACCCAGCCATATGCACATCAGTCTTGACCCTGTTCCTCATAGGAACAGTCCAACCCGAATTGCCAAGCCAAGTCCTGTCTGAACCAGAAACAAGCATCCTAGGACCAGTTTCAGGGTATCACCCTTCCTCAGCTCGGCTAGCTTGAATCCGGTGGCGCAATGAGCACTGGATCCACATCTGGGCATACCCTTCCCACTTGGGGCAATAAATGCAAAAAGAACAGATGATGGCCGGAATGCTGAACAATGCAAACATTCATCCCCAGTCACAAAGATCTGGGTTTAATCCATTGTTTTTTGGCTCACCACGCCACCCCAGTTTGGACCCTGCCATATGCAAATCAGTCTTGATCCCGCTACTCATGGGAACAGTCCAGCCCGAACTGCCAAGCCAAGTCCTCTCTGGACTTGAAACAAGCATCCTAGGACCAGTTTCAGGACATCACCCTTCATCAACTAGCCTAGCATGAATCCAGTGGCGCGGTGAGCACGGGACCAACGTCTGGGCATACCCTTCCCACTTGCGGCAACAAATGCAAAAAGGAACAGATGATGGATGGAATGCTGAACAGTGCAAACATTCACCCCCTATCACAAAGATCTGGGTTTAACCCATTGTTTTTTTGCTCACCACGTCACCCCACTTTGAACCCAACCATATGGAAATCAGTCTTGACCCTGTTCCTAATGGGAACAGTCCAGCCAGAACTGCCAAGCCAAGTCCTCCCTGGACCAGAAACAAGCATCCTAGGACTGGTTTCAGGGTATCACCCTTCATCAGCTAAGCTAGCTTGAATCCAGTGGCGCAGTAGGCACGGAACCCACCTCTAGGCATACCCTTCCCACTTGGGGCAACAAATGGATAAAGAACAGATGATGGACAGAATGCTGAACAATGCAAACATTCACCCACAGTCACAAAGATCTGGGTTTAATCCATCATTTATTTGCTCATGACACCACCCCAGTTTGGACCCAGCCATATGCACATCAGTCTTGACCCTGTTCCTCATAGGAACAGTCCAACCCGAATTGCCAAGCCAAGTCCTGTCTGAACCAGAAACAAGCATCCTAGGACCAGTTTCAGGGTATCACCCTTCCTCAGCTCGGCTAGCTTGAATCCGGTGGCGCAATGAGCACTGGATCCACATCTGGGCATACCCTTCCCACTTGGGGCAATAAATGCAAAAAGAACAGATGATGGCCGGAATGCTGAACAATGCAAACATTCATCCCCAGTCACAAAGATCTGGGTTTAATCCATTGTTTTTTGGCTCACCACGCCACCCCAGTTTGGACCCTGCCATATGCAAATCAGTCTTGATCCTGTTCCTCATGGGAACAGTCCAGCCCGACCTGCCAAGCCAAGTCCTCCCTGGACTGGAAACAAGCATCCTAGGATCGGTTTCAGGATATCACCCTTCATCAGCTAGGATAACTTGATGCCAATGGAGGCAGTGAGCATGGAACCCACGTCTGGGAATACACTTACCACTTGGGGCAACAAATGCAAAAAGAACAGATGATGGATGGAATGCTCAAAAATGCAAATATTCACCGCCGGTCACAAAGATCTGGGTTTCATCTATCATTTATTTGCTCACCACGCCACCCCAGTTTGGACCCAGCCATATGCAAATCAGTCTTGACCCTGTTCCTCGTACAAACAGTCCAGCCCAAACTGCCAAGCCAAGTCCTCCCTGGACCGCAAACCAACATCCTAGGTCCGGTTTCAGAGGATCACCCTTCATCAGCTAGGCTAGCTTGAATCCAGTGGTACAGTGAGCATGGGACCCACGTCTGGGCATACCCTTCCCACTTGGGGCAACAAATGCAAAAAAAACAGATGATGCCCGGAATGCTGAACAATGCAAACATTCACCCCGAGTCACAAAGATCTTGGTTTAATCTTTCATTTTTTTGCTCACTACGCCACCCCAGTTTGGACCCAGCCATATGCAAATCAGTCTTGACCCGGTTCGTCATAGGAACAGTCCAACCTGAACTGCCAAGCCACATCCTCCCTGGACCGCAAACAAGCATCCTAGGACCGGTCTCAGGGTATCTCCCTTCATCAGCTAAGCTAGCTTAAATCCAGTGGCGCAGTGAGCACGGGACCTACATCTGGGCATACCCTTCCCACTTGGGGCGACAAATGCAAAAGAACAGATGATGGACCGAATGCTGAACAATGGAAACATTCACCCCCAGTCACAAAGACCTGGGTTTAATCCATTGCTCACCACACCACCCCAGTTTGGACCCAGCCGTATGCAAATCAGTCTTGACCCCGCTACTCATGGGAACAGTCCAGCCCGAACTGCCAAGCCAAGTCCTCTCTGGACTTGAAACAAGCATCCTAGGACCAGTTTCAGGACATCATCCTTCATCAACTAGCCTAGCATGAATCCAGTGGCGCGGTGAGCACGGGACCAACGTCTGGGCATACCCTTCCCACTTGCGGCAACAAATGCAAAAAGGAACAGATGATGGATGGAATGCTGAACAGTGCAAACATTCACCCCCTATCACAAAGATCTGGGTTTAACCCATTGTTTTTTTGCTCACCACGTCACCCCACTTTGAACCCAACCATATGGAAATCAGTCTTGACCCTGTTCCTAATGGGAACAGTCCAGCCAGAACTGCCAAGCCAAGTCCTCCCTGGACCAGAAACAAGCATCCTAGGACTGGTTTCAGGGTATCACCCTTCATCAGCTAAGCTAGCTTGAATCCAGTGGCGCAGTAGGCACGGAACCCACCTCTAGGCATACCCTTCCCACTTGGGGCAACAAATGGATAAAGAACAGATGATGGACAGAATGCTGAACAATGCAAACATTCACCCACAGTCACAAAGATCTGGGTTTAATCCATCATTTATTTGCTCATGACACCACCCCAGTTTGGACCCAGCCATATGCACATCAGTCTTGACCCTGTTCCTCATAGGAACAGTCCAACCCGAATTGCCAAGCCAAGTCCTGTCTGAACCAGAAACAAGCATCCTAGGACCAGTTTCAGGGTATCACCCTTCCTCAGCTCGGCTAGCTTGAATCCGGTGGCGCAATGAGCACTGGATCCACATCTGGGCATACCCTTCCCACTTGGGGCAATAAATGCAAAAAGAACAGATGATGGCTGGAATGCTGAACAATGCAAACATTCATCCCCAGTCACAAAGATCTGGGTTTAATCCATTGTTTTTTGGCTCACCACGCCACCCCAGTTTGGACCCTGCCATATGCAAATCAGTCTTGATCCCGCTACTCATGGGAACAGTCCAGCCCGAACTGCCAAGCCAAGTCCTCTCTGGACTTGAAACAAGCATCCTAGGACCAGTTTCAGGACATCACCCTTCATCAACTAGCCTAGCATGAATCCAGTGGCGCGGTGAGCACGGGACCAACGTCTGGGCATACCCTTCCCACTTGCGGCAACAAATGCAAAAAGGAACAGATGATGGATGGAATGCTGAACAGTGCAAACATTCACCCCCTATCACAAAGATCTGGGTTTAACCCATTGTTTTTTTGCTCACCACGTCACCCCACTTTGAACCCAACCATATGGAAATCAGTCTTGACCCTGTTCCTAATGGGAACAGTCCAGCCAGAACTGCCAAGCCAAGTCCTCCCTGGACCAGAAACAAGCATCCTAGGACTGGTTTCAGGGTATCACCCTTCATCAGCTAAGCTAGCTTGAATCCAGTGGCGCAGTAGGCACGGAACCCACCTCAGGCATACCCTTCCCACTTGGGGCAACAAATGGATAAAGAACAGATGATGGACAGAATGCTGAACAATGCAAACATTCACCCACAGTCACAAAGATCTGGGTTTAATCCATCATTTATTTGCTCATGACACCACCCCAGTTTGGACCCAGCCATATGCACATCAGTCTTGACCCTGTTCCTCATAGGAACAGTCCAACCCGAATTGCCAAGCCAAGTCCTGTCTGAACCAGAAACAAGCATCCTAGGACCAGTTTCAGGGTATCACCCTTCCTCAGCTCGGCTAGCTTGAATCCGGTGGCGCAATGAGCACTGGATCCACATCTGGGCATACCCTTCCCACTTGGGGCAATAAATGCAAAAAGAACAGATGATGGCCGGAATGCTGAACAATGCAAACATTCATCCCCAGTCACAAAGATCTGGGTTTAATCCATTGTTTTTTGGCTCACCACGCCACCCCAGTTTGGACCCTGCCATATGCAAATCAGTCTTGATCCCGCTACTCATGGGAACAGTCCAGCCCGAACTGCCAAGCCAAGTCCTCTCTGGACTTGAAACAAGCATCCTAGGACCAGTTTCAGGACATCACCCTTCATCAACTAGCCTAGCATGAATCCAGTGGCGCGGTGAGCACGGGACCAACGTCTGGGCATACCCTTCCCACTTGCGGCAACAAATGCAAAAAGGAACAGATGATGGATGGAATGCTGAACAGTGCAAACATTCACCCCCTATCACAAAGATCTGGGTTTAACCCATTGTTTTTTTGCTCACCACGTCACCCCACTTTGAACCCAACCATATGGAAATCAGTCTTGACCCTGTTCCTAATGGGAACAGTCCAGCCAGAACTGCCAAGCCAAGTCCTCCCTGGACCAGAAACAAGCATCCTAGGACTGGTTTCAGGGTATCACCCTTCATCAGCTAAGCTAGCTTGAATCCAGTGGCGCAGTAGGCACGGAACCCACCTCTAGGCATACCCTTCCCACTTGGGGCAACAAATGGATAAAGAACAGATGATGGACAGAATGCTGAACAATGCAAACATTCACCCACAGTCACAAAGATCTGGGTTTAATCCATCATTTATTTGCTCATGACACCACCCCAGTTTGGACCCAGCCATATGCACATCAGTCTTGACCCTGTTCCTCATAGGAACAGTCCAACCTGAATTGCCAAGCCAAGTCCTGTCTGAACCAGAAACAAGCATCCTAGGACCAGTTTCAGGGTATCACCCTTCCTCAGCTCGGCTAGCTTGAATCCGGTGGCGCAATGAGCACTGGATCCACATCTGGGCATACCCTTCCCACTTGGGGCAATAAATGCAAAAAGAACAGATGATGGCCGGAATGCTGAACAATGCAAACATTCATCCCCAGTCACAAAGATCTGGGTTTAATCCATTGTTTTTTGGCTCACCACGCCACCCCAGTTTGGACCCTGCCATATGCAAATCAGTCTTGATCCTGTTCCTCATGGGAACAGTCCAGCCCGACCTGCCAAGCCAAGTCCTCCCTGGACTGGAAACAAGCATCCTAGGATCGGTTTCAGGATATCACCCTTCATCAGCTAGGATAACTTGATGCCAATGGAGGCAGTGAGCATGGAACCCACGTCTGGGAATACACTTACCACTTGGGGCAACAAATGCAAAAAGAACAGATGATGGATGGAATGCTCAAAAATGCAAACATTCACCGCCGGTCACAAAGATCTGGGTTTCATCTATCATTTATTTGCTCACCACGCCACCCCAGTTTGGACCCAGCCATATGCAAATCAGTCTTGACCCTGTTCCTCGTACAAACAGTCCAGCCCAAACTGCCAAGCCAAGTCCTCCCTGGACCGCAAACCAACATCCTAGGTCCGGTTTCAGAGGATCACCCTTCATCAGCTAGGCTAGCTTGAATCCAGTGGTACAGTGAGCATGGGACCCACGTCTGGGCATACCCTTCCCACTTGGGGCAACAAATGCAAAAAAAACAGATGATGCCCGGAATGCTGAACAATGCAAACATTCACCCCGAGTCACAAAGATCTTGGTTTAATCTTTCATTTTTTTGATCACTACGCCACCCCAGTTTGGACCCAGCCATATGCAAATCAGTCTTGACCCGGTTCGTCATAGGAACAGTCCAACCTGAACTGCCAAGCCACATCCTCCCTGGACCGCAAACAAGCATCCTAGGACCGGTCTCAGGGTATCTCCCTTCATCAGCTAAGCTAGCTTAAATCCAGTGGCGCAGTGAGCACGGGACCTACATCTGGGCATACCCTTCCCACTTGGGGCGACAAATGCAAAAGAACAGATGATGGACCGAATGCTGAACAATGCAAACATTCACCCCCAGTCACAAAGATCTGGGATTAATCCATCATTTTTTTGCTCACCACGCCACCCCAGTTTGGACCCAGCCATATGCAAATCAGTCTTGACCCTGTTCCTCATGGTAACAGTCCAGCCCGACCTGCCAAACCAAGTCCTTCCTGGACCAGAAGCAAGCATCCTAGGACCGGTTTTAGGGTATCACCCTTCATCAGCTAGGTTAGCTTGAATCCAGTGGTGCAGTGAGCACGGGACCCAAATCTGGGCATACCCTTTCCACTTTGGGCAACAAATGCAAAAGGAACAGATGATGGATGGGATGCTGAACAATAAAAACATTCACCACCAGTCACAAAGATCTCGGTTTAATCCATTGTTTTTTTACTCACCACACCACCCCAGTTTGGACCCAGCCTTATGCAAATCAGTCATGACCCAGTTTCTTATGGAAACAGTCCAGCCCGAACTGCAAGGCCAAATCCTTCTTAGACTGGAAACAAGCATCCTAGGACCGGTCTCAGGGTATCACCCTTCATTAGCTAGACTAGCTTAACTCCAGTGGCGCAGTGAGCACGGGACCCACATCTGGGCACACTCTCCTCATTTGGGGCGACAAATGCAAAAAGAACAGATGATGGATGGAACTCTGAACAATGCAAACATTCACCCCCACTCACAAAGATCTGGGTTTAATCCATTGTTTTTTTCCTCACCACACCACCCCAGAGAATGATGAATTAAGCCCAGATCTGTGACTGGGGGTGAGTGTTTGCATTGTTCAGCACTTCGTCCATCATCCTTTTCTGTTGAACAGAGTAAAAACTGATTTGCACATGGCTGGGTCCAAACTGGGGTGGCATTGTGAGCAAAAGAACAATGAATGAAACCCAGATATGGGAGTGAGTATTTGTATTGTTCAGCACTCCGCCTATCATCCTTTGTTTTGCCAAAGTTGTCCTAAGTGGGAAGGTTATGCCCAGACGTGGGCCCTGTGCTCACTGTGCCGCTGGATTTAAGCTAACTTGGCTGATGAAATGTGATACCCAGAAACTGGTGCCAGGATGCTTGTTTCCGAGCCAGGTGTGTGCAATATTTTCCCAATAAAATTGAAATCAGAACCAGTATACCCAATAGGAAATACTCAATCCCATTATAATGTAGCAGTCCAATACAACATGCTACAAATGGGTGTACACAGAATGTACTACCAATCTTACCTCTAAACTGCAAACATGGCATGTCAGAGATGAAGATCACATGTCCCCTTGGTGTGTGCAATATTTGGCAAACATTAGAAGTCGCTTAACTGTAAAATGACAGGTTCCCTGTGTAATGCATATGTGCATTTCATTGACACATCATGTCAACATAAACACACATGCATTCTCCAGTCACAATAACAGAAACATATATAACTAAGTTTGCTCATTCCTGGCACTTGATCTTTCATCATGGTCCCTGTTTGCATCCCTTGAGCTTGATCGTTCCACTGTACCTCTTTTCTCCTTCCTCATCGTGGATTGGTACCTCCCCCTAAAAAATTGGACCTAGACGGTGAAGAAAAGGTAGGCTGTGGCCCTGTTGTATACGGATTGACCCATCCACCAAAATTGGGGGGAAATGGTTGAAAAATCGATGCTGGAGGTCCTTCATATAATGGGCCTTGCCACATTGTTGGCAAGCTCTAACCCCTAACTCTACCTCTTCCTCTTCTTTGATGTTTATTTCGGTTCTCGTTCCCAATATTCCAATCCATTGAGTCTGTTGAGCTCCCTGCCTATCACTTTGGTCTTGAGCTGGGGTGTGGTCTTCCCTAGTATATAGATGATTTTTCTCTTGTGAGAACTTCTTCAGATCTCTGCTCAATTTCTGTATCTTTGAATGAGTGAGGAATTCCTTTATGTCAGTCATCTCTTTATAGATCTCCTTGAGACATTTCTTATATACTGTGACATGTACCATGGCTTTTAACTTTGATTCACTTATCTGAATCTTAACTGTCAGTGCTTCTGCTAATCTTGTCACTGTCTTGATTATTAGGACGAGCCAATCTCTCGTGCATCTCCATTATATAGCCGCCCAATTCTTTCTGAATATTAGAACTTCCCCAAAAAATCCTAGGGGCATTGTTAACCCAAAGGCCCCTGGGTGCAGCATTTGCCCTAAGGTACTCCTTCATCATTATGCCATCATATCATATCCTTCATCATGAATGGCTGTGCTAATCTGTTCTCTTTTTAAATAAGTTAGAGTCTCCTAATCATTTATTTGTGCCAAATTTCTGAGCGACAACAGTGTCATTCAGAATTGATGTACCTGCTAGTAAGGAGTCTATCTCTTCATCAGTATAAGTAAGTCCTTGATTGTCTGACATGTCTGTTGATTGAGTCAGTCTCAGCACAGTAAAACAAAAATAGTCATAGAAGCTCAGTAAATAGCCATAGATACCCAGACTGGAGTGGACTCTAAAAAGATGCACCCTGTGTAGATTACAAGCTTTTTTAGCCTAATCCAAACATTGGTGACACTCCCACAGCTGCACGCTTCACATTACAATTAGCTCAGTAAAGGAGAGAGAAAGAAGCTCTCTCCGAGGTTCACTCAGCTTCCTTTGTCCATACACCAATAACCAAAAGAAGTGAACCATCATACCATATCATTCCAGGCCCTCTGAGATGTTTCTCCCACAGTGGCTGGCTTTCTCCCTGAAAATGTGGCTACTGTCACCTTCAACTTGCCCAGATGATGCTGAAAAAACAGATACAGTTTGAAGGTATTTGTGCAAATACAATTGGACATAAACTTTGATCACACAACATTTGCTCAAAGTCTAAAAATTCCCCATGCTAACTCCTATATCTCATTATGACATTGGCGGTAAATAACGAATACCACCGTGGTGACTGCCGGCAACATACTGCCGCAGAGACAAACATCCACCTGCCAGATTATGACACTTACACACAAAACTGACAGAAACCAGCCACAACCACAAATCCGCAAGACCCACTGAACACAATAAACTGTCGGAACTACCACCCATACCGTTACGCCACTAAAACAACGCCCTCCAAATAATGACCCACAAATCACCACACCAGACAGTCAATGGGGGTAAACCATTGGCAGTGCACACCGCTGCGGCAGAAATGGCCACCCTAAAACGAATATGACACTAAACCACTACTACCTAAACAACTACTACTTAAACAACGACTTCCCAACCAAAAAACCTATAAAATGAATTATTTTACAACAAAGTCTAAACAACGAAAACAAACATTAACTAAATTATTCCTGAACAACGAACACCTATTTAACGACTACGAAAACCACTAAATCACGAACATTCCACTAAACGACTACTATGTAAACCACGAGTACCTAAACAACGACTCCCAAAATAACTACTACCTAAACAACGACTACCCAAAAAAATAATTACCTAAATAACGAATCCCCAAATAACTAATACCCAAACAAACTACTACCCAAACAACGAATACTTAAACAACGAATCCTAAAATAACTACTACCCAAACAAACGACTAGCCAATCAACGAATACCCAAACAAACACTACCCAACACCGAAAACGCCTAAACACCTAATATATTGAAAACAAACTCCAAACAACGAAAAATATTAATAATTTATATCACAACTAAACAGTAACGATTAATAAATAAAATATTAAAAGCACTACAATATTACGTTAAAAAAAACGAAATCGAAAATAACAATATATTTCCTACATACAAAAAATAAAACATCACAAAAATCCAAAACATATAAACACCGTTTTAAATCAAAATAAATAATACTTAAATAATCATAAAACAAACACAACACTAAAAAAAAAATCTATTTAAAACAATAGTCCTACAACACTTTCTACATGACCCAGGGAGTACTTCCTCTACTGAACAAACGAGAACGAACATTAAAAAAATACAAACTTCAAAACAAATACACTCCACAATTATATATATCTAACATCACAAACGAATTCACAATAAAAAACACATACAAAACACATTCAATATACAAATAAAACAATACTTACAAAAACACATATAAATACCAACGACCTCCATTTTCTACTCATTACTACACCGAACAACTTACAGAGAAGACGAGCATCTCACTACGGAAAAGATTTAAAATATAATTTATCCAACACCGCCATCTACTGAGATAACAAGGTAAAATATCCATAACTAAATATAAAGAAATTTACTAACCTATACCACAGCTAAAATAATATATAATTAATGTACCTTTCGTACTATTTTGTTACAGGCATAAATATCAAGAATCTGACCAAAAAGATAAACACCACACCTTCACCATCAAAGGTAAACCATTACCATTATACAAAAACAATTTCACTAAACCATAAACAATTGCATTAAAAAAAATTTTAAATAACGAATACCATAATATAATTAAAAAAATATATATATATATTAAAAACTACAAATTAGTTAAAAAAAAGGAATTAATTCACCTAATAAATTTAACAAAAAAACAAATATTATTCACCAAATTTCAAACCTACTAAAAAAATTACTTCTAAATCAAAAAAACTAAATCATTAATAAAACAAAAGAATAAACTAAATAATACACTCTTTCTTATTTCTTACAGACTCCAAGAACCCAAAAATACACCAGAAGACATAAAAAAGTGAAATAAATCAATAAAAAAAAAATAACATCTAAAATAAGAAGAAAAAACTCAAAGTAAGTATAATATTTTCATCATAACATACAAACAGATTTTCTAGTTAAATAAAACTAAACAAACATTCTTATTCAAATACCCCTTAACTTAACACCAAACACACATAAATTCAATAAAATTAAAAACACCTCGCAAACATAGTACTTATATTATATCAAAAAAATAACTATTACAACTCCAACAAACACTTACCTCTAAACAGCTGCTGAACAATAAACATAAATAAATTTTACAACAAAACACCAACTTCCAAAACAACTAGTGCCTTAACAACAAGGACAGAACACCAACCTTGTTCTTACTACTAATAATTTTACCACAAATGCCTTAACAACAATATTTCATTCTAAAAGCATTCTTGTTAAAAGCATTACTAATAGGCATCATTCACCCTACATCCCTCACTCCACCACCCCAACCAAACCCCAAAACCTAAAACCCCCTGAACCCCCACCCCCTCCCCAAAACCAAAAACGCCCCACCCCCCAACCCCACCCCAAAACCTAAAACCCCCTAACCCCCACCTCCTCCCCAAAACCAAAAACGCCCCACCCCCCCAAACCTGCCCAAAACCCTAAAACCTCCTGACCCCCCACCCCTCCCCAAAACCAAAAACGCCCCACTCCCCCCAACCCCACCCCAAAACCTAAAACCCCCTCCCCAAAACCCAAAACGCCCCACCCCAAAACCTAAAGCCCCCTATCCCCACACCCACTCCCCAAAACCAAAAACGCCCCACCCTCCTAACCCCACCCCAAAACCTAAAGCCCCCTCACGCTCCACCACTTCCCCAAAACCAAAAACACCCCACCCCCCCAACCCCACCCCAAAACCTAAAACACCCTCACCCTCCACCACTTCCCCAAAACCAAAAACGCCCCACCCCCCCAAACCCACCCCAAAACCTAAAACCCCCTGACCCTCCACCCCTCCCCAAAACCAAAAACACACCACCCCCCCCAAACCCACCCCAAAACCTAAAACCCCCTCACCCCAACCCCCTCCCCAAAACCAAAAACGCCCCACCCCCCAACCCCACCCCAAAACCTAAAACCCCCTAACCCCCACCCCTCCCCAAAACCTAAAACCCCCCACTAACCTAATTAAACCCCTTGTCAGCTTCATAATCCTCCTTCACCAACTCCCTTCTTTGTACCTTAACCACACATGTTCATTATTCAGAACATACATCGTTAACTCACAAAATAACGTATTCATTGTTAAGAAAAGCTTTGTTACACTTTAATTAACCACAACTTTGTAAATAAAACATCGTAATAAAGGATGTTTCCCAAAAGTTACTATAACAACTCCACCACATACTTACATCACAGCACCTGCTACACAATAATTAGCACGAAAATTACTATTCCTACTCCACCAACTACTTACCTCATATCACATTAAAATACTCAAAACATTAAAAAATAATCAAAGCAACTTCACTAGATACTTACATTAACATAGGTGCTGCAGAATAATTATCAAATAATATACTATTACAACTCCACTAACTACTTACTTCATAACAAAAACTAGGAACACAATAGACCCACAAATACAAATCTAAAAGCAAAAATTACTTACCTCAATAAATAACACACAATCACCAAATATAAAAGATAACAAACCACCTACACCAAACACTTACAAATAGGACACATTATATATTAATTAACTTACAAAGTGGTAAACTAAATCCACCACAAATTTAATAATAAAAACTGCAAACTTCTTTTAACCTATTTCTTTTACATTATTTACAGATATTTCACAAATGGCATCGAAAGGAGAAGCAAGTTACATAACCTCAAGAACCGGAAACCAGCTACTAAAGTATGAAGGTTATCTTTATTGCAGAGACAAGGTTGTCAACCTCAGGAGCCATTGGAGGTGTGTACAATTCTACTCTTCACATTGTAGAGGCAGAGCTGTAACTCTAGAAAACACCGTTGTTAAAACAACAGATCACAACCACTCTGCCTCTGCAATAGAAATTGAGATAAGAGAAAACATACAGAAAATAAAAAACATTGCACACACCTCCAATGACACCTGCGGACAGGTTATAAGGGAGGTAGTACAAAATATTCCAATACAGATTTCCGGTAGCATGACTTCTGTACCAAACCTTAGGAGAATATTTCAACCACAAAGACTGGCAAGTAATCCCCAACATATAACACCACAAACCTATGAAGACATTAACATCCCCTCAGAACTAACAATTACCTTCTCCAAAGAAACTTTCCTCATTCACGACAACGAAAACCCTCAAAAAAGAATTTGAATATTCAGCATAACATGCAATTTACTAATCCTACAAAATAGTGAAATTTGGATGATGGATGGAACCTTTAAATCTACACCCCATCCATTCACTCAAATTTACACCATACATGCCACAACAAATAACACTACAATCCCCCTAGTGTATGCATTACTGCCTGATAAACATTCCTCTACTTACAGTGAATTTTTATCAACAATCAAAAACAAAACATCAAACACCTAGAAAAGTAATACTAGATTTCGGATTATCAGTGATAAATACAATACTAAAAATATATCCACAAACCCAAATTCAAGGATGCTTTTTCCACTTTTCACAAGCATATGGGCATAGAATACAAAAATCATCCCTAAGTAGAGAATATTTCTCAGTATGCATACTACAATTTGAATTAAAAAAACTCACAGCATTATGCTTTGTACCACCTTCAAAAGTAGATGAGTATTACAACGCAATAACAGAGTCTAACTATTATACACAAAATGAACCCTTACTAAATTACTTCGAACAAACCTGGATTGGACACCTAAACAGATCTGGTCGCAGACGAAAACCAAGATTTCCATTAGAATGGTGGAACTGCTACCAAACCTGTTTAGAAGGTGGTGCAAAAACTAATAATGCCATAGAAGGATGGCACAACGCCTTCAATAAAGTAATAGGTAAACCCCACCCAAACCTGTATCATTTCATGGAAATTTTGAAAAAGGAACAAAGTTTCCAAGAAATGAGACTTGCTCAATCACTGTCAGGTAGCCTGAACCCACGCACAAGTAAAAAAAGCAAAGAAATGACCGAAAGAATTTTGGCAAAAATACAACAATTTGATACAATAACACCATCAGACTACCTCAACAGTCTAGCATATATTCTACATTACTAACAACCACTAACCTACTAAAAAATTACTTGCCAGTTCTAAAAAAAACAAACACCATCAATTAAATTGGAATTTTTCAATTTTTTTTTACACTAAATGTACACAACAAAAATTGTTCCTACCTTTGACGTTTTCATGTCTTTATCCAAACACGTGATGCTGAATAAATCTTCTTCATTAATATAGAAAACAGCATCTCATACTTAGAAAAAAAAAAATACATTAATCATCCAAAAACAATTAAAAAATATTCATATTAAATGGATGATAAAAAAAAACAACTGTATATACTATACAAACAATCAAAGAAATAAAATATAATACTTTACCAAACCAGAAATTCGAAAAATATCTTAAAAACGTAAAATACCAAATATACTTTTTTTTACCAAAAAAAAGTAAAGAAATTAATCACATACAAACCAAAGCCACATCATTAATTAAAACATTAACTATCAAGAAAAAGACATGAAAACAATATAAAGGATACTACTAACACAAAAGAAAAAAATGAATCACAAAACCTATTACAATGAACTAAACATTTTTTTCATAAACCAAACAACTGACTCGCTCAGAAATCCCAAAACTAAATTTATCAAAAAAAATACAATTCTTTCCAACTACTACAAAAGCAGTATAATCATTTGTAAGATATAACACTGCTAAACAAATTTGTTTACTTTTACGAAACAACTATCATATACAAAAATATACGAAAACAAATAATTAAACATAAGAAACATAACAAACACCGAAAATCTACTACCTACTTTATAACTACCTTCGACAACTATTTCCGTAATAAAAATACCCTACTACATACTGTAAAAAAAATTATAATCCCACTTACCTGAATGAGGTCTCCGCTTCCTTCCTATCTTGACCGCGACGCTCCTCCAACTGAATACAGAAGACGTCAAACAACGTAAACATGGAAGAGCACTAAAAATAGAAAACGGACTATTTCACTCATAGACTATAATGGGGAAAATAAGAAAATACCACTGAAAATAGATAAAGAAATATAAATAAATAAGTAAAACATTTCTATAAATCTGTAAATTATAATTAAAAAAAAATTGCATTTTTTAAACTTGATTATGTTCAAAAGAAAAAATATTTTAAAAAAAATGAATGGTATTTTTATTTAAAAAAAAAAAAAAATGTGCATGAAACAAAACATTTTTGCACATGCAAAAATTTCTAACACCTACAAAAAAAAAATCTATATATAATCTACAAATAATTATTTAATTAATTATTTTTTTGAAATAATATTAAAACAAATTAATATATATATAAAATTATATATCCCAAAAAATAATTACAAATATTAATAATGTTAATTACATCACATAAAAAAAAATCACAATAAAAAATATAAAAAATGTTAACAAATTTTAAAAATCACAAAAAATAAAAATCTAATAAATGATTACAATAAAAAAATATAACATTATTATCTTCCAAAATCTACTATACCAACTACTATACTATTAAAAAATCAAATATAAATTCTTAAACATAACTATTTTTAAACAAAATTATTTTGACACCTTCAATAATAACAAAAAAAAATACAATACCTAAAAATATAATACAAAAAAATAATTCACCCATAATAAAAAAATTATAAACTATCAATACATTTCAAAATCATAATCCACCAATAAACCAAATTGCATCCCAAAAAAATAATATTACATAAATAAATAAAAACTCAAACATAGAAAAAAAAACCTAATCATAAAAACAAAACCCCAACCATAAACCCTACATCCCCTATATCCCACCCCTAATTCTAAATATACTTTCAATAAAAAATAATAAACAATTAACCAAATACAATAAATAATACCAGACTACTAATATACTTCCCACCCATAACTCCTAGATCCCATATATCCCACCCCTAAACCCACAACATGAATGCCAAATTTTAATAAAATACAATAACTTAAATTAATACTTCAGTATTAATACACATCCCCACCCATCACCCCTACATCCCATATATCCCCCCCTAAACCTACAACATAAATCACAACATATAAAAATATACAATTACTTATAATAATACCTAAGTATTAATACACTGACCCACCCATAACCCCTAAATCCCATATATCCCACCCCTAAACCCACAACATAAATTACACCATATAAAAAAACACAAGTACTTAAATTAATACCTCAGTATTAATTCACTGCCCCACCCATAACCCCTACAACCCATATATCCCGCCCCTAAACCCACAACATAACTTACACCATATAAAAAAACACAAGTACTTAAATGAATACCCGAGTATTAATACACTTCCCCACCCATAACCCCTACATCCCATATATCCCGCACCTAAACCTACAACATAAATTACAACATATAAAAAAAAACAAAAGTACTTAAAATAATACCTGAGTATTAATACCATACCCCACCCATAACACCCACAACCCATAGAATCCATTACTTAATCCACACAATATACTTAAAAAAAATAAACATATAATAATTAAACCCTAAACAAATAAAAAACAAAACACAAAACTCACCTTAAAATTAATCAAAAAATAATTCACTTACCTTAAAATTCGTTGTTCTGGCATAAGTTGTTAATGTAAAATCGTTGTTAAACCAGTAGTTGTTCAAAACTTCGTTGTTAATACCCAGTAGTTCTTCAAGATTCGTTGTTAAAGCAAGTAGTAATTCAAACGTAGTTGTTCAGGTTGTTTCCCCCCTAAAACAACCAAGACAACTTTGGCCAGAACAAAATAACCCACACCTGACACAAATACACACACCCCACTTACCAACCAACAGCACCATAAAACACCCCCCCACAACACCCACAAACCTTTGCAAACATGAGAAGACGGTTACACCTTTCCACGCCAGTCCCACACATACCACAACTACCCATTCATCCATCACGCACCACACACCACACACCACACACCCCACCAAATCACACATCACCCTCTGCACAACACACATACCACATAGCACCCATATCCCCACAAATGCACCCCCGTTTCACTGATGAGGAGTTGTGGGTCATGGTTGAGAAAATAGTCAGGGTAGAGCCACAGCTGTTTAGAGCACAGGTACAGCAGATCTCCATTTGCCAGAAAGGTGGAGCTATGTAGGAGGCTGGACTGGCTTGTAGTGAGTACCAAGGGGTACTTGCACCTTGCACCAGGCCCAGTTATCCCTTATTAGTGTATAGGGTGTCTAGCAGCTTAGGCTGATAGATAATGGTAGCTTAGCAGAGCAGCTTAGGCTGAACTAGGAGACGTGTGAAGCTACTACAGTACCACCTAGTGTCATATGCACAATATCATAAGAAAACACAATACACAGTTATACTAAAAATAAAGGTACTTTATTTTTATGACAATATGCCAAAGTATCTTAGAGTGTACCCTCAGTGAGAGGATAGGAAATATACACAAGATATATATACACAATAGCAAAAATATGCAGTATAGTCTTAGAAAACAGTGCAAACAATGTATAGTTACAATAGGATGCAATGGGGACACATAGGGATAGGGGCAACACAAACCATATACTCCAAAAGTGGAATGCGAACCACGAATGGACCCCAAACCTATGTGACCTTGTAGAGGGTCGCTGGGACTATTAGAAAATAGTGAGAGTTAGAAAAATAGCCCTCCCCAAGACCCTGAAAAGTGAGTGCAAAGTGCACCAAAGTTCCCCTAAGGACAAAGAAGTTGTGTTAGAGGAATAATGCAGGAAAGACACAAACCAACAATGCAACAACGCTGGATTTCCAATCTGGGGTACCTGTGGAACAAGGGGACCAAGTCCAAAAGTCACAAGCAAGTCGGAGATGGGCAGATGCCCAGGAAATGCCAGCTGCGGGTGCAAAGAAGCTTCTACTGGACAGAAGAAGCTGCGGTTTCTGCAAGAACGCAAAGGGCTAGAGACTTCCCCTTTGGAGGACGGATCCCTCTCGCCTTGTAGAGTCGTGCAGAAGTGTTTTCCCGCCGAAAGAACACCAACAAGCCTTGCTAGCTGCAAATCGTGCGGTTAGCGTTTTTGGATGCTGCTGTGGCCCAGGAGGGACCAGGAGGTCGCAAATTGGACCAGAAGGTAGAGGGGACGTCGAGCAAGACAAGGAGCCCTCTTAGCAGCAGGTAGCACCCGGAGAAGTGCCAGAAACAGGCACTATGAGGATGCGTGAAACGGTGCTCACCCGAAGTCGCACAAAGAAGTCGCCGGAGAACAACTTAGGAGGTCGTGCAATGCAGTTTAGAGTGCCGTGGACCCAGGCTGGACTGTGCACAAAGGATTTCCGCCAGAAGTGCACGGAGGCAGGAGTAGCTGCAAAAGTCACGGTTCCCAGCAATGCAGTCTAGCGAGGTGAGGCAAGGACTTACCTCCACCAAACTTGGACTGAAGAGTCACTGGACTGTGGGAGTCACTGGGACAGAGTTGCTGGATTCGAGGGACCTCGCTCGTTGTGCTGAGAGGAGACCCAAGGGACCGGTAATGCAGCTTTTTGGTGCCTGCGGTTGCAGGGGGAAGATTCCGTCGACCCACGGGAGATTTCTTCGGAGCTTCTAGTGCAGAGAGGAGGCAGACTACCCCCACAGCATGCACCACCAGGAAAACAGTCGAGAAGGCGGCAGGATCAGCGTTACAGAGTTGCAGTAGTCGTCTTTGCTACTATGTTGCAGGTTTGCAGGCTTCCAGCGCGGTCAGCAGTCGATTCCTTGGCAGAAGGTGAAGAGAGAGATGCAGAGGAACTCGGATGAGCTCTTGCATTCGTTATCTAAAGTTTCCCCAGAGACAGAGACCCTAACTAGCCAGAAAAGAGGGTTTGGCTACCTAGGAGAGAGGATAGGCTAGCAACATCTGAAGGAGCCTATCAAAAGGAGTCTCTGATGTCACCTGGTGGCACTGGCCACTCAGAGCAGTCCAGTGTGCCAGCAGCACCTCTGTTTCCAAGATGGCAGAGGTCTGGAGCACACTGGAGGAGCTCTGGACACCTCCCAGGGGAGGTGCAGGTCAGGGGAGTGGTCACTCCCCTTTCCTTTGTCCAGTTTCGCGCCAGAGCAGGGCTAAGGGGTCCCCTGAACCGGTGTAGACTGGCTTATGCAGAATTGGGCACATCTGTGCCCAAGAAAGCATTTCCAGAGGCTGGGGGAGGCTACTCCTCCCCTGCCTTCACACCATTTTCCAAAGGGAGAGGGTGTAACACCCTCTCTCAGAGGAAGTCCTTTGTTCTGCCATCCTGGGCCAGGCCTGGCTGGACCCCAGGAGGGCAGCTGCCTGTCTGAGGGGTTGGCAGCAGCAGCAGCTGCAGTGAAACCCCAGGAAGGGCAGTTTGGCAGTACCAGGGTCTGTGCTACAGACCACTGGGATCATGGGATTGTGCCAACTATGCCAGGATGGCATAGAGGGGGCAATTCCATGATCATAGACATGTTACATGTGAAGCCATTGTGAAGCTACATATAGGTAGTGACCTATATGTAGTGCACGCGTGTAATGGTGTCCCCGCACTCACAAAGTCCGGGGAATTGGCCCTGAACAATGTGGGGGCACCTTGGCTAGTGCCAGGGTGCCCTCACACTAAGTAACTTTGCACCTAACCTTTACCAGGTAAAGGTTAGACATATAGGTGACTTATAAGTTACTTAAGTGCAGTGTAAATTGGCTGTGAAATAAGGTGGACGTTATTTCACTCAGGCTGCAGTGGCAGGCCTGTGTAAGAATTGTCAGAGCTCCCTATGGGTGGCAAAAGAAATGCTGCAGCCCATAGGGATCTCCTGGAACCCCAATACCCTGGGTACCTCAGTACCATATACTAGGGAATTATAAGGGTGTCCCAGTAAGCCAATGTAAATTGGTAAAATTGGTCACTAGCCTGTTAGTGACAATTTGGAAAGAAATGAGAGAGCATAACCACTGAGGTTCTGATTAGCAGAGCCTCAGTGAGACAGTTAGTCACTACACAGGTAACACATTCAGGCACACTTATGAGCACTGGGGCCCTGGGTTACCAGGGTCCCAGTGACACATACAACTAAAACATCCCCACCTGTACAGGGACCCTAGTCGACACCTCACAGGCAAGACAAGGAGGGCCCTGATGTCAGTGGGAGTAGGCACACCATTCAGGGGACACAGGCACAGGGGGCCAGGGACACTCGGAGGACAGCTGTGCACCAGGGGGAGGACAGGCCCAGGGAGCCGACTGCCCAGGAGGCACTCACAAATGTCCTGGGGGCATACCAGCAATCCCAGGACAGGATGGGTCAGGTGTTCAACATCATACAGGAGAACCAGCGGCAGCAGGGGGAACACCACCAGGAGGTCATGCAACAATTACAGGCCTTGAATACCACAATGGCCTCGATTGCAGGAGTGCTGGGTGACATGGCCAACATCATGCAGGAGTACACAGCACACCAGCAGGCCTGTACCACTAGCCAGTGTACTGACCAGCCCTCCACATCTGCTGCAGCTAGTGGACAGGAGGCCCTGCCACAGGACCCACCGGCCACTAGCACCCCTCCCCCTGCAGAAGGTGAACCACCCCACAAATGTTCCCTGCTACCCAGAAAGACATCAGAAACAGTTGCCAAGACCACTGCCAGGAAATGAGCCCTCTTGAATGTCCCCCTTGTGTTCTACTGTGTCACCATGTCCACTTTGACCTGCCATTGCTGCTCTTCCTATGGCCCCTTGGACACTGGACCTGTGCTACAAACAGACTGTACCACTACACTTTCTATTGCAAACCCAATTTATTAATAAATACCCTTGAACACAACTTGAGTAATAGTGCTTTATCTGGAGGAAATGTCCAATGTATTGAACTGAATTGAACTGCATGATCCTGTGCAAATGTCCTGTAATGTGCTCATCCATCCTACATATGTGTCTCAGCAGTCTGTACACATCACAGCATTACATTATTGTAACCACACCAACATTTGCAATAAGGGAAGGCATAAGTGACAGGCAGTTGGGATGCAAAGGTAGTGACTGGCATTCTACTACAGCCACACAGCACTTAAATGGAGAAATGTATAGTTCAACAGTCTTACCTGAGTGTCATTGGAAGTACTGCTGTTTGGTGTGTGTCCTGTTGCCCACATCATCCTCCTCTTCCTCCTACTCACTGTCCTCAGTGTCCACTGCTGCCACAGGTGCATTGTCACCCCCTCATCCTGCAGATAGGGCACATGGCGTCTGAGGGCCAAATTGTGCAGTATGCAGCACACAACAACAATCCTGCAGACCTTCTCAGGGGAGTAGCATAGGGGTCCACCTGTCAGATGGAGGCACCTGAACCTGGCCTTCAGGAGACCGAAAGTCCGTTCAACAATCCTCCTTGTACGCCCATGAGCATCATTGTACCTATTCTCAGCCCCTGTTCTCGGATTCCTAACAGAGGTCAAGACAGATTTGGGTAGCCGGAGTCACCTGAAAGTAGTGAAGGACACACATTAGCCTTGCACAATGGCATGGGTTATGACTCCTGTAGGCATACACTGACATACATTGGGTGGGGACTCAGGCTCACCTATAAGCCAAACTCTGTGCCTCTGTAGTCATTCCAGCAGCTGTGGGATGCTGCTATTCCTTAGGACAAAGGCATCATGCACAGACCCAGGATACTTGGGAGTGATGTGGGAGACGAACTGGTCAGCAAGGCATACCATCTGGACATTGAGTCAGTAGAAACTCCTACTTTTCCTGTACACCTGTTCATTGGCCCTGGGGGAGACTAAGGCAATATGGGTGCCGTCAATGGCCTCAATCACATGTGGTATGTGTCCCCTTGCATAGAATCCAGCCTTCACAGTGGGCAATTCATCAACCTGGGAGAATGTGATGTAGCTGCACATGTGTTTGAGCAAGGCAGCAAAATCCCTTGCAAGCACAATCGAGAACATTGGCTGTGACATTCCTGCAGCCAAGCCCACTGTCACCTGGAAAGTGCCTGTTGCCAGGAAATGGAGCACTGATAGTACCTGCACAAGAGATGTATTACTGTGGTGCAATGGATAGCAGGTAGCAGATCAGGCTCCAGTTGTGCACACAGCTCTGTGATTGTGGCCCTGTCCAGACCATAGGTGAGTATGATGTGCCTGTCGTCCAGTGTAGCCAAGTCGACAAGGGGTCTCAAGACTGGTGCTTGCCTCCTCCTCCTATTACTTCATAGTGGTTGGTACCTAAGTGACCCAAAAGTAAGAAGGGAGTGACAACAGGACCTCTGGACATACTACATCAGAGTACAGAGAGCATGCATGTATGTTGGATACTAGAATTGTCTAGGCGTGTACAGTCAATACCAATGACGCACTTTTAAATCAATACATGTGTACTAGTAGGAAATGGCAACAGCCTGTCCTGTATGCAGGGACAGGTAGAAGTGACCTCACTCCACTGTAGAAGTGACCTCACTCCACTGGCGTTATGCGTCATGGCAGAAGGCGGGCTGCACCACCATGCAATTCCTCATTGGCTAACATGGGGCTCTATGGAGTACAGTAACCAATGATGATCAGCGCCGGCGGTGACGGTGTTCACCTCTGCCAACGTGACCACCATTTTCTTCCTACCACTTCACCTAATTCCTGACTTTCCAATGGACTACATCACCACTTTGTTTGCTGCTGAGACCGGTGTCTGGAACCTGCCATGGCCCGTGCTACAGGGGAAAGAGCCCCAGCCTTCACGTCGGAGGAGTTGGAGAGGCTCGTGGATGGGGTCCTATCCCTCTATGGGCAGTTGTATTGGCCTCCAGACCATCAGGTGAGTACATCATTGGCACGTTGTATGCAACATGGCTGCATGTAGATGTATGTGTGTGCTGGCAGTGTGTCATTTGGGGGGGTATGGCTGCAGGCAATGTGAATGAGGAGGTACGGGTGATGTGTGTGCCTGATGAGGGTCAAATGCTGTATGTAGGACATTTGCGTGACAGGCTGGATTGTCTGGTACATGGTGTCCCTCTGTCTGTGCTTCCTCTGCAGGTCAGTGCCCATCAGAAGAAGGGGTTGTAGCGTGCCATCGGCATGGACACGCAGACCCTGGGGGTCCATAGCCGGCGGAGCACCCACTGCAGGAAACAGTGGGAGGACCTGAGATACTGGGCCCGGAAGACCGGGGAAGCCCAGCTGGGGATGACCTCCCAACGAGGGAGGGGTGCCTGTCGGAGCCTGAACCCCATAATGGCCCGCATACTGGCAGTGGTCCATCCTGAGTTGGATGGGTGCTTGAAGGCAGCACAGCAGCCACAAGGGGATGAGTACAGTGTGTGTGACATCCATCATTTGTTGCCTGGCATGGGATTTCGGTGTAGGGTTATAGTCAGTGGATTCCCCATTATGGCAGTTTAAACATTGCTGCGTGGTACAGCTTAGGTATGCTGGGTGGTATGCATATTTCAAATTGATAGATAGCTGACTTTCCATGGCAGACAGGGCTTAGTTAGTCCCAGTAGGTGTGCAGATGGCAGTGTTTGCCTCCTACCTGCTCTAGAACCTGCCAATGGTATTCCAGTGTGATCCTTACCGCCCATTCTTAGTCCCAGTGAATGATAGTAATGTGTTTGCCATCTGTGCTGTTGGTGCTGTGATTGATGCTGTGCTCCCTTTCTTTCTCCCCCCCCATCCTTTTGTCATCCATTCCATGTGTGCATTAGCATTATCTGGTGAAGGAAGAGGAGCACCAGCGAGTGAGAGAGCTGCAGCCCACACGACACAAGAGGCATAGTCCAACGACGGGACCAGTGGGACGGGGGATGAGGGGAGCACCATGGGGGGAGACATGAGTGGATACTGATTCGTCCTCCGATGGGAGCCCCTGGTAGTGGCAGACCCCTCTGGGACCAGCCCAGCTACTTCATCTTCCGCCATCCCCCGTACCAGCACCTCCCTCCCAGTAGCCCCCCACCCAGTTTCCTGTGCCTGCTCACCCAGGAGGGTGGGTGTCTCCTTTGCCCCAGGCACCTCAGGCCCTACCCCAGTCAGCCCTGCTGCCCTCAGTGTGGAGGCTATTGACCTCAGTGTAAAAAAGTAGCCTCTTTCTAGCATGGTTACCCCCATTCTTGACCTGTTTGTGAGTGTTTGTCAGGGTGCTTTTACTGTCTCACTGGCATCCTGCTAGCCAGGACCCCAGGGCTCATAGTTCAAAACCTATTTCTCTGTGTGTTTTGCCTGTCTCACTGGGATCCTGGTAGCCAGGGCCCCAGTGCTCATAGTTTGTGGCCTATGTGTGTTGTCAGTATGCTAGGCTGTGTCACTGAAGTTCTGCTAACCAGAAATCCAGTGCTTATGCTCTCACTACTTACCAAAGTTGTCACCACAGTTTAGTGACTCCAGGTTCCAATTCTGATTGGCACACTGGACCCCCCTTATAAGTCCCTAGTATATGGTACCTAGGTACCCAGGGCATTGGGGTTCCAGGAGATCCTTATGGGCTGCAGCATTTATCTTGCCACCCAGAAGGAGCTCATACAAACCTTCCTTCAGGACTGCCACTGCAGCATGAGTGAAATAGTGCACACACTATTTCACAGCCATTTTTCTTTGCACTAAGTAACTTATAAGTCACCTATATGTCTATCCTTCATTTACTGAAGGCTAGGTGCAAAGTTACTGTGTGTGAGGGCACCCTTGCACTAGCAAAGGTGCCCCCATGTCGTCCATGGCCAATTCCCCTGACTTTGTGAGTGCCGGGAAACCATTATAAGCGTGCACTACATATATGTCAATACATATATGTAGCTTCACAATGGTAACTCCAAATATGACCAGGAGAGATGTCTAAGATCATGGAATTGAACCCCAATCCAAATTTGGTATTGGGGAGCCAATCCCATGCACCCTGGGGGCTCCACCATGGACTCCTAGTACTGCCAAACAGGCTCTCTGAGGTTTCCCCAGCAGCCCCAGCTGCTGCCACCTTTCAGACAGGTTTATGCCATCATGGGGATTGAGAAGCTCAATTCCAGGAAGGCAGAATAATGCATTTCCTTTAGGAGAGGGGTGTTACACCCTCTCCCATTGGAAATAGGTGTTACAGGCATGGGAGGGGTATCCTCCCAGAGCCTCTGGAGATGCTTTGAAGGGCACAAACAGTGCCCTACTTGCATAATCCAGCCTACACCAGTTCAAGGACTCCCAGTACCCCCTCTGGCATTCCAATATTTTAGTTTATGGTTTGTGTTGCCCCTAGGCCCATTGCAATCTATTGTAATTTCTACTGTTTGCACTATTCTATGACTGTTTACTTACCTTATTTTGGTTACTAGTGTATATATTGTGTATAATACTTACCTTCAGAAGGAGTATTGCCTCTAAGATATTTTTGTCCTTGTGTCACTAAAATAAAGTACCTTTATTTATGGTAACACTGAGTATTATCATTTATTGTGTATAAGTACTACAAAACTATAGTGGTATTGCAGGAGTTTTGCATGTCACCTAGTTCAGCCTTGGCTGCTCTGCTACAGCTACCCCTAGACAGCCTAAGGGATAACTGGACCTCGCATAAGGTGTAAGTACCTTAAGTACCCACTACAAACCAGGCCAGCCTCCTACACTCCTGAGATCCATCTCTGTAGGGCAGTCAACCATAGTGAATGCCATCCAGGGCCTGGTATCCCAGATGCAGCAATGCAATGCCTTCTTGGAGGGCATTCACGGTTGCTTGGCGGCCCTACAGAGATCGTTTAAGGCTCTGGCCTCCTCTTTGACGGCAGCCAGTGTCCCTGTTTCATCCATGCCCCCTCCAACTACCTCTTCCCAGTCCCAGTCTTCTCCCCCAACCCATCCCACCACACATTCTGACACGCATGCACCCAGAACAACAGACACGACTCACACAGATAAACATTAGCAGCATACTTCAGTCCACAAGCACACACACAGCCAACACACAGTTGCACACACAACAACAGCCACTGCCTGTCTCCCCTCCTCTTCCTCCGTCACAGTCACATCAGCACTCACACCTGCATGCACAGCATCAACAGTCCCAGATCCTGCCACGTGCACAGCCTTGCCCACAGTCACCACAACAGCAGACCTGCAGACATGCACCCCCACTCCACATGCGCAGTCACCACCACCACCATCACAACCTCATGCAGCACACCCACCTCACTTGCAGACACCACTACAACATCCATCCACAGGTCCTGTTTGACCTCCCCCACCCTGTCTTCCGCCCCTCCAAAGACACACAAATGCTCCCAATCAGACCCCCAACAGCCATCCACCTCACACACGCACACTGCCCATGCACCTGCACCCAAGTACAGCACATCTCCTCCTCCTACAACCACTCCCTCTACCTCCACTCCCATACCTCCTCCCACAACCCACCCCATTGGTCCCAAGAAGGTTTTCCTTTCCCGCCTTGACCTCTTCCGTCCCCCTCCCCCTGTCCTTCCTGTAGGAGGAAAGTCCCACCCCCCAGCCTAGTACCTCCAGCACCAAATCGAGCCCTGTTTCTCCCCCTAAGACTTCAGCTGTCACTAAGGGGCCCAAGAGTGGCACTCCATCCCTCTGCCCCAAGCCCACCCCCTGCACCCTAAACGGAAAGGTAAAGACCTGCCCCCTCCTAAACCCAAGCCCAAGGACCCTCCTCCCAAAAGGAAGACCCCCAACACCCCCAATCCCGTACCATGAGGTGCCAGCATTTTTCCGGCATGATGCCCCTCCCCAGTGGAATCCCGTTGTTGTCGGGAATCAAGTTGGGCTCTTGGACGTTGCCCTGTGGCCATACGTGGTCTTTGGACTGGCCATAGGGCCTGCTTGTACATATGTACTTTACCATTTTTAAACTTTAGCTTGTTCTCCAACATGATTACAGTGGTTGTACCAGAGATATGTGTCCTAGCTTTCCTTGGTCCTGGGTTCTGTTGCTGTCGATTTACACTGGAAATTATTCTGAGTGTGTTGTGTGTGTATATGGTGCGTGTTGTGTGTGTGTGTCACTCTCACCTCCATCCCTGTTCTAGGCGGCTGTACTCACCGTCATCGTCTTCATCGACGTTGGTGCTCCTGGACAGCCATGGCGTGGTACAGCATTGGGAAGGCTTCCAGTTCTGGTTCCATGGCGGCCGCAGACTCCTCTGTGTCCCTGGAGGTGAGTGGCTCCTTTTATATGATCTGGTTCCGCCAGGCTTTTGGTGGCATTTCTACCGCCCCGAAAATCCCAGCAGTGTGCTATGTCATAATATGGTGGGTGGTTCCTTTTCTTTCGCCTGCCTGGAGATTGCTACCGCCGTGTTCAGTGGTCACACAGCACTGACGGTTGGGGTGATAAGTTGGCTGACCATGGTCATAATTTGGTGGCTGGAGTGGCGGTTACCTGACCGCCATTGTCATAATGACCACCTTTGTCTCTTATCTACTTGTAGTCCCCTCCATGACAAACGGCTTTGACAGCATGAGTAAACACACAAGCCTTGAGACATTTCTAACCCACTGCAGTACAGAGCTAAAATATATTCACGTTCCCAAAAGAGCCATGTGTTGGGAAGGAAAATTGAGTTCTGAAGATGGAATACCTCAACATCTATGTGATGTAACCTTCCAGCTGCAAATGTCCCCTTAACTATCAGTTTTCTCACCATCATTGATTTCTTATCTGGGCAGAACTAAGGACACCAAAATGTTGTTGGGGGAGGTACAACTCTCTCACCAATGTGGACACATTCGCATCTGTTGCAATCAATATGGTTTGGCATAAAATTTCACATTGTTTCATACAGACTGCCTTCCATGCACATTTGTGAAGGACTAAGGCATCATGCCAACCTGCTACTGTCCACATGAACTGACTAGAAATTTGCTGTACAAAAGGTTTCAAACATGTTCCAGATAAGGAATGATGCCACTGTACACATGCTTCTAGTCCTTTTGAAGCAGATGTTCATAATCATATTGTCATAACACCAACATACTAATGTCAAGTCTGATACATCAACTGCATCATAAGTGTTCAGTTTGCCATGTCACCACTAATAGGGCCTACTCAAATTTGTGATGGAGTAACCCACCAGACCCAATCACAAAACAGAGCATGTTTGGTCCAACTATCCCATAGAGAGACATAGAGAAAATGTTGGTACCCCGTTGTTCGCATGCAGCCATGTGTATGCCCAAAACAGTGCTTGGCTTGTGATGAGGAATCTGTTGGCAACCTTTAGCACAAAGCAATACACCAGACACAGAGTCAGACACTGTCTGATTAACTTACACTTCCAGAAATCCTCATATGTGTTAGCTGTGTGTCAACCGTCATGTTGATGCCATACAACATTGTTGGAAATTAAAAAGGTTATACAGCAAAAATAACTACAGACAATAACTTAGGGCCAGATGTAGGAAGCACTTTGCGAGTTGCAAACGGCAAAATTTGCCGTTTGCGACTCGCAAATGCGTGTTTCCTATGCAGAAATGCATTTTGCGAGTCGTTACCGACTCGCAAAATGCATTTCCGAATCGCAAATAGGAAGGGGTGTTCCCTTCCTATTTGCGATTCGCAATGGTATGCAATTCCATTTGTGACCGCTTATGCGGTCGCAAATGGAGTCGCAGTTACCATCCACTTGAAGTGGATGGTAACCCATTCGCAAACGGGAAGGGGTCCCCATGGGACCCCTTCCCCTTTGTGAATGGACCCCAAAATATTTTTTCAGGGCAGGGAGTGGTCCAAGGGACCACTCCCTGCCCTGAAAAAACCGAAACAAAAGGTTTCGGATTTTTTGAAATGCAGCTCGTTTTCCCTTAGGGAAAACGGGCTACATTTAAAAAAAAAAAAAAACTGCTTTATTGAAAAGCAGGTCTACAGCAGGCCTCCATGTTAGCGAGTGCCTATACTCGCTATGGGGCCGCAATTTGCGACCCACCTCATGAATATTCATGAGGTGGGTCATTGCGACCCCATAGCGAGTTGCAGTCGGTGTCTGAGGCACCGTACTGCATAGCAATTTGCGAGTTGCAAATTGCGAGTCGGAAGGACTCGCAATTTGCAACTCGCAAATTGCTTCCTTCCTACATCTGGCCCTAACTCCCTTGAGGCCCTCAACTGCCCATCAAGCTTTGGGTAGGCCAACACAAGGATGCAGGACATTCGGGGGGTCAAGGTGCAGCATCGTTGGAAGGACTGCCCTACTGGCCTTCCGCAGACTTCTGCGTTGAGCATCAGATGTCCTCCACCTCTTCCGACAATGCAGGCTGCGCCGCTTATGGACCCCCGTGGTCCGCACCTCCTTATTGATGATCTTCTAGATTTCTCGCTTTTGATAGGCGTTAACCTGTTTGGATGCTAGAAAAGAACAAGAAAATATGTTTTCACTACAGGTCACTGCACCAGGCCACTGTAATCCACCCCTATGGCAGGCCCTCCTAACCCAGAGGGAAGAGGTGCCCCCACGAACTCCAGTTTCATTTTCCTGGACTTCATGAGTGTGGGGAGGCCATATTATCCGTGTACTGGACATAGGTCACTACCTATGTCCAGCTACATAATGGTAACTCCAAACCTAGGCATGTTTGGTATAAAACATGTTGGAATCATACCCCAGTACTGTTGCCAGTATTGGAACTATGATTCCATGTACCCTGGGGGCTACTTAGAGGAACCCCAGCACTGCTAATATGAGCCTTCTGGGGTTTTCTGGGAAGCCCAAGCTGCTGCCACCCCTCAGACAGGTTTCTGCCCTCCTGCTGCTTGAACAGCTCAAGCCCAGGAAGGCAGAATAAAGGATTTCCTTTGGGAGAGAGGGGTAACACCCTCTCCCTTTGGAAAAATGTGTTAAATGGCTTGGGAGGGGTAGCCTTCCCAAGCCACTGGTACGCTTTGAAGGGCACATTTGGTGCCCTCCATGCATAAACCAGTCTACACCCTTTCAGGGACCTCCAGTCCCTGCTCTAGGGCGAAAGTGGACAATGGAAAGAGGAGTAACCACTTCCCTGTCCATAACCACCCAATGGTGATGCCCAGAGCTCCTCCAGAGGGTCCTGGATTCTGCCATCTTGAATCCAAGATTGGCAGGGACCTCTGGGACCATCTGAGTGACCAAGTCAGGCAGGTGACATCAGAACCCCCTCCAGATAGATGGTCACTTGGATAGGTGACCAACCCCTTTTCAGGGCTATTTTGGGTGGGTCCTCAGATTCAGCTTGCAAGATTCCAGCAGGACTCCTCTGCAACCTTACTTTGACTTCTAGCCACTGGAACTGCGCTGGACCCTCCAGGAACCAACAATCTGCATCAGCAACAAAGACCGTGCTTGCGATATCGTTTTCATGGCTTCTTCCAGCTTTTGCAACATTTCCCCAGTTGTGCATCCTCTAAGGGCTGCAAGTATTCAGTCTGCACAAGAAGGAAGAAGGAATCTCCCTTGGAGTGAAGGAATCAAGCCCCCTGCATCCGCAGGCACCAACTGCAACAACGACCGGCTGCGTGGATCTCCCCTCATCTTGAGCTGCCTGGATCCTGCATCATGGATGTTTGTCCAGAATAGTCCTCTTGGTCCTCTCTGCCAGCTGTCCAGCTTTGGTGGAGGTAAGCCCTTGCATTCCCACATAGGATAGTACCATTGTGCACCGCGTCTCTTGAAGCTAGCAAGGCTTGTTTCCATCTCCTTCAAGGGATCTTCAGCCACCGTGTAGCCCAAACCCCCAGCACTCTTCCTGCGATGCACAGCCCTCTGCGTGCTTCTCCTGAGGCATGGGACGCTTCTCCAGTTGAGCTGCATGGGCTTCTCTGTGACTCCTGGGTCCTCCTTCAGTGAGTCTCCTGTGGGGGTTGCCTCTTCTTCCTTGGACTATCTGCCTTGCTGAGGGTCCCCTTGGAATTCCCTCATGGGTTGTGTCCTTTTCGACCTTCCTGGTCCCCAGTAGATCCACTTCAGATTCACCGCAACTTCTGCCTTTCCCAAGGCTTGTTGGTGGCTTTTCCACGGCACTGACCGATTGCAATCATCCATCTACTGTGGGACGTCAACGGCATCCTCCGGGAACTCTTCAACCTGCTCCAGGGCTGCATTCCTGACCGTCTAAGTCCTACAGTCGAACAACTCCTGCATCCACAGCTATGTTGGTAGTAACTCCTACTCCTCCTGGACTCTTCTGTGACTTCTGGACTTGGTCCCCTTCTCCCACAGGGCTTCATCTTCAGGAATCCACTGCTGGTTTCTTGTAGTCTTGTCTGGGTGTTGCATTTTCTTCATTTTCCTCCTTTTGGGTGGTTTGGGGAATATCCAATAACTTACTCCTTTCTTCCTGGTCGCTAGGAGGCACTGTGGTACTTACCTTTGGGGTTTCCTAGTACCCCCACCTTCCCCCTACACATTTCACGTACCTAGGTGGGGTTCCTGTGTTCACATTCCATTTTTTAGTATATGGTTTGGGCTCCCCCTAGGGTCACTATTGTCTATTTGCATTTGCACTGTTTTTTATCACTTTCTATGCCTATTGCTGATAACTAGTGTACATTTTTAGGGCCAGATGTAGCACACAGTTTGCACATTGCAAACAGTGAATTTCGCTGTTTGAGACGTGCAAACTGCACTTGGCAATGCACGAAACCCCTTTTGCGATTCGGTAACCTGGTTACCAAATCGTAAAATCGGTTTGCGAGTCGCAATTAGGAAGGGAGTCCCCTTCCTAATTGCGAGTCGCAGTGCAATGCCAGATTGCTTTGTGACCGTGAACGCGGTCGCAGTCGCAAAGCAATCGCAGTTAGCACCCATTTCAAATGGGTGCTAACCCATTCGCAAAACGGAAGGGGTCCCCGTGAGTCCATAGTAAACCCCCTTGCCTAGCTGGGAGCACTTCAGGTAGTGGGAAGGAAAGCCATAACAGTAGGGCGCACTTTGTGCCAATAGGGATAGTTGAAAGGGTCACTAGAAATAGGGACAGATGCTCCTCTGGTCACTCTCATGTCACCTCAGTCTCTGAGGGGACACACTGCTCATCTCAAGGGGAAGATTCTTTAGATAGGGAACTCAGACAGCTGAGAATGGAGGAGGTCAAGCTGAGGCTGCAGCAGCAACAGTTAGCCCTAGATAGGGAGGCCTTGGCAGTGGAGCGAGAGATTCACGGTTTGGGGTTAGCCCCCCATGGCGGCAGCAGCTTTAGTTTAATGCAGCCTAGGGTCAGGGAGGACTCTTTTGACTCCAGAACCTTAAACAAGATTGCTCCCTCCTACAAGGTAGGGGATGACTTATACAAGTGGTTCACTGCTCTGGAGAGGGCCTGTAAGGTACAAAGGGTCCCCCAGAGACAGTGGACTGCTATCCTCTGGCTCTCCTTCTCTGACAAAGGGAGAGATAGACTTCTCACTGTCACAGAGGAAGATGCTGACAACTACAGTATGCTGTCCTAAAATCTGAACTCCTAGATGGATTTGGTCTCACCACTGAGCAATATAGAATCAAGTTCAGGGAGACCAGGAAAGAGTCCTCCCAGGATTCGGTTGATTTTGTGTATTGCTCTGTTAAAGTGTGGAAGGCTGGTTACATGGCAGCAAAGTCAGTGATTATGAGGGCTTGTATAATCTAATTTTGAGAGACCATATTTTGAACAACTGTGTGTCTGACTTGTTGCACCAATACTTGGTTGACTCAAATCTGACCTCTCCTCAAGAATTAGGAAAGAAGGCAGACAAATGAGTCAGAAGTGAGGTGAGCAGGAAAGCTCATACAGGGGATGACAACAAGAACAAGCATTTGCAATGCATTTGGTCTCGCTTTTGCTCGATTTAGAGCTATCAGCATTTTGAACTCCTAACCGTACTTTTCTTGCCACATAAACTGAAAAGTAAAATAGTTTCACATAAGCGAGCCAAAAGCTGCCATGAGCACGAAGCAGACACACAAAAGGAAACAGCAGTTTGCTTGCAGTGAAACGTATCGGCAAAACTGCAGTTATCCATATAACCAGCAAAAGTGCAATTATCCATGTAACAGGGTCAATGTCATGCAAAGCACTCGACTTCTGCCCAGCGAGATTGCGCAGTTTACGAAATAAAAATAAAAAGTAGTCCAGAAACCATGCTGAAAACATAGAGCCTCGTATGTTTTCTGTAGTTGGCTGGTGCGCTCAGGGAGGGCTAAACACCGGAAAAGGCATGACGTGTGCATGCCTTTCACTAATTATATCAAGCTAATTTTAAAAGGCAAGCCCACAAACCAACCAAACTGGTGGGCGTGACATTGGTGTGGTTAAAAGCCCATAGAGAGATTACACCGGGGACAAAGCGCTTTGCGTGCTTGACCCTAAAAAGGAAGCAGGTAAGTCCAAGGACAAGATAAAAACAAAGAGTCTTCATCAGGCCCACAAAATTCTTCTGGGGGTGGGTCTAAAACCTCTATCTCCTCCTCCCATAGTAAAAAGCCTTGGTGCTATTTCTGTAGCAACGAAGGCCACAGGCCAGGAGACAGCTCCTGCCCTAAGAAAAGCACTAAGCATCCCACCACTCCAACCTCCATCTCTACCACTAGTGCTCCTAGTAATAATTGTAGAGGTGGGTCTGGCAGCAATAACCAATCCAAGGGTGTAGCTGGGCTCACTTTAGGAAGTGTAGTGGGGCTGGTTTAGTCAGAGAGACAACATAATCTGTTTTAGTCTCTGATGGGGGCATTGATCATGCCACCCTTGCTGCTTGTCCACTTAATATGGATAAGTACATGCAGCAGCCCTTGATAAATGATGTTCAGGCAGACGCCTACAGGAACACAGGTGCCAGAGTCACTGTTGTGTCTGAAAAACTGGCATTCCCTGATTAACACCTATTTGGTCACCAGTACCAAGTGAGTGACGCCCATAACAATACTGTGTGCCACCCCATGACAGTTGTTGATTTCAGCTGGGGGGGGTACTGGTCCTACAAAAGTTGTTGTGTCCACAGACCTACCTGTAGAGTGTCTACTAGGGAATGACTTGGAGACTTCAGCTTGGGGTGAAGTAGAATTGGAGGCCCATGCAGCAATGCTGGGCATCCCGGAGCATAGTTTTGCATTGGCCAGGGCACAGGTCAAGAAGCAAAAAGATCAAAGAATCTTGGAGCCTGGAACGATGGCCCAAGAACTTCCAAAACCCAAGGGTAGAAAGGGCTTTTTGTTGACTCTGGCACATGACATTCCCCTGGCAGGTCACTTGGGGCAAAGCAAGACTTGGGACAAGCTTGACCCTCACTTTCACTGGCCCCACATGTCAGAAGATACTAAGGAGTTTTGTCGCTTATGTGTCACCTGTCAAGGCAGTGGCAAAACATGTATCACCCCAAAGGCCCCCTTAATTCCACTTCCAGTGGTTGGGGTTCCCTTTCAGAGGGATGGGGTGGGTATTGTTGGACCCCTAGACCCACCCATAGCCTCTGGGAACAGATTTATTCTGGTGGTGGTGGACCATGCCACCAGGTACCCAGAAGCTATGTCTCTAAGGACCACTGCAGCTCAAGCAGTAGCAAAAGTCCTACTGGGAATTTTCTCAAGAATGGGCTTTCTTAAAGAGGTGGTATCAGACGGGGTACAAACTTTATATCAGCATACCTCTAGGCATTGTGGAAGGAATGTGGTGTTACTTACAAGGTCACCACACCTCACCACCGCCAAACCAATGATTTGGTAGAACATTTTAATAAAACTCTCAAGGGCATGATCATGTGACTCTCTAAAAAGATCAGAAGTAGATTTGATGTCCTACAGACATGCCTCCTTTTTGCCTACAGGCTACACCCTGTAAGGGGTCCTCTTGCTCTTGTAAGGGAGGGCTGAGAGCAACCTCTCAAGCCCCACAAACAGGACATAGTGGACTATGTACCTGCCCTCAGATCCAGGATGGCTGAGTACATGAAAAGGGCCACTAAAAATCTTCAGGACAGCCATGAACTGCAGAGGCAGTGTCATGACCAGAAGGCTGCCCTAACTGTTTACCAGCCAGGACAGAAGGTGTGGGCCCTGGAGCCTGTGGTTCCCAGGGTACTCCAAGACAAGTGGAGTGTTCCCCACACAATAATGGAAAAGAAAGGTAAAGTTACCTACTTCGTGGACCTAGGCCCTCCCACAGGCTCCCTCAGGGTGCTCCATGTGAACCACCTGAAGCCCTACTATGACAGGGCTGACACGACCCTGGTCATGGCCATTGAAGAGGGATAGGAGGAAGAGAGTGACCTTCTCCCTGACCTTTTCTCCAACACTGCAGCTGATGGCTCAGTTGATGGAGTAGTCCTGACAGACTGTCTTTTCAAACCTCAGAAAGAAGACTGCAGGAATCTCCTTGGGCAGTTCTCAGAACAGTTCTCTAATATCTGGTCAGACAACATAGTGTGATCACACTATTGATACAGGGGACACTTTGCCCACTAAAGCAAAATCTATAGGCAACCTGACCATGTTAGAGACTGCATCAAAGCCGAAGTGCAAAAGATGCTGGATCTAGGAGTCATAGAGCACTCTGATAGCCCCTGGGCTAGCCCAGTGGTGCTGGTCCTAAAATCTCACTCTCAGAATAGGAAAAGAGAAATTAGGTTTTGTGTTGACTATAGAGGGCTCAACACTGTCACAAAGACAGATGCTCATCTTTTCCCTAGGGCAGATGAGCTAATAGATACACTGGAATCTGCCAAGTATCTAAGCACATTTGATTTGACTGCATGCTATTAGCAGATCAAATTATCAGATGATGCTAAACCAAAAACATCATTGTTAACCATTGGAGGGCATTATCACTTCACAGTGATTCCCTTTGGTCTGAAAAATGCTCCTGCCACATTTCAGAGGCTGGTGAGTATAGTCCTCCAAGGATTGGAAGCCTATAGTGCAGCCTATCTACATGATATATCTGTCTTTGGCTCTACCTGGCAGGACCACAAGGTCCACCTTTGGAATGTCTTGGAGGCTCTGCAAAAGGCAGGCCTTACTATCAACGCCTCTAAGAACCAGATAGGACAGGGGAGGGGACGTTTGTATATCTGGGTCACCTGCTAGGTGGAGGCCAGACTCAGCCACCACCAGGGAAGATCCAAACTATTTTTTAATTGGATTCCTTGTCATACACAGACCCAAGTAAGAGCCTTGTTAGGCCTCATTGGGTCCCTGGCTCCATTGTAGCCCCTCTTAAGGACCTCACCTCTAAAAGAATGCCAAAGAAAGTTTGATGGAAAGCTGGCTGTCAGAAAGCTTTTGAGGATCTCAAACAGGCCATGTGCTCTGCACCTGTTTTAAAAACCCATGAGTACTCCAAGACGTTCATAGTGCAAACAGATGCTTCTGAGGAAGGGTTTGGGGCAGTTATATCTCAACTTAACACTGAGGGCCAGGACCAATCTGTAGCTCTTAAAAGCAGAAGGTTAATTCCCAGGAAAAAGCTTTGGTCAGACACAGAAAGGGAGCCCTTTGCTGTGATCTGGGCCTTGAAGAAGCTGAGGCCATACCTGTTTGGAATTCACTTCATTGTTCAGACAGACCACAAAACCCTTCTATGGTTAAAACAGATGAAAGAAGAAAATCCCAAACTGTTAAGGTGGTCCATATCTCTACAGGAATGGATTATATAGTGGAACATAGAACTGGGAGTAACAACTCCAGTGTAGATGGACTCTCCAGATATTTCCACTTAGACAATGAAGCCTCATCTGGGCAAGGTTAGCCTTCTTGCCCTTCATTTGAAGGGGGGTTGTGTAGTAAAGTACCCTCTTTCTTGGCATGGTTACACCAATTTTCTGCCTGTTGTCAGTGTGTTGGACTGTGTTCTCTGGGATCCTGTTAACCAGTGATTATGCTCTTGCTTTCTATCTTGGCAACTTTGTTAATTACATCGCACATTTGGCATACTGGTGCCCCCATGTCAGTCCCTAGTATATAGTACCCAGGTACCCAGAGGCATTGGGGTAACAGGGGATCCCCATGGGCTGCAGCTGTATTATGCAACCCATGGGGAGCCCATGCAAAGTGTATCTGCAGGTCTGCCATTGCAGCCTGCATGAAAGGGTGCATACACCATTTTCACTATAGGTCACTGCACCAGGTCACTGTAAGTCACCCCTTTGGCGGGCCCTCCTAGCCCAGAGGGCAGGGTGCAAGTACCTGTGTGTGAGGGCACCCCTGCAGTGGTATTGCATGAACTTTGCATGTCTCCTAGATAAGCCTTGGTTGCTCATCCACAGTTACTTCTAAAGAGCCTGGTTTCTAGACATTGCCTACACTACACAAATAGGGGATGCCTGTACCTCGTATAAGGTGTAAGTACCCCAGGTACCCCCCACACACCAGGCCAGCTTCCTAGAAAGTGTGTGTAAGAATGGGACATACTTTTGTGGATGACTGAGAGCCTGTGGCATTTGAACTTGCCGCACAGGAAACACCCTTCCCTATATGTGGCACTGTGACATGTATAAAACCATACAGAGCATCCTATTCCACAACATGGGCTGTAATCCCACTTGACAAGACTGCATCAGACAACTCCATAACTTTAAAACAGTTTCTTCCACTTAACATCACTATCATTTTGATATTGGCTGTATGTTGCCACTCATACTACTGGTACACTTTCTACTGGTTACTGGTAGTAAGTAAGGGTCCTGCAGTAGGCCTGATGCAATTGGAATTGGGAGTTTACATGGACATATATTACATTTCAAACAGTGGCAAACAACATTTTGTCCCCAAATAAATCATTCAGTTCACTACACTCCAATTACAATACTTCACCCATGAACAAAAGGGAACACATTAGGCTGTGGACAAAAAAGGAACCAGTTACTTAGTCGAACATTTTACAATCAGACATGTACCTGTTCCTCTGTGGTGCCATAGAGCTGGTGGTACAGGGACAGGACCTCCCTGGTAAGGAGCTCCAGCTCCTCCATGCTGAAGATGGGGCCCTGTCACCTGCTTTGCCCGGCCTCCTGGCTCCCAGAGGTTGGTAACAGCAGCAAATAACGAGGAGGTCTTGCTGCCTACCATGTTAGGAGGCGAATTCGCTTTTTTTCAAAACTCCACGTGCAAGTACACGGCGGACGCAATCTGTGATGGACATGGACACAGCAATTAGATTTTGTGCGTAGCCATCACACATTTTAGCATATGGCAGGGTCTGTTGTGGAGGGTACCACCTAATACGCATTCAAATTCCACCAACGGCTGTCGAGTAGCCAGTATCCTAACAGTAAGACCAGGCATCTGCTATTTGTGGGTGAGAAACTGTGCATTTTTTAATTGTTAGTGCGTCACCAGCACTCAAAATAGAGGCTAGTGTACTAATATGTCAAGTTTGAACAACACTGTTTATGACAGGATATGGCACATCTAAAGTGATCCATGATTGTGTTTGACATCGATAGTGCAGTGGGGGAAGTAATACCTCAGTTGACGGTATTTTGAAAAAAAAAAAATTAAATAGGTGCAAATAATACAATTCAAATATATTATTTGCATTTAGTACAACAAAAATTTGACAGGGAAAAAATGTGTTTTTTTAACTTAGAAAATATGTGCAAAACGTATGTACATATATGTCTCAATGAGATTCATATTGTTACAAAAATATCAGATATGCGTTGATTATCAAGGTATGGTGTGACAGTTAAACTGAGAGTTTCTTTTCCATACATGCAGAGATTTGAACCCAGGCATGGGTAGGAGACGACGGCCTCAGGTTTTCAGGTTATTTCAACACTTTGCCACCGTGGAGGAAAGGGATGTGATAACAATATTTTAGCCAACTATCCTGGATTTGTGTCACCAGCTGGAGCCTGATCTCCTGCCTCACAATATGAATACATCAGCAATGACACCAATAGTGAAACTCATGGCAGTACTTCATTCTGTGACTACTTGCTCTTTTTTGTACACTGGCAGTATATGGGGCATGTCCCAACCAACTTTCGGTGTTGTGCTACAAGATGTCCTTTCTTCAATGTTGAGACACATCAACAGCTACATTTAGTTCCCACAACAACAGGATGTGGCCATTGTGAAGGGAGAATGTTATGCTTTGGGTGGAGTACCACATGTGGTTGGAGCAATAGATGGCACACATATTGCCTTGGTGTCACCAGACACATGGGAACAGGTCTACCGCAATCAGAAGAACTTCTATTCCATCAATGTGCAAGTTGCCTCCTTACCGGATTTGTACATCTCAAGTGTGCGTGCACGCTTTCCTGTGTCAACACATGATTTCTTTGTATTAGGGAACAGCACCATACCCCTGCAAATGTCACAACTTGGACCTGAGAAGACCAAGTTTGTTGGTAAGTGCAATCTGACTTGAGGATTTTTTACCTGAATCCTAGTTTAGGAAGGGACAATGCCTTGATACGATATTAATCTGTTGATATGTTGCTATCCTAATCCACCACAGTTGTTGGCACCACTGAGAAATCCAACAATGCCAGGAGAAGTCTGCATCAATGAGGCTCATGGAAGGACACGGAGGCCAGAGAAGCAGGCTTTTGAACACCTCTAGGCCAGGTTTACTTGACTGGACAAGACTGGTGGAGCCTTTCTCTACTCACCTGATAAGGTGTGCCAAGTCACCGTTGCCTGCTAGATGCTCCCCAACATCTCCCTGTGCCAGAACATCCCAATAATCGCAGAGGTCGGTGACCGTGAAGAGCCACCATGTGAGGATGTTCAAATGCCCATGGTGGATGAAAGTATAGTAGTAGAGCCAAAAGCAGTTTGGAGTCCAATGTACAAAATACAACTGTCCATCAGAAAAGGTAATTGTGTCCCTGAAATAGTCCACAGAGTGAATAGTAGACACACTGGAGAAAATTTTGATCTGTATCTCTTAGAGGTGGTGGTGGAGGTCTTGCCAACCTCTCCTGGCGGTCCGGAAGACCATCCCCTCCAGGGATGGTGGGCACAGGTGTAGGGCCTGGGGTGGGAGGAGCCTGCTCCTCATGTGCAGGGCCTCTTGTCTGTGTCTGCCAGTGGTGTGCTTGGGCCAAATGTAGATGGAGGACAGATGGAATGGGAAAAGCCTTGATCACATGGTGGGAGATGTCATCAAGCACCCCAGTCAGGGAGCTCATATTTTCATTGTGGTTGGGTATTTCCAACATGAGCTCCCTCTGCACCGCCTTGATCTCCCGGAGTTCAGTTACAAACTGGCCCATCACGTCTTGGGACTGCTCTCAAGACTCAGTCAATGATGGTCTGGCTGACAAAGACCCCAGTGGCCTCGTGGTTGGCCGACAGATTCCCTCCTATGACCTCTACCTCTACTACCCTGTGCTCTTGAAGCAGTATGCCCTATCCTACTGGATAACTGGAAACGGTGTTGGTTCAACAGCAGCTAGGACTAGGGTGCACAGGATTGGTGCATAGGTCCTCGGTACACAGGAAGTGGTGGTATCCTCATGCTGAGATGGTGTTTCAGCTGGATTGGGAGGTGTAGATGTGGGCCGAGTGTGACTCACTGGAGCTGTCTTGCCAGACAGACCAGATGGATCAACTGGATCCCGATCATCCGGACTTGCAGGAGTGGAGTAATCACTGAAGACTTGCTCCTGGTCTGGAGTGGAGGTGTCTTGGATGGCAGATGGAGGTTCACTGGCCCGGAGGGTTCTGGCCTTGAGGGTTGGACCTGAGAAGAATGCAGAGAATATGTAATTAATATCTAGTTTGTGCATCATATGTGTCTATCTACATGGGGCAACCTAAAAAAGTAAAAGCAGGCTGAAAAACTGATAAGGCCTTTGTGTGATGTTCATAGTTTTGCACATGCAGGATGAGTTACACAGATGATAATGTTGTAGGCATGTCTTGAAATGCAATTGTGTTATTTCGAAATTGTACATTACATCTAGCAGACATTCAACCCAACCCTTGGTGAGCAGATTAGAGTACTGGACCTTCTAAGGCCTAGCAGGCCATGAAACATTAGACAAACTGTTGTTAAACTTACCATTCAAGCTCTTCATTGGTCATCATATGAACAGTGCAAAGTAAAATGTGTTTGGCTACTACTTCTATTCAGCATACCACATTACATTGTGAGAAATCTTGGATTCAAAAGTCTGTGAGTTATGTGAGCATTTACATCACTTCAGTGTATCTATGAGAAGTTGTCAACATACGCGAGATACAAAACAACTGACATTTTAATCCCAAGCATGACATGGTGACTGTCAGATGCACATGTTTTTGCCATGTTGTGCATATGAAAGTAAAGGAAGGTAGACCAAAATTACATTGCACTATTGTTTGGCACATACAAAAACAGGGCAACATGGTAGTGGTAGTCATCTGTTGACACCACAGACAATGCTTGAAAAAAAAGTGAGTTACACATGTCTATTTCAATGATTATAGTGGATATGAACACACATTTACAACATGTACACACATATGGGTATGATGTGAATGGAAGGGTTTCTTGCCTGTAACTCCAGTTCTCTTATAAGGGTATTTCCATGATAGTCATAAGTAATGAATAGTTCTGCCCCCCAGCGGGGACCCCGGAGCACTTTTTCCAATATGTCTTCTTAAGTGTTGATGCTCGCACTTCTTCAAGAAAGCCTGCAAAATCACTTAAGAATGTCATTATGCAGCCTAACTGATAGGCGATAGTGGCAAAACTTCTTCATCTTTTTTGATACAAAAGGGAAATAGTGCAAGAAGACATGCATTTAAATGCATGAATAATTGGAAAAATAACAGAAAAAATCTTTCACAAATGCTTTTGTAATCTAAGATAAAGTTGAAGGAGTGTAGAGCAGTGTCGCTCATAGGCTGCCATTTTAAAGGAGACTATGGCCCTCATTATGACATTGGTGGTAAGTGCTGCTCACCGCCATACTGACTGCCCCCAACATACCGCTGCCGCAGCGGATTACCGTTACCCATATTATGACACACAGATAGCAATCCGTCACTATAGAGCCACACACCGAGTCTGCCAGACCAAAGGTCAGTGATAAACTGCTGGTATCAAAACCCACACCGTTACGCCAACAGAACTATGCCCACAGCATTATGACCCACGAATCACCGCAGCGGACATTCAATGGCGCTAAACCATTGGCGGTACATACCGTTACGCTCAAAATATGCACACAGATTCAAAACAACATTGCATTGGATAATTTGAATAACACACACCTGACACCCATACATACACCACACCCACACACCACTATAAAACACACACCCACAGTACCCGCAACCCTTTACGACTGCAAACAAGAGCCACCAGAGGGATAGCAAGACCACAGACAAGACCACAGACACACATCACCATCACCTATACACCATCCACGCACCTTACATCACACACCCCAACACATCACCCCACACACCCTCACCCACACCACTCACACTGCACCCATGGCACCAAACAACACCCCAGGTTCTCAGATGAGAAGTTAAGGGTCATGGTGGAGGAAATCATCTGGGTAGAGCCACAGCTAATCTGATCACAGGTAGAGCAGACATCCATTGCTAGGAAGATGGAGCTATGGCGGAGAATCGTGGACAGGGTCAACGCCATGGGACAGCACCCCAGAACAAGGGACAACATCAGGAAGAGGTGGAATGACCTACGGGGGAATGTGTGTTCCACAGCAGCAAGACACCAAATAGCTGTACAGAGGACTGGCAGTGGACCCCCAACTCCTCCCCCACAACTAACAACATGGGAGGAGAAAGTCTTGCCAATCATGCATCCTGAGGGCCTGGCAGGAGTAGGAGGAGGACTGGACTCTGGTAAGTCAAATCTCTATTACTATCACCCCTTCTACCTGCATGCCATCACAAACCCTCACCATTACCTCACTCCCATCACTCTACCACATCACAACCCACCCCTTCCAATATCAAGCCCTGCATGTAACACCAATGCACGGACCCCCATCACAGACCTGCATGGGCACCCATCACTAAAGCATGCACACTAGAGAGAATCACCTAGCCCACCAAATAACTACTCACACAAGGCTAAGCTGCCAGGGCAATAACAACCATAAAGGGCAACACACCCATGCACAAGATGTCACACACAGAAACAACAACACTGCATTTACATCCCCACAGGTCCCCCACCCAACGTCACCAGAGAGGAGGTGCCAGCAACATCCAGTCCCCCCACCCAGAAGAGGCCCACAGTAATGACAGCAGCTCTGGACGCCTGGATCTGGATGACCAACCTGGCCCATCAGGTACCTCCGGACAGTCGGTTACCCAGGCACAGTCCCATAGCATCACAGAGCCTCCCCCCTCAGGACACACTAGCACAGTACCCACCCAGCTGGTCCATACCTCTGTCCCCAGGACACGTCAATCAGCAGTGTGTCCACCACTACAGGGACCCCAGGCCACCCCACAAATACAGGATGATCAGGGTCCTGGGGTCAGTGGCAGTGGGCACATAGTTTAGGGGACAGAAGCACAGTACAACAGGGAAGCTGGGAGGACTGCTGTGTGACAGGGGGAGGACAGGCCCAGGAAACTGACTCTCTAGAAGGCACCCACCAACATCCTGGGAGCATACCACCATTGCCAGGAGACAATGGGCCAGATACTGGACAAGTTGCAGGAGACCCAGCCGCTGCAGGAGGGACAGTGCCCGGGGATCAGGAAGGACTTGAAGGACATAAACACCACCCTGGTCACCATGCAAAGGTGCTGGCAGATATGGCCAACACCATGAGGGAGACAGTGGCACACCAGCGGGCCCCTGACACTAGCCAAACCGATGAACAGCCTTCCACCTCCGCTGCCGCTAGTGACAGGAGGCCCTGCCACAGGACCAACAGGCCATCAGCACCCCACCCCCTGCACAAGGAGAACCATCCTGCAAACGGTCCCTGCGATCCAGGTAGAAGCCAGAGACTATTGCCAAGACCCCGCCAGGAAATAAGACTCTCCTGATTGTCAACCTTGTTTCCCACTCTGTAACCCTGCCCACCTTGAACTGCCATTGGTCCACTTCCTATGCCCCCTTGGACAATGCACCTGTGATCTACATAGACTGGACTCTATCCTGGACATTCCTCCACCATCACCCCAGCCCATTGCACATCCCCCTCTACTTATTAGCCCTTAAATAAACACCACTGGAATAAATACAAGTATGGAGTCTGTAAAATGATTGAACTATATATTTGTTTAACAAGATTTAAACATTGCAATACAACTGTACAATAATGTATACATAGGAATGACCTGTAGTTGACTGCAGTCAACACACCAGGAGCGATAGTGGGGCACAAATATCTGAAAATAGAGGTGCCAAAGGGTACAGTAAGTGGCCATAGAAGTGGGAAAATCAGCCTGCCAGTGACAATGTCAAACACAAAACTGTCAATCAAAAGTGAAGTTACAGTGTCTTAACTGTGTGTCATTGGAAGTATTGTCGTATTATTGCACTTCTGTTGTCCTCATCCTCATCCTCTGCCTCCTCATCTTCACTGTCCACGGGGTCCACTGCTGCCACACGCCCATCTCCAGCCTCATCCTCCTGCAGAAAAGGCACCTGGTGAAGTAAGGCAAGGTAGTGCAACATACAGCATGCCACGATGATCTGGCACACCTTCTTGGGTGAGTAGTACAGGGATCCACCTGTTAGATGGAGGCAACAAAACCTGGCCTTCAGGAGGCCGAATGTCCTTTCTATGATTCTTCTTGTTCGCCCATGTGCCGCATTGTAACGTTCCTCTGCCCTTGCCCTGAGATTCCTCACAGGGGTCAGTAGCCATTGAAGGCTGGGGTAACCAGAGCCACCTGCAAATATCAAGGGACAACTGTTAGCCACACACTAAGCCTTATGGCCCACACCATACTCATACACCAACACCTACTGGGTGGGATCCAGGGCTCACCTATTAGCCACAGCCAGTACCTCTGGAGTTGAGCCATCATATATGGAATAAAGGCATTATGCACAGACCCAGGATACTTTGCATTGACATGGGAGATGTACTGGTCCGCCAGGCACACTATCTGCACATTCATGGAGTGAAAGCTCTTTCGATTTCTGAACACCTGTTCATTTCTCCAGAGGGGGGACAAATGCAATATGTGTACCATCAATAGCCCCAATAATGTTGAGGATATGTCCCATTGCATAGAAATCAGCTTTCACTGGAGCTAAATCCTCCACCTGGACAAAATAGATGTAGCTGTGCATGTGTTTAGTCAGGGCAGACAGCACTCTTGAGAACATTGGCTGAGACATTACTGCTGCCAAGCCCACTGTCACTTGGAAGGAGCCAGGAAATGGAGCACAGATAGGACTTGCACAACAGGTGGGATCCCGGTGGGCTGACGGATAGCAGATATCAGGTCAGGTTCCAATTGGGCACACAGCTCTGTGATTGTGGCCCTGTCCAGTATAGGTGATAATGTGCCTGTCCTCCATTGTTGCCAAGTCCACCGGGGGCCTGTACATGGGAGGATGTCTCCATCTCCTATTCATCCACAGCGGTTACAATCTAGGGGGCAAACGGTGAGCAGCTGGTCAGTATTCCATATTTCTAAACACTACACTGCATGTTGTGACTGTAACAATATATTGTTGGATAGGCCTGCCCCCCCTGAAATGGTGTCTGCCTGTCCTGTATGGAGGAACATGAGGAAATTAGGTAATTCTGCTGACGTTGTGCGCCCTTGCGGGAGGCGGTCGAGAACCGCCGTACAACGCCTCATTGGATACCATTGAGCCCTATGGGTTACAGTGGCCAATTGTGATGTACGCCGGCAGTGACAGTATGCACCGCAGCGGATGTAACCGCCATTTTTTATCTGTTCACTCACTTGCTGCCTGACCTTCAAAAGGAGAGGACCTTCACTGCAAGTGCTCCTGTGACCTGTGTGTGGAACTGGCCATGGCTGTCACTGGGGAAAGGGCCCCTGCCTTCACTGCTGCGGAGTTGGAGAGACTGGTAGATGGGGTCCTACCCCAGTACCGAATGCTGTATGGACCTCCAGACGAGTACACTGTGAGCACGATGCATGGGGCATGAATGCATGGAGTGCTCTGTGTGAGGGTGTTGGTGGAAGGGCCCTGGGCAGTGTGCTGCATGTATGGTGGGCAATGTCTGTGCATAAGGGGATGTGAAGGCTATGGTGGGCCATGAGTGTAACAGGCAGGACGTTCTGACTGATACCTTTTCCTATGTGTATTTCTCTGCAGGTCAGCGCCCATCAAGAAAAGGGTATATGGTGTGCCATCACCAAGGACGTGCAGGCCCTGGGGGCCTACCGCAGACGGAGCACCCACTGTTGCAAACAGTGGGAGGACCTGAGACGCTGGGCACGGAAGACGGCAGAGGCCCAGCTGGGGATGGCCTCCCAACGAGGAAGGGTGCCCGTCGAACCCTGACCCACCTGATGGTCTGCATTTTGGCGGTGGCCTATCAGGAGCTGCATGGGCGCTTGGGGGCAACACAGCAGCCACAAGGGGTGAGTACTGTGCCCCAATATACTACTTGCGCATGGTGGGGTGGCATCCGGGTGGGGGATGTAGGCCTGTGGGTACCCCTAGGCCAGGCTAGACATTGCAGGGTAGGGCCCATGTTGGGCAGGGTCTGATGTAAACCTCCTCCAACCAAGCTAGTAGGCATCCACTACTGGGCAGGGGTCTGTGGGTCTCAGGTATGCTGCAATTGGCGTTAGGTATTCCTGTCCATGGGCTGGTGACTAGCATTGTGACTGTTAGTGCATTGCCTAGTGCTTAGGGCTGTTCCCTGTGTATGTGTGTCGTGTACGCCAACGGTGGTGGTGTTGCCGCTATTGACCAAGTGTATCCTTTGTCTCCCCCACCCTGTTTGTTTTGTCACCCTGTCCTTAAGTGCATTAGCATCATCTGGTGGAGGAACAGAGGCACTGGCAATGTGGAGAGCTGCATCCCACAGTGCCCCGGAGGCCAAATCCATGACGGTGAGGGCATCAGTGGGACGGAGGGCAAGGGAAGCAACATGGCGGGGACTGGAGGGGACAGTTCTGACAGTGATACCTTCTCTGATGGAAGCTCCCTGGTGGTGGCGGACACATCTGTGCCCACCCCAACTACAGTTACAGCTTCCACTCCGCTCTCCCAGCAGCCCCTCAGTGTTTTTCCCGTGCCCGCTCACCCAGGAGGGTGGGCATCTCCTTCGCCCCAGGCACCTCAGGCCCTGCCCCAGTCAGCCCTGCTGCCCTGAGTGAAGAGGCTATTGACCCCCTGCGATTCATCTTTGTTGGGCAGTCAACCATTGTGAATGCCAGACAGGGGCTGGAAGCCCATTTGCAACAAACAAATGCATTCCTGGAGGGCATTCACTCTGGCATGGCGGCCCAACAGAGATCAATCCAGACTCTGGTCTCCTCACTGATGGCAGCCATTGACCCTGTTTCTAGCCTCCCCCCTCCAACTTCCTCTACCCAATCCCATTCCCCTCAACCCCAACCTATCCCAAGCACACAGGCAGACCAGCATGCACCCAGGACAACACACAGGAGTGGTTCAGGCAAACACAAGCACTAAACTACATCCCACAAGCATTCACACAACACCATCCAGATGCAGACATACCAACATCCACTCCCTCCACTGTGTCCCCCTCCTCCTTGTCATCCACCTAACTCCCAGTAGCGTCTACACTCACACCTGCATGCACTACATCCTCATCCACTACCACCATCACGCCTATACCTACACGACCCTCACTGGCAGTCACCACCCCCACATCCATGCAAACGTCCCATGTGTCCTCTCCCACTGTGTCGGTGCCCCCTCCTCCCAAAGTATACAAACGCAAGCACTCATACACTCAACAGCAAGCCACCTCACAACAGCATCCAGCCCCTGCACCCAAACACAGCAGACAGACACCTCCTACAACCACTTCCTCTTCTTCCAATCCCAAACCTTCACCCTCTTCCCACCCCAATGTCCCTCAGAAGCTTTTCCTCTCCACCGTTGACCTCTTCTCTACCACTCCCCTCCCATCCTTCACGTCGGGCCAGGGTGGTCAAATCCCTGGCGAGCACCTCAGCATCCCAGTCCACTGCCACAGTAGTGTCGACAGCTACTGCAGGTGGGAGAGGATCCCGGGCACCAGTGTAGGAGGCAGGCCTGGCTTATAGTGGGTACCTTGTGGTACTTACATCCTGTGCCAGGTCCAGTTATCCCTTATTAGTAGAATAGAGGTGTTTCTAGCAGCTTAGGCTGATAGAAGGTGGCTATGGCAAAGCAGCTTAGGCTGAACTAGGAGACACGCAAAGCTCCTTCTATACCACTTATATCTTATAGCACAATATCATATGAAAACACAATACTCAGAGTTACTAAAAATAAAGGTACTTTCATTTAGTGACAATATGCCAAAAGTATCTCAGAGAATACCCTCACTTAGGAGGTAAGTAATATACACAAGTTATATGTACACAAACCCAAAACAGGTAAGTAACAGTAAGAAAAGTGGTGCAAACAATGTAGAATCACAATAGGATGCAATAGGTGAACATAGGTCTAGGGGCAACACAAACCATATACTCCAAAAGTGGAATGAGAATCACAAATGGACCTCAGACCTATCGGAGATTGTAGAGGGTCGCTGGGACTGTAAGAAAACAGTAAGGGTGTCCAAAATACCCCACCCCAAGACCCTGAAAAGTAGGAGTAAAGTTACTCTACTACCCCAGAAAGACACAATAGTTGTGATAGGGGATTCTGCAAGAACCACAAGCACCAGCAAAACACTGAAGACAGATTCCCAGACCTGAGGACCTGTAAAGGAAGGGGACCAAGTCCAAGAGTTGCAATAGTGTCCGGGTGGGCAGGAGCCCAGGAAACCCCGGATGAAGGTGCAAAAGGGGCTGTCTCTGGGTGGAAGACGCCAAAGATTCTGCAACAACGAAAAGGGCTAGGAACTTCTCCTTTGGATGGAAGATGTCCCACGGCGTGCTGGATGTTGCAGAAGTGTTTCCAGGCAGAAATACCGCAAACAAGCCTTGCTAGCTGCAAGGGTTGCGCAGTGGAGGTTTTTGGGTGCTGCTGGGGACCAGGAAGGACCAGGATGTTGCCCCTTGGAGGAGGAGACAGGGGAGGTGCTCAGCAACTCAGAGAGCCCCTGCAGAAGCAGGCAGCACCCGCAGAAGTACCGGAACAGGCACTTAGAAGATCTGTGAACTCAGGGTCACAAAAGGAGGGTCCCACGACGTTGGAGTCCAACTCAGCGGGTTGAGCACTGCAGGACGGAGTGCTGGGGACCCAGGCCAGGCTGTGCACAAAGGAATCCTTGGAGAAGTGCACAGAAGCCGGAGCAGCTGCAAATCACGCAGTACACAGGTTTGCTGTCTGGTGTGGGGAGGCAAGGACTTACCTCCACCAAATTTGGACAGTAGGGCCACTAGACTGTGGGAGACACTTGGACCCAGTTCCTGTGTTCCAGGGACTACGCTTGTCAGGATGAGAGGGGACCCAGAGGACCAGTGTTGCAGAGGTTTGGTGCCTGCGTTGGCAGGCGGAAGATTCCGTCAACCCACTTGGCTTCCAGTGCAGGGTGAAGGCAGACAGCCCTCAGAGCATGCACCATAAGGAAACAGTCAAGAAAGCCGGCAGGATGAGGCGCTACAATGTTGCTGGTAGTCGTCTTGCTACTTTGTTGCAGTTTTGCAGGCGTCCTGGAGCAGTCAGCGGTCGATCCTTGGCAGAAGTCGAAGAGGGAAGTGCAGAGGAACTCTGGTGAGCTCTTGCATTCGTTATCTGAGGAATAGCCCAGAGGAGAGACCCTAAATAGCCAAAAAGGAGGTTTGGCTACTAAGACAGGAGGCTTGGCTACTGAAAGAGGTAAGCACCTATCAGGAGGGGTCTCTGACATCACCTGCTGGCACTGGCCACTCAGAGTAGTCCACTGTGCCCCAACACCTCTGAATCCAAGATGGCAGACGTCTGGGACACACTGGAGGAGCTCTGGGCACCTCCCCTGGGAGGTGCAGATCAGGGGAGTGGTCACTCCCCTTTCCTTTGTCCAGTTTCGTGCCAGAGCAGGGCTGGGGGACCCCGGAAGGGAGAGGGTGTAACATCCTATCTGAGAGGAAATCCTTTGTTCTGCCTTCCTGGGCCTGGGCTGCCCAGACCCCAGGTGGGCAGAAATCTGTCTGAGGGGTTGGCAGCAGCAGCAGCTGGCAGTACCCGGGTTCTGTGCTAGAGACCTGGGAGATCATGGAATTGTCCATCCAATACCAGAATGGTATTGGGGGTGACAATTCCATGATCTTAGACATGTTATATGGCCATGTTCGGAGTTACCATTGTGGCGCTACACATAGGTAGTGACCTATGTGTAGTGCACGTGTGTAATGGTGTCTCCGCACTCACAAAGTTCGGGGAATTTGCCCTGAACAATGTGGGGGCACCTTGGCTAGTGCCAGGCTGCCCACACACTAAGTAACTTGGCATCTAACCTTCACCAAGTGAGGGTTAGACATATAGGTGACTTCTAAGTTACTTATGTGCAGTGAAAAATGGCTGTGAAATAACGTGGACGTTATTTCACTCAGGCTGCAGTGGCAGGCCTGTGTAAGAATTGTCTGAGCTCCCTATGGGTGGCAAAAGAAATGCTGCAGCCCATAGGGATCTCCTAGAACCCCAATACCCTGGGTACCTAGGTACCATATACAAGGGAATTATATGGGTGTTCCAGTGTGCCAATGAGAATTGGTAAAATTGGTCACTAGCCTGCAGTGACTATTTTAAAAGCAGAGAGAGCATAAACACTGAGGTTCTGATTAGCAGATCCTCAGTGATACAGTTAGGCACCACACAGGGAACACATATAGGTCACAAACTTATGAGCACTGGGGTCCTGGCTAGCAGGATCCCAGTGACACCTATCAAACATACTGACGTCATAGGGTTTTCACTATGAGCACTGGGCCCTGGCTAGCAGGATCCCAGTGAGCCAGTAAAAACACCCTGACATATGCTCACAAACAGGCCAAAAGTGGGAGTAGCAAGGCTAGAAAGAGGCTACCTTCCTACAACCAGGCAGCAACAGTGAAAGGGTGCCTGCACCAGGTGCATCAAGGAAGGGTAAGGAGGCACCACCAGGTGTGACAGGGAAGGGCAAGGATGCACCACCAGCTGCGACAGGGAAGGGCAAGGAGGCACCACCAGCAGCGTCTAGGAAGGACTAGGAGGCACCACCAGCTGCAGGAGGGAAGTGCAAGGCGCAATCCCCGGCTGCTGACAGGAAGGGCAAGGGGCCTGCACCAGCAGACAGGAAGGTCAGGAGGGCTGGAGCTGGGACTCATTCGAAGCCCCCACAACCAACCATGGTGGTTCAGCCGTCTGAGGCTGCAATGGAAAGGCTGGAGCCTCCCCCCACCACTGCTAGCACCACCACCAGCACCACTGCAAGCAGCAGCAGCCACAGTGGGCAGCCGTCCAAGGCTGCAGGGGATAGGCTGGAGCCTGCCCCCACCACTGCTAGCAACGCCACCAGAACCACTGCCAGCAGCAGCAGCCCGAGGGGGCAGCCGTCCGAGGCTGCAGGGGATGGGCTGGAGCCTCCCTCCACCACTGCCAGCACCAGCCCCGCCACTGCCACCACTGAGCAGCTGTCACCACTGGCGGACAGTGTGTAGTCCTACCTCCATGGGCTGTTGTGCATCCTGGCCCCTGCAAAACGTGTGGGTCTGACATCCAGGTGAGAGACTGTGACCTTGCACTCTCCGAGATCTGCATCACATGGCACAATTCCCCCTCCAGAACCAGTGAAGAAGCCATCCACTCACCCCATCCTTCACAGTGGAAGTAGCCACCCACTTGAGAGACTGTGGCCTTGCACTCCTCAGGACCAAGCAGTGGGCAAACCACCCACTAGAGAGACTGTGGCCTTGCACTCCCCAGTACCAAGCAGTAGGCAAATCACCCACTAGAGAGACTGTGGCCTTGCACTCCCCAGGACCAAGCAGTGGGCAAACCACCCACTTGAGAGACTGTGGCCTCTTATCCCCCAGGACATCACACAGGGCATGTAGCCCCCTCCAGGACTAGTGGCGTTGTACCATCTTCCGGCTGAGGTGCCCCCCCATTCACTGTCCCCCTAAGGTGCCTGTGTATTTTTGACCTGATGCCACTGCAGTGTTCTCTCCATGTTGTTGCAGGAGTAGGTGGGGCCTTGGCCTATGTGTTGTGGCCCTGTGGCCCACGGATATTGAGGACTGGGCAGTGTCCCTACATTTGTACATATGTATATACGTTTGTATTCTTCAAGGGAAAACAGAGAGATGACACCCGCAAGAAGCCAGTGCGAATTCTGAGCGAGGGGAAGGTCAGTCCTCCAACAGAGCTCTTCCCTCAGCCTCCAGTGGAAATGGAAAGTCTGAGAGGTATTGGAAGAAAAGGCTTTCGGTCCCATTCAAAGTCGAGATTCACAACGAGAGGAGGTACGGCACCAACATGTGTCCAGCTACATAATGGTAACTCCGAACCTGGGCATGTTTGGTACAAAACATGTCACAAGCATACCACAATACTGTTGTAAGAAGTGGTTTAATGATTCCATGCTCCTTAGAGGACCCCCAGTATTGTTCCTATCAGTCTTTCCAGGTTTTTGCAAGCAGCCCATGCTGCTGCCACCCTCCACACAGGTTTCTGCCCTCCTGCATTAAGGCATTTTTCCTTGAGAATATGTCATCTCGTTTTGACAAATGCCCACGCTGTAGCAAAAAAAAGGTCAAAACAGACTCCCATGAGGTCTGTATCATCTGCCCGCTTTCTTCATACCATCCTTCCACCTGCAACGTCTGTAAGACATTTTCAAGGTACACCCTGCGTGACAGGGAGAACATTTGCCTTCAAGGGATGGCAGAGAGATGACGCCTGCAAGAAGCCAGTGCGAACTCTGAGCGAGGGGAAGGTCAGTCCTCCAACAGAGCTCTTCCCTCAACCTCCAGTGGAAATGGAAAGTCTGAGAGGTATTGGAAGAAAAGGCTTTCGTTCCCATTCAAAGTCGAGATTTACGTCGAGAGGAGGTACGGCACCAGCATGTATCCAGCTACATAATGGTAACTCCGAACCTGGACATGTTTGGTATAAAACATGTCACAAGCATACCCCAATACTGTTGTAAGTAGTGGTTGAATGATTCCATGCTCCTTAGAGGACCCCCAGTATTGTTCCTATCAGTCTTTCAGGGTTTTTGCAAGCAGCCCATGCTGCTGCCACCCTCCACACAGGTTTCTGCCCTCCTGCTGCTTGACCATCTGTAGGAGGCTGGACTGGCTTGTAGTGAGTACCTAGGGGTACTTGCACCTTGCACCAGGCCCAGTTATCCCTTATTAGTGTATAGGGTGTCTAGCAGCATAGGCTGATAGATAATGGTAGCTTAGCAGAGCAGCTTAGGCTGAACTAGGAGACGAGTGAAGCTCCTACAGTGCCACTTAGTGTCATATGCACAATATCATAAGAAAACACAATACACAGTTATACTAAAAATAAAGGTACTTTATTTTTATGACAATATGCCAAAAGTATCTCAGTGAGTATCCTCAGTATGAGGATAGCAAATATACACAAGATATATGTACACAACCCCAAACCTATGTGACCTTGTAGAGGGTCGCTGGGACTATTAGAAAATAGTAAGGGTTAGAAAAATAGCCCACCCCAAGACCCTGAAAAGTGAGTGCAAAGTGCACTAAAGTTCCCCAAAGGACATAGGAGTCGTGATAGGGGAATTCTGCAGGAAAGACACAAACCAACAATGCAACAACGATGGATTTCCAGTCGAGGGTACCTGTGGAACAAAGGGACCAAGTCCAAAAGTCACAAGCAAGTCGGAGATGGGCAGATGCCCAGGAAATGCCAGCTGTGGGTGCAAAGAAGATGCTACTGGACAGTAGAAGCTTAGGTTTCTGCAGGAACGACAAGGGCTAGAGACTTCCCCTTTGGAGGACGGATCCCACACGCCGTGGAGAGTCGTGCACAAGTGTTTTCCCACCAAAAGACCGCCAACAAGCCTTGCTAGCTGCAAATCATGCGGTAAGGGTTTTTGGACGCTGCTGTGGCCCAGGAGGAAACAGGATGTTGCAAATTGCGTCAGGAGACAGAGGGGACGTAGAGCAAGACAAGGAGCCCTCTCAGCAGCAGGTAGCACCCGGAGAAGTGCCAGAAACAGGCACTACGAGGATGCGTGAAACGGTGCTCATCCGAAGTCGCACAAAGGAGTCCCACGTCGCTGGAGAACAACTTAGGAGGTCGTGCAATGCAGGTTAGAGTGCCGTGGACCCAGGCTGGACTGTGCACAAAGGATTTCCGCCGGAAGTGCACGGAGGCCGGAGTAGCTGCAAAAGTCGCGGCTCCCAGCAATGCAGTCTGGCGTGGGGAGGCAAGGACTTACCTCCACCAAACTTGGACTGAAGAGTCACTGGACTGTGGGAGTCACTTGGACAGAGTTGCTGGATTCAAGGGACCTCGCTCATCGTGCTGAGAGGAGACCCAGGGTACCGGTGATGCAGTTCTTTGGTGCCTGCGGTTGCAGGGGGACGATTCCGTCGACCCACGGGAGATTTCTTTGGAGCTTCTAGTGCAGAGAGGAGACAGACTACCCCCACAGCATGCACCACCAGGAAAACAGTCGAGAAGGCGGCAGGATCAGCGTTACAGAGTTGCAGTAGTCGTCTTTGCTACTTTGTTGCAGTTTTGCAGGCTTCCAGCGCGGTCAGCAGTCGATTCCTTGGCAGAAGGTGAAGAGAGAGATGCAGAGGAACTCGGATGAGCTCTTGCATTCGTTATCTAAAGTTTCTACAGAGACAGAGACCCTAAATAGCCAGAAAAGAGGGTTTGGCTACCTAGGAGAGAGGATAGGCTAGCAACACCTGAAGGAGCCTATCAGAAGGAGTCTCTGACGTCACCTGGTGGCACTGGCCACTCAGAGCAGTCCAGTGTGCCAGCAGCACCTCTGTTTCCAAGATGGCAGAGGTCTGGAGCACACTGGAGGAGCTCTGGACACCTCCCAGGGGAGGTGCAGGTCAGGGGAGTGGTCACTCCCCTTTCCTTTGTCCAGTTTCGCGCCAGAGCAGGGCTAAGGGGTCCCTGAACCGGTGTAGACTGGCTTATGCAGAAATGGGCACCAAATGTGCCCATGAAAGCATTTCCAGAGGCTGGGGGAGGCTACTCCTCCCCTGCCTTCACACCATTTTCCAAAGGGAGAGGGTGTAACACCCTCTCTCAGAGGAAGTCCTTTGTTCTGCCATCCTGGGCCAGGCCTGGCTGGACCCCAGGAGGGCAGAAGCCTGTCTGAGGGGTTGGCAGCAGCAGCAGCTGCAGTGAAACCCCTGAAAAGGCAGTTTGGCAGTACCAGGGTCTGTGCTACAGACCACTGGGATCATGGGATTGTGCCAACTATGCCCGGATGGCATAGAGGGGGCAATTCCATGATCATAGACATGTTACATGGCCATATTCGGAGTTACCATTGTGAGCTACATATAGGTAGTGACCTATATGTAGTGCACGCGTGTAATGGTGTCCCCGCACTCACAAAGTCCGGGGAATTGGCCCTGAACAATGTGGGGGCACCTTGGCTAGTGCCAGGGTGCCCTCACACTAAGTAACTTTGCACCTAACCTTTACCAGGTAAAGGTTAGACATATAGGTGACTTATAAGTTACTTAAGTGCAGAGCGACCTCTGACCTGTTTCAGGTCCTGAGCTCGCCCCCCACGACCGCAGCACCAACCTGCTGCCTCCTGCCTATGTCCCCCGACCACGCTGCTGTTTGCGTGTTCGAGGCCCTCCTCCACCCGCAGGCATCCTCCTGCGCCTCATCCCTGGTGTCTAGTGGGCTCTGCCTAGCTCCACTTGACCCGTGTGCCGCCTCCGCCGTCCTGTAAGTTGTTTTTCTGATTGTTTTTCCGATTTTTCTGCGCCTCGCCGCCGGCGCTTCTGCCCCCGTTGTGCCCCCCTGATTGCTGTCTCCCCGATCGTGTACTGTGCCATTACTGTATTTCATACTGTGTGTTTTTCTATTGAGATTGCCTTTAATTTTGCTTGTTTTTTGTGCTTTTTGCCCCTTGTGCGCTCCCCCAAGCGTTCCGATCCCTGCCGCTGCCTCCCTGCGGCCCCGCCCCCCTCGCGCCCCCATTCGCCGCTCCCTCACGCCTCCCATCTCCCAGCTGCTCCTCCCTCCCCCCTCCCTTCTTAATGGCTGGCGCAGCGCGTCGCGAGTGAGCGACCTCTGACCTGTTTCAGGTCCTGAGCTCGCCCCCCCACGACCGCAGCACCAACCTGCTGCCTCCTGCCTCTGTCCCCCGACCACGCTGCTGTTTACGTGTTCGAGGCCCTCCTCCACCCGCAGGCATCCTCCTGCGCCTCATCCCTCGTGTCTAGTGGGCTCTGCCTAGCTCCACTTGACCCGTGTGCCGCCTCCGCCGTCCTGTAAGTTGTTTTTCTGATTGTTTTTCCGATTTTTCTGCGCCTCGCCGCCGGCGCTTCTGCCCCCGTTGTGCCCCCCTGATTACTGTCTCCCCGATCGTGTACTCTGCCATTACTGTATTTTATACTGTGTGTTTTTCTATTGTGATTGCCTTTAATTTTTCTCGTTTTTTGTGCATTTTGCCCCTTGTGCGCTCCCCCAAGCGTTCCGATCCTTGCCGCTGCCTCCCTGCGGCCCGCCCCCCTCGCGCCCCCATTCGCCGCTCCCTCCCGCCTCCCAGCTGCTCCTCCCTCCCCCCTCCCTTCTTAATGACTGGCGCTGCGCGTGGCGAGAGAGCGACCTCTGACCTGTTTCAGGTCCTGAGCTCGCCCCCCACGACCGCAGCACCAAACTGCTGCCTCCTGCCTCTGTCCCCCGACCACGCTCCTGTTTGCGTGTTCGAGGCCCTCCTCCACCCGCAGGCATCCTCCTGCGCCTCATCCCTGGTGTCTAGTGGGCTCTGCCTAGCTCCACTTGACCCGTGTGCCGCCTCCGCCGTCCTGTAAGTTGTTTTTCTGATTGTTTTTCCGATTTTTCTGCGCCTCGCCGCCGGCGCTTCTGCCCCCGTTGTGCCCCCCTGATTGCTGTCTCCCCGATCGTGTACTGTGCCATTACTGTATTTCATACTGTGTGTTTTTCTATTGTGATTGCCTTTAATTTTGCTCGTTTTTTGTGCTTTTTGCCCCTTGTGCGCTCCCCCAAGCGTTCCGATCCCTGCCGCTGCCTCCCTGCGGCCCCGCCCCCCTCGCGCCCCCATTCGCCGCTCCCTCCCGCCTCCCGCCTCCCAGCTGCTCCTCCCTCCCCCTCCCTTCTTAATGGCTGGCGCTGCGCGTCGCGAGTGAGCGACCTCTGACCTGTTTCAGGTCCTGAGCTCGCCCCCCACGACCGCAGCACCAACCTGCTGCCTCCTGCCTCTGTCCCCCGACCACGCTGCTGTTTGCGTGTTCGAGGCCCTCCTCCACCCGCAGGCATCCTCCTGCGCCTCATCCCTGGTGTCTAGTGGGCTCTGCCTAGCTCCACTTGACCCGTGTGCCGCCTCCGCCGTCCTGTAAGTTGTTTTTCTGATTGTTTTTCCGATTTTTCTGCGCCTCGCCGCCGGCGCTTCTGCCCCGTTGTGCCCCCTTGATTGCTGTCTCCCCGATCGTGTACTGTGCCATTACTGTATTTCATACTGTGTGTTTTTCTATTGTGATTGCCTTTAATTTTGCTTGTTTTTTGTGCTTTTTGCCCCTTGTGCGCTCCCCCAAGCGTTCCGATCCCTGCCGCTGCCTCCCTGCGGCCCCGCCCCCTTCGCGCCCCCATTCGCCGCTCCCTCCCGCCTCCCGCCTCCCAGCTGCTCCTCCCTCCCCACTCCCTTCTTAATGGCTGGCGCTGCGCGTCGCGAGTGAGCGACCTCTGACCTGTTTCAGGTCCTGAGCTCGCCCCCCACGACCGCAGCACCAACCTGCTGCCTCCTGCCTCTGTCCCCCGACCACGCTGCTGTTTGCGTGTTCGAGGCCCTCCTCCACCCGCAGACATCCTCCTGCGCCTCATCCCTGGTGTCTAGTGGGCTCTGCCTAGCTCCACTTGACCCGTGTGCCGCCTCCGCCGTCCTGTAAGTTGTTTTTCTGATTGTTTTTCTGATTTTTCTGCGCCTCGCCGCCGGCGCTTCTGCCCCCGTTGTGCCCCCCTGATTGCTGTCTCCCCGATCGTGTACTGTGCCATTACTGTATTTCATACTGTGTGTTTTTCTATTGTGATTGCCTTTAATTTTGCTCGTTTTTTGTGCTTTTTGCCCCTTGTGCGCTCCCCCAAGCGTTCCGATCCCTGCCGCTGCCTCCCTGCGGCCCCGCCCCCCTCGCGCCCCCATTCGCCGCTCCCTCACGCCTCCCGCCTCCCAGCTGCTCCTCCCTCCCCCCTCCCTTCTTAATGGCTGGCGCCGCGCGTCGCGAGTGAGCGACCTCTGACCTGTTTCAGGTCCTGAGCTCGCCCCCCACGACCGCAGCACCAACCTGCTGCCTCCTGCCTCTGTCCCCCGACCACGCTGCTGTTTGCGTGTTCGAGGCCCTCCTCCACCCGCAGGCATCCTCCTGCGCCTCATCCCTGGTGTCTAGTGGGCTCTGCCTAGCTCCACTTGACCTGTGTGCCGCCTCCGCCGTCCTGTAAGTTGTTTTTCTGATTGTTTTTCCGATTTTTCTGCGCCTCGCCGCCGGCGCTTCTGCCCCCGTTGTGCCCCCCTGATTGCTGTCTCCCCGATCGTGTACTGTGCCATTACTGTATTTCATACTGTGTGTTTTTCTATTGTGATTGCCTTTAATTTTGCTCGTTTTTTGTGCTTTTTGCCCCTTGTGCGCTCCCCCAAGCGTTCCGATCCCTGCCGCTGCCTCCCTGCGGCCCCGCCCCCTTCGCGCCCCCATTCGCCGCTCCCTCCCGCCTCCCGCCTCCCAGCTGCTCCTCCCTCCCCACTCCCTTCTTAATGGCTGGCGCTGCGCGTCGCGAGTGAGCGACCTCTGACCTGTTTCAGGTCCTGAGCTCGCCCCCCACGACCGCAGCACCAACCTGCTGCCTCCTGCCTCTGTCCCCCGACCACGCTGCTGTTTGCGTGTTCGAGGCCCTCCTCCACCCGCAGACATCCTCCTGCGCCTCATCCCTGGTGTCTAGTGGGCTCTGCCTAGCTCCACTTGACCCGTGTGCCGCCTCCGCCGTCCTGTAAGTTGTTTTTCTGATTGTTTTTCCGATTTTTCTGCGCCTCGCCGCCGGCGCTTCTGCCCCCGTTGTGCCCCCCTGATTGCTGTCTCCCCGATCGTGTACTGTGCCATTACTGTATTTCATACTGTGTGTTTTTCTATTGTGATTGCCTTTAATTTTGCTCGTTTTTTGTGCTTTTTGCCCCTTGTGCGCTCCCCCAAGCGTTCCGATCCCTGCCGCTGCCTCCCTGCGGCCCCGCCCCCCTCGCGCCCCCATTCGCCGCTCCCTCACGCCTCCCGCCTCCCAGCTGCTCCTCCCTCCCCCCTCCCTTCTTAATGGCTGGCGCCGCGCGTCGCGAGTGAGCGACCTCTGACCTGTTTCAGGTCCTGAGCTCGCCCCCCACGACCGCAGCACCAACCTGCTGCCTCCTGCCTCTGTCCCCCGACCACGCTGCTGTTTGCGTGTTCGAGGCCCTCCTCCACCCGCAGGCATCCTCCTGCGCCTCATCCCTGGTGTCTAGTGGGCTCTGCCTAGCTCCACTTGACCTGTGTGCCGCCTCCGCCGTCCTGTAAGTTGTTTTTCTGATTGTTTTTCCGATTTTTCTGCGCCTCGCCGCCGGCGCTTCTGCCCCCGTTGTGCCCCCCTGATTGCTGTCTCCCCGATCGTGTACTGTGCCATTACTGTATTTCATACTGTGTGTTTTTCTATTGTGATTGCCTTTAATTTTGCTCGTTTTTTGTGCTTTTTGCCCCTTGTGCGCTCCCCCAAGCGTTCCGATCCCTGCCGCTGCCTCCCTGCGGCCCGCCCCCCTTGCGCCCCCATTCGCCGCTCCCTCCCGCCTCCCGCCTCTCAGCTGCTCCTCCCTCCCCCCCTCCCTTCTTAATGGCTGGCGCTGCGCGTCGCGAGTGAGCGACCTCTGACCTGTTTCAGGTCCTGAGCTCGCCCCCCCACGACCGCAGCACCAACCTGCTGCCTCCTGCCTCTGTCCCCCGACCACGCTGCTGTTTACGTGTTCGAGGCCCTCCTCCACCCGCAGGCATCCTCCTGCGCCTCATCCCTGGTGTCTAGTGGGCTCTGCCTAGTTCCACTTGACCCGTGTGCCGCCTCCGCCGTCCTGTAAGTTGTTTTTCTGATTGTTTTTCCGATTTTTCTGCGCCTCCCCGCCGGCGCTTCTGCCCCCGTTGTGCCCCCCTGATTGCTGTCTCCCCGATCGTGTACTCTGCCATTACTGTATTTCATACTGTGTGTTTTTCTATTGTGATTGCCTTTAATTTTGCTTGTTTTTTGTGCTTTTTGCCCCTTGTGCGCTCCCCCAAGCGTTCCGATCCCTGCCGCTGCCTCCCTGCGGCCCCGCCCCCCCTCGCGCCCCCATTCGCCGCTCCCTCCCGCCTCCCAGCTGCTCCTCCCTCCCCCCTCCCTTCTTAATGGCTGGCGCTGCGCGTCGCGAGAGAGCGACCTCTGACCTGTTTCAGGTCCTGAGCTCGCCCCCCACGACCGCAGCACCAACCTGCTGCCTCCTGCCTCTGTCCCCCGACCACGCTCCTGTTTGCGTGTTCGAGGCCCTCCTCCACCCGCAGGCATCCTCCTGCGCCTCATCCCTGGTGTCTAGTGGGCTCTGCCTAGCTCCACTTGACCCGTGTGCCGCCTCCGCCGTCCTGTAAGTTGTTTTTCTGATTGTTTTTCCGATTTTTCTGCGCCTCGCCGCCGGCGCTTCTGCCCCCGTTGTGCCCCCCTGATTGCTGTCTCCCCGATCGTGTACTGTGCCATTACTGTATTTCATACTGTGTGTTTTTCTATTGTGATTGCCTTTAATTTTGCTCGTTTTTTGTGCTTTTTGCCCCTTGTGCGCTCCCCCAAGCGTTCCGATCCCTGCCGCTGCCTCCCTGCGGCCCCGCCCCCCTCGCGCCCCCATTCGCCGCTCCCTCCCGCCTCCCGCCTCCCAGCTGCTCCTCCCTCCCCCTCCCTTCTTAATGGCTGGCGCTGCGCGTCGCGAGTGAGCGACCTCTGACCTGTTTCAGGTCCTGAGCTCGCCCCCCACGACCGCAGCACCAACCTGCTGCCTCCTGCCTCTGTCCCCCGACCACGCTGCTGTTTGCGTGTTCGAGGCCCTCCTCCACCCGCAGGCATCCTCCTGCGCCTCATCCCTGGTGTCTAGTGGGCTCTGCCTAGCTCCACTTGACCCGTGTGCCGCCTCCGCCGTCCTGTAAGTTGTTTTTCTGATTGTTTTTCCGATTTTTCTGCGCCTCGCCGCCGGCGCTTCTGCCCCGTTGTGCCCCCTTGATTGCTGTCTCCCCGATCGTGTACTGTGCCATTACTGTATTTCATACTGTGTGTTTTTCTATTGTGATTGCCTTTAATTTTGCTCGTTTTTTGTGCTTTTTGCCCCTTGTGCGCTCCCCCAAGCGTTCCGATCCCTGCCGCTGCCTCCCTGCGGCCCCGCCCCCTTCGCGCCCCCATTCGCCGCTCCCTCCCGCCTCCCGCCTCCCAGCTGCTCCTCCCTCCCCACTCCCTTCTTAATGGCTGGCGCTGCGCGTCGCGAGTGAGCGACCTCTGACCTGTTTCAGGTCCTGAGCTCGCCCCCCACGACCGCAGCACCAACCTGCTGCCTCCTGCCTCTGTCCCCCGACCACGCTGCTGTTTGCGTGTTCGAGGCCCTCCTCCACCCGCAGACATCCTCCTGCGCCTCATCCCTGGTGTCTAGTGGGCTCTGCCTAGCTCCACTTGACCCGTGTGCCGCCTCCGCCGTCCTGTAAGTTGTTTTTCTGATTGTTTTTCCGATTTTTCTGCGCCTCGCCGCCGGCGCTTCTGCCCCCGTTGTGCCCCCCTGATTGCTGTCTCCCCGATCGTGTACTGTGCCATTACTGTATTTCATACTGTGTGTTTTTCTATTGTGATTGCCTTTAATTTTGCTCGTTTTTTGTGCTTTTTGCCCCTTGTGCGCTCCCCCAAGCGTTCCGATCCCTGCCGCTGCCTCCCTGCGGCCCCGCCCCCCTCGCGCCCCCATTCGCCGCTCCCTCACGCCTCCCGCCTCCCAGCTGCTCCTCCCTCCCCCCTCCCTTCTTAATGGCTGGCGCCGCGCGTCGCGAGTGAGCGACCTCTGACCTGTTTCAGGTCCTGAGCTCGCCCCCCACGACCGCAGCACCAACCTGCTGCCTCCTGCCTCTGTCCCCCGACCCACGCTGCTGTTTGCGTGTTCGAGGCCCTCCTCCACCCGCAGGCATCCTCCTGCGCCTCATCCCTGGTGTCTAGTGGGCTCTGCCTAGCTCCACTTGACCTGTGTGCCGCCTCCGCCGTCCTGTAAGTTGTTTTTCTGATTGTTTTTTCCGATTTTTCTGCGCCTCGCCGCCGGCGCTTCTGCCCCCCGTTGTGCCCCCCTGATTGCTGTCTCCCCGATCGTGTACTGTGCCATTACTGTATTTCATACTGTGTGTTTTTCTATTGTGATTGCCTTTAATTTTGCTCGTTTTTTGTGCTTTTTGCCCCTTGTGCGCTCCCCCAAGCGTTCCGATCCCTGCCGCTGCCTCCCTGCGGCCCGCCCCCCTTGCGCCCCCATTCGCCGCTCCCTCCCGCCTCCCGCCTCTCAGCTGCTCCTCCCTCCCCCCCTCCCTTCTTAATGGCTGGCGCTGCGCGTCGCGAGTGAGCGACCTCTGACCTGTTTCAGGTCCTGAGCTCGCCCCCCCACGACCGCAGCACCAACCTGCTGCCTCCTGCCTCTGTCCCCCGACCACGCTGCTGTTTACGTGTTCGAGGCCCTCCTCCACCCGCAGGCATCCTCCTGCGCCTCATCCCTGGTGTCTAGTGGGCTCTGCCTAGTTCCACTTGACCCGTGTGCCGCCTCCGCCGTCCTGTAAGTTGTTTTTCTGATTGTTTTTCCGATTTTTCTGCGCCTCCCCGCCGGCGCTTCTGCCCCCGTTGTGCCCCCCTGATTGCTGTCTCCCCGATCGTGTACTCTGCCATTACTGTATTTCATACTGTGTGTTTTTCTATTGTGATTGCCTTTAATTTTGCTTGTTTTTTGTGCTTTTTGCCCCTTGTGCGCTCCCCCAAGCGTTCCGATCCCTGCCGCTGCCTCCCTGCGGCCCGCCCCCCTCGCGCCCCCATTCGCCGCTCCCTCCCGCCTCCCAGCTGCTCCTCCCTCCCCCCTCCCTTCTTAATGGCTGGCGCTGCGCGTCGCGAGAGAGCGACCTCTGACCTGTTTCAGGTCCTGAGCTCGCCCCCCACGACCGCAGCACCAACCTGCTGCCTCCTGCCTCTGTCCCCCGACCACGCTCCTGTTTGCGTGTTCGAGGCCCTCCTCCACCCGCAGGCATCCTCCTGCGCCTCATCCCTGGTGTCTAGTGGGCTCTGCCTAGCTCCACTTGACCCGTGTGCCGCCTCCGCCGTCCTGTAAGTTGTTTTTCTGATTGTTTTTCCGATTTTTCTGCGCCTCGCCGCCGGCGCTTCTTCCCCCGTTGTGCCCCCCTGATTGCTGTCTCCCCGATCGTGTACTGTGCCATTACTGTATTTCATACTGTGTGTTTTTCTATTGTGATTGCCTTTAATTTTGCTCGTTTTTTGTGCTTTTTGCCCCTTGTGCGCTCCCCCAAGCGTTCCGATCCCTGCCGCTGCCTCCCTGCGGCCCCGCCCCCCTCGCGCCCCCATTCGCCGCTCCCTCCCGCCTCCCGCCTCCCAGCTGCTCCTCCCTCCCCCTCCCTTCTTAATGGCTGGCGCTGCGCGTCGCGAGTGAGCGACCTCTGACCTGTTTCAGGTCCTGAGCTCGCCCCCCACGACCGCAGCACCAACCTGCTGCCTCCTGCCTCTGTCCCCCGACCACGCTGCTGTTTGCGTGTTCGAGGCCCTCCTCCACCCGCAGGCATCCTCCTGCGCCTCATCCCTGGTGTCTAGTGGGCTCTGCCTAGCTCCACTTGACCCGTGTGCCGCCTCCGCCGTCCTGTAAGTTGTTTTTCTGATTGTTTTTCCGATTTTTCTGCGCCTCGCCGCCGGCGCTTCTGCCCCGTTGTGCCCCCTTGATTGCTGTCTCCCCGATCGTGTACTGTGCCATTACTGTATTTCATACTGTGTGTTTTTCTATTGTGATTGCCTTTAATTTTGCTCGTTTTTTGTGCTTTTTGCCCCTTGTGCGCTCCCCCAAGCGTTCCGATCCCTGCCGCTGCCTCCCTGCGGCCCCGCCCCCTTCGCGCCCCCATTCGCCGCTCCCTCCCGCCTCCCGCCTCCCAGCTGCTCCTCCCTCCCCACTCCCTTCTTAATGGCTGGCGCTGCGCGTCGCGAGTGAGCGACCTCTGACCTGTTTCAGGTCCTGAGCTCGCCCCCCACGACCGCAGCACCAACCTGCTGCCTCCTGCCTCTGTCCCCCGACCACGCTGCTGTTTGCGTGTTCGAGGCCCTCCTCCACCCGCAGACATCCTCCTGCGCCTCATCCCTGGTGTCTAGTGGGCTCTGCCTAGCTCCACTTGACCTGTGTGCCGCCTCCGCCGTCCTGTAAGTTGTTTTTCTGATTGTTTTTCCGATTTTTCTGCGCCTCGCCGCCGGCGCTTCTGCCCCCGTTGTGCCCCCCTGATTGCTGTCTCCCCGATCGTGTACTGTGCCATTACTGTATTTCATACTGTGTGTTTTTCTATTGTGATTGCCTTTAATTTTGCTCGTTTTTTGTGCTTTTTGCCCCTTGTGCGCTCCCCCAAGCGTTCCGATCCCTGCCGCTGCCTCCCTGCGGCCCCGCCCCCCTCGCGCCCCCATTCGCCGCTCCCTCACGCCTCCCGCCTCCCAGCTGCTCCTCCCTCCCCCTCCCTTCTTAATGGCTGGCGCCGCGCGTCGCGAGTGAGCGACCTCTGACCTGTTTCAGGTCCTGAGCTCGCCCCCCACGACCGCAGCACCAACCTGCTGCCTCCTGCCTCTGTCCCCCGACCACGCTGCTGTTTGCGTGTTCGAGGCCCTCCTCCACCCGCAGGCATCCTCCTGCGCCTCATCCCTGGTGTCTAGTGGGCTCTGCCTAGCTCCACTTGACCTGTGTGCCGCCTCCGCCGTCCTGTAAGTTGTTTTTCTGATTGTTTTTCCGATTTTTCTGCGCCTCGCCGCCGGCGCTTCTGCCCCCGTTGTGCCCCCCTGATTGCTGTCTCCCCGATCGTGTACTGTGCCATTACTGTATTTCATACTGTGTGTTTTTCTATTGTGATTGCCTTTAATTTTGCTCGTTTTTTGTGCTTTTTGCCCCTTGTGCGCTCCCCCAAGCGTTCCGATCCCTGCCGCTGCCTCCCTGCGGCCCGCCCCCCTTGCGCCCCCATTCGCCGCTCCCTCCCGCCTCCCGCCTCTCAGCTGCTCCTCCCTCCCCCCCTCCCTTCTTAATGGCTGGCGCTGCGCGTCGCGAGTGAGCGACCTCTGACCTGTTTCAGGTCCTGAGCTCGCCCCCCCACGACCGCAGCACCAACCTGCTGCCTCCTGCCTCTGTCCCCCGACCACGCTGCTGTTTACGTGTTCGAGGCCCTCCTCCACCCGCAGGCATCCTCCTGCGCCTCATCCCTGGTGTCTAGTGGGCTCTGCCTAGTTCCACTTGACCCGTGTGCCGCCTCCGCCGTCCTGTAAGTTGTTTTTCTGATTGTTTTTCCGATTTTTCTGCGCCTCCCCACCGGCGCTTCTGCCCCCGTTGTGCCCCCCTGATTGCTGTCTCCCCGATCGTGTACTCTGCCATTACTGTATTTCATACTGTGTGTTTTTCTATTGTGATTGCCTTTAATTTTGCTTGTTTTTTGTGCTTTTTGCCCCTTGTGCGCTCCCCCAAGCGTTCCGATCCCTGCCGCTGCCTCCCTGCGGCCCGCCCCCCTCGCGCCCCCCATTCGCCGCTCCCTCCCGCCTCCCAGCTGCTCCTCCCTCCCCCCTCCCTTCTTAATGGCTGGCGCTGCGCGTCGCGAGAGAGCGACCTCTGACCTGTTTCAGGTCCTGAGCTCGCCCCCCACGACCGCAGCACCAACCTGCTGCCTCCTGCCTCTGTCCCCCGACCACGCTCCTGTTTGCGTGTTCGAGGCCCTCCTCCACCCGCAGGCATCCTCCTGCGCCTCATCCCTGGTGTCTAGTGGGCTCTGCCTAGCTCCACTTGACCCGTGTGCCGCCTCCGCCGTCCTGTAAGTTGTTTTTCTGATTGTTTTTCCGATTTTTCTGCGCCTCGCCGCCGGCGCTTCTGCCCCCGTTGTGCCCCCCTGATTGCTGTCTCCCCGATCGTGTACTGTGCCATTACTGTATTTCATACTGTGTGTTTTTCTATTGTGATTGCCTTTAATTTTGCTCGTTTTTTGTGCTTTTTGCCCCTTGTGCGCTCCCCCAAGCGTTCCGATCCTTGCCGCTGCCTCCCTGCGGCCCCGCCCCCCTCGCGCCCCCATTCGCCGCTCCCTCCCGCCTCCCGCCTCCCAGCTGCTCCTCCCTCCCCCTCCCTTCTTAATGGCTGGCGCTGCGCGTCGCGAGTGAGCGACCTCTGACCTGTTTCAGGTCCTGAGCTCGCCCCCCACGACCGCAGCACCAACCTGCTGCCTCCTGCCTCTGTCCCCCGACCACGCTGCTGTTTGCGTGTTCGAGGCCCTCCTCCACCCGCAGGCATCCTCCTGCGCCTCATCCCTGGTGTCTAGTGGGCTCTGCCTAGCTCCACTTGACCCGTGTGCCGCCTCCGCCGTCCTGTAAGTTGTTTTTCTGATTGTTTTTCCGATTTTTCTGCGCCTCGCCGCCGGCGCTTCTGCCCCGTTGTGCCCCCTTGATTGCTGTCTCCCCGATCGTGTACTGTGCCATTACTGTATTTCATACTGTGTGTTTTTCTATTGTGATTGCCTTTAATTTTGCTCGTTTTTTGTGCTTTTTGCCCCTTGTGCGCTCCCCCAAGCGTTCCGATCCCTGCCGCTGCCTCCCTGCGGCCCCGCCCCCTTCGCGCCCCCATTCGCCGCTCCCTCCCGCCTCCCGCCTCCCAGCTGCTCCTCCCTCCCCACTCCCTTCTTAATGGCTGGCGCTGCGCGTCGCGAGTGAGCGACCTCTGACCTGTTTCAGGTCCTGAGCTCGCCCCCCACGACCGCAGCACCAACCTGCTGCCTCCTGCCTCTGTCCCCCGACCACGCTGCTGTTTGCGTGTTCGAGGCCCTCCTCCACCCGCAGACATCCTCCTGCGCCTCATCCCTGGTGTCTAGTGGGCTCTGCCTAGCTCCACTTGACCCGTGTGCCGCCTCCGCCGTCCTGTAAGTTGTTTTTCTGATTGTTTTTCTGATTTTTCTGCGCCTCGCCGCCGGCGCTTCTGCCCCCGTTGTGCCCCCCTGATTGCTGTCTCCCCGATCGTGTACTGTGCCATTACTGTATTTCATACTGTGTGTTTTTCTATTGTGATTGCCTTTAATTTTGCTCGTTTTTTGTGCTTTTTGCCCCTTGTGCGCTCCCCCAAGCGTTCCGATCCCTGCCGCTGCCTCCCTGCGGCCCCGCCCCCCTCGCGCCCCCATTCGCCGCTCCCTCACGCCTCCCGCCTCCCAGCTGCTCCTCCCTCCCCCCTCCCTTCTTAATGGCTGGCGCCGCGCGTCGCGAGTGAGCGACCTCTGACCTGTTTCAGGTCCTGAGCTCGCCCCCCACGACCGCAGCACCAACCTGCTGCCTCCTGCCTCTGTCCCCCGACCACGCTGCTGTTTGCGTGTTCGAGGCCCTCCTCCACCCGCAGGCATCCTCCTGCGCCTCATCCCTGGTGTCTAGTGGGCTCTGCCTAGCTCCACTTGACCTGTGTGCCGCCTCCGCCGTCCTGTAAGTTGTTTTTCTGATTGTTTTTCCGATTTTTCTGCGCCTCGCCGCCGGCGCTTCTGCCCCCGTTGTGCCCCCCTGATTGCTGTCTCCCCGATCGTGTACTGTGCCATTACTGTATTTCATACTGTGTGTTTTTCTATTGTGATTGCCTTTAATTTTGCTCGTTTTTTGTGCTTTTTGCCCCTTGTGCGCTCCCCCAAGCGTTCCGATCCCTGCCGCTGCCTCCCTGCGGCCCACCCCCCTTGCGCCCCCATTCGCCGCTCCCTCCCGCCTCCCGCCTCTCAGCTGCTCCTCCCTCCCCCCCTCCCTTCTTAATGGCTGGCGCTGCGCGTCGCGAGTGAGCGACCTCTGACCTGTTTCAGGTCCTGAGCTCGCCCCCCACGACCGCAGCACCAACCTGCTGCCTCCTGCCTCTGTCCCCCGACCACGCTGCTGTTTACGTGTTCGAGGCCCTCCTCCACCCGCAGGCATCCTCCTGCGCCTCATCCCTGGTGTCTAGTGGGCTCTGCCTAGTTCCACTTGACCCGTGTGCCGCCTCCGCCGTCCTGTAAGTTGTTTTTCTGATTGTTTTTCCGATTTTTCTGCGCCTCCCCGCCGGCGCTTCTGCCCCCGTTGTGCCCCCCTGATTGCTGTCTCCCCGATCGTGTACTCTGCCATTACTGTATTTCATACTGTGTGTTTTTCTATTGTGATTGCCTTTAATTTTGCTTGTTTTTTGTGCTTTTTGCCCCTTGTGCGCTCCCCCAAGCGTTCCGATCCCTGCCGCTGCCTCCCTGCGGCCCGCCCCCCTCGCGCCCCCATTCGCCGCTCCCTCCCGCCTCCCAGCTGCTCCTCCCTCCCCCCTCCCTTCTTAATGGCTGGCGCTGCGCGTCGCGAGAGAGCGACCTCTGACCTGTTTCAGGTCCTGAGCTCGCCCCCCACGACCGCAGCACCAACCTGCTGCCTCCTGCCTCTGTCCCCCGACCACGCTCCTGTTTGCGTGTTCGAGGCCCTCCTCCACCCGCAGGCATCCTCCTGCGCCTCATCCCTGGTGTCTAGTGGGCTCTGCCTAGCTCCACTTGACCCGTGTGCCGCCTCCGCCGTCCTGTAAGTTGTTTTTCTGATTGTTTTTCCGATTTTTCTGCGCCTCGCCGCCGGCGCTTCTGCCCCCGTTGTGCCCCCCTGATTGCTGTCTCCCCGATCGTGTACTGTGCCATTACTGTATTTCATACTGTGTGTTTTTCTATTGTGATTGCCTTTAATTTTGCTCGTTTTTTGTGCTTTTTGCCCCTTGTGCGCTCCCCCAAGCGTTCCGATCCCTGCCGCTGCCTCCCTGCGGCCCGCCCCCCTCGCGCCCCCATTCGCCGCTCCCTCCCGCCTCCCGCCTCCCAGCTGCTCCTCCCTCCCCCTCCCTTCTTAATGGCTGGCGCTGCGCGTCGCGAGTGAGCGACCTCTGACCTGTTTCAGGCCCTGAGCTCGCCCCCCACGACCGCAGCACCAACCTGCTGCCTCCTGCCTCTGTCCCCCGACCACGCTGCTGTTTGCGTGTTCGAGGCCCTCCTCCACCCGCAGGCATCCTCCTGCGCCTCATCCCTGGTGTCTAGTGGGCTCTGCCTAGCTCCACTTGACCCGTGTGCCGCCTCCGCCGTCCTGTAAGTTGTTTTTCTGATTGTTTTTCAGATTTTTCTGCGCCTCGCCGCCGGCGCTTCTGCCCCGTTGTGCCCCCTTGATTGCTGTCTCCCCGATCGTGTACTGTGCCATTACTGTATTTCATACTGTGTGTTTTTCTATTGTGATTGCCTTTAATTTTGCTCGTTTTTTGTGCTTTTTGCCCCTTGTGCGCTCCCCCAAGCGTTCCGATCCCTGCCGCTGCCTCCCTGCGGCCCCGCCCCCTTCGCGCCCCCATTCGCCGCTCCCTCCCACCTCCCGCCTCCCAGCTGCTCCTCCCTCCCCCCTCCCTTCTTAATGGCTGGCGCTGCGCGTCGCGAGTGAGCGACCTCTGACCTGTTTCAGGTCCTGAGCTCGCCCCCCACGACCGCAGCACCAACCTGCTGCCTCCTGCCTCTGTCCCCCGACCACGCTGCTGTTTGCGTGTTCGAGGCCCTCCTCCACCCGCAGACATCCTCCTGCGCCTCATCCCTGGTGTCTAGTGGGCTCTGCCTAGCTCCACTTGACCCGTGTGCCGCCTCCGCCGTCCTGTAAGTTGTTTTTCTGATTGTTTTTCCGATTTTTCTGCGCCTCGCCGCCGGCGCTTCTGCCCCCGTTGTGCCCCCCTGATTGCTGTCTCCCCGATCGTGTACTGTGCCATTACTGTATTTCATACTGTGTGTTTTTCTATTGTGATTGCCTTTAATTTTGCTCGTTTTTTGTGCTTTTTGCCCCTTGTGCGCTCCCCCAAGCGTTCCGATCCCTGCCGCTGCCTCCCTGCGGCCCCGCCCCCCTCGCGCCCCCATTCACCGCTCCCTCACGCCTCCCGCCTCCCAGCTGCTCCTCCCTCCCCCCTCCCTTCTTAATGGCTGGCGCTGCGTGTCGCGAGTGAGCGACCTCTGACCTGTTTCAGGTCCTGAGCTCGCCCCCCACGACCGCAGCACCAACCTGCTGCCTCCTGCCTCTGTCCCCCGACCACGCTGCTGTTTGCGTGTTCGAGGCCCTCCTCCACCCGCAGGCATCCTCCTGCGCCTCATCCCTGGTGTCTAGTGGGCTCTGCCTAGCTCCACTTGACCTGTGTGCCGCCTCCGCCGTCCTGTAAGTTGTTTTTCTGATTGTTTTTCCGATTTTTCTGCGCCTCACCGCCGGCGCTTCTGCCCCCGTTGTGCCCCCCTGATTGCTGTCTCCCCGATCGTGTACTGTGCCATTACTGTATTTCATACTGTGTGTTTTTCTATTGTGATTGCCTTTAATTTTGCTAGTTTTTTGTGCTTTTTGCCCCTTGTGCGCTCTCCCAAGCGTTCCGATCCCTGCCGCTGCCTCCCTGCGGCCCCGCCCCCCTTGCGCCCCCATTCGCCGCTCCCTCCCGCCTCCCGCCTCTCAGCTGCTCCTCCCTCCCCCCTCCCTTCTTAATGGCTGGCGCTGCGCGTCGCGAGTGAGCGACCTCTGACCTGTTTTGGGTCCTGAGCTCGCCCCCCACGACCGCAGCACCAACCTGCTGCCTCCTGCCTCTGTCCCCCGACCACGCTCCTGTTTGCGTGTTCGAGGCCCTCCTCCACCCGCAGGCATCCTCCTGCGCCTCATCCCTGGTGTCTAGTGGGCTCTGCCTAGCTCCACTTGACCCGTGTGCCGCCTCCGCCGTCCTGTAAGTTGTTTTTCTGATTGTTTTTCCGATTTTTCTGCGCCTCGCCGCCGGCGCTTCTGCCCCCATTGTGCCCCCCTGATTGCTGTCTCCCCGATCGTGTACTGTGCCATTACTGTATTTCATACTGTGTGTTTTTCTATTGTGATTGCCTTTAATTTTGCTCGTTTTTTGTGCTTTTTGCCCCTTGTGCGCTCCCCCAAGCGTTCCGATCCCTGCCGCTGCCTACCTGCGGCCCCGCCCCCCTCGCGCCCCCATTCGCCGCTCCCTCCCGCCTCCCGCCTCCCAGCTGCTCCTCCCTCCCCCCTCCCTTCTTAATGGCTGGCGCTGCACGTCGCGAGTGAGCGACCTCTGACCTGTTTCAGGTCCTGAGCTCGCCCCCACGACCGCAGCACCAACCTGCTGCCTCCTGCCTCTGTCCCCCGACCACGCTGCTGTTTGCGTGTTCGAGGCCCTCCTCCACCCGCAGGCATCCTCCTGCGCCTCATCCCTGGTGTCTAGTGGGCTCTGCCTAGCTCCACTTGACCCGTGTGCCGCCTCCGCCGTCCAGTAAGTTGTTTTTCTGATTGTTTTTCCGATTTTTCTGCGCCTCGCCGCCGGCGCTTCTGCCCCCGTTGTGCCCCCCTGATTGCTGTCTCCCCGATCGTGTACTGTGCCATTACTGTATTTCATACTGTGTGTTTTTCTATTGTGATTGCCTTTAATTTTGCTCGTTTTTTGTGCTTTTTGCCCCTTGTGCGCTCCCCCAAGCGTTCCGATCCCTGCCGCTGCCTCCCTGCGGCCCCGCCCCCCTCGCGCCCCCATTCGCCGCTCCCTCCCGCCTCCCGCCTCCCAGCTGCTCCTCCCTCCCCCCTCCCTTCTTAATGGCTGGCGCTGCGCGTCGCGAGTGAGCGACCTCTGACCTGTTTCAGGTCCTGAGCTCGCCCCCCACGACCGCAGCACCAACCTGCTGCCTCCTGCCTCTGTCCCCCGACCACGCTGCTGTTTGCGTGTTCGAGGCCCTCCTCCACCCGCAGGCATCCTCCTGCGCCTCATCCCTGGTGTCTAGTGGGCTCTGCCTAGCTCCACTTGACCCGTGTGCCGCCTCCGCCGTCCTGTAAGTTGTTTTTCTTATTGTTTTTCCGATTTTTCTGCGCCTCGCCGCCGGCGCTTCTGCCCCCGTTGTGCCCCCCTGATTGCTGTCTCCCCGATCGTGTACTGTGCCATTACTGTATTTCATACTGTGTGTTTTTCTATTGTGATTGCCTTTAATTTGGCTTGTTTTTTTTGCTTTTTGCCCCTTGTGCGCTCCCCCAAGCGTTCCGATCCCTGCCGCTGCCTCCCTGCGGCCCCGCCCCCTTCGCGCCCCCATTCGCCGCTCCCTCCTGCCTCCCGCCTCCCAGCTGCTCCTCCCTCCCCCCTCCCTTCTTAATGGCTGGCGCTGCGCGTCGCGAGTGAGCGACCTCTGACCTGTTTTAGGTCCTGAGCTCGCCCCCCACGACCGCAGCACCAACCTGCTGCCTCCTGCCTCTGTCCCCCGACCACGCTGCTGTTTGCGTGTTCGAGGCCCTCCTCCACCCGCAGGCATCCTCCTGCGCCTCATCCCTGGTGTCTAGTGGGCTCTGCCTAGCTCCACTTGACCCGTGTGCCGCCTCCGCCGTCCTGTAAGTTGTTTTTCTGATTGTTTTTCCGATTTTTCTGCGCCTCGCCGCCGGCGCTTCTGCCCCCGTTGTGCCCCCCTGATTGCTGTCTCCCCGATCGTGTACTGTGCCATTACTGTATTTCATACTGTGTGTTTTTCTATTGTGATTGCCTTTAATTTTGCTCGTTTTTTGTGCTTTTTGCCCCTTGTGCGCTCCCCCAAGCGTTCCGATCCCTGCCGCTGCCTCCCTGCGGCCCCGCCCCCCTTGCGCCCCCATTCGCCGCTCCCTCCCGCCTCCCAGCTGCTCCTCCCTCCCCCTCCCTTCTTAATGGCTGGCGCTGCGCGTCGCGAGTGAGCGACCTCTGACCTGTTTCAGGTCCTGAGCTCGCCCCCCACGACCGCAGCACCAACCTGCTGCCTCCTGCCTCTGTCCCCCGACCACGCTGCTGTTTGCGTGTTCGAGGCCCTCCTCCACCCGCAGGCATCCTCCTGCTCCTCATCCCTGGTGTCTAGTGGGCTCTGCCTAGCTCCACTTGACCCGTGTGCCGCCTCCGCCGTCCTGTAAGTTGTTTTTCTTATTGTTTTTCCGATTTTTCTGCGCCTCGCCGCCGGCGCTTCTGCCCCCGTTGTGCCCCCCTGATTGCTGTCTCCCCGATCGTGTACTGTGCCATTACTGTATTTCATAGTGTGTGTTTTTCTATTGTGATTGCCTTTAATTTTGCTTGTTTTTTGTGCTTTTTGCCCCTTGTGCGCTCCCCCAAGCGTTCCGATCCCTGCCGCTGCCTCCCTGCGGCCCCGCCCCCTTCGCGCCCCCATTCGCCGCTCCCTCCTGCCTCCCGCCTCCCAGCTGCTCCTCCCTCCCCCCTCCCTTCTTAATGGCTGGCGCTGCGCGTCGCGAGTGAGCGACCTCTGACCTGTTTTAGGTCCTGAGCTCGCCCCCCACGACCGCAGCACCAACCTGCTGCCTCCTGCCTCTGTCCCCCGACCACGCTGCTGTTTGCGTGTTCGAGGCCCTCCTCCACCCGCAGGCATCCTCCTGCGCCTCATCCCTGGTGTCTAGTGGGCTCTGCCTAGCTCCACTTGACCCGTGTGCCGCCTCCGCCGTCCTGTAAGTTGTTTTTCTGATTGTTTTTCCGATTTTTCTGCGCCTCGCCGCCGGCGCTTCTGCCCCCGTTGTGCCCCCCTGATTGCTGTCTCCCCGATCGTGTACTGTGCCATTACTGTATTTCATACTGTGTGTTTTTCTATTGTGATTGCCTTTAATTTTGCTTGTTTTTTGTGCTTTTTGCCCCTTGTGCGCTCCCCCAAGCGTTCCGATCCCTGCCGCTGCCTCCCTGCGGCCCCGCCCCCCTTGCGCCCCCATTCGCCGCTCCCTCCCGCCTCCCGCCTCCCAGCTGCTCCTCCCTCCCCCTCCCTTCTTAATGGCTGGCGCTGCGCGTCGCGAGTGAGCGACCTCTGACCTGTTTCAGGTCCTGAGCTCGCCCCCCACGACCGCAGCACCAACCTGCTGCCTCCTGCCTCTGTCCCCCGACCACGCTGCTGTTTGCGTGTTCGAGGCCCTCCTCCACCCGCAGGCATCCTCCTGCGCCTCATCCCTGGTGTCTAGTGGGCTCTGCCTAGCTCCACTTGACCCGTGTGCCGCCTCCGCCGTCCTGTAAGTTGTTTTTCTGATTGTTTTTCCGATTTTTCTGCGCCTCGCCGCCGGCGCTTCTGCCCCCGTTGTGCCCCCCTGATTGCTGTCTCCCCGATCGTGTACTGTGCCATTACTGTATTTCATACTGTGTGTTTTTCTATTGTGATTGCCTTTAATTTTGCTTGTTTTTTGTGCTTTTTGCCCCTTGTGCGCTCCCCCAAGCGTTCCGATCCCTGCCGCTGCCTCCCTGCGGCCCCGCCCCCTTCGCGCCCCCATTTGCCGCTCCCTCCCGCCTCCCGCCTCCCAGCTGCTCCTCCCTCCCCCTCCCTTCTTAATGGCTGGCGCTGCGCGTCGCGAGTGAGCGACCTCTGACCTGTTTCAGGTCCTGAGCTCGCCCCCCACGACCGCAGCACCAACCTGCTGCCTCCTGCCTCTGTCCCCCGACCACGCTGCTGTTTGCGTGTTCGAGGCCCTCCTCCACCCGCAGGCATCCTCCTGCGCCTCATCCCTGGTGTCTAGTGGGCTCTGCCTAGCTCCACTTGACCCGTGTGCCGCCTCCGCCGTCCTGTAAGTTGTTTTTCTGATTGTTTTTCCGATTTTTCTGCGCCTCGCCGCCGGCGCTTCTGCCCCCGTTGTGCCCCCCTGATTGCTGTCTCCCCGATCGTGTACTGTGCCATTACTGTATTTCATACTGTGTGTTTTTCTATTGTGATTGCCTTTAATTTTGCTCGTTTTTTGTGCTTTTTGCCCCTTGTGCGCTCCCCCAAGCGTTCCGATCCCTGCCGCTGCCTCCCTGCGGCCCCGCCCCCCTCGCGCCCCAATTCGCCGCTCCCTCCCGCCTCCCGCCTCCCAGCTGCTCCTCCCTCCCCCCTCCCTTCTTAATGGCTGGCGCTGCGCGTCGCGAGTGAGCGACCTCTGACCTGTTTCAGGTCCTGAACTCGCCCCCCACGACCGCAGCACCAACCTGCTGCCTCCTGCCTCTGTCCCCCGACCACGCTGCTGTTTGCGTGTTCGAGGCCCTCCTCCACCCGCAGGCATCCTCCTGCGCCTCATCCCTGGTGTCTAGTGGGCTCTGCCTAGCTCCACTTGACCTGTGTGCCGCCTCTGCCGTCCTGTAAGTTGTTTTTCTGATTGTTTTTCCGATTTTTCTGCGCCCCGCCGCCGGCGCTTCTGCCCCCGTTGTGCCCCCCTGATTGCTGTCTCCCCGATCGTGTACTGTGCCATTACTGTATTTCATACTGTGAGTTTTTCTATTGTGTTTGCCTTTAATTTTGCTTGTTTTTTGTGCTTTTTGCCCCTTGTGCGCTCCCCCAAGCGTTCCGATCCCTGCCGCTGCCTCCCTGCGGCCCCGCCCCCCTCGCGCCCCCATTCGCCGCTCCCTCCCGCCTCTCAGCTGCTCCTCCCTCCCCCCTCCCTTCTTAATGGCTGGCGCTGCACGTCGCGAGTGAGAGACCTCTGACCTGTTTCAGGTCCTGAGCTCGCCCCCCACGACCGCAGCACCAACCTGCTGCCTCCTGCCTCTGTCCCCCGACCACGCTGCTGTTTGCGTGTTCGAGGCCCTCCTCCACCCGCAGGCATCCTCCTGCGCCTCATCCCTGGTGTCTAGTGGGCTCTGCCTAGCTCCACTTGACCCGTGTGCCGCCTCCGCCGTCCTGTAAGTTGTTTTTCTGATTGTTTTTCCGATTTTTCTGTGCCTCGCCGCCGGCGCTTCTGCCCCCGTTGTGCCCCCCTGATTGCTGTCTCCCCGATCGTGTACTGTGCCATTACTGTATTTCATACTGTGTGTTTTTCTATTGTGATTGCCTTTAATTTTGCTCGTTTTTTGTGCTTTTTGCCCCTTGTGCGCTCCCCCAAGCGTTCCGATCCCTGCCGCTGCCTCCCTGCGGCCCGCCCCCCTCGCGCCCCCATTCGCCGCTCCCTCCCGCCTCCCGCCTCCCAGCTGCTCCTCCCTCCCTCCTCCCTTCTTAATGGCTGGCGCTGCGCGTCGCGAGTGAGCGACCTCTGACCTGTTTCAGGTCCTGAGCTCGCCCCCCACGACCGCAGCACCAACCTGCTGCCTGCTGCCTCCTGCCTCTGTCCCCCGACCACGCTGCTGTTTGCGTGTTCGAGGCCCTCCTCCACCCGCAGGCATCCTCCTGCGCCTCATCCCTGGGGTCTAGTGGGCTCTGCCTAGCTCCACTTGACCCGTGTGCCGCCTCCGCCGTCCTGTAAGTTGTTTTTCTGATTGTTTTTCCGATTTTTCTGCGCCTCGCCGCCGCCGCTTCTGCCCCCGTTGTGCCCCCCTGATTGCTGTCTCCCCGATCGTGTACTGTGCCATTACTGTATTTCATACTGTGTGTTTTTCTATTGTGATTGCCTTTAATTTTGCTCGTTTTTTGTGCTTTTTGCCCCTTGTGCGCTCCCCCAAGCGTTCCGATCCCTGCCGCTGCCTCCCTGCGGCCCCGCCCCCCTCGCGCCCCCATTCGCCGCTCCCTCCCGCCTCCCGCCTCCCAGCTGCTCCTCTCTCCCCCCTCCCTTCTTAATGGCTGGCGCTGCGCGTTGCGAGTGAGCGACCTCTGACCTGTTTCAGGTCCTGAGCTCGCCCCCCACGACCGCAGCACCAACCTGCTGCCTCCTGCCTCTGTCCCCCGACCACGCTGCTGTTTGCATGTTCGAGGCCCTCCTCCACCCGCAGGCATCCTCCTGCGCCTCAATCCCTGGTGTCTAGTGGGCTCTGCCTAGCTCCACTTGACCCGTGTGCCGCCTCCACCGTCCTGTAAGTTGTTTTTCTGATTGTTTTTCCGATTTTTCTGTGCCTCGCCGCCGGCGCTTCTGCCCCCGTTGTGCCCCCCTGATTGCTGTCTCCCCGATCGTGTACTGTGCCATTACTGTATTTCATACTGTGTGTTTTTCTATTGTGATTGCCTTTAATTTTGCTCGTTTTTTGTGCTTTTTGCCCCTTGTGCGCTCCCCCAAGCGTTCCGATCCCTGCCGCTGCCTCCCTGCGGCCCCGCCACCCTCGCGCCCCCATTCACCGCTCCCTCCCGCCTCCCGCCTCCCAGCTGCTCCTCCCTCCCCCCTCCCTTCTTAATGGCTGGCGCTGCGCGTCGCGAGTGAGAGACCTCTGACCTGTTTCAGGTCCTGAGCTCGCCCCCCACGACCGCAGCACCAACCTGCTGCCTCCTGCCTCTGTCCCCCGACCACGCTGCTGTTTGCGTGTTCGAGGCCCTCCTCCACCCGCAGGCATCCTCCTGCGCCTCATCCCTGGTGTCTAGTGGGCTCTGCCTAGCTCCACTTGACCCGTGTGCCGCCTCCGCCGTCCTGTAAGTTGTTTTTCTGATTGTTTTTCCGATTTTTCTGCACCTCGCCGCCGGCGCTTCTGCCCCCGTTGTGCCCCCCTGATTGCTGTCTCCCCGATCGTGTACTGTGCCATTACTGTATTTCATACTGTGTGTTTTTCTATTGTGATTGCCTTTAATTTTGCTCGTTTTTTGTGCTTTTTGCCCCTTGTGCGCTCCCCCAAGCGTTCCGATCCCTGCCGCTGCCTCCCTGCGGCCCCGCACCCCTCGCGCCCCCATTCGCCGCTCCCTCCCGCCTCCCGCCTCCCAGCTGCTCCTCCCTCCCCCCTCCCTTCTTAATGGCTGGCGCTGCGCGTCGCGAGTGAGCGACCTCTGACCTGTTTCAGGTCCTGAGCTAGCCCCCCACGACCGCAGCACCAACCTGCTGTCTCCTGCCTCTGTCCCCCGACCACGCTGCTGTTTGCGTGTTCGAGGCCCTCCTCCACCCGCAGGCATCCTCCTGCGCCTCATCCCTGGTGTCTAGTGGGCTCTGCCTAGCTCCACTTGACCCGTGTGCCGCCTCCGCCGTCCTGTAAGTTGTTTTTCTGATTGTTTTTCCGATTTTTCTGCGCCTCGCCGCCGGCGCTTCTGCCCCCGTTGTGCCCCCCTGATTGCTGTCTCCCCGATCGTGTGCTGTGCCATTACTGTATTTCATACTGTGTGTTTTTCTATTGTGATTGCCTTTAATTTTGCTCGTTTTTTGTGCTTTTTGCCCCTTGTGCGCTCCCCCAAGCGTTCCGATCCCTGCCGCTGCCTCCCTGCGGCCCCGCCCCCTTCGCGCCCCCATTCGCCGCTCTCTCCCGCCTCCTGCCTCCCAGCTGCTCCTCCCTCCCCCCTCCCTTCTTAATGGCTGGCGCTGCGCGTGTGCGCAGCGGGCGCGCCAGAGGCAAGCCCGTCTGCGCCCGTCCGCGCCTGGACCGCGCCCAGCGCCACCCCCCCTGGTCCTCGCGCCCCCCGCTTCCCCTGCGTCCGCTACTCAACCAACGAACTCCGCGCACTCAACCCCGGCCCCTCCGCAGAGTGCTTCCTTGCAACCCCGAAGCACACAAAGGACCTTTCTCCTGCCGCACCTGCAACTTCTCCTGCGACAGAACGGCGAAGCCAACAACAAGAACCTCCAACACCAACCACCTGAACTGCATCCTCATCAACACACGCTCCGCACGAAAACACGCCATCGAACTCTGGGACTTACTCGACACCACCGCCCCTGACGTGGCCTTCCTGACCGAAACCTGGTGGAACGACTCCTCGGCCCCGGACATCGCAATCGCCATACCGGAGGGATACAAAATCACCAGAAGAGATCGAACCAACGGAATCGGCGGCGGAATAGCCATCGCCCACAAGTCTACCCTCAAAATCCACACCCACACGGACGACACCCTCAAGACAGCCGAACACCTCCACTTCCAGATCCACACGGACCCCAACACGACCCTCAGAGGAACCCTCATATACCGCCCTCCAGGACCTAGAGCTCACTTCAGCGACACCGTCGCCGACCTCGCGAGCACCCACGCCCTCCCGTCCCCAGACTACATCCTCCTGGGAGATCTAAACTACCACCTGGAAAATAACAACGACGTCAACACCGCATCTCTGACCTCCAACCTCCTCAACCTCGGACTCCGTCAACTGGTCAACACTCCCACCCACATCGCCGGACACACCCTGGACCCCCTCTTCACCTCAAGCAACCACATCTCTTTCAGCCACACCTCTGAACTCCACTGGACCGACCATCACTGCGTCCACTTCTCTTATACGAAAATCACCGAACACCACCGCATCCCTCGACCTCCTCACCGCCGCTGGGGAAAAATCACCCAAGACCAACTAACCAGCACCCTCGTCAAAGACCCTCCACCCGGCTCAACCGACCCAAGCACTGCTGCCATCAACCTCCATCAATGGATCCTCGACTGCGCCAACACCTTAGCCCCACTCAAGAAACCCACCGCCAACCAAGGAAAGAAAAAACCAGCCTGGTTCACAGACGAACTGACCGCCTCCAAAAGCCTCTGCCAGAAGCTCAAGAAGAAGTGGATCTTAGAGCGCACACCCGACAACCTCGCCTCCCTCAAAAACGCCAACCGTGAACACCACCAACGGATCCGAGTCGCCAAGCGCGCCCACTTCACTGAACGCATCAACAACAACGCCCACGACTGCAAAGAACTCTTCGGCATCGTGAAGGAACTCTCAAACCCCAACGCCATCCCGCCCTCCCAGAAACTCTGCGACGACCTCTCCACCTTCTTCCACCAGAAAATCACAACCATCCACGACAGCTTCAACGCCACTCCACACCCCACCCCTGACATCTGCACAGACGCCTGCCGCCTCACCGCCTGGACCCACGTGGACGACACCGAAACAATAACAACCATGAACACCATCCACTCAGGCTCCCCCACGGACCCATGCCCTCATCACGTGTTCAACAAAGCCAACGCCATCATCGCCCCCAAACTCCGCGAGATCATCAACCTCTCCTTCGACTCCGCCACCTTCCCAGACAGCTGGAAACACGCAGAAATCCAACCCCTCCTCAAGAAACCCAAGGCTGACCCCAACGACCTCAAAAACTTCCGACCGATCTCTCTCCTCCCTTTTCCAGCAAAAGTCATCGAGAAGATCGTCAACACACAACTCGCCCACTTCCTTGAAGACAACTCCATCCTAGACCCCTCTCAATCCGGCTTCAGACGAAACCACAGCACCGAGACTGCTCTCCTCGCCGCCACAGATGACATCAGAACCCAAATGGACAACGGCAAAACCTCGGCCCTCATCCTCCTCGACCTATCAGCCGCTTTTGACACAGTCTGCCACCGCACCCTACTGACCCGCCTCCATGGAGCCGGCATCCAGGATAAAGCCCTCAACTGGATCTCATCCTTCCTCTCCGACAGAACCCAGAGAGTCCGACTCTCCCCTTTCCGCTCCAAAGCCACCAACCTCATCTGCGGCGTCCCCCAAGGCCCTACGTTGTTCAACGTCTACATGGCCCCCCTCGCCAAACTGGCCCGCCACCACCACCTCAACATCATCTCCTACGCCGACGACACCCAGCTCGTCCTCTCCCTGACCAAAGACCCACTCACCGCCAAAACCAACCTCCACGAGGGACTAAAAGCCATCGCCGAGTGGATGAACGACAGCCGCCTGAAGCTCAACTCTGACAAGACGGAAGTCCTCATCCTCGGGCGCACCCCTTTGGCCTGGAACGACTCCTGGTGGCCCACCGATTTCGGACCCCCACCCACCCCAGCCAGCCACGCAAGAAACCTCGGCTTCATCCTGGACTCAGCCCTCACCATGTCCAAACAGGTCAGCGCCGTCTCCTCTTCCTGCTTCAACACCCTTCGAATGCTCCGCAGAATTTTCAAGTGGATCCCAACAGGAACCAGAAAGACGGTGACCCAAGCCCTCGTCAGTAGCAGACTTGACTACGGCAACGCACTCTACACAGGCATCCCAACAAAAGACATCAAACGACTCCAGTGTATCCAAAATGCATCCGCCCGCCTGATCTTTGACATACCCCGCCGATGTCACATCTCCCCTCACCTGAAGGACCTCCACTGGCTCCCCGTGGACAAGAGGATCACCTTTAAACTCCTCACCCACGCTCACAAGGCTCTACACAACACCGGACCTACCTACCTCAACTCCAGACTCAACTTTTACGCCCCCACTCGTCAACTCCGCTCTGCCAATCTCGCCCTCGCCATCGTCCCCAGGATCCAGCGCAAGACCGCCGGCGGCAGATCCTTCTCCTTCCTCGCCGCCAAGACCTGGAACTCTCTCCCCACCTCACTGCGCCAGACCCAGGACCTCCTCGCCTTCAGGAGACTCCTCAAGACCTGGCTCTTCGACCGCTAACAGCTCACCACCCCCCCCCCCCACCAGCACCTCGAAACCCTGACGGGTACATAGTGCGCTTTACAAATGTTATGATTGATTGATTGATTGATTGATTGAAAAATGGGGGTAACATGCCAGGCAAGATGGTACTTTCCTACACAACCCCCCCCCCCAAACGAAGGACAATAAGACTAGCCATGACCTGATGAGTCTTCATTGTCTAAGTGGAAATATCTGGAGAGTCCATCTGCATTGGAGTGGCTACTCCCAGGTCTATGTTCCACTGTATAGTCCATTCCCTGTAGGGATATGGACCACCTCAACAATTTAGGATTTTCACCTTTCATTTGTTTTAGCCAAAGTAGAGGTTTGTGGTCTGTCTGAACAATGAAGTGAGTGCCAAACAGGTATGGCCTCAACTTCTTCAGTGCCCAGACCACAGCAAAGGCCTCCCTCTCAATGGCAGACCAACGCTTTTCTCTAGGGGTCAACCTCCTACTAATAAAAGCAACAGGTTGATCCTGGCCCTCAGAATTAAGTTGTGATAGGACTGCCCCTACTCCTAATTCAGATGCATCAGTTTGGACATAGAATTTTTTAGAGTAACAAGGGCTTTTCAGGACAGGTGCAGAGCACATGGCCTGCTTTAGCTCCTCAAAAGCTTTCTGACAGTTTGCTGTCCATAATACCTTTTTAGGCATTTTCTTGGATGTGAGGTCATTAAGAGGGGCTGCAATGGAGCCATAGTTCCTAATGAACCTCCTGTAATACCCAGTGAGGCCTAGGAAGGCTCTCACCTGAGTCTGAGTAGTAGGGGGAACCCAATCTATAATAATTTGGATTTTCCCCTGTAGTGGTGCAATCTGTTCCCCACCAACAAGGTGTCCCAGATAAACCACCTTCCCCTGCCCTATCTGGCACTTTGAAGCCTTGATAGTGAGGCCTGCCTTTTGCAGGGCCTCCAAAACTTTCCATAGGTGGACCAGGTGATCATCCCAGCTGGAGCTAAAGACAGCTATATTGTCCAAATATGCTGCACTGAAAGCTTCCAGCCCTTGCAGGACTGTGTTCACCAACCTCTGAAAAGTGGCAGGTGCATTTTTCAATCCAAAAGGCATTACTGTGAACTGGTAATGTCCTCCAATGGTTGAAAATGCAGTTTTAGGTTTAGCATCTTCTGATAATTTGACCTGCCAATACCCTGCAGTCAAATCAAAAGTGCTTAGATACTTGGCAGATGCTAGTGTATCTATGAGCTCATCTGCCCTGGGTTTAGGGTGAGCATCAGTTGTGGTTACCTGGTTGAGACCTCTGTAGTCAACACAAAACCGCATTTCCTTCTTTCCATCTTTGGAATGGGGTTTTGGTACAAGTACCACAGGAGAAGCCCATGGACTTTCAGAGTGCTCAACCACTCCCAGTTCTAACATTTTCTGCACCTCTTGCTTTATGCAGTCTCTGACATGGTCAGGCTGCCTATAGATCTTACTTTTGACAGGCAAGCTGTCTCCAGTATCTATAGTGTGCTCACACCAAGAAGTGGTACCTGGCACAGTAGAGAAGAGTTCAGAAAACTGACCCAGGAGATTTATGCAATGGTCTTTCTGCTCAGCAGTAAGACAATCAGCCAAAACTACACCTTCCACAAGAGCATCTTGTTCTGTGGAAGAGAAGAGATCAGGTAGAGGATCACTGTCTTCTTCCTGTCCCTCATCAGTTGCCATGAGCAGGGTGAGATCAGCCCTGTCATAGTAGGGTTTCAGGCGATTGACATGGAGCACCCTAAGGGGACTCCTGGCAGTGCCTAAGTCAACTAAATAGGTGACTTCATCCTTTTTCTCAACAATTGTGTGGGGTCCACTCCATTTATCTTTGAGTGCTCTTGGGGCCACAGGCTCCAAGACCCACACTTTCTGCCCTGGTTTGTACTGAACCAAAACAGCCTTCTGGTCATACCATTGCTTTTGGAGCTCTTGGCTGGCCTGAAGGTTTTTACTGGCCTTTTTCATATACTCAGCCATCCTTGATCTGAGGCCAAGTACATAATCCACAATATCTTGTTTTGGAGCTTTTAAAGGTTGTCCCAACCCTCCTTGACAAGTGTTAGTGGACCCCTAACAGGGTGTCCAAAGAGGAGTTCAAAGGGGCTGAAGCCCACTCCTTTCTGGGGTACCTCCCTGTAGGCAAAAAGGAGGCATGGTAACAGGATATCCCATCTCCTGCGGAGTTTTTCAGGGAGACCCATAATCATGCCTGTGAGAGTTTTGTTAAATCTCTCCACCAGTCCGTTTGTTTGTGGATGGTAGGGTGTAGTGAACTTGTAAGTCACACCACACTCTTTCCACATGGCCTTTAAGTATGCAGACATGAAATTGCTTCCCCTGTCTGATACTACTTCCTTTGGGAAGCCCACCCTGGAAAATATTCCCAGGAGGGCCTTTGCCACTGCAGGTGCTGTAGTGGTCCTTAAGGGAATTGCTTCAGGATATCTTGTGGCATGGTCCACTACCACCAAGATAAACCTATTGCCTGAAGCAGTAGGAGGGTCAAGGGGGCCAACTATGTCAACCCCTACCCTTTCAAAGGGAACCCCAACCACAGGCAGTGGAATAAGGGGTGCCTTTGGTGTGCCACCTGTCTTGCCACTGGCTTGACAGGTTTCACAGGACTTACAAAATTCTTTTGTGTCCTCAGACATTCTAGGCCAATGAAACAAGGGAACAAGCCTGTCCCAAGTTTTCATTTGTCCTAGATGCCCAGCTAGGGGAATGTTGTGGGCTAGAGTTAGGAGGAACTTTCTGTACTCCTGAGGAATCACTAACCTCCTGGCAGTTCCAGGTTTAGGATCCCTTGCTTCAGTGTACAAGAGGTTGTCCTCCCAGTAAACTCTGTGAGAGTCACTGACATCCCCATTAGCCTGTTTGACAGCTTGCTGTCTTAGACCCTCTAGTGTGGGACAGGTTTGCTGTGCCACACTCAGCTCCTCCCTGGCAGGCCCCCCTTCACCCAAAAGCTCAGCAGTGTCTGCTTCCAGCTCCTCTGGTGTAGGTTCTGCACAGGGTGGAAATTCTTCTTCCTCAGAAGTAGAATCCACTGTAGAGGGAGGGATAGTAGGAAGTGCTTTACTTCTACTAGCCCTAGCTTTAGGGAGCACTTGGTCCATTGTTCCAGGATCCAAGCTTCCCTGTCCTTTTTGCTTTTTGGCCTGAGCCCTGGTTAAAGCAAAAATATGCCCTGGGATGCCCAGCATTGCTGCATGGGCCTCCAACTCCACATCTGACCAAGCTGATGTCTCCAAATCATTTCCTAGTAGACAGTCTACAGGTAAATCTGTGGCTACCACAACTTTCTTTGGACCAGTAACCCCCCCCCAGTTGAGATTTACAACAGCCATGGGGTGGCTAAGTGTGTTGTTGTGAGCATCGGTTACTTGGTACTGGTGACCAAGTAGGTGTTGTTCAGGGTGGACCAGTTTCTCTATGACCATAGTCACACTGGCACCAGTGTCCCTGTAGGCCTGAACCTCAACACCATTTATTAGGGGTAGCTGCTTGTACTTATCCATATTAAGGGGACAAGCAACTAAGGTGGCTAAGTCAATAGCCCCCTCAGAGACTAACACAGCCTCTGTGATCTCCCTAACAAGACCAACCCCAACTAAGTTACCAATAGTGAGCCCAGCTACTCCCTTGGATTGGCTATTAGTAGGTTTGCTCCCACCACCACTGCTATTAGTAGGGACACTAGGTGTAGCAGTAGGGGTTGTAGTGGTAGGAGGCTTGGTGCTTTTCTTTGGACAACTGGGATCTGTTGTCCAATGGCCTTTTATTTTACATAAATAGCACCATGGTTTCTTTTCCTTGTTTTGATTAGAAGAGGATTTGGGCCCACCACCCCCACCAGAGTGTTTTTGTGGGCCTGATGAAGACTAATTTTTAGATTTGTCCCCACCTTTGTCAGAAGACTTACCATCCTTCTTCTTGTTGCCATCTTTTTCACCCCCTGTATGAACATTTCTGTTCACCCTTGTTCTGACCCATTTGTCTGCCTTCTTTCCCAATTCTTGGGGAGAGGTCAGATCAGAGTCCACCAAGTACTGGTGCAACAAATCAGACACACAATTATTAAGAATATGCTCTCTCAGGATCAAGTTATACAGGCTGTCATAATCAGTAACTTTACTGCCATGTAACCACCCCTCCAAGGCCTTCACTGAATGGTCAATGAAATCAACCCAGTCTTGTGAAGACTCCTTTTTGGTCTCTCTGAACTTTATCCTGTATTGTTCAGTGGTTAAGCCATAACTATCCAGGAGTGCATTCTTAAGAACTTTGTAATCATTGGCTTCATTTTCTTTCACAGTAAGGAGCCTATCCCTACCTTTTCCACTAAATGATAGCCATAGGATAGCAGCCCACTGCCTTTGAGGGACATCCTGTACAGCACAGGCCCTCTCAAGTGCAGCAAACCACGTGTTAATGTCATCCCCCTCCTTATAAGGGGGAACTATCTTGTGCAGATTCCTGGAATCATGCTCTTTTGCAGGATGACTATGGGGAATACTGCTGCTGTCACCATGGGTTTCTAAACCCAGTTTCTGTCTCTCCTTCTCTACTTCTAAAGTCTGTCTCTCCAAATCCAGCTGTTGCTTCTTGAGCTTCAGTCTGGTTTGTTCCACTCTCAATCTATTGAGCTCCCTTTCTAACAATCTGTCATCAGGGTGGGTGGGAGGGACATGTCTTGAAACAGAAGTATGATGAGAATGGACAGAAGGAGACCTGTCCCTTACAGAGGGCACCCTAACAGCTTGGTTAACAGAAACATCAGTTCTACTGTGGTGAGAATGAATGCTCTTGCTATGATGTGAGACAACACTATCTGTATGGTGTGACTCAACATCAGTACCAACTATGCTAGACTGTCTAGTAATGGGCAGGCTAGGAAGTTTCTTTCCTGAATCTTTTTCTAGGGGAGTCCCTGGATCAGATTGAGAACCATTAGCTGCTTTTTCAACAGATGGGGCCCTTCTGGCCTTATCTTGTTCTCTAAGCATGTTAAGCAATAATTCCAAGGAAGGATTCTTCCCTACACTCAAACCTCTTTCTATACAGAGACTCCTTGCTCCTTTCCAGCTAAGGTGTTATATGCAAGTTTGGACAGATCAACATTTTGGCCTGTGCCAGACATTTTAGAAAGAGTTTAAGTGACAGGAAAAGTGAGAAAAAGTTTTTAGAGCTTTTAGAAAGACAGAAAAAAATACTTTTTAAACTTTTTAGAACTTTTAGAAGGTTTAGAAGTACTTTTCAGCACTTAGAAAAGAGTGAAAAGAGGAAATGCAAAACTTTTTTAGTTATGTGTACACACACTGAATTTGTTTTGTATATTTTTCTCTTATGAAAAGTACAATGACAAGAGTGGTAAGTAGTCTCAAAGCACTTATCCCACCACTGCACAACCAATGTAGGAGGCTGGACTGGCTTGTAATGAGTACCTAAGGGTACTTGCACCTTGCACCAGGCCCAGTTATCCCTTATTAGTGTATAGGGTGTCTAGCAGCATAGGCTGATAGATAATGGTAGCTTAGCAGAGCAGCTTAGGCTGAACTAGGAGACGAGTGAAGCTCCTACAGTAGCACTTAGTGTCATATGCACAATATCATAAGAAAACACAATACACAGTTATACTAAAAATAAAGGTACTTTATTTTTATGACAATATGCCAAAAGTATCTCAGTGAGTACCCTCAGTATGAGGATAGCAAATATACACAAGATATATGTACACAATACCAAAATATGCAGTAATAGTATTAGAAAACAGTGCAAACAATGTATAGTTACAATAGGATGCAATGGAGACACATAGGGATAGGGGCAACACAAACCATATACTCCAAAAGTGGAATGCGAATCACGAATGGACCCCAAACCTATGTGACCTTGTAGAGGGTCGCTGGGACTATTAGAAAATAGTAAGGGTTAGAAAAATAGCCCACCCCAAGACCCTGAAAAGTGAGTGCAAAGTGCACTAAAGTTCCCCAAAGGACATAGGAGTCGTGATAGGGGAATTCTGCAGGAAAGACACAAACCAACAATGCAACAATGATGGATTTCCAGTCGAGGGTACCTGTGGAACAAGGGGACCAAGTCCAAAAGTCACAAGCAAGTCGGAGATGGGCAGATGCCCAGAAAATGCCAGCTGTGGGTGCAAAGAAGCTTCTACTGGACAGTAGAAGCTTAGGTTTCTGCAGGAACGACAAGGGCTAGAGACTTCCCCTTTGGAGGACGGATCCCTCACGCCGTGGAGAGTCGTGCAGAAGTGTTTTCCTGCCAAAAGACCACCAACAAGCCTTGCTAGCTGCAAATTGTGCGGTAAAGGTTTTTGGACGCTGCTGTGGCCCAAAAAGGACCAGGATGTCGCAAATTGCGTCAGGAGACAGAGGGGACGTTGAGCAAGACAAGGAGCCCTCTCAGCAGCAGGTAGCATCTGGAGAAGTGCCAGAAACAGGCACTACAAGGATGCATGAAACGGTGCTCACCCGAAGTCGCACAAAGGAGTCCCACGTCGCCGGAGAACAACTTAGGAGGTCGTGCAATGCAGGTTAGAGTGCCGTGGACCCAGGCTGGACTGTGCACAAAGGATTTCCGCCGGAAGTGCACGGAGGCCGGAGTAGCTGCAAAAGTCACGGTTCCCAGCAATGCAGTCTGTCGTGGGGAGGCAAGGACTTACCTCCACCAAACTTGGACTGAAGAGTCACTGGACTGTGGGAGTCACTTGGACAGAGTTGCTGGATTCAAGGGACCTCGCTCGTCGTGCTGAGAGGAGACCCAGGGTACCGGTGATGCAGTTCTTTGGTGCCTGCGGTTGCAGGGGGACGATTCCGTCGACCCACTGGAGATTTCTTTGGAGCTTCTAGTGCAGAGAGGAGGCAGACTACCCCCACAGCATGCACCACCAGGAAAACAGTCGAGAAGGCGGCAGGATCAGCGTTACAGAGTTGCAGTAGTCGTCTTTGCTACTTTGTTGCAGTTTTGCAGGCTTCCAGAGCGGTCAGCAGTCGATTCCTTGGCAGAAGGTGAAGAGAGAGATGGAGAGGAACTCGGATGAGCTCTTGCATTCGTTATCTAAAGTTTCCCCAGAGACAGAGACCCTAAATAGCCAGAAAAGAGGGTTTGGCTACCTACGAGAGAGGATAGGCTAGCAACACCTGAAGGAGCCTATCAGAAGGAGTCTCTGACGTCACCTGGTGGCACTGGCCACTCAGAGCAGTCCAGTGTGCCAGCAGCACCTCTGTTTCCAAGATGGCAGAGGTCTGGAGCACACTGGAGGAGCTCTGGACACCTCCCAGGGGAGGTGCAGGTCAGGGGAGTGGTCACTCCCCTTTCCTTTGTCCAGTTTCGCGCCAGAGCAGGGCTAAGGGGTCCCTGAACCGGTGTAGACTGGCTTATGCAGAAATGGGCACCAAATGTGCCCATGAAAGCATTTCCAGAGGCTGGGGGAGGCTACTCCTCCCCTGCCTTCACACCATTTTCCAAAGGGAGAGGGTGTAATACCCTCTCTCAGAGGAAGTCCTTTGTTCTGCCATCCTGGGCCAGGCCTGGCTGGACCCCAGGAGGGCAGAAGCCTGTCTGAGGGGTTGGCAGCAGCAGCAGCTGCAGTGAAACCCCTGAAAAGGCAGTTTGGCAGTACCAGGGTCTGTGCTACAGACCACTGGGATCATGGGATTGTGCCAACTATGCCAGGATGGCATAGAGGGGGCAATTCCATGATCATAGACATGTTACATGGCCATATTCGGAGTTACCATTGTGAAGCTACATATAGGTAGTGACCTATATGTAGTGCACACGTGTAATGGTGTCCCTGCACTCACAAAGTCCGGGGAATTGGCCCTGAACAATGTGGGGGCACCTTGGCTAGTGCCAGGGTGCCCTCACACTAAGTAACTTTGCACCTAACCTTTACCAGGTAAAGGTTAGACATATAGGTGACTTATAAGTTACTTAAGTGCAGTGTAAAATGGCTGTGAAATAATGTGGACGTTATTTCACTCAGGCTGCAGTGGCAGGCCTGTGTAAGAATTGTCAGAGCTCCCTATGGGTGGCAAAAGAAATGCTGCAGCCCATTGGGATCTCCTAGAACCCCAATACCCTGGGTACCTCAGTACCATATACTAGGGAATTATAAGGGTGTTCCAGTAAGCCAATGTAAATTAGCCTGTTAGTGACAATTTGAAAGAAATGAGAGAGCATAACCACTGAGGTTCTAATTAGCAGAGCCTCAGTGAGACAGTTAGTCACTACACAGGTAACACATTCAGGCACACTTATGAGCACTGGGGCCCTGGCTGCCAGGGTCCCAGTGACACAAACAACTAAAACAACATATATACAGTGAAAAATGGGGGTAACATGCCAGGCAAGATGGTACTTTCCTACACCATCTCAGGCAGAGAAAGGTAGAACAAAGGATTTCCTGTGGGAGAGGGAGGCAACACCCTGTCCCTAGGCAATAGGTGGTACATGTCTTGGGAGGGGTAGACTCCCCAAACTACCAGTATGCTTTGAAGGGCACATTTGGTGCCCTCCTTGCATAAACCGATTTGCACCAGTTCAGGGGCTATTTAGGGTCTCCCTCTTGGGTGGGTCCTCATATTCAATGTGCAAGATTCCAGAAGGACTCCTCTGCATCATTTACCTCATCTTCTGGCCACAGGAACCCACAATCTGAAACTTTAGTGACGACTCCGCACTACAACATTGTTTCTCCAGCTCCTTTCAGCAACTTCAACATTTCCCTGACTGTGCACCCTCTGAGTGTAATGAGTCTTCAACCTGCACAAGAAGTAAGAAGGAATCTCCCTTGGAGTGAAGGAGTCACTCCCCTGCATCCGTAGGCACCAACTGCAATGACGACCGGCTGCATGGATCCTCTCTCCTCCAGAACTGCGTGGGTCCTGCATCACAGATGGTGATCTGGAGTGGTCCCCTTGGTCCTCTCTACCAGCTATCCAACTTAGGAGACGGTAAGCCCTTGCATCTCCTTGAGTGGACAGTACCCTGTGCAATATGACTCTTGCAGCAACCAAGGCCTGTTTGTTCCTCCTCCAAGGGATCTTCAGGCTCTGTGTAGCCCCAGCCCCCAGCACTCCTTCCTGCAATGCACAGTCTCCAGCTCGCTGCGCCAGAGACGTGGGACTCCTCTTCAGGTGTGCTGAGTGGGCCTCACTGCGACTCCTGTGCCTGCTGACAGTGGGTTGCCTGCGGGGGTTGTCTCTTCTTCTTATGACTCTTCCAGCTGCTGATGATCACTCCAGACTCCCCTCCTTGGGTCAGGTCCCCTGGACCTTGCTGGTCCTCTTCAGCCTTGTAATACCTTCTTCTCCGACTCTTGCATTTGCCAAAGCTTGTTGGGGGTTTTCCAACACCATTGACCGACTGCATCACGACCATCACCATGGGACATCACTTGCATCACTCTAGGAACTCCTCTTCTGCTCCTATGCTGCACTGCCGACCTTCTTTGTCCACTGTTGAGCGGGTCCTGCATTTACAGAAGGGTGGGTAGTGGCTCCTGCCACAGCCGGACACTCCAACATGAACTGGACTTGGTCTCCTTCTTTTGCAGGTCCTCCTCTGTCAAGATCCACCTTCAATTTCTTCCAGTTTTGTCTGGGTTTTGCACAGTCCTTTTCCAATGTCCTCCTGTGGGTTTTGGGGAAAACCAGGTACTTACCTCTGTTCTCCTGATGGCTGGGAGCTGGGGGGTCACTTTGTGTTAGAAATCGGGTCTTTGGTTGGCAGGCAGGTTACCCCCTGTCCAAGCAAGCATCCTCACTCTATTTAGGTCAAAGGAGAAAGACACCTTGTTAACCCCCGCTGACCCCCTTGGTAGCTTGGCACGAGCAGAAAGGCTTAACCCAGCGACAATGTGTAAAGTATTTGTACCAACACACACAGTAATACAGTAAAACACTACAAAAATGGACACCACACGGGTTTAGAAAAATGGTCAATATTTATCTAAGTAGAGCAAGACAAATATGATCAAAATCCACATTACACAATTAAAAATATGATTTAGCAAGTTAAAACACAAAAATAGTGCCTAGAAGCACCAATGCTGCAATTTGATGTTAAGCGTCATTGTGACAGAGTCGTTTCTCACAATGCAACGTCTGTGGCACCGTTTATGGAGTCACACGGACCCCTAGGTACAGTACCCTAGTCAAAGTGCAGAAAACAGGCCAGTGCCGGGAGTCGAGGAGGGAGGCATTGTTGGATCCGATGCGGCATCAGTTCTGGTGCTGTGAGGCGAAGGAGCGGAGGCATCACAAAGAGGCGTCGGGCTCTTACTGTGGAGAGCTGGAGGTGAGGCAGCATCGGTTGCGAGGAGTCAGTCCCTGAGCACCCCCGGCAAAGTCGAAGTCCAGCGAAGTCACGATGCTGAGGGGCAACCTCACAGGGTCATGGTCAGGTCACAGGGTTACAGGCACTGCAACGGAGTCGGGTGTCATTAACATCGGTGCTACGACCCTCCGAGCTTGCGAGTTCTTGGGACATCAGCGGCGTTGGTGATGTGGGGCCTGTGATGTCGGTGGGGTTGTCGCGCTTCTTCGAGGTCCACGGCTTCAGGTGCAGCCAGCGTCACGGGTTCCGTGCAGTGGTGTCCTTGCAAAGTCACACGCGTTGTCCGGCATCATTTCACAGGATTTTACCATAAATTCACTCTCAGGGGCCCAAGAACTGGAATGGCACCCTCCAACAAGCTAGAGTCCACAGCTTACAGACTGAGAGACTGGTTGGTGAAGCCCTTGGAGATTCTACTAAAGCAGGAATATACCACAAAGTCCAGTCTTTGTCCCCTTCCATAGGCAGAAACAGCAACTGCAGGATAGCCCAACAAAGCACAGGCAGGGGCAGCACTTCTCCTCAGCTCTTCAGCTTTTCTCCTTGGCAGAGGTTCCTCTTGGTTCCAGAAGCGAATCTTGAAGAAATCTAAAGTCTGGGGTTTTGGGTCCACTACTTCTACCCCTTTCGGTCTTTGAGGTTGCCCAACTTCAAAGAAAAGTCACTGTTGTTCACAGGATCCTGCATTGCCCAGGCCAAGCCCCAGACACACACCAGGGGGTTAGACAGTGATTGTGTGAGTGGAGGCACATCCCATTCAGGTGTAAGTGACCACTCCTCCCTCCACTCTAGCCCAGATGGCTCATCGGGATATGCAGGCTACACCCCAGCTCCCTTTGTGTCATTGTCTAGAGGAGATTTGCAAACAGCCCGACTGTCAGTCTGACCCAGACAAGGAATCTACAAACAGGCAGAGTCACAGAATGGTTAAAGCAAGAAAATGCCTACTTTCTAAAAGTGGCATTTTCAAACTAACAATATAAAAACCAACTTCACTAAAATATGCATTTTTTAATTGTGAGTTCAGACACCTCAAACTCCAGATTTCCATCTGCTCTCAAAGGGAAACTACACCTTAAGAATATTTAAAGGCAGCCCCCATGTTAACCTATGAGAGAGATAGCCCTTGCAACAGTGAAACCCGAATTGGGCAATATTTCACTGTTAGGACATGTAAAACACCCCAGTACATGTCCCACCTTTAAAATACACTGCACCCTGTCCATGTTGCTACCTAGGGCCTACCTTAGTGGTACCACCTTGCATGTATAAGAAGGGAAGGTTTGGGCCTGGCAAGTGGGTACACTTGCCAGATCGAACTGGCATTTTAAAACCTGCATACACAGACACTGCAGTGGCAGGTCTGAGCCATGTTTACAGGGCTACTGATGTGAGTTGCACAATCAGTGCTGTTGCCCCACTAACAGCATTTGATTTACAGGCCCTAGGTACCTCTAGTGCATTTAACTAGGGACTTACTAGTAGGTCAAATATGCCAATTATGGAAAAGCCAATCACACATACAATTTCACATAGGGAGCACTTGCACTTTAGCACTGGTCAGCAGTGGTAGAGTGCCCAGAGTATAGAAAACAGCAAAAACAGAGTCCAGCACACCACACAGCAACACCCTTGGAAGCAGAGGCAAAACGTTAGGGGATAACATGCCCAGGATGCCAGGTCTAACACATTTCCCCCAGCTGAAAGTGGGGAGATCTACCCAACCTCATGGGAGTTCTCTTCACTAAGGCAGAAGAATCTTGACAGACCATCAGCATTGGTGTGTTCTGTTCCACGGCGGTGTTCCACCACAAAGTCCATCCCCTGTCGGGCAATGGATCACCTCAACAGTTTTGGATTCTCACCCCTCATCTGCATTAACCATCTGAGGGGCTTGTGGTCAGTCTGAACCCAGGAGTGAGTCCCAAACAGGTAGGGTCTTAGCTTCTTCAGCACCCAGACCACAGCAAAAGCTTCACGCTCAATTGCACTCCACCTATGTTCCCGGTGAATTAACCTCCTACTAATGAAGGCTATAGATTGATCTAGGCCCTCTTCATTTAGCTGTGACAACACTGCTCCTACACCATGCTCTGAAGCATCAGACCTCACAACAAATTCTTGAGAGAAGTCAGGTGCCTTCAGCATGGGTGCCGTGCACATGCTGCCTTCAGGGCATCAAAAGCTGTCTGGCAAGACTCAGTCCAGATCACTTTCTTTGGTTGCTTCTTGGAAGTTAACTCTGTTAAGGGAGCAATAATGTTGGCCTACCCCTTAACAAACCTCCTAACCTGTGAGACCTAAAAAGGATCTCACCTCAGTCTTGGTCTCCCAAGCCACAATAGTGTCAATTTAGGGTTGTAGTTGGCAGTTGCTAGCCTCAATAGTGAGGCCTGCCTTCTGCAGGGCCTCTAACACTTTGCAGAGGTGCTGCAAATGATCCTCCCAAGTGGAGCTGAAAATAGCAATGTCATTCAGGTAGGCTGCACTGAAATCATCCAGTCCAGCAAACGCCAGGCTAACCAGCCTCTGAAAGGTGGTGGGGTATTTTTCACCCAAAAGGGCATCACCTTAAACTTATAGTGCCCATTTGGGGTAGACAATGCAGACCTCTCCTGAGCCCCCTCAGTCAGAGCAATCTGCCAATATCCAGAGGTCAGATCAAAAGTACTTAGATATTTTGCAGCCCCTAACCGATCAATGAGCTCATCAGCTCGGGGGATGGGGTGCGTGTCAGTCTTCGTGACCGCATGGAGTCCTCGGTAATCCACACAGAACCTGAGTTCCGGAGTGGCATGAGGAGCAGCAGCTTTTGGGATCAAGACCACAGGACTGGCCCAAGGGCTTCTGGAAAGCTCAATAACCCCAAGAGCTAACATTTTGGATACATCATCCTTAACCCCTTCTGTGCCCAGGACGTGATGGACAGTGCTCATGTGCCCAGGACGTAACAATTACGTCCTGGGCACAAAGCCCAGAGGGAGCGCTAGCAAGGGTCGCTCCCCTAGGGGGCAAATTATATTTAGGCCATTTCTGGCCCCCTTGGGGGCAGATTGGCCTATTTTTATGAGGCCAATCTGCCCTCAAGGGGGACAGAAACCACTAGACACCAGGGAGTTTTTTTTCCTGTGAATTTCACATAAGGGGAGTGACCCCTTAGGCAAGGGTCGGTCCCCTGGGGGGCAAATTTATTTTAGGCCATTTCTGTCCCCCTTGGGGGGCAGATCAGCCTATTTTAATTAGGCTGAGATGCCCCCAAGGGGGGCAGAGACCACTAGGCACCGGGGATTTTTTGTTGTTGTTGTTGTTTTACAGATGGGGAGCGACCCCTTAGGCAAGGGTCGCTCCCCTGGAGGGGCAAATTGTATTTAGATAATTTCTGCCCACCTTGGGGGGAGATTGGCGGATTTTGGGTCAATCTGCCCCCAAGGGGGGCAGAAACCACTAGGCACCAGGGATCTTTTTTTTTTCCCCAACGTCACGCAAGGGGAGCGACCCCGTAGGCAAGGGTCGCTCCCCGGGGGGGAAATTTATTTTAGGCCATTTCTGCACCCCCTGGGGGCAGATTGGCCTATTGTTATTAGGCCGATCTGCCCCCAGGGGGGGCAGAAACCTCTAGGCGCCAGGGCAAAATATTTTTGTGTTTTTTGTTGTTGTTTTTTTAGAGATGGGGAGCGACCAATTAGGCAAGGGTCGCTCCCCTGGGGGTCAAATTGTATTTAGACCATTTCTGCCCCCCTTGGGGGCAAATCGGCAGATTTTAGGTCAATCTTCCCCCAAGGGGGGCAGAAAGAACTAGGCACCGGGGATCTTTTTTTTTGCGCCAATGTCACGCAGGGGGAGTGACCCCGTAGGGAAGGGTCGCTCCCCTGGAGAGGTTGGGGGGGCAAATTTATTTTAGGCCATTTCTGCCCCCCCTGAGGCCGGCTGAGCTAGAGGCCAAAATCCACAGGTAGGCACTTTGTAAAAAACACCTCTGTTTTCGGTGAAAAATTGTGATGTGTCCATGTTGTGTTTTGGGCCATTTCCTTTCGTGGGCGCTAGGCCTACCCACACTAGAGAGGTACCATTTTTATCGGGAGACTTGGGGGAACGCTGGGTGGAAGGAAATTTGTGGCTCCTCTCAGATTCCAGAACTTTGTGTCACCGAAATGAGAGGAAAAAGTGTTTTTTGGGTCAAATTTTGAGGTTTGCAAAGGATTCTGGGTAACAGAACCTGGTCAGAGCCCCACAAGTCACCCCGTCTTGGATTCCCCTAGGTGTCTAGTTTTAAAAAATGTGCTGGTTTGCTAGGTTTCCCCAGGTGCCGGCTGAGCTAGAGGCCAAAATCCACAGGTAGGCACTTTGCAAAAAACACCTCAGTTTTCTGTGAAAAAATGTGATGTGTCCACGTTGTGTTTTGAGGCATTTCCTTTCGTGGGCGCTAGGTCTACCCACACAAATGAGGTACCATTTTTATCGGGAGACTTGGGGGAACACAGAATAGCAAAACAAGTGTTATTGCCCCTTGTTTTTCTCTACATTTTTTCCGTCCAAATGTAAGAAAGGGTGTAAAAAAGACGTCTATTTCAGAAATGCCCTGTAATTCACATGCTAGTATGGGCACCCCGGAATTCAGAGATGTGCAAATAACCACTGCTTCTCAACACCTTATCTTGTGGCCATTTTGGAAATACAACGGTTTTCTTGATACCTATTTTTCACTTTTTATATTTCAGCAAATGAATTGCTGTATACCCGGTATAGAATAAAAACCCATTGCAAGGTGCAGCTCATTTATTGGCTCTGAGTTCCTGGAGTTCTTGATGAACCTACAAGCCATATATATCCCCGCAACCAGAAGAGTCCAGCTGACGGAACGGTATATTGCTTTAAAAAATCTGACATCGCAGGAAAAAGTTACAGAGTAAAACGTGGAGAAAAATTGCTGTTTTTTGCACCTCAATTTCATTTTTTTTGTTTATTTCAGCTATTATTTTCTGTAGGACACACTTGTAGGATGTACACAAATGACCTCTTACTGAATTCAGAATTTTGTCTACATTTCAGAAATGTTTAGCTTTCTGGGATCCAGCATTGGTTTCTCACCCATTTTGGTCACTAACTGAGAGGAGGCTGAAAGGACAAAAAATAGTAAAAATGGGGTATGTCCCAATAAAATGTCAAAATTGTATTGAAAAATTGGGTTTTCCAATTCAAGTCTGCCTGTTCCTGAAAGCTGGGAAGATGATGATCTTGCCACAGCAAACCCTTTGTTGATGCCATTTTCAGGGAAATAAATACGAGCTACCTTCTGCTGCCCTTTTTTCCAGTTTTTTTAAAAAAAACTAATTTTTAACAGTATTTTGGCTAATTTCTTGTTCTCCTTCAGGGGAACCCACAAAGTCTGGGTACCACTAGAATCCCTAGGATGTTGGAAAAAAAGGAAGCAAATTTGGCATCGGTAGCTTATGTGAACAAAATGTTGTGAGGTCCTAAGCGTGAACTGCCCCAAATAGCCAAAAAAAGGCTCGGCACAGGAGGGGGAAAAGGCCTGGCAGCAAAGAGGTTAATGCTGGCTTTAACCTTGTCAGTCACTCTGTAAACTTTGGGGGTTATTACAACTTTGGAGGAGGTGTTAATCCGTCCCAAAAGTGACGGTAAAGTGACGGATATACCACCAGCCGTATTACGAGTCCATTATATCCTATGGAACTCGTAATACGGCTGGTGGTATATCCGTCACATTTGGGACGGATTAACACCTCCTCCAAAGTTGTAATAACCCCCTTTATGTTTTACAAGGGGACTGTCCCCAGAGTCCACATCATGTCTGCACAAGTGTGTGTCCCCTGGGATCAAGGAAAACAATGAGGCAAACTGTCCCAACACCTGGCGACAGTCCCTCTGTTGCTTTGGGGTCAGTGAGGTCATACCCTCCACAGACCCATAATTCTCCTTAGCAGACAGGAGATCAGGAAGAGGCTCACTCTCTTACTCCACCCCATCATCTGTTGATAGGAGAATAGTCACCTCTGTCTTCTCAAAATGAGGCTTGAGGCAGGTGACATGTAGGACCCGCAAGTTTCCAGATAGGTGACATCACTCTTATGCTCCACCACCTCAAAAGGCCCAGTCCACTTGTCCTGGAGAGCGCAAGACTCCACAATGCCTTTCAAGGTGCGGTTGAATCTCTCAACCAGACTTTTTCCTTGCGGATGGTAAGGAGTGGTAAACTTGTAGCTTACCCCATACTTCTTACATAAAGACTTCATATATGTAGATATGATGCTGGTACCCCGATTGGAGACCACTTCCTTGGGGAACCCCATGCGGTTAAAAACCCTCATTAGTGCACATCCCACCACATGGGTGGTGATTGATCTCAACGGAATGGCTTTTGGGTACCGGGTGGGATCTAGAGGCCCCACAATGGCAATAGCAACCCTTTCAAAGGGGGTGCTGACAACAGGAAAAGGTTGGAGATGAGCCATACATTTCCCCCCACTCTTGCCACTTGCCTGACAAGTTTGGCAGGACCTACAGTGCGCATCAGTGTGCCTGCGCATTTGGGGCCAGCAAAAGTGGGTGACAAGCCATTCAAAGGTCTTGTCCAGCTATAGGCATATCATGGTTCACACCCAGTAAGAAGGCTCTGAGGCACTGGGGTACCACCAGCACACGGGCTGGCCCAGGCTCAGCAACTTTAGGCTCACTATATAGGAGGCCGTCCTCCCAGCAGATCAACTGGGATCCAGACTCTTTGCCAGATGCCTGGTCTGCAGCCTGCTACTGCAAACCCTCTAGAGTAGGGCATGTCTTCAGTGCCTCAGAGAATGCTTCCCTGGTGGGTCCCCTGTAAGAAAGTACCCTCTTTCTTGGCATAGTTACCACAATTTTATGCCTGTTGTCAGTGTGTTTGACTGTTTTCACTAGGATCCTGCTAAACAGGACCCCAGTGATTATGAACCTCTCCCTTCTAACTTGGAAACTTGCATCATTTTCACCCAATATTTGGAATAGAGGTGCCCCCTTGTAAGTCCCTAGTATATGGTACACAGGTAACCAGGGCACTAGGGTACCAGGGGATCCCCAGGGGCTGCAGCATGTATTATGCCGCCCATGGGGAGCCCATGCAAAGTGTTCTGCAGGCCTGCAATTGCAGCCTGCATGAAACAGGTGCCTGCACCTTTTTTCACCATAGGTCACTGCACCCGGTTATTATAAGTTATCCCTATAGCAGGAACCCCTAGCCCAGACGGCAGGGTGCAAGTACCTGTGTGTGAGTGTAACCCTGCACTAGCAGAGGTGCCCCCGCGAACTCCAGTGCCATATTCATGGACTTTATGAGTGTGGGGATGCCATTTTAAGCGACTACTGGACATAAGTCACTACCTTTGTCCAGCTACATAATGGTAACTCCTAACCTTGGCATGTTTGGTATCAAACATGTCAGAATCATAACCCAGTACTGTTGCCAGTTTTGGAAGTATTATTCCATGCACTCTGAGGACTCCATAGAGGACCCCCAGCATTGCTCCTACAAGCCTTCTAGGTTTTTCCAGGCAGCCCAAGCTGTTGCCACCCCTTAGACAGGTTTCTGCTCACCTGCTGCTTGAACAGCTTACGCCCAGGAAGGCAGAATAAAGGATTTCCTTTGGGAGAGATGATTAGCACTCTCTCCCTTTGGAAATAGGTGTTACATGGCTTGGGAGGGATAGCCTCCCCAAGCCAATGGTATGCTTTGAAGGGCATTTTTTTGGTACCCTCCATGCATAAACCAGTCTACACCAGTGCAGGGACCTCCAGTCCCTTCTCTGGCATGAAACTAGACACTTACATACTTGTCCATCGCCACCCCAGGGGTAGTGTCTAGTGCTCCTCCAGAGGGTTCCTGGTTTCTGCCATCTTGAATCCTAGGTTGGCAGGGACCTTTGGGAGCATATGAGTGGCCAGACCACGCAGGTGACGTCAAAGCCCCCTCCTGATAGGTGGTCACCTGACTAGGTGACAAACCTCCTTTCAGGGCTATTTGGGGTCTCTTTCTTCGGTGGGTCCTCAGATTCAGCTTGCAAGATTCCAGCAGGACTCCTCTGCAACCTTACTTTGACTTCTAGCCACTGGAACGGCGACTGGACCCTCCAGGAACCGACAATCGTCATCCACAAGGAAGACTCTTCTCGCAATATTGTTTCCACAGCTCCTTCCAGCTTCTGCAACATTACCCCGGCTGTGCATCCTCTGAGGGCAGCAAGTCTTCAGTCTGCATGAGAAGGAAGAAGGAATCTCCACTTTCTGCCAACCACAACATTTGCCTTTGCCAAGGCTTGTTGGTGGAATTCCTGCCCCACCACCCGACTGCAATTATCCTTCCAGCGTGGGACAGCATCTGCATCCCTCAGGAACTCCAGGCATGCAATGGTGACCTTCTTCACATCACCGTCAACCAACCCCTGCATCCATAGTTAGGTGGGTAGTAGCTCCTACTCCTCCTGGACTCTTTGGTGACTTCTGGACTTGGTCCCCTTCTTCCACAGGTCTTCCTCTGCAGGAATCCATCTTTGGTTTCTTGAAGTCTTGTCTGGGTGTTCCATTTTGGGTGGTTTGGGGAAAATCTAGTCATGTTCTCCTTTCCACCTCCTCGCTAGGGGCACTGTGGTACTTACTTTTGGGGTTTCCTAGTACCCGCTGCTCCCCACTAAACATTCCACTTACCTAGATGGGGTCACATTCCATTTTTTAGTATATGGTTTGGGCTACCCTTAGGGTCACTAGTCTCTAACTGCATTTGCACTGTTTCATATCATTTTCGATACCTATTGTGGATAACTAGTGTATGTATTTAGGGTGTTACTTATCTCCTATTGGAGGACCTGCCAGGGGAATATCATGTGTCTCCTATCTCAGGACAAGACTGGGGACAAAGATAAAAACAAGGAGTCTTCATCAGGCCCACAAAATTCCTCTGGGGGTGGGTCTAAAACCTATTCCTCTTCCTCCCATAATAAAAAGCCTTGGTGCTATTTGTGTAAAAACAAAGGCCACAGGCCAGGAGACAGTTCCTGCCCTAAGAAAGGCACTGAGCCACCCACCACTACAACCCCCAACTTTACCACTAGTGCCCCTATTAACAGCAGTAGTGGTAGGTCAGGTAGCAATAACCAATCCAAGGTTTCAGCTGGGCTCACTTTAGGAAGTGTAGTGGGGTCTGGTTTAGTCGGGGAGACAACTGAGGCCATTTTAGTCTCTGCTGGGGCCATTGCTATTGCCACCCTTGCTGCCTGTCCCCTTAATATGGATATGTACAGACAGCAGCCCTTGATAAATGGTGTTCAAGCAGAGGCCTACAGGGGCACAGGTGACATTGTCACTATGGTGTCTGAAAAACTGGTGTCCACTGAGCAACACCTACTTGATCATCAGTACCAAGTCACTGACGCCAATAACAATACTGTGTTCCACCCCATGGCAGTTGTTGACTTCGGATGGGGGGGGTGTTACTTGTCCTAAAAAAGTTGTGACCACAGACCTACCTGGAGAGTATCTACTAGGGAACGACTTGGAGACTGCAGCTTGGGCTGAAGTAGAGTTGGAGGCCTATGCAGCAATGCTGAGCATCCCAGGGCACATTTTGTCTTTGACTAGGGCACAGGCCAAGAAGTAAAAAGAGCAAGGAAACTTGGAGCCTGGAACAATGGCCCAAGAACTTCCAAAACCCAAGGGTAGGAAAGGCACAAAGTTGCCCCCTACCTCACCCTCCAGTGAAGAATCTCCCTTTGAGAAGGAGGATCTTCTCCCTTGGCAGAACTTATACCTGAAGAGCTGAAGGCTGACACAGCTGAACTCTTAGGTGCAGGGGGGCCTGCTAGGGAGGAATTCAGTATGGCTCAGAAAAACTGTCCCACACTGGAAGGGTTGAGGCAGCAAGCTGTTCTCCAAGAAGCAGGGGATGTCATTGGTACCCACAAGGTGTATTGGGAAGACAACCTCTTATATTCAGAGCCAAGGGAACCCAAGCCTGGTGCCACCTGGAGATTGGTAGTACCTCTGCGATATAGAGAATTTTAGTTGACCCTGGCACATGATATTCCCCTGGCAGGTCACTTGGGGCAAAGCAAGACTTGGGACAGCCTTGTCCCTCACTTTCACTGGCCCCACATGTCTGAAGATACTAAAGAGTTTTGTTGCTCCTGTGTCACCTGTCAAGTCAGTGGTAAAACAGGTGGGACCCCAAAGGCCCCCTTAATTCCACTGCCTATGGTTGGGGTTCCAATTGAGAGGGTTGGGTGACTATTGTTGGCCCTCTAGACCTGCCCACAGCCTCTGGGAAGAGGTTAATACTGGTAGTGGTGGACCAGGCCACCAGATACCCAGAAGCTATTCCTCTAAGGACCACTACAGCTCCTGCAGTGGCAAAAGCCATCTTAGGAATTTTCTCTAGACTGGGCTTTCCTAAAGAAGTGGTATCAGACAGAGGCACCAACTTTATGTCTGCATACCTTAAGGCAATGTGGAAGGAATGTGGTGTAGTTTACCAGTTCACCATCACTTACCACCCTCAAACCAATGTAAGGAGATGAGATGTCCTACTGCCATGCCTCCTTTTTGCCTAGATGAAGGTCCCTCAGAAGGGAGTGCGCTACAGCCCCTTTGAACCTCTGTTAGGGCACCCTGTTAGGGGTCCACTTGCTCTTGCAAGGGAGAGCTGGGAGCAAACTCTCAAGCCCCCTAAAAAGGATACATTTTGCTATGTACTTGGCCTCAGAGCAAGGGTAGTAGAGTGCATGATAAAGGCCACTAAAAACCTTCAGGACAGCCAAGAACTGCAAAAGCATTGGCGTGACCAGAAGGCTGTCCTAACTGTTTACCAGCCAGGGCAGAAGGTGTGGGTCCTGGAGCCTGTGGCTCCCAGAGCACTCCAAGACAAATGGTGTCGCGCAGCGGCGCCCGCGTGCGCAGGCTCAGGCAGCCGCGGCGCTGCATTTTACCGCGGCCTGCGTGCGGGCCGCGGGGAATGCCGTGGCCTGCATGCGGACCGCGGGAGAATGCCGTGGCCTGTATGAGGACCGCGGGGGAAGCCGCGGCTTGCATGTAGGCCGCGGGGGAAGCCGCGGCTTGCGTGCAGGCCGCGGGGGAATCCGCGAGTCCGGCCAGGGGTCGCGGCACTCGCCGCACCTCCTTCTTTTGTCATTACAGTAAAGACAAACGCGGCAGGAGATAAGACCCCGTCTAGATCCTGCCGCGCATAGCGCATTTAGTGCGCTTTACATTTGGACATTAGGTACTTCTGCACTTACCAGTATGCACAGGCAAAAGCCGGATACCTGCACATGATGGTGCTTTTATGCAGGCCTTTTCCCTTTCCCAGCATGCTACCCACTTCATCTCTTCCCAGCATGCATTGTTTCTTTTTGTTGGACGCATGTTCTTTATTCAATGTTATACTCTTTTCCCCAATCCAAGATGGTGGTGTTTCTACTTCCTGTTTCCTACTTCCTGTCTAGGAGTATATAAGGGGAATTCAGCTGCTTGTTCATTGCGTTGCAACACTCCTTTGGTGGTTGTCACGCTCCGGCTGGTTTCTTCTTGTGAATCCAGTATTTACTGACATGTCTTCGTCTCCAGTCTTCCTGTACTCTCGGATCCTCATTCTAATGCCCTTGTGCCCTCCTTCTGTTTCAGGGAGTTCCTGTTGGAGTTTTTTTACCCTATTGGGGTTTTTCCTCTGGGACTCCTTCTGGAGGGCACGGACTGTAGTGGCTTGCTATTGTCAAACAGCACCGTGGCTACCGGAAGGGGTCGCCCCTACCTCGGCCAGAGCAGAACCTGCCGGAACCGGGGTCGTTCCCCAACTCTCATCAACTTCGACGGTAAGCCCTGTGAAAACCGTGACAAATGGAGTGCTCCCCACACAATAGTGAAAAAGAAAGGTGAGGTCACCTACTTGGTGGACATAGGTACTCCCAGAGGCCCCCTCAGGGTGCTTCATGTGAACCGCCTGAAGTCCTACTATGACAGGGCTGACATGACCCTGCTCATGGCCACTGATGAAGGACAGGAAGAAGAGAGTGACCCTCTTCCTGACATCTTATCCAACACTGCAGCAGATGGCTCAGTGGATAGAGTAATCCTTGCTGACTGTCTTTCTGAATCTCAGAAGGAAGACTGCAGGAACCTCCTAGGGCAGTTCTCAGATCTGTTTTCTCTGACACCTGGTCAGACAACATGGTGTGAGCACACCATTGATACAGGGGACAGTTTGCCCATAAAAAGTAAAATCTATAGGCAACCTGACCATGTTAGAGACTGCATCAAAGCAGAAGTGTGAAAGATGCTGGACCTAGGAGACATAGAGCACTCTGATAGCCCCTGGGATAGCCCAGTGGTGCTGGTCCCAAAACCTCACTCTCAGAATGAGAAAATGGAAATGAGGTTCTGTGCCAACTACAGAGGGCTCAACACTGTCACAAAAACAGATGCTCATTCTATCACTAGGACAGATGAGCTAAATAGATACACTGCCATTTGCCAAGTATCTTAGCACATTTTATCTGGCTGCAGACTATTGGCAGATCAAACTATTAGACAATGCTAAACCAAAAACTGCTTTTTCAACTATTGGAGGGCATTATTACTTCACAGTGATGCCCTTTGGTCTGGAAAATGCACCTGACACTTTTCAGAGGCTGGTGAACACATTCCTCCAAGGATTGGAAGCCCATAGCGAAGCTTGCCTAGATGATATGGTTGTCTTTAGCTCCACCTGGGAGCACCACCAGGTCCACCTCTGGAATGTTTTGGAGGCTCTGAAAAAAGCAGGCCTCACTATCAGGGCCTCTAAGTGCCAGATAGGACAGGGGAACGTTGTATATCTGGATCACCTGGTAGGTGGAGGCCAGATTCAACCACAACAGGGGAAGTTCCAAACTATTTTAGATTTGACTACCCCTACTACACAAACCCAAGTGAGGCCTCACTGAGTATTACAGGGGGTTCAGCAAGAATTATGGCTCCATTGTAGCCCCTTCTAATGACCTCACCTCAAAGAGAATGCCTAAAAAGGTTTTGTGGACAGCTAGCTGTCAAAAAGCATTTGAAGACCTCAAACAGGCCATGTGATCAGCACCTGTGTTAAAAAGCCCTGACTACTCCAATAAGTTCATAGTACAAACAGATGCTTCAGAGGTAGGGGTGGGGGCACTTCTATCTCACCTTAGCACTGAGGGCCAGGACCAACCTGTGGCTTTTATAAGCAGAAGGCTGACCCCCAGGGAAAGGTGTTCGTCAGCCATAGAAAGAGAGGCCTTTGCTGTGGTTTGGGGCTTGAAGAAACTGAGGACATACTTGTTTGGCACTCACTTCATAGTTCAGACAGACCACAAGCCCCTTCTTTGGCTCAAACAAATGAAAGGTGAAAATCCCAAACTGCTGAGGTGGTCCATATCCCTACAGGGAATGGATTAAACAATGGAACATAGATGTGGTAATAATCACTCCAATCCAGATGAATTCTCCAGATATTTCCTCTTAGACAATGGAGTCTCACCTTGGCAAGGTTAGCCTTCTTGGCCTTCGTTTGGAGGGGAGGGGGGTAGTTGTGTAGGAATGTGCCCTGTTTCTTGGCATGGTTACCCCCATTTTCTGCCTGATGTGAGTGTGTTTGACTATGTTCACTGGGATCCTGCTAACCCCAGCAGTGCATCCTCTGAGGGTGGCAAGTTTTCTGTATGCACAAGAATGAAGAAGGAATCTCCCTTGGAGTGAAGGAGTCACTCCCCTGCATCCAGAGGCACCTACTGCAACGACGACCGACTGTGTGGATCTCCTCTCATCCTCAGCTTCATGGATCCTGCATCACGCTTGGTGGTCCAGAGTAGCATTCTTGGTCATCTCTGACAGCTGTCCAACTTTTGTGGAGGTAAGCCCTTGCCTTCCCACGCAGGACAGTGCCCCTGTGTACCTCGTCCTTCTTAATCCTCTGTGATCCAGGCACTTCTCTGGAGGTTTTTCAGAGGTCGCTGGACCTGCAGAACTCGTCACTTTCCTTCTGCAGGTTCTTTGAAGCGGGAGACAGGCTGGTAGGGCTGGGTCCAAGTCAGTGGTTGTCTCCTTTCCCTCTCTAATGGGGTTTCCGCTAAGCAGTCCTTCTTCTTCCTGTTAGGTCGTAGCACCTCAACCCAGTGCAGGCTTTGTTTCTGGCCCCCAGAGAGCACAAAGACTCTCACCCCAGGGAGTCAGAAACTCGTCTCTCAGTGGCAGACTGGAACAAACCAGTAGTCCTGCACTGAAGGATTGGGTAAAATACAGGGGGCATCTCTAAGATGCCCTCTGTGTGCATTTTTTAATAAATCCCTCACTGGTATCAGTGGGGGTTTATTGTGCTGAGAACTTTGATACCAAAGTATTCAGTGTAGCCTTTATGGAACTGTGGAGTTTGTTTTCACAAACTCCCAGACCATATACTTAATATGGCCACAATGCACTTACAATGTCTAAGAATGGACTTAGACACTGTAGGGGCATATTTCTCATGCAGCTATTCCCTCACTGGTGGTATAGTGCACCCTTCCTTAGGGCTTTAAGGCCAGCTAGAGGGGTAACTTACCTATGCCACAGGAAGTATTTTGTGAGCATGGCACCCTGAGGGGGATGCCATGTCGACTTTGCCTTTTTCTCCTCACCAACACACACAATCTGCAATCGCAGTGTGCATGTGTTAGGTGAGGGGTCCCTTAGGGTGGCATAACACATGCTGCAGCCCTCAGGGACCTTCCCTAGTCACAGGGCCCTTGGTATCACTGGTACCTTTTACAAGGGACTTATCTTTGTGCCAGGGGTGTACCAATTGTGGAAACAATGGTATATTTTTAGTGAAAGAACACTGGTGCTGGGGCTTGGTGAGCAGGGTCCCAGCACACTCCCAGTCAAGTCAGCATCAATATCAGGCAAAAAGTGGGTGGGTAACTGAAATAAGGGCCATTTTCCTACAGGGAGCACTTGCACTTTAGCACTTGTCAGCAGTGATAAACTGCACAGAGTATCAAAAACAGAGTCCTGCACAGAGCAACACCCTGGGAAGCAGAGGCAAAAGGTAGGGGAGACCACACCAAGGATGCCAGGTCTAATACTCTGGTACTCACCTCTTGGGGTTCCTAGTTCCTCCAGTTCCCCCCTACTGATTCCACTTCCTTGGGTAGGGGACTGCCTTTCACATTCCACTTTTTTAGTATATCGTTTGGCCCCTCCCATAGGGCCATCACTATTTGTTATTGCTTTTACCAATATTTTTTGCTTTCGATGCTATTTACTGATTTCTAATGTGTATATAATAGTGTGTTTATTTACCTCCAGTTGGGGCACTGCCTATACAATATTTTAGTATTTGTGTTACCATAATAAAATACCTTTATTTTTGTAACACTATGTGGGTCTTTCGTGTGTGTGACTGCTGTGTGACTATAGTGGTATTGCATGTCGCCTAGATAAATATTGGCTGCTCATCCTCAGCTACCTCTAGAGAGCCCCGGCATCAAAGACACTGCTTACACTTCACTAATAGGGGATACCTGGACCTGGTATAAGGTGATAACACCATAGGTGCTCACCACACACCAGGCCAGCTTCCTACATTTCCTATAAGAACTTTTGCTGTCAATATAAGAACTTTTGCTGTCAATTTCCCTTAAAACCCAGGAGAGCTGGAGCAAGAATAGCCACTTCAAGCCTTGCGTGGGGCAGGGACCTACAGATCAGGAAGGCCACACCACATTTCTGGGGGCTAACAAACAGTCAGCTGCACGCAGTTGATATGTAGAACCTAGCCCATTCAGTCCCGCCGGAGCTTCTCTGATATGGTGAGGTGCATCCTCTGGATGAGGGCAATGTTTGCATGCTTGGAGTTAAGGTATACCAGCACCTTTTTGCGCTTAACATAGTTTGTGCGGCCGTTGCCATTCCAAGAAATAATGTTAAGGGTCGCATGAGGACATCACGGCTGTGGGACCCGGAAGGGGGTGCGCTCAAGGCCTACAGATGTTGCAGTCTGCCAAATCTACCTGCCAGGTCCTGCACGCCAGCCATGGGAATCGAGACTAAGGGGAAGGAGGGTGACCTCCCACTGGTCTGGGAGGTGGGAAGTGGAACAGTCGGTAAGAAGGGTAGGCACGGAAGGGGAGGTAGCCTAGCAGAGGAAAGAGAAGAAGGGAAGAGAAGGAGGAAAAAAAGAGGTCCAAGGAGAGGGATGGAAAGACGAAAGCACTAATAAACACAACAATGAAAATGAAAGCTAAGTGTGCAAGAGCATGCGATTGAATGAGTAGAGGGGAGGTCCTGCTGGAAGGGGGGAGTGAATGTACTGGGTTGGCGGTTGGGGTAGCAAGGGAGGACTGGGACTTCCCTTCGACAAGGCCAGGGTGTGGCCAGGTAAACAGGAGTCAAGGGAATGGTCACTGGTTTTAGAAAGCTGGCTGCTCATGTAATGTACCAAATATAGGGGTGCACCATAGTCCAGATGATCCCTATTGGTTTACAAGGTCTTAATTTAATAATCCCAAGTGGTCTTTTTGTGGCAGTGTGGTCGAGCAGCTAAGGCTTATCAGACAGGAGTGTTGAGCATTTGTTGTACACACGGAGCCAATAAATGAGACACACGCTTAATGAGAGATCCAAGACAAATTTAGAAAAAATAACACAGAATGTTATAGATATGTTGACACTAAGATCAACATTGCTAGGTAGGTACTGTGAGTGTTATTGAATTTTCAAAGAAATAGCAAGAAAATACTGAACTGTCAGAATTGAGGTATGAGCCTTGAACACTGTTATTCTATGTGAGAAACATACACTGCATTTGCAAATGGCTGTCGGGGTCTCCTTTAGGACTTACGGTGCTGGAGGATCAAGGTCTGAAGTAGCACCAGCAGTTTGGGTTTACCTGCCCTGGTGTGTCTGAGTGCAGAGCTACTAGTCGCATTGGTAGCCTTGAGCGCTACAGCAGGAAACTTTAAAGGGGCCTGTCAAACAACAGGGTCTGCAAGGGGGAGGGTCGAGTGCAGAGGTGCTGGCTGGCTGGCCACTTAGCACAGGAGGCTCCCACAGTGCTCGTCAACCTGCAGAGGAAAGAAAACAACACAGCAGGGCCACTCTGGATGTGGAGCTGGTCTGTCGTGAAGTCCCTTGACATGAAGGTAAGTATTGACGCAGTGTTGTCCGGGCTAGACACAAACAAGCCTTGGTGAGCATAGGTCCTCTGGTAGTCAGGGTGTAGATGTAGGGGGGCTCCTGGAGGGTCTAGCACCTCAAAATTTGGCTGAGCTCCTAGAGTCTCGAAAACCTTCTCGTGACGTGTTGCTTTCTCAGTGGGCCAGATGACCAACAACACGGTGTCCCGTCAGATGTAGTCACTGCCTGCAGATGCTGGGGGATGACTCCTCCACCGGAAGGGAGATGCCACTTCATTGTTGAAGTATTGGAACTCCTCCACAGCTTTGAGAGGATGAACAGCTTTTGGATGAGTCAGGTCAGCGTAATTGTCAAGATTCCAGCAGCAGGATAAGGTTTTGTGACAAGTGCTGGTGAAGTCGTCAGTTCTTGCTGTGACTGCTCTTCTTGTGTCCTTCTTTGGTTCCCAGTTGAATCTGAAGTCCTGGTGTCAGGGAGACCTGTAGATACTGAATGTAGGGGCATTTAGGGGAGTGTAGGGTAGTAGCCAATGGGCTACTTAATACTGGAGTGACTACAACCCCTGGATAGCCCCTTCCTGAGGAGAGTGGGCATTTTCCTGATCCAGAATTTCTAGTTCCACTCAAAACAAGATGGTGGAACCGTTTCTCAAGTGTTCACTTCAGGTAGCCCACTCAGGGGTGTGACTAGCCTAGAAGTGAGACTTGCCTCCTGAATAACTCATTTCTTGTCTGCTCTAATGCCAAATGGGCCTTAGGGCAGATGGTGGAGTTACCAAGGACAGAGTAAGGGACCTCAGTAGTGCATACTGCCTTGTGGCATTAAGGCACCCAGAGGGGATAGAGGGGCGGCCTGTGCCGGTGGTCCCTGTCATCAAACAAGCAATATAGTGAATTAATCAGAGTAAGAACCATCAGTATTTAAATATGCAGACTATACTCAGCCTTCGGTCCAGAGCAGATTGAAAGTCCAGTGTGCAGTGGCTGATATGATGACCATCAGTCTGCAGGTGTCCCTGGCTTCATTAGTGAGTGGCATTTATTACGCCCTCTGTCCTGTGTGTACTCTGCCACTCCATTCAGTGCTGTCTCCCTGCCACTATGCATGCAGTGCTTCTTATCCTTGTGCTGGGGCCCTCGTGGTTGTGTATACAGGCAACTCCATGGTGGGTGGACCCTCTTCCACCAAGGGGCAATCGGGAAAGGGCAACACAAGGTGGTATCCATGGCTACATCTTGCAGTATATCTAGAAAGGCCTGTAATGCTGCTGGGTTGTGGAAGTTCTGGGATTTGCCATCCATGGTAATTCAAATATGTGCTGGCTCAAAGAGGCCAAATCTGATGTTCCATTTGTGAAGATGCGGCAGGAGGGAAAGAAATGTCCTATGCCAGTTGTTTGTCTCCCAAGAGAAGTCTGCTGTGATCTAGATCTTGCGGCCTTCAATGTCACAGGGTCCATGCACCCTAGCCAGGACCTGCAGTGCTTGCTTGTGTCAAAGGAAGCAGGCTATAATGGGCCTCACACCTGGTGAGGTTAGGGACTGCCTCAGCCATGCCCTGTGTGCCTTCTGTATCTCCAAAGGGGGCGAGAAGGTGATACCAAGGAGGGCAGCTAGGAAGTTGCAGAGAAATCCTCTGACATCACCGCCCTCCGCTCTCTCCAGACCCCGAAGAAGCAGATGTTGTCTCTGCAACTTGGATCCTAGAGGTCTGCAATCTTTTTGTGCAAGGAGCAAAGCTCCTGATTTCTGTCTTGCAGGATTCTAGGAAAGACAGATGGTTGTTCCGAGGCTACCTTGTCATGGAAGTCAGAGATCTCTGTGGATCAATTTAACCTCCACTGTGAGGTCGGCCACCTTCATGTTCATAGCCTTCAGTCAGAGCCTCACCCCTGTTATCTCCTTGAGGATCAGATCCAATGTGATCCCTGCGGGACCCAATCGGGGAGGTACAACTTTGGTTTGGGGGATCAGCTCTATGAAAAGAAGCTTCCTCATTGACTTCTTAGACTTAATTGTGTTCAGAGCTGGTTCCTGCACCAGACAGCTGGTATCGGTTGGTCCAGGCATGTGCCTGTGGAGCAGAGAGCTGGCAGCAGAGTCGAGGAGAGTCAAGGATAGAGCACGGCCTCTAATGAGTGGAGGGGGGAGTGCCTGGACTGCGCAGGGTGAGGGAGAGCCCCAAAACACCAGGGCGGTGCGCAGGGTGAGGGAGAGCCCCAAAACACCAGGGCGGTGCGAGGACAGTGAGGTGGAGCAGTGGTCGCGTGTGTCTCAATTCAGTCCACCTCAACATAGAGACCCTCAGGAAGGAAAGGACAGTGGTCAGGAATTAGCAGTTCCAACTACAGCTAGGCCTGCTGTTGGGCTGTGACCTTTTCGCAAAGGGCGGTGATAGGGTGTCTCTGGTTGGTCCGGACCTTGCATCCATTTGACGGAGTGGCTATCAATGTGGATGAAGCTAGCAGCTTTGGAAAAACCAGACCCAGCTGGTGCACACGACTCTGTAGGACAGTGGGTGGACCAAGAGTAAAGAGTGGGGCCTGAGGACCTCAAAAGGCAAGCAGGCCAAGTGGAGCCGGAAGTCAAGTCAGTGGGCACACACAGAGGGCACCAGCTCCCCTTGTGCCAGTTGCATCACAGAAAGTCTCTAGTGGAAGCAGGCTGCTGGGGATGACGTGGGGGCCAGCTGCTCCCATTACTCAAAGATCACAGGTTGAGAATCCATTCCTGCAGGCTCAGCATCCACGGAGTGTCGGGTGAATAGGATGCATATGAGCGTGGCCTCCCTCAGAGGTTCAACAGGTGTACCAGATGTCACATGGGTAACCCTAGACCCCAGGACTAGACTGGCCGTGAACTGGGAAAAAGGCAAGGCCAGTTGCTCAGGGAGTAAGCACCTGCCCAGGGGGAGGCAGGATGCAGCTGGCCAGACAGGCCTAAAATCCTCAAAAACAGCTGAGTAAGCCACTGCGTGCTGCTCCTGCTCACATGCAGTGAGAGGTATAGTGAGCCCAGGAAGCCACACCACGCTGTGCCCGAGCAGCCCAATCCAATCCTCGCTCCCCTGTCCAGGGCTGTTCAAAGGAATCAGTTAGGGAGGGCAGGGTGGTACTGGCTGGGGAAGATCAGGAAGTCCCCACTCTATGGGGGGATGACCGCGGGGCTCTGAGGCGGTGCTCGTGGTAGATAGCATGTTGTGCCGTGTTACCTCTTACTTTCTTGTCTTATGGTCGGAGATGACAAACTGTACAGGCTGGACACTGTGGCTCTTGCATAGGCCCTGCTACTGAAGGGGTCTCAGGCTCTCAGAGAGAAGGCTGGAATGGTGGAGATGGTGGGAGCAGTCAGACGAGTGTGACCCCCAGTCCCGTCGGGACGACCGTGATGGATGCATTAACAGTGCTGGCGGTGAAGAATGTGTCTCTCCTGTCCACCGCTCCCAAGTATCTCACGGGGCCCTCCGGCTTCAAGAAAGGTGTGGCTCCTCATGGCCAGGCCATTGGGGTCCACGTCTCTCATCACCTGTGGGGTTCATGAAGCGCAGCCAGGATCACCCTTGCAGTACCCCCATCATTTCAGAGGTTCACCCAGCAAAAATGGCAGCCGGGACCACCGGATGCAATTGTTATTCTCCCCGGTGCCTCCCAGTGCAGCGGAGCTCGGGGATCAGGAGGCCATCGTACACAGCAGCCAAACTCAACCCCCCAAGAAATAGTTCTTAACATGTATTTTGAATATTCTTAGTTAATTTTATCACACAAATGTGTTCAAACTGATTTAGATCTTGGTGGAATCTGTCCCGCCTTTGATTTTCTGTCGGATTTCCCACCCCCCACCTTGGCAGTACTCCCACTCTATTTAGATGTTGGTGGGTCCATAGATGAAGTCCGTCGACCAGTGCCATCACTGCTATGAATGTACATCTGCGTCAATGGCTAAATAGGCAAAAGCGGCCAGCTAGGCCAATCACAATGTGCTTTTCCACTGATGTTACTGTGGCAGCCAAACCTCCAGTCCTGAGTTGGCAGATTGGGAGATATATAAGCATGGAACTTATCTTTTTTGAAATTTCTTCATTTCCTGCCACTATGAATCCGATCAAACAAGTCCTGCTCTTAATGCTGCTACTGGACCAAGACCAACATCAACCCCGTTGTCACGGGAACAAAAAGTAAGTGACTGTTTTACTTGTGTTCTTCAGAATTGTCAATGTACATTAGCACTGAACTTGTACATGTTAAAAAAATATTTGCAAGCAAAAGTACAATGATGTGCAATACATATGTGTAATGTGCTAGTTAAATTTATTTATTTTTTAAACACACTGCATTATATTGTTGTGGGTTCATTTTAGTTAGTCGCTTGGGCATGGTGATAGCTTATCTTAGGCTTGCCCAGTTATCATCCTCTGCTGCTTTTATTCATTTTATTTTTCTCAACCCTTTTAGTGGTATTGTTTTAATTTCAATATAAGCTGCTATTCTACGAAACCGTTATTATCAGTGATATGGATGACATACTTTGCATCATGTTCTTTTTCTTGGAATCACAAGAACAGAATGCGAGGCAAACAGAATAATATTTTGTATTGCCGGCCCCAAGAGTGTGTAAACAGTCCAGTGCTCTGGAACATACCTGCATCAGGCTTCTGTACATAAACTTAAACATGTCCCCTTTAAAATATCTTGTAGGACAAAGGGCATTAAAGAGGATTCCAGCCAGAATTTCAATCCATGCTGCATGCTGGTTTTCAGTAGACTTTAGTCTTTGTGTCTCCACAGATCCTGATCTAGAGGCTGGCAGCCTGTCCTTGTACCAAGGTAATGGAGGTGTGTATGCTTCTCATGGACACAGTATGGGCAAATTTGTCTTACATTGCCGTTCTCTCGCTTAGGGGTTGGAGATCAGAATTTTAGGTAGGAATTGCGTACTCATGACAATATGTTGGGGTATTTATATTCACATCTCTAATTTTCACAATCCTGATTTTATTATTCCTCATTATCCTAATCATTGCAGCTCATGAATTTTACATTTTATCATAGATTGCAGTCTTTTCCATAAATGTATTGAAAACTGTCCTGCATCTCTTTTCTTGCCTATGTGTACTGTATGTGTAAGAAACTTGTATGTGGAGAGAAAAGGGTAGGCTTGTTTCACCACAATTTTCCCTGAGAATTTTTTTCAGAATTCCATGCAAGGCTGTCACAAATCACCTTTACCAGTTGGGTTTTGGACAGGTGCTGCTAGTGAGCTGGGAGAGTTGGATTGGCAATTGCCAACTGGTGTAGAAGTGACTCAGTCACCTACAACACAGAGAGTTGCTGCCACCCCAGATACAGCAGTCTCTTCAGAGAACAAGAGTCCATATGACAATATCAGCAACACTCACCAATCTGGTGCTAACTGCCTTCATGGCAATGGACACCTACACAAAAAGTCACATCAATCCCAAATCGAAATGTGTCCATACAGGTGTGCGTAATAATTTTCCCTAAACTAGCATATCATATACATAAACAGTATACCCAATAGGAACTATATAAATCCAATATAATGTATCAATTGCACTACAGAATGCTACAAGTTGGTGTGCACAGAATGTACAACCAATGTTACCTCTAAACTTCAAAAGTGTGATAGATGTATTAGGTTCACATGTCCCCTTTGTTTGTGCAATTTCTGTTAAACATCAGAAGTCATTTAACTTTAAAGTGTCATTTTCCCTGTGCAATGCATTTGTGTATATTATTGACACATCATGTTAAAATAAAAACACATGCATTCTCCAGTCACAAAAATAGAAACATTTGTAATTTTGGTGTAAGTGTCCAGTAACATGATGAATGCTTGCACCAAAATTAAGATGTCCATCACAAATGTAGAACACTAATGTATGCACTGTATAAATATGTCAAAAATAAAGACTGTGCTTGTCAATGTCAAAAATGAGACTAGGTGCATGTCACACACTTTAGCAGAAATAAATAATGGCAATTAAAAATGAATGCCAGGACAAAGGTATGGAAAATAAAAGAAATGGGGTCGTAGCCAGCAGCGAATGGAGTAGGCGGCGAGGCAGAGAGCTTCAGCATGCAAAGCCCCATCTGACTCCATTCTGGCACTAACTAGAGCCCTGAAGCTACTGCCATATAGGTATGGGCCCCCTGCATACTGCAGAGATACCTGTGGGGGTGAATAATTAGTCTTGTGGAATGTTTGGAGCCCAGCAATGGTTTGTGGCCACTGGGACTGCGAGAACAACATGGAGGCCGTGTCTGGCAGTTCCCAGAACAATAATTGTCTAAATCCTTGATGCCCTAGAGCCTTGACACAGTTTGGTTGGGGGTGACAGGGCCCCGACACCCAAGCTGCTGCTCACAATGTCTATCCTCATCTACACAATCAAGGGTCTCCTGCCGACTTCCCTGAGGGGTTGAAGAGAACAACTGCTGCTGCACTGGTAGCATCTGCCAATTATCTTTGACTGTGATCGTGCACATAAGCGTTTCCCTGGATGTTGCCCCCCCTCCAGGTTTTCCTGAAACCTGTTTCAGGCCACAGCCTATGACCCCCGATCTCCCTCCCCTCGGGTTACAAGGAGCCTCATCTACTTTTCACCTCTCTACGTCACTACCTACCAGACTCCCATGGGTGAAAACACTCACAGGTGGGACCAGGACATGGGGAGGGTGGTACAACCAGAGGTGGGGGACATCCTGGACAGGGGTGCTGACCGCAATGGACTCATGGGTCCCAATAAGTATGGCTTGTACTTTACAAGATATTTTGCAGGCCATCACAGGCTCATGCAAGGCTCTCAAAACTAAGATAGATACTCTTGGTACAGACTTGGGGCTACTAAGGGATGACCATCGACGTCTTACTGAATGCATTACAGCCACCGAAAGGGATCTTGCTGACCTACCTCCCATATTGACATCGTTTAATGTACAATTCACTATCATGGAAATGAGACTGAAAGTCCTCAAGGCCCGTGCAGAAGATGCGGAGAACAGGTCACGCACAAGTTTTAGGACTTCCTGAGAGGATTGAAGGTAACTACATGGTGGTGTACCTGGAGAGATGGCTCTGCACAGGAGTGACCTCGGAGGGTCTCTCTGCATTTTTCACACTATAACAAGCTCACTGAGTACCATCGAGGCCCCCAGCCCCAGAAGCCCACCGAGCCCAGTTGTGGCCCCTTTGCTGTATTACAAGGACTGTGATCACATCCTGTGGCAGGCCAGTGTGTGTGGGACCTTGAATGTTGAAAACAGTAGAAAAACTATTTTTCCAGACTTTTCTCGTGAGGTCCAGAGCCAACACTCTAAATTTTGGGAGGTGAAGAAGAAATTATGTGACATGGGAATCTGATACTCAATGCAGTTCCCTGCTCGCCTGAGGGTGGTGACCCCAGAGAGGACTAGGTTTTTTCCCACACCACAGGAGGCTTATACCTGGATAGATCATCAGCCCAAGGCAGGATCCAGTGGAGAACCTCATGTGAGACCGGCGGTGCACCGACCGTGCTACTGCAGACAAACAGCCTCGAGAAAACCAGTTGATCCAACAAGGGCGGAGGCGCAACAAGAGTGGCAGAAGGTGGTGGAGGTTGTGGCATCTCTGAGCGGCTCTGGCTACATGCCATCATCTTCACCCCAAGAGGCAGACAGGGAGGGCTCTGACTCAGACCATGGGTTCTACATCTCAGATGAGTTGAGCATCATTTTACCAGATATGACTCGCAACACGGCAGTGCAGTCGGCCACTCGCAACAAGAACAGTGTGGTCTTCCATAAACAGTGTCTCAGCTGGGGCGGGGGGAGACTTGATTGCTTTTCTTTGTATTTACTAATGAGATATTCTGATGTTCTTAGACACTAATGTACCTAACTTACGACAGATTGTCAGATGGGAGCCCTTGCAGCTGGTCCTGGGCTCGGCTGTTCTTACTCCCCAGAGACTACCCCAGCTCACCCTGTGGCCATTTAGTTTTCAGCCAACGTTCAGAAAGGAGGGACTTGACTTCTTGCCCTTGGGTGTGGGAGTTGGGGGTTGAGTTGCTTGAATGTTGCTGTTATTTTTCAAGGAGGCCCACCGATTTGGAATTTAATGCAAAGCCTGTTGATTCTGATGGCGAATGCAGTACTTGGGTGCTGGTCACTACTGCATAGGGATAGACTGACAAGATTACCTAACACACGATCATGGCGAACCCTACGTCTTACAAGCTGATCTCCGGAAACATCTGGGGCATGCACACCGTGTCTAAACTTTACAAGGTATTCTCATATTCAAACAAGCAGGGGATAGACATCGCCCCTCTTCAGGAGACACATTTAACAGCCAAGTAGAGTGGCACTACAACGTAGATGAAGAGGACAAGTCTTCTGTATTAAATTTTCAGCATTTGCCAGAAGGGTACTAGTGTGGATCCGGGCAGGTGTTACATTCCAACATAGCAAGTCTGTGGTTGATCCAGAGGGTAGACATGATCAGTCGCTGGTAGGCTCACAGGTGGGACATTAACATTGTGTTATATATATGAACCCAACGTGGACCAACATGCCTTTTTGGCAAGACTGTCCTCCCTATTAGCCCCTTCTTGACTCAATCCACCATTATTGGTGGAGACTTTAACTGCATAGTCCCCAATTATGTGACTCTCAAACCCTTCATTCGGCCCATGCATTTAAAGATTGGCAGAGGGGCTGGGGTCTCGTGGACATCTGGAGTTACAGAAATCCCCAATCTGGGGACTCCTCCTTCTTATCAACCATGCACAAATCATACATACATCTTGACACTTTCCTGTGCTCTCCAGATGTCCATTGTCTGGTTCACAGTGTAGAGTACCTCGCCTGCAAAATCCTCACTTGGAGGTTGAAACCTGAATCATAGGAAGATCCACTGCTTAAAGAAACAATTAGGGAGAAGATAGGGGCCTTATTTGCCGATAATACTGAAACTGACTCCTCCCCCCCCTGAAGTGGAGTGGGATGCATTCAAATCTTTACTCCAAGGTTATTCCTGGCTGAATCAATGGGTGTCTGGAGCACATTGCTCTGTACGCTCACTGATGCAGAAAAAGCACTCAGAGTAGTAGAATTAAAGCATACTGGATGCCCAGAATTGCATCAGCTGCTGCTGGAGGCCAAAGAGCAGGTAGCAGCACACACTGAGCAGCTATAATCCTTCAACTACAGAGCTTACACAGAGAGGTCACATGTGGAACGTGACCGCACTGGCTAACTGTTGGCGTGGATAGCTAACCCCAGTAGGAGATGTTCAACTATAGTAGGATTGACCCCGCCTACAGGAAATAGCCTCTACACCAAAAATGACATTAACGACTGGTTCACACAATATTATGACGACTTGTACAAGAACAAAACCCCCATGATGAAGGAGTCTTGCAGGTGTTTCTCGTGGCAATCCCCCTCCCTCGCCTCACCATGGAGGAGGTGGAAGGACTGGGTGCAGACATTTCCCTACAGGAAATTACAGGAGCAATTAAGAGACTCGCGAAGGGGAAAACCCTGGGATCTGATGGATTCCCAGTGAAGTTTTATGTCACGTAAGCAGTGGAGCTGGTTCCTAAACTGGTTGACCTTCATAAGACCGCCAGGGACTCTGGGGATCTACCAAAGATCACCAGAGAGGCACTTGTGGTACTTCTGCTGAAACCCAGAAAGCCCACAACAGATTTTAAGACTTATCAGCCACTGTTAATATTAAACATCGATTACAAAAAATCAAGCAATATTCTAGCCAACAGCATAGAAAGTGGCTACTTCTACAGCATTATGTTACATATGCTACTGGCAGGGCCCTTGTGGGCTGGATCTGACTGCTATACACCAATCCCACTGCCCAGGTCCACACAGGACAGACCATCTCTAACAGCTATGCCACTGAGCGGGGGACGTGACTGAGTTGCCCCTTTCAGCCCTGCTCTTCACAATACCTATGGATCCCCTCGTGAGCTTAGCCCAGTCGATAATCCACTATAGGGGTATTCAGATGGATGCCACTACTCAACACATAGACGACCTTCTGCTCTTTCTCATCGCCACGGGAGGAAACCTTGTGGGGCCAGGACTATGTTGGAGGAATTTGGATCTTTGTCAGGGTCAAGGGTCAATTAGCAAAAAACTAGATTATTCCTGACTAAGGCGTGTATCGGTATCTCTGAGGACCCGGGAAACCTCCTCTGGGAACCTAGCTGCCTCTCATACTTGGGATAAAAGTTTATCACAATCAGTCGGATGAATTTGATGGGAACCTAGGGCTTACGATGAGAAACCTGAAGTCACATATCAACTTCTGGAAGACACTACCGCTGTCGGTGGCAGACAGAGTAGCACGGCTGAAGATGGTGATATTCCCCCGATTTTTGTATTTGTTTGGGACTCTCCCCTTATGGATCCCTAGATCATATTTTAAGGAACTAAATACCCTGTTAGTACACTTTATCTGAAGTCAGAGACGGAGAAGTGTAGCTCTGGCCACTCTGCACCGCCCAACATTCCAGGGAGTCCTGGCAGTCCCGGATTTTGAGTCGTACTACTTGATGGTCCAACTCCAGTGGTACTTGCAATGGATAGCAGGCAGATAAACTCTAGGTAGAGAGAAGGGCCTCTATTTCCTGCCCCTAGAGGACCTCATTAGGACACTACTGAGGGTGAGTCGCCCTTCTGCGAGCAGCCCAGGGGAGTTTACTGTTATACAAAAGTGCTGGGCCTGAAGCCTGCGGAAGATGCATACAAGGATTCCCTACTCTCCAGACCTACCATTTGAAATGCGGACCACACTGCTGCATGGAGGCAATTGGAGGAGGGGGCTCTTCATGAATTGATAGCAGTGGGGGCCCGCAAAGGTGGGGCACCTGTTCAGTGAGTCAATTTTCTTTCCATTTGATGAGTTCCGAGCAGACTTCGACTTACCACAAGGTTATTTCCTGCACCATAATGCAGTGTTGGCAGCCTTTCGCCAACAGTGGAAGTCGGGGGTACCGAACCAAAGATTCACCTCTGTTGTCAGTATTTGCCACTTTCAGCTGGTACATATAAGGCTGTCACATGCTTCTAAAGGACGCTGCAAATAAACATACTACAACTGCTTGCCCTCCAGTATAGCTGGAAAGAGGACTTGGAGATTCCCATCACGGAAAAGGCCTGGAAGTCCATTTTGGAACAGATCCCCAGGGTCTCGAGAAATGCATGCTTCAATTTGATTAGCTTGTACATACTGCACAGGGCTTACCTTACCCCAAGACGTATTAACAAATAGTTTGGTGTGACGCCTCTTGCACTAGATGCGGCTAGGTGGGCACTGACGTCTTACATATGACATGGTCTTTTCCACACTTACACTCATACTGGGAGAAAGTCACATGGACAGTAGCAAACTTAATAGACAGGCTGGTTCCCACTATCCTGCTTCATTGCCTGTTCCATTGGTTCACCCATACCTCCAAAACTGAAGTCACTAGCAAATTCCAAAATTTGGCATTGATTTTAGCTAAATCTGAACTCACATTCCACTGGAAGGACCCGAGGGGACCCAGCATACTTGCATGGGGCAGGGAGCTGCAGAAATGCCCGGACTGTGAGGGAGCCCTACTGTTGCAGGAAGCGTGATGAGGAACTGGGATGTTGGAGACTGCCCATGCATGAGAGGCACTGACTGACAGCCTGAAGAACCTATATCCACCTTCACAGGAGACCTCACCGGAGGCCTTGCCTGTCCAAGCACACGCACCTCAGGGCTGTAATTGACATCTACGTCTCCTAGACTCATCCTTCCGCCAACGAATACACCAGTTATAGCTAACCCCTAGGGCCATTCCTTGTGGCTTGTACTGGTACTTAAACCAGTAGGTTCATAATCTAATACTTGACAGTTCTAATATCTAACATGGCATTCCGACTCAGGGAGGGGTGGGTAGGGAGGGAGAAGGGGTCTTGGGTAGATGGGAGGATATTTTGCATTAGTTATAGCTCTACAGAAACCTGTATCCATAACATTACCTCCTTTCTACAGGACATTCATTAATGAGCAAGCTATACTGTTATTGTCGCTCTTTTTTTTTCTAACTTCCCTGGTTTGTTAAATAACCAATAAAATCTGTTTATAAACAAAAAGAAAAGACATTTTAATCAAACAATTAGATCATTCTCTCATATATGCAGAAAGATAAATAAAATCTACAAAAAATATTCCAGATAATCCAGTTGTGAATCCTGGGCTGTATGCCCAGAACTTGCCTCCTAATTTCACTGCCATGTACAACCTCCTCAGGAAGGGGCATCTACTGGGCACAGAGTAGGCACCTCAATGATCTTACTTGGCAGGGATGGGTTTAGATTTGGAAAAGATAGGTTTGGGTTTGGATTTGAGAGGGGAGGGTTTGGTTTTGGGAGGGGTGGGGTTGGTTGTGGGAGGGATGGGCTTAGGTTTGGGGGGTGGTTATGGGTGTAGGAGGGTTGGGCTTGGATGTGAAAGGGATGGGCATGGTTTTGGGAGGAGTGGATTTACATTTGGAAGGGGTGGATTGGGATGTGGAAGGGGTCAACGCTTGGGCAAATAAAGGATCTCTTATGGGGAAATGGGTATGATGGTTGGCAGAAAGGTAGAGGAAGTGGCAGTGGGTCATATATGTGTGTCTGTTGAGGGTGCAAGTGCCTGTGGGTCTGGTGTATGTTGTGTAAGTTTGGGTGTCTGTTTTTTACCTGGGTGTATGTTGTTTGGGTGAGTGTGGGTGTTTGTGCCCAGTAGGTGTTGTGTCTAATGTATGTGCGTATGGATGGGTGTGCAACTTAGTTGCTGCGTTTGGTTTTGGTGCTTGCGGGTGTGTTGGTGCAAGTGGGTGTGGTGTCTGTGGGTGTGCTGGTGGTGGCTGTGTATGTGGGTGTGGTGTCTGCAGGTGTGCTGGTGATGCATGTGGGTGTGATGTCTGTGGGTATGCTGGTGGTGGTGGTGCATGTGGGTGTGGTGGAGGGATTAGTATCCGTGGGTATGCTTTTGAGGACTGTGGTGGTGGTGGTGAGTGTGGTGTCTGTATGTTGGTTGTGTGTCCCTGTGTTTTTTGCTGTGTTTGTGTTTATGGGTGGATGTGCTGCTTGTGGGTGAATGCAAAGAAGTGAGTTTGCGTTGGACATGCCTGGGAATAGGGAATTGGGATGGGGTCCGGGTGGGAGTTGGGGCACGAGGTTGGGATGGTTGGGAGGCTGCAGTCAGTGAGGTAGCTAGAGCCTGGAATGACCTCTGTAGGCCAGACAAAGCATTGTGAATGCCCTCCAGGAAAGCTCACATTTGGTCACTGAACCCTTGGATGGCATTCAATAGTGCAGTCTGGTCTACAGAGATGCTCCGTAGGAGGTCAATGGCCTCCACACTCAGCGCTGTTGGGGGGATCGGGGCAGGCGGAGATGCCTGCAGTGAAGGAGATGCTACCCCTTTTACAGGCAGGTTTGACCAACTGGAGGAGGACCAAGAGGGAGGGTGGAGATGGGTCTCTGGGTGGCGAACAAAGATGCAAGTGGAACTATAGCAGAAGGGTCCACCACCACTAGGGACTGGTCTTCTGTGGAGGCCCCGAAGATTATGTAAATAAACTAGTGGTCTCCGTGATAGTCCCCTCACCCTCTGTGCCACTGAGTCCCTCGGTGTCTGTGGTCTCAGCACCTGAACCACAGTGGCCAGCTGCTTCTCTGCCTTCGTGGCCAATGTCCCCTTTGCTGGCTCCAGATGATGTTGAAACGATAGATACAACAGTCTCAATGTATCTGTGTAAATGGAACTCATCATGAAAGTTGCTCAAAATTAATTTTCCCAGTTTGCAGATATTACGTGCTTCAAGGCTTCCAAACTTTGTTTCTTTATTATCATCATCATTGCATGTGTTAAGGGAAACTTTTCAGAAACCATTTTGTCACTGTTTTGTTATTCCCCATGATAGCTCCCATGTCATGTATGACCTTGAACCTCTTATCCATTAGATGTTTTTGTCAGGAATTGTTGAACACCTCTGAAAGTGTAGGCTTGGTTGTTTGGAGTAGTGAACTTATGTCACCAAAAAGGATATAAACCAAAAATACATTTGTACAGTGTATTTACAAGACTACAGATTACACTGTTATGCATTTATTCATTTGCAGAACATGTCATGATTTTGGGCCTGATATTGAGTTTGCCAGATAGGATACTTCAATATATATAGGATGGAACCTTCCATCTTCAAAAGCCCCTCACAGTATCCCATTCTTCACCATTATGGATAAATCATCTGGACAGAAAAAATGACATTGTACAAGGTTTACGGTATGTGGTGCTCTGTCACCAATTTGTACACATTCTTGTCTGTGTTGTACCAAAGATTTATGCCGATCATAATTATTCATCACTAAACAGATTGGCTTGCTTGCGCATTTGGGAAGGAGTAAGACACCATGCAAAGCTGCCACTTTTAACATGAAAGAACCGGTCATTTTGTTTCAAAGCACATCTGGATTATGTTTGGAATGTAAAATGTTGCCATTTTACCTGATGTTACAAGTAATTTTGGTTCACATGCTCACTCTTGTTTGTCTATAAAATCAACTTATCACTGCAATGTTTAAAAACATCCCACGTATCATAACAGCATTTTATACAATTCTACCTGTAATAGGGCTAACATAATATGATTCATGATAATGGAGCATCTCACCTCACACATTCAAGACCAGTCGCCTGTCTGGTACTACTGATCCCTTATACCATCAAAGTACCTGTTGTATATTTGTGGTTTAGACAGGCATGTGTCTGGTCAAACCAGTCCTTTGGTAGTGAACAAAAATCAGGTGGTATCATCTACCAAAATATTATCTACAAAACACATCATACACCTTGGACAAGATTCACACATTCAAGGACTCTTCTTCTGCGTTGGACATATGTCAACCTTATGGTTAATGGCAAAATTAGTTGCTGTAATTAAAACTAAGTTATTTAACATGTTGAACTCACAGTAGATGCTGCTGTTGAGCTCTCACTTACCCATCATGGTCCAGATAGGTCACTTTAAATATGCAAAGTATTAGGGTTTCAGGGTGCGGCAAACATGCTTTCCACGTTGGGAGGACAGGCTGAGCTGGAATTCTGATGACGTTCTGGTCCAATATCGTAGGTCTTCCCACCTCTTTTGGCAATGGATGCTGTACTGCGGATAAGCCCTCAGGGTCCACACCTTCTTGGCGATGGCCTTCCATATCACTTTTTTCTAATGGGTGTTGGCCTGCATGGATAAGAAAATACAAAGACATAAGAGTTTTGTGAGGTTTTGTTTGTCTGTATTGCTGTGACACAATTTTGTTACATCTCACACAAGCATTTCTAAAAGGTCTGTACTGATTAGTTAGCAATATAACATTTTTCCTAGAAAATTCACATTTTTAGTGACCTGTTTAGTACCCTCAACAGTTGCAATGTCTTCATGTTACTAATCCAGACCACAAACATCATCTAGGCTAGTGGTCTGAAACCTTTCCTGTAGTAAAAGTCACTCCAGATCAGTGCAAATCATTGTGAGCTACTAAAGGCTAACAAACTTGTACAATATTAGCACTCCCCATGCACAGCTACTTTGGCTTAATACAAATATTTTTTAGGGGCAGATACTATGGTTTGAAACACATACAATGACTAAGGGCAGTATGGAAGGGCCTACATCTGTGTCACTAAGAACATGGTTTTGTGTGATGTATGATGTATGAGCAAGTTTGTGTAGTAATGAGACATACTTGTGTGGGTCATTTATACTTGCAGGAACCATTACCTGGCTAAAACATACAGATACTCATCTTACAGAAAATGGGATGTAGTTCAAATTGAAACAAAAACATCCGACAACTCTATTACTTGAAAGTTTCTTCTTGCACTTTACATTTCTATCATTTCGACATTTGTCCGTATTTTTCACTCATACTTTTGGTACAGTGTTTACTGGCCACTGGAAGGAAGGGGCATGTGGTTTGTGAAATGAAATCTGGATTTGTGACTAAAATGAACAGAAAAGTCAGCTCATAAATCAGATGACTTTTCATTACAATTAACAGACTTTTCAAACATTGACAAACATCATTACATACTCAGTTAAATTATTCAGTTCACTACACTCCAACCACAACACATGAACAAAAAGGCACAAATTAGTCTGTGTCATAAGAAGAAACAAGTTAGTTAGAAATATTTTTTCCAATCAAACATGTATCTGTTGCTCTTGGTTTCCATAGAGCTGGCAGTGCAGGGACAGGACCTCTGTGGTGAAGAGTTTCAACTCCTCAGGTAAGAAGGGAAGAAGTTAGGGCCCTGTCACCTGTTCTGGCCGGCATCCACGCTCGCAGTGGTTGGTAACAACAGCAAAAGTGGAGATGGTGTGGTTGGCTGCAGTGTTAGGAAGCAAGTGAGCTTTTTTCGAGATGCCACGTACAAGTACACGGCGTACACAATCCACAATGGTGACGGACACAGGCATTGGCTTTCATGGATAGCGTCACTCACGTTAGCCTATGTTGTGTCCGTTATGGAATGTTACACCTCTTACCTTGGCCACTTCCACCAAGTTGCCAATGTAATGATGGCAAGATTAGGCAGCCACCATTTCAAGATGTGAACCAGAGTATTTTTTCATGTTAAGTGCATCACCACCACTCAAAATGGTGGCTGGTTTGTTTACCAATGTAAAATACGTACAACACGTTTTTTAGTTACGTTTCACACATTATAAAGTAATGCATTACTGTGTTTTACCACAATGGTGACATGGTGTATTTTATACTTCCATTGATGGATTTGTAGCCAAAAATAAATAAAACAAAAAAGTGTAAATAATACTTTTTAAATGTATTTTTTACACATTATTTTCTAAAAATATCAGATATGTAAAATAATAGCTATTTTAAGTTGAAATATAACATAAACATGATGTGTACATATATGTCACAAAAACTTATTTTTGCAATGACATGAGATGTGTATTGAATATCTAAGTATTGTCAGACCATTTCAAGTGATAGATATAATTTTTTTTTAAATGCAGACATATGAACCCAGGAAGGGGTAGAAGAATACAGCCTCAATTCTTCAGACCTTGCCACCATGGGACATCATAAAAAAAATACAGATTGAATAGGCAAACTATTCTGGATTTATGTCAGCAGCTGGAGCCCGAGTTTACGCCTCACAATAGAAATATAACACTAATGACACCAATAGCTAAACTCATGGCAGTACCTCATTTTGTGGCCATAGGATCTTTCCAATACACTGTGGCAGTATAAGGAGGCATTTCACAACCTACTTTCAGTGGTGTGCTACATGAAGTCCTTTCTTCAATGCTGAGACACATCAACAGCTTCAGCCAGTTTCTATAACATCAGGATTTTGACAATGTTAAGTGAGATTTGTATGCTTTGGGTGGCATACCACATGTGGTTGGAGCAATAGATGGCACCCATATTGCCTTGGTAGCTCCACACACCATGGAACAGGTCTGCCACAATGGAAAGAGTTTCCATTAAAAAATATGTGAAAGTTGTCTGCCTACCTGATTTATACATCTCAAATGTGTGTGCCCATTTCCCAGGGTCAATACATGATTCCTCTGTATTATGGAACAGTACAATACCCCAGCAAATGTCACAACCTGGACAAGAGAGGGCCTGGCTTGTTGGTAAGTGCAATATGACATGAGGATCATTTGATGTATTCATAGTTTAGGAATGTACAATGGAATGAGATGTTTTTCAGATTAAATTTGGTTGTGACATCCCTCCAGATATTGCCACATTGTATTGAAATGATCTTGTGGTCACAAAGTGTAGTACTGCTATGATTTTGAATATTGTATTGGTGTGATTGATGTGGAATTCCTATTGCGAGGCAGGATGTCTGGCTTGAGCTGATGACATGAATCAATAATAGTTTGCTTATTTCATATGTTTCTTTGTATTATTTTCCCTTCTTCTATGGTGCCAAGGTTGTGGAGCATCAAATTCTAAATGGCAAGGACTATTTGGGTTCACGCACGTTTTGTGAGACTCATCCAGGGATTTGACATGGAATTGTTACCTACAAATGTATGAAACCAATACAGTGCGATTTCTGGGTTTCATTTGTGATCTTTTTAAAACTGGGAAACACACAACCAAATTGTTACATCATATTTTTTTAATCTTATTGTTGTTAGGGTTAGAAAATAATAGTGTAAGGAAGACATACAAAAGGAAATACCACAATAAATACTACACCAGTAGCGACTGAACTATCTTTGAAACGTGATAAACAAAAGAACAAGAAAAAATGAAATAAAGTCCATCGTGGTGGATGAAAATATATTTGGTGAGCAAAAGTGTTTGCAGTCTAATGTACAAAATACAACTGTTCTCAAAAAAGGTTAATATGTCCATGAAAAAGTTCAAAGAGTGAATGCTAGACACACACTGGAGGAAATTAGTCTCAGCGTCTCTTCGAGCTGGTGGTTGAGGTCTTGCCATGCTCTTCTGGTGATCCGGAGGAATGTCCCGTCCTGGGGGAGGGGATCCACAGCTGCAGGGACTGGGTGAGTGGAGCAGCTTCCTGTTCTGGCGGGTGTAGATTGGCCTGATGTTAAAGGACCACAGACAGGGGGAGATGGTACTGGAAAAGCCCTGCACATGTGATGATAAATATCATATATCATCCTAGTCAGGGAACATAAATTAGAGTTGTGATTCTTCATGTCCACATTGTGCTCCCTCTGCACCTGCTTCATCTCCCAGGGATCTGCTATGACCTGGCCCATCATGTCTTGGGACTGCTTTAGTGCTCCCAAGACTCGGTCGATGGTAGTCTGGGTGACATTTATCCCAGTACCCTCACTTTGCTGGCCCACAGATTCCCTCCAACGACCCCTACACACATTACCCAGTGCCCTTGAGGCAGTGTGGCCCATACCACTGGGTCCTGGCAGCACCAGGGCATCATGGTAGTTGTACTCATTTGTAAACAGAACTAACAATACTTGTGAGTTACACATACCTATTTCTATCTCAGCAGTGAAAATGAACACACCTTTACAATATGTATCCACATATGTGAATAATATGAATAGGTAAAAAACACTTACAAACTCTTTTTCTTCATGTAGAAATAGATGGAGTTTGGAACCTGTTTTTAGTACATCAACATGCATAGAGGTAAAGCTAGGGTCTAGGCAAATGGAAGGGATGATCCATAGAGAACAACACACAATCTCACAAAAACATATTGAGCATTGCATTATTAAAAAGAGAGATACAACCATGATGTTAGTAATTTGGATGAAACAAGATATTTTGAAGATCTAAGTTTAGATTTTAATGTCTTGATAAGGGTGTTAAAGCATTCTGAACAGCTAACGTAAGGGCAAAAACTCCATTTGTGATCAGTGAGACATTGCTAAGTTCACCTTAACACCCCCCACTCCACCAGGGATTCCTATCAAGTCTTCAGGATATAACATCTGCAAGATCTGAAAGAGTTGTAAGGAGGACTAGAAGAACCACCACCAGTCCTCTGGGCCTCCAGCTGAAGCTTGGAGGCCAGGGAATGCACTCTTCTCTGCAGGTCTTTCCATCTCTTCCTAATTTCCTCCTGTTTGCCAAATTGTTAGCTTAAGCATTCACTCTGTCCACTATTCTGGACCACATTTGCCTTTTCCGAGATATGGTTGTATTTTGTACTTGTTCTCCAAACAAATATGGCTCTATGCTAATTATTTCATCCACCATGACTCACGATTCTCCCTCTGTAAAACATTAATTCCTCCTCCCTGCCACAGTGAATGTCCAAAACAAAAATCTAGTGCCCCAAATGTCGAGAGAAAAACAATAAAATGAGATGAAATGGAAAAAAAAAGAAGGAGACAAAAACAGAGAAAAACACGTGTCCTTTGAGGCAAATTCAGCAGCAGAGTGGTGTTCTGCAGTGGAACAGCAAAGGATCATGGACTGAAATGGAGTGAGTTTTATAGTGTGTTTTGCAGGTGTTCTCCCATATACATCAGGTGTCAGCTGCTAGCATTCATCCATCAGCGACAGCCATAGTAAAATGCTGCATGGGTCCAGCGATGGACTCCCGTTGTCATGGAACTGCTGCTAGTACACCACCAGCAAGACTGTGTTATCTAAATATGGTCAGCACAATCCCGCCGTCGTGATGGAGTGCTATATACCAGCATTGGAGGTTGTTGCATTGGCTGTGGGATTCTGCTAGCGTGACTAATTGAACTCCATGCACACAGGCGAAGGCTGAACCACCATCAATCTAAATACAGCAGTCAGAACTCGGTCAGATTGATGGAGTACTTGGGTCCGCCACCACGGTGGGACAGCAGTAATCCCGCTAGGATCTAAATTAGGCCCTTATTCCTCTGCAGGTTTAAGAAAACTTCTTTCAGTTACTAATTTGAAAAAGCTTACGTTTAGGCGTGTTGCCAGTTTTGATTTGGATTGATTTTGGGTGAGAGCGTTGTGGAATTCTTGTTGTGTCTTTGGTTTTTTTCAGCTTAGATTCTTGATAGCTCTATGGATAAAAAATGTAAGTCCTTCTGTAGAGGAGAACCAGACTTCTCGATGACTCCAGGTAAGTACTGGCATCTACAGAGCAGCTGGCCTTGTGGTTCAAACCTGGCAAGAAACTCAAGTCTGGTGCAGGATGAGGTTTGAAGTGCCTGTTTCAATGAGGTTGGGTAAACCTGGGTGTTCCCAGTATCGCTTCCTTCCTTTCTAATGCGAAGAGTGTTCTAAATAAATAGACAATGTAGAAGAAAGGCTCGTACCTAACCACTCGGAGGTGAGGGCGGAATGAGAGAGTGATAAGACACTGTACTGGCCCAGAGGAGATGTAACAGATGCACAAACCCTAAACATAGGCATGGGCCAACACGCCAAGGCAAATCCTTGCATTTTCGCGCACTTTTTGGAAATCGATCATACCTCCTTTTTAGAAGCTAACGAGTTACTTCTTGCCAAGAAAACGAAAGGGGCATCTTGTAGGCTTAAGGAAAACATGGTCCCAAAGTAGCCATGGCTACGCATAATGCGGATCCTGCCCCTCAGAGAAAGAAAAAATCTTTAGTGGACAAGGACGTTTATACAATTTTGGCAGAGGAGGTCCTGGGCCTTAAAACCCTGGTCCAGAATTTCCTGTGTAATGTGATAAGTTCCTCAGAGGCATGGTTAAACACTTGGTTACATCTATTTTATCCTGACTTGAATCCTTGGTGTCAGCTATAAAGCAGTTGTCCACTTTGGCTGTCTGGCAAGGGACAGAGTGAAGGATTGGCTCTGTGGAGAGTAGCCCTATTGTCTTAGATGGGTGCTTGCCAGTTACCATGTCTGGCCTGGTTGATAAGCGCAGTTCAAAGAAGGAAGATTTGTCGGTCAAAGTAGAGGATAACACAATCTGACAGTCTGGGCAGGGGCATGGCTTACAATCAGACCTAAGGGTATCAGTGAGAGTAGACAAGGAGGATACATTTTTTAGCTTACAACTGGGATGCACGTGGTACTTGATTGTTTTAAAAGGGGAAGTACCCCTCCCCCTACCAACTCCCACCACCCCAGACCTAAGGTCAGACTAGAGGATGGGAGGAGTTAAGGAACAAGGTACAACACTCGATTGATCGGAGAGACAGAAACGTTCAATATGTTTACAAGGGTATTATTATGGTAAAGAAGCCCCAGTAGATTGGTCCACGGCCCAAAACTGATGAAAACAATTGTGCAGTTGTGAAGTTTAATTCTGCCTTTTTAGCTGACAAGGCTCTGATAGTTATAGTATCTCCATGGTTCTTTTAGGATACCTTTATAGACCATCGGTCCGAACTGTAAGCAGTCCTGGGCTCAGCGTTTCCATTCCCAGTCAAATCGGCCCCAAATGGTGGGGCTCAGTCTCATCTTGAATACGTCCAGTGGGTTTCGTAATCATGAACGTCGATTCACCAAAATGCAAGGATTAGAGGAAGTGACATCACATACTCTTTCTTCCCCAGATGATGTCACAGAAAGTGACATTACATGACTTTTGCCCAGGTGATGTTACAGAAAATGACATCATGTGACCTTTGATCCCCTGTGACACTAAAAGGAGTGACATCGAATGATCTTTGACCCCGTGCCATCACAGGAAGTGTTGAATTTGCCCTTTCCTTTAGTTACATCACATAAAGAGACCGGACAATCTCTTACAGATGCAAATAAGATACACTGTTAACAAACATACTTTAATCAAATTCTGTCAAAATACTTCCAGATACATTCTCGCTATCGAACAGTATCCTCAGGTACAGGGCTGTGATAATGCAGCATCTTTAAGCACAATTTAATTAGTGTACAACAACAGAAAATATGCTGGTCGTGTTGAAATCGCTTTATACCTAATGCGTTATATAATGTGTTGATATGTTCAGCACAAGTTTACTCTACCATTTGTTTTAGAAACTAATATTACTATGTAATGAAAGCTCAGTCTTGGAAAGTAGGTCACAGAGCTATTTAATGCAGGTCATGTTCTCCCAGCAACCGATCATTCACAGCATGGTATACATTTTTCAACAGGTGAAGAGCCATTACACCTTCCCATGTTTATTATTGTTAATTTCTTTGACAGATACGTACACATCACTGGTAGAGTATTTGTATCAATCAATTGCATGCTTGATCCCGATTGAGTTCACTGACAGTATTTTAGAGTGTTAAGAAACCAGATACCAGATTTAGTGAGGAAGCGTCAAAGGTTCTCTAATAAATAGAAAGGCAGCCATGCTGATGCTGCACAACTGATGGGAAGAGATAGTGGGTGTCAAGTAGCACATTGATGACTGGAAATCAAGGGGCTCACAGACATAGCTATTATGCTGCTGCTTGGCATTCCTCAAAAGAATAAGGCACTGAATGGGCAGTAAATGGTTGTCTGTCTGGAAGGAAGCAAAGTGAGCAAGAGTTTGTGTTTCTACAGACATAATATTGTCTTCTGCCATGATTAGCTGTGGTTCTAATGCTGAATGGACAATCTGCCATGAAGAGATTGGCACTAGGGCATGTTGAGGCTCAACTAGTATGAAGACAGTATAGAATATATGGTTTATATGTATCTGAAGAAGATAATGGGGGGGCTACAAAGAATAGTCATTGTACGTATGCTTGGCAGTCTTTCCGAGAAAATAGACTTGATAGACATCAACATTTGCTTAGCTGGCAGGAACTCCTGTGATATCTAGTGCTTGGCAGCATGGCAGATGTTGTTTGCAAAACATTACAATGGAAAGACAGCAGTTAGCTCACATTAAGATCATTAAAATATGCCTTTTAACCATACAAAAGAGTGCCGTGAGTGAGGTTCTTGGGTCAACAACGGCCACACCAATATCGCATCTATTTCTATGAGGGCAAAAATCACACTGACTCAACCAACTCATAACATGCTAATCTGACAAATGCCAAACACAGTGGTTCCCTTTGAGCATGCACAGACACACATATATGCATAAGACACAACAACTCTCCTCAAACATGTCTTAAGTTTACATACAATCCGCACAGCTCAAAACAACACATTACAAGGCACTACCTATGGCAAATTAACATAGCATGACAATAACAATCAGAGTGCAATTAAGCTAGAACTGTTGTTGCTGGAAGTGTTGCCACATCCTGAGTTTCACAGTGCTTAATGGTTATGATTGCTTCTTTACACATTGTATAGTAAACTCGAGAATTTACCTTCCCTACTCAAAAAACAGTTTGTGAACCAAAGGAGAGGGCAAGTGAGAATGAAGGAGAAATGTGAGGCAGAGCCACTGAGAGGGGAAGGGAGCATCATCACATCTGGAAACAGCCAATAAGAAAAGAAAAAGAGAAAAACAAGAAAACAGAGAGAGGAAATGAGATAGTCACAAGTGGAAGATAAAGAGGTCAAAGTAAGAATGGTGAATGAAGAAGCTGTCGCAGGAAGAAAAATGAAGGGGAAGTAAGGGAACACAGTATAGATAAGAAAGCAGGCATGAACAAGGGAGAAAAGAAAGAGAGAATCTTTGAAAGTGAAAATGAAAGACTGAGATAAAGAAGGAGAATGGGTGAAATATAAAGGGGGTCATTCTGACCCTGGCGGTAAATACCGCCAGGGCCGGGGTCGGCGGTAGCACCGCCAACAGGCTGGCGGTGCTCCGCTGGGCATTCTGACCGCGGCGGTACAGTCGCGGCCAGAAGCGGAAAGCCGGCGGTGTACCGCCGACTTTCCGCCGCCCATGGGAATCCGCCATGGCGGCGCAGCTTGCTGCGCCGCCATGGGGATTCTGGCACCCCATACCGCCATCCAGTTCCTGGCGGTTCACCCGCCAGGAACAGGATGGCGGTATGGGGTGTCGTGGGGCCCCTGGAGGCCCCTGCAGTGCCCATGCCAATGGCATGGGCACTGCAGGGGCCCCCGTAAGAGGGCCCCACAAAGAATTTCAGTGTCTGCTTTGCAGACACTGAAATTCGCGACGGGTGCAACTGCACCCGTCGCACCTTCCCACTCCGCCGGCTCCATTCTGAGCCGGCTTCCTCGTGGGAAGGGTGTTTCCCGCTGGGCTGGCGGGAGGCCTTTTGGCGGTCGCCCGCCAGCCCAGTGGGAAACCCAGAATGACCGCCGCGGTCTTTTGACCGCGGTACGGTCTTCTGGCGGTTCCCGCTTGGCGGGCGGCTCCCGCCGCCCGCCAAGCTTAGAATCAGGGCCAAAGACTGGTAATAATGAGCCTAAGGAAAAAAGAAGTAATAAGTGAAACTGAAAAAGATAATGGAGAGAGAAAACTGGCAGAAAGGAGTTTCGGAAAGTAGAACAGATGGGCAAATGAGGAGTGGGGTGCAGCAGAGGAAATAGAGAAAAAAGAAATAGGAAGGGACAAGAAACAGAATGGAGCCCACATTTCTGAGAACGCGCATGAGAGAGAAGGGGAGAAAGATAGAAACCCAGATCAAGACCTGCATATCTAATTTTTTTGCACCTATGAGCCCATGTTGTAAAAGTAAGCAACAGGACATAGGTACTTTTTTGGGAATGTGAACTGGTATCTTTTCCCCCATATAAATCATGCTGCTTGAGGTTTTCAGAAATGGGTCTGGAAGAGGGCAGGTCTTGCCAAATCGGCTAAATGTTACCATACCTGAAAGTCGAATGACTTGAATAATCTACTTCACCTAACAGTAATGCGTTTGACCCATAAACTTGTTTCAAATTGTGTGATCCTAAACAAACATTTTATTTCACCGACTCAGCTTTTTCTTCATTATCACATACGTGAGCACCTTCAAATATGTGCGCTCAGAATGCCTGCTATAACAAAAAGCTCTTCTATTTAATTTAATAGACAAAACTTTTTTTTTGTTATGTATTTGTGCTTTTTGACACTCCCAAATAGAAAAAAGCAATTGCACCCATATATGGTAAACAGTGACAAATACCACAGAATCATGTGGTTCCATCAGCTATCCAAATATCTCCAAAAGGGGGTCTCCACAGTGCTACAATGTTGAGTATTCAGGCCTATTTCGTCAAATATCGAATCATTCCCGCCCACACAAGTATGGGCTCACCAGTTTCCTTACCAACCAAATATTGCTTATAAATATCCCAGTACTTTGCAGGCCTATTAGTTTGGGGGAGCGGCTCACTATAGGTATCTGTATGTGTGTTACATTACACCATAGCTCTATGCCATTCTTCCACTTTTGGCACCGAACCCTGATCCCAGCGCATGGCTATACGACTTTTGGCTAGTAGCAACCCAATAGCCACCAACCATCTAATCGATTTTGGTAAGTTTCTATCCCAGTCTAGTAGCGCCAATATCGGCTCACGACTGAGTTGGTGTCCACCTATTCCCTCCAGTTCCTCAAACACTAACCCCCAGAAGCGCTGTACCCCAGCATAGGCCCAGGACATGTGAAAAAAGCCCGCTTGGTCCTCCCACCATCTGGGACAATTGGAATTGGTGCGCAATCCATATCAGTAGAGTCTGAGGGGGGTGTAGTATACTCTGTTTAAGTACTTAAAGTGTATCAAACAATGCCGGCCATTCAAAGAGATTCTAAGGGTCAGAGAACAGCAGTAGCACCACTGGTCATCTGTTAGCTCCAACCCCAAATCTTCTGCAGGTATGCGTATAGACAGGACACCAATCACCTGGGATGGTCATCCTTAACTACAATGGACATGGCCTGCATATCTGGGGGCTCTCACATATCCTCCCCCAAAAGCACTGCCATAGCGTGCCTTACTCTGTAAAACTGGTAACGGAGCAGTGTGGTCGGCCCATCAGCCCGCTCCTCTATCAATTCCCGTGTTATCATAACACCTTCCTGAAAGAAATCCCCCATGGTGGTGATATTCAAAGTACGCATAGCCTGTATCAAACTTTTGTCACGCCATAGCTCAAACCACACACACCACTCCAAGGGCACATGCGGAGAGTACAGCAGGGCCAGTCCTTGTCTCCTTGTCAATATAGCAGTCCATGCCAGGCCTGCGTGGTGGAGTTCAGAGATGAAAACTCTCAATAGCGCCTGTTTGGCACATGAAACATTTTACTCTGTAACGAAACCGGGGACGCCAGCTCACGCTCTATTTTTAGGAAAGGAGTGTCGTAGGACCCGTGGATCCAGGAATGAGCAATTGCATCATGAGCGACCATATAGTAGGTCTCCAAATCTGGGGCATTGAGTCCAAACAGTTTGTAAGGAAGAGTCAGGGTGCACCATTTTACTCGCGGTTGTTTACCTCCCCATGCTAATTTAATGAGTAGCGCTCACAAAGTCGCGAAATAGGCCTTCGGCAGCAACATAGGGATGTTTTGAAAAAGGAACACAAACCTGGGAAGCACCACCATTTTCATGAATGCTATGTGGCCCATCAGAGACAGCGGGAGTCTGATCCACCTCTCCACGTCACCTGCCAGTGTCTTGAGCGCAGCATCAAAATTATCAGCCACCACTACTTTGTGATCCGTGTGGACCCTAATACCCAGGTACCGAACTGAACTTACCTCCCACCTAAGAGGGAACCCTACATCTACCTGCGTAGTCACGGTGTCAAGGGAAACATAAAAGATTTGCTCCAGTTGACCTTAAGACCAGAGACCGTGCCATTTATCACGATTTCCCGGAAGACCGGTGTGACATTGCGCTGCGGGTCCTTGATATATAATAATGTGTAGTCTGCGTAAGCCGAGAGCATGAGAGCGTAATTCTGAAAGCGGAGGCCTCGATGCCCATGGTACTCTTGCAACACACATGCCAGGGGTTCTGCCACGAGCGCATACAAAAGAGGCGACAACGGGCACCCCTGCCTAGTGATTCAAAAAGCGTCACTCACCATTAAGTTAACTCTGAGCCTGCCTGATGGTTCCCCATACAGTGTTGACACCAAACGCAGAAAAATATCTCCCAATCGCTGTAGTACTGCCATCATAAAGCACCACTCCACTGAGTCAAAAGCCTTTTCGGTGTCCAAAAAAACGCCACCGCCCTCAGCTCTGGGTTTATGTTCTGTATTGTTCCAAACAGTGTGCGGAGGTTCATAGTAAGGCTGCGGCCCGGAACAAACCCTGATTGCTCCGGTCGGACCAGCCTCAGCGTCAATTTAGCCAAGCGATCCGCCGGAATCAGCAATGACAACGGTCGGTAGGCTGAGCACTGCATCGGGGTCTTACCCGGTTTAAGCGGCGTTGTTGTAATTTAGTAGCGATTAGATTAAGCATTAGCAGAAGACATCTTGTATTTAGCAACTATTGTGAACATTTCGCGGAATCCATTTTGTATTCATGGCAGCCATTTTCTCTGCCACATGCTGCCATGTGCTCTGTCCTACCTTCCTGTTAACTACTCTTGAAAATCTGTCTGGTGACAAGTTATATTTAGCATCTCCCACTTTCGCACATGCCCAGTAAGGTCTTCAGCTGTTAGTAATTAGTAACAGACAGTAATGTGTCAACTAGTCCTTGAAAACTGTTAGCCCCTCCTATCTGTTGTTCCATATGACCTTATAAGTATATAAGTCTTGCTTCTATAACTGTACCACCTTCTCTTAGCCCCTGAGTGGGTATAAAAGGACCATGCTCTCTTAGTTCAGTGTGCTACTTCAAACATTACCAAAGGGTGCTGTTTGACCTGTAGTACCACCTCATGAGGTTTAATAAACTTTGTCTTTTATTTCAGTTTCTGTGCCAACTTCTTCCTATATGGTCTGAGGACTTTGTGCAGAGAAGGGCGAACCCCTTGCACTAGTAGGCCTTGCTGAGGCTTACTTCGACAGAGTGATCTGCATCGCTTCACGCATCGACAGGGGCATAAGCCCTCCCTCCACCATCTCCTCATAGACCTCCCTCAGGTGTGGGAACAATAAGTCTTTGAAGGCCCTATAGAACTGCACAGTGAGCCCATCAGGGCCTGGGGCCTTGCCCTCTGACATGCCCCCTAGCGCCCTGCCCATCTCCTCGAGGGTCAGAGGAGCCATAAGAGATTCCCTTTCCGTGTCCATCAACCGCAGCATATCGATGTGTGCTAGGTAATCCATCAGCGCCTCCTGATCCGGGACAACCCTAGAGGTGTAGAGGGGCTCGTAGTAGTCGCGGAACCTGCCTGCTGTAAGTTCTGGCTCCTGAATGTCACTGCCATCATCAGCTTGTACTGCTATAATCATGCTTTTTTCTCCAGTGGTACGGATCAAATTTGCCAACACTGACCCCGGCCTCTCACCCTCCCCATACGCACAAGCTATGGCATATTTCCCCAGATGTTGAATCTCCGTGAGAGCTGTGTCCTGAAACTCAATCAATTTAGCGTGTATGTTACCCAGGGTTCGACTATCAGCCTTATGTATGTGCTCCTGTTCTAGTTGTGCGAGTTCCTTTTCCAGTGAGCATAAACGCCCCCTAATCGACCTCAGAACCCCAGCATGCTTGGCAATGGTGACACCTCTGATATACACCTTAAATGTCTCCCATACCGTACACATACTGGCCACCGAACCCTTATTGATCTAAAAGAAGTCCCTAATTGCAGTGGCTAACTCATCCCGAAAGACTGAGGTCCATATTTATACTGTTTTAGCGCCGCATTTGCGTCATTTTTTGACGCAAAAGTGGCACAAACGTATAAAATACAATTGTATTTTATACGTTTGTGCCGCTTTTGCACCAAAACGTGATGCAAATGCGGCACTAAAAAAGAATAAATATGAGCCTGAGTCTAGTAGCCAGTAGGGGGGAACCTCCACGAGAACAGGGGAACTAGTCATGTGCATAAAGTCATCGTCAATGGGACTGGCGAATGGTCAACAGGCTCCTAGAGACCAGCCACAAATCAATACGTGTATACAAGTTGTGTGCATCTGAATAGTGTGTGTACACGTCCGGGTGTCTATCCCTCCATATATCCACCAACCCCAGCTCGAATGCCACCTCTGCCACCGCTCTAGCCGCGGCCGTCGGGTTACAGTACCCTCCTACCGATCTATCAAGTGTAGGATTCAATGTGCAGTTAAAGTATCCCCCCAAATCTGTGGTAGTCCCCCCCCCAGGAACCCACCCTGGCAGCTATATCCTAATAGAATTGAGGGTTATCGAAATTTGGGCCATAAATGCCAACTCGCAAAAACATAGCAGCACTCCCACTACACTGCACCACAATATACCTACCTCCTGGATCCACCTCAATCTTCCAGAGGCTGATGCCGGAGGACCGCAAAGCCCAAACCAACACTCCCCACGAGAGAGAGGTGAAACCCGCCACCAAAAACTGCCCCTGTAGTCTCCTAGGGGTGAGCATGGGGCTACCCGGTGCCAAGTGGGTCTCCTGCAGAAGAGCAATATGAACCTTGTGTCTGTGCAAATAGGCCGCAACCTTACACAACTTCTGAGCATCATTTAAACCTCTCACATTCCACATGACCAGTCGGAACCTGCTAAGACCCCCGCATTGGCCTGGATATGAATTGTTATGTGCCATTAACTACGGCATACATGCAACTCCATGTCTGCCCCTCCGTATCAATGAGTCTGCAATTGCTTTGCTTAATACATACAGCACAATACAAACAGCTAAAGCATGAAACTCCCCCCAAACACCACCCCCTACCCACAGCAGGCAATACCCCAATGCTCCTAGCTGACATTTATCTAAACAACCCACCCACCCCTACTTAAGTAGAACAACCCCTTCTTGGGTCTATTGGTGTTACACATGCTCAGGTGGATGTTGCCCAACCGCTCAGTACCTCTCCTGCATGCCGGACACCCATAATGTTGTGATAAACAAAACAATTGCGTATTAGAATAACACATGCCTAAAAAAAAACTACTACTTTTGTGTGCAGCTAAATATCCAACACCACTGTCATTTATTAGCAGTGTACCAATCCCCTGGCCCACCATCATCATTCAGCCAATCATGTAGAGCTTAGTAGCATAGTCTCTGTTACAGTCACACTATCAGTGTCCATCTCTAGGCCATTAAATGAATATGTGTTATTCGAACATTGACAGCTTAGGAATCAGTGTCCTCCAGTCTGAGGTCTCCTCCATCTGCCACTCTGCGTTTCAGGAACTGAGCAAGTTTTTTATGATCTGTGAAGAATAATGCCTTCCCGTCCACCTCCACACGTAGTTTAGCTGGGTAGAGCATGCGATATTCCAAGTGTAGTTCTCGTAGCTGTCTTTTCCCAGCGATGAACTGCCGTCTCGCCTCCTGCACCTGCATTGTGAAGTCCGGATAAAGCGAGATCACCATGCCCTCATGCTGTAAATTCTTTCGTTCACTGGTCCAGCACAGGGCCGCGTCGCGGTCCCTCTAGTTTAACAGCTGAGCTATGATGGGGTGCACAGGGGCACCCCGAGATGGACGAGTTACCAAGGAACGATGTGCCCTCTCCACCACAAAGTGATCGGAGAACGTGGCTCGTCTAAACAGCTGCACCAGCAAGCGTTCAATGAAGCCTTCCATGTTGTCTATTGAGGTGGACTCAGCGACCCCCACTATGCGTAAGTTCTTCCTGCGGGATCTAGCTTTCAAATCGTCCACTTTAGTTTGTAAGGACACCAACTCTTTACTCAGCTTAGCATGACCAGCGGACAACACTGCCTGGCCATCCTCCACTTCAGACACTCACCTCTCCGATTGGTCAAGCTGCTCTGCATGTTTATCCAAATGCTCAGTCATTCTGTCCTTGCGGTAGGAGATGGAATCTATTTTACCATCGATCTGGGTCAAGCTATGCTACATTGCCACCAAGATTTGTCTCAAATCTTGTTCCTCTGCTGAGGACACGCCAGTTCCTGCCGTCAAGCTGGGCTCCGCACCATCACCCGTAGGGCCCCTCGACTTACGCCGGTCAAACTTTAGCTTGGCCTGGTTCTTGTCTGCCTTGCCCATTGTGCGCACTCTGGTGGACATGCAGTTCACCCTTCACTGTGGTGAACAGCCGTAAGACACCCTTCCCGCGGCTACACCAACAGGCTTCATGATCCGGCACCAACTCTGCCCATCGTGGGGCGACCTCACCCGCTCTCACCAGCCACCCCACCTCTCAGCTCCGCTGCTGTCTTCCAACCAGGATGCTTAGTTTGGTCGCCACTGCCAGACTCTTCACCACCCGCCTGGGGGGTACAATAAATGTCTACGTGCCTCGGACTGTTTCAGGCATCTGTCGCCCGGCTCCAGGTCTCCAGCTCTGATGAGTTGAGTTTTAGGGGGCCGAAGTGCGACCCCGCTCACTCCGTGTAGGAAAGTACAATCTTGCCTGGCATGTTACCCCCTTTTTACTTGTGTGTCAGTTTGTTTTTGCCTGTGTCACTGGGATCCTGCGAGCCAGGAGCCCAGTGCTCATAGTTTGTGGCCTATATGTGTTCCCGGTGTGGTGCCTCACTGTATCACTGAGGCTCTGTTAACCAGAACCTCAGTGTTTATGCTCTGTCTGCTTTAAAATTGTCACTGCAGGCTAGTGACCATTTTCACCAATTCTGATTGGCACACTGGAACACCCTTATAATTCCCTAGTATATGGTACCTAGGTACCCAGGGTATTGGGGTTCCAGGAGATCCCTATGGGCTGCAGCATTTCTTTTGTCACCGATAGGGAGCTCAGACCATTCTTACACAGGACTGCCACTGCAGCCTGAGTGAAATAACGTCCACGTTATTTCACAGCCATTTTACACTGCATTAAGTAACTTATAAGTCACCTATATGTCTAAACCTCACTTGGTGAAGGTTAGGTGCAAAGTTACTAAGTGTGAGGGCAGCCTGACACTAGCCAAGGTGCCCCACATTGTTCAGGGCAATTTCCTCAGAATTGTGTGAGTGCGGGGACACCATTACACGCGTGCACTACATATAGGTCAATACCTATATGTAGCTTCACAATGGTAACTCCGAACATGGCCATGTAACAATTCTAAGATCATGGAATTGTCCCCCCAAGCCAAATCTGGTATTGGGGTGCCAATCCCATGCATCCCCGGGACTCCAGCATGGACCCCCGGTACTGCCAAACTAGCTCTCTGGGGTTTTCACTGCAGCTACCGCTTCTGCCAACCCACAGACAGGCTCCTGCCCTCCTGGGGTCTGGGCAGCCCAGCCCCAGAAAGGCAGAACAAAGGATTTCCTCTGAGAGAGGGTGTTACACCCTCTCCCTTTCGAACTATGTGTTAAGGGCCTGAGAGGAGTAGCCTCTCCTGGCCTCTGGGAATGCTTTGAAGGGCACAGATGGTGTCCTCCTTGCATAAACCAGTCTACACCAGTTCAGGGATCCACCAGCCCCTGCTCTGGCATGAAACTGGACAAACGAAAGGGGAGTGACCACTCCCCTCTCCATCACCACCCCAGGGGTGGTGCCCAGAGCTCCTCCAGTGTGTCCCAGACCTCTGCCATCTTGAATGCAGAGGTGTGAGGGCACAATGAAGGCCTCTGAATGGCCAGTGCCAGCAGGTGACGTCAGAGATAGGTGCTTACCTGACTAGGTGGCCAATCCTCCCCTGAGGGCTATTTAGGGTCTCTCCTGTGGGTTTCTCGCCAGATAACGAATGCAAGAGCTCACCAGAGTTCCTCTGCATCTCTCTCTTTGACTTCTGCCAAGGATCGACCGCTGACTGCTCCAGGAGGCCTGCAAAACCCCAACAAAGTAGCAAGACGACTACCAGCAACATTGTAGCGCCTAATCCTGCCTGCTTTCTCGACTGTTTCCTGGTGGTGCATGCTCTGAGGGCTGTCTGCCTTCACCCTGCACTGGAAGCCAAGAAGAAATCTCCCATGGGTCAATGGAATATTCCCCCTACTAATGCAGGCACCAAACTGTGCTTCACTGGTCCTCTGGGTCCCCTCTCATCTTGACGAGCATGGTCCCTGGAACCCAGGAGTTGGAACTAAGTGACCTCGACAGTCCAGTGGTCCTTCTGTCCAAATTTGGTGGAGGTAAGTCCTTGCCTCCCCACGCCAGACAGTAATCTTGTGTACTGCATGAACTGCAGCTGCTAGGGCTTCTGTGCACTTTTGCAAGGAATCCTTTGTGCACAGCGTAGCCCAGGTCCCCCCCACTCTGTCCTGCATTGCTCAACTCGCTGAGTTGACCACCGACTTCGTGGAACCCTCCTTTGTAGTGTTGAGACGACTGCTGTGCTCAGATGTCTTGAATTGACTGTTTGAGTACTTCTGCAGGTGCTGCCTGCTTCTGCATGGGCTCTCTGTGCTGCTGGGGCGACCTCCTGGTCCTTCCTGGGCCCAGGCAGCACCCATTTTCTTTAACCGTGACCTTTGCAGCTAGCAAGGCTTGTTTGCGGTCTTTCTGCGTGGAAATAACTCTGCATCCTCCAGCACACCGTTGGGACATCTTGTGTACAAAGGAGAAGTTCCTGGCATCTTCCATTGTTGCAGACGCTTTTTCCACCCGGAGGCAGCCATTTTGCACCTTCATCCGGGGTTTAGTGGGCTCCTGCCCCCCCTGGACACTTGCGTGACTCTTGGACTTGGTCCCCTTCCTTTACAGGTCCTCAGGTCAGGAATCCGTCTTCAGTGCTTTGCAGTCAGTTGTTGTTTTTGCAGAATCTCCTATCACGACTTTAGTGTGTTTCTGGGGCAGTAGGGTAACTTTACGCCTACTTTTCGGGGTCTTGGGGTGGGGTATCTTGGACACCCTTAGTGTTTTCTTACACTCCAAGCGACCCTCTACACACTACACTAGGCCTGGGGTCCCTAAGTGGTTTGCATTCCACTTTCTTAGTATATGGTTTGTGTTGCCCCTAGGCCTATTGCATCCTATTGTATTGTACTTTTCTGTTTACTTACCTGATTTTGGTTTGTGTGTATATTCTGTGTATTTTACTTACCTCCTAAGGGAGTATATCCTCTGAGATATTTTTGGCACCTTGTCACTAAAATAAAGAACCTTTATTTTTAGTAACTCTTGAGTATTGTGTTTCTTATGATATAGTGCTATATGATATAAGTGGTATAGTAGGAGCTTTGCATGTCTCCTAGTTCAGCCTAAGCTGCTTTGCTATAGCTACCTCTATCAGCCTAAGCTGCTAGAACACTTCTAATCTACTAATAAGGGATAACTGGACCTGGCACAAGGTGTAAGTACCATCAGGTACCGACTATAAGCCAGGCCAGCCTCCTACACGCGGGCATCGTGGCTTCCACCCCCGGGCGAGTGGCCCATGCCTCCTTATGCTGCTCCTAGCTCAGCCCCAGCCAGGCCTCACTCTAACAGGCCTCTTGGCGTCAGGCCTCGCCGCCTCAGCGCCGTGTCTCCACAGCAGCGTGCCACCCCGGGCTTCCAACGCGCGCACCTCTCACCACCGCCGCCTCAGGTCCACTCCAGACACCGGCTCCCTGGCGCGCAGCGGTCTCTTCACGCCACTACGACCTCTGCATGCCTCAGCCAGACACCACGGATCCACTGGGGCCGTCCAGCGGAGGGGCCGCTCAACCAGGCCTCACCCCCGGGCACACCTACATCGAAGTCGCCCAAGGGCACGGCCCGCCTCGTCGCAGGCAGAGAGCCCCGCTGCATCCACCGATGCAAACCCTACCGCCGGAGTACAATTGCCGGCAGCGGCGTTAAAGTTTAGGGTTTTTTTTTTGTAGTCAGAACACAGGATTTCAACACGGATTGTGAGGTGCCCGATGGAGCTCTTTTACAGCGCGGCCATCATGTGGCCTGGCAAGCTCCGCCCCCAATAGACTGAACATTTGCTCCATGTAACATAAAGATGTAGCCCACACATAGGGTAAACATGACCCCTGACCTGTTTCTTAGTTTACTAGTAGCATTGTCATCAGGGCAGAGGCAGGAATGTTTCTGAGTTCATATTTAAAAACTCAGGAATGTTTTTCAGTTCAGATTTAAAACCTCTCACTTTTAAAATATATTACTAATTGACAGGCATTTTCCATATGAAATGGCCCCAAAGCTTTCCACCAACATGCCATGCAGTTTTACTGCTAAAAATATATAGGCCCTCATTACGACCCTGGCGGATGGTGGTATTTTGGAGAAGAGTACTGCCAACCGGCTGACGGTACACTTCCTCAAAATATGACATTGGCTGTTTGGCTCAAGCCAAACCGCCAATATACCACTACGTCAGCCAGGGCGGTAACAGCCGCCGGGCTGGAGACTTCAGTCTCCGGCCAGGCGGCCGTCACTGTCCCACCCACGAGATTATGACCCCGCCTACCACCACGGTATTCGTGCCTTCCTAATCACCACTAAAACCATGGCGGTAGGCACTATCAGTGACAGGGAATTCATTCATTTTCACTGAGAGGGGTCTCCCCCGCACCCCTCCCACTCCAGACCCCCCCCATGACATACACGCACATTCACGCACCATCATACACATGCATACACACACTCATACACACATTCACCCATGCATGCATACATCCATTCACACACACATCCACACACACTGACATACATACACGCACCACGCATTCAGACAACACAACATACATGCACACTCACAACCATGCATGCACACACGCATTACACACGCCACACACCAGCATGCACCCACACACATACACCCACACCCCCACACACACACAACACTCCCCACCCCCCTCCCCTGTTGGACCACTGACTTAACTGATTGCAGGGGGTCCTCCGGCAGGAGACGGGACGGGGCACTGCTGCCAGCAGCAGATTCCGCCAGCAGAAAACCGCCAGGCTGTATCATGGGTCATGATACGGTCTGCGGCGGTCCACTGGCGTGCCGCTGCTGCTGGCAGCAGTGTCACCTTACCGCTGTCCACCGCCACGGCCACAGACGGAATTCTGCCATCCTTCTTGCGGAATTCCGGATACAGTCATAATATGGCGGACGGTAGGTAGCTGCGGAAATGGTGTTTTGGCGGCCGTCGCGGTCAATTAGGGCCATAGTTTATAAACAATAATGTGTGGAAATCGGATTTCAGCAAATATTTATTATTTGTGTCTCACTAAGTAACACATTCTAATTTATTTTGATCCTATTAAACTCTTTGCTTACATTTCACTTACAAAAAAAGTGCTACTGAAATATATTTTGAAATATTTGTACAGTTCATTTACAAGCTATTTAATTGTTGTATGCTCAGCACCATTGACAGGAGGTCTACTTTATAAAATCCCATAATGTTGCAGTCAGAGAAAGAAAAGTAAACACTAATCTCCAGGATAAGCAGCAACTTTTAAGAAGACTTAAACTGACATTTGACCTCTGTCTGAACACACAGCAATTGTAACAAGACAAAAACAAAATGTACACCTTCAAAACTAATGGCATCAAAGCACCATGCGTATTGTGCGCTCTCTGCTGGCAAAACGAAAAATTTGAAGTGGAAAAAGAGAAATCTGAAAGTGTGCAAGCCAAAAGTTATTTATGTATAAGTGTAAGTGCTCATATCAACTTTTCTTTATGTAAGTGCGTAAGATTCTATATTTGCCCAGATGCTTATTTGTGACGTTTTCAAAACAGGGGTGACATGTATCTGGCCAGACTGGAGGATCAAGCAGGATGTATTGAGAGGAGGACGGACTGAGACGTGCTGGCTTAAGGAGAAGCAGGTCATTGCAGATGGATTAGCATTCCGCTGTCATTCGTGTGAGCTTTATAAACGCTGCTACAGAGGAGGAAAGAGAACCCCAGCGGAAGAAAGGGAAGTTTGTGCTGGCGTTGCACACACCTACCCCACACAGTAATGAACATGTGATTGAGGTACTATTTGTCATGGAGGCTACTTCGGGGTGCGCTGATGCCTGCGGAGTGCTGGGGTTTGATATCATGTAGTCAGTTATGCACGGACTTCTCCACGTTTCGAAGCCTGTTCGTAAAGAAAGCCTTTGTGTCCAGAAGTTACATCGATTTCATCACCGCTTCGTATTCTGGGACGTGTAGTTTTGTCCAGTTCCATTCAACTCCTCTTACCAGTGCAAGGCTATTGTCAGCTTTGGTTCTTCCACCTGGAGGATTTATAACGCGTCGGCCCCCGTCTGAATTTAGTCACGGTCTCAAGTGTGTCTATTGTCTGAGGGTTGCCACACTTTATGACCGTACACTTTTTAACAAAAAGCATTGAAAGGTGCCTCTGTGGCTGGGCTTTGTTACGCCTCACTAGCTACGAGTGACCGTGACCGCAGACGCCGCCGTGCTGATGCCAGCCTGCCTTATCTGGAGATGCTGATCAGTGACGCTGATTGGGTGCTTATCCAGTGCTAGGAAACATTGTGGTAGTGTGTGCAAGAAAAAGCACAGAGAGTGTGGAAAAAGACCACAGAGAGCCACCGGGCCAGCTTGAGACAACCATGCCGGCCCCCTGCGGAGAGCTCGGCATACTACGGTGCAATCACTGTGCCTGGGAAAAGTTGGGAGTCTGAGGTGGTGGAGGACGAGGTGCAGCTTGGACTTTGATCCAAAGGACAAAAAAGAGCAGGGAGAGCCACTGTTGGAGTCATGTAGAGGATCTACAGGACCTTGCGCAAAAGGACCTGGTGTGCGGAAGCTGGATGGAGGCGGCAGCAGCAGTCCCGCTTATAGGCGGGACACCAGCTCCGTTAGCAAAGGTAAGTGCTTTGGAGTGAGTTTGCACCAAGAAAGTTATTGTTGGAATCAACAGTTTAGAATATAAGGGTACAGAGGCATCAGAGTAGGCACCCACGTTAAGTATCATGGGGAAATGGCGAGTGGGAAGGGGAAGCAGCGGGAAAGGCTTATTAACCAACAGCAAGAGGACTCTATATTGATAGCAGAAGATATTCCAGTGGAAGATCAAGAAAGAATTGGTAAAGAATGCAAAGGCAAGCCTTTAGGCTGGATCAGAAGGAGACAAATTCAAGACAGTAGCCCTCCAAAGGATGACTTAGGGGGGCGGCTCTAAGTAGATCAATAAAAGATTTTTTGGGCAAACATTTCTAAAGGAAGATACCTCAACCTCGAGTGGAGGGGGAACTAATGGCAGAAGAACCAACAATGGACTCTGGCAGCCGATCTTTAGACCTAAGTCTACCGATAGTAAGTATGACAGAATTAACGAGGCAGAATGAACTGTACATCGAACCCAAGACTAATTTCACTCTTTGAGAGTGGAGCAAGGCAATGCGAAGAAAGACATGGGGATGCAGAGGCAGGGTCTGGCCGGGAGGACCTCACTGCCTATGGGAGGGAGCAGGAGGCGGTGGAGGAGTAATGTTCAGCTACTGTAAAAGAGGTCTTAAAAGAGGTTTTGGAGGATTTAGGACATAATTCTACTTTAAATGTAGATTTTACAGCATCATCCTCTGCATCAATGTTAGATATAATATTGATGCTACAGAAGACTTTGCAAGGTCCACTTAAGGTATCTGTAATGAGTCATATTGTTTTGAAAAGCACAGAAAGAGCAGTTTCAGGCTATGGTGGGGGAATTGAAGCAGACAAAGGCTCGTATGTCGTCTGTGGTTAGACCGGTGGAAGGGGATAAGCAAGAAGCAGAAGTACCCCACAAAGAGGAGGCAGGAGCACAAAGTGTGGATGTGTCAAGGCATCCAATGCTGGTAAAGAGATTTGGGGAATCTACTTAATACAGTCGGTGCATACTAAGGCCTAGAAAAGTAAGGACAGTGAAGTGTGTGAAAATAAGTACTAGGAATGTTATAGTGCCTGCCCAAACGGCCAGAGACAACTCCTTCATTGAAGAGCTTGAAGTTAAATCCTCCCAAAAAAACACTGGAAAAGTGGGAAGGATGAGTGGTCAAAAAAGGGGGGAAAGAGAATTCTAGGGGATTGTGAAGGAAGGAACCCCCAGTCCCTAAGTAGAATGAACATGGAGTATGATAAGCAAGTAAATGTCGAAAAGGGTATGCCAAATCAGTGAGAAATGGAAGGAAGAAGCGTGGGAATGGAAAGGGAGGAGAGGAAAGGTAGTGTGAATAAGGGAAGGGATGAGTTGGCATCTATTTCTATAGAGAATGGAATAGATAGTGATCTATGGTTGTATTTTGATCCTTCCCAAAATCTGTCTATATGAGGTGGATTGTAAACATTGTAATGCTCATTTTACATATTTTATTTTGGGAATATTATTGTATTTATGTGGAAGTTGTCTCAAAGTGGGTTTGTATGTTGTTTAAAGACTTGTGGTCTAAATAAACATTTGTTGGCTTGAAAAAAAACAAAATCTATAGGCATCTTTATTGCTCATTCACTTGCTGGATGAACAGAACTGCTGTCCTTTAGCAGCTCAACCTTTCTTGTCAGACTTGGTCAGTAGGGACTAAAACAGCCCACCCTGATACAATCCGACCAGCCAAAGCAAGTAGGTGAGTAGATTCCTTGAGGATTTTTAACATCCATATACTGCAGATTGAGGGAGGCCCGAAACTTTCAATAGGAAAATCAGAATTCCCCATTCGAAAACAATACCTCTGAAAAAAGCAGTATTGGATAGTGGAGGACAAATCTACAAATGTATAGCCAGTGCTCACCAACATTGCAATGTCATGAAAATGAGATTAAGCATCAGTTTAGTGAAATATGATTCCCAGATAAAATCAATACATGATTATGAAGGTCTTTAAGCACTCAGTGGTGGTCTGGGCAGTGGAGAAATAACTGCATTTTTGAGTTGAGCTTTGCCCCGTGGGAATCAAACGTTTCAACATTTTTAGAGCAGGACAGGTACTGGTGTCCGCTGCAGGTGCTTGATTAAGTCTGAGATGAATAGGGAGGGACAGGGACAATAATTGCCCTAATGCACAACAATTCCTCTGAAATGTCCCTATCAATGAAAGCCATTGTCAAGCCTGACACTGCAATTTCTTTTAGAAATACAATTATGTTTTCTCCCCAACCTCCCTTGGTCAAACCTGTTGTTTTAAACCATAGTTGTGGGCCCAGGGCTTCCTGCAGTGCGCTCTAACATTATGTTCTGGAAAGGAGATTGAACGGAACAGATAGTAACGGAACAGATAGTTGCACGCTATAGTCTTGATCTGGCACACACCAAGAAAGGGACTGTGTCTATAACAATGGTCCAAACTACCATGATCCAACAAAGCAAACAGACATTGGATAGCCTTTGAAGCCACCTTGTTTGAGTTATGCTGGACTATCTTTGGTTTGTGTGCGAACCTCAACCTCATTCCCTTTTTGGGAACATGAGACAACAACCAGTCTATTTACCTAGTAATTTTGTACCACCATTTGCACACCCTCCAATTCTCCTTCAGAAAGCACTTTTTCCATGCACCCCATTGGACAATATGCAGATGACAGGTGAGTGCACGAGCAGACAATGCTTTAAGTGGGATTAAAAGGGACATGGCCGAAGAAGCTTAACTAGGTATCCTTTCCAAAATGCCAATATAATTAAGGGTATGACAAAAATATCTTAAACAAAACCTTTGCTTCACCCGGTGGGTGACCTGACCAGTATTTGATGGGGGGTTTGGTTGGGGGTGGGGGCCTCACTGAGTTTTCTGTTATTGCATCCAAGCACATAAGACAACAATGGACCTATGGCTAAACCAAGCTAGACCTATTGGTTTTACCAGTGCTTGTTAGCAGTATGAATAAATGAGAAACAGCAATGATTTGTTGTGAATAAATGTTTCAATTCTGAAAATATGGCTTTATCAATTAATCATTACTATATTCTGTGGAAGGGTTATTGTCTCACTCATCTCCAATCTCCCCTCTACACCACTTTTCTCTGCAGTCTTGCACTCTGTTACTAGACACCAGAAAACGTTTTCCATCATATCTTTTTAAAATCCTTTATCTGCATGTCTCCCATGGTATCTCTTTCCTTTTCAGCAACGTGTTTTTCTCTCTCCTTCTGTATATACACAACCCACCCACCCGCCTGCTTGCAGTGGCCTTTTGTTTTCCTTTGCTGCTGTCCAAAATTCTACAGCTGTGTACTTCTTTCACACTTTTCAACATGTACAGTAGGCACATATGTGACAATCTCTTTGCAGAGAGACCAAGCATTTGATGTGCATGTAGCCTGAATACCTTTATTGCCCTCTTACGTGCATTGTCAGAATCTTGAGCTACATTCAGCTTCCCCTCCATAGCCTTCATCCAGACACCTGAAGGTGACTCAGTTCAAAGTATGTACTACACAAAGGCCAGAATCTGCATGCATGAAAAAAACTACAGAAATACAGCAACTGGAATAAGTAAATACCTTTAAAGAATGCAATTGGCAGGGTGGAGTAAAATATGTGAACTGGGAACAGGAATTGCATCTCTGACATTAATTACCTTACAGGTTGTTACAGTCACTATTGATAAGTCAATCAATCTCTCCTTTTGCCTCTAAAGAGTCTGTACAGAAGTAAATGTTATCACAAAGACCAGCCCAAAAAGTCCACAGAGACCTGTGTGTGCCTATAATACTAATCACAATGGTCTTGTGGGACTCTTTGAGATGCTGGTACCGGCACTAACTGCATTGGAGGTACCCTGATCAAAACGATCTATTCAATTCTTGCAATAATTATAATGCACAGCCCTCATTATAGAGTTTGCAATCTTTATATACATTTCAAAACATCAAGTAGGTGAAGAACATACATTTATCATATAACTGCACAAGGTGAGACAACACAGTAAAAGTGAAGTGGCCACGAGATTGTATACAGTTAAAAGGCAGCATTGGATAATCATTACAGGTCTTCTCTATATAGACAAGTAGAATCGTGGCTAAAATCACAGCCCTATTAAGCACCATTTCTGTCAATTCTTATATACAGATAAAAATGCAGCACTGGCTAATAACCCCGGCCTTCTCTAGATAGACAAGTAGAATCCAAAATTGAAAGAAGTGGTAGTTAATAGAACGTTTTAATCAGGGTACCTCCATTTGAATTATCGCAGGTACCAGCATCTGAAGGAGTCCCATGGGACCACTGTGATTATTGTTATCAGAACAGAGGTAGATGTGCGTTGAAGCAAAAGGGGCCGCTTTATGTGTGCATGGGTAGGCATTCTTTTAAAATAAGCACGCTTAGCAAGCGTGCACACTCAAGAATTAAGTAACTGTGCATTGCAGCACTAAGTAGATCATTTAATATTTTCCTTCTTACCACTCATATGTTACTGTCGACTTCCGAGAAGAGCCCCCATGGGCATCAGTGAGGTGCACCTGCTGTGAGCTGCTCCTTATCAGGCTCAATTGCACATTCCACACCACATTACTTCTTTAAATATCATCAAATGTCGTAACTGATGCACCTCAAAGCTGTAGCGAGAGTCCCCCCACAAGTGAAAGCTAATCGAACCTGAAGTCACCATCAAAATGTATATGTGGAAAAGCTGTTAATGTGACAGCAAGAACACATATTTTGTTTTTATTAAAGATGAAAAGAAAATCTAGGTCCGGTATTCAATATGAGGCAATCTGAGCTCTGCAATTTCCACCATGACAGAGAGCATTATCCCATGTAAACATGTATTCAGACGTGTAACCACAAACTTTTCCGGATGTAAAAACAGCTTTGTTTATTGATTCCAGATGCTAGACATAATGGGCATTTTTGACAGAAGAACATTCAAACGCACAGGAATGGGATTTAACTTCATGCAGAAGAAGACTTCCTAGATAAATTTAATTGTATATGTCGTTCCTGACCCACGGCCTACCAGTGTGCATGTTAGCGGCTTGCCGTGGACCTCAAGGGCTTGATTCAGGGACACAGCTTCAGTGGCAAGATGGGACACGCGCCATGCTCCATCTGTAATAGTGGGACTGCAAATCATAAATGGAGACAGCAACTGCAGCAGCACATCCCTCCAGCAACATTTAAAGTGCGCACTGAACTAAAGATCCTCCGACGGCCACCATACCCATCTTCGCACATGCCAACAAGTAAATGCACGTTGCAAGCCTACAACACAGCAGCACCATACTCTTCCTGGCGCAACAGCTGCCTTTTGAGTTCAAGGCTATCATACACAACGATTTTTAGGTCTCGGCTAGCATGCATGCACTGTCTCGAAAAAGACATGTTGTTTATACTTTGTGGGCTTCAGCCCACCTATAGGATTCCCATTTGATGGCTGTATTGTTGCTCTCCTATTCTTTCTCCTCATTTGTCCAGGTTGTGCATTTGTCATGGCTCTTGCTTGTTTAGCCCTCCCCGAAAGCAGGGATTTAGCACTATATAAATAAATTGGTCACGTTCTTAACATATGCTCAGGAAATCCTTTTTTCTTTAATCTGGAGCACTTGAGACAAGTGCTGGTTGTTGACTGAGCTCTGCTGTAATCAGGTCTATAAATCTCCTTATCTCGTCACTTTTGCTGTGCATTCAAAGATGAGGTCTGTTTTTTGGGTTCAGGCCCTTTGGTCTCTACTTATGCCTCTTTTAAAATGTGTGCATTTTTCACTTTGCAGAAAGGTTCCACTCCTCACATGGCACAATATTGTTTTCTTTATAGGGCTGAACACTACCCCACTGCCACAACCTTTGGTGTGCAGCACAACAGAAACCAATATTGCTGCTCACTTGGAAGCACAATGCAAGCAAGACTGTCTGTGTGGACGAGTGCATTAATTCCCGCCTCATTCCTCAAAGCATTGCATTCAAGGACCAAGATCAAACGTGCAGAGTATTCAAAGACGAGCTCAAATGTCAGACGCTTTTCTCGAAGGTGCCACAAACTCATTACAGTGCTTCAAGTTACAGGGACAGGTTTTCAGGGTTGAGCACGCAAGAGCTCTAGCCTGCTGTAATCTCTCTGTGCACTTTTAACCACGCCCACCGCATGCCCATCAGTTTCATTGGTTTGTGGGCTTGCTGTTCAAAAATTGCTTGATTTTATTTGTGAAAGGCATGCATATGCCATGCCTTTTCCGGTGTTTAGCCCTCCTTGAGCGCATTGTGAAACTACCGAAAACATTTGAGGCTCCATGTTTTCAGCATGATTTCTGGACCTATTTTTCTTTTTATTTCCTAGCAGCACAATCTCGCTGCACATTTGCCGATACCTTTGACTGCGAGCGAACTTCTGTTTCATTTTGTGTGCTCCTTCATGGTCATGGTGTAGCAATTTAAATAGACTTGCTTATGTAAAACTGTATTGCTTTTCATTTTCATTTTATGTGGCAATAAAAGTCCGCTTCCGACTTTACAATGCTAATCGCTGTAAATCGAGCAAATGCGAGACCCATTGCATTTAAAATGCTTGTTATTTCTGATGTTCAGTTTGCTGCACCCACGTTCCTTCCCTCGTACCAGGCATTCACTCTCTCTGAATTAAAGGTGTTGTTTTAATTCTTGTTTTCCTATCCACATTTCTTGATCCAGTACGGAGTCTTGTCAGGGGCCGGTGCTTTGACCATGCCTCTGTTTGGCAGCAGCCTGTGAGCAGATGTTGCCTCAGTGCTCAGCCCAAGGCCAAGCAGGTATCTGCTGCCCTGTTCTGAAAACATTTGACATGGTGTTTAACATCTTTTGTTTCTTGAAACTCTCAGTAAATACTGCAGCAAGATGTTAGTCTGGCAAGGGATTTGGAAACTCTTTCTAAAGAAAAGAAGGAAAAAAGGTCATTTATTTCCTTGCTGAAGGTGTGAAACCGCAACATTTTTTGTTTTGCTTTGTTTTTATGAGAGATTCGTGCCCTAAAAACTACTCTCGGGTTATTTTAGGACGTTTAAGTAATTCTCCTTTATTGAGTATTATTTCTAATCAGTTTGTTTTTCACGTAATTTACATAAAACACCTTGATATGTTAAACAGAAAAAGTTTCCAGTATTCGAGAGAAGCTTTAGCAAAAATAGCTAACGAAAGGAAACATTGCTTTCAGAAATCCGCTAAAAAGATTCTGTTTTTTCTTTTTCGAGAACACTGAGGAGGTAAGTTTAAAATACACTGTTTACAATTATTGGAGACACTTATGGAAATTCAAAATGTACACGGGATGAGTTAACTAAAAACTAATAGGATGTATTTTACCTCCATAAGCATTCCTAAAACATGGAATATGCATTGGAAGGAAGTTTTCTTCCGACCGTGGAAACAAAGGCACGCAGGTAATGAGAGAAACAAGAAATACAGGAAAACATATTGCTGTATTTGAAGGGGTGACTGCCTGACGCCTTAACATGCGCTGGCTTTATACACAAATTAGTCATTGTATTATAAGACATTTATTTTGAATACGTGGGTGTATGCCAACTATACATTTATGGTTGTTATTTAGGTGATTGTTTTATTTTCACTGTGTATGTGTATAAGCACGATATGAGTGAACAGCTATTGTTTCACAGTTAGTGTTTTCATATTCAATAACTCAGAAGAGTGACGTTTTCCCAGGAATTACAGATTTTCAACCAAGATTCGGTACAATTTTGAAGTCATGTAATATAATGTGTTTGGTGAGCAGTTATTTGTATGCACAGCAGAGCTTGCAGGTATTGACTATGTGTTTAGCATGTCCGTAGTTGTAGATGAGATGAGATGTCCGTAGCTTGTGGGTATTTAACCATAGCTGTATTAGAGCTTGCTTTTATTTCTACATAGTGAAGCCATGGATATATTACCCGTTCGTGTAGCCAAGCTTGTGTGAAATAGTTCATAATTGCAACGAAGCCACCTGTATTCAGGAGCTCCTGGTTATTTGTCCGTTATAAGCAGCAGAGGTTGGAGATGTTTGCTTAAATAGCAGAGTTTGTGGTTATTTTGCCATATGTGTAGGGGAGCTACCTATATTTGTCTCTGTGTGCCGCAGTTTCCGGGTACTTGTCAGTGTATATAGAAACGCTTGTGGGTATTTCGCTGTGGAGCTTCACATGTTTGGCCTCCTGTCGTATGCCACTCCTGAGAGATAGTTTTGTAACATACCTCTGCGGTGAGTAGTCCAGACACAGATCCTCTCTGTCCCTAGCAGCCTCTGGTCCGTCTCCTACTTGATAACAATTTAACCTTGTGAAAGCTGTGCGTGTACAGCTTGAAATCACCAACTACAAGCTCTGCTACAGCTCTCAGACTACAAAACCTCCTATCTCATCGCTCTCCATGCTCTTCCATCCCCCTGCCTCACCCTGCACCCTCTCCTCCATTCCCCTCCCCTCCTGTAATGATACCGTCATTTTATGACTGCTCCATCTTGACCACTGACTCCATTTTGTGCTTAGCTTAGCTTCGCACACCGTCACATCGGTGACCACCAATTCCATTCTGATTACAGACTCCATTTTGTGCTTAACTTAGCTTTAGCCACCGTCACGTTAGAGGTGCAGCAGGTGTAGGTATTTTTCAGCGCACAAGTTATGCAATGTGTTTTTCGCTCATGTTTTAACTCTTCGTGATCTTTCTCACCAAGGGCTAGAACATAACATGGAGGGGTATGAGTTAGATAATGATTTACCAGGATGATGTTTCTGTTGCGGCAAGGAACGGTTTGATCTTGGAAGAGCATCTTGGGATGTGGCCAATCTACAACGTGCCCTTCTCAAAACCAATCTGTTTTGGCCAGCATTTGAACAACAACTCACTGGATGAGAAGGATTTCTAGAATTCTCCTCCTTGTTAAAAGTATATGAGAGGAGGAAACTAGATGGCTGTGAAAAAACACTGAACTCTGGTTGGGACAGGGACGCCTGTGCCTGCCACCGTTCCTTTGAGGGTAATTCTCTCTTCACGGTCGACTGGGTTCATGGCCTGTTGCTGGCAAAGACATGAAGCAAGTGAGCCCCATGGTGATGAATTCTTTTTAATTATTATTTCTAGCTGTGCATTGCGAATGAATATATAATCAGTATATTTGCAGATATTTAATCCAAGATTAAAGTAGTGTATTTTCCTTGTTTGTTTTTATGAGCATTATTATTCTACTGCTGTGCTTATTTTTCGAAGTGTATTTGTGTTGCAGCATTTGACGTACATGCTTCCTCTATTTGAACCTGAAACAGTGCTTTAATTAATTATTACTCAGACTAAGAGCTCAGCATTGGTGGAATTTCTTTTCTTCATGTTTCCTCTCAGTTTAAAGTAAAGCATTACACTTTTATTCCACTGCTCATTTGAACAGAGATGTTCAAATGTGCACTCATGTTGTACATAATTGACCTTTTTATTCAAACCTTGCAAAGTGCCTTGATAAATGTTTCTCTCGGACTGAGAGGGTTGCATACCAGAAATTCAGTTCAGTATTTGTGTATTTCTTATTAGTCTGCAGTAAAGCAAAACACATCCCCAGCTATCAAGTCCCTGGAATCATTATCCTCAACACTACAGCCCCCTAGATTCAACTCAGGAGCCCACTGTTTTTTTTTTTAGCATTCTGCATGCCATAGTTACCGTGCTGCTGCCAAAAAAATGCCTCTGCATTCATTTCTACACAGATTAAGTCGGTATAGAAGTACCTGCTAGGATGTCCAGGGAAAGGAAGTGCCAATATTAAAGCAACCACTATCCATGAGGCTGGAGTGCTCGTAGGGCTTTGAATGCCATATGGAATTGCTTTTTAGCTATAGGTAAATTATTTCTTTTTTACATTTTGTTTGATGGCTACGCAGGTTTGAAACAAATACTGATAAAAAGGCAGCAGTTTGAAAGGGAAACTTTTAGGCCCAAAAGCATCCAGCAAGTAAACACGAAGCAAGATGCTCACATGACTCTTGGTGGCTTCTTTTCTGGGATGCACATTTACTTCTCAATCCCCAGAATAAATACACACTCACAGGAACATCACATGTGCATGTGTAAATGCACACAAAAATACATGCACAGGCAGCCCAATGACAACCAATTGCTGTAGGAGGTTGGCCTGGCTTATAGTGGGTACCTTGTGGTACTTACACCCTGTGCCAGGTCCAGTTATCCCTTATTAGTAGAATAGAGGTGTTTCTAGCAGCTTAGGCTGATAGAAGGTAGCTATGGCAAAGCAGCTTAGGCTGAACTAGGAGACACGTAAAGCTCCTACTATACCACTTATATCATATAGCACAATATCATAAGAAAACACAATACTCAGAGTTACTAAAAATAAAGGAACTTTATTTTTATGACAATATGCCACAAGTATCTCAGTGAGTACCCTCAGTTAGCAGGTAAGTAATATACACAAGTCATATGTACACAAAACCAAAACAGGTAAGTAATAGTAAGACTATAATGCAAACAGTGTAGGATTATAATAGGATGCAATAGGTGAACAGAGGTCTAGGGGCAACACAAACCATATACTCCAAAAGTGGAATGCGAATCACGAATGGACCCCAGACCTATGGGAGCTTGTAGAGGGTCACTGGGACTGTAAGAAAACAAGATACCCCACAACAAGACCCTGAAAAGTAGGAGTAAAGTACCCCTACTACTCCAATAGGACACAATAGTCGTGATAGGGGGATTCTGCAAGAACCACACACACCAGCAAAGCACTGAAGATGGATTCCTGGACCTGAGGACCTGCAAAGCAAGGGGACCAAGTCCAAGAGTCGCGATAATGTCCAGGGGGGTCAGGAGCCCAGGAAACCCCGGATGAAGGTGCAAGAAGGCTGCCTCTGGGTGGAAGAAGCCAAGGATTCTGCAACAACAAAAAGGGCTAGGAACTTCTCCTTTGGATGGAAGATGTCCCAAGGCGTGCTGGAGGTCACAGAAGTGTTTTCACGCAGAAATACTGCAAACAAGCCTTTCTAGCTGCAAGGGTTGCAGTAGAAGTTTTTGGGTGCTTCTGGGGACCAGGAAGGACCAGGATGTCGCCCCTTGGAGGAGGAGACAGAGGGAACACTCAGCAACTCATAGAGCCCCCACAGAAGCAGGCAACACCCGCAGAAGTACCAGAGCAGGCACTTAGAAGATTTGTGAACCGAAGTCCACACAGAGTCACAAAGGAGGGTCCCACGACGTCGGAGTCCAACTCAGAGGGTTGAGCACTACAGGATGGAGTGCTGGGGACCCAGGCTAGGCTGTGCACAAAGGAATCCTTGGAAAAGTGCATAGAAGCCGGAGTAGCTGCAAATCACGCAGTACACAGGTTTGCAGTCTAGCATGGGAAGGCAAGGACTTACCTCCACCAACCTTGGACTGAAGGATCACTGGACTGTGGGAGTCACTTGGATATGGCTCCTGAGTTCCAGGAACCATGCTCGTCGAGATGAGAGAGGACCCAGAGGACTGGTGATGCAGAAGTTTGGTGCCTGCGTTAGCAGGGGGAAGACTCCGTCAACCCACGGGAGATTTCTTCGGGATTTCCAGTGAAGGCAGACAGCCCTCAGAGCATGCGCCACCAGGAAGCAGTTGAGAAAGCCAGCAGGGTTAGGCGCTACAATGTTGCTGGTAGTTGTGTTGCTACTTTGTTGCGGTTTTGCAGGCATCCTGGAGCAGTCAGCGGTCGATCCTTGGTAGAAGTCGATGAGGGAAGTGCAGAGGAACTCTGGTGAGCTCTTGCATTCGTTATCTGAAGAATACCCCACAGGAGAGACCCTAAATAGCCAGAAAAGGAGGTTTGGCTACCAAGAAAGGAGGATTGGCGACTAAGAAAGGTAAGAGCCTATCAGAGGGGGTCTCTGACGTCACCTGCTGGCACTGGCCACTCAGAGCAGTCCAGTGTGCCCCCAACACTTCTGTTTCCAAGATGGCAGAGGTCTGGACACACTGGAGGAGCTCTGGGCACCTCCCCTGGGAGGTACTGGTCAGGGGAGTGGTCACTCCCCTTTCCTTTGTCCAGTTGCGCACCAGTTGCGCACCAGCGCTGAACCAGTGTAGACTGGCTTATGCAGAGATGGGCACCATCTGTGCCCAACAAAGCATTTTCAGAGGCTGGGGGAGGCTACTCCTCCCCAGCCATTCACACCTATTTCCAAAGGGAGAGGGTGTAACACCCTCTCTCAGAGGAAATCCTTTGTTCTGCCTTCCTGGGCCGGTGCTGCCCAGACCCCAGGAGGGCAGAATCCTGTCTGAGGGGTTGGCCGCAGCAGCAGCTGCAGTGGAAACCCCGGAAATGCAGTTTGGCAGTACCCGGGTTCTGTGCTAGGGACCTGGGGATGCATGGAATTGTCCCCCCAATACCAGAATGGTATTGGGGTGACAATTCCATTATCTTAGACATGTTACATGGCCATGTTCGGAGTTACCATTGTGACGCTGTACATAGGTAGTGACCTATGTATAGTGCTCACGTGTAATGGTGTCCCCGCACTCACAAAGTCCGGGGAATTTGCCCTGAACAATGTGGGGGCACCTTGGCTAGTGCCAGGGTGCCCACACACTAAGTAACTTGGCACCCAACCTTCACCAAGTGAGGGTTAGACATATAGGTGACTTATAAGTTACTTATGTGCAGTGAAAAATGGCTGTGAAATAACGTGGACGTTATTTCACTCAGGCTGCAGTGTAGGCCTGTGTAGGAATTGCCTGAGCTCCCTATGGGTGGCAAAAGAAATGCTGCAGCCCATAGGGATCTCCTGGAACCCCAATACCCTGGGTACCTAAGTACCATATACAAGGGGATTATATGGGTGTACCAGTGTGCCAATGAGAATTGGTAAATTTAGTCACTAGCCTGCAGTGACAAATTTAGAAAGCAGATAGAGCATAAACACTGACGTTCCGGTTAGCAGAGCCTCAGTGATACATTTAGGCACCACACAGAGAACACATACAGGGCACATACTATGAGCACTGGGGTCCTGCCTAGCAGGATCCCAGTGACACAAAGGCTAAAACAACATACATACAGTGAAAAATGGGGGTAACATGCCAGGCAAGATGGTACTTTCCTACACAACCCCGCCCCAAACGAAGGACAATAAGGCTAGCCTTGTCCATATGAGTCTTCATTGTCTAGGTGAAAATATCTGGAGAGTCCATCTGCATTGGAGTGGGTACCCCCAGGTCTATGTTCCATTGTATAGTCCATTCACTGTAGAGATATGGACCACCTCAACAATTTAGGGTTTTCACCTTTCATTTGCTTTAGCCAAAGTAGAGGTTTGTGGTCTGTCTGAACAATAAAGTGAGTACCAAACAGGTAAGGTCTCAACTTTTTCAGTGCCCAGACCACAGCAAAGGCCTCCCTCTCTATGGCAGACCAACGCTTTTCTCTAGGGGTAAAACTTCTGCTGGTAAAAGCAACTGTTTGATCCTGGCCCTCAGAATTCAGTTGTGATAGTACAGCCCCTAGCCCTAATTCAGATGCATCAGTTTGAACAATGAATTTCTTGGAGTAACATGGGCTTTTCAGGAGAGGTGCAGAGCACATGGCCTGTTTGAGGCCCTCAAAAGCTTTCTGACAGCTAGCTGTCCATAATACCTTCTTAGGCATTTTCTTGTTAGTGAGATCATTAAGAGGGGCTGCTATGGAGCCATAATTCTTGATGAATCTCCTGTAGTACCCTGTGAGGCCTAAAAAGGCTCTCACTTGGGTCTGAGTTGTAGGGGGAACCCAATCCATGATAGTCTGCATTTTCCCCTGCAGTGGTGCAATCTGTTCTCCACCAACCAGGTGGCCCAGATAAACCACTTTCCCCTGCCCTATCTGGCACTTTGAGGCCTTGATAGTGAGGCCTGCCTTTTGCAGGGCCTCTAAAACATTCCACAGGTGGACCAGGTGATCATCACAGGTTGAGCTAAAGACAGCAATATCATCTAGATATGCTGCACTGAAAGCTTCCAACCCTTGCAGGACTGTATTCACCAACCTCTAAAAAGTGGCAGGTGCGTTTTCAAACCAAAGGGCATTACTGTGAATTGGTAGTGCCCTCCTATGGTAGAAAATGCAGTCTTGGGTTTAGCATCTTCTGGCAATCTAATCTGCCAATACCCTGAAGTTAGATCAAAAGTGCTAAGATACATGGCAGAAACCAGTGTATCAATGAGCTCATCTGCCCTGGGTATAGGGTGAGCATCAGTTTTGGTTACCTGATTGAGCCCTCTGTAATCTACACAAAACCTCATCTCCCTCTTTCCATCTTTGGTGTGAGGTTTTGGTACAAGCACTACTGGGCTAGCCCATGGGCTTTCAGAAGGTTCAATCACCCCTAAATCCAACATTTTCTGCACCTCTTGTTTGATGCAGTCTCTGACATGGTGAGGCTGCCTATAAATTTTAATTTTGACAGGCAGGCTGTCTCCATTGTCAATTGTATGTTCACACCAGGATGTTGTACCTGGTACAAGTGAAAAGAGGCCTGAAGATTGGCTTAGGAGATTGATGCAGTTGTCTTTCTGTTCTTCAGTCAGACAATCTGCTAAAACTCCTCCCTCCACTAAGGCATCTGCTTCAGTGGTGGAGAAGAGGTCAGGGAGAGGGTCACTCTCTTCTTCCTGTCCCTCATCTGTTGCCATGAGCAGGGTGAGATCAGCCCTGTCATAGTAGGGTTTTAGGCGGTTGACATGAATCACCCTAAGGGGACTCCTCGCAGTGCCCAGGTCTACCAAGTAGGTAACCTCACCCTTCTTTTCAACAATGAGATGGGGTCCACTCTATGTGTCCTGGAGTGCTCTTGGGGCCACAGGCTCCAATACCCACACCTTCTGTCCTGGTTGGTACTGGATCAGAACAGCCTTCTGGTCATGCCATTGCTTTTGTAGCTCTTGGCTGGCCTGAAGGTTTTTACTGGCCATTTTCATATACTCAGCCATTCTGGATCTTAGGCCAAGTACATAGTCTACTATGTCCTGTTTAGGAGCTTTTAAAGGTTGTTCCCAACCCTCTTTCACAAGAGTAAGTGGACCTCTTACAGGGTGCCCAAAGAGGAGTTCAAAGGGGCTGAAGCCCACTCCTTTCTGGGGTACCTCCCTGCAAGCAAAAAGGAGGCAAGGTAACAGGACATCCCATCTCCTCCTGAGTTTTTTCAGGGAGTCCCATTATCATGCATTTGAGAGTTTTATTAAACCTCTCAACCAGACTATTTGTGGATGGTAAGGGGTGGTGAACTGATAGGTAACACCACATTCCTTCCACATTGCTTTTAGGTATGCAGACATGAAGTTGCTACCTCTGTCTGACACCACCACTTTAGGAAAACCCACCTTGGAAAAGATTCCCAGGAGGGCCTTTGCCACTGCAGGAGCTGTTGTGGTCCTTAAAGGTATGGCTTCAGGATATCTTGTGGCATGGTCCACTACCACCAAGATAAATCTATTGCCTGAAGCAGTAGGAGGGCAAGGGGGCCAACTATATCAACCCCTACCCTTTCAAAGGGCACCCCAACCACTGGAAGTGGAATTAGAGGGGCCTTTGGAGTGCTACCAGTCTTGCCACTGGCTTGGCAGGTCACAAAGGACTTACAAAAGTATTTGGTGTCCTCTGACATATAAGGTCAGTGAAACAAGGGGACAAGTCTTTCCCAGGTTTTCGTCTGGCCCAAATGCCCAGCCAAAGGAATGTCATGTGCTAGGGTGAGAAGAAAATCTCCTGGCAGCTCCAGGTCTTGGGTCCCTTGACTCTGTGTACAAGAGGTTGTCTTCCCAGTACACCCTATGAGTGTCACTGACATCCCCATTTTGCTGCTTGACAGCTTGCTGTCTGAGACCCTCTAATGTGGGAAAGGTTTGCTGTGCCACACTCAGCTCTTCCCTGGCAGGCCCCCCTCCACCCAAAAGCTCAGCAGTGTCTACTGCCAGCTCCTCTGGTGTAGGTGCTACACAGGGAGGAAATTCCTCTTCCTCAGAAGGGGAATTATCTGTAGAGGGAGGGATAGTGGGTAGGGATTTACCCTTCTTACCCCTAGCTTTAGGGAGCACTTGGTCCATTGTTCCAGGATCCAAGTTACCCTGTCCTTTTTGCTTTTTGCCCTGAGCCCTGGTTAAAGCAAAAATATGCCCAGGAATGCCCAGCATTGCTGCATGGGCCTCCAACTCCACTTCTACCCAAGCTGATGTCTCCAAATCATTTCCTAGTAGACAGTCTACTGGTAAATCTGTGGCTACCACAACTTTCTTTGGACCAGTAACCCCCCCACCCCCCCTCACAGTTGAGATTTACAATAGCCATGGGGTGGCTAAGAGTGTTGTTATGAGCGTCTGTCACTTGGTACTGCTGACCAAGTAGGTGTTGCTCAGGGTGGACCAGTTTTTCGATCACCATAGTTACACTGGCTCCTGTGTCCCTGTAGGCCTGAACCTCAACGCCATTGATTAGGGGAAGTTGCTTATACTTATCCATATTAAGGGGACAAGCAACCAAGGTGGCAAAATCAATGCTACCATCAGAGACTAAAAACAGCCTCTGTGGTCTCCCTAACAAGACCAACCCCAACTACATTGCCAATAGTGAGCCTAGCTACACCCTTGGATTGGCTATTAGTAGTAGATTTCCCACCACCACTTATTACTAGGGGCACTAGAATTTGCAGCAAGGGTTGTGGTGGTGGGAGGTTTGGTCTTTTTCTTTGGACAAGTGGACAAGTGGAATCACTTGCCCAATGGCCTTTGACTTTACACAAATAACACCAAGGCTTTTTTGGTTGATTATTAGAAGAGGATTTGAACCCACCACCACTAGAGGATTTTTGTGGGCCCGTTGAAGACTCGGAATGCTTACTTTTGTCCCCACCCTTCTCAGAAGACATACCATCCTCCTTCTTGCCATTGTTGTCACCCCCTGCATGAACTTCTCTGTTCACCTTTGTTCTGACCCATTTGTCTGCCTTCTTTCCCAATTCTTGGGGAGAGGTCAGATCAGAGTCCAAAGGTATTGGTGCAACAAGTCAGACCTGTCCCTAACTGTCTGGACCCTAGTCACCTGGCCTCTAGAGGTGAAAGATGCCATACTGTTGTGGGAGCCTCTATCACTACCAGTATCACTAGGTGCCCTGCTAGGGGGCAGGACCTGATAAGAACCCTCCCCAGCTTTCTCAAGGAACTCCCCTGAGTCAGACTGGGATGCTTCCCCATTTTCTAACCTCTCCTGAGATGGGCCAGACTGGTTCTGGTCATCTACAATGAGCATGTTAAAGAGAAACTCTTTTGTACGATTCTTTCCTATACTCAAACCTCTATCAAGGCAGAGACCCCTCAAATTTTTATAGTTTAAACTCTCATATGTTGCATTAACAGTTTGGGGAGTGAGCTCTACAACAGACATGATAGTATAGGTTTAAGGATAGTGAGAAAGAAAAAAGTTTTAGAACTTTAGAAAGCACAGAAATAACTTTTTCAAACTTTGGGAAAACTTTTTTCAAGTTTTCAAAACTGGACAAAGGAAAGGGAGTGACCACTCCCCTGACCTGCACCTCCCAGGGGAGGTGCCCAGAGCTCCTCCAGTGTGTTCCGGACCTCTGCCATCTTGGAAACAGAGGTGTTGCTGGCACACTGGACTGCTCTGAGTGGCCAGTGCCAGCAGGTGACGTCAGAGACTCTTTCTGATAGGCTCTTACCTGTGTTGCTAGCCTATCCTCCTTCGTAGGTAGCCAAACCTCCTTTTCTGGCTATTTAGGGTCTCTGCTTAGGGGAATTCTTTAGATAACGAATGCAAGTGCTCATCCGAGTTCATCTGCATCTCTCTCTTCACCTTCTGCCAAAGGATCGACCGCTGACTGCTCAGGACGCCTGCAAAACCGCAACAAAGTAGCAAAGACGAATACTGCAACCTTGTATCACTTCTCCTGCCGCCTTCTCGACTGTTTCCTGGTGGTGCATGCTCTGGGGGTAGCCTGCCTCCTTCTTGCACCAGGAGCTCTGAAGAAATCTCCCGTGGGATGACGGAATCTTCCACCTGCAACCGCAGGCAACAAAAGACTGCATCACCAGTCCTCTGCGTCCCCTCTCAGCACAACGAGCGTGGTCCCTGGAACTCAGCAACTCTGTCCAAGTGACTCCCACAGTCCAGTGATTCTTCAGTCCAAGTTTGGTGAAGGTAAGTCCTTGCCTCCCCACGCTAGACTGCATTGCTGGGTACCACGTGATTTGCAGCTGCTCCGGCTCCTGTGCACTCTTCCAGGATTTCCTTCATGCACAGACAAGTCTGGGTCCCCGACACTCTAACCTGCAGTGCACAACCTTCTGAGTTGTCCTCCGGTGTCGTGGGACTCCCTTTTGTGTCTTCGGGTGGACTCCCGTTCACTCCTCTTCCAAGTGCCTATTCTGGTACTTCTGCGGGTGCTGCCAGCTTCTCTGAGGGCTCCCTGACTTGCTGGGCGCCCCCTCTGTCTCCTCATCCAAGGGGCGACATCCTGGTCCCTCCTGGGCCACAGCAGCATCCAAAAACCCTAACCGTGACCCTTGCAGCTAGCAAGGCTTGTTTGCGGACTTTCTGCATGGGAACACCTCTGCAAGCTTCTTCACGACGTGGGACATCCATCCTCCAAAGGGGAAGTTTCTAGCCCTCTTCGTTCTTGCAGAATCCACAGCTTCTACCATCCGGTGGCAGCTTCTTTGCACCCTCAGCTGGCATTTCCTGGGCATATGCCCACTCTCGACATTGTCGCGACTCTTGGACTTGTTCCCCTTGTTTCACAGGTACTCAGGTCTGGAAATCCATTGTTGCTGCTTTGCTGGTGTTGGTCTTCCTTGCAGAAACCCCCTATCACGACTTCTGTGCTCTCTGGGGGTTTACAGGTGCATTTTACACCTACTTTTCAGGGTCTTGGGGTGGGCTATTTTTCTAACCCTCACTGTTTTCTTACAGTCCCAGCGACCCTCTACAAGCTCACATAGGTTTGGGGTCCATTCGTGGTTCGCATTCCACTTTTGGAGTATATGGTTTTTGTTGCCCCTATACCTATGTGCTCCTATTGCAATCTACTATAACTTTACATTGCTTGCATTACTTCCTTTTGCTATTACTGCATATTTTTGGTATTGTGTACATATATCTTGTGTATATTTGGCATCCTCATACTGAGGGTACTCACTGAGATACTTTTGGCATATTGTCATAAAAATAAAGTACCTTTATTTTTAGTATATCTGTGTATTGTGTTTTCTTATGATATTGTGCATATGACACCAGTGGTATAGTAGGAGCTTTGCATGTCTCCTAGTTCAGCCTAAGCTGCTCTGCTATAGCTACCTTCTATCAGCCTAAGCTGCTAGAAACACCTCTTCTACACTAATAAGGAATAACTGGACCTGGTACAGAGTGTAAGTACCCCTTGGTACCCACTACAAGCCAGGTCAGACTCCTACACAAGGGAATTATATGGGTGTACAAGTGTGCCAATGAGAATTGGTAAAATTATTCACAAGCCTGCAGTGACAAATTTAGAAAGCAGAGAGAGCATAAACACTGAGGTTCTGGTTAGCAGAGCCTCAGTGATACAGTTAGGCACCACACAGGGAACACATACTGGGCACATACTATGAGCACTGGGGTCCTGCATAGCAGGATCCCAGTGACACAAGGGCTAAAACAACATACATACAGTGAAAAATGGGGGTAACATGCCAGGCAAGATGGTGCTTTCCTACACCAGGTCCAAACATTGCAATGCAAATGTACAGTAATGTTCACATAGGAAAGGCCTGTAGTTGGATGCAGTGATCACACCAGGAGCGATAGTGGGGCACCAACACCTTACAAATGAGTTGCCAAAGGGTACAGGGAGTGGGTATAGAAGTGGGAAATAACAGCATGCCAGTGCCAAAGATAATCTAAATGATGACAATGAAATGTGAAGTAACACTGTCTTATCTGTGTGTTTTTGGAAGTGTTGTCATATCATTGCTGTTCTGTTGTCCTCATCCTCATCCTCTGCCTCCTCATCCTCACTGTCCACAGGGTCCACTGCTGCCACACAGCCATCTCCAGCCTACTCCTCCTTCAGAAAAGGCACATGGAGTCTCAAGGCAAGGTTGTGCAACATGCAGCATGCATTGATGATCTGGCAGACCTTCTTGGGCGAGCAGCACAGGGATCCACCTGATAAATGGAGGCACCTGAACATGGCCTTCAGGAGGCCAAAGGTCCTTTCAATAATCCTTTTTGTTCGCCCATGTGCCTCATTGTAACGTTCTTCTGCCCTTGTCCTGGCATTCCTTACAGGGCTCAGTAGCCATGATAGGTTGGGGTAACCTGAGTCACCTGCAAATATCGAGCTGCAACATTTAGGCACACACTATCCTATATGGCCCACACCATACACCAACATCTACTTGGTGTGAACCAGGGCTCACCTATTAGCCACACTCTGTGCCTCTGTAGTTGGGCCATTACATTTGGGATGCTGCTATTCCTCAGGAAAAAGGCATCATCCACCGACACAGGATACTTAGCATTGACATGGGGGATGTACTGGTCCGCCAAACACACCATCTGTACATTCATGGAGTGGAAACTCCTTCGATTTCTGAACACCTGTCATTTTACCTGGGGGGGGGGACAAATACAATATGAGTTCCATCAATCACCCCAATTATGTTGAGGATATGTCCCATTACATAGAAGTCAGCCTTCACTGTAGCCAAATCCTCCACCTGGGGGAAAACAATGTAGCTGCCCATGTGTTTAACCGCTTCGCTGCCAGGGCTTTTCCCCTCCAGGGTCGAGCCTTTTTTTGGCTATTTGGGACAATCCGCACTTAGGCCCTCATAACTTTTACTCTACATAAGCTACCCACACCAAATTTGTGTCAATTTTTTCCAACATCCTAGGGATTCTAGAGATACCCAGCCTTTGTGGGATCCCCTGAAGGAGACCAAGAAATAAGCCAAACTACAGAGAACATTTCATTTTTTTTCAACAAAATGGGAAAAAAGGGCTGCAGGCAGATTGAATGATAAAACCCCATTTTTCAACACAATTTTGACATTTTACTGAACATACCCCATTTTTACTATTTTTTGTGCTTTCAGCTTCCTTCCAGATATTGACAGAAATGGGTAAGAAACGAATGTTGGATCCCAGAAAGCTAAACATGTCTGAAAAGTACACAAAATTTGAAATTCAGCAAGTGGTCACTTTTGTAGATCCTACAAGTGTTTCCTACAGAAAATAACAGCTAAAATAAAAGAATATTGAAATTGAGGTGAAAAAAACAGCCATTTATCTCCACGTTTTACTCTGTAACTTTTTTCTGCAATGTCAGATTTTTTAAAGCAATATACCGTTACGTCTGCTGGACTCTTCTGGATGCGGGGATATATAGGGCTTGTAGGTTCATCAAGAACCCTAGGTACCCAGAGCCAATAAATCAGCTGCACCTTGCAATGGGTTTTCTTTCTATACCGGGTATACAGCAATTCATTTGATGAAATATAAAAAGTGAAAAATAAGTATCAAGAAAACCTTTGTATTTCCAAAATGGCCACAAGATAAGGTGTTGAGAAGCAGCGGTTATTTGCACATCTCTGAATTCAGGGGTGCCCATACTAGCATGTGAATTACAGTGCATTTCTCAAATAGATATCTTTTTTACACACTGTCTTACGTTTGGAAGGAAAAAATTTAGAGAAAGTCAAGGGGCAATAACACTTGTTTTGCTATTCTGTGTTCCCCCAAGTCTCTCGATAAAAATGGTACCTCACTTAAGGGGGTTGGCCAAGCGCCCGCAACAGGAAATGCACCAAACCACAACGTGGACACATCACATTTTCACAAAGAAAATAGAGCTGTTTTTTGCAAAGAGCCTAGCTGTGGATTTTGGCCTCTAGCTCAGCCGGCACCTAGGGAAACCTAGCAAACCTGTGCAGTTTTGAAAACTAGACACTTAGGGGAATTCAAGATGGGGTGACTTGTGGGGCTCTGACCAGGTTCTGTTACCTGAACCCTTTGCAAATCTCAAAATTTGGCCAAAGAAACACTTTTTCCTCTCATTTCGGTGACAGAAAGTTCTGGAATCAGGGAGGAGCCACAAATTTCCTTCAACCCATCGTTCCCCCAAGTCTCCCGATAGAAATGGTACCTCACTTAAGGGGGTAGGCCAAGCGCCCGCGACAGGAAACGCACCAAACCACAACGTGGACACATCACATTTTCACAAAGAAAACAGAGCTGTTTTTTGCAAAGTGCCTAGCTGTGGATTTTGGCATCTAGCTCAGCCGGCACCTGGGCAAACCTAGCAAACCTGCCCAGTTATGAAAACTAGACAACTAGGGGAATCCAAGATGGGGTGACTTGTGGGGCTCTGACCAGGTTCTGTTACCCAGGACCCTTTGCAAATCTCAAAATTTGGCCCAAAAACACTTTTTCCCCTCATTTCGGTGACAGAAAGTTCTGGAATCAGAGAGGAGCCACAAATTTCCTTCCACCCAGTGTTCCCCCAAGTCTCCCGATAAAAATGGTACCTCACTTGTGGGAGTAGGCATAGCGCCCGCGGCATGAAATGCCCCAAAATACAACATGGACACATCACCTTTTCACAAAGAAAACAGAGCTGTTTTTTGCAAAGTGCCTAGCTGTGGATTTTGGCCTCTAGCTCAGCAGGAACCTAGGGAAACCTAGCAAACCTGCTCAGTTCTGAAAACTAGACACCTAGGGGAATCCAAGATGGGGTGACTTGTGGGGCTCTGACCTGGTTCTGTTACCCAGAATACTTTGCAAACCTCAAAATTTGGTCAAAAAAACACTTTTTCCTCTCATTTTGGTGATAGAAAGTCCTGGAATCAGAGAGGAGCCACAAATTTCCTTCCACCCAGCGTTCCCTCAAGTCTCCCGATAAAAATGGTACCTCAGTTTTGTGGGTAGGCCTACTGCTCGCGAAAGGAAATGCCCCAAAACACTATCTGGACACATCAAAATGATCAAATACAAAACTTCCTGTTTTTGCCGGGGGGGGGGCATCTGCATTTTTGGTCCTGGGATCAGCAGCCATCTAGGGAAACCTACCAAACCCAGACATTTCTGAAAACTAGACACCGAGGAAGTCCAGGGAGGTGTGACTTGTGTGAAACCCCCAATGTTTTCTTACCCAGAATCCTCAGCAAACCTCAAATTTAGCTAAAAAAAAATCACATTTTTCCCACATTTCTGTGTGGGATCACCGCACTAAGACAAATTTCATACCACCCAACGTTCCCCTCAGTCTCCTGGTAAAAATGATACCTCATTTGTGTAGGTGGGCAAAGTGCTTGTGAAAGGGAATAGCCTAAAACATGTTGATATTGAGAGGGAACAAAAAGGGGTCCAAAAGGGCAGTTTGAAAAAAAACATTTTTAGGATGACAAGTGCAGCAGAACTTTTATCAGTATACATGAGACAATGCTGGGTGGTAGGAATACTGTGGATTCCTGCAGATTCTGGAAGGTTCCATCACAAAAACGTAGGAAAAGTGTGTGATTTCCAGCAAAGTTGGAGGTTTGCAGGGCATTGTGGGTATGAAAATGGTGCGGGGTGCATGTGAAACAAACCACCCTGGAATCACCCAGATGTTTAGTTTTCAGATGTGTCTAGCCAAGCTCTCATGGCCCAAATGTAAAACCAAAACCCAAAATAATCAAATGTCTTCTTGCTTGCTGAGGGATAAGATGTTTTAGAAGAGTGTGGGGGAGAGCTGAAAGACTGTTATCCCCTTCAGTTGGGGTGGGGGCATAACCAGACCCATACTGGTTGGTAGCCATCAACCCAATATATATATATATATTTTTTTTTTAATTCCCTGGCATCTAGTAGACCTTCTGCCCCCCCTGGTTGTGGCTATGGGGTAATTGCCCCATCCGCCCACTGGTGGGCAGAACAACTTTGGCCCCATTTATTTGGGGCGGGGGCATGGGCATACCCCAACCCTCTTATTTTGGAGAAAAAAAAACTTCCCTGGTCTCTGGTGGGCTTTCTGCTGCCCCTTGGGGACAAATGGGCCTTCCAAAAATAGGCTAATCATATGGCCAACAGTAATGTGCCCCAATGGGGAGCAACCCTTACCCAAGGGGCTGCCCCCTAAAGAAAACACACACATACACACACACCAATCCCTGGTGCCTAAGTGGGGGGGCAGATAGGCCTAATAGAAATCTGCCGATCTGCCCCCAAAGGGAGCATAAATGTCCAAAGATAAATGTGCCCCCCAGGGGAGCGACCCTTGCCAAGGGGTCGCTCCCCACCTCTAAAAGAAAAGAAAAAAAGATCCCTGGCGCCTAGAGGTTTCTACTCCGTGAGGGCATAAATGGCCTAAAATAAATTTGCCCCCCTGGGAAGCAACCCTCGCCTAAGGGGTAGCTCCCCTTGCGTGAAATTGGCACAAAAAAAGATCCCCGGTGCCTAGTGGTTTCAGCCCCACTTGGGGGCAGATTGGCCTAACAAAAATCGGCTGATCTGCCCCCCAGAAATGGTCTAAATACAATTTGCCCCCCACTAGAGCGACCCTTGCCTAAGGATTCGCTCCCCACCTCAAAAAACAAAAAAAACAACAACAACAAAAATGTATCCCTGGCGCCTAGAGGTTTCAGCCCCCCCCGGGGGCAAGGCAGCCTAATAGAAATACGCCAATATGCCACCGAGGGGAGCAGAAATGGCCAAAAATAAATTTGCCCCCCAGGGGAGCAACCCTTGCCTAAGGGGTCACTCCCCACCTCTAAAAAACTAAACAAAAACCAAAGAAAAACCCAAATATGATCCCTGGCGCCTAGAGGTTTCTACCCAGGGGGGCAGAAATGGCCTAAAATAAATCCCCCCCCCCCGGGGAGCGACCCTTGCCTGTATGTTTGTTTTTGCCTGTGTCACTGGGATCCTGCTAGCCAGGACCCCAGTGCTCATAAAGTATGCCCTGTATGTGTTCCCTGTGTGGTGCCTAACTGTATCACTGAGGCTCTGCTAACCAGAACCTCAGTGTTTATGCTCTCTCTGCTTTTAAAATTGTCACTGCAGGCTAGTGACTCATTTTACCAATTCTCATTGGCACACTGGAACACCCTTATAATTCTCTAGTATATGGTACCTAGGTACCCAGGGTATTGGGGTTCCAGGAGATCCCTATGGGCTGCAGCATTTCTTTTGCCACCCATAGGGAGCTCAGACAATTCTTACACAGGACTGCCACTGCAGCCTGAGTGAAATAACGTCCATGTTATTTCACAGCCATTTTACACTGCACTTAAGTAACTTATAAGTCACCTATATGTCTAACCCTCACTTAGTGAAGGTTAGGTGCAAAGTTACTTAGTGTGTGGGCTCCCTGGCACTAGCCAAGGTGCCCCCACATTGTTCAGGGCAATTTCCCCAGACTTTGTGAGTGCGGGGACACCATTACACGTGTGCTCTACATAAAGGTCAATAGCTATATGTAGCATCATCATGGTAACTCTGAACATGGCCATTTAACATGTCTAGGATCATGGAATTGTCACCCCAATACCATTATGGTTTTGGGGGGACAATTCCATGCATCCCCGGATCTCCAGCATAGAGCCCGGGTACTGTCAAACTAACTTTCCGGGGTTTTCTCTGCAGCTACTGCTGCTGCCAACCCTCAGACAGGTTTCTGCCCCCCTGGGGCCTGGGCAGCCCAGTCCCAGGAAGGCAGAACAAAGGATTTCCTCTGAGAGAGGGTGTTACACCCTCTCCCTTTGGAATTCGGTGTGAAGGGCCTGAGAGGAGTACCCTCTCCTGGCCTCTGGAAATGCTTTGAAGGGCACAGATGGTGCCCTCCTTGCATAAGCCAGTCTACACCAGTTCAGGGATCCCCCCAGCCCTGCTCTGACGCGAAACTGGACAAAGGAAAGGGGAGTGACAACTACCCTGACCAGCACCTTCCAAGGGAGGTGCCCAGAGCTCCCCCAGTGTGACCCAGACCTCTGCCATCTTGGATGCAGAGGTGTGAGGGCACAATGGACACCTCTGAGTGGCCAGTGCCAGCAGGTGATGTCAGAGAACCCTCCTGAAGACTACCAGCAACATTGTAGTGCCTCATCCTGCCGGCTTTCTCGACTGTTTCCTGGTGGTGCATGCTCTGAGGGCTGTCTGCCTTCACCCTGCACTGGAAGCCGAGAAGAAATCTCCCGTGGGTCGACGGAATCTTCCCCCTGCCAACGCAGGCACCAGACTTCTGCATCACCGGTCCTCTGGGTCCCCTCTCATCCTGACGAGCATGGTCCCTGGAACACAGGAGCTGGGTCCAAGTGTCCCCGACAGTCCAGTGGCCCTTCTGTCCGAATTTGGTGGAGGTAAGTCCTTTCCTCCCCGCGCCAGACAGTAATCCTGTGTACTGCGTGAACTGCAGCTGCTAGGGCTTCTGTGCACTTTTGCAAGACTTCCTTCATGTACAGCCTAGCCCAGGTCCCCAGCACTCCGTCCTGCATTGCCCAACTCGCTGAGCTGGACTCCGACTCCGTGGGACTCCCTTTTGTTGTGCTGAGTTGACCGTCGTGCTCAGATCTTCTGAATGCCTGTTCAGGTGCTTCTATGAGAGCTGCCTGCTTCTGCGTGGGCTCTCTGTGTTGCTGAGCGCCCCCTCTTTCTCCTCCTCCAAGAGGCAACCTCCTGGTCCTTCCTGGGCCCTGGCAGCATCCAAAACCTTCAACCGCAACTCTTGCAGCTAGCAAGGCTTGCTTGCAGTCTTTCTGCGTGGAAACAACTCTGCATCCTCCAGCATGCCGTGGGACATCTTCTGACCAAAGGAGAAGTTCCTGGCACCTTCCATTGTTGCAGAATCTTCGGCTTCTTCCACCCATAGGCAGCCCTTTTGCACCTTCATCCAGGGTTTAGTGGGCTCCCGCCCCCCTGGACACTTGCGTGACTCTTGGACTTGGTCCCCTTCCTTTAAAGGTCCTCAGGTCCAGGAATCCGTCTTCAGTGCTTTGCTCTCAGTTGTTGTTCCTGCAGAATCCCCTATCTCGACTTTACTGTCTTTCTGGGTTAGTAGGGTAACTTTACTCCTACTTTTCAGGGTCTTGGGGTGGGGTATCTTGGACACCCTTAGTGTTTTCTTACACTCCCCAGCGACCCTCTACACACTACACTAGGCCTGGGGTCCATTTGTGGTTTGCATTCCACTTTTGGAGTATAAGGTTTTTGTTGCCCCTAGGCCTATTTTCTCCTATTGCATTCTATTGTGTTCTACAGTATTTGCACTATTTTTCTAACTGTTTACTTACCTGATTTTGGTTTGTGTGTGTATATTTTGTGTATATTACTTACCTCCTTAGGAAGTATATCCTCTGAGATACTTTTGGCATATTGTCACTAAAATAAAGCACCTTTATTTTTAGTAACTCTGGGTATTGTGTTTTCTTATGATATAGTGCTAAGTGATATAAGTGGTATAGTAGGAGCTTTGCATGTCTTCTAGTTCAGCCTAAGCTGCTCTGCTATAGCTACCTCTATCAACATAAGCTGCTAGAACACTACTAATCTACTGATAAGGGATAACTGGACCTGGCACAAGGTGTAAGTACCACAAGGTACCCACTATAACCAGGCCAGCCTCCTACAGGTGCCCGTCAAACCCTCACCCCTCTGATGTCCCACATACTGTCGGTGGCCTACCTGGAGCTGGATGGGCGCTTGAGGGCATCACTGCAGCCACAAGTGGGTGATTGCAGTGCCCATCATTACAACTTGTGCATGGTAGGGTGTATCCGGTTGGGGGATGTGTGGCAGTGGGTGCCCCTAGGCCAGGCCTGACATTGCGGAGCATGTCCCATGTTGGCCAGGGTTCTGAAGTGATAATCCCGCTACCTAGCTTGCAGGCGTCCACAACTTGTCAGGGCTGTGTGGGTCCCAGGTGTGCTGCATTTGGCGGTATGTGCCCCTACCCATGTCTTGGTGGCTAGCATTATAACTGAAAGTCAAATGCATAGTGCGTAGGGCTGTTCCCTGTGTGTGACTGTGGTGTGTACGCCAATGGTGGTTTTGGTGCAGCCATTGACCCAGTGTATCCTATGTCTCTTCCTCCCCTTTTTGTTTTGTCACCCTGTCCTTATGTGCATTAGCATCATCTGGCGGAGGAGCAGAGGCACCGGGGACGGAAGGAGCTGCATCCTATAGGACCCAGGAGGCAGAGTCCACCGACGGTGAGGGCACTAGTGGGACAGAGGGTAAGGGGTGCACCACGGCGGAGACAGGAGGGGACAATTTGGACACAGATACCTCCTGTGATGGAAGCTCCCTGGTGGTGGTGGACACCTCTGTGCCCACCCCAGCTACTGGTACAGACGCCACCCCCGTACCAGCACTGCCCTCCCAGCAGCCCCTCATCGAGTTGCCCGTGCCCGTTCACCTAGGAGGGTGGGCATCTCCTTCGCCCTAAGCATCTCAGGCCCTGCCCCAGTTAGCCCTGCTGCCCTGAGTGAGGAGGCTATTGACCTCCTGAGATCCATCTCGGTAGGGCAGTCAACCATTGTGAATGCCATCCAGGGACTGGCAGCCCAGATGCAACAGACTAATACATTCCTGGAGGGCATTCACACTGGCTTGGCGGCCCAACAGAGATCAATCCAGGCTCTGGCCTCCTCTCTGATAGCAGTCATTGTCTCTGTTTCCACCCTCCCCCCTCCAACTTCCTCTTCCCAATCCCCATTCCCCTCAACCCCAACCTATCCCAAGCACACAGGCAGACGAGCATGCACACAAGACAACATACAGAAGTGGCACAGGCAAACACAAGCACCATACATCCTCCCACAGGCACTCACACAAACACCATCCAGATGCAGACATACCAACATCCACAATTTCCACTGTCTCCCCCTCCTCCTCCACCTCCCTCCCAGTTGCGTCTGCACTTACACCTGCATGCACTACATCCTCATCCAGTACCAGCATCACCACCACACCTGGCAGAACACACACCTCACTGGCAGACACCTCCACAACAGCCATGCACACGTCCCCTGTGTCCTCTCCCACTGTGTCTGTCACCCCCCTCCCAAGGTACACAAACGCAAGCACTCAGACACCCAACAGCCATCCACCTCACAACAGCATCCAGCCCATGCAACTGCACCCAAACATAGCAGACAGACACCTCCTACAACCACTCCCTCTTCCTCCACTCCCAAACCTTCTCCCTCTTCCCACCCCAATGTCCCTAAGAAGTTTTTCCACTCCACCATTGACCTCTTCCCTACCTCCCCCCCCCCCCCCACTGTCCTTCATGTCTGGCCAGGGTGGCAAAAACACAGGCAAGTACCTCAGCCACCCAGTCTACGGGCCCAGTAGTCTCTACACCCACTCATGGTGGGAAAGGATCCAGGGCACATGTCCAGAGGTTGAAGGAGCCTGCAACAGGCAGCCCCAAGGAAAAGGAGCCTGACCCAGCTGCTGTCAGGAAGGGCAAGGAGCCTGCCCCAGCTGCTGCCAGGAAGGGCAAGGAGCCTGCCCCAGCTGCTGCCAGGAAAACCAAGGAGCCAGCCCCAGCTGCTGCCCGGAAGGGCAAGGAGCAAGCACCAGCAGGCAGGAAGGACAAGGGGCCTGGTGCAGGGACTCAGACGGAGCCCCCACCACCAACAATGGTTGTGCAGCCGTCCGAGGCTGTAGGGGATGGGCTGGATCCTCCCCCCACCACCACCAGCAGCACCGCCACCACCAGTGGGCAGCCATCTGAGGCCGCAGGGGATGGGCTGGAGCTTCCCCCCACCACCACCAGCAGCACCACTACCACCACCAGTGGGCAGCCATCCAAGGCTGCAGGGGACCAGCAGCAGCAGCACCACTACCACCACTGAGCAGCTGTCACCACCGGCAGACGGTATGTAGTCCTGCCTCCATGGGCTGCTGTGCAGCTTGCCCCCTGCAAATCCAGTGGGTATGACACCCACCTGAGAGACTGTGACATTACACTACCCAGGATCAAGAGCACAGGGCACAATGCCCCCTCCGGAACGAATGGGTAAGACACCCAGCCTCGATGCCCCCTCTAGAACCAGTGGGTAAGACACCCACCACCCCCAGCCTCCCCAGGATCAAGAGCACAGGGCACGATGCCCCCTCCAGAAACAGTGGGTAAGACACCCACCAACCCCAGCCTCCCCAGGATCAAGAGCACAGGGCACAATGCCCCCTCCAGAACCAGTGGGTAAGATACCCACCAACCCCAGCCTGCCCAGGATCAAGAGCACAGGGCACGATGCCTCCTCTAGAACCAGCGGGCAAGTCACCTACTTGAGAGACTGTGGCCTTGCACTCCCCAGGGCAGAGCACAGGGCATGTTGCCCCCTCCAGAGCCAGTGGGCAAGTCACCCACTTGAGAGACTGTGGCCTTGCACTCCCCAGGACCAAGCACAGGGCATGTTGCCCCCTCCAGAACCAGTGATGTTGTTCCATCTGCCAGCTGAGGTGCCGCCCCCCGTTCCCCGTCCCCCTGAGGTGCCTGCCTATTTTCCAACTGATGCCCCTGCAGGTGTTCTCTCTGTGTTGGTGCAGGTGACAAGTGGGGCCTTGGACTTTGGCTTGTGGCCCTGTGGCCCACGCACAATGAGGACTGGGCAGTGTCCTTTGAACTGCACATATGTAAATACCAGTTACATTGCATTTTCGTATTTCTACTGTGTTGATATTATTACACTCACTTTGCACATTCCTGTTGTCCTTGCATTATTCCTCAGGGGTACGGGGTATATATGTTTTATTACTGCAGCTGATTGTGTGTATGGTGTTGCGATAGGGGGGTGTTGTGTGTGTGTGTGCGTCACTCTCTTTTTCCTCACCCCTTCCCTGTGTGCTAGGCGGCTGTACTCACCATGCTCGTCTTTGCTGTTGTTGGTGTTCGTGGTGGAGCAGGACGTAGAAAATAATTGGAAATATTTTCAGTTTGGGCTTCATGGCAACGTGGTTCTTCCCTGTATCTCCAAATGTGAGTTCTTTGACTTCTGTGCTCTGTTTCTGCCAGGCTTTTGATGTCGTTGGTACTACCCTGGAAAAGGTGGCAGTTTGCTGTCTTTTAATACGGAGGGTGGAACATTGACTTCCGCCTTGCTGTAGCTGTCTACCTCCATGGTGGCTGATGGTTCCACCCTGGCGGTTGGTGTTGTAAAGTGGCTGTCTATCTGAGTTCTCACAGCCATAGTCATAATTTGGCTGTAGTTACTGCCAGCCTGTTGGCACTTTATCACCGACAGCCAGGGTTGTAATGAGGGCCAATGTGTCAATATTTTGTCAGCACTCGGGCGATGTGTTGCTTTTTAAAGTTTGTAGCTGCAGAACCCACTTCTGAGGCCCAGTACTCGAAGGGGGCACCACAGGCAAGGGTAGGACTCACAAATGACAGAGTCCAGCAGCACCAGGAGATTTGCAAACTGGTTTGATGTCCCTGAGATTGCAGAAGAACAGGGGGCAAGCCAGCAAGCCCTTGGAGACTCTTGAGTTCAAGGATGTAAACAGCATGTCCAGTCCCTCTCACTGCAGGGCAGAAGCAGGAGGCAGCAGGCCAACACAGCAGAGCAAACATCAAAGTGGCAGTCCCTCCTACAGCGCAGCACACAGCAGCAGTAGGCCAATGCAGCAATGCAGTTGCAAAGTGGCAGTCCCTTCTGGCAGCACCTCAGTCCTTCTTCATGGCAAAGTGCCCTTGGTTCCAGTAGGGATCTGATTTGGTGAGGTGGTTTGGGGTCTAGTATATCTCTATATAGTTTGGTGTCCTGGTTCTGGAAGGTGAGATAAGCTTCCAGAGACAGGCCTTTGAAATGTACAGATGTTGTGCCACCCCTGTCCAGGCTCCAAGCTGGCTGGTGTGACAAAGCAGGGTTGTTAAGCCCTATTGTGGGTGGACAGGACACGTCTATTCAGATGTAAGTGAGGCAGTGCTAAGCTCTGCATCCCCCCATCAGGTCAGGTAATGGCCCTTTAAGGCCCATCAAGTCACACCTAATCTGCCATTGTGTGTGGGTGTCTAGAGGGAATACACAGGGCCCACCTGTCACCCAACCCAAACGTATATTCAGAGGCAGTCAGAGGCACATAATGGTTAAAGTAATAAAAAACCAACTTTCTACAAGTGGCATTTTCAGACTCACAATTTAAAATCTGACTTCACCATAAGGTGTCATTTTAAAATGTGAGTCCAGAGACACCAAACTCCACATTTCTATCTGTTCCCAATTGGGAGTTACAATTAAAAGATGCTTTAAGGTAACACCAATGTTATCCTATAGGAGGGCTACGCCTCGCAATAGTGAAAAAAAAGGTTAGCAGTTTTTTCATTACCTGGACATGTTAAACCTAAAAGTACATGTCCAACTTTTTAAATGCCCTGCTCCCTGTCATTAGGGCTAACTAGGGCCTACCTTAGGGGTGACTTAAACGTAATAAATATTAAGGTTTGGGTCTGGCAAACAGTTGCACTTGCCAGGTTAAAAAGGCAGTTTAAAACTGCACACACAGGCTCTGCAGTGGCAGGCCTGAGACATGCTTAAAGTGCTACTGTAGTGGGTGGTACAATCAATGCTGCAGGCCCACTAGTATTTTCTTTACATATTTTATTGATTTTATCACAAACAAGAAATGTGATTGATGTGAGATATAACTTTATATCATAGTATGTATGGGGAGCTCGCTATTTCCGTTTCCCATTTATCTCATAGAGGGGATAGTGATAACTGAAGGTGAGGGTGTAAGACTCCATAGAGCCACTGCACTAAGAGGCAGATTTATACTCTGCTTGCGCCGAATGTGCGTCAAACATTTGGACGCACATTCAGCGCAAGCCCTGCCCCATATTTATACTTTGACGCCGACCCTGCGGACGTCAAAATCCCACCATGTGCGTCATTTTTTGGAAGGGGGAACCTGCCTTGCATTAATTATATGCAAGGTAGGCGTTCCCTTCCAAAAAATGACTTTAAGGCCTGTGCGCCTTATTTATACCCTGGCATCATTTTGACACACAGGAGGGGGTGGGCCTTAAAAAACGGAGCACAGCCTGATGGACGCCGTTTTTTAAAGCCTGGGTCAGGGCAGGCGTTAAGGGACCTGTGGGCTCGGAAGGAGCCCAGAGGTGCCCTCCCCTGCCCCCAGCCCTGGAGGACACCCAAGGATGGAGGGACCCATCCCAGGGAAGGAAAGATAAGTTCTGGTAAGTATTTGTTTTAATTTTTTTAAGTGGCATAGGGGGGCCTGATTTGGGCCCCCCTACATGCCACTATGCCCAATGACACAAGTCCCCTGGGCATGGCCATTAGGCAAGGGGGCATGACTCCTGTCTTTGCTATGACAGGAGTCATGCCAATGGGGATTGTGAGTAAAACAAAATGGCGCATGTCCGGTGTGAGGCCAGATCTTTGGCTCAGACCTGACTTGCACCATTTTCTGATGCACAACCCCCATTTTCCCATACGCCGGCGCTGCCTGGTGTGAGTCTTTTTTTTTTACGCGTACCAGTCCGCAACGCTGGCTAATGTCATTCCATAAATAAGGCATCCGCATGGTGCGTTGGAATGGCTTTAGCCGGCGGTAAAATTCTCCCTTATTGACTGGCAGCTGTAATTTTTGACTAATGCAATGCCGTCCCGATGCCCATATGAGGTCTATTAGTATTGAGGTAAGTGTTCCAAAAACCATGGATGAAATAATAATGGGGAGATTAACAAAATAATATAGTAACTTTGGAAGCATCACCATCTTAGCCAAGGCTAGATGGCCAGCCACCAACAGTGGGAGGTTAACCCAAAGTTTCACCTGGGATCGTAGAGTTGATATCACCCTCAAAAGATTACTGTCAAGTAGGTCTGTGTGGGCTCTGTATAGTTCAATGCCCAGGTATTGGAAGGTTTGTTGCACTACCAGGATTCAAGATGTGCCCAGTGAGATTGTGCCAGGGGGCAAGGTACAGCGAAAGGAGAATGCTCTAGATTTGGCGTGGTTAACCCGTGGGCTGGATAGATCGCTGAATGCATGGAGAATTCTAGTGATCAGAGTCAGGTCCATTGTCATATCCCAGGTGTATATGGGCATGTCATCTGCATAAAGGGAGACTGTGTGTGCCTGTCACCCATCTGAGATATACCACCCCGGCCCTTCCCTGTTGTTTTTGTGCAAGCAGTTCCATCGCCATAACGAATAGTAGTGGGGACAGTGGGTAGCCTTGTTGTATTCTCCATGATATCAGGTATTCAGAAGAAATGTATGTCCCCGTTCTATCCCTGGCTGTGGAGTTGCATGCTGTAGGAGGCTGGCCTGGCTTATAGTGGGTACCCTGTGGTACTTACACCCTGTGCCAGGTCCAGTTATCCCGTATTAGTAGAATAGAGGTGTTTCTAGCAGCTTAGGCTGATAGAAGGTAGCTATGGCAAAGCAGCTTAGGCTGAATTAGGAGACATACAAAGCTCCTACTATACCACTTATATCATATGCACAATATCATAAGAAAACACAATACTCACAGTTACAAAAAATAAAGGTACTTTATTTTTATTACAATATGCCACAAGTATCTTAGTGAGTACCCTCAGTTAGAAGGTAAGTAATATACACAAGTTATATGTACACAAACCCAAAACAGGTAAGTAAGAGTAAGAAAAGTAATGCAAACAGTGTAGAATTACAATAGGATGCAATAGGTGAACATAGGTCTAGGGGCAACACAAACTATATACTCTAAAAGTGGAATGCGAATCACAAATGGACCCCAGACCTATGGGAACTTGTAGAGGGTTGCTGGGACTGTAAGAAAACAGTCAGGGTGTCCTAGATACCCCACCCCAAGACCCTGAAAAGTAGGAGTAAAGTACACCTACTACCCCAAAAGGACACAATAGTCGTGATAGTGGGATTCTGCAAGAACAACAAACACCAGCAAAACACTGAAGACGGATTCCTGGACCTGACGACCTGCAAGGCAAGGGTACCAAGTCCAAGAGTCGCGATAGTGTCCGGGGGGGCAGGAGCCCAGAAAACCCCGGATGAAGGTGCAAGGAAGCTGCCTCTGGATGGAAGAAGCTTGGAATTCTGCAACAACGAAGAGAACTAGGAACTTCTCCTTTGGATGGAAGATGTCCCACGTCGCGATGAAGGGTGCAAAAGTGTTCCCATGCAGAAATACCATGAACAAGCCTTGCTAGCTGCAAGGGTCACATTAGAGGCTTTTGGGTGCTGCTGGGGACCAGGAAAGACCAGGATGTCACCCCTTAGAGGAGGAGACAGAGGAGGCACTCAGCAACTCAGAGAGCCCCCACAGAAGCAGGCAGCACCCGCAGAAGTACCCAAGCAGGCACTTGGAAGATTTGTGAACCAGAGCTGGCTCAGAGTCACAAAGGAGGGTCCCACGACGCCGGAGGCCAGCTCAGAGGGTTGAGCACTGCAGGACGGAGTGCTGGGGACCCAGGCTAGGTTGTGCATGAAGGAAATCCTGGAAGAGTGCACAGGAGCCAGAGCAGCTGCAAATCATGCAGTACACAGGTTTGCAGTCTAGCGTGGGGAGGCAAGGACTTACCTCCACCAAACTTAGACTGAAGGATCACTGGAGTGCGGGAGTCACTTGGATAGAGTTCCTGTGTTCCAGGGACAACGCTCGTCAGGATGAGAGGGGACCCAGAGGACTGGTGATGCAGTCCTTTGGTGCCTGCGTTAGCAGGGGGAAGATTCCGTCGACCCACTGAAGATTTCTTCTTGCCTTCCAGTGCAGGGTGAAGGCAGGTGACCCCCAGAGCATGCACCACCAGGAAACAGCCGAGAAAGCCGGCAGGATTAGGCGCTACAATGTTGCTGGTAGTCATCTTGCTACTTTGTTGCGGTTTTGCAGGCGTCCTGGAGCAGTCAGCGGTCGATCCTTGGCAAAAGTCAAAGAGGGAAGTGTAGAGGAACTCTGGTGAGCTCTTGCATTCGTTATCTGCAGAATTCCCCAGAGGAGAACCCCTAAATATCCAGAAAAGGAGGTTTGGCTACCAAGAATGGAGGATTGGCTACCAAGAGAGGTAAGAGCCTATCAGAGGGGGTGTCTGACATCATCTGCTGGCACTGGCCACTCAGAGCAGTCCAGTGTGCCCCCAACACCTCTGTTTCCAAGATGGCAGAGGTCTGGGACACACTGGAAGAGCTCTGGGCACCTCCCCTGGGAGGTACTGGTCAGGGGAGTGGTCACTCCCCTTTCCTTTGTCCAGTTTCGCACCAGAGCAGGGCTGGGGGAATCCCTGAACCGGTGTAGACTGGCTTCTGCAGAGATGGGCACCATCTGTGCCCATCAAAGCATTTCCAGAGGCTGGAGGAGGCTACTCCTCCCCAGCCCTTCACACCTATTTCCAAAGGGAGAGGGTGTAACACCCTCTCTCAGAGGAAATCCTTTGTTCTGCCTTCCTGGGCCAGGGCTGCCTGGACCCCAGGAGGGCAGAATCCTTTCTGAGGGGTTGGCAGCAGCTGCAGTGGAAACCCCGGAAAGTTAGTTTGGCAGTACCCGGGTTCTGTGCTAGAGACCCGGGGGATCATGGAATTGTCCCCCGAATACCTATATTATGGTATTGGGAGGACAATTCCATGATCTTAGACATGTTACATGGCCATGTTCGGAGTTACCATTGTGACGCTATACATAGGTAGTGACCTATGTATAGTGCACGCATGTAATGGTGTCCCTGCACTCACAAAGTCTGGGGAATTTGCCCTGAATGATGTGGGGGCACCTTGGCTAGTGCCAGGGTGCCCACACACTAAGTAACTTGGCACCCAACCTTCACCAGGTGAAGGTTAGACATATAGGTGACTTATAAGTTACTTATGTGCAGTGAAAAATGGCTGTGAAATAACGTGGACGTTATTTCACTCAGGCTGCAGTGGCAGGCCTGTGTAAGAATTGTCTGAGTTCCCTATGGGTGGCATAAGAAATGCTGCAGCCCATAGGGATCTCCTGGAACCCCAATATCCTGGGTACCTAAATACCATATACAAGGGAATTATATGGGTGTACCAGTGTGCCATTGAGAATTGGTAAATTTAGTCACTAGCCTGCAGTGACAAATTTAGAAAGTAGAGAGAGCATAAACACTGAGGTTCTGGTTAGCAGAGGCTCAGTGATACAGTTAGGCACCACACAGGGAACACATACAGGGCACATACTATGAGCACTGGGGTCCTGCCTAGCAGGATCCCAGTGACACAGGGGCTAAAACATACATAGATACAGTGAAAATGGGGGTAACATGCGAGGCAAGATGATACTTTCCTATACAGGCCCACTAGTAGCAATTAATTTACAGGCCCTGAGCACCTATAGTGCACGTTACTACGGACTTATAAGTAAATTAAATATGCCAATTGCGCATAAGCTGATGTTACCATGTTTTAAGCAGAGAGCACATACACTTGAGCACTGGTTAGCAGTAGTAAAGTGCCCAGAGTCCTAGAGCCAACAAAAACAAATTCAGCAAAACGTGGAGAGAAAAGGCAAAAGGTCTGGGGATGACCCTGCAGAAAGGGCCATTTCCAACATCAACTATTGGCAAATCACTAAAGTTTGGGTTGGAACAAGTACTCCATGCTAAAGGCTGAGTCCATGTCTTGTGAGTTGCAAAGGTATGTTTGAAAGGCTGTGGCTTAAAGCCAAATCTGTTTTAAAACGATCTGTGAGTAAGGTAAAGGCTGCTGTTGGTAATACATTAACCACCGGTAAATATCTAGATATGTGGCCATGTTAAATAGTGGTAATTCAGTGGGATAAACACATTTTATAATCTGTGCATGTTTATTCACCGAGCTTTTTCAGGCACTTCAGGTTACTAAATAATAAACAGATTTCTGTGTGACTCACACAAGAAACCTTTTCTTTCGTGGTGTTTCTTTCATTGTCAAAGCACTTTACCAATAGTGAGACTGCTTAGGATCCCAAACACTGCATTGCCTTCCTTCCATGCGACCTTTCAGAGTGCCCTCAGCCTTCATTCGTCCACTCAAACATCGGACCTACCTTCTGTCAGTGAGCATTTTGTACAGGAACCCGAATTAGACAGTGGTATCTTTTGGGATAACAGAGTTTCAACCGGAAGCCAAAGCCTCTGGTGTCCAGCACTCATTTGCTCCAATCCACCATTCCTTGGGGAAGGTCTATAGGTTTGATAAAAATATCAGCAGCCTCCTACTGCTCCTTTTCTCATCATGCTAAACACTGTACCCTGGGCTTGCTTTCACGACCGAGTCCACTCACCACCCTCTGACTGGGACCATATGTACAGTACTACTATTGCTTTCATCTTTCTGTCCTTCCCATTCCAGAACAGAGACAGTTTCAACGAGCATTACCATTCTGTAATGACATCAAAGCAGCTGCCTTACATGTCTGGGTCATGTGATCAGTTACTGTGCTAAAGCACTTAACATATGAACACGCTCACCTACAAACATACATTCCTGCAAATACGCACAATCTGTACGCCGAGATAATATTTAAGCACAAATACAGCAACGCATACCCCATTATTCATTGGTTAAGACTCCAACAGCTCTCCTCCTCACAGGTGTCTTGCATTGCTCCTGTCAGCTGTGACCTTACAAAACCTTCACTAAATTCTGGTTGTTTACAGACTAGCAAGACTTAACATGCCAAATTGGAGTCATATTAAATATGTTTTATACCTGCAGTAATTTGTATATTTTGCCATATACTAACGTGTAGTACAGCAGAAATAGAAGTTGTGTTTGAGAAAATAGAAATATAGTAGGCAAATAAGCTGCCAGCAGGTGAATAATGTACTCTGTAGTAAAGCTCTTCAATATAATACCTTTCACCGACGAATAAAAAAATCATATGTGCGTTTTTTATAGACTGTACTTAACATTGAATTTGGAAGTATTTCATAAGGAATACTTAGCGCCATCAGCTGCTGTGGTCACAGGACAATAGGAACAGCAATGAAATGTAAAGAGATTGGAAATATATTTATGCTGTTCCACGAAATGGGTGTCAGGTTAGTCAAATCTGTTATACAAATGCGATTGTGTGCATGAATAGATATCCGAAGTTAAATGTATATCTTTATTGTATTGGAACATTTTTTGCTTTGAGCTCGAGAGAGGGGACACCGGATAAACTATATAACGTGTCATGGAGAGGGGGAACTACGTTGGATGTTAGAATCAAAGCTTCTTGAAATATGATTGTGGATCATAAATTTGTCATTATTTGGCCTGATAACAGCTCTTTCAATGCAGCATAATTCAGCATGCCCTGAAACATTAGTTGGATCTACCTTGCCACATACTTCCAGTAGTGCGTCAAAAATGTGACCTTTTTCTATGGATACTTTGAAAAAAAAATAACTTTTATCTGCTTTGATTTTCGTGGTCTGCTTTTTTGAGTGATTTCCTAATAAACAGTGCTGGAAAATTGCTGGATATCGAATTACCATCACTACATAAAAAGTTATTCTTACTTTTATTAGTAATCCTATTAATCTAGGCTAATTTTCAAAGGCATACGTTTTTCCCTACGCAACCCCAAAACCTACACACTGGTGGTCAAATAATATTCTTTGTCTTTTCTAATTGATGCTCTGTTGCTAAGAGCCCTGCTGTGGGTCCTGGAATATGACTTTAGTTTAGCAATACACAAATACATAATGAAGCAGATCAGTGTTCTACCTACATAGTGGGCGCAGCATAACAACATCTGAGAAAATTCTCTCTGGGTCTGCGAATCTAGTAGTCGTCTCTTGAATTGTTATGTCCATTGAAGAAAAAAACCTTCTTTTAAATTAAAGTAATTCGAAATTTAACTTAGTCATCACTTATCAACCCACCCACAAAATGGTAAAACTCCACGTTGGGATTTTTATGTGTCCAAAATTGAAAGGAGTCACAATCCCACCAACGGGGTTTATGCGATTGTGTAGGGTTTAACAAAGCCCGTGGATAATGCCCCTTTGAGTGATGCATCAAACAAAAAATGTAATCTGCTTGTGGATTACTTTATTAAAAAGTAAAGGATATTTACTCTAACTTCTCTGAGGGAAATAAACCTTTGGCATCACCATGGCCTCCTCAATTGGAACTAGAGCTCTTATTAAACAACTGTCTTGAAAATATTTGAGGCACCTGACTTAGTTGGGCCGCAAACCCTGGTGACCAAAGTAAAATCTGAATCCCCTAATAAACCAGCAAGGTTAGACATTTTAAAACGAGCAGGATCTGTTCTTTTTCCTATATTCCTCAATCTGATAAATTTATCTGTTTTGGCTGTGCAAGCGTCTCGTGATCTGGAATGCATATGTGATTACTCTTTAAAAAAAAACTAATTTATCATGGGCCCTGCCTGAAAACTATCAGACAATCTCTCTTTTGCCTTTTTGCTTAAGTGGCAGAGAAACAAGTGAATAACCAACTGATGAAGTATTTGGAGTAATATCAATTGCTACATCCTTCTCAGAATGGCTTTATACCGGCTTATGGTACAGAGATGGTTCTGCTTAAGGTACGGAGGAGCTTCACCAGTTGTTGGATGGAGGGAGTTCTGTCACGCTAATCTTATTAGATTTAAGTGCAGCTTTTGATGCTGTATCTCATAAGGTGCTCTTGGGTAGATTATGAGAGACAGGGATTCAGTACAAAGCACTGGCCTGGTGTAGTATTAACGAGGAGATCAGAAGAAATAGGTATATATTCCAGGTTTATTTCAAAGTGTGGAAGCAAGGAAAATCCCCAGCCACCGCTTTAGCCTCCAACTGCCAACTGCTGGAGTCTGATCGCGTTTTTTTCCTGGAAGTTCCAAAACAGATCCAGAAGATAAACACCACACCTGGCTTACCTCATTTTCGGAAGATTGGTCTTTTTAGGTGATATCTTCTCCATTTGCCTCCACTGAGTGTCATCTGAAGTCTGGAGTTCCAAGCCGTGGCTTTAAGTCCAACACTTTTTAATATTTATGTTAGGTTATTGGCTGCAATTGTGGAATCCTTTGGTCTGTCCTTAGTGTCATATGCTGATGATGCCTAATTGATCCCATTGTTATTATCCTCAGAGGAGATGGGCCTTGCCTTATTCAAGAACTGCATGGTTGCTGTGGCATAATGGATGTAGTCAAATGATTTGAAGCTAAATGCTAACAGTACAGAAATTTGCATGCTGGGCTAACAGCCTCTGGAATGGGTTTTCCTTAGTGGACTAATATGTTGCGTCAAAACTATGAGCCTAAGTCCACAGTAAAAAATCTAGGAGTCTGGGTGAACAACATGCTGTCCTTTGAGCCACAAGTTAAAGCTCTAACATCTTGCTGTTTTTTGGCCTTTTCTGAACTGTGAAAAAATCCTATTTTTTTTCTTTCTACCTGTTTGAAAGATCATTATTTAGGCCTTAATCATCCCACGCCTAGACTACTGCCATATTTTGTAACTGTGTTTCACCGGGTATGTAAAAAAAGAGATTCCAGATGGTCCAGAATGCTACAGCAAGGCTACTTTGCCCCGTGCCAACAGCTCAATCTGTCACAGTAGTTCCACATTCTGCATTGTTTCCCAGTGGAGAAGCGGATTCAATGCAAAGCCCAGTGTGTGGCTTACCAGGTCTTACACAAAGTGGTTGCGTGGAGTTTGCAGTCTTTGATTCAACTATACCACCCCACCAGGCTGTGAAGATGAGCGAAGCTTAATTTAGCAGTGATTCTGCGCTTTAAGCAGGCCAGACAGGGAGGAAACTCCTTCTCTATATTAGCACCTACTCTTTGAAATAAACTCCCAATCTCAATGAAGAACTGTTTCCATTCACTTTAGCTCCTGAAAGCAGGTAAAGGCATGGCTGTTTTAGTTGCAAGTGCTGCTTTCCTCTTCTTATTGATCTGGCGTGGAGGTAAGACCTTCTTTAGGGTAGGCATGCACGGTACTAATTGGTGGTAACATATTCCGAAATAAATACATATTGTTTGGGCATGGGTTATATGACAGATGGTCTGCCAAAACGACTACTCCTAAAACGTTTTTGTTTCTATTTTTGACTGAAAAAATATTCTTTCCAACAAAAGGCTGAGAAAGTGACTCCACTGTGTTGTGCCCTGTAACCTCATTGAAACTCCGAAAGAAGGGGATACATTAAAAAAGATCTTCAACAATATCACATCAGCAGCAATGTCATTGTTAAGTTCCTTTTGACGTAGAAGCCTCTCAGATTTCATGCTTCAGGTCGACAGGACTGCTCAAGTAATATGAACCAGTACCTTCATTTACTTTTGCACATCCGATCCCAAGGAGGAGCGAGACAGCTGTTAAAAATCGGGCTCGAGGAAGAGGACGCAGATGGCTTAGGCCGGAGGAAGTAATTGTCTGCAGAAATTGAACAAAACTATCCCGAAGTTCCAAAAGTTCATGCCTACTTTTGAGAGCTCATTATGAAAGCAGGTTTCTGAAGGTGATAATGTGTGACAAAAATGTGGGTATAGTATATTTGCTGTAAGGCATTTTGTTATGTGGTAATGTGTCCTTTTGTGCTGCTGGGTTTTTGTGCTTCATTACTGCACTATAATTTTGTGCTGTATTGTGGTTTAGCACTTCTTTTTAAGGGTTCTGTTATGTTGTGCCATGTTAGGTTTTAGTTGTATTGTTATATTACTTTATGTATCCTATTGTTTATGTTATGTTGTTTACCCTAGATATGTCAACAAACGCAGCTACTTTTCCTGCCCATGGCAGCATATGCCTTCTACGTTTCCGCGATGAGCAACAATTTACCATTGCGTGATGTGATAAATAGGAATGATCTGACTCTATTTAAGACACCAGCCAGCCCAAAAATGTGGCAGAAGCCGTGCCTTAAATTAGCACTGCAGTGCACACTTTACATGGTTTGGCACATAGCCAACAGTGTGCCTGAATGTTCTAAACTGCTCTTTGAAATTTGGAGGTCCTAAAATGTAGAATCCAAAATGAAATGCTTTGCTGTTTCAATGCGATTAACTATTTAAAGGACCTTCCAGAAATAAAAACGAAAAAAGGGCTGTCCTTTGTGCCCTCTTCACCATCACCACCACTAACCAACATTCAAGATCTAAGCTGATGGAGTGTGGTTGGGTACAAAGACCTTCTACATTGTCATTCTCTGGATGGCCCTTATATATATTTACTAAATCATCTTGCGGGCAGTATGCTGACGACATCAGGATAAAGGCTGCATAGCCATCAGGTTCCCATGCCAGCAGACAAATGTTGTGCCCATCATATTTCGGTAACTTTCGATACTGGTGCTTTTTATACCCTTCATCCCTTCTGGCAGCCACAAAGGTTGAACCCCAGGTACAAAAATCAGTAACTTGATGATTTCTTGTTTTATGGTAACACCGGAGGAGACCAGTTGCCAGAGAGCCAGGGTTTTAAGTATGATTCCAAGTAAAACTATTAGACCCTGTTCTCTAAAATAGGAAATGTGAGACCTTTATTCTGAGCTTTGGGGCTGTCAGCGTTGATAGGGCAGTATCCATTGTGGCCACTGTCAGGGACCACTCATGTTTAAGGGTCTCATGTCATATTGCACCCAACCTGTGGAAGCAAGTTTCTTCATATCTACACCACACTCCCAAGGACAGCAAGGGCAGTCAAGGTGTATTCTGCAAGCAATCAGAGTTCAGAACTCAGACACTGTATGAGAAAATTATTTACACTCATTACCTTAATGGTCCCTCAGATCCATAACCTGCAAAAATAATATTTTATTTCCATATACGATACCACCAGGTCCTTTAGGGCGGAGGGGGCACGCCCCCCCACCTTTTGCCCCTCATGAAGAGTGTCTGTAAGGATGAACAAAGGTCAGCCTGACAGACACTCTTCATGTTCAAGTCAGGCAGCCAGGAGCAGACATGCGTGATTTGCGTGGACTCTTGGCTGCATGAGCTGAACTTTTCTGAGCTGAGGAGGTCACAGCTCCTATGGGCGTGACCTCCTCAGCTCAGCAAAGGTGCCTCAAGGTCCTCCCCTGGGTGATGAGGAAAGCATCACCCATTGACTTTGACCTGGGCGTTTCAGGTTTAAGCCCTGAAGCGCCCGGGTCGAGTGTCAATCAGTGACACCTGGTCACAGAGTGGGGTGGGGTCAGCAGTCTCACTGACCCCATCCCACTCTGTGACGAGGCTGGGACTGCTGCCTTCCCTCATTGGCTGGAGGGAAGGCAGCAGTCCCAACCCTCCTGGGACCTCAGGTGGCTGAAGGTAAGTGTGTGTGTGTTGTGTGTGTGATCTTTTAAAATGAATGTTTGGTGCATGCGTGCATGTTTGAATATTATGAGTGTTGTTCATGGATGTGCGTGCCTGCGTGTGTGTGTGTGAAAGAATAAGTGTGTGTGTGTGATCTTTTAAAATGAATGTTTGGTGTGTGCGTGCATGTTTGAATGTTCTGGATGTTGTTAAAGGATGTGCGTGCGTGTGTGAAAGAATGAGTGTGTGTGTGTGTGATCTTTTAAAATGAATGTTTGGTGCATGCGTGCATGTTTGAATGTTATGAGTGTTGTTAATGGATGTGAGTGCTTGCGTGTGTGTGTGAAGAATGAGTGTGTGTGCTTTCCGCCCGCCCCCCTCCCTCCTAAAGCTGCCCGCTACTAGATACGACCCCAAAAACAATTGATATCACTTGTATGATAAGGCACTATACCAGAACTAGTCCACTTTCCTACTGTTTATGCGCTCTGTAAGCAATAGGTGTTAGCATTACTTTAAGAAATGGCCCTCACACTGATTTCCGAAGGACAGAAAGAGTAGTCAGCCTTGCCAGGGTTTGAAGCTCATGACTGCCTGATCACTCATGACCTGCTGATCACTGCACGTCTCAATTATCATCTATGTTTCAGCTAGATTGCTGGTGCTCAGCTTGTGACATACATCTTACCTATAATACAATAACACTCCCCTCCGTCTGACAAAAGGCCTGGATGGGCCTATAGCCATGGTCGGCCATTCCCTGGTGGCCAGATAGACGATATGATATAGTATTCTGATGTTTTGTTTCGCGTGCATTACATATTATCATGTAAGTGAACACTTCTATTTCCGTGTGACGTGCTCTTTGTTCACGACGATTTGAAGCCAAATTACAAAATAATGGTTTGGATATAAAGCCATAACAGGCAAGGCGGCGTGGCAAAGGGCACTTGAAGTACCGGAGTGAGCGGGAAGGCGGTAAGGAAAGGCAAAATTGAACCCGGAGTCTGGAGGTACTGAGCAGATTCATTAGAAACCTCAATGAATGCGTGCGTTGCAGAACAGAATGCAGAAAAATGTGTACCAGGGAACGTAGTGCAGAGATGGACACCAGTATGACTTGGATCATGAGACGAACTCGGCACTCTATTTCAGGCAGTATAATAGAGCGCAAGGTTAATTATACTTGATCAAGGAGTGTATATGTAAAGTAATTCAAGGCTTCCTCAGGCTTGTTTAGAGAGGCATACCCGTGAGATTCTTTGCACTAAAAATAACTATGGCTGAGAGTATGGGGGTGAGTCCATCTTCAGTAGCTTGCACAAGAGGATGGGTACTTTGTAATTGTATCTATATAGCGCTTATTACCACTGACGAGGCATTGAAGCGCATTTTGCCGTGTAGCACGCTACTCCGAAACCCAAAAAGATTAGTGGTGCATTAGTATAGGGAAATATGAGTACAGAATTAGTATAGGGAGGTATGAGTTAATTTGACCAGAGGACATGTGAGTCTGTTAGTTGGATTGAATAAGAATAATGGAGGGATAGCGGAGGGAAGAATCCAGAAGTGTATATTGGGAGATCACAGTAGTAAGATGAGGTTTGAGTAAAGCAGAAGTAAAGGATGGAAGAGTCTGTAGAAAGGGATCATGGTAGTAAAATGGGGTTTGGGATTAGTGAAAGATAGCTAAATGAGGGAGAATTGTGTATAGTTGTTTGGAAGATCATAGTAGTGAACTGACATTTGGGGTGAGCCAGGAGGGGTAGAGGAGGGAAGAGTCCAGGAGGGTTATTTTTGAGATCATAGTAGTAGAATGGGTTTGGGAGGACTCAGAGGGTGGAGATGGAGTATAGATGGATAGAGGTATAGGGTGATGGTGAAACAGAGTACAGCTTTCAAGAGAGTAATTTGTTTCCTCTTGTACTGTAGGACTAAAATAGTAAATATATATTTATAGATATATGGTATAGATATATGATTACACAGTAAATTAATATATGTGTATATTGAGATTTAAGGTTGTATCTTATAAACACAGACTTTCAAGAGTTGCAGTATTTGATGTTTATTTGTGTACTTTTATAACATTATTGTATCTTTCCTCAATATTTCAATAGTTAAATGCTTGTAGATAAACAGTTAAGTTAACATTTACCTATTGTGATAGGTAAAATAAAACAGAGACTCATAAGCACCTAATTAAACAACTAGATAGATAGAAACTATGCAAAGACCTATGAACATATCAAGCGTAGAATAATATACTCATACATACATACGTGCACATATACATTATACATATATACATACATACACCCTCACATACATATACATACATATATACATTTAACTGTAGGTAAAATATACATTTGTTAAACAGGCCTAAACAGTATGTGTATATTTTTAGATGAAATAGTTATTATACATATTTGTACAAAGAAATACAAATATCTAGATATATACATATAAATAATTAGAAAAAGTTTACATACACAAGGATATAAAGGCCATTGCTGATTGAGTATGGTGGTTACACAGGAAAGAGCCAACTCCTGAGTAGTCTTCTGAAGATAAGATAGTTATCCATCAATCTTATATTTGGGGTTAATGAATTCCATAGTTTGGCTGCTGAACAGAGGAAGATGTACCACCTATTGTCTTTTTCTTGTATATCTGTTTTGAAGTGGGGTTCAAATCTTGAGCTGAGGTTTCTTTGTTGAATGTATTTGGTGATTTTATTCTTGATGAAAAGTGGTCCTGTTCCATGTACTGATTTGTGGGTGATACATAGAAGCTTGAAGGTGAATGTTCTGGAAAGCAGTAACCAATGAAGGGCCTTCAAGGCAGGGGAGATGTGGGATTGTGGCTTTACATGTAGGAGTAGTCTGGCAGCTGAGTTATGAATGCGTTGTCATTTTTTCATAGTAAACATAGTAGATAGAGATGATCCATGGTACAGGCTTTTGGCGTAATCCAGTGTAGATAGCACAAGAGCGATTGCAGCCTAACCCATGTGTGGAAATCCAAGGTGGGGGAAGATGCATTGCAGAGTTTTCATGGTGATGAAGCTTGATCCTGTTAATTTGTTCACTTGAGCATTCATTGTTAACTTGGAGTCCAGGGTAGTTCCAAGGTTTCTTACTTCCTAAGGTACTTTAGGAGATGGTACCAAATCGTCAGGTGAGGCGCAGAGTGGGTCAACATTTTTCCAATCGTCACATGTGAGTATTTTTAATTTTGGAAGCATTCAGTTCGAGATGGCTGTATGACATCCACTGATCAATGGCTCTGAGGCAACTGAAAATTTGTGAGCTTCCAATGTCTTTAGGGCATTTCAGTTTAAGGATTATTTGTGTCTTCTGCATAGCTGTAGCATGTGAGTTGAAATTTATTGATCATTGCCAGTAATGACATCATGTAGAGGTTGAAAAGCATGGGTTAGATGATTGAGCCTCAAGGGACCCCTACTTTTGTGAAGTAGGATGTGGATGAGAAAGGGGGAGTATGGATGACATTAGTTCTGTTTTGAAGGTAGTATGTTATCCAGTCAAGAGCAGTCCCCTCTATGCCAGCTTCGTAGAGTCTTTGTATTAAGGTGTCATGGCCAACTGTGTCAAATGCAGCTGAGCGGTCCAGGAGAAGTAGTGCAGAAACTCCATTGCGGTGTATTGTGTTTCTAAGATCATCTCAGATGGCGATGGGGACTGATTCAGTGCCTCTTCCTATGTGGAATCCAGTTTGTAGTCTGAAAGTATGGAGTTATCTTCAGTGAATTGGGACATCTCGGTGAAAGGTGCTCTTTCTATCAGTTTGCCCAGGAATGGTCCATTTGTAATTGGTCTGTAGTTGTTGGGGTCATGCGGGTCCAGGTTTGTTTCCTTTAATAATAGGCAAATGTATGCCTATTTAAGATCTTCAGGAAAGATTTACGTAGTTAAATAATTATTGATCTTACTGGGGTGACAGGAAAGGTAGATAAAAGAATGTTCTTGAAGATGTGTGGTGGACAAGGGTCAGAAGGGCAGTCGGAAGGCCTGCTTGCTTTGACCAGATCCATAAATTCACTTTGTGATAATTGTTTGAAGGAGTGCAAAGGCTGGGTTGGCTTACTCTTGGAGGGGAGATTTGGAAACTGGTTGTTGCTGGTGGTTTTTCTTTGTTCTAAATAGGAGTCCAATGAGTTTGCCTTGATTGTGTAATGATTTGCCAGTTTGTCTGTGAAATTTTGAGTAATGGGATGAGTTCCTTCCATGCAATCAGGTTTTCAAAATTTGTTGATCATTTTGTAAAATTCTTTATTTGCAGATATAGCATTTTAATTCTGTCTGAGTAGTACCTTTCTTTTAGCTTTATTGAATGATGATTTGTATGTTCTGTTAAGTTTACGTAGCTGAAGTATGTCTTGAATGTTGTTTGTTTTGATTCAGGTGTGTTGCAGCCTCCTGATTTATTGTTTTACCTTTTTCAGTTCTCTATTTTTCCAAGGTCCTTGTTTTCTTTTGTCCTGTTTTGTTTTTCTTAGTGGTATTAGCATATCAAAAGCTTCCTGAAGCCACTCAGTTTTTTAACAGAATTTATTGTGCCTCGATCTGTGTTGGCTGTTCGTTGTGTTTCAAAGTATTCAAAAACTGAGTTTGTTCCATGGTTGATAGATGGATGGATGTAATGTGGTCTTGGGTGTGTTGATCTGTGGTGTTTTATGTTGGAAAGTTACCAACTGGTGGTCCGACTGTGTGACTAGTATGATGCTTTGAACGGTAACTAGTTCTGGGTTTGCAAAAATGACATCTAGGATGTATCCAGCGATGTGTGTGTGATGTAGGTTCAATGTGACTAGGCCAGTGATGATAGCATTTGGACACACTGGGTTTGTCAAGCCAAAAATGCATAGGTTGAAGTATAGTGTAATAAGGTTTGAAACTGTGTCTAGAGATGTGTCTGGGAATGTTGAATTGGTAGGTGGTGATCTGTAAAGGAGGAGAAAGATACAGAAGGAAGTTGGTGTAGGGTTTCATCTGGTGAAGAGGACCTCACAACTTTGTATGGTGATGTCATCTGTTTTGATGTGATTTATTTTTTGTTTGAATACAACTGCTAGTCCACCTCCTCTTTTGCATATATGGTTTTGTGTGATGGTTTGATAGCCTGGAAGAATGGCTTCATGCAACACTGGGGCCATGTCATCTCCCAACCATGATTCAGTTATGAAGAGTAAGTCAGGTTATGTGTCAGTGAGCAGGTCGTAGATGTGGTGCGAGCATTTATGAGTAGGCAGTTTAGAGGTTGTGTATTGGTGGTGGTGTAATTTTGTTTTGTAAAAGAATGATCAGTATATTTTGAATTTGTTGCAGGTGTGTCATTAGTGCTGACATTAACCGAATGAGGGTCATAATACTTTTGTTGTTCTATATAGTGTTCCTCATCCAGCAGGCTTAGAAGGCATTTTGTTAGGTCTGTGTGTGTCAGTGGTGGAGATGGTGGTCGTGAGTGACATGGTGAGTTGCATTCTTTTTGTAGAGTAACCTTGTTGATTAATAGACATGGGGATCCAAAACTGTGAAGAGTGGCATGTTGTTCATTTTGTTTTTGTCTGTTTAGGGTGGAAGTATGAGTTAGGGCAGGTGGTGGAGCATGTGGGTCATATTCTAATTGTGCAATGGATGATAGGTGGATGAATGAATGTTGTTGTGTCGGGGTATTTTTGGTAGATGTTTGTGAAGAATGAGAATTTTGGGGGTAAAGTTGGTTTAGCATTTGTATTATTTGTATAGTCATGAGGGTAGGAGTGGGTGTGACGGAAAGTATTATGAATGTGTGTGTGTGATTTTGATGTACTGGGGTGTTTGTCTTGTTTTTGTGGAGCAGTGAGAGGAGATATAGGTGTAATGGTTTTCTGTGAAGGGTTTGTATGTGAGTTACTGCTAGGGAGTAGTAATTGAATAGTACAGGTGGTGGTGATGTGTTTTGGAGAAGACCTATGTGGTGTGTAAGAGGGGATGGACATGGAATGTCTGTGTTAGATTTGATCACTGGAAGAGTTAACATGTGTGATGGAGCAGAGTGTAATGATTGTATGGTTGTGTGTAATTGGTAAAAAGAGGAAGATGGTGTTGGTGGATGGTGTGATGGAAGGCTGAGTATAGGTTTTGTCACAATAAAAAGGGGTCTGTTAGGAGCAAGTAGAGGATAGAGCAGGTGCTTTGTTGAACAGGGAGTATGTGTCTGGATGAATACAAATTATGTATAATGTGGCTTTGAGTTGTGCTGCTGATGTGTGGATGTTCCAGTGGTATAGGACATAGTTGTGTTTTGTGTGTGAATGAAGGTGCCATAGTGTTTAGTTGTGGTTGAATTGTGTATAGGTGTGATTTGTGGGGTTTTGTGGTGGTTGTTGAGACACTGAAATCTGTGAGGTTTGTTTGTAGTGCATTAGTAGATGTCTTTGCTGATACTGTGTTTGGAAGTGGGAGGATGTGGAGGGCTTGAGGTGGTAATGGCAAAGTAGAAATTGGGCAGCATCTCTGGCCCTAGGCCGAATAGGTCCATACAGGCAACTGTCCTTGTCCTCTCCACCCTTAGCCTCAACCCCCGGGCTGAGACGCCCTGAGCCATAGGCTTAAACAGCCCTATTGGTCAATGGAACCCTAGCCCTAAACCTAACCAATCAAAATCCTAACCCTAAACCCTAGAGGCAATGGGAGACCTGCCCCTATTAACCAATCGCAACCCTAACCCTAACAAGCAAAAAATAACCATAGCCCTAAGTCCAAAGTGAAATCTAGCCCCACTAACTAATCAGTACCCTAGCCCTGACGGCCAATCAGAACTGTAACCCTGAGCCATTAGTCCGGTGAAAGCCCTAGCCCTAGTAGCCAATGAGAACCCTGGGCCTGATGGCTAATCAGAACTGTAACCCTAAACCCTTAGTCCAGTGCAAACCCTAGTCCTAATAGCCAATTAGAACCCTAGCTCGAACAGCCAATCACAGCTCAAATCCTGAGCCAGTGATCTTAAACTCAGGCTGCTATTCAGAATCTCCTTGTATACAGACAGGCACAATCCACACTTCCTAGCTAGCAGAAACCACCGAAATACTGACTTTCTTGCACTTAAACTAATCACTTTTTCAAGCCAAAAACAAGGGCTGCATACACTTTTCAAGCACAGTTTAATCTCTTCAGTGCCACAGATGTATTGGTTACGTCCAGTGGCAGGACGCTCATGTGCCACGGATGTAATCATTACGTCCTGGCACTGGCACACGGGGAGCGCTAGCAATCCTGCGTGGGTCTCCTACCCACACCCCCGGGCAGAGAGGGCAGCGGAATCACTTCCTCTGCCACCCCCGACCCCTCCGGGGGCATCTGATGAAATCAGCGCGCGATCGTGCGCTGACCTCATCAGACGTCACACCGAAGTGCTGGAAGCATGGTTAGTTTCTCCTTGGGACAGGGGAAGGTGAGGTCAGAGAGAGCTTTCCCTTTCCTTTTCATGTCTCTCTGAGCATTCCTGCAGCACGATCGCTATGCGATCGTGCCGTAGGAATGCCCACTAGATGCCAGGGAGCTTTTTACTTTTAGTAAATGCATGAGGGGAGCAGCCCCTTGGGCAAGGGTCACTCCCCTGGGTGGGATTATTATTTTAGGCCATTTCTGTCCCCCTTGGAGGCAGATCGACCTTTTTTTATTAGGCCAATCTACCCCCAAGGGGGGCAGAAACCACTAGACACCAGGGATATATTTTTGTAAAAATTTTACACAAGGGGAGCAGCTACTTAGACAAGGGTTGCTCCCCAGGGGGACATCATATATTAGGGTATTTTTGCCTCCTTTGGGGGCAGATCAGCCTACTTTAATTAGGCCCATCTGCCACTAGACGCCAGGATTTTTAATTTTTGTAAACTTTATATAAGCGGAACGTCCCCTTGAGCAAGGGCCGTTCCCCATGTAGGCATATTATTTTAGGCCATTTCTGCCCCCCTTAGGAGCAAATCGGCCTATTTTTATTAGACCCATCTGCCCCCAAAGGGGGCAGAAACCATTTAGGCAGCAGGGATTGTTGTGTATGTGTTTTTTTGTTTGGGGGAGTGGTCCTTGGGCAAGGTCGCTATGAGGGCACATTACTATTGGCAATTTATGCCCTCCTTGGGGGCAGATCGGCCTGATTTTATTAGGCCCTTCTGCCCCCCTTGGGGGCAGAAACTATTTAGGCACCAGGGATCAGTGTGTTTGTTTTGTTTGGGGGGATGGCCCCTTGGGCAAGGGTGGCTCCCCAAGGGGGCACATTACTGTTGACCATTTCAGCCCCCCTTAGGAGCAGATTAACCTATTTTTATTAGGCCCATCTGCCACCAGAGGGGGCAGAAAACACTTAGGCACCAGGAATCGGTGTGCGTGTTTTTTTTTGGGGGGGGGCAGTGCTTGGGGAAGGGTCCCTTCCCATGAGGGTACATTAATGATGGACATATCTGCCCCCATGGGGGCAGATCAGCATATTTTTGTAAGGCTCATCTTCCCCCAGGGGGGGCAGAAAACCCAGTAGACACCAAAGTCGGGCAAATGAGGTGATTAATCCTGATCCACTCAAAAAGGGGTGGGAGGGCAGAAAGCCTACTAGATGCCAGGGAATGTTTTAAAAAACATAGCATTGGAGGCCTGCCAACCAGTATGGGCATGGGTATGCACCCCCCCCAACTGAAGGGGGTCTTTCAGCCCCCCCTGCAAACTAAAGCATCTCATCCCAATGATAAGCAAGAGGACATTTGATTATTTTAGGTTTTGATTTTACATGTGTGCCAGGAGCTTGGCTAACTCTCAATATCTTCCCACTTGGATTGATGCGCGGCTGCACTTTTTGTACTTTGGGACGCTGCTACCTAGAAAAATCTACCAGACCTAGACACATCTGAAAACTGAACATCTGGGTGAGTCCAGGGTGGTGTGCTTCACATGCACCTCACACCATTTTCTTACCCACAATGCCCTAGAAACCGCCAACTTTGCATGAAATCACACATTTTCCCTACATTCTTGTGATGAAACCTTCTGGAATACGAAGGAATCCACAAAATTCCTACCACCAGCATTGTTGCATCTGTACCGATAAAAATTCTGCCCCACTTGACAGCCTAAATTTAAAAAAATTCAAACTGCCCTTTTGGACCCGCGTTGGATCCCTCTCAATTTCGAATGTTTTTGGTCCTTCCCTGTCACAGGCACTTGGCCCACCTACATAAGTGAGGCATCATTTTTATCGGGAGACCGAGGAGAACGTTGGGTGGTAGGAAATCTGTGCTTGGTGCGGTGACCTCACACTGAAATGTGAGGAAAATGTGTTTTTTTTAGCTACATTTGAGATTTGCAAGGGCTTCTGGGTAAGAAAACACTGGGGGATCCATGCAAGTCACACCTCCCTTTACTCCCTCAGGTGTCTAGTTTTCAGAAATGTCTGAGTTTGGTAGATTTCCCTACATGGTTGCTGTATGAACACTGTTCGCATGGTCACCACCCATTTTTTGCCTGGTGTTCTTTCCCTAAAACTGTACCTTTGTTTCCACAATTGGCACAGCCCTGAGACACAGTTAAGTCCCTTGTAAAAGTTACCCTGATACCAAGGGCCCTGTGGCCAGGGAAGGTCCCTAAGGGCTGCAGCATGTATTATGCCACCCCTAGGGACCCCTCACTCAGTACAAGCACACTGCTTTGCATCTTGTGTGCTAGTGGGGAGAAAAGACAAAGTCGACATGGCACTCTCCTCAGAGTGCCATGCCCACAAACCACTGCCTGTGGCATAGGTAAATCACCCCTCTAGCAGGCCTTACAGCCTTAAGGCAGGGTGCACTATACCACAGGTGAGGACATAGCTGCAAGAGCACTATGCCCCTCCACTGTCTAAGTCAATTCTTAGACAGTGTAAGTGCAGGGTAGCCCTACTGAGTATATGGTTTGGGAGTTTGTCATTACGAACTCCACAGCAGCAAAATGGCTACACTGAATACTGGGAAGTTTGGTATCAAACTTCTCAGCACATTAAACCCACACTGATGCCAGTGTGGGATTTATTGAAAAATGCACACAAAGGGCATCTTAGAGATGCCCCCGCTGTGTTAGCCCAATTGCTAGTGCAAGGCTAACCGGTCTGTGCCAGCCTGCCACTTACAGACGAGTTTCTGACCACATGGGTTGAGTGCCTTTATGCACTCTGTGGTCAGAAACAAAGCCTGTCCTGGGTGGAGGTGCTTCACACCTCCCCCTGCAGGAACTGTAACACCTGGCAGTGAGCCTCAAAGGCTCAAGTCTAGTGTTACAGCGCCCCCAGTGCACTCCAGCTAGTGGAGATGCCCGCCCCTCATACGAGCCCCCACTTTTGGTGGCAAGTCCAGAGGGATAATAAGAAAAACAAGGAGAAGTCACCCCCTAAGCCAGGACCACCCCTAAGGTGTCCAGAGTTAACGTGACCCCCTCCTCGAGAAATCCTCCATCTTGCTTTGGACGATTAGGACCAATAGGTATATTCCCCCCCCCCCCCTTAGAGGGAGTGGGCACAAGGAGGGTGTAGCCATCCTCAGGGACAGAAGCCATTGGCTACTGCCCTCTGACCCTAACACACCCCTAAATTCATTATTTAGGGGCAACACTGAACCCAGCTCTTCAGATTCCTGATGACCTCAAGAAAGAAAGACTGCTGAGATGAAAACCCTGCAGAGAAGAGAAACAGACAACAACTGACTCAGTCCCAGCCCTCCCGGCCCGTCTGCTGCTTCAAAAAGCTGCAAGAAAAGAAGCAATGCGTTCTGCAGGACTAGCAACCCCTGAAAAGCCTCCAGGGGACTGCCTGCATCACAAGGACCAAGAAACTCCTGTGGATAGCAGACTTGACCAAAAAGAAGACAAAGAAACCATCTTTAATTGGACCCTCACCTCACTCCAGAAGCGTGAGTCCAACTACTCTGCACCCGAAGCCCCCGGCCTGTGTCCAGAGAAACCAACTAGCCAGAGAGGATCTCCAGGCAACTCCGACAACATGTGCACCCTGGGCTGACCTCTCTACACCCCCACGACGACGCCTGCAGAGGGAATCCCGAGGATCCCCCTGACCGTGACTGCCCAGGACGAAGATATCTGTCGCCTGGAGCTGCACTGCACCCGCAGCCCCCAGGCCCAAGAGAACCGACCACTGGTGCAGCAATGACCAGCAGGCAGCCCTCGACCTTTCCCAGTCGGTGGCTTGCCTGAGAGGCCCCCTGTGCCCTGCCTGCAGCATGTAAGTGGCCCCTGGGTCCCTCCATAGAGTTCCATTGAGAACCTGACACCCTGTTTGCACACTGCACCTGGCCGCCCCCGTGCCCCTGAGGGTGTGGTTTTTCTGCCTATTTGGGGCTCCTCCAGTACTCCTCCAAACCCCCCCGGTCTGCCCTCCGACAAAGCGGGTACTTACCTGCAAGCAGACCGGAACCAGAGTACCCCCTGTCTCCATAGGGGCCCATGTTATTTTGGCTCATAGTTGACCTCGGCCCTGTGTTGCTGGTGCTGGGTGTTTGGGGTTATCTTGAACCCCCAACAGAGTGTTACCTATGCTCCAGAGATTGAACCTGTAAGTTTGTTACTTACCTCAAAAACTGTACTTTACTTACTCCCCCAGGAACTATTGAAAATTGCAATGTCCACTTTTAAAATAGCTTTTTGCCATTTTAAAGAACAATGTGTACATTGTTGATTCAATTCGAAGTTCTAAGTATTACTGCGTAAAGTACCTTTCATTTAATGTACTTACCTGCTAAATAAATCCGGTGGTTCTAGAAATAAATTAACAAAATAATATTTTTCTATATAAAAACCTATTAGCCTGGAATTAAGTCATTGAGTGTGTGTTTTCCCTTATTGCTTTTGTGTGTACAACAAATGCTTAACACTTCCCTCTGATAAGCCTATGTGCTCAACCACACTACCACAAATAGAGCATTAGCTTTATCTAATATTGCCTCTCTCAAGCCTCTTGGGGAACCCCTGGACTCTGTGCACAGTATATCTCATTTTGATATAGTATATACAGAGCTAGCTTCCTACAGTTGCCAAGCCCAGGACCAAAAACGCAGGTGCCCCCCTTGAAAAAACAGGTACTTTTGCAATAGATAATTTTGATGTGTCCACATTGTGTCGCGGGCACTAGGCCTACCCACACGTGAGGTACCATTTTTATTGGGAAATGCGGGAGAATGCTGGGTGGAAGGAAGTTTGTGGCTCCCCTCAGATTCCAGAGCCTTGCAGCACCGAAATGTGAGGAAAAAGTAATTTTGTTGCCAAATTGTGAGGTTTGCAAAGGAGTCTGGGTAACAGAACCTGGTGAGAGCCTCACAAGTGACCCCATCCTGGATTCCCCTCGGTGTCTAGTTTTTAAAAATGCAAAGATTTGCTAGGTTTCCCTAAGTGCCAGCTAAGCTACAGCCCAAAATCCACAGCTAGTCACTGTCCAAAAAACACATCACTTTTCAGTGTGAAAATGTGATGTGTCCATGTTGCGTATTGGGGCGTTTCCTGTCGCAGACACTAGGCCTACCCACACAAGTGAGGTACCATTTTTATCAGAAGAGACTTGAGAGGATGGTTGGTGGAAGCAAAGGATTCAGGGTGCCAGAACCTGGAGAGAGCCCCACAAGTCACCTCATTCTAGATTTTCCTAGGTGAAGGTTAGACATATAGGTGACTTATAAGATGTTATTTCACTCAGGCTGCAGTGGCAGGCCTGTGTAAGAATTGTCTGAGCTCCCTATGGGTGGCAAAAGAAATGCTGCAGCCCATAGGGATCTCCTGGAACCCCAATACCCTGGGTACCTAAGTACTATATACAAGGGAATTATATGGGCGTACCAGTGTGCCAATGAGAATTGGTAAATTTAGTCACTAGCCTGCAGTGACAAATTTAGAAAGCAGAGAGAGCATAAACACTGAGGTTCTGGTTAGCAGAGCCTCAGTGATTCAGTTAGGCACCACACAGGGAACATATATAGGGCACATGCCATGAGCACTGGGGTCCTGCCTAGCAGGATCCCAGTGACACAGGGGCTAAAACATACATACATACAGTGAAAATGGGGGTAACATGCCAGGCAAGATGGTACTTTCCTACAATCTCACCCTGCTCATGGCAACTGATGAGGGACAGGAGGAATAGAGTGACTCTCTCCCTGATCTCTTCTCCAACACTGACGGCTTAGTGGAGGGAGTAGTCATTGCAGATTGTCTTACTGCTGAGCAGAAAGATAACTGTATAAATCTTTTAAGTCAGTTTTCTGAACTCTTCTCACTGATGCCAGGTACCACTACTTGATGTGAGCAGACAATCAACACTGGAGACAGTTTACCTGTCAAAAGTAAGATTTATAGGCAGCCTGACCATGTCAGGGACTGCATTAAACAAGAGGTTCAGAAAATGTTAGACTTAGGAGTGAAGGAGCCTTCAGAAAGCACATGGGCTAGCCCAGTGGTGCTAGTTCCAAAGCCTCACAGTAAAGATGGAAAAAGAGAGATGAGGTGTTGTGTTGACTATATAGGGCTCAACCAAGTAACCAAGTAACCAAGACAGATGCTCACCCTATACCCAGGGCAGATGAGCTCATAGATACACTGGCTTCTGCCAAGTATCTTAGCACTTTTGATCTATCTGCAGGGTATTGGCAGATTAGGTTATCAGAAGATGCAAAACCAAAGACTGCATTTTCAACCATGGGAGGGCACTATCAATTTACTGTAATGCCCTTTGGTCTGAAAATGCCACTTTTCAAAGGTTGGTGAACACAGTCTTGCAAGGGTTAGAACCTTTTAGTGCAGCATATCTAGATGATATAGCTGGGTTTAGCTCCACCTGGGATGATCACCTGGTCCACCTGTGGAACGTTTTGGAGGCCCTGCAAAAGGCAGGCCTCACTATCAAGGCCTCAAAGTGCCAGATAGGGCAGGGGAAAGTGGTTTATCTGGGCCACCTGGGAGGTGGAGAACAGATTGCACCACTGCAGGGGAAGATCCAGACCATTATGTAATGGGCTCCCCCTACAACTCAAACCCAGATGAGAGCCTTTTTAGGCCTCACAGGGTACTACAGGAGGTTTATTAAATATTATGGCTCCATTGCAGCTCCCCTTAATGACCTCACTAGTAAGAAGATGCCTAAAAAGGTGTTGTGGACAGCTAGCTGTCAAAAACCTTTTGATGAGCTCAAACAGGCCATGTGCTCTACACCTGTCCTAAAAAGCCCTTGCTACTCCAAAACGTTCATAGTACAGACTGATGCTTCTGAATTGGGGGTTGGGGCAGTGCTATCACAGCTTAATACTGAGGGCCAGGATCCACATGTTGCTTTTATCAGCTGGACGTTGACCCCTAGAGAAAAGTGTTGGTCTGCCATAGAGAGGGAGGCCTTTGCTGTGGTCTGGGCACTGAAAAGGTTGAGACCATACCTGTTTGGTACTCACTTTATTGTTCAGACAGACCACAAACGTCTACTTTGGCTAAACAAATGAAAGGTGAAAACCCTAAATTGCTGAGGTGGTCCACATCCCTACAGGGAATGGACTCTACAGTGGAACATAGACCTGGGAGTACCCACTCCAATGCAGATGGACTTTCCAGATATTTTCACTTAGACAATGAAGACTCATCTGGGCAAGGTTAGCCTTATTGTCCCTCGTTTGGGGGGTTGTGTAGGAAAGTACCATCTTGCCTGGCATGTTACCGCCATTTTTACTCTATGTATGTTTGTTTTTGCCTGTGTCACTGGGATCCTGCTAGCCAGGACCCCAGTGCTCATAAAGTATGCCCTGTATGTGTTCCCTGTGTGGTACCTAACTGTATCACTGAGGCTCTGCTAACCAGAACCTCAGTATTTATGCTCTCTCTGCTTTTAAAATTGTCACTGCAGGCTAGTGACTAATTTTACCAATTCTGATTGGCACACTGGAACACCCTTATAGTTCCCTAGTATATGGTACCTAGGTACCTAGGGTATTGGGGTTCCAGGAGATCCCTATGGGCTGCAGCATTTGTTTTGCCACCAATAGGGAGCTCAGACAATTCCACTACAGGTCATACCAATGTATAAATTAATGTACATATGAATTGCAATGTTTTCCAAATGTTGTACTAATACATATTTCAATCAATTGACAGACTCCAGATTTGTATTTGTTCAAAGGGTGTTTATTTAAGTGCTAACAAGTAGAGGGGGATGTGCAATGGGGTGCGGTAATGGTGGAGGAATGTCCAGTTAGAGTCCCGTCTCTTGGTATCACAGGTGCATTGTCCAATGGGGCATAGGAAGGGGAGCAATATCAGTTGAAGGTGGGCAGAGTGACAGAGTGGGACACAAGGGTGACAATCAGGCGAGTCTTATTTCCTGGCGGGGGTCTTGGCAATGTTCTCTGGCTTCTGCCTGGATCGCAGGTACCGTATGTGGGGTGCTTCTCCTTCTGCAGGGGGTGTGGTGCTGGTGGCCTGTTGTTCGAGTGGCGGTGCCTCCTGTCCACTAGCACCGGCAGAGGTGGAGGGCTATTCATCGGTGTGGCTAGTGTCAAGGGGCCGTTGTTGTGCCACTGCCTCCCTCATGGTGTTGGCCATGTCAGCCAGCACCCTTGCAATGGAGACCAGGATGGTGTGGATGTGTTTGAGGTCCTCGCTGATCCCCAGGTACTGTCCCTCCTGCAGCCGTTGGGTCTCCTGAAACTTGGCCAGTATCTGGCCCCAGGTCTCCTGGGAATGGTGGTATGCTCCCAGGATCCCTGCAAGTGCCTCGAGGAGAGTGGGTTCCCTGGGCCTGTCCTTGGGTCCCTGTAGTGGTGGACACACTGCTGATTGACGTGTTCTGGGGACAGTGGCATGGGCCCGCTGTGTAGGTGCTGTGCTGGTGTTTCCTTAGAGGGGAGGCTCTGTGGTGGTATGGGACTGTGGCAGGGTAACCGACTGTAACCGACAGCTTGAGCTTGCCCCAGTGATTACTCGTCAATGACCGCCTTTTCTCCAGCAAAATTTCTAAATACAAAGGAACTCTTTGACCGTGATAGGCACCAACCTCATCATCGTATCCTACCCACACTCCATTGTGGTAGACCTCAAATCTTACCTTTGCCCTAGTCATGCTGACTAGTTCCCCAGGGTTGGAGCTTTGCACTTTTTGGTGCTAAAATTTAATTTAAACTTTAAAGAATAATTTCTCCAGATCTTGTGCATTATTGTTGTTCTGGTGTCATTTTTCTCATTAAAATATTTTCTATTTTTATAAATTGAAGATAAATAAAAGTGGGATTTTTTGTTGTGTTGTGTTTCTGACCTTTTAACTGTTCTGGTACTTCTAAATGTTTTGCATATTTTCTTACATTTAGCCTGTCTGCTCTGCACCATAGCTACCAGGGGTTGAGCTCAGGTTTAAATGACTGAAAACGTTACTGAACCTAACAAGAATAGTGACATTATAACTTATGGTGGACCATCAACCACCCCAACTAATAATCAGCTCCACACAAATGCAATGTCATTTCCATTTATTGTAGGGTAAAGAGTGTCCAATGATTACAATGAAGTAGGTGTTTACTAGAGTAACTTATTTTATGTAGCACAGTTTCTACAATGCTGATTTTTTTATGTCATATATCTTCGTTAGTACAGCCCTATGATCCCACTTCATGCCATTTCGAGTGTGTGGCTTTAAACTTGTTTGAAACTATGAAATGTACCCTTTCTGGGATGTGCCCACATTATTCCTTGTTTCTGAACCAAGTAGTCTCCACATTAGACTGTCTGCTCTTCCCTTCTGAGGCAGACTATGGGGGTCATTCTGACCCCGGCGGGCGGCGGGAGCCGCCCGCCTGGAGGGAACCGCCAGAATACCGCTGCGCGGTCAAAAGACCGCCGCGGGTATTCTGGGTTTCCCACTGGGCTGGCGGGCGACCACCAAAAGGCCGCCCGCCAGCCCAGTGGGAAACACCCCTCCATGAGGATGCCGGCTCCGAATGGAGCCGGCGGAGTGGAGGATGTGCGACGGGTGCAGTAGCACCCATCGCGAATTTCAGTGTCTGCTAAGCAGACAGTGAAATTCAGGGTGGGACCCTCTTACGGGGGCCCCTGCAGTGCCCATGCCATTAGCATGGGCACTGCAGGGGCCCCACGACACCCCATACCGCCATCCTGTTCCTGGCGGCCGAAGCCGCCAGGAACAGGATGGCGGTATGGGGGTCAGAATCCCCATGGAGGATTCTACAGGGCAGCGGAAAACCGGCGGGAGACCGCCGGTTTTCCCTTTCTGGCCGCGGCTGAACCGCCGCGGTCAGAATACCCTGGGGAGCACCGCCAGCCTGTTGGCGGTGCTCCCGCCGACCCCGGCCCCGGCGGTCCTTGACCGCCGGGGTCGGAATGACCCCCTATATGTCCATCCTCTCGTGATTTATCTTAGATTCTCCTTTGACTTTTGAACTCAGTAGATGTTTTAGTTGTTTGCTGCTCTATATTTTGGTTCTAATACCCTTATGTTATGACCTCTCACAATTGGCTATATTTCGATACATTACTGTTGCTGATTTGAATCTGATTAACTAACCACTTTTTGACTTCTTAATTCTTATGTTTTGAAAAAATCTCTATGGTTTCGATTTTGAATTTTGTGCTGCAAACATTTTTTGTGTTCAAGGGCCCCCGTCCTTTGGGAGTCACATGGACCTGATACTATGCAACTGCCCTTTACATTTATTAGTAAAGGCCTCAACATGCAGGTTTATGTCTATTTCTGTCTGTGTTCAATAATCTATTTTATCTGTTTATCTGTTTGTGTATTTCTTGTCTTTTTTTCTGTATCCATCTATATCTTCTTTTTTATAGCTATCTGTTTGCATACATCTACCTTCTGTCTAAATCTATCGGTCTGCTTCATCATATATGGCTGCTCCTGTCTGACTCTAACTTTATCTGTTTATCTATTTATCTGTCTGCTCTATCTAGCTGTCTGCTTCTATGTCTATATCTGCTTTACTCTAGTTCTAATCTGTCTATCTATCTAACCATCTATATGTGTTCTGGGCACAATCGGAGCCCCCATCTTAAGGGGGCAGTAGTCTTTGTAAACTGAAACTGGTTCATCTCATAGCCAATGGCATAAGAAATGCAAGAGTTTGACTGTTACAAACTATGCTTGCATTACCCTCTCTGAACATAAAACAGACCTGTAAGTTCAAGACTGCTCACCAGCACACCCTAAAAATTAGGCTGTCATCCACAATTAGAGATAAAAATATTTAAATTACTGTGCAATCTAAGCTTTTGTAGAACAATTTTTCGATATATACCTGCTGGCTTAACGACAGCAAAATCTTCGTAAGACTAGCTCGCCTCTGAACTGAGTCTACATTTAAAGAATGCATACACCATGCATTTATAAACATTCGCTCATTTGCATGGTATGAAATGATGACCCAATGTGTACATTTAGGGGGTTATTCTAACTTTGGAGGAGGTGTTAATCCGTCCCAAAAGTGACGGAAAAGTGACGGATTTACCACCAGCCATATTACGAGTCCATTATATCCTATGGAACTCGTAATACGGCTGGTGGTATATCCGTCACTTTACCGTCACTTTTGGGACGGATTAACACTCCTCCAAAGTTAGAATAACCCCCATTATGTTTAAATTGATGAATACATACATTGATTAAGACGTTTCTTGCTTCTAAAGTCAGATCTCCCTCTGTCCGTTAAATTAAGTATTCTGGATGGAAGGGGTTAGAATTTGTGAAGGCAGACAAACCCCTCCATTCTTCCAATATGGGTAAGTTGATTAACCGTAAAGTAGGGGGTTAGTAACATGTTATTTAGAGAGTTTAGGAATAGCAGAACAGTGATATTAATGCTATAGAAATTTTTTTTTGCTTTCCATTCATATCACTTTTTCTCTCTATCATGTCATCTGTTGTAGGAAAGTACCATCTTTCTTGGCATGTTATCCCCAGTTTCTGCCTGTTTGTCAGTGTGTTTTTAATGTCTCACTGGGATCCTGCTAGTCAGGACCCCAGTGCTCATAGTTTGCGGCCTATACATGTTGTCAGTATGCTTGACTGTGTCACTGGAGTTCTGCTAACCAGAACTCCAGTGCTTATGCTCTCTCTGTGTACCAAATTTGTCACTATAGTTTAGTGACTCCATATTCCAATTCTGATTGGCACACTGGACCCCTCCTTATAAGTCCCTAGTATAAGGGGCCAGATGTAGCAAAATCAGTTTTTGCGACTTGCAAATTGCGAGTCTGAGCGACTTGCAATTTGCAAGTCGCAAAAACGGATGCAGAATGGTGTCTCAGGCACCTTCTACGACTCGCTATGGGGTCGCAAAGACCCACCTCTTCAATATTCATGAGGTGGGTCGCATTTTGCGACCCCATAGTGATTCCCTGCACTCACAGGGATGGTGGCATGCTGTAGTCAGCAGACCTCCATGTCTGTGACTGCTTTGTAAATGAAGCAGTTTTTTTTTTTTCATTTTGCAGCCCGTTTTCCTTAAAGGAAAACGAGTTGCAAAATGAAAAAAATACCAAAACCATTTGGTTTCGTTTTTTCAGAGTAGGCAGTGGTCCATAGGACCACTGCCTGCTCTGAAAAAATATTTTTGTCAACATTCACAAAGGGGAAGGGGTCCCATGGGGACCCCTTCCCTTTTGCGAATGAGTTACCAACAGTGTGACACTGGTGGTAACTGCGAGTTGGTTTGCGACCGCATTTGCAGTCACAAAGCAACTCTGAATTACGATGCGAGTCGCAAATAGGAAGGGAGCACCCCTTCCTATTTGCGAGTCGCATTCACAAATTGCGAGTCGGTACCGACTCGCAATTTGTGAATGAGCATCGCAAAAGGCTTTTTGCATGGTGCAAACTGCGATTTTCGCAGTTTGCACCATGCAAAAAGCTTTCTACATTTGGCCCATGGTGCCTAGGTACCCAGGGCATTGGGGTTCCAGGAGATCCTTAAGAGCTGAAGCATTTCTTTTGCCACCCTTAAGGAGCTCATACAAATCTTACTTCAGGACTGCCACTGCAGCCTGAGTGAAATAGTGCACACACTATTTCACAGCCATTTTTCACTGCACTTAAGTAACTTATAAGTCACCTATATGTCTAACCTTCATTTACTGAAGGCTAGGTGCAAAGTTGCTGTGTGTGAGGGCATCCTTGCACTAGCAAAGGTGCCCCCACATTTCTCAGGGCCAATTCCCCGACTTCGTGAGGGCGGGGATGCCATTATAAGCGTGCACTACATATATGTCAATACATATATGTAGCTTCACAATGGTAACTCCGAACATGGCTATGTGAGGTGTCTAAGATTGTGAAATTAAACCCCCAATCCAAATCTGGTATTGGGGGGCCAATTCCATGCACCCTGGGGCTCCACCATGGACCCCCAGTACTGCCAAACCAGCTCACTGAGGTTTCCACTGTAGCCCCACCTGCTGCCACCTCACAGACAGGTTTCTGCCCTCATGGGGATTGAGCAGCTCAATCCCAGGAAGGCAGAACAATGCAATTCCTTTAGGAGAGGGGTGTTAGACCCTCTCCCATTGGAAATAGGTGTTACAGGCATGGGAGACGTATCCTGTCAGAGCCTCTGGAAATGCTCTGAAGGGCACAGACGGTGCCCTCCTTGCATAATCCAGTCTACACCAGTTTAGGGACCCCCAGTCCCTGCTCTGGCACGAAACTGGACAAAGGAAAGGGGAGTGACCACTCCCCTGTCCATCACCACCCCACGGTGGTGCTCAGAGCTCCTCAAGAGTGTCCCTGGCGTTAGCCATCTTGAATTCCAAGGTGTGGGGACTCTCTGAGAGCATCTGAGTGGCCAGTGCCAACAGGTGATGTCAGAGACCCCTCCTGATAGGTGCATACCTGGGTAGGTATTCAATCCCCCTCTCAGGGCTATTTAGGGTCTCTCCTCTGGGTGTTTCCTCAGATTTGGTTTGCAAGATTCCTCCAGGACTCATCTCCATCCTCTGCTTCAGCTTCTGACTGTCGGATCAACCGCAGACTGCTCCAGGAACCGCTGTAACTGCAACAATGTATCCAGGAAGACTCCTGTGACCTGCAACTTCAGCTCCAGGCAGCAATTGCAACAGTTTCCATGGTGTGCACGCTCTGAGGACTGCCTGTCTTCACCCTGCACCAGAAGAACCGAAGGAATCTCCAGTGGAGTGACGGTGTAATTTCCCTGCTTCAGCAGGCACCTCTCTGCAATGACAACCGGTACTCTGGGACTCCTCTCCTGTTGACGAACACGATCCCTGGAACACCGGTAGTGGACCAAAGTGATCCTGACTCCCGTGAGTGCTGCCTATTCTTCTGAGGGCTCTCTGGAGTGCTGAGAGCCCCCTCTGTCTCCTCAGTCTGAGTTGAGACCCCCAGGTCCCTCCTGGGTCTGGGCAGCTCCTCTTTGATGCAAAACACGTACTTGCGTGAACCAAGGCTTGTAGGCGGAATCCAGCGACACAAACTGCATCCAACAACTCAACGTGGAACATCTCTTGCGCCAAGCAGGAACCCGCAGCTATCTTCTTTGGTGCATTTCTGTACTTTTCGTCCAACCGGAGAATCCACTTTTGCACCTTCTTCCAGGTGGGCAGGGGCTCCTCTTCTTCCTAGACTCTTAATGGACTTCTGGGCATGGTCTCCTCTCTCCACAGGTCTTCAGGTCCAGGAATCCATTGTTGGCTGCTTGCAGTCTTGCTTGGTTCTTGCATAATTCTTCATCACAACTTGTAGTGTGTTCTGAGGAAACTTGCTGTACTTTACTCCTACTTTCCTGGGCTCTGGGGTGGGGTACTTTACTTACCTTTGGTGTTTTCCTACACTACACTTGTCTGGGGGGAATTCGACATTCGCATTCCACTATTTTAGTATATGGTTTGTGTTGCCCCTAGGCCTGGTGCAATCTATTGCATTTTCTACTGTTTGCACTATTCTATGACGGTTTATTTACCTGATTTTGGTTAGTAGTGTATATATTGTGTATAATACTTACCTCCAGAAGGAGTATTGCCTCTAAGATATTTTTGGCATTGTGTCACTAAAATAAAGTACCTTTATTTTTGGTAACACTAAGTATTGTCTTTTATTGTGTATAAGTACTGGGTGACTATAGTGGCAAGAGCTTTGCATGTCTCCTAGTTCAGCCTTGGCTGCTCTGCTACAGCTATCCCTAGACAGCCTAAGCTGCTAGAAACTGCCTTCATTTCACTAATAAGGGATAACTGGACCTGTTATGAGGTGTAAGTACCTTAGGTACCCACTACAAACCAGGTCAGCCTCCTACACCTATCCTCTAATGAACTTGTGATTTCCATGAATGCTATACTATTTCTATGACTTATTGTCAAACTGTTGGTGAAAGCTCTTTATAAATTCAGTATTAATATGAATTTTGAACAGAGATCATGGAAATGTACAACACTTAACCAAAGAATGTCCCAATAGATCAGAGGTCTTCAAACATTTTCACTCTTAGCCCCCCCACCCAAAATGTTTTGAAGTCCGGCCCCCCTCTGAAACATTATGGAACAGCTTGGGGGAACGGGTAGGGCAGGCTGAGCAAAGGGGCGACCATCTAAGATCATCTTAGGAGTACTTTTTCACCATCTTGTAAGACACACTAAATGTGAGAGTTATACATGAGAAACTATATAAAAAAATGAAATTAGCAAAAAAGACTACTCCCAATATTTGGGGTCTTGTGAACCCTCACACTCCTGGGCCCCAATGCAACTAAACCTTTTGCACTTTTTATAGCTGCAGCCCTGAATAGCAGGCTATCCATTTTGCCTCTTTCAACCCTTTCCCTATCATTCTGATCTTTAAACAGACTCTGTCGTTTTCATAAAAAATGAGCTCTCATGTGTTAACTGCCTCTTTGCATCAAAGGTGTTCTCAGCCCTAATGCTATCAACCATGCCTTGATTGTAAAGTAACAGTCATAATAGTGGAGCAGTGGGCCCTTAACACTCTTGGGCTCCAGTGCCACTGCATCTGAATCACCAGTGAGAGCTAATGCCTTGTGAAGCAGACAGTCTCTTCTGTTCCCTGTTAAAACGCCTTAATCTTCCTTTCTGCTACTTCTCTGAGGCTCAATGTAAGTGTTAGAAATGGAGTCTCTAGTTTGCAGTGATTTGTACCCTGTCCAAGTAGCGAGCCTCACTCTAGTCATGGTAAGGGAGTGACACAGCTAAGATAACCCCTGCTTACCCCCTTGGTAGCCTGGCACGAGCAGCCAGGCTTATCTCAGAGGCATTGTGTAAAGTATTTGTACACGTACACAGTAACACAGTGAAAACACTACAAAGGAACTCCACACCAGTTTAGAAAAATAGCCAATATTTATCCAAATAAAACAAGACCAAAACGACAAAGATCTAACTTTCACAAGCAAAGATATCACTTTTAAAGAGTTGCAAAGAGTCTTAATCAAGAGGAATGAATGAGTGTCTATTTTTAACACACAGTACCTGGGATGCATCAAAAGCAAAGATGATGCGGGCTGTGGAGGTAAGGATCCGTATAACAAATCGTGCATCAGTTCTTTACTGCACAGGGGAAGTGATGCATATGTTCCTTACTGACAGGGGAGGTGATGTGTTGATTCTCTTCTCACAGGAGAGGTGATACGTCGGTTCCTTACTGGCAGGGGAGGTGATGCATTTATTCCTTACTGCCAGAGGGGGTGATGTGTCAGTTCTCTACCTGCAGGAGAGGTAATGCATTGATTTCCGGTCATGCAGCCTCGGTTCCTTGCTGCAGTGCGAGTTCGATGTGAAAATTATGCCCTGAGACGATGTGTGGAAAAATCCAGATGCACTGTGATGATAGAGACGCAGTGGAACAGATGCTGCTTCCGTCCTACAGGCGCTGTGTCAATCGTTTCACCGTAAGGCAGGCGCTGTGTCCATTCCTCAGCCACAAGACAGGCACAGCATTGATTCTTCTGACGCAAGCCAGGTGATGCAGCGATTTTCAGCCACTGCAACCCGATGCATGAATTTTCCTCTTCAGGACACCAGTTTTCACTTCCAATGTCCCAGGAACTGGATTTAGCACCACTTGGCAAGTGAGGGATCTCAGCAGAAGAGACCAGGCTGGCAGGTTGAGTCTTTGATGTCCCTGAGACTTCCTAACCGGAGGCAAGCTCAGTTGAAGCCCTTGCAGAACCTTGGAAAGCAGGATGTAGAAAGCAAAGTCCATTCCTTGCACTCCCAGGACAGAGCAGCAGGCACCAGGCCAGCACAACAAAGCAACAGGCAGAGTGACAGCTCCTCATACAGCATCCAGCTTCCTGGCAGAATGTCCTCAGTCCAGAAGTGTTCTGAAGTTGTGGTCTCAGAGGCCCAATACTTATACTAATTTCTGCCTTTGAAGTAGGCAAACTTCAAAGGAAAGTCTTTGTAGTGCACAATGCCCTTCCTTTCCTGCCCTGCCCCCAGACGCAATTCAGGGGATGGGAGACTGCTTTGTGTACAGACATGCACAGGCCTATTCAGGTCCAAGTGTCTGCTCCTCCCTCAACTCTAGCCAAGGAAGACCCATCAGGATATGCAGGGCACGCCTCAGCTCCCTTTGTGTGACTGTCTACAGCGAATTTATAAACAGCCCAACTGTCATCCTGACCCAGACGTATATTCCACAGCCAAGCAGAGGCACAGAATGGTTAAGCAAGAAAATGCCCACTTTCTAAAAGTGCCATTTTTAAACTTACAATTTAAAAAACAACTTCACCAAAAGATTAATTTTTACATTGTGAGTTCAGAGACCCCAAACTGCATATCTCTACCTGCTCCCAATGGGAAATTACACTTAAAAGATACTTGAAGGCAATCCCCATGTTAATCTATGGGAGAGATAGGCCTTGCAATAGTGAAAAACTAATTTAGCAGTATTTCACTATCAGGACATGTAAAACACAGAGGTAGATGTGCTACCTTTTAAATACACTGCACCTTGCCCATGGGGCTACCTTAGACCTACCTTAGAGGTGACTTACATGTAGTGAAAGGGAAGGTTTGGGCCTGGCAAGTGAATGCACTTGCCAGGGTGAACTGGAAGTAGAAACAGACACTGCAGTGGCAGGTCTGAGACATGTTTACAGGGCTAATCATGTGGGTGACACAATCAGTGCTGCAAGCCCACTGGTAGCATTTCATTTACGGGCCCTGGGCACACCTAGTGCACTTTACTAGGGACTTACTGGTAACACAAATATGCCAATCATGGGTAAACCATTTGCCAATACCACATAGACAGAAAGCATTTGCATTTTAGCCCTGGTCAGTAGTGGTAAAGTGCCCAGAGTCCTAAAGCCAACAAAACAGGTCAGAAAAGATAGGAGGAAGAGGACAAAAGGTTTGGGGATGACCCTGCAAAAGGGCCAGGTCCAACAGTAAGGTGTTTCCTCTACTTCACTGTTCTCCTTTCTTGGGGCATTGGTTCAATGTCCAAAGCAACACTGACACAGCAAGAAAAGCAAGGAACGATAATAAAATCAATCTTAATAGGAGTTTAGTTGGGCCCTCACATTCATGGGCCCCTGCACTGCACTTGCAACACCACTAATACAGACTCCTCTGTCCACACTACTGGGCCATCACTCCTATGCCCGAGGTCCACAGCATGCTGTCTGTCCATTTGTATCCTAAAATAGGAAAAAGCCCAACATCTCACCCTGTTACTTGGGACTTGCTCCCTGTGCAGCAACAAGGGTGACTTGGGCCCCAATGCTAACAAGGAAAATGGCTCAGCCCTCCACCCCTTTTTTGCTAGTAACATTTCCTTAATCTGGGTGCAGTGGTCCCTGCCACTATTACCCCAGTGCAATGCATTTGTAGCACTAATGGTAGTGATCACACTGTAAAAAAAAAGTCTGCATGGCTAAAAACCTTTTTCAAGGCATCTCTTTGAGGAAGCGGGTAAGCTGTCCCTGTCCATTTGTAAATAAAAAGATTAGAAACCACATAGAGCCACCTCTCTAGGCCATTCCTTTGACACCATCTATGAATGTTGCTCTGTTCAGCACATCTGCATGTAAACAGAGATCGAAGTTAACAAGGTGTATGGGGACCAAGGTGTTTTGAAATTTACAAAAACAATTCCCATACATTTTGTTAAAAACAACCATCCCTGAATTGTTAATGGACACCTGGTGCTGACAAGGAGAGGTCTCTTAGAGTGCTGTAATTTAAGGAGTCACTTGAAGTATCAAGATCACAAACATTTATTATTTGCATTTTTGAGGGTTAATGTAAGGATGCTTGGTTTTAGGAAGTGTACTTTTAATGGACTTATAAAATGTATTCTTGCAAAGCACTTGTTTTATCATGTACACTAAATTTAGAGGCAGCCTATACTAAACTGTGTACAATACAATTTAAAATAATTACTTAAATATTCACAGTGCCAGTGCTTTTTTTTAGTTGTTGAGACATCATAGTGCTATGAATACAGAAGCCACTATTGTGCACTAAGTGAAGCAGGATTCAATTTTGTGACTCTCTGATATCACAAACAGGCATCTGCACTGATCACATTAACCAATCAATTAATGATTCAGAATGCAAAAGACTGCATTTCCCACCAAACAGATTAGTTAGCATTTATTTTTTATTCAAGATGTGTGCATTATTTCATATGCAGTTGCTGCAAGGATAGAAAAACAAAAAAACACTTACAGAATATTTTGTTCTTTTTTGCCATGTCTAAACAGAATATGTTAGTACAAAACACTTTAAACTGAATTATACTGCCTCCCTAATGACCCCTAACTGATAACTCAAGTAAACTATTACAGAAAAGCCATGTTAAGAATTTAACAGTCAAGTTCAAATAAAGTACTACTTTACCATGCCTGGTCCTTGCGGAATCATAAATTGTGAACAGATGGTGGCAACCTTAACTTCAGTTGTTTTATGATAATTAAGAAGGCCTAAAAACATGAAAAATAAACAAGGTTGCATTTCCAGTCCATCTTCATATACAAGTGCTTACTAAGGCATTTGCACCCATCTGGGAATGCCACCACGGACCCCAAGGCATTTTTAAGACCTCTGCAATAGATTCATGCAGGATATTCGGTATAGTCATTGGCGATATCAATTATTTTATTTAACTTCACTGTGTGTATATGTGTGCCATGTGGCATCAAGAAAAATTGACGTGGATGAGACTCATTATTAAGCTGCACATTGTTGGGTCAACCCAAGTCAAACTGGTGGCGCCTTTTACAAGATAAAGGAAATCATAGGCACACTGATGGCTGATTTGTTCAGGGTAACCAATGTGCATTTGCAGGGAAACCATGATTGACTGCACAGTCAACAGGTTAGCAGGTCAGCCACCTATCCCCTTAACCTTGAGGAATGTATTTCCCATTGTTGTTACGTACATTTAGAAATAACAAAGATGGTGTCAGGGGTGATAAATGAAGTTAAAGTCCCTCTGTGAAAATTTGACTTGATGCATGAGGTGTCTGGTTTGAAGTGGACCTTGACTGCATGTGCACTTTACAAAAAAATACAAGCTGCGCCGCCATGGGGGATTCTAAGGGTAGCGGTAAACCGGCGGGAGACCGCCGGTTTGCCTCTTCTGACCGCGGCCGAACCGCCGCGGTCAGAATGCCCTGCGGGGCACCGCCGGCCTGTCGGCGGTGCTCCCGCCGACCCTGGCCCCGGCGGTCTTAGACCGCCGGGGTCAGAATGACCCCCTATGTCTAGGCCAAGACACTCGCTAAGTTAAGGCCTACAATTATTGCAAGACGTAGGTTATAACTCTCAATATGACATATTATTACATAATTTTAATAGTTTTCCATATTTCATTTATGTTAATCACTCATTTAGTACATTTTGTGAATTCTGGTGGCCATTCTCCGAGGTCACAATTTCAAACGTGCACATTATTTTTCTACGTTAATCATTTTCTAACAAATTCATTATTAGAACACATAAACATTCATTAATAATTTTTTATTAAGTAATTTGCATTAAGGAAGGATGTCTAAAGCAAGACGATTTTGAAGAGTCATAGCTCTATCCGCAGCCAATTCAGTATCTATCAGGAGTATTGCCCCTGTAAAATTTGTCAGGATGTTATCCACAGTAGTAGACAACTTTTGTATCTTGATCGAATTCAGGATAACTCCCAGTGAAGGAATCACTGCACCAAATTATCTCCCACTATTGCAGAAGAGGACTCCCTCCTCTGTCTCTTATGATGTAATTCAGTCAATTTCGGAAACTTTTTGAAGTCCTCTATCTGGTAAATCTTTGGGAACACTATTTCCAAATAACATGTCCCAAACCATCCTCTTGGAAGACGGTAATAAGCATTAAGTCCACAAATATAGTAGATACCCGGAATTGCAGGGCTCTGACCATTCAGCATAAAAGTCCATTTACTCTGGAACAAAAACACATGCCTGCATTCACTCGTACCCACAAATAAAGTGTCAGTGCGTGATTTTGGCCTATATATACAAAGCTTCCCTACGTGTAATGCATCTAAAGCTAGTTTTCCTTGCGTTTTAATTGCAGTATAAGCATAATCATTCTTGTAAGTCCTTTACTCTAAGCCTTTCTCTAATTTCTCTTTTAATGCTTTTCTCCTGTCGTCAGTATGCCCTAAGAAGCTTTTCTCTAAAGGTGTAAGCAAGCATGTTAAGTTATTTTTTTGAGCGTAAGCAATCCCAAAGGTTAGTGTAGGCTCAAAGAATCCTCGAACTAATACTATGTCATGGTCCTTAGCTACTCTACTCAGATACCTAATGATAGGAACAAACAAAAACACTTCATCATAATTGGAATAAAAATATTGAATATATTCCTGGTCATAGAACCTTGTTAGTAGCAGACTACAGCTTATCCTGTAAGTTAATGGAAGACTATGGTACATAACTCCTTCCTCGACTTTGCGTACACATAAGACAATCACTTGTATCCATTGTCTCAACATACTCACTCAACAAGCAATCGAAGAAAGTTCTTCTTGAGCATTAGTATAATCATGCAAATATTTCCCATCTGGCTTAAACTTCTCCAAAGCTATTAGTGTAGTAGTCTCAGAAGCAGTAGTATGGATGGCTCCTTTCGCATCAAGAACAGACATTCCCACAATCACTACTATACACAAAATCCCACACATAATTGCCAGTCCAATGCTCATATATTTACAGCGCTTAGCATCTCTAACCTGATTATTGAACTCAGCCATGATCTGTAAAGAATCAGAAAGCAGACGTAACTTATCAAAGTGCAGCAAAAATCAAAAACAGACAATTCTTCTTCAACGGTTCAGTTTTGTATCCAGGAATCCTCTTTCCTTGTCAAAATCGATTAGCAGCTTGTCACATCCGTTTTTTCAGATCAAGTCAGTTTATCAATGTCTTTTCCAGTTTGCTTTCAGCAGTCTCTTTTCTCAAAATAATTCTTAGCTTAATTTCAACAGTTCAGTTCCTTACTCATCTTCAGGTTACATCAAAATATTGACTCAGAACTTCCCTATCAAAACCAAAAGACTTAAGCTTGCAATGCCATTCGTTTGTAGTTGCATATGCCCATTTAGGACCTCCGTATCTTCAACTTGCTATTCTCTTTCTCTTCAACTTTCGATCACCACTCAATTCTCCTTCACTTAATTCTTATTTTCTCGTAGTATCTATTTCTTCCTCTATTGTTTGATCAATAGCCACTTCCTTCCTTTTCTCCACTTGTGACTCAGGCCAAATATCTCCTTTTCTCGAACCTTTTGTCAATATTTTTCTCAGGATTGGACTCTTCTCCTTCTCTTTTTCTATGGTATTTTCTCTTGATGGACCTGCAACAGGCTCAGGAGGAGTCAGATCACTTTGGTTTTGATCCAACTTTACTCCCTCCCCTTCTTGTTCTGTCACTTGCTCCGTTTGTTTCTCAGAATCGTCTACTTCTGGAAGAACCCCTGGTTTCCTAGGCTCCCCTGCTGCATCCGTCGAGACTGATTCTCCAGCACCCTCCTGTAATTCTTCACTTTCGTCTCTTACAGGGGTAATAGAACCATCTTCCACAAGTTCTTGTTCGATTTCAGGTTCTCCTTGCTCCTTTTCAGGTTCAGGTGCTGCAACTTGCTTCACGTTGTTGGTGCTCTCGACTACGCTTCTTCATGATCCAATGGACATGCCACTTTCTTTGTGTGACTTGTGTGAATCCAGTTCGGAATTCCTGCACACTTCATAGCTTTCGTAGTCATCAAGATCACCTGGTAAGGTCCCCGTCAACAAGGCTCCAAATACATCTTGCGCACGCGCTAGCAGACAACAAACAACCCAGTCGCCGGCTCTCAGGTTGTGCCCAGGATCGTGAATTGGTGGCAGTGTGGTGGCCTCCACCTGCTGAGAGAAAGAGCGAACCTCATCAGCCAGTAGTCCAACACAATATCATCTGTAATATTGACAAGTGCATTGGCTGGAACTGCTGGCAACCTCATTGCTCTGCTCATAAGAATCTCATGGGGAGACAGTCCTGTCTTCCTGTCAGGTTTTGTTTCTCATTGACATCAACACCAAAGGCAATGCATCTGCCCATTTCAAATTCGTAGCTGCACACATGTTTGCAATTCTTGATTTAAGAATTCCATTAATCTGTTCCACTAGTCCTGATGCTTCAGGGCGATAGCTACAATGTAACTTCTACTCAATGTTTAGTGCTGCACACAAAAGTTTAATCACCTCGTTATTGAAGTGTGTTCCCCTATCTGATTCTAAAGAGATCGGAAATCCGAAATGTGGTATCAACTCTCTAAGCAACAGCTTTGCTACTGTGAGGCTATCATTTCTTCTTGTAGGGTATGCTTTAATTCAGTGACTAAAAATGCACACAATTACCAACACGTATTTCAAACCTCCTCACACAGGCATTTCAGTGCAATCCAACTGCATTCTGCTGAATGGATCTCCTGCTCTTCCAATGTGGCTCAAGTTCACCACAGTCATTTTCCCGACATTTAATTGCTGAAAAATAACACAGCGATGACATACTGCTTCTGCTGCTTCTCTAAACTTGGGGTTAAACCAATCAATTTTAAACAAACGAACCATGGCATCCCTCCAAATATGTGCCTGACCATGATAGCAACTCGCAATTTGTGACAGTGAACTATTTGGCAGAACCATTTGACCCTCTTCTGATACCCATAACTCATCCTGTCTCTGGACACACTTCATTTTAAGCCATGACCTTTTCTCCTCCTTGTCAACATTACCTTGCAAAGTTTTCAATTCTTCCATCGTGTCAATCACCTTTAATGTTCTTCAGACATCAATTCCCACTTGTCTTTGAACAATATACAGTTCAATGCGCAAAACCTTGTGACTTAATCTGCATAGCCATTTCCCAGTGACACGTAGTCCTGTGACTTTAGATGTGCACTGCATTTTACCACGGCAATTTCTTCAGGCAATTCTATTGCATTCAGCAACTCTTTTATTCTTTCGCCATTTCTCACTAGTGAACCAGTAGAGGTCCGGAAACCTCTTTGTGACCACAATTGACCAAAATCATGAACAATTCCAAATCCGTATTGGCTATCTGTATAGATAGTTACTCTCAGTCTAGCAGACACATGGCACGCTTTAGTAAGAGCAACCAATTCTGCTACTTGTGCAGAATATAATCATCGATGCCAGGAAGCTTCTAAAGCACCTGTAATTGTGCACATGGCATAGCCTGCTCTCAAGGTCCCATCTCTGAGACAAGAACCATCAACAAAGACAATTTGGTCATTTTCTTCCAATCGAGTATCTCTGATGTCAGGTCTCGGTTTTGTGCACAACCCAGTTACCTCGAGAAAATCATGCTCAATGTCTTCCTCTTTTTCAATTTCGACAGTATCACTTGGAAGTAAAGTTGCCGGGTTCAGCACTGTACATTTTTTCAATGTTACATTTGGAGCACCTAAAATGCTCGTATCATACCTTGTCAGTCTGGCACCAGTCAAATACTGTGTTTTCGTCCTTGTCAGTAAAATCTCAGCTGAGTGAGGGACCATTACCGTCAGGGGATATCCCATCACTACTCCCTCGCATTGTGAGAGACTTTGACCAACTGCGGAAACTGCACGCAAACAACCTGCTAAGGCTGCTGCAACACGTTCCAAGGTAGCTGAAAAGTAAGCAACTGGGCGATAAGCACCTCCATGGACCTGTGTCAAAACAGACAAAGAACATGCATCATGTTCATGACAAATCAATGTGAATGGTTTCATGTAATCAGGCATGCCCAACGCTGGAGCTGTGCACAAACTCTCTCTAACTCATTGAACACTTTCATCTGTTCCTGATCTAATGTTATGGGATCAGTGACATCCCTATGTGTCAGTTTCTGCAATGGCTTTGAAATCTCAGAAAAATTTGGAATCCACTGCCAACAGTAACCCACCATTCCCAGAAACATCCTGACATCTCTCTGTGAAGTCGGGGGACTCCTCTGCAATATCATTGTTATCCTTTCTCTAGAAATTATCCTCAACCCTTTCTCAATTTGGTGACGCTGATATTTCACTACCTTATGACAAAATTGCAATTTTAATGGCGACACTTTATGACCAAATTTTCCCAAATGATTTAATAGGGCAATCGAGTCATACTTACACTCGTCCCTTGTTTTGGATGCGATCAGCAAATCATCAATGTATTGTACCAGAGTTGATTGAAATGGCAATTCCAATAACTCCAGGTTATTTTTCAGGATCTGGTTAAACAAGGATGGTACCCTTGAGGAAGTCTGCACCAACTATAGACTCTATCTAAGAATTTGAAACTAAAGAGAAACTGATTATCCTCATGAAGAGGCACAGAAAAGAAAGCTTGTGACAAGTCAACCTCTTTGAACCAGTCTGCATCACCTGGAATCTGGAACATTATTATGCTGGATTTGGCACCACGGGACAACATTTTACCACCATGTCATTTACCTTTCTCAAATCCTGCACAATTCGCACCTTCCCATGGGGCTTTTTCAAACCCATTATCGGTGAATTACATGGGCTGCTCAGCACTTCTTTCAAGACTCCCTGCTTCACAAAGTCTCCAATTATCTGTGCTACTTTCATCAGGACATCTTGTGGCATAGTGTACTGTGGAAACTGCGGAAACACTACTTTCAGCTTCAATGTAACTTTAATTGGCTCCACTCCCTTGATCAAGCCCACTTCTTTGCCTGTTAGATCCCACGTGTTTTCTTGTACTGTTCCATGCAAATCTGAATGAAGCTCTTTTACTGTAAAATGGAAAAAGCTCAGTCAATGGGTACTCTTAATTTATAGTTTGACTCTCAGTTTCTGGAGTTAGTTCTTTTTCATCATCACTATTTGTCTGAATCTCTATCCCAGCAGTTGAGCAAGAAATTGAACATTTGGGGCCAGATGTAGGAAACTGTTTGCGACTCGCAAACGGCAAAATTTGCCGTTTGCGAGTCGCAAAACGCAGTTTCCTATGCAGAAATGCATTTTGCGAGTCGGAACCGACTCGCAAAATGCATTTCCGACTCGCAAATAGGAAGGGGTGTTCCCTTCCTATTTGCGACTCGCAGTGGGATGCAATACCATTTGCGACCGCGTACGCGGTCGCAAATGGCATCGCAGTTACCATCCACTTCAAGTGGATGGTAACCCACTCGCAAATTGGAAGGGGTCCCCATGGGACCCCTTCCAGTTTGTGACTGGACCCACAAATATTTTTTCAGGGCAGGGAGTGGTCCAATGGACCACTCCCTGCCCTGAAAAAATACAGAAACTAAAGGTTTCGGTATTTTTTAAGTGCAGCTCGTTTTCCTGTAAGGAAAACGGGCTACACTTAAAAAAAAAAAAAAACTGCTTTATTTAAAAGCAGTCACGAACATGGAGGTCTGCTGACGACAGCAGGCCTCCATGTTTGCGAGTGCCTATACTCGCTATGGGGCCGCAATTTGCGACCCACCTCATGAATATTCATGAGGTGGGTCATTGCGACCCCATAGCGAGTCGCAGTCGGTGTCTGAGACACCGTACTGCATACCAAATTGCGAGTTGCAATTTTCGAGTCGGATGGACTCGCAAATTGCAACTCGCAATTTGGTTTGTTGCTACATCTGGCCCCAGGTCTTACACAGTAAGTCCCTTCCCAGTAGGGATACTGGACTTGAATCACAGATGACAAACCTATGCACTCCCTGGAAGTTGCCAATCTCGACTTGTACTGGATCTGTGATCGGATTCGTCAAATGCTTATTCTCTACCCCCACAACCTGAACTGTTCTTCTAAAAGAGGTAAATTCGGAACTTCTGCACGCCTCACTGTGGAGCATGTATCTCCTGTGTCTACCAGAAATGAGACCTTATGACTCATCACTCTTCCTTTCACAAAGGGGCCCCTCTGATCTACCTCTAAGGAGGCTGCAAGCATGCATGGCTCCTCATCCGAACTATCACTCATCCATTCACCATTTATTTCATTCTCACTGTGTAATGGGAATTGGTGCACAGTGTTACTACTTCAGTTTTGTCTCTGACCTGTGACCTGTTGAGTAAGCATCATCTGTTGCTGCTCCATCGGGGCTTGAGGTATCTGCATTTACTGTCTAGGTGCCATAGGGACCTGCTGCTGCACTGGTTGTAACTGTGTCAACTGTGCACAAGGCATTTGCATTTGAACCTGCTGCACGGGTTGAAAATTCTGCATCTGATTCACATTTTTCTGAAAATTTGGATTAAGACCTCTCAATCTTGGTATTCGTACATTTTGAAATGTATTGACGTCACCACCTTGCTGAACAACACCTTCCTGCACCATCGTCAGACATTCCCGCTTCCAATGTCCCACGGCCCTGCGAATGTGACACAGTAACATTTTCTTCATCCCTTGCACACCATTCTGAAACACTACAGTACTCAGATCAGGTCCATGATTTATATTGACTCCACGACCCCTACCTCTCATCTGGGGTTGGAACATGACAGTTCCCTGCTGCTGTGGTATCTTCTGAACAAACTTCCCTTGCACTCCTGGTTAAGCTGCCTTATTCTGCATCACCATCGCTTTCTCCTTCAGCTTTTTCTGCTTCATCATTACAGTATTACGCATACTGCAACACCTCATCAATCGGCTTCGATTGCCAACAAATCAAATGACTCTTAGTCATCTGACCTATTTCAGGTCTCAATCCTTCCACAAACCTGAACACAAAATGCAACATGTCTTTTGACTCGATCGCTTCCTTGCCACTGTACTCCTTGAACGCCTTTAACAATCTCTCATAGTCTGCATGTATCGACTCCTTTACCTCCTGCAGTGTCCTGTCAATCCTTTGCCAATCAATAATTTTGGGCGAAATTCTCGTCTTCAGGAACTCAATCACCTTATAATAATGCTTCATTACTTCAGGAGATGGTGCACCTGTAGTCCTATCCCTTTCTGGTTCGCTTGGCGGCCAACCTACATCTCTTTTGCATTCAACACACAAATCAGCTAAAACCACTATTTCCAGTAAAGTATTCAGGTCTTCCCATAGGCAGTTCGAAAGCTTCACAAACCTATCTGTCTGCTGGTACCATTCGACTGGTTTCTCCCTCAATCTAGATAATCATTTGTGAATGACAGAATATCGTTCTTGTGCCAAGGAACATGAACAAACTGCCCTCCTGGAGTCTCCCTCATTGGTAAAACTTTTACCGGATCCCTATCATTCTGTGCACTTTCGGACCCTTCTTGTGAAACTTGTTTCCTTTTATCCTTCTTCTTCGCCCATCTGTCTTCCCACTTTTCTAATGCTCCCCATATTTGAGCACTCTGCAATAATTCTTTAAGATGTGCTTTCATTCCGGCTGACCTCATGTGTTCAAAATCCTTTGCCTCAAAATCTGACCTGTAGCTCCTTTTCAAATGTTTTGTTTTCCCAATTTCAATATCATGTTTTTCTGCTAAATCTGCCAATCTCTGATGTATTTTACCCACCTCTCTTGTGATTCTCGGACATAAGTATTTCAGCTCTTCTTCTGTATAGGATTCTAACCTATTCACCCCTATTGATCCTTCGACCAATTCAGTTATTTCCGTAATCAACCTAACACAATCAATCTGCTCTACACTCTTGGAAATATTTGGTGGGGTGTTCAGACTATCTAACCACTCATTCGACTGCTGTGTTGTCAATCCTTGTAACATAATGTTACTCAAATTTGGTGATGGCATCTGCTGTACTACTGCACCTGGAGGTTGCAGTGTCAAGAGCTTCAAGCTCTGACTTACACTCGGGCCATTTACAATATCGGGAAGTGCGACTAGTGGACTGAGATCCATCAGTGGCCTGGATCCATCAATGGTCTGTCCCATGGAAGAAACTACCTGCACATGTTCTCTCACTCCCATCTTCACAAGGCTTTGTTACATCTCACCCTGTTCTCCTGTGTTGGATTTCTTCTGCGCAAATAATGGTACTGCTGGTGTAGGAAGGTAGCCTCTTTCTAGCCTTGTTACCCCTACTTTTGGCCTGTTTGTGAGCATATGTCAGGGTGTTTTTACTGTCTCACTGGGATCCTGCTATCCAGGGCCAAGTGCTCATAGTGAAAACCCTATGTTGTCAGTGTGTTTGATATGTGTCACTGGGATCCTGCTAGCCAGGACCCCAGTGCTCATACGTTTGTGGCCTATATGTGTTCCCTGTGTGGTGCCTAACTGTATCACTGAAGCTCTGCTAACCAGAACCTCAGTGTTGATGCTCTCTCTGCTTTTACAATTGTCACTGCAGGCTAGTGACTAATTTTACCAATTCTCATTGGCACACTGGAACACCCTTATAATTCCCTTGTATATGGTACCTAGGTACCCAGGGTATTGGGGTTCCAGGAGATCCTTATGGGCTGCAGCATTTCTTTTGCCACCCATAGACAGTTCAGACCATTCTTACACAGGACTGCCACTGCAGCCTGAGTGAAATAACGCCCATGTTATTTCACAGCCATTTTACACTGCACATAAGTAACTTATAAGTCACCTATATGTCTAACCCTCACTTGGTGAAGGTTAGGTGCCAAGTTACATAGTGTGTGGGCACCCTGGCACTAGCCAAGGTGCCCCCACATTGTTCAGGGCAATTTCCCCGGACTTTGTGAGTGTGGGGACACCATTACACGCGTGCACTACATGTAGGTCACTACCTATCATCATCATCATTAATATTTATAAAGCGCTCTACTCACCCGTGCGGGTCTCAAGGCGCTAGGGGAAAAAGGGGGGGTTATCGCTGCTCGAACAGCCAGGTCTTTAGGAGTCTCCGGAAAGCGGAGTGGTCCTGGGTGGTCCTGAGGCTGGTGGGGAGGGAGTTCCAGGTCTTGGCCGCCAGGAAGGAGAAAGATCTCCCACCCGCCGTGGAGCGGCGGATGCGAGGGACAGCAGCGAGTGCGAGGCCAGAGGAGCGGAGGAGGCGGGTGGGGACGTAGAAGCTGAGGCGTCTGTTGAGGTATTCCGGTCCCTTGTCGTGGAGGGCTTTGTGTGCGTGGGTGAGAAGTCGGAAGGTGATCCTTTTGCTGACTGGGAGCCAGTGCAGGTGTCTCAGGTGTGCGGAGATGTGGCTGCTGCGGGGTATGTCGAGGATGAGGCGGGCCGAGGCGTTTTGAATGCGTTGCAGGCGATTTTGGAGTTTGGCTGTGGTCCCGGCGTAGAGGGTGTTGCCGTAGTCCAGGCGGCTCGTGACGAGGGCGTGGGTCATGGTTTTTCTGGTGTCGGCGGGGATCCAGCGGAAGATCTTGCGGAGCATGCGGAGGGTGAGGAAGCAGGCGGAGGACACGGCGTTGACTTGCTTGGTCATGGTGAGAAGAGGGTCCAAGATGAAGCCGAGGTTGCGGGCGTGGTCTGTGGGGGTCGGTGCGGTGCCGAGGGCCGTGGCCACCAGGAGTCGTCCCAGGCGGACGGGGTGTTGCCGAGGATGAGGACTTCCGTTTTTTCAGAGTTCAGCTTTAGGCGGCTGAGCCTCATCCAATCTGCCACGTCCTTCATACCCTCTTGTAGGTTGGTCTTGGCGCTGGCGGGGTCCTTGGTGAGGGAGAGTATAAGTTGGGTGTCGTCGGCGTAGGAGGTGATGATGATGTCGTGCTTGCGTACGATGTTGGCGAGGGGGCTCATGTAGACATTGAAGAGTGTCGGGCTGAGTGATGAGCCTTGGGGTACGCCGCAGATGATCTCGGTGGGTTCTGAGCGAAACGGAGGGAGGTAAACTCTTTGGGAACGGTTTGAGAGGAAGGAGGCGATCCAGTCCAGGGCCTGGCCTTGGATTCCGGTGGAGCGGAGGCGGGTGATTAGGGTGCGGTGACAGACGGTGTCAAAGGCAGCCGAGAGGTTGAGCAGAATGAGGGCGACTGTTTCACCGTTGTCCATCAGGGTTCTGATGTCGTCAGTGACTGAGATGAGGGCGGTTTCAGTGCTGTGGTTGGTTCGGAATCCGGTTTGTGAGGCGTCGAGCAGGTTGTTGTCTTCCAGGAAGGTGGTCAGCTGTTTGTTGACGGTCTTCTCTATTACTTTGGCTGGGAAAGGCAGAAGAGAGATGGGGCGGAAGTTTTTCAGGTCGCTCGGGTCAGCCGTAGGTTTCTTTAGTAGGGCGTTGACTTCGGCGTGTTTCCAGCATTCGGGGAAGGTAGCAGAGGAAAAAGAAGAGTTGATGACGGTCTGGAGGTGCGGGGCGATGATGTCGTCGGCTTTGTTAAAGATGAAGTGCGGGCAGGGGTCCGAAGGGGCGCCGGAGTGGATAGAGTTCATGATGGATTTGGTTTCTTCCGTGTTGATGTGGGACCAGTTGTTGAGGGTGATGGCCGTGGATGCCGGTGCGGTGGTGTTTGGTTGGGTCTGGTGTCCGAAGCTGTCGTGGAGGTCGCTAATCTTGCGATGGAAGAAAGTGGCGAGGGATTCGCACAGATCCTGTGAGGGCGTGACGGCGTTGGCGTTGGCGTTGGCGCTGGGGTTGGAGAACTCCTTGACGATGCTGAAGAGTTCTCTGCTGTTGTGTCTGTTTTTGTCCAGTCTGTCGGTGAAAAAGTTCCTTTTGGCGGCGCGGATCAGGTGGTGGTGTTCGCGGGTAGCGTTCTTGAGGGCGGTCATGTTGTCAGCGGTCCTTGCGCCAGGCTTTCTCAAGGGCGCGACAAGTTTTCTTTGATTCTTTGAGGGTGTCAGAGAACCAGAGAGGTTTTTTGGTGTTGGTCTGTCGATGCGTGCGTTTGAGGGGAGCAAGGATGTCTGCGCAGTTGGAGATCCAGTTTGTGAGGTTGAGGGCTGCGTCGTTGGGGTCGGTGGTGAGGGTGGGTTGGTTGGCGGCGAGTGCGGAGAAGAGTTGCTCTTCTGGGATCTTGTTCCACTGTCGACGAGGGATGGGTTGGGTGCGGAGGTGGCGGGTCTCGCGTCGGAATGTGAAGTGGACGCAGCTGTGGTCGGTCCAGAGTAGGGCGGAGGCGTGGCTGAAGAAGACGTGTTTGCTGGCGGAGAAGATGGGGTCAAGCGTGTGTCCGGTGATGTGGGTGGCGGTGTTCACCAGTTGTTTGAGGCCGAGGTTGGCGAGGTTGTCGAGCAGGGTGGTGGTGTTGGGGTCGTTGTTTTGTTCCAGATGGAAGTTGAGGTCACCTAGGAGGATGTAGTCCGGCGAGGCGAGGGCGTGCGGGGAGATGAAGTCGGCGATGGCGTCGCTGAAAGGGGCGCGTGGCCCGGGAGGACAGTAGATGAGGGATCCTCTGAGGGTGGTCCTCGGATCGGTGCGAATCTGAAAATGCAGGTGTTCAGCGGCGAGAGGGGTGTCTTCGGTGGAGGTGGTGACGCTGATGGAGTCTTTGAAGACGATGGCGATACCTCCTCCTACCTGGTCGGTGCGGTCTTTTCTGGAGATCTTGTAGCCTGCGGGGATGGCAGTGGCGATGTCAGGGGCCGAGGAGGCGTTCATCCAGGTCTCCGTGATGAAGGCGACATCCGGTGCTATGGAGTCCAGGAGGTCCCAGAGTTCAACGGCGTGTTTGTGGACGGAGCGAGCGTTGACTAGGATGCACTTGAGGTGGTTGATGGCGCGTGGGCTTGTGGTCGTGGTTGTTGCGTGGTGGAAGGTGCGTTTGCAGGAGTTGCAGGCGAAGGGTCCATGGGTGCGTTTGGGGTGAGCTTGGAAGCAAGTGTTGGAGCGTCCTGGGTTGAGGGCGTGGAGGGTGGTGGGGTCGTAGCGGGTCAGCGGGGCTTGGGAGAGCTGGGGACCAGAGTCGTGGCGCTGGGCACGGGACGGGCGCAGACGGGCGCAGACGGGCTTGCCTCTGGCGCGCCAGCGGCGCGCCCGCTGCGCAGATGCGCAGCGGCCGCCATATGAGGTAGGAGGGGGGGAGGGGTCAGGTGGGGGCGAATGGGAGCTGGGGGGCGGGGGCGTGCAGGAAGTCGCGGCGGGAAAGCGAGAGGGAGGGGGGGACAGGTAGAGTGAGAAGAGCTGGGGGAGGGGGGTTTAAGGGTGGAGGGGGGTGAGTGTTAGGAGGTTTAGGAGATAAGGGAGAAAGATAGGAGTAGGGTTGAGAAGATAGGGGAGGGGGGGTTGTAGAGGTGGGTGAGGGTGAGAGGTAGAGTGAGAGGATAGGAAGATAGGTAATAGAGGGGGTGAGGGAGGGGGGGAGAGATAGAGAAATAGATAGAGAAAATAGATAGATAGGGAAATCGATAGATAGGGAAATAGATAGAGAGATAGGAAGATAGGAGGAGGTGGAGAGTGAGGGAGTTAGATAGTGGGATAGAGAGATAGAGAGATAGGTAGATAGGAGGAGTGAGGGAGGTAGATAGTGAACGGGTTAGATAGGGGAGATAGAGAGGGGGATGCGAGTGGGGGAGGGGGATGAGGCAGGAGCAGGAGGGCAGGCGCGGGGAGAAGAGGACGGAGGAGGCAGAAGAGCCGAAGTCAGAAGACAAGAAGAACAGAAGACAAGAAGACAAAAGGAACAGAAGAACAGAAGACCGGAGGGAGAGAAGTAAGGAAGATCAGAAGACCGGAAGGTGAGAAGAAAGGAAGACCGGAAGAACACAGAAGAACACAGAAGAACACAGAAGAAGATACAGAAAACGAAAAACAGAGGGCAGAAGACCACAGAAGAAGATGAGGAAGAAGAGAAGTAGAGTGAAGACGGGGGAAAGAAGAGTACAGAAGAAGATTACAGACGAGGAGCGAGGAGGAAGAACAGAAGAACAGAGAAGAAGAAAAGAAGAAAAGAAGCAGGAGCAGGAGAGAGGGTGAGTAGCGCGGGGCAGAGCGAGGGGCTGGGAGGGGGGGGGTACTTACTGTGAGGTGGGTCTCAGGAACTCAGGAACCTGGAGGAGCTGCAGCGGCAGGGGGAGCGACCTACCCTTGGGTCAAGGGTCGCTACCACTGTCGCGCAGCGGCCGCCATATGAGGTAGGAGGGGGGGGAGGGGTCAGGTGGGGGCGAATGGGAGCTGGGGGGCGGGGGCGTGCAGGAGGTCGCGGCGGGAAAGCGCGAGGGAGGGGGGGACAGGTAGAGTGAGAAGAGCTGGGGGAGGGGGGTTTAAGGGTGGAGGGGGGTGAGTGTTAGGAGGTTTAGGAGATAAGGGAGAAAGATAGGAGTAGGGTTGAGAAGATAGGGGAGGGGGGGTTGTAGAGGTGGGTGAGGGTGAGAGGTAGAGTGAGAGGATAGGAAGATAGGTAATAGAGGGGGTGAGGGAGGGGGGGAGAGATAGAGAAATAGATAGAGAAAATAGATAGATAGGGAAATAGATAGAGAGATAGGAAGATAGGAGGAGGTGGAGAGTGAGGGAGTTAGATAGTGGGATAGAGAGATAGAGAGATAGGTAGATAGGAGGAGTGAGGGAGGTAGATAGTGAACGGGTTAGATAGGGGAGATAGAGAGGGGGATGTGAGTGGGGGAGGGGGATGAGGCAGGAGCAGGAGGGCAGGCGCGGGGAGAAGAGGACGGAGGAGGCAGAAGAGCCGAAGTCAGAAGACAAGAAGAACAGAAGACAAGAAGACAAGAAGAACAGAAGAACAGAAGACCGGAAGGAGAGAAGAAAGGAAGATCAGAAGACCGGAAGGAGAGAAGAAAGGAAGACCGGAAGAACACAGAAGAACACAGAAGAACACAGAAGAAGATACAGAAAACGAAGAACAGAGGGCAGAAGACCACAGAAGAAGATGAGGAAGAAGAGAAGTAGAGTGAAGACGGGGGAAAGAAGAGTACAGAAGAAGATTACAGACGAGGAGCGAGGAGGAAGAACAGAAGAACAGAGAAGAAGAAAAGAAGCTGGAGCAGGAGAGAGGGTGAGTACCGCGGGGCAGAGCGAGGGGCTGGGAGGGGGGGGGGTACTTACTGTGAGGTGGGTCTCAGGAACCTGGAGGAGCTGCAGCGGCAGGGGGAGCGACCTACCCTTGGGTCAAGGGTCGCTACCACTGTCGCGCAGCGGCCGCCATATGAGGTAGGAGGGGGGGGGAGGGGTCAGGTGGGGGCGAATGGGAGCTGGGGGGCGGGGGCGTGCAGGAGGTCGCGGCGGGAAAGCGCGAGGGAGGGGGGGGACAGGTAGAGTGAGAAGAGCTGGGGGAGGGGGGTTTAAGGGTGGAGGGGGGTGAGTGTTAGGAGGTTTAGGAGATAAGGGAGAAAGATAGGAGTAGGGTTGAGAAGATAGGGGAGGGGGTGTTGTAGAGGTGGGTGAGGGTGAGAGGTAGAGTGAGAGGATAGGAAGATAGGTAATAGAGGGGGTGAGGGAGGGGGGGAGAGATAGAGAAATAGATAGAGAAAAATAGATAGATAGGGAAATAGATAGATAGGGAAATCGATAGATAGGGAAATAGATAGAGAGATAGGAAGATAGGAGGAGGTGGAGAGTGAGGGAGTTAGATAGTGGGATAGAGAGATAGAGAGATAGGAAGATAGGAGGAGTGAGGGAGGTAGATAGTGAACGGGTTAGATAGGGGAGATAGAGAGGGGGATGCGAGTGGGGTAGGGGGATGAGGCAGGAGCAGGAGGGCAGGCGCGGGGAGAAGAGGACGGAGGAGGCAGAAGAGCCGAAGTCAGAAGACAAGAAGAACAGAAGACAAGAAGACAAGAAGAACAGAAGAACAGAAGAACAGAAGAACAGAAGAACAGAAGACCGGAAGGAGAGAAGAAAGGAAGATCAGAAGACCGGAAGGAGAGAAGAAAGGAAGACCGGAAGAACACAGAAGAACACAGAAGAACACAGAAGAAGATACAGAAAACGAAGAACAGAGGGCAGAAGACCACAGAAGAAGATGAGGAAGAAGAGAAGTAGAGTGAAGACGGGGGAAAGAAGAGTACAGAAGAAGATTACAGACGAGGAGCGAGGAGGAAGAACAGAAGAACAGAGAAGAAGAAAAGAAGCAGGAGAGAGGGTGAGTAGCGCGGGGCAGAGCGAGGGGCTGGGAGGGGGGGGGTACTTACTGTGAGTTAGGTCTCAGGAACTCAGGAACCTGGAGGAGCTGCAGCGGCAGGGGGAGCGACCTACCCTTGGGTCAAGGGTCGCTACCACTGTCGCGCAGCGGCCGCCATATGAGGTAGGGGGGGGAGGGGTCAGGTGGGGGCGAATGGGAGCTGGGGGGCGGGGGCGTGCAGGAGGTCGCGGCGGGAAAGCGCGAGGGAGGGGGGACAGGTAGAGTGAGAAGAGCTGGGGGAGGGGGGTTTAAGGGTGGAGGGGGGTGAGTGTTAGGAGGTTTAGGAGATAAGGGAGAAAGATAGGAGTAGGGTTGAGAAGATAGGGGAGGGGGGGTTGTAGAGGTGGGTGAGGGTGAGAGGTAGAGTGAGAGGATATGAAGATAGGTAATAGAGGGGGTGAGGGAGGGGGGGAGAGATAGAGAAATAGATAGAGAAAATAGATAGATAGGGAAATAGATAGAGAGATAGGAAGATAGGAGGAGGTGGAGAGTGAGGGAGTTAGATAGTGGGATAGAGAGATAGAGAGATAGGTAGATAGGAGGAGTGAGGGAGGTAGATAGTGAACGGGTTAGATAGGGGAGATAGAGAGGGGGATGCGAGTGGGGGAGGGGGATGAGGCAGGAGCAGGAGGGCAGGCGCGGGGAGAAGAGGACGGAGGAGGCAGAAGAGCCGAAGTCAGAAGACAAGAAGAACAGAAGACAAGAAGACAAGAAGAACAGAAGAACAGAAGACCGGAAGGAGAGAAGAAAGGAAGATCAGAAGACCGGAAGGAGAGAAGAAAGGAAGACCGGAAGAACACAGAAGAACACAGAAGAACACAGAAGAAGATACAGAAAACGAAGAACAGAGGGCAGAAGACCACAGAAGAAGATGAGGAAGAAGAGAAGTAGAGGGAAGACGGGGGAAAGAAGAGTACAGAAGAAGATTACAGACGAGGAGCGAGGAGGAAGAACAGAAGAACAGAGAAGAAGAAAAGAAGAAAAGAAGCAGGAGCAGGAGAGAGGGTGAGTAGCGCAGGGCAGAGCGAGGGGCTGGGAGGGGGGGGGTACTTACTGTGAGGTGGGTCTCAGGAACCTGGAGGAGCTGCAGCGGCAGGGGGAGCGACCTACCCTTGGGTCAAGGGTCGCTACCACTGTTGCGCAGCGGCCGCCATATGAGGTAGGAGGGGGGGGAGGGGTCAGGTGGGGGCGAATGGGAGCTGGGGGGCGGGGGCGTGCAGGAGGTCGCGGCGGGAAAGCGAGAGGGGGGGGACAGGTAGAGTGAGAAGAGCTGTGGGAGGGGGGTTTAAGGGTGGAGGGGGGTGAGTGTTAGGAGGTTTAGGACATAAGGGAGAAAGATAGGAGTAGGGTTGAGAAGATAGGGGAGGGGGGGTTGTAGAGGTGGGTGAGGGTGAGAGGTAGAGTGAGAGGATAGGAAGATAGGTAATAGAGGGGGTGAGGGAGGGGGGGGAGAGATAGAGAAATAGATAGAGAAAATAGATAGATAGGGAAATCGATAGATAGGGAAATAGATAGAGAGATAGGAAGATAGGAGGAGGTGGAGAGTGAGGGAGTTAGATAGTGGGATAGAGAGATAGGTAGATAGGTAGATAGGAGGAGTGAGGGAGGTAGATAGTGAACGGGTTAGATAGGGGAGATAGAGAGGGGGATGCGAGTGGGGGAGGGGGATGAGGCAGGAGCAGGAGGGCAGGCGCGGGGAGAAGAGGACGGAGGAGGCAGAAGAGCCGAAGTCAGAAGACAAGAAGAACAGAAGACAAGAAGACAAGAAGAACAGAAGAACAGAAGACCGGAAGGAGAGAAGAAAGGAAGATCAGAAGACCGGAAGGAGAGAAGAAAGGAAGACCGGAAGAACACAGAAGAACACAGAAGAACACAGAAGAAGATACAGAAAACGAAGAACAGAGGGCAGAAGACCACAGAAGAAGATGAGGAAGAAGAGAAGTAGAGTGAAGACGGGGGAAAGAAGAGTACAGAAGAAGATTACAGACGAGGAGCGAGGAGGAAGAACAGAAGAACAGAGAAGAAGAAAAGAAGAAAAGAAGCAGGAGCAGGAGAGAGGGTGAGTAGCGCGGGGCAGAGCGAGGGGCTGGGAGGGGGGGGGTACTTACTGTGAGGTGGGTCTCAGGAACTCAGGAACCTGGAGGAGCTGCAGCGGCAGGGGGAGCGACCTACCCTTGGGTAGCGTCACAATGGTAACTCCGAACATGGCCATGTAACATGTCTAGGATCACGGAATTGTCACCCCAATACCATTCTGGTATTGGGGGGACAATTCCATGCATCCCCAGGTCTCTAGCACAGAACCGGGGTACTGCTCAACTGCCTTTCCGGGGATTCCACTGCAGCTACTGCAGTTTCTGTCCCCCGGGGGCCTGGGCAGCCCAGTCCCAGGAAGGTAGAACAAAGGATTTCCTCTGAGAGAGGGTGTTACACCCTCTCCCTTTGGAAATAGGTGTGAAGGGCTGGGGAGGAGTAGCCTCCCCCAGCCTCTGGAAATGCTTTGATGGGCACAGATGGTGTCCATCTCTGCAGAAGCCAGTCTACACCAGTTCAGAGATCCCCCAGCCCTGCTCTGGCGCGAAAGTGGACAAAGGAAAGGGGAGTGACCACTCCCCTGACCAGTACCTCCCAGGGGAGGTGCCCAGAGCTCCTCCAGTGTGTCTGAGACCTCTGCCATCTTGGATTCAGAGGTGTTGGGGCACAATGGACAGCTCTGAGTGGCCAGTGCCAGCAGGTGACGTCAGAGACCCCTCCTGATAGGTGCTTACCTCTTTCAGTAGCCAAGCCTCCTTTCTCAGTAGCCAAACCTCCTTTTTGGGCTATTTAGGGTCTCTCCTCTGGGCTATTCCTCAGATAACGAATGCAATCACCAGAGTTCCTCTGCACTTCCCTCTTCGACTTCTGCCAAGGATCGATCGCCGACTGCTCCAGGACGCCTGCAAAACCGCAACAAAGTAGCAAGACGACTACCAGCAACATTGTAGCGCCTCATCCTGCTGGCTTTCTGGACTGTTTCCTGGTGGTGCATGCTCTGAGGGCTGTCTGCCTTCACCGTGCACTGGAAGCCACACAGTAATCTCCTGTGGGTCAACTGAATCTTCCCCCTGCCAACGCAGGCACCAAACTTCTGCATCACCAGTCCTCTGGGCCCCCTCTCATCCTGACGAGCGTGGTCCCTGGAACACAGGAGCTGGGTCCAAGTGTCTCCCACAGTCCAGTGGTTCTTCTGTCCAAATTTGGTGGAGGTAAGACCTTGGCTCCCCACGCCAGACAGTAATCCTGTGTACTGCGTGATCTGCAGCTGCCCCGGCTTTTGTGCACTTTTCCAAGGATTCCTTTGTGCACAGCCTAGCCTGGGTCCCCAGCACTCTGTCCTGCATTGCCCAACTCGCTGAATTGGACTCTGACGTCGTGGGACCCTCCTTTGTGACTCTGAGTCGACCGCTGTCCTCAGATCTTCTAAGTGCCTGTTCTGGTACTTCAGCGGGTGCTGCCTGCTTCTGCGTGGCTCTCTGAGTTGCGGAGCGCCCCCTCTGTCTCCTCCTCCAAGGGGCGACATCCTGGTCCTCCCTAGTCCCCACCAGCATCCAAAATCCTCAATAACGACTCTTGCAACTAGCAAGGTTTTTTTGCGATATTTCTGTGTGGAAACACTTCTGCATCCTCCAGCACGCCACGGGACATCTTCTGACCAAAGGAGAAGTTCCTGGCACCTTCCGTTGTTGCAGAATCTTTGGCTTCTTCCACCCGGAGGCAGCCCTTTTGCACCTTCATCCGGGGTTTAGTGGGCTCCTGCCCCCCCCCCCTGGACACTTGCGTGACTCTTGGACTTGGTCCCCTTCCTTTACAGGTCCTCAGGTCCAGGAATCCACCTTCAGTGTTTTGCTGGTGGTTGTGGTTCTTACAGAATCCCCTATCTCGACTATACTGTCTTTCTGGGGTAATAGGGGAACTTTACTCCTACTTTTCAGGGTCTTGAGGTGAGGTATCTTGGACACCCTTACTGTTTTCTCACAGTCCTAGCGACCCTCTGCAACCTCCCATAGGTCTGGGGTCCATTCGTGATTCGCATTCCACTTTTGGAGTATATGGTTTGTGTTGCCCCTAGGCCTATGTCTACCTATTGCATCCTATTGTGATTCTACATTGTTTGCACTACTTTTCTTACTGTTACTTACCTGTTTTGGGTTTGTGTACATATAATTTGTGTATATTACTTACCTCCTAAGTGAGGGTATCCTCTTAGATACTTTTGGCCTATTGTCACTAAAATAAAGTACCTTTATTTTTAGTATCTCTGAGTATTGTGTTTCCTTGTGATATTGTGCTATATGATATAAGTGGTATAGTAGGAGCTTTGCATGTCTCGTAGTTCAGCCTAAGCTGCTTTGCCATAGCTAGCTCTGTCAGCCTAGCTGCTAGAAACACCTCTATTCTACTAATAAGGTATAACTGGACCTGGCACAAGGTGTAAGTACCACAAGGTACCCACTATAAGCCAGGCCAGCCTCCTACAACTGGATCAACAGTAATTGGCAGCGATATTGCATCTAGAGCTGCTCTAGCTCCTGCATTCTGTGGAAGAGTTCCTCCCATACTCTGATTCATTACCGGAGTCAAATCTGACTGTGTCCCTGTTAATGGTGTAAACCTTGGAATACCCTGTGGCTGTGCCTGGGGCATCAACATCGGAGTTGGCTCAGTCTGGACCAGCAATGGTCTTGGAACCACTTGCTCCTTAGGCACCACCAAGTTTGAAGTTGTCTCAAGAATCAGTACTTCAGGATAAATTCTCTGTATCGGTGGCAGATGCATCTGTGCCTGAACTACCGAAGCAGTCAACACATTAGGAGGACTCTGCACCACACCTTGTACCTGTCCATTATCAACCAGTACCCATTGCCTGTGCCGGGGCAGTTGGATCAGAGCTAGTACTTGGTCCCCTCTCATGCACCGCATATGGTGGAGGTCGGTCCCTTAGCATCTGAGTAATAAGATCCTCGTCATCTGAGTCTTCCTCTACTATGGAAGCTTTTTTCGCCATTTTTACTCCCAGACGAACTCTTATCACTTTTGCTAGCCTCATTTTTCCCTTCCATCTCATCTTTCTCTGTGATAGCAGGAAACAACTTAACATGCTGCAATGTCACTGTTCTCCACTTCTTCTGTTCCCAATCCCATCTCGCTTCTGCTATAGACTTCTCTACCCTGCTTATTCTCCTCTGAAACTTTATTTCCTGCTGCTGTCTTGTTATCAGCTCCCAAACTGTTATTGCCTCAAACTGTGCCGGTCTCGGAAGGGGCCTTGTTTCATACAGCGCCATCTGCAACTGATCTAAAATTCTCAAACTAAACGTTCCATGCTCAGGAAACGCTAAAGCTCCTTGTTTCTATGTCAATTTGCACCATTGCTTTAACCAAAGACATGGTGCGACACCTCGCTCCTCCTTCAGAATATAAGCCGGAGAATTTTCCGGTGGGGTAGGCTCCCCCACAGTCGCCTTAATGTATGTATCTCCCTTCAGGGCTCTCTTGAACGCTTTGAAAAACTTCATCTTTTCTACTTGTGGATATTCGAATCGAATCTGGAAATGACATTTACTCCCAAGATTCCCTTCTCCCATGTTCTCAACCATTTGTCTCTCACGGACAGCTGCCAATCCGTGCGCGATCCTTCTCACTAACCAACCTATCCCAGCGCAGCTTTACTGACATCACACTCACACATACTGCGGCTGACAAAGTCTTGCGGCTTGTCCTCCTAAACTCCAATTCACACAAAACTAATGCAACTTATTGCAAGCACTAACCAAACCAATAACCAAAAAACAAATCTGCCGGTTTACTACAAGAAGGTAACACGATCGCTTCAAAGACCTTACGGATTTTCACTGATGGCCCTTTCGCTCATGCAGCTATTCCTCTTTCTTGGTCTCCCACATTCGCAAGCAAAATTTGACATGCAAATTTTACTCTCAACTGATCAATGGGTCAGTCCTGGTGCACACAGGACTCGCCAAATTTCAGTCGAAGATTTCTCTCGTCCATTTTAACTCTCACACCGACTTGTTGATCATGCCCGATCAACCTACTAAACCAGACAGATTACAACATATGACCAAGTGTCTCCTACACTTGTCAATATATTCTGGAGTCTTAGAGCACACAGGGTCCGCACATCAACAACCATGTGGAAATATTTTTGAGCACGAAGCGCCACACACATATGAAGTTCAACGACTTCCCTACTCTCATACTGCGGAGTACGCACACTCCTACTAAAACTTCATATGGAGAACGTAGACTCCCTATTTTCCCTCACATACGTCACAATTCACCCGCGATTTGCATAAGCTGTGCAAGCGCAACCTATCACTCTCACACTATCACTAAAACACAAAGAACATACCCAACGCTACTAGCGGGATCCAGGATCTGGGAAAGTCATTTCTGGGCTTAAGGGGACATCATCTTTGCTACAATTGCCATTTCAGAAAACAAAATCCAAATCTCAATAATGAATAACTAACCAATCTTAAACTACCACCATAACCATCTAACTAGTTCTCCAAGGAAGCTAACCATCAAGTTGCTACCAAAAACTGTTAGCTCGCCTGGTCCTTAATAAGTAAACTTACAAGGGGACGCGCAAAGGTCGATGAACCTTTTGATTCTCATGAAGTATCCTAGCTAGGGTATGGTCGGTGTTCCAAATGGTCAATACACAAACTCAATAAACATTAGTCATCATTATTAATGAATCAATTAAATGTCACACCATGACCTTTCAGACATGAATAACCACAACTTGTTATACATTTTAGTGATTTTATTTCCCTATTAGTTACAATACTAAGCCATGAGATTAATTCAATGCAATTCAATTCAATCAAAATCCGTGTTAATTTATTAGAAGCCGCCGAAAACATAATCTAATCAAAACTTGCATCAAAGAGTATTCTAAAGCATTACCATGGTCAACAGAAGAAACAAAGACAATAGATCTTTTCTAATCATAGAGGTCAGCAAAACAGTCCGTCAACCATTTTTCTCTGAATCTGTCAAACGTCATTTAAGAAAACCTCATCTAACCCAGATTAGCATCAGCATGTGGGACTTCATGCAAAAACAATTTAGAAACAGGAATTTAGAAAACATCTATCTAAGTACTATTTAGACAGCGCAGTTGGTACCTAAAAAGGAAAGGCACAAAAATATAATTCAGTCACATTGTCATATCTACCTAGCCTCAGTATGGATCAGCAACAGAGCCAGTCTTTGTCTTCAGGTCATCAATCCATGAACATCACATCAGGCTCTCAAGAGTATGAGCCCAATGACAGAATCTCAAATCATCTCTGGGATCTCGTAGTCTTGCTCTCTTAGCATCTAACATCTCCAATCTAGCATCTCCTGTCTCGTCTCTCTGTCACGTTGTTATATCTAAGTTACCCAGACTATCCCTCAATTTCCAATTGGTCAATTAATCACAAGTTATGACTCTATCCAATAGTTGTACTATTCCAGATCTATGTTTTCTAATATTTCACAGTTCACATGTCGTTGATTAGTCTGCTTTACGATGTCCTATTCATCCGGCTCGTCAGGTATCAAAAATGTTGCATCTTCTTCTCCAGTCAGTGCCTTCATTGTTAGAGTCCCGGGAAAGTCCATCTCATGCACGTTATACATTATTGGTTACAATTACTAGAACATCATCTCCTGTCCGTCGGTTCTCACAAAAAGGTCTAGTTAAGCATTTCATTAAAACAATGAGCAGTTCAAGGTCAGTTCATTTCGTCAGCATATTTCTATTAGACGCTAGGAAATTCAGCTTTCTGCATGGCAAGACTAGGCAAAGACACTCGCTAAATTAAGAGCTACAATTATTGCAAGACATAGGTTATAACTCTCAATATTACATTTTATTACATAATTTTAATACGTTTTCCATATTTCATGTATGTTAATCACTCATTTAGTACATTTTGTGAATTCTAGTGGCCATTCTCTGAGGTCACAATTTCAAACGTGCACATTATTTTTCTACTTTGAACATTTTTTAACAAATTCATTAGTAGAACACATAAACATTCATTAATAATTTTTAATTAAGTCATTTGTGTTAACACATCACAGAAATGTGAGGCAAATGTGTGTTTTTTAGCCAATGTCTAAATTTTGCAAGGGTTTTTTGGTTAAAAAAAAAAGTGTGAGAACCACATAGGTCTCACCATTCAGAAATGTCCGGCTATGATAGATTTGCCAGGATCGCGGCTGAGCTAGGGTCCAAAATTTGCAGCTATTCACATAATTCTTTTGTAAACTGGCCATCATGAAAAGAACCTAGGGACCTGCACAAGAGGAAATATTTTACACATTAGGAAAAGCACTAACACTGTTAACGTCTTCATTTCAATGACCACGGTTGAAAGATATGTCAAAGTACGGATAGCGAACAGTAACAAAGTGCAAATTACTTTTGTCTTTACCCTACTCCCGGAGCAGTTACGCCCGCATAATTAGTTGTGATAACAAACAGGCTCCGGTGCCTTGGTACAAGTTCGCTCTCGGTGAAAGTACCAAAAAACACATACATGCACTGCCAGTCGCATCATCGTGTATGCATTTATTTTATACAGCGTCTTATAAACCTTGACGAGGCGTTAAAACGTTTGGGGAGGGGGGGGGGTTATCATAAACAAATAGCAAATTAAACAAATCATATATATTTGCATGATGGTGATGTTGTTTCGTGCACTAACACGTAATAATAGATACAACATAAACCGAAAATATGTGAAAAAACGATACAAGGCTAGACATAATCAAACACACCCAACACCTATCCGCTCACTGAATGAGCTAGAAGCACTGCAGCTCAATACTTTGCCAGGGGGCATTGGCAGGCTCTCTGAGACCCTCCAGCCAATGAAAATTCAAATGGATTTCTTCCTGCCAATCATAGGCCACTGCGTAATCTGTGGCGTCCCAGATCCATTGAACATAGGACAAGAATCACGGGAGCAAATCAGAGGCCACGCTGCCGGAGCCGGAGTCCTACAGCCAATAAGCAACTGAAAATAACTCCCACAACCGATCGCAGGCCACCACACTTTTCCCACTTTCCAAGGATTATGTTACCGTCTGCTTGATTGGTGGGGTTTATTGAGGTGCTATTTCTCTGGTCCTGTTCACCGTAATTACCGTAATCATCGGACAAAGGACGTCTGTGAAAGGAGAAATAACGGACAAGACATTATAGTCTCGTATGACGGCTGACCATGGAAGTTATAAACAGGTGGTCACATTAAAGAGGACGCGCTGGATGTATGAATAATTAAAGCTCGCCATTTCCTCGCCATGCACCTGCACCAGGTTCTCACCGGCGCCGTTAACCCCGGAGACAACTGCTATTCAGTGGGCAGTTTCAACGACACTCCGTTCACGGTAAGAAGCTCCCACTTCTCTTCAGGGATTTGCAATATTTAACAGAATAGCTTAATTTCAGGGAGCGCAGGTTCTCCGGTGAACATGGGGCAGCCTTCCACAAAACGCTGTAATACCTTCTTGGTACTTTACCTCCCCCCTCCCCGAAGTTGTTCTGGCACGACTTGGAGAGAATATCATAGTTAACCTACCGCCAGACCAACATGAGGCTGAGGATGCTATTTCACTAAGACCTTTTATATATGGGGTCGCACAGACGCATGTCATAGGTTGTTTAGAGCTCCACATGCACCAGATGCAAGGGTTGGAAATAGCTGCTCTGTATCCGGCGCCGTGAGCTGCCGGAGAAGAAATTGGAAAACCCATATGGTTTGCCTGAGAGTACCTGAGCCAGACCATGGTCTGCTTGAATTAGGTTGGCTATTTCCATAGGGGCTTCTAGACCTTTTCTTGCATCTCTTTCGGGGGACCTTTGTATTTTTTTCTTGGCACCTACCCAGTGATAGTTGCTAGTGATAATGAGATGCACTGGCATGATCAAACCACGACGCATGGTGATTGAGTTGGTGTCTCACCGATTCCCGCAGCGGCAAAGTGACCTACTGTGATGCGTGGCACCTTCAGTCAGTACTGACCTTTTAGAGAACAGCATTGTGGGACTTGTATACAATCTGGGGCCTAAAATCTTCACTTCGTAAATATTTTTGTTGAAAAACCCAGAATTTGAGGAAGATGTGTAACGTGAAACGAGGCATCACTGTTGACTCATCTGACCTGGACACGGTTTGGATGTATCTGCGCTCCTTACAAATTAACAGGGTGCTAAACACCGAAGATGCGAAAGCTTGAATGGGACCTTACTACAGCTGCTTTTCAACAGCCTGTATACTGCAACAAGTGCCTGTTTGTAGCTATCCTGGCACCAGCTACAAAAGATGTTTAAGCTTCCTTAACAACAGACCAAGTTAGGAATTCTCTGGCAGCTCCAACGTGCTTAAAAACAAAACAAAAAAACTGTTGTAGTACTGAACTTGAGAGTTGCTACAGTGGCATGCTATTATACATCTGTGTGCTATAAAGCTTCACACTGCAAAACCCATTGGCTGCTGCTAAAGCTCACCTGGTTTTAAAATATTTTCTGTGCTTTCTTGTCCTAGCACCATCACAGAGGCTCTGAATTTTGGCCTGACATCTGGATGGTGCTAGGCAAATCCTGTCTCCAAGATCAATTTCTGCGAAGGCTTCCTGGGCGGCTACAGAAACAGTAACACACAACATGAAAGATATTAAGGCCCTTGTGCATCACAGCAAAATAACGATTCCGTTTACTTCACAGCAAACACATGGGTTGCTAGAGCGTCAATGATACCACCAAACGCGGGTCATATTGGAGCTCTCACCAAGTCTATTTTCCGATAGAGCTGTTTTAGCATTGGAAAAGATAAACTTAAAAGGTACTAAACCTAGTAGGTACTAACGCTTTTTTGCTACAAATCCCAGGTACTGCTGCTGCCCTTAAATGCTACGTGTACATGCTGCTGGTGCCAAGTATATGCACTAATAGAACTTGCCGGCCACCTTATTATTATAGAAGCTGTTAGTACTACTTTGGTGCTACATTTGAGTGGCTCCTCACACTGCACTGTCACCAAATATAAGGGGTTTAGAAAAGCTGTCCTGTAACTAAATGTGGTAGGTTGCTAGAGCTTCCCTGACACCAAAGTAACTCAAATGCCCAAACTACCCTTTCATTTCCCCATGACCCCCACCAGGTCATCCAAAATGTGTTTATTGTAAGTGGAATATCTTGAAAATCACTTACTTTTCGTGTCGGAGCATTCAAAGCTTGCATGACTTTTCCAATTACGCATGTTCTTTGCAATTTCGAATATTAATTATTTTTGCTACAGTTGTGTCTTTGGCTCTGTTGCTTTCCTTGTATTATAACATGGCTGGCCATGTTTTATGTGGATTCTTTCACGGTGGGCTAATGTTGTAAGGTGAAATGGAATATTGCTTTTTGCACACACAAAAAAAATCTCCGTGGACTCGTTACAGTTACCCAATGTAGGCGAATCTGTGCCCTAACGTTATCTCATTGATATTGAATATTGTTTTCCAGCGTGCTACTCGCATCCCTGTTTGTTAGTTACGATCCTTAAACTGCTGGAGTGAATTTGTTGTGCAGTCTGTCACAGAATTGAGGTACACGGCAGACGTGAAAATGGTGCATATTTGCGCAGTCTCCTCGTTCACACTAGATACGAAAAAAAGGCGTCTCGAACGCAGGATCAGCAAAGGTATTAAAAGGCGGAGGGGGGGTGGCTGGCGTCTGTTGACACCGGGTGCTGAAGGGATGTGGCGACTTCTATTGCGCTACTGCTGTATGCAGTGATCAATTTACTGTCAGTAGGGATTTAAAGTATGCATGACCCATGCTTTGCCGCTGTCTGCGTTGTCCGGCTGGCAGTTTATGCAGTTTGCTGCTGCTGGTCCATCGCGATCCTGCGCGATATTAGGGATGCGCTTCGTTTATTGGAGAACATTAGGATACATAAAGGCATGACCGCCTTGCTTTACACGCTTTTCAGAGGAATGTTTTTAACGAGGCCGGTGAGGAATTGCTCTTTAAAGTGTGTGTTTAATGCTCAAGTGTAACCTAGCACGTGGTTCAGGTGTTTCTTCGGTAATCGTTTCACGCCCCTGGCCTATGTGACAGCAATGCTTTCGTTTTTTATTTAAATAAATTAAACTTCTTGAAGATTACCCTGTTTTTGTGAGATGCCATTTATAGGTCTGGCGATAGCCACAACCTTTTGATTTTTAGTAAAATTATACGTATACTATATTTACTTGTAGGGGCTTTTAGAAAGCCCCCTTTCATCTATTGGTCAGTTGTTGTTAACATTTTCTTCCACCCTCTATGACATACAGCAGAGGTCTTCAAAGTTTTTGCACTGAGCACCCCCTAAGTAAAATATTTTGAAGTCAAGCCCCACCCCCCCTCCAAAACTTTATGGCAACTATTGGATGAGTTGGAGAGGCATGGCTGATCGCAGGTATTCTGAGATTATTTTGGGGTCGTTATGCTAGCTATCAAGGAAGCAATGAGATCCTGTGCCCACTTTTTGAAAGTAAGATTAATCATTGGGATGCAGTGGGCCCCTCAGGCTACTGGGCCCCAGTGCCACTGAACCTCCTTTACTAAAGTTAGCCTGCTTCGTAATACAGTAGCTATCACTGGCATCTTTCTCTGTACCATATCTCTGATGCCCAAACCAAGGTGTGTCCTCTGCTTAAATTTTCCTCTCCGTTGGGCCATTGCTCCAAGGCCCAAAACAACACTGGCACAGCAAGTATTCCCTGGTCAACTAATGCATGAAAGGAAGTATAGTCAAACAGTCCTAATTCTGCAGCCCCAATGATACCTATGGGTCTACTCTGCCCATTCCTCGAGTCCAGCACACGTATGCCTGATGCCCAAAGCGGGCTTTCTGCAACTTAAAAAAAAAAAAAAAAAAAACTAGTGTTCCACCACCCCACACCCTGTTGCCTGGGCCATGTGCAGCATGGGCCCTAATGCTACCAAGGCAAATGGGTCCCACACCCTTTTTCACAGTAGGGCAGTTGGAAGGGCTCCTGTGATAAGCAGAGAGATGGATAGAGAGTTAAAGAAGAAATGTGACTTCTCACCAGAGTGCCTGCTACCTGAAAGAAATAGAAATGTGACAGATGTGGAGCCAGTATAGACTTTAATTGACGGAGCAGCATGAAACTTTGTAGTGAGAAATATTTATTATTTTTGAGAATTAGTATGAAGGAGGCATTGGAGTTCTCTAGCATGTCCGTTTTAATGGAGACTTAAAAATGCACTTGATAGACTGATTACCACTTATTACTGAAGTCTACATTTTTAATGCACTTGTTTTATCTTAAGCACTACATTTCTGTCGAATGTGTAATATAATTTTAAAATGGTGACATTCAAGTGCTTTCTGTCATGGGCTTGGACCTCATATTCCTTGTCCGGGGTAGTACGCGCCATATAAATACCATTACTCCATCTTGGGGAGTCTGTCCACCCCAGCTGTAAACAGCCACCAGGTAGTCTCTCAGAAGCAAGTTAATACCGGCCTGAGTGTTGACCACTGTCCTGTCCAACCTCCGCAGTGAAAGTATGAGTGGGGGTCGCCTTTCCCTCTTCAGCAGCCAGGTGTTTTGCTTTCCTTCTCTTATCTTATGACCGAGCTTACAAAACTTCTCTGGAATGCACTTCTTAGTTTAAAGAAGACATTTGTTATTATTATTACTTCACCACGAGGTTCCTGAAAGACGAGATTAGTAGGTTGGAAGCACACGTTTTAAAAGTAGTCGCAGCAATGAAGGCAAAATATATATCAAAGTACTTCTCAGTTGCAATCTACACAGCAAATACATGTGATTATATTATAGCATAACTTCAAAGCAAAGCATAAAAGTCACAATTGCATCACCGTAGGGCCTATCACTGCTTGTCATCCTTCTCCTATCCTCAAGTTGATGACTCCGGTTCAATTGCGAGAAAGAGACTTTCCACCCAAACGGGAGACAGGCAGCTGACGTCCGCTCCTGTCTGAAGTCCTGAAAGATCTCTCATCGCTGCTGCCCACAGTGCCACCGTTACAAAAACGTGCCCCTTCCTCTCCGACTCGGGAAATGAAAACAAGCCATTGGAGACTGCCCAGATCTCCTAGGCCCCTCCACTTCCCAAGGCTGAGCAGAAAGGAATACACCAAATGTACGCTCTTATCAGCTAGGGTTTGGTGTGAATTCAATACGAAAAACACAGCTTGGTCAACCATGTGGAAAAACACAGCTTGGAAAAACACAGCTCATCTGCAATGTCTCAACTGCAATGTCTAACTCCACGTTAAAGCCAATAGGCAGCTAACCTAAACACAGAATGTAATGTCAAATGCCATGTTAAAGCCAATAGGCAGATGACCTACATACCAAATGTAATTTCTAATGCCATGTTAAAGCCAATAGGAAGATGACCTACATACCAAATGTAATGTCTAATGCCATGTTAAAGCCAATATGCAGCTAATCTACATACCAAATGTAATGTCTAATGCCATGGTAAAGCCAATAGGCAACTAAACTGAATACAGAATGTAATGTGCTACTGGTGAACATTGAGCAACTAATATGCGCAGTGGTGAAACACAAAGTCATTGGTCAAACACAATTAATAGCATAACATCTCCACCCTATGACCAATGAATTTTTGTTTACATACCTCTTATTTCAAACAAAAACATCAAACACATTTTCTTTATAAGCAAATCAGATTTTAATGATAAAAGCAATCACTGTAAAGCAATGGAAGTGGATTAACATATTGATCTCATAAACTTTCACATCAGATACATCTACAATGAAAAGACTGAAGCTTATATACTCTGATTGGGATAATAGATCTCTAAAACAGCAAGTTGATGTAGCATGAGTTCTACTCATGTAAAGGTACACGGTCCACCTGAAAGGTTTGCTGGAATGTAAGTGAAAGTCAGAGTTCCACACGAAAAAACAGACAGGTAACTGGTAAGGTTGCTTAGTTCCAGTGGAAGAATGCACTCAAACAAGTTGACAAACTTTTTATATTGATCCCATGTAGAACTTGAACTGAAGGAGCCAGTTGCGCAAAATGGATATATGGGGTTTGTACTTTAATCAATCAGGTTCAGGTTGGGGCTTCGGTCCCTCCCCCGACCCCACAGGCACACACCCAAAGGGAGACTACACAGCACACTCCTGGTCAGTGGCGAGTCGTGGTAGGATCTACAAAAGAATAAAGTATGACTTTTCTTGCAAATAACATTTGTCAGCTGAAATGTACCCTCCTTTCTCTTTTCGTTATTTTATAATCAGCAGGACGTTTTTGGGGCCCTTTGTTATAATTTCTGCATGTTCTGGAGGGTCACCTGGGGCTTCAACCCACACCTTAGCAGTGAGGTTTTTATCTGCTGCACCACAGCTTCCCTTTCCTCGCACTGTCAGAAGGGCTGGGGCAGACTCCTTCTTTACCAAACGTCCATTCACTGCACTTATGACAAGTTGGGCAATTCTGTCTCCAATCTGTATGAATGAATCCGATTCTCTTCTAGTTATCAGCATAACTTTGATTTCTCCTTGGTAATCTGCAGCAATCACTCCCCCTAAAACCTAATCAATTTGCCATATCTGTCCTGGTAACTTTCCTCTCCCCAACTGATCTTTGACTGTTTGTGAGACAGATTGCTGTTGTGCATGCTGACAAATAGGACATTGCAAAATCACAGTTTTTATCAAATGTAGTGGAATGTGCATCTCTCTAATCTCTGCCCACCTGTAAGTGGCTTTTTCTCCCAGATGTCCACATTTCTGGTGCACCCACTTAGCCATCCCCACTAAGTCAGAATTCTGGGTGGACACTTCTGTCTCTGAATTTTTCTCTTTAACATCTGCAAGGGAATTGAACCAGTTATGTACAAGCCATGTGGAAAACCAAATCGCTAAACCATTGGCAGTGAACCAAGAATCAGTGTGAAAATGACACATCTCAAGCAGCTCTTGCTTTTAAGTCTGACACACATTGTACAACTCTGCATATTGGTTACTTTTTCCTTCTCCTGTGGTAGACAACAACTTTTCAATAATTGAATTGTATGACACTGCTTTCCATTGTCTTTTAGTACTCATGCATTTCAATGAATCATTAGTCAAACAAACACGCTTTCTATCCTCCGGGGACAAGAATTCAAATGGTGCACTCAATTTCACTAGTGACTCTTTTACCTGTGGTCCTCCCTGCACCCTCTCCTCATCCTGTACAGGGGCTTGTGACACCTGTTCGTGTAGGGCTGCAGTGACTCTAGTCCTGTCTTGCATGTACCAGATCCAGTGTATGATACTAACCTCTTGTGCCTGTCCTATACTGTGAGATTTAGGTGAACTCATCACCCAGTGCATGCTTGATATTTCAGGTTTCAGAATTACATTATCGTTTGATGCTATTTGCTCAATATTCACTAGAGCCCAATAACAAGTCAAAAGCTTAATCCAAAGTTCAAGGGGCACTCTTGTCCTCCCCTGTTCCTGATTTACATGTAAATCCGTGTTTCCCTCTTGCACTGCGCACAAATCTAAAGTCTGAATTATTTCATTTGCCAAATCAAAAGTGCGCAGCTGCTCATGTTTTTTCCTAGTTATTTTGTACCAAAGTGTTAAGATTTCACTCAGATGAGGGCTATACTGTTTCCAAAAATCAAACAAGCTCCTGAAACTCGGTGTCTCTTGCTTAGTGCAAATAGTAAGAAACTCTAAAATTTGTTGTTTTACTTGTGACAACATCTGTCAATTTTCTGGATTCCACTGAATTCCCAGAAACTGCACATTTTGCGACAGTACTGCTGCCTTGCCTGAGTTAATTTTAAACATCGTACTTTGCAAAAGCGGTCTGAAAATAACATTCTTAACTTTGTTCTCAGTGTAATCTGTTAAGGAATGCACTTCAACTGCCAAAAACTGTGGGCTGCTCTGCGCTACGCTCTGCTCACACTGAGGCTCACACTGACCCCCACCTTTTTAAACCTTCTCATTACTGGAATGGGAAAAGCCAGATTCTTTTAAAACGGCTTCATAGATTTCAGCATTATCTTGCAATAATGTGTTCTGGCTAATTTGCTCATGTCAATTCTTATTTTCATGTTCTAACTGCCTACATCTCTCCTGCATTTTTCTGTAAGCAGACAAAAGTATCAAAACCCTTCTGTCAAGAACAAAAGGAACATCATTTCTTTCAAAAGGCACATTTTCTAAATATGAAAACACTTTTGCTTTATCAAAGCACTCATCCCAAGATTCACAAAGTTCTGATAAACAAGTAAACATGTTTCTCACAGCACCATAAGGCAGTTTAACTTCACATGGATTTTCAAACATGGTCTGCCGTGCTTCTTTAATTCTCTAAACAACAAAAACAATTACTCTTTTAAATAGTGCACTTCCAAGCCCTAATTCAACTCCCAGACTGTCGATTAATGCCAAAATGTTTTGCTTTCCTTCTCTTATCTTATGACCGAGCTTACAAAACTTCTCTGGAATGCACGTCTTAGTTTAAAGAAGACCTTTATTATTATTATTACTTCACCACGAGGTTCCTAAAAGAGGAGATTAGTAGGTTGGAAGCACACGTTTTAAAAGTAGTTGCAGCAATGAAAGCAAAATATATCAAAGTACTTCTCAGTTGCAATGTACACAGCAAATACATGTGATTATGTTATAGCATAACTTCAAAGCAAAGCATAAAAGTCAAAATTGCATCACCGTAGGGCTTATCACTGCTTGTCATCCTTCTCCTATCCTCAAGTTGATGACTCCGGTTCAACTGCGAGAAAGAGACTTTCCACCCAAACGGGAGACAGGCAGCTGACGTCCGCTCCTGTCTGAAGTCCTGAAAGATCTCTCCTCGCTGCTGCCCACAGGGTTACCGTTACAAAAACGTGCCCCTTCCTCTCAGACTCAGGAAATGAAAACAAGCCATTGGAGACTGGCCAGATCTCCTAGGCCCCTCCTCTTCCCAAGGCTGAGCAGAAAAGGAATACACCAAATGTACGCTCTCTTATCAGCTAGGGTTTGGTGTGAATTCAATACGAAAAACACAGCGTGGTCAACCATGTGGAAAAACACAGCTCATCTGCAATGTCTCAACTGCAACGTCTAACTCCATGTTAAAGCTAATAGGCAGCTAACCTAAATACAGAATGTAATGTCTAATGCCATGTTAAAGCCAATAGGCAGGTGACCTACATACCAAATGTAATGTCTAATGCCATGTTAAAGCCAATAGGCAGCTAACCTACATACCAAATGTAATGTCTAATGCTATGCTAAAGCCAATAGGCAGCTAAACTGAAAACAGAATGTAATGTGCTACTGGTGAACATTGAGCAACTAATATGCGCAGTGGTGAAACACAAAGTCATTGGTCAAACACAATTAATAGCATAACACCAGGTCAGCAACCTTCTTGACTTATCACCCTTTTGGTGCAATAGTTGGCCGGTATTCGCGCCTGCTCAGACAATCAAACCGATCCCAGATCTCTCCAACCCTTCACTTCGCCCCCAGCAGGGGGTTCTGGTGGTCTGTCTACAGGCTTTGCCTGCTGAAATTCCGCTAGGGCTACCTCCAACTCGGTCAGTTCCCGTTCCAGGCCCTTGGACAGGCATTCCCCGTGTGTCAGTAGTTTCAGAGCGTCCCTTGGTAGCCCCCTCCTAGCGGCGGATAACCAGTTTGTTTCAGAATATCCCTTAGCCACCTCCATGTAGCTCTCCCGGAACAATGGGTCCTCCAACTTTTCCGGACGAAGACGCCAGAGGGGGCCCATGGCCTAGTGCCACCCACCCACCACTCCAACAACAGCAGAGCATGGTGTGAAGGGAACAACCAAGGATACACATCTGCGATGTGGCAGCCACCACATCACCTGATACCAGGAATCTGTCTAGGTGACTATAGGTCCTATGCGTGGGAACATAACGTGTATTCTTGTTTCACATGCCACACATCTACGTATTGCGTGCGTTCCATCAGAGTGTAGGGCAGCTGTCTTATGTGGTTCAGTATGTGGCTGTGGCGGGTATCGATCTAAGTGGCCATCTAGTACACAGTTAAAATTGTCAGCCCTGAGTAGAGGCACCCCAATGTATGGGAACAGTTCCCCTTCTAAGTCCAGATAGAGTTCACTATCATCCACATTCGGAGCATAGAGGTTCATCAAGCAGACTTCCACTCCATCCAGTAAGCCATGCAGAAGGAGATGTCTGCCCTCCACATCTGCACTGAAGCCACGAACCTGGAAGGGAACTTGCAGGCCACCCAGGTTATCACCCCACAAGCATAGTTGAAGTACGCAGAGGAGTACATCTGGCCCCTCCATTTCCTGTGGACCTCACTACCCATTAAATATGTTTCCTGTAACATTCTTATTTGTATTACATGTCTGCGAAGATATGTCTGCACCCTGTAGCGTTTGACGTAGGAGTTAAGCCCATGGACATTTCATGTTACAAATTTAAAGTGTCAGTCGCCCCCCTCCCATCTCGCATCCCCACCACTGGTGCTGCCAGATATCAATCAAACCTTGAACAGATCCCACACCGCACGCTCCCCTGGGAAAACAAACACAAAAAAGCTGCTGTCTCTTCAATCATTGCCACTTCACAGAACCCCTTCCTATAAACAATGCAACCAACAACAGATCACTGTGTCATCCAACACTCGCTTCAAAACTCACAATGCCCTACAGAACCAGTCAAGTACCAGGTGCCCCAGTGGAGGTACATGCTAGCATGAGCCGCAAGCGTAGTCATTCTCAGCGCCACACCACCATCCTTAGCCACCCACACTCCCATCAAACACTCTCACTCACCCAGTGTCTGCAACCATCCCAGCGCAGCTCCAGTCACTGTGACACTCAACACTCTCTCGCAGGTCAGTCAACACTGCGCAGCCACTGCAGGGGCGGCCGTGTCTGAGTTTACTACCCTGACACTCACTCACAACCAGCAACCACAGCCAATACAAGGAGAAAGTTCAGAAGCATTGGCCGCTCGTCCAGAGCAGACGTCCTCAACCTGTCTCTCCAGTCTGCTCTGTAGGTGTATCAGCACAGTCCACATAGAGACCATTTACCAACAGCATCAATGAATCAGGGCTCTCCCGTCGCCGGTGTCTCTGCCACTAAATCAGCCCTACTGTCCGAGTAATAAGTGGTCACCACCTCCCACAAGTGCCCTCACCTCCTCATGCTGTGACCTCTGACACTCCAAGTCCAAAGTACTATTGTGACGGACCACTACACGTTGGGAAAGCTGAGAGGCCTGTCTGCCTCTCTGCCTGCAACTCCTCGATAGCCGAATATCTTGAGCCCCCGCAGCCCAGTCTCCTGCAGCGCATGGGGATAAGATCCAGCCTTCTCCACGAACCTCTAACCAATCCCAAGCAGCCTCTGGGGAGGCAAAGAAATGTGTGCGATCTGCATGGAGTATCTTCAGGTTGTCTAGTTACAGAAGCGTGTATCGTAGGCCCCTTGTGTGCAGCTTTTGTTACACTCCCCTGAAGGTCATCCGTATCTGCTGCACCAGTCGGGTATAGTCCGGAAAGATACTGATTACATGATTCTCAAAACCGGGGTCCCCTGACTGTCTGACTGCCCGAGGAATCAAATCTCTGACCCTGTAGTTGAAGATCTTCGCAAAATTAATGCATGGCGGACTCCCACTGTCGGCAGTGGGGACAGAGCACGGTGTGTTCGCTTAATCATGAACAAGTGGAATAGGGCAGCATCTCCAAGGGTGTCTCTAATCCAGTGTTCAAGGAAGACGTCAGGCGACTGTCCATGATGTATGAAGTATTTTTTTTTTAAATGAAATTTTGGAAGCTTTACTGATAAATAATGAGGCAAACCAGATGAGGGATGGCAAGCTGGAGGGCTGACTCGGACGTCTGCTGGCTTTGTCAATTTTGGGAGTAACTGTTGAGCTTTCTGGCATGGGCCAGCAAGGCGAGCATGAGCCAGCATGTGGTGTGAATCAACATACTGGTGAAAGTCTGAGACTCATCCTTGGTATACTCTTTGAGTGCCTCTTTCTCAACACTGAAAGATGGGCGTTCATACTCCAAGGTCACTTAAAAAATAAAATAATTTTAGCTTGGAAAGTGTATTAGTCCCCTGCTTGGATAATAAAAACTAATAGCAACTGCCCAGTTCATAAGAACTGGCTTGGAATCTCCAAAGCTATTTTTTGCTATTTTTTTATTATTTCATTATCTGAAAGTTCTGCTGTTAACTCTGATATTGGGAATAATGCAGTCTCAGACTCCGACTCCAATAGCAGATTTTCTGGGTGGTGGTGGTGGTGCGGGGAAGGGATGTCATGGACAGGATTGATTAAAATAAATGCACAAAAATCACAACTGGCCGTGTTTATAATTTGGGAGGTGGCCCCAGGTGGGTGTGGGGAACCCATAGAGATGACCCGTGTCTCTCTAGGGGAAGGTGAGATGGTCCAGAGAAACCCAATGCCTGATAACACAAAAAAATATAGGCAGTGGGTGACCATCAATGGGCAGAGGGTAGAAGCTCTCAGAGATACTGGAGCTAGTGTGACCATGGTTCGGTGTCACCTGTTGTCTGAAGCGCAGGTAGTACCTGGTTGTAAGAGGCTGGCCTGGTGTGTAGTGGGTACCTATGGTACTTACACCAAGTTCAGTTATCCCTTATTATTGTAGCGTAGGCAGTGCGTAAAAGCCAGGCTCTCTAGAGATAGCTGTGGATGAGCAGCCAAGGCTTATCTAGGAGACATGCAAAGCTCATGCAATATCACTGTAGTCACACAGTACTCACACACATGAAAGAAAATACTCAGTGTTACAAAGGTACTTTATTTTTGTGACACAAATATCAAAAATACCATCAAATCTATACTACCTTAGGAGGTAAGTAATAAACATATTATATACAGTAGTATGCAGAAATAGGCATAAAATAAGCTAGAAAACAGTGTAATTAGTGAAAATGACAATAGTTAAAAATGGGCCTGGGGGAGCACAAAGTTTATTCTAAGAAAGTGAAATGCGAACGTCAGTCTCCCACCTAGGCAAGTCTAGTGTCTAGTGTGTAGAGTGGAGCTGGGAGTACTAGAAAACCCCAAAGGTAAGTACCCCCCCCCACCCCAGTGACCAGGAAAGCAGGAGTAAATTACAGTTACTTTCATAGAACATACACAGAAAGAAGTATTATGCAAAACCCAGAAGAGACTGCAAGACTGAAATTAGGGCCTTCCTTGTACAAACTGGTTAACAAGGGATATGGTACCATTGTTGCCCCCTTGACTGAACCGACTTACAAGAAGAAGCCCAAGAAAGATAGAAGAAAAAAAGCCAAAAAGCTTCCGATACCTTCAAGGAGGCAATGAGTACAGCACCGGTACTCAAGTCCACCGACTTCTTGAAGGGGTTCATAGTGCAGACAGATACTCCAGAGCCTGGCATAGGGACTGTACTATCACAGCTAAATGAGGAGTGGATAGACAACCCTGTAGCCTCATAAGTAGGAAGTTACTTCCCAGGGAACAGAGGTGGAATGATATTCAAAGAGAAACGTTTGCTGTGGTCTGGGTACTGAAAAAGCGGTGGCTGCAAGACTCCCAACAGTGGGTTCTTGGACAAGAAGACCTGTGGAAGAAGGGCACCGAGTCCAAGAAGCACAGAAGAGTCCAGGAGCCCCTGCTAACCCAGATAAACCACCTGTGAAAAAGAAAAGTCAGCACTGCACCCAAGAAGACGAAGTCTGGTTCCTGAAGGGTGCAGGTGATGTCCCATGCCAGATGGAGGTTTGCAGTGGGGTTTGCATAGTCAGAGTCCGCCAACATGCCTTGGCACACGCAGAGCTCGCGGTTAGCAGTAAATAGCGCTGCCTGGGACCAGGAAGGACCAGGTGGACTCTACCCAAAAGGGTGAGTGAGAGAGGGCTCTTAGGAACTCGGAGAGCTCACAGAAGACAGCAGCGCACACAAGAGTCCCACAGGACAGGGACCAGAAAGCTGCAGAAGAGGCCCACTCAGCACTACGACAAAGGCTCCCATGCTGCTGGAGAAGCACTCAGGAAGCAGTGCGTTGCAGGATAGAGTGATTGGGGCCAGAGCTACAAGATGCACAAAGAATTTGGAGGAAGGATGCCAATGAGCCTTGGTAGCTGTAAAAGATGCTGTACTACAGGTGATTTGCCAAGGGGTATGGTACCACTGTTGCTTCCTTGACACAGCTAACTTCTAAGAAGCAGCCTAGACAGGTGATCTAGACTGAGACATGACAGATTGCCATGTTGCTGGCCCCTGATTTCTCCAAGAAGTTTGTGGTACAGACGGATGCTTCAGAGCATGGTGTGGGAGCAGAACTTACACAGCTAAACGAAGAGGGCCTAGACCAACCTGTAGTCTTCCTTAGCAGGAGACTAATTCCCAGGGAACAGAGGTGGAGTGCAATTGAAAGGGAAGCTTTTGCTGTGGTCTGAGTGCTGAAGAAGCTAAGACCCTACTTGTTTGGGTCTCACTTCTGGGTTCAGACCGACCACAGGCCCCCTCAGATGGTTAATGCAGATGAGGGGTGGTGAGAACCCAAAACTGTTGAGGTGGTCCATTTCCCTACAGGGGATGAACTTTAGTGTGGAACACCGTCCTGGGGCAGAGCACAACCAACGCTGATGGTCTATCCAGGTTCTTCTGCCTTAGTGAGGAGGACTCTCCAGGGGTTGGGTAGTTCCTCCTACTCTCAGCTGGAGGGGACATGTGTTAGACTTGGCAGCTTTTTGGCGTGTCTCACCTGTCTTTTTGCCTTCAGACCTCCTATTTTTATGGGATACTGTTTTTGCTGGTTTGTATCTGTGCACTTTACCACTGCTAATCAGTGCTAAAGTGCAAGTGCTCCCTATATAAATTGTACTGTTGATTGGTTCATTCATGATTGGCATATTTGATTTGCTGGTAAGTCCCTAGTAAAGTGTACTAGAGGTGCCAGCACTGATTGTGCCGCCCACAGAAGTAGCCCTGTAAACAGGTCTCAGGCCTGCCACTGCAGTGTCTGTGTGGGCAGTTTTAAAACTGCCAGTTGGATCTGGCAAATGTACTCATTTGCCAGGCCTAAACCTTCCCTTTTACTACATGTAAGGTACCCCTTAGGTAGGCCCTAGGTAGCCCCTTGGGCAGGGTGCAGTGTATGTTAAAGGTGGGACATGTACTGATGTGTGTTACATGTCCTAACAGTGAAGTACTGCTAAATTCAGTCTTCACTGTTGCAAGGCCTATCTCTCTCATAGGTTAACATAGGGCCTGCCTTTAAATAACTTTAAAGTGCAGATTTCCTTTGAGAGCAGATAGAAATGTGGAGTTTGGGGTCTCTGAGCTCACAATTTAAAAGTACACCTTTTAGTGAAGTTGTTTTTTAGACTGTTAGTTTGAAATTGCCACTTTTAGAAAGTAGGTATTGTCTTGCTTTAACCATTCTGTGACACTGCCTGTTTATGGCTTCCCTGTCTGGGTCAGTTTGACAGTTGGGCTGTTTACACCTCTCATCTAGACAGTGACACAAATGGAGCTGGGGTGTAGCCTGCATATCCTGATGGGCCATCTGAGCTAGAGTGGAGGGAGGAGTGGTCATTTAAACCTGAAAGGACTGTGCCTGCCCTCACACAATGCAGTCTCCCACCCCCTGGTGTGTGTTTGGGGCCTGGCCTGGACAAGGAAGGATCTTGCAAACAATCAATACTTTCCTTTGAAGTTTGCCAACTTTAACGGCAGAACGGGGTATAAGTACTGGACCCAAAACCCCAGACTTTCTGGAATCAAGAGTAACCTCTGCCAAGGACAAGAGCAGAAGAGCTGGAGGAGGAGTATTGCCCCTTTGCTGTGTTGATTTGCTGGGATGGCCTGCAGTTGCTGTTTCTGCGATAAGAGAGCAAAGGGTAAACTTTGCTGTGTATCCTGCTTGAGAAAGTTCTTCAAGGGTTTGAAATCGAGCTTGCCTCCTGTTGGAAGACTCTGGGATATCAAAGACTTCAATTTTATCTCCCTACATCACTGGGAACTGTATTTTTCGTGCTGTTCAATAAGAAAAACCACTGTGATGCTGCCAACAACGCCACTGGCCTGCACTGTGACCTGCTGATGCCACACTAAGTTGCACTGCCCCACTTCGCACCGCAACCCTGGTCTCACCGACGCTGCCATCTGACACCACTACCGAGCTGCTGCTTGCACCGTGACCTGTGGGCCTCGCACTACGGCATCGCCTTGCTCACACTGTAGCCTGGGCATCCCCGATGACGCAGCTCCTGCTGACACTGGCCCCGCTGCCTGCACAGTGGCTTGTGGACACTGCTCGTGAGGCACACAGTGCACTGTCCCATCATGCATCGCAGCCCCGGCCTACTGACGCCAGCCCCATCGACTCTTGTGTGGTCATCAGACGTCCCTGCCTGCACTGTGACCTGTGGGCACCAAATGTCGCATCTTCCCACTTTGCACATTAGCCCCCACGCCCTCCATGCCAGCACTCCTGACTGCATCAGCCCGAAGTTTGATCCGCTGTGCTTGTGACTTCAAGGGCCCGACGTCCGCTGCACCGACTCCGAAACCAACATCGCAACGCCAGCGACGGCGCTCTCCGGATCTCATTGTGTGGATCATGATGCCCTGCAATTCCAAAGGTACTGTTTGTGGGTCTTCCCGACACCATAGCTGGCCTGCGATGCCTTGGCCGGCCTGAACACGACACTGTGATAGCCCCAGGTGGAGCTATCTACTTCAAGGAACTGTATTTTTAAGTTAATTTTTGCAAAATTCATATCTTTATTACTGTATGTTCTAGATAAATATTTTCTGTTTTTCTAAAACTGGTGTGGTGTCCTTTTTTTTGTTCTGTTTTCACTGTGTTACTGTGTGTTAACGTGCAAATGCTTTACAGATTGCTTCTGAGATAAGCCTGACTGCTCGTGCCAAGCTACCAAGGAGGTCAGCAGGGGTTATCTGAGCGGGTATCTCCCTTATCCTGACTACAGTGAGGGTCCCTACTTGGACAGGGTGCAATCAGACTGCCGACTAGAGACCCCATTTCTAACACTTGTCTTTCAAACTGGCAAAAACTTTACTATTTCTTTCCTTGTTTTTTTCCTCTCCTTTTCTTCTTCAAGCATTCATGCTTTCACTATTTCTTTCTCTTCCCTTTATTCTTTCTTAGTTTTTTTTTGTTTGCTGTTTCCTTTGACTCAGTATGCGTCCTTTCACTTTTTAAAAAAAAAGTTATTTCTTCCTTCCTTTCTCTGGTGTTTTTCTTAACGGTCCCAGGATGCTTGTTTCGGTCCAGGGAGGACTTGGCCTGGCAGTTCGGGCTGGACTGTTCCCATGGGGACCAGGGTCAAGACTGATTTGCATATGGCTGGGTCCAAACTGGGGTGGCATGGTGAGCAAAAGAATTGTTGGATTAATCCCAGATCTGTGACTGGGGTGAATGTTTGATTGGTTCCACATTCTGTCCATCATTTGTGTTCATTTGCTTTTTTCGCCATAAGTGCGCCAGGTATGTCCAGACATGGGTCTCAGGCTCACTGTGCCACTGGATTCAAGTTAGCCTGGCTGATGAAGGGTGACACCCTGAAACTGGTGCCAGGATGCTTGTTTCCGTTCCAGCGAGGACTTATCTAGCAGTTAGGGCTGGACTGTTTCCATGGGGAACAGGGTCAAGACTGATTTGCATATGGCTGGGTCCAAACTGAGGTGGTTTGGTGAGCAAAAGAATTGATGGATTAAACCCAGATCTGTGACTAGAGGTGAATGTTTGATTGGTTCCACATTCTGTCCATCATTTGTGTTTATTTACTTCTTGAAAGTGGGCATTTTCTTGCTTAACAATTCTGTGCCTCTGACTGTGCTGAGTAGACGTCTGGGTCAGGATGGCAGTTGGGCTGTCACACAAAGGGAGTTGAGGTGTGCCCTGCATATCCCGATGGGTCTTGCCGAGCAAGGGTGGTGTGAAGAGCTGACAGTTGCACCTGAATAGGGCTGTGCCTGTCTTACACAAAGCAGTCTCCGACCCCCTGGAGTGTATCTTGGGCCAGGGCAGGGAAAGACAGGGTCTTGTGCCCTACAAAGACTTCTTCAAAGACAGAAATGGGTATACGTACTGGACCTCTGACCCCCACATAGTTAGAATCCTTCTGGACTGAGTACATTCAGCCAGGAAGAAGAGCTGAATGCTGTAGGAAGGACTGCCACTCTGCCTGTAGCTTCGCTATGCTGGCCTGCTGCTCGCTGCTTCTGTCCTGGGAGTGAAAGGACTGGACTTGCCTTTCTGCATTCCACTTCCAAAGGTTCTCCAAGGGTTTGGACTGCACTAAAGAAGTCTCTGGGGCATCAAAGACTTCACTTCATCTGCCAGCACCTGGGCTCTCTTGCTGAGAGTCCTGACTTGCCAAGTGGTCCCAAATTCAGTCCCTGGGCCCTTGGGAGTGAGTTCTGGTGCTACCAAGAAGATACCAAGCACACCAACTCCAGGGCGACTTCAGAACTGGTGACGCTGTCCAACTTTGCGCCACTGCCTCTACCGGAACCATGTTCCCTGCTGAGTGCAACAACCACGACTGACGCTGTCTCAGCACCTTTGGAGTCCTACCACAGCGTTGGTCCAGAGCTCTGTCACCTACGTCCATGCCACACAACTCTAACTTCGCTGCAGCACCTGTGACACCCTGGTGTTAGCTGCAAAGTCGATGCTTTGTGTCTTGACCTGTTGAATTCATCAACTGTTGTAAGGAACCAACGCCTTGCCGCCAATGCCACATCACCTCCCCTGCAACTTTAAGGAACCGATGCATCACTTCCGCTGCCTAGCAGTAAGGAGCTAACACTTCATCTCCCTGGTGGCAGTAAGGAACCAACGCCCCACCAGCTCCAGTGACACCTCACCTCCCCGACTCCGTGCAATGTCTTTGCTTCCTCCTCATCTTCCAAGGTACTGTAACTGGGGTCCGTGCGATTCCATGAACGGCCTGCGTTCCCTTGCGAGTGGCGCTGGATTGTTTGGAACATCTCTGTCAAGGCTCCGTGATACTCCCATTTGGTGCTATTGTGTTTCTGAGCACAGTACTAAGATTTAACGTTTGAAAATTCCTTGTGTATGTTGGATTTTTGTTGTTATGGTCTTTCCTTACTCAGGTGAATATTGGCTATTTTTCTGAACTGGTGTGTAGTACTTTTGTGGTGTTTTCACAGTTTTACTGTGTGTGTGTGTATCTGTATTTACTGTATCAAAATGAGATAATAGTGTGCACAGAGTCCATGGATTCCCCAGAGGCTTGAGAGAGGCAATAATATATATAATCCTAATGTTCTTTTTGTGGTAGTGTGGTCGAGCAGTTAGGCTTATCAGAGGTTGGCATTTGTTGTGCACACACACACAAGCAATAGAAGAAATGCACACTTCTTGACTTAATTCCAGACCAATAGGTTTTTATATAGAAAAATATATTTTTGTTACTTTATTACTAGAACCACAAGATCCAGTTCAGAAGTAAATACTGTTGCAGTTAAGTAGTTAGCATTGACATCAGTGTAATTTTGTTTCACTTTTCTCAAGTAAACTATTTTAAAAGTGGCCACTGTGCATTTTTTGAACAGTTACTGGGGGAAAAAAATAAAGTACAGTTTTAGAGGTAAGTACACGACTTACAGTTCCAGTCTCTGGGTTATAGGTAGTCTGTCATTGGGGGTTCAAGTTAACCCCAGACACCCACCACCAGCAACATGGGGGGCTGGTCGGGTGCAGAGGTCAAAGTTGAGCAATTTTAATGTGGGCTCCTATGGAGACAGGGGGTACTCAAAATTCAGTATACCAGCAGGTAAGTACCCGCGACTCGGAGGGCAGACCAAGGGGTTTAAAGAGAGCACTGGAGGGCCCCAAGTATGCACCAATCCCACACTCTCAGCAGCACTGGGACGGCTCGGTGCAGGGTGGAAACAGGGCATCAGGTTCTCCATGAGGGGACCCCGGGGGGGGGGGGGGGGGGGGGGTCACTCAGGCGCTGCAGGGGAGGTCCAGGGGGGCGTCTTGGGCACACCACTGGTCAGATAGGGAAGAAGGCCGCCTGTTGATCGTTGCTGAACTGGGTGTCTATTTCTCTAAGGCCTGGGGGCTGCGGGTGCAGTGGATCCTTTGGCATCTATTATCTTTGTTCAGGGCAGTCGCAGTCAGGGGGGGGTCCTTCCTTGGGATTACCTCTGCAGGCATCGTCGTGGAGGGGTGGAGAGGTCAACCCAGGGTGGGCACTTGATCTCTGTCGCCTGGGGGTCCTCTCTGGTCGGTTGGACCACCTGGACTCAGGCCTTGGGCGTCTGGTGCAGAGTGGTGAGGACTCACGCTGATGGAGTGAGGTAGGAGTCCTTTAGAAGAGGTTTCTTCTTCTTTTCTGTTAGACAGGACTGCTGTCCACAGGAGTTTCTTGATCCGCTGTGATGCAGGCAGTCCTCTGGAGGTTCTTCAAGGGTCGCTGGACCTTCACGATGCGCCGCTTTTCTCTTGCAGGTTCTTTGAGGCAGGAGATGGGCCAGTAGGGCTGGGGCCGAGTCAGTTGTTGTCTCCTTTCCTTCTCTGCGGGGTTTTCAGCACAGTAGTCCTTCCTGTGAGGTTGTCAGGAATCTGACAAGCTAGATTCAGGGGAGTCCTTAAATACAGGATTTAGGGGCGTTTTAGGGGTTAGAGGGCAGTAGCCAATGGCTACTCACCCTTAGGGTGGCTACACCCTCCTTGTGTCCACTCCCTTTGGGGAGGGGGCACAATCCTATCCCTATTTATCCCTGCCCTCCAAACCAAGATGGAGGATTCTGCAGGGAGAGGGATCACCTCAGCTCTGGATACCTTAGGGGTGGTCCTAGCTGGGCGGAGGGGGTCACTCCTCCCTGCTTTCACTAATTTTCCCACCAAACCTGCTGCCAAAAGTGGGGCTTTGTCTGGGGGCTGGGCATCTCCACTAGCTGGAGTGCCCTGGGGCATTGTAACACTAAGCCTGAGCCTTTGAGGCTCACGCTAGGTGTTACAGTTCCTGCAGGAGGGAGGTGTGAAGCACCTCCACCCAGTGCAAGCTTTGTTTCTGGCCTCCGAGCACAAAGGCTCTCACCTCATGGGGTCAGAAACTTGTCTCTCTAGTTGCAGGCTGGCACAGACCAGTCAGTCCTGCACTGAAGGATTGGGTAAAATACAGGGGGAATCTCTAAGATGCCCTCTGTGTGCATTTTGTAATAAATCCCACACTGGCATCAGTGGGGGTTTATTGTGCTGAGACGTTTGATACCAAACTTCCCAGTATTCAATGTAGCCATTATGGAACTGTGGAGTTTGTCTTGACCAACCCTTAGACCAAATACTATAATATGACCACACAGCACTTAGTATGTAAGAATGGACTTAGACACTGTAGGGGCATATTGCTCATGCAGCTATGCCCTCACCTGTGGTATAGAGCACCCTGCCTTAGGGCTGTAAGGCCTGCTAGAGGGATGACATACCTATGCCATAGGCAGTATTTGGTGGGCATGGCACTGTGAGGGGGATGCCATGTCGGCTTTGCCTTTTTCTCCCCACCAACGCATACTATCTGCAATGGCAGTGTGCATGTGTTAGGTGAGGAGCCTCTTAGGGTGGGACAACAAATGCTGCAGCCCGTAGGGACTTTCCCTGGTCACAGGGCCCTTGGTACCACTGGTACCTCTTACAAGGGACGTATCTGTGTACCAGAGGTGTGCCAGTTGTGGAAAGAATGGTACATTTTTAGGGAAAGAACGCTGGTGCTGGGGCCTGGTTAGCAGGATCCTAGCACACTCTTAGTCAAGTCAGCATCAATATCAGGCAAAAAGTGGGCAGGCACTGCAAACAAGTAGCCATTTTCCTACAGTGTGTGTGTTTACAAATACTTTACACATTGCCTCTGAGATAAGCCTAACTGCTTGAACTAAGATACCAAGTGGAGTGAGCAGGGGTTATCTTAGCTATGTGACTCGTGTACCCTGACTAGAGTAATGGTCCCTACTTGTTCAGGGTGCAAACCACTGCCAACTAGCGACCCAATTTCTAACAGTTTTGTTGCATGTTAATTACGAAGGCTCTGGCTGATAGAAAGCAGCGGAATTGATGGCTCATTCAGCAGCATCTTATCTCAGAATCTGCATTTTCCCGCTTTTTCTCCCTTATGTGGCTAAGCTCTCTAAAAGGGGCAAGGGTATGTGTAGAGATCCTTTGGAGCCATCTATAGTCACATGTGGAGAACTGTGTGGGGTTCCAACCCAGCATGTCTTTGAAGACCTCAGCCACCCCAAATTTGTCCTAATGTGACAATCCTTCAGGGTTTTCATCACCAGTGCATTGAGTGATAAGAATCTCATCAGATAGCGATGGGTGTAGTTTGAATACTCTGTGACTTACTTTTCTTCAGCACAAGTATGCTTTGGAGGTTGCTGGCTCCTTGCCATCTACTTGGGTGGATCAGACATGAGTTATCCCAGAGGAACCAGTATGCTGGCACACTGTATGATGGCACATATGCTGTATCCATGGTTCATTCTCTGATCTAGAATTTCATTGTGGGTGGAGAGCATATAGTGATCTGGGTTCTTGGAGCAGGTGGCACTGTGGATTTCTTCTTGTCATGTGTGACATGGTGTGGCCTGTGTGTCTCTGTTTTGTCCTTTGGTGCACCCGTGGTATAGTAGGAAGCAAAACTGGAAGACAGATGGACCAACATGCAAGAGTGATGTGTCCTCTTCTTACATGTCTGTTTCAGAAATCTAGGAAGTGTTCTTATCAGACATATAGGTCTTTTCTGAGGCACTTGGTATTTGAGAATTTTATGCTCCCCTGTCCCCTGTGCGTGTGGCAGCATTGGTCCTGCTTGCTAGGAGTCGATGTATATTTCGAGACACATTGGCTGTTGCATCCGTGACTTTGTACTGGTGTGGTTTTAAACATTGCTAGAGGAGTAGGCTATCAACTATGTCTTCTTGTGTCCAGTTTTAAGATTAATTCATTTAACCATCATGAAATGCCAGGTCATAGTGGCGCCCATGGGCAGAGGCGTAGTTGTTTTGTTCCTGAAGCAGGAAATTGTCCCAGGGTCACCTTGGCACCTGTGGTCTGGGACATTTTTGATCTGTCTCTAGTGAAAGAGGTCTGTAGGAGATTTTGACTGATTCCAGACCTGAGGAAGGACTAGGCTGAAGTGTATAATGTTCACTTCAATATGGACTGCCTCAGCAGTTGTCTCTCTGACCTGTCCGAGTGATTTCTTGCCTGAGATGGCCTTCCAGGATGCATTTAGTATCCCAGCCTAAGAGTGTCACTGGAGATACTTGAGTCGAGTGAAAAGCCAACATTTTCAGTGCTGCCTCTTATTATTTTGGCCTTTTTAACAGCTTTTGTTAGCAGTGCGCTTATTTGCGTGCAGGGATGGCTTCATGTAATTTTATTATTTGGTCCATCCTCCGCAAAGAGACTTTGCAGTGCTGAGTGTGCTCAGGATGGTGGACTTCTGGAATATTGCTTCCTGGTAAACGTGGGGTATTCTGAGTTGGGTCCAGCACAAGCTCTAGTGTTTATCTGTGTGAATTAGTGGTGACTGATCATATGTTTAGTGTATGTGCAGTGTTGGGTTGGCTGTGAGCATCACCAGTTGTGGTGCAGACTTCTAATGGGTAGTTGACCCTTTAAACATCTTTGCTTCAACTGACATCTTTCACCAATGGAATGATTCATTCAGGAGTGAACTGCATCCTGGTGTTAAGCTCAACACCTATCTTATTGTTTCAGCAGATCATTTTAGTGTAGATTTTGCTGTTCTTTCTATATTGGTCCAATATTAAGACTTTGTCATAGTATGTGGATTGGTGGGGGTGAGGTGGAAGTCAGACTGGGTCTTCATGCCTTAGGTCATCAGTTCTATGGCTTTTTATGATGGTTGTTGTGTCCCATCCTCTGCTCTGGTTCCTGTCTTGGATTCGCTGTGGGTTTGGACCTTTTACAGGAAATGGTTTTCATAGTATTCATTCTGGATCATTCATCACCTGACAAGGTTTTACTGCTCAGTCTGACTCTGACAGGGCCAATGCTCATTTATGAGGCAGCAATGATTTCTGTTTATCATAATTGTTAGAAATGGGGTTTCTGGTTGGCTAGGGTATGCACCTAAGCCAGGCAGAACCCACCCACTCCAGTCAGGGCAAGGGAGTTACATGTCTAAAATAACCCCTGCTCACCCCCTTGGTAGCTTGGCACGAGCAGTCATGCCTAACCCGGAGGCAATGTGTAAAGCGTTTGCACAACACACACAACACACGTGACGCAATATGCACACCACAAAGTAAACACAACACTGAGCTATGTAAAAATAAACTGTATTGCACAAAACATAATTATATAAACATTACATACCAGAAATACCCTGCTACCTTAGCAGTTGTCAGAACGTTACACAAGTTACTAATACTCTGCAGGAATAAGCAGTAGTCACATTAGAACATGAAAGTTCTCAGGATTCTGCAACATAAGCAGTAGTCAGGAATCACAGTAAAGAAATAAATGCACTTGTCATAAAAGTATCCTAAATATCCATAAAAGGAACATTAGAGAACATATAGCAAGCAAGTCATTAAATCATATGAGCCTGTTATGCCCATAAAAGGAACATTAGCAAACATATGTACATCATAAAACTAGGCAGGTTAACCTAATGTCTCAATCTTGGCTTGGAGGGGCTACACCTTGCCCCCGCCCACCAGGTGTCCCTGAAACACCACAGATTCCTGCCTTATCTTGCCTTGATAATTGGGTCTGTCTGTTGGAAAGGCAGAAGCACCTCCTAGAGGTGAAATAGGAGAACCTCCCAGCTGGAGCTAAAGACTGCTATGTCATCCACGTAGGCAGCACTGAATCTCTCATCCCAGCCAGTACCCTGTTAACTAACCTGTGAAAAGTGGCAGGGGTATTCTTTAACTCAAAGGGGATCGATCACCCTAAATTGGAAGTGGCCCTCAGAGGTGGAGAATGCTAACTTTCCTTAGCCCCCTTGATTAGGGCAATCTGCCAGTACCCAGAAGTCAGATCAAAATACTGAGGAATCTAGGCAACCCCTAACCTATCTATGAGCTCATCCGCTCCAGGGATTGGGTGAGCATCAGTCTTGGTAACTATGGTCCTTGCAGAATATTTGTTCTGGGACGATGCCCACTGGGGGGGGCTTTGGGTACCAGCATCACTGGGCTGAACCAGGGACTATTGCAGTGCTTAATCATCCCTAGTTCAAGCATCCTGGACACTTCTTGCTTGATGCTAGTCATCACTTTTTCACACAGTCTGTACATTTTGTACTCTACATGCATATTGCCCCCAGTATAAAGATCATGGGTACACAAATGTGTAATTCTAGGAGTAAGAGAACAGAGACACAGTGCCCCAGCAGCTGGTTACAGTCCCTCTGCTGCTTTGGGGTTAGGGTAGCGGAAGAGGTTGACACCTTCTACTGACCAACTCTGCTCCTTTTGAAGGTAGGAAGCCAATGAGAGATGTATTCTCCTCTGCCATCCCATCAGTTGTCACCAGGAGCTTGGTGACTTAATGTGTCTCATAGTGTGGTTTGAGGCGGTTAACATAATGTTTAACCTGCGCAGCTTTAGGTCCCCCAGTTAGGTGACCTCCCCCTTTCTTTCCTTCACCTCATAAGTCCCTGACCAGCAGTTTTAGAGGGACCTGTACTTCACTGGCTCCATATTCCGCACTTTTTGGCCAGGCTGAAACTTGACCACAGTGGTCTACTGGTCATGCCATAACTTAATTACCTCCTGGCTGGCTTTTAGCTGATCAGAGGTCTTCCAGAAGTGCTGAATCCGGTTTCTGAGAGCCAACATGTAGCTAGTTACATCCTAGGGGGACTTCTTGGGGCCTTGCTCTCACCCGTCCTTCACCAGACTGAGAGTTTCCCTGACAGGGTGTCCATACTGGAGCTCAAAGGGACGGAACCAAACTCCTTTCTGAGGTACCTCCCTGTAGACAAAAAGAAGGCATGGCAAGAGACGCCCCACTTCCACCTCATGGGTTCTGGTAGAAATTAATCTTATGCTCCCGTCAGTCACTGCTTCTTTTGCGGAACCCCACTCAGATAAAAATCCCCATCAAAGCCATAGCCACTACAGGTACAGTTAAAGTACTCAGAGCTTATGGTCTCTAGGCATCCTGTGACATGGTTTACCAAAACCAGGAAAAACCTGTTGCCTAAGGAGGTTTTGAGGTCCAGAGGTCCAACAGTGTTGATGACCACTCGACCAAAAGGGGTTCCTGGAGCTTTTTCCCTGTCTTCCCACTGGCCTGGAAGATGGGAGATGACCTGCAGAATGCATCTGAGGCTGTCTTCATCCAGGGCCAGTAAAAGTGGGTGAGAACCCAAGCAAAGTTCTTGTTCTGTCTTAGATGTCCTGCCAGCTGTATATCATGAGTTGGCTTCAAGAAGAAGGCCCTGTAGCACTGGGGTTCCACCAACATATTGGTTGCTCCAGGCTCAGTAACCGTAGGAAAATGGCTCCCTGATGCTGACTTTACTGAGAAGTGTGCTGGGACCCTGCTAACCAGGCCCCAGCACCAGTGTTCTTTCACTTAAAAATGTACAATTGTTCCACAATTGGCACATCCATGGCACACAGATAAGTCCCTTGTAAAAGGTGCCAGTGGTACCAAGGGCCCTGTGACCAAGAAAGGTCCCTAAGGCCTGCAGCATATGTTGGGCCACCCTAAGGGACCCCTCACCTAACACATGCACACTGCCATTGCAGATTGTGTGTGTGTGTGGGTGGGAAGAAAAAGGCAAAGCTGACATGGCATCCCCCCTCAGGATGCCATGCACACAAAATGCTGCCTGTGGCATAGGTAAGTCACCCCTCTAGCAGGCCTTACAGCCCTAAGGCAGGGTGCACTATACCACAGGTGAGGGCATAGCTTCATGAGCAATATGCCCCTACAGTGTCTAAATCTATTCTTAGACACTGTAAGTACAGTGTGGCCATATTAAGTATATGGTCTGTGATTTTGTCAAAATGAACTCCACAGCTCCATAATGGCTACACTGAATACTGAGAAGTTTGGTATCCAACTTCTCAGAATAATAAACCTACACTGATGCCAGTATTTGATTTATTACCACATGCACACAGAGGGCATCTTAGAAGATGCCCCCTGTATTTTACCTAATCCTTCAGTGCAGGACTGACTGGTCTGTGCCAGCCTGCCACTGAGACAAGTTTCTGCCCCTCTGGGGTGAGAGCCTTTGTGCTCTCTGAGGGCAGAAACAAAGCCTTCACTGGGTGGAGGTGCTTCTCACCTCCCCCTGCAGGAACTGTAACACCTGGCGGTGAGCCTCAAAGGCTCATGCCTTTTGTTACAGCACCCCAGGGCATCCCATCTAGTGGAGATGCCTGCCCCTCTGGCCACTGCCCCCACTTTTGGCGGCAAGGCAGGAGAGGATAATGAGAAAAACAAGGAGGAGTCACCCACCCGTCAGGACAGCCCCTAAGGTGTCCTGAGCTGAGGTGAACCCTACCTTTAGAAATTCTCCATCTTGAGATTGGAGGATTCCCCCAATAGGATTAAGGATGTGCCCCCTCCCCTGAGGGAGGAGGCACAAAGAGGGTATAGCCACCCTCCAGGACAATAGCCATTGGCTACTGCCCTCATGACCTAAACACACCCCTAAATCTTGTAGTTAGGGGCAACCCAGAACCCAGGAAATCAGATTCCTGCAACCTACAACAAGGACTGCTGACCTGAAAGCCCTGCAGAGACGAAGGAGACGACAACTGACTTGGCACCAGCCCTACTGGCCTGTCCCCAGACTCCAAGAACCTGCACAGCGACGCATCTGACAGGGACCAGCAACCTCTGAAACCTCATAGGACTGCCCTGAATCCGAAGGACCAAGAAACTCCAGAGAACAGCAGCACTGTTCAAAAACAGCAATAACTTTGCAACTTTCTTGCAACTTTCAAAGACTTCACTCTTCCCGCCGGAAGCATGAGACTTCACACTCTGCACCCGACGCCCCCGGTTCGAGCTCCAGAGAACCAACACTGCAGGGAGGACTCCCAGGCGACTGCGACCTCATGGGTAACCTGAGAGGACCCCCACTGGACCCTCGCAGCAATGCATGCAGAGAGGATCCAGAGGCTTCCCCTGACCGCGACTGCCTGGAACAAAGAACCAGACGCCTGGACCAAGCACTGCACCCACAGCGCCCAGGACCAGAAGGAACCGAACTCCAGTGCAGGAGTGACCATCAGGCCACCCTCTGCCTAGCCCAGTCGGTGGCTGGCCCGAGAAGCCTCCCTGTGCCCTGCCTGCACCGCTAGAGTGACCCCAGGTTCCTCCGTTGATTCATATTGAAAACTCGACACCTGCTAAGCACACTGCACCCGGCCGTCCCTGTGCAGCTGAGGGTGTGTTTTGTGTGCCTATTTTTGTTCCCCCCCCCCCCCACCAGTGCTCTACAAAACCCCCCTGTTCTGCCCTCCGAAGACGCAGGTACCTACCTGTTGGCAGACTAGAACCGAGGCACCCCTGTTCTCCATAGGCGCCTATGTGTTTTGGGCCCTCCTTTGACCTCTGCAACTGACCGGCCCTGTGTTGCTGGTGCGGTGGCTTTGGGGTTGCCTTGAACCCCCAACGGTGGGCTGCCTATGCCCAGGAGACTGACTGTGTAAGTGCTTTACTTACCTGAGAAAACTAACCAAACTTACCTCCCCCAGGAACTGTTGATTTTTGCACTGTCTACTTTTAAAATAGCTGATTGCCATTTTAACCCAAACTGTGTGTGCTACTGTTTTAAATCAAAGTTCTATACCTATCTGTGTGAAGTACCTCACATTTTATGTACTTACCTCAAATCTTGAATCTTGTGGTTCTAAAATAAATTAAGAAAATATATTTTTCCATATAAAAACCTATTGGCCTGGAGTTTGTCTCCGCACATATACAGACAACATATCAATTTTGAGGAAAAAGGGGAGAAATAAGAAAAGAAAAAGATCCCTCATACATATCCTTAACATTAGGATAGTGCAACTTTTTTTTTTTTTTTAGGTTTATTGCCTGTGTGTGTACAATAAAAGCTTAACTCTATCCTCTGATAAGCCTACTGCTCGACCACACTCCCACAAAATAGAGCATTGGTATTATCTAATTTTTCCACTATCAACCTCTAAGGGGAACCCTTGGACTCTGTGCACACGATCTCTCACTTTGAGATAGTATATACAGAGCCAACTTCCTACAAACAGGAAGTGGGCACTGGCACAGCTAAACAGCGTGGCAGAGGTCACAATAGTTTGCCGGAATCTTCAAGAGCATCTGGAGGTGAAAGAAACTGAGGACTTCTTACAAGTTGAGATTGCGGGCATGCGCATCTCCACACCAGACAGGGTGTATTAAGTAACCATACAATTAGAAGGAGACATTGAGCGCACAATAGACGCCATCTTTTGGGATTGCGTTGTTACCATTTATATTTTGCTGGCTGAAAAAATAAAATAAAATTGCCCACCAGAATTTGTCCCTAATCTCCCTTATAGAGAAGAAGTAATTGAAGCTTCTTTCTCGCCCATTGTTCCCAGACAGCTCGGGGAGGCTTACGCCATTGATTGGGCTAAGGCGCAGGCACCCGCATTATATCGCAACCACATAGGGTGGGATAAAGATTCCCTCATCATGTAATACCAATCAGATCCCAACCTCAACCCCAATATCCAATCAAGCATGAAGGTAAAGCACCTGTCAGGGAAATCCTCACACAACTAGAATACCAGGGTGTATTCGAACTCTGTCTCACCAGTGAACAGTCCATTGTTCCTGTGTGCTAAGCCGGACCATTCATGTAGAATAGTCTTAGACTACAGAATTTAAACAATCATACACGCACATTTGCCATACAAAACGCACATAGCACAACACTTATAAACAATATAGTGCACAAAAAATACAAAACAACCTTCGACATTTCCAGTGAGTTTTTCTGCCAAAACGTAGCTCCTGAAAGTAGGGACTTAACAAGTTTCAACTCTTTAGGCTCCAAAAAAAGGTTTTGCCATCTCCAGTCCAGGACTATTTTCGGCTTGTGTTACTTCCATTTTACATGACATTGACCCTGAGGCGTTGTCCTACGTAGATGATGTCTACCTTACGGTTGATGACCTCAGACAACATGTAAGACGGGTTGCACGCATTGTTGTGGGATTTGCCAAATTAGGCTACAAATTCAAAGAAAAAAAGAAAAATAGCATTCCTTAGTGACCTGTTCTAGGGATACGAATTATCCGATGAAGGCAAGAGTCTAGTGCTCCAATTGTTAAAAAAATGTGCACAACTACAACCTCCAAACTATTAAAAAAACTCCAGTCGTTGTTGGGATTTTTAAACTTTGGCAGAACATACATTCCAGATTATGCACAATGCATTAAACCATTATACAGCAGTCGAACGCACAAGCATTCTCAGAGCATTGCAACAAGACATGCTTGCAACTAAACATTTACACACACAGGACAACAAAACTTACTTGGTCATCCGAGTAATTACAGGTGCCATTGGTTTCACCTAGGTAACATTCAAGGAGGGTGAGACTCCCGATTGCATACAAATCACATTTATTTTCTACAGCAGAACAAAAATTTGGTCCCACAGAGAAAATTCTCACTGCTGTTCAGAAGGCTGTCATTAAAGAGAGACCTCTGGCCCAGGGGAAACACATTATTGCCGTATCTCCAAACCCAGCCCTTGAGGCTGTCACCAAAACCAGCGTTCATAACACTGAAGCAACTACATCCATGTTGGATTCAGTGGGCAGCGTCTCTGACGGACACTGATGTTGACTGTATTTTTGGCCCAAAATTACAAACGCAATAATTTTTGCAATATTAACTTTAATACCATGTTCCTGCAAACACATTGCCTTTTGAACAATATCAAATAATTATGTACATTGATGGCTCAGCCCAACCCGCAGTTGACACACAACATCCATAGTCATGAGTGGCTACATGAATGATGGTGCCTTACATTCACAACACACTTACACGTAGGCCTTAGGGGAGAGCACTGCCCAATTAGCAGAGCTCAAGGCTCTGGTGATGGCACTGGAACACATGGATCCAGAACAGCTAACATTAATTGTCTGTGATTTGTTCTATTGTGTCCAGTCCTTCAATGAATATCTGCATTACTGGCGCCAAAGGGGTTCAGACATTCAAAATGAGACTGCATCAAACACAGACTCCTGTGAGAGAAAGTAGCAGATCTGAAGGAAACGCTACCCAGTGTCCATGTTGTACATACACTGGGACATCAGCGTGTTGGAATACACATTGCTGGCAATACCTTGGCTGATGAAGCAGGCAAGTCAGCAGTAGCTACTGCTTCTGTTGCTGCAGTAAGTAATTCTAGAACAAAATTGGATGATGAAAAACAGCCTGCTGTGAAAGCTTTGGCTGATGGCAAGCCCATGTCCAAGGCATATCCTGCTAAATATTCCTACTGCATATCAAGCCTCAATACTGCCCTAGTAACAATACCAGGGGTGGGTGATCGTGTGATCCCCAACAAAGATCATACACAAGAGTTGATGAAAGCAGCGCATGAGGGAGTTGCTTTTGCCCATGCTGGTGTGGCGGCTACAATATGATTGTTAGATTGCTGTCAATTAGGTGTTGGCATAACTCTGTAAAGTGGGTACTGAGCATTTGCTCTTTCAGAATTGGGTCATACTGCCCATTGAAATCACTTACCTTACTGCCTCTCAAACAACCATTCTGTGCCTTTCTCGAGTGGTTTGGCCATTTTTGGCTATCCATGAACATTATCGGTAGTGATTTGGGGTGAGCTTAAATTTAATGAGCAGAATGGTCTTCATGGGAGCATGCTTTATCTGATTCCCACCTCTAGTGTGAGTGGGATAACCCTCCCCACTGTGAGCATATGTTTCCACAGGGTTGCCCCGATCTTCCTCTTGGACCCTGTGCATTCTCAGGGCTACCTAATGGACAGAAAACCATTGGACCATTTGCATAGGTCTATACGTGGTGGTAACATATTCTTCTACAACATTGTCTTCTACAAACCAACACCAACCAAGACCTTATAGGGGCCAAATGGATTCAGTGAGTGACTTCAGCAGACAAAGTAGTAGCACGCTTAAGGACGGCCACAGCAAATTGCATATTTTTAGCATTTAGCTTTTCTTTTCACACTGTACCTGGACAGTGACAGCCCAGGACACAGGAACAAAGAAGGAAGCCTAGACCTCTGAAGACGAAACAGGTGGGGCTTGCCTTTGAAGATTTGGAGGGAAAGGATCAGACAGCTGTGTTATTGAAGGGTAGAGCTGAGACTGTTTCGGAAACTCTGGACGTCACCATTTTGGATTGTCCAAGAATCCTATGCATAAGAAATGGGATGGGGTGGAGGGATTATGTGGCATCCCTTTGTACCTCCACTTAAAATTGTGTACAAGGGAGAGAGTGTTGAGAAGACCCTGGAACTGGGACCGACAATGACAAAAGGAAGCCCAGCGGAAGGAGAAACCACTTGATTCCCTGCAATGATCGACCTTGGGACTTTGACTCTAGCTGCCCGTCCCCCCCCGGACTAGGATGGTCCTCTACAGGGCCAGTGGCACTGGCCCCCTTATGCCCCCTGAGGAAGTTGGGGAGGTGTTGGGGGACCTGCTGTGGGGAACCTGGATGGTTCTGTTGGGACTTCTATGGACTGGGCATGGACTCCTCTGACACACTAGTGCCATTCAAGAATCCAGGGCTAGTCACCAGAAACAAAACAAGCCTAAGATCATTGAAGCCTGACCTATGGCCAGAGATATGCAAAGCTGCTTTAGTTTAAGAGCTCAGATCTGTTGCTGTCTCCCGTAAGGTCCAAGAGGGCAAGGCCTGCCCACGATGAGCTGGTGGAGCTGCAGAGCTCCGCCCACAGTCTCTAACTGCCCCTGAAACTCAAGGATGCCTGGGTGGCAATGAGGCATCCTCCATGAAAGAGATTAAAAAAGGGAATAAGAAGTGAGGCTCTTGGTCATAGAGAGAAGGAGTGGGAGAGCCCACTAATAAAATACGCACATTGCCTCATTTAGGCTTAAATATTAATACCTTCCATCTTGTGTTGGCCCGAAAAAAGGCAGGGGCACCACCACCAGTTATTGGAGTGTTCAGAGGACTGCAGAAATGCAGCAGTCTTCCCACCCCGAACGAGGTTATTAAAAATAAAGTAATAACTCTACATTTTTTGGAAGATTGAATCCCTGTCCCTCATAGAGCTTTGTCTGGATTTTAAGGCACTTTAGAACGTTGGCTCTTGGTGAATGCTTTTTAATTTTTTTTATTTATTTTATTGCATTTGTTAACAAATAACAACCAAACCGAGTAAAGTTCCATATGTACAAACAGTTCAGGAAACATAGTCTGGTAATAGGCCTCATAATATTAACCACAACGATCGAACTTCAAAGCAATCATCAGAATACGGTAACTCACTATATGAGTGCCCACCTTACAAGGTGCAAGTGAACGTAGGAAACAGTACCCAGGAGGGGGGGGGAAGGGGAGAGGGAGAAAAGGGGAAAACAAAGGGGGAGTGAGTGGGAGGGGGCAGCGCAGCTATCCTATCTCCCATAGAAGAGGAGCAATACCTTGTTACCTCGAAGGGGGGGATCAGCAACAACTCCATACCCAGGGGGATGTGAAAAGAGCTAGTCACCTTGAGGAAGGATTTCTGGGGGCCCACATATCTTGCAGGTGGGAACCCTCTAGCATCAGTTGCCAGTAAATCGCTAGTTGTTCCTGGCAGTATGCGGCATCCTTCAGCCATTCATCACACCAGGGAGTCCGTTTCCTCCCCCAGCACAGCGCCACCGTATGCTTAGCCAGCAGCAACAGCAATCCCACTAACCTTCTGTACGCAGAGGGGACCTCCTCAACGTATCCCAGGAGGGCAACCTCAGGGTGCGCTGTAGCATAAGCTCAGTCATCTCTTCAAGCGCACGCAGCACCTCGGACCAGTAGCCCCGCAGCGCCCCACAGTCCCACGCTAGATTCAGAAAGTCTGCTTCAGAGGCAGAGCAACGTTCGCATCTAGCGTCTGTCTGAGGCCTATGTTCTTTAATCTGCTCGGCGTATAATACAAGAGGTGTAAAAAGTTGAAATGAATAAGGCGCAATCTGTAGTTAGGGCAGAGCTCCTGCATCTGCGCGCAGCAGTATCGCCACATCCTCTCTGGAATGGGTGCACCCAGATCCACCTTCCAATGAACTCTAGATTTGGACTCAACAGAAGGCTCCATATTCTGCGTACAAACATAGATTTGTGATGAGTCTGCGGGGGGGACAGTGCTGTATATACGATTTCCAGTGCTCTGCACATCTGGGGCATCGCAGGAATACTGCACCCGCAGCATGGCCCTGATCCTAAAGAAGAATAAGCGGTAGAGTGTGGTGTCGCAGAAGGCTCCTAGTGCGCTCCAAGGAGACAAACATCCCCTCCGGGACGCCAAGACCCCAAAGTAGTCATATTTAACTCACAAAGGCGTTCATTCAGTTGGCCATCCTCTGACGGAGGAAGGCCCGCTACATCCCGCACTGGCATTGAAGGTACAAATATCTTGCGCACCCCAGCATGCCGCAGCAACCTCACCGACAGGGTGGACCACCAACCACCCCAGCTAGCCTGCCAGGCCATACCAAGTTGTATTCAGGAGCCAGATGCGGCAAATAGCATATGGGGTGTAACCAAAAATGCATAAAGTGGGCCTGCGTGCAGTGGTAATAAAGTTCAAGATCCGGGGGCCGCAAGGCCTCCCTCCTCGAAGGGAAGAGTCAGTCTCCCATGAAATTCTGGGCTGTCCACCCGCCCATGTGAGAGCCACAAGCGAGGATTTAAGTTGTTTCAGGAAGCTAGTTGTGAGGACAAGAGGTAAGTTAACAAAGAGATACAAGAACTTAGGCAGAACCGCAAACTTCGCTATCACGATGCGTCTGGTCAGCAAGAGTGGCAGCGAGCGCCAAGCCGCCACCTTATCTTCCAGCCACGCAATGGCCCTGCCATAATTGGCCGACCACAGCTCCTCCACCTTCCGGCTCAACCAAATGCCCAAATACCGCACCAGCCCGTCCACCCAGCAGAGGGGATATCTTGAGTGGCACTGCAGCATAGCATCAGACAAGGGCAACACCACCGACTATGACCAGTTAATTGTGATGCCGGAGATCCGGCCGAATCAAACTATTTCATCCAACAATATATCGAGGCGCAACTGCGGGTTGCGGACATACAATGCAACATCATCTGCAGACATAGAAACTAGGATGGGACGCTGCCAGAACGCCAGCCCCCTATGATTATGATGCAGTCGCACCTCAAGGGGTTCCATCGCCACCGGAAAAAGCAGCGGTGAGAGGGGGCATCCTTGATGAGTGCCCCTGGCAATCGGAAAGGGGTCAGACATCATCCCGTTTATTCTCAATCTGGCAGTCTGCTTAGAGTACAACAGACGGATCAGTTGGATGGATCTAGGACTAAGCTCCACTCTAGCCAGCAAGTCAAACCTGTATGGCCAAGCAAGCGAATCCAACGCCTTTGTGGCATCTAGAAAGGCCACTGCCACGCGATCCTCAGGGCCGATCAGTCTATGGAAACTAGGACGTAACTATAACTACCTAATGGCAACCGCCACTAGGTAATAAATATATATAGTATTTGCGGGGTGGGGCTGTGTAATAAAAGTCCTTTTTAGTTTTTAAAAGAAAAAACACAGCTGGGCAAATAATGTATTGAGTGATGACATTGTGTGTCAGGAAATTGGGATTACTCACACAAATCACCTCCACTCAGCAGGCCTTGGACTGCTCTGCTTCACTACTCTGAGAGAATTGAGTAAAAAGACAATGGCTGATTTATGTGTGAAGGTCCTGCTTCCTTCGCAACTAATAACATAATTTATTACACTCAGTATAATGAAAATGTAGCTACTGATCTTAGGGAAAGCTGTGCAAGCACTTCATTGGCACTTGGGGTGCAAGTGACTATATAGTTATTTAGGGATTACAAAAGATAGGTGAATCCTGGGGCCACAAGAAGAAATATTATAAATGCTTTGCAATTTTGTTACCACAAGTGTGGTGAGCTCTCAATTACGAAAGTCAAGAAGATCCTCCTGGTAACAGCATTCCAGGAAGGTTGAGGTGATGTAGCTTGACTTAAAATCTCTTCTTGGGGTACCTACGTGGTACCTACCTTGAATTGCAAGCAAGAGTTAAAGGATATGCCAGAAAAATAAACTACTGGCACATCTCAGGCAATCATGTATCTGCTTGACTAGGGTGGGTGAAAGGTTTGGAATAAAGCAGAACCATGTGTTTCTATGACATCTCTTGGTATGTGTTGTAATGATGTTAGTTAGACCCCATTCATGGAGATCCATGAGTGGGTGGAGATGGGGGGTTGCACAGCTCATTCAGGGCCTACAGAACCGTTGTGATCTGCATTGCTTGCCTGTGGTGTCCTGGGTTCCATCCTACTTTCTCTTTGAAAATTGGGGTAAGTGTACTCCCTTCCACAGTTGGCTTCCAGGTTTGCAAGTGGAAGACTTCTTATGGAGTTACTGTAGGGTAGTGTATCAGAATTCAAATACAGAACGAAAAATTAACTGTCAATTGGCCATCTTAGTGAAATAATGTCTATTTATTTCACAGCATGCCAAGATACTACACAATTTAGTAGTGGTTCAGCTACAGACTTCTGTGTGCTCTAGTTAATCCCCTTACCTCCTGCAGTGCCCTGTCCCAATTCCAGAGCCCCCTCAATATCTCTGGTGAGTTTTCAGAGGTGCAGTCATAGGAAAAGTTTAGGTGCAAATGCAAGATAATTGATTACCACATCAGGTACTTCGTGGGGCAGTACAATCAGTTCTTCAGCTAAAACATTCACTCTGGCAAACTTCCTAAAGGCAGGTTTTTCTCTGTGCATTCAAGTCAGTTTCTCAGTCATTTAATGTTTTCCCTATGTTACATACTCCGTGGTGAAGCTGGATGGTGTCCTCGCCTGGATCGCACATTTGGCAAGGGTGGCTGCCTCACTTTCTACTTGGGCCCCTGGGTTGAACAGCTCGACAGAGTTAGTCAACAGTTGTTCTTCTTTGTCAGTTGCAGCCTTTGGGCTGTTGTGACGGTCCTCTGCTACTGTGGAGCTGCAAGCTCTTGCTCGATGCAATGGTAACACAAGTATGCTACAAGAGTGCTAGACACCAGACTGATATTCTTGCTTGTGGTTTCTTCATCCAGTTCGCAACGTAGACCGTGCAGGGAGACTAGATAACTTTTCTGTAGTAATCAGAGCTGACTTTACCCCCAATGTCAATCTGCTTACTGTGGGTTCTTGTTGGGAGCATGGCTGGGTTTATCGTCCTGGACAGTCTGTCTTCCTGCATGGCTAGGGCCTCACTTTCCCCTTCTGAGCAGATAGGCTGCCTTAGAGGTGCTTAGCATGTCCACTGACCTCTGGGAAACTGGTTGTCATGGCGATTCCAGTCCTAACTCACAGTTGCTATTTGAGTGGTTTATTGAGCTCTCCATTCCTTGCATAAAAATGTGGAATTGGAGCAAAGTTTGATGGTTTGAATTCCACTTTTATATCAATTTTACAGACAGGATATGGATCCACTGTCTAAGGTCCTGGACCCAGTTTGGGGTGATTCATTGTCAAATGCCGTTTTTGGCTGTTCTGCAGAAACAGTGGCGAGGCTAGCTCCATGTAGGACTATACAAAACATGGCCATAGTGAAGTATGAAATGTGAAGTCTCTTCTCCTGGCTATCATCAGCCTTCCTGAAGTAACACTTGAGGAAAGACTTAAGGGCAAGTCTTGTCTAGTAACAGCAGACTCGAATCTCACCCCCCATGCCCTTACCATCCTCCACAGGCAGTGGTCAGGAATACCTTATCAGCAATCTGTTGCTACAAGGTCCTACTAGAATGTCTAAGAGTAGCACCGTCTCTATTCTCCCTTACTTCACTGTTCGGGCCTCCACTCTCTTGCTCAGGAATGCAGGCATAAACACTTCCACTGTCTGAGGAAGCTGTACACAACCTCCATCTTGTTTCAAGCTAAACCATGGACAATGTGTATATTTTCCAGAGTCAGGTTGGGCAGAAAATCTGATTTTTATTAAAGACATAAAGTCTAATAACCAGGAATCCCTTTATTGCTGCCACTCTCAGCAGCTCCTTTAAACCTTAAGAACACAGAACATTCCAAAGACAATAAAACCCTGCGTAACCAACCCTTTCCCTTCTTTTATATTAGTGCGAACTCAAATAGAACAAGTAAAAATTTTTTATATGTCCAGTAGAAGCCATTAAATGTTCAACAGAAAGCTTTTACTTCCATCTTCTAAAACTTCCAAATTATATCTTATGGCTGTAACAAACTTACACTGTAAGAAAAATAAATATATCAAATTAAAGGGATGGGTAAATTGGAAGTGATAATATTAGCCTCCATATCTTTAATGAAATCCTGATTTTCTGCCCACCCAGGCTGTAGAAAATTTACATTTTATGTCAAAACCCAGAGGCCAATGTTATACAAGTTTAAAGATTAGCAATTAAACAAGTCACTGCACACACTATCAACTTAAAATAAAAGTCTCTAAATATAGAGTCTGAAGACCAATCAGCACAATGCAAAATATCTTCCAGACAAACACCCAACATCCAGGCTTTGGAAGCAGCTGCTTCACACCCCACAGGCACACCAGATCTCTTCTTTATCTCTTTAAGCCATCTTACTAGAGTGGGTGTAGAAACCACTTTATGGGGCTGCTTAAAGGCTATAAACAACTAGTCACTCCAACAGAATTTAAAAGTACAGTCCTCAAATCACACACTTAATGCAAAAAATTGTATGCGTTTCGGTGTGTTTTTCGTAAATAAATAAAAAAAAAAGAATAGAAAATCGAAGTTGAATTTGTCTGTGTTCTCCAAGTTAAATAAAGACACATCCCTTCTGGAGTATATAACCTATAAGACACATCCAGTGCTCACAAATCTGACACTCTGTGAAAAGACACCAGGCATAACAACATTGTAAGTTTCACATCCCAGCTCTAAAAAAAATAAAATAAAAAAAACTCTAGGCCAAAGAAGCATCCCAAAGTGAGTTACATCTAGAACCAGGACACTTCACAATCTTATTACTCCTCATCCACCTTCTCACCAATAACATATTGTCCCAGAGATAGACCATTCACCAAATTTTGACTATCCTCAATGGCAGACATATTCATATTCACTGTCCTGCAAGCCAACCCTTCTCAAACAATACAGAGAAAAATGTATTCACATGAACTGAAATAGGATTGTGATCACTTTCCAAACAGCAGAATGTCCATTTTCTCCATGCCATTCTATAAGTCTTTCTTGTTGCTGGAGCCTATGATTCCTCAGTACGTTTTGAAGCCTCTAAAGAAAGACCTGGTTGCCTCCAGATTTTCCTGAAAGTTATCATGCCACCAAATTCAACTGCCCTTTACTGACCAAACTGTGTATTTCTCCCTGAGGACCCCTCAGACCCTCCCAAACCTTTGGCAGCAATACTGGAAAATCTACTCTCATTTCTAACATTACCGTATATCATGACTGGGATCTCCAAAGAGGAGGAACCACCACAACTGTCTCCTTCCATCTGTGAATCATCACTGCCATTCGGCCAGTGTTTGCAAATAGAGGAAATGCATATCGAAGAAGACTTCTCCAATCCTGAAGAAAGGAATTCAACCCTGACGACTTCAGATCCAGACGCCAACTAAAAATGTTTCAACCTTCACATTCAGTCTGCTTGCAAAGAGATCCACCTAAATGGTCCCCACAACCTGTCCAACTCCAGAACAATTCTCTTCTGCAACATCCATCGATTGAGTCATTGAAATTTCTTGAAAACCAATCTGCCACTACATTCTTCAGTCCAGGAATGTGCTCTGCTTGCACACTCTGCTCTCTTTCAAGATAGTACCCCCCAAAATATCTTTGTCAAATCTACTAGATCTTTTGATGGTACCCCCCACCTGTTCACATATGTAACTGCAGATACATCGCCCATCCGTGACAGAACGGAGCATTGGACTGTTAAACCTGTGAAATATTTTATAGCAAAAGAACCTGCAAATAAGTCTAAGCAGTTTATTTTCAAACTGCTCTCCTGATCTGTCCAACACCCACCAGTTCTCAAGGAGCCACATCTTGCACCCCAGCCTTCCAAGTTTGTATCGGACTCCGTCACCAAATCCAGACATTCTAGCAGGACCTTTTAGCAAGAGATTGCTGATCCAGATTTTCTCCACAAATTGCATAGCCATTCCAGCCCTCTACATTCCTTCACCACCAAGTTAACTCTTCCCTCCCCTCCAAAGTTAGAGAAACCCTTTTGAGAGTACTTCAGTCCACTTCTTAAGTGCCCAGCCTTCAGACTCTGTAAAGCCTAATAATGCAAAGGACCAGGGAAAAAGTCAGAATAATAGAGGACAACAGACCTTCAATGCAGGCTGACATTCTCACACACCTGATCCAAGCCTTATCTTACTGATCCCTTTTTTTTTTTTTTTTTTTCTTCAACTTTTCTTTTGCTTAAGCTGCAACAGGACGGAGAACCTTCATAAAGCAGCAAGGTGCTGATGAAAGGCCGAACGGGAGACACAAATTTCCACAATTTCTCGTTCCAGTAAAACCTTAGAAGTCTTTGAGGACCCTCCCAAATTGGAACTGTTAGATAAGCATCCTTCAGATCCAAAGGTGCCATCCAATCTCCTTTCTGCAAAACATCTCTTAATGAATGTGTGCCCTGCATCTTTAAGTAGTGCTAAACCACTCAGTTGTTTAGTTCCCTCAGATTCTTCACAGGCCTCATGCTCTTGCCTTTCTTTTCCACAAAAAAATCCTGCTTATGAATCCTTTTGACTGATCCTTTTCCTGCACAACTGCACCCTTCGCAATCAACTCTTGTACTTCTAAATCTATTAATCTAATTTGCTCTGTGATGAAAACCAATCTTCTTGGACAGCAAACCTGAATAGTTTCCTCCACAAGCTCTATTCGAAACCTCCGAACAGTTTCCCAAAAGCCAAGAATCTTTAGTTACCTGAACCCAATTTTGATCAAACTGGGCAAGTCTGCCGCCCAATGTTCCTGGGATTACAAAAGAGTTTACATTTACTTCATGATCCTCTAAACCGCCCTTCACCATGGGTACCTCTTCTCCAAACTCTGTTTTGAGGGTAAAAACCTCCGCTTTGGTAGTTTTGATGTCCCTGAAAGGGTCTAAAAACCACAGGTAAAGGATCCTCTCCTGATGCCTTGCTCTTGGCTGAGAAACCAGCCCCCCTCGTTTTCCCGGCCATTCCAAAACATGTTCATTAAGTACCTTTTAATGTCTCTTTGTGATTTCTACAAGGAACAGAAAGCTCCCACACACTTGGACAAATCCTTGATAAGTGTCGCCAGACAACACACCCTTTGCATCCTGATGTTCCTCTTTATTTGCCAGGTCCACCAATTTTGGATCTGTTTTTAATTATCTGCTTTTCCGGTGATGATGGACTAAAGCAGTATTTGCATTGCCTAATAGGCAAACTGCCTGTTGAATCCATTGGCATATCAGTTCTGTTATAAATATGGAACACTCAGTAGAGAGAGGATGCTTCCTGATCTTTCATCTTATCATGGCACCCTAAAGCCTTCTTCCTTTCCGACCCTGTCCCTCCGAGTCAACAGTAAAAGAACAGCTGATTTCAAACTGTGCTACCGAAAGACTCGTCACATTCCACAATTATATGTTTACATATTTTCTCTTTTTTTTTCTCTTTACCCCTTACTGGGCCTATATCGTGCCCACCACATGTGCCCTCAGCACCATCTTGTTCTGTGAGATCACAAAAAATCATGTTCTGCCCAAGAAGGGTTTTCTCTTTATGCCAAATCCAAATTTGGATCTGGGTGCTTCCTTTTATAGTCAACTTTCCCTCCTCTCTCAATATTTTTGTTAGCCTCATTCGCTGACTAAAAATGCTCCTGCTCAGATACCTGACTTCTACTTAATAATCATTCCATTTTATATCCATTGTGAAAAAAGTAGCACACACCTGATCCATTCTCTGGTACGTTCATCTTCATGTAAAACAATACTGTAGTTACATAACAAAATGAGACCTATTGGTTTCCCAATGCTTATTTGCTGGGTGGTAATTTGTTACTGCTATATGTGTATTGTTTTATGCATTTTCTTTGATTCATTTTTTTATAAACTATAATTAAGATATTTGGAACTATATATATGTTTGTGTGCTCACTCTTATACGTGTTTTGTTTCTTTTATTCTTTATATTCATTAATTATGACGTATGGAAAGTTTTATTAATCATCGGGGCTAGATTACCATGTCTGGCTGGTTTGAAGTGATTCTTCTAGGAATACTTCTGTTGTGCTTGTTTTCTATTTATGCTTATTTCGAAAGCATATCTTGTATGGTAAAGGTTGTATTAACCATATCTGTAAATAAATAAGTCACTCAACGTGACATGTTATGATTGTTTTAGTAAGTGGGTCATGCATTTAGTCTATTTAGTAGATTGATAGATTAGTTCACTGTTGCCAGACTCGGTAAATAATCTGAGACATAGCATATATCCCTTGCTGGAATTCTTAAGGGAGTTGCACCTCGAGCCATTGTTGTGCGTAGCAAGCAAGACCCATGTTTGGGAATCTTTCTAACTTGGGAGGCCACTTTTATGCAGTTGGAAACACTGGTTATTGTTCTGGGTACACTGCATTCCTTTGACATCCCAACTGTTGAACAGAGCTGTTACTCACAATAAGAGTGGCCTGTAAAAATATGTTCCTTTTAATCGATTGGTTTTCTTTGACCAGCCACTTCCAGCCATTTGTTTGAGACTTTCAGTCATGTCTTGACTCAGCCGAGTAGAGAATTCATCGCTCGCTTAGCTGTTGAATGTTTGAGTTTATTCTTCAGCATTTTCTTAATTGACATGACTGCGAAACTACTTTACAACTAGGCATTCTTTAAAACAGAATGTCTTTCATGTCTGTTTTATAGGCTTACGCTGCATACGTAAGCATTAAGTCACAAATAATAGCTTTGCCAGTGTTTATCATTTCCTCTCTCCTTTCACAGACTAGGGCAGAACATGAACAAATCATTCTTAGCCACTTCACAGCTGTTGGGCACATGCATCTTTGAATACACCTAATGCTAGTCTAAGCAAATCTCAGTAATTGCAGGAGAATGTCCGGATGTATAAGGCAGGTTGCGTGCACACACTTGACCCGTCCCTTTCCACTAGTCGGGGTATAAACGACCAGCTTTGAATGCATGTTTTCCAGTTACGCATTAGAGATTTCAAGTGTCATTAGTTCAGCTCTTAAATGTTTCTATCATCTGCACGATAACAGCCACAAAAGATGCAGAGATTAAATGAATCAGTAGATCTACTGACAAATTACTGCCTTTTGTGGTTCTCAAACTTTTGTGTTTCTGTTCAAAGGGAAAGTGTCCTGGCAATTTGCGCTAGACTGTACCTTTCTGGCATTTGGATACATTCAAGAGTAATTTCTTGTGCTTCGGTTTAATGCAAGCATTTCCGTTAAATTGTTGTCTCTGTCGTATTGTCTTCTGCTGCCTTGCTAATACATGGCACTTATACATGGCACTTTCATACTCGACCCAGCGAAGCCCTATGCACTTGCAAGCTGCTGTTTAAGGAGGCTGGGTGTTGAGAGGAGTAAAATCACATCGGACCATTCTACCTGGTGATGCACTGTGGAGCGCATTAAGTTTACCGACAAGTTGCATTTTGAGACCAAATGAAATATGCATAAAATGGGCTGGAGAATAGGGGTGTACAACTAATACATTACTTCATTAATGTTGCCGTAGTTGTATGTTAATCTCACTATATCAGCCTGGTTTCTGCATTATAGTTGACCATTTCTACCACTTTATCACCAGGTAATTATAGGTAAGTAAATAAAAAAAAAAAAAAAAAAAGTGAATATTAGAAATAGATATTTAAAACGCACACACTTCATATATGTGTCTGTATACATAACATGTAATAACGTATACACATATAAGCATTGCATTTGGGTGCAACTTGTGGTTTACATGGTTGTTTTGCAAGTTATGGATTGCAGAGCTAATGATAACTAGCGGATTTCAGTGTTTTTTTTATTTTTTAACCACAACTGTTTGGTTTGATTGACATTCATGTTTTTAAACATACATTAGGGTGATATAATTAATCCTAACCATAAGTTCACTTTACCTGTAGTTTTTCAGTGACTTTCATGGTTTTTTGATTATATGCTACATCTAATTTCTTTGAAATTATTCTCTTCCCTGCTTTACGAGGCCTACAGCCAGGGCCTGCACTCAGATGGTCAAGTCTTGCCAACACCAACTGTGCACAGTGGTGGCAGGCTGCGGCCCACAGCCCGCTGTGTGTGGCCAGGCCTTGCTGTGCAAAGCTTTCATCCATGTTTAATGGGAGTTGCCAGCATGACCTGGCTTATGGCCAGGCACTGCATCCAATTTGCTGCAGGTAGCCAATTCCTATGTCTCATTTTATTTAAAAAGTTGTAGGAGGGGTTTGTGGATCTCATTGTATTGTATTGTAATAGTATTTTATATAGCGCTTACTACCCCTGACAAGACGTCGAAGTGCTTTTCGGCGAGTAGCACGCTACTCCGGAACCCAAAAGGAATTAGTGGTAGATTAGTATAAGGAAATAAGAGTACAGTTTTAGTATTATTACGAGTTAATTTGAGCCGCAGATATGTGAGTGTTAGTTGGATTAACTGGGGTAATGGAGGGGTGGAGGAGGGAAGAATCCGGAAGTGTTAATTGGGAGTTTATGGTCATAGTATTTAGGCTTGGGATGAGTAAAGGGGGGGATGGAGGAGGGAAAAGTCTGTGGAAAGGGTTAGGGAGATCATGGTAGCAGGAGGGGTTTTGGATGAGTTAAAGGTGAGATAAATGAGGAAGAATTTAGTAGGGTTGTTTGGGAGATAATGGTAGTAAAGTGAGGTTTGGGCGCGTTCGATGTGGAACAGGAGGGAAGAGCTTAGGCAGGGTTATCTAGGAGATGAAAGTAGTAGAATGGATTTGGGATGAGTCAGAGTGGGAATGGAGGATAGATTGATAGAGACATGACATATGGTGATGGTAGACAAAGTGTGATATAAAATGAGAGCAGGGATCCACAAGTATCTAATATAACAACTTATCTAGGAGCCATGCGATGACCTATGAACATGTTAAGCATAGAATAACATATATACACACATGAATACACACACATATGCACACATACATGTACATACATATAGATATTTAAACCATGAGTAAATATACATTAGGTAAACAGGATTAAATGGTATGTGTGTAGTTTATTGTTATGACATAGTAGCGATACATATTTTCTAAAGAACTATATATAACTAGAATGTTCACATAATCAGATAAAAATTTGTATCAAAATAGGCATATGCAGTCCATAGCTGTTTGAATATGGTGGTTATGAAGGAAAGAGCCTACTCTTGAGTAGTTTTCTGAAGACAAGATAGTTATCTGTGGCTCTTTTAGTTGAGGGTAATGAATTCCATAGTTTGGATGCTTGAACGGAGAAGGATGTGCTACCTATAGTCTTTTTCTTTTATGGTGGTATTCTAAGGCGAGGTGCCAATCTTGAGCGGAGGTTTCTTTGTTGAATGTATTTGGTTATTTTGTTTCTGATTAAAAAGCGGTCCTGTTCCATGTATATCTTTGTGGGTAATACAAAGCAGCTTGAAAGTGCATCTTCTGGCAGTGGGTAACCAGTGTAGTGCTCTCAAGGCAGGGGAGGTTTGGGCTTGTGGCTTTGCATGTAACAGTAGCCTGGCTGCGGAGTTCTGAATACATTGCAGTTTTTTCATAATAGATAGAGATGATCCATGGTAGAGGCCATTGGCAGAATCCAGTTTGGATAGTACAAGCAAGATAGTAGCTTGTACCTTGTGTGGAAATCCGAGGTGGGGAAAGATGCGTCGTAGAGTCTTCAAGGTGATGAAGCTTGTTCATGCTAATTTGTCCACTTGGGCATTCATAGTTAACTTGGATTCCATGGTGATTCCATGGTTTTTAACTTCCTTGGATAATTAAGGAGGTGGTCAGAGATCGTCGGGCCAAGTGCACAGTGGGTCATAATTTTTCCAGTCACCACATATGAGTATTTTTGTTTTGGAGGCATTTAGTTTGAGATGGCTCCAAGTCATCCACTGATCAACGGCTCTGAGGCAACTGAAGATTAGGGAGTTCAATGTTTTTGGGGCATTCTAATTTAAGTAGCATTTGTGTGTCATCTGCATAGTTGTAGCATGTGAGATGAAAATCATTGATCAGTTCTGGTAATGATACCATGTAGATGTTGAAAAGCAAAGGTGAGATGATTGATCCTTGGGTGACCCTTGCTTTTGTGAGGTGGGGTTTGGACGAGAAGGGCAGCGACTCAATGATGATAGTTCTTTTTTGAAGGTAGGATGTAATCCAGTCGAGAGCAGTCCCTTCTATGCCGGCTTCGTGGAGTCTTTGAATTAGGTTGTCATTTTCAACCGTATCAAAGGCAGCCAAAAGGTCCAAGGGAAGTAGTGCAGCAACTCCATTGCGGTCAACTGTGTTTTTAAGATCATCCCAGATTGCTACAAATGCCGATTTGGTGCATCTTCCTGGGGGGAATCCAGTTTGGAAGTCTGACAGTATAGAATTGTCTTCAATGAATTGTGACATTTGGATGAATGCTGCTCTTTGTCAGTTTGCCTAGGAAAGGTCCATTTGGGATTGGTCTGTAGTTGTTGGGGTCTTGCGGGTCTAGGTTTGTTTTCTTTAACCTCTTCTGTGCCGCAGACGTAATGGTTACGTCCCGCTGCACAGTGCTCCTGTGCAGAGGACGTAACCATTACGTCCTCGGCCTGGAGCTCGGAGGGAGCGCTCTCTCTGTGGGCTTCCCTCCCACCCCCCCAAGGCAGGAATGGAAGGGGAAGCCCTTCCCCTTCCACCCCGACCCCCCTGACCTCCCCAGTGACATCTGATGACGTCAGGGCGCATTTGCGCGCTGACCTCATCAGAGGCCACTTCCCCATTGCGCTGGAAGCAAAGCATTTCTCTTCTGATCATGTGATGGGGGCCTGAGAAGCTTCAAAGAGAAGGAAAGGAATTTCCTTCTCTTTGAAGTCTCTCGGAGCATTTCAAAAGCCAGTTCGTAAAGCGATCCGGCTTTTGAAATGCCCACTAGACACCAGGGATTTATTTTTGTATGGAAACTGGCATGAGGGGTGTGACCCCTTGGGCAAGGGTTGTTCCCCAGGGGAGCAATATTTTTCAAGGCCTTTTCTGCGCCCCCCCCCCCCCCCCCACCCCCCCCCCCCCGGGCAGATCGGCTTATTGTTAGGCAGAATCCACTAGGCACCAGGGATCTTTTTTTTTCTTGTTTGTTTTTTTTTTAGTTGGGAAGGGACCCCTTAGGCAAAGGTCGCTCCGTAGGGAGCAAATTATATTTAGGTCATTTCTGCCCCCCTTGGGGACAGATAGGCCTATTTTTATGAGGCCAGTCTGCCCCCAAGGGGGGCAAAAACCACTAGACACCAGGGAGTTTTTTTTTCTTTTTTTTTTTTTTTACGCCAAATTCACAGAAGGGGAGCGACCCCATAGGCAAGGGTTGCTCCCCGGGGGGGGGTCAAATTTATTTTAGGCTATTTTTGGAAGGCCCATCTGACCCGGGCGGGGGGGGGGGGCAGATATGGCCACCAGAGACCAGGGAAGTTTTGTTTTCCAAAATAAGAGGGTGGGGGTATGGCCATACACCCCCCCCCCCCAAATAAATGGGGCCAAAGTTTTTCTGCAGTAACCCCTGATCCACACCCCATGGGGGCAGAAAGTCTACTAGATGCCAGGGAATTAAAAAATATATATATATTGGGTTGGTGGCTACCAACCAGTATGGGCCTGGTTATGCCCCCACGCCAACTGAAGGGGGTAACAGTCTTTCAGCTCTCCCCCGCCCTCTAAAACATCTTATCCCACAGCAATCAAGAAGACATTTGGTTATTTAGGGTTTTGGTTTTACATTTGGGCCATGAAAGCTTGGCTAACTCTCACTTGGAATGGTGAGGGCTGCACTTTATGGACTTTGGGACGCTGCAAATGTAGAAAAATCCACAAGACCTAGACACATCTGAAAACTAAACATCTGGGTGATTCCAGGGTGGTGTTTCACATGCCCGCACCATTTTTGTACCCACAATGCCCTGCAAACCTCCAACTTTGCTGGAAATCACACATTTTTCCCACGTTTTTGTGATGGAAGCTTCCGGAATCTGCAGGAATCCACAAAATTCCTACCACCCAGCATTGTCTCATGTATACCGATAAAAATTCTGCTGCACTTGTCAGCCTAAAAATTTTCTTTTGCAAACTGTCCTTTTGGACCCCTTTGCTTCCCCCTCAACATTGACATGTTTTTTGGCTCTTCCCTTTCACAAGCACTTGGCCCACCTACACAAATGAGGTATCATTTTTACCGGAAGACTGAGGGGAGCATTGGGTGGTATGAAATTTGTCCCAGTGCGGTGATCCCACACAGAAATGTGGGAAAAATGTCATTTTTTGTAGCTAAATTTGAGGTTTGCTGAGGATTCTGGGTAGGAAAACATTGGGGGATCCACACAAGTCACACCTCACTGGACTTCCTCCGGTGTCTAGTTTTCAGAAATGTCTGGGTTTGGTAGGTTTCCCTAGAAGGCTGCTGAGCCCAGGACCAGAAACGCAGGTGCCCCCCGCAAACACAGGTAGTTTTGTATTTGATCATTTTGATGTGTCCAGATAGTGTTTTGGGGCATTTCCTTTCGCAGGACGTAGGCCCACCCACAAAAGTGAGGTACCATTTCCTTCTTTCTCTCACCGAAATGAGAGGAAAAAGTTTTTTTTTTGTTTTTTTTTGGGCCAAATTTTGAGATTTGCAAAGGATTGTGGGCAACAGAACCTGGTCAGAGCCCGACAAGTCACCCCATCTTGGATTCGCCAAGGTGCCTAGTTTTCAAAACTGTGCAGGTTTGCTAGGTTTCCCTAGGTGCCGGCTGAGCTAGAGGCCAAAATCCGCAGCTAGACACTTTGCAAAAAACAGTTCTGTTTTCTTTGTGAAAATGTGATGTGTCCACGTTGTGTTTTGGGGCAGGTCCTGTCGCGGGCGCTAGGCCTACCCACACAAGTGAGGTACCATTTCATTTTTATCTGGAGACATGGGGGAAAACAGAATAGCAAAACAAGTGTAATTGCCCCTTGTCTTTCTCTACATTTTTTCCTTCCAAATGTAAGACAGTGTGTAAAAACAAAAGACGACTATTTGAGAAATGCCCTGTAATTCACATGCTAGTATGGACACCCCAGAATTCAGAGATGTGCAAATAACCACTCCTTCTCAACACCTTATCTTGTGGCCATTTTGGAAATACAAAGGTTTTCTTGATACCTATTTTTCACTTTTTATATTTCAGCAAATTAATTGCTGTTTACCCGGTATTGACTGAAAACCCATTGCAAGGTGCAGCTCATTTATTGTCTCTGGGTACCTAGGGTTCTTGATGAACCTACAAGCCCTATATATCCCCGCAACCAGAAGAGTCCAGCTGAGGTAACGGTATATTGCTTTAAAAAATCCGACATCGCAGGGAAAATTTACAGAGTAAAACGTGGAGAAAAATGGCTGTTTTTTTCATCTCAATTTCAATATTCTTTTATTTCAGCTGTTATTTTCTGGAGGAAACACTTGTAGGATCTACACAAATGACCCCTTGTTGAATTCCACATTTTGACTACTTTTCAGAAATGTTTAGCTTTCTGGGATCCAGCATTGGTTTCTTACTCATTTCTGTCACTAACTGGAAGGAGACTGAAAGCACAAAAAATCGTAAAAATGGGGTATGTCCCAGTAAAATGTCAAAATTGTGTTGAAAAATGGGGTTTTCTAATTCAATTCTGCCTGTTCCTGAAAGCTGGGAAGATGGTGATTTTACCACCGCAAACCCTTTGTTGATGCCATTTTCAGGGGAAAAACCATGAGCCTTCTTCTGCAGCCCTTTTTTCCCATTTAAAAAAAAGAAAAAGAAATTGTTGCTATATTTTGGCTAATTTCTTTGTCTCCTTCAGGGGAACCCACACAGTCTGGGTTCCTCTAGAATCCCCTGGATGTTGGAAAAAAAGGACCCAAATTTGGCATGGGTAGCTTATGTGAACAAAAAGTTATGAGGGCATAAGCGCAAACTGTCCCAAATAGCCAAAAAAAAGGCTCGGCACAGGAGGGGAAAAGGCCTGGCAGCGAAGCGGTTAATAACGGTCGTATGTATACCTTTTTCAGGTCTACAGGAAAAGTTGCTATAGTTAAAGATTTGTTGATGATTCTTACAGGAGTGGCAGCAGGAGTAGATAAAAGAATGTTCTTGAAGATATGTGATGGGCAAGGGTCAGAAGGGCAACCGGAAGGTCTGCTTGCTCTGACCAAATCCATAAATTCACCTTGTGATATTTGTTTGATGGACTGTAAAGGGTGGGTTGGTTTATTCTTAGAGGGTATTTTAGGAAAGGGGTTGGTGTTGATGGTTTTCTTTTGTTTTAAATAGGAGCCCAATGTGTCTGCCTTGGTTGTGTAATGAGTTGGCAGTTTGTTTGTGAAATCTTGAGTAGTGGGATGACTTCCTTCCATGCATGTAGATTTTCGAAATTCTTTGGTTGCAGATTTAACATTTTGAATTCTGTCTGAGTAGTACCTCTTTTTAGCTTTTTTGATGATTTGTATATTCTGTTCAGTTTGTGTAGCTGCAGTTTGTCTTCTCTGTTGTTTGTTTTGAGCCGGGTTCGCTGCAACTTTCTGATTTGTTGCTTTTATCTTTTTAAGTTCTGTGTTTCTCCAAGGTGTTGTTTTTTTTTTTTTGTCCTGTTTAGTTGTTCATTGGGAGTTTTGGAACTCTTAGACAGTCTTAGACCCTTGACTGGCCCTATATCGGGTCTCATGTTCAGAGTGGCCCAACAGTGGTCCGAAAACCTTTTTGAATTCACAAAAACCAAAGCAGAGCACATAGACTACCCAGCCTTGCTGAGTTCTACAAACTGATTTCAGATAGGGTAATTTCCTGCCCCACAGCCTGAACCAAGGGTCTTGGTGAATGCCCCCCTCCCGGGATCCCTAATTTTTTAATGACATAGGGCCTGAGCCCTGTGACCTGTATTGCCAGTCACAGCAGATTTTTTTGATGTCTTGGGAGAATCCATTATGCCACAATTGAACAGGTTTATACCAACTAAGCAAACATGCTTCTTTTACTAAAGCCCTAGCCCCATCCCAAACTTTGGTGTAGTTCTCTTCAGCCTTTTTTCTGGCAAGGACAGCAAAGCACCCTAATCGAGTAACAATAGCAGAAGTCACTTTCTTGTCCCCTGTCCCACGCCCTTTTAATGCATCGGCACAAAATTTGCCCTCTCAGGCCCATATCAAATTAACTTTTTTTTTTGGAAAGTTTTGTGAAGATTCATTGTACTGCACCAAGTTTATTAAGAGAATATTTAGCGGTTTATCGATTGAAACTCTGACCTAGCCATAACTACACACTGGCCATACATACAGAATAGTTTAATGGGGATAAGTGTGTAATTAATATATATATATATATATATATATATATATATATATATATATATATATATAATGTTGAAGATATTTATCTAAAAAAAGAACAAAGTTAGGGTTGAAAGATCACAAGTGCTTTATGAACAATTTTAAATGACAAAAGAGGGTGAGGGGTTAAGGTTTAAAATTAGGCAGTTAAAAATAAATCGAGAAGGATAAGCTGAAAAAGTTCAAATAAATTAAGTTAAAAGGATACGCACGATATAGTGGTGTTTGTATAACAGAATAATTGCTTACCTAGTTGAAAGTCATAGATCTACCTCTGTATGGAGTTGATATAATTGTATGGCGAAAATAAGTTGGTTGATAGTAACATCCAACACTGTATAATTGTTTTTATTTTTCAAAGCAACTTTACAAAACATGTCTAGGTATTGATGTCTATATAAATCAGTGTTAAGCAAAGTTGATATCTGCAATATCCTGACCCTGAGCTATTACACATGAGTACATTATTTTCACATATACACTTACAATTATGATGCTAGTGTGAGTAAACAGTCACAAAATACACATTACAGAAAATCAAATATTCTGTCATCTAATTATATGTTTTATATATTTAATTCATGTTATAGGCATATGGCTCTGGCTGTGATGTAATTGTTCTGGCAAATGATTTTGAATGCGTGCAGATCATTCCTGGAGCTAAACATGGAAATATCCAAGTCAGCTGTGTCAAGTGTTCTCAGCAGCAAGGCCGGGTAAGATATAAATTTGCTTTAATGTAAATTGAAAAAGATCCATATGTAATTATAAAACGTTGTCTATTCTACATGCTGTAAACCAAATTATCAACCATTACAACAGCATTACACTGGTGAGCCAAGCAATTGCTTTGCAAATCCGTTATAGCAAAGCTGGAAGAAGCTTCTCACTAGGTGTGTGCAAGACAAGTAATTTGTGCACAGTAACAGCCTCCTCATAGAGCATCATTCAGTTTCAGTCACAGAAGGTGCGCCGATTGTATGATATTCTACAAACAAATAAAGTCCAAAGAAGGGAAAGCAGCTCCAGTGTTCCAAAAATATGCCGTCCCCTTCAAGCAGTGATCAAACAAAGAGTTCTGTAGTAATGGTCAGGAAATAATCCATAATCAGTTCACTTGAATAAGCGAAATATCCAAGGATTGTTTTTTTAAACTTTATTCTTCTCTTTTCCTGAAATTTCTATATTGTGCAAATTGTTCAAGTATTCAAACAACACATGTTTGGGGCTAATTACTGCTTTTATTTTCTAACCATATCTTATAACCTTACACTGTGATACAAAAAAACTACTTGAAAAGACAAAAAAAAGAATAGTTGTATATGCTCAGTGTTAGAAATTGGGTCTCTAGTTGGCAGAGGTATACACCCTTGTCCAAGTAGGGACCACAATCCTAGTCAGGGTAAGTCACAACACAACCCAAATTATCCTGCCCTTACCCTCTGGTAGCTTGGCACAGAGCAGGCAGACTTAACTTAGAGGGCAGTGTGTAAAGTATTTGTGCAATAACTTGTTCAGTAATCCAGTGAAAACACCACAAAAATATACCACACAGGTTTAGAAAAATGGATAATATTTATGTGAATAGAATAAGGTCAAAACAATGAAAATCCAATGTTCACAAGCAAAGTTATGAATTTTTAGACACTAAATCCCACTAAAGCAATTGGACACTCAATAGCTCCAACTGGGACTATCAAGCGTCGTTGACAGTCGTTCCCAATATTCTGACGCCACAGTCGCCGGTCACTGAATAACACAGACCCCAAGGCACAGTACCTTTGAAAACGAAGCAACAAAAACGTTGCACGGAGTCGTCAAGGTGAAGCATCGCTGGAGCTGCGTCAGTTCCTTATGGCGTCAAGGGAGGTGAGGCGTTAGTTCCCTACTGCGAGGCAGGGGAGGGGAGGCATTGGATCCCTCCGGTGGCAAGGGGAGCTAGTGCGGCATAAGTGGGGAGGTGTCAGATCCTTGAGACCCGGTAGGGTCGATCAAGGGGTGATGAGTCGACTTTGCAGTGTTGCGATCACTCTGCGTGATGTCAGTGGTGTCGCAGCAACTTCAGACTTGCGTTGCAGGCCACGGTCGCTGCGTGCAGTGAGGTCCATGGGGTGCGAGCAGCTGCGGCATTGGTGCTGGCATCGCAAAAGTAGTTCCTGATGTCGCTGAATTTGGAAAACTTGCTGAACGATAGCTGGTGAAGTTTTTGTTGGCCCTGTGACTTCAGAACAGTAGTTAAGCTCATTCTGAGGAAAAGCCCACTGGAGAGACCCTAAATAGCCCTCAGAGGAGGAGTGACCACCTAGTCAGGTATGCACCTATCAGGAGTGGCACTGGCCACTCAGAGGCCTCCAGAGTGCCCCCACACCTCTGGAAACAAGATGGCAGAGGTCTGAGACACACTGGAGGAGCTCTGGGCACCACCCCTGGGGTGGTGATGGACAGGGGAGTAATCACTCCCCTTTCTTTTGTCCAGTTTCGCGCCAGAGCCGGGACTGGGGGTTCCCTAAACCGGTGTATTCTGGCTTATGCAAGAAGGGCACCATCTGTGCTCTTCAAAGCATTTTCAGAGGCTGGGAGAGGCTACCCCTCCCCAGTCTTTAACACCTATTTCCAAAGGGAGAGGGTGTAAAACCCTCTCTCAGAGGAAATTCTTTATTCTGCCTTCCTGAGACTGGGCTGGCCAGACCCCAGGGGGGCAGAACCCTGTCTGTGGGGTGGCAGCAGTGGTAGCTGCAGAGAAAACCCCAGAGAGCTGGTTTGGCAGTACTGTGGGTCCATAGTGGAGCCCCCAGGATGCATGGAATTGGCTCCCCAATACCAGATTTGGAATGGGGGGAAAATTCCATGAACTTAGACATGTTACATGGCCATATTTGGCGTTACCATTGTGAAGCTTTATATAGGTATTGACCTATATGTAGTGCACACGTGTAGTGGAGTGCCCGCACTCACAAAGTCTGGGGAAATGGCCCTGAACTATGTGGGGGCACCTTTGCTAGAGCAAGGGTGCACTCACACTTAGTAACTTTGCACCTAACCTTCAGCAAGCGAAGGTTAAACATATAGGTGACTTATAAGTTAATTAAGTGCAGTGAAAATGGCTGTGAAATAACATGTGCGTTATTTCACTCAGGCTGCAATGGCAGTCCTGTGTGAAGGTTTGTCTGAGCTCCCTATGGGTGGCAAAAGAAATGCTGCAGCCCATAGGTATCTCCTGGAACCCCAGTACCCTGGGTACCTATGTACCATATAGTAGGGAATTATAAGGGTGTTCCAGTGTGCCAATTGAAATTGGTAAACGTGGTCACTAGCCGATAGTGACAAATTTAAAGGCAGAGAGAGCATGAGCACTGAGGTTCTGATTAGCAGAGCCTCAGTGACCCATTTAGGCACTACACTGGTATACACATTCAGGCCACAAACTATGAGCACTGGGGTCCTGGCTAGCAGGATCCCAGTGATACAGGCGAAAACATACTGACATACATGTAAAATTGGGGGTAACATGCCAAGAATGATGGTACTTTCCTACAAGCATTTCTATCTTTCAATCTAAATATGACTCCGCACACTGGATTAAGCATACATCTATGTTGTAAAATTAACTGAGTTATTTGGAAAACAATATCTGATAGAAACTTCTAGTTCCAGAATCCTTACCTTATAATTTCCCCCAGGCGTCAGACTAGATCCTGAGATTTTTCTTCGAGCAGTACCCATGCATGCCGTTAGGTGGCATCTGTCGACTCCGCGGGTGTCGTTGGCATTGTGGTTACTGTGATGTTGCGGTTTTGTATAGGTGCCACCCTGGTATGCTGACGTCAGTTCTTTTCTTTTCACGTCAGCCTCCACGCAGATCTGGAGAAAAGCTACCCCAGTCATTTTTTGACTAACTGCAACACTTTTGTTGATTAGTTTTTGACGAGTTTTGAATGCGTCAAGGGAATTCCTGTAAGACCGGATTTAAGCCATGCGATTCTGGTCACCTAATGATGTCGGTGATAGATCCACACCTTGTGTGCCTCAGGTGTCTGGAGCGCGACCATGACCCGAAGTCGCGCTCTGAGTGTCGGACCATGAACCCGAAGGCTTTGAGGGAGTGGTCCCTAAAGCTCATGGCGGCCCGGCACTCAACTCCACGTCATTCCCGGTCTCGTTCGAGAGGAAGGTTGGGAGACCAGTTGCAAAGTCATCACCACTGTTCTTCATCCAAATCATCTGGATATTCGGGTCAGAAGAAGAAGGCCAAACAGTCTTTGACTGTTCGGAGCCTCCGTCTGGGTCATCTCCGCGCCTTCCCGACTTTCCGGGAGCCAGTGCCATCCCGCTCAACTCAAGTTATTTTATGAGGCCATTTGCCGTATATTTGGGCAGACTGACCCACCCTCGGCGCCTTCGGACCCAGTGGAGCCGGTGAGGGCCCCCTCGGGTTCCAAGTCATCGACTTCAGCCCCGGCTCCGTGGGGCACCTCCGGATCCATCCCGATGCCGGTCGTGCCAAAGCGACCTTCCCCAGAATCGGGTTAGACGTCGATACTCCCGACGTCGGTTGGGGCTCGTGGTCACTGTGATGTCACAATCGTATATAGGAGCTACCCCGGTGCGCTGAAGTCAGTTTTTTTCCTTTTGCGTCAGCCTACAAGCTGGTCCGGAGAAGAGCTACCCCAGTAATTTTTTTGACTAACTGCAACACTTTTGTCATGCTGCCAGTGTCGAGCCATGAACCTGAAGACTTTGAGGGAGCGGTCCCTAAAGCTCATGGCGGCCCAGCACTCAACTCTGTGGGGGCACTTCCGGATCAGTCCCGAAGCCGGTCGTGCCAACACGACTTTCCCCAGCAGCGGGTCAGATGTCGATGCTCCTGATGTCGGTTAGGCCCACAATCAACGTCGACCCTATACTGATCCCTGATGACCCAGAGCCGAAACTGCATTGCTCGACCCCCAATTCTGTTTTCCATGTGCTCTCCTGGGCCCAGGGGTGATCCTGACCCCTATTGTTATGGTTATGGATATGGAGATAGTGTAGAGAGGTTGCTGGACGTTTAGAATACCAGCTTGACCCGGATATGGATTGGGTTCAAGATTTGGGTGATGCCAGCAGGTTGGATACTTCCCCTGACACTGGCATGCTTTCTCCCCCTACTGTGGCTACAGAGGAGGAGGCATCATATTCAGTAGTGGTGAGAAGGGTCTGCTGAGATTTAGGACCTTGAGCTTCCTTCTGTGGAGGTCGGGACTAACCTCGTGACCGAGGTGCTTCAGTCTGGGGCCTCCAACTCAGAACCAGTCCTTTCCTTCAATGAAGCTCTTACAGACGTCCTTCTGGGTTCTTTCTCCATACATAGCAAAGAGGCACCTGTGAATAGGACGATTGCCTGCGCCGACTGACCCAAAATTCCTGACCCAATACCCTACGCCTGAGAGCCTTGTCATCCAGGCTTCCTCATCCTCTGGTGCAGTCTCTAACGCTCCCCCGGACGGGGAATGAAAAAGACTGGGGAAGAAGATGTTTTCTTCCACCAGTTTAGCGCTGCGGTCCGTGAACCCCGCATATCTTTTGGGCTGCCATACCTGTACTCTCTGTGATACGGTTGCGCAAGTGCTGCCTCGAGTTCCAGAGGACAACCGGACCGTTCTCTCTCAAGCCGTTATGGACAATGGACAGAGATACACCAAATTTCATGATTCGTTGTGGACTGGATACGACCAACTCACTCAGCAGATTGGTTGCATCAAAAGTGCCCTTGAGGTGCCACGCCTAGTTGAGGACGTCTGGCTTTTCTGGGAATGTCCAGCAATCCTTGATGGACATGCCCTTTGATGGCACCCTTTCTCTTCGGCGACAAGGCGGATGTGGCACTCGGGCGCTTTGAGGGTTCCCAGGCTATGGCTCAGTCCCTTGGCATCACAGCTGTTCCTCGCCCCCAACAGTCTCCCTTTTGTAGCTATGAAAGAGTCACCCAACTGTGTTCCTTTCCACCTGGCCACCGACCCATGCATGTTACACAGCCCTTGTGTGGATGCAGGATCCCATGAACTCGTGGATCAGGGAGCCAGCGGGCCACCCAGTCCACCCCCGCCACCTCCTCTGCCTCCAAACCTTCCTAGTCCGTCAGAATATCCAGGACCATTTGGCAGCGGCATTCGCCATCACCAGCCCCACTGGGAATCCATTGCCATAGACAGGTGGGTGTTGCAGATTGTAAGAAGGGGGTTCTCCCTCCCCTTCGAGACTTCTCTTCCAGCCATGCCACCATCATACAATCATCTATCAGAGGATATATGGCACTTTTCTGAAAGGAGTTCAAGGCTCTCCTGGTTAAGGTAGCCGTAGAGAGGGTACCTGTGCCAGAAGTAGGTTGTGGTTGTTATTCCCACTACTTTCTGGTGTCCAAAAAAGACAAGGGCCTTCGTCCTATCCTAGATCTACAGTCCCTCAATTGCTTCCTCAAGAAGGAGAATTTAAGGATGCTAACCCTTGCTCAGGTCCTTTCTGCCATGGAACCTGGAGACTGGATGCTAGCGTTGGACTTGAGGACGCCTATTTTCACATTCCCCTCCTATCGGCCCACAGATGTTAAATGCGATTCATGGTAGGTATCGAACATTTTCAGTTCACTGTGCTTCCCTTTAGCGTTACCAGCACCCCTCGGGTGTTCATGAAAGTGATGGTAATGGTTGCGGCTCATCTGCGCAGGATAGGGTTCCAGTCTTCACCTACCTCGACGCCTGGCTGTTGAAGGAGAACACGCCCCAGAAAGTCATCTCCCACCTCCAGACTACGGCGAACACCCTGCACTCGCTGGGGTTCACTATAAACGTACCTAAGTCACACCTGACTCCCTCTAAGATGCTCCCTTTCATCAGAGCTGTTCCAGGCACAGTGCAGTTTTGTGCTTATCCTCCCGAAAAGTGAGTCCAGGATATTTGGGTTATGATCCTGATCTTTCAGCCTCTATCCTTTATTTAGTTGAGAATGACTTTGAGGCTCTTGGGCCAACATGACAGATGGTATATGCGTGCTCTGTAGTGGGACCTGAAGTTCCAGTGGGCGCAGCATCAGGAAAATCTCTACGACATGGTTCAGATCTCAGAGAGAACTGCGAAAGACCTGCAGTGGTGGTTGTTGAATCCAGATTGGGTCAACAGCAGATCCCTCTCCCTTCCCCAACCACATCTCATAGTAGTAACAGATGTGTCACTCCTGCGATTGGGCGGCCACATGAGAGAGGCAGAGATCAGAGGCCTTTGGTCTCCGGTGGAGTCAGGGCTACAAATCAACCTTTTGGAGCTCCGGATGATCTGACTTGCATTGAAAGCATTCCTTCCCTCTCTCAAAGGGAAAGTGGTGAAGGTGTTCACCGACAACACAACCGCCATGTGTTACTGCAACAAGCAGGGCGGAGTGGGTTCGTGGACCCTTTTGTCAAAAGGCTTTTGGCCTCTGGACATGACTGGAGTGCCAGGGCATTTCCCTGATGGTTCAACGTCTGGCGGGCTCTCTGAACGTTGATGTATAATCAATTACAAATGGCGTCTCCATCTGGAGGTGGCGCAAGGTCTCTTTCAGCAGTGGGGAGAGCTTTGGTTAGATCTGTTCGCCTCCGCAGAGAACGCGCAGTGTCAGCTGTTTTGTGGGCTGGAGTTCCAAGATGGCATTCGCCAGGCAACACATTCGTCGAGTGGAGCTCAGGCCTCCTGTAGACCTTCCTGCCAATACCACTTCTGCCCAGAGTTGTGAGCAGATCGGGCTTCACAACTCCGATATAACTTCATATAGACAGGAATGTCTGAGACTATTAAGCGACACACCTATATCCTCGGACCCTACTCCACGTTTACAGAAGATAATTCGAGGATTGATCACTGAAGCTGAAGATTCAGATTGGATATCCCATGCTGAGGCCACATTTCTGGACACTAAAGAACCTAGGGTCCCCTATTTCTATTGCGTTCTTAAAATACACAAAGGGACCCCACCACCGGGACGTCCAATTGTATCAGGCATAGGATCTCTGCTAGAACCTCTGTCAAAATTCTGTGATTTCTATCTACAACCAATTGTTCAGGATACACCTAAATTTCTGAAAGATACTAAGGACACTTTGATCTTGTTAGACGATCTCAATAAGAGTGGGACCACGGATATGTTAATACTCCACTCTGGAAGCAGTCAAAGATATCCTTGGCAAAATGGAATGGCCTTACAAAACTCCAGTTTCATTTATTTGACAGTGTTCAAATCTAGCCCTAAAACAAAATGTCTTTCAGTTCGAAAGTCAACTATACCACCAAATTCAAGGGACCTCAATGGGCAGCACATTTGCTCCGAGTCTGGCCTGTCTATATATGTACACTTTTGGATGAAAATATATTCTGCCATCCACTCAACCTTTCTCCTCTAGTATCCGACTATGGCGTTGATACGTAGACAATATACTAATAGTCTGGAAGGCTAACTGTGACCAAGCGAAGGCATTTACTGAGTGGGTCAACACCCTGGACAGCAATTTAGGTTTCAGTGCTAATTTTTCCTCAGACGAAGATTCTTTTCTGGATTTACTTATCATCCTAACTAATGGAATGTTACACTCTTCCATTTTTCACAAACCCACAGATAGGAATAGATTACTGCTACTTGATAGCCACCACCCCAAATCTCTGCGACAGAATTTACCTTTCGGTCAATTCCTGAGATTAAGACGTAACTGCAAAGAGGTTTCTGAATATAATAACCAGGCTGAGATTCTGAGCCACAAGCTAGTACACCGTAAATATCCACTACGGATTACCAGTCAGGCCAGAAAAAGAGCTTGAAATATCCCTAGAGATGTCCTTCTTAACACAAATTCATGTGAACGGCAATCAAGACTGACCTGTGTTACCACCTTCACCCCTTTGAGTAACCAGGTTAGGAAGATTATTAGAAAACACTGGTCCATTCTGAACATTTCAGGTGAGGCTTTAGCTCAACCCCTTTTTGCATTCAAACGCACACAAAACATTCGAGACTTAGTAGTACACACTAGACCACTACCACAATGAAATTGTGACAATACACAATCTAGATCATGGCTATGGGTTATAGGACATTATCCTTGTGGTAACTGCAATGCATGTCCCTTCTCGATGCATACACAGGATGTGGACTTGGGTGATAGGGCACCATGGCGATTAGCGACACATATTAACTGCCGTGCAAAGAACTGCATCTACATGATCACCTGCCAATGCAATTTTCGATACATCGGGATGACCACTAGAATGGTCAAAACACGTATCAATGAGCATCGGAGCACTATACGATGTCAACGAGCTGCAACGAAATTTACTAAACATTTAATTGAATTCCAACATACACCTGACGACCTGAGATTGGTTGTACTGGAAAGCATAACAAACACTAGAGACTGTACCAAGAGACTCTTTGAGAGAGACCAACGCTGGGTGTTCAGGTTAGAAACACATCGGACTGGACTAAATGATGATATACCCTGGTTGGAATTTACTAATCGATAGTCACAGGGTTCGATCTTTTCACTATGGAGATATCAGTATATAGTATTTTTAATGGCAGCCTCCATTATACTTGGATCTACGATTATACAACCATTTCTGAGGTTTGATATAATTTTATCATAATAATTTATGATTGTGTTACCACAACTGATTCTATTCTGACTCCCTCTGTCTTCAATGGCTGTAGAATGCACCCCCCTACACTGTTTTTGCCCCCATGATGGCAACTTTCATTTCCAGAAAGATTAGCATATTTTTAATTATCTTTCTACAGATAGTCCTTTGGGATTACCATTCTGGGGGTACAGCTATTGGTTGCCACCCTTGTTTGACCACAGGTCCCCCTTTGTATTGGTATTCCACTACATTATGGCTGCCAGTTTTTGTTACAAAAAACATCTCTACAAAATGGCCGCCACTCTTTTACTGTTAGGGAATTCCTTCAAGATGGCCGCCACTAATTCCTATTTCTAACCCCATTAAAAAATGGCCGCCACGCTTTTACTGTTAGGGAATTCCTTCAAGATGGCTACCGCTTTTTTCTTCCCCAGTCCTCTTTCTAGCTTGATGCCCCACCACCATTTATACACCCCTCTCCGGCTATGTCTCAGTCTTTCCGGGACTCAGAGCAGGGGTAGGTTATCCACCCGGTGGCTTCACGAGCGGGGTAAGTCTTATGTTACCTTCCTTTAAGGAGCTGACCGCCCGATTCTGGGCCTTCTGCAGTTCTTGTTACAGCTTGCGTACTGTCAAACACAAGCATACAGCACTACATCGGTCTGCCTAAACGCTTGATGGGAGCTGTCATCTTTGTTAGGGGCTGTTGTAAACTATGCCTTATGCTAGCAGGGGCTTCCCTGTACCCATATTAGAATATTGAGCAGTATCTTTTCATATGTGATACTTTTGGAAAGATATTTTTATTCGAGAATATTTTTCTCTGTGCATTTCTTGACGCAAGTGAATCGAGATAATTTTCTGGGTAGCCGCCTGGTAGGAGCTGTCTATTTTTGAGAGCCATTTCCTCAATTTGTTTTTAAGAGTAACTATCTATACTACAGACCATTTTCTTTGCCCCATCTTGATCCTTGGTGGGAGCTGCTATTACACATTGGACACTACTATGACCCTGTGTCCTTATTACTCATACTAATTGTGTACATTATTGGATTGACTATACACATTTTTTGGACATGTTTGACTCATGATTTAAGATTGTTTTGACAATTTGAATTGACTAACAATTTTCCATATAGTTATGGTGATTACCTATGTCCTCATACTTAGGACTTTCTGTTATTTGACATGTTTGACCCATGATTTAAGTTTGTCCTGAATAGTTTGAATGGATTTATAATCCTTGAGATATTTATACTTGTTATGTATGACATGTCCTCTATATCTATACTTGACTACACAAGCCTGGACCACTGATGCTTTATCGCTATCCCGATGGGGCCCATCCTTTAATACAAGGAGGGTAAGGATTCATCCTCTGAATTGAGAGGAGTCTGTTTGATTTATACTTCACCGTGTGATACACTGCACATTAGGGTTTGTCACCGGAATGAGCTCACTGTGCACATGGTTATATTTGTATTTTGAGTCTGTTTTTTTGCTTTTTCTAGGTTTTTGTGGTAGGAAGAAATCCCGTATTGGGTTATAACATGTGGATTAGGTATGTTTTTTGGTCCTGATGAATCGCACCGATCTTAACAGACATTTTTTGCTAGAAACATGTTGACCCCTATGATAGAAGTATAGTTAGTTCTGTACTCTAGCTCTCCACATTCCCCCAATTCAGGGACTGACAGTTTTTTTAGTTTCTGAGGGTGGACTAGACATTACTTCTAATCCTTACCCACACTCTGGTTTTAATCATGACAGGGGTCTGGGTTGATTTCCAGACCTCTAGCTGTTTTTATTTTCACATAGCCATATACCAATCCCACATACTAGCACTCAGCTACCGGCATTCTTTACACTCAAAAGATCTCCGGCAAAGAGCCCCCACGAGGGGCCGCATTAGGCATTGCAGTGCCGGCCTGACGAGGAGCAAAAGCCCGAGGATGAAGCATGTCACCATTTGGTGAGTGAGGGCTCTTGTTCTAATAAGAGCAGACTCATAGACTCTAAATACTTACTGTATACATTGTTCTATTCTATTGGCTGGAACTGTGTACTTTTGTTTTTTTGGTAAGATCCAGCACAGCCAGGCCCAAGTAATCCTGGTGGCTCCGGACTGGACACGAAGAGTCTGGTATCCCGAGCTCTTTAGCATGGCCACCTATCCTCTGATCAGACTGCCCCTTCGGGAGGATCTTCTGTCGCAGCAGCAGGGGACGCTCATTCACCTGAACCTTTCCAGTCTCTGCCCCCTTGTATGGAGATTGAGCAGCGACAGTTGACAGCTTTTGACCTTTCACCCGAAGTCTGTAATGTCATCTTGGCAGCCAGGCATCCCTCCACCAAATCGGTATACGCCTGTCGTTGGAAGAAATTTGTGGCATAGTGTATCAACAAGTCTGTTGATCCCCTCTCTGCACCTCTCTCAGAGGTTCTCCTCTTTAATCTCTCTCTTGTCCAGCAGGGCTGTGCTCTGGGTACCCACAGGGGATATTTGTCTGCCATCTTTGCCTTTTTTAAGGCTACCAGATCAACCTTCTCTGTTCAAATCTCCCATTGTTGGAAGGTTTTCCAAAGGCCTCACACATCTGTTTCCTCCGTCCCGTTGATAATGCCCCAGTGGGATTTGAACTTGGTCCTCACATACCTCGTGTGCTTCTTTCGGGTCGTTCCACAACTGTCCTCTGACGCTCTTGACCCTTAACACTGCCTTCTCGATTGCCAACACCTCTGCTTGCAGAGTGAGTGAGCTCCAGGGTCTCTCTTCGAAACCACTATTCCTAGCAGTACATCCAGACAAGGTGGATCTTTGTACCAGGGCTTCCTTCCTTCCCATTGTGGTGACACCTTTTCACGTAGGCCAATGAATCACCTTGCCTACTTTTTACGCACACCCACACCGATCTCATAGGGAGGAGAGACTCCACTGCCTGGATCCAAAAAGAGCATTGGCGTTCTACCTGAATCGTTTCAAAGATTTCCCGGTGGACGATCAACTCTTTGTGGGTTATCTTGGTGTGAAGCATGGAAGGGTGGTGCAGAAGAGGACCGTCTCGTGATGGGTAGTCCTCTGCAACAAAGTGTGCTACACTTTGGCAAAAAAGCAACCCCCTGCGGATTTGCATGCTCATTCAACCAGAGCAACTGCTGCTTCCTCAACTTTAGCGCGCAGAGATCCAGTTCTGGATATCTGCCAGGCGGTAACATGGGCGTCTTTGCATACGTTCACCTAGCATTACTGACTGGACAGTCCTGTCTGCAGAGACGGCTACTTTGGCCGTTCGTCCTGCAGGAGTTTTTGGTGTGATCTTAGTTTGCAGCCCACCACCTAGGATGGTATTGCTTGGGTATCTATTCTAAGGTAAGGAATCTGCAACTAGAAGTCTCTATCGGATGTACAAGTTACTTACCTTTGGTAATGATATATCTGTAGAGACCTATTCTACTTGAAGATTCCTTACCGACCCATCCTTCCCGCACTGCTGATTTCTAAGGACAGGAACTTCCCTTTAAGGGCCCTAGTTTTGGCACACCATTCTCAGTGTTCTTCATGGCTCTGTTCTACTGACGTGTAAAGTCGTGAAAAGAAACTGATGTCAGCGCGCCAGGGGCCTGTATAGCACTGCAACCTCACCACGGCGACCAACGCTGTGCAAAAGAAAATCCCCCTGAAAGTTATCACCAGGTCGAGAAAAGCACAAAATGTCTTTTCTGTAGAATCATTCATCAGTTAATTAGCACATCATATGTACTAAAATAGAAGACATTTTTCACCTGGTGTTCAGAGAAATCCTTCAATGATGTGGCAATGCCAAGGGGTAACAGTAGTGTTTAAATTTTTTTGTGACAACATCTCATTCATCTGCCACTTCACTTAAATGCACATTCACATCCAGAAGATGTCTTAAGCCTCATTTTCACAGTTCCAGTGATGAAATATGTCTTAAGAGGCTGTTAAACCAGAAGGCTACTTCAAGCCAGTGCATGAATCTGATCATCAGCAATTTTCTTTTAAAGTTGCTCTCCTAATTGGTGCCGCTTCTGCTCCAAGAGTTAATTATCCAAATACTATGTTCTTGTGTACCTAATATGGTATTTTCAAGGAAGACTGTTAGTTTTGAGAAAGCATCCATTTGTCTATTAAAAAATCATGACGGAATTCCATGTATATCATCTGTACCTCTTCCAGTTTTCTTGTTATTCTGTATTCACTCTCATTTGCAAAGAAGACACTTTACTGCTTTGATGTGAAACATGCACCCTGATAGGAATTGGCTAAAGCTAATTGGTCTTGGGATTTATTTGTGTATACTAGGTTTCCAGTGGGCCATTTTCTAGGAAACCTAAGGCCAGCTACTACAACCCTTCTTCAAAATGCCCCTTTTAGTACGATTTACTGAGGAGCGCTTCTTTGAGTATGCACCCAACATTACTGCCAACATATCTATTGAAGCGGAGCATGCTTAGCTGTTTCCTGTATACTCATTGATCCCTGATGCAGACAAAAAGTTACCTGTAATGCTAGTCTTCCATTATGGGATTCTTCATTTACTTCATAATGCCCACCTTTCCTCATGTTTAAGATGCTGCTGAATGTTGTAATGTTGAAAGTTAACTGTGTTTCTGCTGCCACCATACTGTGCTCTGAGACAGATGGATATGTTTGGGCTGGAGTGGCAGTGCAGTTTTTCCCTCTGAGATTATGGTGCGTGTCTAATAATTTTTATATTCTCCTTAACCATTTGGTGTCTAGTGGCAGAACCTCCCGAGCTTAGCCATGCTGAAGTAAATTTTGGAAAGTGGGCGCAAGAGGGACCAAGATTACCAGTAAACTACTACAACTTTTATTCCTCTGGTCGAAATGCATTATCATTGCTGTCATGGCAATGTATTAAGGTGCAGATTGGTCATTTTTAGTCACTGCAATGTTGGAAGTAGAAGAAAGATATTTAGGAAGCACGAGATTCACCGGAATGACATCTTTGCCTACTAAAATACATACAAGACATATATCTCTCAACCTGACATGCAACATGCCCTTGAAGAGTGCCATAATCTCTTCCAGGGTGTCTTGTTATGGGGAGGCTGCACCGCTGGCCCACATATTATGCAAGGGCCAGTTCCTTCTGATGCTGCCTCATTCTCAGGAGGCTGACAAGGGGTAATATATACCTGATATGGAGCATGGTGAGGTAGCAGACAGTGCCTAGGATTTGTGTCAGGATTAACAATCGTTCTCTGGTGGGTCGGTCTAGGGCCCGCTAGTTGCAGCGGTGTCCTCTGGGGCCGGCTCGAGTAGCCCTACAGTTGGTAGTGATCCTGGGTTGTCAGGTGTGTGCCCCGCCAGTTATTTGAAGGGCCCTTAAGACACTCCTGAACCATTATTCCTAATTATATAGGCTGTGGCTGGAATCTCACAGGTTCCAGTGTTTGATTGTTCTGGATGTTTAGACATTGGACAGCTTTTATACGCAGATTACACTGATTAGCCCCTTGGTGCAGGGTTCACAGTCTACACCAGCACTTGCTGGGATTCAGATGATGATGTCGGTTGTACTGGAGGGTATGAATCTGTGGCACAGTCAGGATTCATTCCTTGTGTAAATATAACCTGCATATCTTTGTCCTAAGGATGGTTTTAAGTACTCATTAGACGCCTGAAGACCGAAACACTGACATATTGCCAACCACAAATGTGAGCCAATGGACTTTTAAACCCTTCTACAAAACATGGACTTTATAAGTATTATAAAAAGACTGACAGTTTAGTTGGGTAGTCGCCCTTTCTATGCCAGATCACTAATTTGACGATATCAGTGGTTCCCAACCTGTGGTCCGGGGACCATTGGAGGTGTGCGAAGCCTTCTCAGGGGGTCTTCGACTGCTAAGAAAATAAAATATTATGAACAGATTAGGTCCCCAGCTTTCAGTAATGACTCATTGGGGGGTCCCCGTATTACAATAAGGATTCTTTGGGAATCCCAGAGTTCCAGTAATGATAAAGTGGGGGTCCACAGAAGTCAAAAGGTTGGGAACCACAGGAATATATGACATCTTGATGATCTTGTCCTGACAGCAGATAGTGCTTTTTTCTTGACCCTATTTCTGTATGGACTGTTGTCTAATAAACACAGATGTTTGATTATGAGAAGTAGTGCACCCATTATGAGTTATTTGTAATTGATGTCATCATTTGATGGTCTAATTAATCTGTTGGTGGGACTGGATATATCCATACCAAGTCCTCTAAGTAACTACATCTAAATTTTCTTCTTAAGGGGTCGAAATGTGTTCATACATTTGTACCAAGTCTCCTGTGGGACTATTGGGTTACCCTGTGTGGTTGAATCATATAATCTCTTCCACGGGGTCTTGGCACGGAGTGGCCACACTAGTGGCACGCGTCTGGCCCATTCCAGAGATTCTGCAGGGCCAGTCCCTTCTGATGCTGCCTCACTCTCGGAAGGGGGAGTAGGAATATATACCCACTATGAAACGTAGTTAGATAGCACAGATGGCTTGGGATTTGCACCGGGATTCTCAATCATTCTGTGGGGGGAGGGGCTCCAGTCCCCACCATTCGCCCTGATCTTTTCTGGGGCAAGCACGAGCAGCCCTGCTGTCAGTAATGATCCCCCTGGTTGTTTGCAGGGCCCACGAGACGCTTCTGGTCCTTTTATTCCTTGGCGACCCGCCCAATCATCTATGAAGGAGCAGAAGAGGGACCCTCCCCTTGGCTCCTCCTCAAGTGCTGGGTCCCCATCTCCTTGGGGGTTTTATGAGAAACTGGGCCTGTTGCAGAAAAGGAACTCCGCAGGCCTTGGTGTGCTGGGCCAGTGCACGTAGTGCTGGCGACCAGGCTCTTAGTAGGGACCCGGCGTATTATGCAGGCAGGTAGTGTATGGGTCTCAAGCCCCTCTCTGGAGAGTAGTGCCTCATCGGGGAAAGCTGGGTGTCCTCTCTCCACTTCAGCTCTCGTCTGATGTCACACCAAGAAGCAGGGGAAGGGGGCATCGGAAGCTTTGGCCTCGCAGGAGAGTCTGCCAAAGTTCACCATCAGTCCACACCAGGAGTGCATGTCATAAGGGCTGTGTCCCAGGTTACACCTGTGAATGACCTCACAGGAAGGGCAGACCCCTTCCCATGCATGCCCCCCTGAGCATTTCTGCTACTTTTGTCGCTCCCGAGGCGTTCTTGAGGGACAAGAATGGAAGAAGGCTGAGCCATTATCCAAAGCTTGCTCATTTTGCTGGTGCCATCTTATGCTCCTAACCACGCCCTCCACCCGAGCAGATGTAGGTAAATTGCATTACAGATGATTATTTCAAAAGAAGAATGGGTAAGGGTGATGAGGTGTTGCAGATCGTGCATGGTTTGGCCCAAGTTGGTTGGCTGCATTAAAGAAAACCAGAGTTTAATTTGAAGAAGTTTTGGAAGGAAGATCCTTGGTGGTGTTCCTGGACCCCCTGTCTCAGGAATAGGTCTATTGCCGCTGGGCACATAGGCCTTCAAGAAAGTAGCAAAACAAAAGTGAGAATTAGACTCAATTATTAGTAACTGATGATAGATAGTCAAATTGAAAAGTTGGTGAGAGACTTTACAGATTGTGTGCACGGTTCTGATGCTTTTGTTTCCTTGATTGTGCACTGAGGTGCTAATAATTAGGCATCAGTGCATTCACTATAACCTTATGTTGAAATTGGTTAATTCTTAATTGGCACATTTCCTTTTCCTATAAGGCCATAGTATATGACACTCAAAATACACCCATGGCACAGAAAGTTAAAGATCACCTATTGTAGGAAGCTGGCTTGGTGTGTGGTGGGTACCCAAGGTACTTACACCTTATTTCAGGTCCAGGTGTCCCCTCTTAGAGAAGTGTAGGCAGTGTCTAGAAGCCAGGCTCACTAGAGGTAGCTGTAGATGAGAAGCCAAGGCTTATCTAGGAGACATGTAAAGCTCATGCAAAACCACTGTAGTCACACAATACTTGTACACATGAAAGAAAACACTCAGTTGTACAAAAATAAAGGTACTTTATTTTTGGTCACACCATACCACAAAGTACTCGAAGGGAAACCCTCCATTAGGAGGTAAGTAATACACCAATTATATACACTAGTAACCACAATAGGCATAGAAAAGGTTAGAAAAGGTTAGAAAACAGTGCAAATATAAATAACCAATACAGGGAGTGCAGAATTATTAGGCAAGTTGTATTTTTGAGGATTAATTTTATTATTGAACAACAACCATGTTCTCAATGAACCCAAAAAACTCATTAATATCAAAGCTGAATATTTTTGGAAGTAGTTTTTAGTTTGTTTTTAGTTTTAGCTATGTTAGGGGGATATCTGTGTGTGCAGGTGACTATTACTGTGCATAATTATTAGGCAACTTAACAAAAAACAAATATATACCCATTTCAATTATTTATTATTACCAGTGAAACCAATATAACATCTCAACATTCACAAATATACATTTCTGACATTCAAAAACAAAACAAAAACAAATCAGTGACCAATATAGCCACCTTTCTTTGCAAGGACACTCAAAAGCCTGCCATCCATGGATTCTGTCAGTGTTTTGATCTGTTCACCATCAACATTGCGTGCAGCAGCAACCACAGCCTCCCAGACACTGTTCAGAGAGGTGTACTGTTTTCCCTCCTTGTAAATCTCACATTTGATGATGGACCACAGGTTCTCAATGGGGTTCAGATCAGGTGAACAAGGAGGCCATGTCATTAGATTTCCTTCTTTTATACCCTTTCTTGCCAGCCACGCTGTGGAGTACTTGGACGCGTGTGATGGAGCATTGTCCTGCATGAAAATCATGTTTTTCTTGAAGGATGCAGACTTCTTCCTGTACCACTGCTTGAAGAAGGTGTCTTCCAGGAACTGGCAGTAGGACTGGGAGTTGAGCTTGACTCCATCCTCAACCCGAAAAGGCCCCACAAGCTCATCTTTGATGATACCAACCCAAACCAGTACTCCACCTCCACCTTGCTGGCGTCTGAGTGGGACTGGAGCTCTCTGCCCTTTACCAATCCAGCCACGGGCCCATCCATCTGGCCCATCAAGACTCACTCTCATTTCATCAGTCCATAAAACCTTAGAAAAATCAGTCTTGAGATATTTCTTGGCCCAGTCTTGACGTTTCAGCTTGTGTGTCTTGTTCAGTGGTGGTCGTCTTTCAGCCTTTCTTACCTTGGCCATGTCTCTGAGTATTGCACACCTTGTGCTTTTGGGCACTCCAGTGATGTTGCAGCTCTGAAATATGGCCAAACTGGTGGCAAGTGGCATCGTGGCAGCTGCACGCTTGACTTTTCTCAGTTCATGGGCAGTTATTTTGCGCCTTGGTTTTTCCACACGCTTCTTGCGACCCTGTTGACTATTTTGAATGAAACGCTTGATTGTTCGATGATCACGCTTCAGAAGCTTTGCAATTTTAAGAGTGCTGCATCCCTCTGCAAGATATCTCACTATTTTTGACTTTTCTGAGCCTGTCAAGTCCTTCTTTTGACCCATTTTGCCAAAGGAAAGGAAGTTGCCTAATAATTATGCACACCTGATATAGGGTGTTGATGTCATTAGACCACACCCCTTCTCATTACAGAGATGCACATCACCTAATATGCTTAATTGGTAGTAGGCTTTCGAGCCTATACAGCTTGGAGTAAGACAACATGCATAAAGAGGATGATGTGGTCAAAATACTCATTTGCCTAATAATTCTGCACTCCCTGTAGTGACCCTAGGGGGAGCCCAAACCATATACTAAAAAATGAAATGCGAACACAGGACCCCCACCTAGGTAAGTGGAATGTGTAGAGGGGAGCTGGGAGTACTAGAAAACCACAGAGGTAAGTAACACAGTACCCCCCAGCGGGGGACCAAGTCCAAGAGTCGCAGTGGAGTCCAGGAGGAATAGGAGCTACTACCCACCCAGCTGTACTTGCAGGAGTTGGTTGATGGTGATGAAGCTCAGGTCAGCACTGCAGCCCTGGAGCTGGAGAAGAGTTCCTGCGGGATGCAGAAGATGTCTGCACTGGAAGGAAGATAGCAGACTGGTGTTGGTGCAGGAATTCCACCAACAAGCCTTGGCAAAGACAATTTGCGGTTAGTGGAAAAGTGGAGCTGCCTGGACCAGCAAGGCCCAGGTGACTCAACCCAGGAGAGGGAGTCAAAGCGAACCCTCCGCAACACAGAGAGCCGACAGGAGCAAAGGCAGCACCCACAGGACAGGGACACAGAAGTCGCTGGATACACACTTCGGAGGATGCACAGCCGGGAAAATGTTGCAGTTGCTGAAAGGAGACAGAGAAACAATGTTGTAGAGCAGAGTTGTCACTGTAGCTGCAGATTGTAGGTTCCCATGAAGTCCATTTGCGGTTCCAGTGGGCAGAAGTCGAAGTAAATGTTGCAGAGGAGTCCTGCTGGAGTCTTGCACATCGGATCTGAGGACCCACCCAAGAGAGAGACACTAAGTAGCCCTGAAAGGGGGATTAGTCACCTAGCCAGGTGACCATCTATCAGGAGGGAGCTCTGATGTCACCTGCCTGTTCTGGCCAGTCAGATGCTCCCACAGGTCCCTGCCAACCTTGGATTCAAGATGACAGAACCCAGGGACCCTCTGGAGAAGCTCTGGGCACCATCCCTGGGATGGTGATGGACAGGGGAGTGGTGACTCCCTTTTCCATAACCCAGTTTCGCACCAGAGCAGGGACTGGAGGTTCCTGGACTGGTGTCGACTGGTTTACGCACAGCCGGCACCAAATTTGTTCTTCAAAGCAAACCAGTGGCTTGGGGACGCTACCCCTCCCAAGCCAGTCACACCTATTTCCAAAGGGACAGTGTGTTACCTCCCTCTCCTAGAGGAAATCCCTTGTTCTGCCTTCTTGGGCTTGATCAGATCAAGCAGCTGGAGGGCAGAAACATGTCTGAGGGGTGGCAGCAGTTGGGCTGCCTAGACAACCCTGTAAGACTGGTGGTAGCAATGCTGGGGGTCCTCTAAGGAGCCCCCAGAGTGCATCGAATCATACTTCCAATACTTAGTAGTGACCTATGTCCAGTACACACATGTAATGGCGTCCCAGCACTCACAAAGTCCAGGAAAATGGCTCTGAAGTTTGTGGGGGCACCTCTGTTAGTGCAGGGGTGCCCTCACACATAGGCACCTGCACCCTGGCCTCTGGACAGAGAGGACCTACGATAGGAGTGACCCATAGTGACCTGGTGTATTGACCTGTAGTGAAAATGGGTGTGTGCACCTGTTTCACGCGGGCTGCAATGACAGGTCTGCAGAACCCTTTGCATGGGCTCCCTATGGGTGGCAGAATAACTGCTGCATCCCATAGGGATCCCCTGGAATCCCAATGCCCTGGGTACCTAAGGACCATATACCCAGGACTTACATGGGGTGCCCAGTATGCAAATTATGGGAAGAAAACGGTTCCATTTTAGAGGCGAGAGCAAAACTACTGGGGTCCTGGTTAGCAGGAACCCAGTAGACATAGTCAAACATACTGACAACAGGCAGAAATTGGGGGAAAGGGAAGAATCAGTAGAAAACCATGCCAAATAAGAGGGTACTTTCCTACTAATAGGAATAACCTATAAGTTTGCACAACCTGATTATCAAACGTAGCAATAAAAACTGGGATAAACAACACATCCGTAGTTTTCGTGATTTTGGTAGTTTGGGCTTTTTCTTTTAGAAGAGCTGATTGGAATTTCAATTCTAGTGGCATTGGCATAAAACTTAGTATTTTGGTTAAGAGTGCTAGCCGAATCTGAGGACCCACCCAAGGGAGAGACCATAAATAACCCTTAAAGGGGGGTTGGTCACCTAGTCAGGAGACCACCTATCTGGAGGGGGTTATGATCTCATGTGTCTGGCCACTCAGATGCTCCCAGAGGTCCCTGCCAACCTTCGATTGAAGATGGCAGAACCCAGGGACCCTCTCGGAGGAGCTCTCGACACCTCCCCTGGGGTGGTGATGGACAGGGGAGTGGTCATTCCCTTTTCCATTGTCCAGTTTCGCGCAAAAGCAGGGACTGGAGGTCCCTGAACCATTGTAGACTGGTTTATGCACGGAGGGCACCAAATGTGCCCTTCAAAGCATACCAGTTGCTTGGGGAGGCTACCCCTCCCAAGCCATGTAAAACCTCTCTCCCAAAGGACATCCTTTGTTCTGGCTTCCTGGTTTTGAACTGCTTAAGCAGCAAGAGGGTAGAAAGCTGTCTGAGGGGTGGCAGCAGCTGGGGCTGCCTGGAAGACTGGTAGGAGCAATGCTGGGGGTCCTCTATGGAGCCCCTAGAGTGCATGGAATCATACTTCAAATACTGGCAACAATATTGGGGTATGATTCTTACATGTTTGATACCAAACATGCCTAGGTTCGGAGTTACCATTATGTAGCTGGACATAGGTAGTGACATATGTCCAGTACACGCATAAAATTGTGTCCCCACACTCAGGACGTCCATGGAAGTGGCACTGGAGTTTGTGGGGCAGCCTCTGGTAGTGCAGGGGTGCCCTCAGACACAGGTACTTGCACCCTGCCCTCTTGGCTAGGAGGGCTTGCCATAGGGGTGACTTATAGTGACCTGGTGCATTGACCTATGGTGAAAAAGGATGCACGCCCTTTCACACAGGCTGCAATGGCAGGCCTGCATAACAGTTTGCACGGACTCCCCATGGGTGGCAGAATACATGCTGCAGCCCATGGGGATCCCCTGGCACCCCAGTGCCCTGGATACCTGTGTACCATATACTAGGGACTTGCATGGCGACACCAGTATGCCAAATGTGGGGTGCAAATGTTACAAGTTACCAAGTTAGAAGGGAGAGTGCATAATCACTGGAGTCCTGGTCAGCAGGGTCCCAGTGAACACAGTGACAACAGGCAGAAAATGGGGGTAACCATGCCAAGGAAGAGGGTACATTCCTACAACTATGGAATTCAGTACTATTATGCCATCTACTAGTGTGACCAGGCAAACCTGATTACACACCCACCACTATAGCCTGGTTGCTGCAGTTTAAATCCTGTAGCCTGACCTGTCAAAATAACCCTTTTGACAGGAGAAATCCTTCCTTTTAAATATTAATAAGTCACTCCTCTGTTGGCCTTTTAGCCTACAAGACAGAGTGGATGGTATTAAAAAGTATGACCTATAGAAATTTGAATGTAATATGTCCCTACAGTGACTAGCACCCAAAAGTTATTTTCACTGTAGCAGGGCTGGCTGCCCTACACAGAAACACTAGGAAGCAATATTAATGATGCAGTCTGTAGTTTAAGACCAGCTAGAAGAATGATTAAACTAGACTGTTTAGAGCTTGCAGCCCTAAATGTTGAGAGCAGCGTGGTCGCGCACATACCAGAGACTGCCTTTTCTTTGTTGCTGCTTTTAACTTGTGTGGATTAGCTTAAATGTTCTAAAACTGCTATTTGTACTTTCTTATTGCATTTCTCTTGCCACCGTGAGCCGCGGCCCACGATCGTGGGCGCTTCCCTATTGGCCAGGGGGAACCAATCAGTGGTAGCCCAGCAACGCCTGTTAGAGCTTTCAGCCTTAAATGCCAGCACCAGCTCGGTTGCGCACATAAAAGAGACTGCCTTTTCTTTGTCGCTTCCTTTAACTTGTGTGCTTCTGTTTAAATTTTTAAAAACTATTTGCACTTTCTTACTGTATTTCTCTTACCGCTGTGAGCTGTGGCAAACGATTGCTGGAGCTTCCTGATTGGCCAGGGGCAATCAGTTGTAGCTAGATAGAGCCTGTTAGAGGTCACAGCCCTAAATGTCGGCAGTAGTCGCGCAGCAGGCGCATTGCCTGCGCGACAGAGGCAAGTTCATTTCCATCTGTTAGCGACTGCTCTGGGCCAACCATTATGCCCAAAAACTTACCTATATGTCAACTGAACTTAGACACCTCCATTCTGTAAGATTCCAACCTGACCCTTCTATCCTTCTACACAGCCTACGGCTACTTACAAAGATTGGTCCAGTTACTGAGCTGATTAAATCTGACTTCCCCCATATCAGGAGTAGTAGTGGAGCTGCTAACACAACAAATCAGATCTTGGTCTTTTATCTTAACATCAAGTCTACGGTTAAACACCAGTTAGAATTAATACTGGTCTTAGACAAGCCTGGCATACTGTTTTTTTTATCAGAAACCTGGCTAACAAATTAATCCTCTCCCGATATATTACAAGGTCTCCCAGGAGATTATTATGTACTCCAGGCTAAAAGGCTTGCGGGTAAACCAGGCGGAGGAGTGGCAGCATTAATTGTGAAAAGGCTGAGATTTACTAGACTTGAGTCATTCAGTATTCCAGCTTTCCACCGTCTCATAATGAAGCTCGACTCCACAACCTTCCTTTTTATCTGCCCCCGAATGTATAGACCTCTGGGTCATATGCCCCATTTCACACACACACACACACACACACGGGTGGAACTCCTGTCCCCTCTAATTATTGAATATTAAAAAATACTGCTAAGTGGAGACTTTATCTATTGGGCCAATGAGAACTCTGGTGGGCATTATTTTACGGACTTCACAGATATGCTTTGCAGCTTAAATTTTGAGCAGCACATACTCCTGCCCACCCACAACAAGGACCATGCCTTAGACCAGGTGTCGTCAATCAGCTTGTCTGTATCTAACCTAATGGTCATACCATGTGTATGGTCTGATCATTGCCTAGTCCAATTTTTACTAATCGATCTGGTTCTTCCTAAACCGGCTTCCAATTTGGGAGTCCCCTATAGAAATTGGGCTTGAGTTAACACCAATTCATTCTGTACCTCATTGGCAACCTCTTCACCTGATGCAATGACCAATATATATACCAGGAGGAGGAAGCCATTATTGCCTGATTTACGGAAGCTAGCAACATCTTTGCCCCTCTTAGGAAGGCCAGGCAAACTAGACAACATGAGTGTAGGAGGCTGGCCTGGCTTGTAGTGGGTACCAAGGGGTACTTACACTCTGTACCAGGTCCAGTTATCCCTTATTAGTGTAGAAGAGGTGTTTCTAGCAGCTTAGGCTGATAGAAGGTAGCTATAGCAGAGCAGCTTAGGCTGAACTAGGAGACATGCAAAGCTCCCACTATACCACTGGTGTCATATGCACAATATCATAAGAAAACACAATACACAGATATACTAAAAATAAAGGTACTTTATTTTTATGACAATATGCCAAAAGTATCTCAGTGAGTACCCTCAGTATGAGGATGCCAAATATACACAAGATATGACACAAACCAAAATTATGCAAGTAATAGCAAAAGGAAGTAATGCAAGCAATGTAAAGTTACAGTTGATTGCAGTAGGAGCACATAGGTATAGGGGCAACACAAACTATATACTCCAAAAGTGGAATGCGAACCACGAATGGACCCCAAACCTATGTGAGCTTGTAGAGGGGCACTGGGACTGTAAGAAAACAGTGAGGGTTAGAAAAATAGCCCACCCCAAGACCCTGTAAGGTAGGTGTAAAGTGCACCTACAACCCCCAGAGAGCACAGAAGTCGTGATAGGGGGATTCTCCAAGGAAAACCAACACCAGCAATGCAACAACAGTGGATTTCTGATGGATACAGCTACCTGTGTATTCCTCACGTATTGAATACTCCCATTGCGCCAGCATTCGACGGAAATCTTCTTCCTAGCTTCTGCACGTCGACGAGGACGTCACAATTGCCCACGCAACGCTGTCTGACGTCATACAGGCAATAAGAGGTCCTCGCCGACGTCCGTTCCCTTTTTTCCGTGCCATTCGAAACGGTTATCTTCGAGGGAGCTACTGTTGCTACTCGGCGTAGTTAGTGTTTTTGCTGTTTTTGTGCTTTGAGACATTACAATGTCGCAAAGAAAGTCAGGATTCAAGCCCTGCAACGAGTGCGGTGGCAAAATGTCAGTTACGGACCCACATTCTGACTGTGTGTGGTGTCTTAGTTTCGACCACAACGTTGACAAGTGCGATTCTTGTCAACGTATGAATCCAAAGGCCTTAAAAGAACGTGAGGCCAAGCTTTTTTTTGGAGAAATCAAAGAAGAAGGAGAAAAGACATCACTGCAAGTCATCTTCACCGAAGTTGCATCGGCGTCATCGGGACTTCCGGCGTCGTCGAATCTCGACGCTGGTCGAGTAGGGAGAGGTCTCGATCGAGGTCACCTTCGATTCAACGTCGGAAGACTTGGGAAGTTAGTCCCACCGTCTCTCCCCAGCCGCCGACGCCGTTAGCATCTCCAACTTCACCGATGTCACCTGTTAATCCTCCTTCGGTGTTCGAGGTTCCACGGCCTCAGGTGCTTTCTCCGACCATGCAGACGTCGGGACCGGCGTCGATGTCGCCTTCGACCCAGGCACCTCAGTACCCGGCTTTCCCAGCCCCTGGAACCAATAGTTCTGCATTCTTGAATGCAATGTTCTCCATCTTCCAACAGATGGCTCCAGGTGGTGGACCGGCTGGTCCTTCAGGGCCTTTGGCCTTCAACATGGGTGCTCCGGCTCCACTACGACCGGCACCCTTCATGCCCTTTCTTCCCTTGGGAAATGTGGGCTCGGTGTCGGCGCCTGTGGCATCGGCTCCTGTGGTGTCAGTGTCTCAGCCAGCGACGCCGAGTAGACCTCCACCGGCCCCGGAACAGTCTTCTGACCGTCCTACTCCTCGTTCGGCGGCGAAGAAGTCCATGGCGCCGTTAGATCAGGCGTCTGATGGATCCGAGGAGCGGCGTCAAGCTTCGACATCTGCTGACGCCATGTCGACGCTGAGGATAGAGGAGAGACTGCATTCGAGGAGGCTTGCTCTTCGCCTCCTTGAAGAGCAAGAATATCGGAGACAGACATTGTAGGAAGGGGAGATTGAGGACTCTCGTGAAGATCTCCATGGCTTGGACACGGCTAGTGGTCTGGACACCTCTCCAGAATGGGACTTGTCGTCACCTGGAGAGTACACGGAGGAGGCGGCGACTATTCATTCGGTCATCAGAAAGGCGGCTGACTTTTTGGACCTCCCTGTGCCGGTGTCTGAACCCAAGCCAAACATCTTGACAGAAGTGTTGCACCCTGCCTCAACAACTGCAGAGCCACTTTTGCCTTTTAATGAGGCACTGTTGGATCCCATCTTGGAAATCTGGAAGAAGCCGGTGTCATCTTCGGCGGTGAATAGATCTGTGGCTCGGAGATATCGAGTTGCGCCTGCTGACCCAGGCTTCCTTTCCAGGCACCCAACACCTGAAAGCCTAGTGTTTCAGGCTTCTGCTCAGCCCGATCTGATCCAGGATCCTTTCCAGCTGTGCCCTCAGATAGAGACTAAAAAAATGGACATATCATCAAAGAAGGCTTTCTCGTCATGTAGCATGGCTTTGAAATCCACCAATGCTACGTGCATCTTAGGGAGATACATTTACACCCTGATGGACGAGATTAAGTCGACGCATACTGAGGTGCCTCAAGAATTATTGAGCCTGGTTTCTGATGCTCAAGCAGCGGCAACCCAGGTTATTCAATCTGGGTTAGATACGACCAACTCTGTTGCTAGAGCTATGGGTACTGCTGTGGCTACAAGGAGGCAAGCCTGGCTTCGTAGCTCTAGATTTTCCTCTGATGTACAATCGACCCCCTTGGACCTTCCTTTTGATGGCGATAAGCTTTTCGGCGCCAAGGCTGATTCAGCTCTAGAGAGGTTCAAAGAGAGTAAGGCCACTGCCAAGTCTTTGGGCTTGCAAGCCTCTTCTTCTGCTTCCTCCAGATTTTTTTAGGAGGTTTCGAGGATTTGGTTGTGGTTCCTCCTCCTCCTTTCGAAGAAAATTCCAGCATCAACCCACCTCTGCTCTCTCCTATAGATCTTACAGAGGGAGGGGTAGGGTCCGCACCAGGGGAGCCACTCAGCAGCACTCTGCCTCTTTCTCTTCCTCTGCAGGGGTGCAGCATGGGAAGCAGCCTTAGACTTCCGCCAATTCCTTCTCACTCCACTCCTTTAGGGGGGAGGTTATTGAACTTTCTCCACAAGTGGGAGGTCATAACATCAGACTCTTGGGTTACCAGCATTGTGAGGAAAGGTTATGCCCTACACTTTCGGGAGTTTCCGCCCTCCCATCCTGTCCCGCTCTTCCTACTGTTCAGAAGAGCATCTCCTTTTGCTAGAACAGCAACCTCCTTTCAAAGGGTGCGGTGGAGTTGGTTCCAGAGCAGGAAAGGGGTCAGGGTTGTTACTCAAGATACTTCCTGATCTCCAAGAAGGATGGTCGGTTGAGGCCAATCCTGGACCTGAGGATCTTGAATTGGTTCCTCAAACAGGAAAAGTTCAAGATGCTGACCCTAGCTCAGGTGCTTTTGGCGCTGAACGATGGAGATTGGATGGTGTCTGTCGACTTGCAGGATGCTTACTTTCATATCCCGATACTCAAGTTGCACAGGAAGTATCTCCAGTTTGTGGTGGGGTTGCAGCACTATGAGTTTGCGGTCCTCCCGTTTGGTCTTACTTCAGCACCCCGAGTCTTCACAAAGGTGATGTCGGTGGTTGCGGCAGAGCTCAGAAGGAAGGGGATAGCAGTATTTCCTTATCTGGACGACTGGTTGATCAAAGCCAAGTCTCCGGAGCTCGTGCTGCATCACCTTCAGTCGACAACCCAGTTGTTGTTCGACCTGGGTTTTTCAGTGAATGTACCCAAATCTCACCTAGAGCCCTCTCAGCGCCTCCTGTTCATAGGGGCAGTACTGGATACAACATTGAGTCGCGCCTTTCCTCCGCCTCAGCGGATTCCGGACATTCAGGCGTTGGTTCCAATGTTTCAAAGTGGAGCGGTCATTCCGGTCCTCAAGGTCCTACGCCTGCTCGGTCTGTTTGCTTCTTGCATTCTGCTGGTCACTCACGCTCGCTGGCACATGAGGGCTCTTCAGTGGTGCCTCCGGAAGCAGTGGTCTCAACACAAAGGGGATCTCGAAGGATCAGTAAGGATCTCCGGGGACGCTGCTGCAGATTTAAAATGGTGGATTGCGGACGGCAATCCTTCCCAAGGAAGGCCGTTCTCGCAACCTCCGCCGGTGACCACAGTAATAATGCTTCCACTCTAGGGTGGGGAGCTCATCTGGGGGACCTGGAGATCAAAGGTCTTTGGTCTCCAGTAGAACAGATGTTTCCTATAAATCTGTTGGAGTTGCGGGCTGTACGTCTTGCACTCAAGGCCTTCAGGCCGTCCCTTCGCGGTCAGTCGGTTCAGGTCCTGACGGACAATACTACAGCGATGTGGTATATAAACAAGCAGGAAGGAGTAGGGTCGTACCTTCTCTGCAGAGAAGCTCTACAGCTTTGGTCCTGGGGAAAGGACCATCAGATTTGTTTGGTAGCAAATCATCTGGCCGGAGTCTTGAACGTGCGTGCGGATGCTCTGTCGCCATTTCTCGACCGATCACTAGTGGCGTCTCCATCCGGATCAAGTCCGTCTAATCTTCCTGATGTGGGGGTTTCCTCGGATAGATCTGTTTGCCACCCGGGAGAACTCGCACTACCCATTATTTTGCACCCTCCAGTATCCGGAACAAGGAGCATTGGGGGACGCGTTTCAGATGACCTGGTGGGACCAGTTGCTTTACGCGTTTCCCCCCATACCCTTGATTCCTCGAGTTTTGAGGAAAATTCGCCAAGAACGGGCCCAAGTCATCTTAATAGCTTCGGATTGGCCAAGGAGGGTATGGTACCTGGACCTTCTCCAACTCTCACTGTGCCCTCCGCTCCGTCTCCCTCTCAGGGCAGACCTCCTCTCGCAATCGCAGGGGCAGGTTCTACACCCCCACCTCTAGAGCCTGCACCTTCATGCCTGGAGATTGAACGGGGCAACCTGAGTTCCTTTTCTCTCCCGCCTGATGTAGTGGATGTTATCTGATCGGCCAGGCGTCACTCCACTAAATCTATCTATGCTAATAGGTGGGCTAAATTTGTGATTTGGTGTGGAGAGAGACAAATTGATCCCTTACGTGCTCACTTATCAGATACCTTGTCTTTTGCACTGTCTCTGGCACAGAGGGGTTGTGCAGTGGCTACAGTCAAGGGATATTTATCTGCCTTGTCAGCGTTTCTATGTCTTCCAGACCAGCCTTCTCTATTCAAATCCCCTATAGTACTTAGATTTTTAAAAGGTCTTATTAACAAATTTCCTCCCACTCCTTTCATTATGCCTCAGTGGGATTTAAACCTGGTTCTGACTTTTCTTATGGGTACCCTATTTGAGGGTATGCATTCTTGCCCCTTAAGGTTATTGGTCCTAAAGACTGTTGTTTTCCTTGTTGCAATTACTTCCGCAAGAAGAGTGAGTTAAACCCCCTTACACATCTTTTTATGGGGATAAGGTGGTGTTGAGGACCAATGCTGCTTTCCTACCGAAGGATGTTTCACCCTTTCATATGGCCCAAACGATTACTCTTTCCTCGTTTTATCCTCGCCTCATCCTTCAACAGAAGAAGAGAGACTACACCGCTTAGACCCGAGGAGAGCGCTAAGCTTTTATGTGGACAGAACGAAGGATTTCAGGCTGGAGGATCAGCTCTTCATCGGGTACGTGGGAAAGAGGAGAGGAAAGGCAGTTCACAAGAGAACACTCTCCAGCCCCCAAGTAGTGAATGTCCTATCTTCTGGCGTCCTGCAATTGTGTAAAATCAGTAAAATAGGCAAATTCTTGACTTGAGAAGCCCTTATTCAGGTAATCATTGCTCTAGTGATTTCTAGACTAGATTAAGCAAACTCCTTGTATCTGGGCCTTCCCGAGGGCCTAACTCAGGCTACAATTGGTACAAAACTAGGCTTCCAGGCTGCTGTTTCGTACACCTAGGCAATGTCACATCACCCCGTTGTTGCGCGAACTGCATTGGCTGCCAGTGAAACAGCGTATGGCATTTAAGACTGGTTGCATAATTTTTGAAGTCCTATACAGCAACAGTCCTGCGTTCATTTTGGCTCGCTTTCAAAAATACTCACCCATCTACAACTTAAGATCTTCTCACTTGAACCTTCTTGCCATTCCCCTCTTCAAAAAACAGAGACTTGGTGGTGCTAGGTTTTCCGTATTAGAATCCCCATATATGGAATTCCTTGCCACTAGAAATCAGATTGACCCCCATTATATCAGATTTAGATAGCGCTTAAAACGTGGCTTGTTAAACTGAAATATGACTAAGTTGAGGACGTTGTGTTGGTTGCTTCTGTTATTCCAGCACCAAGAAACCTTCTGGGGTAAGTGCGCTCTTACAAATATAATTAACATAACAAACACTTATTTTTAATGTTCATCAAAATCTTAACTGAAGTAGGATTTTTCATAAATATTAAGGGAAATTAACTTTTACAAATGTACCTTTTCCTTTGCCTGAAGCTCCTTGAGGCTAATTTGCTTTAGCTTTATAACTGTAGCCCCGCCAGTTAATAGACCCTTTGAGGTGTGAAACCCCTTCCAGAGCGTAACAAAGGCGTCGATGTGGATAGGTTGGCCCATAAACTTAATTTACTTCATTGGAACCTTCCCTGTCACAAGTAAATATTGGGTGATCCCTGCAAAGGCTGGAGCTTTTGTCATCCTAGTCATGCAGGTACCAAACCCCAAGAGATTTTGCGAGTGACGCACACAGTGGGATTGTTTGCAGGAACTGCTGCAAAAGTGGGTAGGGCGAACCCTGGGGTCTTCTCCACTAGTTAGGGTAGGGCCAGGCATCACCCCCATCCACAGGTTAATGCCAGGCATATATGGATAAGCCCCAGGCACCCTCTTCAGAATACTCTGGACCTGTGGAAGAAACAAAGGACGGCTCCTTTTTTAAGACCTGCGAGGATCCCTGAAGGGCTGGACCTGCTCCCACTTGTACCCAAGATAAATACGTGAACTCCAAGGGTCATTTCTCGTAAGTAAGCTACATGGCCACAACAAGCTGCAAGGGCCTTTTCCCTTATGTTCCCAGCTGACCAGTACCAACTGTACCTGACCTGGTCCCTGCTGATAGTCTCTGCTGACATGAGTCATGACCCCAAGTGCTGTTGCTTAGGTCATAGGACCGTTGGCAGTGTTAAACTAGTCAATCGGGTCTTTCACGATGCTGTAAAAGGTTTTGAAATCTTAATTGTGTAGTTCTGTCCAAGGGAAAAGGTGAGTAAATTCTCAGTTGTCTCTAATTCTTGTACAGAAACATGGTAATGCATTCTCTTTTTTGTTCTCTATTATGTGTACTCTATTGTATCTTAAATTATTTTTTGCATCTTTTGTATATTTGTGGTTTTTGTGCAATGGAATGTGTCATACTTTATTGCACACTCAATCTTTTACTTCTTTAAAGTTATGAAATGCCTTCGAGTAATGTTTTATGCTGTTTATTGTATCTCTTGACTCTTAGTAAAAGATTCTTGAAGCTTCAGTTGGAGGCGAGCAACTGGGGCTGGTGTGCTGTCTAAACAAAACTCATCTCCATCCCTTTATATAAGTGTAATATGTGCTTAGCTAAATTTAAAGGAAACTGAATACCACCACGATTCTTAAACATTGTGTAAATAACATGACGATAAGGCTTGTATAGTCACTGTATCTTATTTATCATTCTTTGACAAGGCATCTGGGATGTAACTTCAGGTTAGAAAGTTGCTACTTCATAGTGCAAAATAGAGATTAGCCTGGAAGAAAAATTAGTAATTCCTTTGTGGGGAATGCATGCACATCGTTATTCCACAACAAAATCCTATGTAAATACTCATAACAGTAAAGTCTTACTGTTTTTCATTATTTGTCCAACACTTCAAAATAAGAAGCGTATCCTTTTTCCAATTGTGTTTTAGATTGCAGCATCGTATGGAAATACAGTTTGCATTTTTGAACCATTCAGCATAAATACTCACAAACGAAACTCTGTAAGTACAAGTAGCTATGAAATACTAACAGTGCTGTATAAACTGTTTGGGGACGTACTTGTGGATATGAGGTTGATACATTCTGAGAATAAAAGTTTTGATGTGTGTTTATTTTTAAGTTTTAACCCCAGGACTTTGCTGATATAGAAATCATATATTCAGTGCACTGGTACGGAAGTATTTCGTTAAAATTGGATCCTGTGAAACAAAGGTTACATAAACATTTATACAGTTTTGCATTAACACACTTATTTAGGATGTTAATTGGAATCGGTGACCGAAAATAATTATAATCAATCGTTCACTAGGTGGTTTAACCCACTGAACTTTCTTGATGGTATTGTAATATGTGATCTTAACCCCTTCGCTGCCAGGCCTTTTTCTCCTCAGGTGCCAAGCCTTTTTTGTCTGTTTGGGGCAGTTCGCGCTTAGGCCCTCCTAACTTTTTGTTTACATAAGCTACCCACGCCAAAGTTGCATCCTTTTTTTCCAACATCCTAGCGGGTTCTAGAGGTACCCAGACTTTGTGGGTTCTCCTGAATGAGACCAAGAAATTAGCCAAAATACAGAGCAAAAATGTTGTTTTTTTAAAAAAACAAATGGGGAAAAAGGGCTGCAGAAGAAGGCTTGTGGTTTTTCCCCTGAAAATGGCATCAACAAAGGGTTTGCCGGCGCTAAAATCACCTTCTTCCCAGCTTTCAGGAACAGACAGACTTGAATCAGAAAACCCAAATTTTCAACACAATTTCGGCATTTTACCGGGACATACCCCATTTTTACTAATTTATTTTGTGTGCTTTCAGCCTCGTTCCAGTTAGTGACAGAAATGGGCGTGAAACCAATGCTGGATCCCGGAAAGCTAAACATTTCTGAAAAGTAGACAAAATTTTGCAATCAGCAAGGGGTAATTTGTGTAGATACTTCAAGGGTTTCCTACAGAAAATAACAGCTGAAATAAAAAATATTGAAATTGATGTGAAAAAAACAGCCATTTTTCTGCACGTTTTACTCTAACTTTTTCCTGCGATGTCAGATTTTTGAAAGCAGTATACTGTTACGTCTGCTGGACTCTTCTGGTTGGGGGGATATATAGGGCTTGTAGATTCATCAAGACCCCTAGGTACCCAGAGCCAATAAATGAGCTGCACCTTGCAATGGGTTTTCATTCTATACCAGGTACACAGCAATTCATTTGCTGAAATATAAAGAGTGAAAAATAGATATCAAGAAAACCTTTGTACTTCCAAAATGGACACCATATAAGGTGTTGAGAAGCAGTGGTTATTTTCACATCTCTGAATTCCAGGGTGCCCATACTTGCATGTGAATTACAGGGCATTTCTCAAATAGACGTCTTTTTTTACACACTGTCTTGCATTTGGAAGGAAAACATGTAGAGAAAGACGAGAGGCAATAACACTTGTTTTGCTATCTGTGTTCCCCCAAGTCTCGCTATAAAAATGGTACCTCACTTGCGTGGGTAGGCCTAATGCTCGCGACAGGTGACGCAACATGGACACATCACATTTTTACATTGAAATCTGACGTGTTTTTTGCAAAGTGCCTAGCTGTAGATTTTGGACTCTAGCTCAGCCAGCACTTAGGGAAACCTACCAAACCTGCGCATTTTTGAAAAGTAGACACCTAGGGAAATCCAAGATGGGGTGACTTGTGGGGCTCTCACCAAGTTTTGTTACCCAGAATCCTTTGCAAACCTCAAAATTTGGCCAAAAAAACACTTTTTCCTCACATTTCAGTGACCGAAAGTTCTGGAATCTGAGAGGAGACACAGATTTCGTTCCACCCAGCGTTCCCCAAGTCTCCCCATAGAAATGATACCTCACTTGTGTGGGTGTTTAATGCCCGCAACAGAAAAAATGCCAATAACCTGTAGAGATTGAAGGGTTAGCACAGCGAGTTGATAAACACATATTTTTCTTTTATACATCTTTTAGGCTGACTCTGCTTTGGGGACCCACACAAGTGAGGTATCATTTTACTTAGGAGACTGAGGGGAATGATGGGTGGTAGGAAATTTGTGGCGGAGCGGTGATCCTACACAGAAAAGTGAGGAAAATATGCTTTTTTAAGCAAATTTTGAGGTTTGCAGGGGAGTCAGGGTGAGAAAATGTTGGGGGATCCAGGCAAGCCACACCTCCCTGGATTCCTTGGGGTTAGTTTTAAAACATGTCTGGGTTTGGTAGGTTTCCCTAGATGAAGGCCGCACCTGGGACCAAAAACATAGGTGCCCCCCCCACCCCACCAAACACAGGTAGTTTTGCAACAGATCATTTTGATGTGTCCACGTACTTATGTGATGTTCCAAACACTAAAATTGTAAAAAGAAACATACGTAGGTTATGTTAAAAAAGACCCCTCACCCACCAACCAAGATGGTGGCATGCTTCATCATCAGGGTCTCACCTGAGACACCTGGCATGTCATGGGTGTGCTGCGACGCCTAATTACAGCGGAGGAGGTTTTATTTTTACCACACATACTAGTTGGATTTGGCACGAGGATGAGTGATGGTTCAGTAGATAAAAAAAACTTTTAACAAGAGATTTCACAAAAATGAAATACACTGTTAATAAATGAAAGGCCAAAAAACTGAACCAACGACTTACAGCTCATGAGCTGTAAAGCCACGACAAGGCACCAACCGTTTTACAGTCCATTCACACACCTTTCATCATACATGACATGCACAAGAACATCCACACCGGCAGCCACGGGCCCAGCACATTACAACACTTGCATCGACAGACAGCGCCACTCAAGGGCCCATCACTTACATACGCCCTCATGCCTGATACAGCAATCTCACCAGCTGATGGGAGTGCGTGGACTGACGTTTGGCTGGCAGTGTGTTGCAGTAGCCAACAGCAAATCAATATTTACACTGCCAGCCAAGCGCCACCCCACGCACACTGTCAGCCAAGCGCCACCCCATGCACACCGCCAGCCAAGCACCCACCGCCAGCCAAACGCCACCCCTCACAAACCGCCAGCCAAGTGCCACCCCACACACACACACACACACCACCATCACTTTTTGTTTGTTCTTAAACAACAAAGAATTCAATATTTATGAATAACCTTTCATAAAGGGTAGTAAAACAGTTTGCACAGGCAGAGCCTGTAACCCAGGAGACCCCGGAAAGCAAGTTTGTCAGTACCCGGGTTCTGTGCTAGAGACCCGGGGATGCATGGAATTGTCCCCCCAATACCAAAATGGTATTGGGGTGACAATTCCATGATCCATGGCCATGTTCGGAGTTACCATTGTGACGCTATACATAGGTAGTGACCTATGTATAGTGCACGCGTGTAATGGTGTCCCCGCACTCACAAAGTCTGGGGAATTTGCCCTGAACGATGTGGGGGCACCTTGGCTAGTGCCAGGGTGCCCACTCACTAAGTAACTTGGCACCTAACCTTCACCAAGTGAGGGTTAGACATATAGGTGACTTATAAGTTACTTATGTGCAGTGAAAAATGGCTGTGAAATAACCTGGACGTTATTTCACTCATGCTGCAGTGGCAATCCTGTGTAAGAATTGTCTGAGCTCCCTATGGGTGGCAAAATAAATGCTCCGGCCCATAGGGATCTCCTGGAACCCCAATACTCTGGGTACCTAGGTACCATATACTAGGGAATTATAAAGGTGTTCCAGTGTGCCAATCAGAATTGGTAAAATTAGTCACTAGCCTGCAGTGACAATTTTAAAGGCAGAGAGAGCATAAATACTGAGGTTCTGGTTAGCAGAGCCTCAGTGATACAGTTAGGCACCACACAGGTAGCACATATAGGCCACATACTTATGAGCACTGGGGTCCTGGTTAGAAGGATCCCAGTGACACATATCAAACACACTGACAACATAGGGTTTTCACTATGAGCACTGGGCCCTGGCTAGCAGGATCTCAGTGAGACCGTAAAAACACCCTGACCTGTACTCACAAACAGGCCAAAAGTGGGGGTAACAAGGCTAGAAAGAGGCTACCTTCCTACAGAGAACTAATAGCCATAGACAGCAACAACATTCAATGATGAGTCAGTAATTTATACGCACCATGACCTACGTGGTCATGAATCATTACACCAATTGAGTAAAGTTTAAACGTTTATTGCCCTTATATTAACAATGCTAAGGTCACATAAATGATGCGCGAAACCAAATGATAGGAAAACAGAAACAATACAGGCTGTCAAAACATCTGAAGAATCTCAATCTTATAAGAGCAATTACCATTAAACACTCCAAAATAATAATTCAGAATAACAACAGAATTATTTGAGAAGGAACAATAGTTTTCATTATTTGTGTAGTCGAATCAATCATAATCAATTAATAAACATTCAGATCGAATATTGGGGCAGACATCCTAGCTACCAAACTCTAATTCGAAAACGTGTGGGGCTGGGTTTGTCACAATAAGACAAAACTTATTTTGGAAACACATCTGACTATGGCGCTGTAGGAAGCTGGCTCTGTATATACTATATCAAAATGAGATACGGTGTGCACATAGTCCAGGGGTTTCCCAGAGGCTTAACAGAGGCTAAGGAAGATAATACTAATGCTCTCTTTTGTGGTAGTGTGGTTGGGCAGTTAGGCTTCTCAGAGAGTAGTGCAAAGCATTTGTTGTACACACACAGACAATAGAAGAAGCACACACTCAGTGAGAACTCCAGACTGTAGGAAAGTGCCACCATTGGCATTGTTACTCCCCACTTTTTGCTTAGTGTTGATGCCGACTTCGAAAGTGTGCAGGGATCCTGCTAACCAGTGTTCTTTCCCAAAAACTGTACCTTTGTTTCCACAGTTGGCACAACCCTGGCGCAAAGTTCAGTCCCTTGTAAAAGGTACCCATGATACCAAGGGCCCTGTGGCCAGGGAAGGTCTCTAAGGGCTGCAGCATGTAATATGCCACCCTAGGGGAACCCCTCACCACACACATACCCACTGCCTTGCAGGTTGTGTGTGCTGGTGAGGAGAAAAAGACAAAGTCGACATGGCACCCCTCTCAGGGTGCCATGCCCACAAACCACTGCCTGTGGCATTGGTAAAACCCCTCTCTAGCAGGCCTTACAGCACTAAGGCAGGGTGCACTATACCACAGGTGAGGGCATAGCTGCATGAGTATGTGGTGTGGGAGTTTGTCGTTACGAAAGCTACAGCTCCATAAAGTATTCACTGAATACTGGGAAGTTTGGTATCAAACTTCTCAGCACAATAAACCCACATTGATGCCAGTGTGGTATGTATTGAAAAATGCACACAGAAGGCAGCTTAGAGATGCCCCCTGTTTGTAAGCCCACTGCTTACTGCTACTAAGAAACAAAGCCTGTCCTGGGTGGGGGTGCTTCACACCTTCCCCCTACAGGAACTGTAACATCTGGTGGTGAGCCTTAGAGGCACTCCAGCTAGCGGAGGTGCCCGCCCCCAGGACAAAGCCCCACGTTCGGCGGCAAGTCTGGTGGGAGAATTAGGAAAAACAGGGAGGAGTGACCACCCCAGCCAGGACCACCCCTAAGGTGTCCAGACCTGAGGTGACCCCCTCCTTGCAGAATCCCCTATCTTGGGTTGGAGGACAGGGACCAGTAGAATTAGGTTTATGCCCCCCTCCCCAAAGGGAGTGAGCACAAGGAGGGTGTAGCCACTCTCGGGGACAGTAGCCATTGGCTACTGCCCTCTGACCCCTAAAAATCTAGGATATAAGGGCCTCCTTGAACCCAGCTCAACAGATTCTTGGCGACCTACAAGAAGGACTGCTTAGCTGAAACCCCAGCAGTGAAGAAGGAAGACAACTGCTTTGGCCCCAGCCCTACTTACCTGTCTCCTGCTTCAAAGAACGCGCAAAACAGCGACTCGTCCAGTGGGACCAGCGACCTCTGCCAAGCACCAGAGGACTGCCCTGCACCCAAAAGGACCAAGAACTCCTGAGGACAGCAGCTCTGTCTAAGAAAAACCTACAACTAAGGACTCCCGCCTCACTCCGGATGTGTGATTCCTGACCTGTGTGCACTTGACACCCACGGCCCGTGTCCAGGAGGTCCACCCAGCGAGAGAGGGTCTCTAGGCGATTGCGAGCTAGTGCCCACCCTGGGTTGACTTCTCCACCCTCCACGACGCCACCTGTAGAGCAAATCGCGAGGACCTTGGAGAAACAGACACCCAGCGCAGCTACGTTCAGCAGGTGGACCTCCTCCCTGTTCGACCGGTGGTGTGCCAGACACACCCCCTGGACCTCGCCTGCATCCCCTGAGTGACCCCTGGGGTACCCTCATAGACCAGCATTGGAAGCCCAACGTCCTGTTTGCACCCAGCTGCCCCAGTGCCACTGAGGGTGTGGGTTTGGTGCCTACTTGTGACCCCTTCCCCCCCCCCCCCCACACCCCCCCCCCCAAATTGCTTTTATATAAAATCTGATATTTTGTTTATTTCTTGAACCACAAGATTCAAGTTGCAGGTAAGTACATCAATAGATACATATTTCACATATGAATCACTATTACTTTGATTGGAATCGAGTTACATAGTACTTGAATAAATGGCAATAATCTGTTTTAAAAGTTGACCGTGCAATTTTCAGAAACAGTTCCCGGAGGGAAGAAAAGTTAGTACATTTTACAGGTAAGTACACAAATTACGGTTCCAGTCTCCAGGGGTTAGGAAGTGCACGGTCAGGGGTTCAAGTTTACCCCAAATAGCCACCACCAGCAACATGGGGCGGGTGGGTGCAGAGGTCAAATTTGAGGCAAATTTCACATGGACTCCTTTGGAGACCGGGGGCACTTGTTTTTCAGATATGCTGGCAGGTAATTACCCCCGTCATCAGAGGGCAGACCTTGAGGGGTTTAGAGGAGCACCGGGATGGGGGCAGAGGGGTGGCACAGGTAAGCACCAAACTCACACCCACAGGGGTGGCCGGGTTCAGGGTGCAAACAGAGCGTCGGGCTCCCAATGCTTTCCTATGAGAGGACCCTAGGGGTCACTTAGAAGGTGCAGACTGGGTCCAGGTGGTCGGTTTAGGAAAACCACAGGCTGGACAAGAAGGAGGGCTACCTGCTGAACGTTGCTACACTGGTGGTCGGGTTCTCCAAGGCCTCGATATCTTTGTCCACAGCATTCACGGTGGGGAGGGGGTCCCCTGGATTCACACTGCAGGCGTCGTCGTGGGGGACAGGAGAGGTCAATCCAGGGTGGGCACTTCCTCGTAATCGATTGGGTCTCCTCTCTATTCGGCTGGGCCACCTGGACACGGGCCGTGGGGCTCTGGTGCAGAGTGGTCAGTGTAGGAAAGTACCATCTTGCCTGGCATGTTACCCCCATATTTCACTGTATATATGTTGTTTTAGTGTATGTGTCACTGTATGTGTTCCCTGTGTGATGACTAACTGTCTCACTGAGGCTCTGCTAACCAGAACCTCAGTGGTCATGCTCTCTCTGCTTTCCAAATTGTCACTAACAGGCTAGTGACCAATTCCACCAATTCACATTGGCATACGGGAACACCCTTATAATTCCCTAGTATATGGTACTGAGGTACCCAGGGTATTGGGGTTCCAGGAGATCCCTATGGGCTGCAGCATTTCTTTTGCCATCCATAGGGAGCTCTGACAATTCTTACACAGGCCTGCCACTGCAGCCTGAGTGAAATAACATCCACGTTATTTCACAGCCATTTACCACTGGACTTAAGTAACTTATAACTCACCTATATGTCTAACCTTCACCTGGTGAAGGTTGGGTGCTAAGTTACTTAGTGTGTGGGCACCCTGGCACTAGCCAAGGTGCCCCCACATCGTTCAGGGCAAATTCCCCGGACTTTGTGAGTGCGGGGACACCATTACACGCGTGCACTACACATAGGTCACTACCTATGTATAGCGTAACAATGGTAACTCCGAACATGGCCATGTAACATGTCTAAGATCATGGAATTGTCACCCCAATGCCATTCTGGCATTGGGGAGACAATTCCATGATCCCCAGAGTCTCTAGCACAGACCCGGGTACTGCCAAACTACCTTTCCCGGGGTTTCACTGCAGCTGCTGCTGCTGCCAACCCCTCAGACAGGTTTCTGCCCTCCTGGGGTCCAGCCAGGCTTGGCCCAGGAAGGCAGAACAAAGGACTTCCTCAGAGAGAGGGTGTTACACCCTCTCCCTTTGTAAAAAGGTGTCAGGGCTGGGGAGGAGTAGCCTCCCCCAGCCTCTGAAAATGCTTTGATGGGCACAGATGGTGCCCATCTCTGCATAAGCCAGTCTACACCGGTTCAGGGATCCCCCAGCCCTGCTCTGGCGCGAAACTGGACAAAGGAAAGGGGAGTGACCCATGGGAGGTGCCCAGAGCTCCTCCAGTGTGCTCCAGACCCCTGCCATCTTGGAAACAGGTGACGTCAGAGACTCGTTCTGATAGGCTCTTACCTGTGTTGCTAGCCTATCCTCCTTCCTAGGTAGCCAAACCTCCTTTTCTGGCTATTTAGGGTCTCTGCTTTGGGGAATTCTTTAGATAACGAATGCAAGAGCTCATCAGAGTTCCTCTGCATCTCTCTCTTCACCTTCTGCCAAAGGATCGACCGCTGACTGCTCAGGACGCCTGCAAAACCGCAACAAAGTAGCAAAGACGACTACTGCAACCTTGTATTGCTGATCGTGCCACTTTCTCGCCTGTTTCCTGGTGGTGCATGCTCTGGGGTAGCCTGCCTCCTTTCTGCACCAGGAGCTCTGAAGAAATCTCCGTGGGTCGACTGAATCTTCCCCCTGCAACCTCAGGCAACAAAAGACTGCATCACCCATCCTCTGGGTCCCCTCTCAGCACGACGAGCGTGATCCCTGGAACTCAGCAACTCTGTCCAAGTGACTCCCACAGTCCAGTGACTCTTCAGTCCAAGTTTGGTGGAGGTAAGTCCTTGCCTCCCCACGCTAGACTGCATTGCTGGGTACCGCGTGATTTGCAGCTGCTCCGGCTCCTGTGCACTCTTCCAGAATTTCCTTTGTGCACAGCCAAGCCTGGGTCCCCGACACTCTAACCTGCAGTGCACAACCTCCTGAGTTGTCCTCTGCGTCGTGGGACTCCCTTTTGTGTCTTCGGGTGAGCTCCGGTTCACTCCTCTTCCAAGTGCCTGTTCCGGTACATCTGCTGGTGCTGCCTGCTTCTGTGAGGGTTCATGACTTGCTGGGCGCCCCCTCTGTCTCCTCATCCAAGTGGCGACATCCTGGTCCCTCCTGGGCCACAGCAGCATCCAAAAACCCTAACTGCGACCCTTGCAGCTAGCAAGGCTTGTTTGCGGTCTTTCTGCGTGGGAACACCTCTGCAAGCTTCTTCACGACGTGGGACATCTATCCTTCCAAAGGGGAAGCTCCTAGTCCTCTTCGTTCTTGCAGAATCCACAGCTTCTACCATCCGGTGGCAGCTTCTTTGCACCCTCAGCTGGCATTTCCTGGGCATCTGCCCAATCTCGACTTTGTTGCGACTCTTGGACTTGGTCCCCTTGTTCCACAGGTACTCTCGTCCGGAAATCCACTTTGGTTGCATTGCTGGTGTTGGTCTTCCTTGCAGAATTCCCCTATCACGATTTCTGTGCTCTCTGGGGAATATAGGTGCCCTTTACACCTACCTTTCAGGGTCTTGGGGTGGGCTATTTTTCTAACCCTCACTGTTTTCTTACAGCCCCAGCGACCCTCTACAAGCTCACATAGGTTTGGGGTCCATTCGTGGTTCGCATTCCACTTGTGGAGTATATGGTTTGTGTTGCCCCTATACCAATGTGCTCCTATTGCAATTCACTGGAACTATACATTGCTTGCATTACTTCCTTTTGCTATTACTGCATATTTTTGGTATTGTGTACATATATCTTGTGTATATTTGGCATCCTCATACTGAGGGTACTCACTGAGATACTTTTGGCATATTGTCATAAAAATAAAGTACCTTTATTTTTAGTATATCTGTGTATAGTGTTTTCTTATGATATTGTGCATATGACACCAGTGGTATAGTAGGAGCTTTGCATGTCTCCTAGTTCAGCCTAAGCTGCTCTGCTATAGCTACCTTCTATCAGCCTGAGCTGCTAGAAACACCTCTTCTACACTAATAAGGGATAACTGGACCTGGTACAGAGTGTAAGTACCCCTTGGTACCCACTACAAGCCAGGCCAGCCTCCTACAGTCAGGACTCGTGGATCTGGGGAGGCTCTGGAGTCCTTTGATATTGTTTCATCTTGGACAGGATCACTGTCCACAGGAGGTCTTGGTCCTCGATTTAGGCAGTCCTCAGGAGGCTTGGCAGAGGTCGCTGGACCTGCAGGATGCGTCGCTTTTCTTTTGCAGGTTCTCCGAAGCAGGAGACAGCCCAGTAGGGCTGGTTCCAAGTCCGTTTTTGTCTTCCTTATCTGCTGGGGTTTCAGGTTAGCAGTCCTTCTTATTTCTTCTTTTTTTCCTGTAAGGTCACCAGGAATCTGACAGACTGGGTTCAGGGAAGCCCTTAAATCCTGGATTTACGGGCGTTACAGGGGTCGGAGGGCAGTAGCCAATGGCTACTGTCCCTGAGGGTGGCTACACCCTTTTTGTGTACACTCCCTTTGGGGAGAGGGACACAAACCTTTTTTTTTTTTTTAATATTTTTTATTGGTTTTATATTTCAAAATATAATACAAATTGTTCAATTTGCAACCACAGGATAAACCAATACAATAACTAATATCTAGGTCATTTAACAATCACAACCCGCCCCCCCCCTCCCCAATGTGCACATCACGGAACACTTCTAGTTTTACAGTATCATTTCTGACTGCACCCTCCATGGGTTTATCCTTTATTATTTATTTAATATAGGCATTCACTTGTGACCAGTGTGGGCCTTGTTTTGCGTGCGTGAGTTCCCTGGCTTCCTAATGAGGGCACCATCCAGATTAGTATATGCAGATAGCAACCCTGGTTTCCTGCTCCTCATGCGTCTCTGGTGCTGTGGTGACGAAGATTTGATGGATTATTATTACTAGAGAGAGGGAAAGAGATGATGTGCATGCGCTGTGGTGCCTGGGTGCCCTATGGGCTTTGTTTCCGTAACGGGGGATGCAGGGGGATTTATGTCGTGGTTATTGCGAGTATATGTACCCCAGTTCAAGGAGGCATCTCATCGTTTTTGGCCTCCAATTTTGTTACCAGATTCTCCCAAGTGGAGCATCCTGTGTGTTGTCGCCCTTCACGCACCATCCTTTTTAGTACCTGGTATTCAGTGCGAGCCCAACGTATTATTAGAAAGTACCAGGATTTCAATTCGGGAGCCTTGGGGGATTTCCAGTGTATTGCTATTAATCTTTTGTACATTAAAAAGGCCAAGTCTATAAATGTGTGCAGGTGTCTTTGTTTTTTTGGTCTCTTTCTCAATCCCAGCAGGCAGGACCCAGGGTCTGCTATCAGTGCAAGTCCCGTTAGCTCAGATACTTCCCTTACCACCTCCGCCCAGGCCGTTTGTATATTAGGGCAATCCCATACCATATGGTAGAAGGGTGCTGACGGTGTTTTGCATCTTGGGCATACTGGTACTGAATCGGGGAACATGCGCTTTATTCTGGCTGGGGAAAGATATGTTTGATGCGTGTAGTTGAATTGGGTATATCTAAATCTGGGATTCCTTGACACGCCTCGGATGTGGGACAAGGCCTTTGGCCAGTCTGCCTGTGGGATCGGGGTGGGGAGTACTGCATTCCATCTACCCCATGCTTTCCCTGCCTGTGGATCAGGAGTCTTGTTGAGGATTCTGTATAGATTGGATATTATTTTTGTTTGATCGCTGTGTTGTAGAAGCTGGTGGAGCCCTGGGGAAATCTCTGGTTCCGAAGTGCCCACCCCCCATATTTTTCTAATTTTGTGACATACGGCGTGGTATGTCAGGAACTGACCCGGATTTATCTCCATAAGGGCCTGGAGAGCCTCAAACGTCATTAATTTGCCGTCTTCAAAGCAGTCTCCTATTGTCTGTATTCCTGCTTCACTCCACAGCTTTGCAGCTTGCATTCCAGCTGCAGTCCCCGCCAATAGATAATTTAGCGGTATGTGTAGGGAGTAAGGAAGCTTATCCGCTCCTTTTTGCACATATTTAGTCCAACACGCATGCGCGACTGCAAGCAAAGGGTTGACCAGTACCGCTTTGGGGGGCTTAGACGTCAGCCAATTTATGAGGGGGGTCCCGTTCCGCCGAGGCTCTAGGCTCCTGGGTTCTGCTTGCTCTGGTCTGTGGATCCAGTATTGGACCCACTGAAGTTGTGCAGCTGCATAGTATCTTTCAAAATTCGGAGTTCCCAGGCCACCATTATCCAGCGGGCATTGCAATGTGGTTAGCGCCACTCGTGCTCTGCCACCACCCCAAATGAGCTGCAGTAGTGCTGTATTTAAATTGCCGAAGAAACCTTTGGGAATAGTTATCGGCAGGGCCGCAAAATAATATAGGAGCCTAGGTAGAATCAACATATTGGCAATCGCCACCTTGCCGGGTGGCGAGAGCGGGAGCTTGTTCCAGAATTGTAGGGAGCCTTTTATGGAAATTAGCACCCTCCCCAGGTTCCCGTCTTTTAAGTCTTCTATGACATGATTTATGTTTATCCCAAGATATTTAAATGTTATCGGGCACCACTTTAGGTGCCCTACTTCTGGGGGGTCTTGATTATTGGGGGCCCTTTTTGCCAGGTGGAACACACAGGACTTCTCCCAGTTTACCACAAGGCCAGACAGGCCTCCAAATTCAGCCAATAAAGATATTACAGATGGAATAACTGCACAACCATATCAAAGCATCATCTGCATATAATGAGACCGTGTGATATAACCCATTCCTAATAATTCCCCATTCGTGTTCCATGAGGCGTATTTTTGCCGCTAACGGTTCCATTGCTATGGCAAACAATAGCGGGGATAGGGGACATCCCTGCCGTGTCCCCCTGGAGATCGGGAAACTATCAGAAATCACCCCGCCCGACTTCACCCTCGCACTTGGATTAGAATACAATGTCCGGACCCAACGGATGTAATTAGGGCCTATTCCCATGCGGGCCATCGTGGCCATCAGGAAGTCCCATTCCAGCGTATCAAAGGCCTTTTCTATGTCTAGTAAGAGCACCATTTCCTCTTGTGCAATCTTGGAGGTGTCTCCTATTATACTCAGCAATCTGCGAATATTTAGGAAGGTGTTACGCTGTGGGATGAAGCCATTTTGATCTGCGTGAATCAATGAGTGCATGAGGGGAGCTAATCTATTAGCTAATATTTTGCCTAATGTTTTGCAGTCTGTATTTAATAGCGATAATGGTCTATAAGATTTAACATCCGTATGGTCTCGGCCCTGTTTAGGGAGTACACTATCATAGCTTCCCTTTGAGATATAGGTAAGCTTTCTTTAGTCCACGCCTCTTGGAACACTCCCAGCAGATGGGATTTTAGGCTGGGTAGATAGGCTTTATAATATTCCGAGGGGAGGCCGTCTGCGCCCGGCGCTTTGTTCCTGGGCAGCTGTGCAAGGGCTAGTTCTGTTTCTTCTGTTGTTATGGGGGTTTCGATTGCATCTCTATCTGTTTGTGATAGTTGGGGTAGGAGGGAGTCTGCCAGAAAAACCTCAAGTTGTGTAATTGTGCATGAGGTGCGTTTAGTGTATAAGTTTGAGTAGTAATTCCTAAACGTCTCGTTTATTTCTACTTGTGTAGTAGCCATCTCATGCACGCCCACCATGATGGCACCTATCGGGGCATGCTGTCTATCTTCGCGGAGTAGCCATGTTAGCATTCTACTTGATCTATCTCCTTCCGTTTGCAACCTAGTTAAATAATAGTTGTAGTCGTGACAGCGGAGCCTGCTATCTGCATCATTATATTTTGAGCGCTTTTCTTTGAGGACAGTGCTAGAGATTTCCCCTAGTGCTACCGCTTTTTCTGCAATCCTTAGCTCCTTCTCTAGTTTGCTAATTTCCGCCTGTAAAGAGCGTCTCACTCCCCACGTAGTGGACATACATACTCCGCGTGCTACTACCTTATGGGCATCCCATTCTATCGCCCGAGTTGTTGCAGACATAGCGTTTATTTCCCAATATTGGCCTATAGATTTCCCCAATGTTGTGGCGAATGCTTGATCTTGTAGAGCCTCCGCCTGGAATCTCCAAGTGGGGATTGCCTGACGTGTCCTACCCCAATTCAGTGTTACTCTCAGAGGCGCATGATCCGAGATCGTCTTTGCTAAGTATTCAGATTCAGTGAGCAGTGCCTCTATTTTGCGATTACCCCATACTATGTCTATTCTAGTGTGAGTGTTATGTGGTACCGAGTAAAATGAATATTCTTTTTGCTCTGGGTGGCCTAGTCTCCATACGTCGTGAAGTCCCATAACGTTTGCCCATTCTTGCAGGGGACCTATGGGCTTCCTATTAGTTGGTGCGCTCGGGTAGGCACTGGTTCTGTCCAATGTTGCTGATGGGGTACTATTAAAATCACCGCCCCAGATGGCTAGGGGCATGGGTGGGACAGTAACGTTGGGGTGAGAGTGGTGAGAAAGCCCGTGATGCCACTGTTTGGAGCGTATACCCCAACCACCGCCATTTGTCTGCCGTCTAGCCTGCCCTCCACTGCTACGTACCTCCCTCCCTGGTCTATCTTGTGTGATGACAAGAGGAATGGAACTCCTGCCGCTATCCAGATAAACACCCCCCTTGCAAAGGCCGAGTATGTTGTGCCAATCAACTGGCCTCCCCACCTCGTGCGCAGGTCGCGTAGGTCCCCCTCTAACATGTGTGTCTCTTGCAAGATAGCGATATGCACTCCTAGTCTTTTAAGTCGAGCGTACACTCTAGCCCGTTTACTCAGCGCCCCAAGACCCCTGATATTCCATGTTAATATAATATACTGTTTTTTAGTATTATTTTGGGAAGACATCATATGGGGTTCTGGGGATGTGTTGCTGTGTTGAGGGTCTGGGCTTTAAAGTTGGCCCGCCTGGTCCCTGCCTTTCTATAGCTGATATTTAAATATAGCGGGTGCAGGTATATATTTCGTGCATTAAGTAATTCCGGTCCTTGCATTTCTACTAAACTGTTAATCCCCACCCCCCTAATTAAACCCCCTATACTACTTACAGATACAGTGAAACTACAAAACGTTGGGGGTACACTGGGCTGGTCTGACGTAAAAATGTGTGAAATAACTCTTATCCAGTTGGATTTGCATAGTGCGATTCTCATATCGTACAGATGTGGCTCTTGTAAGGGGCTCCCATCGTGCCGCAGACTTAGGCGGTCATTCTGACCGCGGCGGTCGCCGCCCGCCATGCGGTTACCGCCGAATGACCGCTCTGCGGTCAGGAGACCACGGCGGCCATTCTGGCTTTCCCGCTGGGCCGGCGGCCGACCGCCAAAAGGCCGCCCGCCAGCCCAGCGGGAAAGCCCCTGCAACGAGGATGCCGGCTCCGAATGGAGCCGGCGGAGTTGCAGGGGTGCGACGGGTGCAGTGGCACCTGTTGCGATTTTCACTGTCTGCCAAGCAGACAGTGAAAATCTGTATGGGGCCCTGTTATGGGGCCCCTGCACTGCCCATGCCACTGGCATGGGCAGTGCAGGGGCCCCCAGGGGCCCCACGACACCCGTTCCCGCCATCCTGGTTCTGGCGGTGAAAACCGCCAGAAACAGGCTGGCGGGAAGGGGGTCGGAATCCCCATGGCGGCGCTGCAAGCAGCACCGCCATGGAGGATTCCCTGGGCCAGGGGAAAACCGGCGGGAAACCGCCGGTTCCCCTTTTCTGACCGCGGCTTTACCACTGCGGTCAGAATAGCCCTGGAAGCACCGCCAGCCTGTTGGCGGTGCTTCCGCGGTCCCCGGCCCTGGCGGTCCATGACCCCCTTAGTCTGCCAATATCATCAGACGCCCCCCTTTGGCATAACTCTGTTCCCTCTGGCCCCGCCCATCCATCATGTACCACCTTCTTATGCCCCCAATCACTTAGCTTAGTGTTTATAACAAAGATGCATATTGTTGAAGGCACTTTGTCCCCGCGTCTCGGCGATGCCGCAAAGTCTCTGCAAATTTTCAAGTTACAAGCATCATCACTGGAAGTCTCTCTGGGCCTGTACGAATAGTTTAAAGTTCGTCAGCGGTTCTTGGGGTGACCTTCGGCCCGCCTAGTTCTCCTGTTATCGTGGATGCGGAGCTGGCCGTGTCCGAGTCCGATCCCAGCTCTGGAAGACCTCTAGCTGTTGTACTGTGACTTTGCATGTGTAACGGCGTCTCTTTTAGCACTTTTGCTCTTTCTTCTGCTGCTTGCCAATCATTGGGCTGGCCTCTGGTGCGCCTTTTGGATCGCTTCCTTGCAACTGTTTTTTGCCATTTCTCGTCCCCCTCATCGTCCTCCCGGGGGTGTGCAAGGCCCTTGGCATGCAGCCATGTCCAGGCATCTTCGGGGTTGGTGAATATATGAGTACGGTCCTCCATCACTACCCTTAGCTTGGCTGGGAAGAGCAAGGCATATTTTATGTTATGTTCCTGTAGGCGTTGCTTGATTTTGACAAAAGAATTGTGTTGGTTCTGCACCTCTTGCGTAAAGTCTGGGTAAGCGTTAATGTTCGAGTCTTCATACTTGAATGGGCCCTTACTGCGGAATTGTTGCAATATTGCGTCTCGGTCTCTGTAGTTCAAAAACCTGGCAATCAATGGCCTGGGGGACTGGCCGGGAGCCGGAGGTCTGCCCGGGATTCTGTAAGCCCTTTCGACTGAAAAAAACTTGGATGGAGCCCCACTTAACACCTCCTTGATTAGCCACTGCTCTAGGAAAATTTCTGATTCCGGTTGACGCATACTTTCTGGAAAGCCCAGAAACCTCACGTTGTTGCGGCGCGCCCTGCTCTCCATTTCCTCCGATCTTCTCCAAAGTATCTTCAGCTCCTCATCCATACACTGAATCTGTTTTTGGTTCCCTTGCGCTATTGGAGTTAGGTCGGCTATTTCAGATTCAGTTGTTTTCACTTTTTCAGCTAGGCTTCGATGATCCACTCGCAATAGGTTCAAGTCTTGCGCGACTGCATCGATTATGTCTTCCAAAGATGACTTAGTGTCCAGTATTGCCTGCAATACTTTCTCGAACTGAGCAGAGTGCACAAGAAGTGTGCTTTCCAGTGACTGTAGGAATGGGCTAGATTGTTGGTCGGTAGGCGTTATCACTTGAGTGGTTCGGTCTGGGTTCTTGGTTGATTTGGCTCTGCCGGCCATTTTGGCTGTTCTGAGATTACCTCCCAATCTGCAGTGATTTCGCACTTTTAATCTTCCTGATTCGTTGTTTTAAACTTTTACTGAGTGGCCTGGGCATGGAGTACACATCTGGCGTTAAGAGCGTGAGATTGGCCAGCCAAGCCAAGGGACAGTTTAGCCTTATTCAGGCCTATTGTGGCCTCGGTATTCAATGACAAATGCTGCAGTCATTAATTGATTCGATATTCCGGCGTTGAGTTCTTGCGGGGCTGTCCTCTGGGCCCACCGGAGTGTGCGGAGGGTGTAGAAGCTGGAAGGGAACACTCGCTTCCTCCTGTGTGATGGCAGGGCTTGGTGCCAGAGGCTCCCTCAGATAGAGGGGAGGAGTGTTTAAGGGCCGGGAGAGGTGGTGGCGCTCGGGATAGACCACAGATCAGGACGAACGCCAGGTGCCACAGATGGGCTTCGTGCAGTTAGGGACAGTCGCGGCAGGGGCCCACTGCAGGGGAGTCCAGGGCAGGCCACGCGCCCGCGGTCTGCCCCAGCCATCCGTTCTGTGCTGGTTAATTAGTCCGAGCTCACGGGAGCACGCGGTCCGCATCAATCTTGCCCTCTTGTGTTAATGAGGAGGTGGGGTGGGTGGGGGGTTGTCTAGCATTCCAAAAGTTTTTCCCCACAGCTTAGTTTTGGTGTTCCTCCCCTTCTCAGGTGCCCTCCTCACCTCGTTCCTTAGACTATGCACTGGTAACCCCCGTAGCCTGCTGGGCCGCCGCCGCCGCTGTGCGTATTCGTTGCCGGGCTGGAGTGCCCCTTCTCCGTTCCTCTGCAACATGTACACGCGGCCACTGCCGCAGCGAAATTCAAAATGGCGCCCCAGCCCCTCAGGCCGGCACCAGCTTCACATGCCCCGGGGCGTCCAGCAAAATCTGCAGCGCGGTCCGTTTTGGCCGCGGCTCTTCAGCCCCCCTGGCCACGAGCAAGCCCGGAAGTGGGAGGCAGCCACGCCGGGCAAGGGCACGATCGGGGCCGCAGACGCAGCTCCTCTGTCTCGGCGCCGCACCCGGCGCGAGCTCGCAAGTCCCAGCCCCGGTCCGCCCGCGCACCGAGGGGTGCTTGCGGCTCAAATTGGTCTCCCCGGTCTCCCCCGGTCGAGCCGCCGTCCCGGCCGTCGCAACCAGGCCGCGGAGGTGGGGGGGCGCCTTTCAGGATGTTTCGAGCTAGCCGGGGACGGAGCGCTCAGATCAAGCGACCGTCCCGGCCTCTATTTTGGCTCCTCCCCCAGAGGGACACAAACCTCACCCTATTGGCGCCCTCCAAACTAAGATGAAGGATTCTGCAGGGAGAGGGTCACCTCAACTATGGGCACCTTAGGGGTGGTCCTAGCTCGGGTGGTCACTCCTCCCTGTTTTCCCTAATTTTCCCCTTGGGACTTGCCTCCAAAAGTGGGGCTTTGTCTGGGGTTGGGGAGGGGGGCAACACCACTAGCTGGAATGCCCTGGGGCACTGTAATCCGAGGCTTGAGCCTTTGAGGCTCAGTGCCAGGTGTTAAAGTTCCTGCAGGGGGAGGTTTGAAGCACCTCCACTGAGGACAGGCTATGTTTCTGGCCACAGAGAGCACAGAGGCTCTAACTCCATGTGGTCAGAAACTTGTGTGAAAGTGGCAGGCTGGCACAGTCTGGTCAGTCTTGCACTAGCAGTTTGGCTAACATACAGGGGGCATCAGTGTGGGTTTATTGTGCTGAGAAGCCTGATAGCAAACTTTCCAATATTCAGTGAAGCCATTATGGTGTCGCGTAGGCTCTCATTCACTCCAATCCGCTTTTGCTCCGGCTAACTAGCAGTGCCTCATCTCTACCCAAAAGCAGGGATGATTGGCAGCCGAGCACATGACATAACTAGTTTCTGAGGGAAGCCGTGGTCACTCAGGTCTCATCCGTTTCTCTCAGTTACATTTGTCTCACATACACAATGACAAACAGATGCAGCATATATTTCAATAATGCTTTAATAAAGCGACTGCATCTTAGATAGCAAAGCGTGGACTTCAATAACTAGGACGATACAGCATGACAAGATTGTGACAAGGAGAGTAAAACATAAAACTAATGCTACCATATTGTCACTAGAGTCAATAGACTAATTCCTATCTAGGCTATAATAGAGCACAGCGTGTTAAGCTCTAATTCTGCCCTTCAGGTTCCCCTGGGAAGACATCATCCCCCATACCTGAGCAAAGGCCTGAAGTCTGCGTTAGCAACTGTAGCAAAGCATTCGGCAATCAGCATACAGTCGTGGTTCTCTGGCTGGAATCTCCCTCTAATGTGTAAGGGACACAGAAGTGTTTTTATAATAAAACAGCTGATGTTCTGAGAAGATGTGCCTACGTAAGGATTTGTGTTTCCTATGAATATCAGAGACTAAACTCATACCACGTTCACCGGCAACCTATCTTACTGCAGCCTTAGAAAAAGCACAGAGTGAGCAAGAATGTCTTGTTTGAGAACCGGGTGTTGGCCTAGGCGAAAACAGTTAGATAGAAATAAATAAAACAAGACCGTGAAAGTGGCTATAGTAACAATAATAAAGCAAAGCCAAATAAAATATATGTAGGTTAAAGTGCACAGTGGCAGGCCTAGTATGTTAAATAACGTGTATGCAGCTATAACTAAAATGACTACACAACAATGGAGGTGTGGAGTTCGTAATGACAAACTTCCAGACCATTTACTCAATATGGCTACACTGCACTTAGAATGTCTACGAAAGGACTCAGACACTGTAGGGGCATATTGCTCTTGCAGCTATTCCCTCACCTGTGGTATATTGCACCCTGCCTTAGGGCTGTAAGGCCTGCTATAGGGGTGACTTACCTATGCCACAGTTAGTGATTTGTGGGCAAGGCACCCTGAGAGGGGTGCCATGTCGACTTTGCCTTTTTCTCCGCAACAGCACACACAAGCTGAAAAGGCAGTGTGCTTGTGCTTGGTGAGGGGACCCACTAGGTGGCATTGTTAGACCTGACAGCCTTAGGGTGGTCATCTCCCAACTTTTTGCCTGCCTCCCTCTCCTTTTCTGACAATGTTTTTGCTGGTTTTAGGACTCTGTGCACATTACCACTGCTAACCAGTGCTCAAGTGCTCAAGTGCATATGCTTTCTCCCCTAAACATGGTAACATTGGTTCATACCCACTTGGCATATTTAATTTACTTGTAAGTCCTGAGTAAAGCACTGGTTGTGCCACCCACATGAGTAGCCCTTTAACTGTGACCCAGGCCTTCCATTGCAAGGCCTGTGTGTTCCATTTCACTGCCACTTCGACTTGTCATTTAAAAGTACTTGCTAAGCTTTAAGACACCCCTTTTTCTACATATGTCACCCGTACGGTAGGCCCTAGGTATGCCATAGGCCAGGGTGCTAAGTAGATAAAAAGCAGGACATGTAGATGTGTGTTTTATATGTCCTGGTAGTGTAAAACTCCTAAATTAATTTTTCACTACTGTGATGACTGCTCCTTTCATAGACTAGCATTAGGGCTACCTTCGTATACTGTCATGTGTGAGTGTTAGATTCTGATCAGAAAGAGGTAACCAGGTCATATCTGGTATGGCCAGAATGGTAATACAACATCCTGCTTATTGGTAAAGTTGGAGTTTATATTACTATTTTAGAAATACCAATGTTAGAAAGTGAGTATTTCTCTGCACTTAAAATTCATATGTGCCTTACAGCCGATCTCCAATCCACATTTCACCCAGACAGCCACAAACACAGGATACTCAGTCACACCTGCACTCATCTGCATACTGTATGGGTCTTCCTGGGCTGGGAGGGTGAAGGGCCTGACACTTACATTTCAAAGGCCAGTGGCCTGCCCTCACACAATGGAGTGCCTAACCCCCTACTTGGGACTTTGGCACACAGACCTGTACTGAAAGGGGACCTTGTGGACTTCAAAACCACTCTTTGACGTCTCCCCCACTTGAAAGGCATTTTTGGGTATGTAAACTGGGTCTCTGAGACCACCAAATCAGACACTTCTGATGGATACAACTACCTGTGGATTCCTCACCTCATGAATACTCCCATGGCGCCAGCCTTCGACGGAAATCTTCTTACTAGTCTCTGCACGTCGACGAGGACGTCACTGTCTCGCACGCGACGCCGTCTGACGTCATACAGGCAATAAGAGGTCCTCGACGACGTGCGGACGTCAGTTCCCTTTTTTCCGTGCATTCGAAACGGTTATCTTCGAGGGAGCAACTGTTACTCTTGCGGTTACAGTGTATATCTTGCTGCGTACTCTTTCTCTGTGGAAATAATGTCGCAGAGAAAGTCTGGATTTAAGCCTTGTCGTGAGTGTGGAGGCAAGATGTCGGTGACGGATCCTCATTACGATTGCCTTTGGTGTTTGAGCTCCGACCACGACGTCTCGACTTGTGATTCGTGTCAGCACATGAATCCGAAGGCCATTAAAGAACGCGAGGCGAAGCTGTTTATGGCCAAGTCAAAGGAGAAGCATCACAAGAAAAAGTCTTCTCCAAGACATCGGCGTCATCGAGACTCCCGGCGCCGTAGAGAATCTCGGCGTCATTCAAGGGAGGCTCGTTCCAGGTCTCCGGATCGGCGCCGGAGGACATGGGAGGTCAGCCCCACGGTGACGCCGCATCCTTCGACGCCGTTGCTCTCTCCGACGTCTCCAACTTCGCCTGGACAGGCGTCGGTGATTGAGGTATTGGAGCCTCAGGTGTTTTCTCCGGCGCAGACGCCGAGGCCGGCGTCGGGGTCGCCTCCGAGTCAGGCACCCCAGTATCCGGCTTTTCCCACCCCTGGAGCCGATAGTTCCGCATTCTTGAATGCGATGTATGCCATCTTCCAACAGATGGCTCCAGGGGGTGCTCCGGCTGGGCCTTTGGCCTTTTCTTTGGGTGATCCTGCGCCTCTTCGGCCGGCACCCTTTATGCCCTTTCTCCCGTTTGGGAACGTGGGCTCGGCGCCAGTGTCGGCGCCGGTGGCCGCTCCGATGGCTTCGGAGGGATTGGCCCCAGGGATTTCCATCCCGTCGACGTCGAGATTTCGGCCTGTGACTCCGGTGGGTCCATCCGTTTCATCTGCTCTTCAGTCGGCGCCGAAGTTACCTGTGGCGCCAGATGCGGCGTCGGTGGCTTCGGAAGATCGGCGCCGATCTCCGACTTCGGCGGAGGTGTTGTCGACTCCGCGGATTGAGCAACGACTGCATTCAAGGAGGCGTGCTCTCCGGGTACTAGAGGAGCAGGAGTACCAACGAGCCCTAGAGGAAGGAGAGCTAGAGGACTCGGGTGATGGGCTGCGTGGACTGGAGTCGGCCAGTGGGCTGGACACTTCCCCTGAGTGGGACCTTTCGTCCCCGGGGGAATATACTGAGGAAGCTGCTTCCTTTCATACAGTGGTACGGAAGGCAGCTAGTTTTTTGGACCTGCCTTTGCCGGTGGTGGAGGCGAAACAAAACCTTTTGACAGAGGTGTTGCATCCGGCCTCAGCCGCGGCGGAGCCTCTATTACCTTTTAATGACGCTCTGCTGGATCCGGTTTTAGAGGTGTGGAAGAAGCCGGCATCTTCCCCAGCAGTTCACAGAGCCGTGGCCAGGAGGTATCGGACGGCTCCAACTGATCCTGGTTTCCTATCTAGGCACCCTACGCCGGAGAGCTTGGTTGTGCAGGCCTCCTGTTCGTCCAAATCAGCGCCTGGTTCTTTCCCGACGGTGCCTGGGGACAGAGACTCAAAAAAGCTAGAGGCGCAGTCGAAGAAGATTTTTTCGTCCTGCAGTCTGGCGTTAAAAGCCACTAATGCGACCTGTATCCTGGGGAGGTATATTCATGCTCTGATGGATGACATCTCCTCTTCGTTTACAGAGCTTCCCCAGGGTCTTTTGGATCTTGTCTCTGATGCCCAGGCTGCTGCGACCCAAATTATCCAGACGGGACTGGATACCACCGACTCGGTAGCCAGAGCAATGGGCACAACTGTGGTGGAAAGGAGACAGGCCTGGCTACGTAACTCGGGCTTTTCGGCAGATGTACAGTCCACATTGTTGGATCTCCCGTTTGATGGGGACAAACTGTTTGGGGCTAAGGCTGATTCGGCCTTGGAACGTTTTAAGGAGAGCAGGGCCACGGCTAAGTCGTTGGGACTCCAAGCTCCTTCTTCCACGGCCTCTTCCAGATTCTTCAGGAGGTTTCGTGGATTTGGGCGTGGCTCTTCCTCCTCTTCCTTTCGGGGAAGATATCAGCAACCTGCCTCTTCCCATCCCTATAGATCTTTTAGGGGGAGGGGTAGGGTCCGCACCAGGGGAGCCTCTCAGCAGCACTCTGCCTCTTCCTCATCCTCTGGCGGGGTGCAGCAGGGGAAGCAGCCTTAGGCTTCCACCATTTCCCACTCACTCCTCTCCTGTAGGGGGAAGATTACAGCATTTTCTCACCAAATGGGAGACTGTTACGTCGGACACTTGGGTTCTCAGTGTTGTGGGAAAAGGCTACACCCTTCCCTTTCGGGAGTTTCCGCCCCTCATCCCGCCCCGCCCTTCGTATTGTTCACAAGAACACCTCCTGTTGCTAGAACAGGAGGTAGAAGTCCTCCTTTTAAAGGGCGCGGTGGAGTTGGTCCCGGAGCAGGAAAGGGGTCAAGGAGTTTACTCAAGGTATTTCCTGATTCCCAAGAAGGATGGTCGTTTGAGACCAATTCTGGACCTGAGGATCTTGAATTGGTTCCTCAAGCAGGAAAAGTTCAAGATGCTGACCCTAGCACAGGTGCTTTTGGCGTTGAACATGGAAGACTGGATGGTGTCTGTCGACTTGCAGGATGCTTACTTTCATATCCCGATACTCAAGTCACACAGGAAGTATCTCCGGTTTGTGGTGGGATCGCAACACTACCAGTTTGCGGTCCTTCCGATTGGTCTTACTTCAGCACCTCGAGTCTTCACGAAGGTGATGTCGGTGGTTGCGGCAGAGCTCAGAAGGAAGGGGATAGCAGTATTCCCTTACTTGGACGATTGGTTGATCAAAGCCAAGTCCCCGGAGCTTGTGTTGCGTCATCTGCAGTCAACAACCCAGTTGTTGTTCGACCTGGGCTTTTCGGTGAACGAGCCCAAATCTCACCTGGAGCCCTCTCAGCGCCTCCTGTTCATAGGGGCAGTACTGGATACGACATTGGGTCGGGCCTTTCCTCCGCCTCAGCGGATTCAAGATATTCAGGATTTGGTTCCAATGTTTCGAAATGGAGCGGTAGTTCCAGTCCTCAAGGTCCTTCGTCTGCTCGGTCTTTTTGCCTCCTGCATTCTGTTGGTCACGCATGCTCGCTGGCACATGAGGGCTCTTCAGTGGTGCCTCCGAAGGCAGTGGTCTCAACACAGAGGGGATCTAGAGGGTACTGTCAAGATCTCCAGAGATGCTGCTGTGGATTTGAAGTGGTGGATTGCAAGCAACAATCTTTCACAAGGAAAACCGTTCCAGCAGTCGCCACCAGTGGCCACAGTCATAACGGATGCTTCCACTCTAGGGTGGGGAGCTCATCTGGGGGATCTGGAGATCAAAGGTCTTTGGTCTCCAGAGGAACAGATTTTTCACATCAATCTGTTAGAGTTACGGGCTGTACGTCTGGCTCTCAAGGCCTTCCTCCCTTCCCTTCGTGGTCAGTCGGTACAGGTCCTAACGGACAATACTACCACGATGTGGTACATAAACAAGCAGGGAGGAGTGGGGTCGTACCTTCTCTGCAGAGAAGCTCTTCGACTATGGTCCTGGGCAAAGGACCATCGGATTTGCTTGATAGCAAACCATCTGGCCGGAGTCTTGAACGTGCGTGCGGACAGTCTCAGTCGCCACTTCTCGGCAGACCACGAGTGGCGTCTCCATCCAGATCAAGTCCGTTTAATCTTCCAGAAGTGGGGGTTTCCTCGGGTAGATCTGTTTGCCACTCGAGAGAACGCGCATTGTCCGTTGTTCTGCAGCCTTCAGTATCCGATGCAGGAAGCGTTGGGGGACGCGTTTCAAATGACCTGGTGCGGCCAGTTGCTTTACGCGTTTCCTCCCATACCCTTGATTCCTCGAGTATTGAGGAAGATTCGCCAAGACCGGGCTCTAGTAATCGTAATAGCTCCGGATTGGCCAAGGAGGGTGTGGTACTCCGACCTTCTCCAACTCTCAACGTGCCCGCCGCTCCGTCTCCCTTTCAGGGCAGACCTCCTCTCGCAGTCGCAGGGGCAGGTTCTACACCCCAACCTCCAGAGTCTGCACCTACATGCCTGGAGATTGAACGGGGCAACCTGAGTTCCTTCTCTCTCCCGCCTGAGGTAGTGGATGTTATATTAGCGGCCAGGCGACACTCCACTAAATCTATCTACGCTAATAGGTGGTCTAAATTTGTTGCGTGGTGTGGAGAGAGGCAGATTGATCCTTTACAAGCTCATCTATCGGACGTTTTGTCTTTTGCTCTATCTCTGGCGCAGAAAGGTTGTGCAGTGGCTACCATTAAAGGTTATTTATCGGCCTTGTCAGCCTTCATATGTCTTCCAGACCAACCATCTTTATTTAAATCCCCTATTGTTATCAGATTCTTGAAAGGTCTTCTAAATCAATATCCTCCAAAGCCATTCGTTATGCCGCAATGGGATTTGTCCTTAGTCCTGACTTTCCTTATGGGGTCCCCTTTTGAACCTATGCATTCTTGCCCCTTGAGGTATTTGTTTTTAAAAACAGTCTTCCTGATAGCTATAACATCAGCAAGGAGAGTGAGTGAGTTGCAGGCCTTATCAGTAAAACCCCCTTATACAACTTTTTATGGGGATAAGGTGGTGTTGAGGACCAAGGCTGCTTTCCTCCCGAAGGTTGTTTCACCCTTCCATTTGGCTCAGGCAATTACTTTGTCCACGTTCTATCCTCCGCCTCATCCTTCCAAAGAGGAAGAAAGACTGCACCGTCTGGATCCAAAGAGAGCGTTGAGCTTCTTTATCGATAGAACAAAGGATTTCAGGCTGGAGGATCAGCTGTTTATTGGATACGTGGGCAAGAGGAGAGGAAAGGCAGTCCACAAGAGAACACTATCCAGGTGGGTTGTTCTTTGCATTAAAATATGTTACTCTTTGGCAAAGAAGGATCCTCCTGAGGGCATTAGAGCTCATTCCACCAGAGCTAAGTCGGCCACTTCGGCCTTAGCCAGAGGTGTTCCTGTGGTCGACATCTGCAAGGCCGCAACTTGGTCGTCCCTTCACACTTTTGCAAAACATTACTGTTTAGATTCTGAGGTTAGAAGGGACGGCCATTTTGCACGGTCAGTGCTGCAGGATTTCTTGGTTTGACCATTTAGGCACCCACCGCCGGGCGTGGTACTGCTTTGGGACTCTATTCATGAGGTGAGGAATCCACAGGTAGTTGTATCCATCAGAAGAACGAGTTACTTACCTTCGGTAACGACTTTTCTGGTGGATACATTAGCTACCTGTGGATTCCTCACGGTCCCACCCGCCTCCCCGTTGCCTTTATGGTCTTGCCAAGTAATCCTTGAGTGCGCTCCTCTTGATCTTTGAGGGTGCAATAGATGTATATATATAATATATTTATATATATATAGGTATAGGTGTATATATCTTTATGTATATACTTGGTGTGTGTATATATTTTAAAAGAAAGAGTTTTATATATATATATATATGTACATAAAAAAGATTTACAGTTATTCATACAATGTGGTGTATTTTTACAATATAATGGATGTTGCTTTGTTCTTTCATTGCATTGCCTGGTTGTTCTCATGCACGTAAAAAAATGATTGGTACTGACGTCCGCACGTCGTCGAGGACCTCTTATTGCCTGTATGACGTCAGACGGCGTCGCGTGCGAGACAGTGACGTCCTCGTCGACGTGCAGAGACTAGTAAGAAGATTTCCGTCGAAGGCTGGCGCCATGGGAGTATTCATGAGGTGAGGAATCCACAGGTAGCTAATGTATCCACCAGAAAAGTCGTTACCGAAGGTAAGTAACTCGTTCTTCTGGACCTGAACCTGCAGCCTGTCAAGAGGAACTGCCTGACTGCCCAAAAGACTAATCTGGACTGCTTTGCTGAGAAGGACTGCATCCTTACTGTTGTCCTGCTGCCCTCTGACTGCTGAGAAGTGCTTTCCAAGGGCTTGGATTGAGCTTGCCTCCTGTTTTCTGAAGTCTCAAGGCCAAAAGACTTCATCTTGTGAAGAAACTCCTTGTGCGCTGAAAATCGAAGCACAGTCTTCCCGTAAACTACGCACAGCCTGCCTTGCGATGAGAAAATCGCCGCACAGCCAAACTGGTACAGTGCAGCCCAACTTCCCAAGCAAAGATTGACGCAGCGCCTGTGTTGAGACCGGAAATGTAACGCACAGCCCTACCGGATCGATGACGAGCCGGAACGACACAGCCAGACTTCCTGAGTGAGGAATCGACGCAGCACCTGTCTTGCGACAGAAAATTCAACACATTGCCTACCAGATCGATGCAATGCCTGTGACTTCTTCCCACACGCCAAGGATTTTCTCCGCATCGTCCCTGGGCGCCGAAAGATTCCCGGCATCGCAGTGAGGAACCAAGACTGCGCTGGAAATCAATGGAAAGCCTCTTGCAGCGTGGAAAGACAGACTCACACCTTATTTTTCCATGCATCTCCTCCTCTGCGGTGTCCATGCGTGGTAATTTTTACGCAAACCAGGTTCTTTGTGCAAACAAAAGACAACAGTTTTTTTCTAAGATTTAAGACTCTTTTTAAACTTGCAAAAATGATATCTCAACTTGTGCTTATTAAATCTTTATCGTTTTGACCTTAATTTAACCAGATAAATATGTTATGTTTTTCTAAACCTATGAGGTGTATTTTTGTGGTGTTTTCACTGTGTTACTGATTTATTGCACAGATACTTTACACATTGCCTTATAAGTTAAGCCTGACTTCTCAGTGCCAAGAGAGTGGGCACAGGATAATTTGGAGTGTGTGTGACTTACCCTGACTAGGATTGTGGTCCCTGTTTGGACAAAGGTGAATACCTCTGCCAACTAGACACTCAATTTCCAACAAGTATAATACATGCTGCAGCCCTTCGGGACCTTCCCTGGCCACAGGGTCCTTGGTACCATGGGTACCTTTTACCAGGGTCTTGAATGTGTGTTATGGGTGTGCCAATTGTGGAAACAAAAGTACAGATTTTGGGAAAGAACACTGGTGCTGGGGCCTGGTTAGCAGGATCCCAGCACACACTCAAAGTTGGCCACAATATAAGGTAAAAAGTGTGTGTGTGTGAAGGGGAGGCGTTTTTTTTTGGGGGGGGGGTAACGATGCCAGGAAGGGCACTTTCCAACAGGTGCTAACAATATGCGGTTGGATTTCTAAAAGGAAGAAAACCTGGAAAGGTAAAACAAATGTACATTCGTTGTACCCTCCTAAAGAAAAGAGCAGCTAGCAGAGTCTTCATCAGCTGAGCACAGGAACAGCAGGTCTTCATCAGTCAGTACATGTAGTTATTATTATTATTCAAAATTCATTTGCACAGTTATATATTATTTCACATAGAGTTTAAAGTGGCGGACACCATGCTGATCACATTTTGAACATGCAGGTTTTATTTTTCTAACACACGTTTCTCTATTTAAACTCTTTTAATACATGATTTGTGCTACATTTTGGGTACTCATTTTTTTTATTAATAATGTTTACTCTCGAACAGCATCCGCCAGGCATCAATGTGGGCATCACTGCACACGTTTGCCAAACACTGCTGCCTGGACAGTCAGGTCCGCAGGGATGTGCATTTCACCCGTTCAGTCCTGCAGGACTTTATAGTCTGAAAACATTTGTCTGCAGCCCACCACCAGGAGGATATGGCTTGGGTATCTAATGAAAGGTAAGGAAATTGCAGCTAGAAGTCTCTATCAGATGAACAAGTTACTTACCTTCGGTAATGCATTATCTGGTATAGTGAGTATCTAGCTGCAGATTCCTTCCACCCACCCATGCCTCCCAGCTCTGCAGACTTGTCTACTAAGGTTAGGGTGATCCCTTTTTCAAGTAACTGATGCCTGCACACCTGGGTGACACCTATATAGGCGACCGCCATGTCCAGCGCCAACAACGCTACTAGGAGCCACCTGGCTGCGCGCGCAAGGGGTATTGCTTCAGCAACAGTTTCTGGATCAAGTGTGACGCCTGGGAAAATCAAAGCTAAGGTATCTGCAGCTAGATAGTCTCTACCAGAATGCGTTACTGGAGGTTAGTAACTGGTTCTTCAGTCTGCATGTTAGAATGCTTTAATGAAATAGAAAAGGAAGATAACATGTCCTAAATCTTCTTTCTACAGCACTAACGATATGTTCTATGACAAAATGAACCCCTCATTTTGTTCCTTTCTAAATTAAAAAGTTTTACCAGTTTAATTCAGTCAAGATGGCTTAAGGTGTGCCACACTTTTGTCATAAGCAGGATTATTAGTGCTCTAGTTGCTCTTTAGAACACTCTGGGAGGCTGCAGTAGAGCACAAGGGCATCAACTGACAGGCTGCTCTTGTTAGAAGTACATGTTTTACTGAAAATGTCAGACTTCATTCTCATATGACTGAGAAAGATAGTGTGAATTTACAGAAACTATTCTCTCATTTTAGCTTCTGGATTACCACTATAATCTAAATGGGAAAATCATGAGAAAACAGTCCACCCCCCCCCTCCCTTTTCTTGGCTCCTGGTTGACAGATCTCCCCGAAACTTTCAACACTGCAGCTGAACTGGCCGTTGTATTGGTTTTGAATATTTCGTGAAGATTTGTCAAACAGCGCCAAAGTTATGGAAACTAGGTCCTAACTATAACTACCTACTGGCGACCGCCTAGGATGGATATATATCTATCTATCTCGATTTGTCACCCTGAGGGTATCCAGGTGCTTACATATAATATATCTGTCTGTATTGGGTTCAGTGGTAGCAAGATAATTCTCTCAAAACTAATACTTTTCTACTAGAGTTTGGATCTGCAGAGCTGAAGGATACGAACAGCACAGATGTTATAATTGTGTTGAAGAATTTCAGCAGCTTGGGCCAATGTGGCCATTCTGCTGTAAACAGAAAGAAAAATTGAAATTTTCGTTACTATGACCATGTATGGGACCTATGCAGCCTCTTGAATATCTAATTAGGTAATGGTTCTCTTGCCGCACTTAATTCAGGTATGCAGCAGCCACTGCCTTTAATTCGTAAACCATAGAACTATGCATACATGCTGTATATGGTAAGAAAGCATTGGTATGAATCAAACCATAGGAATTATTAGGCATTTCCATCCAGACCTTTAGAAAGCAGGGTTCATAACCAAGGGCGATGGAAGAAGGGGAAGGAGTTTGTGTACCTAAATCTCCAGGGAATAAATGTATGAGTCATGCACATGTGTGCCGTTAAGTCCCTCAATATTATTACTAAGAACGTGTTGTGTATCTCTACTATGTTAAATCTTTTAATTCTTCACTTAGTTAAGTCAGAAAGAAGGGACTAAGTCTGATGTTTCTTGCAGTCATCTGTAGACCTGCTTAATATACAAGTACTAGATGACATGAATGGAACAGATAGATTTTATGTTGGATTGTGGATATCTACAAATCAATTTGGACAGCATTTACAGCTATACTTTGCTGTTATAACTTCATTTAAATAGGTATCGCCAGACTGAATTCTTGAACCTCTTAATAACATTGCCATATTTCTACAGGTAGCTTACCAGTGCTTCTGCTAAGGATGCTGATTAGTGGGAGAGTTTTGATGCTTTCTTGCATTAGTTATGGTTTAAGCACATTTTACTTTAACTCAGACCATCATCCATCAAGTGATTTAACATAAAAATTGCTGCTGTGTATTTGGCATGATTTTGCTCTATTGGTGTTTCAAGCATGTACAGACTAGGCCTTAGACTAAGTGATGTGTATTTTTGTGTGTAATTTATTCTCTGTTTTTACACTACAGCAACTGAAATACCAGTGGCTGAGAACAGGGCAGTTCTTTCTCAGTTCTGTGACTTACAACTTAGCATGGGATCCAACAGGTAATATTTCATTCAGCAGCACAATTTAAACTGCATTTTTTTCCTATGTTATTGTGTTTAAAAAGAGTAAATTTATGTAGTATATGTAGCTCCTATAAAATATTTTTCTCTTTTTCAATTACAATTTAACGTGTGTAAAATGGCTGAAATAATAGCTGTTTATCGTTACCCAACACAATGCTACTCATTTTATTATCCATGGAAGGATGCACGGTTGATTGGATCTGCTGAAATTCCAACCTGTGACTGTGAATTTAGACTTGGATCCCTGGCTGGGAGGTGTTAGTCCACTGTTCTCATAGAAAAAGCGTTTTCTATTTCACTTATAACTTGGCGCCGTTTGACGGACCTTCACAAAATTTTCCACTAAAAGTGCTATACTTAGTCTAGTTCGCATTGAAAGATTTGGGGTGATCCGTCCAGCGGGGCTGAGGAAAAAAAGGGGCGGGGTCAAAAATTGTGTTTCCTATGTTATTTCCCGTATCGATTTTAGACATGACTACAACCCGAATTGCTGAACAGAATTACAACAAATTTGGCAGAAAGCTGGATCTTGGTCCAGAAAGAGCCCTTTTTGTAATTTGGTGTAAATCCTTTTAGTAGTTTTGAAGTTATTAAAGAGAAAATAAATGTATATTTCTAGGGACGTAGATCCTTCGCTGATCTGACAGACCTCATGCTACAATCTGATTGGCTGCCAGCGCTTCAACCAGGAAGTGCCTGCAACCATTTTGGGACTCTGACTCAGCTGAATACCAAGAAAAAAAAAAAACAGAAAGGAGCATGGTAGACACAGGGACTCTGCTAAGGGTCAAACACATTTTTTGTTAAAAAAATTTTGCCTGTGAAATTGATGGCAGTGGATTCACGAATCCGCTGCAAATTTTTTTTTTGTTGTTGTGTTTAAAAAAAAAAAAAAGAAAAAAAGACCAGCCTTCCCCGTGCTTCTGCATCGCTCTTGCTTTGCCCCTGTTTTTTGAGTGCCTTCTCCCTGCTTTTACCTTGTTCGTACTGTTTTTGCCTTGCTCTTCTCCCATTCTTTGTGTGCCCTCTTCCTGCTTTTCCCTTGTTTTAACTGCTTTCTCCTTGCTTTTTACCCCATTTTTTGAGAGCTTTATCTTTGCTTCACCTTCGTTTTCACTACTTTCTCCTTGTTTTTCCTCTGTTTTTTTTTTGTGCCTTCTCCTTGCTTCCCCTTGTTTTCACTACTTTCTCCTTGCTTTTTCCCTCATTTTTTGCGTGCCTTCTCCTTGCTTTCCCCTTGTTCTCACTGTGTTCTCCTGGCTTTTTTCCTCTTTTTTTTTTGTGTGCCTTGTTCTTGTTTTTCCCTCATTTTTACTGTTTCTCCTTGCTTTTTCCCTCGTTTTTTGTGTGCGCCTTCTCCTTGTTTTCCCCTAGTTGTCGCTGCTTTCTTCTTGCTTGTTCCCCCTGGTTTTTGAATGCCTTCTCCATGCTTTTCCCTCGTGGCGTGGGGTTGGATGCACACAGGGGGTAGGACTCCCAGCTGTGTTAAACATAAAATTTCACTGAATAAAATAAAGATTATAGGGATGGTGTATACAAAACCTCAGAAATTCACTTAAAGTTACAAGGGCGTTACAATTAGAATCAGAATTTACATGCACAAAACCATAGAAATTCAGCTATTATAGTTAGTTATTTCAAGTAACTATAACTTGTGCCCTAAGGTAACTATAGCTTGTTCCCTTGCCATGCTGTACTAATTTTCCCACATATTACATCAGTAATTGCATCTTCTATGACATGATGATTATATCATTGCAGCATTTGCAGTAAAATTATTATCTGAAAACTGTGCATTGCGGTGGCACAAGTTAAAGTTATTTGAAATAACTATAACAGCTGAGTTTCTATTCTGATCCTAACTATAACCTCCAGTAACCTTTGTGTTCTATTACAGAGTGGCAGTAGCCACTTTATAGTTAGGGTGACCAGAGATAGGGATTTTATGGATATTTGTGCATAAAACATTGCAGGCTTGCTGCACCTGTTTCATTTTGGGAGGACTGAAAGTTTCGTGGCGTTTGGTCAAGAGGTGAAGAGGAAAAAAAAAAAAGGGGGGGGGATGGGTCCCAAAACGGGCTTCAAACCTAATGCATTCTCCATAGACCTTTGTATTTCACATAGTCTAAAAAAAACTTCAGCTGGATTTTTATAAAATTGGCAGTATTACATATTAGGGGGTGCAGATAATTTGGTTATCTACTGCATGTAATTAGAGTAAGGTAATGTTAAGTTATAAGATTTTTCAATGTGTCCTATCTTGTAGCACAACACTACTAAAAATTGTAAGGAAGCCCAAAAAAAACTAGACTGCATATGTAAAGTTTCAAATTTATTACATGAACAACTGAAAGACACATTTATAGCCACATGTTAATAAAAATCTGTAAACAAATACATAACAAATAGAATACATCTTTATCTACGCAAGATTTCTTGGCATGCTCTCTGGCTCACAAAAAGAAATGGCCCAACAAGCCAAACAAAAAACACCCCAGTGCAACAAAATGGAAAATTGCCCTAGCTGTGAGCCACACAAACTACTTTTTGGAGGCCATGATAATTGGCCACTAGGAAAAAATATTAATCTGAATTTTGATAACAATACCAATGATTGCCTTCCATTCACTTTGGTCTTCATATGTAGGACAATCCTACTAAAAATAGCAAGTAAGCCCAAAGAATACATTTCACTGAATATGTAAAGTTTCAGATTTATTACATGAACAACTGTAAGACCCATTTGTGGTCATATGCTAATAGAAACCTATAAACAAATATACAATGAATAGAATACATATTAATCTACATAGGTTTTCTTTGCATGCTCCTTGGCTCACAAACTATAACTGTGCCTAAGAAGCCTTACATAAACCATCTATCTTAAGTACTCCGATGCAACAAAATGGAAACCTGCACAAACTATTATATGGAGGACATGATTGTTTCTTCCTAACAGCTAACTATCTTAATTTTTATAGCAATAATGATTGCCTTTCATTAACTTTGGGCTTCATATGTAGCACAATCCTACTAAATTAGCAAGGAAGTCCAAAACTAAACTTATTTCTGATGGATACAGCTACCTGTGGATTCCTCATGTATTGAATACTCCCATTGCGCCAGCATTCGACGGAAATCTTCTTCCTAGCTTCTGCACGTCGACGAGGACGTCACGATTACCCACGCAACGTCATACAGGCATTAAGAGGTCCTCGCCGACGTGCCGACGTCAGTTCCCTTTTTTCCGTGCCATTCGAAACGGTTATCTTCGAGGGAGCTACTGTTGCTACTCGACGTAGTTAAAGTGTTTTTGCTGTTTTTTGCTTTGAGACATTACAATGTCGCAAAGAAAGTCAGGATTCAAGCCCTGCAACGAGTGCAGTGGCAAAATGTCGGTTACGGACCCACATTCTGACTGTTTGTGGTGTCTTAGTTCCGACCACGACGTTGACAAGTGCGATTCTTGTCAATGTATGAATCCAAAGGCCTTAAAAGAACGTGAGGCCAAGCTTTTTTTGGCGAAATCAAAGAAGAAGGAGCAAAGACATCACTGCAAGTCGTCTTCTCCGAAGTCGCATCGGCGTCATCAGGACTCCCGGCGTCTTCGAGAATCTCGACGCCGGTCGAGTAGGGAGAGGTCTCGATCGAGGTCACCTTCGACTCGATGTCGGAAGACTTGGGAAGTTAGTCCCACCGTCTCTCCCCAGCCGACGATGCCGTTAGCATCTCCGACTTCCCCGACTTCACCGATATCACCTGTTAATCCTCCTTCGGTGTTCGAGGTTCCACGGCCTCAGGTGTTTTCTCCGACCATGCAGACGTCGGGATCGGCGTCGATGTCGCCTTCGACCCAGGCACCTCAGTACCCAGCTTTCCCGGCCCCTGGAGCCGATAGTTCCGCATTCTTGAATGCGATGTTCTCCATCCTCCAACAGATGGCTCCAGGTAGTGGACCGGCTGGTCCTTCAGGCCCTTTGGCCTTCAACATGGGTGCTCCGGCTCCACTACGACCGGCACCCTTTATGCCCTTTCTTCCTTTGGGAAATGTGGGCTCAGCGCCGGTGTCGGCGCCTGTGGCATCGGCTCCTGTGGCGTCAGTGTCTCAGCCGGCGACGCCGAGTAGACCTCCACCGGCCCCGGAACAGTCTTCTGACCGTCCTACTCCTCGTTTTGCGCCGAAGAAATCCATGGCGCCGTTAGATCCGGCGTCGGATGGATCCGAGGAGCGGCGTCAAGCTTCGACATCTGCTGACGCCATGTCGACGCCGAGGATAGAGGAGAGACTGCATTCGAGGAGGCTTGCTCTTTGCCTCCTTGAAGAGCAAGAATATCGGAAACAGACATTGGAGGAAGGGGAGATTGAGGACTCTCGTGAAGACCTCCATGGCTTGGACACGGCTAGTGGTCTGGACACCTCTCCAGAATGGGACTTGTCATCACCTGGAGAGTACACGGAGGAGGCAGCGACTTTTCATTCGGTCATCAGGAAGGCGGCTGATTTTTTGGACCTCCCTTTGCCGGTTTCTGAGCCCAAGCCAAACATCTTGACAGAAGTGTTGCACCCTGCCTCAACAACTGCAGAGCCACTTTTGCCTTTTAATGAGGCACTGTTGGATCCCATCATGGAAATCTGGAAGAAGCCGGTGTCATCTTCGGCGGTGAATAGATCTGTGGCTCGCAGATATCGAGTTGCACCTGCTGACCCAGGCTTTCTTTCCAGGCACCCAACACCTGAAAGCCTCGTGGTTCAGGCTTCTTGCTCAGCCCGATCTCCTGCAGGATCCTTTTCAGCTGTGCCCTCAGATAGAGACTCCAAAAAAATGGACATATTATCAAAGAAGGCTTTCTCGTCATGTAGCATGGCTTTGAAATCCACCAATGCTACGTGCATCTTAGGGAGATATATTTACGCCCTGATGGACGAGATTAAGTCAACGCATACTGAGGTGCCTCAAGAATTATTGAGCTTGGTTTCTGATGCTCAAGCAGTGGCAACCCAGGTTATTCAATCTGGGTTAGATACGACCGACTCTGTTGCTAGAGCTATGGGTACTGCTGTGGCTACAAGGAGGCAAGCCTGGCTTCGTAGCTCTGGATTTTCCTCTGATGTACAATCGACCCTCTTGGACCTTCCTTTTGATGGCGATAAGCTTTTCGGCGCCAAGGCTGATTCAGCTCTAGAGAGGTTCAAGGAGAGTAGGGCCACTGCCAAGTCTTTGGGCTTGCAAGCCTCTTCTTCTGCTTCCTCCAGATTTTTTAGGAGGTTTCGAGGATTTGGTCGTGGTTCCTCCTCCTCCTTTCGAGGAAAATTCCAGCATCAACCCACCTCTGCTCTCTCCTATAGGTCTTACAGAGGGAGGGTTAGGGTCCGCACCAGGGGAGCCACTCAGCAGCACTCTGCCTCTTTCTCTTCCTCTGCAGGGGTGCAGCATGGGAAGCAGCCTTAGACTTCCGCCAATTCCTTCTCACTCCACTCCTGTAGGGGGGAGGTTATTGAACTTTCTCCACAAGTGGGAGGTCATAACATCAGACTCCTGGGTTACCAGCATTGTGAGGAAAGGCTATGCCCGACCCTTTCAGGAGTTTCTGCCCCCCATCCTGCCCGCCCTTCCTACTGTTCAGAAGAGCACCTCCTGTTGCTAGAACAGGAGGTTCAAGCCCTCCTTTCAAAGGGTGCGGTGGAGTTGGTTCCAGAGCAGGGTTGTTACTCAAGATACTTCCTGATCCCCAAGAAGGATGGTCGGTTGAGGCCAATCTTGGACCTGAGGATCTTGAATTGGTTCCTCAAACAGGAAAAGTTCAAGATGCTGACCCTAGCTCAGGTGCTTTTGGCGCTGAACGATGGAGATTGGATGGTGTCTGTCGACTTGCAGGATGCTTACTTTCATATCCCGATACTCAAGTCGCACAGGAGGTATCTCCCGTGTCTGGTGGGGTCGCAGCACTATGAGTTTGCGGTCCTCCCGTTTGGTCTTACTTCGGCACCCTGAGTCTTCACAAAGGTGATGTCGGTGGTTGCGGCAGAGCTCAGAAGGAAGGGGATAGCAGTATTTCCTTATCTGGAAGACTGGTTGATCAAAGCCAAGTCTCCGGAGCTCGTGCTGCATCACCTTCAGTCGACAACCTAGTTGTTGTTCGACCTGGGTTTTTCAGTGAATGTACCCAAATCTCACCTAGAGCCCTCTCAGCGCCTCCTGTTCATAGGGGCAGTACTGGATACAACATTGAGTCGCGCCTTTCCTCCGCCTCAGCGGATTCAGGACATTCAGGCGTTGGTTCCAATGTTTCAAAGTGGAGCGGTCATTCCGGTCCTCAAGGTCCTATTCCTGCTCGGTCTGTTTGCTTCTTGCATTCTGCTGGTCACTCACGCTCCCTGGCACATGAGGGCTCTTCAGTGGTGCCTCCGGAAGCAGTGGTCTCAACACAAAGGGGATCTGGAAGGATCAGTAAGGATCTCCGGAGATGCGGCTGCGGATTTAAAATGGTGGATTGCGGACAGCAATCTTTCCCAAGGAAGGCAGTTCTCGCAACCTCCGCCGGTGACCACAGTAATAACGGATGCTTCCACTCTAGGGTGGGGAGCTCATCTGGGGGACCTGGAGATCAAAGGTCTTTGGTCTCCAGTAGAACAGATGTCTCATATAAATCTGTTGGAGTTGCGGGCTGTACGTCTTGCACTCAAGGCCTTCCTCCCGTCCCTTCGCGGTCAGTCGGTTCAGGTCCTGACGGACAATACTACAGCGTTGTGGTATATAAACAAGCAGGGAGGAGTAGGGTCGTACCTTCTCTGCAGAGAAGCTCTACGGCTTTGGTCCTGGGGAAAGGACCATCAGATTTGTTTGGTAGCAAATCATCTGGCCGGAGTCTTGAACGTGCGTGCGGATGCTCTCAGTCGCCATTTCACGACCGATCACGAGTGGCGTCTCCATCCGGATCAAGTCCGTCTAATCTTCCAGATGTGGGGGTTTCCTCGGATAAATCTGTTTGCCACCCGGGAGAACTCGCACTGCCCGTTATTCTGCAGCCTCCAGTATCCGGTACAAGGAGCGTTGGGGGACGCGTTTCAGATGACCTGGTGCGACCAGTTGCTTTACGCGTTTCCCCCCATACCCTTGATTCCTCGAGTTTTGAGGAAGATTCGCCAAGACCGGGCCCAAGTCATCTTAATAGCTCCTGATTGGCCAAGGAGGGTATGGTACTCGGACCTTCTCCAACTCTCATTGTGCCCTCCGCTCCGTCTCCCTCTCAGGGCAGACCTCCTCTCGCAATCGCAGGGGAAGGTTCTACACCCCCACCTCCAGAGCCTGCACCTTCATGCCTGGAGATTGAACAGGGCAACCTGAGTTCCTTTTCTCTCCCGCCTGATGTAGTGGATGTTATCTTATCGGCCAGGCGACACTCCACTAAATCTATCTACGCTAATAGGTGGGCTAAATTTGTGTTTTGGTGTGGAGAGAGACAAATTGATCCTTTACGTGCTCACTTATCAGATATCTTGTCTTTTGCTCTGTCTCTGGCACAGAGGGGTTGTGCAGTGGCTACAGTCGAGGGATATTTATCTGCCCTGTCAGCCTTTCTATGTCTTCCGGACCAGCCTTCTCTATTCAAATCCCCTATAGTACTTAGATTTTTAAAAGGTCTTATTAACAAATTTCCTCCCACTCCTTTCATTATGCCTCAGTGGGATCTAAACCTGGTTCTGACTTTTCTAATGGGTTCCCCGTTTGAGCCTATGCATTCTTGCCCCTTAAGGTTATTGGTCCTAAAGACTGTTGTTTTCCTTGTTGCAATTACTTCCGCAAGAAGAGTGAGTGAGCTGCAGGCTCTATCTGTTAAACCCCCTTACACATCTTTTTATGGGGATAAGGTGGTGTTGAGGACCAATGCTGCTTTCCTACCGAAGGTTGTTTCACCCTTTCATATGGCCCAAACGATTACTCTTTCCTCGTTTTATCCTCCGCCTCATCCTTCAAAAGAAGAAGAGAGACTTCACCGCTTAGACCCGAGGAGAGCGCTAAGCTTTAATGTGGACAGAACGAAGGATTTCAAGCTGGAGGATCAGCTCTTCATCGGGTACGTGGGAAAGAAGAGAGGAAAGGCAGTCCACAAGAGAACACTCTCCAGGTGGGTCATTCTTTGCATTAAAATGTGTTGCTCTTTAGCAAAGAAGGAACCCCCTGATGGTATAAGAGCTCATTCCACCAGAGCTAAGTCGGCCTCTTCGGCCTTGGCTAGGGGTGTTCCTGTGGTCGACATCTGCAAGGCCGCAACTTGGTCATCCCTCCACACTTTTGCGAAGCATTACTGCTTGGACTCTGAGGTTAGGAGGGATGGCCATTTTGCACGGTCAGTGCTGCAGGATTTCTTGGTTTGACCATTCAGGCACCCACCACCGAGTGCGGTACTGCTTTGGGACTCTATTCAATACGTGAGGAATACACAGGTAGCTGTATCCATCAGAAGAACGAGTTACTTACCTTCGGTAACGACTTTTCTGGTGGATACATTAGCTACCTGTGGATTCCTCACGGTCCCACCCGCCTCCCCGTTGCCTGTCTGGTCTAACCAAGTTATTCTTGAGTGTGCTCCTCTTGGTTTTTGAGGACTTGTACATATACTGTATATATATTTATTTGTGTATTTATTTATTCATATTTATTTAAAAAAAAAAAAAAAATCTTAAGTTCTTGAAGTGATGTATTTATCTTGAATGTCATTAAATATTGTTATTTGATTATTTATCTCAATGGCCTATTAGTCTCAGGCACGTAAAAAATGTTGATACTGACGTCGGCATGTCAGCGAGGACCTCTTATTACCTGTATGACGTCAGACGGCGTCGCGTGGGCAATTGTGACGTCCTCGTCCAGAAGCTAGGAAGAAGATTTCCGTCAAATGCTGGCGCAATGGGAGTATTCAATACATGAGGAATCCACAGGTAGCTAATGTATCCACCAGAAAAGTCATTACCGAAGGCAAGTAACTCGTTCTTATGGTGACATTATTACGTAAACCAATAAACAAATGAATAACAAATACAATAGATAAAAAGAAAGAAATCACATTTAATCTGAGTGCCACTCAGTTATAGTGGGTGTTCCTAAAAACAGGAATTCCTTAGATATTACCTCCCTAATAACTTTCCTCCCGTCCGATGAATCACCACAAAACTTTCCAGACCTATGCCGTTTTCTACTTTTGGAGATGATGTAAATTTTTGGGGTAGATCATTAAGGGAATGCAAAGGTAAAAGGGGGTCCCAAAACAAGTTTTTCCACCAATGTGTTTTCCAAAGACTATTGCATTCAACATAACGCAAAAACAGCTGAATAGATGTGCATGAATTTTGGCAGAAATATACAATATAGTGCAGAGAAGATGGGGTACTGCACTTAAAATAAGTTTTTTTTTTTTTTTTTTTTTTTTTAAAGTTTTAAAGCATTTAAAAATAGTGACATCTGTCACTGCGGAACTTGTGCAGAATTTCACTACATTTTGTGAAATTAATGAGGTAACTGGCAGTAAACTTACTTAAAAATATGGGAAAAAATAAATTTCTCTACCTATTGCCACTTTAATAGAGTTGTAATAGGTAGAGATCTACCACTTACCTATATCTAAGGCCATAACATTGAACATAGCCAAAGTGTACTAAAAACAATATGGCTGGGTAGGGAAATGCCTTCCTTGGCATGGTTACCCCCTACCTTTTTGTCTTTTGTTGATGCCAGTTATGATTGAAAGTGTGGTGGGACCCTGTTAACCGGACTCCAGCACCAGTGTTCTTTCCCTAAACTGTACCTTTGTTCCCACAATTGGCACAGCCCTGGCACACAGATAAACCCCTTGTAAATGGTACCCCGGTACCAAGGGCCCTGTGGCCAGGGAAGGTCTCTAAGGGCTGTAACATGTCTTATGCCACCCTGGGGACCCCTCAATCAGTACATGCACACTGCCTTACAGCTTGTGTGTGCTGGTTGGGAGAGGGTGCTATGCCCACATCCCACTGCCTGTGGCATAGGTAAGTCACCCCTCTAGCAGGCCTTACAGCCCTAAGGCAGGGTGTACTATACCACAGGTGAGGACATAGTTGCATGAGCAATATGCCCCTACAGTGTCTAAGCCAAACCTTAGACATTGTAAATGCAGGGTCGCCATAAAGAGTATATGGTCTGGGAGTCTGTCAGTTACGAACTCCACAGTTCCATAATGGCTGCACTGAAATCTGGAAAGCTTGGTATCGAACTTCTCAGCACAATAAATGCACACTGATGCCAGTGTGGGATTTATTGAAAAATACACACAGAGGGCATCTTAGAGATGCCCCCTGAATACCAATCCAACTCCTTGTGCTAGGCTGACCGGTTTCTGACAGCCTGCCTCAACCAGACGAGTTTCTGGACACATGGGGTGAGTGCCTTTGTCACTCTGTGGCCAGGAACAAAGACTGCATGGGTGGAGGTGCTTCTCACCTCCCCCTGCAGGAACTGTAACACCTGGCGGTGAGCCTCAAAGGCTCATGCCTGTTGTTACAGCACCCCAGGGCATCTCAGCTAGTGGAAATGCCCTCCCCTCCGGACACAGCCCCCACTTTTGGCAGCAAGTCCAGAGGAGATAATGAGAAAAACAAGAAGGAGTCACCTACCAGTCAGAACAGCCCCTAAGGTGCCCTGCGCTGAGGTGACCCCTGCCTTTAGAAATCCTCCATCTTGGTTTTGGAGGATTTCCCCCAATAGGAATAGGGATGTGCCCCCCTCCCCACAGGAAGGAGGCACAAAGAGGGTGTAGCCACCCTCAAGGACAGTAGCCATTGGCTACTGCCCGCCCAGACCTAAACACACCCCTAAATTCAGTATTTGGGGCTCCCCAGATCCCAGGAAATCAGATTCCTGCAACCTGAAGAAAGAAGGACTGCTGACCTACAAGCCTGCAGAAAAGGAGGAAGACGACAACTGCCTTGGCCCCAGCCCTACCGGCCTGTCTCCAACTTCGAAAACCTGCTCCAGCGACGCACCTGACAGGGACCAGCGACCTCTGAAGCCTCAGAGGACTGACCTAGACTACAGGACCAAGAAACTCCCGTGAACAGCGGCCCTGTTCAAAACCAGCTACTTCTTTGCAACAAAGAAGCAACTTCCAAAGACTTCCCGTTTCCCACCGGAAGCGTGAGACTCTACACTCTGCACCAGACGCCCCCGGCTCGACCTGCAGAAAACCAACACCTCAGGGACGACTCCCTGGCGATTGCGAGCCTGTGAGTAACCAGAGACTACCCCCCTGAGCCCCCACAGCGACGCCTGCAGATAGAATCTAGAGGCTCCCCCTGACCACGACTGCCTGTAACAAGGGACCCGACGCCTGGAACCAACACTGCACCCGCAGCCCCCAGGACCTGAAGGAACCGAACTTCGATGCAGGATTGACCCCCAGGCGACCCTCTGCCTAGCCCAGGTGGTGGCTGTCCCGAGAAGCCCTCCCTGTGCCTGCCTGCGCTGCTAGTGACCCCCGGGTCCCTCCATTGAAACCTATACAAAACCAGACGCCTGCTTTGCACATTGCACCCGGCCGCCCCTGTGCCGCTGAGGTTGTGTTTTGTGTGCCTACTTGTGTCCCCCCCCTCCCCCCTCCCAGTGCTCTACAAATCCCCCCTGGTCTGCCCCCCGAGGACGCAGGTACTTACCTGCTGGCAGACTGGAACCGGAGCACTCCTGTTCTCCATAGACGCCTATGTGTTTTGGGCACCTCTTTGACCTCTGCACCTGACCGGCCCTGAGCTGCTAGTGTGGTAACTTTGGGGTTGCCTTGAACCCCCAAAGGTGTGCTGCCTATGCCCCAGGCCTGAGACTTGTAAGTGTTTTACTTACCTCCTAATCTAACCTTTACTTACCTCCCCAAGGAACTGTTGATTTTTGCACTGTGTCCACTTTGAAAATAGCTTATTGCCATTTTTACAAAGACTGTACATGATATTGTTTTTATTCAAAGTTCCTAAAGTATCTAAGTGAAGTTCCTTACATTTAAAGTGTTTAATGTAAATCTTGAACCCGTGGTTCTTAAAATAAGCTAAGAAAATATATATTTTTCTATATGAAAACCTATTGGCCTGGAGTAAGTCTGAGTGTGTGTTCCTAATTTATTGCCTGTGTGTGTACAACAAATGCTTAACACTACCCTCTGATAAGCCTACTGCTCGACCACACTACCACAAAATAGAGCATTAGAATTATCTACTTTTGTCACTGTCTTACCTCTAAGGGGAATCCTTGGACTCTGTGCACACTATTTCTTACTTTGAAATAGTATATACAGAGCCAACTTCCTACATTGGTGGATCAGCGGTTGGGTCTAAGAATTTGCATTTGCTAGACTACTCAGCCAATACCTGATCATATGACTAAATTCCAAAAAATGTCATTAGAAATTGATTTTTGAAATTTGAGCTATTATTCCAAAATTTTAAAAGTCCTGCTAGGGCCTTGTGTAAGTCCCTGTTAGCATTTCTTTTAGAGTTTAAAAGTTTTGTAAAAGTTTGGATTATGTTCTAGAAATAGTTTTAGATTCTTAAAAAGTATCCCAATTTTTAGAAAAATAATGTCTAGCACAGAAGAGATGGTGGTGGAACTCAACCTCACCCCTTACCTGCATCTAAGGATGTCAGAGTTAAGGACTCACTGTACGATAAAAAATATAAAAACTAGATCAAACCCTACCAAAGTACAGCTCCAGGAGCTTTTGGCAGAGTTTGCCAGAGACCACCCCTCTGAAGATAACCTTACAGAGGGGGAAACTACTGACCTGGAGGATAATTCCCTCCCTCCTGTCCTAGTTAGGGAGACCAGGGTCCCTCAAACCCTGACTCCACAAGTGATAGTCAGAGATGCTGGTTTTCCCACAGGGGAGTCCAGTAACTCTGGAAGCATTGAGGGCAGCCTTAATGAAGATAACCTCCTGCTAGCCAGGATGGCCAAAAGATTGGCTTTGGTGAGACAGCTCCTAGCCATAGAGAGGGAAAGACAAGAGATGGGTTTAGCTCCCATCAATGGTGGCAGCAACTTAAATAGGGTCAGAGAGAATACTGACATGCTAAAAAAAAACAAAGGGATTGTAACAAAATATGAAGATGGTGATGACATCACCAAATGGTTCACAGCTTGTGAGAGGGCTTGTGCAACCAGAAAAGTAAACCTATCTCACTGGGGTGCTCTCCTTTGGGAAATGTTTACTGGAAAGTGTAGGGATAGACTCCTCACACTCTCTGGAAAAGATGCAGAATCCTATGACCTCATGAAGGCTACCCTGATTGAGGGCTTTGGATTCTCAACTGAGGAGTACAGGATTAGGTTCAGGGGGGCTCAAAAATCCTCGAGCCAGACCTGGGTTGATTTTGTTGGCTTCTCAGTCAAAACACTACATGGTTGGATGAATGGCAGTGGTGTAAATGATTATGAAGGGCTGTATAATTTATTTATGAAGGAACACCTTTTAAGTAATTGTTTCAATGATAAACTGCATCAGCATCTGGTAGACCTAGGTCCAATTTCTCCCCAAGAATTGGGAAAGACGGCAGACCACTGGGTCAAGACAAGGGTAACCAAGACTTCCACAGGGGGTGACCAAAAGAAAGGGGTCACAAAGCCTCCCTAGGGGAAGAGTGTTGAGACATCCAAAGAAAAAAGTAAAGAGTCTTTTACAGGGCCCCAAAAACCTGCACAGGAAGTTGGGTCCAAAGCCTCTTCACAATCCTCATTTTGGTACAAGGGTAAAAACTTTGATCCCAAAAAGGCCTGGTGTCACAGCTGTAGTCAGCATGGACACCAAACTGGAGACAACGCCTGTCCCAAGAAAGGTTCCACTTCAACTACTACTCTAGTTAGCACTGGAATAGCCAGCCTCCAGGTGGGATCAACAGTGTGCCAGAGCAAATCAGGGTCCACACTGAAGCTACATCAGTCTCTGAGGGTTTGGGTGGACTTAGCCACACTAGGTGCCTGGCCGCCTAACATGCAAAAATACAGGCAGCAGCTCTTTATTAATGGGACTAGAGTAGAGGCCCTAAGGGATACAGGTGCCAGTGTCACTATGGTGACAAACTGGTTTCTCCAGGACAATACCTGACTGGACAGACGTATCCAGTCACCAGTGCTGACAGTCAGACTAAAGTACATCCCATGGCTATGGTAACTTTAGAATGGCGAGTGGCCACTGGCCTGAAACAGGTGGTAGTCTCTTCTGCTATACCAGTTGAATGTCTGTTTGGAAATTATCTGGAGTCCTCAGCATAGGCTTAGGTAGAACTCAAAACCCATGCAGCCATGCTGGGTATCCCTGAATGTGTGTGTCAAGACTAGGGCACAGTGCAGAGCTCAGGGTGAAAAAGAAGTGTTGAAGTCTGGAATAATGGCCCAACCTTCCAAGAGAAAAGGAAAGAAGACTGGGGAACCAGCTTCAGCAGAGAAAAAAAAACAGAATCTCTCTTCTCAGGAAGAAGTTCTATCCCCTGAGGGAACTGAGCCTATGGAGTAAGAACCTTATCAGGTTGAGCTCTTGGGCCCAGGGGGACCCTGAAGGGAACAGCTGTGCAAGGGGCAATAAACTTGTCCCTCTCTCGAAGGCCTAAGGCAGCAAGCTGCTGAACAAGAAAAAGGAATTGTCAGTGGAACACACAAGGTCTATTGGGAAAATTGACTCCTTTACACTGAGGCAAGAGATCTCAAAGCTGGTGCCACTAGGAGAGTGGTAGTGCCTCAGGGGTTTAGGGAGTTCATTCTGACCTTAGCCCATGACATTCCCCTTGCTGGGCATTTGGGACAAACCAAGACATGGGAGAGTCTTTTAACCATTGCAGTATGGACAGGGGAGTCGGAAATTTCCATGACATGGCTATCCTGCGTTTGAATAGCACAAATGCTAAGTCAATGAACCTGTGAAGGTATTTATCTCCTTTCTTTTATGTGTGAATGCTTAGCAGGCAGGAGGTCGGTGTCACACGTAGAGGATGAGCAGTCGTTCCGATGATATCTCGGTAATTTTGTGCCAAGTAGTCTGTAAGACTGGACAGTCCCATACCATATGGTAAAAACCAGCTGAGGGGGAGGTACAACATGGACAAACAGGCTCATGTGTGTAGGGTACATGTGATGGTTGCGTTGAGGCTCTAGATATGCATGATGTATATAATTAAATTGGGTGAACCTGGTGTTTCGGGATATCTCCTTTACGGAGTGTAGCGCTGTGTCCCAGTCTGGTGCAGTCAGTGGTTGTGGCAGTGCAGTGTTCCATTTTTCGTGTGCTGTTTGTAAGAGGTTACTGGCAGGCACATGCAGCACTGTATACAGGGCGTTGATAGCGTGTTTAGTGGTCCTGGCTGTTAAAATGGAGTGTAATGCATGAGATGTGGGTGGTTCAGTAGACACTGTACCCCAGAAGCTGTGCATGCTTTGTAGTATAATATAAGTAATAAATTGTACCGGTGCAATGTTGTAGTTTGTGATCATTTCTGGGAAGGATCTGAAAGTGCCGTCCGAAAAGAGGTGTCCCAAGAGGGGGCCCGTTTTACACATTGGGTGCGGGCATGGGCTTATGTGTTCTGTTGTCCCGGGGACTTCCCATATTGAGATCTCCGGTGAGTAGGGGATGTAAGACCCCTTGAAGTGTAAGTAGTGGTGTGCCAACATGTGTGTGTGCTACTTTCAGTAGTGGAGTCATAGTGGCACCAGATCTATTGGTATCCGGTAGCCAAGTGTATATTGCAACGCTCCCAGGTGAGCTTGTATGTCCTGTGTTTCCGGTTGTAATGGGGAATCTAGCCATGAGGTCGGCCATTGCAATTGTGCTGCAGCATAATATGTCTCGAAAGGTGGGTCACCATGTCCGCCCTCTTGCAGGGGCCTCTGGAGTTTGGAAAGGGCTACTCTGCAGCGTCTGCCCCCCCAGATCAAATCTAAAAGCAAGCTATCCAGTGCTTTAAAGAAGGCACGCAGTATCACTATGGGTAATGCCGAGAAAAAATACAGCAGCTGGGGTAGGATTAACACCTTGGATATTGCCATCTACCAATCGGTGATAACGGTAATGATGGCCAAAAAGTAAGAGATTAGCATATATTTGCTATCACCTTATGTAAGTTGCCATCAAGAAGGTCTTTTGACGTATTAACTCCCAAATACTTGAAAGTATTGTATTGCCAATGCAAGCAGGAATTGTTCCGAGTAGGTCTCTCGCCGGGGGGGCACAGTGCCAACAGGAACACACATGATTTAGGCCAATTGACCTGGAGACCCTAGATCTCCCCAGAGATTGTTAGCAGTTGTTCTAGCTCAGATAGTGTAGTGCATACATCTCTAATATAAATGAGAGCGTTTTCCGCATAGAGGGATATCACGTGGAACCTTTGCGAATCCCATATCCGCCAGGCTTCAGCTTGGTTACGCAGGTAGCATGCCAAGGGTTCCATGGCCAGAGGAGCGGCGACAGCGGGTAACCCTGTTGCGTTACTCGCTGTATGTTGAAACAGCTTGATATCACCCGGCCTGTCTTCACCCTAGCCAATAGCTCCCCATACAGTGTTTTAACCTATCGAAAAAATGAGGTTGAATCCCATTCTTTCAAGACATGCAAAAAGGAAATCCCATCCCAGGGTGTCAAAGGCTTTCTCTGTCTTGAGAGACTGCCACTTGATGTGTGTCCACAAGTGATGTATTGTGGATCAGGTGTAAAAGGCGCCTGATATTAAGAAATGTGGTGCGGCCTGATTGATCATGTTGCACCTAATGTGTGCATTACAGGGAGTATTCGGTTAGCTAGTACCTTTCCCAGTATTTTACAGTCGAGTAAGGACAAAAGGCGATAGGACCGTACATCCTTTGCGTCCGCCCCGGTTTAGGTAACGCCACAATCAGGGCCTCGCATAAGGAGTGTGGTTGGGAGCCCTGCTCAAATGCCTCCAATAATCGAGGGGTAATGATGGTGGAGTACGAGCATAATATTCAATGGGTAAGCCGTCTGCATCCGGCATTTTTTTGCGGGCTATTTGTGTGATATCTGCTTTGATCTCCTCTAATTGTATGAGTTCCTCCATAATAGCACGTTGTGGGGCTGTGAGCCAGGGAAGGGACAGCCCCGCAAAAATATACGGCCCACATCCAGGTCAACTGGTTTCTCATATAACTGTCGGTAGTAATTACGAAAAGTGTAATTGATAGCCAATTGTGAAGTGGCTACTGTGCCACCCTGTGTATTAATTGACATAGCCGGTGTACCACGGTGCTCCTCGCGGAGAAACCAGGCAAGCACCTTGCCTGAGCAATCTCCTTGGGCATATTGTTGAGCCATTCGTATATGATAATCTTGGTGACTTAAGGTGGATTCCGCTTCGACGAACACGGAGCTGACAAAGTTGTGATGGCGATACAGTTCCCCTCACATTATGTATTTATGCTTGACGTAAGTCTTGTTCTACTTCAGAGAAGTCACGCAGTAATTGCCACCTAATTCCCCAGGTAGAAGCCATGCAGTGACCAGGGATCACCACTTCATGAGTTTCCCATTCTATTGCCCGAGAAGAGGTTGAGCCAGCGTAGGCACCATGCAGGTATGGAGGGTCTCGGTAAACACCAAGTCAGTATCGCTGTGAGTGGGCTGTGGTCTGAGTGTTTTTGCTAGGTACTAGGAGGGGTCTGTTAGTGGTGCTAAATAGGATATCTATCCTAGTGTGGAGGTCATGTACAGGGGAGTAAAATGAGTATTTGCGGGCATGCTGGTGACCCCTGCACTATATATCACCAAGTCCCATATGTGTACTTTAAGTCCGAAAGTGGTGTGCAAAACGATTACTGGTGGCAGTTGATAATAGGGGATGCGAGCGGTCCTGCTGAGGGTCGAGGATGCAATTAAAGTCTCCACCCCAGATCGCCAGAACAAATGGGTCTTGGAATAGCGCCAGCATCAGAGAACCTAGGAATTGTATTTGGTTTGGATTAGGGGATATATATGGCCACCAGGTTAATGGGAGTGCCATCTAGCCTACCTTCCAAGATGATGTATCTGCCATCTGGGTTTATGGTTTGTGTCGTAAGGGCAAAGGGGATTCCAGGGGTCACCCATCTGAGGACTCCCCTGGCGTATGCAGATGTTGTAGTGCCGCATGCTTGTCCTTGCCATCTAGATCGCACCTTGCTTAGCTCTGAGGACGAAAGATGTGTCTCCTGAAGCATAGCAATGTGCACAACATGGTGTTTGAGATATGAATGTAGTCTGTAGCGCTTGGTGTAGGATGCCATACCCCTTACCTTCCAGGTCAAGAATCTATATTGTGGAGCGTGGGTCAGTGAGGGTGTGTTAGACATCATTCCTAAAACCATGCATGAGAAATAATATCTTCCCATCTACTAGGTGTGGCTCACTGTAGGATCCCATGGTGCACTAACATTGGTTTCTTCTCATATTCATCTTCATTATTATCCTCCCGTATCTGTAACAGTAATGTAGCCCATCACGATGCAATGTTAAGCATGGTAGAGCAAGCAAGTAAATAATAAAAAATAACTCCAACATTAGGAACAATCCCCCCAGGCTCGCAACTATATACTGTACCGCCCAGTGCGCAGAAACATGCGCAAAGTAACATTTACCATGATACCTCAATGAACAACGTGTCCAAAGATACATCATGTGGGGGCGGTGTCAACACAGTTACTGAGGTGCTCCGCAGTGGAGCCCGTGATGGATGATAAGGAAGGGTTCTGGAGGAGTCAGTGTCCACAGGAAGGCCTCTTCAGTGAACGAGGGAGGAAATGGTATCTGTTAGGATATGATACCAGGCTTATTGGTTGTCTGGATTCAAATAAGGTCGTCCACTGATCCAGGTGTGACGTGAGGATCCCTGTTGCTGCCAATCGAGGAAATCTCGGATCTTCCAGTGTCTGGCCCCGACGTTTGTATATATTCAGAGTGAACAGCAGTGAAGGAGTTGTTCCGACATTGTGTCACTGTCACTACCGCTTGAGCCTGTTCTGCTGCTGCTTGATTTTGATCTGGGTGGGTTCCTACGCCCCCGTCTTGGTTTAGGGGTTACCCATGTATCCGTCTCTTTCTCTTCTCCCAGTGTTCCCGCCAGACCTTTGGCATGCACATGCTCCGGGGTTTGGAAAATGTGTTTTCTCTTGAGCCATAACTTTAAGTTTTGCTGGGAAAAAAAGAGCATATTTGATTTGCAGGTTGCAGAGCCTTTATTTAACCGACATGTAGTACCCCCATTTACATTGCACCTCCATAGTGTAATCTGGATATGCTGAGATTAGTGTACCTTCAAAGTGCCATGGCCCCTTGGTACGGAACAATTGAAGGATCAAGTCACGATCATGAAAATTCAATAGGTGGGCTATGAGAGGGCGCAGTAGAGCTCCCACTTTGGGGGGGACGACCTGGAATGCGGTGAGCCCCCTCTATGGAGAACAAAGGGAGTGTTTTATCTTTTAACACTGTCAATAGAAGCCATTTTTCCAAGAACAGTTCAGCGCTGGGAAGTTTTGAGTGCTCAGGGAAACCAATAAAACGGATGTTGTTGCGCCACGAAAGGCCCTTCTCATCTTCAGCCCTGTGGTGAAGGGTAGTTAGTTGTTCTTGCATGGACGTTATTTGCGTTTGCATTGATTGGAAGGTCGGCGATACAGTTTGTGTGATTGCTTCAGTTTGGGTGACCCTTTCTGCAAGTTTATGATGATCTGCTCTCAACAAGTTCGCCTCCAGAGATACTGAGTCAATCTTAGCTTCCAACAAAGTCTTAGTGTCTAATATCGCATATAGAATTTTTTCACATTTCTCAGAGTGGCTATTAAGCGTGGATTCCACGTGACGAAACTGATCGATTTGTGATGGAGATTCTGCTGAATGAGTATCGGCTGTGTGCATGGTGTCTCCCGTCGTTTTGGTAGGCTGTGGTTTCCCCATAACTACACGAGGGAAGGGTCTATGGCAGCGAGCGCCCTCATGTTGTTGGTTCGTTGTTAATGGCGGTACACAAACAGTACTGTTGCGCATAAGTTTTACCAGTCGCAGGATAACAAGTCACACAAACTGCGAAACAGTAGAGCTACAAGAGTCGTAACGCTATGTGGATAGCGAGTGAATATTAGGGCATAGGTCTGTATTCTGTGTGAGCTATTACACTGACTCTTGTGATTGAACAAGGGAGGGAGGATTAACAAATAGGTCCCAGCGCATACTCCCGTAGGTGGCACAACCAGCAGGCTTGGTGTAGTCTCCCTCACGCCAGTGCTTCTCCGAAGGAGTGCACGAGAGATATACGGTAGGATTTCAGGACCTCTTGTGGTTTGTTAGGTCATGACATTTTGCACCTTGATCAGTAGTTCTGGCCTTCTCGTGTACGCATCCACATTGTCCCTGGGGTCCACTTTGCTAAAGATTAATCAAGATTGCAGCTAGTGTTGAGGTCGTGCGCAAAAGTGACAGCCGTAGTGTGCGCCCTGTTGCCCCTACTGCGATAGCAGACCTACTGTTTTGCAGGATGGCGATGGTCCCACGTCCTCCGTGATGTCGCATCCACCTCTTGCTGGCTCATGACACGGAGAGGCCTGCAGTCAAGCGTGGTGCCACTCAGCCCGGCGTCGCGTGACGTCAGTCGGGGGGATGTCTCCAACAGGCAGATGTTGGGGAAACCGTTTGCAGCTCTCTGTCGGCCCTCGCCTCCAACGCCAGTCGGTGCGCTAGAAGCAGGCTGCCATTTTCACCACCTCTGCGGCCTCCACAGCATCGGGCGGTCCAAGTTTCACCGCACCGCTGCTACTGTTTGGGGATTCTGCGACCGCAGAGTAAGCTTGCAGGTCCGTGTGCTGTCAACAGGACCCGAGTTGTGGTAAAAGACAGGATAATGTTTGGGCCCCATGCGGAGCTCGTTAAGGAGTGTCCAATGCGGTCACCATATTGGACACGCCTCCCCTTAGCTCTTCTAACTATAACTGATGATTTTTGCTTTTTTTAATTTAGTTCAAAACGTTAATGTTGTAACTCACATATTCACCTAACTTTAACTTTACTTAAACCTTTGTTTATTTCAGTGAACTTCTAAGGTATTTTTTATTTTTTTAAAGACAAAACAGATCTAATCACCCCTAACTAGAACGTTACTTGTGCTTTTTCCAGGGAGTATATCTCTCTCTCTCTCTCTCTCTCTCTATATATATATATATATATATATATATATATATATATATATATATATATATATATGTTCGATGGCATGTGTAGCTGCAGATACACATGCTATGCATATTCTGCCATCTAGTTTCTGATGGATACAACTACCTGTGGATTCCTCACCTCATGAATACTCCCATGGCGCCAGCATTCAACGGAAATCTTCTTACTAGTCTCTGCACGTCGACGAGGACGTCACTGTCTCGCACGCGACGCCGTCTGACGTCATACAGGCAATAAGAGGTCCTCGACGACGTGCAGACGTCAGTTCCCTTTTTTCCGTGCATTCGAAACGGTTATCTTCGAGGGAGCAACTGTTACTCTTGCGGTTACAGTGTATATCTTGCTGCGTACTCTTTCTCTGTGGAAATAATGTCGCAGAGAAAGTCTGGATTTAAGCCTTGTCGTGAGTGTGGAGGCAAGATGTCGGTGACGGATCCTCATTCCGATTGCCTTTGGTGTTTGAGCTCCGACCACGACGTCTCGACTTGTGATTCATGTCAGCACATGAATCCGAAGGCCCTTAAAGAACGCGAGGCGAAGCTGTTTATGGCCAAGTCAAAGGAGAAGCATCACAAGAAAAAGTCTTCTCCAAGACATCGGCGTCATCGAGACTCCCGGCGCCGTAGAGAATCTCGGCGTCATTCAAGGGAGGCTCGTTCCAGGTCTCCGGATCGGCGCCGAAGGACATGGGAGGTCAGCCCCACGGTGACGCCGCATCCTTCGACGCCGTTGCCCTCTCCGGCGTCTCCAACTTCGCCTGGACAGGCGTCGGTGATTGAGGTATTGGAGCCTCAAGTGTTTTCTCCGGCGCAGACGCCGAGGCCGGCGTCGGGGTCGCCTCCGAGTCAGGCACCCCAGTATCCGGCTTTTCCCACCCCTGGAGCCGATAGTTCCGCATTCTTGAATGCGATGTATGCCATCTTCCAACAGATGGCTCCAGGGGGTGCTCCGGCTGGGCCTTTGGCCTTTTCTTTGGGTGATCCTGCGCCTCTTCGGCCGGCACCCTTTATGCCCTTTCTCCCGTTTGGGAACGTGGGCTCTGCGCCAGTGTCGGCGCCGGTGGCCGCTCCGGTGGCTTCGGAGGGATTGGCCCCAGGGATTTCCATCCCGTCGACGTCGAGATTTCGGCCTGTGACTCCGGTGGGTCCATCCGTTTCAACTGCTCTTCAGTCGGCGCCGAAGTTACCTGTGGCGCCGGATGCGGCGTCGGTGGCTTCGGAAGATCGGCGCCGATCTCCGACTTCGGCGGAGGTATTGTCGACTCCGCGGATTGAGCAACGACTGCATTCAAGGAGGCGTGCTCTCCGGGTACTAGAAGAGCAGGAGTACCAACGAGCCCTAGAGGAAGGAGAGCTAGAGGACTCGGGTGATGGGCTGCGTGGACTGGAGTCGGCCAGTGGGCTGGACACTTCCCCTGAGTGGGACCTTTCGTCCCCGGGGGAATATACCGAGGAAGCTGCTTCCTTTCATACAGTGGTACGGAAGGCAGCTAGTTTTTTGGACCTGCCTTTGCCGGTGGTGGATGCGAAACAAAACCTTTTGACAGAGGTGTTGCATCCGGCCTCAGCCGCGGCGGAGCCTCTATTACCTTTTAATGACGCTCTGCTGGATCCGGTTTTAGAGGTGTGGAAGAAGCCGGCATCTTCCCCAGCAGTTCACAGAGCCGTGGCCAGGAGGTATCGGACGGCTCCAACTGATCCTGGTTTCCTATCTAGGCACCCTACGCCGGAGAGCTTGGTTGTGCAGGCCTCCTGTTCGTCCAAGTCAGCGCCTGGTTCCTTTCCGACGGTGCCTGGGGACAGAGATTCAAAAAAGCTGGAGGCGCAGTCGAAGAAGATTTTTTCGTCCTGCAGTCTGGCATTAAAAGCCACCAATGCAACCTGTATCCTGGGGAGGTATATTCATGCTCTGATGGATGACATCTCCTCTTCGTTTACAGAGCTACCCCAGGGTCTTTTGGATCTTGTCTCTGATGCCCAGGCTGCTGCGACCCAAATTATCCAGACGGGACTGGATACCACCGACTCGGTAGCCAGAGCAATGGGCACAACTGTGGTGGAAAGGAGACAGGCCTGGCTCCGTAACTCGGGCTTTTCGGCAGATGTACAGTCCACATTGTTGGATCTCCCGTTTGATGGGGACAAACTGTTTGGGGCTAAGGCTGATTCGGCCTTGGAACGGTTTAAGGAGAGCAGGGCCACGGCTAAGTCGTTGGGACTCCAAGCTCCTTCTTCCACGGCCTCTTCCAGATTCTTCAGGAGGTTTCGTGGATTTGGGCGTGGCTCTTCCTCCTCTTCCTTTCGGGGAAGATATCAGCAACCTGCCTCTTCCCATCCCTATAGATCTTTTAGGGGGAGGGGTAGGGTCCGCACCAGGGGAGCTTCTCAGCAGCACTCTGCCTCTTCCTCATCCTCTGGCGGGGTGCAGCAGGGGAAGCAGCCTTAGGCTTCCACCATTTCCCACTCACTCCTCTCCTGTAGGGGGAAGATTACAGCATTTTCTCACCAAATGGGAGACTGTTACGTCGGACACTTGGGTTCTCAGTGTTGTGGGAAAAGGCTACACCCTTCCCTTTCGGGAGTTTCCGCCCCTCATCCCGCCCCGCCCTTCGTATTGTTCACAAGAACACCTCCTGTTGCTAGAACAGGAGGTAGAAGTCCTCCTTTTAAAGGGCGCGGTGGAGTTGGTCCCGGAGCAGGAAAGGGGTCAAGGAGTTTACTCAAGGTATTTCCTGATTCCCAAGAAGGATGGTCGTTTGAGACCAATTCTGGACCTGAGGATCTTGAATTGGTTCCTCAAGCAGGAAAAGTTCAAGATGCTGACCCTAGCACAGGTGCTTTTGGCGTTGAACATGGAAGACTGGATGGTGTCTGTCGACTTGCAGGATGCTTACTTTCATATCCCGATACTCAAGTCACACAGGAAGTATCTCCGGTTTGTGGTGGGATCGCAACACTACCAGTTTGCGGTCCTTCCGATTGGTCTTACTTCAGCACCTCGAGTCTTCACGAAGGTGATGTCTGTGGTTGCGGCAGAGCTCAGAAGGAAGGGGATAGCAGTATTCCCTTACTTGGACGATTGGTTGATCAAAGCCAAGTCCCCGGAGCTTGTGTTGCGTCATCTGCAGTCAACAACCCAGTTGTTGTTCGACCTGGGCTTTTCGGTGAACGAGCCCAAATCTCACCTAGAGCCCTCTCAGCGCCTCCTGTTCATAGGGGCAGTACTGGATACAACATTGGGTCGGGCCTTTCCTCCGCCTCAGCGGATTCAAGATATTCAGGATTTGGTTCCAATGTTTCGAAATGGAGCGGTGGTTCCAGTCCTCAAGGTCCTTCGTCTGCTCGGTCTTTTTGCCTCCTGCATTCTGTTGGTCACGCATGCTCGCTGGCACATGAGGGCTCTTCAGTGGTGCCTCCGAAGGCAGTGGTCTCAACACAGAGGGGATCTAGAGGGTACTGTCAAGATCTCCAGAGATGCTGCTGTGGATTTGAAGTGGTGGATTGCAAGCAACAATCTTTCACAAGGAAAGCCGTTCCAGCAGTCGCCACCAGTGGCCACAGTCATAACGGATGCTTCCACTCTAGGGTGGGGAGCTCATCTGGGGGATCTGGAGATCAAAGGTCTTTGGTCTCCAGAGGAACAGATTTTTCACATCAATCTGTTAGAGTTACGGGCTGTACGTCTGGCTCTCAAGGCCTTCCTCCCTTCCCTTCGTGGTCAGTCGGTACAGAGAAGCTCTTCAACTATGGTCCTGGGCAAAGGACCATCGGATTTGCTTGATAGCAAACCATCTGGCCGGAGTTTTGAACGTGCGTGCGGACAGTCTCAGTCGCCACTTCTCGGCAGACCACGAGTGGCGTCTCCATCCAGATCAAGTCCGTTTAATCTTCCAGAAGTGGGGGTTTCCTCGGGTAGATCTGTTCGCCACTCGAGAGAACGCGCATTGTCCGTTGTTCTGCAGCCTTCAGTATCCGATGCAGGAAGCGTTGGGGGACGCGTTTCAAATGACCTGGTGCGGCCAGTTGCTTTACGCGTTTCCTCCCATACCCTTGATTCCTCGAGTATTGAGGAAGATTCGCCAAGACCGGGCTCTAGTAATCTTAATAGCTCCGGATTGGCCAAGGAGGGTGTGGTACTCCGACCTTCTCCAACTCTCAACGTGCCTGCCGCTCCGTCTCCCTTTCAGGGCAGACCTCCTCTCACAGTCGCAGGGGCAGGTTCTACACCCTAACCTCCAGAGTCTGCACCTACATGCCTGGAGATTGAACGGGGCAACCTGAGTTCCTTCTCTCTCCCGCCTGAGGTAGTGGATGTTATATTAGCGGCCAGGCGACACTCCACTAAATCTATCTACGCTAATAGGTGGTCTAAATTTGTTGCGTGGTGTGGAGAGAGGCAGATTGATCCTTTACATGCTCATCTATCGGACGTTTTGTCTTTTGCTCTATCTCTGGCGCAGAAAGGTTGTGCAGTGGCTACCATTAAAGGTTATTTATCGGCCTTGTCAGCCTTCATATGTCTTCCAGACCAACCATCTTTATTTAAATCCCCTATTGTTATCAGATTCTTGAAAGGTCTTCTAAATCAATATCCTCCAAAGCCATTCGTTATGCCGCAATGGGATTTGTCCTTAGTCCTGACTTTCCTTATGGGGTCCCCTTTTGAACCTATGCATTCTTGCCCCTTGAGGTATTTGGTTTTAAAAACAGTCTTCCTGATAGCTATAACATCAGCAAGGAGAGTGAGTGAGTTGCAGGCCTTATCAGTAAAACCCCCTTATACAACTTTTTATGGGGATAAGGTGGTGTTGAGGACCAAGGCTGCTTTCCTCCCGAAGGTTGTTTCACCCTTCCATTTGGCTCAGGCAATTACTTTGTCCACGTTCTATCCTCCGCCTCATCCTTCCAAAGAGGAAGAAAGACTGCACCGTCTGGACCCAAAGAGAGCGTTGAGCTTCTTTATCGATAGAACAAGGGATTTCAGGCTGGAGGATCAGCTGTTTATTGGATACGTGGGCAAGAGGAGAGGAAAGGCAGTCCACAAGAGAACACTATCCAGGTGGGTTGTTCTTTGCATTAAAATATGTTACTCTTTGGCAAAGAAGGATCCTCCTGAGAGCATTAGAGCTCATTCCACCAGAGCTAAGTCGGCCACTTCGGCCTTAGCCAGAGGTGTTCCTGTGGTCGACATCTGCAAGGCCGCAACTTGGTCGTCCCTTCACACTTTTGCAAAACATTACTGTTTAGATTCTGAGGTTAGAAGGGACGGTCATTTTGCACGGTCAGTGCTGCAGGATTTCTTGGTTTGACCATTTAGGCACCCACCGCCGGGCGTGGTACTGCTTTGGGACTCTATTCATGAGGTGAGGAATCCACAGGTAGTTGTATCCATCAGAAGAACGAGTTACTTACCTTCGGTAACGACTTTTCTGGTGGATACATTAGCTACCTGTGGATTCCTCACGGTCCCACCCGCCTCCCCGTTGCCTTTATGGTCTTGCCAAGTAATCCTTGAGTGCGCTCCTCTTGGTCTTTGAGGGTGCAATAGATGTATATATAATATATTTATATATATATATATATGTATAGGTGTATATATCTTTATGTATATACTTGGTGTGTGTATATATTTTGAAAAGAGAGAGTTTTTTATATATATATATATATATATATGTACATAAAAAGATTTACAGTTATTCATACAGTGTGGTGTATTTTTACAATATAATGGATGTTGCCTTGCTCTTTCATTGCATTGCCTGGTTGTTCTCATGCACGTAAAAAATGATTGGTACTGACTTCTGCACGTCGTCGAGGACCTCTTATTGCCTGTATGACGTCAGACGGCGTCGCGTGCGAGACAGTGACGTCCTCGTCGACGTGCAGAGACTAGTAAGAAGATTTCCGTCGAATGCTGGCGCCATGGGAGTATTCATGAGGTGAGGAATCCACAGGTAGCTAATGTATCCACCAGAAAAGTCGTTACCGAAGGTAAGTAACTTGTTCGTTGGGCTCGAAGTGTTACAAGTTGTTTTTCTTCAAAGAAGTGTTTTTGAGTAACGGGATCGAGTGACTCCTCCTCTTCGGCTCCATTGCGCATGGACATCGACTCCATGTTAGATTGTTTTCTTTCCACCATCGGGTTCGGACATGTTTCTTTTCGCTCCAATAGTTCAAGTCGGAAAAGTTCTACAATTTGCTAATTCTCGTCGGTATTGTTTCGATCGAGTACCATCTTCCATCGACACTTCGGTACCGTTGGGTCAAACATATTTACTAGCCCTTCGGGGCACCCGAGCCCAACTCGGGCCTAGTCGTGCCGACCGCGTGGAAACCTCATGGACAGGAACCCATTCTGCTTTTGTCCTCGGTGTCACGCAAAATTTCCCTACACAGACCAACATCTCGTCTGTAATATGTCTCCCCCAGACCATCAGGAAGGAGATTGTGAGGCCTGCAGATCCTTCCGTTTGAAGAAAAAAACAGAAGAGCACGAAGACTCGAGATGGCGTCAAAGAGCACCGAACGTCTCGACGTTGAGGAAGAGGAGATCATGCACACGCCAGTCTCTGTCCGAGGGTCCGACTCCGAGCAGGAGTCCGAAGAGGATAGACCGGTCACAGCAGGACAGCACGTGAGTACGCCTGCCCCTGTCCCAGCCAAGCCCAAACATAAGGCCTTGGGAACGCCACTGCCGGAAGGCCATGGCTCGACCTGTAAAAAGACCTTCGGTGACCAACCAACAACTTTGGCACCGAAAAAGGCCACGCCACCAAAGCCTTCGGACTTGAGCCGAAGCTCTGTCTCTGAAACTATCAAACATCGATCCTTTGAGTTGAAACCTCAAATCGCTTTCGGAGCAGAGGCCAACATCCACTCCCAGCCTTTCGATCCCGAAAAAAACAGCTTCGGAGCCGAAAAGGCCAGTTTATACGGAGGAACATGGACTTTCGCAAGTACTTAAAGAAAGCCGTAGAATTACGGAGGAACACTCACAAATGGAGGACATAGATGAAAGGCAAGCCAGAATTAATATTCACAAGGACACTGGCAAAATTATAACTGCACCTCCTCTGAAGTCTAAGAAGAAACTGGCCTTTCAGGAACAATTGGACACTGCTCAGCCACCGGCTAAAGTGCCAAAGACTAAACAGAAATTTCCACCTCCTCAGTTTTCTCCTCCTCATTCTCCTCACTTGCATGTCTCTCCCCCTACTACTCCTACACCTGTACAATCTCCTGTACATTCATTTGATTCACAGCAAGACAATGTGGATCCATGGCATCTGTATGATCCAGATCCCATTCCCGATAGCTCAGACTGCTATCCCTCCAAGCCATCACCACCGGAGGATAGTACAGGATATACTCATGTTTTAGCTAGGGCGGCATCCTACCACAATGTCGCCATGCACACTGAGCCCTTAGAGGATGATTTTCTTTTTAACACACTATCCTCTACACACACTACCTATCAGTCCCTTCCCATGCTTCCAGGCATGTTAAAGCATGCACACCAAATATTCCAAGAGCCAGAGAAGACTAGGATAATTACTCCTAGAGTGGAGAAAAAGTATAAGCCACCTCCCTCTGATCCTGCCTTTATTACACAGCAATTGCCTCCTGACTCTGTAGTCGTAAGCGTGGCCAGAAAAAGAGCGAACTCCCAGTCATCCTGGGATGCACCCCCACCAGACAAGGACAGCAGAAAATTTGATTCTGCGGGCAAAAAGGTAGCATTGCAGGCAGCCAACCATTGGAGGATAGCCAACTCCAAAGCACTGTTAGCTAGATATGATAGGGCCCACTGGGATGAGATGAAGGATATAATACAACATCTCCCCAAAGACCAAGAAAAAAGAGCGCAACAAATAGTCTAGGAAGGGCAGGCTATTATAAACAACCAAATCAGGTCAGCCCTAGATTCTGCAGACACAGCAACCAGAACAATTAATACTGCTGTCACTATACGAAGACACGCATGGCTTAGGTCTTCAGGATTTAAGCCTGAAATTCAACAGGCAGTCCTTAATTTGCTGTTTAATCAAAAATTGATTTTTTTGCCCTGAGCTAGACACGGCTATTGAGAAAATGAAAAAAGATTCGGACACCGCTAAAGCCATGGGTGCTTTGTATACAACGCAATACAGGGGGTCCTTTTGGAAACCTCAATACAGAGGTGGAATAAGAACCCAGACACCTGAGGCATCCACCTCACAAACAAAGTCAACCTACCAACCTCAATATCAATGAGGTGGGTTTAAAGGCAATTACAGAGGCCAATACCTACAATAGGTGTTTTCTCACTGTATTTCCTCATCCCCAAAAAAGACGTAACCTTAAGACCAATATTAGATCTCAGAACCCTCAATCTTTACATTGTCAGAACACTTTCACATAGTAACACTACAGGATGTGGTCCCACTGATACAGCAGCAAGATTTCATGGCAACATTAGATCTCAAGGATGCGTATTTTCACATACTCATCTATCCAGCTCACAGAAAATACCTCAGGTTTGTAATTCAGGGAAAACATTACCAGTTCAAAGTGCTAGCCTTCGGGATAACAACAGCTCCCAGAGTATTCACAAAATGCCTGGCAGTAGTAGCTACCTACCTAAGAAGACAACACATTCATGTCTTCCCATATCTCGATGATTGGCTAATAAAATCCAACAGTCATACACAGTGTCAAAACCATACACATTATGTAATACAAACCCTACACACTCTAGGGTTCTCCATAAACTACCAAAAATCACACCAACAACCTGCGCAAATTCAACAGTATTTAGGAGCCACACTAAATACACAAACAGCACTTGCAAGCCCAAGTCCACAAAGAATACAAGCATTTCACAATGTATTGACACAAATACAGCCAGCCCACCGGCATGTTCTGCTTTCCTTCTTATCTCGTATCAGAGCTTACAGAACATATCAAGAATGCACTTCTGAGTTCAAAGAAGACCTTTATTGTTGTTAATTCCTCCCCACCCACAAGTTCTTGAGGGACGAATTATTAGATTTCAAGCACAAAAGCAGTCACAGCATTAAAACAAAATATATCTCAGTACTTCTCAGTTGCAATGTACACAGCAGGTTATATATATATATTTAATGCAAAGCAAAACAAATACTTCACCGTGTGAGAAACTATTTACAGCTTCATCTTTCTGGGGTCTGCAAGTTGATGACTCCGGTCAACTGCGAGAAAGAGATTATCTACCCACACGGGAGACTGGCAACTGGCACCAAGTTCCAGCCCGAAGTCAAGCAGATTCCAATCTAATTCTCTGTAGCCCGAGTCATCCCTACAAAAGCGTGCCCCCTCCTCTCAGACCTGGGAAAACTACGCAAGCCTTCGGAGACTGGCCAGATCTCCTAGACTCCTCCTCTTCCCAAGCCTGAGCAGAAAGGAAAACACCAAATGTACTCTCTCTTATCAGGTCTAGTCTGGTGTGAGAAAAACCTCTTGGTTCATCTTGTGCAAAAACATAGCTTGGAAAAATACAGCTTGGATTCTCAACTGCAATGTCTAACTCCACGTTAAAGGCAATAGGCAGCTAACCTAAATATCAAATGTAATGTCATGTCAAAGCCAATAGGCAGCTAAGCTGAATACAAAATGTCTAATATCATGTCAAAGCCAATAGGCAGCTGACCTGAATACAAAATGTAATGTCTAATATCATGTCAAAGCCAATAGGCAGCTGAGCTGAATACAAAATGTAATCTATAATATCATGTCAAAGCCAATAGGCAGCTGAGCTGAATACAGAATGTAATCTATAATATCATGTCAAAGCCAATAGGCAGCTAATCTGAACAAAACATATAATGTGCTACTGGTGAACATTGAGCAACTAATATGCGCAGTGGTGAAACACAAAGTCATTGGTCAAACAAAATTAATAGCATCACACGGCACACTGTCAAATTCGTCATGAAACTGTTGGGCATGATGGCATCATGTATCGCCATTGTCCCACATGCAAGACTAAACATGCTGCCTTTACAACAGTGCCTTGCACAGCAATGGTCACAGGCACAGGGTCAACTTCCCGATCTATTGTTGATAGACCACCAAACAAGCATATCACTTCAGTGGTGGAATTCCACAAATCTAAACAAAGAACGGCCTTTTTAAGACCCTGTGCCTCAAACCATACTTACAACAGATGCATCAATGATTGGATGGGGCGCACACCTCAACAATCACAACATTCAAGGACTATGGGACGCCAAACACAAACAGTTTCGTATAAATCACCTAGAACTGCTAGCCGTATTCCTAGCACTCAACGCTTTTCAGCCTCTTCTCACTCACAAGAACAATGTATTACCTAAACAAACAGGGAGGGACCCATTCATCCCCAAAAGAGTTGGCAATGGGCAATCCACAACAACATTCACCTGGTAGCACAATACATTCCAGGGACACACAGCCAATTGGCAGATGTTCTCAGCCGAGATCATCAACAAACACACCAGTTGGAAATTCATCCCCAAGTGCTGCAAACATACTTTCACCACTGGGGAACATCAGACCTAGACCTATTCGCCACCAGCGAAAACGCAAAATGCCAAAACTTTGCATCTAGGTACCCACATCCTCTATCCAAAGGCAATGCTCTATGGATAAATTGGTCAGGGATATTTACTTACACTTTTACCGCTAATTCCATTTCTAGTCAACAAACTGCATCAAAACAAACTCAAACTCATAATAATAGCACCAACGTGGGCACGTCAACCCTGGTACACAACACTATTAGATCTGTCAGTAGTACCAAATATCAAACTCCCTAACAGACCAGATCTAACACAAAACAAACAACTAATCAGGCACCCAGATCCCAAAATACTCATTCTAGCAATTTGGCTCCTGAAGTCATAGAGTTTGGATATCTACAACTCCCAGCTGAGTATGGAAGTAATTAAACAAGCAAGAAAACCCACTACCAGGCAGTGTTATGCAAACCAATGGAAAAGATTTGTGTATTACTGTCAATCTAAAATAATTAGCCCTCTTTCAGCATCAATACAAGACATTCATTTACAAAAGGCAAACTTAGCTTTTTCATCTATTAAAATACATCTTACTGCAATCTCTGCATACTTGCAAAATATACAACACAGCTCTTTATTTAGAGTACCTATTATCAAAGCCTTCATGGAAGGCTTAAATGCATTATTCCACCTAGAACACCTCCAATACCATCGTGGAATCTAAACGTAGTGCTCACACGACTTATGGGTCCACCATTTGAACCTATGCACTCATGCCAGATTCAATACTTAACATGGAAAGTTACCTTCCTAGTCGCAATTACTTCATTAAGAAGAGTTAGTGAAATCCAGGCTTTCACAATTCAAGAACCGTTCATACAAGTACATAAACATAAAATTGTACTCCGAACAAACCCAAAATTTCTCCCAAAAGTTATATCACTGTTTCATATTAATCAAACAGTGGAGCTACCAGTCTTCTTCCCTCAGCCAGACTTTGTAGCAGAAAGAGCCCTGCATACATTAGATCTTAAGAGCTTTAATGTACTACATTGACAGGACAAAATCCTTTAGAAAAAGCCAAACAGTTATTTGTAGCATTCCAAAAGCCACATACTGGTAACCCTATTTCAAAACAAGGGTTAGCTAGACGGATAGTAAAATGTATCCAAACATGTTACCTAAAAGCTAAAAGGCAGCTATTAGTTACACCTAAAGCACATTCCACATGGAAAAAAGGGGCTACACTGGCTTTCTTAGGTAACATACCAATGGCCGAAATTTGTAAAGCAGCCACTTGGTCAACACCGCATACATTTACCAAACATTACTGTGTAGATGTGTTAGCAACACAACAGGCCACAGTAGGGCAGGCTGTACTAAGAACACTATTTCAAACAACTTCAACTCCTACAGGCTGCCCACCGCTTATGGGAGGTAAAAAAGCTTTGTAGTCTATGCATAGCATGTGTATCTGCAGCTACACATGCTATTGAACGGAAAATGTCACTTACCCAGTGTACATCTGTTCGTGGCATGTTCCGCTGTAGATTCACATGTACCCTCCCAGCTCCCCGGGAGCCTGTAGCCGTTTAAGTTCAACATTCACTTGTACACGTGTGTGTGTGTATATGTATATATATATGTATATATTTATTCCATTGGCATCTCTTTTCTTTATACTCTATCACTACTACCTTACCCTTTGCGGGAAAACAATCTAACATGGAGTCGAAGGCCATGCGCAATGGAGCCGAAGAGGAGGAGTCACTCGATCCCGTGACTCAAAAGCACTTCTTTGGAGAAAAACAACTTGTAACACTCCGAGCCCAACACTAGATGGTAGAATATGCATAGCATGTGAATCTGCAGCGGAACATGCCACGAACAGATGTACACTGGGTAAGTGACATTTATTGATATATAGAAATATATATATATATATATATAGATATATATATATATATCTATATATATATATATATATATATATATATATACATCTGTTTGGCGTTACTTTCTTACACACCTCTGGGGTTAGACATGCCAGATGAGTGTTGTCATTAGGTGTTTTAACCGATTCCATCATTAAATTAGAAATCCCTATTTAAAATAGGGTGAAAATGTGTATTTTTATATTAACTGTCCACGTAGTTTTTATATCTATCAAAGCAGCCTCAGCTTGTTTTAAAGAGTTACTGCTGATTATGCATTTCCAGAAGAATGTCATTGTCAACAGTACCACCCTATTCACCTTGATCTCAAAAGTACCAGCTGGTAGTTGGGCCTGCAGATCATTAACTGCCACGGCATATGGAGGACCTGACTAAGAACATTGCCAGGCAATACATTATTTTATCTTTTATATTGTGAAGACCGAAATTCTCATCAGAAAGTAATAACCTACATTTCTTTTATATTTACTCTTTAATTACCGTACAGCGTCCTGTGTTTTGAGCAGTTCTCATGGTATTGAAGTCAAGAAATAATTTCATATTTTGCACAAGAAATGTGTAGGAGTCAAATTTGATTTCCTTTCGCTTATGACACTTCATAGAATTCTAAACAAACTTACAGATTCCCATTTTCGCAAAATGTTGCATCTTAGTGGTGCAATCACAGTTTGTGATCTTCAACCATTCTGAATCTCAGAGGTACATCAATTTACAATATTCTAGAGTTGACTAGTGTGACTTGATGATGGTGGATCCAGATTTCCTTCTCATGCCCATAACCTTGCATATTCGATTTTCCGACAGGTGTTATCACTTCTCCAGGATGTAATAGAATATGTTTAAACATGACACAAATTATTTACTCAGTGGCACTACTCCTTTAGGCCTCTAATGCATTAACCTTTATTTATTGCTGAGGATGTGATTAGTGGTGACGAGGATAATCTACCTGTTTTTAAATATTTTAACAGTAATGGTTATATGTTACTCAGTGAGTGCAGCTCAATCAATGGATACTCCACTTGATGAGCTGCCCAGTGTGGTGATGCAGTTATCTATTTTTAATAATTCCTTCTTTTGCTGACAGGCAACCAGCTTTTGACAGCAACTGATTGCTTACAACTTTGGGCTCCTCCAACAAGTGATATTCCCGAAGAAGATGAGGAAAATGTTGGCACTGAAGGAAGATGCGATACATTCCATCAAGTTTTAAATGACTGGAACTGCATCTGGCAATGCAGGTGAGTTCTAGTTCTTTCAATGGCAATAGTAGTGAGTAAGAAAATAGAAGCAGGAGGAAGTGAACTCTTAAGATGATTCTGGTACTGATAATTCTGTCTTATCAGCATTCAGACTTCACCTCTTTGCAACATTGGCCTGATACATCCAAATGACTCACTTCAACAAAAGGAAAATCTAAAGAGTTGGCAGGTGTAAATTGACACATTTGTGGCTGCCTAACATTGGTTTCCAGGCTCGCTTGAACAGGGTATAGGTTACATCACATGCTGATAAAATGGCGATGAGAAGTTACATTTCTCGAATCCCCCTTAAAACAACTTAATCTTTCTTGAGCTCTGAAGTGATGGAATAAGACTTTATTGAGGAGACCATCATTGTTATTACAAATCAGTGTCTGCAAGCTTACGCTAAACTATGGTTTTTACACAGGACTGCTGTTTCGGTTCATTTGATAGAATGGTCTCCTGATGGCGAATACTTTGCAACAGCTGGAAAGGTAAGATTGTAGAAGCCTACCCAAGTCAAGCGTTTATTTCAAGGGCCCTCTGCAACTGTGACTAACCATTCCAATTCTAGTGTTATGACTGCTGTAAAGTACATAAAAAACAAACAGAACATTGAGTACAAGAAATACAGTATTTCTTCCCTCATTGGGTAGAACAATTGCAGTAGGCTAGTTTTGTCAATGTAAGTTGATGTTTGGAGCGTTTAATGGGATTTGTTTAATCTTTTAGACCATAAATTGTCTCAAATCACAGTTTAAAATTGTTTTTAATTCTGCAAAGGAAATTATTTTTAAGGTATTCAGTTTCTTGGTTCACCATGAAGGCTTGTGCAGAGACTACATATATAAAGCCACAAAATGGTAATTTGAACAACTTGAAAGAATACAAATCTTTTAACATAGCTCTTAATTTGCATGTGTCTTGAAATACAATTTTTTGCATACTTGCAGCTGTTCCTTCGATTAGCAGTTTAAAGCTCTACATAGAAACGTGTAGTTTTCAAAATGTTTCTGCTACCCTCAAATATAATATGAACTTTGTTTCAGTCTACCACTAAGGGTTGCTGTCTAAATGTAAGCTGTGGTCCTTTACAGTCTGGGGAGAAGGAGCGTGTTACTTTCTGTTGTCACAGCTCGACTACTGCTCCCCTCTAGCTCTCCACATGCCAAAGATTAAATCCTGAAAGGGCTAAACAAATATGAAGACCTAATATTTCCCCTTCTTACTTACACTGGGTGACTCTCCAGGCTGACTTGTTATTCAAGACCTTACTGCATCTTCTATAAGAGAGATAAGAGCAACAGCTCATGCTAACGTGTGCTAAAAATACACCAATCTTAGGAGGCAAATACACCTGAAGAAGGCATTACATTCCTATATCTGAACTTGAAGTAGAAAATTGAAAAGCTCAGAAAACAAACCTTTTCAAGTCATGGACAGAGGATAACGAATCACATCCAGACTTATTATGTCAAAGATAATCTAATCATACATTTCTTTTCGAAGCACCTCATCTGTCACCAATAAGAATTTTCACAGCTCCTTTGTGTCTAAGCACACCTTAGACTGAGCCATTAAGTATCACTCTTCCCTGTCTCTTGAGTATTGTATTCATGATTTTCAGTATCTCTAGTACAAAAAGTTATTTCTAGAGAATGTTCCAAAATAGATATTGAATTACATGCTCTCTATCTGCTGAAAATTACAGTGCATCCTGGGTTAGGACCTCATTTTATCATACCTAAATTACTTCTAGCTGCTTTCACCAGTCTTGTTTCCTTGCCATAAAATGGAAATTCCATAACATTGTTTTTCTTCCCTGAGCACTATTTTGGTGTTTCTCTGTGATCTGGTAAAATATTGTACTTTTCTAGATCACTCTCTATATACTCTAAACCTAAACAAGCTTTTAATAGTGACCTATATTTCTGACATCATTTCACAGCCTCCCAACCTACCACATTTTTTATGTTGTCAGAAGTTGTTGTGGTAATCTGTCTTTCGATTAAGATTTCAAAACGACGTTTTTCCACACTGGATTGTCGTTCGGCATATTATGTGAAAAATGAAATTGACTTTACAGTGTTTCACCATCGTATCATTTCCCCTTGAGGTCTTTCCACATGAACATATAAAAGGGGCAAAATCTTGAAGAAACGTTAGCTTCGTAGATGAATAAATTAAGTAGCATTTATCTCTCTAGACCAATAGATATGTTTACATCACATCGGAATGAAATGCTATTTTGGGTGTAATTTGTTGTACCCAACAAGAATATTGCCACACTAAGGCAGTTAAGACCAACCACGTATGTAGAAACTCGTGCAAGTGTGAGAGTGATTGTATTTACATATGGATATGTTTCGGTTGAATCTTCCTTACTTGAATGATGACTGGCGGAATCTTCCTCATTTGATTGCTGATTGATTCTTTTTCATGATATTAATAATATGGTTAAAATTGTATTTTATGTATTTTTCTTTTGCTTTATAGGATGATTGCCTCTTAAAGGTGTGGTATCCTCTTACCAGTTGGAATTCTGCTATTCTGACTCAGGAAATTCAAGAAAAGAAAACTTCTCCACCTTCATTTTCCTTTGTTTACTTGGCCCATCCTCGAGCTGTAACAGGATTTTCATGGCGCAATATGAGCAAGTGTATGCCCAGGTCAGAAAACCCTTTGTGCTTTTCTCCTTTTGACCTCTGGCATCCATCATTTATAATTGTCCTAGGAACTGGAGATATGCAAATGGTTAATGAAGCCTTCCTGAGGGGATGGTTTTGGGTTGCAATATGTTCGACCAAAATGAATAGGTGCAATCTGCATGAAAAGTTAACAGCAGCTTTGTTTGAAATGTAAAATGTGTTTTTGGGGTGATTGTTGAAGAAAAACTGCTGCTATCTACATTGTGTTTGATAGTATTGCATGGCATGTGTTTATTCCTTTACTTTGTCAACCTAACTTAAATTTGCTGAGCACCATGTTGACTGATGATCAAGCCTTATTTCTTTAAAACATGCAGGACATTTTGTTTTTTAATCCAGAGCCTTCCTTCTTACCCTTGGGAATCATTTGGGATCTCTTCATTTCCTCTCAACGATAAATTAATAGAACATTTGTTGCAGTTTATTACCCAGTAAATGTTTCAGGCAGTCAAATCCTAACTACTTTAAACAGTAATCATTGAGCATCCATGGCACAGTTTCTTCGGAATAAGAGCTGTGCTGAATGGAATGAAATAAGACACTAGTGGTGTCCACTGTTGCTTTGGCACCTGCTGCTCGAGTCTGGTAAGATGACTGGCATCAGTTTCTGGTCTTTAATGTTGCTTCTTTTAACCTTGCATAGTAGCCTCTATATAGCTCCTTGAGATGAAATGTGGAGTGCAAATCCTTTTATCAAAAGGTGCAGTGGAGTTGGTTCCAGAGCAGGAAAGGGGTCAGGGTTGTTCGAGATATTTCTTAATTCCCAAGAAGGATGGTCGATTGAGACCAATCCTAGACCTGAAGGTTTTGAATTGGTTCCTCAAACAGGAAAAATTCAAGATGCTGACTCTAGCACAGGTTCTTCTGGTGTTGAACAGAAAGGATTGGATGGTGTCTGTCGACTTGCATGATGCTTACTTTCATATCCCTATACTGTAGTCGCACAGGAAGTATCTCCGGTTTGTGGTGGGGTCACAACACTACCAGTTTGCGGTCTTTCCGTTTGGTCTTACTTCAGCACCTCGAGTCTTTACAAAGGTCATGGCGGTAGTTGAAGCAAGTCTCAGAAGGAAGAGAATATTAGTATTCCCTTATCTGGACGATTGGTTGATCAAAGATAAGTCTCCAGAGCTCGTGCTGCATCACTTGCTGATGACAGCTCAGTTGTTGTTCAGTCAGGGCTTTTCGGTAACCGTGCCCAAGTCTCACCTGGAGCTCTCTCAGCGCCACCTGTTCATAGGGACAGTACTGGATACAACATTGAATCGGGCCTATCCTCCGCCTCAGCGGATTCAGGACATCCAGACGTTGATTCCAATGTTTCAAAATGGAGTGGTTGTTCCAGTCCTCAAGGTCCTATGCCTGCTTGGTCTGTTCGCTTCTTGCATTCTGTTGGTCACACATGCACATGAAGGCTCTCCAGTGATGCCTCTGCAAGCAGTGGTTTCAACACAAAGGGGATCTCGAGGAGTCAATAACGATCTCCAGAGACGCTACAGCGGATCTACAATGATGGGCTGTGGACGGCAACCTTTCTCAAGGAAGGCTGTTTTCACTGCCGCTTCCGGTGGCCACGGTCATGACGAATGCTTCCACTCTAGAGTGGGGAGCTCATCTGGGGGACCTGGAGATCAAGGGTCGTTGGTCTCCAGTGGAACAGACTTTTCATATCAATCTGTTAGAATTGCGGGCGATACGTCTGGCTCGCAAGGCCTTCTTCCCGTCCCTTTGCGGTCAGTCAGTTCAGGTCCTGACAGACAACATTACTGCAATGTGGTATATAAACAAGCAGGGAGGAGTGGGGTCATACCTTCTCTGCAGAGAGGCTCTGCGACTGTGGTCCTGGCTTTGGGACCATCGGATTTGCTTGGTAGTGAATCATCTGGCTGGAGTGCTCAACATATGTGCGGACACTCTGTCGAAATTTTTCGGCCGATCACGAGTGGCGTCTCCATCTGGATCTGGTCCTACACATCTTTCAGATGTGGGGTTCTCCAAGGATAGATCTGTTTGCCACTCTGGAGAACGCGCACTGCCCGTCATTCTGCAGCCTCCAGTATCCGATGCAAGGAGGTTTGGGGGATGCGTTTCAGATCTCTTGGTGCAACCAGTTGCTTTACGCATTTCCCCCCCATACCCTTGATTCCTCGGGTTCTGAGGAAGATCCGCTAAGATTGGGCTCAGGTCATTTTAATAGCCCCGGATTGGCCAAGAACGGTGTGGTACACAGACCTTCTCCAACTCTCACTGTGCCCTCCGCTCCGTCTCCCTCTAAGGGCAGACCTCCTCTCGCAGTTGCAGTGGCGGGTTCTACACCCCCACCTCCAGAGCCTGCACCTTCATTCCTGGAGATTGAACGGGCAACCTGAGTTCTTTCTCTTTCCCACCAGAGGTAGTGGATGTTATTTTATCGGCCAGGCGACACTCAACTAAGACCGTTTATGCTGGCAGGTGGGCAAAATTCATGGCTTGGTGTGGAGAGAAGCAAATTGATCCTTTGAGGGCCCATCTATCCGATGTTCTGTTGTTTGCTTTAGCACAGAAGGGTTGTGCAGTTGCTACTGTTAAGAGATATTTGGTGGCACTGTCAGCCTTTCTTTGCCTTCTGGATCAGGCCTCCTTGTTTAAATCGCCTATTGTTATTAGGTTCTTAAAGGGTTTACCTAACACGTTTCCTCCCACTCCTTTTCTTATGCCTCAGTGGGATCTGAATCTCTTTTTAACTTTTTTAATGGATTCACCGTTCGAACCCATGCATTCTTGCCCGTTAAGTACTTCAGATTACATCCATCAACAACTAGTAGTAAGAAAGTAGTCTGGTGGTCTCCTTGAATACCCCTGAACTGTTCCTGCATTCCTGGATCAGAAATTAGAGTACAGAACTTGCGAGAGTCCCCAACATCTAACATAACGCCGAAAGCACCAGTTTCAAACATCCCCACAACCCAAGCAAGTAGGGACTCCCCTGTTCTCTGTTTAAAACGATCCATAATATAATTTACTTCTTGCTGAGTGTAATCTTCTAAAGCATGTAATGCAACTCCTGCTTTTTCTTATGGCGTGTGCTGCAACTTTCGTCTAAAAATTGGCTGTGCATGCACCACATTGTGCTCCTGTAGGTCCCTCTGTACTCCACCTTTTTCACTCTCCTCTTCACTAGAGTTTGACGGCTCACTGCCGGTTCAAACAATATCTATCTAAGATGAATCTGGGCACCAATCCAAACCAGTATTAGATATGACTAAATGGACCTTTTTCTCATTTAGCCTTCCTCTACGTTTACGATATCTGTTTTGGGCTATTTTGATCGCAGCTCGTTCTGCAGTTGTTTGATACGTGTCTGCCTTATCTTGCAATAAATTATTTTGGCAAGACAACATAGTAACACTATTCTTTGAATCCACAAGCTGCTTTTCCAGTTGCTCATTTACCCTTTCTAACTATTTATATCTGTCACACATTTTTCTGTAGGCAGAAAAAAGTATCCACCCCCTTCTGCCAAAACTGAAAGATCATTCCCTTCAACCGTTACTTTACTTAAGCAAGACAAAACATCTGCTGGTTCTGCTTCATTCAAACACTCATCCCAGCTTTCTGATAAACCAGCCAAATGTAAAAATTCACTAGCTAACTCATCATAAGGTGTGCTGCACCATCCAGGAATTTGAAAAACACTCCTTTCACACAGGTTTTTAGAAGCAGGTGCTTTAGTCTTCCTGCCAAACATATTTTCACTTTTAAATGTACACTTCTGACCTACAAACCCTTCCCTTGCTGACTTACACCAAAGTGTTTTGATTTAGTTTTGACTGAGCCAAAATATACACACTGAAAGGAGTCAAAGATTATCTGGAATGCACTTATTAATCTGAAAAAATCATTATGGGGGTTATTACAACTTTGGAGGAGGTGTTAATCCGTCCCAAAAGTGACGGTAAAGTGACGGATATACCACCAGCCGTATTACGAGTCCATTATATCCTGTGGAACTCGTAATACGGCTGGTGGTATATCCGTCACTTTACCGTCACTTTTGGGACGGATTAACACCTCCTCCAAAGTTGTAATAACCCCCAATATCTTTTTGCAAGGTTCGTGAAGGAAGGCTTGAATAGTAAAAAGTGTACTTTGAGAATGTGCAACAATAATCTAAGACCATATATAAAGATTCTTCAATCTATAAACAACAAATATATACATGCAAGGATACAAACACTTATATTGATATATGGATATATATATTCATACACAATGCAAAGCAAATAATTAATAAAAATGCATCACCGTAGGACCTGCCAGATGCTTCATCTTTCTCATGCCAGCAAGACGATGACCCTGTTCGACTGCGAGAAAGAGATCTCCACCCTCACAGGAAAGATGTCAGGCATTCGACATCTAAAATCCTGACTGAGGTCTCGGAATCTACGACTGCCAATCAGGGCCATCTTTTATATCTTAAAGAACCGGAAAAGGGGCTTTCTGGAAAAAACCCTCCCATCAGGAAGAAATATTTAAAAATGCTGACTATTTTAGTTCAGGGTTGAAAGAAACAGGTTGGAACTGGCCAGTTTCCCAAGGTGTCTCTCCCAAGCCTAAGCCATTCCCTGCTGTACCATAAACATCAGTCTGGTACATTCTTATCGTGCTGACTGCCTAACTCCTCCATATTATGTACTAGCTATTCGGTGAGAAAGAGAACACGCAGAAATAGAAAACATGTTGCATAACATGTTTGTACAGAAAACTACTCACACCTCTAACGTGCCAGTGAGGTTAAGCTGAACACAAAATGGAGTCTAAGCTGAATACAAAATGGAGTCTATAACTAGTGACCACTAAAGTGACAGTGGGCAGCTGAGCCAAGTGCAAAATGGTGTGACATGAAGTCAGTGGTTGTAGGAAGTTGGCTCTGTATATACTATTTCAAAGTAAGAAACCGTGTGCTCCCTTAGAGGTAAGATAGTGACAAAATTAGATAATTCTAATGCTCTATTTTGTGGTAGTGTGATCGAGCAGTAGGCTTATCAGAGGGTAGTGTTAAGCATTTGTTGTACACACACAGGCAATAAATGAGGAACACACACTCAAAGACTTACTCCAGGCCAATAGGTTTTTATAAAGGAAAATATATTTTCTTAGTTTATTTTAAGAACCACAGGTTCAAGATTTGAAGTAAACACATAAAATGCAAGGTACTTCATACAGGTAAGTTAGGAACTTTGAATAAAAGCAATATCATATACATTCTTTGTTAGAATGGCAATAAGCTATTTTAAAAGTGGACACAGTGCAAAAATCAATAGTTCCTGGGGGAGGTAAGTAAAGGTTACTTTGTGAGGTAAGTAAGACACTTACAAGTCTCAGTTCCTGGGCATAGGCAGCCCACCGTTGGGGGTTCAAGGCAACCCCAAAGTTACCACACCAGCAGCTCAGGTCCAGTCAGGTGAAGAGGTCCAAGAGGTGCCTAAAACACATAGGCGCCTATGGAGAACAGGGGTGCTCCAGTTCCAGTCTGCCAGCAGGTAAGTACCCGCATCCTTTGGGGCAGACCAGGGGGGTTTTGTAGCGCACTGGGGGGGACACAAGTACGCACACAACACACCCTCAGCGGCACAGGGGCGGCTGGGTGCAGTGTGCAAAGCAGGCATCGGGTTTCAGATAGGAAACAAAGGAGGGACCCGGGGGGGGGGTCACTCTAGTGGTGCAGGCAGGCACGGGGGCTTCTCAGGACAGCCACCACCTGTGCGAGGCAGTGGGTCACCTGGGGGTCATTCCTGCACTGAGGTTCGGTTCCTTCAGGTCCTGGGGGCTGCGGGTGCAGTGTTGGTTCCAGGCGTCTGGTCCCTTGTTACAGGCAGTCGCGGTCAGGGGGAGCCTCTGGATTCTCTCTACAGGCGTCGCTGTGGGGGGGTCAGGGGGTTCGTCTCGGGCTACTCACAGGGTCGCAGTTGCCGGGGAGTCCTCCCTGTGGTGTTTGTTCTCTGGATGTCGTCCCGGGGGCGTCAGGTGCAGAGGGTGAAGTCTCAGTCCTCCGGCGGGAAACGTGAGTTCTTTAAAAGTTGCTTCTTTGTTGCAAAGATGTGGCTGGTTTTGAGCAGAGCTGCTGCTCACAGGAGTTTCTTGGTCCTTTAGTCCAGGGCAGCCCTTTGAGGCTTCAGAAGTAGCTGGGCCCTGTCGGATGCGTCGCTGGTTGTAGGTTTTCGAGTCAGGAGACAGGCCAGTAGGGCTGGGGCCAAAGCAGTTGTTGTCTTCCGTCTTCTGCGCAGGCTTGTAGGTCAGCAGTCCTTCTTGGTCCTCAGGTTGCAGGAATCTGATTTCCTAGGTTCTGGGTGCCCCTAAATACTAGATTTAGGGGTGTGTTTAGGTCTGGGAGGGCAGTAGCCAATGGCTACTGTCCTTGAGGGTGGCTACACCCTCTTTGTGCCTCCTCCCTGTGGGGAGGGGGGCACAGCCCTAATCCTATTGGGGTAGTCCTCCAAAACTATGATGGAGGATTTCTCAAGACAGGGGTCACCTCAGCTCAGGACACCTTAGGGGCTGTCCTGACTGGTGGGTGACTGCTCCTTGTTTTTCTCATTATCTCCTCCAGCCTTGCCGCCAAACGTGGGGACAGTGGCCGGAGGGGGCATCTCCACTAGCTGGGATGCCCTGGGGTGCTGTAACAAAAGGGATGAGCCTTTGAGGCTTAACGCCAGGTGTTAAAGTTCCTGCAGGGGCAGGTGTGAAGCACCTCCACCCAGTACAGGCTTTGTTGCTGGCCACAGAGTGACAAAGGCACTTTCCCCATGCGGCCAGCAACATGTCTGGTGTGTGGCAGGCTGGCAGAAACTGGTCAGCCTACACTAGAAGTCGGGTTGGTATTCAGGGGGCATCTCTAAGATGCCCTCTCGGTGTATGTTAAAATAAATTGCAGACTGGCATCAGTGTGCATTTATTGTGCTGAGAATTTTGATACCAAACTGTGAGAAAGTAGCCTCTTTCTTGCCTTGTTACCCCCACTTTTGGCCTGTTTGTGAGTATATGTCAGGGTTTTTTCACTGTCTCACTGGGATCCTGCTAGCCAGGGCCCAGTGCTCATAGTGAAAACCCTATGTTGTAAGTGTGGTTATGTGTCACTGGGATCCTGCTAGCCAGGACCCCAGTGCTCATAAGTTTGTGGCCTATATGTATGTGTTCCCTGTGTGATGCCTAACTGTCTCACTGAGGCTCTGCTAACCAGAACCTCAGTGGTTATGATCTCTGCTTTCCAACTTTGCCACTAACAGGCTTGTGACTAAATTTACCAATTCACATTGGCATACTGGTACACCCATATAATTCCCTAGTATATGGTACTGAGGTACCCAGGGTATTGTGGTTCCAGGAGATCCCCATGAGCTGTAGCATTTCATTTGCCACCCATAGGTAGCTCTGACAATTCTTACACAGGCCTGCCAGTGCAGCCTGAGTGAAATAACGTCCACGTTATTTCACAGCCATTTATCACTGCACTTACGTAACTTATAAGTCACCTACATGTCTAATCTTCACCTGGTGAAGGTTTGGTGCAAAGTTACTTAGTGTGTGGTCACCCTGGCACTAGCCAAGGTGCACCCACATCGTTCAGGGCAAATTCCCTGGACTTTGTGAGTGCGGGGACACCATTACACGCTTGCACTATACATAGGTCACTACCTATGTATAGCGTCACAATGGTAACTCCGAACATGGCCATGTAACATGTCTAAGAACATGGAATTGTCACCCCAATGCCAATGTGGCATTGGGGGGACAATTCCATGATCCCCTGGGTCTCTAGCATAGTACCCGGGTACTGCCAAACTGCCTTTCCGGGGTCTCCACTGCAGCTGCTGCTGCTGCCAACCCCTCAGACAGGTTTCTGCCCTCCTGAGGTCCAGGCAGCCCTGGCCCAGGACGGCAGAACAAAGGACTTCCTCTGAGAGAGGGTGTAACACCCTCTCCCTTTGGAAATAGGTGTGAGGGCTGGGGAGGAGTAGCCTCCCCCAGCCTCTGGAAATGCTTTGATGGGCACAGATGGTGCCCATCTCTGCATAAGCCAGTCTACACTGGTTCAGGGATCCCCCAGCCCTGCTCTGGCATGAAACTGGACAAAGGAAAGGGGAGTGACCACTCCCCTGACCTGCACCTCCCAGGGGAGGTGCCCAGAGCTCCTCCAGTGTGTCCCAGACCTCTGCCATCTTGGATTTAGAGGTGCTGGGGACACACTGGACTGCTCTGAGTGGCCAGTGCCAGCAGGTGACGTCAGAGACTCCTTCCGATAGGCTCTTACCTCTCTTGGTAGCCAATCCTCCTTCCTTGGTAGCCAGACCTCCTTTTCTGGCTATTTAGGGTCTCTGCTTTGGGGAATTCTTCAGATAACGAATGCAAGAGCTCACCAGAGTTCCTCTGCATCTCCCTCTTCACCTTCTACCAACGGATCGACCGCTGACTGCTCAGGACGCCTGCAGAACCGCAACAAAGTAGCAAGACGACTACTAGTAACCTTGTATCGCCTCATCCTGCTGGCTTTCTCGACTGTTTCCAGGTGGTGCATGCTCTGGGGGTAGCCTGCCTCCACCCTGCACCAGGAGCTCTGAAGAAATCTCCCATGGGTCGACGGAATCTTCCCCCTGCTATCGCAGACACCAAAAGACTGCATCACTGGTCCTCTGGGTCCCCTCTCATTCTGACGAGCGTAGTCCCTGGAACTCAGCAACTTTGTCCAAGTGACCCCCATAGTCCAGTGACTCTTCAGTCCAAGTTTGGTGGAGGTAAGTCCTTGCCTCCCCACGCTAGACTGCATTGCTGGGTACTGCATGATTAGCAGCTGCTCCTGTGCACTCTTCCAGGATTTCCTTCATGCACAGCCAAGCCTGGGTCCCCGACACTCTATCCTGCAGTGCACAACCTTCTGAGGTGTCCTCCAGCGTCGTGGGACTCCCTTTTGTGACTTTGCGTGGACTCCGGTTCACTTTCCTTCCAAGTGCCTGTTCAGGTACTTTTGCGGGTGCTGCCTGCTTCTGTGAGGGCTCCCTGAGTTGCTGGGCGCCCCTTCCTCCTCCTCCTCCTCCAAGTGGCGACATCCTGGTCCCTCCTGGGCCACAGCAGCACCCAAAAACCTCTACCGCGACCCTTGCAGCTAGCAAGGCTTGTTTGCGGTCTTTCTGCAAGCTTCATTGCGACGTGGGACATCCGTCTTCCAAAGGAGAAGTCCCTAGCTCTCTTATTTCTTGCAGAACTCCAAGCTTCTTCCATCCGGTGGCAGCTTCTTTGCACCCTCAGCTGGCATTTCCTGGGCTCCTGCCCACTCTCGACACTGTCGCAACTATTGGACTTGGTCCCCTTGTCTTACAGGTACTCAGGTCCGGCAATCCACTGTTGTTGCATTGCTGGTGTTTGTTCTTCCTGCAGAATCCCCCTATCACGACTTCTGTGCTCTCTGTGGGTAGTAGGTGCACTTTACACCTACCTTTCAGGGTCTTGGGGTGGGCTATTTTTCTAACCCTCACTTTTTTTTCTTACAGTCCCAGCGACCCTCTACAAGCTCACATAGGTTTGGGGTCCATTCGTGGTTTGCATTCCACTTTTGGAGTATATGGTTTGTGTTGCCCCTATACCTATGTCCTCCCATTGCAATCTACTGTAATTCTACACTGCTTGAATTACCTTTCTTGCTATTACTTACCTAAGTTTGGTTTGTGTACATATATCTTGTGTATATAACTTATCCTCATACTGAGAGTACTCACTGAGATACTTTTGGCATATTGTCATAAAAATAAAGTACCTTTATTTTTAGTACTTGTGTATTGTGTTTTCTTATGATATTGTGCATATGACACCAGTGCTATAGTAGCAGCTTTACATGTCTCCTAGTTCAGCCTAAGCTGCTTTGCCATAGCTACCTTCTATCAGCCTAAGCTGCTAGAAACACCTCTAACACTAATAAGGGATAACTGGACCTGGCACAAGGTGTAAGTACCTCTGGTACCCACTACAAGCCAGGCAAGCCTCCTACACAAACTTCCCAGTTTTCATTGTAGCCATTATGGAACTGTGGAGTTTGTGTTTGACAAACTCCCTGACCGTATACTCTTATGGCTACCCTGCACTTACAATGTCTCATCTCATGCACATATGCCCTCACCTGTGGTATAGTGCACCCTGCCTTAGGGCTGTAAGGCCTGCTAGAGGGGTGACTTACCTATGCCACAGGCAGTGTGAGGTTGGCATGGCACTCTGAGGTGAGTGCCATGTCGACTAAGTCTTTTTTCACCAGCACATACAAGCTGTGAGGCAGTGTACATGTGCTGAGTGAGGGGTCCCCAGGGTGGCATAAGACATGCAGCCCTTAGAGACCTTCCCTGGCATCAGGGCCATTGGTACCAAGGGTACCAGTTACAAGGGACTTACCTGTGTGCCAGGGCTTGTCCAATTGTGGAGACAAAGGAACAGTTTAGGGGAAGAACACTGGTTCTGGGGCCTGGTTAGCAGGGCCCCAGCACACTTTCAATCAAAACTTAGATCAGCAAAGGCAAAATGTTAGGGGATAACCATGCCAAGTTGGCATTTCCTTACAGTGGTCAGCACACAAATATCACTACAGCTTTATATGGTGTGGTTTGTCTTGTAAGTTTGTGGGTGTTCACATTTTGAACTAAATCCAGTCCCATCCCATTGATAGTCAGAAATTTACTCCATCCCGATCTCCTTCCAGAATGGCAAGGAAATTATATCATTCCCACATTTGGGGGAGTGAGTTTAGAGGAAGGGCGTTCATTCTCCAGTAGGAAAAATGTTTTCACATATAGAAAAAGAAAACAAAATATATATATATTTTTTTTACAGCAGGCTTCCTTCATGTTATGCGTGAACCACAATTTATTTTCTGAAATAATACATTTCCAAGCTGTTTCATATGAAAAGTTCGATTTTGTTAAGATGAGCAAAATTATACTTTTTCACTGAGTTTAACTACAGCCTCGTTGATAAAATCCTTACTTAATGTTTTAATTAAAAACTGCAAGTCACTTTAAGCACTCTAAATCAACTTAGTATATTTCCTTCATCTGAACAGCAATGTTAGCTTTTTTCATTGCAATGCTACTGCCTCGTGCCATTAAAGAATCACCTCCTCTTTAATTATGCTTCTGTTTGTTGCCTACAAGAAATCATCATGATCATCTTCTCTCAAACTTTAATAAATCTCTGATTTGCAAAACAACATTCTTAATACAATCAAGATAGGCAAGTAACATACCAGGTAACAAACTGAGTTACTGGTTGAGGGTGGTAGCCCACTAATCTAGCAACAACCACAATGCTTGTCAGGGTAAAGTTTCAAGCAAACCTCGAATTAACCTGTGCTTAACTCTCAGGGGGCTTGGCACTATCAGTCAGGCTTAACTTGGAGGTAGTGTGTAAAGTATTTATGCAGACCAAAACAACAAAAATCTAATTGGTAGAGCTGGAGATTTGCAGTTTTAGAAAATTATGTGAAAATAGTGCCAAAAACACAGAGCGCCAACTGTGGTTATCTGATCACTTTGGACCAGGACAAAGTCAAAAGTTCAAGCCGACAGCGATGGAGTGACATATATGCATTAAAATCAAAGGTTTAGGTCTGGCAAAAGATTTTTCAGAATACACAAAAAGCAAACGTGCCTCTTAGAGGTTTTCGTGTTTGAGAGCCCCATGTCCGATTTGGGGATAACTACTCAGTTAAGCACGTTTTTAAATTCCTTTAGGCTGGACCTAGAAAATATATTCTAAAAATATATGGAATGTCCTCATCCCCTCCACCCCCCCCCCCCATCTTCCATCCCCCTCTCTCTCCCCATGGGTCTTATGACTCATCATTGGTCATCCCATGCTCTCCAGAGAATCCTCTAGTGGTGGGGGGGCCCTCTTAGCACAGTGAAGGAAAGTACAGGGATATTTCAGAGGAAAGGGATCCAAAAAATAAATCCTGATCACCTACTAAGGGTTGTATTTACACTTTATTGAAAGGCTGGTGAGGGAATGATTAAAATAAATAGGAAGACACTTAAGGCTATTTTATGCAGGTAATGTCAAAAGGGTCAACACGTTTCAGCCCTGAAAAGGCCCAAAAAAGAGCTCTGGGCTTTCCTCAAGACCGGAATCCTATTTTTCCCTATGATATATCCATGTCTGTCGTCCCACACATACACAGTGCACATACAAACATACAATACCAGTTCCTAACTCCTAGAAGCAGCAAATGTATTGCTTGTGGTTAATTTTAAGATCCTGGAATGACATAAAAATACCCATGAAATCAAATTAAAGTACATTTTTAATAAATCAGACATAATGCACATGAAAATAAAACCACAGAAATTGGGACATGCTTCGAGCAAAGGCCTTCAGGCAGTTATGGGCCTTTAAATTTGTGCTGCACCATTCTCATTTGTGAACACTGCAAATAAATAAACATGTGCATATGGAGTCTCAGGCAAACAAAAACCATGTGTTGAACACGCATGCAGTAGTGAGTCGTCTATTAACAGGTGACTTCTCAGCTTTCCCTTACCCTAACTACCGGTCAACCACTCCTCATGGAGGACTAAACAAGGGTGGCCTTGTAGTCACACACTGCCTGTAGTCAGGGATATGCAAAGAGAATGATATGAAATCAGTAAGTACAATGCCAATGTGCTGTATCAGATCGGTATGGGCAGATATTAAAAGTAAGCGGCTTACTTCATCAAAGGTCCCACCCTGCTCAGACACATATTATCATGTTTGTGGTCTCCTCCAGATGCTACTGCATCAAGCTGTGAAGTCCATGCTTTATGCCGTCTTTATGCGTGGCAGCTAATTCAGTGATGCGCATTCTGCGTCCACAGGATCAGTGAATGCTGGGAAATGCTTTTTTGCTCAGTATGCAAGCATGTTGGGCATTTGTAGTGAGCCAGTGGGAGCTTGTGGCTTACTTCATCAAAGGTCCCACCCTGCTCAGACACATATTATCATGTTTGTGGTCTCCTCCAGATGCTACTGCATCAAGCTGTGAAGTCCATGCTTTATGCCGTCTCTATGCGTGGCAGCTAATTCAGTGATGCGCATTCTGCGCCCACAGGATCAGTGAATGCTGGGAAATGCTTTTTTGCTCAGTATGCAAGCATGTTGGGCATTTGTAGTGAGCCAGTGGGAGCTTGTGGGGGATTGACCCTAAACGGGGGCATGATAATAAATACAGGAATTTGTATTGCCAATGTTTTCAAAAATATATAAACAGGAAACAGTTCCCACCCAAATGCTGGGAAATATACTTTGCTCCATATGCGAGTGTTTGGGCACTCTTAGTGAGCCACTGGGTGCTCCAAAGGGGGCCCAAATATGGGGCATGATACTAAGTATTGGCATTTATGTTGGCAATTTCAAAAAAATTATATTGGTAGTTTGAAAAAAATATGTATAATAAGAAAAACGTTGTACACCATACTGCACCTATAGGAACATCCCAATCATGGTTATACCATAAGTATGAGGGGATGCCAGGAAACAGAGGCCTAAACATTAAAGCTGATAATTTATGCACCACAATGCAAATCCATTGCTGTTAGACTTTTCATCCTTGGTTTGGTCTCCCTTTGCCTCTGTTTCCCAGGTTGTTGTGTGCTGGACTCTGTTTTTGTTACTCTGGGCACTTTACCACTGCTAACCAGTGCTAAAGTGCAAGTGCTCCTATGCAAAATGTGTGTGTAATTGGTTTATCCATGATTGGCATATTGGATTTACTAGTAAGTCCCTAGTAAAGTGCACCCGAGGTGCCCAGGGCCAGTAAACCAAATGCTACCAGTGGGCCTGCAGCGCTGGTTGTGCCACCCACCTGAGTAGCTCTTTAATCATATCTCAGACCTGCCACAGCAGTGTCTGTGTGTGCAGTTTTTAACTGTAAATTCGACTTGGCAAGTGTACCCACTTGCCAGGCCTAAACCTTACCTTTTCTTACATGTCAGACACCCCTAAGGTAGGACCTAGGTATCCCCAAGGGCAGGGTGCAGTGTATTGTTAATGTAGGACATATAGTAATGTGTTTCATATGTCCTGACAGTGAAATATTGCTAAATTCGTTTTTCACTGTTGAAAGGCTCGTCCCTCTCATAGGTTAACATGGGGGCTGCCTTTAAGTATGATTGAAGTGTAGGTTCCATTTGGGAGCGGATAGACATGTGGAGTTTGGGGTCTCTGAGCTCACTATTTAAAAATACATCTTTTAGTAAAGTTGATTTTAAGATTGTGTGTTTGAAAATGCCACTTTTAGAAAGTGGGCATTTTCTTGCTTATATCCTAAGTCAAAATGTCAATTTAAAACTGCACACTCAGGCTGCAAATGGCAGGCATGGGACATGTGTAAAAGGCTACTTAAGTGGGTGGCACAACCAGTGATGCAGGCCTACTAGTAGCATTTAACTTATAGGCCATGGGTACGTGTATTAATACTTTACTAGGGACTCTCAAGTAAGTTAAATGTGCCAATTTGGCATGAGCCAATGCTACTATGTTTTAGAGAGAGAGAGAGAGTGCACTTTAGCACTGGTTAGCAGTGGTAAATTGTGCAGAGTCCTAAAGCCAGCAAAAACGAAGTCGGCAAAAACATGAGGGAATGAAGACAAAAAGTTTGGGGAAAAACACACCAATTATGTTAGGTCACTCAATACCAAAATATCAATTTCAGCAGTAGCAATGTATGGTATTGCGTTCATTAGTGCTGCTAATGTTTCTGAGTAAGTAGTAGTATAGTTAAGTCCAGGTGTTTCTAACAGAGTGGCAGAGGAGCAAATCCATGTGGATAGACATTAAGGGCCAGATGTATCAAGGGATTTTACCCATTCTGTGCCTATGGGAAAAAGCTTTCGTACATATGGCCCTAAACAATTAATTGTGGTGTCTGCTCCTTGAGGTTTGGTGAAGAGTGCCAGAAGGGCCACCCAGGTGATAGTGCTTTTTGCCGCTACCTGTAGTATATGTCGTGGTCCAGCTACCTAGGAGGGGCAAAAGTGCAACTCATGTGACTATTCCTGCAGCTGTATTGTATCTTTTGGGAGCAGCCCAATATTTATACTAGTGCAGCGGAGTACATTTTATAGTATTGGCACTGTTTAACAAACCTGTTCATCAAATCAATTTTCAGTTGTATGCAAGCAGACTTATTCAAGCATGTTCACATCAAATGCAATTTCATCATGCTATTTGTACCATGGCATATCCTCACTGTCTTCCTTAGTTTCAGGATGATTTCACAGGTTGTGTTTTTTTGTTGAAAGATAGTTAAAGAACGTATCCACTTGCATGAACATGCAATCCTACTGAAGCGAGTTATGGTGCCATAACGTATGTTCAACTGTGAATCCATTTGTCAGTCTTGGGAGGGATTGTGCAATATCTGATGGTTGCCGGGGGCATTGCGAGATACATTAGTTCTAGCAGTTACTGTCAAAAGTCAACCCAGAGCAGTTCCGTCCTTCGTTGTTTATCTTCTCACTCTACCAGAGTGATGGTTAGCAGTTATTCACCATTTCTTTCTCTTGGTAAGAGCCAGGTCTTCAAAGCCTTAATTATTTTCTCTCCTTGAAGAACATTCAGTAGTTTACCTGCTTCCACGTAGAACAATGCCCTACTAATGTGCTTATTCGTAAAAGGACGGATGGTCAGCAGTAGTGGCCCTCTGGAGCAGACTTCCTTTCTATAATAATATTTTTGCCTGCTTGTTAGGGTGGTCTTTTGCAGTGAATGGCCTATAAATGATGCACAAGGTGTCGTATTAGGTCACCAATTAAGTGCTTACAAATCTTGTGAAACATGCTCCTGCATGTGTAGTAATTGTACTATAACTGATGTCTGTGCCAGTATTGCAAAACATGATGAAGGGTGTGCATTGTGTTAATGCTGATGCTAACTTGCTAAGATCAATTCAAGCATCTAGAGTATTGACGAATTTTCCGATTCAGATGACATCTAATGTGTTTATTTAAGAATGTGGTTGTTAAACCTAGCAATGAAAGTAAAACGGCATTCTCACCTTCGTCCTCTCTTAGAATTCAAGCTTAATATTGCTCACAGGTTTCCACTCTCTAAGGGTCAGAAGACACTTTAGAGTCTCTGGGATTGTATGCATCTCCCCTTGTTTACAGTCATTGATGTTGCCAGAACCCTGTTGTGCTTTACAGTGTTGCCAGTATTTTTTTAAATGCTCTGCTGCTGAGGTCTTTACTATAGAAATATCAGAGAAGACAGATTATTGTGCGGAAACTGTGCCTGCTGGTACATTTTGTAAGTTTTGCATATAGTTGTGCCTTCTCTGCCCTTACTGAGGAGTTTCTACATATGCACGTATATATTTTAGTAGTAAATGCGGGAGTGGCACAGGGGAGTGGGTATGAAAAGGGACTAATTAACAATTACAGGGATGGGTTTAGGGAGTTGTAAGAGGTATTTTGGAAAGATTGTCATCCACCCACACGAGTAAGCGAATTGCATTACTGTTGGTTGTAGACATTTAACTTATACTTTTGTAGTAAGATTACACTCAAGTTTGTGAATACCGAAAGTAGTAAACTTACTACAAAGTATAAATGTACTCAAAAGTGTAATTTAGTTTTGTGATTCAGCCCAGTATGTTCTTATCGTCGACGCAGTAACTTATTCAAAAGGTGTTCTGTTTGTCAAAAGATTGCATTGATATTGGGCTTCTCTTTCTCTTTTTTTTTTTTTTTTTACATAAAGCAATTTAAATGTTTCTATTTCTACTCTACCACACTCGCCTAGGAGTAGTCCATTAATGTGAAGGATAAGACCGTTACAAGGAATTATTGGCACAATTAAATCTTGTCATCCTTTCCATTAGCAAGGTGGTCTAACTGAACCTTATTTGCAACTTTCAGCGATACTCTGGCGATTCCCTCGCTGGTGGTTTTATGAGAAGACACATTTGTCTAGTAGTCCTATAATTTAGCATCGGCCCTAACACAGAGATGTACATGTTTATTCCAATGAATCATAAAAGTGTATATGGAGAGAAAAGAGTGAAGTGTTATTGGGGTGTTTAGGTGATACAGAAGGAAGAACACACAATTACTTTTTCGAAAAACGTTGGTAGAAAAGAACCAGAATTTTAAACAATTACTGCTTCATAAACGGACAATATAAATATCAGTTTGTGGGATATTAATATTTATATGGAGGAGTATGTTTGTGTATGTTCATCTGATTGTGTTTATCGTCTTTTTGATGTGTGGCAGGTCAGGCTGTGTGCAGCACAATTAATTTTAAGTATGTCTTCATAGATCAGCTGCCTGCTCAGTATTTTTTCTAAATCTTCAATATGTACATGGAGTGGGCTTTGCCTCTGTCCCCCAGATGTATTAAATTGCTCTCTTAGCTCATGCTGTTGGCTGTTAGGTGCATCTTCCTGCCTCCTGTGGAGTGCTTTTACTGTAGTGAACGACGGACTAGTTTGCATCTTGAAAGTACACACATTAACTTGTTTATTTCATTATGCAATTGTAAACAGAAAGCATTTTTGTTTTAATTTTCTAAATGCTGCAGGCTTTGTAAAATATTTAAACCGGGGCTCAGGGGGACTGCTCGGCTTTAGTAATGCCCGTTTTTAGGGTCGAGGCTTCAATACCATTCTCTAGTGCATGTGTATCGCTTGCGAGACGCTGTAGTAGTTACAAAAGGGCTTGGAGACCTCCTGTCCCTTACCATTTGTTGCCTTGTGTGGCACTCTTCTTTATTCTTTACTCTTCTTTACAGCTTCGTAGCACAGCCCAGTGAGTGAAGTGTATACGCAGTGCCAAGTATTGACAGAACTTTCACTATCTAGTTATGGAAAAGTACAATCAGGGCTCACAGATAGTTCAGTAATAGACAAGTACAGACATTGTCCATGATTGTAGTGGACACCTTCTGCCTTAGGAGTAAAGAGTAGACGCACTTCACATTAACTAAAGTGTAACCCCCAAGCCCCAGTGCCAAAGGTGTACAGGAGTTACCATTGACATAGTGTACGTGCAGTGCTTTGTGATTGTGGCGTATGTGCACTGCTCTGTGAATGTTGTAGTCACTCTCGGCCTATTCAAATATAACATCCTTAAATATAGTTTGCCATATTTTAGAAAATCAATTTCATTCTGCAGTGTATAATTGGTCGGTGAATTTTGAAACCACAATAATATATTTTACAAATCTGCTGATTAAAATGACATCAGAGAACCTAAAACATAACAAGCATTGGCAAAGCCAGTAGGTCTCGCCTGTGTGAGAGCTATTCATTTTTCCAAGGTCTTTTAGCCATGTTGTGGAGCAGCATGGCTAAAAGTTATTAGAGAAACAATATGAGCCCTTGTTTAACCTTGTTGCGTTATAGCACTATTTTTTTTTATAACTTATGGAGCGCTTTAAAAAAAAAAAAAAATTCAGCCCCACTGCACGGCAGTCATGCTGCTCTACAACATGGCTAAAAGATTTCGGTAAAGCCAATAGCTCTTACATAGACCAGACCTACTGGCTTTGCCAATACCTGTTACAAAGTTTTATATTTTTTAGGGTCAAGCCTGTGATAGCATGTGCTAGCACATGCGTCTCGCTTTCAAGACACTGTTGTAGTTCGAAAAGGGCTTGGTGCTCGTTTGTCGCTCACCATTTGTTGGCTTGTGTGGCACTCTTTTTATTACAGCCTCGTAATTCGTCCACTTCAGGCCTGGCATCATTTCCGGTCCACTACTGGAGTGCAGGGACAGAGCACGGATTGATTTAACTCAGTGCGTGTCCGTTGCACACCACACAATTCCACCCCAAACAATTCCACACCTAACAATTCCAATACAACCCAAAGAATTCCACTCCACACCATATACATCCACTGCACTCCAAACCAAAACACATAGGTAAAAGACATTGTAATTTAAATCGCCAATAGCCCGAACACTCGCAAATGTGAGGCCCATTGCATTGCAAATTCTTGTTAATACTTGCGTGGTAGGTCTGTCTAGTTTATCTATCAGCCAATCTATACAGAAGTAGAAAGCATCCGATTTTTATTTTTTAAAATAAAACCTACATTATTTCTGCCATTATTTGTGTACTCTTTTACATTGTTCAACAATTTTGTTTAATAAAAATATGTTATTCATCTTCAGGGGTTCAGTGTGCAATGTATTGCTTACCTCATGCCAAGACTGCATCTGTCGTTTGTGGGCGGAGACGTTATTACCAGAAGATAGCCTTTTTGGAGCTCACATTTCCGAAGAATGTACTGCAAGTATAAGCAGCAGCCTGCCATGTGCCCAAAGGCAAAAAGACAACATGCAACATGCACTGGAGGTATTAGGATTGTATTAATGCAAGTACTGAAAACGTTACTCACCACGTGCAGCTTTGCTTGTATACTTTGCTTGAAATCGAATTGATATTCCCCATTGTATTTTCATCATGAGCACAAGTAAAATGGATGAATTTTAATTAATTTAATGAGATTACCGTAGTAAATGCCATGCATTTCTGAGGACTTGATTCTCTTACTTATTTTTCTTTTTGTTTCTTAAATAACTGCAGACACTTAACAATTTGAAGAGTTTGAAAAGAGCCCAAAGAAGATCTTCAGTTCTTGCAGCTCCCACAGAAATGGCACCTAGTCAAGAAGACGCGCTTGATGTGCAACGCTCTGTTTCTCACCATGCCAATTCCCTGTGTCACTTTCATATAGCAGCATGCATCAACCCAACCACAGGTCAGATACTCAGAAACATGCACAGTATGCTAACTTCATGTCCTTCTCTGCTTCTCCAGCTAATTTGTAACGTCAGTGCAATGGGATTAATGTTAAACAATATATGCAGGTTTAGAAACGATGAACCTTTTAAAACAAATACGCAAACCAGTGTGCTGAAGATGATCATTTCACGCAATGGTGGCTAGATGCCGCCATACAGAGAGCGAGTGGTGAGGGTAATGGAGAAACACAGGCAAATTAGAGAAAAACCTTGAGAGACCTAGTTGGAAATTAGTAATATACACAGGCATGGTGGGATGTTGTGAGGAGGACAAACCAGGGGTAGAAATAGGGAGGATGAAGGACCGGACAGTAGGGAAAGGTACAAAAAAAAAAGGTGGTTGAGAAATAAAAAAAATAAAAAAAATTTAAAAAAAAAGGCATAGTTGCGTTCGGTCTGAATGGTACTACTGTAGGTGTCCTAAGCGTGTGAAGCATTATTCAACATTATAAGGATATCTCCCACAGAACGTCTTTTGCCATGGTGCCCAACTAAAGGGAACAAACCGGTTGTCCCTTCCATCACATTTTTTTCTAACTACTCCTCAGATGAGCTTGGATCTGTATGATTTGCCATGCCCCCCGTTGCTTAATGGCCGAACATGCTGTGGTATTTTGTACCTGACAAAGACTGTGGTAGAAAAAGGGAAGAACGGTACGGAGGACATCCTCGTGAGATTGTAGAAGAAGAGGAGGGATTTTAGAGCAAAATGGAGGACTTGAACTGGTAAAATAGGGAAAGGCGTATTTAGAAAGAGAAAGAAATGGGAAACGCTAGAACATATGTAACATGCACGTGCAAACTGAAATGAGTCAATGGAGACCGACCAACAATGCCAGTTGCTAGGCAAAATGGGTAGGTCTTTAAGTTGTTACCAGTGATAATCCCGGAGTGCACATTTTTGGTTTCTTTGTTGTCACATTGGAGTCGGAACTTTATATTGAACCGAACCTAGAAATCCTCAGTGATACCTGTGCTTCAATTATTCCAGTCGTTCCCACATGTCCTAGTGCCATAATTTCTAGGCTCTGCTCTTTCTCACTGATGATGTTGTTCTTCAATTCTGAGCCGAGTGAAAAGCAGCATTAAACATACCTTTAAAGCCAATCAGCAGTCTGTGATTTCGATTCACAGCCCCTGACTGAGTCCCCATTTGTTTACTTGTACCTTGGTATGTTTTGACATTGGATTTGTGTAGAGCTGACTTCTTGAAGAGGAGACGCACAGCTTCATAATATCAGGCTATGTGCTCCGTGTGTGTGTATGTGTATGAAAGCACATGAGTCAGAGTTAAACCAGAATGCATGGCACGCTGTTAGGAAAAACAAAAAATAAATCTTGATCGCTGCAGGACTGTGATGTGCCAGAGTGTCGAAGTGCTTTCTAACATCTGATCCTAAGCCACCACCCATTATTTACGGTGTGCCCTCCCCACCAAGATACAGGGCCATGTCTGGCATAACAGAACACACCACTGGTTCTGATGGGCAAATTGTGGCCATTATTGTGATTGCATTGTATTCCTAGTAGAATGCTGGTCCTGACATAATGCTTGTAATTCTTTAAAAAAAATATATATTTTTATTGGCATTTCGTAAAGTACAATAGCAAGTGAGACGCAGATACGATTATAATTTGTGATCACAGGAGTTACAGAAACAATATTGACGGGTTCACTTTGTTGCGTCATGACACTTTGTAATTAGAGCAGCCACGTAGTAAAAGAACATGTGAATTCACTTAACTGTAACAACCGCCTCAACCCTCCACTGCATCTTTCAATCCATTCAGGTTAATCCATCATCTACCTTCGTTTCCTCAGTCTCTCCCAAGGGTATATATTATCTGCCAAACCTCCACATACAACTGTTTTAAGAATGACACACCACATGAGCCTACTACAGCTTGTGTGCCAAGAGCAATCCTGTATTTTCTCTCTGGTCCCTCGTAGGGGCCTAGTACCACTAGAGTCATTTAGTGCTTGTATCATGGCTCCCCAGGATATCAGATCTTCTACCAGTTTCATCTCGTCTTAATTTTCTCATATGCATCTCCTCCGCTCCCGCCCATTCCAGCATATCACGTTGCCAGTTCGATACAAGGGGAGTAGCAGACTCAGCCATCTAATTGCAGTATGTCTCTTATCTAGGACCAGATCAAGTATTAAGAATTTTCTACTTAATTTCTTCTTTCCCATATCGGGGATAAGGCCCACTAGGCATTTGACACAAATTGCAAAGTGTATTTCTGCATGGTATGAACCCCGACTGATCCACATAGGCCAGCCTTAGAAGATATGTTAGCCGACGCACCGCCAGGACGTGACTGAGTATTTTTTGATCTGCTTTCAACATTAAAGGCCAATTACGACCTTGGGAGAGGGGATTACTCCTTCACAAATGTGACGGATATCCTGCATGCCGTATTACAAGTTCCATTACATCCTATGGAACTTGTACCACGGGGGAAGGGATATCTGTCACATTTGTGTAGGAGTAATCCCTGCCACCAAGGTTGTAAACCGGCTGTGAAGATGGCTTGGTACTTTATGTACTGTAGGAGAGCCTGTACTGGAATGTGATGAGGTGTGATGAGGGAGATGGGTTCTGAAATGGAATGTGGAGGGGTTGAGAGAGAAGGGAAGGAAAAGGGAGACGGAAGGAGCTGTGCTGGAGATGCTGTATATTACTTATGAAATAAAGAAGTGAAATGAAACTAATTGAGAGATTCATCTTTACATTGGCGACGAGGAGCCGTGCAGGAGACGGGTTGAATTGAACATCTCCACTCTTGGAAGCAACTACAGCTCGAAAAATCATATATTCGACAGAGAGGAAAAGATACAAAAAGAGAAAAGAAAAACCTACAAAGTTCTTTTGGTGAGCACAATTATAATTATTGTCCAAGCTCTATCGCGTGTTAACATTCCTCAAGAAAACAACAATAATCTTTAGTTTATCTTGGCGCAAAACAGACTGCCTGTAGTAACGAACTGTGTTTAATTTTAAAAGAAAACGAGCAGACGCGCGAGGTGTATGCGCGTTATACTCTGCCCTTGGAAGAGACTCTGCCTCGAGCAGAACGCGCGAGGTGTATGCGCGTGATTCACTTAGTCCTTTGAACAGACGCTGCTGCGAGCAGAACGCGCGAGGTGTATGCGCGAGAAGAATCTATTTATAAACACTGCATTACGGCAGATCATTAACCAGCTTACTGCCGTTAGCTGGGAATTAACGCGGCATCTAAAATATAAATAATAATAATAAAAAAAAAAAAAACAAGAACCTGCATTGGCAATTCACGACGTACTCTGCTCCTGTCCAGCAAAAGCGAAGAAGGACTGGGTAAAGGTTAAGTAGTGAAAGGAAAGAAAGACTTTAAAAAGGAGCAGGAAAAAGCAATGTGAATGGAAAAAGAGTGAAGAAGTACAAGTATTAAAATACATACTATATAACACATTTTAAAGTGGAACATTGAGGAGAAGGACACTGCATATGATATAAAAAAAAAAAAAAAAAAAAAAAAAAAAAAAAAAAAAAAAAAAAAAAAAAATTAAGCTATGGGTGATCAAAGTATGTCCTCGCCACCACCCTTTTTAGCAACTCCTGGGGAACCACCTATTCCGTGGAAACAGTGGAAAAAGATGTTCTCTACCTACTTACTGGCAATTGGAGGAGATCGCTACAGTCCTATCAGAAGACAGGCAATTCTTCTTCATCATTTGGGTATAGAAGGAAGAAGAATATATGAGGACCTACCTGAGGTTTCATTAGGTATGGGGGATGGACAACCCTCCAATCTATTTGAGATGTCTTTGCAAATGCTAGATTTACAATTTACACCTAAGACTAATTTGGTTCTAGAGCGTCATAAATTTTTCTCGAGGATACAGAATGCTGATGAAGATATAGCATCGTATGTAGCAACCTTACGTGGACTTGCCCTATCTTGCCGTTTCGAACAGTTATCGGATTCCCTAATAAGAGATCAGATAGTAAGGTGTGCTTATAATAAAAAAATAAGGGAGAAGTTATTAATGAAAGATCCGAATCTCGAGGAAGCGATTCAAGTTGCTAAAAGAATGGAGCACACAGCTGTATGGCTACTGGAAATGGATGATTCAAATAAGGAAGGGAAACAAAATGTTATCAGTGAGATAAAGAATAGGAGCAAATTCACAATTAGTGAAGAGAAGAAAAAATCAACAAGGAATTGGGAAGACCCAAGTCGGGGAAAGTTTGATTCAAGGGAAGTAAAATGCTATCGGTGCGGAGCGCCCGGACACATTGCATCGAGCAAAATGTGTGCTGCAAGAAATGCAATATGTCGCAATTGCGGGAAAAGAGGGCATTTTGCCAAAGTCTGTAAATTCAAAAAAAATGAAGGTAGTGGTCACACGATTCAAGATGTTCAGGATGTGTGTGGAAACTTGGAAGAAATAATTCTAACTGTGGAAGGAAACCCCATTGATCTAGCTTCTAACGAGGAAACCATGGGAGTAGAAGATTCAACACTCAGGATTGATCTTGAAAGTACAAGTGTCTTGAAGAAACCTCATGCTCAGGTGTTACTGAACAACCTGCCAGTTAATCTGTTGGTAGATTCTGGGAGTCTATTTACCCTTGTTTCAAAAAACACTTATGAGAAATTGTGTGTTAACACTGGAAATGAGAATTTGTTGGAACCAGATATAAAAGCTGTGGGATATGCTGGGAAGAGAATAGAAATGATAGGCATGATTTGGATGACAATTGTTTTCAAAGGGAGAGCAGTTAAAGGAAGGATATATATTACGGACTTTGGAACTAATTTATTGGGCTGGCGTCATCAGAAAGATTTGGGAATAATTCTGAACCCTAATGCTAAGGAACCTGTAATGATTTTGGAAAAAGAAAGAATTGGTGAAGTAAAAGACTCTCCTCATCCCTTGATCCAAAAGCATCCACAGGTCTTTTCTCCAAGATTAGGTATCTTGAAAGACTTTTCTCACAAGATTGTGCTAAAAAGAGATGCTAAACCTGTAGTCCACAAGGTTCGAGGGATACCTAATTTGATGAAGGAACCTTTGAGAAATGAGTTGGATAGGTTGTTGCAAGACGGTATCATTGAGCCAATAGAGTCTTCAGAATGGCTGGCTCCGATCGTTGTAGCGCCCAAGGAGGGAGGGAGGATTCGTCTATGCATCGATCTTAGAGATTTAAATAAGAGTATCTGGGTGGATAGGCAACCTTTGCCAAATATTTCACAGATGTTATCCATAAAAGGCAAAGGGTGTATTTTTAGTGTGTTGGATATGTCCTCAGCATATCATCAGATTAATCTACATGAAGAGTCTAGGCATTTGACGTCCTTTGTGACGCCTTTGGGGGCATTTCGCTACAAGAGGATGCCTTTTGGATTAGCTTCTGCCTCAGCTGTTTTTCAGAGGCTAATGGAAGTGATTTTTGGAGACATGAACAAAGTGTTATGCTTTCAAGATGACATTTTAATTGTAGGTGATAATGAAAGAGAGCATAACCTCTTATTTGAAGAAGTAATGTCCAGACTGGAGAAGAGAGGTCTGACCATTAAAGAGGAAAAATGTCAGATTGGAAAATCTGAAGTGACTTATTTGGGACATACTGTTGATAGGAATGGTATTAGGCCTAAGAAGAGCATAGTGACTGCAATCGAGAAAGCGCCTGAGCCAACTAACAAAGATGAATTAAGATCTTTCTTGGGTCTTGCGGAATACTGCGCCAAGTTCATAAGAAATTTTACAGAGATTGTAGAACCTTTAAGGGGATTGATGAAAAAGGGAGTAACATATGAGTGGAATGAGGATTGCAAATGTGCCTTTGAATATGTGAAGAGGAGTATATTGAGTGCTCCCACTTTAGGTGTTTTTGATATAACAGCAAAAACGTATGTAACTTCGGATGCGAGCAATGTGGGAGTGGGAGCAGTTTTAACTCAAGTAAAGGATGGTAATGAGTACGTTGTAGGTTTTGCTTCAAGACGATTGCAGGGTGCGGAATTATCATATTCAGTAATTGAAAGAGAGGCTTTAGCTTGTTGCTGGGGAATCAATCATTTTAGGTTTTACTTATGGGGAGTGCCTTTTAAACTAAAAACTGACCATAAGCCTTTGATCTATATTTTCAAGGGCGGGCGTGGTTTGGAAGGGAATGTAACACCTCGAATTTCGAGGTGGCTATTATCTGTGATGGAGTATAATTTTGAGGTGGAGTTTGTAAGAGGTGATAGGAATGTGGTGGCAGATTATTTGTCAAGAATGCCTGTGATTGTGGATGAAATTGTAGGAGAAGGAGTTGAGAATTTTGTCGGTACTATTTTAGGTGAACTGGCCTTAAGCGAGAGCGAGTGGGATGAGGCTAAAGTGAACGATTCTGTCATGTGTAGGGTGGAAAGTAAAATAATTAATGGATGGGCGCATGAGGACGAACGTGGTAGCGATGTGTCATGTTACTTTAGGATTAAGGATCAACTGAGTGTACTGGAGGGAAGGTTGTATAGGAAAAATCAAATTGTTCCCCCTGAGGGTGTAAGGAAGCACATTATTGATATAACTCACCAGGGCCATTTAGGACGAGGTGTAATGAAAAGGAAAATAAGACAATTGTTCTGGTGGCCTGGAGTAGATAAACAGGTGGAAGAGACAGTGAAGAATTGTGTGCCTTGTAGGAATAGTGATAAGACAAAAGTCCTAAGGCAAACTCCTTTAGCCCCTGTAAGATTTCCAGAAAGACCTTGGGAAAAGCTAGCTGTGGATTTCATTGGTCCTGTATCCAGGTTGGGTACTAGGAACAGGTTCATTATTGTGCTAGTAGACTACCACTCAAAATGGTTTGTGGTCAAAATTGTTGACCAAGTGAATACTGCTAGGGTCATAGAATTCTTTGAAGAAGTTTTCTTAGAGGAAGGGATACCAAAAACTATTGTATCTGACAATGGTGTACAATTGGTGTCACATGAAATGGTGGAATATTTGAGGAAGATGAGTATAAATCATGAAAGAGTTGCCCTCTTTCGACCACAGGCCAACGGCTTGGTTGAGAGGGTGAATCGCGTGATAATGGACAATATTCAGTTGTCTTTAGCCAATCATCTCTCTTGGAGAAAAGAATTATGTAAGATGATGTGGACGTATCGCACAACTCCACATTCAGTTACTGGGGTGGCACCATTTGTAGCTCTTAAGGGGAGAATGCCTGGAGTGAAAGAATGCCCAGTGTGGTTAAAGACTGAAAGGAATGTAAGAGTAGACAGGGAGGCAATGAAAGAAAGAGTAGAGGAGATGCAGAGGAAAAATACCCAACAGTACAACAAAAGAATGGGTGTGAAGTATTTTCACATAAATAAAGGGGATTGGGTAGTGAGAAGGAGAGGTGGAACAATTGTGAAGGGAGACAGCAAGTACTCTGCTCCTCAATTGGTGAGGGAAGTCAAAAGAAATGTAATAATTTTAGAGGATGGTTCATCCTGGAGTATGGGAAGTGTGTGCAAAATTCAGCGTTAAAATATAGAATTTCTGAATTAATTTGTTGAACTCGTATGTGATCTAGGACTAATAGTTTTGTCTGATCTTTCATGTTTTATCGTACCTACTCTTGTTCTTTGTTTTGTTATTTTGTTATATAATATATAAGGGGGAGAAGTGTGAAGATGGCTTGGTACTTTATGTACTGTAGGAGAGCCTGTACTGGAATGTGATGAGGTGTGATGAGGGAGATGGGTTCTGAAATGGAATGTGGAGGGGTTGAGAGAGAAGGGAAGGAAAAGGGAGACGGAAGGAGCTGTGCTGGAGATGCTGTATATTACTTATGAAATAAAGAAGTGAAATGAAACTAATTGAGAGATTCATCTTTACACCGGCCCTAAAACTGGGCAGTAGGAAGTAGCATCCAAAGGGTCTTTCCCTGGTTTGGGCACCAAAACCAGAAGGGAATCCCTCACAGAATCAGGGAACACTCCTCTTTCAAAGGCCTCCAGAAAGACAGTCAACAGCTTGTTTGCCAGAGCCCCAGGAAAGGTGTTATATAGCTCAGCAGGAAGTCTGTCCCATCCCGCCCGAAGCCTTATTAGTCTTAAGGGAGTCCGTTACCCAGAGGATCTGCCGTTTAGTCAGTGGGGCATCCAAGACATCATGCTCCACATCATTGAGCTATGACAGCGGCAGCACAGCAATATAGTTAATGATCGAGGGCATATTAGCCGTCTGGAACGGCTAAACACATTATTTATGGATTGTTGAGTGTAGGCTTTACATCCTGCCTTATCTCTAACGGACCAAATTACCTCTCTGTGGTTCTAATTTTTTATCAGTCTAGCCTGCATACGCCCTGCTGTGGTCTTCCATGTGCAGGCTCCTGTAGGAGAGCTGTACATGTTTCAATAATTTTTACCATACAGTATGGCTACTCTGCCTAGCTCTACCTCACTCCTTCATGACCACCGAAGTAGTCGTGGAGTTGCGTCCAGTTTAGTCGGTTTCTCCTCCTGTATCAACAGCTCCCTCTCTAATGTTTGAAGTATGCCTGTAGAAGTAGCCATACACACTCCTCTAAACACCATCACATCCCACTCCATAGCTTTTTGCGGAGTACTACCCCCAGTTTAATGCATAGTAGTCAGTTAAGGCGTCTGCTAGCACCCCTGCGAAGACAGGGTCTGTAGGGCCTCCCATCTCATTCGCTATAGTGGTACCCGTGGTAGTGGTCCAGCCAGAAAGTACATGATCAGAAGAGCAGAGTGATCCGATAACTCTCTGGCCAAATATACCGAGTCAGTCACTTGATGTGCAGCATCCAGCTGTATAAGAAAGTAATCTAATCTGCTGTAGGTGCCAGCCTCGGGAGTACAGTAGGAGTTTGCAAGCATCCGTGGATATTGGATCCACCATATTTCTACCAGCCCTACGCCGTCGTCTGCTTGAGTTCTTCCTTCATATTCAGTTTAGTGCCTCAATTTGGAAAGGACCTATCCTTCTCCCCATCCATCATCCTGCAGTGCTGACAGTACCGTCTCAAAGTAATCATCACTGTTTACATTAGGTGCATAAACATTAATGCGACAAACTTCATGGGGGTCTAGGGTGCCAGTCAAGATTACATACCTACCCTCGGGATCTACCCAGACATGATGCATCCAAAAAGGAAATCCAGGGGCCACCTATATAAGGACAGCCCATGCAAATCTTTAATAGGAAGTGGCGTATGCCTGGCGTCTACATTTGTTTCCATAGGCAACTAATGCAATCCCCCCATAATTGTGCTTCATGCAATAATGAAACTGCAACACTGTACCATTTTAAATACAGTGCTGGTAATTCTTGCTCTATCATGAGCATTCATGGCATGACGGTGCGCACTATGGTATAATGCTAGCCATCAGATAATGGTGATAATTATTAGCATTGTGGGGATAGGTGTACTAAGCCTTTGCAGAATCAGTCTGTTAGCAAATGCAAAAATGTCTTTTTTGATGTACGAAGCCCAAATTATGATTCGGAAACCTGTTACCGACTAACAATTTGGGTTTGCTAATCTGTATTTGAAAGAGGTGTGTTTGGGGCATCCCTTCCAAATACCAATTCGCTTTGGTATGTACTAATGTTTTACGACCAAAATGTGGTTGCAAAACATTTGCACTTTACTCCCAAATCAAAGTCGGTGCTAACTCATTCACAAACGGGATGGGATCCTCAAGGGATCCCCTTCCATTTGTGAATAGTTGAAAAAAGTATTAAAGCAGCAGGCAATGGCCCAAGGGATCACTGTCCACTGTTAAAAAAAAAAACATGAAATGTCAGAGTTTCATTTTTGTTGTAAACACATCCAGTTTTCCCTTAAGGAAAATGCGGTGATTTAAAAAAACAAACAAAAAAAAAGTTTGCTTTATTCAAAAGCAGTCACAGACATGGTGGCCTGCTGAGCCCAGCAGTCCACAATCCCTGTGATGACAGTGAATCGTAGTAGGTTACAAAGTGCGTCCTACCTTATTAATATTCATGAGGTAGGTCTTATTGTGACCCACTACAAATCACTAACGAAACTCAAGAGTTTCATACATTAGGAATATCGATTTCCTAATTGCTGTCATCATCCTCAATCTTTATTTAGGCTGAGAGCCATAAAAGAACATATAACAGACGTACAGAGTAAACCTCATAAAATGTTATCAAACAATTGGGATCAAAGCAGCCAATTTCCAGCTGTAAGTTCGATGCAAACTATATAATTGTAAAACAATAAGTTGCCATCAATGAAACTTAAATGAGAATCAGTACAACTAATGTTATCATGAGCACATTAAATCAGCAGCAAATACACATATATTGGCTTTCTTTCCCATTGCAGTATTGTAAGTGCGTATTAAGTCAGAGTGGCTTGATACGTTGTGCATAGTCAAGAATGTAAGTTCTTCCAAAATTAAAGAAACCAAGTAAAGGCTGTAGTTTCTTGAGTGTTAGGTGGATGAAGTTGTGCACATTTCTTTAGAAAGTGCGTGGCCAGGCTCTTCCCCCTCGTTTGATAGCTCGTATCTCAGGAACAGTATGCTTAGAAAGGCTATTTTAGTTTTTCTAAAATTGAATTTGTAGCCAAAGGCTGTGAATCCTAAGATGATCCGATGACCCTGGCAAGATGAATGTTGAGGTCGTCATCTGTGAGATAGATGTCATCCACATAGGACAACGCCTCAGAATCAATATCATGTAATATTTATGTTACATGGGCTGAGGACAACCCTGGGGTGTTTTTGTATCCTTGGGGCAAACGGCAAAAGCGTTTCTGTGAGCCAAACGAGAATGCACTCAGATCCCGACTTTCATGTGCTAAATTCTGGCAGAAAAACCCGTTGGAAATATCCAACGTTGTTTTGTATTTTTTTGTGCACTATATTGTTGATTAGTGCTGTGCAATGTGAATTTTGTATAGCGTACGTACGTACATGACTGTTTAAGTGTCTGTAATCGAAGACTATTCTGTAGGAATGGTCTGTTTTTTCATTGGGTAATAAGTTATTCATTGGAGAGACATAGGACTCTATTACTCCCGGGTACTCAAGCTGAGTGAGGATCTCCCTCACTGGAGTCTTTGCATCGTGTTTAACAGGATATTGTGGCTGAGGTTAGGGTGTACACCTGATACGTATAACATGACAAGGAGAATTCTTGTCCCAACCTACATGATTGCGGTATACTGCAAGTGCCTGCGCCAAAGCCCAATTGACCGCGTAGGCTTGTTTTTACATCCTCTGGAACAAGATCAGAGAAAGGAGGCAAAATGACATCTTCCCCATGTGGGAGCTTACGGACATGCTCAGGTGGCCAGTCCCTCTCGGCCAGCAGGATACCACAACTAAGTTCATCCCAAAATATCACACCAATGGTGCACTCCACGTCTCCCTCAATTTGGATATTTAAATCATACCCTTCGGGTGGGAGGACGCAGCTGTCTGCAGTCTCAACTGCAATGAAATTGCTAGTTGCTGTTGCATCCAGATGATCTTTCAGACTCTGGCGACATATCGTAACCTCTGCTGCGCTTTGTAACAGTGTCACTGCCCACGTCTTGTTCTTCAGCAATATTCTCAAGTGTACTGGCATTTTTAATTGACAGTGCTGCCACCTTTTTTTTTTTTAAACTGTGGCTTTTATTGTGGGGACTTACCATCTTTTTTGTCTGAAGACTGTGGTGAGTCTTTCTTCTGTTTCACATATTCAGGACATTGATCAGATGGCCCCCTCTCTCGCTACGTCTATCCGGTGTGTCCTAAAAGGAACGAGAGGGACGTGAATCAGTATATCTGTCAGGAGCTTTTATATAATTTCTCTATTTCTGAGAGTACATCTTCTGTCGGAGGTCTCCGTGTGTGGAGAATCTGCTCTCTGAGTTCATCTATCTTTAAATTGTTTTTGCTTATCCCAGCGCTGCTTATAACCTTCCTGTTGTTGTTTTGTACCTTCCTTAGAGGTGATACCCTGTAATTAAAGTTTCTTTGGCTCCCAAACTATCCCTTCCTTTAGTCGTATAGGTACCGGAAATAATTTATGGTAGCTCCTTTTCCCAGTACAAATGTGGAATCTCTGAATCTCTAGCGTATAGCTAATGCTACCGCTTCCCCTTTGATATTACTGAGTATTATTGAGGAGACTGCAGCAAAGTTACGCATTAATTTCATCGTCAAATCTAGGGCTGGTGCAGCCCTGTGCTCATTCTGTATTTGTTTTTAACACTTCCGGCTAATTGGCAAGTGTTGGGGTACCATGTGTGGTATTATAAATTGCAGCGAAGACTGTGCCCCATGTGACGCAGTCATCCACTGAGGAACCATCCCAAAGGGCAAGCACATTGTGAGAATTCTATTTTTCACCTGTGGTCCTGTATGGGAAACACAGCTTCCAACTGATTTGTTTTCTGGGCTATCCAGAATGGGATTTTCTCTTGTTCTGTGGGTACCTTACTCATGATCGTATGTACTGTTTGTGGATTAATCCCAGTAGCCAATTGGTATCCAGCAGGTGCTGAACGCGCTGGTGTACTGGTGCAGGTCTTGGGCTCAATTCCCTTGGACCAGATATTTCTCGCCTCGGTGCCTAATCTAATTAATGAGTCCCACTCTGCAACTCTGGGCATTAGCTTGCTTAATCTCCACAACGGCCCCAACAGCGCTTGGATGCCTGGCTTCACCCTGGAGTGGGCACCTCACAGGGAAAAGCCAGGAAGGGTTCCATAGCGGTATGAGTACAGCGCCTTGAGACCCTAACGGGTGAGTAGTGCGCTATACAAGTGCAAAGTTTACAGTTTACAGTTTTACAGTTTTAGTGTTCAAAGTTTGCATTATGAACTGAACAAGTCTGTAAAGTGTTACTATTCCAGATATAAGTTTCGCAGGTCTGCTGCCTGTACATTTTGAATACCTGGGTGAGGTGTGTATGTGGCAAACATAGGCCATGTTGGTCCATCATTACCTAAGGGACCTAATCTCACATGTTGTATTACATGTGGTAGGGCGCCATTAAACCAGTTCTGATGTTCTTGATAAGTAATCGGAATCTCAAGATATTGGTATGCTTGGTACAGTTGAGGTACGTTTGCAATTCTGTATGTGTGGAATGTGAATGATGTTTGGTCTTCCTCAGGAAAGGTGACCCAAGAATAGAATGTTTCTGCTTGGTAAGCTTCACTAGCTTCTACTATGAATGTAACATCCCTTCCCTCATCTGTTAAGCCATGCTCTACTAGGTGTAATGTTAATGCATGTCTAACATTCTCTGGAATGTCTATGGCGTTAGCCATATTGTAAAATGTGTAAGAGAGATGAACACCAAATGGGGAGCAGAGTCCTTTTATGAGTTTAAGCTCGAACAACCTACAGCCTAATTAGATACTCCCTGTTCAGCTGAGGAGGATCTTCCCCAAGACCACAGACGTCTCTGTATAATGGTACTTAGGGTACCTATTGTCGGTGAGACAGTGATAATCAGGGTACCTTAATTAGTGCCTAAACACCAATGTTGGTGGCGCCATGTCGTTGTTGGACTCTTGCTCTAGGCAAGACTGCTGGTTTAAGGATGGCAGTACTTATGTTTATAGGTGACTATGCCAATCCTACAACAACTCGCAACTGTCGTCCCAACCCTCCCGGCTCACAAGCAGCACCTCACCAAAAACCCAAACAGTAAAAGGTGATTTGTGGAAGCCTTTGCGTATTGACTCAGGAGTGTGACATCTCAGAGTGTCGTGGTTAAAAGGAGATTACCTCTTTCTAACATAAACATCATGTCTCAGTCAAACACAGGCAGTGAAGGAGATGCAGTAAAGTTTCAATAGGTTTAATCTCAGCAAAACTGCAATCTGCGGTAAATTGCATGGGCTGCAGTGATTAGGATAATGAACAGTGCAAGAAACAGAATGGTAAAGACAAGTCATTAATACAAAGACCCCCACCATCTTGCAATAACATGAAATGACATGAAGTATAAGATATGTCCTATTACGTTAGCATAATGAGCCTAATCTATAACCTAAAAGAGGGCTAGGTATGTTAAACCTAATCTGGCAATGCCATGTCCATGAGAAGAGCCCAACCCCAACCGTTGTTACCTTGGAATGAGGTCTCTAGCTCAGACTCAGTAGGGACACGAAGACTAGGTCAGTGTCAAGGAGACGTGCAGCATTGATAGCAGTGCGGGCATCTGGCCGGAATCCCTCTGAATATCTGTTTAAGTGAGGAGTATTTATACAGATCTGCTTGGACCCCCGACGTAGGTCTGTTCCCAAACAATAGATAACGAGACATGCTTGGGACGGTAATTTATATAAACAATTCCCTCAAAAGTGTGAAGAGGGAAAGTACCTTATGTGAACACCTAAAGTTTGTTTATCTTTGTCGCTTGATATTGACACCTTAGTGCAGTGGCACTGATAACGCAAACTAAAACATGGGCCTAACTAAAAACAAGGCAGCCATCTTAAAAGATTTAATTAAATAAATGTGCTAAAACAGAGCAATCTAAGTAGGGTAAAAGTCAGTAGGTGACAGGGGCACAAGTCTGCAAGCCAAAGGCTAAGCTAACTCCTGTATCCCATTAAAACTAACTAGGATTCACTACAAGTCCATCCCATGGCTATGGTGACTTTAGAATGGGGAGGTTTTACTGGCATGAAGCAGGTAGTGGTCTCTTCTACAACCCCAGTGGAATGCTTGCGAGGGAATGATCTGGAGTCCTCCGCTTGGGCTGAGGTAGAGTTTAAAACCCATGCAGCCATGCTGGTAATCCCTGAATTGCTGTGTGTGAAAACAGGAGCTCAAAGCAGAGCACAGCGTAAAAAAGAGGTGTTGGTGGCTGGAATAATGGCCCAGCCTTCCAAGAGAAAAGGTAAGAGGATTGGCGGACCTGCCTCTGAATAGCAAAAGAAGCAAGACCTCCCTTCTCAGGAAGATGTCTTATCCTCTGAAGGAACTGAGTCCATGGAGCTGGAGCCTTATCAGGTAGTGCTCCCTTAAGGGAACAGCTGTGTCGGGGACAAAAGACTTGTCCCACTTTTAAAGGCCTGAGACAGCAAGCAGCTGCACAGGAAAATTGAGATGTCAGAGACTCCCACATGGTCTATTAGGAAGATGGAGTCCTTTACACTGAGGCCAGATACATCAAACCTGGTTCAACCAGGAGAGTGGTAGTGCCTCAGCAGTTTAGATGATTTTCCCAAAAATTGGCCCATGATATCCCCCTAGCTGGGCATCTGGGATAAACAAAAACATGGAGTAGGGGTTCCGTTTGAAAGGGTTGGTGTGGACATTATGGGTCCACTTGAGCCACCCACAGCCTCAGTGAATCAATACATATACTGGTAGTAGTGGATCATGATACCAGATAACCTAAAGCAATTCCCCTAAGGTCTACTATAGCTCCTGCAGTAGCCAAGGCCCTAATTGGTATTTTTACCAGAGTGGGTTTTCCTAAGGAGGTGGTTTCTGACAGAGGTACAAACGTCATGTCAGCTTACCTGAAACACATGTAGAATGAGTGTGGGGTGACATACAAATTCACTGCACCAACCCATCCACAAACCAATGGACATGTTGAGAGATTTAACAAGATACTGAAGGGCATGATCATAGGGCTCCCTGAAAATCTCAAAGGGAGATGAGATGTCCTCCTGCCATGCCTGATCCTCGCTTGCAAAGAGGTGCCTCAAAGGAAGTAGAGTTTTCCCCCTCTGAACTTTTTTGGCCACACTGTAAGAGAACCACTGGCACTTGTAAAAGAAGGCTGGGAGAGACCACTCCATGAGCCTAAATAAGATGTGGTGGACTATGTGCTTGGCCTCAGCTCAAGGATAGCTGAATACATGAAAATGGCATCCAAAAACCTTGAGGTCATCCAGCAGCTCCAGAATTTGTGGCATGACCAAAAGGCTGGACTGGTAGAATTCAAGCCAGGACAGAAAGTATGGTTTCTGGAGCTTGTGGCTTCCACAGCACTTCAGGAAAGATGGAGTGGCCATTACCCAGTCCTGGAGGAAATGTGTGAAAGTGGTCTTAATCCCCAAACCTCATACCAAGGATGGCAAGGAAGAAGTGAGGTTCTGTGTGCACTATAGAGATCTCAACTCTGTCACTAAACAGATGCACACCCTATACCCAGAGCAGACTAATTGATTGACAAGTTAGGTGCAGCCAAATGCTTAAGTACCTTTGACTTAACTGCAGGGTACTGGCAAATGGGGATGGCACCTGGAGCAAAAGAGAAGAGAGCATTCTCTACACCTGATGGGCATTATCGGTTTACTGTTATACCCTCTGGCTTAAGGAATGCCCCTGCCACCTTCCAGAGGTTGGTGAATCAAGTCCTTTCTGGCTTGGAGTCCTTTGGTGCAGCATATCTAGACAATATTGCTGTCTTTAGCTCCACCTGGCAGGATCACCTGGTCTACCTGGGGAAGCTTTGCAGGCCATGCAATCTGCAGGCCTCACTATCAAAGCAACAAAATGCCAAATAGGGCAGGGAACAGTTGCATACTTGGGCCACCTCGTAGGTGGAGGCCACATGTAACCCTTACAGCCCAAGATACAGACATGACTGGGAAGCTCCAAAAAACCTAGACTTAAGTCAGGGCATTCCTTGGTTTGACTGGTTACTACAGGAGGTTTGTGAAGGGGTATGGATCCATTGCCGCCCCCCACCCCCCTCAGAATTATCTTAAAAGAAAATGCCCACAAATGTAAAGTGGACTCTTCACTGTCAAAAGGCCTTTGACATCTTGAAGGAGGCAAAGTGCTCAGCACCAGTTCTCAAAAGCTCCAGATTATTCTAGGCATTTTATTGTGCAGACAGATGCCTCTAAACATGGGATAGTAGCAGTCCTGTTCCAAACTAATGACAATGGCCTTGACCAGCCTGGTGCTTTCATTAGCAGCAGGTTACTCCCCAGGGAGCAGCATTGGAGTGCCATTGAGAGGAAAGCCTTTGCTGTGGTTTGGTCACTGGAAAAGCTGAGACCATACATGTTTGGTACTTGCTTTACTATTAAGACTGACCACAGACCCCTCAGATGGTTAATGCAATTGAAAGGTGAGAACCCTAAACTTTTGAGGTGGTACATGACTTTTCATTGGAAGAGAGACCTGGGACTGCCAATGCAAATGGACTTTCCAGGTTCTTCCACCTAGAGAGTGAAGACTGTCTTGGGAAAGGTTAGTCTCATCCTCTTTCATTTGGGTGAGGAGGGTTGTGTAGGAAAGTGCCCTTGTTGGCATGGTTACCCCCAAACGTTTTGCCTGATACTGATGTCAACATTGATTGAGCGTACTGGGATCCTGCTAACCAGGCCCCAGCACCAGTGTTCTTTGCCAAAATCTGTACTGATTGGCACACCCCTGGCAACCAGATAAGTCCCTAGTAAAAAGTACCAAGGGCCCTGTGGCCAGGGCAAGTCCCCAAGGGCTGTAGCGTGTATTATGCCACCCTGGGGGATCCTTCACCAAGCACATGCCTTTGCAGCTTGTGTGTGCTGGTGGGGAGAAAAGGCAAAGTCGATAGGGCACCCCTCTCAGGGTGCCATGCCCACAAATCACTGCTTGTGGCATAGGTAAGTCACCCCTGTAGCAGGCCTTACAGCCCTAAGGCAGGGTGCACTATACCACAGGTGAGGGCATAGCTGCATGAGCAATATGCCCCTACAGTGTCTAACTCCATTCTTAGATATTGCAAGTGCAGTGTAGGCATATTGAGTATATGGTCTGGGGGTTTGTCACTACGAACTTCACAGCTCCATAATGGCTTCATTGAATACTGGGAAGTTTGATATCAAACTTCTCAGCATAATAAACCCATACTAATGCCAGTGTGGTATTTATTGATTGATCAGTGCACCCAGATGGCATTTTAGAGATGCCCCCTGTATTTTACCCAATCCTTTAGTGCAGGACTGACTGGTCTGTGGCAGCCTGCCACTGAGAGACTTGTTTCTGCCCACATGGGGTGAGAGTCTTTGTGCTCTCTGTGGCCAGAAACAAAGCCTGCACTGGGTGTAGTTGCTTCACACCTCCCCTCTGCAGGAATTGTAACTCCTGGCGGTGAGCCCCAAAGGCTCAGGCCTCTTGTATGTTCCCCCAGGGTACTCCTGCTAAAGGAATTGCCCTCCCCCCTGGACAAAGCCCCACGTTTGGCTGCAAGTCCAACGGGAAAATTAGGGAAAGCAGGAAGGAGTGATCACCCCTAAGGTGTCCAGAGCTGAGGTGACCCCTTCCCTGCAGAATCCTACATCTTAATTTGGAGTACAGGGACCAATAGGCTGGACTCCCCAGAGAGAGTGGACACAAGAAAGGTGTCGCCACCCTCAGGGACAATTGCCATTGGCTACTGCCCTCTGACCCCTGTAATGCCCCTAAATCCAGGATTTAAGGGCTCCCCTGAACACAAGTCATCAGATTCCTCGCGACCTCACAAGAAAGGAGGACTGCTAAGCTGAACCCCCAGCAGAGAAAAAGGAAGACAAAAACTGACTTGGCCCCAGCCCTACCACCCTGTCTTCTGCTTCAGAGAACCTGCAAAAGAAAGGGACACATCCTGCTGGTCCAGCGACCTCTGCCAAGCCTCCAGAGGACCACCTTTATCAAAGAGGACCAAGAACTCCTGTAGACAGCAGCCCAGTCCAAGAAGAAACTACATCTAAGGACTCCGGAGCCTCCCTGGATCAGCGAGTCCTGACCACTCTGCACCAGACGCCCACGGCCCGTGTCCAGGTGGCCCAACCGACTAGATAGGATCCCCAGGTGATTCCGAGCAAGTGCCCACCCTGGGTTGACCTCTCTAGTCCCCCACAATGACGCCTGCAGTGTAAATCCAGAGGACCCCCTGACCTCAAGAGCACTGGATGAAGATAACCTATGTCAAAAGGTACCCTGGCCTTGGGGAACCCGGACTCTAGTGCAGCAACGTTCAGCAGGTGGCCCACCTAGCTGTCCAGCCTGTGGTTTTCCGGAACCAACCCCCTGGACCCAGCCTGCAGCATCCAAGTGACCCCCAGGGTCCCCTCATAGGAAAGCATTAGGAGCCCGACACTCTGTGTGCACACTGCACATGCCTGCCCCTGCACCGCTGAGGGTGTGAGTTTGGTGCTTCCCTGTGGCCCCCCTACCCGTTGCTCCTCTTGACCCCCCCCAGGTCTGCCCTTCTAAGACGCCGGTACTTACCTGCAAGCAGATCTGAAACCGAGTGCCCCCAGTCTCCAAGTTAAACTTGCTTCATCTTTGTCCTCTGCACCCGGCCGGCCCCATGTTGCTGGTGGTGGGTGTTTGGGCTTAAGTTCAACCCCAACCAGTGGACTTCCTAACCCCTGGAGACTGGAACTGTAAGTGTTGTACTTACCTGCAAAATGTACTAACTTTTCTTCCCCCCGGGTACTGTTTTGAAAAATTGCTCTGTCAGCTTTTAAAACAGATTATTGTAATTTATTCAAAAATTGTACAAGTTACCAATTCCAATTAATGATATTGATACATATGTGAAATTCTTATTTATTTACGTAATTACCTGCAACTTGAAACTTTTTTTTCTAGAAACAAATTAACAAAAGATATTTTGTTACATAAATATAGTTGGTCTGGAGTTAAGTCATTGAGCGTGCGATTCTTGTATTGTCTGTGTGTGTACAACAAATGCTTTGCACTGTAGTGTGGTCAATTTTATGTATCCTTTGCGCGTTAGCTTCAGGCTTTAGGCCTTTGTGCACTTTGCCCTGGATGTATTTTATTCCTTTGCTCGCAGCTTAGAGCCTCTGTGCACTTTGCTCTAAATGCTTTTTATTCGGCTTCGTACTGTTATTTTTCAAATAACCAGTTCTACGGTCTTGTTTTATTTTTTATATCACACTGTTTAGCCTACTTCAGCACTGGAGTTCTCAATAACACATTCTTGTTCACTCTGTGCTTCAGTCAAGGATACAGTCTGGTACATTGCCGATAGATGTGGTAGGAGTTTAGTCTTTGGCATTCTTGCGTAGGAACATTTTGTGATCACACTGACATGTTAGTTATAAAAACACTTCCTTGTCCCAATACTCGCAAGAGGGAGATTCCGACCAGGGAACCACAACTAGACTCTGACTGCCTCGTTGCAGATGCTGAACCAGATCACAGGCCTTTGCTCAGATATGAGGGTTGATGTCTTCCCAGGGAATCTGAAAGGCAAGTTAGAAGCTTAACATGCTGTGCTCGAAATAGAACTAGCTGAGAGAGAGTAGAAATTGTTAACACCATGATAGCGTTATTCTTATGTTTCACTCTCCTCGTGACTATTTCAATCCTACTGTGTTGTATGGTTCTGGTTATTGCGGCTCACGCCTTAATATCTAAAATGCAGTCATTTTATTAAAACAATAAATACAACTTAAACTGCCTTTGTCATTTGTATATGAGATCATACTGTAAATGAGAGAGCTGGTTTGGATCTGAGTGACCACGACTTCCCTGAGAAGTTCCAAAGATGTCATGCACTCGGCTGCCCAATCATCCCTTCCCCTTAGGAGAGATGAGGCACTGCTAGTTAGCCGGAGCAAAACCGGATTTAGGGTGACAGAGGTCCTTCCCAGTGGGTCAGACTCAGTCCCCCACACCGTGAACGATCCTGCTACCTAGAAATCCAGTAGTCTCATTTAGGATAATGAGAGCCAACGCGACATGGCGCCGCCAACGATTGGTCTGGCTCTAATTTTCGGGTCCGGCTGACTCTCTCGGTCTCATATATATATATTGACTACTCGGTTCCGTTAACGGAGACGTCCGTGGGGCTGAGGATTTCCGCCACCACGAGATAGGTACATCCTATTACTTAGTGGTCGGTTGTTCAAGCTTGAACTTTGAAAGGAAAACCCCGATATTGGTGTGTCTTCTCTGAACCACCGCTGTTTTCATAATGGCGAATCCCCAAGTAATGAACATTGCAGTTAATATGCAACAACCGCTCACGGGGCACCTGTTAGCACATGGTCTAACGAACCAGGGGGGTCCAGTCACGTTTGTATTGGATGCCCATGCAGCCTATAGAACAGAACTTTTTTATTCTTGGGTAGTATTTCCGGCAGTTGATGGGAATACACACACATTTCACGATTACACTCTTGCAAATGTCCCTGGACAATACAGGGCATATGCACACTTAGAGATACCTATATCTTATCAAGAACACCATAATTGGCTTGATGGCGCCCTCCCACACACAATAGCACAAGTTAGGTTAGGTCCACTGAGTAATGATGGTCCTACCTGGCCTTTATTGGCTACATATACACCACATCCTGCGGTTGCTCAATTGGCAGTGGCTGAAGTTTGTCGCTTATAAACAAAATTAACGGCTACATATAGACGTTTAGTTCAATTTGTGATGCAGACACTGAACACAAACCCAGCGCGTGCTGCTCCGGCGCAACCACATGCAGTGGTTCCGGGTATCAATCCGGCCACTGTACACTCAGTTATGGGTAAAGTACCGGCTAAACGTGAGGAAACTCCATTTTGGCTGGCGCAAAAAATTAATACGCTGGAAGCAGTATTTCCCCATAAGGGACTTCAGGATAAACATAGAATATTGACGATGTGTTTACCGTTTGGTATGGTTCCTACTGTGGACCATTGTAATACATGGGGCACGGTGTTTGCCGCGCTCTATGCTACAGCACACGGTACACCGACACTGGCTAATTTACTGGAAGTGCTTAAACAAATTCAAGATGAATATGGGGCTGCCCCAGCCTTAGATCTAGGGATGCAACTGATTGGCAATTTCGCCACAGTTTCTTCCATCATACTGAGTAATCTAAAAGGGGAGGCAGTGGCGCTAGCCGTGCGTATGCGTCTTCGTGACGTCCCGCAACTCGATCAGGAGCGGGAGCTGCCGAGAATATTAGCGGAAACATATTCGAGTATCGGTTGGGATAGCCTAGGGGCTAGACTGCAAAAACCTCAGTTTCAGAGTAAGAATAGTAAGGATACTACTAAACAGCAGCAACCTGAGGGTACTAAAAAGCGCTGGGAGAAAAAACAACAAACACCTAAAAAAGAAAGGGGAGAATCTCCGCAACCGGAGACCCCGCAGACTAGGTATAATCTCAGAAATAGGGATAATTTGAAGACGCCTGGTAGATATCAATATACTGATACACGCCAATCTCGTTCCTTTCAGGACTCATCGGAAAAGAGAAATGAGAGGGGTGGGTGGTCAGAGCGGAGGACAGAGTACGTGAAACCGAGACAGGAATCACAACGCTCAACTGAGGTTTCTGTCAAGAAAGAAGAGAAACCGATCCAACAAAAGCAGCAATTTAAAAAGAAGAAGGTGGCGGCAGTCTCAGTTAGACATGCCACTCAAAAAGAGAGTTCTCTTGAAGAACAAGACATGGGCGTTAGCACTGTTAGACAGCGCGGCAGAGGTCACAATAGTTCGCCAGAATCTTCTAGAGCATCTGGAAGTGAAAGCAACTGATGACTTCATACAAGTCGAAACAGCAGATATGCGTGTCTCTGATCCCGATAGAGTTTATACAGTAACTTTACAATTAGAAGGGGACGTTGAGCGCACTATAAACGCCATCTTTTGGGACCGTGTGGTCAATTTGTAGGACATTCTGCTGGCCGAACAGGATTGGCCCCCTGACTTTATTTGTGACTGTCCAGTTGGGGAGGAGGTTATTACACCTTCATTCTCACCCCTTGTTCCGGGAGAACTAGCAGAGTCCTATAGTAAAACATGGGCTCTGGCACAGGCTCCCGCCTTATATAGAAATAATGTGGGGTGGGATAGGGATTCACCTTATCATGTAATTCCAATGAAGGGCGAACCTCAGCCTCAACCGCAATATCCTATAAAATTTGAAGATAGGGCATCGGTTAGGAAAATACTTACACAATTGGAGTACCAGGGAGTAATTGAATCCTGTGTCTCGCCGATGAATAATCCCTTATTTCCAGTAGCTAAACCGGACCATTCTTATAGGATAGTAGTGGATTACAGACATTTAAATGGACATACACGCACGTATGCAATACAAAATTCACACAGCGCAGCGCTCATGAATAATATAGTGTGTAGGAAATACAAAACCACATTAGATATCTCGAATGGATTCTTCTGCCAAAATATAGCACCTGAAAGTAGGGACTATACGAGCTTTAGTGCGTTTGGCTCTCAAAAAAAGTTTTGTCGTCTGCCTCAGGGGTATAAGAATAGCCCAGGACTATTTTCGGCTCGTGTAACTGAAATTCTGCACGAGTTGGACCCTGAAGCTTTATCATTTGTTGATGATATATATCTGACGGACGATGAGTTACTGCAACATCTAAGGCGGGTAGCACGCATTGTTGTGGGATTTGCTGAAATTGGCTACAAATTTAATTTTAAAAAATCGAAGATTGCCATCCTCAGCGTCATTTTCCTGAGATATGAGTTGTCGAATGAGGGCAAGAGCTTAGCGCCACACTTTTTGGAGAAATGTGCTCAGTTGCAACCTCCTAATACGGTTCCGAAACTCCAGTCGTTATTGGGGTTTCTAAATTTTGGCAGAACTTACATTCCTGATTATGCTACACGTATAAAACCTTTATACGAGTTGATTCGCCCTAATTTTTCGAGTAGATTTTGGACGAATGAGCATACACATATCCTTCGAGATTTGCAAACTGATCTCTTAGCAGTAAAACATTTACACACTCGGGACAATAAAACGCATCTGGTCATCAGGGTTATACCTGGTGCCGTTGGGTTTACATATGTCACCTTTAATGAGGGTGAGATAGTCCCGATAGCATACAAGTCACACTTGTATTCTACTGCAGAACAAGGTTTTGCACAAACTGAGAAAATTCTCACTGCTCTACAGATGGCTGTGATTAAAGAACGACCTCTTGCCCAGGGCCAACGCATCATTGTCGTTTCCCCGATTCCAGCCTTAGAGGCTGTTACAAAAGCGAGTGTCCCTAATTCGAAAGCTTTACACTCGCGATGGATACAATGGGCAACGTCTTTGACGGCCACTGATGTAGATTACATATTTGACCCTAAACTGCAGACTCAAGAATTTCTTCAGTATGAAATGGAGTACCCAGTTCCCGCTGGCACATTGCCTATTGACCAATATCAGGTGGTCATGTATACCGATGGCTCTGCGCAACCAGCGGTTGGGACTAAACAACAGTATTCTGCTGCATGTGCGGTGGTGAGTGGCTTTATGGAGGGGGAGGAGTTCTGCCCCCAACATACTTATACACAGACCTTGGGAGACTGTACAGCACAGTTGGCTGAGCTGAAAGCTCTGTTGTTAGCCTTGGAACATGCGGATCCGGCAATATTTACGTTGCTGGTTTGTGATTCCTATTACTGTGTTTATTCTTTCAATGAATATTTACACTACTGGAGGTTGAATGGGTTCAGAGATTCCAATGGTAACACCATTAAACACAAATTGCTGTGGGGGAAGGTTGCGGATCTGAAGGAAACTCTTCCTAAAGTCCATGTTGTGCATACACTTGGACACCAGCGTGTTGGAATACACGTTGCTGGTAACACTTTGGCTGATGAAGCCGCAAAATCGGCAGTGGCAGTTGCCACTGTGGCCGCAGTAACTCGTTCGAGTTCCAAACCAGACACAGAGATTTTGGCTGCCATAAAGGCTACGGCTGATGCACGCCATTTCCAAAAGGATTCCCTTCTAAATATAGTTATTGCATGGGTGGTATGCTAAACGCTGTAGTTAAAATCCCAGGCGTTGGTGTACGTGAAATGCCCAATAAAATTGAGCGACCTCGATTGATTTCTGCAGCACATGAGGGGGCGGCATCTGCACATGCCGGCGTGGCTGCCACCATTTCACTATTACAGGCTCGTTATTGGTGGCCTGGTCTCTATAAAGAGACGAAGCAGTATGTCCTTTGTTGTGATGTCTGCCAACAAATTAGAGTTTCCACGGCTAGACGCCCGCAGCAGACGCCCCGTCTAATATCAAATAGACCTTTGCAGTGTGTGTACTTGGATCATTGTGGTCCGCTGACACCTGATAGTGCATACAAATATATATTGGTTGCTCTAGATTCGTGCTCCAGATTTGTGTGGGTCCGGCCACAGCGCTCGGCTGACGCTCGAACTGTTATTAAAGATTTGCGTATCTTTGTCGATACATATGCAGTTGCAGCTTTTCATTCGGACCAGGGCCCTGCATTTGCCTCTAAGGCATTCAGGGACACCATGGCTTCGTTGGGGGTCCAGCTCCAGTTCTCGTCTCCATTTCATCCCGAGGGAAATTCTGTTGTGGAGCATTTAAATCGCGATTTAAAGCAATCCTTACCGGCCAGAGTCATAGGTACGGGTCGTAGTTGGCTAGCCCACCTGTATGTAGTACAGAGAGCACTTAATAACTTGCCTAGAAGGTCCCTGGGGGGTTGTACTTCATATGAGTGCCTGTTTGGAACACTAATGTATGTTCCTGATCTAGATGGTCCTGGTGTGGAGACGGCAGATACGCCCTTTGACATAAATGATCGTGTCACTGTTTTGCAGGATTTACAACAATTCCGTGAAGATAACTTCTGCCAATGCTGCCTCCACAGGAATTAAGGATGAACCAGTAACGCCTACTGGTTGGATTCCCAGGATTGGGGATCTTGTGCGTGAAAAGGTCGCAGTGAAAAAAGAGTTTGTCCTTCCTATCGGGTGCCTGTCCCTGTGCTAGGGATCCAAGGCACAGGAACTGTAATTTTGCCACCGTTGCAAGGGGCTAAAGGAAATCGCTTTGTTTCCATTGACAATGTCAAGTTACAACATGTGGCCGATTCTGCACAGCAGACCAAGAGGGACACCCAGTAGTTCCGGAATCCCTCTCACTACTGGGGAAGAAGTTCCGCTGCAGGTGATTTGCACCGACGCTATTTCCTCTCCGAGCTTGGGGAGGGTAGAAGCTGATCTTGCGATTGTTCTACAGACGGCGAATACTTTGGAATCTTTTGATCAAGTTGCTGTACGTTCTACTGATATTGCTGAACATGTGGTTTATAGCGTGCCAAGGCGAGAGCCACCATCTGCTTCTTTGTTTTCGAATGCACCTTTTGCGAGAACTGCGTCTGTCTGCTTCAACACCACTAATGATACCGTGTCGGACTCCTCGTCCTCTTTGACACCAGCCTTGGGTCCACGTAGGCTGTTGTGTTGGCTCAAAAGCACGTATTTTATTGTTCCTTGGAACTATCTGTGGCTTTTTATGACTATGATGACTCTTTTCTTATGGCTGGGGTTTGTAGTTACCTTTTTTCTGGTGATACATGGTCATTTTCTTCCTGAACGATCTGACATTGAGCACGTGGAGACGGTGTTGAAACCACATTTTTCGTCACATATGGTTAGAAGGGACTTGTCCTTTGTGAACATTTCTGCAGTGCCGATTCCGGATGGGATTGTGTGGGATAGAGTTATGTTTGATATATATGGTCCCACTGAAATAATTCAATTACCGTATGTTCTCAAATTATCAACGAATGATATCGTTATACTAGGCATTGTTTCTGATGATTGGGATGTAAAGACAGTGGATTCTATGTTGACGGAATTACAATATTATACTGTCTATGAAAATGAAGATACTTACCTATTTAGAGATAATTATGGTGACATGTTTTGCTACAATTATTATGGACACCACTTTATTCATAAAGCTAGTAGCCCTAAATCGATATTTGAATATATGCAATTGGAACATTGCCCGACTCCTCCACAGTGGAGTTCTAAAACGTATTCTGATAAATTTGCATATTTTTCTGGGCATAATCAACAGAGTGCTAAGTCTTACTATTTTAAAGTTACTCCGCATGCTAATAAGCAAATGTTATTGACTGATACTAAATTACTGTATTCAAATTTGTTTGTATCCAAACTTTCAGTTGAGGGGTATGAATACTGGTCCAAAACTGTTGATTTGAAAAGTGTCTGGGGAACGAAAAATTGGCATATGCGGGGTACGGACACATTGTTTAGGGCATGTATTATTCCTGTTCAAATGCTTTTCCTAAATGAGACTGTGCAACAGACTAGTTGTTTGGGCTTAGCAACGATTAGAGATTTGAATTTGCCTACCATACCTGTCCCTTCCAAATTGAACAATTGGCAGCAATATATTAATGCCACGTTTAGTGAGCTTACAGATTGGGTCCAGAATGGTACGCTTAACACTTCATTGATACGTCCGGGTGGGTGGTTATTGTGGCCCATAGACACTAATGGGTGTCATCAGCGTTTTGTCACCTCTTCGGGGGGGTTCAGGACTAGTAGGGCGGACCCTCGCTACATATCACCAGAACATGCTGATATCATTACTACATACAGCGTGGGGAAACTTTGTCAACAATGGTTGAAGTCATCCACGCTGGATGCAGTTAAGACACATCTCACGTTACTGTCTAATGATACTGACTGGCAGGATTTTTTGTCAGGACCAAGAATACCGCGGAAGAAACATTTTTTGTATGAAGTATATAATGAGATTTGGAAGCTTTCACAACAAGAGGCAGCGGCCCGGTTGAGGCAAATTGATCAGGAAAATTTGATACAGGCCTTGTCTGTTGTGGATAATGGGATGCATACCCTTTCAGACCGTGTATACACAATTGACAACATTGTTTCCTCTGCAATAGACATTATTAAATCTGATATGTCTTCTTTATATCATGGGCAGAGTCAAACACGGTCCGTCATGCAGTTGGGTTGGACTTTACAGACCTTGAAGGCAGGTCGCGTTCCGTGGCAGCACATTCGTGCCAGGGAGATATTTATTTCCTTTAATTTGACTCGTCAACAACAGCTGATGGCTAAGAAGGAAGCAACATATGTTATGTTAAATATTGAAAAGTTGGGGAAATTGCCTTTTACTGTGGCTGAGATTCCGTCAGCTGAGTGGTTGGTTCACGGGGTTATTAATTTGCCCATCTCCACTCTGCAATTTACTTCTTGTTTAAAACACATTCCGGTGGGTAGATATGAACGGTTGGAAGACAGTTACATACACGAGGTGTGGGGGCTTCCATTTTTATACAGATGTATTAATGGTTTGAGGGAGGTTTTTCTTAGCGGTAGCGAATGCGAAACTTCTGTCAGCCATTCAATGGTTTGTAAACAGCTGTCTTTGCACGGGGCGTGTAATGCCTCGATTGCTAACTTAGCTTGTTATCTTAAGGGAGTTCCAGTCCCGGTAATTAAAAACACTTTCCAGGTGCTTTCAAACGGCAGCTACGTCCTTCTTAACAGTGAACCCTGTTGTGGCATGCGTGCTGGAATAGTTTACGTGGTCGTTGTCACCAAGGCCGTTACGTGCTGCGGGAATGTGTTGTTTCCCCCCCACTCAAATTAGGGACGTAGCGGATATCTGGCCTCATATTGCTACTTCCAAGGTGAATTTTGACAAGTTGAGTCGACTGAAAGCTCTATTGTTTCAAAAGCATGTGGCTCTTACATCTGCTTGCGAGACCTATGCACTTCAGGTGGCAAGGTCATCAGCGGAAATACAGTCCCTTTTAAATACTAACTTTCCGAGTCACTTTGGTGAACTTGTGGGACGTATATTTAATGCGTCCAGCACTGCTGGAATTGCAAATTTTTTCAAAGCCGTTGGTGTTGGTTTTGCTCATACCTTCTCTTCCATATTTGGTTTAATACCTTCGGCTATTCATTCTATTTTCGGAAGCATTTTTGGGGGATTTCCGATTACTTTGGCTTTGTTGACTGGTGTTTTGCTGTTGCTGTTGTTCTTCCGCAATGGCTGTCCCACCGCAACGAGATCCCATATTGGCGCTCCCGTCAGCGCAGCTGTGTCGTGAACGCATGATGCAGCATTTTGGAGCAACACTCCTGGGACAATTGGAGTGTGACTGGTCTCTGTCATTCCGACCGGTTTTGGATTGTGTGCAACCCGTGTTTCGGTGCCTTTGGTGCTTGTTTGAACATGCACTGTCTCTCTGTCTCTCACTGCAGCGCTCCCCAGTGGTCGATACTGATCTGTTGATGTTCCCGATTAGGGCTCATTCCCAGACTTGTGCACTACGGTTGTGTTTGCTTCGTGAGGCAGTTTATGAGATTCCCTTCCTGGAGGAAGATGGTATTGTCTCATTCATAGGCCCTGCACGGGGTGCTGCCCTGGATGGTTCTGGGGCTTTGGAACACACCTGCTCCATGATAGTTTTTGGTGTGGATTTTCCGATATTGACATCTGTTGAAGTGGAGGATCTCCTGCTTTCTATGGCTTCTGTCTAAGAATTGGATTTTTTTTTTGTTAAGATTGACATTGTATACAAATTGGCTTTGACGTCACATGCTTCCCAATTTAAATTAGTTTTCTGCTTGCTGTCCTCTGGACTTGTTGAAATATTTTTGATGTATTTTTTGTATCTGGGGCATATTTTTATATTATTAGAACCACTTGCTACCGACAAGGGGAGGGTGTAGTGTGGTCAGTTTTATGTATCCTTTGCGCGTTAGCTTCAGGCTTTAGGCCTTTGTGCACTTTGCCCTGGATGTATTTTATTCCTTTGCTCGCAGCTTAGAGCCTCTGTGCACTTTGCTCTAAATGCTTTTTATTCGGCTTCGTACTGTTATTTTTCAAATAACCAGTTCTACGGTCTTGTTTTATTTTTTATATCACACTGTTTAGCCTACTTCAGCACTGGAGTTCTCAATAACACATTCTTGTTCACTCTGTGCTTCAGTCAAGGATACAGTCTGGTACATTGCCGATAGACGTGGTAGGAGTTTAGTCTTTGGCATTCTTGCGTAGGGACATTTTGTGATCACACGGACATGTTAGTTATAAAAACACTTCCTTGTCCCAATACACGCAAGAGGGAGATTCCGACCAGGGAACCACAACTAGACGCTGACTGCCTCGTTGCAGATGCTGAACCAGATCACAGTCCTTTGCTCAGGTATGAGGGTTGATGTCTTCCCAGGGAATCTGAAAGGCAAGTTAGAAGCTTAACATGCTGTGCTCGAAATAGAACTAGCTGAGAGAGAGTAGAAATTGTTAACACCATGATAGCGTTATTCTTATGTTTCACTCTCCTCGTGACTATTTCAATCCTACTGTGTTGTATGGTTCTGGTTATTGCGGCTCATGCCTTAATATAAAAAATGCAGTCGTTTTATTAAAACAATATATAAAACTTAAACTGCCTTTGTCATTTGTATATGAGATCATACTGTAAATGAGAGAGCTGGTTTGGATCTGAGTGACCACGACTTCCCTGAGAAGTTCCAAAGATGTCATGCGCTCGGCTGCCCAATCATCCCTTCCCCTTGGGAGAGATGAGGCACTGCTAGTTAGCCGGAGCAAAACCGGATTTAGGGTGACAGAGGTCCTTCCCAGTGGGTCAGACTCAGTCCCCCACACCGTAAACGATCCTGCTACCTAGAAATCCAGTAGTCTAATTTATAATAATGAGAGCCAACGCGACAGCACTACCCTCTGATAAGCCTAACTGCTCAACCACACTACCACAAAAGAGAGCATTAGTATTATCTACTTTAGCCTCTGTTAAGCATCTGTGCACACTATGGGCCTCATTCTGACCCTGGCGGTCCTAAACCGCCAGGGCCGCGGGCAACGGAAGCACCGCCAACAGGCTGGCGGTGCTTTAGTGCCCATTCTGACCGCGGCGGTAAAGCCGCGGTCAGAAAAGGGGATCCGGCGGTTTTCCGCCGGAATACCCCTGGCAGGGCTCAACCTCCATGGCGGCGCTGCAGGGACCCCCTTCCCGCCATCCTGGTTCTGGCGGCTTTGGCATGGGCAGTGCAGGGGCCCCCTAACAGGGCCCCAGCATGATTTTCACTGTCTGCATAGACATTCGGAGCCGGCCTCTGTGTTGCAGGGCCTTTCCCGCTGGGCCGGCGGGCGCTCCTTTGGCGGGCGAATCTGCCAACTTTGTCCCCAGCTTCAGCTCTATGGAATTTAATATCAGTGCCCCCACAGATCCATGATCTGTGCCATGTGCTACACTTCTTGTGCCACCACAATCTCTATGTCCCCAGAAGGGGCCCCAACTGCCCTGTCTGATTTGGAGACCCATCCTGTACCGTCCAGACATAGACCATCTGCCCATTTTGGGCCAGACTGTGTACCACAATATGAGTTGGGAAATCTTGATGAAGACCACAATGATCAATATGATGAAGGCAGTATCTTTGACCTGCAGTAAGCCAGTGGTCTAGACACCTCCGAGACATTGGTCTCTTCTCACCAAACTCTACCATGGCTAGTAAAGAGTCTGCATCTTTCACCACAGTGATTCTAAGAGCGGCTTGACCTAATCCTTCGAACCCAGGAAGTCAAAACTACTCTTCTAGCAGAGGTCCTTCGCCTTGCACAATCTACTCAGGAGCCTCTGCTCTTCTTTAGTGAGGCCTTAACTGATATGCTGCTGGGCACCTGGTCAAAACCAGGATCTTACCTGATGGACCATAGACTGGGTTGCATTGCCGCATAGAAGGGCTCCAATGCATCCAGACTTGCTATTGCAGCAGCTAACACTGGAGAGCCTTGTTATACCGGCATCGACAAGCACTTGAACCCCAGTGCATTCCCTGCCACCCCGACTGACAAGGAATCAAAAAGTATGGAGACATTTAGCGAATGGTTGTTGTCCTCAGCCAGCCTCGACCTCAGGTCGGTAAACAACAAATGCCTCCTGGGCAGATATTTACTCTACAGGACAAATGGTGGATATCATCACGTTCCAAGAACTTTGTTTCTAAACAATAGCTACATGCTGTGCATCCGCCACATTTAAAATGACCTCTAATATATGGGAGGCCCAGCAACTTCGATTGTATGGTAGGAGCACCAGGAGAAGGAAGAGTAGCTCTCACTGTTTTGTCACTGTTAGATATAGATATTTATTCTCCGTTTTTGCACAACATATTGTAGTTTTCTGTGTTTGGTTTATGCACATATTTCTCACTAGCACTGTGCCATTGCTTGTAGCACCTACTTATTCATACATGCACATTCAATCGATAATTGATTAAACCTCTACATTGTGGGTTGTGCAATTCATTCATTCTGGTAGCATGGCCTTTGAGCAGGTTAGCCCCTGTGCAAGAATATAATATGGCTTTACTGAGTGAGTTCTACTGGAACATTGTTTTATATATATGGCCTATGGATCAACTTGTCAGGCAAATGTCTTTCCTCCACTTCCCCTACTGCAAACAGTGATCATCAAACTGATTCACTCAAAGGCCAGAATGATTCTCATTGCTCCGGAATTACCCCGTCACAGGTGGTTCATGGATCTCCTCCACCTCTCTGAGAGACCACACAGGAAACTGCTGTGCAGATGAACCTTCTTCACAAAACATAGAGAGGAGTGACGTAGAGTGGAATGCCGTGTCAGAGTAGTGTGGAGTAAAGTGGGGTGATGTTGCATACAGAGTTGCGTACAGTGTTGTATAGTGGATCATACAAGAAAGCTGTGAAAAACTACCAATATGCAATAAGAGAAGCCAGAGTCACATGTTTTAGTGAAAAAATAAAAAATACCCCCAACCCTTCTGAAGACCTATTTGATATGGTGAACAGCCTTATGAAACCGGGCCCTTCTGCAATATGTTTGCCAACTTTTGTTTTAGGAAAGATGAACAATATTCTTTTCTCCTTAAGGACGTTATGCCCTATTTATCAGCTGGGACAGTAAGCTAGGGGAAAAGCATACTCTCTGCCTATGTGGGGATCAGCAAAGAAGACACACAGTAAATCCTTAAATTAGTCAAATCGAAATCACCACTTGACCAAGCCCCTCTATACACTCAGGAAAGCAGGCAATTTAATTATATCCAGTCTGACGGATATTTAGAACCACTCCTTGGAAAGCGGGAATATCCCCTCAGCATTGAAACATGCAGTGGTCAGACCCCTTCTGAAAAAGCCTGCTGCAGATCCCCTACATACAGAGAAGTACAGACCTATATCCCTCCTCCCAGAAGTTATCAAGGCTCTCGAGAAGTATGCTAGCAAGCATTTATCCTCTTTTCTAGAGACTCATGTCATCCTATGCCCTACACAAACAGGGGTTAAGCCTGGTAGTAACATGGAGACTACAAGCAACCACAGAAGAGTTAAGAGCAATCCTGGATTAAGGCAAGTCAGCAACCATGATTTTGCTAGATCTGAGCGCCGCCTTTGATACCGTCTCCCACTCTCCTTTAATACATAGGCTGGAGGAGGTAGGAATTACGGGAGCCACACTCAAATGGCTCACTGAGTTTCTCAAAAACAGTAGTTTTCAGGTACACGAAGATTCTGTGTCCTTGGAAAGCCACACTTTAAAATGTGGGGTCCCACTGGGCTCAAGGACATGTATGTGCGTTCTTTGGCTGAGATAGATCGAGCCCATGACTTTGCACTGGTCTCCTACGCAGATGACACATAGATTGTGATCCTGCGGGCACTAGAAAAGTCTCTGAACAACTAAATGCCTGCTTGAAGCAGGTAAGAAATTGGATGTCCACCAGCTGCTTGAAATTAAATGGGGGGAAAAACAGAGGCCCTAGTTGTAGGCATTGTGCGTTGTGGAAATAGTATGGCCAGACAGTTTTGCTCCACACCCAAGTGGTCCAAAACACGCTGCCTGGATCCTCCACAGAACTCCAAAGAACCTTTGTGCTGCTTCAGCGTTAGCAGCTTAGCGCTGGCTGCCGGTGCACAAAAGAATCCAGTTCAAGTCTCTCTTCCTAGTCCATCACGCTGTACATAATTGGGGTCCTCAGCTAAGACAGGGTTTGCTGAGCCCACACATCCTGAAAAGACCTCTGTGCTCTGGGAATCAGATTAGTAGTCCCCAGGATCAATAGGGCAAGGAGTGACTGTACCTCCATTGCCTGTCTGGTTCCCTTAGGAAAGCACCCTCTTTTTGGCATGGTTACTCCCACTTTTTGCCTGCTGTCAGTGTGTTTTGACTGTGTTCACTGGGATCCTGCTAACCAGGACCCCAGTGACTAGGCTCTCTCCTCTAAATTTAGTTGCTGGTAACTTTCTTCCCACAATTGGCATACTGGTCCCCCCATGTAAGTCCCTAGTATATGGTACCTAAGTGCCCAGGGCACTGTGGTTCCAGGGGATCCCTATGGGCTGCAGTAGTTATTCTGCCACCCATAGGGAGCCTATGTAAAAGGCTTTGCAGAACTGCGGGGATGCCATTTTATGCGTGTACTTGACATTGGTCACTACCTACGTCCAGCTACATAATGGTAACTCCGAACTTGGGCATGTTTGCAAGTATTGGAAGTATGATTCCATGCACTCTGGAGGCTCCTATGAAGACCCCCAGCATTGTTACAACAAGTTTTACAGGGTTTTCAGGGCAGCCCCCAGCTGCTGCCACCCCTCGGACAGGTTTCTGCCCTCCTGCTGCTTGATCTGATCAAGTCCAGAAAGGCAGAACAAAGGATTTCCTTTGGGAGAGGGAGGTAACACCCTCTCTCTTTGGAAATAGGTGTGACTGGATTGGGAGGGGTAGACTCCTCAAACCACTTGTTTGCTTTGAAAGGCACATTTGGTGCCCTCTATGCATAAACATAGCCACACCGGTTCAGGGACCCCCAGCCCCTGCTCTGGCGCGAAACTGGACAATGGAAAGGAGAGTCACCACTCCCCTGTCCGTCACCACCCCAGGGGTGGTGCCCAGAGCTCCTCCAGAGGGCACCTGGGTTCTGACATCTTGATTCTAAGGTTGGCAGGGAACTCTGGGAGCATCTGAGTGGCCAGGTCAGGCAGCTGATGTCAGAGCCTCTTCCTGATAGGTGCTCACCTGGTTAGGGGACCAATCCCCATTCAGAGCTATTTAGGGTCTCTCTCTTGGCTGATTCCTCAGATTCGGCTTGCAAGATTCCAGCAAGACTCTGCAACCTTTACTTCAGCTTCTGGCCTCCAGGACTGAGACTGACACCTCCAGGACCCGACAAGCTTCTTCCAAGAAGAAAGAACTCTTCTGCGACATTGTTTCCAGGGCTCCTGCCAGCTTTGCAACACTTTCCTCGCTGTGCATCCTCAGAAGACTGCAACTCTTCAGCCTGCACAAGAAGAAGGAATCTCGCTTTGAGTGAAAGTCACTTCCCTGCAACCGCAGGCACCTATAACAAGCGACGACCGGCTGCGTGGATCCCCTCCTCTGCTGAGCTACGTGAATCTTGCATCACAGGTGGCGGTCCAGAGTAGTCCCCTTGGTCCTCTCTACCAGCTGTCCTTCCCTGGGTGGAAACACGACCTTTGCATTCCACTTTCTTAGTATATAGTTTGGTCTCCCCCTAGGGCCTTCAGCACTTACTACTGTTTTCTATTGCCTTTTATGCTAATTCCTGATGCCTAATGTTTATATAATAGTGTGTTTACTTTACTTACCCTCAGTTGTGGTATTGTCTATATAGTATTTTGGTATTTGTGTTACCAAAATAAAGTGCATTTATTTTTGTAACACTGTGTGTTTTTTTTCATGTGTTTAAGTACTGTGTGTCTATAGTAGTATTGTATAAGCTTTGCATGTCTCCTAGATAAGTCTTGGCTGCTCATCCACAGCTACCTCGAGAGCCCTAACTTCCTAGACACTGCATACAGCTCCCCTTTCCATTGTCCAGTTTCGCGCCAGAGCAGGGACCAGAGGACGCTGGACTGTTGCAAACCGATTTATGCAAGGAGGGCACCAAATGTGCCCTTCAAAGCATACCAGTGGCTTGGGGAGGCTACTCCTCCCAAGGCATGTAACACCTATTTCCAAAGGGAGAGGGTGTTGGCTTTCTCTCTTTCCAAAAGGAAATCCTTTGTTCTGTCTTCCTGAGCTTGAACTGGTCAAGCAGCAGGAGGGCAGAAACCTTTGTGTATGATAGCAGTAGCACGGTCTGCCGCGGAACACCCTGCAAACTGGTAGGAGCAAAGCTGTTGGTCCTCTAAGGAGCTCCAGAGTGCATGGAATCATACAACCAATACTAGCAACAGTATTAGGGTATGCGTTGGACATGTTTGATACCAAACATGCCCAGGTTCGGAGTTACAATTATGTAGTCCTGGTTAGCAGGATCCCAGTGAACAGTCAAACACACTGACATACAGGCAAAAAGTGGGGGTAACCAAGCTAGAAAGCGGCTACATACAGTAGAGTGCTGTGTCGTACGGTGTTGGAAGCTGTTGTAGGGTGAAGTAGAGCATTGTACAATAGAGTTGTACAGTCATAGTGGACTACAAATTTGGACAGTGCAATGTACGGGAATACAGTGGTGTAGAGTCTAGTAAAGTGTAGTTGAGTTGTGTAAAGTGGAGTAATATAGAGTGGAGGAGAGTACACTGGAATGGCATAGAGTGGAGTAGCGCACAGTGGAGTGGCATCAAGTGGAGTAGCGGAGAGTGCCTATAGTGGAACAGCATTTAGTCGAGTAGTGATCAGTGAAATGGTGTAAAAGGAGTGTCCCGACATTAGGTGGAAGGTAAGAGGACATTGAAATCAGATAAGAGAATAAAAAGCCAGGTCTTAAGTTGCTTTGTGAAAGTCCGTTCATTTTCAGTTTGACGTAATTCAACAGGCAGGCTATTCCAAGCTTGAGGGCTCAGAAATCAGAAGGATCTACCTCCAGTTTTTACTCACCTGACCCTCTGAACTTTAACAAAATGGCAGTGGGAAGAGCAGACTTTTGAGAGGAGGTAGTGTGAAATTCTGGAGGACAGGTACTTCGGTCCAGACTGATTTAAAGCTCAGTGCATGAGGACCAAGATCTTTTTTTTTTTTTTTTATTTTTTTTTTTTTAACAGGGAGCCAATGTAGAGTCTTCAGGGGAGAAGAGATCGACGCTCGTCTAGGTATTATGAGAACTAGACGGGCCGCTGCGTTCTGGACAATGTGTAGTTTCTGCAGCAAGTATTGTGGAAGACTAACAATAAGGGCTTTGGCAAAGTCCAGTCTGGACACAATCAAGGACAAAATAGTTCTTATCCTCACAGGCAAGGACAGGATATGCAGGAAAGTTTTATTTCACATTAGACCGAAACACGTGCCAACTACTGTGTTAATTTGATTTTGTAGGGACAGTGGTTTGTCAAACTTGACTCCCAAGTTTTTCACTGCTTCTTCCTTGAATGGTGGGTGCCAGTGAGCTTGCAGGTTAAGAGTGAAATTATGCCCAAAGCTAAGAACCTCTGTCTTGTCAGTATTGCATTTAGGTTGATTAGTACCCATTCACTGGACTACCACTAATAAGCAGGATTTAATGGCATCCTGGGCAATTGACTCACCTTTCTTGAAAGAAAACAAAAGCTGAGTGTCATTGACGTTAGAGATTATCTTGGCCCCAAAAAGACTCCACCAGTACCGCCAAGCGGGTCATATAGATATAGAACATAGTTGGGCTAAGGGCAGAGCCCAAAGGCACTCCCCCATGAGACACTGCTCTTACCCTATGAAAACGTTGGCAACCAAACCTCTTGGTATCTAGCTTCAAGAAAGGATTTCAGCCACTTCACTGCAGTGCCCTGATGCCTATGTCACGACGACAGGCAAGCAGCCTGGGGTGTGGGACCATATTGAAAGTGGCAGAAGGGTCCATTAGTACCAGAACTGCTTTTCCACCTACATCTAAAGTGCATTTGATCACTTCAGAAACATCCAATAATGCACTTTCTGTGCTAATTAAAGGTCTGAATTCTGATTGACCCGAGTGGAGGAGCCTGTTGGATTCTATGTAGTTGGGGAGCTGCCGATTTACACATTTTTCACTATTTTAGATGAGGCTGGCAGCAGGGAGCTAGGTCTATTACTATTTGGGTTATTAGAGTCTGAAGTGGATTATTTTTAGAAGAGGCAAAATCTTAGCCTGTTTCCAGTTAAAAGGCACTTTCCCAGGTGACAGACTCGTTCAGTAGGGAGTTCAACACTGGATTGATAGCATCCACTCCCTTTGCAAGAACAGGAGGAGGGCAGGCATCAGAGGGAGAACTAGATCTGAGATTTTTAAAAAGCAAGTCTTGAGTCATCATCGAGATCGGATCAAAAGAGGAGAGTACACAGGTGATGTCATCGGAGGGAGGAAGGCAAATGACTGAGAGACCCATTGTGGTGAGGCTACTTTGAATCTCAACAGTTTTGTTCTTAAAAAAGGCAGCCAGTTGTTCACACCATATGGCCAAGGAAAATTTACTGTGGTGGCAGGCTACTGGACAAAGACATGTTTTTACTATCTTGAATATTTCTGTTGGGTTATCAATCTTTCCCTCACTCATAAAATTTCTTTTTAGTAGAATTAATTAAACTAATATCGTTTTTGGGTGCTAACTCATATTTGGTTTTGTCCTCTAACCTAAAATGGCTACGCCCAAGCTTTTTCAGCCTTCTTACAAGTTTTGTTTTCCTGCCTAAGAGAATAATTAAACCAGGGGCAGGGGACCTTGGCAGGACCTGTCATGCGTCTAGGGAGTGGGCTAGTTGTTCCACAGAGGACAGAACCCAGTTATCAGAAACCTGGAGATCAGACTCAGTTTAGAACAGAGTTTTCGAGGGTGATTAGCAAGCTGTCATGGGAAATCCATGAAAAAGGAAGACGTTTATCTATAATGGAGGAGGATTCCTGACTTCCGTGTAAGGTTACCTGGCAGCCAAAGTGGATTAGATAGGGATCAGTCCTTGGAAGAGGAAGGGGGGAGGGGCGGTGTAACATGCCTAGGTTCTTATTTGAAAAAATCAAGTCAGTAGTATGTCCCCTGATATGCTTGGGGTTGATGTCCAGTTGAGAAAGACCAAGAGGGGACATAATATCAATAAAACTTAGTGTGTCTTTGTCAGAGGGGTAGTTCCAGTGGATATTAAAATAGCCAAGTATGATGTAGTGCAAGATTTATAGTAAGACCTGCAACATGGCTTCATTGTCTGTGGAGCGCTGTAGAGTGTAATAGTGTATAGTGTAGTAGTGTACAGTGAAGTGGAGTACAGAGAACTCATGTGGACTGGAGTGGTCTATTGTGGGGTGGGCCAGAATGCAATAGCATACAGTGGAGTGTGGTAGAGTGGAATACCATAGAGTAGAGTGACAAAGATTGAAGCTGCATACAGTGTAATAGTGTATAATAGTGTAGAGTTGAGTGGTGTACAGTGAATTAGCACAGATTGGCATACAGTGGAGTGGGGTAGACTGGAATAGCATAGTGGAGTGGCGTAGAGAAGTGTGGCACTTAAAGGACTAGTGTAAAGTGGAGTGGCATAGAGTGGAGCAGCATATAGTGGGGTAGAGTACAATAGCAGACAGTGGAGTGCTGTACAGTGGAGTGGCATCCAGTGGAATAATGTAGAATGGAGGGTCATGGTGTGGTATACATTGGCGTAGTGAATGGCGGAGTAGGATACGGTGAAATAGCATACAGTGGAGTGCTGTACAGTGGAATGGCATTCAGTAGAATGGCATAGAGTGGTGTAGTGTATAGTGGAGTAGCATGCAGTAAAATGTCATGGCGTGGTGTACAGTTTAATAGTGTGGAGTGGTGTAGAGTGGAGTGTAATAGTAGCCAGTGGAGTGGCGCGCATTGGAGTGAAATCCAGTGTAATAGCATAGAATAAAGTGGTGTAGAGTGGAGTGCTATAGATTGGCGTACAGTGAAGAAGCGTACAATGGAGTGGCATACCGTGGGATAGCATACATTGGAATAGTGTAGATTGAAATAGTGTATAGTGGAGCAGCGTACAGTGGAGTGACATAGACTGGAGAGGCAAAGAGTGGAGGTGCGTACAGTGTGAGAGTTGAGAGTAGTGGCTTACAATGTAGTAGTGTAGAGTGAAGTAGCGGATAGTGGAGTGGCATGCAGTGACATGGCATACAGATGTATATGAAATTTAGCAGCAGTATAGATTATGGTGTGCAGAGTAACACAAAACAGTGAATTGTGCAGTGTTGCGTTTCTCCAGACTTACCAATCAACTCAGTACCACGCATGGTGGCCTTGCATTGTTTCCCATGTGACCCCATTTGTTACGCAAGGGTACTGCAATCCAATAATACAGCTAGGCCCCAGTTATATTTATACCTTAATTCATGGCCATGACAAGCCAGTATTTGTTTAGGTAATGGCTGGTTTCAGAGAAAGAATAGGCAGCCATATTGTTCTGTTGTAGTTTGACTCTTTCTCTAGGCAAGACTGCTGGTTTAAAGATGACAGCATGTGTGTTTGTAGGTGACTAGGCCAATCCTACAACAAGTCACAACTGTCATCCCAACCCTCCTGGCTCACAAGCAGTACCTCACCAAAAACCCAACCAGTAAAAGGTGATTTGTGGCAGCCTTTACGCATAGACTCGGAGTACGGCATCTCATGAAGGTCGTGATTAAACTGAGATTACCCCTTTCTCATATGAACAAGATGTCTCAGTCAAACACAGCCAATAAAGGAGATACAGCGAGGTTTTCAATAGGTTTTATTAACAAGACTGCAATCTACGATAAGCTGCATGGGCTGCAATGATTAGGATAATGAACAATGCAAGGAACGGAATGGTAAAAACGAGTGTCATGAATTCAATGACCCCCACCACCTTGCAATAACTTGTAATGTGAAATAGATGTAAAGTAGGCCCAATACCCTAGCATTATGAACCTAATCTCTAACCTAAAGAGAGATAGGTATGTTAAACCTAATCTGCCAGTACCATGTCCATGAGAAGAGCCGCCTATCCCTTGTTACCTTGGAATGAGGTCTCTAGATCAGACTCCGTGTGGACACGAAGACTGGGTCAACATCAAGGCATAGGTAGCATAGATAGCATTGATGGCATCTGGTAGGAATCCCTCTGATTATTTTGTCTGTATGAGGTGTATTTATACAGATCTGGTAGGACACCCGATGCAGGTATGTTCCCAATCAATGGATAAGGAGGCATGCTTGGGGTGGAAATTATATAAACAATTCCCTGAGAAAGTACATTATATTACTGTCACACAAAATTGGGAAAGTGCATAATGTGAATACCTAGTATCTCATTTATCGTTGATGCTGATAGTGACGCCTTTACCTAGTTGCACTGATGATATGAAATTAAAACATCTTCCTAACTATAAACATGGCAGACATCTTGGAAGAAATAATTAAATAAATGTGCTAAAACAGAGCAAGCTAAGTAGTTTAAAAGTCACTGGGTGACGGGGGACCAGGCCGGCAAGCCAAAGGCTAAGCTGAACTCCTAATTCCCATTAAAACTAAATAGGATCCACTTTTTACTATGGCTGTGTTTAGTGTTAGTGCCTTAGATATAGATAAGTAGTAGGGTCCTACCTATTATCACTTTATGAAAGTGATAATAGGTAGGGAATTATTATATATATTTTTTTAAAATAATGGTTTAAACAAGTTTACCGCCATGTACTGTGGTAGTTTCACAAAATTGTTTGAAATTCTGCAAAAGTACTGTGGTGACAAATATCAAGTTTAAATGTCTTATAACTCAAAAAATAATTAGCCTACTTGACGTCAGTACCCAAGAAGCATCATCTGTGCACCATAATGTATAATCCTGCCAAATTTCATGTAAATCCATTCAGCCATTTTCGTGCAAAATCAAAAATCTGTGGAAAATGCATTGGTGGAAAAAAAACGTTTTGGGATCCCCTGCTTTTATCTTTGCACCCCCTTAACGATTCACCAGAATAATTTACATCATCTCCAAATGTACAAGATGCTATAAATCTGGAAGGTTTTGTGGTGATACCTCAAATGGGTGGGAAAGTATTAGGGAGCTAAAATCTGACGAATTCCCATCTCTAGGAATACCAACTATAACTATAAGTCTTTCTTTTAATCTATTTTATTTGTTTATTGGTTTACATAATCATGTGACCATAAATGTGTAATTCAGTTGTTCATATAGTAATTCTGGAACGTTATATATGCAGTCTAGTTTATTTTTTGGGCTTACTTGCTACTTTTAGTAGTATTGTGCTATACAGATATTACTTAGTTGTTGGTCCTTGTACCCCCATAACCACTTTGTTAAACCTGCCAGCCCTTGAAATGGTTTCCCCTGTATTTTTGGCTTCTGACCTCCTGTTCTGATCCTGTGCTGAACTTAGTGTTTGCTGGCTTTAGTACTCTGGGCAGTTTACCACTGCTGACAAGTGCTAAAGTGCAAGTGTTCTCTGTCTAAATTGTATTTGTGATTAGTTTATCCATGATTGGCATATTTGATTTACTCAAATGCTACTAGTGGGCCTACAGCACTGATTGTGCCACACACATGAGTAGCCCTGTAAACATGTCTCAGATCTGCCAATGCAGTGTCTGTGTGGGCAGTTTGGAACTGTCATTTGCCAGGCACACATCTTCCCTTTTGCTACATGTATGTCACCCCCAGGGTAGGCCCAAGGCAGTACCTTGGGAAGGGTGCAATGTATTTAATTGGTAGGACTCCTACTGGTGTGTTTTACATGTCCTGATAGTGAAACACTACTAATTTAGTTTTTCACTATTGCAGGGCCTATCTCTCCCATATGTTGCCATGGGGATTGCCTTGAAATATCTTTTAAGGGTAATTTCCCATTGGGAGCAGATAGAGATCTGGAGTTTTGGGTCTCAGAACTCCCAATTTATGAATACATTTTTTTGTGACATTGGATTTTAGATTGTGAGTTTTTAGAAAGTGGGCATTTTCTTGCTTAACCATTCCTTACCTCTGCCTGTCTGCTGGAATACACGTCTGTGTCAGGGTGACGGTTGGGCTGTTTGTGGATTCATTCTAGACGGTCACACAAAGGGAGCTCCGGTGTGCCCTGCATATCCTGATGGGTCTTCCTGTGCTAGAGTGGTGGGAGGAGCTGACACATTTAAATAGGGCTGTGCCTATCCTCACTTGAAGCAATCTCCAACCCCCTGGAGTGTGTCTAGGACCAGGGCAAGGAATGGCAGAGTCTTGTGCACTACAAAGACTTTACTTTGTTTGCCTACTTCAAAGACGGAAATGAGTATTGGACCTTTATGATGGATACAAATTACCTGTGGATTCCTCACCTTATGAATTCATCCTTGCGCCAGCATCGGACGGAAAATTCTCTTTCTAGCTCTCCACATCGACCAGGACGTCACAATTACACGGCTCCACGCGACTCCGTCTGACGTCACTAATCCAATAAGAGGTCCTCGTCGGCGTGCTGACGTCAGTTTCCTTTTTTCCGTGCCTTCGACGCCAACGTTTTTTTCCTGGCTCGTTGGATAGTGTGTATCTTTGGTTGTTACAATGTCTCCCCCGAGAAAATCGGGTTTCAAGCCTTGTAGTGAATGTGGCGGTAGGATGTCAGTCATGGATCCGCATGAGCACTGCCTATGGTGCCTTAGCTCTGAGTACAATGTTGAGGGGTGTGGTTGGTGCCAGAGTATGAATCCTAAGGCACTTAAGGAAAGAGAGGCCAAGCTTTTCTTAGCAAAGGCTAAGAAGAAGGGCCACAAGAGGGCTTCATCTCACACCTCTGCTCTCCCCTGGCCAGCCGGCTCTGTTATCTGCATGCCAGCCGACTCAGAAGGAGGCGCCGTTGGAGTCCGTGTCAGCGCCGGGTCCGTGTGATGCTCAGATCCATGCATCTTCTTCTGTGCCTGGTCAGGATTCAGCATCGATGGAGTTGAGGTTAGAATCCCGCTTGAGATCTAGGAGAAAGGCCTTGGGTCTTCTTGAAGAAGAAGAATACCGACAATTGGAAGACGGTGAGCTTATGGAGCCTTCTGAGGAATTCCAAGGATTGGGGTCGGCCAGTGGACTGGATACTTCCCCGGAATGGGACATTTCATCTCCGGGGGAGTTTACGGAGGAGGCAGCGTCATTCCACTCTGTCATTAGAAAGGCAGCGGACTATTTAGACCTGACTTTATCTGCAGCAGAGTTGAAGACAAATCTGCTGACTGAGGTTCTGCATCCCTCTACATCCTCAGCTGATCCTTTGCTGCCCTTCAACGAGGCATTGTGGAGCCTACAATGGACGTGTGGAGGAAACCAGTTTTGTCTCCAGCTGTTAATAATGCGGTGGCAAGGAGACATAGGGGGGCACCCGAGGATCCTGGGTTCCTCTCACGTCATCCAACCCCAGAGTGTTTAGTGGTTCAAGCGTCTTGCTCCACAAAGTCTACTCCTAGTTCGTTCCCTGTGTCCCCGTCTGATAGGGAGTCCAAACAAATGGAGCAGTCTTCAAAAAAGATATTTTCGTCTTGCAGCATGGCGCTTAAGGCTGTGAATGCTACCTGTGTGCTGGGCAGGTATGTCCTAGCCCTTATGGATTCAGCCAAGGCTATGGTCAGGGATCTGCCACAGGAGACACAGAAGCCTTTTGGAACACTCTTTACGGATGCACAGGCTGTGGCGCAGCAGATTATATAATCTGGCCTTGATACCACAGACTCGGTTGCTAGGGCAATGGGGACTTCTGTTGCTACATGGAGGCATGCGTGGCTGAGGTCCTCCGGATTCTCCTCGGATGTACAGACCACCTTACTTGACTTGCCCTTTGATGGTGAATGGCTGTTTTGGAGAGAAAGCTAACTCTGCCCTTGAACATTTTAAGGAGAGCCGAGTGACTGCAAAATCCTTAGGTTTACAAGCTACCCCTGCTGCTCCGCATAGGTCTTTTCGCAGAATCAGAGGGTTTTGTCGTGGGGTGGTTTTTCAGAGGCCCCAGTACTCGGCCCAACAGCCTGCCAATCCATCAGATCGACTCTTTAGAGGGTGTGGGAGAGCTAGAGGGGCAGTCCAGCAACACGCTTCTTCGTCATCCTCTTCCTCTGGTGGACAACAGCAGGGAAGGCAGCCCTAGTTTTCCCCACTTTATCGAACATACCTCTCCTGTAGAGGGAAGGCTTTGTCTTTTTCTCTGCAAGTTAGAGTTGATAACAGCAAACCTCCCCCCCCCCCCCCCCCCACCCAAATCCCTCGTTTTGTTCAGAGGACCATCTTCTGTTGTTGCAACAGGAGGTTCTGACCATGTTATCAAAGGGTGTTCGCCTCAAAGGCACGTAAAAAATGGGTGAAACTGACGTCGGCACGCCAACGAGGACCTCTTAATGGCACGGTGACGTCAGACGGAGTCGCGTGGAGCCGTGCAATTGTGACGTCCTCGTCGAGGTGGAGAGCTAGGAAGCGAACTTTCTGTCGGATCCTGGCGCAAGGATGAATTCATAAGGTGAGGAATCCACAGGTAGCTATTGTATCCACCAGAAAAAGCGTTACCGAAGGTAAGTAACTTGTTCTTTAGACCACAACTTCAGAAAACCTCTGGACTGAAATGTCGTAAGAGGGACTGCAACTCTGCCTGTTTGTAAGGAAATGCCTCCTTGGCATGGTTGCCCCCTGACTTTTTGCCTTTGCTGATGCTATGTTTACAATTGAAAGTGTGCTGAGGCCTGCCAACCAGGCCCCAGCACCAGTGTTCTTTCCCTAACCTGTACTTTTGTATCCACAATTGGCAGACCCTGGCATCCAGATAAGTCCCTTGTAACTGGTACTTCTAGTACCAAGGGCCCTGATGCCAAGGAAGGTCTCTAAGGGCTGCAGCATGTCTTATGCCACCCTGGAGACCTCTCACTCTGCACAGACACACTGCTTGCCAGCTTGTGTGTGCTAGTGAGGACAAAACGAGTAAGTCGACATGGCACTCCCCTCAGGGTGCCATGCCAGCCTCTCACTGCCTATGCCGTATAGGTAAGACACCCCTCTAGCAGGCCTTACAGCCCTAAGGCAGGGTGCACTATACCATAAGTGAGGGTACCAGTGCATGAGCATGGTACCCCTACAGTGTCTAAATAAAACCTTAGACATTGTAAGTGCAGGGTAGCCATAAGAGTATATGGTCTGGGAGTATGTCAAACACGAACTCCACAGCACCATAATGGCTACACTGAAAACTGGGAAGTTTGGTATCAAACTTCTCAGCACAATAAATGCACACTGATGCCAGTGTACATTTTATTGTAAAATACACCACAGAGGGCACCTTAGAGGTGCCCCCTGAAACTTAACCGACTATCTGTGTAGGCTGACTAGTTTTAGCAGCCTGCCACAAACCGAGACATGTTGCTGGCCCCATGGGGAGAGTGCCTTTGTCACTCTGAGGCCAGTAACAAAGCCTGCACTGGGTGGAGATGCTAACACCTCTCCCAGGCAGGAATTGTCACACCTGGCGGTGAGCCTCAAAGGCTCACCTCCTTTGTGCCAACCCAGCAGGACACTCCAGCTAGTGGAGTTGCCCGCCCCCTCCGGCCAGGCCCCACTTTTGGCGGCAAGGCCGGAGAAAATAATGAGAATAACAAGGAGGAGTCACTGGCCAGTCAGGACAGCCCCTAAGGTGTCCTGAGCTGAGGTGACTCTAACTTTTAGAAATCCTCCATCTTGCAGATGGAGGATTCCCCCAATAGGGTTAGGATTGTGACCCCCTCCCCTTGGGAGGAGGCACAAAGAGGGTGTACCCACCCTCAGGGCTAGTAGCCATTGGCTACTAACCCCCCAGACCTAAACACGCCCTTAAATTTAGTATTTAAGGGCTACCCTGAACCCTAGAAAATTAGATTCCTGCAACTACAAGAAGAAGGACTGCCTAGCTGAAAACCCCTGCAGCGGAAGACCAGAAGACGACAACTGCCTTGGCTCCAGAAACTCACCGGCCTGTCTCCTGCCTTCCAAAGATCCTGCTCCAGCGACGCCTTCCAAAGGGACCAGCGACCTCGACATCCTCTGAGGACTGCCCCTGCTTCGAAAAGACAAGAAACTCCCGAGGACAGCGGACCTGCTCCAAAGAAAAGCTGCAACTTTGTTTCCAGCAGCTTTAAAGAACCCTGCAAGCTCCCCGCAAGAAGCGTGAGACTTGCCACACTGCACCCGGCGACCCCGACTCGGCTGGTGGCGATCCAACACCTCAGGAGGGACCCCAGGACTACTCTGATACTGTGAGTACCAAAACCTGTCCCCCCTGAGCCCCCACAGCGCCGCCTGCAGAGGGAATCCCGAGGCTTCCCCTGACCGCGACTCTTTGAACCTAAAGTCCCGACGCCTGGGAGAGACCCTGCACCCGCAGCCCCCAGGACCTGAAGGACCGGACTTTCACTGGAGGAGTGACCCCCAGGAGTCCCTCTCCCTCGCCCAAGTGGAGGTTTCCCCGAGGAATCCCCCCCTTGCCTGCCTGCAGCGCTGAAGAGATCCCTAGATCTCCCATTGACTTCCATTACAAACCCGACGCTTGTTTCTACACTGCACCCGGCCGCCCCCGCGCTGCTGAGGGTGAAATTTCTGTGTCAACTTGTGTCCCCCCCGGTGCCCTACAAAACCCCTCTGGTCTGCCCTCCGAAGACGCGGGTACTTACCTGCAAGCAGATCGGAACCGGGGCACCCCCTTCTCTCCATTCTAGCCTATGTGTTTTGGGCACCACTTTGAACTCTGCACCTGACCGGCCCTGAGCTGCTGGTGTGGTGACTTTGGGGTTGCTCTGAACCCCCAACGGTGGGCTACCTTGGACCAAGAACTGAACCCTGTAAGTGTCCTACTTACCTGGTAAAACTAACAAAAACTTACCTCCCCCAGGAACTGTGAAAATTGCACTAAGTGTCCACTTTTGAAACAGCTATTTGACAATAACTTGAAAAGTATACATGCAATTTTGATGATTTGAAGTTCCTAAAGTACTTACCTGCAATACCTTTCGAACAAGATATTACATGTTAAATTTGAACCTGTGGTTCTTAAAATAAACTAAGAAAAGATATTTTTCTATATAAAAACCTATTGGCTGGATTTGTCTCTGAGTGTGTGTACCTCATTTATTGTCTATGTGTATGTACAACAAATGCTTAACACTACTCCTTGGATAAGCCTACTGCTCGACCACACTACCACAAAATAGAGCATTAGTATTATCTATTTTTACCACTATTTTACCTCTAAGGGGAACCCTTGGACTCTGTGCATGCTATTCCTTACTTTGAAATAGCACATACAGAGCCAACTTCCTACATTGGTGGATCAGCGGTGGGGTACAAGACTTTGCATTTGCTGGACTACTCAGCCAATACCTGATCACACGACAAATTCCAAAATTGTCATTAGAAATTGATTTTTGCAATTTGAAAAGTTTTCTAAATTCTTAAAAGACCTGCTAGGGCCTTGTGTTAGATCCTGTTTAGCATTTCTTTTAGAGTTTAAAAGTTTGTAAAAGTTTGAATTAGAACCTAGAACTAGTTGTAGATTCTTAAAAAGTATCCCAACTTTTAGAAGCAAAATGTCTAGCACAGATGTGAATGTGGTGGAACTCGACACCACACCTTACCTCCATCTACAGATGAGAGAGCTAAGGTCACTCTGTAAACTAAAGAAAATAACAATGGGCCCAAAACCTACCAAAATACAGCTCCAGGAGCTTTTGGCAGAGTTTGAAAAGGCCAACCCCTCTGAGGGTGGCAACTCAGAGGAAGAGGATAGTGACTTGGAGGACAATTCCCCCCTACCAGTCCTATCTAGGGAGAACAGGGTCCCTCAAACCCTGACTCCTAAAATAATAGTCAGAGATGCTGGTTCCCTCACAGGAGAGACCAACACCTCTGAAATCACTGAGGATAGCCCCAGTGAAGAGGACATCCAGTTAGCCAGGATGGCCAAAAGATTGGCTTTGGAAAGACAGATCCTAGCCATAGAGAGGGAAAGACAAGAGATGGGCCTAGGACCCATCAATGGTGGCAGCAACCTAAATAGGGTCAGAGATTCTCCTGACATGTTGAAAATCCCCAAAGGGATTGTAACTAAATATGAAGATGGTGATGACATCACCAAATGGTTCACAGCTTTTGAGAGGGCTTGTGTAACCAGAAAAGTGAACAGATCTCACTGGGGTGCTCTCCTTTGGGAAATGTTCACAGGAAAGTGTAGGGATAGACTCCTCACACTCTCTGGACAAGATGCAGAATCTTATGACCTCATGAAGGGTACCCTGATTGAGGGCTTTGGATTCTCCACTGAGGAGTACAGGATTAGGTTCAGGGGGGCTCAAAAATCCTCGAGCCAGACCTGGGTTGACTTTGTTGACTACTCAGTGAAAACACTAGATGGTTGGATTCAAGGCAGTGGTGTAAGTAATTATGATGGGCTGTACAATTTATTTGTGAAAGAACACCTGTTAAGTAATTGTTTCAATGATAAACTGCATCAGCATCTGGTAGACCTAGGACCAATTTCTCCCCAAGAATTGGGAAAGAAGGCGGACCATTGGGTCAAGACAAGGGTGTCCAAGACTTCAACAGGGGGTGACCAAAAGAAAGGGGTCACAAAGACTCCCCAGCAGAAGGGTGATGAGACAACCAAAACTAAAAATAGTAAAGAGTCTTCTACAGGCCCCCAAAAACCTGCACAGGAGGGTGGGCCCAGAGCCTCTTCACAAAACAATGGGTACAAGGGTAAAAACTTTGATCCCAAAAAGGCCTGGTGTCATAGCTGTAAACAGCATGGACACCAAACTGGAGACAAGGCCTGTCCCAAGAAAGGTTCCACTCCAAACTCCCATCCAGGTAACACTGGTATGGCTAGTCTCCAAGTGGGATCAACAGTGTGCCCAGAGCAAATCAGGGTCCACACTGAAGCTACTCTAGTTTCTGAGGGTGGGGTGGATTTAGCCACACTAGCTGTCTGGCCGCCTAACATGCAAAAATACAGACAGCAACTCTTAATTAATGGGACTAGAATAGAGGGCCTGAGGGATACCGGTGCCAGTGTCACCATGGTGACAGAGAAACTGGTTTCCCCTGGCCAATACCTGACTGGAAAAACTTACACAGTCACCAACGCTGACAATCAGAGAAAAGTACATCCCATGGCAATGGTTACTTTAGAATGGGGAGGGGTCAATGGCCTGAAACAGGTGGTGGTCTCCTCAAATATCCCAGTGGACTGTCTGCTTGGAAATGACCTGGAGTCCTCAGCATGGGCTGAGGTAGAACTAAAAACCCATGCAGCAATGCTGGGTATCCCTGAACTGGTGTGTGTGAAAACAAGAGCACAGTGCAAGGCACAGGGTGAACAAGTAGAGCTGGAGTCTGGAAGAATGGCCCAGCCTACCAAGAGGAAAGGAAAGTCAGTTGGGAAACCAACTGCAACACAGCAAAAGAAAGGGAACCTCTCTTCTCAGGAAGATGTTCTGCCCTCTGAGGGAACTGAGCCTTTGGAGCTTGAACCTTACCAGGTTGAGCTCTTAGGCCCAGGGGGACCCTCAAGGGAAGAGCTGTGTAAGGGACAAGAAACCTGTCCCTCTCTTGAAGGCCTTAGGCAGCAAGCTGCTGAAGAGTCCAAAGGCAAGAAAAATGGAACACATAGGGTCTATTGGGAAGATGGGCTCCTGTACACTGAGGCCAGAGACCCCAAACCTGGTGCCACTAGGAGAGTGGTAGTGCCTCAGCTGTTCAGAGAGTTCATCCTAACATTGGCCCATGACATTCCCCTTGCTGGACATTTGGGACAAACCAAGACGTGGGAGAGGTTAGTCAACCACTTCTACTGGCCCAATATGTCCAACATGGTTAAGGAGTTTTGCCTCTCCTGCCCCACCTGTCAAGCCAGTGGTAAGACAGGTGGGCATCCAAAGGCCCCCCTCATTCCACTTCCAGTGGTGGGGGTGCCCTTTGAAAGAGTGGGTGTGGACATAGTTGGTCCACTGGAACCTCCCACAGCCTCAGGAAATATGTATATCCTGGTAGTAGTGGATCATGCTACCAGGTATCCTGAAGCTATTCCCCTTAGGTCGACTACTGCCCCTGCAGTAGCCAAGGCCCTCATTGGTATCTTTACCAGAGTGGGTTTCCCTAAGGAGGTGGTGTCTGACAGAGGTACCAACTTCATGTCAGCATACCTAAAGCACATGTGGAATGAGTGTGGAGTGACTTATAAATTCACTACACCATACCATCCACAAACTAATGGCTTGGTTGAGAGATTCAACAAGACATTAAAAGGCATGATCATGGGGCTCCCAGAAAAACTCAAAAGGAGATGGGATGTCCTCCTGCCATGTCTGCTTTTCGCTTACAGGGAGGTACCACAGAAGGGAGTAGGGTTCTCACCCTTTGAACTTCTGTTTGGTCATCCTGTAAGGGGACCACTTGCCCTTGTTAAAGAAGGCTGGGAGAGACCTCTCCATGAGCCTAAACAGGACATAGTGGACTATGTACTTGGCCTTCGCTCTAGAATGGCAGAGTACATGGAAAAGGCAACCAAAAACCTTGAGGCCAGCCAACAGCTCCAGAAGTTTTGGTATGACCAAAAGGCTGCACTGGTTGAGTTCCAACCAGGGCAGAAAGTCTGGGTTCTGGAGCCTGTGGCTCCCAGGGCACTCCAGGACAAATGGAGTGGCCCTTACCCAGTACTAGAGAGGAAGAGTCAGGTCACCTACTTGGTGGACCTGGGCACAAGCAGGAGCCCCAAGAGGGTGATCCATGTAAACCGCCTTAAGCTCTTCCACGACAGGGCTGATGTCAATCTGTTGATGGTAACAGATGAGGATCAGGAGGCAGAGAGTGAACCTCTCCCTGATCTTCTGTCATCAGACCCAAAAGATGGTACAGTAGATGGAGTGATCTACTCAGACACCCTCTCTGGCCAACAGCAAGCTGATTGTAGGAGAGTCCTACAACAGTTTCCTGAACTCTTCTCCTTAACCCCTGGTCAGACACACCTGTGTACCCATGAGGTGGACACAGGAGACAGCATGCCTGTCAAGAACAAAATCTTTAGACAGTCTGACCATGTTAAGGAAAGCATCAAGGTGGAAGTCCACAAGATGCTGGAATTGGGAGTCATTGAGCGCTCTGACAGCCCCTGGGCTAGCCCAGTGGTCTTAGTCCCCAAACCTCACACCACAGATGGAAAGAAAGAGATGAGGTTTTGTGTGGACTACAGAGGGCTCAATTCTGTCACCAAGACAGATGCTCATCCAATTCCAAGAGCTGATGAGCTCATTGATAAATTAGGTGCTGCCAAATTTCTAAGTACCTTTGACTTGACAGCAGGGTACTGGCAAATAAAAATGGCACCTGGAGCAAAAGAAAAGACAGCATTCTCCACACCTGATGGGCATTATCAGTTTACTGTTATGCCCTTTGGTTTAAAGAATGCCCCTGCCACCTTCCAAAGGTTGGTGAATCAAGTCCTTGCTGGCTTGGAGTCCTTTAGCACAGCTTATCTTGATGATATTGCTGTCTTTAGCTCCACCTGGCAGGATCACCTGGTCCACCTGAGGAAGGTTTTGAAGGCTCTGCAATCTGCAGGCCTCTCTATCAAGGCATCCAAATGCCAGATAGGGCAGGGAACTGTGGTTTACTTGGGACACCTTGTAGGTGGAGGCCAAGTTCAGCCACTCCAACCCAAGATCCAGACTATTCTGGACTGGGTAGCTCCAAAAACCCAGACTCAAGTCAGGGCATTCCTTGGCTTGACTGGGTATTACAGGAGGTTTGTGAAGGGATATGGATCCATTGTGACAGCCCTCACTGAACTCACCTCCAAGAAAATGCCCAAGAAAGTAAACTGGACTGTGGAATGCCAACAGGCCTTTGACACCCTGAAACAGGCAATGTGCTCAGCACCAGTTCTCAAAGCTCCAGATTATTCTAAGCAGTTCATTGTGCAGACTGATGCCTCTGAACATGGGATAGGGGCAGTTTTGTCCCAAACCAATGATGATGGCCTTGACCAACCTGTTGCTTTCATTAGCAGGAGGTTACTCCCCAGGGAGCAGCGTTGGAGTGCCATTGAGAGGGAGGCCTTTGCTGTGGTTTGGTCCCTGAAGAAGCTGAGACCATACCTCTTTGGGACTCACTTCCTAGTTCAAACTGACCACAGACCTCTCAAATGGCTGATGCAAATGAAAGGTGAAAATCCTAAACTGTTGAGGTGGTCCATCTCCCTACAGGGAATGGACTTTATAGTGGAACACAGACCTGGGACTGCCCATGCCAATGCAGATGGCCTTTCCAGGTTCTTCCACTTAGAAAATGAAGACTCTCTTGGGAAAAGTTAGTCTCATCCTCTTTCGTTTGGGGGGGGGTTGTGTAAGGAAATGCCTCCTTGGCATGGTTGCCCCCTGACTTTTTGCCTTTGCTGATGCTATGTTTACAATTGAAAGTGTGCTGAGGCCTGCCAACCAGGCCCCAGCACCAGTGTTCTTTCCCTAACCTGTACTTTTGTATCCACAATTGGCAGACCCTGGCATCCAGATAAGTCCCTTGTAACTGGTACTTCTAGTACCAAGGGCCCTGATGCCAAGGAAGGTCTCTAAGGGCTGCAGCATGTCTTATGCCACCCTGGAGACCTCTCACTCTGCACAGACACACTGCTTGCCAGCTTGTGTGTGCTAGTGAGGACAAAACGAGTAAGTCGACATGGCACTCCCCTCAGGGTGCCATGCCAGCCTCTCACTGCCTATGCCGTATAGGTAAGACACCCCTCTAGCAGGCCTTACAGCCCTAAGGCAGGGTGCACTATACCATAAGTGAGAGTACCAGTGCATGAGCATGGTACCCCTACAGTGTCTAAATAAAACCTTAGACATTGTAAGTGCAGGGTAGCCATAAGAGTATATGGTCTGGGAGTATGTCAAACACGAACTCCACAGCACCATAATGGCTACACTGAAAACTGGGAAGTTTGGTATCAAACTTCTCAGCACAATAAATGCACACTGATGCCAGTGTACATTTTATTGTAAAATACACCACAGAGGGCACCTTAGAGGTGCCCCCTGAAACTTAACCGACTATCTGTGTAGGCTGACTAGTTTTAGCAGCCTGCCACAAACCGAGACATGTTGCTGGCCCCATGGGGAGAGTGCCTTTGTCACTCTGAGGCCAGTAACAAAGCCTGCACTGGGTGGAGATGCTAACACCTCTCCCAGGCAGGAATTGTCACACCTGGCGGTGAGCCTCAAAGGCTCACCTCCTTTGTGCCAACCCAGCAGGACACTCCAGCTAGTGGAGTTGCCCGCCCCCTCCGGCCAGGCCCCACTTTTGGCGGCAAGGCCGGAGAAAATAATGAGAATAACAAGGAGGAGTCACTGGCCAGTCAGGACAGCCCCTAAGGTGTCCTGAGCTGAGGTGACTCTAACTTTTAGAAATCCTCCATCTTGCAGATGGAGGATTCCCCCAATAGGGTTAGGATTGTGACCCCCTCCCCTTGGGAGGAGGCACAAAGAGGGTGTACCCACCCTCAGGGCTAGTAGCCATTGGCTACTAACCCCCCAGACCTAAACACGCCCTTAAATTTAGTATTTAAGGGCTACCCTGAACCCTAGAAAATTAGATTCCTGCAACTACAAGAAGAAGGACTGCCTAGCTGAAAACCCCTGCAGCGGAAGACCAGAAGACGACAACTGCCTTGGCTCCAGAAACTCACCGGCCTGTCTCCTGCCTTCCAAAGATCCTGCTCCAGCGACGCCTTCCAAAGGGACCAGCGACCTCGACATCCTCTGAGGACTGCCCCTGCTTCGAAAAGACAAGAAACTCCCGAGGACAGCGGACCTGCTCCAAAGAAAAGCTGCAACTTTGTTTCCAGCAGCTTTAAAGAACCCTGCAAGCTCCCCGCAAGAAGCGTGAGACTTGCCACACTGCACCCGGCGACCCCGACTCGGCTGGTGGCGATCCAACACCTCAGGAGGGACCCCAGGACTACTCTGATACTGTGAGTACCAAAACCTGTCCCCCCTGAGCCCCCACAGCGCCGCCTGCAGAGGGAATCCCGAGGCTTCCCCTGACCGCGACTCTTTGAACCTAAAGTCCCGACGCCTGGGAGAGACCCTGCACCCGCAGCCCCCAGGACCTGAAGGACCGGACTTTCACTGGAGGAGTGACCCCCAGGAGTCCCTCTCCCTCGCCCAAGTGGAGGTTTCCCCGAGGAATCCCCCCCTTGCCTGCCTGCAGCGCTGAAGAGATCCCTAGATCTCCCATTGACTTCCATTACAAACCCGACGCTTGTTTCTACACTGCACCCGGCCGCCCCCGCGCTGCTGAGGGGGAAATTTCTGTGTCAACTTGTGTCCCCCCCGGTGCCCTACAAAACCCCTCTGGTCTGCCCTCCGAAGACGCGGGTACTTACCTGCAAGCAGATCGGAACCGGGGCACCCCCTTCTCTCCATTCTAGCCTATGTGTTTTGGGCACCACTTTGAACTCTGCACCTGACCGGCCCTGAGCTGCTGGTGTGGTGACTTTGGGGTTGCTCTGAACCCCCAACGGTGGGCTACCTTGGACCAAGAACTGAACCCTGTAAGTGTCCTACTTACCTGGTAAAACTAACAAAAACTTACCTCCCCCAGGAACTGTGAAAATTGCACTAAGTGTCCACTTTTGAAACAGCTATTTGACAATAACTTGAAAAGTATACATGCAATTTTGATGATTTGAAGTTCCTAAAGTACTTACCTGCAATACCTTTCGAACAAGATATTACATGTTAAATTTGAACCTGTGGTTCTTAAAATAAACTAAGAAAAGATATTTTTCTATATAAAAACCTATTGGCTGGATTTGTCTCTGAGTGTGTGTACCTCATTTATTGTCTATGTGTATGTACAACAAATGCTTAACACTACTCCTTGGATAAGCCTACTGCTCGACCACACTACCACAAAATAGAGCATTAGTATTATCTATTTTTACCACTATTTTACCTCTAAGGGGAACCCTTGGACTCTGTGCATGCTATTCCTTACTTTGAAATAGCACATACAGAGCCAACTTCCTACACTGTTGCTTTGCTGTGCTGGCCTGGCCTGCTGCTTGCTGCATCTGTCCTGACAGTGAAATGACTGGACTTTGCTTTCTACATCCTGTTTTCCAAGGTTCTCCAATTGTTTGAACTGAGCTTGCCTCATTTTAGAAGTCTCAAGGACATCAAAGACTTTATCTGCCAGCACCTGGACTTTCTTGGTTAGAGTCCTGACTTGCCAAGTGGTGCCAAATCCAGTTCCTGGGCCCTTGTAAGTGAATTCTGGTGAAACCCAGAAGCAACCAAGCGTATCAACTCCAAAGCGACTTAGAAACTGGATCTGCTGTCCTACTCCGCGCCACTGCCTGCACCAGGAGCTGTGGTCCCCGCTGAGGACCACGGCCGATGCTGGAGACCCTACACCGTTGCAGCACCTCCGAATTCACACCACAGCATGAGTCTGTGAGTGCCATTTCCCTGACATCCAGGACCCCCAACTCCGCTCCAGCACCTTTAGCCCATGGTGTGATCGCGACACCGCAAATTCACCACCGCATGTCTTGACCTGTTGGATTCATCGACCCCTCCTGGATCGTAAGGAACAGACACCTTACCACAGACTCCATATCACCTCCCCTGCAACTGTATGAAACTGATGCCTCACCTCCCCTACTTCACAGTAAGGAACCGACGCCGCCATGGCTCCAGCAACGCCTCACCTCCCTGGTGCAAAGTCTTTGTTTCATTATTTTTCTAAGGTGTACTGTATCTGGGGGTCCGTGGGACTCTGTGACCTTTCCGCACTCCCTTGCAAGTGGCGTTGGACTGTTGGGAATGACTCCGTCAATGACATTGTGATAGTCCAACTTGGAGCTATGGTGTTTCTAAGCGCTATTTGACGTTTAATCTTTGAAAATGTATATCTTTGCTTGTGTTTGTCGTTTAGGTCTTCTTTTAGTCTGATAAATATTGGCTATTTTTCTAAACTGGTGTGAAATACCTTTGTGGTGTTTTCAGTGTGTGTGTGTGTTGTGTTGTGTTGTGTGTACACTCAAGTACTTTACATATTGCCTCTGAGATATGCCTGACTGCTGGCGCCAAGCTACCAAGGGGATGAACAGGTATTATCCTAGCTGTGCGGCTCCCTTGTCCTGACTAGAGTGAAGGTCCCTATTTGGACAGGGTGCAAACCACTGCCAACTAGACACTCCATGTGTATCATTACCACTTCATAACCACTTGCAGAAGCAAAAAGTATTGTCAACATAGTCTAATGTACATTGCAGTGAAATTTCAATACATTTGGTTCATCCATTTTGCCACTAAGTGAAATACAGGAGTCTGTGTGAAATGCACTGTAGTATTCTTCCTCCCCTCCTCCCCCCTGTTTTATGTCCATCCCCTTGACCAAAAACTGCCAAATGTTGAGTCATTCACCTATGTAACGGGTGTGATAGTTCTGCAAAGGTTCGCGAAAATTTGTCAAATGGGTGCAAAGTTATTAAGAGACAAAAAAATCCAAGGAATTTTTATCTCTGGGGACCCTACAGAGTGGCTACCTCCACTCTGTGATATATGTATCACAAGCCTTACTCGGAAACAATTGTGCACCCTACATTAAGTTTTGCATAGGGGTGTTGTGAAGCAATAAAAGATCCTGTACATGAGTTCACATATTTTGAAGTGCAGAATTAAGTTTCATTTCACAGTTCCATTCTACATCTTTACGTTTTTGGACACAGGAAGAGGAAGGGGTTTGCCCTGCCCATAATCAGCAAATTAGTGCTTTATGCTTGGATTTAGACCCAGATACCCAGATTCCAAAGTTAGCAATTCAGCCACTAAACCACGCCTACTATCGCATCATCTATATTTTTGCTGAAGCACTACGATCTTTTCGGTTTTATTCACTCGCATTAGGCTTACTATTTCTAACCACTGGGTATTCTTTAAGGTCACATACATGCAAACACATTAGGCCCGCCCTACACCTGCCACTGTACCCTCATGTACATAGCCTGCATTCTTGATACTGCCATCATACAATTCAGTCTCCAGTACATTCCACATGGTATCAGTAAAAATGCGGACTAGACTAAAGGAGCTGGAGAAATTGTACAAACAATGGAAGATTATTATCACAAATGAATGTCTAACTATGTCCCGGTAGTTGTACTTGCAATCGTTATATTCAAGTGTTTATTGTTATCTTGCAGATATCTAGGAGATGGTACTCGGTCCGTATCAGAGACTGATTACCTCAGCTCTCCAACTTATAGTACTAGTTACTGTAAATTATGTATACCGTAATCATTCATCAGCTTAATGTTGTTTAATGTCGTGTACATACAGTAGTGTTGAATGACTTTACATTTTTGCTTTTCTATCAAATTAATCTTTCTTCTAACAGATATCCCATCAGTTTTGGCCGAAACGGCTTTTAACTGCGACGACGGGTTTGGAGGTTTTGTTGTACATTGGCTGAATAATAAGGAACTGCATTTTACGTCATCAGTTGAAACATTTATGCATCATTTGAAAACAATTGCTGATCAGGAATTGGAAACCGTGGATATTGAAGAGGATGAAGATGGGTTGCATATGAGATTCGATAATGGTTAGTTTTCTGAGAGAACTATTTTTCAATCTTTTATTTAAACATTTATTTTAAAGTGCCTTTCATGTGCTTTCTATTTCACAATGATCATGTTAATGTATGTCTAATTTCTTGAACATGGGTCACTGTATTAAATAGTTCAGATCATCCCTGTGGTAGGAATTTTGGTTCAAAAAGCTTATGCTCTACCTGAGAGAAATGGAAATGGAAATGGGATATTAAGGGTGCTCAGAAATACGTCTGCATTTTATCAGCAGTAAAATTGTAAAGTTTTTAGATTGGAAGGAACGGGGACCAACTAAGTGAAGTCTAGAACTAAGAAGTGCATGCCCGCTTTGAGCAGTGTGGGTACACTTTCTAAACTTGGCCGACAGGTACGACTGCAGATTATTACGTTTTCTGCTCGGACTGTGAGGCCCAGTGAATGAAATTTCCATTTGCATGACGCTTTAAAACATAATGCTCAATGCTCAGAAGACCTAATCGATCTTCAGATGAAAGAGAAGTGCTGTTGTATCATTCTGAATGTTCCGAAATCTTACAAAAGGCATATCTTTGTGATTTCAGATTATTCAATATGCTGAATTGTGATTGTGCTTATTTAAAGATACTTTTAGTATGCTGTAGAGATGTCCTGTCATGGTGTGCCCTTCCATCAGAAAGCGAGTTGTTTTTATTTTGCATATTCACAGTATCTATTTTAACTCCTCTAATGAGAAGCAAGTAATGTGCATGTTACATTGTTACTAACATTCTTCTACCCAAAGTCCTCCGTGCCAGTGGGAGTGCCTTTTTGCAATTATTCTTTATTGGATCATGACGTTGTGAAGTTGTTGGCAAATTGATCAGGCATTTGTCTATCCTAAACGTTTTCCCTTATGGTGCCTAATGTTGGCCTCTTGACGTCCAGCCTGAAAGTCTTTCTCTGTCACTATAGTTGCACTTACTTTGGCCATGGCCGACCCAGTGATGCCTGGTGTTGGCCTGTTGTCATCACTCCCTGCTGTCTTCTTCTTGTTCTCTGTTTGAGCTTGCACTCTGTCTCTTGCGTTCCCCAGCTTCTCTTGTTTACCACTGATGACATGTAATGTTGTCTTTGCAAAAGTGTTGGATTTCTTATCTTCTTTTCTGTTAACCTCTGTCCTTCCAGACAGCCACTATGTTTCTTATCCTCCCCAGCTGTCCCTTGCTGCTGCCTGGCTCCTCTTCTACTGTTCCATTAGCATTACACATCAGGCGTTGCCTACTTCATGCTGTGATCTCCGGCTGTCCATGTTATCTCTTGATTCCCTCTGGACGTGTTAATGTGCCTCAGTCGCCAGTGTAAAGAAAGTGTTACCTCCAATAAGCCTCGTATAAAATGTAATTTATTCTTACTCTTCAACCTGCACCTCCAGGATCTAACTGTCAGGCCTGGTACTCTGACCGCTTACTTCAGAGCTTCCATTTTAGAATTGAACTCTGCAAGGCAAACTGACAGATAACACACCTACGTATGATTTTTAGTGACTCTGTACAGAACCCCACTCTGTAGTGGAAGTAGACTACTGATGGAGTGTTCCGTTTGAAAAAAAAAACCTGTGATCTGCCTATGAAGAGTGGACTAGAAGCAATTCTGAACCATACTCTGTATACCTAACTCCCTCAGAAGTTGTTGACTACCCTAGTTACCTTGAGAGCCAAGTATGGAGGGGCGTACTTTGCCCAGGTTTCGAGCATGGTAGAGAACCACAGGAAACCAGTTACAAATTATTTCAGCCACCATAGTTGTATCCTAGTAGTCCCTGTTTGCCATATGGGTCCCACCACCAGAACTAAAACCTAGCTGGTAGGATCCCAGAACATTGGGTTCATGAATGTGGTATAAAGTTGGATGAAAGTAATCTTTTGCTTTCCTGAGAAAAGGAAACCTAGAGAATGGTCTATGATTTCGTAGTTTGAAAGATCTAGAGCAGGTGTCCAAAGGGGAGGGATTTGTTCTGATATATAAACCTTTAATGGTTGTAGCATACGTTGTATAAGCATAAATTAATTAGTCAAAGTTAAAATGATGTTTGATAAGATTTGAAGGATAGAATCATCAAAGGAAATGGGTTTCACAGAGTAGAGAATCTGAAGTAGAAAGGTCATGTCAGTTTTTGGGGATTGGATGAGCAGGACATACCTTTAGAAAGAAGGAAAGGAAAGTCTGGCCTTATTTCATTTTCATTTTAAGTCCTCAAGAATCTTGGTCACATTGTGATTAAACAAATTGTCAATTTCTGATGTAAAATAAGAGAGAAAGAAAGGGTGGTGTGGTTTTAGGAGTGGGTTCCTGGAGAGCTCCAATGTTATGAAGAGAGCTTTGGGTTAAAAAGGGGAGTAATTTACTATGTAAATCTGTAGGAAGCTGGCTCTGTATATACTATATCAAAATGAGATATAGTGTGCAGAGTCCAGGGGTACCCCAGAGGCTTAACAAGGGCTAAAGTAAATGATACTATTGCTCTCTTTTGTGGTAGTGTGGTTGAGCAGTTAGGCTTATCAGAGGGTAGTGCAAAGCATTTGTTGTTCACACACGCAATGAATGAAGCACACACTCAGTGACTAACTCCAGGCCAATTGTTTTTATATAGCAAAAATTTATTTTGTTACTTTATTTCTAGAACCACAAGATTCAGTTTGCAGGTAAGTACATTTTCAAGTAAGTATCCAGCATATGCATCAATACCGCTTTGTTTCAATTTCACAAGTTAGATGGTTTTCAAGAAAGTAGCGAATATCTGTTTCAAAAGTTGAGGGGGAGCCTGAAATGCCTTTGGTTTCCTGACCGTTCCCTTCCGCAAGGATGGTCCTCCAGATTGAGGCTTGTAAGGCCTTGATAAGTCTTGGAGCATGGACTTCAGCTTGTGGCTCCCAAGATCTTTCCTCAGGACCTTAGCCCTTCCAGTCTATCAAATAGTATAGTTCTCATCAAATTTTCTTAGAATCCAGAATTCTTTTCACTACAAATTCTTTGCCATCTTCTGTTGTATAGACTTGGGTGGTGATTTCTCTTGGTAACCTGGCCAATTCTTCTTCAGCAAGGAAATATGAAACACTGGATTGAGTTTAAATTGAGAAGGTAATTGAAGCTTGTATGCCACTGAATTGATCTTCTTTTCAACTGTGTAAAGGACCAATAAAACGAGGCTGGAACTTTCGTTTCCCTTTTAGTCTTAAGTGTTTTGTGCTCAGCCCAAGCCTTATCTCCTGTCTAATAATCGTTTTCTACTCTTCTTTTTCTATCTATTTTTATTTTGCCCCTTCGACTGTGCCAGATTCTCAATAGCTGTCTCCTGAACTGTCTGTACATATTGTACCAACTCCTTTAATGCAGGAACAAAAATTTCTTTAGTGCTAATGGTGATATTTAGGTGTCTGCCATAGTTTAAGAAAAACAGGGTCGAACCAGTGGAAGTGTTCTTGGCATTATTGTGTGCAAACTCGGCTTCCCAAAGGAGATCTGGCCAATACCCTTCCTGATCTAAAAGGAAGAGTGTCAGATACTGTTCCAGTTCCTGATTAACTCTTGCTGATTGCCCATCCGTCTCTGGGTGATAACTAGTGGAGTATCTAGTTTCTATACTCAATCCTAGGGTGAAGGCTCTCCAAAAATAGGACAGGAATTGGGAACCTCTATCAGAAATTATGATCTAGGCACCCCATGGGCTCGGACTATATGGATGCTAAACAGTTGAGCCAACTCCTTAGCACTTGGTATGTGTTTTAATGCAATGAAATGGGCCATTTTAGAAAAGGTATCTACCATCACCAAGATAGAATTATATTGTTGACTGGAGGGTAAGTCAACAATTAAATCCATAGTAATGGTATGCCAAGGATAGGGGGGGATTGGTAATGGTTGTAATAGTCCCTTGGAGCTTGTCTGGTCAGCTTTCCCTATGCACAAATGCCACAATTAGCCACATAATGTTTGATATATTTTCCCAAAGCTCCATCATGGTACAGCAATTGGTTTAAAAATTCTCATGAAGAATCCTCACCCACGCATCTTTGTGTTTCTTCTGTGGTAAGTGTCTTTTTAATTTCTTCATCCATAGGTTCTCTCACCACTGTTCCCACTATCTTGGATTCCGGAATAATCTTTTTTTCTTCAATAAGCACCTTCTGTTCTTCTGTATTGACTCTTGGGAAGGCATCTGCTTTCCCATTTTTACTTCCAGGATGGTAGGTTATTACAAAGTTGTAATCCTCAATGTAGAGCGACCATCAAAGTTGTCTGGTAGCGAGAGTTCTTGCAGACTTTAAAAATGGTAAATTGTTATGGTCAGTAAACACTGATACTGTGTGTTTAGCTCCAAGCAAGTAGTGTCTTAGGGCCAGATGTAAGAAGGCTTTTGCGCCTCGCAAATAGCGAAAAACGCTGTTTGCGAGGCGCAAAAGCCCTTACACGATGCTGAAACACATTTTGCGAGTCGGTACCGACTTTCCTTTAAGGAAAACGGGTTGCAAAGAGAAAAAAAACCTGCTTTATTAAAAAAGCAGGGACGGACATGGTGGTCTGCTGTCTCCAGCAGGCCACCATCCCCGTGAGTGCCTAGACTCGCTATGGGGTCGCAAACTGCGACCCATCTCATGAGGTGGGTCTTTGCGACCCCATAGTGAGTCGCAGAAGGTGTCTGAGACACCTTTCTGCATCTTGGATTGCGAGTTGCAATTTACGAGTCGCTATGACTCGCAAATTGCAACTCGCAATCTGATACCTACCTACATCTGGCCCTTAATTCTTTGAAGGCGTCTTTTATGGCTAGTAACTCTTTCTCAGTTTATCGTGTAATTAACCTCAGCTGTTACAAAATTTGCGAGATCTGTAAGTCGCAGGATGCAGCTGCCGGACTCTTTGTGCTAAATATCCCCCTATTGTCAGATCGGAAGCATCCGTTTCCAGATAGAAGGGTTCTGAGGGGTCTGCATTAAGCAGGATGGGGGTGGTAGTAAAAGTCTTGTTTAAGGACTAAAAGGATTCCTCAGCTTCTTTTGACCAGATGAATGGAATTCCTTATCTTAACAACCTAGTGAGGGGAATAACTTTTTGTGGAAAATTCCTTGATGAACCTTCTGTAGAAATTGGCAAACCCAATAAAACTTTGGATTTCTTTCACGGATGTTGGGGGCGGTCATTCAATCACTGCCTTGATTTTCTGCTCATCCATTGTTGCACCTTCTGGGGATAGAATGAAACCTAGGAAATCAACTTTTTGGACATTGAAGACGCATTTCTCTAATTTCACATATAGGTAGTTTTCTCTTGAACATTGTAACACGCCTTTCACATGCTTCCTGGTGCTCTTTCTTTGATGCTGAGTAAATTAAACTATCATCAATGTAAACAATGTTGCATTTATAAAATCACTCAACACATCATTTATGAAATGCTGAAAGGCAGCAGGGGCATTGCAGAGACCATATGGCATGACCTGATACTCAAACTCTATACTTTGTCATGAAGGCAGTCTTCCATCCATCTCCTTTTCGGATTCGGATAAGGTGATAAGGCTCCTCTTAGATCCAGTTTCGTATATATTTGAGCACCTTTTCACCTGGTCCAAAAAGGACTGAAATTAATGGCAGAGGAATATCGTTTTTTTATGGTTATCCGGTTCAGAGCCTTGTAGTCGATATACGTTTTCAGATCTCCTTCCTCTTTCTTGGGTACAAAGAAAAGTGGGGAGAAACAGGAGATTGTGATGGACGAATAAATCAATTTTTTAGTTATTTATGAATATACTCTTTTAGATGTTAATTTAAATTTTCTGTTAAAGCATAGAGCTTACTGCAAGGGAGATTGGTCCCTGGTTCTATCTCTATTTTACAGTCAAATGACCGATGAGGGTGTCATTTCTCTGCCTCCACCTCATTGAACATGTTTTTGAATTGTTGATACTGGTCAGGAGTTTCACCAGTGTGTATCATACAAAAAGCAGCTCCAGCTTCACATAAACCGAGGGCTGGACTAGATTCTCTTGATGGAGAAGTCTCATGGAAACAATTTCTTTTACAATAATCTGATGCCATCTTTCCAGATCTTTCTTTCCAACTAATGGTTGGATTATGCTTTGTGAGCCATGGAAGTCCTAGGGTTATTTGGAACTGGGATGCATAATTTAAATTGAACTCTAGAATTTATTGATGTCTTTCTTTGAAAATGAGCTCTACTTACTCAGTATGAGTTTATAGTGCTGGAGGTGAGGTTTGTTCCATCCACAGGTCTTACAGCCTCACTTCTAGACTTCCGAATAGCCCTTAGACCGATCTTAGCAGCAAATTTCAGGTCACAAAATTTCCCCTTGGCGCCTGAATCTATCATTACTGACACGTTTGATAGGTTTCTCTCTCCAAATTTTAAGGTCAGAAATAACGGGAGATGTGGAACAGATGACTGTAAAGTATTGGCCAATTGATGGGTTTTTGGAGTTGTCTTTATTAGCAATCACGAATTCAACTCCTCCTATTGGTGGTGCAGCAAGATTTCCTTCGGTGATTGCTTCGGTTTCTTCAGACACATTTTCACAAAATGACCTCTAGCCCCACAATACAGACAAAGATTATTTATTCTCCTTTTCCTCCTTGGAAAGAGGTGCTCTGGTTGTGCCTATTTGCATGGGTTCCACTAATTGACCATTTTCTAGAGTTCTTAAATTTTCTATTCTCATTCAATCAACTCTGGGAACACTTGGGCGGAAATCTCTCTTCTCTTCTCTCTTCTCCTTTCAGTCTGCCTGTAATCAATTTCCAGAACCAAATCTATTAGTGCTGGCATTTCTGTGGGTTGGTTAGGAATTTGGGATAACGTGTCCTTGAGCTCATCCTTCAACCCTCTATAAAACAAGGCAGCCCTATTGTCTTCTGGCCAATCGGTCTCGATTATCAGCTTCTTGATCTGGGCTAGATAAGTCACCAGCTCCTTGTTACCCTGTCTCAATTCCAACAATTCATTGTCAGTAGCTTGCGCTCTCTCCCCAGGTACTGGGGGTGGTTCAGAAAGGACGGTCCATGCAAGAGTTGAGGACCTCACCTGGAGAGAATTATGGAAGCGGCGGTCTCTCAAGATGGCAGCCACAGGACTCTCGGATCTGGGACGCTTCTGGAGTTTCTTTCTGGACAGGGCTGCTGTACACAGGCGATCTTGGTCCTCAGGGGTGCAGGCAGTCCTCTTGAAGCTTTTAAGAGGTCTCCGGCCCTGCAGGATGCGTTGCTTTTGTTGTAGCAGGGCTTCAGAAGCTGGAGACAGGCCTGTAGGGCTGGGCCTAAGTTAGTTGGTGTCTTCAGTCTTCTGTGCTGGGGGTCAGCTTAGCAGTCATTCTTCTTTCTTCTTGTCATCTTATTGAGGTCACCAGGAATCTGACGAGCTAGGTTCAGGGGAGCCCTTAAATCCTGGATATAGGCGCGTTACAGTGGTCAGAGGGCAGTAGCCAATGGCTACTGTCCCTGAGGGTGACTACACCCTTCCGGTGTCCACTCCCCTTGGGGAGGGGGACACGGACGTACCCCTATTGGTCCCCGTCCTCCAAACCAAGATAGAGGATTTTGCAAAGAGAGCGGGGTCACTTCAGCTCTGGACCTCTTAGGGGTGGTCCCAGCTGAAGTGGTCACTCCTTGTTTTACCTAGCTTTCCCGTCAGACTTGCCACCAAAAGTGGGGCTTAGCCTGGAGGGCGGGCATCTCCACTAGATGGCGTGTCCTGGGGCACTGTAACAAGAGGCCTAAGCCTATGATGCTCACCGCCAGGTGTAAGAATTCCGGCAGGGGGAAGGTGTGAAGCACCTCCACCCAGCTCGGGCTTTGTTTCTGGTCACAGAGAGCACAAAGTCTCTCACCCCATGAGGTCAGAATCTTGTCTAGAAGTGGCAGGCAGGCATAGACCGGTCAGTCCTGCGCTAGACGTTTGGCTAAAATACAGGGGCCATTTCTAAGATGCACTGTGAGTACATTTTTCAATAAATCCAACACTGGCATCAGTGTGGGTTTATTGTGCTGAGAAGGTTGATACCAAACTTCCCAGACTTCACTGAAGCCATTATGGAGCTGTGGAGTTCCTAATGATAAATTCCCAGCCCGTACACTCAGTATGGCCACACTGCACTTACAATGTCTAAGAATGGACTTAGACAATTTAGGGGCATATTGCTTGTGCAACTATGCTCTCATCTGTGGTATAGTACACCCTGTCTTAGGTCTGTAAGGCCTGCTAGAGGGATGACTTACCTATGCCACAGGCAGTGGTTTGTGGGCATGGCACCCTGAGAGGGGTGCCATATAGAGTTTCTCTTTTTCTCCCCGCCAGCACACACAAGCTTTAATGGCAGCCTGCATGGGCTTGGTGAGGGCCCCCCCACGGTGGCATAATACATGGTGCAGCCCTTAGACATGTTTCAGATCTGAAAGGGAACTGCAAAAGACCTGCAGTGGTGGCTAAAGAATCACAATAGGGTCAGAGGCAGTCTTCTCTCCCTTCCTCCTCCAGATTTCACAGTGGTGATAGATGAGTCACTCCTGAGATGGGGTGGCCATCAGGGAGAGGCAGAGATCAGAGGGTTCTGGTCTCTTGCAGAATCCGGACTCCACATCAACTTGCTAGATCTACCCGTAATCAGATTGGCATTAAAAGCATTTCTTCCGGCTGTCAAGGGGAAGATAGGGCAGGTGTTCAGACAACACCACTGCCATGTGGTACTGCAACAGGCAAGGTGGGATGGGATAGTGGACCCTTTGTCAAGAGGCCCTACGTCTCTGGACATGGCTGGAATAGTAGGGCATAACCCTGGTGGTTCAACACCTGGCAGGTTCCCTAAATGCCAGGATGGACAGACTGAGACGCCTATGCTTAGCGGATCACAAGTGGTGTCTCCATTGAGAGGTGGTGCAAGGACCCTTTCAGCGGGGGGAGAGCCTTTGTTCGATCAGTTTGCCTCTGAAGAGTATGCAGAATGTCAACAGTATTGTGTGTTGGAGTTTCAAGTCTGCAGTTTCTTGCCAATGCTTTTTGTCTTGAGTGGAGTTCAGGCCCTCCTGTATGCCTTTACACCCATGCCACTTAAGCTCCGAGTTCTTAAGGGGGCCAAGTCACCCATGTGGCTCTGGACTGGGCACGGAGAGTCTGGTATCCTGAGCTTCTGAAAATGAGCATCGATCCTCCTACCAGGGTTCCCCTTCAGGAGAATATTTTGTTGCAGTAGCAGGTTAGGGTCCTCCACCAGAACCTGTCAAATCTCTGTCTCATTGCGTGGAGATTGAGTGCCAACAGTTGATAGATTTTGACCTTCCTCCTAAAGTCTGTAACATTATTCTGGCAGCCAGGCGTCCCTCCACCAAGACGGTATACATCTGCCAATAGCAAAAATGTGTAAAATATTGTACTTAAAAGCCTATAAATCCTCTTTCTCTCTGATATTCTTCTCTTTATCCATACCCTTGCCTAGATGGGTTCTACTCTGGGCACTCTTAAGGGCTATCTTTCTGCACTTTCCGCTTTCCTGCGACTGCCTAACCAACCCTTCTCAAAGGACTTGTACGTATGTTTCTCCCTTCGCCCTTTATCATGTCTCAGTGGGATCTAAACTTAGATCTCACCTACCCTATGTGTGTTCCCTTTGTGCCAATGCACAATTGTCGCCTCAGGCTGCTTACTGTCATGGCAGCTTTTCTAGTGCCAATAACGTCTGCCCGGAGGCTAAGTAAGGGGCAGGCTTTATCATCCAAGTCTCTTTATCTCTCTGTGTTCCCAGACACCAGGGCTGCTTTCCTGCTGAAAGTGGTGGCCCCATTTCATTTGGGACAGCCTGGTACCCTGCCCACCTTTTATTCTCCTCTACATCCTTCTATAAAGAGGAGCAACTCCACCATTTGGACCCAAAAAGAGCATTGTTGTTCTACCTTGACTGCACAAAAGAGTTCCGGGTGGACAACCAACTTATCGCAGGTTATGAAGAAGCTAAAAAAGGTCGGGCAGTACAGAAACTAACCATTTCTCACTGGATTGTTCTGTGTATCAAGATCTGGTATGCCTTGGCTAAAAAGCAGCCTCCTGAGGACTTACAGACCCACTCTACGATGGAAAGAGCTGCGACCATGGTGTTAGCATTAGGCGTCCCAGTCCTGGACATCTGTCAGGCAGCAATGTGGGTATCACTGCACACGTTTTACAAACACTACTGCCTGGACAGTGAGGTCTGCAGGGATTGCCATTTTGCCCATTTGGTCCTGCAGGACTTTAGTATAGAATATTTGTTTACGGCCCACAGCCAGGATGGTATGGCTTGGGTATCTATTCAAAGGTAAGGAATCTGCAGCTAGAAGTCTCTATCAGATGACCATGTTACCTTTGGTAACGCATTATCTGGTAGAGACTATGGGGGTCATTACAACCTCGGCGGTCTTGCAAAAAGACCGCCGAGGCTGCGGGAGACAGAATACCGCCATTGCCGGCGGTATTCCTGGCTCCCTATTATGACATATCCGCTGGGCCACCGGACGGTAACAGTGTTACCGTCCGCTGGCCCAGTGGAAATGTCACATCAACATTGATGCCGGCTCGTAATAGAGCCGGCGGCAATGCTAATGTGCAGCGGGTGCAGTAGCACCCGTCGCGCATTTCACTGCCCGAAATTCGGGCAGTGAAATGCGCGACGGGGCTATGCCTGGGGGCCCCTGCACTGCCCATGCCAAGTGCATGGGCAGTGCAGGGGCCCCCAGGGGCACCCCAAGTCTCCTTACCGCCAGCCTTTCCATGGCGGTCGGGGACTCATAATCCCCAGGGCAGCGGTGCTTGCACCGCTGCCCTGGGGATTATGACCACCAGGCGGAAGCCTGGCGGTATGTTGGAGGGGCCGGCGGTATGGCCGTGGCTATTGCGCCACGGTCATAATTGCTGGCGGAACACCGCCAGCCTGTTGACGGTGTTACCGCCACCTTACCGCCGGTCGCCAGGGTCGTATATCTAGCGGCAGATTCCTTACAGCCACCCATGCCTCCCCACTCTGCAAACAGGTTTCTAGGGTTAAGGTTAAGCCCACTCAGAGCCCTAGTTTGGACACACATTTGTCAGTTCAGGTCATGGCTCTGTGCTTCTGGTGTGGAAAGTCGTGAAAAGAAACTGACGTCCGCATGCCTAGGTGGCATCTACATAGTTGACTGCAATGTCACATCCAGCGCCAATGGTGCTGACGACGCAACGCTGAATCGAACTAAGCCGTCCAATGGCGCTCACGCAAAAATCATCCGGATCTAGTCTGACGTCTGGGAAATTCAAAGGTAAGGAATCTGCAGCTAGATATAGGGCCTCATTATGACCCTGGCGGGCGGCGGAGGCCGCCCGCCAGGATCCCGCCCTCCAAATTACCGCGCCGCGGTCAAAAGACCGCGGCGGGTATTACGAGTTTTCCCCTGGGCTGGCGGGCGGTTCCAGTAAAACCGCCCGCCAGCCCAGGGGAAAACGACCTTCCCACGAGGATGCCGGCTCGTAATCGAGCCGGCGGAGTGGGAAGGTGCGACGGGTGCAGTGGCACCCGTCGCGTATTTCAGTGTCTGCAAGGCAGACACTGAAATACTTTTCGGGGCCCTCTTACGGGGGCCCCTGCCGTGCCCATGCCATTGGCATGGGCACGGCAGGGGCCCCCAGGGGCCCCGCGACCCCCCCCTACCGCCATCCTGTTCATGGCGGCTTTCCCGCCATGAACTGGATGGCGGTAGGGGGGGTCAGAATCCTCATGGCTGCGGAGCGCGCTCCGCAGCCATGGAGGATTCCAAAGAGCAGCGGAAAGTCAGCGGGAGACCGCTGACTTTCCGCTTCTGACCGCGGCTGAACCGCCGCGGTCAGAATGCTCATTGGAGCACCGCCAGCCTGTTGGCGGTGCTCCCGTGGTCGGTGGCCCTGGCGGCCACCGGCCGCCAGGGTCAGAATGACCCTCATAGTCTCTACCGTATGAGTTACCAAAGGTAAGTGACTTGTTCTTTAGAGGGCTCTTCCTTGCCATGCAGTCCACAGAATACAAGCCATCTTCATTAATTCAGACTGTAATGCCCAAAGTGGACTCTCAGATCCAGAATAACTCAATTGCTGATAATACCACTTATTAAAAAGAAAAAAGTTAATTCTATGAGTCATCTTTCTCTTTTTAGACTTGTTAGCTCTCGTACCGTCTCCAGGATACGATAAGGAAAATCACACCTACTTTGAGTTAAGAAGTGCTATGAAGTCATGGTTGTTTACTGAAATACAACACTACCTGGACTATATTCTGAAGAGCAGTAGGTCGACATTAGGAAGCTGCAGTCCTATCTCTCACGTTCATTCCGCTTTACTCCTTTCATAATTCTGAATGGTGAAATGACTCCCCTCTACATGCATAAGCTTACACCATGGTTCCACTACAGCGCCTAACCTCATGCAACTCATACCAAATGACCCTTATAGACCTAATTATAATCAAAACATTTTCACTCATGCACTTTGAAAGGCATCCAGCAACATGATGCAAATTCCACATCAATAATCTTTGGGGACAAAGTACACTATAAGTAATACAAATGGAGTAGCTGCTTACTCGACTTATAAGGTGTAAGAAAGCACTACACAAATCCCAAAACAATATTTTTGTGGTAATTGTATATATTAAGATATATGCATATGCTGGGTGTTGGGACAGAGAAGAGGCCACAGCATTGTGCTGGAGCTATTACACCCCTGTCTAGCAATCGTCATAGCAAGCTGTATCTTTTCGACCCTTACCTTGGAATACATGACAATCGTGTGTGCACTGGAGGTCATTTCCCGACATGGATTGTGACACAGATCTTAGCTCTGTGGTCTAGAGGGACCCACCAGGGCCTCACTCCTTCTCAAACGTGACTACCCTCATCTCACTTGGCTATAGAGAATTGACATTGGTGAGATTGACATGATTCTGGAAGCAGTGCACGCCTTTTTACACCAGCACCTGCTAAATGTTTTTGTTTATGAACTTCGTCTGCCAGTCTCTTGCAACGGAGCCCTTCACTCATCCATGTGGAACATGGATGTCATGTGCATGCATTACTGTGTGTACAGGCCTAGTGAGCAAATGTAGACAGCAGGTCTTTCCACCACCTGCCTTGCCCCCAATCCTGCTCCCAAAAAACCATGCCAGAGATACTTTGTAGAGGGTCGGATAGAGTAGTGTTAAGGAGAATAGATAGAAGCTATGGTGTTTTCCCTCTGCCCTTTCCTGGCTCATTGCTCTCTTGAAGGGCTACTCCTATAGTTTAACAGGTAGTAAAGTAGGCCAGTATCCCTTGCTTTTGTGCCCTTGTTTTGGGATGCTCCTCGTGTGAGACTCCCAGCTGTAGCCCACCGTACCACCCACAACTTGTGACAAAGACTTTTGACCAATCTGAGTTAGAATACACAACCACTGTCTCCAACTTTCTTATAAAGATGAGACCGATACTTCTAGCAAGGATGCCAACATTTCTTTTCTGTCACCATGCCAGTATGGTCAAGAAACTGTTTGAGCTTCAGTTTTGTATAGTATACATCACCAGTTGCCCTTGACATTTTCAGGACTAGTTACCTGGGGAACTTAACTTGAAGTTCCAAGTGGAGCTGCCTGAATTCTTCTTTGAGGGGAGAGTTAAGTATTTGCTCAAGATGTAAGATGTCCACTGTGTGGCCTTGAGAGATTTGTGCTACTATACGAGGGCAAATTACAAGGGGCCCTTAGATGCCTCTGCAGTATGACCCAGTTGCATATTAATTAGGATTGAAGTTCCTTGGAATCTTAAGTAACCCAATATCTCTCAAGTACCTCAAAGATCCACAAAGCTGCAAGAAATCACCAGAGTGCAATGAAGTGAGTCGATGTAAAAAAAAAAAAAGTCAAAAAAAAAAACTGTCCACCGTACACAGTATGCACATAAGACAAACCAAAGTATTATTATGAAAAAGATAATACCCGGAACTCAGTACTCATTTGGGTTGGGCACCTAGCTGTTTGAGGTCGAGGTGTGTTTCTGGGACTGAGGAAGATTATCTAGCCACAGAAAGCACTGCTACGTGAGCACCACAATCTCCTCAACGTTTCCCTAACTAGTGCTGTCTCCATCTGATGTCTGCGCAGCACTGCAGATCCTATCCGCTCCCCATCCTGCTGAGCTGGGATGAGTTTCCTGCAGGCCTCAAGCAGCAGGCAGTCCTCTGGTAAAAGCAGGACCATCCTCTGGTAGCAGCAGGGCGGTCTAAGAAATACAAGGCAGTTCTCTTCAGGTCCAGGAGTAGACTGAAAAGTTGATCTTTGGATCTAATATTTATACCTGTCCCAGTCTTTGAAGTGGGACAGGTGTCCTGGCTATCCTCCTGCCTCCCCCTTCCCAGACTCCAAGAGGTCTAGGGTGGCAATAGGCTGGTGTGTAGTTACTTTGTGACTGTGCTGGAGACAGCCCTTTGAAATGTAAGTGGGGCAGGAAGCAGCTCCGCTCCACCCATTCTGGCAGGATGCCCTGCCCATCCTGCTAGCAATTAGTCCCCCTTTGTCTCACTGTCTGGGAAGAATACACAAAGTCCAGCTGTTCAGCCATGTGACCCAGGACACAGGCTGCAGGCACCAGACGGTTAGGACAAGGAAATGCCAAGTTTCTCAAATTGGCATTTTCAAAATTGTGAATTGAAATCAGACTTTACCATTAAAGATGATTTTAAATTGCAGTTCTTTTGAGACCAAGCATGCTATTTATACCTGTTACCAATCATAAGTTAGCACGTATTAAATGTAATAAGGTAAACTAATGTTATCTTATGTGAGATGTAGACCTCACAGTTGTGGAAAAACAAATGTAGTAGCTTTTCACTACCAGGACATGTGAAACTCAAAAACATGTTGCACCTTTATAATGTAATGCACCCTGCCCTATGGGCTGTTTAAGACCTACCTTAGGAGTGACTTCTATGTATTACGAAGGGAGGTTTAGGCCTGACAAAAGGGTTATTTGGAATTGGCAGTTTAAAACTGCACACAAGCTGCAATGGCAGATCTGAGACACGTTTAAAGGGCAACTTAAGTAGGTGGCACATTAAGTGCTGCAGGCCCGATAAAATTTAAATGACAGGCCCTGTGTATATGTAGTCCTACCTTACGAGGGACTTATGAGTACATTAAATGTGCTAATTGGGTGTAAGCCAATTTAACCATGTTTAAAGGAGTGAACACAAAATACTTTCTCACTAGTTATCAGTGGTAAAGTGCTAGAGTCCTAAAGCCAGCAAAACTGAGTTTTAGCAGACAGAAGGGGACATGGCAAAAAGTTTGAGAAACACCACACCAAAGGCTGTCAGGTCTAACTCTCCCACTTGTAATCCCGATGAACAGACTTGGCATGAGTACGATGGTGACTGTACAGAGAATTATGGATTTTATTCAGTTTACTCAGCTTACAGTATAAAAGCCACAGCAGTTGTATGGAGTACTGCTTAAAGTGTAGGCGGATGGATCCTGTTTATATGGTGGAGACCGTGTAAACTCTGTTGAGCAGTCAGGCGTGTCTCCCAGTTGTAGCCCAAATTCTGCAGAGAACACCTGCCAGATCACAGGTAATGACAGCATAGATGGAAAAAAATCTGCTCAAGGCTAAACCTATAAGCATGTTCTATAGGTTGGAATGTGCAATATAACTCAACTTAAATTAGCTACAGACAGGGACCATAATGTGCACGCATAATACTTTTGGTAAATAATATGAATGTGTTGCTAGACAAACCTCCTACAAAAAAATGCAATAATATCTCAAAGAGGATTACAATATGAAGAGATTTCATATGAAATTGAGGTAAGAAGATGGCTTTATCCATAATGAAGTGCTCTTTAAATCTGCATCAACTGCCTTCCCTCACACACCAACATTCTAACATTTTAAGGCTAGCTTTATGTCAACATTCTAATTAAAAATTTTGGGGAATACATTATGAGGAAAGCATAGGGGTGAACAGGGAAGAGGGGGGAATATACCATTTAGGTAGATTACAACACATCTCCATTTATCAGAAATATAAAAGTTAACCTTTAATTCAGTGAGTCAAAATACATACACAAATAGTTAAAACAAGGTTGTATATTCAATCCATCTTGTAATATGATTGCCAAAGTGGGGCTCAGTGATTCCTGGCCTCTTTGGATCCTTGTGTTCTGGGGGAATCTTTATATGCTCCATCAAAGACTTTATTTTGTGGGACGAGGGCTTCCGTGGAGCGAGCTAGGTTATCCATACTCCAAGTGTGACCATTCTTCAGTACCACAGTATCGTGTTTGACACATTTGATCTTCTCTAGTTTGGAGACTGATATGAACTTGTTACATGTATTGTACCTTCTCTCCATTCATGTTTAACTCTTATATTCCTTTTGATGTTTTCTTACTTTCACCTTGACAGCATCCTTTTCTACCCAGTCAGAATTACCGCCATTGAGTCAGTTTAGAGTGAGGTTAGAGCCCCGGTTCCTCCCCTTAAGAGAATCAAAGCGAGATATTCCTGAGACAGCATTGGGTGTGGTGTGATCTGACCATAACAGTTTTCTCTCTGCCTTATCAATTTGCTCCCCTGTGGTATGAGCTAGTTGTATGGCATCTTTAATCATCCTATTTGCCCTTTCCACTAGTCCATTAGCCTTTGGACAATATAGGGTAGTGCGTTTTTAATATATTTCATCAGATGTGAACTGCACCCCATTATTGGAGACTATAGTGCTAGGGATACCCTCCTTGGAAAATGTATCTGATAAAAACTCAATCAACATGGAAGTGTTAATGTTGTTCACAGATTTGGTAGTGACCCAGTGTGAGTGGTAATCAACAACTACAAACATGTACCTGTTGGATACATTAAATACATTTATTCCATGGTTTGATTGGAACATCTGTTGGAAGAAGAGGAACTTTGCGGCTGATTTTAGTTTTATCACTACCACAGCAAGCTAGACAATCTCTCACCTTTTCTTCCACCATAGAGTCCATGTTTGAGAGAACCAGTAGTCCGGACCCTACTCTCAGTTAAATTCCTCCCTAAGTGTCCTTAATGGGAAATTTCAATTTTCAGCCACATACATTGATTGGGGGTATCAATCTGTAAGACCTCAAAGCCATATTGTCTACTATAGATAACTCGCCTTTCACATTCCAGTAAGGCTGAAAGATTTCAGGCAACTCATTACACTTGTTTGCCAACCTTTAACCTTTAGTTATTTTTTTTTCTTTAACAGCAGTTGGAATCCCATCTTCCTTGTGACATTTTTCCCCGTTCTTCCTTGTCAATCGCCAGGACTTCTACAGATAAGATAACTTCCTGTGGAAATTTTTCTAAAGGAACCTCCCTCTCTATAGGTAAACAGGACAAGCAATCAGCTATTTCATTTCCGGTTCCTGGGACATGAATAGTGTTGAAGTTGTAGTCCTGTAAAACTAAAACCCATTTGCAAATACGGGGAGTGATTTTTATTTGTTTCTATGCATTTGGTGGAAAGCATTTGAGTGAGAGGCTTGTGATCGGTGCTTAGTAAAAGTGGTATTTCCCCACATGTAAAACTTAAACCAGTTTATTGCCCAATAACATGCCAGTGCTTCCTTCTGTATTGTGGAGTAATATCTCTTGAGGTGAATACAGTGACATTTTCTTTACCACGGATCATTTGAGAAAGTGCTGCACCTAACCTTTTCATACTAGCATCTGTTGCCAATATGGTTTTAGCACTAGTGTCAAACATCCCTAAATGAGGTGCATTGGTGCTGGCCTCTTTTATTTGATTAAAGTCAGTTTGACTGATCACTCTATTCAAATGAGACACCCGTCTTAAGTAAGGCTCTTAGAGAGTGAACTTAAGCCGCACAATTTCTTGTGTATTTGGCCATGTATTCTACTAAACCGAGGGATGATTTAAGTTCCTCCTTGTTGGTTGGGGCAGGTGCTAACTTCACAGAGTCAATCAAACAATGTTTTGCTTTAATGCCATCTTCAGAGATTGTTTGTCCCAGATGTTCTACTAACATCACCCAAGTCTTACATTTCTCCATTTGTATGGTGAACCCTCATCATCTAGTTTATGTAACACTTCTAGGGCCAGATGTAGGAAGAAACCAAATTGCGACTTGCAATTTGCGAGTCCGTGTGACTCGCAAATTGCAACTCGCAATTTGGTATGCAGAAAGGTGTCTCAGACACCTTTTGCAACTCGCAATGGGGTCGCAAAAACCCACCTCATTAATATTAATGAGGTGGGTCGCAGTTTGCGACCCCATTGCGAGTATGGGCACTCACGGGGTTGGTGGCCTGCTGGAGACAGCAGACCACCATGTCCATGACTGCTTTTTAATAAAGCAGTTTTTGTTTTTTCTATCTGCAGCCCGTTTTCCTTAAAGGAAAACGAGCTGCACTTAGAAAAAAAACCGAAACCTTTAGTTTCTGTATTTTTCAGAGCAGGCAGTGGTCCATAGGACCACTACCTGCTCTGAAAAATTATTTTTATTTCCATTCACAAAGGGGAAGGGGTCCCATGGGGACCCCTTCCCGTTTGCGACTGGGTTACCATCCACTTCAAGTGGATGGTAACTGCGATTTCATTTGCGACCGCTTTAGGAAGGGAACACCCCTTTCCTATTTGCGAGTCGGAAATGCATTTTGCGAGTCGGATCTGACTCGCAAAATGCATTTCTGCATAGCAAAGAGGCTTTTGCGCCTCGCAAACGGCGTTTTTCGCTGTTTGCGAGGCGCAAACACTTTGCTACATCTGGCCCCTAGTGATCTGTTGTATTCTTGGACCTACCAAAGATCATGATTTCATCTTGAAAACATACAACTTTATTGGTTCCCTGTAATATGTGCTGCATTGCCTGCTTGATAACCGCAGCAGCAGATGCCAGTCCAAATGCCATCCTGCAGAATTGACAGGCTCTGAAGGTAGTTATACAAGATATTAAAGCCTTTGACTTGGGGTGAAGGGCTATTCAGTGGTAAGCAGACTAAAGGTCCTGCGCACTAAAGTAACTAGCACCTTGTATGACACTCAGTATTTCATTAATGTTCAGTAGGGGGTGTCTTTCTACCCACACCTTAGCATTTAGATCTCTGAGAGCTACACAGAGGCGAATACTTTTCTCTCCTTCTATGGAACCTTTGACACTGGGAGCCAACCATTCTGCACATTTAATCTTCTCAGTCACCAGTGTTGTCTCTAGTCTATGTAATTCTCTCAAGAGTGGCTCCCTCATAATTAAAGGTATTGGGCGAGCTTTATGCATTACTGGTTTACCGTCAGGTTTGAGTTTAATTTTGTGAAGGCAATCTTTGAGTAAACCTAGTATATTAGTGAAGACTTTGGGGGACTTGTCACATATGTCCATACCTGTAATGGATCTGTTGACTAAATAGACCTGTTCTTCTGCATTAGGATCAAGTTTGATCCCCAGGTCCCTTTGGTGCTTCCAGCCTAAAAAGTTTGAACCTTGCTTGGTGATATACTTTTCCTAATGTGGGCTTGTCTTTAAAATTAACGTGTATGAGTAACATGCCATTTAAAGGAATAGGATCCTTATTATACCCCCCGGGCTTATGTCTGGAGTTAGCATGGTATGTGTCTTATCTTGGAAATTCTCTTTAAATGTCTCCTCATTTATTAAAGTGTATGGAGAGCAGGAGTTTGCAACGGATCCTACTAATTTCTTAAATGCTATGTTTAACATTTTCAATAGAGCAATGGTCCCCTCTGGTGGGCCCCATTGGCCTTCTCTCTGGGAAATTTCCCGGCGCCGTATAGGCAGGTTCCTTTCCTGTCTTTCATGCGTACGGCCCGTACCCTTACGAAAAACACCATCACCGTCGGTGTGCATGAGTTGTTGACGTCACTGACTCCATTTCTGATGTCGAATAGATCGCGCCTGGCATCGAGTCATTCTACCCCTGCCTGGAGTAAGGTCCCAGTGCTGACCCCAGCTTCGCTGGTGCCACAACAAGCTTCATTGACGTCTGCATTCTCTGTCAGCGCTGCGGCTGGAATCCAGACTAAGATCCAGGAGGTAAGCCTTGAGGCTCTTGGAGGAGTAACAGTATTTGGATGACCATCAGTATCATGACCTCGAAGAAGAGGTGATTCCAATGCCTTCCCAGGAGTTTAAGGAGTTTGGAGGCATTGAGGTGGTGAGTGAGCAGGATACATCCCCTGAATGGTAATTATCTCCAGACGTTACTTCATATCATGGGGTAATTAGGAAGGCAGCAGAACGTCTGGACTTACCCCTGCCAACTACAGAATTAGAATCAAACATTTCAATTGAGGTTCTTTATACTTCCTCTGCGACATCAGAACCCCTGCTGCCATTTAATGAGGCTTTGTCAGAGCCAGTCCTAGATCTGTGGAAAAACCTGTTTCTACTCCTGCGGTTTTGAAATCAATTGCTAGGAGGTATAGGGCAACACCAGGGGTTCCTCATTTTCCAAGCCAGCATCCAGCACCTGAAAGCCTGGTGGTTCAAGATTCATGCTCTTCGAAGTCTGCACCTGGTTCCTTTCCCACGACTTCTGCTGACAGCATGTCGAAGAGGATGGAATAGTCACCGAAAAAGATATTTTCATGAGGAAGTCTGGCATTACAGTCAGTGAATGCCACCTACTTGTTGGGCAGGTACATCCATGCGCTGATGGATTCGGCCAAAGATTGCATCCCAAACTGTTGCAGGATGTGCAGAGTCATTTTGCTGAACTCTTGCAGGACAGTCGGGCGGCAGCGAAGCAGGCCATAGAATCAGGCAGACTTTGTTGCCAGGGCCATGGAGACTTCACCCCCACCAGAAGGCATGCATGACTCAAAGGATCTAGGTTCTCCCCGGATGTGCTGTCGACGTCAATGGATCTTCCATTCAGTGGATCCAGGTTGTTTGGGGCCAAGGCGGATTCAGCCTTAGAGAGGTTAAGGAGGGCAAGGCCACTGCCAAGTCCTTAGGTCTTCAGGACCTACTCTCCAGGACCTATAGACCTTTGCATAGGTTTAGGGAGTTTGGCTGTAGCTTCTCTTTTTGTGGGAGGCAGCACTTGCAGCAACAGCAATCTGCCAACCCCCTCTATAGATCTACAGAGGTCGTGGGAGAGCTAAGCAGTGTGGTGCAGTTCACCAGCCTTTCTCCTCTATTTCATCCTCCTCTGCTAACCTTTCAGTTGAAGCTGCCCTAGTTTCTACCATCTTTCGCAATCATGTTTTACCCATGGGAGGGAGGTTGATTCATTTCCCCCAAGATTTGGAGTCCATATTAACGGACAGTTGGGTGTTGAGCATTGTAGGAAATGGGTATGCCCTTCCCTTCTGGGAGTTTCCCCCTTCCTTTCCTCCCCGGCATAATTTTTGTTTGAAAGAGCATCTACTGCTATTACAGCAGAAAGTGCAAAATCTGCTTTTAAAGGGCACAGTAGAGTTGGTTCAGGAGCAGGAAAGGGGTCAGGGATGTTATTTGAGATATATTTGCTGATCCCCCATAAAGGATGGCGGTTTACGGCCATTCCTAGGCCTCCGGATTTTAAATTGGTTCCTCAAACAGAAAAAATTAAAAATGCTGACCCTAGCACAGGTGCATCTTGTGCTGGACAACGAAAACTGGATTGTTTCTATAGACTTGCACAATGCATATTTTCAAATTCCCATTCTGCAGTCGCACAGGAAGTATCTCCGGTTCATGGTAGGGACACAGCATTACCAGTTTGCAGCCCTTCCGTTTGGTCTTACTTCTGTAACTTAAGTCTTCATAAAGTTGATGGCAGTGGTAGCTGCACATCTCCGTCGGTGGGGAATACCGTTATTTCCTTACTTGGACGATTGGTTGCTCGAAGCCAGATCTCCAGAGTTGGTGCAGCATCACCTGCATTTGACAACCCAGCTGTTGTTCAACCCAGGGTTTTCCATCAGTGTCCCCAAATCTCACCTGGAGCCCTCTCAGCGCATCCTGTTCATTGGGTTGGTACTGGACACCACAGTGAATCATGTCTATCCTCCTCCACAGAGGGTTCAAGACATTCGGCTTATGATTCCAATGTTTCAGAATGGAGCACTTGTCTCATTCTAAAGGTCTTACATCTGCTTGGTCTATTCGCTTCCTTAATTCTATTGGTTACTCATGCACGTTTCACTTGAGGGCCCTCAAGTGGTGCCTCTGCAAGCAGTGGTTACAACTCATCGTAGATCTCAAGGAGTCAATAAGGATCTCCAGGAGCACTGCGACGGATCTTCAATGGTGGTCTGCGGATGGAAACCTAACTCAAGGGGACCATTTTGCCTACCACCTCCAGTGACCACAGTCATAACAGATGCTTCCACTTTAGGGTGGGGAGAACATCTGGGGGATCTTGAGATCTTGAGCAGATATCAATCTGTTGGAGTTGTGGGTGATACATCTGTCTCTCAATGCCTTCCTCCCTTCCATTTGCGGTCAGTCAGTACAAGTCTTGACAGACAACACTACCGAGGAGTAGGGTTGTATCTTCTCTGCACATAGGCTCTACGTCTCTGGTCCTGGGCTCAGGACCATCGGATTTGCATAGAAGTAAACCATTTGGCCGGAGTTCTCAACGTACGTGCGGACAGTACGTCAGCACTTTTCAGCCAACCACGAGTAGCATCTTCATCTGGTGGTGGTTCTTCACATCTTAGTTATGGGTTACTCCTCAGATAGACCTGTTTGCCACTCCCGAGAACGCGTACTGCCCATTGTTCTGCAGCCTCCAGTATCCGATGCAGGGAATGCTTGGGGACACATTTCATTTGAGCTGGAGCACCCGGCTATTTTACACCCATACCCTTAATTCCTCGGGTTTTGAAGAACATTCACCAAGACCAGACCCAAGGCATATTGATAGCTCCGGATTGGTTGTGAAGGGTGTGGTTCACAGTCCTCATTCAGCTCTCATTGTGCACTCCGCTCCATCTCCCCCACAGGGCAGACCTCCTCTCACTGTCGCAGGGGTGGGGTTCTACACCTCCACCTCCAGAGCCTGCACCTACATGCCTGGAGATTGAACGGTGCAACCTGAATTCCTTTTCTCTCCCCCTGAAGTGGTGGATGCTATTTTGTCGGCCACGCTACACTCCACCAAAAATGTGATGGGCCAAGTTTGTGAAATGATGTGAGGACAGATATGTTGATCCTTTAAAGGCCCACTTATCCAATGTTTTGCAATTTGATCTTTCCTTGGCACAACAAGGTTGTGCCAGTGAAGGACTATTTGAACTGTTGGCATTTATTTGTTTACCTGACCAACCCTCTTTAAGTCCATTATAGTTTCAGGGTTTCTTAAAGGTTTGACTGATATGTTTCCCCCACTCCATTTATGATGCCTCAGTGGGATTTAAATTTGGTTTCATCGTACCTGATAAGTATACCGTTTGAGCCGTTACATAGTTGCCCGTTAAGGCTCTTTACAATAAAGACAGTTTTTTCTGGTAGCGATCATGTCAGCTAGACGTGTTAGTGAACTAAAAGCCCTGAGTGTAAAATCCATGTTTGCCACTTTCCATGCCAAAAAGGTGGTTTTGAAAACCTTGGCTGCCTCCTGCCAAAGGTTCGACCAGGGCTAAGTCTGCTACTTTGTCTTTGGCTAGAGGGCTACCTGTGACATTTACAGGGCAGCAACCTGGGCTTCCTTCCACTCTTTCTTAAAACATTACTGCTTAGACTCAGAAGTGAGGAGGGGCTGCCATTTTGCCCGGTCAGTGCTACAGAATTGCTTGGTATAGGCAGATGGGCACCCACCTCCGAGTGCAGGACTGCTTTGGGACTCCATTCAAAAGGTGAGGAACCCGCAGGTAGATGTATCCATCAGAAGAGCAACTTAGTTACCTTCTGTAACACTTTTTCTGGTGCATACAGTATCTGCCTGTCGATTCTTCATTGACCTACCCGCCTCCCAGTTGTCTGTCTGAATATACCAAGAAGGAAGGTGTTTGTATATGATATATATGTTGCAAATTGTATATATGTTTATATGTATAAATGTGTATAAATCATTGGGTTGAGCTCGCACATTTTTTGTTGGCGATGTTTCTGTTTATCTGTTCACCTCGAAGGCATGAAAAAAGTGGGAAAAGTGAGTGAAACTGACAGCACGCCGGCGAGGACTTCTTAGGGCTCTGATGACGCCAGAAGGAGTCATGTGTAGAGCTGTTCTGTTGTGACATCCTTGAAAGAAAAAATTGCTGTAGAATGTTGGTGCATTAGAAATATTCAAAAGGTGAGGAGTCCGTCCACAAGTAGATATTGTATCCACCAGAAAAAAACATTACCGAAGGTGAGTAACTTGTTGTCCCACTTCAAAGGAAGTCTGTCTCCTCCTATTGTAATGAGATAAGACTCAAACGACTTCACCCACCTGTTCCACGGAATTACAGGTTCTCCAAATTCATTTAAGAAAGGTGGTGGCTGGGACAATTCAGATTAAGCCTTTTCTAGTGTACACCTCTATAAATTTCAATAAAAAGTTATGACTTGCAATCCACAAATTTGATTTACGTCACACTGTTCTAAATTGCAAAAACCCTTATCTTTACATCTGCATGACAAACTGTTTTAACCAGTGTAATGGGAAGAACCAATTCCAATGTACACCAGTATAATTATATGAGAATTGTACTAAATAAGCTATGATTCACTCTAATATATGTAGACGTCACTTATAGTTTAAATGGGCCACAATACAGTAAAAAAACAAAAAACTCCTTACATTATAATGTTCAGTACCTCTCTGTAATCAAGGTTGTTTAGAGCACAATAAGTAAAGAAAGTTTATCTGGAGAGGCAGCTTGAGATACTTAGGTATAGGATGAAATCCAGTTGCTAATAACAAATGTTATATACGTCTTTTGTTAGAGGTGACTGGAAATATAAAATATTTTGCTGAAGATCATCTCGATAAACGTTGTCCTCACGTGGCCAATCTGGAACAAGTCTACATTAACTCAAATTGAAGAAGCAGTTGAACGATGTGCACCTGATCCGGAACGTATTGTGATAACCTCCGATGAAGGAAGCAGCCCGTACACATAGTAGGCTCTACCCAAGAAATTTGGTCACCCGTCTCCGAATTTTGGAATTGATGGCGGGCGTAGACTTCTACGGGCTTCCATAGTGCAAGCTGTTATTCTGAGGCTATGAGCAGAGACTGCTCAGGAGGACTCCCACGTTGTAGGGCCTCCTCTTGCTGTCGCGGGGTGGGTTCTACACCCCCCACTGCCAGAGCCTGCACCTACGTGCCTGGAGATTGAACAGTGCAACCTGAATTCCTTTTCTCTCCCTCTTGAAGTGGTGGATGCTATTTTATCGGCCAAGCAGCACTCCACCAAAAGTGTCTATGAAGGTAGAGGACCTATATGTTGAACCTTTAAAGGCCCACTTTTCCAATGTTTTGCAATTAGCTCTTTCCTTGGCACAACAAGGTTGTGCAGTTGTGACAGTGAAGGGCTATTTGGCTGCACTGTTGGCATTTATTTGTTTTCCTGACAAATCCAGGAAGTCCCCTATAGTTTCAAGGTTTCTTAAAGGTTTGACTAACATGTTTCCCCCACTCTGTTTATAATGCCTCAGTGGGATTTAAATTTGGTTTTATCGTACCTGATGGGTACACCGTTTGAGCCGTTGCATAGTTGCACATTAAAGCTCCTCATTACTGGGTGTAACGGGCTGGGACTGTTCCGGATTGCCGTCAACTTCTTTCTGAAAAGCTTCACTTCATCCAGTGATGCTGGTGCGAACTAGCTTTATGTTGAGTGCGGTCTACCAGCTTTAAGACTTCAGCATGGCAACCAGCACAGCTGGTACAAATGGCAGGCTACCGTCTCCCCAAACACTGTCCTCCCAAGCAAGCAACAGTAGTTTGCAGCAGGTACTCCAAGCAGTAAAACTCTTTCTGGACCAAAGCTATAATAAACATCATACAAGACACACTTCACGTTGGAACCAGCAGTAGAAGTAAGAGCGTAGTAATGCTCTTCACGCAGGAGTATGGCAGTGGCAGTGCAGTATGATCAGGGGAGAGGACTCACAACTGCCCCCTGCACAGCAATCCCAACTGTATCATCAAACATGAAGAGATTTCGCACAAAATTGAGGTAAGAAGATGGCTTTATTCATAAGTCCTCTTGAAATCTGCATCAACTGCCTTCCCTTACACACCAACCTTCTAATGCTAGCTTCATGTCAACATTCTAATAAAGAATTTGGGGGAATCCATTATGAGGAAAGCATACGGGTGAACGGGGAAGAAGGGAATATGTCATTTAGGTAAACTGCAACAATAAATACACATCCAGTCAATGGGAATTTAGGATTAGGGGCTTCCAAAAAAGTGCCCTCAGCAGCTGTTAGTCAATGAGAAATAAAAGAATGTATGAAAAATAGCAAAGTATCTATCTTGAAAAGTCTTAAGCAGGGTAAGGTTCTGTTAAGGAACCTGGCGCAAAGGACATAGCCAACATGGGACAGACATTTGCCTATATGGACAATGTTAACATGATTTTGTCATTTTCTGTAGAAAAGTTCCCTTATGCTTTAGCTCTCCTGAGAAGGCATTTCACAGTGGTAGATCAATGAATAATTCATATTTGTTGAAAGTACAGACATTTCTCCAAGCATAGGTTTGATGCAGATGAAATGTCCTCGTTATGATGTGCAGTCAGCTTTTGTGTTAAGAATTTGAGTCAGGAGAGCTTTTCACAGGTTGTCGTGGTCTGGAATCCCAAACCTTCTGATATGTTTTTTCATATTGGGCATGCATTGAGGATATCCGCAGATGTTTTGTGTGTGCTAAAACTCTTCATCACAAACTAAATGTGAGCATGCTATATTCTGATGTGCCAGCGGTTTTCTTGATGCACTTGCTTCTTCACCTCAGTAAGACAGTTGTGGCCAGATGTATCAAAGGGTTTTTCCCATTCTGTGTCAATGGGAAAATGTGTTCGTACATATGGCCCTTGGTTCCGACATCTGTCCCTACATATCGCAGGCCATTTGATGCAATGGTATTGGATCAATAACTAACCAGATATTAGAACTCAGACACTGCTACCACAATGACAAAGGTATAGAGATGTCATCAAGTAAAGAACATTTGTCACAAAGGTGCCCTCTCTCTCTATCATACAATCTTCTAGCTCAATATATAAAATCAGCCACCTTCTAGGCTGCCCTCATCGCTAGGGGAATGTTGTACCTGCTTGTTTTCTGATTCCTACAGCTAACTGTGCATTGTGTTTTTCTGCAGCCCCTTCCGTTTAACCCATCCTTTTCATATTACTAGGCTCAAAAAGGACATAAGTACAACTTACTGAAAGAGGATATCAAGAAGTGGGCGAAAAGGAGAGGGCCTGAAATTACCACATATTACTTTGTATTTAACATCATCAGTTCACAACCTTCTAGAAACTTATGTATACAGTTAATCAAGCTGCATTATTTACATCGATAGAAAGGAGTTTTGAAATATTAACTTTTTGTTTTAGTGGTTTCGCTGCATGTTAAATATATTTTAAAATAGTATTTTACATAATGTGATAGAGCTAGTGGTATATGTTAATTAACACTTAAAAAGTTATCCAGGTATTACAAATAATGGAAATATTGATATTGATCTATGAGTAACTATTTTAATGTCCAGTAATTCTTCTACTTCAGAAGTTCCTGTGGATAAAGATTCAGAACCAGGTTCCTCACAACATGAAGAAGGAGAAGGAGAAGAAGAAGAAAGAGAAGGGAGTGACAAAGAGTCTTTACCCGAGTACACTGAGAAACCGCTTCCAACAGTTTTGTTAGATCAGAAAATTGAATCTCTTCTCAGGGAATGGAACAGGAATGCTGACATGCTTTTTACAATACACCCTGTTGATGGTACCTTCCTTGTATGGCATGTAAAACATTTGGATGAATACAATCCAGGAATCTTCAGACAAGTGCAGGTATGATTAAATTTTTTTGTTTGCATGTGAGTGTGAACGTGAAAGGACAAGTACATTGTTTTTTATTTTTTTAACATTCTCTATTACAAAATCTGAATATAATTCCGTGCCAATTCTCCCTTACAATAGCTTGCCCTATGCCTTCTGCCTGGTGAATCAATACCAACCATTAGCCTCTACCTAGTTCTCTGACTAATCCTGCTTACATAGCTTTTTGGCCATATCTGATCAGACATCAAAACATTTTACGCAGGTAGCCTCCTCCTACTAAGGATTCCTCAAGTTTAAATGACTTCCCTATGCTCTTCTGCAGTACAGGACCTGCTCCAGAGGACAAGGCCGTAGATCCACATTGCAGTCTTCCTCATCCCCTGCCAATCCAGAAAAGCAGGCCTGGTTTGTTTCTCCAGCAGCACACTGTAGGAAAGTACCATCTTGCCTGGCATGTTACCCCCATTTTTACTTGTGTGTCAGTTTGTTTTTGCCTGTCTCACTGGGATCCTGCTAGCCAGAACCCCAGTGCTCATAGTTTGTGGCCTAAATGTGTTCCCTGTGTGGTGCCTAACTGTGTCACTGAGGCTTTGCTAACCAGAACCTCAGTGCTTATGCTCTCTCTGTCTTTAAAATTGTCACTGCAGGCTAGTGACCATTTTTACCAATTCTGATTGGCACACTGGAACACCCTTATAATTCCCTAGTATATGGTACCTAGGTACCCAGGGTATTGGGGTTCCAGGAGATCCCTAAAGGCTGCAGCATTTCTTTTGCCACCCATAGGGAGCTCAGGCAATTCTTACACAGGACTGCCACTGCAGCCTGAGTGAAATAACATCCACATTTCACAGCCATTTTACACTGCACTTAAGTAACTTATAAGTCACCTGTATGTCTAACCCTCACCTAGTGAAGGTTAGGTGCAAAGTTACTAAGTGTGAGGGCACCCTGGCACTAGCCAAGGTGCCCCCACATCATTCAGGGCAATTTCCCCGGACTTAGTGCACTACATATAGGTCAATATCTATATGTCACTTCATAATGGTAACTCAGAACATGGCCAAGTAACAGGCCTAGGATCATGGAATTGTCCCCCCATGCCAAACCTGGTATTGGGGTGCCAATTCCATGCATCCCCGTGGCTCCAGCATAGACCCTGGGTACTGCCAAACTAGCTCTCTGGGGTTTTCACTACAGCTACCTCTGCTGCCAACCCTCAGACAGGTTTCTGCCCTCCTGTGGTCTGGGCAGCACAGTCCCAGGAAGGCAGAACAAAGAATTTCCTCTGAGAGAGGGTGTTACACCCTCTCTCTTTGGAAATCGGTGTTAAGGGCTGGGGAGGAGTAGCCTCCCCCAGCCTCTGTAAGTGCTTTGAAGGGCACAGATGGTGCCCTCCTTACATAAGCCAGTCTACACCGGTTCAGGGATCCCCCAACCCTTGCTCGGGCACGAAACTGGACAAAGGAAAGGGGAGTGACCACTCCACTGTCCATCATCACTCCATGGGTGGTGCCCGGAGCTCCTCTAGTGTGTCCCAGACCTCTGCCATCTTGAATGCAGAGGTGTGAGGGCACAATGGAGGCCTCTGAGTGGCCAGTGCCAGCAGGTGATGTCAGAGACCCCTCCTGATAGGCTCTTACCTGGTTAGGTAGCCAGTCCTCCTCTGAGGGCTATTTAGGGTCTCTCCAGTGGGTTTCTCGTCAGATAACAAATGCAAGAGCTCACCAGAGTTCCTCTGCATCTCGCTCTTCGACTTCTGCCAAGGATCGACTGCTGACTGCTCCAGGATGCCTGCAAAACCGCAACAAAGTAGCAAGACGACTACCAGCAACATTGTAGCCCCTAATCCTGCCGGCTTTCTCGACTGTTTCCTGGTGGTGCATGCTCTGAGGGCTGTCTGCCTTCACCCTGCACTGGAAGCCAAGAAGAATCTTCCCCCTGCTAACACAGACACCAAACTTCTGCTTCACCGGTCCTCTGGGTCCCCTCTCATCTCGAAGAGCGTGGTCCCTGGAACACAGGAGCTGGATCCAAGTGACCCCGACAGTCCAGTGGTCCTTCTGTCCAAATTTGGTGGAGGTAAGTCCTTGCCTCTCCACGCCAGACAGTAATCCTGTGTACTGCGGGAACTGCAGCTGCTAGGGCTTCTGTGCACTTTTGCAAGGAATCCTTTGTGCACCGCATAGCCCAGGTCCCCAGCATTCCGTCCTGCATTGCTCAACTTGCTGAGTTGACCACCGGCTTCGTGGGACCCTCCTTTGTAGTGTTGAGACGACCGCCATGCTCAGATTTCTTCAACGCCTGTTCAAGTGCTTCTGCAGGTGCTGCCTGCTTCTGCATGGGCTCTCTGTGCTGCTGAGCGCCCCCTCTGTCTCCTCCTCCAAGGGGCGACCTCCTGTTCCTTCCTGGGCCCAGGCAGCACCCATTTTCTTCAACCGCGACTCTTGCAGCTAGCAAGGCTTGTTTGCGGTCTTTCTGCCTGGAAACAACTCTGCATCCTCCAGCGCGCCTGGGACATCTTCTGTGCAAAGTAGAAGTTCCTGGCATCTTCCGTTGTTGCAGAATCTTCAGCTTCTTCCACCCGGAGGCAGCCATTTTGCACCTTCATCCAGGGTTTAGTGGGCTCCTGCCCCCCTGGACACTTTCGAGACTCTTGGACTTGGTCCCTTTTCTTTGTAGGTCCTCAGGTCCAGGAATCCATCTTCAGTGCTTTGCAGTCAGTTTGTCCTTTCAGAATCTCTCTTCTTACACTCCCAGTGACCTTCCACACACTACATTAGGGCTGGGGTCCCTAAGTGGTTTGCATTCCACTTTCTCAGTATATGGTTTGTGTTGCCCCCAGGCCTAATGCATCCTATTGTATTCTACAGTGTTTGCACTACTTTTCTAAGTGTTTACTTACCTGATTTTGTTTTGTGTGTATATTTTGTGTATTTTACTTACCTCCTAAGGGAGTATATCCTCTGAGATATTTCTGACACATTGTCCCTAAAATAAAGTACCTTTATTTTTAGTAACTCTGAGTATTGTGATTCTTATGATATAGTGCTATGTGATATAAGTGATATAGTAGGAGCTTTTCATGTCTCCTAGTTAAGCCTAAGCTGCTCTTCTATAGCTACCTCTATCAACCTAAGCTGCTAGAACACTACTAATCTACTAATAAGAGATAACTGGACCTGGCACAAGGTGTAAGTATCATCAGGTACCCACTATAAGCCAGGCCAGCCTCCTACACACACAGTCTGAAGGAGTGTGGGTGTCCTATTTTCTTCCAGTCTGGAAGGCCATTACTTTGGACCAGACGGTTCTTCAGATCACAGAACATGTGTACTCCCTTCCCTTTTTTCAGGTTCTTCCCCACTATTCCACCTCCTTCCTCTTCCCCACCTCAGGTTAATTTCACCATTTTGCAGCAAGAGGTGGCAGCTCTCCTGAAAGGGGTGGTGGAGATGGTGCCAGACACAGAAATAGGCAAAGGTTGCTACATGCATACTTCCTGGAGCCTAAGAAAGATGGTGGCCTGCGTCACATTCTAGATCTCAGGAGCCTGAACTTCTTCCTCAAAGAAGAGAAGTCAAAGATGCTGACCCTAGCTCAAGTCCTACTAGCGTTGGAGCTTGGAGACTGGAGGTATCACTGGCCTTGTAGGGTGTGTATTTCCATATTGGATTCTACACACTACCAATTTGCAGTACTACACTTTGGTTTGACATTGGCACGTCAAGTCTTCACGAAGGGGGCGTGGCCTGGAGTCCATGGAGTAGCACGCACTGGGCGAGGCTTGTGGCTGATATCTGCCGCAATCCTGACCATTTGCTGCGCGATGAGCCTCCCAAATCATTCAAAGTGCAGGCTGCCATGACCCCTGTCACGCTGGGAATGGCTTACTGCCCTAGTTCGCCCTGATAGTGCTGCAGCGGACAATTTGGTTCAGGGCCCTGGCGTCTAAGATGGCGACGGGCAGAGGATCTGGACACTGTGCACTGGACTGCTGTCTGTGGCTGGACGGCTGGCCCCCTAATCCAGGGGGACAGCTAGCACTGAGTCGTGGGCCTGTGAGCGAGTACCCGGGGTGCTTTGGAAGGCTCTGGGGTGCTTTGGAAGGCCCTTGACGGGCTGGAGCGCCCGCAACTGGTGCGCCAGTTGACATTGAGGGGTGAGCCGCTGTTTGGAGGCTGGTGCTGGGGACCGAGGAACGGAAACACCGCTGGTGGGCCTAGCTGTCCTGCGGCCTCAATCGCCCTCTGACTCCTCAACACAGACTTCAGTGGGACGTCCAGGCTCCCACTCAGTAGGTGAGATCAGGGCCTCGAGGTGGGGGCATATGCCCTCCCCGGTCCCATGGTGGTGAGTGTCTGGTCCATTGCTGCCTTAGACCCTGGCTGCCGCTGGAGCTGCGGGAGGCCCCAGAGTGTCCTGTGCGGGCCCTGACCGGGGGCCCTTTGCAGAGATAGACTGTACGTGAAGCCCCCGTGAGGAACTGCATCGATGAGACCTCAGAGGAGAGTGGGTGAACTGACGGCCTGCTTGGAGGACACTGCAGTCTGGAGGCGGCAGTCTGTGGGTGCCGCACAGAGCCCTTGCCATTGGCTGGTGTCGCTGGTGGTATTGGAAATACAGGGCCCCGGCTGCTCACCACAAAGGGACCTGGACCTGGCTGGACCTGTGGCTGGGGGTGAACGGCAGGCCCAGAGATGTACCCAAGGCATGAGGCCAGCAGTGAGATCTAGGGGTGCGTGATATAGAGGGCCCCTGCCCTTTGAACTTGTGCCACCTCTCTGCTTCCCCGTCTGCTGACCTCTGTAGCGGGACAAACACGGTGCCTGACAGCCAGCCACTAATGAGTGGGGAGGGGAGGGAGGAGAGGCGGCGAGCCTCGCAGCACTTACCAGATGAGGGGTGGCAGTAACGGGGGGCCCTAATTATGACACTCTGCAGTACCGCCTGGCAGCCTCCCCTTGTCCTACTTCGAAGATCACTATAGGCAAGTCTACGAGAAAGGGGGCTGGGACAGACCGGGACACCTCAGTGGGCCCGCATAGCCTGAGTGGAGGATCCAGGCCTGCTGCTTCATCCAAGAGCTTACCCTGAGAAACCATGTTGGACACAATCCTTCAAACCATAGTCTCGTCCCAGGAGGCGCTAGAACTTAAAATTGATACAATCGCCACTAACCTGAGTGTCCTCAGAGACTATCAACACAGGCTGTCTGACAGAGTCACCACAACGGAAAAAACACTAGGCAATATTACACCAAACTTGCGGCAGTTGCAAACTCACATGACCAAGATGGAAAACAAAATGAAAATGTTGGAAGCGTGAGCGTAAGACGCTGAAAATAGAGCAAGAAGGAGCAATATATGCACTGTGGGCCTACGGGAAGCTGGATACGCACCAACATGTCCCCAGAAGGCCTGTCCCCATACTTTGCTTTTGAGCGGACCCACCAGGTGCCGTCTCAGCCTACCTTGCTGGGGCGTTTTACTAGCCAGTTGTCGCTAAAGTGCTCCACTTCAAAGACCAGGATCATATTCTAGCCCAAGCTCAGCTTGTGGAAAGATAAAAATCGAGGCCCGCTGCATGATATTCCCAGACTTGACGAGGGAAACAGATGCAAAAAGCATAATTTACTGAGGCCAATAAGAAGTTAAGGCATCTGGGGGTCCAGTATGCCATGTTATTCTCCGCCAAGCTCCATGTAACTAAAAACAGTAGTACACACTTCTTCACTTCCCCTCAATAGGTTTGGGACTGGATGGAATCACACCTCCCTGCCTTGAGAGAGGGACAGGGAGATAAGCCGAGCCCACCCGGGAAACGCTTAAGGAAACCACAGCGAACTAAGACTGGATCGGCCCGATCACGCATGCAGGCACTAACCGAAAGACGAGAAGCGGTAGAGATGGCAGTGGCCCTTAGTGGAAACGAGCCTTAGCATCTCACACCCAACGGATAATCTGTCTGACCAAGAATCTGTGTCAGAATGTGTCTTGAGCTCTTCCATGGACTCAACAGACCCACCGCTGACGGTAACACCTGGAACATGCTGGTGGTGGTGCTTGAATATTTGCTACAGATTTTGGTCTGAGAGACCGACCCTGTCCACATCAAATGGAGACCTGGAGGCGATCTCTCAGCTCGTAACACCGACCCCACTGGTTGGGCTCAATCAGTAGCAGTGCAACTGGAGGAGGGTCTTCTAATACTCCTGGTGAAGTAGATGGCGGGGAGTGTCGCTGTGAGAGTCTGCCAAGAGCTCCTTGCATGGACCCCGTGCTTGAATGTTTTTTATCCCGGCCCTCGGGAAAGCGAGCTGGGCTTTTTATCTAGTTGTTTTGAGTGTTATAGGAATTGACACAGCGGTCCCATCTGCTTATTTATCATCTCCTATACCTATAAGAAGTATTCTCGAGCCTACTGGAAGAGAGCAACCGCAACTTTGTGGCACGGAGTTACTAGATACCGCTGCCCCCCCCCCATTGCGTCCTCCCTAACCTATAACTTCTTTACATGGAACGTCGGGTATTGAATAGCATGTCCAAGCGCTACAAGGTCTACTCCCACTTAAAGAGCCGGGTGTACACATTGCAGTCATTCAGGAAACGCACCTTACAACCCAAGAACAAAACACCATTGAAAAATGATGCTGTGGACAAGTGTAGGCAACCACTTACTCAGCATTCGCTAGGGGAGGCCTGATATGGATTCGCCCAGGAGTTCCCTATCAGGCAACAAAAGAATTGATACACCCGGAGGGCCGCAATACACTGGTCTCCGGACGGTTAAAGGGTCGAGACATCACTATGGTGGGGATATATGCACCCAACCATAAGCAGAGGTCCTTCCTTGCTACGTTGTCAGGTACTCTAAGCCCTCACTTTAACCAAGCAGCTCTTATAGGGGGGTACAAATATTGATCTTGACAGATCACACCCTCTTTTACGTAACTCTTCAATATACTGCACAGCCAAAACCTTTACTGACTGGCAACAACACTGGGGACTCCTGGACACATGGAGACACCTGCACCCTGATGAGCAAGATTACGCGTTCTGCTCAAGGCTCCACGATCTACATGTCCGATTGGATGCTTTCTTGGCGTCCCCGGACGTCCACAGCTATGTTTGCGCTGCAGAATATCTATGACACACAATATTGGACCTGCTCTTGGTAGCATGGCATAGAGAGCGCTCCTGTATACCGGGCTGGCAGCTCAGAGTTGAGAACTGGAGGATGCAGCATTCCGCCAATCGATTAGTGCAGCCCTACAAACCTATTTTGTTGATAATGACTCCTCTGCGACCTCCCAGGCAGTCAGGTGGGGGGGCCTTTAAGACAGTGGTCAGGGGCAAATTCATAGCCAATGCGGTCGGGGTTAGACGCACCCGTGAGAAGGAAATTGAGGAACATGAAAATGCACTACGCACCCTAGAACAGGAGAGACCGGCTAATCTGGATTCGGCCTGTTGATACTGGAGGCCAGGGAGAAAGTGTCAGCTTAGTTTGAGACGCTGAGATGTTTTGACCATAGGGCTTGCGTGGCACCAATACACGCAGAGGGGGACAAATCGGGCACTCTACTCACGTGGCTGGTGAATCCATCCCATAGGAGCTCAATGGTACTGGAGATTGAAGGTGATGGGATGATTATATAGACCGGGCGCTATAAACACCAGGTTTGTTGAATATTGCACTGCGTTATATGTCCCACTAGGTGAACTTATCTCTTCCTTGCAGCTGAGACTCCTGGAGGATCTTGAACTCCTGCAATTATTGGTGGCGGAAGGCCTGATCTTGGGAGGCCCCATCACTCTCCCAGAAATTAGAGCAGCCATTAAGTCAATGGCTAGGGTTAAAGTACCAGGGGCCGATGGGCTCTTAGTAGTTAGGACACACTAGCCCCCAAACTTGTTGATCTTTACAATGAGGCACTGGAGACGGGAACCCTATCCCCCTCAACCAACAAAGCCATAGTCGTGCCACTTATAAAGCTTAGGAACACACCGCAGGGGACTTACTATTATACTGCCCACTTTCCATGGTGAATATTGTAGTAAAATGCCACTGTTGGCATGGTCACCCCCCCACACTTTTTGCCTAGTGTTAATGCCAGCTTTGATTGGAAATGTGCTGCGACCCTGCTAACCAGGCCCCAGCACCAGTGTTCTTTCCCTCAAACTGGACCTTTGTTTCCACAATTGGCACAGCCCTGGCACACGGTTAAGTCCCTTGTAAGAGGTACCTCTGGTACCAAGGGCCCTGTGGCCAGTAAAGGTCCCTAAGGGCTGCAGCATGTATTATGCCACCCTCTGAGACCCCTCACTCAGTTCATGCACACTGCTTTGCAGCTTGTGTGTGCTGGTGGGGAGAAAAGACAGTGGACATGGCACTCCCCTCAGAGTGTCATGCCCACAAACCACTGCCTGTCGCATTTTTAAGTAACCCCTCTAGCAGGCCTTACATCCCTAAGGCAGGGTGCACTATACCACAGGTTAAGGGCATAGCTGCATGAGCACCATGCCCCTACAGTGTCTAAGTCAATTCTTAAACATTGGAAGTGCAGGGTAGCCCTACTGAGTATATGGTCTGGAAGTTTGTCATTACGAACTCCACAGCACCAAAATGGCTAAACTGTATACTGTGAAGTTTGGGATCAAACTTCTCAGCACAATAAACCCACACTGATGCTAGTGTGGGATTTATTGAGAAATGCACACAGAGGGCATCTTAGAGATTCCCCCTGTATGTTAGCCCAACTGCTGGTGCAAGGCTGATTGGTCTGTGCTAGCCTGCCATTTCCAGGCGAGTTTCTGACCACATGGGATGAGTGCCTTTGTGCACTCTGTGGTCAGAAACAAAGCTTGTCCTGGGTGGGGGTGCTTCACACCTCTCCCTGCAGGAACTGGAAGTGAGCCTCAACATCTCACGCCTGGTGTTAACAATGCCCCAGGGCACTCCAGCTAGTGGAGATGTACCCCCCACTCCCCTGAACGAGCCCCACTTTTTGGTGGCAAGTCCGGAGGGGTAATGAGAAAAACAAGGGGGAGTCACCCCCTCAGCCAGGTCCACCCCTAAGGTGACCAGAACTGAAGTGACCCCTCCTTGAGAAATCCTCCATCTTGCTTTGGAGGAATAGGACCAATAGGGATAGGTATGTGCTCCTCTCTAACCCCAACACACCCCTAAATTTAGTATTTAGGGGCGACCCTGAAACCAGCTCTTCAGATTCCTGACGACCTCACAAGAAGGACTGCCAAGCTGAAAACCCTGCAGAGAAGAAAAGGAGATGACAACTGACTTGGCCCCAGCCCTACCGACCTGTCTCCTGCTTCAAAGACCCTGCAACCAAAAAGCGATGCGTCCTGCAGGACCAGCGACCCCTGAAAAGCCTCCTGGGGACTGCCTGCATCACGGAGGACCAAGAACTCCAGTGGACAGCAGCTCTGCCCAACAAGAAGAAAAGACATCCATCTCTAAAGGGACTCCCACCTCACTCCAGAGGCGTGAGTCCCCAACACTCTGCACCCGACCCCCACAGCCCGTGTCCAGAGAAACCAACTATCCAGAGATGACCCCCAGGCGACTCCGACATGTCCACTCTGGGCTGACCTCCCTGCACCCCATGACGATGCCTTCACAATGAATCCCGAGGACCCCCCTGGACAAGACTGCCCGGCACGAAGATATCAGGCGCCTGGAAGAAGCACTGTGCCCGCAGCCCCCAGGCCCATGAGAAACCGAACACCGGTGGAGTAGCGACCAGCAGGCGGCCCTCACCCTTGCCCAGTCGATGGCTTGCCCGAGAGGCCCCCCTGTGTCCTGCCTGCAGCGCCTAAGTGACCCCTGGGTCCCTCCATAGAGATCTGTTGAGAACTAGGGTGAGGTTTTTGTGCCTACTTGGGGCCCCTCCAGTACTCCAAACCCCCTGGTCTGCCAAAGGGTGTACTTAACTGCCAGCAGACTGGAACCGGAGTACCCCCTATCTTCATAGGCACCCACGTTATTTTGGCTCCTGTTTGACCTCTGCACCTGACCGGCCCTGTGTTGCTGTTGCTGGGTGTTTGGGATTGCCTTGAACCCCCAACGGTGGACTACCTATACCCCGGAGATTGAACTCGTAATTGTGGTACTTACCTCTGAAACTATTCTGTACTTACCTCCCAGAAACCTTTGAAAATTGCAGTATCCACTTTTAAAATAGCTTATTGCCATTTTATGAAAAGCTGTGTACATTACTGTTTTGGTTCAAAGTTCTAACTATACCTATGCAAAGTACCTTACATTTAATGTACTTACCTGCAATTTGAATCTTGTGGTTCTAAAATAAATTGACAAAAGAATATGTTTCTATATAAAAACCTATTGGCCTAGAGTTAAGTCATTGAGTGTTTTCACTTATTGCTTGTGTGTGTACAACAAATGCTTAACTCCACCCTCTGATATACCTAACTGCTCGACCACACTACCACAAACAGAGCATTAGTATTATCTATTATTGCCTCTGTCAAGCCTCTTGGGGAAACCCTGTACTCTGTGCACAATATATTTCATTTTGATATAGTATATACAGCGCCAGCTTCCTACAAATATGGATTATGAAATCCGGAGTAAGACTCTTGTCACACGCTTCCTTCCGCATATGGTCATGTTGATTCACCCAGATCAGACCAGCTTTAGACCTCGCTGCATTACATTTGTCCATATCCAACGGCTGATTTCCCTCCCCCATCAACGACCCCCAGAGGTAGAGGATTCAGCGATAATAACAATCGATATCAAAAAAGCTTTTGATAGACTTCGCTGGGACTATCTCTACCAAGCGATGGAGTGGGTGGACCTGGGACAGGGGTTCATTAGATGGTCAAAGGTGCTCTATACCGCCCCCTACGGCCCTAGTCTGGGCAAGTCGCACAATATCTGAGCCATACGCAGTGGGTAAAGGAACGAGGCAGGATTGTCCTCTCTCCCCTTTATTGTGTGCATTAGCCGTGGAGCCCTTGGCAGAGGCAGAGAGAATGGAGAAATCACTACAGGGGACTAGTCATGGATGGACGTGCACATAAGATCGCACATTATGCGGACAATTTGGTGCTCTTCCTCCTTAATGCCAATCAAAACTTGAGGGGGGCTATAACTTCACCTATCGGTATTGCACATTAACTGGCAGAAGTCCCACATATTCCCACTATGGCAACGCCCACTACTGGCCTGGGACCTCCGGGGCCTCTCTTGGGTAGCATCTACTTTTAAATACCTAGTGTAGGAAGCTGGCTCTGTATATACTATATCAAAATCAGATATAGTGTGCACAGAGTCCTGGGGTTCCCCAGAGGCTAAAGTAGATAACACTAATGCTCTCTTTTGTGGTAGTGTGGTTTGTGGTAGTGTGGTCGAGCGGTTAGGCTTATCTGAGGGTAGTGCAGAGCATTTGTTGTATACACACACACAGTCAATAAATGAGGCACACACTCAATGAGTAACTTCAGGCCAATGTATTTATATTAGAAAAATATAATTTGTTACTTCCAAAAGGATTCTGTTTCAGGTAAGTACATTTGCAAGTAAGTATCGAACATATGTATCAATAGCACTTTGTTTAGGTTTGGCAAAGAAAACAGTTTACAGGCAAATAACACTTTTCACTTTTAAAAGTTGACAGTGCAGTTTTCAGAACAGTCCCTGGGGTTAGGATGTTCACTGGTCGGGGTTCAGGATGACCCCAAACTTACACCACCAGCAACACTGGCCGTCTGGGTTCAGAGGTCAAAGTTGAAATTGGATTTAGAATGGGATCCTAAGGGGACTGGAGGGGGGGGGGGGAGACTCGGAAACAGATCTGCTAGCAGGTAAGTACCTGCAACTTCGCAGGGCAGACCTGGGGTGTTTAGGTGAGGACCGGGGGAGGCCACGGGTCCACACGCACACACACCTACACACACCTACACACACCTACACACACCTACACACACCTACACACACACACACCTACACACACACACCCCTTTCCAATAGGAGGACCGGGGGGTCACAAAGATGCTGCAGGGGTTCGGTTCAAGGAAACCACTGGCTGGACAAAGAGGAGGGCTGCCTTCTGAATGTTGCGGGACCGGTGGTCTGATTCCACAAGGCCAGGTGGCTGTGAGTGCAGGGGGTACCTTCAGGCGTCGAGAATCTTCGTCTGGTTCTCTCGCCGTCAGGGGGGTCCTCTGGATTTAGGCTGAAGGCCTCATCGTGTTGGCCAGGAGGGGTTAACCCAGGGTGGACACAAGGTCTGAATTGCCTGTGGACCTGCTCTGGACCGGTGGGCCACCTGGACACGGGTTGTGGGCATCAGATGCAGTGTGGGCAGGACTTGCGGAGCTTGCAACTCAGAGCTTCTGGAACCTTGGATCAAGTTGTGGACACTTAAAGAACCCAAAAAGGACCCCTGGAAGAAGATCCAGAAGTTTGGAGCAGCTCCGTAAGTTGAAGAGATGCACTCTGAGAGTTGTAGTCCCAGACCCCAAAAGGCAAACCAGAGCCTCTAAACGCTTGGCTGGTTCTGTGGACCACTTTTCTGAATCATGAAAGTAAGTATAATCGTGTACCTTGAGTGTGGCCTGAACTCTGGACTTTGTCCCTTTCCAGTGTGACCTTTTTTAAACCTTTTGAGCGCTAGTTGCTCCTATGTACTAGAAAACATTAATTCTTTAAAAATTCATATCTCCAGTTCCCCTATCCAATTTTAATCATTTTGGTGTCATTTTAAAGACAAAAATATAATCTATTTTTATAAATTGGTGTTGGATTTTTATTGTGTTTTGTGTTTTCCTTATTTACTGTTTTGTGATTTTTAAATGCTTTACACATATGTCTGCTAAGTTAAGCCTTGTAGCTTGTTGCCAAACAACCAAGGGTTGAGCTGGGTTTAATTTATTGAGACCTAACTGAACCTACGTGGAGGTTAGTGGAGGTACTTACCTGCCCTTACCAATAACCCATTTTCGAACGGAGGGCACCAAATGTGCACTTGAAAGCATACCAGTGGCTTGGGGAGGCTACTCCTCCCAAGCTATGTAACACCTCTTTCCAAAGGTAGAGGGTGTTACCCCCCCCTCCCCTCCACCCTAAATGAAATCGTTTGTTCTGCCTTCCTGGGCTTGAGCTGAACAAGCAGTAGGAGGGCAGAAACCTGTCTGAGGGGTGGCAGCAGCTAGGGCTGCCCGGAATATCCCAGAAAGCTGGTAGGAGCAATGCTGGGGGTCCTCTAAGGAGCCCCTAGAGTGCATGGAATCATACTTCCAATACTGACAACAGTAATGGGGTATAATTCCGACATGTTTGAGACCAAACATGCCTCGTTTCCCATTGTTTCCATGGGAGGACAGTACGGCTGTTCCAAGCTTTCTAAGGTAGGGCAGGGTTGCTGTTCTACCTTAGGTTCCTTCCAGAGGAATTCTTTTACCCCTAGGAGCTCAGCTGTTATAGCTTTTGGCTCCAGTGGTACAGGTTCTGACCTGGGGGTGGTTTCTTCTCTTAGAGGAGTTTGGACAGGAGGTAACTCTGTAGCCTGCCTGACTTGGATATTAGGAGTGTCCTGGGCCATTATTCCAGTCTCCAGGGTTCATTTTCCTCTTTGTTCTTTAGCTTGTTTTTAGGTTAAGTCAAGGAGGTGTTTAGGGATGCCCATCATGGCTGCACGCACTTCAAACTCTACTTCAGCCAAATCTGTGGTCTCCAGGTCATTACCTAGGATGCACTCTACATGTAGGTTAAAGGAGACTAACACCTGTTTAGGGCCAGTGACTGCATCCCGGCTAAAGTCTACCATAGCTATGGGGAGGCAGTGAGTGGAGTTATTCACATAAGTGACTTGGTACATGAGATCAAGTAGGTGTTGTTCAGGTGACACTAGTTACTATGGTGACATTGGCCCCTGTGTCCCTGTAGGCCCCTGCCTCAACACCATTTACCAGAATATGCTGCTTGCACCTCTCTATGCTAAGGGGACAAGCAGCTAGGGTGGCCAGGCCAGTGCCACCCTGAGAGAAAAGGTGTATCATGGGTTTCTGTATCTACCTCAAGTCCCACTACCGACCCAAAAGTGAACCCAACTACACACTTGGGCGGCTGACTACTGCTAGTGTCTCACCACTTCTGCTATCGCTAGGGGCCCTAGGAGTGGCAGAGGGGGTAGTAGTGGTGGAAGGCTCAGTGCCTTTCCTAGGATAGGAGCTGTCATCTGGCCTATGGCCTTCATTGTTACACATATAGCACCAAGGTTTTTTTAATTTTGAGGAAGAGATTTCTGACTCACCCCAGAAGAGTTTTGTGGGCTTGATGAAGACTCCTTACTTTTTTCTTTGTCCCCACCCTGGTCCTGAGACGTACCTGCTTCTTTTTTCTTTTAGTCACCCCTGTATGAGCTTTTCTGCTCACCCTAGTTCTGACCCACTTGTCTGCCTTTTTTCTCAATTCTTGGGCCGAGGTCAGATCAGAGTCCACCAGGTATTGATGCGACAAAAGACACACATCTGTTCAAAATATGCTCTCTCAAGGTAAGATTGTATAAGCTCTGATAGTCACTGACTTTTCAACCATGTAACTAGCCTTCCAAACCTTTAACAGAACAGTCCACAAAATCCACCCAATCCTGGGAGACTCTTTCCTGGTCTCCCTAAACTTGATTCTGTATTGTTTAGCAGTGAGTCAAAATCCATCTAAGAGTGCAGATTGCAAAACTGAGTAGTTGTCTGCATCTTCCTCCCTGACATTGAGAAGTCTATCCCTCCCCTTGTCCGAGGAGGGGAGCCACAAGATAGCAGCCCACCGCCTCTCAGGGAATGTTGGTACCTTACAGACCCTTTCCAGAGCAGTGAACCTCTTGTAAATGTCATCCCCCCCTTTTTTAGGGGGGTGGGGCATCTTATTTAAGTTCCTGGAATCAAGAGTCCTCCCTGACCCTAGGTTCCCTGAAACCAAAGTTGCTGCCACCATGGGGTGCTAACCCAAACCCCTGACTCTTTCTCCACTGCCAAGGCCTCCCTGTCTAGGGCTAGCTGTTGCTGCTGCAGCCTCAGCTTGGCCTTCTCCAGCCTCAGTTGCCTGAGCTCCCTGTCTAGGGAATCTTCCCCTGGAGTTGAACAGTGGGTCCCCTCAGATTCTGAGGGGATGTGAGAGTGAGCAGAGGAGTATCTTTTCCTATTCTTTGACACCCTGTCCACCAGCCCTCTAGGGACAAAGGTGGACCTACTGGTGTGACCCCCACCCCCTTTTGCACTGCTAACAGTGGTCCAAACAGGACTGTGGGTGTGCCTAGAGGTTCTCTGATCCTCCCTGGGTACTTCCTCACCCACCTCAGTAGCTAAGTCCTTCCTTTTCTAGCACTGAAGGGTCAGACTCTTCTTCGTTCTCTCCTGGCTACCAGCATGTTCCTGGTCGTCCTAGAGGAGCAGGCCCAGAAGCAGACTCTTACTGGGAATTTCTTGGAAGGTCAGGTTCTCATAGGGAGAATCCATGGCCTGAGAGGTGTGCTCTGCTGAAGACATGTCAGCTAGCTAAAGTGGTGTAGGGTCCCTACCTACTCTTAGCCCCCCTACGGAGGTTTGGAGCAAGGGCTATGCCAGACCCCTAGCTTACCCAAACTTAAGAGACTAGATCCCTGATGGTAAAATACAGTGTGTACCTCTAGTCAGTAAGTGGTCTTTCCAGTGGAAAGTAACAAGTGACAGAGTGGTAAGGCTATTGCAAGTGCTTATCCCACTGCTGCACCACCAATGTAGGAAGCTGGCCTGGTGTGTGGTGGGTACCTAAGGTACTTACACCTTGTACTAGGGCCAGGTATCCTCTAGCTGCCCTGGTGTGTGATGGGTACCTAAGGTACTTACACCTTGCACTAGGGTCAGGTATCCCCTATTAGTGTAGTGTAGGCAGTGTCAAGAAGCCAGACTCTCTAAAGGTAGCTGTGGATGAGCAGCCGAGGCTTATCTAGGAGAGATGCAAAGCTCATGCAGTCCCACTGAAGTCACACAGCACTTACACACAGGAAAGAAAACACTCAGTGTTACAAACATAAAGGTACTTTATTTTAGTGACATAGTACCAAAAATACTATATAGGCAACCCTCCAATAGGAGGTAAGTAACACACTAGATATGTATACTAATAATCAGAAATAGGAATAAAAAGCAGTAGGAAACAGTGCAATAGCAATAAAGACCCTGGGGGGAGCCCAAACCATATACTAAAAAATGTAATGCGAATTCTGGACCCCCACCTAGGTAAGGGGGATGTTTTGGGAGCTGGGGTAACTAGGAAACCCTAAAGGTAAGTACCACAGTGCCCCCCGTGACATGGAAGAAAGGAGTAAGTTACTGGATTTTCCACAAACCACCCAAAAGGACTAAAAGGAAGAAAATGCAACACCTAGACAAGACCGCAAGAAATTAGCGGTGGATTCCTGAAGAGGAAGACCTGTGGAAGAAGGGGACCAAGTCCAGAAGTTGCAAGCGTGTCCACCGGTCTGTGGTTGCAGGAGTTGGTCGACGGTAGGACGAAGATGGTCAGCAATGCAGCCCTGGAGTCGGTGAAGAGTTCCTGGAGGATGCAGTCGATGTCCCACGCCAGATGGAAGATTGCAGTTGGTTAGTGGCATGGAAAAGCCACCAACAAGCCTTGGCAAAGGCAGAGGTCACGATGAAGCAAAAGTGGAGCTGCTGGTGACTAGCAAGGTCCAGGAAGACTCAACCCACAGTAGAGAATCCACAGAAGAAAAGGCAGCTCCCACAGGATACCCACTGGAAGAGGAACGAAAGTCGCAGAGGAACCCACGCAACCACAACTGGAGAAGGGTCCCACACCACAGGAGAAGCGCGCAGAGGGCTGCGCGTCGCTGGGAAGGGGGCAGGAGCTACACAAAGCCTGAAGATTCCTTGGAGGAGATGCCAACAAACCTTGGTAGCTTCAAGAGACGTGGTGCACGGGGTGCAGTCCTGCGTGAGAACGCAAAGGCTTACCTCCACCAAAGTTGGACAGCTGGTAGAGAGGACCAATGGGACCACTCCAGACCACCACCTATGATGCAGGATCCACGCAGCTCAGGATGAGAGGAGATTACGCAGCTGGTTGTCGTTGCAGTTGGTGCCTGCTTATGCAGGGGAGTGACTCCTTCACTCCAAGGGAGATTCCTTCTTCTTTGTCGTGCAGGCTTAAGACTTGCTGCCCTCAGAGGATGTCCAACTGGGGAAATTTTGCATAAGCTGGAAGGAACTGTGGAAACAATGTTGCAAGCAGAGTCTTCATCGTGGATGCAGATTGTCGGTTCCTCGAGGGTCCAGTCACAGTTCCAGTGGCCAGAAGTCGAAGCAGAGGTTGTAGAGGAGTCCTGCTGGGATCTTGCATGCTGAATCTGAGGACCCACCCAAGAGGGAGACCCCAAATAGCCCTGGAAGGGGGGATTGATCACCTAGCCAGGTGACCATCTATCAGGAGGGGGCTCTGCTGTCACCTGCCTGACCTGGCCCCTCAGATGCTCCCAGAGGCCTCTGGCAACCTTGAAATCAAGATGGCAGAATTAAGGGACCCTCTGGAGGAGCTCTGGGCACCACCACTGAGGTGGTGATGGACCGGGGAGTGGTTCCCTTTCCATTGTCTAGTTTCGTGCCAGAGCAGGGACTGGAGGTCCCTAAACTGGTGCAGACTGGTTTACGCAAGGAGGGCACCAAATGTGCCCTTCAAAGCATACCAGTGGCTTGGGGAGGCTACTCCTCCCAAGCCATGTAACACCTATTTCCAAAGGGACAGGGTGTTACCCCATCTCCAAGAGGAAATCCTTTGTTCTGCCTTCCTGGGCTTGAGCTGAACAACCAGCAGGAGGGTAGAAACCTGACTGACGGGTTGCAGCAGCTTGGCCTGCCCGGAAAAACCCTGAAAGCTGGTAGAACCAATGCTGGAGGTCCTCTAAGGAGTCCCCAGAGTGCATGGAATCTTACTTCTATTACTGGCAACAGAATTGGGGTATGATTCTGACAGGTTTGATACCAAACGTGCCTAGGTTTGGGGTTACCATTATGTAGATGGACAGAGGTAGCGACCTCAAAACAAATTGGCCACAGCACACAGAATGTATTGTCCAATCATGTGGTGGGGATAGGGGATCCCTGATGGTACGTTGAGGGTTTTGAAGAAGTATGAGGTAAAGAGAAAATCTTGAGTCTTGTTGTTAGATGATGTCTTTAATTGTAGAAATTAGAAAACATGATGTCATCGGAGATATACAGCCAACACGTGTTTCGTCACACAAGTGACTTCATCAAGGCTGCAAGAAATAGTAATGAGAGCAGACATTGGTATACAAGAGTGTGTGGAATCCAATAATGGATTCTATGGTGATCAAGTGTAAAAAGAATCCAAACATAGTGCAGTGACTAGTGTTTGGTGTCAAAGACTTTATAGGGATGTGACTAAACATGGCAGAAATAGCAGTGTGAGAGGGACCGTTCACTACATAGTACACATCTGATGGAGTGAGTCAACACGAGTGCGTGATTGAAGTTTACGAATAAAGATAACAAATGGTAGGCCTTGTCAGTGAAAGGAGTGTACAAAGACTATAGGTTAAGGTGTGATGGTTCAAGAGTGAAGAGGGAACTAGGAGATCAGGTATGTATGTGGGAAAGAAACTCACGTGTGAAAGTACAGAGCCAGACAGAGTGCATAAATAACGAGGAAGGGCCCCTTGGAGCCAAGTTAAGTAAATACTGCCTGGGCTGTGCGGTCCAGGTAGTAGACCGTGGGCAATAAGGTGGACTTAAGTAGGAGAAAGAGTAAGAGAGAAAGACAAGGAGGAGTAGGAGGAAAGGTAGGAGTAAGTGTCGTAATTTAAGAACGAAATTAAGTCACTGTATACATACCTTGTAGAAATGGTGAAACTAAAAGTAATCATGCTGCCAGTGCAGCGATAGGAATGTTGAATGTTGAGCGCGTGGGTTGAGGTAAGTGAATGAAGCCCTGATAAGCCTCGAGATAAACCTATAAAATATGTTATCATACATTGAGAGAGAAGGGGGAAGCCTGTATTACTATGAGAAAAGCGAACTCAAAGCTCCCGACGAAGTATTGGTAAAAATAGTGTTTAGAAAGACTGTTAAAAAACACTTCTAGGTCTTAAAGTGGGTTCTTAAGGTAACAGAAATTGGAAAGGAAATATTAAAGCCTTCAGATGCAAAGGCATTGCGGGTATGGTAACCGTCTGACAAGCGTAGGGCAGAATCTGAGAATCGGATTACCGGTAACGACCTAGTGTCAAAACCAATTATGGGAAAAGGAGACGAAAAGTGTAAATGGTCGCATGTGCCAGAAGATTAACGTGGTAGTGGGCAGTCATTAAAAGCAAGCGTGAGCTAGGGGAGTGTATATTGAATAGATGGAGAAATCGTAAATGTTAGAGACGGTGACTGCAAAGTGCCCGTTAGAAAAAACGCGAGATAAGCATGTACGCGAGTGTAAAACATCAAGCAGTACCAGCGGTATTAGAGTTAAAATATAAAAAGTTAGCTTTAGATTAGCGAATGGCCAAATAATACAAGCCGATACTGGGGTGGACTCATCCACCAGGGTTGAGAACATACCTGAATTCCGTCGGTCGGAGTACATGTATAAAATGGCATCCCCCCCACTCACAAAGTCTATGAAAATGGAGCTGAGTTTGTGGCAGCACCTCTGTTCATGCAGGGGTGCCCGCACACACAGGTACCTGCACCCTGCCCTCTGGGCTCGGAGGGCCTACTGTAGGGGTGAGTTACAGTGACCTGGTGCAGTGACCTTTCACGCAAGCTGCTATGGCAGGCCTGCAGATACACTTTGCATGGGCTCCCTATGGGTGGCATAATACATGCTGCAGCCCATGGGGGACCCCTTGGTCCCTAATTTCCTGGGTGTCATATACTATGGACTTACTAGGGGGCACCAGTATGCCAAATGTGGGCTGTGTGGGGTCCAACCAACCAAATTGAAAGGGAGAGAGCATAGTTACTGGGGTCCTGATAACAGAACAGTCAAAACACACTGACAACAGGCAAAAAGTGGGGGTAACCATGTTAAAAAGAGACTACTTTCCTACAAAGACACAAATCAGCTTTACAGTCTTTCACATGCTTACTCTGAGTGATTAGATTGTTTTTTGGAGTCTTTATTGAAGATGATGACTCTATAAACAGGAAGGGGTCCAACCGTCGTCCACCCTTTTTGAAGCTAATTGGATATGAGCACTTTTTATATTGTTTGTATTGACTTAGTGCAGTCTTCTTTGTTTGATTTTGGGATCCATTGCTTTTGTGTCTGAACACCGTTGATTATGTATATTTATATCATTGTAGTTTCGTGGAGCCATTTTCAGTGGTTTATAATTGATTTTTGCATAATTATATATGTTTTTTCATTGCACTATGTGTTGGCACCTTCTTTTATTTATTTTATTTATTTTTGATTTATGGCATCTCCTGGAACTACTGTGTTTAATAATACATTTAATTACCCCAAGCCAAGTTCTGAGTTTGCAGGGTAGCTCCTATTACTTGTATATAACTTTCTAAAAGTGGCATTTTCAGAATTACTATTTCATCATCATCAAAAATTCTTTATTCGATTGTGTATCTCACAATCATAAAAACGGGTAATAAATACAGATAACACCAATCAGAAACAAATGAAATAAATAAAAATAGATCATAGCATGGAACAATTAATACCATATGTTAAAATTCACTGCGATGAGCCAAATTCATATATAATTCTATAAAACCATATGAGATTAATAAAACAGTATATTTAGAAGCAAGAACTATTGAACCTAACTAGAAAAAATAACATAATAAAGGGCCTCCCTGATTTACCTAATAATGTGATCTAGCCTTGATTACAGCACATAAATATAGAGCTAGTCCATTGCATATCATAATTGATGGAAGAGACTGCAAATAAATAAAAGCTGGGCGACATTGTTTAAAATGCATAGAGTTTGAAAGTGGAATCACAAACACTTTCCTTAATTCAGAATAAAATTTACAAAAGAAAACTATATGCATTGTACTTTGATCGTACAGTGAATCACAAGGACATTTTTCTAGAGCTGGAGTCCAGTCATTGGTAAGTGGAAAACTGACGAGGCGATGGAAAGTCTCTAATCTTAAACGTGTGAGGACGTATCGGTGCCTTGAATTCAGTACATATTTTAGATATGGTTCCAAGCCATCTACTTGCTGTAACAGAAGATTCCTCCTTACTCTAGCTTTCTGTGACTCAATGGCCCACCTCGAGTCAGCCAAATAGGTAAGGCAGATGTTTTTCAAACCTTTCCTAGAAAAGGATTCCAGCTTGCCTGGAGTGAAGAATAACTCAAGGTGGCCCAAGTCAGTGAGGAAGTTCTTTATATAATCCAACCATGGGATTTGTAGTGAGTAAGTTAATAATTGAGCATCTTCAATGAGAGCCCTATTCAGCCTAGCAGAGTCAGAAGTCCATACCTTGTGCCAAAGTAAAATTGGTTGCGTACTTATTAAATCTGTAACATATGTTGCCCCGATTTCTGTATGACACACCAAAGTTTAAGTAGATTTTGGCACGCTTAGGATGGACCTTAGAAAATCATTTTTTGCTAGCTGTATAGCATTACATTTCCTGTGTCCCCAAAGGCCTGCCCCATACGATGCGACAGAAACACATTTTGCATTATAAATTGCCATCATATCTTTAGGGGTAGCCCTGCCAACCTTCTTAGAAAAATTCTTTACTGCCATGATAGTTTTCATAAATAATAAATTCCTAGACCTAATAGCTTGCGACCAAGTACCTTTCTTATCAAACATGATTCCTAAATAGGAAAAAGTTTCTGTGTCGTCTAATTTGACACCTTTTAGCGTAACTTGATTTGTTTTTTACAGGTTTTGTGCCACAGGTCATTATAAATGTTTTGGAATGATTAATTCTAAGACCTAGGTCTTCAATATAATTATCAAAAGTTGTTAACATTCGCTGCAAGGCTACTGGGGTACGCGCCAACAGAACGGCATCATCCGCATACAAAAGTGCTGGAATCTTTCGAGGACCAACTCGTGGAAGGTCTCTGCGAGCAGTAGATGGAACATCCTCTAATTTATTAATATATAAGGCAAACAATATGGGGGCTAAAACACAACCTTGACGTACCCCCTGCTTTATAGGGAAGGCAGAGGTACACTGCCCCTGGGACCCATAACGCACCCTAGCACTGGCTCCTGAATATAGTTCCCTGATGAAGTGAACTATTGTGATATCTACCGCCATATCCAGTAAGATGGACCAAAGTTTACTGTGGATTACACAGTCAAATGCTGAAGTCAGGTCCACAAATACAAGGTATAAGACTCCTGGCTTGGCCTTGGTATATTTGCCAATTATAATATCTAAATTCAGGGCCTGTTCCTCCGTCCCTATCCCAGCCTTGAAGCCATATTGTAGGTCTGAAAGGATGTTATTAACTTCCATCCATTCCTGCAGCCTGTTTAGTACAATGCGTCCAGCAATCTTTGCAGGAGTATCAAGCAATGAGATTGGTCGGTAATAAGCTAGATTTTGCCGATCTCCTTTTTTAAATATCGGGACAATAATGGACTCGGCCCAGGTTGAAATAAAAGCTGTGCCACAACAGGCGCGCAAGACCTGTGTCAATAATGGGCCCCATAGTGAAACATTTGACTTAGAAATGTCGATTGGGACACCATCTGGGCCTTGTGCTTTCCCACTCTTGCTAGTATTAATATCCTCAGTCACCTCATTTAAACTAAATGATGGCATAATAGATTAGTAGTCCACGCTATGAGCGTTTAGGTCTAGGGCTAGGTTTTCTGATGAGTATATGCTGGAAAAATAAGTAATCCACTCCTCTTCCATGATGGCTATTTCGATAGTTGGTGGCGTTCCATCACACAGGCGGGGGAGTTCACTATCCTCCAGAATTTGACATTGTCATTTTGAAGACTTGCGTCGTAGAGAGAATGCCATGCCTCATTTTTTAAGTTATGTTTCCTGTTTTTTATAGCCTTTTTATACTCTTTCCTAAAAAAAAAGCGGTTTCATATTTGTCAGGGTTTTCGCTATTTAAGTGCTGTTTAAGTCGCTTATGGGCCTGTGTACATTCACTATCAAACCACCCTTTGTCTCCCCGTAATCTGATTTTCCCCGTACTTGCTGTAAGAGGCTGTTTTATTTCAGTAATGATTATGGTGAATACTTGAATACACTCCTGTGATCTGGTATTATCTGAAAGACAAGTTTCAAACTCATTAGAGTATTTAGTCAGCAGTTGTTTCATAAAACCTATAGGTTCAATCTGAGACCACCGAATAGTGTAACCATTCCTTGCGCCCAATTCAATATTCACTAACTTCTCTGCTGGACCCCTCTGTTTATTAATAGCTCGAGGCAGTACAAGACTTAAACTTTGAGGATAGTGATCGCTGAACACAATATAATGAATTTGATACTCGGATGTACAAAAAGCAAAATTGTTAGAAACTAATGTAAAATCAATTATTGTATTAGCGCATCTGCCATTAAAAGTAGGTTTTAGCTGTGAATTTGCTACCACTTAAAGTATTGCAGAAAAAAGGACGAATTTGAATAAGACATCATTCAACAGATTACCATAATGATTATGTGTGAAATGGAATGAGACATCAATTCCACCTGTGCCAAAGGAACAAGGTTTCTCATCTATTTGAGGGCACAGGTGAGTATTGAAATCGCCCCTCTACACAATAAAGGTCTCTTTGTGTGAATAATTACATACACGATCCAAGTCTTCCTGCAGTAATCTAAGTATAGAAAAATCTTTGTTGGGGGGCATTGTTATAAAAATTAATAATCACCATTTGCGCTTTATTTTTTAGTTCACATACTATCAATTGGTAAAAAATGTTAGAAATTGAGCTAAAATCCTTTACAAAATTAAACTTATTAGAAATAAATGTGTACAGTCCACCCTTGGCCCTGCCCCGTGAGCTAGGAATTGCAGGGGTATGGAATGTCCTAAAACCATTTATATGAATAGGATCCACGGACCAAGTCTCTTGTAGACAAATGCAAGAAAAAGACCTAATAAATTCTAGCCACTCCTCATTCTCGATTTTAGTACGCAGACCCGCCACGTTCCAGAATAAAAAGCTATCTCCCACTATGTTTCTACCCGGTCCCACAGATATGTGTTGTATTACTTTCCTTGTTGGTGAGGAGATGTTAATCTCTGGCTCTATATGGAATATGGAAGTTGATGTAGATATAGCCAATTGGACGGAGGCTCCACTTGTTGGAGTTTCATCAATAGCGTCCTGTCTGAGTAATTTCTCCATTTCCCTCCTTGTGTCTCCTATGCTCCCCACCAAGCCATCACCACCCTTCAGTAAGTCAGGCACAGGACTCGTCGGTACAGGGCTAATCCTGCCCACAGTCTGGTCTATTAACAGTCAATCAACTTCTTCCAAAGAGAGGGCGTGAAATCTGTTCTTGGTAGGGACCGTGTAATTTCGCTCAAATCTACTTTGTTGATTTACAGAGTTAAGACTAGATCGATCATGCCTTGCATTAGAATTATTTTAAAAAAACTACAGGGTGCAGTAAAATGCCATTATCGGTGATCTGTTGCGGACATAAATTACTCAAAATGTCTTGAACCAATTTTGGGGTTTTAAACGAAATTACCACACAGTCGCCTCTTAATGTTTAGTGGTTCCTACCCACCCATTTTATCCTTTTGGAATTTTAATATCTTCAAAGAGTGAGTTGATCATGCCAGGTTCCATACGAGTCCCTATCCAATTCAAGGATTTATTCCTCAAAGCTGTCCATGTTTCCCTATTATCCACAGGTAAAGTAGGGACATTTGTGAGAACTACCACATAAGGAGTTGCTGCGGGGGGAAGATCTAGTGTGTCTCTTAATGTTGGTGGAATATCCCGGGAAGGTTTCGATCTATTCTGTGGCTCCTTAATGTTGGTGGAATATCCCGGGAAGGTTTCGATCTATTCTGTGGCTCCAAACCTTTTGTATGTACTTTTAAATGTTGGGGACTTCTAGTGCTGGTTGGAGAAATACAAGGATCTGCGTGTCGTTCAGTGGCCTCGTAAATTGGTGGATTGTGGGACTTTTTAGGAGAGTTTGAATTTCGGGTTGTGTCTATATCACCACAGTTTTGGGTAATTACAGATGGTGGACCTACAGACTGTGCCTTCATTAGATTGAGCATTAACTCTACATTTTCCTCCACTTGGGTTAAACGCTTTATCATTAGCTCAAAGGATGACCTGACTACATGTTCCAAGGCATTGATAGTGTCCAAGGTGTTGATTTTTGCTTTAGCTGTAGTTTGTTTGGGCTTCTGGCCAGGTTTAATATGTTCGAAGTTAGTTTGAACTTGTTCCATGGATTGAATTCCAAAAGTGCCATATCTGTTTATAACAGATGGCTCTTGACTAGAGGCTCTGCCTTTTTAGCTAGCTTAGGTTTCTTTGTGCGTTTGGGTGAAGGTAAATGCTCATCAGCCTCTGAGATAGACTCGTTTAGATGGTGGATACATCCATTTAAACCTTTTGTTTGAATCCAGCTTTCCAACAACTTTGTCAGTTTTGGAGGGGTTAATACTGACGGAAGAGAGTTATTAAGATTAGGAGAAGATCCCGACGGGCACTTCTGAGTTAGAATCCTTCCCTCTACATTAGTAATCTGTTTATCAATAGCACCCATTGCTCATGAAATACATTTTAATATTGAAGAGTGGTCTTTGTGAGTGGTGATATTTTTTTGCACTTAATTGCTTCCTCTTGCCCATTATTGGCTTTTTACTTTATACTAGGAAATTCAACCAATGTTGCTCCAAAATGCTTCTGGCTAATAGCTCGATTTATATAAGCTAAAACAGGTAAAAATAATCTAAAATAAACTTACAGCATTACAAAAATAAAAATAGCCTTATCAGAATGCAGGGAAACTATTAGGAAAAATACTTCCTGGCGACCACACGCTTCCAAGTCACAATCGTGGAGGAGATGTCGGGGGGCCCAGCTCTGTCTCTTCCTGGCGATGACGGGTGAAGGACTGGCCCGCCCTTGGCCCGGGCTTTGCCCGGGTCCCACCCGCACGCTTCCCGCGAAGCTGGAGTGCGAGCGTTAGCTAAAGGGGCCTCCTGGCCCTGCCCCTCCTCCTGGAGTCCGTGTAATCACGCTACTATTTAAAATCCGACTACATCATAAGTTGTGATTTTAAATTGTGATTCCAGAGACACCAAACTTGGAAAATCTATCTCTTCCTAATTGGAGATTATACTTCTAATAGGTTAGAAGGCAACTGCAATGTTATCTTATGGGAGTGAGAAAGGCCTTGCAGTAGTGGAAAAATAATTTAAATGTTTTTCACTACCAGGACAAGTAAAGCTTAAAAGTACTTACCCAACTTTTTAAATACACTGCACCCTGCCTTTGGAAATGTCTAGGGCCTACCTTAGAGGTGACATATATGTACTGCATAGGAAGGTGTAGGCCTGACAAAAAGGTTACTTTGCCAGGTCGACATAACACTTTAAAACTGCCCACACAGGCTCTGTAGTGGCAGGCCTGAGATGTGCTTAAAAGGCTACTTAAATGGGTGACAACATCAGTGCTGCAGGCCCACTAGTAGTATTTAATTTATAGGCCCTGGGCACAGGTAGTGCAATTTATTAGGGACTTATAAGTAAATAAATATGCCAATGTGCGAAAATCCAGTCTCTCCTCTAATCATGCTCACACAGCCTCTTCAGTGACGAAGAAGGTAGTAGTGTTGTTAGAAATAACCTTCAGACGGGGTGGGAAAAACAATATAAATTGCATCTGCATAACCTGTATATTTTGCTTCACGACCATTAAGGTGCGTCGTTGCTGTCGGACCTTCAAGATGTAATCTGGGAATACCATAACCCGGGCGGAGTTGCACATTAAGGCAACTTGTTTACGGGACACCCTAAGGAGATAGCATCTCTATCTGCAAAATCAAAGATGCGAGCATTGATGGGCCCTAGGTGTGCCCCCATGTGGGGAGTGAAATGACCATGCCACCGAAGACAAAAGACTAGCATCTGTGGTAAAATTCTCTTGAATCCCCTAACAATCGAAATGTGAAATAATTGTTTTTTCAAATGTTTTCCTAATTTCCCATTTATTTCTAATGTATTAATTTATAGGGCCTTGGGTTTACGAAGCTGTGAGATTCATAGTGTAGAAAAATAACTGGTTAATGTGATAGTTATGGTACAGCAAAAACTCTTTTAGCAAATACTGCAACCATTTCTCATTTTAATTCATTTTTCTGTACCTAGTTATTCATAATTATGGTTTTTACAGAGCCCCTCCTTTTACCCACCTGATTTACTCCTAGTATTCAGACCTTTTGCCTTAGACCGATGATAGATAAAATGCCTGAGCTGCCTTCATATATAACGTGAATGATAACCACCAAACATAATTCGAAACTGACATGCAGTTAACTCTGTACCAAGCAACTGTATACAGAACTCAGCATGGAAAGACTAAGGTGGGGCAATGGATTTGTAAGATACCGCTCCAGAACGGTATAACAGATGTACTCCTACTCCATGAATGAGGGCAACGCCTTAATGTCACTATCTATGGCTGAGAACACATGCCTGCACTCCTTTCAAATTATCTCCTATCTTCGTGTTTTTATTCCTATGACATTTTATGAACTCGATCTGAACTTGTGATTTTACTACTTAATTAACCTTGTTTAGCCTAATGATTTGATTTGTCAGTGTACTCAATGTTACTGCTTTAATTACCTTTCACATTTAAATTGCGTACCACCTGTGCATCCGCCACTGGCAATATCAGACACTGAAATGCAGGCATCACTATTATTGTGATCCAGGAACATAGTGCTTGGCTGTATGTTAATAAATGTTGTTTAAAAAGTTTTGCAATAACTCTGGTTCCGAGAGGAAATGCACAATGGAATAAATGGTCAATGTGGCCCTTTCCGTGTGCGCTCCCTCCATTTTTCCATAATGCATTCCTCTCTGTCCATTTATTTCCTAGAATCTTCGAGATAGATTTAGAAGGAGCCCAGAGAGTCACGCAGGAATCCTTATTTTAATTGTTTCAGTGATGTCATTTTCTTCATAGATTGTTCTCTTGTAGTGGAGAATTCTGACCTCAGTTTGGAGATGGTAATGAATTTGCCCAGGCTATCGTTGGTAGCTTTTGCTATTCGAGTGATAATTATTAAAAACTGTGAGTTGGGACGTTAGCTTGTGCGTTAAGTTACAGCAAACGTGAATCATCGTGGCCTGAAAGTACATTTTGATGCTTTCAAAAGGTAGTGCTGTGATCCACTTTCGTCCCATCAGCAAGATCTTTCAAAATTAGACAAATGTTCTACACTGTTCTTTAATTACGTAGGTGAAGAACCACTCTGGACTTCATTTCTTGACACTTAATGAAATAGGTTACAGAACTGTGATTTTGATCAGGTTACAATGCATTTTTCGGAACTGCAATTTCACTTTTTCTCATTTGGTTGTGCATGTGAAATCATATTGTACAAATTAAAAAAAGTTTTTAATACTTAATTTTCTAGGTTTCATTCTCTTCTCGGATTCCAGTTGCTTTTCCTTCTGGTGATGCAAGCTCTCTCAGTAAAAACATTTTGATGTATGCTGCTACTTCTGTGCAAGAGAATTTCTCCTTGAGCATTTCGTCTCACATTTCAGTGGATAAAAGGTCAAGCACCACTGAAAGCCCAACAACTGTCCCTGTGGTTGCTCCTTCAGTAATGATGGTTTCAAAACATATTGATGGGTCTCTTAATCAGTGGGCAGTTACATTTGCTGATAAATCTTCATTCACAACAGTCCTTACTGTATCCCACAAATTTCGATACTGTGGACACCGATTCCATCTCAATGATTTGGCTTGCCACTCCGTTTTGCCACTGTTGCTCACCTCATCACATCACAATGCCTTATTAACTCCTGAATCAGAACTTCCCTGGGATTCTGACAGGCATAATGGAATTACGGACCCTGTGAAGCATGTTAAAGGCTCCTCTAGGCAACATTTCCGAAATGCAGCTACACGAACATTTCATGATCCCAATGCAATATACAGTGAGCTCATTCTGTGGCGTGTGGACCCAATAGGACCTTTGTCATACAGTGGAGGTGTGTCTGAACTGGCTCGAATTAACTCATTGCATACTTCAGCCTTCTCAAACGTTGCCTGGCTTCCAACACTTATTCCCAGCTACTGCCTAGGTAAGTGGTTTTAATTAAGATTTTGTACCAAATTTAACTGGCTTTAGCATTGCCAGTTAGCCAGCACCATACACATTTATATGTGATGTATTTATATTACAACAGATCATCTAATGAGCAAATGTTTTTATACTTTGTTTTTTTAATATTATAAGTAAGGTGTGTTGTTGTACCGTTTACATGCATTTTTGTGCTTCTGTGAGGTTTATTGTGACATGACTGTAAGCACAGATTAACTTTGATGTAACATGCAGGAGAATGTTACTTGACTTTGAAAAGGCAATCCAACATAATTTACTTACGCTATGTCCGAATAATTTAAGTGCCTTGTTTAATCCTACTTGCGAGAAAGTGCCACTGTTGGCATGCACCCCCCCCACACACCTTTTGGCTAATGTTGATGCCAACTTTGATTGAAAGTGTGCTGGGACCCTGCTAACCAGGCCTCAGCACCTGTGTTCTTTCCCAAAATCTGTACCTTTGTTTTCACATTGGCACACCCATGGCCCACAGCTAAGTCCCTTGTAAAAGATACCCATTGTACCAAGGGCCCTGTGACCATGGAAGTTCCCCAAGGGTTGCAGCATGTATTATGCCATCCTGGGGGACCCCTGACCAAGCACATGCACACTGCCCTTGCAGCTTGTGTGTGCTGGGGGGGAGAAAAAGGCAAAGTCGACATGGCACCCCTCTCAGGGTACCATGTCCACAAACCACTGCCTATGGCATAGGTAAGACACCCGTCTAGTAGGCCTTACAGCCCTAAGGCAGGATGCACTATACCATAGGTGAGGGCATAGCTGCATTAGCGATATACCCCTTCAGTGTCTAAGTCCATTCTTAGACATTGTAAGTGCAGTGTAGCCATATTGAGTATATGATCTGAGAGTTTGTCGTTACAAACTCATCAGCTCCATAATGGCTTCACTGAATACTGGGAAGTTCGATATCAAACTTCTCATCACAATAAACACCCACTGATGCCAGTGTGGGATTTATTGAAAAATGCACCCAGAGCGCATCTTAAAGATGCCCCCTGTATGTTATCCAAACGTCTAGTGCAGGACTGACCATTCTGTGCTAGCCTGCCACTTTCAGACAAGTTTCTGACCACAGGGGGTGAGAGCCTTTCTGCTCTCTGTGGTCAGAAACAAAGCCTGTCGTGGTTGGGGGCAGGGAGTGCTTCACACCTCCCCCTGCAGGAACTGTAACACCTGGCGGTGAACCTGAAAGGCTCAGGCTTCGGGTTACACTGGCCCAGAGCACCCCAGCTAGTGGAGTTGCCTGCCCCCCGGATAAACCCCCACTTTTGGCAGCAAGTCGGGCTGAAAGATTTGGCAAAACAAGGAAGAAGTGACCACCCTAGCTAGCACCACCCTTAAGGTGTCCAGAGCTGAGATGATCCCCTCCCTGCAGAATCCTCCATCTTGGTTTGGAGGACAGGCACCAATAGGGTTAGGTTTGTGCCCCCCTCCCCAAAGGGAGTGGGCACAGGAAGGGTGTATCCACTCTCAGGGACAGTAGCCATTGGCTACTGCCCTCTGACCCCTAACATGCTCCTAAATATAGGATTTATGGGCCTCCCTGAACCCAGCTCACCAGATTCCTAGTGACCTACAAGAAGGACTGCTAAGCTGAAACCCCCAGCAGGGAAGAAGGAAGAAGACAACTGATTTAGTCCCAGCCCTATTGGCCTGTCTCCTCCATCAGAGAATCTGAAAAAGAACAGCGGTGCACCCAGCTAGACCAGCGACCTCTGCCAAGCTTCAGAGGACTGCCCTGCACTCGAAAGGACCAGGAACCCCACTAGACAGCGGCCCTGTCCGAGAAGAAATAACAATCAAGGACTCCAACTTCCCTCCGGGTGCGTGAGTCCTAACCACTCTGCACCCGGCTCCCATGGCCCATGTCCAGGTGGCCCAACCAGCTAGAGAGGATCCCCAGGCGATTCCAAGCAAGTGCCCACCCTGGGTTTACCTCTCCACCCCTCCACGATGACACCTGCAGAGGGAATCCCGAGGACCCCCACTGACCGCGAAGCTCTGGACGAAGATATCTGATGCCTAAAGACACACTGCACCCTCAACCCCAAGGCCTTGGAGAACCCAACCTCTGGTTCAGCATTCAGCAGGCGACCCTCCTTCCTGTCCAGCCTGTGGGCTGCCTGAGATGACCCCCTGGACCTCACCTGCAGCTGACCTCCGAGGTCCCCTCAAAGAGAATCATTGGCGACCCAACATCTTGTTAGCACCCTGCACCTGGCCCCTCCAGCGCCGCTGAGGGTGTATGTTTGGTGTCTACTTATGCCCCCCTCCCCTGGGGCTCCTTTAATCCACCCCCCCATGTCTGCCCTCCGAAGTCATGGGTACCTGCCTGCAGATCTGAAAACGAGTGCCCCCAGTCGCCATAGAAGCCTATGTTATTTTTGCCTACACTTTTACCTCTGCACCCGGCTGGCCCCGTGTTGCTGGGGTTAGGTGTTAGGGGTTAACTTGAACCCTGCCTGTGGACTTCCTAAACCATGGAGACTGTAACTGTTGTACTTACCTGCAAATCGATCAAATGTTTTTTCCCCCCAGGAACTGTTTCTGAAAATTGCACTATCAAGTTTTAAAGGAAGGGATGTGTTCAGGGCGTCCCTTCCTAACGAATTTCACTGATATGTATGAATGTTTTGTGACTGAAATGCGGTTGCAGAATATTCATTTTGTACCAGCTGCTTGAAGGAGGTGGTAGCCCATTCACAAATGGGAATGGCTCCCCAAGGAACCCCTTACCCTTTATGAATGTGGGTAAAAATGTTTTTTTAAGAGCAGGCAGAGGTCCCATGGACACTGCCTACTCTTCAAAAATGAAAAAAATATATATATATTTTTGGAACACATCCCCCTTTTCCTTTATGAAAAACAGACTGCATTTAAAAATAATAATAATAATAATAATAATAATAATAATAATAATAATGCTTTATTGAAAAAGCAATCACAAACATGGTGGGCTTCTCACAATGGGTCACAAAGCAAGACCTACCTCATGGATATTAATGAGGTGTGTCTATTTGCAACCCAATGCGGCTCACACAGTGTGTCAAACACACATTGGAACATGGGTATTTGCGAGTTCCTAATTGTGAATCACAAACTTTCTCAATTAGGAAATGGTAAACTGATTATTTTTTTTTTTTTTACATCTGGCCCTATATCCCTTAGTTGTACCACTTCCTGTGTAGCATCTGATTCGTCAACTGGGTCGAAGCTTAATTTCTTCGTTCGCTTGTTATTAATCCTTCTTTGCTTTTTTTGATTGATCGCACTTTTGAAGATTTTTTTTAGAATTGTTTTGGGTTTTCCTCTTTCCCTGATCGATGGGGTAGATAGCGGTTTCTGGACAAGAAGAGTTTGTGAGAACTATTTTTGTAGGAGTCTCATCCAGTGGTTCTGTAAATATATTTACTCCAGTATTGGAACTTTCATAGATTCACATGCTTGAATCATTCCCCGTCATCGAGATGGGAGTCCCGGTACAATTTTCACAAGTAATGTTAAAACATATTGAAGAGAAAAAGGCCCTAGGCCTCTTCAATTTCATAGTCTATCAGAGTCATTTTGTGAAAAGGACCAAACCTGATCCTCCACCAATCAGGCGACAGCACCCTTCAGAACCTCCTGAGAGAAGCTCTAGCACCTCAGATTTTCTACCGCACGTCGTGCTAGGGAGTCTCCTCAGAGCTCTGCTCTGTCTTCACACCTTAATTCAGCTCTTTTTCTCTCAGAGAAACTAATTTATTGGGATTTGTCAGCTATTTTTCAACTATGTCTGACAAGGAAAAGAAGAGTCTCTTCAGAGACCGCAAGACTTGTGGGAAGAAAAGACTTCATTCTGAAGACCCTCATCAAGACTGCATTTACTGCCTGTACCCAGATCATTCAGCCAAAGACTGTAAGATTTGCCGTACTTTTTCTTCTAAAACCTTAAAAGATAGAGAAAGCAGATTATTAATATGGCTGCAGAAACTCAAACATAGGAAGGATCCAGTTTCTGGTTCTGGTTCTGAGAGTGAGGAATCATCAACATCTAAGAGATCAAAAAGTGCAAGATCACGCTCTAGATCTCCCTCACATATCTCAAGAAAAGCCCTCAAAAAGACTGCTTCAGGGCCTTGTAAGGGTCGCAGCCCATCTTCTTCCCCAACTAAACTCTCAAGTAAAGAGGGGAAAAAACATTTTTACAGTTCTGAGAGGCACAGAAAATCACCATCTGTGCCTTTCAAAAAGCCATCCTCTGTGACTGGAAAAAAGGCCTCGTCGACGGATTCCCCGACGCATTGCCGACGACAACAGCTACTTCGGGATTTCCATCGTCAACGGCTCCGTTGGCGACATCGACAAGAACAAGTACACCACCGTCGACGAGAACTGCAACGACGACATCAGTGTTGACGGCCGTCTACACCACGTCATCGTCGACGACGCTGATGTCGGTGTCAGCCCTACCGTCGTCGACGAAGCTTTCTGCTATTAAAATAACTGTGCGTCCAGCATCGACGGCACCGTCCATGACAAAGTCGATTTACACGTCATTGATGACACCGTCGACGAGACCGTCGACGAGGGAAAAACATCAAAAAAGAGGAGAAAAGTTAACTCCAACCCACACATCATCTAGTAAGGTATCCTCCCTGGTGCCAGTACATCTGTTGGAGGGAGATGAAGATTCAGATGAAGACGGGCCTTTTGGAACAGCCCACAGTCCTTCTGAATTGAATGTAAAATACCAGGAAGATGATGAGTACGAGGAAGCTTATGATCCCCAGGCTTACTCGGAGCATCAGCAGTATCAGCAGGGAGCGTATATTCCTTCCGACCTGCTTACTGGCCTTAGAGCGATGTTGGTAGATTACAACAGAAGGTTTCCTCCACAAGGAGAACAGCCTCCTCCATCACCTCTTTCTGGTGTTTCTACTCCACATCAAAGACCAACGTCTTTGCATCTCACAGATGTGGCCACTCCTGACATGACAATTCCCCAAGACACCGACATCTCAGAAGGAGATCAGGAAGAAGGAGAGCTCATAGACACTCACTCAGAGTGGGACGAGTACATTATTCCTGCTCCATCTTCTCCTTCTCATTCGAAGGTGGAATCCCCACCTGAAGACATTGGAGGTTTTCACAACCTCCTAGAGAGGGCAGCCAAGCGTTTTGCTTTACCGCTAACTACGAAGCAAACAGACTGTTTCCTAAATGATTTTAAAGAGCCCTTTCAAAAGTCTGTGCGCTCTATCCCGATGGTGAGCCACCTGTCGGAAGAGGGCCTTAAAGTCATGAATAATCCGGCAACAGTCACAGCAGTTTTTAGCTCCTGATGATGCACCAACATGCTTGACAGGACATCCTCCTCTGGATTCAGTAGTAGCTCAGGCAGCTCAAAGAAGATCAAAAAATCCTTCTTCCCCGATTTCCGCACCCCCAGACAAGGAGGGTAGGCGGTTAGATAACATAGGGAAAGGATTTTCGTCTACGGCCAGCCTAGTGCTTAGAGCTGCCAACTCCTTGGCTATTTTGTCTCGATACGACAGACAGCTTTGGGCGGATATTGCACCTTTTATAAATCAACTGCCAGAAGACGCAAAATCGGAGGCAAATAAGACTGTACAAGAAGGTCAACGCACGTCTGCAGAGCTTATAGACTGTGCAATGGATATAGCGACCACTGCTTTCAGACAGCTTGCAGGTGCTGCTGTATTAAGAAGACAGGGCTGGCCTAAAGCCACCTCATTTCGCCCAGAAGTCCAGAATAAAATCCTAGACTTACCCTTTGATGGCCAAGCGCTATTTGGGAAACATGTGGATGAAGCCCTACAGTCAATCAAAACAGACACGGCAAGGTTATTAGGGACCCTGCAATATCGAAAATCGTCCTTTCGTCCTAGGGGGCGTGGCCAACCCTCTTACAGAGGGGGATATCAACAACAGAGATATTCTTCCTATCCGTCATCTTCACAACAATATCGTCCATACTACTCCCAAAGGCAACCGACTCAACCAGCCTATAGTAGACCGGCAGGCCGGGGACGTTCAACCCGCCCGGCCAAAGATTCAGCTCATAGAACCTGATGTTTTCGAGGCGCCAACTACGCTCTGTCCTCCTCCTGTCACCCTGGGCGGGAGAATTTCCTTATTCCTCAGTCAATGGCAAACCATTACGTCAGACAGCTGGGTCCTACAATTAGTGGAACGGGCCATACTTTAGAATTTATCCAGATACCTCCCTCCAACCCTCCCCGCAGGACTCCTTCAAGATATCCTCAGCAACTCAAGGAGGAAGTCGACAAGTTGCTTCTCAAGGGAGCTATAGAGAAGATGCCTCGGGCTCAACGAGGAACAGGATTTTATTCCAGGTTCTTCATCATTCGAAAATAGTGGAAGGATTGGAGGCCGATCCTCGATTTAAGGCAACTAAATGTATACCTAAAAAAGAAATCGTTTAGAATGATCAGCCTGCAAGACGTCCTTCTGCGTCTCAATCAAAGAGGTTTTATGTCATCACTAGACCTCAAAGACGCATACTTCCACATACCCATCCACCCTGCCCACAGAAAGTATTTGAGATTCACCGTAGCCAGGAGCCATTATCAACAACGCATCCTTCCCTTCAGACTCAAATCAGCCCCCAGAATATTTACCAAATGCTTAGCACCAGTCGCAGCCTTTCTCAGGAGAAGAAAGCACCAGGTTTTTCCATACTTAGACGACTGGTTAATAAAGGCAAAGACTTACACAGGAGCACACAAGTCAACAAGAAAGTGCATTTCCTTATCGACCAATCTCGGATTCACAATCAACTGGGAGAAGTCCAACCCTCTACCAGTACGCAGTATTACTTTTCTGGGAGCAAAACTGAACACAGAATCCGGCATTGCATGTCCCACGTTAGAGAGACAACAAAGATTACTGACCCTAGGGAGTTCCATACAGAGAAGACGAAAGGTCACTGTCCGTCTCTTCAAATCACTGTTGGGCATGATGTCTTCGTGCATACCTCTGATCCCTCTGTGTCGGCTAAAGATGCGCCCCTTGCAGTAGCAGCTAAACCGTCAACGGCTCCAAGTATCAGGCACTTTCGAAGACCAGATACAAATAACTCCGATAATGATCAAAACTCTCAAATGGTGGGCTCAGAAGCATCATCTGTCAATTGGCCTCTCGTTTCTTCAACAGCCAGCCCCGTGGACCATAACAACGGATGCCTCACTGGAAGGCTGGGGCACAGTATTACAGGACTTGAAAATAAGTGGAAAATGGCCAATCCATCTGGCATCAATGCATATCAATTGGCTAGAACTCAGGGCAGTGCACCTCGCCTTACAAGCGTTTCTCCCAAGAATCTCAAGATCGCGAGTGGTGATAAGAACGGACAACACCACTACAATGCACTATCTCAACAAACAAGGAGGTACAAGATCTCTCACCCTCTCCAGGGAAGCCCAAGCGATCTGGAACTGGGCCTCACAGCAAGGCATCACACTAATAGCGGTACGCTTGCCGGGAATAAACAACAAGGCAGCAGATACACTCAGCAGGCAGAAATCGGACTGCCACGAGTGGGAACTAGACCAGACAGTACTGAACCAGATTTTTTCCCAGTGGGGAACACCAACAGTGGATCTGTTTGCGAAGGTGGACAACGCCAAATGCCGTTTCTTCGCAAGTTGGCATCACCAAAAGGGATCTTGGGGGAATGTGTTTTCGATATTCTGGTCAGACATCTTTGCTTACGCCTTTCCTCCCATTCCGTTGATCCCAAGGGTCCTCACGAAGATGAAAACAGAACCGTGCACTCTCATACTGATAGCCCTGTACTGGCCGCGCCAACATTGGTTCACAGAGCTCCTCATTCTGTCAGTCAAACCTCATATTCCACTGGAGCCGTTATCTCATTTACTAACAATGAACAACGGCCAGGTTCGGCACCCCGATCCGCAGTCAATGCGGTTATCAGCATGGCTCCTCACCACAGAGAGTTTGCGCATTTGAACATCCCGCAGGACTTCAGGGATATTTTGTCGAAGGCCAGAGCGGATAGCACTAACAAGACGTATCAGTGTAAGTGGAAAATATTCTGTGCCTGGTGTCATCAGCGTCGAATCGACCCTCTACTCTCACCACCAGAAGAAATATTGCCGTATCTCTTACAATTAGCTCAATCTGGCCTAGCACACTCGTCCATTAAAGTTCATGTAGCAGCTATAGCTGCATACAGACGTTCAGATGACACACCCTCTCTCTTCTCTTCTCGGCTGATTAAGAGATTTCTAAAGGGGCTTTTCAGGGTTTACCCTCCTTTCAGACCACCACCTCCTTCGTGGAATCTGAATATTGTTTTGGCACAACTGATGAAGCCTCCATTTGAACCGATCCACCGTGCTTCCCTCAAATACTTGTCGTGGAAGGTTGCCTTATTGATAGCTCTTACATCAGCTAGGCGGGTCAGTGAGGTGCAAGCGCTGTCCATCCAAGAGCCATTCCTGCAGCTTAAACATGATAGACTATTAATGCGCACTAACCCGCATTGTATTCCAAAGGTTCCGCCAGACTTTCACATGAACGAACCTTTAGTCTTCAAGTCTTTTTTTTCCCTCATCCATCTACTCCGGCGGAGAGGTCATTACAGTCTTTAGACGTGAAAAGATGCGTTCAATTTTATTTGGACAGGACTAAATCTTTTCGGCGCTCTAATCAGCTATTTGTGGCGTACAGTGCTCCTAGGAAGGGGTGCCCGCTATCCAAGCAGAGTATTTCTAGATGGATCGCCTCTGCTATTCGCTTTTGCCATCAGGCAGCGGGCAAACCTTTGCAGTCATCTGTGCATGCTCACTCGACGAGAAAAGTCTCATCGTCAGCGGCACTGTTTGCCGGAGTGCCACTACAAGACATATGTAGGGCAGCAACATGGAAGAGCTGTCATACCTTCACTAAGCACTACTGCTTGGAGTCCCTCTCTCACGGAGAGGTAGCAGTGGGCCAGGCGGTTCTCAGGAATCTCTTCAGGTGAAGGTGAGCCATTTCTCCTCCATCCCTCCATCCTAGAACAGGTATGCACATTATTTAAAAAAAAAAAGAAGAAAAAACAGAAATTGAGGTAAGGATAAGAGAACGCTATCACAATCACATAAGTAAGCGGGTTTACAGACATTGATCATGTTACAGTAGTGTCTTATGATAATTTCTATTACTGTTTTATTCTTTGAATTTCATCATGTATCTTCACAGGTATATCTGTATATATATTAGAGATAAGTATATATATATATATATATATATATATATATAGAGACATATGTCAGTATACTTATATACTTCATCATTTTATGCATGATGATAATAAGGTTTTGTGGTTCAAGATACTTTGGGGGTCATTCTGACCCTGGCGGCCGGTGACCGCCAGGGTCACCGACCACGGGAGCACCGTCAACAGGCTGGCGGTGCTTCAGAGGGCATTCTGACCGCGGCGGTTCAGCCGCGGCCAGAAAGGGTAAACCGGCGGTCTCCCGCCGGTTTACCACTGCCCTTGTGAATCCTCCATGGCTGCGGAGCGCGCTCCGCAGCCATGGGGATTCTGACACCCCCTACCGCCATCCTGTTCCTGGCGGGTCTCCCGCCAGGAACAGGATGGCGGTAGGGGGTGCCGCGGGGCCCCTGGGGGCCCCTGCAGTGCCCATGCCCATGGCATGGGCACTGCAGGGGCCCCCGTAAGAGGGCCCCGCAAAGTATTTCAGTGTCTGCTAAGCAGACACTGAAATACGCGACGGGTGCAACTGCACCCGTCGCACCCCTGCAACTACGCCGGCTCAATTCTGAGCCGGCGTCCTCGTTGCAGGGGCATTTCCTCTGGGCCGGCGGGCGCTCTTTTGGAGAGCGCCCGCCGGCCCAGAGGAAATGTCTGAATGGCCGCTGCGGTCTTTTGACCGCGGTGCGGTCATTCAGCGGCGGTACCTTGGCGGACGGCCTCCGCCGTCCGCCAAGGTCAAAATGACCCCCTTTGTTTATTAAAAATGTTGTCATTTTACAATGTGCATAGTTATTGCTGGCTACTCTGATTCAAGCATGTGAATCTATGAAAGTTCCAATACTGGAGTAAGAAAATAAGTTACTTACCTGTAACTGTAGTTCTCCAGTATTGGAATCTTTCATAGATTCACATGCGACCCACCCGCCTCCCCGGAGAAGCTCACTTCACCTCTTTTCTTTCTATTTATATATATATTCAACATAATATACGCACTTGTGCTTGGAAAATCTGAGGTGCTAGAGCTTCTCTCAGGTGGTTCTGAAGGGTGCTGTCGCCTGATTGGTGGAGGATCAGGTTTGGTCCTTTTCACAAAATGACTCTGATAGACTATGAAATTGAAGAGGCCTAGGGCCTTTTTCTCTTCAATATGTTTTAACATTACTTGTGAAAATTGTACCGGGACTCCCATCTCGACGACGGGGAATGATTCAAGCATGTGAATCTATGAAAGATTCCAGTACTGGAGAACTACAGTTACAGGTAAGTGACTTAATTTCTTTCTAAGGATATTAGCACAGAATCTTCAGATCTAGATTTGTGTTTTGTTTTGGCAGTGCGGTACACCTGGCAGGGTTCCAAATTCTCTAAACTTTGAACGCCTGTTTCCCTGTCAGTTTGCAGAGGATTGCAGATAAAGCGTCTAAAATATGGTCAATGCTATGTTTTGATTTTTCAGGTAAATTCAATGTAGATGATGGGATTCTCTCCAAACAGAGCAAAGGTTCAGAATATTGCACACAATTGCCCTGAGAATTACCTAGCGAACACATCTATGGGTGGAATACCAGATAATACTGCTCCTCTAAGGGATTGTGTACTAGGGCTGCTGCAGAATAACTTAAAAGACGTTTTCTGCTGTATTGAGAAGATGGCGTACAGCTGTTTTTGTTGTTGATATAATGTGCCTTTGTAATGAAAAACAACATCAACGTTCCATAGTGTAAAGTCTTCTTGAAAGGGGACTAAGCCCCGCATACTGATGCAAAGGGTAACACACCATTTGCATTTGGGCTAAAAGCAGATTGAGAGGCTTGAGGAATCTGTGAACAGATGGCGGTATTAAAGCAGCTCCAGAGTCCTCCACAACTTTCAGGAAACATGTTTGTATAGTAGCCATCCCCTTTAGTGCATGTATGTGGGATAATTTATTTTGTAATGGGCTAGATTTTTTTTCTTTCTACATAATCTAGTAGTTATTACTCTGCCCAAGTCAAGCTTTCCAGTTGTCATTATAAGTTCAATTAGCCACTTAGAGACTCACTTAGTGTTTGCCACAATGCCACAACACGGCCTAGAAAACAGGGTGGGACACCACGGAAAATTTCCAGGTACTAGATGACTATGCAGACAATTCAGTAATACTAATGGAAAAACCAGATCCCATTGGACTGTTAAGACGCTCCTGGTCAGTAACCCACCATGGTCTTTCTAGCTTTTGTGGAAAACTGCAAAAGCTGAGATTTGGGAAGCATAATATTACAGGATGTAGTTCACTTTCGTTCAGTTTGCAAAAATATCTTGTCTAATCTGTCTACAGATGAGTCTGAAGTGGTTCACTTACCTCCTCCTCCTTCCATTTCTACCCAAGAGGTTAAGTGTCCAAACTCCAAATACCTTTGTTCTGGTTGCTGCTGCTGTGCTTTAACCACAGTTAACTACAGTTGAAGGTATGATTTGGCTCCAGCTCAACCCCCATGCCATGTTCTCCCCCCGACAGCCTTGGCAGGATTCAACAGCTCACCAGTGAGGCCTCTGAAGACGCACGCAGCACGACAGGTGGCTGGCGGGAGGGAGGAGATGCGGCAATGTAACAATGCCGGCAAAACCCGTTGCCAGCCGGCAGCTGACAAGCCTTTTCCTTTCCCAGGCACACAAACGAGCAGAAGGTAGCTAGCACATAGAAAGCAATGTGGTTTCGGAACTCCTGCGGCGCTAGGTGAGGATGATTGCTTGTCAGGGCCTGTGGGTGGGCACAAGCATGGCACTGCAGCACAGCGTCAGCTATCGTCCGCAAGAGGATGAGGAGCCTTTTCTTTTTCTGGGGCTCTTCGTTTGTTAATGTGCGATACAACCTAGCTCCCTCAACTACCTGCATTTGCCACTTCTGCTGCTCTGCACCCCACTCAGCATCAACGTAACTATGCACTGCTTCTTTACCTTAATTGTGGTATTTCTCCTTTTCTTTAACGTGCAGCACGCTCCCAGGCTTTAAGGGCCTCCTATTGTGCTGGTCTAGGGGAAGGTCTTATACCATACAATACTCCTCTTAGATACTCAATAATTCTCAAACTAAATTCGTCCTTTTGCAGCAGTCCCAGCATATGTATGTGTCGGATCTACTTGTTGCACACATTTTATGATTAAATCCTAGTGAGGAGCCCTTTGGGTTCCATTTTGGAAGATACACACAGTGTATTGCTGACATTCCTGAGATTGTATGGAGGAGACCCAGATATTTCAGAAATAAAATGTTTTTAGACATTCACAGAAGTGACATTGATGACATTGTTGTACTACAGACAAAGGACCAGGATTTTATGGAAGACAAAACATTGATCTCCTTTGTGCCCACACAACTTAAGAAGCCCCTTTCTAGAGGGGGCATAACCACATGTGTGATGCATCATGGTGTAGGAGGCTGGCCTGGCTTGTAGTGGGTACCAGAGGTACTTACACCTTGTGCCAGGTCCAGTTATCCCTTATTAGTGTAGAAGAGGTGTTTCTAGCAGTTAAGGCTGATAGAAGGTAGCTATGGCAAAGCAGCTTAGGCTGAACTAGGAGACATGTAAAGCTCCTACTATACCACTGGTGTCATATGCACAATATCATAAGAAAACACAATACACGGATATACTAAAAATAAAGGTAGTTTATTTTTATGACAATATGCCAAAAGTATCTCAGTAAGTACCCTATAGGATGCCAAATATACACAAGATATATGTACACAATACCAAAATTATGCAGTAATAGCAAAAGGAAGTAATGCAAGCAGTGTAAAGTTACAATAGATTGCAATAGGAGCACATAGGTATAGGGGCAACACAAACCATATACTCCAAAAGTGGAATGCGAACCACGAATGGACCCCAAACCTATGTGAGCTTGTAGAGGGTCGCTGGGGCTGTAAGAAAACAGTGAGGATTAGAAAAATAGCCCACCCCAAGACCCTGTAAGGTAGGTGTAAAGTGCACCTACAACCACCAGAAAGCACAGAAGTCGTGATAGGGGGATTCTGCAAGGAAAACCAACACCAGCAATGCAACAACAGTGGATTTCCAGACCTGAGTACGTGTAAGACAAGGGGACCAAGAGTCGCAACAGTGTGGAGAGTGGGCAGGAGCCCAGGAAATGCCAGCTGAGGGTGCAAGGAAGCTGCCACCGGATGGAAGAAGCTTGGTGTTTTGCAAGAACGAAGAGGACTAGGAACTTCCCCTTTGGAGGATGGATGTCCCACGTTGTGAAGAAGCTTGCAGAGGTGTTCCCACGCGGAAAGACCGCAAACAAGCCTTGCTAGCTGCAAGAGTCGCGGTTAGGGTTTTTGGATGCTGCTGTGGCCCAGGAGGGACCAGGATGTCGCCACTTGGATGAGGAGACAGAGGGGGCGCCCAGCAAGTCAGGAAGCCCTCACAGAAGCAGGCAGCATCCACAGAAGTACCGGAACAGGCACTTAGAAGAGGAGTGAACCGGGGTCCACCCAAGTCACAAAAGGGAGTCCCACGACGCCGGAGGACAACTCAGAAGGTTGTGCACTGCAGGTTAGAGTGTCGGGGACCCAGGCTTGGCTGTGCACGAAGGAAATCCTGGAAGAGTGCACAGGAGCCGGAGCAGCTGCAAATCACGCGGTACCCAGCAATGCAGTCTAGCGTGGGGAGGCAAGGACTTATCTCGACCCAACTTGGACTGAAGAGTCACTGGACTGTGGGAGTCACTTGGACAGAGTTGCTGAGTTCCAGGGACCATGCTCGTCGTGCTGAGAGGGGACCCATAGGACCGGTGATGCAGTCTTTTGTTGCCTGCGGTTGCAGGGGGAAGATTCCGTCGGCCCACGGGAGATTTCTTCAGAGCTCCTGGTGCAGAAAGGAGGCAGGCTACCCCGAGAGCATGCACCACCAGGAAACAGTCGAGAAAGCCGGAAGGATGAAGCGATACAAGATTGCAGTAGTCGTCTTTGCTACTTTGTTGCGGTTTTGCAGGCGTCCTGAGTAGTCAGCGGTCGATCCTTTGGCAGAAGGTGAAGAGGGAGATGCAGAGGAACTCTGGTGATCTCTTGCATTCGGTATCTGAAGAATTCCCCAAAGCAGAGACCCTAAACAGCCAGAAAAGGAGGTTTGGCTACCTAGGAAGGAGGATTGACTACTAAGAGAGGTAAGAGCCTATCAGAAGGAGTCTGACGTCACCTGCTGGCCCTGGCCACTCAGAGCAGTCCAGTGTGCCAGCACACCTCTGAATGCAAGATGGCAGAGGTCTGGGGCACGCTGGAGGAGCTCTGGGCACCTCCCCTGGGAGGTGCAAGTCAGGGGAGTGGTCACTCCCCTTTCCTTGGTCCAGTTTCACGCCAGAGCAGGGCTGGGGGATCCCTGAACCGGTGTAGACTGGCTTATGCAGAGATGGTTACCATCTGTGCCCATCAAAGCATTTCCAGAGGCTGGGGGAGGCTACTCCTCCCCAGCCCTGACACCTATTTCCAAAGGGAGAGGGTGTAACACCCTCTCTCTCAGAGGAAGTCCTTTGTTCTGCCTTCCTGGGCCAGGGCTGCCGGGACCCCAGGAGGGCAGAAACCTGTCTGAGGGGTTGGCAGCAGCAGCAGCTGCAGTGGAAACCCCGGAAAGGCAGTTTGGCAGTACCCGGGTTCTGTGCTAGAGACCCGGGGGATCATGGAATTGTGACAATTCAATGATCTTAGACATGTTACATGGCCATGTTCGGAGTTACCATTGTGACGCTATACGTAGGTAGTGACCTATGTATAGTGCACACGTGTAATGGTGTCCCCGCACTCACAAAGTCTGGGGAATTTGCCCTGAACAATGTGGGGGCGCCTTGGCTAGTGCCAGGGTGCCCACACACTAAGTAACTTTGCACCCAACCTTCACCAGATGAAGGTTAGATATATAGGTGACTTATAAGTTACTTAAGTGCAGTGGTAAATGGCTGTGAAATAACGTGGACGTTATTTCACTCAGGCTGCACTGGGAGGCCTGTGTAAGAATTGTCAGATCTCCCTATGGGTGGCAAAAGAAATACTGCAGCCCATAGGGGTCTCCTGGAACTCCAATACCCTGGGTACCTCAGTACCATATACTAGGGAATTATAAGGGTGTTCCAGTATGCCAATGTGAATTGGTGAAATTGGTCACTAGCCTGTTAGTGACAATTTGGAAAGCAGAGAGAGCATAACCACTGAGGTTCTGGTTAGCAGAGCCTCAGTGAGACAGTTAGTCATCACACAGGGAACACATGCAGGGCACATACTTATGAGCACTGGGGCCCTGTGACACATAGACTAAAACAACATATATACAGTGAAATATGGGGGTAACATGCCAGGCAAGATGGTACTTTCCTACACAACCCCCTCCCCCCCCCACCCCACCCCAAACGAAGGACAATAAGACTAGCCATGACCTGATGAGTCTTCATTGTCTAAGTTGAAATATCTGGAGAGTCCATCTGCATTGGAGTGGGTACTCCCAGGTCTATGTTCCACTGTATAGTCCATTTCCTGTAGAGATATGGACCACCTCAACAATTTAGGATTTTCACCTTTCATTTGTTTTAGCCAAAGTAGAGGTTTGTTGTCTGTCTGAACAATGAAGGGAGTGCCAAACAGGTATGGCCTCAACTTCTTCAGTGCCCAGACCACAGCAAAGGCCTCCCTCTCAATGGCAGACCAATGCTTTTCTCTAGGGGTCAACCTTCTGCTTATAAAAACTACTGGTTGATCCTGGCCCTCAGAGTTAAGTTGTGATAAGACTGCCCCTACCCCTAATTCAGATGCATCAGTTTGAACAATGAATTTCTTGGAGTAACATGGGCTTTTTAGGACAGGTGCAGTGCACATGGCCTGTTTGAGCTCCTCAAAAGCTTTCTGACAGCTAGCTGTCCACAATACCTTTTTAGGCATTTTCTTACTAGTGAGATCATTAAGTGGGGCTGCAATGGAGCCATAGTTTTTAATGAATCTCCTGTAATACCCAGTGAGGGATAGGAAGGCTCTCACCTGGGTCTGAGTTGTAGGGGGAACCAAATCTATGATTGTCTGGATTTTCCCCTGAAGTTGTGCAATCTGTTCTCCACCTACCAGGTGTCCCAGATAAACCACTTTCCCCTGTCCTATCTGGCACTTTGAAGCCTTGATAGTGAGGCCTGCCTTTTGCAAGGCCTCCAAAACTTTCCACAGGTGGAGCAGGTGATCATCCCAGGTGGAGCTAAAGACAGCTATATCGTCCAGATATGCTGCACTAAAAGCCTCCAACCCTTGCAGGACTGTATTCACCAACCTCTGAAAAGTGGCAGGTGCATTTTTCAACCCAAAGGGCATCACTGTAAATTGGTAGTGCCCTCCTATAGTTGAAAATGCAGTTTTAGCTTTAGCATCCTCTGCTAATTTGATCTGCCAATACCCTGCAGTTAAATCAAAGTTGCTTAGATACTTGGCAGATGCCAGTATATCTATGAGCTCATCTGCCCTGGGTATAGGGTGAGCATTAGTTTTTGTTACCTGGTTGAGACCTCTGTAATCTACACAAAACCTCATCTCCCTTTTTCCATCTTTTGAGTGAGGCTTTGGTACAAGCACCACAGGAGAGGCCCATGGGCTTTCAGAATGTTCAACCACTCCTAGATGAAGCATTTTCTGAACTTCTTGCTTTATGAGGTCCCTGCCATGGTCAGGCTGCCTATAGATTTTACTTTTGACAGGTAAGCTGTCTCCAGTATCAATTGTGTGTTCACACCAAGATGTGGTGCCTGGCACAGTTGAAAAGAGTTCAGAAAACTGTCCAAAGAGATTTATGCAGTTGTCTTTCTGCTCAGCAGTAAGACAGTCTGCCAAAACTACTCCTTCCACTAAAGCATCATCTTCAGTGGAAGAGAAGAGATCAGGGAGATGGTCACTCTCTTCTTCCTGTCTTTCATCTGTTGCCATGAGTAGGGTGAGATCAGCCCTGTAATAGTAGGGTTTTAGGCGGTTTACATGTAGCACCCTAAGGGGACTCCTGGCAGTGCCCAGGTCAACCAAGTAGGTGACCTCGCCCTTCTTTTCAACAATTACATGGGGTCCACTCCATTTGTCTTGGAGTGCTCTTGGGGCCACAGGCTCCAATACCCACACCTTCTGTCCTGGTTGGTACTGAATCAGAACAGCCTTCTGGTCATGCCATTGCTTTTGGAGCTCTTGGCTGGCCTGAAGGTTTTTACTGGCCTTTTTCATGTACTCAGCCATTCTGGATCTTAGGCCGAGTACATAGTCCACTATGTCTTGTTTGGGAGCTTTTAAAGGTTGTTCCCAACCCTCCTTCACAAGTGTTAGGGGACCTTTTAGAGGGTGCCCAAAGAGGAGTTCAAAGAGGCTGAAGCCCACTCCTATCTGGGGTACCTCCCTGTAAGCAAAAAGGAGGCAAGGTAACAAGACATCCCATCTCCTCCTGAGTTTTTTTTAGGGAGTCCCATTATCATTCCTTTGAGAGTTTTATCAAACCTCTCTACCAGTCCATTTGTTTGCGGATGATAAGGTGTGGTGAATTTGTATGTTACACCACATTCCTTCCACATCGCCTTCAAGTATGCAGACATAAAGTTGCTACCCCTGTCTGATACAACCTCTTTTGGAAAACCCACCCTGGAAAAGATTCCCAGGAGGGCTTTTGCCACTGCAGGTGCTGTAGTGGTCCTTAGAGGAATTGCTTCAGGATATCTTGTGGCATGGTCCACTACCACCAAGATAAACCTATTGTCTGAAGCAGTAGGAGGGTCCAGGGGGCCAACTATGTCAACCCCAACCCTTTCAAAGGGGACCCCAACCACAGGTAGTGGAATAAGGGGAGCCTTTGGTGTGCCACCAGTCTTGCCACTGGCTTGGCTGGTCACGCAAGACTTACAAAAATCTTTTGTGTCCTCTGACATCCTAGGCCAGTGAAACAGGGGGACAAGCCTTTCCCATGTTTTAATCTGGCCCAAATACCCAGCCAAAGGAATGTCATGTGCCAGAGTTAGGAGGAACTCTCTGTACTGCAGGGGAATGACCAATCTCCTGGCTGCTCCAGGTTTTGGGTCCCTTGCCTCTTTGTACAAGAGGTTGTCCTCCCAGTAAACTCTATGTGAGTCACTGACATCCCCATTTTTCTGTTTGACAGCTTGCTGTCTGAGACCCTCTAATGTGGGACAGGATTGCTGTACCACACTCTGCTCCTCCCTGGCAGGCCCCCCTCCACCCAAAAGCTCAGCAGTGTCTGCTGCCATCTCATCTGGTGAAGGTTCTGCACAGGGAGGACATTCTTCTTCCTCAGAATGAGAATCATCTGTAGAGGGAGGGATAGTGGGTAGGGATTTACCCTTGCTACCCCTAGCTTTAGGGAGCACTTGGTCCATTGTTCCAGGATCCAAGTCACCCTGTCCTTTTTGCCCTGAGCGTTTGTCAAAGCAAAAATATGCCCAGGAATGCCCAGCATTGCTGCATGAGCCTCCAACTCCACTTCTGCCCAAGCTGATGTCTCTAAATAATTTCCTAGTAGACAGTCTACAGGTAAATCTGAAGCAACCACAACTTTCTTTGGATCAGTAACCCCCCCCCCCCCCCCTGTTGAGATTTACAACAGCCATGGGGTGGCTAAGAGTTTTGTTATTAGCGTCTGTCACTTGGTACTGGTGACCAAGTAGGTGTTGTTTAGGGTGTACCAGTTTCTATATTACCATGGTAACACTGGCACCTGTGTCCCTGTAGGCCTGAACCTCAACACCATTGATTAGGGGAAGTTGCTTGTACTTATCCATATTAAGGGGACAAGCAACCAAGGTGGCCAAATCAATGGCACCTTCAGAGACTAACACAGCCTCTGTGGTCTCCCTAACAAGACCAACCCAAACTAAATTACCAAAAGTGAGCCCAGCTACTCCCTTGGATTGGCTATTAGTAGGTTTGCTCCCACCACCACTGCTATTACTAGGGGCACTAGAGGTTGCAGTAGGGGTTGTGGTAGTGGGAGGTTTGGTGTTTTTCTTTGGACAACTGGCATCAGTTGTCCAATGGCCTTCTACTTTACATAAATAGCACCAAGGCTTTTTAATTTGATTTGAAGAGGATTTGGACCCACCACCCCCACCAGAGTGTTTTTGTGGGCCTGATGAAGACTCATTTTTAGATTTGTCCCCACCCTTGTCAGAAGACTTACCATCCTTCTTCTTGCCATCTTTGTCACCCCCTGTATGAACTTTTCTGTTCACTCTTGTTCTGACCCATTTGTCTGCCTTCTTTCCCAATTCTTGGGGAGAGGTCAGATCTGAGTCCACTAGAAATTGGTGTAACAAGTCAGACACACAGTTATTCAGAATTTGCTCTCTCAGAATAAGATTATACAGGCTTTTATAGTCAGAAACTTTACTGCCATGTAACAACCCCTCCAAGGCCTTCACTGAATAGTCAACAAAGTCTATCCAGTCTTGTGAGGACTCTTTTCTGGTGTCTCTGAACTCAATCCTGTATTGTAAAATGGTTAAGCCAAATCCATCCACGAGTGCATCCTTCAAAACTGCAAAATTATTGGCATCACTTTCTCTAACAGTAAGGTGCCTATCCCTACCCTTTCCATTGAAAGACAGCCATAGAATAGCAGCCCACTGCCTTTGAAGGACCCCCTGTACCATACAGGCCCTCTCAAATGCAGCAAACCACTTGTTAATGTCATCCCCCTCCTTGTAAGGGGGAACTATCTTGTGCAGATTCCTGGAATCATGCTCTCTCACATGATTGCTATCAGGAATACTGCTGCTGCCACCATGGGGTCCAAACCCCAATCTCTGTCTCTCCTTCTCCAGGTCTAGGGATTCCCTGTCTAGAGCCAGCTGTTGATGTTTAAGCTTCAGCCTGGTCTCTTCCACTCTCAACTTTTTGAGTTCCCTTTCTAACATGTTGTCTTCAGGGTGGGTGGGTTGGGAATGTTTAGACACTGAGGATATATTGGAACCAACAGAGGGAGACCTGTCCCTAACAGCTTGCACTCGAACAACCTGGCCTCCAGGAACAAAAGCATCCCTACTATGATGAGAGCTTCTATTACTACCAGCATTGCTATGTGGTCTGCTAAGGGGCAGATTTGGAATAGAACCCTCCACACCTCCCTCAAGGGGTTCCCCTGAGTCAGAGTGTGAGCTATCTACTATCTTCTTAATTGAAGTGCCAGCTAGGGACTTATCATTCTCAATGAGCAAATTAAATAGAAATTCTCTTGAAGGATTCTTTCCTATCACTAAACCTCTATCAATACAGAGACTCCTTAGGCTCTTAAAGTTTAGATTGTCATAAGTAGTATTGACCATTTTAAGAGAAGTTCCTACATCAGACATGATAGAAGAAGGTTTAGAGACAGTGATAAGAGAGAAAAAGTTTCAGGACTTTTTAAAGAACAGGAAAAAAAAACTTTGTGAAACTTTTAGAAAGTTTAGGAGTACTTTTCAGCACTTAGCAGAAAGTGTAAGAGAAGAAATGCAAAACTTTTTGCTTAGGTGTACTTACACTGAACTTGTTTTGTATATGTTTCTCTTATGAAAAGTACAAAATGACAAAGTGGTAAGTAGTTACAAGTACTTATCCCACTGCTGCACAACCAATGTAGGAGGCTGGCCTGGCTTGTAATGGGTACCAAAGGTATTTACACCTTGTGCCAGGTCCAGTTATCCCTTATTAGTGTAGAAGAGGTGTTTCTAGCAGCTTAGGCTGATAGAAGGTAGCTATGGCAAAGCAGCTTAGGCTGAACTAGGAGACATGTAAAGCTCCTACTATACCACTGGTGTCATATGCACAATATCATAAGAAAACACAATACACAGATATACTAAAAATAAAGGTACTTTATTTTTATGACAATATGCCAAAAGTATCTCAGTGAGTACCCTCAGTATGAGGATGCCAAATATACACAAGATATATGTACACAATACCAAAATTATGCAGTAATAGCAAAAGGAAGTAATGCAAGCAGTGTAAAGTTACAATAGATTGCAATAGGAGCACATAGGTATAGGGGCAACAAAAACCATATACTCCAAAAGTGGAATGCGAACCACGAATGGACCCCAAACCTATGTGAGCGTGTAGAGGGTCGCTGGGGCTGTAAGAAAACAGTGAGGGTTAGAAAAATAGCCCCCCCCAAGACCCTGTAAGGTATGTGTAAAGTGCACCTACAACCCCCAGAAAGCACAGAAGTCGTGATAGGGGGATTCTGCAAGGAAAACCAACACCAGCAATGCAACAACAGTGGATTTCCAGACCTGAGTACCTGTAAGACAAGGGGACCAAGTCCAAGAGTCGCAACAGTGTCGAGAGTGGGCAGGAGCCCAGGAAATGCCAGCTGAGGGTGCAAGGAAGCTGCCACCGGATGGAAGAAGCTTGGTGTTTTGCAAGAACGAAGAGGACTAGGAACTTCCCCTTTTGAGGATGGATGTCCCACGTTGTGAAGAAGCTTGCAGAGGTGTTCCCACGCAGAAAGACCGCAAACAAGCCTTGCTAGCTGCAAGGGTCGCGGTTAGGGTTTTTGAATGCTGCTGTGGCCCAGGAGGGACCAGGATGTCGCCACTTGGATGAGGAGACAGAGGGGCCCCCCAGCAAGTCAGGGAGCCCTCACAGAAGCAGGCAGCACCCACAGAAATACCGGAACAGGCACTTAGAAGAGGAGTGAACCGGAGTCCACCCGAAGTCACAAAAGGGAGTCCCACTACGCCGGAGGACAACTCAGAAGGTTGTGCAATGCAGATTAGAGTGTCGGGGACACAGGCTTGGCTGTGCACAAAGGAAATCCTGGAAGAGTGCAAAGGAGCCGGAGCAGCTGCAAATCACGCGGTACCCAGCAATGCAGTCTAGCGTGGGGAGGCAAGGACTTACCTCCACCAAACTTGGACTGAAGAGTCACTGGACTGTGGGAGTCACTTGGACAGAGTTGCTGAGTTCCAGGGACCATGCTCGTCGTGCTGAGAGGGGACCCAGAGGACCGGTGATGCAGTCTTTTGTTGCCTGCGGTTGCAGGGGGAAGATTCCGTCGACCCACAGGAGATTTCTTCAGAGCTCCTGGTGCAGAAAGGAGGCAGGCTACCCCTAGAGCATGCTCCACCAGGAAACAGTCGAGAAAGCTGGCAGGATGAAGCGATACAAGGTTGCTGGCGTCCTGAGCAGTCAGCGGTCGATCCTTTGGCAGAAGGTGAAGAGGGAGATGCAGAGGAACTCTGGTGAGCTCTTGCATTTGGTATCTGAAGAATTCCCCAAAGCAGAGAACCTAAATAGCCAGAAAAGGAGGTTTGGCTACCTAGGAAGGAGGATTGGCTACTAAGAGAGGTAAGAGCCTATCAGAAGGAGTCTCTGACGTCACCTGCTGGCCCTGGCCACTCAGAGCAGTCCAGTGTGCCAGCACACCTCTGAATCCAAGATGGCAGAGGTCTGGGGCACGCTGGAGGAGCTCTGGACACCTCCCCTGGGAGGTGCAGGTCAGGGGAGTGGCCACTCCCCTTTCCTTTGTCCAGTTTCGCGCCAGAGCAGGGCTGGGGGATCCCTGGCCCGGTGTAGACTGGCTTATGCAGAGATGGGCACCATCTGTGCCCATCAAAGCATTTCCAGAGGCTGGGGGAGGCTACTCCTCCCCAGCCCTGACACCTATTTCCAAAGGGAGAGGGTGTAACACCCTCTCTCAGAGGAAGTCCTTTGTTCTGCCTTCCTGGGCTAGGGCTGCCTGGACCAAAGGAGGGCAGAAACCTGTCTGAGGGGTTGGCAGCAGCTGCAGTGGAAACCCCGGAAAGGCAGTTTGGCAGTACCCTGGTTCTGTGCTAGAGACCCGGGGGATCATGGAATTGTCTCCCCAATGCCAGAATGGAATTGGGGTGACAATTCCATGATCTTAGACATGTTACATGGCCATGTTCGGAGTTACCATTGTGACACTATACATAGGTAGTGACCTCTGTATAGTGCCTGCGTGTAATGGTGTCCCCGTACTCACAAAGTCCGGGGAATTTGCCCTGAACAATGTGGGGGCGCCTTGGCTAGTGCCAGGGAGCCCACACACTAAGTAACTTTGCACCCAACCTTCACCAGGTGAAGGTTAGACATATAGGTGACTTATAAGTTACTTAAGTGCAGTGGTAAATGGCTGTGAAATAACGTGGACGTTATTTCACTCAGGCTGCACTGGCAGGCCTGTGTAAGAATTGTCAGACCTCCCTATCGGTGGCAAAAGAAATGCTGCAGCCCATAGGGGTCTCCTGGAGCCCCAATACCCTTGGTACCTCAGTACCATATACTAGGGAATTATAAGGGTGTTCCAGTATGCCAATGTGAATTGGTGAAATTGGTCACTAGCCTGTTAGTGACAATTTGGAAAGCAGAGAGAGCATAACCACTGAGGTTCTGGTTAGCAGAGCCTCAGTGAGACAGTTAGTCATCACACAGGGAACACATACAGGGCACATACTTATGAGCACTGGGGCCCTGCCTGGCAGGGTCACAGTGACACATAGACTAAAACAACATATATACAGTGAAATATCGGGGTAACATGCCAGGCAAGATGGTACTTTCCTACACATGGTTGTTAAACAGTTCAAACAAATAGCTCACTGCTATTGCACAGGCACGTTAAGCACCTAAAAAGAACACTGCTGCCATGGATTTCCTTGCACACTTTCCACTTATGCATAACTGCTAGGCAGCCAAGTGGGCATTTGCTCATACATGCACAAAGCATTGCTGAATTAACATTCAAGAAAGGAAGCCCAGGTGAGTCAAGCAGACTTAAAGACATCATTCACTACTATTAGCTCTACTTTCTGTTCACCTCAGGTTAAAGCTGGTAGGGCACTGCTTTTATGCTGGTACACAGCATGTGACTGACAACAGCACATGCTGAAAACGAAACATGTGACTTGTAACCAACTATTTGAAACTTGTGTTGTAGCTTCAGGTGTCATATCCCTGAAAGGGATTCTCTGTGACCAGTGACAAGCACCTTGAACCTCTGTGTTGCTGTTGAAGCATCCTGTGTTTATCAGAACTGCATTGTAGGAAGTTGGCTCTGTATATACTATCTCAAAGTGAGAGATAGTGTGCACAGAGTCCAAGGGTTCCCCATAGAGGTAAGATAGTGGCAAAATTAGATAATTCCAATGCTCTATTTTGTGGTAGTGTGGCCGAGCAGTAGGCTTCTCAGAGCCTAGTGTTAAGCATTTGTTGTACACACGCAGGCAATAAATGAGGAACACACAATCAAAGACTTAACTCCAGGCCAGTAGTTTTTATATAGAAAAATATATTTTCTTAATTTATTTTAGAACCACAAGATTCAAGATTTGAAGTAAATACATAAAATCCAATGCACTCCACAAAGGTAAGTAAGGAACTTTGAGTCAGAGCAATAACATACACAGTTTTAGGTAAAATGGCAATAAGCTATTTTAAAAGTGCAAAAATCAACAGTTCCTGGGGGAGGTAAGTATTGGTTAGTTTTTCAGGTAAGTAAGGCACTTACAAGTTCATGTTCCTAGTTACAGGCAGCCCACTGTTGGGGGTTCAAGGCAACCCCATGGTCACCGCACCAGGAACACAGGACCGGTCAGGTGCAGAGGTCAAAGGAGGGCCTAAAACACATAAGCGCCTGTGGAGAACAGGGGTGCTCCGGTTCCAGTCTGCCAACATGTAAGTACCTGCGTCTCCGGAGGGCAGACCAGGGGGGTTTGTATAGTACTGGGGGGGGGGGGGGGGGGGGGGGAACACAATTACGCAGACACAAAACACACCCTCAGCGGCACAGGGGCGGCCGGGTGCAGTGTGCAAAGCAGGCGTTGGGTTTTCAATAGAGGGAACCTGTGGTCACTGTAGCAGTGCAGGCAAGGCACAGGGGGGCTTCTTGGGCCAACCACTGACTGGGCTAGGCAGACGGTCGCCTGATGGTCACTCCTGCACTGGAGTTCGGTTCCTTCTGGTCCTGGGGCCTGCCGATGCAGTGTTTGGTCCAGGCGTCGGGTTCTTTGTACTAGGCAGTCGCGGTCAGGTGGGAGCCTCTGGATCCTCTCTGCATGCGTCACTGTAGCGGTCTAGGGGAGGGGTCGTCTCAGGTTACTCATGAGGTCGCAGTCGCCTGGGAGTCCTCCCTGCTGTGTTGGTTCTCTGGAGCACGAGCCTGGGGCGTTGGGTGCAGTGTGAGAAGTCTCACGCTTCCGCCTGGAAGAGTGAGTTCTTTAAAAGTTGTAAGAAAGTTGCAAAGTTGTTGCTGTTTTTGAACAGTGCCGCTTTTCACTGGAGTTTCTTGGTCCTTCGGGATCAGGGCAGTCCTCAGAGGCTTCAGAGGTCGCTGGTCCCTGTCGGATGCGTTGCTGTGCAGGTTCTTTGAGTCTGGAGACAGGCCAGTAGGGCTGGGGCCAAGTCAGTTGGTGTCTCTGTCGTCTCTGCGGGGCTTTCAGGTCAGCAGTCCTCCTTTGTGTAGTTTGCAGGAATCTGATTTCCTGGGTTCTGGGGCGCCCCTAAATACTGAACTTAGGAGTGTGTTTAGGTCAGGAGGGCAGTAGCCAATGGATACTGTCCGGGAGGGTGTCAACACCCTCTTTGTGGCTCCTGAGGGGGAGGGGGGCACATCCCTAACCTCTTTCGGGGTTATCCTCCAATCTCAAGATGGAGGATTTCTAAAGGCAGGGATCACCTCAGCTCAGGACACCTTAGGGGCTGTCCTGATTGGTGGGTGACTCCTTGTTTTTCTAATTATCTCCTCCGGCCTTGCAACCAAAAGTGTGGGCAGTGACCGGAGGGGTGGCATCTCCACTAGCTGGGATGCCCTGGTGCACTGTAACAAAAGGGTTGAGCCTTTGAGGCTCACCGCCAGGTGTTACAGTTCCTGCAGGGGGAGGTGAGAAGCACCTCCACCCAGTACAGGCTTTGTTCCTGCCCACAGAGTGACAAAGGCACTCTCCCCATGTGGCCACCAACTCGTCTGGTTGAGGCAGGCTGGCAGAAACTGGTCAGCCTAGCACTAGGAGTTGGACTGGTATTCAGGGGGCATCTCTAACATCCCTTCTGGGTGTGTTTTACAATAAATTCCACACTGGCATCAGTGTGCATTTATTGTGCTGAGAAGTTTGATAACAAACTTCCCAAATTTCAGTGTAGCCATTATGGAACTGTGGAGTTCGTGTTTGACAAACTCCCAGACCATATACTCTTTATGGCTACCCTGCACTTACAATGTCTAAGGTTTTGCTTAGACACTGTAGGGGCATAGTGCTCATGCACATGTGCCCACACCTGTGGTATAGTGCACCCTGCCATAGGGCTGTAAGGCCTGCTAGAGGGGTGGCTTACCTATGCCACAGGCAGTGTGAGGTGGGCATGGCACTCTGAGGGGAGTACCATGTCGACTTAGTCTTTTTCTCCCCACCAGCACACACAAGCTGTGAGGCAGTGTGCATGTGCTGAGTGAGGGGTCTCCAGGCTGGCATATGACATGCTGCAGCCCTTAGAACCTTCCCTGGCATCAGGGCCCTTGGTACCAGAGGTACCATTTACAAGGAACTTATCTGGGTGCCAGGGCTGTGCCAATTGTGGGAACAAAGGTACAGTTTAGGGAAAGAGCACTGGTGCTGTGGCCTGGTTAGCAGGGTCCCAGCACACTTTCAGTCATAACTGGCATCAACAAAAGGCAAAAAGTCAGGGGGGTAACCATGCCAAAGAGGCATTTCCTTACATGCATACTTTATGTATATGATATTACTGGGGAGGATGTGTGCTGGACCGTAATGGCCTCTCACCATCCCCCCTACCACCACCCCCACGGCCACCCCCACCCACCGCCCCGTCCAACTTTGAGATTGGATCTTCAGATATGCCACCCACTTCTTCTGTGAATAGAAAAGGATAGTTGGCCTTGCTAAGCATTTTGCACAACCAACAGACACACCTATGCCAATAAGGGGAACTCATTAATCTAAGCTGTCTGAACTGTGCAGTATGTGATAGTTCCCTTCTGTGAGCAAACTCCTGTTTGCACCTAAACTGGATTCCAGTTTCAGCAGTATTTGCCTGTGAGAAAATGAATTGTTAGGAAATTAAGTCCCCAACAAGTAATAGTAACTAACATATTACTTCAATTTAAACCAGAGTTAAACCTCTGGAAGCTATGGCACAGAGCAGACAGCCTTAACATAACGAAAAAGTACAAAGCATTTCAAAGTACCAATCAGTTAAAAAGTGAAAAGAAAAAAAAAAACACATTAATGTCCAGTTTAGATTAATAGAGTAAAATATGAAACAAAATTACACCAAAACTACAAAATGCATTAAGTGGAAACAGAGATAGGAATTTCAGACAATTTAAGAAAAATGAATGCCAAAAAGCACTAAGCTCTAGTGATAGTCTATGGCTGCAGTAGACCAGGATCTAGGCACAGACTACAGTGGAACAAGGGTAATGTATATACCAGGTTTGCCGTGGTCAGAGACTTTACCTTCGGTGTTAGACTGTGAAATGGAATTCTAAATCTACCAGCAGGGCATGGTTGCAGGCTTTATCAGATGAAGATGTATGAATGTTTTGTAAAGGGGGGGGGGAGAGTTTTGTGCCCAGGAAAGTCTTTGCACCAGCCATATAATTTTAGAGCATTTACCTGGTCAAGGTTACTGAAAGTCCCAAAAATGTTTAAGTCCCAACTTTTTACAGTTGGTAGGAGAAGTTGAGGCAAACACAGCCAAGGGTTTCAGGGCCTCAGGAACAACCCTGGGGGTCAAGAGTCACTCCAGCAGAGGTCACCAGCAGGGGCCAGTCCAGATCTAATTGCTTCTGGTCAGCTAGGAAGTTCGTGGAAAAGGCCTCTTGCAGCTTGTGTCCCTGTAGCCATGCAGTTCAGACAACTGACCCTTGGAATTATTGTTCTTCATTCAGATTACAAGTGAGAGCTGCTCCAGCTATTCAGGTCTCAAACAGCAGGTGCCTGCCTTCTTCAACAGGCCCAAAAACAGTTGTGAAGAGGGTGTCTTGTTATGTCACATTTGTGGTTGGCTCTGGCAAGTGGGTGGGTCTGACTCCTGGCTCCTCCCTAACTAATGGGGTAAAAGTTCCCAGGGGCAACTCTAACCTCTTTGGCAGCAGTTAAAAAATACAATGTTATCATAAGCAAGGGTTCTCACAACTTCTTGAATCTTGTAGCAGTTATAGGATGAAACCAGTATCCTCATTGACAGTCTGGATGGATCTGTTAACCTATGATGCAAATACTGTGAATAAAACTTTATTAACAACAGCCTCCCTCGAGATCCGGTGTCTCGTGGAACACAACACTGATCTTTTTATCTTTCGGTTTCTATTTGAGAGGAATCTTGCTTATCACGTGCCTCTCTGGGAGATACGATTCTTGCAACTGGTGTCTCCTACGATTGCTCAAGGGTTCCACAATCACTTATGAAGAAGCCTGCACAGCACAAGGTGGTCAAATTTGCATATTGAAATGTTAAGTGCTGAATAGACGTCAACCCACTCGCCTATTGGTTTGATCCATTGGCAGCTATACAATTCGGCAAAAGGATGTGACAGTCATCTTACTAGTAGATTTTGAGGAAGAGTGAGGTCTGCATCGTAAATGCAGCACTTCATGTACTTTTGGTATTGCGAATACTTTAACATTGTGTATTTTTGAAAATCGTTAACAGCCACGTTTCTTGCAGTGCAAAACATTATCCACCTTAAGTATAGATTGCCCTTCTATATAGGGAGCCAAATCAGACTGATTCTTCACAGCTTTAATAGGTTTAATGCATTTCTCCATTATAGATGGTGAATTGGTTCCCTCAAGCAAGTCTGAAGTCCTTTGTGGGTGGTGCACCTGTGAGATACATTTAGTTAGATGGCCTTTGTGAGCAGTATGTTATTTTGCTGGACGTGTTAACCACATCGAATGTTGTTGATTTTGTTTTGCCCATTTTATTGATAAAAAACAAATCACTAAAAGGATGAATGATTTAACTTGGAAAACGTACCTGCAAGCTGATAAGTTATATACAGCAAAGGTTTATAGTAGAGTGTTAGGTATGAAAGATGCAAATTATTTTAAAAATGTTTTTGTCATCTGTATGTGCTTTGAAAAAAATGAATGTCAACCTTTGATCCTGGTATGATCAGCAATGTCCTAAAGGTATCACAGATATATTTAAGAATAATACAATACTGTAGAGTGTAATATTAATTGCCACAGGTCGATGCAGAAAGAGATATTGCCAAAAAATGTTCACAAAATGAAAAAGCTTTTCTATTAGGTAGGAAATTAATATTAAACATTATCAAAAATACATAAAAGTGCTCAGGGTGTGTGCGTGCACAAAGTTCTTACGAGTGTGCATGCGGCGCGAAAAGAGTAAGTATAGAATACGAGATTAGTGAAAACAAACCATAGTTCAATAATATGCATGAAAAGTATAAAGATCGTTTACAATATTTTAATTGCAAATTTGTGTTCAGTAATCCACATCATCTTCAGCAGATATAGTATCAACGGTGTTTCGATCAATCATAATTCATCAGGCCAAAACATTAATGGAGCACCAATATTATAGGTTGTTGCATGAAGGAAACAGGGGGAGAAAATGAATCCATTATTTCTCATGAACCCAAATGTTGGTAGAAATTATTATTTTTTTAAATGTAAAAGTCCACATCACGAGTACCTGTAAATTCAGTACTGTGGATATCTGAAAAAATAAAGAAATAATGGGAAACTAATCAGATAATTTATAAAAATTAAAGGTAGAAGTACTTTTGAATGAATCCTGTATTATAGTGCTCCTGAAATGAAAAATTTACATAAACCTGAAACAAAGGTTTAAAGAACCAAGACTGCAAAGGGGAAAAACAGAAAAACAAGAAAGAGTACTGATACTAGGCATCGTGGTATTTGCTATTGCTAGGAAAAGTAATGTAGTCCATATTGGCCAATCAATGTAGAATACGCCTGGAATCCATAAAACAAAAAAACAGGGAATGTAAAAGCAGCCCATAATATGCACATAATTGGCTGCATATCGAGAAAAAGAAAAAAAGAGGGCCATGATACCTGGTGGGGAATAAATCCTCCCATAGGATGCTGCATCTCTCCCTCAGGCACGAAATGATTGTGAATAAAGACTTGGCAAAACAACTGGAAGAAAAAGGGGGACGCAGCAGTGGAAATTTGTATGTGTTTTGTGACACTTCTAACACTAGAAGAGAACGCCGGAAGGTGCAGGGTAAAGACATGGGAATAGCAACCACAGGGTGTCTGTGAAGAAAACGCTAGGCAGCACAAATAAAAGTTAAAAGGGAGGGTAGGGAGGTGTTCCACGGTGAAGTTAGAGGTGTACTACAGCCCTGAAAAGAAACTAGAACAAACAGATTGATGGTGCAGAAAAAGAGATCTCAGGGTGCCTGTGAAAAACAAATAAGCCATGCCGGATGGAAGCGTAAAAAATATATCTGATAGAAACTTCTAGTCGCAGATTCCTTACTTTAGAAAAATCCCCAGGCGCCAGACTGGATCTGGAAATTTTTCATGATCAGTATCCCTGCGTGCCGGTAGTAGCATTGTTCTGCTCCGCGTGGCATCGTCTAAGTTGTTTGCACCAGAGTTGATGTGCATTGTGCCTATAGATCTGCCACCCCAGCTCGCTGACATAAGTTCATTTTCTTCTGCGCCAGTCACCACAGATCTGGAGAAGAGCTTCCCTCTGTGTTTTTGACAGACCTTTTTGGATTTTTTCACGACTTTGGGCCTGATTTAGATTTTGGCAGACAGGTTACTCTGTTACAACAGTGACGGATATCCCATCTGCCGAAATTTAAATCACTATGTTTCCTGTGGGATTTATATTTCAGCGGATGGGATGTCCTTCACTGTTGTGACGGAGGAACCAGCATGCTGAATTCTAAGTCAGGCCCTTCGTCTCCTGGTGCATGAGATGGCAGCTAGGAAAGCAGGTTTCAAGCCATGTGGTGCCTGCCATCAACAGACCCACATTTGGTGTGCCTCTGGTTCTTGGAGTGCAGCCATATAAAAAAACCTGTATCGAATGCCGTGCCATGCATCCCAAGACCTTGAGGAAACTGTCCCTCAGGCTCCTCGGCAAGAGGAAAGTCCTGAAATCAGTCACGGAGCCACTCCAAGCTCTTGTCATCACAGTAGAGGTTGTTTGGGAAACCGGGTAAGTCTCACAGGCACAAGTACAGGAAGAAGTTGAAAGATGTGGATAAGACCAGGATTTCTTCAAAGTCATCTTATGAGACAAGGGAGCATTCACAGCCTAGATCTGTGCCTGTAGCACCTCTGCATCTCCCAGTGATTCAGAGAGCTGGAGTGACCCCAGCTCAGTTAAACCAATTTTATGAGGCCATGCACTTCTTATTTGGATGGACCTTCCCTGCTGGAGCACCTTCGGGCCCCCTCAGGCTTGGGACGGGCCCCTACTAGTCTTCCATCGACAGGTGCGCCCTCAGCGTCAGTTTGGCCCCTAGGATCCATTGATAGATCCAGCGCTACCTTGATCTTTCCGGGCGCTGACTCAAGTGCCAACACCCCATGGCGTTGTCATCCCTGACTCTGACACGGAACTGAAAGGGCTTCGCCCTATGCCAGCACCGGGTGCCAGACTCCCAATGAAGGAGCCAGTGCCTTATTCATATGACAGGCATGGATTGGGAGATGAATGAGAGGGATCTGCAGACCCTTATAGATACCAGTTCGAAGATCCAGAGGACAACTGGTATGAGGATTTAGCGGATGCCAGTAGACTGACCACCTCCCCAGACACTGGCATGGTCTCACTTCTAACCGTGGCTACGGAGGAGGGTACCTCATTTGCAGTAGTGGTGCAGAGGGCGTCTAAGGTCCTGGAAGGTGATTCATCCTGGAGTTACCCTCACTGAGCCATTACTCTCCTTCAGTGAAGCCGTTACTGATATCTTATTCTAGGCCTGGTCAACCCCTTGACAGGGGCTCCTGTGCATAGGACAATTACATGTAACCATTGTCCCGCCCTTGGGAACACCAGTTTCCTCAGTCAGCAATCCAGAAGACTGGATACCTTCATGAAGAATATGTTCTCTTCTGCCAACCTTACACTGCGGTCAGTGAACACCTCAAGCTTCTTGGGCCGATAGAGACGCAGCCATATTCACCATACAATATGGGTTGGATACAAGCGACTAACTGGGCAGAGCACTTTCATCTTTTGTGGCCCGTAGGCACCATGCCTGGCTGAGAACCTCTGGCTCATTGGGATGAGCAGACGGCCTCACTCATGGGCATGCCCTTTGATGTCTGTTTGGAGAGAAGGCGGATTCAGCACTCAAGTGCTTTAAAGAAAGCAGTGCAATGGCCAGGTCTGTGGGTCTGTCCATGGCCCCTCCCAAAATCTAGTTTGCCTTCCTCCCTTTTCCTGGCAATGGGAGAGTCTTCCAACCACATCTTTACAAACCCAGCCAGCAAACTGCACAGTCTTTTATGGCCGAGGACTCGGTTCCCACAGACCACGTGGGACAGGCAGCCAGAGGTTTAGCCAGTCCACCATCCCCTCCAGCAGCTGCAATCTCCAAATCCCCTTGGTATGCCCTCTGACCCCTATGGACATCCATTGGCAGGATATGCCATCATCTACACAGCTGGAGGTCAATAACGTCTGACCGTTGGGTTTTGCAGTTAGTCCAAAGGGGCTAATCCCTCCCCTTTTTGACAATCTCCCTCACCCAAACATGCCACTCTCTTACAACAGGCTGACAGAGGACCACCTCTCCTTGTTCCCTCAGGAAGTGTTGGCTGTCTTGGCCCAGGAAGATATTAAGAGGATGCTGACATCAGAAGTAGGTTGTTGGGCTATTCCCGTTACTTTCTAGTGCCTAAGAAGAACAGAGGTCTTTGGTCTAGCCGAAGACTTGTGCCTTCTCAACTTCTTCCTGAAAAAAGAGAAATTCAAAATGTTCATGCTCATATCTGCCCTGGACCCAGGAGACTGGATGGTATCACTGGACTTGCAGGACACTTAATTGCATATCTCAGTCCTGCTTGCCCACAGGCGTTACCTCCGATTCACGGTCGGCCAAGAGCACTTTCAGTTTGCTGAGCTTTCCTTCTGCCTTTCCAGCACCCCTCAGGTGTTCATGAAAGTGATGGCGGTGGTTGTAGCTCATCTGCAGAGGTCAGGGATTCCTATCTTGAAGATTGGCTGTTGAAGACAGGCTCGCCCTAAGCAGCCATCTCCCACCTTCAGACTACAGCAAACCTGCTGCACTCACTGGGGTTCACTGTCAGTGTGCCGAAGTCACACCTGACTCCTTCTCACACTCGCCCTAACATTGGAGCTGGACACAAAGCAGTTTCAGGCCTAGCCTCCTGAGCCATGAGTCCAGGATATTCAGGCAATGCTACAGATGCTTTTAGCCTCTATCTTGCATTTCAGTGAGACTGACTCTGAGGCAATTAGGCCTCATGGCCTCCTGCATCCTTCTTGTGACACATTCCTGTTGGCATATGAGGGCTCTGAAGTGGGACTTGAAGTTCCACTGGGTATAGCATTAGGGAAATCTCTCCGACATGGCCCAGATCTCAAAAGGAACCGCAAAGACCTGCAGTGGTGGCTAACAGAGATTAGGTCAGTGGCAACCCCATCTCCCTTCCCTATCCAGACTTGACTGCAATGACATTACCTCTGGGCTGGGGGGGCCATCTGGTAGGGATGGAGTTCACAGGACTCTGCTCTCCAGCCGAATCCAGACTCCTCATCAACCTGTTGGAGCTCCGAGCAATTCGACTGGCACTGAAGGCCATTTTTCCTTTAATCAGGGAAGGCTGGTACAGGTTTTCAGAGACAACACCACCGCCATGTGGTATTGCAACAGTCAGGGTAGGGTGGGGTTGTGGACCATTTGTCAAGAGGCACCTTTGGACATGGATTTACTGCCAGGGCATATCCCTGGTGGTTCAACACCTGGAGTATTCTCTGAACGCCAGGGCAGACAAACTCAGCTGTTGTTGCCTAAAGGATCACAAATGGCACCTCCATCCGGAGGTGGTGCTAGGTCTTTTCCAAGAATGGGGAGATCCTTGGTTGGATCTGTTTGCCTCTGTCAAGAATTCGCAATGTTATCAGTTTCTCTGCTGGAGTTTCCACGGCAGCTGTTCAGAGGTGCTTTTCGTCTCAAGTAGAGCTCAGGCCTCCTGTATGCATTCTGCCAATACCACTCCTGCCTGGAGTTCTCAAGAAGATCAGGAATGACAGTGCCCAAAGTCATTCTTATGGCTGTGGATTGGACATGGAGAGTCTGGTATCCCGAGCTGTTGAGCATGAGAACAGGTCTTCCAATCAGACTGCCTTTTTGGGGGATCTTCTGTCACAGCAACAGGGCAGGGTTCTGCACCGAACCTGAAAATGCTTTGTCTTCATTCATGGAGATTGAACGGCGACAGTTGACCGCTTTCAACTTTCTGCCCAAAGTCTGCTTTGTTAAGGCATCCTTCCACCAAGACGGTATATGCCTGCTGTTGGAGCAAGTATGTACCCTGTTGTACAGATAAACAAGTTGACCCTTTATTTGCACCCCTTTCCCGTGTTGTTTTGCTTATTCTTACCCTAGCCCAGCAGGTTTCTGCTTTGGTCACATTGAAAGGTTAACTGTCTGCCATATTGGTATTTCTGCAGTTGCCAGATAAGCCATCCCTTTTCAAATCCGATGTTGTCAATAAGTTTCTCAGAGGTGTTCCGCATATGTTTCCACCAGCTTTTTACATTATGCCACAGTGGGACTTCAACTTAGTCCTCACATTTTTGATGTGTGCACCCTTCAAGCTGTTATACAATAATATTATCAGGTTCCTTACCATAAAAACTGCCTTCCTATTGGCAATAACATCTGCCCGGAGGATTAGTGAGCTACAGGCTCTTTCATCTCAGTCTCCGTACCTTACTAACCACCCAGACAAATTTGTCCTTCACACTATTGCATCCTTCCTACCGAAGGTGGTAACTCCCTTTCATGTAAGCCAGTACTTCACTTGCCTACCTTTTATGCTCCACCTCAGTCCTCTAAAGAAGAAGAGAGACACCATCAGCTGGACCTAAAGAGCGTTGTGTTTTACCTTGACCACACAAGAGTTCCTAGTGGATGATCAACGTTTGTGGGAAACATCGAATCCAAAAACTGAAGAGTGCAGAAATGGACCATCTTGCAATGGATAGTGCTGTGCATCATAATGTGCTATGCACTGGTCAAAAAGCAACCTCCTGAAGCTTTGCAAGCTTATTCCACCAGAGCCCAGGCTTCAACCACTGTGTTAGCTCAAGGAGTGCCTGTCCTGTATATCTCTCAGGCAGCAACGTGGGCTTCCCTGCACAAGTTAATGAAGCACTGCTGCCTGGACCACCAGGTCCGATGAGATGGGCATTTTGCCTGTTCGGTCCTCCAGGATCTTTTACTCTAATCTGTATTGCAGCCCCACCTCTGGGCAGGCATTGCTTGGGTATCTTTGCCAAGGTAAGGAATCTGCAGCTAGAAGTCTCTATCTAATGAAAAAGTTACTTGTCTTCAGTAATGCCTTGTCAGGTGGGGACTTTATCTAGCTGCAGATCCCTTACCGACCCACCCATCCTACCCGCAAACATGAAGGGTTGTTTCCCTTTTAGGGGCCCTAGCTTAATACTCCAGTGGGCATTGGCCTTTGTGGCTCCTCGCTTCTGGTGCAAAAGTTGCAAAAAGAAACTGATAACAGTGTGTTGGGTGGGGGGGGGAGACCTATAGGCACCGCACATGTCACTTCCTGTGTGGCCGATGACTCCATGCGGAGCCAAAGAATTTCCAGATCTAGTCTGACGCCTTAGGATTATTCTAAGGTAAGGAATCTGCTGCTAGATTTTCTCTACCAGATAAGGCATTACTGAAGGTAAGTAACGTATTCATCAAAAAGGATTAATGTGGGGAAGCTCCACAAAGGGGCAGTACTAGGAGCAGCCAATGTATTTAATAAAAGGAAAATAAATGTCAAAAGAAAAGGCACCAGGATGCGCAGCAAGAAAGCAATCTTTTTGTATTAAATTAAGGCAGTAAAAGGAGAGCAAGAATGAAAAACAAAAAAAGAACAAAACCTATTTAATGAATAACAGAGTTTATTAGCTTATACCTGGGTCCTTTTAATGGTTATGGGTAACTCCTGTTGTGTATATTGAAACCTTGATCCTGGATATCGCAGTGCACATAAGTGGTCCTTAATATTTTTGACTGCTTTAATTACTTGTGAGCTTACTTGTGTGATGATGTCTGCATATAGGAGTAGATGAAGCATTACCATGTCCTTTCTTCACACATTCTATTCAAAAGAACTTTGTAAAATGTCAGTTGTGCGTTAACTGACCAAGGCATTTGTCATTATGTTTATTTTTTTTCGTTAGGAACATACTGTAATTCTGCTAGTGCTTGCTTTGTTGCTTCGGATGGCAAGAATCTAAGATTGTATCAAGCAGTTGTGGATGCAAGGAAGCTTTTGGATGAATTATCAGATCCGGAGTCATCGGTAGGTGTGCCAAACCAAACCAAATTAATATTTAAAAAAAATGATGTAAGCTAAATCCTGATCTGAAAAATATTTTCTACATATAAGAACTTTTTCCAGTATGCTTACCTGAATGTGGTTATTTTGTATTAACTCATAATATCTTTAGTTGTTTTGAACATCACTTGGGTGCTTCTTTGATGTGATGCACTTTACAAAAAGGAAATCGGTCCGATCCAATCATAATGACCTTGTTTAATCCGGAAGCACCGACATGCGTGTTTTCTTATGTTATTGAATGTGTAAGAGCAGATGCAACTCAGTTTCTTTGTACAAAAGAGTTGAAGGAAAACATAGCTGAGGATGAACCCTTACCATACAGCAAACAGAAAGCGATGCCGTTGGCAAAAATGTTGAAGAAAACATTAGTCACTTGACTTGTCAAGGATTCATGTTTCTGATGAATATATCTTCCTGCAGATTCCTCACCTTTAGATGCCTCCCCATTAGATGCCTCCCCATTAGAATATCCCAGGTGCCAGTCTTGATCTGGGAATGTATTGATAACTCTCCCACCTCGGTAGAGGGTGCCAAGATCCATATTCTGCACTGCGTGACATCACTGGAGCCACAAATGCCTCTATTGGTGTGCTGACATAAGTTCCTTTTTTCCTGCACTATATACACTCTTCTACTTGCCTCAAAAGTTTGGTATTTTCTGATGTTTTCTCTTTTATCGTTTCACTTAGGTGCAGTTTTCCCTAACAGTGTCACTGCCAAAAAAGTTTTGGTTCAAGCCCTATAGAGAGTGCGACGGTCAAATGTCCTTCACAGACTTTAATATTATATATCTCTAATTACTCTGATTCAACCATGAGGTTCACATATATCAAGATTGCCAGGAGATGCATTCCAAAGCTTTAATGGAGCTAGAAATCAAAATGTTTATGACTAGAACACAGGATGATCGTCTGGGCCGCAGGAAGTCTCCACCAAGATCCAAATCATTCCTCCTTTGCCAGAGTCATCTCGAAGGAAGCATAAGAAAAAGAAAAGACATAAATCATGTCAGGCTTTGAAAAATAACTCATTGAAGCCTTCCATTCCCCAGATGTCAAACTTTGGGGCTGAAGAGGTCAACACCAAAACCATCAACCTCCAGAAAGACCAGCACCTGCAGCTGCTACTGACCTGACACTGACTCCAAATACTCCTGTGTTGGCCCCAGGGTGTTCAGCAGTACTCAGATTTCCAAGTACATGGTACAGATCTGACTCAATTTCTCAAGGCAGTGTTCACTATTTCTAATAGGGTCTTTCCAGTTGGCCCCATTTCACCTATGGCCTATTCTTTGAGCAGCTTTCCACACTACCAATCTGCACCTTTTCACTCCATTTTTGCCAATATCCCAGTTAAACTGGACTCCTCTGTTGACAAAGACACCAATGACGAAAAAACAACACATGTTCTTCCAGCTTTCTCACTTTCGGCGACAGAATTAACAGTCTCACGGATGCCCCATTCAACACCATTGGCACCACAGTAGATGCCACTGGCACCGCAACTGACCATGCAGGTACCATAGGTGCCAATTCATGTTGCATCCTGCAACTCCACAGCTAAAGCCGGTGTCCCAAGCACCTTTGAAACCACTTACCTTGATGCCTCAGCACTTCAGGCAAAAGCACAAAGACTGGTGGAGGAGAAAAGATTTTTAGTTGGAGATGATAATGATCCTTCTGAGTAGACAGAGGATATCACAAGTCAACCTAAAAAAGATATTACTATCCCCTGCTGATCTTTTTCCACTGTGGGTTCCATCTTACATCTTTCCACTCAATAAGTAAAGCAGCTGATATGTTAGTCCTGTCTCTACCATTAACTGAAGAGAAGTCAAATACTGTTATTGAAGTGCTTCCCTCTGTGGCTCATGCATCAGAACCTCTGCACCCTTTTAATGAGGCCCTGAACGAACCTGTCTTGGCCATTTTGAAAATGCTGATTACTTCTACAGTCTTTTCACGATCTATTGAATGCATTATAAGCCTGCTTGTGTAGACTGGAACTTCTTATCTTCAAATCAGTCTCCAAAAAGTGGTCTATTGCAGGGAAATTGTTCCTCGAAACTTACTCCATGTTCTTTTCTATGTATGCCATCAGACCGGTAGTCTAAAAAGATGGAGTAGTGTGCCAAGAAAATGTTCCCAGCAGGCAGGATGGCTCTAAAATCTTTCTCATTGGCAGGCGTTTTCATATCTTAGTGGATTTGCTCACTCAATCAGCCTTAATTTACAGACCGACATGCAGTCTGATTTGGAAGAATTTATAAGTGATGTTCAAGCTGCAGCACTGCATTTAATTCAATCTGGCCTCGAAATAGCAGATTCTGTCGCTAGAGCAATGGACACATCAATATCTCCTACACTCAATGCTTGGCTGAGGAATTCACGTTTTTCCTCATATTTTCAGAATATGCAAATGGTCTTGCCTTTTGATGGCTTGCATCTCTTTGGAGCCAAAGCAGACTCAGCACTAAAGATATTTAAGGATAGCAAGGTCACAGCTAGGTCTTTTGGTCTCTAGTCCCAACCCAGATACTAAAGATGTTGCAAAATGCTTTATGGCTTCAGTAGAGACTTACCCTTTCATGGGCATCAACAGTATGCTACACAACAACGACAACAAGCAAATCCCATCTAGAACAGTTAGAGGATGTGGCAGAGGCAGACTGTAGGAAGCTGGCTCTGTATATACTATATCAAACTGAGCTATATTGTACAGAGTCCAGAGGTTCCCCAGAGGCTTAACAGAGCCTAAAGTAGATAATACTGATGCTCTCTTTTGTTTTAGTGTGGTCGAGCAGTTAGGATTAACCTGTTTTAGGAGTGGCAGCAGCTGGGCTGCCCAGAAAACCATGTAAGACTGGTGGTAGCAATGCTGGTGGGGTCCTCTAAGGAGCCCCCAGAATGCATGGAATTGTACTTCCAATACTTGCAACAGTATTGGGGTATGATTCCGACATGTTTGATACCAAACATGCCCAGGTTTGGAGTTAACTTTACGTAGATGGACATAGGTAGTGACCTATTTCCAGTACATGCATAAAATGGGATCCCCACACTCACAAAGTCCAGGAAAATGGATCTGGAGTTTGTGGGGGCACCTCTGCTAGTGCAGGGGTGCCATCACACACAGGTACCTGCATGCTGCCCTCTGGGCTGAGAGGACCTACCATAGGGGTCACTTCTAGTGACCTTGTGTAGAGACCTGTAGTGAAAACGGGTGCATGCACCCGTTTCACACAGGCTGCAATGGCAGGCCTGCAGAACCCTTTGAATGGGCACCCTATGGAAGGTAGAATAACTGCTGCAGCCTATAGGGATCCCCTGGAGGCCGAGTGCCCTGGACACCTAGGGTACTAGGGACTTACATGGGGGACCAGTCTGCTAATTGTGGGAAGAAAAAGTTACCAGGAATCAAATTTAGAGGAGAGAGCATAGTCACTGGGGTGTGGTTTAGCAGGATCCCAGTGTACACAGTCAAACACACTGACAAAAAGGCAAAAAGTGGGGGTAACCAAGCTAGAAAGAGGCTACTTTCCTACAATAAGTTATACAGTTTTTGAAAAATTGGCAATCTTTTTTAAAACTTGACAGTGCAATTTTCAGAAACCAGGGGGAAGAAACGTTAGATCGATTTGCAGGTAAGTGCAACACTTACAGTTCCAGTCTCCGGGGTTTAGGAAGTCCACAGGTCAGGGTTGAAGTTAACCCCAAACACCCACCACCAGCAACACTGGGCCAGCCGGGTGCAGAGGTCAAAGTGTAGGCAAAATTAACGTTCGCTCCTATGGAGACTGGGGGCACTCTGTTTCAGATCTGCAGGCAGGTACCCTGACTTCGGAGGGCTAACCTGAGGGGTTTAAATGAGCACTGGGGGGCCACAAGTAGGCACCAAACATACAACCTCAGGGGTGCTGGAGGGGCACGGTGTAGGGTGCAAACAAGATGTCGGGTCTCCAATGATTCTCTATGAGGGGAGCCCGGGGGTCACTCAGAGGCTTCAGGGGAAGTCCAGGGGTTTGTCTCGGGCAAACCACAGGCTGGACAGGGAGGAGGGCTGTCTGCTGAACGTTGCTGCACCGGATGTCGGGTTCTTCAAGGCCTGGGGGCTGCGGCTCCAGTGTCTCTTTCGGCATCTGATATCTTCGTCAGGAGCTTTTGCGGTCAAGGCAGTCCTCGGTATTACCTCTGCAGACGTCGTCGTGGAAGGGTGGAGAGGTCAACGTAGGTTAGGAACTGGCTCGGAATCACGTGGGGGTTCTCTCTAGCTGGTTGGGCCACCTGGACACAGGCCCTGGGTGCCGGGTGCAAAGTGGTTAGGACTCACGCATTCGAATCAAGGTTGAAGTCCTTAGTAGTTTTTGCTTTTTGGAGAGGTCAATCAATCAATCATCCATCAGTGTATTTGTGGAGCGCACTACCACCGGTGAGGGTCTCAAGGTGCTGAGGGGGTGGGTGCTGCTACTTCTCAAATAGCCAGGTTTTGAGCCGCTTCCTGAAAGTCAGCAGGTTTTCGGTCTGTCGTAGGGGCAAGGGAAGGGTGTTCCAGGTCTTGGCGGCGAAGTGGGAGAAGGATCTGCCTCTGGTAGTCACTTTTCGGATGTGGGGGACGGTGGCGAGGGTGGCTGAGTGGAGTTGGCAGGACAGGGTGTAGAAGCTGAGTCGTCTGTTGAGGTAGGCTGGACCGGTGTTGTGGAGCGCCTTGTGTGTGTGGGTGAGGCGCTTGAAGGTTATCCTTTTGTTGACGGGGAACCAGTGTAGGTCTCTCAGAAGGGGAGTGATGTGGCTGTGGCGGTGGGCATCGAGGATCAGGCGTGCAGAGGTGTTTTGTATGCGTTGCAGTTGTGTGAGGAGTTTGGCCGGGGCTCCTGCATAGAGGGTGTTTCCGTAGTCAAGTTTGCTGCTGACGAGGGCTTGGGTGACTGTTCTTCTTGTATCTGTGGGGATCCATCTGTAGATCTTGTGGAGCATGCGGAGGGTGTTGAAGCAGGATGAGGAGACGGCGCTGACTTGCTTGGTCATGGAGAGTGTTGAGTCGAGGATGATGCTCAGGTTGCGTCCGTGGTTGGTGGGTGTTAGGGCTGCTCCCAGAGCAGTTGGCCACCAGGAGTCGTCCCAGGCTGAGGGGTTGGAGCTGAGGATGAGGACCTCCGTCTTATCTGAGTTCAACTTAAGTTTGCTGTTCCTTATCCATTCTGCGACGGCCTTCATTCCTTTGTAGAGGTTGGATTTGGCGGTGAGGGGGTCCTAGGTGAGGGAGAGGATCAGTTGGGTGTCGTCGGAATAGGAGATTATGTTGAGGTTGTGCAGCTGGGCGACGCGGGCAAGCGGGGCCATGTAGACGTTGAAAAGTGTAGGGCTGAGGGACGAACCTTGGGGAATGCCGCAGATGATCTTGGAGGCTTCGGAGCGGAAAGGGGGGAGGCGGACGTTCTGGGTTCGGCCGGAGAGGAAGAAGGTGGTCCACTCCAAAGCTTTGTCCTGGATCCCTGCGTTGTGGAGGCGTGTGCATAGGATGCGGTGGCAGACGGCGTCGAAGGCGGCCGAGAGGTCCAGGAGGATGAGGGCTGCGGTTTTGCCGTTGTCAAGCAGGGCCCTGATGTCATCAGTGGCGGCGATGAGGGTGGTTTCAGTATCGTGGTTGCTGCGGAACCCTGACTGGGATGGCTCCATGATGTTGTTTTCTTCGAGGTAGTGGGTCAGTTGTCTCTTGACGATCTTCTCGATGACCTTGGCCGGGAATGGGAGCAGGGAGATGGGACGGAAGTTCTTGAGGTCTCTCAGGTCCGCCATGGGTTTCTTGAGTAGGGGTTTGATCTCAGCATGCTTCCAGCTCTCAGGGTAGGTCGCAGTCTCAAAGGAGATGTTGATGACTTTGCGGAGGTGGGGTGCGATGGTGGCGCTTGCTTTGTTAAAGATGTGGCGCGGACATGGGTCTGACGGAGATCCAGAGTGGATGGTGCCCATGGTTTTCATTGTGTCGTCTTCGTTCACGTTGGCCCAGACGAGCAGGGGGTTGTAGTTGAAAGTTGGTGGAGAGTCTGAGGAGTCAGTGATTGGAGGAGTGGTCTGGCTGTTGAAGCTGTCATGGATGTATGTGATCTTGTGGTGGAAGAAGGCGGCGAGGGAGTTTCACAGGTCTTGTGAAGGTGGGATGTCGTATGTTGTGGAGCTGGGGTTGGAGAGTTCATTCACGATGTTGAAGAGCTCCTTGCTGTTGTGTGCGTTGCTGTCCAGGCGGTCTTTGAAGGAGGTTTTCTGGCAGATCTGATGAGGTGATGGTGATTGCGGATGGCATTCTTGAAGGCGGCATGGTTGTCCGGTGTCTGTTTGAGGATCCAATTTCTCTCTATTTTCCGGCGGGTTTGCTTGGAGGCTTGAAGGTCCAAGGTGAAGCAGCTGGCTCTCTTGTTGGCATCTCTGTTCTAAGGTTTATTGGGTGGGGCGAGAGTGTTGGCACAGTCGTCGATCCAGCGCCAGAGGTTGCAGGCTGCGAGATCGGGATTGGTGGGTTCGGTGGGTGGTTTTCGGGCGAGGCTGGTGTTCAGCTGGTCTTGGCTGATTTTGCTCCAGTTGTGGGGGGGGGGGGATCTGTTGGGTGCGGTGGTGCGTGGTGGGTTTCTGGAAGGTGAAGTGGATGCAGCGGTGGTCGGTCCATGGGAGTTCGGTGGTGTTGCTGAAGGTGACGTGGGGGCTAGTGGAGAAGACGGGGTTCAGCGTGTGGCCAATGGAGTGTGTTGGGGTAGTGACGAGTTGCCTGAGTTCGAGGGTGGTGAGGTTGTCGATTAGGGTGGTGGAGTTGGGTCGCTGTTGTTCTCCAGGTGAAAGTTCAGGTCGCGGTTGATCTTGTAGCCATCCGGAATGGCTATGGCGATGTCTGGGGCTGAGGAGGCGTTCATCCAGGTCTCCGTTAGGAAGGCGACGTCCGAGGTGGAGGGATCGAGCAGGTCCCAGAGTTCAACGGCGTATTTGCGTGCGGACCGGGTTTTAAGTAGGATGCATCGGAGGTAATTGCGGTCAGGCTCGGCAGGAGGTTTGGCGATTTGGAGGCTGGTGAGGTTGCAGTTCTGGCAGGTGAAGGGTCCCTGGGTGTGCTTAGGGGAGGCAAGGAAGCAGGCGTGTGCTCGTCTGGTGTTGAGTGCGTGGACGGTGCTGGCGGTGTAATGGCGTTGCTGGCCATGGTGGTCTTGGGGACCAGGGGTTCTGGCGCTGGTCGCGGTCTGGACGCGGACGGGTGCAGACGGGCTTGCCTTAGGTGCGCCTTAGGTGTGCAGCGGCTGCCATATAAGGGGAGCTGGGAGGGGGCAGCGAATGGGCGAGCGGGGGACGGACCGGAGGGACACAGCGGCAGGAAAAAGGGAAATTGAAGTGGAGGGGTGCGGGCCGCAGGGACGCAGCGGCAGGGAAAAGGGAAATTGAAGAGGAGTAAGGGGGGCGGGGCCGCAGGGACGCAGCGGTGGGAAAAAGGGAAATTGAAGTGGATGGAGGGGGGCAGGGCCGCAGGGATGCAGCGGTGGGGAAAAGGGAAATTGAAGGGGAGGGGGGCAGGTGGGGCCGCAGGGATGCAGCGGTGGGGAAAAGGGAAATTGAAGTGGAGGGAGGGGGGAGCGAATGGGCGAGCGGGGGGGGGTCACAGCAGTGGGAAAAAGGGAAATTGAAGTGGAGGGGTGCAGGGCCGCAGGGATGCAGCGGCAGGGAAAAAGGAAATTGAAGAGGAGGGAGGGGGGTGGGGCCACAGGGACACAGCAGTGGGAAAAAGGGAAATTGAAGTGGAGGGAGGGGGCGGGGCCACAGGGACGTAGCAGCAGGGAAAAGGGAAATTGAAGAAGAGGGAGGGGGGGGGCGGGACAGAGAAAACAAAAGGGATCCCGGAGCAGCACCGTGACGCGGTGCAGGGGAGCGACCTGCCTGAAGCAAGGTCAATGGTCTGCTGTCAACGGGAGTTCTTGGTCGTTTCGAGTGCAGAGCAGTCCTCTGGAGCTTGGCAGAGGTCACTAGTCCCGCTGGGTGCGTCGCTGTTCTTTTGCAGGTTCTTTGAAGCAGGAGACAGGCCAGTAGGGCTGGGGCCAAATCAGTTGTCGTTGTCCTTCTTCTCTGCTGGTGGTTTCAGCTATGCAGTCCTTATTCTTCTTGTCAGGTCACCAGGAATCTGGTGAGCTGGGTTCAGGGAAACCCTTAAATACAAGATTTAGGGACATATTGGGGGCGGGGGAGGGTCAGAGGGCAATAGCCAATGGCTACTGTCCCTGATGGTGTCTACACCCTTCCTGTGCCCACTCCCTTTGGGGAGAGGGCACAAACCTAACCCTATTGGTCTGTGTCCACCAAACCAAGATGGAGGATTCTGTTGGGGGGGGGGGGGGGGGAGGGGTTGCCTGAGCTCTGGACACCTTAGGGGTGGTCCCAGCTGGGTTGGTCAATCCTCCCGGGTTTCCTTAATTTTCCTGCCGGAGTTGTTGCCAAAAGTGGGGCTTTGTCTGGGGGATGGGCAGCTCCACTAGCTGGCGTGCTCTAGGGCACTGTAACCAGAGGTTTGAGCCTTTCAGTCTCACCGCCAGGTGTTACAGTACTTGCAGGGGGGAGGTGTGAAGCACCTCCACCCAGGACAGGCTTTGTTTCTGGCCACAGAGAGCACAAAGGATCTGACCCTATGTGGGCAGAAACTTGTCTGAAAGTGGCAGGCTGGCACAGACTGGTCAGTCCTGCACTAGTAGTTTGGCTAACATACATGGGGCATCTCTAAGATGCCTTATGAGTGCATTTGTCAATAAATCCCACACTGGCATCAGTGGAGGCCTATTGTGCTGAGAAGTTTGATATCAAACTTCCCAGTATTCAGTGAAGCCATTATGGAGCTGTGGAATTCATAATGACAAACTCCCAAACCATATACTCAATATGGTTACACTGCACTTCCAATACTGTAGGGGCATATTGCTCATGCAGCTATGCCCTCATCTGTGGTATAGTGCACCATGCCTTGGGGCTGTAAGGCCTGCTAGAGGGGTGACATACCTTTGCCACAGGCAGTGGTTCGTGGGCATGGCACTCTGAGAGGGGTGCAATGTTGACTTTGCCTTTTTCTCCCCACCAGCACACACAAGCTGCAAAGGCATGTGCTTGGTGATGGGTCCCCAGGGTGGCATAATACGTGCTGCAGCCCTTAGGGACCTTCGTGGCCACAGGGCCCAGGGTACCATGGATACTTTTTACAAGAGACTTAACTGTGTGCCATGGGTGTGCCAATTGTGAAAACAAAGGTACAGATTTTGGGAAACACTGGTGCTGGGGCGTGGTTAGCACACTTTCAATCAAAGTTGGCATCAACACTAGACAAAAAGTGGTGGGTAACATGCCAACAGTGGCACTTTCCTACACAGACTAAGGCCCTCATTACAACCCTGGCGGTCAAAGACCGCCAGGGCTGTTTTGGAGGTTGCACTGGCAACAGGCTAGCGGTGCAAACTCACGGATTATGACCGTGGCTGAAGCGCCGCTGTCACACCACCGGGACCGGCGGTTTTCCGCCACAGTGGTCCCGGCCGTTTTGGTAGGAACCGCTATGGAAAGGCTGGCGGGAAGGGGAGTCGCTGGGCCCCTGGTGGCTCCTGCACTGCCCATGCACTTGGCATGGGCAGTGCAGGGGCCCCCAGGCACAGCCCCACACTGCACCGGTTGCACAGCCGCAACACCGCCAAATCCATTTGGAGCTGGCTCCCATGTTGCGGCCCAGCGGGGTTGTCATAATGGGCACCGCAGGAGTGTGGCCGCATTGGCGGCTGCACGGCGGTTACAACTTGGCGGGCGGTGGTTGCCGCCCACCAATGTTGTAATGAGGCCCTCCGTGTTCTTCTCCTCCGCCATCATCTCCATCTCCTCCATCATCTCCATCTCCATCTACGCCTCCTCCATCATCTCCATCTCCATCTCCTCCATCTCCGCCTCCTCAATCTCCGCCTCCATCTCCATCTCCTCCTCCATCCTCCATCTCATCTCCTCCTCCTCCTCCATCTCCATCTCCATTACAACAGGGCAGCAGCCATAGATCCATCATGTTGGAACACACTCTACCCATTTGAGGATCGGCGTCTTACTCTCTACAACACAGGAAGACCATCAGTTCAAAAATGTGGGTTTTACATTTTGTGGAAAGGGGCTATGACCTACCGCCCTCACAACAACACCCCCCCCTCCTTCTGTCCCCAAGCTGCACACACTGTTATAAGACCATCTGCGTGTCCTGCAATAGGACGTCCAATTGTTAATCCGAAAGAGGGCAGGGAAGATGGTTCGAGAGCAGCAACACGTTTATGGATTTTACTCCAGCTAATTCCTGATTACCTAAAAGGACAGTGGTTTACGTCTGATCCTAGACCATAGGATGTTGAAACTGGTTCCTCAAACAGAAAAATGTAAAGTTGCTGTCCCTAGCTAAGGTTTTCCTGGTGCTAGGAATGGAAGACTGGATGGTGCTCGTCGACCTGCGGGATGCCTACATTCACACCCATATTCTGCATTCGCAGTCAACCAGGAAGTATCTTCACTCACAGTAGGATCCAAATGTTACTAGTGTGCAGTCCTTTCATTTAGCCCTACTTTCACCTCGAGGTTTCACAAATGGGATAGCATTGGTTGCAGGCCATCTCAGAAGTGCGTGAATCCCAATATTTCCTTATTTGGATGGCTGGATCTTCAAAATCTGCACCCTACTTGCAGGTGACAACCCAGTTGTTTTTTCAAACTGAACTTTTCAATTAATAAGCCCAAATGTTACCTGGTGGCCTCTCAGTGCATTCTGCTCATAGGGGCAATACTAGACACAACATTGAGTCGAGCCTTCCCTCCTCCTCAGAGGGTTCGAGGAATTCTGGCTACAGGATGGAGTGATCTTTCCAGTCTTGATGGTCCTCCATCTCCTCTGTCTGCTAGCCTCATGCATTCTTTTGGGTAGCCATGCACACCTGCACATGAGGGGCCCTTCAGCGGTGCCTCTGAAGGCAGTAGTTCCAAAGCAGGGGAAATCTCCAAGCTCCTATCTAGATCTCAAAGGACCATTATTTCTGCATGGATCACTACTTTTCTTCAGAGGGCTTTGTGAATGGTTCCTAGGTGTTTGAATGCCATACTGGCTTCTATGGTGAACTATGCAGCACTTTAGTGCGGGTTTGCTCTGGTACCATTTATTATGGTTAAGAACTACCATTACGTTCCGATTTTTGAACGTCAATTAACTGCTTGTTACACCAATACACTCATGCCATAATTAACAATCGGTGTGTAATAAAAATAGTGCAGTTTTAGGAGGCCTCCCCTGATTCTGCCAAGTCTTGTTTTCACATCGTGCCTCTTTCTTCCACCACCCTACACTTCTGGCCTCGTTAATTCAGTCTTGCTGTGTCTTTCTCATCTCTGCTTTTTTCTCTTCTGACTGACTCTTCCTTTTTTCCCCATCCTACTCTTGTTGTGGGTCGCAGTCTTGTAATGAATAGTAATGCATGCCCTCAAAATGTTTACTTTTATACATGTGCTCCAGAATCAGCTTACTTTTTGAGTGAAAGATGTTTGTCAATTGTCTCCTCAATTCATTACGTTTTGTGCTGAGCTGAGGTTTTTTTAAAGTGATGGAGATTAAGTGCATGCTACTGTACGTGAAATAATTGGAGTTCAGTTTTGCTGCCATTGTCAGACATGTAGCTTTCCCAAGTAAACGTAATTAAGTTGTTTTTTAATGCTGAAAGTAATGTTTGTCCTATTTTGCTTCTGCTTTGCGATTGCAAATAAATCAGTTTTATTTTCAATTGTGTTTTTTCAAGTCTTTCTGGCAAGCCTATATTTTCATTTGGGAATTTAATAGCGCTTCGCTCAAGTTGGCGTTACTTTTCAACTGAAGACTCAGTATTCAAGCTCACTATTGTTTGCTTTTGCTGAAATAAAACTAATAATTAAAAATGAATTCCTGCAAAATGGAAAGTGGTTGGTACTCGAATTTGCTTATAATTTATGTATAATGTGCATAATGATATTAAATGTGTTTGACTAACCTGATTTGGTGCTTTGCCCTAGAAACTGATTGGTGAGGTGTTTAACATTGTGAGCCAGCAGTCTACTGCTCGACCTGGTTGCATAATCGAACTTGATGTGATAACAAAGCAAGTAAGTGAATATAGTTCATAGTCATTATTTGACACATAATAATTATTTTACATATTTGATAGAGTATTCTGCCATGGAATTCACCTCTTAACATATGCCTTGGGGTTTACTATTATGTACATGTTAAGTTGAACTAGCAGGATGGCAGTCTCTGAGATCCTGGTAGAACACCGACATCAGTAGAATATCTTTGGTGTATTTTGTTATTCTATAGTCTTATACCGCGCACAAATGAGAAAATAAAATATAAATATATAAGAACGATATAGATACACAAGACTAATTATGACTTAGGCTAATAGTGCTGTAGAATTATATTTAATATATAGGAATATATTCAAAATGTAGTGACAGTGTTCTAATTAGGGAGAAGGATAAGATTTAAAAACATATCTTGAGGCACCAATTAGAATAAAGCTATAACAATAGAATACAAATTCAAATATTATCTTTGTTCAGGTCCGCTCGGGACTATTACATTTGTCTTGATCAATAGCACCTAAAAATGATGTTGCTGCTGAAGCTGGCATTATATTCAGTGAGTTATGTGCTTGCTGTTGACATAGTGTGTCATCTGCAAAACATTAGTTGGTATCCCAGCAAGGCCATCTCAGTCTTTATGCCTTTGGAGATGGCAAACTTTAGTACTGTAAACCTGGGTAATTAAAAAGCATGCTGCTTGGAGCGATAAAGCGCTACTATGGGCCTTATTATTTCAATCCAAATACTTAATAGATTTTGTACTAGAGATAAATGTTTCATCATCATTTATTAAATAACTTGTTACTGCTCAGTGATCTCTTCATAGTCTTATTTAGATTGACTCAGTGTCGCAAATATTTAGTGATGTCTTTTTATATTTTTTTTACCTAAAAGGGATCTCTCTTTAAAACTGTCACACACACCCTACATTTGCTTTAATATCTGCCATTGCACCACCTATTTGATAGAGATTTCTAGCTGCAGATTGCTGTTGGGTGGCGTCGTTCGGATCTGCATGCGTTTTTTGCTCCGCGTTGCGTTGTCAGCATCGTTGGAGCTGTCTGTCATGTCACGGTCGCCTATAAAGGCTCCACCCCAGCATGTGTACGTCAGTTCTTTTCCTTCCGTGCCTGTTCTAGGATCGAGCTACCCTTTTTTCGACCATTTTGTAGTCTTTAGAAGTCTGCCCAGGTCCCAGAGGGCGTGCGGGACACTTGTGTGCTATATAATTATTGAGCTTCATCCAATTAAAAAAGTGGCAAATGAGCCAGTGGGAAGTGTTGCTCACAGCTATGTTCTGGCATAAATTAGCAGCAAAAACATCCTATCTTGGTCCTTTGTAACTACCAGCAATGTCATACAAAGCAAAGTCAGCAGATGTTTGTCCCCCTAGGTGACGTACACATCAAATAGTTGAATAAGAACTTCAGGTGTCCTATGTTATTCTCCAGCACACAAGCTGCAAAAGATGGGAGAGATGCAGCCAAGTTTACCATACATTGTGGTTTGGACACCACCGACTCGCTGGGTAGGGTGATTTCATCGACGGTGGCCCTTCAGTGCCACACCTGGCTCCGTACGTCTGGTTTTTCGGGTGTCCAGATAAACCTTCTGAACATCCCCTTCGATGGCTCAAGCCTATTTGGAAAGGGAGACTTGGCGCTTGAGCGGTTCAAAGACTCTCAAGCTACGGCCAGATCCTTGTGCCTCTCTGCACCTGCTCGCCAGCAGTCTGCCTTTCGCCCCTTTTGAGGCTCTGGGAGGGGTCTGGTACCATGCCACCCACAAATAGGCCACGTCTATCAACTCAGCATCCAGAGCGAGGACGAGGTCGTGGTACCTTCAGACCCATTGGGTCTAGACAGAGGTTGGTCACCACCCAGCCCCCCCCCTTTCACAGCACCCATGTGTACATGTGTACTGTTTGACGTACACATCAAATAGTTGAATAAGAACTTCAGGTGTCCTATGTTATACTCCAGCAGCAGAGGCTTACACCATAGGCTTCATTTCAACATGTATTGCTTCACAGTGGAATGTCTAGCTCTTAGATGCCAAGCCCAGTTTAAAAATCTTGATAAAACAAAGACAATCAGCTCTGCTGTGCCATATTTTATAAATTGTAATGCCTCCAGACATTGCCTTAAACCCAAAGGCTGACATATTGGAAGGATACACTTAGTGCTCAGCCTGTTGTATCTGGGGCAAAAATGTTGTCTTATTTCAGGGTGTTATGAGACACAGGACAATTCTCAGCTATATCTAAGTTCTCATCCCACTTTGCTGTGAATGCATTAGGTGGCGATGTACAAATTCTGAAGAGAATGTGAAGGTTTTTAGTCTTAGTAGGACTGATTCTGTCAAGGTATACTACAAACTTGGGGCTACATTTATGGAATAGAATCTTTTCAGTCAACTCTTGCCACACTTCGAGAACGATATAGTCCCTTTATATACCCTTTACCCATTGGAATATACTTCTTTCCATCTTGCTTATCTCACTCAATCGATCTTTAGCATCCCATAGAGTGCTTTAACTGCCTCAACCGTGGGGTAGCACAACTTGTGTCTAAGACAGTTAGCTCATCGAGAGCTGCTCCACAGGAAGCCCTATGGGACATTATCCAAATTCTAATCCAGTAGCTTGAATTTCTTAACCATGCAATATTCTCTATCCTTTTTAGGTCAAGTCCTACCTTACGGGTAGCAAAATTGTACTATTTGGTAGAATAAATAGGGACCGCAAGAATTTCTTTTCCATACGTCTGTACATTTCATCTGGGTGAAATCTCCTTAGCCCCATATTTCTGCTGAATACAAGGCCCCTCCAAGGGCCTCTGGCCTGTATATTGAAGGATTGGGGAAAATTCCTACTGATGTCGCTTTGTCTTGCTCGGGTTAGCGGATGTTCAATGTTGGAGGGTAGTTTTACTTTTGTCAGACTGGATGTTCCAAAAGAGATTGTCAGTGAGCCTGTCTCTGAGGTAGTCAAAGTTGTTGTCTTGACCTGCTTGATAGGTGCCCCGTTCAAAATCATATTAATTCCTGATCGAACGTGGGCATTTAAGACCATAAATTTAGAATTTCCATCATTCATTTCGAAACCCCTACTACTGCAGAACATTGCTAAATAAGCTATGCCTTCCTGCAGTCTCATCAGTGTTCGTGACAAAAGCAAGGTGTCGTCAGCAAACAGCACCAGAGTCCTGGTGTTTGCTGAATTTCTTGCATCATGTTTTTATTTATTTAGCCACACCACCATGGTGTGTGTGTGTGTGTGTGTGTGCACCATGGTGTGTGTGTGTGTGTGTGTGTGTGTGTGTGTGTGTGTGTGTGTGTGTATATATATATATATATATATATATTTTTATATATATATATATATCAAAGCTCAACAATCGCGTTTTAGTCTGCACCCTACACGGCAGACTGCGAAAGGGTCTAAACCTTTCACATTCCCAAGAAAAAGCTTCTTAACATATGAGAAGACGTCGCAGTCACTTACTTTTGCTTCCAACACTGATTTATTCAATCAGGCAGATAAAAAAAAAAGTATTACATTCAAATTGGGCAGTATTACTACCTTTATTTATCTTTTTTGATTTATGCGACACCATTCTAAGATGGCGCCGCCCCCTTTTGTTTATTCTGAAATTCAAGATGGCGGTGTCCCTGTCAGACATGGCAGCGGCCGATGCCTTGTAATCTTAGTCCGTTTTCAGTGGCCATACCTCATCAATGATACTGAGGTAGGACACTAACCCTCAGGACATATGGATTTAAGACGCAGTCTGGCCGGCGCAATCGCCCCTGTTAATGACAATGGCAACGGACGCGATTATTTGAATACTTGACCGTCTCCGACTGTTCTTTGAGGTAAGATTTGGGCCCGCTTTTTGAGCGGTTTTGTTTGGCCCAATGCACATTACATTAGCGTCCTGGTTTTGAGTCTGCTTTCATCATTTTTTATCAACATTTCCAATTTGCATTGCCTATTTACTTCTTAGAGCATTTTTTCAATTACATTTTATTTCAACTGAGTTTAAGTTTTCTATCCCGATCTCTTTTATGTCTCACCACATTGTTTCCCTAACACTTACAAGTTTGCTAATCAGCTGATTATTTCTCTCGTAACGAGGTCACCCTTATTAGGGGCATTTTCATATCTCCTGTTATCTGTACAATATTATTTTCGTAATTCGTTTTTAGTTTTTCTAACCTAGCCATTGATTTCCTTGCAGTGTATTTCGTTCTGGATAACTTATGGTACTTCCATTAGTAGCTATATGCTAAATGTCGACTATACAAAACCTTTTTTCTTGTAGATTATTTAATATAAATAGCGTTCACACAACTGAAAAATTATTTTGCAAAACGAATCTTGTCGACACTATGGTATGTTGTATTTAGTTGTTTTTGTCACAATCTCAATCTATGACTTTTCTTTTTCTTCTCTATTTATCTGCAAACACACTTACGAGCACCAATCCAAGACCGTTTCACCTTTTCTCTGGCCAAGGCACCAGTATCGTCTTTATACGTTGTACTTTTTTTCTCTTTCAAGTCACACTCTCAACAACTTTTTCTTAGGTGTTTGTCCCATTTTCTGACCTCTTTTCATCTACTCTTAATATACTTCTCTGTAGCTAGTAATGGCTATATTTTTCTCCTTTCTTTATTGCTTCTCAACTTACTAATTTCCTCTTCTTCTGGATCACTTATCACTTGAATCTGTTTCTTTGGAATGAAATTTCACGGCCTGCATGGGCACGATTATTTTCACGGATTTTGGGTTCTCAAACTTCGGTGTGGCTTTCCTTTCTTTACTATTTTTACAATCTGAACATGAATTATCTCTTTAGTCGCATGTCATTCTTTTTTTTCAGCCTTGAGAAAGCCCCGGCATACGTGCCTGTGGGGTGAAACACGTGTTGGCTGAATTTCTGCTTTCTTGTGGGACCTACTTGGTTGTATTTCAACTAGGATCTCACCTGCTTTCCAAAATAAAGGATTCGATTTAGAGCAATTAAGACTCTCTTCGCAGTTTTTTCTATGAACTTCACCGACTGCATGATAACCAGATACTATCTCATTCATTCAGTGGGACCTTACCTTCTGTTCACTAGTGCATTCCTTTTGGGGGACTGGGGTCCATGTCCCCTGGTTAAGCTCCCACAGTTACGAAAAAGGCTGGAAGTTTGTGGCTCCTTTTGGAGTACCTTTTGCTTAGATAAAAAAAATGGCACTAATTCATTCCCCAATGCGTTTCGGGAGACTCTGCTCCGTTGTTCACAGAGATATTCAGAGCCCTTCTTCCATTTCCTATTATAACTTAAACCACAAACATAAACATAAAAAACAGACTACATTCCTTTCAAGATAATGGCGGCCATCTTGGAGTGTGTTCCTATAACTATTCATTACTTAACTTCATATAACCAAGAAAAAAAAAATATATATATATTCCAAATCAATAATACAAACTTATTTCTTCACCTCAGGTGAATTGTGATGCAATCAATGTGTTTGAGAAGGGTGTAATTGGAGTTTTGAAATCTCTGAGATATATCAGAAGGTCAAAATATGACAATTTACAAATTAAACATCGGAAAGCAATTGAATCCTTACAAAATGATGATAGTATAATAATCAAAAAGTCAGATAAAGGAGGAAATGTTGTAATTATGTCTAGAGAGAGTTATTTAAAGGAAGGGTTAAGGCAATTGCAAGACAGAGAAAGCTATTCAGTTGTTAATAGGAATGAAATGTTAACACCTAAAAAAAAGTGTTTGATAAATTGGATGAATGGAAAGAATCAGGACTCATTGAATGGGATGAATATCCGTATTTAAAGGTAGAATTTCCAAAAACAGCAGCAATCTATTTTCTACCAAAGACTTCTCACTCAGCACCTGCAACACTGCCTTGCAGCTTGTGTGTGCTGGTGGGGAGAAAAAGACAAAGTCAATATGGCACTCCCCTCAGGGTGCCATGCCCACTGGCAGGAATCCCCAAGGTGCCTCCTGCGTTATCTGTCAGCATCCCCAGGGATTAGAGTTAAATCATATCTCTGTTCTTGGTTAAACCTTCATGTTTCTAAGTAAACATAATGTGCTGTGTTACACAATTGGTTTTATCAATGCTTGTTTTACCAATGCTTGTTTGCCAATGTGAGCAGGTGTAGACGTGTGCTTCTAATTGGGTGTGGTGTAGACATGTGCTCCTACTTGGGTGTGGTGACTCATCCACATGTGTAAACTCAACTGCTTTCCTGATTTGGTATAAATACCAGAGTGAAGCATGCAAGCATCCCTGCTTGGCTTTGTTTTGCTTCCTGATCTCAGCATCTGACTTGGCAGTCCAGCCCCTGCTGTCATCCTCTTATTCAGGACTTTTGAGGCAATTCTTTTCTTCGTTCCTGTACCAACTGACACCGGGCATTCCTCCAACACTCAGGAAAAAACTGCAGCTAAGTGACTAGTATTCGCCAGGAAGTTTGTTCCTTGAGCGCTCCACTTACCTCCAGCTGCAGTATTTCAGATCTCGTATTTTGGCAGAGTGCTTATCTTGAAGAGACAAATGCATTTCTGAACATTCTACATTATTATTGTAGTTACTTGCCTAAATGTGCTTCAGGAAATCTGCTTGAGCTCAAGCACTACAAAAAGTGACAGTGCAATTTTAAAAGAGCACTTACATGACTTTTCTTTCTCTAATAGCATAACTCTTGGATTTAAATTGTGTCATTCATGCTTGTATTTCAGGTTTGAGGAATTTGCTTTTTGAAGGGTGTAAGGAAATGCCTCCTTTGCATGGTTACCCCCTGCCTTTTTGCCTTTTTGCTGATGCCAAGTTATGATTGAAAGTGTGACTGGGACCCTGCTAGCCAGGCCCCAGCACCAGTGTTCTTTCCCTAAACTATACCTTTGCTTCCACAATTGGCACAGCCCTAGCACTCAGATACGTCCCTTGTAACTGGCACCTCTGGTACCAAGGGCCCTCTAAGGGCTGCAGCATGTCTTATGCCACCTTGGGGACCACTCACTCAGCACATGCACACTGCCTCAAAGATTGTGTGTGCTGGTGGGGAGAAAATGACTAAGTCGACATGGCACTCCCCTCAGAGTGCCATGCCAACTTCACACTGCCTGTGGCATAGGTAAGTCACCCCTCTAGCAGACCTTACAGCCCTAAGGCAGGGTGCACTATACCACAGGTGAGGGCATATGTGCACGAGCACTATGCCCCCTACAGTGCCTGAGCAAAACCTTAGACATTGTAAGTGCAGGGTAGCCATAAGAGAATATGGTCTGGTAGTTTGTCAAACACGAACTCCACAGTTCCATAATCGCTACACTGAAAACTGTGAAGTTTGGTATCAAACTGCTCAGCACAATAAATGCACACTGATGCCAGTGTGCAATTTATTGTAAAATACACCCAGAGGGCATCTTAGAGATGCCCCCTGAAAACATACCCGACTTCCAGTGTAGTCTGACCAGTTCCTACCAGCCTGCCACACACCAGACATGTTTCTGGCCACATGGGGAGAGTGCCTTTGTCACTCTGTGGCCAGGAACAAAGCCTGTACTGGGTGGAGGTACCTCTCACCTCCCCCTGCAGGAACTGTGACACCTGGTGGTGAGCCTCAAAGGCTCACCCCTTTTGTTACAGCGCCCCAGGGCATCCCATCTAGTGGAGATGCCCGCCCCTCCGGCCACTGCCCCCACTTTTGGCGGCAAGGCTGGAGGAGATAATGAGAAAAACAAGGAGGAGTCACCCACCAGTCAGGACAGCCCCTAAGGTGTCCTGAGCTGAGGTGACCCCTGGCGTGAGAAATCCTCCATCTTGAGTTTGGAGGATTCCCCCAATAAGATTAGGGATGTGCCCCCCTCCCCACAGGGAGGAAGCACAAAGAGGGTGTAGCCACCCTCAAGGACAGTAGCCATTGGCTACTGCCCTCCCAGACCTAAACACCCCCCTAAATTCAGTATTTAGGGACTCCCCAGATCACAGGAAATCAGATTCCTGCAACCGGAAGAAAGAAGGACTGCTGACCTACAAGCCTGCAGAGGAAGACGACAACTGACTTGGCCCCAGCCCTACCGGCCTGTCTCCAACTTCGAAAACCTGCTCCAGTGACGCATCCGACAGGGACCAGGGACCTCTGAAGCCTCAGAGGACTGCCCTGGACTACAGGACTAAAACTCCTGTGAGCAGCGGCCCCTGTTCAAAACCTGCAACTTCTTTGCAACAAAGAAGCAACTTTTAAAGACTTCACGTTTCCCGCCAGAAGCGTGAGACTTCCCACTCTGCACCCCACGCCCCCTGCTCGACCTGCACAAAACAAACACCTCAGGGAGGACTCCCTGGCGAATGCGAGCCCGTGAGTAACCAGAGACGACCCCTGTGATCCCCCACAGCGACACCTGCAGAGAGAATCCACAGGCTCCCCCTGAACGCGACTGCCTGTAACAAGGGACCCGATGCCTGGAACCAACACTGCACCCGCAGCCCCCAGGACCTGAAGGAACCGAACTCCAGTAAAGGAGCGACCCTCTGCCTAGCCCAAGTGGTGGCTACCTCTAGGAGCCCCCTATGTGCGTGCCTGCATCGTTGAAGTGACACCCGGGTCCCTCCATTGTTTTCAATCTAAAACCCGACGCTTGTTTGCACACTGCACCCGGCCGTCCCTGTGCCGCTGAGGGTGTAATTTCTGTGCCTTCTTGTGTCCCCGCCCCAGTGCTCTACGAAACCCCCCTAGTTTGCCCCCGAGGTCGCAAGTACTTACCTACTGGCAGACTGGAACCGGAGCACCCCTGTTCCCCATAGGCGCCTATGTGTTTCGGGCACCTCTTTGACCTCTGCACCTGACCAGCCCTGACCTGCTGGTGTGGTAACTTTGGGGTTGCCTTGAACCCCCACCGGTGAGCTGCCTATGCCCCAAACTTGAGACTTGTAAGTGTTTTACTTACCTCCTAATCTAACCTTTACTTACCTCCCCCAGGAACTGTTGATTTTTGCACAGTGTCCACTTTGAAAATAGCTTATTGACATTTTTACAAAACTGTATGTGATATTGCTTTCATTCAAAGTTCCTAAAGTATCTACTTGAAGTACCTTACATTTAAAGTGTTTAATGTAAATCTTGAACCTGTGGTTCTCAAAATAAACTAAGAAAATACATTTTTCAATATAAAAACCTATTGGCCTGGAGTAAGTCTTTGAGTGTGTGTTCCTCATTTATTGCCTATGTGTGTACAACAAATGCTTAACACTACCCTCTGATAAGCCTACTGCTCGAGCACACTACCACAAAATACAACATTAGAATTATCTACTTTTGCCACTATCTTACCTCCTAATGGGAACCCTTGGACACTGTGCACACTATTTCTTACTTTGAAATAGTATATACAGAGCCAACTTCCTACAGTAGCCATAAGAGTATATGGTCTGGGAGTTTGTCAAACACGAGCGCCACAGTTCCATAATGGCTACACTGAAATCTGGGAAGTTTGATATCAAACTTCTCAGCACAATAAATGCACACTGATGCCAATGTGGAATGTATTGTAAAATGCACCCAGAGGGCATCTTAGAGATGTCCCCTGAATACCAATCTGACTTCTAGTATTAGGCTGACCAGTTTCTGCCAGCCTGCCACAACCAGACATGTTGCTGGCCACATGGGGAGAGTGCCTTTGTCACTCTGTGACCAGGAACAAAGCCTGTACTGGGTGGAGGTGCTGCTCACCTCCCCCTGCAGGAACTGTAACACCTGGCGGTGAGCCTCAAGGGCTCACCCCTTTTGTTACAGCGCCACAGGGCATCCCAGCTAGTGGACATGCCTGCCCCTCCGGCCACTGCCCCCACTTTTGGCGGAAGGCTGGAGAAGATGATTAAAAAAACAAGGAGGAGTCACACACCAGTCAGGACAGCCCCTAAGGTGCCTTGAGCTGAGGTGGCCCCTGCCTTTAGAAATCCTCCATCTTAGTTTTGGAGGATTCCCTCAATAGGGATGTGCCCCCCTCCCCTCAGGGAGGAGGCACAAAGAGGGTGTATCCACCCTCCAGGACAGTAGCTATTGGCTACTGCCCTCCCAGACCTACACACACCCCTAAAATTTAGTATTTAGGGGCACCCAAGAACCCAGGAAATCATATTCCTGCAACCTGAACTAAGAAGGACTGCTGACCAGGAAACCCTGCAGAGACGACGGAAGACGACAACTGCTTTGGCCCCAGCCCTACTGGCCTGTCTCCTGACTCGAAAACCTGCAACAGCGACGTATCCAACAAGGACCAGCAACCTCTGAAGCTTCAGAGGACTGCCCTGAACCCCAGGACCAAGAAACTCCCGTGAGCAGCGGCTCTGCTCAACAAACAGCAACAATATTGCAACTTTTCTGCAACTTTCAAAGACCTCCGTCTTCCTGCCCGAAGCGTGAGACTTCACGCTCTGCACCCGACGCCCCTGGCTCGAGATCCAGAGAACCAACACCACAGGGAGGACTCCCCGGCGACTGCAACCCCGTGAGTAGCCTGAGACGACCTCCCTGACCCCCCCACAGCGATGCATGCAGAAAGAATCCAGAGGCTCCCCCTGACCGCGACTGCCTTTAACAAGGGACCCAATGCCTGCACCAAGCACTGCACCCGCAGCCCCAGGACCAGAAGGAACCGAACCTCGGTGCAGGAGTGACCCCCAGGCGACCCTCTGCCTAGCCCAGGTGGTGCCTGACCCGAGAAGCCCTCCTGTGCCCTGCCTGCACCTCTAGAGTGACACCCGGGTCCCTCCATTGTTTGCAATACTGAAACCCGACGCCTGCTTGGCACACTGCACCCGGCCGCCCCTGTGCAGCTCAGGGTGTGTTTTGTGTGCGTACTTGTGTCCCCCCCACAAGTGCTCTACAAAACCCCCCTGGTCTGCCCCCCGAGGATGCGGGTACTTACCTGCTGACAGACTGGAACCGGAGCACCCCTGTTCTCCATAGGCACCTATGTGTTTTTGGCACCTCTTTGATCTCTACACCTGACCGGCCCTGAGCTGCTGGTGTGGTAACTTTGGGGTTGCCTTGAATCACAACAGTGGGCTGCTTATGCCCAGGAACTGAGACTTGTGAGTGTCTTACCTCACAATCTAACCAATACTTACCTCCCCCAGGAACTGTTGATTTTTGCACTGTCTACTTTAAAATAGCTTATAGCCATTATACCAAAAACTGTATATGTGTTGCTCAAATTCAAAGTTCCTAACTTACCTGTGTGGAGTACCTTGAATTTTATGGATTTACATCAAATCTTGATCTTGTGGTTCTAAAAATAAATTAAGAAAATATATTTTTCTATATAAAAACTTTTGGCCTGGAGTTAAGTCTTTGAGTGTGTGTTCTTCATTTATTGCCTGTGTATGTACAACAAATACTTAACACTACCCTCTGATAAGCCTTCTGCTCGACCACACTACCACAAAATAGAGCATTAGAATTATCTAATTTTGCCACTATCTTACCTCTAAGCGGAACCCTTGGACTCTGTGCACACTATCTCTTACTTTGAGATAGTATATACAGAGCCAACTTACTACAAAGGGTTTTTCACAAACACAGTGAAACCAAACCAAACTGTGCCCCCCTAACTGTTTAACCCCTTCGCTGCCAGGCCTTTTCCCCCTCCTGTGCCGAGCCTTTTTTTGGCTATTTGGAGCAGTTCGCGCTTAGGCCCTCATAACTTTTTGTTCACATAAGCTACCCACGCCAAATTTGCGTCCTTTTTTTCCCAACATCCTAGGGATTCTAGAGGTACCCAGACTTTGTGGGTTCCCCAGAAGGAGGCCAAGAAATTAGCCAAAAAACAGTGAAAATTTCGTTTTTTTCAAAAAAATTGGAAAAATGGGCTGCAGAAGAAGGCTTGTGGTATTTCCCCCGAAAAGGGCATCAACAAAGGGTTTGCGGTGGTAAAATCACCAGCTTCCCAGCTTTCAGGAACAGGCAGACTTGAATCAGAAAACCCAATTTTTCAACACAATTTTGGCATTTTACTGGGACATACCCCATTTTTACGATTTTTTTGTGCTTTCAGCCTCCTTCCAGTCAGTGACAGAAATGGGCATGAAACCAACGCTGGATCCCAAAACCCGCAACATTTCTGAAAAGTAGACAAAATTCTGAATTCAGCAAGGGGTAATTTGTGTAGATCCTACAAGGGTTTCCTACAGAAAATAACAACTGAAAAAGAAAAATATTGAAATTGAGGTGAAAAAAAATCACTTTTTCTTTACGTTTTACTCTGTAACTTTTACCTGCAGTGTCAGATTTTTGAAAGCAATATACCGTTACGTCTGCTGGAATCTTCTGGTTGCGCGGATATATAGGGCTTGTAGGTTCATCAAGAACTCTAGGTACCCAGAGCCAATAAATGACCTGCACCCTGCAGTGGGTTTTCATTCTATGCCGGGTATACAGCAATTCATTTGCTGAAATATAAAGAGTAAAAAATAGCTATCAAGAAAACCTTTGTATTTCCAAAATGGGCACAAGATAAGGTGTTGAGAAGCAGTGGTTATTTGCACATCTCTGAATTCCGGGGTGCCCATACTAGCATGTGAATTACAGGGCATTTCTCAAATAGACGTCTTTTTTACACACTGTCTTACATTTGGAAGGGAAAAATGTAGAGAAAGACAAGGGGCAATAACACTTGTTTTGCTATTCTATGTTCCCCCAAGTTTCCCGATAAAAATGATACCTCACATGTGTGGGTAGGCCTAGCGCCCGCGACAGGATATGCCCCAAAACACAACGTGGACACATCACAGAAAACAGAGCTGTTTTTAGCAAAGTGACTACCTGTAGATTTTGGCCTCTAGCTCAGCCGCCACCTAGGGAAACCTACCAAACCTGTGCATTTCTGAAAACTAGAGACCTAGGGGAATCCAAGATGGGGTGACTTGTGTGGCTCGGACCAGGTTCTGTTACCCAGAATCCTTTGCAAACCTCAAAATTTGGCTAAAAAAACAAACAAAAAACAAAAACAAAACAAAAAAAATAATTGCCCTGGCGCCTAGAGGTTTCTGCCCCCCCTGGGGGCAGATCGGCCTAATAATAGGCCGATCTGCCCCTAGGGGGGGCAGAAATGGCCTACAATAAATTTGCCCTCATCAACCCCCACCCCCCCCCCCCCCCCCCCCCGGAGCGACCCTTGCCTACGGGGTCGCTCCCCCTGCGTGACATTGGCGACAAAAAACAAATCCCTGGTGCCTAGTGGTTTCTGCCCCCTTGGGGCAGATTGACCTAAAATCGACCAATCTGCCCCCAAGGGGGGAAGAAATGGTCTAAATACAATTTGCCCCCCAGGGGAGCGACCCTTGCCTGATGGGTCGCTCCCCATCTCTTTAAAAAAAAAAAATAAAAAAAAAAAATTTGCCCTGGCGCCTAGAGGTTTCTGCCCCCCCTGGGGGTAGATCGGCCTAATACCAATAGGCCGATCTGCCCCCAGAGGGGGGCAGAGATGGCCTAAAATAATTTTGCCCCCCCCTACATCCCCCCCCCCCCGGGGAGCGACCCTTGCCTACAAGGTCGCTCCCCTTGCGTGACAGCGCCAAAAAAAGATCCCTGGTGCCTAGTGGTTTCTGCCCCCCTTGGGGGCAGATTGACCTAAAATCGGCCGATCTGCCCCCAAAGCGGGCAGAAATGGCCTAAATACATTTTGCCCCTCCAGGGGAGCGACCCTTGCCTAAGGGGTCGCTCCCCACCTAAAAAAAAAAGAAAACATAACAAAAAGAAAAAATTAAAGAAATGATCCCTGGTGCCTAGAGGTTTCTGCCCCCCCGGGGGGCAGATCGGCCTAATAGGCCAATCTGCCCCCAGGGGGGGCAGAAAAGGCCTTCCCAAAAAAATGCCCCCCCCTGGGAGCGACCCTTGCCCAAGGGGTCCCTCCCGTTGCGTGAAATTCGCGCGCAAAAAAAAACTCCCTGGTGTCTAATGGTTTCGGCCCCCCTTGGGGGCAGATTGGCCTCATCAAAATAGGCCAATCTGCCCCCAAGGGGGGCAGAAATGGCCTAAATATAATTTGCCCCCTAGGGGAGCGACCCTTGCCTAAGGGGTCGCTCCCCACCTAAAAAAAAAAGAAAACATCACAAAAAAAAAAAAAAAAATGTCCCTGGTGCCTAGCAGGCCTTACAGTTCTAAGGCAGGGTGCACTATACCACTGGTGAGGGCATAGCTGCACTATGCCCCTACAGTGTCCGAGTCCTTTCTAAGACATTGTAAGTGCAGTGTAGCCATATTGAGTATATGGTCTGGGAGTTTGTCATTACTCCAGAGCACCTTAATGGCTTTACTAAATACTGGAAAGTTTGCTATGAAACTTCTCAGCACAATAAACCCACACTGATGCCAGTGTGGGATTTATTGAAAATTGCACACAAAGGGCATCTTAGAGATGCCACCTGCATGTTAGCCCAACTGCTAGTGTAGGACTGACCGTTATGTGCCAGCCTGCCACTTTCAGACAAGTGTGTGACTACATGGGGTAAGTGCCTTTGTGAACTCTGTGGTCAGAAACAAAGCCTGTCCTGGGTGGAGGTGCTTCCCACCTATGCTTGCAGGAACTGTAAAACCTGGCGTTGAGCCTCAAAGGCTCAAGCCTCGGATCACAGTGCCCCAGGGCACTCCAGCTAGTGGAAATGCCCGCCCCCTGGACAAAGCCCCACTTTTGGCAGCAAGTCTCGCAGGAAAATTAGGAAAAACAGGGAGGAGTGACCACCCCAGCCAGGACCACCCCTAAGGTATACAGAGCTGAGGTGACCCCCTCCCTGCAGAATCCTCCATCTTGGTTTGGAGGACAGTGACCAAAGGGATAGGAATGTGCCCCCCTCCCCAAAGTAAGTGGACACAAGGAGGGTGTAGCCACCCTCAGGGACAGTAGCCATTGGCTACTGCCCCTCTGACCCTAACACTCCCCTAAATCAAGGATTTAAGGGCCTCCCTGAACCCCCCTCACCAGATTCCTGGTGAGCTACAAGAAGTAGGACTGCTAACTGAATCCCCCAGCATAGAAGAAGGAAGACGATAACTGCTTTGGCCCCAGCCCTACTGACCTGTCTCGTGCTTGAAAGAACCTGCAAAAAGACCAGCGATGTGTCCAGCAGGCCCAGCGACATCTGCCAACTCCATAGGACTGCCCTGCACCGAAAAGGACCAAGAACTCCAGAGGACAGCGGCTCTGTCTGAAGAAACCTACAATCAAGGACTCCCACCTCACTCCGGATGCGTGAGTCTTGACTCATGTCCACCCGACGCCCACGGCTCATGTCGAGGTGGTTCACCCAGCAAGAGGGTCCCCAAGCGATTGCTAGCAAGAGCCCTGCCTAGGTTGACCCTCCACGACGACGCCTGCAGAGGGAATCCCGAGGACCATCCCCCCTCCCGGAGGAAGATATCCGACGCCTAAAGTACACACTGCATCTGCAGCCCCCAGGCCTTGGAGAAACCAACCCCCGTGTCTCAACGTTCAGCAGGCGGCCCTCTTCCCAGTCCGACCAGTGGTGTGCCCAAGACACCCCTCTGGACCTCGCCTGCAGCCTCTGAGTGACCCCTGGGGTCTCCTCATAGACCAGCATTGGAAACCCAACATCCTGTTTGCACCTTGTACCCGGCCGCCCTTGTGCTGCTGAGGGTGTGTGTTTGGTACCTACTTGTGGCCCCTCCAGTGCTCCTCTAATCACCCCAGGTCTGCCCTCCGACTCGTGGGTACTTACCTGCCGGTTGACTGAAGTCCGAGTACCCTGTGTCTCCATAGGAGCCCACGTTAATCTGGTTCCTCTGTGACCTCTGCTCTGGAGTGGCCCCGTCTTGATGGTGGTGGGTGTTTGGGGTTAGCTTGAACCACCAACGATGGACTACCTAAACTCCGGAGATAAAAACTGTAAGTCATCTACTTACCTGCAAAACTGTACTATCTTTTCTTCCCCCAGGAACTATTGAAAAATGCAGTGTCTACTTTTAAAATAGCTTTTTGCCATTTTAAGGAAAACTGTATACATTGTCGATTCCATTCAAAGTCCTGATAATATATATGCAAAGTACCTTTTATTTTATGTGCTTACCTGCAAGCTGAATCTTGTGGTTCTAGAAATAAAGTAACAAAACATTTTTTTATACGAAATCCTATTGGTCTGGGTTTAAGGCATTGAGTGTGTGTTTCCTCTGTTGCTTATGTGTGTACAACAAATGCTTAACACTACCCTCTGATAAGCCTAACTGCTCGACCACACTACCACAAATGGAGCATTAATATTATCTATTGTTACCTCTGTCAAGCCTCTGCGGGACCCCTGGACTCTGTGCACACTATATCTCAGTTTGATATAGTATATACAGAGTCAGCTTCCTACATGGAGTGACTGTGCTTTCGCCATGTGCATTAATTGCCCTCCCTCACGATCCCTGGACTATCACGATACGCTTGTATCCAACTGGATGTTTGAAACGTTTGGTTCGTTCGCATTGTAGAGTACAGAAAGATTTGCACCAGTTTTATAAGACTGAACCTGATGTAGTCAGTCAATGTCCAAAACCACCAATAAAATACCCCTCCCATCTACCCCCACCCACCCCCGGCCTTATTTAACAGCGGTCTTTACCCATTCAGCCTATCTGGAAGTGAGTCATAAGATGGGTTTAGTTTTACATGAATATTTGAGCCATTAGATAACATCGTTCTACGCTCTAAACCAATTAAACCCTCAATTATTTCATTAACAACAATTCTTACACCAATATATTCTGTGCTACTGTTTTTATTTGTGTAACGATTCATAACTGTAATATTCTCCCGTATTACCGTTCTAAAAATGCGGACATGCCGTAACCAATTAATGATTTCGTTGGTTGTGACCATCTACTTTCAAAAGTTCTGGGAGGCAGTTTTGTCACACTTAACATAAAAATTTCTTTGATCAGCTAGCTACTGACAACCTTCCCATTGTATACATAGAACCGCGAGGAACAAGTCTGTTCTTTTCAAGGTCGAGAGACTAGTTGACTGTGTTGGGGTTCTTACATGCTTAACTATGCCCATCTTCATCCTCTGGGTAAACCTCACATTCGCGAAAATTGGGGACATATGACCCGACTATTATAATCGCTGCGAAATTGCTTAGTATTGCGATTCTTTGTGAAAATTTCCAGTTGACTCCTGTCTAAATGCTGTCTTGTAAGAGTGATACTTGTTCTTTGGTTAATTAAGTTACTTGTTTTAACACTTGCGAGACGATCTTGCTCGGCACTACTAGTCGGTTTATTTTGCCCCTTCAAAGTAAGGTTAATTAGTAGTTCGCTCGAATTAGCTACTTTTTCAGTTAGTGTTTGTACAAGCGTCGTAATGGTGTTTTTTTTAACCCAACTATATGTGCGTTCAGATAATTAAACTGTGCCTTGCCTCCCACTAGCTGTTGGGTATGGTTAACGATTGCAGAGATGCTTTGTCGAGGGACATCTGTAATCATGGAACCTCCTGTCAACTCCAGAGGTTGAAATGTATTCTTGCACTCCACATTAACCACTAAAGTCGTTGTTATACTTTCTCTCTGTTCTCTTTCTTGAATTTCTGAACTCGGATGTTCATTTGCTAAATCTTTGTGTAGGAAGTTGGCTCTGTATGCACTATTTCAAAGTAAGGAATAGTATGCAGAGTCCAAGGGTTCCCCTTAGAGGTAAGATAGTGGCAAAAAGAGATAATTCTAATGCTCTATTTTGTGGTAGTGTGGTCGAGCAGTAGGCTTATCAGAGGGTAGTGTTAAGCATTTGTTGTACATACACACAGGCAATGAATGAGGAACACACACTCAGACAATTACAGGCCAATAGGTTTTTGTATAGAAAAATATATTTTCTTAGTTTATTTTAAGAACCACAGGCTCAAGATTTACAAGTAATACTTTAAATGAAAGATATTTCATGTAGGAACTTTAGGAACTTGGAATTAGCAAAATAGCATATACAGTTTTCACATAAATGACATATAGCTATTTTAAAACTAGACACTGTGCAATTTTCAACAGTTCCTGGGGGGAGGTAAGTGTTTGTTAGATTTTGCAGGTAAGTAAACCACCTACGGGGTTCAAATTTGGGTCCAAGGTAGCCCACCGTTGGGGGTTCAGAGTAACCCCAAAGTTACCACACCAGCAGCTCAGGGCCGGTCAGGTGCAGAGGTCAAAGTGGTGCCCAAAACGCATAGGCTTCAATGGAGAAGGGGGTGCCCCAGTTCTAGTCGGCCAGCAGGTAAGTACCCGCGTCTTCGGAGGGCAGACCAGGGGGGTTTTGTAGGGCACCGGGGGGGGACACAAGTCCGCACAGAAAGTACACCCTCAGCGGCACGGGGGCGGCCGGGTGAAGTGTGCAATCAAGCGTCGGGTTCGCAATAGAAATCAGTGGGAGACCAAGGGGTCTCTTCAGCTATGCAGGCAGGCAAGGGGGGGGCTCCTCGGGGTAGCCACCACCTGGGCAAGGGAGAGGGCCACCTGGGGGTCGCTCCTGCACTGGAGGTCGGATCCTTCAGGTCCTGGGGCTGCGGATGCAGAGTCTTTACCAGGTGGTCGGGTCTTTGAAGCAGGCAGTCGCGGTCAGGGGGAGCCTCGGGATTCCCTCTGCAGGCGTCGCTGTGGGGGTTCAGGGGGGTCAACTCTGGCTACTCACGGTCTCGTAGTCGCCGGGGAGTCCTCCCTGTGGTGTTTGTTCTCCACAAGTCGAGCCGGGGGCATCGGGTGCAGAGTGGGAAGTCTCACGCTTCCGGCGGGAAACGTGTGTTGGTTCAAAGTTGCTTCTTTGTTGCAAAGTTGCAGTCTTTGTGGAACAGAACCGCTGTCCTCGGGAGTTCTTGGTCCTTCTAGATGCAGGGTAGTCCTCTGAGGCTTCAGAGGTTGCTGGACCCTGGGAACGCGTCGCTGGAGCAGTGTCTTTAGAAGTGGGGAGACAGGCCGGTAGAGCTGGGGCCAAAGCAGTTGGTGTCTCTGTCTTCTCTGCAGGTTTTTCAGTTCAGCTGTCCTCTTCTTCTTAGGTTGCAGGAATCTGAGTTCCTAGGTTCTGGGGAGCCCCTAAATACTGAATTTAGGGGTGTGTTTAGGTCTGAGGGGTTAGTAGCCAATGGCTGCTAGCCCTGAGGGTGGCTACACCCTCTTTGTGCCTCCTCCCTGAGGGGAGGGGGTCACATTCCTATCCCTATTGGGGAAATCCTCCATCTGCAAGATGGAGGATTTCTAAAAGTCAGAGTCGCCTCAGCTCAGGACACCTTAGGGGCTGTCCTGACTGGCCAGTGACTCCTCCTTGTTTTTCTCATTATCTCCTCCGGCCTTGCCGCCAAAAGTGGGGCCGTGGCCGGAGGGGGCGGGCAACTCCACTAGCTGGAGTGCCCTGGGGTGCTGTAACAAAGGGAGTGCACCCTGCCTTGGGGCTGTAAGGCCTGCTAGAGGGGTGACTTATCTATACCTATAGGCAGTGTGAGGTTGGCATGGCACCCTGAGGGGAGTGCCATGTCGACTTAGTTATTTTATCCCCACTAGCACACACAAGCTGGCAAGCAGTGTGTCTGTGCTGAGTGAGGGGTCCCCAGGGTGGCATAAGACATGCTGCAGCCCTTAGAGACCTTCCCTGGCATCAGGGTCCTTGGTACCAGGGGTGCCAGTTACAAGGGACTTACCTGGATGCCAGGGTGTGCCAATTGTGGAAACAAAAGTACAGGTTAGGGAAAGAACACTGGTGCTGGGGCCTGGTTAGCAGGCCTCAGCACACTTTCAGATCATAACTTGGCATCAGCAAAGGCAAAAAGTCAGGGGGTAACCATGCCAAGGAGGCATTTCCTTACACAACCCCCCCCCCAAACAAAAGAGGATGAGACTAACTTTTCCCAAGAGAGTCTTCATTTTCTAAGTGGAAGAACCTGGAAAGGCCATCTGCATTGGCATGGGCAGTCCCAGGTCTGTGTTCCATTATAAAGTCCATTCCCTGTAGGGAGATGGACCACCTCAACAGTTTTGGATTTTCACCTTTCATTTGCATTAGCCATCAGAGAGGTCTGTGGTCAGTCTGAACTACAAAGTGAGTACCAAAGAGGTATGGTCTCAGCTTCTTCAGGGACCAAACCACAGCAAAGGCCTCCCTCTCAATGGCACTCCAACGCTGCTCCCTGGGGAGTACCCTCCTGCTAATGAAAGCAACAGGCTGGTCAAGGCCATCATCATTTGTTTGGGACAAAACTGCCATTATCCCATGTTCAGAGGCATCAGTCTGCACAATGAACTGCTTGGAGTAATCTGGAGCTTTGAGAACTGGCGCTGTGCACATTGCTTGTTTCAGGGTGTCAAAGGCCTGTTGGCATTCTACAGTCCAGTTTACCTACTTGGGCATTTTCTTGGAGGTAAGTTCTGTGAGGGCTGTCACTATTGATCCATATCCCTTCACAAACCTCCTGTAGTACCCAGTCAAGCCAAGGAATGCCCTGACTTGAGTCTAGTTTTTGGAGCTGCCCAGTGCAGAATAGTCTGGATCTTAGGCTGGAGTGGCTGAACTTGGCCTCCACCTACAAGGTGTCCCAGGTAAACCACAGTTCCCTGCCCTATCTGGCATTTGGATGCCTTGATAGAGAGGCCTGCTGCTTGCAGAGCCTTCAAAACCTTCTTCAGGTGGACCAGGTGATCCTGCCAGCTGGAGCTAAAGACAGCAATATCGTCAAGATAAGCTGCACTAAACGACTCCAAGCCAGCAAGGACTTGATTCACCAACCTTTGGAAGGTGGCAGGGGCATTCTTTAAGCCAAAGGGCATAACAGTAAATTGATAATGCCCATCAGGTGTGGAGAATGCTGTCTTTTCTTTTGCTCCTGGTGCCATTTTGATTTGCCAGTACCCTGCTGTCAAGTCAAAAGTACTTAAGTATTTGGCAGCACCTAGTTTGTCAATCAGTTCATCTGCCCTTGGAATGGGATGGGCATCTGTCTTGGTGACAGAATTAAGTCCTCTGTAGTCCACACAAAACCTCATCTCTCTCTTTCCATCTTTGGTGTGAGGTTTGGGGACTAAGACCACTGGGCTAGCCCAGGGGCTGTCAGAGTGCTCAATGACTCCCAATTCCAGCATCTTGTGGACTTCCACCTTGATGCTTTCCTTAACTTGGTCAGACTGTCTGAATATTTTGTTTTTTGACAGGCATGCTGTCTCCTGTGTCCACATCATGGGTACACAGGTGTGTCTGACCAGGGGTTAGGGAAAAGAGCTCAGCAAACTGTTGCAGGACCTTCCTACAGTCAGATTGCTGTTGGCCAGAGAGGGTGTCTGAATAGATCACTCCATCAACTGAACCATCTTTAGGGTCTGTGGAGAGGAGATCAGGGAGAGGTTCACTCTCAGCTTGCAGGTCCTCATCTGTTACCATCAACAGATTCACATCTGCCCTGTCATGGAAGAGCTTGAGGCGGTTCACATGGATCACCCTTTTGGGGGTCCTGCTAGTGCCTAGGTCTACCAAGTAGGTGACCTGACTCTTCTTTTCTAGCACTGGGTAAGGGCCACTCCATCTGTCCTGAAGTGCCCTGGGAGCCATAGGCTCCAGAACCCAGACTTTCTGCCCTAGCTGAAATTCAACCATAGCAGCCTTTTGGTCATACCAAAACTTCTGGAGCTGTTGGCTGGCCTCAAGGTTTTTACTTGCCTTTTCCATATACTCTGCCATTCTTGAACGTAGGCCTAGTACATAGTCCACTATATCTTGCTTAGGCTCATGAAGAGGTCTCTCCCAGCCTTCTTTCACAAGAGCTAGTGGTCCCCTTACAGGATGGCCAAACAGAAGTTCAACGGGGGAATACCCTACTTCTTTCTGAGGCACCTCTCTGTAGGCGAAAAGCAGACATGGCAAGAGGACATCCCATCTCCTTTTGAGTTTTTCAGGGAGCCCCATTATCATGCCTTTGAATGTCTTGTTAAATCTTTCAACAAGACCATTGGTTTGTGGATGGTATGGTGTGGTGAATTTGTAAGTCACCCCAAACTCATTCCACATATGTTTCAGGTATGCTGACATAAAGTTGGTACCTCTGTCAGACACCACATCCTTAGGAAATCCCACTCTGGTAAAAATACCAATGAGTGCCTTGGCTACTGCAGGGGCAGTAGTCTACCTAAGGGGAATTTCTTCAGGGTATCTAGTAGCATAATCCACTACTACTAGTATGTATTGGTTCCCTGAGGCAGTGGGAGGTTCAAGTGGACCCACTATGTCCACACCCACCCTTTCAAAGGGGACCCCCACCACTGGAAGTGGAATGAGGGGGGCCTTTGGGTGTCCACCTGTCTTACCACTGGCTTGACAGGTGGCACAGGAGACCCAAAACTCCTTGACCTTCTGGGACATGTTGGGCCAATAGAAGTGGTTGACTAGTCTCTCCCACGTCTTGGTCTGTCCCAAATGCCCAGCAAGAGGAATGTCATGAGCTAAGGTTAGAATGAACTCCCTAAACTCCTGAGGCACTACCACTCTCCTAGTGGCACCAGGTTTGGGATCTCTTGCCTCAGTGTAAAGGAGTCCATCTTCCCAATAGACTCTGTGTGTTCCTGTTATCTTTCCTTTGGACTCTTCAGCAGCTTGCTGCCTAAGGCCTTCAAGGGAGGGACAGGTTTCTTGCCCCTTACACAACTGTTCCCTTGAGGGTCCCCCTGGGCCTAGGAGCTCAACCTGATAAGGTTCTAACTCCAGAGGCTCAGTTCCCTCAGAGGGCAGAACTTCTTCCTGGGAAGAGAGGTTCTCTTTTTCTTGTTGTGTGGAAGCTGGTTCCCCAGTCTTCTTTCCTTTTCTCTTGGAGGGTTGGGCCCTTTTTCCAGGCTCCAACACCACTTTTTCACCCTGAGCCTTGCACTATGCCCTTGTCTTGACACACACCAGTTCAGGGATACCCAGCATGGCTGCACTGGGTTTTCAGTTCTACCTCAGCCCATGCTGAGGACTCCAGGTAATTTCCAAGCAAACAGTCTACAGGGATATTTGAGGAGACCACCACCTGTTTCAGGCCATTGACCCCTCCCCACTCTAAAGTTACCATAGCCATGGGATGTACTTTAGTCTGATTGTCAGCGTTGGTGACTGGATAAGTTTGTCCAGCCAGGTATTGACCAGGGGGAAACCAGTTTCTCTGTCACCATGGTGACACTGGCACCTGTACCCCCAGGCCTTCTACACTTTGCCCATTAATTAAGAGTTGCTGCCTGTATTTTTGCATATTAGGGGTCCAGGCAGCCAGTGTGGCTAAATCCACCCCACCCTCAGAGACTAGTTTAGCTTCAGTGTGAACCCTGATTTGCTCTGGGCACACTGTTGATCCCACTTGGAGACTGGCCATTCCAGTGTTAGCTGGAGTAGAGTTAGAAGTGGAACCTTTCTTGGGACAGGCCTTGTCTCCAGTTTGGTGTCCTGGCTGATTACAGCTACGACACCAGGCCTTTTTGGGATCAAAGTTTTTACCCTTGTACCCAAAATTGGATTGTGAAGAGGCTCTGGGCCCACCCTCCTGAGCAGGTTTTTGGGGCCCTGTAGAAGACTCTTTACTATTGTTCCCTTTGAATGTCTCAATACTCTTCCCCTGGGGAGGCTTTGTGACCCCTTTCTTTTGGTCACCCCCTGTGGAAGTCTTGGTCACCCTAGTCTTGAGACAATGGTCCGCCTTATTTCCCAATTCTTGGGGAGAAATTGGTCCTAGGTCTACCAGATGCTGATGCAGTTTATCATTGAAACAATTACTTAACAGGTATTCTTTCACAAATAAATTGTACAGCCCATCATAATCATTTACACCACTGCCTTGAATCCAACCATCCAGTGTTTTCACTGAGTAGTCAACAAAATCAACCCAGGTCTGGCTCGAGGATTTTTGAGCCCCCCTGAACCTAATTCTATACTCCTCGGTGGAGAATCCAAAGCCCTCAATCAGGGTAGCCTTCATGAGGTCATAGGATTCTGCATCTTTTGCAGAGTGTGAGGAATCTATCCCTACACTTTCCAGTGAACATTTTCCAAAGGAGAGCACCCCAGTGAGATCTGTTTACTTTTCGGGTTGCACAAGCCCTCTCAAAAGCTGTGAACCATTTGGTGATGTCATCACCATCTTCATATTTAGTTACAATTCCTTTAGGGATTTTCAACATGTCAGGAGAATCTCTGACCCTATTTATGTTGCTGCCACCATGGATGGGACCAAAACCCATCTCTTGTCTTTATCTTTCTATGGCTAGGAGCTGTCTCTCTAAAGCCAATCTTTTGAGCATCCTGGCTAACAGTAGGTCATCTTCACTGAGGCTGTCCTCAGTGATCCTAGAGGTGCTGGACTCTCCTGTGAGAGAAGCAGCATCTCTGACTATTACAGTTGGAACCAGGGCTTGAGGAGCCCTGGTCTCCCTAACTAGGACTGGAGGTGGGACTTCCTCCACATCACTAGTTTCCTCCTCTGTGAGGTCATCCTCAGAGGGGTTGTTCTTGGCAAACCCTGCCAAAAGCTCCTGGAGCTGTAATTTGGTAGGGTTTGAACCAGTTCTAATCTTTTTTATTTTGCAGAGAGACCTTAACTCTTTCATCCTATATTGCAGTTAAGGGGTGATGTCGAGTTCCATCACATTCTCTTCTGTATTAGACATTATGTTTCTAAAAGTTGGAATACTTTTTAAGAATCTAAAACTATCTCTAGAACTTAATTCAAACTTTTACAAAACTTTTAAGCTCTAAAAGAAATGCTAACAGGGACTAACACAAGGCCCTAGCAGGACTTTTAAAAATTTAGAAAAATAGCTCAAATTTCAGAAATCAGTTTCTAATGCCAATTTTTGGAATTTAGTTGTGTGATCAGGTATTGGCTGAGTAGTCCAGCAAATGCAAAGTCTTGTACCCCACCGCTGATCCACCAATGTAGGAAGTTGGCTCTGTATGCACTATTTCAAAGTAAGGAATAGTATGCACAGAGTCCAAGGGTTCCCCTTAGAGGTAAGATAGTGGCAAAAAGAGATAATTCTAATGCTCTATTTTGTGGTAGTATGGTCGAGCAGTAGGCTTATCAGAGGGTAGTGTTAAGCATTTGTTGTACACACACAGGCAATAAATGAGGAACACACACTCAGAGACAATTCCAGGCCAAAAGGTTTTTGTATCGAAAAATATATTTTCTTAGTTTATTTTAAGAACCACAGGTTCAAGATTTACAAGTAATACTTTAAATGAAAGGTATTTCATGTAGGAACTTTAGGAACTTGGAATTAGCAAAATAGCATATACAGTTTTCACATAAATGACATATAGCTATTTTAAAACTAGACACTGTGCAATTTTCAACAGTTCCTGGGGGAGGTAATTGTTTGTTAGATTTTGCAGGTAAGTAAACCACCTACGGGGTTCAAGTTTGGGTCCAAGGTAGCCCACCGTTGGGGGTTCAGAGTAACCCCAAAGTTACCACACCAGCAGCTCAGGGCCGGTCAGGTGCAGAGGTCAAAGTGGTGCCCAAAACGAATAGGCTTCAATGGAGAAGGGGGTGCCCCGGTTCTAGTCTGCCAGCAGGTAAGTACCCGCGTCTTTGGAGAGCAGACCAGGGGGGTTTTGTAGGGCACCGGGGGGGACACAAGTCAGCACAGAAAGTACACCCTCAGCGGCCGGGTGCAGTGTGCAAACAGGCGTCTGGTTTTAGAGACCTTCCCTGGCATCAGGGTCCTTGGTACCAGGGGTACCAGTTACAAGGGACTTACCTGGATGCCAGGGTGTGCCAATTGTGGAAACAAAAGTACAGGTTAGGGAAAGGACACTGGTCCTGGGGCCTGGTTAGCAGGCCTCCGCACACTTTCAAATCATAACTTGGCATCAGCAAAGGCAAACAGTCAGGGGGTAACCATGCCAAGGAGGCATTTCCTTACACTTTGGTACTATCATGGTGCACTGTTACACTAGCAAGTGGAACTGCACTTTTCATAGTTAGTGGATTGGTTAAAGACTTGATGTCCCCCTGTTTACCTTTGTTATTCAGCATCATACTCCCCTCCCGCTTTGTATTTAACTGGCCCTCACTTCCTCGAGTAAACATCTATCTCATCTAAAGTACAATTTTCAGCTGTGTTTTTTGCCTGCTTCTTTGCCTTCCCTAACTCAGCTGAATTATCCGCTGCTTTAGGCTTCTCCATCCTGTAGTAAGAAAACCCTTCTCAGTTCTGTGCTAACAGTGAGAGCGTACTCCCAGGCCAGAATTAATGCTAGTCAAGATTACTCCCGGGTAGGATAAGCACTGCTAATAGGTGCGCTTTCAAATTAATGGGGCAGGACCTTAATTTGAACCATTCATACATCCCAGCTGAGGTAAGTAGAAACACTCTTAGTTCTTGGCCCTTTGCAGTATTTTAGAAATTATTTACTTCCACTTAAAACACGTGATATAAATCTGAAACATTCATAACATTCACAATACATTCAACACGCTCAACAATAGTTAATAACACTTCCTTGTGCCCACAGTAGCAGCATCCAAACTAGGTGCAATAATGTGACCCGGGCTTATGAATAAAGACACACATTTACTGTCCCGTTGAAATGTCCAGAGTATACATTCAGGGCATAAAGTAGTCCTTTAGCTGAATCGCAGTGACCAGGGTTTTACAACCCAAAGAATTCTACGTGATCACTCGAACTAGCCAATTTTGGGGGAAGATGAAGGTAACAAATTCCATTGTATCCTGTAGGCTATAGCTAAGTTGCAATAAAAAAATGTAAGTGCAAGTACCTCTTACATTGGAGCCAGGGGGAATGGCTCAGCCCATCGTCTCCTAGGCTGGGATGGGCGTAGACAGGACTGGTTTTTGCTGGGGCGCAGCCTGCGCTGTGGGTAATGTAGGCACGCTATAAGCGCGATCAACAGCAACTCCTCCTCACAGGGCCAATCAACATACAATGGCAGGGCAGTCTGGATAATGTAGTCCCCCTCTTAGCAGCGTATCCAGAAATAGCGTGCCACACTGTGGGGAATGTAGGCACTACAAGCTCACTTTGCATTTGACCCCTACATCAGATGGCATTTTATGTCATATCGCTTGGCAACAATTATGCAACATCTTTCACGCTGGGTGGTACAGTAGTCATGGACTGTGATTGTGTGAATGCAGAAAGTGCACAAGGGAGTACTGGTATCACAAAGCCGGGATCAACAATCTGGAGCAAACAGGAAAAGTACTGTGAATGGCTACTTTCTTGCACTACTCGGCTAAGTGAGTGTGTGCTACTAGTACAGTACTTTTTGTGCCAGAACTCTTTTCCACCCTGTCTGCCAGGGCGTCAGCATGGTCACAGGTGTGGCAAAGCAGTGCTGTAAAGCAAGTTATCAATCTAGGTAAAGACTTTTGTGGTATCCTTCGGGCAACATGATGACCGGTATGGCATATGAGGATTCTTATATGCCATTGGATACATTTTTTCACCAACCACAGGTCAGAGGCAACTCTGATATTTGCTATTCCAGAACTTGTTACATAAATGCAGATTTTCTTGCAAACCTTTTGGTAGGCATCATTTAAACCTAGGCAGACCATCCAATACTTTGAGAGAAGGAGACCCCTGAAATATATTATAGTTGTCATTGTGAAATGATGGTATAGCACACAGTTTCGTTTTCAAGTTTATAACAGGTCAAAACTTGATCTTTTTATTGATTGAGAAGATGTTGCTTAGAAACCCCCCAGGATTCAGATGACCTGCCTCTCTCATACCTTTCCCCAAAAAATCCTCTACTGAAACTAGATTCCTTGGCCTGTAAAAATAGAATAAAGTTTGAAATATGGTTCTGAACTGCAGGGGCATGGAAGTATTTTGAGTACCCCAAACAGTTTGCTGAATACAGGTGTCTGTTGCTATTTTTAATCAATTATGAAGAAATAGCTACTTAACCTATAACCACTGGAACCAAAATAGGACCTCTGTTTACTTTGAGTTTGTCCTCCTCTCCCTTGACCTTTAATTGCAGTCACATTTCCTCCTTCTCTGGTAAAGAACATTGGCCTGAAGAGCTGGAAGTGGTGGTTGTTTCGGAGTCTGTTATTGAATGTGACTAAAAAGAGCAACCAGGGCACTCCATGATAAATTATTTTGTAACGGATACTTTAATCCTTAGCGTTGCAATATGTAAACAAAAATACAGAGATGTACAAAGTCCATGTAAACAATTGAATATACGTGAGATCGGTGATAGCCAACACGTGTTTCGTCCTCACGGACTTCTTCAAGGCTGTAAACAGAGACAGATTGGAACTCTTTTACAGAGAGAATGTTCCACTACCAGCCGGTAGGTACATATTCAAAGCGTTCATGTATGCATATTTTAACATGCAACGTGGGCCAGAGAAGAGATACCCATAAATGTTACAAGGTGTAGTTCAGAATAGAAACACTGTATAGGATGTGTACAAGAGGAAAAAGGGTGGGAGACGGTCGTAGACAGTATTAAATGAGAGAATAGTTAGCCACCACAAGTGAATAAAATGTGATAAAAGTGTGCTGATATATATACGACAGGGATTGCAGAAAATGCCCAACAATGTGCATAAACTATAGAAAATATGGAAAACGAGAATGCCCGTGGATATCTTAAAATACCTTAATGGTTCTGTGAATTCAGGAAATGTGAAGTTCCAATATATAGTGAAAGTAAAGCCATATCTGTATGGGGAGTCCAAGAAAAAAGAGAAGCACTTGTAATACAAATGCTAAATCTACTGGTACTGCGCTGGTGCTAAAGTTGAAAAAACAGAAGAAAAAGGACCTACCCGGAAAATTGTGATTTATGTGTCCGGATAAGGGAGGGTCCTTAGTGATATCAGGGACCGATAGTACTCATCGGGGCATAAGACTACCCCAAGGGGTGAATCCGTAGTTTGGGATACACACTCCGTCTGAGGTCTCAGTAGACCATGTCTGCGGAATAGAGCAGAGATCTAGGAAGAGAAATGTGCCGACATGAGAGACACAAAAGAACCACATTTACAGTTAACTAAGGGAAATACCCAAAAATTAAAATCAATGGGACGCGGTCATACCATGAATTTGGTCGTAGACGCCAAATACAGTGAGTAACAACTAGGTACCCGATTAGACTAACTCGGGACCACAGGAAGGTGTACACTGAATAAAGAAATCGATACTATCGTTACGAGTATGTTCCAGCGTTGAGGACCTCGGTGTAAGGGGTTGAATATGGAGTGACCAAAAGAAAATAGTATGAGCCTGGTCCAACGCTTAGAGTTGCGGATACAAGTTAAATAGTGAGGAAGACTGGTGGCGGCTCGTATCCGATGAAATATATGACGGCATAGCCGTAAGTGTTGGTGTAATTATCCCAAGTGTGCGGGCACATTAATCACTTCAAGCGTACGGGCGGGACAAAGTTAACAAAAGAAAACGCTCTCAATAGTGGCGCTACCCGCTAAACCTCCACGCGTTCAAATACATAAGGACTCTAGGACGGTAAACTCAGGATGCCCTTACCGGTGATTCCACAGGATCCGGGAGTCAGTGACGCTTCGATAAGCGTGCCGGGTACAGCGTATGATAACGCTGACAGGTAACGTAGGACCAACTCAGGCTGAGCACTGCCGATATATAAACGTGTGCAGTGTAGAAAACAAGAAAGGACTACGCTTTCGATAGGGAGAGGCATGAGTTGAGCTATTGACCACAATAAGAGGTACTACACGGGCGCCATGTTACGTGTATTAATGTGAGCTATGGCATGCAAAATTGAATGTGAGACGACCACCATATCTGCAGCACTTGGGTAAACCTCTCTCCCGAGAACACTGTAGGAAGTTGGCTCTGTATATACTATCTCAAAGTGAGAGATAGTGTGCACAGAGTCCAAGGGTTCCCCTTAGAGGTTGATAGTGGCAAGAATTGATAATACTAATGCTCTATTTGTGGTAGTGTGGTCGAGCAGTAGGGTTATCAGAGGATAGTGTTAAGCATTTGTTGTACACACACAGGCAATAAATGGGAACACACACTCAAAGACTTAACTTCAGGCCAATAGGTTTTTATATAAAAAAAATATTATTTTCTTAATTTATTTTAGAACCATTCAAGTAAATACATAAATTGTAAGTTACTTGGCATAGGTAAGTATGGAACTTTGAAGTAAAACAGTAAGGTACACAGTTTTGACAAAAATGGCAATAAGCTATTTTAAAAGTGGACACTGCAAAAATCAACAGTTCCTGGGGGAAGTAAGTACAAGTTAGTTTAGCAGGCAAGTAAAGCACTTACAAGTTCAGTCTCTGGGGCATAGGTAGCCCACTGTTGGGGGCTCAAGTCAACCCCAAACACCCAGCACCAGCAACATAGAGCCGGTCAGGTGCAGAGGTCAAAGTAGGGCCCAAATAACATAGGTGCCTATGGAGACTAGGGGTGTCCGGTCCCAGTCTGCTAGCAGGTAAGTACCTGCGTCCTCGGGGAGCAGACATGGGGTGTTTTGTAGAGCACTTGGGGGGGTTCACAAACAGGCATACAAAATACACCCTCCGTGGCACAGGGGCGGTCGGGTGCAATGTGCAAATTAGGTGTCGGGTTTAGTATTGAAATCAATGGAGGGACCTGGGGGTCACTCTGGCGATGCAGGCAGGGCACAGGGGGGCTTCTTGGGCCAGCCACCGACTGGGCAGCGATGAGGGCCACCTGCTGGTCACTCCTGCACCAGTAGTTGGTTTCTCTCGGGCCTTGGGGCTGCGGGTGCAGTGCTTCTTCCAGGTGTCGGGTTCTTTGTTACCGGGCTGTCGCGGTCAGGGAGAGCCTCTGGATTCTCTCTGCAGGCGTTGTTGCATGGGTGCAGGGAGGTTGTCTCAGGGTGTCCACGTTATGGGAGTTGCCTGGGGGTCCTCGCTGCAATGTTGGTTTCTCTGGACATGAGCCGGGCCGTTGGTTGCAGAGTGTAGGGGACTCGCACTTCCGGAGTGAGGCTGGAGTCCCTTTAAAGATGGTTTCTTCTTTGTCGATTAGACAGAGCAGCTGTCCACTGGAGGTTTTTGGTCCTTTGGGTTGCAAGGCAGTCCTCTAAGTCAGCAGAGGTCGCTGGTCCTGCTGGATGTGTCGCTGTTGCAGGATTCTTTGAGTCTGGAGACAGGCCAGTAGGGCTGGGGCCAAGTCACTTGTTGTCTCTGTCATCTCTGCGGGGCTTTTGGGTCAGCAGTCCTTCTTCTTCTTTAGGTCGTCAGGAAATCTGTTTGCCTTGGTTCAGGGTTGCCCCTAAATAATCAATTTAGGGGGGTGTTTAGGGCTGGAGGGCAGTAGCCAATGGCTACTGTCCTTGACAGTGGCTACACCCTCCTTGTGCTTCCTTCCTGTGGGGAGGGGAGCATATCCCTAATCCTATTTGGGCAAGTCCTCCAAAGCAAGATGGAGGATTTTCTAAGACAGGGGTCACCTCAGCTCAGGATACATTAGGGGCTGTCCTGGCTGGAGGGTGACTCCTCCTTGGTTTTCTCATTATCTCCTCTTGACTTGCCGCCAAAAGTGGGGGCTGTGTCCACGGGCGGACATCTACACTAGCTGGAGTGCCAAGGGGTGCTGTAACACCAGGCGTGAGCCCTTGAGGCTCACCGCCAGGTGTTAATGTTCCTGCAGGGGGAGGTGTGAAGCACCTCCACCCAGGACAGGCTTTGTTCCTGGCCACAGAATGACATTTTCATCCCATGTGGCCAGAAACCCATATGGATGTGGCAGGCTGGCAGAAACTGGTCAGTCTAGCACGAGTAGTTGGTCTGGCATGCAGGGGGCATCCCTAAGATGCCCTCTGTGTGCATTTCTCAATAAATCCCACACTGGCATTAGTGTGAATTTATTGTACTGAGAAGTTTGATACCAAACATCCTAGTATTTAGTGTAGCCATTATGGAACTGTGGAGTTCATGTTTGACAAACTCCCAGACCATATACTCTTTATGGCTACCCTGCAATTACAATGTCTAAGACTTGGCTTAGACACTGTAGCAGCATAGTGCTCATGCAGGTATGCCCTCACCTGTGGTATAGTGCACCCTGCTTTAGGGTTGTGAGGCCTGCTAGAGGGGTGACTTACCTATGCCACAGGCAGTGGGTTGTGGGCAAGGCACCCTGAGGGGAGTGCATGTCAACTTTGTCATTTTCTCCCCACCAGCACACACAAGCTGTAAGGCAGTGTGCATTCGCTGTGTGAGGGGTCCCCAGGGTGGCATAATACATGCTGCAGCCCTTAGAGACCTTTCCTGGCCACAGGGACCTTGGTACCAGGGGTACCATTTGCAAGAGACTTATCTGTGTGCCAGGGCTGTGCCAATTGTGGAGACAAAGGCACAGTTTAGGGAAAGAACACTGGTGCTGGGGCCTGGTTTGCAGGGTCCCAGCACACTTTCAATCATAACTAGCATCAACAAAAGGCAAAACGGTAGGTGGTAACCATGCCAACAGTGGCATTTTCCTACAAACATTGACCAAGGAGGAATATGCCTGATCTTGGAAGGTAAAGGCCTGGACATACGTTAGTATTTCTTTTATAAAAGGTTTGTCTCAAGCAGCCTTGTGGCACTAGGCCAAACGCTGATCTTTCTGGCTTCAAATATAGCATCAATTTTAATCAGTATTTATTTGCTCCTTTCCAAGGCAGTAACAACATTGGTGTTGCCCAGGAAATAAAATAAATCTCAGAGCACAGTTGGAAAGAACCACTAAGAGAACTAACCAGGAAAAAGGCTGAAATAGTGTGTCCATAAAGACAACAACAGGCATTTGATCTAATCAAAAGGGAGATCCTAGAAGCACCCATATTGAAACCTTTTCTAATAAGCAAGAATTGTGTCATCACTGTGGGTGCAAGTTTGTGTGGACTGGGAAGTGTTTTGTCACAATACTGTGGTAGATCCTAATGATACTGAAAGGTGGTATTCAGTTATAGAAAAGGGATTGCTAGCATGTGTCTTGACAATAGAACATTTCCAGAATTAAGTGTGTTTCCATCTTGGTGGCACAGTCCCTAATAAATTTAGTATAGTACTCGCATAGCCCTTAAAACAATAACACATTTTCTGTGTTGTCAGGCGCCGGCACTTCCATGATGGCATCAGTCAAGGATTATTTAGGTATCGCTCCTTCTTTGGATAAATTATGTCCCAAATATTCCACAGATTCTTGGAAAAGTTTGCACTTCTTAATTGTCAGTGTCAAACCATGTTTTTGCAAATTTCCACATGTTTTTGTCAAATGGAGGTCACTACCTGTGTCAAGCTACATAATGGTATCTCCAAACCGGGGCATGTTTGGTATCAAACATGTCAGAATCATATCCAAATACTGTTGCCATATTGGTTGTATGATTCCATGTACTCTGAAAGCTCCTTAGCGGATCCCCAATACTGCTACTACCATTCATCCTGGGTTTTCCGAGCACCCAGCGGTGCCACCCCTCAGACAGGTTTCTGCCCTCCTGCTGCTTGACCAGCTCAGGCAGGGAAAGGCCAAACAAAGGTTTCTTGTGGGAGAGGGAGGTATCACCCTCTCCCTTGAAAATAGGTGTCATATGACTTGGGAGGGGTAGTGCCTCCCCAAGCCACCGGTATGCTTTGAAGGTCCCTGCTCTGGCGCAAAACAGGACAAAGGAAAGGGGCGTGACCACTCCCCTGTCCATCATCACCCCAGGAGTGGTGCCAAGAGCTCCTCTAGGTGGCCACTTGATTCTGCCATCTTGAAACCAAGATGTGCAGATGCCCCTGGGTGCATCTGAGTGACTGGGTCAGGCAGGTGATGTCACAGCCCCCTCTTGAGAGATGGTCACCTTACTAGGTGACCACAACCGCCTTAGGGTTATGTAGGGTCTCCCTTGAAGGTGGGTCTCCAGATTCTACATGCAGGATTCCACAGACTCCTCTGCAATGTTTACTTAATCTTCTGGCTACTGGAACTACAACTGGACTCTTTAGGAACTGATAATCTACAACCCCAGCAATGACTCAGCTTTGAAACATTGTTTCTCTGGCTCCTTCCAGCAGCTGCAACATATCCCCTGCTGTGCATCATCTGAGGGCGGTTGAAACTCCAGCCTGCACCAAGAAACATGTAGGAATCTCTCTTTGAGTGAAGGAGTCACTCTCCTGCATCTGCAGGCACCAACTGCAACGACAGCCTGCTGCATGCATCAGTTTTCCTCCAGAACCACGTGGTGGTGGTCTGGACTGGTCTCCTTGGTCCTCTCTGCCAGCTGCCCAACTTGGGAGAGGTAAGCCCTTGCTTCTCCTTGCAGGACAGTACCCGTGTGCGCTGTGACTCTTGCAGCTACCAAGGCCTGTTTGCTCCTGCTCCAAGGGGTCTTCAGGCTTCCAGTAGCCCTGGCCCCCAGCACTTCTTCCTGCAAAGCACAGTCTTCTCTCTGCTGCTCCAGCAACGTGGGACTCCTCTTCAGGTGTGCCAACTGGGCCTCACTGTGACTTATAGTGCCTGCTGCCTGTGGGTGCTGCAACTGCTTTTGTTGGCTCTCCCGACTGCTGAGGGTCACTTTGGACTCCCTTCCTTGGGTCGAGTCCCCTTGGCATTACTGGTCCTCTTTAGTCCTGCAACTCTTCTTTTGCTCCTGTTGCATTTGCCAAGGCTTGTTGATGGTTCTTCTGTACCATTGCCTATCTGCGACCCCGCAAACGACATGGGACACCACCTTCACCGCTCCAAGGAGTCCTCTTCAGCTCCTGGGCTCCACAGCTAGTCTTGTTCTTCCCTCATCGACCTGGTTCTGCATCCACAGAAGGGAGGGTAGTGGCTTCTGCCCTCACTAGACACTCCATTGTGCACTGGACTCTGTCCCCTTCATTTGCAGATCCTCTTCTATCAGAATCCCCCTTTGGTTTCTTCTTGTGTGGTCCTGTTCTCATACAATCCTTTTTCTTAGTCCTCTTGTTAGTCCTTGGGAAAACCAGGTACTTACCTCTGTTCTCCTCGTCGCTGGGGGTGACTCTGGTACTCAGCTCTTGGGGTTCCTAGTTCCTCCAGCTCCCCTCTAACAATTTCACATCCTTGGGCGGGGACTGTATCTCGCATTCCACTTTCTTAGTATATGGGGGGGGGGGTGTGTGCTTTCCTCCAGTTGGGGGGAAACTGCCTATAAGTATTCTAGTGTTGTGTTACTATACTAAAGTACCTTTTTATTTGTAACATTGGGTGGTTCTTTCATGTGTGATATGTTGCTGTGTGACTATAGTGGTAGTACATAAGCTTTGCATGTCTCCTAGATAAGTCTTAGCTGCTCAACTACAGCTACCTCTAGAGAGCCCTGGCTTCCTAGACACTGCCTACACTTCACTAATAGGGAATACCAGGACCTGGTATAAGGTGAATTCGGTGATAACGCCATAGGTGCTCACCACACACCAGGCCAGCTTCCTACACCCCCTCAATACAATACAAATGGCATGTAAGCTATTTAAAGATACACATAAAACTTAAAAGAACAAAACAACAATATAAGCTCCATGTCTAGAGACTCCCCTTAGCTTCTTCAGCTACACAAAAGATCTTGGCATATCGATTACCTTGACCAGAAGACCAGATCCAATCAATGATCACATCCTTCTCTATCCAAACAATTTAAAATCTGATGTAGGTGTAGCTTATTTATTATCCGCAATCATTTGTCTAGAACATTAGGCATTCATTTTAACCCTAGGTGCCCTGTCTAAGAGACATGCTAGCCTAGCGTTTATATAATCACCCACATGGTGAACATTTGAGGTATTTGATGCTATATTGGCCAGGATCATACCTAGGCACATTTTGGCATCCAGAATCTCAATTGGGTCCTTTAGCAAATTAGCAGTACTCTCAAAAGAGACTCAGCCTTTGTCACTAGGGTAAATCAGAACAGAAAATAACATCATCATTGTAACAAGCTTCAGAGTCTGTCGTAATAAAAAATCAAATCATCAGACAAAAAAGAAGCATCTGCAGAATCCTTACTACATTTTACAAGTTCCACCTCGAGAGGTCACAAAAAAGACCTTTGATCATCATCAGTTTGTGGTATGTAAACCACCCATCGCACCATCCAAAGTATCAGCCATATCCATTCATGCCAGATGTTAAAGTAATTTCCCTGCTTGTCTTTTTGCTGTCAAAGCTCTGTAGGGTAACCACTAATAGTGACAGCCTGTGAGGTAGCTTGTCAGATTTTCTAAAATAGACTATGCCACTATGTTAGTAGGCACCGATCTGACTGAAGACAACACTGCTATCTGAGTGGACTGTGACGCCAAGGTGTTGAGGAATTTATAGATTTCCCTAACCGTTTCAACCTCCTCTAACTCAGCATCCCAGTTCCTACCATTACCAGATTCATTAGCCTTTATCCTATTAAATTTCTCAAACCGGATAAGCAGCCTCAAAGCCAGAAATATTTTCCCAAATTAAACTTTGCAGAACAATACTAAAACAACTCTACAAGAGAGCTAATTATACATGCCCACATAAGCATAAACAGAAGATAATTTTTCTTGATTCAATAAGCAATAGAAAAGGGGTGAAAAGGAAAGAACAATCTCCATGGCTGTTTAAACAAGAGGCACTAGCTCTCAGATACAAGGTAGCAAGTTTAACAAGAATCTTGAATCCCACCTACAAAATTAATTTAAAGGAAAAAGAAAACTAATCTATTATTAAGCTTCCATCTGATGTGAGACATCGAGCAAAACACCATCCCAGCGAATTAGGGAAACAATACAACAGTTTCATAGAAGCAAATTAACAGGTGGTAAAGCGACAGCAAAGGCTCAACACTTGTAGCAGCAAGGAAAGAGGATGGGGTATGAAGAAGTCTCTATTTATGGCCTATGTGGCTGTCATTCTTAAGATTATTTACCTACACATACAGGCAATATTGTGGTTAATGTAGATTTATTTTGAAATGATGGATACTATTAAATGAAGCATCTAGGAAAGGCTGTCTAATAGAACATCTGGTCTTGTATTAAAATCTTATCCCCAGTACTCTCTTCAGTAAATTTTTTGTTTACATTCCTTTTGTTGTCCTTAATATTATTCTCTCCGTGCATGTGTTACTGCAAGATATTTTAAATTGACTTTAGTCAGGACAGCGTTATTCTATGAACGTTTTGTGATGCAAATTGAATACTTTTTTCATTTCAAATAAGATTGTTTTGTTGTTTTTTCAAAACATTTTAACAATTGTAAAACCAAAGTATTTTTTCGTTCGATGGATTATGCTAGTAGTACATGTCTCTAATTGCTTTTTGTAGTGTGGCTCAAATACACAGTTGCTTCATGTCTTCCAAGAAGATTTTATTTTGGGATACAAGAGACATAGGAAGGAAGAGAAATTGAAGGGAGCCGAGGTATTCTTCCAGCCGTCACAAGGTGTGGTATCCTATTCTGATACTAACTTCTTAAAACTCCTATCCTTATTTAAATGGTCGGATGTTTTATTTGATGAATTTTCCCATTCTTTCAACTTGGGTAGAAACCATTCTTCCAAAAGTAAATGTGTATTCACTCATTTATTATTGTTAAACAGCAATCATATAGCTCACAAGTGTGCACCATGTTCTGTCCATAACTATTCCTTAAGCAAGGACGGGAGTAAAACGCGTAAATCCACAAAGGAATGCAGTTATACCGTCACGTATTTAATGATGCAGCAATCTTCTGAATGAATTAAAAATATTTGCTTTTTTTTTTTTTAAACTCCGTAGCATAGGACCCTGCAATATTTACCAATACCAAGTGACTCCGTATATGTCACGTTTTGCATGATCCTTGCAATCTGAGAAACGGGAACCTGCGTAACTCTCAGAGTAGCTTCGTCCAGCAACTGAACTTAGTTTTAAAGAAACGGAGTAAAGGTTGACAAGCATACTACATAACATTTATTACAGTTGCAATAAAAATAGAACCCTTTCAGTTACTTCGACTACGATGACACCACTTTAATAATATCTGAAATGTCTAAATTGATCCACCCTAATGTTAGTAGAAAAGCACGGTAAATCACTCAAATTTAATACAACAAAGTAGCACAAAGAAATGCAATTGCAACTCTGCCCCTAATTCTAGTGGCACAGAGTACATACCGGTCACAAGCTCTGTATTTGTAAGCGAATGTAAAGGGAAGGCTTATTTTCCATAAGGTGGGCTTTGTAAGATCCCGTGTGGACACTGACTTTTAATTCCTCCGGTATGACTGAAGGCTTATCTGCGATTCTCCTGCTCCTACATTTAGACCGGGTGATTCTTAACAGAGGTCTGTCTGGATTGTGTTTCCATCCAGAAGAGATCTGGCCTGGCAGTTCAAGCTGTACTGTTTCTATTGCAGTGGAACTAATTCTGATATGCATATGCCTGATTTCTGTCGAGAAAGATGTAGTTGGCAAAAAATGATGCAGTTGCATTTGATTTAAAGTAATTTCCAGTGCCTTCGATTACTGAAGCACGACATTCATCTTTTTTTTCTTTTCCCTTATATCATTTTTCAGGTCTACGTGAAACTGTTTTTTGTCTCTCATTTTCACCCAGGACTAAATATTTAACATGTTTCGAAATCTCAGGGAAAATTGGGTAGATGCATTTGACCTTTTGCTTTACCTAAACCTTCCAGTTTCTCAACGCACAATTTTTATTCTTGACATTTCTAACGTTGCAAACGCCATCTTTTGGTGCCTTGCCATATGACATAAAGAACTATTGTGGGAAAGTACCCCCTTGCTTGGCATGGTTACCCCCATTTTCTGCCTGTTTTCAGTTTTTGTGTTCACCGGAATCCTACTAACGAGGACCCCGGTGATTATGCGCTCTCCCTTCTAACTTGGTAACTTGTAACCATTTTCACCCCACATTTGGCATACTGGTGCCCCATGCAAGTCTCTAGTATATGGTACAGAGGTACCCAGGGCATTGGGGTACTGGGGGGATCCCTATGGGCTGCAGCATGTATTATGCTACCCATGGGGGGTCCATGCAAAGCTTTCTGCAGGCCTTCCATTGCAGCCTGTGTCAAAGGGTGCATGCACCCTTTTTCACGTTATGTCACTGCACCAGGTCACTATAAGTCACCCCATGGCAGGCACTCCTAGCCCGGAGGGCAGGGTGCAAGTACCTCTGTGTGATGGCACCCCTGCACTAGCAGAGGTGCCCCCACGAACTCAGTGCCATTTTCAAGTACTCTGTGAGTGCGGGGATGCTATTTTATGTGTGTACTGGACATAGCTCACTACCTATGTCCAGCTACATAATGGTAACTCCAAACCTAGGCATGTTTGGTATAAAACATGTCAGAATCATACCCCAATACTGTTGCCAGTATTGGAAGTATGAGTCCATGCACCCTCGGGGTCCTTAAAGGATCCTCAGCATTGCCCCTACCAGTCTAGCAGGGTTTTCCAGGCAGCCCCAGCTGCTGCCACCGCTCAGACAGATTTCTGGCCTCCTGCTGCTTTAACATCTCAAGCCCAGGGAGGCAGAACAAAGGATTTCCTTTGGGAGGGTGGGGAGAACACCCTCTCCCTTTGGAAATCGGTGTTACATGGCTTGGGAGGGGTAGCCTCCCCAAGCCACTGTTATGCTTTGAGGAGCACATTTGGTGCCATCCGTGCATAAGCAGTCTTCACCGGTTCAAGGACCTCCAGTCCCTGCTCTGGCGTGAAACTGGACAATGGAAAGGGGAGTGACCACCACTTGAATCCAAGGTTGGCAGAGACCTCTAAGAGCATCTGAGTGGCCAGACACGTGAGATCATAGCCCCCTCCAGATAGGTAATCTCCTGGCTAGGTGACCAATCCCCCTTTCAGGGCTATTTAGGGTCTCTCCCTTGGGTGGGTCCTCAGATTCGGCTTGCAAGATTGCAGCAGGACTCCTCTGCAGCCTCCACTTTGACTTCTAGTCACTGGAACTGCGACTGGACCCTCCAAGAACCGACAATCTGCATCCATAAAGAAGACTCCTCTTACAACATTGTTTCCACGGCTCCTCTCAGCTTCTGCAACATTTTCCCGGCTGTGTATCCTCTGAGGGTGGCAAGTCTTCAGTCTGCACAAGAAGGAATTTCCATTGGAGTGAAGGAGTCACTCCCCTGCATCCGCAGGAAACTTGTGCAACGACGACCGGCTGCGTGGATCTCCTCTCATCCTGAGCTGCGTGGATCCTGCATCACTGGTGGTGGTCTGGTGTAGTCCTCTTGGTCCTCTCTGCCAGCTGTCCAATTTGGTGGAGGTAAGCCCTTGCCTTCCCATGCAGGACAGTACCCGCCCCATGTCTCTTGCAGCTACCAAGGCTTTTTGCATATCCACCAAGGGAACTTTAGGCTACGTGCAGCTTCAGCACTCCTTCCTGCTACACACTGCCCTCTGCGTGTTTCCCCTGTGATGTGGGATCCCCTTCCTGTAGTGCTTTGTGGGCTCCTGCAACTTTAGTGTCCCCCTCCTGTGGGGCTTCTGTGGGCGCTCAGTGACACAGAGGGTCCCCTCTGACTTCCCCTCCTGGGTTGGGTACTTCTGGGCTTTCCTGGTCCTCAGTAGCACCACTTTTCCACTAACCTCGAATTTGTCTTTGCCAAGTCTTGTTGGTGGAATTCCTGCACCAACACCCTTCTGCAATCTTCATTCCAGCGTGGGATGTCTTCTGCATGTCTCAGGAACTCTTCTCTGGCTCCAGGACTGCAGTGCTGACCTGATCTTCATCACCGACGACCAACTCCTACAAGTACAGCTGGGTGGGCAGTAGCTCCTACTCTTCCTGGATTCCACTGTGACTCTTGGACTTGGTCCCCTCTCTCCATAGGTCTTCCTCTCCAGGAATCCACTGCTGGTTTCTATCAGTCTTCTCTGGGTGTCTTCTTTTCCTTTTTTTGGTGGTTTGGGGAAATTCCAGTGATTTACCCCCGCTTTGCTGGGCGCTGGGGGGTACTGTGTTACCTTTGTGGTTTTCTAGTACTCCTAGCTCCCCTCTACACATTCCACTTACCTAGGTGGGGGTTCTGTGTTCGCATTCTTTTTTTTTAGTATATGGTTTGGGCTCCCCCCCTAGGGTCACCATTGGTTTTTTACATTTGCACTGATTTCTGACCTTTTCAATGCCTATTGCTTTTTACTAGTGCATATAATTAGTGTATTACTTACCTGCTAGTGGAGGGTTGCACTTCTAATACTTTGTGGTATTGTGTGACCAAAAATAAAGTACCTTTGTTTTTGTGCAACTTAGTTTTTTATTTCACTTGTGCAAGTGCTGTGTGCCTTTAGTGGTTTTGCATGAGCTTTGCAAGTCTCCCAGATAAGCCTTGGTGGCTCATCCAAAGCCATCTCTAGGGAGCCTGGCTTCTAGGCACTGCCTTCACTTCACTAAGAGGGGATACCTGGACCTGGTATAAGTTGTAAGTACCTTGGGCACCCACCACACACCAGGCCAGCTTCGTACAACTATGCAGTTGGAAGTGTCCGTAATTTTCTTTCTGAACCCAGAGGCCAAAGGTAGTGCTTTATTTACAATCCTCGAAAAATCTTTATAGTGCACATCTTGTCAACTGATAATGCTAAAAACTCATGTTCGATGCAGATGCTTTATTCCCCCAAAAGGAAAAATCATCTGTTAAGATATGTTTTTATAATCTTAAAACGTCGAAGCGCATTCTTCCCCAACTGAAGAAAATAAATTGTTCCCTCTATCCCAGGTGAAGCGGCAAATGCCTCTTTGGATTTTTTTTTTAACACTCTTGAATGTAGCCTTCCTAAGCCCTCACTCAAGTGATTGCAAAGAACCCAGAATCTATATTTTTGGCTTAATGACCTCATGCAGTTAATGTACAATAGAAGCAGGCTGAACATGTGAACTTAGTGTCTTCTGAAGAAATGGTCTCAAAATTGCCCAAGGAACAACTTTGTCATGATCTTACATAACACACAAATGTACCTGGATTGAATGAAGATCATCTTTCATATTTAGATCTTGATTCTTTGCCACTGCCCTCTCTTTGATATCACAGTTGATTGACTCATCAGGACATGAGTGGAAATTTCACTATTATCGTTTTTCGCCAATAGTCTTTTGCAAAGTGAAAATGCAGAACTGAGTACTACAGCACTCGGGGTGCGTGGCAAACAGTTAATGATACTTTGCTCTGGAAGACTTTTGGTCCTGGTGCACCCTAATATGTATCTGTTAGTCTTTGGTCATTCAGTGAAACGTAGTTTGTATCCATGCTTCTCTGACCAGGGTAATTTGCAAACTCAGTGTACAGAGCCCCCCCTTCTGTTTTCTTCTCCTATATGGACTTTCCATCTATGATTTCAAAAATACCACAATTGTATTCAGACCATCCAGTCAGGATTTTTAGCATTTAACGGGGTGTAATTCTCTAAAATATCTACTGGTCCAAGAGATGGGATGTTTCAGAAATCTCCGAGCCATGTTAAAATAGCCGCTTGTCCTATTTAATCCCATGCAGTGAAGTGATAAATTATGGGTGTATTTTCAGAGCTCTGATACTGTCCTCTCTGAATATATCAGGGTTCATGTTATGTCAAGATTTAAATTATAGCAAGGCTCTTATTATGAAACCTTTCTGGTTACAGAAAAAGCTAAATTTACCAGTGTGCTATTTCTGTTGGAAATTTGAATATACACAGATTTTCTTTATAAGTGTCACTTGTTGAGGGCAGCTTTTTGATCACTGTCGGGATGTGAATATGACAGTACTTTTCCGTAGTTCTGATTATAGTAGAAATCAGGATATAACATTGTTCTTTTTATACCATTGCTTCCTTTATTTCGTTCTGAAAAGCTTTGGCAAAATTACTTTTCAGCATAATATCAATTTCATAAAAAGGTTACAGTAAATAGTCAGGTTATTTCTGTAGTATAATGCACAGATTGCCAACTGAAAATCAGCAAGACCACTTCTGATGGATACAACTACCTGTGGATTCCTCACCTTATGAATTCTCCCAATGAGCCAGCATTCGCTGGAAATTTTCTCCCTAGCTCCCCACATCGACGAGGAAGTCATAATTGCACGGCTCCGCACGCGACGCCGTCTGACGTTATCCTGGCAATAAGAAGTCCTCGCTGGCGTGCTAACGTCGGTTCCCTTTTTTCCGTGCCTTCGACGCTAACGTTTTTTTCTTACCTCTTGAACAGTTAGTGTTTCGAGGAATGATTGTTGAGCGTTACAATGTCTCAGCCGAAAAAAAAAACAGGATTTAAGCACTGTTATGAGTGTGGGGCGGTTGGCATGTCAGTGACAGATCCTCATGAGAATTGTTTGTGGTGCCTGAGCTCGGACCACGATGTGGAGGGATGCTTGTCTTGCCAGCGGATGAACCCAAAGGCTTTGAAGGAGAGAGAGGCTAAGCTCTTCTTGGCAAAAGCTAAGAAGGAGAAAAGGGGTCATTGAAGATCAAAGGCGAGGGTTACTTCTTCACATAAGTCCTCGAGGTCGTACAAGAAGCGACACCCGCACATATCTTGACGCCTTTCTTCCAGGGATCGGTCTCAGTCCCCCTCCGAGACGGCGCTGTGCTCTGTGGGAGATCAGTCCTACGGTGACTCCCAGCCTCAGAGTCCACAGGATTCTTCGGCGCTGACTTTGATAGAGGTCTCTGAGTCCCCAGTGAACCCTGCGGCTCAGTGTTCTCCTGTGTCCACTCATGGTCAGGAGTCGGGTGTGCAGGCATCTGAGTCGGTTCAGACGCCTTAGGAGGAGGAGAGGTTTCCTGCCTTCCCGACTCCGGGAGCGGATCCATCAGCGTTCCTCAATGCTATGTTTAGCATTTTTAACAGAGCTATGGCCCCCGCTGGTGCGCCTGCTGGTCCCATGGGTCCGTTATCATTTACGCTGGGTTCACAGCGCCATACAAGCAGGCTCCGTTTGTACCCTTCTATCTGGGTGAAGGTGCTGGTTTGGCCCCAATGACTTAGCCACCTCGGATGAGTGCTTCCGATGGCGCCAGTGGAGTTCATGACGGCACCGGATGGATCTGGTTCGACCCACAGTGTCTCTCCGTCCTCTCTTCCGCCGGAGCGTCCATCTGCTTTGAAACCGGCGTCATCGACTAATTCTCTGGCAACGCCACGTTTGGAGTCTAGACTGAGGTCGAGGAGAAGATCCTTGAGGCTCTTGGAGGAGCAGGAGTATCAGCAACAGCTGTTGGAGGAAGGAGAAATTCCAGAGTCTATGGGTGAAATTTAGGGCCTAGACTCTGCAAGTGGCTTAGGTACATCCCTTGAGTGCGATTTCTCATCCCCTGGTGAGCTCACAGTGGAGGCAGCTTCTTACCACAGTGTAATAAGAAAGGCTGCAGAGTTTTTGGACCTTCCTTTGCCGGCATCAGAGACAAAGACAAACATTTTAACTGAGATGTTACATCCAACGACTACGTCTTCTGAACTTCTCCTCCCTTTTAATTATGCTTTTGCTGAACCCATTATGGACATTTGGAGGAAGCCTGTCATGACTCCAGCGGTTTCCAGGACTGTGGCTAGAAGGTAAAGAGTTGCTCCAGGGGATCTGCAATTTCTTTCACAGCATCCAGTGCCTTAGAGCTTAGTGGTGCAAGCCTCTAGTTCTGCAAGGTTCGCTCCTGGTTCGTTCCCTGCGACTCCTTCAAATAGGGAGTCTAAGTGTATGGAGCAAACAGCTAAAAAGGTCTTCTCATGCAGTATGGCCTTGAAGTCTCGCAATGCTACGTGTGTGCTGGGGAGGTATATCCATGTCCTGATGGACTCGACAAGAGCTGTTGTGCCAAGATTGCCTCAGGATGTGGAGGGACAGTTTGAACTCTTGTTGGACAGTCAAGCAGCAGCCAAGCAGATGATTTAATCTGGCTTGGACAGCAGATTAGGTTGCCAGGGCAATGGGCACTTCAGTGGCAACCAGGAGGCATGCCAGTCTCAGGGCTTCTGGTTTCTCCACGGATGTTCAGGCTATTCTTATGGACCTTCTATTTGATGACGAGAAGTTGTTTGGGTCCAAAGCAGACTCAGCTTTGGAATGATTTAAAGACAGCAGGGCTACTGCAAGGTCATCGTCTACACCCTTTAGGTCTTTTCAAAGGTTCAGGGGTTTTGGCCGTGGATCCTCTTTCCGTGGAAGGCCACAATCCAGCATTCAGCAGCCTGCCAACCCTCTCTACAGATCTTCTAGATGTGGGGGAGGGTTAGGCTGCGAGGAGCCACTCAGCAGCCTTCTGCTTCATCCTCTTCCTCTGGGGGAGCCCACCAAGGAAAGCAGCCCTAGTTTTCTCTCCATTTTACATCAAGTTTCTCCTGTGGGGGGAGGTTATCTCATTTTCTCCACAAGTGGGAGTTAATCACTTCAGGCTCTTGGGTGCTGAACATTGTGGGGAAAGGTTATGCCCTTCCTTTTCGGGAGTTTCCCCTCTCCCTTCCCTCCCCATCATTCGTTTTGCATGGAAAATCGTCTCCTGTTGATTCAACAGGAGGTGCAGGTCCTTTTGTTAAAGGGTCCAGTGGAGTTGGTTTCAGAGCAGGAGAAGGGTCAGGGATGTTATTTAAAGTATTTCCTGATTCCCAAGAAGGATGGTCGATTGAGGCCTATCCTGGATCTGAGGATTTTGAATTGGTTCCTGTGAGGAAATGCCTCCTTGGCATGATTACCCCCTAACTTTTTGCCTTTGCTGATGCTAAGTTATGATTTGAAAGTGTGCTGGGACCCTGCTAACCAGGCCCCCCAGCACCAGTGTACTTTCCCTAAACTGTACCTTTGTCTCCACAATTGGCACAACCCTGGCATTCAGGTAAGTCCCTTGTACCAAGGGCCCTGAGGTCAGGGAAGGTCTCTAAGGGCTGCAGCATGTCTTATGCCACCCTAGGGACCCCTCACTCAGCACATGCACACTGCTTCACAGCTTGTGTGTGCTGGTGGGGAGAAAATGACTAAGTCGACATGGCACTCCCCTCAGAGTGCCATGCCAACCTCACACTGCCTGTGGCATAGGTAAGTCACCCCCCTAGCAGGCCTTACAGCCCTAAGGCAGGGTGCACTATACCACAGGTGAGGGCATATGTGCATGAGCACTATGCCCCTACAGTGTCTAAGCAAAACCGTAGACCTTGTAAGTGCAGGGTAGCCATAAGAGTATATGGTCTGGGAGTTTGTCCAACATGAACTCCACAGTTCCATAATGGCTACACTGAAAACTGGGAAGTTTAGTATCAAACTTCTCAGCACAATAAATGCACACTGATGCCAGTGTGCAATTTATTGTAACATACACCCAGAGGGCATCTTAGAGATGCCCCCTGAATACCTACCCGACTTCCAGTGTAGGCTGACCAGTTTCTGCCAGCCTGCCACACACCAGACATGTTGGTGGCCACATGGGGAGAGTGCCTTTGTCACTCTGTGGCCAGGGACAAAGCCTGTACTAAGTGGAGGTGCTTCTCCCCTCCCCCTGTAGGAACTGTAACACCTGGCTGTGAGCCTCAAAGGCTCACCCCTTTTGTTACAGCGCCCCAGGGCATCCCAGCTAGTGGAGATGCCTGCCCCTCGGGCCACTACGCCCACTTTTGGCGGCAAGGCTGGAGGAGATAATGAGAAAAACAAGGAGGAGTCACCCGCCAGTCAGGACATCGCCTAAGGTCCACATCACACCCATTTTATCCACCCTCCGTTGGCTTCCCATAGAGGCAAGATCTATCTACAAAACTGCATGTATCACCCACAAAGCCTTGCACTCCTCCTCCCCTCGCTACCTGGTGAATAAACTGAAACTCTCTGGGGGCTCCAGACCATCACGTAATGCAGAAAAGTTACTGCTTGAACCTCCCATTTTCAAGAAGGAAAGATCGATGGCCCAATCCTTTTCAGGCAACGCGGTGAGAATCTGGAACTCACTTCCGCCTCAGCTTCGGACCACCACCTCTTCCCAGGCCTTCAAAACTGACCTCAAAGCTCTCCTCCTTCAAAGACACTTCCAAATTTAATTCTAGTTCTCTGTTTCCTGAAGGAAGTCCTTCCATTATAGGAAATTCTGTTCTCCACGCCTATAGAAGTGCCTTCCCAGGGTGTTTTTGTGTTTTGAGTGTCTGCCATTTAGTGCAGTTTTATACCTCTACCTGTATTTTGTACTCTTTTGTATCTTGCACACGGCACCTTTCCTTTTACAACGTATCATTTGCTACCTCTTATATCTTGTTTACTTTTGATACATGCACAACGGCCACCACTGCCTCATGTAACGGAACTATTGTTTGAGTGTTTTGAGTGTCTACCATTTATTGCAATTTTTTTTTACCTTTACTCGTACTTTATGTGCTCTTGTAACCTGCACACGTCACTTTTTCCTTTCGTAACGTATCGTTTGCTTCCTCGTGGACTTTTTTGCTCTTGATACTTGCACAATTTTCACTATTGCCTCATGTAATGTAACGTTTGTTTTTGTAACAGGCTCACTTGTAATTCTTCTCCTCTTGTATCTCTACTTTGCCTATTGTGAAGCGCTCTGACACCCTCGGGTATAGTCCGCGCTATATAAAAACGCATTAAATAAAAATAAATAAAATAAATAAGGTGTTGTGAGCTGAGAGGCACAAAGAGGGTGTAGCCACCCTCAAGGACAGAAGCCATTGGCTACTGCCCTCCCAGACCTAAACACCCCCCCAAATTCAGTATTTAGGGGCTCCCCAGATCCCAGGAAATCAGATTCCTGCAACCTGAAGAAAGAAGAAGGACTACTGACTTACAAGCCTGCAGAGAAGGAGGAAGACGACAACTGCTTTGGCCCCAGCCCTACCGGCCTGTCTCCAACTTCGAAAACCTGCTCCAGCGACACATCCGACAGGGACAAGCAACCTCTGAAGCCTCAAAGGACTGCCCTGGACTACAGGACCAAGACACTCCGGTGAACAGCGGTCCTGTTAAAAACCAGCTACTTCTTTGCAACAAAGAAGCAACTTCCAAGGACTTCACGTTTCCCGCCGCAAGCGTGAAACTACACTCTGCACCCGACGCCCCCGGATCGACCTGCAGAAAACCAACACCTCAGGGAGGACTCCTGGCGACAGCGAGCCCGTGAGCAACCAGAGACGACCCCCATGAGTCCCCACAGCGACACCTGCAGAGAGAATCCAGAGGCTCCCCCTGACCGCGACTGCCTGTAACAAGAGACCCGACGCCTGAAACCAACACTGCACCCGCAGCCCCCAGGACCTGAAGGAACCGAACTTCGATGCAGGAGTGACCCCCAGGCGACCCTCTGCCTTGCCCAGGTGGTGGCTGTCCCGAGAAGCCCCCCCTGTGCCTGCCTGCACCGCTAGAGTGACCCCCGGGTCCCTCCATTGAAACCTATACAAAACCCGACGCCTGCTTTGCACACTGCACCCGGCCGCCCCTGTGCCGCTGAGGGTGTGTTGTGTGCCTACTTGTGTCCCCCCCCCCATATTGCTCTACAAAAACCCCTGGTCTACCCCCCGAGGACGCAGGTACTTACCTGCTGGCAGCCTGGAACCGGAGCACCCCTGTTCACCATAGGCGCCTATGTGTTATGGGCACCTCTTTGACCTCTGCACCTGACCGGCCCTGAGCTGCTGGTGTGGTAACTTTGGGGTTGCCTTGAACCCCCAACGGTGGGCTGCCTATGCCCCAGGACTGAGACTTGTAAGTGTTTTACTTACCTCCTAATCTAACCTTTACTTACCGCCCCCAGGAACTGTTGATTTTTGCACTGTGTCCACTTGGAAATAGCTTATTGCCATTTTTACAAAGACTGTACATGATATTGTTTTCATTCAAAGTAGATAATGTATCTAACGGAAGTACCTTACATTTAAAGTGTTTGATGTAAATCTTGAACCTGTGGTTCTTAAAATAAACTAAGAAAAGATACTTTTCAATATAAAAACCTATTATCCTGGACTAAGTCTTTGAGTGTGTTCCTCATTTATTGCCTGTGTGTGTATACAACAAATGCTTAACACTACCCTCTGATAAGCCTACTGCTCGACCACACTACCACAAAATAGAGCATTAGAATTATCTAATTTTGCCACTATCTCACCTCTAAGGGGAACCCTTGGACTCTGTGCACACTATTTCTTACTTTGAAATAGTATATACAGAGCCAACTTCCTACAGTTCCTCGAACAGGAGAAGTTCAAAATGCTGACCCTAGGACAGGTGCTACTTGCGTTGAACAAGGGAGACTGGATGGTGTCTGTCGACTTGCAAGATGCTTATTTTCATATCCCCATGCTGAAGTTGCACAGGAAGTATCTCCGGTTTGTGATAGGGTTGCAACACTACCAGTTTGTGGTCCTTCCTTTTGGTCTTACTTCTGCACCTCGAGCCTTCACGAAGGTGATGGCAGTGGTCGCAGCGGACCTAAGAAGGAAGGGAATATCTGTATTCCCTTACCTGGACATTTAGCTGATCAAAGTCGGGTCCTCAGAGCTCGTGCTGCATCACTTGCAAATGACAACCCAGTTGTTGTTCAACCTGGGCTTTACGGTAAATGGGCCCAAATCTCACCTGGAGCCCTCTTAGCACCTCCTGTTCAAAGGGGCAGTACTGGACACAACATTGAATCGGGCCTACCCTCCTCCTCAGAGGATTCAGGACATTCAGGCGTTGATTCCAATCTTTCAGAATGGAGCGGCTGTTCCAGTCCTCAAGGTCCTACACCTGCTAGGTCTGTTCATTTCCTGCATTCTGTTGGTCACTCATGCAAATTGGCACAGGAGGGCTCTCCAGTGGTGCCTCCGCAAGCAGTGGTTTCAACACAGAGGGGATCTTGAGGAGTTGATAACGATCTCCAGAGATGCTGCAGTGGATCTACGATGGTGGGCTGTGGACGGCAACCTTTCCCAAAGAAGGCCGTTTTGTCTACCACCTCCGGTGGCCACTGTCATAATGGATGCTTCCTCTCAGGATAACGCACACTGCCCGTCGTTCTGCAGCCTCAAGTATGCGGTGCAGGGGGCATTGGGGGTTGCGTTTCAGATGTCTTGGTGCGACCAGTTGCTTTACCTGTTTCCTCCCATACCTTTGATTCCTCGAGTTCTGAGGAAGACTCAACAAGATCAGGCTCAAGTCATTGTAATAGCCCCAGATTGGCCAAGAAGGGTGTGGTACACAGACCTTCTCCAACTCTCACTGTGCCTACCGCTCCGTCTCCCTTACAGGGTAGACCTCCTCTCGCAGTTGAAGGGGCAGGTTCTGCAAGCCCACCTCCAGAGCGTTCACCTACATGCCTGGAGATTGAATGGGGCAATCTGAGTTTCTTTTCTCTCCCTCCCTCCGGAAGTGGTGGATGTTACCTTATTGGCCAGGCAACACTCCACCAAGACTGTCTATGCCAACAGTTGGGCAAAATTTGTTACGTGGTGTGGAGAGAGGCAAATTAATCCCTTAAAGGCCCATTTGTCTGATATTTTGCCTTTTGCCCTTTCCTTGGCACAGAAAGGTTGTGCAGTTGTAACTGTGAAGGGTTATTTGTCGGCACTGTCTGCCTTTCTTTGCCTTCCTGATCAGCCTTACTTGTTTAAGTCCTATATAGTTATTAGGTTCCTTAAAGGCTCGACTAACCAGTTTCCTCCCACTTAGTTTGTCATGCCTCAATGGGATTTGAATTTGGTTCTGACTTTTTTGATGGGTTTGCCTTTTGATCCTATGTGATCCTCTTGCATGTTGAGGCTTTTAGTTTTAAAAACAGTTTTCCTAACGACTATCACGTCCGCTAGATGTGTGAGTGGACTTCAGGCTTTTAGTGTGAAACCTCCTTTTACAACCTTTCATGTTGACAAGGTGGTGCTGAGAACCAGGGCGGCTTTCCTTCCTAAAGTAGACACTCCCTTTCATATGGGTCAGTTTGCAACACTCATTGTTTTACTCTCCTCCCCATCCATCGAAGGAGGAGGAAAGACTTCCTTGCTTGGATCCAAGAAGGTCTCTGAGTTTCTACATCGAGGGGACAAGAGACTTTAGAGTTGATTATCAACTTTTCGTTGGATACGTGGGCAAGATGAAGGGCAGAGCTGTCCACAAGAGAACTCTTTCCAGGTGGGTCACTCTTTGCATAAAGAGTTATTTGCTAGCAAAGAACGTTCCTTCTGAAGGTATTGGGGCCCATTCCACCAGGGCCAAGTCTGCCACTTCGACCTTGGCTAGAGGTGTCCCAGTTGTTGAAATTTGTAAGGCTGCAACTTGGGCTTCCCTTCATACTTTCGCAAAACATTATTGCTTGGACTTGGAAGTTTGGAGGGACGGACATTTTGCACGTTCTGTTTTGCAGGATTTCTTGGTATGACCAGTCAGGCACCCACCTCTGAGTGCGGGACTGCTTTGGGATTCTGTTCTTTAGGTGAGGAATCCACAGGTAGTTGTATCTATCAGAAGAGCAAGTTACTTACCTTCGGTAATGCTTTTTCTGGTGGATACAGTAGCTACCTGTGGATTCCTCACCGTACCACCCTCCTCCCCGTTGCCTGTCTGATCATGCTAAGACTTCTTTTATTATAAACCTATATGTTTTTGGTTTTTCTATATAAACAGATATTGTGGTTTATATTTGTGTTTGGATTGGTATATATTGTTCTTGTGAGATCGGTATTCACCTGTTCGCCTCAAAGGCACGTAAAAAATGGTGACACTGACATCAGCACACCGGTGAGGACTTCTTATTGCCAAGATTACGTCACACGTAGTCTCATGTGGAACCGTGCAATTAAGACGTCCTCGTCGACGTGGGGAGCTAGGAAGAAACTTTCCGTTGAATGCTAGTGCATTGGGAGAATTCATAAGGTGAGGAGTCCACAGGTAGCCACTGTATCCACCAGAAAAAGCGTTACCGAAGGTAAGTAACTTGTTCTTACAGTCTGACCTTTTTCATTAACTCGTGTGATTTTTAGGCAAATCAAATCACCTCACTGTGCCTCATTTCTATTAGTTGCTTTAATTGTGAACCTAGATGAAGCAATAGATCAATAACTGGTTTACAGTTTGGCAGCATCAAAATGTTATGTTCCCATTTAGCAAAGCTTGTCACACGTATAACGTGATTTACTGATGTAAACGTTTTTTTTGTACTAAAAAGTGGATTTATTTACATGACGATTTTTGTGTCATCAGTGATGTCATCAATTGTCATTTAACATGTCATGAGTGATGTAATATGTGAGGCCATAAGCACTGCATGGGGTGTATTGTTACTTCAGTAAACTATAACTGATGAATTTCAGTAGTTTCCTTTTTTATATAAGGGGTAACTGTTGTATGGGCCTATATTGCCGTTGAGGGTTTCTGTGACGAGGCCAAAGGCCAAGTGGTTAATAAATGTCACCTGAACAGCGATATGGCAGTATACAACCATACTGCATATGTTACGTTCTATTTTATATTACCTGAGCAGTTAATTGATTTTAGTACTATTTAGAATGCTTTGGAGCATTTAAACATCATCTGCTTAGTATTCGTTGTTTTCCTGAGACTGCAGAGATGTCTCATTGTTTTGCGGAATGTGTGGCTAATGTTCATTTGCTAGTATTTAACATGTGTTTTATGCACCAGTTTGTGTTTAATAGATGTAAAATTTTAATGCAAATCAGCTCGTAAGGAAAAGAAGAAAAAAAACATTCACTCTAAAATGTGCCTTTTGTCTGGTATCTTGACACTATAGAGTAAGTTTGGCAAGGCATATTTAATGAAAGAAAATAAGTGTAAGTCTGGACATTGAAACGTTTTTCCTGACAGGGTTCTGCTTTTACAATATTTATTTTCACAAAATGAGGAGGATTAATTAATGAAGGCTTGAATCAAACATGGGCCTGCGAAAGTCACCTTGCAAGGTGTGCTGATTCTTGTTCTGAAAGCATTGCTAGAGTTTTTTCCCGCACTGAAATTCCAAATGCTATGTTAACCATCTATTTTAAATTTCTACCTATGAAAGGAAAATTAATATCCTGCAAATCTGATAAAGACTTCTAGTTGCAGATTCCTTACCTTAGAATTTCCCCCAGGCGTCAGACTGGATCCTGAGATTTTTCTTTGAGCAATGCCCTTGCGCGTCGGTAGGTGAAGTCGGTTGACTCCGCGGGCGGTGTTGGTGGCGTAGTCGCTGTGATGACGTTGGGAGTAGTATATAGACGCTGCCTTCGTGCAGTGACGTTAGTTCAATTCTTTCTGCGCCACGTGCTGATCCGGAGAAGAGCTACCCTGGTCTCTTTCTGACCGACTACAACCGTTTTGTTGAGTTTTTGTGAGATGTTTGGTGCGTCGAGAATGTCCCCGAAGACCGGTTTCAAGCCGTGCAAGGACTCTCATTGTACGATGTCAGTGAACGATCCTCATTGGGTTTGTCTGTGGTGTCTCAAGCATGACCCGAAGTCGTGCTCCGGGTGCTGGGCCATGCCCCCGAAGGCTTTGAGGGAGCAGTCCCTAAATCTCCTGCCGGCCCGGCACTCGACTCCACGTAGGTCCCGGTCTTGACCGAGCGAAAAGTCTCGAGACCGGGCGCACAGCCATCATCACTCGTCTTCTTCAAAATCCTCGGGTCAAGGTAAGAAGAAGAAGTCGAAGAGATCCCATCGCTCTCTGACTTCGCCCCGTAGCTCGGCTGAACTGACACGGGAGGAGCGTCCACGCGCAAGGCCTCCGTCCTCGGAGTCTGCATCTGGGTCGGCTCCGCGCTTCCCCGAGAGACCCCTACCCAGCTTAAAGAGTTTTATGAGGTCATGCGCCTCATCTTTGAGTGGTCCGACCCAGATGCGGCGGCTTCGGGCCCAAGGGGTTCGGATGAGGGGCCTTCGGGTTCTGCTCTGGCAGCTTCGGCTCCAGCCACCGAGGTCCCCTCTGGATCTGCATGTGGATCCGCACCAGCGCTGGTCGCACCCTTGAGACCTTCCCCGGCGCCAGTTCGATTGTAGACGCTCCCGACGTCGATAGTTCCCACTATCGACTCTGAACTAATTCTTATCCCGACGACTCGGAGTCGGAGCGGCGTCGCCTGACGCCGCCTTTGACTTCGGTGAGGCCTATTCATCCCATACGAATATGGGGAGGGACTGGAGGGGTCCCTGGACCTTTATGAACAACAGGATGACACTTCTATGGACTGGGCTCAGGAATTGGGCGGTGCCAGTGGTCTGGATACTTCTCCTGACGTTGGCATGCTATCTCCTCCTACCGTGGCTAAGGCAGAGGGAGTGACTTATGGTATGGTGGTCAATAGGGCAGCTGAGGTCCTTGGTCTTGAGCTTCCCACTGTTGAGGTTAGGGCTAATCTCCTGACAGAGGTGCTTCAGCTTGGGGATTCTACTTCAGAACCCCTTTTGCTGTTTAATGAAGCCCTCACCGATGTCCTTTCGGGTACCTGGTCCAAACCTAACACAAGGGCTCCTGTGAATAGGACTATTGCACGCCGCCATTGGCCTGCTCCGAATGACCCTAAATTCCTGTCCCAACACCCCACGCCCGAGTCATGTTATCCAGGCTTCCTCTTCTTCAGGCGCATTCCCTTCCGCACCCCCGTACAGGGAATCCAAAAGGCTGGAACATTTTGGCAAGAAGTTTTCTTCCTCCAGTCTTGCGCTGTGGTCTGTGAACACTGCATGCCTTTTGGGCTGCTATACCCACTCTTTGTGGGATATGGTTGCGCAAGTCCTGTCTCAGATAACGGAGGAGGCCCTTGCTATCATCTCCCAAGCTGTGAACGATGGGAGAGATGTGGCAAAGTTCACAATCCATTGTGGACTGGACACAACCGACTCTCTGGGCAGATCGGTTGCTATGACGGTGGCCTTACGACACCACGCCTGGTTGCGTACTTCTGGTTTTTGTGGGAATGTCCATCAGTCACTCATTGACATGACCTTTGATGGCTCACGACTCTTCGGAGACAAAGCGGACTCGGACTTGGAGAGATTCAAGGATTCCCGGGCTACGACTCGGTCCCTCAGTCTTTCCTCTGCCCCTCGCCCCCCACAGTCCATTTTTCGCCCCTTTCGTGGCCACGGAAGGGACTCCTTGTTGCGTCCTCCACCCAGCCACCGTGCCACCCATGCTGTTCAGCCTCTACGTGACCGGGGACGCAGAATCCCACATGGCCGTGGGACAGGGAACCAGAGGTTTGCCCAGTCCACCTCTGCCCCCGCTGTAGCCTGCAAACCCTCCTAGTCCGTCCCCTCACCCCTGTCCATTTGGTGGCAGGATTCGCCATCACCTGCCCCACTGGGACAACATCACCACTGACAGGTGGGTTTTGCAGATAGTTTGAAAGGGCTACTCTCTCCCTTTCGAATCTGCTCCACCAACCATGCCTCCATCCTTTCAGTCACCTTCCAGAGGATCATTTGGCGCTTCTCCGCCAGGAAGTTGCAGCTCTCTTGGCCAAGGGAGCTATAGAAAAGGTCAGTTTACCGTGCTCCCCTTCGGCCTTACCAGCGCCCCTTGTGTGTTAACGAAAGTGAGGGTGGTGGTTGCAGCTTATCTGCGCAAGTTAGGGGTCTCAGTCTTCTCCTACCTCGTCGACTGGCTGTTGAAGGTGGACTTGCCCCAGAAAGTTGTCTCCCACCTTCAGACTACGGCAAACCTCCTGCACATGCTGGGGTTCACTATAAACGTGCCAAAGTCACACCTGACTCCCTCTCAGACGCTCCCTTTCATCGGCGATGTTCTGGACACAGTGCAGTTTTTCGGGCTTATCCTCCCGAAAAGCAAGTCCAAGACATTCAGTCTATGATTCCGATCTTTCGGCCTCTGTCTTGGGTTTCGGTGAGACTGACTCTGAGGCTGCTAGGCCTCATGGCCTCCTGTATCCTGCTAGTAACACATGCCAGATGGCATATGCGGGCTCTGCAGTGGGACCTGAAGTTCCAGTGGGCGCAGCATCAGGGAAATCTCTCCGACATGGTCCATATCTTGGAGGGGACTGCGAAAGACCTGCAGTGGTGGCTTTCGAATCCGCATTGGGTTCACAGCAGATCCCTCACCCTTCCCCCAACCAGATCTCTCTATAGTGACAGATGCGTCACTTCTGGGTTGGGGCAGCCACCTGGGAGAGGCGGAGATCAGAGGGCTCTGGTCTCCGGCGGAGTCTGGGCTCCATATCAATCTTCTGGAGCTCCGAGCGATCAGGCTTGCGTTGAAAGCATTCTTTCTCTTTCTCAAAGGGAAAATTGTGCAGGTGTTCACAGGCAATACTACCGCCATTTGGTACGGCAACAAACAGGGCAGAGTAGGGTCCTGGACCCTTTGTTAGGAGGCATTACGCCTCTGGACATGGCTGGAACATCAAGGCATTACCCTGATGGTTCAATATCTGGTGGGTTCCCTCAACGCCAGAGTGGACGAACTCAGCCATTGATGCACAGCCGATCATGAATGGCGTCTTCTTCGGAGGTGGCGCAAGGTCTCCTTCAGCATTGGGGAGAGCCTTGGTTAGATCTGTTTGCCTCAGCAAAGAACGCGCAATGTCAGCTGATTTGCACGTTGGGGTTTCCAAGGCGGCACTCGCTCGGAGACGCTTTTCATCTCGAGTGGAACTCCAGCCTCCTTTATGCCTTTCCGCCTATACCTCTTCTGCCCAGAGTTCTCAAGAAAAGCAGGAACGACCTGGCCCAAGTCATCTTGGTGGCTCCGGACTGGGCATGGAGAGTATGGTATCCAGAGCTGTTGAGCATGTCCATCGATCCTCCACTCAGACTGCCTCTCGGGGCGGATCTTCTGTCGCAGCAACAGGGGACGGTTCTTCACCCGAACCTGTGCAACCTCCGCCTTCATGCGTGGAGATTTAGCGGCAATAGTTGATGACTTTTGCACTTCCACCCAAAGTCTGTGATGTTATCTTGGCAGCCAGGCGTCCATCAACCAAAACTGTATACGCTTGTCGTTGCAATACATTTGTGGCATGGTGTACCAACAAATCTGTTGATCCCCTTTCTGCCCCTCTATCCGAGGTTCTTCTGTTCATTCTTTCTTTGGCCCAGCAGGGCTCTGCTTTGGGCACCCTTAAAGGGTATTTATCTGCCATTTTGGCCTTTCTTAGGCTACCTGATCAGCCCTCACTCTTTAAATCTCCTATAGTGAGTAGATTCCTAAAAGGACTCACCCATTTATTTCCTTCCACTCCATTTATCATGCCTCAGTGGGACCTCAATCTTGTACTTACTTACTTGATGTGTAGTCCCTTTGAGCCAATGCATAATTGTCCCTTGTGGCTCCTCTCCTTCAAAACTGTCTTTCTTGGGCAATCACCTCTGCTCGCATGGTGAGTGAGCTTCAGGCCCTTTCCTTAAAACCTCCATATTTGTCTGTGCACCCTGACAAAGTAGTTTTGCGCACTGAGGCTCCCTTCCTTCCTAAGGTCGTTACACCCTTTCATGTAGGCCAGTCCATCACTCTGCCTACTTTCAACACACCCACACATCCTTCCCTTGAGGAGGAGAGACTCCACCGTCTGGACCCAAAAAGAGCATTGGCGTTCTACCTCAATCGTACTAAAGATTTCTGGGTGGACGATCAACTCTTCTTTGGTCATGTTGGTGCGAAAAAAGGGAAGGAGGTGCAACAGTGTACCATCTCTCGATGGGTGCTTCTTTTCATCATAATGTGCTATGCTTTGGCCAAGAAGCAACCTCCTAAGGGCTTGCGTGCTCATTCCACCAGAGCAACTGCTGCTTCCCCTGCGTTACAACACGGAGTTCCTGTCCTGGATATCTGCCAGGCAGCTACGTGGGCGTCTGCACACGTTTGCTAAACACAGCTGTCTGGACAGTCAGGTCCATTGGGATGGTTACTTTAGTCGTTCGGTCCTGCAGGACTTCCTAGTATGACCTTGGTTCGTAGCCCACCACCGAGGATGGCATTGCTAGGGTATCTATTCTTCGGTAAGGAATCTGCAACTAGACGTCTCTATCAGATGTACAAGTTACTTACCTTCGATATCTGGTAGAGGCACATTCTAGTTGCAGATTCCTTACCCGCCCACCCATCCTCCCCACTTGCGAACTGATTTCTAGGGTCAGGGATTCCCCCTTTCAAGTCCTTAGCTCTGGTGCACCAATCTCCGTGTTTTAGCGGCTCTGCGCTTTCGCGTGAAAAGTCGTTAAAAGAAACTGACATCACTGCGCGAAAGCAGCATCTATATACTACTCTTGACGACCGAGACGCCAACGACGCACGCGGAGTCGAACGACGCCACCTATCGGCGCGCAAGGGTATCGCTTGAAGAAAAATCTCTGGATCCAGTCTGATGCCTGGGGGAAATTCTAAGGTAAGGAGTATGTCTCTACCAGACATTTCTTTACCGAAGGTAAGTAACTTGTACTTCAGCACTATGAATGAAGGGAAATAATTACATGGTTACTTCCTCTTTTCTGTGAAATATGAGTGTCTATATAGGTTAGATCAGTGGTTCCCAACCTGTGGTCCGGGGACCCCTGGGGATCCGCGAAGCCTTCTCAGAGGGTCCGCGAAAGCTTAGACAGTTAAAAAATATTGACAAATTAGGTCACCAGCTTCCACTAATGGCTCAGGCGGGGGTCCCTGGATTCCAATGATGGTTCAGTGGGGGTCCCTGGGTTCCATTAATGTTAAAGTGGGGGTCCACAGAAAGGAAAAGGTTGGGAACCACTGGGTTAGATGTATTTGTAAAGCACACTAGCACCTGCAAGTGTATCCTGGGGCTGAGCAGGTGTGTGTTTAGCCCTGCCTATGGTAGGTTGGTTAATTGTAAAGTCAGGTCTTTAGCTTCTTGGGGCATTCTAGAAGGGTGGAGGAGGCTCTAATGTGGAGTGGGAGGTCGTTCCATGCTTAAAAAGCGATGTAAGAGAACACCGTCCTCCTGATTTGGTTCTTTGTATTTGTGGTGTGTGTGATGAGGAGTCCTGCTGAGAGGAGGTGTTTAGGTGGTGGGTGAAAATAGATGTGACTGTTCAGGTAGGTGGGGCCTAAGTTGTGTAGTGCCTTGAATGTATGTGTGAAGAGTTTGATTTGAGCATGTTTGTTTATCAGGAGCCAATAGATCCCTGAGATGTGGTGTGATGTGAGTTCTGTGTGGGAGATTGAGGCTGAGTCTAGCTGCAGAGTTCTGGATAGTTTGTAGTCTTCTTGGATGATTGGTGATCCCAGCGTAAAGGGTGTTTAGTCCAACTGGCTGGTGACAAGGACGTGAGTGACAGTTTTTCTGCTGTTGCTTGGGAGCCATATGAAGATCTTCCTCTGCATCTTCAGGGTGTGGAAGCAGGATGCAGTGACTATGTTGACTTGTATGTTCATGTCCTAGCTGTTGATGATTATTCCGGGGTTCATAGTGTGGGTTCTGGGTGTGGATGTGGGTCTGTGTTTGGCTAGCCACCAGTTAGAGTTCTGTAGTGAGGTGTTCTTATCAAAGATCGCTACTTCTGTCTTGTTGGCGCTGAGCTTAAGACAGTTGGCTTTTATCCCTTTAGCGACTTCGATCTTGCAGGTAGTGAGCTGGTTTCTTGTGTTGGGGATCTTGTTTGAGAGGGAGAGTATAAACTGTGTGTCATCTCCGTAGGACAAAATGTTGATTTTGTGTGCGTGAAAGATGTTGTTCAGAGGGATCATATATTGAGGGTGATAAACTTTGAGGCACTCCGCAGATGAGTTTGTGGTCCTCTGAGGAGTAAGGTGTCAGCCTGACAAATTGTGTTCTATCTGTTAAGAAGGAGCAGATTCAGCAGGAAGTGGGTCCTTGGATGCCAGTCTTGTGCAGGTGCCTAAAAAGAATTGGGTGTGACTTTTCTGAGGAGGATCATTATTAGACCAGACAGTCTTAGGGTGGTCACCCCTAACTTTTTGCCTGTAGATTAAATGCTACTAGTGGGCCTGCAGCACTGATTGTGCCACCCACATATGTAGCCCCTTAACCATGCCTCAGGCCTACCACTGCAAGGCCTATGTGTGCAGTTTCACTGCCACTTCGACTTGGCATTTACAAGTACTTGCCAAGCCTTAAATTCCCCTTTTTTTCTACATATAGCTCACCCCTAAGGTAGACCCTAGGCAACCCGTAGGGCAGGGTGCTATGTAGGTAAAAGACAGGACATGTACCTGTGTAATTTATATGTCCTGGTAATGTAAAACTCCTAAATTCCTTTTACACTGCTGTGAGGCCTGCTCCTTTCATAGGCTAGCATTAGGGCTACCCTCATGTACTGTTTGAGTGGTAGATTCTGATCTGAAAGGACTAACAAGGTCATATTTAGTATGGCCAGAATGGTAATACAAAATCCTACTGACTGGCGAAGTTGGATTCAATATTACTATTTTAGAAATGCCACTTTTAGAAAGTGAGCATTTCTCTGCACTAAAATCCTTCTGTGCCTTACAATCTACACTGGCTGGGTTAGTTGACAGCTCCCTTGTGCATTTCACTCAGACAACCCCAAACACAGGATGCCTAGTCACACCTGCACACATCTGCATACTGAATGGGTCTTCCTGGGCTGGGAGGGGGTGAGGGCCTGACACTTACCTGTCAAAGGACAGTGACCTGCCCTCACACAATGGATTGCCAAACCCCATACTGGGACCCTGGCAGACCGTGTGGAACTAAAAGGGGACCTTGTGCACTTCTAAGCCACTCTTTGAAGTCTCCCCCACTTCAAAGGCACATTTGGGTATATAAACTGGGTCCCTGACCATACCAACTGAAACACTTCTTGACAAGATACCTCCTGGGAAAGAAACTCTGAACCAGAACCTGCAACCTACTAAGTGAAGCTGCCTGACTGCCCAGAGGACTCACCTGACAGCTTTTCTATAAAGGACTGCTGCCTTGCTGTTGCCCTGCTGCCCTCTGGCTCTTCTGAGAAGTGCTCTCCAAGGGCTTGGATTGAGCTTCCGTCCTGTGTCCTGAAGTCTCAGGGCCAAAAAATACTTAATCTCTGCAAAGAACTCCTTGTGCGGCGGAAAATTGACGCACAGCCTGCCCTGCGGTGAGAAAATCATTGCATCAGCGAACCGGAAACGACGCAGCCCGGCTCCCTGAGTGGAGACTGACGCAGCGTTGCGACTGGAGCTTCGATGCAAGCCCCATCGGATCGACTCATCGCTGAGCCTGAACGACGCAGCCTGACTTCCTGCGAGAGGGATCGAAGCAGCGCCTGCTGTGTGACAGAAATTTCCCCCCATCACCCACTGAATCGACACATCTCCTGTGACTTCGTCCTGCACGTCCAAGATTTCTCTGCATCATCCCCGGGGTGTCCAAATACCCGGCAACCTGAAGAGGACCCAAGCCCGCATGCCGGAAATTGACGCAAAGTCGTTGCTGCGTGTAAAAGAATCAACGCATTGGCTGTGTGCGCCCGGAGAAACCGAGGCACACCTCCCCGTTTTCCATGCATCTCCTCCTCTGCAGGTCCGTACGGATAATTTAAATGCAAACCAGGTACTTTGTGCTTCCAAGAGACACTTGTTGCTTTTTAAGAGCGAGTTTCTATCATTTTTAACAGTAATGTTTCAACATATGTAGGAGGTTGGCTCTGTATATACTATCTCAAAGTGAGAGATAGTGTGCACAGAGTCAAGGGTTCCCCTTAGAGGTTGATAGTGGCAAAATTAGATAATACTAATGCTCTATTTTGTGGTAGTGTGGTCGAGCAGTAGACTTATCAGAGGGTAGTGATAAGCATTTGTTGTGTACACACAGGCAATAAATGAGGAACACACACTCAAAGACTTACTCCAGGCCAATAGGTTTTTATATAGAAAAATATCTTCTCTTAATTTATTTTAGAACCACAAGATTCAATATTTGAGGTAAGTACATAGAATGCAAGGTACTAGACACAGCTAAGTATAGAACTTTGATTTGAAACAGTAGTACACACAGTTTTAGTTAAAATGGCAATAAGCTATTTTAAAAGTGGACACTGCGCAAAAATCAACAGTTCTGGGGGGAGGGTAAGTTTGGTTAGTTTTCTCAAGTAAGTAAGCACTTACACATTCAGTCTCCTGGGCATAGGCAGCCCACCGTTGGGGGTTCAAGGCAACCCCAAAGCCACAGCACCAGCAACACAGGGCCGGTCAGGTGCAGAGGTCAAAGGAGGGCCCAAAACACATAGGCGCCTATGAAGAACAAGGGTGCTCGGTCCTAGCCTGTTAGCAGGTAAGTACCTGCGTCCTCAGGGAGCAGACCAGGGGGGTTTTGTAGAGCACTGGGGGATACACACACAAGCCCACAAAACACACCCTCAGCGTCACAGGGGCAGCCTGATGCAGTAGACAAAGTAGGCGTCAGGTTTGCTATTGAAAGCAATGAAGGGACCTGGGGGTCACTTAAGCGATGCAGGCAGGGCACAGGGGGGGCTTCTCGGGCCAACCACCGACTGGGCAAGGATGAGGGCCGCCTGCTAGTCACTCTTGCACTAGTAGGTGGTTCCTCTCGGTCATGGGGGCTGCGGGTGCAGTGCTTGGTCCAGGTGTCGGTTCCTTTGTTACCAGGCAGTCGCGATCAGTGGGAACCTCTAGATCCTGTCTGCAGGTGTCGCTTTGGGTGTGCAGGGAGGTCGACTCAGGGTGTCCACGTCGTTGGAGACGCCTGGGAGTCCTCTCTGCGTTGTTGGTTTCTCCAAACTCGAGCCGGGGGCATGGGGTGCAGTGTGTGAAGTCTCACGCTTCCGGCGGGAAGTGAGAGTTCTTTAAAAGTTGCTTCAAAGTTGTTGCAGTTTCTGAACAGTGCCGCTGTTCTCTGTAGTTTCTTGGTTCTTTAGGTGCAGGGCAGTCCTCTGAGTCCTCAGAGGTCGCTGGTCCAGTAGGATGCGTTGCTGTGCAGGGTCTTTGAGTCTGGAGACAGGCCGGTAGGGCTGGGGCCAAGTCAATTGGTGTCTCTGTCGTCTCTGCAGGGCTCTCAGGTCAGCAGTCCTCCTTTCTTCAGGTTGCAGGAATCTGAGTTCAGGGTCGCCCCTCAATACTAAATGTAGGGTTGTGTTTAGGTCAGAGGGGCAGTAGCCAATGGCTACTGCTCTTGAGGGTGGCTACACCCTCTTTGTGCCTCCTTTCTGAGGGGAGGGAGATACATCCCTATTCCCATTGGGGGAATCCTCCAATCTCAAGATGGAGGATTTCCAAAGGCAGGGGTCACCTCAGCTCAGGGCACCTTTGGGGCTGTCCTGACTGGTAGGTGACTCCTTGTTTTTCTCATTATCTCTTCCTGCCTTGCCGCCAAAAATGGGGGCAGTGGCCGGAGGGGCAGGCATCTCCACTAGCTGGGATGCCCTGGGATGCTGTAACAAAAGGCATGAGCCTTTGAGGCTCACCGTCAGGTGTTACAGCACCTCCACCCAGTACAGGCTTTGTTCCTGGCCACAGAGGGACAAAGGCACTCTCCCCGTGTGGCCAGAAACTCGTCTGGCTGCAGCTGGTCAACCTAGCACTAGGAGTCGGACTGGTATTCAAGGGGCATCTCTAAGATGCCCTCTGGATGTATTTTACAATAAATCCCACTCTGGCTCCACACTGGTGTTGAGGAGCTGGTGGTTGCTGGGATGGTAGATGTGGCACTGGTATCTGTGTGTGTGTGTGTGTGTGTATATGTGTATATATATATATATATATATATATGTGTATATATATCTATATGTTCGATGGTATGTGTAGCTGCAGATACACATGCTGTGCATGTATCCCCATCTAGTGTTGGGCTCGGAGTGTTACAAGTTGTTTTTCTTTGAAGAAGCTTTTTTCAAGTTACGAGATCGAGTGACTCCTCCTTCCCGGTGATAGTGTGCATGGGCATCAACTCCTTTGTTAGATTGTTTTCTTTCCGCCGTCGTGTTCAGACGTGTTCCCTCTCGCTCTGGTACTTTCAGTTTGGTACTATCTGAACTTCTCTGTCTTATCTTACCGTGGGTATAGTTTTGATTGCGGTTTCCCACTACACTCAATCCGATTGTAGCGTCAGGATAGATTAAACGCCCTTTCGGGTGCCCACGCCCTTCTTGGGCCTCTTCGGGCCTACTGCGTCACAGGCTCGTGGATCGAACTCCATTCCGATTCTGTTCAAGGTGCCATGCCAAGTTTCCCTGCACCAACCAGCATTCGGTGTGTAACCTCTGCCTTTCTCCAGACCATCGAGAAGAAAGCCGCGAGGCGTGTCGGTCTTTTATCTCAAAGAAGACACTATAATATCGGAGAGCAAGGCGGTTGGAGATGACGTTGAAATCCACAGAGCCCACGCCCGACATACCTGGTGAAAAACAGGCTCAGATGGCAGTCTCCATTTGAGATTCAGACTCTGACCAAGATTCAGAGGAGGACAGCCAGGCACTCCCTGCGGCACAGTACATGAGTACACCAGCCCCTACCCATCAAACTAAAAGACCATACAAGACCTTGGGGACACTACTGCTTGTAAGCCATGGTTCCACCTGAAAACATGAACTCGTCGACGACCCTCCGATTCGGCGCCAAAGAAGGCCAAAACTCACCCCCAGCAACAGACTGCCATGCCTGTTTCGGCATTGAGTCGAAAGATGGAGGCTTCCTCTTCCAAACAGAGTCAGCTTCCAAATACATCGGAACCGAAACATCCATGCTCCTCTTCGGAGCTGAGACTTTAAAGTCCATCTTCAGAGCCGAAAAAGCTTTTTCAAACTATTTTTTCTGCCAGTACGAAGCATACTGCCATTAAACCTTTTGAACATTCTCTAAAAGGCGAAAAACATGCTTCATCTTCAAAGCAAGAGGGGGATAAGTGAGACATTAGACCCATTCTTGAGGTCATGGACCAGAAATAAGAGGATTCAAATCCAGAAAGAGACTGGAAATATCATTGCATCTCCTCCTCCATTGACAAAGAGGAAATTAGCATTCCAAGAGTTTGTATGCTGGACCTTCACCAGCGAACATATTTAAGCATAAGGAAAAGCCAAAGACTATTCAGCTATCTCCTCCACATTCGCCTTATCTTTCCTCCTCTCCACCACCTCCTACTCTACCACCACCAACTTCACCCACTCACTCAGAAGAATCTCATGCTTCTTTACAAGGAGATTATATGGGTGATAGTATTTATAACATGGATCAGTGGGACATGTATGACTCTGATCCAATCCCACCTAGTGATCCTGAGTTGTATCCCACAAAACCATCCCCACCTGAGGATACCACAGCTTATAACCAGGTCATTTCCAGGGCAGCCGCATATCATGGTGTGCAAATGCACTCTGAACCATTGGAAGAGGATTATCTTTTTAACACTCTTTCCTCAACGTACAAACAATACCAGTGGTTGACAATGCTGCCTAGTATGCTCAAACATGCAGATGAAATTTGTAAAGAGCCAGTCAAGGCCAGGTTAACTCCTCGAATAGACAAGAAATAGTAACCAGAACCAACAGATCTAGTTTTCATTTCCCAACAGTTCCCACCAGACTCCATTGTAGTCAGTGAAGCCAGGAAATGCACTAATAGCCAGTCCACAGGGGACGCTCCTCCCCCTGATAAAGCCGTAAGTTTGACAGAGCAGGCAAAAGGGTGGCAACCCAGGCTGCAAATCACTGGCGTATTAATAATTTACAACGCCTGTTAGCTAGATATGACAGGGCACATTGGGATGAGATGCAGGAGTGCCTGCAATACCTCCCAAAGGAACATCAGAAAAGGGCACAGCAGGTAGTGGAAGAGGGGCAAGCCATTGCCAATAACCAGATCAGGTCAGCATTATACGCAGCTGACACAGCAGCTAGAGGCATAAACACTAGCATTACAATTAGAAAGCATGCTTGGTTGAGGTCCTCAGGCTTTAACCCCTTAGCTGCTGGGCCGTTTCCCCCCCCAGTGCTGAGCCCTTTTTTGGCTATTTGGGGTAGTTCGCGCTTAGGCCTTCATAACTTTTTGTGCACATAAGCTATCCACGCCAAATTTGCGTCCTTTTTTTCCAACATCCTAGGGATTCTAATGGTACCCAGAGTTTGTGGTTTCCCCTGGAGGAGACCAAGAAATTAGCCAAAATACAGTGAAAATTTCGTTTTTTCCAAAAAAATGGGAAGAAAGGGCCGCCGAAGAAGGCTTGTGGTTTTTTCCCTGAAAATGCCATCAACAAAGGGTTTCTGGTGCTGAAATCACCATCTTCCCACCTTTCAGGAACGGGCAGACTTGAATCAGAAAACCACATTTTTCAACACACATTTGGCATTTTACTGGGACATACCCCATTTTTACTATTTTTGGTGCTTTCAGCCTCCTTCCAGTTAGTGACAGGAATGGGTATGAAACCAATGCTGGATCCCGGAAAGCTAAACATTTCTGAAAACTAGACAAAATTCTGAATTCAGCAAGGGGTCATTTGTGTAGATCCTACATGGTTTTCCTACAGAAAATAACAGCTGAAATAAAAGAATATTGAAATTGAGCTGGAAACAACAGCCATTTTTCTTTCTGTTTTACTCTGTAATTTTGTCCTGCGATGTCAGATTTTAGAAAGCAATATACCGTTATGTCTGCTGGACTCTTCTGGTTGCGGGGATATAAAGGGCTTGTAGGTTCATCAAGAACCCTAGGTACCCAGAGCCAATAAATGAGCTGCACCCTGCAGTTGGTTTTCATCCTATACAGGGTATACAGCAATTCATTTGCTGAAATATGAAGAGTGAAAAATAGGTATCAAGAAAACCTTTGCATTTCCAAAATTGGCTCAAGATAAGGTTTTGAGGAGCAGGTTTTTTTTGCACATCTCTGAATTCCGTGGTGCCCATACTAGCATTTGAATTGCAGGGCATTTCTCAAATAGACATTTTTTTACACACTCTCTTATATTTGGAATAAAAAAATGCAGAGAAAGATAAGGGGCAATAACAATTGTTTTGCTATTCTATGTTCCCCCAGGTCTCCCGATAAAAATGATACCTCACTTGTGTGGGTAGGCCTAGCGCCCGCGACAGGAAATGCCCCAAAACGCAACGTGGACACATCCCATTTTTTTGACAGAAAACACAGCTGTTTTTTGCAAAGTGCCTGCCTGTACATTTTGGCCTCTACCTCAGCCGGCACCTAGGGAAACCTACCAAACCTGTGCATTTTTGAAAACTAGAGACCTACGGGAATCCAAGATGGGGTGACTTGCGGGGCTCTGACCAGGTTCTGTTACCCAGAATCCTTTGCAAACCTCAAAAAGTGGCTAAAAAAACAAGTTTTCCTCACATTTCGGTGACAGAAAGTTCTGGAATCTGAGAGGAGCCACAAATTTCCTTCCACCCAGCGTCCCCCCAAGTCTCCCGATAAAAATGATACCTCACTTGTGTGGGTAGGCCTAGCGCCTGCGACAGGAAATGCCCCAAAACGCAACGTGGACACATCAAATATTTTGAAAGAAAACAGAGGTGTTTTTTGCAAAGTGCCTACCTGTAGATTTTGGCCTCTAGCTCAGCCGGCACCTAGGGAAACATACCTAACCTGTGCATTTTTGAAAACTAGAGACCTAGGGGAATCCAAGATGGGGTGACTTGCGGGGCTCTGACCAGGTTCTGTTACCCAGAATCCTTTGCAAACCTCAAAAAGTGGCTAAAAAAACAAGTTTTCCTCACATTTCGGTGACAGAAAGTTCTGGAATCTGAGAGGAGCCACAAATTTCCTTCCACCCAGCATTCCCCCAAGTCTCCCGATAAAAATGATACCTCACTTGTGTGGGTAGGCCTAGCGCCCGTGACAGGAATGGATCACACAAGGGTCAATGGTAGTCCTTGCTTGAGGTCTACTGTTAACCCTGGAGTGATTAATTCCTGAAGCAGGCACTAGGCGCAGGCACACAAGCGGGGTTGTGTTTTTATCAGGACAAGTGGGGAAACACTGGGTGGTAGGAATTTTGAGGATCCCTGCAGATCCCTGGACTTCTGCTCATTGGAATGCAAGGAAAATGTGTTTTTTAAGCACATAATGTAATTTCAAGGGGATTCTGGGTGAAGGAAAACTGGTGAGAGCCATGCAAGTCCTGCACCCTTGGACTCCCCTGGTACTAGTTTGTTAAAGTTAACCCACCACTCACACTGGTTGGTTTTAGCACCTCCAGAAATTATGGTTTCAAAGCATGATTAATTATCAAAGTATCTGAATATTGAAACCAAGCCTTCTGAAGGTGGGCCATAAAGCCGCGTCCAGGCACCAACCTCTTTATGGTCCATTCACACGCCATTCACGCACAACAAACAACCCTTTCATATCGCCAGCCACGGGCCCAATCCAACCAATCACTCCACTCACATTAACTTACCGCTGCCAGACAAGGGCCCATCACATTCACACGCCACAGAACGGAATAAGTTTGACTACATTTTACCACCTGTCAAGTAACTGCCTCCTTCTTCCTTAACATTACCAAATGCATGCATAACGAATCTTTACTAATGACTCCTGTGACAGCCACCTGAGGCTCAGGAAGACATGTTTTTCATGCGCCTTTAACGCACTCTCTGTGCTAAATCCAACTCCTTCCAGTTTGTGGATGCAAGTTGGGGGTGTCCGAGTATGCCGTACAAAGCGATTCCTCGAACTGAGTGAGCATATCTACCTTTGAAACTAAGGGAGACATGCTGGGGATTTCTTATGCTGTTACCTAAAGAGAAGGTCCTAGGCTACCTGCCTCCTTCTTCCTTAACATTACCAAATGCATGCGTAACAAACCTTTACTAATGACTCCTGTGACAGCCACCTGAGGCTCAGGAAGACATGTTTTTCATGCACCTTTAACGCATTCTCTGTGCTAAATCCAACTCCTTCCAGTTTGTGGATGCAAGTTGGGGGTGTCCGAGTATGCCGTACAAAGCGATTCCTCGAACTGAGTGAGCATATCTACCTTTGAAACTAAGGGAGACATGCTGGGGATTTCTCATGATGTTCCCTAAAGAGAAGGTCATAGGCTATGGAAAAGGGTAGTGTTTGGTACATAAGGGAGTCCATGAGAACGTAGCATATGTCCCAGCCAACATTATGTGCAGTGATGTGACTATAATGCACTTATACAGCAAACTGAACATCTACTAAGTTCTGATGGAGGACGAACATGAAAAGCAGGTCAAACACTGACCTCTACAAGTCATTCTCCTTCAGTGCTGGGACGGCACCAATGGGTTTGAATCCATAGGTGTAGATGATGTACATCTGTACTACCTTTACTATCTGACTTCTACCTGTGCAATAACCCTGTGAAGGCACTCCTACCATAAGCTTTCCTTACCCATCCATGTCTCTGTTCTCATCAGAGTCCTGGCTAATCCTGTATAATAGCCAAGTGAACCTATACTAGTTTGTGGAAGCAAGTTGGGGGTTTCCAAGTATGCCGTACAAAGTGATTCCTCGAACTGAGAGAGCATATCTACCGTTGAAAGTAAGGATAGACATGCAGGTGAAGAAAGGGTACTCCGTGGCAATGTGGCATATGTTCTGTCCACTAGTATATGCAGTAGGGGAAAGAAAATGCATGTTAATTGAACAGAACACCGACCACGCCAAAAGGAAGTCCATGATGAAGTAAAATTCTGTGGCTCCTTGCCTAACGAAGCAGTGGCCCATGGACGTTCGATCCATGCACTGCCACTGAAAGGATTACCCAACAGCAGCTCAACCTCAGTCGATTTCCCAGAACTTTGCTTTAGTATGATACAACGTAAAGCAAGTAGGGATACAGAGGCCTGGTTGTGATGGACACTGGAGACAGTAATACCGACTCTCCTGCCGCTTTCCATGCTTTGAGCACACTTTACAGCGCCGACATGGACGATCCTTTTTGGGTGTTTTAGGTATGCGATCAGCAAAGTGTCGCTCCTGCAGCCTTGCCACATCCTCCAGAACATATGAGGTGGAGGCTGCTGCTTCTTCTGTAACAGCAGTGAGGCTTTCAATTACAGACAACTGGAAGTCAAGGAAAGTCATGAGTCTTCCTGTTGTTGTCTGACGGTAAACAACATACGCATTATATGTTGCCATCTGAATCAGGTGGGTAAACAGTTTCTTGTACCAAGTACGAGTTTTACGACACGCATTGTATGGTTGAAGAACCTGGTCGTTCTTGTCCACTCCACCCATGTACTTATTGTAATCGAGTATACAGATGGGCTTGTGGACTTCGGCCATCTGACCCCAAACCGTGATGGGAGAAGTGCTCTCATCATGAATTGTAGTATACATCACGCCTATCTAGGAACTTGACTGCGAGCAGTTCGTTAGAACGCAATGCAGTAGTCTGTGATTTCTGGAGCTTCTTGCAAACAAGCTCCCGCGGGAATCCTTTGCGGTTACAACGAACTGTACTGCAGGCCACAGTGCCAGCTTTGTAGAGCTCACTGAACAGCTCTACTCCTGTATAGAAATTGTCCACATAAAGGTTATAACCTTTGTGAAGAAGTGGCTGGACAAGTTCCCATACAATCTTACCTGTGACCCCTAACGCGGGAGGGCAACCTACAGGGTTTAGGGTAGAATCCTTCCCTGTATACACTCTCAGGCTGTACACATAGCCAGTAGAGCTCTCACACAGCATGTACAGCTTTATGCCATAGCAAGCTCTTTTGCTCGCAATGTACTGTCTGAAAAGCAGCCGTCCTTTGTACAGGATCAATGACTCATCGACTGCTATATTCTTTCCAGGAGTATAGATCTCTGGAAACCTGGCAGACAAATGTTCCACGACAGGCCGAATTTTGAACAACCTGTCATGATCTGGATGGTCCCGGGGCAATGCAGCAGAATTGTCATTGAAATGCAGCATGCGCTGCAGTAGCAAAAAACGATCTCTGCTCATGTATGGTGCGAAGATGGGAGTTACCCAAACCGTGCGAGTCGTCCAGTAGGACTGCAAGGTGGGTTTCTGCACTAACCCCATTTTGAGCGTAAGGCCCAAAAATATCTTCAACTCCGCCAGTGAAGTGGGAGTCCACTGGCGTGCCCTAGAACGGGGCCCTAGAGTGCCTCCGCACTCCCTCAGAAATTGGTCTGCACGCAAATTTGTTTGCTGCACAGCTTTCTGAAGAAAGTCAACATCCAAAAACAGATAGATGTAGTCGACTGGCAAAAAGTTAGCTGTATCGACTTTACATCCAGCGTCACCAGTAAAAGGTGGAATTTGGGGCTGAACTAAACAGGGGGGCTGCCAAGAGAGCACTCTCTCTGTGCTTGCGCAGGCAAGCACGTGCTCTCTGGGTTCGGCTAACCCAATGTGGTCCCGCTGCCCAGAATGTGCTTGCGAAGGGACAGCACGGATGTCGTCATTGTCTCCTTCAGACTCACTGGAAGAGGTGTCGTCAGATGGGACTCCGCCGACTGAAAAATCCCTCCCAGAATCTGCCCCATTGTCCTCTCCCTCAGATGCTGTCTCAGTGTCTGCTGTCTCAGTCTCTGAGCCTACAAGCAAGAACTGTCCTCCATAACCCGAGCTAGGGCTTGATCAGCAGTCATCCAACGAGACACCATCTCTGCAACTGGCTAAACTGTCCCTCTAAATTACTAGCCTACGTAGAAGGGAGATAGTCACAAAATTGCTTGTGGGTATGTTTGTTGTGTACAACAGGAAATGTCTTCACCTTACCTTCGCTTCTTCTCCAATTCTGCAGATTCTCTGAAAACACTGAAAAAAACAAAAAAAGAATGTATTACTTCACCTTACCACACACCCTGTGCAACAGTAATTTTTGGTGCTCTGCCTCCCATTACCTCCTCTTCTAATTCCCTCAGTACTACCCAGCAAAAGTGCCACTCATATCTCCATAGTCCCCCTGGCATTACATTTGTTTTAAAGCGCAGGTATCGCTTGTCTTTACAAATCCACTCAGCTACTTTATGGCAACTGCCACTACAGAAAAGACATGCATGCATGCATATATATATATATATATATATATATAATATTGTGTGAACAAGATTCTCACCCCACTCCACGAGGTTCAAATTGGCATCTTTTATTGCAAGCAACAGCCACGTACGCGTTTCGACTCTCAAGGATTCTTGATCACAGTAAATGAGTCCCTCTTTTCTTTCATTGTTTATACTTGCAATAAAACATGTCAATTTGAACCTCGTGGAGTGCGGTGAGATTCTTGTTCAAAAAATATTTTCGAAGTTGCTTTCCTCCATCACTGAGCACCGGCAGTGGAGTGCGCTGCGCAACAATCTTTTTAGCCAATTTGTGTTGCATATATATATATATATATGTGTTTAGAAACAAAGTGGTTGAAGGGTTGCTGGGCGGCACACTCCACTGCTGGTGCCCAGTGACAGAGAAGACCAATCTAGAAATTATCTAATGCCGAAAAATTTCACCGCACTCCACGAGGTACAAATAAACGTGTATTTTATTGCAGTCAATAACCACCAACGTGTTTCAACTCACCAAGGAGTCTTGTTCACGGTCCTCGTGGAGTGCAGTGAAATTGTTCACCATTATAAAACAACACACACAAGAATAACAAGCATTTACAATGCAATGGGTCTCGCATCTGCTCGAGTTAGAGCTATTAGCGTTATAAACTCCTAACCCAACTTTTCTTGCCACATAAATTGATAATTGAAAGTTAAACTCTTTCACATAAGAGAGCTGATTCACAGCGCCACGGCCACCATGAGCATCATGTGAAGAGATACACAAAAGGAAAAGAAGTTCGCTCGCAGTTAAACGTAACAGCAAAAGTGCAATTAGCCATGTACCAGGGGCGATGGCCAAGGCGGTAACAAAACCTCCCCAATGAGGGACAAAGGTAAATCATTTTCCAATGTAATCAAAGGATTTTTGAAGGGCAAGCCCACGAACGAGTGGTAGTGATGGGCGTGAGGTGGGCGTTGTTAGAAGCCCAGATACACACCAACAAGTCGGAAAAGCAGCACATGGGCGCTGCAATGCTTGTCCTGAAAAAAAAATAATATATATATATATATATATATATATATATATATATATATATATATATATATATATATATATATGTGTGTGTATACATATATACACATAGATATGAGAGAGAGAGAAAAAACAAGACACTCATGTCACAAACCTTTTTTTTTTTTTTATACATGTGTGCTTGCCCTTGGCAAAGCACACATGTATAAAAAAAAAAAATGGCCCCATTTATGGTCACCCTAAGGGCTGACCACCAACAATTTGTTTTTTTTCTTCTCTTTTTTACCCTGGGGGGGGCGATCGGCCCCCCAGGCAAAACTACATGTTTTTTTTTCCCCCCTGGGGTCGGCCCGTGTTCCAAGGGCCGACCCCGCCATTTTGTTTTCATTATTTATTTATTTTTAACTTTTTTTTTATAATGTGGGGGGCGCGATCGCCTCCCAAAACCATGTAAATAAATAAATATTTTACAAGGGGGCCGACCCCCCCCCCCCCCCAAAGAAGATCCCTGGTGCCTAGGGGCGTTTCCTGGCCATGGATCGCCGCCGCGCTGCGATCCATGGCCAGGAAACGGTGCCAGGGAGGCATCGATGGAAAGGGGCCGACGCCCGCACCTAAAAGGTTAAGTTTGAAATACAACAAGCGGTCCTTAACATGCCTTTTAATGAGCAGGAACTATTTGGAACGGAAGTGGACACAAGCATTGAAAACTTAAAAAAGGGCTCAAACAGCAAAAGCCATGGGAGCCTTTTATATAACACCATTTCGGGGCTCATTTCGCAAACCTCAATTTAGAGGAGGTTTTAAACCACAAGTTTAAGAGGCCTCTACGTCCAAGCAAAAACAGGGACAACAATATTTTCCCAGGCGATCTTTCAGGGGCTCTTATAGAGCACACAATTTTAGATCCTGAGGTAAATCTCCTGCCGCAAGAGGTGCTTCTACCTCTTCGAAGAAGTGACTTTCCCTGCATTCCCAAACAGCATTCATCTCCTGTGGGAGGAAGACTGCAATATTTGCATCCTTACTGGCAACAAATTACAACAGATCAATGGGTACTGTCAATTATCCACAATGGTTATTGCCTAGAACTCATCTCCACGCCACCAAACATTCCACTGCGATCACAACGGCTTTCTCTCAAACACATTGCTCTGTTGAAACAATCGCTAGAATCTCTTCTATTGAAAGGTGCGATAGAGATAGTTCCCATCAGTCAACAAGGTACAGGGGTGTATTCTCTGTACTTCCTCATACCAAAAAAGGATGGCACTCTCAGACCAATTCTCGATCTCAGACCTCTAAATCAGTATATCCTGTCAGAACATTTCCACATGGGCACTCTACAGGACGTAATTCCCTTGTTACAAAAACAAGACTACATGACAGCATTAGATTTAAAGGACGCTTACTTACACATTTCTATACATCCAGCACACCGCAAGTACTTAAGATTTGTAATAGCAGGCAAGCACTACCAATTCAAAGTACTACCTTTTGGAGTAACAACAGCACCATGGGTATTCACAAAATGTCTAGCAGTAGTTGCACATACCTCAGAAGACAACACATACATGTCTTCTCATATCCGGACAACTGGCTCATAAAACCATTCAAAACTGTCAACAACATACACAGTACACAATAGATACCCTACACAGGTTAGGGTTCAGAATCAGTTACCAGAAATCTCACCTTCAGCCAACACACATTAAACTATATCTAGGAGCAATTCTGAACACTCAGTCAGCATTAGCCTACCCAAATCCACAACGAATCCAAGCATTTCAAAATCTCATATCCCAATTTCAAGTCAATCAAAACTACACCGTAGGATTTGTCATGAAGCTATTAGGAATGATGGCATCATGCATAGCAATGGTACCCAATGCACATCTAAACATAAGACCACTACAGCAGTGTATCTCCCGACAATGGTCTGAGGCAAAGGGTCAATTACAGGCTCTAGTGTTGTTAGACCGCCAAACTTACAAATCTTTGCAAAGGTGGAATCACACCAAGTTATCAAAAGGGCGACCATTGCAGGACACTGTGCCGCAAACCATAAATACCATGGATGCATCAATGACAGGTTGGGGAGCCAATCTCAACAATCTTATAATACAGGGAGAATGGGACTCAATCCAGCAGACTTATCAAATAAACCACTTGGAAATGCTGGCAGTGTTCTTAGCGTAAAAGCATTTCAACTACAGATTGTACACAAAACAATCTTTATAAGGACAGACAACATGACAACAATGTATTATCTGCAAAAACGGGGGGGCACACTCATCCCTATTGTCATTCCTAGCACAAACAATTTGGAAATGGGCAATTCACAATCACCTGCTAGCGGAGTACATCCCAGGGATACACAACGAGTTAGCAGACCTCTTAAGGAGGACGCAGCAACAAATACACAAATGGGAGATTCACCCACAAGTAATTCAACATTACTTTCAAATGTGGGGAACACCAAACATAGACCTTTTTGCAACAATCGAAAATGCAAAATACCAAAACTTCACGTCCAGATACCCACACCCTCAATCCAAGGGCAATGCTCTATGGATCAATTGGTCAGGGATATTTGCTTATGCTTTTCCCCCTCTCCCATTAATTCCGTATCTAATCAACAAAATCTGTCACACTTCTCTAATTATGATACTTATATCTCCCACATGGGAACTTCAACATAGGTACACAACATTATTGGTACTGTCAGTAGTACCACAAGCTTCCAAACAGGCCAGAGGTATTGACTCAGAACAATGGTCAGATCAGGCATCCAAATCCCAGCATGCTAAACCTGGCGATTTGACTCCTGAGGTCCTAGAATTTGGATATCTACAGCTTCCACCAGAATGTATGGGCATTCTAAAACAAGAATGTAAACCCACAACCAGGCAGGGTTACGCAAATAAATGGAAACGTTTTGTATATTACTCCCAACCTAAAAACATTGATCCACTTAAAGCATCAGTATAAAGCATATTGTAGGTCATTTGCTTCACTTACAGGAAGCAAATCTGGGATATTCATCTATTAAAATTCATTTAACAGCAATATCAGCCTACCTCCAAAAAGACAACATACCTCTCTGTTTAGAATTCCTGTAATAAAAGCTTTCATGGAACGTGTTACGAGTTATTCCACCTACAGTTCCACCAGCTCCTTCATGGCTCTTAACATTGTGCTCACAAGACTTGGGGGTCCACCTTTTGAGCCAATGCATCCTTGTGCCCTTCAGTTTCTCTCATGGAAAGTTGATTTCCTAGTAGCAATTACGTCCTTGAAAAGTGTAAGTGAAATTCAAGTATTCACATTAGAAGAACCCTTCTTCCAAGTACACAAACACAAAATAGTACTTAGGACAAAAACAAAAATTTTCCCCCAAAGTCGTTTCGCCATTTTACATTAATCAGTCAGTGCAATTTCCAGTCTTCTTTCCACACCCAGATTCAGTTGCTGAAAGAGCTCTCCACACTCTTAATCTTAAAAGAGCTCTCATGTACTATATAGACAGAACGAAAGACTTATGAAAATCTAAACAACTTTTTGTGGCTTTCCAACAACCTCATAAGGGTAATCCAATTTCCAAACAAAGATTAGCCGGCTGGATAGTAAAGTGTATCCAAACTTTCTATCTTAAAGCTAAAAGCCAACTATTTGTAGCTCCTAAAGCACATTCAACTAGAAAGAAAGGAGCTTCAATGGCATTTTTAGGAAATATTCTAATGGCAAACCTATGCAAAGCAGCCACATGGTTCACACCACACACATTTACTAAAGACTATTGTAAGCACATGCCTCCTTGGCAAGGTTACCCCCGACCTTTTCAATTTTGTTGAGGCCAGTTATGACTGAAAGTGTGCTGGGACCCTGCTAACCAGGTCCCAGCACCAGTGTTCTTTCCCAAAACTGTACCTATGTTCCCACAATTGGTACAGTCCTGGCACCCAGATAAGTCACTTGTAAATGATACCCCTAGTACCAAGGGCCCTGATGCCAGGGAAGGTCTCTAAGGGCTGCAGCATGTCTTATGCCACCCTAGGGACCCCTCACTCAGCACATGCACAGTGCTTTAGAGCTTGTGTGTGCTGGTGGGGAGAAAATTACTAAGTTGACATGGCACTCCCCTCAGAGTGCCATGCCCACCTCACACTGCCTGTGGCATAGGTAAGTCACCCCTCTAGCAGGCCTTACAGCCCTAAGGCAGGGTGCACTATACCACAGGTGAGGGCATATGTGCATGAGCACTATGCCCCTACAGTGTCTAAGCAAGACCTTAGACATTGTGAGTGCAGGGTAGCCATAAAGAGTATATGGTCTGGGAATCTGTCAAACACGAACTTCACAGTTCCATAATGGCTACACTGAGATCTGGGAAGTTTGTTATCAAACTTCTCAGCACAATAAATGCACACTGATGCCAGTGTGGAATGTATTGTAAAATGCACCCAGAGGGCATCTTAGAGATGCCCCCTGAATACCAGTCTGACTCCTAGTGCTAGGCTGACCAGTTTCTGGCAGCCTGCCACAACCAGACAAGTTTCTGGCCATATGGAGAGAGTGCCTTTGTCACTCTGTGGCCAGGAACAAAGCCTGTACTGGGTGGAGGTGCTTCTCACCTTCCCCTGTGCCCTGCCTGCACCTCTATCAGCCTAAGCTGTTAGAACACTACTCATCTACTAATAAGGGATAACTGGACCTGGCACAAGGTGCAAGTACCATCAGGTACCCACTATAAGCCAGGCCAGCCTCCTACAGTCAGACTGTCTGAATATTTTATTCTTGACAGGCATACTGTCTCCTGTGTCCACATCATGGGTACACAGGTGTCTCTGACCGGGGGTTATAGAAAAGAGCTCAGCAAACTGCTGGAGGACTTGCCTGCAGTCAGCCTGCTGTTGGCCTAAGAAGGTGTCTGAATAGATCACTCCATCTACTGAGCCATCTTTAGGGTTAGTGGAGAGGAGATCAGGGAGAGGTTCACTCTCAGCTTCCTGGTCCTCATCTGTAGCCATTAACATGTTTACATCTGCCCTATCATGAAAGAGTTTGAGGCAGTTCACATGGATCACCCTCTTGGGGGTCCTGCTATTGCCTAGGTCCACCAGGTAGGTGACATGACTCTTTTTCTCAAGAACTGGGTAAGGGCCACTCCATCTGTCGTGAAGTGCCCTTGGAGCCACAGGCTCCAGAACCCAGACTTCCTGCCCTGGCTGAAACTCAACCATAGCAGCCTTTTGGTCATACCACATCTTCTGGAGCTGTTGGCTGGACTCAAGGTTTTTTGCTTGCCTTTTCCATGTACTCCTTGAACGTAGGCCTAGTACATAGTCCACCACATCTTGTTTAGGCTTATGGAGAGGTCTCCCCCAGCCTTCTTTAACAAGTGCCAGTGGTCCCCTAACAGGATGGCCAAACAGAAGCTTAAAGGGGGAAAACCCTACTCCCTTCTGTGGCACCTCTCTGTAGGCAAAAAGCAGGCATGGCAAGAGGACATCCCATCTCCTTTTGAGTTTTTCAGGGAGCCCCATGATCATGCCCTTCAATGTCTTGTTAAATCTCTCCACAAGACCATTGGTTTGTGGATGGTATGGTGTGGTGAATTTATAAGTCACCCCACACTCATTCCACATGTGTTTTAGGTAAGCTGGCATAAAGTTGGTACCTCTGTCAGTAACCACCTCCTTAGGAAATCCCACTCTGGTAAAAATACCAATGAGTGCTTTTGCTAATGTAAGGGCAGTAGTGGACCTAAGGGGAATTGCTTTACCTAGTAGCATGATCCACTACTACTAGGATATACTGATCCCCTGATGCCATGGGAGGTTCGAATGGACCCACTATGTCCACTCCCACTCTCGCAAAGGGGACCCCCACCACTGGAAGTGGAATGAGGGGGGCCTTTGGATGGCCAACTGTCTTACCACTGGCTTGACAGGTGGCAAAGGACGTGCAAAACTCCCTTACATTTTGGGACATATTGGGCCAGTAGAAGTGGTTGACTAATCTCTCCCATGTCTTGGTTTGTCCCAAATGCCCAGCAAGGGGAATGTCATGGGCTAAGGTCCGATTGAACTCCCTAAGCTCCTGAGGCACTACCACTCTCCTAGTGGCACCAGGTTTGGGATCTCTTGCCTCAGTGTAAAGGAGTCTATCTTCCTAATCGACCTTGTGGGTTCCACTGATATTACCTTTTTCTTGCTCAGCTGCTTGCTGCCTTAAGACTTCAAGAGAGGGACAAGTTTTGTGCCTCTTACATAGCTGTTCCCTTGAGGGCCCCCCTGGGCCCAAGAGCTCAACCTGGTAAGGCTCCAGCTCCATGGACTCAGTTCCCTCAGGGGATAGAATATCTTCCTGGGAAGAGAGGTTCTGTTTCTTGTGCTGTGTTGAAGCTGGTTCCCCAGTCTTCTTTCCTTTTCTCTTGGAAGGTTGGACCATTATTCCAGACTTCAACACTTCTTTTTCACCCTGAGCCCTGCACTGTGCCCTTGTCTTGGCACACACACATTCAGGGATACCCAGCATGGCTGCATGGGTCTTGAGTTCTACCTCAGCCCATGCTGAGGACTCCAGATCATTCCCTAGCAGACATTCTACTGGAATTGCAGAGGAGACCACCACCTGTTTCAGGCCAGTGACCCCTCCCTATTCTAAAGTTACCATTGCCAGGGGATGGACTTTAGTTTGTCATAATTAGTGACTGTATATGTCTGCCCAGCCAGTTACTGTGCTGGGGAAACCAGTTTGTCTATCACCATGGTGACACTGGCACCTGTATCCCTCAGGGCTTCTACACTAGTCCCATTAATAAAGAGCTGCTGTCTGTGTTTTTGCATGTTAGGCGGCCAGGCTGGAAGTGTGGCTAAATCCACCCCACTCTCAGAGACTAATGTAGCTTCAGTGTGAACCCTGATTTGCTCTGGGCACACTGTTGATCCCACCTGGAAACTGTCTAATCCAGTGCTAACTGGAGTAGTATTAGTTGTGGGACTTTACTTGGGACAGGCCGTGTCTCCAGTTTGGTGCCCGTGCTGGTTACAGCTGTGACAACAGGCTTTCTTGGGATTAAAGTTTTTACCCGTATACCCATTTGAGGACTGTGAAGAGGCTCTGGCCCCACCCTCCTAAGCAGGTTTTTGGGGCCCTGAAGAAGACTCTTTACTTTTTCCCTTGGATGTCTCACCACTCTTCCCCTGGGGAGGCTTTGTGACCCCTTTCTTTTGGTCACCCCCTGTGGAAGTCTTGGTCACCCTAATCTTGACCCAATGGTCTGCCTTCTTTCCCAATTCTTGGGGAGAACATGGACCTTGGTCTACCAGATGTTGATGCCGTTTATCATTGAAACAATTACTTTACAGATGTTCTTTCATAAACAAGTTATACAGCCCATCATAATCATTTACACCACTACCAGTTATCCGACCATCTAGTGTTTTGACTGAGAAGTCAACAAAATCAACCCAGGTCTGGCTCGAGGATTTTTGAGCCCCCCTGAACCTAATCCTGTACTCCTCAGTTGAGAATCCAAAACCCTCAATCAGGGTAGCCTTCATGAGGTCATAGGATTCTGCATCTTTTCCAGAGAGTGTGAGGAGTCTATCCCTACACTTTCAAGTGAACATTTCCCAAAGGAGAGTACCCCAGTGAGATTTGTTTACTTTTCTGGTTGCACAAGCCCTCTCAAAAGCTGTGAACCATTTGGTGATATCATCACCATTTTCATACTTTGTTACAATCCCTTTGGGGATTTTCAGGATGTCAGTATTCTTTCTGACCCTCTTTATGTTGCTGCCACCATAGATGGGAGCTAAACCCATCTCTTGTCTTTCCCTTTCTATGACTAGGAGCTGCCTCTCCAAAGCCAATCTTTTGGCCATCCTGGCTAACAGGAGGTCATCTTCATTGAGACTGATCTCAATGCTTCCAGAGTTACTGGCCCCTCCTGTGGAAGAACCAGTCTATCTGACTATCACTTGTTGTCAGAGTCACCAGATCCTCGGGGTCTGTGCACGTTCCCAACACGTCCACCACTGAACAGCTCCAAGACTCTGATAGATAAATCACAGAGACTGAGAGAGTTCAAGAGGGGAAGAGGGGATTAGGAAGGGAACAGCTGGGAAGGAGACCTGTAGTAAGAAAATGGTTAGAACACACAATATGAAAATAATATCTCCTGAAATCAATACTAGACTATGATTCAAAGCCTAGTCACTCTGAAAACATGAACAATCTAAGAGTTGAGTTTAAAATGACTAAGTTTCAAGATGGCCGGATACCTGTAGGGGAATCAAGATGAATTAAACTAAAACTTTCTTATTCAAGTACTTTCCTTTACATGAGAATCAGAAAAACATTCTGACTACATTTTAAACCAGTCATATAAATCCTGTTTTGAGAATGTATACTAGGACCATACAATATTGCATCTAGAAACTCTGGCCTTCTTTGTACTCTTAAAATGTTTCAACACAAATTGCACATATTGCAGATATATAGTAAACACCATAAAAGGATTGTGCAGCATGAATAACACAATATGGATTCAGGAAACAAATCATATAACTTGTCAACTTGAATATTACATAATAAATATCTTAGAATAGTGGCATACAATAAACAACATGAAATAAACTCGAGGAGAGAATCGTGCGTCTTGCCGATTCGAGTGTCACCATGTAAAATACCAAGAAATGGTAGCACGCAATGAATATCAAAGTCAAATCATCATTAATCGAATCGCGCGTCTTGCCGGTTCGTAAAACACGATATAAATGTCAAGAAATAACAGCTCACAATAAATAACAAGATCAAAGTACAATGAAACGAATCGCGCTTCTTTTGCCGATTCTTAAGCCACCATGTAAATGTCAAGAAATGGTAGCGCGCAATGAACAACAAAGTTAAATCCTCATGAAATGATTTGCGCGTCTTGCCAATTCGTAAAACATCATGTAAATGTCAAGAAATAGTAGCGCGCAATGGACAACAATGTTTAAACACCATAAAACGAATCACGCGTCTTGACGATTCTTAAGCCACCATGCCAGTGTCAAAAAATGGTAGCACGCAATGAATAACAAAGTCAAACCTTTATGAAAAAAATCACGCGTCTTGCCTATTTGTAAACTACCATATAAATGTCCAGAAACGGTAGCGCGCAAGTAATCTGTTACTCATTTAAGAATTAAACCAAGAATATGAAAATTCTCAATAACGGTGTCGGGACAGTCCAACCACCGTCTTACCGCCTAGAACAATGATCACCAATGAAGGATGAAGGGCAGAAGACTGGAAGATCCAAATAAGCCGCCGGGACAGGAGCTCAGGAAGAAGCTGCTGCTCTGCACCGGGACCTCTGAATAGTGAGCCCTGGGAGTTGGGCTGGCTTTCTTTTATAGAGTCTTGGCCCAGCCCAGAACCACGCCCAGGCATGTTGCAGAGAAAGTCTCTGGAAGGCCCTGGAAAGGGGCCACACCCTAACACTCTCTGAAAACCTGCAGCAATACATTGCAAAAGAACAGTTTTTGTAAGCATATTAAAAATAAGTTTTCAGGATTGAACTCTGCAATGCAAAAGGTTAAACCACAACATATCAGCATAATGCATAAATTACGTTGTTTTGAGAGTGCTGGGTTTTTGCATTTTTGTTGCCAATAGAGCGCGTACTGCTCTGGTGTTGACCGTACTCCCCTCTCCCAGATGTGCTCTAGGGCCTGGTTTGCTTGGATTAAGACGATGAAAGCGTCTCACAAGTACTGGAGCATGAACATCCGATACGGAAACACATGAGTTACTTTCAGGACCATAACCTTTCCATGAGATTAAGTACCATAGATTACACCCTCTCAGTTTAGAATCCAACACTTTCTTGACTTCGTATTCTTCTTCCCCTTGTACTAGAACAGGAGCTGGATGAGGGTGGACCTTTTGGACTGCCTTTTTCAAGAGGGAAGTGTGGAACACTGGATGAATCTGTAAGGATCAGGGCAATTGTAGTTTATAGGTCACCGGATTGATTTGCTGAAGGACAGTATAAGGACCTATGAATTTGGTGTTAAACATGTGCTTCTTCTTGAAGTCTATATGTTTTGTGGAAAGCCACTTTGTCACCTGGTTGATATTGCGGTCCCTCACAATGTTTCTTGTCATAATGCCTTTTATATTTTTGTTTGGCTTTTTCTAAATGCTGTTGAATCAGTTTCTGGGTTTGATGTAAATGCTGAATGGTTTCTGACACAGCTGGAGTAAGAACTTTCTTGAGGAATTGTGATGGGCAAGGTGTCAGGATGATAGCCAAATAAACCAAAAAAGGGTGTAACGCCAGTAGAAGTGTGGAATGAGTTATTGTAAGCTAACAAAACTAACCAGAGCATAGATGTCCAAGAATGAAGTGCCTTTTCAGCGTAGACACGTAGGTATTGTTTCAAAGTCTGATTTAGTCTCTCCGTTTGACCATCTGTTTGAGGATGGTGACTAGTAGATAGCGTAGATGTCACTTGGAGTGTTTTACACCATGTCTTCCAGAAATTGGAGGAAAATTGTGACCCCCGATCGGAGAGGATAACCTTTGGCATTCCATGATAACGAACCACTCTATTCAGTAAAATAGTTGCCAATTCACTAGAAGTGGGCAATTTATTACAGGCGATGAAATGTCCATATTTCTTGAGACTATCTAGTACCACCAGAATTACTGAATGCTGTTGAACCACTGGCAGACCGGTAATAAAGTCTAAAGAAATGTGCTCCCACGGACGACTTGGGGTTGGAAGTGGATGTAACAACCCTTTTGGTTTTGAATGACTTGTTTTAATGCGAGCACAAACTTCACAGTTGTTTACTATTGCTTTTACATCTTTTGTTAAGGCAGGCCACCAAAAATAGCGTTGGATCAGTTCAAGAGTTTTAGGAGTGCCTGGGTGACCAGCCGTAGGTATAACATGGAACCAGTGAAACACTATCTTGCGAAGTATGGTAGTGGGTACAAAAAAACGAGCATCATGAAAGGTTAAACCTTGCTTGATTGACCTTTTGGGATCTGCTTGGGCCCATGTTTGCCATTTTTCAACAGTGAAAGAGTTGCAAATTTCTTCAAAGAAATCTTCAGTTTTTATGATACATAGAACCTTGTCAGGAGCAATGATAGCTCTGGAGGCTTGAAATGCAGGCAACGTGGTAGACTCTTGACGGGACAAGGCGTCAGCCTTGTGATTATCTTTACCAGGCCGGAAGGTTACTACAAAATCAAATTCGGCAAAAAAAAGCATCCAGCCTAATTGCTGAGGGGTCAAAAGTCTGGCGGAACTCATGAATTGAAGATTACGATGATCAGTATATACGGTGACAGTGTATTTGGCACCCAACAAATGATGTCTCCATTCTTTAAAGGCGTCACAAATCGGCAGAAGCTCTTTTTCAGCAATGACAGTTCTGTTCGGCTTCGTTCAACTTCCGAGACATATAAGCTACAGGATGAAGTTGACCAGTGTCTTTATTTCGTTGTGATAAGACGGCTCCTATTGCTACATCTGAAGCATCAGCTTCCACTATGAAAGGTTGATTCGCATCAGGATGAGTCAAGACTGGGGCAGTGGAGAAAGCTTCCTTCAAAGTCGAGAAGGCTTGATCAGCTTCTGGGGACCATACACACTTTTCTTTCTTTCTTAGCAGCTTAGTGATTGGAGCCACTGTCTGGGAGAAATGATTCATGAACCTTTGGTAAAACTTTGCAAACCCCAGGAAACATTGTACATCAAGAACAGTCTTTGGGGTGGGCCAATCAGATACAGCTTTTACTTTCTTTTCTGCCATCACCATACCTTGAGGGGTAAGAATAACCCCTAAAAACTCAACTGCGGCAACATGAAACTCACACTTGGTTAGTTTGCAATATAAATGGTGTTTTCGAAGGGCTGCAAGAATTTTCTTGACATGTTGGACATGTTCGTTTTCATTGTCTGAGTAGATCAAAATGTCATTGATGTAGACTATGGCAAATATGTCGAGGTACTCTCTAAAAACGTCATTCAAGAAAAATTGAAATGCTGCTGGAGCATTACACAGACCAAAAGGCATGACAGTGTATTAAAAAAGGCCATATCTTGTCTTGAACGCTGTTTTCCATTCGTCACCCTCTCTCATTCTGACCAAATGATAAGCACCTCGAAGGTCAAGTTTTGTGTAGATTTTTGCTGTCTTTACTTGTTCAAATAAGACCGGAATTAGGGGTAAAGGATATTTATTCTTGATGGTGACTTTGTTCAAACCGCTATAGTCGATGCAAGTTCGAAGTTCTCCATTAGCTTTTGGAACAAAAAACAAAGGCGAAGCTGCAGGAGACTTAGAGGGGCGAATGAAGCCATTCTCCAAAAATGTATCTAGGTATTTTCGTAAATGTTGATTTTCATGTTCTGACAGGGCATATACACGACAGTTCGGAAGTATCGCACCTGGGGCTAGATCAATTTGACAGTCATAAGATCTATGAGGAGGTAGAGTCTCTGCTCCTTTCTCATCAAATACATCTTTGTAAGATGAATACTGTTTGGGCAGCTGAATTTCTTTCTCCTCAGCAGTAGCTATGTAAGAGTTGCAAACTTTTGGTATTTGAATCTTTTGGAGACATTGTTCGTTACATAGTGCAGATGAGAACACGATTTTTCGTTCTGCCCAATTGATCTCCGGATTGTGATGAGTTAAGCATGGCAAGCCGAGGATAATCCCATATTGAGGAGCATGAATCACGTCAAGGATGATTTTCTTTTTTTTATGTTTCTTTCTTTGATTCTTATCTTCATAAATCAACGACAAGGGGATAGTCTGAAGAGTTACCGGACCTCCAGTCAAGAGTTTTCCATCGACTGCCTGGATGATTTCTGGGGTCTTCTTTTCAATACATGGGATCCACCATGCACAAACCAATTGGACATCAACAAAGTTCCCAGTAGCCCCAGAATCGACTAGAGCTTTTTTGAAATAGATCTTTTTCTTGACATGAACTCTTATTTCCAGTTTAAGATGTCTAGATTGTGAAGGGTCCACGGTGACACCCAAGAGAAACCCTTCTCTGCATCTTGGGTGTTTTAGTTTTCCAACTCGACTGGTGCATTGGCTGCGACCTTCTGAACTGGACCTTGCTTGTTCTTTGGTTTGATTGGACAATCTTTACAAAATGACATTTTCGCCCACAATAAAGACATTGTCCATTTTTTCTGCGTAGGTCCTTTTCATCTTTGGCCAAAGGTCTTCTGATGGTTCCAATTTCCATTGGTTCCAGCGCCCTTTCTTTCGGAGTTCTTGAGTCTCTGTTATCATGAACGCGCCATGAATATTTTTCAATCTTTTTGCACGTTCCTTTACGTTCTGCTAAACGATGATCAAGTCTCAAGAGAAGATTTATTAATTCTTGACAGTCTGTAGGTTGTGGGTCGATTTGTGCTAAGATATCTTTTAGTTCCTGTTTGAGTCCCTTGTAAAACAAGACCGCTTATTTTTCTTCAGGCCAGGAGGTCTTGGCAACCAGCCGGTTAAAGTTGGCTAAATACGACACTAGGTCTTGATTCCCTTGGCGTAAATCTAATAATTCACAATCTGCTGACTGTGTAACAGTTCTACGATCAAAAACTCTCAAATTCACGAACAAAATTTCTCCAGTTGTACAACCAGGGACTATTTTTACGCACAAGAGGAATTGCCCAAGTAGCTGCATCCCCAGACAGATATGATAACAAGAAAGCTACTTTGGACTGGGCATCGGGGAAAGTATTTGGTCTGCAGGTGAAGTGTAGTTCCACTTGAACCAGGAAAGATTGCGCTTTCAAAGGGTCACCTGAGAAATGTTCTGGGGGAGCTAAAGGAATTGCAGAAGGAACATTTAGGGAAATCGGATTACTTCCAGAAGCCTGAGAAGAAGTACCTGGCCAAGACACACCTGTGGGACTTTGTTCCTTCTTCTCTACCTTATCTTGCAACTGACTCACTCTCTCTGCTAAGCTAGTTGTCAATTCTTTGGATGATACCACCTCTGCTTGGAGATGGGTGATAGCCTTGACTAACTCGTCTAGCGTGGCCATGCTGAGAACACACAAAAGCCAGGAGGATAATAATTTGTGGTCTCACTATTCTGTCAGAGTCACCAGATCCTCGGGGTCTGTGCACGTTCCCAACACGTCCACCACTGAACAGCTCCAAGACTCTGATAGATAAATCACAGAGACTGAGAGAGTTCAAGAGGGGGAGAGGGGATTAGGAAGGGAACAGCTGGGAAGGAGACCTGTAGAAAATGGTTAGAACACACAATATGAAAATTATATCTCCTGAAATCAATACTAGACTATGATTCTAAGCCTAGTCACTCTGAAAACATGAACAATCTAAGAGTTAAGTTTAAAATGACTAAGTTTCAAGATGGCCGGATACCTGTAGGGGAATCAAGATGAATTAAACTAAAACTTCCTTATTCAAGTACTTTCCTTTACGTGAGAATCAGAAAAACATTCTGACTAAATTTTAAACCAGTCATACAAATCCTGTTTTGAGAATGTATGCTAGGACCATACAATATTGCATCTAGAAACTCTGGCCTTCTGTGTACTCTTAAAATGTTTCAACATAAATTGCGCATATTGCAGATATATATATATATATATATATATATATATATATATATATATATATATATATATATTAAACACCATAAAAGGATTATGCAGCATGAATAACACAATATGGATTCAGGAAACAAATCACATAACTTGTCAACTCTAATATTACATAATAAATATCTTAGAATAGTGGCATACAATAAACAACATGAAATAAACTCGAGGAGAGAATCGTGCGTCTTGCCGATTCGAGTGTCACCATGTAAAATACCAAGAAATGGTAGCACGCAATGAATATCAAAGTCAAATTATCATTAATCGAATCGCGCATCTTGCCGATTCGTAAAACACTATATAAATGTCAAGAAATAACAGCTCACAATAAATAACAAGATCAAAGTACAATGAAACGAATCCCGCTTCTTTTGCCGATTCTTAAGCCACCATGTAAATGTCAAGAAATGGTAGCGCGCAATGAACAACAAAGTTAAATCCTCATGAAACGAGTTGCGTGTCTTGCCAATTCGTAAAACATCATGTAAATGTCAAGAAATAGTAGCGCGCAATGGACAACAATGTTTAAACACCATAAAACGAATTGCGCGTCTTGCCGAGTCTTTAGCCACCATGCCAATGTCAAGAAATGGTAGCACGCAATGAATAACAAAGTCAAACCTTTATGAAACAAATCACGCCTCTTGCCTATTTGTTAACTACCATATAAATGTCAAGAAATTGTAGCGTCCAAGTAATCTGTTAGTCATTTAAGAATTAAACCAAGAATATGAAAATTCTCAATAACGGTGTCGGGACAGTCCAACCACCGTCTTACCGCCTGGAACAATGATCACCAATGAAGGATGAAGGGCAGAAGACTGGAAGATCCAAATAGGCCGCTGGGACAGGAGCTCATGAAGAAGCTGCTGCTCTGCACCTGGACCTCTGAATAGTGAGCACTGGAAGTTGGGCTGGCTCTCTTTTATAGAGTCTTGGCCCAGCCCAGAACCACGCCCAGGCATGTTGCAGAGAAAGTCTCTGGAAAGCCCTGGAAAGGGGCCACACCCTAACATACTCTGAAAACCTGCAGCGATACATTACAAAGGAACAGTTTTTGTAAGCATATTAAAAATAAGTTTTCAGGATTGAACTCTGCAATGCAAAAGGTTAAACCACAACATATCAGCACAATGCATAAATTACGTTGTTTTGAGAGTGCTGGGTTTTTGCATTTTTGTCGCCAATAGAGCGCGTACTGCTCTGGTGTTGACACTTGTGGAGTTAGGGTTTGAGAAACCCTGTTCTCCCTAATTAGGACAGGAGAGGGGAAATCATCTTTCTGTTCACTAATTTCTCCCTCTGCAGGGTTATCCTCATTGGGGTGGTCCTTTGCAAACTCTGCCAAAAGCTCCTGGAGCTTTGGTAGGTTTGGACCCAATCTTTATATTTTTTAGCTTACAGAGAGTCCTTAACTCTGACATCAATAGATGCAGGTAAGGGGTGAGGTCGAGTCCCGCCACCATCTCATCTGTGCTAGACATTAGCACTCTAAAAGTTGGTATAACTTAAAAAAAATCTAAAAACTACTTCTAGAACCTAAATCCAAACTTTTACAACCTTTTAAACTCTAAAAGAAATGCTGCCAGGGACTTACCCAAGACCCTCGTAGCTCAAATTGCAAAAATCTGTTTCTAATGCCAATTTTTGGAATTTAGTCATGTGATCAGGTATTGGCTGAGTAGTCCAGCAAATGCAAAGTCTTAAACCCCACCGCTGATCCACCAATGTAGGAAGTTGGCTTTGTATATACTATCTCAAAGTGACAGATAGTGTGCACAGAGTCCAAGGGTTCCTCTTAGAGGTTAGATAGTGGCAAAATTAGATAATACTAATGCTCTATTTTGTGGTAGTGTGGTTGAGCAGTAGGCTTATCAGAGGGTAGTGTTACGCATTTGTTGTACACACACGGGCAATAAATGAGGAACACACACTCAAAGACTTAACTCAAAGCCAAAAGTTTTTATATTGAAAAATAGATTTTCTTAATTTATTTTAGAACCACAATATTTGAACTAAATACATAAAATGCAGGATACTCCACACAGGTCAGTAAGGAACTTTGAATTAGAGCAGTAACATACACAGTGTTAGTTAAAATGGCAATAAGCTATTTCAAAAGTGGACACTGCATAAATCAACAGGTCTTGGGGGAGATAAGTAAGGTTAAGTTTCTGAGGTAAGTAAAGCACTTACAAGTTCAGTTTCCTGTGCATAGGCAGCCCACTGTTGGGGGTTCAGGGCAACCCCAAAGTCACCGCACCAGCAACACAGGGCCGGTTAGGTGCAGAGATCAAAGGAGGGCCCAAAACACATAGGCGCCTATGGAGAACAGGGGTGCTCCGGTTCCATTCTGTCAACAGGTAAGTACCTGCATCTTTGGAGGGCAAGCCACAGGTGTTTTGTAAAGCACTGGGGGAGACACAAGTAGGCACACAAAACACACCCTCAGCGGCACAGGGGCGGCCGGGTGCAGTGTGCTTAGCAGGCGTCTGGTTTTCAGTAGGAATCAATGGAGGGACCATGGGGTCACTCTAGCGGTGCAGGCAGGGCACGGGGGGGCTTCTCGGGCCAGCCAGCGACTGGGCTAGGTAGAGGGTCACCTGATGGTCACTCCTGCACTGGAGTTCGGTTCCTTCTGGTCCTGGGGGCTGCGGGTGCAGTGCTTGGTCCAGGCGTCAGGTTCTTTGTTCCAGGCAGTTGCGGTAGCTTCTGGATCCTCTCTGCATGTGTCGCTGTGAGGGTGCAGGGGGGGTCATCTCAGGTTACTCACAGGTTCGCAGTCGTCTGCGAGTCCTCTCTGCAGTGTTGGTTCTCTGGAGCTCAAACTGGGGGCCGTCGGGAGCAGAGTGTGAAGTCTCAAGCTTTCGGCGGGAAGAGTGAGTTCTTTGAAAGTTGTTAGAAAGTTGCAAAGTTGTTGCTGTTTTTGAACAGTGCCGCTGTTCTTGGGAGTTTCTTTGTTAGGGCAGTCCTCTGATGCTTCAGAGGTCGCTGGTCCCTGTCGGATGCGTTGCTGTGCAGGTTCTTTGAGTCTGGAGACAGGCCGGTAGTGCTGGGGCCAAAGCAGTTGTCGTCTCAGTCGTCTCTGCAGGGCTTTCAGGTCAGCAGTCCTTCTTGTTGTAGGTTGCAGGAATCTGATTTCCTGGGTTCTGTGTTTAGGTCAGGAGGGCAGTAGCCAATGGCTAATGGTGTGGAGGGTGGCTACACCCTCTTTGTGCCTCCTCCCTGAAGGGAGGGGGGGCATATCCCTATTCCTATTGGGGGAATCCTCCAGTCTCAAGATGGAGGATTTCTAAAGGCAGGAGTCACCTCAGCTCAGGACACCTTAGGGGCTGTCCTGACTGGTGGGTGACTCCTCCTTGTTTTTCTCATTATCTCCTCTGATCCATCTTATCTGAGGACTGTTTTTCTACGGCGTTGGGTTCAGACGTGTATATGGGCACTCTGGTTCAATGACATGCGTTCTCGCTCGGCCTTCAATACAATCACTCATCAGTCTTAACAATCCCGCTCTTCTTTGGTCTCCACCGTCTGGAGTTGCTTTGACTCTGTCTAGCAGCATAAAGACTCTCCACTTCACGGCTCCCCCAACTCGACTCCCATCACTTTGACGGCCATTTCATTTCTGCCCGACTTGCCATGCCAAGTACCTCAGGACTGAGTTACACAAAGTCTGTAATAAGTGCCTGTCCCTGATCCTCCAGGAGGGATCTTGTGCTGCATGTCTTGCATTCCACAACAAAAAGACACTTCAGAACCGAAGGACACAATAAATTGCCTCAGCTTTACAGCACCGCAGAGAAGAGAAAACTCAAGACATCTTTGGGAGAGGTGAGGGGGAAGCTCTGCAGCAGCTGAATGAGTTTGGCACCCAAAACGTAGAGGCGTTCTCATTGGAGGATGCCAAGTTGGAGTCTGACGTTGAGGCTGATGGGCCCCTGCCTGATCACCACCAGTTACTGAGGACCGCAGTGAGTACCACTATTTCCCATTCTTTGTGGGCACCAGCTTTGAGTTCCTATGCCTTCTCTGATGGTTTTAGACCGCCACTGCCTAATAGTCATGGTTGACACCTAACTACTGAGCTGGACCCATCACCCTTGTTTCTCTTGGTGCCATCGTCCACCTCGCCCCTTTACGTTGACTGCTGATTCATTGCCAGATGCGAAGCCACCCCTCAGCCACACTCTGAGTCGAAAGCTTTGGAGCTGAAATCCACCTTGGGGCATTTTGGGCACAGACCTTCGGCTCCATTCAGGCCATCCTCAGAGGAGATCAACCAGTTCATCCTGCAACAGCTTCTGGATCGTCTTGATGCCGGTCAGCATAAAATGGATCCACATACAGCCAGCCACGGGCCATATTCTGGCTAAGCCTATCCAGCCACCCAAGGACTTCATCCCTCATAAGAGGAGACTTAGTTTCGAAGAGCTCCTCATCTGTCCTTTGAAGCTGACTCCCAAAATGACTCTGTTCCAGGGCAGAGGCACCTCTCCATTACTGCCTGGTCCTTCCAAGCCTCATTCTCCTTCTCCACATCCTCATTCTCCTCCTCCGTTCCCTCCTATTTCTACCTCCCCTTTTCTGCTTGGACTGTCACCCACATTCATCACATGGTCTTCATATTCAGGGGGCAGGGATAGCCCAGGGCCCCCCGACAACCCGCAGGATCCATCATATGAACCCCAGGCTTCTGACCCTTGGGCTGACTCCCAAGTAGATCCCCCAGTAGACACTGACCCAGATTTTTACTCAACTACATCATCTCCCCGATGTCAGGACCTCATACTATGAGGTACTACACAGGGCAGCAGCTTTTCACAACGTTGAGCTGCATGTTCTGCCTGAGGAGGATGGTTGCCTTCTGGAACGGTCCTTACATCATAGGGCAATTACCCCCTGAATCACTTTTGGCTCCAGCAGCAAGGAAGACCGCAAACTCCCAGGGTAAGGAGAATGTACCTCCTCCAGACAGGGAAAGCTAGAAGATAGATGCAGCTGGAAAGTGTGTTGCACACTCAGTGGCACATCGCTAATTCCATTGGCTTGCTTTCCTGGTATGATCAAGCCCAATGGGATCAGATTGAGGATCTTAACCAACATCTCCCAGAACAATAACCAAAATAGGGGCGTGAGTTGGTGATGGAGGGATCATCTCTAACACTGACATTGGATGTACTCTGGATGCTGCGGACACAGATGAACGGGGCGTTAACTCTAGTCTCTCTATGCACCACCATGCATGGCTACTGGTTTCCGATTTTAAACTGGAGGTACAAAAACACCCTCTTATCCTACCCTTCGGCGGCAAGCATCTCTTGCCCACAGGTCAATTAGATACTTGAAAAAATAAAGGATACTGACACAGCTGAAGCTATGGGAACACTACAGACGCATACGATGTGCGGCTCCTTTTGCGCCCCCAGTATTGCAGCGCAGCCAAGGCAGCTTTAGAGCATGAGACATCCACTCTTTTCACCAGACAACATCAAACTCCTTCATGGGTTTTCTGTAGGGGGGTATATAAGGGGAACAGTGGCAGAGGCGAAGGGGGTCAAAGGGACATCGCCTAAAGGAGCCACTGCTCCAATATATTGAACTTGTGTCCCCCACCCCCAACCATGCAACATCTGTCGGGCAGGCTACAGACGTTCCTTTCTCGCTGGGAGGCAATTACTACTGACTGCCTGGTCCTTCCAAGCCGCCTCCTCCTTCTCCACATCTTCATTCTCCTCCTCCGTTCCCTCCTATTTCTACCTCCCCTTTTCTGCTTGGACTGTCACCCACATTCATCACATGGTCTTCATATTCAGGGGGCAGGGATTGCCCAGGGCCCCCCGACAACCTGCACGATCCATCATATGAACCCCAGGCTTCTGACCCTTGGGCTGACTCCCAAGTAGATCCCCCAGTAGACACTGACCCAGATTTTTACTCAACTACATCATCTCCCCGATGTCAGGACCTCATACTATGAGGTACTACACAGGGCAGCAGCTTTTCACAACGTTGAGCTGCATGTTCTGCCTGAGGAGGATGGTTGCCTTCTGGAACGGTCCTTACATCATAGGGCAATTACCCCCTGAATCACTTTTGGCTCCAGCAGCAAGGAAGACCGCAAACTCCCAGGGTAAGGAGAATGCACCTCCTCCAGACAGGGAAAGCTAGAAGATAGATGCAGCTGGAAAGTGTGTTGCACACTCAGTGGCACATCGCTAATTCCATTGGCTTGCTTTCCTGGTATGATCAAGCCCAATGGGATCAGATTGAGGATCTTAACCAACATCTCCCAGAACAATAACCAAAATAGGAGAGTGAGTTGGTGATGGAGGGATCATCTCTAACACTGACATTGGATGTACTCTGGATGCTGCGGACACAGATGAACGGGGCGTTAACTCTAGTCTCTCTATGCACCACCATGCATGGCTACTGGTTTCCGATTTTAAACTGGAGGTACAAAAACACCCTCTTATCCTACCCTTCGGCGGCAAGCATCTCTTGCCCACAGGTCAATTAGATACTTGAAAAAATAAAGGATACTGACACAGCTGAAGCTATGGGAACACTACAGACGCATACGATGTGCGGCTCCTTTTGCGCCCCCAGTATTGCAGCGCAGCCAAGGCAGCTTTAGAGTATGAGACATCCACTCTTTTCACCAGACAACATCAAACTCCTTCATGGGTTTTCTGTAGGGGGTATATAAGGGGAACAGTGGCAGAGGCGAAGGGGGTCAAAGGGACATCGCCTAAAGGAGCCACTGCTCCAATATATTGAACTTGTGTCCCCCACCCCCAACCATGCAACATCTGTCGGGCAGGCTACAGACGTTCCTTTCTCGCTGGGAGGCAATTACTACTGACTGGTGGGTTCTAGCCATCATACGGGATGGGTACTGCTTGAACTCACCCAAACACCATGCGCCATTGCTCTGTGCACACACAAATTATCCACAGAACACTAGCGTCTGTTTCAAGAAGCGATGTATTCTCTGCTTGCCTACGGGGCCATAGAAGCAGTGCCGCTACAACTTCACGGCAAAGGGGTGTACTTCTTGTACTTTCTAATCCTAAAATGGATGGCTCCCTCAAACCCTAATGGACCGCTGCCCCCTCAACAAGTACATCCTGTCTGAACATTTTCACATGGCTACACTTCAGAATATGATCCCTCTTTGTGGCAAGGCAACTTCATGACCACCCTTAGCTTCAAGGATGCCTACTTACAATTTAACATCCACCCAGCCCATCGAAGATTCCTGTGGTTTGTGGTGAGTGGACAGCTTTATCAGTTCAAAGTACTGCCTTCAGGGTCACAACAGACCCAGGTTATTTTCCAAGTGTTCAGATGTGGTAATCACTTACATCAGATGGAGCGGTATCCAAGTGTTCTCCTACCTAGACGACTTTTGCCAATTTTTTTATTTAGCAGGTGAGGGAATACTAGGCGGATTTGTCTCCTTAATTTTCATCAAGCCTAGACAACTAGTTTGCTGTATGTTGTTATTCAGAAAAATAATTAGCAATCAAATAAGGCATGTTCTAATCAAAGCTTTCCTTTCCTGTATTTGCCAAAATGTAGTTCCCCAAACACTTTTTAAGTCCATCAACTTTAACCAATATTCATAGCCTTCTATCGCCAACTGAGAAACAGAGGAATCAGATTAAATCAATCTGGTATCTGTTAATAAAATACTTTGCAGTTTCAGGAGGTAATTTGAAATAATAAGACTCAGCTTTTGTTATATTGTGCCCGGAAAATGTGAAAATGTTTTCATTTATCTTTTAGAACTCCCCACTGCTGGGGTAGGACAGTGGCACCAGTAATGCAGTTATTCATTAAAGGACTGGGCACAATAGTACGAATCACACACTATTAGTGTTAGCTGTTCCGGATCCGTAAGTTCCAGTGTCAATACCAGTGCCTTAAACTCTACCAATTGTGCTGTGCAGTCCCCTAGGGTCTGCGTGTAAGTGTTCTGAGCAAGGAATTTGCCATCCTTCATGACACTACCGACTACCGCATAGGCTGCAAAGTACTGTTGTTTTGTACCTACCGCCAGTTGTGCTGAACCATTAGCATATATTATTGTTGGGTATTGATCAGGAGGCAAGATATTTATTGGTGCTGGGTATTCAAGCTCATATTGAAGGCATTCTTGAGTCTGAAGTTTTGGCTCAAAAACAAAATGTACATCAGTGGCAGTCAGAGATGTCTATTCAATCCATGTGGATGCAGTGCTTAGCGTTTGGGGCTCTGGCTTTTGGGGTTACAACAGTGTGTTTCCCCTGGGACAGAGGTCTCTCTTTTATGACAGCCATCTGAACAGCAGTCAGAATCTTTTCTGTGGGAGCAAAGCATTGTTCAGCTGTGGAGTACAGGTGTGATTTGTATGCTATAGGTGCAGTATCATCTTCATTAAAAGTTACATAGGCGAATCTGATGGCACCAGCAATTATTCTGATGACCAAATTTGTTTTATCACATATATGTAAATGTTTTGCTTCAGGCTTGTCCTGCTGCAGTGCTCTTAGAATGCGTGTATGTTTGACTGTCCAATATTTTCTTGAAAATGTGGGCGTATTAAATCATACAATGATGTAATGCATTGTGCATAATCTGGAATGTAAGTTCTGCCAAAATTGAAAAAGCCCAATAATTATTGCAGCTTTTTAATGGTATTTGTTGTAATTGTGCACGTTTTTCTAGAAAGTGGGGCAGCAGGCTCTTTGCTTCATCAGATAACTTGTATCCCAAAAACAGGATACTTAAAAAGGCAATTTTAGTTTTCTTGAAATTTAATTTATAGCCTATTTTGGCAAATCCCAGAACAATGTGGGATTCCCGCCTTAAATGTTCCAAGAGATTGTCATCCGTAAATTAGATATCATCTACGTAAGACAATGCCTCAGGATCAGTCTTGTGTAGGATGGATGTTCCACACGCTGTGAACAGTCTAGGACTGTTCTTATACACCTGTGGGAGCCTACAACATTTTATTTGCAAACCTAAAGCGCTAAATGCTGTTAAAATCCCTGCTTTCAGAAGATATATTTTGGCATAAAAACCTGTTGGCGATATCCAGGGTTGTTTTGTATTTTTTGTGCACTAAATTGTTAATCAGTGCTGTTTACGTTTTGGATAGCAAATGTGCGGATATGTAATAGTAATAAAACTGCTGGGTTTGGGCGGCAGCACCACCGGGGGTGGGGGACTGAGTCTGATCCTGCGCTATGTGATAGCTGTAGGCCTAACACTTCTGGTCAGCTAGTCCTAACCAGTACCCAAGAGTAAAAGGTGATTTGTGGCAGTCCTTAGCATGCCATCTGGGTTTCTTAGGGAAATTGCGGTGAAACAGATCACATCTGTCTCACACATACAAAGGCAAAACAGAAGCAGGACAGGGTTCAATAGGTTTTATTGAATCAACTGCATTCTATGTAGAAAAGCATATATTGTGATTATAGGGATGATAAAACATAATAAAAGCAAGGCAGTGACAAGAAAAGTGAAGCATAGAAGTCCCACCATACTGACACAACAACGGTTCTAAAATCCCTACCTGCACTACTAATGTTCTGTGCAAGAGCATGGCAGTGTAAGCCCTAATGGGAGAACACCATACCTGTGATTATAGGTAAAGAAGAGGTCTGTTGGTCTACTGCAAATTCTCCCAAATGGAGGGAGAGACTATGTAAGGTCTCAGCAGAAACTGCAAAGGCGACATGTAGTGTATAATGTCAACTAGTTGTAATTCCCCTCTATTGAGTAGGGGCAGTAAGCTGTTTTATAATAAAACATCTGGTGTTCTGAGAAAACTGCCCTGATGTGACAACACGTATATTTCTGTGTAAAAGAGTTAGGGACATGATGAACGCTTTGTACCAGTAATAATTTGTAACTAAACACGTACTACCTTGAATAAAGCACAGAATTAAAATGCTTTGCAGAAAAAAGAATAACATAAGTCTGAGGAAAAGGACAAGCTGATCAAATAATAAAAACAAATCCTCTAAAATAAGGCTTCTGCTAAATAATAGAGGAATACAAAAATGCATGCCTCGGAGTGAAGGGGCACAAGCTGCAGGCCTAGAAAATAATGTGTCTGGGTACTAGCTAAGGTTGTGAGCTAAAGTAACCTCACAACAGGGCTAAACACATTCTTAAATGGTTACGAGGGGCGTGTGATGGTTCTGTGTGGATTTATGAATCCAGTGGAAACCCACTTCGGACACTGCCAAAGCCAGTCTCCGCACCCAGCTAGGAACTGGAAAATGCACGCCAAGATGCCTTTGAAGATACGCCCTTCTGTACTCTTGTCACAAGAAAAAAACTGTGTGGGTCGGCAACCAATTGTTCACTTAGTCACATGTGTATGAGAGGCCAATGATTTCTAAACGAGGTTGTAAAATTATTGCTTGTAATAAGCACCTCTTCTGCATTGATATACTGTGATACCCTGAGGTGAAACTCTTCTGCATGTTAAAGAAATAGTTTTTTTTTTTACATTTCGAGAATGTATCATATTTTTTTAAATATTGTTTGTTGCATGTTTTACATGTCAAATATTTTGAAGGCACGTCTCTCGTTGTTAATTTGTTGGCTGGGCCCCTCCTATCTTTCACCCCTTCACAGTGGCTTCTCCATATGGGGTTTAAAGCATATTGTTTTGCCTATTGCTCTTCAAGCATCTAATATGACGGCACAATCATACTCAAACACAGGAGCATGTTTTGATGTAATAAGGTCCTTCAAAAAAGGGTAGGTGGCATGCCCTCTGCCTGCATTCATTTAGCAGTTTTTTAACACATATTTCAGAAATGTGTATTAAACGAATTTACTCATCTACCTAGCCACCCCATCTAGAAAAGTTCAGGTGGTGGGTTTGGAGGGTGGGGAAGAGAATGTTAATGATCAGATTCAGATTTTAAAGACTTTATATAACATCCAGCCTGACTCAGCATTTCCTTATTTATATTTTTCCCCATGGTGAAAAGAAATACATAACAGATTCTCCTTTACCTATCAAGTGATTCTAAAAAAAAAAACTAAAAAAAAACCTGTAGGACAGAAAAATAAAGTTTTAGTATAATTTCCGTGGCATTGTTATGAGGTAATAACACATATATATATCTTTAGGCTATCGCCCACCACCATTCTCTGAAAAATTCTTCCTGGTTGTGATTGAAAAGGACCTTCAGAACCAGTCTGTTCTCAATATGTGGCACCTTCATTTACAGTCAGTTCAAGCATGTACAGGTGAGTGAACCAGCCTTTCAGAAATCCCGACAATATCTAATTTTTTTAATTTGGTGTTGAAATGGTTGTTTTGAAAAATGTGATTTTAGAGAAAGCTAACTTGTCCTCACAATTTTTCTATTGTATCTCTGCTCCGCATGTCCACAAGGTGAGAACTTTAGTTCTTCAACCACCAAAAAGACCAATTTGTTTTGATCAGGAGCTGACCCTACCATGGAAGATTGATGAGTGGTTTCCCACAACTGTAATGAAATCCGTGAGGCAAATCAATCCATTGGATAACTCCAAACATCTGTTCACTGATGACGGATGGCAGACTAAACCATGAGTGATCACATTACTACCCAAGGACTGTTAGATTTGTAATTAACCGTTCTATGTCACGGGATTCTCTCTGATATCCATAAGTAGTAGAAAATCTCTATGCATGTGTGGGATCCATTGAACATCATTTTTTCTTAATAATTTGTGAGGTAGGTGGCTAGGCTCACGCGGAGATGACCACCATCTAAAGGAGCTCCGCAGCTCCTAAACGCCTAAATCCTTAATCCGGAAGCTTCCCACATAGAAATAGTGGGGAAAGTAAGAGTTGAGCCATCGGGACTGCTGAGACTGGAGCCGATCAGGCCGAGGCATTGGAAGAGCGGACCGCACGAGAGATCTGACCGGGCTGGGAGATGGAGGTAGGGCTCGGCTCATCTGTTGCAGAGACCGTGAGGGACAAAATGGACAAGTATTGAAAAAAGGGAAGACCCGGCACAACCATATGTTTGTTAATGTGCAAAAACTTTCTGATTCATGTCTTCAGAGTTCATCAAAATAAATGGTTCAAAATCTACTAGGTGAATTCATTGTATTTTATTAATCCATTTGAGAATTACAAATTCCATAGCCAACTAGTTTCGTCCAAACGGACTTCTTCAGGGAATGTGTGTAGTCGGGGCGGTCCACGGCCAAACGCCACCTTGTCTCCGTTAGGACCAAAAAATTGGCACACCCTTGGCACACAGATAAGTCCCTTGTAAAAGGTACCAGTGGTACCAAGGGCTCTGTGACCAAGGAGGGTTCCTAAGGACTGCAGCATGTATTATACCACCCTAAGGGGCCCCTCTCCAAACACATGCACATTGCCTGTAGGAAAGTACCCTCTTTTTGGCGTGGTTACCCCCACATTTTGCCTGCTGTCAGTGTGTTTTGACTGTGTTCACTGGAAACCTGCTAAGCCGGACCCCAGTGACTGTGCTCTCTCCCTCTAAATTCCATTGCTTAGGACTTAGCACACCCCACAGTTGGCATACTAGTGCCCCCATATAAGACTGTAGTATATGGTACTTAGGTACCCAGGGCATTGGGTCACCAGGGGTTCCCCATGGGCTGCAGCCCTTGCAAAATGTGTCTGCAGGCCTGCCATTGCAGCCCGTGTGAAAAGGTGTATGCACCCTTTCACTACAGGTCAGTGCACCAGGTCACTAAGTCACCCCTATGGCAGGCCCTCCTAGCATAGAGGGCAGGGTGCAGTTACCAGTACATGAGCACAGGTGCCCCTATAAACTCCAGCTCAATTTTCCTGGACTTCGTAATTTTACCCATGTACTGGACACAGATGTGTCCTGCTACATGATGGTAACTCTGAACCTGGGCATGTTTGGCTTCAAACATGTCGGAATTATACCTCAATACTGTTGCCAATATTGGTTGTATGATTCCATACATTCTGGGGGCTCCTTAGATGACCCCCTGCATGGCTCCTACTAGTCTTCTGGGGTTTTCTGGGCAGCCAGCGCTGCTGCTAACCCTCAGACAGGTTCCTGCCCTCCTGCTGCTTGACCAACTCAAGCAGAGGAAGGTAGATCAAAGGATTTACTTTGGGAGTGGGAGGCAACACCCTCTCCCTTTGGAAATAGCTGTTACATGGCTTGGGAGGGGTAGCCCCCCAAGCCTCCGGTGTGCTTTGAAGAACACATTTGGTGCCCTCATTTCATAAACCAGTTTGCACCAGTCCAGGGACCCCCTGTCCCTGCTCTGGCACGAAACTGGAAAATGGAAAGGGGGTTGACCACTCCCCTGTCCATCACCACCCCAGGGGTGGTGGAGAGCTCTTCCAGGTGGCCACTTGATTCTGTCATCTTGAATCCAAGGTGGGCAGAGGCATCTGAGTGGTCAGGTCAGGCAGGTGATGTCTCAGCCCCCTTCTGATAGGTGGTCACCCTGCTAGGTGACCAATCCTTCTTCCTTGGCTATTTAGGATCTCCCCCTTGAGTGGGACTTCAGATTCGACATGCAGGACACCAGCAGGACTCCTTTGCATTGTTTACTCCATCTTCTGGCCACCGGGACAGCAACTGGACCCTCCAGGAACAGACAATCTGCAACTCCAGCATTGACTCTGCTCTGCGCCATTGTTTCTCTGGCTCCTTCCAGCAATTACAACATTTCCCTGGCTGTGCATCCTCTGAGGACGCAAAGTCTTCAGTCTGCACAAGAAGGAATCTCACTTGGAGTGAAGGAGTCACTCCCCTGCATCCACAGGCCCCAACTGCAATGACGACCTGTTGCGTGGATCTTCTCTCCTCCGGGCGCTGCAAGGATCCTGCATGACAGGTGGTGGTCGGGAGTGGTCCCCTTGGTCCTGTCTACCGGCCTTTCAACTTTGGAGATCGTAAGCCCTTGCCTTTCTTGCAGGACAGTACCCCTGTGCACCGCAACTGTTGCAGCTACCAAGGCTTGTTTGTTCCTCCTCCAAGGGATCTTCATGATCCGGGTAGCCCCAGGCTCCAGCACTCTTCCCTGCAAAGCACAGTCTCCTTCCTGATTCTCCAGCGATGTGGGGACTCCTCTCCAAGTTTGTTGAGTAAGTCTCACTGCAACTCCTGCACCTGCTGCCTGTGGAGGCTGCCTCCTCTTCTTCTGACTCTCCCTTAGACTCCCCTCCTTAGGTCGTGTCCACTTGGTCTTGCTGGTCCTCTTCAGCCTTGCAAAACCTTCTTCTCCATCTCTTGCATTTGCCAAGGCTTGTTGGTGGTTTTCCAGCACCACTGACTGACTGCAACACGACCGCCGACGTGGGACATCACTTGCATCACTTCTTGAACTCCTCATTTACTCCTGTGCTGCACTGCTGACTTTCTTGATCTACTGTCGACCTGGTCCTGCATCTGCAGATGGGTGGGTAGTGGCTCCTGCCACCGCTGGACACTCCAACTTGAACTGGACTTGGTCTCCTTTTTTTGCAGGTCCTCTTCTGTCAGAATTTGGTTTCTTTGTCTTGTCTGGGTTTTGCACAGTTCTTTTCCAAAGCTCTCCCTGTGGGTTTGGGGAAAAACCAAGTACGTACGTACTTCTTGCCTGGTCTCTTGGGGTTGGGGGCACCCTGGTACTTACCTTTTGGGGTTCCTAGTTCCTCCAGCTCCCCTCTACCGATTCCACTTTCTTGGGTGGGGGACTGCCTTTTACATTCCACTTACTTAGTATATGGTTTGGTCGCCCCCCTAGGTGCCTTCACTATTTGCTATTGTTTTTACCATTTTCTATTGCTTTCCATGCTAATAACTGACTTCTAATGTGTACAGAATAGTGTGTATACTTACTCCCTATTGGAGTATTGCCTATTCAGTATTTTAGTTTTTTGTTACCATAATAAAGTACCTTTATATTTGTCACACTGTGTGGTTCTTTCATGTGTGTAAGTGCTGTGTGACTGTAGTGGTATTTCAAAAGCGTTGTATGTCTCCTAGATAAGTCTTGGCTGCTCATCCACAGCTACCTGTAGAGAGCCTTGGCTTCCTAGACACTGTCTACACCTCACTAATAGAAGATATCTGGACCTGGTATCACTCTAACAGGTCACTCTATCAGGTCACTATAAGTCACCCCTGTGGGCAGGATGCAGGTACCTGTGTGTAAGGGCACTACCACATGAGCAGAGGTGCCCCCTACAAACTCCAGTTCTGGACTTCATAAGTTCGGGGAAGCCATTTGTCCTGTGTACTGGACACAGGTCACTATGGCCAGCTACATAATGGTAACTCCGAACCTGGGCATGTTTGGTATTGAGCATGTCGGAATCACACCCCAATAGTGTTGCCAGCACTGGTTGTATGATTCCAGGCACTCTGCATGCATCTTAGGGGACACCCCAGTATTGCTCCTACCAGTCTTCCAGGGTTTTCCAGGCAGCCTGCGCTGCTGCCACCCCTCAGGCAGGTTTCTGCCCTCCTACTGCTTGACCATCTCAGGCATGGGAAGGCAGAAAAAAGTATTTTCTGTAGGAGAGGGAGTCAATACCCTCTCCTTTTGGAAATAGGTGTTCCATGGCTTGGGAGGGTTAGCCTTCCCAAGCCACCGATATGCTTTGAAGGGCACATTTGGTGCCCTCTTTGCATAAACTGGTTTGCACCAGTCCAGGGACCCCATGTCCCTGCTGTGGCGTGAAACTGGGCAAAGGAAAGGGGAGTGACCACTCGCCTGTCCATCACCACCCTAGGGGTGGTACCCAGAGTTCCTCCAGGTGGGCACTTGTTTCTGCCAACTTGAATCCAACGTGGGCAGAGGCCCCTGGGAGCATCAGAGTGCCCAGGTCAGGCAGGTGACATCACAGCCCCCTCCTGTTAGGTGGTCAACCTGCTAGGTGACCAGTCCTCCTTCCTGGGCTATTTAGGGTCTCCCTCTTCAGTTGGTTTTCAGATTCGATGTGCAAGTTCCAGCAGGACTCCTCTGCATTGTTTACTTCATCTTCTGGCCACCGGGACTGAAAATGGACCCTCCAGCAACCGACAGTTTGCAACTATAATGACTACTCGCTCTGCAACATTGTTTCTCTGGCTCCTTCCAGCAATTGCAACATTTTCCCGGCTGTGCATCATCTGAGGATTGAAAAGTCTTCAGTCTGCACAAGAAGGAATCTCCCTTGGAGTGAAGGAGTCACTCCCCTGCATCCGCAGGTACCAACTGCAACAACGACCGACTGCGTGGATCTTCTCTCCTCTGGAGTTGCCTGGATCCTGCATCACCGGTGGTGGTCGGGAGTGGTCCCCCTTGGTCCTCTCTACCAGGTATCCAACAGTAAGCCCTTGCCTCTCCTTGCAGGAAAACCCCTGTGCACTGTGACTCTTGCAGCTACCAAGGCTTGTTTGTTCTTCCTCCCAGGGATCTTCAGGCTTCGTGTAGCCCGGCCTTCCGCACTCTTCCCAGCAAAACAGAGTCTTCTGTCTGCTGCTCCAGCTACGTTGGACTCCTCTCCAGGTGTGCCGGGTGGGCCTCACTGCAACTTCTGCACCTGCTGCCTATGGGGTCGCCTGAGGTCTGCTTCCTCTTCTTGTGACTCTCCCAGCTGCTGAGGGTCACCTTGGACTCCCCTCCTTGGGTCAAGTCTCCTGGGCCTTACTGGTCCTGTTCAGCCTTTCAAAACCTTCTTCTCCAACGGTTGCATTTGCTAAGTCTTGTTGGTGGTTTTCCAGCACCACTGACTGACTGCAACACGACTGCCGACGTGGGACATAACCTGCATCACTTCTAGAACTCCTCTTCTGCTCCTGTGCTGCACTGCTGACTTTCTTCATCCACAGTCGACCTGGTCCTGTATTTACAGAAGGGTTTGCTTCTGCCAAAGCCTAATACTCCAACTCGAACTGGACTTGGTCCCTTTTTCCAGGCCCTCCTCTGTCAGGATCCACCTTTGGTTTCTTCCAGTCTTGTCTGGGTCTTGCACAGTCCTTTTCCAAAGCTATCCTGTGGGTTTGGGGAAAAACCAGGCACTTAGATCTTCTCTCCTGGTCACTGGGGGGCACCCTGGTAGTTACCTTTTGGGATTCCTAGGTCCTCCAACTCCCCTCTACCGATTCCAATTCCTTGGGTGAGGGTCTGCCTTTCACATACCACTTACTTAGTATATGGTTTGGTTTCCGCTTAGGACCTTTACTATTTGCTATTGTTTTTACTATTTGCTGTTGCTTTCTATGCTAATCACTGACTTCTAATGTGTACATAAGTGTTTTTACTTACCTCTTATTGGAGTATTGCCTATTCAGTATTTTAGTATTTGTGTTACTATAATAAAATACCTTTATTTTTGTAACACTGTGTGGTTCTTTCATGTGTGTAAGTGCTGTGTGACTGTAGTGGGATTGCATAAGCTTTGCATGTCTCCTAGATACGTCTTGGCTGCTCATCCACAGCTACCTCTAGAGAGCCCTGACTTCCTAGACACGGTCTACACCTCACTAATAGAAGATACCTGGACCTGGTATAAGGTGATAACACCATAGGTTCTCACCACACACCAGGGCAGCTTCCCACACTGCCACTGCAGCTTGTCTGTACTGGTGGGGAGTAAAAGGTAAAGTTGACATGGCATCCCTCTCAGGGTGCCATGCCCACCAACCACTGCCTGTGGCATAGGTATTTCACCCTTCTATCAGGCCTTGCAGCCCTAAGGCAGGGTGCACTGTACCACAGGTGAGGGTATAGCTGCATGTGCAATATTAAGTACATGGGCTGTGAGTTTGTCGCGAACTTCACAGCTTCATGATAGCTTCACTGAAGGCTGGAAACTTTGGTATCAAACTTATCAGCACAATAAACCCACACTGATGCCAGCTTTGGATTTATTGTACAATGCACCCAGAGGGCATCTTAGAGATGCTCCCTGTATTTTAACCAACCCTTTAGTGTAAGGCTGACCAGTTTGTGCCAGTCTGCACTAAAAGACAGGTTTCTGACCTCATGGGGTGAGAGCCTTTGCACTCTCTGAGGCCAGAAACAATGCATGCTCTAGGTGGAGGTGCTTCACACTTCGCCCCTACAGAAACTGTAGCACTTGGTGGTGAGTCTCAAAGGCTCACCATCTTGTTAAAGTGCCCCAGGGCACTCCAGCTAGTTAAGATGCCCACCCCTCGGACAAAGCCACACTTTTGACGGCAAATCTGGCAGGAGTATTAGGTTAAACAGGGAGGAGTAACCACTGCAGGTAGGACCACCCCTAAGGTGTCCAGAGCTGAAGTGACCCCCTCCCTGTAGAATCCTCCATCTTGGTTTGGAGGACAGGGACCAATAGAGTTAGGAGCATGCCCCCTCTCCCCAAAGACAGTGGGCTCAGGAAGGGTGTAACCACCCTCAGGGACACAGTAGTCATTGGCTATTGCCCTCTGACTCCTGTAACACCCCTAAATCTAGGATTTAAGGGCTCCCCTGAACCTAACTCACCAGATGCCTGGGGACCTCTAAAAGAACAAAGAAGGACTGATAAACCAACCCCCCCCCCCCTTCCAAAATGCAACACATCCTGCAGGGCCAGTGACCTTTCCAAACCCCCAGAGGATTGCCTGCCCACCAGAGGACCAAGAACTCCAGAGTAGAGTGGCCCTGTCTAGAAGATACCCTCCAAAAGTACTCCAGAATGTCCCTGGATCCGCAAGTCTTGCCCACTCTGTACCTGACGCCCATGACCTGTATCCAGGTGGCCTCCAGTCCAGAGCAGGTCCCCAGGCAATTCCGACCTTGTGTCCACCCTTGGGTGACCCCTCCTGGCCAAGACAATGACGCCTGCAGCCTAAATTCAGAGGACCCCACCTGACCACAACATAACCGGATGAAGATTCCCAACGCCTAAAGGTACCCCTGCCCTTGTTGCCCCCCCCTGGCCTTTGGGAATCCGACCACCTGTCCAGTAATGTTCAGCAGGCAGTCCTCCTCCTTGTCCAGCCTGTGATTTCCCAGAACCAACCCCCTGAAACCACCCTGCAGCATCTTTGTGACCCCCGAAATCCCCCTGCAGGAATGCATTGGGAGCTGTGTTTGCACCTGGCACCCGGTTGCCCCTGTGCTGCTAAGGGTGTGTGTTTGGTGCTGACCTGTCCCCCAACCCACCGCCCCCTCCCATTTCTCACCTAAACACCCCAGGTCTTCCCTCCAAAGTCACGGCTACTTCCCTGCTAGCAGATCTGTTTCAGAGTGCACCCAGTGTCCATAGGATCCCATTCTAAATCGAGCTTGAACTCAGACCTCTACACCTAGCTTCCCTGTGAAGCTGGTGGTGTAAGTTTGGGGTCATCCTGAAGCCTGACCAGTGGACATTCTAAGCCCCAGAGACTGGAACTGTAAGTCAAGTACTTACCTCAAAACTGCACTGAAACTGTTCCCCCCAACTGTTCTGAAAATTGCAATGTCAACTTTTAAAAGTGGAAAATGTTACTTGCCTGTAAAAAAAAATTTCTTTGCCAAATCTAAACAAAGTGCTATTGATACATATGCTCAATACTTACTTGCAAATGTACTTACCTGCAACCAGATGCTTTTAGTTCCTGAAAAAAATAAATATATATATATATGTGTCCAATGTAAATACTTAAGCCTGGAGTTAGTCATTGAGTGTGTGCGGCATTTATTGACTGTGTGTACAACAAATGTTTTGCACTGCCCTCTGATAAGCCTAACTGCTCGACCACAAGAGAGCATTAGTATTATTTACTTTAGCCTCTGTTAAGGTTCTGGGGAACCCCTGGACTATGTGCACACTATATCACATGACTGGGTACAGTTGGCCTTTGTGTATTTTGTCAGACAGTCACACAATAGAAGGGGCTAGGTGTACCTGGATGGGCCCTCTGAGGCTGGATAAGAGTGAAGAGGGCAGAGCTGTGCACAGCCCCACTTGTACATCAATTGGTTGTTCACTGCTCTCGCATAAAGAGCTTCACATTTGCCTATTGTGCTTGCGGACAGATTTGGAGCAGGGCAGGGAGGCAGGAAATTAAAGACATGCCTTTGAGGCGTAGTCTCCAGAAGTTTCTCCCACTGTACAGGAGGCACCATGTAAAAAAATAGGACCCTCAGACCCACACTTCAGTTCACTCCTGGAACTGCGGAAGGACTCTGTGTACTTCAGAAGGACTGCTTTGCTGCACCAAGAAGGACTCCTCTGCTACCTTAAGCCTTCTCTGAGCCACCAGATGTTTGTCCTGCTGCTTGAGCTCTGCTCTTCTATTTTAACCCAGGACTTCTAAAGTGACTCCAAGGGCTGGTTGGCTGGCCTCCTGATCAGAGCCTCGGGGACAAAAAAGACTCCAATCGTATTAAATACGCAGCTTGACCCTAACTGAGTGAGTCCTGACAGTCCAAGTGGTGACTCCAGTTCTGGGCCCTTTGAACTGGTGCTAAAGGTGCCCAGATAGCCCAGATTCAAATCTTGGGACTTTTCCCTCAAAAAATGCATTGAGAACCGAGAGGACACTGGGACTTACCTGCTTGTCGATTTTCCCAAGGTGTGTCGCCTTTCGACCTGATTTTGCAGCAGCTCCTGCTATATTCTTCTCTGCAGCAGCAATTCCTCTTCAGCTGCTCCTCGCAATAGGAGTATCGGGACTTACGGATTCTTTGTCAGCTGGAGCCCGCAACTTCGTCCTGCTGGAGATTTTCGAATTCCCCCCAAAAAAAAGACCAAGTCCAAACATTGGGATCTTCACCGCAGCTTCAGCTAGCGTCTCCCCAATGATGACACCTCCTCCTCGGACAAGGCCATCTGCCTTGCCACGCTGAATGCTACTTTCTCAGAAATTTTCTTCTTTAATTTTTTCTAAGTACGAAGGTAAGTGGAGACTGGGCCCAAAGCATGCGGTGTATCTTATCCACGCTACATTGCAGCCGGCTATAACTTTTGACTTTGCCCCAGGCTTTCCTGACTAGATATTTGGGGTTGGAGAGTTGATCTTTTAGATGCTATTTTGTAGTCTAAACTTTCAAAATTCATTACTCTGGTTCTACTGAGTAGATTTTTGTCACTTTGTTGTTTAATAATTTATTACAATTTACTCTATTTTTCTAAAGTTTTGTGGGCTTTTTCTTGTGTAGTGTTTTTTCTTTATCACTGATTTTGTGCTTCATAAATACTTACACTTTGCCGACTGCTTTTGTGCCAAGCTACCAGACGGTTAAGCACAGGTTAGTTTACTGACTTTGTGGTTCACTCTGACATAGGATTGTGGCTATTGCTTGAGGAGGGTTTCATCGACCTCAGCCAACAAACCAATTTCTCACACTACTCCAGAGAGCCTTGAGGTTTAGACCTCAACCAGTAAGGTGAATCGCAACTCATTTCCCACCACTCCTCTAGACAGGGAATCTAAGAGCATTGAGGCTTTTGGCAAGCGTTTATTTTCCTTCTCGTCCAGCCTGGTATTGCCTTGAGTAAATGCTGCTTGCTGAGTGGATCACTATACAAATGTCCTGTGGGACATGGTCGCAAGATCTTGCTGGTGGTCCTGGAGACCTTAGAACCGCCTTAGCTCAGACAATTGATGATGGTCAAGATGTAGCCAAATATGGCATTTGGGCTGGTCTACATGCTACTGATTGCCTGGGGCGAGCAGTCGGCACAAGTGTTGTAGTATTAGGCATGTGTGGCTTAATTCTGCAGGATTTTCCGGAGATGTGTTGGCCTCTTTTATGGACATGTACTTCGATGGGGTCACAACGTTTTGTTACTCTGGCCTATTGAGCCCTGCCAAACATTTTGTACAACAGTTGAATAAGTTCAATAGCTATTCCACAGGGCTGGTACTTAGTCAGAGACGGTCTCCCCCACCCAGTACAACATTCACTCTTAATCCTTTCAAGGCTGTGGACGTAGGTCTTACAAGACAGCACATGGGCCGTTAGGGACATCAGTCCACCAGCAGCCCCCAAACCACATTAGTTTGGCCTTAGTGGTGCATGCCAAAACAGTACAGATTTCTCAGGCCTATTTTGAACCTTTGGCCTCTGAATGCCTTCCTGCGGAAGGGGAAATTCGAAGTGCTTATGTTGGCCCTAATCCTGTGTGCCCTGGGCCCACCCGACTGGTTGGTGCCCTTGGACCTGCAGGGCTCCTATTTTGATATGCCTGTCTTTGAGTAGCTGGGGCATTATTTGCAGTGCATGGTAGGCCAGGAACATTTTCAGTTTGTTGTATTCCATTTTGGTCTCACCAGCGCCCCCTGAGTGTTCACGTAAGTGATGGCAGTGCTCACTGCCTGCCTTTGGAAGTCAGGGCTACCAGTCTTCCTTGATGACTGGCTTTTGAAGGCCCCCTCGCCACAGTCTGTCATTGACCACCTCCAGATGACCGCAAACTTCCCAACATTATTGGGGTTCACTATCAACTAGCCAAAGTTGCACCTGACTCCTTTGCAGAGGATTTAATTCATTGGAACTCTCTTGCACATTGTGCACTTCTGTGCATTGCCTCCTTCAGGCTATGATCTCTATGTTTTACCCTCAATCCTGGATCAAGGCGAGTGAAGCTCTGAGTTTTCTTAGCTTCCTCCTTGTAAGGTACACCAGATTGCATATGCAAGCTGTGCAATGGAATCTGAGGTTCCTGTGGGCACAGCATCAAGGAAATCTGACAAGTGTTATCCAGATGTTAGAGGAGATGGCTGATGATCTGCAGACGTGGCGATTCAACCCGGATTCGAGCTGTGTCAGGCCCTGCTCCAATCCCTGAGCTCACTGTAGTGTGCATGGGAGCACTGAAGAAACGTTTCCGAATTCAGTCAGGCACCTGGGCAGTATTCAAAGGTGAGGAATGTCCACCAGAAAGAGCATTACTGAAGGTAAGTGTAGAAAAGTATCCTCTTTCTTGGCATGGTTACTCCCATTTTCTGCCTGTTGTCAGTATGTTTGTCTGTATCTGCTGGGATCCTGCTAACCAGGACCCCAGTAGTTTTGCTATCTCCTCTAAATTGTACCTTTTTCTTCCCAGAATTGACATACTGGTCCCCCCCCATGTAAGTCCCTAGTATATGGTACCTAGGTACCAAGGGCATTGGGGTTCCAGGGGATCCCTATGGGCTACAGCAGTTATTCTGCCCCTCATAGGGATCCATGCAAAGGGTTCTGCATGCCTAACTTTGCAGCCTGCGTGAAACTGGTGCATGCACCCGTTTTCACTACAGGTCACTACACAAGGTCACTAGAAGTCACCCCTATGGTAGGCCCTCTCAGCCCATAGGGCAGGGTGCAGCTACTGTGTGGGAAGGCTCCCCTGCACTAACAGAGGTGCCCCCACAAGCTCCAGATCCATTTTCCTGGAATTGTGAGTGCGGGGACGCCATTTTACGTGTGCACTGGACAGAGGTCACTACCTATGTCCAGCTACATAATGGTAACTCCAAACCTGGGTACGTTTGGTATCAAGTATGTGAGAATCATACCCAAATATTGTTGCAAGTATTGGAAGTATGATTCCATGCACTCTGTGGGGCTCCTTAGCAGACCCCCAGTATTGCTACCACCAGTCTTACAGGGTTTTCCGGGCAGCCCAGCTGCTGCCACCCCACACAGGTTTCTGCCCTCCTGCTTGATCTGATAAATCCCAGGAAGGCAGAACAAAGGATTTCCTTTGGGAGAGGGAGGTAACACCCTCTCTTTTTGGAAATAGGTGTGACTATCTTGGAAGGGGTAGCTTCCCCAAGGCACTGGTTTGCTTTGATGGGCACATTTGGCACCCTCTGTGCATTAACCAGTCCACACTGGTTCAGGGACCCCCAGTCCCTGCTCTGGCATGAAACTGGACAATGGATAGGGGAGTGACCACTCCCCTGTCCATCACCACCCCAGGGGTTGTCCCCAGAGCTCCTCCAGAGAGTCCCTGGGTTCTGCATCTTATTTCCAAAGTTGGCAGGGAACTCTGGGAGCATCTGAGTGTCCAGGCAGGTGATTTCAGAGCCCCCTCCTAATAGGTGGTTACCTGGTTAGGTGGCCAATCCCCCTTTCATGGCTATTTAGGGTCTCTCTCTTGGGTGGGTCCTCAGATTCGGCTTGCAAGATTACATCAGGATTCCTCTGCAACCTCCACTGGAACCGCGACTGGACCCTCCAGGAACCGACAAACACTGCCACAGTGAAGAAGTCTCTTCTGCAACTTTGTTTCCACATCTCCTGCCAGCTTTGCAACATTTCCCCGGCTGTGCATCCTCAGAAGACTGCAACTCTTAAGCCTGCAGAAGAAGAAGGAATCCTCCTTGGATTGACGGAGTAACTCCCCTGCAACTGCAGGCCCCTACAACAAGCAACGACTGGCTGCATGGATCTCCCCTCATCTTGAGCTGCGTGGATCCTGCATCACAGGTGGTGGTCCTGAGTATCCTCTTGGTCCTCTCTGCCAGCTGTCCAACTTTGGTGGAGGTAAGCCTTTGTCTTCTCACGAAAGACAGTACCCCTGTGCACTGTGTCTCTTGCAGCTGCCAAGGCTTGTTTGCATCTCCTCCAAGGGATTTGCAGGCGACGTGTAGCTCCAGCCCCCAGCACTCCATCCTGCAAAGCACAGCCTCTTGCGTTGTTCTCCTGCAGCGTGGGATCCTCTTTTGTAGTGCTGCATGGGCTTCTTCTGCTACTCTTGTCTCCCAGTCCTGTGGGACTCCTGTGGGCGCTGCCTCTGCTCCTGTGGACTCCCTGCGACGCTGAGATTGGCTGAACAAAAGTACAGCAAACCAAGAAAAGATGCCAAATGTTGCTCAACTCTATATGCCTGGATGATTTGGTATAAATTAATTCAGTGGTTTTTGAGTTCTTTCTGAAGTAAGTTGTCTGTGGCAATTTCATCTGTAAAAGCGACTGGATTTGGGACCAGCTTTCTTATAATTTATGACCCAAGTAACCAATCTATACCAACTCGTGCATGCTGAAAGGTTGCATTTTGAAGGCCATTCCTCCCATGTTTTGGATTTATGAGTATGTTATTACCAAATTACCTGTTGATTTCTACGTCTTATGACATAGATATAACCTGTTAACACAACGGGAAGCTAGGTTAATCTTGATACAGGAATTTTGAAATATTTCTCAAACATCTCTTTCAAGCCTATGCTTTTTTCTGTAGCCTTAAGTAATATAGAAAAGGTCTATAAACATTGAGATTAATTCAGGGTTTTGAATGGAATCCAGTTCGCCATCTCTGATTGCTTAAAGTTGCTTGGTTATACATTCCAAGAAGAATGTTATTCCAAACAGAGCCATAAGTAAAATGTGTATTTGTACTATATCTGATTAACCTATATCAACTTCCGCTTCCTGACGTACTGTATCTGATTAACCTAATACTTCAAATTTGATTACACAGCCAAAGATACTGAGATCTGTACATCAGAAAATCGTCTAGCTGTACCTGGGCAACTTAATGCAGAGTCCTCTCCAGACACATCTCCGGGTACTAGTTCCATGACGCGTTCTGCATCAATTGCTAATCTTCAGACTGCCAGTAAACTTATTTTGAACTCTAGTCTGGTCTATCGTCGGCCACTTAAACTTCCATGTGGTGTGGAAATAATCAGAGTGACGCCATCTGCAGGTAATTGAGCAATTGTTTCCAATAAATATTGCAGTTCAGTTCATCGTGATGCCTTTTTCTCATCTTAGCAAGAATCAGTACCCTCTGAAATTGTATTCTACTTGATCAGAACATTTGGTGAAACTATTGGTGCATATTTGCAATGCAACAAAATTAACTAAATGATAGCGTGTTGGATGTATAATATAATTTGGATCTTTTTGTTATTCTGTTGGGTTTCTCGCATAAATGGTTATAAAGACTGAATTGCACAATGTACATGTCGAATTCTAGCACCTGTGTGTGTGTGTGTGTTTATGCGTGGGTATTTATACTACACTTTTCAATAGAAAAGCTTACTTTGAAAATATGAATACATATCTTTGCAGCCTAATTAAAGGCCAAAGTAGCCAAACTTGTTTTTCACAAACTGCTATCCATGTTTATGAAGTTCTCTCTGTATGGTAAGAAGAAGCCCTAATCTAACACCCACAACCTACCTGTTGTCTGGTTGCTAGAAGATCACATTCCTAATGACTGATAAGACTGTCACAAAATGTACATATAAACTTTGAAGGACGGATGAATGCAGCAGAGCAGAAACATAAATTCACCAGTATTGGGGTATCTTTCATAGATTCACATGCTTCAGTCGGTCCATGTTGTCGAAGTGGGAGTCCCTTGGCACACAGAGAGCAGTAAATTAAAATGTTAAATTGAAGTTAATGGAAAAATATATTCACTTTAATAGCTTATCAGTGTTATTAGAAATGACCCAAAGTCCAGCCAGTCAGGCGAGAGCACCCTTTAAAACCCTCACCACAGAGGCTCCAGTCTCTCAGATTTTCTACAACACGTTGTGTGAAGGGAGTGTCCCTGAGCTGTGCTCTGTTTACTATTTCCTGACAGGAATTCTTCGGAGTACTGTTTTTTGCTTCTACAACTGTGACTTCTACATCATGTCTACAGCCAAGAAAGGTTTATTTCGACCCTGCAGCACCCATGGAAAGCTAAGGCTTCACTGTGAGAACCCTCAGAAAGACTGCATCTACCGTCTTCACCCAGAACACAGGGAGATAGATTGTAAAATTTGTCGAACCTTTTTTCTCAAGACCTTGAGAGACAGGGAAGCCAGGCTCCTACTTTGGCTTCAAAAGCTTAAATCGGGAGAAAGATTGTAAAATCTTTCGAACCTTTTGTTCTCAAGACCTTGAGAGATAGGGAAGCCAGGCTCCTGCTTTGGCTTCAAAAGCTTAAATCCAAGGAATAGCCCCTCTCTGACACCTCAGTGGCATTGAGAAAGAGGCAAAGATCTGGTTAGAGTTTCTCTCCAAAACAAATAAAGACAGCCAAGAAAATGCATCCTGTGAGGGGAAAAACCATATGAAGTTCCTTCCACTTCAAAGAAAGAGAAGGGTCATTCTGAACCTTCCACACCAGCTGCCAGTACAATAAAAATGTAAAAAACCTCTAGATATCTGCCACCATTGACTTCTTAAAATTTTTTAACATAAAGCCTATCGATGTCAGTTAAGAAATCGACTACCACAAAGACTTCGAAATCGTCGACGCTGATACTGTTGACTAATCCATAGATGACAACATACATACCGATGATGATAGCTCCGTCGACTGCATTTCTTTCCTGCAGACACAACGCCTACACTTTAGACTGCAGTTGTTTCAGCAAAATCTTCCTTTTTACCCTTACGATTAATAACAGTAAGGTGTAAATCCGCTCAAGAGACATTACTACCATCATATACGTCACCCAGTAAGGTATTGCCTGTACCTCCAGAACATCTTCTAGATTTCACCTGCAAAGAAGGCCTTAAGGTGATGCAGACCCTGTCCTCCAGACCAGAGGTACTTCCCAGATTAGACAAAAAATACAAGGCGCCGGAAAACTCACCAGCTTGTTTGATTGGTCAGCCCAAACCCATCTCTCTGATAACTCAGGCAGCCCAGTGCAGGTCCTGATAACCACCCTCTCTGCTTTCCGCGCCCCCAGATAAGGAAGGACGGCGCTTGGACACAGTAGGACATTTTTTCCAGAATGACGGCTACAACGGTCAGGGCAGCAAACTCATTAGCGATCCTAGGACGATACGACTGCCAGATGTGGTCGGACATCTCCCAGTACATCGATCTCCTTCTTGAGGATGCTAGAGCTGAAGCGCAGAAGATCTTACAAGAGGGAGAAAAGATCTCCGCTGAGATCATGAATTGTGAAATAGATGTATCATCCACAAGCTTTTGCCAGCTACAGTACTAAGATGTCAGGAATGGCTAAAGGCCACTTCTTTCCGCCCGGAGGTTCAGATGAGAGTTCTAGACATGCCATATGATGGAGAACTCCTGTTCTGCAAGCATGTCGATGAGGCACTACAATCTATAAAAACGACGAGGACATGGCTAGGTCTTTGGGTACCTTACAATTCAGAAGGCAACTCTTTTGAGGGGCAAGAGGTAGAGGACTTTACTCCTTCAGAGGAGGCCTCCACCAATATAGACAATACCAACCTTACCAGAAACCGTTTCGAACAGCCACCACGCAGCAACAGCAACAACAAACCTATAGGAAACCACCATCTGCAGCCTACAGACGTCCCACCAGATTAAAATCTTCCTGTAGGGGCAAGGACACATCCAAAAAACACTGACCTCCACCAGGTTCCTGCCTCCAACCCCTATTCCAATACTCGGATAGGGGGCAGAATTTTCAGCTTCTTCCACCATTGATCCCAGATCACCTCAGACCCATGGGTTCTCGATATTATCAGCAGAGGGGATACCCTGGAATTTCAACAAACTCCTCCAGATGTACCAAAGAGCTCCTTTTGCAAATTACCACAATGATGGACAAGGGAGCAATAGAGATTGTACCAAAGTCTGAGAGGCTTCTACTCTCGCTTTTTCCTCATTTGGAAATAGACAGGAGACTGGCACCCCATCTTAGATCTTCGACAGCTGAACAAAATCCTGAAAAAACAAGTATTTTGTATGGTCACTCTTCAGGATGTATTACAATTTCTCAATCAAGGGGATCACATGACGGCTTTAGAACTCCAAGACGCCTATTTTCATATGCCTATTCACCCCAGCCACAGGAAATTCTTAAGCTTCAAGGTAGCAGACACCCGCTACTAATTCAGATCGTTACAATTCGGTCTGAGATCAGCTCCTCAAGGGTCCACCAAGGTCTTGGCTCCAGTGGCAGCACATCACAGACAAAAGGGAGTTCATGTGTTTCCCTACTTGGACGATTGGCTCATAAAAGCGAACACAGCGTGCCAAGCAGCCAGAGACACAGCAACATTCTTATCTCTCTTCTATACCGTATGCCTCTCAGTCAATTACCAAAAATCTCACCTAACTCAGTCAGCCAACATCACCTTTCTAGGAGCCGTACTAGATACGGAACAAGCGAAAGCCTTCGCCTCTCAAAACAGGCAGAAGATTCGAAATCTAGTGCTGCGCCTTGACAAAAGAAAGTCCACTTCTGTCCGGATCTACAAATCTTTTCTGGGAATGCTCTCATATTGCATTTCGTTGATACCAAACTGCCTTCTCCACATGAGATCACTTCAACAACAGTTAGACAGCCAGTGGACACAAATAATTGAATCTTTCGACATCATTCAAATAACCCCACCAATGAATCAGGCCATGAAATGGTGGTTGAAGACGGTACACATCTCCAAAGGTCTCTCCTTTCTGAATCAAAGCCCAGAACATGGTCTGACCACAGACGTGTCCCTAGACGGATGGGGCACGCATCTCCAAGGCCTGACAGTGAAAGGGAAATGGACCACCCAGGAGGCAATACTCCACATCAACATGCTAGAGTTAAAAGCCGTCTTTCTAGCGCTCAAATCCTTCCTAACCAAAATCAGGGGCTCATTGGTTTTGATCCAAACCGACAACAACTCAAGCATGCGCTACCTCAACAAGCAAGGTGGTACATGCTCACCAGCGCTGTCTCTCCAGGCGCAAGAGATATGGAATTAGGCACTTTGACATCACATAACTCCCAGGGCACAACACGTTCCAGGAGTATCCAACACCCTTGTGGAGTCATTAAGCAGGACCTCAAGCACCTGCCACAAGTGGGAGCTCAACCAGAATACTCCCAGTCATCTTTTTCTTCGTTGGGGCAAGCCCAGTTTGGACTTCTTTGCGACAAAGGAAAACAAAAAATGCCAGTACTATGCAAGCTGGAAACCGCAGAGAGGGTCGTAGGGGAATGCATTTGTGATCAAATGGTCAGGAATCTATGCTTACGTTTTCCCCACGCTTCCGCTAATCCCAAGAGTTCTGAAGAAGATGAAGAGAGAACCTTGCTAGCTGTTACTGATAGCCTGAAGTGGCCATGCCAGTTTTGGTTCACGGAGCGCCTAATCCTCTCGGAGCAACCTCCAATTCTGCTGGAACCAATGCCGAACTTACTAATGATGAATCGAGACCAGGTCAGTCATCCCAACCCGACTTCTCCTCCGTTATCGGCCTGACTCCTGAATTCAATTTATTTGCATAGCTAAATATTGCAACTGATTGTCGTGAAGTGCTCCCTAATGCTAGATACCAGACTACAAATAAAACAAACAAACTCAAATGGAAAAGATTCTGTATCCAGTGTAAGGATTCCGATGTCCACCCTCTGACATCCGCACCAGAACAGATACTTCCGTATCTTCTTCACTTGTTAAAATCAGGTCTTTCTCATTCATCCATCAAGGTTCACCTGGCAGCCGTTTCTAGATTTCGCTGTTCAGCTAATTCTCCATCTTTATGGTCCTCCAGAATAGTAAAACAATTCCTTAAGGGACTATTCAGGTTGTTGCCTCCAGATAAAATCCCTCCTTCTCCCTGGCATCCCAATATTGTAATATCACAAATTATGAAGCATCCATTGGAGCCTATACACAAGACAGAGTTGAAATACAGTTCCTGGAAGACAGCACTTCTCCTAGCGCTTACTTCAGCAAAGAGGGTCGGTGACATTCAGGCATTCACAATCACTCAACCTTTTCTCCAATTTAAGTCGGACACTCATCCTCACAACGAAACCTAAATGTATCCCCAAAGTTCCCTCGAACTTTCATCTGAATGAACCAGTAATATTGAAAACCTTTTTTCCCAAATCCTCAAAATCCAACAGAAAGAGAGCTACATTCCCTATATATTAAGAGATGTCTCAAATTCTACATACAAAAGACTAGCAGCTGTAGCAAAGTTGATCAATTGTTTGTAGCCTATGGACAACTAAGAAAGGGATATCCTGTTACCAAACAGACTATAGCTCGGTGGATCGCCACTGCCATACAATTTTGTCACCAACTAGCAGGAAAACCATTGACAACCAACGTCAAAGCCCACTCTACCAGATCTGTCTCCACCTCTGCAGCTCTCTTCGCAGGAGTGCCTATACAACAAATATGTAAAGTGGCAACGTGGTCTAGCAGGCACACCCTCACTCGGCACTACTGCCTAGATGCCACAGACAGGATGGACGCAACAGTAGGACAAACAGTTCTACAGAATTTATTTGCATAAGGTGAGACAGGTATTCTTTTTCCCACCATCCACATATATTTATATATATGTTTACTGCTAATTATTTTGATTCAAGCATGGGAATCTATGAAAGATTTCGCAATATTGGAGAAGAAAATAAGTTACTTGTAACTGTGGCTCTTTGGTATTGGTATCTTTCATAGATTCACGTAACCCACCCTCTTCCCCATAGAGGCTCACCTCATGTCTTATTCTTTTATGCATCACTTGTGCTAGAAAATCTGAGAGACTGGAGCCTCTGTGGTGAGGGTTGTAAAGGGTGCTATCGCCTGATTGGCTGGACTTTGGGTAATTTCTCATAACACTTATAAGCTATCAAATGAATGTATTATTCCATTAACTTCAATGTAAAATTTAAATTTTGTGCTTTCTATGTACCTTGGGACTCCCACTTCGATGACAGGGTATGATTCAAGCATGTGAATCTATGAAATATACCAATACTGGAGAACCACAGTTACAGGTAAGTAACATTTTTTCATTCACTTGCAGGAAATTCTAAAGGGCATGAATGGGGTGCTCCTTATATCAGTGCTCCTTATGCCGTCTACAAAAGCTCCCATAAGGGAAGATCTGCAAAGAGACATCACCTTTAGAATAGATTATGCTCCTGTTTGATGTTGAGGACAGGCACAGACATGACCTACTCACTACATTGTGGCAGCATGCATTGAAGCACCACTCAGTATTGAAACACCAGTCACGCTCAGCAATGAAACCCCATTCTCGTTAGATGTCAAAATAAGTAAAAGAGGTCCACTCGACGTTAAGGCATTGATTGGAATCAACATCGTATTCACCATGATAATCGAAAAACAACAGCTGGCCTCAAAGATAGCAGCTTCAAGGATGTTTCAGCTTTCATAGGAGTGGGTAAGAAAGCTAAAAAGGATACTACCCAACAGGTATGATTCCAAGTACACAAAACAGACCACAGCACACAGTATCAACAGTATCACACAAGTATTGAAGATCCGTAGTGCAAGGTTTCTGTTGAATAGAAGAGGACAGGCACGTCAGTGTTCACATCTTTCCTTGAAAGATAATCTCTTTATTTATAGGCGAAGTTACATTCAGTGAAAGAGAACATCGCTCCAGAAACAGCCAACACATGTTTAGTCACACTGGTGACTTTTTCAAGGCTAATGGACGAAGTAATAAAATCAAGATCAATACGTGGACCACAAAGTAGAGTTACTCTTCGCATCTGAAGCTTAATGGAAGAAAGACCAAAATGATGAAAGGTAACCGGAGTTGAGGACCCTGATAAGTCCAATGGCATAGTTCGTCGACGTCCGAGTGCCGTAGAACCTAGTTGTGCTGAGATCTGGCAAAGAGTCCAAGTACTCGAGGGCTTATTCTTTAACTCATGGAGTCACATCTTTGATACGTCTCTCAGTGACTCATTATCCAGAGAGTTCAATACCTATGTCTTTCTTTGTCCACCCCAATTACTCCACAAGTTACTCTTCCAGTGCCACTTAAACTGGCAAGTCCTTGGGTACCACCTTAACCCAGAAGACCAGATCCTAAAGCAGTGCTTTCATCTGATCCAGTAGGACCTTGTCAAGAGTACTCACGTCCAATCAAGGTCTTCTTTTAGAAGTCACTCCAGGCGATCACGTTAACGACATTTGGGAAGAAGGTAAAGAACACCTGTTAATTCACATTCTTTGCAAACTGCTTCACCTTCCATCCTTTCATCCATCACCTCCATATTTAGCGCCACCGATAGATATCATCACAGCCTTGAATGATGTTCTAATAAGAGCAGCAATAAAGCCAAAGATACTGATACTTGCTCCACCTACATCGACATCTGTAATCTTCAAGACATTACACAATTGCTCCTCCGTTAGGCATCTTCTTTCTCTGATGCTTGTTGTAGGAATCCAACTCTGTGCACAGTAAATCTCATTTTGAAATAGAATACACAGAGTCCAGGGGTTCCCCAGAGGCTTAAAACAGGCTAAAGTAGATAGTACTAATGCTCTCTTTTGTGGTAGTGTGGTCGAGCAGTTAGGCCTATCAGAGGGTAGTGCAAAGCATTTGTTGTACACACACAGACAATAGAAGAATCACACACTCCATGACAACTCCAGACCAGTGTTTTTTATATAGCAAAAATATATTTTCTTAATTTATTTAACCACAGGATTCAAGTTGTAGGTAAGTACTTCAAAAGATTTGTATTTCACACATGTATCAACAGTACTTTGTTTGAAATCGATATGTTATACAGTTTTTGAAATATTGGCAATAATCTATTCTAAAAGTGCAATTTTCAAGAACAGTTCCTGAAGGTAAGAAAAGTTAGTTTTACAGGTAAGTACAACACTTACAGTTCCAGTCTCTGGTGGGTTAGGAAGTCCACGGGTTGTGGTTCAAGTTAACCCCAAACACCCACCACCAGCAACACGGGAGCTGGCTGGATGCAGAGGTTAAAGTGTAGGTAAATATTGCATGGGCTCCTATGGAGAATAGGGGCACTCAGTTTTAGATATGCAGGCAGGTAAGTACCTGCGTCTTCGGAGGGCAGACTTGGTGGTTTAGAGGAGCACTGGGGGGGCCACAAGTAGGCACCAAACATACATCCTCAGCGGCACTGGGGCGACTGGGTGCAGGGTGCTAACAAAGTGTCAGGTCTCCAATGATTCTCTGTGAGGGGACCTCCGGGTCACTCAGAGGCTGCAGGCAAGGTCCAGGAGGTCGTCTCGGGCAAACCACAGGCCGGACAGGGAGGAGGGCTGCCTGCCGGACATTACTGCACTGGGGGTCGGTTTCTCCAAGGCCTGGGGGCTGCGGGTGCTGTGGGTCTTTAGGCATTGGATATCTTCGTCTGGAGCTTTCGCGGTCAGGGGGTCCTCGGGATTCCCTCTGCAGGCATCGTCGTGGAGGGGTGGAGAGGTCAACCTAGGGTGGGCACTTGCTCGGAATTGCGTGGGGATCATCTCTAGCCGGTTGGACCGCCTGGACACTGGCCGTGGGCGTCTGGTGAAGAATGATTTGTACCCACGCATTTGGAATAAGGTTGGAGTACTTAGCTGTTGTTTCTTCTTGGACAGGGCCGCTGTCCACAGGAGTTCTTGGTCCTTTTGGGTGCAGGGCAGTCCTGTGGAGCTTGGCAGAGGTCACTGGTCCTGCTGGATGCATTGCTGTTCTTTTGCAGGTTCTTTGAAGCAGGACACAGGGCGGTAGGTCTGGAACCAAAGCAGTTGTCGACTTCCTTATTCTCTGCTGGGGTTTAAGCTTAGCAGTCCTTCTTCTTTCTTGTCAGGTCACCAGGAATCTGATGACTTGAGTTCAGGAGAGCCCTTAAATCCTGGATTTCTGGGGTGTTACATTGGTCAGAGGGCAGTAGCCAATGGCTAATGTCCCCGAGGGTGGCTAAACCCTTCTTGTGTCCAGTCCCTTTGGGGAGGGGGACGCAATTCTAATCCTGTTGGTCCCTGCCCTCCAACACAAGATGGAGGTTTCTACAGGGAGGGGCGGTCACCTCAGCTCTGGACACCTTCGGGGTGGACATAGCCAGGGTTGTCACTCCTCCCTGTTTTCCCTAATTTTCCTGCCGGACTTGCTGCCAAAAGCGGGGCTTTGTTCAAGGGGTGTGGGCAACTCAGCTAGCTTGGTGCCCTGGGTCACTGTAACGAGGCTTGAGCTTTTGAGGCTCGCCACCATGTGTTACAGTTCCTACATAGGAGAGATGTGAAGCACCTCCACCCAGGACAGGCGTTGTTTCTGACCACTGAGAGCACAAAGGCTCTCACCCCATGTGGTCACAACCTTGTCTGAAAGTGGCAGGCTGGCACAGACCTGTCAGTCTTGCACTAGCAGTTTGGCTAACATACAGGGGGCATCTCAAAGATGCCTTCTGGGTGCATTTTCTAATAAATCCCACACTAGCATCAGTGTGGGTTTATTGTGGTGAGAAGTTTGATACCAGACTTCTCAGTATTCAGTGAAGCCATTATGGAGCTTTGGAGCTTGTTATTACAAATTCCCAGACCATATACCTAAAATGGCTACACTGCACTTACAATGTCTAAGAATGGACTTAGACACTATAGGGTCATATTGTTCATGCAGCTATGCCTTCACCTGTGATATAGTGTACCCTGCCTTAGGGCTGTAATACCTGCTAGAGGGGTGACTTACCTATGCCACAGGCGGTGGTTTGTGGGCATTGCACACTGAGAGAGGTGCCATGTTAACTTTGCCTTTTTCTCCCCACCAGCACACACAAGCTGCAAGTGCAGTGTGCATGTGCTTGGTGAGGGGTTCCCCCAGGGTGGCATAATATATGCTGCAGCCCTTGGGGACTGTCCCTGGCCACAGGGCCCTTAGCAACAGGGGTACCTTTTACAAGGGACCTATTTGTGTGTCAGGGGTGTGCCAATTGTGGAAACAACGGTACGGATTTGGGGAAAGAAAACTGGTGCTGGGGCCTGATAAGCAGGGTCCCAGCACACTTTCAGTTAAAGTTGGCATCAACACTAGGCAAAAAGTAGGGGGTAACCATGTCAATACTGGCACTTTCCTACACATCCCCCCAACCCCCCAAAAAAACAAAAAAAAAAACAAGAGGATGAGACTAACCTTTCCCAAGAGGGTATTCCTTGTATAAGTGGAAGAACCTGAAAAGACCATCTTCATTTTTATGGGCAGTCGCAGGTCTGTGTTGCACTAAAAAGTCCATTCCCTGTAGGGATATGGACCACTTCAAAAGTTAAGGGATCTCACCTTTAGTTTGCATTAGCCATCTGAGAGGTCTGTGGTCAGTTTGAACAGCAAAGTGAGTACCAAACAAGTATGGTCTCCTCTTTTTATCCAACCAAACCACAGCAAAGGCCTCCCTCTCAATGGCACTCCAGTGATGCTCCCCGGGGAGTATCCTCCTGCTAATGAAAGCAACAGGCTGGTCAAAGCCTTCATCATTCGTTTAGGACAGGACTGCTCCTATCTCATGTTGAGAGGCATCTGTCTGCATAATGAACAGCCTACAATAATCTGGAGTTTTAAGAACTGGTGCTGAACACATTTCTTCTTTCAGTGTGTCAAAGGCCTGTTAACAGTCAAGAGTCCAGTATAACCTCTTTGGCATTTTCTTTGAGGTCAGTTCTGTGAGGGGTGTCACAATGGATCCCTATCCCTTCACAAACCTCCTGTAATAACCAGTCAAGCCAAAGAAGGCTCTGACTTGAGTCTGGGTATTTTGAGCTTCCCAGTCCAGAATTGTCTAGATCTTGGGTTGTAAGGGTTGCACTTGGCCCTTACCTATCAGGTGGCCCAAGTTAACAACTGTGCCCTGCCCTATTTAACACTTAGGTGCTTTAATAGAGGGCCTGCTAATTGAAAGGCCTGCAAAACCTTCCCCAGGTGGACCAGGTGATCTTGCAAGCTGGAGCTAAAGACAGCAATATCATCTAGATATGCTGCACAGAAGGACTCCAAGTCAGCAAGGACTTGATTCACCAACCTTTGGAAGGTGGCAGAAACATTCTTTAAGCCAAAGGGCATAACAGTAAACTGATAATACACATCAGGTGTAAGGCATGCCGTCTTTTCTTTGGCTCCTGGTGCCATCCTAATTTGCGAGTACCCTGCAATTAAGTCAAAGGTACTTAAAAATTTGGCTGCACCCAAATTGTCAATCAGTTCATCTGCTCCGGGTATGGGGTGTGCATCTGTTTTAGTGACAGAGTTGAGCCCTATGTAGTCTACGCAGAACCTCATTTCTTTCTTGCCATATTTGGTGTGAGGTTTGGGGACCAAGACCCCTGGGCTAGCCCAGGGACTGTCTGAGTGCTCTATTACCCCTAAATCCAGCATCTTGTGGACTTTCACTTTGATGCTCTCTTTGACTTGATTATACTGTCTGAATATTTTGTTTTTGACAGGTAAACTGTCTCCTGTGTCCACATCATGGGTACACAGGTGTGTCTGACCATGAGTCAAATGAAAGCCCTCAGCATACTGCTGTAGGACTTGCTTACAGTCAGCTTGCTGTTGGACAGTGAGGGTGTCTGAATAGGCAACTCCATCTACTGACCCATCCTTGGGGTCAGTTGAGAATAGGTCAGGGAGAGGTTCACTCTCTGCTTCCTGATCCTCATCAGTAACCATCAGCATGGTTATGTCTGCCTTATCATTATAGAGCTTCAGGCGGTTAACCTGGATTACCCTCTTGGGTGTCCCGCTAGTGCCCAGGTCCACCAAGTAGGTGACCTGACTCTTCTTTTCCAGGATGGGGTAAGGGTCACTCCATCTGTCCTGAAGTACCCTGGGAGCCACAGGCTCCAGAACCCAAACATTCTGTCCTGGCTGGAACTCTACCAGTCCAGTTATGTGTTCATACCACAACCTCTGGAGTTGTTGGCTGGCCTCAATGTTTTTGGATGCCTTTTCCATGTACTCCTAGTGCGGAGGCCAACCACATAGTCCACCACATCTTGTTTAGGCCTATGACGAGGTCTCTCCCAGCCTTCTTTATCAAGTGCCAGTGGTCCCCTTACAGGATGGCCAAGCACAAGCTAAAAGGGGGAAAACCCTACTCCCTACTCTCTGTAAGAGAAAAGCAGGGATGGCAGGAGGACATCCCATCTCCTTTTGAGTTTTTCAGGGAGCCCCATGATCATGCTCTCCAATGTCTTGTTAAACCTTCCAACAAGACCATTGGTTTGTGGATGGTATGGTGTGGTGAATTTGTAAGTCACCCCACACTCATTCCACATGTGTTTCAGGTAAGCTGACATGAAGTTGGTACCTCTGTCAGAAACCACCTCCTTAGGTAAACCCACTCTGGTAAAAATTGCAATCAGGGGCTTGGCTACTGGAGGAGCTATAGTAGACCTAAGGGGAATTGCTTCAGGGTATCTGGTAGCATGATCCACTACTACCAGTATGTGTTGGTTCCCTGGGGCTGTAGGTGGATCAAGTTGACCCACAATGTCCACACCAACCCTTTCAAAAGGAACCCCCCACCACAGGGAGTGGAATGAGGGCGGCCTTTGGGAGGCCACCTGTCTTGCCACTGGCTTGACAGGTGACATAGAAGGTTCAAAACTCCTTCACCTTCTGGGACATATTGGGCCAATAAAAGTGGTTTAGATGTCTGCTCCACCTTTTAGTCTGGCCCAAATACCCAGCTAAGGGGATGTAATGGGCCAAAGTGAGGATACACTCTCTAAACTCCTGAGGCACTGCCACTCTCCTAGTGGCACCAGGTTTGGGAACTCTGGCCTCAGTGTAAAAGAGTCCATCTTCCCAATGGACCTTGTGGGAGCCACTGACATCTCCCTTCTCCTGTGCAGCAGCTTGCTGCCTCAGACCTTCAAGAGTGGGGACACATCTTTTGTCCATGGCACAGCTGTTCCCTGGAGGGTCCGCCTAGGCCCAAGAGCTCTACCTGATAAGGCCCAAGCTCCATGGACTCAGTTCCCTCATGGGATAAGACATCTTCCTGGGAAGAGAGGTCTTGTTTCTGGGGCTTTTCAGAGGCTGATCCCCCAGTCCTCTTACCTTTTCTTTTTCAAGGTTGAGCCATTATTCCAGGCTCCAACACTTTTGTCACCCTGTGCTCTGCTTTGTGCTCTGGTTTTACACACACCAGTTCAGGGATTCCCACCATGGCTGCATGGGTTTTGAGCTCTACCTCAGCCCAAGCTGAGGACTTCAAATCATTCCCTAGCAAGCATTCCACTGGAATTGCAGAAGAGACCACTACCTGTTTAATGCCAGTAACCCCTCCCCATTCTAAAGCCACCATAGGCATGGAATGGACTTTAATCACATTGTCTGCATTGGTAACTGGATATGTTTGTCGATCCAAATACTGTCCTGGGGAAACAAATGTGTCTGTCACCATAGTGACACTGGCACCTGTATCCCTCAGGGCTTCTACTCTGTTCCTATTTATCAAGAGCTGGTGCCTGTATTTTTGCATGTTAGACGGCCAAGCAAACTCGAAAAAGCTTATTCGAAGAAAAACAACTTGTCACACTCCGAGCCCAACACTAGATGGCGGAATATGCACAGCATGTGAATCTGCAGCACTACATACCATGAACAGATGTACACTGGGTAAGTGACATTTTCCATATATTACAGACCTTCGATTCCCTGAGCTGGCATTACTTATCTAGACAATTGGCTGATCGAGACCTCAAGTCACAATAAGTTTTAAGCCATTTCAAAATTATTTTTCAATCTACTACCTGGCACAGTTCTGGACACTCGGGCTGCCAGTGAAGTGTTGCGATCTGCTACAAATTCCGTATCCAATAATACTGTAGCCATTTTCCTGCTAGGATCCATCTCTTGCATTTTCTGGTTCGTCATATCAGACTGCATATGGGTCCTATACAGCAATGCCTAGAGGAGCAGTATGCGCAGCTGTGTAAAAACTGGGAAGACAAGCTCATTCTGTCACAGGTTGGGATCCATTTATTCTCCTGGCGGTGCTGGCCTCCATATTTGTTGAGGATTATTAATTTTCATGGCGAAATCCAGGTCCAGTCTTTTGTCACTGATGCTTCTCTTCTAGGATGGGGTACTCACATGGGATATCTTCCACTAGAAGGAATATGGCCCATGAAAAAGAAATGTCTTACCACATCAAGCTACTGGAACTACAAGTAGTTCATCTGGTTCTAAAGCCTTTTCTTCCATCCTTCAAGATGAGGTAGCTTCTACTAACAGACAGAACAACAACAATGTACTATCTGAACAAGCAAGGAGGGACTCATTCCAGGCTACTGTCTCTAGTAGCAAAGATCTTTAAATGGCTCATAGCGAGGGACTTAAATATCACAGCTTTTCAACTCCCAAGTGTACTGAATGAACAAGCAGACTTTTTCAGAAAGAAACAGTCATTCAGGAAGATTACGAGTTTGTTCTGCACAGCATAGCTTTACAAAACATGTTTCGCACTTGTGGCTTTCCACAGTTAAACCTATTCTCAGACTCAAGAAACAAGAAATTCACAGACCTTTCCTCCAGGTACTGTCAAACAGGGACGAGGAGAAATGCCGTTTTGTTAGACTCGTCAAGAATGTTTCATTAAGATCTTCCACAGATCCCACTGATTACACAAGTACTAATTAAGCAGTTCTACTGCGTTGCAAGTTTATCATCATCTAGCGCCTTGAGACCCGCACGGGTGAGTAGCGCGCTTTATAAATGTTAATGATTTGATTTGATAGTTCAGTAGAGGCCACACAAGTGGTGGTTTGCAAACCTTCATCAGTGGGAGTGACAACACAGAATGCTGTGTATACCAAATCTCCTTCATAGGTTCTCTGGCCAGATCCTGCATCTCAAACTTCAGTCGTTAAACAATATAGGCATTTAACTTTGCCACAAGACTGAAGGACATTCTTAAAACAGTGAAGCATCCTTCAGCGAGATAATCATAAGCTTTCAAAAGAAAGAGTTTCTGCATCAGGTGTATTCAGGACATTTATGATCATTCCAGAAGTCAAGAAATGCTCCCCTATCATCCCCACTTAATGAGATCTGACTTACACTTCCCCTTCATTTAACTGCATCTTGTGTCTATTACTGCCTACAGAAAACCTCCTGTACATGTCTTTCTTTAGAATGCCTATGCGGAAAGCTATCTTTGACGGTGTGTAGAAAGTGTTTCCTCCGATCAGATCGCTGCCCCCACTTTGCAAGAATAATATTGTCTTCTCTAAGTTTATTCGGTCCCCTTTTGAACATTTTGATACATCTGAGTTGGAAAGCTGCTTTAGTTGTAACTATACTTTGAGTTACAGAGTTAGCAAGGCCCTAATGAATCATGAACGCTGTACTGTGTTCCATAATAGTACGTTAGAGACTAGAACTCACTCAAGTTTGCTCCCTAAAGTATTGCAGATTTTCATGTTGGTCAGACTTTATCATCTAACACTTTTTTCACTCTCTCTAATGGGGATATTCCTTCACTGTCTCGATGTAGAGAGTGTTATAGTTCTGTTTGGAATACACTAACGGTGTAAGACCATCTTAACATTTGTTTGTGATTTACAGTCCCATTAGACAATTTTTTGGCCACTATGAAACAATCCATCAAGAGGCAGACATTTTCTTTTATCTTACTGTGTTACCACTTAAGAAAGCCAGCTGTTCCTAGGACGCCTCCAGGTCACTCTGTAAGTGGTAAAGCTGCTACAATGGGTCTTGTGAGAAGTATTCCCATTTCAGAAATATGTAAAGCTCTCATTTGGAAGTCTGTCCATACTGTAATACAGCAAGGTATTTTTATTTTGACATGGACTCCAGGGCTGATGTCCAGATGGGACCGGCCTCCTTAAGGAATCTTTTTGGGTAGATGGCATGATTTTTGTGTCCATTCCTCTGCCTGCCTCCATGTTTTTATTTGGGATGAACCTGCTACTCTAAATATTGCTTGTGACCTAAAACCTTTATTTTCCATCAAGGGAATCCTCATTGAAGCTGTGAAAAACGTCCCCAAATGAACGAGCACAAACAAATGTTATCCTCCAGATGCTATCTTACCTGTAGGAATGAACTGACCTGTCACCTACATGGCATGGTAATGTAGGAAGCTGGCCTGGTGTGTGGTGGGTACCTGTGGTACTTACACCTTATACCAGGTATCCCCTCTCAGTGAAGTGTAGGCAGTGTCCAGAAGCCAGGCTCTCTAGAGGTAGCTGTGGATGAACAACCAAGGCTTATCCGGGAGACATGCAAAGCTCATGCATTACCACTACAGTCACACAGTTCTTACACACAATAAAGAAAACACTTGGTTGTACAAAAATAAAGCTACTTTATTTTTGGAGCACAGTATCCGAAAATACTAGAGAGGCAACCCTCCAATAGGAAAATGGTAAATACACTATGGGCCTTATTTTAACCCTGGCGTTCACTGACTGCCAGGGTTAAAGTGGCATTCGTACCGCCAACAGGCTGGCGGTACGAAATGCCACATTTTGACCGTGGCGGTACCGCTGCAGTCTCACCTCCGGGACTGGCGGGCGCAATCCGCCAGGGCAGCGCTGCCCTGGGGATTTTGACTCCCCTTACTGCCAGCCTGTCCATGGCAGTAGACACCGACATGGAAAGGCTGGTGGTAAGGGGACTCGCGGGGCCCCTGCACTGCCCATGCACTTGGCATGGGCCCCCAGGCACAGCCCCATTGCGATTTCCAGTGTCTGCTTGGCAGACAGTGGAAAGCGCGACGGGTGCTGCTGTCGCACTGCCACATTGCCGCCGGCTGCAATATTACAGCCCAGCGGGGATGTTGAAATGCGGCCGGCGGATTTGCATGCGGCCGTTTGGCGGTTCAACCTTGGCCGCCCACCAAGGTTGAAATGAGGGCCTATGTGTGAGTCTATATATATATCTATATATATATAGATATCTATATTTATATATATATATATATATATATATATATATATATATATATATATATATATATATATATATATATATATTGTGTAGAGGGGAGCTGGGAGTACTAGGAAATCGCACAGGTAAGTAATGTAGTACCCCGCACGGTCAGGAATGCAGGAGTAAAACAATGGATTTCCCCCAAAACACCCCAAAGGATGAAAAGAAGAAAATAAAGACACTCAGAACAGTCTGCAAGGAACCAGCAGTGGAAAACCGAAGATGGAGACCTGTGGAGGGAGGGGACCAAGTCCAGAAGTGTCTGTGGAGTCCAGGGGGAGTAAGAGATTCTACCCACCCAGAGGTACCTTTTGGAGTTGGTCGATGAAGCAGGAAGACAGGTCGGCACTGAAGCACACAAGCTGGAGAAGCGGTCCTGATGCGTGCAAAAGGTGTCCCACGCTGTAAGCTGGATTGCAGATGGGTGTCGATGAGGGGTTTCCACCAGGAAGCCTTGGCAAAGGTAAGCTTATGGTTAGAGGAAAAGGGGTGCTGCCAGGGACCAGCAAGGTCCAGGAGGACTCTATTCAGAAGGGGGATTCACAGGGGACCCTCCGCGTTGCAGAAGGCCCACAGGAGCAGAGGCAGCACCCACAGGTGTCCCAGAGGACAGGGACACAGAAGTCACAGAAGCAGCCCACGCAGCACCACAGGAGGTGCTCCCTCGTCACCGGATAACTGTGCCGAGGCCCAGCAGTTGCAGGAGGGAGTGCTGGGGGTTGGAGCTACACGTTGCTTGAAGTTCCTCTTGGAGGTGAAGCAAACAAGCCTTGGCAGCTGCAAGGACGTAGTGCACTGGGGTACTGTCTTGTGTGGAGTGGAAAGGACTTACCACCACCAAAGTGTGACAGCTGGTAGAGAGGACCAAGGGAGACTCTCTGGACCACCACCCGTGATGCAGGACCCACGCTACTCAGGATGAGGTGAGATCCACGCACCCGGTCGTCGCTGCAGCCAGATACCTGAGGAGTGATGCCTTCACCCCAAGGGAGATTTCTTCATCTTCTTGTGCAGGCTGAAGAATTGCAGTCTTCTTAGATGCAGATCTGGGGAAATGGTGCAAAGCTGGCAGGAATTCCAGATGTAATGTTGCAGAAGAGTCTTCCTCGTGGATCTGCAGCTTGTAGTTTTTCTGAAGGGTCCGGTCGCGGTCAGAAGTTGACGCAGAGGTTGCAGAGGAGTCCTGCTGGAGTCTTGCAAGCCAAAGTTGAGGACTCACCCCAGAGGAAGACTCTGTAAAGCCCAGAGAGGGGGCTTGGCCACCTAACCAGGTAACTACCTATCAGAGGGTGCCGCTGACATCACCTGCCTGGCCTCTCAGATGCCCCCAGAGTTCCCTGCCAACCTTGGAATCAAGATGGCAGAACACATGGACCCTGTTTAGGAGCTCTGGGCACCAGCCCTCGGGTGGTGATGGACAGGGGAGTGGTCACTCCCCTTTCCATTGACCCGTTTCGCGCTAGAGCAGGGACTGAGGATCCCTGAACCGGTGTGGACTGGTTTATGCACGGAGGGCACCAAATGTGCCCTTCAAAGCAAAACCAGTGCTTGGGGATGAAACCCCTCCCAAGCCAGTCACATCTGTTTACAAAGGGAGAGGGTGTTACCTCCTCTCCCAAAGGAAATCCTTTGTTCTGCCTTCCTGGGCTTGATCAAATCAAGCAGCAGGAGGGGAGAAACCCGTCTGAGGGGTGGCAGCAGGTGGGCTGCCCATGAAAACCCGGTAAGACTGGTGATAGCAATGCTAGGGATCCTCTAAGCAGCCCCCAGAGTGCATGGTATTATACATCCATTACTTGCAACAGTATTGGAGTATGATTCTGACCTGTTTGATACAAAGCATGCCCAGGTTCGGAGTTACCGTTATGTAGCTGGACATAGGTAGTGACCTATGTTGAGTACCTATATAAAATGGCGTCCCTACACTCACGAAGTCCAGTAAAATGGACCTGGAGTTCGTGGGGGCACCTCTGCTAGTGCAGGGGTGCCCTCACACACAGGTACTTGCACCCTGCCCTCTGAGTTGAGAGGGCCTACCACAGGGGTGACTTACAGTGACCTGTAGTGAAACTGGGTGCATGCTCCCGGTTCACACAGACCCTAATGCCCTGGGTACCTAGGTACCATATGATAGGGACTTACATGGGGGCATCTATATACCAATTGTGGGGTTAAAATGTGGCAGGAACCAAATTTAGAGGAGAGAGCACAGTCACTGGGGTCCTGGTTCACAGGATCCCAGTCAACACAGTCAAACACACTGACAAACAGGCCAAAAGTGGGGGTAACCAAGCTAGGAAGAGGCTACTTTTTTACACATGGTGATAGTTTTCCAGTTTTATCTGCACATTGGATGCTTACATTGCTCTGCTTTTTCTTTCTGATCCTTAAAAAAAAAACAAAAAAAAAGTTCTTCTAAAAGGAGTTTTCTTTACCCAGTTCTGCATCAATTCTGCGTCTTTAAAAATCACCAACAAAAAACATTGTAGAATGTTGCTTTGTATGATGTTAGCTGGGTTCTTCACTTGATGCCCCCTTCAAAATTAAGTATGAAAATGGGTAATTTAGGTTATGATTTAGAGTTTAATTGAGAGGGTTACCTCATCTGAAACGTGACAGAAATCCTGTCCGCCGTACAACAATCCGATAATAGCCTATGGAGATCATAATACGGTGGGGGGAATATTTGTCACCTTTGTGAGGGAGTAACCCATCTGTCAAAACCTAAATCTTTTAGTAGGCTGTAAAATATATGTATGTTTGTGTAAAAAGTGTTCCATTAGAAAATCTCACTTCATCCGTAAACATCTTTATATTTATTTTAAGTGTTGGAGGACAATTCAGTGCTTATGATTATTAACAAATATTCAGATGGAGGAGAAAGAGGAAGTAGGATTATATACGAGTAACTTTTCACTGGAACTGGATCACATACACTACCTATAACTGCATATGGTCATTGACTTAACCACTCTATCACCTAACCCCTCTACACACACAGCTTCATAGCGGAACTGGGACGTGGACGGACCCACTTTTTTCACTTCCTTTCTGATTCTGAGGTGAAGAGGGTGTTGTGGGTCCTTCAGGGAAGGGCCAGGTGGTCGGGGTGCACTGCAAAGCAAAACTAATCTGGACAAGAAATTACATATTGTATTGAGCTGCTTGAAGCTTCCCCTCCCCTGCGCCTCCTTGTAGTGGTAAGCTTTGGAGTGTTCGGATGACATAGGGGCCTGCTCAAAGTTGCCAGTTTTTAGGTCGAGCGCACAAGCACTTGTCAAACTATTGTAAGTATTCTATGGGCTTTTAACCATGCCCATCTAATGCCTATCACTCATACTTGGGCTTGCCTTTCAAAAATTCCTTTACTTCATTGGCAAATGCTTTACATTTGTCCCGCCTTGAAGCGGGTTTGGTACTGCCTTGCAGATTGACCTTGTTAAATGAATTATTACACGATTGCTGATATACTTCAGCGTGGTGCTAACTATTTATTTTCTTTTGTCTCACCCCTTCATGCTCCATGGTGCGAACAGCGCAAAACAGAACAAACTCCATCAGCGGTATAGAAGCGCTGGTCACATTGTTCTCACTGTTACCTAATCAGAGTCATTTATTTTGGCCCTCCCCTTCACACGCCATATCTTTCACAAAAACCCTTGTAATTGATAAATGCTTTACCCCAAAAAAAACAGAAATCCTCAAATCGGATCTCCCGCCACAGCGTGAGATCCGATACTACAATATTAACTGCACTTGGGAACTGTCCCCATAATGCTTCGCAGGCCATTACTTTTAGAAAACATTTTTGCTCATAACTCAGCCTGTGGTGGCCCTAGGATAATGGGACCACCACCAAAATGTTAATGACAACATGTTCTTTAGGTCTATAATATCTCTGGTTCCCCACACTAAGTTAGTGGGGATCCCAAAATAATAACCCCTTCCACCATTCAGTGTCTGTTTAAGCTTGATCTTAGTTGGAACTTTTGTTTTACAGCTGGGAGTAGCTTGTGCTTTAAGGGCCTTGTTTGTAATACCATCGCAGTAGGCCTGTTAACTGAGAAAATGTGTAAGGCACTACACCCTCTAGGGGCTAAATATATGGTTACACTGCAATACTTTATGCCAATTTCTTTTTTGTGTGGTTATGCTCTCTAGGGGCTATCTATATGGTTACTTGAACATGTTTCTTACAAATGCTATTTTCACTGTGGTGTCCTCTAGGGACTATTCTGAGCATAACAGTCTAATGCTAAAAGTCTATTTCTGATAAAGGTTTTTATTGGGTTTACATGATAATTGTATATGTTTTATTGATCTCTCCTTATTGCAATTATGTCCGTGATTCAGGCCAACTTAACATCCTTATTACACCATGACTGTTTGAACACTCTTGATATGTTTGGGTGACCCTTCTAGTTTATTTCTCTTGTTACTCCTCTGTGGCTGTCTTGTGTCTTTTTTTCTTGGGAATTGTGTTAGCCAGTCAGCAACTCTGATTGGGGGCAGGGGGTTTTAAAGTGGTATTCTATTGAAATTAGCATGGCAGATTGAAATTAAGATTCTAAATTTAACATTTTCATTTGTGGCTGCAGATAAAGGAAGAAGGTCAATTGAAGTGCTTTAGTTATATGCATGGCCACTGGAATTATGTGGCAGGAAAAGACAAAATTATGAAGCAGGGTTGACCAATTTATGCGGCAAGAAAAGTCCAGTTATGAATTTCCAATGCCAATAGCTCTAACTCAAGCAAATGCGAGACCTGTTGCATTGCAAATTCTTGTTTTCTTTTTCTCCCGCACTGACCTGGCTGGAACTGAAAAGGGCACATTGCGTATATGCATTCAGGTGCTATTGTGGCACTTGTGTTGCTTTGATGTTCTGGCCTTTGGTATCAGCCCAGACATTCCATATCCTGAGGGCGACCAGACTGGTCTGGTGAGCGGCTCCTAACCACTGCCATGCATGTTGCCCTGAACATCACTACGTAGACAAGGAGAGAAATTGGTCTGTTGTATGACACCATCTACTGCTTTGCCCAGATTGTTCAAGGAAAATCTAAGATACCCAAAAGGCTCAAGCTTTCATCTCGTACTACAGACTGCCACCAGGTTCGTTTGAGAGAGCTGCTTGATGATACTAGTTGTTGATAGAGACTGGGCAAACCTTCCTTTCCTGCATAAACAAAGCTAAACCACCCAGCTTTCATCCTGGCATGATCGAAATGACACCAACACATTTTGGGCCTAATTGCTGATAGTGTGCTTCTGGCTAGATACCGACTGCTGTCACCACAAAGAGACATCGCTCAATAACCTCTACAACGCTGATGAACAGCTTTGACTGCTGTGGCATTGGCTTCAGCAATTACCTGTCACGGATTCCATCCAGCCACCTCTGATCAACCACATCTCCTATGTCTGGCACGGAATACCTGAAACCCACTTTAGACGCCGGAGATGCACAGATTCCTCCAGTGGGTGCCAGAGGGCTTTCAATGCCCCATACCTACTGAAAGTTAAGCAACATACCTCAACCTTGCCCAACACAATTGTCGTTCTTTGTTCCAATAGAAAAGACCAAACCTATGAAATGAGCATCACAACTAAGAGGGGTCAAGATGTCAAGCAAAATAACCTACTCTTAATGGGCCTACTGGAAAACACAGAACCTGAATGCTACGTTACACATTGAGAACTGGTTTGAAAATGATGACTCACATCAAGGGCTGGAACATGGACAGGCTTTCAGCATCCCAGGGGTAGAGAGTATGGGCCAGATGTAGCAATTTCCGAATTTGCAATTTGAAATTGCGAGTCGGTGCGACTCGCAATTTCCAAATAGCAAATTCGGATGCAGAACGGAGTCTCAGACACCGTCTGCGAATCGCTATGGGCTCATTAATATTAATGAGGTGGGTCGCATTTTGCGACCCCATAGCGATTCCCTGCACTCACAGGGATGGTGGCCTGCTGGAGACAGCAGACTTCCATGTCTGTGACTGCTTCTTAAATAAAGCATTTTTTTTTCGTATTGCAGCCCGTTTTCCTTAAAGGAAAACGAGTTGCAATGCAAAAAAAATAACGAAACCATTTGGTTTCGTTTTTTCAGAGACCACTGCCTACTCTGAAAAAAACATTTTTAGCAACATTCACAAAGGGGAAGGTGTCCCATGGGGACCCCTTCCCTTTTGCGAATGGGTTGCCACCAGTGTGACATTGGTGGTAACTGCAAATTGCTTTGCGACCGCGTTCGCGGTCACAAAGCAATTTAGCATTGCGGTGCTAGTCGCAAATAGGAAGGGGACACCCCTTCCTATTTGCGAGTTGCATTCACATTTTGCGAGTCGGTACCGATTTTCGCAGTTTGCACCATGCAAAATGCTACGTACATCTGGCCCTTAATGTGTTATTTTCTTATGCAGACAATATGCTACTTTATATTTGAGCTGTGTGTTCTCAGACCTTAGCTCAGTTGCAAACACATTACGCAAACGTTATAGAATATCAGGCCTGGATCTCAACTCCACAAAATATTATGCATTTCCGCTTCAGCACACATTGCTTAACCAAGAAGCCATGTTAGAAAACCAGACTCTACAGTGGGCAACCGATTTGTGGTACCTAGGGATTAATATATACCATAGATAAACCTATTGATCTGGGGAAAAGAATTTGATGTCCATCACAGTTTGTTACACTGTTCCCACTAAAAGGCAGTACTGCGTATTAGGGCGCCATACCTTTAGGACGTGAGGACTGAGCACATCTACACCAACAGGAACTGTTAGCCAAATTCCTAGCTAGCTCACAGTGCCTCACCTGAACCCTCAACCTTTCCAGGGTAAAAGATGATCTTGACAGTCTTGAATATGACACTCTGACGCCCAAGGAAGTTGTGGAAACAGATCTCACCTTTTTTTTGTTTTACTCATGCATGCCCCAGGGTAAACAAAAGAAAGATACGAATAAAGGTTTTGAAACATTTATTGAAATAGTTGTATTCTTGCATAGGGAAAATGAGCTTTGATTATTAGGCAGATGAAAGGAAGCATTGTAACCAGCAGTAATAAAATGGTGAATAAAATGAATAATACAGCCAGAGCAATTTTATCTGTATATCTTTCTAACTATCACTACCTACACTCTGAGAGCATAGCGGGTGTACCCTCTGCCCGATTTAGGGATACCCTGTGACCCCCATATCTGGGGAGTTGATCCAGGGACTGGTCTAAAGTAGAGGTGAAAATCTTTCTCTGCCGAACAATCTGCATCAGGACAGTCATAGCTGGAGTGCTCCTCAGACACCTGTAGGGAAGTGCACCGTTTATATAAACAAGACCACACTGTGTTAGGTGCGCAGCTCTGATGCAATGATGTGTCTAGGTTTCGGGAGCTGTCTCTAACAGACAGCATAAGCATCAGGATGTCTTGTTCTGTGTCCCTAGCCTTGATCAAAGTGTACAGATTACATATCAAGAAAAGCTTACTGAAAACAAGCAGCATGTATAGCATATTCTCAGAATAATACAGTGCAAGCATAAGGTGTGTAAAATGGCATTGCTAAAAGCCATATCAGCCTAAAACGTCTAACATATAAAATGTAAAACTAAGCTAAGATGGAGTACTAGAGTGGGCCCAAGAAAGCCTAAAGACAAGTTGATTCATAGGTCATCAGATAAGGAGATTAATTTCAATATTCAGCCAAATGTTGAGATCAGGTGTTCGGTGGGGTTCCAAATGACATTTGATTTCCTTATCATAGGGTCCTTTATCAGATCCATCTACATGATTTTAAACACAGTCATATTATTGTTTGAGGTTGCTGAATTCGCTTATCAGCGTTCCTTGATTATTGAAGGGTACCATTGTTCACAATCATTTGAATGACTCTCCTAATTGGGTTAGAATTATGTTGGGGATTGTTTGCTTAAGCATATCATCTGTATTTCAGTAGCCCTGAAAAAGCGACTGTCGCAAAACAGGAGTTGACTGTAATTGTACATCTTATTAAATTCCACACTTGGGTTCTGTGTTTATATGTGTCCACAGAGACAGAAAGCTTTATAAATTGGTTGAAAATTGGAATAAATCTCCTAATCTGATGACCTACAGACCAGCTGTGATGGACATTGAATTATTTTCCCAGATCAGTAGGTTTATTATTTTATAGAATTACATGCCAGTTGGGTACTGGCTTTAGGGAGGTGCACCTGGCTCATTCTATAGCTGAATCTCTTTACACATACCATAGATAAGTTGACCTTATTGATGGGGGATATGGAAATGGAACTTCGGTCCTTGAAACTTTGTGACCTTCAGGACAGAGTTGCCATTGTTGACGCCTGGTCGCGTAGCCAGTGCTAAAATGATTATGCTTCCCTGTTGTCTTTACTATTTTGGGAATCTTCCATTAACTTTACCAGCAACATAAATTAACCATATAGGCTCCTTATTAATGGCTCTCATATGGGGCAGTGGAAAGCTGGGATGAGCCTAGCTAATCTAAAATGACTGCCTAGTGAGGTGGAGGGATGGGTGCTGCGGACTTTGTGGATACTCTTTTGCTGCTCAACTTTAATGGGTAGCCTGTTGGCTAGCAGGTCATCACTTAAGAGAGTCTTTGAAGGAAAAGCAACTCAGAGAGGGAACCTTATTATCAGGCTCTAAACCCCCAAGAGATATCTCAACTTTGATGCACACAGCTGTAATTACCTCAAGGCGCTGTCTTTAGCGTATGCACCTGGAAATACCTAGACAGCAGAGACAACAGCAGCAATAATAGCTTTCACCATTGCTTGGGCAACAGCCTCTATAACACCTATGACTACAGCCACCACCTATAGTCACAAGCACAGCAGTGACCAAAGCTTTTGATGAATTATTCTAAAACTGCTTCAGGAGAGCCACACAGTAGCTACGACGCGTGCCAGCTACTCTAGCGGAAACACACATATATCCAGCTTTCACCACAACAGAGGGTAGAGCAGCAACAGCATCTGCCAGTGGTGGATGAAGAGGGGGAGCACATCAGCAACTACAGCTGGGAAAACAGTAGCATCTAGTTTCCCCAACATAGCAGACACTGCAGTGGCAGTCACAGCAGCCACCATGACAGTGACAACAGCTGCTAGCAAGGCTGGAGCAAAAGTAGTGGCCATAACTGCAGCAGGGACAACAGCAGCAGCCACAACTGCAGGAACCATAGAAACAACCTCATCTCCCAACGTAGCAAGAATCAGATCAGGGGTCAAGACAGAAATCACAACCCTACCATGACATTAACAACAGTTACAAGAAAGACAGTTACAAAAGCAATGCTTATAGCTGCAGCCAGAGCACGGACAACAAAAAACACTTGTCACAACGGCAGAAACCGGTGCAGTGACAATCATGCCTCCACCGCAGGAACCAGAGCAACAAAAGTTGCAACCACCACCACATCTCCTGTAATCACAGGAAAAGTAGCAACAACAGCTGCAACAGTTGTTGCACGCACAGCAGTGGCAAAATCTTTAACTCCATCTGCAACAGTGTTTGCAAGCACGGCAATGACAAAAGCTTTCACCCCATCTATAACCTCAGTAGCCACCACAACAGGGGTGAAATCAACACTACATTTGTAACCATAGCAGGGACCTCAGGAGCTACCATATCTGCAACAACAACTGACCCAACAGCAGTGAGCTGCTGCTATAGCAGTGACTGCAGCACCCAAAGGAGGTGCCATATCACCCACTCCCACATCAGCCAAAGAACCTGCGAGTACGACAAGTAGCATAGCAGCTGCTCCCATAGCAAGGCAGCTGCATTCACCACAGCTAGTACAAGGGCAGCAACAACAGCTTCTACCACATCTGGTGTAGAGCAAAAGCAACAGAAGCCACAAGACTAACTTTATCTGACTGCGGGGCCCGCAGGGAACACCACTGTCACAAAAATAGCTGGAAGGTCACGAGGAAACAGCCAGTGATGACCGCTTACACCACACACATAATCACAGTAATAACTAAAGCTGCCACCATGACAAGAACAACAGTGGTAAGTATAGCAAAGACCACAGCTGCCACCGTGGGAGGGATAAAGTAATCCATCAGAGCAGAAATCACAACAGCAAACACTGCTGAAACCGTAGGACAGACTACACCACCCTCAATATCTACCACCACAGCAGAGACCAAAGTGTCAACAGCAGAGACTACAACAGCTACTACAGCTACCCCAATGCAGGGGCAACAGCATTAGCAGCTACAGTTACAGCAGCAACCATTATTTCCACCACAGCATGGGCCACAACCACTGCTACCACTACAGCAGGGACCAAATAAGTGACAGAGGAATCCACCACAGCAGGGACAACATTACAGGCTACTGCTTCTACAATAGTAGAGACCAAAGTAGTAATATCAGGGGTTACAACACTAGCCATAGTAGCCATGCATATAGCTACCACCACACATTAAATAATAGTTGTAAGCTGAGCATGGACTACCCAGCATCTTCCACCTCAGTTGTAACCACAGTAGCGAGTAGGGCTACCACCAGAAGACTGACGATAGCAGCAATCATAACCAAAAGCAGCCACATGCCAGTAGCACAGCAGTGACCATGGCTGCTGCAACAACATGTAGATTAGCTACCATCGTGGCAGGGGCAAAGGCAATTCTCGCTGCTAAAATAGTGGGGACAAAAGCAGTTACCACAGTTGTAACTACCATAGCGGCAGCTGCAACAGTTGCCAAGCAGTATGAACTACAACATCTGCCAGCACCATTGAGGCAATAATAGCATCCAGAACAACTGCAAGTACAGCGGGGCAACAACAATAACCACACCTGTAATGATAGCAGGGATCACAGGAATGCTGAAAGTTGCCACCATGACGAAGACCATAGCAGTGACTACAGCTTTAATCCTAGCAGGGACAACAATAAAAAATAAAAAATCACCTGCCACAAGGGGAGAGAAAACAGGAGAGATTACATCACCTGAGAAGACAGTGTAGAGGACAGCAGAGGCACTACTGCTTCAAAAGCATGGACCAAAGCAGCAGATACATTCTGTAAACTCAACAGAGACTGAGTTTACAGAATGCTACCACAGCAAGGTCAACGGGGAAGTATAACTGCTGCAACAGCAGTTACCATAGCAGGTACCACATGTGCCACCAGGGCATGGACAATAAAAGCAACAATAGCTGCCAACATATGAAGGACACAGCAGCAACCACAGCAAATATGTCTGGGCATTTTGTTTGTACTAAACTCATGTCGCTGTGAAAAACGGACAAGTCCTGACAAACCAAATGGTATCTGTTTAATGTTCTAAATAGAGATGGTGATTTACACCAAGTGAAGTGGTAGCACCTTGCTAGTGCTCCAGTGCTGTACCACCTTTGAATCACTGATAGAAGAGTATGGGTGCCTGAAATGTGCAATGGAGTGATTAATTAAGGACCGTAGGTAGGCAACATCATAAGCCACTGAAAATAATAACCTGGAACACTGTTGCTTTGGCATGATCAGTATTTTGGAAAACAAACATGAGAGATTTTACCCATTATGTGGTACACCGACTGAAATGCTGCAGGTGGTACTGCCCCGACGACCTATGTATAATTTCTGTGCAATGGTGGTTGACAGAGCTGACTGCTGGTCTCCGGAGTCTTGTGACAATGAAGAAAGAAATCATGATGGAAGAGTGACATTTCAGGTGACGGTGGGGAACTGGAGCATGGTGTTGCGAATGCAGTTGTGCTGAGTCTCCAGTATTGAGGTGGATGGAGGAGCTGAGAAACGGCAGCCTGTTGGTTCAAAAGAAAGATGACTGATAGCAAAGACTGCTGGCAGCCTTCTTTGTTATGGGCAGATTCCTCACCCTGCATTAATGTGAATGCTCTGAGAGGATGAGTATACATTGAGTGTGCAGTAACCCCCTGGTCTCAATTAAGTGGCTCAGTCCATCATTGTACCGGCTGATTCCCTGGCCAACTGTCACACAGGCGAGTCAAGTTCTTGCACTGCCAACATTAAATGCAAGCTACCTAAATATTCTGAAAGGGATGCTGGACCTCACAAAGTCGAAATATGGGTCAGTCCATTGTCCCCTACCACATATTCGATGATAGACATGCAGTTATGAGAAAGAACTGCCCACACCGGCTACCAGATTACACTTCACCAAGACACTCTGTCAACAGTCACCAATCAAAAGAGTTTGTGATCCCATAAGGGAAAAATAGGGCAGTGTGGCAAAACCACACTCCCAGTGAACAGAGACCAGTTCAGTTTCCAGATTTACAACATTCCAGATGCCAAACCACATATTGAAACAGAAGACAGTACGGCAACTGTAATTCTCCAAAGTGACCACGTCCAGACAACCATCCCAATCCAAACCCATGGCTTTAACTTAGGAATGCTAGCCACACTTAGCATCCTACTAAAAGAGCTAACTGACATGAAAATGTCTACTGTCTCCATTGATACAGCTGTGACAGAGTGACAAAAACAGAAACTGAAATGCAGTCTTCGAGAACGGATAGCACAGCTTTTAAAAATCGCTTAGACTCGATCTTCAAAATGGTAAAGGACCTGGATTCACTTAAGGATACCCTGCCAGAATTGGATCCAGAAATGAGGAACCTGCATATCGGAGTCCTTGACCTGAAACACCAAAGTAGGACAGACAACTTGAGAATTTCAGGAATCTCAGAACATCAAGAAAAGGATGATTTGATGGTTTTCTTGAATTACTTTCTGTCTGCTCTGACGGATATCAAATTTGACCCACCATTCAAATTTTGAAGGGCGCATAGTGTACAATGTCACCATAAACAGAAAACGACAGTCCCTAGATAAATATTAGTATGACTCTTAAGGCATTAACAAGCATGCCAGGTTAGTGTGATGGTGAAAAAGCACAGACCATAATTATACCAGAATCAACAAATGTACATTGATGCACACCTCTTGCATGAAACTAACATAAGGAAGAAACACTTTCTGGCCTTATGCCCCCAGCTACAGAGATGCGACATTAGATGTAGACTACTGGAGCCGACTATAAGGCAGAGAACTGTGAAAGGATGTCTGTGGAATATGATGACCTACAAGAACTGGAGAGGTTTCTAACCTCCTTAGGCCCTGTAATGATGGACATAGAGTGGCCCCCTGGGGCTTAGCGCAGTAATGAAAAGCTCAAAACCAACAGCAAAGGGTAGTGCTGAACATGAAGAGAGGGAATGACTTGAGAAGGTGTTCTAGAAATGGAATGGAGGTAGGGAGAGACATGGGAGAGAGGTCTAAATCCCCACTGAAAGACCAAATGTTATACTAAGGTTACTCTTGAGAAGAGGAAAGGGCTGCTGATCTCAAACCTGAGTAGTTGAGAATACATTATGTCTAAGGACAGTGATCATGGGTATTACCAGATGTTGACTCTCAGTATAGATTACAATTACTTGGGAACAGTTTTTTAAGGATTCTTTGGTGTATAACTGCAAGAACAAATAGTATGCTAGATCAGCATAGTATGTGGAGTTGTGGCAAAGAACTGAGCCAATCGACTAGATCCAGCACATGATGAATCTTTTGAGATTGTATGACACCATTGATCAATAAAACACCCACACTAGATAGCCCACTACATATAAATAGCAGATTAACACTAGGAAGTAGGTAGAAGCTTGGCCAAAACCGATTTGAGAGTGGTGAACCAGGTAGCCGGGTTTGCCAACTGAACTGCTTGCTTACAGGTAAATACAACACTTGGAAACATCATAGTAGAGACTTCTTTACAGGTTGTAGCACCCCACTTACTGATATAAGTTGCCTAAGTGTGAGAACAAGAATCCTTATCTGTTTCTGAGTTATTTTACACTTTTATTATAATATCGTTACTAGAATTTGCCTGCAGGCGACTCGGATATCTAGCAGCACCTTATTATTAGTATTGCTTAATGTAAATGGGGCAAACATTTTATTAAGTGAAAAAAATGGCAACATTCTTACGCTCACAACACCCCAATTTATCTTTGATACAGGAAATCCTTTTGACCCCGACAGGGAGTGACAGGCTGAGACGAGATTGAGTAGAAAAGTTTATGATACACACCTGAAGAATTGGTCACCAATCACAGACTCAATGGGCTTCATTAGAATACAGGCAGGGAGGCATTGCCCTTCTGTTTTGCAAGCCCTGCTACCATGCATATTACACACATGACAAGATCATCTGGCTAGATGTGTTTGCAAAGTTAAAGATACAAGATTTGAATGTAATTCAGGATCTGTGTGTGCACCTGCTGAGGTGAAAACAGATGTTTTGTTGACCATTTCTAGACTGCTCTCAACCTTCTGGAAAACATGTCATAGTGGGTGGGAACTTTAAGCATAGTACTAGACTCAATCCTTGAATACTCTGGTAAACCGGATCTTAAACCTACTAGAGAGAGGAGTATATTGTAAGATAAAATGGTAGATCAATCTCTTATAGGTCCTTGGAGACCAACTGTTGCCTGTATTGGAAGTATGATTCCATGCACTCTGGGGGCTTCTTAGAGGACCGCCAGCATTGCTCCTACCAGTTTTCTGGGGTTTTCCGGGAAGCCCATGCTGCTGCTGCCACCCCTCAGACGGGATTCTGAACAGCTCAAGCAAAGGAAGGCAGAACAAAGGATTTCCTTTGGGAGAGGGAAGCAACACCCTTTCCCTTTGGAAATAGGTGTTGCATGGCTTGGGAGGGGTAGCCTCCCCAAGCCACTGGTATGCTTTGAAGGGCACATTTGGTGCCCTCCTTGCATAAACCAGTCTGCACCAGTTCACGGACCTCCAGTCCCTGCTCTGACACAAAACTGGACAATGAAAGGAGAGTGACCACTCCCTTGTCCATCACCACCCCGGAGGTGGTGCCCAGAGCTCCTCCAGAGGGCTCCTTAATTTTTCCATCTGGAATCCAAGGTGGACAGAGGCCTCTGGGAGCATGAGTGGCCAGGTCAGGCAGGTGACGTCGGTGCCCCCTCCTGATAGGTGGTCACCTGGCTAGGAGACCAATCTCCCTTCCAGGGCTATTTAGGGTTTCCCTCTTGGGTGGGTCCTCAGATTAGATGAAAAAGACTTCGGCAGGTCTCCTCTGCACTGTTTACTTTGACTTCTGGCCACTGGAACCGCAACTGCACTCCAGAGGAACCTACAATCTGCAGCAACAGCGACGACTTCGCCCTGCAACATTGTTTCCTCTTGCTCCTTCCAGCAACTGCAACATTTGCCCAGCTGTGCAATTTCTGAGGGCAGCAAGTCTTCAGGCTGCACAAGAAACAAGAACAGTCCAAATAGGAGGTCTAAATTGCCCTTCCTCGGGAATGCCCAAAAAGTTGGTTTGATAAGTGGGTAGTCAGGTGGGGGTTTGGACCAGTTGTCCCCAAACGTTTTGCCGCATCTAGTATGGCGCCTAATCACGCCACTATTCCGACTTTTTGTTCACTATGAGGATCCCGGACTCTAGAATTCGGCCTTGAAAAAGCCCTAGGTGAACACACCACAAGGGGCGAAACATGTGTTGGCTGTCTCTTCTTGCAACTTCCAAGAATCTTTCCCAAATCGGGATCTAATAAATGCACCTGAACTAAAAAAACGTGGATCTGATATATTATTGTCTGCTTGCTGCCTGTAATTATACAATAACTTTTACAATGATTTAAGTGGGTTCTCAACTTTATTATTTGCAAGAAAGAATCTCCCTTGGAGTGAAGGAGTCACCCTCTTGCAACCACAGGCACCAACGGCAATGATGATGGGCTGCGTGGATCTCCTCTCATCCTGAGCTGCGTGGATCCTGCTTCATGGGTGGTGGTCTGTAGTGGTCTCCTTGGTCCTCTCTCCCAGCTTTCTAACTTTGGTGGAGGTAAGCCTTACCTTCCCCCCGAAGGACAGTACCCCCATGCACCGTGTCTCTTGCAGCTACCAAGGCTTGTTGGCATCTCCTCCAAGGGATCTTCAGGCTTTGTGTAACCCCAGCCCCCAGGGCTCTTCCCTGCGACACACAGCCCTATGCATGCTTCTCCTATGACATGGGACGTCACCACAGACTGACTGCAATCCTTCCTTCGGCGTGGGACATAGACTACATCACCCAGGAACTCTTAATCTACTCCAGTGCTGCATTGCTGGCCGAGTTCACCCCCCCCGTCGACCAACCACTGCATCATCAGACGGGTGGGTAGTGGCTCCTGCCACCACTGGACTCCAACTGGAACTGGACTTGGTCCTCTTCTTTTCCAGGTCTTCCTCTTCCAGATCCACCTTCAGTTTCTTGCAGTCTTGCCTGGGTCTTGCAATATCCTTCTCTGAAGTCCTGTGGGTTGGTTTGGGCAGAACTAGTAACTTACTCTTTCCTCCTGGTCGCTAGGGGGTACTCCTGTACTTAACTTTGGGGTTTCCTAGTACCTCCAGCTCCCCTCTACCGATTCCACTTCCTTGGGTGGTGACCCGACCTTCGCATTCCACATTCTTAGTATATGGTTTGGTCTCCCCTTAGCCTTCAGTATTGCCTATTGCTTTTCACTGTTTTCTATTACTTTTTAAGCATATTTTGTGATTATTACTGTAGATATATAGTGTGTTTCCTTACCTCCTATTGGAGAATTGCCTATCTAGTAGTTTAGTACTTGTCACTAAAATAAAATACCTTTATTTTTTTAACACTGTGTGGTTCTTTCATGTGTGTAAGTGCTGTGCGACTACAGTGGTATTGCATGAGCTTTGCATGTCTCCTAGATAAGCCTTGGCTGCACATTCACAGCTACCTCTAGAGAGCCTGGCTTCTAGACACTGCCTACACTTCACTAGAGGGTATACCTAGGCCTGGTATATGGTGTAAGTACCATAGGTACCCACCACATACCAGGCCAGCTTCCTACAACATTCACATCTGGAGTCCACAGCACATGTTCTAAAATGTATTTCTTTTTGCACTTCACAGCCCTAACTAGATGACTTGTGTTGACATGCATAATTCCAGGTAGCATATTGGATCACAACATAATAGATATCAGCCTTGATACAGGTGTATTGACCCCTCTACCAGGCACATGGATGATGAATGTTGCCAAGTGTAGGATCAAGACTGCAAAGGAGAAACTACACTCATTTTTAAAGACTTAAATCATTCTTAACAAGGGTTTAGTAGCTTCATCCCAAACATTGTGGACAGCCGGCAAATCGTACATCTGTGGGGGAATGATGAGGGACTGCCGTACATAAAAGGGAACGTAAAGCGGAACAGCTGCCACTGGAAAGGAAGGTGGAGCACTTTATTATATAGAGATTTTAAGTAGCTGCACCAGAGAATATTAGAAATGTAATTTAATCCAAACACAATCTATGTAGATTCTCTTCCAGGGGATCCTCATCAATAGTCATAAACATTGAATATTCCTGCCCTTGTGCGGGGACCCCGGAGCATATATAAAATACACACATATAAAGTATGAAATATGCACGAAAAATATATATAGCATTTTTAGTAGACAAATTTTCATACTAAACTCATATATACATGTGTAAAACAGCAATGCAGACTATAATCCTAAACAGCTAAAATGCTTTATTTCTATGGAGTTTTTCTTTTTTTTTTTATTCTTCTCAAAATTACAGTAAGAGAAAAAATATCTACCAAAACCCCACTACTAGGCCTAGGGAAATCAGCAGTAGTAATCATCAGAGAGAAAAGAGAAAAAACTAAATTGAAAAAACACTAGAGCATTCTTAGCCAATAGGCTGCATGCAGGTTAACACAGGAGAACCATAAAAACGTTGGCACCGAGCCTTTAAGACCCTGAGCACCTCCAGTATCCCACCATGCCTCAGGGGTGAAGGAGAGGTGACGGTTGGTTCACAGTTAGGTCAGTTCTTTTTTCCGGCTTCTTCTGAGAGGATCCTGGAGCATTGAGCTCTCAGTTTTTCTGAGTTTTTCTCAGAAAAATACTTCAGAACAGCGTTTTTTCCACCTTTACTCGACATCTAACATCATTGTCTGAGTCTGGAAATCTTTTCCTCACTGAAAAATGCCTTCACTTTTTATGAAATGCCCTTCCTGTGGGAAGAAGAAGGCCCAGTCATATCCACACACTCTGCATTGTGTGCTTGCCTCAGAGTCACTGCCCTGACACTTGCAAACACTGCAAGAACATGTCAAAGAGGACTCTGAAGGACAGGGAGAAGATCAGGCTTCATGGGCTTCACAAGAGGCAGAAAACATCATCCTCTTCGCTTCCCAGGCAGCCAACAAGCCATTCTCAGGAGAGTCAGGCTAGATCGACGTCAGCAGGTAGGAAGATACCTGTTTGTTCCCCGTCGACGTCATCGCTGCCACCATCTCACCGTCATAGATAGTCGTCGACAGCGACCCGACCGACGTCGAAGGAGACGGCGTCGAGAGAACATGGCCACCGCAGGGGCATATCTCCGTTGACGGCAACCCACCGATCAACGTCGATCCATCACCGGCATGCCCATTCGCCGCCGAAGGCCTCGCACCCCTCGACGTCAAGGAAGACGACGTTGAAATCGCCTCAGTGGCGAGAACAAGGACATCCGCTGTCGGCGGCCCACCGCTCGACGGCGAGGCACTCAACGGTGAGCAGGTCGCGGTCCAGGGATCGCCGGTCAACGTCGAGGCACTCAACGTCGAGACAGGAACAACCGGCGGCGCTCCCTTTGACGTCATTACAGTTGTCGACGCAGGTTTTACCTGTCTTGCAGGGAGCAGAGCATCGGCTTCCGCCAGCGGATAAGACCACTCCATCTCCGGTGGTCTCCATAAGAAGTGGTTCATCTCGGTCGAGAGCTGCATCGTCGGGGCATGTCTCGCCCATCAATTTGTCACCGAGGTGGTTGGAGAGCCTTAATAGACCAACGGCCTACCCGGACTCGCAGTATTCGAGGATGTACTCTCCTGCTGCCTCTCTCCCGAGAACACCATCACCGACGGCGCGGGCAGGACGGGCTCGTTCTGCTTCTCACCAGTCGACCACGAGGCCTGGGTGCTCTGCTACAGCATCTCGCTGCAGGTCACGCTCCCAGAGACGATCTAGGTCACGGTCAAGACACAGAAGGTCGCCCTCTTGGTCATCGTCAGGGTCATCCGTCAGACAATACTCCCCCACCTTAACGGATTCTCCACCAGCTAGGGTTTCACCGGTGGACGACATCATTAATGAGGTGCTTATCAGGGGAGCACAGAAGCTAAACATAGAGGTTCCAGAACCGTCAACCTCCTCATCTGTCATTTTTGAGACTCTGCAGCATAGAGCGGTTTCGAAAAAGCTGCTGCCGCTAGTGCCTGGTCTGTTGCAACCAACCATGGACACCTTTTTAGCGCCAGCCACCCTCAAATCAGCTCCTGCTAGGATCTTGAAAAAATATAAAGCACCTGAACAAGATCCTTTATTTCTCAGGACGGATCCGCCGCCGGACTCAGTCATATTGGCCGCAGCCCGAAAAACTCACTCAGTAGCATCATCCTCCACAGTTCCACCCGACAAGGAGAGCAGACATCTAGACTCTCTGGGGAGGAAAATGTGCGGCACGGCGGCTTCTATGATGGTCTCCAGCGCTTCTGCACTCCTAGGCAGATATGACCGTTCACTGTGGGACTCTCTGAACAGGTTCGCAGACAAATTACCTAGGGAGGACAGGCAGGACTTCCAGGAGATTCTTCAAGAGGGATGTCTGGTCTCCAACCAGGTCATCAGCGCAGCGGCAGATGGGGCAGACTTAGCTGCACATGGATACGCACATGGGGTTTGTGCAAGAAGGTCTTCCTGGTTGAGACTGACTGCATTAAAACAGGAAGCACAACAGCGTATCCTAAATCTTCCGTTCAACGGGAACTCGCTGTTTGGTACCCATACGGACGAAGAGATGAAGGACTTCAGGCGAAGGTATAGGCCTTATGACAGGCGCCCTTTCCAGCAGAGGGTTCAAACCCCTCATTGGTCCCAGAGGCCACAGCAGAGGCAAGGACGCCCGCTTTTTCAGTCTCGTAAGGCCACGAGGGAGCGAGGGTCAAGTAGACCACAGCAGTCCACACCTAAAGCGCCAGCCAAACAATGAGAACTCGCTTCCCTTAACACTGTGCACCACTCCGGTGGGGGGGAAGTATTACAGACTTTATTCACGAGTGGCGTGGCATAACAAAAGACAAATGGGTGCTCAACATTGTCGAGAATGGGTACTCTCTTCTTTTCCGGCAACCTCCACCGCACTTGCCACCAACCAAATGCAATCCGTCTCACGTCAGCCTATTGCACAAGGAGGCTCACGCCCTTTTACGAAAGAAAGCAATAGAAAAAGTCCCACTCGCGCACATAGGAAAGGGAGTTTACTCCCGTTATTTTCTGGTTGTGAAAAAAGGCCGAGAGGGTGTTTTCAGACCGATTCTGGACTTACGACTACTGAACAGGTACATAAAAAAGTACTGGATGCTGGCCCTTCACCAGATTTTCCCTCAGCTACATCAGGGGGACTGGATGTGTTCCATCGACCTGCAGGATGCGTACTTTCACATCCCGATCGTTCCCAAGCATCGGAAATTCCTGCGCTTCCGCATAGCCTCACAGCACTATCAGTTCAAGGTGCTACCATTTGGCCTGAAATCTGCCCCTCGCGTTTTCTCGAAATGCGTCGCAGTGGTAGCGGCACACCTACGGAAACAAAAGATCTTCATTTACCTATACCTAGACGACTGGCTACTGAAAGCCTCCTATCCGGAACAGGCGAGAAGCCATCTGTACATTGTGCTCAAGGTTTTCGGGTCTCTAGGTCTTCAAGTCAACTACCAAAAGTCCACCTTGATTCCAACGCAGAATCTCCACTACCTGGGAGCAATACTAGACCCAAAGCTCGAAAGAGTGTATCCTTCGGAAGAACGACTATTATCAATAAAGGAAAAGTGTTAAGACCTGTTGAAATCCGACGCACCGAAGGCCCGTCAGGTGACATCTCTACTGGGCTCCATGGCATCATGCATATTCACTGTCCCGAATGCCAGGCTACATATGAGGCCCCTCCAAGAGGCGTTGGAAAATAACTGGAACCAAAGGACAGGCTGCTGGGAAGACAGAGTGCGGCTGCCGATAGCAGCATGACAGTCATTACAATGGTGGATGCACAGACCTCACCTGTCAGTAGGAGCCCTGTTTCACCAGGTAATTTCATCCGACACTCTGGTAACGGATGCGTCTCTTCAGGGATGGGGGGCTCATCTAGTTTCCCTTCAAGCTTAGGGCCTGTGGTCCGACAACGAAAGGGAGTACCATATCAATCTGCTGGAACTCAGAGCGGTCCATCTGGCTCTCAAGTCTTTTGTTCCATCGATTCAGGAGAAATCTCTCCTAATACAAACGAACAATACAACCACAATGTATTACTTGAACAGACAAGGGGGAACGAGATCTCTATCCCTATCTCGGGAGTCTCAAACAATCTGGCATTGGCTCCTGGCCAGAGGAATGTCGCTTACAGTGGTTGACCTACCAGGTCAACAAAACGTGGAAGCAGATTTCCTGAGCAGACACCTTGAGGACGCCCACGATTGGGTCCTGCACGACGAAGTCATCGAAGACATCTTCGCTCAATGGGGTCGGCCTCAATTGGATCTCTTCGCAGACGAGGTAAACTGGAAATGCCCAGACTTCGCGTCCAGGTTCTACCGTCTGGGATCTCGAGGGAATGCCCTGTTGATCGACTGGTCAGGGATATTTCTCTACGCTTTTCCACCGATCCCCCTCATACTGGCGGTGATAAACAAACTTTACAGATCCAGCACCAGAATGATTCTCATAGCTCCGCAATGGCCCCGTCAGTTCTGGTACACAGATCTCCTCAACCTATCAGAACAAACTCACAGGAGGCTGCCGTGCAGACTGGATCTTCTTTGCAGGATGGAGGGCAGGGTACTTCACCCCAACCTACCCTCTCTGAGCTTGACAGCATGGCTCCTGAATTCCTGCAGTATGGGCACCTAGGGCTCTCGCAGGAGTGCATGAACATCTTGAAGGAGTCCAGACAGCCTTCCACGCGGCGTTATTACACGTTCAAGTGGAAGAGGTTCTACATATGGTGCTGTCAGCAAGGTCAGAATCTCATACGGGCTCAGGAGGAGGTCATACTGTCTTACTTACTCCATTTGGCAAAATCCGGTCTGCAGGTATCATCTATTAAGGTACATTTATCTGCCATTACAGCCTATCGTAAGTCACCTTCTCAGGAATCCTTCTTTACAAAACCAGTAGTCAAGGATTTCTTAGAAGGCTTGAAAAAAGTTTTTCCGCCCATTCGGAAACCCTCCCCTCCATGGGAGCTGAACATAGTACTATCAAAACTTATGGGCCCTCTTTTCGAACCTATACACAAAGCCTCTTTGCAACACCTTATGTGGAAGACGGCTTTTTTGGTAGCCATTACTTCTGCAAGGAGGGTCAGTGAGATTCAGGCTTTGTCCTCCAAAGAACCGTACACAGTCTTTCACGACAATAGAGTGGTTCTGCAAACTCACCCATCATTCCTACCGAAGGTGGTGTCAGAATTTCACATCAATCAGACTATTTCTCTACCAACTTTTTTCCCCCAATCCGGAGACTCCGGCGGAGAAAGCTTTGCACTCCCTAGATCTGAAAAGAGTGCTAAAATTTTATTTGGATAAAACCAAACTGATTAGACATTCCAACCACTTGTTTATAAATTATGGTCATTTAAGAACAGGGGAGGCAGCATCAAAACGAACCATATCAAGATGGATATTTTCTTGTATTGTTAATGCATACCAGTTAGCTAACAAACAACTACTTGCTAGACCTAAAGCGCATTCCACAAGAGGAAAGGCGGCTACTGCTGCCCTCCTTAATAATGTTCCAATCTCTGAAATTTGTAAGGCTGCTACATGGAAGTCTGTACATACATTTACTAGACATTACTGTTTGGCCTCAGATGCAAGAGCAGACGCCCAAGTTGGGCAAGCTTCTCTGAGAAATTTGTTTGCATGATGCATATCTATTCCTGCACTTCTATTGGACAGTCCGCAGAGTCAAGGGATGGGCTTGCTAATCTATTCAATGTTTATGACTATTGATGAGGATCCCCTGGAAGAGAAGGATAAGTTACTTACCTGTAAATCCTAATTCTCTTCCAGGGGTATCCAGCCTAGAATCTGTTACAAAGGATTTTCTACAACACCTACTATTACCCCAACTTCATGACTGGCATATAGGCCCTCATTCTGACCTTGGCGGTCTTTTCGCAAGACCGCCGAGTTACCGCCGCGGTAAAGACCGCCGACCGCGGCGGTATGCCGCAGCGCGTATTCCGACCGCTGGGAGCGTTCCGCCGGAATACCGCCAGCAGCCACACTGGCGGTCGGTGGGAAAGTGGAGACTGGTCAACCTCCACCGCCACGCCAGCAGAACACCGCCCCCAGAATTACGACCCACATTTCTGTGTGGCGGTCTTCTGTTGGCGGTCTTCTGTTGGCGGTCACGTCCCTATGGCTCCCGTCGCCTCCCGGAGGACCAACGCACAAGGTAAGTTGATCGTCCGTGAGGGGAGGGGGTGGGGGGGTGTTGTGTGATGTGTGCGTGCATGGGGGTGTGTAGAGGGGGTGTGTGAGTGCGTGCATGCGGGCGGGGGGTGCTGCTGTGCCTTTGGGCAATGTGTGTAGTTCGGCGGGTGCGCATGTCGGCATGTATGTGTGCGGGTATGTGCCCCCGTTGTGTATGTGTGTGTGTAGGGGGTGTGCATATGTGCATGTTGGGGGTGCGTGCATGTCGGGGTGCGTGTATGTGCATGTCGGGGTGGGGGGGGCAGGGGGTTCGTACCACCTCTGGGGGGTGGCAGGGGGGTGGAGGGTGTGGGGGGAGGACTCGTGGGGGGCAGTGGGGGGTGGGGGAGACCCCTATCAGTGCCAGGGAAGGAATTCCCTCGCCCCGATAGTGCCTACCGCCATGGTTCGCATGGCGGTTCCCGACCGCCAAAAACCGCGGCGGTAAGCAGGGTCATGATACGGTTGGCGGTCTTGGGTTGACCGCCGGGCCGGAGTGTGCAAACTCCAGCCCGTCGGTCATGACCGCCGTGGCGGTCGGAGTGGGGAAGTGGCGGTCAGAATGCCATTTTTTGGACCGCCGGTCTGTTCGCGGTCCGACCGCCGCCTCTCCGCCGACCGCCAAGGTCAGAATCAGGCCCATAGTGTTGGTAGATGACTATATAATTGAAGAGGAGAGCAACACAATGATTGACAGCATGGTCACTGACATGGGACCTAGGTATGATAGGGTACCCCTTGAATATTACAGAATTAATAACTTTTTTTTGCTTGCTGTAGGACTTTGCACACACTACCACTGCTAACCATTGCTAAAGTGCTTTTGCTCTCTTCTTTAAACATGCTGACATTGGCTTACACTGAATTGGCACATTTAATTTACTGATAAGTCTCTAGTAAAGTGCTACTACATGTACCCCGGGCCTGTTACTTAAATGATACTAGTGGGCCAATTGTGTCAGCCACTTAGGTAGCCCTTTAAACATGCCTCAGACCTGCCATTGCAGCCTGTTTGTGCAGTTTTAAACTGCCTTTTTGACCTGGAAAAATAGACCTTTTGCCAGTTGTAGGAAAGTACCATCTTGCCTGGCATGTTACCTCCATTTTTACATGTATGTCAGTTTGTTTTTGCCTGTCTCACTGAGATCCTGCTAGCCAGGACACCAGTGCTCATAGTTTGTGGCCTGAATATGTGAGCTTGTGTAGTGACTGTGTCACTGAGGCTCTGCTAACCAGACCCTCAGTGCTTATGCTCTCTCTGCCTTTAAAATTGTCACTATAAGCTAGTGGCCATTTTCACCAATTCTAATTGGCACAATGGAACAACCTTAGAATTCCTTAGTACATGGTACCTAGGTATCCAGGGTATTGGGGTTCCAAGAGATCCCTATGGGCTGCAGCATTTCTTTTGCCACCCATAGGGAGCTCAGACAAATCTTACACAGGACTGCCACTGCAGCCTGAGTGAAATAACGTACACATTATTTCACAGCCATTTTACACTGCACTTAAGTAACTTATAAGTCACCTATATGTCTAACCCTCACTTAGTGAAGGTTAGGTGCAAAGTTACTAAGTGTGAGGGCACCCTTGCACTAGCAAAGGTGCCCCCACATAGTTCAAGGCAATTTCCCCGGACTTCGTGAGTGTGAGGACACCACTACACGTGTGCACTACATATACCTAATACCTATATGTAGCTTCAAAATGGTAGCTCCGAATATGGCCATGTAACATGTCTAAGATCATGGAATTGTCCCCCCCATGCCAAATCTGGTATTGGGGTACCAATCCCATGCATCTCCGGGGCTCCACTATGGACCAAGGGTACTGCCAAACCAGCTCTCTGGGGTTTTCTCTGCACCTACCACTGCTGCCACCCCACAGACAGGGTTCTGCCCTCCTGGAGTCTGGGCAGCCCAGTCCCAGGAAGGCAGAACAAAGGATTTCCTCTGAGAGAGGGTGTTACACCCTCTCTCTTTGGAAATAGTTGTTAAAGACTGGGGAGGGGTAGCCTCTCCCAGCCTCTGGAAATGCTTTCAAGGGCACAGATGGTGCCCTCCTTGCATAAACTAGTCTACACCGGTTCAGGGAACCCCCAGTCCCTGCTCTGACGCAAAACTGGACAAAGGAAAGGGGAGTGACCACTCCCCTGTCCATCACCACCCCAGGGGTGGTGCCCAGAGCTCCTCCAGTGTGTCCCAGACCTCTGTCATCTCGAATCCAGAGGTGTGAGAGCACAATGGAGGCCTCTGAGTGGCCAGTGCCAGCAGGTGATGTCAGAGACCCCACCTGATAGGTGCTTACATTACTAGGTTGCCAATCCTCCTCTGAGGGCTATTTAGGGTCTCTCTTGTGGGCTTTTCCTCAGATAACGACTTGCAAGAATTCACCAGAGTTCCTCTGCATCTCCCTCTTCGACTTCTGCCAATGATCGACCGGTGACTGCCTCAGGACACCTGCAAAACTGCAACAAAGTAGCAAGAAGACCACCAGCGGCATTGTAGTGCCTAATCCTGCCGGCTTTCTCAACTGTTTCCTGGTGGTGCCTGCTTTGGGGGCTCCCTGCCTTCTTCCTGCACTGGAAGCCATGAAGAAATCTCCTGTGGGTTGACTAAATCTTCACCCAGCTCCAGCAGGCACCAAACTTCAGCATCACTGGTACTATGGGACCCCTCTCATCCTGACGAGCGTGGCTCCTGGAACACAGGTGGTGGACTCAAGTGACCCAGACTGTCCAGTGGTCCAACTGTCCAAATTTGGAGGAGGTACGTCCTTGCCTCCCCTCTCCAGACAGTAATCTTGTGCACCACATTAACTGCAGCTGTTACGGCTTCTGTGCACTTTTGCAAGGAATCCTTCGTGCACAGCCAAGCCCAGGTCCCCAGCACTCCGTCCTGCATTGCTCAACTGCCTGAGTTGACCTCCGGCTTCGTGGGACCCTCTTTTGTGGTGTTGAGACAACCGTTGTGCTCAGTCTTCTTGAACCCGTGTTCAAAGACTTCTGCGGGTGCTGCCTTCTTGTGCGTGGGCTCTCTGTGTTGCTGAGGGGCCCCTCTGTCTCCTCTCACAAGTGGCGACGTCCTGGTCCTTCCTGGGCCCGGGCAGCACCCTTTTTCCCCAACCGCGACCTTTGCAGCTAGCAAGGCTTGTTTGTGGACTTTCACCAAAGAAACAACTTTGCATCTTCCTGCACTCTGTGGGACATCTTCTGCACAAAGGAGAAGTTCCTAGCACCTTTCGTTGTTGCAAAATCTTCAGCTTCTACCATCCGGAGGCAGCCAATTTGCACCTTCATCCAGGGTTTAGTGGGCTCCTGCCCCCCGGACACTTTCACGACTCTTGGACTTGGTCCTCTTCCTTTGCAGGTCCTCAGGTCCAGGAACCTGTCTTCAGTGCTTTGCCGTCTGTTGTGGTCTTTGCAGAATCCTCTAACACAAGTTTAGTGTGTTTCTGGGGAAGTGGTAGCACTTTACTCCTACTTTTCAGGGTCTTGGGGTGGGGTATCTTGGACACCCTTAGTGTTTTCTTTCACTCCCAGCGACCCTCTACACACTACACTAGTCTAGGGGTCCATTCATGGTTCACATTCTACTTTCTTAGTATATGGCTTGTGTTGCCCCTAGGCCTATTGCATCCTATTGCATTCTACAGTGTTTGCACTACTTTCTGACTGTTTTACTTACCTGATTTTGGATTGTGTGTATATTTTGTGTATTTTACTTACCTCCCAAGGGAGTATATCCTCTGAGATATTTTTGGCACATTGTCACTAAAATAAAGTACCTTTATTTTTAGTAACCCTGAGTATTGTGTTTCTTATGAAATAGTACCTGTAAGGAAATGCCTCCTTGGCATGGTTACCCCCTGACTTTTTGCCTTTGCTGATGCCAAGTTATGATTTGAAAGTGTGCTGAGGCCTGCTAACCAGGCCCCAGCACCAGTGTTCTATCCCTAAAACTGTACCTTTGTTTCCACAATTGGCACACCCTGGCATCCAGGTAAGTCCATTGTAACTGGTAGCCCTGGTACCAAGGGCCCTGATGCCAGGGAAGGTCTCTAAGAGCTGCAGCATGTCTTATGCCACCCTGGGGACACCCCACTCAGCACAGACACACTGCTTGCCAGCTTGTGTGTGCTGGAGGGGATAAAATGACTAAGTCGACATGGCACTGCCCTCAGAGTGCCATGCCAACCTTACACTGCGTATGGCATAGATAAGTCACCCCTCTAGCAGGCCTAACAGCCCTAAGGAAGGGTACACTACACCGTAGGTGAGGGCATAGGTGCATGAGCACTATGCCCCTACAGTGTCTAATCAAAACCTTAGACATTGTAAGTGCAGGGTAGACATAAGAGTATATGGCCTGGGAGTCTGTCAAACACGAACTCCACAGCACCATAATGGCTACACTGAAAACTGGCAAGTTTGGTATCAAACTTCGCAGCACAATAAATGCACACTGATGCCAGTGTACATTTTATTGTGAAATACACCCCAGAGGGCATCTTAGAGATGCCCCATGAAAACATACCTGGCTTCCAGTATGGGCTGACTAGTTTTACCAGCCTGCCACACACCAGACATGTTGCTGGCCACATGGGGAGAGTGCCTTTGTCACTCTGTGGCTAGTAACAAAGCCTGTACTGGGTGGAGGTGCTTCTCACCTCCCCCTGCAGGAACTGTAACACCTGGCAGTGAGCCTCAAAGGCTCACCCCCTTTGTTACAGCGCCACAGGGCACTCCAGCTAGTGGAGATGCCCGCCCCCTCCGGCCACGGCCCCACTTTTGGCGGCAAGGCCGGAGGAGATAATGAGAAAAACAAGGAGGAGTCACTGGCCAGTCAGGACAACCCCTAAGGTGTCCTGAACTGAGGTGACTCTGATATTTGGAAATCCTCCATCTTGCAGATGGAGGATTCCCCCAATAGGATTAGGGATGTGCCCCCCTCCCTCAGGGAGGAGGCACAAAGAGGGTGTAGCTACCCTCAGGGCTAGTAGCCATTGGCTACTAACCCCTCAGACCTAAACACACCCCTACATTGAGTATTTAGGGGCTCCCAGAACCTAGGAAAATAGATTCCTGAAACCTGAAGACGAAGGAGGACTGCTGACCTGAAGCCCTGCAGAGAAGACGGAGACACCAACTGCTTTGGCCCCAGCCCTACCGGCCTGTCTCCCCACTTCAAGAAAAACTGCAACAGCGACGCGTCCCCCAAGGTCCAGCGACCTCTGAAGCCTCACAGGACTACCCTGCATCTAAAAGGACCAAGAACTCGAGAGGACAGCGGCCCTGTTCCAAAGAAACCAAAACTTGCAACAAAGAAACAACTTTAAAAGGACTCCACGTTTCCCGCCAGAAGCGTGAGACTTTCCACTCTGCACCCGACACCACCGGCTCAACCTGCGGAGAAACAACACTACAGGGAGGACTCCCCGGCGACTGTGACCCTGTGAGTAGCCAGATTTGAAACCCCCCCCCCCAGCGACGCCTGCAGACGGAATCCAGAGGCTCCCCCTTACCGCGACTGCCTGCTTCCAAGAACCCGACGCCTGGTAAAGGCACTGCACCCGCAGCCCCCAGGACCTGAAGGATCCGACCTCCAGTGCAGAAGTGACCCCCAGGTGGCCCTCTCCCTTGCCCAGGTGGTGGCTACCCCGAGGAGCCCCCCCACTTGCCTGCTTCGCTGAGGAGACCCCCGAGTCTCCCATTGAACTCCATTGCAAACCCTACGCCTGTTTTCACTCTGCACCCGGCCGCCCCCGTGCCGCTGAGGGTGTACTTTTTGTGCTGACTTGTGTTCCCCCCCCCCCCCCCCCCCCCCCCCCCCGGTGCCCTACAAAACCCCCCTGGTCTGCCCTCCGAAGTCGCGGGTACCTACCTGCTGGCAGACTGGAACCGGGGCACCCCCTCCTCCATTGAAGCCTATGTGCTTTGGGCACCACTTTGACTTCTGCACCTGGCCGGCCCTGAGCTGCTGGTGTTATAACTTTGGGGTTGCCCTGAACCCCCAACAGTGGGCTACCTTGGACCAAACTTTGAACCCTGTAGGTGGTTTACTTACCTGCAAAACTAACAAATACTTACCTCCCCCAGGAACTGTTGAAATTTGCACGGTCTAGTTTTAAAATAGCTTAATGCCATCTTTTTGCCAAAACTGTATGTGCTATTTTGCTGATTCAAAGTTCCTATGATACCTGAGTGAAGTACCTTTCATTTAAAGTATTGATTGTAAATCTTGAACCTGTGGTTCTTAAAATAAACTAAGAAAATATATTTTTCTATATAAAAACCTATTGGCCTGGAGTAAGTCTTTGAGTGTGTGTTCCTCATTTATTGCCTGTGTGTGCACAACCAATGCTTAACACTACCCTCTGATAAGCCTACTGCTCGACCACACTACCACAAAATAGAGCATTAGAATTATCTATTTTTGCCACTATCTTACCTCTAAGGGGAACCCTTGGACTTTGTGCATGCTATTTCTTACTTTGAAATAGTACATACAGAGCCAACTTCCTACGGTACCTATATGATATAAGTGGTATAGTAGGAGCTTTGCATCTCTCCTCGTTCAGCCTAAGCTGCTCTGCTATAGCTACCTCTATCAGCCTAGGCTGCTAGAACACTGCTAATCTACTAATAAAGAATAACTGGACCAGGCACAAGGTGTAAGTACCCTCAGGTACCCACTATAAGCCAGGCCAGCCTCCTACACCAGGCCTACCCCTTCTTTTTTAGTGCACGTCTAGGTTAAGCACTAAACAGCCCATAGGGCTAGGTGCAGTATATTTCAAAATGTTAGGATGTACTTCTTAGTTTTACATGTTCTGATAGTAAACCACTCTTACTGCAAGGCCCACATCTCCCATAGGATAATTGCGGGTTGCCTTATTACATTTAATAAATGCTGAATTTCAATTGGGAGCAAGTGGTAATCTCGAGTTTAGTGTCTGAAGAATTTTAATTTATAACCCTCTTTAATGGTAAAGTCAGATTTTATGTTACAATTCTGAAAGTTACACTCACAGTAAGTTGCCATTTTCTTGTCCTATCCATTTGGTACCTGTATCCTGGGTCACTAAGTATAGCTGGCAGTTGGTCTTTATGTATTGCTCACAGACAGTGAGACAAAGGGAAATAGGTGTTGGGAGGATGGACCATCTCTGACTTGATGGGGAGAGTGGAGCGATCACCTACCGTACTAGCATATCACAAAGGCTCTGCCTACGTCCCACACTAGCACATCACAAAGGCTCTGCCTGCACAAACTCACAAAGGGTTTGACATTAGCCTTTTATGACACCAGGCAAGCTGGGGCCAGGGCAGTGAGTTAGAAAATCCCAAACACTTGTAGGGTTAGGAACCTCCAGAACCTCTTACTTCAAAGTGGGTAACAGGTATAAATAATGGATCCTCAGACCAAACTCTTCAGCATACCTTTGGACCTGTGGAAGGCTCAGAAGTGCTCAGAAGGTGCTCTTTAGGAAGAACTGCTACTCTGCTGCCTGAGGAAATAGAACGGGACCTATATCTTGAACTCAAGACTACCAGAGTGACTCCAAGGGCTAGTTGGCTGGCCTCCTGATCAGAGCCTTTGGGGCAGAAGAGGCTCCAACCATCTTGAACCACAACAGCTGAATTCTCTCTGCTGTGGGGTGCCACCCCAGTCATAAACTCTTAGGAGCGGGCCTGAAGGTTCTCTGCCAGCCCCAGCTATGGACCTGTGAGCAGAAGCGACAGTGCAACACATCTCCTTGCAGCTCTTACTTCAGGACTGCTGTGACATAGCCCTGACACCTTACCTTGCATCTCAGCCCACAGTCTCCTCTGAACCGCCACTGCATGACACATCCTCAACAAAGGCGTTCACACTGAATGTTCCTCATCGACCGCATTCTCAATGTCATGCAGGCCCTCACTTCTTCTGAACCGCTGCTGCGCAACGTATCCCGATGCCAGACTTCACATTGCATTCCCCTTGTCGGAGGCATCCTTGACAATTAAGCAGGGCTCTGCATCACAGCCTACAGCTCCTCAGAACTGCTGTTGTACGACACACCCTCGACACTGCATCTTGCAACACTCCGCAAACCAGGATTTAAGGTACTTTGTTTAGTGGGCCTAACTTGATCCCTGTATGCGGTCCGTGTTCCATCGCAGTCTGCCTGAATTTGTGACTTTGTCCCAGTCAGCCGCGACCAGATTACTGCAGTTTGAATGTTGTGCTTTTAGGCACTACTTAGGACTTTGAAATTGCGTATATCTGGTTAAACTGATTGGCTTGTTGTCCCTTTGGTTTCTAATAATTTATTAGATTTTACTCTATTTTTATAAGTTGGTGTTTGATTTTTCTTATATTTTGTGTTTATTCCTGTTAAAAGTGCTGCATAAATAGTTTACACATTACCTTTAAGTTGAGTCTAACTGGTTTGGTGCAAAGCTACCAGAGGGTTGAGCACAAGTTAATTTGGGGTTGGCTTGAGTTTCACCCTGACAGAGATTGTGGTTGCTGCATGAGTACGGGTTCATCCCCCACCCTCAACCAGTATCCCAGTTTCCTACAACCTACCATTGACTAAACAATTGTGAATAATACATGACATGTCAAAGGTGCCATCATTGCCAGTCTACTTTAGTAGATGTCTAGTTATGGTGCTGACAGTGGCCAAAATGGATAGTGTTTGTTGCTAGAACTCACAAGATATTCCAACTATTGAAAGCTGGAATATGTTTGTATACTCGATGTGTAAGCTGAATGAGTGATGGGAATAGTTTGAATGCAAAAACAGATGGACAGAATGCAGAGCAAATCAAACATTCACCCCCAGTCACAGATCTGGGTTTAATCCATCAGTTATTTTGCTTGCCATGCCATTCCAGTTTGGACCCAGCCATATGCAAATCATTCTTGACCCTGTTCCCCCTGGGATCAGTCCAGCCCAAACTTCCAGGCCAGGTCCTCCCTGGACCAGAAACAAGCATCCTGGGACCGGTTTCAGGGTATCACCCTTCATCAGCCAAGCTAGCTTGAATCTGGCAGCATAGCAAGCATGGGTAGTTTGAAGATATTTGGGGCAAATTTATTAATACTCGTGGCTAAGAAACCACTAAAGGTTTTTTTTTTGTAAGAGTTACTTATATGAGGGCAACTTTAGGATAGTAAAATGCATGAGAATGATAGCACGCACCTTTAACAATATCGAGGAGAATGCTTAAAGCATATACTGTATGTTTAAATAACAGGTTCTTAAATCAACAATGTACGTTCAGTATGCGACGTGGTAAGGGATTAGGAAGTTGTATTGACACGCTTTATCTATCATAAGTATAAATATGATGTATGTATGAAACGCGTGTTTGAAGGTCTGTATTTGGGATTTAGGTATGTGACATTGTTTATCGAAATCCAATAAAGGTTAAACAAAAACACAAGCTAGTTAAAAATTAACCCACTTTGAAGTAGGTAATCTCTTAGATGCTATTTTCTCCTCCAGGAAGCTTTTCACTCATACCCTCGCCCCACAGCCCAGGCCCTTTGATCGAAAATGATGTTTCTGGGTTCTTCTCCATATTCCATGTGTTCATGGGATAACCAGTTTTAAAAAGAAATGTAGGGAGTTCAGAAGTGTCAAATGTCTGCTTTCTGCACTTAAAGTCGTGGAAAAGGTGCTGATCTTTATTTACTCCAAATGGCATGCAGCTGTGATATACAGCCTGTTTCTGATGGATACAACTACCTGTGGATTCCTCACCTAATGAATACTCCCATGGCGCCAGCATTCGACGGAAATCTTCTTCCTAGTCTCTGCACGTCGACGAGGACTTCACTCTAGCCCACGCGACGCCGTCTGACGTCATACAGGCAATAAGAGGTCCTCGACGACGTGCCGACGTCAGTTCCCTTTTTTCCGTGCATTCGAAAAGGTTATCTTCGAGGGAGCAACTGTTACTTTTGTGGTTACAGTGTATTTTTGCTGCGTAGTCCTTTTCTGCAGTAATAATGTCGCAGAGAAAGTCGGGTTTCAAGCCTTGTCGAGAGTGTGGGGGCAAGATGTCGGTTACAGATCCTCACTCCGACTGCCTTTGGTGTTTGAGCTCCGACCACGACGTCTCAACTTGCGATTCATGCCAGCACATGAATCCGAAGGCCCTCAAGGAACGTGAGGCTAAGTTGTTTATGGCGAAGTCGAAGAAAGAAAAGCATCACAAGAAGTCTTCTTCGCCAAGGCATCGGCGTCATCGAGACTCCCGGCGCCGTAGAGATTCACGGCGCCGTTCAAGCAAGGAGACTCGTTCCAGGTCGCCTTCGGATCGGCGCCGGAGGACTTGGGAGGTCAGTCCCACGGTGACGCCGTTGCCCTCTCCGGCGTCACCGACTTCACCTGGGCAGGCGTCGGTGATTGAGGTGATGCAGCCTCTTGTGTTGTCTCCGGCGTCGCAGACGTCGAGGCCGGCGTCTGGGTCGCCTTCGATACAGGCACCCCAGTATCCGGCTTTTCCCACTCCTGGAGCCGATAGTACTGCATTCCTAAATGCGATGTATACCATCTTCCAACAGATGGCTCCAGGGGGTGCTCCGGCTGGTCCTTTGGCCTTTTCATTGGGTGATCCTGCGCCTCTACGGCCGCCACCCTTTATGCCCTTTCTCCCTTTTGGGAACGTGGGCTCGGCGCCGGTGGCCGCTCCGGTGGCTTTAGAGGGATTGGCCCCGGAGATTTCCATCCCGTCGACGTCGGGATTTCATCCTGTGACTCCGGTGGGTCCATCTGCTCCAAGTTCTCTTCGTCCTGCTCTTTCATCGGCGTCGAAGTTGCCTGTGGCGCCGGACGCGGCGTCGGTTGCTTCTGGGGATCGGCGCCGATCTTCGGCGGAGGCCATGTCGACTCCGCGTATCGAGCAGAGGCTACATTCGAGGAGACGGGCTCTTCGTCTATTGGAAGAGCAGGAGTACCAACTAGTCCTGGAGGAAGGAGAACTGGAGGACTCTGGTGATGGACTGCATGGTCTGGATACAGCCAGTGGGCTGGACACTTCCCCTGAGTGGGATCTTTCGTCTCCAGGGGAATATACGGAGGAGGCGGCTTCCTTTCACGCTGTAGTACGGAAGGCAGCTAACTTTCTGGACCTGCCTTTGCCGGTGGCAGAGGCGAAGCAGAATCTTCTAACGGAGGTGCTACAACCGGCCTCTGCTGCAGCGGAGCCTCTCTTGCCGTTTAATGAGGCTTTGCTTGATCCGGTGCTAGAGGTGTGGAAGAAGCCAGTTTCTTCCTCAGCGGTTTATAGGGCTGTGGCCAGGAGGTATCGAGCTGCGCCATCTGACCCTGGCTTTCTTTCTAGACACCCTACACCGGAGAGCTTGGTGGTGCAAGCCTCCTGTTCATCAAAATCAGCGCCTGGATCTTTCCCGACGGTGCCTGGAGACAGGGACTCGAAAAAGCTGGATGCGCAGTCCAAGAAATTTTTTTCATCCTGCAGTCTGGCGTTGAAGGCCACCAACGCAACTTGCATTCTGGGGAGATACATCCATGCTCTTATGGATGACATTTCGTCATCATTTACGGAGCTTCCCCATTTGGATGTTGTTTCGGACGCCCAGGCTGCCGCGACCCAGATTATTCAGTCTCGGCTGGACACGACCGACTCGGTGGCTAGGGCAATGGGCACGGCTGTGGTGGCAAGGAGACAGGCCTGGCTCCGTAATTCGGGGTTTTCTGCGGATGTGCAGTCAACCCTATTGGACCTCCCGTTTGATGGGGACAAACTGTTTGGGGCCAAGGCAGATTCGGCCTTGGAGCGATTTAAGGAGAGCAGGGCCACAGCCAAATCGTTAGGGCTCCAAGCTCCTTCTTCCTCTGCCTCTTCCAGATTTTTCAGGAGGTTTCGTGGATTTGGGCGTGGCTCTTCCTCCTCTTCCTTTTGGGGGAGATTCCAGCAACCTGCCTCTTCCCATCCCTATAGATCTTTTAGAGGGAGAGGTAGGGCCCGCACCAGAGGAGCCTCTCAGCAGCACTCTGCCTCTTCCTCGTCCTCTGGAGGGGTGCAGCAGGGAAAGCAGCCTTAGGCTTCCACCATTTCCCACTCACTCCTCTCCTGTAGGGGGAAGATTACGGCATTTTCTCCGCAAGTGGAAGACTATTACAACGGACACTTGGGTTCTCAGTATTGTGGGAAAAGGCTACACCATTCCCTTTCAGGAGTTCCCGCCCCCCATCCCGCCTCGCCCATCTTATTGTTCAGAAGAACACCTCCTGTTGCTAGAACAGGAGGTACAAGTCCTCCTTTCAAAGGGCGCGGTGGAGTTGGTCCCAGAGCAGGAAAGGGGTCGAGGTTGGTACTCAAAGTATTTCCTGATTCCCAAGAAGGATGGTCGGTTGAGACCAATCCTGGATCTGAGGATCTTGAATTGGTTCCTCAAACAGGAAAAGTTCATGATGCTGACCCTAGCTCAGGTGCTTTTGGCGTTGAACAAGGAAGATTGGATGGTGTCTATTGACTTGCAGGATGCTTACTTTCATATACCGATACTCAAGTCACACAGGAAGTATCTCCGGTTTGTGGTAGGATCGCAGCACTATCAGTTTGCAGTCCTTCCTTTTGGTCTTACTTCAGCACCTCGAGTCTTCACGAAGGTGATGTCGGTGGTTGCGGCAGAGCTCAGAAGGAAGGGGATAGCAGTATTTCCTTACTTGGACGACTGGTTGGTCAAAGCCAAGTCTCCGGAGCTTGTGTCGCATCATCTGCAGTCAACGACTCAGTTGTTGTTCGACCTGGGCTTTTCGGTGAACGAGCCCAAATCTCACCTGGAGCCCTCTCAGCGCCTCCTGTTCATAGGGGCAGTACTGGATACAACATTGAGTCGAGCCTTTCCTCCGCCTCAGCGGATTCAAGATATTCAGGAATTTGTTCCAATGTTTCGAAGTGGAGCGGTAGTTCCAGTCCTCAAGGTCCTTCGTCTGCTCGGTCTGTTTGCCTCCTGCATTCTGTTGGTCACGCATGCTCGCTGGCACATGAGGGCTCTTCAGTGGTGCCTCCGAAGGCAGTGGTCTCAACACAAAGGAGATCTAGAAGGTGCTGTCAAGATCTCCAGAGATGCTGCTGTGGACTTGAAGTGGTGGATAGCGAGCAACAATCTTTCACAAGGAAAGCAGTTCGCACAGTCGCCACCAGTGGCCACGGTCATAACGGATGCTTCCACTCTAGGGTGGGGAGCTCATCTGGGGGATCTGGAGATCAAAGGCCTTTGGTCTCCAGAGGAACAGATGTTTCATATCAATCTGTTAGAGTTACGGGCTGTACGTCTGGCTCTCAAGGCCTTCCTCCCTTCCCTTCGTGGTCAGTCGGTATAGGTCCTGACGGACAATACTACCACAATGTGGTACATAAACAAACAGGGAGGAGTAGGGTCGTACCTTCTCTGCAGAGAAGCTCTTCGACTATGGTCCTTGGCAAAGGACCATCAGATTTGCTTGGTAGCAAATCATCTGGCCGGGGTCTTGAATGTACGTGCGGACAGTCTCAGTCGCCAATTCTCGGCAGACCACGAGTGGCGTCTCCATCCAGATCAAGCCCGTTTGATCTTCCAAAGGTGGGGGTTTCCTCGGGTAGATCTGTTTGCCACTCTGGAGAACGCGCATTGTCCGTTATTCTGCAGCCTCCAGTATCCGATGCAGGGAGCGTTGGGGGACGCGTTTCAAATAACCTGGTGCGGCCAGTTGCTTTACGCGTTTCCTCCCATACCCTTGATTCCTCGAGTATTGAGGAAGATTCGCCAAGACCGGGCCCAAGTCATCTTAATAGCTCCGGATTGGCCAAGGAGGGTGTGGTACTCCGACCTTCTCCAACTCTCAATGTGCCCTCCGCTCCGTCTCCCTTTCAGGGCAGACCTCCTCTCGCAGTCGCAGGGGCAGGTTTTACACCCCAACCTCCAGAGTCTGCACCTACATGCCTGGAGATTGAACGGGGCAACCTGAGTTCCTTCTCTCTCCCGCCTGATGTAGTGGATGTTATATTAGCGGCCAGGCGACACTCCACTAAATCTATCTACGCTAATAGGTGGTCTAAATTTGTTGCGTGGTGTGGAGAGAGGCAGATTGATCCCTTACATGCTCATCTATCGGACGTTTTGTCTTTTGCTCTGTCTCTAGCGCAGAAAGGTTGTGCAGTGGCTACCATTAAGGGCTATTTGTCGGCCTTGTCAGCCTTCATTTGTCTTCCAGACCAACCATCGTTATTTAAATCCCCTATTGTTATCAGATTCTTGAAAGGTCTTCTAAATAAATATCCTCCAAAACCATTTGTTATGCCGCAATGGGATTTGTCCTTGGTCCTGACTTTCCTTATGGGGTCCCCTTTTGAGCCTATGCATTCTTGCCCCTTAAGGTATTTAGTTATAAAAACAGTTTTCCTGGTAGCTATAACATCTGCAAGGAGAGTGAGTGAGTTGCAGGCCTGATCGGTAAAGCCCCCTTATACAACTTTTTATGGGGATAAGGTGGTGTTGAGGACCAAGGCTGCTTTCCTCCCGAAGGTTGTTTCACCGTTCCATTTGGCTCAGACAATTACTTTGTCCACGTTCTATCCTCCGCCTCATCCTTCTAAAGAGGAAGAAAGACTGCACCGTCTGGACCCAAAGAGGGCGTTGAGCTTCTTTATTGATAGAACAAAGGATTTCAGGCTGGAGGATCAGCTGTTCATCGGGTACGTGGGCAAGAGGAGAGGAAAGGCAGTCCACAAGAGAACACTCTCCAGGTGGGTTGTTCTTTGCATTAAAATCTGTTACTCTTTGGCAAAGAAGGATCCTCCTGAGGGCATTAGAGCTCATTCCACCAGAGCTAAGTCGGCCACTTCGGCCTTGGCCAGAGGTGTTCCTGTGGTCGACATCTGCAAGGCCGCAACTTGGTCGTCCCTTCACACTTTTGCGAAACATTACTGTTTGGACTCTGAGGTCAGAAGGGACGGCCATTTTGCACGGTCAGTGCTGCAGGATTTCTTGGTTTGACCATTTAGGCACCGGCCACCGGGCGTGGTACTGCTTTGGGACTCTATTCATTAGGTGAGGAATCCACAGGTAGTTGTATCCATCAGAAGAACGAGTTACTTACCTTCGGTAACGACTTTTCTGGTGGATACATTAGCTACCTGTGGATTCCTCACGGTCCCACCCGCCTCCCCGTTGCCTTTCTGGTCTTACCAAGTAATCCTTGAGTGCGCTCCTCTTGGTCTTCAAGGTTGCAATAGATGTTGTATATATGGATACTTGTGTATATTTATCTGTATATATATATGTATATATCTTTGTGTATATACATGATTTGCATATATTTGTTCGTTTTTGGAAAAAAAAAGAGAGTTATATTAAATTTACAGCTATTCATTGCAATATTGTGTATTTTACAAGGTTATGGGATGTTGCCTTGCTCTTTCATTGCATTGGGTTGTTGTTCTCATGCACGTAAAAAATGTTGGTACTGACGTCGGCACGTCGTCGAGGACCTCTCATTGCCTGTATGACGTCAGACGGCGTCGCGTGGGCTAGAGTGACGTCCTCGTCGACGTGCAGAGACTAGGAAGAAGATTTCCGTCGAATGCTGGCGCCATGGGAGTATTCATTAGGTGAGGAATCCACAGGTAGCTAATGTATCCACCAGAAAAGTCATTACCGAAGGTAAGTAACTCGTTCTTTAATGACATTTTGATTATGGAAATGCAGCTTTTCAGGTGTTAGTACTCCATATCGTATGCAACAGCAGTGTTGTGAATGCGTTTCTCTTTGTTACTCCTCTCAAAAATCTTCAAGCACGAAAAAATATAATACTCCACCTAGAAGGTTATGAAATGGGTCAAGGCTTTCCAAACCTGGAAAATCTGTATTGGTTTGGCGATATTCGAAATAGTTATGTGTACATCTGGTTCAGTGTACATGAATGTATATTAAAAAGGTTAAAAAGTTAATTCTGCGTTATTGGAATAAAATTATCATTACTCTACATTCCATGTTAAGAACTTATTGATGGAGAGTTTTTTCTTTAAATTGGGGAACAGCTGTTGGTTCTTGTAGATATAATCTTAGACAGGAAAGTATTTACTTTGAGAAATACGGTATAGTACACTGCTTGTGAAAGACTTTCTGGAGTTCATGTTCTGCATCATAAGGGTAAGTCACGGTGAAAAAAGTCAGCTGCAAATCCTCAGAATTATTGTACAGACAACATGTATACACAAATATATATATATATTTTTTTTGTTTTTGTTTGTTTTAGGTCATCTGAGTTCCTCTTCAATTTACCCGGTGTGCCTTGCACCTTATTTGGTGGTAACCGCCTGTTCTGACAACAAAGTGCGTTTCTGGAGATGCTGTGTGAACAAAGATCCACTGTGTGGAATGGAAGAAGAGAATACCTATCACTGGAAAGAATGGTCACTGATGAATGATGAAGATGACGACAATAAAAGTGCTGTTAAAGTATCGGGGAAACCGGTAGCAGTAAGCTGTTCTTACACTGGACGTCTTGCAGTGGCGTATAAACAACTTTTTCAGCATAACGGTTGTGTTTCCAAAGAATTCTCTATGCATGTATGCATATTTGAATGTGAGTCTACTGGTGGAGCTGAATGGGTTTTAGAGCAGACAATTAACCTTGATGATTTAATCAAGGTTGGAAATGTACTTGACTCACGGGTCAGTGTGGATAGTAATTTGTTTGTCTACAATAAATCTGATATATTTTTGAGCCGGGACAGATATCAGATGCCCAACATCAAACATTTAGTGCATTTGGACTGGGTTTCTAAAGAAGATGGCTCTCACATACTTACAGTTGGGGTAGGTTCAAATATCTTTATGTATGGGCGACTTTCGGGCATCGTGACAGATAATGTAAATAGCAAAGACGGAATGGCTGTCATTACCTTACCACTAGGTGGAAGCATTAAACAAGGCATCAAATCAAAATGGGTGCTGCTGAGATCCATAGACTTAGTATCCTCCGTGGATGGAACACCATCCTTGCCAGTTTCTTTGTCATGGGTAAGAGACGGTATTTTAGTGGTGGGAATGGACTGTGAAATGCATGTTTATGCACAGTGGAAACACGCTGTTAAATTTGGAGACGGTGAAACAGAAAGTTCAGTTTTTGAAGAAACATCAGGGCACCATTTATCGGGTTCAGTTGACACAAAATTAATTGCAAAGAAAACTGGTGCAGTTGATGGCACAAAGACAGTAGATGATGTGTTTGCCACTTCTGCTGGGATCCAGGATGGTGGTCTTTTTGAAGCAGCCCACAGCCTTTCCCCTACACTTCCACAATATCATCCAACTCAACTTTTAGAACTCATGGACCTTGGAAAGGTTCGAAGGGCAAAAGCAATTCTTTCCCATTTAGTTAAATGCATTGCTGGAGAAGTTGCAATTGTTAAAGATGCAGATACTGGTGATACTGCTACACCTAAACGTCATCTTTCTCGAACCATTAGTGTAAGTGGAAGTACAGCAAAGGACATGATCATAGCTGGAAGAGATGGTACTAGAGAGTACACAGAAATTGATTCCATTCCTCCTCTGCCCTTATATGCGTTGCTTGCTGCTGATCAAGACACATCTTTCAAAATATCAGAAGAGGCCATAAAAAATGCTCAGCACTCTACAACTAATGTTGAAAATAAAGCAGATGATCAGTATGCAGACCTGTTTCAGGTTCAGAGTGTTACAACTGATGACTTCATTGGTTTTGAGACTGAAAAGCGGGAACGCAGATCAAAAGTTATTAACCTTACCCAGTATGGTCCTACTTACTTTGGTCGAGAGCATGCAAGTGTTCTTTCAAGTCATCTTATGCACTCAAGTTTGCCAGGTCTAACTCGTTTGGAGCAGATGTTTCTTGTAGCTTTGGCAGACACAGTAGCTACAACAGGAACAGAGCTTGGGGAGAGCAGAGATAAACATTATTCAGGTAAGAAACAAAGTTAAATAGTATTTTGAATAGAATTTCTGAATTATAAAGTAAAACTGTGTAGTGGCTAAGCAAACGGGCACTGGCACGTCCGTAGGTCTGTCTTTGCTTGGAGACCATTTGGTTTTCCCAATGTTTTTTCATCTGTAACTTTTTTGTAAAACTTTATTACAGAAACCAATTTATGATAGTTGTGCCTGCATGGGTATAATACACTTGCTTGCGGACACGCAGGTGGCCATTTTTAAATGTTTTTTGTAATCATGTTTCTCTAAATCCTTTGAAAAAGATGGCAATGTGCATGCTGAGGTGGCCATAATTGTTTTATTTACAAAAGTATAAAACGTTTATTTCAATATGGCTGACATTGTATGTTCTTTGAATAGTGGACAATCTTTGAATGGTTTTAAAACCCATTGAAAGATAGGCGACACTTGCAGTGCTGGTGTGCGATGCAGCTACAGCAAAGACCTGGTAGTACTGTCTGAGAAGCTGCTAGCCTGCATTTGTTTTTCTTTTATAGAGGACACTACCTCATAGATCTCTGGTACTGAAGGGGGTTATTTTGTGTGTGGGTGACTTGGGCAGAATGCAGTCTTTCGCACAGTAAAATAATAAGGGTTTGCTTTACATGAGATTCAGAAATTACAGTTGAGAGGAAGTGTTTTGTTTCTCTCCTATGTTGCAGTTTTCATAAATCTCTGCCCCATCCGGTGTCCATGAACGTGGAGCACAACTTGGTAAAACATTTCCATTCTGACACCAGGAATGTTGAATTTGCACACAGATTTTAGAATGGGAAAGCTGTTTCAGATGTGATCTGTGTTGTAGTTGGACACATCACAAATTGTACATTTGCAGGGGATCATAAAATAACCTGTCTGGTGAATATTAGGCAGGCTGTATTTCTTGACCCCTTGTGAAATGCATTTGTTGCGGGGATGGAGGCCTGCAAAAGGCTACGTATCTCCATCCCTGCATTTGTATTCCCAAATGAGAAACATTGTTTTAAGCATCTTGAGTCCATTAAAGAGGCCGGTGCTGCTTTAATAAAAAAAAAAAAAAAAAAAAAAAAGTTTACCTTTTGAGAAGAATTCGGGAGCAGCAGGCAGTGGTCCTCTGCACCTCTTACTGGTCCCTACTAATCTGCTGACATGATTCCCAAGGGCACTTTGTACTATGAGGACATCTTCCCCTTCCCAAATCCTATACCAACTCAGCGATCTGTAACTGATCAATGGCTTGTGGGTGCAGTTGAAGTCCTAAATAATGTATGTAGTTCATTGCAAATCCCAAACAGCAGGTGGCCGTCTTTTTTTCACACCTTCTCCTGTTTGTGATACATTAAGGATCGCAAAAGCCCTCTCGATTAAGACACTTCCAACTCTTGAAAGGGCTTTTACACTTTTTTAAGATATGTTTTACAGTTACAGACTGTGATTGCACATGAAGCCCATAATCTATTATTATCATGACTGGCCTTTCAATCATGTTGCATGGTATCATTCATTCTGTTTTTATTTTCTTTACAAAATAGCAGAACACTTAATTAAAACTTTTGCTTGGATGGTCTCCTGTTGATTTTGATTTGACTTTTTATTGCCAATCCTGTAATTCGTGTAACATAATAGTGGGACAATGTTGTGTGTCCTATTTAAATGTTAACTCAAAGGAGATATGTTGAGATCGCTAGCATGATGCTAATATATCAGCCCATAAATGTTGCAAAATTGCCACAGACTTCCCAATACACCTATTAATAACCAACTCTTTGTTCACATTCGCAAATTTTTTTCAACCTCATAGTTATCTTAAATAGCCAAATGTGACTGACTCTAAAGGTCTTTTTTCGTCACTGAAACACCTGTGGGCAGAAAATGGTACATGTGGATGACCAACATAAACATTACATTTACTGCCCTTACCTGGATTACAAGGCAAAAGAGTGCAAAATATGCAGCACTTTCTCCACAAAAATATTTTTAAAAACAGGAAGGGGAGGTAGCTCTTGTAGCCTCAAAAAGCTCAAACCCAAAGAACATCTTCAAAAGAGGAAATTGACACCTCCTCTAGATCACACAAGAGGACCAAATCTCTTAGAAGGAACTGCAGAGGAGAGCAGAAAACCCCTTAACACATCATTTCTGCATCCTCAACGCTTTCCAATAAAGATCTCTCTCGTACCTCCTTCTCATGTCTCATACATAAGGCTCAGTTGATGACACCATCACTATCAACAGCAAGATCATTGACGATGACCGTAACAACTATCTTGTTGTGAAGACTTTCTGGCAAAAACGACAACGACAGCCTCCATCTCGTTGATGAAGATTGTTGAGTTGAGTAAGATCATATCAATGCTTTCGCCATCGACGGCCCTGCTGATACCGCCGTCGATGACAGCCTCATTGATGACTACATCGATGGTGAGTCCGTCATCGAAGACTCCGCAGATGACAACCCCGCCACCGACGTCTACTATGATCCTGACTAAGAGGGAATCAACATCAGGACACTGTACTTATGAAGCACTGACGACTACATCAACGCCACCACCGACGAGGATCAGAACAACAAAAATCACTAAGATATTACAACCGGGAATTTCTTTCTCTACCAACATCCCTCTTTTACTTCCATGCCATTTGTTGGTTATTGAAGATTCTGATGACAACGGCCCTTTCAGACCAGCTCACAGCCCCAATGAGCTTCACGTCAAATACACTATTATGAGGAAGGCCAAGACTATCAGGATTATTATCATCTGCCTTCTGCTCAAATACATTCTGATGACTTCAGGTATTATGCTCACCCTTGACATAGACAGGATGATTTCTTCATGCCTCGTTCCTTGGTCTAAGATCTTCAGGCTATGCTTTCTGACTATAGGAAGTGTTTTCCACAACAGCCAGAAGAACGCCTGTGGCACCGCCAAGAATTGTTTCTCCGGTGCCAACAGCCATTCATCTGCCTGCCACTCTGAGGATGACACCTCCGTCCAATAATGCACCACCACCAAGCAACGACCCATCGCCATCTGATGACGACAGAGAGGAGGCCGAGATTCTTGAGCCTCACCCCCCACCTGATGATTGGGACGATTATATCAACAACGTATCAGGACTTCACAGCAACCTGTTGATTCATCTCCAGAAGACATTCAAGGATTTCACAACTTAATGAAAAGAGCAGCATCCAGTTTCCATCTTCCTATATCGGTTAAGCAATCCGACTGCTTTCTTTATGATTTCAAAGAGCAAACGAGAAAGTCAGTCTGGCAAATACCCATCATTGATTACATCTGGCAAGAGGGTATCAAGATTATGAATAATCCAGCTACAGTGGCGGCTGTCCTACCTCATATCGATAAAAATGACAGAGACCCAGGGGATTTCCCTGCCTGCTTCACAAGACATCCCAAACCAGATTCCGTTATTTCCCAAGTGGCTCAAAGCAGATCAAAAATCCCATCTGCGCCGATACCTATACCACCAGACAGAGACAGGTGCAGCCTAGACAATATTGGCAAGAGGTTCTCTAGCATGACTGCCATCACTGTTAGGGCAGCCAACTCCTTGGCTAGTCTAGGCCGATGTGACCGACAGATGTGGTCAGATATCAGTTCCATCATTGATCTCATCCAAGAAGACAAAAAACCTAAAGCCAGAAAGTTCTTATAGGAAGGCAAGCGCACCTCTTCGGAAATTGACTGCTCCATGGAAATTGCCTCCACAGGATTCCGGCATCTGGCAAGTTCAGCTGCCTTAAGACGCCAAGGATGGCTTAAGGTGACTTCATTCAGACCTGAAATTTACTCTTAAGTACTGATATGGCGTATGATCTGGGACACACAGTTTGGCAAAGACATTGTTAAAACTCTCCTTGCCATTAGGACAGACGTGGACACAGCCTAATCCCTCGGAACCCTGAACTACAGTAAGTTGCCCCTTTGAAGGACGCATGGTTGCGGTTATTCCACATACAGAGACGCATACCAACGTGCCCGGTAGTATCAGCCCCAGTATAGATCGACAGTCAAACAGCAAGCATACTGCCAACCATCTACAGCAAGTTTCTCAAAACAAGGACCCCGCCAAAAGACACATCAGACAAATGGGTATTGGACCTATGGCCATACTGTGGAGTTTATGGAGAGACCACCAAACAACCCACCAAGGGGATTGCACCCCCGTCTTCACTTATTAGGAAAGGATGCCCTAATAATGCTTGCCAAGGGAGAAATGGAAGGCGTTCCAGTTGCACTAAAGAGAAAAGGATTCTACTTTCGTTTTTCCTCATATGCAATTAATCAGGGTAATGTAGACCTATCCTAGATATCAGAAAGCTAAATAAGTTCCTCCGCAAACAATACTCTCGGAAGATTACTCTTTCCGACATCCTTCATCTACTGAACAGCAGGATCTACATGACATCTTTAGACCTAGAAGACGAATATTTCCATATCCCCATTCATCCCAATCACCGCAGAACCTCCGTTTCACTGGAGCTGGTACCCATTACCAATTCAGAATCCTTCAGTTTGGCCTCAAGTCAGCCCCTCTCCTATTTACTCCAAAACAAGGTCATCAGGTATTCCCTTACCTAGATGACGGGCTGCTAAAAGCTTCAAATCCAAAGCAAGCTACCGAAGCCACGAAAGCCTGCCTATTTCTCAAACTGGGTCTTACCGTGAACCGGCAAAAGTTCTCAACCAGATCTGCTAAAAGGATGACGTTTGTAGGACCTTACCTAGATATTATTCAGAACAAAGTCTACCTCTGTCAAGAAAGACAGAAAAGGCTAGCAGACTTGGCTTGCAAAAATATCAAGAAAAAGTATGCTCCAGTGAGACTGTTCAAGTCGCTCCCAGGCATTATCTCTTCCGCAGGGGACCTTGTCCCATTCTCATGCCTCAAGATGAGGTCATTACAAGAAGAACTACAAATCCAATGGATCCAGTTGCAAGGCTCCTTCGAGGATTTGCTATGCATAACCCCAAAGATGGTAGACACTCTAAGGTGTTGGTTTCACAGGCCTCATCTAGCACAAGGCCTCACATTTCTGCCATTGGTTCCCAATTTCATCATCACCATGGATGCTTCAGTGGACAGCTGGGGAGGCCACTTGCAAGACCTACAAATCCAAGGGATGTGGTCAGCAAGTCAACAGAGTATGCACATTAACAGCCTGGAACTGAAAGGCATCTTTCTGACCCTGCAAGCTTTTCTCCCAAAGTTAGCAGGATCCTTGGTTCTGGTCCCTACGGACAACACAGCCAGCATGTATCACATCAAGAAGCAGAGAGGAACCAAATCTCTAACAGTCTTTGACAAAAAGTCCAAGAGTTGTGGTGTTGGCTCACGGCCCACAAGATATCCCTGAAGGCCGAGCACGTGTCAGGAGCATACAGTACCCTAGCGGACACCCTAAGCAGGGCCAAAGACAATTGTCAAGAGTGGGAACTGGACCAGCGTCAACTGGACAATGTATTCTCACGGTGGGGGAAACGGCCACTGGATGTCTTTGCCACAGACAACAATACCAAATGCCAGTTCTACGGCAACTTATACCCCCTCCCAGGGTTGTAGAGTGTAGGAAAGTAGCCTCTTTTCTAGCTTGCCCCCACTTTTTGCCTGTTTGCCAGTGTGTTTGACTGTGTTCACTGGGATCCTGCTAACCAGGACCCCAGTGGCCATACTCTCTTCTCTAAATTTGGTTGCTGGTAACTTTTTCTTCCCACAATTGGCATACTTATCCCCCCCATGTAAGTCCCTAGTGTATGGTACCCAGGTATCCAGGGCATTGGGGTTCCAGGGGATCCCTATGGGCTGCAGCAATTATTCTGCCAGCCATTGGGAGCCCATACAAAGGGTTCTGCTGGCCTGCCATTGCAGCCTGCGTGAAACCGGCGCATGCACCCGTTTTCACTGCAGGTCACTACACCAAGCCACACTAAGTCACCCCTATGGTAAGCCCTCTCAGCCGAGAGGGCAGAGGGCAGGTACCTGTGTGTGAGGGCACCCCTGCACTTACAGAGGTGCCCCACCCCCACAAACTCCAGATCCATTTTCCTGGTCTTTGTGAGTGTGGGGACACCATTTTATGCGTATACTGGACATAGGTTACTAACTATGTCCGGCTACATAATGGTAACTCCAAACCGGAGCATGTTTAGTATCAATCATGTCAGAATCATACCCCAATACTGTTGCAAGTATTGGAAGTATGATTCCATGCACTCTGGGGGCTCCTTAGAGGACCCCCAGCATTGCTACCATCAGTCTTACAGGGTTTTTTGGGCAGCCCACCTGCTGCCACACCTCAGACAGGTTTCTGTCCTCTTGCTGCTTGATCTGATCAAGCCCAAGAAGGCAGAACAAAAGATTTCCTTTGGGAGAGGAAGGTAACACCCTCTCCCTTTGGAAATAGGTGTGACTGGCTTGGGAGAGGTAGCCTCCCCAAGCCACTGGTTTGCTTTAAAGGGCACATTTGGTGCCCTCTGTGCATAAACCAGTCCACACCGGTTCAGGGACCCCCCCAGTCCCTGCTCTGGTGCAAAACTGGACAATGGAAGAGGGTGTGACCACTCCCCTGTCCATCACTGTAAGGAAATGCCTCCTTGGCATGGTTACCCCCTGACTTTTTGCCTTTGCTGATGCTATGTTTTGATTTGAAAGTGTGCTGAGGCCTGCTAACCAGGCCCCAGCACCAGTGTTCTTTCCCTAACCTGTACTTTTGTTTTCACAATTGGCACACCCTGGCATCCAGGTAAGACCCTTGTAACTGGTACCCCTGGTACCAAGGGCCCTGATGCCAGGGAAGGTCTCTAAGGGCTGCAGCATATCTTATGCCACCCTGGGGACCCCTCACTCAGCACAGACACACTGCTTGCCAGCTTGTGTGTGCTGGTGAGGACAAAACAAGTAAGTCGACATGGTACTCCCCTCAGGGTGCCATGCCAACCTCACACTGCCTATGCAGTATAGATAAGTCACCCCTATAGCAGGCCTTACAGCCCTAAGGCAGGGTGCACTATACCACTAGGTAAGGGCACCAGTGCATGAGCACTGTGCCCCTACAGTGTCTAAGCAAAACCTTAGACATTGTAAGTGCAGGGTAGCCATAAGAGTATATGGTCTGGGAGTCTGTCAACCACGAACTCCACAGCACCATAATGGCTACACTGAAAACTGGGAAGTTTGGTATCAAACTTCTCAGCACAATAAATGCACACTGATGCCAGTGTACATTTTATTGTAAACTACACCCCAGAGGGCACCTTAGAGGTGCCCCCTGAAACCTTAACCAACTACCCGTGTAGGCTGACTGGTTTTAGCAGCCTGCCACACTGTGGCTAGTAACAAAGCCTGCACTGGGTGGAGATGCTATCACCTCCCCCAGGCAGGAGCTGTAACACCTGGCGGTGAGCCTCAAAGGCTCACCCCCTTTGTTCCAGCACCACAGGGCACTCCAGCTAGTGGAGTTGCCCGCCCCCTCTGGCCACGGCCCCACTTTAGGCGGCAAGGCCGGAGGAAATAATGAGAATAACAAGGAGTCGTCACTGGCCAGTCAGGACAGCCCCTAAGGTGTCCTGAGCTGAGGTGACTCTAACTTTTAGAAATCCTCCATCTTGCAGATGGAGGATTCCCCCAATAGGGATAGGAATGTGACCCCCTCCCCTTGGGAGGAGGCACAAAGATGGTGTACCCACCCTCCGGGCTAGTAGCCATTGGCTACTAACCCCCCAGACCTAAACACGCCCTTAAATTTAGTATTTAATGGCTCCTCTGAACCTAGGAACTCAGATTCCTGCAACCTAAGAAGAAGAGGACTGCTGAGCTGAAAAACCCTGCAGAGAAGACGGAGACACCAACTGCTTTGGCCCCAGCTGTACCGGTCTGTCTCCCCCCTTCGGAAGAAAACTGCTCCAGCGACGCTTTCCCCAGGACCAGCGACCTCTGAATCCTCAGAGGACTGCCCTGCTCTAAAAGGACCAAGAAACTCCCGAGAACAGCGGCCCTGTTCACCCAAGACTGCAACTTTGTTTCCAAAGGAGCAACTTAAAGGCAACAGCGTTTCCCGCCAGAAGCGTGAGACTTGCAACCCTGCACCCGTTGACCCCGACTCGACTGGTGGAGAAACAACACTTCAGGGAGGACCCTCCGGCGACTCCGAGACTGTGAGTAACCAAGGTTGTCCCTCCTGAGCCCCCACAGCGACGCCTGCAGAGGGAATCCCGAGGCTCCCCCTAACCGCGACTGCCTGACCCTCAGATCCCGACGCCTGGAAAAGACCCTGCACCCGCAACCCCCAGGACCTGAAGGATCGGAACTCCAGTTCAGGAGTGACCCCCAGGAGGCCCTCTCCCTTGCCCAGGTGGTGGCTACCCCGAGGAGCCCCCCCCTTGCCTGCCTGCATCGCTGAAGAGACCCCTTGGTCTCCCATTGATTCCTATTACAAACCCGACGCGGGTTTGCACACTGCACCCGGCCGTCCCCGTGCTGCTGAGGGTGTACTTTCTGTGCTAACTTGTGTCCCCCCTGGTGCCCTACAAAACCCCCCTGGTCTGCCCTCCGAAGACGCGGGTACTTACCTGCTGGCAAACTGGAACCGGGGTACCCCCTTCTCCATTGAAGCCTATGTGTTTTGGGCACCACTTTGAACTCTGCACCTGACCGGACCTGAGCTGCTGGTGTGGTAACTTTGGGGTTGCTCTGAACCCCCAACGGTGGGCTACCTTGGACCCAAACTTGAGCCCCGTAGGTGGTTTACTTACCTGCAAGAACTAACCATTACTTACCTCCCCTAGGAACTGTGAAAATTGCACTGTCTAGTTTTAAAATAGCTATATGTGTTTTATTTGAAAAGTATATATGCTATCGTGATTATTCAAAGTTCCTAAAGTACTTACCTGCAATAACTTTCATGCAAAGTATTACATGTAGAATTTGAACCTGTGGTTCTTAAAATAAACTAAGAAAAGATATTTTTCTATACAAAAACCTATTGGCCTGGAAGTGTCTCTGAGTGTGTGTTCCTCATTTATTGCCTGTGTGTATGTACAACAAATGCTTAACAATACTCCTTTGATAAGCCTACTGCTCGACCACACTACCACAAAATAGAGCATTAGTATTATCTCTTTTTGCCACTATCTTACCTCTAAGGGGAACCCTTGGACTCTGTGCATACTATTCCTTACTTTGAAATAGTGCATACATAGCCAACTTCCTACAATCACCACACCAGAGGTGGTGCCCAGAGATCCTCCAGAGGGTAGCTGAGTTCTGCCATCTTGTTTCCACAGTTGGCAGGGAAATCTGGGAGCTTCTGCGTGGCCAAGCAGGTGATGTCAGAGCCCCCCCTTCTGATAGGTGCTTACCTGGTTAGGTGAGCAGTCCCCCTTTCAGTGCTATTTAGGGTTTGTCTCTTGGGTGGGTCCTCAGATTCGGCTTGCACGATTTCAGCAGGACTCTTCTGCAACCTTTACTTAGACTTCTGGCCTCCAGAACTGCAACTGGAACCTCCAGGACCCGACAAGCTGCTTCCAAGGAGAAGGGACTCTTCTGCAACATTGTTTGCAGGGCGCCTGCCAGCTTTGCAACACATTCCTTGCCGTGCATCCTCAGAAGACTGCAACTCTTCAGCCTGCACAAGAAGAAGAAGGAATCTTTGCCAAACAGTTGCTAGTTAGACTATCGAGCTGGGTGACGGAGCAGCAGATCCTTTCACCGCTTCAGGCAGGGTTCCGCTCTAGAGTTAGCACGGTTGACCAGGCTTTTAGGTTGACCGTGCCACACTGGAAATATGTAGTCTTGGCAAAGCAAACTCTATATGTCACTTTTGTTGATCTGCGCTCTGCTTTTGATTTGGTCCCAAGAGATAAGCTTTGGGGAGTGTTACACAAAATAGGGGCACCACCCGATATTATCCACCTATTAATACGCATGCATGAAGGCACATACGCGCAAGTAAGATGGGGCAATCAAGGTGAATTGACTAACAGATTTCCCATTAAAAGAGGTGTCCGTCAGGGATGTGTTCTTGCACCACTTCTGTTTTCTTTATTCATCAACGAGGTGGTCCAAGAACTAATGACATGCCAGAACGATGCTCCCTCCCTAGTCAATCAGAAAATCCCAATTTTCCTTTTTGAGGACGACTCTCTATTGATTTCAAAAACCCCTATGGGGTTGCAAATTCTTGTAGACAGATTTAAATCATTCTGCTGGAATTTTGGTTTAGAGCTGAACTCGAAGAAAACGAAATTGATGGTGCTTCGCTCTGGCCTTCGTAAGAAATGTACTATTAGGTTAGATGGAGCTATTTTGGACCAGGTTAGCTCCATTGACTACTTGGGTGTGAGACTTATAGATTCACTCCTTTGGGAGGAACAAGTTGGCAAGAGTGCTGGGCTCTTGCAACATCGGGAAGCATCCATATTGCGCCTCTATAGGAATAAGATTGCTAAAGTTGTGTCTCCAGTAGTAAGGATTTATGTGGCTAAGGCACAGGGTGCTGCTGTTTACGGCGCAGAGATTTGGGGCATGTCAGATAGTAGTAGGATAACCAAAATTGAGAATAGCTTTGCACGGGCTTTATGTGCTTGCCCTACTAGCACCCCATTAACCCCCCTATTTTTAGACCTAGGGTTTAAACGAATAGCTGATTTAATTATTTTACGACCTCTATTATATTGGGTGAGGCTTTGGGTAGTTCCCGAACTGGCCATATATAAGTTTTCTCTATTAGAATTGTTAAAAAGCCCTAACTCTACGTCCATCCCATGGATCAAATACGTATCCGGTTGGTTTTGCACGCTGGGATTGAGGAATTTTTGGGAGAATCCCCAGCAGCTCGTAAAGTCCCATGTAAAAATACTGAAAGGAGCTTACTGGTCCCACATACGTAATAATTACATTTCTCAAAAATCGAATGGTCATTTAACTAATTTGTTTATTGATTTTAAATGGTACCCAGAGTTCGAACTATATTTAGATATAATACCTGATTTACTAGGCAAAAGTTTGTATGCCAGATTTCGATTCGGAACACTACCCTTGAAGGCCTTGACGAGCAGATGGGGACCTAAGTTAAGCTCTGATATTTGTCCCACATGTGGCACTTCTTCTGAAACAGTAGAACATTTTATGTTTTTTTGTCCCGCTTACTCAACCCCAAGGTTTAAATGGATTCACAAAATCTGTCGGGAATTGAACTTAAGGAAATGTTTTTTAGCTTTGAGGATTTTAAAAAGCCATAATTCAAATGTGTCAATTTATGCAGTAAGTACGTTTTTAGTAATGGCATGGCGCATACGCATCTTTTATTTACAATGATTTGAAATTGTTCCAAGTCGGGCAAACATGGACTTTACTTTCTTTTTTTTAAATCTTGCTATGATATTATGATATTTATTTATATTTATATTGTATTGTATTGTATTGCTTTGATGGTCTGTTGGCCGAATAAAGCTTATGTGTGAAACGCAAGGAATCTTCTTTGGAGTGAAGGAGCCACTTCCTGCAACCTACAGGCACCTACAACAAGCGACGACCGGCTGTGTGGAACCCCTCTCCTGCTGAGCTGTGTGGATCCTGCATCACGAGTGGTGGTCTGCAGCTCCACATCACATTGATACCCCGCCTCCAATAGAGGAACACCAGGAATCTGGTGGCACAACTGGTGCACCATAGATCTGCCCCGCGTTGTAATAAAAGAACCCCGTACTCCTTTTTGTGTGTTTGCAGTTATATTGGGAGCTGAGTACGGTTGTGCTCCCGCCTTTCTCCCACACACTCTCTCCTTGTGTATTGATAATTGAGCAGCCGGTTGGCTGCAAGAGTTGTTCTTGGCGAGCATTCTGTGCTCTCCTTACCCCAGGCACAGTACTAAGGTTCTACCCACTCGCTCTACCCTTCCTCCGCTCTTACCCCCCCTTAGCAAGATGGCAGAAGGCCTATCCTTTAATGATGAGGAAGTATCAGCAATCCTCTCAGCCCCCTCTCTCTTTGGGGGCACAGCTCTCTCCAAGAGTTTGTCCCAACTGGGAGACTGGGACACACTAGTAGAGTTAAAACGTTCACGGGTTAAAACCATCCTACACGGAGCTGTCTTAACGGAATACCTCCGTAGCAACACAGCACCTAACAGGCTCTTGGTTACCAATGAACCACGTATATTTTTAGATGACCTTGAATTCAGGAAGGATTGGGCCCTAATAGCGTGGCAGTGTACACGTGACTGGCTCATACTAATCATAAAAACAGCAACCAGGTTATCTGAGGCCCTTCTAATCCAGATCAAAACTAGTGAAAATAACTTGAAGTCAGGAGTGAGCATCCTCTCCTTTAAAAATAAATTGGAGGAGGTGAATAGAAATATGAACGAATACAAAGAATATCTCACCCAGCAAAATATAGCAAAATTCCAGAAAGATCTGAACCGGTTCTCCCTTGAAAAGGTGTACCCCTACACCAAACCCGATTACGTAGCCAAAACCGCCAATAACATGTCTGACACATCGTCAGGTAGCAACACTAGTTCAGACAATGACAGTGAGTCCTCAGGGAATACACGGCAACACCGGGGTAGATGGAACTACCCACCAATACTACCCCTTGCCCTCCGTATTTTAACCAACAATGGGGGTGGCCCAATCAGTATGGCCCCCCCCAACTCAATACCAAGCACCCTTCTTGCAGCACCCGGCCCAATGGTCCTTTCCCGATCCACCACCTCCTTTTTTAGACAGAGGCCACGGGAGGGGAAAAGGAAAGAGGTTCAGTGGCGCCCAAGAGAGGACACCACGGCGAACCTACCGCTAAGAGAAGCCACCCCAGGGACGAGCAAGACGCAATAAATGACCATATAGACAATAAGAACAACATCATAAACTTGAGCAATCGGACATTGAGCGAGCTCGAAACCCAAGCATTAAACAAAGGCTTAAATTTTGTACCCACACCACAAATTGAACTGTTCAAAACTAGAACAGAACTAGCAGGATTGTTCCGCAAGATTCGCCTTAAGGCCTTCTTTCTAGGCAACGAATTTGAGGCACCTGAACAGAACACAGGACTACGTCCTAAATCTGTCTTCTGTCCATTAGCGGGACAAATGCCACCTGAGGTTTTGGGATTCGAGAAGTCAGTGTCCCTTAAGATTAATGGACTCACAAAGACACCGAACAGAGTATATTACAACATGAGCAAAGGAGGAGCTCAAGGCCCTGAACGGTCTGACATCTGACCCCAGCATCATTATAAAACCAGCCGACCAAGGCGGAGTGACTGTGATTCTACCACAAAAGATGTGCAGAGAAGAGGGTGAGCGGCTATTGGGTAATGTTAAACATTATAAACGTCTTGCCCGGGACCCCACTCCTGATATCCAAGAAGAAATTTCCTTCCTGGTGACTAAAGGCACGGTGAACGACTGGCTCACTGAACACGAGGCAGCCTTCCTAATACAGGCTAACCCAAGATCCCTTACTTCTACATCCTGCCTAAGGTACATAAAGAAAGGATTCCCCCTCCAGGCAGACCCATAGTGTCCGGGATCGGCTCAGTATTAGAGCCCTTATCTAAGTTTGTGGACTTCTTTTTACAACCACTAGTGAAAAGAAACCCTACCTACCTCAAGGATACCACCGATGTTGTGTTACTGCTGGAATCAATATCCTTTGATAAGACTAAAGAACTCCTGATTACTCTAGATGTGGAATCCCTATATACTAACATCCCCCAGGAGGCCACACTGGAAGTGATCAGTAATCTGGTAGAAGCCAATAGGGGTGAGTCCAAACCCCCACCCCTGAATTCATACTGGACCTCGCGCATCTTGCACTCACGAGGAACTATTTTAAATTCAAAGAAAGTTTCTTCTTACAAACACAAGACACATCTATGGGCAGCACGTTTGCCCCTCATCTGGCATGCCTCTATGTCGACAATTTCGAGAGACGTGTGGGCCTCCACGACGACAACCCGCACAGAAACCAGATAAAACTCTGGAAGTGGTACATAGACGACATCTTGCTGGTCTGGACAGGAACTAAGGAAGAGGCCCTCTCCTTTGCTATCTGGCTCAATGGGGCTAACCCCTTCCTGAACTTCACCATGACCATAGGTGAGGACAAACTACCTTTCCTAGACCTTCTCATTTATTAACACAATGGTGGCATGGCTACAGAGGTATACTACAAACCAACGGACCGTAACAATTTGCTGCAATTCCAGAGTTTTCATCCACGAGCTCTGAAAGATAACCTCCCAGTAGGACAATTCCTATGACTACGACGGAACTGCTCGACTATAGCCAACTACCGCAAACATGCTGACAAACTAGCCACCAAATTACAAGCAAAGGATTATCCCACACACCTGGTCAACAGGGTTCGAAAGAGAGCACGCAACAACAACAGGGACCAGTTGCTGCATCCCCGAGCAGTGAAACCAGACCTAGAACAGATCGTGTGTGTCACTACCTTTAGCCCTCTATCCAACAGAATTCAGAAGATCATTAAAGAGGACTGGAAGATCCTCACGTCAGGTGGTTTACCATTCCAGCAGCCACTACATGCCTATAAGAGAGCATCCAACATACGTGACCTAGTGGTTCACACAAGACCAAAAGAAAGATCTCACCCCAGACAAACTACGCTCTGGCACCTACCACCCCCAGCAGGCCACTACCCTTGTGGCAATTGCAGCGTGTGTCGTCTAACCCTCAAATCCACTACCATTAACCTAGACCTCAAAACCCTATGGGTGCAAAAATCTCTCACGAACTGCAATAGCAAGAATGTGATTTACTTGATCAAATGTCCTTGCCAATTCAAATACGTGGGTATGACCACCAGAAAGGTCAGTACTAGGATCTGCGAACACAGGAGCACGATCCGGTGTAAACGCGATGCCACCAAATTGACCAGTCACTTCCTTCTGAAGAACCATTCCCCGGATGACCTGTCCTGGACGGTCCTAGAGCAACTGCCCCCCACAACCCTCAACATGTCACAGAAACTGTTTCGGGCTGAACAACGCTGGGTGTGGAGGTTGCGCACAGACACTGTTGGTCTATACGATGAGATACCCTGGTTCTCTCTTCACAAATAGGCCCTTGCCAATTGCCTACTAGACCAAGCCGGTCTTCCTGCCATCCTTGTCTTCTCCCTCCTTTCTGGCCATCCGCGCCTCTTCTGTTCCCTCCACATTCACTTCCTCTACCCTATTCACCCCCTCTCCTTTCCTCTCTCCCCACTTCACCCCCTTCTTTCCCCTCTTCCTCTTGCTAAGCCCCTCCTCCCCTAGCTTTTCTCCCATTCCCCCTCGCTTTCTCCTTTTTTTTTTTCCCCCCGCTCTCTCCTTCTTCTCTTCTCGCTTTATCGCTTCCTCCTTCTTCCCGGTCTTCCACCACTCTTGAGTCCACCCTTCCTTGCCTATACTCCCTTTCCCCTCTCTCTGCTACTGATTTCTTTCTGGCGCCTGTATCTCCTTCCTTTGTGCTTTGTCATTTTTATGTGTCAGATATATTTTTTTCCTCATTCTCTTTCTCTCACCTTATTTTTATTTATATAATTCTTTTACCTTTTTTTGCTCACATCTCCATTTTCGATTTTTCCTTTTTTTTTCTCTATCTCTCATCTTTTCTTTTCTTTGCCCATTTCCCATGCTTTTCTTCTTCTCTCCTTTTTTCTCCCTTCTTTTCCTTTCCTTTCCTTTCCCCCTCAACCCCCCTCCTCCCTCTGCCCTTTCTTATTCTCTTATTCCCCTTTTTTCCCCCCTCTCTCTCAGTTTTGCCCTCCCCCCCCCCCCCCCCCTCTCGTTCTCCATTATTAAGCCCTCGAGCCGCCGGGCAGCCCTGTTTCCTGGCGGTCACGCGGCCGCCGGGGAACTACGTTTCCCGGCATCCCGTGGGGCTGACGTCACTTCCTGACACTGTTGTCTCAGGAAGCACAATAACAACGATACAGCCGAGCCTACACAGAAGCTCCCCTTCCGGTCCCAACGTCTAACCAATGATCGGACCGCGGGCTGCGGCGGTGATTTCCTCCACCTGCAATCGCTTAACTGTGGCGGTTCCTACTATATTAACCCATCTCTCCCAGTCCACTTTCCCCAAGCGGTCCAGGGAGAGGACGGTTTAGGCGCACAGTGAGCGCCTCCTTTGATGCAGTGAGTGATTCGGCAACACCTGGCCTACACAGACAAGATTTTCCTGCGCTTCCTGCTCCTCATTCTTTTCTTCTTCTTTTCCCACTTTTTTGCGGTTTCCTCTCCTGTTTCTTTTCTTTTTTCTTCCCCCCCCTTTCCTCCCCTGCCTTTCCCTCCTTTTCGCTCTCTAGGTAATGCGCTTTTGTTTTACTACAACCCTAACAGGTGGATTCTCTCACTACTATTTCTCGCCTTTGGACCCTAGAGGCTTTTCATGTTTTTGTTTTTTTATTTTATTCTCCTTCTCCCCTACTTTTGAACCTTAGTGTCTGACTATAAGGGGACACTCCCTCTCCTGGATACCAGAGGCCAGTAGCCTCTAGAGACAGGGTAAGAATTTCCCACTTATCCTTTTAGCATTACTGTCCATAACTTAGATGTGATTATTGTCCATAAGTTATATTTGATGACTATATTTTTTGCACTCAGTAATTCTGTTTGTTACATGATTATTTGCCTCACATGTGCTGTGGTTTGCTGTGCAGTGCTGTGTCACAATGTAACCCTCATTGTCGGTCTGTTTTATACCCTATGGGCCCCCTCCAGGTAATTCCCTGGCAAGGTAGGCCCTACTCTTTTGCTTCTTTAATTGTTACCTACCGTACAGTGTTTTTCACATACTCCTAGCGTGAGTATTAGGGATCCTTTGCCCTGATGAATGCCCCGAGACTTTCCAGAGCTTACTACTGAGGGCAGAAACATGTCGGCTTTCACTTCTTAGATAGGTGACCCTGCGAGTCCTTGTTCTCACAGAGGTGTCCCAATCTCTATTTTTAATCACACCAAACAGACCCTACTATTAAATACTTACACGGGTATCTGTTTAGGTGTTTTTATTCCTTAGATTAGCTGGATCCCTTCATTTCCAGACCCAGAATTAATTTTACGCACTCCCTCCTGTTCCTTTAACAGTGAGGTTGAGTCCGCCCAGGTGGCATTGTCCTACCTGGGTGGGGCTAGGTGGTAATATGATGAAGCATGACACTATATAGTGTGTGAGACCACCTAGTCCGTAAAGGAAACTCCCCCCTGTTCTCCAGACCCACTGCAGCTCCACATCACATTGATACCCCGCCATCAATAGAAGACCACGAGGAATCTGGTGGCACAACTGTTGCACCATAGATCTGCCCCTCGTTGTAATAAAAGAACCCTGTACTCCTTTTTGTGTGTTTGCAGGTGGTCTGGAGTAGTCCTGTTGGTCCTCTCTGCCAATACTCTCCCAATAAATGTATTGTACTAGTGCTGAGAAGTGCAGGTACTGTCTCCTTCAAATTAAAGAAGCGCAGGTACTCGGTACCGGACAGTATCTTCCCATTTAAAGCACTGATCTTGATGAACAGGAAAATCTGGCATTTTGCATTTTCATAGCACGCATGAAATCGCCCAGACTGGAAGTTGTGGTCAGCAGCAGCTTTTGTTTGGGCACCTGACTCCCTTCTTGGCTGCTATCAGTCCCACTCAGTTACCTCTCTGTGCATAGGTGTGTTGGCAGCAGCTTCAGTCCAGCTAATGTGTTTTTTTGTCATGCACAAGGGCACACTTACATGTCTGTGGCTGCCCATTCTAAAGTTTTGTCTTGTTTCTTTTCAATGGAGATTCCGACATCCCCAACTAATGTAAAGCGAGAAGGGATTTTCTCCCACAACTTCAACAAAAAACATGGCAGCACATTCAAATGTGATTCAAACAGGGTGCTGCATAATTTCATATTTTGCTGTAAAATTGTTTTATCTTCATGCACTATCATGCTTATATCACATACACTATTCACAAAGCAGGAGCTGTTTAAAATATGTTTTTCTAAACGCATTTATTTTTTCAATAGGGTGCTCAGGATTTAGACATATCCCAACGTCTCACGCATACTTTAAAGAACTGATGACTTCAATGCCGAAGTATATATGAAAGGAGAATGTTAGTTAACGAATGAAGAGATTGACCATAGAATTCCACTTTCTTGGACATTGACATGCCTTTTTTAAATATTTGTATTATCTCCACATTCATGAGTACTGATGAGATGATGAAGTGCACCATTTGGTTGTGCTCTTCTGGCATTCCTGATAATATCCCAGCCAATACAATCAACTTGCCAAGCCTTTGCCTACTGATCCATAACAGGGCTATAACCTGCTTCTTAATGTCCACATTCCCAACATGCCAGCTCCACCAGTAATATAAGAAAATGTGCATTCTTTTTTAAGTGGCAACAGTTTTTTCGTGTTCTAAACTTTCAATTGGCTTAGCAGCCACACCATTTTTTAGGCTTCATAGACCGAGGCAGTTTCAGTTAAAAAATGCCATAATCAGCATCAGTCCTCTTCATCCACCTCTCCTGTTGAATCTTATTCCAGGGGCCCACACACGTTTAACCTCCAGTGAGTTCCCCGAACTCGACTTGGAAATGACCGATTGTCACAAGTAACATTTTTCATCACTGCGGCTCCCATTTCTTAGCAATGTCACATCTGCACGCGGGCCTCACGAGCCAGGTAAAATTGGTCTGACTGTCGCAACTTCATCCTGGAACACACACAACCTTAACTACAAGTGGATTTCTTTAAACTCACCACGCAAGTGAGCGAATGTCACTAGTGATTTTCCCCAGTAAGCACAGTGGTAAAAATTTGACCGTTTGAACTGCATTGAAATATTTTTCCTTTGAAAATCTAAAACTCTGGTTGCACGGAATTGATTACTGTTCTTGGTGTCTAAATTAAGATAAGTCTGCTTTATTTTTTCGAAATTGGTGTTTGATTTCTTTCAAGTTGTGTTAATTACTTATCCACCATGTTAGTACACTGAACTGGTTAACACATGTTCCTGTAGTAAAGCCTGACTGCTCTTTACCACAGTGCCAGGACTGAGTTAAGGATTTATTATTGTGACTCCAAAGGACTATCTTTGGGGTATTGTGAGAGTATCAAATAGTAAAGCGTAACCAGCATCACTGCATAATACTCCACTTTCCTCCAGGCTTGGATGCACCTGGGAGAGGTGGAAAGGGGGCTTTGCCCACCCACAGATGGTAGCTGAATCATCTCACTGCAGACCAGGCCATGTGTCCAACCCCCACAGCACAGTGGTCAGTGATGTGATCAGTGTTGCCATCAATAATATCATTTGAGACATCATCTGCAGTGTCATAAAGTGATGGTAATTAAGTGGTCATGAGTGATGTAATATATGAGTACATGAGCAGTGCATATCACAGTTAGCTCAGTAACCATACCTTGTGAATTTTAGTGTTTTTTTTTGTTTTGTTAAACACCTAACAATAACATCACTTTAACCTTTTGATTATTTTGCTGTGAATTTTTAGGGGCATTTGTTAATGTAAATTAAAAACTTAATATCTTACATAATTATGACATCACTTTATCATTTGTTGTTTTTAGTGAATATATGAAAAATTACTTCTACAATGTTGATACCTTGGTCCACAATATTTGTATATCCTTGTACTTTACATTATAATTACATTCAATATTTAGGTCCTCAGTATTTATCCATGATCATATTCTGTTGTCATATTTTTGAGATCTGTGTTCTGCCACTCCATGCCACTACACCTGGCCTAAAAATCCACTGTCACAGAGTAAGCAGTAAGGTGAAATGGAAATAATTGTGCATAGTAGGTTTCCAACTCATATGTGGAGGCTCTGCACTGCAGAGATTGATTTAGACTTTTTAAAGCACATGCAGGGTTTGGGAAACAGCCTCATAGGACTTGGGTATTGCTCTCTAATAGGGTTGCTGTGGATGTTTAGGCAGTGCTTTGGGTCCAAAGCCTCATTCAGTCTTCACAGCTTTATCCAATCGAAAGCACAACACTCTCTTTCCTTGTATAATTACACTGTAAATGACTCTAAAGTTGTTGAGTCCGATTTAAAAGCTGCACCTTTCTCTCAGTAAATAAGTCATTTGGCATATATTGTAAGAGCTGATTAGTCACTGTTGATGTTTTTATTCCATTCTGGTGTTTTAACAGCTTTACATCACAAAACCTACACAGGTCTACATCATTCAGGATTAAAATGATCAGTGGTGGGTAGTTCTGACCTCGGTTAACAAGTCTAAAGGTACCCCCACCTTCAGCATTTCTCAAGGATGATGTTTCTCGAGGGGCTTAAGCTCTAGCTCCCCACCTCATAACAAAGGGACCATCTGAGTTTCTGTCAGCCTCAAACTGTCTAAAACTAGTGCAGGAGCTCTTTACACTTGTGTCTACCCTGGCTCGTGCTTTGTCTTTCTAATCACTTATTTCATGCTTCTTAGAGCTGAATTTGTTATCCTACTATACTTCGATAAGATAATGGCTCCATCCAAGGACCCTTCATTTTTCCTTAAAACGTCTACTTTTGTAACATAATTTGCTCTTTTAATGTCCTTGACCACCTAAAAGCTGATTAGTTGCCTTCTTCTTACTCTAACTCACACCCTACTTTATAAGAAATCTCCCAATACCTTTACAGCCATTAGGAATTGTAAGCCCTTCTTCTAGACATTTAAGAACTCATCTAAAATAGAGGTGATCAACTTTCCTGCTTCCTTTGAATAAGAAACTCTGCCCTCCTTTGTTGACCTTCTTTAATGTGCACTTATTATTTCCCATTAGGCCAAGAACCTTGGAGTACAGCTCAGCTCCCCAAGAATCTTGTGTAGGTCAATAGGTCATCCACTACTTCAGTTGTCAGGTTAGAGCTGCTTGGCAGCTTGAAGATTCAACCCTTACATTAGTACTTGTTATTCCCCTCATCATCAAAAAGAAGACACTGAAACAAGATACTTGTAAACAATCAAGAGTAGGGAGAGAGAAGATCAGGTTACAAGTAGATAGTAAAATATATATGTAGCTAGAGCAACATCAGCACAAATAGAGTGTAGCATACTGTTTCACATCAGAAATGAACAAGTAACAAAAATACTGTACAACAAAGAGTCTCCAACACATTATATATGAGTACAAGACATATAGCAGAAAAATCTGTTGTCATTGGCAGACTGCGTCAGCAGTGGTGTAGAGTGGCATAGAATGGAATGATGTACAGTGGAGTGGGGTTTCAATAGCTTGGCAAAGGGTAGAGTGGTCTAGTGTAGCGTTGTGTCCCGTTGAGTGGCATAGAGTAGAGTGCCATAGAGCGGCATAAAGTAGAGTGGAGTAGTGTACAGTAGAATAGCATAGAGTGGAGTGGCATAATGTGAAGTGGTATATAGTAGTGTGGCACAGAGTAGAGTGGTGTAGAGTGGTGTTGAGTGCAGCGGTGTAGAGTTACAAACAGAATGGTGTAAAGTGGAGAAGCGTGTTATGGAGAGGCATAGAGTACAGTGGCATAGGGTAGATTGGCATCAAGTGGAGTGGCATAGAGTCAAATAGCATAGTGTAGAGTGGATTGTAGTAGCATAGAGAGGTCTTGAGTGAAATGGCATAGAGTGAAGTGCCGTAAACAAAGTTGGTATGGAGTACTGGAGAATACTGTAATCTGGCATAGAGTAGAGTGGCATAAAGTGGAGTGGAATGGCATAGAGTGGGGTGGTGTAGAGTAGAGCAGAGTGGCATGGAGTACAGTGATGTAGAGTGACATAGAGCGGGGTAAAAGAGCATTGAGTGGAGTAGCATAAAGTAGAGTGTGGAGTGGCACTGAGTTGCATTGAATGGAGTGGAGTGTCAGAATAGAGTGAAGTGAGATACAGTTGCATTGAGTGGAGTGGCATAGAGTAGAGTGGCATAAAGAGCAAAGAGCAGAGTAATGTGAAGTGCTGTAGAGTGGCATAGAGTAGTGCAGCATACAGTGGAGTGGGGTGGTGTTGAGTAGAGAGTGGTGTAGAGTGACAACGTTGGGTAGAGTGGCATAGCGTGGTGAAGAGTAGAATGGTGTAACGTGGAGTGGCATAGAGTAGAATGTGATGTGCACTGGACTTGCGTGAAGTGGCATAGGTTGAAGTCACAAAGGGTGACATGGAGAAAAGCGGTATATAGTGGGGTGGAGTGATGTAGAGTGATATGGAGTAGAGTGGAGTGTCATACAAAGGCATGGAGTAGAGTGGCTTAGAATAAAATGGAGTTCTGTAGAGTGGAATGGTGTAGAGAAGCAGGGTATAAAGCAGAATGAAATGGTATAGAGTAGAATGGTGTAGAGTGTAGTGGCATGGAGTGGAGTGGTATAGAGGGGCATAGTTGAGTGGTGTAGTTGCATGGCATAGTGTTGATTGGCATAGAGTAGAGTGCGCTAGAGAGAAGTCGAGGGAGGTGGACTCTGAGTTCTGCCGGAGAGGAAGGATGTGGTCCAGTCCAGGTCCTTGTGGCGGATCCCAGTGTCGTAGGGGCGAGTGCAGAGAGTGTGGTGGCAGACAGTGGCAGCCTGGGTCCGCTCTGCGCCTCCCTGAATTTCTGGGAGCTGGGGCTACCCCTGCCCAACTTAAGGAGTTCCGTGAGGCCATGCACCTCATATTTGGGCAGTCCGACCCACCCTCGGTACCATTGGGCCCAGGGGACTCACTGAGGGCCTCCCCAGGTTCAAATTCAGCGACTTCTGTCCTGACTCCAGGGGGCACCTCAGGATCTGCTTCCGGATCCGTCCAGACGCCGGTCGTGCCAACACGACCTTCCCCAAAGTCAGGTCAGACGTCTACACTCCCAGCGCCAATTGGGCCCACAATCGACTTCGACCCTATACTCATTCCCGGTGACCCAGAGTGGGAACAACGTCACCCTGCTGTGACCAGGGTTGTTCCTGAACCCTATTACTATGGGTATGGATACGGGGATAGTATGGAGGGGTCGCTGGACCCTTTAGAAGACCAGCTTGAGCCTGAACTGGACTGGGTACAGGATTTGGGTGATGCCAGTGGGTTGTCCACCTCCCCTGACACTGGCATGTTCTCTCCCCGTACTGTGGCTATGGAGGAGGGAGCGTCTTATTCTATGGTGGTGAGAAGGGTGGCTGAGGTTTTGAACCTCAAGCTTCCTTCTGTGGAGGTCAGGCCTAACCTCTTGACCGAAGTGCTTCAGCCTGGGACCTCCAACTTGGAACCCCTTCTTCCCTTGAACAAAGCACTTATGGAGGTACTACTGGGGACCTAGTCCAAACCCAGCACAGGGGCTCCTGTTAATAGGACGATTGCCCACTGCCAACGGCATGTGCTGAATGACCCAAATTTCCTTACCCAAACACCCTAAACCTGAGAGCCTTGTCACCCAGGCTTCTCCATCCTCTGGTGCATTCCCCGCCCCTCCCCATTGAGAGGGAATCAAAAAGACTGGACAATTTAGGGAAGAAGATGATTTCTTATTGCAGTCTAGCGCTGCAGTCCATGAACACACATGCCTTTTGGGACGCTATTCCCTTACTCTCCGGGATACAGTCACGCAAGTGCTGCCTCAAGTTCCGGAAGAGTCCTGGAACGTTCTCTCCCAAGCCATGACAGATGGGAGAGATGCAGCCAAGTTGATGATCCGTTGTGGACTGGATATGACCGACTCACTAGGCAGATTGGTTGCATCAACGGTGGCACTGAGATGCCACACCTGGTTGAGGACGTCAGACTTTTCGGGGGATGTGCAACAATCTTTGATGGAAATCCCCTTTGATGGCACTCGTCTCATCGGAATCGAGATGGACTCCTCGCTTGAGCTCTTTAAGGATTCCCGGGCTACAGCTTGGTCTCTTGGCCTGGCAGCCGCTTCTCGCTCCCCCTCAGTCGCCGCTCACTCCTTTTATGACTATGGAAGGGGCACCCAACCGTGTCCATTTCCACTGGGCCACCGACCCGTGCATGCTGTACGGCCCCTATGCGGACACAGGATCCCCCGAGCTCGTGGATCAGGGAGTCAGCGGGGAGCCCAATCCTCCCCTGCCCCCTCCTCTGCCTCTAAGGTGTCCTGAGCTGAAGTGACTCTAACTTTTAGAAATCCTCCATCTTGCAGATGGAGGATTCCCCAATAGGATTAGGGATGTGACCCCCTCCCCTTGGGAGGAGGCACAAAGAGGGTGTACCCACCCTCAGGGCTAGTAGCCATTGGCTACTAACCCCCCAGACCTAAACACGCCCTTAAATTCAGTATTTAAGGGCTTCCCTGAACCTAAGAATTTAGATTCCTGCAACTTACAAGAAGAAGAGGACTGCTGAGCTGAAAACCCCTGCAGAAGAAGAAAGAAGACACCAACTGCTTTGGCCCCAGTCCTACCGGCCTGTCTCCTGCCTTCCAAAGAAACCTGCTCCAGTGACGCTTTCCCAAGGACCAGCGACCTCTGAATCCTCAGAGGACTGCCCTGCTTCAAGAAAGACAAGAAACTCCCGAGGACAGCAGCACTGCTCCAAAAGAACTGCAACTTTGTTACAGAGGAGCAGATTTAAAGACCCCTGCAAATCCCCGCAAGAAGCGTGAGACTTGCAACACTGCACCCGGCGACCCCGACTCGACTGGTGGAGAACCAACACCTCAGGGAGGACCCTCCGGCGACCCCGAGACCGTGAGTAACCAAAGTTGTCCCCCCTGAACCCCCACAGCGACGCCTGCAGAGGGAATCCCGAGGCTCCCCCTGACCGCGACTGCCTGACTCTAAAATCCCGACGGCTGGAAAAGACCCTGCACCCGAAGGAACAGAACGTCTGTGCAGGAGTGACCCCCAGGAGGCCCTCTCCCTTGCCCAGGTAGTGGCTAGCCCGAGGAGCCACCCCCTTGCCTGCCTGCACCGCTGAAGAGACCCCTTGGTCTCCCATTGAAATCTACAGAGAACCTGACGCTTGTTTGCACACTGCACCCGGCCGCCCCCGCGCTGCTGAGGGTGTACTTTCTGTGTGGACTTGTGTCCCCCCCGGTGCCCTACAAAACCCCCCTGGTCTGCCCTCTGAAGACGCGGGTACTTACCTGCTGGCAGACTGGAACCAGGGCACCCCCTTCTCTCCGCTGAAGCCTATGTGTTTTGGGCACCTCTTTGACCTCTGCACCTGACCGGCCCTGAGCTGCTGGTGTGGTAACTTTGGGGTTGCTCTGAACCCCCAACGGTGGGCTACCTTGGACCCAAAACTGAGACCTGTAAGTGATTTACTTACCTGCTAAAAATAACAATACTTTACCTCCCCCAGGAACTGTGAAAATTGCACTAAGTGTCCACTTTTAAAACAGCTTATTGTGTTTTATGTAAAAAGTATATATGCTACTGTGATTATTCAAAGTTCCTAAAGTACTTACCTGCAATACCTTTCAAATGAGATATTACATGTAGAATTTGAACCTGTGGTTCTTAAAATAAACTAAGAAAATATATTTTTCTATAACAAAACCTATTGGCTGGATTTGTCTCTGAGTGTGTGTTCCTCATTTAATGCCTGTGTGTATGTACAACAAATGCTTAACACTACTCCTTTGATAAGCCTACTGCTCGACCACACTACCACAAAATAGAGCATTAGTATTATCTCTTTTTGCCACTATCTTACCTCTAAGGGGAACCCTTGGACTCTGTGCATGCTATTCCTTACTTTGAAATAGCACATACAGAGCCAACTTCCTACATTGGTGGATCAGCGGTGGGGTACAAGACTTTGCATTTGCTGGACTACTCAGCCAATACCTGATCACACGACAAATTCCAAAAATTGTCATTAGAAATAGATTTTTAGCAATTTTAAATTTTTCTAAATTCTTAAAAGTCCTGCTAGGGCCTTGTGTTAGTCCCTGTTTAGCATTTCTTTTAGAGATTAAAAGTTTTGTGAAAGTTTGAATTAGATTCTAGAACTAGTTTTAGATTCTTAAAAAGTATTCCAACTTTTAGAAGCATAATGTCTAGTACAGATGTGAATGTGGTGGAACTCGACACCACCCCTTACCTCCATCTTAAGATGAGGGAGCTAAGGTCACTCTGTAAATTAAAGAAAATAACAATGGGCCCCAGACCTTCCAAACTACAGCTCCAGGAGCTGTTGGCAGAGTTTGAAAAGGCCAACCCCTCTGAGGATGGCAACTCAGAGGATGATGATAATGACTTGGAGGGTGATTCCCCTCTACCAGTCCTATCTAGGGAAGACAGGGCCTCTCAAGCCCTGACTCCAAGCATAATAGTCAGAGATGCTGGCTCCCTCACAGGAGGGACCAACCTCTCTGAAATCACTGAGGATAACTCCAGTGAAGAGGACATCCAGTTAGCCAGGATGGCCAAAAGATTGGCTTTGGAAAGACAGATCCTAGCCATAGAAAGGGAAAGACAAGAGATGGGTCTAGGACCCATCAATGGTGGCAGCAACATAAATAGGGTCAGAGATTCTCCTGACATGTTGAAAATCCCTAAAGGGATTGTAACTAAATATGAAGATGGTGATGACATCACCAAATGGTTCACAGCTTTTGAGAGGGCTTGTGTAACCAGAAAAGTGAACAAATCTCACTGGGGTGCTCTCCTTTGGGAAATGTTCACAGGAAAGTGTAGGGATAGACTCCTCACACTCTCTGGAAAAGATGCAGAATCTTATGACCTCATGAAGGGTACCCTGATTGAGGGCTTTGGATTCTCCACTGAGGAGTATAGGATTAGATTCAGGGGGGCTCAAAAATCCTCGAGCCAGACCTGGGTTGACTTTGTAGACTACTCAGTAAAAACACTAGATGGTTGGATTCAAGGCAGTGGTGTAAGTAATTATGATGGGCTGTACAATTTATTTGTGAAAGAACACCTATTAAGTAATTGTTTCAATGATAAACTGCATCAGCATCTGGTAGATCTAGGACCAATTTCTCCCCAAGAATTGGGAAAGAAGGCGGACCATTGGGTCAAGACTAGGGTGTCCAAAACTTCCACAGGGGGTGACCAAAAGAAAGGGGTCACAAAACCTCCCCAGGGGAAGGGTGGTGAGACAGCCAAAAACAAAAATAGTAAAGAGTCTTCTACAGGCCCCCAAAAACCTGCACAGAAGGGTGGGCCCAGAGCCTCTTCACAAAACAATTCTGGGTACAAGGGTAAAAACTTTGATCCCAAAAAGGCCTGGTGTCGTAGCTGTAGTCAGTCTGGACACCAAACTGGAGATAAGGCCTGTCCCAAGAAAAATACCACTTCAAACACCACTCCAGCCAACACTGGAATGGCTAGTCTCCAAGTGGGATCAACAGTGTGCCCAGAGCATATCAGGTGTCACACTGAAGCTACATTAGTCTCTGAGGGTGGGGTGGATTTAGCCACACTGGCTGCCTGGCCCCCTAACTTGCAAAAATACAGGCAGCAGCTCTTAATTAATGGGACAAGTGTAGAGGGCCTGAGGGATACAGGTGCCAGTGTCACTATGGTGACAGAGAAACTGGTTTCCCCTGGCCAATACCTGACTGGACAAACCTATCCAGTCACCAATGCTGACAATCAAACTAAAGTACATCCCATGGCAATGGTAACTTTAGAGTGGGGAGGGGTCAATGGCCTGAAACAGGTGGTGGTCTCCTCAAATATCCCAGTAGACTGTTTGCTTGGAAATGACCTGGAGTCCTCAGCATGGGCTGAGGTAGAACTAAAAACCCATGCAGCCATGCTGGGTATCCCTGAACTGGTGTGTGTCAAGACAAGGGCACAGTGCAAGGCACAGGGTGAAAAAGTAGAGCTGGAGTCTGGAATAAAGGCCCAGCCTACCAAGAGAAAAGGAAAGCCAGCTGGGAAACCAGCTGCAACACAACACCAAAAAGAGAACCTCTCTTCTCAGGAAGAAGTTCTGCCCTCTGAGGGAACTGAGCCTATGGAGCTGGAACCTTACCAGGTTGAGCTCTTAGGCCCAGGGGGACCCTCAAGGGAAGAGTTGTGTAAGGGACAAGAAACCTGTCCCTCTCTTGAAGGCCTTAGGCAGCAAGCTGCTGAAGAGTCCAATGGCAAGAAAACTGGAACACATAGGGGGTCATTCTGACCCTGGCGGCCGGTGGCCGCCAGGGCCACCGACCACGGGAGCACCGCCAACAGGCTGGCGGTGCTCCCACGAGCATTCTGACCGCGGCGGTTCAGCCGCTGTCAGAAGCGGCAAGTCGGCGGGCTCCCGCCGACTTACCGCTGCTCGGGGGAATCCTTCATGGCGGCGGAGCGCGCTCCGCCGCCATGAGGATTCTGACAGCCCCTACCGCCATCCTGTTCATGGCGGGAAACCCGCCATGAACAGGATGGCGATATGGGGTGCCGCGGGGCCCCTGGGGGCCCCTGCCGTGCCCATGCCAATGGCATGGGCACGGCAGGGGCCCCCGTAAGAGGGCCCCGCAAAGTATTTCAGTGTCTGCCTTGCAGACACTGAAATACGCGACGGGTGCAACTGCACCCGTCGCACCCCTGCAACTACGCCGGCTCAATTCTGAGCCGGCGTCCTCGTTGCAGGGGCATTTCCTCTGGGCCGGCGGGCGCTCTTTCGGAGAGCGCCCGCCGGCCCAGAGGAAATGTTTAAATGGCCGCCGCGGTCTTTTGACCGCGGTGCGGTCATTTCACGGCGGTACCTTGGCGGACGGCCTCCGCCGTCCGCCAAGGTTAGAATCACCCCCATAGGGTCTATTGGGAAGATGGACTCCTGTACACTGAGGCAAGAGATCCCAAATCTGGTGCCACTAGGAGAGTGGTAGTGCCTCAGGCGTTCAGAGAGTTTATTCTGACCTTAGCCCATGATATTCCCCTTGCTGGGCATTTGGGACAAACCAAGACGTGGGAGAGGTTAGTCAACCACTTCTACTGGCCCAACATGTCCCAGAAGGTTAAGGAGTTTTGCATCTCCTGTACCACCTGTCAAGCCAGTGGTAAGACAGGTGGACATCCAAAGGCCCCCCTCATTCCACTTCCAGTGGTGGGGGTCCCCTTTGAAAGAGTGGGTGTGGACATAGTGGGTCCACTTGAACCTCCCACAGCCTCAGGAAATATGTACATCCTAGTAGTAGTGGTTCATGCTACTAGGTATCCTGAAGCTATTCCCCTTAGGTCAACTACTGCCCCTGCAGTAGCCAAGGCCCTCATTGGTATCTTTACCAGAGTGGGCTTCCCTAAGGAGGTGATGTCTGACAGAGGTACCAACTTCATGTCAGCATACCTGAAACACATGTGGAATGAGTGTGGAGTGACTTATAAATTCACTACACCATATCATCCACAAACTAATGGCCTTGTTGAGAGATTCAACAAGACATTAAAGGGCATGATCATGGGGCTCTCAGAAAAACTCAAAAGGAGATGGGATGTCCTCCTGCCATGTCTGCTTTTCGCTTACAGAGAGGTGCCTCAGAAGGGAGTAGGGTTCTCACCCTTTGAACTTCTGTTTGGCCACCCTGTAAGGGGACCACTGGCTCTTGTTAAAGAAGGCTTGGAGAGACCTCTTCATGAGCCTAAACAAGACATAGTGGACTATGTACTTGGCCTTCGCACAAGAATGGCAGAGTACATGGAAAAGGCAAGTAAAAACCTTGAGGCCAGCCAACAGCTCCAGAGGTTTTGGTATGACCAAAAGGCTGCAATGGTTGAATTTCAACCAGGGCAGAAAGTCTGGGTTTTGGAGCCTGTGGCTCCCAGGGCACTTCAGGACAGATGGAGTGGCCCTTACCCAATCCTGGAAAAGAAGAGTCAGGTCACCTACCTGGTGGACCTAGGCACAAGCAGGAGCCCCAAGAGGGTGATCCATGTAAACCGCCTAAAACTCTTCCATGATAGGGCTGATGTGAATCTGTTGATGGTAACAGATGAGGGCCAGGAAGCTGAGAGTGAGCCTCTCCCTGATCTCCTCTCATCAGACTCTAAAGATGGCTCAGTGGATGGAGTGATCTATTCAGACACCCTCTCTGGCCAACAGCAATCTGATTGTAGGAAGGTCCTGCAACAGTTTGCTGAGCTCTTTTCCTTAACCCCTGGTCAGACACACCTGTGTACCCATGATGTTGACACAGGAGACAGCATGCCTGTCAAAAACAAAATCTTCAGACAGTCTGATCAAGTTAAGGAAAGCATCAAGGTGGAAGTCCACAAGATGCTGGAATTGGGAGTAATTGAGCACTCTGACAGCCCCTGGGCTAGCCCAGTGGTCTTAGTCCCCAAACCTCACACCAAAGATGGAAAGAGAGAGATGAGGTTTTGTGTGGACTACAAAGGTCTTAATTCTGTCACCAAGACAGATGCCCATCCCATTCCTAGAGCTGACGAGCTGATTGACAAATTAGGTGCTGCCAAATTCTTAAGTACCTTTGACTTAACAGCAGGGTACTGGCAAATCAAAATGGCACCTGGAGCAAAAGAGAAAACCGCATTCTCCACACCTGATGGGCATTATCAGTTTACTGTTATGCCCTTTGGTTTAAAGAATGCCCCTGCCACCTTCCAAAGGTTGGTGAATCAAGTCCTTGCTGGGTTGGAGTCCTTTAGTGCAGCTTATCTTGATGATATTGCTGTCTTTAGCTCCAACTGGCAGGATCACCTGGTCCACCTGAAGAAGGTTTTGAAGGCTCTGCAATCAGCAGGCCTCTCTATCAAGGCATCCAAATGCCAGATAGGGCAGGGAACTGTGTTTTACTTGGGACACCTTGTAGGTGGAGGCCAAGTTCAGCCACTCCAGCCTAAGATCCAGACTATTCTGGACTGGGCAGCTCCAAAAACCCAGACTCAAGTCAGGGCATTCCTTGGCTTGACTGGGTACTATAGGAGGTCTGTGAAGGGATATGGATCCATTGTGACAGCCCTCACAGAACTCACCTCCAAGAAAATGCCCAAGAAAGTAAACTGGACTGTAGAATGCCAACAGGCCTTTGACACCCTGAAACAAGCTGTGTGCACAGCACCAGTTCTAAAAGCTCCAGATTACTCCAAGCAATTCATTGTGCAAACAGATGCCTCTGAACATGGGATAGGGGCAGTTTTGTCCCAAACAAATGATGATGGCCTTGACCAGCCTGTTGCTTTCATTAGCAGGAGGTTACTCCCCAGGGAGCAGCGTTGGAGTGCCATTGAGAGGGAGGCCTTTGCTGTGGTTTGGTCCCTGAAAAAGCTGAGACCATACCTCTTTGGTACTCACTTTGTAGTTCAAACCGACCACAGACCTCTCAGATGGCTGATGCAAATGAAAGGTGAAAATCCAAAACTGTTGAGGTGGTCCATCTCCCTACAGGGAATGGTCTTTATAGTGGAACACAGACCTGGGACTGCCCATGCCAATGCAGATGGCCTTTCCAGGTTCTTCCACTTAGAAAATGAAGACTCTCTTGGGAAAGGTTAGTCTCATCCTCTTTCGTTTGGGGGGGGGGGGGGTTGTGTAAGGAAATGCCTCCTTGGCATGGTTACCCCCTGACTTTTTGCCTTTGCTAACCAGGCCCCAGCACCAGTGTTCTTTCCCTAACCTGTACTTTTGTATCCACAATTGGCACACCCTGGCATCCAGGTAAGCCCCTTGTAACTGGTACCAAGGGCACTGATGCCAGGGAAGGTCTCTAAGGGCTGCAGCATGTCTTATGCCACCCTGGAGACCCCTCACTCAGCACAGACATTGCTTGCCAGCTTGTGTGTGCTGGTGAGAACAAAATGAGTAAGTCGACATGGCACTCCCCTCAGCGTGCCATGCCAACCTCTCACTGCCTATGCCAGTATAGATAAGTCACCCCTCTAGCAGGACTTACATCCCTAAGGCAGGGTGCACTATACCATAGGTGAGGGCACCAGTGCATGAGCACTGTGCCCCTACAGTGTCTAAGCAAAACCTTAGACATTGTAAGTGCAGGGTAGCCATAAGAGTATATGGTCTGGGAGTCTGTCAAACACGAACTCCACAGCACCATAATGGCTACACTGAAAACTGGGAAGTTTGGTATCAAACTTCTCAGCACAATAAAAGCACACTGATGCCAGTGTACATTTTATTGTAAAATACACCCCAGAGGGCACCTTAGAGGTGCCCCCTGAAACCTTAACCGACTATCTGTGTAGGCTGACTGGTTCCAGCAGCCTACCACAACCAAGACATGTTGCTGGCCCCATGGGGAGAGTGCCTTTGTCACTCTGAGGCCAGTAACAAAGCCTGCACTGGGTGGAGATGCTAACACCTCCCCCAGGCAGGAGCTGTAACACCTGGCGGTGAGCCTCAAAGGCTCACTGCCTTTGTTCCAGCACCACAGGGCACTCCAGCTAGTGGAGTTGCCCGCCCCCTCCGGCCACGGCCCCACTTTTGGCGGCAAGGCCGGGGGAAATAATGAGAATAACAAGGAGGAGTCACTGGCCAGTCAGGACAGCCCCTAAGGTGTCCTGAGCTGAAGTGACTCTAACTTTTAGAAATCCTCCATCTTGCAGATGGAGGATTCCCCAATAGGATTAGGGATGTGACCCCCTCCCCTTGGGAGGAGGCACAAAGAGGGTGTACCCACCCTCAGGGCTAGTAGCCATTGGCTACTAACCCCCCAGACCTAAACACACCCTTAAATTCAGTATTTAAGGGCTTCCCTGAACCTAAGAATTTAGATTCCTGCAACTTACAAGAAGAAGAGGACTGCTGAGCTGAAAACCCCTGCAGAAGAAGAAAGAAGACACCAACTGCTTTGGCCCCAGTCCTACCGGCCTGTCTCCTGCCTTCCAAAGAAACCTGCTCCAGCGACGCTTTCCCAAGGACCAGCGACCTCTGAATCCTCAGAGGACTGCCATGCTTCAAGAAAGACAAGAAACTCCCGAGGACAGCGGCACTGCTCCAAAAGAACTGCAACTTTGTTACAGAGGAGCAGATTTAAAGACCCCTGCAAATCCCTGCAAGAAGCGTGAGACTTGCAACACTGCACCCGGCGACCCCGACTCGACTGGTGGAGAACCAACACCTTAGGGAGGACCCTCCAGCGACCCCGAGACCGTGAGTAACCAAAGTTGTCCCCCCGAGCCCTCACAGCAACGCCTGCAGAGGGAATCCCGAGGCTCCCCCTGACCGCGACTGCCTGACTCTAAAATCCCGACGGCTGGAAAAGACCCTGCACCCGCAGTCCCCAGCACCTGAAGGAACGGAACTTCTGTGCAGGAGTGACCCCCCAGGAGGCCCTCTCCCTTGCCCAGGTGGTGGCTACCCCGAGGAGCCCCCCCTTTGCCTGCCTGCACCGCTGAAGAGACCCCTTGGTCTCCCATTGAAATCTACAGAGAACCCGACACTTGTTTGCACACTGCACCCGGCCGCCCCCGCGCTGCTGAGGGTGTACTTTCTGTGTGGACTTGTGTCCCCCCCGGTGCCCTACAAAACCCCCCTGGTCTGCCTTCCGAAGACGCGGGTACTTACCTGCTGGCAGACTGGAACCAGGGCACCCCCTTCTCTCCATTGAAGCCTATGTGTTTTGGGCACCTCTTTCACCTCTGCACCTGACCGGCCCTGAACTGCTGGTGTGGTAACTTTGGGGTTGCTCTGAACCCCCAACGGTGGGCTACCTTGGACCCAAAACTGAGACCTGTAAGTGATTTACTTACCTGCTAAAAATAACAATACTTTACCTCCCCCAGGAACTGTGAAAATTGCACTGTGTCCACTTTTAAAACAGCTTATTGTGTTTTATGTAAAAATTATATATGCTACTGTGATTATTCAAAGTTCCTAAAGTACTTACCTTCAATACCTTTCAAATGAGATATTACATGTAGAATTTGAACCTGTGGTTCTTAAAATAAACTAAGAAAATATATTTTTCTATAACAACACCTATTGGCTGGATTTGTCTCTGAGTGTGTGTTCCTCATTTATTGCCTGTGTGTATGTACAACAAATGCTTAACACTACTCCTTTGATAAGCCTACTGCTCGACCACACTACCACAAAATAGAGCATTAGTATTCTCTCTTTTGGCCACTATCTTACCTCTAAGAGGAACCCTTGGACTCTGTGCATGCTATTCCTTACTTTGAAATAGCACATACAGAGCCAACTTCCTACACTCTGTCAACTGCAACACAAGCTACCCAGAGCCCCTATGCCAATGACTGCATTCTGGAAGGCATACTTAAATCATGGATACGTCTGCCGAAGACAGCGCAGGTCCATTGTCCTCACCTTCTCACCTTATGTGGATTACTCTGAGGACCAGATCTGTGTCATCGGTCTCTTCTGCATGGACAACTGTCTGAAATGTCCTAGAGCTCCACTTGAGATATCACAGCCAAGTTATATCCGCATGCTGTGCTGTTGGTCCTCCATTTATATCCTTCGTCACCACTTATGCCTAGTGGTATAAACATGATTACAAGTCCAAGTCCAAGATTGCAAAGGAGAAGTTCTGAACTGGTTGAGCTGAACTAATATGAAATTGGGAAATGCAATGCAGAATTCTTAAAATTATGTCCTTCTGACACTTTAGGCATTTATGCCTCATTTACTGTATAAATTTGCAGTGAATGTGCCATTCAATGTAAAAGTTTACCATAAATGCACAGGAACAACAGAATGCAAATGGCTGTTCTTCACAGTGCTTTTGCTTTTTTGCACAATTCAGCACAAAATGCGAAAACTAACCCAAGGACACGTTTCACACTAAAATTTAACAGTAAATGAAGTTGCATTTTGCCTTTTCAAATGAAATTTCACAACATTTTGCAAAAATTTCTAATAATTACACAAATTCAAATTACGCAGATTGAATGCACCCCTAATTTCAACCATTCTGTATGCGTGCAAATGGAGTTTGCAGAGGACAAAATGGCTGTATGTGTTAAAAGCTGCTGAAATCTATGGTGACATACAGGTCATGAGTCTGAATCCTGCAAGGCCAACTCGGCCTTTATTGGGTAAAATGAGTACCCTAATTACCATTGAATAACAGCGAGCCTGTTATTTACAGCTCTTATAAATTACTGCAGTTAAGGAAAAAAACTATTACTGTTTTCTTACAGTACAAAGCAGCAGCCTGGTGAAGAAGGAGAGTTGAGGGACAAAATCATAATCCATGACAGCCTAGGCAAAGTACAGTTGGCTCAAAAGTTCACAGTTGATTCAAATGGAAGAATGTACTTAAAAATGCTGTTCTGCCAGGCACACTGTAATTCGGCAGTGAAGGCTTTTCTGATCTGATGTAAAAACGTCTCAAAATGAAATTACTTTATTCACGTTCAATGCAGGGCAGAATTGGAGAGGGGCAAGTTGTTCAGGAGTTGACCCTGTCACCTTACAATCAGATTCAAAGGTGTCAATGTTCCTTTAGCCTGAGGCGGTGGGAGGAGGGAATTACATCCCATTTAATTTGTTCGGAGAAATTAAGTTTCTGTTCGAGCTGCTCCTGTGCTTTCACATACAAATTGACCTTGGCCTCACAGGGTGCTTTGTAACTCTCCTGGTTGCCGCATTTATGCGTGAGAATGGCCCAGGAGTGTCCTGTCTTCTGAAATACTAACTGTCTGCACAGGACCCTGCTTGCCATTACCTTCTGATCGCACTATTGTAGCCCTAATCAGAGGCAAAAGAACTTCTGACATGTTGCAGAAAATGCGGGTTTTGAACAGAATGAAGTTGAAAGCAATACCGGGAAACAAACGTGTGTAATTAGGGTGACCACCTGGCATGGGTGTAATTTCAGGACAGTGAGTAGAAAAATTCAGGACAAAGGGTCAAAATTCAGGACAAAAATTCAGGACAAAGGGTCAAAATTCAGGACAAAAATTCGGAACAAAAGGTAAGTTTTACTGACCTTCAGAGGAGGTCACACAATAGTATACAAGTAAGTAAATAGATAACCAACATAAGTACAAGTCAAGATATGTTTATTAAAGGTTAAAAAGCAGTAAAACACACCAAACAAAATTGCCCACCAATGTACCAGACATTTGTCACGGACCGTAGCACTATACGTTTTAGTGCTTGTTTTTGAAACTGTACTTTTTATCGGAACTAGCAGAAGTCTGAAGTTCTTTGTTCCTCAGAGAAAACTGATAAAAATCTGCACATGAATGTTTCATGTTCACCTGGACCTGCAATTCTGCCTTAACAAGCTCAACGTCACACCTATTACGTGTGTCAGTCCAGGTGAACTTCAATTGTGAAAAAATCCTCTCGGTTGGTGCGTTGCTGCCCGGCAAGCTAAGTATAAATGACATCAGTTTTTTTATATTGGGGACATCACATGGCAACTTTGAGAAAGCACTCAACCACTTCTGTGCACATGGCAAGTTAGAGCCTACCACAGCCCGCAAAGCAGGAGCAATTAAACTGTATTCATTGAATAAGTACTGCACGTCCAGATGACGGCTCAAGTTAATTGCATCAGCAGCTTTGCAGAGCTGCTGAAAGGTGAGCACTTCTCTTAAACAGCATGGCTCTATTGCTGACAAGTAATGGCTCTCTGAAAAATCAAACCATTTTTCTAAATACTTTAAGGAGCGCTCCAAAAATGTCAAAAAATCTCTCTGCATGGTTGCGCTCAACTCTGAATCATGGGACATTACATAATTGTGCACTTGGAAACCAAAGAACCGATTTTCCAGTCTGTCTTTTAAGTTGTTCCGCAATATCCTGAAAATGCCTGGTACCTCTGGTGCGCTCAACTCATCCTTCTCAAGCTGCAGAATAGACACATTGAATATGATCAAAATGTCATGAACAAAGAAAAGGTAAGCTTCACCGTGTGACATGGCGGCCTCCCCACTTTCTAGCCCTAGAAAATCCCATATTGCTGTAGGTGTTTTTTCTTGACCTAGAGAAAGGAAATAGGACTTTAGGGCTGCCCAGCACTTCAACAGTCGATCGATGGCTGGGAACAAAGTGAGCCACCTTGTTGGGACATGCCGAAACAAAGGCTGCCACTCCAGGTCCACAAAAGAAAAAAATTCTCTCAACTCCGCTGTTCGCTTTGCTGAAGAAGAGAAGTGATTGTAGACCTTTAGAACAAAGGATTCAACATCCATGGAGAGGCCATTAATGGCTTGTTTAGCACAGTTGTGTAAGATGTGGGCAGGACAGTTTGCAGGCAGAATGTCTTCATTTGCTCTCTTCAAAAGCTGAAACACAGAGTGATGTCGGCCATAGTTGACACTTGCGTTGTCTCCACAGTATGCAGCAGCATGCTCCAATTTCAACCCATGCTCTTTTAATTTGTTTGTGATCTGCTGTGCAATCGCAGTAGCAGTCTCAGCATCATCATCATAGAAGTCCAGCAGAGTGTAGGTCACACCGGATGTGAAATTGAAGTGCCGCAACAAAAGCGGATATAATTTAATGTTTCCTTTGTTGGAGGCATCGCTGCAAACTGAGAAATATCCATCCTGCAAGTCTTCATATGCTTGCTGCAACGATAAAGGTGCAAGCACTGTTTTTGTGATACTTGATGCCTTTGTGCGGCCACAGGATGCTTTTGCCGCAATAGAAGAGTCTGGATAAATTACTTTGGACAGCTTAAAGCCACAATCCAGGGAGCGATAGGAGATATGATGTTTGACAGCATGATACACCTGGGTCACCTCTGCAGCTGTGACCTAAAATAAACCCAAAAAAATGAAAAAGGGGTATAAGCGGCACGTAGATTAAGTCTCCACTGATGAAGAAAACGCTTTGGTTCTTAGAGCTGCAAACTTAAATTCAAGTGTCAGCTACCAAGCCAAAAACAGTTATAATGTGCTCTTGATATGGACAGAGTGAGAAAAACATGTTGAAGGCAACCTGACTTGGTAAACACAAATGCTGGCATAATCAACAGCAGGGCGGGCCGTACAAAGAGTGTGACAAAGTAAGAAGAGTGTATATGAATTACATGCGAGTTAGGATATGTTATGATGATGCATACAATGACTTACTTTAGCTACTTCCGGCTGAAAGCTTGGTTGTAGGTATGCCGAAATTGTTGCCATCTTCGCCCTGCCTGAGGCATTTTTCTTATGCTGTGATCCTGCCTCATGTGTTTTAATATCCCGCTCTCCTCCATAGGCAATGGAAAAGTCTTTATTACAGATGTTGCACTTGACCTTGTACACATCGTCTGAAGACTTCCGGATGTTGGGGTGTCTAAGTTCCCATTCTGGTCGGTACTTCACAAAGCGTTTTTTTGCCTTTTTCTTGGGTGGCTCAGGCACGGAGTATGCCTGCGAGGTAGATGTCGCATCTGAAAGTCCTTCAAAATCCGATGTGAATGTTGGCTCTGCGGCACCTTCGCCCGACTCATAACCAGACATTTTTTGTGTTTTTTAAAGTACTCTGTAAAATACGCAGCAGACTTTATGTAGATGCATACTGTCTTCAATTCTTCAATGAATAAATTAAGTCTATCAGGCACTTACTTTCCTCTGTGATGATCACTGAGGTGTGTATGTTAGGAAGCATAGTGACGTGCAACTTGGAGTGGTGTGGACAAACATGCACTTCATGGTTTTTCAGTATGCTGGTGGCAGGGTGCATACTCGGACAACCAGAAACCCAATTCCCAACAACAAGCACGAACTAAACAAACAATCACACTCTCAACTGCGAGCCACTGAGGTAACCGTTAAATAATATGAAAGGGTTTTCATTGCAAAACTTCAACATCCAGTAGGCACCCATGACACTACTGCATTCAGCTATATGGGAGTTTCACAAGTGCTAATAATGCTGCAGTGTTGGCATTCAGTTAGAACACAATTCAAGACAGAAAAAACATGTGTAGGATATAAGAAATGTTCACAGTACACAGGTACACATCCCCACTTGGGTCTGACTGTGAGGGTGCAACCACCATACACCTTTTTATGGCTTTTGGAACCTCTTTCCAGGACCAAGGGGCCATACCTCACATTTAGGTTTGGCATCTGCAAGAGAAAATTGTATTGTGCAGTCAATCAGTACACTAAGTTTGTGGCCCTTTCTTTTGGTTCATGGTTCCGAAATTAATGATGAGGGAAAAAGCTCCATTGTCCAATAATATAGATTATTTTGGCATATCCATCACCGTTGTGACGGAGTAACCCCTCCCCCAATATCTAAATCAGGCCCTTAGTCTTGATTGATAGCTCATCTCATTGTGAGGCCTACAGAAACCACTGTTATAAGTCTCATTTTTTCAGATATACGCCACAGCAAGAAAAGGCATTTACTTCAGTGATGTTCTACTTTATACCAAGTTTAGTGTAATTCCATTCTGCCATTCATTTCTGTAGAGCTATCAAAATCTATCTTCAAAAAGCAGTTAAAATGAGAAATGTAATTTTTTTGAACAACTTCTTTTTGCCCCCTACTTGATTGATCTGCATAAAGCTCGTCATACAGAACTCAAATGGATATGCATGTCTAAATAAGGTTTCGTGCATATTTTTCAAGTGGTGACCCAAAAACTATAATCCAATAAAACAGGCCTTCGATAGAAAGTCAGACCTAATTATACCAAGGTGGCCTGTGTAATATATAAACATGATGATGAAATCATACATGATCTTCTAATTGTTGATATTTAGATCTACTCCACTAATAAACACACACACACACACATTTACTCCTAAAGTACAAAGTTCAAAATCCATCTTATTAACACAGTAGAGATATGTTGATAAGAAAAACACGGTTTACTGCCTCAGAAATTGTCTGTTACTATGATTTTACACAGGACAACAACCATCCCAATAGCCAAGAGCAGTGGTTCCCAACCTTTTGACTTCTGTGGACCCCCATTTTATCAATTCTGGAGCCCTAATATTATTACATTTTCTAAGCAGTCGCGGACCCCCTGAGGAGGCTTTGCGGACCCCCAGGGGTCCCCGGCCCACAGGTTGGGAACCACTGGCCAAGAGGACTCTTCAACATGATTATACCTCAATTCACACAGTTAAAACTTGGCATCCTGGTTTTGAATAAATGCTTTCAATTTAAACAAATCCACGTTAATAATATTGCGGCATTAACCATATATGCACATGTGCAGGGTGTAATGGGCTACACGTTACCATTTTTGAGTGAGATAGGAGCATCATGACCCAATTGATGCTTCAAATGTTCCTTCCCCACATTTAGCGATGTAATTAATAGCATACTGCGCCCTGCATATCGGTATATATACTGTACATCTACCACATATCATTAGATTTCTGATATTTTGGTAGTTAATACTGAAATTCTGCATATGAAGACTCTTGTAGATATTTGCTTGCGCCATTCTGAGATATAACCATCAGCCACAGTTTATGCGCACATCCCTGGCTTTTTTTTCTATTACATCTGCCAGATCTTTTTAACCCGATTCACGAAAAAAGTGTTGTCTGTGTAACTACCAACCCATCTTTATACAGTAGATTTTTACAAATGTTTACCTAAATCATAGAAACAACAAGCTCCACAGAGGCGTTTGTGATGATTTACAGACTTTTTCCAGAGCCAAGCTCACTTCCCTCCTCAGCTGAGTAGTAAAACTAATAATAAAGGTAACACAGTTGAAAATATTTGCCATCCAAGCCCTCCAGCTAGCTAGTGAAAACTAGCTTCCTATCAGGGTTTGTCTAATTTCCAGGCTGCTGGAACGGAAGAAAAATCCAGCACGTTTTTGCAACTTACCTTTTAAAAACGCGATCGCAGGGTGTAATGGAGACTGGCAGTTGGCTTTGTGTTCCCACCGGCTCTTCTGGGACTAGGAAAGTCACGACGTCGCTCTTCCGAAGGGGCAAACAGGAAAAACAAAGTAGGTAACTACTGGTAACGTGCTCTGCACGTCCTGATAAAGCAAGGCTGGGCTGCCTAAAACTATTCTCATTGGCCCTGATGCCCTGAAGCATCACAGCCAATGAGAGAAGTCCTCCAGTGGAGCAGCGAGCACTAGGATTGGCTGATGGATATCAAGCCAATCCTAGGTGCTTTTTAGGGACTTTATACAAAGTCCTGCATAATTATAGGAGGGTGAGACAAGCCACATCATTGGCTGTCACCCAAAACCATTGAAATTACGGACAAATGGCGTCCGTGAAAGAAGTCTTCACGGACAACGGACAAATGGGTGAAATTACGGACTGTCCGTGAAATTTACGGACGGGTGGTCACCCTATGTGTAATGCCTTTTCAGTTTCTAATATCACAGTGTTTTTTTCCCAATCAAAGATGCTGCTGCTAATTACTTTAAGGCCTCGGGACACGGAATAAAGGGCCAGATGTAGCAACCCTTTTGCGAGTCGCAAGCGGCGAAAATCGCCGTTTGCGACTCGCAAACGTGGGTTTGCAATGCACAAATGCATATTGCGAGTCGTTACCGACTCGCAATATGCATTTGCGACTCGCAAATAGGAAGGGGTGTTCCCTTCCTATTTGCGAGTCGGAGTGGTATGCAACTCCATTTGCGACCGCGTACGCGGTCGCAAATGGAGTCGCAGTTACCATCCACTTGAAGTGGATGGTAACCCACTCGCAAACGGGAAGGGGTCCCCATGGGACCCCTTCCCCTTTGTGACTGGACCCCATATAAATTTTTCAGGGCAGGGAGTGGTCCAAGGGACCACTCCCTGCCCTGAAAAATCCGAAACTAAAGGTTTCGGATTTTTTTGAAATGCAGCTCGTTTTCCTGTGAGGAAAACGGGCTGCACTTCAAAAAAAAAATATGCTTTATTTAAAAGGCAGGTCGCTAACATGGAGGCCTGCTGACGTCAGCAGGCCTCCATGTTAGCGAGTGCCTATACTCGCAATGGGGCCGCAATTTGCGACCCACCTCATGAATATTCATGAGGTGGGTCATTGCGACCCCATTGCGAGTTGCAGTCGGTGTCTCAGACACCGTACTGCATAGCAATTTGCGACTTGCAAATTGCGAGTCGCAGGGACTCACAATTTGCAAGTCGCAAATTGCTTTTTTTGTACATCTGGCCCCAAGTGAGCAGTAGTTACAGCAATCACATTGTATAAAAACAAATACCCTAAGTTTGTCAGAGAAGTGATTTGTGAAGCGTGTGGCTTTGCTCCTTGGAGATGCTCAAAGCAGGGCAGATTCTAGGGCGCTGTGACCAGTGCTTCTGCACTGGGAGCTAACTTTGGGTGGGGGCACCTGTTTATTAAAATTTTAAAAGCACCCCCCTGCTGCGTTCCTTTCCTGCAGCAATTTCCAGGCAACAATAAAAATGTTAGGCTAAGTCCAGTGATCAATGTTCTTCTTGGAGAGAGTTGGAGTTTTGGCTACTGGAAGGTAGCTGCAAATAATTTATATTGTAAATAGGTCAGTGGGTTAGTGCTCTTGTCAGAGTGATTCTTTTGTTACTTGTAGTTTATAAGTTAAAGTTAAATATAGAACAGTGAGCTATTACCTGTCATCAAACAGCTTTATGCAATCTGCAAGGTATAGATTAGAGCATTATGATTTTTCCCTAGTCTTTCATTATCCTAATGTTCTAAAATGATTTTCATTTAGGTAGAAATCAGTTCTTGATATTAAAGAGAACCCCCAACAAAGTTGTTACGTTTTAATATCTGAGTTTGTTCTTCTCTAGACAAAGCAGACTGCCTACCAGTATGGATGACATGTGACTATTACACATTGCAGTCCTCTGTCTTATGTAACATATCCTATAGACTGATTTACACGCGTATGATTGTCTGTTTAGTGTGTGTGGGATATAAGTACTCTTAGACCGTACACTGGTATGAGTGGAGCTATAAAACTAATGAAATTCAGCTGATAGAGAGTGGTTATAGAGACTCAAGGGGCATTGTTAAAGGGTGGTAATGAGGTAATCCATGGCAGAGGTGGTCCTTTGGGTGGGTGCCATCAAACAGTGTTGCACCAGGCATCACCAGCGCTAAAGTACCTGGCTCAAAGTATCCAAGGACAAGAGTGTTAAATTTTATCAAGAAAAGGATACATCTTTTTTTCCACATTGTTTGTTTTATTTATTCCAAATCATATCTTATATCGTTGCACTGAAGACATGTAAGTTTCTTAGCTCATCTAGAGACTTTGGTGGTACGAATTACTATCTTCTTGAATTAACTGCCATATTTAAGGCCTGGTTTGCATCGCTCTTTCACCACGCACGTGGTGCAAAAGTGACACAAATCTTAAGGGAGATTTATGAACCCCTCAAGGCCACCTTGCATGACCCTGCGTGGCTTTGTAAATCTTGAGTACTGTAACACAGTGCAAATTGCTGCATTGCATTACTCTGCGCCAGGTAGGTGCTTCCACGCAACATCCATGGATTTTTACGCATTTTCTGACTTACAAGAACTTGTATCCCTGGGAGTGCGCCAAAAAGATATGCCTTCCCCAGAAGGGGTAATGAGATGAAATATCTTTATTTCTCCTCGTTTTTATCTCTTTTTATGTGTATGTGTATGAAAAAGCCTCTCAGGATTGTTTTTGTGTGGTGTCTCTCAATGCACACAAACAATCCTGCATGCAACACAGGCACTTTTGCATTATTGTGCAAAGGTGTCTGTGTTGGTGCTGAGCTGCCAAAAGGGCACCAACGCAGAGGAAAAGAACAGAAATGTGCCGTATTGGATAAATACAGCACATTCCTGCTCTTTCCCAGTGATGCAGGGCAGCACAGCAAGGTGACATGCTGTGCTGCCCTGCACCACAAAGCCCATAAATATGGGCCTAAGTGTTTAGAATGGAGCATTCAAATGTATAGGTACACTTCAGTTTACCAGACTCGTGTAAGTAAATAGGTTGGATATTGGCTCCTTGTTTAGTATAGCAGCCTAAGCACAGTGACAACTGAGCAACATGGGAAGGTATGTGCATAGTACACATATTTTTTTTGGGTGCTAGGTTAACTTGGTTATAATGAATGATGATTGTCCAATTCTTTAAATGTATTGCAGCATTTTTTTCAATATTGCTTTCCCAGTTGCTAAAAGTAGTTCTTTAGGCACTATAGACAAAAGAAAACCATAATTTTGCTTTGTAAACAAGTACTCTGTTTTACTCTCGATGAGTTGCAAATCTTCCTTTTATCCTCCGATTTGAGTTGTCCTCTCTTACCAATTTGGACAGAGACTGGATATTCCTCCTTATTGTGTTAATTCCACGTGCAGTTTAATTACAACCAGGGCATTCTGAGGACACGTTTCATCAAACTAAACATTGAGAAATTTGACTTTGTAGATAACCAGGTAAACAGGGAATTCACCAATGAATTGTGCAGTGAAGCAGATTTGCATGGTAATAGCCGTTCTCAGCAGATGTAAATATTAAGAAAAATCCATTCCAGCAGATCTCTACATTTCTCTGTTTAACCTATGCCTGCTCAGAACCATAAACCTGAACCAAAATGTCTCAAAATGGACAACCTAGAGCAGTAACAAGCTAGGTGGGCTATGCACATAAGAAATATAGTAAAGCGTCCTGCTGAGCCGCTCAATCCTGCCAGCATAGTTAAAATCATAAAGAGCCCTTTGAAATGCTCAAGAAAAGCCTGGCTCTTCAAACCTCCAGTGAATGTCCCACCCATCTTACAGAAATGCAGCAATACACAAATCTGTCTGGTGAGATTTTTCTTCTCATATTTTCACCAGGCAGGCCTGGGCTTTCGAAAATGGAACCGAAGGTCCCCCATGTAATGTACCAGTGCAGGCACATCTGTACATTCATAGCACACTCATTGCTGTGTACTGTTATCCTCATGTATTATGCCATCACCAGGATACCCACATACAACACACACACTCAATCTGCGCACACTGTTCAGTACTGCAGTCTCTGTACTGTACCAGAGTATGTTATTTAAAAAAAAAAAAAAAAAACACACTGCTGGCACACACATTTATCATGTATCCATGGTACCCCACTTTCCCTTTTGTGTAGTGTATTTCTTGCGAGGACACATGTAATCAGCACGTTTCCCCAACGCACCCACTGCCACATCAATATGAGGCCTGAGTGGAGCATACTGCAGCAGGGCATTTATGAAGATGAGTGAGCCTGAAGGCCTCACTCCTGTGACACAGGGTAAAAAGGACCTGTTCACGGGTACTAATTACTCCACAGTATGCTGCCACCACTGTGCTTGTACTGCGTAACTTCTGGTGAAGAAAGTAGTCTTCCAGCACTTTGAGGAGAGCGATTTGTGCACCCCTCCCTGTCCAACAAGACCGCAATCCGTGAGAAAAGACCTATGTCCTGGAGCACGCACATGATCCATGTTTGCCTATGACAAAAAATCAGCATTAGGGATCCAGAGAACAACACTGTTGGACACTCAGGGCAGGGGCACACATCTCTCACCATGCATTGGACTTTCCCATCCCACTATAAGCCTCGCTAGAATTTCTTAAAAAACAAATGTGTTGTGCTGCTTTAAGAACATGGGCAGACTCTCCAACATTATGCACTGGGTGGTGAAAAATGTTTCTTTTGAATTGAATATCCAACTCGAAATGCGGTTTGCACTGGAAAGTTGCTTGACTTTCAAGCAGCGTTTTGAATTGCTGTGTGTCAAGGGAGTGTGTCATGGGTAGTACATCAGTATTCCTATGCAAGCACCCATGATTTTTATGTAAAACCCTACCTACTAACAATGGTAGACCGGGTTTTGCTACAAAACATAATGTCTCTTCGAGGAAGGTGTGAAAAACAGGAATGTTTTTATTTCTCAATAGCTTTACAGTGCAGCACACCTCCAAAAAGGGAAAGGTTTGTAATTTTGAAAGTTTGTCCAGGCATGGTAGGCATAGTATTTTGTACTGGAAGGTTAGCCTTCTAGTACAAAACCTATGCTAGACATGACACAGACATCTTTGCACCATGGTGCAAAGGAGTATTTATGGCTCGTTGCCTGATTTTACACCAGGACTAGAGAGAAAGCAGGAGAGTGCCAAGGCTTGGTAGACATGACACTTTCTTGCTTTCTCTTTCCCTCTCACACAACAATGAGTCTCAGTCGCAATGCAAACAGTAACTTAGTTAAATAATTGTCAAATTTAATACAAAGTGAAAATTGAAAGCACATCATAGGAAGCTAATTTTCTTTATGGCTTGCCTTCTGTGTATGACTGTCATCATGACAAAACAGTGCAAATTTATCGTCTGCCTGAACATAAATGTGGTTTACTTACATTTTAGTTAAAATTAAATATTTTCCACACATTCAGCCATCCACCATACATTAATCTAATTTTGTTTAAGTGCATCTAATCAACCCATTTCCTACAAAAGGATCTCATAATTTTCATAATGCTAACATAAACATGTAAAGGCAGTATTCAAACATTCTGTTTAATTCAGTATTCATAAGGACAGATATTGGGTGCACTGACCTACTGCAAGGGTATCAAACAACAACTTAACACAATGGCAAATTGCACATCGCACACTGTCCATTGTCACATGTTTTTGGTGGACACCTTACACACAACAGCTGCTTAATGATACTCCTGCTCTGCAAAAAATATATTTATAAATATAGCATGTACCCAAAGCAATAAGGAAAAGATCCAGTAGAATTATCCGAAGTGCTTGTATCTATTGCAAAGATAAGCTGTAGCTTAAGTCAAAGAGCAATGTGCAATAGTGCAATGGTTTTGAACTGAAAGTATAGAATCTATCATGTACTGATATCAAACTGCAAATTGTTCTCCTCTTTAAATTGTTCAAAATAAATATTATGACAATATTTTAATATATGTTCTTAGAAGTTCACTCATTTCATAGGAACATGCCTCTTCTGTTTAAAATATACTTCCACATGATGTGGGCATGATATTGCTTACATTCACTGTCTGCGAGAACGTAGCCCTTAGTATGTGAACAAAGGCAAAGCAACATAAAGACTCTGAATTCCTAGTGAAAGCATTGATGCTTCTAGGTTATTTAAAAAAAACAATCAGATCAGTTTATATTGTATCATAGTGCAGTGCACTATCTTTCGTTAATTGCAGATGAGGATCAAACTGAAGTAGTGAATTATTCTGGGGTTGAAAACTTACCCTAATTGCTTTTAGCAATGTTTATAAAAAACACAAACAATTTTCAGAAACAAAAACTGTAAATTCAATAGCTTCACATAATTCTTTTTTTATTTTAATAAATAGAAAAAATGTTAATGTGCATAAAAAATATTTGGATAAATATAGGATTATGCAGCTTTCCCTTTCAAATGTCTGTCTTTTCTGCTGCTAGCATATGTTTCTGGTAAGAAAAGTGTGTTTAAATGCAGTGTGTTTAAGACTGCAGTACCGCCTCGTGTCTACAGGGGGAGAGCTCAGCATAAATATAAACACACTTGTTGAAACACACGGTCCCTACAAAGCAATTTTAAAAAAAGTTGTAAAAATTTACACAGATGTTTCGGAAGTCATTTTTTATCCTTTAAAGACATTGCCTTGTGGAGACCTGGGTTCAGGTCCCCACAGAGCAACCAAGAGAGAGAGAGAGAGAGAGAGAGAGGGAGAGAGAGGGAGAGAGAGGGAGAGAGAGGGAGAGAGAGGGAGAGAGAGGGAGAGAGAGGGAGAGAGAGGGAGAGAGAGGGAGAGAGAGGGAGAGAGAGGGAGAGGGGGAGGGAGAGGGGGAGGGAGGGACAGGGAGGGAGGGAGGGGGAGAGAGAGAGAGAGAGAGAGAGAGAGAGAGAGAGAGAGAGAGAGGGGGAGGGGGAGGAGGAGGGGGAGGGGGAGGGACAGGGAGGGAGGGAGGGGGAGAGAGAGAGAGAGAGAGAGAGAGAGAGAGAGAGAGAGAGAGAGAGAGAGAGAGAGAGAGAGAACGAACATCCAAGTCCCCCACAAGGATAGTAACAAAAACACACACACACTATTTCTCACTCTTACTGATTCTTACTTATTCATCCTCACTCTTACTGTGACTCGTATTTTCTTACACGTTCACTTCTACATACTCTTACTTATTCTCACACTGATTGATTCTCACTCATTCATTCCTACTCACTCACTCTTATATTCACTTTTACTTACTCATAAAGTCTCCTTCACACTCTTGTGCACTCATTCAAACTCTCACTTCTTGTCATGTATTCTCACTTAGTTACTCACTTGGTGTCCCTTGCTCACACTAATGTTTGCTCTTCATTCTCACTAAGTCTCAGTAACTGAGTCACTCTCAATCACTCAGTTTCACTCTCGCACACGCACATTGTCACATATCAGCACATAATCACATAAACTTGCTCTTTCCCAAATACACTGGCATTCTGTTTGGAACTTGAATATGTGGGGGAAGCTTGTTAAGAGATGGATTAACAGTTGATGGGCGAAAGTGGTCTCTTCTGTAGACAAAGCTGAATAAAGACATACCTTTCATGAACCAGGGTCACACCGCTTTGTACCAGGGAGTCTGGGACACCACAGTGGCACAGAGTAGAGCCTGTGATATTCATCAGGGAGTAATAGTGAAGAGATACCACTTCCATCTTTTAGCCATGCAGAACACCACAACCGTCACCAACATCCACAAACTGCTAACACGTAGTCTACAGTGTGGTTAGTTGTTCAGTGAGTCATAATTTCATATTAATTTGGCCTTGGCACACCAGTCCATGCTTATTCCCAGTGTGAGGACCAAAGGGCAACTGCAATGCGAGCCTGGGTCATGTGAGCAGCCTGCAGTTGACGGGAGTGGAGGAGTCGATCGTGGTCTGTGAGGCCGCACCAAAATGTAGACATTATCGGAGCAAAGTCTGGTTTGGTAACCTTGCTATACAAAGCCAGTGGGAGTATGGTTTACAGACCATTTAAAATGATGATTGTGTGCTAATAAATAATTTAGGCTAAAATATTACATATACTGTTCTAATAGCAAAACTCCACTGAAAGAGCAATATTGGCCACCAAACAGCTGCACAGGTATTAGTGGTTAGAGTCTACTAATGGTACTATTGCTCAGAGACCATATATTTATCAACAAACTATACATAAAATGGAGTGCTAAAGAAGTTTATTTGAATGTTCAAGAGTCAGTTGGTACTAAAACATTTCTTGAGTCTTATCATATAAGAGTACCGTTTTTCTTCCAGTGAAGTGGGAGCCATGATATGTTACAATCCAGAATTTTTTCTTTATTCCTTTATTAATCATGCAACACCAGCCCGGCCAGCGCATTTCGTCCCCAAAATAGGACTTCATCAAGGTTATTACCTGTGTGTCTGCTGACTCTTCATTTGTAAAGCCCTTTAAGCAACGATCATGTTTCTTTTCTCTCAGTAGGACCTTTGTCTATTGCAAAGAGGGACACAAGATATCCTAATTGCGGAGATTTTCTAACAGCGTTAGTGCAAATTGTTCTCATTCACCATCTGCATAAGTATGGAAGGTGCTCCTTCACCATTTTTACAGTACCCAGGAAAGCCTGTTTTGGAATGGTCACAGTGGTTCGAAGGCTCCGATGCATATGTGGAAGCGGGGGAGCACCATTAAGGGGAAAAAGGAGGCTAGTCATGCTAAAACATTGCCCAGGGACAGGAGGTAGAAGTATATTAAAACATATACCACTTATGCAGTTTGGAGAGGATGGAGAAGAAAGGGACTCCTATGACACAGCTCTAAAGCAAATGGAAACATGTTATGGGAAAAGATAAAATTAGATAGTTACCAGACGCACATTCTTCAGCAGACGACATTTATGAAATAGTTGATTCACTAATACACAAACTAAGTGTACTATATGCCAAATGCAAATATCAGATGTTTCAAGATCAAATGATTCATGACTGATTTGTTCACAAGATGAACAGTTCCAAACTAAGGAGAAAATTGTTATTAGTAGACGACTTGATATTGGACAGAACCATTGCTATTGCTCACCAGTTTGAGAAAATGACTAAGGGCATGAAAGGATTATCAAATAAGGAAAGTGTCAGTATCCAGGTGATCAAATCTCAGAATCAAAGTAAAGGTGGTTCTGATATTCAGTATAAGAAAAAAGTCTACAAGAGTGAAAATGAAAATTGAAGAAAAGAGCTAATTCATTTTAATTACGTTATACCTGGACCTTTTGCTGGTGACAACGTTTACCCAGCTAGTGGGCAAATACGTAGTTGTGAACTCAAAGGTTATAACTCCTGTTTTTTGCAAGAAAAACAAGAGTTAGGTCTGCCAAGTAAAATAGTGAACAACATAGAATTCAAAAGAGGCAGAGGAATTTTTCGAAGCTGGTGATGTGAAACAAGATGGTCCGTTTTTTTTTCTTCAAATGATATTAGAGTTCAAAGGAATCAATGTTGCCAAAGGTGGATCTTGCTTGTTAGGCTGGACACACCAACACAAGTAAATGGAGTTTTTAAGCCCAAACCAACCTGAGCTTGTTTTGGGTTATAATGATATAATATCTGAAATTCAGACAGATAAGATATATTGGTGTAAAAAATTCCAATGGTGTATACAGCAAATGTAGGCTTTGTAAAAGTTTTTACACACTAAATTGTGTTGAAAGCAGAGGCATCAGCCAAAGCTCTTACAGTTCGTGATGTCGCCATATCTATTAGAGCAGCATTAACCGAGGAATTAAAGAGATTATGTGCTAAGATATAATAGAAGATATAGAATCCTGTGAGTGGTGCCCTAGTGATTGCAATGCCCAAACCTAATGGGAAAATCAGGTTGTAAGTAGATAAGAGGTTTTAATTTGGTGTGTGTGAATGGATCGCCACACATTGCCCAAAATTGGTGAAATGTTATTGTTGATTAAAAACAAAATGTGATAATGTTGCACTACATTGGCTTTAACTGCAGCATATCATCAACTAGCTTTACATGCTGATTCCAAACCAATTACTTTGTTGATAACGCCAGAAGGAGCATTCAGAATGCCATTTGGATTGATTTTCCCCACTGCATTATTTTCAGAGCATCACGCATAAATTATTTAATGGCATTGATAATAAAATATACTTCCAGGATGACATCTTGATATTTGATAAATCTAAAAAAAAGAGCACAATGATACATTGTCTATACGTTTGTTTATTTTAGAGGACAGTGGTTTGACAATCATAATAGACAAATGTAAATTTGAAGTTGAGTCAGTGGATTAATTAGGATGGGTAGTACCAAGAAAACAACAAGCTAAGGCAATTGAGGATGCCACTGCACCAGTTGATAAAATCAATTTAGACCATATTTAGGGTTAGCAGAGTACTGTGCCAAATTCTTAACTGTTTTTTCTAACAAACTGCACACATGAGATTTTTCGATTGATACACATGAATGTCTAGAAGTATTTTCAAAGTGGGAACAACATAATATAGTAAAGTATACAAGTATGAAACAATTAAAATATGCTAAGCAGTGTCTCTTTAAACTTTCCAGTCATTTCCTAAAAAAAGGTTTAAAAAAGCAGATGTGGCTTAAAGTGCAAGTGATTGTTAGCGTGGGTGTTGAATGATGGTTATCATAAAGTTATTTATCCAAATAACTTTTTGAGCCGAATGACTTGAGTTCGCTAGCTACTTTTGATTATCTTTGTAGCATGTCCAAACTAAAAAAGGATTTTAACCTAGCCATATCGGTTTAAATCCTTTTTTAGTTAGAAAAAGAGCATTATTGTTAGAATAGAGCATTCATTCTGATATAGGGTTAATGATGAGTTATATCAGTTTCACCAGATGCTAAAATCAAGTCAGACCTTGCATCTGAGAAAAAGTTAACTTTGACCTTGGTCGTAAATATCATGCCTTAAACTACAACATACTTTGATTTTTAAACAGTAGAACAGTTTTAGCCTAGGGATTCTTAAGCTAAAATAAAAACATTTAATTACATATGGCCGCATGGACTGGATGAAAAACAGGTTAATCGGGATCTGAGATTGCTGCTGATGTGGAGAGTTATAAAGTGCTGTTCTCGGCGAGCTTAAAGTGCTGGATGTAATGTAGACTGGCTACAATAAATAGTAAAGTGTTGTGTTCTAAAAAGGAAATGCTAAACTTAGTACAAGCTTGACAGTAAAAATTGTGCGTTTCACAGGTGAGTTCACTGGGCATAAGCTGGAAGTTATACCATAAACACTCTATTCATTGTATTTTTGAAGCGGCAGGATAGATGAGGTTTGTCAAAAATAGTGAATGACCGATAATAGTCTCAAATAACGTTTGTATAAGAGTGACAACCTTCACCTCACAGCGTGCTCAAAATGTTCCTGCATGGGCCATTGTTGTGCAGTTAATATCTGCACAGGCAACAAAAAGATGTCCGGACTGCTGATATTAACAGACCAGCACAACAAAACTCCATCACTCTGGTTCTGGCTTGCTCCGGGGGCATAAGGCCAAGGATCATGCAATGCACTCTCTATAAATGTTGTATCCCTGATGGTGGCAGGATATGAGAGGTTGTCACCTTAAATATAAAAACTATCTATTGATGATTTCTGGTAAAGAGGATATCTGAACCTCTTTGTTTAGAGCTGCTTTGAACTGTTGGTGAGGCAGATGTAGGTTCCACAGAGTGGCCGCGCCTTTTAACTCCAGGGCTTTTGTGAGGGCATTTGACGAAGGAGTTTGGGAGGACAGGCTACTTGCAGATGCCACTTCCATCCAGATTAGATTCTTTAGCAGGTTGTGCTGAGTGCATGTACTTAAAGAAACTAGCCTTTCAGTGTGAAATGTTGGTCATTCAGCTTGAATTCCAACCTAATCTGGGCTGGTGAAGTATTATGTGGAAACTTAAAAACAGACCTAGAAATTGAGCTCTGCACATTGTTCAGAAAAGCTCCTAGTTTCCCTGGAAATACTTCTGTGCCTTATGCCAAAGTCAGCATAATTTTTACTTTAATTATCTTCAGCAATGATTTCAGAGGGGGCTGTTTTGTGATGTTGAATATAGTTTGAAAAACAAATTGTAAAAATTCAGATTTTGGCTTTAATGAGTTAAGATGTGTTAGGTGGCCTCCTTTGTCATCCAACCAGCATCTGAGATAGTTATATTTGTTTCATTTAAGCATCAGGTTTATTTTCCCTGTTTCTGCTGATTACCACGCTTGTTTTTCGAAGTTAATTATCATTCCATTTGAACTGCTATGGTTATGTAATCTTTGTAGCCCCGTCGCCTTTTGGCTTACTAGGACTACAGTGTCTGCATAAAGGAGTGTGGTTATAGACTGATTTGCTAGTTTTGGCGCATGGCTAACAGCCGAGTTCACTGCTGGTATCAGGTCACACATGTACAAATTAAAGAGAGCCGGGGCTAATACACACCCTTGTTTAGACGCCTTGTTTGGTTTTTATCTTGCTCTAGGTTTTTGTTTCAGAAAAGTTAGAATTCACTTGGAGTGACAAATGTATGAGGGAACTTTTAATAATAAGAAAGGAGACTGCAAATCCTTCTACATTAAGTTCATTTGACACTGTGCAAAAATCCATCATACTTACCTTTTTGAATCGGTGTGGTATTACAACAGGAACAAGGTAACAGGACAAATCAGTACAGTAGCTTATGCCTCAAGACCCTTGAGAGGTGAAGAACGTAATTACTCAACATTAGAGTAAGACACTTTGGCCTACTGGCGGGCAGTAGAATACTTCCGAAACGTTGTGTGTGGTAATGAATTTGTGGTGCGAACGGATCATCGGCCATTAGTCGATTTACTAATTACGAAAGAATGTAAGAAAACAATCCCCAGAGTGGCGAATGACAATATAGACTACAAGAATTTCATTTTCAGGTTGAATATATTCCGGGAGTTAGGAATGTATTAGCAGACTGTTTCTCGAGATTACCAGTTGAGAATCCTAAATTGGAGATAAAAGAACAAATAGAAGGAATTATAGCGTCTATATGTGAAGTACCAGAGAGACACATTTCAGAAGAAGGGATGGAGATTAGCGCTCTCCTGTGTTAACTTTAAAGTTTATTGTACTACATATGTGTGTGTTGGCCCAAGAAGAGACATATAGATGAGGAATTTTTGTCTATCTTTCATGTTGCACTAGAATTGTTGGTACAGGATGATGATGAATTTGTTTTAAGAAAATATTTGTTAGTGGTACCTTTTTGCTTAAGAACATTTGGACATGGCACACAGGGGTCACCTGGGCATGACCTCGCTAAAAAGAAATTTATGGAGCACGTTTTAGATCGGAATGTCGAGAACAAAATCAGATGTTTGGATTGTGCCAATAGTGATAATTTGCCAAAATTGTCAGAAGTCCCGTAAGAATATGAATTGGCCAAATAAAGTGTGAATCAGAGTTGGATTCTGAGGTGTACCAAAATATTTAATTGTGATGCTGGACCACTGATCACAAAGGGTCTGAAGTAAAAATGATCGATTTTGTGACATCCCATAATGTCATAACGTTTTTAATGGCAATTTTTGAAAAAGGTGGTTTTTCTACTTACATAGTAATGGATAATAGGTTGAAACTCAACTCCACAGAGACTAAAAATTTCTTGCCAGTCTTGCCATAGATATGTCCGCACCACAATATATTAACCGCAAAGCAATGGTGTTGTAGAGAGGTGGATACATGTCCTAAAAGACGGAATGCAGTTAGCTTTGGCTAACAGAAGGAGTTGTGCAGAGGCAACACGAGAGTTATTGGGGATGTACTGCACTACTTTTCGCTATGATAGATATCCATTCGAGAAAATGAGAAGTAGTGTTGACATGCACAATTTAAGACAGCCTTGATGTTGAAGTTGCAAAAGGATGGATTACATGTGACACTAGGAAATGATTGATGATTTAGCAAATGTAATGGCCGTTCTAGAGGACCCAGGAAGAGAGAACAAAACGAATTTGCATGTGAATGATTTGGTCAGAGTGAGAAAAGGTAGAATGATGACATCGAGAAAATCCAATTTTTCATAACCACGTTAGTAGCCAGGTTATAGAATCATCTGAGGGTAATGTATGGAGCATGAATAAAGTAGTAAAGGTTCTACGGTTCGTCAGGTGTGGTAATAGACGAAATGAACGGAGGTGAACTGAATTGGAGAAATGTTGAAAGACGGGGTGATAACAGTTGTGTGAAATGAAGACCAAATTGATGAAAGGAAGGATGACGAAGTGGACTATAAACCTTCTGCTTCATAATTGGTGTAGCCTACACTTAAAGTTGTTTTTTCCTTTTTCATTCACCATGTTATATACTATCATTATCTATTGAATGTAGTTATGTAATATAGTTGTGATTTTTTAAATGAATGTGTTTACATGTATATGTTACGTAATTTATTGAATGATATATCAGTCATTTAAAAGTTTGCCATGCAATATTTATGTGGAGAAATGTGTGGCATTCCATTTGGAACTGGAATGTGGGCCTAGAGCTCGCAAAGAGATGGATTGATGGATGATGGGAGAAAGCGGATCCCCTCTGTAGACGAAGCTGAATAAAGATGTACCTTTTGTGAAACCGTGTCACACCACTTTGTACTAGAAAGTATGGGTCACGACACACACTCTCTACTGCATGCAAGCACACATCGTGTATCTAAAAGCATTTTATTTTACTTACCACAGCTGCCAGTAAAGGTTCTGTTCAGTTGCAGTGTAATAGTGAATAATACAGTAAGATATTAAATGGGCAGAAAACAAAAAGGGTGTAGCCTCAGCACCCTGAAGGAAGATCCGCCCTGTGCTCTTGGCACTTATTTTGCCACCTCTGGTGCGAGCAGCCACAAAGGCAGTGCCATGGGTTGTAGCTGTAATACATAATCAAATCCCTTGAAATTGAACATTATATCTACTCAAAGCTTGGAAACCTGACATGTAGTGTGACCTAGAAGCGACATAGAGAGTATGGACTGATAACGGAGGCTGAAGGTTATGGCTATGTGGCTACTCAGAGTTGTTGATCTAGTGAGGGAATTTTGTGAACACTATTCTTCTTGGGCACGGCCCTGCACACAATAGACTAAGTAGGCAGTTCTTGCTATGCAAAGCCACGCTGGGGGAGAAGGTGGTAGGCTTGCAGCAAGGCTATAAGCCAACCCCCAAGCAGCCAACAGCTATGGTAGGGTTTAGTTGTAGGATCTTGTGTTTGACCTGGTCTTATGCCCAATCTTCTACTTTGCCAACTCGTATAGACTGAGCTTCAGGCTGTTCTCAGCAGCGTTGGCCACTGAGCCTCTAGAAGCTACATCTCACTGAACCAGCTGCGCAAGGTCACACCAAGCCCTGCACTATAATACTTTCCATTAACTACATGTGTATGGCTAAGGATTCACTAAACAAATAATAGAAATCGTGGGTCTGGAAAGCTGGAGAGGGTACGTGGATCACCCAACAAATCAGGGGCTGTTTTCGAACTCCGTGGCTTTGAAGGTATTTGCACTCTGAATCCCACCACCAACATCCTTGCAGGGCTTAGAGGCGTATTTGCCTGCCATTTCATAATCCCCCTGATACTTTTTCCAGTAAACTGGCTTTACTGCTTGCAGTTCGGTCAGATATTGCAACAAATACATCGAGTTTCCCTTAGGCAGCCAGATTGCTCGGATCTGTGGACCTTGACTTGGGTCCTCAGACTTCATTGGACAATGGTAAAAATGCTCCGTTGTCCAATGGGATTGCTTTATTTTTCAAAGTTCTCTGTGAGTTCTCGGAGAGTATGCAAATTAAGTGATAAGATAACTGATGTTCTTTGTTGACAGATTATCCCTTCAAAATCACCAGATACCTTTTTGTAACACAAACATCTAAAAAACACACCAAGCCACAAAAAGTATCTATTTTAAGTGAAAGTCTAGTTTCATATTTTGAGTAATGTTTTTCACCAGTTGAGGCTTTAATGGTGAGCAGACGTTCTGTGGAAGTTAAAATGAAAAACATACAATTTTTTCCTATAACTTTTCTTACATTGGAACGACTGGTTTCCTGCCAAATCTCATGCTAATATCTCAAATGATGACTAAGTTGTGCGCAAATCAAAAAACGCATTTTCAACTGAGAGTTAGCCATAACTGCTATCATGGACTCCTTAACGGTTTTCCTTGTTGCATAATATTAGACAAATTAAAAAAACAAGCTATTTGAGTAGCTACATTTTCTTATATTTGTTCATAGAACTGAACAAGCATTGGCAATGCCAAAAGGTCTGAATTTAAAGGAATGTTTCATGGTAATGTGAAGCATCTCAATTAAATAACACAGGAATTGACCGTTTTTGTGTGGAAGAAAATAACTGTAGAATAATATTGGTATAGGTTAAAAGCTCAGGTAACTGTTGCATTGTCAAACCAGACCTAAAGATCCATGTAGGTTAATGACAACCCTCATGAGATCTTTGCGGCTGCTAGAGAAAAACATACATCATCTAGTTATCGAAGGCACTTAAATAGCATTCCAGTGTCACATGTGCCTTTAGTTCAGGTTGTTGTAGCTTTATGAATAAACAAATGAGCTCAGCTGAGTGGAGTGCAAGTCCTTTTTTTGTGGAAGCACACAACTTCTACCCAATCAAAATATGTACTTCTGACGCCCAACATTTTGGCAGAGCCAAAGCCCATCGCTGTTGATGCTCACATAATTGTCTGGTGACAGTTGGTCCGTCTAGCCAGACCATACAAATGACTGACCAAATAACAAGCCACATGACTGGTGTAGGAAAATGCCACTGTTGGCATGGTTATGCCCTAACGTTTTGCCTTTTGTTGATGCCAGCTTTGATTGGAAGTGTACTGGGACCCTGCGATCCAGGCCTCAGCACCAGTGTTCTTTCCCTCCCTAAAACTGTACCTTTGTCTCCACAATTGGCACAGCCCTGGCACACAGTTACGTCCCTTGTAAAAGGTACCCCTGCTATCAAGTGGCCAGGGAAGGTCTCTAAGGGCTGCAGTGTGTATTATGCCACCTCACTCAGCACATGCACGCTGCCTCACACAGCTTATGTGTGCTCGTGGGGAGAAAAGACTAAGTCGACATGACACTCCTCTCAGAGTGCCATGCTCACAACCTACTGCCTGTGGCATAAGTAAGTCACCCCTCTAGCAAGCCTTACAGCCCTAAGGCAGGGTGCACTATACCACAGGTTAGGGCATAGCTGCATGAGCACTATGCCCCTACGGTGTCTACGTCAATTCTTAGACATTGTAAGTGCAGGGTAGCCATACCGAATATATGGTCAGGGAGTTTGTCATTACGAACTCCACAGCACCATAATGGCTACACTGAATACTGAGAAGTTTGGTATCAGACCTCTCAGCACAATAAACCCACACTGATGCCAGTGTGGGAGTTATTGAAAAATGCACAGAGAGGACATTTTAGAGATGCCCCCTGCATGCCAGTCCAACTGCTAGTGCTAGGCTGACAGATCTCTGCCAGCCTGCCACTTCCAGACAAGTTTCTGGCTACATGGGTGAGTGCCTTTGTGCACTCTGTGACCAGGAACAAAGCCTGTCCTCGGTGGAGGTGTTTCTCACGCCAGGGCATTCCATCTAGTGGAGATCCCCCCCCCGACACAGCCCCCACGTTTGGTGGCAAGTCTGGGGAGATAATGAGAAAAACAAGGAGGAGTCACCCCATCAGCCAGGTCCACCCCTAAGGTGACCGGAGCTGAAGTGACCCCCCTCCTTGGAAAATCCTCCATCTTGTTTTTGGGGGTTTAGCCCGATAGGGATGTGCTCCCCTCTCCAAAGGGAGGGAGACACAAAGAGGGTGTAGCCACCCCCAAGGACTTTAGCCATTGGCTACTGCCTTGTGACCTTAACACACCCCTAAATTCTGTATTTAGGGGCGACCTTAAGCCCAGAATTTCAGATTCCTGACGACCTACAAATAAGGAGGACTGCTTAGCTGAAAAACCCCACAGAGAAGAAGGAAGAGGACAACTGCTTTGGCCTCAGCCCTACTGGTCTGTCTCCTGCTTCAGAGAACCTGCACCAGCGACACATTCTGTGGGTCCACCGACCTCTGCCGACTCAAAGGACTGCCCTGCACCCAAGAAGTATCGAGAACTCCTGTGGACAGCGGACCTGTCCAACCAAGAAAGAAGAAACCATCTTTAAAGGGACTCCCACCTCATTTCAGAGGTGTGAGTCCCCAACACTCCCTGCCCGTATCCAGAGGAACGAACTACCCAGAGAGGACCCCCAGGTGACTCCGACGAGGTGTCCACCCTGGGCTGACCTCCCTGTACCCCCACAACGAAGCATGCAGAGGGAATCCTGATGACCCCCCTGACTGCGACTGCCCGGGACGAAGATGTCCAACACCTGGAGAAGCACTGCACCAGCAGCCCCCAGGCCTGTGAGAAACCAACAACTGGTGCAGCAACGACCAGCAGGCAGCCCTCCTCAGTGCCCAGTCGGTGGCTGGCCTGAGACGCCCCCTGTGCTCTGACTGCAGCGTCTGAGTGACCCCCGGGTCCCTCCATTGAATTGTATTGAAAACCGGCCTCCCAGTTTGCCCACTGCAACCAGCCGCCCCTATGCCGCTGAGGGTGTGTGTTGTGTGCCTACTTGGGGCCCCCTGTCCTCTGTCAAGCCCCCCTGGTCTGCCCCCCTACAGCACGGATACTTACCTGCAAGCAGACCGGGACCGGAGCACCACACTGTCTCTGTAAGCGCCCATGTTGTGGCTCCTATTTGACCTCTGCACCTGACCTGCCCCCTGTTGCTGTTGCTGGGTATTTGGGGTTGCCTTGAACCCCCAACAGTGGGCTACCTATGCCCGGAGACTGAACTTGTAAGTGCTTTACTTACCGTGATAACTAAACTGTACTTACCTCCCCCAGGAACTGTTGAAAATTGCACTGTGTCCACTTTTAAAATCGCTTATTGCCATTTTATGAAAAACTGTGTACATTACTATTTTGATTCAAAGTTCTAACTATACCTATGCAAAGTACCTTTCTTTGAATGTGCTTACCTGCAATCTGAACCTTGTGGTTCTAATAAATAAATTAACAAAAGAATATTTTTCTATATAAAAGCTATTGGCCTGGAGTTAAGTCATTGAGTGTGTTTTCACTTAATGCTTGTGTGTGCAACAAATGCTTAACACTGCGCTCTTATAAGCCTAACTGCTCGACCACACTACCACAAATAGAGCATTAGTATTATCTATTATTGCCTCTGTCAAGCCTCTGAGAGAACCCCTGGGCTCTGTGCACACTATATCTCATTTTGATATAGTATAAACAGAGCCAGCTTCCTACAACTGGTAAAAACCATGGCGTAACATGCTATTTTTAGGGGACCTACTAGTTTATAAAACCTTCAAGGCTTTGCGTGCATCCGGAGGGGGGATGATTAAAGAAGAAGATGCAGCATAGTAAGAGACGTGCTGCTAAATAATGCTTTGGCCAACCCATTAAGCTTGTTCACGCCCTGTCTGTCACTGTGGCAAGAGGTATTTCAATAAAAATAACCAATTACATCTGTTTAATCCAATCCCACTCCAAGGCTGCCCCTCTGCCCTGGTCCGCTTATAACCAAAGAAATTCAAAAATGAAATTGTTTAGCTGCCAGTTTATCATCCTACCACTCCTCAAGTTTGTTTAGGATTGCATGGTTGACTCATCATCCCCTTACAAATGCACATAACCCCGCTCATTGTTATGCATGCATGGGCTAAGGTCGTGTGCGGTAGGGTATTTGGGCTTGTGACCGAGAATATAATTTTATAAGTTCTGAAATTCACTTAAATAACAGTTTATGTTAAGGCTGTGTTACAAATAGTCAAACAATACAGGTACAGGGTTGGTGTCAAAATAGCAATACACAATACCATTGACAGAATTATTGTGGCACAATATTTTTGTCGGACAATAATTAGGCCACGATATTCGGGAACCATTTAAACTTAACAAAAACATCAGTTGTTGTGACGCAGTTTCTAGGATACAAAATCTTTAAGCATTCGAACGTGACCAGTGCAATTAGATAGCAACCTTACCTTTAACGCTCCATGCACTGCTTACGACTTGGTCCATTGCATCAATATATATATCAATGACTCCATTGCTTAAATGACATGACCTCACCATTGTCATAATAATCCTAATAGTCATAATAAATTAGGACGCTGATGGTGTTCAGGGACGTTGCAGAATAGAACATAGAGTGAGAAGAGCAAACACAGACTTCACTCTTCCACAGCCGGAAATTAATTTTGTGAGTATTCAAATATGATTTTAGAAACACTATTTTTTCAAGTATGTCGCTATGTTTTTTTTTTTCTTTTCTTTTTTTATAGCACGGGCACCTTTCCCAAGTGAAATTAATTTGTCCGCCGTGAAATTCAGTTCATTTTTCAAAAACGAGCTCTTGCATATTAAGCATCATTCATCGCAGTACAATGCACAATCCTACTACGTTAATGGTCCGCATAGTTTTAAAATACCCACGTAATAAGCAGCACTGGTATAATGATCATTCGTGGCAAATCATTTTGAACGTAATATCCCTGAATAGTCCCCGATTTGGTGCTGGACTTTTTTTCTTCAAGCCACAATTATAGGATCCGAGTTAATTCATGCGGGCCTGTGGGTCCTTATAGTATGTATAAATTGTTTATTTTTGTTTTAATAAAATAAGTCATTGCCTAAAAAGAACACGGCTTACTGTTTTGTTTAAGATGAGCGACCTTGGCAAATGGAGATGGTAAAATACGCTGCAATGTGTACAACTTAAAATAGGATTCTTATTGGAGCTACATTTTGAGTGAAAACTATTTTTGTCAATATGTTAAAAGCCAACTTTACGTTGTTAATTGTTTTTCAGTAGCCTTTACCTTATTGGCTGATATGACTGGTTTCAGATTCCATCTTATGTGTTTTGGTTCATTGAGTTATAGAAATTCACCCCACTTGATGATACAATGAGATGATCAGCACATCAGGCAGATTTCTGTTACTGCCTATAAATATGTATATAGTCTGCACTTGCTCTTCTCACACCTTTTAATTTTACGTGATACAACTTCACATTTCCCACGTTGATGCACTTGTTCCCAAGGTTCATACGATGTAATCTTCCCTTTTGCTTGAGAACGCTGCATCACACAGTCCATTAGTCAAAACAAAGGCTCATAACCAAAAGGTCATGATCAGTATAGCAGTAGAAGAGGTACCGAAACCAGAGACTACTTGGGCGGCTCCCGGCATCCTCTAGATGGAGGGTCTACCCTTTTAGAAATTTGCATTTGCCAGACCCTACTTTATCTCCTGAGATTATGGCCTGGTGTTTCGCCACGCCCTGCACTTACCTCTGGAACTTGCATCTCTAGTCCGGATTTCAATTTACCTAGCCTTAAGCCATGCTCAATAGGCAGAGGGTCTGTATCTGAAGATGCCTACTTCAAAAGACATTTGGATACAGCCTTTAGTCGTGTGACCACTTGAGAAGCGTTGAGCAGTCTTGGGCCTAATCCTCTTGGAACTGGATTCAAACACACACGGAGTTCTTTGGGACTACATCAGAATATTCAATAAGGTCGTCTTCTCTGCACCCCTTCTTTTAGAGTCCCTTGGTTTGGCTTTTCACTGGCCAGCAGACTGTAAACGCATGGTCTGGACTGCAGACAGACCCTGCACTCCGTTCCCCTGCCTCCATGCTTAATTCCTTGCTATCTATGTCAGTTATGATCTCATTTCTGTTGTAATCAGTGATGTAAATTGTGATCAGCATGAGAGGTCAAGAGCAGTATGTGCTGTGGGTAAAAATGTAAATTATTTCTAGTGTTTGCACCATAGACAGTGCATCTTGACTACTGTTCATTTGCAGATTGTTTCCAACACAACCTTAACTTTAAATAGTGTGTGTGGGGCGGTTGTAGGTATGTGCTGGTTACAGAATGGGTTGAAAATTTTAAGAGTTTTTCCACCGCACTTACCTTCTGGGCTCAGTGCCATTGGTATAAATGTTTTGTAAATTTGTATACATCTTACGTTCACTGTTACTGTTAGTGTTATACAGGCTGTGAGTGCCCACCCTGTGATTCAGGATGTGATATCAAGGGCACAAATTGATGGCAAGGTTGTTTTTCATCATAGAATCTTCAGTGACCGTCATAAATGAAGAATAATTTCCGTCAGGGTGTTGGGACCAGTAACACCATGACTCATTAAATCCGAGATAAATCATTACTATTGGTAGATACATTAAAAAAATCAATTATGTGTCCCCGCCATAGATCAACATATACTTAACTTTTCTCTCTCTTTGTGCTCTCTGAGGAAGCCAATTCAAACCCACATTGCAGCAACTACCTGAAAAATGTAATCCTTCTAGATGACGAACTTTAAAACTGTACCGTACAGAAGCGAAAATAAAGCAAAGGCTGCATGCAAGATCAAGATTTCACTTGTTAAAAAAAAATACACTGTTCCTTTAAGGAGCCATCAGCCTCAGACCAGCATCATGCACTGTACTGGAAGTATGTCTTGCAGGTCCGGTTCTCCTTTTTTCTGCTTATGCTGACTGGATTGCTGGTACACTTTAGGGAGATTTTCCGACTGGTTCTTTCAGGTTTGATTCCTCAAACCCTCGGTCTTTTACTTCATTTGGCATTGTATGTCTTACGTTAAAAAAACAATCCATTTTTCCCCACTGTAGAAAGGATTTTTCACCACCAGTGCCTTCACTGTTTGTGAAGTGCCCTTCCTGTGGGAGGAAGAAGGTTGCCATATGTCCACACTGTGTGTGGTCTGTTTACTACTTCGACATGCTTTATCCAAGTGCAAATTCTGTCAGTCATGATAAAAACGGCCCTAAAGGACAAAGAAGGGATACTCCAGAGAAAGCAGATGGCAGACCTGAAGGCCCTGCAGGAGAAGAAAATATAACAAAAGCAGAACAGGGAAGGGGACTCTCTCAACTGTACACTTTTAGGAAGAACATCCGAGAGAAGAAAGATTCAAGGAGAAAAGGTGATGGACATCATCACTACGGTACAACACACTCCAGTAGGTCGCAAGAGCACTGGTCAACTTGCGTACATGTTTCCGTTTAGACGTGCTTGTGATTTGGGGATCCATGACAGGTAAGACGGCGAAGAACCATCGGTCATGGTAGAAACATTAATGATGAGTCCTTCGCAGCTGATACTATTATCGATGTTGGAGAGGACGCTGAAAATATTGCTGTCAAGACATTCTGGAAATCAACAAAGATAAGCCGTCAATACTTTTTTATCTGGATCTCCCGCTAAACATTTGTCTCCTTCGCCATGAATGTTGCCATGGCTTGCGAAAATTCAGAGAATTACCATTTCAGCCTCTGAAACTTACCAGAAACATTTGCTGCCATTGGAAATCCCTTGCAGAGCAGTAATGGTGCAGAGGAGTCCTCCCATGTCTCCACCTTATGACACACTGGTCCCTATCAGAGCAATTGTCCCACATCTTTGTTTTTTGATGACAACAGAGAAACAGCACCTATTAGGACCCCAGTGCCCAATTCTCCTTTGACTCATACCTTTACTACATATACAGCAACTGCCACCCTGGCGTCTCTGTTGCACACCTCCCCTGTGAATGACATAATATCTGATAGAGACTTCTAGCCACATGTAGGAAGCTGGCTCTGTATATACTATATCAAATGAGCTATAGTGTGCACAGAGTCCAGGGGTTCCCCAGAAGCTAAAGTAGATAATACAAATGCTCTCTTTTGTGGTAGTGTGGTCGAGCAGTTAGGCTTATCAGAGGTTAGTGCAAAGCACTGGTTATACACACACAGACAATAGAAGTAGCACACACTCCATGACTTAACTCCAGACCAATGTTTTTTTATATAGCAAAAATATATTTCCTTTATTTTTAGAACTACATGATTCAAGTTTCAGGTAAGTACTTCAGTAGATTTGTATTTCACACATGTTTCAACAGTACTTTGTTTGAAATCGGTAAGTTATACAGTTTTTGAAATATTGGCAGTAATCTGTTTTAAAACTTGACACTGAATTTTCAGTAACTGTTCCTGGGGGGAAGAAAAGTTAGATCATTTTACAGGTAGGTACAACACTTATAGTTCCAGTCTCCGGGGGTTTGGAAGTCCACAGGTTGGGGTTTAAGTTAACCCCAAACACCCACCACCAGCAACATGGGTCGGCCGGGTGCAGAGTTAAAAATGTAGGCAAAATTAACATGGGCTCCTATGGAGACCGGGGGCACTCGGTTTCAGATCTGCAGGCTGGTAAGTACCCGTGCCTTCAGAGGGCAGACCTGGGGGTTTTAGTGGAGCACTGGGGAGCCACAAGTAGGCACCAAACATACACCCTCCGTGCAGCTGGGGTGGCCGGGTGCACAGTGCACACCAGGTGTCGGGTCTTAATTGATTCTCTATGAGGGGAGCCCAGGGCCACTCAGAGGCTGCAGACGAGGTCCAGGAGGTCGTCTCGGGCAAACCACAGGCTGGACTGGGAGGAGGGCCACCTGCTGAATGTTGCTGCACTTGGGGGGGTGGGGGGGCGGTTTCTCCAAGGCCTGAAGGCTGAGGTTGCAGTAGGTCTTTAGGCATTGGATATCTTCGTCAAGAGCTTTTGCGTCAGGGCGGTCCTCGGGATTCCCTATGCAAGTGTCGTCATGGAGGGGTTGAGAGGTCAACCCAAGGTGGGCACTTGCTCGGAATTGCCTGGGGATCCTCTCTAGCTGGTTGGGCCACCTGGACACGATCCGTGGTTGTCGGGTGCAGAGTGGTTAGGACTCAAGCATTCAAAGTGAGGTTAGAGTCCTTAGTTGTTGTTTCTTCTAGGACAGGGCTGCTGTCCACAGGAGTTCTTGGTCTTTTCTGATGCAGGGCAGGCCTCTGGAGAGGTCACTGATCCTGCTGGATGTGTTTGTTCTTTTGCAGGTTCTTTAAATCAGGAGACAGGCTGGTAGGGCTGGGGCCAAGCCAGTTGTCGTCTTCATTCTTCTCTGCTGGGGGTTCAGCTTAGCAGACCTTCTTCTTGTCAGGTTGCCAGGAATGTGACGATTTTGGTACAGAGGACCCCCTAAATCCTGGATTTAAGGGCATTACAGGGGTCAGAGGGCAGTAGCCAGTGGCTACTGACCCTGAAGGTGGCTACACCCTTCTTATGTCCCCTACCTTTGGGGAGGGGACACAATCCTAGCCCTACTGGTCGCTGACCTCCAACTCAAGATGGAGGATTCTGCAGGGAAAGGGGCACCTGAGCTCTGGACACCTTAAGAGTGGTCCTAGCTAGGATGGTCACTCCTCCCTGTTTTCCCTAATTATCCTGCCAGACTTGCTGCCAAAAGTGGGGCTTTATTGGGGGGTGGGCAACTCCACTAGCTGGGGTGCCCTGGGGCACTGTAACAGGAGGCTTGAGCCTTTGAATCTTACCACCAGGTGTTACAGTTCCTGCAAGGTGGAGGTGTGAAGCAGTTCCAGCCAGAACAGGGTTTGTTTCTGACCACCAAGAGCACAAACACTCTCACCCATATGGTCAGAAAATATGGTCAGAAACTTGTCTGAAAGTGGCAGGCTGGCACAGACCAGTCAGTCCTGCAGTTGTCTCCTGGTGTGGCAGGGATGTGAATGAGTAAGGCTGGATTCGAGCCCTGCGGTGCCTGTCAATGGCAAATATAGGTGATGGAACCACTACTTGCCTGTCTCTGGTGTCTTGAGCACGACCACAACGCCATTAACTGTATAAATTATTTCTCCATGCACCCCAAGACCTTGAGGGAGTGATCCCACAAGCTCCTTGCCTCTCTGTGTGCGACACTGTAATGGTCTTGATTCCAGTCGAGGGGAAGGTTCTGGGATCAGCCGCAGAGCCATAGATCTTCGTCGCTGTTAGTCGTTCCACTCCGGTATGTCCCACAAGAAGAAGAGCAAGTAGTCACAGAGGTCTTCAACTTCTCCCTGTCTGTCAAAGTCATTCGAGGTGAGGGATCGTTGTCACTCGAGGTCTGGCCTCACGGTTGAGCCTGGGCCATCTCCGTGCCTCCTCGACTTTTAAGGATCCAGAGCGACCCCCCCCCCCCCCCAACTCTGAGAATTCTATAAGGCCATGCACTGCATATTTGAGCGTCCTGTACCCTCTGGCCCGCCTTTGGGCCTCACGTGTTCAGTAAGGGTCCCTGCTCGTTCTCAACCAGTGGGTGCGCCCTTTGCACCATTCGAACACCATTAATCCACGGATGGATCTGAACCTGCGCTGGTCATACCACCTCTTTCTTCTCTGACTCCGGTCCCACTGTTGACCCGCTTCAAACCCACACTCGCCGCCCCTGCGCTGTCACCATTTGAATCCCTGACTCCAACATGGAGGGGCATTGCCAGATGCAGACTACGGTGCCGACTAAAGCCATTTCCCACAGACTGGAGCCTGAGCCTTATTCCTATGGGCTAGGAATTTGGGAAGATTGGGAAGGGACGTTGGACTCTGAGGAATACCAGCCCCTAGACCCTGATATGGACTGGCATGAGTGATTTATATGGATGGCAATGGATTGGACGCCTCCTCGGATACTTTGCTTATGGACATGCCCTTTGATGTCTCCCATCTTTTTAGAGGCAAAGCGGACTCAGCGCTGGAGCACTTCAAGACTCAAGAGCTACGGCTAGGTCCTTGTATCTTTCCATGACCCCTGTTAACCCTGGTCTGCCTTCCGCTCCTTTCATGGCCACAGAAATGGCTTCCAGCCACATCTCTGCTCACCCAGCCACCATGGCATGCACACTTCCCAGCTCCTACATGGCCGAGGGCATGGGGCACACAGATCCTGTGGCTCAGGTAGCCAGAGGTTGACCCAGCCTACCACCCACCAGGCAGCCTCTAAGCCTCGTTAGTTTGCCCTTCGACCTTCATGCGCAACCAGTGGGTGGCACGATATGCCATCACGTACACCACTGGAGGTCAATAACATCAGACCACTGGGTTTGTCAGATTGTCTGACCGGGCAACACCCTCCCCATCGTGACTACTGCTGCAACCATGCCACCCATTTACAACAGGTTGACGGAGGACCATCTCTTCTTACTCCGCAAGGAAGTGGCGGCTCCCTTGAACATAGGAGCCATAGAGAGGGTTCCACATCAGAAGTAGGTTGTGGTTGCTATTCCTGCTGCTTTCTGGTACCCTAAAAGGACGGAGGCATTACTCCAATCCTAGATCTGGACCCTCTCAATTTCTTTCAGAAAAAATAGAAATTCAAAATGTCACACTCCCAAAAGTCCTGTCTGCCCTGGACCAGGGAGACTGGATGGTAGCGTTGGACTTGCAGGATGCATACTTTCACATTGCCGTCCTGCCTGCCCACAGACATTACCTGCCGTTCACGGTCGCTCAGGAGCATTTTCAGTTCACCATGCTCCCCCTTGGCCTTACCAGAGCCCCTCGGGTGTTCACCAAGGTGATGGCCGTAATAGCATCTTATCTGTGGAGATCTGGGGTCTAGTCTTCCCTTGACGATTGTCTGTTGAAGGCAGGCTCGTCCTAGGCAATCGTCTTCCACCTAGAGAATACGCTGGACCTCCTGCACTTGCTGGGGTTTACTGTTAACGTGCTGAAGTGACACATGACTCCTACTCAGGTGCTTTCTTTCATCAGAGTTGTTCTGGACACACTGCAGTTTCAGGCATATCCTTCCGGGTAAACAGTTCACAATATTCAGGCTATGTTGCTAATGTTTCAGCCTCTTTCTTGGGTTTCTGTGAAACTGACTGAGGCTGCTGGGCCTCATAGCCTCCTGTATCCTGCTTGTGACACATGCCTGCTGGCAGATGCGGGCTCTGGAGTGGGACCTGAACTTCCCGTGAGTACAGCATCAGGAGAAAACTCTGACATTGTCCAGATCTCGGACACTGCATAAGATCTGCAGTGGTAATTAAAGTAACACAAATAGGTCAGCGGAAGGCCCCTCTCCCTTTCCTAATCAGATCTGACAGTAGTGACAGATGCGTCGCTCCTGGGCTGAGGCAGCCATCTGGGAGAGGTGGAGATCAGAGGCCTCTGGTCTCTGGCAGGACCTGGACTCCACATCAGCCTGTTGAAGTTCTGGGTGACTCAGCTGGCATTGAAATCCTCTCTACCCTCCATCAATGGAAGGCTAGTGCAGGTATTCACTGACAACACCACCACTATTATGGTACTGTGACAAACAGGACGTGGTTGGGTCGTGGGCCCTTAGCCAAGAGGCCCTGCGGATCTGGACAGGGCTCGAATGTCTGACATATCCTTGGTGGTTCAACACCTGGTGGGTTCTTTGAATGCCATAGCGGACAGATTCAGCCAAAAATTCCTACCAGACCACAAATGGCATCTCCATTTGGAGGTGAGGTGCAAAGTCTTTTTCAGCAGTGAGGTGACTCTTGGTTAGATCTGTTCAACACTGCAGATAACGTGCAATGTCAGCACTTTTGTACACTTGAGTTTCCAAGGCAGCTCTTGCTCAGCGACGCTTTTTATCCTGCGTAGAGCTCCGTCTTCCTGTACGCCTTTCTGCCAATAACACTCCTGCCCAGAGTTCTCAAGAAGATCAGGAATGACTGAGCACAAGTGGCTCTGGACTGGGCCTGGAGAGTTTGGTATCCCAAGCTTTTGAGCATGGTGATCGGTCCTTCAGTCAAGCTGCCTCTTCGAGAGGATCTTCTGTCGCAGAAGCAGGGGAGGGTTCTCCATCTGGAGATTGGATGGTGAGAGTTGACACCTTTCGACTGAAGTGTGTAATGTCATCTTGGCAGCCAAGCGTGTCTCCACCAAGACAGTATACACCTGCTGTTGGGGCAAGTTTGTGGCATGATGTTTGGAGAAATAGGTTGACACCTATTGTGCATAGGCTTCTGAAATGTCTTGAACATTTGTTCTGTCCTTTACCGTTCATCGTGCCTCATTGGGACCTTAATTTAGTTCTGGCTTTTCTGATGTGCGTTCCTTTCAAGACACTCCACACACCTTCTCTTAGGCTTCTAACTATCAAAATGGCCTTTCTAGTTGGCAATAACATCTGCCCGGAGAGTCAGTGAGCTCCAGACTTTATCATCTGAGCCCCCATACCTCACCATTTTCCCAGACAAGCTGGTCATTCACACTTGAGCTTCCTTCCTTTGAAAGTGGTTACTCCCTTTCACATCGGCAGTCCGTCACCCTACTTACTTTTTATGCTCCACCCTATCCCAGTAAAGAAGAGGAGTGACTGTACCTGCTGGACCCAAAAAGACTGTTGTTGTTCCTCCTTGACCACACAAAGGAGTTATAGGTGGAAGGACAACTCTTCATGGGGTATGTCACAGCCCAGAAAGAGAAGGCAGTACAGAAACGGACTCTCACCTGCTGCTTGATTGAGGAATGTTCATCTAGTAGATGTCTGTACAGCTGCCACATAGAAATCAGTACATACTTTCAGTATACATTACTATTGGGATGAAAACACCAAAGCTGACACTGTAGTTGGTCATGCAGCTTTAAGAAATCTGTTTGCTTGAACCAGATCAGCAATGGGATTAATTTATATGTTTTCTTGTGTTTAAGATTTGATGGGTATTCTAGACATTTGATTTCGAGGGATATGCTTGCTATTCCGTTCCATGTTTGACTATCAATAATAATCTTATGATTTCTTACAGAGAGAAACATTCATTAAATGCTGACCAGATTTAACCTATGAAGATGACACAATTGTATCTTTTAGCAACTTTATTTTCATTCTATATTCTCACACAGCTATGTGGAAAATAACATAATAATTGCTATTCTTTACATGCATCTCTTTTTAAAGAGCTTATCACTTTACATAGAATTATCATTACCTTTGCCCTTAAATCTTCAAGCGCATATATCTTCCATATTTTTCCCTACCATATGTGTTGCAGGGGAGTGAAGGGATACTTTCCAAATCTGGTCTAGCGTTAATTGGGCAGCTACCAATAAATGCTTAATGAGTTTGTAGTGTGGTTAATGGATAGTCACTATTTTCCCATAGGTGGGCCAAAAGTATTGATAATGGTTGAAGGGGAATTGTTACTGCAAGCATTGCTCTGATTTGCAAAATTGTCTTTCTAGTATGACTGGATGAAATAACACAACCACCGCATGTGTAGAAAAGTGCCCCCTTTGCCACAATTTTTCCAACACAGGCCTGAACTTTAAAATATGGTGTGGCGCTGTGTGTGAGATAAATACCAAAATGTAAGTGGTTTATATGCACTTTCTTTATGGTATGTGCAAATGGAAGCCAGATACTCTTCAATGTGTCTTCTGCTGTCTCTCTCGCTCTAGATCACTCTCCCACCCTTTAGTTTACAGGCCTGTGATTGCTTGTTAGATCCATGTTATCCCCCCTGGTCGTAACTTAGTCGTAAAAATCTTTTTCTAGGGGGAGGTCTTCTCATGATTTGCCACTTCTCTAACCTCATGAGATCCGACCCAATTTAAGAATTGCTTGAGCCTTAATAAGTCTGCAGCTTCCAGTTGTCTCGCCTCCTGAATTCCGGCTCATGTTTTAATCTTCACATTTAAGGTTAACTAGGGTGGGATTGCCATTGTTCTAGCCTTTGATGCGCGAGTCAGTAATGCTTAGGTTGAAATTAGATTATGAATGATAGGCGACATTGGGGATTTAAATGTAGTGGATCCAGCCTTGTGTATAATTTCCTGCCAGTACTCTACCAAAATCTGTGTGGTTGTTTGCATCTGTTGTCTTGTAACTGAGCCCTCTGTGGAAGCCAAAGAATGCGCACTGAGATCTTAGAGAAGCATTGTTTCTCATGGGCCCAACCCTTGTTCTCTGGGTTATAATTGCAGCCCAAAGCCTGGTTGATTTGAGCTGTCTAAATGTAGTACCTTATGTTCGGGAATCCTAAACCCCCTTTTGTTGTACTGCTCTCTTGCATTGTCCTCTAAATTCTTGAGGAATGATATCTGCAGTCAAAGGCGAGAAACTTGTTTTCATTCTAGTATATTGTTGTTTTGGGAACATAAGCAGTAATGACTGTTCTACATACAATGATCTAGGCAGAAAGCTCATCTTCACTGATGTTATTCTCCCAAGCCAAGAGATCCCAGTTCTGCCCCAGCAATACAGATCCTTGTGTAATACCCTCCGCAATGAGGGGATTGCTATGACATTGCCAAAGTATTAGATAGGTTACTACCTAAGTATCTTCTTGACATAACTGAACCAAATCACTGTGTTTGAGGATTGTATAAGTGGTTTCTAAGTCAGGCAATGTCTATTCCACAAGACTTTGTGTAGTTAATGAAAAAGCCACATACTGCAGTGAATAGAGCTAATTCCTCTCTCAGTGACGGGATTAAGTTCTCGGGCTCAGTCAGGAAGCATAATAGATTGTCAACACATATTGCTAATTTGAACTTGTGTACCTATTTTAGCATATTTTATGGCCAGGCTATTTTGTACTCTCTGAATGAAGGGTCCATTGTGAGTGTGAATATTAGCTGAGAGCATCCCTGCCTGTTGTCCCTTGTGATGTACAGCCTGGGAGAATGTTATCAGTTGACTTTTATTATTCTTACTGGTTTTTACAGATTTTCTAGAATAAAGTGCTTCATTCATGGGCCCTGAGGGACTCTAACCAAGATTCTGGGAAGGTACGGCCAGTTTATGCTGTTGAATGTCTTCTCCACATCCAGCAGGAAAAGGACCATGAGCTAGGGGCTCTGTCAGCAGCCTCTATTAAAGTGATGGTAAATCTTGTGTGGTTGTGTCTAATAGAGTCCGCTTGGTATGGGGATATCAAGGAAGACCAGATAATATGTGATTGAGACACCAACTCCCAGGCAAAGATCTTTACATCTATATTGTTTAATACTATTTGTCTGTATCACGTTCAGGAGGTGAGCTCTATTCCTGGCTTAAGCAGCATTGTGAGTTGTGATTCCAACATTGTGTCTGTAACTATCCCTTGTGGCGTTATTGGCTCTGCTAGTACATTAATAAATGCTTTAGATAAGGATGTTGGGATTCTATAAGGTCCCAGTGCCTTCTTGCCAGGCAGTCTGCCAATAGTTGCTCTCATCTCTTATGCCGTGATTTCTTAAACTGTGTGAAGGAGGTCACCACTATCTAGCATAATGAGGTAGGCGTCCTGTCTGGTGATAGATTCTCTCCTGTAAAAAGGGTTTCATAGTACATGGTAAAGCATTTTATTATATCTCTGGTGTCGGTATGCAGTGTGCCTTATGTGACTTTTGATTTTATGGATGTGGTTCTGTAAGTTATAGGCTTTTTCATCGATCCACCTTGTCGCCCTTTTCATAGTTCATCTGTTTTGTGTACAGTACTTTTTTGACAGCCTCACACAATAACTGCTCAAGTTCACCTCTTGCTTTATTCAGGACTCCGTATGCAGTGAAGTCTCCTGTTAGTGTAGAGTTTCTAATTGTGACTGCCCTTTTTTGAGCTCTGATTTCCTCTTCCTACCTAGTCTCTCGAATGTGAGTGTGCAGGATATTAGTTTTCCTCTAATTTCTGCTTCTACAACATTGTACAGGATGCTTCAACTTCATTCTCTTGAAAATAGTGTCCCAGGGCTTTTCTTATATGTTATTTTACTACAGTATCCCTCAGTGCTATGTCACAGTTAATCCATGGTCTTCATATCTAGGGGTATACTAGTACTGTCTCCAGGTGTAGCCATACTGATTCTTGATTTTAAATAATTTTGGGGGCTATTTAGGGTTCACTATCTGCTACTGTAGTCTCCCAGAGGTCCAAGCATAAGATCTGTTGTACATTTGAATAGAACATATAGTTTGATAAACCTTAAATTAAGACGATTTGGACACAGGGGGTCTGCCATCTCAGGGTGAGAGATGCTATCAATATCCCCTCCTATTATTGTATGTCCTTTGGCCAAGTAAGCTACTTTCAGGAGTAAATCTGTGTAGAAGGGCTCCTTATCCTCATTAGGATCACATAGAGAAAGCAAATTGAAAAGAGACCTCCAAATCTACCCCAGACGCCTGCCCAATTTCCTGCCCTATCTGTTTATTTTGTTTCAAATGAACAAAAATAAGCCCCCTTCTCATCAATATGGTTCATCCCTTGGTCAACAAGAGCTTAATCTGGTAAATCCTGGGACAGCAGGTGAGTCTTCTAGAAGAAAGATATATCTGCTTCTTTAATTTTGAGCCATTACGATAATGCCCTCCTTTTAATTTAGGAGTTGAGACCTTGAACATTCAGGGTTGTGATGGTTATAGTAGTCATACATATAGATGTGTTGCTAGATGATGACAGTGTGTGTGTTTGGAGGCAGAAATTCTTCTTTTTTCCTTGCCTACTAAATGTTATTGTGTATATTGTGTTTGTCAGTGCATGCTGGTGAGAATGATATCAATTCAGTAAGCATGTGTGTGAAGGATAAATAATGGTTTCATGAAAACTTCACCTAGAGAAAAAACAAACACCTAATAAAATTAAAGAAAAGATCATAAAGTGTTGAGTGTGTTTCGAACGAGACCCAATGCAGACCATAGGATATTTTGGGTCTAGCTGTGGCTGATATCGGACAAGTCAGCACTTCTTTTAAGAAAACCTCTTTGCAAGTCCTGGTGCCTTAGAGGGCCCTCTGCTGCCATCACACTTTGCCTTGGTGCGGATTATGCCCTCCAATTGATAACTTCAAAGTTATCAATTGACATGATCCTCCTTATCTCTGAGTTTTCATAGCCTCTTACATTGTTTGCAGGAATTATTAATGTTGGGTGTTCACCAGGTGCCCCTCATATCCGTTCTGGTGAGTAATGCATTCACCAGGACCTCTGTGACACTTGGCAAGCCTAAGAATATGTTTGCTTCAGCCATATCTTATATTCCCTGTTACATGCCTTTGAGAGTGAATAATAAACAAAAGGAGAACTCCTATCTGTAGGTGATGTGCAGTGATCTGGACGAATTCTGTACTTCTGGCCAAAGTGGATGGGGAGATGTCCTGAAAGAGCATAAGTATAAAGTCTCTGAAACTGACTGGTTCCTGCCAACAAGCTTGCCCCTTTGTCCTTGGAAAAATGTGCTCTGGTAAGGAAGTCTGGAGTCAGGTTGCTTTTCTGTTTGAGCATTGAAAACGCCCTATGTGTATGATCCACTCATATGGTTTTCAAAGGTGATTTAACCTCTTAGCTGCTGGGCCATCCCCCCCCCCCCCCAAAGGTGATTTAACCTCTTAGCTGCTGGGCCATTCCCCCCCCAGTGCTGAGCCCTTTTTTGGCTATTTGGGGTAGTTCGTCCTTAGGCCTTCATAACTTTTTGTCCACATAAGCTATCCACGCCAAATTTGCATCCTTTTTTTCCAACATCCTAGGATTCTAATGGTACCCAGAGTTTGTGGTTCCCCTGGAGGAGACCAAGAAATTAGCCAAAATACAGTGAAAATTTCGTTTTTTTTAAAAAAAAAATTGGAAAAAAGGGCTGCCGAAGAAGGCTTGTGGTTTTTTCCCTGAAAATGGCATCAACAAAGAGTTTCTGGTGCTAAAATCACCTTCTTCCCACCTTTCAGGAACGGGCAGACTTGAATCAGAAAACCACATTTTTCAACACAAATTTGGCATTTTACTGGGACATACCCCATTTTTACTATTTTTTGGTGCTTTCAGCCTCCTTCCAGTTAGTGACAGGAATGGGTGTGAAACCAATGCTGGATCCCGGAAAGCTAAACATTTCTGAAAAGTAGACAACATTCAGAATTCAGCAAGGGGTCATTTGTGTAGATCCTACAAGGTTTTTCTACAGAAATTAACAGCTGAAATAAAAAAATATTGAAATTGAGCTGAAAACAACAGCCATTTTTCTTTGTTTTACTCAGTAACTTTTTCCTGCGATGTCAGATTTTTGAAAGCAATATACTGTTACGTCTGCTGGACTCTTCTGGTTGCAGGGATATATAGGGCTTGTAGGTTCATCAAGAACCCTAGGTACCCAGAGCCAATAAATGAGCTGCATCCTACAGTTGGTTTTCATTCTATACCGGGTATACAGCAATTCATTTGCTGAAATATGAAGAGTGAAAAATAGGTATGAAGAAAACCTTTGCATTTCCAAAATGGGCTCAAGATAAGGTTTTGAGGAGCAGTGGTTATTTGCACATCTCTGAATTCCAGGGTGCCCATACTAGCATGTGAATTGCAGGGCATTTCTCAAATAGACGTCTTTTTTACACACTCTCTTATATTTGGAAGGAAAAAATTTAGAGAAAGATAAGGGGCAATAACACTTGTTTTGCTATTCTATGTTCCCCCAAGTCTCCCAATAAAAATGATACCTCACTTGTGTGGGTAGGCCTAGCGCCCGCGACAGGAAATGCCCCAAAACACAACGTGGACACATCCCATTTTTTGACAGAAAACAGAGCTGTTTTTTGCAAAGTGCCTACCTGTAGATTTTGGCCTCTAGCTCAGCCGGCACCTAGGGAAACCTACCAAACTTGTGCATTTTTTAAAACTAGAGACCTATGGGAATCCAAGATGGGGTGACTTGTGGGGCTCTGACCAGGTTCTGTTACCCAGAATCCTTTGCAAACCTCAAAATGTGGCTAAAAAAACACGTTTTCCTCACATTTCGGTGACAGAAAGTTCTGGAATCTGAGAGGAGCCACAAATTTCCTTCCACCCAGTGTTCCCCCAAGTCTCTCGATAAAAATGATACCTCACTTGTGTTGGTAGGACTAGCGCCCGCGACAGGAAGTGCCCCAAAACACAACGTGGACACATCCCATTTTTTGACAGAAAACAGAGCTGTTTCTTGCAAAGTGCCCACCTGTAGATTTTGGCCTCTAGCTCAGCCGGCACCTAGGGAAACCTACCAAACCTGTGCATTTTTTAAAACTAGAGACCTAGGGGAATCCAAAATGGGGTGACTTGTGGGGCTCTGACCAGGTTCTGTTACCCAGAATCCTTTGCAAACCTCAAAATGTGGCCAAAATAACATGTTTTCCTCACATTTCGGTGACAGAAAGTTCTGGAATCTGAGAGGAGCCACAAATTTCCTTCCACCCAGCGTTCCCCCAAGTCTCCCGATAAAAATTATACCTCACTTGTGTGGGTAGGCCTGGTGCCCGCGACAGGAATAGATCACACAACGGTCAATGTTGGTCCTTACATGAGGCAGCTGTTGACCCTGGGGTGATCCATTCCTGACGCAGGCACTAGGTGTAGGCACTTAAGTGGGGTAGTGTTTTTATCAGGACAGGTGAGGAATCACTGGGTGGTAGGAATTTTGTGGATCCCAGCATATTCCTGTAGTTTGTGTGACAGAAATGCGAGAAAAATAGAGTTTTTATTCAACATTTCAGCTTTGCAGGGTATTCTGGGTAAGAAAACTTTGGGGAATCCACACAAGTCACACCTCTGTGGACTCCCCCGAATGTCTAGTTTCGAGAAATGTTTGGGTTTAGTGTGTTTCTCTATATGGCTGCCGAACCCAGGACCAAAAACACAGGTGCCTGCCTTACAAAACCAGTTTGTTTTGCAATAGATAATTTTGATGTCTCCACAATACGATTTGGGCGGTGGAATTTGGGGCTGAACTAAATTGGGGAGCTCCCAAGAGAGCACTCTCTCTCTCTGTTTGCCGCCGCATTCACCTGCTCTCTGGGTTGGGCTAACCCACTATTACCCTGTTGCACAGACTGCTTGTGAAGGGACAGCAGGACTGTCCTCATCACCTCCCTCATAATTTACTGGAAGAGGAGTTATCGAATGGGACTCCTCCGACTGAAAAACCACTCCCAGAGTCTGCGCCATTGTCCTATCCCTCAGATGCTGTCTCAGTATCTGATGTCTCAGTCTCTGATCCTATGTCAGAGCTGTCCTCTAGAACCCAAGTGACGGCAGCAGTCATCCATCAAGATGCCATCTCTGCTATTGGCTAAACTGTTGCTCTAAAACACTAGCCTACGTAGACAGTCACAAAATCGATGGTGTGTGCGAGATACGTGCAACAGTAGAGGCCACCTTACCTGCGCTTCTTCCCTCAATCAGCACATTCTTTCAAGACACTCAAAAAACACCTTGTCACATACCATTCGTCACAGTCTTTAGCACCTTCTGCGCCCAGTCCAACAATCATTATTGGTGCTCCCACTCCCTCCTCCTCGGATTCCCTCATTACCACCCAGCAAAAGTGCCCTTCATCTCTCCATAGCCGCCCTCCACCCCGCACATACATTTCATTTGTATTATAGCGCAGGTAATGGCTGACTTTACTAATGTACTCAGCTATTTACATAAAATACAGGTTTGCTCTTTGCAGTAGGCATATAAACCTTCTGCGCTTCTTTATGGCACTAAAACTGCCACTAGACAAGTCTGACCCTTTTGTAGCAGAAACATAATCACAAAACCTGCTTGACTTTTTTATTGCTGCCTAAAAGCTACAGTTGAAAAGCGTCAGTTGAAGTATGTGCATTGCTTTGAAGACGCAAGCTGCAACTGCAAGACAACTGGTGGCAAATCTATATATATATATAGACTCTCCCCTTTCTTACGAGGCCTTCCTGAAACTGTTTCCTGGCCCCGATCACAGCACAGCTGCGATTGGGGGCCAGGAAACCTGAAAATGTTTCCTGGCCCCCGATCGCAGCACAGCTGTGATCCGGGGCCTGGAAACACTTTCAGGAAGGCCTCGTAAGAGTGGGGAGAGTCTCCCCTTTCTTATGAGGCTTTCCTGAACGTGGGGAAGGCCGTTTGTGGCAGTTTTCCCCATCGGAGCAGGAAGCGGCCACAAGGCCGCTTCCTGCTCCAATGGGAAAATCCACATAGTTACGTCAGCCCCCCTCACGGCGCGCTGACGTCACAAATGGGCGGGGGAGACACGGAAGAGCTTCTGTGTCTCCCAGGGAACAAAAAATAAATAAAAAAATCCTCGGGTGCGACGCACCTGAGGATTTATTAACCCCCTCCCTGGTGTCAGCCACTGGTCATGACCCGCACCAGGGAGGTAGTGCGGGCGTCGGCCAGTGGCCGACGCCCGCATTTAAAGGGTTAAGAAAGATATTCTGAAACAGGGCCTGGACATAGTCCTCTTAATATTTGGAGGATATTTCTTTTGGAATGTCTCTAATGCAGATGTTCCTCTGGAACAATTTTTCAAATCTTCCATCTGATCGACACATTTGTTCTATTGCATTTCTGGTGTGGCTAGCCTTCGTGAAAGATCATCTTGCTCATGGGCTGTTGTTGCTATGTCATTCTCCAACTGATCAATAAGAGTATCAGATTGCTGAATATAATGATCAAATTCTGTAAGGAAATGCCTCCTTGGCATGGTTACCCCCTGACTCTTTGCCTTTGCTGATGCTAAGTTTTGAAAGTGTGTTGGAACCCTGCTAACCAGGCCCCAGCCCCAGTGTTCTTTCCCTAATCTGTACCTTTGTTTCCACAATTAGCACAACCCTGGCACTCAGATAAGCCCCTTGTAAATGGTACCCCTGGTACCAAGGGCCCTGATGCCAGGGAAGGTCTCTAAGGGCTGCAGCATGTCTTATGCCACCCTGGGGACTCCTCAGTCAGCACATGCACACTACCTCACAGCTTGTGTGTGCTGGTGTGGAGAAAATGACTAAGTCAACATGGCACTCCCCTTAGGGTGCCATGCCCACATTCCACTGCCTGTGGCATAGGTAAGTCACCCCTCTAGCAGACCTTACAGCCCTAAGGCAGGGTGCACTATGCCACAGTTGAGGGCATATGTGCATGAGGACTATGCGCCTACAGTGTCTAAGCAAAACCTTAGACAATGTAAGTGCAGGGTAGCCATAAGAGTATATGGTCTGGGAGGTTGTCAGACACAAACTCCACAGTTCCATAATGGCTACACCGAAATCTGGGAACTTCTCAGCACAATAAATGCACACTGATGCCATTGTGCAATCTTTTGTAACATACACCCAAAGGGCATCTTAGAAATGCCCCCTGAATATCAATCTGACTTCTAGTTTGGGGCTGACAAATTTCTGCCAGCCTGCCACAACCAGACGAGTTGCTGGCCACATGGGGAGAGTGCCTTTTTCACCCTGTGGCCAGGAACAACGCCTGCACTGGGTGGAGGTGCTTCACACTTCCCTCTGCAGGAACTGTAACACCTGGTGGTGAGCCTCAAAGGCTCATCCCCTTTGTTACAGCGCCCCAGGGCATCCCAGCTAGTGGAAATGCCCGCCACTGCCCCCACTTTTGGCGGCAAGACTGGAGGAGATAATTAGAAAAACAAGGAGGAGTCACCCACCAGTCAGGACAACCCCTAAGGTGCCCTGAGCTGAGGTGACCCCTGCCTTTAGAAATCCTCCATCTTAGTTTTAGAGGATTCCCCCAACAGGATTAGGGATGTGCCCCCTTCCCCACAGGGAGGAGGCACAAAGAGGGTGTAGCCACCCTCCAGGACAGTATCCATTGGCTACTGCCCTCCCAGACCTAAAAACACCCCTAAATCTAGTATTTAGGGGCACCCCAGAACCCAGGAAATCAGATTCCTGCAACCGGTACTACAAAGAAGGACTGCTGACCTGCAAGCCTGCAGAGACGACGGATGACGACAGCTGCTTTGGCCCCAGCCCTACCGGTCTGTCTCCAGAGTCAAAAACCTGCAACCAGCGACGCATCCAACAGGGACCAGCAACCTCTGAAGCCTCAGAGTACTGCCCTGACCCCCAGGACCGTGAGCAGCGGCTCTGCTCAAAAACAGCAACAAAGAAGCAACTTCCAAAGAACTCACTGTTCCCGCCGGAAGCGTGAGACTTCACACTCTGCACCCGACGCCCCCGGCTCGAGATCCAGAGAACCAACACCACAGGGAGGACTCCCCGGCGACTGCGACCCCGTGAGTAGCCTGAAACGACCCCACTGGACCCCCACAGTGACGCCTGTAGAGAGAATTCAGAGGCTCCCCCTGACCGCGACTGCCTGTAACAAGGGACCCGACACCTGGACCAAGCACTGCACCCGCAGCCCCCAGGACCGGAAGGAACCGAACCTCAGTGCACAAGTGATCCCCAGGTGACCCGCTGCCTAGCCCAGGTGGTGGCTGTTCCGAGAAGCCCACCCCCTCCCCTCCCCTCCTGTGCCTGCCTGCACCACCAGAGTGACCCCTGGGTCCCTCCATTGAAACCTATCTAAAACCCGATGCCTGCTTTGCACACTGCACCCGTCCGCACCTGGGTGTGTTGTGTGCCTACTTGTGCCCCCTTTCCCCCTCCCTCCCCCTTACGAAACCTCCCTGGTCTGCCCCCTGAGGATGCAGGTACTTACCTGCTGGCAGACTGGAACCGGAGCCCCCTGTTCTCCATAGGTGCCTATGTGTTTTGGACACCTCTTTGACCCCTGAACCTGACCGGCCCTGAGCTGCTGGTGTGGTAACTTTGGGGTTGCCCGTAACCCCCAACGGTGGGCTGCCTATGCCCAGGAACTGAGACTTGTAAGTGTCTTACTTACCTCACAAACTAACCATTACTGAACCTCCCCCGGGAACTTTGCACTGTGTCCACTTTTAAAATAGCTTATTGCCATTTTAACAAAGACTGTATATGATATTGCTTTAATTCAAAGTTCCTAACTTACCTGTGTGGAGTAGCTTGCATTTTATGTATTTAATTCAAATCTTGAACTTCTGGTTCTTAAAATAACTTAAGAAAATATATTTTCTATATAAAAACTGTTGGCCTGGAGTTAAGTCTTTGAGTGTGTGTTCCTCATTTATTGCCTGTGTGTGTACAACAAGTGCTTAACACTACCCTCTGATAAGCCTACTGCTCGACCACACTACCATGAAATAGAGCATTAGAATTATCTAATGTTGCCACTATATTACCTCTAAGAAGAACTGTTGGACTCTGTGCACACTATTTCTTACTTTGAAATAGTACATACACAGCCAACTTCCTACAAATTCTGACTGGTTTATATTTTTGTATCATGCAATCAACTCTTTAGAGAGTTTTTGCTGTAATGCTAGAGCACCAGCTTTGATATTATCCACACCTGCTAGGTCTCCCTTGCGGGCCGCCAAAGTAGTGTAATTTTGCTTGGTGTTTTTGAGGTTTTGCATCTGGAGCAGGTCTCTGATTCAGGACACCTTTGTGGCTTTGGCTTTTGATGCAGCCGTGTTCATTAAGTAACACAGCACAGAATTTGCTCAGTCTATGGGCACCTTATTAGCCTTATCCAGATTCCTTGTCTAAATTAGTGTGTGGGGGGGAGACTGGCCCCTGTAGTCTTCCATAATTACTTTTATGTCATGCAGATATATAGAGCACACTATCACCTAGGAGGTTATCCAGACGCTACAGTCTTCCAGTATAGTCAACATTTACCCAGGTCAGCACGTCTGCAACAATGCGCTCTTCCTTGGGTTCTGTGGCCTTTGTTATATTCCTGGCTCTGCAGCAATCACTATTAGTGTGACCACCTATAGTTTTCTTGTACCCCTACTTGGCACCTCTACCGAAGCCTAGGTGGTTATCAGGCTGGTTCCCATTGCAGAACTTTTTCTCCCCACCATTGCGTGAAACCGCCCATCTCCACCGGAGAGTGATGCCACCTTATGATGGTGGTCCTCCATGTATCCTTGTTTTCTTGAACAAAAACACTATTATTCATTGTTTTCATAGTGCCTCAGACCACTTGACAGTATCTGAGAGGTCAGCTCTGCCAAGCCCTTATTCTGCTCAACCATTGTATGCTGTAAGGTGAGCTCATGAATCAAGAGTTCTGACTGGACGCTTCTTTTCAGGTCTGTGTCCCAGCCATGCCCCAGTTGCACTTTTTGAAGGTGTTTACCAATTAAAATATTATATTACTGAATTTAGTGAGAATTGTTCTGGAGGCTGTAGGAAATTACCATCTTGCCTGGCATGTTAACCCCATTTTCACTGTATGTATGTTTGTTTTTGCCCATGTGTCACTGGGATCCTGCCAGGCAGGACCCGAGTGCTCATAATGTATGCCCTGTATGTGTTCCCTGTGTGGTGCCTAACTGTCTCACTGAGGCTCTGCTAACCAGAACCTCAGTGTTTATGCTCTCTGCTTTTCACAATTGTCACTGCAGGCTAGTGACTATCTTCACCAATTCTCATTGGCACACTGGAACACCCTTATAATTCCCTTGTATATGTTACCTAGGTACCCAGGGTATTGAGGTTCCAGGAGATCCCCATGGGCTGCAGCATTTCTTTCGCCACCCATAGGGAGCTCAGACAATTCTTACACAGGACTGCCACTGCAGCCTGAGTAAAATAACGTCCACGTTATTTCACAGCCATTTTTTACTGCACATAAGTAACTTATAAGTCACCTATATGTCTAACCTTCACTTGGTGACGGTTAGGTGCCAAGTTACTTAGTGTGTGGGCACCCTAGCTCTAGCCAAGGTGCCCCCACATTGTTCAGGGCAAATTCCCCGGACTTTGTGAGTGCGGGACACCATAACACGCGTGCACTACACATAGGTCACTACCTATGTGTAGCGTCGCAATGGTAACTCCGAACATGGCCATGTAACATGTCTAGGATCATGGAATTGTCACCTCAATACCATTCTTGTATTGGGGGGACAATTCCATGCATCCCCAGGTCTCTAGCACAGAACCCGGGTACTGCCATTCCAGGGTCTCCACTGCAGCTGCTGCCAACCCCTCAGACAGGTTTCTTCCCCCCCTGGGGTCTGGGCAGCCCAGTCCCAGGAAGGCAGAAAAAAGGATTTCCTCTGAGAGAGGGTGTTACACTCTCTCCCTTTGGAAATAGGTGTGAAGGGCTGGGGAGGAGTAGCCTCCCCTAGCCTCTGGAAATGCTTTGATGGGCACAGATGGTGCCCATCTCTGCATAAGCCAGTTTACACCGGTTCAGGGATCCCCCAGCCTTGCTCTGGTGCGAAACTGGACAAAGGAAAGAGGAGTGATTACTCCCCTGACCAGTACCTCCCAGGGGAGGTGCCCATAGCTCCTCCAGTGTGTCCCAGACCTCTGCCATCTTGGATCAGAGGTGTTGGGGCACAGTGGACTGCTCTGAGTGGCTAGTGCCAGCAGGTGATGTCAGAGACCCTTCCTGATAGGTGCTTAGCTCTTTCAGAAGCCAAGTCTCCTTTCTTAGTAGCATACCTCCTTTTCTGGCTATTTAGGGTCTCTCCTCTGGGCTATTCCTCAGATAACGAATGCAAGAGCTCACCAGAGTTCCTCTGCACTTCCCTCTTCAACTTCTGCCAAGGATCAACTGCTGACTGCACCAGGACGCCTGCAAAACTGCAACAAAGTAGCAAGACGACTACCAGCAACATTGTAGCGCCTCATCCTGCCGGCTTTCTCGACTGTTTCCTGGTGGTGCATGCTCTGAGGGCTGTCTGCCTTCACCCTGCACTGTAAGGCAAGAAGAAATCTCCTGTGGGTCGACGGAATCTTCCCCCTGCCAACACATGCACCAAATTACTGCATCACCGGTCCTCCGGATCCCCTCTCATCCTTACGAGCGTGGTCCGTGGAACACAGGAGCTGGGTCCAAGTGTCTCCCACAGTCCAGTGGCCCTTCTGTCCAAATTTGGTGGAGGTAAGTCCTTGCCTCCCCATGCCAGACAGCAAACCTGTGTACTGCGTGATTTGCAACTGCTCCGGCTTCGGTGCACTTTTCCAGGACTTCCTTTGTGCACAGCCTAGCCTGGGTCCCCAGCACTCCGTCCTGCATTGCCCAACTCGCTGAGTTGGACTCTGACGTCATGGGACCCTCCTTTGTGACTCTGATTCGACCGCTGTCCTCAGATTTTCTAAGTGCCTGTTCCGGTACTTCTGCGGGTGCTGCCTGCTTCTGTGGGGGCTCTCTGAGTTGCTGAGCGCCCCCTCTGTCTCTTCTCCAAGGGGCGACATCCTGGTCCTTCCTGGTCCCCAGCAGCACCCAAAATCCTCAACTGCGACTCTTGCAGCAAGCAAGGCTTGTTTGCAGTATTTCTGCCTGGAGACACTTCTGCAACATCCAGCACGCCGTGGACATCTTCCATCCAAAGGAGAAGTTCCTAGCCCTTTTTGTTGTTGCAGAATCTTCGGCTTCTTCCACCCGGAGGCAGCACTTTTACACCTTCATCCGGGGTTTAGTGGGCTTCTGCCCCCCCTGGACACTTTCGTGACTTTTGGACTCGGTCTCCTTCCTTAACAGGTCTTCAGGTCCAGGAATCTGTCTTCAGTGTTTTGCTGGTGCTTGTGGTTCTTGCAGAATCCCCTATCACAACTATTGTGTCCTTCTGGGGTAGTATGGTAACTTTACTCCTACTTTTCAGGGTCTTGGGGTGGGGTATTTTGGACACCCTTACTGTTTTCTTACAGTCCCAGCGACCCTCTACAACCTCCCATAGGCCTGGGGTCCATTCGTGATTCGCATTCCACTTTTGGAGTATATGGTTTGTGTTGCCCTTAGGCCTATGTCTACCTATTGCATCCTATTGTGATTCTACATTGTTTGCACTACTTTTCTTACTGTTACTTACCTGTTTTGGGTTTGTGTGCATATAATTTGTGTATATTACTTACCTCGTAAGTGAGGGTATCCTCTGAGATACTTTTGGCATATTGGCGGTCATTACAACATTGGTGGTAAAAGCCGCTTACCGCCGTGTAGAAGACCGCCAACACACGGCAGCGGAAATCAGCCACAGCTATTATAACCCACAGCACGGAATCTGCCAAAATTCAGACACCCACACAAGTCCGTCACACCAAAGGTCAGTGATAAACTGGCGAAAACAAATCCTCCACCGTCACGCCAACAGAATTATACCCACACTATCACGACACACGAATCGACGCGGCGGTCTTTCAACCGCAGTATTCCATTGGCGGTACACACCGCCATGCTCAAAATACACACACTTTTACAAAACACAGCCACATTGGACAATTCAAAATACACACACCTGATACACATACACACACCACTCCCACACACCCAATACAATATAAAACACACACCCACATCCCCCACAAACCCCTACGACCACAATTACTGAGAGAAGGCCAGAGAGAGACACTAAAAACTACTACCAAGCATCCACAGGCACAAAATACTATCATCCACAGAACTTCCACACACCTCCCACAACACACCACTACATATCAGCACACTTATCACCACACACACCACTCCACACATCACCCACACCACCCCGTGGCACGGAAGGCACCCCAGGTTCTCTGAGGAGGAGCCCAGGGTCATGGTGGAGGAAATCGTCCGGTTAGAGCCACAGCTATTCGGATCACAGGTGCAGCACACCTCCATAGCTAGGAAGATGGAGCTATGGCGAAGAATAGTGGACAGGGTCAACGCAGTGGGACAACACCCAAGAAATCGGGATGACATCAGGAAAAGGTGGAACGACCTACGAGGGAAGGTGCGTTCCGTGGTCTCAAGACACCACCTTGCGGTTCAGTGGACTGGCGGCGGACCACCACCTCCTCCCCCACAACTAACATGGGAGGAGCAAGTCTTGGCGATTCTGCATCCTGAGGGCCTCGCAGGAGTAGATGGAGGAATGGACTCTGGTAAGTCAGTTCTTAACCATTACATCCTCCACCCTACTTGCATGCTATCACATACCCCCACCCTCACCCCCATCACTCCAAATCCTCACATATGTCCCAACATCACAAACCACACATCCTAACACCAAGCCCTGCATGCAACAGCAAAGCATGGACACCCATCACCAAAGCATGGCCACTGCACATACCCATACACACCCCTAAACCACCATCACACAAAGCCCCACACAGGAATGCAAGCACTGGGGTACACGTTTACCCACCTATTGCACACCATAGCACACACAGGTGTAATAAACATCCTTTTATACCCCTGCAGGACCCCTACCCAATGTCACCGGACAGGAGGGTCCACACATGTCCACACCACCAACATAAGAGGCCCACAGTGAAGACAGCAGCTCTGTCCAACTGGGTCTGGACAACCAGCCCGGCCCATCTGGGACCTCAGGACAGTCGGTTCCCCTCACACAGTCACAGGCCACCACAGAGCTTCCCCCCTCTGGAAACACCAGCACAGCACCCACCCAGCGGGCCCATACCTCTGTCCCCAGGACACGTCAGGCAGCAGTGTGTCCACCACTACAGGGAACCCAGGCTAACCCACCACCCCAACAACAACAGGGACCTGGGGGCAGTGGTAGTGGCACACGGTCCAGGGGACGGAGGCCCAGGAACACAGGGGAACTGGGAGGGCTGCTGTGCGACAGGGGGAGGAAAGGCCAAGGGAACCCACTCTCCACGAGGCCCTCTCCAACATCATGGGAGCCTACCACCACTCCCAGGAGACAATGGCAACGGTACTGGCCAAGTTTGAGGAGACCCAGCGCCTGCAGGAGGAACAGTATTTGGGCTTCAGGGAGGAACTCAGAACCATCAATTCCACCCTGGGCACCATCGTATGGGCGCTGAAGGAAGTACATAACACCAGGAGGTACTGGACACGGTGGCACAACAAGGGGCCCCTGACACTAGCCTGGACGATGAACTGCCCACCACCTCCGCCGGCGCTAGTGGACAGGACGCCCCGCCACAGGACCACCACACCAGCACCCCACTCCCTGCAGAGGGATAACCACCCTGCAAGCGGTCCCTGAGATCCAGGACAAAGACAGAGAACAATGCCAAGACCCCCGCCAAAAAATGAGACCACCCTGAATGTCATCTTTCTGTCCCACTTTGTCACCCTGTCCATCCTCAAACTGCCCCAGCTCCACTTCCTATGCCCATTTGGGCAATGCACCTGTGAGACTAATAGACTGGACTCTGCCATGGACATTCCTCCACCATCCCCCATCACCATTTAACAACCCCCTCCAATATTGAGCACTTCAATAAACACCCTTGAAGCAGAAAACAATCTGGAGTCAGTCTGTGATTTCAAAATAGTTTATTAGCAATTACAGTGACAAAATGCTCTTTCAATTGTAATGTCAACATACCTATGTCACACAGCGCTAGTCCTTGAGGAAACAAAGCAGAGGTCACACAGTGGGACCCACATCTGTGAAATCGTAAGGGAAAGTGACAACTCAGTGACCATGCACTGGGTGAAAACGACAGACAGTAGAGAGGTAGTAGTTTTAAAGTACATGTAATAGGCAGGTCTGTACTCTTACCTGTGTCTCACTGGAAATATTGCAGGATCACAGAGTTCCTGTTGTCCATATCCTCTTCTTCTGCTTCCTCGTCTTCTCTGTCCACAAGCTCCACAGCTTCAACAACACCGCCATCTGGACCATCCTCCTGAAGAAAAGGCACCTGTCGTTGTATAGCTAAGTTGTGAAGCATACAGCAGGCCACGATGATCTAGCACACCTTCCTTGGTGAGTAGAATAGGGATCCACCTGTCATATGGAGGCACCTGAACCTGGCCTTCAGGAGGCCGAAGGTCCGTTCTATAATCCGTCGAGTTCGCCCATGGGCCTCATTGTAGCGTTCTTCTGCCCTTGTCCTGGGATTCCTCACTGGAGTCAGTAGCCATGACAGGTTGGGGTAACCAGAGTCACCTGCAAATGGCGATGGACAACTGTTAGACACACACTAACATGTAGGGATATACCCAGACAACCATTCCCACTGTCTTGCTTCCAGGTGCTCACCTAATAGCTACACACAGTGCCTCTGGAGTTGACCCATCACATAAGGGATGCTGCTATTCCGTAGGTTGTAGGCGTCATGCACTGAGCCAGGGAACTTGACATTCACATGGGAGATGTACTGGTCTGCCAAACACCATCTGCACATTCATGGAATGATAACTCTTCCGGTTTCTGTACACCTGTTCACTCCTGCGGGGGGGGGCAAATCCACATGTGCCCCATCAATGGCACCTATGATGTTGGGGATATGTCCCAGGGCATAGATATCTGTAGGCAAATTCTCCACCTGAGGGAAAACGATGTAGCTCCGCATGTGTTTCAGCAGGGCCGACAACACTCTGGACAACACGTTGGAAAACATAGGCTGGGACATCCCTGATGCTATGGCCACTGTTGTTTGAAATGACCCACTTGCTAGGAAATGGAGTACTGACAGCACCTGCACTTGAGGGGGGATTCCTGTGGGATGGCGGATAGCTAACATCAGGTCTGGCTCCAGCTGGGTACACAGTTCCTGGATTGTGGCACGGTCAAGCCTGTAGGTGATGATCACATGTCTTTCCTCCATTGTTGACAGGTCCACCAGCGGTCTGTACACCGGAGGATGCCTCCATCTCCTCAAATGTCCCAGCGGACGGTGCCTATGAAGGACAACAGCGAGCACAGAGTCAACCAACTCAGAGGTATGTACCCACAGCTTACACAGAACACGATTCATAATCCGAAAAGTGGCCTGTATGTGTGTTGAGGCTAGGCCTAGGTATGTGTGACGCAGTTAAAAATTAAGCCATGTGGGCCCCTGAAATTGCGGCTGACTGACCTCTAAAGTGGGACAATGGGATGTGAGGTAACTGCGCTGGCGTTGCACACTGTCGCGGTAGGCGGTCGAAGACCGCAGCGCAATGCTGCATTGGTTAACATTGGACCCTATGGGTCCCAGGAGCCAATGATGATGTACTCCGGCGGTGACGGTACGCACCGCCGCGGACGTGACCACCATTTTCTATCACTCAATACCTGATCTTATACAGGAGAGGACCTACACTGCAAGTGCTGCTGTGACCGTGGCTCGAGTGTCTGGGGATAGGGCCCCTGCCTTCACATAGGAGGAGTTGGAGAAACTAGTGGATGGGTCCTCCCCCAGTACACGCTACTCTACGGTCCTCCAGACAAACAGGTAAGTACACTGGGAGCATGCTATATGGGCTATGCCTGTGTGGAGTGGGGTGGATGAAAGATTGGGGGGGGGGGGGATTGAGGCGTGCATGAAACGACGATGCATGTGCCACATGGCAAGGGTAGGGATGGGGGCCAGTGACTGTGACGGTGCAGTTGGTAATAACATTTCTCTTCCCCCTGTACAATTCATCTAGGTCAGCGCCCACCAGAAAAAATATATTTGGCGTGCCTTCGCCAACGACGTCCGGACCCACAGACGGAGCACCCACTGCCGGAAAAGATGGGAGGACATTCGCCGCTGGAGCAAGAAGACGGCAGAGGCTCAGCTGGGGATGGCCTCCCAACGTGGGAGGGGTGCCCGTCGCACCATGACCCCCCTGATGTTCAGGATCCTGGCGGTGACGTACACGGAGTTGGATGGGTGCTTGGGGGCATCACAGCAGCCACAAGGGGGTGAGTACACTCTCATCCTGCTGATTTTGCGCACAGTGGAGGTGTCTGGGTGGGGGAGGTGGGCTGTGTGTTTCCCTAGGCCAGGGTGAGTTTAGTAGGCAAGGTCCCTCCGTAAGGCAGGCCATGTGGCACCCCACCCCCCTCTGTAGAGTGCCAAGTACACCTAGTCATGCCCCTGTGTTATCCATGTGTGCAGATGTCGTCCATAGCCTTGTAGGCCATGTCCCAGGGATTGTACAGTGGAGCCCAAGAGCGCGGCGTAGTGCAGGGGGCTTCTGTGTCTGTCGTGTCCGCCAACAGTAATGCATGCACTCAATATGTCTTTCTTCTGTCGTCCCCCCCCCCTTTTTGTGATCTCCCTGTTCTTGTGTGCATTAGTATCATCAGGTGGAGGAGCAGTGGCCCCGGAGCAGGAGGGAGCTGCATCCCACATGGCCCTGGAGGGCGACACTACAGAGTCGTATTTCACCAGTGGGACGGAGGGGAGGGGAGCTCCACGGCGGGGACAGGAGCTGACACCAGTGACACAGACTCGTCCTCTGATGGGAGCTCCCCTGTGGTGGTGGGAACATCTGTGCCCCCCGCATCTACAGGTACAGCCGCCACCCCCCCCTACCAGCACCGTCCTCCCAGCAGCCCCTCAGCCTTTGCCCCGTACCCGCTCACCCAGGAGGGTAGGCATCACCTTCGCCCCAGGCACCTCAGGCCCTGCCCAGTCCCCCCCTGCTGCCCTCAGTGAGGAGGCCATTGACCTCCTCAGGTCCCTCACTGTTGGGCAGTCTACCATTTTGAATGCCATCCAGGTTGTAGAAAGGCAGTTGCAACAAACAAATGCATTCCTGGAGGGCATTCATTCTGGTCAGGCGGCCCTTCAGCAAGCTTTTCAGACTCTGGCCTCAGCACTGATGGCAGCCATTGTCCCCGTCTCTAGCCTCCCCCTCCAACTTCCTCCACCCAGACCCAATCCCCTGTACCCCAGCCTATCCGAAGCACACCTTCAGACCAGCATGTACACACGTCAACACACAAGGGAAGCTCTGGCAAACATAAGCACCACACATCCCACAGGCACTCACGCAAGCATCACACACATGCAGACACACCAACATCCACTGCGTCCACTGTGTCCCCCTCCTCCTCTTCTCCCTCCTCCCTCCCTGTCTCGTCTACACTCACACCTGCATGCACTATATCTACAGCCACTACTGCCATCACCAGCACACACACCACCACACCCCCGCTCACGTGCAGTCACCACCCCCACTACCTTTCACACGTCCCCTGTGTCCTCTCCCAGTGTGTCTGTGACGCCACCTCCCAAGATACACAAAAGCAGGCACACACCCACCCAACAGCCACCCACCTCACGACAGCCTGCAGCGCATGCACCTTCACCCAAAGTCACCAAACGTACACCTCCTACAACCATTACCTCTTCCTCCACTCCCAAACCCCCTCCAGCTACCCGTCCCAGTGTCTCCAAAAAGCTTTTCCTGTCCAACCTTGACCTCTTTCCCACACCTCCCCCACCCCGTCCGTCTCCTAGGGCCCGACTCTCCAGGCCCTAACCTAGTACCTCAGCCACAACATCTCCGGGACCAGTGGTGCCTGTAGTCACCGGAATCTGGAGTGCACCGGCCACCAGGGCAGCCAGTGTGGCACGGAGCCACAGCATGGACAGTCCCCCACCTGTCGAGCATAAAAAGTTGGCCAGTGCCTGGCGGGAGAGGGGGAAGACTCCAGCCGCCAAAGCCGCTCCCAGGGGTACAGGTGGGAGTGTGGAGTCAGCTGCGATACCTTCCAAGGTGGGGAAGGGCCACAAGAAACCCGGCAAGTCTGGGGAGAGCAGCACGGTGGAGAATACCGCCATCATCCCCGCTGCCCAGGAGGCCACCGCTAGCACCCGCCCTGCTGCCCAAGAGGCCACCGCCATCATCCCGCTGCCCAAGAGGCCACCACCATCACCTGCCCTGCTGCCCAGGAGGCCACCACCAGCACCTGCCCTGCTGCCCAAGAGGCCACCGCCATCATCCCCTCTGCCCAGGAGGCCACCGCCAGCACCTGCCCTGCTGCCCAAGAAGCCACCGCCATCATCACCGCTGCCCAGGAGGCCACCACCAGCACCTGCCCTGCTGCCCAGGAGGCCACCGCCATCATCCCCGCTGCCCAGGAGGCCACCGCCAGCACAAGCCCCGCTGGGCTAGAGAGGACCGCCAGCACAAGCCCCGCTGGGCTAGAGAGGACCGCCAGCACAAGCCCCGCTGGGCTAGAGAGGACCGCCAGCACAAGCCCCGCTGGGCCAGAGAGGACCGCCAGCACAAGCCCCGCTGGGCCAGAGAGGACCGCCAGCACAAGCCCCGCTGGGCCAGAGAGGACCGCCAGCACAAGCCCCGCTGTGTTAGAGAGGACCGCCAGCACAAGCCCCGCTGTGCTAGAGGACCGCCAGCAGCTGAGTCACTGCAAAGGAGCCCGCCGCTACAAGCATCGCTGCCAAGGACACCGCTGCCTCAAGCACCGCTGAACAGGGCACCGCCGCTACAAGCACCGCAGGCCCATGAGCGCCAAAAGCTCTGATGCTACTGAGGCCACCATGAGCAGGATGAAGCACTCTGGGCACAAAGCCCCCTCCAGAACCGGTGGAGATTGACATCCACTACCTCTGTTCTTGACAGGATGAAGCACTCTGGGCACAAGGCCCCCTCCAGAACCGGTGGAGAGATACATCCACTACCTCTGTCCTTGGCAGGATGTAGCACTCTGGGCACAAGGCCCCCTCCAGAACCAGTGGAGATTCACATCCACTCCCTCTGTCCTTGGCAGGATGAAGCACTCTGGGCACAAGGCCCCCTCCAGAACCAGTGGAGACTGTTATCCACTTGAGAGAATGTGGCTTTGCACTCCCCAGGATGGAACAGTGGGCAAACCATCCACTGTATAGACTTGAGAGACTGTGGCTTTGCACTCCCCAGGATGGAACAGTGGGCAAACCACCCACTGTATAGACTTGAGAGACTGTGGCTTTGCACTCCCCAGGATGGAACAGTGGGCATGTGGCCCCTCGTGGATTTGGCGTCGTGCACTCAAGCGGCTGAGGTGCCCCCTTTTCCCTCCCCCTGAGGTGCCTGTTTTAGTGGTATCTGATGCCCCTGCAGTGTTCTCTTTGTCATGGTCGGGGAGCTTGTGTGGGCCTCGCCCATACCGTGTGGGCCCAGTGTTCCACGGACTTCAATGGAGCACTACCTGAACTACTATTGTTGATGTATATATTTGTTTATGGTGTGTATATATATTTTTGCGTACTGGATTTTAATATATTACAATGGTTACACTCATTTTCTTTTGTCAACCCGTGGGGTTGGGGGGTGTACCTGTAATGTATCAAGCTGTATTGGTGTGTGTGTTGTGGTGGGTGAGGGTGGGGGTGTTGCGTGTGTGTGTCCCTGTTTTTCCCTCCCCCCTCCCCTGTGTCATAGATCCAGTACTCAACGTGGTCTTCGCCGCCGGCGTTTGTGCTCCTGGTAGAGGAGCAAGAAGATAAGGGCTGGCAGGATCTGCAGCTCTGGTTCCATGGCATCCTGATTCCTCGTGGGGTGTGTAGAGGTGAGCGGTTTCCCTTCGAAATTCCTGTTTCCGCCGTGTTTTTGTCCGCGGTGAATCCGCCCCTGTTGGCGGTCTTACCGCAGCTTTAACACCGTCCGCCAGGGTTGTAATGACCCCCATTGTCACTAAAATAAAGTACCTTTATTTTTAGTAACTCTGAGTATTGTGTTTTCTTTTGATATTGTGCTATTTGATATAAGTGGTATAGTAGGAGCTTTGCATGTCTCCTAGTTCAGCCTAGGCTGCTTTGCCATAGCTACCTCTAACAGCCTAAGCTGCTAGAAAAACCTGTATTCTACTAATAAGGGATAACTGGACCTGGCACAAGGTGTAAGTACCACAAGGTACCCACTATAAGCCAGGCCAGCCTCCTACAGAGGCCCAGTATTCTGATAGGATTAATTCTACATGTATGACTTCAGTGAGTATTCCTACAATGCAGATCCAGGATTACAATTAAGGAACACTTTCTTACTGTTGTGTCAGTCACCAGATCCTCGGGGTCTGTGCACGTTCCCAACACTTCCACCACAAGACAGCTCCAATACTCTGATTGGAATTGTCACAGAGTCTAAGAGAGTCCAAGTGGGGAAAAGGGGATTAGGAAGGGAACAGCTGGGAAGGAGACCTGTAGCAAGCAAAAAGGTTAAAACACACAATATCACGATTTTATCATATGAATCAATACTAGACTATGACTCTAAACATTGTCATTCTGAAAATATGGACAACCTAAGCATAGACTTAAAATGACTAGGCTTCAAGATGACTAGGTACCTGTGAGGGAATCAAGAAAGGTTAAATGCAACTTTCAAATTCAAGTACCATCCTATGCCTGAGGATCAGGAAACAATCTGAATGATTTCTAAACCATCATATGAATCAGGTTTTGAGGAAACATGTTAGGAACACACAACATTACCTCTTGAACTCTGACTTTTTGTTCCCTCAAATTGCCGGAACATGAATTGCGCACATTGCAGATTTTCACATAGGTAGAAAATACCATTGAATGATTTGTGCACCACGAATAACACAAATTAAAACTTGGGAAATAAATCATGCGACTTGCCAACTCGAAAACCACCATGTAAATGCCTTAGAATGGTAGCGCATAATGAACTCCGTGATTTTTTAACACAGAAAAGGAATTGCGCGGCTTGCCGAATCGAAGGTCACCAAACGAATGTCAGGAAATGGTAGCGTACAATGAATAACATGAATTACACACATGGAAAGAATTGCGCGTCTTGCCGATTCGAGTACCACCATATAAATGCTTAGGAATGGTAGCGCATAATGAATATCAAAGGTTAGAGCACAAGAAAACGAATTGCGCGTCTTGCCTATTCGAAAGCCACCATGTAACTGCCATGGAATGGTAGCGCACAATGAATATCTAGGGTTGAAGTACAAGAAAATGAATCACGGGTCTTGCCGATTCGAAGGCCACCATGTAATTGCCAAGGAATGGTAGCACACAATGAATAACATGAATTAAGCACAAGAACAGAATCGCGCTTCTTGCCAATTCGAATGCCACCATGTAACTGCCTAGGAATGGTAGTGCACAATGAATAGCAAGAGTTGAAGTACAAGATAACGAATCGCGCGTCTTGCCGATTCGAAGGCAACTATGTAACTGCCAAGGAATGGTAGCGCGCAATGAATAACATGAATTAAGCACGAGAAAAGAATCACGTGTCTTGCCGATTCGAGTATCCACATGTAACTGCCGTGAAACGACCAAGGGCACATTCACACGCACAAGAGTCAAATCGCTTATCATGCAAAGATTAGGCCCAAGAACTCGAGCGTCTTAGATAACAGAGTCGGGGGCCCAGCCCGACCTCAGTCTTACCGCCCTGATCTAGGATCACTAAATGAAGTGAAAAAAGGGCGAGGCCTGGAGGATCAAAGTAGGCCGCTGGAATAGGAGCTCAGGAAGTTGCTGCTGCTCTGCACTGGGACCTCTGAATAGCGAGCCCGTGGAGCTGGGCTGGCTCCCTTATATAGAGTCTTGGCCCAGCCCAAAAACCACACCCAGACATGCTGCAGGGAAAACTTCTAGAAGGCTCTGGAATGGGATCACACCCTGACACAGTCTGAAAGCCTGCAGCAGTATATCACATGTGAACAGTGTTTATATGCATGCTGAGCATAAGTCTTCAAGATTAAACTCTGCAATGCAAAAGGTTAAACAACATCATATCAGCACAATGCATAAATTATGTTAGCTTGAAATTGCTAGGTTTTTGCATTTTAGTCGCCCGTAGAGCGCGCACTGCCTTGATGCTGACATGTTGCTAGAAGCTGGGAATATAGCTGTAAGACTTAGGAACCATGACTTTTTTGTATTGTGAATGGTAAAATTGAAGTGAGTAGTGGCTTAGAACCAAGCCAATTGCTTTAAAGGAGAAGTCTTATGATTGTTTCTGACGGTTCAATTTTGTCACATTCTTTACTGAATGAGTGTACTGTAGGTGTCAGACTGAGTCTAGAACCTGTTGTTCCCAGTAAAGCTCCCACTCATCACCAGCCTTACAGCTTTAGCCGCAGCCCTGCCCACCTGATGTGACATCGCTTGTAGTACTTCACAGCCACAATTCTCAGCTTTTTGATTGTAACTGGATCAAATGTCTCCTCCTACTATCTCAGTGAATTAACCCTGTCACAGATCTTGCAAGAAGATGTCTCTCTTGGACCCACACAATAGCTCCATTTGGTCACCAGGTCTAGCTATAACTTCATGGCTTGTGACTCCTTTCATTGTGCCAAGCTATTTCTGGCCAAGGCCTTGCCATTCAGTAAAGCCTTTTGAGAGAGAGCTATCCCTTATACGATTTCCCCACAAAAAACAAAAAATGACATAGGAAAGAAAAGTCCTCTTTTTCCTCAAGAAAGCAGTACCACTATACAATTCAATGTGTCTTAATACCAGACTCTTCCTTTTTGTGAGACACTTCCCTGACATTGAAAAGATACATTTAGAATTGCTAATTCTCTCGAGCACTTAAGCAGGCCAAGATCCCTCCAGTACTCTCAGGACCAACCACAAGGGTGAATCCAATGCTGCAGGTTTTGTAACTCTCATCCTCCAACCTCTACTTCTCCTGACTTATCATCTCCACAGTCCCTGATGGGGGTGCCTATAAAAAAGACACTGGCCAAGGCACTGTCCATTATTTGGTTAGCCCTGACAACAATTCTGAACCCCTTTGCCTTGCTTAAGCTGCTTTTGGCGCTGCCTTTGTAGCGTTTAAAGGTGGCTGAAACTGTCAGAATGACAATGAAAAAATGTAGGCATGTTTTAGTGATGAGTCCTACAGGTAGGGCTGAGACATTCACCGGGATTGAATGATTGTTTGGGTCTGGCTTCATTTTCCTTACAGTGCCTGATAAGGATGATGGCTGTATGGAAGCTGACGAATTGGAGACTGACAACTTCATTCCTCTGGAAACAGTCATGATGGGTTAGATCTTGATACAAAAAATGCAGAAGCTCTAGATACTACTGCAGTAGGCAATATCCCTTACTTCACTTCTGGACCTTTCTGAGAAGTCTCTTCATTTGTTTACTACAGTGGTAACAAATGGAACAGAAGCCTCTGCCCTCTGCAAAGGTGAATTTTAACATTTTGAGTCCAATCTTACAACCTTCCTCTACAGTTGGTAAGCCCTTGCTTCCTTTCAGTCAGGCATTACTAAAGTGTTTTTTGGCTGCCTGGGAAATATCGTTTTACAGCCTTGCAGTCCTCAAACAGACAGCCAGAAGCTCCAGGCCTATGTGTGACCCAATGTTTTGCTGACACACTGGGAGCCAGAAGCTCTGGTGGTCCAAGGTTCTTCCTCAAAGGTAAACCCAGCTATCTTTCCAACAGCCTCGCCATTAAAAGATTCAACATGACTGGCCAAATTAAATGGGACAAACAAATCTTGACTTCAGTCTCTCGGTACAGCGAATGTCAGTTGCCCCAACTCTGTTATAATCATGGCCTGTGAGAGGTGGCTAGCAACTTCCCAGGCCATATGAAAAATGACATCTTCTCATTGGTCAGCAATGTTTTGTACCCTTCAAACAACTCCTAGAGTGCAGCTTGTAGTCTACTGACAAGTTGGCCAGATCCATGACCATGGTCCTTTTGGGGCATTTTTACACTTCGATGTGCCCCAACTGGTTTCTCAGGAGATGTCTAAGCAACTCTCATGGGCATTTCCTTTGATGCCAAGCAACTGTTCGGAAAGAAGGCTAATTACTCTCTGATGCACTTCAAAAATAGAAAAGCTACAGTCCATTCCAGGGGTCTGACCTTCACAGAGAAGTAATTTTAGAAATGTCAGAAATGTGAAAAATGTCAACTATGTTCCAGGTTTCTGCCATCCTGGTAGCGTTAACATTTGCCACTGATCTAGGTACCTGTTGGTACCTCCTTTCAGTGCTGAGGTGGCTGTAAGGGCACCATCGGCAGCAACAACAGCAGTCTCTGATGTCCTCTACTTGCTCAGTTGCCTCTAGACCTCTCTGACTCCCCTCTTTAAGCCTCCATCTTCAAGTTGGTTGTTGGAGGCTCCCATTTTTTCACCAGTCGGGAGACCGTTGAAATGGCCACTAGGTAATCTAGCTAATCTTGTAGGACAATGCCCTATCTTTCCCGTATCCCTCTACTGGAATGCTATCATTTTACCATGATGTGCTCTCTGGCACATGCGTCAATTTTAGAGGCAGATGTTCTTGCCTAACCGATTAAAGATGCTGTAGAGGCGTTGGGTCTAGAGGAAAGGGGCATGATATTCTGCTCTCTTTAGTTCTTGACTGCCTAGAACAATAGGGGGTTAAGACCTTTCCTCTACCTCTTCAACCTGTTCATTCAGAAGAAAAAGTTTAACGTGTTGGCTTTCAGCCAAGTTCTGCTGGCTCTAAATACAGAGGATTGTCTGACATCCAGGATCTCCAGGACAGATACTTCCATCTTCCCCCAACACAGGCATTACATGAGGTAGTCCATTAGCCCCAGGACTGTTAGTTCACAGTGCTATAATTTGGCTTGATGACTATGCCATGTGTTTTCACAGAAGAGCTGGCAGTTGTTGTGACTTCAGTACGGAAGTCAGAATCCAGTACATTTCTAGACTTGGATGATTGCCTGGTGAAAGTGTGATCTCCGGCACTGGTCAAGGAACATCTGAAATGTACGAACATTTTAATCATGCCTCTCTTTGTTGTTCTGTAGTCCACACGCTATTTTCATTGCAGCAGGGCCTGGCAGTGCCTACTGTAAAATGCTTCTACTGCCCTGGCAAGAGGCAACCAGAGAGTAGATACATGTGGATCAGCCAAATGGTTCTTTGCATACGCTTTCAAGGCTCTGCTGCCTCACTGCCCAAGCATGCCGTGATGGATACTTTGCAGGGGTGGTATTGTATGATTTCCCTGGATAATCAGCACTTCTCTGTTTCACTTCGTAGAACACATTGCTTCAATAGCCATTGTAGGCAGTAACTATGTGGACAGTGACGTGGACAGTGACTTAGGTGCTGTGGAAGGAGATTAGTCTGTGGGTGCTTAGTGGTGACTTGCAAATTCCAAGGATAAAATTGATACAAGTTTGCAAAATAGACTGAAAGAACAGAAGGCATAGTTGTTGCCAAAACCAGTGGTCCTTTATTTTTATGGGACATGTCATAAATGTAATTTGGGTCTAAATAGAAACAAAAGCAAAGAATTGGTGTTGGAAGCTGGCTCTGTATATACTATATCAAAATGAGTTATAGTGTGCACAGAGTCCAGGGGTTACCCAAGGGGCTTGACAAAGGCAATAATAGATAATACTAATTCTCTACTTGTGGTAGTGTGGTCGAGCAGTTAGGCTTATCAGAGGGTAGTGTTAAGCATTTGTTGGACACACACACACAAGTAATAGCAGAAATACACACTCAATGACTTAACTCCAGACCAATAGGAATATATATAGAAAAATATTATTTTGTCGATTTATTTCTAGAACCACAAGATTAGTAGGTAAGTATATTAAATAAAAGGTACTTTGCATAGTAATAATTATAACTTTGAATGGAATCAACAATGTACACTATTTTCTTTAAAATGGCCAAAAGCTATTATAAACAGTGGACACTGCAATTTTCAACAGTTCCTCTGGGAGGTAAGTAAAGTACAGTTTTTGAGTTAAGTAACAAACTTACGGGTTCAGTCTCCGAGGCATAGGAAGCCCACCATTGGGAGTTCAAGTTAACCTCAAACACCCAGCACCAGCAACACAGGGCCGGTTAGGTGCAGAGGTAAAATACGAGCCAAAATAACGTGGGCCCCTATGGAGACAGGGTACTCTGGTTCCGGTCTGCTTGCAGGCAAGTACCTGTGTTGTCGGAGGGCAGACCAGGGGGGTTTGAAGGAGTACTGGAGGGGGCCTAAGTAGGCACAAAAACCACGCCCTCAGTGGAGCAGGGGCAGACGGGTGCAGTGTGCAAACAGGGCATCAGGTTCTCAATAGAACTCTATAGAGGGACCCGGGGGTCACTTAGGCGCTGCAGGCTGGGCATAGGGGGGCTTCTCAGGCAAGCCACAGACTGGGCAAGGGTGAGGGCCGCCTGCTGGTCGTTACCACACTGGTGGTTGGTGTCTCTCAGGCCTGGGGGCTGGGTGGTCACGGTCAGGGGTGGTCCTCGGGATTCCCTCTGCAGGTGTCTTTGTGGGGGGTTGGAGAGGTCAGCCCAGGGTGGACACGAAGTCAGAATCGCCTGGGGATTCTCTTTGGCTAGTTTGTTTCTCTGGACACAGGCTGGGGGCATCAGGTGCAGAGTAGTTGGACTCACGCTTCTTGAGTGAGGTGGGAGTCCCTTTAAAGATGGTTTCTTGGTCTTCTTGTTGGGCAGGTCCGGTGTCCACTGGAGTTTCTTGGTCCTCAGTGATGCAGACATTTCCCTGGAGGCTTTTCAGGGTTCGCTGGTCCTGCAGAACGAGTTGCTTCTTCTTTTGCAGCTTTTTCAAGCATGAGACAGCTGATAGGGCTAGAACCGAGTCAGTTGTTGTCTCCTTCACTTCCCTGTGGGGTTTTCAGCTCAGTGGTCCTTCTTCTTTCTTGAGATCATCAGGAGATCTGAAGAGCTGGGTTCAGGGTCGCCCCTAAGTACTAAATTTAGGGGTGTGTTAGGGTCAGGGGCGGTAGCCAATGACTACTGCCCTTGAGGGTGGCTACACCTTCCTTGTGCCCACTCCCTCTGAGGAGGGGGGCATATCTCTATCCCTATTGGTCATAGTCCTCCAACGCAAAATGGAGGATTTCTCAAGTAGGGTGCCCTGGACACCTTAGGGGTGGTCCTAGCTGAGCGGGTGACTCCTCCTTGTTTTTCTCATTTTCCCTTCTGGACTTGCTGCCAAAAGTGGGGGCTTGTCGGTGGGGGGCATCTCCACTTGTTGGAGTGCCCTGGGTCACTGTAACACCAGGCCTAAGCCTTTGATGCTCACTCCCAGGTGTTACAGTTCCTGCAGGGGGAGGTGTGAAGCACCTCCACCCAGGACAGGCTTTGTTTCTGACCACAGAGTGCACAAAGACACTCAACCCATGTGGCCAGAAACTCATCTGGAATTGGCAAGCTGGCATAGACCGGTCAGGCTTACAAAAGCAGTTGGGCTAACATACAGGGGGCATTTCTAAAATGCCCTCTGTGTGCATTTGTCATTAAATCCCACACTGGCATCACTGTGGGTCTATTGTGCTGAGATGTTTCATACCAAATTTCCAAGTGTTCAGTGTAGCTATTATGGTGCTGTGGAGTTCATAATGACAAACTCCCAGACCACATACTCAGTATGGCTACCCTGCACTTACAATGTCTAAGAATTGACTTAGACAGTGTAGGGGCATAGTGTTCATGCAGCTATGCCCTCACCTGTGGTATAGTGCACCCTGCCTTAGGGCTGTAAGGCCTGCTAGAGGGGTGACTTACCTATGCCACAGGCAGTGGTTGGTGGGCATGGCACTCTGAGGGGAGTATAAAAACCTATTGACCTTGAGTGTGTATTCCTCATTTATTGCCTGTGTGTGTCCAACAAATGCTTAACACTACCCTCTGATAAGCCTACTGCTTGACCATACTACCACAAAATAGAGCATGAGAATGATCTAATTTTGCCACTATCTTACCTCTGAGGGGAACCCTTGGACTCTGTGCACACTATTTCTTACTTTGAAATAGTATATACAGAGCCATCTTCCTACACCCACCAACACACACAAGCTGCAAGGCAGTGTGCATGTACTGAGTGAGGGGTCCCTGAGGGTGGCATAATTCATGCTGCAGCCCTTAGGGACCTTCCTTGGCCACAGGGCCCTTGGTACCAGGGGTACCTTTTATAAGGGACTTAACAGTGTGCCAGGGCTGTGCCAATTGTGGAAACAAAGATACAGTTTTAGGGAATGAACACTGGTGCTGGGACCTGGTTAGCAGGGTCCCACCACACTTTCAGTCAAAGCTGGCATCAACACTGTCCAGGTTGGGACCTCAATCCTAGACAAGGTAAGTCAGATAAACACCCTATATTAACCTGTGTTCACTCTGGTAGCTTGGCACAGAGCAGGCAGGCTTAACTTAAGATGCACTGTGTAAAGTAATTGTGCAACATTGTACAACAGTACAACAGTACAACAGTTAACACACTGCACAAAAAAAATCCTTACTAGGTTAGAAAAACGGATCTTGATTTAATTGTTGGATCTGGCCCTTTTTGCCAGGTTATCCCCAAACATTGTGCATTCTTCCTCCTCTTCTTCAAACCTGTTTTTGTTGGCTTTAGAAATCTGGGGCACCTTACCCCTGCTAACCAGTGCTAAAGTGCTTATGGTCTATGTCTAAAATGTATTGGTGATTGGTTTCTCCATGATTGACATATTTGATTTACTAGCAAGTCCCTAGTAAAATGCACTATGTCTGCCCAGGGCCTGTAAATCAAATGCTACTAGTGGGCCTGCAGCACTGATTGTGACACTCATATGAATAGCCCTGTAAACATGTCTCAGACCTGCCACTGCAGTGTCTGTGTGCAGTTTTCAACTGCCATTTTGACCTGGCATGTGCGCCCACTTGCCAGGCCCAAACCTTCCCTTGAACTGCATGTATGTCACCCCTAAAGTAGGCCCAAGTCAGCCCCATGGGCAGGGTGCTGTGTATTTAAAAGGTAGGGCATGTACTGATGTGTTGAACATGTCCTGATAATGAAATACTACTAAATTCGGCTTTCACTATTGCAAGGTCTATCTCTCCCATAGAGTGACATAGGGCTATCCTTGAAATACCTTTTAAGTGTCATTTCTCATTGGGAGCAGGGAGAAATAGGGACTTTGGAGTCATTGAAGTCACAATTTAAAAATATATCTTTTGATGAAGTTAGTTCTTAAATTGTAAGTTTGAAACTTTTAGAAAGTAGGCATTTTCTTGCTTAACCATTTTTTTTTTTTTTTTGCCTCTGCTTGTCTGCTGAATACATGTCTAGGTCAGGATGAAAGTTGGGCTGTTTGTGCATTCACTCTAGACAGTCTCACAAAGGGAGCTGAGGTGTTCCCTGCACATCCTCATGGCCCATCACCAGACTGATGGGTATTCCTGAGCTATGGTGGTGGGAGGAATAGATATTTTCACCTAAATCGGGCTGTGCATGTCCTCACTCAAAGCAGTCTCCAACCCCCTGGAATGTGTCTGGTGCCAGGGCAGGGTCTTGTGCACTACAAAGACTTCTTTTTTAAGTTTGCCTACTGGGTATAAGTACTAGGCCCCTGATACTACTGAGTTAGAACATTTCTTGACTGAGGACATTCTGCCAGGAAGAAGAGCTGGATGATGTAGGAGGGACTTGCACTCTGCTTTTTGCTTTGTTGTGCTGGCCTGCAGCTCGCTGCTTGTGTCCTGGGAGTGAAAGGACTGGACTTGGCTTTCTACATCCTGCTTTCCAAGGTTCTCCAAGGGCTTAAACTGAGCTTTACTTCTGTTAAGAAGCCTCAGGGCCGTCAAAGACTTCTGTCAGCGTCTGGGCTCTCTTGCTGAGACTCCTGACTTGCCATGTGGTGCAAAATCCAGTTCCTGGGCTCTTGGAAGTGAGCTCTTGTGCAACCAAGTAGAAGCTAAGCACATCGACTCCAGAGGAACTTGGGAACCAGCTGCGCTGTCTGACTCCGTGCTGCTGCCTGCACCAGAGACGTGGTCCATGCTGAGTGCCATGACTGCAGTAGAGGCCTGATGCTGCCACAGCCCTTCCAAAGTCCCGCCACAGCATGAATCCTAAGTGCTGTGTCACCGACATCCGTGAAACCAGACGCCTCCACAGCACCTGCGGCACTGTGGTGTGACTGCGACAACCCAAAGTTGATGCTTCGCATCTTGAACTGATGGATTCATCAACCCCGCCGGATTGTAAGGAACCAATGCCTCGCAACTGATGCCACATCACTTGCCCTGCAACCGGAGAGAGAAAGACAGAGAGAGAGGGAAGAAAAAAAAAGCTTTACACATTGCCTCTGAGATAAGCCTAACTGCTTGAGCCAAGCTACCAAGGGGGCGAGCAGGGGTTATCTTAGCTGTGTGGCTTCCTTACCCTGACTAGAGTGAGGGTCCCTGCATGGACAGAGTGCAAAACACTGCCAGCTAGAGACACCATTTTTAATATTAATCAACAAAACAAGAACAACATGACAAAAGTCCAAAGAGTCGAAGTAGAGATGTGAATTTTTAAAGAATATCTGCAAATAAAGTGCTTAGAAACTTAACGCACCAACTGGGGTTATCTGGTCACACAAGACCGATGTAAATCCAAAGATCAGGCCGACCTCGATGGAGTGCGGCAGGCTACAGGGACATACCTTGTTCCGCTGAAAAAGTACATTATGTGGAGGGTTGCAATCAATGTCGAAGATCCAACGCTAAGACCCGGCGGGACGATGTGAAGGTGATGTGTCGGTTCTGATCAGCACAGTTCGGGATGTGTTGTTGTCGAGCCGCACAGTCGTTAGTGCAATGTCCCCAAGGTGCAGCCTCTAACCCTTTACAATGTAGGTGATGCGTCATAGTCGAGCTGCACAGCCAGTGATGCGAAAGCAGTGCATCAGGACTGAGGGCTATGCCTCGATTCCCAGCCACGCATTGGATGCGGTTATCCTTGTCCTCAGCAGCAATGCGGCGGCTTCAAGGAGAGATGCAGTGGTTCCAATTGGTGCAGTGACAATGCGTGGGTTTCCGAAGAAGGCAGCTGCAGAACCCACTCCAAGGGCCCAGGACTGGATTGGCACCACTTGGCAGGGTAGGACTCACAGATGGCAGAGTCTAGAAGCTGTAGCAGAGTTGAGTGAAGTCTTTGATGTCCCTGAGACTCAGAACAGGGGATGATGTAGGTCCAGTCCTTGTCACCCAGTCAGCACAGGCAATAAAGCAGTCATTCAGGTGACCAGTCCAGCAGAGTAGCAGTACAGCAGTTCTCCTTCCTTGAAGAGTATCCACAGGTCCAGAGGTCCCCCGATTTGGTAGGGTCAGAAGCCCAGTTCTTATATCCAGTGGTGCATTTGAAGTAGGGGTGACTTGAAAGAGGGGCTTTGAAGTGCACACAGGTCTCTCCTTTTGTGCCCTGGCACTAGACATACTACAGGGGTTTATACAGCTCTCTGTGTGAGGGTAGGCATAGCCCTATTCAGGTGCAAGTGTCAGCTCCTGCCTCTCATCCTGCCCAGGATGGCCCATCAGCCTGGTGATGGCTCATCAGGATGTGAATGACCCATTAGTCACACCTCAGCTCCTTTTGTGTGTGACTGACTAGAAGGAATTCACAAAGCCCAGCTGTCGCCTCACCCAGACCTGTACTGGAGACAGACAGCAGGCACACAGGGCGTAAGAGCAGAAAAATTCTAACTTTCAAAAAGTGGCATTATTAAAGTTGTAATCATAAATGTATTTTTTCCATTAAGGAGGATTTATTATTACAATTCCCATTGTACCACACACGACAGTCCTAGTCCTTGTCAATCAAGAATTACACTTAATAAATGTATTGGGAAGTCCCCCGTGTTATCCTATGAGAGGGGTAGACCTCACTGTAGTGAAAAACAAATTTGGGAGTTTTTCACTACAAGGACTTGTAAAACTAAAGTCTAAGCTTTCCCTTTTAGTTACACAACACCTAGCCCCAAGGGCTACCTAAGGCCTACCTTAGGGGTGTACTATGCGTAATAAAAGGGGAGTGTAGGGCTCGGCAAGTGGTTTTAAATGCTAGGTCACCATGGCAATGAATAGGCACATAGATATTGATAAAAACCTTTGTTTTAACTGAATATGAAGTGATTGTGTTCTTGAATGAGTATTTCATTTTAAGGCTTAAATGAGTGGATGAAGTGGTACTGCAATGATTCTCCATTGTGGTTGATGTTACTTGGCAGGGGCTGCACAGTAATTTAGTATACTTTAATATGGTCTATATAGTACTTTTAATGCATGTTTGGAAGATGCAGTTTCACAATGTGACTGTCCTCTAGTGAACAGAATGGAGTGAACCACCAGAAACAGGATCACAATCTCTTTTGAGTCATGTCTGTTTCAGGGTGGCGGCATCACTGTTGTATGTTACAAAGGTTGGTAGATGCAAGCCAGCTGAAAGACCGAGGACAGGGCCTTTTTGAGCCTCATTAGTGAGATGCAACTTCAGTGTCTTAAATGCAGCAAGCTAAAATGCCACAGTTGAGCATACTACTTGTACATAGAATGACAAAATTCAACAAGTACAAAACTACTAATTAGTACAAAATGGGTCAGTGGGTTCTTGTATTCCCTTTCAAAGGGGATATGTCATAGAACTATGAGCTATACTGTCCTTTTTGGGGCCAAGACTGATTTGTATATTGTTAGTCCCATTCTGTAACTGCACAGATGAACCTAAAACAGTGGAATAGAAGGGTATCCAGGATAGATACCACTGTGTACGTTTAAAACATATGTTTGTTGTTGTTGTTGTTCTTGAATCCCTTTATGAGGTATGTGACTACCCAGATGTCAGACCAGATATTTTCTTTTTTCTAGGAAATCAATCTGCACCTTACTCATGAGGCCCTTAAGGGTGAAGTGCATCAAATGTAGGCTGGACTATTTGTGCTTTGCCACTACTGTTTTCTTTATAGTTGGTCCCTCTCTATAATGGCATAAAAGAACAAAAATATGTACTTACTAGTGATTAAGGATGATGGAAACTTTTTCATCTATCTGTTTACTTCTCCGTACTGGCTCTTTATATATCGGTCATTTGGGTACCCTGTCGCCTCGTGTTGGCACTTGAAACTGCTTCAAAGCTAAAAATTAATAGCTAGGCTCAGCAGTACCACTCATTTACACACACAGGATATGCAGCATGCCTCCCTTCCATGTGTGCTTCTGCAGTTTCCCATTAATTGTTCTCTTGAATGAGGTGAAATGGGAGCTGCTTCTTTGTGTACGCCTTTGTGTGCTGTCCTATGAGGTCCCTCTGGAAGCTTGTGACCAGCATACAGAGTAAACCATGCACCTCTCATTTATATGAAGAAGAATCAAGTGGTGAGGAAAGGGTAGTATTCTCTTCTTGGTGAAAATGTGATGCTCCGTAGAGAGGGACTGTCCTTTGGGCATTTGGAGGTTACTCCCGCTAGCCATATACATGTGGTTTTAGTAACCATGGCAAAAGCATCAATTTACATACACATATTTCTCCCACTACCAGACAACATGTTTCTTCTCCAAGATCCAGGGAAGGAGTACCATGTCCCCAGGACTTATGAGGCCATTGTTTTCTGTGACTGAACTTATCACTGCTACAGTTCTGTTGCAAAGAGGAAGAGCAAGTCTGCGAGTTCTACTATGACTGAAATGTTTATGGAGAACTGAAGTTACTTTTTAACATTGTTATCTTAGCCAGAGAAGATGAATGCAACAGAGCCAGAAAGGGAGGATTTTAGACTATTGTAAGGAAATGCCTCCTTGGCATGGTTACCCCCTGACTTTTTGCCTTTGCTGAAGCCAAGTTATGATTTGAAAGTGTGCTGAAGCCTGCTAACCAGGCCCCAGCACCAGTGTTCTTTCCCTAACCTGTACCTTTGTTTCCACAATTGGCACACCCTGGCATCCAGGTAAGTCCCTTGTAACTGGTACCAAGGGCCCTGATGCCAGGGAAGGTCTCTAAGGGCTGCAGCATGTCTTATGCCACCCTGGGGACCCCTCACTCAGCACAGACACACTGCTTGCCAGCTTGTGTGTGCTGGTGGGGAGAAAATGACGAAGGTGTGCCATGCCAACCTCACACTGCCTATGGCATAGATAAGTCACCCCTCTAGCAGGCCTTACAGCCCTAAGGCAGGGTGCACTATACCATAGGTGAGGGCATAGGTGCATGAGCACTATGCCCCTACAGTGTCTAAGCAAAACCTTAGATATTGTAAGTGCAGAGTAGACAGAAGAGTATATGGTCTGGGAGTCTGTCATACACGAACTCCACAGCACCATAATGGCTACACTGAAAACTGGGAAGTTTGGTATCAAACTTCTCAGCACAATAAATGTACACTGATGCCAGTGTACATTTTATTGTGAAATACACCCCAGAGGGCATCTTGGAGATGCCCCCTGAAAACATACCCGACTTCCAGTGTGGGCTGACTAGTTTTACCAGCCTGCCACACACCAGACATGTTGCTGGCCACATGGGGAGAGTGCCTTTGTCACTCTGTGGCTAGTAACAAAGCCTGTACTGGGTGGAGGTGCTTCTCACCTCCCCCTGCAGGAACTGTAACACCTGGCGGTGAGCCTCAAAGGCTCAAACCCTTTATTACAGCGCCCCAGGGCACTCCAGCTAGTGGAGATGCCCGCCCCTCCGCCCACGGCCCCACTTTTGGCGGCAAGGCCGGTGGAGATAATGAGAAAAACAAGGAGGAGTCACTGGCCAGTCAGGACAGCCCCTAAGGTGTCCTGAGCTGAGGTGACTCTGACTTTTAGAAATCCTCCATCTTGCAGATGGAGGATTCCCCCAATAGGATTAGGGATGTGCCCCCCTCCCCTCAGGGAGGAGGCACAAAGAGGGTGTAGCCACCCTCAGGGCTAGTAGCCATTGGCTACTAACCCCCCAGACCTAAACACCCCCCTCAATTGAGTATTTAGGGGCTCCCAGAACCTATCAAGATAGATTCCTGCAACCTGAAGACGAAGAAGGACTGCTGACCCTGCAGAGAAGACAGAGACACCAACTGCTTTGGCCCCAGCCCTACCGGCCTGTCTCCCCACTTCAAGAAAAACTGCAACAGCGACGCGTTCCACAGGGTCCAGCGACCTCTGAAGCCTCAGAGGACTACCCTGCATCTAAAAGGACCAAGAACTCCTGAGGACAGTGGCTCTGCTCCGAAGAAGAAACATCTTTGCAACAAAGAAGCAACTTTTAAAGACAACACGTTTCCCGCCGGATACGTGAGACTTTGCACTCTGCACCCAACGCCCCCGGCTTGACCTGCGGAGAAACAACACTACAGGGAGGACTCCCTGGTGACTGCGACCCTGTGAGTAGCCAGAGTTGACCCCCCTGAGCCCCCCCAGCGACGCCTGCAGAGGGAATCCAGAGGCTCCCCTGACCGCGACTGCCTGGTTCTAAGAACCCGGCGCCTGGTAAAGACACTGCACCCGCAGCCCCCAGGACCTGAAGGATCCGACCTCCAGTGCAGAAGCGACCCCCAGGTGGCCCTCTCCCTTGCCCAGGTGGTGGCTACCCCGAGGAGCCCCCCCTTGCCTGCCTGCTTCGCTGAAGAGACCCCTGGGTCTCCCATTGAAACCAATTGCAAACCTGACGCCTGTTAGCACTTTGCACCCAGCCGCCCCCGTGCCGCTGAGGGTGTACTTTTTGTGTCCCCCCCCGGTGCCCTACAAAACCCCCCTGGTCTGCCCTCCGAAGACGCGGGTACTTACCTGCTGGCAGACTGGAACCGGGGCACCCCCTTCTCCATTGAAGCCTATGCGTTTTCGGCACCACTTTGACCTCTGCACCTGAGCGGCTGGTGTGGTAACTTTGGGGTTGCCCTGAACCCCCAACGGCTACCTTGGACCCAACTTTGAACCCTGTAGGTGGTTTACTTACCTGCAAAACTAACAAACACTTACCTCCCCCAGGAACTGTTGAAAATTGCACTGACTAGTTTTAAAATAGCTTATTGCCATTTTTGTGAAAACTGTACATGCTATTTTGCTGATTCAAAGTTCCTAAGTTACCTAAGTGAAATACCTTTCATTTGAAGTATTACTTGTAAATCTTGAACCTGTTGTTCTTAAAGTAAACTAAGAAAATATATTTTTCCATACAAAAACCTATTGGCATGGAATTGTCTTTGAGTGTGTGTTCCTCATTTATTGCCTGTGTGTGTACAACAAATGCTTAACACTACCCTCTGATAATCCTACTGCTCGACCACACTACCACAAAATAGAGCATTAGAATTATCTCTTTTTGCCAGTATCTTACCTCTAAGGGGAACCCTTGGACTCTGTGCATGCTATTTCTTACTTTGAAATAGTAAATACAGAGCCAACTTCCTACAACTATGAAACAGTTTCTTTGAACTGTTGTAAGACCTACAGAATTCCTGCATGAATACAAGCCTTCTAATATGTATGGTATTTGTGTAGAGCAAAACCTGCTAGGAGGCAGCATAGAGGTGTACAGTGTTAAAGGCAAAGATGCAGTTAACAATTGATTCTAGGGTTAGCTGGATTTTAGGTTTGAAAGTGGACTGCTACTGCATCATGATGTAGTGTTAGACAGGATTGCTGGTTGTGATGGCTTTTTAAATGATGCAGCTGGTTTTCAATGTGGTGCGAGCGGGCAAGAGGAGCTAGTGTGATTCCATCTCAAGGTCATTGATGTAGTCATATTTCTTCAGGCCCTCATTGAGAACTGATGCAGCGTGTAGGACACACTTAAAGGGGTACCACTGTGAAGCCTGGCAGAAATGATAAAACAGTTTAACTCAGGCTTCTCTAACTATTAGTTCTCCAGCTATGTGTAATAGCTCACCTGTGTGAAGCCCAGTTAAGTAAATTGAAAAGAAAGCCTTTCAAACTAAAATAGCTGTATTCTCAGAATTAATAAGCTGATGTTTGGAGTAAAATGGCTATGTTTCCAAAATGTATTTAAAGCTGATACTTGAGTAATAAATTTGAGCAATAAATATCAAACAGTGTTGAGGAGACTATTACCATACTTAACTTAGCGCTAGGGGTACTGCATCTATGGCTGTAGACATCCCACATTGACAAAGCATTTTTTTTTTGCTTTACATTAATGCTGGCAACCACGCCTGATGCACGGAGATGATCACTGCTAGTAATTATACATATGGTGGCCGTAGGAAGCTGGCTCTGTATATACTATATCAAAATGAGATCTAGCGTGGCACAGAGTCCAGGGGTTCCACACGAAGTTTAAGAGGGTAAAGTAAATAATAATAATGCTGTCTTTTGTTGTAGTGTAGTTGAGCAGATAGTATTATCAGAGGGTATTGCAACACACAGGCAATAAAGGAAGCACACACTCAATGACTAACTCCAGGCCAATGGTTTTTATATAAAGCATAAATATACTTTGTGACTTTATTTCTAGAACCACAAGATTCAGTTTGCAGGTAAGTACATTTGCAAGTACGTATCATACATATGTATCAATACCACTTGGTTTTAATTTGGCAAGTTAAACGGTTTATAAGAAAATAGCAAATACCTGTTTTACAAGTTGACTGCAATTTTCAGAGACAGTTCTAGGGGTGAAGAACATTTGTACATTTCTGAGGTAAGTACAAGACTTACAGTTCTAGTCTTGTGGGGTTAGGATGTCCACAGGTTGGGGTTCAAGTTAACCCTAAACACCCACCACCAGCAACAGGGGGCCAGCTGGGTGCAGAGGTCAAAGTTGATCCAAGATTTAAAATGGAGTCCTATGAAGACTGCGAGTACTCGGAATCAGCCTAATTGCAGGTAAGTACACACGTCTTCCGAGGGCAGGTTCTGAGGCTCCTGGGGGGTTTAGGTGAGCACTGGGGGGGGCAATAGGTCATCAACAAACACATAACCTGCAGGGACGGCCGGGTGTAGGGTGCAAACACAGCATTGGGCTCCCAATTCTTTTCAATAGGTGGGATCCCAGGGTTCACAAAGATGCTGCAGGCTATATCCAGGGGATCGGTTCTAGAAAACCACCAGCTGGAGAAGGAGGAGGGCTTCCTGCTGAATGTTGCTTGACTGGTGGTCAGATTCCCCAAGGCCCAGGGGGCTGTGGGTGCAGGGTACCTTTAGGCGTAGGGAATCTTCGTCTGGTTCTCTGGCGGTCGGGGGGGGGGTCCTCCAGAATTAGGCTGCAGGCATTGTCGTGTTGCCCAGGAGGGGTCAACCTAGGGTGGACACAAGGTCAGAATCACCTGGGGACCTGCTCTGGACTGGTGTGCCACCTGGACACGGGCCATTGGCGTCATGTGAACAGTGGGCAGGACTCGTGGATCCGGGACACTTCTGGAGTCTTTTGCTGTAGATTTTTTCTTTCATGGCCGCCGTCCACAGGAGATCTTGGTCCTCTGGTGTGCAGGCAGTCCTCTTGAGGCTTTTAAGAGGTCGCTGGTCTGGTAGGATGCATCGCCTTTTTGTAGCAGGGCTTCAGAAGCTGGAGACAGGCCTGTAGGGTTGGGGCCAAGTCAGTTGATGTCTTCAGTCTTCTCTTCTGGAAGTCAGCTTAGCAGTTTTTTGTTTTGTCGTCTTCTTGAGGTCGCAAGGAATCTGGTGAGCTGGGTTCAGGGAGGCCCTTAAATCCTGGATTTAGGGGCGTTGCAGGGGTCAGACACAGTAGCCAAAAGCTACTGTCCCCGAGGGTGACTACACCCTTCTGGAACACTGACCTAACCCTATTGGTCCCTGTCCTCCAAAACTAAGGTGGAGGATCCTACATGGAGGGGGTCACACCGTAGGAGTGGTCCCAGCTGAAGTGGTCACTCCTCCTTGTTTTTCCTAATTTTCCTGCCGGACTTGCCATCAAAAGTGGGGCTTTGTCCTGGGGAGAAAGGCATCTTCACTAGCTGGAGTGCCCTGGGGCACTGTAACAAGAGGCCTGAGCCTTTGAGGCTCACTGCCAGTTCCTGCAGAGGGGAGGTTTGAAGCACCTCCACCCAATGCAGGCTTTGTTTCTGGTCAGAGAGAGCACAAAGGTTCTCACCCCTGGTGGTCAAAAACTTGTTTGGAAGTGGCAGGCTGGCACAGACCGGTCAGTCCTGCACTAGATGTTTGGCTGGAATACAGAGGGCATCTCTGTGATGCCCTCTGGATGCATTTTTCAATAAATCCAACATCTGCTAGACTTCTAGCTGCAGATTCCTTACCTTTGAATTCCCTGGCGTCCGCTTCAAATCTGGAATCTTTTTGCTGAACAATACCCTGCGCGTGGCGTCGTTTGGTTCTGCGTGCGTCGTCCGGCTCCGCGGGGCTTCGTCGGCGTCGTTGAAGCCGTCTATGACATCACAGTCATCTATGTAGACGCCACCTTGGCGCGCGTATGTCAGTTCTTTTCCTTCTGTGCCGGTTAAGTACAGATCCAGGATCGAGCTACCCTTTGACTTTTTTTGGCAACCCCTTTTTCAACGTTTTGTCGAGGATTTTTGTTTATACGAGGGATATGTCCTCTAGGACGAACGGGGTTCAAGCTGTGTGGCGCCTGCCATTGCGCGATGTCGGTGACGGACCCCCACGAGGTATGTCTCTCGTGCCTCAACATGGACCACGACTCGAAGTCGCGTTCCAAGCTTTGAGGGAGCGGTCCCTAAAGCTCATGGCGGCCTGGCAGTCGACTTAGGTCAGCGCGACTCCTCGGAGGTCACAGTCCCGCTCAAGGAGGAGGTCACGGAACCACTCCAAGAACCCAAGTCCTCTTCATCCCATTTGAGGTCCCGGGGCACTCGGGAAAGAGGCACAAAAAGAAGAAGTCCACGCGGCTTTCGACTTCGACGTTGCGAGGGCCAACTCCGCGTCTTCCCCCCCTTTCTGGGAGCTGGAGCAGCCCCCACTCAATTAAAGGAATTTTACTAGGCTATGTGCCTTGTTTTTGAGCGGGCTGTCCCCTCTGTTGGGTCTTCGTGCCCCATGCGGTCAGTAGGGGCCCCATCGGATTTGACGCCGGCAGCTTTGGCCTTGGCACCATTGGGGACCCCAGGATCCGATAGCAGATCCCGACCAGTGCCAGGTTCTCACAGTCTGCCTCCTCCGATGCCAGGCCAGACGTTGACGCTCCTTCCACCACAGGCACTCATTGGTGGTGGTAGCCCCATCATTCCTGATGATCCAGAGCCAGAACGACGTCGTACAAAACCGATTCCGACTTCAATGGCGCCAAGTAGGCCTAGATCAGTGCCTGAGGCTTATTTAGAACAGCCAGGCACAGGTGAGGAGTGGGAGGGGTCTGAGGACCCTTTAGAATACGGATTGGAGCATGAGCAGGACTGGTATAAGGATCTAGAGGAAGCCAGCTCTCACTTCCTGCTGTGGCTACGGAGGTGGGGCATCTTATGCCATGGTGGTGCATAGGGCCGCTGAGGTCTTAGACCTAGACTTTCCTATGGTGCCAGTCAGGACTAATCTCCTGACGGAGGTGCTTCAGCCAGTGGTTGCTACATCAGAGCCAATGTTACCCTTCAATGAAGCCCTCACAGATGTCCTTCTGGGAATGTGGTCCAAACCCAGCACAGGGGCTCCTGTGAATAGGGCAATCGTTCGCCGCCATAGACCAGCTCCAAGCGACCCTAGTTTCCTCACTTAACACCCCACCCCTGAGAGCTCGATGGTCCAAGCCTCCACTTCGCCTGGTGTCTTCCCTTCCTTTCCCCCAGATAGGGAATTCAAGAGGCTGGACCAACTTGGGAAGAAGATGTTTCCTTTCTCCAGCCTGGCACTGAGGTCGGTAAATACCTCTTGCCTATTTGGCCGTTTTTCCCATACTTTATGGGATACGGTGGCACAAATGCTGCTGCCCCCGGTCCCAGAGGGCGTACGGGACACTCACCCAGGCTGTCATGGATGGGAAAGATGCAGCCAAGTTTACCATCAGGTGTGGTTTTGACACGACTGACTCACTGGGCAGAGCAATTTCTTCTACAGTGGCCCTCTGATGCCACGCCTGGCTGCGTACTATTGGCTTTTCCAGGGATGTCCATTTGAACTTGATGGACTTGCCTTTCAATGGCACACGCCTTTTTGGTGAAAAGGCAGACTTTGCGCTTGTAAAGATCTAAGGATTCTCAAGTTACAGCCAGATCCTTGGGTCTTTCAGTGCCCTTTCGGCAGCTGTCTGTCTATCGCCCCTTTCGAGGCCTCTGTAAGGGTGCGGTACCACACCAACAAAAGGTTAGCCACCGTCCTCCGGCATCACAACATCCAGTGCGAGGATGCGATTGTGGTACCTTCAGACACAGAGGGTCTAGCCAGAGGTTGGCCAGCACCCAGCCCCCCTTCTCTGCAACACCCAAGCCCTCCTAGTATGGGTCTGCAGGACCATGTCCGTCCAGTTTCATGGAGGATTCAATTTAATCTCCCTCACTGGCAATCCATAACATTGTACAAATGGATCTTGCAGAGCATACAGATGGGCTACTCCCTCCCCTTACAGTCTTTCCCTACCTCTATCCCTCAGGTAAAAGAATGGCTGATGGGGGATTATTTGATCTTACTCCGCGAGGAAGGTACAGCTCTCTTTGCCAAGGGAGCCATAGAAAGGGTCCCGAAATCAGAAGTAGACAGTGGTTGTTATTCCTGCTACTTTCTGATTGCCAACTGGAACAAGGGTCTTCACCCTATTTTGGATTTAAGGGATGTAAATCTCTTCCTCAAAAATTCAAGATGCTCACTCTTGCTCAGGTTTTGCCTGCCCTAGACCAAGGAGACTTAGACAGTAGCGTTGGACTTGCAGGATCACATACCCATCCTTGCCTGCCCACAGTCGTTACTTGCGGTTCGAGGTGGGCCGCGAGTACTTTCAGTTTATCGTGCTCCCCTTTGGTCTCGCCAGTGTCCCTCGGATGTTCAACAAAGTGATGGCGGTGGTGGCAGCTCATCTGTGCAGGTTAGGGATCTCAGTCTTCCCCTACCCTGACGACTGGCTGTTGAAGGCTCCTATGTCCCAGGCTCTCGTCACCCACCTTCAAACTATAGTAGACCTCCTGCATTCGCTGGGGAACACTATAAATGTGCCGAAGTCAGACCTGACTCCCTCTCAGAAGCTCCCTTTCATCGGCGCTGTCCTGGACACAGTGCAGTGTCGGGCCTATCCTCCAGAGAAGCGAGTCCAGGATATTCAGGTTACAATACCGATGTTTCGGCCTGTATCCTGGATTTCGGTGAGACAGGCTCTGAGGCTGTTGGGACTCATGGCTTCCTGCATCCTGTTAGTCAAACATGCCAGATGGCATATGAGGGCTCTGCAATGGGACCTGAAGTTCCAATGGGCACAGCATCAGGGAAGTCTTACCGACACGTTCAGATCTCAGAGGGAACTGAAAAAGACCTGCAGTGGTGGTTAGTGAACTGCAATTGGGTCAAAGGCAGACTCTTCTCCCTTCCCCAACCAGATCTCACAGTAGTGACAGATGTGTCACTTCTGGGATGGCGCAGCCATCTGGGAGAGGCGGAGATCAGGGGCCTCTGGTCTCCGGTGGAGTCTGGGCTCCATATCAACTTATTGGAGCTACGGGCGATCCGGCTAGCATTGAAAGCATTTCTTCCTGTTGTGAAAGGGAAGTTACTGCAGGTGTTCACAGACAACACTACAGCAATGTGGCACTGCAACAAGCAAGGCGGTGTGGGGTCTTGGACCCTTGGTCAATAAGCTCTGCATCTCTGGACATGGCTGGAACAGCAGGGTATAACCCTGGTGGTTCAACCCCTGGCAGGTTCTCTGAACGCCAGGGCGGACGAACTCAGATGTCGATGCCTAGCGGATCACAAATGGTATCTCCTTCCGCAGGTGGCACAAGGACTCTTTCAGCAGTGGAGAGAGCCTTAGTTTGATCTGTTCACCTCTACAGAGAACGTGCAATGTCAGCAGTATTGCGCATTTGAGTTTCCAAGGTGGCAATCACTCGGTGATGCTTTTCGTCACGAGTGGAATTCAGGCCTCCTATACGCATTTCCGCCCATACCACTTCTGCCCAGATTTCCCAAGAAGATCAAGAACGACCGGGCCCAAGTCATTTTAGTGGCTCCGGATTGGGCACAGGAGTCTGGTATCCCGAGCTACTCAAAATGAGCATCAATCCTCCGATCAGGCTGCCCCTTCGAGAGGCTCTTCTGTCGCAGCAGCATGGAAGGGTTCTCCATTCGAACCTGTCAACTCTGCGCCTTCATGTGTTGAGATTGAGTGCTGGCAGTTGATGGCTTTTGACCTTCCTCATCAAGTCTATAAAGTTATTTTGCCAGCCAGAGCGTCCCTCCACTAAAATGGTATACGCTTGCTGTTGGAAACGCTTTGTATAGAAAGGTTTATTGACTCTCTTTCTGCTTCTCTTTTTGACATTCTTCTTTTCATTCTGTCTCTAGCCCAGCAGGGTTCTTCCTTAGCGACTCAAAAGGGCTATCTTTCTGCCTTATCGGCATTTCTTTGGCTGCCTGACCAGCCTTCCTTGTTTAAACCTCCCATTGTAAATAGATTCCTCAAAGGGCTTGTACATATGTTTCCCCCTACGCCTTTTATTATGCCTCAGTGGGACTTAAATCTTGTCCTCACATTTCTCATGTGTGCTCCCCTTGAGCCTTTACACAACTGTCCCTTCCGGCTGCTCACCATCAAGACAGCTTTCTTAGTGGCAATAACATCTGCCAGGAGGGTGAGTGAGATGCAAGCCCTGTCATCAAGGCCACCGTATCTCACTATCTATCCAGATAAAGTGATTCTCAGAACTTGTGCCTCTTTCCTCCCCAAGGTGGTGACCCCATTCCATCTGGGTCAGATCATCACCCTGCCCACCTTCTTTGCTCCACTGCATCCCTCTAAGGAAGAGGAGCGATTCAATCGACTGGACCCAAAAAGAGCAATGTCGTTCTACCTAGACCGCACAAAAGAGTTCCGGGTGGATGACCAATTCTTTGTGGGGTACGTGGGAGCAAAGAAGGGTCAGGCAGTGCAGAAGCTAACCATTTCGCGCTGGGTCGTTCTCTGCATTAAGATATGCTATGCATTGGCCAGTAAGAAGCCTCCTGAGGGCTTGCAGGCTCATTCTACTTGGAGCAAAGCTGCTACCACTGCACTAGCTCAAGGCAGTTCAGTCCTGGAGATCTGTCAGGTGGCAACATGGGCATCCTTTACACGTTTGTGAAACATTACCGCCTGGACAGTCAGGCATGAAGGGACTGGTACTTTGCCCATTCAGTCCTGCATGACTTTCTAGTGTAAGGAATGGTATCCACAGCCCACCGCCAGGAGGTTATGGCTTGGGTATCTATTCAAAGGCAAGGAATCTGCAGCTAGAAGTCTCTATCAGATGAACAAGTTACTTACCTTCGGTAACGCATTATCTGGTAGAGACTCTATCTAGCTGCAGATTCCTTACATCCACCCATGCCTCCCCGCTCTGGGGATATGACTAGTAGGGTTAGGGTTTATCCCTTCTCAGGGCCCTAGGTTTGCGCAGACAAATGTTGGTTCTATTCTTGACTCTGCGCTTCTGGCGTGGAAGTTTTTGTGGATAAAAGAACTGACGTACGCTTTCCGAGGTGGCATCTATATAGGCGACCGTGGCGTCATAGACTGCTCCAGCGGCACTGACGAAGCCATGCGGAGCCGGACGACACACCTGGAACCAAACAACGCCACCCGACGGTGTGTGCAGGGTATTGCTCAGCAAAAAGATTCCGGATTCGAAGCTGGCGCCAGGGAATTCAGAGGTAAGGAATCTGCAACTAGATAGTCTCTACAAGATAATGTGTTACCAAACGTAAGTACCTTGTTCACTGGTATCAGTGTGGATTTATTGTGCTGAGAAGTTTGCTTACAAACTTCCCAGACGTCAGTAAAGCTTTCATGGAGCTGTGGAATGCGCAATGACAAAATCCCAGCCCATGTACTTTATATGGCCACACTGCACTTACAGTGTCTAAGAATGGGCTTAGATACTGTAGGGGGATATTGCTTATGCAGCTATGCCCTCACCTGTGGTATAGTGTACCCTGCCTTAGGGCTGCGAAGGGATGACTTACCTATGCCACAGGCAGTGGTTTGTGGGCATGGCTCCCTGAGAGGGGTGCCATGTAAACTTTGTCTTTTTCTTCCCACCAACACACACAAGCTGCAATGGCAGTATGCATGTGCTGTGTGAGGGGTCCCCCAGGGTGGCATAATACATGCTGCAGCTCTTGGGTACCTTCCCTGACCACAGGGCTCTTGGCCCTGTTAAAAGGGACTTAGCTTACAGTTTGTGGGAAAGAACACTGGTGTTGGGACCTGGTTAGCAGGATCCCAGCACACTCTGTCAAGTCTTGAACAATATCAGGCAAAGAGTTGGGTGGGGGATAGCCAGGCTGAAAGGGGGACTGTCCTTCAGTGACCACTAATGTAATTGTGTCTGTTGTGGTTACCGCTGCACCTCTAGTATTAGTATCTTGTGAGGATTTTTGTTGAACACAAGAAGCTCCTGCTGCAAAAAAGTAGCTAGGAAAAGATTTATGTGGGAAGCTAGGCAAATGTGGGATGTTGAAATCCAAGAACAGCTATGAATGAAGAATAGAGAGATGTGTGGGCCAAGATGAATAGGGTCTTTAGCCATATAGGTTTAAATTGTCCCTCTATAATCATACAGATATGACTGTGGTAAAGCTTAAAAATATCAATCCAATAAAATCCTTGGAATTGCCTCAAATTTAAAGCCCCCAGAAGCCACAAATGGGCAACTTACTTGGCATTGTTTAGTTGTAAGGACGTATAGGGAAGTGGCGGTAGCAAAGTTGCACAGGGTGACAGGCCTTGGTTTGAAGGTCTTCCCAAAGCAGTGCCTTCTGGATATTATTGAAACCCCCTAGAAGGGAAAAGTCGGAGATTTGCCTCGATGGGTTTAGTACTAGTGAAGAAACATACAGCCATTGGCTATCTCTGCCCCTTGGAGTCCTAAGAAAAATGATTGGAAGAGAGATTTTCCTTCATGTGCTTTGGCTTAAAGAATTACACATTAAGAGCAGTAAGGCGTGACAATAAATTGGCAGAGGACATGACGGTTTGGTGGTGGCTTACTTTTGTAAATGGCGTGAGAGATTGAATTTGTATCTCAAGGAACAGCTTAATCAACACAGCCTACTGTTGGAGCTCAGGCATTGCATTTCCTGTAAGACGTCCATGAGAGTATTCACCCTCACACAGGTAGTTAGAAAGAAGATAAATAATGAAGAGTTTAAATGTGTACTTGACTGCAGATTGATTGTACTAATGAGGTGCCAATGGCTTGTGTGGCTCAAATGTTGAACTGTATGTCCTATGCAAGTGATAAAGAAAAATGTTTGACATTTCTGATCACATTTAATTTCTTGTAGGAGGAGACACTTTAGATGAATGTGGATTAAGATATCTACTGGCCATGCGTCTGCATACGTGTCTTCTGACATCGCTGCCTCCATTATATCGAATTCAGTTGCTCCACCAAGGTAACATTTTCTGAGACCCACTCTAATTTGTATGTTCTGTTGGAAACATAATTGAGACATCTTAATTTGTTTTCAAGAAGTTTATCATTAACAGACTCAAATTGCAAGACATGTTGTTGCAGTGCATAGCCGCCTATTCTGACCACCAGACATGGCTGGAGGATATTATTTCTTTGCAACACATAACAAAATGTAAATGCAGAGCAAAGCAGAAAATGAAGCACACTTTTTTGTAATTCTGAAGTGTGCTGGAAAATGATTTTAATAGGTTCAAAACAAATCAAACACAAATGATAAGTATTCACGGAAACCCGATTTCCACACATTATCATGTGTGTTCTATTACTGTGTACAGCATTGGGGTGTTCTCCCACCCATCTTTTTACCAACCTTCTCCACATTTCTGACCTTGTTGTTGCTGGCTTTAGGACTGTGCATTTTGACACTGCAAATCAGTGCTTAAGTGCTTCTGGTCTCTCCCATAAACATGGTATTACTGACTTATCTCCAATTGGCATATTTCATTTACTTATAAATCCCTGGTTAAATGCTACTTGTGGGCCTGCAGCACTCATTGTGCCACCCACTTAAGTAGCCTTCTAACCATTGCAGAGTCTGTGTGGGCAGTTTTACACTGCTGTGTCGACCTGGCAAAATAACCCTTTTTCCGGCCCAAATCTTCCTATTTTATACACCTATAAGGTAGGCCCAGGACAACCCAGAGGGCAGGGTGCAATGTAAACTGTCAAAGTCTTTTTTCACTACAGCAAAGTCTATCTTTTCTATAGGACAACATTAGGATTATCTCATTACATTTGATTAGTTTAGTTCACAATCTGGAAGAGAAAAGTTTTTCAAGATGGGTGTCTCTGAACTCCTCACATGTTAAAAACACAACGGATGGTGAAGTCGGATTTTAAATTGCAGTTCTGAAAATGCAACTTTTAGAGAGTTGGAATTTTCTTGTTTTAGCAATTTGATGCTTGCTGCCTGCTGCTGAATACACATCTGGGGTGGGTGACAGCTGGGCTTTCTGCATTACCTTTAAATGGCCACACACAAAGGGATCTTAGATGTGATTTGATGGGCCATCCTGGGCAGGATGTGAGGGAGGACCTGGGCACAGCCTTACACTTCACCTGAACATGCTGTGTCCTGTCCCCACACAAAGGGCTGAATACTCCTCTGTAGTAAGTCTGGAGCTGGGGGAGGAAGAAATTACTGTGCACTTCAAATCCCTTCTTTGAAGTCTACTCCACTTACAAGACTCAACTGGGTGTAAGTACTGGACCTCTGAAACAACCACTTGGATACACTTCTGAAGCTGTGGAGACTGCCAGGAAGAAGGACTGCTGTGCTCCTACAAAGACTGCCACTGCTGGAATGCTACTCTGCTGAACTCCTGCTTTGCTGTGCTGCTGCCTCTTGCCTGGAAGTGAGAAGGACTGGACCTGCATCGATCTACTCCAAAACCATGCCGAGGAGGCATTTCCTTACACAATGCATTGCCTCAGCTGCACTGTGCATCTTCCTCAACATCGACGCAACCAGGATCCAAGTTACTTTTGTTCAGCGGACCTAAGGGGGTCCCTGTAACAAGCCTATGCTGCATCGCGGTTGGCCTGAGCTCTTGACTTTTTCCCGGTCCAGGGCAACCAGATATCCCCAATTGGCGCGTCTTTCTTCTAAACGCTTTTCTACAATTAATTCTTCAAAATGTGTAACTCCAGTTCTACTTATTGGATGTTTGTTGTTTTGGTCTTTGTTCATTTATTAAATTAAGGTACATTTTTCTAACTAGGTGTGGTATCTTTTGTGTGGTGTTTTCGCTGTTTTCTGTTTAAAGTGTTGCACAAATACTTTACCCATTGCCTCTTAGGTTAAGCCTGACTCCTCTGTGCGAAGCTGTCAGAGGGTGAGCACAGGTTAACCTAGGGTGCGTTGGTGACTTGCCCTTATCAGTATTGTGGTTCCTGCTTGGACAAAATGCATACCTGTGCTAACCAGAAAACCAGTTACTAACATAATCTAGATAGTTTTATCAGTAAAACTGTATATCTCTTCAAAGTTAGTGGCCATTTCAGTGAATTATGTGCAGTGTTTAAATGACAATGTGCTACCACACGAAGGTTTAGTTACATTACAAAATCTTCATTTGTCATGACCATTGAAGATAGATGGGTCACAAAAATTGTCATTTTAAATAGTGGGTTGTGGTTCTAAAACGACCCACCTCTCTAGACAGTTGTTCTAGGTAATCAAATGGAAGGAAATTTAGTATTCTGAACGGAAGCATTGGATGTCTGACAGTAATTTAGCTTTTTACAGAAGGTCTATATGGAGCTGTGTAAGAAATTGGAATAATGGTTAATGTGGGTAAAACCTCATTCAAGCAGCAACCACAATCCTTGTCAGAGTGAACTCACAAGTAACCCCACAATAACCTGTGCTTAACTGTTTGGTAACTTGCCACAAAAGCTGCCAGTCTTAATTTAGAGGCAATGTGTGAACTATTTATGAAGCACTTCAAGCCGTAATAAAGTGAAACACAACACAAGAAAAATACCATATCAGTTTAGAAGAGTACAGTAGAATTTAATAAATAAAGACCGAAATGACAAACATCCATGCAGTAGAATTGGAGATATACAATTTTAAAGGTTTAAGTGAAAACAATGCCAAAAATCACAAAGTGGCAACTGTGGTCATGTGTTCGCGCCGGACCAGGACAAAGTCACAACTTCAGGCTGACTGCGATGGAGCGCTGTCCAGCTGCAGGACCCAGTTAGGCCTGCTGAATAAGAGTATCCTCAATCCTGGTTGTGAAATCCTGAGTCAATGATGCGCTGCACAGCAGTAATTCCTAGTAACTGCAAAGTGAGGTCTTGCGTCATGATCGAGGATGCCATCATCGAGGAGCTTGCGATGTGAATGCCTGCATCAAGATGCGTTGCTCATCTGCTGGTTCTGTAGACACTGTGGAGTTTGCTAAGCGGAGTCCTCCGTCGTCAAGGAGCCCGTCGACAAGGGGCTTGAGATAATAAGGCCTGCAACGGAGAAGAACCACACAGCGATTCTGATGTGGAGTTTGATGAGGCGATGTGCCCCGAAGCAGCTCTGGTGCAAAGTTTCTGGTCACCGATGCATCACATTGTGGCTCCAATGCATATGTTGAGCTTGGACCACCGTTTGGGCTGGTAGAGCCCCTTCAGACCCACTTCCGAGGGTCCAGGACTGTGGTGGCACCACTTGGGTGGGTAGGACTTAAACCTGGCAGAGTCCAGGTGCTGGGTATAAGATGGGGGAAGCCTGTTCTGTCCCTGAGGCTACTGATCAGGAGGCCAGCGAACAGGTTTTTGGAGGTATGCTAGTGTTCCTGGGTTCAAAATGCAAGTCAAGTCCTTCCCTCTGGCAGGAGGACAGCGGGCAGCAGAATGTCAGTCCTTCTTGCAGTAGAGCAGCATAGCGGTCCTGCTGAGTCTTCCACAGGTGCAGATGTGTACTGAAAAGTTGCAATATGAGGCCCAGTACTTATACTTTGTGCCCACTTTGAAGTAGGAGAAGCCTACAGAGGATTCCATCCCCCAGAGGTGTTTGGAATGTCCTGCCTTCCTTCTCTGGCACCAGATAGTCTGGGGGTCACAACAGACTAGTGTCAAACTATCTGCTCAGGCAGGGGTTTTGTGTTGTGTAAATGTGGTGGGTGACAGCCCTTCCCCTCATTAGCTCAGAGTGGCCCATTCTGCAAACACCTAGCTTCTCTCTGTTTCATTGTTTAGGAGCGATACACAAAGACCAACTACACCTAGTCATGTGACTCAGAATACAGACAGCGGATACCAAGTGGTTGGCAAAAGAAAATATCAACTTTTAAAAGTGTCATTTTCAGAATTGACTAAAATTCAACTTTAAAATTAATGAGGGTTTTTAATAGCAATTCTTTAGACACCAAACTAGAAACATTGGCCTGCTCCCAATTAAAAGTTATCACTTACTAGTTGGTAATAATGTAACCCACAGATATCTTATGGGAGACGTGGCCTTGCAGTAGTGAAACATTGGTTTGGTAGTTTTCACTACTAGGACATATAAATCTTTAACTGTACATGTCCTACTTTTTAAATACACTGCACCCTTTCTCTGGGCTGTGTAGGGCTTACCCTAGAGGTGTCTTATATGCATTTTTTTTTTTAATGGTTTGGGCCTACAAAGTAATTTACCTTGCCAGATCGAAATGGCGGTTTAAAACTGCACATCCAGGCTGTAAAGACAGGTCTGAGACATGTTTAGAAGGGCTTCTTAACTGGGCGGTACAATCAGTGCTGCAGGCTCACTACAGCATTTAAAATTAGACTATGGGTACATGTTGTACCACTATACTAAGAAATTACAAGTAAATTGAATGTGCCAATTGAGTATATGTCAATTCTACTACGTTTAAGAGGAGAGAGCACAAGCACCTTATCAGTGGTTAGCAGTGGTAAAGTGCATAGAGTCTAAAAGGCCAGCAAAAACTATGTTAGCAAAAATAGGAGGGGTGACAGGCTGCTTCTGTTAACATTAAAACTTGGGGCCATATTGATTTATTAAAAGCACAGAGGGAGTGAATTCGATCAGAGTTACCTTCAGTGGTGTTTGATGAACTTTCAAACGAGGAGCATGAGACACAGAGCTAGATTTGGTGAAATTTGGTGGCAGCAATGATTCTGTACTGGAACTAGTAGTGATGCCATATGGGTTTAGTTGTACGGCACTGAACCTTTGCAGTTGACATTCCTTGTGCATCTCAGTTCTGCCAGTTTGAGGAAAGGCTAAACCTTTGGTGCTCCATTATACAGGGAGAGGGGGAGACAAGGGGTGGGGAGGGAGCGGGGAAGCTTATGTTTTGAAGAGACAGCACTCCCAGTTGGAGAAGAGCATACCAAAGGTTGCCGCGATTTTATTGAAGATGTGCACAAAATAGCACAAAAAAAAGCGATTGTGTTGTTGGCCAAAACGGCACTCTGCCAGAATTTATTGATGCAGAATCAGATCAGAGGCCTGCCGGCAGCAATTGAGAGAAGATCTCACACTGTTCGTAGTAAACTGGTGCTTGATTCAGAAGAGAATCCCATTTATGTTATAGGTGCCACAGAATTAAGACAGCCTTTATGTAACCACCTAGACTACAAGAAGGCCAACTTACTCTTTCAAGTCAGCAACCTCAGGGAAAGGAAGCAATGGCTGATAGTGTCCAGACAGATTGCAGATCTAATATATATGGCGAGAAAACGATTACGCTCCGTCTCATCAGGAGAAATGACTGAATACAGTGAAAAAACGGTTACCACTATTGGGATTTCACAGCAGCTTGTAAAGTTCCAGGTGATGCATGAGAATAAGCGCATATTATGGGACTCTGAGAGAGCAGAAGCTATATTGAAGTTGCTGCTAAAGCACCATGGAATGATGAAAATGTTGGATAAAGCATAACGATATAGGGCACTAACTCGATTAATGACTAGTGCAGTTGTATCAAGATCGAAATCATATACTGTAAATTCAAGGCATTGGCAGAAGGGGATATTAAGAAAAACTAGTATTGCTCATATTTCGCCCGACAGGCATGTCATAAAATTAATCTACAAAATTGAGAGACCATGGTGTTGTAAACTCCCCCATAATTAAAAGGAGCATTGCCACTGGGCTTGAAGTCCCACTCAAAAATGTTGATTATTTCTTTATGGATCCAGTTTGTGCCATGAGATAGAAGCTAATATATAACAATACGGGAATTTCGTAACAGATTAATGTAGTGGAGGCCCAAGGCTGAAAAGGGAATTCAATGATGGAAGAACAAGCAATGGCAAAGTCCCTAGAGGCATGGCATTGACCGACAGCCTTTTGGCTTTGTCATTTCTTGTTTTATTCAGTCCTGGATTTTGCAAAACGTTATTGCCGGGGAAGCTGCCAGAACACTGAAGGGAACTACTTTGTGTGCCAATGTGCTCCTTTTGAAAGAGCAGCATGCTGTAACTCACAGTAAAGTCAGCCAATGGCTCAAGTTGGCTGAACCATTTCACCGTGATGCAACCAGGAATGGGTGGAAAAACTTGAGAATGACACAACAGCAGATTAAGTGATACAATCTGGTTGAAGGTGCCTATAATTATCTTACAAAGATATTTTTGTAAAATGAAAGGTCTTGGCTAACATCAGACCTGAAATAAAATGTCAATCAGTCTGGCGGTGGTCCAGAGCCTCTTAGCTTTCCTAATACTTTTTTTGTAATGGATGTGTAAATACTTATTACACAGAGAGGTTCGTAAAGACCGACAGAGAGGCTTGCAAAGACAGGGCAAAAAACTGGAATAAATGGTGCTGCTTCAATTAATAATATTATAGTTAAATGTCTTCTTAAGCACAACATACATGGTTGCTGAAAACAAACTGGAACTCCACACTGGCAGGACATTCAGACTGCACTGGTTTAGAAGTATGACTCTATTACTCAAAAGGAAATCAAATAGCTGCAGTCAGATAAACAATGGCTTCTCCAAAGCAATTCACATCATCGGCAAGAAACAAAAACTCTCAAGCTCATATGCTCCCTGTGGTCACAACTGGTAGAAACATTTAAAAATAAAAGTTTTGGGTCGAATACTTGAATTAATCTCAGCCACTGGCAATCACTCGGGCTCATCACAATCCATGGTTGTTTGACCACCATTCACCTCATTTTGGACCCAGCCCTATGGAAATCAGTGTTGACCCTGCCCCAATGGGAACAGTTTAGCCTAAACTGCCAAACCAGGTCTCCCCTGAACCAGAACACGAGCGACTCAGAACCGCTTTTGCTCTTATTAGGGCTCATCAGCCTGGTATAGCTTGGTACCAGTGGCAGAGCAACCACAGGACCTACTTCTGGGCATACCAGTCACACTTAGGGCATCAAAAAACGAAGTGATGGATGGAATGCTTGCATTAATCTCTGTCACTGGTGATCGCTATGGCCTGAACAGCCACTGGGATCAAGCTATACCTGCCAGTGGCTGACATTAAGTCAAGCATTTCATTTCATTTTGTTAATGATACACAAGTGGTAGAAAGCGTCCTGCTAATACATTGGGCTCTGCGCACAAAGCTAACAGTAAAGAAATGAAAGTAAAAACAAAATCACTGGTGCTCAAGGGAACTACATTGAGTGTGGATATGTTCCTTGTGAAAGAGCAAAATGCAGTCACTGAAGGTGAAATTAGCCAGTGGTTTAAGTAGACTGACCCAGGCTGTATTCTGCAGTGAGTGTAAGCAAAAAATTACAAAAAAAAACAATTGATGAAGCGAGCTAGCTGAAAGCCCCTTCAAGTATATTATACATATAGTTTTAATAAAATCGAAAGGTCTTGACTACTTTTAGACCAAAAATCAAAGATGGAGATTTTGAAAAATAAACTGGAGTATTTATCTTTCCTATTAACTTGAAGGGGAGGCAATTTTATGTGATAGGCAACTAACAGAAATACATTTTTCTGGTGTGTCATGTATGGGCACAGAATAAAAAACATGTTTTGCACTGTTGTTTTAATGTTTAATGTCTATAATGTTATAGAAATAGTTGTGCTTGCCACAACACTAGCTATAAAGTGAAACACCATTAACTCTGTCTTCTTCTGACCCTGTGACCTCCCTACACCAGATCACAATATATCCTGTTTAGGACACATTTTTCAGAATTATTATGTACATTCTAAATGTAGAAACATGTTAAAAGAACACTGGAAACGTCAGTGAACCATACATAATTGATGGATTATGGAATCTATTGTGAGGTTTCTGCTTGCTCACTGTGCACTGCTAGGGCTGCCACTGTAACATTTTTTTGGGTCGAGCCTGCAAGTGCATGCGCTAGCGGATGCTTCTCGCATACTAGATTCTGGTGTGTTCGGTAAAGGGCTTGGAGCCTGCCGGTCGCTCACCATTTGTAGGTTTGCGTGGCACTCTTCTTTGCAGCTGTGTAATTTGTCAAGGCACGCCTGGCGTCATTTCCGTTCCTCTGTGTGAAGCAGGGATCAGGCACTAATTAATTTCAACTGAAATAGTGCCAGTCTGCTGCTCCCAACGTGATCAAGGTACTATTTTGTTAATTTGTCTTTCAGTGCCCTGCAAACAGAAGGCTTGCACTGGCAAAAACATACCCAACAGGACACGCAAAATTGTTAAGTTTACATTTTTAAAGCTAGTTTTCTTTTATTCAGTTAGGTCATCTTTTCTCAGTCAGTCAAAAATCTTTATTTGGCATAATGCCATAAAAGTGCACATGCATACATATATATCACCATAAAGATACAGGCCCTCATTCCGACCCTGGCGGTCGTAGACCGCCAGGGTGGCGAATGACGGAAGCACCGCCAACAGGCTGGCGGTGCTTCATTCGTCATTCCGACCGCGGCGGTACAGCCGCGGTCGCCCAGCCGGGTCCGGCGGTTTCCCGCCGGATTTCCCCCAGCTGGGAGAATCCTCCAGGGCAGTGCTGCAAGCAGCGCTGCCCAGGGGATTCTGACCCCCTTCCCGCCAGCCTGTTTCTGGCGGTTTACACCGCCAGGAAGAGGCTGGCGGGAACGGGTGTCCTGGGGCCCCCTAACAGGGCCCCAGCCTGCTTTTCACTGTCTGCCTAGCAGACAGTGAAAAGCGCGACGGGTGCAACTGCACCCGTCGCACACCTGCAACACCGCCGGCTCCATTCGGAGCCGGCTTCAGTGTTGCAGCCCCACTTCCCGCTGGGCCGGCGGGCGCTAACATTGTTCCAGCGGGAAGGTCAGAATTGCACCAGCGGTCTTTTGACCGCGGTGCGGCCAAATGGCGGTTCCTTTTACTTGATTCAGAAGGCCAGTTTCTTCAATCTACTAATATCACAGAACTAAAAATCTAAACATATCCCTTAGCCCTTCTAAATCAATAAACAATATTTAATACTTATAAAATCCTAAACAACAATAAAATCAACATTAAAAATTACATTAGCAAACAGTCACGTCAACTAGTTTATATCGACTCCTAATGGTAATAGCTAATTTGATAAAACTTAAAATTGAGCTACACATTTGTTTGAATGAAAGTCTTTGAATACCAATCAATGCTTCCTTGTGAAAAGAAGTATGTAAATTAGGCATCTTTTTTCAGTTTCTATTCATGTCTTCTTCTATATTTGCTTGTGCTTGCTGTTGTAAAAAGATGAAAATTAACTTGTTTATGTTGGAATGGGCACCGTTTGACAGTGTTAAGTAGAAAAAGGAGTTTTGTTATAAAATTCAGATGACTCATTCGAGGGAAGTTGGTGGAAAGTGCAAGAGGAACTGCGCTTGGAGAGGGAGATTTGACAGCTTTTAGTCTACCTTGGCTCCATGAGTTGCTGCTTAACTCCTGCTGATGATGAGATCCTGGAAATCGCAAAAGTATAAGTTGCTTGAAAAGGAGAGTCCCCTCTCTGTGATGTTTGAAGGTGCTGACAATTTATCATGCATGTTGTAGGTCTCATTGGCTCCTTTAGAGGCATCCGAGGCGGAAGTATTTACCTATCTACCCTCTGTGTAGAGAGGGTGACGCTCCATACTTCTTAGAGCCTTCTTGAGCACCTGCACTCAGACCCCTCTTTTCCAGGGTTTCACTGTTAGCCTTCCCTCTTGTGGTAGCTCCTTTCTGCTTCCTACAGTAATGTGCTTGTGTTAGTAACTTTCTATAAGTTTTAGACATAACTAGTATGATCCAACTAGGTTTCAAATGTTTAAAGCTTTTTATGACCTTCTACTGCTCTCAGCACCGTGAATATCCAACCAATGTTTCTTTTGCCCACCCAGTGTATTTTATTGACCTAGAAAACATCAAAGCTGAGTTGAATAAAACCTGTGATCGGCTGCCTTTGTTCATATTTTTGTAGCAAAATTCTGAGCTTTCCCTTTTGTATCACAAGTTAAGATCTCATGATACTTGTGTATGCAAATATTATAACATGCTTTCCTGCTTTTCTTTAGGCAAAGTTGTTGAACTTTAGAGCTATTTATTGATTACATTAAAATGTTTACTTGCTCCTCAAGATTTCATAAATTTACTTAGCAGTAGTTCTCATTTCGCATGTTTACGCTGGCAGCAAAAAGGTGCTGGGGACACAGAATAATTAGGGGTTATTGTGTAGTTTTACTGTTAATCCTCCCAATAATTTCTGCAAAGATAACGGTGCAGAGTAGAAAAGATGCCCACAATCTGATTACTGAATATACCCAAGGGAGTAGCCAGAAGATTAAAATACCCCTACTTTCAACCAAAACTCTGATAGTATCAGGCGTGTAAGCCTGACCCTCCCTAGAGGAGCTCCCTTGTCTTTCTCACTTTTGTCCCAGTGTACTCAGTAGCCTGACAGTCCTGCAAAGTCGTCTGATGCTCATCAGAGCGGGGGGGGGAGCAAGGGAAGTAGTTGAGGGTGAGAAGCATATCGTCTGCATAGAGGTTCACTGTGGACTTGACTCCCAGGACAAGGACCCATGGGATGAATGGGGATTGGTGCAGTGAGGCTGCAGGGAGCTCCATACCCAGGAGGAACAGTAGGGGTGACAGCGGACAGCCCTTGCCTGGGTTAATTGTGAATGCATCTGATAGGAAGTAACAGCAGTTTACCTAAAGCAAGCAAACCTTGGCTACAAAGCTGTCCCCCAAGCCAAATCGGCACAGGGTTATGAAGAGGTACTCCCAATCGATCCAGTCAAACTCCTTCTCAGTGTCCAGGGAGAGGGCAAGGGCTTCAGCCACTACTCGGTGGGAAACCAAGAAATAGTCCAGCCTGGACAGAGTACCATGCATTGGATATAAGAAGGTGTATTCCCAGTCTTCCAGGTGGGCGAGGCGCCATTGGTGCTCCAGACCATTATTAGTGAGCAAGTCTGAGTCGAGTCGAGAGGGCTGGTGCGATCCAGCACAGCATCTCACGCTAGGTTCCAGTCCCCCTCCCCGTTAGAAGTGGGAGGCCCCAATCTCCTTGAGAAGGCATGAGCTGGAGCAAAAAAGGGCAATTAATACCTGTGGGGGCAACACTTAACCCACGCAGATGGTCATTCTCCAATCCTTAATTTTGCGAAAACCTAACTACCGGATGGGTCTGGCCAGTCTTAAAGATGGTGGCAAGGGAGGGACCTGCGAATAAGGATTGCTACACCACATTTCCTGGTGGGGCTGTGGTCCGTCACCTCCGACGGTGGGCAGCTACTATGGCGCACCCTCCCCACCCAGTCACAGCACAACTTCTCGGACTCCAGATGGAAGAGGTGGATCTCCTGACGGTACGTAAATAGGAGAGCACCTTCTGATGCTTGATATAGTGCGTCAAACCTTGGATGTTCCAGGAGACAGCACACAGTGAGGAGGGAATTCCAAAGTTGGGGATGCCATCAGTATAGATGCAAGTTGCCACCCGATGAGGAGTAGCAGGATTGACGGGGGAGGGAGGAGTGATTGGAAGGTAAGAAATAGAGTGAAGCAGTAAAAAAAAGGGAAAGGGGTGGAGAAGGGTGCTAGGGAGAGGGTGTGTTCTAAAAAGGGCCGGAAACTGAACCGCGGGTCTAGGCTCAAGATGCCAGTTTCGAATGCACCAAAGGCGATGGCAGGGAAGGAAGCTGTCAAGGAGAAGTCAGGATGGAAGGAGGCCTGGGAGGCCGTGGCGGGAGCCATACCCAGGCAGCTGTGGAGCCAAACAGGCCAAGCTGTAACCTCTTGCGGGGGCGAGGGGCTATGCCAAAGGCAGATGCTGAGAAGAAGCCAGACGCACAGCAGCACCAGCCAGTGGAGATTGGGGTGGGGGAAGGTATAAACATAACAATGCAGGCAGGAAAGGCCGGTATATAATATTGTAGAACATCACAGAACATCTTTAGAACACTATGCATACGTATAGACGTGAAAATCATTGCAGCTTAGGGTATGGTCAGATGCAGTAGCAGAAAGACACAGTTTAAACGTGCATACAAAAGAAGAGGTGCATGGGAGAATTATACAAATGCAAGCGTCAAAAAGTAACTCAGCCTTCTGGGACTTAGAGGGCCAAAACCTGGCCCTCAGCAGATGATGCGAGAGGGCAGTAGTTGCCACGGTGGAGTGTACAGGTCGACCACCTGGGTTAGGAGGCTTCAACTGGGACTGGGACTTGTCCCGGCACTAGACATTTGTGGGTGCTGCCTCTGCCTTGAAAGCCATGTCCCTGTCTTCCTGCGACCTGGCTGGTCTTTCCATGTCTCTGCCTCTTTTGGGATGCCATTGGGGCGCCAGCGGGCACTGCGTGCAGCCGCACCAGGCTGGCCGGTGTGGGGGTGAGAGGCAGTCTCTGAGTCCACTAAAGCAAGGTCCATGTCATGTTCCACTAGACCATCCAAAAAGAGATACAAGGCATCTGGGTCGTAGAAGTCCTTGGACCTGCCTTTTTGTTATCCACATCCAAGCAGGTCCGAACAGGCCAATTTTGATGTCCATCTTGTGGTGTCGGGCCAGAGGGCCAGGAATGCCTTGCCCGGTCATTGGTCTTCCCTGAGAAATCGGCAGCCACGCAGGTTGTGTGGCCTTCATAGTCATATGGGCCGTGAGTTTGGGCCGCAGCCAAGAGTTGCTACACCTTTTTGTGGCGAAGGAAGCATGCTATGATAGGACACAGTCGTCTGGTGTGACCTGGGGTGCGTGCCAGACACCACGCCTCCCACCTTTGCTAATTTTTAATGTAGTATAAGTTCTCCCATGGCTGGTGCTTTTGGTCTATAGCCGGGAGTGTTTTGCCCTATAGGGGCCTTGTATATGGTAACACCTCAGAGGGCCTAGAAGGCCTAAAAGAATATAAATGCATTTTGTGTGGTTATGTTCTCTGTGGCTGATTGAAGACTGCAACCTCACTGACCTAGTCAGTGAACTGCTCTGCCAACGCGTAGCTCCACCAGCAAGTGAAGCCCCTCTAACTTGAACTCTGACCTCGATCAGAAGTTCGAAGCCCTCCTCCACCCGCAGGTTTCTGCCTGCGCCTCATCCCTGGTGTCTAGTTGGAGAGCTCTGCTCTTCTACAGGTTTGCCCTCTACCTCTTTTCTCTTTTCTCCTCGTTTTTCTTTTAGTGTGCTGTTTTTGTTGCTCTCTCTTTCTGCGCTTTCCTCTATCTTTTCCTCGTTTTTCTTGTCACTCCTCTCATACTTGCTTCTCTCTCTCTCCTCCACCAAGCCGCTGCTGCCCCCGCGGCCTCGCCCCCCTTTTTTTTGCTCCCTTTCCGCCTCTCAGATGTCCTCTCCTCTCCCCCCTCCCTACTTAATGGCGTCCGCTGCGCAGGAGGAAGAGCAGCCTCACTGACCTAGTCAGTGAACTGCTCTGCCACCGCGTAGCTCCACCAGCAAGTGAAGCCCCTTTGACTTGAACTCTGACCTAGGTCAGAAGTTCAAGGCCCTCTTCCGCCTGCAGGGTTCTGCCTGCACCTCATCCCTAGGGTCTAGTGGGAGAGCTCTGCTCTTCTACTGGGCTGCCTTCTGCCTCTTTTCTCTTTTCTCTTCGTTTTTCTTTTAGTGTGCTGTTTTTGTGCCTCTCGCTTTCTGCGCTTTCCTCTACCTTTTCCTTGTTACTTCTCTCATTCTCGCTTCTCTCTCTCTGTCTCTCTCCTCTCATTCACCCCGCTGGTGCTGCCCCCGCAGCTCTGCCCCCCTCCTCTCTCTTTCACCCCACCGCTGATGTCCCCATAGCCCGGACCCCCTTTTTGGTGCTGTTTCCCGCTCCCACCTCCCAGCTGTCCTCTCCTCCCCCCTCCCTACGTAATGGCAGCTGCTGTGCGGCCGCACTGAAGGCGCGCCTATGGCAAGCCCAACCGCGACCATTGCCAGGACCCCTGGACCTGCCATCCACCTCCGCTACAGGCCAGCAGCACTCATCACACTCAACCCAGGATGCAACAACAACTGTAAGCAGGCATCACCAGCGGCCACCCTCGGACCTTTCAGCTGTCTCTGCTGCCGCCAAACCCACACCTCCGCCAAGACCTGGGGCCCAGCACAACTCATTCGCAACAACACACTGACTCCGAAAACTCTGAAGTGCATCCTCCTTAACGTCCGCTACCTCCACAAACATGCCACCGAAATCTGAGACCTCCTTGACAGCACCAACCCAGATGTCGCTTTCCTCACTGAGACCTGGACCAACACCACTTCAGGCCCGGACATCGCTATTGCCATTCCCCAAGGATACAAGATCACCCGGAAGGACTGCCCCAGCCGCCCCTGGGGTATGGGGGGGTATCGCCATCGTGCACAACTCCAACATCCGACTGAGCACACACTTCCAAGACCCCACCAGTGTGATGGAACACCTCCATTTCAAACTACAGACCAGCCCGACATCCACCCTCAGAGGAACCCTCATCTACTGCCCACCGGGACCCCGAGCACCCTTATCCATCATGGACTGCACCACCGCACAAGCCTTCACAGCCACCAACTACACCCTGCTAGGAGACCTGAACTTCCACCTCGACAACCTACAAGAGCCCAACACCACATCCCTCCTAGACAACCTTCACAGCCTAGGGCTCCGACAGATCGTGACAGAACCAATGCACTCAGCAGGACACACCCTTGACCCCATTTTCGCAACAGGAACATCAATCACCTTCAGCCACACCTCCGAACTTCCACAGACAGACCACCGCTGCATCCATTTCACCTTCAACACACTCTCCATCCTCAGACCTCGGCACCACCCATCTCGCAGAGACTGGGCAAGAGTCACCGCCGAAAAGCTCACCAACACCCTTGCTAACGCCGCCCCCTCCTTCACACACAACGACCTGAACACCGCATCATGCACTTTGCATAAATGGATCGTCAACTGCACCAACAAGAGCCCCCCTCAAGAAAAATAACAGCACCCATGCCAAGAAAGCCAGCTGGTTCACCGACTAACTCAGGGAATCCAGACACACCTGTCGTCAACTCGAGAAAATCTGGAGAAACATCAAATCCACAGAAGCCCAAAACAGCTTCAGAACAGCCACCACCACACACCACCAACTCATCAGAAGCACCAAAAGAAAAGCAATATACGACAGAATCTCCTCAAAGGCACACAACAGCGAGAAACTTTTCAGCATCATCAAGGAGTTCGCCCGATCCAACAGTGAAACAGACATCCCACCGTCACAAAACCTCTGTGACAGACTTTACACCTACTTCGACCACAAAATCAAGACCATCTATGACAGCTTCAATGGGGACAACTCATGCAGAAACCCCTCCACCGAAACCAACAAACCAATGATCACTAACTGGACCCCTCTCAACACGAAGCCACTCTGAAGACGATGAAGTCCATACTCTCCTGGGCCCCCACGGACCTATGCCCCACCACATCTTCAGCGAAGCTGCTGACATCATCACCCCCAAGCTCCACCTCACCATCAACCGCTCCCTTGCTGACACCTCCTTCCCCAACGACTAGAAACACGCCGATATCAACCCCCTCCACAAGAAACCCTCAGCAGACCTAACCGACCTCAAAAACTTCAGGCCCATCTCACTGCTCTTATTCTCAGCAAAAGTCATTGAGAAAGCCATCAACAGCCAACTCGCCACTTTCATCGAAGTACACATCATCCTCGATGCCCTCCATTCCGGATTCAGAAAAAAACACAGCACCGAAACAGCCCTCCTGGCCGCAACCCACCACATCTGCTCCCTGCTGGACAAGGGAGAGACTGTGGCACTCATCCTGCTAGACCTATCGGCAGCCTTCGACACAGTTTCCCACCACACCCTGATACGCAGACTTCACGAAGCCGGCATCAGAGACAAGGCCCTCGACTGGATCGGCTCCTTCTTCTCCAGAACCCAACGAGTGAGACTCAGACCCCACACCTACCACCTGTGCCCTCAGCCCTACTATTTTAAACATCTAAACGACCCCACTGGCCGCCATCATCAGGAGCTACGGAATCAACATTGTCTCCTACGCCAACTACACCCAACTACACCCAACTCATCCTCTCCGTATCCAACAAACCTAACACAGCCAGACACAACTTCAGTGAAGGCATTCGTAGCAGTAGCCAACAGGATGAAAAACAGCTGCATTCAACTCAACGCAAACAAGACCGAAGTTCTCATCATGGGCCCACAACCCGACGCATGGAATGACTCATGATGGCCACCCATACTCGGAAACCCGCCCACCCCCACAAACCAAGCCCGTAACCTCTGAATCATCCTGGACGCCAAACTCAACATGGACCACCAAATCAGCTCAGTCACATCCACCTGTTTCCACACCCTCCGCCTCCTACGCAAGACCTTCAAATGGATCCCCCTGGAACACAGAGAGACTGTCACACATGCCCTTCTCACCAGCAGACTGAACCACGCCGCTAGACTGGTACTCACCTGCCCCGACACTGCCACATCTCTCAGCACCTCCGAACACTTCACTGGCTTCCAGTAGAAAAATGAATCACCTTCAAGATCCTCATCCACGCCCACAAAGCCCTCCATGACACTGGACCAGCCTACCTGAACAGCCGTAACCGACCTAAAAAACTTCAGGCCCATCTCACTGCTCTCATTCTCAGCGAAAGTCCATGTACCCCACAGGACCCTCTGATCAGCCTAGCTCTCCTTCGCCGAAGTACCTCGCATCAGGAAATCAAGAACAGGGGGATGCTCTTTCTCCCACATTGCAGCCACGGCCTGGAACACCCTCCTGCTTCACATCAGACAAACTACCTCCCTCCTCAACTTCACAAAGGAGCTGAAGACATGGCTTTTTGGAGAACTACATCTTTGATGGTAGCTACACCACCCCCCACTTTGTTGCATTGAGACCCCTATGGGTGAGTAGCTGCGCTATATAAGCAATGCCTGATTGAATTAAATTCTTTTTCACTGTGATGCACTCCAGGGGCTGTTTCTACTATTACATTTTGATGGCAAATATATGAGACAAATACACAAAAACAAGGTTTATTTCTTATAAGTGTTTCATTACATTGCACGTTTGCACATGTTTTATTGGTTCAGCCCTATCGCAGTAATGACAGTCATGCCTAAGTAATGTGGTTATTGCAAAATGAAACTCTAGGTGGGGTCACCATTGACGAAACAATGTCATTTATGGTGTGTTTCATCTGCAGTGTACATATTTGTAAATTATTGCATAGTATTTAGTAGTATGTGTGTGTGTGTGAAATAAAAGTATTTCTTTTTCTGAAGGACAAATACTGACTGGACAATCATTTACTGAGTGTTATTGTGTGTCAGTGGCTGGTGATTACTAGCCCCACACCACCTCTCTTGAGTAGGCCTTGGACTACTCCTCTTCGCTACCCTGTGGAGAGTCAAGCACTACAATGAGGTGTTTGGTTCCTACTGAGGACAGTTGTGGAACTATTACTTGTGATGGGCACACAAAAGTTGCCCAATTTCCAACAAAAACAAATAAGTAGAAATATTGTAAAGATGGGGAGAAAGAAGTAGGAAAATGTGGGCTCAAGAAGGCGATCTAAAAGGGGAGAGAAGGAAGAAAGTAAGGAAGAAAGACATTGGCAGTGCAAGTGGTAGAAGAAAGATGGAAACAATGGGACAACAAGAAATTAAGAAAATTTCTGAGAAAGGGACGAGAACGACTTAAAAGGATGAACCAAGGGGGAAAGAAAGATAGGTTGATAAGGCTTAAGAAAGGTGATAGGAGTAAAAAGAGAGAAAGTGAGAAAAAAGCAAGAAAGAATGAAAGAGGTCCAAAAGGGGCTTATACTTGTTTCAGCATTAGACATATTTTACATTCTACCTGTTCAGCTGGTCAGTTTTGCCTGGTTAATCATCTTTATTGTGCATGATTGGGGTATGGGAACAGTCTGTGTTGGCTATTTGGGGGGGGAGGGGAATATCAAAGAACCAGTTTAGGGTCGTCTAATAAATGGCTAGGACACCTAATAGTTAAATGTTTATCTTTAATAATTATCTAGGGATCTTTGAAGCCCTGTTATGATTTCTGAAAGTCTCAAGGAGCAGAATATCTGTAATTAAGGGCTAGCTGGAGATATGTGAATGCTGGTTGAGGCCTGAGTCAGCTTGTGTTGTCTGTATGTGAATCATAACCACAGGTAAATTAGTCTTTGAAATCTACCAAGCTTTTACCAGTGTAATGTACTCTCAATTAAACCTTGTGCAACATTCACTCAACACCACCTAATCACGCCTCAGGAGTACCTGAACTGCCTACGTTCCCAAAAGCAACTCTGCGTTTTACATAAGTTGTATCTCCAGCAATGTCAGCTATATCCCTGAGGGGGGTTTACTATTTTGTAGAAAGAAATAAGAAATTATAGTTTTCAACAATAGCCACAAAAAGCAACATTGACCTGTGGAACTTTGTGCTGCCCTACAAGGCTTTAACAAACTATGAATTTGTGTTGCATTACCTGCTGGTGCTTCCCCTTCATGAGAGAGAGAGACACATGCAGAGGTCGAGCCTCCCTTAAGGTTCTTTGTGTTTGGGTAAACATGCCAGCATAGGTGCCAATTCACACATTTATTCAACACACAAGGTGTATTTTTTAATTCTATGTTATTGATTTCCATCTTAACTGGTGCTTTTTTAACACCTTTGCACATGTCAGCAGTGACTTCATTTACGCTTTAAGAATCACAGATAGTAGAAATGCCATACATCAGTGTCTAAACTTCAAGCACCTTAACAAAAAGAACTGAGCCAAAAATCGAATGTCCTACATTAGTATTGCTCAGAATGTTATGTGTACCAAAATTATTCTCATAAATTAGATTAAGCTTCTTATGACATCATGTTAAAGTGGGAATGTAGTTATTTCCATGTAGGCCATCGTGATCAGCATTGCCAGAATTTGACTTTACGTTTATGGGGTTTGTCATCACATTTCTGAGAACCTTTAATAGTATTGTGCCCACTCAGTGAATTCCACCACCTCTCAGCTTTATATTTAAAACTTGAAAGCAGCATCGTCTGTCTGACCCCATTTGAGTGTACTTGCCATTATTGACCTATGAGGCGATCTCCAACAGACAGCAGTGGCCCTCCTTTCCAGCACCGTCGACAACTCAATAAAATGACTAATAATCTTGTCTCTTCTCGGGCCGGGGAATAGGCATAAGGCTATGCAGATTTTCCTGCAGTTTACTCAGACATCGTCTCCTCGTCCATGCATGGACTAAGTCCCCCTACCTCTGCCCAAAATGGGATCACCTAGTGGCACACCCACAACATGTGAAAACAGTAGGCCTTAGGCGTACTACTTGGAGCAGTCACCCGAAACCATTGAGACCATTCCTGTACACCTTATATATATATCTGAGTATGACCACCCAGTCCACTTGTGACAACTCTACATCCAATTAAGGAACTCCCAAGCCTCTCTCTGCTAGAGAAAAGTGCAGTGTGGTCAATGCCACTTTGTGTCTGCCTGAATACCATACCAGTTCTGTCAGCAGTGAATTCAAGTATCGAACGCTTAATCCGACTTAATCAGCACCCACACCCTTGCCTCTTCAGACTACATCCTCCTCGGCAACCTGAAGTTTCACTTTGAGAATGCCAACAACAGCAACTCCACCGCCTTCATCGACAACCTCACCAACGTTTGTCTCAAACACGTGCTCGGCCACGTCTTCTCCGCCAGCAGCCACGTCACCTTCAGCCATACCACCGAACTCCACTGGACCGACCACCGCTGCATCTACTTCACCTTCCAAAAAAACACCACACACCACGACCCACAACAAATCCCCCACCGCAGCTGGAACAAGATCACTGAAGACCAGCTGATCTCCACCCTCACCCGTGCCCCGCCGCCCATCACCACCGACCCCAACACAGCCGCCCTCAACCTCAGACAATGGATAGACAACTGTGCCAACACCCTCGCCCCAATCAGGAAACCCTCCAACAACCGGCACCAGCACCAAGGCCATCTGGTTCACTGCTGACCTTGAGGCCTCCAAGCGGGAGTGCCGAAAAATCGAGAAGAAGTGGCGCCAAGAACAAACAGAGAGCAACCTTACCGCCTTCAAGACAGCCATCCGCAAGCACCACCAGCTAATCCGGACCACCAAGAGATCCTTCTACAAGGATCGCATCGACAACAACGCGCACAACAGCAAAGAGCTTTTCAACATCGTCAAAGAACTCGCCAACCCCAGGTCCTGCTCCATCGCCCCCCTCGCAAGACCTCTGTGACTCCCTCTCCTCCTTCTTCCACCACAAGATCAAGGACATCCACGACAGCGTCAACACCTCGACCCCCTCGGCCACCACATACCTCAACACACCCAACCACACCAACCTCCTGCTCTCATGGACCCACATCAATGAAGAGGACACCATCAAAACCATGAGCACCACCCACTCCGGATAACCCTCCGACCCCTGCCCCCACCATGTCTTTCAAGAAAGCAAGCCCCATCATCGCCCCCAAACTCCGTACGATCGTCAACTGTTCCTTTGAGACCACCACCTTCCCGGAGAGCTGGAAGCACGCCAAAGTCAACGCCCTGCTAAAGAAACCCAAAGCGGACCACGGAGATCTCAAGAACTATCTGCCCATCTCCCCCCTCCCCATCCCAGAGGGTCATCGAGAAGATCGTCAACGGCCAACTGATCCGCTTCCTGGAAGACAACAACCCGCTGGACACCTCTCAATCCGGTTTCCATAGGAACCACAGCACTGATATAGCCCTCATCGACGCAACCGACAACATCAGGACCATGCTCGACAAAGGCAAAACTGTGTCCCTCATCCACCTAGACCTCTCGGCTGCCTTCGACACCGTCTGTCACCACACCCTCCACACACGCCTCCACGACGCAAGGATCCACCACAAAGCCCTGGACTCGATCACATCCTTCCTCTCCGGCAGAACCCAGAGAGTCTGCCTCCCTCCCTTCCTCTCTGAAGCCACCAAGACCATCTGCGGCATTCCCCAAGGATCCTCTCAGCCCAACCCTTTTTAACATCTACATTGCACCACTCACCAACATCGCCCGATCCCACAACCTCATAATCTCCTATGCCGACGACACCCAGCTGATCCTCTCAGTCACCAAGGACCCCGCCACCGCCAAATCCAACCTCCACGACGGATGGAAGGCCATCGGCAACTAGATGGAGAGGAGCCGCCTAAAACTGAACTCAGACAAGACGGAGATCCTCCTCCTCGGCTCCAACCGCTCCGCATGGGATGACTCCTGGTGGCCAGCCACCCTAGGAACCGCACCAACGCCCACCAACCACGCACTCAACTTAGGTTTCATCCTAGGCTCAGCGCTCACCATGACCCAGCAAGTCAATGCCGTCTCATCTTCCTGCTTCAACACCCCCCGCATGCTCCGCAAGATCTTCAGATGGATCCCCACTGAAACCAGAAGGACGGTCACCCACGCCCTCGTCAGCAGCAGACTGCTCTGTATGCAGGAACTACGGCCAAGCTCCAGAAAAAAACTACAACCTATACAGAACGTCTCCGCGCGCCTCATCCCCAACATCCCACGCCGCAACCACATCTCAGCCCACCTAAGAGACCTACACTGGCTCCCCGTCAACAAGAGGATCACCTTTAAACTCCTCATCCACACTCACAAAGCATTCCACAACGCTGGCCCTGTCTACCTCAACGAGCGACTCACCTTCCACACTCCCAACCGTTAACTCTGCTCCATCAACCTCTCTCTCTCGCCGCCGTCCCTCGAATCCACCGAACTACAGCCGGCGGCAGATCTTTCTCCTACCTCGCACCAAGACCTGGAACCCCTCCCCGTCCACCTACGACAGACCCAGGATCTGCTGACCTTCAAGAAACACCTCAAGACCTGGCTGTTCGAGCAGTAGCACTTTTTTCCCCCTCCCCCTCCTTTCAACGCCTTGAGACCCTAGCGGGTGCGTATCGCACTCTATAAATGACTGATTGATTGATTGATTGAAAGAAACTTCCTGGGACTAATGTTGGTATGGTAGAGAAGTAATAAAGAATGCACCATAGAAGCAACATCTTAAGTGATACCTGTCCCAGCACTATTTGGGTTAACCTCTTCCAAAACTCTGATACTGCCCTTGATGCTGCCAAGGCCATTTGCAGGTTCCCAGTAATTGTATCTTTCTGCGTTCTAATACATTAATACAAAGGTATTTGAAAGTGAGGGACGACAAATTAAAACCATGAGTACTGCATACGAATCGTAAAGAGCCGAGATGTTTCAACTAAAATGAACAGGGGGATGGTGTCACACCAATTTCCTTCACATCGTGGGACCAGAAAGGGTTGCCCTCTGTCCCTTCTGCTATTTGTGTTAGCAGTGGAGCATGACATGTCGGATGCGTGAAGCCATGCGGGACTGGAGTGTACAGATAAAGGAGAACACATATGTGAGCTCCTTATACGCCAATGATGTCCTACATTATTTGCAACAGCCCGAGTATTCAGTTCCCATTATTCTAGCACTCTTCGCCAAGTTTGGCAAAATAGCTGGGTTGACGGTTAACCACACCAAATCTAAATTGTTCCCAATGGGAGGACTGGACGGCAAACCTTTGACCCTTCCTTGGATTGATCCATCCTGGGAGACTAAGAGCGTCGGGCACTTAGGGATTAGACTGGTCCACAGAGCGACGGAGTTTGGGGCTGCTAATATGGGGAGAGTATTGGAGTTATTGAAACCATCAATAAAGTTTTGGAATACTCTACAGCTGTCCTTGAGGGAGAATCTGGCAGTAGTCAAAATGATTATACTGCCCCGCTGTATGTATATTTTTCATATTATTGAATTGTTATGGGCCTCGAAGAGGAAACGTGCGGGCCTGTCTACACTTAAACGCACCTGGGGCGGGGGAGGCCTCGAATTCCCATGTATGGAATTATATTATCTCGCAACCCAGCTACAGCATGCAGTGCATTGGTTTGAAGATGGAGAGAACTGGGAAACCCGACTGATACGGAGCACCTGTGGAGGTAATGCCCCTCCCGAGTTACTGATGATGAGTGCAGGGGTCTTCACCCACCGTACCAGCGATAGTGAGACAGTTATGCAAGATGTGGGAGAGAAAGGTCAGGCTGGTCTTAAGGAGAGCCCCATTTTCCTTTGATATACCAGTATGGGCACTCCATCCCTTTTCAATGATTGCAGACTCAATGTCTATAGTTAAATGGCGCAATGGGGGCTGTGAGACCCTGAGGGAATGGTATCGAGATGACCGATTTATTTCACTTGCTGACTCTGACTTCTTTCAACCTAGCAATAGGGTAGTTTCTTCGGTACTCTAAAATAGCAACAAAGGCCCGTGGGTTTTGGCCAGTCTTCCCTGAGGCTCCCACAGTCTCGTATTCTGGTGGCCATACTAAATTTAGGAGGTGGACATGATTGATTTCACATTAGTATAGGGCCCTGAGGGAGGACCTGCCGCCCACCATATGCAAAACATACCGGGGGCACCTCTATAGGCTAAGGAATGGGTTTCCAAACTTGAGGGGGTCAGGACTGCGACCTTTAATGTTCGATTTAAGCTGAAGCAATTTACCTTTTGGACTCATATAGATGCTCATTTTATTTTATACATATGTTTTGGGATTGCTCATGCCTCGTGGGTACTGTGATGAGGCAGTTGCCTCCCTGAGCACGGCCACTGGTTGGGACACTGGGACAGGTTCCAGCCAAAAATTATTTCTTCTGGGGCTCGCACTGGCTAAAAGTAAAATAGCATGTCGACTGTAGAAAAACATGGCTGAATGGGCGAATGCTAACATAAGGGGTATCAGTTAACCCATCTTGATTCATGCAGAACGGTCTGTATATAAGAGCCGTCAAGAGGCTTGATACTCGGGGTCAAAACACATGAAACACATGAAATACAGAACCTGCCCCATGTAATAAGAACCAAGCAAATTGAATGTTTTCCCAGTGTCAGTGGATGCCAGTCCGGCATATGGACACCCTGCTTTTAAACTGTCTAACAAATGGAAAAATCTGCCTGTTAGTCCTATGGATTCTAAAGGTACCCAGAGTTTGTGCGTTCCCCTGGAGGAGACCAAAAAATTATCCAAAATATAGCTATTGTGTTTGTTTACAGAAAAATGGGAAAAAAGGGCTGCAGAACAAACGCGTGTGTTTTTTTACCCTGAAAATGGCATCAACAAAGGGTTTGCGGTGCTAAAATCACCATCTTACCAGCTTTCAGGAACAGGCAGACTTGAATCAGCAAACCACATTTTTCAACACAATTTTGGCATTTTACCGGGACATAGCCCATTTTCACTATTTTTGTGTGCTTTGAGCCTCCTTCCAGTTAGTGAAAGAAATGGGTGTGAAACCAATGCTGGATCCCGGACAGATAAACATTTCTGAAAAGTAGACAACATTCTGAATTCAGCAAGGGGTCATTTGTGTAGATCCTTCAAGGTTTTCCTACAGAAAGTAACAACTAAAATAAATAAAAATAATATTGAAATATAATATATATATTTTTTTTTTAAAAAACCATTGCTGTCCACGTTTTAATCTATAACGTTTTCCAGCTTTGGGAGATTTTTGAAAGCAAGATCTTATTTTGTCTGCTGGACTCTTCTGGTTGCGGTATGTATAGGGCTTATAGGTGCATCAAAAACGATAGGTACCCAGAGCCAATAAATGAGCTGCACCTTGCAATGGGTTTTTATTGTATACCGGTATACAGCAATTCATTTGGTGAAACATAAAGAGTGAAAAATAGGTATCAAGGAAACCTTCGTATTTCCGAATGGGCCAAGATAAGGTGTTGAGAAGCAGTGGTTATTTGTACATCTCTAAATTCCAGGGTCCCCATACCAGCCTGTGAATTACAGGGCATTTCTCAAATAGACTTCTTTTTTACACACTGTCTTACATTCGGAAGGAAAAATCTTAGAGAAAGACAAGGGGCAGTAACACTTTTTCCGCTATTCTGTGTGCCCCATGTCTCCCAATAGAAATGGTACCTCACTTGTGGGGGTAGGCCTACTGCCCATGATAGGAAACGCAACATGGACATATCACATTTTTACATTGAAATCTGATGTGTTTTTCGAAAAGTGCCTAGCTGTGGATTTTGGCCTCTAGCTCAGACAGCCCCTAGGGAAGCCTACCAAACATGTGCATATTTCAAAACTAGACACCTAGGGGAATCCAGGATGGGATGACTTGTGGGGCCCTCACCAGGTTCTGTTACCCAGAATCCTCTGCAAACCTCAAAATTTGGCAAAAAAACACTTTTCCCTCAGATTTCGGTGCTGCAAAGTTCTGGAATCTGAGAGGAGCCACAAACTTCCTTCCACCCAGCATTTCCCCAAGTCTCCCGATAAAAATGGTACCTCACTTGTGTTGGTAGGCCTAGTGTCCATGACAGGAAACGCCCCAAAACGCAACATGGATGCATCAATTTTTTTACATTGAAAACTGGCATGTTTTTTGGAAAGTGCCTAGCTGTGGATTTTGGTCTCTAGCTCAGCATGTAGCTAGGAAAACCTTCCACACCTGTGCATTTGTTAAAACTAGACACGTAGGGGAACCCAGGATGGGTTAACTTGTGGTGATCGCACCATGTTCTGTTACCCAGAATCCTTTGCAAACCTCAACATTTGGCAAAAAAACACTTTTTCCTCACATTTCGGTGATAGAAAGTTCTGGAATCTGAGAGGAGCTAGTAATTTCCTTTCACCCAGCATTCCTCCAAGTCTCCAAATAAAAATGGTACCTCACTTGTGTGGGTAGGCCTAGTGCCCGTGTCAGGAATAGATCACACAACAATCAATGTTGGTCCGTACATGAGGGCAACTGTTGACCCTGGGGTGATCCATTCCAGACGCAGGCACTGGGTACAGGCACTGAAGTGGGATAGCGTTTTTATGAGGGCAGGTGAGGAAACACTGGGTGGTAGTAATTTTGTGGATCACAGCATATTCCTGTAGTTTGTGTGACAGAAATGCAAGAAAAAAATAGAGTTTTTATTCAACATTTCACCTTTTCGGGATTTTCTGGCTAAGAAAACTTTGGGGGATCCACACAGGTCACACCTCTATCTGGGGTTGATAGGTTTCCCTATATGGCCACCATGCCCAGGACCAAAAACACAGGTACCTGCCTTACAAAACCAGGTTCTTTTGTGATAGATAATTTTGATGTCTCCACAATATGATTTGGGTGGTGGAATTTGGGGCTGAACTAAATTGGGGCGCTCCCAAGAGAGCACTCTCTCTGTGCTTGCCGCTGCATGCACCTCTCCTCTGGGTTGGGCAAACCCGCTATTGTCCCGCTGCACAGACTGTGCTGGCAAAGGAACAGCAGGACTGCCCTCATCACCTTCTTCAAAATCACTGAAAGAGGAGTTATCAAATGGGACTCCTCTGAATGGAAAATGACTCCCTGAGTCTGCGCCATTGTCCTATCCCCCAGATGCTGTCTGTCTCTGATCCTATGGCAGAACTGTCCTCTATAACCCAAGTTAGGGCTTGAGCAGCAGTCATTCAACGAGATGCCATCTCTCGTACTGGCTAAACTGTCGCTCTAAAATACTAGCCTACGTAGACAGTCCCAAAATTGATGGGGTGTGCGTGTGAGATACATGGAACAGTAGAGGTCACCTTACCTCCGCTTCTTTCCTCAATCAGCACGTTATCTCAAAACAATAAAAAAAAGACACATTATTACTTCACCTTGTCACTTTTATATGTGGGTGTGGTTTTCCTGGGGGCCGATCGTAGCATATATATTTCTGAGGGGACTGACCCACCCCCCAAAGTGAAATCCCTGGTGTCTAGCGGGGTTTCATGGCCTTGCAAACAAGGCCTTCCCGAATGCCGGTGAGGCCCGTTTTCCCCACCGTAGCAGGAAGCGGCCTTACGCTCGCTTCCTGCTCCAGTGGAGAAAACAGATAGTGACGTCAGCGCGCTTCGCGGCATGTTGACCTCACAGAGGGGCAGATGGCGGGGGCCGGGGGAGACAAACTTGTGGGCAGTGTGTTCGCTTATTTGACTGTAATGCGTCATTACATTGTATAAAGTCAGCTATTCAGTCTTTGGTTCTGGGTATAGGCCTTCTCCCTAGTATATCACAACCTTGCGGTTCGCTAACAGGTAATTGCTTTATATCTTCTAACTTAACACAAGGACTGTATATACTGCCTTCACCCTACCCACAAGTTGAGGTACCTTTTCCATCAAGATTATAAAAGATAGCGGGTGGTTCTTTTATGGCTACAGAAATTTAAACCATATATGTCTCTTCTTTCTGAGGACGAGGGTAGTGAGGATTCTACTCACTCTCAGGAAAGGTCATGTAAAAGGAAAGGTCGCTTGACCAAAAAACATCAGACATGTATACAAAGGCCTAGAAAAAGACTCAGTCTAAGTCTGCTAGAGACAGTTCCCATAAGGAGAAAAAAGAAAAACTCTCCTCAGAAACTGTAAGGTCAGAGACCTTGCCACTCAGTCTGCCAAACTGGGGTACGCCTGGAGAAATCCTTATGTGAACTGTCAACTATCACGTCTAAGCTTGCTTTGAAAATATCGACGACCGCATCATCGCTGTCGAAAATTCCAGCGTCGGTGACTACAGTAATGTCAATATCCGCGTCGATGACAGCTATATCGACTAAATTGTCAATGGTGATCCCATGGCAAAAGTATCGCCAACGAAAGCTCCGTCAGCGGCGGAGTCATTAATGGTATTGACAAAGACATTGTTGAGATTAAAATTGTCAATCAAGCCATGGCAACAGGTTTGCACAGCAACAGAGTCGACGACAACGTAGTTGACAAAACCATCAATGAGGTAGATAAAATCTCAACAACTGCTCCCAGAGCATAAATCCCAAAACAAAGTCTCTCCTCCCTCTCGTTCACCACTTTGATGAGGAAGACTCCGAAGATGACGGCTCATTTGAAGCTGCCCATAGCCCTTCTGAACTTAATGTCAATTATCAAGAGGAGGGTGAGGAACAGTGTTATGAGGACTAAGATGTTCTGCAAAAGACTCAGTACTATGAAAGACCTAGGCAATATGGGCAGCACTGTAGCCACTCACCTTCCCCAGGAAGGCATGGTTCAGGTTCCTAGAGCCTTATTCCAAGACCTCCAAGGCATGCTACAAGATTATTATAAAAGATTCCCACACACTCTCCAACACAGCCTAACAGCAATGCGTCCACCTCCATCTGTGAGATCACCTCATCCTATACCTCTACCTTTGACACCGGCTTCCACCAGTAACTCCTAGAAAATGACATGTCCTCAGGTGATGACAAGGAAGAAACAGTAATAGCCGACAACCATTCTGTTCTCAATGAATGGGATGACTGTTTACTTCCAACTCCATCTCCAATCACACTGCGACCAGTTGACTCTCCACTGGATGACATTGGGGGTTTCCATAATCCCATGTAAAGGGCTGCAAAGCAATTCAAAATACCATTGACAGTTAAGCAATCAGACTGCTTTTTGTATAATTTTAAAGAGCCTGTCAAGAGATCTGTAAGAGCGATACCAATAGTAGATAATATTTGGGAAGAAGGCACAAAAATAATGAAAAATTCATCTACATTCCCTGCTGTCTTGCCATGAATTGACAAAAAAAAAAGGCACCAGTGGATTTGCCTGCATGTTTAGCAGGACATCCAAAACCAGATTCAGTGATATCTGATGTGGCTCAAAAATGGGCCAGAAATCCCTCAAAACATATTCCAACTCCACCAGATAGGAATGCGGGCACCTTGATAATATTGGCAAGTGATTCTCCTTAATGTCGTCAATTACAGTCCATGCTATCAATACTTTGGCCATATTGGGATGGCATGACCGGCAGACGTGGTTGGACATTGATGCATTTATAGAACTTTTGCCTGAGGACAAAAGAGAAGAAGCAAAGAAAATACTACAGCGGGGCAAAAGAACAAAGGAAGTGCACCCACTTCATCTCCACTTACTTCGCAACAAAGCCCTGACCATGTTAATTGACGAAGACACTGAAAAAGTTCCACACTCCTAAAAGGATGGGTTTCTATTCCGGTTTTATCCTAATGAAAAAGAAATCAGGAGAATGAACACCCATTCTGGATCTCTGAAAATTAAATAGATATCCACAGAAGCATTCCTTTCCCATTGTAACCCTTCAAGACATCCTACATCTCCTCAACCACAGAGATTACATGACAACATTATATCTACAGGACGCTTATTTTCATATCCCTATTCATCCCAGACATCACACATTTTTGGGATTCAGTGTAGCTGGCACTCACCATCAATTCAAAGGCCTTCCTTGAAATCTTAGATCAGCCCCCTGTATCTTTACTAAATGTCTTGCTCCAGTCGCAGTCTCTCTAAGGCAAAAGGGTTTTCAGGTATTTCCATAATTCGTCAGTTGGCAGAAATAAAGCACCAACAGCTTGTCAAGCATCTGCACCTGCAAAGGCTTGTCTAACACTATTCAAAAGTTTAGGTCTGACTGTCAATCACCAGAAGCAATTGATTCTTCATTCAAAAAGGGTAATGTTCCTGTGAGCAGTTTTGGATACAACCCAAGACAAAGCATTCTTATCTCAGGACAGGCATTCTTATCTAAGGCTTACACAGCTAGCATACAGGCTGTTGAGAAGAAAGTCTGCTCCAGTACGTCTATTCAGGTCGCTTCTAGGGATGATGTCCTCAGCAATCCCACTAGTACCTTTTTCCCCATCTAAAATTGAGACCTTTATGGAGGAATTAGACAAACAATGGATTCAGGTAGAGGGATCATTCGACGATCTGATCAAGGTCACTCCAGGCATAATGGAGGCTCTAACCTGGCGGCCACAAGCAGACAATCTCTCAGAGGGACTAACATTCTTACCTCAGATAGCTGTTTACATGATTACCACATATGTTTCCCTAGAGGGTTGAGGTGGCCGTTTGCAAGACCTTCATATAAGTGGGACTTGTTCTCTGGACCAAAAGAACATGCACATAAATTGGTTAGAACTCAAAGCAATTTCTTAGAGCCTCCAAGATATTCTGCCAAGGATAGCAGGCTCATGAGTGTTAATTCACACAGACAATACCACCATCATGCACTCTGTGAACAAAGGGGCACAAGAATGACTGCCCTTTCCAAGGTAGCACAAGGTATCTACAACTGAGAATGACCCACAATAACACTGCAGGAAGAACTTGTTCCTGGTATGAGTAACGTCCTGGTGGACACATTGAGCAAAACAAGGAGCTGCTGCCACAAATGGGAGTTCGACCAGTCACCTCTGAGCAAGATCTTCTCCTTATGGGGCAAGCTGACACTGGATCTCTTTTCCACGCAAGAGAACCAGAAATGTAAGTTTTCTGCCAGTTGGTATCTACAGCGAGGGTCATGGGGGAATGTCTTTTCGATCAGATAGTTGGGGATTTTTGCATATGCTTTTTCCCGATACCCCATATACCCAGGCTTCTGATTAAGACTTCTAGTTGCAGATTCCGTACCTTACAATTTTCCCCCAGGCGTCAGACTGGATCCATAGATTTTTTCTTGAAGCAATACACTTGGTCGACTCCGCTGGTGTCGCTGGCATCGTAGTCACTGTGAGGACGTCAGGAGTAGTACATAGACGCCACCTCAGAGCAGTGACGTCAGTTCTTTTCTTTTAGTGCCATGTGCTGATCCGGAGAGAGCTACCCTTGCTCAATTTTTGGCCGACTTCAACTTTTTGTTGAGTTTGTGATTTTTGGTGTGATGAGGAATGTCCCCAAAGATCAGCTTCATACAGTGCGGGGACTATCACCGCATGATGTCCGTGACGGATCCGCATTGGGTCTGTTTGTGGTGCCTGGAGCGAGACCACGATCCAAAGTTGTGCTCCGATTGCCGGGCTATGCACCCGAAGGCCTTTGGGGAGCATTCCCTCAAGCTTATGGTGACCCAACGCTCGATTCTGCATAGGTCCCGGTCTCGCTCAAGGGGAAGGTCTTGAGACCAGCCGCGGAGCCACCACCTCTCGTCTTCTTCGAAGTCTTCGGGTCAAGATAAGAAGAAGTAGTCAAAGAAATCCTTTAATCCTTCGACTTCACCCCGTCGATCGACTGATGCGACACAGGAGGAGCATCGACGTTTGAGGCCTCAGTCTTCGGAGCCTGCTTTTGGGTCTGATCCGCGCCTCCCCGAGTTTCCTGGGAGCTGGGGCGACCCTGCCCAATTGAAAGAATTTTCACAAGTCATGTGCCTCATTTTTGGGCAGTGCAATCCCACTACGGCGCCTTCGGGCCCAAAGGGTTCAGTTGCAGGGCCTTCTGGTTCCGCGCCTCCGGCCACCGAAGTCCCCTCCGGATCTGCTCTTGGATCCGCACCGACGCTGGTCGTACCATCGAGACGTGCCCTGGCGCCAGTTCGATTGTCGACGTTCCCGTCGGTAGTGCCCACCATCGACGTCGACCTGATCCCTGATGAATCTGACCGGCGTCAGCCGACGCCGCCTTCTCCTTTAAAGGGGCCTATTCACCATAGGCTGGATTCAGACCCTTATTCCTATGGGTTTGAATTTGAGGATGGATTGTAGGAGTCCCTGGACCCTTATGAATACCAGGATGACCCTAACTTGGACTGGGCACCAGAGTTGGGCAAGGCCAGTGGTCTGGATACCTCTCCAGATGCTGACATGCTGTCTTCTCCTACCGTGGCTACGGTGGAGGGAGCAGCTTATTCCATGGTGGTCAGTGGCACGGCTGAGGTCCTCGGCCTGAGCTGCTTACTGTTCAGGTTAGGTCTAATCTCCTGATGGAGGTGTTTCAAGCAGGGGCCTCCACATCTGAGCCTCTTCTTCTGTTCAATGAAGCCCTCACCAATGTCCTTTTGGATACTTGGTCCAGACCCAATACAGCGGATCCTGGGATTAGGACAATTGCACACCGCCATCGGCCTGCCCCAAAAAACTCTAAATTCCGGTCTGTAGCCAGTTCATCCACTGCTAGGTTGATCTCACCTAGAGCTAACAGGGAAACCAGGTAGGCCTTTTCTTCTAGCAATCTTTGTGGTAGCAAGAGGGAATGTACCAAAATGTGGCGTATAGCTGTTATTGGCATGTGCTGAACCTCTGCTCTAAGTAGCCTGATTAGAAATCGGCTTCACTTATCTTCAGCATGTTGCAGTGCAGTGTAATCTTTGAAGCCATGCAAGCTTAGCCTATTGTGGAGTTATGCATGTTGCTGTGGCAAGTGAAATTCCTTATATTAGCCTTTAGTCTCTGGAATAGTGTGTGCTCTCTTTGCTGTACACAGGCCCTGCTTTAATGCAAGCTAATTTCTGTTCCTGTCTTTAAATTGATATGTATATCTTGAACGTAGACTTTAGGTTTACATTTCTTTATTGATTTTACAATAGTTATGTTATGAAACAGTACAAACTTCTCACCTACATCCACTGGCCAGTGAGGAGCAATAGAGAGAAGGAATAGAGATAGTTAAAGAAACATAAGGAAAAGAGATGTGTACGTATACCACTGACTAGGTTCCCGAAACGATGAAGCTGTAATGCAGAGCTCGATATTGATCAAACCAGGGTCCTCCTCTATAATGTATGAAGTTACGCTGATACGGAGTCTGCAAGTGTGAGGCAGAGGATCCGTAGATAAGGAGGGCAAGTGAGCTCCACGAATTCTCGTGAGAGGTTTTATCAAATTGTGGCAATCTTTGTTCGACCCTGACCATCAGCTTCCCCATGCCTGTTAAATCCCAGAGTCTATATAGCCAAACTAGATGCGTAGGTCTGGTGTCAGTGCCCCATCGTGTTAACAGAACCTGCTTAGCAGCGCATAGGGCCAATGTGATTGCTTATCCCTATAGCGATTTCAAGGGGTAGTTTAAGACATCTGGAACGCCCAAAAGTATTTAGCTCGGAAACCTAGGGATCGTTATGTTAAATATTTTGTCAGTGGCATCTAAAACTTCAGACCAGTAGCGGTAGAGTTTTGGACATCTCCAATGAAGATGTCAGGTTTCTCTCCTCTGAGTACAGCCCCGCCAGCAGTAAGCATCTCCAGCCTTTTCCATTGGGCTACACATGCAGGTGTATAATACCAATAGTGTACCACCTTAAGAAGTGTCTCTACCCGAGGCTATTCATGCCGACGAGTTAGCCTGTTTGAGGATGTTGGACCACCCCTTAGGTGTTAAGGAATGCTCGCACTCCCTCTCCCAACTTTGCTGTACTGAGGATGCAGGTTGGGCTTGTATAGTGTTGAGAAAGTTGTAGATGTATTAGAATAGGTGCTCGTCGGAACCTCTAGTCAGCCGTTTCTGAATTGGGAATTGGGTATGGCTTGCATACAGCCGAATGAAAGGCTGAGTGACCCAATGGCATAATGCCAAATGCTGTCATAGAGTGGTTTCAGGGACACTGTGTTGTTGGAGTGAAGGTCAGAAGGCCTGATTCATTGAACATGGGAAAGTTCGAATTACCTATGATCAGAAGTAAGGGGGAGATTCGGATGGAAAGATTTCTGCTCATTTGTACTTTGTCCCAGACTTCCATTGTGGCTTTAAAATTGGGAAGATATAAGCACCAGTGTTTTTCAATGAGAGGTCTGGTCCACCCTACTAAGTACCTCGGTTGAGTGGCCTGGTGCGTAAGATGAGGGATTCCCAGGCCACCCATCCCTGGAGGCAGGTAAGTCTGCTTCCTGGCTATGCGTGCTTTTTTCCTTTCCCAAATGTAGTCCTCCATGTGACTTTGTAGTTTAGTCAGCACGTGGGGAGGGTGAGGTAGAGGCAACGTCTGCATGTTGTATAGAAATCTAGGTTGCCAGGTCATCTTAACTGTTGCAGTGCATCTCAGCCAGGAGAGTGCATAGGCCTTCCAGGAGTGAAGGTCCGCGCACACCCTCAACAGTAAGGCACCATAGTTAGATATTGCGGTTTGAACTGTGGTGGAATGGATGCAGAGTCCCACATTTATCACTTCCTGAACCTCTCAGATGATGGGGAAGCTTCGTTTTAGAAGAACCGGATCTGCCGCCAGCACTGTCAAGTATAGAATCTTAGATTTTTGTAGGTTCACCTTAAATCAGAGGCATTTCTGAAAGCCTCCAACTCTCCATCAGTGGAGGCAAAGACTGAAGGGGATGATCAGGACCACCATGATGTCATCTGCATAGAGTGCTAGCTTGTCCGTTCCTCCATATGGATGCCAGTTGTTATAGGATTTCAACTAATACACTCAACAAAGGGCTCCATGTAGTGTGCAAAAAGTAATGGGGATAATGGGCAGCCTTGTCTGGTGCCCCAAGTGACCTGGGAGGGGGATGATGTTAGTCCATTCACCCGGACCGCTGCCTTAGGACATTATAACTGCACTGTACCCAGCTGATGAACCGCTCGCCCAGGCCTACCAAGGAGCCTGTTTTCAATTTGGGGATGGTAAGCCTGTCTTGTTGCACCGTTTTTGACATGTTTTATGACCCATCACATTTATAGTTCACATACACACCTCTACAACCACAGTTGGGGTATATTTTGGTGTATTTCCTTTTTCTCTTTTTCTCTTTTTGTCTTCTAGGGCGACCTGACTTTGACCTAGCCAGTTTACTTTAATGTAAGTGACCGGTGTTTTTAATTTGATATTGAGATTTTTTTCCTTTAATTGGAGAAGAACTTAATTTTGGTCCTGATGAAGCGTCATTGGATCCCTTTGGACCGCACTGATGAAGCGTCATTGGATCCCTTTGGACCGCACAACGCGAAACATGTCGACCTTATCCTAGAGGCACTATAATAATCATAGACCTCTGACATCTGTTGCTATTTTGAGAGTAATTGAGCATTAAATACTTAATTTATTATTCTCCTTCTGTATTTAATCTTGGTCTTCATCCGCTCACATTGATTACAATTATGATATATGTGGTGATGAATAACCAATTTTAGATTGCCTTTCTTTCTGTTCTGTCCTGTGTTTGCTGGTGCCGGAATATAGGCATTTCTGTCCAGATAGTTTGAACCCACCAGTCACTATCAGAACAGCACAGCTTAGAGCCCCCTCACGGGGAGCCCGTCAGGCGTTGCAGCGCCGGCCTGGCGAGGAGCATTTCCCGATGATGATACTAGTCATCCATTGTGATGCTTGAGGGTTCTTGCTCCTGTGACCTCAGGTCCCCTAGGCCATTCTAGAACACGTGGAACAGTGTACCTTTACTTGTATCACCCTGAGGAGGATGCCATGTCGACTTTGCCTTTTTCTCCCTACCAACACACACAGTCTGAAAATGGCAGTGTGTTTGGTGAGGGGTCCCTTAGGGTGGCATGACACATGCTGTAGCCCTTGGGTCCCTCCCTGGTCACAGGGCTCTTGGTACCAGTGGTACCTTTTACAAGTGACTTATCATTTTTAGGGAAAAAACACTGGTGCTCGGGCCTGGTTAGCAGGATCCTAGCACACTCTGTCAAGTCAGCAGCAATATTAGGCAAAAAAGTTGGGGGGGTAACTGCAACAAGGGCCAGTTTACTACAACCACCTTCTAAATTAATGACCAGATATTCAATCTTTCTGTGTATCGATCATATTGAAGATGTGTTGGATAATGAGGGGGTGCGACTTAGCCATCTCAGTATTCATGAAGTGATTAAAATTACCAGCTATCTCCATCTGATTATACTGCTATGCTGTCAGCAATGGTGAAATACTGTCGAAAAATGTTGCATGTCCGGTATTGGGTGAATATAAGCATAGTAATTGGAGATTTCTTCGATCTGTTTGTCCCTCTGCATACATGTATTATCCTTTCAGATATTTCTAGTGTGCCATGGCCAGACAGCAGGATGGGGCCAAAGTAACCTACCTCCAGCAAATGCAGAGTATGACATGAAATAAACCTTGCCTTTCTGTTTTTCTTTAGCCTCTCCTCTTTGGTCCTGGTGAGTCTCCTGAAGAACAACAAAGTGAGCACTGCATCACCTCAAGAAGGTGTGCAGCTGATCTCTGTCTGTGAGGTGCCCTAGCCCCCATGCGTTCCAAATGATGAAAGTATACCCCTTTGTATACTCTACCTGGAGTTGTATTAACCTAAAGAATAGCTTAACAGAGCTTCTGATTTGAGTTCCTTTGAATAAACAGCTTTTATAAGAACATACATGTTTTGATTTTGCGTTTATGCCTTTGCTGATCCTTTACAATTGCTGAGGAACCCCCTGCCCATATGCTCTGTGATCATTATTTCCTCCCTACAGTGAAGAAACGTCAAGCATCCTCAACTGTGTATCTCTTCCGAGAGCTGAGCCAAACTACTTCAAGTACAAAACTTAAACCATGTAATTCATTTGAGAGGGTGGTATCTAGCGTACTTCAAATCAACTCTGAAACCAATTCAGCACCAAGGCCACAACCTTCTTCTGATGATTTATGTGATTGCTATCCTTGCCTAAGCCTTGACATTGCTTTTATTAAGTCATATTCAACAAAAGTGCTGCCTCTTTGGGAGCTTTTACCCTGCTGCAGTGGTATGCACACCTGTTGTCATAAGCACAAACCATACAATGCCCTGTGAGAATAACATGGTACAGTCTGCAGTCAAAATAGTGCAATCTTTTGGAGAGAAAAAAAAGTATTTTCTCCCTCTCCCTACCCCGACGATTGGCTGTTGAAGGCTAGCTTGCCACAGCCAGTCATAAGACCACCTGCAGACAACGGTGAACCTGCTAAAATCTTTAGGGTGTGTTGAAGCCGCACATGACTCCTTCGCAAGAAACTCCCTTTCATAGGTGCCATTCTATAGTGCATTTTCAAGGCTGACCTCTGGTTTAATGAGTCAAGGATATTTGTGCTATGATCCCAGTTTTTCTTCCTAAGTCTCTGTGGCTTACTGGTCTCCTGCATCCTTTTTGTCGACTACACCAGATGGCACATGCAGAGTTTACAGTAGAATGTGAGGTCTCAGTGGGCTCCGCACCGGGTAACCTACCAGATTCCATCTAGGTTTCGGAGGAGACTGCACAGGACCTGGAGTGGTGGGTCCTTGATAGAAATGAGTCCAACCCATAGCTGACAGTGGTGATGGACATGTTGCTGTGAAGTTGCAGAGGTCATGTGGGAGAGGTGGAGATCAAATGTCTCTGGTCTGAGGCAGACTCATTTCTACAGTCTTTGGGAGTTGCAAGCCATTGACTTGGCCTTGAAGATCTTCCTACCATCCAACAAAGGAGGGTTGAGGTTCTCCCAGTCAACTCCACTGTCATGTGGTACTGCGGCAATCAGGGCAGAGTGGGGTCCTGTGCTAGGGGGCTTTGCACTTCTGGAACTGGCTGAGTCAGCAGGTCATCTCCCAGGTTGTGAACCACCTGATGGGATCTTTAAATGCATGGGTGGGCAAACCCATCTGGTGATGCCTAATGGATCACAAATGGCAGCTACACCCACAGATGGTGCGGAGCATCTCACAGCAGTGGGGAGAACCAAGACTCGATGTCGTTGCCACCATTGAGAATGCACAGTGTAAATACTTTTGCAAACTGGGGTTCAGAAAAAAACTGGCTCTTGGAGACACGTTTTTCCTAGAGTGGAGTTTGGGCTCAACTCATCCTATCGGTTCACGATTAGTCCAGCAGAGTTTGGTACGCTGAACTTCTGGACATGAGCATCTGTCCTCTGTTGAGGCTGCCACTTCAGGAGGACCTTCAATTGCAGCAGAAGGGCAGGAGCCTGCACAATCTACATTTCCATTTGTGAAGATTGAGGAGCAACAGTTGACTGCCTTCGATCTCTTTCCTGAAGTTGTGGATGTCATTTAAGCCACAAGGCATCCATCCATGAAAACTGTTTACACCGGGCGCTGGAATAAATTTGTGGCTTGGTGTGATTCCTGCCATACAGTAAAGTTGTGGGATGTTTCCTTTTTTAGGGGTCTTTAACCCAGCAAGGACTATTAAAGATTATTTGTCAGCCCTTTCACATTTTTTTTTTTTTTACTGGATCAATTATCCTTATTTGAATTAACTGTGATGCATTTTCTTAAAAGTGTGGTTGACATATTTCCACCCAAGTCTTTTGTGATGCCACAGTGGGCCCTTAATTTGCTTCTCATTTTCCTAATGTGTACCTTGTTTGAGCAAATGAACAGCTGCCATTTGCGTCTGCTGATTCTCAAAGCAGTCTTTCTCATAGCAATAATTTCAGATGTTCATGTGAGTGAGCTTCAAGCTCCAGCTGTTCATCAATCATACCCCACCTTTTTCCCTGACAAGCTTTTGTCGTGGAATAGGACGGCATTCTTGGTAAAGGTTGTGATGCCTTTTCATTTCAGACAATTCATCACCCTTCTCACGTTTATTTTCTCCTCTCGAAAGAGGAGAGGCTTTATCGTTTAGATACCAAGAGGTTTGTGCTTTTACATTGATTGTACTCGACCACAAACCATTGTGTGGATGAACATTTCTTTACGGGGTTCTCCGGGGCAAAGAAGGGTAAGGCAGTGCTGAAACGGTCCACATCGAGGTACATAGTACTCTACATTAAAACCTACTGCACATTGGCCAAGATGCAGCCTCTGCTACCACTGTTTTGGCATGCAAAGAGCCCGTTGGGGACATCTGTCTGGGTGCAACATGGGCGTCAGTCCACATGTTCATGAAGCACTGCTCCCTTGATAGCCAGGTCTGGTAGAAAGAGCAATTTACCTATTTCCTGCATGACTTTTTGGGTCGGATGCATTCCTAAGACTCACCAGCTTGGGAGGTAGTGATTTGGCATCCGTTCATAAGGTGAGGAATCTACAGTAAAACATATTTATCAGAAGAGCAAGTTACTTACCTTCAGGAATTCTCTTTCTGATGTATACTCTTTCAAACCACTGTTTCCTCACAATCCTTCCATTGCCCCAGTCTGTGGAATGAACTATTTTCTCCATGCATGAAAAATTCTTAGCTTGCCATAGCTGATTGCTTAGCACGTTTTCAGTTCAATAGTGCAGACGGAGTGATGAAACAAACTGACATCAGTGCTGGGAGTAGTGCTTGTATGTGGTCTGTGTCGCTTTCAGAGTGGGATAGAGTAGATGCAGATCTGCATGACACCACATACTGGTGTGCAGCAACAATGCTGAGAAAAATCTCTAGATCCTGTCTGGTTCATGGGGGTATTCACAAGGTGAGGAATCTGCTTTCAGATAGAGTATCCACCAGAATGCACATTATCGAAGGTAAGTAACTTGTTCATCTGTGAAGGCCTTGATTGGCTGCTTCATCTCTGTGGTCTGAGAGCAGACTACCGTAGTGTGCTTTCAGTCTGTGATATCCTCTCAGCCAATCGGTGTATCCACCAGAAGGCACATTACCGAAGCTAAGTAACTTGTTCATCCATGAGGCCCTTATTCATCTGTTGTATCACTGTGGTCTGAGTGTGGACTCTTGGAGTGTGCTTTCAGTCTGCGATACCCTCTTAGCCAACCTGTGCAGGTCCTGTCTCACCAATCCTAACTCTATTGACACTGCATCAGTTGTGTTTTCCAGCGAATCCTGCATGGTGGTGATGGCATTCAAGATCCTGTCTTTCTTGTCTGCAGGTTTCACATCACCTTATGCCCAGCAGTCAGAGGATCTGCGCTGTGAAGAAATGCTTCAGGGCTTTGAGTGTAGGTGACAAGAGCAACTTATCAGTGACTTGAGCAACTTGTCACACTCACCTTTGCGATAAGAGAATCTTTTTTTTTTTTTAAGTATAGGTTTTTATTGGCATTTAATCAACATCAAGATACAGCACAGGAAATTAACAAGATGAAACAGTAAATGGATCATGCAGTAGTGTAAGCAAGTAATTTTATACTTTCAGTTTTCCCCTGGTCCGCCTTGCAAGTCCTTCCTCTCAGTGACAGGAGAATCGTGATGGGGCAAGAGGTGCCATAGACTAGAGAACAGTATGATCTAGAATAGGAACAAGGAGAAGAACCGACCCACCGACCCCCACATTTGTAGAAATCCATGCAATGTGGTGATGAAGGCATGAGCAGTCTGAACCAATTGTGCACTCCTACTCTATGAAGCATAGGAAAATTAAGTATTAGGAAAATGACTACTTCTGAACTCCTTAACTGTCTGCCTCTTCAGGCATTAATTGCTTTGTAGCCAGTGGAGAACCCAGCCTCTGTGTGGTCGTACAACTTACTTAACAAATCCACCAGTTCAGACCCCAAGAAGAGTGAGATTGTCAACGGGCTCTCGCATCAGCTCTGGAAACAAAGTTTAATGTTTAATTGTGACCAGGACCATACTGTTGTGACATTTTTGCTGGATGGCATTGTAGAACTCTGTTTTGTGTAATTCTTGTCTTGCCCCACACTACAATGACCAAGCGTTTGTGGCTTTTCAATAAGTATACACAAACGTGGCCGTATACATCTAGGTGCAGCTAACACATGCTGTCCAAAGAACGTTGACTTCAGACTTGTGCATGTGTTTAAGGGCATATTTACAGTTAGGTGTACAGTAGTGGGGAATAATATATGCAGGCTGTAAATATGCATATTTTATGCTCTCTATTAACTTTGTGCAGTGATTATCCTGGTTAGTTACAACAATGGAAAACCTGATGGTAAGGGTCTGGGCCAGGTGGACAGTTTGTACTTAACTACCAATGCAAAGTAGCACTAACGTGGAAGCAAATGCAGCTTCTACCCATTTCTGCATTATCTAATTTTTGCACTTTTTATAACTTGGCCTCCTAGTGCAGACTGGCAGGAAAAGCCTGAGTGAACTCTTGTCAATAGTGTTGTGGTATTTTTAGGAAAAGCATGAAACAAATCGGCATATATCGCATCAGTCTATGATAGGGTATGTTTTAACAACAGTTTTGGTAAATGGAACCACTTATTGTCTTTAGTGGAACCTGAATGGGTTTGTTTGGTTTGATATTTGTGTTGACTTGTGTTCAACAGATGAACTGGTAGTTATGTCTCTCTCTGTTGATGATGTGGTTTGTTTGTGTGAAATATATATGCTTTACTTTAACGTTGTTTGAATTTGTGAACAACTTCTTAAATGTTTATCTGTGAGCAAATGTCTCTTTTATATTTCAGGTTTGTCTACATGTCATTTTGCGTGGGCCTTTCACTCTGAAGCAGAAGAAGAACTTATAAACATGATGCCTGCTATTCAGAGAGGGGATCCTCAATGGCCAGAACTAAGGGCTATGGGCGTAGGTTGGTGGGTCAGGAATGTTAATACCCTACGGAGGTGTATTGAGAAGGTATTTACCACAAAGGCAATGTGTTGTTTCTTGTGGGAAGACACCTTAAATAATGAAATGTATGTTTTGTTTTATAAAAAATATGACTGGTTAGCAGTTTGTGCGATTTAAATCATGTCTGTTATGCATAGCACAGCACAGCAAGAAAAACATCAAAACATCTCTCTTCAATTCATATCAGAGCTCATTATAACAAACGGCAGCATAGCAGGACAAAGTATGGACAATGTTTGACAGAAGCACCAAATTACTGTGCTTCACCAGAGAGAGAATGAAGTGTGAGGAAAAGAGGGAAGGAGAGAAACTGAGAACTTATGGATCATAACAACTATCATTGTTGGCCCCAAAGTCCTTTCCGAAAGTCCCCTCTAGTGCGCCATGTAATGGGGCATCTCGTCATTTCAGGCTACAAAGTCCATGAATCAAGCTTCAGGAACAATTTCCATCACCTTTCTGTCATGCACTTCTCATTTCTTAGTTGTGAATCTTTTTCACTGACCACTTAAGCTGTGCAGAAAACCAGAGTGAGGCATCACAGTTCAGAGAAAGCACCTCTTAAGATCTCCCCTGCAGGGTACTTTTAGCTGATTGTTCTTGATGGCCCCTTGTGTAGGCTTTCTATCAGTCCATTGCTGCATATTTTTTGCCTTTCTTGTCAATCTAATTTTCTTGATTTTTTTTATTTTTTGGCTTTCCTTCCTCGCATTGTGTTTGTCTCTCTCTCTCTCTCTCTCTCTCTCTGTCTCTCTGAAATGTAGCTTTTTCCCCTCCATTGGATTGGATCACTTGTATCTTTCTACTCTCTACATTCAGGCAATCACTTTTTTATTTTTGTAGCACTCCATGCAATTGCAAATGTTTTATTGTTCTCTGCATCCTGGGCTGTTGCTCCTCACTTTCTTCTTCACCTCCCTGCCCTCACCATGTTAATCCTTAACCCGCCTCTCCTCCCCTCCCCCCACAACGCCGATCCATAAAAGCAAAGCAATAGGTATATTTTGGCAAGGTTTCACAGAGAAGACTTGGTTGGTTTTCCTTTATCTCCTGCCTTCCAAATGTTGCATGAAAGCATAGGCTTTGTTCACTTGGCAGCATCTATAGCACTGAGAGAGTGGCAGTGTACTGCACTCACTCAGTCTTCATTTGAGGCAGAAGACTGATTGTGGAAGAAGTCAGTTTTCCTGGAGGCCCGTAAACTGCTCCACAGGCTGCATCAGATCTCCAAATAGCTGGAACATTTATTGCAGTACATAGTGTATGCGTCAAGTATTTTCTTTTATATTCTGACTTCGGACAGCAACTAGTCCTCTGTATTTTTTTAAAACTGATCACACACAAAAAATTTGTAAAGTTCAGTTCTGAGTTTCCTCCATGAAATTTGAAAAATGAACCACACCGTTTATAAAGATTAAAACTATTGAATCAAATGTTACATTTCTGAGAAACCTTAACATATGAGTTTCTCCATTGTTGGTTCTTTACTGATAGTCATAAACACTTTCATTTTTCCCTGATGAGTTGCACTGATTCGAGAACACGTTTTTGCTTAGTTTTATCTGTTGCACCCTTAGAAAATGATGTCTCTGTCCATGAATGTAGTGATGTAAATATGCAGTGGAAGCCTGTCAGAGGCATAATTTTTCATGAATGTTCATAAAAAGCTCTCACATTAATTAAATACTCCTGTACTGCAGCATCTAAAGAGCAAAGCCTTCTATTTGAGGGCAAAAATACAGGCAGGTGGCACATAAAGAAAAAAAGGAGCCTACTGATTGATACTTCTAATTGCTGGGTCTTCATCTGTTTGAATAATCCCCAGATGCTAGACTAGATTTTACAGCAGTAATCTCACACACCACTAGGTGGTGCTGTAGAGCTCAATGTTAGCCTCTTCTGCCCCAAAATTGACAGAACTGAACTGTATGTAAGTGGCACCCCAGCGCCTAGGTGTCAGTACCTCTCTTTCCTCACCTTCAAATGCGGATCCGGAGCTCAGTTCCCCTTTTCCTTGGTTGATGTTGTCTTTCAATTGTTTTCCAGTGTGGAAGGCAATGATCACCCTACCCAAGATTACAGGGCTCACATTGTGCTGTGACTTTCAGAAACAGGTGTTAGTGATGGCCCCGCAGTAGGTGTGCTTCTGATGTTTGAGCTGGGGGTAAGACTACAAGTCAGGAGAAGAATGTGCCTACTTGTCCCAAAGGTGATCTAGGATTGCGAAGAGGAGTGGTATGGCGCAAGACATCAAAAGAAGTCACAGACCTCATGTTAATCCTGCTCCCACACTAAGTCGAGATCGCCTACTTTCCAGGCTGTTCCCACTACAGGTCTTTCTTGCTTTCAAATTAGTCTGGCAAGTTGAAAAAGTTGACGAAGAAACATAATAAGTCGAAGCAGGACTCAAGCATTCTTCTGCTGTCGGTCCAAAGAGAGTTTGAGAGGGCGTCAGCTGGCAATCGCTCCTATTGTACTTTAACTCGGCTCTAGCACACCAGCTCCAGTCTTTTCTGATGCAGACAAAACACTCCCTCTACCTCAGAGCTATCATTTTTTTTTTACTCAGATTCTGACCAGAATTGTTCATGTGAAAATGGTGACAATAGGGATGGTTTACCCCCGCTTTACGACAACAGTAGTATTTATATGGACCTGAAGGAGACCAGCGGGCTTCATATTTCCCCTGATACAGTGTTGATTTTACCCCTTGTATCCCAAACAGATGTGAGTGCTTCATTTGCCATAGTCTTCAGATGCGCTGCTGAGGGATCCTGAACATATGTTTTCTATGGAGGCCAAGACCATCTTACTTACCAAGGTTTTGCACCCTAGGCCAACATCATCTGAGCCATTACTGGCTCTTGCTTACCATTAAACAGGCAAATAGCCTCCTGCTACAGACAGGTGCGTGGCCATCTGGATTTTCTTACGCAGCATCCTACTTCTGAGAGTTCAGTGGTCCAGGCTTCTACCAACGAAGTACACAGTAATGCATTCCCCCTCAGTGACTACTGACAATCAAAAAAGATGGAGGCGTAAGCAAATGTTCCCCAGTTTTGGCTCTTTTATAGGTGCATATGCTTGAATCATTCCACATCGTCAAAGTGGGAGTCCCGTGCCATCAGCAGTACAGGATGATACACATAGCTTATAATCGCTAGATAAAATTTACTGAAGTAACCTATCCACATCATGTAGTAAGAACGAAACTTCAGCCAATCAAGCAACAGCCTCCTCTAGAACATCCTCCGCACAGGCTTCACTCTTTCCGAATTTCTACTGCACATCGTGTGATGGGAGTCTCCATAAGCTCTGCTCAGTTTGTTACCAGTTTTCTCTTTTATAAATGATTACTCATCAGGAAAACCAGTTCCAAACTGCAACTGCCAAGATCTGACAACTAAGGATTTCAGGATTAACAAGGAAAGGACTTTTCAGACCTTGTGGAATATGTTGAAGAAAAGACTACACTCAAAAATCCACACAAGGATTGTATAATCTGTCTGTAGGAAGTTGGCTCTGTATATACTATCTCAAAGTGAGAGATAGTGTACATAGAGTCCAAGGGTTCCCCTTAGAGGTTGATAGTGGCAAAATCAGATAATACTAATGCTCTATTTTGTGGTAGTGTGGTCGAGCAGTAGGCTTATCATAGGGTAGTGTTAAGCATTTGTTGTACACACACAGGCAATAAATGAGGAACACGCACTCAGCCTTAACTCCAGGCCAATAGGTTTTTATATAGAAAATATATATTTTCTTAATTTATTTTAGAACCACAAAATTCAAGATTTGAGGTAAGTACATAAAATGCAAGGTACCTCACACAGGTAAGTATAGGACTTTGATTTAAAACAGTAGTACACACAGTTTTGGTTAAATTGGCAATAAGCTATTTTAAAAGTGGACACAGTGCAAAAATCAACAGTTCCTGGGGGAGGTAAGTTTGGTTAGTTTTCTCAGGTAAGTGAAGCACTTATACAGTCAGTTTCCTGGGCATAGGCAGCCCACCGTTGGGGGTTCAAGGCAACTGCAAAGCCACCGCACCAGCAACACAGGACCGGTGAGGTGCAGAGGTCAAAGGAGGGCCCAAAACACATAGGCCCACATTACGACCCTGGCGGACGGGGAGAAGTGGCAGTAAAACAGCCAACAGGCCGCCGGGAAAAAAAATGGAATTATGACCATGGTGGTTACCGCCATGGTCATCCGCCACTTCTCTACTCCGACCGCTGGGCTATAGACTTCGGTCTCCAACCCGGTGGCTGTCACCAGACCGCCGGCGGTATCAGGACCCTGCAAACCGCCATGGATTTCGGCTGGTTTGGAACTGCCACGAAATCCATGGCGGTAGGCACTATCAGTGCCAGGGAATTTCTTCCCTGGCACTGATAAGGGTCTCCCCCACCCTGAGTCCTCCCTCCACGCCCCCCACCCCATGCCACCCCCCAAAGGTGGCAGGACCCCCCCACCCCCAACATGCACATACACACACCCCCTCCCCACCCCAACATGCACATACACACACCCCTACACGCACACATACAATATAACAACACATACCCGCGCACATACAGACATGCACACAGACCGACCTGCACACATTTCCTATACACACAACACCCCCCCGCATGCATACACGCACTGACACACCTCCTCTACATACTCACACGCACACCCCATGCACGCACACAACACCCCCACCCCCCAACCCCTTCCCCCCCTCCCCTAACGGACGATCAACTTACCTTGTCCGTTGATCCTCCGGTAGGGGACGGGATCCATGGGGGCTGCTCCTCCGCCAGCTTCCCATCACGGAACACCGCCACACCAAATCATGGGACGTGATTCGGTGGGCGGTGTTCTGATGACGGGCGGTGGAGGTGGAGCAGCCTCCACTTCCCCACCGACCGCCAGTATGGCTGGTGGCGGATCTCCGTCCGAAAAAGGATGGAGGGCTGCCAGCAGTCATAATACACTGCACGGAAAACCGCCTGCACTGGCGGTCTTCAGCAGGGCGGTACCTCGGCGATCTTTAAAAAAGACCCCTGAGGTCGAAATGAGGGCCTTAATCGACTATGAAGAATAGGGGTGCTCCGGTTCCGGTCTGCTAACAGGTAAGTACCTGTGTCCTCGGGGAGCAGACCCAGGGGTGTTTTGTAGAGCAATGGGGCGGAGGGGGACATGAACACACAAAACACACCCTCAGCCTGCACAGGGGTGGTGTGCAAATTAGGCGTCGGGTTTGCTATTGAAAGCAATGGAGGGACCCAGGGGTCACTCTGGCGAGCAGGCAGGGCACAGGGGGGATTTTCAGGCCAGCCACCGACGGGCTAGGATGAGGGCCACCTGCTGGTCACTCCTGCACTGGTAAGTGGTTCCTCTCAGTCCTGGGGGCTGCAGGTGCAGGAAGGTCGACTAAGGCTGTCCACGTCATTGGAGTCACCTGGGAGCCCCCTCTGTGGTGGTGGTTGTCCTGGACTCGAGCTGGGGGCGTCTGGTGCAGAGTGTGAAGACTTCAGGCGGGAAGTGAGAGTCTCTTTAAAGTTGTTTCTTTGTTGCAAGTTTGTTGCTGTTTCTGACCAGTGCCGCTGTTCTCTGGAGGTTCTTGGTCCTTCAGGTGCAGGTCAGTCCTCTGAGTCCTCAGAGGTCATGGGTTCTGCTGGATGCATCGCTGTGCAGGTTCTTTGAGTCTGGAGATAGGCCGGTATGGCTGGGGCCAAGTCAGCTGTCATCTCTGTGGGGCTTTCAGGTCAGCAGTCCTTCTTGTTGTTGTAGGTTGCAGGAATCTGATTTCCTGGGTTCAGGGTCGCCCCTAAATACTAAATTTAGGGGTGTGTTTAAGTCTGGGGGGCAATAGTCAATTGCTACTGTCCTTGAGAGTGGCTACACCCTCTTTGTGCCTCCTCCCTGAGGGGAGGGGGGCACATCCCTATTCGTATTGGGGGAATCCCCCAAAACCAAGATGGAGGATTTCTAAAGGTTGGGGTCACCTCAGCTCAGGGCACCTTAGGGGCTGTCCTGACTGGTTGGTGACTCCTCCTTGTTTTCCTCATTATCTTCTCCGGAGTTTCCGGGCTGTGTCTGTGCTGTAAGTACAGGCATGAGCCTTTGAGGCTCACCGCCAGGTATGAGAGTGCCTGCAGGGGGACGTGAGAAGCACCTCCACCCAGTGCAGGATTTGTTCCTGGCCACAGAGAGACAAAGGCACTCATCCCATGTGGCCAGAAACTCGTCTGGTTGTGACAGGCTTGCAGAAACTGGTCAGCCTAGCACTAGGAGTCGGAGTGGATTTGTGGGGGCATCTCTAAGATGCCCTCTGTATGTATTTTTCAATAAATCCCACACTGGCATCAGTGTGGATTTATTGTGCTGAGAAGTTTGATGCCAAACTTCCCAGATTTCAGGGTAGCCTTTATGGAACTGTGGAGTTCGTAATTGACCGACTCCCAGACCATATACTCTTTATGGCTACCCTGCACTTACAATGTCTAAGGTTTGGCTTAGATACTGTAGGGGAATAGTGCTCATAAATTATGCCCTCACCTGTGGTATAGTGCACCCAGCCTTAGGGCTGTAAGGTCTGCTAGAGGGGTGACTTACCTATGCCACAGGCAGTGGGTTGAGGGCATGGCACTCTTAGGAGAGTGCCGTGTCAACTTAGTCATTTTCTCCCCACCAGCACACACAAGCTGTGAGGCAGTGTGCTGAGTGAGTGGTCCCCAGGGAGGCATAATACCTGCTGTAGCCCTTAACAGACCTTCCCTGGCCACAGGGCCCTTGGTACCAGGGGTACCATTTACAAGGGACTTATCTGTGTGCCAGGGCTGTGACAATTGTGGGAACAAAGGTACAGTTCAGGGAAAGAACACTGGTGCTGGAGCTTGGTTAGCAGTGTCCCAGCACACTTTCAATCATAACTGGCATCAACAAAAGGCAAAAAGTTAGGGGATAACCACGCCAAGAGAGGCGTTTCCACATATGTCATACCGTTTTTTATAAGACACTGAAGGATAGAGAGGGGAGGCTTTTATATGGCTCCAAAAGTTTAAATCTAAAGAAACTCCACTTTGTGAGAAGGATAGTGTGGATCCCTCAAAAACAGAAATGAGGTCATGAAAATGAAAAGATCGTATGTTCAGACACCTTCAGAATCTCCCAAAATGGCATTATAAAGACCCATCATCAGTTGTCAGAAGAGCATAGAACATCGGGAAAACAAGCTCATAAACCAAAAAGGGAGGAAACCCCCTCAGGAAAAATTAGATCTGAGCATATCAATCCTTCCCCTGGTCTGGCATTACAGTGGAAAAAGCCTCCTCAGTGTCGTCCACGGAAAAGTCGGTGTTAACCCCTTCGCTGCTAGGCCTTTTCTCCCTCAGGTGCCAAGCCTTTTTTTGGCTATTTGGGGCAGTTCGCACTTAGGCCCTCATAACGTTTTGTCCACATAAGCTACCCACGCCAAATTTGCATCCTGTTTTTTCCAGCATCCTAGGGATTCTAGAGGTACCCAGACTTTGTGGGTTCCTTAAGGAGACCAAGAAATTTGCCAAAATACAGCAACAATTTAGTTTTTTAAAAAAAATAGGGAAAAAAAGGCTGCAGAAGGCGGCTTGTTTTTTTTTTTTTTCCCTGAAAATGCCATCAACAAAGGGTTTGCTGTGCTAAAATCACCATCTTCCCAGCATTCAGGAACAGACAGATTTGAATCAGAAAACCCAATTTTTCAACACAATTTCAGCATTTTACTGGGACATACCCATTTTTACTATTTCTTGTGCTTTCAGCCTCCTTCCAGTTAGTGACTGAAATGGGTGTGAAACCAAGAAAGCTAAAAAGTTCTGAAAAGTAGACAAAATTCTGAATTCAGCAAGGGGCAATTTGTGTAGATCCTACAAGTGTTTCCTACAGAAAATAACAGCTGAAATAAAAAAAAAATTGAAATTGAGGTGGAAAACACCCCCCAGACATTTTCCTCCACATTTTACTCTAACTTTTTCTTGCAATGTCAGATTTTTTTAAAGCAATATACCATTACGTCTGCTGGACTCTTCTGGTTGCGGGGATATATACTTGCAGGTTCATCAAGAACCCTAGGTACCTAGAGCCGATAAATGAGCTGCACCTTTCAGTGGGTTTTCATTCCATACCGGGTATACAGCAATTCATTTGCTGAAATATAAAAAGTGAAAAATAGGTATCAGGAAAACCTTTGTATTTCCAAAATGTCCACAAGATAAGGTGTTGAGAAGCAGTGGTTATTTGCACATCTCTGAATTCCGGGGTGCCCATACTAGCATGTGAATTACAGGGCATTTCTCAAATAGACGTCTTTTTTACACACTGTCTTACATTTGGAAGGAAAAAATGTTAAGAAAGACGAGGGGCAATAACACTTGTTTTGCTATTCTCTGTTCCCCCAAGTCTCTCGATAAAAAAGTACCTCACTTGCGTGGATAGGCCTAACGCTTGCGACAGGAAACACAACATGGACACATCACATTTTTACATTGAAATCTGACATGTTTTTGGAAAGTGCGTAGCTGTAGACTCTGGCATCTAGCTCAGCTGGCACCTAGGAACACCTAGCAAACCTGCACATTTTTTAAAACTGGACACCCAGGGGAATCCAAGATGGGGTGACTTGTGGGGCTCTGACCAGGTTCTGTTACCCAGAATCATTTCAAACCTCACACTTTGGCCAACAAAACACTTTTTCCTCACATTTCGGTGACACAAAGTTCTGGAATCTGAGAGGAGCCACAAATGTCCTTCCACCCAGCATTCCCCCAAGTCTCCCAATAAAAATGGTACCTCACTTGTGTGGGTAGGCCTAGCGCCCGTGACAGGAAAGGCCCCAAAACACAGCGTGGACACATCACATTTTCCCAAAGAAAACAGAGCTCTTTTTTACAAGGTGCCTAGCTGTGGATTTTGGACTCTAGCTCAGCCGGCACCTAGGGAAACCTACCAAACCTGCACAGTTTTGAACACTAGACACCTAGGGGAATCTAAGATGGAGTGACTTGTGGGGCTCTCACCAGGTTCTGTTATCCAAAATCCTTTGCAAACCTCAAAATCTAGCCCCAAAAACACTTTTTCCTCTCATTTCGGTGACAGAAAGTTCTGGAATCTGAAAGGAGCCACAAATTTCCTTCCACCCAGCGTTCCCCCAAGTCTCCCAATAAAAATGGTACCTCCCTTGTGTGGGTAGGCCTAGTGATTGTGAAAGGAAATGCCCCAAAACACTATCTGGACACATCAAAATTATCAACTACAAAACTACCTGTTTTTGCAGGGGGTTAGGGGGGCACCTGAGTTTTTAGTCCTGGGCTCAGCAGCCATCTAGGGAAACCTACGAAACCCAGACATTTCTAAAAACTAGACAACCGAGGGAGTCCAGGGAGGTGTGACTTGCATGTATGCCCCAATGTTTTCTTACCCAGAATCCTCAGCAAATCTCAAATTTAGCTAAAAAATCAAATTTTTCCCATCTGTGTGGGATCACTGCACCGGGACAAATTTCCTACCACCCATCGTTCCCCTCAGTTTCCCGGTAAAAATGATACCTCACTTGTGTAAGTGGGCCATGTGCCTGTGACAGGCAAGAGCCAAAACATGTCGGAATTGAGGGGAAACCAAAGCGGGTCCAAAAGGGCAGTTGGAAAAAAAACATTTTTAGGCTGACAAGTTGGGCAGAATTTTTATCAATATAGATGTGACAATGCTGGGTAGTAGGAATTTTGTGGATTCCTGGAGATTCCGGAAGGTTCCATCACAAAAATGTGTGGAAAATGTGTTATTTCAAGCAAAGTTGGAGGTTTGCAGGGCATTGTGGGTAAGAAAATGGTGTGGGGTGCATGTGAAGCACACCACCCTGCACTCACCCAGATGTTTAGTTTTCAAATGTGTCTAGGTGTTGTGGAATTTTCTACATGACAGCGTCCCAAAGTCAAAGTGCAGCCCTAACCATTCCAAGTGGGACGATTTTGAGATTTACCAAGCTCCCATGGCCCAAATGTAAAATCAAAACCCAAAATAATCAAATGCCCTCTTGCTTGCGGTGGGATAAGATGTTTTAGTGTGCGGGGGAGAGCTGAAAGACTGTTACCCCTTCAGTTAGGGTGGGGGCATAACCATGCCCATACTGGTTGGTAGCCACCACCCCACTATTTTTTTGCCCCCGGGGTGTGGATCTGGGTAATTGCCCCATCTGCCCACTGGTGGGCAGAACAACTTTGGCCCCATTTATTTGGGGTGGGGGTATGGCCATACCCCCACCCTCTTATTTTGAAAAAAAAAATCTTCTCTGGTGTTCTTTCTATCCCCCTTGGGGGCAGAAAGATCTTCCAAAAATAGGCCGATCTGCCCCCAAGGGGGGGCAGATATGGTCAACAGTAATGTGCCCCCATGGGAAACAACTCTTGCCCAAGGGGCTGCCCCCCCCAAAAAACACACACACACACCAATCCCTGGTGTCTAGTGGTTTCTGCCCAACTTTGGGGCAGATTGGCCTAACAAAAATAGGGCGATCTGCCTAAATACAATTTGCCTCCCAGGGAAGCGACCCGTGCCTAAGGGGTGGCTCCCCATACATAAAAACATAAAGTAAATAAAAATATGATATATATCCCTCGGGACAGAAATGGCCGAAAAACAATCTGGCCCCCCATGGGAGCGACCCTTGCCTAAGGGGTCGCTCCCCACACATAAAAGAAAAAACAAACAAAAATAAATTATCCCTGGTGTCTAGGTGTTTTCTTAACGTCCCCCCCCCCCCCCCACCCCCCAGCTCACACCCCACCCCGTGGGCAGATCGGCCTAATTATATTAAATAAAAATAATTTAGCCCCCTAGGGAATTGCCATTGCTCAAGGGGCCGCTCCCCTCATGTCCATTTCCCAAAAAACTAAATTCCTTGGTGATGAGCATTTCTCTGCCGCAATCCAGCGCAATGGGAGGTGACCTCTGATGAGGTCAGCACGCTCTTGCGTGCTGATGTCATCAGACATCCCTGGGGGGGTCAGGGAGGGTTAGGGGGCAACAGGGGTGGAAGGGGAAGAGATTACCCTTCCAGCCCTGACCTTGGCCCTCAGAGGAAGCACTAGTGCTTCCCCCGAGGGCCAGTAAATGGACATAATGGTTACGTCCATGGCCCCTGAGAGGTGCAGCCACGGACATAACCATTACGTCCATGGCCGTCAAGGGGTTAATTGTGACTGGCAAATCATCATTAAATTTGTCAACAACATTAACATCGATTTCCACACAAGTGATGACAAGATTGTCGGCGATAAAGATACCGTTGACGGCACAATCTATGACGATAGCACTTTTTTTTGTTTTTTTTACACATCTTTTATTGCTTTTTTTATTTTTCTATTTTTTAGGGTCGAGCCTGCGTTGCATGCTCTCGCGCATGCGTATCGCAGCGAGACACTTTAGTTAATAGAAAAGGGCTCGGAGCTCTGTCGACGTCACGTCAGTGTGTTTCATTGGTTCGTGGGCTTCCCTAGTAAAATCTGCTTGCTTTCATTAGTGGAAGGCATGTACACGTCATGCCTTTTCCGGTGGTTAGCCCTCCTCGAGCGCAGCGACCAAGTACAGAAAACATGCGAGGCTCGCTGTTTTCTGTCAGATCGTGGACTACTTTTTCTCTACTTTCCTAGCGCGATTTCGCTTAGCAGAAGTCGAGTGCTTTACACAGTTAATTTCACTTTTTCCGGTTACCTACATAAAAACACTTTTGCCGATAGATGAAAAGTCGGGTTAGGAGTTTACAACGCGATCAGCTCTAACATGAGCAAACACGAGACCCGTTGTACTGCAAATGCTTGTTTACAATAGCAAGTATACATCGGCACATGAGGTAATGACATACATCATGACTCTTTATACAATATCATAGGATTCCTGAAATTGCCACACTGACCCTTGCATATTCACTCCCTTTTGTTGTGGTATAAACTCCCAACATGCCCTCCTCCTGCACCCCACAAACAACTAGCAAGAGCAGTCCATCTTCACTTTTTGTGTGGTCTCTGAATCTATACCTGAAACCCAGTGTATGAGGACCACAGGGTGTTGGGGTTATGAAACTGAGTAACATTCTGCTGGGATTAACCAGTAAGTGTGTGTGTGTAGGCCGTCACATGTTGCTCCATATAAACTGAATACATACAGCATCTCACTTTGGGGACAGAGCCATGTGCTGGATATAGGAACTTCCATCTGCCCCCTCACTCATTAGTAATTCATTTAGGGTCCTCTGTCTGCATTCACCTGCGACTGCTCTCTAAATCTCTCTGTAGGAAAATGGCTCCCTGTCACAGTTACCCCCCACTTTTTTGCCTGATATTGACGCTGACTTGACTGAGACGTGTGCTGGGACCCTGCTAACCAGGCCCTATCATCAGTGTTCTTTCACTAAAAATTACCATTGTTTCCCCAATTGGCACACCCCTGGCACATAGATAAGTCTCTTGTAAAAGATACCAGTGGCACCAAGGGCCCTGTGACCAGGGAAGGTGCCAAAGGGCTGCAGCATGTGTTGTGCCACCCTAAGGGACCCCTCACCTAACACATGCACACTGCCATTGCAGATTGTGTGTGTTGGTGGGGAGAAAAAGGCAAAGTCGACATGGCATCCCCCTCAGGGTGCCATGCCTACAAAACACTGCCTGTGGCATAGGTAAGTCACCCCCCTAGCAGGCCTTACAGCCCTAAGGCAGGGTGCACTATACCACAGGTGAGGGCATAGCTGCATGAGTGCTATGCCCCTACAGTGTCAAAGACCATTCTTAGACATTGTAAGTGCAGTGTGGCCATATTAAGTATATGGTCTGTGAGTTTGTTAAAAACGAACTCCATAGTTCCATAATGGCTACACTGAATACTGGGAAGTTTGGTATCAAACTTCTCAGAGTAATAAACCCACACTGATTCCAGTGTTGGAGTTCTTAAAAAATGCACACAGAGGTCATCTTTGTACTTCACCCAATCCTTCAGTGCAGGACTGAGTAGTCTGTGCCAGCCTGCCACTGAGATGAGTTTCTGACACCCCTGGGGTGAGAGCCTTTGTGCTCTCTGGGGCCAGAAACAAAGCCTTCAGTGGGTGGAGTTGCTTCACACCTTTCCCCCTGCAGGAACTGTAACACCTAGCAGTGAACCTCAAAGGCTCAGGCTTCGTGTTAAAATGCCCCAGGGCACTCCAGCGAGTGGAGATGCCCGCTCACCGGACACAGTCCCCACTTTTGGCTGCAAGTTCGGGGAGATAATGAGAAAAACAAGGAGTCACCCCCTGAGCCAGGACAACCCCTAAGGTGTCCTGAGCTAAGGTGACCCCTGCCTTTGGAGGATTCCCCCCCCCCAATAGGAATAAGGATGTGCCCCCCTCCCCTCTAGGAGGAGGCACAAGGAGGGTGAAGCCACCCTCAAGGACAGTTACCATTGGCTACTGCCCCCCGACCTAAACACCCCCCTAAGTTTAGTATTTAGGGGCAACCCTGAACCCAGGAAATCTGATTCCTGCAACCTGAAGAAAGGAGGACTGCTGACCTGAAAGCCCCGCAGAGACGACGGAGACGACAACTGACTTGGCCCCAGCCCTACCGGCCTGTCTCCAGACTCAAAGAACCTGCAAAGCGACGCATCCAGCGGGACCAGCGACCTCTGAGGACTCAGAGGAGTGCCCTGCACCCAAAGGACCAAGAACCTCCCGATAACAGCGGCACTGTTCAGAAACTGCAGCAACTTTGCAACTCTGAAACAACTTTAAAGAGACTCTCACTTCCCGCCAGAAGCGTGAGTCTTCACACTCTGCACCCGACAATCTCGGCTCGAGTCCAGGACAACCAACACCACAGAGAGGACTCCCGGGTGATTCCAACAACGTGGACACCCTGAGTCGACCTCCCTGCACCCCCACGGCGACGCCTGCATAGAGGATCCAGAGGCTCCCCCTGACCGCGACTGCCTGGTAACAAAGGAACCCGACGGCTGGACCAAGCACTTCACCTGCAGCCCCCAGGACCGAGAGGAACCACCTACCAGTGCAGGAGTGACCAGCAGGCAGCCCTCATCCTAACCCAGTCAGTGGCTGGCCCGAGAAGCCCCCGTGAGCCCTGCCTGCATCGCCAGAGTGACCCCCGGGTCCCTCCATTGCTTCCTATACGAAACCCAATGCCTACTTTGCACACTCCACCCGGCCACCCATGTGGGTGTGTTTTGTGTGATTGTGTGTGTCTCCCCAGTGCTCTACAAAAAAACCCTGGTCTGCTCCCTGAGGACGCAGGTACTTACATGCTAGCAGATGGGAATCAGAGCACCCCTGTTCTTCATAGTTGCCTATGTGTTTTGGGCCCTCCTTTGACCTCTGCACCTGACCGGCTCTGTGTTGCTGGTGCGGTGACTTTGGGGTTGCATTGAACCCCCAACGGTGGGCTGCCTATGCCCAGGAGACTGACTGTGTAATTGCTTTACCCACCTGAGAAAACTAATCAAACTTAGCTCCCCCAGGAACTGTTGATTTTTGCAGTGTCCACTTTTAAAATAGCTTATTGCCATTTTAACCAAAACTGTGTACTACTGTTTTAAATCAAAGTTCTATACTTACCTGTGTGAGGTACCTTGCATTTTATGTACTTAGCTAAAATCTTGAGTCTTGTGGTTCTAAAATAAATTAAGAAAATATATTTTTCTATATAAAAACCTATTGGCCTGGAGTAAGTCTGAGTGCGTGTTCCTCATTTATTGCCTTTGTGTGTACAACAAATGTTTACCACTACCCTCTGATAAGCCTACTGCTCGACCACACTACCACAAAATAGAGCATTAGTATTATCTAATTTTGCCACTATCAACCTTTGACAGAGCCAACTTCCTACACAGATGCAGTATTTACGACATATGACATGTCGCCTGTGATGTAGCAGTACCCCCACCACCTATGGCACCCTCTATTTGCCTTGTTCGTCTGTTCATGAGGCCAGTCCTTTGGGTTATGAGAGTTAAATGGAACCCGTATTTTGTCTGACTACATTTCCATCTCTTTTCTCAAGGTCAGCTTTGTACAGCATGCCTGATTTGAAGGGAAATGGTTCTGGCTCGAGCCTTGTTTGTGATTGAAGGTCTTTAGACTCTGTTTCTGTCAGACTTTAGGAGGATATAGCTACTCAGACAACAAAGTGGAAGTAGACCCACGGTGCACTGGCACTGACTGTACTAAATGTGTGACTCATAAGACTTTTATCAATGTTGAATCTTAATTTATTTATGTTCTTTGCCAATTTTCAATAAATTAATTTAATTCTTCATTTATATAAAATGATTTGTCATCCTTCCACTTACATCAAATTTAATTCTTTCAATTAAAATCACATGCTCAGTAAACCTCCTCTTTATTTCAGACCTAAAAGATCCTTCTTCAGCTAGAATTTAACTGCAAGACACAAGACATGCACAGATAATAAACATAAAAGATGACTGATGCGATTGTATGCAAAGTGGCTGTGCCACTGTAGAGCTGCCTCACCATGTGTGACTTTTCTGGGAAAGGGCCAAAACCTGGAATTTAGTACATCAAGTGACCATAAGTTTACCTCCGCTTTTACACGTGTGTCCTTACACCGAGTGTATGCATATATGCTCGAAGTGTGAGGACTAGACGTGAACAGTTCCTAACATTTAGTGGTCACAAAATGTTATAACCAATTAAACTTAACTTGACATAAGCGATCTACTGAAGAAGGTCCTTAAACAACACAACTAAAGGAAACATAATTCCAAATGATCATTCATGTCCAGTGACTAAAGTGTATTCCGTAATTTGATCCAGAAAGTCTCTCTTTGCAGGAGTCTTTTGCTATGGTCTATGCCAGCTCCTTGCTGGACGATTTCCTGAACTTGAAATTGAAGTTGACTGATATCCTGCTTATTTTCTGACCAGTGTGCAGTCACACTTGATTTTTTGTTATTGTTCTGTATAATACTCATTTCTTCTGTTATTCAAGTTGTCCAGAATATTTCAATGGATTGCTTCTGTCTTTATAGGGATGTGCCATAGTGCCCCCCCATATTAACATTGTTGCAGTGGAAGCAATTGCTACATTTCACTGTGTCTTGGTAATCTTCGACAGGTTTTTCTTTATCTTTTCTTACAGATATTAGCATATTCATTTTATATATAAATAAATAAGCATGGAGGAGTCACTCCAGCCCTCTTTGTGAAGAGGCTAACCACCTCTGCTGGTGAGCAATAGACCAGCACAATTGTTTGATCAGCAGGTCTTCTAGTGGATAATTTGAATATGGAGGCCAGACTCCTCTGTAAATTGCAATCCGTAATTCACAAGAGTTATATCTATAGGTGTTAACCTTTCTCTCCTTCAAGTGGGAGACGTAGACATGGACCACGCTGTGATGAGTTCCACTGAAAGATTCCACAGAATCTTTTTTAAAGAGCGTTGCTGCTTAGGGTCAGTGGGGTACGCACAGCCTGAAGATTGGATTTTTCATCTGCACTACTCATTTCCACCTTTGCCTCTAATCCAGAAGGTAATATGCAAATTCAAACTTCACAGAGTGCATGCAGTTACTATTGCTGCATGAAGATTTGTTTTTGACTCTGGAACTGCTGTTTCACTTCCAGTTTGGCGGTATCTCCTATACAAGCGTAACAATCTTAAGATACACAGATGTGTGTCTCCCTTTTAAACATTCTGGCATATAACTTGAAAGGTCGAGTTGTTATAACCTCCCTTAGGAGTTATTCTACAAATGTTTGGGTGCTGGTTGTTTTTTCACTAGGGTAACTAATGCCAATAGGTGGTTAAACTTTCAATCCCTATGTAAAGGCACAGGTATTAATTACCTCATTGCAATACCTATTATGGTGTGATTTCATGAAGATTTGACAAATTCATTTCTTCCACTGCCTTCGCTGTAGTATGATGCGAAACTAGTTTTGACTTTTCTAATGGGGTCTACCTTTGACCCCCATCTACTCGTCGTATTAAATTTCTGCCTTGGAAAACATCCTTCTTGGTGGCAATTAAGTCGGCTAGGAAAGTAAGCAAATTAGTATCCCTATTATTTCCACCAGAGCAAAGTTACATTTTTAAGTTACCTAGTATGGTGCGATTTCATAAAGGTTTGACAAATTAATTTCCTAATAATTTGGCTCATAACGCAAGTGAAATACTAGCGCTGGTAATCTTCCCATCATTTACAATATTCCTGAAAGGCTCAGTCAGGATGAGAACTATGCTGTCTTTCTTACACAAAGTAGTTTCAGAATTTCATCTTTTTTAGATTGTTGCTTTGCCTTCATTTTATCCTTTATCTCACCATACCAAGAGGGAAGAATTTGCACAGTATAGTACCTAGATGGTTGTTGAGTCATATACACAGATCACCATAATGTAGATAAGAAAAGAATATGTTTATTACATTGGATGAGCCCCCTGAAAGGTAAAGCAGATAGGAAGCAAACTCTTCCTGGTTAGATTTCCTTGAGGTTTAAGCTGTGTTATGAAGCAGCTAGAAAAATGTTGTACGCAGATTCGGCTCTGGTGAGGGGAGTTCCCATAAAATGTCTGGTGGCAGTGTCGGCCTCTATGCACTCTTTAGCCAGGTATTGCTGTTTGGATGACAAGGTTAGAACTCTTCCTTAATGTGAATGAGAAGTCCTTCAAGGTTTTTGGTGGGAGTTTAAGGTCTTACTCTCATCTCTCCTCCTTTAGAGCAGCTTGCACACCGGATGATGTAAGGAATCGGCAAGAGCCAATATCCAGTAGAATAAGTTACTTAAACACTGTTGGCATTTGCTCTGATTGATATAACAGCTCCTGTAAATTCCATACCTTATCCAGCCTCCCTTCTTGAGACAGCTTGAAGTACAATAAATATTTTTTGGCATTTCCTATAACATATTGAGCCTCTGATGGGGGCAGAAAAATATATGCTGAGCTGGTGTAATCAGCTCCGATGACTCCTCAGTTATTGTCCTGCCGTACATTCCAGCAAGTGTTTGAATCCAGACACGGTGTTGTGTGGTGCAACCTGGTGCTAGTAATCTATTACTGCTATTAAATAAGCATTAGTAAATGCATTAGGTTTCACCTATGCACTGTGCAGGTGAAACCTTAAAAAACGTTCATGGGTAACAGCGTCACAAGAGCAAGGGTGGTGAAGCCAAGATCTGAATTATGATCTCCCCGCAGTTGCACAAATTTCAAGATTGCCTTTAACATACACACTTGAAATGCATGCAGCCGCGGTGAGATTAGATAATGTTAAAGGCAATCTTGAAATGCATGCATCCACGGGCAGATTCAGTAACCAAGCACAGTGCACATCTAAAAATAAAAATAAGCATAGCGCAAGCGCTGTGCAGGGTACATACAGCACACTATAAATGGAGAGCGCAAGCTCTGTGCAGACAACACAGGGCTGGTCAGCTTGAAAGAAATTTCCCACAAAGCGGGAGGAAACAGTATTTGGGCCTCGGGACACTGATAAGAGCGATCATATAAGAATGAAGCATTGGTAGAGGCAGGAAATATGTTACAATCAACTAAAACAGGGGAAAAGTAAGTGGCAAGCACAGGAACCAATGAAAAACAAGGGAAATGCAAGGGTGGATGTAAGCCCCTTTCAAGGTATATTTAACACAACAGATTTCCGAAGCACAGGCAAGCAGTGTGCAGGCAAAACCTAAAAAGTGCTCGATCCAGGCTGATGCCAGAAAAATGTTAATCAATTAGGTCTATGGGGGCCAGTATGTCCAGCAGAAAGAATATTAAGAAATGAAATACTTTGGGGGTCATTATGAGCTTGGCGGGCAGCTACCGCCGCCCGCCAGGCGGTAACCGCTGTGCGTCCGCACTCACGCGGCCCCCATTATGACATTCCCGCCGGCCCAGCTGGAATGAGGCAGCAACATAGGAGCTGTTAGGGGCCCCCTGCACTGCCCATGCCAGTGGCATGGGCAGTGCAGGGGCCCCCAGGGGCCCCAGGACACCCCTTACCGCCAGCCTCTTCCTGGCGGTGCAAACCGCCAGAAACAGGCTGGCGGTAGGGGGGTCATAATCGCCAGGGCAGCGCTGCTTATCACCGCCGGGGCTAAAACGGCGGGAAATCGCCGGCCCGGCGGTGCGACCGCGGCTCTACCACCGCGGTCGTAATAAGGGCCTCCGTACCGCCAGCCTGTTGGCGGTATGGACGCCACATTACCCCTGGCGGTCTCTGACAGCCAGGGTCGTAATGACCACCTTTGTTCTTTGCTATTGCATAGCTTTGTGTTGGCTGTAGTTTCTATTTGCTGAGACAGTTTATAAAGTTCATATAGTTTCTGTTGCCAGGCGTTCTGTATGCAGGCATTGGCTTGGACATTTGCTCTTTTTTTTCTTGCATTATTGTGTTGCTCTGCATCTATACTCACTTAACACCACACCGTTTCTTTTGAGTTAAGACTTAAACTACCTGCCAGATGATCAAGGTTATATAAGTGATGCCACTTTCTCATTCGGACTGTGTACCTTAAATACGTGGGCCCCAAAGCCTTCCTTCGTTTGTAGAGCTCTGGCCCAGAGACTTACCCATTCAAAGGAACACAAATTTACAGTACAATGTTCTTAAAACCTAAAGAAAAACTAGACAATTCTCTGTTACATTGGTATAGTTTATTTGGTTTTTAATAAAAAAAAAGATATAAAATGCACTCAATGGATCCGGTGTGCACAGTTAGAGATTCTACATTTTATGGAGTCACTGGAAAAAACCATGATAAGTAAGTAGGATAAGAGGTCACTGAATTTTCCTTATTGTACTTTATCTATTCCCCAGTATAAATATTTTTGTGACATTCATCCCTCCACCCTACTAAATTAGTGCCAAACTGCTATCCTTTTGTGTATGTGAACAACATAAGACAGATTTTGATACAATGGTTTAATATACTTTGTTCCCTATATAATGTAATTTTGCATTGTTGGTTAGGTATCCTGTATTCTGTTAGCACTCCCTATGCTTTTTTTTGTTTTTATCCCCAGGTTTTGGGTGCTGGAAATAAATGTATCCACATTGCATCACTACCAAATTAATTACATTTACTGTTCTGCTCTAAAAGCAGCAGTGGGAGCGATATTCAGGGCTGTTCATCATAGAACGGTGCCTAATTTTTTGGGTCTACAAGAAACTTTTAAGTATTGGACTCTGCAGGAAACTGACACTTGCTGCAGTTCCCCCAATCCCCCCCCCCTACCACCACCACCCACACGTTTTGCCTGATATTGATGCTGACTTGACTGAGAAGTGTGCTCGGACCCTGCTAACCAGGCCTCAGCACCAGTGTTCTTTCACAAAAAATGTGCCATTGTTTCCACAATTGGCACACCTCTGGCACACAGATAAGTCCCTTGTAAAAGGTACCAGTGGTATCAAGAGCCCCGTGACCAGGGAAGGTCCTCAAGGGCAGGAGCATGTGTTGCGCCACCCTAAGGGACCCCTCACCTAACACATGCACACTGCCATTGCATATTGTGTGTGTTGGTAGGGAGAAAAAGGTAAGGTCAACATGGCATCCCCCTCAGGGTGCCATGCCCAGAAAACACTGTCTGTGGCATAGGTAAGTCACCCTTCTAGCAGGCCTTACAGCCCTAAGGCAGGGTGCAGTATACAACAGGTGAGGGCATAGCTGCACGAGCAATATGCCCCTACAGTGTTTTATTCCATTCTTAGACATTGTAAGTACAGTGTGGCCATATTAAGTATATGGTCTGTGAGTTTGTCATTATGAACTCGATGTGTTTTGGTGGGGAGAAAAAGGCAAAGTTGACAAGGCATCCCGCCCAGGGTGCCATGCCCAGAAAACACTGCCTGTGGCATATGTAAGTCACCCCTCTAGCAGGCCTTAGAGCCCTAAGGTAGGGTGAACTGTACCACAGGTGAGGGCATAGCTACATGAGCAATATATCCCTACAATGACTAAGTCCATTCTTAGACATTGTAAGTGCAGTGTGGCCATATTAGTAAGTATATGGTCTGGGAGTTTGTCATTACAAGCTCCACATTCCCATAATGGCTTCATTGAATACTGGGACGTTTGGTATCAAACTTCTCAGCACAATAAACCCCCACTGATGCAAGTGTGGGATTTATTACAAAATGCACAGAGAGGGCATCTTAGAGATGTCCCCTGTATTTTACCCAATCATCTAGTGTAGGACTGACTGGTCTGTGCCAGCCTGCCACTAGCAGACTAGTTTCTGACCCCATGGGGTGAGGGCCTTTGTGCTCTCTGAGGCTTGAAACAAAGCCTGCTTTGGGTGGAGGTGCTTCACACCTCCCCTCTGCAGGAACTGTAACACCTAGTGGTGAGCCTCAAATGCTCAGGCCTCATGTTAGAGTGCTCTAGGGCACTCCAGCTAGTGGAGATGCCCACCCCCGGACAAGCCCCCACTTTTGGTGGCCAGTTAGGCAGGAAACTTACAAAAAACAAGGAGAAGTGACCACTTCAGCTGGGACTAACCCCTTGGTGTTGAGAGCTGAAGTGGCCCCCTCCCTGCAGAATCCTCCATCTTCAGATGGGGAAGAAGTAAGGGGGTCAGGAGGATGAACTCCCCCCCTCCTAACCTACCTAGGGAGAACATGGTTCCAAGATCCCTGTCTCCAAAGACAGTCCTCACAGGATCTGGATCTTCCGGAGGGGACTCCAACTCCTCTGAGAACATTGAGGGCAGCCTCAATGAAGAGGACATCCTTTTAGCAAGGATGGCCAAAAGATTAGCTTTGGAGAAACGGCTCCTGGCTATAGAAAGGGAGAGAACAGAAATGGGTTTAGCACCCATTAATGGTGGCAGCAATATAAGGAATAGGGTCAGAGAAAATACTGATATGCTAAAAATCCCCAAATGGATTGTCTCAAAGTATGAAGAAGGTGATATCACCAAGTCGTTCACAGCAAAGCAACCAGAACGTTAAACATATCTCACTGGGGAGCTCTCCTTTGGGAACTGTTCACTGGTAAGTGTAGGGATAGACTCCTCACACTCACTCGTAAAAATCCTATGACCACATGAAGGCTACCCTGATTGAGGGTTTTGGATTCTCCACTGGGGAGTATAGAATTAGGTTCGGGGGGTGCTCACAAAACCTCGAGCCAGTCCTGGGTTGACTTTGTGGACTACTCACTGGATGGTTGGGTAACTGGAAATGAAATGCATCACTATGATGGGTTTTATAATTTGTTTATGAAGGAATGCATTTTAAGTAACTGCTTCAATTAAAAGTTGCATCAATTTCTCCCCAAGAATTTTGAAAGAAGGCAGACCACTGGGTCAAGACTAGGGTAACCAAGACTTCCACTGGGAGTGACCAAAAAGATGGGTTCAAAACCTCCCAGGAGAAAGTGGGTGACACTCCTAGAAATACTTAAAAGGATTCCTCAGTAGGCTCCCAAAAACCTGTGCAGGTGGGTGGGCCCCCAAAACACATCCCAAAACAAAAGTGGGTACCAGGGTAAAAACTGGGATGCCATTAAGGCATGGTGCCACAACTGTAAACAAACAGGGCGCCACACCAAGGACACTTCTTGTCCCAAAAACAAACCCTCTAACAAAACCGCAGGGGTGACCAGTGTTGCCATTTGGGATGACTCCTCAGATGAGAAGGTCCTCATAGCCTCCAACTGGAAAGTGGGCCCAACAGGTGAGTTGGAGATTCCAGAGGCAAGTAGACGCTTCCACCACCTACTGGGGAATGGAATCCTACCACTGCCCCTAGGGACACTTGTGCCAGTCACACTTTTGTGCATGACAGGCTGGTGCTCTCAAACCAGTACATCCTAGGTGAGACTGCCAGAGTAAGGCTTAGCCCAGAAAAGGTAACTAATAGGCCTAGAAGTGAGTGGGACGTTTAGCTGGAGAAGGGTGGTAGTGAATACAGACCACCCCCTTGATCGTCTCCTTGGAAATGACTACCCAGAGGTTACTCAGAGCCCAAAAGAGGAGCTGGTCCAGTATCAACCCTCTCCTAAGGATTCTGGAGGTACTGCCCCTGCAGTGTTTAAAGGCAGGCCCAAGAAGAGAAAAAAAGAGAACAATACAGGAAAGGTAGACAACCTTTAGCCAAGGGTCCAGTAAGCCAAGGAGAGACTGCTCCATTATGGGAGAACTCCAAAAGTGGTACTAGTAAGGTCCAACCTGACCCACAAGAATTCCTGATTCGTTAGACATATGTTAAGCATGAGTGTGTGGCTGCTCAGCTAACAGAAGAAAGAGTGGAAGAAGGGTGTTTACTACAAGATGAAGCAACCCCCCCACTCTACCACAGCAAACAGGCACCCTGAACCCAAAGAAGCCTGTAACTTAGCCCCTTCCCTAGTTGGTGAAGAGCTAAAGGTGTGGTTCTCGGCACTGACAGCTGTCAGTGGCCTCTGGTTGATGTTAGCCTTTATGGCTGCACTGTCCTTGGCATGGTGGTCTGACCCCATGCCAAATAGCAACAGGCCCCCTGACCCTGTTGGTCATGGTCGGGTTAAGACCACCCCAAGCTTATCCAAACTGGTTACCCACAGGTGGAATGATTGCAGAGGTGGATACCTCTATTCACAAGATAAAAAGGATGGTTGAAAACACAGACAAGAAGCAATTCAGACTCGGTCCCATCACTGTTGAGGTAGGTCCATTCCCCAGAGGGAATAACCTAGACAGGAGGATGTAAAGCAGAGTAGGTCCTGCAACCAACAGCCTGTTTCCCTACTCTTCCTCACTTGACAGACTAGGAAGACTCTCCCTGGTTTGCCTGAGTCTCCTGGCCTGTGGGTGGTTTGTGTAGGAAACTGGCACTTGTTGCAGTTACCTCCCACGTTTTGCCTCATATTGATGCTGACTTGACTGAGTGTGTTCTGGGATCCTGCTAACTAGGACCCATCACCAGTGTTCTTTCCCTAAAAGTGTGCCATTGTTTCCACAGTTGGCACACAGATACGTCCCTTGTAAGAGGTACCAGTGGTACCAAGGGCCTTGTGACCAGGGAAGGTCCCCATGGGCTGCAGAATGTGTTGCGCCACCCTAAGGGACCCCTCCCCTACCACATGCGCACTGCCATTGCAGATTGTGTTTTGGTGGGGAGAAAAAGGCAAAGTCGACAAGGCATCCCTCCCAGGTTGCCATGCCCAGAAAACACTGCCTGTGGCATATGTAAGTCACCCCTCTAGCAGGCCTTAGAGCCCTAAGGCAGGGTGAACTTTACCACAGGTGAGGGCATAGCTACATGAGCAATATATCCCTACAATGTCTAAGTCCATTCTTAGACATTGTAAGTACAGTGTGGCCATATTAGTAAGTATATGGTCTGAGAGTTTGTCATTACAAGCTCCACAGTTCCATAATGGCTTCACTGAATACTGGGATGTTTGGTATCAAACTTCTCAGCACAATAAACCCCCACTGATGCCAGTGTGGGATTTATTAATAAATGCACACAGAGGGCATCTTAGAGATGCCCCCTGTATTTTACCCAGTCCTCTAGTGTAGGACTAACTGGTCTGTGTCACCCTGCCACTAGCAAACGTTTTTCTGACACCATTGGGTGAGGGCCTTTGTGCTCTCTGAGGCCAGAAACAAAGCCTGCTCTGGATAGAGGTGCTCCACATCTCCCCCCTGCAGGAACTGTAACACCTGGCGTGAGCCTCAATGCCTCAGTCCTCATGTTACAGTGCCCCAGGGCACTACAGCTAGTGGAGATACCTGCCCCCCGGACAAGCCCCCAAAATTGGCGGCGTGTTAGGCAGGAAACCTAAGAAAAACAAGTAGGAGTGACAACTTCAGCTGAGGCCACCCTAAGGTGTCCAGAGCTGAAGTGACCCCTTCCCTGCAGAATCTGCCATCTTGGTTTGGAGGACAGGGACCAATAGGGATAGTAATGTGCCCCCCTCTCCAAAGGGAGTGGACAGAAAGAGGGTGTAACCACCCTCAGGGACAGTAGCCATTGCCTACTGCCCTCTGACCTCTGTAACGCTCCTAAATCTTATATTTAAGGGCTTCCCTGAACCCAACCCACCTAGTTTCTGACGATCTCACAAGAAGGAGGACTTCTTAGCTGAAGCCCACGCAGAGAAGGAAACGAGACAATAACTCACTCTGCCCCAGCCCTACTGGCCTGTCTCCTGCTTCAAAGAACCTGCAAAAGAAAAGCGACGCATCCTGCAGGTCCTCCGATCTCTAAAAAACCTCCAGAGGACTGCCTGCATCACAGAGGATGAAGAACTCCTGCCATCAGTGGCACTGTCTAAAGAAGAAAAGAAAAGAAGAAACCACTTCTAAGGACTTAGACCTCACTCCAGGAGCGCGAGTCCTGACCACTCTGCACCCAACACCCACTGCCCGTGTCCAGGTGGTCCCCCCAGCAAGAGAGGGTCCCCAGGCGATTGCATGCAAGCGCCCACCTTAGGTTGAACTCTGCACCCCTCGACGACGCCTGGAGAGGGAATCACGAGGACCCCCCTGACCGTAAAGCTCCAGATGAAGATAACCGACCCCTAAAGACACACTGCACCCACAGCCCCCAGGCTTTGGAGAACCAGACACCCAGTGCATCTACGCTCAGCAGGCGGCCCTCCTCCCTGTCTGACTGGTGGTGTGCCCGCGACACCCCCTGGACCTCGCCTGCAGCCTCTGAGTGACCCCCGGGTTCCCTTCATAGACCAGCATTGGAAGGCTGAGGTCCTGTTTGCACCCTGCATCCGGCCGCCCCTGTGCCACTGAGGGTGTGTGTTTGGTGCCTACTTGTGGCTCCTCCAGTGCTCTTCTAATCCCTCTGTGGTCTGCCCTCCGGGCCACGGGTACTTACCTGCTGGTAGACCGAATTCCAAGTGCCCCCTGTCTCCATAGGAGCCCACGTTAATTTGGCTCCTCTTTGATCCCTGCACCTGACTGGCCTGGTGTTGTTGGTGGTGATTGTACGGTGCTAACTGGAACTCCCAACAGTGGACTACATATACCCCGGAGACTGCAACTGCAAGTCGTATACTTACCTCTAGAACTGTGCTTTATTTTCATCCCCCAGGAACTGTTCTGAAATTGCAGTGTCCACTTTTAAAATAGATACTCTCTGTTTTCTTAAAAACTGTTTACTTGACTAAAGTGAAACAAAGTTACATTGATGTCTAAGTTGAGTACTTACCTGCAACAGTTTCTACTTCTGAACTGAATCTTGTGGTTCTAGTAATAAAGTAACAAAAATATATTTTTCTATATAAAATTGTATTGGTCTAGAGTTGTCATTGAGTGTGTGCTTCTTCTATTGCTTGTGTGTGTACAACAAATGCTTAACACTACCCTCTGATAAGCCTAACTGCTTGACCGTACTACCACAAAAGAGAGCATTAGTATTATCTACTTTAGCCTCTGTTAAGCCTCAGGAGAACCCCTGGTCTGTGCTATATTTCATTTTGATATAGGGTATACAGAGCCGGCTTCCTCCAGACTCCAAATGTAAGCAGATATAGTCATTTAAAGATTTAATGGTGTTGATTAGGTTACCTTAAAAACGTTCTCACAGCACATTTGTAACAGGAATATCTCTTGTATATGTTTTATAACATTGGTAACATCTTAAAAGTGCACTTATTGCTCTTAATGGTAATTGTCAATTAAGCTACAGTGGTTTAAAACATTTGGGCCCATAGGTTTACTATTTTCTGTTGAATTGATTCCAAGGCTTTCTTTATTACATTTTAGAAGCTGGGTATTAGTTTTAGACACATCTTTCATTTTAACTTTTCACAAATAAGGAGTTACTTTGTTGGTCGAGAACTACGTGACTCCAATGTATGTTTTGTAGAAGACAGGTTCTGATCTGCCTTCAGTCTAAAGTTGAAGTGAACTAGATAACACCTTATGGTTTCACCATTTCGTGTGGTAATTCTAATCGTACCAAAATGTTTTATTTTATAGTAAGCAAGGGAAATTTCTTTTGAGTACATTGTCTACCTGTTTGTGTATAAATGATTGTGTATAAACTATGTTTACTTTATAATTTACACACTTAACAATAATTATTTTAAACACCTTGTTAAAACATCCACTGCTAGCTTATTATTGTTACTTTGGCACATTTCCACGCTTGGAAATTGTTGTTTACAAAAGGAGGGCATTTTTATGTCCCATCCTTCCAGACAGTACAACTGTCTAGTTTGCTGAAGACATCTTGGGGACATTCAGAAAGCTTCCCTGGGAATGCATTTCACCCAATGCTTACCATTGACTTTGTGGTTTGTAACTCACATTTCCTTGATTTCTTTATGCTGACTTTATTTGCTTTGGGCTGTCCAGGTTGAGTTCCTCCCTACCCTTGCCCAAACCTTGTTTACTGTATCCTTCCGAGATATAACTTTATGTAAACAGGCCTTGAAATCTTGTTCTTATCTTGTCACATTTGCTGTGCATTTAAACACAAATGTCAAATGACAGAGTCCTTCTTCTGAGGGAGCTTGGTGTTTCTCTGACTTCCAAGTGAGAGTGTCTATAGTAAAGCAAGAGGAATGCAGATTACTCTCCCCATGGAGTCTGATCATGCCCCTCCTGTGCTTCAGTTTACGAGGCTGTAGTATAACCATTAAAACAGGCCTACACGAGGAGTTGCACACACTTTCTGTGGCCACAAATATTCTTGTAAAGGTTCTTCTATCATGGCACTGTCTGCTTTTGATTAATTTGACCCTATATTGAAAGTCCAATGATCCCTCTATTAACAGTCAGCAAGTCAGAGTACCATACCCTTCAAATAATAACACACATTCGCAAGCCAAAAGTTGTATCCTACAAACAACACTTAATGAGCAATAGCATCCAGTATGTTGCACTTGTGCAGTAGCACCATGCCATAAAAACCTAGACTACACAGATTTCTGCTTTCTAGAAAACTAAAAACAGCAGGCTGGAAAGAAGTACATTATTTACACTGCATCCTGCGTATGTCAAAAGATATTTTTTTGGGTGGCTACGTGTGTTGTCAACAAAGAAATAAGTGAACATGTTCCGCTGGAACAACGGCCTACCACTAGGGCCGGCTTTAACACTGCTTGGGTTTGGTGTGACACCCTATGCCACTTTACTCTATGCCTCCGTACTGCACTCTGCACCACTCTACACAAGTGCACTCTACCCCACTTTACTATGCACCAGTGCACTCTTCGCCACTGCACTATACACCAGTTCAGTCGCCACCACTCCATTCTACGCAGCACCACTCCACCTTCTGTGCTTTATGCTACTGCACTCTACCCTGCACCACTCCGCGCCTCTTCACCCTTCTCTGAAACTATCTACTCTACACGACTGCATTCTGTGCCGCATACTCTACTTAGTGCCAGTATGTTTCACTGCACTCTATGCTGCCCCACCCTAATCTGCACCACTCTATTCTGCACAACTCTACTTTATGCCACTGCCCTCTATGCCACTCTTCTCTCTACCACTGCACTTTACACCAATGCACTCAAGACCACTTTACTCAAAACCAATGCACTCTACGCCACCACATGCTACAGTACTTTACTATACCCTGCACCACTGCAAGACTGCACTCTTGGCCATTGAACTAAACACCACTCTACTCTACATCACTGCATACTTTGTCTCCACAAGCTACGCAACTGTACACCATTGCCCTCTGTCACTGCACTCTATGCTGCTCTGTTCTACTCTCAACCACTGTACTCTTAGCCACGCTAAGATGCCCTACTCTACTTTGCCCAACTCCACTGTACGATGCTCTAATCTGCAAGACTTCACTCTCCGCCACTGAAATTACCACCACTCTACTCTGCACCTCTGCATTTTACATCAGTGGTTCCCAACCTTTTGACTGCTATCCCCCCCACTTGATCATTACAGGAACCTAGGGACGCCAACTGAATCATTTTTGGAATCTGGGGACTCCCCACTTAGTCATTACTGAAAGCGGGGGACCTATCCTGTTAACATTATTCACTTTCTAAGCAGTTGCGGAACCCCTGAGGGGGTCTTCGTGGAACCCCAGAGGTCCCCAGACCACAGGCTGGGAACCATTACTCTACACCATTGTGCCACATCACTGCATTCTACCCCTCTCTATTCTGCACTGCACAACTCTAATGTACACCATTGTACTCTGCCACTGAAATCTATTCTCTACCACTGTACTTCAAGCCACTCTTCAACACTGCAATCTACACCTCTTCACTCTACCCTGCAGCTTCACTCTATGCCACTTAACTCCACTCTGAAATAATGTACTCTATGCCACTGCACACTATGCCACTGCACTCTTCTCTACACCACTGTACTCCACTGCCCTCTTCACCACTCCACTCTGCATGACTGAACTCTCAGCCACTGAACTCGGCGTCACTCTACTCTGCATCACTCTAGTCTGTGCTACTGCAAGCTGCATCACTCTACACCGCAGCATCTACATCATTGCACTCTATGCCACTCTGTTCTAATCTGTGCCACTGTACTCTTCACCACTGTGCCACTGAATTCTACGACACTACTCAGCAAGACTAGACTCTCCGCCACTGAACTCAACACCACTGTACACTTCACCACTGCACTCTACACCATTGTGCTCAACGTCACTGCACTAGGCCCCTCTATTCTACTTTGCACCACTGTATTATGTCACTGTTCTCTGCCCCAGTCTACTCTGCACCATTTTGCTTTATGCCACTGCACTCTACATTGCACCACTCAGCTGTAAGACACTCTTACACTTTAACCCACTGCCCTCTGCATCACTCCACATCACTCTAATCCATTCTGCACTCCATGCCACTGTACTCTACATCACTCTACACCTCTGCTCTCTACCCCACTCTTCAACTCTGCATACTGCCATGCACCACTCCACTCGACCCTGAACCTCTCCACTCTGCGTCACTTAGCTCTACTCAAAAACAATCTACTCTCCGCCATTGCACTCTACTGCACTCTACTCTGTACCACTTTACTCTACACCACTGTTCTCTGTCTTGAACTCAATGCCAAAGTACTCTGCACCACTTCACTGAAAACCAATGCACTCTACTCCAATCTGCTCTGCACCACTTTTCTTTGCCACTTCACTCTAGGCTACTAGACAGCATTCTGTGACACAACACTCTGATACTCCACTCTGACACTGTACTCCATTAAACTGTACTGCACTCTGACACTCTGCTCCACTCTACAACACTCTGTTCCACTCTATGCCACTCTACAACACTACTCCACTCTGCCATTCTACAACACTTTACTCCACTCTATTCCACTCCACTCTACGACAATCTGCTCTGCTTTCATCCCACTCTACTCAACCCAAACACTACGCAGCACACTCTGTGCCACTCCACTCTGATCAACACCACTCCACGACACTCCATGCCACTCCACACTATGCCACTCAACTCTACTCTATGCCATTCCACTCTACAGCACTCTGCTGCCTCCATGACACCCCACTGCATTCCATGACGCTGCATTTCACTCTGCTGCACGCCACTCAACTCTACACCACTCTACACCATTCTACGCCACTCCACTCAACTCCACTTTAGAGCACTCAATGCTGGTGTGCAACCTGATTAAAATATATTGGCAAAGGCAATAGCTCTTGCATAGGTGAGAACCACTATCTTTTCCAGTGTTTTTATCTGATAGAGACTTCTAGTTGCAGATTCCTTACCTTAGAATTTTCCCCCAGGCGTCAGACTGGATCTGGAGATTTTTCTTCGAGCTATACCCTTGCGCATCGGTTGACTCAGTAGGCGTGGTGGTCGCCGTGATGACATAGGGAGTAGTACATAGACGCCACCCTCGTGCAGTGACGTCAGTTATTTTCTTTCTGCGCCACACGCTGATCCGGAGAAGAGCTACCCTGGCTATTTTTTGGCCGAATTCGATCGTTTTGTTTATTTTTTTCTGTGCGACTTTGGTGCGTTGAGGATGTCCCCGAAGACTGGGATCAAGCTGTGTGAGGACTGCCATTGGACGATGTTGGTGACGGATCCTCATCGCGTTTGTCTGTGGTGCCTTGAGCGCGACAACGACCCGACGTTGTGCTCCGAGTGCCGGGCCATGCACTTGACTCCACGTAGGTCCTGGTCTCGTTTGAGAGGAAGGGTCTCGAGATCAGTGGCGGAGTGACCCCCGCCCAACTTAGTTTTATGAGGCCATGCACCTCATGTTTGGGTGGGCCGACCCCGATACAGTGCCTTCGGGCCCAAGGGGTTTAGCTGAGGGGGCTTCGGGTTCCGCGCCGGTGGCTTCGGCTCCGGCCACTGAGGTTACCTTCGGATCTGTGTGCGGATCTGCACCTGCGCCGGTCGCACCCTTGAGACCTTCCCCAGTGCCAGGTCGATCGGTGGTGCCCACTATCGACGTCGACCCAATCCCTATCCCCGACGACTTGGAGTCGGAGCGGCGTTGGCCAACGCCACCTTCGGCTTTGATGGGGCTTATTTGCTCCATGTCGGATTCGGACCCTTTTTCCTATGGGTACGAATATGGGGAGGAATTGGAGGGGCCCCTGGACCCTTATGAATACCAGGATGACCCTACTATGGGCTGGGCGCAGGAATTGGATAAGCCAGTGGTCTGGATACTTCTCCTGATGCTGGCATGCTGTCTCCTCCTACCATGGCTACGGCGGAGGGAGCAACTTATGGTATGGTGGTCAGTAGGGCAGTTGAGGTCCTTGAGCTTCCTACTGTAGAGGTCAGGTCTAATCTCCTGACGGAGGTGCTTCAGCCTGGGGCTTCTTCTTCAGAACCCCTTTTGCCATTTAATGAAGCCCTCACCGATGTCCTTTTGGGTACATGGTCCAAACCCAACACAGGGGCTTCTGTGAATAGGACTATCGCACGTCGCCATCGGCCTGCTTCAAACGACCCTAAATTCCTGTCCCAACACCACACGCCTGAGAGACTTGTTATCCAGGCTTCCTCTTCTTCAGGCGCGTTCCCTTCCGCACCCCTGGATAGGGAATCCAAAAGGCTGGAACAGTTTGGCAAGAAGTTATTTTCTTCCTTCAGTCTCGCTGCGGTCTGTGAACACCGCATGCCTTTTGGGCCGCTATACCCACTCTTTGTGGGATACGGTTGCGCAAGTCCTGTCGCAGCTACCGGAGGAGGCCTGTGCTACCGTCTCCCAAGCTGTGAACGATGGGAGAGACGCGGCAAAGTTCACAATCCGTTGTGGGCTGGATACGACCAACTCTCTAGGCAGATCTGTTGCTACGACAGTGGCCTTAAAGCGCAACGCCTGGTTACGTACTTCTGGTTTTTCAGCGGGGATGTTCAACAGTCACTCATGAACATGCCCTTTGATGGCACCTGTCTCTTCGGATACAAAGCGGACTCGGCCTTGGAGAGATTCAAGGATTCCCAGGCTACGGCTCGGTCCCTCGGTCTTTCCTCAGCCCTTCGCCCACCACTGTCTGCTTTTCGGCCCTTTCATGAACACGGAAGGGGCTCCCTGTCGCATCCTCTGCTGAGCTACTGTGCCTCGCACACTGGTCAGCCTATGCGTGGCAGATGACGCAGAATCCCACATGGCCGTGGGACAAGGAACCAGAGGTCTGCAGCCTCCAAACCCTCCTACTCTGTCTCCTCACTCCCGTCCAGTTGGTGGCAGGATTCGCCATCATCTGCCCCACTGTGAATATATCAATACGGACGGGTGGGTTTTGCAGATCGTTCGAAAGGGCTACTCCCTCTCTTTCGAATCTGCTCCACTACCCATGCCACCATCATTCAATCACCTTCCAGAGGATCATTTGGCGCTTCCCCGCCAGGAAGTCGCAACTCTCTTGGCCAAGGGAGCTATAGAAAAGGTTCCTGTGCCAGAAGTAGGTTGTGGTTGTTATTCCCGCTACTTTCTGATACCAAAGAAGGACAAGGGCATATGTCCTATCCTAGACCTTTGGGACATAAACTACTTCCTCAAGAAATTCAAAATGCTCACCCTGGCTCAGGTTGTTTCTGCCTTCGACCCAGGAAACTGGATGGTAGCGTTGGACTTGCAGGACGTTTATTTCCACATCCCCATCCTGCCTACCCACAGATGTTACCTACTATTTGTGGTAGGTCACAGGCACTTTCAGTTTACCATGCTCCCATTCGGCCTTACCAGCGCCCCTCGGGTGTTCACGAATCTGATGGTGGTGGTTGCAGCTCACCTCGATAACTGGCTATTGAAGGCAGACTCGCCCCAGAAAGTAGTCTCCCACCTTCAGACTACGGCAGACCTCCTGCACACACTGGGGTTCACTATCAATGTGCTGAAGTCACACCTGATTCCCTCTCAGTTGCTCCCTTTTATCGGGGCAGTTCTGGATACAGTTCTGGATACAGTGCAGTTTTGGGCTTATCCTCCTGAAAAACTAGTCCAAGACTCCGAGAGTGCTGGGCCTCTTGGCCTCCTGCATCCTGCTAGTAACACAAGCCAGATGGCAAATGCGGGCTCTGCAGTTAGACCTGAAGTTCCAGTGGGCGCTGCATCAGGAGAATCTCTCCGACCTGGTCCAGATCTCAGAGGGAACTGCGAAAGACCTGCAGTGGTGGCTTTCGAATCCAAATTGGGTCCACGGTAGATCCCTCTCCCTTACCCAACCAGATGTCTCTATAGTGACAGATGCATCACTTCTGGGTTGGGGTGGACATATGGGAGAGGCGGAGACCCGAGGCCTCGGGTCTCTGGCAGAGTCGGGGCTCCATATAAATCTGCTGGAGCTCTGGGCGATCAGGCTTGAGTTGAAAGCATTCCTTGCCTCTGTACGCTTAGCCACGCTAAAGTAGTGCAGGTGTTCACGGACAATACTACTGCCATGTGGTACTCCGACAAACAGGGTGGAGTAGGGTCCTGGACCCTTTGTCGGGAGGCACTCCGCCTCTGGACATGGCTGGAACATCAGGGTTCAACATCTGGCGGGCTCCCTCAACGCCAGAGCGGATGAACTCAGCCATTGATGCACAGCCGATCACGAATAGCGCCTCCATCCGGAAGTGCCGCAAGGTCTCATTCAGCAGTGAGGAGGGCCCTGGTTAGATCTGTTTGCCTCCTCAGAGAACGCGCAATGTCAGCTATTTTGCGCGTTGGAGTTTCCAAGGTGGCACTCGCTCTGAGACGCTTTTAGTCTTGAGTGGAACTCCGGCCTCTTTTACGCCTTCACGCCTATTCCTCTTCTGCCCAGAGTTCTCAAGAAAATCAGGAACGACCGAGCCCAAGTCATCTTGGTGGGTCCGGACTGGGCAGGGAGAGTGTGGTATCCAGAGCTATTGAGCATGTCCATCGATCCTCAACTCAGACTGCCTCTTCGGGCGGATCTTCTGTCGCAGCAACAGAGGACGGTTCTTCACCCCAACCTGTCCAACCTCTGCCTTCATAAGTGGAGATTGAGCGGCAGCAGTTGAAGGCTTTTGCCCTTCCACCCGAAGTCTGCAATGTTATCTTGGCAGCCAGGCGTCCAGCAACTAAAACTGTATACGCCTGTTGTTGGAATAAATTTGTGGCATGGTGTACTAACAAATCTGTTCCGCTTTCTGCCCCTTTGTCCGAGGTTCTTCTTTTCATTCTTTCTTTAGCCCAGCAGGGCTCTGCTTTGGGCACCCTTAAAGGGGATTTATCTGCCATTTCGCCCTTTCTTAGGCTACCTGATCAGCCCTCACTCTTTAAATCCCCTATTGTGAGTAGATTCCTAAAAGGGCTCACCCATTTATTTCCTCCAACTCCATTTATCATGCCTCAGTGGGACCTTAATCTTGTACTTAATTTGATGTGTACCCCCTTTGAGCCAATGCATAATTGCCCCTTGCGGCTCCTCACCTTCAAAACTGTCTTTCTAGTCGCTATCACCTCTGCTCGCAGGGTGAGTGAGCTACAGGCCCTTTCCTCAAAACCTCCATACATGCCTGTGCACCCTGACAAAGTCGTGCTGCGCACTAGGGTATCCTTCCTTCCTATGGTGGTTACACCCTTTCATGTAGGCCAGTCCATCACTTTGCCTACTGTAAGGAAATGCCTCCTTGGCATGGCTACCCCCTAACTTTTTGCCCTTGCTGATGCTAAGTTATGATTTCAAAGTGTGCTGGGACCCTGCTAACCAGGCCCCAGCACCAGTGTTCTTTCCCTAAACTGTACCTTTGTCTCCACAATTGGCACAACCCTGGCACTCAGGTAAGTTCCTTGTAACTGGTACCCCTGGTACCAAGGGCCCTGATGCCAGGGAAGGTTCCTAAACACGGCAGCATGTCTTATGCCACCCTAGGGACCCCTCACTCAGCACATGCACACTGCCTCACAGCATGTGTGTGCTGGTGGGGAGAAAATGACTAAGTCGACACGACACTCCCCTCAGAGTGCCATGCCAACCTCACATTACTTGTGGCATAGGTAAGTCACCCCTCTAGTGGGCCTTACAGCCCTAAGGCAGGGTGCACTATACCACAGGTGAGGGCATAAGTGCATGAGCACTATGCCCCTACAGTGTCTAAGCAAAACCTTAGACATTGTAAGTGCAGGGTAGCCATAAAAGTATATGGTCTGGGAGTTTGTCAAACACGAACTCCACATTTTGGAATCAAACTTCTCATCACAATAAATGCATACTGATGCCAATGTGCAATTTATTGTAACATACACCCAGAGGGCATCTTAGAGATTCCCCCTGAACACCTACCCGACTTCTAGTGTAGGCTGACCAGTTCCTGCCAGCCTGCCACACACCAGACATGTTGCTGGCCACATGGGGGAGTGCCTTTGTCACTCTGTGGCCAGAAACAAAGCCTGTACTGGGTGGAGGTGCTTCTCACCTCCCCCTGCAGGAACTGTAACACACGGTGGTGAGCCTCAAAGGCTCATTCCTTTTTGTTACTGCACCCCAGGGCATCCCAGCTAGTGGAGATGCCTACCCTTCCGGCCACTGCCCCCACTTTTGACGGCAAGGCTCGAGGAGATAATGAGAAAAACAATGAGGAGTCACCCACCAGTCAGGACAGCCCCTAAGGTGTCCTGAGTTGAGGTGACTCCTACCTTGAGAAATCCTCCATCTTGAGTTTGGAGGATTCCCCCAATAGGATTAGGGATGTGCCCCCCTTCCCATAGGGAGGAGGCACAAAGAGGGTGTAGCCACCCTCAAGGACAGTAGCCATTGGCTGCTGCCCTCCCAGACCTAAACACACCCCTAAATTCAGTATTTAGGGGCTCCCCAGATCCCAGGAAATCAGATTCCTGCAACCTGAAGAAAGGACTGCTGACCTACAAGCCTGCAGAGAAGCAGGAAGATGACAACTGATTTGACCCCAGCCCTACCAGCCTGTCTCCAACTTCGAAAATCTGCTCCAGCGACAGGGAGCAGCAACCTCTGAAGCCTCAGAGGACTGCCCTTGACTACAGGACCAAGAAACTCCAGTGAACAGCGTCCCTGTTCAAAACCAGCTACTTCTTTGAAACAAATAAGCAACTTCCAAAGGCTTCACGTTTCCCACCGGAAGCGTGAGACTCTACACTCTGCACCCGACGCCCCCGGCTCAACCTGCATAAAACCAACACCTCAGGGAAGACTCCCCGGCGACTGCGAGCCTGTGAGTAACCAGAGACGACCCCCTGAACCCCCACAGCATCACCTGCAGAGAGAATCCAGAGGCTCCCCCTGATGGCGACTGCCTGTAACAAGGGACCTGACGCTTGGAACCAAGACTGCACCCGCAGCCCCCAGGACCTGAAGGAACCGAACTTTGATGCAGGAGTGAACCCCAGGTGACCCTCTGCCTAGCACAGGTGGTGGCTGTCCCGAGAAGCCCCCCCCTGTGCCTGCCTGCACCGCTTGAGTGACCCCCCGGGTCCCTCTATTGAAACCTATAATAAACCCGGCACCTGCTTTGCACACTGCACACGGCCCCCCCTGTGCAGCTGAGGGTGTGTTTTGTGTGCCTACTTGTGTTCCCCCCTCCCCCCGCCCCCCCCCAGTGCTCTACAAAACCCCCCTGGTCTGCCCCCCGAGGACGCAGGTACTTACCTGCTGGCAGACTGGAACCAGAGCACACCTGTTCTACATAGGCACCTATGTGTTTTGGGCATCTCTTTGACCTCTGCACCTGACCGGCCGTGAGCTGCTTGTGTGGTAACTTTGGGGTTGCCTTGAACCCCCAACGGTGGGCTGCCTATGCCCCAGGACTGAGTCTTGTAAGAGTTTTACTTATCTCCTAATCTAACCTTTACTTACCTCCCCCAGGACTGTTGATTTTTGCACTGTGTCCACTTTGAAAATAGCTTATTGCCATTTTTACAAAGACTGTACATTATATTGTTTTCATTCAAAGTTCCTAAAGTATCTTAGTGAAGTACCTTACATTTAAAGTATTAACTGTAAATATTGAACCTGTGGTTCTTAAAATAAACTAAGCAAAGATATTTTTCAATATAAAAACCTATTGGCCTGGAGTAAGTCTTTGAGTGTTTGTTCCTCATTTATTGCCTGTGTGTGTACAACAAATGCTTAACACTACCCTCTGATAAGCCTACTGCTCAACCACACTACCACAAACTAAGAGCATTAGAATGATCTACTTTTCCCTCTATCTTACCTCTAAGGGGAACCCTTGGACTCTTTGCACACTATTTCTTACTTTGAAATAGCATATACAGAGCCAACTTCCTACACCTACTTTCTACGCACCCCCACTTCCTTCCGATGAGGAGGAGAGACTCCACCGTCTGGACCCAAAAAGAGCGTTGGTGTTCTACCTCAATCGTACTAAAGATTTCCGGGTGGACGATCAACCCTTCGTTGGATATGTGGGTGTGAAAAAAGGGAAGGCGGTGCAAAAGCGTACCATCTCTCGATGGGTGCTTCTTTGCAATCAAAATGTGCTACGATTTGGCCAAAAATGCAACCTCCTGAAGGATTCCGTGCTCATTCCACCATAGCAACTGCTGCTTCCACTGCATTAGCACGCGGAGTTCCTGTCCTGGATATCTGCCAGGCGGCTACGTGGGCGTCGCTGCACACGTTTGCTAAGCACTACTGACTGGACGATCAGGTCCGTCGAGATGGCTATTTTGGTCGTTCGGTCCTACAGGACTTTCTAGTATGCTCTTGGTTCGCAGCCCACCACCGAGGATGGCATTGCTTGGGTATCTATTCTAAGGTAAGGAATCAGCAACTAGAAGTCTCTATCAGATGTACAAGTTACTTACCTTTGGTAACGAAATATCTGGTAGAGACATATTCTAGTTGCAGATTCCTTACCGCCCACCCATCCTCCGCGCTTGCGAACTTATTTCTATGGACAGGGATTCCCCCCTTTTCAGGTCCTTAGCTCTAGCGCACCAATCTCAGTGTTCTTACCGGCTCTGCGCTCTGGCGTGGAAAGTCCTTAAAAGAAACTGATGTCACTGCGCAAGGGCGTCGTCTATGTACTACTCCAGATGTCATCACAGCGACCACCATGCCTGCGGAGTCGACCAAAACCACCTACCGATGCGCAAGGGTATTGCTCGAAGAAAAATCTCCGGATCCAGTCTGAAGCCTGGGGGAAAATTCTAAGGTAAGGAATCTGCAACTAGAATATGTCTCTACCAGATATTTTGTTACTGAAGGTAAGTAACTTGTACTTTAAGTATGGTTCAGGGAGTGGGTAGACCTAAAAAGCAGAGCTCTGTCTGATTTTCTGTCTATATTGCTCTGTCCAAATGACTTTTCTGTTTTTAGGATGGTAGAAAATTTAATTTATATTTCTAGAATAGAACGGGTATGAAATAGTTAATATTTGTAGGAAAGTACCCTCTTTTTGGCATGTTACCCCCAATTTCTGCTTGATGTCAGTGTGTTAGACTGTGTCACTGGGATCCTGCTAACCAGGACCCCAGTGCTTATGTGCTCTCTCCTTTCAATGTTGTCACTGCATACTGGTAACCCAGTATTTCATCTGAAATTGGCATACTGGTCACCTCTTATAAGTCCCTAGTATATGGCACTTAGGTACCCAGGGCATTGCGGTTCCAGGTGATCCCTATGGGCTGCAGCCCATATCTTTTGCGGCCCATAGGGAGGAGCCCATGCAAAGGCTTCTGCAGGACTGCCATTGCAGCCTGCGTGAAATGGTGCATGCACCATTTCACTGCCATTTACACTACACCAGGTGGCTTATAAGTCAGCTATATGTCAGGCCTTCCAACCTTGAAGGCTGGCTGCAAAGTACCTGTGTGTGAGGGCACCCCTGCACTAGCAGAGGTGCCCCCACGTCGTACAGGACCATTACCTATGTCCAGTTGCACAATGGTAACTCCGAATATGGCCATGTAACACGTCTAACAATGTGTAATTGTACCGCAATACTGATTCTAGTATTGATTGTGCAATTCCATGCACTCTGGGGGGCTCTACAGTGGACCCCCAGTACTGCCATACCAGCCTTCTGAGGTTTTCCAGGCAGCCCCAGCTGCTGCCACCTCACAGACAAGTTTCTGCCCTCCTGTTGCTTGAGCAGCTGATGCCCAGGAAGGCGGAACAAAGCATTTCCTTTGGGAGAGGGGTGTTACACTCTCCCTTTGAAAATAGTTACAGGCATGGGAGGGGTAGCCTCCCAGAGACCCTGGAAATGCTTTGAAGGGTACAGATGGTGCCCTCCTTGCATAATCCAGTCTACACCTGTGTAGTTGACCAATCCCCCTTTCAGGGCTATTTAGGGTCCCTCCTCTGGGTGTTTCCTCAGATTAGGATTGCAAGACTCCAGCAGGAATCCTCTGCATCCTTTACTTCACGTTCTACCGACAAAACTGCATCTGGACCCTCCAGGAACTCTACAAACTGCAACAAAGAAGCAAAGACGACTTCTGCAACATTGTATTTTCAGCTCCTGCCAGCATCTGCAACTGTTTCCAGGTAATGCATCCCCTGAGGACTATCTGTCTTCAGCCTGCACCAGAAAAATGAAGGAATCTCCCTTGAAGTGGAGTCGTCACTTCCCTGCTTCAGCAGGCACCCCTCTGCAGTGATGACCAGTGGTGTGGGTCCATGCTCCTGATGAAGTGCATGGATCCAGCAACACGGGTGGTGGACTGAAGTTGTCCCGACGGTCCTAACGTCCAGCTTTCCAACTTTGGTGTAGGTAAGAGCTTGCCTCCCCACATAAGAGAGTACCCCGTGCACTGTGTGTTTTGTGTGTGACTTTCCATGAAGTTCTTCATGCAAAGCACAGTTCTGGCCCACAGCAGTCCTTCCTATGACACACAGCTTCCTGAGTGGTTCTCCGGCGACGTGGAATCCCTTTGTGTCGTGCTGCGTAGGCCTCCATTTGCACCTCCTTTGTCCCCGTGCTGTGGACCCCTGTACGCGCTGCCTGGTCTTCTGAGGGCTCTCTGAGTTGTTGAGAACCCCGCTGTCTACCCTTCCTGGGTAGAGGCCATGAGGTCCCGTCATCCCTTATTAGTGTAGAAGAGGTGTTTCTAGCAGCTTAGGCTGATAGAACGTATCTATGGTAAAGCAGCTTAGGCTGAACTAGGAGACATGTAAAGCTCCTACTATACCACTGGTGCCATATGCACAATATCATAAGAAAACACAATACACAGAGTTACTAAAAATAAAGGTACTTTATTTTTATGACAATATGCCAAAAGTATCTCAGTGAGTACCCTCAGTATGAGGATAAGTTATATACATAAGATATATGTACACAAACCAAAATTAGGTAAGTAGTAGCAAGAAAAGTAATGCAAACAGTGTAGAATCACAATAGGTTGCAATAGGAACACATAGGTATAGGGGCAACACAAACCATATACTCCAAAAGTGGAATGCGAACCATGAATGGACCCCAGACTTATGTGAGCTTGTAGAGGGTTGCTGGGACTGTAAGAAAACAGTGAGGGTTAGAAAAATAGCCCACCCCAAGACCCTGAAAAGTAGGTGTAAAGTGCACCTACTACCCCCAGAGAGCACAGAAGTCGTGATAGGGGGATTCTGCAGGAAGAACAAACACCAGCAATGCAACAACAGTGGATTTCCGGACCTGAGTGCCTGTAAGATAAGGGGACCAAGTCCAATAGTCGCGACAGTGTCGAGAGTGGGCAGGAGCCCAGGAAATGCCAGCTGAGGGTGCAAGGAAGCTGCCACCGGATGGAAGAAGCTTGGAGTTCTGCAAGAAAGAAGAGAGCTAGGGACTTCTTCTTTGGAAGACGGATGTCCCACGTCGCGATGAAGCTTGCAGAGGTGTTCCCACGCAGAAAGACCGCAAAGAGGCCTTGCTAGCTGCAAGGGTCGCGGTAGAGGTTTTTGGTGGTGCTGTGGTTCAGGAGGGACCAGGATGTCGTCACTTGGAGGAGGAGACAGAGGGTGCGCCCAGCAACTCAGGGAGCCATCACAGAAGCAGGCAGCACCCGCAGAAGTACCTGAACAGGCACTTGGTAGGAAAGTGAACCGGAGTCCACGCGAAGTCACAAAAGGGAGACCCACGACGCCGGAGGACAACTCAGAAGGTTGTGCACTGCAGGAAGGAGTGTTGGGGATCCAGGCTTGGCTGTGCACGAAGGAAATCCTGGAAGAGTGCACAGGAGCCGGAGCAGCTGCAAATCACGCGGTACCCAGCAATGCAGTCTAGCGTGGGGAGGCAAGGACTTACCTCCACCAAACTTGGACTGAAGAGTCACTGGACTGTGGGAGTCAGTTGGACAGGGTTGCTGAGTTGCAGGGACCACGCTCGTCAGGATGAGAGGGGACCCAGAGGACCAGTGATGCAGTCTTTTTGTGCCTGCGTTAGCAGGGGGAAGATTCCGTCGACCCATGGGAGATTTCTTCAGAGCTCCTGGTGCAGGGAGGAGGCAGGCTACCCTCAGAGCATACACCACCTGGAAACAGTCAGGATGAGGCGATACAAGGTTGCTAGTAGTCGTCTTGCTACTTTGTTGAGGTTTTGCAGGCGTCCTGAGCAGTCAGCGGTCAATCCTTTGGCAGAAGGTGAAGAGGGAGATGCGGAGGAACTCTGGTGAGCTCTTGCATTCGTTATCTAAAGAATTCCCCAAAGCAGAGACCCTAAATAGCCTGAAAAGGAGGCTTGGCTACCTAGGAAGGAGGATTGGCTACCAAGAGAGGTAAGAGCCTACCAGAAGGAGCCTCTGACGTCACCTGCTGGCACTGGCCACTCATAGCAGTCCAGTGTGCCCCCAACACCTCTGTTTCCAAGTTGGCAGAGGTCTGGGACACACTGGAGGAGCTCTGGGCACCTCCCCTGGGAGGTGCAGGTCAGGGGAGTGGTCACTCTCCTTTCCTTTGTCCAGTTTCGCGCCAGAGCAGGGTAAGGGGATCCCTGAACCAGTGTAGACTGGCTTATGCAGAGATGGGCACCATCTGTGCCCATCAAAGCATTTCCAGAGGCTGGGGGAGGCTACTCCTCCCCTGCCCTCACACCTATTTCCAAAGGGAGAGGGTGTTACACCCTCTCTCAGAGGAAGTCCTTTGTTCTGCCTTCCTGGGCCAGGGCTGCCTGGACCCCAGGAGGGCAGAAACCTGTCTGAGGGGTTGGCAGCAGCTGCAGTGGAGACCCCGGAAAGGCAGTTTGGCAGTACCCGGGTACTGTGCTAGAGACCCAGGGGATCATGGAATTGTCCCCCCAATACCAGAATGGTATTGGGGTGACAATTCCATGATCTTAGACATGTTACATGGCCATGTTCGGAGTTACCATTGTGACGCTATACATAGATAGTGACCTATGTATAGTGCACACGTGTAATGGTGTCCCCGCAGTCACAAAAGTCCGGGGAATTTGCCCTGAATGATGTGGGGGCACCTTGGCTAGTGCCAGGGTGCCCACACACTAAGTAACTTTGCACCCAACCTTCACCAGGTGAAGGTTAGACATATAGGTGACTTATAAGTTACTTAAGTGCTGGCTGTGAAATAACGTGGACGTTATTTCACGCAGGCTGCACTGGCAGGCCTTTGTAAGAATTGTCAGATCTCCCTATGGATGGCAAAGGAAATGCTGCAGCCCATAGGGATCTCCTGGAACCCCAATACCCTGGGTACCTTAGTACCATATACTAGGGAATTATATGGGTGTACCAGTATGCCAATGTGAATTGGTAAATTTAGTCACTAGCCTGTTAGTGACAAACTTGGAAAGCAGAGAGAGCATAACCACTGAGGTTATGGTTAGCAGAGCCTCAGTGAGACAGTTAGGCATCACACAGGGAACAGATATAGGCCACATACTTATGAGCACTGGGGTCCTGGCTAGCAGGGTCCCAGTGACACATAACAAACATACTGACAACATAGGGCCTGCACTATGAGCACTGGGCCCTGGCTAGCAGGATTCCAGTGATACAGTGAAAACACCCTGACATATACAGGCCAAAAGTACTTTCTCACACGCCTTCTTCCACAAATCTTCAGATCCAGGGATCCATTGTTGGTGTCTTGCAGTCACTTCTGGTTCTTGCATAATCTTCTATCATGTGTTCTTGTGTGTTCTAGGAAATGTACTGTGATTTACTCCTGCTTTCCTGGGCTCTGGGGTGGGTTCTATTACTTACCTTTGGTGTTTTCTTACACCAAAGGCGCCCTTCTACACAATTCACTTGCCTAAGTGGGAAACTGACTTTCGCATTCAACTATTTTAGTATATGGTTTGTGTCCCCCCTAGGCCCATTGCTATCTATTGTGATTTTCACTGTTTTCTTAATGTTTTTACAGCTATTACTGCATTCTAGTGTATATACTGTGTATATTACTTACCTCCTAATGGAGTACAGTCTCTATGGTATTTTTGGCATTTGTGTCACCCAAATAAAGTACCTTTATTTTTATAACTAGGTATTTTCTTTCATGTGTGTAAGTTATGTGTGACTACAGTGGTATTGCATGAGCTTTGCATGTCTCCTAGATAAGCCTTGGCTACTCAGCTACAAATACCCCTAGACACTGACTGCTTTCACTAATAAGGGATAAGTGGACCTGGTATAAGGTGTAAGTACCTCTGGTACCCACTACAAACTAGGCCAGCCTCCTACAGTATGTCTTATCCAGAATGTTGGCGGTAGTTTGAAAAGTAGTGTCCTCTTTTGAAGCAGATTATACCTCAGGGGATCGTCATTTCAAATGCATTTGGTTTTGTCCAGGTGTAGGATTATTTTTGGTTCTTTTTCTGTGTAATGTGGCTGTATCTTTTTGAGGTAGTGTGTATGAAATGTAGCTTTAAGATTAGTGGGTAGCCAACAAAGGTGTATTACTTTACAGTGCCACCTCGTATATGTACACTTACTCACTGCCATACGAAGTGTTTGCTAATTATCATGCTCTTTTGTTAATAGGTTGCAAAAGCATCATTTCAGAGAAACAATGATCCTTTAGATGCAGCCCTTTTCTACCTGGCCATGAAGAAAAAAGCAGTAGTTTGGGGTCTATTTAGGTAAGACTTAATATTTACCTGCTCCAAATCCTGTTTCTGATAAATATAGCTAAGACTGTAAGTGAAGTTGTTTGCATATCCTCTGATGTCGAATCACAGCAAGTATTTATTTTGTATCTTGATAATTAAGGTCTCAGCATGACGAAAAAATGACTCAGTTTTTCAGCCATAATTTCACAGAAGATAGGTGGCGAAAAGCAGCCTTGAAAAATGCATTTGCCCTAATGGGGAAGCAACGTTTTGATCAGTGCGCTGCATTTTTCTTATTGGCTGGATCCTTAAAAGATGCAATAGAGGTAAGTGTTCCTGCAATCACTTTTCAATGGAAAGTTGGTATCAATGTAATACTTTTTTCTATATTCACCTTAAATGATACGGAAGAGATACGTTGTTATTGTGTTTAAATGAATGATGAACTCAACTCACCTGGTCTGCATATTCAGTCATTTAGATATATCTCTGCGGTATTTGGAGACATCTGGGCAACATGATGTGTGCTTTTTGTATCTAAATTAATGTCTCTATCAAGTATCAGAGGATGGATTCTTGAATTCATTGTGTCCACCCCATACTTCACTGTGGATTAAGTCAGCCTAAATGTAGTATAACCCACGGGTTAATTGTATGGTTGATGAGAGCATTGAAAATATGACTGATACTGACATTTTCCTATTAGTACTAGATGCAACCGTGTTTTTTCTCTTGGCCTGCAGACAATATCCTTCATTTTTTTAAAAATAAAAACTTTATTTTTGTAATGGCCACTGCCTTCTGCAGATTTCTTAGATGAACCTTTGCACCAAGCAACTGAGTGTATCTGGAAATAGTTCAGGCATTCCTAACTACTTGGTATCCTACAAAGCCAAACTGCTGTCACTCGAAATTGCCGTAAATGACATATGTATGTTAGATATGCAGAGCATGAATGCCATTGCCATTTTTCATGCATCCCTGCAGGCTTGGGATCCGGAGTCATGTTGATTTTATTTTTTCCTCCAATCTAATTTTTATTTTTTTTGTAATTTGTACCATTTCGGATTTGGTGACCTGTCTGACCTAAATCATGGGGCTCTCAAACACATTCTAGATCTTATTGTCTGAGTCTCTTCTCAGCTTCACACTACAAGAAGTGGAAGAATCGGTATAAGAAGCTCAAAGTGCTCACCTTCCCACCATGGTGAGAAGAGGAGGTGAAAGCAGAGATCCACCTCTTCTTTTGAGTCTACTTCTTTGCTCAAGCCAGTTCTGCAGAGTCAACTCTTCAGTAAGAAAACTGTTTAAGCTTTTAAGGCCACTGCCTTAGCGAGTTTTGCTAAAGCCCCAATTTAAGTGACAAATTCAGCCACCCAGAAGTGTGGCAATTTGGTTTACTTGACTCAGTAGTGAATGTGGCTGTGAAGTTGGTCTCTCAACCCTGTTTCTGAGAAAATACTGTTAATGCAAGACTAGGAAATGTCACCACTATTTTTCCTTTTTTAATTTCCAAAACAGTGTTATTTTGTGTGGTTATGCTTGCGTGACAGCATTCTGCTTTTAATCCTGAAAAGCCAACATCTTTAAAGATTGCATCATTTTGAAAATTTGCTGAAGTCATTGTGGCATACGACCCTATGTCCTTCTTACGGAAACATGAGCTTGTGACTCGGCTGGCCCAGACTTGTTGGATACCATTCCTCTCGAGTATATGATGCTCATCAAATGATGGAGAAAACAGACTAAGAGGTGGTCTTGGAATTATCTATAAAATAAGGTACCACTGCTTTATGGAACTTATTCAGGGTTTGATACCCTGCGAGGCTTTACACTTCACACTACAATCCAGCCCGCAAAATCCTCCTCTGACATTCTAGTATATAGAGCACCAGGCCATAGATCGGTCTTCATGCTAGAAATTGGCCAATTGATCAAACCATACTCAGAGAAAGATAGTTTCATAATATTATGGGATTTTAATTTTCATTTAGAGGATGCCACATGCAAAGTGTCTGTGTATTTTGGTCTTTCACATCTGGTCAGTGCTCTTTCACATAGTGCAGGGCATGTACAAGATCAGATCTTTTCTAATGACTCTTGGATGCAACTAAGTGAAGTGGTCCCTCTTAGTTGGTCGGACCACAATGCAGTTGGTTTTACTCTATTGGAAGCCCATGTGTGAGGACTTGGCCAGGATCAACAACAGAGTATTCAAGCAAGATTGGAAGGATCTATTAGAGGACATCTTTTGTACTTCCCTAAGCGCAAGAACAGGACTGACTCTGACTCTGGTTCAATTCTGACTTGGGCTTGGTTGCCCCTTTTAAGGCAACTCAGAGGCATAGGGAGCTGCCTACAGCCTCATGGTTCTTTGACTGGCTCAGACAGCTTAGACAAGCCTGTCAACAGTAAGAACAAGCCTGGCGAAAAGACTATGATGCCTAGAAAAAAATACACACAGAACCCTAATTAGGAACTACAAATTAGCAGTGAGACAGGAGACATCGAACTTTTGTATCAACAAAATTAACACCGCCAACTCCACTAGCGAACTATTGAAAGTGGTAAAAGCTATGTCCTCACCCAAAGAACCTGTCAATCTGGATGGATCCCAGGAGTTCTGTGATAATTAGGCAAATTATTTTAAATCGAAAATTCATACTATCTATTCAGAAATTGATTCTACTTCTGAGGATACACAGAATTCTGCAAACTGTGATTCATAGGCGAAGTTAACCCTTAGAGAAAAGAAAGTAAAGATGGAACTACAGAGAAGAAAGTGGTCCTCTCTTCCTTCACATACATATCAGAAGATCAAATAGAACCTTACCGTCTTAATGTCAAGTCAGGGTACCCCTTCAAAACATGTCCACCTAAAGCTATCAGCTAGTTGTTAGCGCATTCGCGGCCCCTTGGAACTCAGTAATGACCAGAACCATAGTCACAGGATGCTACCCACATTTGTGGAAAGAAGCAGCAATTAGTCTCTTGTTAAAAAAATAATAATAATAATTTAGATCTCATTGTTTTTTTTTTTTCTTTCTTTTTTTAGAATATTATTGCCCTATATATTTTTGCTCCCGACACCCGCAAACATTTTAGAAAAACATCTGAATATCCAGCTTATGTCCCTTATTGAGGAACAGGAACTATTGGACTCCTCCCAAATTGTAATCAGGAGCTGCCATGGCACGGAAACTGCCTAGGTCTCAGCTGTGGATAGCATTAGAACATTAGTCTTGTCAGGTCAGGTGCAGCACTGATCCTTTTGGATCTGTCCGCAGCCTTTGTTACCATCTCTCCAACCCTACTGACAGACCGGCTTCTACATCTAGGTATAAAACTCTTAGACTTGAAATTTGTGAAATATTTCCTAAGTGAGAGATCTCAAACTGTAACCTTTAATGAATTCAAATCGAGCTCCTTTGCCCTGCCTTGTAGAGTACCTCAAGGAACATCCTTAAGTCCCACATTGTTTAATCTGTATGTATATCCACTGGCTAAATTGATCCAGTCATTTGGCTTATAGGCATTCTCATACACAAATGACCCACAGATAATTGTCTATCACAGAGGATGAACATTCTTTATCCATCAACTTCAACAACTGAATGAAGACGTTTGCTGATTGGATGAGGGCAAATTGGCTAAAATTAAATGCAGACTGGACAAAAGTCATCCTTTTTGGACGTCAACTGCTGGAAACACTGTCTGCACCCACCAATTCGGCAAAAAATGTGGGTGTTTTGTGGACCAACATCTTGCTTTTGATTTGCAGGTTAACCAAACTATGTCTACATAATTTAACATCATCAGGATTCTATGCAAAGTCTTTCCTTATATCTCAGTGTCAGCATTCAAAGTTGTTGTTTTGGCCCTGATTTCCTCACGACGACTATTGTAATGCGCTTTACTTAAGTATCAATGTCATCCTTGACCAAATGCGCTTTACTTAAATATCAATGTCATCCTTGACCAAGCTGCAAACTGTTGAATGCAGCAGCAAGACTGATACTGGGTTTTCACGAATTTCAATCTATTTAGTTGAAATTAATCAAGTTTCATTGGATCCCAGTGAAAACAGATGTCATGTTTAAGGCCTTGTGCATTGCACACTAGGCCTTGCATACCTCAGGGCCTAAAGCAATTAGAGCAATGGTATGTGCCAACCAGATCTCTTCGCTCGCCTATTCATAACCTGGTTGTGGTCCCCAAGTTTCGGGAAGCAAAATGCTAAATGCTAAGTCATGGAACACCCTCCCTCGTTAACTCACAAGCCTGAAAAACTAATGGCTTTCAGAAAAACCCTTAAAACTTGTCTCTTCACTCTATAAGCCTCAGGCCTCACTGAGGATCCTGGATCGTTACTTTGCCCCTTCACCTGGTGTAGAACTGTCTTTAGCTCCTTGACACCTTTGGGTGTTTGTATGCTTTTATACATTTTCCTCAGTTCATTTCAATGCTGTCCTAGGCATGTATGCTGTCAGTTCCTGCACTGGCCTTCCCTTTGCTAACCCTGCCTTTTATTTAGGATCCAGTGTCTCCATAGAAGTCTGATTTTCAACAGGTTTTGCAGACTGCTAAAACTAGATCACATTCCTAAGCAGGAAAGGCTGAATCCCTGAGGTCTCACCGGTCACTGGAAAATTAAAGAGAATGGAGAACTTTTTTGATTCTGGCTTGAATCCAGTTCAGATGCCACAAAGGGTCTGGCACTCCGAAGATGAGTAAAGAGAGGCAGATAACCTCTTGCTTCTTCTAGATATAAATTCACAACTGTGAATAGGTTTTGAGGATCTTAGCAGTTCCTTCTGAGAAATGTCTGACTGTGATGGAGGACCTTCCGCCTTAGAGCATGTAAAGTAGACTGTAGAAATACTTGTTGATCCAGTTCATATTAAAGGGTTCAGTACCTCTGTTTTTAACAGAGACTCTAGCAGGAAATCGGGCATCAGAAAGGGGCACTACATTTAATTAGGCCATTGTGGGTAAAGTGGTTCAGGTCTTAGACAATCCTATCTATCTAGGTGATATTTCTATATGCAGTGGAGGCCTGGATAGGTTCAAAGATAACAGTGAAGTCAGTGAGTAATGGGAGAGGTAGCCGATTAATGCATTGTTATAGTATTCTTTAAAGAGGTGTCTCTTCAACTGTTTTTTAAATTGGAGCAATGTTGGGGTGGTCCTGTTGGATTCAGCATAGGATGCCTTCTCACACCTGCAGCTAAGCTCATATCATGTGCAAATTGTTTGAAGATGGCATAGATGCTGCAACACATTCAATGCAAACTTGGCTGGTCTTGGTGGATGTAGTATCTCACTCCGTGGTAGTTGCCAGAAACTACTCATAAATCAAGTCTGTCTAATTTTCAAGAGATGTGTAAGCCCAGACTTTTAGTCTGCTCTTCATCGTGCATCACCTGTTTGAGGATAAGGCTGATGCTTTGTTACAGTTTAAGAAACAGTCCAAGGCTACAGCCTGGGCTTTAGGTTAATCATACCCATCCAAGCAATTACATAATAATTTCTGTGAATTTAAGGGAAATTAACATTAAGTTGTCTGTCAGCAATTACACCTTTCCCTGCAGCAGTGGGCAGCAACAGTTCCTATATAAACCATACCAAGATAGAGGAATGGCCAAGACCAGATGGGCGCATATTCTTCCTCCAAGTGTTCTATACTGATGGCTGATAAGCAAATTTAGACCCTTTGTTCTTTTTTTTTTCCGACAGCTGGAGAGAGATTTACTATCGGGAGAGGATTCGAAGGGACACTTCCTAATCCATTTAAGGGACCACTGTTCACCAATATATTAGACTGGAAAGCAAGGGGTCTCCTCCAGGGTTAAGCAAACATATAGCGGGCAGTACCAAGAAATCTGAAATAAGACTAGGGCAATAATCCGTAAGATGTTCTCATGGTACAGTGTTTGTTTATGTTCTTTATAATTCATCGCCGTCACCCACTGCCATACTTTCCGAGTAAACCACCTAATCCAGAATACTCCGGTGCTGATAATCTGAATTCCCAGCAGCAGCGCAAGAGGAAATGGGATAAGTCATTCGGGAGAGTGATGGGTACCTGACACAAGTACAAGTGAATGGAGTCAGTCAGAGGAACACCCCCCTATCCACCAATGGATAGGTTCACTGACTCAAGAGTTAATAAGTGAAATAAATAAGAGTGGGTCAAAAGAAGCATAAAAAGTAGCAAGGAAACAAGGCAATTCTCTCTTTGGAGGAAGGAGTGGAGAGTATGTCAGGAACTGGAGCATGGTCTGTGCAAAGTTTAAACACCTAAACAGTCAAGTCAAGATAGCAGGAGCAGGTCTGATCAAACATGAGCAGTCTTAGCACGTCGTTCTTCATACTCAGTTGCTGAGACACTGCTGTTCTGTGGCTGTTTTTTTTAGAGGCCTTTAAGTGATTACTAAATGGTGTAAGGTGCGCTGGCTGGGCATGACGGAGAGAGAGAGGGCAGGACCCACCAGAGTGACTTGCACTATAAAGGCAGAGCTTACTTGTCAGTGTTTCCAGCTTCCTGCATGGTGCCCGTTTCCTGGATCCCTTTGCTGTGTGGACTGCTACCGCTACAAGGCCCCAATCTCCATGATGTTCTTCTCCACTACTGCAGTCTGACAATGCCACCTCTGCAACTACGTTGTGTGGGTGAATAGGTACATGCTGCCTGCACTGGGGTGTGGGGTTTGTTAGTAGGGCATGTAGAACAGCCCGGTTCTAACATCAGTAGCTAGAGCAATAGCGGTGTTTCTTCCAGTGCACAGAATAAACGGAGACCAATGGATATTCCAATTAGGTTGTATAAGAGACATACTCATATTTCCCTCTTACCCTTACTCCTTTCTCCCTTAAAATATATTAGGGTAAGAGATCATATATCCCTTATCCAAAGGGGCAGTAGAATTTTTTCAGATGGATACTTCTAATCGCAGATTCCTCACCTTCTGAATACGCCTAGTAGCCAGGCAGGATCTGGGAATTTTTTTCTTCAGCAGCTCCCTTTCATGCAGGTAGGTGGTATCATACAGCTTCATGTCAGGTCCATCCTGTCCTGGAAGGGATGGAGTCACAATATAGCTGCCACCTTAATCTATTAACTTCAGTTCCTTACTTTCCAAGCCTTCCCACAGGGATTTGGAGCTTGCTCCATTGATTCTGCCACATGATAGAAATAGTTTTCTAAAATGTTTTCATTGTGCACAGGGACATGTCTCCACCAAGAACGATGGAGTTTAACTACTTCAAGGACTGGCAGAAACATATTTAAGTGACTAACCCTCACAAGATCTGGTTTGCTCACGTGATGCGAAGTTGTGTGAAGATTAATCAAAGACCATCTCAGATTCCATGCCTAGACTCTACACCCCACGCATTGTAGGAAGGCCTGGTCGAAGTCAAGGATGCGGACGCATTCTTACTCCTGAGACTGTCCCTGGAAGAGGTTGTCATGTTCAAAGTCATCAGGTAAGTCCAAGGAAATAAACATAAGAATTCCAAACACAGACTCCCGTTCTCTACGCTGGTCTCAGAAAGAGAAGTGTCAGCAATATCGGGATACCTCGAAGTTGCAGACTTGATCTCAGCCTTCAGAACTGATTCTGGGTTTAGTCCCGACCCACCCAGAGTTCCCGGGACCATCGGCAGCATTGCAGTGGATACAGGACTTCATGCTGTGGGTCTTTGGTACTCCACTGAATGCCTCTTGCGCTTCTTTGGGCCCCAAAGATCTGAGTGGGCTACCTTTTGGACTACTGTCTATGGATCAGTTCTTGATGCAGACAGTGTCTTTCAACCCCATTCTGGGATCCCTCCCGAGTCTGGGGTCAGCAACCATGTAGACACTACATACAGCACCAAGACCAATGCCAGCCCCCCCATGCTGTGACACCGGCAGCCATAGACCCCAGAAGACTGCCAGTGGATTCATCTTTTATGCAGACTGTCCCTCACAAACCCATTCTGGGGTCTGCCCAGAGTCTTGCGCCACCCACTAAGCCAACACCACAAATGCCACCAAGACCAATGCTGGTCTTCCATGCTTTAACGCCGGCAGCCATGCCACAAACACCGGAAGACAGTCTACTGCCACCTCTGTCAAAGTTGTGCCGCTCCCCTCCCCCGGACTTCCAGTTATTCTCAGTCAGATTTGGGTACACTTCACCTTAGACTATTAAAATATATGTTTGGCAAAAAAGATTCCGTGCATTTTGACTCACTGTCTGATGGGATAGGTAGGGTAATCACAAGACAACAATTGTAATGACAGTTACTAGGTATATGATGATGATAACTCCACTCATGGATTCACATGAGGTCAATGGCCTAGACACATCACTAGACATTGGTTAGAATTCCACTCCTGGCCCTTTCACTGAAGGCTCTTCCTCCGTCATGATAGTTATCAGGAGAGCAGCAGAAGTACTGGACTTACAGAGTCCATCGGTGGAAGTCAGAACAAATTACTGAGGACCTGCATTTAGTGGACCTCACAGGAACCCTTTCCTCTTTTCAATGAGATATTGATGGACCCACTTCATGGCACTTGAATGAAGTCGGGGTCTTACCCTCCAGTAAATTTGCAGATACCCAAAACACATAGGCCGTATCCAGAGGACCCACACTTGCTGCTGTATCACTCAACACCTGAGGGACTGGTAGTTCAAGCCTCTACCATCAGACTAAATTCCAACATTTGTCCATCTATCCCATCAGACAGTGAGTCAAAATGCATTGAAGCATGTTTGGCAAATGTATATTTTAATCCACCATCTCTACCCTCAGGTCCATAAACTCAAGTTGCCTCTTGGGGTTGGGTTCTCATGTGTTGTGGGACATAGTGGCTTATATCTTGCCTGCACCCCCTGAGAATCTTGGGGCCAACCTCCAGCAGATAATTCAGGATGGCCGTGACGCTGCACAATAAGTGATCCAGTGAGGGCTGGACACCACCGTCTGCTTGGGTAGGACAGTTGACAACAAGGAGGTGCTTGGACAACGTGGTTTAATCCGCATTTTCAAACGATTTCCAGCGGTCTCTAATCGATATGACTTCCTGTAGCACCTGTCTCTTTGGAGACAAAGGTGGGCATTACAACCCTGGCGGTCGGTGTTAAAGCGGCGGTAAAAACTGCCAACAGGCCGGCGGTAAAAAAAATGGAATCACGACCGTGGCGGAAACCGCCAACATAGACAGCCACTTTAAAATTCCGACCGCCACGGCGGTACAAACAAACACTGCAGCGGTAACCGGCAACAGACAGGCGGAACACAGTGTACCGCCCACATTATTACAACAGTCCAATCCGCCACCTTTTCCGGGGCGGATTCACCGCAAACAAAAACACGGTGGAAACAGGACTTTGAAGGGAAAACGCTCACCTCTACACACCCCACGAGGAACCAGGACGCCATGGAACCGGAACTCCAGATACTCCCTGCCTTTGGTTTCCTGCTCCTCTACCAGGAGCACGAACACCGGTGGCGAAGACCACGGTGAGTACTGCACCTACGACACAGAGGAGGGGGAGGGAAAAGAGAGTGACACACACACGCAAAACACCCCCACCTCCACCCTCACCCAATACAACACACACACTAATACATCATGATACATTACAGTTACCCCCCCTTCCCCGGAAGAATGCAAAGACAAAAGGAAATGATTTGAACATTTGTAATCGATTAAAATCCAGTACTAAAAAATATATATATATATATATATATATATATATATATATATATACACAATATAAACAAATATATACACCAAGAATACAAGTCCAAGGTATTGCACCATAAAAGTCCGTGGACCACTGGGCCCAAAATGCATGGGCGAGGCCCACACAAGATACACGATCAAAACGGAGAGAAGGAGAGAACACTGCAGGGGCATCAGATAGAAATACAACAGGCACCTCAGCTGGATGAGTGCATGACGCCAGATACACGAGGGGGCTCTATGCCCACTGCTGTATCCTGGGGAGTGCAAAGCCACAGTCTCACAAGTCTCTCCAGTGGGGGGTTTGCCCACTGCTTTATCCTGGGGAGTGCAAAGCCACAGTCTCACAAGTCTCTCCAGTGGGTGGTTTGGCCACTGCTTTATCCTGGGGAATGCAAAACCACAGTCTCTCTAGTGGATAACAGTTTCCACTGGTTCTGGAGGGGGCTTTGTGCCCAGAGTGCTTCATCTTATCAAGGACTGAGGTAGTGGGTGTGATTCTCCACTGTCATCCTGCCAAGGTGTGAGGTAGTGGATGTGAATCTCCACTGGTTCTGGAGGGGGCTTTGTGCCCAGAGTGCTTCATGCTGCCAAGGACTGAGGTAGTGGATGTGAATCTCCACTGGTTCTGGAGGGGGCTTTGTGCCCAGAGTGCTTCATCCTGCTAAGGACAGAAGTAGTGGATGCCTTTTTCCACTGGTTCTGGAGGGGGCTTTGTGCCCAGAGTGCTTCATCCTGCCAAGGACTGAGGTAGTGGATGTGAATCTCCACTGGTTCTGGAGGGGACTTTGTGCCCAGAGTGCTTCATCCTGCCAAGGACTGAGGTGGTGGATGTGTAAGGAAATGCCTCCTTGGCATGGTTACCCCCTGACGTTTTTCCTTTGCTGATGCTAAGTTATGATTTGAAAGTGTGCTGGGACCCTGCTAACGTGGCCCCAGCACCAGTATTCTTTCCCTAAACTCTACCTTTGTCACCACAATTGGCACAACTCTGGCACTCAGGTAAGTCCCTTGTAACTGGTACCCCTGTTATGAAGGGCCCTGATGCCAGGGAAGGTTTCTAAGGGTTGCATCATGTCTTATGCCACCCTAGAGACCCCTCACTCAGCACATACACACTGCTTCGCAGCTTGTGTGTGCTGGTGGGGAGAAAATTACTAAGTCGACATGGCACTCCCCTCAGAGTGCCATGCCAACCTCACACTGCCTGTGGCATAGGTAAGTCACCCCTCTTGCAGGCCATACAGCCCTAAGGCAGGGTGCATGAGCACAATGCCCCTACAGTGTCTAAGCAAAACCTTAGACATTGTAAGTGCAGGGTAGCCATAAGAGTATATGGTCTGGGAGTCTGTCAAACACGAACTTCACAGCACCATAATAGCTACACTGAAAACTGGGAAGTTTGGTATCAAACTTCTCAGCACAATAAATGCACACTGATGCCAGTGTGCACTTTATTGTAAAATACACCCAGAGGGCATCTTGGAGATGCCCCCTGAAAACATACCCGACTTCCACTGTGGGCTGACTAGATTTTGCCAGCCTGCCACACACCAGACATGTTGCTGGCCACATGGGGAGAGTGCCTTTGTCACTCTGTGGCCAGGAACAAAGACTTTACTGGGTGGAGGTGCTTCTCACCTCCCCCTGCCGGAACTGTAACACCTGGCGGTGAGCCTCAAAGGCTCACCCCCTTTGTTACAGCGCCACAGGGCATCCCAGCTAGTGGAGATGCCCGCCCCTCCATCCACTGCCCCCACTTTTGGTGGCAAGGCTGGAGGAGATAATTAGAAAAACAAGGAGTCGCCGCCCACCAGTCAGGACAGCCCCTAAGGTGTCCTGAGCTGAGGTGACTCTTACTTTTAGAAATCCTCCATCTTGTAGAAGGAGGATTCCCCCAATAGGATTAGGGTTGTGCCATTGGCTACTGCCCTCCCAGACCTAAACACACCCATAAATCCAGTATTTAGGGGCCCCCAGAACCGAGGAAGATATATTCCTGCAACCTAAAGAAGAAGAAGGACTGCTGACCTGAAGCCCTGCAGTGAAGACGGAGACGACAATTGATTTGGCCCCAGCCCCACCGGACTGTCTCCCTACTTCGACGAAAACTGCAACAGAGACGCATCCAACAGGGACCAGTGACCTCTGAAGCCTCGGAGGACTGCCCTGCATTTAAAGGACCAAGAAGCTCCCGAGAACAGCGGCCCTGTTCAACAAATTACAACTTTCTGCAACAAAGAAGCAACTTTAAAGACTCCACGTTTCCCGCCGGATGCGTGCGAATTTCCACTCTGCACCCGACGCCCCCGGCTCGACCTGCGGAAAACAAACACTACAGGGAGGACTCCCTGGCGACTGCGAGCCCGTGAGTAGCCAGAGTTGACCCCCCTGATCCCCCACAGCGACGCCTGCAGAGGAAATCCAGAGGCTACCCCTGACCGCGACTGCCTGTAACAAGGGACCCGATGCCTGGAACCAACACTGCACCCGCAGCCCCCAGGACCAGAAGGAACCGAACTCCAGTGCAGGAGAGACCACCAGACGACCCTCTGCCTAGCCCAGGTGGTGGCTACCCCGAGGATCCCCCCGTGCCTGCCTGTATCGTTGATGAGACCCCCGGGTCTCCCCATTGATTCCAATTCAAAACCCGACGCCTGTTTGCACCCGCCCGCCCCTGTGCCGCTGAGGGTGTACTTTCTGTGCCTGCTTGTGTCCCCCCGGTGCCCTACAAAACCCCCCTGGTCTGCCCTCCGAGGACGTGGGTACTTACCTGCTGGCAGACTGGAACCGGGTCACCCCTGTTTCCATTGAAGCCTATGTGTTTTGGGCACCTCTTTGACCTCTGCATCTGACCAGCCCTGAGCTGCTGGTGTGGTAACTTTGGGGTTGCCTTTAACCCCCAACGGTGGGCTACCTTGGACCCAACCTTGAACCCTGTAAGTGTTTTACTTACCTGTGAACGTAACAATTACTTACCTCCCCCAGGAACTGTTGATTTTTGCACTGTGCCCACTTTTAAAATAGCTTATTGCCATTTTTGACAAAACTGTACATGCTATTGTGATTATTCAAAGTTCCTAGAATACTGGGGTGAAATACCTTTCATTTGAAGTATTACTTGTAAATCTTGAACCTGTGGTTCTTAAAATAAACTAAGAAAATATATTTTTCTATATGAAATGTATTGGCCTGGAATTGTCTGAGTGTGTGTTCCTCATTTATTGCCTGTGTGTGTACTACAAATGCTTAACACTACCCACTGATAAGCCTACTGCTCGACCACACTACCACAAAATGGAGCATTAGAATGATCTCTTTTTGCCACTATCTTACCTCTAAGGGGAACCTTTGGACTCTGTGCACACTATTTCTTACTTTGAAATGGTATATACAGAGTCAACTTCCTACAGGATGTGAATCTCCACTGGTTCTGGAGGGGGCTTTGTGCCCAGAGTGCTTCATCCTGCCAAGGACAGAGTTAGTGGATGTGAATCTTCACTGGTTCTGGAGGGGGCTTTGTGCCCAGAGTGCTTCTTCCTGCTTGTGGCGGCCTCAGTAGCGTCGGAGCTGTCGGCGCTCATTGGCCTGCGGTGCTGGTGGCGGCGGTGTCCTGTGAAGCGGTGCTTGTGGCGGCGGTGTCCTTGGCAGCGCTGCTGGTGGCGGCGGTGTCCTGTGAAGCGGTGCTTGTGGCGGCGGTGTCCTTGGAAGCGATGCTTGTGGCGGCGATGTCCTTGGCAGCGGTGCTGGTGGCGCTCTTGTCGGCCGTGCAGGTTTTCGGTGACTTGCCTGTCTTTCTGTACCCCTTCCCCACCTTAAATGGTGGCGCAGCTGTCTTCCCACTCCCAACTGTACTCCTGGGAGAGCCTTTGGTGGTAGATGTTTTGCCTTTCTCCCGCCGGGCAGTGGCCAACTTTTTATGCTTCTGAGGTGGGAGACTGTCCGTGGTCTGGCTATTTGGCACACTGGCTGCCCTGCTGCTTGGTGCACTGAAGAAGCTGGTTACTGCTGGCACCACTGTTCTCGCTGAGGTTTTGGCTGAGGTGCTGAGTTGTGACCTGTAAAGGCGGGCGCTAGGGGACTGAAGGGGTGGGGGAGGTGAGGGGAAGAGGTCAAGGTTGGACAGGAAAAGTTTTTGGGACACACTGGGACGGGTAGATGGGGGTTTGGGAGTGGAGGAAGAGGTAGTGGTTGTAGGAGGTGTACGTTTGCTGACTTTGGGAGAAGGTGCATGGGCTGGAGGCTGTCGTGAGGTGGATGGCTATTGGTGGGTTTGTGGCTGCGTTTGTGTACCTTGGGAGGTAGGCTCACAGACACACTGGGAGATGACACAGGGGATGTGTGAATGGTAGTGGGGGTGGTGAGTGCAAGTGAGCGGGGGTGTGTTAATGGGTGTGCTGGTGATGAACGTAGTGGCTGAAGATGTAGTGCATGCAGGTGTGAGTGGAGACGAGACAGGGAGGGAGGAGGGAGACGAGGAGGAGGGGGACAGAGTGGAGGCAGTGGATGTTGGTATGTGTGCATGGGTATGATGCTTGTGTGAGTGCCTGTGGAATGTGTGGTGCTTATGTTTGCCAGAGCCTCCCTTGTGTGTTGAGGTGGGTTCATGCTGGTCTAATGGTGTGCTTGGGATAGGCTGAGGTACAGTGTTTGGGTCTGGGTGGAGGAAGTTGGAGGGGGGAGGCTTGACACAGGGACAATGGCTGCCATCAGTGTGGAGGCCAGAGTCTGAAAAGCTTGCTGTTGGGCTGCCTGACCAGAATGAATGCCCTCCAGGTATGCATTTGTCTGTTGCAACTGCCTCTCTACACGCTGGGTGGCATTCAAAATGGTAGACTGCCCAACAGTGAGAGACCTGAGGAGGTCAGTGGCCTCCTGACTGAGGGCAGCAGGGCTGACAGGGGCTGAGGTGCCTGGGGCAAAGGAGATGCCCACCTTCCTGGGTAAGCGGCCACGGGGCACACGCTGAGGGGCTGCTGGGAGGGCAGTTCTGGTGGGGGGGTGGTGGCTGAACCTGTAGATGCGGGGGCACAGAGGGGCCCGCCACCGCAAGGGAGCTCCCATCAGAGGAGGAGTCTGTGTCGCTGGTCTCCGCTCTTTGTCCCCGCCGTGGATCTCCCCTCGCCCTCTGTCCCACTGGTGGCTTCAGACTCCGTTGTGTCGCCCTCCAGTGCCATGTGGGATGCAGCTCCCTCCTGCTCCGGTGCCACTGCTCCTCTGCCTGATGATGCTAATGCACACAAGAAAGGGAGACCACAAAAAGGGGGGGGAGACAGAAGAAAGAAATGTTGAGTGCATGCAATACCGCTACCGTTGGCCGACACTACAGACACAGAAGCCCCCTGCACTACGCCGTGCTCTTACAGTTCCCTAATTCATTACAGGGACATGGGGTTCAAGGCCTATGCCCAATTGCTGCACACTTGGAAGTCACAGGAGCCTGACTAGGTGTAGTTGGCTCTGAACACAGGTGGGGTGGGGTGCCACATGGCCTGCCTTACGAAGGGACCTTGTCTACTAAACTAGCCCTGGCCTAGGGGAACCCACAGCCCACATCCCCCACCGAGATACCTTCAATGCGCGCTGAATCAGCTGAATGAGATTGTACTCACCCCGTTGTGGCTGCTGTGATGCCCTCAAGCGCCCATCCAACTCTGGATAGGCCACTGCTAGGATCCGGAACATCAGGGGGGTCATGGTGCGGCGGGCACCCCTCCCACGTTGGGAGTCCATGCCCAGCTGGGCCTCCGCCGTCTTCTTGCTCCAGCTGCGAATTTCCTCCTATCTTTTCCGGTAGCGGGTGCTCTATCTGTGGGTGGACCCCCAGGGTCCGGACTTCCTTGGCGATGGCACGCCAAATATCCTTCTTCTGGTGGGTGCTGACCTACAGGAATAGAACAGGGGAAAAGTAGAAGATATAACCGTGCGCACCGTCACAATCATTGGCCCGCATCCCTACCCTTGCCATGACGCACATGCACTCACCGTCGTTTCATGCATGCCTCATTATCCCCCCCACCCCTATCTTCCATCCACACCACTCCACACAGGCATTGCCCATTCGGCATGCTCACAGTGTACTTACCTGTTTGTCTGGAGGACCGTAGAGTAGCGTGTATTGGGGGAGGACGCCATCCACTTGTTTCTCCAACTCATCTGTGGTGAAGGCAGTGGCCCTTTCCCCAGACACATGAGACATTGTCTTTTCCAGACTGAGGTCACAGCAGCACTTGCAGTGTAGGTCCTCTCCTGTCGAAGATCAGGTATCAAGTGAGTGAACAGAGAGAAAATGGCGGAGATGTGCATGGCGGTGCGTACCGTCACCGCTGGCGTATATCATCATTGGCTCCTGGGACCCATAGGGTCCAATGTTAACCAATGCAGGATTGCGCCGTACAACACCAGCGCAGTTACCTCATATCCCCTTGTCCCACATTACAGGTCAGGCAGCCGCCATTTCAGGGGGCCACATGGCATTAATTTTAAATGAGTCACACATATCTAGGCCTTGCATATACACTAATACAGGCACATAGCGGATTAAAAAAATTGTGGAATAAAGTTGTGTTTTCGTACCTCAGTGTTGGCTGACTCTCTGCTCGCTGTTCTACTCCATAGAGCACGTCCGCTGGGGCAGGTGAGATGGCGGCATCCTCCAGATTACAGACCGCTGGTGGAGCTGTCGACAATGTAGGAGCGACATGTAATTGTCACCTACAGACTGGACTGTTCCACAATCCAGGAACTGTGTCCCCAGTTGGAGCCAGACCTGATATCAGTTATCCGACATCCCACAGGAATCCCCCCTCTAGTGCAGGTGCTGTCAGTACTCCATTTCCTGGCCAGTGGGTCTTTTCAAACAACAGTGGCCATTGCATCAGGGATGTCCCAGCCTATGTTCTCAAACGTTTTGTCCAGAGTGTCTTCTGCCCTGCTGAAACACATGCTGAGCTACATCGTTTTCCCTCAGGTGGAGGATTTGCCTACAGCGAAAGGTGACTTCTATGCCCTGGGACATAACCCCAACATCATAGGTGCCAACATCATGTGGCCTTGTACCCCCCGCAGGAGTGAACAGGTGTACAGAAACCGGAAGAGTTACCATTCTATGAATGTGCAAATGGTGTGTTTGGCTGACAAGTACATCTCCCATGTGAATGCCACGTTTCCTGGCTCAGTGCATGACGCTTACATTCTGAGGAATAGCAGCATCCCTTATGTGATGGGGCAACTCCAGAGGCACTGTGTGTGGCTATTAGGTGAGGACATGGACCCTATACAGTGTGACTAGGAGTCTGGGCCTGGGGATGTCCCTAAGAGTTAGTGTGTGTCTAACAGTTGTCCCTCGACATTTGCAGGTGACTCTGGTTACCGCAACCTGTCATGGCTACTGGACCCAGTGAGGAATCCCAGGACAAGGGCAGAGGAACTCTACAATGAGGCCCATGGGCGAACTAGGAGGGTTATTGAGAGGACCTTCGGCCTCCTGAAGGCCAGGTTCCGGTGCCTCCATATGACAGGTGGTTCCCTATTCTACTCACCAAAGAAGGTGTGCCAGATCATCGGGGCCTGCTGTATGCTTCACAACTTGGCTTTGCGACGACAGGTGCCTTTTCTGCCGGAGGATGGTCCAGATGGAGGTGTTGTGGCAGCTGTGGAGCCTGTGGACAGTGAAGACGAGGAAGCAGAAGAAGAGGATATCGACAACAGAAACACGGTGATTCATCAATACTTCCAGTGAGAGACAGGTAAGAAGACAACACTGGCTGCTACATCTGATACCCTTGTTCTACCTCTCTTCTGTCTGTCACTTTCACCCAGTGTATGGACCCTGAGTTGTCACTTTTCCTTTCAATTTCACAGATGTGGGTCCCACTGAGTGACATCTGCTTTGTTTCAGCATGGACTAGAGCTGTGTGACATACGTATGTTGACAATACAATGGATATAGCAGTTTTCCACAGTTATTGCAAATACTCATTTTCGAAAGCACAGACTGACTCAAGATTGTTTTGTGCTTTAAGGGCGTTTATTTAAGTGCTAAATATTTGAGGGTGGTGTAAAATGGTCAGGGTTGATGGTGGAGGAATGTCCATGGCAGAGTCCAATCTGTTAGTCTCACAGATGCATTGTCCAAAGGGGCATAGGAAGTGGAGCTGGGGCAGTTGATGGATGGACAGGGTAACAAAGTAGGACAGAAGGATGACAATCAGGGTGGTCTCATTTTTTAGCGGGGGTCTTGGCATTGTTCTCTGTCTTTGTCCTTGATCTCAGGGACCGTTTGCGGGGTGGTTCTCCATCTGCAGGGGGTGGGGTGCTGGTGTCGTGGTCCTGTGTTGGGGTGGTGGGTTAGCCTGGGTTCCCTGTAGTGGTGGACACACTGCTGCTTAACGTGTCCTGGGGACAGAGGTATGGGCCTGCTGGGTGGGTGCTGTGGTGTTTCCAGAGGGGGGGAGGCTCTGTTGTGGCTTGTGCCAGTGTGAGGGTAACCGACTGTCCCGAGGTCCCAGATGGGCTGGGCTGTTCATCTAGATCCAGTTGGACAGAGCTGCTGTCATCACTGTGGGTCTCTTCTGTGGGGGGGGTGGACATGTCTGGCACCTCCTGTCTGGTGACGTTGGGTAGGGGTCCTGCAGGGGTGTAAAGGCATGATTATTGTATCTGTGTGATCCATGGTGTGCAATGGGTGGGTGACCCTGTACCCCAGTGCTTGCATTCTTGGGTAGGACCTTGTGTGCTAAATGTTTAGGGGTGTGTGTGGGTATGTGCAGTGGCCATGCATTGGTGATGGGTGTCCATGCTTTGGTGTTGCATGCAGGGCTTGGTGTTGGGATGGGTGGGTTGGGATAGAGGGACATATATGAGGAGTTGGGTGTGATGGGGTGAGGGTGGGGGTATGTGATAGCATGCAGGTAGGGTGGGGGCTGAAGTAGTGAAAGATTTGCTTTACCAGAGTCCATTCTTCCAGCTACTCCTGCGAGGCCCTCAGGATGCAGTATAGCCAAGACCTGCTCCTCCCATGTTGTTAGTTGTGAAGGAGGAGGTGGGGGTCCGCCGCCAGTCCTCTGAACCGCGATGTGGTGTCTTGAGACCACGGAACGCACCTTCCCCCGTAGGTCGTTCCACCTCTACCTGATGTCATCCCTAGTTCTTGGGTGCCTTCCCACTGCGTTGACCCTGTCCACCATTCTGCGCCATAGTTCCATCTTCCCAGCTATGGTGGTGTGCTGCACCTGTGATCCGAATAGTTGTGGCTCTACCCGGATGATTTCCTCTACCATGACTCTGAGCTCCTCCTCAGAGAACCTGGGGTGTCTTTGCGGTGCCATGGGGTGGTGTGAGTGATGTGTGGGGTGGTGTGTGTTGAGATGTGTGGGGTGATGTTTAGGGGTATGTGGTGTTTTGTGCGTGGATGTTGTGTTAGTGATGGTGTTCAGTGCCTGTGGATGCTAGTTTGTAGATGGTGGTGTCTCTCTCTGGCCTTCAGTCGCAGTTGTGGTCGTAAGGGTTTGTGGGTGATGTGGGTGTGTGTTTTATATTGTATTGGGTGTGTGTGAGTGCTGTGTGTATGTGTATCAGGTGTGTATATTTGGAATTGTCCAATGTGGTAGTGTTTTGTAAATGTGTGTGTATTGTGAGCGTGGCGGTGTGTACCGCCAATGGAATACCGCGGTTGAAAGACCGCCGAGTGGATTCGTGGGTCGTGATAGTGTGGGCGTATTCCTGTTGGTGTGACGGTGGAGGTTTTGTTATCGCCAGTTTATCACTGACCTTTGGTGTGGCGGACTTGTGCTGGTGTCTAAATTTTGGCGGATTCCGAGCTGTGGGTCGTAATAGTTGTGGCGGAATTCCGCGGTCGCGGCGGTGTGTTGGCGGTCTTTTGCACAGTGGTAAGCGCCATTTACCGCCAATGTTGTAATGACCCCCAAAGTGTGTTTGACCCAAGAGTGCTTTAAGGAGAGCACAGCAACAGTGTGTTCTCTTTGTCTATCACTGCCTGTTGGAAATAGTCCTTTTTGCTGGGTTATGCCCAAACGCTTTGCCTTCTTCCTCCTATTTGTTCTGTCCTGTTTTTGTTGCCTTTAGGCACTTTACCACTGCTGACCAGTGCTAAAGTGGAAGTGCTCTCTGTCTAAATGGTATTGGTGATTGGTTTAGCCATGATTGGCATATTTGATTTACTGGTAATTCCCTAGTATAGTGCACCAGGTGTGCCCAGGGCCTGTAAATCAAATGTTACTAGTGGACCTGCAGCACTGATTGTTCCACTCATGGGAGCAGCCGTGCAAACATGTCTCAGGTCTGTAATTGCAGTGTCTGTGTGTGCAGGTTTAACTGCCAGTTCACCCTGGCAAGTGCACCCAGGTGCCAAGCCCAAACCTTCCCTTTAACTACATGATTCTAAGTGTAATTTCACATCGGAAGCAGATGGAGTTTGGGTACTCTGAACTCACAATTTAAAAATACATATTTTGGTGAAGTTGTTTTTTTAAATTGTAAGTTTGAAAATGCCACTTTTAGAAGTGGGCATTTTCTTGCTTCACCATTCTGTTTTCTTGACTGGGATACACAACTGCGCCAGAATGGCAATTGGGCTGTTTGTGAATTAAATCTAGACAGTCACACAAAGGGAACTGAGTTGTGCCCTGCATATCCTTATGGGTCTTCCTGAGCTAGAGTGGTGAGAGTAGCTGACATTTCCACCTGAGTAGGGCTGTGCCTGTCCTTACACAAAGCAGTCTCCAACCCCCTGGAGTGTGTCTTGGGCAAAGGCAGGGTCTTGTGCACTACAAAGACTTTTGTTTGAGGTTCGCCTAATTCAAAGGCAGAAATTAGTATAAGTATTAGACTCCTGGTACCACAACTTTAGAATCCTTCTGAACTGAGGGCATTCTGCTAGGAAGAAGAGCTAGATGTTGTAGGAAAGATTGCCACTTTGTCTCTTTCTTTGCTATGCTAGCCTGCTGCTTCTGTCCTGAGAGTGAAAGGACTGGACTTTGCTTTTGCATCCTGCTTCCAAACGTTTTCCAAGGGCTTAGACTGAGCTTGCCTCCTGTTAGAAGTCTCAGGGACACCAAAGACTTCATCTGCCAGTACCTGGGTTCTCTTGATGAGAGTCCTGACTTGCCAAGTGCAATCCCTGGGCCCTTGGGTTTGAGTTCTAGTGTAACCAAGAAGAAACCAAGTCCATTGACTCCAGAACGACTTCAGTACTGGAGCCGCTGTCTGGGTCTGAGCCACTGCCAGTATTGGAGCCATGATCCTTGCTGAATGCAACAACTGACTGAGGCCGCAGACCCAGTGCCAGTGCAGTGCCTCCGAAGTCCCACCACAGCATGAGTTCTGAGTGCCGTGTCCCCGACATCTGGAACACCCGACTCTGCCGCAGCACCTGTGGCCCCATAATGTGATTGCAACACTGCGAAGTTGAAACCTTGCATCTTGACCTGCTGGATTCATCGACTCTGCCGGATCATAAGGAACCAACAACTCGCCAATGACGCCGCATCACCTCCCCTGCAACCGTAAAGAACCGACCCCGTCACCTCCATACCTATCATTAAAGACCCCACACCTCCCCGGTAGCAGTAAGGCATCAATGCTGCACCGGCTCCAGCATGGTTCACCTCCTCTACCTCGTGCAATGTCTTTGTTTCCACGTTTTCAAGGTACTGTACCTGGGGTAAATGCAACTCCATGACCAGCCGACACTCCCTCGTGAGTGGTGGCGGACTGTTGGGAATGACTCCGTCAAGACGTAGTGATAGTCCCAGTTGGAGCTATTGTGTTTTTTAAGCACTATAATAAGATTTAATCTTTGAAAATTTAAATTTGTCTCTTTGCTTGTGTGTGCTGTATTTTTGTTGTTTTGGTCTTGTTTGCTTTAGATAAATATTGGTTATTTTTCTAAACTGGTGTGTAGTCCTTTTGTGGTGTTTTTACTGTTTTACGTTGTGTGTGTTTGTGTGTTCAAATACTTTACACATTACCTTTAGGATAAGCCTGGCTGCTCTTGCCAGGCTACCAAGGGGATGAGCAGGGGTTATCTTAGCTGTGTGACTCCCTTACCCTGAAAAGAGTGAGGGGTCTCTACTTGGACAGGGTGCAAACCACTGCCAACTAGAAATCCCATTTCTAATACTGCCCACACAGCAGTTTCCTCAATAATTGTGGCTCTTTCAAGGTCATAACAGACCCTGCCTCAGCAACAACAGACCTCCCAGGCCTTTCAAGGCAGAAGTCAGGGAATGGCTGCCAGTGTCCTGGCTCCCAGGGTCAGCAATCTACCCAATCCCCCTGCCCATCTGAACTGTACCACACTGCTGCTGCAAAAACATCCTAATTTGCTCTCAGCAGCACACTTTCACCTGGTTGGAGGCCAGGTAACCTTTTACCTTCACGAGTGACAGAGTATCACATTGGACAGATGGGTGCTCCAAATCATCCAACAAGGTAACATCCTACCTTTCATTTCCACCCCTCGAAGCATGGTACCTACATCGCAAGATTCTTCAGGAGAACCTCTTGTTCATTCTGCAAAGGGAAGTTCAGACTGTTTCGAAGAAAGAGACATAAAGGTACTAGCATCACAGATCAGGACTGGCTGCTACTCCTGCTAATTTCTGGTGTCAAAGAAAGACGGACACCTCCGTCCCATTCTGGCCACCACACTTTGAAATTCTTCCTCAAGAAGGACAAGTTCAGAATGCTCACCCTGGCCCACATTAGGTCTGCCCTGGAACCAGAAGACTGGATGGTGGCACTCGATTTGCAGGATGCCTATTCCTTTATCCCCATCCTGCAGTCCCATAAACACTATCTGGAGTTTGAGGTAGACCACAAGCACTTTCAGGTTTCAGTGCTTCTCTTTGGCCTTACTACCTCTTGGGTGTTCACAAAGTTGCCCCAAGCAGTCATAAACCACAGTCTCTCTGGGATTTTCCATCAACATACCAAAATCAAACCTAATTCATAGAGTCTACCTTTCATTGGAGCCATACTAGACACAGTTCTGTTCTGAGCCTTTCTTCTTCATCAACTAGTCCAGGATATTCGTGTTGTATGACCCTGATGTTTTATTCTTTGATGTTGGTCTCTGAGAGTGGCTCTGAAGCTTCTTTGCCTCTTGCATCTTACTAGACCACACCAGGTGGCACATTCTGGCTCTGCGGTGGGATCTGAAGTCTCAGTGGTCTCAGCACTAAAGATGCCTTTCGGATTTTATCCAGGTGTCGGAGGAGGCTGTGACAGTTCTGCTGTAGCGACAGGTGGTCTGCAATTAGATCCCTCTCCCGCCTCACCTAGAGCTAACCTTTGTAACCAATGCATCCTTGCTAGGTTGGGGGAGGTCTTCTAGCAGAGCTGTAGATCAAAGGGCGCTGGTCTCCGGCATAAACTTGCTCCCACATTAACCTACTGAAACTGTTCTAAAAGTCAGTGTCACCTCAGCTCAGGACACCTTAGGGGTTGTACTGACTGGCCAGTGACTCCTCCTTGTTTTTCTCATTATCTCCTCCAGCCTTGCCGCCAAAAGTGTGGGCAGTGGCCAGAGGGGCGGGCATCTCCACTAGCAGGGATGCCCTGTGGCGCTGTAACAAAGGGGGTGAGCCTTTGAGGCTCACCGCCAGGTGTTACAGTTCCTGCAGGGGGAGGTGAGAAGCACCTCCACCCAGTACAGGCTTTGTTACTGGCCACAGAGTGACAAAGGCACTCTCCCCATGTGGCCAGCAACATGTCTGGTGTGTGGCAGGCTTGTAAAACTAGTCAGCCCACACTGGAAGTCGGGTATGTTTTCAGGGGGCATCTCTAAGATGCCCTCTGGGTGTATTTTACAATAAAATGTACACTGGCATCAGTGTGCATTTATTGTGCTGAGAAATTTGATACCAAACTTCACAGTTTTCAGTGTAGCCATTATGGTGCTGTGGAGTTCGTGTTTGACAGACTCCCAGACCATATACTCTTATGGCTACCCTGCACTTACAGTGTCTAAGGTTTTGCTTAGACACTGCAGGGGCATAGTGCTCATGCACCTATGCCTTTACCTGTGGTATAGTGCACCCTGCCTTAGGGCTGTACAGCCTGCTAGAGGGGTGACTTACCTATGCCATAGGCAGTGTGAGGTTGGCATGGCACCCTGAGGAGAGTGCCATGTCGACTTAGTCATTTTCTCCCCACCAGCACACACAAGCTGGCAAGCAGTGTGTCTGTGCTGAGTGAGGGTTCTCTAGGGTGGCATAAGACATGCTGCAGCCCTTGGAGACCTTCCCTAGCATCAGGGCCCTTGGTACCAGGGGTACCAGTTACAAGGGACTTACCTGGGTGCCAGAGTTGTGCCAATTGTGGTGACAAAGGTAGAGTTTAGGGAAAGAATACTGGTGCTGGGGCCTGGTTAGCAGGCCTCAGCACACTTTCAAATCATAACGTGGCATCAACAAAGGCAAAAAGTCGGGGGGTAACCATGCCAAGGAGGCATTTCCTTACAACGTGGGTTGCAGCTCAGGAGCTGTATAACTACCCGCTGCTGTCTCTACCGCAAATGGAGGTTCAGGAATGACTGCACCCAAGTTATCCTAAAGGCTTCAGTCATGAGCCAGGAGAGTGTGGTATCCAGAACTTCAGATCATGACCATTTGTCCTCCAAACTGGTTGCCCCTTTGAGGGCCCACCTGTTGCGGAAGCAAGGTAGGGTCCTGCACCTGGGCCTGTGCAGCTTACACCTCCATGCTTAAAGATTGAGCAGAGATGATTGAAGGATTTTATCTCCAGAAGTAGTAGAGGTCATTTTGGCAGCTAGCCATTCCCTCCATTAAAGCCATCTGTGTGGGTTACTGAAAGAAATGTGGTGTTTGGGGTTCTTCCTGGCATATCCAAACCGTAAATACCCAGTTTCCTGATGTACTACTTTTTTGTTTATTACTAGCCAGCAACGTCTTGCTGTGACAGCAGCTAAATGCCATTTGTCAGCCTTATCAGCCTTTCTACGGTTGCCTGATCAGTCATCTCTGTTTAGATCACCTGTTGTGATGCAAGTTTTGAAATGGCTGACCCATGTGTTGCGGCCAGAATCCTTTGTGATGCCCCAGTAAGGCCTCTATCTGGTTATTTATTTCTTGATGTGCACCTCATTCGAGCCAATGCACAGTGGTCATCTGAGGTCGCTCATATTGAAAAACATTTTTGCTTATGCCGATCACGTCAGCTCTCAGAAATTGTACATTGCTTTCTTCCTAGGAAAGCTAGTGCCTAAGGACCAAAGCAGCATTCCTTCAGAAAGTGATTATGCCTTTCCACATTCGTCAGTCTATCACCCTTCCAGCCTTCTTCACCTCTCCTCATTCATCCAAGGAGGAAGAGAGTGGACAATTAGCTCTTGTTGGGTTCTCTGGACTGAAGAAAGGAAAAGCTGTGCAGAAACATTAAAACATGTAATGAACAGGCCAAGAAAGAGCCTCCAGAAGGGCACATTCAACCAGAGCTGAAACTGCTATCACTGAACTGGTGTGTGGTAGGCCAGTGTTGGTTAGTTGCCAGTCTGTGACATGGGTGTCAGCTCACACCTTTACAAAGCAGTATTGCTTGAATAACAGGTCCAGTGGGAGGGGCACTTTATCCATTCAGTTTTGCAGGATTTCCTGGTCTGAGCCATTCCACAGACCCACGATTTTGGGGAGTTATTTAATTATTATATATTCACAAGATGAGGAATCTGTGGTTAGAAGTATCCATCAGGAGAAGAAAAACAAGTTACTTACCTTTGGTAATGCTGTTTCTGATGGATACTCTATCCCCAGAATCCTCACCGACCCACCCTCTTCCTCATTCTGTGGAGTGGAATTTGGTCCCTGCTAAACTGATTCCAAGTAGTGATCCCCAAAGTGGCACATTCTAAGTACTGAAGCCTCTGTATCGGAGGGCACAAACTGACAATAAGTGAATTGCTTAAGAAAATGCTCTCTGGACCCAGTCTGGTACCAGAGGTTATTCACAAGGTTAGGAATCGGCGGTTAGATATAGTGTCCACCAAAAAAAGCGTTATTAAAGGTAAGTAATTTGTTCTTCTATACTCCTGGAGAGGGCAGGACTGTTATGTAAGATTGTTTCTGGTTCTAAAAATGGGGTAGGGGAATGAGTCAAATGAGTCAAAAACTGTTTTTTGAACCAGTTTTCAAAGAAAGAGTTCAGAGGTGGTTACCTGTTAGAGCTGTCTGCCTTAGGGTGGTCTTTTTCCACCAATCCTTCCTCACTCCAAATTTTGTTGAATTCGTTTTTGTTGGCCTTAGAACTGTGTATACTTTTCCACTGCTAATTATTGCTAAAGTGCTTATGCTCACTCCTTTAAACATGATGCATTTGACTTACATCCCATTATTACATTTCATTTACCTGTAAATCCCTAGTAAAGTAGTACTACATGTAACTAGGGCCTATAAAGTAAATACTACTAGTGAGTCTGCAGCACTCGTTGTGCCACCCACTGAAGTTGTCCTTTAAACATGTCTCTGGCTTGCCATTGCGACCAGTGTGTGCAGTTTGAAACTGTCATTTCGACCTGTCAAAATCCTTTCTAGGTGTCTGAGACATGCTGTCTATACTTTATGGGCTTACAGCCCATCCAGTGGTTTTCATTTGTTTACGTCCGTGTCCTTTAACCCCTTCGCTGCCAGACCTTTTCCCCCTCAGGTGCCGAGCCTTTTTTGGCTATTTTGGGCAGTTTGTGCTTAGGCCCTCATAACTTTTTGTCCACATAAGCTCCCCATGCCAAATGTTCGTCCTTTTTTTCCAACATCCTATGGATTCTAGAGATACCCAGAATTTGTGGGTTTACCTGGAGGAGACCAAGAAATTAGCCAAAATAAAGCTAAAATGTTGTTTTAAAAAAATAAAATCAGAAAACCACATTTTTTAACACAATTTGGCCATTTTACTGGGACATAACCCATTTTTATTATTTTTTTGATCTTTCAGCCTCTTTCCAGTTAGTGACAGAAATGGGCGTGAAACCAATGCTGGATCCCGGACAGCTAAACATTTCTGGAAATTAGACAAATTTTGTATTTAGCAAGGGGTCATTTGTGTAGATCCTTCAAGGCTTTCCTGCAGAAAGTAACAGCTAAAATAAAAAAATATTGAAATTGAGGTGAAAAAGAGACATTTCTGTACATGTTTTCTTCTGTAACTTTTTCCAGCTATTGCAGATTTTTGGAAGCAATATACCGTTACGTCTGCTGGACTCTTCTGGTTGCAGGGATATATAGGGCTTGTAGGTTCAACGAGAACGCTAGGTACCCAGAGCCAATAAAGGAGCTGCACCTTGCAATTGGTCTTCATTGTATACCGGGTATACAGCAATTCATTTGGTGGAATATAAAGAGTGAGAAATAGGTATCAAGGAAACCTTTGTGTTTCCACAATTGGCACAAGATAAGGTGTTGATAAGCAGTGGTTATTTGCACCTCTCTGAACTCCGGTGTCACCATACTAGCATGTGAATTGCAGGGCATTTCTCAAATAGATGTCTTTTTTACACACTGTCTTACATTTGGAAGGAAAATATGCAGAGAAAGACATGGGGGCAATAACACTTGTTCTGCTATTCTGTGTTCCCCAAAGTCGCCCGATAAAAAAGGAACCTTACTTGTGTGGATAGGCCTAATGCCTGTGACAGGAAATGCAATATGGACACATCACATTTTTACCTTGAAATCTGACCCTTTTTTTTTTTTTTTTTTTTTTTTAAGTGCCTAGCTGTGGATTTTGGACTCTACCTCATCGGGCACCTAGGAAAACCTAGCAAACCTGGATGTTTCTGAAAACTAAGCACCTAGGGGAATCCAGGATGGGGTAACTTGTGGCGCTCTCACCAGGTTCTGTTACCCAGAATCCTTAGCAAACCTCAAACTTTGGCAAAAAACACTTTCCTCACATTTTGGTGCTGCAAAGTTCTGGAATCTGAGGGGAACCACAAGCTTCCTTCTACCCAGCGTTTCCCTAGGTCTCCTGATAAAAATGGTACCTCACTTGTGTGGGTAGGCCTAGTGCCCGCGGCAGGATATGCTCCAAAACACTAGGTGGACTCATTAAAATGATCAAATACAAAACTACCTGTTTTTGCAGGGGCATCTGCGTTTTGGGTCCTGGGCTCAGCAGCCATCTAGGGAAACCTACCAAACCCAGACATTTCTGAAAAATAGACACCCGAGGGAGTCCAGGGAGATGTGACTTGCGTGGATCGCCCAGTGTTTTCTTACCCAGAATGAATCCTTAGCAAACCTCAAATTTAGCCCCCAAAATCCCATTTTCTCCACATTTGTGTGTGGTTTCAACGGACCAGCACAAATTTCCTATCACCCAAAATTCCCCTCAGTCTCCCGATAAAGATGATACCTCACTTGTGTAGGTGGGCCAAGTGCCTGTGAAAGGGAGGAGCCAAAAACATGTTGAAATTGTGGGGGAACCAAAGCAGGTCCAAAAGGGCAGTTTGGAAACGTTTTTAGGCTGACAATTTGGGCAGAATTTCTATCAATATAGATGCGACAATGCTGGGTGGTAGGAATTTTGTGGATTCCTGGAGATTCCGGAAGGTTCCATCACAAAAATGTGTGGAAAATGTGTTATTTCAAGCAAAGTTGGAGGTTTGCAGGGCATTGTGGGTAAGAAAATGGTGTAGGGTGCATGTGAAGCACACCACCCTGGACTCACCCAGATGTTTAGTTTTCAAATGTCTAGGTCTCATGGATTTTTCTACATGGCAGCGTCCCAAAGTCCAAAAAGTACAGCCCTCACCATTCCAATTGGGACGATTTTGCGAGTTAGCCAAGCTCTCATGGCCCAAATGTAAAACCACGACCCAAAATAATCAAATGTCCTCTTGCTTGTTGTTGGGATAAGATCTTTCAGTATGCAGGGGGAAAGCTGAAAGACTGTTACCCCGTTCAGTTGGCGTGGGGGCATATCCATGCCCATACTGGTTGGTAGCCACCAGCCTACAATTTTTTTTTTCTTCAATTCCCTGGCATCTAGTAGGCTTTCTACTCCCCCAGAGTAGTTGCCCCATCTGTCCACCGGTGGGCAGAAAAACTTTGTCCCCATTTATTTGGGGTGGGGGTATGGCCATACCCCCACCCTCATTTTTTGAAAAATAAAATTCTTCCTTGGTGGGCATTCTGCCCCCCTTGGGGGCAGATGGGCCTTCCAAAAATAGGCCGATGGCCAACAGTAATGTGCCCCCATGGGGCACGACCCTTGCTCAAGGGGCTGTCCTCCCCAAACAAAACACACACACCCGCCAATCCCTGATGCCTAAGTCGTTTCTGCCCCAGCCTCCCGGGCAGATTGGCGTAATAGAAATAGGCCAATCTGCCCCCAAAGGGGCCAGAAATGGCCTAAGATAAAATTGCCCCCCAGGGGAGCGACCCTTGCCTAAGGCGGGGTTGCCCCCCCATCTGTAAAAATTATAATTAAAAAATCCCAGGTGTCTAGTGGTTTCTGCCCCTCTTGGGGCCAGAACGCTCTAATTAAAACAGGCTGATTTGCCCCCAAGGGCTGAAATTGCCTAAAATAAATGTGCCCCCCAGGGGAGAGACCCTTGCCTAAGGGGGGGTCACTCCCCATCTGTAAAAATTTAAATTGAAAAATCCCAGGTGTCTAGTGGTTTCTGCCCCTCTGGGGGGGGGCAGAGCGCCCTAATTAAAACAGACCGATCTGCCCCCAAGGGCAAGAAATTGGCTAAAATAAATGTGCCCCTCAGGGGAGCGACCCTTGCCTAAGGGGTCTCTCCCCCTGCATGAAATCAACGCAAAAAAAAATGTCCCTGGTGTCTAGTGGTTTCTGCCCCCCTTGGGGGCAGAATGTCCTAATATAAATAGGTCGATATGCCCCCAAGGGTGGCAGAAATGGCCTAAAAACAATTTGTCCCTCAGGGGAGCGACCCTTGCCCAAGGGATCGCTCCCCACGTGTAAAAAAAAAAAAATGTTTTAATTATCCCTGCTGTCTAGTGGCTTCCAAAGACTTCTTCAACTTCACCCCATCCCTCTAAGTCATCAGACAAGGGAGTGTCATCACTCGAGGCCTGGCTCTCTAGTTGAGCCTGCACCTAGGTCGTCTCTGTGCCTTCCCTAGTTTGCAGTAGCCAGAGCGACTCCTGCTCAACTCAGAGAATTTATGAAGCCATGCACCTCATACTTCGGTGGCCCATCCCCACTGGAGAGCCTTCAGGCCCTCTGGGTTCAGGAGGGGCCCCTACTGGTTCCCTGTTGCTGGGTCTGTCCTTGGCACCAGATGGGCCCCTTGGATCCAAAGATGGATCTGGACAGGTGCCGATCATACCACCTCGACCTTCCTGAGGCCGGTTGCTCTGTGGATGCTCCTGGTGGCGCTGCTCCCATTCTTATCCCAGACATTGACATGGAGCCATAGGGGCGTCGCCCAATGCCAACTCCAGCGCTGACAGGATGCATTCCCTACAAGCCAGAGCCTGAGCTCTATTCAAATGAGCTGGAACTTGGGGAAGAATATTAGGGGCCACTGTACCCTGAAGAGTACCATCCCCTAGACCCGGATATGGACTATTGTGAGCAACTGATGGATGCCAGTGGACTGGAAACCTCCCCAGATACTGGCTTGGTCTCTCCTCCTACCATGGCTACGGAGGAGGAAACCACATTTGCTATGGTGGTGAGCAGGGCGGCCAAGGTCTTAGACCTTCAGCTCCTCTCCCTCGGTGTGGAGACGAATGCCTTGACAAAGGTTCTTCAACCAGGAGTCACCCCTTCAGCACCACTTCTCCCATTTAATAAAGCCCTCATGGACATCTTGCTCTGGGCCTGGTTCAAGCCCTGCACAGGGTCTCCAGTGAACAGGACAATCACCCATCGCTATTGTCCCACCCCAGGGGATACTACCCTTTTACTTACCCAGCACCCTACCCTAGAGAACTTCGTGGTCCAAGCCTACACGCCCAGAGTAAGTCCTGCCGCATTCTCTATCACCCCTCCTGATAGGGAATCCAAAAGGCTGGACTTCAATGCCCTTTGGGCGCAGGTGTACCTGTGGTCCTGGAGGAGGCCCGAGACCCACTCTTTCTACCTATCGTTGATGGGAGAGATGCAGCTCAGTTCACAATTCGATACAGGCTGGACATGACCAACTCGCTAGGCAGAGCAGTTCTTCGCCAGTGGCCTTTGGCACCATGCCTGACTGAGGACAACTGGCTTCTTAGGGGATGTCAAAGCTTCACTTATGGACGTCCCCTTTGGTGGCTCCTGTCTCTTCAGAGACCAGGCAGATTTGGCGCTGGAGCGCTTCAAGGACAGCTAAGGTAGTGCCAGGTCTGTGGGCTTTTCCATGGCTGTCTGCCAACCCCAGGCTGCCTTTTGCGCCTGTCAAGGCCACGGAATGCGCTTCCAGCCACACAGCCACAGTGGCATGCAAGCTTCCCAGGTCTTGTGTGGCCAAGGATGCAGCACACACAGACCCTTGGGGTCAGGCCATCAGAGGTCAGCCCCAGTCCACCACTCACCTGGCAGCGCAGCCTCCAAGTCTCTTTAGTTTGCAAGATACTCCATCACCTGCACCATTGAAGGATAATAACATCAGACCACTTAGTTCTGCAGACTGTCTGAAGGTGGCTGCTCCCTCCCTTTCATGACCACCCTCCACCTATGCCACCCACTTATGACAGGGTGACAGAGGACCATCGCCTTTTTTCACCAGGAAGTGGCATCTTTCTTGACCAATGGAACCATAGAGATGGTGCCTCCATCAGAAATAGTTTGTGGTTGCTATTCCTGCTACTTTCTGGTGCCCAATAAGGACAGAGGCCTTTATCCTATTCTAGGTATGCACCCTCTCAATTTCTTCCTGTAAAGGAGAAAATCAAAATGGTCATGCTCACCCAAGTCCGGTCTGCCCTTTACCCGGAGTCTGGATGATAGCGTTGGGCTTGCACGACACATACTTCCACATCCCATCCTGTCTGCCCAGAGACGTTACCTGCAGTTCACGATAGGCCACAGGCACTTTCAGTTTGCCGTGCTCTCATTTGGCCTTACCAGTGCCCCTTGAGTGCTCACCAAGGTGATGGCGGTTGTTGCAGCTCATCTACGGATATCAGGGATGCCAGTCTCTAACTTTATGCCTGGCTGTTGAAGGCAGGCTCGCCCCAGGCAGCTGTCTCCCACCTCCATACAACTATAGACCTCCTGCATTCCCTGGAGTTCACTATCAAAGTTCCAAAGTCACACCTGACCCCTTCTCAGGCTCTCCCTTTCGTTGGAGCTGTTCTGGACAGTGCAGTTTTGGGCTTATCTTCCTGAACAGCGAGTCTAATAACAATGTTTCAGCCACAAGCTGCATTTCAGTGATACTGACTCTGAGACTAATGGACCTCATGGCCTCCTGCATCCTGCTTGTGACACATGCCTGCTGGCATATGCGGGCTGTGCAGTGGACCCTGAGGTTCCAGTGGACGCAGCATCAGGGGAATCTCGCCGACATGGTCCAGCTCTCGAAGGGCACTGCAAAATATCTGCAGTGATAGAAAACAAACCACGATTGGGTCAGCAGCATCCCCCTCTCCCTTCCTCAACCAGATCGGACAGTAATGACAGATGCGTCACTCATGGGCGGGGTGGCCATCTGAGAGAGGTGGACATCAGAAGCCTCTGCTCTCCTCCGGAATCCGGGCTTCACATCAAACTGCTGAAGCTCCACCTGAGACTGAAAAACTTTAGTGCAGGTGTTCACAAACAATACCACTTCCATGTTGTACTGCAACAAACAGGGCGGGGTTGTGCACCCTTTGTCAATAGGCCCTGCATTTTTGGACATGGTTGGAGCGTTAGGGCATTTCCCTTGTGGTTCTACACGTGGTGGTCAGGCGGAGAAACTCAACCAAAGATCCGAAGGTGGTACAAGGTCTCTTATAGCAGTGGGGAGAAGCTTGTTTGGTCCTGTTTGCCACAACCGAGGAGACAATGTCAGCGGTTCTGCGTGCCGGTGTGTCCAAGGCAACTCTCTCTCTGAGACTCTGTCTTGAGTGGTGCTCCAGCCCCCTGAATGCCTTTAAGGCCATATTACATCTTCCTAGAATTCTCAAGAAGTACAGGAACAACTGGGTACAAGTCATCCTTGTGAATGGCCATCGGTCCTGCGATCCTGCTGCCCTTTCGGGAGGCTCTTTTGTCGCAGCAGCAGGGGAGGGTTCGCCACCTGAACCTGTCAAAACTCTGCCTTCATGCATGGAGATTGAGCGGCGACAGTTGACAGATGGCACACGCTTGCTGCTGGGGCACGTTTGTGGCATTCTGTGCAGGAAAACAGGTTGACCTCCTTTCTGCCACCCCTTGCCCCCTTCTGAGAACCTTCTTTTTATTCTCTCTTGTTCAACAGAGCCCTTCTTTGGACATCTTAAAAGGCTATCTTTCAGCCATCTCTGCAGTTTTGTGGTTTCCTGATCAGCCGTCCTTTTCCAAGACCCCTATGGTATATAGGTTTCTGGAAGGACTCTGATATTGGACTCCCCTACCCCCACGCTTCTTCATGCCCCAGTGGGACCTAAATTTAGTTCTGGCTTTCCTCATGTGTGCTCCTGTTGAGCTGCTCCTCAACTGTCCTCTTAGGCTTCTAACTATGAAGACAGCATTCCCAGTGGCCATAACATCTGCGTGGACGGTCAGTGAACTCCAGGCTTTGTCATCTAAGCCCCCCGTACCTCAGCATCTTCCCAGGCAAACTGGTCCTTTGCACTAGAGCTTCCTTCCTACCTACGGTGGATATTTCCTTTCATGTAGGCCAGTCCATCATCATGCCTACCTTTTACGCTCCACCTCATCCCTGTAAAGAAGAGGAACAATTCCACTGGCTGGACCCAAAAAGAGTGATGTTGTTCTTTCCTCAATGCACACAAGAATTCCGGTTTGATGAACAACACTTTGTGGGGTATGTCAGAGCCCAGAAAGGGAACAGCAGTAGAGAAACAGTGCATCTCTCGATGGATCATGCTCTGTAACAGAAATCTCTTACGCACTGGCCAAGAAGCTCATTCCACCTCAGCCAAGGCTACAACCACTGCATTAGCACACGGAGTTCTGCCAGGCAACAAAATGGGCATCTCTGCAGATGTTAACAAAGCACTAATTCCTGGATAGTGAGGTCCGTAGAGATGGGTATTTTGACTGTTCGGTCCTGAGGGCTTTTCAGTGTGAAACTGTTTTGCAGACCAACCTCCGGGGAAGTATTACATTGGTATCCTTTCTAAGGTAAGGAATCTGCAGCTAGAAGTCTCTATTATATGAACAAATCACTTACATTTGTTAATGCCTTATCTGCTAGTGACTCTGTCTAGCTGCCCATTCCTTATGGACCAACCCATCCTTCCTGCTCTGCGAAAAGATTTCTAGGAACATGGCTTGCCCCTTTCTGATGGATACAACTACCTGTGGATTCCTCACCTAATGAATACTCCCATGGCGCCAGCATTCGACGGAAATCTTCTTCCTAGTCTCTGCACGTTGACGAGGACGTCACTCTAGCCCACGCGACGCCGTCTGACGTCATACAGGCAATAAGAGGTCCTCGCCGACGTCAGTTCCCTTTTTTCCGTGCATTCGAAACAGTTATCTTCGAGGGAGCTACTGTTACTTTAGTAGTTACAGTGTATTTTCTGCTGCGTAGTTCTTCTCTGCGGTAACAATGTCTCAGAGAAAGTCGGGTTTCAAGCTCTGTCGAGAGTGTGGGGGCAAGATGTCCGTTACAGATCCTCATTCCGACTGTCTCTGGTATTTGAGCTCCGACCACGACGTCGTGACTTGCGATTCATATCAGCACATGAATCCGAAGGCCCTCAAAGAACGTGAGGCTAAACTATTCCTGGCGAAGTCGAAGAGGAAGGAAAAACATCACAAAAAGTCTTCCTCGCCAAGGTCTCATCGGCGTCATCGAGACTCCCGGCGCCGTAGAGATTCACGGCGTCATTCCAGCAAGGAGACTCGTTCGAGGTCGCCTTCGGCTCGGCGTCGGAGGACTTGGGAGGTCAGTCCCACGGTCACGCCGCATCCATCGACGCCGTTGCCCTCTCCGGCGTCACCGACTTCGCCTGGACAAGCGTCTGTGGTTGAGGTGATGCAGCCTCTTGTGATGTCTCCGGCGTCGCGGACGTCGAGGCCGGCGTCGGGGTCGCCTTCGATCCAGGCACCTCAGTATCCGGCTTTTCCCGCCCCTGGAGCCGATAGTACCGCATTTCTGAATGCGATGTATACCATCTTTCAGCAGATGGCTCCAGGAGGTGCTCCGGCTGGTCCTTCGGGGCCTTTGGCCTTTTTATTGGGTGATCCTGCGCCTCTTCGGCCGGCACCCTTTATGCCCTTTCTCCCTTTTGGGAATGTGGGCTCGGTGCCGGCGCCGGTGGCCGCTCCGGTGGCTTCAGAGGGATTGGCTCCGGAGATTTCCATCCCGTCGACGTCGGGATTTCGTCCTGTGACTCCGGTGGGTCCATCGGCTCCAAGATCTCTTCGTCCTGCTCCTTCATCGGCGCCGAAGCTGCCTGTGGCGCCGGATGCGGCGTCGGATGCTTCTGGAGATCGGCGCCGATCTTCGACTTCGGCAGAGGCCATGTCGACTCCGCGTATTGAGCAGAGACTACATTCAAGGAGGCGTGCTCTCCGTCTTTTGGAAGAGCAGGAGTACCAGCGAGTCCTGGAGGAAGGAGAGGTTGAGGACTCTGGTGATGGACTGCATGGTCTGGATACGGCCAGTGGGCTGGATACTTCCCCTGAGTGGGACCTTTCATCTCCAGGGGAGTATACGGAGGAGGCTGCTACCTTTCACGCGGTGGTGAGGAAGGTGGCTAACTTTCTGGACCTGCCTTTGCCGGTGGCAGAGGCGAAGCAGAATTTATTGACAGAGGTGCTGCATCCGGCCTCTGCTGCAGCGGAGCCTCTCTTGCCGTTTAATGAGGCTTTGCTTGATCCGGTGTTGGAGGTGTGGAAGAAGCCTGTATCTTCCTCGGCAGTTCATAGGGCTGTGGCCAGAAGATATCGGGCTGCACCATCTGACCTTGGTTTACTTTCAATACACCATACGCCGGAGAGCTTGGTGGTGCAAGCCTCCTGTTCATCGAAATCAGCGCCTGGATCGTTCCCGACGGTACCTGGAGACAGGGACTCCAAAAAACTGGATGCGCAATCCAAGAAAATATTTTCTTCTTGCAGTTTGGCGTTGAAGGCCACCAACGCAACTTGCATTCTGGGGAGATATATCCATGCTCTTATGGATGATATTTCATCTTCTTTTACGGAGCTTCCCCAGGGACTCTTGGATGTTGTCTCGGACGCCCAGGCTGCCGCAACCCAGATTATCCAGTCTGGGCTGGACACGACCGACTCGGTGGCTAGGGCGATGGGCACGGCTGTGGTGGCGAGGAGACAGGCCTGGCTCCATAATTCAGGGTTTTCTGCGGACGTGCAGTCGACCCTATTAGACCTCCCGTTTGATGGGGACAAACTGTTTGGAGCAAAGGCAGATTCGGCCTTGGAGCGATTTAAAGAGAGCAGGGCCACAGCCAAATCGTTAGGGCTGCAAGCTCCTTCTTCCTCTGCCTCTTCCAGGTTTTTCAGGAGGTTTCGTGGATTTGGGCGTGGCTCTTCCTTTCGGGGGAGGTTCCAGCAACCCGCCTCTTCTCACCCCTATAGATCATTTAGAGGGAGAGGTAGGGCCCGCACCAGAGGATCCTCTCAACAGCACTCTGCCTCTTCCTCGTCCTCTGGAGGGGTGCAGCAGGGAAAGCAGTCTTAGGCTTCCACCATTTCCCACTCACTCCTCTCCTGTAGGGGGAAGATTACGGCATTTTCTCCACAAGTGGGAGACTATTACAACGGACACTTGAGTTATCAGTATTGTGGAAAAAGGCTACACCCTTCCCTTTCGGGAGTTTCCGCCCCCCCTCCCGCCCCGCCCATCTTATTGTTCAGAAGAACACCTCCTGTTGCTAGAACAGGAGGTTCAAGTCCTCCTTTCAAAGGGCGCGGTGGCGTTGGTTCCAGAGCAGGAAAGGGGTCGAGGTTGTTACTCAAGGTACTTCCTGATTCCCAAGAAGGATGGTCGGTTGAGACCGATCCTGGATCTGAGGATCTTGAATTTGTTCCTCAATCAGGAAAAGTTCAAGATGCTGACCCTAGCACAGGTGCTTTTGGCGTTGAACAAAGAAGATTGGATGGTGTCTGTCGACTTGCAGGATGCTTATTTTCATATTCCGATACTCAAGTCACACAGGAAGTATCTCCGGTTTGTGGTAGGGTCGCAGCACTATCAGTTTGCCGTCCTTCCGTTTGGTCTTACTTCAGCACCTCGAGTCTTCACGAAGGTGATGTCAGTGGTTGCGGCAGAGCTCAGAAGGAAGGGGATAACAGTATTCCCTTACTTGGATGACTGGTTGATCAAAGCCAAGTCCCCGGAGCTTGTGTCGTATCATCTGCAGTCAACAACCCAGTTGTTGTTCGACCTGGGCTTTTCGGTGAACGTGCCCAAATCTCACCTGGAGCCCTCTCAGCGCCTCCTGTTCATAGGGGGCAGTACTGGATACAACATTGAATCGAGCCTTTCCTCCGCCTCAGCGGGTTCAAGATATTCAGGAATTGGTTCCAATGTTTCGAAACGGAGCGGTAGTTCCAGTCCTCAAGGTCCTTCGTCTGCTTGGTCTGTTTGTCTCCTGCATACTGTTGGTCACGCATGCTCGCTGGCACATGAGGGCTCTTCAGTGGTGCCTCCGAAGGCAGTGGTCTCAACACAAGGGAGATCTAGAAGGTGTGGTCAAGATCTCCAGAGATGCTGCTGTGGACTTGAAGTGGTGGATTGCGAGCAACAATCTTTCGCAAGGAAAGCCGTTCGCGCAGTCGCCACCAGTGGCCACGGTCATAACGGATGCTTCCACTCTAGGGTGGGGAGCTCATCTGGGGGATCTGGAGATCAAAGGACTTTGGTCTCCAGAGGAACAGATGTTTCATATCAATCTGTTAGAGTTACGGGCTGTACGTCTGGCTCTCAAGGCCTTCCTCCCTTCCCTTCGTGGTCAGTCGGTACAGGTCCTGACGGACAATACTACCACGATGTGGTACATAAACAAACAGGGAGGAGTAGGGTCGTACCTTCTCTGCAGAGAAGCTCTTCGACTATGGTCCTGGGCAAAGGACCATCAGATTTGCTTGGTAGCAAACCATTTGGCCGGGGTCTTGAATGTACGTGCGGACAGTCTCAGTCGCCAATTCTCGGCCGACCACGAGTGGCGTCTCCATCCAGATCAAGTCCGTTTAATCTTCCAGATGTGGGGATTTCCTCAGATAGATCTGTTTGCCACTCGGGAGAACGCGCATTGTCCGTTATTCTGCAGCCTCCAGTATCCGGTGCAGGGAGCATTTGGGGACGCGTTTCTGATAACCTGGTGCGACCAGTTGCTTTACGCGTTTCCCCCCATACCCTTGATTCCTCGAGTGTTGAGGAAGATTCGCCAAGACCGGGCCCAAGTCATCTTAATAGCTCCGGATTTGCCAAGGAGGGTGTGGTACTCCGACCTTCTCCAACTCTCACTGTGCCCTCCGCTCCGTCTCCCTCTCAGGGCAGACCTCCTCTCGCAGTCGCAGGGGCAGGTTTTACACCCCAACCTCCAGAGTCTACACCTACATGCCTGGAGATTGAACGGGGCAACCTGAGTTCCTTCTCTCTCCCGCCTGATGTAGTGGATGTTATATTAGCGGCCAGGCGACACTCCACTAAATCTATCTACGCTAATAGGTGGTCTAAATTTGTTATGTGGTGTGGGGAGAGAGAGATTGATCCCTTACATGCTCATCTGTCGGACGTTTTGTCTTTTGCTCTGTCTCTAGCGCAGAAGGGTTGTGCAGTGGCTACCATTAAGGGTTATTTGTCTGCTTTGTCAGCCTTCATTTGTCTTCCAGATCAACCATCGTTATTTAAATCCCCTATTGTTCTCAGATTCTTGAAAGGTCTTCTAAATAAATATCCTCCAAAACCATTCGTTATGCCTCAATGGGATTTGTCCTTGGTCCTCACTTTCCTTATGGGGTCCCCTTTTGAGCCTATGCATTCTTGCCCCTTAAGGTATTTGGTTATTAAAACAGTCTTCCTGGTGGCTATAACATCTGCAAGGAGAGTGAGTGAGTTGCAAGCCTTATCGGTAAAACCCCCTTATACAACTTTTTATGGGGATAAGGTGGTGTTGAGGACCAAGGCTGCTTTCCTCCCGAAGGTTGTTTCACCCTTCCATTTGGCCCAGACAATTACTTTGTCCACGTTCTATCCTCCGCCTCATCCTTCAAAGGAGGAAGAGAGACTACATCGATTGGACCCAAAGAGGGTGTTAAGCTTCTACATTGATAGAACGAAGGACTTCAGGCTGGAGGATCAGCTGTTCATCGGATACGTGGGCAAGAGGAGAGGAAAGGCAGTCCACAAGAGAACACTCTCCAGGTGGGTTGTTCTTTGCATTAAAATCTGTTACTCTTTGGCAAAGAAGGATCCTCCTGATGGCATTAGAGCTCATTCCACCAGAGCTAAGTCGGCCACTTCGGCCTTGGCCAGGGGTGTTCCTGTGGTCGACATCTGCAAGGCCGCAACTTGGTCGTCCCTTCACACTTTTGCGAAACATTACTGTTTGGACTCTGAGGTCAGAAGGGACGGACATTTTGCACGGTCAGTGCTGCAGGATTTCTTGGTTTGACCATTTCGGCACCCACCACCGGGAGTGGTACTGCTTTGGGACTCTATTCTTTAGGTGAGGAATCCACAGGTAGTTGTATCCATCAGAAGAACGAGTTACTTACCTTCGGTAACGACTTTTCTGGTGGATACATTAGCTACCTGTGGATTCCTCACGGTCCCACCCGCCTCCCCGTTGCCTTTCTGGTCTTACCAAGTAATCCTTGAGTGCGCTCCTCTTGGTCTTCAAGGTTGCAATAGATGTTGTATATATGGATACTTGTATATATTTATTTGTATATATATATGTATATATCTTTGTGTATATACATGATTTGCATATATTTGTTGGTTTTAGAAAAAAAAAAGAGTTATATTAAATCTACAGCCATTTTATTGCAATGTTGTGTATTTTACAATGTTATGGGATGTTGCCTTGCTCTTTCATTGCATTGGGTTGTTGTTCTCATGCACGTAAAACATGTTGGTACTGATGTCGGCGAGGACCTCTTATTGCCTGTATGACGTCAGACGGCGTCGCGTGGGCTAGAGTGACGTCCTCGTCGACGTGCAGAGACTAGGAAGAAGATTTCCGTCGAATGCTGGCGCCATGGGAGTATTCATTAGGTGAGGAATCCACAGGTAGCTAATGTATCCACCAGAAAAGTCGTTACCGAAGGTAAGTAACTCGTTCTTTAGGGTCCTAGTTTTCCACACCAGTGGTCAGTGTTCTAGGTGGCTCCGCACTCCTGTCATTGAAAGTCGCAAAACAAAACTGATGTCAGCACTTCGAGGTGGTGCCTGTATTGGCAGTGTGCAGATGATGCCACAAAGAGCGACACCACCTACTGGCACGCATGGGTACTACTCACAAAACGTTTCTGGATCCATTTGATGCCTGGGGATAATTCTAAGGTGAGGGATCTGCAGCTAGATAGTCTCTACCAGATAAGCAGCTACCGAAGGTAGGTAACTTCATTACTACCCCGAGGCCTGTCTCTCCCATAGGATAACATTGGCTTACCTTATTATATTTAATAAGTGGTACATTTCAATTCAGGGCATGTAGGAATATCAAGTATGGTGTCTAAATAGTTGTATTTTATAACCCTTTTTAATGTTAAAGTTGAATTTTAAGTCACAATTCTGAAAATGCCCCTTTTAGAAAGTTGCCATTTTCTTGTCCTGACCGTTTGGTGCCTGCAGCCTGTATCCTGGGTCACATGACTAGATGTAGCTGGCAGTTGGTTTTTGTGTATTGCTCCCAGACAGTGTGAGAAAAGAAAGGGGAATAGGTATGGGCAGGATGTGCCATCTCTGACTTGATGGGGGGAGGAAATGTTACCTACCACACTTATACATCACAAAGACTCTGCATCTGGACACAACATGTTTCATGCTAGTCTTTTGTACCACCATACATGCTGGGGCTAGAGCAGAGAGGCAGAAAATGCAAGCGTGTGGGATTGGAAAGCTCCAGAAACTTCTATTTCAAAGTTGGCACTAAGTATTAACATTGGACCCTCAGGTCCAACTTTTCAGTTCACATCTGGGTCACTGGAAGACTCTGAAGGACTGCTCTGCTGCTGTGCTGCAAGGAAGACTGTTACTCTGCTGCCTCAGTGAGAGGGACTGGACCTGCATCTTGTACCCAGGACTACCAGAGGGACTCCAATGGCTAGTTGTCTGTCCTCCTGATCAGAGTATCAGAGACTGAAAAGGCTCTAATCCACTTGAACCCTGCACCTGCCCTCTGCCTGCTATGAATATTGCCCCCCATCTGGTTCCACCCCAGTCCTGGAACCTTGAAAGTCAGGCTAAAGTTGCTCTGCCAACCCAGCTGTGGTCTTTTGGGCAGAACGTGATGCATGTCCTTGTCACTCCGCATCAGAATCTCTGCTATGCAGCACATCTCGGACGCCAAACCTGGAATCACCAGTGCACTACATATCCCCTGCTCAGGACTTCACATCAGAAGCTTCTGTCATCAGCATGCACTGCTACTCAGGACCTTGCACTTTAATTACCACAAGATTCATGTTGCATGTAAGTACTTCAATAGATTCGTATTTCACACATGTATCAAGAGTACTTTGTTTGAAATCGATAAGTTATACAGTTTTTGAAATATTGGCAATAATCTGTTTTAAAACTTGACAGTGCAATTGTCAGAAACAATTCCTGGGGGGAAGAAAAGGTAGATCGATTTGCAGGTAAGTACAACACTTACAGTTCCAGTCTCTGGGGGTTAGGAAGTCCACAGGTTGGGGTTCAAGTTAACCCCAAACACCCACCACCAGCAACACTGGGCTGGCCGGGTGCAGAGGTCAAATTGTAGGCAAAATTAACATGGGCTCCTATGGAGAATGGGGGTACTCCGTTTCAGATTTGCAGGCAGGTAAGTAACCACGTCTTCGGAGGGCAGACCTGGGGGATTTAGAGGAGCACTGTGTGGGCCACAAGTAGGCACCAGATATACACCCTCAGCGGTGCTGGGGCAGCCAGGTGCAGGGTGCAAACAAGATGTCGGGTCTCCAATGAGACGGGGGTCACTCAGAGGCTGCAGCCGAGGTCCAGGAGGATCTTCTCGGGCAAACCACAGGCTGGACAGGGAGGGGGGCCGCCTGCTGAACGTTGGTTTGGTTTTTCAAAGTCCTGGGGGCTGCAGGTCAGTGGGTCTTTAGGTATTGGAAATCTTCATCCGGAGCATTGGAAGTCAGGGGGTGTCCTCAGAATTCCCTCTGCAGGCTGCGGATTCCTGGAGGGGTGGAAAGGCCAACCAAGGGTGGGCATTTGCCCGGAGTCACCTGGGTATCCTCTCTAGCTGGTTGGGCCACCTAAACACGGGTCGTGGGCGTCTGGTACAGAGTGGTTATGGCTCACACATTGGGAATGAGGTTGGAGTCCATGGGAGTTCTTGGTCCTTTTCAGTGCATGGCAGTCCTCTGGAGCTTGGCAGAGGTCGCTGGTCCCTCTGTATGCGTCACTGTTCTTTTGCATGTTCTTTGAAGCAGGAGACAGGCCAGCAAAGCAGTTGTTGTCTTCCTTTTTCTCTGCTGGGGTTTCTGCTTAGCATTCCTTCTTCTCTCATGTCAGGTCGCCAGGAATCTCATGACTTGCGTTCAGGGGAGCCATTAAATCCTGGATTTAGGGGCGTTACAGGGCAGGGGCCAATGGCTTTTGTCCCTGAGGGTGGCTGAACCCTTCTTGTGTCCAATCCCTTTGGGGAGGGAAACACAATCCTAAACCTATTGGTTCCTGCCCTCCAACTCAAGATGGAGGATTCTGCAGGGAGGGGGTCACTTCAGCTCCAGACACCTTAAGGGTGGTCCTAGCTGGAGTAGTCACTCCTCCCTATTTTCCTGCCGGACTTGCTGCCAAAAGTGGGGCTTTGTCTGGGGTGTGGCCAACTCTACTAGCTGTGGTGCCCCGGGGCACTGTAACACAAGGCTTGAGCCTTTGAGGCTCCCCACCAGGTGCTACAGTTCCTACAGGGCAGAGGTGTGAAGCACCTCCACCCAGTACAGGCTTTGTTTCTGACCACCGAGAGCACAAGGGCTCTCACCCCATGTGGTCAGAAACGTGTCTGAAAGTGGCAGGCTGGCACAGACCAGTCAGTCCTACACTAACAGTTTGGCTAACATACAGGTGTTATCTTTAAGATGCCCTCTGGGTGCATTTTTCAATAAATGCCACACTGGCATCAGTGTAGGTTTATTGTGCTTAGACGTTTTGATATCAAACTTCCCAGTATTCAGTGAAGCCATTATGGAACTGTGGAGTTTGTAATGACAAACTCTCACACCAAATACTCAATATGGCTATACTGCACTTAGTATCTAAGAATGGCTTAAACATTGTAGGGGCATATTGCTCATGCAGCTATGTCCTCACCTTTGGTGTAGTGCACCCTGCCTGAGGGCTGTAAGGCCTGCTAGAGGGGCGACTTACCTATGCCACTGGCAATGGTTTGTGGGCATGGCACCCTGAGAGGGGTGCCATGTCAACCTTGCCTTTTTCTCCCTACCAGCACACACAAGCTGCAAGGGCAGTGTAAATGTGTTTGGTGAGGGGTCTCCTAGGGTGGCATAATACATGCTGCAGTCCTTTGGGACCTTCCTTGGCTACAGGGCCCTTGGTACCATGGGTACCTTTTATAAGGGACTTAACTGTGTGCCAAGGGTGTGCCAATTGTAGAAACAAAGATACAGATTTTTGGCCAAGAATACTGGTGCTGGGGCCTGGTTAGCAGGGTCCCAGCACACTTTCAATCAAAGTTGACATCAACACGAGGCAAAAAGTGGGGAGGTCACCATGCCAACAGTGGCACTTTGCTACAACTTGTGAAAGTGATTATGCAAACATATGTTGAAGTCACATCCTCTCTTGTGATCTGTCGTGCTGAAAAGAAAGACAGTCAACTCTTTGACATTTTCAATAAAAATATTCAAGGGTTTCTGCTCTTTTTAATTCCCTGGTGCCCTTAGATTTAAGGGAGGGGGTGGTGGACACCCATTTGACATTTATAAGACATTTGTTACTGACAACAGGGACTGCTAGTAACAATCCAGACCACTGCAGCCTGCTACAGAAAAGATTTGTCTCTCCCTCCGGGCACCTGTGGTAATAACTTAAGGTACTGCATCCTTCCTGCTATGGAAAATATTTGTTTCTGACTCAAGGGCTGTCTGGTAACTTCCTGAATTACTGCAACCTGTTACAGAAAAGGATTTGTATCTGACTTTGAGGAACTCTAGTAATGACCTATGGTACTGCATACCTTTTTCAGAACAGGATTTGTATTGTACTTCCTGGAGCTTGTTTCAGAAAACGTCTGTTTCTGATCCAATAGGCTTCTACTTACAACCTAAGATGCTACATTCTGATTACAGCAAGGAAATGTGTCTGACTCCTTTTGTAACAACTTAAGGTACTGCATACTGTGTTGGATCCTATTTAGTGTTATTGGGGAACCAGGAGATAGCTTAGCTTTCTGGCTTGCAGGCCTGGGCCCCCGTCACATAGTGACTTTTAACCTACTTAGCTTGCTCTGTTTTAGCACATTTATTTAACTATTTCTTCCAAGATGGCTGCTGTGTTTATAATTCAGAAGATGTTTTGATTTCACGTTACAAGTGCCACTCTTAAGGCGTCAAAGACAAGCGATATACGTAGGTATTCACATCATGTCCCTTTCCCACTTGTGTGACAGGAATATAATGTACTTTTGGAGGGAATTGTTTATGTAACTGCCACCCCAAGCATGCCTTTTTAGGCAGCTGATCAGTGCACTCTTTATAATGAGCCAGTAACACTATATAGACGACTTGTTCAGTTTGTAATGCAAACTTTGAATACAACACCAGTGCATCCAGCACCCGCTAGATATTAGTTGGCCACTACTGGGATTAATCCACAAACAGTATGTTCTATCATGGGCAGAGTGCCCACGGAACAAAAGAAAATCCCGTTCTGGATAGCCCAGAAAACTAATCAGCTGGAAGCTGTGTTTCCCTATACCAGGCCACAAAAAAAAACATAGAATTCTCACAATGTGCTTGCCATTTGGGATGGTTCCCTCAGTTGATGACTGCACCACATGGGGTACAGTCTTTGCTGCGATCTATACTACCACACATGGTACCCTGACACTTTCCCAATTTACCGGATGTGTTAAAACAAATTCAGAATGAACACAGGGTTGCACCAGCCCTAGATTAGGGGGTGAAATTAATGGGAAACTTTGATGCAGTCTCCTCAATAATACTCAGGAACATTAAATGGGATGTGGTAGTGTTTATCAGGAAATTACCCATTAAATCAAACTGCCACAGGAACAGATCCGTTTTACCCAGCTCCCTCCAACAGATACGTGCTCAGACTTTACTGATTATCTGAACCCTGCATCCGCTAGGGGGAAAGGGGAATGGCAATAGAAAAAGAGAAAACGCCTCCAGATCCAGTTCCTGCTTGTGTTTCCCACTTGAAGACAGGATATTCAGTGTGTGCTTTAGTAACCTGCACCTTTCTTCTTATTGGGATTTCTTTAAAAGAAGGACCTGCAGTCGGGTGATAAGAGCATAGATAAGTACATTCCTACTGCGCATTTAACTTTTCAGCCGTTCACATTCACCCAATTCTGTCGTTCTCCTAAGCTGGATCCTTTGAGAGACTAGCCTCTCCTTAAGAGAACAATGTTAACGTAATATCTCCTTTTCTCCAGGAGTCACAGGTATCCAAGGTTCTCTGGAGAACAGTTCAAAGGTTCACAAATATACAATCTACTAATGTCTTTTAGACGAAACGAAAACCCCTTCTCAAGGTTCAGTTTTCTCAATCTCAGTCTCTAGGAATTAGTCTGAGCATTGAGGTTTGTCTCTAAGACTTGCAAGTATGCAAGGCAAAGAATTTGTGAATATATATATATATATATATATTGGCAGGTCTGGAAGTCATAGAAAGGGCTTCCCTACTGCAGTTGCTTGAAATTCTGTTAAGCCAAAACAAATTCTCCTCAGAAAGCCAATAGCCAGTTGTTGGAAGAAGGAAGAAATTCAGCTTCTCCAGAAGAGAAAAGGTAGCTGCTGTGTGCACACCGTAACAAGAAAAAGAATTAATTACTCAAAACTGGAAGAACTCTCTATGAAACGAACGTCTCAGGAACACTGCTCATTCTCCTCAGGATGACAGTTGAAGTGCACAGCTCCCAGAGAGAAACAGCTGGAGGGAAGCTTCAGCACGAGACTAAGGTAGAAACAATAGAGCGCTGACTTCACAAAGATTTTCGGCCACCATTTTGAGTGGTAGTTAAACCTGAAGAAGCTAGTTCTAAGAACAGCCTTTTTCAAGAGCCACTGGGAGTGAGGACGCCGCTGCAACCACCGTGGAACAAGTAAAAGGGGAATCTGTTTTTGCTGAGGGAAGATCTTGACAACGCAGGCAATATTTTTCTTGACAGCGTTGGCTATACTCCAGTGGCTCCAAGAGATTCCACACTTGGAACAGGAGAAACAGCTACCAAAAATAGTTTCCAATGCAGATACCAGTATAGGACGGGACAGTTTGGGAGCCAAGCCGAAAAAGCCTGAAATACAGTGTACCACCCTAAGGAAGGTACCAAACAAGCACAGGAGGGTTCTAAAAAGTGCTGGGTAAATAAAAGCAAATTAAAGACAGATGTAGTCAGAGAGTGGACTCCCCACACCCGGAGAGCTCCGAAAGGAGATATAATTTCCGAAATAGAGAAAATATAAAAGCTCCCCACAGATATACTGATTAACATCCCTCCCGTTCCTTTCAGGACACTCCGGATAGATGTAGCGAGAGAGTGGGCCAGTCAGAGCAACTTACTGACTACTTGAAACAGAAGAAAGACTCTCTGCGGTCTTCAGACAAAAAATAAGACAAGCCCCCACAACAAAAGCCACAGTTTAAAAAGGAAAAAATGGCAGCACTTTCCATGAAAAATGCCAGTAAACTTGAGAACATTGCTAAAGAACGCGACGTGGACTGTGAGACTGCTGGACAGTGCGGCAGAAGCCACAATTTGTCACCAGAGTCTGATACATCATCTGGATGCAATAGCAACTAGCGACTGTATTGCAGTCAAGACTGCAGACAGGCTTGTTCTCCCACCCGACAGGGTTTATGATTTAAATATCCAAATCGAGAGAGACATAGAGCGAACCATTATGGACCGAAAGAGACTGGCCACCAGAGCACGTCCGTAAGCTCCCACATAGGGGAAGATGTCATTTTTCTTTCTTTCTTTGATCTTGTTCCAGAAGTTGTAAAACAAGCCTACGCTGTCAACTGGTATTTAGCGCAGGCACCTGCACTATACCTAGTCATGTAGGTTGGGATAAGGATTCTCCTTACCATGCAATACTGATTACGTCTAGACTCCAGCCTCAGCCCCAATTTCCTGTTAAACACGAAGCCAAAGCTGCAGCGAGGGAGATCCTCACTCAGCTTGAGTACCAGGAAGTAATTGAGCCCTGTGTCTCTGCGATGAATCACCCATTATTTCTGGATGCAAAACCCGACCATTCATATTGAATAGTCTTAGATTATAGAGTCTTAAACAGTCACACACGCAGATACGCAACACAGAATTCACATAGCCCACACTAATTGATAACATAGTGCATAAAAAATACAAAACAACCTTGGATATCTCTGTTTTTTTCTGCCAAAACTTAGCACACAAAAGTTCTTAGCCCATGTAACATCAATATTGCATGATAATGATCCTGAGGCATTGTCCTATGTGGATGACAACTACCTCACAGATGACGAGCTCAACATTAATCTTGCCAGGATCGTTCTGGGATTTGCAGCCCTTGGTTACAAATTCAATTTTAGAAAATCTAAACTACCATTTTTCAGGGTATTATACCTATGACATGAGCTATCAAACGAGGGCAAGAGACTGGCCTGCACTTTTTAGGAAAATGTGTTCAACTCCAGCCACCACACACTATCAAGAAACTAGTCTTTACTTGGTTTCTTTAACTTTGGCAGAACATATCTGTAGGGAAATGCCTCCCTTGGCATGGTTACTCCCTAACCTTTTGCCTTTTGTTGACGCCAGTTATGATTGAAAGTGTGCTGGGACCCTGCTAACCAGGCCCCAGCACCAGTGTTCTTTCCCTAAACTGTACCTTTGCTCCAAGAATTGGCACAGCCCTGGCACACAGATAAGTCCCTTGTAAATGGTACCCATGGTACCAAGGGCCCTGTGGCCAGGGAAGGTCTCTAAGGGCTGCAGCATGTATTAAACCACCCTGGGGACCCCTCACTCAGCACTTGCCTGTGTGTGCTGGTGGGGAGAAAATGACTAAGTTGCCATTTTACCCAAAACTGTGTGTACTGCTGTTTTAAATCAAAGTTATATACTTACCTGTGTAAAGTACCTTCCATTTTCTGTACTTACCTCAAATCTTGAATCGTGTGGTTCTAAAAATAAATTAAGACAATATATTTTTCTATATAAAAACCTATTGGCCTGGAGTTAAGTCTTTGAGTGTGTGTTCTCATTTATTGCCTGTGTGTGTACAACAAATGCTTACCACCACCCTCTGATAAGCCTACTGCTCGACCACACTACCACAAAATAGAGCATTAGTATTATCTAATTTTGCCTCTATCAACCTCTAAGGGGAACCCTTGGACTCTGTGCACACTCTCACTATATACAGAGCCAACTTCCTATAATATCTTCCTGATTATGCACAATGCATCAAGCCACTTCATGACTTACTACACCCAGATTTTTCCAGGAGACACTGGACAGTGGAACACACATGCCTCCTTAGAGGATTGCAACAGGACATGCTAGAAGCAAAACACTTAAAAAACTAATTTTGTCATGAGAATAATTGCTGGTGCCAGTGGGTTCACTTATGTCACCTTTAACAAAGGTGACACGGTGCCCATAGCATATAAATCACATTTATATTCCAATGCAGAACAATGCTTTGCACCCACAGAACTGTTTTTAACTGCAGTACAGAAGGCTGTCATCCAGGAGAGGTGATTTGCCCAAGGGATACGCATTATTGTCGTTAGCCTCTAAGGCTGGCACCAGGGTATCACCAAAGCTAGCGTTCCTAACACTAAAGCATTACTTCAATGATGGATTCAGTGGGCACCTTCCCTGACTGCCACCGTTGTTGATTACACCTTTGATTCAAAACTTCAAACACAAGAATCTCTCCAATACAAACAGGAGTACCCGCACCTCTTGATCTATTGCTGCTCTTGATATATTGCCGCTTTACAGATGCCATACTGTCATTAACACTGATGGTTCAGCACAACCAGTGGTAGGTACTTAACATCAGTACTCAGCCACTTGCACAGCCGTGAGCGGAGTGATGAAGGATGGTATATTCCACCTTCACAATACCTACACACAGCTGGCTGAACTTAAAGCCCTTATTTTAGCCCTAGAACATATAGATCCAGGACAACTCACATTGATTGTCTGTGATTCATACTACTGTGTCCAGCCCTACAATCATTAGCCTAATCAGTAGCGATTTGAACAGGTTCAGAGACTCAAAAGGGAACATCATAAACCACAGAATTCTGTGGGGGAGAGTAGCTGATCTAAGGATAAGCTACCTAATGCTCATGTAGCCCATACATTGCGCTACCAACATGTAGGAATACACATTATTGGCAACACTTTGGCTGATGAAGCGTCCAAATCTGCAGTAGCTACGGCTTCTGTTGCTGCAGTGACTCGTTCCCATACGAGATTGGATAATTAAATATTGGCTGCTGTGAAAGCTTCGGCTGAACGCAAGCCTCTCCCAAAAGCATACCCTACAAAATACTCATACCACATCAGTGCACAGAATGTTGCCTTTGCAACAATTCCTGGGGTTGGAAATAAAATGATTCATAACCAAGTAATGCTTCTGATGGCCGGGTCTATACTAACAGACCAAGCAATATGTTCTTTGCTGTGACATTTACCAGCAGATGAAGGGCTCAAACATCAACCACCCTCCACAGACATCCCTCTTAGTGTCCTGGACCATTGTGGTCCCCTTCAACCTGATTGTGCATACAAATACATCTTAGTCGCTATAAATTCTTGATCTAGATTCCTGTGGGTATGCCCTCAGCAGTCGGCTGACGTTCGAACTGTGATAAAAGACTTGCTGATCTTCATCGATACATATGCAGTTGCAGCATTCCATTCGGACCAGGGCCCTGCCTTTGCCTCTAAGGCATTCAGGGACACCATGAGGACGTTGGGTGTTGAACTCCATTATTACTCCTCACCCTACCATCCCAAGGTTAATTTGGTTTTGGAGAGGAGGAATCAAGATCTGAGCAGTACTTAACAGCTAGAGTATTGTGTTCTGGCCATAGTTGGCTTCATCACCTATATGGGGTCTACAGAGGAATGAATAATCTGCCAAGATAGCCCTTGGGAGGATGCACCCGTTACAAGGTTCTCTTTGGTATACTTATGAATGTCCCTGATTTAGATGGCCCTGGTTTGGTGGCAGCAGATACACCTTTTGACATCAATGAATGTCTCACTGTCTTGCAGGAGCTTCAGCAATTTTGTGATGATTCATCCACCAGTGCTGCTTCCTTAGGAATAAGGGATTTGCCAACAACTTCTATAGGCTGGATTCCTAAAGGTGGGGATCTGGATCGTGAGAAGATTGCAGTGAAGAAGGAATTTGGACCATCTTTTTTTTTAGAACCAAATTTATTAGTATTGCTTTAATTAAGCTAAAGAGCAGTACACACACAGTGAGTTACGACAACATCAATAATACAGGTACGTAGCATAAGACACAATCCAATGCTGGACAGTCAGTGTTCAGTAGTACATTACAATAAAACATCATGGTCGGCTCACCATTTCCCCATATTTTATCATGTTTTTTGGGGCACCCTTGCGCTACATAGATTGTTTTTTCTTGATGTGAACTCCAGTCGACCTCTGCCCACCATACTGCCAAAGAAGGAGCCCCGGGAAGCATCCACCTGCGAGTAATCTCTCTTAGCAACAAGGCATGCAACTCCACTAGCCCCAGTAATGCAACCTTAGGGCCTAAATATATAGGACGTCCCAGGAACTCTGCTATTTCCTTGCCAATCCCCTCTCAAAAGGGTCATATGTGGGTAAAGCTCAGAGTGACTTAGAGTAAGTCTCCTCCCAGAAGACCACACCTGGCATAGGAGGACACGCTCCGCTGGACATCTTCGGCATTATTGCAGGGATCAAGTAAGATGCATGGAGGTAGTTGAACTGCACCATCCGCAGCCCAGCTGAGATGACTAACTCCCGGAGGGCCAACAGTGCCTCCCGCCAATTGTCATCAACCAGCTCCCCGACCCATTGCGTCCACCTCTGTTACAGGTGGTCAAACCCATCTGGGGCGTTCTTAAGTAAAGATATATAAACTTGGGACACTGCTTTCTTCCCCAGGCTCCCAATTAACAATTTTGCCTCGAGTAGGCTGTAGTTGGGGAGCTGGGTATTCACGAAAACATGTGCACCCAGGACGTGATGCAGCTGCAGGTTTTGGAAGAATTGTGTCTGGAGTAGCCCATAATGCTCTCTCATGTCCTTGAATGACATAAGGTTGTCCCCTGTGTACAAATTCCCAAGTAAGTCACCCCTATTAAGTCCTAGTGTTGAAAGCCCTTTAAGGTAGCAGGCTGGTGCAGCCAGCCTCCGTGCCACAGTGAAGTCATTCGAGTAAAGCACTGATCCCATTTTATGAGTTTTAAGGTCGCCCTCCAGCAACCTTCCGCCATCTGGGTGCAAGACGCAGTCTGGACAGGAATCCTGCTACCATAAAGTATACCCAGCAGGCCTCCAAAGCCCACTTTGTGGATCTCAAGTCGATATGCCGGGTCATCCCAGCATCCAGCAAACCTGTCATTTATGGGCACCACCTGGGCGGCTAGGTAGTAAATATATAGATCTTGGACTCCCATACCCCCCCCGTACGGGGATTTACGTGAGGTATTAAAAGCCACTTTGTGCCGGCCTCCATTCCAAATGAAGTCAGTAAATTTCGAGGAGAGAGTACGGAACCACGCCCTTGGTATTTGGTACGGGTAGTTTGTAAGGGCATACAGGTATCTGGGAGCCACATCATTTTGAGGAGGGCAGTGCGCTCAAGGGGGTTTAAGGATAGATCCCTCCAGTGCTGCAGGTCCCTGTCCAGATGTGCCGACAAATCGCTAAAATTTAGTACCCACGCTAAGTCAGGCAGAAGGGAAACTTGGATTCCCAAGTATTTAAACACATTCCTCCACAGTGGGACCTGGGGACACCACTATTGACCCTCCGCATCCCCCCTGACCTCCACCAGTGTAGACTTTTGGGCATTGACCCAGAGTCCCGACACCTCTAGTAGTTCTACGCATCTGGGCCCGACGCGGGCGGATCACTAAAACACCAAGACATCGTCCACATACAGTGCCTCTTTATCTTCCCCCCCGTCTGCCCTCCTCCAGACCCACATAAGAGGATCGCTCTGCAGCACCCTAAGGACTCAATCGCCAGGGCGAAGAGCAGTGGGGATGGGGGGGCATCCAAAAAGGAGCAGCGAGTTCCCAATAGATGCGTCTCCTGCAGTAGGACAACCCCCGGGGCATCGCTCTTGAGGTATTTAAGTACTTCGGTTCGCTTAATGCGGTCTAGGAGCCCATTAACATTCCATGAATTGACTGAAATCATCTTGTGCATAAATATTTAAATATCTGACCCTCAGGGCAGCCAGACAGGCAAAGGACAGCATACGGGGGTGGTGGACCCTGCAGCCTGACGCAAGTACTCCATTGCCCAGTCTGTGGCCGTGTCAGAAAGCATAATTGTGTGGAACAACTGGGGTGCACAAAACCTGCTTGTAAACTTGAAAACAGCATGTAATCTGAACTACTGCAAGAACAAAAACAGTGACCCCCACACTTCCACCCAAGAACCACCTGTCGCCCCCTCAAACATCTTAACCTAAGGTAACTCGTGGAGGAGTTTGGCGATCTACATCTGGATACCCCTGCTCATGTAAGGATAATCCGCCTGACAGCTTAAATACAGTAGTGTTGAACATTCAGTGAGCGGCATTACTCCCCGCCTAAAGCCCCACCCTTGAACATAAACACAGACTTATCCCTCAGCCCTCTCATGATGGGGATGGCTCAAGACAACAGTACGCCCATCCAACCATACTATAGTACTGGTGCCAGTGGCAGTCAAAGTTCGCCAGCTCGAAGCCGCGTCCCGGCCCCATCAAGGAGGACACCCACTGGAGTCGAAGATAGCTGGAGTTTCCGACAGAGACGAGTCATGGGCCTCCGCCCGCTGCTGATCTGGTCTCGGGCTCGCCGAGGCGTCTCCTCCACCACCACTCTGGGGGCGCCTTCGCCTGGACCCCTGCCGGTGCTCGTGCGCCTCGATGTCAGGCCTTGCCGACAGAGCCTCGGTCCCATTTGTGAGGTCCGCTACCAAACCACTCCTAGGATGCAGCTCCTGCTGCTCTGTTGCCCACTCCCATGCCTGCTGCAGTGTTTCAAAGAACAGGGAAGAAGTGCCCTTGATCGCCTTCAACTTAGCCGGAAAGAGGAGCAAATAGCGTATGTTTAGGGCCCATGGTTTCTGCTTAACTTCCTCGTATGGTCGCTGTAGGAAAGTACCATCTTGCCTGGCATGTCACCCCCATATTTCACTGTATATATGTTGTTATAGTCTATGTGTCACTGGGACCCTGCCAGGCAGGGCCCCAGTGCTCATAAGTATGTGCCCTGTATGAGTTCCCTGTGTGATGCCTAACTGTCTCACTAAGGCTCTGCTGACCAGAACCTCAGTGGTTATGCTCTCTCTGCTTTCCAAATTTGTCACTAACATGCTGGAGACTAAATTTACAAATTCACATTGGCATACTGGTACACCCATATAATTCCCTAGTATATGGTACTGAGGTACCCAGGGTATTGGGGTTCCAGGAGATCCCTATGGGCTGCAGCATTTCTTTTGCCACCCATAGGGAGCTCTGACAATTCTTACACAGGCCTGCCAGTGCAGCCTGAGTGAAATAACGTCCACGTTATTTCACAGCCATTTACCACTGCACTTAAGTAACTTATAAGTCACCTATATGTCTAACCTTCACCTGGTGAAGGTTGGGTGCAAAGTTACTTAGTGTGTGGGCACCCTGGCACTAGCCAAGGTGCCCCCACATTGTTCAGGGCAAATTACATGCGTGCACTATACATAGGTCACTACCTATGTATAGCGTCACAATGGTAACTCCGAACATGGCCATGTAACATGTCTAAGGTCATGGAATTGTCACCCCAATGCCATTCTGGCATTGGGGAGACAATTCCATGATCCCCGGGTCTCTAGCACAGAACCCGGGTACTGCCAAACTGCCTTTCCGGGGTCTCCACTGCAGCTGCTGCTGCTGCCAACCCCTCAGACAGGTTTCTGCCCTCCTGGGGTCCAGGCAGCCCGGGCCCAGGAAAGCAGAACAAAGGACTTCCTCTGAGAGAGGGTGTAAAACCCTCTCCCTTTGGAAATAGGTGTGAGGGCTGGGGAGGAGTAGCCTCCACCAGCCTCTGGAAATGCTTTGATGGGCACAGATGGTGCCCATCTATGCATAAGCCAGTCTACACCGGTTCAGGGATCCCCCAGCCCTGCTCTGGTGCGAAACTGGACAAAGGAAAGGGGAGTGACCATTTCCCTGACCTGCACCTCCCAGGGGAGGTGCCCGGAGCTCCTCCAGTGTGTCCCAGACCTCTGCCATCTTGGAAACTGTGTCTGTGGAACACTGGACTGCTCTGAGTGGCCAGTGCCAGCAGGTGACATCAGAGGCTCCTTCTGATAGGCTCTTACCTCTCTTGGTAGCCAATCCTCCTTCCTAGGTAGCCAAACCTCCTTTTCTGGCTATTTAGGGTCTCTGCTTTGGGGATCTCACCAGATAACGAATGCAAGAGCTCATCAGAGTTCCTCTGCATCTCCCTCTTCACCTTCTACCAAAGGATCGACCGCTGACTGCTCAGGACGCCTGCAAAACCACAACAAAGTAGCAAGACGACTACTAGCAACCTTGTATCGCTTCATCCTGCCGGCTTTCTCGACTGTTTCCAGGTGGTGCATGCTCTGGGGGTAGCCCGCCTCCTCTCTGCACCAGGAGCTCTGAAGAAATCTCCTGTAGGTCGACGGAATCTTCCCCCTGCAACCGCAAGCACCAAAAGACTGCATCACTGGTCCTCTGGGTCCCCTCTCAGCACGACAAGTGTGGTCCCTGGAACTCAGCAACTCTGTCCAAGTGACTCCCACAGTCCAGTGACTCTTCAGTCCAAGTTTGGTGGAGGTAAGTCCTTGCCTCCCCACGCTAGACTGCATTGCTGGGTACCGCGTGATTTGCAGCTGCTCCGGCTCCTGTGCACTCTTCCAGGATTTCCTTCATGCACAGCCAAGCCTGGGTCCCCGACACTCTAACCTGCAGTGCACAACCTTCTGAGTTGTCCTCCGGCTTCGTGGGACTCCCTTTTGTGACTTCGCATGGACTCCGGTTCACTCTTCTTCCAAGTTCCTGTTCAGGTACTTCTGTGGGTGCTGCCTGCTTCTGTGAGGGCTCCCTGACTTGCTGGGCGCCCCCTCTGTCTCACCATCCAAGTGGCGACATCCTGGTCCCTCCTGGGCCACAGTAGCATCCAAAAACCCTAACCGCGACCCTTGCAGCTAGCAAGGCTTGTTTGCGGTCTTTATGCATGGGAACACCTCTGCAAGCTTCATCGCGACGTGGGACATCCATCCTCCAAAGGGGAAGTTCCTAGTCCTCTTCTTTCTTGCAGAACTCCAAGCTTCTTCCAACAGGTGGCAGCTTCCTTGCACCCTCAGCTGGCATTTCCTGGGCTCCTGCCCACTCTCGACACTGTTGCGACTATTGGACTTGGTCCCCTTGTCTTACAAGTACTCAGGTCTGGAAATCCACTGCTGTTGCATTGCTGGTGTTTGTTCTTCCTGCAGAATCCCCCTATTTACGACTTCTGTGCTCTCTGGGGGTAGTAGGTGCACTTTACACCTACCTTTCAGGGTCTTGGGATAGGCTATTTTCCTAACCCTCACTGTTTTCTTACAGTCCCAGTGACCCTCTACAAGCTCACATAGGTTTGGGGTCCATTCGTGGTTCGCATTCCACTTTTGGAGTATTTATGGCTTGTGTTGCCCCTATACCTATGTGCTCCTATTGTAATCTATTGTAACTTTACACTGTTTGCATTACTTTTCTTGCTATTACCTGCATAATTTTAGTTTGTGTACATATATCTTGTGTATATATCTTATCCTCATACTGAGGGTACTCACTGAGATACTTTTGGCATATTGTCATAAAAATAAAGTACCTTTATTTTTAGTACTTCTGTGTATTGTGTTTTCTTATGATATTGTGTATATGACACCAGTGGTATAGTAGGAGCTTTACATGTCTCCTAGTTCAGCCTAAGCTGCTTTGCCATAGCTACCTTCTATCAGCCTAAGCTGCTAGAAACACCTCTTCTACACTAATAAGGGATAACTTGACCTGGCACAAGGTGTAAGTACCTCTGGTACCCACTACAAGCCATGCCAGCCTCCTACAGTCGCCTGTGTTACTGCACAGCACGAGTATAGTCTGGGAAAATAAAAATGTTGAAATTAGAATAGCGTATCTCCCCTTGGGAGTGAGCCTCCTGCTGAATGGTATCACAGTCTCTGTAGTTGAGGAGTCTGACAACCACCAGCTGGGGAGGGGCCCTTGGTGGAGGCCACCTGGCAAGCGCCTAATGCGTCCGTTCCACCACAAAACAACTAGAAAGCTTGCCTTCTGAGACCCATGACCGTACCCAGGTCTCCATGAGATCCTCTATTCTGCCTCCTGTTATCTCCTTCAGCAGCCCCACCAGGTGAAGATTGTTTCTCCGTGACCAATTTTCAGAGTCCTCGGCCCTCTCTTCTAGGCCGGCAACCTTCGAGGTCAGCGGAGTAACCCGTGTCTGAAGGGCGGTCACTACGTCCTCCACTGTAGAAATTCTAGTCTCAACCGCAGTCAACCTTTCGGCCACTCGCCGCAAATCCTGTTGCACCAGGGAGAGGTCCACGCGGACCCCGTCCACCTTGGTCTCCACCGCCTCCTGGGAGTCCTGGATTGCCTTCAGAAGCGTGGCCATGTCTGGTGATGGGGCTGGAAGGGTGGGGGATGGTTCCGTCGGCCTGCGTCCCCCGCCACACCTGGCATCAGGCCAGTGCTAGAGTCCCTGTGCACTGTGTACTGATCCATTTTAGTTTGTGCCACTTTAGTCTGGGACGGGTTTGTCCCAGCCCATTTCCAGGATCCTCTGTTCACTCGTCCCTTCTCAAGTGATCCATCTCTCTTAGAAGCAGGGCCAGGGACTGGAAGGCAAAGGGCTGCGTCAGCACTCAGTTCGGCAGCCCTCCCACACAGTCCACATGACATTTCCCACGATCCGAAGGCACCAAGCAGATCCATCTCACCCTAGAATTGGTGTATTTCATGTCCCTAGCAGGCACCCAGGCTCTGCGCCGGCTGTCCCAATTAGAAGGACCAGTCTGGTTCCAGCCAGAGTCCCGTGGCAGCCCCCCTCCATGCAGAGGCGGCCCCACCCTGCAGTAGGCCGGGGCCCCAACACAACCTTAGGGCACCCCGACCACCAGCCAAGCCACACGGCGCACCCGGTTCACCCACACCAGACAGTGTCAAGGGAGCTCACATCCACTGGAGGGGGGAGGGGAGACCGCCACCCCCGGGGCTTCCGATGATCCACTCCAGGTCTCCAGCAAGAGTTAGATGGCGGGGACAGCTCTTCGGGCCCCCCAAAGCTCTCAGCGCCAGCCGCAGCAGCAGACGCTCAGTCAGCACCTGTAAGGACATGGCTCCTTGGCATGGTTACCCCCTGACTTTTTGCCTTTTGCTGATGCCAGTTATGATTGAAAGTGTGCTGGGACCCTGCTGACCAGACCCCAGCGCCAGTGTTCTTTCCCTAAACTGTACCTTTGCTTCCACAATTGGCACAACCCTGGCACCCAGATAAGTCCCTTGTAAATAGTACCCCTGGTACCAAGGGCCCTGATGCCAGGGAAGGTCTCTAAGGGCGGCAGCATGTCTTATGCCACCCTGGGGACCCCTCACTCAGCACATGTACACTGCCTCACAGCTGGTGTGTGCTGGTGGGAAAATATGACTAAGTCAACATGGCACTCCACTCAGAGTGCCATGCCCACCTCACACTGCCTGTGGCATAGGTAAGTCACCCCTCTAGCAGGCCTTACAGCCCTAAGGCAGGGTGCACTATACCACAGGTGAGGGCATATGTGCTTGAGCACTATGCCCCTACACTGTCTAAGCAAAACCCTAGACATTGTAAGTGCAGGGTAGCCCTAAAGAGTATATGGTCTGAGAGTTTGTCAAACACAAACTTCACAGTCCCATAATGGCTACACTCAAATCTGGGAAGTCTGGTATCAAACTTCTCAGCACAATAAATGCACACTGATGCCAGTGTGGAATTTATTGTAAAATACACCCAGAGGGCATCATAGAGATACCCACTGAATACCAGTCTGACTCATAGTGCTAGGCTGTCCAGTTTCTACCAGCCTGCCACAACCAGACACATTTCTGGTCACATGGGAAGAGTCATTTGTCACTTTGTGGACAGGAACAAAGTCTGTACTGGGTGGAGGTGCTTCTCACCTCCCCCTGCAGGAACTGTAACACCCAACGGTGAGCCTCAAAGGCTCATGCCTTTTGTTACAGCACCTCCGGGCATCCCAGCTAGTGGAGATGCCCGCCCCTCCGGCCACTGCCCCCACTTTTGGCGGCAAGGCTGGAGGAGATAATGAGAAAAACAAGGAGGAGTCACCCATCAGTCAGGGCTGTCCCTAAGGTGCCCTGAGCTGGGGTGACCCCTGCCTTTAGAAATCCTCCATCTTGAGATTGGAGGATTCCCCCAATAGGATTTAGGGATGTGCCCCCCTCCCCTCCTGGAGGGGACACAAAGAGGATGTAGCCACCCTCCAGGACAATAGCCATTGGCATCAACAAAGGGAGGGACTGGGAGATTAGTTGGTCCAGTGTACGGTCTCCCAATTAACTGAACATACAAAAAAGGTGTACACTGTTCCAAATGGAAAAATATAATCACTAGGGGAACATTAAAGTTCAGGAGCAAGAGCCCTCACACATCCGAGAGGATGTCATGCTTCATCATCGGGTAGCTCCTCGTCAGACCGGCGCTGCAATGTCTGACGGGCTCCCCGTAAGGGGGCTCTTTGCCGGAGATCTTTTAGGTAGCAGCCGTGGTAGCGGACACTACAAGACCTGGTGTTGCGGTCAGGCGCTAATCCTGGCAGGAGAGTGAAAGCTAAAATTGGTTCCCAGTTTTAATAGGAGCGAGTCAATTTAATTAATCAATGGAATAAGACCGGGACCAAGATTAAAAACAGAAGGAAAGTGTAAAATTAGGAATAATGCTCAACCACTTTTCGGGAGAGCACGTCAGGGTAGGTTCCTCTGCAGACTGCCGTCATCCACAAATAGTGACCGCTTTCGGCATGCTACTTCCCAAGGGGCCCCCCATGTACCAAGGGATGGGCTACCATTAGAGGTTTCTGACAATTAGTGAACTTCAATGTAAGTGACTATATGATTTGTTTGCCATTTTTGCAAACTTTCGGTAATATAGACAGGAGAAGTCTTATTATGTATTGGTCCTGAAGAAGCGTCATAGGATCTTGTTAGACCACTGTACGCGAAACATGTTGACCATGTCCTAGGAGCCCGACGATAATCTCCTTAAGCTCCAGCACCATGCAGAAAGTGGTTGATGCTCCTGAACTTTAATGTTCCCCTAGTGATTATATTTTTCCATTTGGAACAGTGTACACCTTTTTTGTATGTTCAATAGCCATTGGCTACTGCCCTCCTAACCTAAACACACCCCTATATCTAGTATTTAGGGGCAACCCAGAACCCAGGAAATCAGATTCCTGAAACCTACAACAAGGATTGCTGACCTGAAAGCCCTGCAGAGACGACAACTGCTTTGGCTCCAGCCCTACTGGCCTGTCTCCAGACTCAAAGAAACCTGCACAGTGACGCATCCAACAGGGACCAGTGACCTCTGAAGCCTCAGAGGACTGCCCTGAAACCTGAAAGACCAAGAAACTCCAGAGAACAGCGGCACTTTTCACAAACAGCAACACTTTGCAACTTTCTAGAAACTTTTAAAGACCTTCCTCACCGGAAGCATGAGACTTCGCACTCTGCACCCGACGCTGGGGTGTTCCTCATTTATTGCCTGTGTGTGTACAACAAATGCTTAACACTATCCTCTGATAAGCCTACTCCTCGACCACACTACCACAAAATAGAGCATTACGGTTATTTAATTTTGCCACTATCCTACCTCTAAGGAGATCCTTTGGACTCTGAGCACACTATCTCTCACTTTGAGATAGAATATACAGAGCCAACTTCCTACAGCACCTTCACCCAGGCCCTTCACAGGCCGTATCCCGACGTCTCCCCAGCAGTGGGCGGCCCTCCGCACCGCGATGCCACTGGCAGGCTGTGCCATACAGGGACAGGGTCCTCCCCCAGGGCGCCTCGCAGCTCACCTTGACTGCTGCCTCTGGGTCCCCGGGGTCTCTGGAGAAGCCCAACGCGCCGCACCCCAACTCCAGCACGGGGCTCACGAGGGCGGGGCGGACTCAGGATCACCCAGCAAGGGGGTGTAAGAGATGGGCCTCTGAGGCAGCACCTAACAGCGACGGCCCGAGGCCTTCAACTCATACCTCCGGGCCTCATGCCACCTCCTCCCGTACTCGCCCGGCAAAGGGGCCCACCCCTCAAGAGTCTTCCTCCGGGCCCGAACACCAGCTCCAACTGGGCCACCGCACAGCCCAGGCCCCGCCACTGCCCGTCCAGTCAGGCCTCCAGCTCCAGTCTGCTCTTACGCGTCGGTCTGGCCTGACCTCAGGGCCGGGATGCGCACTCGTCCAATCAAGGCCCATCAGGCCAGCTCCGAGCACTTCTCCAGGAGTGTGCTCCCGATGCCAGTCCTGCCCGACACTGGCCCCAGGGGACCCTTCTCAGCCGCCCTGGGTCACCCCCACCCTTATAAGCTGGTGGGGACAATCCGCTGTCAGGCAGGATCATTTAATACTGAGGAGGAGCGGGTGCTCCCTCAGATTGCGACCGCCATGATGGCTTTCTTGGCTACGCCCCCCTCGAAATTCGCCCATCTTACAGAGCACCTGTCCAAGTCTTGGGGATACAAGGTACCAGAACTATCATCCTGCCACCGCCGCCTGCTTCCAAAGTAAACAGATTTGTCTCAGTTGACAACATCAAACGTCCCAAAGTTCTGCCATCTTATTTCCAAGGTTGGCAGGGAACTCTGGGAGCATCTGAGTGGCCAGGCCAGGCAGGTGACGTCAGAGCCCCCTCCTGATAGGTGCTTACCTGGGTAGGTGACCAATCCGCCTTTCAGGGCAATTTAGGGTCTCTCTCTTGGGTGGGTCCTCAGATTTGGCTTGCAAGATTCCAGCAGGATTCTTCTGCAACCTCCACTTTGAACTTCCCTCCAGGAACCGACAAATGCTGCTACAACGAAGAAGACTCCTCTGCAACTTTGTTTTCACGTCTCCTGCCGGCTTTGCAACATTTCCCCAGCCGTGCATCCTCAGAAGACTGCAACTCCTCAGCCTGCACAAAAAGAAGAAGGAATCTCCCTTGGAGTGAAGGAGCCACTCCCCTGCAACAGCAGGCGCCTACAGCAAGCAACGACCGGTTGTGTGGATCTCCCCTCATCTTGAGCTGCGTGGATCCTGCATCACGGGTGGTGGTCCGGAGTGGTCCTCTCTGCCAGCTATCCAACTTTGGTGGAGGTAAGCCCGTGCCTTGCCACCCAGGACAGTGCTCCTGTGCACTGCATCTCTTGCAGCTACCAATGCTTGTTTGCATCTACTCCATGGGATCTTCAGGTGACTTGTAGCTCCAACACTCCTTCGTGCAAAGCACAGCCTCCTGCGTGGTTCTTCAGCGGCATGGGATCCTCTTTTGTAGTGCTGCGTGGTATTCTTCTGTGACTCCTGTGTCCCCGTCCTGTGGGACTCCTGCGGGTGCTGCCTCTGCTCCTGTGGACTCCCTGCAATGCTGAGGGTCCTCTGTGACCCAACCCCGGGTTGAGTCCTCCTGGGCCTTGTTGGTCCCCGGCAGCACCGTTATTCCACAAACCGCGAGTCTGCCTTTGCCCAGGCTTGTTGGTGGAATTCCTGCACCGACATCCGTCTGCAATCTTCACTCCAGCATGGGACATCATTTGCATCCATCAGGACCTCTTCTCTGGCTCCAGGACTGCAGTGCTGACCTGCACCGTCGACCAACTCCTGCAAGTGCAGCTGGGTGGGTGGTAGCTCCTACTCCTCCTGGACTCTACTGTGACTCTTGGGCTTGGTCCTCTCTCTCTCTCCACAGGTCTTCTTTCTTCAGGATTCCACCGCTGATTTTCCTGCATTCTTGCCTGGGTGTCTTATTTTTCTTCTTTTCCTCCTTTTAGGTGGTTTGGGGAAAATGCAGTGATTTACCCCTGCATTCCTGGTCACTGGGGGGTACTGTGTTACTCACCTTTGTGGTTTTCTGATACTCTCAGCTCCTCTCTGCACATTCTACTTACCTAGGGTTGGGCTCCTGTGTTCACATTACATTTCTTTAGTATATGGTTTGTGCTCCCCCTGGGGTCACAATTGGTTATTGCTATTTGCAATATAAATACATCTCACGCAGACAAGGTTATCAGAGGGATTCCTACCAGATGCCATCAACACTATCTATGCTACACGTCGCCCTGATGCAGACCCAGCCTTCGTGTCCCCCACGAGTCTGACCTAGAGACCTCATTCCAAGGTGACAAGAGTTGGGGTGCGCTTCTCATGGACATGGTACTGGCAGATTAGATTTAACACACCTCGCTCTCGTTGTGTTAGAGATTAGGTTCTGCGTGCTAGGGTATTAGGGCCTATTTCACATCTCATGTTATTGCAAGATGGTGCAGTCTTCATATTCACGCCTCTTGTTTTTACAATTCTTTTTCTTGCATTGTTCATTATCCTAATCATTGCAGCTCCTGCATTTTACAGTAGATTACAGTCCTGTTAATAAAACCTATTGACATTTTTACTGCATCTTCTTCATTGCCTGAGATCATCATTGAGATTTATTGCTCATGTGAGAAAAGGGTAATCTCCCTTTAACCACAACTCCCCTGAGATGCTGCACTCTTGAATCCATGTGTAAAGACTGCCACAAATCACCGTTTACTGGTTTTTGGTGAGGTACTGCTTGTGACCTAGGAGGGTTGGGCTGATAGTTGCGACTTGTTGTAGGATTGTCCTAGTTGCCTACAAACGAAAGTGCTGTCATCCCTAAACCAGCAGTCTTGCCTAAGGCAACTACAACAATATTGCTACAGAAAATGTCTGACTCAAGAAGCCTCCAGTAACTACCTAAAATGCTGCAGGCTTCTACAGCACGGACTCATACCTGATTCAAGGGATCTCTCGTAACGAGTATCAGCAAAGCTAACAAGTCACTCTTCCATTTTTAGTTACACTGCAGACCTATTAGCTTTGGCCATGCTTGTTTAAAAAATAAAAAAAAAAGCGAGATATATGAGATTTGCCAGTGCTTGTTCAGCTTGATGTCATAAGTCCATCGTTCTCTCCAGCCCCCCCCATGTCTCAGTGGACCTTAATTTGGTCCTAACCTTTTTTAATTAGGCAGGCAAATAATATTGTGCACTCCTGTGATCTCATATTTCTTACCTGGAAAGTGGGTTAATGGTCTACAGGTGTTATCATCTTGACCGCCATTTACCATCTTTTGCAAGGACAGTGTTACTCTTTCATTGAAATCTTCTTTTCTTTCCAAATTGGTTTACAAGGCTATTGATCTTGGGTAATTTATTTGTCTTGCTTTTATTCTTCTCCATACTTATCCGATGAAGAGGAGTGGTTGCAACTCCTTCAACCTCCAAGAGCAAAAAGTCACTGAACTCGTAGAACAAAAGTCTTTTGAGTTTTGGGCTGTCAGTTGGACGAAACAGCTATCAAACAAACAGTTTTGAGATCTATAGCCTTGACTGTTTGACAATGCATTTAATTTGCTGACAAACCAGCACTAAAGCCTTTTTCAGAGCCCAGTCCCCAAGGGGCATGGTTTGAACCTCTGCTATTCGGAGTAGTTTTTCTATTGAACAAATATGTAGTGCAACCACATGTTTTTTCTTAAGCCATATTATGTGCTTTCTAAAGTTCTTTTTATAGCTGTATCTTGTCCTTGACCCCTCTACGGATTGCTATAGAATAGGTTCATCTAAAGAATCAGTGGAGTTGAGTCTCTATTAGAAGAACACGTTATTTTTCTCCTGTAACATTTTGTATGATGGATACAAGAGCTCCTGGAGGTTTCTTGGGACTCACTCATCTCCCCTCTTGAGGACTTTATTTTTCTTATCATTATCTCTTCCTTTTTATTCTGTTCTGATTTGTCAGTGCTTCTTTTGGGGCTCAGAAATGTTCTCGATGGAACTATTGCACTAGCTCCTGTTTGCTATTCTTAGGGCATAGACATTATTTCTGTTGGCATCATGTGATGGCTCCTTGTTCTTCAGAGGGCACCACCTAATGCTGGAGGAACAGATTAAACAGTTTCCATATCTAGTCCACCACCTGGTGCAAAGGTTCATTGAAGGAGTCGGAAGGAGCTCTAGCATCTATCAGAAAGAATGTTACCAAAGGTAAATCATTAATTCTTTTCAGTATTCCCTATATGTTATAGTACAACATTGAAAATGGTACATCATTTTCAGGACTAATTTAACACATTTTATCTTCATTTATTTCACCTCTGCCCGAATCTCCCTACCATAACATAATTCAAAACCTTGTTGCAGTCACCCTTCTTTCACTTTTGAATAGTATCCAGGCGTCAGATGTGAACTGTACATTTTCCAGAACCCCTGCGAGTTGGTAGGAGATGCCACTGTAGTTTTGCTCCAGGAGTGACATGCAGAGCAGTGTATAAGCACCACTCAAGCGCACTGATGTCTGTTCCTTTCTTTCCACTCCCTGAGACGCTGATCCTCATCTCTTCACAAGACTATATACTCAAAACTTTACCTAAATAGCAGTGTACCAGGGACCATGTCATACCCTATATACACTGGCTTAAACCTTTATAGGGACTGTCACAAGTGTATGTCTGTTACAGATCCCCACCAGATTTGTGTTTGATGCTTGAGTTCAGACCATGACTCCAAGGCTTGTAGTGACAGCCTTTGTGAATCCGAAGGCCATCAACGACAGCAAAGCCATCCACGAACTTGAGGCAAAGCTGTATGTTGCCAAACACTGAAGACTCTTTGGCACTCTGCAGGTTCCTTCTAAGCTATATAGGGATTTAGCTGGCTTAATATTGCACCTAATAGAGAACCTATATTTTTTTGACTTAAACATTTTTATAAAGATTTCAAAATATAGAAGGACAGATAAAACAAAGACAGTGAATGACAGTACCAACATGAAAAATCCCTTCCCCTCACCCTGGACCCACCCTACAAAGCCCAGCGTGCCATCTCTGGGAGGGTCTGGAACAGATAAAGACGGACAGGGCATAACATTCATTTTGAACAGGCTACGTAGAGTTAGTTCATCCATGGATTTGGCTCTGTACCAAGACTCTTCCTTCTTACTAATGTTTAAGCCTAGGTCCCTGAGCGAGTTGGACACCTATCGAAAGGGATATGTTGCCATGACCTGGTCCAGACTCTCCCCTTTCAGAGTCAAGTTCAGAATTTCTGATTTCCTTTGGTTAGCCCTAAAGCTGGAGACTTCCACAAAGTCAGCCAAGATACACACTAAAGCAAAATCTTAGGTTTGGTGGAAGTCCACAGGACATGGTCTGTAAACATGCATACTTTGTATTGCTGATCTTCAAAATGTGATACCTTAACTCTTTTCTCTAATCTCAGAATACTTGCTTATGGCTTGACTGCTAAATCAAAGTGGGGGTGGTACAATGCCAGCCTTGCCTTGTGCCTCCCTCAAAAGTAAGGGACTGGGAGGGGATACCATTTATTCTGCTCCTCGCTTGAGGATGTTTAAAGGTGGCAAAACTCCAGCCTATTATTTTAGGGTCAAAATTAAAATAGGAGAGCAACACCTCTAAGTATTGCCAGCTAACCCTATTGAATGCCTTTTCTGCATCAAGGCTGAGAAAGTCCGCTGGGATTTTGTTGTGGGTGACCTTTTCAACCAGGCGGACATTTCTTCTGACATTATCGCTATCCTGTCTATCCTTCACAAAGTTTACTTGGTCCGCCTCAGTGAGGCCTGGAAAGAGTGGCGCTAATCTGTTCGTCAAGACCTTTGTGAACATGTTCAGGTCTACATTAAGTAGTGCAATTGGCTTATAGGTGGTGCATACTTCTCAGTCTTCATCCACTTTGTGGCTCAGAGCGATGTTGGCGCCTTGCATGGAAGGGATGATTCCAAAACAACTATCAGAGGGGTTATACAGAGCAGTGAAGTGTTCTGTAGGCACAAAATATAATAAAGCTGCCTCGTCCTCGTGATTTAGTAGCACACATCTCCCCAGGGCCTTCTTAATCTCTCAGACTTCTATACGCCTTGTCGCTTGAATTCCAGTGCTGCCTCTATCTAGGCTGGAGCCCACGCTAAATTAAGGTTTTCCCCCACTACCACCTTTTCCCAGGCTCCTTACATGAGCTTTTCAATGGGGACTTACAGATATTGGTCCTGTCTGACATTTGGAGCATTTGTTTCTGTATATGTAATGAAGAATCGGTGTCCCAGTATCTGTACTTTTACAAAACGGCCCTCTTGGTCCCTCAGTACAGTGACCCACTCCCTCACCAGTTTGTTCTTTCCTAATATCGCCACCCCTGCCTTCTTAGTGGGTGCTCACATGCAATATTGAATGGGGTGCTTCTTGTTCTTCATGCTAAAGAGGTCCTTATGTAACAAATGGGTTTCCTGAATTAAAATTAGACCAGGAATGTTGTCACATTTGGAATATTTTGTTGGGAGAGTTCAGTCCCTGTATGTTAAATGAGAGCAACTTGCAAGTACTGGTCAATTCGAAGTCTACTCTTTGAGTGTTGCAAAAAGGGTGCAATTCTTTCAAAATATATCAGCAATTAGGAAAGCACCAAATGAAGCACTTTTTTGTAATTCTGAAGTGAAACAAAGATTTTAATAGATTCAAATCAAGGCACTTGAACTTTGTTCTGTGTAAATGACAGCGTTTAGCTGAAATTAGATTTCTACACATTGTCGTTTGTGCGGTTTATAGTTTTATCACTATAATTAGCCTCTGCAAAATGTGTGTCCATTACAATGGAGAACAGGCTGTCAGTAGGTTACAGTGTGCTACCACACCATGCCTTTAGTAATATATTTGTAACAGTGGGCTCCAAAATGCAACACCAGCTGCTACTTCACCTTATGTGATTCTTGGATTTTTCACAATCCTTATGAGTTTAGTGATGTAACATTGATGACAGTACCCTCACTCTGAAAATAGTTACAGCACCACTGGTCGATACAATCGCTATGTCTGGTATGGGCCCAGAATTTGTGAGGGACAGTCATCCCACTAAGTCATGTTCCATTCCAAAGTGCTTGCTAGCTGGCCTGAGGCCACTGACAAGTCTCTTCTCTATCTTCCACACAGGAGCAGATCTATCTCTTTTACATTCCCTCATAAACACGAGGCCAAAGAGATGGCCAGGCAGTATTTATTTTTTTCCTCTTCCTTCTATTTTGTAAGGTGATTGCTGACAGGCTTGGTAAATCTGGGTTTAGTGCTATCTACATTGAGATCTCTGTTCTGCCAAACTACTTTGACAATGTGTTCTTGCAGGAAACAGCGGTGAACTCTGGTGAACACATAAGGTGGGGGCTGTTGGGCTCGTCTGTTGTGTGCTGTTTTGTTCCTGTACTAGCATTACTAATTGTTTGATGAGATCCAAGACCTCTGTGCAGATAACTCCCATGTTCTCTCTGGGGTCCTTTAATAATGACTACTAACAGTGGCACGGGTAGGGTGCCTCATCCTGTTCTATGCTGTCCATTTTTCTTTTGTAGGCTATGGTGGAATCTTGTTTGCACTTCTGGCACCTCTGGTTTATGCCTGGGAAGCTTTTTTTTACCAAATTCCCTTTAAGCTTTCCATTTTAGGCCCCTTGGCTGGGGTTATATAAACGGTTTAGGCTGGTGTCTAGGTAGTAGCCCACTGAGACGTAGATTTAGAATAGCAGGGACACATGTGCTCAAGGGAGCCAGGACAGAATGGCTTATAGATTTGTAAAGGAGTGGAAGAGGGGGACCTACCTGCCCGTTTTCCCAGGTCCGACGGCATCAACCGAAGCGTACTCCTCATTCCAGGCCATTTTCCTAGAAGGAAGCTATACCAGAAGTCAGGCACTGGAACTTGGGAAAAACGAAACAAGGGACATGCGTGTTGCCTTGGGCTCGGGATGAGCCAGCTTACGTACAAAGTCACGGCAAGGGATGGAGGAGCAGAGTAGGCCTCTGAAAGGAACTGCAGGACCAGGAGAACAGACCAGAGAAGACTGAGACACAGGTCAAGGAATCGAGAAGCTGTCTTATCCAGGTGACTGGTTGACATCTGTTTGGTATAAGTCAATAAGGACGCTCAATGAAGGACAACACGCCAATTATGAATACAATTTAGCATTTATCACATTAACAATAGTAGAATAAGAATAGCAATGAAAAGCATCTATCTATATATAAGTACACTACAAAGAGCATCTACGCATATATATAAGCAAAGAGTTCATTGACAGATATAAGTTTTGATTAACTGTATACCAAAATGCATCACACTACGATGTTCAGGAAGCAAAATATAAATGAGTTGAATACTTCAGATAAGCTTTGATTTACTGCACACCAAAATGCATGTTTCAATTACTGCGGCAGGCTCACACTACGATGTTCAGGAAGCAAAATATAAACGAGCTGAATACTTCAGATAAGCTTTAATTTACTGCACACTAAAATGCATGTTTCAGTTACTGCAGCAGGCTCACACTACGAGATTTAGAAAGCAAAATATAAACGAGCTGAATACTTCAGGTTATAAACACAGTGCAAGCATAAATTATCAGTCATAATAATAGAGCAGAGAAACAAAGGCCTTTCTTCCCTGTGTGGAAATTAACTGGAAATTAACTTAGTCCACGAAATGCTGGGAAGCCCTCTACCGCCTGCTTGGACCTCTCTCTCCCCCTCAAACATCACGGTCAGCAAAACTGGGAGGCAGTGCTGGGCCATGTCAGCTTTCACAACTCCATCTGCGAGCTTCAGATCCCTCACCCACACTTCAGTGCTTAAATAGCTTGAAGCTTGGATTCTATCTCTTTCTGGCATTTTCTAGCTATGTTATCAGCACTTGGCTGCTCTGCCCTTCTCCAGCCTTTGTTTTCATTCCATCTTCTCCCTGTACTCTCGTTCTCAAGGTTGAGATGGAGTCTTCTACAAAAACAAGTTTGAAAATAATATCATGAACTTTTCCACGTTGTTTGGGGGGGGTTTCAGCAGGCATCACACTTATCTACACTGCTCAAGCTAATTAACCCTTCGCGTCACAATGTCTTCCGCACCTTTCCCTTATTATCAGAAACCCTCAGCAACCTGAGAGTCGCCTGCAGGATGCTTCTTCCTGCCACGCTCCTGAAGGGGTGTGGCTTAGCCGTCTGTTTACCCGGCTTCCTTCCAGAAGGGGGAGGGTGGGCATTGGCGGACGTGATTGGGCCCGAGATCGTAGCAAGACTGATAGCAAATGCGCTGAATGTCGGGGAACGGTTCCCCTTTAAAATCAGCGGCATTACTCACAAGAGGTGTCTTCAGTATCAAGGATAAGATCTGATTAAGTAAAGCATTTGTAAAATATTTTTTATTTACTTTTGGACACGTTCTCATTTGGTTTTACGTGTAGTACTACATACCCACGTGGACGGGAGAACTCGCGTGTTTCCTTCTGTTTTCTTTTCTCTCTTGCTGGGCCCAGTTTTGTTATTTTTCTTTATTAATCCCACAGTACTTAAATAAATGGAAGTGCCGGATAGCACTTACTAACCTCACATAAATAGACAAAGTTTACTTGGGGAAAATAACTTACCTTAGCTCTCCTCTTTCTGCAGAGGGTTCCGGTAGATGTGGAATTCCAGGAGACTTAAAGGAGAAGATGAGACATTAGAGAGTCATACCTGAATAATCAAGCTTTATAACTTTATAAAAGTAAAAGCAATCAAGCATACTTTCTCTCCGGTCATATTTCATATGCCCAGTGACCAGGTCACTCATGCAGGACGGCCTTTGGGACCAGGGATAGTTAGGGCAAAGTGACACACCCTACTGTGGCATCTTGCATGTTGTGGGTTGCCCTCAGTTAGAGCCTGGAAGGTGCTTGTGTTCCTGAAGGTAGGGGTGCCACCCTCCCCACCTTGATTCTTTGTCTAGACTGCATTGGTTACAGCATCCAGAATGAAAGCCCACAAAATCCATGTAGCTGTAGTAGGGTGGCAGATGCTCAATGCTGGATCGCGATTAAGGTTCTCTTCTCATGGATGGGTATGTGATCAAGAAGCAGTCAGGGTGCCATGACAACCTTTCAGAGTCTCTCTCATACCGTGACTGTAGGAGGCTGGCCTGGTTTGTTGTGGGTACCTAAGGCACTTACACCTTATACCAGGTCCAGTTATCCCTTGTTAGTGAAATGTAGGCAGTGTTCTAGCAGCTTAGGCTGTCTAGAGGTAGCTGTAGCAGAGCAGCTTAGGCTGAAATAGGAGACATGCAAAGCTCCAGCAATACCACTATAGTTACACAGTACTTATACACAATAAAAAACAATACTCAGTGTTACCAAAAATAAAGATACTTTATTTTAGTGACAGAAGGCCAAAAATATCTTAGAGGCAATACTCCCTCTGGAGGTAAGTATTACACACAATATATATACTAGAAACCAAAATCAGGTAAGTAAACAGTCATAGAATAGTGCAAACAGTAGAAAATATAATAGATTGCAATGGGCCTAGGGACAACACAAACCATATACTAAAATAGTGGAATGCAAATCACAAATTCCCCTGTAGGCAAGTGTAGTGTGTAGAGGGGCGCTAGAATTGTAGTAAAACACCAAAGGTAAGTAAAGTACCCCACAACAGAGCCCAGGAAAGCAGGAATAAAGTACAGCAAGTTTCCTCAGAACACACTACAAGTCGTGATAAGAGATTTTGCAAGAACCAAGCAAGACTGCAATCAACAAACGATGGATTCCTGGACATGAAGACCTGTGGAGAGAGGAGGCCAAGTCACAGAAGTCGAAGGAGAGTCTAAGAAGGACAGGAGCCCCTGCCAACCTAGAAGATGGTGCAAAAGTGGATTCTCTAGTAAGAAGAAAAGCACAGAAGAGCACCAAAGAAGATGGCTGCGGGTTCCTGCTTGGTGCAGGTGATGTCCACATAGAGTAGTTGGATGCAGGCTGTTTGCGTCACTGGATTCCTCCAACAAGCCTTGGTTCAAGCAAGTATGTGGTTTGTGTCAAAAAGGAGCTGCCTGGACCCAGGAGGGACCTGGGGGTTCTAAATTTGTACTGAGGGGACAAAGGGGGCTCTCAGCACTTCACAGAGCCCACAGAAGACCAGACAGTACCCATGGGAGTCCCAGAACACGGGGACAAACAAGATGCAAAGTGCGGTCGTCGCAGCACTACACAGGAAGGCCGCACGCCGCCGGAGAACAAATCAATGAGTTGTGCATCGCAGGATGGAATGCTGGGGACCTGGGCTACAGTGTGCATGAATGATTGAAGTGCACAAAAGCCCATGGAGCTGGAGAAGACGCGGTGCACAGGGGTACTGTCGCAGCACAGGGAAGCAAGCTCTTACCTCCACCAAATTTGGACAGCTGGACCTTTGGTCTGGGTCACTTCGATCCACCACCTGTGTTCCAGGGAGCACCTTCATCATCAGGAGAAGGAGTCCCAGAGTGCCGGGTGTCGCAGAAGGGTGCCTGCAGAAGCAGGGCAGTGACTCCATCAGTCCACGGGAAATTCCTTTGGTTCTTCTGGTGCAGAATAAAGACAGGCAGTCCTCAGAGCGTGCACACCTTGGAAACTGTTGCAAATGCTGGCTGTAGCTGAAGTTGCAGGTCACAGGAGTCGTCCTGGATACTGTTGCAGTTACAGTGGTTCCTGGAGCAGTCTGCGGTTGATCCGACGGTCAGAAGCTGAAGCAGAGGATGTAGAGGATTCCTGGAGGAGTCCTGAAAGCTGAATCTGAGGAAGCACCCAGGTATGCACCTATCAGGAGGAGTCTCCGATGTCACCTGCTGGTACTGGCCACTCAGAGGAATCCAGAGTGTCCCCACACCTTGGAATCCAAGATAGCTAATGCCAGGGACATAGTGGAGGAGCTCTGGGCACCACCCCTGAGGAGATGATGGTCACTCCCCTTTCCCTTGTCCAGTTTTGCGCCAGAGGGGGTTTCTGAACCGGTGTAGACTAGCTTATGCAAGGAGGGAATCATCTGTGCCCTTCAAAGAATTTCCAGGGGCTCTGGGAGGCTACCCCTCCCAAGCCTCTAACACCTATTTCCAAAGGGAGAGGGTGTAATACCCTCCTCCCAAAGGGAATGCATTGTTCTGACTTCCTGGGATTGAGCTGCTCAGTCCCCAGGAGGACAGAAACCTGCCTAGGAGGTTCCAGCAGCTGATTCTTCAGTGGAAACCTCAGAGAGCTGGTTTGGCAGTACTGGGGGTCCATGGGATTGGCCCTCCAATGCCATATTAGGAATGGGGGGGGACATTTCCATGATCTAAGACACCTCACATGGTCATATTCGGAGTTAGGATTGTGAAGCTACATATATGTATTTATATGTTTGTAGTGCACATGTGTAATGGTATCCCCGCACTCAAGAAGTCCGGGGAATTGGCCCTGGAAAATGTGGTGGGGGCACCTTTGCTAGTGCAAGGGTGCCCTCACACACAGTCACTTTGCACCTAGCCTTCAGTAAAGGAAGGTTAGACATATGGGTGACTTAAGTGCAGTGAAAATGGCTGTGAAATAGTGTGGGCACTATTTCACTCACGCTGCAGTGGCAGTCCTGAAGAAAGGTTTGTATGAGCTCCTTATGGGTAGCAAAAGAAATGCTGCAGCCCATAAGGATCTCCTGGAACCCCAATGCCCTGGGTACCTAGGTACCATATACTAGGGACTTTTTAGGGGGTCCAGTATGCCAATTAAAATTGGAATATGGAGTCACTGAACTATAGTGACACATTTGGTAAGTAGAGAGAGCATAAGCACTAGTGTTCTGGTAAGAAGAACTTCAGTAACACAGTCAAGCATACTAACAACACATATATGCCACAAACTATGAGCTCTGGGGTCCTGGCTAGCAGGATCCCAGTGAGACAGGCAAAATATACTGACAAACAGGCAGAAATGTGGGGTAACATGCCAAGAAAGATGGCACTTTCCTACAGTGACTCACCCCTAACCCAATCCTAGGAGATGCCCTTTTCTCTAAGAGTTTAAGGATGCCTTCAGTCTCAATACATCTGTCCAGTTTGTGTCTATCCTGGCACCCTTTGCAGACTCCTCTCCCCTTTTGTGCACTGGGTCCCCACTTCTCTGGTTTTCCAGTTAAATCTGAATTGTATATCTTGTAGGAAAAATTTAGAAAAATAGTCAAATTGCAAAAATACATTTTAGTTGTGTGATCTGGTATTGGCTGAGTAGTCCAGCAATGCAAAGTCTTAGACCCCACCGCTGATCCACCAATGTAGGAAGCTGACTCTGTATGTACTATATCAAAATGAGATATAGCGTGCACGGAGTCCAAGGGTTCCCCAGAGGTTTAACAGAGGCTAAAGTAGACAATACTAATGCTTTCTTTTGTGGCAGTGTGATCGAGCAGTTAGGCTTATCAGAGGGTAGTGCAAAGCATTTGTTGTCCACACACACACACACAGGCAATAAATGAAGCACATGCTCAATGACTAACTCACAGTCATTTGTTTTTAAATAGCAAAAATATCTTTTGTTACTTTATTTCTAGAACCATGAGATTCAGTTTGCAGGTAAATTCATTTGTAAGTTAGAATCAAACATATTTATCAACACCACTTTTCTCAGTTTGCCAAGTTAAACGGTTTTCCAGAAAATAGCAAATATTTGTTTTAAAAGTTGACAGTACAATTTTCAAAGGAAGAAAAGTTAGTACAGTTTTTGAGGTAAGTACCAGATTTACAGTTCCAGTCACTGTAGGTTAGGATATCCAGAGGTTGGGGTTCAAGTCAACCCCAAACACCTACCACTAGGAACACAGGGCTGGCCGGGTGCAAAGGTCAAACTTGCTGTTGGGTTTAAAATGGGATCCAATGGAGACTGGGGGCACTGAGAATCAGATCTGCTAGCAGTTAAATACCTGCGTCTTCAGAGGTCAGATCTGCGGGGTATGGGAGAGCACCGGGGGACCCACAGGTTGGCACCAAACAAACACACTCAGCAGCACAGGGCCGGCCGAGTCCAGGGTGCAAACTTAGCGTCGGCCTCTGAATGCTTTCTGATAGAGGACCCCAGGGGTCACAAAGAGGTTAGGTCCAGGGGGTCTGGTTCAGGACACCACAGGCTGGACAAGGATGAGGGTTGCCTGCTGAACTTTGCTGGGCCAGTGGTCGGATTCTCCAAGGCAAGGGGACTATGTATGTACGTTTAGGCATTGGGAATCTTTGTCTAATTCTCTTGCGATCGGTGGGGGGGGTTCTCTGGATTTAGGCTGAAAGTGTCGTTGTGTTGAACAGGAGGGGTCAATCCAGGGTGGACATTAGGTCAGAATCACCTGGAGAGCAGCTCTAGTCGGTTGGGCCACCTGGACACGGGCCATGGGCGTCGGGTGCCGAGTGAACAGGACTCGCAGATCCGGGGCGGTTCTGGGGTCCTTTGCTGGAGGTTGTTTCTCAACAGGTCCTCTGGGGTGCAGGCAGTTCTCTTGAGGCTTTTCAAAGGTCATGGTCCTGCAGGATGCATTGCCTTTTTGTAGCAGGGCTTTATAAGCTGGAGACAGGCCTGTAGGGCTAGGGACAAACCATTTGATGTCTTTAGTCTCTTCTGCTGGGGTTCTGCTTAGCAACCCTTCTTCTTTCTTCTTGTCTTCTAGAGGTCACCAGGAATCTGACGAGCTAGGTTCAGGAGAGCCCTTAAATCCTGGATTTAGGGGCGCTACAGGGATCAGAGGGCAGTAGCCACTGGCTACTGTCGCTGGGGTTGACTTCATCCTTCCGGTGTCCACTCCCTTTGGGGGAGGGGGACACAGACCTAACCGTTTGGTCCCTGTCCTCCAAACCAAGATGGAGAATTTTGCAAGGAGGGGGGAAGTCACTTCAGCTCTGGACACCTTAGGGGTGGGTGGTCCTAGCTGAAGGGGTCACTCCTCCTTGTTTGTCCTAACGTTCCTGCCAGACTTGCTGCCAAAAGTGGGGCTTTGTCCAGGGGGCAGACACTGTAACAAGAGGGCTGAGCCTTTGAGGCTCACAGCCAGGTGTTACAGTTCCTGCAAGTGGGAGGTGTGAAGCAGCTCCACCCAGTGCAGGCTTTGTTTCTGACCACAGAGATCACAAAGGCTTTCATCCCATGTGGTCAGAAACTTGTTTGGAAGTGGCAGGCAGGCACAGACCTGTCATTTCTGCACTAGAGGTTTGGCTAACATACAGGGGACATCTCCAAGATGCCCTCTGGGTGCATTTTTCAGTACATCCAACACTGGCATCAGTGTGGGTTTATTGTACTGAGAAGGTTGATACCAAACTTCCTAGTATTCAGTGAAGCCATTATGGAGCTGTGGAGTTCGTAATGACAAGCTCCCAGCCTGTATTCTCAGTATGGCCACCTGTGGTATAGTGAAACCTTCCTTAGGGCTGTAAGGCCTGCTAGAGGGGTGATTTACCTATGCCATAGGCAGTGGTTTGTGGGCATGGCAATTAAGAGGGGTGCCTTGTTGACTTTGGGGGTCATTATGACCCTGGCGGAAGGCGGAGAAGCGGCGGTAAGACTGCCAACAGGCTGGCGGTCTTTTTTTTGTATTATGACCATGGCGGTTACCGCCATGGTCATCCGCTGGTTCTCCGTTCCGCCCGCCAGGGCAGAGACGACCGCCGGGCTGGAGACCTGGGTCTCCAGCCCGGTGGCCGTCACTATACCGCCGGTGGTATTTTGACCCTGCTTACCGACGTGGATTTCCTGCGGTTGGAACCACCATGAAATCCAGAGCGGTAAGCACTATCAGTGCCAGGGAATTCCTTCACTGGCACTGATAGGGGTCTCATGCACCCCCCACCCCGACTCCCTCCCCTGCACCCCCCACCACCCCTGCCACCCCCCAACGGTGGCAGAGCCCCCCTCCCGACCCCCAACATCACAGAACTCACACACATACGACACGCACGCAGGCACCACCAACGCACACACACCGACATACATGCCCACATCGACACATACAGTCAGACATGCACACCCACATACAAACATACACGCATACATCCATACAGACATACCCACAGACATACACACACTAATTCCCAAAACACGCAACACCCCCGCAAGCATACACGCACTCACACACCCCCTCTACATACACAGACGCACACCCCCATGCACCCAAACAACACACAACACCCTCCCACCCCCCTCCCCTAACGGGCGATCGACTTACTTGTTCCGTCGATCCTCCGGGAGGGGACGGGATCCATGGGGGCTGCTTCGCCGACACCACACCGCCAACAGAACACCGCCACGCCGAATCACAGGACGTGATTCGGTGGGCAGTGTTCTGTTGGCGTGGCGGTGAAGGTGGAGCAACCTCCACTTCCCCGCCGCCCGCCAGTATGGCTGTTGGCGGCTCTCTGTCAGAAAAAGGACGGAGAGCAGCCAACAGTCATAATACGCCGAGCGGCAAAACGCCACTACTGGCGGTCTTCCGCACGGCAGTCCCTCGGCAGTCTTGTAAAAAGACCGCAGAGGTTGTAATGACCACCTTTGTCTTTTTCTCCCCACCAACACACACAAGTTGCAATGGCAGTGTGCATGGGTTCGGTGAGGGGTCCCAAGGGTGGCATAATACATGCTGCAGCCCTTGCGGACCTTCTCTTGCACAGGACCTTTGGTGCCATGCATACCTTCTAGAAGAGATTTATCTGCGTGCCAGGGGTGTGCTAATTGTGGAAGCAATGGTACAGTTTTCGGAAAGACCACTGGTGGTGGGGCCTGGGTAGCAGGATCCCAGCACACTCTGTCAAGTCAGCGTCAATTTCAGACAAAAAGTTGGGGGGGTAACCATATCAAAAAGGGGCACTTTCCTACATTTCTCTTTTGTAGCAACCCCCGACTGGTACATTAATAAAATCATAGCACCGCTGCTATCATCTGAATCCAGCTCTCAGTGCGTTGTCAATGTGGAGATATTCCAGGGCTCCACTTGTAAGCCCCTCAGTGATTTTCATTTTACAGTGGCTACAACCAGATGCTAGCATGAGGGTCTTCATTTCCCATTTCCTTCCCTTCTAGCAGTTCTTTGAGTGTTCTCTATTCCCCCAGTACACTGCACCCATTGGGGAGAGAGGCATAAGACAAACAGCCATCTTGGTCTCTATTTCTGCCATCCATCAATTTAAGATTTATTAATTGAAACAGCAATCCATTCTAAGGTTTTTGGTCTCACTATGAACTTTGCCTAATAACAGCTGAATATTGACTAAATTGGTGCATCATTTTCAGGACTAACTTCCTAATACCGCAAAAGCGCTTTCTTCAGTGGGCCTACCCTTTAGTAATTCTCAGTGTAATAAATTAATCAGTTGGTGTGGCCTTTACTACCTGTCCCACTTGAAAAACCCAACCAGGCACAGTTTTGTATTGTGCATATTCCATGACCCCTTACAGAGTTAAACCTTGAGTGTTGACAAGCTTATGAAAAGAAGTTGTAAATGTACTTAGCATAGTTTTTTGGTTCACAGCTGTTACTAAAATGCAGGATCATGGGTAGATTGCATGATTAGTGACAGTACATGAAGTTGTTGTCTTTGCTTCCAATCCTTTACTGTCCGTCAGTTGTTACATATGAACACTTTTACCTGCATTCACTTGGGCAAGGTCGTTCTGAATTCATTCTTCAGATGTATAAATGGCCAGAATTACATATAATGGAATTTCTTGTAGTCTGAAGTCTTAACTGCCATATTTTTGGCAGTGCATAAGGGGTTTACTTGTAGCGAAGGGGGAGGGAAATGGGTCAAGGGAGGGGGGTGGCAAGAGCAGAAGAAAGGGCATAATCAAAGGCATTATCAGCAACCTGCCCTCTGTGTATCAAGTGATTGTCATAATGGGCACTGACAGGTAGTGTAGGTGTGAAACGATTGAGTGGTTCGTCACTAATGCAAGCATCTTCATTAGAGGGGATAAGAGTGTTACCATGGCAATATGGGTCCGGAAGGTTGTGTCTCCTTATGGACAGGTAACAGTGTAGCTGGAATGAGAAATAGTGGCCATGTTGTATCGAATTTGATCATCTGGTCACTCAGTCTGCATGTAACCCTCTTACGTAACTCCAGACAGCACGTATCAATAAACTATTCTTTAGAATAAGGGATTTCAAACAACTTCCTCTGTAAGAGAAGACAAATGCTGATTCTTGCCAAGGTTTGTAGAACCATCTCCTCCATTGGGAGAGGATGTTGGGCATATAAGTAAAGTTGTGTAAGATTAATAGTTGAGTTGATAAAGTTCCCAGTGGAATGTGAGACAAGGTCCCCTCTGCCTCCAAGTAGCACCTACAGGTTGTCGAATGACTGAGGCCTCTCTTGAGTCTGGAGGGGGTGCAGTAGCTGTTCACTAGTATTTAGTACTACCCAAAATTGAGTCTGGCTTCCCACACTCTCTTGCATTTGTATACCATGAGGGTGGACAGGACTTTCTCAAAATACTTATGGGACAGAATGCATTGCTGGAAAAGTCTCAAGTCATCCTCTAGGATGTCTGAAAAGTTGCTATGTATCAGTTTGATGTAGGCCCAAACCACACCTTTGAATTTTCCATGATAATAGGGGATAAAGTGAGATCTATATGTGTAGAGCCTACTGTTTTCTGATGGCAGTGTAGCAGTTGTTTGTTTTCATTTTTGCCATCCAGAATATAGTCTACTCACAGTTCATGAAATCCAGTGCATGTTCAATATAATGGATGCCCACTGGGATAAATTCCAGGCTAGAGATTGTGCACCTCCTTATCTGTTAGACAGAGTTGTTCCATTACTGGGCAGTGGCTCGGAGTTGAGGATTCGTTTTCAGTTTCTTGTGTACCATATTCAGTGCCGCTGCCATGGATCAAGTAATCAGATTTGTATGGCACTTTTATAAATGGAAACTTACAAAAAGAACTAAAACTGTTAGTTGCCGAAGAAGGCGGTCTTGAACCCCATCTAGAAAGGGGAAAACTGTGGATCTTGAGAGAAGCATGTGACTTGCTATATTTTAGGATTTCATTTGGGTTAACCATAGGGAACCCACTCAGGTGTAGGCATGCATCTTTGTGCGCTTTCGGGTGCTGTCTTTGCCACCCATATACATAACAGATGTGCCTTTTAGTTTGAGAAAGGATTTCCCTTGGGGATGGATATTTGAAGCATGCCAAATAAATAATTATAATGGGGAACTATGGCCATTTAAATGATCTGTACTCTGCCCAGAGGAGTATTTGAAGCTGCTGCCATTGTCCAAAGTCCAGGGTTGTGTTTAGAGGTAAGTAGGGGTCAGATTACCCACAACTTTATGAAGGAAGCCTCTGCTTACAAGAACATGCAAATATTTAAGTTTCTCCAGGACACACTGCAATTTTGTTTCCACAATCACCACCCAAGTTATGGCGTTAGACATGAATAAAGGCTCATATTTCTCCCAGCTCACTTTATAACCTGCAAACCTAGGAAAGTGTTTTTTATCAGGGACAGTACTGCTGAAATAGAACTGGTGGAATCAGTCAAGGTAAGCAGGATATTGCCTGCATTTTGAAAGAGCCTGGAGACTTCCACTGGCATGTGAATGCCTTAGATATCTGTGTGTTCTCTAAATGATGCTGAAAACAGCTGAAAAACAAGTAGGAATCAGAAGGGGAGGAAGGACAGCGCTGCTCAGTGCATCTTTCATTGAGAAACAACACAGTTCTAAACACCTCACACTTGATTCTGGCCTCCATATTTATGTACAACAGGTGGACCTTGGCAATACATTCCTGTCCCATCCAGCTCTCCCTAGTGTTATACATACGTAACACCATTCAACATTAACAAATGTTTTCTTTGCATCCAGTGATAGGGCAATTACTTCCTCCTTTGAATCTCTATATATTCATAGCACATGAGTGAGAATGTGCAGGTGGTTCCTAAAGATGTCTGGCAAGAACCCAATCAATGGTTATTGGAGATGGGCTTTGTTGAAGGGCCACCTCCAGAGCATTGCCTACTGTTGACAAACCTGCTTTTGTTGACATTAGATTTCTTTGGACTTTTCCCCTGCTAACCCATAGTTAAGTGCTTGTTCTCTCTCCTCCAACATGGTAAACTTAGGCTACCACCTATTGGCTTATTTAATTTACTTTTATGTCCCTTGCAAATAGTTGATACCACCTGTACCCAGGTCCTGTAAATTGAATGCTACATGAAGGCCTGCAGCACTCATTGTGTCACCCACTGAAGAAGCCTTTTAAATCATGTCTCAGGCCTGCCATTGCAGCCTACGGTGCAGTTTTAAACTACCATTTCGACATGGCAAAATAAATCATTTGCCAGGCCTAAACCTAAGCTTTTAATACTTATAAGTCCCTCCTAGGGTAGGGCGTAAAGGTTAAAAGGGCCGGGTGCATGGTATTTAAAAATTAGGCATTTTCTTGTCCTAACCATTTGTGCCTTCAGCCAGTGTCGTGGGTAACATTGATGTGAATGATTCTGTTGTTGAGGTTTGTGTATTCCTTGCAGACAGTGACACAAAGGCAACTAGGAGTGAACAAGCTGGGCTATCCTGCCAGTATTGTCACCACAGACAATTTGGAGTCTTGACAGTGGAAGGTAAGAACTTCCAGGAACCAGATGTGGGAGTAGGACAGGGTGTATCCCCTCTGACATTCACAAAGGCTGGCACCAGGTATAACTAATGGACCCTCAAATCACTCTTCAGAAAAATTATAGAACTGCTCTGCTGCCACAGGACTGCCCAGCTGTGTGAAGTACTACCTTATTGTCTGAGAAGGAAGACGATACCTGCTTGCATTCATCTTAGGATAACCAAAGTGACTCCAAGGATCAGTTGCCTGAGTTGTGTGAGTTGCAGGGATGCAACAAGCTCGGGAGGCCTCCCTGCAACTGCCCGACTGACCTGCTGCACCTGGACCTGCAACTTGACCTGCAACTGGACCTCCCTGAACCCTGTTGGCCCCAAGATGTGCCCCCAGGCCCTGGACTCTTGGTTGGCATTAGTCTGAGCTCCTCTTAAGAGGAAAAGGTGAAATACTGAAGTTTTGGCACTGCCGGACCACAAAGGTCCCTTCATGCCAAGACATTGTCACCTGTGACGACCACCAACGCAAAGCTCCAATGAAGACCTGCTCTTTTCTTGACCACGGCCACCAGCGGTGAATGGCAATGCAAGATCTCCATTTCGTGCTACAGCAAGGGCAGCCTGCAGTGACTGCCAGTGCAAAGCTCCAGAAACAACTATCCATGATGCCCAATCAGCTCTTTGAGCAATAGCTCCAAACTTCTGCAGTGTTGTCCCTGTTCCACGCAGCGTCCTCCACCGCGAATGGAGCTCTTTGTGCCAGACTGTGAGAAAGTAACTCTTTCAGCAAAATTTATCTGGTATCTATAGCGCATCCGCGCTTCATCTGAAGGTGGCCTGAACTTTTGATTTTAACCTGGTCTGGCACAACCAGATGACTGAAAGTAGCGCTTTGTGCTTATAGGTGCTATTTCCACATAAAACTTTAACATTTAATATCTCTGGTTCTACTGATAGAATTTTTGTCATTCTGGTATTATTTTATTTATTAAAATATAGTGACTTTAGTGGTTCACCCTGATAGGGTGATAGGGCAGGTACTTCATAACCAATGAGAATTCATCCATGAATATGTCGTACTCAAGGAGCCCTAGTACGAGTGTCTAGGTAGAGTCCGGCACAACCGAAATTGCTCTTCTTCATCCAGCATGCCCCTTACTTCAGCCTTATATAGTTTTGTGAGAAAAGGTGTCCACAGTGTCAAGGGATGGGCACAGTTTGCTACTCGTGCATTGTACGCCTGATTGGTTCTCTCTCTGTCGGGATCCATGGGGGCTGCTTCGCCGACACCACACCGCCAACAGAACACCGCCACGCCGAATCACAGGACGTGATTCGGTGGGCATTGTTCTGTTGGCGTGGCGGTGAAGGTGGAGCAACCTCCACTTCCCCGCCGCCCGCCAGTATGGCTGTTGGCGGCTCTCTGTCGGAAAAAGGACGGAGAGCAGCCAACAGTCATAATACGCTGAGCGGCAAAACGCCACTACTGGCGGTCTTCCGCACGGCAGTCCCTCGGCAGTCTTGTAAAAAGACCGCAGAGGTTGTAATGACCACCTTTGTCTTTTTCTCCCCACCAACACACACAAGTTGCAATGGCAGTGTGCATGGGTTCGGTGAGGGGTCCCAAGGGTGGCATAATACATGCTGCAGCCCTTGCGGACCTTCTCTTGCACAGGACCTTTGGTGCCATGCATACCTTCTAGAAGAGATTTATCTGCGTGCCAGGGGTGTGCTAATTGTGGAAGCAATGGTACAGTTTTCGGAAAGACCACTGGTGGTGGGGCCTGGGTAGCAGGATCCCAGCACACTCTGTCAAGTCAGCGTCAATTTCAGACAAAAAGTTGGGGGGGTAACCATATCAAAAAGGGGCACTTTCCTACATTTCTCTTTTGTAGCAACCCCCGACTGGTACATTAATAAAATCATAGCACCGCTGCTATCATCTGAATCCAGCTCTCAGTGCGTTGTCAATGTGGAGATATTCCAGGGCTCCACTTGTAAGCCCCTCAGTGATTTTCATTTTACAGTGGCTACAACCAGATGCTAGCATGAGGGTCTTCATTTCCCATTTCCTTCCCTTCTAGCAGTTCTTTGAGTGTTCTCTATTCCCCCAGTACACTGCACCCATTGGGGAGAGAGGCATAAGACAAACAGCCATCTTGGTCTCTATTTCTGCCATCCATCAATTTAAGATTTATTAATTGAAACAGCAATCCATTCTAAGGTTTTTGGTCTCACTATGAACATTGCCTAATAACAGCTGAATATTGACTAAATTGGTGCATCATTTTCAGGACTAACTTCCTAATACCGCAAAAGCGCTTTCTTCAGTGGGCCTACCCTTTAGTAATTCTCAGTGTAATAAATTAATCAGTTGGTGTGGCCTTTACTACCTGTCCCACTTGAAAAACCCAACCAGGCACAGTTTTGTATTGTGCATATTCCATGACCCCTTACAGAGTTAAACCTTGAGTGTTGACAAGCTTATGAAAAGAAGTTGTAAATGTACTTAGCATAGTTTTTTGGTTCACAGCTGTTACTAAAATGCAGGATCATGGGTAGATTGCATGATTAGTGACAGTACATGAAGTTGTTGTCTTTGCTTCCAATCCTTTACTGTCAGTCAGTTGTTACATATGAACACTTTTACCTGCATTCACTTGGGCAAGGTCGTTCTGAATTCATTCTTCAGATGTATAAATGGCCAGAATTACATATAATGGAATTTCTTGTAGTCTGAAGTCTTAACTGCCATATTTTTGGCAGTGCATAAGGGGTTTACTTGTAGCGAAGGGGGAGGGAAATGGGTCAAGGGAGGGGGGTGGCAAGAGCAGAAGAAAGGGCATAATCAAAGGCATTATCAGCAACCTGCCCTCTGTGTATCAAGTGATTGTCATAATGGGCACTGACAGGTAGTGTAGGTGTGAAACGATTGAGTGGTTCGTCACTAATGCAAGCATCTTCATTAGAGGGGATAAGAGTGTTACCATGGCAATATGGGTCCGGAAGGTTGTGTCTCCTTATGGACAGGTAACAGTGTAGCTGGAATGAGAAATAGTGGCCATGTTGTATCGAATTTGATCATCTGGTCACTCAGTCTGCATGTAACCCTCTTACGTAACTCCAGACAGCACGTATCAATAAACTATTCTTTAGAATAAGGGATTTCAAACAACTTCCTCTGTAAGAGAAGACAAATGCTGATTCTTGCCAAGGTTTGTAGAACCATCTCCTCCATTGGGAGAGGATGTTGGGCATATAAGTAAAGTTGTGTAAGATTAATAGTTGAGTTGATAAAGTTCCCAGTGGAATGTGAGACAAGGTCCCCTCTGCCTCCAAGTAGCACCTACAGGTTGTCGAATGACTGAGGCCTCTCTTGAGTCTGGAGGGGGTGCAGTAGCTGTTCACTAGTATTTAGTACTACCCAAAATTGAGTCTGGCTTCCCACACTCTCTTGCATTTGTATACCATGAGGGTGGACAGGACTGTCTCAAAATACTTATGGGACAGAATGCATTGCTGGAAAAGTCTCAAGTCATCCTCTAGGATGTCTGAAAAGTTGCTATGTATCAGTTTGATGTAGGCCCAAACCACACCTTTGAATTTTCCATGATAATAGGGGATAAAGTGTGATCTATATGTGTAGAGCCTACTGTTTTCTGATGGCAGTGTAGCAGTTGTTTGTTTTCATTTTTGCCATCCAGAATATAGTCTACTCACAGTTCATGAAATCCAGTGCATGTTCAATATAATGGATGCCCACTGGGATAAATTCCAGGCTAGAGATTGTGCACCTCCTTATCTGTTAGACAGAGTTGTTCCATTACTGGGCAGTGGCTCGGAGTTGAGGATTCGTTTTCAGTTTCTTGTGTACCATATTCAGTGCCGCTGCCATGGATCAAGTAATCAGATTTGTATGGCACTTTTATAAATGGAAACTTACAAAAAGAACTAAAACTGTTAGTTGCCGAAGAAGGCGGTCTTGAACCCCATCTAGAAAGGGGAAAACTGTGGATCTTGAGAGAAGCATGTGACTTGCTATATTTTAGGATTTCATTTGGGTTAACCATAGGGAACCCACTCAAGTGTAGGCATGCATCTTTGTGCGCTTTCGGGTGCTGTCTTTGCCACCCATATACATAACAGATGTGCTTTTAGTTTGAGAAAGGATTTCCCTTGGGGATGGATATTTGAAGCATGCCAAATAAATAATTATAATGGGGAACTATGGCCATTTAAATGATCTGTACTCTGCCCAGAGGAGTATTTGAAGCTGCTGCCATTGTCCAAAGTCCAGGGTTGTGTTTAGAGGTAAGTAGGGGTCAGATTACCCACAACTTTATGAAGGAAGCCTCTGCTTACAAGAACATGCAAATATTTAAGTTTCTCCAGGACACACTGCAATTTTGTTTCCACAATCACCACCCAAGTTATGGCGTTAGACATGAATAAAGGCTCATATTTCTCCCAGCTCACTTTATAACCTGCAAACCTAGGAAAGTGTTTTTTATCAGGGACAGTACTGCTGAAATAGAACTGGTGGAATCAGTCAAGGTAAGCAGGATATTGCCTGCATTTTGAAAGAGCCTGGAGACTTCCACTGGCATGTGAATGCCTTAGATATCTGTGTGTTCTCTAAATGATGCTGAAAACAGCTGAAAAACAAGTAGGAATCAGAAGGGGAGGAAGGACAGCGCTGCTCAGTGCATCTTTCATTGAGAAACAACACAGTTCTAAACACCTCACACTTGATTCTGGCCTCCATATTTATGTACAACAGGTGGACCTTGGCAATACATTCCTGTCCCATCCAGCTCTCCCTAGTGTTATACATACGTAACACCATTCAACATTAACAAATGTTTTCTTTGCATCCAGTGATAGGGCAATTACTTCCTCCTTTGAATCTCTATATATTCATAGCACATGAGTGAGGATGTGCAGGTGGTTCCTAAAGATGTCTGGCAAGAACCCAATCAATGGTTATTGGAGATGGGCTTTGTTGAAGGGCCACCTCCAGAGCATTGCCTACTGTTGACAAACCTGCTTTTGTTGACATTAGATTTCTTTGGACTTTTCCCCTGCTAACCCATAGTTAAGTGCTTGTTCTCTCTCCTCCAACATGGTAAACTTAGGCTACCACCTATTGGCTTATTTAATTTACTTTTATGTCCCTTGCAAATAGTTGATACCACCTGTACCCAGGTCCTGTAAATTGAATGCTACATGAAGGCCTGCAGCACTCATTGTGTCACCCACTGAAGAAGCCTTTTAAATCATGTCTCAGGCCTGCCATTGCAGCCTACGGTGCAGTTTTAAACTACCATTTCGACATGGCAAAATAAATCATTTGCCAGGCCTAAACCTAAGCTTTTAATACTTATAAGTCCCTCCTAGGGTAGGGCGTAAAGGTTAAAAGGGCCGGGTGCATGGTATTTAAAAATTAGGCATTTTCTTGTCCTAACCATTTGTGCCTTCAGCCAGTGTCGTGGGTAACATTGATGTGAATGATTCTGTTGTTGAGGTTTGTGTATTCCTTGCAGACAGTGACACAAAGGCAACTAGGAGTGAACAAGCTGGGCTATCCTGCCAGTATTGTCACCACAGACAATTTGGAGTCTTGACAGTGGAAGGTAAGAACTTCCAGGAACCAGATGTGGGAGTAGGACAGGGTGTATCCCCTCTGACATTCACAAAGGCTGGCACCAGGTATAACTAATGGACCCTCAAATCACTCTTCAGAAAAATTATAGAACTGCTCTGCTGCCACAGGACTGCCCAGCTGTGTGAAGTACTACCTTGTTGTCTGAGAAGGAAGAAGATACCTGCTTGCATTCATCCTAGGATAACCAAAGTGACTCCAAGGATCAGTTGCCTGAGTTGTGTGAGTTGCAGGGATGCAACAAGCTCGGGAGGCCTCCCTGCAACTGCCCGACTGACCTGCTGCACCTGGACCTGCAACTTGACCTGCAACTGGACCTCCCTGAACCCTGTTGGCCCCAAGATGTGCCCCCAGGCCCTGGACTCTTGGTTGGCATTAGTCTGAGCTCCTCTTAAGAGGAAAAGGTGAAATACTGAAGTTTTGGCACTGCCGGACCACAAAGGTCCCTTCACGCCAAGACATTGTCACCTGTGACGACCACCAACGCAAAGCTCCAATGAAGACCTGCTCTTTGCTTGACCACGGCCACCAGCGGTGAATGGCAATGCAAGATCTCCATTTCGTGCTACAGCAAGGGCAGCCTGCAGTGACTGCCAGTGCAAAGCTCCAGAAACAACTATCCATGATGCCCAATCAGCTCTTTGAGCAATAGCTCCAAACTTCTGCAGTGTTGTCCCTGTTCCACGCAGCCTCCTCCACCGCGAATGGAGCTCTTTGTGCCAGACTGTGAGAAAGTAACTCTTTCAGCAAAATTTATCTGGTACCTATAGCGCATCCGCGCTTCATCCGAAGGTGGCCTGAACTTTTGATTTTAACCTGGTCTGGAACAACCAGATGACTGAAAGTAGCGCTTTTTGCTTATAGGTGCTATTTCCACATAAAACTTTAACATTTAATATCTCTGGTTCTACTGATAGAATTTTTGTCATTCTGGTATTATTTTTTTTATTAAAATATAGTGACTTTAGTGGTTCACCCTGATAGGGTGATAGGGCAGGTACTTCATAACCAATGAGAATTCATCCATGAATATGTCGTACTCAAGGAGCCCTAGTACGAGTGTCTAGGTAGAGTCCGGCCCAACCGAAAGTGCTCTTCTTCATCCAGCATGCCCCTTACTTCAGCCTTATATAGTTTTGTGAGAAAAGGTGTCCACAGTGTCAAGGGATGGGCACAGTTTGCTACTCGTGCATTGTACGGCTGATTGGTTCTCTCTCTGTCTGAGCTGTACATCTAGGAGTCTACCAGCTTTCTTACCTTGTTCATGTCGTCACAGAATCCTGAAAAAAGTATATTTCGGTTTGGAGATGTAAAGAACATTGAGTGTATATTTCTCTCCATGTTCATTGGTCCCAGGAGTTTCTGGTATGATTCTGCGAGTTACCTAGTGACTTTATCCAGTCTGCTTTGTTCCTCTACATTCCTGAAAGTTTCTAGGGAGTCCAATACCAGTTCTGAGTCTTCATAAAGAGGCAGAATTTCGTTCTGACCTCACGGGTCCTTCTGTCTAAATTCACAATCGCCTCATTTCAATCCTCAGCCGTGTATTGCTCCTGAAATGTATACTACCAGGATGTTCGAAGGAGGGAGAAAAGAGGACACTGATGAAGATGCTAAACCAGTAAGATATAAAAACCAGGCTTGACTCCTTTATAGATTCCCAGAGGTCTAGATTTTGCCGTATAGTGAACGCTGGAATGGTACATGGTTTAGTCCAGTGGTTCCCAACCTGTGGTCCGGGGACCCCTGGGGGTCCGCGACACCTCCTCAGGGGGTCCGCGACTGCTTAGAAAACTAAATATTAACAGATTAGGTCCCAGTAGCCAGTGGAGGGGGTCCCTGGACTCTAATAATGATTCAATGGGGGTCCCTGGGTTCCAGTAATGATAAAGTGGGGGTCCACAGAAGTCAAAAGGTTGGGAACCACTGGTTTAGTCTCTAGGATACCAAGGAAGCAGTGTAGGAGTTGGGAATAGCACCATATTTGTGAGGGAGATAGGAGGAACTCCGCTTGCAGAGTAACAAAGAGTTTCAACTCTCCTTACTTAGTTACGTATCTGCTGTCCTAATCCCCGCCAACTCCCAGTCCTTTCATCACAATGGACAACTATCCACCTGTATAGCCATATTTTTCCAGAAAGGGGCATTAAGATGTAAGTAGGTGGGGCCATTTAAAGGTTTGTGGGAGTGGTTTCAGACCTTTACCACTGTTTGTATTATTAGGTTAGGAGTCAGTGTAGAGGGCATTTTGTGGCATTATAGAATGTCAAAACCGGGGCCACTGTGGGTCATGGTGTGTTCTAAGCAAGCCCAGAATGGAAGGTTCGATGGCATATGTTGCTGCAGATTCACATGTTTGGCACAGTCCGCTGCCTGGTGTTGGGCTCGGAGTATTACAAGTTGTTTTTCTTCGAAGAAGTCTTTTTGGTCACGGGACCGAAGGACTCCTCCCTCTTTGGCTCCATTGCGCATGGGCGTCGACTCCATCTTAGATTGTTTTTTTTCCGCTGTCGGGTTCGGACGTATTCCTTTTCGCTCCGTGTTTCGGTTCGGAAAGTTAGTCAGAATCTCGGAAGAAAGCGTCGGTATTGTTCCGTTCGGTATCGGGATAGTTAGGTACATCGACACCGATCATCGGAAGACTTTGGGGCAGTTTCGATCCCCCATCGGGGCCTGGTCGGCCCGACCGCGTGCGACATCGAAGCCGATGGAACGGACCCCGTTTCGTTTCTGCCCAAAATGTCACAGTAAGTATCCTTATACAGATCAGCACTTGGTCTGTAACTTGTGCTTGTCCCCCGAGCACAAGGAGGATACCTGTGAAGCCTGTCGAGCCTTCCGGTCCAGAAAAACACTCCGGGACCGAAGAGCCAGGCGTCACCAAATGGCGTCCACGTCGACAAAACAACGTTTCGACGACGAAGAGGAAACATTCTCGGTTCCGGAATCAGAATCCGGAGACTCCGACGTCGAACAACAGCAACAAACTGTGAGTAAGACGTCGAAAAGTAAATCCATCGACAAACCAAAAGCCCAGGGGACGCCACTGCCAACAGGCCATGGCTCGACCCATAAATCAGGCGACCCGTCGAAGGGGCCGAAAAAGGGCACGCCCATAGCGAAGACACCCGACTCCGGTCGAGGGACCGCCATGGAGCAACCTCGGAGCCGAGAAAGCGGCTCCGAGAGACAAAAACAAGATACCGGCACCGAAAGACATCGGCACCGAGAATCCATGCCGAAAGGAACAAAAATTCTGTCGGTGCCGAAACCGAAAAAAGATTCTCTCTCGGCGCCGAAAAATACCACACCTTCATCCTACTCAGAGGAACAAGGACTAAGTGGCCAAATGCACAAATTTGGACAAGAGCTCCAAAGTGTAGAATCGGACTACACACAAAAGAGACTGTGCATCCAGCAAGATACAGGGAAGATATCAACCCTTCCCCCAATCATGAGGAAAAGAAAGATCGGACTTCCAAAGGATGACACACAACCACAAGCCAAAGTGGTTAAAAAAGTCACGCCTCCGCCCTCTCCTCCACAGGCATCGCCGGCACAAACACCGCCACAAATGCACTCACCAGCGCAAACTACCATAAGTCATGACGATCAGGATCAAGACGCTTGGGACCTGTATGACACCCCAGTGCCGGACAATGATCCCGAGTCATACCCCACAAAGCCGTCACCGCCAGAGGACAGTACCTCATACTCGCAACTGGTGGCTAGGGCTGCAGACTTCCACAATGTCCAACTGCATTCCGATCCTATAGAGGATGATTTCTTATTTAACACCCTCTCGGCTACACATAGCCAATATCAATGTCTCCCAATGCTACCAGGGATGTTACGGCACGCAAAACAAATTTTTGAGGAGCCCGTAAAATCAAGAGCCATCACCCCAAGGGTGGATAAGAAATACAAACCACCACCCACAGACCCAGTGTTTATTACTTCGCAGTTACCACCCGACTCTGTGGTAGTAGGGGCAGCTCGCAAAAGAGCAAATTCACATACATCTGGCGACGCCCCACCTCCGGACAAAGAAAGCAGAAAATTTGACGCGGCAGGGAAAAGAGTGGCGTCACAGGCAGCCAACCAGTGGCGCATCGCAAATTCACAAGCGCTGCTGGCCAGATATGACCGCGCACACTGGGACGAGATGCAACTTCTCGTAGACCATCTTCCCCAGGAATACCAAAAAAGGGCGCAGCAAATAGTGGAAGAGGGACAAACGATCTCAAACAATCAAATCCGCTCTTCACTAGACGCAGCCGATACTGCAGCAAGAACAGTCAACACTGCTGTCACCATAAGGAGACACGCTTGGCTACGCACTTCAGGCTTCAAACCTGAAATCCAGCAGGCTGTCCTTAATATGCCCTTCAACGAGAAACAACTGTTTGGCTCGGAAGTGGATACAGCCATTGAAAAACTTAAAAAGGACACAGACACGGCCAAAGCCATGGGCGCACTCTACTCCCCGCAGAGCAGAGGCTCTTTCAGAAAAACTCCATTTAGAGGGGGGTTTCGTGGCCAACCCACAGACACCACCAGCCAACAATCAAGAACCACACCATATCAGGGTTCCTTCCAAAGGGGTGGTTTCAGGGGATATCGGGGGGGTCAATTCCCAAGGAGTAGGGGAAGATTCCAGACTCCAAAAACACCTCCACCTAAACAGTGACTTTCAAGTCACGCAACCCCTTCACTCAACACCAGTGGGGGGAAGACTAAGCCAATTCTACCAATCTTGGCAACAGATTACAACAGACAATTGGGTATTAGCAATAATCCAACATGGCTATTGCATAGAATTCCACAACTTCCCACCAAACATCCCCCCCAAAACACGCAAAATGTCACAACATCATTTAGAACTTTTAGGACTAGAAGTTCAAGCACTACTGCAAAAGGATGCAATAGAATTAGTACCAGTACAACAAAAAAACACAGGAGTTTACTCCCTGTACTTTCTAATTCCAAAAAGAGACGAAACATTGAGACCAATATTAGATCTCAGGACACTAAATACCTACATCATATCGGACCATTTTCACATGGTCACACTACAAGACATCATTCCACTGCTCAAACAGCAAGATTACATGACCACATTAGACCTAAAGGATGCGTACTTTCATATACCAATACACCCTTCTCACAGAAAGTACCTACGGTTCGTATTCAAAGGAATACATTACCAATTCAAGGTGTTGCCATTCGGAATAACAACTGCACCAAGAGTGTTCACAAAATGTCTAGCAGTAGTAGCAGCACACATCAGGAGACAACAGATACATGTGTTCCCTTACCTAGACGACTGGCTAATCAAAACCAACACAGTAAAAAAATGCGCAAACGACACCACCTTTGTCATACAAACCCTTCACAAACTGGGGTTTTCCATCAACTACACAAAATCACACCTAGAACCGTGTCAAACACAACAATATCTAGGAGCAACCATCAACACATCAAAAGGAATTGCCACTCCAAGTCCACAAAGAGTGCAAGCATTCCACAAGCTAATAAGTGCTATGTTTCCAAACCAAAAGATACAAGCAAAATTTGTGCTAAAACTTCTAGGCATGATGTCATCATGCATAGCCATTGTCCCAAACGCAAGACTACACATGCGACCCTTACAACAGTGTCTAGCATCACAATGGTCACAGGCACAGGGTCAACTTCAAAATCTGGTGTTGGTAGACCGCCAAACATACCTCTCGCTTCTATGGTGGAACAGCAAAAATTTAAACAAAGGGCGGACATTTCAGGACCCAGTGCCTCAATACGTTATAACAACAGATGCTTCCATGACAGGGTGGGGAGCACACCTCAATCACCACAGCATTCAAGGACAATGGGATATACACGAAACAAAACTTCATATCAATTACCTAGAACTGTTGGCAGTATTTCTAGCGTTAAAAGCCTTCCAACCCATAATAACACACAAATACATTCTTGTCAAAACAGACAACATGACAACAATGTATTATCTAAACAAACAAGGAGGAACACACTCAACACAATTGTGCCTCCTAACACAAAAAATTTGGCAGTGGGCGATTCACAACAACATTCGCCTAATAGCACAATTTATTCCAGGAATACAAAACCAACTAGCAGACAACCTTTCGCGAGACCACCAACAAGTCCACGAATGGGAAATTCACCCCCAAGTTCTGAACAAGTACTTTCAAATTTGGGGAACACCCCAGATAGATTTGTTCGCAACAAGAGAAAACTCAAAATGCCAAAACTTCGCATCCAGGTACCCACACCGCGAATCACAAGGCAATGCTCTATGGATGAATTGGTCAGGGATATTTGCGTACGCTTTTCCCCCTCTCCCTCTCCTTCCATATCTAGTAAACAAGTTGAGTCAAAACCAACTCAAACTCATACTGATAGCACCCACATGGGCAAGACAACCTTGGTATACAACTCTACTAGACCTTTCACTAGTACCGCATGTCAAACTACCCAACAGGCCAGATCTGTTAACACAACACAAACAACAGATCAGACATCCAAACCCAGCATCATTGAATCTGGCAATTTGGCTCCTGAAATCCTAGAATTTGGACACTTGGACCTCACACAAGAATGCATGGAGGTCATAAAACAAGCTAGAAAACCTTCCACTAGACACTGCTATGCATCTAAGTGGAAAAGATTTGTTTACTACTGCCATGCCAATCAAATACAACCAGTACATGCCTCTACTAAAGACATAGTAGGATACTTACTACATTTGCAAAAAGCGAATCTCGCTTTTTCATCTATAAAAATACACCTCGCAGCTATATCTGCTTACCTACAAACTACTCATTCATCGTCTCTATTTAGAATACCAGTTATTAAAGCATTCATGGAAGGGCTAAAAAGAATTATACCACCAAGAACACCACCAGTTCCTTCATGGAACCTTAACATCGTCTTAACAAGACTCATGGGTCCCCCTTTCGAACCCATGCATTCCTGTGAAATGCAATATCTAACCTGGAAGGTCGCATTTCTCATTGCAATCACATCCCTCAGAAGAGTAAGTGAAATACAGGCATTTACCATACAAGAACCATTTATTCAAATACACAACAATAAAATAGTTCTAAGAACAAATCCAAAATTTCTGCCAAAAGTAATCTCACCATTCCATTTAAATCAAACAGTAGAATTGCCAGTGTTCTTCCCACAACCAAATTCTGTGGCTGAAAGGGCACTACATACATTGGACATCAAAAGAGCACTAATGTATTACATTGACAGAACAAAGCTAATCAGGAAAACAAAACAACTGTTCATAGCTTTTCAAAAACCACACATAGGAAATCCAATCTCTAAACAAGGCATTGCTAGATGGATAGTCAGGTGCATTCAAACATGCTATCTTAAAGCCAAAAGAGAATTGCCTATTACACCAAAGGCACACTCAACCAGAAAGAAAGGTGCTACAATGGCCTTTCTAGGAAACATTCCTATGAGCGAAATATGTAAGGCTGCAACCTGGTCTACGCCTCATACGTTTACTAAACACTACTGTGTAGACGTACTAAATGCACAACAAGCTACAGTGGGCCAAGCTGTACTAAGAACATTATTCCAAACTACTTCAACTCCTACAGGCTAAACCACCGCTTTTAGGGGAGGTAACTGCTTTATAGTCTATGCCAAACATGTGTATCTGCAGCAACATATGCCATCGAACTGAAAATGTCACTTACCCAGTGTACATCTGTTCGTGGCATTAGTCGCTGCAGATTCACATGTACCCTCCCACCTCCCCGGGAAGCCTGTAGCCGTTTAGAAGTAGATCATAAACCTTAAACATCTGAACATTTGTAAATAATTTTTAGAAACTCTTATCATACATACATATTCACTCCATTGCATGGGCACTATTTATACCAAACAACTCCATCCTCACCCTCTGCGGGGAAAACAATCTAAGATGGAGTCGACGCCCATGCGCAATGGAGCCAAAGAGGGAGGAGTCCTTCGGTCCCGTGACCAAAAAGACTTCTTCGAAGAAAAACAACTTGTAATACTCCGAGCCCAACACCAGGCAGCGGACTGTGCCAAACATGTGAATCTGCAGCGACTAATGCCACGAACAGATGTACACTGGGTAAGTGACATTTTCAATCTGCCACTCCTGGCTTCAGTTAAGATAGTTGCACCATGTTTAAGGAGTGATAGTAGTGTTCCATATAAGGCACCCTAAGCCCCTCCTTTTTGTGTGTGCTATCACCTTAGAAAAGGAAAGTTGAGTTTGGTGGAATGTAACACCAAATGAACGACTGTTTACCTTTGTCTATTGCTCGGAGGATGGTATTCCAGACAAGCAGAGGCATCATCACAAGGACATCCGTGAAGCGGGGAATACCACAATTTTAACCACTTGTGTTCTTCCCAAAAGAAATAGATTAAGATGACACCATTTTCACTGAAATGGATATCCAGTGATAACCGCTTTTGTTGTGTTGCGCAACTTGAGTAATGCTTCATCAAGGCTGTAAGTGATTTTTAAACGTAAGCAAGATAGCCGCATAGAGCAGCATATGGCCCATTCCTACGTTGGTCAGTATACTTGTTATCTTTGGAAATTGGTGAATAGCTGCTACTAGAGGTTCCATAGCTAGCAGGAAGAACAGGAGTGAGAAGTGGGTACCCTCGTCTAGTCCCACTATGAGCCAGGAAGGCATCTGATAAGAAACCCCCACGATTGACCTGGGCTGTTCCATCTGAATAGCACTAAGCAGAGTTTCATGAAAGGCTCCGAAGGCATCAGCAATGTCACGAAAGTCTCTGATTATGTAGCCAGAGCAGTCATTGATGGCTGGGTGGTTGTCGCTACTTCCCTTTGTTGGCTGTGTAGCTAATAATCTTCCGGTCTTCATAGCGGCAAGCTTTGTGTTTGTAAAGTGCGAATTCTGCCTTGAAGAGCGAGTTAAGTTCCATCTTGGCTCTTTCCAATGCACATCTATTTACTGCAGTGGGCCTTGAAGTATACCCCCGGGTGTGGGTTTTGGTTTATTTTTCTAGAATAAGTTGTTGTTGCACTCTCTGTTAATTATCCAGCACCGCATCCCTCATTAATTGGCCGTGCTTGATGGTCTTGGCTGCCACCCGCAGGGTTTGGGCTAATGATACAGATCCTTTGTTATCCATCAAGTGTGTGTTCATATGGGTTTGCATTTTTTTTTCCTGGGGTGACCTATAGCATGCTACATTGAACTGCTAGGGCTTTTGAGTGATGGTCTGCATTTTCCAACTAAATGTGGCATGATCTGAAAGAGAGCCCTCAAGAACGGCAGTTTTGGGTCATTGGAGACACCGGGTGAGATACCTGAAAGTGGTCTAGATGACTTTGCGTGGTGTGAGCAGCTGAGAAAAAAACAATATTGTTCCTTGTTCGTTGGGCACAGGAGGTGCCAGACATCAAATATCCTATGATCATCACAAACGTTGTGTAAGAGGACCCCATCATTATCCTTATCCTTGTCCAGGGGGCTGGTCTGATCTAATATGGCATCCTGTGCCAGATTAAAGTTCCCTTTTGTGGTGGAGGTGCTGAGTTCAGACAGCAGTCTGTGGAGGCGGGAAAGAAATGTATGTTTTGAACTAGTAGGGACATAGACTGATCCTGTGCCAGTTATCTTAGAGATTTGGCAGGACATAATGGCTCTTGTCGCCAGTCGCGGTAAGGAGGATTGCACAAGGGAGGGCTTGTGGATGAGGATGGCCACATCACTCTTCTAAGAGTTTGACATTGTAGATTGGGACATAGACAGGACAAGGGTAGTGGGAGTCTTGCAGCTGTACGCAACCTTACCCACCCAGCCTCTCAAGATTTTCCACCTCTTTGTGGGAAAGATGGATCTCTTGTCTAAGGGCGATGTCTGTTTTTTTGTGACACCAAATAAGTCAGTATCTTTTTTCATTTCACATAATTAGTCAATTAATTCATGTTGAGTGTAGTGATGGTGAGCAGTCTGGATGCCATGGCAGTGGTTGTAGCAGTGTGGGGTCTCTCCTATTGGGACTGGTGGAAAGGTGCCTCTAGTCCTAACAGGTCAGTATCAGCAGCCTCAGTGAAGGGTGATAAGTGTGATTGGGCAGAGGACTAAAGAAAAAATGGGGACAGAGTAGGTGTTGGAGGTCAGGCATAGGGATGGGCGATGGGAAAGGGAGACCTCTAAAGGAGGTAGGACATAAAGAGAGCAAGGAAAAATGCGTCAAACAAAATGTGGAGCTTGTAAGAGACAGAAGGGGTACACACAGTGCCCCTAACTGTCAATGGCAGGTTTGTTCTCCACTAGGGCTCCAAGGCTACTGTGGGGGTACTGGTGTAGCTGAGTAGAATAGGGTTTTTAAGTGCAGAGGATGAAGGAATACATGTGAGGGAGGAGATGGGGGCGAGATATAACCAGAGCATCATATGTCTAGATGCACATTGGTAAGGGAGACGGAAGTCCGAAAGTCTCTCACAGTGCTATTCAAATGGGGGTAAGGGGTGCTGGGCCAGAGGGGGTGTGAGGGGAAGGGGTCACCAGGAACAACTGGGTATTCGATGAGGATTTAGTTTGATTGGCAAAGTGGTGTGGAAGGAAACAGTTAAACACTGTAGAACACTGGAAATCATAGTGGCACACACAAAAATGACAATGTGATCCTCAATGAGGATAACAGTACAGATCAGCAATCCAAGACATGTGTAATAATAGTGGTCTCCCACCCTTCCCTGACAAAAGTAGAGGAGAGAGAGGTGATGAGAATAGAAGAGGGGAGCGGTGGGGGTGAGAAACTGGAGAGGGGAAGAAGAAGCAGGAGAGAGGGAGAAGAACACCGCTTACAAAAGGGAAAGTACAAGAGCCATAACCAGTCAATACCAACCATTACCAGCCAGAAACGTGAACCAAGGAACCAGGAAGCCAAGGAAGGTCAACAAAATCAACAAGAACGGAAACCTTCCAAAAGACCAGGCCCACCCCTATTCTTATGTGCTCCTAGGCCGAAGGCTCAAGTAATCAATATCTACCATGCTGTTCATATATCTGTTCAAGGAGGCACAGTGAAGTTCTCGCAGTGGAGCGGTGAGGGCTTGAGAGGCAATCGGGATTTGTCTCTGTCATCAACATGACTCAGTTCCTCACAGCTCGTGTCCTGTCCTGGGCTTTCTGAAGTGGATGGCCGTGCTGGTGTCTGAGCCGAGGGGGATCATGGAAGGGGTGTGGCAGTACCACTTGATTCTGTAGTCCGGCGAGAAGTGTTGTCCATGCTGGAGCTCTCAGGGATTCCAGAAATTGGGCCAAGTCAGTAGGGTCATGATTGTCCTTTGAAAGGCCATCCATAGTCATTCACATTACAGGTGGTTCCAGTAGTCCCTACTTAATATCCCTTTTCTTCATTTGGGGGTGGAGAGCAAGGAAGGTCCGTCGCTTGGCATTGGATTCTGGGGAAAGTCCACTACTATATTTGGAGCCTCAGTCTCATACGGATCAGGTTTATGCACCTTCATAAGGGTCTGCCAGCTGTGTTCGTGGCACAGGAAACAGGTGATGATAGGGCAAGGCCTACTCCCCACTTCCTTGGGTAGGTGGCCAGCCCAGATTCTATGGGCCCTCTGGATTTTTAAGAGAGGGTGTGAAAGAGAGTCCTGTCATCTTCTGAATAACCTCAAGATGGTATGCTTGTACGTCTGATTGCTCCATCGACTTCGGTATTTGGTAGAGCTTGATGTTATCACAGCGTGAGTGGACTTCCAGGTCAGTCAGTTTTATGTACCAGAGATGGGGGGAAAAAGCCTTAATTGGAGCTATCTTTTTTTCTGTCGCTATGAGACATTGGTCTAGATCAGCCACCATTGTGTGGAAGAGTCCCATATTTGTTTTGATGGGTTTCACATCCTGGGTGAGGTCAGGTATTTTTGTGTCCATGACAGTGGGCCACATACCAATGGAGGTGATTTTATTTAAGGATGGTCTTGAGGAGTGCCTCCAGTGGAGTGGGCGAAGCCTGTGGAGTAGAGGCAGGGGCAAAGTTTCTGCCATCAACTGCCTCATTGAAAAGGAGTTGTTGGGAGAGTTTGCCAGATGCCTAGGGGGTTGGCGGCTGGCTAGTTGTGAAGATGTCTTTGTAGGAGAAGGTTGTGGAGGGATAGTCGTGGTCATAAGTGGAGCAACCGGCTGTAGATGAAAGATCCAAGGCTAACAGACCAGTGGAGATAGTGTTGTCAAAAAGGGAAGTTTCTTGTAGTCCGGGCTCAGCCTGGGGACAGTTAGCAAGGAAACCCTCTATGTTTATCTCTGGGAACTAGGTGTTCCCCCTTTCCCTAAGCAAGGAAGAGAACTGGAGGGTGTAGGTGAGTCCTCTCCCCAGGTCTCCAAAGGGAGGTTGGGGGGGTCGTCCTGTCCTTTTGGTTGCAAGAGATGAGCCGTTTCAGGGCCCAACTGTGAGATGGGTAGAAACTAGGCAGTTCCAATGAGGGGAGGGCCCCAAGAAGCATCAGGTGGGCCGCAGATCTAAGTGATGAGGGTTGGGAGTTCCAGTTATATATGTGCAGAAAAATGACTGTTCTGGTTAGAGGCCAAGGGGAAGTGCAGAAGGACTCTGTTGCACAGTTCTATGAGTGTATGAGTACCATGTTGTGGATCTTGATGGCCTATAGATCCCTAACTCGATCCAGCAGAGTGGAGGAATGGTTACACTGACCCACAACAGAGCTCCTACCTGCCACTGCACTCTGGCAAGCCATTTGAGGTGAAAAGTAGAAGTTTTGGGGTCCTTTTCGGGTGTGGCAGGGTCTCTTGAAGCCTAGTATGCTGTGGATTCCTTTCTTGTGTTTTGGACACCTTAGTGTCCCCATGCCCTATTCTTAGCCTGTAAGCTGGTTCTGTTGCCTGGTAGGGCATCATTGACCATCTCTCGTATCTCCACGTGTGTGGCGGGCGCAGCTGTAGAAAAGTTGGTGAGACCACCATTTTGAGTATCTTTCTTCACCATTTAGCCAAAATCACCTAAGCCTATAGATATCTGGTGATCCCATATGTTGATGGTAAACAGATTATTTTGAGATTGAACAAATCAGCAGTAGAATTTCAGGAACACATACATGGTCATCTATGTGCTATCTGTCAGTGGATGAAATTCTTCTTCATCAAGTTCAGTGTCTCTATGATGGAGAGGTTTTTTCTCTGACAGGAATTTCCTTGTTCCTCATATCTGTGGCTAAATTGCTTAGGAGATGTGCCAAAGCTGGTTAGTAAGTAAGGAATTAAAAATCTTGAGTTTATTTGCTAAGTGAAGATCTTAACATGTCTTCTCAGGACAATGAAGTCATTGCCAATTCTTATCACGTGGCACTTTAAGGAAAACTTTCCACTTAGTGCTTGTGCTGTGAATTTTCTCAATTCTAGTCTGGGTTGTGCCAATGCCTGTTAACTAAGTATCGCTCCCTTATCTTTCATCAAACTGCATAAAGTACAGAACATGGCAGACTGGCTTGCTTCAGCTTTAGAAAGTTTTACAGGGTAAATCAGGCCCATCATAGTTATCATTCTTTGCCTGCTACAAGCAGATTCCATTAAAGGCGCTCTGCCTTGCTTATAAGGCAGTCTATGAGATTGACTGCTCTGCACTTCGCAAACTGCTCCCAAAAGTTTTTCCTAAGAGTCCTATGCTCATAGGAGCTCCACCTCTTTAGAGCATCCCATGATTTAAAAAATATTTAGAAGGCGGTGAGGCCTTTTAGGCAGCTGCTCTCTCCATTTACTCATCCTCTGCCTATTTATTTGCCTCGAATTGAAAGCCACTAAAGATGCCTCTCTTCTGCTAAGTGTTGCTGTGTATAGATTTACAATCCTAGTGCTAAGAAGTGTTTAGCGTTTGTTCGTGCTTTACAAGTATTCATTCATTAATAACTATTGTTTTTAGCACTGTACCATTAAAAAGACGAGTACAATTGCGAGATAGATGACAGTTAGAAATTGTCATACGCGTTCTGTATCAGACAAGGAATTGAAGATGGCCTATTCCACAGTGTCTTCCAGTATACATTCTGAACTATGTATTCCAGATTCTTACTTTGCATGCATCTCAGGTTGTGAACACTGATCCAGTCTGCATTCTGTTCCAGACATTGTATATGCGAGGGTTCTTTTTGCATTTTGTCTATGGTTGAAATTTCTCTTGGCAAGGCTTGACCCATGGATGGTGTTTGTTGTACTACCTGTATTATATGTCACCCTTTTCTAGGCCTTATTTTATACACATTTAATCAAGAGCTTTTATGCTACCTCCAGTTAATTAACAATTAAGTATGCACCGGTATTTTGCAAGAGTTGCCTCATGTAGTGTAAATTAATGCATATATGTGGTCTAATCTAGCCGTTCTTAATGTTTTGACTTCTATAGAACCTCTACTAATCACTTTTGGAAGCTGGAACCCTTGCCTACATAATGATTTTGATTTCATTCATAAATAACTACACAAAATACATGATCAAGTATACATAAAATGAATGCACACATTCTGAACTATTTTATTTATTTCACAAATGCAAAAATATACAGAAATAAGAATTGTAATAGGATGCTTGGAGGGTTTAAATGTTTGGTTTTACTTCTGAGAGACAAAGCGAGATGCTAGGTTGTAGCATATTGATTTGCCTTTTTGCTCTTAATGCATGGCATCATTTTGTCTGCATTTCAGTGCTTAGTTTGTGGCTATCAATCATCCATAGTAGATTCTGTTTTCTGTACCTGCCCTGCTCCCATGAATCAAGCTAAAGATTCCAACTAAATTCATAGCCTAAAACTTTAAATTCCTTCACATGTACACGTTGCATTGACATTATCAATTTTTACATTGAATATATATATATATATATATATATATATATACACATATATATATATGTTCAATGGCATGTGTAGCTGCAGATACATATGCTGTGCAAATATCGCTATCTAGTGTTGGGCGCAGTGTGTTAGAAGTTGTTTTTCTCGAAGAAGCTTTTTTCGAGTCACGAGATCGAGTGACTTCTCCTCTCTGTGATAGTGCGCATGGGCATAGAGTCCTTTGTTAGATTGTTTTCTTTCTCCTGTCGGGTTCGGACGTGTTCCCTCTTGCTGCAGTAGATTTTGGTTTGGTACAATCTGAGCTTTTCTATCTTTTTCTAGAACGTCAGTATCGTTTTCAAATGCGTTTCTGACTACACTCAATCTGATTGTAGCGTCAGGTTCGATTAAACACCCTTTTGGGCCCCCGCGCCCTTCGTGGACCTTCTCGGGCCAACTGCGTCACAGATTCATGGATCAGACTCTATTTCGATTCTGTCCTTGGTGCCCCGTCAAGTTCCCCTCCCCGACCACATTCGGTGTGTAACCTCTGCCTCTCTCTCTGGACCACAAAGAAGAGACCTGCAAGGCGTGTCAGTCCTTCAGATCCAAGAAAACCGGGATCGAAAAGCAAGACGGTTAGAGATGGCATCAAAGTCCACACAACAATCGCCTGACATCTTTGGTGAGGAACAAGCACAGACTACAGTCTCCATCTGAGACTCCAATTCAGACCGTGATTCAGATGAGGACAGCCAGATATGCTCGCCTACTGCACAGACCACTTTTCCGGCCCGTATAAAGCATGCAGCTTCCAAGCTTCCGGAGCATTCATTGGTGGGAAGCAACAGGTTTCAGCTTTATAACAGGAAACAGATGAAACAGACATTAGACTAATTCTTGAGGTCGTGGAGCAAAAGCAAAGGAGATTTCAAATCCAGAAAGACACATGGAAGCTTATTGCCTCTCCTCCTCCTTTAACAAAGAGGAAATTAGCATTCCAGCAAGACTTGGAAACTGGCCCTTCACCAGTGAAGATTTTTAAACGCAAGGAGAAGCCGACTGTACCACAGCCTTCTCCACCACATTCACCTTATCTTCCCTCTTGTCCACCACCTCATACTCCACCACCTTCACCCACACAATTTTCCACACATTCCCCAGTTTATTCACATGGTTGGCTTACCTCCAAAACAGACAATATACCTCTCTGTTTAGAATTCCTGTCATAAAAGCTTTTATGGAAGTCCTTTAAAGAGTTATTCCACCTAGAGCTCCACCAGCTCCTGCATGGAATCTTAACATTGTGCTCACAAGGCTTATAGGTCCACCATTTGAACCCATGTATTTCTGCGCTCTTCAGTTTCTCTCATGGAAGGTTGCTTTCCTGGTAGCAATTACTTCCATAAGAAGAGTAAGTGAAATTCAAGGATTTACTTTAGAAGAACCCTTCTTCCAAGTACACAAAATAGTACTTACGACAAATCCAACACTTTTACCCAAAGTGGTTTCACCATTTCATATTAATCAGTCAGTGGAATTGCCAGTCTTCTTTCCACAGCCAGATTCAGTTGCTGAAAGAGCTCTTGACATTCTTGATCTTAAAAGAGCTCTCATGTATTATATAGACAGAACAAAAGACTTATGAAAATCTAAACAACTTTTTGTGGCTTTCCAACAGCCTCATAAAGGTGATCCTATTTCCAAACAAGGATTGGCCAGATGGATAGTAAAGTATATTCAAACCTGGTATCTTAAAGCTAAAAGGCAACTATTAGTAACTTCTAAAGCACATTCTACTAGAAAGAAATTAGCTTCAATGGCATTCTTAGGAAATATACCAATGGCAGACATATGCAAAGCAGCCACATGGTCCACACCACACACATTTAATAAACACTACTGTGTGGATGTGCTATCTCGACAACAAGCAAATCTTGGTCAAGCATTGTGCTTAAAACACTATTTCAAACTACTCCAACTCCTACAGGCTAGCCACTACTTACTTAGGAGAGGGACTCCTTTTCAGTCTATGCACAGCATGTGTATCTGCAGCTACACATGCCATTGAACGGAAAATGTCACTTACCCAGTCTAAATCTGTTTGTGGCATGTAGTGGTGCAGATTCACATGCGCCCTCTGTCCTTCCTGGAAGCCTATAGCCGTTGAAGTACTTTATTATGTAGATGTGTATATACATTGCATGGACATTATCTTTATGTACTATATATTTGTACTTATACAAATCTTCACTCCTTACTTCACCCTCCTGTGGGAAAACAACCTAACAAAGGACTCAATGCCCGTGCACACTATTACTGATAGGAGGAGTCACTTGATCTTGTGACTTGAAAAAAGCTTCTTCAAGAAAAACAACTTGTAACATTTCCAGCCCAACACTAGATGGCAATAAATGCACAGCATGTGAATCTGCAGCACTACATGCCACGAACAGATGTACACTGGGTAACTGACATTTTCCATATATATATTTTTTCTAAATATTTGTAGATTCCCGGAGTAGTTGTCGCAGAGTTCAAGGTAAAAACCAGTGATCTGGTGTAAAGTATTTGTACATATAAGGTTGTTAAATTTCAAGGGAGATTTTTTTTGTACATGTTTAAAGTGATTAAGTAAAAAATGGACACCTTATATGCACATTTGTACTTTTGTTTGTTTTTATTTTCAGCTCTGTTGAACGAAAATTGTCTAATTGGTGTGACAGGTTGGTTTTGTGGAATGTTAGTGATGCCTTCATGTTTTGGTGTAACTTTCTCATAAAAGTCCTTATAAGAGTCATTATCAGAATGTGCAAATCTAGAAGTTCAATTTTCTGTAAGGTTGTGTTTTTTTTTTTTAATATTAGGTATGCCTTGAAAAGATGGAAGATATTCAACTTGCAATGGTTATTTCCCGGTTATATGAATCCGAATTTGATACATCATCCACTTACGAGTCTATTCTTTATGAAAAGGTTTTGGGATGCAATAAGGATGGCACAGGTTTCGTCTGTATGAAATTGCACCCAGATCCCTTTTTGAGAAGTATTGCCTACTGGATTATAAAGGATCCACCAAGAGCTCTGGATACACTATTAGAACAAACTCCAAAGGAAGATGAAGACAATCCAGGTAGAAATAAATCATAATAAATGTTCATTGTTGATACTGTTCTAGTTTAAGCATAGTAGGGCTATTGCATAACAACATATACTTTTGGGCATGCAAAGAATCAGTATGGGATTCAATTAGCGTTTTTCTTTTTTTTTATTTCATAGCAGGAACATTTCATAATTTCATCATGTTCACCCCTCCTATATAATGCAAACACTAAACATTGGTTATGCAATATAAGCATTCTGAGCTGCTATTTAGTTTCAAATTCAGAGCTACTCGATATATCATACAGGTATGTCATGAGGGTCGAGGGCAGAGGCATCTAGGCCGCCAGATGGAATATGTTAGTTTCCTTAAATTCAGCGTTGAGCTTAAGACAAAGCTTTTCAAAGAAAACTTCATCCAACTGCCTTGGAAGGTTCCTTTACCAACAGTGAAGTCAGCAGCCCTCTCCAACTATCAGACTGTTGTGTTTTGGCCTTGTGCAGCACTCCACTGGTTGTGGGTTAAGTCTACGCCGTATAATTACCCACATACATAAACATAGCCATCTACACATAAGTATATGCATGTTGTTTGGCATGGGTGGCTGTAGATGCACATGCTTTGCGTACTCCTGACATCTATTGTTGGGTCCAGAATTGTGCAAGTTGTTTTTCTTTGAAGAAGCCTTTTGAATCACAAGGTTGAGTGACGACTCCTCTCGGTGATATTGTGCATAGGCATCAACTCCATTGTTATGTTTTATCTCCATCTGGTTTGGACATGTGTACCCTCCACTCTGTGTTTTCGACTCAGTTTGGTACTGTTCCCTTATTTTCTTACTGTTTCAAATGCTCTTTTCCATTCCTGCACTACCCACAAATTTCATCTGTTTGGGCTTTGACCGGTTGGGCTTCGGACCATTGCAGCCCATCTCGGGCGTACCTTCTGCCTGCCTCCGGCATCAACAAAATATTTCTTCTGATGGAAGGTACACCCTTGCTTTTTTGTCCATGTTGCCACACAAAATATCCGCACACTGATAAACACTTAATGAGCAACCTCTGGCTTTTGACCGACCATCGTGAGGCCGACTGTGACACATGCAAGCCATTCAGGTTGAAATAGACTAAGAACTGGAGTGCTCGATGACTTAAAATATCCCAGAAGGAATCAGACAACACCCCGGATCTTTTGGGGGGAGGGGGGGGAGGAACATGGCCAGAAGAAGCCACCTGCTGAGGAGGAAGAGGCCATCTCCATCTAAGACATCTCTGACCGATGTGGAGCTCGGTATTGAAATGCAGGTCTTAACGTCTGCCTAGTGCGTGAGTACTGTGGTCCCAAGACCTCAAAAAGACCCTGTTACCGTTTTTGGAGGTTGCTGATCCACCATTACAGAAAAACTGTCTCGGCTGCCCTGCCTTCATGCCCGGCGCGGAAGATTGCTATAGGAAGTTGGCTCTGTATATACTATCTCAAAGTGAGAGCTAGTGTGCTAAGGGTTCCCCTTAGAGGTTGATAGTGGCAAAATTAGAAAATGCTAATGCTCTGTTTTGTGGGAGTGTGGTCAAGCAGTAGGCTTATCAGAGGGTAGTGTTAAGCATTTGTTGTACACCCACAGGCAATAAATGAGAACACACACTCAAAGCCTTAACTCCAGGCCAATAGGTTTTTATATAAAAAAATATATTTTCTTAATTTATTTTTAGAACCACAAGTTCAAGATTTGAAGTGAATACATAAAATGCAAGGCACCCCACACAGTTAAGTTAGGAACTTTGAATTAGAGCAGTAGCATACACAGTTTTAGTAAAAATGGCAATAAGCTATGGATACTGTGTAAAAATCAACAGTTCCTGGGGAGGTAAGTAATCGTTAGTTTGTCAGGTAAGTAAGACACTTACAAGTCTAAGTTCCTGGGCATAGGCAGCCCACCGTTGGGGGTTCAAGGCAATCCCAAAGTTATCACACCAGCATCACAGGGCTGGTCAGGTGCAGAGGTTAAAGAGGAGCCCAAAACACATAGTCGCCTATGAAGAACAGGGGTGCTCTGGTTCCAGTCTGCCAGCAGGTAAGTACCCGTGTCCTCGGAGGGCAGACCAGGGGGGTTTAGTAGAGCACTGGGTGGGATACAAGTAGGCGCACAAAACACGCCCTCAGCGGCATAGGGGCGGCCGGGTGCAATGTGCAAAGCAGGTGTCGGGTTTTGTATAGGATTGAATGGAGGGACCCAGGGGTCACTCTTGCAATGCAGGCAGGGCCCAGGGGGGCTTCTCGGGTCAGCCACCGACTGGGCTAGGCAGAAGGTCGCCTGAGGGTTACTCCTGCACTGAGGTTCGGTTCCTTCTGGTCCTGGGTGCTGCGGGTGCAGTGCTGGTGCAGGTGATGACACCCTTTCACATAGGTCAGTCCATCACTCTGCCTCCCTTTTACGCTCTGTCTCTGTCTCACCTCTCTAAAATGAGAGGAGAGACTCCATTGGTTGGATCCAAAAAGAGCATTGTTGTTCTACCTTGACCACACAAAAGTTCAGGGTGGAGGATCAACTCTTTGTGGGGTATGTTGTTACAAGGAAAAGAAAAGCAGTGCAGAAGCAGACCATGTCATGATGATTATTGCTCTTCATCTAAATCTGCCACACATTGACTAAAGAGCAACCTCCTGAAGACTTGCAGGCTCATTCCACCAGAGCCGGGCTGCGACCATTCAGTTTGCTTACAGAGTTCCTGTCCTGGATATCTGTCCATCACCAATGTGGGCTTCCCTGCACACATAGCACTGCTGCCTGCACAGTCAGGTCCGGCATGAAAAGCAGTTTACCCTTTAAGTCCTACAGGACTTTCTAGACTAATCTGTATCACAGCCCCTCCTCCGAAGAGGTTTTGCTTGGACATCTATTCTGAGGTAAGGAATCCAAGACTAGAAGTCTCTATCAAATGAACACTTTGTCTGGTAGGCACTCTATCTAGCCGCTGTTTCCTTTCCAACCTTCTCATTCTCCCTGCTTTGCAAATGGATTTTAGAGATAAGGGATGCCCCTCCTTTACCGGACCTACCTTAACACACCAGTAGTCAGTGTTCTTCGTGGCTCCACACTTCTGGTGTGGGGAAAAGTGTGAAAAGAAACTGACATCAGCACACTGGGGTGGCGCCTAAATAGAGACCATGGATGTCACTTACAGCACGAACGAAGCCATGCGGACCCGAACAACGCCACCTACTGGCACACTCCAGATCTCTTCAGTCTCTGCAAGATAAGCTATTATCAAAGCTAAGTAACTTGTTCAAATCTGCAGGAAAAGTAAGATTTTAATTGTCTTCAAGCTGATAAAAAATGACAGCAGATCATCAATAAACAGTATTTGTTAAAGCACAGATAAGCATAGCATTTTGTAGAGGCAGAGATAGGAGTGAATCCACTTTCTCAGAGCACTGTTCTATAGATGGTTCCTATTCATTAGTGTAGCCCCCTGTTTTCTGCCTCAAGATACCAAAACAGAAAACAGGCTAATACGTGTTTTCCTTTAGACATTTGATTGGTATATGTATACAGCTCATGCCTTAACCCCTTTGCTGCCAGCCATTTTCCCCCTCGGGTGCCAGGTCATTTTTGGCTGTTTGGGGCAGTTCGTGCTTAGGCCCTTAACCTTTTGTCCACATAAGCTACCCATGCCAAATTTGCATCCTTTTTTTTTTATAAACATCCTAGGGATTCTAGAGGTACCCAGAGTCTGTGGGTTCTCCTGAAGAAGACCAAGAAATTAGCCAAAATATAGCCTTTTTTTTTTTTGTAAATGGGAAAAACGGCTGCAGAAGAAGGCTTGTGTTTTTTTCCCCTGAAAATGGCACCAACAACGGGTTTGCAGTGCTAAAATCACCATCTTCCTAGCTTTCAGGAACAGGCAGACTTGAATCAGAAAACCACATTTTCAACACAATTTTGGCATTTTACTGGGACATACTCCATTTTTACTATTTTTTGTCCTTCTAGCCTCCTTCCAGTAAGTGACAGAAATGGGTATGAAACCAGTGCTTGATTTTGGGAAGCTAAACACTTATGAAAGGTAGACAAAAATCTGAATTCAGCAAAGGGTCTTTTATGTACATCCTACAAGGTTTTCCTACAGAAGATAACAACTAAAATAAAAACATATTAAAATTGAGCCATTTCTCTCCATGTTTTACTATGTAACTTTTTCCTGCCATGTCCTATTTTCAGAAGCAATATACCGTTACGTTTGCTGGATTCTTCTGATTGTATGGATATATAGGGCTTGTAGTTTCATCAAGATCCCTAGATACCCAGAGCCAATAAAGGAGATGCACCTTTCAATGGGTTTTCATTCTATACTGGGTATACAGTAATTCAGTTGGTGAAGTATAAAGAGTGAAAAATAGGTATCAAGGAAACCTTTGTATTTCCAAAATGGGCACAAGATAAGGTGTTGAGAAGCAGTGGTTATTTGCACATCTCTGAATCCCGGGGGGGAGGGGGCATACTAGCATGTGAATTGCAGGGCATTTCTCAAATAGATGTCTTTTTTACACACTGTCTTACATTTGGAAGGAAAAAATGTAGAGAAAGGCAAGGGGCAATAACACTTGTTCCCCCCAGTCTCCCGATAAAAATGGTACATCACTTGTGTGGGTAGACCTAATGCCTGCGACAGGAAACGCAACATGGACACATCACATTTTTACATTGAAATATGATGTGTTTTTTTTTTAAAGTGCCTAGGTGTGGATTTTGGCCTCTAGCTCAGGTGGCAACCTACCAAACCTGTGCATTTTTTAATACTAGACACCTAGGGGAATCCAAGATGGGGTGACTTGTGGGGTCTCACCAGGTTCTGTTACCCAGAATCCTTTACAAACCTCAAAATTTGGCCAAAAAAACACTTTTTCCTCACATTTCGGTGACAGAAAGTTCTATAATCTGAGAGGAGCCACAATGTTTCTTCCACTCAGCGTCCCCCCAAGTCTCCTGATAAAAATGGTACCTCACTTGTGTGGGTAGGCCTAGTGCCCGGGACAGGAAATGCTCCAAAACACAACGTGGACACATCATATTTTCCCAAAGAAAACAGAGCTGTTTTTTGGAAAGTGCCTAGCTGTGTATTTTGGTCTCTAGCTCAGCCGGCACCTAGGGAAACCTACTAAACCTGTGCATTTTTTAAAACGAGACACCTAGGGGAATCCAAAATGGGGTGACTTGTGGGGCTCTCACAGTTACCCAGAATCCTTTGCAAACCTCAAAATTTGGCCAAATAACACTTTTTCCTCACATTTCGGTGACAAAATGTTCTGGAATCTGAGAGGAGCCACAAATTTCCTTCCACCCAGCGTTCCCCCAAGTCTCCCGATAAAAATTATACCTCACTTGTATGGGAGGCCCAGGTGCCTGCAACAGAAAACAGCGAGTTGATAAGCACATATTTTGTTTTTTAGAGCTTTAGGTTGACTCTGCTTTGGGGACCCACACAAGTGAGGTATCATTTTACTTGGAAGACTGAGGGGAACGCTGGGTGGTAGGAAATTTGTGCCGGAGCGGTGATCCTACAAAAAAAAAAGTGAGGAAAATGTTTTTTTTTTTTTAAAGCAAAGTTGCGCAAGCCACACCTCCCTGGACTCCTTGGGGTGTCTAGTTTTCAAAAATGTCCGGGTTTGGTAGGTTTCCCTAGATGAAGGCCGCACCCGGGACCAAAAACGGAGGTGCCCCCTCCACCCCCCCAACACAGGTAGTTTTGTAATAGATCATTTTGATGTGTCCACGTACTTCTGTGATGTTCCAAACACTAAAATTGTGAAAAGAAATGCACTTAGGTTATGTGAAAACGACCCTTCACCCACCAACCAAGTTGGTGGCACGCTCCATCATCGGGGTCCCACCCGAGACGCCTAGCGTGCTGCGACACCCGATTACCTGATTACAGCGGAGCAGGTTTTTTCATTTTTACCACACATGCAGGTTGGATTTGGCACGAGGGTGAGTGATGGTTCAGTAGATCAGATTTTACTAACAAGAGATTTCACAAAAATTAAATGCACTATTAATAACAGAAAGGCCAAAAAACTGAACCAGTGACTCACAGCTCATGACCTGTAAAGCCGCGACAAGGCACCAACCGCTTTACAGTCCATTCACACACCATTTATACATGACATGCACAAGACTATTCACGCCGCCAGCCACGGGGCCAGCACATTACAACACTCTCATCGACAGAAAGCGCCACTCGAAGGCTCATCACTTTCATACGTCCACATGCCTGACACAGCATTCACACCAGCTGATGGGAGTGTGTGGACTGGCGTTTGGCTGGCACCGCCAGCCAAGCGTCATGCCACGCACACTGCCAGAGAAGCGCCACGCCACACACACTGCCAGCCAAGCACCAGCCCATGCCCACTGCCAGCCAAGCGCCAGCCCATGCCCACTACTAGGCAAGCGCCATCCCATGCCCACTACCAGCCAAGCGCCAGCACATGCACACCACCAGCCAAGCGCCACTCCACACACACCGCCAGCCAAGCATCACTCCATGCAGACCGCCATCACTTTTTTTGTTTGTTTTTAAACACCAAAGAAATCACTAATTATAAAAAAGTACAAAACTACAAACACAAAAGCTCTAACTGAATACATGACCGTAATGCCAACAGTGAAACTGAACATATGAAAACATAAAACAACAGTTTACGCTCACGGTAGTTCCCAATAATTCTTCTGTGTGGGGGTAACTCCTGAAACAGGCTTTGAAGGACAGTCCGGGCAGTACATTCGGCTTTCCCTCCGGGTTAACTCTTCGGGCACAGACTCTACATTTCCTACTGGGAAAGTCTTTTTTGGGAGTGGGAGGAATCTGATCAGGAAAGTGGCGATCTTTCAGTCTAGCCACATCCTCCACAACTGCTACTGTAGGAACTCTTGTGTGATCCACCATAACAAGGCCCTCTATCCCTGACTCCTGAAATTTAACAAATTTCATCCTTGACTCAGGGGACAATCCTTAAACACAATAAAAGCATTAAAAGTTGCTAGATTAAACAAATAAATAGCCAACTTTTTATACCACACGTAAGACTTACGAACAGAAGTGTTGGGGTCCAACCACTGATCTACTCTATCAACACCACCCACATATGTATTGCCACAGGTGAAGTACTCTCATCATGGATGGTAGTTAGCATGTACACATCCCTCCTGTCTACAAATTTCAGAGCTGGCAGCTCATCATTCCACGAGGCACTGCACCGTCCCCTCTCAAGTTTTTTACAGACAAGCTCCCTTTGATAGTCTTTCCGGTTAGAACGGATTGTGCCACAAGCAACAGTGTCTACTTTGAACAACTCAACTCTAGTGTAGAAGTTATCTACATAAAAATGGTGACCTTTGTCTACCAAGTTCCCACACAATTTTCTCACTAACTCCAAAAGTGGGCGGACAACCAGGGGGAACCCTGCTAGTGTAGACCCAGAAATTATAAACATATCCTGTACTACTTTCAGTCAGCATATACAATTTAATTCCATACCGTGCCCTCTTGCTTGGAATGTACTGCCTAAAAACCAAATGGCCCTTGAACAGGACTAAAGACTCGTCCACACTTATTTGTTTGCCTGGAACATAGACCTCTGAAAACCGATCTACAAAATGATCAAGGACAGGCCTAATCTTAAAAAGACAGTCACAATCAGGGTGATATTGTGGCAAGGCTAAAGCATTGTCAACAAAATGCAGCATCCGAAGGAAAAGCACATAGCGATTACTACAAGGGGCCACCCTCCACACCAACACAAACAAACCGCATAACATCCCTGGCGTCGTTGTGGCTTCTACCACCCCCCACTGGGCAGATCGGCTTAAAAATAATGAGCCGATCTGCCGGGCAGAAACGACGTAAAACATTATGCCCCCTTAGGGAGGTGAACCTTGCCAAAGGGGCTAGCGCTTCCCTGAGGGCCGAGTGCAGGATGTAACGGTTACATCCTGGGCACCCGAGCGGTGCTGCCCAGCATGTAACGGTTACATTGTAGGCACCCAAGGGGTTAAGTAAACCATTTTAATTCAGCAAATATTTGCCATTTATCTAAAAAACAATAGAAGGATGATGTGTAAATGCAACCACTGAACACTTTTATGCTACAGTCATATCTTAATGAGATGCAGGAATATTTCCATTCATGCAAGTCTTTGGCATGGGGTGAGTGACTAGACTGCTGGAAAGAGGAATTTGAATACTGGAAAATTGAAGCCGCTTGAGGTAACAGAAATAATGCTAAGTTACAGGTAAAAAGAAATTCATGCAAAGAGTAGAAAGAAAGGTGTTAGGAGCACGATAGAAGAGAGGAATAATTGACTATGGGAATGAACAAGGAGACCAAATACAAGCACATTTCTTTGTGAGCGCTGGATAAACACCGTCCCGGTGATTTTGTATGGAACAAAAGAGAGAAAACACAACAACTGAATATTACAGTATTTGAAACAATGGAAGCTCGGAAGAAACCCCACCAGAATTTACAACAGATAGAAAATGATAACTGGAAAGCCTACTTATAACATAGGAAATAGGATTCCTCATTAAGTGAAGAAGGTGTGCCAAAGGTGTCAGCTACATGTTAAACAGAAAAGATGAAATGCTTGATTCCTGGAGTACCCCAGACCGTATAGGGTCGGGAGCTGGTGTTCAATGTAGTAAGCAGGATGATCTGAGTGCAGCCAGTTAGTCATTTAGTGTACATAATACTGCAGAGTAGGGGCCGGAATTACAAAAAACGTATCTTGCAATTCCTAAACAGTGAGTCTTTAGAAATCGCTATTTAGGAAATGCAAAATGGTACGTACAAAAATAGAGATAGGTTAAGCATTTCCTAATTTGCAATTTCCTAATAGGAAATTGCAAATTAGGAAATGCTAAAGTAAAGCTGACGTTCAGCCAAAGGGCCCCTCCCTTTGCTGCAGCCTGAAAAAAATGGTGTACATGTAAAGTGCACACATACCCTAGGGAAGTGGTTCCCAACCTTTTGACTTCTGTGGACCCCCATTTTATCAATACTGGGGTCCGGGGACCTCCACTGATCCATTATTGGAACACGGGGACCCCCACTGAGTAATTACTGATAGCTGGATCCTAATATTATTAAATTTTTTAAGCAGTCGCGGACCCCCTGAGGTGGCTTTGCGGACCCCCAGGGGTCCCCGGCCCACAGGTTGGGAACCACTGCCCTAGGGGTATGTGTGCACTTTATTGCACTTTAAAAAAAAAAAAACTAAAAAAAAAGCTTTTTGGAGTGTGTTTTTTAAATTTTTTATTTATTATTTTTTATTGCTTATGTTTACCATCAACTTTGAGTCAATGGTAATAGCATTTCCTAAATGCCCAATTTGCATTTAGGAAACGCTTTGTATATGTGCATAGGAAAACACTATTTGTGATTTCCTATTTGGATGTCGCAAAATGTGATTTCTGCTGGGTAGAAATTGCATTTTGCAATTCCCAAACAGCCTTTGTACATGCCAAAAGGCTATTTAGCATTTAACTGGCCGAAATAGCAATTTGGCCTGTTAAGAAATGCTAAATAGCTTCGTACATCTGTCCAGAGGTTCCTAATCATAGAGAGAAATATAACATGGTATCAGAACCCACTGACAAGTCTGACAGGCTAGTTTACCAGTGCTTCTGCTGTTCAGTCATACCTCAGATGTTCTCCATGATTGTTATTACAAACAGCATAGTGCTGTGACCCAGTCAAAAGGCCACTTTGAAAAGATGGAATAAATTATTTATTTCAATTCATTGCTATAGTTGTTTGAATGCAAGTGTTAGAATTTTCATAAATTGTTGTGATCGGAAGGAGAGAGCGTAGTGTTTTTTATAAATAGCTTGATCATGGCATTTTCCAGTCCTCTGACACTACTCTGTACATCAGGGAATTGTGTAAAAAGACATAATGCTAGGGCCTAAGAAAGGAACAAGTTATAAACATCTGCACAGATTTATTGATTTGGCATTTGTTGTCTTCAAGCGCCTAAGAGCCACGCACTGGAAAGCCCCACACGCACCATCTCACTCTGCCTGGCTTCGCAACATGCACAGTTGCTCACAAGCCGAAGCTCAGACTTTACGCTTACTGCAATACAAGGGCCTACTACAGGATGGCCCGAAGTCTGGGACACTTTCGTGGTAGCGATTGAAAACAGGGATGACACATACCCCCCTGACAATTGAAATAAAATAAAATAGCAACGGCAAAGACATCACCCTCCGGTTTAATAATTACAGTGGGGTACCCCCAGGCCCCCCGCCCACAATCTTTCTGTACATTAACCCCCTCATGCCCCCTCCTAACGGCAGGTGACGGTACTTTTGGATGCTTACGCAGGGACCACGCCTTCACACACTACATGCTTTGCTTTGTTTATCCCTAAAATGGCTCTACGCCCTATTATACCTCACAACCAACATCTCAACTGTGTTGCCTCGTTCTCCAAGCACAATAATCGGATCTTCTCTCTATTTCATCCCACCTTCCGGGGTTGGTGTATCCAGCATTAGGAATAATACCAGCGGTGTTTAGATGTGACCTTAGTTAATTAATTAGTTGCATAATTTACAATGGTGTTTTCGGAACTGTATCGCGCAACCGCGCTGTAATGACTTATAAATGCGTGTAAACAATTTGAAAAATTATATATGACTAAACATGTTGTTGTGTGTGCATAATGTTTAATAAACAGATTTTTAAAAAAAGAAAGGAACAAGTTGTTGCAGAATACTGCTTGGGTGTAGCTCAGCGGGTGAGCCAGATGGCCTGGAGCTGCAAATGGTTTGGATTGCTTTCGAGATGGAGACTTCCCTGAACTGGAAATATTTCTTTGGTTACGTGGCAGGAGGCTTCTTAGTGAGAGATTCTGGTTTGAAAATTAGTCTTTTATTGTTAATGTTCTAATGTTGTCAATTCTAACTAGAAAAAAACAGTAGAAAATCGCAGAATTTGTGTTGGAATTATCTGGGCCTGTTTGGACAGTGGAGTAGATAAGTTATTATTAACTCTTAAAGGTTCACAAAGCATATTAAGGACTTGGCTGATCTGAAGGGAACAGTAGTCCTGCTTAGCTAAAGGAATGGGTTATTTGTATTTTTCTTTCTGGTGCAATACTGATCTTCTAGTATTTAATTTCAAAGAACCAAGCTCTGATGCAAACCGCTTAGGACAGAAGATTTATATAGCAAATACTAGTTTGTATAGCTAGTACACGGTGGAGTCCTAATGACTGGCTGATCACCTTAAAAGATTGATGGACTAGTGTTGGTGGCCTTGGTCATGGAGAAAGTCCTCAGATTTTCTATTGCTAAATGTATGTTTTCTGATATAGACTTCTAGCATCTGATTCCTTACTTTTTGAATATCATCTGGCATCAGGCTGAATCCGAAAACTTTGTGTATAGCAGTTCTCTCTCACTCTGACAGTTGAAGTCATCCAGCATCATTCTACCTTGTGCTGTATGTCCCACGTGGAGGTGATGTTGTGACGAGTATATATACCAAATTGTATATCTGGGAAAGCACGCCGCGGGTAGGTGCAAGGAACCGCCACCGCTAAGCTCCAATAGTGACTGGCTGGGCTGTGTTATTCCCCAAGGGGCCCCCTGTATGAAGAGGGATGGGCGACCTTTTTTGATTCACTCTTTTGACAGACAGTTTACTCAAATGTAAGTGACTGCAATATATTTTCATACATACACTAAGTAGTTTCCCCTTCACTTATTATACAGTCAGGAGAAGTTTATTTGATTGTAGGTCCTGAAGAAGCGTTATAGGATCTTTTTAAGACCACCATACGCGAAACATGTTGACCAGACCTTAGGGGTCAGGTGACAATTTCCCAGATCTCCAGGCGTTGTTATAAAGTGGTTGAGCATGAACCTTCATTCTCCACTTTCTTTATGTTTTTAATCTTGGTCGTAACCTCTTCCTCTTGATATAACCATTAAAGCAGATTGCTGTGGGGTTAGGAACCAATTTTAATTTGTTCTCTCTCCTGCCACAATTAGTGTCTGACTATTACGATAATGACGGCAGCCACTTTCTAAAAGATCTCCGGCAAAGAGCCCCCGAATGGGGAGCCCGTCAGATATTGCACTGCCAGTCTGACGAGGAGCATCCCGATGATGAAGCATGACATCCATCTGGATGTGTGAGGGCTCTTGCTCCTGAACATTAATGTCCCCCTAGATATATGGAACAGTGTACTTATTTGTTGTGTATATACCAAATTGCTCACACTGGCATCAGTTCCTTTCTTTTTGCTCCAAATCCGGGTCCATCTGACATTCAACAGATGTTTCTTTTTCTTTCATAAAAATTCTTCAAGTGTGCAAATGTGTCACCAAACCTACAGTTTAAACCATGTAAGGATTGTACCCGACAGATGTCGGTTACAGATCTTCATGATATCTGTATGTGGTGTCTTGGTTCCCATCATGTGCCAAGATGAACAAGAAGGCAATCCACGAGGTGAAGCTCGGCGTTGTTCAAGATAGAAGTCCAGGGCACAGTGATCCTGGATGAAGTTGATGGTGTGGATGCACTCCCAATTTAGAGGTTGCTCTCATGATCTGTTTTCATAGCCTTAAGAACACTGATCACCTGCATCTTCCCACTCATACCATTCTGAGTCGCACAGTGCACCTGGTAACTCTTGGCCTCAGTCATTCTCCCCCTATGGAGTTGGCTTCAGTGCTGATCCAGTTACGGATCATTTCTGAACAGGTAGCAATGCTGGAACAACTCCAACAACTTGTTAGCTATGGACAAGATTTTTGTTATCTCAGTGGATCCCATTGGATCACCTTTTTACCCCATGGATTCAAGAGAGCCTCTAACTGTTTTACAATCAGCTGCTTCATCCTAGATACCAGCTGTGCCATTAGACCTCAGTCCGAGATTGTGCTGACATGACTGACAGTGACACATTGCTTTCGACATCGGAGCCGAGCCTGACATTGCTGACTCCAGTAGATCTGATTGTAATCAAACTCTGAATCACATGTTCCATCCTAGATCTTGGCTGTATACTCAATACGAGCCAGATTATACTTGGAAAGAGTTTCTTTTTGATGAAGAATACCATTATCATCAAAAGAGTACGTTTTTGTTGATCTACAGAATGCCAGTGGTCTGAGTACCTCACCAGACATTGTCATTTCCTTGACAAATCCAGCAATAGCTACTGAAGAGACATCTTCATTTGCCACACTTATTAGAAGTGCAGTTGAGACTCTTGACCTCATCTTACCCACACTGGAAGTTATTATAACACTATCGATGGAGGTTTTAAGTCGAGGACAATCTTCACAAGAGCCTTTGTTGCCATTTGATGAGGTGCTTACTTATGTACGGTTGGACACCTTCACAAAACCAGTATCTTGACCTCCAGTCAATAGACATGTAGAAAGAAGACACAAACCAGCTCCTGGAGACCAAGGTTTTGGCATTAACACCCTACTCCAGAGATTCTTGTGGTACAGGAATCTACAAGCCATACAAACCCAAATGCTTTCCCTACCACTCCTCCAGATAGGGAATCAAAGAGAATGGAAGCTTTTGCCAGAAAAATTCTTCCTCTAACCAGCCTGGCCCTCAAGTTGTTAAATAAATCATGGGCGAAAGTGACAGATGTTCTTTCAACGGTCTATGACGAAATTTGCCAAAATCTACCGTATTTAATCTCAGATGGACAAGATGCTGCAAAATTTTAAATAAAGTCAGGTTTTGACATTACTGACTATTGATATAACAGATGAAACAAATGGAATGCTTAGGTGCCCTGCCTGGATTCGGTCCACGGGGTTCTCCAGGGATGTCCAACAGTCACTTATGGGCATGCATTTTGACAGTTTTAAGCTGTTTCGAGCAAAAGTGGATTCAATCTTTCAATGGTTCAAGGTGGGTAAGGTCACTGCCTGCTCTTTAGGCTCAGCTCCACCTATTGGGCAACATCCCCAGCAACAACATCATTTTTGAGAGTTTGGAAGGAGTTATCAGCAGAGACCGTATTTCTCTCAGCAACAACAGACCTCTCAATTCCATAGGGGACAAGTCGGGAAGCTGGTCAGCAGCATTCATGTTATCAGGGGCTGCCTTCTATCCAAGCCCCAGCACTCCTTTTGCATCCTCCACAGAATTTCTTTAATTTAATCACGGGAACACAAGATTGCACGATTGGTGGTCAGATCGCCTCTTATGTCCCGGATCAAGGAGCATGACTTCAATCAGATTGATGGTTGCTCCAGACTGGGAAACGAGGCTACTCCCTACCCTTCCTTTCCTATATTCCAGACATATCTCCCACAATTCATCTTCTTCCGTTGGGTCACTTGTCTATAGTGCAAGGAGAAATTCTAGCTTTCTTAGCCATAGGAGCAATAGAGAGGTTCTGGTGTCAGGAATCAGGACTAGTAGTGAATGCTAATACTCTCCGAAACGTAAAAAGGGCTAAGGCTTTCTTCCCATTATAGATTTTCACCCTCTGGACTTCTTGCTTAGAAAAGACAAGTTCACCATGCTCACCCTGGCCCACGTTGTATCTGTCCTTAATCCAGGAGACTGAATGGTATCGCCGGACTTGCAGGACACATTTCCACATATCCATCCTGCAATCTCACAGGCGTTACCTGTGTTTTCCAGTGGGCAAAGAGCATTTTCAGTTCACCATGCTCAGGTTTTATCTAACCAGTGCCCCTCAGATGTGCACAAAGGTGATGGTGGTTGTTGCAGCCCATCATCTACGGTTGGGAATACCAGTCTTCCATATCTTGACAACTAGCTACTGAAGGCTTAATCACCTCAAACAGTTGCGAACCACCTCCAGACGACTGCTGATCTGTTGACATCATTGTGGTTTTCATTCAACATGCCAAAGTCACACGCAACTCCTTCACAACAGGTCCTTCTCATTGGAGCCATCATGGACATGATAGACTTCAGAGCCATCCCTCCATATTCTCAGAGTCCATAACGTTCGGGCTATGATCCCAATGTGTCTACCTGCAGCCTGGGTCTCAGTGAGGTTAGCGCTGAGTCGTTTTAGCCGCTTGTCCTCCAGCATCCTTCTTGTGGACCATAGGTTGGCATTGCTGGCATTGCAGGCTTTGCAGAATCTGAAGTCCCAGTGGGTTCAGCACCAAGTAAATATGTGAAACCAGGTGTTGGAGAAGACTGTGAAATACCTGCGGTAGTGGCTCCTCGACTGCAATTGGACCGACTGCAAACCTCTCTTTATACCCCACCCAAAAAAGAGAGTTGTAATGGATCCACCTCTACTTTGTTGGGGATGTCAACTGGGAGAAGTATAGGGCATTTACCTTATTTCCCAACACCTGGCAGGACCTTTAAATGTCAGGGTGGACAAACTCAGTTGATGGTGCTTAGCATATCACAAATACTGGTTACTCTCAAAGATGGCATAGGCTTCCAACAATGGGGAGAACCTTGCTCAATCTATTTGCCACTGCAGAGAACACACAGTGCTCTAGCTTTTTGGCATTGTAGAACCCAAGGCAATCTTCTTTAGGAGATGGCTTTCACCTACATTGGGCCTCAGGACTCCTTCACATCTCCCTATTCCCCACCTTTCCTATCCAGAGTACTCAAGAAGATTGCGAGATTGGGTCCAAGTCATCCTAGTGGCTCCAGACCAGGCTTGGATAGTTTGGAATTTTAGCCATGAGCAAATCTCCTGTACCTGCAGCAGGACTGGATTTTGCACCCAGGTCTGCACAGCCTACACTTCCATGCTTGGCGATTAGGTTGCAACATTTAATGACATTTGACTTTTCAGCTGAAGTGGTTGGTGTTATTCTAGCAGCCATGCATGTTTTCACCAAAACTGTATATGCAGGACGCTGAGAGAAATGTATTCCGTAGTGTTCCTCTAGTCTTATCCAACCCTTACAAGCTTCTTTATCTGGTATTTCATTATTTTTGTTTTTCATTGGCCAGGCAGCGCCTTACTGTGGCCATACTAATCGTCCATTTCTGCTCGTTTACATTTACAAGATCAGCCATTCAGTAAGGAATGACACATGTGGTCCCGCCTTCTTGTTTTGAAATGTTGCAGTGGGATTTAAACATTGTCTTGACTTACTTGATATGCTAGTCTTTCGAGCTTACGCAAAGTTGTTCATTACGTCTGCTCACACCTAAAATATTGTTTCTCATTGCCATAACATCTAACAGACAAATGAGTGAACTTTAAGCCTTGTCTTCTGTTACACCATCTGTATCCTTTTTTTTCTTGACAAAGTAGACCTTCGAACAAAAGCAGCAATTATGACTTAAGTAATAGAGACTTCTAGCTGCAGATTCCTTACCTTTTGGTTTTCCCACACGCCAGGTTGGATCCGGAACCTTTTGCTGAGCAATGCCCCTTGTGCGTGTCTTTGGGTGGCTCCATTTGGCTCTGCATGGCATCATTGGGGTTGTTGGCGCCGGAAGTGACGTCGCCTATATAGCCCACACCCAAGTGCGTGGGCTTCAGTTCTTTTCTTTCCGCGTCAATTAGCACAGATCCGGAGAGAGAGCTACTCTTCTGTCACTTTTTGACGGGCCTTTTTTCAACTTTTTGTCAAGTTTTGTCTTCATGTGTGCCTAGGGATGTCATCAAGAAAAGCTGGGTTCAAACTATGTGGCGTCAGTCACCGCGCTATGTTGGTTACAGACAGCCATCATGTTTGCCTATGGTGCTTTGAGCGCGACCACACTTATAAGTCGTGCTCGGACTGTGAGGCCATGGTGCCGAAGGCTTTGAGGGAGCAGGCCCTAAAGCTGCTTGCGCGCCAGCAGTCAGCAACACCGGCATACATGACTGAGGAGGTCTTGGTCTAGAAGGAGATCGCAGGACCGTTCCCAGAGTCGCAAGTCCTCTTCTTCCCATTCACTTTCCTCGGGACACTCGGGAAGGAGGCATAAAATAAGAAGTCCAAGAGAATTTTGTCTTCACCTCGTCCGTTGGCCGACAAGATGACTGCAAAACTTTGGCGTTCCCAGCACAGTTCTGCAGAGCTGTTGCTCTGTTTGACTCCGCACCTCCCTCCATTTCCGGGAGCTGTATCGACACCCGCTCAGATCAAGAAGTTTTAAGAGTCCATGTGCTGCTTATTCGAGCAGGCCCAACCCTCTGGCTTGCCCTCGGGCTCCATGGGGTTGGGAGGAGGCCCCAACCGGTTCCATGCCGGCAGCTTCTGTCTCAGCTCCAGGGGAGTCTCATCGATTTTATTTTGAATATGGACCAGTATCAGTCGTACACAGCCAATCTTCGCTGACACTGGTCCTGACACCGATGCTCCCGGCGCTGCCAGCACCTACCGGTGGTGGCAGCCCCATTCTTATTACTGAAGATCCAGAGCCGGAATGGTGTTGTACGACACCTATTCCGGCGCCAACAGGTGCCAGATCATTGCCTGAGCCTTATTTTTCTCATCCAGGCATGGGAGAAGAATGGGAGGGGGTCACTGGACCCTTTAGAAAACCAGTTTGAGAGATCTTTGGACTGGTATGAGGAGCTGGGAGAGGCCAGTGGGCTGGACACTTCTCCATATACTGGTTTGCTCTCTCCCCCCACTGTGGCTGTGGAGGAGGAAGCTTCCTGTGCAATGATTGCACGTAGGGCAGTGGAGGTCCTCAACCTCGAACTGCTGTCAGTGGCTATCAAGACAAGCATCTTGACGAAAGTGCTTCAGCCTGGGGATCCTAAATCTGAACCCCTTCTGCCCTTCAACAAAGCACTTACAGACGTCCTGCTCGGATCTTGGTCCAAGCCCAACACGGGGGCTCCTGTAAATAGGTAGTTCGCCCACCGCCCTTGCTCTGTACTGTGCAGCCCAACTTCCTCAGCTAACACCCTACCCCTGACAGCTTGGTAGTCCAAGCCTCCATGTCCCCTGGTGGATTGTTTTATGATTACCCCAGACAGGGAATCTAAGAGGCTGCACCATCTTGGGAAGAAGTTGGTTTCTTCCACCAGCCTGGCACTGAGGTCGGTGAACACCTCCTGCTTATTGGGCCATTTCTCATATACCATTAGGGATATGGTTGCGCAAATGCTGCCTCAGGTCCCTGAGGAGGCTTGGGCCAAACTCTCGCAAGTGGTAAAAGACGGAAGGGACGTAGCTAAGTTTACCATTCGGTGTGGATTAGATATGACTGACTTGCTAGGCAGAGCTGTTGCATCAACTGTGGCCTTAAGGCGTCACACCTAGTTGAGGACATCTGTTTTTTTTAGGGTGATATCCAAGCAGACCTGATGGACATGTCCTTAGATTGCACTTGCTTGTTTGGCGAGAAAGCAGACTCTGGGCTGGAGCACTTCAAGGAATCTCAGGCTATGGCCTTGTCCTTGGGCCTCTCAGGGTGACCCATTGTCCATAAGTCTGCTTTTTGCCACTTTAGTGGCTACGAAAGGGGATTGGTACTGTGCCAGGCCTATGCCGGATGCGGTTCCACACAAGCATGCCAGAGTATGCAGAGCCATGGGTGGGATTCCTTCAGACCTAGAGGGTCTGCCGACCAAAAGTCATCTGCCACACAGCCCCAACAGCTGCAGCCTCAAAGCCCTTCTTGTTTGGATGTTTGGATCTGCAGGACCATTCTGGTCCAGTCAGAGGGAGAATACACCATCATCTCTTCCACTGAAAGTCTGTAACATCAGACACATGGGTACTGCAGAGCATCAGGAAGAGCAGCCCCCCCCCTCTCCCCCACACTGGAAGTGTACTTTCATATTCCCATCCTGCCTGCCCACCGGGTTTACCTGCGGTTCAAGGTAGGCCACAAACACTTTCAGTTCACAGTGTTGCCATTTGGCCTTACCATTGTCACTCAGGTGTTCACCGAGTTGATGGCATTGGGTGCAGCTCATCTGCGCAGGTCAGGGGTATGTCTTTCCCTATCTCGACGACTGACTGTTGAAGGTGGGCTCGTCCCAGGCTGTTGTTTCCCACCTCCAGACTACGGTGACATTTCTTCATTCGATGTGTTCACTATCACACCTGGCTCCCTCTCAGACGCTCTCTTTCATCTGGTCTATTCTGGACACAGTGCAGTTTCGGACTTATCCTCCCGATCAGCGATTCCGGGATATTCAGGCTATGATACCTTATGGTTCATGCATCCTGCTGGTAAAACATGCCAGATGGCATATGCGGGCTCTGCAGTGGGACCTAAAGTTCCAGTGGGCGCAGCATCAGGGAAATCTCTCATACATGGTCCAAATCTTGGAAGGAACTGCAAGAGACCTACAGGGGCGGATTTTGAACTGTGATTGGGTCAGCATCAGACTCCTCTCTCATCCCCAACCAGACCTTACAGTAGTGACAGATGCGCCACTCAAGGGATCTGGTAGAAGTGGAGATTAGAGGTTTCTGGTCTCCAGTGGAATCCAGACTCCACATAAACATGTTGGGTCTCAGGGCAATATGACTAGCGTTGAAGGCATTTCTTCCCGCTGTCAAGGGGAAGTTAGTGAAGGTTTTAACAGACAACACTACCGCCATGTGGTACTGCAACAAGCAGGGTAGCGTGAGGTTGTTGACCCTTTCTCAAGAGGTCCTGCATCTCTAGACGTGGCTGGGACAGCAGGGCATAACCATAGTGGTTCAACACCTGCCAGGTTCTCTGAATGCCAGCGTGGACAAACTCAGCCGTCGATGCCTGGCAGATCATGAGTGAAGTCTCCCTTCTTATGTGATGCAAGGTCTCTCTCAGCAATGAGGAGAGCATTTGCTAGATCTTTTCACCTCAGAAGACAACGTGCAATGTGAGAAGCATTGCACGTTGGAGTTTCCAAGGCGGCAATCATTCGGCGTTGCTTTTCGTGTCGTTCAGGCCTCCTGTATGCCTTTCCACCCGTACCACTCTTGCCCAGAGTTCTCAAGAAGATCAGGAACGGCGGGCCCAAGTAATCCTTGTGGTTCTGGACTAGGCAGTGCAAGTCAGGTATCCTGAGCTTCTAAAAATGAGCATTGATCCTCCGATCAGGCTGCTCCTTCGGGAGGAACTTCTGTCAGAGCAACAGGGGAAGGTTCTCCACCCAAACCAGTCAACTCTGTGCCTTCATGCGTGGGAATTGAGCAGCAAAAGTTGACAGCTTTTGACTTTCCTCCCAAAGGATGTAGCGTTATCTTTGTCAGCTAGGCGTTCCTCCACAAAAAAGGTATATGCCTGCTGTTGGCAAAGATTTGTAAAATATTGTACAGATAAGTCTTTAGATCCTCTTTCTGCTTCTTTCTCTGATGTTCTTTTCATTCTTTTGCCCAAAAGGGTTCTACTCTGGGCACTCTGAAGGGCTATCTCTCTGCTCTGTGCGTCTTTTTGTGGCATCCTGATCAACCCTCTCTATTTAAGTCCCCTACTGTAAATGGGTTTCTTAGAGGGGTTGTACATATGTTTTCCCTACACCCTTTATCATGCCTCTGTGGGATCTTAACCTGGTTCTCACTTACCTTGTGTGCTCACTCGAGTCACTGCACAATTGTCGTTCCCTCCCCAGCTGCTTACCATCAAGACAGCCTTCTTAGTGGCAATAACATCTCTCCAGTGAGTGAGATACAGGCCTTATCATCTCAGCCCACTTATCTCCCGATATTTCCAGGCAAATTGGTGCTATGCATCCATGCCTCTTTCCTTTCTAAGGAGTGACCCCATTCCATCTGGGTCAAACTATTACCTTGCCCACCTTCTTTGCTCCTCCACATCCCTCTAAGGAAGAGGAGTGCCTCCACCAGCTTTGTTGTTCTACCTTGACTGCATAAAAGAATTCCGGGTGGATGACCAACTCTTTATGGGGTATGTGGGAGCAAATAAGGGTCGGGCAGTACAGAAGTGGACCATTTCAGGCTGGGTGGTTCTCTGTATTGAAATCTGCTATGCCCCGGCTAAGAAGAAGCCTCCTGAGGGCTTGCAGGGCCAATTCCACCAGGAGAAAATCTGTGCCACAGCATTAGCATGTGGAACACCAGTCCTGGACATCTGTCAAGCAGCATCGTGGGAATCTATGTGCAGCTTTCCCAGACATTACTGCCTGGACAGTCAGGTCCGCAGGGACAGACATTTGGCTCGTTTGGTCCTGCAGGTCTTTCTAGTCTAAAAACATTGTCCGAAGCCCACCACCAGGAGGCTATGGCATCTAATCAAAGGTAAGGAATCTGCAGCTAGAAGTCTCTATCAGATGAACAAGTTAACTTTGGTAATGCATTATCTAGTAGAGACTCTATCTAGCTGCAGATTCCTTACTCCCACGCATGCCTCCCTTCTCTGCATAATCTTTTACTAGGGTTAGGGTGATCCCTTTTTCAGGGCCCTAGATTGGACACACATATGAGCCAGTTCTTATCATGGCTCTGTGCTTCTGGCGTGGAAGGTTGTGATTAAAGTCACTGATGCCCGTGCACCTGGATGGCGCCTATATAGGTGACCGCAACATCACGTCCGGCCCCAATGATGCCATGTGGAGCCGAATGGAGCTACCCGATGGCGCGTACAAGGTGCATTGCTCAGCAAAGGTTTTCGGATTCAGCCTGACGCCTGGGAAAATCAAAGGTAAGGAATCTACAGCTAGATTGAGTCTCTACCAGATAATGCGTTACTGAAGGTAAGTTGTTTGTTAAGCCCTTTCTCATAGGGCAACACATCATCTTAACAACAGTTTATGCACTGCCTCATCTAGCAAAGGATCGCCCGATTCTAAGTGGGCTCTTACGTTTTTACATTGAGAGGCCAATGGGCTCTAGCAGGATGACAAACTGTTTGTCAGATTTCCTGAGGCAACGACAGGCAAAGTGATAAAAGGAACATTCTTTAGATGGTTTATCTTATGTGTTGAGATGTACTATCGGCTATCCAAAAACAACCCCCCAGAAGGCTTCTGTGCTCACTGCTCCAGAGCAAAAGCGGCTGCCATGGCACTAGCACACGGTGTGGCAGTCTTGGACATCTGCCAGGCTGCTACAAGGTTGTCCTTCCATATTTTCAATGAATATTACTGCCTAGACAGTCAGATGTGATGGGACAAGCATTGCCCGATCTGTCCTGCAGGATTTCCTAATCTGAGTCATTCCACAGACCTCCGCCTGTGACGTACAGCTTTGCTTTCTATTCAAATGTGAGTAATCTGTAGTTAGAAGACTCTCTCAGAAGCACAAGTTACTTCCTGTTCAGTTATGTCTAATCTGGTAGAGACTGTACGTGACTGCTGATTCCTCACCTAACCATCCTCCTCCCAATTCTGTAAAAATTGTGTCAAGCAGTCCAATTTTAATAAGATTCCATTACAAAACCTTTTGCTCGAGCACGTGGCATATATATAGATACTGGTTCTAAAGTAATGTCCTAGTGGGATGGAGGAGCACAAGGTATAAAGATGACACTTGACCATCGCCTGTTGCCACAAGAGAGAACTGCTATGCAAAAGTTTTCAAATCCAGTCTGACTCCTGGGGATATTCAAAAGGTGGGGAATCAGTGTTTAGGTAGTCTCCCAGTCTAGGTGTTACTGAAGTTAAGCAACTTGTACTTTTGGGAGTATAATTTCTCAATGATTGTAGTGCACTGCACTATGGATAAAAAGAGTGATAACTGAGGAAGTGGGAGAAGTAATTTGCTGAACTGCTCAGTGGTGGTCGCTCAGTGGCATACATCATGTGTAGCCCAGGAAAGTCAGCATAATGTTGAGATATCGATACCACCAAGAGAAATATATTGAGTACTGGTTGCTACTTCAGATATAGTTAATACAGTTCAGCCAGCATGGCTTAATCGCGGGTGGCTTTGTGGATCTCTTTGGTGCTGGGAATGAGCAAAGAGTTAACTACCTCTGTTAAATGCAATTTTAAGCCTACAAAAAGCCAAACCTATTCCTAGAGAATGGAGCTTGGAGAGTAATGGAGCAAATATTGCAAAGGAAGCGGGTGTTAAGCAGGATTAGGAATATGCTAGTTGAATGATTTTGAATGACAAAGCAAAGATAAATGTTTAATGTGGTTTATGTTTTTTACAGCTGTAATAAAGGCATGTAATCCTGTTGTGTTCAGCTTTTACAACTATTTACGGACTCACCCATTGCTTATCCGAAGACATTTCATCTCACCCGATTCTGTTCTTTCCACCACAAGTTTAACAACAGAGAAAAGTACTCTAGATGAAATCAACCTCATTGAAAGAAAGTTGTTCTTTACTACTGCCAATGCCCATTTTAAAGTAGGCTGTCCTGTATTGGCTCTTGAGGTACTATCTAAAATTCCAAAACTTAGTAAAAAAGATACACCTTCCAGCACTGATTTGCTAACCCCAAGTTCTTTAACGAAAAATGATGTGCCTCAACTGGGAGACTCGGCAGTTGATTTTGACTGGAGTCAGCCACTTGTCACAATTGATGATAGCCCACTTCAGCTAGACTGGGAAGAAGACCAACATACAGAAAATGAGATTGATGGTGGTACAACAGTGAAAGACTCAGAGTTTGAAAAGGCTCTTGGAAATCAAAGCAAAGAGGATCCCATTGATAAACATGAGACAGCTCAAGGTTTTAAACAAGAAGTTGATGTGATTGCAGAGCAACTTAAGTTTAGGGCATGTTTAAAAATACTTATGACAGAGCTGAGGACTTTGGCTACTGGTTATGAAATAGATGGTGGAAAACTTAGATTTCAGCTTTATAACTGGTTGGAAAAAGAAATTGCTGCTATTCATGAAATTTGTAATCATGAATTAGAAAATAGAGAAAATGAGTTTTCTTCTGAAGTATATACTAGCAGAGGAGAAGAGATTATTGATCATGATGCTATGGACAAAACTGATATTGGATCATATGAGCGACATCAGATGGAACGGCGGCGCCTACAAGCTAAACGTGAGCATTCTGAAAAGCGTAAGTGGTGGCTGCAGAAGAATCAGGCCCTTCTGAGAGTGTTCCTCAGCTATTGCAGTCTCCATGGAGCTCAAGGTGGTGGTCTTGCATCCGTGAGAATGGAACTCAAATTTTTACTTCAAGAATCACAACAGGTAAAACCAATCTGCTTTGCATTTGCTAAACCATGTTTGAAATGTCACATTAATCTATAACAATGTATAACACAAATAGTAAATGTTTAAAATAAACATGTTTTGACCGTCATTCTAGTTTTCGTTAAGCAGAATCATGCTTGTGTATCATAGTGTTTTAGGTGTGTTGTGTAATATTGCCAATTTATTTTACGAATGCTGATCTATGGGCGAGCAAATGTCAGTCACTGTTAAGTGGAGAGAGCTAGTCAGGTATGTTTTCTACTTTGAGTAGAAAAGCAAAAAAGCATGTAGGAGAGATTGAAAAAAAATCGCTAATTAATCCAAACTCGTAGAGGGAATGCGATGACTCTATGTGAAGTAACATTGTGTTAGGAGCCTTTTATCTCACGGTTACAAATGTTCCAAACTGCCTTTGGATAATAACTGTTTTATTTAAATGTGCATCATTACTTCGTATGAGAGACTTTGGCTTCTGAAGCAAGCTGTCCGTGTTTCGCTCATATAAGGGCATTTTTGGTATTGGCACACGGAATATGGGTAACCAATGTGTATATGGTCTTTGGGGAGATTTCCTGACTCTTCTCACCACAATTTCTCTATAGCTCTTTCCCACAAATATTGCATTCAACATAATCCAACATTTTTTATCAAATGGAAGAACAAAAGTTATGATTAGATGCAGGTAATTATGAATCTTTTAGTTTAATACAGTGTAAATTGATGAGAAAAAGCAATAATATATATCTCCCACAGATATCAACTCTGTTGGTTTTGGATTATAGTCAAATTTCCTAAACCACTGAGTTTCGTGCACTTATGCACCATAGAAGAATGAAACGCATTTCAATTGAAATGAGCTACTTTTGTTTAACTATGAATTGTCAGAGTTATGGAACACAGGTGTTACTGTCTTTGGAACAGGGGTGTATGTATCATATCTTTTTAAAGTCCTGTGTTGTGTGAAATACACAAGGCTCTCCTGCGAGGCTTTGGTTAACATGGTGTATGTTTGGGTTGAATGTTTGTTAATTCATGTAGTGCAAAGATAATTTGAAAACCTCTGTAAATAAAGTGAATGATTAAGTTGATCATTTACATTTGAGGTATATATGTGTGTGTGTATGTTAAAAGAAGGTGCTGTGTGGCACTACAGCTCCTGTACCTTGAGCGGCATATGGCAAGTGATAGGAAAGTTAAATTCTTCCAGGTTACTGAAGAGATGTGATCTTGGCAAATATTTCCAAGCTGAGATCCAAATGATAAACAGTCATAGGCTGTAGGAAGCTAGCTCTGTATATACTTTCTCAAAGTGAGAGATGGTGTGCACAGAGTCTAGGGGTTCCCCTTAGAGGTAGATAGTGGCAATAATAGATAATACCAATGCTCTATTTGTGGTAGTGTGGTCGAGCAGTAGGCGTATCAGAGGGTAGTGTTAAGCATTTGTTGTACACACACACAGGCAATAAATGAAAACACACACTCAAAGACTTAACTCCAGGCCAATAGGTTTTTATATAGAAAAATATAATTTTCTTCATTTATTTTAGAACCACAAGATTCAGAATTCAAGTAAGTACATTAAATGTAAGGTACTTGGCATAGGTACATTTATAAATTTGAATGAAAACAGTAATGTACACAGTTTGGGATAAAATGGCAATAAGCTATTTTAAAAGTGGGCACTGCAAAGTTCCTGGGGGAGATAAGTAAAGGTTAGTTGGTCAGGTAAGTAAAGCACTTACAAGTTCAGTCTCCGGGGTATATGCAGCCTACCGTTGGGGGTTTAAGTCAACCCCAAACACCCAGCACCAGCAACACAGGGCCAGTCAGGTGCAGAGGTCAAAGAGGTTCCCAAATAACATAGGCGCCTATGGAGACCAAGGGTGCTCCGGTTCCAGTCTGCTAGCAGGTAAGTACCTGTGTCCCCGGGGAGCAAACTAGGGGGTGGTTTTGTAGAGCACTGGGGGATCGGGGGGGGGGGCCCAAGCAGGCACACAAGATAAACCCTCAGCGGCACAGGGGCGGCCGGGCACAGTGTGCAAAGAAGGTGTCAGGTTTTACATTGAAATCAGTGGATGGACCCGGGGGTCACTCTGGCAATGCAGGCTGGGCACAGTGGGTCTTCTCGGGCCAGCCACCGACTGGGTAAAGATGAAGGCTATATAACCACTAAGGGTGTGGGGTAGTAGGGGGTTGAAGGTGGAGTTGGACCAGTGTTCCCTCAATTGGCGGTATCGATTAGGTCGCGTTTTAGTACGAGAGGGGGAAAGCATGTGTGGAGAGTGTCTCAGGAGCGAAAGGCTGTGTTGTCCTAAGAGGGGAGGGGGGGAGTTCCCTTAAGGACTAGGTGGTCTCACACACATAATAGTGTCTTGCTTCATCATTTGACCACCTAGCCCCACCCAAGTAAGATGGTACTACTTGGGCGGACTCAACCTCTTAGTTAAAAGAACAAGAGGGAGTGCTGAAATTAAACTGGCTGGATAAATTACAGGGATCCAGATGAGGTGGAGATAAAATTACCATACATGTCACCAATTACTATTAGTTAAAGTTTAATGGGGGTGCATGTTGGTAAGGTTAAGAACGGGGAAGGAGGCTCACTAGAGGATAATGTCTCTTAGAGTCTTAAAAAGGAATACGTATGACCAACATGTTTCTGCCCTCTCGAAGTGCTGGTAGGTCAGGGGCATTCGTCAGGGTCTAGGATCCCGGAGCACTAACAATAAGTGAAGTGCTCAAAAGTGAATTCTAAAAAGCCCACCTGAACAGGTGGTTCATGGTATGGTAGGTCCCGGAATAAGGGGCGAATGGCCTCTGGTCTGGGTAGAGCCGGGAGAGGGGTATCCCCTTGTAGTCACACTCACTCCAAAGGGATTACCATGGAGAGTACCTACATGCCGGTGCCAGACCTTATTCCGGGACCTACCATACCATGAACCATCTGTTCAGGAGTGAGGTGAGAGTCCCTTTAAAGATGGTTTCTTCTTGTTGCTTTGGACAGAGCCAATGTCCACGGGAGTTTCTTGGTCCTGTGGGTTGCAGGGCAGTCCTCTGAGTCGGCAGAGATCGCTAGTCACGCTGGATGCGTCGCTGTCGCAGGTCCTCTGAATCTGGAGACAGCCCAGAAGGGCTGCGGCCAAAGCAGTTGTCGTTTCAGTCTTCTCTGCGGGTTTTCAGGTCAGCAGTCCTTCTTGTTCCGGGCATCAGGGATCTGATTTCCTGGGTTCAGGGTCACCCCTAAATAATGAATTTAGGGGGTTGTTAGGGCTGGAGGGCAGTAGCCAATGGCTACTGTCCTTGAGGGTGGCCACACCCTCCTTGTGCCTCCTCCCTGAGGGGAGGGGGCACATCCCTGTTCCTATTGGAGGAATCCTCCAAAACCAAGATGGAGGATTTCTAAAGGCACGTGTCACCTCAGCTCAGGGCACCTTAGGGGCTGTCTTGACTATCAGGTGACTCCTCTTTGTTTTTCTCATTATCTCCTCTGGACTTGCTGCAAGAAGTGGGGGCTGTGTCCAGGGGGTGGGCATCTCCACTAGCTGGAGTGCCTTGGGGCATTGTAACACAAAGCCTGAGCCTTTGAAGCTCACTGCTAGGTGTTACAGTTCCTGCAGGGGGAGGTGTTAAGCACCTCCACCCATTGCAGGCTTTGTTTCTGTCCTCAGAGAGCACAAAGGCTCTCACCCCAGGGGGTCAGGAACTCGTCTCAGTGGCTGGCTGGCACAGACCAGTCAGTCCTGCACTGAAGGACTGGGTAAAATACATAGGTCTGTGTGCATTTTTTAAATAAATCCAGCACTGGCATCAGTGTGGGTTTATTATTCTGAGAAGTTTGATACCAAACTTCACAGTATTCAGTGTAGCCATTAGGGAGCTGTGGAGTTCGTTTTTGACAAACTCCCAGACCATATACCTAATATGGCCACACTGTACTTGGGGAGGTGGGGGATACCTGTATTCCCTTACCTGGATGATGGTTGATCAAAGCCAAGTTTCCAGAGTTGATGTTGCATCACTTGCAGTTGACAAATCATTTGTTGTTCAACCTGGGCTTTTCAGCAGGCCCAAGTCCCACCTAGTGCTCTCTCAGCGCATCCTGCCCATAGGGGCACTTCTGGACACGATGGTGAATTGAGTCTTCCCTCCTCTTCAGAGGATTCTAGATGTTCAGGCTATGATTGTGATGTTTCAGAATGGAGCAATTGTTTCAGTTCTGAAGGTGTTGCGCCTGTTAGGTCTGTAAACTGCCTGCATTCTGTTGGTCACCCATGCACACTTTCACATAAGGGCCTTCCAGTGGTGCCTCCGCAGGCAGTAGTTTAAATACAATGGAGATCCCAAAGAGATCTCCACCTCCAGTAGCCACAGTGATAACGAATGTCTCCACTCTAGCGTGGGGAGCTCATCTTGGGTATCTGGAAATCAAAGGACTTTGGTTTCCAGAAGAACAATTGTTTCATATCAATCTGTTGAGATTGTGGGTTATACGTCTCGCTCTCAAAGCCTTTTTCCCTTCTGTTTGCAGTCAGTAGGTGCAGGTCTTAACAGACAATACTGCCGCCATGTGGTACATAAACAAACAGTGAGGACTAGGGTTGCATGTTGTCCGCAGAGACTCTGCGACTCTGGTCTTGGGCTCAGGAACATCAGATTTGTGTGATTGCAAATCTGGCCAGAGTTTTTCAACGTGCATGAGAACAGTTTCAACTGGCATTTTTCAGCCAGTCACAAATGTTCTTCAAATTTTTTCGATTATGGTGGACCCCTCCGATAGACCTTTCTGCCTCTTGAGAGAACATGCACTTCCTGTCATTCTGCAGCCTCCAGGATCCGGTGCAGGGAGCACTGGGGGATGTGTTTTAATTGGACTGGTGCTCCAAGTTGCTTTACATGTCTCACACACCCCCTCCTCCCCCCATTATCTTTGAGTCCTCGATTTCTGAGGAAGATTCTCCAAGACTGGGGCCAAGTTATATTAATAGCCTCGGATTAGCCTCAAAGGGTGTTTTACACAGATGCTCTTCACCTCTTACTGTGCCCTTCACTCTTTCACTCACAGGGCAGACTTCCGCTGGCAGTTGCAGGGGTAGGTTGTACACCTGCATGCATAGAGATCAAACGGGACAACCTGAGTTCACGCCCCCATCCCCCTCACCACACTACCTCCAGCCCACCCCCTCTGTGGTGGATGTTATTTTATGAGCCAGAAGACAATCCACCAAATAACTTTATTCTGGAAGATGTCCTCCGTTTGTAAAGTGGTGTAAGGAGAATTATGTAGAACCTTTAAAGGCCCATTTATCTGCTATTTTGCACTTTCCTTGGTGCTGCAAGGCGGTGCAGTTGCAACACTTAATGGCTTATGGCTTCCCCTTCAGCATTTCTTTATATTCCAGATCAGCCTTGTCTGTTTAAGTCCCCTATAGGTTTGAGGTTTATTAAGGGACTTACTGACAAGTATCCTCTCACTCCGTTCATTGTGCCTCAGTGGGATCTTAATTTAGTGCTCACTTATCTTATATGTTTTCCGTTTGAACATCTGCAAAGTTGTCTGTTAAGGTTGCTTACTTTATAAGACAGTATTTCTGATTTCTGTAACATCTGCTAGACGAGTTAGTGAGTTGTAGGAGCTAAGAGCCTTTATCTGAATGTGTCTCCATGGGGAGGAAGGGTGGAGTGGCTCTCTTATACTTCAAAGGACTGACTAACAACCCCCCTACACACACACACACCCCCCCCCGGCAGACAGGACTGGTCTGAAGGGGAACTGGTGCACTTCAAAACCACTCTTTAAAGTTTCCACCCTTCAGAAGCATTTTTGGGTTTATGTACTGGGTCTCTGATCCCATCAAATCGGACACTTAAGGACCTACACCTGGATTCTATCAGAGGGACTGCTTGGCTGCCCAAAGGACTCATCTGGACTGCTGTTCTGGAATTACTATTCCTGCTTGTTGCCCTGTTGCCCCTTGACCCTGCTGGAATGACTCTGCCTTCTCCCAAAAGTGCTCTCCAAGGGCTTTTCTCTTGCCCTGATTTCTGAGGGGTAACAAAGACTTCACCTACTTGCTTCTAGCTAGTTCACAACTTCAGCGACTCCCACAGCGATGCTGCTGCCCGACGCCGCACCACTGCCTACCCCGGCTCAGTGATCCTCGCTGAACTCAATGACCGCGGCCTGCAACCCAAATCTGACGTTGCTGCTACACCACTAACGCAGTGTGATCGCAGCACTGTGAAGTCTGCACATCACGTCGTAACCAACTGGATTCATCTACCCCGTGTCAGAAGGAACTGACTCCTCGTCACCGATGCCACATCAGCTCCCCTGCAACCAGAGAGAACCGACGCCTCGCCTCCCCTACCTTGCGGTACAGAACAGATGCCTCACCTTCCCGGGCGCCATAAGGGACCAACACCGCACCGGCTCCAGGGAGGCCTCACCGCCCGACTCTGTGCAACGTCGTTGGTTCTTGGTTTTCAAAGGTACTGTGCCCGGGGTTCCGTGCGACTCATTGATTGGTGCCAGTGGCTTCAGTCTATTGGTATTGACTCCGTCAACGACATCATGATAGCCCCAGTTATTTCCATTTCATTTCTAAGCACTTTATTTTGATTTACTCTTTAACAATTCATATCTTGGCTTGTACACATTGATTTTCTAACATTTTTACCTTATTCTATTGAGAAAAGATTATCTGCTTTTCTAAACAGCTTTGGTGTACTTTTGAGGTGTTTTCACTGGGTTACTGTAGGAGATAATGCACAATTACTTCACACATAGCCGTCTTAGTTAAGGCTGACTGCTCAGTGCCAAGCTACCAGAGAGTGGGCACAGGATGATTTGGATTCTGTTGTGACTTGCCCTGACAAGGATTGTGGTCCCGGGTCTTTTCCTCTGCCAACTAAAGACCGACTTTCTAACAGACATGATAGTTCATCCTGCTAGGATGGCTGGGGATGAATTTTACCCAGCCCCACACCTCAAAGGGCTTTCCTCCTGCACACACAAAGGAATCTGACACAAGGCTTGGTTGCCTTTTGTCACTCCCAGACAGTTTGGATGCTTGGGAGCGAAGGGGAAGAACTTCGCAGAATCAGATGTGGGGGTAGTATAGGGAACCCCACACATGAAGGCTGGCACCAGGTAAGAATATATGACCTCCAGAGCCACCATTCAGAACACTCTTGAACTGTGCACATTACAGGAAATGACTGCCCTGCTGCCAGAGGATTGCCTTGATTTCTGCAAAGGAAGACTGGAAATGCTTACCTTCATCTCAGGCTAACCTGAGTAACTCCAAGGGACAGTTCACTGACATGTTTGAGCTACAGGGACACACCACGCTCCAGATGCCTCCCTGTAAATACCAAGGTGACCTGCTGCAACTCTACCTGCCTGAGCCCTGCTGGTCTGAGTTTCTGATCTCCAAGAGGTGCCCCCAATGTCTGCCTCCCCCAGATCCTTAACTCTTGGCTGGCACCAGTTTAAGCTACTCCAGAGAAAGTGGGGGAAATCTCAAAGTTGGGGGCGCTTCGCGAACACAGACTGGCCCGTTTGCGCCAAAACTCTGCCGCCTGTTGCGACCATCATTGCAAAGCTCCTGTGAAACCTACTCTTCCCAATACAGTGACTGACAGTGACGACTGGCAACACGTTAACTGCACTTTGCACTGCAGCAAGGACAGCTGCTGTGAACACCAATTCGACGCTGTACTGGCTCTTCACGCTGCAGCGACAACCATCCACAATGCCCAGGCCTCCACTTTGCTCTACAGCGACGACCATCCGTGATGCTCTTTCTGCTTTCTGCTCATTGATGTCTCCTCCACCTCAAATAGAATTCTTTGCGTGGGACTTAGAAGGTGACTTTTCCAGCAGGACTAGCCTGGTCCCGGTTCCCTGCATATAACTTGTGCTCTATCGTGGTTGTAGGAAAATAGCTCCTTGTTGCACTTACCCCTCCACTTTTCGCCTGATATTGATGCTGACTTGACTGAGAAGTGTGGTAGGACCCTGCTAACCAGGCCCCAGCACCAGTGTTCTTTCACTAAAAATGTACCATTGTTTCCACAATTGGCACACCCCTGGCACACAGATAAGTGCCTTGTAAAAAGTACCAGTGGCACCAAGGCCCTGTGGCCAGGGAAGGTCCCTAAGGGCTGCAGCATGTGTTGTGCCACCCTAAGGGACCCCTCACCTAGCACATGCACACTGCCATTGTAGATTGTGTGTGTTGGTGGGGAGAAAAAGGCAAAGTCGACATGCATCTCTCTCAGGATGCCATGCACACAAAATACTGTCTGTGGCATAGGTAAGTCACCTCTCTAGCAGGCCTTTAAGCCCTAAGGCAGGGTGCACTATACCACAGGTGAGGGCATAGCTGCATGAGCAATGTGCCCCTACAGTGTCTAAGACCATTCTTAGACATTGTAAGTACAATGTGGCCATATTACGTATATGGTCTGGGAGGTTGTCAAAACCATCTACACGGTTCCATAATGGCTACACTGAATACTGTGAAGTTTGGTAGCAAACTATTCTCGGAATAATAAACCCACACTGATGCCAGTGCTAGATTGATTAAATAATGCACACAGAGGGCATCTTAGAGATGCCCCCTGTGTTTTACCCAATCCTTCAGTGCAGGACTGACTGGTCAGTGCCAGCCTGCCACTGAGAGACTACTTTCCGACCCCCTGGGGTGAGAGCGTATGTGCTCTCTGAGGCCAGAAACAAAGCCTGCACTGGATGAAGGAGCTTAACACCTCCCCCTGCAGGAACTGTAACACCTAGCAGTGAGCCTCAAAGGCTCAGGCTTCGTTTTACAATGCCCCAGGGAACTCCAGCTAGTGGAGATGCCCACCCCCCCGGACACAGTCCCCACTTTTGGCTGTAAGTCTCGGGAGATGATGAGAAAAACAAGGAGGAGTCACCCCCTCAGCCAGGTCCACCCCGAAGGTGACTAGAGCTGAAGTGAACCCCTCCTTCAAAATCCTCCATCTTGTTTTGGAGGATTTAGCCCAATAGGAATAGGGATGTGCCCCCCTCCCCAAAGGAGGGGGGCCTTCCAGCCCTAGCACACCCCTAAATTTAGTATTTAGGGGTGACCCTGAACCCAGGAAATCTGATTCCTGATGCCATGAACAAGAAGAAGGACTGCTGACCTGAAAACCCTGCAGAGAAGACTGAGACTACAACTGCTTTGGCCCCAGACCTACCGGGCTGTCTCCAGAGAACCTGCAACAGCGATGCATCCAGCACGACTAGCGACCTCTGCCGACTCAGAGGACTGCCCTGCAACCCACAGGACCAAGAAACTCCTGTGGACATTGGCTCTGTCCAAATCAACAAGAAGAAACCATCTTTAAAGGGACTCTCACCTCACTCCTGAAGCGTGAGTCCCCAACACTCTGCACCCGACTCCCCCGGCCCATGTCCAGAGAAACCAACACTGCAGCGAGGACCTTCAGGTGACTCCCACAATGTGCCACCCTGAGACGACCTCCCTGCACCCCCACAGCTATGCGTGCAGAGAAAATCCAGAGGGTCCCCCTGACCGTGACTGCCCGGTAACAAAGAACCCGATACCTGGAAGAAGCACTGCACCCGCAGCCCCCAGGCCCGAGAGGAACCAACTACCAGTGCAGCAGTGACCAGCAGGCGGCCCTCATCTTTGCCCAGTCGGTGGCTGGCCGGAGAAGCCCCCCTGTGCCCTGCCTGTATCGCCAGTGACCCCCTGGTCCCTCCATTGAAACCAATACAAAATCAGACACCTACTTGGCACACTGCACCAGGCCGTCCCTGTGCCGCTGAAGGTGTATTTTGCGTGCCTGTTTGGGACCTCCCTCCCCCGGGGTCTGCTCCCCGAGTATGCAGGTACTGGAACCTGAGCACCCCTAGTCTCCATAGGCGTCTATGTTATTTGGGCCCCTCTTTGACCTCTGCACCTGACCGGCCCTGTGTTGCTGGTGCTGGGTGTTTGGGGTTAACTTGAACCCCCAGCGGTGGGCTGCCTATGCCCCGGAGACCGAACTTGTAAGTGCTTTACTTACCTGCTAAAGTAACTTGTACTTACCTCCCCCAGGAACTGTCGAATTTTTCACTGTGCCCGCTTTTAAAATAGCTTATTTGCCATTTTATGCCAAACTGTGTACATTACTGTTTTACTTCAAAGTTCTATATTTAGCTATGCCAAGTACCTTACAGTTCATGTACTAACTTGAATTCTGAATCTGGTGGTTCGAAAATAAATTAAGAAAGGAATATTTTCATATATAAAAACCTATTGTCCTGGAGTTGAGTCCTGGAGTGTGTTTTTCCATTTATTGCCTGTGTGTGTACAACAAATGCTGAACACCACCCTCTGATAAGCCTACTGCTCAAACGCACTTCCACAAATAGAGTATTAGTATTATCTATTATTGCCACTGTCAACCTATAAGGCGAACCCTTGGACTCTGTGCACACTATCTCTCACTTTGAGATAGTATATACAGAGCTAGCTTCCTCCAGTGGTCGACTTGAACTTTCTACCAGTCTAGCGTGACCAGATGACAGTGAATCGCGCTTTATGCTTTTAGGAGCTATTTTTACTAGAAACTTTAATTGAATATCTAAAGTTCTTTTGATTGGATTTTTCGTCATGCGTGTATCATTTTATTTTATTTATACATTAGATTTTTTCTTGTATTGCGTTTTTTTGCTGTATTTGTGTGTGTGTGTACTGCACAAAGACTTAACATACTGTCTCTAAGTGAAGCCTAGCTACTTTTTTTTTTTTACAAGCTCCCAGAGGGTAAAGCACAGGTTAATACAGTAACTTTTATGGTACACCCTGTCGAGGATTGTGATTGTTCCCCAAGTAGGACTTCCACCCCTCTCAACACCAATAACCCAATTTTAACACACGTTTTAGGTAACTCACCCAGTTTCACCGTTCATAATGTTCTAAGGTGGAAGGTTGGTAGTACCTGTTGTAAGCCTCAGCCCCTTAGACTGTTGTGTATTTCAGCCCCCTTCAAATCCACATCATTACCCAGCCACCTTATTAGCCACTGCTGTTAGCTGCTGTTTAGTAGCTTTCATAGTTAGGTCCTTCACTGTCATTTGGGATCTAGTAACCTTACTTATAGCCCGCCTACTCCTGTCTTTGCTCCAAATCAGTTCTGAAAGATGCGCATTGAGGTCTCTGAAAAATACTGCAGTAATCCTAATCGGGAGTGTTGCACACTGATATAACATATGTGGGAGGATTATCAGTTTTGCTATGGCAGCTCTGCCCATAGGTGATAATGGCAATTTAAAACAAAAAGAAGTCTACTGTCTATTCACATTCAGGGCCTTTGCACAACTGCTGGGCATCAACCAGTGTTCATTATGATATATACGTACACCAAAATACCTGAATGTTTCTGCCTCCCACTTGAGTGCGACATTATTCATGGGTTGTCCGGAGGACCCTCCACCCCAGTCTCCTAGGAAACAGACATGGTTTATCGCAGCTGATTTTTAAACCAGACAAAGTAGAACCGCTTCTAGCTAGAGGACAGCTTTCAAAGACCAATAAACCATATTATCTGATAGAAGCTTCGAGCTGTAGATTCCTTACCTTTGAATTCCCTTTGAAATTTTAAGACCAGGAATCAGGTAAGTCATGGGCAGTTCGGGAATGGGAAAACCGGGGTTTTTCAAGAATTTCTCTCTGTAAATCTAATTTTACCTAGGCTCTGAGTACATATTCAGGCATATCTGGACACATGGTCAACCCTTGCAAAAGAGGTTAGTGGCTTGCTTGAGGGGCCCATAGATGCAGTTGTAGTACAAGCCCTGAACACTAGACCCTGGGACCAGATAGCTTCCAGATGTCCTTCTACGAAAACCTCTGCTCTTCATTCTGCTGGATAAGCCACTGGTGACCGTCACACACTTGTCTGGCCTAGCTCCCAATGTGCGTGAAGTAGGTGTATTCTCACACCAAAGCCAAGGAAGCACCTCAAGATGTGTGTGTCATTGGCTCAACAGTCTGTGATTCTAGCCCTCTCGAACAAGGATGCAAACATATTTACAAATACTTTGACCAAATTTGGGGAGGTTAAAGCTGAGCTTGATAGTCACCGATAAAGTTGGCTTTTATCGCAAAGACATCAGAGTGACGTTATCAGGAAACTAAGACACATGGTACAGAAGGCTTGCAGAAAGATGCTCTTCATGATACCCCTGTTTGTGGAAGCAGAGAAAGCATTTGACCTGGATGAGCTGAGAATTGCTAGAGGCCGTCCTTGACAAGATCGTATTAGGTGTAAGAGTGGATACTTGCAGGATATAAATGTAAATGGACAGAGAGCCCCCAGGTATCCGCTCGAGAGAGGCAGTAGACATGGCTGCCTGCTGTTCTCTCTCTTATGTTGCATTATATTTTCTGATGGATTCATAAACCTCATGGTTGCCCTTGGGCATCCCGGTGCTAATAACATGACAAAATATATGAACTGATGAACAGGGGCATTTATGAAAAGAGAAGAGTTTTTAGCTTTACCCTACATGGATGGAGCAAAGTTAGAAAGGCGCAGGTAGTTTATTCTAAAGAAAAGTTTTGCAACAGAAAAAACTCTATCCATGCAAACCTCTGCAAAAATCGTGAATTGTAGTTGACAACACTTTGAGGAGTGTAGAGTTCTCATAGGTACATGTCTTTTGATGCAGTAGGAGATAATAAATGACTGTTCAGGGAGTCAGTGAATAGATTTGCATAGTTCTGTGATGAAAATAAATCTAGGCGTCCCATAGCCACTATGCCAGCTTGGTTTCTTAGATTTATGTACAGACTGTTACAGTTATCTAGTCTTGCCCCAATGGTAGCGGAAATAGCCAAGGCCCTGCTCTGTAGAGTTAGTGTATGTTTGAGTAGCAATGCAGAAACGGTAATGTGCAGCAGGACACTACTGTTGATACTTGGTAATCCATATATAGGGCGGCATCAATTCCGCCCATCCCAACCATCCCTCTCTCTTCACTGAGAGGGACAATAAAAGGCAATAGCTGCATCTTTAAGGCAAAAGTGTTGGTTGCCACAGCTGTTTGTTGGTACCGGATATCAGAATCTCAGTTTCATCTGTATAGAACTTTAACCAGTGCTTATTTCTCTGTCAAAATTGATTGTGTGTAAGCAATTCTTGACCTGCGAGGTGTCATCAGAAAGTGAACTCAAATTGAACAGCTGATTGCGATCACAATAGGTAAAGGATTAAGGCCAAAGGACTTCAACAGTGACTGCCCTGATTGCATATAGATGTTGAATAAGTATAGTGACAAAGTAGATCCCTTAGGGATGCAACAGAAGAGAGGATTTGAGGAAGGTAAATTAAGTCCAGATATCTCCTGTTGGCTTCTGACCCTTTGGAAAAATGTAAACCAACTTAATATTGTGCCTCTTTTTTTAATATTTGAAGTTCAACTTGAATCACCTCTTGATTATTTGTGTGAAATGCAGTGGTTACGTCCAGTACAGTAAGGACAGACTGGATATTATACGTTGTTGTCAAATGTAGATCGTTCACTACTGCCAGAACTGCTATGTCAGTACTTCCTTTTGGTCTGAAACTAATCTCTGAGTCACCAAAGAGTTTGTGTAGTTCAAGAAAGTGCTAAAGCTGTTTATCCACATAATCCTCCGTGATCTTGGCCGCAGTTGAAAGAAGAGTGATAGGATGATAGTTGAAAACTGACAGAGGTTTTAGGTTGGTCTTTTTCAGCAGGGGGACTACAATTTTATTTTTAAAGGGTGGATGGGAGGAGGGGGGCAGTTCCAATATTCAATGAGGTAGTAATGATGTCTAGACTAGCCAATGGACCAAAATCCCCAACCTTTTCAAAATGTTAAATAAGTATTGGATCTAAAGGAGGACCAGCTTCACATTTTCGTGATCTGAGGTAGCAGCTCAGACAAGGCGAGTGGGTTGAACTCAAATCACTTCTGACAATGTGACATTGAAGATGCGTGTATGGAGCGTAAACTACAAACATGACAACCTCCAGATTCTCTTATTTTTATGGTCTTAGAAGTTGAAGTAGTTACTTAAGTGTTCAACAGATTTAATGGCAATATCAGAACTAGGAGTACTTGTAGACAGTTCATGAATAATAGAAAATACTTCTTTTTGTAAATTATTAAGATAACAATTCTATTGTAGAACTTTTTTCTTAACTGTTTTATTAGAGTTTTTGTAGACTCTAAGCTCTTTGTAGCAAAGCTTAAAGGGCATGGTCATATAATTGTCTCAAAATCCTCGATAGGGCAGACATATAAATAGCCTTCTGACAAGATAGTTTAATGGGAGAAAGAACGTTAAGTGCATTGGTGACGTAAGTACGGTAAAATTGGTACTTTGGGGGGGTATTGATGTTCCAGACAGGGTCCTGTATGTTGGGCAATCCAGTCTCTCCCAAATGTCCGTTGATGTTGCCAAGATGGCCTTTGGTCTGCAATTACACACCTTCTGTGTTAAACCTCCACTTTGGATGAAAATCAGATTCATTCAGCATCTCATTCCCATTTACACAGCCCTGTCAGACTAATTCAGTAAAGATCTAAACTGCTTAAGAAAATATTTATTCTAGGAACTAAGGGTGTATTAGCATGTTTTTGCATAGTTTCCAAATTCCAAGTAGAAAGTGGGAGTGGTCGATGCATCAGTCTGAAGGCATGACCACTGACAGTAATGACGCCATAGAAAATAGTGTCCCAGAAATGTCTGGTCTATAAGTAATGTCTGATTGTTGACACCTTCTTTCCCTCTCCTTTTTCCTTCACTGATTTGCAGATTCCAGTGGTGTGCAACATTCCAATTTCTACATTTGCGTTTTCATCCAGATAATTGTAGCCCTCTCTTTATAATGTGAACTTTTAAACTTCGAAGAGAATGTAAAGGAACTCTTAGTTTGAATGGACGTCCCACCTTGAATTGGGACAACTTCAGTTTGCTGCCCCTCTTGGCATCTCTCACTCTATTTATTATGTTTTGTTTCCTCTACCACTTGTTCTTTTGTACAAAATAATTCTTCTTGGATAAGATCCTGACCAGTTGCCTACAACCCCTCTTGCACCTGCTGATCCACATGGACCAGAATTGTTTTATGTCGCATTGTAATACCTCCATGAATATCAGGCGCCTCCACCGGGTTTTGGACGCGGTCTCCTCGGAGGCCTTCTCTGATACGGTTGTGCTCACAGTTTATCATTGCAAGGCCTTTGACTCCTTGAAGTGGTGGTACACGCAGGCTGCAATGCAGTGCATGAACCTAGGGTGTGAATGGGCTGAATGGACTGCACTGCTGTACAATGGGGAGAGAAGGGTGAAGACCGGGCAAAATATCTCGGAGCCCTTCAAGAGCTGCACAAGACAAGGGTGTCACCTATCCCCTCTGTTGTTTGCATTGGCCTTTGAACCTTTTTCAGTTATTATTCAACAGGAGTGGGGTAAGGGTGTACTGCTGCATGGCAGGGAACATAACCTCTCTTTGTATGATGATAACATGCTTTTATTTTTACGTGAAACCGAAATAGGTACCCACTTGAGGCCTCAATACTGCGTCTGCTAGGAGAGGCAACAGGCGTATGCACAAATTGGGATAAGACTTTTTACTTTTGTCGCGTAGATTCTCACTAACCTAAAGAGGCTACTGTATTTGGGTGGCAGAATCGCATAGATTGTGGCGTGCTAGGTACAGTTCCACACCATTTGACACCTGTCAGCCTAATCCGGATTTTCCAGTTAACTAGCAGCACTCATCTCTACCCAAGAGCAGGGATGATTGTGACAACCGGGCGCATGACAAAGACTGCTCAGGGGAATCGTGGTTGATCAGATCTCGTCCGTTTCTTTCAGTTGCATTAGTCTCACACAGGCAAAGGCAAACAGAGGCAGAATATAGTTCAATAAGGATTTATTGAAGTAACTGGATCTTAGACAAAATGGCACCAGTTCAACTGTAGAGTGTTCAGGAAGGTAATGACCATGTATAAGTAAGTAGAAAACAATGAAAAACCCAATCCAAAAGACAAAGGCAAGTGCAGTTAGTAAGAGCCATAGATAGTTCAATGGAAGAAAGAAATAGTAATTTTTAACCAAATTAGAAGCTTACGTGCTTGTTCGAAATTGGGTCTTTGGTTGGCAGTCAGGTTACCCCCTGTCCAAGCAAGGGCCCTCACTCTAGTCAGGGCAAAGGAGAAGCAGCCGCCGCCCCCCCCACCCCGCACTCACTCCCTTGGTAGCTTGGCTTGAGCAGGCAGGCTTAACTCAGAAGCAATGTGTAAAGTATATGTACCAACACACACAGTAATACAGTGAAAACACTACAAAATGGACACCACACCAGTTTAGAAAAATGGACAATATTTATCTAAATCCAACAAGACCAAAATGACAAAAATCCAAGATACACAAGTCAAGATATGATGTTTCGAAAGAATAAGAGTCTTACTCTATAGAAAACAATGGAAATGTTGATTTTGCACAAAGTACCTGGTTTACGTCAAAAATAAAAAAGCACAGGCGAGCATGCATGGGAAAAGGCAGTGATGGGTCCGACTCCTTCCTGGCAAGGGAGGCCGTGCTTCGTTTCTTCTGCTGTCGGGTTGGCGGTGTGTCTTCTGATGGATACAACTACCTGTGGATTCCTCACCTAATGAATACTCCCATGGCGCCAGCATTCAACGGAAATCTTCTTACTAGTCTCTGCACGTCGACGAGGACGTCACTCTAGCCCACGCGACGCCGTCTGACGTCATACAGGCAATAAGAGGTCCTCGACGACGTGCGGACGTCAGTTCCCTTTTTTCCGTGCATTCGAAACGGTTATCTTCGAGGGAGCAACTGTTACTTTTGTGGTTACAGTGTATTTTTGCTGCGTAGTCTTTCGCTGTGGTAATAATGTCGCAGAGAAAGTCTGGATTTAAGCCTTGTCGTGAGTGTGGAGGCAAGATGTCGGTGACGGATCCTCATTCCGATTGCCTTTGGTGTTTGAGCTCCGACCACGACGTCTCGACTTGTGATTCATGCCAGCACATGAATCGAAAGGCCCTCAAAGAACGTGAGGCGAAGCTATTTATGGCAAAATCGAAGGAGAAGCATCACAAGAAGTCTTCTTCTCCAAGACATCGGCGTCATCGAGACTCCCGGCGCCGTAGAGAATCTCGGCGTCATTCGAAGGAGACTCGTTCCAGGTCTTCGGATCGGCGCCGAAGGACATGGGAGATCAGTCCCACGGTTACGCCGCATCCTTCGACGCCGTTGCCCTCTCCGGCGTCTCCAACTTCACCTGGACAGGCGTCGGTGATTGAGGTATTGGAGCCTCAGGTGTTTTCTCCGGCGCAGACGTCGAGGCCGGCGTCGGGGTCGCCTCCGAGACAGGCACCTCAGTATCCGGCTTTTCCCACCCCTGGAGCCGATAGTTCCGCATTCTTGAATGCGATGTATGCCATCTTCCAACAGATGGCTCCAGGGGGTGCTCCGGCTGGGCCTTTGGCCTTTTCTTTGGGTGATCCTGCGCCTCTTCGGCCGGCACCCTTTATGCCCTTTCTCCCTTTTGGGAACGTGGGCTCGGCGCCGGTGGCCGCTCCGGTGGCTTCAGAAGGATTGGCCCCGGGGATTTCCATCCCGTCGACGTCGGGATTTCGGCCTGTGACTCCGGTGGGTCCATCTGCTTCAGCTGCTCTTTCGTCGGCGCCGAAGTTACCTGTGGCGCCGGACGCGGCGTCAGTGGCTTCTGAAGATCGGCGCCGATCTTCGACTTCGGCGGAGGCATTGTCGACTCCGCGTATTGAACAACAACTTCATTCGAGGAGACGTGCTCTCCGTGTATTAGAAGAGCAGGAGTACCAACGAGCCCTGGAGGAAGGAGAGCTAGAGGACTCGGGTGATGGGCTGCGTGGACTGGAGTCGGCCAGTGGGCTGGACACTTCCCCTGAGTGGGATCTTTCGTCCCCGGGGGAATATACTGAGGAGGCTGCTTCCTTTCATGCAGTGGTACGGAAGGCAGCTAGTTTTTTGGACCTGCCTTTGCCGGTGGTGGAGGCTAAACAAAACCTTTTAACAGAGGTGCTACATCCGGCCTCAGCTGCGGCGGAGCCTCTGTTGCCATTTAATGACGCTCTGCTGGATCCGGTGTTAGAGGTGTGGAAGAGGCCGGCATCTTCCCCAGCAGTTCACAGAGCCGTGGCCAGGAGGTATCGGGCGGCTCCGACTGACCCTGGTTTTCTATCTAGACACCCTACGCCGGAGAGCTTGGTGGTGCAGGCCTCCTGTTCATCCAAGTCAGCGCCTGGTTCTTTCCCGACGGTGCCTGGGGACAGAGATTCAAAGAAACTAGAGGCGCAGTCCAAGAAGATTTTTTCGTCCTGCAGTCTGGCGTTAAAAGCCACCAATGCAACCTGTATCCTGGGGAGGTATATTCATGCTCTGATGGATGACATTTCCTCATCGTTTACAGAGCTTCCCCAGGGTCTTTTGGATCTTGTCTCAAATGCCCAGGCTGCTGCGACCCAGATTATCCAGACGGGACTGGATACCACCGACTCGGTAGCCAGAGCAATGAGCACAACTGTGGTGGCAAGGAGACAGGCCTGGCTCCGTAACTCGGGCTTTTCTGCAGATGTACAGTCCGCATTGTTGGATCTCCCGTTTGATGGGGACAAACTGTTTGGAGCCAAGGCTGATTCGGCCTTGGAACGTTTTAAGGAAAGCAGGGCCACGGCTAAGTCGTTAGGGCTCCAAGCTCCTTCTTCCACGGCCTCTTCCAGATTTTTCAGGAGGTTTCGTGGATTTGGGCGTGGCTCTTCCTCCTCTTCCTTTCGGGGAAGATATCAGCAACCTGCCTCTTCCCATCCCTATAGATCTTTCAGGGGGAGAGGTAGGGTCCGCACCAGAGGAGCCTCTCAGCAGCACTCTGCCTCTTCCTCATCCTCTGGCGGGGTGCAGCAGGGGAAGCAGCCTTAGGCTTCCACCATTTCCCACTCACTCCTCTCCTGTAGGGGGAAGATTACAGCATTTTCTCACCAAATGGAAGACTGTTACAACGGACACTTGGGTTCTCAGTATTGTGGGAAAAGGCTACACCCTTCCCTTTCGGGAGTTCCCGCCCCTCATCCCGCCCCGCCCTTCTTATTGTTCAGAAGAACACCTCCTGTTGCTAGAACAGGAGGTACAAGCCCTCCTTTCCAAGGGCGCGGTGGAGTTGGTCCCAGAGCAGGAAAGGGGTCGAGGATGTTACTCAAGGTATTTCCTGATTCCCAAGAAGGATGGTCGTTTGAGACCAATTCTGGACCTGAGGATCTTGAATTGGTTCCTCAAGCAGGAAAAGTTCAAGATGCTGACCCTAGCACAGGTGCTTTTGGCGTTGAACAAGGAAGACTGGATGGTGTCTGTCGACTTGCAGGATGCTTACTTTCATATCCCGATACTCAAGTCACACAGGAAGTATCTCCGGTTTGTGGTGGGATCGCAACACTATCAGTTTGCGGTCCTTCCGTTTGGTCTTACTTCAGCACCTCGAGTCTTCACGAAGGTGATGTCGGTGGTTGCGGGAGAACTCGGAAGGAAGGGGATAGCAGTATTCCCTTACTTGGACGACTGGTTGATCAAAGCCAAGTCCCCGGAGCTTGTGTCGCATCATCTGCAGTCAACAACCCAGTTGTTGTTCGACCTGGGTTTTTCGGTGAACGAGCCCAAATCTCACCTAGAGCCCTCTCAGCGCCTCCTGTTCATAGGGGCAGTACTGGATACAACATTGGGTCGGGCCTTTCCTCCGCCTCAGCAGATTCAAGATATTCAGGATTTGTTTCCAATGTTTCAAAATGGAGCGGTAGTTCCAGTCCTCAAGGTCCTTCGTCTGCTCGGTCTGTTTGCCTCCTGCATTCTGTTGGTCACGCATGCTCGCTGGCACATGAGGGCTCTTCAGTGGTGCCTCCGAAGGCAGTGGTCTCAACACAAAGGGGATCTAGAGGGTACTGTCAAGATCTCCAGAGATGCTGCTGTGGATTTGAAGTGGTGGATTGCAAGCAACAATCTTTCACAAGGAAAGCCGTTCGCGCAGTCGCCACCAGTGGCCACAGTCATAACGGATGCTTCCACTCTAGGGTGGGGAGCTCATCTGGGGGATCTGGAGATCAAAGGTCTTTGGTCTCCAGAGGAACAGATGTTTCACATCAATCTGTTAGAGTTACGGGCTGTACGTCTGGCTCTCAAGGCCTTCCTCCCTTCCCTTTGTGGTCAGTCGGTACAGGTCCTAACGGACAATACTACCACGATGTGGTACATAAACAAGCAGGGAGGAGTGGGGTCGTACCTTCTCTGCAGAGAAGCTCTTCGACTATGGTCCTGGGCAAAGGACCATCAGATTTGCTTGATAGCAAACCATCTGGCCGGAGTCTTGAACGTGCGTGCGGACAGTCTCAGTCGCCATTTCTCGGCAGACCACGAGTGGCGTCTCCATCCAGATCAAGTCCGTTTAATCTTCCAGAGGTGGGGGTTTCCTCGGGTAGATCTGTTTGCCACTCGAGAGAACGCGCATTGTCCGTTGTTCTGCAGCCTCCAGTATCCGATGCAGGGAGCGTTGGGGGACGCGTTTCAAATAACCTGGTGCGGCCAGTTGCTTTACGCGTTTCCTCCCATACCCTTGATTCCTCGAGTATTGAGGAAGATTCGCCAGGACCGGGCTCTAGTCATCCTAATAGCTCCGGATTGGCCAAGGAGGGTATGGTACTCCGACCTTCTCCAACTCTCAATGTGCCCTCCGCTCCGTCTCCCTTTCAGGGCAGACCTCCTCTCGCAGTCGCAGGGGCAGGTTCTACACCCCAACCTCCAGAGTCTGCACCTACATGCCTGGAGATTGAACGGGGCAACCTGAGTTCCTTCTCTCTCCCACCTGAGGTAGTGGATGTTATATTAGCGGCCAGGCGACACTCCACTAAATCTATCTACGCTAATAGATGGTCTAAATTTGTTGCGTGGTGTGGAGAGAGGCAGATTGATCCTTTGCATTCTCATCTATCGGACGTTTTGTCTTTTGCTCTGTCTCTAGCGCAGAAAGGTTGTGCAGTGGCTACCATTAAGGGTTATTTATCGGCCTTGTCAGCCTTCATATGTCTTCCAGACCAACCATCTTTATTTAAATCCCCTATTGTTATCAGATTCTTGAAAGGTCTTCTAAATAAATATCCTCCAAAGCCATTCGTTATGCCGCAATGGGATTTGTCCTTGGTCCTGACTTTCCTTATGGGGTCCCCTTTTGAACCTATGCATTCTTGCCCCTTAAGGTATTTGGTTTTAAAAACAGTCTTCCTGATAGCTATAACATCAGCAAGGAGAGTGAGTGAGTTGCAGGCCTTATCATTAAAGCCCCCTTATACAACTTTTTATGGGGATAAGGTGGTGTTGAGGACCAAGGCTGCTTTCCTCCCGAAGGTTGTTTCACCCTTCCATTTGGCTCAGGCAATTACTTTGTCCACGTTCTATCCTCCGCCTCATCCTTCCAAAGAGGAAGAAAGACTGCACCGTCTGGACCCAAAGAGAGCGTTGAGCTTCTTTATTGATAGAACAAAGGATTTCAGGCTGGAGGATCAGCTGTTTATTGAATACGTGGGCAAGAGGAGAGGAAAGGCAGTCCACAAGAGAACACTATCCAGGTGGGTTGTTCTTTGCATTAAAATCTGTTACTCTTTGGCAAAGAAGGATCCTCCTGAGGGCATTAGAGCTCTTTCCACCAGAGCTAAGTCGGCCACTTCGGCCTTGGCCAGAGGTGTTCCTGTGGTCGACATCTGCAAGGCCGCAACTTGGTCGTCCCTTCACACTTTTGCAAAACATTACTGTTTGGATTCTGAGGTTAGAAGGAACTGCCATTTTGCACGGTCAGTGCTGCAGGATTTCTTGGTTTGACCATTTAGGCACCCACCGCCGGGCGTGGTACTGCTTTGGGACTCTATTCATTAGGTGAGGAATCCACAGGTAGTTGTATCCATCAGAAGAACGAGTTACTTACCTTCGGTAACGACTTTTCTGGTGGATACATTAGCTACCTGTGGATTCCTCACGGTCCCACCCGCCTCCCCGTTGCCTTTCTGGTCTTACCAAGTAATCCTTGAGTACGCTCCTCTTGGTCTTTTAGGGTGCAATAGATGTTGTATATATTATATTTATATATATGTATATATGTATATATCTTTGTGTATATACTTGATGTGTATATATTTTTTAAAAAAGAGAGAGTTATATATATATATATATATATATAAAAGATTTACAGTTATTCATGCAATGTTGTGTATTTTTACAATGTAATGGGATGTTGCCTTGCTCTTTCATTGCATTGCCTGGTTGTTCTCATGCACGTAAAAAATGATTGGTACTGACGTCCGCACGTCGTCGAGGACCTCTTATTGCCTGTATGACGTCAGACGGCATCGCGTGGGCTAGAGTGACGTCCTCGTCGACGTGCAGAGACTAGTAAGAAGATTTCCGTCGAATGCTGGCGCCATGGGAGTATTCATTAGGTGAGGAATCCACAGGTAGCTAATGTATCCACCAGAAAAGTCGTTACCGAAGGTAAGTAACTCGTTCTTCTATTCCCTTGCAAGAGAGCGATGCATCGATTTCCAGATGGGACACCCAGGGTCCATGCAAAGTCGAGATGACCTTGATGCCCAGGGACGATGCATGGAAAATCCGGTTGCACAGTGTTAGAAAACCACACTGTGTGGGGTTTGCGTCGTTGGCAGCAGCCACAAGCTGGTGTTGAGCGTTGTTTCTCCAGCCGCGATGCGTCAATCTCCCAGCCGCGATGCAGGTGGAGCATCAATCTCAGCCGCCAAAGGCGGCGGCGCGTCGTTTATCAACCGTGTTGGAGATGGTGCATCAAATTTCCCTGCACGGCGTTCTGTGCATGAAATTTCAGCTTTTGTTCTGCCAACTTCACTGTTCAAGGGCCCAGGGACTGAATTGGGCACCACTTGGCAGGGCAGGTGTCTCAGCAGAGTGTCCAGGTGCTGGCAGAGGAAGTCTTTGATGGCCCTGAGACTTCAAAACAGGAGGCAAGCTCAGTACAAGCCCTTGGAGATTTTTCACAAGCAGGAATATACCACTAAGTCCAGACTTTGCTCCCTTTCACAGGCAGAAGCAGCAAGTGCAGGATATTTCAACAAAGCCCAGTCACAGGCAGGGGCAGCACTTGTCCTCCGCTCTTCTCCTTGGCAGAGGTTCCTTTTGAATCCAGAAGTGATCTAATTTTCAGGGGTTTTGGGTCCAATACTTATACCCCTTTCTGCCTTTTAAGTTGGTAAACGTGAAAGGGAAGTCTCTCTTGTTTGCAAGAATCTGCCTGGGCCCAAATACACACCAGGGGGTTGGAGACTGCATTGTGAGAGGGCAGGCACAGCCCATTCAGGTGTAAGTGACCACTCCTCCTTCCAGTCTAGCACAGATGGTTCATCAGGATCTGCAGGCTACACCCCAACTCCCTTTGTCTCACTGTTGTAGGATGCTGGCATGGCTTATAGTGCGTACCTTGTGGTACTTGCACCTTGTGCCAGGTCCAATGATCCCTTATTAGTAGATTAGAAGTGTTCTAGCAGCTTAGGCTGATAGAGGTAGCTATAGAAGAGCAGCTGAGGCTGAACTAGGATACATGCAAAGCTCCTACTATACCACTTATATCACTTAGCACTATATCATAAGAAAACACGATACTCAAAGTTACTAAAAATAAAGGTACTTTATTTTAGTGACAATATGGCAAAAGTATCTCAGAGGATATACTCCCTTAGGAGGTAAGTAATATACACAAATATACACACAAACCAAAATCAGTTATGTAAACAGTTAGAAAAGTAGTGCAAACACTGTAGAACACAATAGAATGCAATAGGAGACAATAGGCCTAGGGGCAACACAAACCATATACTCCAAAAGTGGAATGCGAACCACGAATGGACCCCAGGCCTAGTGTAGTGTGTCGAGGGTCGCTGGGAGTGATAGAAAACACTAAGGGTGTCCAAGATACCCCAACCCAAGACCCTGAAAAGTAGAAGTAAAGTTACCCTACTACCCCAGAAAGACAGTACAGTCGAGATAGGGGAATCTGTAAGGATAACAACTGACTGAAAAGCACTGAAGACGGATTCCTGGACCTGAGGACCTGTAAAGGAAGGGGACCGAGTCCAAGAGTCACACAAGTGTCCGGGGGGGCAGGAGCCCACTAAACCCCGTATGAAGGTGCAAAAGGGCTGCCTCCGGGTGGAAGAAGCCGAAGATTCTGCAACAACAGAAGGTGCCAGGAACTTCTCCTTTGGTCAGAAGATGTCCCACGGCATGCTGGAGGATGCAGAGTTGTTTCCATGCAGAATGACCACAAACGAGCTTTGCTAGCTGCAAGAGTCGCGGTTGAAGGTTTTGGGTGCTGCCAGGGCCCAGGAAGGACCAGGAGGTCACCCCTTGGAGGAGGAGACAGAGGGGGCGCTCAGCAACACAGAGCCCACGCAGAAGCAGGCAGCACCCGCTGAAGCACCTGAACAGGCGTTCAGAAGATCTGAGCACGACGGTCGACTCAGCAAAACAAAAGGGAGTCCCACTAAGTCGGAGTCCAACCCAGCGAGGTGGTCAATGCAGGATAGAGTGCTGGGGACCTGGGCTAGGCTGTGCACGAAGGAAGTCTTGCAAAAGTGCACAGAAGCCCTAGCAGCTGCAGTTCACGCAGTACACAAGATTACTGTCTGGCATGGGGAGGCAAGGACTTACCTCCACCAAATTTGGACAGAAGGGCCACTGGACTGTCAGGGACACTTGGATCCAGCTCCTGTGTTCCAGGGACCACGCTCGTCAGGATGAGAGGAGACCAAGAGGACCGGTGATGCAGAAGTTTGGTGCCTGCGTTGGCAGGGGGAAGATTGCATCGACCCACGGGAGATTTCTTCTTGGCTTCCAGTGCAGGGTGAAGGCAGACTGCCCTCAAAGCATGCACCACCAGGAAACAGTCAAGAAAGCCGGCAGGATGAGGCGCTGCAATGTTGGTGGTAGTCTTCTTGCTACTTTGTTGCGGTTTTGCAGGCGTCCTGGAGCAGTCAGCGGTCGATCCTTGGCAGAAGTCGGAGAGGGAAGTGCAGAGGAACTCTGGTGAGCTCTTGCACTCGTTATCTGGTGAGATACCCACAGGAGAGACCCTAAATAGCCCTCTGAGGAGGATTGGCTACAGAGAAAGGTAAGCACCTATCAGGAGGGGTCTCTGACGTCACCTGCTGGCACTGGCCATTCAGAGGTGTCCATTGTGCCCTCACACCTCTGCATCCAAGATGGCAGAGGTCTGGGACACACTGGAGGAGCTCTGGGCACCTCCCCTGGGAGGTTCTGGTCAGGGGAGTGGTCACTCCCCTTTCCTTTGTCCAGTTTTGCGCCAGAGCAGGGCTGGGGGGATCCCTGAACCAGTGTAGACTGGCTTATGCAAGGAGGGCACCATCTGTGCCCTTCAAAGCATTTCCAGAGGCCAGGAGAGGCTACTCCTCCCAGGCCCTTCACACCTATTTCCAAAGGGAGAGGGTGTATTGTATTGTATTGTAATCATATTTATAAAGCGCTTACTACCCCTGACGAGGCGTCAAAGCGCTTTTCGGTGAGTGGCACGCTACTCTGGAACCCAACAAGAATTAGTGATGGATTAGTATCGGGAAATAATGAGTACAGTTTTAGGATTATTATGAGTTAATTTGAGCGCGGATATGAGAGTTTGTTAGTTAGATTGACTGGAGTAATGGAGGGGTGGAGGAGGAAAGAAATCCAGAAGTGTTAATTGGGAGTATATCCTTAATTTACTCAACCCAATGGCTTGGGATGAGTAAAGGGGGATGGAGGAGGGAAGAGTATGTGGAAGGGTTAGGGAGAGCATAGTAGCATGGTGAGATAAATGCAGGAGAATTTAGTAGGGTTGTGTGGGAGGTCACGGTAGTAGAGAGGTTTAGTGAGTTAGATGTGGAAGCGGAGGGAAGAGCTTAGGCAGAGTTATTTAGGAGGTGAAAGTAGTAGAAAGGATTTGGGATGAGTCAGAGTGAGAATGGAGGATAGTTTGATAGAGACATGACATGAGATGATGGGTAGATAAGTGTGATAAGATGAGAGCAGGAATTCATAGATATCTAGTATAACAACCCACCCAGGAGCCATGCATTGACCCACGAACATGCCAAGCACAGAAACAACATACATATATATATATATATACACACACACACACATGCACGTACAATACATAATTAGAACCATGGCTAAAATATACTTAGCCAAACAGGTTTAAAGAGTGTATGTGCATTTTATTGTTATGACATAGTAGTGATGCGTATAATCAGAACAAAATATTTATCAACATAGGCATATGCAGTCTATAGTTGTTTGAATATGGTGGTTATGAAGGAAAGTGCCAACTCTTGAGTAGTTTTCTGAAGACAAGAAAGTTATCTGTGGCTCTTATAGTTGGGGGTAATGAATTCCATAGTTTGGCTGCTTGAACGGAGAAGGATGTACCACCTATAGTCTTTTTCTTGTATGGTGGTGTTCTAAGGCAGGGTGCCAATCTTGAGCGGAGGTTTCTTTGTTGGATGTATTTGGTTATTTTGTTTCTGAATAAAAAGCGGTCCTGTTCCATGTATAGCTTTGTGGGTGCTACAAAGCAGCTTGAAAGTGCACCTTCTGGCAACAGGTAACCAGTGTAGTGCTCTCAAGGCAGGGGAGATGTGGGCTTGTGGCTTTACATGTAATAGTAGCCTGGCTGCGGAATTCTGGATACGTTGTAGTTTTTTCATAACAGATAGAGATGATCCATGGTAGAGGCCATTGGCATAATCCAGTTTGGATAGTACAAGCGAGATAGTAGCTTGCACCCTGTGTGGAAATCCAAGGTGGGGGAAGATGCGTTGTAAAGTCTTCAAGGTGATGAAGCTTGTTTGTGCTAATTTGTCCACTTGGGCATTCATAGTTAACTTGGAATCCATGGTGATTCCTAGTTTTTTAACTTCCTTGGATAATTGAGGAGGTGGTCCGAGATAGTCAGGCCAGATGCACAGAGGGTCATAATTTTTCCAATCACCACATATGAGTATTTCTGTTTTGGAGGTATTTAGTTTGATATGGCTCCAGGTCATCCACTGATCAACGGCTCAGGCAACTGAAGATTTGTGAGTTTTCAAGGTTTTGGTGGCATTCTAATTTAAGTAGTATTTGTGTGTCATTTGCATAGTTGTAGCATGTGAGATGGAAATCATTGATCAGTTCTGATAAAGATGTCATGTAGATGTTGAAAAGCAAAGGTGAGATGATTGACCCTTGGGAGACCCCTTCTTTTGTGAGGTAGGGTTCGGACGAGAAGGGGGGGCGAGTAGATGATATTAGATCTTTTTTGAAGATAGGGAGTAATCCAGTCAAGAGCAATCCCTTGTATGCCGGCTTCGTGGAGTCTTTGAATTAGGGTGTCATGGTCAACTGTGTCAAAGGCAGCTGAGAGGTCCAAGAGAAGTAGTGCAGCAACTCCATTTCGGTCGACTGTGTTTCTAAGATCATCCCAAATTGCTATGAGTGCCGAATCAGTGCTTCTTCCTGGGCAGAATACAGTTTGGAAGTCTGAAAGTATAGAATTGTCTTCAATGAATTGTGACATCTGGGCGAATGCTGCTCTTTCTATCAATTTGCCCAGGAAAGGTCCATTTGTGATTGTTCTGTAGTTGTTGGGGTCTTGCGGGACTAGATTTGTTTTCTTTAATAAAGGTCGTATATATGCCTTTTTCAGGTCTACAGGAAAAGGTCCTGAAGTTAAAGAGTTGTTGATGATTCTTCTTACAGGTGTGGCAGCTTAAGTAGGTAGAAGAATGTTCTTGAAGATTTGTGGTGGGCAAGGGTCAGAAGGGCAACCAGAAGGTCTCCTTGCTTTGACCAAATCCATAAATTCATCCTGGGATATTTGTTTGAAGGACTGTGGAGGTTGGGTTGGGTTGGTTTATTCTTAGAAGAAAAACATCAGCACCAACCCCTTTCCTAAAATACCCTCTGTTTTAAATAGGAGTCCAAGGTGTCTGCCTTGGTTGTGTAGTGAGTTCCCAATTTGTTTGTGAAATCTTGAGTAGTGGGATGACTTCCTTCCATACATGTAGGTTTTTGAAATTCATTGAGAATTTTATAAAATTCCTTGGTTGTAGATTGAGCATTTTGAATTCTGTCTGAGTAGTACCTTTCTTTTTTTTGCTTTTTTGATTGATGATTTGTATATCCTGTTAAGTTTGTGTAGCTGCAGTTTGTCTTGACTGTTGTTTGTTTTGAGCCAGGTCTACTGCAACATTCTGATTTGTTGCTTTATCTTTTTAAGTTCTGTGTTTCTCCAAGGTGTTGGTTTTCTTTTGTTGTGTTTAGTTTTTCTGAGTGGTATTAGGATATCAAAAGCTTCCTGTAGCCACTCAAAGTTTTGGCACAGAATAAATTGTGTCTAGATCTATGTTGGCTGTTAGTTGTGTTTCTAAGTCATCCAAATTGAGTTTGCTCCATGGTCGATAGGTGTATGTATGTAAGTAGTTATGGGGTGTGTTGATTTGTGGAGTTGTATGTCGGAAAGTTATCAAATGGTGGTCTGACCAAGTGTTTGGCGTGATGCTATGAATAGTAACTAGTTCAGGCTTAGCAAAAATGACATCTAGGATGTGACCAGCAATGTGTGTAGGATTGTGTACAATCTGATGTAGGTTCAATGCGACTAGGCCAGTGGTGATAGCTTTTGGATGGGGCATATTGGGTTTGTCAAACCAAATGTTTAGATCCCCAAGAATGCATAGGTTGGAGTATAGTGTAATAAGGTTTGAGGCTGTGTCTAGAAAAGCATCTGGGGATGTGGAGTTGTTAGGTGGAGGTCTGTAAAGGAGGAGAAAGTTACAGGAGGAAGTTGGAGTAGGGTGGCATCTGATAAGGAGGGCTTCACAACCTTGTATGGAGATGTTGTCTGTTTTACTGAGGTTCAATGCCTGTTTGAATATAATAGCTAGTCCACCTCCTCTCTTGCCTATATGGTTTTGTGTGATGGTTTGATAGTCTGGAGGAAGGGCTTCGTGCAACACTGGGCCCATGTCATCTCCCAACCAGGATTCATTTATGAATAGTAAGTCAGGTTGTGTGTCTGTGAGCAGGTCGTAGATGTGGTGCTTGTTTTTTGAGAGTAATAGAGCATTTATAAGCTGGCAGTTTAGAAAAGGTGTGTTAGTGGTAGTGTTGTTTTGTTTAGGAGAAGGATAAGTAGTATAATGTGAGCTTGAAGCAGGAGTGCTGCTAGTTGTGATAACTGTTTGAGGCTCACAATAGTCTTGCTTTTCAATATAGTGTTCCTCTTCCAGCAGGTTAAGGAGGCATTTTGTTGGGTCTGTGTGTGGGGGTGGTGGACTTGGTGGCTGAGAAAGCCATGAAGAATGTACTGTTTTTTGTAGGGTAGTCTTATTATGTAATAGACGAGGGGATGCGAGGTTGCTATGAGTGGCATGTTTTTTATTTTGTTTGCGTTTGTTTAGTGTGGATGGAGAATGGGTTAGGGGTGGTGGGGGAGCATGTGGATCATGATGTAAGGCTCTAGATTGTGCAATGAAGGAGAGGCGAGTGAATGAAAGTTGCTGGGTTGGGGTGCTTGTGGTAGGTGTTTGTGAAGAGTGAGAAAGTAGGGGTGGAGATAGGACTACACAAAGAATACAAATTCCATCCTGAGGGTGGGAGTGGGTATTACAATAAGTGTAATGTAAGTTTGTGCTGCTTTGATGTGGTGATGTTTGTGGTCGGTATTGTTTTTGTGGAATAGTGAGAGGGGATATTGGTGTAGTTGCTTTTGGTGAGGGATTTGTATGTGAGTTAGTGCTGGTGAGTGGAATTAGAGTGTTAGATGGGGTGTTGATGTGTTTTGGAGATTAATGTACGAGGTGTGTTAGAGGTGATGGATGTTTGTCAGGGGAGTTACTGTTAGTTGCGATGACTGGAAGAGGTAATATGTGTGGTGGAGTGAAATGTGGGGATTGTATGGTTGTGTGTAATTGTTGAAGAGAGGAGAAGAGTGTAGATGGTGTGTTTGAAGGCAGGGTTTGGGCATTGTTATGATGACAGGTGGTCTGTGTGGAGCAAACAGCGATAGTGTTGTTGGTTAGTATGAGCAGAGTGTGTATCTGGAAGGCTGAGACAGAGAAATGTATAATGTAGTTTTGTGTTGTGTGGGTGATGGCAGGTTGTGTTAGTGGGAGTGGACAGAGTAGTGTTTGATTGCATTGCCCCATCACAATACCCTCTATATAAAACACATATACACATATCCCCCACAACTACTACAGTCAAACACCTTCATTCTCACAGCAGTCTGTGGTCAGTTTGTGATGCATGAGTTGGATGTCTTTGTAGAATATGTGTTTGCATGTTGAGGGATGTGTAGGGGCTGGAACCATTACTGGTCCATTGAGAATTGGGCAGCATTTCTGGCCCTAGTCCCTACCTGTCCCGAACAGGCAACTGCCCTTGTCCTCTCTGCCCTTAGCCTCAATGCCCGGGCTGAGACGCCCTGAGTCCTAGCCTTTAGTAGCCCTACTGGCCAATAAGAAGCTGGTCCTAACCCTAGACAATCCAATTTCAAGCCCTGATTCAAACAACTAATGGGAGACCCAGACCTATCCACCAATCTCACCCCTAGAACCAACAGCCAATCAGAATCTCAGCCCTATCTACCAATCACAGTCCTAGAACCAACAGCCAATCAGAATCCCAGACCTATCCACCAATCACAGCCCTAGAACAAACAGCCAATCAGAATCTTAGCCCTATCTACCAATCACAGCCCTAGAACCAACAGCCAATCAGAATCCCAGACCTGTCCACCAATCACAGCCCTAGAACCAACAGCCAATCAGAATCTCAGCCCTATCTACCAATCACAGCCCTAGAACCAACAGCCAATCAGAATCCCAGACCTATCCACCAATCACAGCCCTAGAACCAACAGCCAATCAGAATCTCTGCCCTATCTACCAATCACAGCCCTAGAACCAACAGCCAATCAGAATCTCAACCCTACCTACCAATCACAGCCCTAGAACCAACAGCCAATCACATTCTCAGCCCTAGAACCAACAGCCAATCAGAACCTCAACCCTATCTACCAATCACAGCCCTAGAACCAACAGGCAATCAGAATCTCTGCCCTATCCACCAATCACAGCCCTAGAACCAACATCCAGTCAGATTCCCAGCCCTATCCATCAATCATAACCCCAGCCCTGGAGCCAGCAACCAATGAAAGACCATCTCCCAACAACCTATCACAACAACATATGCAACGACCAATAGGAACTTATATAAGGAGCAAGTTAACTGAAGTCCAATCCCTGTGGTCAGGGGGAAAGGCAACTGCTGCTCTATTCAGAATGTCCTTGGATACAGACAGGCTGAATCCACACTTCCATGCTAGCAGAGTCTACTTTCCAGGTAAGGGAGAGATTGTTTAAAAAACAAACACTGGAATACTGCTGGGCGCGCACTCTGAAATTGGGCTTTTTTAAAGGCAAAAATACAGGGGGGGGGCAGACAGTTTTTAAGTACAACTTAAATCACAGAAACAGATTAAAAGAGTCTCCTAAAAAAACACACTCTGCAAGATGTATGTAGCCTTTTTACTTAGAAGAGAAAAAGGGGGGATGGGAGGAGTGTGCCACAAACTAGCAAGGCAATTCACACAGTCATGGCAAAAACAAATAAAAAAAAACACCACTTTAAAAGAGGCCAGGCTGCCTGAAACACAGAGAGTCCACAGTAAAACAGACACAGGTAGCTGAAATAAACACTTTTGAACAAATAATACTATTTAGCCAGAAAAATCTCAGGGCTCCTTACCTAGGTCTTTTTGCAATCCTTGAACACTGGGCTGCATCAGGACACAAGGGAGATGCTCAGAGGCTCACAAAAAATGGAGGTGGCGGTCTTGGGCTTCCCTCCACAATTTTAAGGGGCCAGAGTAGATGTGGGGGGGCGGGTCTCAGGTGCAGCAGGGATCAGGGAACCAATCAGCTAAGTCCAGTCCCTGTGGTCAGGGGGAAAGGCAACTGCTGCTCTATTCCGAATCTCCTTGGATACAGACAGGCTGAATCCATACTTCCAAGCTAGCAGAGTCTACTTTCCAGGTAAGGGAGAGCATGTTTAAGAAACAAACACTGGAATACTGCTTGGCACGCACTCTGAAATCGGGCTTTTTTAAAGGCAAAAATACAGGGGGGCCTACAGTTTGTAAGCACAATTTAAATCACAGAAACAGATTAAAAGAGTCTCCTAAAAACACACTCTGCAAGATGTATGTAACCTTGTTACTTAGAAGAGAAAGAGGGGGGGCTGGGGGGAGGAGTGTGCCACAAACTAGCAAGGCAATTCACACAGTCACGGCAAAAACAAATTAAAAATAAAAACCACTTTAAAAGAGGCTAGGCTGCCTGAAACACAGAGAGTCCACAGTAAAACAGACACAGGTAGCTGAATTAAACACTTTTGAACAAATAATACTATTTACCCAGAAAAATCTCAGGGCTCCTTTACTGGGCTGTATCAGGACACAGGGGAGATGCTCAGAGGCTCACAAAATGGAGGTGGCTGTCTTGGGCATCCCTCCACAAACTTAAGGGGCCAGAGCAGGTGTGGGGGGCGGGTCTCAGCTGATTGGCTCCCTGAGTCCCCGCTGCAAATAAGTCCAGTCCCTGTGGTCAGGGGGAAAGGCAACTGCTGCTCTTTTCAGAATCTCCTTAGATACAGACAGGCTGAATCCACAATTCCAAGCCAGCAGAGTCTACTTTCCAGGTAAGGGAGAGATTGTTTAAGAAACAAACACTGGAATAAAGCTGGGCGCGCCCTCTCTCAGAGGAAATCCTTTGTTCTGCCTTCCTGGGACTGGGCTGCCCAGGCCCCCGGGGGCAGAAACCTGACTGAGAGATGGCAGCAGCGGTAGCTGCAGAGAAAACCCCGGAAAGTTAGTTTGGCAGTACCCGGGCTCTATGCTGGAGACCCGGGGATGCATGGAATTGTTTGGGGTGACAGTTCATGGATCCTAGACATGTTACATGGCCATGTTTGGAGTTACCATGGTGACGCTACATATAGGTATTGACCTAGATGTAGTGCACGCGTGTTATTGTGTCCCCGCACTCACAAAGTCCGGGGAAATTGCCCTGAACGATGTGGGGACACCTTGGCTAGTGCCAGGGTGCCCTCACACTTAGTAACTTTGCACCTAACCTTCACTAAGTGAAGGTTAGACATATAGGTGACTTATAAGTTACTTAAGTGCAGTGTAAAATGGCTGTGAAATAACGTGGACGTTATTTCACTCTGGCTGCAGTGGCAGGCCTGTGTAAGAATTGTCTGAGCTCCCTATGGGTGGCAAAAGAAATGCTGCAGCCCATAGGGATCTCCTGGAACCCCGATACCCTGGGTACCTATGTACCATATACTAGGGAATTATAAGGGTGTGCCAGTGTGCCACTCAGAATTGGTGGAAATGATCACTAGCCTGCAGTGACAATTTTAAAAGCAGAGAGAGCATAAACACTGAGGTTCTGGTTAGCAGAGCCTCATTGATAGTTAGGCACCGCACAGGGAACACATATAGGCCACAAACTATGAGCACTGGGGTCCTGGCTAGCAGGATCCCAGTGACACAGGCAAAAACAAACTGACACACAAGTAAAAATGGGGGTAACATGCCAGGCAAGATGGTACTTTCCTACAACTGTTTAGAGGGGATTCACAAACAGCAGAACTGTCAAAGTGACCCAGACAGGGAATCCACAAACAGGCAAAGTCACAGAATGGTTTAAGCAAGAAAATGCCTACTTTCTAAAAGTGGCATTTTCAAACGGACAGTCTAAAAAACAACTTCACTATCAGATGTATTTTTAAATTGAGAGTTCAGAGACCCCCAAACTCCAAATTTCTATCTGCTCTCAAAGGGAATCTTCACTTTAGTAATATTTAAAGGCAACCCCCATGTTAGGACATGTAACACACATCAGTACATGTCCCACCTTTAACATACACTGCACTCTGCCCATTGGCTACCTAGGGCCTACTTCTGGTGTGCCTTAAATGTATAAAAAGGGAAGGTTTAGACCTGGCATGTGGGTACACTTGCCAAGTCTAATTGGCAGTTTAAAACTGCACACACAGACACTGCAATGGCAGGTCTGAGCCATGTTTACAGGGCTACTAATGTGGGAGGCACAATCAGTGCTGCAGGCCCACTACTAGCATTTGATTTACAGGCCCTGGGCACCTCTAGTGCGCTTTACTAGGGGCTTACTAATAAATCAAATATGGCAATCATGGATAAGCCAATTACGTATACATTTTACATAGGAGCACTTGCACTTTAGCACTGGTTAGCAGTGGTAAAGTGCCCAGAGTATCAAAAACATCAAAAATAGAGTCCTGCACGCATCAGCAACCTGGGAAGCAGAGGCAAAAGGTTAGGGAAGTCCACGCCAAGGATGCCATGTGTAACAGTGCTCTTGACAGTTCTGTAGCACTAGAGGCAGATGAGTCAGTTGAAGAGTCATTTATGTCCGCAAAATATCCAGAAGCAGTTTGTGCAAAAATTGGAGTGGTGTTTGGAAGAGGAGAAGAAGACTCCCTCGGTGGTTCATAGTAGACTATGTCATCCGTTTGTGTAGAATTTGAATAAAAGCGATTGATATTATTGGTGTTATTTGTTGTAGAAGTTTGTGGAACCAATGAAAGTTCATTTTCCAACCCTCCCCAAGCTCAGAGAGGTGTCAGCGTTGCCACTTAAAACATGTAGAGCAACATCCTGGTCTGTAGCGAGAGGGACTCTGGTACTACCCAGGATTCTCCCAAGTCTGCTGTGCAGGATCAGCCATATGGTGTAGCTTGACATTGTCGATGGAGACAAACCGATTTTCTTTGGAACCAGGCAGCGTGGTAAAATGACAGTTATGGTACCGTGTAGTCCCAGGACTGAAACCGGTGTACGATAAGGACAGAACTCCTTTTTCACAGCAAACCTTTCACGCACTAGATCCCTAACTTTTAGAATCCAGCCGGTAGATGTTATTGGTACATCCCATATTTTCCGGAAGCGGCCCTGGCAGATGTCTTGTCGTCATGGAACTGCTGTAAGTCCTGAAAGACAGTGACACATTCATTTATGTCAAAAGGGTTATCTGCCACCTCTACGCCAGGACCATCAAGGTATGGAACACACATTTGGGTTCCAAACAGGCCTCGGTATGAAGTATGCCCCCCAGGGACCTTCTGGGCCGGTAGTTAAGTGCTCTCTGGACTCCGTACAGGTGTATAAGCCAACTACGGCCCGTGTATAATACTCTTGCTGTTAAGGATTGCTTTAAATCTTGGTTTCGTCACTCCAGGACACTAGTTCCCTCGACATGAAATGGAGACGAGTAATGCAGTTGGACCCTTAACGAACACATGGCGTCCCTGAAAGCCCTTGAGACAAAAGATGGGCCCAGGTCGGAGTAGAAAACCGCAACAGCATATGTGCTGATAAAGACTTGGAAATCTTTAATAACAGTTTGAGCGTCAGCCGAGCATTGTGGCCAAATCCATAGAAATCTGGAGCATGAATCGACAGCAACTAAGATGTATTTGCATGCACTATCAGGTGTCAGGGGACCACAGTGGTCCAAGTACCCACATTGTTATGGTTTGTTGGAAATTTGTTGGTATTACTGCTAGGGCTGTATTGAGGCATGATAAGTGGTTGGAATATTTAGCAGGATATGCTTTTGGTAAGGGCGTGCCATCAGCCAAAGCTTTCACAGCTGCCCATGTTTCATCATCCTATTTCGTTCTAGAATTAGGTACTGCAGCAACAGAAGCCATAGCTACTGCTGATTTGGCTGCTTCATTAGCCAAGTTGTTTGCCTGCAATGTGTATTCCAACATGCTGATGTCCAAGTGTATGTACAACATGGACGTTGGGTAGCATTTCTTTCACATCCGCTACTTGACCCCACAGAAGTCTGTATTTAATGGTGTTCACTTATGAATCTTTGTACCCATTCTGGTGCCAGTAATGGAGATATTCATTGAAGGACTTGACCAAATAGTACAAATCACAGACAATCAGCGTCATCTGCTCAGGATTCGTATGTTCTATTGCCATCCCCAGAGCCTTGAGCTCTGCAGGTTGTGCAGTGCGGTCCCCTAGGGTCTATGTGTAAGTATTTTGTGGATGGAATTTGCCATCTTTCATGTATCCACTCACGACTGCGCAAGCAGTGGAATATTGATGTTTAGTGTCTATAGCTGGTTGGGCTGAACCATCAGTATACAAAATTGTCTGATGTTGTTCAATAGGCAATGTGTTTGCTGGAACTGCATATTCAAATTCATATTGCAAAAACTCCTGGGTGTGTAATTTTGAGTCAAAAACATTGTTTACATCAATGGCTGTCAATGACGTTGCCCATTGGATCCAACATGGATGTAATGCTTTAGCGTTAGGAACGCTAGCTTTGGTCACAGCCTCAAGGGCCGAGATGGGGGATAAAACAATGATATGTTTCCCTTGGGCCAGAGGTCTCTCTTTAATGACTTCCACCTGAACAGCATGAGAATTTTCTCAGTGGGAGCAAAGCGTTGTTCAGCTGTATCAATCAATCAGTATTTGTAACACGAACGGCTGCTCACCCTGTAGAGTACAAATGTGATTTGTATGCAGTCGGGATGGTCTCACCCTCATTGAATGTTACGTAGGTAAAACCAATGGCACCAGCAGTTACTCTGATGACCAGGTGTTTTCCCTTGTAGGTGTTTTGCTTCAAGCATGTCTTTTTGCAGTGCTCTGAGAATGTGTGTGTGTTTGACTGTCCATTATTTGCAGGTAAAGTCAGGACGTGTTAAGTCCTATACTGGTTTAATGCGTTGTGCATAACCTGGAATGTATGTTCTGCCAAAATTTAAAAAGACCGAGAAGGACTGGAGCTTTATTTTTGTATTTGGTGGTTGTAATTATGCACATTTTTCTAACGATTGGGCCTCAAGGCTCTTGCCTTCATCCGACAGTTTGTATCCCAAAAAACAGGACACTAAGGAAAGCTATTTTTGTTTTTTTTAAATAAAATTTGTAGCCGAATTCGGCAAATCCTACAACAATGTGGGCTACCCATCTTATTTGTTGCATGACGTCATCATCCGTAAGGTAGATGTCATCCACATATAACAACACTTCAGGGTCAATATTGTGTAAAATAGATGTAACATGAGCTGAGGGCAGCCCTGAACTGTTATTGTACCCTTGTGTGAGTCGGAAGAATTTCTGCTGAGAGCCTAAAGCGCTAAAACTTGTTAAGTCCGTACTTTCAGATGCTATGTTTTGGCAGAAGAACCCATTGGAAATATCCAAGGTCGGTTTTTATTTTTTGCGCACTATATTGTTCATAAGTGCTGTGCTGTGTGCACTTTGTATATCAAATGTGCGTGTGTGACTGTTTAAATGTCAGTAGTCTAAAACTTTGCTATATGAATGGGTGGGTTTAGCGACAGGAAACAATGGATTGTTCATTGGTGAAACACAGGGTTCAATTACACCCTGGTACTCTAATTATTTGATGATTTCTCTCACAGGTTCTTTACTTCATGCCTTATTGGATATTGGTGTTGAGGTTGGCTTTTAATTGGCATTACGTGATAGGGGTAATCAATATCCCACACTCTGTGATTGGGGTATAACGCAGGTGCATGTGCCACTGCCCAATCAATGGTGTGTATTTCAATTAGCTTTCTGGGAATAAGGGGCAAGAAGGATTTTTCAATAATCTCTTCTTCATAAGGGAGATCACGGACAAATTCTGGTGGCCAGTCTTTTTCAGCCAATAAAATCTCATAAATGGTGATGACGCGATCCCAAAAGATAGAATTGATTGTGCGTTCAATGTCTCCCTCTAACTTTATAGTTACGTTATACACCCTGTCGGGCGTGGAGACACGCATGTCTGCAGTCTCAGCTTGTAAGAAGTCATCAGTTGCTTTCACCTCCAGATGCTCTTGACGATCCCATAAAACTATTGTGAGCTCTGTTGCACTGTCTAGCAGTGCCAGTGCTCACTTCCTGTTCTTCAGTAAAGCTCTATTACTGAGTGACATGTCGTATTGCAACTGCTGCCACCTTTTTCTTTTTGAACTGGGTTTTTTGTTGGGGAAGTTTCTCTTCTTTCTTAACAGAAACTTCAGATGAGTGTTGTGAGTCCTTTCTCAGTTTCACGTATTCTGTTTGCTGCTCTCACCGTCCTGAAAGGGACGAGATTGGCGTGTATCAGTATACTGATATCTGTCAGGCGTTTTTTATCTATTTTATTATATCTATTTTGAGGGGTCTCCGAATGCGGAGATTCTCCCCTTTCTTTTTTATGTGTTTGTTGTTTTTTATACCAGCACTTTCTAGAACCTTCAGGTGCTTGCTTATTAGAATATTTATGAGACCTACCTTGTAATTGTGGTTTAATGGGCCTGGCCCCGAGACTATCTCGACCAAAGCTTGAGTAGGTCTCAGCGATAATCTTTGGCAGCTCATGCTCTTGATCCTGTACAGGAACGTCCCAGAGTTGCATGCACACTGCTAGTGCGACTGCTTCTACTTTAAGGTTACTTAATATGATTGATGACACAGTGGGAAAATTGCCCATTAATTGCATCCCCCAAATCCAGGGCCGGGGCAGCCCCGTATTCACTTGAATTTGTTTTAACACCTCCAGAAAGGTGGCAAGTGTTAGTGTACCGTGTGCTGTAGTATAGAGCGTGGCAATTACTGTGCCCCATGTGTTGCAATTATCTAAAGTGGGAACCATCCCAAATGGCAAGCACTTAGTGAGGATTCTGTTGATCCCGAGGACCCATGGGGGGGGTGGGGGAAAGGGGGAGAGATTGCTTCCAGCACATTTATGTTTTTGAGCTAACCAAAACAGAATTTCCTCCCGCTTGTCGGGTGTTTTACCCATGATCGAATGTACAGTTACAGGGTTAATGCCTGGTGTAACTGCATGTGGGTGTGCTGGGGCAGCAAGGGCTGGGTTAGTATTTAATGTTTGCATTACAAACTGTACTAACAGTCTGTATATTCCAATGAGCTCTATACAGAAGTGGTGAACCTCAACTACCGCGAAGGTTGCTGCATCTGGGTGCAGTGTGTATGTGGGCAATAAATGCCAGGTCAGGCCATCATTGCTCAGAGGACCTATCCTATTCTGTAATACAGTATGTGGTAAGACGCCATCAAGCCAAATATTATGGTCTTGATAAGATAATGGTATTTCTTAATATGTGTGTAAGCTCTGTATTGTGCAGGGATGTTCACAGGTGTACAGTGATCAATTGTATTTGTGTTCCCATCAACTACTGGAAAAGTGACTCAATAATAAAATGTTTCTATTTTGGAGGCTGGATGAGCCTCAACAAAAATGTTACTTGACCTCCCTAGGTCGTTAGGCCATTTGCCAATAAGTGTGCAGTTAGGGGCTGTCACATGTTTACTGCAATTACTGCCTGTTGTGAGTTCACCATGTTAATGTTAAAAGGTGTTTGTTCAGCGACAAGGACACCAAATGGGGATTCATCCTTTTAAGGTTCAAGCTTGAACACCCTACAGCATTAGATAGGTAAAACCTACTATGCTGAGGAGGAAATCCTCAATACCACGGACGTCTCTGTATATAGTATAAAGGTGTCTTTAGCCTTTAGTGAGACTGAGCTATTTAGGAGGATCCGAAAATTAGTGCCTAACCAAAATTCATCGGCACCATGTTGCGTAGGTTCTCATTATCCTAATGAGGCTACTGGATTTGGGTGGCAGAATCGTGTAGATTGTGAGGTACTAAGTTCAGTTTCACACCATGTGACACCTGTCGGCCTAATCCAGGTTTTCTGGCTAGCTAGCTGCTCCTCATCTCTACGCAAGTGCAGGGATGATTGTGGCAAGCGGGCGCATGACAAGAAAGACTTCTCAGGGGAATCGTGGTCCATCAGATCTTGTCCCTTTCTCTCAGTTGCATTAGTCTCACACAGGCAAAGACAAACAGAGGCAGAATATAGTTCAATAAGGGTTTATTGAAGTAACTTCATCTTAGACAAAATGGCATGTATTGCAATAACTAGGATGATAAAGCACAATAAAAGCAAGATTGTGACAAGAAGGACAAGAAGTGAAACACAAAAACGGTTCCGCCATACTGTCACTAGGAGTGATTTATATTTCTCCTATTCAAGATATGTTAGAGCACAGCATAATAAACTCTATCCGCCCTTCAGGTTTACCCCCTGGGAAGACATCATCCCTCGTACCTGACTAAGGAAGCCCTTAGTCTAGAGAGACACTGTCCCCATATAGACCAGGTGTTGGGCAGTCTAAGGAGCAAGCAGTAGCGAGCAATCAGCATGCAGTTGTGGTCACCTGGCTGGAATCTCCCTCTAACGTGTATGGGACAAAGGAGTGTTTTTATACTCAAACAGTTGACATTCTAAGAAAGGCTCCCATGTTAGGGGTATGTGTGTTTCTCTGACACAGCGTACCACTTTTGCCAGCAACCCCATCTGACTGCAGCCTTGAGGAAAGCACAAAGCAAAATGAATGTCCTGCTAAGAAAGTAATGATTTTCTACGTGAAAGAACAAGAAGATAGAGAAAACAAAACAACACTGCAAAAAGTGACTATTGCTAGAAAAATAAAGCAATACTGAATAAAATATAACTGGGCTAAAGTGCCTGACCGCAGGCCTAGTTTGCTAAAATAAAGTGTTTGAAATATGGCTAAAATAGGTATACAACACCTTCCTGGTGAGCGAAGGCTGAGTAGACATCCCATGAGCGATCTGGGACTGTGGCATTCCTTGGGAACCCAGGAGTTCCAGTACCTCTGGGTTAAAATTTTCCACATCGATAGTCTGGAGGGTAACTTAAATGGAGTGCTTTGCTCTTTGAGAGGTAGTGTACCTTTCTGCTAATGGCACAAGTAGCTCTCACTAAAATGATCAGCTTACCCAAGGTTCTCTACTTTTTTGTGAACCTCCCACTGTGGATACCCAGGTCCTTTGGTGCACAAGTTAATGTGGATGTGGGATGAGGCAGATGTACCACATCGTTATGCATGTTTCAGAGTAGGACCAGGCAGGGGGAGCTGGGAGTTTACCATATTGTGGGGCAGGTGCAGTGGCTGGCCCTATGTTTTGCTGGCCATTATAGGGAAGAACTGGGACCGTACGGTACACCCCTTGAAGGGTGAACACTGATACCCCTCCTCTTGGGGGAGTGCTCCACTTGGGGTCCACTTCTGAAGCTACTCTGAATGATGTTGCGTTGCTTGGAGAAATATGTATTCAGGTCACTCACTACCATACTCCCTGGCAATTGGTGTGCCTTCGGACAGAACTTTGGTGAATGGAAGTATGTCTCTTGAGACTGCCTCCCACTCCGAAGCTGACAAGAGTGGGAGCTAGATTCTTGAGCTTAACACATATTAGCCAGGCACACCCTAGCCATGCATTGAATAGCCCTTGGGATACCATCCCACTGGAGGTGGAAGAAAGAGGTTGAGCACTGGAGGAGGATTCTGCATTAAGGGAGGGAAAAGGTCTGCAACGTCGACCAATCACAGGCGACTGGGCATCCATTCGGTGGCTTTTACAAGGACGGAAAGGAAGGAGCTGTAACGTTTGCCACTGGGTGGTCCTGGGTCAGGACGGACATAACACAGTGGCGCTGCGAACTGACACCCATGAACCACTGGGAGTGACATGTGTTGGGAGGTGTAGAAAAATGCCACTGTTAGCATGGTCACCCCTCACCTTTTGCCTAAGTGTTGATGCCAGGTTTGATTGGGAGTGTCCTGGGACCCTGCTAACCAGGACCCAGCACCAGTGTTCTTTCCCTAAAACTGTACCTTTTTTTCCACAATTGGCATAACCCTGGCACATAGTTAGGTCCCTTGTAAAAGGTACCCCTGATACCAAAGGCCCAGTGGCCAGGCAAGGTCCCTAAGGGCTGCAGCATGTATTATGCCACCCTCAGGGACCCCTCGCTCAGTACATGCACACTGCCTCACAGTTTGTGTGTGCTGGTGGGGAGAAAAGACAAAGTAGACATGGCACTCCCCTAAGAGTGCCATGCCCACAAACCACTGCTTGTGGCATAGGTAAGTCACCCCTCTAGCAGGCCTTACAGCCCTAAGGCAGGGTGCACTGTACCACAGGTGAGGGCATAGCTGCATGAGCACTGTGCCCCTACAGTGTCTGTCATTTCTTAGACATTGTAAGTGCAGGGTAGCTATACTGAGTATATGGTCTGGGGGTTTGTCATTACGAACTCCACAGCACCATAATGGCTACACTGAATACTGGGAAGTTTGGTATCCAACTTCTCAGCACAATAAACCCACACTGATGCCAGTGTGGGATTTATTGCAAAATGCACACAGAGGGCATTTTAGAGATGCCCCCTGTATATTAGCCCCACTGCTAGTGCAAGTCTGACCAGTCTGTGCCAGCCTGCCACTTCCAGACTATTTTCCGAGTTCCTTTGTGCACTCTGTGGTCAGAAACAAAGCCTGTCATGGGTGGAGGTGCTTCACACTTCCCCCCCTTGGAACTGTAACACCTGGCGGTGAGCCTCAAAGGCTCAAGCCTGGTGTTACAATGCCCCAGGGCACTCCAGCTAGTGGAGATGCCCGCCCCCCGGATGAGCCCCCACTTTTGGCGGCAAGTCCGGAGGGATAAGGAGAAAAACAAGGAGTCATCATCCCCCTGGCGAGGTCCACCCCTAAGGTGACCAGAGCTGAAGTGACCCCCTCCTTGAGAAATCCTCCATCTTGCTTTGGGGCACTAATAGGGATAGGGTTGTGCTCCCCTCCCCAGAGGCAGTGGGCACAAGGAGGGTGTAGCCACCCTCAGGGACAGTAGCCATTGGCTACTGCCCTCTAACCCTAAGACACCCCTAAATTTAGTATTAAGGGGTGACCCTGAACCCAGCTCTTCAGATTCCTGACAACCTCACAAGACGGAGGACTGCTGAGCTGAAACCCTCACAGAGAACAGAAGGAGTCGACAACTGACTTGGCCCCAAACCCTACCAGCATGGCTCCTGCTTCAAAGACTATGCAAACGAACAGTGACGTGTTCTGCAGGACCAGTGACCCCTGAAAACTCTCCAGGGGACTGCCTGCATCACCGAAGACCAAGAACTCCTGTGGGCAGCGGCTCTGCCGAACTAGAAGAAAAGACATCCATCCTTAAAGGGACTTCCACCTCACTCCAGAAGCGTGAGTCCCCACTACTCTGCACCCGACGCTCCGGGCCCAGGTCCAGAGAAACCAACTATCCAGAAAGGACCCCCAGGTGACTCTGATGACGTGTCCACCCTGGGCTGACCCCTCTGCACCCCCACAATGACTCCTTCAGAAGGAATCCTGAGGACACCCTGACAGCGACTGCCTGGGACGAAGATATCTGACACCTGGAGAAGCACTGCACCTGCAGGCCCCAGGCCTGTGAGAAAATGACCACCGGTGCAGCAACGACCAGCAGGCGGCCCTCACCCTTGCACAGTCGGTGGCTTGCCCGAGCGGCCTTCAATTGCCCTGCCTGCAGCGCCTTAATGACCCCCGGGTCCCTCCATAGAGTTCTATTGAGAACCCAATGCCCTGTTGGCAAACTGCACCCTACCGCCCGTGCCTCTGAGGGTGTGGTTTTTGTGCCTACTTGGGGCCCCTCCAGTAGTCCTCCAAACCCCCCTGGTCTGCCCTCCGACAAAGCGGGTACTTACCTGCAAGCAGACTGGAACCGGAGTATGCTCTGTCTCCATAGACACCCACGTTATTTTGACTCCTGTTTGACCTCTGCACCTGACCGGTCCTGTGTTGCTGGTGCTGGGTGTTTGGGGTTGCCTTGAACCCCTGACGGTGGGCTACCTGTGCCCCAGAGACTGAACCCATAAGTGTGGTACTTACCTCTGAAACTGTACTGTATTTACCTCCCCCAGGAACTGTTGAAAATTGCAGTGTGTCCACTTTTAAAATAGGTTTTTGCCATTTTAATGAATACTGTGTACAATATTGATTTGATTCAAAGTCCTAACTATTAAAATGCAAAGTACCTTTCATTTAATGTTCTTACCTGCTAAATGAATCTTGTGGTTCTAAAAGTAAATTAACAAAATAATATTTTTTCTATATAAAAACCTATTGGTCTGGAGTTAAATCATTGTGTGTGTGTTTTCACTTATTGCTTGTGTGTGTACAACAAATGCTTAACACTACTCTCTGATAAGCCTAACTGCTGGACCACACTACCACAAATAGAGCATTAGTATTATCTATTATTGCCTCTGTGAAGCCTCTTGGGGAGCCCCTGGACTCTGTGCACACTCATTTTGACATAGTATATACAGAGCAAGCTTCCTACAGGAGGGAAACAATAGAAAGAAATTTGAGCGTTAAGTAATCCCGCGCCTATTGCCTACGGTTACATTGAGGTGGGGGTTGGGAGGGTTTATGGAAACGGTTGTAGACAGGCTAGATTGCAGCAGATGTAGTGTTGTGTTACTTGGAGCCATTACTGCGTGACTTTGAGACTTTCAGACTTTTAGCCCAATAACGCACGGATCTGATAGAGACTTCTAGCTGCAGCTTCCTTACCTTAGAATTCCCTGGCGTCAGCTTTGAATCCAGAGTTTTTTCTGAGCAGTACCCTGCGCGCACGTCGTCAGGCAGCGTCGTTCGTATCTGCGTGCGTCGACCAGCTCTGTGTGCGACTTCAACGTCGTTGGAGCTGTCTATGATGTCACGGTTGTCTATATAGATGCCGTCTCGGTGCGCGTACGTCAGTTCTTTTCCTTCCGTGCCGGTTAAGCACAGTTCCGGAAAGAGCTACCCTGCTTCGACGGATTGTCGGCGCTTTTTTGACTGTTTGGGGTCATGTCTTTGAGAAAGACAGGATTCAAGCTGTGTGGTGCGTGTCATCGCACCATGTCGGTGACGGATCCGCACCGTGTTTGTCTTTGGTGCCTGGAGAAGGACCACGATTCTATCTCGTGCTCCGCCTGTCGGGCCATGGCGCCGAAGGCCTTGAGGGAGAGATCCCTTAAACTTCTTGTGGCCTGACATTCGTCTTCAGTCAGCGTGACTCCGCAGCAGGAGGAGGTGATGTTGCCCTTCAATGAGGCTCTTACAGACGTCCTTCTGGGTACTTGGTCCAAACCCAGCACAGGGGCTCCTGTGAATAGGACGGTCGGCCGCCGCCATAGGCCCGCTCCGAGCGGCCCTAGTTTCCTGACACAACACCCCACTCCTGAGAGCTTGGTTGTCCAAGCCTCTACTTCCCGTGGTGCCTTCCCTTCCGCTCCCCCGGATAGGGAATCCAAGAGGCTGGATAAGCCTGGGAAGAAGATGTTTTCTTCCACCAGCCTGGCATTGAGGTCCGTAAACACGTCTTGCCTATTGGGCCGTTATTCCCATACTTTATGGGATACAGTGGCACAGGTGCTGCCCCAGGTCCCGGAGGGCGTACAGGACACTCTCACCCAGGCTGTCAAGGATGGGAGAGATGCAGCCAAGTTTACGATCCAGTGTGGTTTGGACACAACCGACTCGCTGGGCAGATCGATTTCATCATCAGTGGCCCTGCGTCGCCACGCCTGGCTACGTTCTACTGGCTTCTCAGGGGATGTCCAGTCCAGCTTGATGGACATGCCTTTTGATGGCTCTCGCCTTTTTGGCGAAAAGGCAGACTCCGCGCTTGAGAGGTTCAAGGATTCTCGAGCCACGGCCAGATCCTTGGGCCTTTCAGCGCCAGCACAACAGCAGTCTGTCTTTCGCCCCTTTTGAGGCTTCAGAAGGGGCGTGGTACCACGCCAGCCACAGTTTAGTCACCGTCCTCAGACTTCACAGCATCCCAGAAGAGGACGTGGTCGTGGTACCATCAGAACCAGAGGGTCTGGCCTGAGGTCGACCGCCACACAGCCCCCCTCCGCTGCGCCCAAGCCCGCCTAGTATGGTTCTGCGGGATCATGTCTGTCCAGTTGGAGGGAGGATTCGTTTTCATCTCCCTCACTGGCTTTGCATCACCACGGACAAGTGGGTCCTGCAGATCAAACAGAAGGGCTACTCCCTTCCAGTCTTTCCCTCCTTCTATCCCTCCGACAAAGGAATGGCTGATGGAGGACCATCTGTCTTTGCTCCGCAAGGAAGTTACGGCTCTCTTGGCCAAGGGAGCCATAGAAAGAGTCCCGATATCAGAAGTAGGCAGTGGTTGTTATTCCCGCTACTTTCTGATTCCCAAAAAGAACAAAGGCCTTCGCCCTATCTTGGATTTAAGGGACGTCAATCTCTTCCTCAAGAAGGAGAAATTCAATTGCTCAGGTTTTGTCTGCCCTAGACCAAGGAGACTGGATGGTAGCGTTGGATTTGCAGGATGCGTATTTCCACATTCCTATCCTGCCAGCCCACAGGCGTTACCTGCGGTTCAAGGTAGGCCACGAGCACTTTCAGTTTACCGTGCTTCCTTTCGGTCTCACCAGTGCCCCTCGGGTGTTCACAAAGGTGATGGCGGTGGTGGCTTTTCATCTGCACAGGTCATGGATTTCAATCTTCCCCTACCTGGACGATTGGCTGTTGAAGGCTTCTACACCACAGGCTCTTGTCACCCACCTCCAGATGACAGCGGACCTCTTGCATTCTCTGGGGTTCACTATAAATGTGCAGAAGTCACACCTGACTCCCTCTCAGAAGCTCACTTTCATCAGAGCTGTTCTGGACACAGTGCAGTATTGGGTTTATCCTCCCGAACAGCGGGTCCAAAATATTCAGGTTATGATACCGATGTTTCGGCCTCTGTCCTGGATTTCGGTGAGACAGACTGAGGCTGTTGGGACTCATGGCTTCCTGCATCCTATTGGTCAAGCATGCCAGATGGCGCATGAGGGCTCTGCAGTGGGACCTGAAGTTCCAATGGGCACAGCATCAGGGAAATCTTACCGACGTGGTTCAGATCTCGGAGGGGACTGCAAAAGATTCTGCAGTGGTGGTTAGTGAACTGCGATTGGGTCAAAGGCAGACTCCTCTCCCTTCCCCAACCAGATCTACCAGTAGTGACAGATGCGTCACTTCTGGGATGGGGCGGCCATCTGGGGGAGGTGGAGATCAGAGGTCACTGGTCTCCGGCAGAATCCGGGCTCCCCATCAACTTGCTGGAGCTTCGGGTGATCCGGTTAGCTTTAAAGCATTTCTTCCTGTTGTGAAAGGGAAGGTGGTGCAGGTGTTCACAGGCAACACTACTGCAATGTGATACTGCAACAAGCAGGGCGGTGTGGGGTCGTGGACCCTTGGTCAAGAGGCTTTACGTCTCTGGACATGGCTGGAACAGCAGGGCATGACCCTGGTGGTTCAACACCTGGCAGGTTCTCTGAACGCCAGGGCAGACGAGCTCAGCCAAAAATGCTTAGAGGATCACGAATGGTGTCTCAATCCGGAGTTGGCACAAGGACTCTTTCAGCAGTGGGGTGAGCCTTGGTGAGATCTGTTCGCCTCCGTAGAGAACGCGCAATGTCAGCAGTTTTGCGCATTGGAGTTTCCAAGGGGGCTATCGCTAGGCGACGCTTTTCGTCGTGAGTGGAGTTCAGGCCTCCTATACGCTTTTCCACCTATACCACTTCTGCCCAGAGTTGTCAAGAAAATCAAGAACGACCGGGCCCAAGTAATCCTTGTGGCTCCAGATTGGGTACGTAGAGTTTGGTATCCAGAGCTTCTCAAAATGAGCATCGGTCCTCCAATCAGGCTGCCTCTTCGGGAGAATCTTCTTTCGCAGCAGCAGGGGAAGGTTCTCCACCCAAACCTGTCAACTCTGCGCCTTCATGTGTGGAGATTGAGTGGCGACAGTTGATAGTTTATTACCTCCCTCCCAAAGTCTGTGACGTCATTCTGGCAGCCAGGCGTCCCTCTACTAAGTCGATCTACTCCTGCCGTTGGAAACGCTTTGTTTCATATTGTACAGAGAGGTCTATTGATCCTCTTTCTTCTTCTCTGTCTAACATCCTTTTGTTTATATTGTCTATTGCCCAGCAGGGTTCCTCCTTGTGGACTCTCAAGGGCTATCTTGCAGCCTTATCGGCTTTTCTTCAGTTGCCCGATCAACCAGCTCTGTTTAAATCACCTATAGTACAGAGGTTTTTGAAAGGGCTTGTGCATCTATTCCCGCCTGTGCCTTTCGTTATGCCCCAGTGGGATCTTAATTTGGTTCTTACCTTCCTTATGTGTGCTCCCTTCGAGCCCTCGCATAACTGTCCCCTCCGGCTGCTCACTATTAAAACACCCTTTTTGGTGGCAATTACATCTGCCAGGAGAGTGAGTGAGCTGCAGGCTTTATCTTCAAAGCCACCTTATCTCATGATATATCCTGAAAAGGTAGTGTTAAGAACTCGTGCCTCCTTCCTCCCCAAGGTGGTGACCCCTTTCCATCTGGGTCAGAATATCACCCTGTCCACCTTCTTTGCACCACCGCATCCCTCTAAGGAACAGGAGCGTCTCCATCGGCTGGACCCAAAAAGAGCGTTATCTTTCTACCTTGACAGCACTAAAGAGTTCCGGGTGGACGACCAACTTTTTGTGGGGTACGTTGGTGCAAAGAAGGGTCGGGCGGTGCAGAAACGATCCGTTTCGGGCTGGGTCGTTCTCTGTTTAAAGATCTGCTATGCTTTGGCAAAGAAGCAGCCTCCTGAGGGCTTCAAAGCTCATTCTACTGGGGGAAAGCTGGTACCACTGCGTTAGCACGTGGCGTACCGGTGGTGGACATCTGTCAGGCTGCAACGTGGGCTTCTTTTTACACGTTTGCAAAACACTACTGCCTGGATAGCCAGGTGAGAAGAGAGGGGCATTTTGGCCGCTCTGTTTTGCAGGACTTCCTAGTGTAAAAATCTCCTTCAGACCCACCGCCAGGGGTTATAGCTTGGGTATCTATTCTAAGGTAAGGAAGCTGCAGCTAGAAGTCTCTATCAGATGAACAAGTTACTTACCTTCGGTAACGAGGTATCTGGTAGAGACTCTATCTAGCTGCAGATTCCTTACACCCACCCAAGCCTCCCCGCTCTGCGGATATTTTATATACATATATATATATATATATATATATATATATATATATATATATATATATATATATATGTATATATATGATTTTGGCATTTTTTGCCTTTCTTAAAGGCATGAAAGAATTTTTACTACAAACAGTCAAAGTGGTAAAATCCATAATTGTTGGTTCTTTCATGACTCTGCGCTTCTGGCGTGGGAGGTTGTAGTAAAGAACCGACGTACGCGTGCCGCGACGGCATCTATATAGACAAACGTGACGTCATAGACGGCTCCAACGACGCATGCGGATCCGAATGACGCCGCCTGACAGCGCGAGCGCAGGGTACTGCTTAGAAAAAACTCCAGATTCGAAGCTGACACCAGGGAATTCTAAGGTAAGGAATCTGCAGCTAGATAGTCTCTACCAGATACCTCGTTACCGAAGGTAAGTAACTTGTTCTTCAGCTTTACCATTGACTAAAGTATTCTACATTGATTATAAAAATGTGATGTTGTTGTAATGTATAGCCTGCAACCAACCACTATTATGTAAAGCATTAAAAAAAAAACTCTCCTTGGATATCTCCGTCTTTATTCCCACTATAACTACGTTGTACTTGTTCCTTTACTTCACTTTGACACTGAGCTAGGCCTTGACTGCTCGACCAAGGTACTTGGCGAGTTAAAGAGGCTTCAGAAGGCAGTTTATAGCTGCAGAGAGTGTCCTGTGACCTAATTAGGTCTTTCAATCTAGTCTTTGTTGTTTTTGTGATTGCATGAATAGAACAAAAGTTTCATAGGAATGCCCAGCGGTACTAGTTGCAGGGGACGGATTTTAGACTGTACAGGTTCTCCAAAATTAGAAGATACCTAGTGTTTGTGTTGATTATGCTGGCACGTGGCTAATTGTCCTAGACCCGTGCTGAGATCACACATTCATTTAGTGTTTTTGTGCAGTAAGGACCTATTGCGCTGAATATTCTTACTCTTCTCTCACTCGCAACTGGATGTGGCGACTCTGTTCAGCGTTAGTATTAATACTAAAATAGTAAGCCTATAATCCGAGGGTCAAATGTCACCTATCTGAGATGTGGTACTATTATGAAAAGAGACGTAGGTTATGTTTTAGCAAGTATTGAACACGTGCATAGCTTGCTGTGTTAATACTTTTGAACTTGGAGGAGTGCAGGTAAGTTAACGTTTACTGACCTTGTTTTTTTTCCTTCACAGGAAACTACTGTTAAGCAACTGCAGTCTCCACTTCCGTTGCCAACAACACTACCTTTGCTTTCAGCAAGTATAGCAGCAACCAAAACTGTCATAGCCAATCCTGTTCTGTATTTAAATAATCATATACACGATATTCTTTACACTATAATGCAAATGAAATCACCGCCTCATCCTGAAAGCAGAGATGTAAAGGTAAGCCACCGAACTTGATGTAAATTATGGTAATTATGTTGTTATAATTATTACAATTGCATTTCAAAATGTAAACGTTTTTAGGTTCAGTGCAACATATTATGTGATCTCTGATGCAATAATGACTGCACTTTTTGGCCAAGGATCGAAATGGAGAACGAAAAGAAAGTAACATTTGCATCAAACAATGTCAAGCTATGGCCTTATGTACAGAGCCATTTTGCTATTTCAAACCCTGCGAATATAAAAGTTCCAAGATTTGCAACCCTTTTTGTGATTTGGGAAAGCGACTCCCAGGCGTCCTAACAGCAGTTCCTTTCTTTCTGCACCAGCAGTGCAGATCTGGAGAATTAACTTGTTCACTTTCAACCATGTTTTTCGACTTATTTATTGACTCTTTTTGAGCAGCTTTTTCCCAGTGTGCTAGGGACATGTCCCCTAACAGACCCACGGGTTTGTAAGCCTTGTGGGGAATGTTACAGACAGATGTCTGATACTGATTCCCACTTAGTACACCTGTGGTGTCTGGGGTCAGTCTGTGACTCCAGCGCTGTATCGACTATCGGTAGATGCACCCAAAGGCATTCCAGAAGTGCAACATGAAGCTCCTAGCAGCACGGCAAAAAACAGGCACCTCGTTGTTCCCAGTCCTGATCCCGAGAAAAATCTAAGACTGGTTAAAGAATTGGTCTCATGATCGGTCGTCTTCGAAGTCCAAGTCATCATCATCAAAGTCGAGTAAGTCAAAGACACACGAGAAGAAATCCAAGTGTACTTTGTGTTATTCCCCTTGACATTATGCTTCTAGGCTCCGCTTCCGCACTCCTCCTGCAGAGCCAAAGGTTGGATCCACTCCACACATCCCTCATTTCTCTGGAGCTGGAGCGACCGCTGCCCATCTTTAGGAGTTTTTTGTGACCATGCATTCAATTTGTGGGCCCCTGGCTCCCTCTAGCATGCCTTTGGGCCCCATGTATTGAGACTGCACAGCTGGCATTGGAAGCAGGCTCCTTGGTGGTACTGCAGCTGGACCCTCTGGCTCCACCTCCGAATCCAGACCAATCCTGAGGCTAGGAGAGTCCACTGGACTGGAAATGTCTCCAGATGCTGGCCTGGTCTTGCCTCCAGGACTTGTCATGGAGGAAGTCGCATTCTTCACTATTGTGATGAGGAGGGCAGCAAAGGTCCCTGGTCTACAGCTTCCCTCCATCCACCTGAGGACCAGTGTCCTAACAGGGATGTTTTATCCAGGACTATCTCTTTCAAAGCCTCTTATTCCTGTCAATGAAACTGTCGCGGACACTCTCCGGGGGACTTAGGCCAAGCCCTGCACAGGGGTTCGAGTGCACAGAATGATTGCCTGTCACTAGCACCCTACTCCTGAGGTTCCTGCTTTCCTCATCCAACTCCCAAAAGCCTGTTGGTGCAGTCCTCGACTACTAAACTTAATCCAATTGCTTTCCCCACATCTCCTCTAGATAGGGAATCCAAGAGGCTGGAAACCTTTGGAAAAAAACCCTTCTCTGCTGCCAGCCTAGTATTGTGGTTTGTGAACACCGCATGCCTATTGGGTTAATAGTTCCACACCTTGTGGGGCACAGTCCCATAAGTGCTGCCCATGGTCTCAGAAGAAGCCCGAGCCATACTGACCAGGCCGTTATTGATGGCTGAGAGGCAGCAAAGGTTTCCATCTAGTGTGAGACTTGGTATCACACAACAAAAAAATAAGGGCATAATTCTGGCTTGCATACCCCTACTCATACTAGGATTATGAAACTGCATTCTGTGTCCTGCATATTGCAAAATACTCTTGCATGAAAAATGTATCTTTTGATTATCCTGCTGAGCTCATGAATATCCCTGCCCCAGTGTTGGAACGTTGTATACAAATTAAATGGAGATAAATTATAGTGAGGTTCTGACAAGGTGTGCTTCTACTTCAAATTGGGATTGAATATTTCTGTGAGTGATTGTGTAAAAATGTTTAACAGAATGATACCAAACTTGACATGTCTGATTTGGCATGCAGACCCCACAGATGTCGCAGGTGCTAATGCAGTATTGATTGAGGGCTGATGATATTGATATAGTCTTATGCTATTCCTTCTTGGCTCTGTAAAACGGATCATTCTGATGGATAATTCTGATCACACATTGCTCATCTTCTGAATCTGCCTGGCAGCAGACTGGATCCAGAATTTTTTCTACAATGGTCTCTTGTGCTGGAAGCTGTCTCCCTCGGGCTCTGCAGTGGCCTTGTTCGGCCGCCAGATGTGATCAGCTATCGTTTATGCAAATGGAGCTGCATACAGGCACCACCCTTGCGTCACTTCCTTCTTTTCTAAGTCTACTGACACAGATCTGGAGATTCCTGCTACTTTTTCTTGAGTTATCTGGAATACGGCCTAGGTTGGGTGCCCTTCCCCCTAACCAGATCCTTTCGTATCAAGGACTTAGTCAATATATCAATCCTAAGCCAGACAACTCAGGGGACTATAACCCCACAAACTACCTGTACTTTAAATGGAGACGATGTGTTTTCGGTAGCAGTTGATTATGTGAGACTCAAAGGAATACTTTTTGATAGATCGTTCTTAGCCCTTTTTCATCATGAATAGACACACCCAAGAATAAGCACTAAGGATATATTGTTATAATTGTTATTCAAAATAATAAAATTCAAATCTTATCCAAGTGCATAAAATATGTATACCAGTAACTATAACAACAAACAACCCAATGACAATGCCAGTTGTTTTCAGGCTGAGTAAAACGAAATACTGCAATATCATAACACTAATTCAGTATGTCATTGTATTCAACCTCCAAGTCACCTTTTCCAGCTTCTTGCTAAACTGCTTTTGATCAAGAAGAGTCAATAAGAGTTATTAAATGGTCTTGCACCAGTACACCTTTGTAGGAAAGTGCCACTGTTGGCATGGTTACCCCCCAGTTTTTGCCTAGTGTTTGCCCAGTGTTGATGCCAACTTTGAAAGTGTGCTGGGATCCTGATAACCAGGCCCCAGCACCAGTGTTCTTTCCCTAAAACTGGGCCTTTGTTTCCACAATTTGCACAGCCCTGGTAGACAGTCCTTTGTAAAAGGTACTCCAGGTATCAAGGGCCCTGTGGCCATGGAAGGTCTCTAGGGGCTGCAGCATGTCTTATGCCACCCTAGGAGACCCCTCACTCAGCACATGCACACTGCCTTGCAGCTTGTGTGTGCTGGTGGGGAGAAAAAGACTAAGTCGATATGGCACTCTCCTCAGGGTGCCATGCCCACAAACCACTGCCTGTGCATAGGTTAGTCACCCCTCTAACAGGCCTTACAGCCCTAAGGCAGGGTGCACTATACCACAGGTGAGAGCATAGCTGCATGAGCAATATGCCCCTACAGTGTCTAAGTCCATTCTAAGACATTGTAAGTGCGGTGTGGACATATTAAGTATATGGTCTGGGAGTTTGTCATTACGAACTTGACAGCACCATAATGGCTTCACTGAATACTGGGAAGTTTGGTATTAAACTTCTCAGCGCAATAAACCCACACTGATGGTGGATCTTAGAGATGCCCCCTGTATGCTAGCCCAGCTGCTAGTGTAGGATTGACCAGTCTGTGTCAGCCTGCTTGCACTCGGTGGTCAAAAACAAAGCCTGTCCTGGGTGGATGTGCTTCACACCTCCCCCTGCAGGAACTGTAACACCTGGCAGTGAGCCTCAAAGGCTCAAGCCTCGGGTAACTGTGTCCCAGGGCACTCCAGCTACTGAAGATACCTGCCCCCCCAGTCAAAGAACCACCTCTGGCAGTAAGTCTGGCGGGAAAGTTAGGGAAAACAGGGAAGAGTGACCACCCCCAAGGTGTCCAGTGCTGAGGTGACCCCCTCCCTGCAGAATCCTCGATCTTAGTTTGGAGGACAGGGACCGATATGGATAGGAATGTGCCCCACTCCCCAAAGGGAGTTGGCACAAGGAGGGTGTAGCTATCCTCAAGCCCTTTAATCTAGGATTTAAGGGCCTCCCTGAACCCAGCTCACCAGATTCCTGGCGACCTACAAGAAGAAGGACGACTGCTAAGCTATAACCCCAGCAGAGAAGAAGGTAGATGATTGCTGTGGCCCCAGCCCTACCGGCCTGCCCCTGCTTCAAAGAATCTGCAAAAAGACCAGCAACGCGTCCAGCAGGCCCAGTGACCTCTGTCAACTCCAGAGGACTGCCCTGCACCCAAAAGGACCAAGAACTCCTGAGGACAGTGGATCTGTCTGAAGAAACTTAAAACTAAGGACTCCCACCTCACTCCTGATGCATGAGTCCTGACCCCTGTGTACCCGAAGCCCACGGCCTGTGTCCACCCAGCAAGGAAGGGTCCCCTTGCAATTGTGAGCAAGTGCCCACCCTGGGTTGACCTCTCCACCCCTCCACAATGACTTCTGCAGAGGGAATCCCAAGATCCCCCTGACCAAAATCTCCGGACGAAGAGATCCGACACCTAAAGGACACACTGCACCCACAGCCCCCAGGCGTTGGAGAAATGGACCCCCGGTGCCTCATCATTCAGCAGGTGGCCCTCCTCCCTGTTCAACCAGTCGTGTGCCAGAGACCTCCCCTTCCCCCCCTCCCTCCTCACAACCTCGCCTGCAGCGTCTGAGTGACCCCCGGGGTCTTCTCATAGACCATTGGAAACCCAACATCCTGTTTGCACCCTGCATCCGGCCGCCCCAGTGCCGCTGAGGTTGTGTGTTTGGTGCCTACTTGTGGCCCCTCCAGGGCTCCTCTAAACCCCCCGGTCTGCCCTCCGAGTCGCGTGTACTTACCTGCTGACTGACCAGATTCCGAGTACCCCCCGACTCCATAGGACCCCACGTTAAATTTGCTCAACTTTGACCTCTGCAACTGGCTGGCCCCGTGTTGCTGGTGGTGGGCGTTTAGGATTAATTTGAACCCCAAACGGGGGACTTTCTAAAACCCAGAGACTGAGACTGTAAGTGTTGTACTTACCTGTAAACAGATCTAACTTTTCTTCCCTCCTGGAACTGTTTAAAAATTGCACTATGTCCATTTTAAATCAGCTTTTTGCCAATAATTCAAAAACTGTATTACTTACCTATTTCAAACAAAATACTGTTGATACCTGTGTGAAATATGAAAATGCTAAGGTACTTACCTGCAACTTGAATCTTGTGGTTCTAAAAATAAACTAAGAAAATATATTTTTGCAATAAGAAAGCCATTGGTCTAGAGTTAAGTCATTGAGTGTGTGCTTTGTCTATTTCCTGTGTGTGTACAATAAAAGCTTTGCACTATCCTCTGATAAGCCTAACTGCTCAACCACACTACCACAAAAGAGAGCATTAGTATTATCTACTGTAGCCTCTGTTAAGCCTCTGGGGAACCCCTGGACTGTGTGCACACTATATCTCACTTTGATATAGTACATACAGAGCCAGCTTCCTACAACCTTAATGGATGTTATTTCGTAGAAGGGGAGTTGATGTCTCTCCCCGGCCTCCAGCCGTTATGGGGTTGTAGCAAACCAGAGAAGACTGTTTGGCTTTATCAAGACAACAACCAGTGTACTTGTCTTTGATTAGGAATTGGTTTGAAGCTTCTGCACCAAACCTTGGTCTCTCAGCCCCTAGAAATTTCCCAGTCTCTAATCTCTCATTTTCATAATCTATATACTATTTGGAGCTTTTCTTTTTTTTGATAAACATATTTTATTGTTTTTAAGAAGACATAGCAAAAATGTAATACAAAGGATACAAAAAAGGAACATAGGTGTAACGAGCAGAGAGCATTTGCATTTCAATATGGCATTGTAATAGATATCAAAGACAGTTATGGGATCCGAACAATCACAGTGCAGGAATAAAGATCTAGGCCAGAGGGTGGGCCACGGCAATAGTTCTGGTGTAGCCAACTTATCCAGCCCTTTGTCTCTTATTATGGTAGCAAGTCTATCCATCTCCCCCATATCCTTTCAAATTTCCGGGGGATGGGCCCTCGAGGGAGATCCAGGTCGCGGCTATATCTCTCTTGGCGATCAACAGGGCCGTGGCCACCAGAGCCCGGTGAACCCGTGTTCCCCCCCATGTCCTCCATCACTCCCAGTAGGACCAGTTTTGCAGATCTTTGTTTTTCATAACCCAAGACTTTCCCCAGTTTGTGGAGCACTGAGCCCCAGTAGGGCTGTATCACTCGACAGGACCAGACCATATGGAAAAAATCGGCAGACACGGTCAAGCATCGTGGGCATTGGGCAGAGGGTCGAAGGCCCGCGCGGTGTAGCCTAGAAGGAGATAAGTATGCGCTGTGTAGGTAATAGAATTGCACTGTGCGGAGCTTAGCCGACACCGCCAATGACCTGGGTGCCATCATGGCTTCTTTCCCTTCCGTGTCTTCTAGGGCTCCCACCCATAACTCCCATCTAGATCTAATGGGGTTCAAATCTCCGGGAGCCTTATTGATCAGCGTTTTGTAGATTTGGGAGACACCCTTCCCACCCAGGTTTCACATGAGTAGTTTGGCCTCTAGCGGGTTAAACTCTGGCAGAGAGCCTATTGTTGGTATGTGGGTTCTTAAAGCGTGTCTGAGTTGGAGATATCTGAAGATTTGTGTTTGGGCTAGTTGGAAGTCCTCCCTCAAGTCTTGGAAGGATTTCATATTTTCCCCTGACCACACATCTCCCACTAGGAAGATGCCCACCAAATCCCATTCCACTAATCCCTCCAATGCCGCAGTCGCACTTAGCCATTTCCCTCTCCACAGTGGTGTCTGACGGGTAACAATGGCGTTCCAGTGGGTGAATCTTAGGGCAGCACGCCATGCCAGAAAAAACGCCCTGGTAACCTCCCCCATTCCTTGGGGTAGGCGATTCCCATACATTATGTCTAGAAGGCGTGGGAATCCCAGGAGTTCCAGCTCCACCAGGTAAGCTGGGTCTCCCCCCCCCCCATTAAACCAATCGTGGATCACTATTAGTTGGGAGGCCAGATAGTACAGGTAGGGGTCCGAGGCACCCAAGCCTCCATCATATATCCCTCGTCAGCAGTGTTGGGCCGCCACTCGATGTCTGGCACCTCTCCAGAGAAACAACCACGTGGCACTTTCAAGAGCTCTAAACCTGGAGCGGGGGATGAGTAGAGGGAAATTTTGAAAGGTGTATAAGTGCCTCGGCAGGATCATAATTTTATATAGAGCCATTCGACCCATTATGTTTAGCGGCAGAGTCTCCCATGTCTGAAGGTCTGCTTTGATGCGTGACAATAACGGTGTCAGGTTTTTGGCCCAAGTCAATTCCGGCAGCAGAGACACCCAGATACCCAGGTATTTGAAGCCTAGCCTGCGCAGTGGTATCTTATCTTGCCAATCAAAGCAGTCCCGGGAGTGTGCAAGCGGGATTAGTATTGATTTGGCAGGGTTCATCTTTAGTCCTGATGCCAGTTCTTAGCGTCTTAACAGATTGAGGCATCGTGTGCCTGTTATGCTGGGCTCTTCCATGTACAGCAGGACATCGTTGGCATAAAGCGCTATTCTATCTTCCTGGGAGTGGCTCCAGTGCCAACCGCGATTTATTGAGTCAGATCTGATCATCTGGGCCAGAGGTTCAATGGCCAGGGTAAACAGAAGGGGAGACAGAGGACAGCCCTGCCGTGTACCCCGATGGACCTCTAGAGTTGAGGACAGGGTCCCGTTAACCTGCACCCGGGCAGTAGGGTTGACGTATAGTGCTTGAACCAAGCAACAAAATCTCAGACCGAGGCCCGCGCGTCAGAGTACCAAATGGAGAAACCCCCAATCGACCGAGTCAAAGGCCTTTTCAAAATCAATGAGTAAAAGGGCAGCGGCCACGTTCAGCTAATGCTATGTGTAACCGACAGATGCAATGCCCATGTAGGAAGTTGGCTCTGTATGTACTATATCAAAGTAAGAAATAGCATGCACGGAGTCCAAGGGTTCCCCTTAGAGGTAAGATAGTGGCAACAAGAGATAATTCTAATGCTCTATTTTGTGGTAGTGTGGTCCAGCAGTAGGCTTATCAGAGGGTAGAGTTACGCATTTGTTGTACACACACAGGCAATAAATGGGGAACACACACTCAAAGACAATTCCAGACCAATATGTTTTTATATAGAAAAATATATTTTCTTAGTTTATTTTAAGAACCACAGGTTCAGGATTTACAAACAATGCTTTAAATGAAAGGTATTTCACTTAGGAACTTTAGGAACTTTGAATTAGCAAAATAGCATATACGGTTTTCACACAAATGGCAATAAGCTATTTTAAAACTGGACACAGTGCAATTTTCAACAGTTCCTGGGGGAGATAAGTGTTTGTTAGTTTTGCAGGTGATTAACCACCTACAGGGTTCAAAGTTGGGTCCAAGGTAGCCCACCATTGGGGGTTCAGGGCAACCCCAAAGTTACCACACCAGCAGCTCAGGGCCGGTCAGGTGCAGAGGTCAAAGTGGTGCCCCAAACGCAATGGAGAAGGGGGTGCCCCGGTTCCAGTCTGCCAGCAGGTAAATACCCGCGTCTTCGGAGGGCAGACCAGGGGGGTTTTGTAGGGCACCGGGGGGGACACAAGTCAGCACAAAAAGTACACCCTCAGCGGCACGGGGGCGGCCGGGTGCAGTGTGCAAACAGGCGTCGGGTTTGTAATGAAGTTCAATGGGAGACCAAGGGGTCTCTTCAGCGATGCAGGCAAGGGGGGGTGGGGCTCCTCTGGGTAGCCACCACCTGGGCAAGGGAGAGGGCCACCTGGGGGTCGCTCCTGCACTGGAGGTCGGATCCTTCAGGTCCTGGGGGCTGCGGGTGCAGTGTCCTTACCAGGCGTCAGGTCTTTGAAGCAGGCAGTCAGGGGGAGCCTCTGGATTCCCTCTGCAGGCGTCGCTGTGGGGGTTCAGGGGGTTCAACTCTGGCTACTCACGGGCTCGCAGACACCGGGGAGTCTCCCTGTAGCGTTGGTTCTCCACAAGTGGAGCCGGGGGCGTCAGGTGCAGAATGCAAAGTCTCACGCTTCCGGCGGTAAACGTGTGTACTTTCAAAGTTGCTTCTTTGTTGCAAAGATGCTTCTTCCTTGGAGCAGAGCCGCTGTCCTCTGGAGTTCTTGGTCCTTTTAGATGCAGGGTAGTCCTCTGAGGCTTCAGAGGTTGCTGGACCCTGTGGAACGCGTCGCTGGAGCAGTTCTTTTGAAGTGGTGAGACAGGCCGGTAGAGCTGGGGCCAAAGCAGTTGGTGTCTCCGTCTTCTCTGCAGGTTTTTCAGCTCAGCAGTCCTTCTTCGTCTTACGTTGCAGGAATCTATCTTGCTGGGTTCTGGGAGCCCCTAAATACTCGACTAAGGGGTGTGTTTAGGTCTGGGGGGTTAGTAGCCAATGGCTACTAGCCCTGAGGGTGGGGGGGGGGGGCACATCCCTAATCCTATTGGGGGAATCCTCCATCCGCAAGATGTAGGATTTCTAAAAGTCAGAGTCACCTCAGCTCAGGACACCTTAAGGGCTGTCCTAACTGGCCAGTGACTCCTCCTTGTTTTTCTTATCATCTCCTCCGGCCTTGCTGCCAAAAGTGGTGCCGTGGCCGGAGGGGGCGGGCAACTTCACTAGCTGGAGTGCCCTGGGGTGCTGTAACAAAGAGGGTGAGCCTTTGAGGCTCACCGCCAGGTGTTACAGTTCCTGCAGGGGGAGGTGAGAAGCACCTCCACCCAGTACAGGCTTTGTTACTAGCCACAGAGTGACAAAGGCACTCTCCCCATGTGGCCAGCAACATGTCTGGTGTGTGGCAGGCTGCTAAAACTAGTCAGCCCACACTGGTAGTCGGATGTGGTTTCAGGGGGCATCTCTAAGATGCCCTCTGGGGTGTATTTTACAATAAAATGTACACTGGCATCAGTGTGCATTTATTGTGCTGAGAAAGTTTGATACCAAACTTCACAGTTTTCAGTGTAGCCATTATGGTGCTGTGGAGTTCGTGTATGACAGACTCCGAGACCATATACTCTTATGGCTACCCTGCACTTACAATGTCTAAGGTTTTGCTTAGACACTGTAGGGGCATAGTGGTCATGCACTTATGCCCTCACCTATGGTATAGTGCACCCTGCCTTAGGGCTGTAAGGCCTGCTAGAGGGGTGACTTATCTATACCTATAGGCAGTGTGAGGTTGGCATGGCACCCTGAGGGGAGTGCCATGTCGACTTACTCATTTTATCCCCATCAGCACACACAAGCTGGCAAGCAGTGTGTCTGTGCTGAGTGAGGGGTCCCCAGGGTGGCATAAGACATGCTGCAGCCCTTAGAGACCTTCCCTGACATCAGGGCCCTTGGTACCAGGGGTACCAGTTACAAGGGACTTACCTGGATGCCAGGGTGTGCCAATTGTGGAAACAAAGGTACAGGTTAGGGAAAGAACACTGGTGCTGGGGCCTGGTTAGCAGGCCTCAGCACACTTTCAAATCATAATGTGGCATCAGCAAAGGCAAAAAGTCAGGGGGTAACCATGCCAAGGAGGCATTTCCTTACACAACCCCCCCACCCCCAAACGAAAGAGGATGATACTAACCTTTCCCAAGAGAGTCTTCATTTTCTAAGTGGAAGAACCTGGAAAGGCCATCTGCATTGGCATGGGCAGTCCCAGGTCTGTGTTCCACTATAAAGTCCATTCCCTGTAGTGAGATGAACCACCTCAACAGTTTGGGATTTTCACCTTTCATTTGCATTAGCCATCTGAGAGGTCTGTGGTCAGTTTGAACTACAAAGTGAGTACTCAGCTTCTTTAGGGACCAAACCACAGCAAAGGCCTCCCTCTCAATGGCACTCCAACGCTGCTCCCTGGGGAGTAACCTCCTGCTAATGAAAGCAACAGGCTGGTCAAGGCCATCATCATTTGTTTGGGACAAAACTGCCCCTATCCCATGTTCAGAGGCATCAGTCTGCACAATGAACTGCTTGGAGTAATCTGGAGCTTTTAGAACTGGTGCTGTGCACATAGCTTGTTTCAGGGTGTCAAAGGCCTGTTGGCATTTTGCAGTCCAGTTTACCTTCTTGGGCATTTTCTTGGAGGTAACTTCTGTGAGGGGTGTCACTATGGATCCATATCCCTTCACAAACCTCCTGTAGTACCCAGTCAAGCCAAGGAATGCCCTGACTTGAGTCTGGGTTTTTGGAGCTGCCCAGTCCAGAATAGTCTGGATCTTGGGCTGGAGTGGCTGAACTTGGCCTCCACCTACAAGGTGTCCCAAGTAAACCACAGTTCCCTTCCCTATCTGACATTTGGATGCCTTGATAGAGAGGCCTGCTGCTTGCAGGGCCTTCAAAACCTTCTTCAGGTGGACCAGGTGATCCTGCCAGCTGGAGCTAAAGACAGCAATATCGTCATTATAAGCTGCACTAAAGGACTCCAAGCCACCAAGCACTTGATTCACCAACCTTTGGAAGGTGGCAGGGGCTTTCTTTAAACCAAAGGGCATAACAGTAAACTGATAATGCCCATCAGGTGTGGAGAATGCTGTCTTTACTTTTGCTCCTGGTGCCATTTTCATTTGCCAGTACCCTGCTATCAAGTCAAAGGTACTCAAGTATCTGGCTGCACCTAGTTTGTCTATCAATTCATCTGCCCTTGGAATGGGATGGGCATCTGTCTTGGTGACCGAATTAAGTCCTCTGTAGTCCACACAAAACCTCATCTCTCTCTTTCCATCTTTGGTGTGAGGTTTGGGGACTAAGACCACTGGGATAGCCCAGGGGCTGTCAGAGTGCTCAATGACTCCCAATTCCAGCATCTTGTGGACTTCCACCTTGATGCTTTCCTTAACTTGGTCAGACTGTCTGAAAATTTTGTTTTTGACTGGCATGCTGTCTCCTGTGTCCACATCATGGGTACACAGGTGTGTCTGACCAGGGGTTAGGGAAAAGAGCTCAGCAAACTGTTGCAGGACCTTCCTACAGTCAGATTGCTGTTGGCCAGAGAGGGTGTCAGAATAGATGACTCCATCTTCTGAGCCATCTTTAGGGTCTGTGGAGAGGAGATCAGGGAGAGGTTCACTCTCAGCTTCCTGGTCCTCATCTGTTACCATCAACAGATTCACATCTGCCCTGTCATGGAAGAGTTTGAGGCGGTTCAGATGGATCACCCTTTTGGGGGTCCTGCTAGTACCTAGGTCTACCAGGTAGGTGACCTGACACTTCCTCTCTAGCACTGGGTAAGGGCCACTCCATCTGTCCTGAAGTGCCCTGGGAGCCACATGCTCCAGAACCCAGACTTTCTGCCCTGGCTGAAACTCAACCATAGCAGCCTTTTTGGTCATACCACAACTTCTGGAGTTGTTGGCTGGCCTCAAGGTTTTTACTTGCATTTTCCATATACTCTGCCATCCTTGAACGTAGGCCTAGTACATAGTCCCCTATATCTTGTTTAGGCTCATGAAGAGATCTCTCCCTGCCTTCTTTTACAAGAGCTAGTGGTCCCCTGACAGGATGGCCAAACAGAAGTTCAAAGGGGGAAAACCCTACTCCCTTCTGAGGCACCTCTCTGTAGGCGAAAAGCAGACATGGCAAGAGGACATCCCATCTCCTTTTCAGTTTTTCAGGGAGCCTCATGATCATGCCACACTCATTCCACATGTGTTTCAGGTATGCTGACATAAAGTTGGTACCTCTGTCAGACATCACCTTCTTAGGAAATCCCACTCTGGTAAAAATACCAATGAGTGCTTTGGCTACTGCAGGGGCAGTAGTCGACCTAAGGAGAATTGCTTCAGGGTATCTAGTAGCATGATCCACTACTACTAGTATGTATTGGTTCCCTGAGGCTGTGGGAGGTTCAAGTGGACCCACTATGTCCACACCCACTCTTTCAAAGGGGACCCCCACAACTGGAAGTGGAATGAGGGGGGCCTTTGGGTGTCCACCTGTCTTACACTGGCTTGACAGGTGGCACAGGAGACACAAAACTCCTTGACCTTCTGGGACATGTTGGGCCAATAGAAGTGATTGACTAATCTCTCCCACGTCTTGGTCTGTCCCGATTGCCCAGCAAGAGGAATATCATGAGCTAAGGTTAGAATGAACTCCCTAAACTCCTGAGGCACTACCACTCTCCTAGTGGCACCAGGTTTGGGATCCCTTGCCTCAGTGTAAAAGAGTCCATCTTCCCAATAGACTCTGTGTTCCTGTTATTTTTCCTTTGGACTCTTCAGCAGCTTGCTGCCTAAGGCCTTCAAGAGAGGGACAGGTTTCTTGCCCCTTACACAACTGTTCCCTTGAGGGTCCCCCTAGCCCTAGCAGCTCAACCTGATAAGGTTCTAACTCCATGGGCTCAGTTCCCTCAGAGGGCAGAACTTCTTCCTGAGAAGAGAGGTTCTCTTTCTCTTGTTGTGTTGAAGCTGGTTCCCCAGTCTTCTTTCCTTTTCTCTTGGAGGGTTGGGCCCTTTTTCCAGGCTCCAACACCACTTTTTCACCCTGAGCCTTGCACTGTACCCTTGTCTTGACACACACCAGTTCAGGGATACCCAGCATGGCTGCATGGGTTTTGAGTTCTACCTCAGCCCATGCTGAGGACTCCAGGTCATTTCCACGCAAACAGTCTACAGGGATATTTGAGGAGACCACCACCTGTTTCAGGCCATTGACCCCTCCCCACTCTAAAGTTACCATAGCCATGGGATGTACTTTAGTCTGATTGTCAGCGTTGGTGACTGGATAAGTTTGTCCAGCCAGGTATTGACCAGGGGAAACCATTTTCTCTGTCACCATGGTGACACTGGCACCTGTATCCCTCAGGCCTTCTACACTTTTCCCATTAATTAAGAGTTGCTGCCTGTATTTTTGCATATTAAGGGGCCAGGCAGCCAGTGTGGCTAAATCCACCGCACCCTCAGAGACTAATGTAGCTTCAGTGTGAACCCTGATTTTCTCTGGGCACACTGTTGATCCCACTTGGAGACTGGCCATTCCAGTGTTAGCTGGAGTAGAGTTAGAAATTGAACCTTTCTTGGGACAGGCCTTGTCTCCAATTTGGTATCCTTGCTGATTACAGCTACGACACCAGGACTTTTTGGGATCAAAGTTTTTACCCTTGTACCCAAAATTGGATTGTGAAGAGGCTCTGGACCCTCCCTCCTGAGCAGGTTTTTGGGGCCCTATAGAAGACTCTTTACTTTTTTCCTTGGATGTCTCAACACTCTTCCCCTGGGGAGTCTTTGTGACCCCTTTCTTTTGGTCACCCCCTGTGGAAGTCTTGGTCACCCTAGTCTTGACCCAATGGTCCGCCTTCTTTCCCAATTCTTGGGGAGAAATTGGTCTTAGGTCTACCAGATTCTGATGCAGTTTATCATTGAAACAATTACTTAACAGGTGTTCTTTCACAAATAAATTGTACAGCCCATCATAATCATTTACACCACTGCCTTGAATCCAACCATCCAGTGTTTTTACTGAGTAGTCTACAAAATCAACCCAGGTCTGGCTCGAGGATATTTGAGCCCCCCTGAACCTAATTCTATACTCCTCCGTTGAGAATCCAAAGCCCTCAATCAGGGTAGCCTTCATGAGGTCATAGGATTCTGCACCTTTTCCAGAGAGTGTGAGGAGTCTATCCCTACACTTTCCAGTGAACATTTCCCAAGGGAGAGCACCCCAGTGAGATCTGTTTACTTTTCTGGTTGCACAAGGCCTCTCAAAAGCTGTGAACCATTTGGTGATGTCATCACCATCTTCATATTTAGTTACAATCCCTTTTGGGATTTTCAACATGTCAGGAGAATCTCTGACCCTATTTATGTTGCTGCCACCATTGATGTGACCAAAACCCATCTCTTGTCTTTCCCTTTCTATGGCTAGGAGCTGTCTCTCTAAAGCCAGTCTTTTGACCATCCTGGCTAACAGGAAGTCATCTTCATTGAGGCTGCCCTCAATGCTTCCAGAGTTGCTGGACTCTCCTATGAGAGAAGCAGCATCTCTGACTATCACATTTGGAGTCAGGGTTTGGGAGACCCTGGGCTCCCCATCTAGGACTAGAGGTGGGAAATCCTCCAGGTCACTAGGGTCCCCCTCTGTGAGGCCATCATCAGAGGGGTTGTTTTTAGCAAACACTGCCAAAAGCTCCTGGAGCTGTACTTTGGTAGGGTTTGAACCAGTTTTAATCTTTTTGATTTTGCAGAGAGACCTTAACTCTGACATCCTAAGATGCAGGTAAGGGGTGACGTTGAGTTCCATCACTATCTCTTCTGCATTAGACATTATGGGGGTTATTCCAACTTTGGAGGAAGTGGTAATCCGTCCCAAAAGTGACGGTAAAGTGACGGATATACCACCAGCCGTATTACGAGTCCATTATATCCTATGGAACTCGTAATACGGCTGGTGGTAAATCCGTCACATTTGGGACGGATTACCACCTCCTCCAAAGTTGGAATAACCCTCTATGTTTCTAAAAGTTGAAATACTTTTTAAGAATCTAAAACTAACTCTAGAACTTAATTCAAACTTTTAAAAAACTTTTAAACCCTAAAAGAAATGCTAACAGGGACTAACACAAGGCCCTAGCAGGACTTTTAAAAACTTAGAAAAATAGCACAAATTTCTTCAGTTTCTAATGACAATTTTTGGAATTTAGTCGTGTGATCAGGTATTGGCTGAGTAGTCCAGCAAATGCAAAGTCTTGTACCCCACCGCTGATCCACCAATGTAGGAAGTTGGCTCTGTATGTACTATTTCAAAGTAAGAAATAGCATTCACAGAGTCCAAGGGTTCCCCTTAGAGGTAAGATAGTGGCAACAAGAGATAATTCTAATGCTCTATTTTGTGGTAGTGTGGTCGAGCAGTAGGCTTATCAGAGGGCAGTGTTAAGCATTTGTTGTACACACACAGGCAATAAATGGGGAACACACACTCAAAGACAATTCCAGGCCAATAGGTTTTTATATAGAAAAATATATTTTCTTAGTTTATTTTAAGAACCACAGGTTCAAGATTTACAAACAATACTTTAAATGAAAGGTATTTCACTTAGGAACTTTGAATTAGCAAAATAGCATATACAGTTTTCACACAAATGGCAATAAGCTATTTTAAAACTGGACACAGTGCAATTTTCAACAGTTCCTGGGGGAGATAAGTGTTTGTTAGTTTTGCAGGTGATTAACCACCTACAGGGTTCAAAGTTGGGTCCAAGGTAGCCCACCATTGGGGGTTCAGGGCAACCCCAAAGTTACCACACCAGCAGCTCAGGGCCGGTCAGGTGCAGAGGTCAAAGTGGTGCCCAAAACGCATAGGCTTCAATGGAGAAGGGGGTGCCCCGGTTCCAGTCTGTCAGCATGTAAGTACCCGAGTCTTCAGAGGGCCGACCAGGGGGGGTTTGTAGGGCACCGGGGGGGACACAAGTCAGTACACGGGGGCTTCCTGGTGCAGTGTGCAAACAGGCATCGGGTTTGCAATGGAGTTCAATGGGAGACCAAGGGGTCTCTTCAGCGATGCAGGCAAGGGGGGTGCTCCTCGGGGAAGCCACCACCTGGACAAGGGAGAGGGCCACCTGGGGGTCGCTCCTGCGCTGGAGGTCGGATCCTTCAGGTCCTGGGGGCTGCGGGTGCAGTGTCCTTACCAGGCGTTGGGTCTTTAAAGCAGGCAGGCGCGGTCAGGGGGAGCCTCTGGATTCCCTCTGCAGGTGTTGCTGTGGGGGCTCAGGGGGGTCAACTCTGGCTACTCAAGGGCTCGCAGTCACCGGGGAATCCTTCCTGTAGCGTTGGTTCTCCACAAGTCGAGCCGGGGGCGTCGGGTGCAGAGTGCAAAGTCTCACGCTTCCAGCGGGAAACATGTGCTCTTTCAAAGTTGCTTCTTTGTTGCAAAAATGCTTCTTCCTTGGAGCAGAGCCGCTGTCCTCGGGAGTTCTTGGTCCTTTTAGATGCAGGGTAGTCCTCTGAGGCTTCAGAGGTTGCTGGACCCTGTGGAACGCGTCACTGGAGCAGTTCTTTTGAAGTGGTGAGACAGGCCGGTAGAGCTGGGGCCAAAGCAGTTGGTGTCTCCGTCTTCTCTGCAGGTTTTTCAGCTCAGCAGTCCTTCTTCGTCTTAGGTTGCAGGAATCTATCTTGCTGGTTTCTGGGCGCCCCTAAATACTCGATTTAGGGGTGTGTTTAGGTCTTGGGGGGTTAGTAGCCAATGGCTACTAGCCCTGAGGGTGGCTACACCCTCTTTGTGCCTCCTCCCTGAGGGGAGGGCGGCACATCCCTAATCCTATTGGGGGAATCCTCCATCCGCAAGATGGAGGATTTCTAAAAGTCAGAGTCACCTCAGCTCAGGACACCTTAGGGGCTGTCCTGACTGGCCAGTGACTCCTCCTTGTTTTTCTCATTATCTCCTCCGGCCTTGCCGCCAAAAGTGGGGCCTTGGCTGGAGGGGGCGGGCAACTTCACTAGCTGGAGTTCCCTGGGGTGCTGTAACAAAGTGGGTGAACCTTTGAGGCTCACCGCCAGGTGTTAGTTCCTGCAGGGGGAGGTGAGAAGCACCTCCACCCAGTACAGGCTTTGTTACTAGCCACAGAGTGACAAAGGCACTCTCCCCATGTGGCCAGCAACATGTCTGGTGTGTGGCAGGCTGCTAAAACTAGTCAGCCCACACTGGTAGTCAGATGTGGTTTCAGGGGGCATCTCTAAGATGCCCTCTGGGGTGTATTTTACAATAAAATGTACACTGACATCAGTGTTTATTTATTGTGCTGAGAAGTTTGATACCAAACTTCACAGTTTTCAGTGTAGCCATTATGGTGCTGTGGAGTTTGTGTATGACAAACTCCCAGACCATATACTCTTATGGCTACCCTGCACTTACAATGTCTAAGGTTTTGCTTAGACACTGTAGGGGCATAGTGGTCATGCACTTATGCCCTCACCTATGGTATAGTGCACCCTGCCTTAGGGCTGTAAGGCCTGCTAGAGGGGTGACTTATCTATACCTATAGGCAGTGTGAGGTTGGCATGGCACCCTGAGGGGAGTGCCATGTCGACTTAGTCATTTTATCCCCATCAGCACACACAAGCTGGCAAGCAGTGTGTCTGTGCTGAGTGAGGGGTCCCCAGGGTGGCATAAGACATGCTGCAGCCCTTAGAGACCTTCCCTGTCATCAGGGCCCTTGGTACCAGGGGTACCAGTTACAAGGGACTTACCTGGATGCCAGGGTGTGCCAATTGTGGAAACAAAGGTACAGGTTAGGGAAAGAACACTGGTGCTGGGGCATGGTTAGCAGGCCTCAGCACACTTTCAAATCATAACTTGGCATCAGCAAAGGCACACAGTCAGGGGGTAACCATGCCAATGAGGCATTTCCTTACAGCCGAGTACTGCGAGTAGCCATGAACCCACATTGGTCTGGGTGTAGTAGTTGTGGCAGAACCCTTTTCAGATGGGCGGCAAGGATGGTTGCAAAGATTTTAATTTCGGTATTGATCAGTGAGATCGGCCTGTAGTCCTCACGGTGTGTTGAGGGGGGTTGGGTCTTGGGAGCACTACAATGATGGCAGTGTCTAGTTTCCTGGGGAACATACCATTGTTGTCTACGTTCATAAAGAGGTTCAGTAGGTGTGGTGTTAATTCTTCTCTGAAGATCTTGTAGTATTTTGAGGGGAGGCCGTCGGGTCCCGGGTTTTCCCAGTGCCTAATGCCGAAGTGGCCGCTCGGATTTCTTCCGCGTCAATGGGTTCATCCAGGGCCCGCGCTTCCGACCCTAACAACTGTGGGAGGGGGATTTCCTCCAACAACTGGCTGGCCGAGCCCATGTCGACCCGTCCCGACGCCTGATATAGTGTTCGGTAATACGTGGCAAAGGCATTTGCGATTTCTGTGTGGTTCACGACAAGGTTATCTCCTCACTCCCGAATTTCGGGGACAATCCTAGAGGCCTGGTGGTGAGATACCAGCCAGTGCAGCATTTTCCCAGTTTTGTCCCCCCACCCGTAGAGTTTCACCGTCCTTGCCCTCCATAAGTGCTTAGCTGCCTCTAGGGATTGGTCTCTTATGTCCTCACGGATTAAGAGTAATTGTCGCGTTGTCTTGTCATTCGGGCTTATTCATTTTCGTTTTCAAGGACCTTAGCCCGGAGCTCCAGCTGTTCGATATGTTGAGCCCGCGCGCGCTCCTGGCTCGGTACCAGGCTTTTGGCCCTGCCCCTCAGCACCGCTTTACCCGCTGCCCATAAAGTGCCCGCGGATGTCACCGACCCCTCGTTCAGGTCAAAGTATTCCTGTATTTCTTTGCGCATCTGCTCCACGTAGTTTTGGTCTTGGAGGTACCATGCGTTTAACCGCCACATTGGGCGGATCTGAGATTGTGTGAGACCTACAATGAATCGGAGTGGGGCATGGTCGGAGATTCCCCTTGTCAATATTTCAATGTGGGAGAGGGCTATGCAGTCTGCTCGGGAGCAGAACCAGATCTATCCTGGATTGTGAACCATGAGCAGCTGATGTGTGGGTGAATTGACGCTGCCTTGGGTGCCATGTTCGCCAAGCGTCGCAGAGCCCCGTCACCGAAAACCAACCCCTGAGCCCCGTTGCCGCCGTGTGTCTATGTGCGGAGATTGGGCCGGCCACGTCCGCTACTGGGTCAGGGGTGGCGTTAAAGTCTCCTCCCATCATCGTGAGTCCCGGAGGCAGATCCAGGAGTAGCTGGGAGAGGTCTTCCAGAGTTCTGCGGACTAATGTGGGGGGGGTCATAAACGCTGACCATAATAATCGTAGTCCCTTCAGTTTTACCTGTAATGGCTATATAGCGTCCGAGTTGGTCTCTACGTACCTGTATGTTTGTCATGGGGAACGACCGGTGAAGCAATATGGCTACCCCTCTTGAACTGCGCGTGAACCCGGCATGGTATACCCTGTCAAAGCCCCTACGGGCTAGGAAAGGACAATTATTTCCCAGGAGATTAGTTTCTTGCAATAGGAGTACGTTCGGTTTGTGTCTGTGTATGTAAGTAAATACAGCAGTGCGTTTTATCTTATCCAGGAGGCCATTAACGTTCCATGAGATGATTTGTGTCCGGTTCATGGGGGGTGGGTATGTAAGAGGTGCTCATCATGGCCACTTGAGCTTACTTTTATTGGACCTGGGTATATTGGAGAGCCTTTATTTGGTCCCTGTCTCTGTGGGGTGTGTGCCTCTCCAAAACCAGTGGAGTCCCTAGATTTCCTGCTCAGTCTGCTAGACCTGAAAATTGAACATTTTGGTGACCTAAACGTGGTAACAACGGCCCTTGGAACCAGGCCTAAACTCCCTTGCCCCCCAACTCACACCCCACCCCATACTTCCCCCCAGAAGCATCTGTCGCCCATATGCTGTACCTCCCTTCTAAAACTGGTGAGGTGAATTAAAAACGTATAGGGTAGCGGTAGTGATGGACCCCTCCATTTTCCGGATTAAGTCTAAAATTACAGTAAATGTTGGTAAGTTTATCTCGACATAAACCCCGTCGACCCAGTAGTGGCCTTTCACCAGATGGTTTCTGTGTCTGCTGTATCACAGCACCGGGCTGCGGGATAAGTCTGCATCTTCCAGGGTCCCGGAGTGGGTCCGTTCCCCACCCGGCATGTTGGGGCTTTCCTCGGAGCTCCCAGGACGCCGGTCCGAGCGTGGGTTCTGTGATTCTGTCCGGTGGGTTCTAGAAGGCGATTGTGAAGGAGATCTGCGCATTGCCTTGTCTCCCTGAGATCGTGTGCGACGGCGACGGTCGGGCCGTCGCTCCCCCGGTCGGTTCGACTGCGAACTTTGCAGGGGTCTAGCATTGTCTTTGCCGAGGCCCAGCGGGATCTCCTCTGTCAACCAGGTCCAAGCCGTGGCCGGGTGGTTGAAGAATTGGGTTTGGTTTCTATAGACCACACGGAGTCGCACCGGAAACAGAAGTCGGTATTGGATGTCCATGGCTTTGAGTTTCTGTTTCATTTCAGTGAATGAGCGGCGTTGTTGTTGAACTTCTCGCGTGTAGTCTGGGAAGAGAAGGTCTTTTACTCCATTGCAAAGGAGGTCTCCCTTTATACGTGCCTCTTGCAGTATTGCATCTCTGTCTTTGAAGTTGAAGAGGCGGAGTATCACTGACCTGGGTGGGGAGCCCGGAGGGGGTTTTGCCTGCAGGGCCCTGTGGGCTCGCTCGATCGCGAACCACGGCGTGAGGCGAGCAGCGGGCATCCAGGAGCGGAGCCAGTCCTCAAGGTATTGGATTAGAGATGATTCTGCTGTGTTCTCGGGAAGGCCCACCATGCGGAGGTTGTTGCGTCTAGATCTATTCTCGGCGTCTTTGGCTCTCTTGTGCAGTTCCGAGGTGCGGGCGGTTAGCGCAGAAACTTGAGCTTCGAGGGCAGACACATCATCTTCTACCGTGGAGATCCTAGATTCAGCCTTGGTGATTCGGGCCGTGGCATTGCGGAGGTCTTGTCTAACCAGGGCCACGTCCACTCTGACTTCTCGTATTTTGGACTTGACGGCTGCTTGTGAGGCCTGGATTGCCTGGAGTATCGTTGCCAAGTCTCCGGGTGTTGCCTGTGATTCGCTGTCCCCACTTGGTATGCGATCTTCCGACCGAAGGCCAATGGCGCCCGTAGTGAATTGGTCCATGCGGGTCTGCGCCGCTGTTTGTCGCGCCTGTTTGTCTTTGCCCATGGCGGGTCTGTTGCGGTCTTTATCTTGGTATCCGGAGACGTGGCGTGGCCTAGTGGGGCTCACCGTGAAGGATTTGCAGAGCTAAGGTGGCTGGGTCCTCAAGGCATGTCCGCTGCCCCTGGATTTTCATGGGGTCACAGCTCCCATCCCCTGGCCCCGGTCTATCGATAGTCTTCAAGAGGGGGGGTCTCGGTTCAGCCAATGTCCCAGCTGGTCTCCGGGGCTGCCTCCAGGCTCCAGCCTAGTGTCCAGGGAAAGGGCAGGAGGGATGACCTCTGGTTCCCGGTCCGGGGGGCATGGCCTCTGTCTGCTCGTCCCTCGTCCAAGTGCCCGGGACCGGGAGATGTGCTCTGTCGCAGTGTTTTGGTTTTATGCGGCTCTGGATTCAGGCCGCCGCTCTGAGTGGGAGCCCAAGGGTTTCTCCCCCGCTGGCAGAGCGCACTATTTCTCACCTGTGGGCCTGGTGGGTGCCGATCTTACTACGTTTCTCGTTTGTGTCTGCTTTGCGGTTCGTCCTCTTCCCGCGGGTCGGGCCAACGAAGGTCCCACAGCCCGCCTCCTGGTGGGGTGTTCTGCCAGTACTCTCCTCCCCAATCTCGGCCTCAGAGGAAGGAGAGGGTATGGGGGGGTGAGCCAAATTAAGGGGAGGGGGGAACTCCTTCCTGTCAGGCGTTACGGGCCCGGCCCGTCTCAGGACTCACCCCGGTCGTGCAGTGTGTTGTTTGGCGCCTCTCTGGGGCTGCGCGCCTGTCAGGGCCCCAATGGATGCGGCGCCTGTCCGGGGGGTGGAGGGGCGAGGCGCCGCCAATGATCTCCCGGCCCGGTCTCAGGCCGGCTGCCCGTGCTTCCTCAGACCCGGGTTCGCGCCCCCAAGGGGGAGAGGGCGACGGGAAGGGAGGGGAGTTCACCCTCTCTGGCACTGCGGGTCTCTGTCCACAGCAGGCCGCGGGGCCGAGGGCCGCCCCGCAGTGCGGCGCTCTGTCTCTCAGCTCCAGGCACCGCGGTGCTGAACAGGCCACCGCCGTGCGTCCCTCTCCAGCGGCCAGCAGTGCGATCTCAGCGGCCCTCCGCCATCTTGGACAAAGAGGGCCCCGGTCCCGCGGTGCACGACAGCCGAGCTGAAAAGTGCGTCCGCCATCTTGCCGCCTCAGCCACTCCTCCTCCATTTGGAGCTTTTCTATTGAATGTTATTCAGAATAACAATCAACATATTGCTTCTTCTTAACCCCTTCTGTGCCCAGGACGTAATGGTTACGTCCTGAGGCACAGTGCTGCTATGCCCAGGACGTAACCATTACGTCCTTGGCACAGAGCCCAGAGGGAGCGCTAGCGCTCCCTCTGTGGGGTTCCCCCCCACCCCCCAAGGCAGGGATGGAAGGGGAAGCCTATTTTTATGAGGCCAATCTGCCCCCAAGGGGGACAGAAACCACTAGACACCAGGGAGTTATTTTTTTTGTTCGTGAATTTCATGTAAGGGTCGTTCCCCTGGGGGGGCAAATTTATTTTAGGCCATTTCTGTCCCCCCTGGGGGCAGATCAGCCTATTGTTATTAGGCTGATCTGCCCCCGGGGGGGGGGGGCAGAAACTTCTAGGCGCCAGGGCTAATTTTTTTTTTTTGTTTTTTTTTTGGGTTCGTATGTTTTTTTTTAGATGGGGAGCGACCCATTAGGCAAAGGTCGCTCCCCTGGGGGGAAAATTGTATTTAGACCATTTCTGCCCGCCTTGGGCGCAAATCGGCCGATTTTAGGTCAATCTGCCCCCAAGGGGGGCAGAAACAGCTAGGCACCGGGATTTTTTTTTTTTTGCGCCAGTGTCCCGGACGGGGCAACCCCATAGGCAAGGGTCGCTCCCCGGGAGGGTTGAGGGGGCAAATTTATTTTAGGCCATTTATGCCCCCCCTGGGGCCGGCTGACCTAGAGGCCAAAATCCACAGGTAGACACTTTGCAAAAAAACACCTCTGTTTTCTGTGAAAAAATGTGATGTGTCCATGTTGTGTTTTGGGCCATTTCCTTTTGTGGGCACTAGGCCTACCCACACAAATGAGGTACCATTTTTATCGGGAGACTTGGGGGAACGCTGGGTGGAAGGAGATTTGTGGCTCCTCTCAGATTCTAGAACTTTCTGTCACCGAAATGAGAGGAAAAAGTGTTTGGTTTTTTTGGCCAAATTTAGAGGTTTGCAAAGGATTCTGGGTAACAGAACCTGGTCAGAGCCCCACAAGTCACCCCATCTTGGATTCCCCTATGTGTCTAGTTTTTAAAAATGCACTGGTTTGCTAGGTTTCCCCAGGTGCCGGCTGAGCTAGACGGCAAAATCCACAGGTAGGCACTGTTTTCTGTGAAAAAATGTGATGTGTCCAGGTTGTGTTTTGGGCTATTTCATATCGTGGGCGCTAGGCCTACCCACACAAGTGAGGTACCATTTTTATCTGGAGACTTGGGGGAACGCTGGGTGGAAGGAAATTTGTGGCTCCTCTCAGATTCCACAACTTTGTCACCAAAATGTGAGGAACATTTGTATTTTTTAGCCAAATTTTGAGGTTTGCAAAGGATTCTGGGTAACAGAACCTGGTCACAGCCACACAAGTCACCCCATCTTGGATTCCCCTAGGTCTCTAGTTTTCAAAAATGCACAGGTTTGGTAGGTTTCCCCAGGTGCGGGCAGCTAGGGGTCAAAATCTACAGGTAGGCACTTTGCAAAAAACACCTCTGTTTTCTGTCAAAAAATGGGATGTGTCCACGTTGTGTTTTGGGCCATTCCCTTTTGTGGGCGCTAGGCCTACCCACACAAGTGAGGTACCATTTTTATCGGGAGACTTGGGGGAACATAGAATAGCAAAACAAGTGTTATTGCCCCTTGTCTTTCTCTACATTTTTTCCTTCCAAATATAAGAGAGTGTGTAAAAAAGACTTCTATTTGAGAAATGCCCTGTAATTCACATGCTAGTATGGGCACCCCAGAATTCAGAGATGTGCAAATAACCACTGCTCCTCAACACCTTATCTTGTGCCCATTTTGGAAATACAAATGTTTGCTTGATAGCTATTTTTTACTCTTTATATTTCAGCAAATGAATTGCTGTATACCCGGTATAGAATGAAAACCCAATGCAGGGTGCATGTCATTTATTGGCTCTGGGTACCTAGAGTTCTTGATGAACCTACAAGCCCTATATATCCCCGCAACCAGAAGAGTCCAGCAGACGTAATTGTATATTGCTTTTAAAAATCTGACATTGCAGGAAAAAGTTACTGAGTAAAACGTAGAGAAAAATTGCATTTTTTTTCACCTCAATTTCAATATTTTTTTTTTTTCAGTTGTTATTTTCTGTAGGAAACCCTTGTAGGATCTACACAAATTACCCCTTGCTGAATTCAGAATTTTGTCTACTTTTCAGAAATGTTTCGGTTTCTGGGATCCAGCATTGGTTTCACGCCCATTTCTGTCACTGGCTGGAAGGAGGCTGAAAGCACAAAAAATCATAAAAATGGGGTATGTCCCAGTAAAATGCCAAAATTGTGTTGAAAAATTGGGTTTTCTGATTCAAGGCTGCCTGTTCCTGAAAGCTGGGAAGCTGGTGATTTTAGCACCGCAAACCCTTTGTTGATGCCATTTTCAGGGAAAAAATCACAAGCCTTCTTCTGCAGCCCCTTTTTCAATTTAAAAAACAAAATAAAAAAAAATTTGCACTGTATTTTGGCTAATTTCTTGGCCTCCTTCTTGGAAACCCACAAAGTCTGGGTACCTCTAGAATCCCTAGGATGTTGGAAAAAAAGGACGCAAATTTGGCGTGGGTAGCTTATGTGAACAAAAAGTTATGAGGGCCTAAGCGCGAACTGCCCCAAATAGACAACAAACGGCTCGGCACAGGAGGGGGAAAAGGCCTGGCAGCGAAGGGGTTAAATGATACAGAGGACATCCATCTATGTGACCTTTTACCAACTTATTGATTCTGCAACACATTGTTGGTTGTTGAAACATAGCTAAATCAACACTGAACAATAGTACAGATGAGCGCTTAAACTCGCGTAACAAATTATTGAACTATCAAATCATACAAGAGCAAACATTAAACGACGTATTTGTGCAAACCAAACAAAATGATAAAAAATGATGTGAAATGTGCATTTATAATTGTAAAACATGCACAAAAGTGATTATTAAAAAATACAGTGGGGGATTATAAAGCAGAAAAAGTGAAGATTACATCACTGGAATGAGTCCAGAACATGAAGCCTATTTTTTTTTTTTTTTGCTTTGTGCCTGTGTTCCGGCCCAGATGGTTCTGAGGCTTCTTGGTCTTCTTGTCTGATGCATCCTGCTGCTGTCTCATGTCACATGCAAGCTCTGCAGTGGAAACTCCGTCTTCAGTAGGCCCAACATTGGGGGATGTCTCTCAGATGGCAGTCATGTTTCATGCGAGGCAGCACTTTAGTGTTGGATTTCTGGTGCCATCTTGGCATGCGACAAACACGGTTACCAATACATCTCCAAAACTCATGGTGGTGAGCATCACAATGTCGCTATGCCAGGGGGTAGGGGGTTCACCTGAACAAAGTGGATGTCAGAGGGTACTGGTGTCAGGTGGAGCAAAACCACTAAATTAACTTTCTGACACTGCATGCCATCTGCTGGCACACAGTAGCTTTCTACTGTCCATCAAAGGCAGGCCTGTTCAAGTTCTGATGGACAGCACAGTTGCCATGTGGAACTGTAGCATGCAGGACCTGGACGCCATGAGACTGTTTCAATTGTTGGACCTTCACAGGATATTTCCGGTCATTTATGTCAACATCATGGCAGACTAATTCAGATGGTGTCATTGTGCCAACCTAAGTGGTGTCTGCACCTGGAGATAGTTCAAGGTATTTTCTCCTGTTGGAGCGTGCCTTGGATAGATCTTTCTGTTGCCATCAATAGTGTGCGGTATCATGATTTTAGAATGCTAGAGTTTCTACCTTAACCCTCTTTGGGAGATGTGGTCTGCCTTCAGTGGGACTCTGTCCTACTCTTTGCAATTGGCACTCTGTCTCTTGGTGCCCGAGGTCTGAAGAAGGTCAGTAGGAATGGAGGACAGCTCACCCTCTAGGACCAGATCGGGTTTGGAAGGTGTAATACTCAGATCTACAGTCAGTACATTTACCCTCATGATGTATTAATATGTGGTCAGGCTAATTAAATTCCTCGATCACAAGTCTAAAATGTGCTTGATAAATTATGTCAGACAAGATATACTTGTTGCTTCTGATTTGTAAGTGGTCCAGCGTTGCTGACTTAAAGGACCCAACCCCTTCGTTTTTACTTTGAGAAAGTTGACATTTTCCTGCCCTATTTGGTGCTTCCAGACTATTCCTGGTCACATGACTGGGTGCGGTTGGAAGTTGGACTTTATCTGATAGAGACTTCAAGAGCCCTTGAGCTAGTGCTTATTCAAATTCCTAGTGGCTTCACATGCAATGCCTCGACTATCAAGATCACGGTCGAGTGGCGGATTCCTAGATCCTCGTTGCAGTCAGTTATCGGGTCATCCAGGTAAATCCCACCACAAGAATAAGTAGTAGTCCGAGATCTTCAACTTCACCTTATCCGTTGGCCGACAAGACGAGGGAGTGTCGACATTTAGGGCCTGGCTCTAGAGTAAAGCCAGCACCTCGTCTGTCTCCACGGCTAAGCTAGTTTCCGGGAGCCGGAGTAACCCCCTCCCAACTAAAAGCATTTTATGAGGCCATGCACTTCATATTTTGATGGTCCGTTCCTTCTGGTGTGCCTTTGGACCCCAAGGGTTCGGGGGGACCGCTGCCATTCGGGCCCCTCGGATCCAATGTTGGATCCAGACTGACACCGGTTGTGCCACCTCTGCCTACCCAAGCACCGGTCCCTATGATGATGCTCCGGCTCCCACCAGTAGTACAGTTCCCCATTCTGATCCTCGACTCTGGCCCCAACTGGAACCATGCCTTCGATGCTGGAGCCTGAGCCCTATTTCTATGGGTTTCTACTCAGGAAGGAGTTTGTTGACCCTGATAAATACCAGCCTTATGACACAAACATTGGCTCGTATGAGGATTTGGCAGAAGCCAGTGGATTGAACACTTTCGAGATACAGGCAGGCTTTCTTCCCCTATTGTGGCTACAGAGGAAGGAGTTTTATTTGCAATGGCGGTGAGGAGGGCAGTCAAGGTACTGAACCTTAGCTTGACCTCTGTAGCAGTCAAGACAAATGTCGTGACAGGAGTGCCTAAACCGGGAGTGTCCCCCTCAGAACCACTTATCCAGTTTAATGAAGCTCTTACTGAAGTCCTGCTATGGACCTGGTCTAAGCCCTGCACAGCGGTTCTTGTGAACAGGATGATTGTCCACTGCCACTGCCCCGTCCCTGGGGACCCCGGCTTCTTCACACATCACCCTACCCCAGAGAGCTTGGTAGTCCAAGCCTCTACCTCCCAGGTAAATCCTGGCACATTCTCTACCTCACCACCAGACAGGGAACCTTGTTGAAGAAAATGTTGTTCGATGGCATTTGTGGCTGTAGATACACATGCTCTGCATACCCCTGCCATCTAGTGTTGGGTCTGGAGTTGTGTAAGTTTTTTCTTCAAAGAAGTCTGTCAAGTCACAAGGTTGAGTGACTCCTCCTCTCTGTGATATTGCGCATGGGCATTGACTCCATTGTTAAATTGTTTTCTCTCTGCTGTCGGGTTTGGACAGGTGTGCCTCTGCTACATGTCTTCGACTCCGTTCAGTACAGTTCTTTTCTTTCCTTACTGTTTTGACGGTATAGTTTCGACTGCGCTTTTCCATTCCTGCACTACCTACGAATTTTGTTGGTTTCGGGCTTCGACTACCTGCCCTTCAGGGCGTTATCGCATGTCTTGGGCCTACCTTCCGTGTGTTTCTGCATCAGCGAAAATGTTCTTCTGTTGGAATGTACACCCTTTTATTTTGTTCACGTTGCCATGCAAAATATCCACACACTGACCAGCGCCTCTTGTGCAACCTCTGCCTTTCGCCTGACAATCCGAAGGCCGACTGCGACGCTTCCAAGTTATTCAGGTTGTAAAAGACTCTTTGGGACAATAGGGCTCAACAACTTGAAAGGGCCCACCAATCATCGGACACCCCGGTTCTATTTTGAGAAGAGCATGTCCAGGAGGAGCCAGCTGGAGGGGAGAAAGAGGAGTTCTCTATTGAAGACAGCTCCGACTCTGACATGGAGCTCAGTATCAAAATGCAGGAGTTACTATCTGCCCAGCGAATGCTTACTGTGGCCCCTGCTCCACCACCCAAGCTCTCCAAAAAGTCTGCACTATCACTTTTAGAGGTCGGTGGACCACCACTGCATCCCAGCCATGTTCAGAATTGAAAAACTGTCTCGGCCACCCTGCCTTTGGGCCTGGAGCTGAAATTTGCCGATAAGGCTAAGGCCTTGACCTCAGGCTTATCGGACTGAGAACTTGCTCCTGTATCGGTCCAAACCTCAGCATCAAGCCCACAGCCAGCTCTTTCAACCTCTGCCCTGACAAAGCTTCAGTCCAAGCCTTTAGTACTGAAAGCCTTGGAGCTGAAAGACTCCGGCACATCTTGGACCTCTCCTTGACATGTCAAGTTGATCCTCTATAAAATGGATGCCAGACTGACAACAGTCTACATTCAAGAGGGGACCGGTCACATTTTTGCAACTCCTTCCTGTCCTACACTTCAGAAGAGGAAGTTAACGTTTGAGGAAGCCTTGGAATCTCCCATCCTACCAAGGATAAAGAAAAAGGACAAGGCCACCAGCCCAGCTGTTCATCGTCGTCCTCCACCTCCTCCCCCTCCTCACACTCTACCACCTCAGTCCCCTATGCATGACCCCCTCAATGACACTCCTCAAGGGTCTCCACATTCCTACACGGGGGTCCATTGGGTGACACTGACCCATGGCATGCCTATAACCCAGATCCCATTCCTACTAATGATCCAGACCTCTATCCAGCTCGTCCCTCCCCTCCAGAAGATACCACCTCATCCCAACAGATAATCTCCAGAGCGGCAGTGTTACATAATGTTGAGCTCCATAAGGAACCCATATAGCAGGATTTCTTATTTGACACCCTTTCTTCGACCCACAGGTAAACCCAGTTCCTCCCTCTGCTTCCTGGCATGATGAGACATGCTGAGGATATCTTCAAAGAGCCAACATGAGCTAGGGTTATCCCCACCCCCAACCCTGTGTTTCCAGGGTGATTAAGAAATACGAGGCAGCTTCTTCAGGTCCACTCTTTATTTGGAGTCAAGTTCCACCTTACTATATTGTCACCACCACTGCCTGCAAATGGGCAAATAGTCAGACAACTGAGGACTTATTTCCTCCTGAAAAGGAGAGCAATCACATCAGTGGCACTGGGAAGAGGATAGCGGCACAGACCACAAACCTTTGGCACATTGCCAATTCGCAGGCCCCCTTGGCCATCTATGATGGGGCACATTGAGATGAGCTGGAGGAACTGTTGCAGTACCTCCAGATAAACACTGCAAGAGGGTCAACAGCTTGTCACTGAAGGACAGGTTACTGCCAACAACTCTATAAGGTGCCCTCTTGACTCAGCAGATGCAGCACCAAGGGGTATTAATACCAGCATCCTCCTAACAAGGCATATATAGCTGTAGTATTCTGGTTTCAAACCAGAGGACCAGCAGGCAGTTTTAAAAATGGCATTTGATAAGGAGCACCTGTTTGGACCACAAGTAGATACATTAGACAAATTAAAAAAAGACCCAGATACTGCCAAGGCGATGGGAGCGTTACAAACTGTAGCTCAGAGGGGCTCCTTTCATCACCCAGTCTATAGAGGAACATACAAGTCCTCCTCACACACGTAGCAACACCCACTGCTAACCATTGACTACCTATAACCCCCCCCCCCGAGCACCCAATACCTGTCTGAGACAGAATTCAGTTTTTCCACCCAGTGTGGAACACCATCACTAGAGACAAATGGGCACTAGCCATTATCCAACATGGCTATTGTCTGGAGCTCATTACTACACCGCACAACATTCCCCCTCGCACGCACAGGCTGTCACAGGAATATCTCCCACTTCTCCAGCAAAAAGTCCAAGCCCTTCTTCTCAAAGGGACAATAAAACTGTTTCCCCCTCAACACCAAGGCTTGGGAGTATATTCCCTATACCTCCTCAGCCCCAAAACAGACAGGTCCCTAGGACCAATCTTAGATCTCCGACCTCTCAACAAATACATGCTATCCGAACACTTCCATATGGTCACTCTACAGGATGGCATTCCCCTTTTACAACAGGGTGACTTAATGTCAACATGTAGGAAAATGCTAGTGTTGATGCCAGCTTTGATTGGAAGTTTTGCTGGGACCCTGCTAACCAGGCCCCTGCACCAGTGTTCTTTCCCTAAAACTGTGCCTTTGTTTCCACAATTGGCACAACCCTGGCACACAGTTAAGTCCCTTGTAAAAGGTACCCCTGGTACCAAGGGCACTGTGGCCAGGAAAGGTCCCTAAGGACTGCAGCATGGATTATGCCACTGTGGGGGACCCCTCACCAAGCATTCAATGACATTGACAGCTTTTCTAGCCTCCATCAAGGAAGGCTAGTGTAGGTGTTCTAGGACAATACCACCACCATCTGGTACTGCAACACACAGGGCGGGTGGGGTTGTAAACCCTTTGCCAAGAAGCCCTATGTCCCTGGACATGGCTTGAACGTCAGGGCATATCCCTGGTATTTCAACACCTGGCTGGCTTTCTGAACACCAGAGCAGGCAATCTCAGCCGAAGATGCCTAGCAGATCATAAATGGCGTCTTCATCTGGAGGTACTACAGGGTGTCATTTGACAGTGGAGAAGGCCTTGATTAGATCTGTTTGTCACTGATGAGAATGCGCTAAATCAGTTTCGAAGGCAGCTCTCGCTTGGGTATGCTTTTCGTCTCGAGTTGAGCTCATGCCTCCAGTATGTCTTTCCGCCCTCATACCACTCCTGCCCAGGGTTCTCAAGAAGATCAGGAATGCCTGGCCCCAAGTCATCTTTGAGGATACAGATTGGGCCTGGAGATTTTGGTATCTGATCAGTGTGCCTCTTCGAGAGGATCTTCTGTCGCTGCAGCAGGGAGGGGTCCCCCACCTGAACCTGTCATCTCTCTACCTTCTTGCGTGGAGATTGAGCGGCGATATTTGGCCTCTTTTGACCTTACTCCTGAAGTCTGCAACATTATCTTGGCAGCCAGGCGTCCCTCCACTAAGACACTTTGCATCTGTTGTTTGAGAACATTTGTGGCATGATGTACAGAGAGACAGATCGATCCCCTTTGTGTCCCACCTTCTCAGGTTCTTCTCTTCATTCTTTTCCCTTGCTTAGCAGGGCTCTGCTCCAGGCACTCTCAAGGGCTATCTTTATGCTATTTCAGCTTTTCTGTGGTCTCCTGACCAGTCATCCCTCTTCAGGTCCCCAGCTGTAAATAAATTCTTGAAAGGGTTGCAACATGTTTTCCCGCCTTTCCCTTTTATTATGCCTCAGAGGTACCTCAGTCTTGTCCTCCCTTTCCTTATGTGTACGCCCTTTGAGCCTTTGCACAATTCTCCTGTCAGCCTCCTTACCATTAAGACGGCTTTTCTTGTGGCATTAACTTCTGCTGGAATAGTAGGCAAGCTTCAGGCTTTGTCATCAACTTCTCCATACTTAAATATCTACTCTGAGAAACTGCTGCTTTGTACAAGAGCTTCTTTTCTACCGAAAGTGGTAACTCTCTTTCACATAGGTCAGTCCATCATGTTTCCTACATTTTACATTCTGCCACATCCCTCCAATGAAGAGGAGTGATTTCACCATCTGCCCCACCCCTCAAAAAGTGCTGCTGCTCTACCTTGGCCACACTTGAGAGTTCTGGGAGGACGACTAACTGTTAGTGGTGTGTCGGAGCGAAGAAAGAATGGGCTGTGCGGAAATGGACCGTCTCCCGATGGATTGTTGCTCTGAATTAAGATCTGTTACACATTGGCCAAAAAGCACCCTTTTGAGCACTTGCGTTCTCGTTCCACCAGGGTAAAGCATCGACCACTGCTTTAGCACACTGAGTTTCGGTCTTAGATTTCTGGCAGGCAGCAACTTGGACTTCCCTGCACACATTCACAAAACACTGCTGCCTAGACTGTTGGGTATATCGAGATGAGCACTTTGCCCTTTCGGTCCTGCAGGACTTCCTTGTTTGAAATTGGTCCGCAGACCCTGCTCCGGGGAGGTATTGCTTTTGTATCTATTCAAAAGGTGAGGAATCTGCAGCTAAAAATCTCTATCAGATAAACAAGTTACTTACCGTTGGTAATTCTTTATCTGGTAAAGACGCTGCCTATCCAGTTTCCTTACCGACCCACCCATTCTCCCAGCTCTACAAACAGATTTCTAGGGACAATTCTTTCCCCTTTCAGGGCCCTAGTTTTCCTTTTCAGGGGTCAGTGTTATTCATGGCTCTGCGCTCCTGGTGTGGAAAGTCGCAAAAAGAGATGGACATCAGCGCACTTGAGTGGCGCCTATATCGGCACCATGCTTGTCACTTCTGGCACCGACAACGTCATGCAGCGCCGAAGACACCACTGGCGCTTGAGAAAAATGTTTGGTTCCAGCCTGACATCTGGAGATAATTCAAAACGTATGGAATCTGAGGCTAGATAGTCTTTACCAGATAAAGCATTGCCATAGGTAAATAACTTGTTTGTTTATTCCTGCCAGACAGCCACTCAGTAGAGATATTAAGTCTACCTGGCTGGGCCATCACTGGCAGAAAGTGGGGGGGGGGGGGGGTCCGGGGGGGGGGACAGAGCTGGGCACATCTCTACTTGCAGCTGAATAATTTGCTCTGCCTTTCACACAAAAAACTTGTCACCCTTGCATTGTTCATGCAGTCAGCCAGGAGCCAGGGCAAGGGAAGCAGGAAACATCAAGCACTTCAAATGGAATTCTCTAGTAGCTTCTACTTAAAAGAAAGTACCAGGTATACACATAGAACCCTCACACCAACTCTGCAGTTCACTTTCTGAACCTGTGGAAGGACTCTGGGGACTGCCTGTTGCTCGTTGTGTACTCCACAAGACTGCTTTGCTGCATCTGGGAGGACTGCTTTGCTGCCTGTAACCTGTCTTGAACCCTCAGAGGCCTGCCCTGCTGCTTGATCCCTCTTTCACTGATTGATCCCTGCTCCACTGCCTGAACCTAGGACTACCAGAGTAACTGCAAGGGCTGGCCTCCTAATCAGAGCATCTGACAGAAAAGGCTCCAACTATCTTGAACCTGCACCTGGACCGAGCCTGTGTGACTCCTAAGCTCCCCAAGTGATGTCCGGCCAGTCCAGGTGTGACATGGTACCTAAGTCCAAAACTTGGGACTTCACACATTTTTGGCTAACAACTGCTCTGAGAACCAGGAGGTGACTGTAACCATCCTGTTTGTCTATCTGCCCAAGGTGTGTTGTTGGTCGGCCTAACTGCGCTGCAGCTCCCGCTGTGTACTTTGCAGAAGCAAATCCTGTTCAAAGTACCTTCACCAAAGTGGTATTCAGGCTCGTGGCACTCTTGTCAGCTGCAGCCTCGCCCTACTTCCAAAAAAGAGGCTGAAGTCCGAACATAGAAATCTTCACCGCAACTTTATCCAGCAGCTCCCCAACGCCGACTCCGCCTTGGGCATGGCCTGCAGCCTTGCCCCGCTGATCTCTATTTTCTCAGCACATTTTTCTTGAAATTTCTTTAAAATCCGGAGGTAAACGCTGCCTGGGCCTAAGTCACTCTTTGTTTTTAACTTGTACTTCATTGCAGTTGTCCTATTTTGACCCGGTCTTGTGCTTTGATCTTTTACATGCTAGTTTCTACTTTAAACTTTAAAAATTAATACCTGATTCTTCTGATTGAATTTTTGTCATTTGTGTGTCAAATAATTTAATACAATTTACTCTATTTTTCTAAATTGGTGTGGGATTATGTTTTTACTTTATTACTATTTGTGTGCTGCATAAATACTTTACACATTGCTTCTAATTAAGCCTGACTGTTTTTGTGCCAAGCTACCAGAGGGTTAAGTACAGGTTAATTAGTGGCTTTTGTGGTTCATCCTAACAGGGATTGTGGCTCTTGATTGAGTAGGGTTAACACCCCACTCAACCAATAATCCATTTTTTTACAGAAGTCATGCAACAAGTGCATGAAGGTGAGCCTGATGTCTATTTGAGACTTCGAAGCAAAACTATAGCAGAACGCCATAAGAGGATGAGGAAAGCGCAGTCCAGGTCAAAGTGGAGAGCGCATACATGCTCTTGCTCCCAAGACCATTCATCCTCGAAGTCCTGCTCCTCAGGTAAGCCAAAAAAAAGTCCGAAATTAAAAAAAAAAAGTAAGAAGGTGGAAGCACGGCTGCTCCTTCACCCCACCAATCTCACCGTGAGGCGTTGCGTGATGCTTAGGTACCTGCATGCTGCAAACCTAGTTTCCATCCATAGAACTGACTAAGGCCCTCATCCTGATGCTTCCTGACTTTCCCAGGCCTTCAGCGATGCCACAACAACTCTGCAAGTTGAAGGAGGCCCAAAATATTCTGTACCTGACCAGATCCCTCTGGATCAACTTCGGGACCTAAGGATTGAGGTGGCCTCCAGTCAATTTACCACCAGCGGATTCATCCTCAACTCAGACTGTGTCACTCATCCCCAGCCTTGGGGGTCAGCCCTGACTCTGGCAACTGTGCTAATCCTTCCTCGGCGTCACGGCTGACACTGCAACCTCAAGCTTTGATGCCAGCCCAGATGCCTGAGAGGGAGCTGGTACGCCTTTTGAACGTAGAGGAACACTCGCGATTTCAGGTAGGTCATGGGCACATTCGGTTCTCAGTGCTTCCCTTTGGCCTTACCGGGGCACCTAGGGTGTTCACAAAATTGGTGATGGTTGTCACTTCCCTTCTGCCGTAGTTGGGAATACCTGTCTTCCTGTACCTCAACGATTTACTGATGAAGGCGGGCTCCCCTCAAACAGTCATAAACCACTCATAGACGTCGGCCAACCTGTTGACATTGTCTTTCTATCAACATGCCAAAGCCGCTCTTGACCCCTTTGCTGAGGCTGTAGGAAAGTACCATCTTGCCTGGCATGTTACCCCCCATTTTTACTTGTGTGTTAATTTGTTTTTGCCTGTATCTTGGGATCCTGCTAGCCAGCACCCCAATGCTCATAATTTGTGGCCTACATGTGTTCCCTGTGTGGTGCCGAACTGTATCACTGAGGCTCTGCTAACCAGAACCTCAGTGCTTATGCTCTCTCTGCTTCTAAAATTGTCACTGCAGGCTAGTGACCATTTTCACCAATTCTGATTGGCACACTGGAACACTCTTATAATTCCCTAGTTTATGGTACCTAGGTACCCAGGGTATTGGGGTTCCAGGCGATCCCTATGGGCTGCAGCATTTCTTTTGCCACCCATAGGGAGCTCACACAATTCTTACACAAGACTGCCAACCCACAGACAGGCTTCTGCCTTCCTTGGGTCTGGACAGCTCAGCCCCAGGAAAGCAGAACAAAGGATTTCCTCTGAGAGAGGGTTTTACACCCTCTCCCTTTGGAAATAGGTGTGAAGGGTCTGGGAGTAGTAGCCTCCCCCAGCCTCTGGAAATGCTTTGAAGGGCACAGATGGTACCCTCCTTGCATAAGTTAGTCTACACCGATTCAGGGATCCCCCAGCCCCTGCTCTGGCGCGAAACTGGACAAAGGAAAGGGGAGTGACCACTCCCCTGTCCATCACCACCCCAGGGGAGGTGCCCAGAGCTCCTCCAGTGTGTCCCAGACCTCTGCCATCTTGGATGCAGAGTTGTGAGGGCACAGAGGAGGCCTCTGAGTGGCTAATGCCAGAAGGTGACGTCAGAGACCCCTCCTGATAGGTGCTTACCTAGTTAGGTGGCCAATCCTTCTCTGAGGGCTATTTAGGGTCTCTCCTGTGGGTTTCTCTTCAGATAACGAATGCAAGAGCTCACCAGAGTTCCTCTGCCTCTCCCTCTTCAACTTCTGCCAAGGACCGACTGCTGACTGCTCCAGGACGCCTGCAAAACCGCAACAAAGTAACAAGACTACCAGCAACATTGTAGCGCCTAATCCTGCCGTTTTTCTCAACTGTTTCCTGGTGGTGCATGCTCTGAGGGCTGTCTGCCTTCACCCTGCACTGGAAGCCAAGAAGAAATCTCCAGTGGGTCGACGGAATCTCCCCCCTGCTAATGCAGGCACCAAACTTCTGTATCAATGATCCTGAGTCCCCTCTCATGTTGACGAGCGTGGTCCCTAGAACACAGGAGCTGGATCCAAGTGACCCCGACAGTCCAGTGGTCCTTCTGTCCAAATTAAGTAAGTTCTTGCCTCCTCATGCCAGACAGTAATCCTGTGTACTGCGTGATCTTCAGCTGCTAGGGCTTCTGTGCACTTTTGCAAGGATTCCTTTGTGCACAGCACAGCCCAGGTCCCCAGCACTCTGACCTGCATTGCTCAACTCGCTGAGTTGACCTCCTGGGCCCGGGCATCACCCATTATCTTCAACTGTGACTCTTGCCGTTAGCAAGGCTTGTTTGCGGTCTTTCTGCGTGGAAACAACTCTGCATCCTCCAGCACGCCGTGGGACATCTTCTGACCAAAGGAGAAGTTACTGGCACCTTCCGTTGTTGCGGTATCTTCACCTTCTTCCACCCGGAGGCAGCCCTTTTGCACCTTCATCCGGGGTTTAGTGGGCTCTTGCCCCCTCGGACACTTGCGTGACTCTTGGACTTGGTCCCCCTTCCTTTGCAGGTCCTCAGGTCCAGGAATGCGTCTTCAGTGCTTTGCAGTCAGTTTTTGTCTTTGCAGAATCACCTATCTCGACTTTACTGTCTTTCTGGGGTAGTAGGGTAACTTTACTCCTACATTTCAGGGTCTTGGGATGGGGTATCTTGGACACCCTTAGTGTTTTCTTATACTCCCAGTGACCCTCTACACACTACACTAGGCCTGGGTTAAATCTGTGGTTCACATTCCACTTTTGGAGTATATGGTTTTTGTTGCCCCTAGCCCTATTGTGTCCTGTTGCACCCTATTGTATTCTACAGTGTTTGCACTACTTGTCTAACTGTTTACTTACCTGATTTTGATTTGTGTGTATATTTTGTGTATTTTACTTACCTCCTAAGGGAGTATATCCTCTGAGATACTTTTGGCACATTGTCATATGTAACTATTTTTGATTCTCTGATATAGTGCTATATGATATAAGTGGTATAGTAGGGGCTTTGCATGTCTCCTAGGTCAGCCTACGCTGCTCTGCTATAGCTACCTCTATCAGCCTAATCTGCTAGAACACTGCATATCTAATAATAAGGGATAACTGGACCTGGCCCAAGGTGTAAGTACCATCAGGTACCCACTATAAGCGAGGCCAGCCTCCTACAGAGGCTCCCTTTCATTTGTTTCAATTAGCTGTGGAGGCTGCCTTTCATTGTGTCCATTACATGGTGCTTTTCCGAGCCATTCCTTCACCTCTGCAAGTCCAGGGCATTTGAGATATGATTCCAACGTTTCAACCTTTTACCAAGGTCTCAGTGAGAGCATCTCTGAGGGTTTTTCTACTTTTAAACCTGTTTGTGGGGCAAGCCAGGTAGCACGTGTGGCTCCCTAGTGGGTAGTGAAGTCTCAGTGGACTCAGCACCAAGAAAATCTTCCGGATTACATCCAGGTGACAGAACAAAATATCTGCAGTGGTCGATGCTAGACCCTGCAACTGGAATGGTGGCACACCCATCTCCCTCCCCTACCCAGAACTAACAGTTGTGATGGATGCATCTTTGCTGAAATGGGTAGGTCATCTGGGAGAGGTGGAGATCCGAGGATTCGCTTCTCTGGCTGAAGCCTATCTCCAAATCAACTTGTTGGAGGTGCGGGAATACTCTTGGCACTGAAAGCATTCCTCCCATCCATGAAGGGGGTACTGATGCAGGTCCTCATGGACAACACTATTGCCATGTGCTACTGCAACAGACAGGGTAGATGAGGTTCGTGGATGCTGTGCCAGGGGTCCTGGTACCTTTGAAAGTGACTGAAGCATCAGGGCATCTCCCTGATCTTACAACACCTGGCAGAAACTTTAAACACCATAGCAGACATACTGAGCTGACGTTGTCTAACGATTCACATATGATGACTTCTCTCAGAGGTGGCACATGCATCTTCCCACAATGGGGAGAATCCTGACTTGATCTTTTGCCCACCACAGAGAACGTGCAGAGTCAAAGCTTCTGCGAGTTGAAGTTCCCAAGGTATTTCTCATGTGATTTATTTTGCTTAGACTGGAGCACAGGAGTCTTTTATGTCTTCCTGTTGCTACCTCTTCCACTGAAAGTTCTGAAGAAGATCAGGAAAGACGGGGCCCAAGTAATCTGAGTGGCCCCAGCCTGGGTGAGGAGAGTGTTGTATCTGGAACTTCCAGCCATGAGGATCTGTCCTCCAATCCAGCTGCCTCGTTGGAGTGACATCCTATCGCCGCAGCAGGGAAGGGACCTGCTACCCAATCTGAATTACTTACACCACCATTCTTGAAGACTGAGCAATGGCAACTGATTGTTTTCGATCTTCCTCCCAAAGTTGTTGGTGTCATATTGTCAGTTGGGTATCCAGCTGTCCAAACTATTTATTCTGGACTCTGGGAGAAGTGTATGTGGTGTTCCACTTGCAACATTCACACCCTGCAGGCATAGTTTGCTTGTATACTGTTAAATTATCTTTCTTTAGCCCAGTAAGGTTTTTTTGTGGCAACTGTTAAAGGTTGCTTGTGAATACTTTAAGCCTTTTTACATCTCCCTGATCAGCCATCTCTTTTTAAATCGCCTGTTGTGATACGTTTCTTGAAAAGGCAGATCCCTATGTTCCCACCAACACCCATTTGTGATGATGCAGTGGGACCTTACTTTGGCTTTCACCTTTCTCATGTGCACCCCATTTGAAGTGAAGCATCTCCTGACATTGAAAACAGCATTCCTTTTTGCTATCATCTCAGCTTGTCGCATGGGGAATTGTTAGTCCAGAAGTCATAACCAGCTTTTTTTCCAGACAACCTGGTTCTTTGGACAAAATCTACCTTCCTCCCAACGATTAGCCTAAATAGAGTAGTCCATAACCTTTCTTCACCCCTCCAAGAAGGAAGACTGACTCTTATCAGCTATACCCCAAGAGTGCCCTGAGCTTCTGTACCAATAGCAACAGAGAACATCAGGTGGACAATCAACTTTTCTTGGGCTTCTCTGGGGCGAAAAAGGGGAAGCTGTACAGAAGAGGACCATTTCCAAGTGGAGAGTTTTGTGCATCAGGATCTGTTGTGGGCTGGCAAAGAAACAGTATCCAGAAGGTGCACACACTCACTTAACCAGAGTGAAAGCTGCAACCACTCCATGGGCATGTGGTGTACCAGTCTTGAACATCCTCAAGGCTACTGCATGGGGTCAGTTCACAAAGCACTACTTCCTTAATAGCCAGATCCTGCAGGATGGCATTTTGCCTGGTCTGTTCTGCAGGATGTCTTGGTCTGAGTCATTCCATAGATCCACAACCTGACAAAGTACTGCTCTGATGCCTGCTCACAAAGTGAGAAATTTGTGGTTAGAAGGTAGGAACAAAGTTACTTACTTTCTGTAACACCTTTTGTGGTAGAGACTCTATCAAACTGTAGATTCCTCACTGACCCACCTTCCTCTCCTTTCTGTGAAATGGGCTTTTTATGTTTGTATTAGTAAGATTCCACTTCAGTCCAGAAATCCAAACACTGGCACAATCTGATTTCTAAGATCAGAAAGAAACTGGCATCAGCCGCCGGGAGGTGGTGGCTATGTAAGGTCCCTGGCACAACGTCACCTACTGATATGTGAAGGAACTGGTGAGAAAAGTCTCCACATCCAATATGGCTCTTGCTGGTATTCACAAGATGCGGAATCTGGGGTTAGATAGAATTTCCACCAGGGAGCATAACGTTTTGGTCCATATGGGTTGAACAAAGTGTGTTCTGTTATGACATCCTTACCCAACATATATTGTGTCTGCATTTCTCTGTGGATGCACAAATAAGCATCAGGGCTGTCAAAAAATTCAAGTGTGGGAACATATCTAGGCAAAGACTAGACTAAAGCTAAGAGGCTTAACAAATGAAAGTAGAATAATTGCTGTTCTAAATATCAGTGCTTGAGCATTTAATGAACATGAATTGAGTAAACAGATAAACAGTATTCTGTTGATTTCATTTATGGGGATTGTCAGCCATCTGATCCCAGATTGCATGGCAACACACACCCAAGGTTCCTTATACCCCAGTGGAGGTCAATAACATCAGACCTTTGAGTGCAAAGTGTTGTGGAAATGGGTATACCCTACCCTTCCAAGAATTTCATTCACCCTTTTCTCCTCAACCATATTCTGTTTCAGCAGACCATCTTCATCTTCCTGAACAGGAGGTCTAATCCCTACTCCTGCAGTGGAATTGATTCCTAAGCAGGAACCATTTGGAATTACTATTCTCTGTATTTACTTATTTACAAGAAGTGACGATTGTTTACATTTGATCCTGGAGCTCAGGATTTTGTACTAGTTTCTCAAGCAGGAAAAGTTCAGGATGCTGACCCTAGTTCAGGTGCTTCTTGCTCTGGACATGACAGACTGGCTGGCGGACCTGCAGGACGCCTACACTCTCATCCTGGTTGTAGTATTTATGCTTCATGGTAGGATATCTGGAATACTAGTACTCCCTTACCTGGATGATTGGCTTGTCAAAGCCTGATCTCCAGGGTTAGTGCTGCATCTCTTAATGGTAACAACTCAGCTGTTTGATCCTGGCTTTCCATCAACAAACTCAAATCTCACCTGGTGCCCCTACAACGCATCCTGCCTGTCCATAGGGGCAGTACTGGAAACAACTGTAAATCAAGCCTTTCCTCCTTCTCAGATGATTCACAACATTCAGGCTAGGAGTCCCATGTTCCAGAATGGAGTGTTTTTTCCAGTCCTGAAGGTGTTTCGCCCTCAATGTCTGTCTGGTAGCTTCCTGTATACTGTTGGTCACCAGTGCACGATTGGCCATGAGGGCACTCCTGTGGTGTTTCCACAGGCAGTAGTTTAAACACAATGGAGAGCTGTATCACCTGTATCACAATCTCCAGGAACATTGAAGTGGATAGTCACTGGTGGAGTGTGATCTACAAGCTTTCGCTGGGGAAACAGTTTCAACCTCCACCACCGATGACAACTGTCATAATGGATGCCTCCACCCTACGTCGGGGAGCTCATTTGGAGGATCTGGAGATCAGAGGGCTTTGGTCTCCGAAAGAACAGTTTTTTCATATCAGTGAGTTTGAATTGTGGATGAGTCATCTAGCTCCCTTCATTTTGCGATCAGTCAGACCAGGTCTTGACAGACAATACCGTGATGTGGTACGTAAGCAAGGGGAGGGGGCCAGGTCATCTCTTCTGTGCAGAGAAGCTCCGTGACTCTGGGATGAGGATGATCAGATTTGTGTGGTGGCAAATCACCTGGCTGGAGTTCTGAACATATGCGTGGATAGTCTTAATTGGCGTTATTTGACCAATCATGAATGTTGTTTCCATCTAGAAGTGGTACTATGCATTTTCCAGCTATGGGCTACGCCTAAGATAGATCTCTTTGCTACTCTGGAGAACACACACTGTCGTCTTCATTGTAAGAGTTATGTCATCCGGTGGCAGAATTTCTGAGTAGCTTTTTCTGTTAAGAAAAAAGTGCTGAAAATTCTTGACTTTGTTTGGCTTCAGATAGCAGTAGTTCAGGATTGTGTTTATATTTGAAAATCACAATTTGAATTTTTTCTTCTTTGAGTTTGGTGGGGAACACTTTATTTTCGCAGGAAATCAGCTTTGGCATATGGGAAATCATTGCTTTCCTGCATCTTTCAATGATGAAAATATTTGAAAGTATTTAGTAGACTGCAGTTCTCCTCCCATCCTGTGTAATTGTTTCCTTTTTGTTAAGAGAGCATCAGAGAACCAAGGGCAACCAAACTTAGTGGTACATATTTGATAGGAACACTTGTGTCAAGAAGAATTTTGGAGTTTTTGAGGTAGTTATCAAAGATGATGCTAGATGGGTTCTGGCAGCAATCTCTTTGAGCATTGTGCATTTGAAAAGGATTTTTCTGAGATGCAGTTGAAGGAACTCTTTGGAAGGCTTATGGTAGTTAGATAAAAGACCTTGAGAGGTTTAGACAAGAAGGTATCAGTTGCAATTAAGTTGTCATACCGTTCCACTTCAACAGAGTCGAAACATTATGCTGATTAGATCAGCAATGAGTAGATACGTTTACAAGTATGGTGTGTATGGGTAGTGGCTGCAGCTTGTTTAGATGTAGTAGATTTTGAATGGCAGTGAACTGACGTTTATTTAATTGCTCCAGTTTGGGTTAAAGTCAACAAAAATATATTTATGGAGAATGTATTCTACAAAATGTTATGGTCTGTGAATTCCTCAATTATATGCTTGTGATGCCTCGAAGGATGATAGATGTGCGTAGGTAGCCGATATTCATTGGAACTGGTTCCATGTGGCTTTGAGAGACTGGTGAATAAAGGGAAGGTATATTTATGTTATTTAGATACAGTACAGGTGCTGTGTATCAGCAGCTTCACCGCCGGAACATTTTGGCAAACTGCCAGGATTATGTTGTACCTTGGTAGAAGAAAAGCGGTGAATGTTCTTTGAAAAATTACATTTCTAGGAGAGATTAATGTCTCATGGTTACACAGTGCTTCACCTATTAAGGCATAGCTTCTAAAGGAATGGCAGTGTCTGAGCAAATATGTGTAATAGCTTTGTGACCGATAAGAGATTCTATTGTCCTGCAACAAGCACATATTGCCCCTTCCACAAGCAAACAACTGCTTTGGCAGCTTGTGCACGAGGAATCAATGTTTTTTTTGAGTGACGCAATTTGGCCTTAAGTGCATACGTTTTCAAATCAGAATTGTCTCAATTCTGATTCTAATGTAGAAAGGTTGTTCATCGTTTTTTCATGTAAACTTTTCTTTTTAGTTGACATATTCTGGGTCCTCCTTCCAGATTGTTCGTGGTTGTTGGTGTTTTACTGCAAAACATAGTCTGGAAAATAACCAGCATCCTTCAGAATCCAAAGTAACTTCATTTTTTCTGGTAGCAATCAGCACAGGTCTTTCCATACTTAATGATTATTTATTTAACTAACTAGTTGTGAATAGTGCCATAATGTGTTGTTCGCAATATCTCCTAAACCTCATTGTAGTAGCAAGCTGTCTTTTGTTGCCATTTATCAGAAGTCCGAAACCCACTATCTCTCTGTTATTTTTTTTTAGGTTGCCACGCTTCATTCATTAGCAGCTTCTCTATCAGCTTCGATTTATCAAGCCTTGTGTGATAGCCACAGCTACAGGTATTAACTAAATATTAAAAAGACCTTGGTAAAAAGCATAACTATCGGCGTTCGTTTAACCAGCGTGAGTATTACTATAATTGTGGTAAAATGCAAGGTAACTTCCAACTCTAAACCCACAATATATCTATTCACGCTTGTGTTTGTTTTTTTTCATTTGGACATCTTTTTGTCGTTACATAGTCTAAATGAAATAAGTTATTTCAGTAATGAAATTGCATACCTGACCAAAGACACATCGTAAATTACCAATAGACGTGATCAATATGCAACTTGAAAATAAAAGCAATGGCTCAATTAAGAGAGGGGAAAAAATACGGAGGGAGAGTGCTACACACCATATATTTAATCAGCTGCAACTTTCAGTAAATGGAAATTTTAATTACAGTTTTTTGAGTATTGATTCAATATTTATTGGAAGATTCCCTCTCATTCCCTAAGAAGGAATTTAATTTCTTTCAGCGTGGCTAAAGTTGATATTTTTGACAGTCCAGTTCTGTTCTCTTACACAACTTAATTCCAATTTAAAAAAAACACCTTTTAGGCGCCTTTTTACCAATGCTTTAGAAAAATGTTGACGTGTTTAGGAAAACGCTTTCCCATTTATATTATGAACAATGTTTTTGCATGTCAGTCACTCTGAATTGAAAAATATTTCCAGAAGTAATAAAAAAAAAATCCGAGACTGTTACAGCTTCCCAGTTGTATTCTTTGAATACTTTGAGTTCGTCAAATAACGAAAATTTAGTAGCAACATAGAAAAAAGGTCTGAAGGAGTAAATGTATAGGGGTGTTCAGAATTTGACCCAAATGGCTTTTGTGGGAGAGCAGCTGAAGTTCTTCAGGATTTTCTTATTATGCAATTTAGACCTTGACCTCCGAGATAGACATAAATGTTAAAAAAATAAAGTAGAATAGACAAACATTCCTTTGTTACTATGTTTTGGACCAAATGCCCATGAAAAGCTTTTAAACCACCGAGCGTAATTTACTGACCCCATTAGTGCAGGTTATTATAATAGCTACCATATTTGCTTGCCAATCATTATTGAGTAAGGTTCATTCCTTGTTATAGATCTTCTATGATGGTTATTGTCATGATTAAGAAATAAATCATTTTTTTTTATTTCCACTTAGATGTATTAATATAAAGTGCACCGGATTTAGGTTTGTTAGCATGCTGTACATCGAAGAACCACCCACCATTTTGTAGAAGTGTGCTGATTTCTGGTTTACTGATACCGGGTGATGTAGATTCTACGTGTTCCTCTGCAATGCTCCTCGTGATCTGTGTAATTTAAATAAACTGCGTACTTCAAAAAGCATCCGGGTTGATGGGAAAATCATGGCTCTACATTCAAATTGAAAGAAAAGGAGACCCTGTTCCCAAAAGTTGGTGAAAATACCTGCTTCCCATGAATGTCCGCTGTAATTGTCTCAGATTGCTGACCAAACGATTAATCTGATTTTTGGAAATTCCACACAACCTTCTTTAAGTTTCAGCTTGTTTGACTGGTCACAGGGTCACAAATCAAATTGTCCGATATCCTCCATCGTATAGCTAGCTATTCATAGCAAAGTATGTAGTCGAGGAAGGCTGAAGGCTGTTGCTAACAGGAGTGAGTCAGAGTGTCCGGTGCAGAATTATGACTTTCTTCCTTTAAGTAGAACCATAGAGTATGTTTATTCAGTTTATTCCACATTTTCGTGAAAATGTTTTGCCACTCCTACATACATGTGCCTTTTCTGTCACCAATGGTGCTTAATTATTTGTCAAGCAGAAACAGTAGTAAGATGTTTTTGCACCTATTGGGAAAATATGGTTAAAGATGATGCTACCTGCTGATTTTAAAATAGTACTAAAAAGCACTTTATTTTTTCTTTTTAGCAATCAGACAGAAACAAATCAGTTCACTGGAATGACTTATCAGGGCCTTCTTTTGAGTGAAAGACGCAGACTACGGACAGAGAGCATTGAAGAACATGCAACACCAAATTCACCTCCTGCCTCTTGGCCTGGTGAGGAAAAGTATTCTCAAGGCAACCAATATTATGTCACTTTCTTTTTATTGTTTAATCCTGGTTTATCCTCTTCATAGGCCACAAGATTATAATTGGTTATCGTGGTAATGAGGGTGACAGAACCACTGCTATGAAGTTTTTGGTCTTATCCATACAATACACAGAAAGAGCAGCATGCACCTATCTCTAATACCAGCATACAAAGCTGTTACTTAGTGTCATCAAGGGTTTCAGGCAGTAGACCACATCATCCCCATCCTGCTGCAACTCCTCTGACTCCCTTGCCAACCTGCACCATCTCCAAAACCAACTGCATGATCCATAAAGACATTACCAATGTCACTCCCGCCTATCTGGCTGATAAGTCCACAGCTTTGTGTGACTCTCTGCCAACCTGCACCCAGGACACCATCAGACTAGAGGCAAAGAAGTGCAAAAAATAAAAAGCCAAGGCAAAAGGCTGAAAACTCATTAAACTGCAATGAAATAACAGTCCACCTCATCTCTCGAAAATCTCTAGTCACTTGATTTTTGCTGGATACGTCTACTTGCAGATTACTCTTCTTTTGAATATCCCAAACGTCATTCTGGATCTGTAGAGTGCACCAGCTTCACCTCTGCTCTGTGCGCTGTACCGCATGATGTCGCTGAAGCTATAAAGTTCCCTCATTCGTGTGATGTCAGTTTACTTTTTTCCACACCATTGATGCAATCCGAAGCTCTTCAGCTCTTCTCAGAAAAAAAGTTATTCAATGATTAATTTCAAATTATTTAAAAAATTTGCTGCACAAATGGTTGGGATTCAAGCCATGTAGGAACTCGGATGGTGAGGTCTCCGTCACTGATTCTTAGTCCATCTGCCTATGGTGCCTTCGGTCTGACCACAACATTGATGCTTGTGACTCTTGCAAAAGATGAATCCAATACACTCAAGGAGCAGGAAGCCAAAATGTTTATGGCTTGAGCGTGAGATATGTGATGTAGTTGAAGCAAATTTCGATAAAGTCTCCTTCGCCTAATTCTTCTAAGTTTAAAAAAAAAAAAAAAAAAAAAAAAGCCCAAGAAAAAGAAAATACATGAATCCTTCAGAAGATCTTCAGAAAGCAAATCTCCACCACTGGCTTCACCTGCTTCAGAAAAGCAAGTCTCCACTGCTGGCTTCACCTCCTTCAGATCAAAGTCAGCCCAGAGAAGAAGTACACCAAGTGGAAAAACATCAGGCTCCTGCATGCCCGTCAACGCCGCTGAAACCAGTGGACCCTACACCAGTGGGTCCAGCAGACTCTGCTCCAGCAAATGTTTAATCTCAATCAATCAATCAATCAAGGATTAATAGAGCGCACTAATCACCCGTTAGGGTCTCAAGGCGCTGGGGGGGAGCTACTGGTCGTAGAGCCATGTCTTGAGGCGTTTCCTGAATGTCAAGAAGTCTTGGGTCTGGCGAAGGTGGAGCGGTAGGGGGTTCCAGGTCTTGGCGGCTAGGTGAGAGAAGGATCTTCCTCTGGCGGTGGTGCGGCGGATGCGGGGGATGGAGGCGAGGGCGAGGCTGGCGGAGCGAAGATTGCAGGTGGGGGTGTGGAAGGTGAGTCTGTCGTTGAGGTAGGCTGGGCCTGTGTTGTGGAGGGCCTTGTGTGCGTGGATGAGGAGTTTGAAGGTGATCCTCTTTGACACTGGTAGCCAGTGAAGGTCTCTGAGGTGGGGGGAAATGTGGTCACGGCGTGGGATGTCCAGAATGAGGCGGGCGGATGCGTTCTGGATTCTTTGCAGTTTTGTTAGGAATTTGGTTGTTATTCCTGCATATAGGGCGTTTCTGTAGTTCAATCGGCTGCTGACCAGGGCGTGGGTGACAGTTTTCCTGGTTTCGACGGGAATCCACATGAAGATTTTGCAGAGCATGCAGAGAGTGTTATAGCAGGAAGAGAAGATGGCATTGACCTGCTGAGTCATGCTGAGTGTGGAGTCCAAAATGAAGCCTTGGTTGCGTGCGTGGGTGGTGGGCTCTCTGGGTTCTGCCTGAGAGAAATGACGAGATCCAGTTGAGTGCCTTGTCACGGATTCCAGCGTTGTGTAGGCGTGTGCGGAGAGTGTGATGACATACCGTGTCGAAAGCTGCGGAGAGGTCCAGGAGGATGAGTGGTGCTGTTTCTCCTTCGTCGAGCATGGTCCTAATGTCGTCTGGCAGCAATGAGTGCAGTCTCAGTGCTGTGGTTTCTGCGTGATCCTGATTGGGAGGTGTCGAGTACCTTGCTGTCTTCCAGGAACCGGGATAGTTGGCTGTTTACAATTTTTTCGATGACCTTGGCTGGGAAGGGGAGGAGGGAGATCGGCCGGTAATTCTTGGGGTCGTCTGGGTCTGCCTTTGGTTTCTTTAGCAGGACGTTGATTTCTGCGTGCTTCCATCTTTCTGGGAAGGTGGCTGACTCGAAGGAGCTGTTGATTGTTTTGCAGAGGTGGGGGGCGATGATGATGTTTGCCTTATTGAATATATGGTGTGTGCAGGGGTCCGATGGTGATCCGGAGAGGATGGACGCCATGGTGGTGGCGGTGTCCTCTATGTTGACGGGGGTCCAGGTGTGGATGAGGTGGGTGTTGCTTGGAGAGTTGGGTTCTTGGGTGTTTGTAGTCAGCTGGTGGGTCTGGGGTTTGAAGCTATTGTGGATTTCTTCTATCTTTCGACGGAAGTGGGTTGCCAGTGAGTTGCAGAACTCCTGTGATGGCAGGGGTTCGTTGGAGCTGGTCCTGGGGGGTGGAAAGCTCATTGACGATGCTGAAGAGCTCTTTACTGTTGTGAGCGTTGGCATTGATGCGGTTTTTGAAGTTGGTCCTTTTGGTGGTGCGGATCAGTTGGTGATGTTTGCGTAGGGCATCCTTGAAAGCAATGTGGTTGGAGTTGGTAGGGTCAAGGTGCCAGGTTTTTTCCATTCCATAGCCGTTTGGATTCCTGTAGTTCTGGGGTGAACCAGCTGGCCTTGATTCTGTGGGAGGTGTTTGTTTTTTTTTGAGCGGGCGAGGGTGTTGGCGCAATCTTCTATCCAGCGATGCAGGTTGGTGGTGGCTATGTTGGGGTCTGGGGTGCCAGGGGGTGGGGCCCGGGCAAGAGTGGAGATCAGTTGATCCGTTGATATTTTGCTCCAGTTGAGTCGGGGGGTTGTGTGCGGTGGTGGTAAGTGACTGGGTTTTGGTAGGAGAAGTGGATGCAGCGGTGGTCTGTCCAACTGAGTTCAGTGGTGTGGCTAAAAGAGACGTGATTGCTGGCTGAGAAGATGGGGTTGAGTGTGTGGCCTGCGGAGTGGGTGGGTGTAGTGACGAGTTGCTTGAGGCCGAAGTTGGCGAGGTTGTCGATTTAGGTTGGTGGTGTTGATATTGTTGTTATTTTCTAGGTGGAAGTTTAGGTCACCAAGGAGGATGTAGTCTGTTGAGGCGAGGGCTTGGGAGCTGATGCCGTCGGCGATGTCATTACAGAACTGCGGTATGGGTCCAGGGGGTCTGTAGACCAGTGTTCCTCTGAGTGTGTTGTTGGCGTTGATGTGGATTTTGAAGTGGAGGTGCTCGGCAGAGTTGATGGTGTCGTGGGAGTTGATGGAGACTCTTATGAAGTTTTTGTGGACTATGGCGATTCCTCCTCCTGGTCTGTTGATTCGGTCTCTTCTGGTGATCTTGTAGTTTTCTGGTATGGCTATGGCTACGTCTAGTTCTGAGGCCGAATTCATCCAGGTTTTGGTGAGGAATGCGATGTTGGGCGAGTATGTGGTCAGGAGGTCCCAGAGTTCAATTGCACGTTTGTGGCGGAGCGGGTGTTAAGTAGGATGCATCTTAGGCGGTTGTCTGTTTTGATTTGGAGTTTGGAGGTTAGGTTGCAGATGAAATTGCAGGCTTTGCAGGAGAAGGGTCCTTTGGTGCGCGTCGGTGAGTACTGGAAGCAGATGGAGGAGCGTCCTGGATTAAGGGCTTGGAGTTCGTTGGCAGTGTAAAGGTGTTTGGTGGCACGGGAGGCGTGTTGGCCAGGGGGTCTGGCGCTGGGCGCGGTCTTGGTGCAGACGGGCTTGCCTTTGGTGCACCAGCGGCGCGTCCGCGCTGCGGCCGGCATAAGAGGGGAGGTGGGAGGGAGTGGCAGCTGGGAGGAGGGAGGGAAACCTCCAATGGGAGTGCAGGGGGCGGGGGCAGCAGGAGTCAGGAGCAGGATGAGCTCAGAGGATGAGGGAGGGTGGCGGGGCCTTCCGGGAGAGGAGAAGCCAAGAAGCCCAGACAAGCCCAAACAAGCCGAAAACAATGGGCAGCACTTACCGGAGCAGTGGTGAGGAGGAAGCGACCTGCCTGCAAGGATGCAGGGTCAGAGGTCACCTTTGGCTTTAAGGCCCCAGTTTGGACATCCATACCCAAAATGTCCTGCGCCTGGGATGTATCCTTCTCTGTTTTTTAGTGCATTGTTCATTTTTTTTTTAGCAGTGCAGTGGTCGCCTCTGGTGCGCCTATCGTGCATTTGGGACAGATCGACGATTTCAAGCACCCTATCAATGGGTGCTGTAGGAAGTTGGCTCTGTATATACTATTTCAAAGTAAGAAATAGTGTGCGCAGAGTCCAAGGGTTCCCCTTACAGGTAAGATAGTGGCAAAAGTATATAATTCTAATGTTCTATTTTGTGGTAGTGTGGTTGAGCAGTAGGCTTATCAGAGGGTAGTGTTAAGCATTTGTTGTACACACAAGCAATACATGAGGAACACACACTCAAAGACTTACTCCAGGCCAATAGGTTTTTATATTGAAAAATATATTTTCTTAGTTTATTTTAAGAACCACAGGTTCAAGATTTACATTAAACACTTTAAATGTAGGGTACTTCACTTAGATACTTTAGGAACTTTGAATGAAAACAATATCATGTACAGTCTTTGTAAAAATGGCAATAAGCTATTTTTAAAGTGGACACAGTGCAAAGATCAACAGTTCCTGGTAGAGGTAAGTAAAGGTTATATTAGGAGGTAAGTAAAACACTTACAAGTCTCAGTCCTGGGGCATAGGCAGCCCACCGTTGGGAGTTCAAGGCAACCCCAAAGTTACCACACCAGCAGCTCAGGGCCGGTCAGGTGCAGAGGTCAAAAGGTGCCCAAAACACAAAGGCGCCTATGGAGAACAGGGGTGCTCTGGTTCCAGTCTGCCAGCAGGTAAGTACCTGCTTCCTCGGGAGGCAGACCAGGGGGGTTTTGTAGAGCACTGGGGGGACACAAGTAGCCACACAAAACACACCCTCAGCGGCACAGGGGCGGCCGGGTGCAGTGTACAAAACAGGTATCAGGTTTCAGGTAGGAATCAATGGAGGGACCCGGGGGTCACTCTAGCAGTGCAGGCAGGCACAGGGGGGAGGCTTCTTGGGACAGCCACCACCTGGGCTAGGCAGAGGGTCGCCTGGCGGTCACTCCTGCGTTGAAGTTTGGTTCCTTCAGGTCCTGGGGGCTGCAGGTGCAGTGTTGGTTCCAGGTGTCGGGTCCCTTGTTACTAGCAGTCGCGGTCAGGGAGAGACTCTGGATTATCTCTACAGGCGTCGCTGTGGGGGCTCAGAGTGGTCGTCTCTGGTTACTCACAGTCGCCGGGGAGTCCTCCCTGAGGTGTTAGTTTTCTGCAGGTCGAGCCAAGGGCATCTGGTGCAGAGTGTAGAGTCTCACGCTTCCAGCGGGAAACGTGAAGTCCTTGGAAGTTGCTCCTTTGTTGCAAAGAAGTAGCTGGTTTTGAACAGGGCCGCTGTTCACGGGAGTTTCTTGGTCCTGTAGTCCAGGGCAGTCCTTTGAGGCTTCAGAGGTCGCTGGTCCCTGTCTGATGCGTCGCTGGAGCAGGTTTTCGAAGTTGGAGACAGGCCGGTAAGGCTGGGGCCAAATCAGTTGTCATCTTTCTCCTTCTCTGCAGGCTTGTAGGTCAGCAGTCCTTCTTGTTTCTTCAGCTTGCAGGAATCTGATTTCCTGGGTTCTGAGGTGCCCCTAATTACTGAATTTAGGGGTGTGTTTAGGTCTGGGGGCAGTAGCCAATGGCTATTGTCCTTGAGGGTGGCTACACCCTCCTTGTGCCGCCTCCCTGAGGGGAGGGGGGCACATCCCTATTCCTATTGGGGGAATCCTCCAAAATCAAGATGTAGGATTTCTAAAGGCATGGGTCACCTCAGCTCAGGACACCTTAGGGGCTGTCCTGGCTGGTGGGTGACTCCTCCTTGTTTTTCTCATTATGTCCCCTGGACTTGCCGCCAAAAATGGGGGCTGTGTCCAGGGAGCGGGCATCTCCACTAGATGGAGTGCCCTGGGGAATTGTAACACGAAGCTTGATCCTTTGAGGCTCACTGCTAGTTGTTACAGTTCCTGCAGTGAGGAGGTGTAAAGCATCTCCACCCATTGCAGGCTTTGTTTCTGGCCTCAGAGAGCACAAAGGCTCTCACCCCAGGGGGTCAGAAGCTCGTCTCTCAGCAGCAGACTGGCACAGACCAGTCAGTCCTGCACTGAAGGATTGGGTAAAATACAGGGGGCATCTCTAAGATGCCCCCTGTGTACATTTTTTAATAAATCCAACACTGCCATCAGTGTGGGTTTATTATTCTGAGAAGTTTGATACCAAACTTCCCAGTATTCAGTGTAGCCATTATGGAGCTGTGGAGTTCGTTTTTGACAAACTCCCAGACCATATACTTAATATGGTCACACTGTACTTACAATGTCTAAGAATATACTTAGACACTGTAGGGGCATATTGCTCATGCAGCTATGCCCTCACCTGTGGTATAGTGTACCCTGCCTTAGGGCTTTAAGGCCTGCTAGAGGGGTGTAGGAAAGTACCATCTTGCCTGGCATGTTACCCCCATTTTTACTTGTGTGTCAGTTTGTTTTTGCCTGTGTCACTGGGATCCTGCTAGCCAGGACCCCAGTGCTCATAGTTTGTGGCCTATATGTGTTCCCTGTGTGGTGTCTAACTGTATCAATGAGGCTCCGCTAACCAGAACCTCAGTGTTAATGCTCTCTCTGCTTTTAAAATTGTCACTGCAGGCTAGTGACCATTTTCACCAATTCTGATTGGCACACTGGCACACCCTTGTAATTCCCTAGTATATGGAACCTAGGCACCCAGGGTATTGAGGTTCCAGGAGATCCCTATGGGCTGCAGCATTTCTTTTGCCACCCATAGGGAGCTCAGACAATTCTTACACAGGACTGCCACTGCAGTCTGCGTGAAATAATGTCCACATTATTTCACAGCCATTTTACACTGCACTTAAGTAACTCATAAGTCACCTATATGTCTAACCCTCATTTAGTGAAGGTTAGGTGCAAAGTTACTAAGTGTGAGGGCACTGTGGCACTAGTCAAGGTGCCCCCACATTGTTCAGGGCAATTTCCACAGACTTTGTGAGTGCAGGGACACCATTACACGCGTGCACTACATATAGGTCAATACCTATATGTAGCTTCACAATGGTAACTCCGAACATGGCCATGTAACATGTTTTTGGAATTGTCCCCCCATGCGAAATCTGGTATTGGGGTGCCAGTCCCATGCATCCCCGGGGCCCCAGCATGGACCCCGGGTACTGCCAAACTAGCTCTCTAGGGTATTCACTGCAGCTACCGCTCCTGCCAACACACAGACAGGCTTCTGCCCTCCTGGGGTCTGGGCAGCCCAATCCCAGGAAGGCAGAAAAAAGGCAGAAAAAAGGATTTCCTCTGAGAGAGGGTGTTACACCCTCTTCCTTTGGAAATAGGTGTTAAGGGCTGGGGAGGAGTAGCCTCCCCATCCTCTGGAAATGCTTTGAAGGGCACAGATGGTGCGCTCCTTACATAAGCCAGTCTACCCCGATTCAGGGACCCCCCAGCCCCTGCTATGGAGAGAAACTGGACAAAGGAAAGGGGAGTGACCACTTCCCTGTCCATCGCCACCCCAGGGGTGGTGCCCAAAGCTCCTCCAGTGTGTCACATACCTCTGCCATCTTGAATGCAGAGGTGTGAGGGCACAATGGAGGCCTCTGAGTGGCCAGTGCCAGCAGGTGCCGTCAGAGACTCCTCCTGATAGGTGCTTACCTGGTTCGATGGCCAATCCTTTTCTGAGGGGTATTTAGAGTCTCTCCTGTGGGTTTCTCTTCAGGTAACGAATGCAAGAGCTCACCAGAGTTCCTCTGCATCTCTCTCTTGAACTTCTGTCAAGGATCGATCGCTGACTGCTCCAGGACGCCTGCAAAACCGCAGAAAAGTAGCAAGACGACTCCCAGCAACATTGTAGCGCCTAATCCTGCCAGCTTTCTCGACTGTTTCCTGGTGGTGCATGCTCCGAGGGCTGTCTGCCTTCACCCTGCACTGGAAGCCAAGAAGAAATCTCCTGTGGGTTGACGGAGTCTTCCCCATGCTAACGCAGGCACCAAACTTCTGCATCATCGGTCCTCTGGGTCCCCTCATCTTAACGAGCGTGGTCCCTGGAACACAGGAACTGGATCCAAGTGACCCCGACAGTCCAGTGGTCCTTCTGTCCAAATTTGGTGGAGGTAAGTCCTTGCCTCCCCATGCCAGACAGTAATCCTGTGTACTGCGTGATCTGCAGCTGCTAGTGCTTCTGTGCACTTTTGCAAGGAATCCTTCGTGCAGGGCACAGCCCAGGTCCACAGCACACCATCCTGCATTGCTCAACTCGGTGAGTTGACCACCGGCTTCGTGGGACCCTCTTTTGGTATGTTGAGATGACAGCCGAGCTCAGATTTCTTGAACGCCTGTTCAAGTGCTTCTGTGGGTGCTGCCTGCTTCTGCGTGGGCTCTTGGTCTTGCTGAGCGCCCCCTCTGTCTCCTCCTCTAAGGGGCGACCTACTGGCTCTTCCTGGGTCCGTGCAGCACCCATTTTCTTCAACTGCGATTCTTGCAGCTAGCAAGGCTTGTTTGCGGTCTTTCTGCGCGGAAACAACTCTGCATCCTCCAGCACGCCGTGGGGCATCTTCTGTTCAAAGGAGAAGTTCCTGGCACCTTCCATTGTTGCAGAATCTTCAGCTTCTTCCACCCAGAGGCAGCGCTTTTGCACCATAATCCGGGGTTTAGTGGCCTCTTGCCCCCCCGGACACTTGCGTGACTATTGGACTTGGTCCCCTTCCTTTTCAGGTCCAGGAATCCGCCTTCAGTGCTTTGCATTCAGTTGTTGCCTTTGCAGAATCCCCTATCACGTACTGTGTTTCTGGGGTAGTAGGGTAACTTTACTCCTACTTTTCAGGATCTTGGGGTGGGGTATTTTGGACACCCTTAGTGTTTTCTTACACTCCCAGCAACCCTCTACACACTACACTAGGCCTGGGGTCCATTCGTGGTTTGCATTCCACGTTTGGAGTATATGGTTTGTGTTGCCCCTAGGCCTATTGTATCCTATTGCATCCTATTGTATTCTACAGTGTTTGCACTACTTTTCTAACTTACCTGATTTTGGTTTGTGTGTATATTTTGTGTATTTTACTTACCTCCTAATGGAGTATATCCTCTGAGATATTTTTGGCACATTGTCACTAAAATAAAGTACCTTTATTTTTAGTACATCTGAGTATTGTGTTTCTTATGATATAGTTCTATATGATATAAGTGGTATAAGTGGTATAGTAGGAGCTTTGCATGTCTCCTAGTTCAGCCTAAGCTGCTCTGCTATAGCTACCTCTATCAGCTTAAGCTGCTAGAACACTACTAATCTACTAATAAGGGATAACTGGACGTGGCACAAGGTGTAAGTACCATCAGATACCCACTATAAGCCAGGCCAGCCTCCTACAAGGGGTGACTTACCTATGCCACAGGCAGTGTTTTGTAGGCATGGCATCCTGAGGGGGATGCCATGTCGACTTTGCCTTTTTCTTCCCACCAACACACACAATCTGCAATGGCAGTTTACATGTGTTAGATGAGGGGTCCCTTAGGGTGGCACAACATATGCTGCAGCCCTTAGGGACCTTCCCTGGTCACAGGGCCCTTGGTACCACTGGTACCTTTTACAAGGGACTTATCTGTGTGCCAGAGGTGTGCTAATTGTGGAAACAATGGTACATTTTTAGTGAAAGAACACTGGTGCTGGGGCCTCGTTAGCAGGGTCTCATCACACTTCTCAGTCAAGTCAGCATCAGTATCAGGCAAAAAGTGGGGGGTAACTGCAACAGGGAGCCATTTTCCTACAGCACGTAATGGGGTTCCAGTCTTCCCCTTTCTAATGGATACAACTACCTGTGGATTCCTCACCTAAAGAATTTTCCCCTTGCGCCAGCTTTCGATGGAAATTTTCTTCTAGCTCTGCACGTTTACGATGAAGTCACAATTGCCCGACTCCCACGCAATGCCGTATTGCTTCATCCAGGCAATAAGACGTTCTCGTGGACGTGCAGACGTCAGTTCCCTTTTTTCCGTGCCTTTGAGAAACGGTTTTTGTTCAAGGCTACCAGGGAGCAACAGTTTCACTTCGGTGTAACTATGTCGCAGCCGAGGAAGTCGGGTTTTAAACCCTGTAAGCAGTGCGGAGGTCGCATGTCTGTCACGGACCCACATGACAATTGCTTGTGGTGCCTTAGTTCTGACCACGAAGTCGAGTTGTGCGGTTCATGCCAGAACATGAATCCAAAGACCCTGGAAGAACGGGAGGCTAAATTGTTTCTGGGCTGATAGAAGAAGAAGGAGAAGCATCATCATAGAGAATCTTTTTCTAAATCCTCGAGGTCTCATCAGCGTCATCGGGACTCTCGGCGCCGGCATGGATCACGGCACCGATCGAGCAGAGACCGCTCCCGTTTGAGATCACCATCGGCTCGGCGCCGACTGACATGGGAGGTCAGCTCAACTATGACGCCTCCGACGACTCCAGCTTCACCGACGTCTCCACTGTTGGTGTATGAAGTGGATCCGCATCAGGAGCCGAGGGCTTCTCTGGAGCAGGAGATGCCTGGGCCGTCGTCGGCTTCACCTCAAGCACCGGCTCCTCAAGGTTATCCGTCTTTCGCGGCACCGGGCACGGATCCAGCAGAATTTCTTAATGCTATGTTTAATATCTTTGCCACCATGGCCCCTGGAGGTGTGCATGCGGGGGCCGTCAGGCCCTTTGGCCTTCGACATGGGTGTTCCGGCTTCTTACAGGCCGACGCCCTTTATCCCTTTCTTCCTTCGGGAAGTACCGCTTCGGCGCCGATGCCTTTGGCGTCACCCAGAAGACCGGTGACGCTGACGCCGTCCCGGCGCCGATGGATTCACCACGGATCCAGTTGACCTTAAAGATGCCTGTGGCGCTGAGGGATCCGGCGTCGGATTACTTTGAGGATCGACGCCACCAGCGGTCTTTGGCGTCGGCTGACGCCTTATCGACGCCGGGGATCGAGTCCAGGCTCCGCTCCAGAAGGTTGGATCTGAGGATGCTGAAGAAGCAGGAATATGAGAAGCAGCACTTGGAGGAAGATCATGGAGCCTTCAGGGGACCTGCAAGGTTTGGACACTGCAAGCAGCCTAGACACTTCCCCGGAATGGGACTTGGCTTCTCCGGGTGGAGTATACAGAGGAGGCTGCCTCTTTTCACGGTGCGGAAGGCAGCAGACTTTTTGGACCTTCCACTTCCAGCTGCGGATGTAAAGACCAACATCCTTACTGAGGTGTTGCATCCAGCATCAGCTGTGGCGGAGCCCCTTCTTCCTTTCAATGAGGCTCTTACAGACCCTATTAGGGAAGTTTGGAAGAAGCCAGTGACTTTGGCTGCCGTAAACAGGTCGGTGGCGAGACTCTACCGAGTGGCCCCAGGTGATCCAGACTTTTTGTCCAAGCACCCAACTCTGGAGAGTTTGGTTGTGCAAGCGTTGTGTTCCTCCTGTTCTGCTCCTGGGTCGTTTCCCAGAGTTCCAGCAGACAGGGAGTCTAAGAGAATGGACCAGTCAGCTAAAAAGGCCTTCTCCTAATGTAGCCTGGCTTTGAAATCCACAAGGGCTACTTGAATTTTAGGACGATACATTTATGATGGAGGCAAACTTTTTGGATCGAAAGCCGACTCTGCTTGGAGCGGTTTAAGGAGAGTAGAGCCACGGCAAGATCCTTGGGACTGCAAGCAGCCACATCCTCTTCTTTGAAATCACTTAGAAGGTTTAGAGGATTTGGTTGTGGTGCTTCCTTTCGTGGCAGGCTCCATGCGGCAGGACAGCAATCTTCAGGAGCTCTCCCTTATAGATACTTCAGGAGCAGGGGTAGAGTACGCACTAGAGGGGCCGCCCAGCAGCACTCTGCTGCCTCTTCCTCTTCCTCCGGAGGGGTGCAGCAGGGAAAGCAACCTTAGTTCTCCATCACTCCCTGTTCACAAATCTCCTGTAGGGGGGAGACTAACTCACTTTCTTTGCATGTGGGAGTCAATAACATCAGACTCCTGGGTCACCGATATTGTGGGGAAAGGTTATGCTCTTCCCTTTTGGGAGTTTCCTCCTCCCATCCCTCCCCGCCTATCCTCCTGTTCGGACGGCCATCTTCTGTTACTGCAACAGGAGTTGATATCCCTTTTGTCAAAGGGTGCAGTGGAGTTGGTCCCGGAGCAGGAGAGGGGTCAGGGCTGCTATTCAAGATACTTCATGATCCCCAAAAAGGATGGTCGGTTGAGGCCAATCTTGGACCTGAGGCTTTTGAATTGGTTCGTCCAGCAGGAAAAGTTCAAGATGCTGACCCTGTCACAGGTTCTTTTGGCGTTGAACGAAGGAGATTGGATGGTGTCCGTCGACTTGCAGGATGCTTACTTCCATATTCTGATCCTCAAGTTGCACAGGAAGTATCTCCGGTTTGTAGTGGGGTCGCAACACTATCAGTTTGCGGTCCTTCCGTTTGGTCTTACTTCGGCACCTCGAGTCTTGACGAAGGTGATGGCGGTGGTTGCAGCGGAGCTCAGAAGAAAGGGGAAAGTAGTATTTCCTTATCTGGATGATTGGTTGATCAAAGCCAAGTCTCCGGAGCTCTTGCGGCATCACCTGCAGTCGACAACTCAGTTGGTGTTCGATCTGGGCTTTTCAGTGAACATGCCCAAATCTCACCTAGAGCCCTCTCACTGCCTCCTGTTCATAGGGGCAGTACTGGACACAACATTGAATCGGGCCTTTCCACCGCCGCAGCGGATTCTGGAAATTCAGGCGTTGATTCCAATGTTTCGAAAAGGAACGGTCGTTCCAGTCATCAAGGTCCTTCATCTGCTCGGTCTGTTCGCTTCTTGCATTCTACTGGTCACTCATGCACGCTGGCACATGAGGGCTCTTCAGTGGTGCGTCCACAGGCAGTGGTTTCAACACAAAGGAGCTCTCGATGACTCGATAAGGATCTCCAGAGATGCTGCAGCGGATCTTCAATGGTGGGCTGTGGTTGGCAACCTGTCGCAAGGAAGGCCGTTCTCGCTACCTCCGCCAGTGGCCACAGTTGTAACTGATGCTTCCACTCTAGGGTGGGGAGCTCATCTGGGGGACCTGGAGATCAAAGGTTGTTGGTCTCTAGGAGAACAGAGGTTTCACATCAATCTGTTGGAACTGCGGGCGATACGTCTGGCTCTCAAGGCCTTCCTCCCTTCCCTTCGCAGTCAGCCGGTTCAGGTCCTGATGGAAAATACTACTGCGATGTGGTATATAAACAAGCAGGGAGGAGTGGGGTCATATCTTCTCTGCAGAGAAGCTCTTCGGCTCTGGTCCTGAAGCCAGGACCACCAGATTTGCTTGGTAGCAAATCATTTGGCCGGAGTTCTGAACGTGCGTGCAGACAGTCTCAGTCGGCTCATCTCGACCGATCACGAGTGGCGTCTTCATCCAGATCTGGTCCATCTTCCAGAGGTGGGGATATCCACAGATCTGTTTGCCACTCTGGAGAATGCGCACTGCCCGTCGTTTTGCAGCCTACAGTATCCGGTGCAAGGAGCTTTGGGGGACGCGTTTTAGATGTCCTGGAAGGGTCAGTTACTTTACGCGTTTCCTCCCATACCCTTGATTCCTCGGGTTTTGAGGAACATCCGCCAAGACCAGGCACAAGTGATCCTAATAGCCCCGGATTGGCCAAGAAGGGTATGGTACTCGGATGTTCTCCAACTCTCTCTGTGCCCTCCGCTCCGTCTCTGGTACAGGGCAGACCTCCTCTCGCAGTCGCAGGGGCAGGTTCTACACCCCCACCTCCAGAGCCTGCACCTTCATGCCTGGAGATTGAACGGGACAATCTGAATTCCTTTTCTCTCCCGCCGGAGGTGGTGGAAGTTTTTATCGGCCAGGCGACACTCCACTAAATCGATCTATGCAAGCAGGTGGGCCAGATTTTTCAGTTGGTGTGGAGAGAACCAAATTGATCCCTTGAAGGCCCATTTGTCTGATGTATTGTTATTTGCTTTATCCTTGGCACAGAAGGGTTGTGCAGTTGTCACAGTTAAGGGTTATTTATCAGTGCTGTCGGCTTTTCTGTGCCTTCCAGATCAATCCTCCTTGTTTAAGTCACCTATTGTATTGAGGTCCATTAAGGGTCTCACTAATAAGTTTCCACCCACTCCGTTTGTTATGCCACAGTGGGATCTTAACTTAGTATTGACCTTTCTTATGGGATCGCCATTTGAGCCAATGCACTCTTGTTCATTGAGACTTTTAGTTTTGAAGACTGTTTTTCTAGTGGCCATAACATCGGCTAGAAGAGTGAGTGAGCTTCAGGCTCTTAGTGTAGAGCCCCCATATATTTCCTTTTACAGGGACAAAGTGGTGTTAAGGACCAAGGCGACTTTCCTCCCGAAGGTTGTTCCACCCTTTCATTTGGGACAGTTCATTACTCTCTCTTCCTTCTATCCTCCACCTCTTCCATCCAAGGAGGAAGAGAGGCTTCACCGGTTGGATCCACGAAGAGCATTGAGCTTCTTCATCAACAGGACCGGGGAGTTCAGGCAAGACGATCAGCTCTTCGTTTGTTACGTGGGGAAGAGGAGAGGCAGAGCTGTCCACAAGGAAATGCTGTCCAGGTGGATCATTCTTTGCATCAAGCTATGTTATTCTTTAGCAAAGAAAGAACCTCCTGTAGGGCTTCAAGCCCGTTCCACCAGGGCTAAGGCTGCTTTGTCGGCCTTGGCTAGGGGTGTTCCTGTGGTTGACATCTGCAAAGCGGCATCTTGGGCATCCCTCCATACTTTTGTGAAACATTATTGTTTGAACTCTGAGGTCAGGAGGGCCCACTCAGTGCTGCAGGATTTCTTGGTTTGACCATTCAGGCACCCACCTCCGGAAGGGATACTGCTTTGGGACTCTATTCTTTAGGTGAAGAATCCACAGGTAGTCGTATCCATCTGAAGAACAAGTTACTTACCTTCGGTAACGCCTTTTCTGGTGGATACACTAGTTACCTTGGGATTCCTCACGGTCCCACCCGCCTCCCTGTTGCCTGACTGGTCTTAACACGAATTCCTTGGGTGAGCACCTGTATATTGTATATATCTATATGATGATGCGATGTTTATATATTTCTTTATATATATATATATATATATATATATATATATATATATATATATATATATAAAAGGAAACGTGTGGATATGTATATATATTTATATGCATAATTCTTGTTGTTTCTACTAGTTTTGTTTCATATTATTGGAATAAAAGTTGGAATATAAGTTTGATTGATGTACTTCTATCACTTCTGTAATGCAATGTTCACCTGTTCGCCTCAAAGGCACGTAATAAATGGTGATAACTGACGAGGACTTGTTGTTGCCTGGATGACGTCATACGGCGTCTTGTGGGAGTCGGGCAATTGTGATGTCATCGTCGACGTGCAGAGCTAGAAGAAAATTTCAGTTGAAAGCTGGCGCGAGGGGAAAATTCTTTAGGTGAGGAATCCACAGGTAGCTAGTGTATCCACCAGAAAAGGCGTTACGAAGTTAAGTAACTTGTTCATCTTGGCGATTGGCTGTTGAAGGCAAACTCGCCCCAGACAGTCTCCCACCTCAAGGCAGTGGCGCACCTTTTGCATTCGCTGGGGTTCACTATCAGCGTGCCGAAGTCACACCTGACTCCTTCTCAGACGCTCCCTTTCAACTGAGCTGTTCTGGACACAGTGCAGTTTCGGGCTTATCCTCCCGAAAAGTGAGTCCAGGTTATTGGACATCCTGCTTGTCCAACATGCCAGATGGCACATGTGGGCTCTGCAGTGGAACCTGAAGTTCCAGTGGGCACAGCATCAGGGGAATCTCTCAGACATGGTTCAGAGCTCGGAGGGAACTGCGAAAGACCTGCAGTGGTGGTTGTCGAATCCAGATTGGGTCAATGGCAGATCCCTCTCCCTTCCCCAACCAGATCTCACAGTAGTGACAGATGCATCCTCCTGGGATGGGGTGACCACATGGGAGAGGTGGAGATCAGAGTCCTAGGGTCGCTAGCGGAGTCTGGACTCCACATTAACTTTTTGGAGCTCTGGGCGATCGGACTTGGATTAAAAGCATTTCTTCCATCTTTCAAAGGGAATGTAGTGCAGGTGTTCACCGACAACACCACCGCCATGTGGCATTGCAACAAGCAGGGCGGAGTGGGGTCATGGACCCTTTGTCAAGAGGCTCTTCACTTCTGGACATGGGTGGAATGCCAGGGCATTTACCTGGTGGTTCAACATCTGGTGGGCTCTCTGAATGTCAGAGCAGATGAACTCAGCCATCAATGCATAGTTGATCACAAATGGTCTCTCTGTCCGGAGGTGGTGCAAGGTCTCTTTCAGTAGTGGGGGGAGCTTGGTTAGATCTCTTAGCCGCCGCAGGTAACGTGCAATGTCAGCTGTTTTGCGCGTTGGAGTTTCCAAGGCGGCACTCGCTCTGCAACGCTTTTCGTCACGAGTGGAACTCAAGCCTACTGCCCCTCTTCCTCTGCCCAGAGTTCTGAAGAAAATCAGGCAAGACCTTGCCCAAGTAATCTTGGTGGCTTGGTGGACACGAAGAGTCTGTTATCCCGAGCTCCTGAGTATGACCATTGATCCTCCGATCAAACTGCCCCTTCGGGAGGATCTTTAATTGCAGCAGCAGGGGATGGTTATTCACCCAAACGTCTCCAGTCTTTGCCTCCTTGCGTGGGGATTGAGCTGCGACAGTTGACTGCTTGTGACCTTCCACCTGAAGTCTGTATTGGCAGCCACGCATCCCTCCACCAAAACTGTGTACGCTTGTCATTGGAAGAAATTTGTGGCATGGTCTGTCAACAAATCTGTTGATCCCCTCTCTGCACCTCTCAGAGTAAGTGAGCTTCGGGCTCCTTCTTCAAAGCCACCATTCCTAGCAGTGCGTCCTGACAAAGTGGTGCTTCGTACCAGAGCTTCATTTCTTCCATGATGTGGACACAGGAGACAGCATGCCTGTCAAAAACAAAATATTCAGACAGTCTGACCAAGTTAAGGAAAGCATCAAAGTGGAAGTCCACAAGATGCTGGAGTTGGGAGTGATTGAGCACTCTGGCAGTCCCTTGGCTAGCCCAGTGGTCTTGGTCCCCAAACCTCACACCAAAGATGGCAAGAGAGTGATGAGGTTCTTTGTGGACTACAGAGGGCTTAATTCTGTCACCAAGACAGATGCTCACCCCATTCTAATGGCAGAAAAGCTAATTGACAGATAGGGTGCTGCCAAATACCTGAGTACCTTTGACTTGACAGCAGGGTACTGGCAAATAAGAATGGCACCAGGAGCGAAAGAGAAAACAGCATTCTCTACACCTGATGGGCACTACCAGTTTACTGTGATGCCCTTTGGGTTAAAGAATGCCCATGCCACCTTCCAAGGGTTGGTGAATCAAGCCCTTGCTGGCTTGGATTCCTTTAGTGCAGCTTATCTTGATGATATTGCTGTCTTTAGCTCCAACTGGAAGGATCACCTGATCCACCTGAAGAGGGTTTTGCAGGCCCTGCAAGCAGCAGGCCTCTCTATCAAGGCATCTAAATGTCAGATTGGGCAGGGTACTGTGGTTTACTTGGGACACCTTGTAGGTGGAGGCCAAGTTCAGCCACTCCAGCCCAAGATCCAGACTCAAGTCAGGGCATTCCTTTGCTTTACTGGTTACTATAGGAGGTTTGTGAAGGATTATGGATCAATAGTGACCCACCTCACAGAACTTACCTCCACGAAAATGCCCAAGAAAGTTAACTGGACCTTGGACTGTCAAAAGGCATTTGACACCCTGAAGCAAGCAATGTGCACAGCACCAGTTTTGAAAGCTCCAGATTAAGCAGTTCATTGTGCAGACAAATGCCACTGAACAGGTGATAGGAGCAGTCCTGTCCCAAACAAATGATGATGGCCTTGACCAGCATGTTGATTTTATTAGCAGGAGGTTACTCCCCAGGGAGCAGCGTTGGAGTGCCATTGAGAGGGAGGCCATTGCTGTGGTCTGGTCCCTGAAGAAGTTGAGACCATACCTTTTTGGTACTCACTTCATAGTTCAAACTGACCACAGACCTCTCAGATGGCTCATGCAAATGAAAGGAGAAAACTCTAAACTGTTGAGGTGGTCTATATCCCTACATGGAATGGACTTTATAGTGGAACACAGACCTGGGACTGCCCATGCCAATGCAGATGGCCTTTCCAGGTTCTTCCACTTAGAAAATGAAGACTCTCTTGGGAATGGTTAGTCTCATCCTCTTTTGTTTTTGGGGGGGAGGGGTTGTGTAAGGAAATGCCTCCTTGGCATGGTTACCCCCTAACTTTTTGCCTTTGCTGATGCTAAGTAATGATTTAAAAGTGTGCTGGGACCCTGCTAACCAGGCCCCAGCACCAGTGTTCTTTCCCTAAACTGTACCTTTGTCTCCACAATTGGCACAACCCTGGCAGTTGGGTAAGTCCCTTGTAACTGGTACCCCTGGTACCAAGGGCCCTGATGCCAGGAAAGGTCTCTAAGGGCTTCAGCATGTCTTAGGCCACCCTGGAGACCCCTCACTCAGCACGTGCACACTGCCTCACAGCTTGTGTGTGCTGGGGGGGGAGAAAATGACTAAATCGACATGGCACTCCCCTCAGAGTGCCATGCCAACCTCACACTGCCTGTGGCATAGGTAAGTCACCCCTCTAGCAGGCCTTACAGCCCTAAGGCAGGGTTCACTATACCACAGGTGAGGGCATATGTGCATGAGCACTATGCCCCTACAGCTTCTAAGCAAAACCTTAGACATTGTACGTGCAGGGTAGCCATAAGAGTATATGGTCTGGGGGTTTGTCAAACACAAACTCCACAGTTCCATAATGGCTACAATGAAAACTGGGAAGTTTGGTATCAAACTTCTTAGCACAATAAATGCACACTGATGCCAGTGTGCAATTTATTTTTAACATACACCCAGAGGGCATCTTAGAGATGCCCCCTGAATACCTACCCGACTTCTAGTGTAGGCTGACCATTTTCTGCCACCCTGCCACACACCAGACATGTTGCTGGCCACATCGGGAGAGTGCCTTTGTCACTCTGTGGCCAGGAACAAAGCCTGTACTTGGGTGGAGGTGCTTCTCACCTCCCCCTGCAGGAAGTGTAACACCTGGTGGTGAGCCTCAAAGGCTCACCCCTTTTCCAACAGCACCGCAAGGCAGCCCAGCTAGTGGAGATGCCCGCCCCTCTGACCACTGCTTTGGCCTCAGCCCTACCGGCCTGTCTCCATCTTAAAAAACCTGCAACCAGCGACCTCTAAACCCTCAGAGGACTGCCCTGGACTAAAGGACCAAGAAACCCCCATGAACAGCGGCCCTGTTCAAAACCAGCTACTTCTTTGCAACAAAGAAGCAACTTCCAAAGACTGCACGTTTCCCGCCCGAAGCGTGAGACTTCTCACTCTGCACCCGACGCCCCCGGCTCGAGATTCAGAGAACTAACACCTCAGGGAGGACTCCCCGGCGACTGCGAGCCCGTGAGTAACCAGAGACGACCCCCCTGAGCCCTCACAGCGAATCCTGCAGAGAGAATCCAGAGGCTCCCCCTGACCTCGACTGTCTGTAACAAGGGACCCGATGCCCGGAACCAACACTGCACCCGCAGCCCCCAGGACCTGAAGGAACCGAACCTCAGCGCAGGAGTGACCACCAGGCGACCCTCTGCCTTTCCCAGGTGGTGGCTGTCCCGAGAAACCCCCCCTGTGCCTGCCTGCACCGCTAGAGTGACCCTTGGATCCTGCCATTGGTTTCTACCTAAAACCCGACGCCTGTTTTGCACACTGCACCCGGCCGCCCCTGTGTCGCTGAGGGTGTGTATTGTGTGCCTACTTGTGTTCCCCCCCCGGTGCTCTACAAAACCCCCCTGGTCTGCCCCCAGGGATGCGGTTACTTAACTGCTGGCAGACTGGAACCGGAGCAACCCTGTTCTCTATAGGCGCCTATACCTCTTTGACCTCTGCACATGACTGGCCCTGAGCTGCTGGTGTGGTAACTTTGGGGTTGCCTTGAATTCCCAACGGTGGGCTGCCTATGCCCCAGGACTGGGATTTGTCAGAGTTTTACTTACCTACTAATCTAATCTTTACTTACCTCCCCCAGGAACTGTTGATTTTTGCACTGTGTCCACTTTGAAAATAGCGTATTGCCATTTTTACAAAGACGGTATATGATATTGCTTTTATTCAAAGTTCCTAAAGTATCTAAGTGAAGTACCTTACATTTAAAGTGTTTAATGTAAATCTTGAACCTGTGATTCTTAAAAATAAACTAAGAAAAGCTATTTTTCAATATAAAAACCTATTGGCCTGGAGTAAGTCTTTGAGTGTGTGTTCTCATTTATTGCCTGTGTGTGTACAATAAATGCTTAACACTACCCTCTGATAAGCCTACTGCTTGACCACACTACCACAAAATAGAGCGTTTGAATTATCTACTTTTGCCACTATCTTACCTCTAAGGGGAACCCTTGGACTCTGTGCACACTATTTCTTACTTTAAAATAGTATATACAGAGCCAACTTCCTACAGAGCTTTTCCTCAGTAAGGTCAAAACATGTTAGCCAGATATCAGTGCAAATCTCTGAGTAGAATCTGTATTTCAGAACCTAATATAACATTTGAAACATAAAATGAAAAACTAAGATTGAAAGATATGTTTGAAGCATGTGTGGCTGTAGATACACATGCTGTGCAAAACACTGCCATCTAGTATTTGCCACGGATATGTGCAAATTATTTTTCTTTGAAGAAGTCTCAAGTCATGAGTTTCTGTGACCCTCCTTTTGGCAATAATGTGATGGTCATCAACTCCATTGTTAGATTGTTTTCTTTCTACAGTCAGGTTTGGACGAGTGCTCCAGTGTTCCGGGTCAACACAGTTGCAGTGCAGTACATGGTTCCCTCCCTCCATCGGTATTTGTAGGAAGTTGGCTCTGTATGTACTATTTCAAAGTAAGAAATAGCATGCACAGAGTCCAAGGGTTCCCCTTAGAGGTAAGATAGTGTCAAAAAGAGATAATTCTAATGCTCTATTTTGTGGTAGTGTGGTCGAGCAGTAGGCTTATCAGAGGGTAGTGTTAAGCATTTGTTGTATACACACAGGCAATAAATGAGGAACGCACACTCAGACAATTCCAGGCCAATAGGTTTTTGTATAGACAAATATATTTTCTTAGTTTATTTTATGAACCACAGGTTCAAGATTTACAATCAATACTTTAAATGAAAGGTACTTCACTCAGGTATCATAGGAACTTTGAATCAGCAAAATAGCATGTACAGTTTTGGCAAAAATGGCAATAAGCTATTTTAAAACTAGACACAGTGCAAATTTCAACAGTTCCTGGGGGAGGTAAGTATTGGTTAATTTTGCAGGTAAGTAAACCACCTACAGGGTTCAAAGTTGGGTCCAAGGTAGCCCACCGTTGGGGGTTCAAGGCAACCCCAAAGTTACCACACCAGCAGCTCAGGGCCGGTCAGGTGCAGAGGTAAAAAATGGTGCCCAAAACGCGTAGGCTTCAATGGAGAAGGGGGCCCCCCGGTTCCAGTCTGCCAGCAGGTAAGTACCCGTGTCTTCGGAGGGCAGACCAGGGGGTTTTGTAGGGCACCGGGGGGGGGGGGGACACAAGTCAGCACAAAAAGTACACCCTCAGCGGCACGGGGCCAGCCGGGTGCAGAGTGCAAACAGGCATCGGGTTTGCAATAGGTTTCAATGGGAGACCCAGGGGTCTCTTCAGCGAAGCAGGCAGGCAAAGGGGGGCTCCTCGGGGTAGCCACCACCTGGGCAAGGGAGAGGGCCACCTGGGGGTCGCTCCTGCACTGGAGGTCGGATCCTTCATGTCCTGGGGGCTGCGGGTGCAGTGTCTTTACCAGGCGTCGGGTTCTTAGAAGCAGGCAGTCGCAGTCAGGGGGAGCCTCCGGATTCCCTCTGCAGGCGTCGCTGGGGGGCCTCAGGGGGGTCAACTCTGGCTACTCACAGGGTCGCAGTCACCGGGGAGTCCTCCCTGTAGTGTTGTTTCTCCTCAGGTCGAGCCGGGGGCGTCGGGTGCAGAGTGGAAAGTCCCACGCTTCCGGCGGGAAACGTGGAGTCCTTTTAAAGTAGTTTCTTTGTTGCAAGTTTTGGTTTCTTTGGAGGAGGGCCGCTGTCCTCTGGAGTTCTTCGTCCTTTTAGATGCAGGGTAGTCCTCTGAGGATTCGGAGGTCGCTGGACCCTGAGGGACGCGTCGCTGTTGCAGTTTTTCTTGAAGTGGGGAGACAGGCCGGTAGGGCTGGGGCCAAAGCAGTTGGTGTCTCCGTCTTCTCTGCAGGGCTTCAGGTCAGCAATCCTTCATCTTCAGGTTGCAGGAATCTGTTTTCCTATTTTTTGGGGGCCCTTAAATACTCAATTTAGGGGGGTGTTTAGGTCTGGGGGGGTTAGTAGCCAATGGTTACTAGCCCTGAGAGTGGCTACACCCTCTTTGTGCCTCCTCCCTGAGGGGAGGGGGGGCACATCCCTAATCCTATTGGGGGAATCTCCATCTGCAAGATGGAGGATTTCTAAAAGTCAGAGTCAGCTCAGGACACCTTAGGGGTTGTCCTGACTGCCCAGTAACTCCTCCTTGTTTTTCTCATTATCTCCTCCGGCCTTGCCGCCAAAAGTGGGGCAGTTGCCGGAGGGGGCGGGCATCTCCACTAGCTGGAATGACCTGTGGAGCTGTAACAAAGGGGGTGAGCCTTTGAGGATCACCCTCTTTGAGAAAAACAAGGAGTCACCCCCCCCAGTCAGGACAGCCCCTAAGGTGTCCTGAGCTGAGGTGACTCTTACTTTTAGAAATCCTCCATCTTGTAGAAGGAGGATTCCCCCAATAGGATTAGGGATGTGCACCCCTCCCCACAGGGAGGAGGCACAAATAGGGTGTAGCCACCCTCAAGGACAGTAGCCATTGGCTACTGCACTCCCAGACCTAAACACACCCCTAAATTCAGTATTTAGGGGCTCCCAGAAACGAGGAAGATAGATTCCTGCAACCTAAAGAAGAAGAAGGACTGCTGACCCAAAGCCCTGTAGTGAAGACGGAGACGACAACTGATTTGGCCCCAGCTCCACCGGCCTGTCTCCCTACTTCGAAGAAAACTGCAACAGCGACGCATCCAACAGGGTCCAGCGACCTCTGAAGCCTCAGAGGACTACCCTGCATCTAAAGGACCAAGAAACTCCAGAGAGCAGCAACCCTGTTCAAGAAACTGCAACTCTTTGCAACAAAGAAGCAACTTTTAAAGACCACACGTTTCCCGCCGGAAGTGTGAGACTTTCCAATCTGCACCCGACGCACCCAGCTCGACCTGCGGAAAACTAACACTACCGGGAGGACTCCCCGGTGACTGCGAGCCTGTGAGTCGCCAGAGTTGACCCCCCTGATCCCCCACAGCGACATCTGCAGAGGAAATCCAGAGGCTCCCCTTGACTGCGACTGCCTGCTTCAAGGAACCCGACGCCTGGAAACCACACTGCACCTGCAGCCCCCAAGACCTGAAGGAACCGAACTCCAGTGCGGAAGCGACCCCCAGGCGACCCTCTGCCTAGCCCAGGTGGTGGCTACCCCGAGGAGCCTCCCCCCCTCCATGTGCCTGCCTGCATCGTTGAAGAGACCCCCGGGTCTCCCCATTGATTCCTATTAGAAACCCGACGCCTGTTTGCACTCTGCAGCCGACCGCCCCTGTGCAGCTGTGGGTGTACTTTCTGTGCGTGCTTGTGTCCCCCCCCCGGTGCCCTCCAAAGCCCCCCTGGTCTGACCTCCGAAGACGCGGGTACTTACCTGCTGGCAGACTGGAACCAGGGCACCCCTATTTCCATTGAAGCCTATGTGTTTTGGGCACCACTTTGACCTCTGCACCTGACCGGCCCTGAGCTGCTGGTGTGGTAACTTTGGGGTTGCCTTGAACCCCCAACGGTGGGCTACCTTGGACCCAACTTTGAACCATGTAAGTGTTTTACTTACCTGTGAACTTAACATGTATTTACCACCCCCAGGAACTGTTGATTTTTGCAGTGTCTCCCCTTTTTTAAATAGCTTATTGCCATTTTTGTCGAAACTGTACCTGCTATTGTGATTATTCAAAGTTTCTAGAATACCTGAGTGAAATACCTTTCATTTAAAGTATTGTTTGTAAATCTTGAACCTGTGGTTCTTAAAAAAAACTAAGAATATATATTTTTCTATATAAAAACCTATTGGCCTGGAATTGTCTTTGAGTGTGTGTTCCTCATTTATTGTGTGTGTGTGTACCACAAATGCTTAACACTACCCTCTGATAAGCTTACTGCTTGACCACACTACCACAAAATAGAGCATTCTAATTTTCTCTTTTTGCCACTATCTTACCTCTAAGGGGAACCCTTGGACTCTGTGCACACTATTTCTTACTTTGAAATAGTACATACAGAGCCAACTTCCTACACTTACTTTCTGTCTCAGATTGATGTCTGATTACTTTGCTCAAGCGGGGTCGACTGCAGCCCTTCCTGGGCCTCGCCTGTCGGTGCCTACTCCTGTCTCTCTGTCATGTCACACCACCATGCCTCGGCACTGTTGGAAGAGATGCCATTCAATGTTGTCCTCTCTGCCATGTGAAATATCCTCGGACCATCATGTCTGTAATCTATGATTGTCCCCGGAACACAACCTAACTGCCTGCGATGCTCACAGCTCCTTCTGCTCTCAAAAGATTCTTTGCGACCATCGTGCTGGGTGACTCAAGATGTCCATAGGGGCGGAGACAATACCCCAGATCTCTTCGATCACATGGACGTCGAGTGGGCACGACACTAACAACCGTCCTCTACAGATGAAGAGACTTTCTTTCCTGGAGCAATTTCTGGCTCTGACCTGGAGATTGAGAACCTTCCCCCAGCTCAACAGTCAGTGAGTATGGGACCCCCTCACCCTCAACACCACACTTTTCCCAACAAGCCCTCAGTCAAAGGACACTCGCCACTCTGGAACACCAGAGACAGGGTTTTAGACTGCCTTCGGGCCATGGTCAGCACCGACAAACTGCTTCAGGTGCCCCACCCAGCGCTGCGCCGAAGAAACCTTCAAAACGACCACTTTGGCGCTGGCCACCATGACACCAGCACAGAGCTGACCCTTGACATCAACTGGAACCTTGGTGCAGAACCGAAGGCACACTTGGAGTCTGACTTTGTCGTCAACAAACAAGTACATTATCGGCGAAGTCCAGCACATTCTCCATAAAAATGCAGGCGCATCTTGGCTCAAGGCAGAAACACTGGGGCATCCACCCCTACATGGGCCACATCCTTGCCTGCCCTTCGGGCCCTGCTTCTCCACCTTTGAAACGTCAGCTGTCCTTTGAGGAGTCCTTGGACATTCCAGGTCTAGCAAGACAACGCAATAAAGTGGATAAGGCTACCAGCCCCTTACTCCATGAACCACCTTCACCTCACCCTCTTTTTTACCCTTTGCCCACCCTGGCTGCTTCTCCAGGGGACCCCTTTGACATCACACCACGGGGTCTCCACGCTCTGACATGGGTGGGCACGGGGGTGTGATGACACATTCAACATATTTTTAATGACACTGTCCAGGCTAGGGTTTATAACACCTAAGGTGGACAAAAATATAAAGCCTCCCCTTCTGACCCCATCTATATTTATAGTCAGTTCACACCTGGCTCTCTAGTAGTCACCACTGCCCATAAGCGAGTCATCTCCCAGCCAGCTGAGATTCTCTGTAACCAGATAAAGAAAGCAAATGCCTAGATGCAGCAGGGACACTGGTGGCCACAAAGTCTGCCAACCACTGGTGCATTGCTAATTCTGTCAGCTTTCTTGCAAGATATGATTGTGCCCACTGGGACAAAATGGAGAAGCTCCTACAATACCTCCATGAAGAGCAGAGAAAACGGGGTCAGGAGATAGTTTGTGAGGGCAAGCTGATTTCTAACACCTCTATTCGCTATGCCAGCTCACACTGCTGCCACAAGGGTACATTTTAGCATTCTGCCATGCAGAAAGGTATGTCTCAATATCTCTTGCTTTAAGCTGCAAGTTCAGAAGAACCTGCTAAACATGCCCTTTGATGGTAAACACCTCTTTAGTCCACAAGTGGACCAAGCTTTAGAAAAAATCAAAAAGTATATGGAGACAGCCATAGTGATGAAAGCGTTGCAACACCTGCTCCCCTCAACTCCTTTGGCAGCACACTTTACCATGGAGGCCAAAAGTCCACCTTCCCAGAAACCTTCCCTTCTTATCAGCGTACCCAGGGCCAGCAAGCCTCTCCCAGTGGTTATTTTAGAGTGTCCTATGGGGTCAACAATTGCAGAAGCAATTGTAGCTCCCCAAAAGGAGCTACACCCGCCACCACACCCTGACTTTCTTCTTTTTCCTCCCAACCGCATAATACCTGTCAGGGGGCACCTACAAAGCTTCTTTCCCCATGACAAACCGTTACCTAAGACCAGTGGGTATTGGACCCTATTCATCCTCCTTATTGTCTAAAGTTTACTTTCCACGTATCTCATATTTTTGCTCGCAAACACACACTCTCACCGGAACATCAAAGGCTGCTCACAGAGGAGGTCAAAGCCCTCCTCCTCAATGGGTCTATAGAACCTGTCCACTGCCATCAGCAAGGTACAATAGTGTGCTTATTGTACTTCCTAATACCCGAAAAAGATGGGTACCTCAGGACCCTTAGACTAATACATTCTATCAGAGCATTTTCACATGTTGACCCTTCAGGATGTAATTTCCCTTCTCCAGCAAGACGACTTTATGGTTGCGCTCGACCTAAAGGATGCCTGTTTCCACATACCAATACATCTGGCTCATGGTTGGTATGTCAGATTTGTGGTTTACAGAAGGCATTACCAGTACAAAGTGCTTTTCTTTAGGGGTCACTGCTGCACCTCGGGTGTTCCATAAAGTGCCTTGTGCTGGTGGCTGAACACCGGTGTAGGCAAGGGGGTCTACATTTTCCCAAATCTGGACGATTGGCTTATCAAAAATGGACTTAGACACTGTAGGGGAATATTGCTCATGCAGCTGTGCCCTCAACTATGGTATATTGCACCCTGCCTTAGGGCTGTAAGGCCGGCTAGAGGGGTGACTTACCTATGCCGCAGGCAGAGGGGAGCCATGTCGGCTTAAACTTTTTCTCCCCACCAGCACACATAAGTGTGCATGTGCTGAGTGAGGAATCCCCAGGGTGGCATAATACCTACTGCAGCCCTTGGAGACCTTCCCTGGCCACAGGGCCCTTGGTACCAAGGGTACCCTTTACAAGGGACTTAACCGTATGCCAGGGCTGTGCCAATTGTGGGAACAAAGTTACAGTTTTAGCGAAAGAACACTGGTGCTGGGGCCTGGTTATCAGGGTCCCAGCACACTTTCAATCAAAGTTGGCATCAACACTAGGTGAAAAGTGGGAGGGGGGGTAACCATGCCAACAGAGGCATTTTCCTACAGTACCCACATGGGCCCGCCAGCCGTGACGCTCGTAAACTCTCTCTGGTTCTGCACTAGAGGCTCCCCAATAATCCAGACCTTCTCACGGAGAACCATGGAGAAATCGCACACTCAGATGCCTCATCCTTGCGACCTGGATCTTGATGTCATCAAATCTGGATACCTTAATCTTTGGCCGTAATGTATGAGCATTCTCAAGGAAGCATGCAGACCTATCACCCGTGCCTGATATGCGCCAAGTCGAAGAGGTTTGTCTGCTACTGTCACTGAAAAAGGAAGTGACCCGTTGAAAGAGGCAATACAAGACATAATCTGTTACTTTCTTTACTTACAGGTTTCTTGGTTAGCTTTTTTCTCCATACAATTACATCTAGCTGTCCTGGCTGCCTACCTTCAGAATAGACAATACTTCTCTCACTTTAGGATACCGGTTATAAAAGCTTTCGTGGACGGCCTCAAAAAGGTAATTCCTCCCCTGGTCCCACTGGCACACTGATGAAATTTCAACATTGTACTCACACAACTTATGGGTCCTCAATTTAAGCCCCTACACACCTGCCCTCTTCAGTTCCTCTCGTGCAAGTTAGCATTTCTACTTGTTATCATCTCACTCACACCTGTCCGTGAACTTCAGACATTAACCTTGGAAGAACCTTCCTTACAAGTACATAGGGGTAGGGTTGTCCTCTGCACCAGCCCCAGAGCATCAGTCCAGCAAGCGTTCAGATATAGCAACATCCACAGCCAACACGTGTTTACTGGACATCGGTGCAAATAGTACCTTGCCACATCATTAGATACTTGACATTACTTACTATTTAAAATCCAACAGCATGAGTGATACCCATCTTCTACAAAGTCGTGATCTAGTTACATTGATTTCTACTGCCTTGCTGCTACTGTTATAATTGGAATATAGGAGGATGTTACGTATGTCGTGATACCCTCAACGGTTTCTAGCCTTGAAAAAGTCACAAAATTGATGAAACACATGTTGGCTGCGGATGTTGCTATATCTGAACGCTTGCTGAACTGGTGCTCTGAGGCACCAAAAAAAGGCTCTAACCGTTCAAGTTGTTCATGGACCTTTTTTCAGTTTATTGACCTTCCTGTTCTTCCCCACAAACTGATTCAATTGGAGAACGGGCTCTCCATACTTTGGATGTAAACAGACCCTCATGCACTACATTAATAGAACCAGACCATTTTGAAACACACAATAACTTAATATTGCTTTCTCTGACCCCACAAAGGGAAGGCTTTAAGTCATGCATTGCCAGGTGGGTAGTTAAATGCATCCAGACATGCTAAGCTAATGCCAAGAGGTCTCTGCCCACTCCTCCTAGAGCACACTGTACTTGAAGAAAGGAGTCTCTGTAGCCTTCCTAGGGAACATCTCCACAACTGGTACTTGCAAAGCATCTACATGGTCTAAACCACACATCTTAACAAAACATTACTGTGTGGATGTCCTAGCCCGCCAATCAGCTAATATAGGGCAGACTGTTCTTCATACACTCTTTCAGTCTACTGCAACATCCACAGTATAGCCACCGCTTTTTGGGAGGCCTTCTTTACAATCTATACACAACATGTGTATCTCCAGTCACACATGCTTTGAACAGAAAAGGTTACTTACTCTGTGAGCACCAGTTTGTGGCATATAGTGCTGTAGATTCATGTGTGCCCATACCCCTCCCTGGACACCTGTGGTTGTACAGAATCTATCTCTTACTTTCTCTTTTTACTCTTATGCATAGGCATCCCTTTAAATAACGCTCCGCTTCACGTTCCATCCTCACCTGCTGTGCAGGAAAACAAGCTAACAGTCGAGTCAATGACTGTGCACATTATTGCCTAAAGGAGGAGTCACAGAACCTCATAACTTGAAAGACTTCTTCGAAGAAAAACAACTTGCACGCATCCAGGCCCAATACTAGATGGCAGGAGTATGCACAGTATGTGAATCTACAGCTCTATATTCGACCACCAAATGCTTGCCGGGTAAGTAACATTTTCCTAATTCAATATTTAAAGAAATCTGCTGTATTCACATTTTACAAATAGATGTATAGGTGTACATTTAATAATATTTTAGCTTTATTAATGATAACAAGATATAAATTGATTCAATTTTTTTCTGTTTTTACAGGTGTGAGCTCACTTATAAGCCTCTTAACTTCTGCACAGGATGAAGATCAACCAAAGTTGAGCATAATGCTTTGTGAAGCCGTTGTGGCAGTCTATCTTAGCTTGTTAATACATGCACTCTCAACTGATAATAGCAATGAATTGTTTCGTATAGCAGCTCATCCACTTAGCAGTCGAATGTGGGCTGCTGTTTTTGGGGGCGGAGTAAAGGTTGTTGTGAAGCCCAGAAGAGTAGCAGAAAATGTTCCAGGTAATCAATTATATAAATATGGCATGTTTTCATCGTTCAGTCACAAAAGACATTTGCACCTGGTTTGGCTCTACAGCTGCAGATATGTTATGGGTATTGTGTTTTAAAAACATGTAATGAATACAAGAGAGAACCTAAAAGCCTCCCCCCACCCCTACTCCCCTCCCACTCATTCCCCTCTACCCCCCTCCCCTGCCCCACCCCCAGGCTCCCCCCAAGTTGTTTGCCAGGCTGATGTTCATGCCCTTTCATTCCAGCTTTCCACTAGTAGGTCACCTTCACTGTGAGACAGAACAGCCTTGGCCTCTACATTTATTTCCTATTTTCTGCATGATATACAACCCTGTCATAACACCATGGCCCTCATTCTGACCTTGGCGGGCGGCGGAGGCCGCCCGCCAAAGTCCCGCCGTCAGGTTACCGTTCCGCGGTCGAAAGACCGCGGCGGTAATTCTGACTTTCCCGCTGGGCTGGCGGGCGGTCGCCTTCAGGCCGCCCGCCAGCCCAGCGGGAAAGAGGCTTCCACGATGAAGCCGGCTCGGAATCGAGCCGGCGGAGTGGAAGCTGTGCGACGGGTGCAGTTGCACCCGTCGCGTATTTCACTGTCTGCGCAGCAGACAGTGAAATACATTTAGGGGCCCTCTTACGGGGGCCCCTGCAATGCCCATGCCAGTGGCATGGGCACTGCAGGGGCCCCCAGGGGCCCCGCGACCCCCCCTACCGCCATCCGGATCCCGGCGGTCGGACCGCCGGGATCTGGATGGCGGTAGGGGGGGTCGGAATCCCCTCGGCGGCACCTTGGAGGATTCAATGGGGCGGCGGTACACTGGCGGGAGCCCGCCAGTGTTGCCGGTCCAACCGCGGGTTTACCGCCGCGGTCGGAATCCCCATTGGAGCACCGCCGGCCTGTCGGCGGTGCTCCCGCGGTCCTCCGCCCTGGCGGTCTTTGACCGCCAGGGTCAGAATGACCGCCCATATGTCCAAAATAATTTGTCTGGTGAAGTACAGTGGAAAATATGTAGGACTCAGCACGTAAAGTCTGTTTCTAATATGTTATTGCCCAAAAGTCATAATTTCTCTTCCTGGCATGAATATCCGTAATTCTCAGGAGTGCTGGAGAGAATAAGTTACAATAAAGTTGTTAAAGAACAGCCACAGAAGCAGGTGAATTCCCAGGATTTATTGCTTCAGTAATACCTGCACTGGAACGTCTGGCGAGCAACTGCAACTATCACCAAGAACATTCATTGCAGATAAAGCATCTTCAAACAATATAATTCCAAATGATGGCTATAAAGGATCACACTGCCTGACATACCAGCTCACATTTCTTTCAGATGTTTTATGGTGAATGCAGTGCATATTTAGTTTACCTACACATATTTAGTCTGTTTAGTTTACTCAAACGTATCTGTGATCATGCATTGCATTTATCATAAAGCATTTTGGACAAATGTGTGCTGATATTCTGGGCACTGTGCTCCCCTCCCCTGCTTTGATGGCTCCTCCTTGGAGTTTACTGGGCTGACTAATTGTGTGGATGTACCTGCTGTCTGGGAATGGTACTGAGCCTGAAAAGGCTTTGAGCAGCATAAACTGGCTTGTAACACTCTGATGATGGACAAAAATCCAGAAACACACCCAGTTGAGAAATATGTGTCCAAAAATACCCAGCACTGGCTAGACCAGGAATAGCAAACACTTTGTTACTTGTGCACTATCTTGGCCAGACGAAAATCATTACCCATAATATTAACTTTGAATACTCCTTCCCTCACAAATACCTTCTCCTATATTCCTATTGCATCGATGTAGTCACTTTTGAAACCTTTAACTTTCTTTTAAATACTTTAATAGTCCACAATCTCGAACATCAGCCTGTTTCAATGTTGTGTTAGGAACCTGACCCACCGGTGCATTCACTGCCTTCAATTCTGTGTTACTCACTGGGTGCAAAACACATCTCCACACTTCCTCTGTTATTTTATCAATTTAGGGCCACTAAACATCTACTCTTGCTTGTCTTTTGGTCACACTTCATAACAGATGCCTTTCATATGTGGTCAATTGTCCTTGTCCACAAGCCAAATACTGTTGTCATTCAGCCATTTATTCAAATACCAATGTAATCATCTTCTAGCTTGTCCTTCACTATCACAAAATTCTTTCCCACTCACAAAACATTCAGCAAACTGTTCACCACATACGTCTTTTTGCCCATAACTCCTTAATGTAAACTATAGCATCCATCCATTCTTGTTTCAATATTTCATCACCAACCACGGTCTAATCTAACCATCATGTCATCTACCCCCTTAGAAACATCATTTTGTCATATTTTTTCAGTTCTTTGACACACAATCTGCCACAGCATTTTGCCATCACTGGCTCTCTCCTGGAGCTGGTCCCAAATACACCGGGCCATTGTCAACCGTGTAGCAATTTCCAGACTTCAAGGAGGCTGAGCTTCAGCTTTTTCAGAGACTTTTGACTTTCTCTGGTGCAACCTGGGAACCCACAAAGCTGCAAGGGAGCACTCCGGTTGGGCTTCAGCCAGTGGGCCATTTCTCAGAACCAACTAACCCGGGGCCAGAGCACTTTCTGATAGGGTTCATACCTCCTCCAGTCGCAGGGTCGAGATCAGTCCCTTCTGTGCTGGTACTAATGCTACCAGCAACGGCCCCCCAATTCTGAAGCTGGTATCTGATAGAGACGTCTAGCTGCATGTTCCTTACCTTAGAATTTCCTGGTGTCTGCTTGGAATCCAGAACGTTTTTGCTGAGTGTAGGAAAATGCCACTCTTGGCATGATCACCTCCCACTTTTTGCCTAGTGTTGATGCCAGCTTTGATTGAAGGTGTGCTTGGACCCTGCTAACCAGGCCTCAGCACCTGTGTTCTTTCCCTAAAAATGTACCATTTGTTTCCACAATTGGCACAGCCCTGGCACACAGTTAAGTCCCTTGAAAAAGGTACCCTTGGTACCAAGGGCCCTGTGACCAGGGAAGGTCCCTAAGGGCTGCAGCATGTGTTGTGCCACCCTAAGGGACCCCTAACCTAACACATGCACACTGCTTTGCAGCTTGTGTGTGCTGGTGGGGAGAAAAAGACTAAGTCAGCATGGCACTCCCCTCAGGGTGCCATGCCCACAACCCACTGCATGTGGCAGAGGTAAGTCACCCCTCTAGCAGGCCTTACAGCCCTAAGGCAGGGTGCACTATACCACAGGTGAGGGCATAGGTGCATGAGCACTATGCCCCTACAGTGTCTAAGTCCATTCTTAGACATTGTAGGTGCAGCGTGGCCATATTAAGTATATGGTCTGAGAGTTAGTCAAAACAATCTCCACAGTTCCATAATGGCTGCACTGAATACTGGGAAGTTTGGTATCAAACGTCTCAGCACAATAAACCCCCCCATAGAGCATCTTAGAGATGCCACCTGTATTTTACCCAATCGCCTAGTGTAAGACTGACTGGTCTGTGCCAGCCTGCCACTAGCAGACACATTTCTGACTCCATGGGGTAAGTTCCTTTGTTCCCTCTGAGGCCAGAAACAAAGCCCGCTCTGGTTGGAGGTGCTTCACACCTCCCCTGTAGGAAGCTGGCTATGTATATACTATATCAAAATGAGATATAGTGTACACAAAGTCCAGGGGTTCCCCAAGAGGCTTGACAGAGGCAATAATAGATAATACTAATGCTCTATTTGTAGTAGTGTGGTCGAGCAGGCTTATCAGAGGGTAGTGTTAAGCATTTGTTGTACACACACAAGCAATAAGTGAAAACACACACTCAATGAGAACTCCAAGCCAATAGTTTTTTATAATGAAAATTTCTCTTTTGTTAATTTATTTTTATAACCACAAGATTCATTTAGCAGATAAGTACATCAAATGAAAGGTACTTTGCTTAGTAATACTTAGGACTTTGAATAGAATCAATATTGTACACAGTTTTCTTTAAAATGGCTAAAAAACTATTTTAAAAGTGGACACTGTGCAATTTTCAACAGTTCCTGGGGGAGGTGAGTACAGTACAGTTTTTGAGGTAAGTACCACACTTAAGGGTTTAGTCTCAGGGTCATAGGTAGCCCATCGTTGGGGGTTCAAGTTAACCCCAAACACCCAGCACCAGCAATACAAGGCCAGTCAGGTGCAGAGGTAAAGCAGGAGCCAAAATAACGTGGGCGTCTATGGAGACAGGGGGTACTCCGGTTAGCAGTAAAAACCTGTGGTGTCGGAGGGCAGACCAGGGGGGTTTGGAGGAGTACTGGAGGGGCCCCAAGTAGGCATAAAAACCACACCCTCAGCACCATGGGGCGGCCGGGTGCAGTGTGCCAACAGGGTGTCGGGTTCTCAATAGGACTCTATGGAGGGACCTGGGGTCACTTATGTGCTACAGACAGGGCACAGGGGGGCCTCTCAGGCAAGCCACTGACGGAGCAACGGTGAGGGCGCCTGCTGGTTGTTTGCTGCACCGGTGGTCAGTTTATCCCAGGCCTGGGGGCTGTGGGTGCAGTGCTTCCCCAGGCATTGGATATCTTCGTCCCTGACAGTCGTGGTCAGGGGGGTCCTCGGGATTCCCTCTGAAGGCTTCGTAGTGGGGGTGCAGAGAGGTTATCCCAGGGTGGACATGTCGTCTGAGTTGCATGGGGGTCCTCTCTGGATAGTTGGTGTCGGGTGCAGAGTAGTTGGACTAACGCTTCTGGAATGAGGTGAGAGTCCCTTTAAAGTTGGTTTCTTGGTCTTTTCTTTGGGCAGGTCCGCTGTCCACTGGAGTTTCTTGGTCCTCGGTGATGCAGGCAGTCCCCTGGAGGCTTTTCAGGGGGTCGCTGGTCCTGCAGAATGCGTTGCTCCTTTTCTTGCAGCTTTTCGAAGCAGGAGACGGGCTGGTAGGACTGGGGCCGAGTCAGTTGGTGCCTCCTTCTCTTTTCTGTGGGGTTTTCAGCTCAGCAGTCCTTCTTCTTTCTTGAGGTCATCAGGAAATCTAAAGAGCTGGGTTCAAGGTCTCCCCTAGAGCTGGGTTCAAAGTCTCACCTAAATACAAAATTTAGCGGTTTGTTAGGGTCAGAGGGCAGTAGCCAGTGGCTACTGTCCCTGAGGGTGGCTACACCCTCCTTGTGCCCACTTCCTCTGGGAAGGGGGGTACATCCGTATCTCTATTGGTCCTAATCCTCCAAAGCAAGATAGAGGATTTCTCAAGTAAGGGGTCACTTCAGCTCTGGTCACCTTAGGGGTGGACCTGGCTGAGGGGGGACTCCTCCTTGTTTTTCTCATTATCCCCCTGGACTTGCTGCCAAAAGGGGGGGGGCTCGTCCGTGGGCCGGCAACTCCACTAGCTGGAGTGTCCTGGGGCATTGTAACACCAGGCTTGAGCCTTTGAGGTTCACCACCAAGTGTTACAGTTCCTGCAGGTGTACTTATGAAGCACTTCCACCCAGGACAGGCTTTGTTTCTGACCACAGAGTGCACACAGGCACTCACCCCATGTGGTCAGAAACTCCTCTTGAAGTGGAAGGCTGACACAGACTGGTCAGCCTAGCACTAGCAGTTGGGCTAACATACCGGGGGCATCTCTAAGATGTCCTCCATGTGCATTTTTCAATAAATCCCACATTGGCATCAGTGTGGGTTTATTGTGCTGAGATGTTTGATACCAAAACTTCCCAGTATTCAGTGTAGCCATTATGGTGCTGTGAAGTTCGTAATGGCAAACTCCCAGACCACATACTCAGTATGGCTACCCTGCACTTACAATGTCCAAGAATTGACTAAGAAGCTTTAGGGGCATAGAGCTCATGCTGCTACGCCCTCACCTGTATTACAGTGAACCCTGCCTTAGGGCTCTAATGCCTGCTAGAGGGGTGACTTAACTATGCAACAGGCAGTGGTTTGTCGGCATGGCACTCTGAGGGGAGTGACATGTCGACTTGCTCTTTTCTCCCCACTAACATACGCAAGCTGCCAAGCAGTGTGCATGTGCTGACTGCAGGGTCCCTGGGGGTGGCATAATACATGCTGCAGCCCTTAGGGACCTTCCCCGGCCACAGGGCCGTTGGTACCTGGGGTACCTTTTACAAACGACTTAACTGTGTGCCAGGGCTGTGTCAATTGTGGAAATAGAGGTACAATTTTTATAGAATGAACACTGGTGCTGGGACCTGGTTAGCAGGGTCCCAGCACACTTCCTATCAAAGCTGGCATCAACACTAAGCAAAAGGTTGGGGGTGACCATGCCAATAGTGGCATGTTCCTATATGCCCCCTGCTGGAACTGTAACACCTGCCTAGGGCACTCCAGCTAGTGGAGATGTCTGCCCCCCACCTCCCCTGGACAAAGTCCCCCACTATGGGCGGCTAGTTCAGCAAGAAACAAGAAGGATGACCCCTTCAGCTGGGACCACCCCTAAGGTGTCCAGAGCTGAAGTGACCCCTCCCTGCAGTATCCACCATCTTGGTTTGGAGGACAGGTACCAGTAGGAATAGGGATGTGCCCCCCTCCCCAAAGGGAGGGGACACAAGGCGAGTGTAGCCACCCTTAGGGACAGTAGCCATTGCTACTGCCCCCTGACCCTAACACACCCCTAAATCTTGGATTTAAGGGCCTCCCTGAATCCAGCTCACCAGGTTCCTGGTGACCTACAAGAAGAAGGACTGCTAATCTGAAAACACCAGCAGATAAGAAGGAACACAACAACTGCTTTGGCCCCAGCCGTACCGGCCTGTCTCCTGCATCAAAGAACTTGCAAAAAGAACAGCGACGCGTCCAGTGTGCCCAGCAACCTCTGACAACTCCAGAGGAGTGCCCTGTACCCAAAAGGACCGAGAACTCCTGAGGACAGCTTCTTTGTCCAAAAGAAACCTACAACTATGGACTCCCATCTCACTCCAGATGCATGATCCCTGACCCCTGTGCTCCCGAACGCCCACAGCCTGTGTCCAGGCGGTCCACCCAGCAAGAAAGGGTCCCCAGGCGATTGGGAGCAAGAGCCTATCCTGGGTGACCCCTCCAATCTCCACTCCGACACCTGCAGAGGGAATCCAGAGGACCTCCCGCCTGACCGTGTGCTCCAGACGAAGATATCCGATGCCTAAAGGACACACTGCACCCACAGCCCCCAAGCCTTGGAGAACCTGACCCCCGGTGCAGCATTGACCGTCAGGCAGCCCTCTTCCCGAGGTTTGCCCGAAAAGCCCCCTGGAACTTGTTGTCAGCCTCAGAGTGACCCCCGGGTTTCCCTCATAGAGTTGCATTGAAAACCCGACGCCCTGTTTGCAACCTGCACATGGCCGCCCAATGCCGCTGAGGGTGTGTGTTTGGTGCCTACTTGGGGTCCCTCCAGTGCTCTCTTGAACCCCCCTGGTCTGCCCTACGAGTCGCAGGTGCTTACCTGCTGGCTGACCGGATTCCTAGTAACCCCTGTCTCCATATGAGCCCATGTTAATTTAGTGCCTCTTTGACCTCTGCACCCGACCCGCCCTGTGTTGCTGGTGGTGGGTGTTTGGGGTTAACTTGAACCCCCAACAACGTATTACCTAAAACGCGGAGATAGTAACTGTAAGTTGAATACTTACCTGTAAAACTGTACTATCTTTTTTTCCCCCAGGAACTGTTGAAAATTGCAGTGTCCACTTTTAAAATAGCTTTTTGCCATTTTAAAGAAATCTGTATACATTGTTGATTCCATTCAAAGTCCTGATTTTATATATATATATATATATATATATATATATATATATATATATATATATATATATATATATAAACACATGTGCAAAGTACCTTTCATTTTATGTAATTACTTGCAAACTGAATTTTGAGGTTCTAGAAATAGACAAAAGATATTTTTCTACGTAAAATCCTGTTGGTCTGGAGTTAAGTCATTGAGTGTGTGTTTCTTCTATTGCTTGTGTGTGTGTACAACAAATGTTTAACTCTACCCTCTGATAAGCCTAACTGCTCAACCACACTACCACAAATAGAGCATTAGTATTGTCTATTTTTGCCTCTGTCAAGCCTCTGGGGAACCCCTGAACTCTGTGCACGCTGTATCTCACTTGGATATAGTATATACAGAGCCAGCTTCCTACACACACATACTTTGATCATGATGTATCGTGTGCCTGGATAATCCCCTTATTTTTCCATAACAAAAGCAAAATAATGATTGGAACAATCCCTAATATTTCGTCCAAAATGTTCACTTGCTTCTAACAAAAGCAGTCTGCCTTTACTTTTCTTTCCTAGATGTCGTGTTGAGAGCATTGTTAGTATATATTGTACATAGTATAAGCTTTGTTCTCTTATATAGCCAGTTCGTAGGGGTTAGGAATACCAGACAGTTTTGTTAGTTAAGTCTGCCCAGTGTAGTTATTGAACTTGTTGATCCTTCACTTATTTACTTTTGTTCTTCTTATTTTGCTAGTAATGCAGCTTAACTAATTTTTAGATTTCAATCCAAAAGACATGTTATTGTTACTATTGATCTTTTAACTGACACATTCTTTTAATTGGTAGAATAGTGCAAAGAGAAGTACAAATACTGTGAATTTTCTAATGGTCAGTATTGTGCTATGTACGTGATCAAGCCGTCCTGTTGTGTTTTGTTTTTCGTTTGTAGGAAAATGTGGACTAAGTAGATTGCTTTTCGTTCACTTAATTAGATTAGATACAAAGTTAGAAGCTTCCTAAAATCTATTTGCTTGCAGGATCCTCTGTGACCAAGCTTGGGCAGATTTGGCAGCTCTGATTTAATCTGCACCCCCTACTGCTTCTCTATTCAGGATATGGTGATATAACTATCTAATATAGGTTGACCCATCTATCTACATCAAAGATGCTTTAAGGGCATGGGTACCACCTTTTAAACAAAGTTTCGTCCATCATTCATATCTGACTGCTCTGCTGGAACCTTGCTCTGTGTAAAATTAATGGGTCTTTACGGCTGTGTTAACCCTAGAATGTATAAGAAATTTGCATGGACCTAGTAATATCCATCCTGCACTAGGTGGCACATACAGTCACCACCACTTAACCCAGGCTGGTGGCTAAACTCACACAAAGAATCGAACATTAACAAGAACTTTATTCTAACTCAGTGTGGGGTCTACTGACTCTAAAACAGAAGCCTGAACAGTGGAATCTGATGGTTACTTCTAACCACAGATTCCTCATCTTCAGAATATCCCCAGGTATCAGCTAGTATTTGTAAATTTTCCCTGCAGTGCACCTGTGTGTTGCTAGGTGGAGATGCATGTAAGCAGCACCCCTGCTGGCAACGTCCTTGGTTTTCTTTCAGCACTTTCAAACGCAGACCTGGAGCTCTGCTCCACTTCTGATGGATACTTCTAACTGCCTGTCATCACGCCATGTCAGTGACGGACCCCCATCAGGTGTGTCTCTGGTGCCTCGACAAGGACCACAACTCGAAGTTGTGCTCTGACTGCAGGGCCTTGGCCTGAAAGCTTTGGGGTAGCAGTCCCTAAAGCTCATGGTGGCCCATCAGTCGACTTAGGTTGGTGCGACCCCTCTGAGGTCATGGCCCTGCTCAAGGAGGAGGTCGTGGGATCACTCCAGGAGCCCCAAGTTCTCTTTGTCCCTCTCAAGGTCCTTGGGCACTCGGGGAAGAGACACAAGAAGAAGTCCAACTTGACTTTGAGTTTGCAATGCCCGTCGGATGACGAGGCATCTCCGGAACATTGACGTTCCGAGCACGGTTCCACTGAGCCGTTGCCAAGGCCGACTTCAACAGCAAGGGTTTGTCCTTTCTACCCGTAGTTTTTGGGAACACTTGGTCCATTCTTCCAGGATCCAGGTTTCCCTGTCCTCTTTGCTTCTTGGCCTGAGGCCTGTTAAGAGCAAAGATGTCCCCTGGAATGCCCAGCATGGCTGCATGGACCTCCAACTCCACTTCAGTCCAAGTTAAAGTTTCAAAATCATTGCCCAATAGACACTCTACAGATAAGTCAGTGGATACCACAAACTTTTTAAGACAGGTATCCATTGTCTCCCCCCCCCCTCTCAAGTTGAGATTCATAACAGTCATGGGGTGGCTTAGAGTGTTATTATAGGGGATTCGTAACTTGGTACTGATGACCAAGTAGGTGTTGCTCAGGGACAACCAGTTTCTCCATCACTATTAGTGACACTGGCACCTGTGTCCCTTTAGGCCTCAACCTGAACACCATTTATTAGGGATAGTTGCTTGTACTTATCCATATTAAGGGGACAAGCAACTAAGGTGGCAATGTCAATGCCACCATCAGAGACTAAAACTGCCTCAGTGGTCTCCCTAACTAGACCAACCCCCACTACATTACCAAAAGTGAGCCCAGCTACACCCTTTGTTTGGCTATATGTAAAGTTTTCCCACCACCACTGCTATTACTAGGGGCACTGGTGGAAGCAGTGGGTGTTGTGGTAGTGGGCGGTTTGGTGTTCCTTTTGGGACAAGTGGGGTCACTTGCCCAATGGCCTTTGTGTTTACAGAGGTAACACTGTGGCTTTTTGTGATGGTTAGAAGAGGATTTGGCCCACCACCCCCAGAGGATTTTTGTGGGCCTGATTTTTGTTCCCACCCTTGTCATGTAACTTACCATTCTTCTTCTTGCTGTCTTTGTCACCCCCTGTATGAGCTTTTCTGCTCACCCATGTTCTGACCTATGTGTCTGCCTTCTTTCCCAATTCTTGGGGAGAGGTCAGATCTGAGTCCACAAGATAATGGGGTAACAAATCAGACACACAATTGTTAAGAATATGCTCTCACAAGATTAGATTATATAAGCTTTCATAATCAGACACCTTGTTGCCATGCAACCAACCGTCTAAGGCCTTCACTGAACAGTCCACAAAGTCTAGCCAATCTTGTGAAGACTCCTTTCTGGTTTCTCTGAACTTAATCCTATATTGTTCAGTGGGTAAGCCAAATCCATCAAAGAGTGCAGTCTTCAGAACACTGTAATTGTCTTAATCATCTTCTTTGACAGTAAGGAACACATCTCTCCCCTTGCCAGAGAAGGACAACCACAGAATAGCAGCCCACTGTTCTTGAGGGACCCTCTGAACTTTACAGGCCCTCTCAGGTGCAGCAAACCATTTGTAAATGTCACCCCCCTCCTTGTAAATGGGGACAATCTTATTCAGGTTTCTAGAATCAAATGTATGCTCTTTAACATTGGAACTTCTAAAACTGTTGTTGCTTCTACCACCACGGGGAACTAACCATAACCCATGTCTTTCCCTTTCCACAGCTAGTGATTCCCTATCTAAAGCCAACTGTTGTTGCTGTAGCCCCAGTCTGGCCTCCTCCAACCTCAGCTTTCTAAGTTCCCTATCTAGGGACTGGTCCTCGGGGTTGGATGTGTGGGACACTTCTGACTCAGAGGTGACATGGGAGTGAGCAGAGGTTGATTGTTCCCTAACTTGTTTAACCCTAGTGACTTGGCCTCAAGGGGTGAAGGGTGCCCTACTTGTGTGTGACACCTTCCCACTACCAGCTACACTAGGTGGTTTGCTTAGAGAAATATCTGTGGAAGGACCCTCCCCTGCATCTTCAGGACCCTCTCCTGAATCTACCTGGTCAGAGTCTCCCTCTACCTCCCCATTCTGATTGTACATGACGTTCTGGATGTTCTTGGTCATCTTGTAACAGGAGATTCAAGCGGAAATCCTTATTGGGGTTCTTCCCAATCCCTAAGCTTCTTTCTAAGCAGAGACCCCTCAGACTTTTGAAATTAAGATTTTCATAAGTGGTCTTGACAACCCTGTGGGTAGCCTCAATAGAAGACATAGTGATAGACAAAGTTAGGGAGAAGAGTAAGAAGTAACCAAACTATTTCCCCTAACATTTTAGAGGCAAAGAAAAAAAATCAGAACTTTGTAAAACTTTTAAAAAGTTTTGAAAAACTTTTTGGCGGTGAAAAGGTGACTGCTAGGTATAATTGTATATTTGTATATAGCTCTAAGTATTGTGACAAAGTGATAAGTCAATTGCAAGTACTTATCCCACCTCTGCACCACCAATGTAGGAGGCTGGTCTGGTTTGTATTGGGTACCTAAGGTACTTACACATTATACCAAGTCCAATTATCCCTTATTAGTGAAATGTAGGCAGTGTCTAGCAGCTTAGGCTGTCTAGGGGTAGCTGTAGCAGAGCAGCCAAGGCTGAACTAGGAGACATGCAAAGCTCTTGCAATACCACTATAGTCACATAGTACTTATGCACAATAGAAGACAATACTCAATGTTACCAAAAATAAAGTTACTTTATTTTAGTGACACAAGACCAAAAATATATTAGGGCCAATACTCCTACTGGAGGTAAGTATTATACACAATGTACACACTAGTAACCAAAATCAGGTAAGTAAATAGTCATAGAATAGTGTAAACTGTGAAAAACACAATAGATTGCAATGAGCATAGGGGGCAACACAAACCATATACTAAAATAGTGGTAGGTAAAAGTCGGATTCCCCCCTAGGCAACTGTAGTGTGTAGAGGGGCGCTGGGAGTGTAAGAAAACAACAAAGGTAATTAAAATAGCCCACCCCAAAATCCAGGAAAATAGGAATAAAGTACAGCAAGATTCCTTAGAACACACTAAAAGTTGTGGTGAAGGATTAAGCAAGAACCAAGCAAGACTACAAGAAACCAACAATGGATTCCTGGACCTGAAGACTGTGAAGAGAAGAGACCAAGTCCAGAAGTCGATGAAGAGTCCAGGAAGAACAGAAGCCCCTGCCAACCTGGAAGAAGGTGCAAAAGTGGATTCTCCAGTTGGATGAAAAGTACAGAAATACACCAAAGAAGATAGCTGTGGGTTCCTGCTTGGTGCAGGAGATGTCCCACCCCAAGTCGTGGAATGCAGTCTGTTTGCGTCACTGCATTCTGCCAACAATCCTTGGTTCATTCTAGGACGCGTTTTGCATCAAAGAGGAGAGACCTGGGGGTCTCGACTCGGACTGAGGAGGCAGAGGGTGCTCTCAGCACTTCAGAGAGCCCTCAGAAGACCAGGCAGCACCCACGGGAGTCCCAGGACCCAGGGACAAAAGAGCCTCAAAGTGCTGTTGTTGCAGCACTACACAAAGGGATCCCTCACCGCCGGAAAACAACTCAGGGGGCTGAGTGTCACAGGATAGAGTGCTAGGGACCTGGGCTAAGCTGTGCACGAAGAACTTTTGGAAGGAAGAATTGCACGAAAGCCCAAGGAGCTGCAGAAGACACGATGCACAGGGGTACTATCTGGCACAGGGATTCAAGCCCTTACCTCCACCAAATTTCGATAGCTGGACCTTTGGACAGTCAGGATCACTTCGGTCTACCACCTGTTTTCCAGGGATCGTGCTCGTCGAAAGGAGAGGAGTCCCAGAGTACCAGTCGTCATTGCAGAGAGGTGCCTCCTGAAGCAGGGAAGTGACTGTCACTCCACAGGAGATTTCTTCAGTTCTTCTGGTGCAGGGTGACGACAGGCAGTCCTCAGAACGTGCACAACCTGGAAAATGTTGCAGTTGCTAGCTGGAACTGAAGTTGCAGGGCACAGTAGCCTTCCTGGATACTTTGTTGCAGTTACAGCTGTGCCTGGAGCAGGCTGCAGTTGATCCGATGGTCAGAAGCTGAAGCAGAGGATGCAGAGGAGTCCTGGTGGAGCCTTGCAAACCGAATCTGTGGAAACGCCCAGAAGAGAGACCCTAAATAGCCCTGAGCAGGGGATCGGTATGCACCTATCAGAAGGGGTCTCTGACGTCTCCTGCTGGCACTGGCTACTCAGATGTTCCCAGAGGGTCCCCACACCTTGGAATCCAAAATAGCTAACGCCAGGGACACTCTGGAGGAGTTCTGGGCTCCACCCCTGGGGGTGGTGATGGACAAGGGAATGGTCACTCCCCTTTCCTTTGTCCAGTTTCGTGCCAGAGCAGGGACTGGGAGGTCCTTGAACAGGTGTAGACTGGATTATGCAAGGAGGGCACAGTTTGTGCCCTTCAAAGCATTTCCAGAGGCTCTGGGAGGATACCCCTCCCATGCCTGTAACACCTATGTCCAATAAGAGAGAGTGTAGCATCCCTCTCCTAAAGGAAATGCATTGTTTGCCTTCCTGAGATTGAGCTGCTCAATCCCCAGGAGGGCAGAAACCTGCCTGAGAGGTGGCAGCAGCTGGGGCTCCAGTGGAACCCTCAGGGAGCTGGTTTGGCAGTACTGGGGGTCCATAGTGGAGCACCCAGGGTGCATGGAATTGGCCTCCTAATACCAGATTTGGATTGGGGGTTCAATTTCACAAACTCATACACCTCACATGGCCATATTCAGATGTATTGACATGTATGTAGGGCACGTTTATAATGGTGTTGTCGCACTCACAAGGACTGGGAAATTGGTCCTGGACCACGTGGAGACACCTTTGCTAGTCCAAGGGTGTCCTCACCCACAGTAGATTTGCACCTAGCCTTCAGTATCTGAAGGTTAGACATATAGGTGACTTATAAGTTACCTGGTATAGTGAAAATGGCTGTGAAATAGTGCGCGTGCTATTTCGCTCAGACTGCAGTGGTAGTCCTGAAGGAGTGTTTGTATGAGCGCCTTATAGGTGGGAAAGGAAATGCTGCAGCCAATAAGGATATCCTGGCACCCAATGCCCTGGGTACCTAGGTATCATATATTAGGGACTTATTAGGGGGATCCAGTGTGCGAATCTGAATTGGAATATGGAGTCACTAAACTATAGTGACAAGTTTGGTAAACAGAGAGAGATTAAGCACTGGAGTTCTGGTGAGCAGAACTCCAGTGACACAGTCAAGCATACTGACAACACATATAGGCCACAAACTATGAGCACTGGGGTCCTGACTAGCAGGATCCCAGTGAGACAGTAAAAACACACTGACAGGCAGAAATTGGGGGTAACATGTCAAGAAAGATGGCATTTTCTTACGGGCACAGTACCATAACTGTAAACAGACAGGGCACCACACCAAGGACACTTCTTATCCCAAAAAATCAAAACCTTCAGCAAAACCCCAGGTGTCACCAGTGTAGCCATTGGGGAGGACTCCTCAGATGAGGAGGTACTCATAGCCTTCAACTGGAGAATGGGCCCAACAGGTGAGTTGGATATTCCAGAGGGACGTAGACACTTCCACCACTACTGGTGAATGGAATTCCAGCCACTGCCCTGAGAGACACTTGTGCCAGTCACACTATAGTGGATGACCGGCTGGTGCTCTAAAACCAGTACATCCCAGGTGAGACTGCCAGAGTAAGGGTTATCCCAGAAAAGGTCAGTAAAGCTTGTGGCTTTAGTGCCCCTAGAAGTGGGTGGGACTTTTATCTGGAGGAGTGTGGGAGTCAGTACAGACGTCCTCCTTGATTGTGTCATTGGAAATGACTACCCAGAGGTTAGTCAGTCAGAGCACAAAAGAGGAACTGGTCCAGTACCAGCCCTCTCCCAAGGATTCTCGAGGTACTGCCCCTGCAGTGTCTAAAGGTAGGCCCCAGAGAAGAAAAAAGGGGAAACTGCAGGAAAGGTGGACAACCTTTAGGCAAGTTTCCAGTAAGCCAAGGAGATTCTGCTCCAGTAGGGGAGAACTTCAAAAGTGACACTGTTAGGTCCAACCTGACCCTCTAGAAGTCCTGACTAGTCAGGCAACTGTTAAGCATCAGCGCATGGCTCCTCAGCTAACAGCAGGAAGAGTGGAAGAAAGGTGTTACTACCAGAAGTAGCAACCCCCAACTCTACTACAGCAGACACACCCTGAATCCAAAGAAGCTTGTAACTTAGACCCTTCCCTTGATGTTGATGATCTAAAGGTGTTGTTCTGGGCACTGACAGCTGTCAGTGGCCTCTGCTGGGTGTTAGCCTTTATGGCTGCACTGTCCTTGGCATGGTGGTCTGACCCCATGCCCACTAGCACGATAGGCACCCTGATCCTGTTGGTCATGGTGGGGTTACTCCAGCTTTGGGTATCCTCTTTGGGTAAGCTAGGGGTGACCCTGGCTAAGATAGTATTAGCAGAGGTGGATACCTCTAGCCCCAAGATAAAAAGGATGGGTGAAGGCACTAAATATACATACAAGAAGCAATTCCAACTGGGTCCTATTACTGATGAGGTAGGTCCATTTCCCAGAGGAAATGATCTAGACAGGAGGATGTAAGGCAGAGTAGGCCCCGCAACCAACAGCCTGTTTCCCTACTCTTCCTCGCCTGACAGACTAGAAAGGCTCTCCCAGGTTTTGCTGAGTCTCCTGGCCTGTGGACTGGGGGGGTGGGGGCGTTTTGTAGGAACTTGTTGCAATTACAACACACACTTTTTGTCTTATATTGATGCTGACTTGAATGAGTGTGTGCTGGGATCCTACTAACCAGACCCAGCACCAGTGTTCTTTCACTAAAAATGTACCATTGTTTCCACAGTTTGCGTACTTCTGGCATACAGGTAAGTCCCTTGTAAAAGGTACCAAGGGCCCTTTGACCAGAGAGGGTCCCTAAGGGCTACAGCATGTGTTGTGGCACGCTAAGGGACCCCTCACCTAACACATGCACACTGCCATAGCATATTGTGTGTGGTGGGGAGTAAAAGGCAAAGTCGAAATGGCATCCCCCTCAAGGTGGCATACCCATAAAAGATTGCCTGTGGCATAGGTATGTCACTACTCTAGCAGGCCTTACAGCCCTAAGGCAGGGTGCAGTAAACCACAGGTGAGGCCATAGCTGCATTAGCAATATGTCCCTACTATGTCTAAGTCCATTCTTCGACATTGTAAATGCAGTGTAGCCATATTAAGTATATGGTCTGGGAGTTTGTCAAAACGAACTCCACAGTTCCATAACGGTTACACTGAGTACTGTGACGTTTGGTATCAAACTTCTTAGCGCATTAATCCCCCACTGATGCCAGTGTGGGATTTATTAAACAAGGCACACAGAGGGCATCTTAGAGATGCCCCCTGTATTTTATCCAACCCTCTAGTGTAAGACTGACTGGTCTGTGCCAGTCTGCCACTAGCAGACACGTTTCTGACCCCATGGGGTGAAGGCCTTTGTGCCCTCTGAGGCCAGAAACAAAGCATGCTCTGGGTGGAGTGCTTCACATCTCCCCCCTGCAGGAACTGTAACACCTGGCGGTGAGCCTCAAAGACTCAGACCTTGTGCTACAGTGACCCAGGGCACTCCAGCTAATAGAGGTGCCCGCCCCTGGACAAAGCCCCACTTTTAGCAGCAAGTCCAGTGGGAAAATTAGGGAAAAAAGGGAGGAGTGACCACTCCAGCTAGGGCCACCCCTAAGGTGTCCTGAGCTGAGGTGACCCCCTCCCTGCAGAATCCTCCATCTTGGCTTGGAGGACTGGGACCAATAGGGTTAAGTTTGTGCCCCCCTCCCCAAAGGGAGTGGACACAAGAAGGGTGTAGCTTCTGTCAGGGACAGTAGACATTGGTTTCTGCCCTCTGACCCTGTGCACCAGATTCCTGGCGACCTGACAAGAAGAAGGATTGCATAGCTGAAACCCTAGCAGGAAAGAAGAAAGACAACAACTGTTATGGCCCCAGCCCTACCAGCCTGTCTCCTGCTCTAAAAAAACCTCCACAAGAACAGCAACACTTCCAGCGGGACCAGCAACCTCTGTCAAGCTCCAGAGGACTGCCCTGCACCCGAAACGACACAGAACTCCCGTGGACAGCGGCCCTGTCCAAGAAGGAACAACAACCAAGGACTCTAGCCTCACTCCAAATGCGTAAGTCCTGCCCACTCTAATCCCGACGCCCACCCCTGTGTCCAGGTGGCCCAACCAACTAGGGAGGATCCCCAGGTGGTTCTAAGCAAGTTCCCTCCCTGGGTTGACCTCTCCACCCCTCCACGACGATTCCTGCAGAGGGAATCCTGAGGACCTGTCTGACCGCAAAAGATACAGGCGAAGATATTCAACGCCTAAAGACATTCTGCACACGCAGCTCCCAGGCCTTGGAGAACCCGACCTCCGGTGCGGCTACGTTCAGCAGGCGGCCCTCCTCCCTGTCCAGCCTGAGGTTTACCCGAGTCGACCCCCTGGACCTCGCCTGCAGCCTCTGAGTGACCCCCCTGGACTCCTGATAGAGAATCAGTGGAAACCCAACACCTTGTTTGCACCCTGCACCAGGCCACCCCACTGCCGCTGAGGATGTATGTTTGGTGCCTACTTGTGCCCCCCGTGCTCCTCTAAACCCCCCAGGTCTGCCCTCCGAACACGCTGGTACTTACCTGCCTGCAGATCTAAAACCGAGTGCTCCTAGTCTACGTATGAGCCCATGTTAAATTGCCCTAATTTTGACGTCTTCACCCACCTGGCCCTGTGTTGCTGGGTGTTTGGGGTTAACTTGAACCCCTACCTGTGGACTTCCTAACCCCCAGAGACTGGAACTGTAAGTCAAGTACTTACCTGCAAATCGTATTCACTTTTCTTCACCCCAGGAACTGTTTCTGAAAATTGCAGTCAATTTTTAAAACATAATTGCCAATATTTCAAAAACTATATAACTTATTGATTTCAAACAAAGTGCTATTGATATAGGTGTGAAATACGAAACTACTGAAATACGTAACTGCAACATGAATCTGTGGTTCTAGAAATAAATTAAGAAAACTGCAAGTTCCTCACCATCCTCCCTGCTCCCCGTTCTGTGGTATGGTCTTCTTTCCAATCTAAGACGTCTCAGTCTAAGAATCAGTACAGTGGCATTGCTGATTTCTGTTGAGTTCCACGTTCAGTTCAGCGATGTGGAAATAGTCAAGAAAGAAACTGACAGCACGCAAGGGTGGTGTTTATATGCAACTCTGTCACTTCTGAGGCAGAACGAAGTTGACTCGGAGGCACACACTGCCACCTACTGGCACCTGGAAGCTGTACTGTTAAATCGTCCAGGTCAAGTCTGGTGCCTGAGGATATTTTAAAGGTGAGAAATCTGGTGTACGATAGGGGATACACCAGAAATAGCGTGACTGAAGGTAAGTAACTTGATTTTTTTGTCTGTTTTTAATTAGTTTTAGATTTGAATCCAGTGTGCGAGGGAAAGACGCGCCTTCCTAAAACTACAGAGTTCTAGCCATGCCCTCACTGTTGGAAGCAGATGTAGGTAGTGGACACGAGGTGTGCCTTTGGTGTCCCTGTTCTGTGGAGTGGTCTCTTTTCACCATCTAAAAAGGTCTTAACTTAGAGATATGCACAGATCTGCAGACTGATACCTCCATGTAAGGAAATGCCTCTTTGGCCTGGTTACCCCCTGACTTTTTGCCTTTGCTGATGCCAAGTTATAATTTGGAAGTGTGCTGAGGCCTGCTAATCAGGCCCCAGCACCAGTGTTCTTTCACTAACCTGTACCTTTGTCTCCACAATTGGCACACCCTGGCCTCCAGGTAAGCCCCTTGTAACTGGTACCCCTGGTACCAAGGGCCCTGATGCCAGGGAAGGTCTCTAAGGGCTGCAGCATGTCTTATGCCACCCTGGGGACCCCTCACTCAGCACAGACACACTGCTTGCCAGCTTGTGTGTTCTGGTGGGGAGAAAATGACTAAGTCGACATGGCACTCCCCTCAGGGTGCCATGCCAACCTCACACTGCCCATGGAATATGTAAGTCACCCCTCTAGCAGGCCTTACAGCCCTAAGGCAGGGTGCACTATACCATAGGTGAGGGCATAGGTGCATGAGCACTATGCCCCTACAGAGTATATGGTCTGGGAGTCTGTCATACACGAACTCCACAGCACCATAATGGCTACACTGAAAATTGGGAAGTTTGGTATCAAACTTCTCAGCACAATAAATGCACACTGATGCCAGTGTACATTTTATTGTGAAATACACGCCAGAGGGCATCTTAGAGATGCCCCCTGAAAACATACCCGACTTCCAGTGTGGGCTGACTAGTTTTGCCAGCCTGCCACACACCAGACATGTTGCTGGCCACATGGGGAGAGTGCCTTTGTCACTCTGTGGCTAGTAACAAAGCCTGGACTGGGTGGAGGTGCTTCTCACCTCCCCCTACAGGAACTGTAACACCTGGCGGTGAGCCTCAAAGGCTCACCCCCTTTGTTACAGCGCCACAAGGCATTCCAGCTAGTGGAGATGCCCGCCCCCTCCGGCCACGGCCCCACTTTTGGCGGCAAGGCCGAGGAGATAATGAGAAAAACAAGGAGTCGTCACTGGCCAGTCAGGACAACCCCTAAGGTGTCCTGAGCTGAGGTGACTCTGACTTTTAGAAATCCTCCATCTTGCAGATGGAGGATTCCCCCAATAGGATTAGGGATGTGCCCCCCTCCCCTCAGGGAGGAGGCACAAAGAGGGTGTGGCCACCCTCAGGGCTAGTAGCCATTGGCTACTACCCCCCCAGACCTAAACACACCCCTAAATTGAGTATTTAGGGGCCCCCAGAACCTAGGAAAACGGATTCCTGCAACCTAAGACGAAGAATGACTGCTGACCTGAAAGCCCTGCTGAGAAGACGGAGACACCAACTGCTTTGGCCCCAGCCCTACCTGGGGCCTGTCTCCCCACTTTGAGAAAAACTGCAACAGCGACGCGTCCCCCAGGGTCCAGCGACCTCTGAAGCCTCAGAGGACTACCCTGCATCTAGAAGGACCAAGAACTCCCGAGGACAGTGGCCCTGCTCCAAAGAAACCAAAACCCGCAACAAAGAAACAACTTTAAAAGGACTCCACGTTTCCCCCCGGAAGCGTGAGACTTTCCACTCTGCACCTGATGCCCCTGGCTCGACCTGTGGAGAAACAGCACTACAGGGAGGACTCCCCGGCAACTGCGACCTTGTGAGTAGCCAGAGTTGACCCCCCTGAGCCCACCCAGCGACGCCTGCAGAGGGAATCCAGAGGCTCCCCCTGACCGCGACTGCCTGCTTCAAATAACCCGGTGCCTGGTAAAGACACTGCACCCGCAGCCCCCAGGACCTGAAGGATCCGACCTCCAGTGCAGAAGCGACCCCCATGTGGCCCTCTCCCTTGCCCTTGTGCCAGCTTCCCCGAGGAGCCCCCCCCCCGCCTGTCTGCTTCGCTGAAGAGACCCGAGTCTCCCATTGAAACCTATTGCAAACCTGACGCCTGTTTGCAATCTGCACCCAGCTGCCCCCGTGCCGCTGAGGGTGTACTTTCTGTGCTGACTTGTGTCCCCTCCGGTGCCCTACAAAACCCCCCTGGTCTGCCGTCCGAAGTCGCGGGTACTTACCTGCTGGCAGACTGGAACCGGGGCACCCCATTCTCCATTAAAGTCTATGCGTTTTGGGCACCACTTTGACCTCTGCACCTGACCGGCCCTGAGCTGCTGGTGTGGTAACTTTGGGGTTGCCCTGAACCCCCAACGGTGGACTACTTTGGACCCAACTGTGAACCCTGTAGGGGGTTTACTTACCTGCAAAACTAACAAATACTTACCTCCCCCAGGAACTATTGAAATTTGCACTGTTTAGTTTTAAAATAGCTTATTGCCATTTTTGCTAAAAATGTACATGCTATTTTGCTGATTCAAAGTTCCTATGATACCTAAATGAAGTACCTTTCATTTGAAGTATTACTTGTAAATCTTGAACCTGTGGTTCTTAAAATAAATTAAGAAAATATATTTTTCTATATAAAAACCTATTGGCCTGTAATTGTCTTTGAGTGTGTGTTCCTCATTCATTGCCTGTGTGTATGTACAACAAATGCTTAACACTACCCTCTGATAAGCCTACTGCTCGACCACACTACCACAGAATAGAGCATTAGAATGATCTCTTTTTGCCACTATCTTACCTCTAAGGAGAACCCTTGGACTCTGTGCATGCTATTTCTTACTTTGAAATAGTGCATACAGAGCCATCTTCCTACACTCCACTTTTCTGTGCACTACTTCTGAGGGTGTTGAAACAGTCAAGCAAGAAACTGACTTTGGCGCATAGGGGTCACACTTTTAAACTGCTACACTCTGTCAGTTCCTAGGCAGAATGAAGTTAACACATAGCTACAACAGCACATGGGTGCATTGTTGAGAAAATGTCCTGATCCAGCCTAGGAACTGGGGGATATTCTAAAGGTGAGGAATCTGTGGTTAAATGGAGTATCCACCTGAAAGAGCATTATCAAAACTAACTCATTTGTTCATTTTGGGCATTTTAGATAGGGGTGGACAGCTAATGCTTTGACTTTGGACGTCATAAGTTTAGTTGTGATATCAGTTTCAGCACCACTGGTTTAGGTATCCTACCCTCCACCCCACTCAGCTGCAACAGAGAGGTGAAGAATAGGCAGTTGTAGGTAAGTAATCTATCTAGTAGTTTATTAAAATAGTTTGTTCCCCCATTTTCTTTAAAACTATTTTGTTATTGTTCCAGTATTGTATGACTGTGATCAACATTTTTCTCTACAAATTGATGAGCAGTATATACATTTTTGTGATTCAGGTAAATCAAAGAACTCTGAAATAAACTCAGACATCATACCCACATTAACTCATCAGCTTCCTGCTTTACAAACAACTTTACAAAAAAGTAATGAAAATGTCGATGAGAATGACAATGCACATTTACCTAAAAAGGAGGGTGAGACACCTGTGTGCTGATTGCTGTGTCTGTCTTGTCTTTTGTAATTTTAACATTTGGCTCAAACCATAAACTAAATAAATTAATAGAATAATATAAAGCAGTAAAGGTTACACTTAAGTGCATGATATATTTTAGGTACTAGTATTTAACTGCGGGTCATTTACACTTAAATGCATAGTATGTTTTTAGGTACTGATATTTAACTGGATGTCGGTGTCAGACGTATTTTTTACTGGTCCCAAAATTCTGTTCTCAAATTCCAACCAGTATAGATGTTTAAGAAGACCTGCTTACTTATAGGTTGTTTATTGAAATTACAACTTGTAGTGGGTCTCTGTAGGAAAGTGACCTTCTTGGCATGGTCGTCCCCACACACCTTTTTCCTAATATTGATGCCAACTTTGAGAGTGTGCTGGAATCCTGCTACTTAGGCCCCAGCACCAGTGTTCTGTCCCAAACTCTGTACCTTTGTTTCCACAATTGGTACACCCTTGGCACACAGTTAAGTCCCTTGTAAAAGTGGAGTGGAGAAATGTGGCACAATGGTTAGAGCGGCAGACCCTGATGCAGAGATGTGGTCCAGGACCAGGGTTCAATTCCCACCCTGGCGGGTCTTGGGCTCAATTCCCTTGGACCAGATAGTTCTCGTCTCGGTGCCTAATCTAATTGATGGGTCCCATTCTGTAATTCTGGGCAATAGCTTGCTTAATCTCCACAACGGCCCTTACAGCGCTTGGATGCCTGGCTTCACCCTGGGGCTGTCCAGGAGTGGGTGCCTCACAGGGAAAAGCCAGGAGGGGTTTCACAGCAGTATGCGTACAGCGCCTTGAGACCCTAACGGGTGAGTAGTGCGCTTTAAAAGTGCGAAGTTTACAGTTTTGTAAAAGGTACCCCTGGTACCGCCGGCTCTCTGGCCAGGGAAGGTCCCCAAGAGCTGCAGCATGTATTATGCCACCCTGGGGGACCACTCACCAAGCACATGCAGCTTGTGTGTGCTGATGGGGCGAAAAAGGTATAGTTGACACCCCTCTCAGGGTGCCATGCCCACAAACCACTGCCTGTGGCATAGGTAAGTCACCCCTCTAGCAGGCCTTACAGCTCTAAGGCAGGGTGCACTATACCACAGGTAAGGGCAGAACTGCATGAGCAATATGCCCCTACAGTGTCTGAGTCCTTTCTTAGACATTGTAAGTGCAGTGTAGCCATATTGAGTATATGGTGTGGGAGTTTGTCATTACGAACTCCACAGCTCCGTAATGGCTTCACTGAATACTGGGAAGTTTGGTATCAAACTTCTCAGCACAGTAAACCCACACTGATGCCAGTGTTGGATTTATTGAAAAATGCACCCAGAGGGCATCTTGGAGATCCCCCCGTATGTTAGCGAAATTGCTAGTGCAGGGCTGACCAGCTTCTGTTTCTGCACACCACACCACACGTGGTGAGAGCCTTTGTGCTATCTGTGGCCAGAAACAAAGCCTGTCCTGGATGGAGGTGCTTCATAGGCTCAAGCCTCTTGTTACAGTGCCCCAGGGCATTCCAGCTAGTGGAGTTGGCCGGCCCTCCAACAAAGCCCCACTTTTGGTGGCAAGTCCAGCTGGAAAACTAGGGAAAACAGGAAGGAGTTACCACCCCAACTAGGACCACCCCTATGGTGTCCAGGGCTGAGGTGACCCCCCTTCCGTGCAGAATCCTTCATCTTAGTTTGGAGGACAGGGACCAATAGGGTTAGGTTGGTGTCCCTGTCCCCAAAGGGAAGTGGACACAAGAAGGGTGTAGCCACCCTCAGGGACAGTAGCCATTGGCTACTGTCTTCTGACCCCTGTGACGCCCCTAAATCCAGGATTTAAGGGCTCCCTGGAACCCAAGTCATCAGATTCCTGGTGACCTCAAAAGAAAGAAGAGGGACTGCTAAGCTGAACCTCCAGCAGAGAAGAAGGAAGACGCAAACTGTCATGGTCCCAGCCCTACCGACCTGTCTCCTGCTTCAGAGAACCTACAATAAGAAAGTGACACATCGTGCAGGACCAGCGACCTCTGTCAAGCTCCAGAGGACTGCCTTGCATAACAAAGGGCCAAGAACTCCTGTGGCCAGCGGCCCTGTCCAAGAAGAAACTACAACTAAGGACTCCAGAGCCTCCCCGGAACCGCGGGTCCTGACCACTCTGCACCTGACGCCCACGGCCTGTGTCCAGGTGGCCCAACCGGCTAGAGAATATCCCCAGGCGATTCCGAGCAAGTGCCCATCCTGGGTTGACCTCTCCTGCTCCTCACAACGCTGTCAGTGTGAATCCAGAGGACCACCCCGACCGCTAAGAGCTCCAGATGAAGATATCTGACACTTAAAGGTACATTGCACCTGCTGCCCCTGAGCCTTGGAGAACCCAACCACCGGTGCAGCATCGTTCAGCAGGCGACCGTCCTACTTGTCCAGCCTGTGGCTTTCCGGAACAGACCTCCTGGACACAGCCTGCAGCCTGTAAGTGATCCCCGGGGTCCCCTCATAGAAAGGCATTGGGAGCCCTTCGTTCTGTTTGCACCCTGAACCCGGCCGCCCCTGCACCTCTGAGGGTGTGAGTTTCGTCCCCCCTCCGTGCTCCTTTAAATCCCCCAGGTGTGCCCTCTGAAGACCCTAGCTACTTACCTGCCAGCAGATCTGAAACAGAGTGCCCCCAGTCTCCGTAGCCTAACTTTGACCGCTGCACCAGACTGGCCCGTTGTTGCTGGTGGTGGGTGTTTGGGGTTAACTTGAACCCCAACCGGTGAACTTATTAACCTCGGAAACTGTACAACTTACTGATTCCAGTCAAAGTGCTATTGCTTCATATGTGAAATATGTATTTATTAATGTACTTACCTGCAACTTGAATCTTGTGGTTCTAGAAATAAATTAAGAAAATATATTTTTGCTATATAAAAAATATTGTCTCGAGTTAAGTCATTGAATGTGTGCTTCTTATTTTGTCTGTGTGTGTGTGTGTACAACAAATGCTTTGCACTACCCCTCTGATAAGCCTAACTGCTCAACTACACTACCTGAAAAGAGAGCATTAGTATTATCTACTTTAGCCTTTGTTAATCCTCTGGAGAATCCCTGGACTCTGTGCACACACTCATTTTGATATAGTATATATAGAGCCAGCTTCCTACAGTCTCAATCCAACATAATCATGAATATTAATGATAGTAGGTCTCAAATTGTGGCTCACTACCATTGAAGGTCATCATGGGCATGGTGGTCTGCTGGATTCAGCAGACCACCATGTCTGTGTTTACTTTGAACTAAAGTAAACATTTTTTTTTACATGCAGAGTTTTTCATTAAAGGAAAGGACTATGTTAAAAATGCTTTAAAGTTTGTTCAGCAATTAGCAACAGTTCCCTGGACCAGCAAACCTTTTTTTTTAATTTACAAAGGGAAAGATCCCAAGAATATTTTACCACCTCTTTGAGATGTCAATATATTTTCAGTGTTTTGCTACAGATTTTAGTTGCAAAATATTGATAAATGAGATACTGATTTCATATTTGGAAGAAACACATACTAGAATCTTGTTCTAGGAGTCACAAAAATCTTCCTGATCCCTAAAATATGATTAGTGCAAAAGAGAAAGCATTTTTATGGCTGCAAAACTTGAATTGGAGAATTTATGACTGTTGAAATGTGTAGCACACTGGGCTTTAACTGCTTATGGTTTAGTGGACATAAAACTCAGAGCCCCATCAAATTCACTAGTTATGGTATGCGGTGCTTAACGCCCTCCATAATTCATTGTCCTCGTCATGTTTTCATGTTATACCTAAACAAAGTTTCATTGTGGAGCTATAAACATAACTTCTCAGATATTCATTTCCTATAATCAGTTTATTCCAAGTTCAACTACAATCATGTAGAAAATATACAAATAATATATTGTCATACTTACTAATCTTTATTTATAATCGCATAGGTTAGAATTCAGTCAATTCATATCTGTTTTCCAAACAGTGCTTATTTATAGATTGTACGTATTCATCAAATTTCTTCTCATTTACTATATGCATCCCGTGATTTGGTCCTGAAGAGAATCTCCACAGAGAACAGCCACCACACATTTTCTTGCCACTATGTCGCTTCCCCAGTGCTAACTTGTAATCATTGATTCCATACCAAGAACAGATTTTCACATGAGAGTTTTAGAATAGAGAGTCTGACTTCTGAGCAAAGGATAGAACTGGCGGCCCTTTCCTCATTAAGGTCTTGCTGACTTATGCTTGTACAAATCAACTGTTGGCAACTGTAAATACTTTCACATCTCCGTTAGGTAATACTTTTTCACAGCCATCTTCAAGATATTACTATGAAAATCAAAATCAACTAATGCCATTACACATCCTCTGTGGCTGGACTGGAAAAAAAACCAGACTTTTTGTTGATGATGTTTTCCTATTAGTATGCAGCTTTTTTATTTTAAATGTGCCTCATGCAAAGGGGTTTTATGAGGATGGCAGAGTGTGTGAGTTATGGAGTGCATTGCATACCAGAAGTATTTCAGTGAATTCTCAGTTTTATCTTTGTTGAATCATAAATAACCTTTAGCCGTGTTTCTTCAGTGAATTTCTCAGTTCATTTTGATATGGTGCATTCATCTGCCATTACTCATCTTTGACCCTTCTTTTTAAATTCACCCCCTTCTGATATGCACAAATCCTGCTATTCTCCGACATTGGAACACTCATAGATTTAATATGCTTGAAAAATTCCCCGTTGTTGAGTCTCAGTGACATTTACATAGCAGTACCATTGAAAAAAGTAGAAGCAAGTCACTTTAGTAGTACAGTCTCCTTATTAGAAAAGACACAAACTTCAGACTTTGAGGTGCGAGTGCAAATTAGAGGATTTCAAACTTTACATTTCTAAGGTACGCCCTCTCAGAGATCTGCACGGAGACCATTATACCACCACATTTTGCTAGATTTTCACCTGGATTTGACATTTTCAGGTGCTGTTTAATACTATGCTTTGAAGTGCTGATTGGAAAAAATACTTTTCTTAGTCCTATTGGCTGAAACCCCAAGAAAATCAATTTTTGTGTAATATGCCTCATCTGATGGAGAGATGTTTCAATTGACTGTTATTTAGACTGCTTTTATTGCCTCCACATGCAGATCAAAGAGTGTGGGATCTGCCACAGGCTTTAAATGTGAAAAATTTGCTTTAAAGTAAAAAGAGTCTTAATACATAGAAACCAATGGCTGTGTTGTTTAAGTACAAAGTACCTGGTATGCTTCAAAAATAAAGCCTCATGGGTGAGCGTGTGCCGGAAAAGCAATCAATGCATGGATTTCTTACTCGCAAGTGAGCCCGTGCATCGATTCTTTCTCTGCCTGGTAAGTGATGCGTCATTACTTTCCTCACTGGGAGGAGATGCTTCGATTTCTGGACAATTGACCTCAGGTCGGTTCGATGATGTTGCAAGTTTTGACACCCAAGGGCCGATGCATGGAAAATCTGGATGCACAGCAGTGATAAATCCATGCTGAGTTGGCAAAGCGTCGATTTTACTGGCGATGCATCGATTTTTCAGCTGTGATGCAGGCGCTGTGTCAATTGTTCTGCTGCTCAGCTCTGGTGGGTGGATTTTCTCCGTGAGTTCACCAGCTTCTCCTTTTAAGGGCCCAGGGACTAGATGCGGCACCACTTCGCAGGGTAGGAGTCTCAGTAAGAGAGCCCAGGTCCTGGCAATTTTTTTTATTTGATGGCCCTGAGACTACAGAAAAGGGGGCAAGCTCAGTCCAAGCTCTTGGCGAATGTTCACAAGCAGGATACACAGCAAAGTCCAGTCTTTGTCCTCTTTAAGGCAGAAGCAGCAACTGCAGGCCAACCCAGCAAAGCACATACAGCAATGGGGCAGTCCTCCTCCTCCAGGTTTTCTCCTTGTCGGAGGTTCCTCTTGATTCAGAAGTATTCTAAAAGTATGGGGTTTTGGGTCCACTACTTATGCTCCTTTCTGCTTTTGAAGTAGACAAACTTCAAAAGAAAGTCTCTTTTGTTCACAAGATCCTGCCTTACCAAGCCATGGCCCCAGAAACACACCAGGCGGTTGGAGACTGCATTGTGTGAGGACAGGCACAGCTCTTTCATGTCTAAGTGTCAGCTCCTCCTTCCCGGCTCTAGCCCAGGAGACTCATCAGGATATGCAGGACACTCCTCAGCTCCCTCTGTGTCACTGCCTAGAGAGAATTCACAAACAGCCCAACTGTCAGTCTGACCCAGACCTCAAAAACAACTCTACCAAAAGATGTATTATTAAATTGTGAGTTCAGAGACCCTAAACTCCATATCTCCATCTGGTCCCAATGGGTACTGCACTTAAAATATATTTAAAGGGATTCCCCCTGTTTAATTATGGGAGAGATGGGCCTTGCAATAGTGATCACCAGATTTTGCAGTATTTCACTGTTAGGACATGTGAAACACACCAGTATATGACCTACCTTTTAAATACACTTCACCCTGCCCATGGGGCTACCTAGGGCCTACCTTGGGGCGGGGGGACTCATATGAAGTAAAAGGGAAGGTTTGGGCCTGGCAAGTGGGTACACTTGTCAGGTCAAATTGGCAGTGCAAAACTGCACACACAGACACTGCAGTGGCAGATCTGATACATGTTTCAGGGCTACTCATGTGGGTGGCACAATTAGTGCTGTAGACCCACTAGTAGCATTTAATTTACAGGTCCTGGGCACCTCTGGTGCACTTTACTAGGGACTTACTTGTAAATCAGATCTGCCAATCAGGGATAACCAATCATAGTCACAGTTTACACAGGAAGCACATGCACTTTAGCACTAGTCAGCAGTGGTGAAGTGCCGAGGGTACCAAAAACCAGAAAAAACAAAGTCCAGCACACAGTCAAAAATACAGGAAGCAGAGGCAAAAAGACAGGGCAAACCACGCCAAGGGTGCCATGTCTAACACATGCCTCCCCCTAACCACCCCCCAAGCTGGAAGTGGGGAGAACTACCAAACCTCATGGGAGTTCTTATCACTAAGGCAAAATAATCTGGACACAGAACATCAGCATTGGCATGTTCTTACCCAGGGTGGTGTTCCAGTTTCTGTAGGGAGATGGACCACCTGAACAGTTTTGGGTTCTCACCCCTCATCTGCATTAACTATCTGAGGGGCCTGCGGTCTGTCTGAACCCAGACGTGAGTCCCAAACAAGTAGGGTTTAGCGTCTTCAGTGCCCAGACCACAGCAAAAGCTTCTCTCCCAATTGCACTCCACTTCTGTTCCCTGGGAAGTAACCTCCTACTAATGAAGGCTACAGGCTGGTCTAGGCCATCTTCATTTAATGGTGCTAGGACTGCTCTGAACGCTCAGTCTGCACTATAAACTCCTTGGAGAAGTCAGGTGCCTTCAGCATAGGTGACATGCACATGGCTGCCTTCAGGGTATCAAAAGCGGTCTGACATGCGTCAGTCTGTTCACTTTCTTGGGCTGCTTCCTGAACGTCAGCTCTGTGAAGGGGGCAACAATGGTGCCATAACCCTTGACAAACCTCTTGTAGTACCCGGTGAGGCCTAAGAAGGCCCTCACTTCAGTCTGGGTCTTGGGGGGGGGGGGGGGGCAAGACAGAATGGCATCAATTTTGGATTATCGGGGGGACACCTGACCACTTCCCACCTGGTATCCCAGGTGAACCACAGATCCCTGCCCTATTTGTCACTTACTAGCCTTAATAGTGAGGTCTGCCTTCTGCAGGGCCTTCACCACTTTGCAGCAGTGCTGCAGGTGTTCCTCCCAGCTGAACACTGCAATACTATCTAGGTAGGCAGTGCTGAAATTCTCCAGCCCAGCCAAAATCTGGTTTGACCAACCTCTGAAAGGTGCCAGGGGCATTTTTCAACCCAAAGGGCATGACCTTGAACTGATAGTGCCCCTCTGGTGTTGAAATGCGGACCTCTCCTTGGTACCATCAGTCAAGGCAATCTGCTGGTATCCAAACGTTAACTCAAATGTGCTGAGAAACTTGGCAGCTCCTAGCCGGTCTGTGAGCTCATCAGTTCAGGGATGGGGTGTGCATCAGTCTTAGTGACGGTGTTGAGTCTATGGTAGTCCACGCAGAACCTAAGTTCAGGAGTGGCACCGGGGGCAGCAGCCTTTGGAACCAAGACCACTGGGCTGGACCAAGGACTGCTGGAGAACTCTATCAGCCCTAATGCTAGCATTTTGAAACCCTCATCCTTGATGCTGCCTGTGACCTTGTCTTCTCACCCTGTAGCTCTTATGCTTCTTCGGTGGACTGTTCCCAGTTTCTGCATAATGTGTACACAAATGAGTGACCCCTGAGGTCAAGGAAAACAGAGGCAAACTGTCCGTACAACTAGTGACAGTCTTTATCTACTGTTCCAGGGTCAGTGTTCGGGAGAGGTTCACACCCTCCACAGACCCATCTTTGTCTTGGACAGGCAGTAGGTCAGGAAAAGGTTCATTCTCCCTCTCCACCCCATCATTTGTTGCCAAGAGAATGGTCAGTTCAGACCTCTCAAAATGTGGCTTGAGTCGGCTTACAAGTTGGACCCTCAAAGGGTTCCTGGGAGTCCACTTGTCCTGGAGAGCTCGAGGCTCCACTGGGGCCATGACCCACACTTTCTGGCCAGGCTGAAATCGACCAGAGTGGCATTCTGGTCGTATTACTGTTTCATGTCATCCTGGCTGGCTTTTAGGTTCGCCTGAGAGAGTTTCCTGAACCGGGCAGTCTGGTTTCTAAAGGTCAGCACGTACCTAAACATGCCGGGGGGGGGGGTAGTGGGAACTTTCTCCCAGCCCTCCTTCATCAAACTCTGAGTTCCCCTCACAGGGTGGCCATACAACAGCTCAAAGGGGCTAAAACCAAGTCCCTTCTGCGGTACCTCCTTGTAGACAAAAAGAAGGGATGGCAAGAGGACGTCCCACTTACACCTCATGATAGACCCATAATCATGCCTTTCAGGGTGCGGTTGAATCATTCAACCAATCCATTTCCTTGGGGGTGGTAAGGAGTGGTGAACTTGTACGTTACCCCACACTCCTTCCAAAGAGACTTCATAAAGGTAGATGTGAAGTTGTTACCCCGGTCAGATACCACCTCCTTGGGGAACCCAATGCGGGTAAAAATCCCCATCAATTCCCAGCCCACCACGGGGCTGTCACTCACCTCAGAGGGATGACCTCTGGGTATCGGATGGCATGGTCCACCAAGACCAGGTAAACCTATTTCCATGGCTGTCTTTGGGTCCAGAGGCTCCACAATGTCAATTCTCACCTGTTCAGAAGGGGTGCAGACAACAGGGAATGGTTGGAGGGGAGCCTTACATCTCCCTCCACTCTTACCACTTGTCTGGCAAGGACTACAATAGGTGTTGGAGTGCCTGCGAATTTGGGGCCAATAAAAGTGGGTGACAATCCTCTCAAAAGTCTTGTCCTGCCCCAAATGTCCTACCAAAGGCACATCATTAGCCAGCCACAGTATTATGGTTCTGAAGTGCTCGGGTATCACCAGCACACGGGCTGCCCCGAGCTCAGCAACCTTAAGCTCACTATACAGGAGGCCATCTTCCCAGTAAATCCAGTGTGATCCAGACTCCTTGCCAGATGCATGGTCTGCGACCCTTGCCAAAGGTGCCGCCACCCCCCCACCCAAAACACACACACAGGATCCCTAGTGCCTAAGTGGATTCTGCCCCCCTTGGGGGCTGATGGGCGTAAAAAAATTAGCCGATCTGCCCCCAAGGTGGGCAGAAATGGCAAACAGCTCTGTGCCCACTTTAGGGGGCGACCCTTGCCAAAGGGGGCAAAAGGGGGGCACCCCCAGCACTAAACAAAAAAAGGGGAACCAAAAACAAAAATCCCTGCCATATTGGTGGTTTCTGCCCTCCTTGGGGGCAGATGGGCCTACAAAACTAGGACCCTCTGGCAGAGATAGCCAATACGAAAATTCCCCCCATTGGCCCCAAACACACAAAACACACACACACCTCACAATCCCTGGGGCCTAGTGGGTTTCGAACCCCCCCCCCCCCCCCGGGGGCCAGATCAGCCAAAAACATGGCCTATCTAGCCCCAGGGGGGGGGCCAAAATGTATAAAAAAATTATTGCCCCCAGGGCAGCGACCCATGGCTAAGGGGTCGCTGCCCTACAACAGAGAAAATAATTTCCCTGGTTTCTAGTGGTTTTCGCCCCCCCTCCCCCGGGGGCAGATCGGCCGAAAAAGGAAAAAAATGCCCCCAATGGGAGCGACCCTTGCCCAAGGGGTCGCTCCCAAACAATATGCAGAAAGAAAAAACATCCCTGGTGTCTAGTGGTTTTTCGACCTCCCCTGGGGGCAGATCGGGTGAAAAATTGGCCGATCTGCCCCCAGGGGAGGCCGAAAAAGGAAAAAAAAATGCCCCAATGGAAGCGACCCTTGCCCAAGGGGTCGCTCCCCAAAACAACCAACAGAAGGAAATCCCTGGTGCCTAGTGGGGATTCCTGCTCCAGGATCGCGGGCCCCACCCGCGATCCTGGAGCAGGAATCCACAGAAAAAAAGGCAACCATTTCCTTTCCCCCCGTGTCTGTTTTCCCCCCACCCCCAAAGAAGAAAGGACTCACCTTTTTGAGCCTTTCTCCTGGATGCGCTGGAAGCAAATGGCTTCCAGCGCGTCCCTCGGCAATATTTGATGATGTCGCGCGCTGTGCGCGCTCACGTCTTCGGATTGCCGAGGGGGGGTTGGGGGTGGAAGGGGAAGGGCTTCTCCTTCCATCCACGACAGGGGGGGGGAGGGGATTTGGGGGTGCGAAGCCCAAGGGGGGAACCGGTGCCTTGGACGAGATCACCTCCTCCAAGGCACCCTAGGGGTTAAGATATAAAAAGATGGCCCTGCTCAGTAGCGATGAAATGTCCAAGGCCTCGGTCAGGATTAGACGTCATGTGCCTGACATCTGTTCCGTGAGGGTGGAGATCTCTTTCTCTCAGTTGAAGGGGGTCACCTTCTTGCTGGCATGAGAAAGATGAAGAGCTTGGCAGGCCCTACAGGGATGAATGTTTACTTTATTAATTGCTTTGCAATTATGATATAGTATACCCACATATATTTGCTGTGTACATTGCAGTTGAGAATCATTTTTGTATATTTCCTTTCATTGCTGTGACTATTTTTAAACATGTGCTTTCAATCTACTATACTCCTTTTTTATTTCACCTTGTGGTGAAATAATAATAAATGTCTTCTTTGAACTGAGAAGTGCATTCCAGAGATTTTTGTCAGCTCGGTTATTAGTGAAAGCAAAACAGACACTCTTTCAGGCTTCAGGGACTCCTGATCACCCTGACGGGCTGCCATAGACCGGGTGGACACAACATCACCAAATGTGACTGGCGTTCCACCTCACTCCAAGGGGAATCCTCCAGGTCACTACCTAGCAGACAATCAACAGGCATGTTTTTTGGTCTCCGAGCTACCTGAGAAACTGCCCCCATTCAAAGGGAACCCGCACCACTATACATATGTGCTCTGAGTTGTCTACAGCAACTACTTGGTGAAGTACATTAGGGACCACTTGCTCTTCAGACACCAGGTGACACCTGACACTAGTCACAATGGCTCCGGTGTCTCTCAGAGCCTCCACCCTCCGTCCATTGATGGTCACCCACTACATGTATTTCTTAGTGTTCTCAGGCACAAGGATCCTTTCGACCATCTAACTCTCCCCTAGTGAGACAAGGGTCATCTCAGATGGCTCCCACCCTTCTACTGGTGGAACCAACTCCTTCCCAAGTGCTACACTGGCCAAACCCTGTGACTGCGCACCAGTGGGTGCTAGTGCCCGCTTGGGACGGTTGGGATCCCCCCTCATGTGACCCTCCTGATCAGATGCATAGCACCTACGAGGACCCCTTTCTGCAAGCTTCCCTGTAGAGATCAATGGCTTCTTGTCACCTGGGGGAAGGGAATCCTGACTCCGGGGATCTAGGTTGGGGCCCTTTAGAGAACTCCCCCTGTTTACTGTTACCCCCTTCCCCCCACTTCTTCTGATGGGGACCCTGCCCACGCTTGGCAGAGTCTCCCCCATACCTGTTTTGGACCCTGGTGCTCTCCCACCGGTCCGCTTCTTGGGAAAGCTTTCTGAGGGTCAGTCAGCTTGCTGTACAGCCCCTCATAATCTGTTACCTTACTGCCCTTCACCCAACCATCCAGTGCTCTGCAAAAAGAACCAACACATTCTAACCAAGTTTGAGAATTCCCCATCTTGTAAGACCTGAACTGTTCCTTGTACTGCTGTGAAGTGAGACCATACTTAGTGAGTAGAGAGGTGAGCCCCTGAGGGTCCTCTAGGGCTGTGAAGGTGTCTCTACCTCATAGTGCTTCCACAGACCCTGCCACCCCTCCAGAGTGTTCCTCAGGGACCAGGTTCATGTGAAGAGCTGACTCATAACCCTTAAACCACAAGTATATGTCATCCTCCCACTTGTAATCCTTTACCAGATATTTAAGAATGTGCACTGTTTTCTCAGGCTTCACTGGGGTACTACTGCACCATCTGTGCTGGACCCACCCTTCAGATCCAGCTCCTTCAAACTCAGTTCATGAGCCAACAAAATCTTTCTCTCAGCCGTGGCCAGTGCCATTTTCTTTGCTTCTGCATCTGTTAAATCTGGACAATTCTAGCTTGAGCTTCTCGACCTCCAAATGATGGTGCCCTTCTGCATGTCTGTACCTCAGTTCCTCTGGGGGTAATGACCCTTTGGAAGAAGCTGTGCCAGGCAGTTCCAGTTTATCTACCAAATCACCATGCATGCTCTGCACCTCCTGATCTTCAGCCATATTCTCTTCTGCTGTGTGGCGTCAGCTTCCTTTGCTGCCTACCAGGTTTCAGCGCCTCTTGCAGCTTATCCTTCTTTGTGAAACTTTTGATTGGGCATTGGAACTCTTTTCAAAATTGATGAGCTGGGCCACTGTGTAACAGTCAAATGTCTCCACCTCAAACACCACTTTTGCAACAACTGCTAATGGATCACCAGACAGACATCTTTGTGGAAAAGGTTCAATGTTGCAAAAGGCAGAGAGATCCCAAAATTAATAAAAACGAAAAGCAAAAAAAATCCAAGAGAAAAAACAGTATGTGGTTGTGTATTGGTTTGCAATAACATAGTATTGTACTCCAATCAATGAATGTCAAGTACAAATACACACCCTATCCTCACCTCTGATCACCAGTGTTAGAAATGGGGTCTCTGGTTGGCAGTCAGTTGGCACTCTGTCCAAGCAGGGACCCTCCATCTAGTCAGGGTAGGGAGATACACACCTAGGGTAACCCCTGCTCACCTCCTTGGTAGTTTGGAAGAAGCAGTCAGGCTTATCTCAGAGGCAATGTGTAAAGTATTTGTACCAACACACAGTAAACGCCACAAAAGGACTCCTCACCAGTTTAGAAAAAATAGCCAATATTTACATAAATCAAACAAGACCAAAACGACAAAAATGTAACATATAAAAGCAAAAATGTGAATTTTTAAAGTAAAAAGTCTTAATTAATAGAAATCAATGGTTACGTTGTTTTAGCACAAAGTACCTGGTATGCGTCAAAAATAAAGCTGCACGGGTGAGCGTGCGTCGGAAAAGGAAGAGATGCGTCTAGTCCTTATTCACAAGTGAGGCAGTGTGTCGATTCTTTCTCCTCTGGGAAAGTGATGTGTTGATTCTTTCCTCGCCAGGGTGAGATGCCTCAATTTCCAGACAAGCAGACTCAGTTCGGTGTGGTGGTGATGCAGGTTTTGACGCCCAGGGACAATGGGTGGAAAATCAGAACGCAGGGCAGCGATGAATCTGCACTGAGCTGGCAATGTGTCGACATTACCTGTGATGTGTCGATTTTTCAGCTGCGATGCAGGCGCTGCATCGATTTTTCTGCTGCTTGCCCTGGTGCGTGGATTTTCTTCGTGGGTTCGCCAGCTTCTCCTTTCAAGAGCCCAGGTAGTGGATATGGCACCACTAGGCAGGGTAGGAGTCTCAGCAAGAGAGCCCATTTGCTGGCAAATTAATTGTTTCATGGCCCTGAGACTTCAGAATAGGGGCAAGCTCATTCCAAGCCCTTGGAGAATCTTCACAAGCAGGATACACAGCAAAGTCCACTAAATGCTACTAGTGGGCCTGCAGCACTGATTGTGTCACCCACATGATTAACCCCTTAACCATGTCTCAGGCCTGCTATTGCAAGACCTGTGTAAGGAAATGCCTCTTTGGCATGGTTACTCCCTGACTTTTTTGCCTTTGCTGATGCCAAGTTATGATTTGAAAGTGTGCTGAGGCCTGCTAATCAGGCCCCAGCACCAGTGTTCTTTCCCTAACCTGTACCTTTGTTTCCACAATTGGCACACCCTGGCATCCAGGTAAGTCCCTTGTAACTGGTACCCCTGGTACCAAGGGCCCTGATGCCAGGGAAGGTCTCTAAGGGCTGCAGCATGTCTTATGCCACCCTGGGGACCCCTCACTCAGCACAGACACACTGCTTGACAGCTTGTGTGTGCTAGTGGGGATAAAATGACTAAGTCGACATGGTACTCCCCTCAGGGTGCCATGCCAATCTCACACTGCCTATAGGTGTAGATAAGTCACCCCTCTTGCAGGCCTTACAGCCCTAAGGCAGGGTGCACTACACCATAGGTGAGGGCATAAGAGCATGAGCACTATGCCCCTACAGTGTCTAAGCAAAACCTTAGACATTGTAAGTGCAGGGTAGCCATAAGAGTATATGGTCTGGGAGTCTGTCATGCACGAACTCCACAGCACCATAATGGCTACACTGAAAACTGTGAAGTTTGGTATCAAACTTCTCAGCACAATAAATGCACACTGATGCCAGTGTACATTTTATTGTAACATACACCCCAGAGGGCATCTTAGAGATGCCCCCTGAAACCTTAACCGACTAGCAGTGTGGGCTGACTAGTTTTAGCAGCCTGCCACACACCAGACATGTTGCTGGCCACATGGGGAGAGTGCCTTTGTCACTCTGTGGCTAGTAACAAAGCCTGTACTGGGTGGAGGTTCTTCTCACCTCCCCCTGCAGGAACTGTAACACCTGGCGGTGAGCCTCAAAGGCTCACCCCCTTTGTTACAGCACCCCAGGGCACTCCAGCTAGTCGAGTAGCCCGCCCCCTCCGGCCACGGCCCCACTTTTGGCGGCAAGGCCGGAGGAGATAATGAGAAAAACAACGAGGAGTCACTGACCAGTCAGGACAGCCCCTAAGGTGTCCTGAGCTGAGGTAACTCTGACTTTTAGAAATCCTCCATCTTGCAGATGGAGGATTCCCCCAATAGGATTAGGGATGTGCCCCCCTCCCCTCAGGGAGGAGGCACAAAGAGGGTGTAGCCACCCACAGGGCTAGTAGCCATTGGCTACTATCCCCCCAGACCTAAACACACCCCTAAATCGAGTATTTAGGGGCTCCCAGAACACAGCAAGATAGATTCCTGCAACCTAAGACGAAGAAGGACTGCTGAGCTGAAAAACCTGCAGAGAAGACGGAGACACCAACTGATTTGGCCCCAGCTCTACCGGCCTGTCTCCCCACTTCTAAAGAACTGCTCCAGCGACGCGTTCCACAGGGTCCAGCGACCTCTGAAGCCTCAGAGGACTACCCTGTATCTAAAAGGACCAAGAACTCCAGAGGACAGCTGCTCTGCTCCACAAAGACTGCAACTTTGCAACAAAGAAGCAACTTTGAAACAACACACGTTTCCCGCCGGAAGCGTGAGACTTTGCACTCTGCACCCGACGCCCCCGGCTCGACTTGTGAAGAACAAACACCACAGGGAGGACTCCCCGGCGACTACGAGACCGCGAGTAGCCAGAATTGACCCCCCTGAGCCCCCACAGTGACGCCTGCAGAGGGAATCCCGAGGCTCCCCCTGACCGCGACTGCCTGCTTCAAATACCCGACGCCTGGTAAAGACACTGCAGGATCCGACCTCCAGTACAGGAGCGACCCCCAGGTGGCCCTCTCCCTTGCCCAGGTGGTGGCTACTCTGAGGAGCCCCCCCTTGCCTGCCTGCATTGCTGAAGAGACCCCTTGGTCTCCCATTGGATTACATTGCAAACCCAACGCCTGTTTGCACACTGAGGGTGTACTTTTTGTGCTGACTTGTGTCCCCCCCCCCCCCCCCGGTGCCCTACAAAACCCCCCTGGTCTGCCCTCCGAAGACGCGGGTACTTACCTGCTGGCAGACTGGAACCGGGGCACCCCCTTCTCCATTGAAACCTATGCGTTTTGGTCACCACTTTGACCTCTGCACCTGACCGGCCCTGAGCTGCTGGTGTGGTAACTTTGGGGTTGCCCTGAACCCCCAACGGTGGGCTACCTTGGACCCAACTTTGAACCCTGTAGGTGGTTTATTTACCTGCAAATCTAACAAACACTTACCTTCCCCAGGAACTGTTGAAAATTGCACTGTCTAGTTTTAAAATAGCTTATTGCCATTTGTGTGAAAACAGTATATGCTATTTTTCTAATTCAAAGTTCCTAAAGTTCCTAAGTGAGATACCTTTCATTTAAAGTATTGTTTGTGAATCTTGAACCTGTGGTTCTTAAAATAAACTAAGAACATATATTTTTCTATATAAAAACCTATTGGCCTGGAATTGTCTGAGTGTGTGTTCCTCATTTATTGCCTGTATGTGTACAACAAATGCTTAACACTACCCTCTGATAAGCCTACTGCTCGACCACACTACCACACAATAGAGCATTAGAATTATCTTTTTGCCACTATCTTACCTCTAAGGGGAACCCTTGGACTCTGCATGCTATTTCTTACTTTGAAATAGTACATACAGAGCCAACTTCCTACAAACTGTGTTTGCAGTTTCACTGCCACTTTGACTAAAACTACTTGCCAAGCCTTAAACTCTCCTTTTTCTACTTATAAGCCACCCCTAAGGTAGGCCCTTGGTAGCTTATAGGACAGGGTGCTATGTAAGTTAAAGGCAGCACATGTACTTATGTGTTTTACATGGCATGGTTTTGAAAACTCACCAATTCGTTTTCCACTACAGTGAGGCCTGCTTGCTATCATTAGACCTGCCCTCATGTACTTTTAAGTGGTAGATTCTGACCTGGAAGGAGTAGTCCTGTCATGTTTAGTGTTGCCAGGATGGTTATTGGTAATATAAAATCCTGCTCACTGATGAAGTTGGATTTAATATTACTATTTTAGAAATGCCAATTTTAGAAAGTGGGCATTTCTCTGCACTTACTGCCATCAATGCCTTACAGCTCTGTCTCCAATTCATGTCTGGTCTGTTCTGGTTGACAGCTCCCCTTGTGCAATCCACCCAGACAAACATAAACACAGGACACTCAGTCACATCTGCATTTATCTGCAACCTGACTGTGTCCCTGGGCAGGAAGGGTGGAGGGGCTCTCTCTTACACTTCAGTGGCCTGCCCTCACACAAAGGACTGATAGCCCCCCACAGGGATCCAGGCAGACAGGACTGGGCTGAAAGGGGAACTTGCGCACTTCAAAACCACTCTTTGAATTTTCCCCCACTTCAAAGGCATTTTGGGGTATATAAACTGGGTCTCTGACCCCACCAAATCAAACACTTTTGGACCTACATCTTGACTCTGTCAGAGAGACTGCCTGGTTGCCCAAAGGACTCATCTGGACTGCTTTGCTGAAGGACTGCTTTCCTGCTTGTTGCCCTGATGCCTGGTTCTCTTGATTCTGCTGAAAGGACTCTGCCTTTCTCATAAAGTTCTCTCCAAGGGCTTGGATTGAGCTTGCCTCCTGTTTATGAAGTCTCAGGGCCAACAAAGACTTCACCCCGTCAGGAAATCCTTGTGTGTCAGAAAATAGATGCAACACTTGCACAAATTGACGCAGCGCCTGCCTTGTGGCTGAAATTTGCCTGCATCGCTTACCGGATGGCCGCAGCATCTGCTCTTTCTACCAGGGTATCAAGGATTTTTAACGCATCGTACCTGGGCATCAAAATATCCCTGCAGCGCATTGAGGAAGCAAGGCCGCGCTTCTGGAAAACGACGTGTCCCCTTGCAGCGTGGAAAGAAATAATGCATCTTCTTGGCCTCACCAGAAAAACTGGCACAGCATTTTATTTTTCAACTCATCTCTTCGACTGCGGCCACCATGCTTTATTTTTGCCGCATCCCAGATAATGTGGGTTACAAGGATACAATGACTGTTTCTTAAGAGCTGAGGCTCTTCAGAACCATTAAAAATTGTATTTCAGCTTGTGCTTATTGGATCTTTGTTGTTTTGATCTTATTTTATTCAGATACATTTTGTCTATGTTTCTAAACTTGGATGGTGCATTTTTGTGGGTTTTCACTGTTACTGTATGAGTTATTCCACAAATACTTTACACATTGGCTTCTAAGTTAAGCCAGCCTGCTCTGTGCCAAGCTGCCAGAGGGTGAGCACAGAATAATTTTGACTGTGTTGTGCCTTACATGATTAGGATTGTGGTTCCTACTTGGACAGGGTGCATATCTCTGCCAATAGAGACCCAATTTCTAACAGTGTCTCACCAAGGCCTGCTTTTCGACACTTTCAGTGTACCATTTTTAAATATTTTTCTTCTTTTAGTCCATAAATTAACCATTTTTCTAAGCATATTTCTTTGCACTTGCCATTGTGATTTTTGTGAATGTTTAGCTGTATGTCTTGCGGCATCCCTCCACTCATGAACAAAGAGTAGAGTAAGTCTTCTGCCTCAGTCCGCATTACCAAAAGCCAGGGTAATGGTACACCTTGAGAAGGGAAGTCCTCTAATACTGTTGTAGGAAGCTAACTCTGTATATACTATATCAAAATGAGGTATAGTTTGCACAGAGTCCAGGGGTTCCCCAGAGGCTTAGCAGATGCTAAAGTAGATAATACTAACACTCTCTTTTGTGGTGGTGTAGTTGAGCAGTTAGGCCTAGCAGAGGTTACTACAAAGAATTTTTTTGTACACACACACACACACTCACACTCACACTCACTCTCTCTCTCTCTCTCTCTCTAGAGGAAGCAGTGCAGGCTTTGTTTCTTCCCATACAGAGCACAAAGGCTCTCACCCCATGTGGTCAGAAACTGGTCTGGAAGTGGCACGCTGGCACAGACCCGTCAGTTTTGCGCTAGAATTTTGTCTTAAATACAGGGGGCATCTCTAAGGCGCCTTCTGGCTGCATTTTGCAATAAATCCAACACTGGCATCAGTGTGGGTTTATTGTGCTTAGAGGTTTGATACCAAACTTCCCAGACTACAGTGGTGCCATTATGGATTTGTGGAGTTTGTGATGACAGACTCCCAGCTCATGTACTTTATATGGCACTTACAATGTCTAAAAATGGACTTAGAACCAGTAGGGGCATATTGCTCATGCAGCTATGCCCTCACCTGTGGTATAGTGCACCCTGCCTTAGGTCTGTAAGGCCTGCTCGAGGGGTGACTTAACTATGCCACAGGGGGGTGTCATGTCAAATTTGCCCTTTTCTCCCCACCAGCACAGACATGCTGCAATTTCAGTGTGCATGTTTTTGGTGAGGGTCCCCTAGGGTGGCATAATACATCCTGCAGCTGTTGGGACCTTTCCCTGGCCACAGGGCCCTTGGTTCCCTGGGTACCCTTTTACAAGGGAATTAGGCATAAAGGTTTTTGTTTTGATCACTTGCCCCTTTAGCATGCAATGTACATTTCTAAAATGTCATCTTGTTTTATTTCAGCATAGTCGTAATAGCCTGTTAATAGTCGAACTTCAGTTGTGATGGCTGTGTGTGTACCATGTAATCTGTAATTTGATATCATTTGATGATTAGTATCAAGTTTGCATTTAAGCTGTTTACCACAAGCCACCTCTTTATTACTATGTAAATGTCTTTGTGGAGGATGTTTAGTTATATTTAAATGTAGTAAACTAAATTAATTACATTTAGCACCTCCTGCGCCATCTGAAGAAATGGATAAGCACCGTCGCAGATTTAACATGAGGATGCTTGTGCCTGGACGACCAGTAAAAGATACAGTAGTTCCTCCACCAGTGCCTGTGGAAAGACCAACATATAGAGAAAAATTTATTCCTCCAGAACTCAGTATGTGGGACTATTTTCTGGCAAAGGTAGGTAATTTTTAACTCAATATAGCAAAGTCACCGATTGAGGGTTGTTTCAAAATCAACACTGGCCTTTGTAAAATAGCAGAAATAGCTGCTAAATTAAAATGAATAAACATGTTTCTTGATGTACCGTCCTACCTTCATATGTTGATGCTAGCTCCATTTTCACAAAAATAGATTTGACTTTAAAATACATTTTTTTGCAGATCACTTTGGTACTCGTTTCATGTTTCACCCACTTCTCATGAGAAGAAATGTTACAAATTAAAATGATTGTACTTCAAGAAAAAAAAGCAAAGATGTTTACATTGAGCATAGAGAAGGACTTTGGGACATCTGACTTACAGTACCTGTTTACTTTAGAACACAGGCTTTGAAACTGGCATAGTGAAACAGGTTAGCTTACTGCACTCAAACCGTAACAGTACCTACTGGTCATATCTCGTTGAAGCACTGGCCGAAATGTAGGGGCACCAGACAAGCCTACCTCCTCTCACCATTTTTGTTCACCCTGGCTGTAGAGCAACTAGCCTTTCTTCTTATGGCAAATGGCCTGAATTGGAGTATACAGTATACCACTGAATTAGGTATCAAATTATATTATGCGCAGATGATGATGTGGCATATACACAAGATGCAGATCACGACTTGGAGATAAGAAAATAAGTTACTTACATGAAACTGAAGTATTGGTGTCTTTAATGGATTCACATGCTGAAGGAGGGAGTCCCACGGTAACTTAATAAAGCAATATACAGGGAGTGCAGAATTATTAGGCAAATGAGTATTTTGACCACATCATCCTCTTTATGCATGTTGTCTTACTCCAAGCTGTATAGGCTCGAAAGCCTACTACCAATTAAGCATATTAGGTGATGTGCATCTCTGTAATGAGAAGGGGTGTGGTCTAATGACATCAACACCCTATATCAGGTGTGCATAATTATTAGGCAACTTCCTTTCATTTGGCAAAATGGGTCAAAAGAAGGACTTGACAGGCTCAGAAAAGTCAAAAATAGTGAGATATCTTGCAGAGGGATGCAGCACTCTTAAAATTGCAAAGCTTCTGAAGCGTGATCATCGAACAATCAAGCGTTTCATTCAAAATAGTCAACAGGGTCGCAAGAAGCGTGTGGAAAAACCAAGGCGCAAAATAACTGCCCATGAACTGAGAAAAGTCAAGCGTGCAGCTGCCACGATGCCACTTGCCACCAGTTTGGCCAAATTTCAGAGCTGCAACATCCCTGAGTGCCCAAAAGCACAAGGTGTGCAATACTCAGAGACATGGCCAAGGTAAGAAAGGCTGAAAGACGACCACCACTGAACAAGACACACAAGCTGAAACGTCAAGACTGGGCCAAGAAATATCTCAAGACTGATTTTTCTAAGGTTTTATGGACTGATGAAATGAGAGTGAGTCTTGATGGGCCAGATGGATGGGCCCGTGGCTGGATTGGTAAAGGGCAGAGAGCTCCAGTCCGACTCAGACGCCAGCAAGGTGGAGGTGGAGTACTGGTTTGGGCTGGTATCATCAAAGATGAGCTTGTGGGGCCTTTTTCGGGTTGAGGATGGAGTCAAGCTCAACTCCCAGTCCTACTGCCAGTTCCTGGAAGACACCTTCTTCAAGCAGTGGTACAGGAAGAAGTCTGCATCCTTCAAGAAAAACATGGTTTTCATGCAGGACAATGCTCCATCACACGCGTCCAAGTACTCCACAGCGTGGCTGGCAAGAAAGGGTATAAAAGAAGGAAATCTAATGACATGGCCTCCTTTTTCACCTGATCTGAACCCCATTGAGAACCTGTGGTCCATCATCAAATGTGAGATTTACAAGGAGGGAAAACAGTACACCTCTCTGAACAGTGTCTGTGAGGCTGTGGTTGCTGCTGCACGCAATGTTGATGGTGAACAGATCAAAACACTGACAGAATCCATGGATGGCAGGCTTTTGAGTGTCCTTGCAAAGAAAGGTGGCTATATTGGTCACTGATTTGTTTTTGTTTTGTTTTTGAATGTCAGAAATGCATATTTGTGAATGTTGAGATGTTATATTGGTTTCACTGGTAATAATAAATAATTGAAATGGGTATATATTTTTTTTTGTTAAGTTGCCTAATAATTATGCACAGTAATAGTCACCTGCACACACAGATATCCCCCTAACATAGCTAAAACTAAAAACAAACTAAAAACTACTTCCAAAAATATTCAGCTTTGATATTAATGAGTTTTTTGGGTTCACTGAGAACATGGTTGTTGTTCAATAATACAATTAATCCTCAAAAATACAACTTGCCTAATAATTCTGCACTCCCTGTATATATATCACTATCATAGGCTATAATGACAATGAAAGGGTCAGTTTAATAGCCTATCCATGTCCTTTCATAAAAATGGACCAAACATGAACTATAAACAATCAGGCAACAGTACCTGCTAGAACACTCCAAAAAGCGGCTGAGTCCGTGAGATTTTCAAACACAAGTGGAAATAGATAGTCCTGAATCTATGAAAGATACCAATACTGGAGAACTGCAGTTAAGGTAAGTAACTTCTTTTCTTCTCCAGTATTGGCTCTTTTATAGATTCACATGCTTGAATCAGAATAGCAAGCAGTCACTGTATTTGTATATCTTATAGTACTAGCGCAAATAGCGGATAGTGGGTAGAAAATATATACATAACATTCATATACAATATAATCAAATTTATGTGTGTGTGTGTGTGTATATATATATATATGTGTGTATATATATATATATATATATATATATATATATATATATATATATATATATATAACCATATATAGACATCATACATTAACATCTGCATGAATACATAAACACATGGAACAAAGAGGCTCCCCTTAATGAAATAAATGTTATAATAAAACCTGTCTAACCGCTGTATGACGATTCCAGGTAATAATGCTGCATGAACTATATGCACACTTTAACAAGTCTCATCACAACATATCTTCTCCAGAGGTACTTACGCGAACAAAGTAGTTGAAGTGGAAACTGCCACAGTTGAATGCACCCTACTTTTTTTCCATGAGGGGATTGCTAGTCTTTGAGTGGCAGAACTGGCTTACAGCTGAAATCCATTCAGCGATGTCTGCTGTAGGAAAACGCCACTGTTGGCATGGTTACCCCCTCCCCCCCACACTTTTTGCCTAGTGTTGATGCCAACTTTGATTGAAAGTGTGCTGGGACCCTGCTAACCAGGCCCCAGCACCAGTGTTCTTTACCAAAAACTGTACCTTTGTTTACCCAATTGGCACAGCCTTGTAAAAGGTACCCCTGATACCTAGGGCCCTGTGGCCAGGGAAGGTCCCTAAGGGCTGCAGCATGTATTATCCCACCCCTCACTCAGTGCAGGCATACTGCCTTGCAGCTTGTGTATGCCTCTCAGGAGAAAAGACATGGCATTCCCCTCTGAGTGCCATGCCCACAAATCACTGCCTGTGTGTAAGGAAATGCCTCCTTGGCATGGTTACCCCCTGACTTTTTGAATTTGCTGATGCCAAGTTATGATTTGAAAGTGTGCTGAGGCCTTCTAACCAGGCCCCAGCACCAGTGTTCTTTCCCTAACCTGTACCTTTGTTTTCACAATTGGCACACCCTGGCATCCAGGTAAGTCCCTTGTAACTGGTAACCTTGGTACCAAGGGCCCTGATGCCAGGGGAGGTCTCGAAGGGCTGCAGCATGTCTTATGCCACCCTGGGGACCCCTCACTCAGCACAGACACACTGCTTGCCAGCTTGTGTGTGTGCTGGTGGGGAGAAAATGACTAAGTCGACATGGCACTCCCCTCAGGGTGCCATGCCAACCTCACACTGCCTATGGCATAGATAAGTCACCCCTCTAGCAGGCTTTACAGCCCTAAGGCAGGGTGCACTATACCATGGATGAGGGCATAGGTGCATGAGCACTATGCCCCTACAGTGTCTAAGCAAAACCTTAGACATTGTAAGTGCAGGGTAGCCATAAGAGTATATGGTCTGGGAGTCTGTCAAACACGAACTCCACAGCACCATAATGGCTATACTGAAAACTGGGAAGTTTGGTATCAAACTTCTCAGCACAATAAATGCACACTGATGACAGTGTACATTTTATTGTGAAATACACCCCTGAAAACATACCCGACTTCCAGTCTGGGATGACTAGTTTTACCAGCCTGCCACACACCAGACATGTTGCTGGCCACATGGGGAGAGTGCCTTTGTCACTCTGTGGCTAGTAACAAAGCCTGTACTGGGTGGAGGTGCTTCTCACCTCCCCCTGCAGGAACTGTAACACCTGGCGGTGAGCCTCAAAGGTTCACCCCCTTTGTTACAGCACCCCAGGGCACTCCAGCTAGTGGAGATGCCCACCCCCTCCGGCCACGGCCCCACTTTTGGCTGCAAGGCTGGAGGAGATAATGAGAAAAACAAGGAGTCACCACTGACCAGTCAGGACAGCCCCTAAGGTGTCCTGAGCTGAGGTGACTCTGACTTTTAGAAATCCTCCATCTTGCAGATGGAGGATTCCCCCAATAGGATTAGGGATGTGCCCCCCTTCCCTCAGGAAGGAGGCACAAAGAGGGTGTAGCCACCCTCAGGGCTAGTAGCCATTGGCTACTAACCCCACAGACCTAAACACACCCCTAAATTGAGTATTTAGGGGCTCCCAGAACCTAGCAAGATAGATTCCTGCAAACCGAAGACCAAGAAGGACTGCTGACCTGAAGCCCTGCAGAGAAGACGGAGACACCAACTGCTTTGGCCCCAGCTCTACCGGCCTGTCTCCCCACTTCAAGAAAAACTGCAACAGCAACGCGTTCCACAGGGTCCAGTGACCTCTGAAGCCTCAGAGGACTACCCTGCATCTAAAAGGACCAAGAACTCCCGAGGACAGCGGCTCTGCTCCAAAGAAGAAACATCTTTGCAACAAAGAAGCAACTTTTAAAGACAACACGTTTCCCGCCGGAAGCGTGAGACTTTGCATTCTCCACCCGACGCCCCCGGCTTGACCTGCGGAGAAACAACACTACAGGGAGGACTCCCCGGCGACTGTGACCCTGTGAGTTGCCAGAGTTGAGCCCCCCCAGCAATGCCTGCAGAGGGAATCTAGAGGCTCCCCCTGACCGCGACTGCCTGCTTCTAAGAACCCGACGCCTGGTAAAGACACTGCACCCGCAGCCCCCAGGACCTGAAGGATCCGACCTCCAGTGCAGAAGCGACCCCCAGGTAGCCCTCTCCCTTGCCCAGGTGGTGGCTACCCCGAGGAGCCCCCCCACTGCCCCACTGCCTGCCTGCTTCGCTGAAGAGACCCCTGGGTCTCCCATTGAACTCCATTGCAAACCCGATGCCTGTTTGCACTCTGCACCCGGCCGCCCCCGTGCCGCTGAGGGTGTACTTTTTGTGCTGACTTGTGTCCCCCCCGGTGCCCTACAAAACCCCCCTAGTCTGCCCTCCGAAGACGCGGGTACTTACCTGCTGGCAGACTGGAACCGGGGCACCCCCTTCTCCATTGAAGCCTATGTGTTTTGGGCACCACTTTGACCTCTGCACCTGACCGGCCCTGAGCTGCTGGTGTGGTAACTTTGGGGTTGCCCTGAACCCCCAACGCTGGGCTACCTTGGACCCAACTTTGAACCCTGTAGGTGGTTTACTTACCTGCAAAACTAACAAACACTTACCTCCCCCAGGAACTGTTGAAAATTGCAGTGTCTAGTTTTAAAATAACTTATTGCCATTTTTGTGGAAACTGTACATGCTATTTTGCTGATTCAAAGTTCCTAAGTTACCTAAGTGAAATACCTTTCATTTGAAGTATTACTTGTAAATCTAGAACCTGTGGTTCTTAAAATAAACTAAGAAAATATATTTTCCTATACAAAAACCTATTGGCCTGGAATTGTCCTTGAGTGTGTGTTCCTCATTTATTGCCTGTGTGTATACAGCAAATGCTTAACACTACCCTCTGATAAGCCTACTGCTCGACCACACTACCACAAAATAGAGCATTAGAATTATCTCTTTTTGCCACTATCTTACCTCTAAGGGGAACCCTTGGACTCTGTGCATGCAATTTCTTACTTTGAAATAGTGCATACAGAGCCAACTTCCTACACCGTGGCATAGGTAAGTCACCCCTGTAGCAGGCCTAAGGCAGGGTGCACTATACCACAGGTGAGGGCATCGCTGCATGAGCAATATGCCCCTACAGTGTCTAAGTCCATTCTCAGACATTGTATGTGCAGGCTAGCCATACTGAGTATATGGTCTGAGAGTTTGTCATTACGAACTCCACAGCACCACTGAATACTGGGAAGTTTGGTATCAAACTTCTCAGCACAATAAACCCACACTGATGCCAGTGTGGGATATATTGAAAAATGCACACAGAAGGCATCTTAGAGATGCCCCCTGTATATCAGCCATTCTGGTAGTGTAGGACTGACAGGTCTGTGCCAGCCTGCCACTTCCAGATGAGTGTATGACCACCTGGGGTGAGTGCCTTTGTGCACTCTGTTGTCAGAAACAAAGCTTATTCTGGGCGGAGGTGCTTCACACCTTCCCCTGCAGGAACTGTAACTCCTGGTTGTGAGCCTCAAAGGCTCAGGCCTCATGTTACAGTGCCCCAGGGCACTCTAGCTAGTGGAGATGCCCCCGCCCCCCCAGACAAGTCTCCACTTTTGATGGCTAGTCCGGAGGGATAATTAGGAAAAACAAGGAGGAGTCACCCCCTCAGCCAGGACAATCCCTAAGAGCTGAAGTGACCCCCTCCTTGAGAAATCCTCCATCTTGCTTTGGAGGATTAGGACCAATAGGGATACGAATGTTCCCCCCCACACCACAGGGAATGGGCACAAGGAGGGTGTAATCTTGTATTTAAGGGCTCCCTGAACCAAGAGGTTTAGATTCCTGACAACCTCAAGAAAAAGACTTCTGAGATGAAAACCCCACAGAGAAGGGAAGATGACAACAACTAACTTGGCCCCAGCCCTACCGGCCCGTCTCCTGCTTCAAGAAGCTGCAAAAGAAGAAGCAACTTCTTCTACAGGACTAGAGACCCCTGAAAAACCTCCAGGGGACTGCCTGCATCACCAACAACCAAGAAACGCCTGTGGACAGCGGACCTGTCCAAAAAGAAGAACAAGCAAAGGGTCTCCTACCTCACTCCAAAAGCGTGGGTCCTAAACTACTCTGCACCCGACGCCCCTGGCCCATGTCCAGAGGAACCAACCAGCCAGGGAGGACCCCCAGGTAATTCCGACCAAGTGTTCACACTGGGCTGACCTCTCCACCCCTCCACGACAACGCCTGCAGAGGGAATCCCGAGGACCCCCCTGACCACAACTGCCCGGGACGAAGATTTCAGACGCCTGGAGAAGCACTGTACCCGCAGCCCCCAGACTCGAGAGAGACCGACCACCATTGTAACAGTGACCAGCAGGTGGCCCTCCTCCCTGTTCAGTCGGTGGCTTGCCTGAGAGGCCCCCCGTGCCTTGCCTCTAGCGCCTAAGTGACCCCTGTGGTCCCCCCATTGAATTCTATTGGGAACCTGATGCCCTGTTTGCACCCTGCACCTGGCAGGCCCTGTGTTGCTGGTGCTGGGTGTTTGGGGTTATCTTGAACCCCCCCAACGGTGGGCTACCTATGACCCGGAGACTGAGTCTGTAAGTCGATTACTTAACTCCAAATCTGTACTGTATTTTCCTCTCCCAGGAACTGCTGAAAATTGCACAGTGTCCACTTTTAAAATAGCTTTTTGCCATTTTGAAGAAAACTATGTATTGGTGATTTGATTCAAGTACTGAACTTACCTATGCAAAGTACCTTTCATTTAATGTACTTAAATGCAAACTGAATTTTGTGGTTTTAGAGATAAATTAACAAAATATATTTCTATATAAAAACCTATTGGTCTGGAGTTAAGTCATTGAGTGTGTGTTTTCACTTATTGCTTGTGTGTGTACAACACATGATTAACACTACCCTCTGATAAGCCTAACTGCTCAACCACACTACCACAAATAGATCATTAGTATTATCAATTATTGCCTCTGTCAAGCCTCTTGGGGAACCCCTGGACTCTCTGCATACTATATCTCATTTTGATACAGTATATACAGAGCCAGCTTCCTACAGTTGCCATTGTGACTGGAGCACCCATATGAGTGTGACTATTGAGTCCAACAGTTGGTCAGTTCACATAAGTTGTTTAGTGCGATCTAAGTAGAAATTTTGTATATCACTTGATACCTAGAGTATGAATAGACCTGTCAGCTGGTGATGTTGAATTCTGGAGAAAAGTCCAAATATTATAGGTTCATTGAGGCAAAATCTGAAAGAACTATAGGCATAAATTTGAGGATTGGTTCATAGAAGTACTAAATTACCTGTGAGAGGCATCTCCTCTACCTTCTACCTACTTACTTTACTTAATTCGTGGTTAGCGCTAGTAACAAGATGACCTTCCATGTGAGAAATATGAGGTGTGCTCTGTCAATGCGTTCGAATGAACTCTTCAGGAGTCGAAATAGAAGTATGTTCAGGTGCCAGTCCGAGGAAGCATCCCATTCTGTAGGAAAACACTGGCTAAATCTTATATGAACTGTTTGCTTCTGCAAGAATAGAAAGAGAAAATGTGATGAGCAGATGTATCTTGATATTGCTGTAAGCTGGGCCTTAACAGACGCATTTACCTAGTGACTGAGCTAGTGAGAGGAGATAGGATAGTTATTTGACAGATTATGCTAGCAGAGGATGTAGGTTTGATTTTCTGGCACCACAGGCAAAAACGTTTCCATTAATGTTTACATGTCTTTATCGTGGCTTCCTTCTTGACTTGGAGAGAATACATCTGCAGTGCTGAGGAATATTGAGATCTTTGAATTGATGGAATTTAGGAGCTGTGTGCATAAGAGGAGGGAGGGCTGGTCAGGATGAAGGGCCAGACCTTAGTTTATTGTCAAAGGTTTCCAGAATTTTGGTAGGTGAATGTGGTTGTATTTTGATAGCAGGAGAAGCTCAGCGAACCAATGCTGCGCTAGCCACCTGAGGGCTATCAGGACAAGACAACACTGCTTTTCTTTCCTCTTAGTGAGAATGTTTGGTATTAAATGTATTGGGGAAAAAAGGTATATATATAGATCCTGGACCATCTGTCAAAAGGCATTCCTCCAAGATCATGGATGGGGATGCCAACTTGCAGAGAACTGGCATTTGCAGGTTTTGTTTGTTACTAAGAGATGAATAGCCAGTTTGCCCCAGAACGAGAAGATCATACTTAAAGCTGAATAATCAAATTCCCCTTCTTGGAGGCTGTTTACAGTTTTATTTAGCATGTCTGCTATGAGATATCTGATAGAGACTTCTAGCTGTAGATTCCTTACCTTTGAATTCCCTGGCTTCAGCTTCGAATCCAGAATCTTTTTGCTGAGCAATATCCTGCGTGCGCCATCGTGTGGTGTCTTTTGGTTCTGCGTGCGTCATCCGGCTCCGCGTGGCTTTGTCAGCATCGGTGAAGCCGTCCGACGCCACGGTTGTCTATAAAGACGCCACTTCGGCACGCGTACGTCAGTTCGTTTCCTTTCACACCGGTTAAGCGCAGATCCGGGATCGAGCTACCCTTTGGTTTTTCTGGCAGTCGTTTTCTTTGTTTTGTTGCAGTTTTTTGTCATCTGTGCGAAGGATATGTCCTCCAGAAGGACAGGATTCAAGCTGTGCGGCGCCTGCAGTCGCGCAAAGTCAGTGACTGACCCCCATGAGGTATGTCTCTGGTGCCCGACAGGGACCACAACTCAGTCGTGTTCCAGCTGCCGGGCCATGGCACGAAAGTTTTGAGGGAGCGGTTCCTAAAGCTCATGACGGCCCGGCAGTCGACTTCGGTTGGCGCGACTCTTCGGAGGTCACGGTCCCACTCAAGGAAGAGGTCGCGGAACCGCTCCAGGAGCCCTAAGTACTCTTTGTCCCATTCAAGGTCCTCAGGGCACTCAGGGAAGAGGCACAAAAAGAAGTCCAAGCAGACTTTCTCTCTTTAGACACCCTCTCTGCCCAACAGCAAGCTGACTGCAAACACGTCCTACAGCAGTATGCTGAGCTCTTCTCTTTGACCCCTGTTCATACACACCTGTTACCCATGATGTGGACACAGGAGACAACTTGCCTTTCAAAAACAAAATATACTGACAGTCTGACCAAGTCAAAGAGAGCATCAAGGTGGAAGTCCACAAGATGCTAGAGTTATGGGTAATAGCGACCTCTGGCAGTCCCTGGGCTAGCCCAGTGGTCTTGGCCCCCAAACCTCATACCAAAGATGGAAAGAGAGAAATAAGGTTGTGTGTGGAGTGCAGAGGACTCTATTATGTCACCAAGACAGATGCTCACCCCATACCCAGAGCTGATGAATTAATTGACAAGTTAGGTGCAGCCAAATTTCTGAGTACCTTTGACTTAACTACAGGGTACTGGAAATTAGGATGGCATCTGGAGCAAAAGAGAAAAAAGAGCTACCTGTGGATTCCTCACCTTATGAATTCTCCGAATGTGCCAGCATTCAACCGTAATTTTTTTCCCAGCTTTTCACATCGACGAGGACGTCACAATTGCACGGCTCCGCACACTACTCCGTCTGATGTCATCATGGCAATAAGACTTCCTCGCCGGCGTGCTGACGTCAGTTCCTTTTTTTCCGCAACTTCAAAGCTAACGTTTTTTGCTGGCTCTCGAACAGCTACCGTTTCAGTAGTGTTCTTTTTGTACTAGTTACAATGTCTCCACCAAAGAAATCAGGTTTTAAGCCTTGTCATGAGTGAGGGGGTCGAATGCCAGTCACAGGTCCTGATGAGGATGGGTTTTAGTGCCTAAGTTCAGACCACGACATGGAGGGGTCCGTGTCCTGCCAGTGGATAAACCTGAAGGCCTTAAAACAGAGAGAGGCTAAGCTCTTCTTGGCAAAAGCTAAGAGGGGGCACAAGGGTCAACGAACATCTAAGGCGAGGGACTCTTCTTCACACAAGACCTCAAGATTCATAAGAAGAGGCGCCGGCACGATTCTCAACGCCGTTCTTCCAGAGATCGGTCTCAGTCTCGGTCCCCACCGAGACGACGCCGTACGACGTGGGAGGTCAGTCCAACGATCACTCCTCAGCCTCAGATCTCAGGCATCTCCTGCTCCATCGTTAGTTGAGGTAGCCGAGTCCCCGGCGAGTCCTCCGATTCACTTTTCACCTGTGTTCTCAGGAGCCGGTGGCTCAAGTTTCGGTTCCGTCCCAAGCGCCTCAAGATGAACAGAGGCTTCCTGACTTCCCGACTCCGGGAGCGGATCCAACGGCGCTCCTTAATGCTATGTTCAGCAATTTCAACAAGGCTGTGACCCCTGCTGGTGCACCGGCTGGTCCCACGGGTCCATTAGCTTTCTCTTTGGGTTTGCCGGCGCCGTACAAACAAGCTCTGTTTGTACCCTTCTATCCGGCTGAAGGTGCTGGTTCTGTGGCAATGACGTCGCCCCAGATGATGTTTCCGACAGCATTGATGGAGTCTATGCCGGCGCCGGATGGATCCCGGTTGGGAAGTAGTACAGGGAGTGCAGAATTATTAGGCAAGTTGTATTTTTGAGGATTAATTTTATTATTGAACAACAACCATGTTCTCAATGAACCCAAAAAACTCATTAATATCAAAGCTGAATATTTTTGGAAGTAGTTTTTAGTTTGTTTTTAGTTTTAGCTATGTTAGGGGGATATCTGTGTGTGCAGGTGACTATTACTGTGCATAATTATTAGGCAACTTAACAAAAAAAATATATATACCCATTTCAATTATTTATTATTACCAGTGAAACCAATATAACGTCTCAACATTCACAAATATACATTTCTGACATTCAAAAACAAAACAAAAACAAATCAGTGACCAATATAGCCACCTTTCTTTGCAAGGACACTCAAAAGCCTGCCATCCATGGATTCTGTCAGTGTTTTGATCTGTTCACCATCAACATTGCGTGCAGCAGCAACCACAGCCTCCCAGACACTGTTCAGAGAGGTGTACTGTTTTCCCTCCTTGTAAATCTCACATTTGATGATGGACCACAGGTTCTCAATGGGGTTCAGATCAGGTGAACAAGGAGGCCATGTCATTAGATTTCCTTCTTTTATACCCTTTCTTGCCGGCCACGCTGTGGAGTACTTGGACGCGTGTGATGGAGCATTGTCCTGCATGAAAACCATGTTTTTCTTGAAGGATGCAGACTTCTTCCTGTACCACTGCTTGAAGAAGGTGTCTTCCAGGAACTGGCAGTAGGACTGGGAGTTGAGCTTGACTCCATCCTCAACCCGAAAAGGCCCCACAAGCTCATCTTTGATGATACCAGCCCAAACCAGTACTCCACCTCCACCTTGCTGGCGTCTGAGTCGGACTGGAGCTCTCTGCCCTTTACCAATCCAGCCACAGGCCCATCCATCTGGCCCATCAAGACTCACTCTCATTTCATCAGTCCATAAAACCTTAGAAAAATCAGTCTTGAGATATTTCTTGGCCCAGTCTTGACGTTTCAGCTTGTGTGTCTTGTTCAGTGGTGGTCGTCTTTCAGCCTTTCTTACCTTGGCCATGTCTCTGAGTATTGCACACCTTGTGCTTTTGGGCACTCCAGTGATGTTGCAGCTCTGAAATATGGCCAAACTGGTGGCAAGTGGCATCGTGGCAGCTGCACGCTTGACTTTTCTCAGTTCATGGGCAGTTATTTTGCGCCTTGGTTTTTCCACACGCTTCTTGCGACCCTGTTGACTATTTTGAATGAAACGCTTGATTGTTCGATGATCACGCTTCAGAAGCTTTGCAATTTTAAGAGTGCTGCATCCCTCTGCAAGATATCTCACTATTTTTGACTTTTCTGAGCCTGTCAAGTCCTTCTTTTGACCCATTTTGCCAAAGGAAAGGAAGTTGCCTAATAATTATGCACACCTGATATAGGGTGTTGATGTCATTAGACCACACCCCTTCTCATTACAGAGATGTACATCACCTAATATGCTTAATTGGTAGTAGGCTTTCGAGCCTATACAGCTTGGAGTAAGACAACATGCATAAAGAGGATGATGTGGTCAAAATACTCATTTGCCTAATAATTCTGCACTCCCTGTATATCTCCACCATCTCATTTGCCAGAGCGTCCATCTGCCTTGAAAACAGCGTTGTCGACGTCTGCTAAATCTCTGTCGACGCTGAGAATGGAGGCCAGATTGAGATCAAGGAGGTGAGCCTTGAGGCTCTTGGAGGAGCAGGAATATCAGCAACAGCTGTTGGAGGAAGGAGAGATTCCTGAGCCTATGGGGGATCTTCAGGGTCTGGACTGTGCAAGTGGACTGGATACATCTCCTGAGAGGGATCTTTCTTCCCCGGGCAAATTTACAGAGGATGCAGCATCTTATCACAGTGTTATAAAAAAGGCTGCTGAATTCTTTGAACTTCCGTTACCAGCATCGAGGTGAAGACAAAAATCTTGACTGAGGTGTCACATCCTTCCCTAGGTCTGCGGAGCTCCTACTCCCTTTTAATGATGCCCTTACTGAGCCCATTTTAGACATTTGGAGGAAACCTGTCACAATTCCAGTGGTTTACACGACGGTGGCTAGGAGGTTCAGAGTTGCTCCTGGGGCTCCTCAATTGGCTGATAAAAGCCAAGTCCCCAGAGCTTGTGCTGCATCACTTGCAAATAATAACACAGTTGTTGTTGTTCAACCAGGGTTTTACGGTAAACATGCCCAAGTCTCACCTGGATCCCTCTCAGCGCCTCCTGTTCATAGGGGCAGTACTGGATATAATATTGAATCAGGTCTGTCCTCGGCCTCAGCGGATTCAGGAGATTCCAAGGTTTCAAAAGGGAGCGGTTGTTCCGGTCCTAAAGGTCCTACGTCTGCTTGGTCTGTTTGCTTCTTGCATTCTGTTGGTCACTCATGCACGTTGGCACATGAGGGCTCTCCAGTGGTGTCTCTGCAAGCAGTGGTTTAAACACAAAAGGGATCTTGAGGAGTCGATAAAAATCTCTAGTGACGCTGCAGCGGATCTACGATGGTGGTCTGTGGATGGCAACCTTTCCCAAGGAAGGCTGTTTTGGCCACGGTCATAGCAGATGCTTCCACTCTAGGGTGGGGAGCTCATCTGGGGACCTGGAGTTCAAAGGTTGTTGGTCTCCAGTAGAACAGATGTTTCACATCAATCTGTTGGAATTACAGGCAATACGTCTGTCTCTCAAGGCCTTTCTCCCGTCCCTTCGTGGTCTGTCAATTCAGATCTTGACGGACAACACTACCGCAATGTGGTACATCAACAATCAGGGAGGAGTAGGGTTGTATCTTCTCTGTAGAGAGGCTCTGCGGATCTGGTCCTGGGCACAGGTCCATCGGATTTGCATAGTAGCAAACCATCTGGCCGTAGTTCTCAACATACGTGCGGACAGTCTCAGTCGGCATTTCTCGGCCAATCACGAGTGGCATCTCCATCCAGACCTGGTTCTTCACATCTTCTGGATGTGGGGATTTCCACAGATAGACCTGTTTGCCACCCGGGAGAACACGCACTGCCCATCGTTCTGCAGCCTCCAGTATCCGGTGTAGAGAGCGTTGGGGGGGGTGCGTCTCAGATGTCTGGGTGCGACAAGTTCCATTACGAGTTTCCCCCCATTCCCTTGATTTCCTTGGGTTCTGAGGAAGATTCATCAAGACCGGGCTCAAATAATTTTAATAGCTCCAGATTGGCCAAGAAGGGTGTGGTACTCCTCACAGGGCAGACCTCCACTCGCAGTCGCACCGGCAGGTTCTACTCCCCCACCTCCAGAGCCTGCACCTACATGCTTGGAGATTTAACGGGGCAATCTAAGTTCCTTTTCTTTCCCTCCATAAGTGGTGGATGTTATCTTATCATCCAGACGACACTCCACCAAGACTGTCTATGCTAACAGATGGGCAAAATTTGGTGCTTGTTGTGGAGATAAGCAAATTGATCCCTTGAAGGCACGTTTGCCTGATGTTTTGCTTTTTGCCCTTTCCTTGACACAGAAGGGATGTGCAGTTGCAACTGTGAAGGGTTATTTATAGACGTTATCGGCCTTTCTCTGCCTTCCTGATCAGCCTTCCTTATTTAAGTCTCCTATAGATATTAGGTTCTTGAGAGGCCTGACTAAGTAGTTTTCTCTCACCTCGTTTCTGATGCCTCGGTGGGATTTGAATTTGGTTCTTACATTTTTAATGGGTTTACTGTTTGAGCCTATGCATTGTTGTCCGTTGAGATTTTTAGTTTTGAAAACAGTTTTCCTCGCAGCCATCACATCTGCTAGGCGTGTGAGTGAGCTCCAGGCTTTTAGTGTGAAACCTCCTTTTACATCCTTTCATGCTGACAAGGTGGTGCTGAGAATCAGGGCGGCTTTCCTTCCCAAGGTTGTTACTCCCTTTCATATGGGGCAGTCTATAACACTATCTTTCTTTTACCCACCTCCCCATCCTTCAAAGGAGGAGGAACAACTTCATCGCCTAGATCTAAGACTTTGAGTTTTGCATTGAAAGGACAAAAGTCTTTAGAATTGATGATCTACTCTTCGTTGGATATGTGGGCAAGATGAAGGGCAAAGCCGTCCACAAGAGAACCCTTTCCAGGTGGGTCATTCTTTGCATAAAGATGTGTTATTCACTGGCAAAGAAGGTTCCTCCTGAAGGTATTAGGGCCCTTTCCACCAGGGCTAAGTCTGCTACTTCAGCCTTGGGTAGAGGTGTACCAGTTGTTGATATTTGTAAGGCAGCAACTTGGGCATCCCGCCACACGTTCGCAAAGCATTATTGCTTGGACTCAGAAGTTTGGAGGGACGGCCATTTTGCATGTTCTGTGTTGCAGGATTTCTTGGTGTGACCGGTCAGACACCCACCTCCGATTGCGTACTGCTTTGGGATTCTGTAAGGAAATGGCTCCCTGTTGCAGTTACCCCACTTTTTGCCTGATACTGATGCTGACTTGACTAAGAAGTGTGCTGGGACCCTGCTAACCAGGACCCAGCACCAGTGTTCTTTCACCTAAAATGTACCATTGTTTCCACAATTGGCACACCCCTGGCACACAGATAAGTCCCTTGTAAAAGGTAACCGTGGTACCAAGGGCCCTGTGACCAGGGAAGGTCCCTAAGGGCTGCAGCATATGTTGTGCCACCCTCAGGGACCCCTCACCTAACACATGCACACTGCCATTGCAGATTGTTTGTGTTGGTGGGGAGAAAAAGGCAAAGTCGACATGGCACCCCCCTCAGGATGCCATGCACACAAAATGCTGCCTGTGGCCTAGGTAAGTCAGCCCTCCAGCAGGCCTTACAGCCCTAAGGCAGGGTGCACTATACCACAGGTGAGGGCATAGCTGCATGGGCAATATGCCCCTACAGTGTCTAAGTCTATTCTTAGACATTGTAAGTACAGTGTGGTCATATTAAGTATAAGATATGGGAGTTTGTCAAAAACGAACTCCACAGCTCCATAATGGCTACACTGAATACTGGGAAGTTTGGTATCAAACTTCTCAGAATAATAAACCCACACTGATGCCAGTGTTGGATTTATTAAACAATGCACACAGAGGGCATCTTAGAGATGCCCCCTGTATTTTACCCAATTGTTCAGTGCAGGACTGATTGGTCTGTGCCAGCCTGCTTCTGAGAGACGAGTTTCTGACCCCATGTGGTGAGGGCCTTTGTGCTCTCTGAGGACAGAAACAAAAGCCTGCTCTGGGTGGAGGTGCTTCACACCTCCCCCCTGCAGGAACTGTAACACCTAGCAGTGAGCCTCAAAGGCTCAGGATTCATGTTACAATGCCCCAGGGCACTCCAGCTAGTGGAGATGCCCACCCCCTGGACACAGCCCCCACTTTTGGCAGCAAGGGGGGATAATGAGAAAAACAAGGAGGAGTCACCTACCAGTCAGGACAGCCCCTAAGGTGTCCTGAGCTAAGGTGACCTCTACCTTTACAAATCCTCCATCTTGATTTTGGAGGATTCCCCCAATAGGAATAGGGATGTGCCCCCCTCCCCTCAGGGAGGAGGCACAAAGAGGGTGTAGCCATCTTCAAGGACAGTAGCCATTGGCTACTGCCCTCCCAGACCTAAACACACCCCTAAATTCAGTATTTATGGGCACCCCAGAACTTAGGAAACTAGATTCCTGCAACCTGAAGACGAAGAAGGACTGCTGACCTGAAGCCCTGCAGAGACGACGGAGACACCAACTGCTTTGGCCCCAGCCCTACCGGCCTATCTCCCCACTTCAAGAAAAACTGCAACAGCGACGCGTCCCCCAGGGTCCAGCGACCTCTGAAGCCTCAGAGGACTACCCTGCATTTAAAAGGACCAAGAAACTCCAGAGGACAGCGGCCCTGTTCCACAAAGACTGCAACTTTGCAACAAAGAAGCAGCTTTGAAAGACCACACGTTTCCCGCCGGAAGCGTGAGACTTTGCACTCTGTACCCAATGTCACTGGCTCGACCTGCGGAAAACTAACTCTACAGGGAGGACTCCCCGGTGACTGCGAGCCTGTGAGTAGCCAGAGTTGACCCCCCTGAGCCCCCACAGTCACGCCTGCAGAGGGAATCCAGAGGCTACCCCTGACGCGACTGCCTGCTTCAAGGAACCCGACGCCTGGTAAAGACACTGCACCCGCACCCCCCAAGACCTGAAGGAACCAAACTCCAGTGCAGGAGCGACCCCCAGGTGGCCCTCTTCCTAGCCCAGGTGGTGGCTACCCCGAGGAGCCCCCCACCCTTTGCCTGCCTGCATCGCTGAAGAGACCCCTGGGTCTCCCATTGAATCCTGTTGCTAACCCAACGCCTGTTTGCACTCTGCACCCGGCCGCCCCTGTGCCGCTGAGGGTGTACTTTCTGTGCCTACTTGTGTCCACCCCGGTGCCCTACAAAACCCCCCTGGTCTGCCCTCCGAAGTCGCGGGTACTTACCTGCTGGCAGACTGGAACCGGGGCACCCCTATTTCCATTGAAGCCTATGTGTTTTGGGCACAACTTTGACCTCTGCATCTGACAGGCACTGAGCTGCTGGTGTGGTAACTTAGGGGTTGCCCTGAACCCCCAACGGTGGGCTACTTTGAACCCTGTAAGTGCTTTACTTACCTGTGAACTTAAATACTTACCTCCCCCAGGAACTGTTGATTTTTGCACTCTGTCCAATTTTAAAATAGCTTATTGCCATTTTTGCCAAAACTGTACATGCTATTGTGATGATTCAAAGTTCCTAAGATACCTGAGTGAAATACCTTTCATTTAAAGTATTGTTTGTAAATCTTGAACCTGTGGTTCTTAAAATAAAACTAAACTAAGAAAATATATTTTTCTATATAAAAACCTATTGGCCTGGAGTAAGTCTTTGAGTGTGTGTTCCTCATTTATTGCTTGTGTGTGTACAACAAATGCTTCACACTACCCTCTGATAAGCCTACTGCTCGACCATACTACCACACAATAGAGCATTAGAATTATCTCTTTTTGCCACTATCTTACCTCTAAGGGGAACCCTTGGACTCTGTGCATGCTATTTCTTACTTTGAAATAGTACATACAGAGCCAACTTCCTACAGATTCTATTCATAAGGTGAAGAATCCACAGGTAGTTGTCTCCACCAGAAGAACAAGTTACTTACCTTCAGTAACGCTTTTTCTGGTGGATAGAGTAGCTACCTGTGGATTCCTCACAGTCCCTCCCTCCTCGCTGGTCATACCAAGACTTCTTTTATTTCCATTATAAATGTATATATATGTTTTTGGTGTTTATATATAAACAGATATTGTGGTTTATATTTGTATTTGGATTGGCATATATTATTTTTGTGAGGTCCGTATTCACCTGTTCGCCTCCAAGGCACGTAAAAAATGGTGAAACTTACACCAGCACGCCGGCGAGGACTTCTTATTGCCACGATGACGTCAGATGGAGTCACGTGCGGATCTGTACAATTGTGACATCCTCGGCGACGTGAAGAGCTGGGAAGAAAATTTCCGTACAATGCTGGTACATTGGGAAAATTCATAAGGTGAGGAATCCACAGGTTGCTACTGTATCCACCAAAAAAGCGTTACCTAAGGTAAGTAACTTGTTCTTCTCAACACCTGATGGGCATTATCACTTTACTGTTATGCCCTTTGGCTTAAAGAATGCCGATACCACCTTCCAAAGGTTGGTGAATCAAGTCCTTGCTGGTCTGGAGTCCTTCAGTGCAGCATATCTAGATGATATTGCTGTCCTTAGTTCCAGATGGCAGGAGCACCTGGTCCACCTGGGGAAGGTTTTGCAGGCCCTGCAGGCAGCAGGCCTCTCTATCAAAGCATCTAAAAGCCAAATAGGGCAGAGCACATTGGTTTACTTGGGCCACCTTGTAGGTGGAAGCCACGTGCAACCTTTACAACATAAGCTCCAGAAAATTCTGGGCTGGGAAGCTCTGAAAATTCAGACTTAAGTCAGGGCATTCCTTGGCTTGATTGGGTACTACAGGAGGTTTGTGAAGGGATATGGGTTCATTGTGACTCCCCTCAATGAATTGACCTCCAAGAAGATGCCTGAGAAGGTAAACTGTACCCTGAACTGTGAAAAGGCCTTTGACCCCCTAAAAGAAGCAATGTGCTCAGCAGCAGTTCTAAAAGCGCCAGATTATTCTAAGCAATTCATTGTGCAGACAGATGCCACTGAACATGGGGTGGGAGCAGTCCTGTCCCAAACCAGTGATGATGGCTGTGACCAGCCTGTTGCTTTCATTTGCAGGAGGTTACTCCCCAGGGAGCAGCGTTGGAGTGCCATTGAGAGGGAGGCCTTTGCTGTGCGTTGGTCCCTGAAAAATCTGAGACCATACTTGTTTGTTGTTCAAACTGACCACAGACCTCTCAGAAGGCTAATTCAAACGAAAGGTGAGAACCTCAAACTTTTGAGGTGGCCCACATCCCTACATGGAATGGACTTTGCAGTGGAACACAGACCTGGGACTGCCCTTGCCAATGCAGATGGCCTTTCCAGTTTCTTCCACTTAGAAAATGAAGACTTTCTTTGGACAGGTTAGTCTCATCCTCATCGTTTGGGGGGTGAGGGAGTTGTGTAGGAAAATGCCACTGTTGGCATTGTTAACACCCACCACCTCCCCCCCCCCCCCCCCCACACACACACACACACTCTTTTTTGCCTAGTATTGATGCCAACTTTGATTGAAAGTGTGCTGGGACCCTGCTACCCAAGCTCCAGCACCAATGTTTTTTCCCTAAACTGTACATTTGTCTCCACAATTGGCACAGCCCTGGCACTCAGTTAAGTCCCTTGTAAAAGGTACCCCTGGTACCAAGGGCCCTGTGGCCAGGGAAGGTCCCTAAGGGCTGCAGCATGTATTATGCCAACCTAAGGGACCCCTAACTTAGTACATGCAAACAGCCTTGCAACTTGGGTGTGCCTGTGGGGAGAAAAGACAAAGTCGACATGGCGCTCCACTCGAGTGCCATGCCCACAAACCACTGCCTGTGGCATAGGTAAGTCACCCCTCTGGCAGGCCTTACAGCCCTAAGGCATGGTGCACTATACCACAGGTGAGGGCATAGCTCCATGAGCAATATGCCCCTAAATGTCTAAGTCAATTCTTAGACATTGTAAGTGCAGGGTAGCAATACAGAGTATACGGTCTGGGAGCTTGTCAAACACGAACTCCACATTTCCATAATGGCTACACTGAATGCTGGTAAGTTTGGTATCAAACTTATCAGCACAATAAACGCACACCAATGCCAGTGTGGGATTTATTGAAAAATGCACACAGAGGGCATCTTAGAGATGCCCTCTGTTTGTCAGCCAGCCTGGTAGTGTAGGACTTACCGTTTTGTGCCAGCCTGCCACATCCAGACCAGTTTCTGGCCCCATGGGGTGAGTGCCTTTGTGCAGTCTGCGGTCACAAACAAATCCTGTCCTGGGTGGAGGTGCCTCACACCTCCTCCTGCAGGAACTGTAACACCTGGAGGTGAGCCTCAAAGGCTCAAGCCTCGTGTTACAGTGCCCCAGGGCACTTCAGCTAGTGGAGATGCCCCCGGAAAAAGCCCCCTTTTTTCGCGGCAAGTCCAGAGGGATAATTAGGAAAAAGAAAGAGTCTTCCCCCCCCCCCCTTCAGCCTGGACAACCCCTGAGGTGTCCAGAGCTGAAGTGACCCCCTCCTTGAGAATCTTACTTTGGAGGATTAGGACCAATAGGGATAGGAATGTACCCCCCTCCCCACAGGGGGCACAAGGAGGGTCTAGCCACCTTCAGGGCCAGTAGCCATCGGCTACTGCCCTCGAACCCTAAAAACGCCCCTAGATCCTTTATCCATGGACCAAGAGATTTAGATTCCTGGCGACCTCAAGTAAAGAAGGACTGCTGAGCTGAAAACCCTGCAGAGAAGAGAAGGAGACAACAACTGACTTGGCCCGAGATCTACCGGCCCATCTCCTGCTTCATGAAGCTGCAAAAGAAGAAACAATGCGTTCTACAGAGCCAGGGATCCCTGAAAAGTCTCCAGGGGACTGTCTGCATCACCGAGCACCAAGAAACTCCCCTGGACAGCGGACCTGTCCAACAGGAAGAAAAAGCAACCATCTTTAAAGGGACTCCCACCTCATTCCAGAAGCGTGAGTTCCCCCCCCCCCCCAACCCCCACCCCCACCCCAGTGCTCCTCTAAACCCCCCTGGTGTGCCCTCCGACAACACAGGTACTTACCTGCAAGCAGACCGGAACCGAAGTCCCCCCCCTGTCTCCATAGGTGCCCACGTTATTTTGGCTCCTGTTTGACCTCTGCACCTAACCGGCCCTGTGTTGCTGCTGCTGGGTGTTTGGGTTTATCTTAAACCCCCAACGGTGGGCTACCCATGCCCCGGATACTGAGTCTGTAAGTGAATTACTTACCTCCAAATCTGTTCCGTATTTTCCTCCCCCAGGAACTGTTGAAAATTGCAGTGTCCACTTTTAAAATAGTTTTTTGCCATTTTAAAGAAAACTGTACGTATTGCCGATTTGATTGAAATTACTGAACTTACTTTTGCAAAGTACCTTTCATTTAATGTACTTAACTGCAAACTGAAACTTGTGGTTCTAGAAATGAATTAACGAAAGATTTTTCTATATAAAAACCTATTGGTCTGGAGTTGAGTTATTGAGAGTGTGTTTTCACTTACTGCCTGTGTATGTACAACAAATGATTAACACTACCTCTGATAAGCCTAACTGCTCGACCACCCTACCACAAATAGAGCATTAGTATTATCAATTATTGCCTCTGTCAAGCCTCTTGGGGAACCCCTGGACTCTCATTTTGATACAGTATATACAGAGCCAGCTTCCTACAGTTGCCATGGTGACTCGAGCACCCTTATGAGTGTGATTATCTGAGTTCAACAGTTGGTCAGTTCACATAAGTTGTTTAGTGCGATGTAAGTAGAACTTTTGGATATCACTTGCTACCTAGAGTATGAATAGACCAGCTGGTTATGTTTAATTCTGGAGAAAAGTCCAAATAGTATATGTTCATTGAGGCAAAATCTGAAAGAACTGTAGGCATAAATCTGAGGATTGGTTCATAGAAGCACTAAATTGCCTGTGAGATGCATCTCCTCTACCTTACTTTTCGTGGTTAGCGCTAGTAACAGGATGACCTTCCATGTGGGAAATATGAAGTGTGCTCTGTGAATGGGTTTGAATGAACTCTTCAGGAGTTGAAATAGCAGTATGTTCAGATGCCAGTCCGAGGAAGCATCCCTTTCTGAAGGAAAACACTGAATAAATCTTATATGAACTATTTGATGATGCTGCAAGAGTAGAAAGAGAAAATACAATGAGCAGATATATCTTGATATTGCTGTAAGCTGGGCCTTAACAGACGGATTTACCTAGTGACTGAGCTAGTGAGAGGAGATAGGATAGTTATTTGACAGATTATGCTAGCAGAGGATGTAGGTTTGATTTTCTGGCACCACAGGCAGAAACATTTCCATTAATGTTTACATGTCTTTATCGTGGCTTCCTCCTTGACTTGGAGAGAATACACCTGCAGTCCTGAGGAATATTGAGATCTTTAAATTGATGGAATTTAGGAGCTGTGTGCATAAGAGGAGGGAAGGCTGGTCAGGATGTAGGGCCAGACCTTAGTTTATTGTCAAAGGTTTACAGAATGTTGGTAGGTGAATGTTGTTGTATTTTGATAGCAGGAGAAGCTCAGTGAACCAATGCTGCGCTAGCCACCTGAGGGCTATCAGGACAAGACAACACTGCTTTTCTTTCCTCTTGGTGAGAATGTTTAGCATTAAATATTTTGGGGAAAAAAGGTATATATAGATCCTGGACCATCTGTCAAAATGCATTCCTCCAAGATCATGGATGGGGATGCCAACTTGCAGAGAACTGGCATTTGCAGGTTTTGTTTGTTACTAAGAGATGAATAGCCGGTTTGCCCCAGAACGAGAAGATCATACTTAAAGCTGAATATTCAAATTCCTCTTCTTGGAGGCTGTTTATAGTTTTGTTTAGCATGTCTGCTATGAGATATCTGATAGAGACTTCTAGCTGTAGATTCCTTAACTTTGAATTCCCTGGCTTCAGCTTCGAATCCGGAATCTTTTTGCTGAGCAATATCCTGCGTGTGCCATCGTGTGGCGTCTTTTGGTTCTGCGTGCATCATCAGGCTTCGTGTGGCTTTGTCAGCGTCGTTGAAGCCGTCTGGCGCCACGATTGTCTATAAAGACGCCACCTCGGCACGTGTACGTCAGTTTGTTTCCTTCCACACCGATTAAGCGCAGATCTGGGATTGAGCTACCCTTTGCCTTTTCTGGCAAGCATTTTCTTTAATGTTTTGTCGCAGTTTTTTGTCGTCTGTGCGAGGGATATGTCCTCTAGGAAAATGGGGTTCAAGCCATGCGGCGCCTGCAATTGCGCAAAGTCAGTGACTGACCCCCATGAGGTATGTCTCTGGTGCCTCGACAGGAACCACAACTCAGTCGTGTTCCAACTGCCGGGCCATGGCCCGAAAGTTTTGAGGGAGCGGTCCCTAAAGCTCATGGCGGCCCGGCAGCCGGCTTTGGTTGACGCGACTCCTCGGAGGTCACGGTCCCACTCGAGGTGGTCGCAGAACCTCTCCAAGAGTCCCAAGTACTCTTTGTCCCATTCGAGGTCCTAAGGGCACTCAGGGAAGATGCTCAAAAAGTAGTAGTAGTCCAAGCAGACTTGGAGTTTGCGATGCCCTGGTGTGACGAGGTGTGTCGGGAACGTCGACTTTCCAATCGCGGTTCTGCGGAGCAGTTGCCAGGACGGACTCCACGTCTCTCCTCCCCCACCCCTTCTTGGGAGCCAGAGTGACCCCCGCTCAATTGAAGGAATTTTCCGAGGCTACATGCCTTGTTTTTCAGCGGGCTGCCCCCTCGGGTGGGTCTTCAGGGTCAGCAGGGGCCCCATCGGATTCGACACCAGCGGTTTTGGCCCCAGCACCGTTGAGGACCCCAGGATCCGATAGCGGATCTGGGCTAGTGCCGGGTTCTGACAGTCGGCCTCCTTTGGTGCCAGGCCCGATGTCGACGCTCCCTCCACCACCGGCACCCACTGGAAGTGGTAGCCTGTAGGGAAATGCCTCCCCTGGCATGGTTACCCCCTAATGTTTTGCATGTTATTGATGCCAGTTATGATTGAAAGTGTGCTGGGACCCTGCTACACTGGCCCCAGCACCAGTGTTCTTCCCCTAAACTGTACCTTTGTTCCCACAATTGGCACAGCCCTGGCACACAGATAAGTCCCTTCCTTGTAAATGGTACCCCTGGTACCAAGGGCCCTGTGGCCAGGGAAGGTCTCTAAGGGCTGCAGCATGTATTATGCCACCCTGGGGACCCCTCACTCTGCACATGCACACTGCCTCACAGCTTGTGTGTGCTGGTAGGGAGACAGTTACTAAATCGACATGGCACACCCCTTAGGGTGCCATGCCCACATCCCACTGCCTGTGGCATAGGTAAGTCACCCCTCTAGAAGGCCTTATAGCCCTAAGGCAGGGTGCACTATACGACAGGTGGGGGCATAGTTGCATGAGCAATATGCCCCTACAGTGTCTAAGCCAAACCTTAGACATTGTAAGTGCAGTGTAGCCATAAAGATTATATGGTCTGGGAGTCTGTCAATTATGAACTCCACAGTTCCATAATGGCTGCACTGAAATATGGGAAGTTTGGTATCAAACTTCTCGGCACAATAAATCCACACTGATGCCAGTGTGGGATTTATTGAAAAATACACCCAGAGGGCATCTTAGAGATGCCCCCTGAATACCAGTCCAACTCCTACTCTAGGCTGACCAGTTTCTGCCAGCCTGCCACAACCAGACAAGTTTATGGCTTCATGGGGTGAGTGCTTTTGTCACTCTGTAGCCAAGAACAAAGCCTGCACTGGGTGGAGGTGCTTCTCACCTCCCCCTGCAGGAACTGTAACACCTGGTGGTGAGCCTCAAAGTCTCCTGGCTGTTGTTACAGCACCCCAGGACATCCCAGCTAGTGGAGATGCCCGCCCCTCCGGACACAGCCCCCACTTTTGGCGGCAAGTCAGGAGGAGATAATGAGAACAACAACGAGGAGTCACCCTCCAGCCAGGACAGCCCCTAAGGTGCCCTGAGCTGAGGTGACCCCTTCCTTTAGAAATCCTCCATCTTGAGTTTGGAGGATTCCCCCAATAGGAATAGGGATGTGCCCTGCTCCCCCTGTGGGAGGAGGCACAAAGAGGGTGTAGCCACCCTCAAGGACAGTAGCCATTGGCTACTGCCCCCCTGACCTAAACACCCCCCTAAATTCAGTATTTAGGGGCAACCCTGAACCCAGGAAATCAGATTCCTGCAACCTGCAACAAGAAGGACTGCTGACCTGGAAGCCCTGCAGAGACGATGGAGGTGACCACAGACTTGGCCCCAGCCCTACTGGCCTGTCTCCAGACTCAAAGAGCCTGCACAGTGACGCATCAAGCGGGACCAGCGACCTCTGTGGACTCAGAGGACTGACCTGCAAGTTAAGGACCAAGAACCTTCCGAGGACAGCGCCTCTGTCCAGAAACAACTACAAAACAGCAACAAGAAACCAACTTTAAAGAGACTCTCACTTCCCGCCAGAAGCGTGAGTCTTCACACTCTGCACCCAATGCCCCCAGCTCGAGTTCAGGCAAACCAGCACCACAGAGAGGACCCCCAGGCGACTCCAACGACGTGGACACCCTGTGTCGACCTCCCTGCACCCCCACAGCGATGCCTGCAGAGAGGATCCAGAGGCTCCCCCTGACCGCGACTGTCTGATAACAAAGGAACCCGACGCCTGGACCCAGCACTGCACCCGCAGCCCCCAGGACCAATAGGAACCAAACTCCAGTGCAGGAGTGACCATCAGGCAGCCCTCTGCCCAGCCCAGTCGGTGGCTGGCCCGAGAAGCCCCCCCTGTGTATTGCCTGCGTCGCCTAAGTGACCCCCGGTCCCTCCATTGCTTTGAACAGCAAACTCGACGCCAGCTTTGCACACTGCAGCCGGCCGCCCCTGTTCTTGGGAGTTTTCTTGGTCCTATAGGTGCAGGGCAGTTCTCTGAGTCCTCAGAGGTCACTGGTCCCGCTGAATGCGTCGCTGTGCAGGTTCTTTGAGTCTGGAGACAGGCCGGTAGGGCCGGGACCAAGTCAGTTGGTGTCTCCGTCGTCTCTGCGGGGTTTTCAGGTCAGCAGTCCTTTCTTCAGGTTGCAGGAATCTGATTTCCTGGGTTCAGGGTCACCCCTAAATACTACATGTAGGGGGTGTGTTTAGGTCAGGGGGGCAGTAGCCAATAGCTACTGCCCTTGAGGGTGTCTACACCCTCTTTGTGCCTCCTCCCAGAGGGGAGTGGGACACATCCCTATTCCTATTGGGGAAATCCTCCAAACTCAAGATGGAGGATTTCTAAAGGCAGGGCTGCCCTCAGCTCAGGGCCCCTTAGGGGCAGTCCTGACTGGTAGGTGACTCCTCCTTGTTTTTCTCATGATCTCCTCCGGACTTCCCGCCAAAAGTAGGGGCTGTGTCCGGACGGGAGGGCATCTCCACTAGCTGGGATGTCCTGGAGTTCTGTAACAGGCATATGAGCCTTTAAGGCTCACCGCCAGGTGTTACAGTTCCTTCAGGGGAAGGTGAGAAGCACCTCCACCCAGTGCAGGCTTTGTTCCTGGCCACAGAGTGACAAAGGCACTCTCCCCATGTAGCCAGAAACCCGTCTGGTTGTGGCAAGCTGGCAGGAACTGGTCAGCCTAACACTAGGAATTGGACTGGTATACAGGGGGCATCTCTAAGATGCCCGCTGTGTGCATTTTTCAATAAATCCCACACTGGTATCAGTGGGGATTTATTGTACTGAGAAGTTTGATACCAAACTTCCTAGATTTCAGTGTAGCCATTATGGAACTGTGGAGTTCGTAATTGACAGACTCCCAGGCGTTATACTTTTTTTTTGCTACCCTGCACTTAAAATGTCTAAGGTTTGGCTTAGACACTGTAGGGGGATAGTGCTTTGAACTATGCCCTCACCTGTGGTATAATGCACCCTGCCTTAGGGCTGTAAGGCCTGCTAGAAGGGTGACTTACCTATGCCACAGGCAGTGGGTTGAGGGCATGGCACTCTGAGGGGAGTGCCATGTCTACTTAGTCTTTTTCTCCCCACCAGCACACACCAGCTGTGAGGCAGTGTGTATGTGCTGAGTGAGGGGTCCCCGGGTGGCATAATACATTCAGCAGCCCTTAGAGACTTTCCCTGGCCACATGGCCCATGGTACCAGGGTACCTTTTACAAGGGACCTAACTGTGTGCCAGGGCAGTGGCAATTGTGGGAACAAAGGTACAGTTTAGGGAAAGAACACTGGTGCTGGGGCCTGGGTAGCAGGGTCCCAGCACACTTTCAATCATAACTGGCATCAACAAAAGGCAAAACGTTAGTGTGTGATCATGCCAAGGGAGGCATTTCCCTACACACATCTTGCCCACTGCTCCTTCCATGCCACCGATTCATTTGTTTCACTTCAATTGAAAAACACACGTTTTTTTAATGTCTCTGTGCAGCTAGCACCAGCTCAGCTTTGCAGTGCATAAATGTATCGACAAACATTTTCTTGGCCCAGCACATCTTTTAGTCAATTGAAAATGAGTCCCATATAGGCAAAACATCAGACTCGTACTTACACCTAACAAGAAACCGACGAGATTTTTAAATTCTTAGGATAGCTCCAATCAAGTACACATACTGGCATGATGATGACTCAGTGACTTAACGCTCTCCGCTTACATATGCATGTCAATAGTATGCATCCTAGGAAAGGAAGCTCAGCCTTCCATACTTCTAAGGTAGGCAGTCAGTACCATTAATTTGAGTAATAGTAACACATATTGTTCATTTCGTGTTGAAAAGACAGAAGTGAGGTATGAAGTGAAATATTGAATAGTTGATTATATTTTTTAATAAATATTTTTTTCCTTTTTTTGTAGCCGTTTCTTCCGTTATCCGACAGTGGCACAATTTATGACTCTGATGAAAGCATTCCAAGTGATGAAGATGAAGATGATTCCTTCTTTTCAGACACCCAAATTCAAGAGCACAAAGACTCAAACTCTTACAGGTCAGCTGAACTTCTTTTGTAATATTTATTTTTATGTTTGTGCAATTAACCATTGAACATGAAATCTTTTTTTACGGATCCTAAATTTCACCAAAGCTGCATGTTCCTCCATTTCGTATTTCATCCATTCCATAGCAAATTGCTCAGAATTAGTTGTGCAAATCTTGAATACCAAAACTTTCTAAAAAACAATTGATGTTTCTAACAAGGAAAATGACATACCAGCTCCTTTGCCATGTGGTGCAGTACAAGGATTTAGGGCCCTGGCGTTTCCAAAATCACAGGGTTTGGGACTGCAAAATGAGCTTTTAAGTGTATACTAAATCCCTTTTAAGGTTCGCCAAAGCCTGTCCCAATCCACAAGGGGTTTTGTGAATAATTCTGAGTTGCATTAGGGAGGGGGTTTGAACGGCGTATCCTAATTGCAAATACCAGTGAAATTTATCAGTTAGGTCCAAATGCAGGTGAAAACACAAACCATTAAAAATGTAATGAATAATCGAGGAAGGAGGTAATTCATTTGCAACCAGGAAGCTGTCCCTGGCGGACAGCTTCCCTTTGCCTTCGAGATTCGTCAGGTGGCTCTGAGGGAAATATTTGTAGTTTTAAAATAGGAACAAGGGTCTCTTAAAAAAAAAAAAAAAAGTTTGAAAATGCGAAAGATGGGATGTTGGTTTTATGTTCCTTGCAGACCACAATCCCGGTGTTAGTAGCCAATCACGGGGTCCCATATAATGACCTGTGTAATTATTCATTAGACAAGTCTGTCTACACCCACCTGCAACTTTGCAACATATATGTATATATACATATATATATATATATATATATATATAGATAGATATACTTTACCACTATATATACACACACACACCACACACACACAGACCTCCCTTGTTAAAGTCCTCTGCATGCTCTGAGTGCCCAACTGTATTGATGGGTGGATCCCTAATCCTGTTTTTTGTTGTCATAAACAAACACAGATCATGTGTGTGCCTGTCTCACGGATCTCGTCTTGTTGGGCTGGGAGGAGTACCCAAAGCGCTACCATTGTAGCGCAACTCAACAGGAGTTAAGCAGCACAAACGCAGGTGTGGCTCAAACTGTGTAGTGATCAATAGGTTAGACAGTAAACCATGAAAAAAGAAAAGTAGGACAATGATGTGCGCTTGGTGGTATGCATTCGGTGTTGAAAGTCTCCATAGGGATTGGTGAGAAGTTTGGTCAATTCCTCTGCACGCAGTGTGGATTAGCTGCTGCAAAGGCTGGGCCTGACCATAGGTCAGGGACAACTGTTAATGCCTACTGTTTGGGGCCGAAGGCCATGTGTCGAGGAGGTGGCTGCTCATGAGCGTTTCATTGCAGGTCGTGGCTGAAGTCTAGGTTCTGCAGCCAACCGTACCTGCACACAATTGAAGTTTATGAGCAGCCTTGATTGGCAACTTGGGGAGCTTTGGGTCCATGGCATGGCCCATAGATCTGGCACTGTGGCCGGCATTCGCTGTGCACAGATAAAAGCCATAGGTAGTGGTGAATGCCAATGCTTTGGCCAATCATTGCTGTGCTTAAAAGCCAGGATTCAGTATTTGATGTAATCAAATATGCCTGCTGCGCTTAAAGGCAGTGTCAGGGGACAAGGGAAACATGCTTATGCACTCATTGACAGCAAAATGAGAGGGAAGATTACAAGGAAAATCACAACAGTGGTGGGAGAAAATGGGATTGGCGGTTAATGATCATAAGGGCAAAGGAGAAAAGAGCCATCCTAACAGAAAGAATGATATTAGGATGTAAGCAGAGAACCTGAGCAGAGAGGCAGAATGAAAGAAAGTGAAGATAGTGTATGATGGCAGTTCACTATCTGCCCACGGTTTGTGTCACCAGAAGATCCCACACCCATGCTTTAAAGCAAAGTAATAAATTAAAAACACAGCATGTGACATTACACCAGGTCACTGTGTATATTACTGAACTGACTAAAGGGCTGGTTGTTCTTTGTATTGGAGCCCAGACCCTTGAAGTGTACGGTGCACTGAGTGGATGTAGCAAGAGTAAGATAGTGACGTAACTGTTTGAAAGAATCATTTTCTTGGTAAATAGCACAAAGAAAGTACATTAGAAAGAAAAAATTATTGATGGATATGCCGGGATAGATGTTAGAAAAATACATTTGTTAGGGACACTTCTAACTGCAGATTCCTCACCTTTCCTCACTAGACTCGAATGTGAAACTTTTAGAGCAGTTTTCTTGCATGCTCAGCCATGATTCAATCCTGTACGCCACCAGGTGATGTCGTGCAGATTTATGCCAATGTTATTTCGCTCCAGGAGTGATGGGTGGAGGTGCGAAGAAACACCACCCATGTGCATTGACGTCAGTACCTTTCTTGATTTCTGGTGCAGATCTGGAGCTTCTCCCTGGTCTTTAACCTGACTTTCTTTGAGAAACTTTTTCTAGTGGGCAAGGGAAATGTCACCCCCTACAACTACAGGGTTTAAACCGTGCAGGGGCTGTCGCAAACAGATGTCTGTGACAGACCTTCACTGAGGGGCTGATTTATATCTTGGCAGTAAGGATACTCCATTGCAGCGGAGTGCACTTACCACCAAATAATGGTCTGCTCACCGAATTTAGGTGCATGCCTGACCATAGTTTGGCCACAGTGGAGACTACTCTGCAGCCACAGTTGACAAACTTCTGTGACGGCCCAATGGAGTAAAGGCTGTCAGAGAATTGGATGTCTGCCTGCCCAATTTAGATCGACAGACATATAGCTTTTTTTTTTCTGCCCCTTACTGCCATGGCAACCTCCAGCGGTAAAGGGAAAATAAAGACCTGGAAATGCCACCATCCCAGTGGGAGATTTTATAAAAACAAAAACCCATTTGGCAGGTTTTGTTTTTGAAAATAAAAAAACTTTGGAAACTTTGCCATAACATCACAAAGCCGTATGGCAAAGTTCCAATACATGGACAGAAACTGACATGACAGCAGTTCCTGGCACATATTAAAATGCCTGCCAGACTGTTGGATATTTAAAAATTTGGCAGCTGGTTACTCCATCTGATAGAGACATTTAACTCCGGATTCCGTACTTTAAAATCCTCCCCAGGCGCAAGACTGGATCTGGAAACTTTATCTCCCAGCACATCTGCGTGACTGAAGAGGGCATTGCGCAACTCCGTACCGACATCGTCCACCAGATGTGTCTTCAACGTAGTTCATATAACTGCCTTCCCGACATCAGCTACTTCTTTACCTCAATTCCAGTGCGGATCCAGGCATGGTTTGTTAGGCCGTTTTTAGCCTACTTCGTCATCTTCAGCGACGGAACCATGTGCTTTTCCATGTCTATGTCCTCAGGGTTATAAACCCTTGTGAGCGTCCGAGGAACCCAGACCGGCAGACGAAGTACCCCCGGGGCACTGTTGATGGCATCGACACTGACCCGGAAGTGATGGGAGCGGCTACGAACTACGTCCGGGAGGACGCGGAATCGAGGGGGGGTTTAAATCCCGAACGGGACGAGAGACGGGGGGAGTGGAACGACCTAAGAGGGGAGGTGAGTTCAGTGGTTGCAAGACACCAGATAGCTGTACAGAGGACTGGCGGTGAACCCCTATCTTATCCCCCACAACTAACAACATGGGAGGAGCAAGTCTTGGCGATCATGCATCCTGAGGGCCTAGCAGGAGTAGCAGGAGGACTGGACTCTGGTAAGTCAAATCTTTGCTACCTTATCCCCCCCCACCTGCATGCCATCACAAACTCCTACCCCTACCCTCACCCCTATCACTCCACCACCTCACATACACCCCACCATCACAACCCACCCATCCAATACCAATCCCTGCATGCTACAGCAATGCATGGACCCCCATCACACACGTGCATGGACATCCATCATCCCCGCATGCACAATAGTGACAATCACTTAGCCAAACCAATCACAACTCACAAGCCAAAGCTGCCTTGCTAATAACAACCATAGATGGAAACATATCCAGACACAAGATGGCACACACAGATACAATAACACTGCATTTACATCCCCACAGGACCCCCCACTCAACATCACCGGAGAGGAGCTGCCAGCCACATCCAGTCCCCCACCCCCAGAAGAGGCACACAGTGATGACAGCAGCTCTGCATGCCTGGATCACGACAACCAACCTGGCCCATCAGGGACCTCTGGAAAGTCGGTGACCCGGGCACAGTTCTACCCCACCACAGAGCCTCCCCCCTCAGGAAACACCACCATAGCACTCACCCAGCGGGCCCATACCTCTGTCCCCAGGACACATCAATCAGCAGTGTGTCCACCACTTTAGGGACCCCAGGCAACCCCACAAACACAGGACGATCAGGGACCTGGGGTCAGTGGCAGTGGGCACACGGTTCAGGTGACAGAGGCACAGGACAACAGGGAAGCTGGGAGGACTGCTGTGCGACAGGGGGAGGACAGGCCCAGGGAACCGACTCGCCATGAGGCACTCACCAACATCCAGGGAGCATACCACCATTCCCAGGAGACAATGGGCCAGATACTGGACAAGTTGCCATGTTCGCCCTGGCCTAGAGGAGACCCAGCGGCTGCAGGAGGGACAGTACCTGGGGATCAGGGAGGACCTGAGGGACATCCACACCACCCTGGTCACCATTGCAGGGGTGCTGGCAGACATGGGCATGACCATGAGGGAGGCAGTGGCACACCAACCGGCCCCTGACACTAGCCACACCGAAGAACAGGCCCCTCCACAGGACCAACAGGCCACCAGCACCCCACCCTCTGCCGAAGGAGAACCACCCTTAAAATGGTCCCTGCGATCCAGGCAGAAGCCAGAGAACATTGCCAAGACCCCCGCCAGGAAATTAGACCATCATGATTGTCATCCTTGTGTCCCACTCTGTCACCCTGTCCACCTTCAACTGCCATTGCCCCCCTTCCTATGCCCCTTTGGACAATGCACCTGTGATACAAATAGACAGGACTCTACCCTGGACTTTGCTCCATCAGCAACCCAGCCCATTGCAATACCCACTCCACTTATTGGCACCAAAATAAACACCCTTGGAACAAAATCAAATATGGAGTCTGTCAATTGTTTGAAAAATGTATTAGTTTCACAAACTGTAAACATTGCAAATCAAATGCACTTAAATGTTTACATAGCAATGACCTGTAGTGGGCAGCAGTAAACACACCAGGAGCCAGAGTGGGGCACAGAGATCTGAAAATAGAGATGCCAAAGGGTACAGTAAGTGGCCATAGAAATAGGGAATTCAGGCTGCCATGTTCAATGTTAAACACAAAACTGCAATGGAAGGTGAAGTTAGTGTCCTACCTGTGTGTCACTGGAAGTACTGTTGAATTAGTGTATTTCTGTTGTCCACATCTTCTCCCTCTGTCTCCTCTTTGTCATCATCCACAGGCTCCACCGTTGCCACTCGATCATCCCCAGGCTCATCCTCCTGCAGAAAATGCACCTGGCGTCTCAAGGCCAGGTTGTGCAACATGCAACGATGATTTGGCACACCTTCTTGGGTGAGTAGTACAGGGATCCTCCAGTCCGATGGAGGCACCAGAATCTGGCCTTCAGGAGGCCAAAGGTTCGCTCACTGATCCTCCTTATTCGCCCATGTGCCTCATTGTAACATTCCTCTGCCCTTGTCCTGGCATTCCTCAATGGGTCAGTAGCTATGAGAGTTTGGGGTAACCAGAGTCACCTACAAATATCGAGGGATACCTGTTAGCCACACACTCACCCGTAGGGCCAAACACACACCCATATACCTACATCAACTGGGTGGGTACCACAGGCTCACCTATTAGCCACTCCCAGTGCCTCTGGAGTTGAGACATCACATATGGGATGCTTCTATTCCTCGGGATAAAGGCATCATCCACAGAGCCAGGATACTTTGCATTGACATGGGAGATGTACTGGTCTGCCAAACACACCATCTGCACATTCAGAGAGTGAAAGCTTTTTCTGTTTCTGAACACTTGTTCATTTCTCTGGGGGGGGGGGCAAATGTAATATGTGTACCATCAATTACACCAATGATGGTGTGGATATGTCCCAGTGCATAGAAGTCAGCCTTCACTATGGCCAAATCCTCCACCTGGGGAAATACGCTGTAGCTGCTCTAGTGTTTCAGCAGGGCAGACGTTTGAGAATATAGGCTGTGACATCCCTGATGCCATGGCCACTGTCGCTTGGAAGGAACCACTTGCCAAGAAATGGAGCACTGACAGGACCTGCACTAGAGGGGGGATACCTGTGGGGTGGCGGATAGCTGAGATCAGGTCTGGCTCCAATTGGGCACACAGTTCTTAGATTGTGGCCCTATCAAGTCTGTAGGTCAGGATAATATGCCTGTCCTCCATTGTTGCCAGGTACACCAGGGGTCTGTACATGGGGGGGATGTCTCTATCTACTATTCATCCTCAGCGATTGAACTCTAGGGTGAAAAACGATGAGCAGAAGGTCATATACACACATATTCCACCATTAATATGCAATTTTTTCTATACTGAAACAGTATGTGAAGTCGTAAGTCAGTTGATGTGCCAATGTCTGCTGTGACGCAGTTAGGTGCCATGGCCTGTGCCCCCCTGAAATGGCGGCAGCCTGACCTGTGAGGAGGGACAAGTGGAAATGAGGTAATTCCGCTAGCGTTGTGCGCCGTTGCGGTGGACGACCGCAGCGCAACACCGCATTGGTTATCATGGGCCCTATGGGTTCCAGGAGCCAATGGCAATGTATGTCGGCGGTGACGGTACGCACCGCCGCGGACGTGACCGCCATTTTCTATCTGTTGACTCACTTGCTACCTGACCTTCAACAGGAGAGGACCTACACTGCAAGTGCTGCTGTGACCTGTGAGAATGGCTCGAGTGTCTGGGGAAAGGGCCCCTGCCTTCACTTTGGAGGAGTTGGAGAGACTGGTGGATGGGGTCCTACCCCAGTACACTTTACTCTGTTGTCCTCCAGACAAACAGGTGAGTACACTGTGAGCATGATGCGTGGGCCATGAATGTATGGATTGCTGTGTGTGTAAGCCTCGTGTATGGGGTGGGGCTGAGGGGTCCTGGGCAGAGTGCTGCATGTGTGGTGGGCAATGTATGTGCGTAAGGGGATGAGGGGATATGTTGGGCCATGAGTATAACAATCCAGACGGTATGATTAATACCTTTTCTGCTGTTTTTTTTCTGCAGGTCAGCGCCCATCAGAGAAAGGTTATTTGGCGTGCCATCGCCAAGGAGTTGCGGACCCTGGGTGTCTTTGACAGGCGGAGCACCCACTGCCGTAAACGGTGGGAAGACCTGCGCCGCTGGGCAAGGAAGACGGCGGAGGCCCAGCTGGGGCTGGCCTTCCAACAAGGAAGGGTTGCCGTCGTATCATGATCCCCCTGATGTTCCGCATCCTGACAGTTGCCTATCCGGAGTTGGACAGGCGCTTGAAGGCATCACAGCAGCCACAAGGGGGTGAGTACAGATTCAGAATCATACCTTTGCGTGTGTTAAGGTGTTAACTGGGTGGGGGATGTGGGCCGTGGGATCCTCTAGGCCAGGGCGAACATGGCAGGGTATGTCCAATGATGGACAAGCTCAGATGCACTCCCACCCCAATAATGTTATTGGGAATCTACTACTGGGCAGGGTCCTGTGGGTTTCAGGTGTGCAGCAAATTGCGTTAGGCATTGTACCCCATGGGCTGGTGGCTAGCATTGTAACTGGTAGTGCATGGCCTAGGCCATAGGGCTGTTCCCTGTGAGTTGTGTACGCCAACTGTAGTGTTGTTGCTGGCATTGACCAAGTGTATCCTCTTTCTCCCCCCCCCCCCTTTTTGTTTTGTCACCCTGTCCTTGTGTGCATTAGCATAATCTGGTAGAGGAGCAGAGGCACCAGCGACGGAGGGAGCTGCATCCCACATGGGCCTGGAGGCCGAATCCACTGACGGTGAGGGGGTCAGAGGACGAGGGGAGCACCACGACTGAGACAGAAGGGGACACTACCGACAGCGACTCCCCCAATGGAAGCTCCCTGGCGGTGGCGGACACCGCTGTGCCCACCAAAACTACAAGTACAGCTGCCATCCGCCCTTACCAGCAGCCCCTCAGCGTGTTTCCCGTGCCCACTCACCCAGGAGGGTGGGCATCTCCTTCGCCCCGGGCACCTCAGGCCCTGCCCCAGTCAGCCCTGCTGCCTTCAGCAAGGAAGCTGTTGACCTCCTAGATCCCTCTCTGTTGGGGAGTCAACCATACTGAATGCCATCCAGGGTGTAGCAGGGCATTTGCAACAAACACATGTATACCTGGAGGGCATACACTCTGGCGTGGCGGCCCAATCGAGAGCATTCCAGTCTCTGGCCAACAGACTGATGGCAGCCTTTGTCCCCGTCTCCAGCCTCCCCCTCCAACTTCCTCTACCCAGTCCTAATCCCCTCAACCCCAGCCTATCCCAAGCACACCTTCAGACCAGCAAGCACCCAAATCAACACACAGAAGTGGCTCAGGCAAACACAAGCACCACACTTCATCACACAGGCACTCACACAAGCACCATCCACATGCAGACACACCAACATCCACTGCCTCCACTGTGTCCCCCTCCTGCTCCTCGTCCACCTCCCTCCTAATAGCAGCTCCACTCACACCTCCATGCACTACATCCTCATCCACTACCTCCATCACCAGCACCCCTATCTCTACATGCCCCTCACTGGCAGTCACCACCCTCACATCCATGCACACGTCCCCTGTGTCCTCTCCCACTGTGTCTGTGACCCCTCCTCCCAAAGTACACAAACGCCAGCACTCAGACACCCAACAGCATCCATCTCACGACAGCATCCAGACCATGCACCTGCACCCAAAAACAGCAGACTGACACCTCCTACAACCACTCCCTCTTCCTCCACACCCAAACCTTCACCCTCTTCCCGCCCCAGTGTCCCTAAGAAGCTTTTCCTTGCCAACATTGACCTATTCCCTACCCCTCTCCCCTGTCCTTCACCTCGGGCCAGAACCCAGCCCAGCACCTCAGCCACCCAGTCCACGGCCACTGTGGTTTCTGCAGCAGCTGCAGGTGTGAGAGGCTCAAAGGAGTCACCTGTCAGCCCAGCCAGTGTTCCAGCACCATTTGCCAATGCCAAGAAGGGTCCGCCACCTAGCAAGGGCAAGAAGGGGGCACCAGCCAGCAAGGAAAGGAGGCACCACCATCCAGCAAGAAAAAGACACCATGTGGCAGAGGCAGGGAGGCACTGCCAGGGGCAGGAAGGGGCACACAACACCAGCCGTGGCACTTCAGCCATCCGAGGCTGCAGGTGAAGGCCTGGAGGTTACCACCACCACTGCCATCACCGCCACCTGCACCGTGGCCATCACCGCCACCTGCACCGCCGCCAGCACCACCACCTGCACTGCCGCCAGCAGCACCACTGCCAGCAGGAGCTGCCGCAGTGGGCAGCCGTCTGAGGCTGCAGGTGAAGGACTTGAGGCTACTACCACCACTGACAGCACCGCCACCTGCACAGCGGCCAGCACCGCCACCTGCACAGCGGCCAGCACCGCCACCTGCACAGCGGCCAGCACTGCCACCTGCACCGAGTCCAGCACCGCCACCTGCACCGCGTCCAGCCCTGCCACCTGTACCCTGGCCATCACCGCCACCTGCATCGCGGCCAGCACCTGCACAGCGGCCAGCCGCACCACTGCCAGCAGGAGCCGCCGCAGTGGGCAGCCGTCTGAGGCTGCAGGTGACGGCCTTGAGGCTACTACCACCACTGACAGCACCGCCACCTGCACAGCAGCCAGCACCGCCACATGCACAGCGGCCAGCACTGCCACCTGCACCGCGTCTAGCACCGCCACATGCACCGCCGCCAGGAGCACCACTGCCGGCAGCCGCAGTGGGCAGCCGTCCGAGGCTGCAGGTGAAGGCCTGGAGGCTACCACCACCACTGCCAGAACCGCCACCTGCAGCACAACTGGCATCGACTGATCAGCCGTCACCGCCGGCGAGCAGTATGTAGTGGTGACTACATGGGCTGCAGTGTGTCCTGGTCCCTGCAACACTTGTCGGTGTGACACACCGGTGAGAGACTGTGATCTTGCACCATCCAGGATGAAGCACACTGAGCACTAGGCCCCCTCCAGAACCAGTGAAAGAAGCCATCCACTCAGCCCCTCCTTGCCAGGATGAAGCACACTGGACAAAAGGCCCCCTCCAGAACCAGTGGAAGAAGCCATCCACTCCTAGCCAGGATGAAGCACGCTGGGCACAAGGTCCCCTCCAGAACCAGTGGAAGAAGCCATCTACTCAGCCCCTCCTTGTCAGGATGAAGCGCACTGGGCACAAGGCCCGCTCCAGAACCAGTGGAAGAAAACATCCACTAGAAAGACTGTGGCTTTGCACTCCCCAGGACCAAGCAGTGGGCAAACCACCCACTTGAGAGACTGTGGCTTTGCACTCCCCAGGGCCAAGCAGTGGGCATGGAGCCCCCTCCAGGCCAGTGGCATTGAACCATCTTCAGACTGAGGTGCCCCCCCATTCCTCGTCCCCCTTAGGTGCCTGTGTGTTTTTTGACCTGATGCCCCTGCAGGGTTCTCTCTGTATTGAGGCAGGAGTCAAGTGTGGCCTTGGCCTATGTGTTTTGGCCCAGTGGGCCTAGGACATTTTGGAGCAGGCATGGTCATTGAAAGTGTGCTGGGACCCTGCTAACCAGGCCCCAGCACCAGTGTTAATTGCCTAAACTGTACTTTTGTTCCCACAAGCCCTGGCACCCAGATAAGTCCCTTGTAAATTGTACAACCTGGTACCAAGGGCCCTGATGCCAGGGAAGGTCTCCAAGGGCTACAGCATGTACTATGCCACCCTGAGGACCCCTTACTCAGCACATGCACACTGCCTCACAGCTCGTGTGTGCTGGTGGGGAGAACATGACTAAGTCGACATGGCACTCCCCTCAGAGTGCCATGTCCACATCACACTGCCTGTGGCATAGGTAGGTCACCCCTCTAGAAGGTCTTACTGCCCTAAGGCAAGGTACGCTATACCACAGGTGAGGGCATATGTGCATGAGCACTATGCCCCTACAGTGTCTAAGTAAAACCTTAGACATTGTAAGTGCAGGGTAGCCATAAAGCGTATATGGTCTGGGAGTTTGTCAAATACGAACTCCACAGTTCCATAGTGGCTACACTGAAATCTGGGAAGTTTGATATTCTCAGCAGAATAAATGTACACTGATGCCAGTGTGGTGTTTATTGTAAGAAGCACCCAGAGGGCATCATAGAGATGCCCTCTGAAAACTAGTCCGACTACTAGTGCTAGGCTGACCAGTTTCTGCCAGCTCGCCACAACCAGATGAGTTGCTTGCCACATGGGGAGAGTGCCTTTGTCACTCTGTGGCCAGGAACAAAGCCTGTACTGGGTAGAGATGCTTCTCACCTGCCCCTGCAGGAACTGTAACACCTGGGGGTGAGCCTCAAAGGCTCATGCCTTTTGTTACAGCACCCCAGGGCATCCCAGCTACTGGAGATGCCCACTCCTCCGGCCACTGCCCCCACTTTTGGCAGCAAGGCTGGAGGAGATAATGAGAAAAACAAGGAGTCACCACCCACCAGTCAGAACAGCCTCTAAGGTGTCCTGAGCTGAGGTGACCCCTGCCTTTAGAAATCCTCCATCTTGAGATTGGAGGGATTCCCCCAATAGGATTAGGGATGTGCCCCCCTCCCCTCAGGAGGAGGCATAAAGAGGGTGTAGCCACCCTCCAGGACAGTAGCTATTGGCTACTGCTCTACTGACCTAACCCACACCTAAATCTAGTATTTAGGGGCGACCCTGATCCCAGGAAATCAGATTCCTGCAACCTACACAGAGAAGGACTGCTGACCTGAAAGCCCTGCAGTGACTACGGAGACGACAGCTGACTTGGCCCTAGTCCTAACGGCCTGTGTCCAGACTCAAAGAACCTGCACAGCGACGCATCCGACAGGGACCAGCGACCTCTGAAGCCTCAGAGGACTGCCCTGAAACCCGAAGGACCAAGAAACTCCCGAGAACAGCACCACTGTTTACAAACAGCAAAAACTTTGCAACTTTCTTGCAACTTTCAAAGACTTGACTCTTCCCGCCGGAAGCGTGAGACTTCACAATCTGCTACCGACGCCCCCATCTCGAGCTCCAGAGAAGCAACACTGCAGGGAGGACTCCCAGGTGACTGCGACTCGTGAGTAACCTGGGACGACCTCCCTGGACTCCACCACGACGAATGCAGAGAGGACCCAGAGGCTCTCCCTGACCGCGACTGCCTGGAACAAAGAACCTGACGCCTGGACTAAGCACTGCAGCCGCAGCCCCCAGGACCAGAAGGAACCAAACTCTAGTGCAGGAGTGACCATCAGGCGACCCTCTGCCTAGCCCAGTCGGTGGCTGGCCCGAGAAGCCCCCCTGTGCCCTGCCTGCACCGCTAGAGACCCCCGGGTCCCTCCATTGATTCCTATTGAAAACCCGACGCCTGCTAAGCACACTGCACTCGGCCGCCCCTGTGCCGCTGAGGGAGTGTTTTGTGTGCCTACTTGTGTCCTCCCACCCAGTGCTCTACAAAACCCCCCTGGTCTGCCCTCAGAAGATGCAGGTACTTACCTGTTGGCAGACTGGAACCGGAGCACCCCTGTTCTCCATAGGCGCCTATGTGTTTTGGGCCCTCCTTTGACCTCTCCACCTGACCGGCCCTGTGTTGCTGGTGCGGTAACTTTGGGGTTGCCTTGAACCCCCAACGGTGGGCTGCCTATGCCCAGGAACTTGAACTTGGAAGTGCCTTACTTACCTGAGAAACTAACCAATACTTACTTCCCCCAGGAACTGTTGATTTCTGCACAGTGTCCACTTTAAAAAAAGCTTATTGTCATTTTAATTAAAACTGTGTATGTTACTGCTCTAATTCAAAGTTCCTTACTTACCTGTGTGGAGTACCTTGCATTTTATATATTTACGTCAAATCTTGAATCTTGTTCTTCTAAAATAAATTAAGAAAATATATTTTTCTATATAAAAACTATTGGCCTGGAGTTAAGTCTTTGAGTGTGTGTTCCTCATTTATTGCCTGTGTGTGTACAACAAATGCTTAACACTACCCTCTGATAAGCCTACTGCTCGACCACACTACCACAAAAAAGAGCATCGGAATTATCTAATTTTGCCACTACCTTACCTCTAAGGGGAACCCTTGGACTCTGTGCACACTATTTCTTACTTTGAGATAGTATATACAGAGCCAACTTCCTGCACTAGGGACTTAAATAGGGGCACCAGTATGCCAGTTGTTGGGTGTGCTAAGTCCTAAGCAACCACATTTAGAGGGAGAGAGCACAGTCACTGGGGTCCTGGTTAGCAGGATCCCAATGAACACAGTCAGAAACACAATGACAGCAGCCAAAAAGTGGGGGTAACCATGCCAAAAAGAGGGTACTTTCCTACGCCCATCTTGACGATGGGGAATGATTAAAGCATGTGAATCTATGAAAGATTTCAAAACTGGAGAACTACAGTTACAGTTAAGTAACTTTTTCTTTCGTTCTGGATCCTGATCAAGTGTTGTGTAGAAGATGGTGAAGTCAAGATGGGTTATGAGCTGCTTCTTAATGTTCTTCTTAGTCACTTTGGCTGGATAGGCCATGCGTGGAGATGGGCAGGAAGTTGCTCAGTTGATTTGGGTTAGCTGTGGACTTCTTGAGGAGGTCATTGATTTCTGCAAGTTTCCATCCATCCGTGAAAGTGGCAGACGTGATGGGGGTGTTGATTATGTGCACTAGGGTAGTGCTAATTGGTGATGTTCTCAGGTTCTAGATGTGGTGGAGGCATGGGTCCTCTTGGGCCACAGAGTGGATGGTCCACAAGATTGTAGCTGTGTCTTTTCTGGTGTGAGTTGTCCATTTAGTCGGGTGGCTGTCTTGGCTGGCGGTTAGTCGGTTAGCGATAAGTTGTCTGGGATTGTGTTGCTGTAGATGTTTCCGATTTTGCTGTGGAAGAAGTTGGATATGTTGTTGCAGAGCTGTTGGGAGGCAGAAATGTTGTTGACAGTATCCGAGGGCCAGGTGAAATCCTAGATGATTGCAAAAATCGCCTTAAAGCTGTTGAAGCTTCCTTTAATGTGGTTCACTCATGTTTTTTTCTTGGTGTCTCTTATTTGCCTGGTGGTAGCATCTGATTGAAGCCTTGTAAGTAGTTATGTTGGTGGTGTTGAAGCTGGCTCTTCATTTCCTTTCTAGCTGTTTACATTGTCATTTGGTGTCTCAGAGGTCTGTGTTCCAGCTGACCTGCTTGTTTGATCTAATATGCTTGTAAGGTTTGATAGGAGCAAGAGAGATTGCACAGTTCTTGATTCAGTTGTTGATGTCCTTGTCGAGGTTGTCTGTGGGGCAAGGTAGATCCATGCTGAGGGCACTCAGCCAGTTTGCTCCTGTGATTTTGCCCTAGCTACGGGTTGGAATGCTGAGCCTGGTAGGCGTGTTGACTTAAGGTGTGTTGATTTGGAAATGGATGAAAATCCGGTCGGTCCCTTTGAGCAGTGTATTGGAGTTGTATTTGAAGCTGTCACTTGTGGTGAAGCTGTGTTCCATTTTCTGTGCTGCGAGGTATGTTGGTTCTGTGATGTACTGGGTGAGTCCATTGTTGCTCAAGCTTTCGAGGAGTGCTGTCGAGCATGGGTTGTTTGTCTTCCAGGTGAAAGCTGAGGTCAACATGGGAGAATGTAGGAACTGGAGTCATTGGAGAGCACAGCGATGCAGTCCATGATGAGGTTGGTTAAGGTAGTGCGGTTGGTTGATAAGTGAGGGTTCCGCCAGAGTGAAGTTTTCAGAGATTTCCAGCTTGAAGAGCAAGTGTGCCCTGAATGAGGTGGCATTCTGTGTGGATGATGTGCATTTGATGGATTCCTTAGTAGATAATGGTGAGTCCTCCTGGCTTGTGAAGGTATTCCTGTCAAGTGATCTTGTAGCTGGCTGGGATTGCAGTGGTGAGTTCGGGAAACGGAGAGAGGTTTAGCCAGGTATCTGTGATGAAGAGTATGTTTGGTGCGTCGCTGCTCAGCATGTCTCATAATTTGGTTGTGTGTTTGCTGAGTGATTGTGTGTTAAGAAACTTGCATGTTAGTGGGTGTTAACGTTTGGGTTTTCTCTGGGTGTGATGTAGGCTGGGGGTGTTGTTGGTGCTTGTGTGGCGTGAGTGTTGGGAGGGATTGTTAAGGCATTGTAGTATTTGTGTGGGGGATGTGGCTGGGCAGCTGCTGGAGAAGCAGCAGTGGGTGCAGGTGACAGCTTCTACTGTAGAGTAAGATGTGGCATGGCAGCAGTTTGTGTAATGGCGTCTGGGGTCTAGAGACCGAAGGAGTACTTTGGAGTATTGGTGGGCATGGATTGGACCAGGGTTCCTGGTGCTGAGCGCGGTCCATGCATCGACAGGTGCAGGCAGTCTTGCCTTTGGTGTGTCTGTGTTGCAGCTGCCATTATGTAGGTCCTGGGAAGGAGGGGAGAGCAGGGTGCTGTGATGTAATTTCCTGTGCTGATGAGTGATGGGAAATAAGCTGCTTCTTCTTCTTTGTAAGACGGTTTTGGTGAGAAATCCAGTAATGTCACTTCCTGTCCAGATGGATGATGGGAAATTCTGTGACGTCACTTCCTGTACAGGTGGATGATGGGAGATCCAGTAATGTAACTTCCTGTGTTGTTGGGCAATAGGTAATGTAGTCCTCTTTCAAAGAAGGTTTTGGCAAGAAAACCAGTAATGTCACTTCCTGTCTAGATTGATGATGGGAAATCTTCTGGAGCTGAAGGCCATTTGTTTGGCACAAAAAGCCTTCCTGCCATCCAGCAAAGGGTGGCTGGTACAGGTGCTCACGCACAGCACCAGTATCATTTCATACTGCAACAAACAAGGTGGGTGGGGTCATGGACCAGAATTTTCCTGGTGGTGTACCACTTGGCAGGATTATAGAATGTCAAGGCATACAACCCCAGCCGTCAGCACCTCATAGTTCATGAATGGCAGCAACACCTAGAGCTGGTGTATGGTCTCTTCTGCAGATGGGGAAAACCTTGGCTTGGTCTGTTCACCACCGCCAAGAACTTGCAAAGTCAGCTATACTGCGTGTTGGAGTTTCCAAGGCATCTCTCGCTTGGAGATACGTTCTACCTCACATGTAAGTCGGGACTCCTGTATGCCTTTCCGCTGATACCACTCCTGCCCTGTGTTCTCAAGATTATCAGGACTAACTTGGGCAGAAGTGGTTCCAGGTGGGACAAGGAGAGTATGGTATCCAGAACTGCTGGGCTTGAGCGTTTTTTCTCCGACCATGCTGCCTGTCAGGTAGGATTTTATGCAGAATTATCAGGTTCTCCACTCTGGCCTTTACATTCTCCATCTTCCTGCATGGAGGTTGATCGGCGATATCTGACTGCCTTCGACCTTCCTCCAGAGGTGGTTGATGTCATCTTGGCAGCCAGGCATCCCTGATGAAAACTGTATATGTGTTGTTGGGACAGTTTTGTGATTTGGTACAGCACTTGCCAAATTAACCCCCTTCAGGCTAAACTGTTTTATGTGTTGTATGTATTGTTTGTTCTGTCTGTCGTCTGACAAGGCCTTGCTCTGGGCACCCTTAAAAGTTATCTCTCAGCCCACTTGTCCTTCTTACAGTTGCCTGGTCAGCCATCCCTCATTAAATCACCTGTTATGTTTTTTTTTGTTTTTTTTTAAAGGACTTCTACATATGTTTCTCCCTTCTACCTTTGCTATGCCACAATGGGACCTCAACTTCATCTTTACCTATCTAATGTGTACTCCATTCAAACCACTCCATAGTTGTCCTTTATGGCTCCTCACCATCAAAACTGTGTTTCTCGTTGCCATTTCCTAAGCATGGAGTGTGTGAGCTTCAGGCTCTGTTTGTTCATCTACCGTGCACCACCACCTTCTCCGTCAAGCTGGTTCTTCATACTAGGTCATCTTTTCCCCAGAGAATTGTGACACCATTCCACGTCAGCTAAACCATCACCCTGCTGGCATCCTATGCTCCATTTCCCCCTCCAAGAGGAGGAGAGATTGCTTGGACAATAACAGCAGTCTCAGCTTTTGCATCAGTTGCACCAAGGACAGACTGGGTGGACAACCCGCTCTTTGTTTGGTTTGCTGGAGTAAAGAAAGGCAAGGCTGTGCAGAAGAATATTGTCTCATACTGAATTATACCCTGCATTAAGATCTGCTATGCACTGAAGAAGAAGCAGCCGCCATAAGGTAGGACTGCCTGCTCAATCTACCATTGCCAAAGCTGCGACCATTGTGTTGGCACACAGAATCCCTTTCCTAAACATCTGCCAGGGAGTGAGATGGCTATTCCTCCATATGTTCACAAAACTCTATTGTCTGGACAGCCAGATTTGCCGAGAGGGGCATATTGCCCGCCTAGTATTGCAGGGCTTTCTAGTTTGAGTCCATCCATTGCACCTCCTCTGATTAGGTACTGCTGTATTTTTTTTCAAAAGGTGAGGAATCTGATTCTAGAAGTTCCTATCAGATGAATGTTACTTTCTTTCGCCATTGCTTTTTCTGGTAGAGGCTGTATCTAGGCACATATTCCTCAGTGACCCTGCCATCATCCCCGTTCTGTGGTTGGACTCTATCTAATAAGATCCCACGTTTTAGGAATCTGCACACTGTCTTCCAGTTTGCTTTTGGGCTCAAAGTCTGGAGGCTTCTCGAATGGAACTGACTTCGGTGCACGGTCGTGGCTCCTTTATAGGCTATGCACTTCACTTCTGGAGCGGAATGGCTTCAGTGCGGAGCTACACAGCTCTACCTTCCAGGGTTCAAAGGTACTACGAAAAAGTTTCCAGATCCAGTCTGACACCTGGGGAATATTCAAATGGCGAGGAATCTGCAGCTAGACAGCATTTCTACCAGAAAAGTGTTACCAAATGTAAGTAACTAGTTAGAAAATAAAGAGACCCTGAATTGAAAAAAAACATGGAGTATGCCTTCATAATTACAGTAACTCTACAAAGAATATTGCAGATTATCCGTGTCAAACTGAAACATTAGTCTAACATTTTCTGGATGTAATGCATTTAGAGGACAAAATGAAAGTTGAAGAGGGAAAAATTAAAGGAGCAAAACTGCTAAAACGACTTCCTAGTAGACCCCAAATTGTTTTCTTGAAGTCTGTGATGTTATTCTGCCAGCCAGGCGTCCCTCCACCCAGTCGGTATTTGCTTGCCATTGGGATACGTTTGTGGCATACTGTGATTCTAAAAACATTCACCCTCTTTCTGCTCCTCTCACTAAGGTTCTTCTGTTTGCTCTATCTTTGGCCCAGCAGGACTCTGTTTTGGGCACAGTTAAAGGTTATTTGTTGGTCACTTTGGCATTTTTGAGGTTGCTGTACCCACCTTCTTTATTCAAGACATCTTTTCTGGCTAGGTTTCTCAAAGGCTTGCAGCATGTATCCCCCCAGGTCATTTCGTCATACCGCAGTGGGATCTAATCCTCGTTTTAACCTTCTTAATGTATGCACCTTTTGAGCCTCTACACAAATGTCATCCAAGGCCATTGACCGTCAGAACTGTCTTTCTAGTGGTCATTACATCAGATAGAAGGTGTCAGCGAATTGCCGACACGGAGCTGAATGACTGTAAAAAAAAAAAAAAAAAGTTCAAGTTTGACATCTGGGGAATATTCTATGTTAAGGAATCTGCGGCTAGATGGAGTGCCTACCACATAAGGAGTTACCGAAGGTAAGCAACTTATTCTTCAGACCTATAAATGCACAGCAGGTAATTCCATTAATATGCATGTCTACAGACAAATAACTGTGTTGTGTGTTTTCCATTTTAATATGTATCGAAGGAGTATCAAGTATTTTACAACCGCAAAATGTTAATCCATGGTTTTAAAGAATATTCTTGGGTAGGTGGTGGGTTTGAGGCTATAACAGAGTGAATTATTAATTTTAGTAGTTAATCATTAGTAAATAGTAACATTTTTTTCTCCTTTAGTTGGGCCCTCATACGGTTGGCGATGATAAAACTAGCACTTGATAATGTGAAGAACTTCTTTCCTGTTGCTGGTCTTGAATTATCTGGTAAGTATATGCTGTTTCCTTTCATACTTAAGTTTGAGATGTGATACATGTATGTTAGAGAAAGCATGTCAATTTAGAGAGGTAGCTGGTGTGTTTTGCGAGCAACTCCAGTTACCAGATATTTTCTTAATGCCTACATGAGTGGGGTAACTCTACACTTCCCTCAATTCAAATAACAAAATCAATATGCTTGGTTCACATAACGATTGTAGAATTTCTCTCATGCTCCAAACATACTGCTCTATGTTTAGCCTCTAATGTATTAATATTTTCAGATTTGTGAGTGCTCTAAATATTATACTAGTGGGCATAAGGATTTGCTGTAAAATGTGATTTAAAAAAATCAAGTGATGGACAGAAAGCTTGAACATATCTCAGCCGCTAGCGATCCCTCGGGGCTGCACCGCAGTCCATAGTTTTTCACCCACAGTGCTACTTCAGTTTGGACCCAGCCATATGCTTATCAGCCTTAACCCTGCTCTTCATGGGAACAGTCCACACTGAACTGCCAGGCCAGGCCCTCCCTGAACCGGAACCAAAACAACTCAGGACCAGTTTTGCCCTTGGTATGGGATCACCAGCCAGTTATAGCTTGATTCCAAGGGCACAGTGAGACACTGAGGTGGCATGGTGGGCAAAAAACAATGGATTGGGGTGCAGCCTATGACTTAGATTAATTCAAACATTCCATCAATCATTTTGTTTTATGATGCCCTAAAATTCGATCGCCTGCTCAGTGTGAACAAGCTAGTCATTGTATATTGCCTGCTGTATTGAGAAACGTGTACATAGACAAGTCAGTATACTTTTATGTTGAATTCCTTTCTATGTCTTAGTCTGAATCTTACATATAACCTGATCTTCAAAACATGTTTTCCATTGAAGAACGCATGGCGTACAGGTTCTTTCCAGTTTGTGCACATTTTACAAACCCTCCCTCTTTTGTGCTCGTCTATCATGATTATTCAAATGGAAGGTTGGTTGTGTTTTTTTTTTGTTTTTTTTGTGCAAAACATTTACTTGTTTTTTAACAAAAGTTATGGCAGTGAGACACCCCAGTGGGCTTAGGCAGCATAACTCGCTCACAAATACAGTACAGTTTCAAATGTTACAACGTTACTGGTTGCCCTTTCAGTGCAACTGTCGTGTTTCCTCCACTAACACTAGGGCTCAGCTCTTCTGGGATTGCAACTCTTAAACTCCACCAAGTCCTCAAGCCACCTCGCTCCGGGCAATCGTTCCACTCCCATGGTTTCAACCAGTTCGTGGCTAATCCCCTTGGAGCAGCTCTTCAACCACCCCACATGCAGTAGAACCACCCTGGCATCCAAGTCGACTGGTATACCCAAAACACCATGAGTATCATTAAGATATTTGCAGCACTTTATATCAGGGCACATGCCTACCAAATACAAATTGTGAAACCCACCATCTTTCTTCTCCCATTGCATAAATCGGTAGTATTCTGAGACATCTTTTTCTTGTAGTGAGGTCTCAGTACATCAGGAAATAGCAGTGTAAGCTTCATAAGTATTTGGGTATGTTCCTCCAGCAACGTTTCCTAGTTACATTAGGGGCTTCCTTCCCCAGTTTGTGCTCCCACTGAAGCCGATAGCCCTATCTACCCTGTATACGGACAAAGGTCAAGATAGAATACACAGTTATCACACCTTTTTGTATTTTTATAATTTCCCCGTATACTTTTCTAGTCGATGATTTGTTGAGCTGCTACTTACCTTTTGGGTGGTTGCATGATCTAATGTCTAATTTGAGACTGTTGAGACGTATTATGTTATATGACTTCAAATGTCCTTTTGGATTCCATTAGTAGCTGACCCGACCTTTAGTGAACATGTGTAGGAAGGTAGCCTCTTTCTAGCCTTATTACCCCCACTTTTGGCCTGTTTGTGAGTACATGTCAGGGTGTTTTTACTGTCTCACTGGGACCCTGCTAGCCAGGGCCCAGTGCTCATAGTGAAAACCCTAGGTTGTCAGTGTGTTTGATATGTGTCACAGGGATCCTGCTAGCCAGAACCCCAGTGCTCATATGTTTGTGGCCTATATGTGTTCCCTGTGTGGTGCCTAACTGTATCACTGAGGCTCTGCTAACCAGAACCTCGGTGTTTATGCTCTCTCTGCTTTCTAAATTTGTCACTGCAGGCTAGTGACTAAATTTACCAATTCTCATTGGCACACTGGTACACCCATATAATTCCCTTGTATATGGTACTTAGGTACCCAGGGTATTGGGGTTCCAGGAGATGCCAATGGGCTGCAGCATTTCTTTTGCCACCCATAGGGAGCTCAGACAATTCTTACACAGGCCTGCCACTGCAGCCTGAGTGAAATAACGTCCACGTTATTTCACAGCCATTTTTCACTGCACATAAGTAACTTATAAATCACCTATATGTCTAACCCTCACTTGGTGAAGGTTGGGTGCTACGTTACTTAGTGTGTGGGCACCCTGGCACTAGCCAAGGTGCCCCCACATCGTTCAGGGCAAATTCCCCGGATTTTGTGAGTGCGGGGACACCATTACACACGTGCACTATACATAGGTCACTACCTATGTATAGCTTCACCATGGTAACTCCGTACATGGCCATGTAACATGTCTAAGATCATGGAATTGTCACCCCAATACCATTCTGGTATTTACCTTTCTTGGTAGCCAATCCTCCTTTCTTGGTAGCCAAACCTCCTTTTCTGGCTATTTAGGGTCTCTGCTTTGGGGAATTCTTCAGATAACGAATGCAAGAGCTCACCAGAGTTCCTCTGCATCTCCCTCTTCGACTTCTACCAAGGATCGACCACTGACTGCTCCAGGACGCCTACAAAACCGCAACAAAGTAGCAAGACGACTACCAGCAAAATTGTAGCGCCTCATCCTGCTGGCCATGCTCTGGGGGTCAAAAGCCTTCACCCTGCACTGGAAGTCAAGAAGAAATCTCCCATGGGTCGACGGAATATTCCCTCTGCTAACGCAGGCACCAAACTTCTGCATCACCGGTCCTCTGGGTCCCCTCTCATCTAGACGAGCGTGGTCCCTGGAACACAGGAACTCGATCCAAGTGACTCCCACAGTCCAGTGATCCTTTAGTCCAATTTTGGTGGAGGTAAGTCCTTGCCTCCCCACGCTAGACTGCAAACCTGTGTACTGCGTGATTTGCAGCTGCTCCGGCTTCTGTACACTCTTCCAGGATTTCCTTTGTGCACAGCCTAGCCTGGGTCCCCAGCACTCCGTCCTGCAGTGCTCAACCCTCTGAGTTGGCCTCTGACGTCATGGGACCCTCCTTTGTAACTCTGCATGGACTCCGGTTCACAAATCTTCCAAGTGCCTGTTCAGGTACTTCTGCGGGTGCTGCCTGCTTCTGTGGGGGCTCTCTGAGTTGCTGAGCGCCCCCTCTGTCTCCTCCTCCAAGGGGCGACATCCTGGTCCTTCCTGGTCCTCAGCAGCACCCAAAAACCTCTACTGCGACCCTTGCAGCTAGCAAGGCTTGTGTGCGGTATTTCTGCGTGGGAACACTTCTGCAACCTTCATCGCGACGTGGGACATCTTCCATTCGAAGGAGAAGTTCCTAGTCCTCTTCGTTCTTGCAGAATTCCAAGCTTCTTCCATCCGGAGGCAGCTTCCTTGCACCTTCATCCTGGGTTTCCTGGGCTCCTGCCCCCCCTGGACACTGTCGCAACTATTGGACTTGGTCGCCTTGCTTTGCAGGTCCTCAGGTCCAGGAATCCGTTTTCAGTGCACTGCTGGTGTTTTTTGTTCTTGCAGGATCCCCCTATCACGACTATTGTGCTCTTTAGGGGAAGTTGGTGTACTTTACTCCCACTTTTCAGGGTCTTTGGGTGGGGTATCTTAGACACCCTGACTGTTTTCTTACTTTCCCAGGGACCCTCTACAAACTCCCATAGGTATGGGGTCCATTCGTGATTCGCATTCCACTTTTGGAGTATATGGTTTGTGTTGCCCCTAGACCTATGCTTGCCTATTGCAACCTATTGTAATTATACACTGTTTGCATTAATTTTCTGACTCTTACTTACCTGTTTTGGGTTTGTGTACATATAAATTGTGTATATTACTTACCTTCATACTGAGGGTACTCACTGAGATACTTGTGGCATATTGTCATAAAAATAAAGTACCTTTATTTTTAGTAACTCTGAGTATTGTGTTTTCTTATGATATTGTGCATATGATATAAGTGGTATAGTAGGAGCTTTGCATGTCTCCTAGTTCAGCCTAAGCTGCTTTGCCATAGCAACCTTCTATCAGCCTAAGCTGCTAGAAACACCTCTATTCTACTAATAAGGGATAACTGGACCTGGCACAGGGTGTAAGTACCACAGGGTACCCACTATAAGCCAGGCCAGCCTCCTACAACATGTCTCTCGGTGTAAGGCTTTCACACTACCTCCGCCTCTCTATTATTTCTCCCTCTATGGCTGTTGAGAAGTGCAAATTGAATTGAATATATATTGCGTTCTTAAAGATATGGGCAGGTTGTTCGAAACGTCTGAAGCCAGAAAAGAAGAAAAAAACTTCTGCCCATCCTCCTATTTTTAACTCTTGGTGAAGTGAGACCAGCTGTCCCGAAACTTAAAACTTTTTTGGGGGCATACACCCTACATTTTTCGGCAATAATAATAGGGCTAGTTTTGTAAATAGCTGTATGAGTTAGATATGCTGTTCTGAACAAATATTCTCTGCTTTATAGGAAAGCCAGTGCAGTTATTTAAAAGCTGCTGATGCAGAATCAAATTCCCTTCTATCTGTAAGCAACTTTGTAGCCCAGTTCTGTATCCTTTGTAGTCTTGTCAGAGTCTTTATGGGAAGACCTGTATATAAGTGGATTGCAGTAGAGCGGGCAATGTAAAATTAAGACCTGGACTACTGGCTTAGAGTCTGCATGGGGAAAAAATTGAGAATATTTCGTAGCAGTCCCTGATGGAAGATAAAGACAGCAGAACCTGCATTTATTTTCTTGTCATAGTTTAATTTTGCATCAGTGATGACACCTAGGTTTTTTCTCGCTGGACTAAGAGGTTCCCCCTAGATCACTCGGCCACTAATTTAGAGAATGTGAAAATGCTAACAGGCTGCAAACAAATAAGCTTGGTTTTATCTCAGTTCAATTTCAGGCATTCTTACACCTCCTTTGCATTACTTACAGCTCGCATGCAGTCATGGAAATTACTGGCAGCTGCTACCAACATCAAATTCGGAAGTCACCTGCATAAAAGTTACATTGGAGATGAAGAGAGAATATTGATTGGCCCAGCACATTTCCTCCCTAATTCAGTATTCCAAGTATACTATGTGTTCAGTTATAGAATAGTTCGGCCAAACACAGCATTAGTGTTTTTGGAGTACAAGACCTTACCCACCAGTTAGTGGCATGCTTCACCATTGGGTTTTCTCTTCGTCAGCAGGGCCTTTGCCAGAGATCTTTTGTCAAAATCACACACTTGATGTGCTTGCAGAGTAGACTGGACAAAAAGGTGAGTGAAGGGAGATGAAAAATGTAATTAAAGAAACACACTAAATACTTTTTTAATCATAGGAAGTCTATTTTAAGATCAAAAACATTGGAAATGTTTTGCATTTCCAAATTTGGGTTTTCCTAAAAGGAAATCGCAGTTTAGGAAATGTGAAACCAAGGGTGCTTAGGGGCCTAAAGCCCCTCTTGATGTACCCACAAAAAAGTGGTGAACATGTATAGGGCACAAATGCCGTAGGGGAATTTGCACACTACATTGCACTTTAAAAAATGCATTTTGGTTGCATTTTTTAAACTTGCATATAGTTACCATTGATTTGGCCATTTTGCATTCAGGAAATGCTTTGTACATGTGCTTAGGAAATCTGAAATACGAAATCCCTATTTGCGATTTCCCTATTTGGGAATCCCAAAATGTGATTTCTGCTGGGTAGAAATCACATTTTGCGATTCTCGATTTGCCTTTGTACATCTGAAAAGGCAATTTAGCATTTCTTAATGGATCGAAAGTGCAATTCGGTCCTTTAAGACCTGCTAAATCCTTTCGTACATCTGGCCTGCAAACTGCTGTTTTAACTGCTGTTTTAGCAACAATATGTAATTTCCTGCAGTTTAGCTGGATTCTGGACAGATAAAATAGAATAATTAACAGGTTTGGACCCTGCAGTCCTTTGCCTTCAAAAGAAATGGCATGCTATAAAAAATATATGTAACATACTATGTTGTAGATACTCCAGTGCAGTCAGTAATAAAAGGGCATGCAAAAGGTGGTCTTGTAGTACTCAGATAAATTCTCTAAAACCGAAAATCAACAGTGAAATGTTGTTACTTTTATTTAATATATATACGTCTCCCAGACACATATATATTAAAAATGTCAAAAGTGCCTTTTCTTTCTGTTAAGTGCCCTAATTGTAGCAAAAAGAAAGCTCAGACTGACCCCCCTCTGTCTGCATTGTGTGTCTGCTTGACACCATCTGCCTGAGACCCTCCAGAGGTAGAACTACAGAAATAACAGAAAAATTACATGCAAAATCTGTTTCCAGAGGTAGAAAAAATCCTACCTGTTACCCTTCGGTTTTGGGATCGACGTCGCGAGTGACCTCGCACCCCTCATCATTGCATCAACAACGGCAACTGACGTCAAGAGACTCCATACCCGAAGGACCTCCTTTGACTGCGATACACAGGACGACAACGACCCTCAGTCGATGTCAAGACAGCCTTCACTATCTCCGACGGCAACCAGTCGCCGTTCGAAGTTGAGACAGGCATCCTCTAATCTGTCTCCGTCAGTGGCATCCAGACACCACCCGATGTCAAGACACAGACTTGGGCACTCTCCGGCAATGACAATTCAACATAAGCATCATTCTCTGGCAAAGAGACCTCTGATGTCAATACCTCCTCACTTGACTTCGAAGCATGGTTCCCCTGCAGCCAAATCCACAAGACAAGAAAAGCAACCTTCAGTTGCAAGAGGACAGTTGTCTCCTGTTAATCTTTCTCCAAGATGGCTAGAAAGGATTCGGCGGGGTCCGGTTCCATAGAGCCTGGACTCTCAATATTCACAACGGTATTCACCCACACAATCTCTCCCACAGACATCGTCACTAACTCCTCAGACTGAGGACACTATACGTCAGTGGCACCTGGCTCCCTAACAAGATCCAGATTACCTAGAGAAGCCAGCACTCCCCATAAGAGGACACGGACAATGAGTAGTTCTTGATGCAGCTCTGGAAATAGATCCCCTTCTCCTACCTGGGGATCTCAACTTTCTAGATCACGCCAACGTGTGCACAGATCACCTTCCTGGTGTTCCACAGCAAAATCTTCAATAAGGGACTATTCACTTACTCTAACAGACACTCCACCAGCGAGACTATCAGCGGTAGATGACATCAACACATTTGATGAGGTATTGGTCAGGGGGACTACTAAATTAAACATTGTTATTCCAGCACCCACTGCATCCTCATCAGTCATTTTCAAGACTTTAGATCATTGGTCCTCTTCAAGACTCTGATTCCAGGCCTCCTCCAACCAGTAAGGGACATTTTCCTTACTCCAGCATCTATACTTGCGCCTCCTGAAAGAATTTTAAAGAAATTTAAGGCCCACTGTGTTCCATGCAAAAAGAGTAGTGATGAGAACTCATCATAGTTTTCTTCCCAAGGTGGTGTCTGATTCCACATTAACTAGACAATTTTACTCCCTACGTTCTTTTCTAATCCATCCACACCAGCGGAAAGAACGCTTTATTCTTTAGATCTTAAAAAGGTACTGAAGTTTTATCTGGACAGACTAAAGACATCAGTCAATCTGACCACTTGTTTGAGAACTATGGCCCTATCAGAACAGGCATCTCCTCCTCTAAAGAAACTAGCTCCAGAAGGATAGTTTATTGCATTATGTTCACTTATCAGTTGGCCAACAAGATTTTGCCTGCCCACTCTACAAGGTGCAAGGTTAACAACAGCCCTACTAAAGAAAGTCCCCATCTCCGAAATCTGCAAAGCTGCTACTTTGTACCGATCTCCAAGTAGCAGTTTTGCAGCTTTCGGAGATGAGGACATTCTTTAGCAGGGCTTCTGTTGCCGCCTTGCCCCTTGTAGGGTGGGCTTTGAGTCTGTCAGGCAAAGGATTTTGGACAACTGATAAGTGAACACAATGGAAGAATCTATCCATCTTGTTTGGAACCCAGCTGCCACCAAGAAGACGCACTCCATTGCCTCGTCATCATCCGTACCTGCAGATAAAGAAAATAAGCAGATGAACTCCTTTGGGAGAAAATGTGTGCCACATCAGCCTCATTTATGAAAGCCTCCAGTGCATCTGCACCACTAGGTAGATATGACAGGTCTTTCTGGGATTCAGTCTCCAGATTAGCAGACAGACTACCCAGAAAGGATAGTCTACAGCGTAATTTTGAGGTTCTGAACGAGTATGCAGGGAAAACTGCTTGAAAATGAACATAACAAAAAATAAGATAATGGCTTTTAAAGTAAGAAAACACTGCTGTGCATTCAGCTGGCATATAGGTGGAACACATTTGGGAATGGTAAAATCCTATACCTATTTAGGAAAAGTCTTTAGCCAAAATCTTGATAGTAAATGCTATTACACATTTAAGAAATAATGTCATAGAGCGTGCAACTGTTTTAAATCCATTTTATTTATCCTCCAGAAAGAGACATTTAACACATTTACTGGAAATATATGCAACAAAAATCCCTCCAACCCTCATATATGCTCTTGAATATACACCTATGAGGCAGTGGACGTTTTTGGACTACGTTCAGTTGCCATTTAGGCTCTATGCCTTGAATTTGACCGTGCTGGTTCATTTGCCTTTGCAGTAGCATATATAGTGCGCTTGACCTACAGCCTATGTCATGCCACAGACGATACCTTTAAAGTCATTTTGAGGCAGGATATCTTTATAACACCGGGAACAGATGATAGTTTAATAAAAACTTCAAATTGGTCTTCAGTACATTGGAATGTAAAGTGGAACATCTGATAGAGACATTTAGCCGCAGATGTATTGTCTTAGGATCCCCCCCCCCCCCAGATGCCAGACTGGATCTGGAAAGTTTTCCCAGCAGTACTTCTGTGCCTCGGAAGAGGGCGTTGTGCGACTCCCTAGCAACATCGTCCACTGGAAGTGACAATGACGGAGTCCATATAATCCTCTCTCGGAAGTTCCTTTTTTTCAGTGCTACCATGTAGATCTGGAGTTCCTCAGACCGTTTTGGCCTATCTCAAACTAAAATCTTTTTGTTGAAGGAACAATGTGCTCCCCCCTTTTTTTTTCATGTCCTCAGGGTTCGAACCTTGTGGATCCTGTGGCACGCAGATGTCAGCAATAGACCCTCTTACTGTTTGTATGTGGTGCCTTGGGGAACACCACAGCTTCAAAGATTGCCGCTCCTGCTGTCGCCTCGCCCGAAGCCATTGCAGGAACGGTATTTGAAGATCCTGGCGGCACCTCCTGGCTGAGGTCTGCATCGTCATCAGTCACGCTGTAGGTCCATGGAGTGTTCAGGCGTTTACTCCAGGAGCCATTCCCATTAGTGTACATCACCCTCAACGTCGAGGGAGCAGACTGAAAAACGCAGGTCGTCTAAGCCACGGAATCCACCTATGTCAAGTAAGTCCTGCATTCCTGATGCCCTCTTCCAACCTCTGGCTGAGGATTCAGCACATGAGTCCACCCCGCACCTCCCTGCTTTCCCTGGAGCCGGGGCGACTCTGGCTCAGATGTGTGATTATTACAGTTCTCTCCATGCAATGTTTGTGTCCATACTTCACTCTGGTGCACTTTCGAGCCCCAAGGAGGTGAGAGGTATCCTACCTGACTCCACTCTGGCAGTTTCACCCTCGATGTCAGATAGGCCCTCTGGATCCATATTCTGATCAGTACCGGCTCTGGTGCACAACCCTTCGGTGTTCCATCCTGCAATGCCGGACTTTGATCAGCCGAAGTCATCGGCGCCAGTCAATGCGAACTGATTACTCTCACTGATGCTGAGACGACACACCGAAGCCCCACAGCGCTGGCTGTGGCACCGAAGCCCCACAGCGCTGGCTGTGGTGCCAGTGGTGCCGCCCAGCCCCTGCATCTTCCCTCTTCCTTCTAAACAATCCCTTGCCGTTTTTCCTCTGGGTGAACAGGCCATTGGAGGTGAAGGAGAGGAGCTGGGGTTTAGCAACCTCCTGACCAAGATTGTCCACTTTTCTCTAGAGAGGAGTTGGCTGATGGAGCTTGGTGAGGCTAGTGGCCTTGAGTCCTCTCTGGCTTCGGAGGACCCTTTTTCCCCATCCCCCTAAACCTTCCCACAGTCTTGTTGAGTTCCTCCTTTGCCAAGGTGCTGAAGAGGGCAGTTGTGGTCCTAGATTTGCAGCTCCCATCTATAGAGGGGACTACTGACCTCTTGATAACAGTGCTTCACCAGAGCCAAGCAGGAATAGAGCCTGTGAAGCACTTTATGATATTTTATTAGGGGCCTGGGCTTAGCCTGCTACAGGGACCCCTGTGGACAGATCTGATCCATAGCCCATAGACACTGGCCCGCCCCCCCAGGGACCAGACTTGTCTTTTCCGGCACCCAACTCCAAGGAGTTTTGTTATGGAGGCCACTACAGCCTCTTCTGACCCCAGGGTCCTTCCTAACATTCCTCTGGACACGAAGTCCAGAGGCTGGAAACTTGCAGATGAAACATTTTCTCCTCAGCCAGCTCGGCCCTGTGGTCGATAAACACTGCTTGTATGCTGGGCTGCATTTCCCATGCATTATGGGATTCGGTGGCGCGCCTGCTACCTTCGCTTCTGAAGGGGACCTGGAGTGAACTCACCCAGACACTCCAGGATGGACAAGAGGCAGCTAGATTTGTAATAAGATGTGGTATGGATACAACAGACTCAGTTAGCTGAGCCATGACTCACTCTGTAGCATGTAGAACATGCCTTTCTACGCCACTCTGGCTTTTCAGGGCCTGTCAGAATCACCTAGGAAGACATGCCCTTCGATGATGCCCACCTGTTTGGCACACATGCCAATTCTGCATTGCAACGCTTTAGGGACAGTCAGAGTGGAAAAGATTTTTAAATATGTCTATTCCCATGCATACAAATGGACCCTTCCCAGAGTGGAGTCCTATACTTTCTGTTGAGTCCAAGTTTCAGATCCCTTTTTCGCTTTAGTCTGAACCATTACACCTTCTGGTGGCACCTGGTGCGGTGTTCCTGCCTTCTGCAGATATTCCTATTTTTCCTATTGAGGCTCTTAATGACGGCTTTTTGTTGGTGTTATCTGGGAGGTGTATTCTTTGTGGCCCTAAGTGGGTTTAGCACCTGTTGAAACAGTGTTTTTCTTTTTCTCCAAAGGTGGGCTTCATGCTTAAGAGATAGTTACCAGTACGGTATGTTCCCTGCTCAATGTAGAGCATTTGTATGGCTTACATGCATTACTAGATATATTTGTGGTGCTTTTCCTATCCCTTATAGGGAGCTTATCATTATAACTCCCTGGGAGCTTTTGTGCATGGCCTACCACTGCACAAGTGCCTATTTGTGGTGGTTGTTTCTCCTTGCTTTAATATTGGAGCATTACATATGCTTCTCTTTCTAGTGTTATTCTTCTCATGAGAGACTCTTACTTTCCTATGTGGAGACATAGGGCAAGTGGATAGCCATTCCACATTCATGCGTCTTTGTACTGTTTGAGCGAGCTACTCCTGCTATACCTCAGCAGCGTGGGCTTTTGCCGTTGGTACCTCTGGTACAAGTGGTACACAGGTGCAAATTCCTTCTTGTGTCTGTGCAAGTCATGCTCACAGCATTCTTCTATGGTGCTGCCAGTCTTGCTGTCCTTACACTGCTTCTTCATTGCAAGGAGATGTTACACTTATCACTTAGAGGTAAGATTCTGTACTTTGGCTGCTACAGGCTCCTCTTGGGCAAGAGACTACATATCATCCAGGACCTCCAGATTCCTACATAATTGGCCATCTTCTGTGTTGATGGCTATCTTCCAACTTACGGTGGATACCTGGTTGTTTACGTATGTTCTTTTTAGTCTTTTTAGTTCTTAATGGGATTGGTTTCTCCTTTCAGACACAGTTTCCCAGGTTAGTTCCTTTCACTCTATTCTTCAGGCTGTTGTTATATTTCTACCCCTGTCGGCAAAGTCATAACGCTCCTGTGTTATTATTAAGGTTCCATGATTTATAAGGGAATATTCCATTTTGCTGTGTACCTCTCTCCCTTCTGTAGTTGCCCATATACATTGGTATAATGAAGGCAGTAGACCTGCTTTTTCTTTTACTTTCTGGTGATTTTAATGTTTCCTGTGGGGACATTATTTTCTATAATGAGCAATTGTTTTTTTTTTAATAGGTTGCAACACCTTTCATTGATTCAGCGCTTACTACGTTGTTTTCAGTTTGCGGACGGCCTCTTTGTGGTGTTTCGTTCCTAGCGAACTATGGATTTTACCTTTCATTCTGTTCTTCAGCCAGGCTTCACACCTGCTGTCTTTTAAGCTTTTGCTGTCAGCGAGCTGATGAGGACTACTTGGTCAGTTGGCATTGGTTTAAATGCTCAATAGCCTTTATTTTACTGGAGTGTGTGATGTACTACCTTTCTGATTACTCTGCTCAGTCCTCATGCATTTTGATGACATCATCGTAGCGATGGCTTCTGTCTTGGTCAAAAAAAATATATATATATATATTTCCTTTGTTGTCAAATTGACAATTATTTTTCTTTTCCCCTGTGTGCGTTATGCTTTCTAGATAGTCCCAGAGTGTTAACATTATCTCTGCCCTGTTTTTTGTTGGCACAACTGTTGTTCTATGCCAATAGTACCTGTTGTGGTCCTCGCCATATTTCTATTAAAGCATTTTTCAATGCTTTCTTCTTCACAAATGGGTTCTTGTTTTTTCCCCTTTTTATCTGTGCTTTAAGAGAGCAGCTTTGGCTAAAATAATGTTTTTTTTATGGCAAAGTGCTGTAGCTCAGTGACAGTCCCTTTGGACTCCATTTACCGGCCGAACATGGGTTCATCCCACCTTCGGGGCAGGTGGTTTTCATGTCCATATTGTCTGTTGTGTTCCGACACATTTTGTTCCACTTTCATGATAATGCTATTTCCATGCTTTTCAATGCCTTTATGACTTTACTTCCGTGGGGTCCTTTCCACAGTTCTTATGGTGTGGAGTATGTCCTTACTCACTTAAATTCCTAAGAGAATCCGGTCTCTTTTTTTCTTTTTCTTTTTAGACCGGCTTGTTCTAGCCAGTGATTTTGTGCAAGAATGTCACATTAGCATTCAAATCTGCTATGCATTGGCCAAGAAGCAACTCCCTGAGGGCTTGAGTACTCATTCTACCAGAGTCAGATCTGCGACCACTGCCTTAGAATGCGGAGTTCCAGTCCTAGGTACATACCTGACAACGTGGGTTTCCCTGCATATGTTTACCTAACATTACTGTCTGAACAGTCAAGTCTGTTGTGACTGGCATTTTGCCCATCCGGCCCTGCAGAACTTCCTTGTCTGAAACCTCTGGGGTTGGTATTGCTTTGGTATCTGATTCTAAGGTTAGGATTCTGTGGCTAGATGTCTCTATCAGATGAACAAGTTACTTACCTTCGGTAACGTCTTACCTGGTAGACAGGATCAAGCCACAGATTCCTTACCGACCCACCCATCCTCCCCGCCCTGCAAACTGATTTCTAAGGACAGGGACTCCCTTTATAGGGAAAGCTCTGCGAACTGGTTTCTCTTTTTATTTCAAAGCTCTCTTTCTTGGCCTTCATAGTTTGTAGTTGATTAACATGGAGATATCTCTCTTCTGGCACACTGTTTCCATAGGCAGTTCCTATAGTGGCTTTGTGTTTTTGGCGTATTTTAGACTTGTCAGCCTTAGGGTGGTTTTCCCCAAAACTTTTTGCCTGCTTACCTCCATCTTGTCTGGATTTTTGCTTTGTTGGCCTTAGGACTCTGTGCACTTTACCACTGCTAACCAGTGCTAAAGTACATGTGTTGCTCACTCCCCTAAACATGGTTTGATTGGCATATACCTGATTGGCATATTTAATGTACATGTAAGTCCCTTCTATGGTGTTACACCATATACCCAGGCCCTATAAATTAAATGCTTTCAGTGGGCAGTGAGCATTTATTGTGCCACCCACTTAAGTTGCACTTTAAAAATTATTTCAGGCCTGCCATTGCACCCTGAAGGCAGTGCCCAACTGCCATGTCGACTTGGTGTTTAAAATCCCTTGCCAAGCCTAAAACTCCCCTTTTTATTATATATAAATCACCCCTAAGGTAGGCCCTAGGTAGCCCATAGGGCAGGGTGTAATTAAAAGGTAGGGCACAATCTTTTTAGTTTTACATGAACTAGTAGTGAAAAACTCCTAAATTTGTTTTCTCACCACTGAGAGGCCTACACGTCCCATAGGGTAACATTGGTGATTCCTTATTAGAATGAATACGCTGTAATTCCTGATTGATTGGAGGTACATATGTCATGTTTTGTATCTATGAAATTGTAATGATAAACCCTCTTTAATGGTAAAGTCGGATTTATCATTACAATTATGAAAATGCTACTTTTAGAAAGTTGGCATTTTCCTGTCCCTAGCCCTCATTGCCTGCAGCTTGTTTAGGTCACATTACTGGGTGTAACTGACAGTTTGGAAGAGCTATTTTACAAGTACAACTTTAAAAATTCATAACTCCTGTTCTAGAAACTGGATTTTGATGGTTTTGGTGTCAAATAATTTATTACAATTGTCTCTATTTTTTCTAAATTTGATACAATTTGTATTGTGTTGTTTTCACTGTGTTGCTGTTTGTGGACTGCATAAATACTTAACATCTTCTAAGTTTAGCCTGACTTCTTTTTGTGCCAAGCTACCCAGGGTTAAGCACAGGATAAAATTGTGACTTTTTGTGGTTCACCCTGCAAAGGATTGTGGCTGTTGCTTGACCAGGGCTCATACCCCAGTCAACCAACAGCCCAATTTCTCAGAGCGTAGAAACTGACATTAGTGCGTTGGAGAGGGGATTATATGGACTCCGTTGACTTTTCATCTGGTGGACGACGTTGCTGTGGAGTCCCAAAACTCCCTCTTCTGACGAGCAAAGGTACTGTTGGAAAAACATTCCAGATCTAATCTGGTGCCTGGGGAAGAATTCTAAGGTAAGGAATCTGCAGCTAGAGCTTGTCCCTACCAGTTAAGGCGTTATTGAAGGTAAGTAACTTGTTCAATTAGGCAAAACACAACTGATCTTCGTTTTCAAAAACAGCTCAGTTCAGTACGAAATCTCACAAACGGGAGGACTTGACTGGAAGCGCTCTGAGATGGTAGCCCTATGTCTCTTGTCAACTAGGAGTGACACCTGTGTCTTCTGGTTCTTCCCTCTGTGGGCAGTCATCAGGAACTGAGGACAAGTTCGAACCATCATTCCTTGCATTTTCGCTGGAAACAGACGAGCTCCCTAGTGACTGGAGTCCATCAGACTCCTGAGAGTGTGTTACTGTGTGGATTGAAATAAGACTCCTCGGATGCCTGGAAGATGAATAGTCATCATCATTTCCTACGTCCTGTACCGGGAGCATATCTGAGTGATCATCAGGCCTGTTGACTGGTTGCCTGTAGAGCTTGAAGAAATATATATTTCTTGTGATAGTTTTTCGTCCTTCTGGGCTTTTACCACGGTTCCTCTTACAAAGGTCATACTCCAAGGGTCAACCTCGAAAGGGATCAAGAATTTACTCCATGGATTTTGATTCCTGACTAGCACCGAATCACCATCCCTGAGAAGTCTCCGCCTGGCAATCCTGGTCCAGTATATTTGATCATTTTGTGCCTGATGTAGGGCTTTGGCCACTTAGTTTCTTAATGTCGATAGTTCTTCCACTTGAGGAATGGTCTCACCAGCTGACCAGTGTATACATAGAACGCTGGGACTCACCCTTGTCATGGCATGTGATGTAATACGGTATTCCCTTAGAAAAGCATAGCGCGCACTGCATGTTCTCTCCGTTAGCTAGGACAATTCTAAGAACTTTGTTTAATGTGTGCATTAAATGTTCTGCTTTGCCGTTTGCTTAGGGCCAGCGGGGCATGATTTTCCAGTGATGAATGCTGCAGGCCTGTAAGTACTCCGATTCCTACTGGAGAAAGGGGGACCATTGTTGGTTCAGAGTTCACTCAACAACCCATGTTTCCAGTCGTGGTATTGTCTTGCTAACTGGTGTTGACTTGATTTCGAATTCCGGGCAGATTGAGAAATCATCTGTGACGAATAGCATGTGGCTGCCATTGGGTAGACTTCCATAGTCAGCACAGGCCCTGTTTCACTGAAAAGGTGGAATAGTTTCTGTAATGATGGGTGTAGGTGACTCTTCTGGACCGAAAGCTTGACACAGTAGGCATTGCCTTAGTCTGTTCAACTAAATCGTCCACACTAGGTAACCATATTTTGCACCTAAGTCTGGACTTGGTTTTGACACCCCCTTGATGAGCAGTGTGAGCGACATCGACCACCTGTTGTTTCAGGATTCTCAGAATCACCACACAGGTACATCTCATCAAGCGCCCTTCGAGAGATACAACAAACTCTAATCAAACATTGCGTAATGAGGCCAGCATTTGTCTTGCTTCTTCAGTATGATAGAAGGCTTTTTGAGTGAAGCTTTGGGAATTTCCTAATGCTTCTGCAGAGATGGCCAACTGGAAACATTCATCATTAGCGGTGGCCTCAGTGGTTTCCTCTAGGGAGATGGGCAGCGGTCTGGACCGTTCTACTACAAGCCGAACATACTCCTCCACCAGTATTCCTGAAGTTGAAGTATCCACTTATCAATCCTTGGTGGCAGTTTAGAAGATGAAGCAGTGAGCAGAGGTACTAGTGGTTTGTGCTCCGTATGAACTATGAATGGTTGATTGTAGAGGTATGCATGAAAATGGCGGCAGCCTCAGTGCACTGCAATGGCTTCCTTTTTAATGTGGGAGTAGTTCTGTTCAGTGTCTGTTAAAGCACGACTGGCATACACCACTGGAGCCCAGTTGCCATTTCTTGTTTTCTGTGATAGTACAGCCCCTAGACCAGTGGAGCTCGCATCTACTGACAGTTGTGACTCACAGCTGGGGTCAAAATAAGCCAATGTAGTGTCTGCCGACAAAACTTGCTTGTTTGCCTGAAAAGCCTTTTGTTGATTAGGCCCCCAGTTTCATGTTACATTGGCTTTTGTCAGTTCTCAAAGTGGGACAGTGAAGTTGTGGATGAAACACCCCCACAGTATGTGACTGTAGGAAAGTGCCGTGGGTGGCATGGATACCCCCCCCCCCCCCCCCCCCCCCACACACACACACACACACTTTTTACCTAGTGTTGATGCCAACTTTGATTGAAAGTGTGCTGGGACCCTGCTAACCAGGCCCCAGCACCAGTGTTCTTTCCCAAAAACTGTATCTTTGTTTCCACAATTGGCACACAGTTAAGTCTCTTGTAAAAGGTACCCATGGTACTCACGGCCCTGTGGCCAGGGAATGTCTCTATGGGCTGCAGCCTGTATTATGCCACCTTAGGGGACACCTGACCAAGCGCATGCACACTGCCTTGTAGCTTGTATGTGCTGGTGAGGAGAAAAAGGCAAAGTCGACATGGCACCCCTCTCAGGATGCCTATTTTCACAAACCAGTGCCATAGGGGTCATAGGTAAGTCACCCCTCTAGCAGGCCTCACCGCCCTAAGGCAGGGTGCACTGTACCACAGGTGAGGGCATAGCTGCATGAGCAATATGCCCCTACAGTGTCTGAGTCCTTTCTTAGGCATTGTCAGTGCAGTGTAGCCATATCACATATAAGGTCTGGCAGTTTGTCATTACAAATCCACAGCTCCATAATGGCTTCACTGAATACTGGGAAGTTTGGTATCAAACTTCTCAGCACAATAAACACACACTGATGCCAGTGTGGGATTTATTGAAAAATACACCCAGAAGGCATCTTAGCGATGCCCCCTGTATGTTAACCAAACTGTAGGACTGACCGGTCTGTGCCAGCCTGCCACTTTCAGACAAGTTTCTGACTACTCAAAGGGAGGAAAGAAATGCTCAGGTGTTCACAGACAATACCACCCCCATGTGGTACTGCAACAAGTAGGGCGGAGTAGGATCTTGGACCCTTTGTCAAGAGTCTTTGCATCTCTGGACAGTGCTGCAAAATAAGGGCATATCCCTAGTGGTTCGACATCTGGGCCTCTGAACTCCAGAGCAGACAAACTCAGCCGTTGATGCATAATCGATCACGAATGGCATCTCCATCCAGAGGTGGCGCAAGTTCTCTTTCAGCAAATGGGAGAGCCTGGGTTAGATCTGTTTGCCTCTGCAAAGAATGCACAATGTCAGATGTTTTGCACGCTGGAGTTTCCAAGGCGACACTCGCTCGGCAACACTTCATCTCGAGTGGAACTCAGGCCTCCTTCACATCTTCCGGCCAATACCACTTTTACCCCGAGAGCCCAAGTAATCCTTGTTGCTCCGGACTGGGCACGGAGAGTATGGAATCCTGAGCTCCTGAGCATGGCCACCAGTCCTCTGATCAGATTACCCCCGAACCTGTCAAGTTTCCGCCTTCTTATGTGGAGATTTGGTGGCAGCAGTTGACAGCTTTCGACCTTCCGCCCTAAGTCTGCAATGTTACTGTGGCAGCTAGGCGTCCCTGGCACAAATTTGTGGTCTGGTGTACCAAGAAGTCTGTTGATTCCCTCCCCCCCCCCGCCTTCCCTTTCCGCACCTCTGTCTGAGGTCCTACGGTTCGTCCCCTCTCTTGCCCAGCAGGGCTCTGCTTTTGCCACCCTTAAAGCCTGCAGAGCTTCCATCTCTGCCTTTCTCAGACTGCCAGATCAACCTTCCTTGTTCAAGTCTCCAATTGTTGTGAGGTTCCTGAAGGGACTGACCCATTTGTTCACACGTACCCTGTTCATAATGCCCCAGTGGGATTTGAACCTGGTCCTTACCTTTCTAATGTGCTCCCCTTTTGAGCCACTACATAATTTTCCTTTGCGGCTCCTCACATTTAAAACAAGCTTTCCTCATTGCCATCACCTCTGCTTGCAAAGTGAGTGAGCTTCAAGCTCTTTATTCTAAGCCATCATTTTTATCTGTCCACACTGACAAAGTGGTGCTTCGTACCACGGCTTACTTCCTTCCTAAGGTGGTTACACCTTTTCATATATGCCAGTCCATCACCCTGCCTACTTTTTATGCACCTCTCATCCTTCTCATGAAGAGGAAAGACTCCACCATCTGGATCCAAAAAGAATGTTGGCATTCTACCTCAATCGTACCAAAGATTTCTGGGTGGCCGATCAACTCTTTGTAGGATCTGTAGGTATGAGGAAAGGGTGGACAATGCAGAAGTGGACAATCTTGCGATGGGTGGTGCTCTGCATCAAAATGCGCTACGCTTTGGCAAAAAAGCAACCCCCTGAGGGCTTGCATGCTCAGTTCACCAGAGCAACTGCTGCCACCACAGCATTGGTATGCAGAGTTCGTGTCCTGGACATCTGCCAGGCAGCAACCTGGGCATCTCTGCACATGTTCACAAAACATTACTGCCTGGACAGTCAGGTCCACAGGGATGGCTACTTTGGCCATTCAGCTTTCTAGTATGATCTTGGTTTGCAGCCAACCACCGAGGACGGTATTGCTTGGATATCTATTTTAAGGAAAGGAATCTGCAACTAGAACTCTCTATCAGATGAATAAGTTACTCACCTTTGGTAATGAATTATCTGATAGAGACATATTCTAGTTGCAGATTCCTTACCGACTCACCCATCTTCCCCACACTGCGAGCTGATTTCTAGGGACAAGGATTTCCTTTTCAGGGCCCTTGTTCTGGTGCACCATTCTTAGTTTTGGTCATGGTTCCGCGCTACTGGTGTGAAAAGAAACTTACATCAGCACACTAGGGCGGCACCTATATATGACTGTGATGTCATCATGGGGACCACGATGCCAACGACGGACGCAGAGTCACCAAATGGCACTCAAGGGTACTGCTTGAAGAAAAATCCCCGGACCCCGTCTGACACCTGGGGTAAATTCTAGGGTAAGGAATCTGCAACTAGAATATGTTTCTACCAGATAATTTGTTACCGAAGTAACTTGTTCATCTGGAGGCCAGGGAGCTGTGGTCAAAAGGGCATCATCTACAATGTGTAAAGTAGCAGTCTCTGTGTTGCAGCGTGATCTGAAGCTGACTGGTAGTCATGCAAGAGATGAACATAGACTACTTTTTCAATGATCTTGTCAATGAGTGGTAGATTGGTGACAGGCTGGCAGTTGGGAAAGTCAGCAGGGTCTAGTGGGAGGATACGGCCTGTCTTGAGAGCTTCTGGGAAGATGCCTTGTGTAAGGATGTCACTTATAATGATGAGCAGGAGTTTTAGAGCATCCCCAGAGAAAGCTTTGATGAAGGCAAGGGTAAGACTTCATCTTCATAAGATGTTACTTTGACGGAGTTGAGTATGTTGGCCAAATCTACAGCAGGTGGGGCTTCAAAGTCTGATCATTGCGGGATTCTGAGGAAAGAGTGGGCCTAGGAATGAAGCAGACTTGGTGTTGTTGATGTACTGTTGAATCTTAAGTATTTTTTTAATGTAGCAGATTGATTGCATTGCACTTTTGTGTGGAGTGAGAAATCGTTGGGTTCAGCAGATGGTTAATGCAGTACTTATCTGATAGAGACTTCTGGCCACAAATACCTTACCTTAGAATTATGCCTAGGCATCAGACTGGATCTGGATTTTTTTCATGAGCAGTACCTCCTGCGTGTGTGTCATCCGCGATAAAAAGTGATGTGCGTGTGTAGGAAGCTGGTATGGTGTCCGGTGGCTACCTATGGTACTTACACCTTCTACCAGGTCCAGGTATCGCCTCTTAGTGCAGTGTAGGCAGTGTCTAGAAGCCAGGCTCTCTAGAGGTAGCTGTGGATGAGCAGCCAAGGCTTATCTAGGAGACATTCAAGGCTCATACAATACCACTGTAGTCACACAGCACTCGCACACACGAAAGAAACACTCATTTGTACAAAAATAAAGGTATTTTATTTTTGGAGCAAATCACCACAAAATACCTTAGGAGGCAAGTAATACACTAAATATAGACACTATTTATGAAAAACAGGCATAGAAACAGTTAGAAAACAGTGAAATAGCAATAACCAATAGTGACCCTAGGAGGAGCACAAATCATGTACTAAAAAAATAGAATGCCAACAAGATACCCCCACCTAGGTAAGTAAAACGTGTAGGGGGAGCCGGGGGTACTAGAAAACCAGAGAGGTAAGTAACACAGTACCCCCCAAGCGACCAGAAATGCAGGAGTAAATCACTGGATTTTCCCCCAAACCACCCATAAGGAGGAAAAGAAGACACCCAGACAAGACTGCAGAAAAACCAGCGTGGACTCCTGAAGAAAGAAGACCTGTGGATAGAGGGGACCAAGTCCAAGACTCACAATGGAGTCCAGGAGGAGTAGAGGCTGCTACCCACCCAGCTGGGGATGCAGGAATTGGTTGATGGTGATAAGGAACAGGTCAGCACTGCAGCCCTGGAGCCGGAGAAGAGTTCCAGATGGATGCAGATGGAGCCCCACGCGGGAAGGAAGGTTGTAGATGGGAGTCTGTGCAGGAATTCCACTAACAAGCCTTGGCAAAGGCAAACTCGTGGTTAGTGGGAAAGAGATGCTACCGGGGACCAGCAAGGCCCAGGAGGGGGAGTCACAGGGGACCCTCAGCATCGCAGAGAATCCACAGTAGGAGAGGTAGCACCCACAGGATGGTGACACAGGAGTCGCAGAAGAAGTCCACGCAGCACTACAAATGAGGATCCCACGCCGCAGGAGGCTGTGCTTTGCAGGATGGAGTACTGGAGGCTGGGGCTGCACGTCGCCTGAAGATACCTTGAAGGAGATGCAAACAAGCCTTGGGACCTGCAAGAGACATGGTGCACAGGGTACTGTCCTGCGTGGGAAGGCAAAGGCTTACCCCCACCAAAGTTGGACAGCTGGACAAGAGGACCAAGAGTACTAATCTGGACCACCATCCGTGATGCAGGATCCACACAGCTCAGCAGTAGAGGGAATCCATGCAGCTGGTCATCTCTTGTTGTAGTTGTAGATGCCTGCGGTTGCAGGGAAGTGACTCCTTCACTCCAAGGGAGATTCCTTCTTCTTCTTGTGCATGCTGAAATGTTGCAATCTTCTGAGGATGCACAGTTGGAGAAATGTTGCAAAGCTGGCAGGAGACGTGGAAACAAAGTTGCTGAAGAGTCTTCTTCGTTGTCGCAGTGTTTGTCGGTTCCTGGAGGGTCAAGGTTCCAGTAGCCAGAAGTCAAAGCAGAGGTTGCAGAGGAGTCCTGCTGGAACCTTGCAAGCTAAATCTGAGGACCCACCCAAGCAAAATACCTTAAGTAGCCTTCAAAGGGGGATTGGTCACCTAACCAGGTAAGCACTTATCAGGAGGGGGCTCTGACGTCACCTACCTGGCCTGGCCACTCAGATGCTCCCAGACTTCTCTGCCATCCTTGGAAACAAGATGGTAGAACCTAGGGACCCTCTTGAGGAGCTCTGGGCACCACCCCTGGGGTGGTGATGGACAGGGAAGTGGTCACTCCCCTTTCCATTGTCCAGTTTTGCACCAGAGAAGGGACTGGGCGTCCCTAGACCGGTGTGGACTGGTTTATGCACAGAGGGCACCAAATGTGCCCTTCAAAGCAAACCAGTGGCTTGGGGAGGCTACCCCTCCCAAGCCAGTTACTTCTATTTCTAATGGGAGAAGGTGTAACCTCCCTCTCCCAAAGGAAATCCTTTGTTCTGCATTACTGGGTTTGACCAGATCAAGCAGCAGGAGGGCAGAAACCTGTCTGAGGGGTGGCAGCAGCCGGGCTGCCTGGAAAACCCTGTTAGGCTGGTGGTAGCAATGCTAGGGGTCTTCTAAGGAGCCCCCAGAGTGCATGGAATCATACTTCCAATACTGGCAACAGTATTGGGATAGGATTCGTACATGTTTGATACCAAACATGCCCAGGTTCTGAGTTACTGTTATGTAGCTGGATATAGGTAGTGACCTATGTCCAGTAAACGTATAAAATGGCATCCCAGCTCTCAAAGTCCAGGGAAATGGATCTGGAGTTTGTGTGGGCACCTCTGCTAGTGCAGGGGTGGCATCACACACAGGTACCTGCACCCTGCCCTCTGGGCTGAGAGAGCCTACCATAGGAGTGACTTATAGTGACCTGGTGTAGGGACCTGTAGTGAAAATGGGTGCATGCACCCATTTCACACAGGCTGCAATGGCAGGCCTGCAGAACCCTTTGCATGGGTTTCCTAGGGTGGCAGAATATCGGCTGCAGCCCATATGGATCCCTGGTACCCCACTGCCCTGGGTACCTAGGTACTATATACTAGGGACTTACATGGGGGCACCAATATGCCTATTGTGGGAAGAAAAAGGTCCAGTTTAGAGGAGAGAGCAAAACTACTAGGGTCCTGGTTAGCAGGAACCCAGTAGACACTGACAACAGGCAGAAAATGGGGTAACTATGCCAAGAAAGAGGGTACTTTCCTACAATCATGTACAACAGAGGGTCTAAACCCCTCACTGGGTGCCACAACAACATGGTCAGTCACATCTCTATCATTGACACCGAGGAACAGGAATAAATGCCCCCGTCCTTCCACATCCTTGTTCTAAGGACAGTCAAAAACAGTGAGTCACATCTTCCCTCTTCTCTATCTCCCACTCCGGTTGGGAAAAGCATTGCCAAGCAATTTAAAGAGGGGCTCGAAATAACAAGCAACAAATGCGTTTTGAACATTGTTCAGAATGGTTACACACTAAAGTTCAAATCCCCTCCACCGGATGTACCACCGAAAGCACCATCAAATTAGCTTGTTGCGAAAAGAAGTAGGCCTGTTACTGCAAAAAGAGGCAATAGAGGAAGTTCCACTCTCCAAATGGGGTACAGGAGTTGAATCACATTATTCCCTCGTCCAGAAAAAAGGCCTATCTCAAGAATACAGGCCGATCTTAGACCTGCAGCTCCTGAACAAGTTAATTCCAAAAAGAAAAATTCGGAATGCTTGCTCTTCATCAGGTCTACCCCCAACTCCATCAGTGGGACTGGATGTGCTCCATAAAACTTCAGGATGCCTACTTCCATATTCCAGTCGCAGGAAAGTATGAATGTATCTGCACTTCAGGGTAGCATCCAAGCACTACCAGTACAAAGTCTTACCCTTCGGCCTCCAACAGTCTCTTGAAATGTATGGCAGTATTTGCAGCACATCTGAGACAGAAGTGCTTTTCGTCTATCCATACCTAGATGACTGGCTGAACAAGAGTGCCTCCCAGAAGTAGCACAATTGCATTATCAGGTTTGCCTCCAAACTCTGGGCTTACAGATCAACATCAAAACACCCACACAGATATCAACTCAAAGCATCTATTACCTAGGACACTGGATACAAACCATGCAAGAGTGTATCCGTCGGAGGAAAGTTTATACTCAATTGAAATGAAAAGTCAAACTTTCCTCTGTGCTCCTCACCCATCAGCCAGACAAGTGGCATCGCTACTGGGATCAATGGCCTCCTGCATTTTCCTTGTTCCCAATGCCAAGCTGCACATGAGACCCGTACAGCATGTTCTGGAAGATCAGTGGTCTCAATATTCCAACCAATGAAACAACAAGATACTTCTCACAAGGGAAGTCAACAATCACTCCGATGGTGGATGCAGAAACAGCATTTACGGATAAGAGTTCCTTTTCACCAGGCCCTTCCTACACAAACTTTGATCACAGATGCTTCCTCTCAGGGTTGGAGGGCTTACATGGGCCCCTTACAAGTTCAGAGCCTGTGGTCCGACAAGGAGCAACTTTATCATATAGACATGTTGGAACTCAGGGCGGTCCATTTGGCACTGAAAGCCCTCTATCCTTCCATTCAGATGAACTCTCTGCATGTTCATATGGACAACACCACCACAATGTATTATCTGAACAAGAAAGGAGAGACCCGATCATAGACCCTATTGTTGGCAGCGCAAGCAATTTGGAAGTGGCTACTGGCCAGAAACTTGACGATATTGGCAGTTAACCTACCAGAATCGTTGAACACCCAAGCAGATTTTCTGAGCCGTACGTATGGAGAAGATCACGACTGGGTTCTAAACGACGACGACGTTCAAACTATTTTTCAGGAATGGGGCCACCACAAATGGACTTATTCACAGACGAAGCAAACAAAAAATGCCCAAGCTTCGCGTCCAGGTTTTACCGACCAGGGACAAATGGGAATGCCCTTTTAATCAACTGGTCAAAACGTTTTCTGTATGCGTTTCCTTCCATTCCTCTAATTCCGAAGGTCATCAATAAGCTTTACAGAGCTAGGACCATGATGATCCTACTAACCCCTGCATGACCTCGCCAGTTGTGGTACACGGACCTACTCCATCTGTCAGAGAAACCACACATGAGATTGCCATGCAGACCGGATCTCCTTCACAAACTTGAGGGAACATACTCTATCCCAACCTTTTTTCATTGAGCTTGACAGCATGGCTCCTGAATTCCTGTAATATAGTCATCTAGGTCTTTCACAGGAATGCATGGGCATTCTCAAGGAGTCCAAATGACCAATAACGAGATATTCAAATGTGTTTAATGGAAAGGATTTTATATGTGATGCATCCAGAATAATTTCTATCTGATTCTGGGGCAGGAGGATGTCATTTTACCTTACCTCATCCATCTGGCAAAATTAGGTTTGTGGTTTTCATCGATAAAGGTACATTTTGCAGGTATAACTGCTTATAGACGATTGCCTTCTGAGAAATCTTTGTATCGAATGCCTGTTGTTTTTTTAGAGGGTTTAAAAAAATGTTCCCCCGTTCGTTCACCGTCTGCTCCCTGGGAGCTAAATGTGGTACTTTTGAAACTGGTGGGTCCACCCTTTGAGCCCATACATAATTCTTATCTACAGCATATGCATGGAAAACAGCGTTTCTTCTAGCTATTACCTCAGCCAGCAGAGTAAGTGAAATTCAGGCTCTCTGTGAAAAAGAGCCTTACACAGTGTTTCAGGACAATATGGTAGTTATGAGAACCCTTCCTAGTTTCCTGCCAAAGATGGTTTCTGATTTCCATATTAACCAGAATTTTTCGCCCCCTACATTTTTTTTCAAACCATCCACACCTGCAGAACGAGCTCTAATAATCTTTAGATCTAAAAAGAGTTCCGAAATTCTTTGTGTACAAAACAAAAGACATTAGATGCTCAGATCATTTGTTTGTGAACTATGGTCCAATGAGAAAAGGCATGGCTGCTTCTAAGCAAACTTTCTCTAGATGGATAGTTTTCTGCATTATGTTTACCTAGCAGTTGGAGAACAAGCTTTTGGCCACCAGACCAAAAGCCCATTCTACAAGAAAAATGTCCCTGTGTCCGAAATCTGCAAAGCAGCGACGTGAAGATCGGTGCATACTTTGACAAGACACTCCTGTCTCGATTCAAATACTAGAGCAGACACCCATACGGGACAGGCATCATAATGAAACCTGTTTAAATAAAGAGCTCAACTGCTGTAGCCTACTCTAGCTTTGTCTGCAAGGGCATGGGATGAGCTTGCTCCTCTGTTCAATGCTTATGACTATTGATGAGGATCCCCTGGAAGAGAAGGATAAGTTACTTACCTGTAAGCCTAGTTCTCTTCCAGGGGAATCCCCATCAAAGTCATAAGGAACCCTCCCACCTCCCCGGACGAACCTGGCATACAGCAGCTCATGTTTTAGTGGAGTGTCCCTTTCTTCACTCCACTGTTAAAAAATAACTGATCTGTCACCTTTTTCTGACCTCTGATTTGTGTTCCGGCGTCCCCTTGGGTGGGAATAATTCAGTGCTTATGACTTTGATGAGGATTCCCCTGGAAGAGAACTAGGATTACAGGTAAGTAACTTATCCTCCCATTTGAGAGCACCTGGAACGCTGGTCAAACCAAGGGGACAGGAACCCTCCTCAGGTAACAGGCTAAATTTGCTGCAGAAGCGTTACAAGCTCCATGCAAAAGGAAAGCTGTTTACAAACCATCGAATGGTTCACAGAAGTCTTACATTCGATGCCGCTAAGAAATACCTCCTTCATGCCTTTGAAACATTTGTACGAAAAGGGTAGCTCATGAATGTAACTATCTCCCAGCCTTTCATATCTGCCTACAGGAGTGTGTTTCAAGCAGGATGTGAATTGAAGTGTTGAAATAGGCAAATTAACAACCGCATGAAATAGTCAGAAAGCAGATGGTATTTCCACCACAGTAAAAAGCAACTTAACTTTTCAGTATTAAGCCTAAGATGGCTTCTTTCTTAGCCATTATTTGTTGTTGTCGCGTCACATTGAATGTGGTAAACAAGTCCTTAGCCCTGACAAAATGCCATGGAACAAGACAATTTTTAAATGTCTGTAGTGTCCAGGAGAATGAAGTGTTCCTTTACAGCATCTAGTAAGGAACTTTTTACCCATTGCTGGCCTACCTTTCCTACCCTGTATGTTGTCAAAATACCTGAATGTTCTGATGACACATAGTGAGGATCTGGTCTCTTCGCTCTTAATATCCCCAGTGGAGTTTACAAAATGCGCATGACAACTGTTTGTATCTACTGCCCACAATAACCACCCGCCAGGACGTGAAGGTTTTGTGTTAAATGTTCCATTTTGAACCCATCCATCGAACTGGTCTTCAGTTGCATTAATGTATTTTTGCCAAATTTTATGGGAGTGGGATTACTGGCGCATTTAACTCCTTAATTTTCACCAAGCGTAAGCAACTTGTCTTCTGCACTGTCATTTAAAAATATAATTTGTAAAGGTATCAGACATGCTCTAAATAAAGCTTCCCTTCCCTGTATTTGGCATTTTTTTTTTCCCCAAACACCCTTCAAGTCAATCGACTTCATCGCCTTCTATTGCCAACCTGGAAACAAAGGAATCTGAATAAATCTATTTTTTATCAGTCAACAATACATTGTGCATTTCCTCTGAGGGCAATTTAAAATAATAGGACACAGCATCTTGAATATTATGCCCAGAAAATATGCGAACTTGTCCATATATGCTTTAGAACTCCCCACTGGTGGGGTAGGACAATGTTCCCATTGTGTATAATTAAAAATAATAGTATAAAGTGTACACTGTTAAAAAAATAGCCAACCAGAGGACCAGGAGTGGCTATAGCGCAGAACCCTCAAGCATCTCAGTGGACGACTAGCTTCATCATCGGGAACGCTCTTCACCAGGCTGGTGCTGCAATGCATGGTGGGCTCCCCAAAGGGAGCTCCTAACCATATAGCTCTCTAAGTAGCAAGTACATCCAGGTTAGGTGGATGAGGACCTTATTATAGGATCCAACACAAACCGGATAGAGTGATACAGAAATAAAATTGAGGCTCCCGCACCCATGGTATATGTATTTGCATTTGTGCAGAATTATGACTTTTCATTTATTCACAAGTCTTTACAGAAGTAGACCAGGAAATTGTACTCTTAAAAATATTTTTGAATTGTATTTTACCACAAGCAAACATGCATGTGTAGATTTGCTCATGCGAGAATCTATTGAGCGTTTAGAAGTTTACTTTCCCCAACCCTGGAAGAACTTTCACTTCTGCCTTTATCTTGAGTAAATTTCCAACCTTTCTCAGTATGGGAGAAGAGCTGGTGAAAGCCATGCAAGTTAGTAGGTTTGCACAGACTCAAAGGCATTCCAACCCTGGAACTATTGCTTTACTGTTCCTTCAGCCCCAGTATGTAGATCTGTGGAAAGGTGGAAAGGTGGCATAATAATGAAATTGCTGGTATTAAAGCCCTACTATATTATTAGCCCTGGCATATTATCAGATCTCTTATATAATAAGTTTCTGACATAATTTGTTGCCACACTACATGATACGAACGGGACAAGTAGATTTTTTATTTCAAAGAACAAGGAGATTGATGATGCAACCTGTCCCATGGACAAGCAGATATTTTATTAATTTCCACACCCCTGTCCCAGACAATCTCATCAGGAATTGGTATAGTTGAGATGTTCACTAGGGACAAATCCTGACTGACCTTATGTGCAGAAAAATGTGGTTTTAGGACCTCATTCACCAGTTCGTCTGCTGAGCGTTCAGGAAGATAATGACCACGGATCAGTAAGAAAAAGTCGATGACAAACCCAATCCAAAGAAGAAAGGCAAGTAAAGTTAATAAAAGCCACAGATAGTTCCATGGATGAATGAGATAGTTTTGTATAAGCTAATTTATCAGCTTACGTACTCTTGACAATGGTTTTGCAGAAGAAGTGGATTAGTCAAAAGAGGAATCATCTAGATACGCAAAATATCCAGAAGCAGTTAGTGCAAAAACTGGAGCCATGTTAGGAAGTGGAGAACTAATAGAAGTCTCCCTTGGTTGTTCGTAGTAAACTATGCCATCCTTTTCAGTTTCATTTGAGTAGTAGTGCTTGTTACCTTAGTCGTTTCTTGTAACAGATGAAGACAGTGGTACTAATGAAAGATTATTTATCACCCTCCCTAAGCTCGGGTAAGTGTCAGCATTGCTGCTCAAAACCTGTAGAGGAAAATCCTGGTCTGTAGTGAGAGGGATTCCGGAAATACACAGGAGGTCCACTAGGTTTGCTGTGGAAGATCGGCCATATGGTGTAGCTTGACATTATCAAAGGAGACAAAGCGATTTTCTTTTGATCCAGACAGCGGTGGGAGAATAACAGTTCTGGTACCTTGTGTAGGAAGTTGGCTCTGTATATACTATTTCAAAGTAAGAAATAGTGTGCACAGAGTCCAAGGGTTCCCCTTAGAGGTAAGATAGTGGCAACATTAGATAATTCTAATGCTCTATTTTGTGGTAGTGTGGCCGAGCAGTAGGCTTATCAGAGGGTAGTGTTAAGCATTTTTTGTACACACACAGGCAATAAATGAGGAACACACACTCAAAGACTTACTCCAGGCCAATAGGTTTTTGTATAGAAAAAGTTTATTTTAAGAACCACAGGTTTAAGATTTGCTGTAAACACTTTAAATGCAAGGTACTTCACTTAGATGATTTAGGAACTTTGAATAAAAGCAGTATCATATACAGTCTTTGTAAAAATGGCAATAAGCTATTTTCATAGTGGACACAGTGCAAAAATCCACACTTCCTGGGGGAGGTAAGTAAATGTTAGTTTGTGAGGTAAGTAAAATACTTACAAGTCTCAGTTCTGGGGCATAGGCAACCCACCGTTTGGGGTTCAAGGCAACCCCAAAGTTACCACACCAGCAGCTCGGGCCGGTCAGTGCAGGGGGCAAAGAGGTGCCCAAAACACATAGGCACCTATGGAGAACAAGAGTGCTCCGGTTCCAGTCTGCCAGCAGGTAAGTACCTGCATCCTCGGGGCAGACCAGGGGGGTTTTGTAGAGCACTGGGGGGGGACTGAAGTAGGCACACAAAACACACCCTTCAGCAGCACAGGGACGGCCGGGTGCAGTCTGCAAATCAGGCGCCGGATTTCAGATAGGAATCAATGGAGGGACCCGGGGGTCACTCTTGCGGTGCAGGCAGGCACGGGGGGGCTTCTCGGGACAGCCACCACCTGGGCTACGCAGAGGGTCGCCTGGGGGTCACTCCTGCGCCGAGGTTTGGTTCCTTCAGGTCCGTCCTGGGGGCTGTGGGTGCAGTGCTGGTTCCAGGCATTGGGTCCCTTGTTACAGGCAGTTGCTGTCAGGGGGAGCCTCTGGATTCTCTCTGCAGGCGTTGCTGTGGTGATTCAGGGGGGTAGTCTCTGGCTACTCAAGGGTTCACAGTCGCTGGGGAGTCCTCCCTGTCCTCTGGATCTCTAGCTGGGGGCTTCGGTTGCAGAGTGTGAAGTCTCACGCTTCCGGCGGGAAACGTGCAGTCTTTGAAAGTTGCTTCTTTGTTGCAAAGAATTAGCTAGTTTTGAGCAGGGCTGCTGCTCACAGGAGTTTCTTGGTCCTTTAGTCCAGGGCGTCGGGTGCAGAGGGTGAAGTCTCACGCTTCCGGCGGGAAACGTGCAGTCTTTGAAAGTTGCTTCTTTGTTGCAAAGAATTAGCTAGTTTTGAGCAGGGCTGCTGCTCACAGGAGTTTCTTGGTCCTTTAGTCCAGGGCGTCGGGTGCAGAGGGTGAAGTCTCACGCTTCTGGCGGGAAGAGTGAGATCTTTAAAAGTTGTAAGAAAGTTACAAAGTTGTTGCTGTTGTTGAACAGAGCCACTGTTCACGGGAGCTTCTTCGTCCTTTGGTTCAGGGCAGTCCTCTGAGACTTCAGAGGTCGCTGGTCCCTGTCGGATGCGTCGCTGGTTGCAGGTTTTTCGAAGTTGGAGAAAGGCCGGTAGAGCTGGGGCCAAAGCATTTGTCGTTGTCCATCCTGCAGGTTGCAGGAATCTAGTTTCCTAGGTTCTGGGGTGCCCCTAAATACTGAATTTAGGGGTGTGTTTAGGTCTGGGAGGGCAGTAGCCAATGGCTACTGTCCTTGAGGGTGGCTACACCCTCTTTGTGCCTCCTCCCTGAGGGGAGGGGGGCACATCCCTAAACCTATTGTGGGAATCCTCCAAACTCGAGATGAAGAATTTCTAAAGGCAGGGGTCACCTCAGCTCAGGACACCTTAGGGGCTTTCCTGACTGGTGGGTGACTCCTCCTTGTTTTTCTCATTATCTCCTCCAGCCTTGCCGCCAAAAGTGAGGGGAGTGGCCGGAGGGGCGGGCATCTCCACTAGCTGGGATGCCCTGGGGTGCTGTAACAAAAGGGGTGAGCCTTTGAGGCTCACCCCCAGGTGTTACAGTTCCTGCAGGGGGAGGTGAGAAGCACCTCCACCCAGTACAGGCTTTGTTCCTGGCCACAGAGTGACAAAGGCACTCTCCTCTTGTGGCCAGCAACATGTCTGGTGTGTGGCAGGCTGGCAGAAACTGGTCAGCCTACACTAGAAGTCGGATTGGTATTCAGGGAGCATCTCTAAGATGCCCTCTGGGTGTATGTTACAATAAAGTGCATCAGTGTGCATTTATTGTGCTGAGAAGTTTGATATCAAACTTCCCAGTTTTCAGTGTAGCCATTATGGAACTGTGGAGTTCGTGTTTGACAAACTCCCAGACCATATACTCTTATGGCTACCCTGCACTTAAAATTTCTAAGTTTTGCTTAGACACTGTAGGGGCATAGTGCTCATGCATATATACCCTCACCTGTCGTATAGTACACCCTGCCTTAGGGCTGTAAGGCCTGGTAGAGGGGTGACTTATGCCACAGGCAGTGTGAGGTTGGCATGGCACTCTGAGGGGAGTGCCATGTCGACTTAGCCATTTTCTCCCCACCAGCACACACAAGCTTTTAGGCAGTGTGCATGTGCTGAGTGAGGGGTCCCCAGGGTGGCATAAGACATGCTGCAGCCCTTAGAGACCTTCCCTGGCATCAGGGCCCTTGGTACTAGGGGTACCAGTTACAAGGGACTTATCTGAGTGCCAGGGTTGTGCCAATTGTGGAAGCAAAGGTACAGCTTAGGGAAAGAACACTGGTGCTGGGGCCTGGTTAGTAGTGCTCAATGGCACTCCAACGCTGCTCCATGGGAAGTAACCTCCTGCAAATAAAAGCAACAGGCTGGTCAAGGCCATCATCATTTGTTTGGGACAGGACTGCTCCTATCCCATGTTCAGAGGCATCTGTCTGCACAATGAACTGCTTAGAGTAATTTGAGATTTCAAAACTGGTGCTGTACACATTGCTTGCTTCAGGGTGTCAAAGGCCTTTTGACAGTCCGCGGTCCAGTTCACTTTCTTTGACATTTTCTTGGAGGTAAGTTCTGGGAGGGGTGTCACTATTGATCCATATCCTTTCACAAACCTATAGTACCCAGTGAAGCCAAGGAATGCCCTGACTTGAGTCTGGGTTTTTGGAGCTACCCAGTCCAGAATAGTCTGGATCTTGGGTTGGAGTGGCTGAAATTGGCCTCCACCTACAAGATGTCCCAAGTAAACCACGGTACCCTGCCCTATATGACATTTAGATGCCTTGATAGAGACTCCTGCTGCTTGCAGGGCCTGCAAAACCTTCTTCGGGTGGACCAGGTGATCCTGCCAGCTGGAGCTAAAGACAGCAATATCATCAAGATAAGCTGCACTAAAGGACTCCAAGCCAGCAAGCACTTGATTCACCAACCTTTGGAAGGTGGCAGGGGCATTCTTTAAGCCAAGGGGCATCACAGTAAACTGGTAGTGCCCATCAGGTGTAGAGAATGCTGTTTTCTCTTTTGCTCCTGGTGCCATTTTTATTTGCCTGTACCCTGTTAAGTCAAAGGTACTTAAGTATTTGGCAGCACCCAATTTGTCAATCAACTCATCTGCCCTTGGAATGGGGTGAGCACCTGTCTTGGTGACATAATTAAACCCTCTGTAGTCCACACAGAACCTCATCTCTCTCTTGCCATCTTTTGTGTGAGGTTTGGGTACTAAGACCACTGGACTAGCCCAGGGACTGTTAGAGTGCTCAATCACTCCCAACTCCAGCATCTTGTGGACTTCCACTTTGATGCTTTGCTTAACTTGGTCAGACTGGGTACACAGGTGTGTCTGACTAGGGGTTAGGGAAAAGAGCTCAGCAAGCTGCTGGAGGACTTGCCTGCAGTCAGCCTGCTGTTGCCAGAGAGGGTGTCTGAATAGATCACTCAATCTACTGTGCCATCTTTAGGGTCAGTGGGGAGGAGAGCAGGGAGAGGTTCACTCTCTGCTTCCTGGTCCTCATCTGTAACCCTCAACATGTTTACATCTGCCCTGTCATGGAAGAGTTTGGGGCGTTTAACATGGATCACCCTTTTGGGGGTCCTGCTAGTGCCTAGGTCCACCGGGTAGGTGACCTGACTCTTCCTTTCTAGAACTGGGTAAGGGCCACTCCATTTGTCCTGATGTACCCTGGGAGCCACAGGCTCCAGAACCCAGACTTTCTGCCCTGGCTGAAACTCAACCATTGCAGCCTTTTGGTCATACCACATCTTCTGGAGTTGTTGGCTGGCCTCAAGGTTTTTGCTTGCCTTTTCCATGTGTTCTGCCATCCTTGAACGTAGGCCTATTCCATAGTGCACCACATCTTGTTTAGGCTCATGGAGAGGTCTCTCCCAGCCTTCTTTTACAAGAGCTGGTGGTCCCCTAACAGGATGGCCAAACAGAAGTTCAGAGGGTGAAACCCTACTCCCTTCTGAGGCACCTCTCTGTAGGCGAAAAGCAGGCATGGCAAGAGGACATCCCATCTCCTTTTGAGTTTTTCTGGGAGCCCCGTGATCATGCCCTTCAATGTCTTGTTAAATCTCTCAACAAGACCATTGGTTTGTGGATGATATGGTGTAGTGAATTTGTAAGTCACCACACATTCATTTCACATGTGTTTTAGGTAAGCAGACATGAAGTTGGTACCTCTGTCAGAAACCACCTTCTTAGGAAATCTCACTCTGGTAAAAATATCAATGAGTGTTTTGGCTACTGCAGGGGCAGTAGTGGGCCTAGGGGGAATTGCATCAGGGTACCTAGTAGCATGATCCACTACTACTAGGATATACTAATTCCCTGATGCTGTGGGAGGTTCAGGTGAACTCACTATGTCCACACCAAACCTCTCAAACGGGAAGCCCACCACTGGAAGTGGAATGAGGGGGGCCTTTGGATGGCAGCCTGTCTTGGCACTTGCTTGACAGGTGACACAGGAGCTGCAAAACTCCCTTACCTTCTGGGACATATTGGGCCAATAGAAACGGCTGACTAATCCCTCCCAAGTCTTGGTTTGTCCCAAATGCCCAGCAAGGGGAATGTCATGGGCTTAGGTGATGATAAAGTCTCTAAACTCCTGAGGCACTGACACTCTCCTAGTGACACCAGGTTTGGGATCTCTTGCCTCAGTGCAAAGGATTCCCTCCTCCCAATAGACCCTGTGGAATCCACTGACACTTCCATTGTCTTGCTCAGCTGCTTGCTGTCTTAGGCCTTCAAGAGTGGGGCAAGTCTTTTGTCCCTGGCACAGATGTTCCCTTGAGGGTCCCCGTGGGCCCAGGAGCTCTACCTGATAAGGCTCCAGCTCCGTGCTCTCGGTTCCATTAGGGGATAGGACATCCTCCTGGGAAGAGGTGTCCTGTTTCTTTTGCTGTGTAGAAGCTGGTTCCCCGGTCTTCTTTTCTTTTCTCTTGGAAAGTTGGGCCATTATACCAGACTCCAACTCTTCTTTTTCACCCTGTGCTCTGCTCTGTGCTCTCGTCTTAACACCCGCCAGTTCAGGGATACCCAGCATGGCTGCATGGGTCTTGAGCTCTACCTCCGCCCATGCTGAGGACTCCAGATCAATCCCTAGTAAACACTCTACTGGAATTGCCGAGGAGACTACCACCTGTTTCAAGCCAGCAACCCCTCCCCATTCTAAAGTCACCATTGCTATGGGATGGACTTTAGTTTCATTGTCAGCATTGGCGACTGGATATGTCTATCCAGCCAGATACTGTCCTGGGGAAACCAGTTTGTGTGTCACAATGGTGACACTGGCACCTGTATCCCTCAGGGATTCTACCTTATTCCCATTTATCAAGAGTTGCTGCCTGTATGTTTGCATGTTAGGCGGCCAGGCAGCTAGTGTAGCTAAATCCACCCCACCCTCAGAGAATAATGTAACTTCAGTGTGAACCCTGATTTTCTCTGGGCACACTGTTGATCCCACCTGGAGACTGGCTATTCAAGTGCTAACTGAAGTAGTAGTTGTGGGACTTTTCTTGGGACAAAGTTTTTACCCCTATACCCATTTGTGGACTATGAAGAGGCTTGGGGCCCACCCTCCTGAGCCGGTTTTTGGGGCTCTTGTGAAAACTTTGTTTTTGTCCTTGGATGTCTCACCACCCTTCCAATGGGGAGGCTTTGTGACCCCTTTCTTTTGGTCACCCCCTGTGGAAGTCTTGATCACCCTTGTCTTGACCCAGTGGTCTGCCTTCTTTCCCACACCTTTTGCCTGATATTGATGCCAACTTTGATTGAAAGTGTGCTGGGACCTTGCTAGCCAAGCCCCAGGGCCAGTGTTCTTTACCAAAATCTGTACCTTTGTTTTCACAATTGCACACCCATGACTTACAGTTAAGTCCCTTGTAAAAGGTCCCCATGGTACCAAGGGCCCTGTGGTCAGGGAAGGTCCCCAGGGGCTGCAGCATGTGTTTTGCCACCCTGGGGGACCCCTCACCAAGCACATGCACACTGCCTTTGCAGCTTGTGTGTGCTGGTGGGGAGAATAAGGTAAAGTCGGCATGGCTTACCTGTGGCATAGGTAAGTCACCCCTCCATCAGGCCTTACAGCCCTAAGGTAGGGTGCACTATACCACAGGTGAGGGCATAGCTGCATGAGCAATACACCCATACTGGTTCTAAGTCCATTCTTAGACATTGTAAGTGCATTGTAGCCGTATTGAGTATATGGTCTGGGAGTTTGTCATCAGGAGAAAAAGGCAAAGTCGACATGGCACCCCTCTCAAGGTGCCATGCTCACAAACCAATGCCTGTGGCATAGGTAAGTCACCCCTCTAGCAGGCCTCACAGCCCTAAGGCAGAGTGCACTGTACCACAGGTGAGGGCATAGCTGCATGAGCAATATGCCCCCACAGTGTCTAAGTCCTTTCTTAGGCATTGTCAGTGCAGTGTAGCCATATCAAATATATGGTCTGGAAGTTTGTCATTACAAACTCCACAGCTCCATAATGGCTTCACCGATTACTGGGAAGTTTGCTATCAAACTTCTCAGCCCAGTAAACCCCCACTGATGCCAGTGTGGGATTTATTGACAAATGCATCCAGGGGGCAATTCTTTTTTTATATATACTTTGAAACCCCAGAACTTCATAATCAGGTAAGTAGATTTTTGAGCATAAATACTTTGCAGTTTCAAAAATCAACACTTAATGCAATTCTTCAGTTCAGCAAGGTTAGTGCAATTTTTCAGTTCAGCAAGGAAAACAAGAATGCAGTTTTGTAGGTAAGTACGCAACTTACAAATCCAGACTTCGGGATTTTCAGTCAACACCAGGCAAGGTTCAAACCAGTGCCAAGAGTGCACCCCTAGCGACTCAGGGCGGAGGTAAAATTTGGAGTCGGTGACCAAAGTTTACCAATAGAGAATGGGGGTGAATGAAGTTGTGTTGCTCACTGGTGAGTAAAGCGGTGAAAGGGGTCGATTTCCTGGGGTTGAGGTAACTACAAGGGAAGCTTCAAGGCAGCCAAACGTACACCTTCAGCGGCACAGGGGCAGCTGGGTGCAGAACGCCATCACACCATCGGGCACCAAAAGCAAGTAAATGGGGGAGATTAGTTTTGGAAAAAGACTGCAGGCTCCGGCCAGGAGGCTGAATGAAGAAAATCCACAGCTGCGTAACAAAGGTAAGTTCTTAAGCTAGGGAGCGTAGGGACACCGGCCCAGCTCCCCAAGCCTCAGAGGATCCAGGTGCTGGGGTGCCCTTTGGCATCAGGAACAGCTTACCATGCAGGTTGTGGTTAGAGGGTGTAGGAAAGTGCCATCTTGCCTGGCATGTTATCCCCATTTTCACTGTATGTATGTTTGTTTTTGCCTATGTGTCACTGGGATCCTTCTAGGCAGGACCCCAGGGTTCATAATGTATGCCCTGTATGTGTTGCCTGCGTGGTGCCCAACTGTATCACTGAGGCTCTGCTTACCAGAACCTCAGTGTTTATGCTCTCTCTGCTTTTTAAAATTGTCACTGCAGGCTAGTGACTAATTTTACCAATTCTCATTGGCACACTGGAACACCCTTATAATTCCCATGTATATGGTACCTAGGTACCAAGGGTATTGGGGTTCCAGGAGATCCATTAGGGCTGCAGCATTTCTTTTGCCACCCATAGGGAGCTCAGACAATTCTTACACAGGACTGCCACTGCAGCCTGAGTAAAATAACGTCCATGTTATTTCACAGACATTTTCACTGCACATAAGTAACTTATAAGTCACCTATATGTCTAACCCTCACTTAGTGAAGGTTAGGTCCCAAGTTACTAAGTGTGTGGGCACCCTGCCACTGGATCCAAGCTAGCCTGGCTGATGAGGGGTGAAACCCCGAACCGGTCCCAGGATGCTTGTTTCCGTTCCAGTGAGGACCTGGCTTGGCAGTTCGGTCTGGACTGTTCCCATGAGGAACAGGGTCAAGACTGATTTGCATATGGCTGGGTCCAAACTGGGGTGGCATGGTGAGCAAAAGAACGATGGATTAAACCCAGATCTATGACTGGGGGTGAGTGTTTGACAATGTTCAGCATTCCGTCCATCACTTGTTGTTTTTGCTTTGTCGCCCTAAGTGGGAAGGGTATGCCCAGGCGTGGGTCCCGTGCTTCCCATGCCACTGGATTCAAGCTAGCCTGGCTGATGAGGGGTGAAACCCCGAAACCGGTCCCAGGATGCTTGTTTCCAGTCCAGTGAGGACCTGGCTTGGCAGTTCGGTCTGGACTGTTCCCATGAGGAACAGGGTCAAGGCTGATTTGCATATGGCTGGGTCCAAACTGGGGTGGCATGGTGAGCAAAAGAACGATGGATTAAACCCAGATCTATGACTGGGGGTGAGTGTTTGACAATGTTCAGCATTCCGTCCATCACTTGTTGTTTTGGCACCCTGCCACTAGCCAAGGTGTCCCCACATCGTTCAGGGCAAAGTCCCCGGGCTTTGTGAGTGCCGTGGCACCATTACACGCGTGCACTATATATAGGTCACTACCTGTATGTAGCGTCACAATGGTAACTGTCGCCCCAATACCATTCTGGTATTGGGGGACAATTCCATGCATCCCCGGGTCTCTAGCACAGAGCCTGGGTACTGCCAAACTGCCTTTCCGGGGTTTCCACTGCAGCTAGTGCTGCTGCCAACCCCTCAGACAGGTTTCTGCCCCCCTGGGGTCTGGGCAGCCCAGTCCCAGGAAGGCAGAACAAAGGATTTCCTCTGAAAGAGGGTGTTACACCCTCTTCCTTTGGAAATAGGTGTGAAGGGCTGGGGAGGAGTAGCCTCCCCCAGCCTCTGGAAATGCTTTGATGGGCATAGATCATGCCCATCTCTGCATAACCCTGTCTACACCGGTTCAGGGATCCCCCAGCCCTGCTCTGGCGCGAAACTGGACAAAGGAAAGGGGAGTGACTACTCCCCTGACCAGTACCTCCCAGGGGAGGTGCCCAGAGCTCCTCCAGTGTGTCCCAGACCTCTGCCACCTTGGATTCAGAGGTGTTGGGGCACAATGGACAGCCCTGAGTGGCCAGTGCTAGCAGGTGACGTCAGAGACCCCTCCTGATAGGTGCTTACCTCTCTCAGTAGCCAAGCCTCCTTTCTCAGTAGCCAAACCTCCTTTTTGGTCTATTTAGGGTCTCTCCCCTGGGCTATTCCTCAGATAACGAATGCAAGAGCTCACCAGAGTTCCTCTGCACTTCCCTCTTTGACTTCTGCCAAGGATCCACCGCTGACTGCCAGGGCGCCTGCAAAACCGCAACAAAGTATCAAGAAGACAACCAGCAACATTGTAGCGCCTCATCCTGCTGGCTTTCTCAACTGTTTCCTCGTGGTTCATGCTCTGAGGGCTGTCTGTCTTCACCCTGCACTGGAAGCCAAGAAGAAATCTCCTGTGGGTCGACGGAATCTTCCCCCTGCTAATGCAGGCACCAAACTTCTGCATCACCGGTCCTCTGGGTCCCCTCTCATCCTGACGAGCGTGGTCCCTGGAACACAGAATCTGGGTCCAAGTGTCTCCCACAGTCCAGTGGCCCTTCTGTCCAAATTTGCTGGAGGTAAGTCCTTGCCTTCCCACGCCAGCCAGTAATCCTGTGTACTGCGTGATCTGCAGCTGCTCAGGCTTCTGTGCACTTTTTTGGGTTTGTGTACATATAATTTGTGTATATTACTTACCTCCTAAGTGACCTTAGATACCTTTGGCATATTGTCACTAAAATAAAGTACCTTTATTTTCAGTAACTCTGAGTATTGTGTTTTCTTGTGATATAGTGCTATATGATATAAGTGGTATAGTAGGAGCATTGCATGTCTCCTAGATCAGCCTAAGCTGCTTTGCCATAGCTACCTCTATAAGGCTAAGCTGCTAAAACACCTCTATTCTACTAATAAGGGATAACTTGACCTGGCACAAGGTGTAAGTACCACAAGGTACCCACTATAAGCCAGGCCAGCCTCCTACAGAGGGAGTCTTCAATTTGAGGCTGCAGGCTTTGATGCAGAGACCGACAGGGGTCATCCCATGGTGGACTTGGACTCAGAATTGCTGGGGATCCTTCAAAGGATTGGTGGGCCACTTGGACTCGGGCTGTGGGCTTTGGGTGCAGAGATGGGTCTAGAGGCAATTTCGCAGTTCCTCAGGGCAGAGTTATTTTCTTTCAAAGTTGGTTTCTTCTTGAAGAGGTCCGCTGTTCTCAGGAGATTTTGATCTTTGTCGAAGGCAGGCAGTTCTCCCAAAACTTTGGAGGTCACTGCGCTGCAGAACAGGTTGTCTTTTGGTTATGGATCGTCGAGGGCTGCAGACAGGTCAGTAGGGCTGGGGTCAAATCAGTTGGTGTCTGTAGTCTTCTCTGCTGGTGCGACTCTGTAGTGTGCGGCTCTTCTTAGGTCTTCAGGAATCTGAGTTCTAGGGTTCAGGAGTGCCACCAAAACACTGAATTTAGGGGCGTTACAGTGTGTCCAGGTAGTAGCCAATGGGCTACCCACCTTTAGGGTCAGTACACCCTTTTTATGCCCACTTCCGTTGGGAAGTGGGCATAACCCTAGTGGCCGAACTCCTTCCAAACAAGATGGAGGAATTTAAAAAGTAGTGTCCACTTCAACTCGTCCACCTTAAGGTAGGGATGGGCATGAAGTGTGCACTCCTTCTAGTTTAACTAATTTTCCCGCCTTTGCCGCTGCCAAAAGGTGCGTCAGGACAGCGGGGTTGGTCATCTCTATCATCTGGAGAGACCTGAGTTGCATTACAAAAGCGGGCAGGGCCTTTGAAGCTCCCCGCCCTGGAATTTCCGTCCTACCTGGGAGAGGAGGCCACACCTCTACCCAGACCAGGCCTCTGCTCTGAGTCCTCGAGAGCGTTGGCTTTCACCACAGGGGGCAGAACTCTGTCTAAGGTGTCTGCATTGGTTTTGACCAGTCCGTGTCCACGCTAGGAGTTGGTAGGGTTTGGTGCCCCCTGAGTGCATGTATTATTAAATCCATAACTGGATTAAGTGATGGTTTATTAATACAAGATAGTTGATACCAAACATACCTATCTTCAGTGAAGCCATTGTGTAGATTGGGAACTTGTAGTGATCAGTGTCCAGCATGTATACTTAAAACGGCATCCCTGTTCACTTACTATGTCTGACAAAGACATACCACGGGCATATCTGCTCATGCAGATATGCCTTCACATGTAATATAATGTACTCTGTCTTTAGGGCTGGAAGGCCTGCTAGAAGGGTGACATATATATTGCATGCAGTGTAAAGGGGACAGGACACACAGGCTGTGTGCCATGTTGCGTTTTCATTTTAGTTCTGCACCAAGACACGCAGCCTGCGAAAGCAGCACTGTGTGCACTTAGAGGGTCCCTGAGGGTGGCACAATTCGTGCTGCAGCTCTCACGGGCCTTCCATTAGTACCCATGCCCTAGGTACCAGGAGTATTAGGGACTTATAGTGGTAACTAAAGGTTTTGCCAAATGAGAAAAACAATTGTGTAGATTTGGGGGAAGAGATCTGGCTCTGGGGACGTGTTTAGCAGGGACCCAGTGCACTTTCAATCGAAATTGCACCAGAAACCAGGCACAAATTGTGTGTGTGTTTTGGGTGGGGGGGGTGGACCATGTCAAAAGAGACACTTTCCTGCACTATCTCATTTACTTTAGAAAACAGTGATCCAATCATGCTGCAATAGTGTTATAAAATACACTATACGTATATATCAAGTGTATTAGCTCTGCATTGTTGATTTTTCTTTGAATTATTGTAGATCTCCCTTTAACTTCACCACTGGGAATTGCTGTGGTAAAGACTATGGAAAACTGGGAACAAATCCTTCAAGAAAAAATGGATCAATTTGAAGGGCCGCCTCAAAACTACATTAATACCTTTCCAAGCGACCTCACAGTGGCAGCAGGACCAGCCATACTTCGTCACAAAGCAATGCTTGAGCCTGAAAATACCCCTTTCAAGTAAGAAGTGAATGCATTATTTAGCTTTACTTTATTTAGACTGAACCTGATTTATTACTTTTTGAAAATGAACAAACACTAACATAAACGGTTTTCAGTTAAATCATTTGAAAAACAGGTTTGTTTCAATGTACATTTTGTTATTAGACTTATTAGTGCATAGGTTGCATTGCAGATATCACACCTACATGCAGACCAGTTGATGTGAAAATTGTGAGAATGTGGAGTGTTACTTTGTAGGAGGCTGGCTCAGTATATGGTTATATGGTATGCACCTATAGGTGAGGCACCCTGTACTGAGTCCAGGTAGCCCTTAGTGATAGTTTAGGCGGTTCTAGATAACCAGAGCTCTCATAAGGGTAGCTGTGGAGAGCAGCTAAGGCTTATCTGGGAGGGTGTAAAGTGTTTGCAAACACCACAGAGGTCAGTCAGTGATGTACACACAGGAAAGAACCACATCAGTGTTACACAAATAGGTTATATTTATTGTAACACACACTGTAGAACTAACTTTGGTATATCTCCTAATCTGAGATAGTTAACAACAGGTAAGTAAAGGCATAAAAGAACATGGGCCCATATTGGGTGGGTGGTAGCAAACCATAAACAAAACAAAAAAATGGGAATGCGCCAATCACTCCCAACCCACAATCACTCAAGGACCCTTAGGACTGGGGAAATACTAAAACCCCAAAGGAATGTTGGTAGGATTCCCCAGTTGCCCATGTGCAGAGTTGTAATTCCGGGTCACTGTCCATAGGATAACATGGGGAAGTCGTGGTTGGAGTTTTAGGACCCTTCCCAGAGGACCCTGAGGAAACCCATTGGAGCAAGGGAAGTTGGATAGTCTTAGATACCCAAAACAGTGGAGTACCTAAACCGGGGATCCTTGGTGGATAGAGGTGCCATAGTGTTGGAACCTCCTGTTGAATTCACTAGGGACCTTCGTTGTCCATCTGGTGTTGTGACTGGTGGACCAGTTCAGTGGACCTACGTGTGGATTCCTGAATAGGAGGACCTAAGGAAAGAGGGGACAGAGTCCAGACCACCTGGAGGTGCTCAGGCTTTGCAAGAGGGAAATGACCTCCGTTCTTGGAAATTCTTTCCTGTAGGATGGTGGACAAAGAAGTGCAGCTGTCGAGTCCAGGCGATGCAGGAGCATCCCAGGAGTCGTCCACCAGCTGTCCTACGCCAGTCGCCGAATTGTAGAGGGGTCAGTGGTCAGCGAGACCACCAACAGGCCTTGGCAGATGCAGGGACGCATATCACAAAGTTTGCAGGACTTGTGGGGAACAGCAAGGTCCAGGTGACCCAACCTTGACAGGTAGGTCAGGGTCAGCACTTATCAAGCAGAAGAGCAAGGAGGAATATTTGGAGCCCCCAGCAGGACCCTCTGGCAGCAGGCACAGGGAGTCAATGGGAGGGTTCAACAGTACAGCAAAGAGGGATGCCCATATTGCAGTAGTTGCAGAGAGGATGTCATTCTGGGAGCTGGTGCATGCTGGAGAGCGGGCTTCCTGGAGCTAGAATGCCTTCAGACTGAAGAGCCAACAAGTCTTGGCAACGACAAACGGACACGGTACACAGGAGTTCCAGCCAAGCAGCTCCAGCAAGGGGCCACAGACGTACTAGTTGCAAAGAAGATAGGTTGGACCTCTGGAGAGCCACAGAACCACCACCTGTGTTGTAGAGCCTCAAAGAGTCTGTGGGAAAGCAGGTTCCACAAGCCAGCCGGCATCTTTGAGATGCCTGCAGATGCAGAGGAGTGACTCCTTCACTCCAGGGGAGATTCCGTCTTGCTCTCCTAAGTGTAGGCAGAGTCCCTGTGACTCTGGAGGATGCACAGGGTTGCAGAAGTCTTGCAAAACCTGGAAACAAAGTTGCAGTCATTGCCCTCCTATTAGTTACAGTCTTGTTTTGGTTTTAGCGAAGAACAGCAGCGGTTCCAGTGTCCTGAGGAAGACTTGCAGATGGTTCCTGAAGTCTTGCAGATGAATCTTCCATCTCAGGGGACCCCTTTAGTAACCCAGGAAGGGGGTTGGGCACTTACTGCAGTGACCCACCTATCAGGAGAGGTCAGGATGCCACCCAGCTGGACTAACCAGTCATATGCTCCCAGGGCCCTCTACTCATCTTTTTTCCAAGATGGCAGAATCAAGTGGCCACCTGGCAGAGCTCTGTGGACCTCCCTAGATGAGGAGCTGGACAGTGGGGTGGTCACTCCCCTGCCCCTTGTGTGGATGTGTGCCGGAGCAGGAACCTGGGATTTCTGCACTGGTGCAAACCGGGTTTTGCAAGGAGGGCACCAAATGCACCCTTCAAAGTACTCTGGTGGCACTCAGAGGCACCCCTACCTCAGCCCAGGGACATCTTTTTCTAAAGAAGAGATGGCAACACCTCTATCTTGCAGGAAATCCTTTGTTCTGCCATCCCATGCCAGAGTTAGGCACAGCAGCATGCAGATCCTGCAAGGCTGTACAGGCAGACATTGGGCGATCCCCAAGGGAACCCTCACAGTACATGGTATCATGCAACTAGCACTGGCATCAGTATAGCTGCATGATTCCAACATGTTTGATACCAAACATGCCTATGTTTGTTGAAGCCATTATGTAGTTGAACAACTTATGTTGATCACTACATACCTTAAGATGGCTTCCCCAGATTTACAAAGCCCAGGAAATTGAGTTTGGGATTTGTAGGGGTACCTCTGCTCATGCAGGGGTGCCCTCACTCTTAGAACCATGCACCCTGCCCTACCTTAGGGGTGACTTGAAGTGTCAGAGTGCAGTGATCATGATAAAAGGCAAACCTTATTTCTGGAGTGAAAGGTGCATGCACCATTTCACAGAGGCTGCAATGGCAGGCCTGTAGTCACAGTTTGCATGAGCCCCCAGGGGTGGCACAATACATGCTACAACCAATGGGGATCTCCTGGTGTACCAATGCCCTGGGTACCTAAATACCAAATACTAAGGATGTACATGGGTGCACCAGTATGCCAATTGTAGGGTGCAAAAATTACCATACAACTAAATTTAGGGGAGAGATCACTGAAGCTGGGGTCCCGGCTAGCAGGATTCCAGTGTACTACAGTCCAAACATACTGACACCATTTAAAAAGTCAGGGCAGCTATGTCAGAAAGATGCTACTTTACTTACATAACCCCCTCCCAAACGAAAGAGGATAAAGCTAGCCTTACCTAGGTGAGTCTTCATTTTCTAAGTGGAAATTTCTGGAAAGTCCTTCTGTGTTGGCATGGTTACTCCCAGGTCTATGTACCACTGACAATTCCACCACCAGGAGGGAAATGGACCGCTTCAGAAGTTTTGGATTTTCACTCTTCAGCTGTTTAAGCCACAGGAGAGGGGCTTGTGATCTGTCTGAACAATGACGTGAGTGCCAAACAGATATGGCCTGAACTTCTTTAGGGGCCAGACCACAGCAAAGGCCTCCCTCTCTGTAGCTGACCATCTTTTCTCTCTGGGAATTTGCCCTCTGCTGATGAAAGCTACTGGTTGATCCTGGCCCTCTTAATTAAGTTCGGATAGGACAGCTCCTAATCCTATCTCTGTAGTATCTGTCTGAAGAATTAATTACTGGGAGTGTTCAGGGTTTTTAAGCATTGGAGCTGAACACATGGCCTTCTTAAGGGCATCAACGGCCTCTTGATGAGCCTATTTAGCAATTTCCTTAGAGGTGAGACCGTTGAGGGAGGTCACAGTGGACCCAGACCCCTTTACAAATCTCCTGTAATACCCAGTCAGGCCCAGAAAAGCTCTAATCTGAGTCTGAGTAGTGAGAGCACCTCAATCCACAATGTTTTGTATTTTACTCTGAACTTGGCCTCCACCTACCAGATGGCCCAAGTAAACAACTTCACTCTGCCCTATCTGGCATTTACTTACCTTGATAGTGAGGCCTGCCTTTTTCAAGGCCTCAAATACTCTTCTGAGGTGGACCAGGTGATCTGCCAAGTAGAACTAAAGACAGCAATATCATTGAGATTTGCTGCAGTAAGGTCTTCCAGGCCTGCTAGAACTTGGTTCACCAACTTTTTGGTATGTGGCAGGTGCTTGTTTCAAACAATAGGGCATCATTGTAAGCTGGAAGTGCCCACCAGGAGTGAAGAATGATGTCTTTGGTTTGGCAGCATCAGTTAACCTGATCTGCCAATAGCCTGCAGTCAGACCAAAAGTGCTGAGATAATTGGCTGCAGCTAAAGTATCAATGGGTTTGTCTGCCCTGGGGATAGGATGGGCATCAGTCTTAGTGACTGCATTGAGACATCTGTAGTCTGCACTGAACCTCATCTCTTTCTTTCCGCCCTCGGAGTGAAGTTTGGGTACAAGGACTACAGGACTAGCCCAACGACTGTCTGAAGGATCAATAACCCTCAACTCTAGCATCTTCTAGACTTCTGCCCTGATGCAATCTCTGACATGGACAGGCTACCTGTTGATTTAGCTCTTGACAGGCAGTCTATCACCTGTGTCCACATCATGGGCTAGCCAAGTGGTCTGACTGGGTGTCAGGGAAAAGTAGTGGATCACGAATAGTATCTCCATCCGGATGTCAGCAGTGTTGCACGTTAGAGTTTCCAAGGCGGCAATCGCTCGGCGAGGCTTTTCGTTGCAAGTGGAATTCAGGCGTTCTGTACACCTTTCCACCCGTACCACTTCTGCCCAGAGCTCTCAAAAAGATCAAGAACGACTGTGCCTAAGTAATCCTATTGGCTCCGGATTGGGCACAGAGAGTCTGGTATCCCGAGCTTCTGAAAATGAGCATCAATCCTCCAATCAGGTTGCTTCTTTGGGAGGATCTTCTGTTGCAGTAGCAGGGGAAGGTTCTTCATCGAACATGTCAACTCTGCGTCTACATGCGTGGGGATTAAGCAATTGATGGCTTTTGACCTTCCTCCCGAAGTCTGTAAAGTTATTTTGGCAGCCAGGCATCCCTCCACTAAATGGTATACGCCATCTGTTGGAAGCGCTTTGTATATTACTGTACAGAAAGGTCTATTGATCCTCTTTCTGATTCTCTTTCTGATATTCTTCTCCTCATTCTTTCCCTTGCCCAGGATGGTTCTGCCTTGGGGTCTCTCAAGGGCTATCTTCCTGCCTTTTCGGCATTTCTTTGGCTGCCTGATCAGCCTAAAACCCCCATTGTACATAGAATTCTCAAAGCCCTTTGTTATGCCCCAGTGGGACTTAAATCTGGTCCTCACAAAAGTAGGCAAGGTGATGGACTGGCCTATGAAAAGAGGTAACAACCTTGGGAAGGAAGGAAGCCTTAGTGCGCCACACCACTTTGTCAGGGTGCACAGACAAGTATTGGGGCTTGGAACAAAGAGCTTGAAGCTCACTTACTCTGCAAGCAGAAGTTATGGCAACAAGAAAAACAGTCTTGAAAGTGAGGAGCCGGAAAGGGCAATTGTGTATCGGCTCAAATGGAGTGCACATTAAGAAGGTAAGGACAAGATTGAGGTCCCACTGAGGCATGAAAAATGGAGTGGGAGGAAATAAGTGGGTAAGACCTTTAAGGAATCGGTTGACAATAGGCAACTTAAAGAGTGAGGGCTGATGAGGTAACCTAAGAAAGGCCGAAATAGCTGATAAAAACCCTTTAAGGGTGCTCAAAGCAGAGCCCTGCTGGGCTAAAGAAAGGATGAGCAAAAGAACCTCAGAAAGAGGAGCAGAGAGTGGATCAACAGATTTGTTGGTACACCATGCCACACCATGCGCTCTCCCTTCGAGCCTTTGCACAACTGTCCCTTCCGGGTACTCACCATCAAGACAGCTTTCTTAGTAGTGATAACATCTGCCAGGAGGGAGAGTGAGATGCAAGCTCTGTCATCAAAGCCACCGTATCTCACTATCTATTCCGATAAGGTGGTACTCAGAACTCGTGCCTTTTTCCTCCCTGAGGTGATGACCCCATTTTGTCTGGGTCAGAACATCACCCTGCCCACCTTCTTTGCTCTGCTGCATCCCTCTAAGGAAGAGGAGCAACTCTACCGACTGGACCCAAAAAGAGGGTTGTCGTTCTACCTTGACCGCACAAAAGAGTTCCGGGTGGATGACCAACTCTTTGTGGGGTATGTTAGAGCAAAAAAGGGTTGGGCAGTGCAGAAACAAACCATTTTGGGCTGGGGGATTCTCTGCATCAAGATCTGCTACACATAGGGCAAGAAGCAGGCTCCTGAGGGCTTGAGAGCTCATTCTGCCAGGGGCAAGGCTGCTACCACTGCACTAGCTTGGGGCGTACCTGTTCTGGAGATCTGTCAGGTGGCAACGTGAGCATCTTTGCATATGTTTGTAAAACATTACTGCCTGGACAGTCCTTTACGAAGAGACAGGCACTTTGCCCGTTCAGTCCTACAGGACTTCTTAGTGTAAGGAGAAGTATCTGCGGCCCATCACCAGGTTATGGCTTGGGTATCTATTCAAAGGTAAGGAATATGCATGAACAAGTTAATTACCTTCGGTAACGCATTATCTGGTAGAGACTCTATCTAGCTGCAGATTCCTTACACCCACCCATGCCTCCCCGCTCTGCGGATATCTCTAGCAGGGTTAGGGTTTATCCCTTTCAGGGCCCCAGTTTTGCACGGACAAAATGTTGGTTCTATCCATGACTCTGAGCTTCTGGTGTGCAAGTTTTGTGGATAAAAGAACTGACGTACGCCGCCGGGGTGGTTCCTTTATAGGCGTCCATGATGTCCCTGACCACTCTAAAGACACTGACAAAGCCACTTGGAGCTGGATAACGCACACCCATCTGAACAACACCACCTTATGGCGTACGCAGGGTATTGCTCAGCAAAAAGATTCCGAATTCGAAGCTGACGCCCGGTAATTCAAAGGTAAGGAATCTGCAGCTAGATGTACAACTTAACGTTGGTAACAATATATCTGGTATAGACATATTCTAGTTGCAGATTCCTTACCGTAAAAGTTTCCCCCTGGCGTCAGACATGATCTGTAGTTTTTATCTTCGCGCAATACCCTTGCGGATCGGTACGTGGCGTCAGTCGACTCCATTGGCGGTGTTGTCTCCGTGATGACGTCGGGAGTAGTACATAGATGCCTCCTCAGCGCAGTGACGTCAGTTCTTTTAACAACTTTCCATGCCAAAGCACAGAGTCGCTAAGATCTCTGAGATTGGTACGCCAGAGCTAAGGTCCTGAATGGGGAATCCCTGTCCCTAGAAATCAGTTCGCAAGCGGGGAGGATGGGTGGGGCCGGTAAGGAATCTGCAACTAGAATATGTCTCTACCAGATATATCATTACCGAAGGTAAGTAAGTTGTACATCTGATGGAAACTTCTAGTTACAGATTCCTTACCTTAGAATAGATACCCAAGTGTAGGAAGTTGGCTCTGTATATACTATTTCAAAGTAAGAAATAGTGTGCACAGAGTCCAAGGGTTCCCCTCAGAGGTAAGATAGTGGCAAAATTAGATAATTCTATTTTGTGGTAGTGTGGTCGAGCAGTAGGCTTATCAGAGGGTAGTGTTAAGCATTTGTTGTACACACACAGGCAATAAATGAGGAACACACACTCAAAGACTTACTCAAGGCCAATAGGTTATTATATAGAAAAAACTATTTTCTTAGTTTATTTTAAGAACCACAGGTTCAAGATTTGAAGTAAACACATAAAATGCAAGGTACTTAACACAGGTAAGTTAGGAACTTTGAATAAAACAATATCATATACAGTCTATGTTAAAATGGCAATAAGCTATTTTAAAAGTGGACACTGTGCAAAAATCAACAGTTCCTGGGGGAGATAAGTATTGGTTAGATTGTGAGATAAGTAAGACACTTAAATGTCTCAGTTCCTGGGCATAGGCAGCCCACCGTTTGGGGTTCAAGGCAACCCCAAAGTTACCACACCAGCAGCTCAGGGCCGGTCAGGTGCAGAGGTCAAAGAGGTGCCCAAAACACATAGGTGCCTATGTAGAACAGGTGTGCTCCGGTTCCAGTCTGCCAGCAGGTAAGTACCTGTGTCCTCAGGGAGCAGACCCGGGGGGGTTTGTAGAGCACTGGGGGGGACACAAGTAAGCACACAAAACACACTCTCAGCGGCACAGGGGCGGCCGGGTGCAGTGTGCAAAGCAGGCGTCGGGTTTCAGATAGGAAACAATGGAGGGACCTGGGGGTCACTCTAGCGGTGCAGGCAGGCACAAGGGGAGCTTCTTGGGACAGCCATTACCTGGGCTAGGCAGAGGGTCGCCTGGGGGTCCCTCCTGCACCGAGGTTTGGTTCCTTCTGGTCCTGGGGGCTGAGGGTGCAGTGCTTGTTCCAGGCATCGGGTCCCTTGTTACAGGTAGTCACGGTCAGGGGAAGCCTCTGGATTGTCTCTGCAGGCTTCGCTGTGGGAGCTCAGGGAGGTCTTCGTGGGCTACTCACGGGGTCACAGTCGCCGGCAAGTCCCCCCTGTGGTGTTTGTTCTCTGGATCTCGAGCCGGGGGCTTCGGGTGCAGAGTGGGAAGTCTCACGCTTCCAGTGGGAAACGTGAGTTCTTTAAAAGTTGCTTCTTTGTTGCAAAGAAGTTGATGTTGTTGAGGAGAGCCGCTGCTCACTGGAGTTTCTTGGTCCTTTAGTCCGGGGCAGTCCTCTGAGGCTTCAGAGGTCGCTGGTCCCTGTCGGATGCGTCGCTGGTTGCAGGTTTTCGAGTCAGGAGACAGGCCGGTAGGGCTGGGGCCAAAGCAGTTGTCCTCTTCCGTCTTTTCTGCAGGCTTGTAGGTCAGCAGTCCTTCTTGGTTCTTCAGGTTGCAGGAATCTCATTTCCTGGGTTCTGGGGTGCCCCTAAATACTAGATTTAGGGGTTTGTTTAGGTCTGAGAGGGCAGTAGCCAATGGCTACTGTCCTGGAGGGTGGCTACACCCTCTTTGTGCCTCCTCCCTGTAGGGAGGGGGGCACATCCCTAATCCTGTTGGGGGAATCCTCCAAAACTAAGATGGAGGATTTCTAAAGGCAGGGGTCACCTCAGCTCAGGACACCTTAGGGGCTGCCCTGACTGGTGGGTGACTCCTTGTTTTTCTCATTATCTCCTCCAGCCTTCCCACCAAAACTGGGGACAGTGGCCGGAGGGGCAGGCATCTCCACTAGCTGGGATGTCCTGGGGTGCGGTAACAAAAGGGGTGAGCCTTTGAGGCTCACCGTCAAGTGTTAGAGTTCCTGCAGGGGGAGGTGAGAAGCACCTCCACCCAGTACAGGCTTTGTTCCTGGCCACAGAGTGACAAAGGCACTCTCCCATTGTGGCCAGCAACTTGTCTGGTTTGTGGCAGGCTGGCAGGAACTGGTCAGCCTACACTAGAAGTCGGATTGGTATTCAGGGGCATCTCTAAGATGCCCTCTGGGTGCATGTTACAATAAATTGCACACTGGCATCAGTGTGCATTTATTGTGCTGAGAAGTTTGACACCAAACTTCCCAGATTTCGGTGTAGCAATTATGGAACTGTGGAGTTTGTTTTTGACAAACTCCCAGACCATATACTCTTATGGCGCGCCTACACTTAAAATGTCTAAGGTTTTGCTTAGACACTGTAGGGGCATAGTGCTCATGCACATATGCCCTCACCTGTGGTATAATGCACCCTGCCTTAGGGCTGTAAGGCCTGCTAGAGGGGTGACATACCTATGCCACAGGCAGTGTGAGGGTGGCATGGCACTCTGAGGGGAGCACCATGTCGACTTAGTCTTTTTCTCTCCACCTGCACACACAAGCTGTGAGGCAGTGTGTATGTGCTGAGCGAGGGTTCCCCAGGGTGGCATACGACATGCTGCAGCCCTTAGAGACCTTCCCTGGCATCAGGGCCCTTGGAACCAGGGGTATCAGTTACAAGGGACTTACCTGAGTGCCAGGGCTGTGCCAATTGTGGAAGCAAAGGTACAGCTTAGGGAAAGAACACTACTGCTGGGACCTGGTTAGCAAGGCCGCAGCACACTTTCAATCAAAACGTAGCATCAGCAAAGCCAAGAAGTTAGGGGGTACCCATGCCAAGGAGGCATTTCCTTACACCAAGCAAGGCCATCCTCGGAGGTAGACTGCGAGCCAAGATCATACGAGGAAGTCGTGCAGTACTGAACTACCAAAGTAGCTGTCCCGACAGACCTGACTGTACAGGCAGTAATGTTTAGCAAACTTGTGCAGGGATGCCCACGTAGCTGCCTGGCAGATAACCAGGACAGGAACTCCTAGTGCCAATGCAGTGGAAGCAGCAGCTGCTGTGGTGGAATGAGCGTGCAAGCCCTCCAGGGGTTTCTTTTTGACCAAAGCGTAGCACATCTTGATGCAAAGAAGTACCCATCGAGAGATGGTACGTTTCTGCACCGCCTTCCCTTTCTTCGCACCCACATATCCAACTGAGAGTTGATCGTCCACCCGGAAATCTTCAGTACAATTTAGATAGAACACCAACGCTCTTTTTAAGTCCAAACTGTTGAGTCTTTTCTCATGCGAAAGATGTAGGGGTGCGTAAAAAGTAGGCTAGGTGATGGACTGGTCTACATGAAAAGGTGTAACAACCTCGGGAAGGAAAGAAGAACACCACTTTGTCAGGGTGCACAGACAAGTATGGGACTTGGAAGAAAGAGCTTGAAGCTTCACTCACTCTGAGAGCAGAAGTTATGGCAACAAGAAAAACAGTCTTGAGGAGCCGTAAAGGGCAATTGTGCATCAGCTCGAATGGAGTACACATTAAGAAAGTAAGGACAAGATTGAGGTCCCACTGAGGCATGATAAATAGTGTGGGAGGAAATAAATGAGTAAGACCTTTAAGCAGTCGATTGACAATAGGAGACTTAGAGTGAGGGTTGATCAGGTAACCTAAGAAAGGCCGAAATAGCCGATAGATACCCTTTAAAGGTGCCCAAAGCAGAGCCCTGCTAGGCTAAAGAAAGGATGAAAAAAGGAACCTCAGAAAGAGGAGCAGAGAGGGGATCAACAGATTTGTTTGTACACCATGCTACAAATTTATGCCAACAACAGGTGTATACCGTTTCGGTGGAGGGACGCCTGGGTGCCAAGATAACGTCAACTGTTGCTGCTCAATCTCCACGCATGAAAGCAGAGGTTGGACAGGTTCGGGTGGAGAGCCGTTCCCTGCTACTGCGACAGAAGATCTTCCCAAAGAGGTAGTCTGAGTGGAGGATCGATGACCATGCTCAATAGCTCTAAATACCATACTTTCCGTGCCCAGTCAGGAGACACCAAGATGACTTGGGCCTGGTCGTTCCTGATCTCCTTGAGAACTCTGGGCAGAATTGGTATAGACAGAAAGGAGGTCAGAATTCCACTTGAGACGAAAAGCGTCTGAGCGAGTGCCGCCTTAGAACCTCCAGCGTGCAAAACAGACGGCATTGCATGTTCTCTGTGGAGGCGAACAGATCTAACCAAGGCTGTCCCCATTGGTGAAAGAGACCTTGCTCCACCTCCGGATGGAGATGCCATTTATGATCGGCTGTGCATCGACGACTGAGTTCCTCTGCTCTGGCGTTGAATGAGCCTGCCAGATGTTGATCCACCAGGGTAATGTTCTGATGTTCCAGCCATGTCCAGAGGCTTAGGGCCAGATGTAGGAAGGCATTAGCGCCTCGCAAATGGCGAAAAACTCCATTTGCGAGGTGCTAATGCCCTCACGCGATGCAGAAACACATATTGCGAGTCGGTACCGACTCACAAAATGGGTTTCAGACTCGCAAATAGGAAGGGGTGTTCCCTTCCTATTTGCGAGTCGCACCGCGATGTAGAGTTGATTTGTCACTGCGAAAGCGGTCGCAAATCAACTCGCAGTTACCATCCACTTGAAGTGGATGGTAACTCATTGGCAAACGGGAAGGGGTCCCTATGGGACCCTTTCCCCTTTGTGAATGCTCACAATAATATTTTTTCAGAGCAGGCAGTGGTCTACCGAAACTAAAAGGTTTTGGTATTTTTTCTATTTGCAGCTCGTTTTCCTTTAAGGAAAACGGGCTGCAAAGAGAAGAAAAAAAAAACTGCTTTATTGCAAAGCAGTCACGGACATGGAGGTCTGCTGTCTCCAGCAGGCCACCATCCCCGTGAGTGCCTAGACTCGCTATGGGGTCGCAAACTGCGACCCACCTCATGAATATTTATGAGGTGGGTCTTTGCGACCCCATAGCGAGTCGCAGAAGGTGTCTGAGACACCTTTCTGCATTCCCTTTTGCGAGGTGCAAATTGCGAGTCGCTGGGACTCGCAATTTGCACCTCGCAAAAGGGAACCTTCCTACATCTGGCCCATAGTGCCTCCCGACAAAGGGTCCAGGACCCCACTCCGCCCTGTTTGTTGCAGTACCACATGGCGGTGGTGTTGGCCGTGAACACTTGCAATACTTTCTGTAAGGAAATGCCTCCTTGGCATGGTTACCCCCTAACTTTAAGCCTTTGCTGATGCTAAGTTATGATTTGAAAGTGTGCTGGGACCCTGCTAACCAGGCCCCAGAACCAGTGTTCTTTCCCTAAACTGTACCTTTGTCTCCACAGTTAGCACAACCCTGGCACTCAGGTAAGTGCCTTGTAACTGGTACCCCTGGTACCAAGGGCCCTGATGCCAGGGAAGGTCTCTTAGGGCTGCAGCATGTCTTATGCCACTTTATGGACCCCTCACTCAGCACATGCACACTGCTTCACAGCTTGTACGTGCTGGCAATAATAGATAATACTAATTGTAAGGAAATGCCTTCCTTGGTATGGTTACCCCCTAACGTTTTGCCTATTGTTGATGCTAGTTATGATTGAAAGTGTGCTGGGGCCCTGCTAACCAGGCCCCAGCACCTGTGTTCTTTCCCTAAACTGTACATTTGTTGCCACAATTGGCACAGCCCTGGCACACAGATAAGTCCCTTGTAAATGATACCCCTGGTACCAAGGGTCCTGTTGCCAGGGAAGGTCTCTATGGGCTGCAGCATGTATTATGCCGACCTGGGGACCCCTCACTCCGCACATACACACTGCCTCACAGATTGTGTGTGCTGGTGGAGAGAAAATGACTAAGTCGACATGGCACTCCCCTCAGAGTGCCATGCCAACCTCACACTGCCTGTGGCATAGGTAAGTCACCCATCTAGCAGGCCTTACAGCCATAAGGGAAGGTGCACTACACCACAGGTAAGGTAACCTCACACTGTAGCACTATGCCCCTACAGTGTCTAAGCAAAACCTTAGACATTGTAAGTGCAGGGTAGCCATAAGAGTATATGGTCTGGGAGTTTGTCACACACAAACTCCACAGTTCCATAATAGCTACACTGAAAACTGAGAAGTTTGGTATCAAACTTCTCAGCGCAATAAATGCACACTGATGGCAGTGTGCAATTTATTGTAAAATGCACCCAGAGGGCATCTTAGAGATGCCCCCTGAATACATACCCAACTTCTAGTGTAGGCTGGCCAGTTCCTGCCAGCCTGCCACACACCATACATGTTGCTGGCCACATGGGTAGAGTGCCTTTGTCACTCTGTGGCCAGGAACAAAGCCTGTACTGGGTGGCGCTGCTTCCCATCTCCCCCTGCAGGAACTGTAACATCTGGTGGTGAGCCTCAAAGGCTCACCCCTTTTGTTACAGCGCCCCAGGGCGTCCCAGCTAGTGGAGATGCCTGCCCCTCTGGCCACTGCCCCCACTTTTGGCGGCAAGGCTGGAGGAGAGAATGAGAAAAATAAGGAGAAGTCATCCACCAGTCAGGACAGCCCCTAAGGTGTCCTGAGCTGAGGTGACCCCTGCCTTGAGAAATCCTCCATCTTGAGTTTGGAGGATTCCCCCAATAGAATTAGGGATGTGCCCTCCTCCCCACAGGGAAGAGGCACAAAGAGGGTGTAGCCACCCTCAAGGGCAGTAGCCAATCTCAAGGACAGTAGCCATTGGCTACTGCCCTCCCAGACCTAAACACACACCTAAATTCAGTATTCAGGGGCTCCCCAGATCCCAGGAAATCAGATTCCTGCAACCTGAAGAAAGAAGGACTGCTGACCTGCATGCCTTCAGAGAAGGAGGAAGATGACAACTGATTTGGCCCCACCCCTACCGGCCTGTCTCCAACTTGGAAAACCTGCTCCAGCGACGCATCCGACAAGGACCAGCGACCTCTGAAGCCTCAGAGGACTTCCCTGGACTACAGGACCAAGAAACTCCTGTGAACAGTGGCCCTGTTCAAAACCAGCTACTTCTTTGCAACAAAGAAGCAACTTCCAAAGACTTGACGTTTCCCGCCGGAAGCGTGAGACTCTACACTCTGCACCCGACACCCCTGGCTCGACCTGCATAAAACCAACACCTCAGGGAAGACTCCCCGGCGACTGCGAGCCCGTGAGTAACCAGAGACGACCCCCCTGAGGCCCCACAGCGACGCCTGCAGAGAGAATCCAGAGGCTCCCCCTGACCGCGACTGCCTGTAACAAAGGACCAGACCCCCAGAACCAACACTGCACCCGCAGCCCTCAGGACCTGAAGGGACCGAACTTCGACGCAGGAGTGACCCCCAGGCGACCCTCTGCCTTGCCCAGGTGGTGGCTGTCCCGAGAATCTCCCCCGGGCCTGCCTGCACCGCTAGAGTGACCCCCGGGTCCCTCCACTGAAACCTATACAAAACCCGACGCCTGCTTTGCACACTGCACCCGGCTGCCCCTGTGCCACTGAGGGTGTGTTTTGTGTGCCTACTTGTGTCTCCCCCAGTGCTCTACAAAAACCTCCTGGTCTGCCCCCGAGGACCAGGTACTTACCTACTGGCAGACTGGAACCGGAGCACCCCTGTTCTCGATAGGCGCCTATGTGTTTTGGGCACCTCTCTGACCTCTGCACCTGACTGGCCCTGAGCTGCTGGTGTGGTAACTTTGGGGTTGCCTTGAGCCCCCAACAGTGGGCTGCCTTTGCCCCAGGACTGAGACTTGTAAGTGTTTTACTTACCTCCTATTCTAACCTTTACTTACCTCCCCCCAGGAACTGTTTATTTTTGCAGTGTCCACTTTAAAAATAGCTTATTGACATTTTTTACAAAGACTGTACATGATACTGTTTTCATTCAAAGTTCCTAAAGTATCTAAGTGAAGTACCTCACATTTAAAGTGTTTAATGTAAATGTTGAACCTTTGGTTCTTAAAATAAACTAAGAAAATATATTTTTCAATATAAAAACCTATTGGCCTGGAGTAAGTCTTTGAGTGTGTGTTCCTCAATTATTGCCTGTGTGTGTACAACAAATGCTTAACACTACCCTCTGATTAGCCTACTGCTCGACCACACTACCACAAAATAGAGCATTGGAATTATCTACTTTTGCCACTATCTTACCTCTAAGGGGAACCCTTGGACTCTGTGCACACTATTTCTTACTTTGAAATACTATATACAGAACCAACTTCCTACACTTTCCCTTTGAGAGAGGACCATGGGCTTCTGATCTCTGCCTCTCCCATGTGGCCGCCCTAACCCAGAAGTGACACATCTGTTGCTATGGATAGATGTGGCTGGGGAAGGGAGAGGGATCTGCCGTGGGCCCAATGCGGATTTGAATGCCACCTCTGCAGGTCTTTCGCAATCCCCTCCGAGATCTGAACCATGCCGGAGAGATTTCCCTGATGCTCCGCCTAGTGGAACTTCAAGTCCCACTGCAGAGCACGCATATGCCATCTAGAATGTGTCTCTAGCAGGATGCAGGAGGCCATGAGGCCCAGAAGCCTAAGAGTGAGTCTCACCGAAACCCAAGACAGAGGCTGAAAGATCGGAGTCATAACCTTAATATCTTGGACTCGCTTTTTGGGAGGATAAGCCCGAAACTGCACTGTGTCCCCAACGGCTCACATGAAAGGAAGCTTCAGAGAGAGAGTAAGGTGTGACTTCGTCACGTTTATAACGAACCCCAGCATGTGCAGTAGGTTGAAGGTGGGAGATCACTTTCTGGGGCTAGTCTGCCTTCAACAGCCAGTCGTCGCGGTAGTGGAAGACTGAAACCCCTAACCTGCGCAGATGAGCTGCAACCACCTCCATCACTTTCGTGAACACCTGTGGGGGGCTGGTGAGGACGAAGGGGAACATGGTAAATTAAACATGCTTGTGACGTACCACGAATCATAGGTAACGTCTGTAGGCAAGCAGGATGGTAATGTGGAAATAAGCGTCCTGCAAGTCCAATGCTACCATCCAATCTCCTGGGTCCAAGACAGACAGGACCTGAGCCAGGATGAGCATTTTGAATTTCTCCTTCTTGAGGAAATAATTGAGGTCCCAAAGATCTCGGATAGGACGTAAGCCCCTGTCCTTTTTTGGTATCAGAAAGTAGCGGGAATAACAACCACGTCCTACTTCGGGCACATGAACCTTTTCTTTAGCTCCCTTGGCCAAGAGAGCTGCAACTTCCTGGCAGAGAAGCGCCAAATCATCCTCTGGAAGGTGACTAAAGGATAGAGGCATGGTTGGTGGAGCAGATTCGAAATGGTGGGAGTAGCCTTTTCGAACTATCTGCAAAACCCACCTATCTGTGGTGATGGATTCCCAGTGGGGCCGGTGATGGCGAATCCTGCCGCCAACTGTATTGGAGTGAGGGGACAGACTAGGAGGGTTTGGAGGCAGTGGAAAGGCTGAGAGACCAAGCCGTAGCCCGGGAGTCCTTGAACCTCTCCAAAGCCGAGTCCGCCTTGTTCCCAAAGAGACGGGAGCCATCAAAGGCATGTCCATAAGAGTCTGTTGGACATCTACCGAAAAAACAGATATACGCAACCAAGCGTGGCACCTCAAGGCCACCATCATCGCAACAGATCTTCCTAGAGAGTCGGTCGTCTCCAGCCCAAATCTGATCATGAACTTTGCCGCATTTCTCCCATCGGTGAAAGCTTGGGAGACAATAGCACGAACCTTCTCCAGTCTCTGCTGCTCAACCTGATTGACTGTATCCCACAGAGAGTGGGTATGGCGGCCCAAAAGGCATGCAGTGTTCACTGACCACAGCGCAAGACTGGAGGAATAAAACATCTTCTTCACAAATCTTTCCCGCCTTTTTGATTCCCTATCGGAGGTGCGGAAGGGAATGCGCCCAAGGAAGAGGATGTCTGGATGACTAGGCTCTCAGGCGTAGGGTGTTGGGACAGAAATTTAAGGTCGTTTGGGGTGGGGTGGGCCGATGGCGGCGTGCAATAGTCCTATTCACAGGAGCCCCTGTGTTGGGTCTGGACCAAGTACCCAAGTGAACATCGGTGAGGGCTTCATTGAATGGTAGAAGGGGCTCAGATGTGGAAGCCCCTTGCTGAAGCACCTCTGTCAGGAGAGTTGACCTGACCTGACCTGAACATTAGGCAGCTCAAGGCCAAAGACCTCAGCTGCCCTACTGACCACCATAGAATAAGTTGCTCCCTCCGCCATAGCCACAGTAGGAGGAGACGGCATGCCAGCATCTGGAGAAGTGTCCAGGCCACTGGCTTCGCCCAACTCCTGTGCCCAGTCCAAATTAGGGTCATCCTAGTATTCATAATGGTCCAGGGACCCCTCCAATCCATTTCCGAATTCATGGCCATAAGAAAAAGGGTCAGAATCTGACTTAGGGGGGTTTAGGCCCCATTGAAGACAGAGGTGGTGCCGGCCGACGCTGTTCCGCGTCGTCAGGGATGAGAATTTGGTTGACGTCCATGGTGGGCACCACCGACGTCAGGAGCGTGGACAATCGAACCGGCGCAGTGGAATGTCTCAGTGGTCCGACCGGCGTCAGTGCGGATCCGAGAGTGGATCTGGAGAGGAGCTCTGTGGCCGGAGCTGAACTCTAAGGCCCCCCCAACCGAACCCCTTGGGCCCGAAGTCACCATATCAGGGTCAACCTGCCCAAAAATGAGGCGCATGTCCTCATAAAACTCTGTCTGATAGAGACTTCTAGTTGCAGATTCCTTACCTTAGAATTTTCCTCAAGGCACCAGACTGGATCCGGAGATTTTTTCTTCGAGCAATACCCTTGTGTGTGGGTAGGTGGCATCGGTCGACTCTGTAGGCGTTGTCGCCGTGATGACGTCAGGAGTAGTACATAGACGCTGCCCTCGCATTGTGACGTCAGTTCTTTTCTTTCCGCTCCACGTGCTGATCCGAGAGAGAGCTACCCTGGGCTAATTTTTGGCCGAATTCGACCGCTTTGTTTAACTTTTTTGGTGCGACCTTTGGTGCGTCGAGGATGTCCCCTAAGACCGGGTCCAAGCCGTGTGAGGACTGCCACCTAATGATGTCGGTGACGGACCCTCATTGTGTCTGCCTGTGGTGCCTTGAGCGTGACCACAACCCGAAGTCGTGCTCCGAGTGCCGGGCAATGCATCGGAAGGCTTTGAGGGAGCGGTCCCTAAAGCTGATGGCGGCCCGGCACTCGACTCCGCGTAGATCCCGATCTCGCTCGATTGGAAGGTCTCGAGATCGGTCGCAGAGCCATCACCACTCGTCTTCTTCAAAATCTTCGGGTCAATGTAAGAAGAAGTCGAAGAAGTCCCATCGCTCTCCGACTTTACCCCGTCGCTCGGCCGACACAATGCGGGACGAGTGTCCACGAACCAGGCCTCTGTCCTCGGAGTCTGGGTCGACTCGCGATTCCCCGAGTTTCCCGGAGCCGGAGCGACCCCCGCCAAACTCAAGGAGTTCTGTGAGGCCATGCGCCTCATCTTTGGGTGTGCTGACCCCGATACGGTGCCTTCAAACCCAAGGGGCTTGGCTGAGGGGCATTCGGGTTCTGCGCTGGCGGCTTTGGCCCCGGCCACCGAGGTCACCTCCGGATCCGTGCGCGGATCCGCACCGACGCCAGTCGCACAGTCAAGACCTTCCCGAGCGCCGGGTCGTTTAGCGACGTTCACGACATCGGTTGTGCCCACTATCGACGTTGACCTGATTCTCATTCCTGATGACTCGGAGTCTGAGCGGCGTCGGCCGATGCCGCCATCGGCTTCGGTGGGCCCCATTCGCCCGAGGTCAGATTCTGACCCATTTTCCTATGGGTACGAATACGGGGAGGAATTGGAGGGGTCCCTTGACCCTTATGAATACCAGGAAGACCCTACTATGGACTGGGCACTTGATACTTCTCCTGACACGCTGTCTCCTCCTACCGTGGCTACGGTGGCAGGAGCTACCTTCGGTATGGTGGTTAGTAGGGCGGCTGAGGTCCTTGGCCTTGAGCCACCTCCTGACCGAAGTGCTTCAACCTGGGGCGTCTACGTCTGAACCCCTTCTCCCTTTTAATGAAGCCCTCACTGATGTCCTTTTGTGCTGAACGACCCGAAGTTCCTGTCCCAACATCCTACGCCTGAGAGTCTTGTTAACCAGGCATCGTCTTCTTCTGGCGCGTTCCCTTCCGCACCCCGGATAGGGAATCCAAAAGGCTGGAACAATTTGGTAAGAAGTTATTTTCTTCCACCAGCCTCGCGCTGCGGTCCGTGAACACCGCATGCCTTTTGGGCCATTATTCCCACTTACTCTGGGATACGGTTGCGCATGTCCTGCCGCAGATACCGGAGGAGGCCCGTGCTATCGTCTCCCAAGCAGTCAAAGATGGGAGAGACGCAGCAAAGTTCACGATCCGTTGTGGGCTAGATACGACCGACTCTCTGGGCAGATCGGTTGCAACGACAGTGGCCTTACGGCGCCATGCCTGGTTACGTACTTCTGGCTTCTCGGTGGATGTCCGACAGTCACTCATGGACATGCCCTTTGATGGCACCTGTCTCTTCGGAGACAACGCGGACTCGGCCTTGGAGAGGTTCAAGGAGTCCCGGGCTATGGCTCGGTCCCTTGGCCTTTCTTCCGCCACACGCCTCCCACAGTCCGCTTTTTGTCCCTTTCATGGCCACAGAAGGGGCACCCTGTCGCGTCCTCAACCCAGCCACCCGGCCATGCACGCTGGACAGCCTATGCACGGCCAGGGACGTGGAATCCCACATGGTCGTGGGACAGGGAAACAGAGGTCTGGCCAGTCCACCTCTGCCCCCGCAGCAGCCTCCAAACCTTCCTAGTCCGTCCCTTCACTCCCGCCCAGTAGGTGGCAGAATCCGCCATCACCTGCCCCACTGGGAACATATAACCACGGACGGGTGGGTTTTGCAAATAATTCGGAAGGGCTTCTTCCTTCCTTTCGAATCTGCTCCACCACACATGCCACTATCCTTCCATCCCCTGTCGGAGGATCATTTGGTGCTTCTCCGCCAAGAAGTTGCGGCTCTCTTGGCCATGGGAGGTATAAAAAGGGTCCCTGTGCCAGAAGTAGGTCGTGGTTGTTATTCCCACTACTTTCTGATACCAAAGAAGGACAAAGGCTTGCACCCTATCCTAGATCTTCGGAACCTGAACTACTTCCTCAAGAAGGAGAAGTTCAAAATGCTCACCCTGGCTCAGGTTCTGTCTGCCTTAGACCCAGAAGACTGGATGGTAGCGTTGGACTTGCAGGACGCTTATTTCCACATCTCCATCAATTTACGGTGCTCCCTTTCGGCCTTACCAGTGCCCCTCGTGTGTTCACGAAAGTGATGGCGGTGGTTGCAGCTCATCTGCTCAGGTTAGGGGTCTCAGTCTTCCCCTACCTAGATGACTGGCTGTTGAAGGCACCTTCGCCCCAGACAGTGGTCTCACACCTCCAGACTACGGCGAACCTCCTGCACCAGCTGGGGTTCACTATCAACATGCCGAAGTCACACCTGACTCCCTCTCAGACGCTCCCTTTCATCGGAGCAGTTCTGGACACAGTGCGGTTTCGGGCTTATCCTCCCCAAAAGTGTGTCCAAGACATTCAGGCTATGATTCTGATCTTTCAGCCTTGGTCTTGGGTTTCGGTGAGACAGACTCTGAGGCTGCTGGGCCTCTTGGCCTCCTACATCCTGCTAGTAACACATGCCAGGTGGCATATGCGGGCTCTGCAGTGGGATTGGAAGTTCCAGTGGGCGCAGCATCAGGGGAATCTCTCCGACATGGTCCAGATCTTGGAGGGGACTGCGAAAGACACGCAGTGGTGGCTTTCGAATCCCAATTGGGTCACTGGCAGATCCCTCTCCCTTCCCCACCCAGATCTCTCTATAGTGACAGATGCGTCGCTTCTGGGTTGGGGCGGCCACATGGGAGAGGCGGAGATCAGAGGTCTCTGGTCTCCGGCGGAGTCGGGACTCCACATAAATTTGCTAGAGCTCCGAGCGATCAGACTTGTGTTAAAAGCATTCCTTCCCTCTCTCACAGGAAAAGTGGTGCAGGTGTTCACGGACAACACTACTGCCATGTGGTACTCCAACAAACAAGGTGGGGTAGGGTCCTGGACCCTTTGTCAGGAGGCCCTACACCTCTGGACATGGCTGGAACATCAGAGCATTACCCTGATGGCTAAAAATCAGGCGGGCTCTCAACACCAGAGCAGACTAACTCAGCGGGCGACGCACTGTCGATCACAAATGGCGTCTCCATCCGGAGGTGGAGCAAGGTCTCTTTCTCAAGTGGGGATAGCCTTGGTTGGATCTGTTCGCCTCCGCAGAGAACGCGCAATGTCAGCTATTTTGCACAGTGGAGTTTCCAAGACGGCACTCTCTCTGAGACGCTTTTCATCTTGAGTGGAACTCCAGCCTCCTTTACGCCTTCCCGCCTATCCCTCTTCTGCCCAGAGATCTCAAGAATATCAAGAGTGACTGGGTCCAAGTTATCTTGGTGGCTCCGGACTGGGCTCGAAGAGTGTGGTATCCAGAGCTATTGAGCATGTCCATAGATCCTCCACTCAGACTGCCTCTTCGAGCGGATCTTCTGTTGCAGCAGCAGGGGGCGGTCCTCCACCCAAACCTCCGCCTTCATGCGTGGAGATTGAGCGGCAACAGTTGACGGCATTTGCCCTTCCACCCGAAGTCTGCAATGTTATCTTTGCAGCCAGGCGTCCATCGACTAAAACTGTATACGCCTGTTGTTGGAATAAATTTGTGGCTTGGCGCACCAACCAATCTGTTGACCCCCTCTCTGCCCCTCTTTCAGAGGTTCTTCTATTCATTCTTTCCTTAGCCCAGCAGGGCTCTGCTTTGGGCACCCTTAAGGGTTAACTGTCTGCCATTTCTGCCTTTCTTGGGCTTCCTGATAAGCCCTCACTCTTTAAATCTCCTCTTGTGAGTAGGTTCTTAAAGGGGCTCACCCACTTATTTCCTCCCACTCCCTTCATCATGCCTCAGTGGGATCTTAATCTTGTGCTTACTTACTTGATGTGTACCCCCTTTGAGCCTATGCAGAATTGTCCCTTACGGCTCCTCACATTCAAAACTGTCTTTCTCATCGCCATCACCTCTGCTCGCAGGGTAATTGAGCATCAGGCCGTTTCTTCTAAGCCTCCATACTTGTCTGTGCACCCCGACAAAATGGTGTTACGCACTAGGGCTTCCTTCCTTCCTAAGGTGGCTACACCGTTACATGTAGGCCAGTCCATCACTTTGCCTACCTTCTATGCACCCCCACATCCTTCCCATGAGGAGGAGAGACTTCACCGTCTGGACCCAAAAAGAGCGTTGGCGTTCTATCTCAATCGCACTAAAGACTTCCGGGTGGACGATCAACTCTTTGTTGGCTATGTGGGTGCGAAGAAAGGGAAGGCGGTGCAGAAACGTACCATCTCTCGATGGGTGCTTCTTTGCATCAAAATGTGCTACACTTTGGCGAAAAAGCACCCTCCTGACGGCTTGCAGGCTCATTCTACCAGCGCCACTGCTGCATCCATTGTGTTAGCACGTGGAGTTCCTGTCCTGGATATCTGTCAGGCAGCTACGTGTGCGTTTCTGCACACGTTTGCTAAGCATTTCTGCCTGGACAGTCAGGTCTGTCGGGATGGCTACTTTGGTCGTTCGGTCCTGCAGGACTTTCTAGTATGATCTTAGTTTGCAGCCCACCACCGAGGATGGCATTTCTTGGGTATCTATTCTAAGGTAAGGAATCTGCAACTAGAAGTCTCTACCAGATGTACAAGTTACTTACCTTCGGTAACGAAATATCTGGTAGAGACATATTCTAGTTGCAGATTCCTTACCGCCCACCCTTCCTCCCCGCTTGCGAACTGATTTCTAGGGACAGGGATTACCCCCTTTCAGGTCCTTAGCTCTGGCGCACCAATATCGGTGTTCTTAGCGGCTCTGCGCTCTGGCGTGGAAAGTCGTTAAAAGAAACTGATGTCACTGCACGAGGGCGGCGTCTATGTACTACTCCAGACATCTTGACGATGACGCCTGCGGAGTCGACCGACGCCACCTACGGATGCGAAGGGTATTGCTTGAAGAAAAAATCTCCAGATCCAGTCTGACGCCTGGAGGAAAATTCTAAGGTAAGGAATCTGCAACTAGAATATTTCTCTACCAGATATTTTGTTACCAAAGGTAAGTAACTTGTACTTCTGTTGGGTAGGGGTCGCTCCGACTCCTGACTACTCGGGGAAGCACGGAGCGTACCCAGAAGCAGGCTCCGAAGACGGAGGCCTTGAGCGTCAACGCTCCTGCCGCGTTGCATCAGCCGAGCAACGGGGCAAATTTGAAGGGTGGCAGCATTTCTTTTACTTATTACCTTGACCTGAAGACTTAAAGGAAGAAGAATGGTAGTGGCTCCGCGAGCGGTTTCAACACCTTCCCCTCGAGCGAGACCGTGACCTACGCGGAGTCGAGCGCTGGGCTGCCATAAGCTTGAGGGACCGCTCCATCAAGGCCTTCGGGTGCATGGCCTGGCAGTCAGAGCAAGATTTTGGGTCATGGTCACGCTCAAGGCACCACAAACAGAACCAATGCAGATACGTCACTGACATCATGCGGTGACGATCCTCGCATGGTTTGAAACCGGTCTCCGGGGACATCCTCGACGCACCAAAAAACTGAACAAAAGAGTCGAAATTGGTTAAAAATGGACCAGGGTATCTGTAAGGAAATGCCTCCTTGGCGTGGTTACCCCCTGACTTTTTGCCTTTGCTGATGCCAAGTTATGATTTGAAAGTGTGCTGAGGCCTGCTAACCAGGCCCCAGCACCAGTGTTCTTTCCCTAAACTGTACCTTTGTCTCCACAATTGGAACACCCTGGCATTCAGGTAAGTCCCTTGTAACTGGTACCCCTGGTACCAAGGGCCCTGATGCCAGGGAAGGTCTCTAAGGGCTGCAGCATGTCTTATGCCACCCTGGGGACCCCTCACTCAGCACAGACACACTGCTTGCCAGCTTGTGTGTGCTGGTGGGGAGAAAATGACTAAGTCGCCATGGCACTCCCCTCAGGGTGCCATGCCAACCTCACACTGCCTATGGCATAGGTAAGTCACCCCTCTAGCAGGCCTTACTGCCCTAAGGCAGGGTGCAGTATACCACAGGTGAGGGCATAGGTGCATGAGAACTATGCCCCTACAGTGTCTAAGCAAAACCTTAGACATTGTAAGTGCAGGGTAGCCATAAGAGTATATGGTCTGGGAGTCTGTCATACACGAACTCCACAGCACCATAATGGCTACACTGAAAACTGGGACGTTTGGTATCAAACTTCTCTGCACAATAAATGCACACTGATGCCAGTGTACATTTTATTGTGAAGTACACCCAGAGGGCATCTTAGAGATGCCCCCTGAAAATATACCCAGCTTCCAGTGTGGGCTGACTAGTTTTGCCAGCCTGCCACACACCAGACATGTTGCTGGCCACATGGGGAGAGTGCCTTTGTCACTCTGTGGCCAGGAAGAAAGCCTGTACTGGGTGGAGGTGCTTCTTACCTCCCCCTGCAGGAACTGTAACACCTGGCGGTGAGCCTCAAAGGCTCACCCCCTTTGTTACAGCGCCACAGGGCATCCCACCTAGTGGAGATGCCCGCCCCTCCGGCCACTGCCCCCATTTTTGGCAGCAAGGCTGGAGGAGATATTGAGAAAAACAAGGAGTCGTCACTGGCCAGTCAGGACAACCCCTAAGGTGTCCTGAGCTGAGGTGACCCTGACTTTTAGAAATCCTCCATCTTGCAGATGGAGGATTCCCCAATAGGATTAGGGATGCGACCCCCTCCCCACCAGGAGGAGGCACAAAGAGGGTGTAGCCACCATCAGGGCTAGTAGCCATTGGCTACTATCCTCCCAGACCTAAACACACCCCTAAATTGAGTATTTAGGGGCTCCCAGAACCGAGGAAGATAGATTCCTGCAACCTGAAGACGAAGGAGGACTGCTGACCTGAAGCCGCAGAGAAGATGGAGACACCAACTGCTTTGGCCCCAGCCCTACCGGCCTGTCTCCCCAAATCAAGAAAAACTGCAACAGCGATGCGTCCCCCAGGGTCCAGCGACCTCTGAAGCCTCAGAGGACTACCCTGCATGTAAAAGGACCAACGAACTCCAGAGGACAGCGCCCTGTTCCACAAAGACTGCAACTTTGCAACAAAGAAGCAACTTTTAAAGACCACACGTTTCCCGTCGGAAGCGTGAGACTTTCCACCCTGCACCCGACACCCCCGTCTCGACCTGCGGAAAACTAACTCTACAGAGAGGACTCCCCGGCGACTGCGAGCCCGTGAGTAGCCAGAGTTGACCCCCCCCGAGAGCCCCCACAGCAACGTCTGCAGAGGGAATCCAGAGGCTCCCCCTGACCGCGACTGCCTGCTTCGTGGAACCCGACGCCTGGTAAAGACACTGCACCCGCAGCCCCCAGGACCTGAAGGAACCAAACTCCAGTGCAGGAGCGACCCCCAGGTGGCCCTCTTCCTAGCCCAGGTGGTGGCTACCCCGAGGAGCCCCCCCTTTGCCTGCCTGCATCGCTGAAGAGACCCCTGGGTCTCCCATTGAAACCTATTGCAAATCCGATGCCTGTTTACACTCTGCACCCGGCCGCCCCTGTGCCGCTGAGGGTGTACTTTCTGTGCCTGCTCGTGTCCCCCCCCCGGTGCCCTTCAAAACCACACTGGTCTACCCTCCGAAGTCGCGGGTACTTACCTGCTGGCAGACTGGAACCGGGGCACCCCTATTTCCATTGAAGCCTATGTGTTTTGGGCACCACTTTGACCTCTGCACCTGACCGGCCCTGAGCTGCGGTGTGGTAACTTTTGGGTTGCCTTGAACCCCCAACGGTGGGCTACCTTGGACCCAACTTTGAACCCTGTAAGTGCTTTACTTACCTGTGAACTTAACAAATACTTACCTCCCCCAGGAACTGTTGATTTTTGCAGTGTCCATTTTTTTAAATAGCTTATTGCCACTTGTACCAAAACTGTACATGCTATTGTGATGATTCAAAGTTCCTAAGATACCTGAGTAAAATACCTTTCATTTAAAGTATTGTTTGTAAATCTTGAACCTGTGGTTCCTAAAATAAACTAAGAAAATATATTTTTCTATATAAAAACCTATTGGCCTGGAATTGTCTTTGAGTGTGTGTTCCTCATTTATTGCCTGTGTGTGTACAACAAATGCTTAACACTACCCTCTGAGAAGCCTACTGCTCGACCACACTACCACAAAATAGAGCATTAGAATTATCTAATTTTGCCACTATCTTACCTCTAAGGGGAATCCTTGGACTCTGCGCATGCTATTTCTTACTTTGAAATAGTACATACTGAGCCAACTTCCCACAGTATCTATCTCTGGATTAATGTGTGGTGCGGAAAGAAAAGAACTGAAATCACTGCGCTGAATCGGTGTCTTTGTACTACTCCCGACGTCTTCACGGCAACTACGACGCCAACGACGCCCGTGGAGTTGACTGATGCCACCTACCGACACGCAAGGGTATTGCCCGAAGAAAAAATCTCCGGAGGTAAGGAGTCTGCGACTAGAAGTCTCTGTTAGATAGTCTCTAACAGATAATGTGTTACCGAAAGTAAGTAACTTGTTCATTACGGCCTTGGTTAAATCCCCCAGTCCTGTTGTAGTTAGAAATTTTAAAAAGTTACTAGATAGTTAGGCCTTAAAAAACTGTTTAGAATTTTTTTGTGCAAATTCCAAAAAGGTCCCAACTCATCTAAAAAATAATGTCAGCCTCGGAAGATAGTGTTGTGGAACTCAACCTCACCCCTTACCTGCAGCTCTCAATGCAGCAGTTTAGGAACATCTGTAGGGCCAGCAAAATTAAAACAGGCTCAAACCCTACCAAAGAACGTTTCCAGGAGTTACTGGCTGAGTTTGATACGGTTGAGGCACCCCAAAGAAACACAGAGGAGGTTCAGGAGGATGACCTAGCCAGTGATGATGGGCCTGCTAGCAGTGCTCATAGGGAGGGTTCCCCTTCCAGTACCCCTGAGAGAGAAGATGCAAGTACAAACTTCTACCCCAAGTCTTTACCTAGAGGTCAGCTTGGCTCCTCCAGAGAAATACTAGAGAATCCAGACAAATATTTGAACATCCTAGCCAAGAGGGTGGCCTTTGAGTTCAGACTTTTAGAACTAGAAAAATAGAGAATTGAGATGGTCCTATGTCCCACCTCTGGTGGCACCCAAATCTGAAATAGGGAGAAAGAGGTAGCTTTCAACCCTAGAATCCCCAGATGGATTGTCCCCTAATATGAGGATGGTGATACTTTCACTAAGTGGTTCACAGTCTGTATGAGGGCCTGTGTTTCCAGAGAGGTTAACAAAAAGTATTGGGGCTATTTATTTTGGGAAATGTTGTCCGGAAAGTGCAGGGATAGACTCCTGACACTCGGCGAGGCAGATATTAGGTCCCATGACCTCTTGAAGGACAACCTGATTGAGGGCTTTGGACTCCCCACTGAGGACTATAGAATCAGGTTCTGGGAGACTCTCAAACCTTTAAGTCAGTTCTGTGTTGATGTTTGGGACTTTTCAGTGAAAACACTAGATGGATGGTTAAAGGGAAGGCAGGTGCAAGGTTATGATGAGCTTTATAATTTGATTAGGAACGAACATCAGTTAAGTGACTGTATTTCTGAGAAGCTGCATAGATACCTGGTGGACCTGGGCCCAGCCTTGTCTTAAGAGCTGTGGAAGAAGGCTAACAGTAGGAAGCTGGCCTGGTGTCTAGTGGGTACCTATGGTACTTACACCTTATACCAGGTCCAGGTATCCCCTCTCACTCAAGTGTAGGCAGTGCCCAGAATCCAGGCTCTATAGAGATAGCTGTGGATGAGCAGCCCACGCTTATCTAGGAGACACGCAAAGCTCATGCAATATCGTTACAGTCACACAGTACTCAAACATAAGAAAGAAAACACTTGGTTGTACAAAAATAAAGGTACTTTATTTTTGGAACACAGTATCAGAAAATACTAGAGAGGCAACCCTCTAATAGGAGGTAACTAAATACACTATGCATATATACACTAATAAACAGTAAGAGGCATATAAAAGGTTGGAAAACAGTGTAAAATAGCAATAAGCAATAGTAGCCCTAGGGGGAGACCAAACTGTTGGACCTGACAGCCTTAGGATGGTCACCCCTAACTTTTTGCCTGTCTCCCTCCACTTTTTGGACACTGTTTTTGCTGGTTTTTAGACTCTGCGCACTTTACCACTGCTAACCTGTGCTAAAGTGCAAATGCTCTCTCCCTTTAAACATGGTAACATTGGATCATACCCAATTGGACTATTTAATTTACTTATAAGTCCCTGGTAAGGTGCACTGTATGTGCCCAGGGCCTGTAGATTAAATGCTACTAGTGGGCCTGCAGCACTGGTTGTGACACCCACTTAAGTAGCCCCTTAACCTTGTCTCAGGCCTGCCATTGCAAGGCCTGTGTTTGCCGTTTCACTGCCACTTTGACTTGGCATTTAAAAGTACTTGCCAAGCCTAAAACTCCACTTTTTTTACGTATAAGTCACCCCTAAGGTGTACCCTAGGTAACCCCTAGAGCAGGGTGCTGTGTGGGTAAAAGGCAGGACATGTACCTGTGTATTTTACATGTCCTGGTAGTATAAAACTCCTAAATTAGTTTTTACACTACTGTGAGGCCTGCTCCCTTCATACATTATTGAAGTGGTAGCAGCTGATCTGAAAGGAGTAGGAAGGTCATATTTAGTATGGCCAGAATGGTGATACAAAATCCTGCTGACTGGTGAAGTTGGATTTAATATTACTATTTTAGAAATGCCACTTTTAGAAAGTGAGCCTTTCTCTGCACTTAAATCTTTCTGTGCCTTACAATCCACGTCTGGCTGGGTTTAGTTGACAGCTCCTTGTGCATTCACTCAGACACACCCCAAACACAGGGTACTCAGCCTCACTTGCATACATCTGCATTTTTTATGGGTCTTCCTGGGCTGGGAGGGTGGAGGGCCTGCTCTCACACAAAGGACTGCCACACCCCCTACTGGGACCCTGGCAGACAGGATTGAACTGAAAGGGGGCCTGGTGCACTTCTAAGCCACTCTTTGAAGTCTCCCCCACTTCAGACGCACATTTGGGTATAAAACAGGGCCTCTGTCCTACCAACTCAGACTCTTTGTGGAGAAGAAACTTGTAACCAGAACCTGCATCCTGCCAAGAAGAACTGCCTGGCTGCCCAAAGGTCTCACCTGACTGCTTTGTGTGAAGGACTGCTGCCTTGCTGTTCCCTGGCTGTGGTGAAGAAGTGCTCTCCAAGGGCTTGGATAGAGCTTACCTCCTGTTCCCTGAAGTCTCAGGACGAAAAAGACTTCTCTCTTGCAACTGGACTCCTTGTGCGGCGAAAATTCGACACACAGCTTGCTAAAAACGACGTCTGTTCCACGGTGAAAAATTCACTGCACGCCGAACTGGACGACGCCGCTCGACTTCGCAAGGAAAAGATCGATGCGGCGCCTGCGGTGGGACCGGAACTTCGATGCACGGCCCACCAGACTGACTTCCAGAGGGGAAATCGACGCAGCGCCTGCCGTGAGGGAGAAATTTCCCCGCACCGCCCACCCGGACGATGCAGAGCTTGCCAACAAGCCCAGTATTCCACGCACAGACCCCGGGGCATCTGAAAACCCAGCAACCCGAAGAAGATCCAGGATCGAGCGCCGAAAATCGCCACCCAGCTGTCCCTGTGTCGAAACTAAACGACGCATCGACCGTGTTCGGCCTGAGAAATCGACGCACACCCCTTTGTTTCCACACTTCTCCTCCTCTGCGGCCCTTTGCGGAGATTTTTTACTCAAACCAGGTACTTTGTGCTTAAAAAGGGACTTTGTTTGCTTTTAAAAGACTTAAGACACTTTATATCACTTTTCAGTGATATCTTTACATTTTCGTATTGCATCTTTGATCGTTTTGACCTGCAAATATCCAGATAAATATGATATATTTTTCTAAACACTGTGTGGTGTATTTTTGTGGTGCTATATGGTGTTGTTTGTATGATTTATTGCACAAATACTTTACACGTTGCCTTCTAAGTTACGCCTGAGTGCTCAGTGCCAAGCTACCAGAGGGTGGGCACAGGATAATTTGGATTGTGTGACTTACCCTGACTAGAGTGAGGGTCCTTGCTTGGACAGGGGGTAACCTGACTGCCAACCAAAGACCCCATTTCTAACACAAACCATATACTAAGAAAGTGGAATGCGAACACAGGGCCCCCAACTAGGTAAGTAAATTGTATAGAGGGGCGCTTGGAGTACTGGGGAACCACACAGGTAAGTAATACAGTACCCCCCAGATACCAGGAATGCAGTAGTAAAACACTGTATTTCCCCAATACCAACCCAAAGGATGAAAAGAAGAGGGGGAGTCACAGGGGAACGCACGTCACGTGTCGCAGAAGGCCCACAGGAGCAGGGGCAGCACCTACAGGTGTCCCACAGGACAGGGACACAGAAGACCATTGTAGGAAGTTGGCTCTGTATATACTATCTCAAAGTGAGAGATAGTGTGCACAGAGTCCAAGGGTTCGCCTTATAGGTTGATAGTGGCAATAATAGATAATACTAATTGTAAGGAAATGCCTTCCTTGGTATGGTTACCCCCTAACGTTTTGCCTATTGTTGATGCTAGTTATGATTGAAAGTGTGCTGGGGCCCTGCTAACCAGGCCCCAGCACCTGTGTTCTTTCCCTAAACTGTACATTTGTTGCCACAATTGGCACAGCCCTGGCACACAGATAAGTCCCTTGTAAATGATACCCCTGGTACCAAGGGTCCTGTTGCCAGGGAAGGTCTCTATGGGCTGCAGCATGTATTATGCCGACCTGGGGACCCCTCACTCCGCACATACACACTGCCTCACAGATTGTGTGTGCTGGTGGAGAGAAAATGACTAAGTCGACATGGCACTCCCCTCAGAGTGCCATGCCCACCTCTCACTGCCTGTGGCATAGGTAAGTCACCCCTCTAGCAGGCCTTACAGCCCTAAGGCAGGGTGCACTATACCACAGGTGAGGGCATAAGTGCATGAGCACTATGCCCCTACAGTGTCTAAGCAAAACCTTAGACACTAAGTGCAGGGTAGCCAAAAAGAGTATATGGTCTGGGAGCTTGTCAAATACAAACTCAACAGTTCCATAATGGCTACACTGAAATCTGGGAAGTTTGGTATCAAACTCCTCAGCACAATAAATGCACACTGATGCCAGTGTGGGATTTATTGTAAAAGAAACCCAGAGGGCATCTTAGAGATGCCCTCTGAATACCAGTCCGACTGCTAGTGCTAGGCTGACCAATTTCTGCCAGCCTGCCACAAACGAGTGTCTGGCCACATGGGCAGAGTGCCTTTGTCACTCTGTGCCCAAGAACAAAGCCTGTACTGGGTGGAGGTGCTTCTCACCTCTCACTGCAGGAACTGTACCACCTGGCGGTGAGTCTCAAAGGCTCATTCCTTTTGTTAAAACACCCCAGGGCACTCCAGCTATTGGAGATGCCCACCCCTCATGCCACTGCCCCCACTTTTGGCGGCAAGACTGGAGGAGATAATGAGGAAAACAAGGAGGAGTCACCCACCAGTCAGGACAGCCCCTAAGGTTCCCTGAGTTGATGTGGACCTTGCCTTTAGAAATCCTTCATCTTGAGATTGGAGGATTCCCCTAATAGGAATTGGGATGTGCGCCCCTCACCTCAGGAAGGAGGAGGCAGAAAGAGGGTGTAGCCACCCTCCAGGACAGTAGCCATTGGCTACTGGCCCCCCCAGACCTAAACACACCCCTAAATTTAGTTTTTAGGGGTGACCTTGAACCCAGGAAATCAGATTCCTGCAACCTACACGAAGAAGGACTGCTGACCTGAAAGCCCAGCAGAGACGACGGAGACACCAACTGACTTGGCCCCAGCCCTACCGTCCTGTCTCCAAACTCATAGAACCTGCACAGTGACGCATCCGACAGAGACCAGCGACCTCTGAGGACTCAGAGGCTGCCCTGAACCAGAAGGACCCAGAAACTCCCGAGATCAGTGGCGCTGTTCAAGAACAGCAACAACTTTGCACGTTTTTAGCAACTTGCAAAGAACTCTCTCTTCCTGCTGGAAGCGTGAGACTTCTCACTCTGCGCCCGATGCCCCCGGCTTGAGCTCCAGAGAACTAACACTGCAGAGAGGACTCCCAGGCGACTATGACGACGTGACTAACCTGAGTCGACCCCCCCTGCACTCCCACAGCGACACCTGCAGAGAGGATCCAGAGGCTTCCCCCTGACTGCGACTGCCTGGTAACAAGGAACCCGACGCCTGGACCAAGCACTGTACCCGCAGCCCGTAGGACAGAGAGGAACCACCCACCTGTGCAGGAGTGACCAGCAGGCGGCCCTCTTCCTAGCCCAGTCGGTGGCTGGCCTGAGAAGCCCCCCTGTGCCCTGCCTACATCGGCTAAGTGACCCCCGGGTCCCTCCATTGCTTTCAATGGCAAACCAAATGCCTACTTTGCACACTGCACCCGGCCGCATCTGTTCCGCTGAGGGTGTGTTTTGTGTGCCTGTTTGTGTCCGTCCATTCCCCCCCCCCCCAGTGCTCTACAAAACACCCCTGGTCTGCTCCCTGAGGGTGCAGGTACTTACCTGCTAGCAGACTGGAACCGGAGCACCCCTGTTCTCCATAGGTTCCAATGTGTTTTGCGCCCTCCTTTGACTTCTGCACCTGATCTGCCCTGTGTTGCTGGTGCGGTGACTTTGGGGTTGCCTTGAACCCCCAATGGTGGGCTGCCTATGCCCAGGAGACTCACTGTGTAAGTGCCCACTTTCAAAATAGCTTATTGCCATTTTAACTAAAACTGTGTGTACTACTGCTTCGAATCAAAGTTCTATACTTACCTGTGTGAGTTGGTTTACATTTTGTACTTACCTCAAATCTTGAATCTTGGGGTTTTAAAAATAAATTAAGAAAAGATAATTTTCTATATAAAAACTATTGGCCTGAAGTTAAGTCTTTGAGTGTATGTTCCTCATTTATTGCCTGTGTGTGTACAAGAAATGCTTAACACTACCCTCTGATAAGCCTACTGCTCGACCACACTACCACAAAATAGAGCATTAGTATTATCTAACTTTGCCACTATCAACCTCTAAGGGGAACCCTTGGACTCTGTGCACACTATCTCTCACTTTGAGATAGTATATACAGAGCCAACTTCCTACACTAATGCTGTATTTGTGGGAGTGTGGTTGAGCAGTAGGCTTATCAGAGGGTAGTGCTAAGCATTTGCTGTACACACACAGGCAATAAATGAGAACACACACTCAGATGTAACTCCAGGCCAATAGGTTTGTATATAGAAAAATATTATTTTCTCAATTTATTTCTAGAACCACAAGATTCAGAATTCAAGTAAATACATAAATTGTAAGGTACTTGGCATAGGTAAATATAGAACTTTGAATGAAAACAGTAATGCACACAGTTTGCCGTAGAATGGCAATAAGCTATTTTAAAAGTGGACACAGTGCAAAATTCAACAGTTCCTGGGGGAGGTAAGTACAGATAGGTTAATGTGGTAAGTAAAGCACTTACAAGTTCAGTCTCTGGGGCATAAGCAGCCCACAGTTGTGGGTTCAAGTCAACCCCAAACCCCCAGAACCAGCAACACAGGGCCAGTCACGTGCATAGGTCAAAGAGGGGCCCAAATGGCATAGGCTCCAATAGAGACTAGGGGTGCTCTGGTTCCAGTCTGCTAGCAGGTAAGTACCTGCGTCCTCAGGGAGCAGACCGGGGGGGTTTTGAAGAGCACTTTGGGGGGTCCCAAACAGGCACACAAAATACACCCTCAGCGGCACAGTGGCGCCCGGGTGCAGTGTGCAAAGAAGGTGTCGGTTTTTGCATTGAAATCAATGGAGTGACCCGGGGGTTACTCTGGAGATGCAGGCAGGGCACAGGGGGGCTTCTCAGGCCAGCCACCGATTGGGCAAAGATGAGGGCCGCCTGCTGGTCGCTCCTGCACCAGTAGTTGATTCTTCTCAGGCCTGGGGGCTGTGGGTGCAGTGCTTCTTCCAGGCGTTGGGTTCTTTGTTACCGGGCAGTCGCGGTCAGGGGGATCCGCTGGATTCTCTCTGCAGGTGTCGCCGTGGGGGTGCAGGAAGGGCGTGTTGTGGACTCACGCTTCAGGAGTGAGGTGAGAATCCCTTTAAAGATGGTTTCTTCTTGTTGCTTTGGACAGGCCCGCTGTCCACTGGAGTTTCTTCGTCCTTTGGGTTTGCAGGGCAGTCCTCTGAGTTGGCAGAGGTTGCTGGTAGGGCTGGGGTCAAAGCAGTTGTCTCCTCCTTCTCTGTGGGGTTTTCAGGTCAGCAGTCCTTCTTCTTAGGTTGTCAGGATTCTGATATCCTGGCTTCAGGGTCACCCCTAAAAACTAAATTTAGGGGTGTGTTTAGGGCTGGAGCTCAGTAGCCAATGGCTACTGTCCCTGAGGGTGGCTATACCCTCTTTGTGCCTCCTCCCTTTCGGGAGGGGGCACATCCTTAATCCTATTGGGCTAAATCCTCCAAAGCAAGATGAAGGATTTTCTAAGGAAGGGGTCACCTCAGCTTAGGGCACTTTAGGGGCTGTCCTGGCTGGAGGGTGACTCCTCCTTGTTTTTATCTTTATCTCCTCCGGAGTTGCCGCCACTGGCTGGAGTGCCCTGGGGCTTTGTACGCCAGGCTGGAGCCTTTGAGGCTCACCGCCAGGTGTTACAGTTCCTGCAGGGGGAGGTGTGAGGCACCTCCACCCAGGACAGGCTTTTTACCTGGTCACAGAGTGCACAAAGGCACTTACCCCATGTGGCCAGAAACTAGTCGGGAAGTGGCAGGGTGGGAGAGACTGGTCAGCCTAGCACTAGCAGTTGGGCTTGCATGCAGGGGGCATCTCTAAGAAGTCCTCTGAGTGCATTTCTGAATAAATCTCACGCTGCCATCAGCGTGGATTTATTGTACTGAGAAGTTTAATACCAAACTTCCCAGTGTTCAGAGTAGCCATTATGGAACTGTGGAGTTTCATGTTTGACAGACTCCCAGACCATACACTCTTTATGGCTACCCTGCACTTATAATGTCTAAGAATTGGCTTAGACACTGTAGGGGCATAGTGCTCATGCAGCTATGCCCTCACCTGTGGTATAGTGCACCCTGCCTTAGGGGTGTTAGATGGGTGACTTACCTATGCCACTGGCAGTGGGTTGTGGGCATGGCATCCTGAGGGGAGTGCCATGTTGACTTGGTCTTTTTCTTTCCACCAGCACACACGAGCTATGAGGCAATGTGCAAGTGCTGAGTGAGGTGTCCCTAGGGTGGCATAATACATGCTGCAGCCCTTAGAGACCTTCCCTGGCCCAAGGGCCCTTGGTAACAGGGGTACCATTTACAAGGGACCTATCTGTGTGCCAGGGCTGTGCCAATTGTGGAGACAAAGGTACAGTTTTAGGGAAAGAAAACAGGTGCTCAGGCCTGGTTAGCAGGGTCCCTTCGCACTTTCAATCATGAGTAACATCAACAAAAGGCAAATGGTTAGGGGGTAACCATGCCAACAATGGCGTTTTCCTACAATGCTGAAGCAGCCCGTGCAGCACCACAGAAGTTGCTCCTATGTCGCCGGAGGACCACGCCGAGGCCCAGGAGTTGCAAGAGGAAATGCTGGGGGTTGTGCTACATGCTGCTTGAAGTTCCCCTTGGAGGTGAAGCAAACAAGCCTTGGCAGTTGCAAAGGACGCCGAGCACAGGGGTACTATCGTGTGGAATGGAAAGGACTTACCACCACCAAAGTGCGACAGCTGGTACGGAGGACCAAGGGGACCTCTCCGGACCACCACCAGTGATGCAGGATCCACGCCACTCAGGAGGTGGGGAGATCCACGCAGGTGGTCACCGATGCAGCCAGGTACCTGCACATGCAGGGGAGTGATGCCTTCACCCCAAGGAAGATTCTTTCTTCTTCTTGTGCAGGCTAAAGAGTTAGTGTTCTGAAGATGCACGTCCGGGAACATTTTCCAAAGCTGTCAGGAATTATGGATACAATCTTGCAGAAGAGTCTTCCTCGTGGATCTGCAACTTGTAGGTTCCTGTAGGGTCCAGTCGCAGTTCAGGCGTCCAGAAGTTGAAGCAGAGCTTTCAGCGGAATCCTGCTGGAATCTTGCAAGCCGAATCTGAGGACCCACTCCAGAGGAAGACCCTGTATAGCCCAAGGAGGGGGCTTGGCTCCCAGGCTCTCAGGGACCATTATGGGTCTTTCTAGGCAACATTTGCCTCTGTCATGACCTTTTGGGCTGCAGGAAGAGCTACCCTGTGGGCAGAACTGATGAGGGATATAGGCAACCACTAAAAGCAAACTTGGACAAGAACCCAGACACAGATGCCTGACTTTCTGCTCAGATTAGATTCAACTGCATTTGCCTTCTATGCGCTTAACGCAGTCAAGGAAGAATACACCCTGCCCTATTTAATACTGGTTCCATTATGAATAAGGAGAAAATGTTTGCTGGCACCATACTGCCCAGCTGAAGCAAAGGGCGGCTCTCGGGGTGATCACGGTGATCAATAGTGATGGCATTATTGACACTTATCCAATTGACATTACTCTCTGTCTTGCGTTATTTTTCAGATATCTGTATCAATCAGACTAGGCCGAAGATGTTGAGGCATTCTTGGCAACTGTCAGACTGCCCAGACTATCTAAAGAAGGCAGGAAATTGCTGGAGAGTGAGCTCTCCATTAAGGAGTGCTGAAGTTTACTGAACCAATAATGCACAGTTGTCAAAAATGCTGTAAGTAGTGTTCAAAGAATTTGAGGCAACTGACTGTCTCCAGCCTGACTCTCAGTAAAACTGATGTGTACTCTACAAACTTATATCTGTCATGATCTAATATCATCCACTTGCCCCCCTTCTCGTCCGAACCCTACCTCATAAAAGCAGGAGTCCCCCAAGCATCAATCATCTCACCTTTGCTTTTCAACATCTACATGATATCTTTACCAGAACTGATCAAGGATTTCCATCTTGCATGCTACAACTATGCAGATGACACACAAATATTACTTAAATTAGAATGCCCCAAAAACATTGAAAACTCACAAATCTTCAGTTGCCTCAGAGCCCTTGATCAGTGGATGACCTGGAGCCATCTCAAACTAAATACCTCCAAAACAGAAATACTCATATTTGGTGACTGGAAAAGTTATGACCCTCTGTGCGTCTGGCCTGACGATTTCAGACCCTCTCCTCAATTATCCAAGGAAGTTAAAAACCTTGGAATCACCATGGATTCCAAGTTAACTATGAATGCCCAAGTGGACAAATTAGCACGAACAAACTTCATCACCTTCAAGACTTTGACGCATCTTCCCCCACCTCGGATTCCCACACAAGGTGCAAGCTACTATCTCGCTTGTACTATCCAAACTGGATTATGCCAATTGCCTCTACCATGGATCATCTCTATCTATTATGAAAAAACTACAACGTATCCAGAATTCCGCAGCCAGGCTACTATTACATGTAAAGCCGCAAGCCCACATCTCCCCTTCCTTGAGAGCACTACACTGGTTACCCGTTGCCAGAAGATGCACTTTCAAGCTGCTTTGCATCACCCACAAAGCTATACATGGAACAGGACCGCTTTTTATCAGAAACAAAATAACCAAATACATCCAACAAAGAAACCTCCGCTCAAGATTGGCACCCCGCCTTAGAACACCACCATATGAGAAAAAGACATAGGTGGTACATCCTTCTCCGTTCAAGAATCCAAACTATGGAATTCATTACCCCCAACTATAAGAGCCACAGATAACTTTCTTGTCTTCAGAAAACTACTCAAGAGTTGGCACTTTCCTTCATAACCACCATATTCAAACAACTATAGACTGCATATGCCTATGTTGATAAATATTTTTTCTGATTGTGTCTATTTCTAGTTATGTATAGTTCGTTAGAAAATATGTATCACTACTATGTCATAACAATAAAATACACACACCCTCTTTAAACCTGTTTGACTAAGTATATTTACCCATGTTTCTAATAATGTAGTGTATGTACATATGTGTGTGTATTCGTTTGTGTGTGTATATATATATATATATATATATATGTATGTATGTATTGTATATGTTGTTTCTGTGCTTGGCATGTTCGTGGGTCATTGCATGGCTCCTGGGTGGGTTGTTATACCTATGTCTACACCTATATCTATGAATCCCTGCTCTCATCTTATCACACTTATCTACCCATCATCATATGTCATGTCTCTATCGAACTATCCTCCATTCCCACTGACTCATCCCAAATCCTTTTTACTACTTTCATCTCCTAAATAACTCTGCCTAAGCTCTTCCCTCCGCTTCCAGATCTAACTCACCAAACCTCACTCTACTACCATGACCTCCCACACAACCCTACTAAATTCTCCCTCATGTATCTCACCCTGCTACTATGCTCTCCCTAACCCTTTCACAGACTCTTCCCTCCTCCATCTCCCATTACTCATCCCAAGCCTTTGGGTTGAGTAAATGAGGGATATACTCCCAATTAACACCTCTGGATTTCTTTCCTCCTCCACCCTCCATTACTCCAGTCAATCTAACTAACAAACTCCCATATCCGCGGCTCAAATTAACTCATAATAATACTAAAACTGTACTCATATTTCCCGATAATAATCCATCACTAATTCTTGTTGGGTTCCAGAGTAGCGTGCTACTTACCGAAAAGCGCTTCAACGCCTCATCCGGGGTAGTTAGCGCTATATAAATACTATTACAATTACAATACAATGTAACTGTCTATCAGAGGGTGCCTCTGACGTCACATGCTTGGCCTGACCACTCAGATGCTCCTGTTGTTCCCTGACAACCTTGGAATCAAGATGGCAGAACCCAGGGACCCTCTGGAGGAGCTCTGTGCACCACCCCTGGGGGGATGATGGACAGGGGAGTGGTCACTCCCCTTTCCATTGTCCAGTTTCGTGCCGGAGCAGGGACTGGTTGTCCCTGGACCGGAGTAGACTGGTTTATGCACGGAGGGCACCAATGGCTTGGGGAGGCCACCCCTCCCAAGCCAGTCTCACCTAGTTTCAAAGGGAGAGGGTGTTACCTCCCTCTCCTAAAGGAAATCCTTTGTTTTGCCTTCCTGGGCTTGATCAGATCAAGCAGCAGGAAGGCAGAAACCTATCTTGAGAGGCAGCAGCAGCTGGACTGCCTGGCAAACCGAGTAAGACTGGTGGTAGCAATACTGGGGGTCCTCTAAGGCCTCCCCCCCCAGATTGCATGGAATCATACTTCCAATACCTGCAACAGTATTGGTGTATTATTCCGACATATTTGATTCCAAACATGTCCTGGATCAGAGTTATCATTATGTAGCTGGACATAGGATGTGACCTATGTCCAGTACACGGGTAAAATGGCGTTCCCGCACTCACGAAGGCCAGGAAAATGGGGCTGGAGTTTTTGAGGGCACTTCTGCTAGTGCAGGGGTGCGCTCACACACAGGTACCTGGACCCTGGCCTCTGGGCTGAGAGGGCCTACCATAGGGGTGACTTATAGTGCCCTGGTGCATTGACCTGTAGTGAAACTGGGTGCATGCGCCCGGTTCACGCAGACTGCAATGGCTGGCCTGCAGAACCCTTTGCATGGGCTCCTCATGGGTTGCAGAATTACTGCTGCAGTCCTTATGGATCCCCTGCATCCCCAGTGCCCTCGGTACCTAGGTACCATATACTAGGTGCCATATTCTAGGGACCATATACTAGGGACCTATATGGGGAGGACCACTATGCCAATTGTGGGAAGAAAAGGTTACCAGCAACCAAATGTAGAGGAGAGATCATAATCACTGGGGTCCTGGTTAGCAGGATCCCAGTGAACACAGTCAAACACACTGACAACAGGCAGAAAATGGGGGTAACCATGCCAAGAAAGAGGACACTTTCTTACACTAACCATTGTGTTAGATCTATAGTGTCCAAGACATGGAGGGGGTGACCACAAGAAAGAGTCAGGGAAGCCCCCTGCCCAAGAGCAAAAGGTTGACAACCCTAAAAATGAAGAACAGGAGCCCTCTGTTGGCCCCAAAATCTATTCAGAAGGGTGGGTATCAAGACACCTCACAAAAAAGTGGGTACCAGGGTTAAAACTAGGATGCCAAAAATGCATGGTACTTTGACTGTAAACAGACAGGCCATCGTACTAGTAAACCCCCAGGGGTTGCCATTGTAGCCATGGGGGATAATTCTTCAAATGTGGAAGTACTTGTAGCCTTTAACTGAAGAGTGAGGTCAACAGGTGAGTTGGAGGTTGCAGAGGAGAGTAAACACTTCCATTATCTACTGGTGAATAGAATACCAGCCACTTTCCTGAGAGATACCTGTGCCAGTCACACTGTTTTGCATAACAGGCTAGTACTCTCAAACCAGTACATCCCAGGTAAGACTGCCAGGGTAAGGGTTATCCCAGGGGAGGTCACTGTTAGGCCTGTGGCTTTAGTGCCCCTAGAAGTAGTTGGGTCCTTTAGTTGTAGAAGGGTGACAGTCAGTACAGACCTCCCCCTTGATTGTCTCCTTGGTAATGACCTCCCTCAAGTTTGTCAGATCTTAAGAGGAGCTTGTCCAGTGCCTGCACTCTTTCAAGTATTCTGCAGGTGCTGCCCCTGCAGTGAGTGCAACTAGGACCCAAAAGTAAAGGAAAAGAAAAAAGTGTAGGAAGGGTTGACAACTTTTAGCCAAGGTTCCAGTATGCCTAGGAGATTCTGCTCCAGTAGGGAAGAACTCCAAAGTTGGCACTGGTAAAGCCCAGCCTGTCCCTCAAGAAGTCCTGACTAGTCAGGCAAATGTTAAGCTTGAGTTTGTGGCTCCTCAGCTAACAGAAAAGAGAGTGGGAAAAGTGTTCCCTACAGGATGTAGTAACCCTGACTCTACAACAGCAGAACAGTCACCCTGAACCCAAAGAAGCCTGTAACTTCACCCCTTTATGTGCCAGTGAGGAGCTAAAGGAGTGCTTCTGGGCTCCGACAGCTGTCAGTGGCCTCTGCTGGATGTTAGCCTTTATGGCTGCACTGCCCTTGGCATGGTAGGCTGACCCATGTCAACTAGCAAGCTAGGCCTCCTGACCCTGTTGGTCATCGCAGGGTTGCTCCATTTGTGGGTAACCTCTTTGGGTAAACTGGGGTTTGCCCTGGTTAAGATGGGGTTGGCAGAGGTGGACACCTTTCATCCCAAAGAAAAGGAAACGACAAACAAAGAGCATTCTAAATGGGGTCCTGACACTGTTGAGGTAGGTCAGCTTCCCAAAGGAAATGACCTGAATAGTAGGATCTGAGGCAGAGTAGGCCAGGCAAGCATGCAGCGTGCTTCCTTACTCTTCCTCGCCTGACAGACTAGGAAGACTTTCTCAAGTTTGGCTGAGTCTTCTATGCTGTTGGCTGGGGAGGGGGAGGGTGGCTTGTGCCGTGAGCTGGTTTCTGGTTGCAGTACCCCCTCTCCTTGCCTGGTTTTTTGTATGTAACTTTGACTGAAGTGCACTGGGTTCCTGCTAACCAGGTCTCCAGTGCCAGTGTTCCTTCCCTAAAAGAAGAGACGTGGTCACTTGCACCCCAAGTGACCAGGCCCTTCAGGCCCCTGGAAGTCACTAGTGAAAGCTATCCCTGGTAGCTAGGGCATGGGTACTGAAGTGGGGCCCTCAGAGGTGGAGCACTACTTGTGGTACTCTGAGGTACCCAGCACCAACCTTATGCAGACTGCCATTGCAGGCTGCGTGAGAAGTTACTCCCAAAATTCAAAACACGACATGGCACACATTTGTCACCCCTACACCATATATGCATGAGCAAATATGCCCCTACTATGTCTTTGTCTATTCTTAGATATAGTAAGTGTACAGGAAAGCCATTTTAAATACATGTGCTGGACACTGGTCACTATACGTTCCCCAGCTACATGATGGCTTCTCTCAACCTAGGGATGTTTGGTGTCAAACATCTTGTATTAAAATGCCCTCACTCAGTCCAGTGATGGATTTATTAATATATGCACCCAGAGGACACTTTAGAGGTGCCCCCTTAAAAACCTACCAGCTGCTGGTGAGCTCACTGATCGGTTCTTACCAGTCTTCCACCAACAAACAAAAATCTGACCTCAGGTGGGGAGAACCTCCACTCTTGAGAGGTCAGAAACAATAGCCTGTCCGAGCTGGGTTGTCGCCCACTCCTCCCCACAGGGTGACCTGCATTCCAAGGTAGGAGCTTCAAAGAAGCCCACTGCCTTTCATTCACATCGCTGGCCTTCCTCCCAGGAAGATGCCAACCCCCGTGCCTCAGGGCCCATCTAGCAACTGGACAGGCAGAAAAATTAGCTATGCAGGAGGTGTGTCACAATTCCAGACTGGGAACACCCCTGGGGTGGCCAGCCTGAAGTGTACACCACTTTAGAAAGTCTGCCACCTTTGTGTGGAGGAATTTAGGAACTCTGATTAGGTTGATGATCACTTCCCACAAGAAGTGGTCATTTAGGGAGTGTAGTGACCCCAAGGGTAAGTAGCTGATTGGCTACTGCCCTTCACTCCCCTTAACACCCCCTAAATTGAGTATTCAGCGGACCCTTCCGATTCCAGATCCGCAGATCGTCCCTGGACCCAAAAGAAAAAGTGGACTAGAAAACTGCCGGACCCTAGAACCGAGGAGCAGGACTGACTTGGTGCCAACCCTGCAGGCCTGCATGCTGCACCTAACCCTTGAGGAGCAACTGACCTGTCCTATTGCTGCATCCTCCAAGAAGCAGGGAGAGCTGCCAGTGCTCACCAATCTCTAGGAGGAACTACTTTGGAGTAGAAGAGTTGCTCCCCTGCATCCGCAGGCACCCAAGAAAACCCATAGAGTACCGGGACTGCCAAAAACCCGACACCGGACATCACCACTGCAATTGAGCCGCCTAGCCTGTGTTGAATTAGGCCAGTGGTCCCCAGACCCTCCAGAAGAGAAACCCACCCTCTGCTCGCCCACTGTGGACACTTCCATGGCATCTGCAGACTGCTTCTGCAGACCCCCTTGAACCCACAAGTGAGTAGAAGGCAAACTTTGATGCCCTAGGTCAGTGGTTCCCAACCTTTTGACTTCTGGCGTCCCCCACTTTATCAATACTGGAACCCAGGGACTCCCACTGAATCATTATTGGAATCTGGGGACCCCCTACTGAGTCATTACTGAAAGCTGGGGACATAATCTGTTACATTTATAAAATTTTATAAGCAGGCGCGGACCCCCTGAGACTGCCCTAGGACACCTCTGAACCTGTCTGCCCTAGACCCAGAAGAGGATCCAGAAAGACCGGGCCCAAGTAATCCTTATGGCTCCAGACTGGGCATGAAGAGTCTGGAATCCTAAGATATGGACCATGGCCATCGATCATCTGATAAGACTGCCTATGTGGGAGAATCTTATGTCGCAGCAGCAAGGAAAGGTCCTCCATCCGAACCTGTCCAGTCTCCGCCTTTTTGCGTGGAGATTGAGTGGCAACATCTGAAAGCTTTTGACCTTCTGCCTGAAGTCTGTAATGTAATGTTGGCAGTCATACGTCCCTCCACCAAAAAGGTATGCGCCTTTTTGTTGGAATAAATTTGTGGCATGGTGCACAGACAAGTTTGTTTACCCCCTTCCTGTCTCTCTTTCTCTGAGGCCTTCATGTTTATCCTTTCTCTGGCCCAGCAGGACTATGCTATGGGCACTCTCAAAGGTTAGCTGTCTGCCATTTCTTTTTTTTCTTTTTTTTTGGGGGGGGGGGGGTTGCCTGATCAACCTTGCTTTTTTAAGTCTTCTTTTGTAAATAGGGCTCCTTAAAGGCCTTATTCATATGTTTCCTCCATCTCCATTCATTATGCCCCAATGGGATTTGAATTGAGTTTTGACATTTCTGATGTGCACTGCTTTTGAGGCTTTCCACAATTGTCCTCTCAGGCTTCTTTAGTTTGTAAACAGGCTTCCTTGTGGCCCATACATCTGCCCACAGGATGAGTGATCTGTAGGCATTGTTATCTAAGCCGTTACACCTTTCTATCTATGCTGACAAAGTGGTGCTTTACATTAGGGCCTCTTTTCTACCAAAAGTGGTTATGCCCTTCCATGTAGACCGATTCATCACCTTGCCTACATTTTACACACACCCACATCCTTCTAAGAAAGAGGAGAGTCTCCACCGCCTGGACCCAAAATGAGTGTTAGTGTTTTACCTTGATCGTACCAAGGAGTTCCGGGTGGATTATCAGCTCTTTCTTGGTTATGTGGGTGCGAAGAAAGGTCAGGCAGTATAGAAGAGAACCATCTCTAGATGGGTCGTACTCTGCATTAAAATGTGCTACGCACTAAGAAGCAAACCCCTGAGGGCTTATGTGCTCATTCTACCAGAGCTAATGCTGCGACCTATGCCTTAGCATGCGGACTTCTGTCAGATGGAAGCTTGTTGCATCTCTGCACACGTTTATCAAACACTACTGCCTGGACAGTCAGGTGCATAGTGACAAGCATTTTGCCTGTGCGGTCCTGCAGGACTTTCTGGTATGATCTTAGTTCGCAGTCCCACCTCTCGGGATTGTACTGCTTGGGTATCTATTCTAAGGTAAGGAATCTACAACTAAATGTCTCTATCACATAGACAAGTCACTTACATTTGGTAATGCCTTATCTAGTAGAGACAATGTCTAGTTGCAGATCCCTTACCGAAACACCCAACCTCCCCTCTCTGCAAACTGATTTCTAGGGATGGGAACTCCCTTTCTGGGCCCTAGTTTTCGTGCACCAGTGGTCAGTGTTTTTCATGGCTCCTGCTCTTCTGGCGTGGAAAGCCGTGAAAAGAAACTGATGTCTGCACGCTTTGGTGGCACTTATATACGACCACAGCATCATATCTGGCATGGACAATGACGGACGCAGAGTCGATTGACACTACCTAACGGCGAACAGGGGTACTGCTCAAGAAAAATCTCCGGATCCAAGCTGATGCCTGGGGTAAATTACAAGATAAAGAATCTGCAACTAGATATTGTCTGTACCAGCTAAAGTGTTACCAAAGGCAGGTAACTTGTCCATATAGCAGAGTTAGTGGTGCTTACAAAGCAGATAACTCGTATCCAGTTTGAGGGGTCACTGGGATTAATAACCGTTCCATTTTCCCTGGCTTGTTCCATCTAAAAAAAAATTGCCCATTGGTCATTGCATCAATAAATTTTTTTACAAAAGGATGATGCTCTGTCATCACCTTTTTTAGATTCCTTGTTATATTTAGAGAAAAAAGTCCGTAATTTTAGATCATTGGAAGACGTTGTGAGCACCTTGTTGCCAATGAGAGGTCTAGGGCATTCAGATTTCAGTTTTTATAATTAGTTTATCCAGCATTGTCACAACCTATGTTTAACATATTCCTTCACATGGGGGCTAGCGGACCAATCTGTTGCCAGTGAATGATCAAGCAATGATTGCTTGAACAAGGGTTTCCCGGAGAAATCCGGTATTTTGGAATGGGAAACGTCAACACCTTTTTTCGGAAGAGGGCTTCGAAATGTTCTTTGACTTGCAGTTAGAGGGAGAAAGGCAAGTGGCCTCCGTCTGATCATGAGTATCAGTATCCGTGTCCCGAGTATATAGAGTGACTTCAAAGTCATCATCAGCATTGAAAAAGATTCACTTATTTATGTTTGTTTTTCTGTACGTTTGTCCACCTCTAGAGAAAGAGAGTCGTGTATCGGATTCTTGTGGAATAATAGCATTGACAGTTTAAGTAACCCTGATCTCCCGAATTCATTGTCCCCAGGGAATAGACACTGAGCCCTTCGAAAGACAATTTATTTAGCGGTCGGGTGGGAAAATGGGTTGTGCAAGAATCAAGACTCTTATTTGGTAAATTGTGAGGAAGACTGCAACTACTAGCAGCAAACGTCTAAGCCAGAATTGCTTCATTAATACGCCTGCCGATGTGCTGCAAAGTAGAATGGCTGGAGGAATTAACTGGTATGGAGACAGATGCACTAATAAATTGTTTTAAATTCTATTTAGCAACCTCGTTTGTGTACATTTCTTTGTCAGTCATTTGTTCTGCCATTGTTTGAGGTATAATGACTCACTGGCCAGTAGGTGGCAGCTAAGTATAAATAATTAAGATAGTGTAATGACAGCGTAAAGGACTTAACTGGCTGCTTGCTAGCTGCAAGAAAGAGGGAGGACAACGATTGAAGGGACTATGTTTAGAGACTCTAATGTAACATCTGAGTGGCCTACATTTGAAATTCATCACCTAAGTCTGATGTGATGTGTAGCGTTCTTTTGTTTTCTGTCTAACCATTAATTACCTGGGTACTTGGCTGCTGTTGAAGCTAGCGCAAGAAAGAAAAGCATATTATGAGCGTCGAGTCTTAACATAAAGTTGTAGCCCCACCTTTATACCAGTAATAATACTAGTCATGGTTTTATCACACTTTTAGTGTTTTTCAGACATTTTCTTATAGGTATATTTGAAAACGATCTAATATTTCACTGCCTAGAAACGATTCAGTTAGTAGCATGTAGATGTTATCGTTATAGCCTCCATTGCACCCCATTCCATTAAATATTGTGACAGCGGTGTGTGATAATACTGTTTCCTTTCTCATTGCATAGATCGAAGGATTTTTCTGCACTTCCAGTAAAACGACTATGGCATTTTCTTGTAAAGCAGGAACTTCTTCAAGAATTATTCATAAAATATATATTTACAAAAAAAAGAAACCAACGTGAGGTAAAACTGGGGGGAAACAGATTGTAACATACTGTTTAAAGGCATGGTCTGTTATTTTTTTCTTGTATTTATTTAGCAATGGCTGCCATTCATTATTATTTTGTATTGGCTGTTCATATGAAGATATTGAATTTCATTTGCATGCAGGCATCATGCACCCTGTCGATAGTTTTTTTTAAAGTTATTTTCACAACACTTATACCAATATAATATAATATTGTTGTATACATGTCAATATGTTTTTTTCTAATTTCTTGAAACGTTAAACTATGGCCAGTTGAACAGGTTTATGATTTGTGCATTCTGCCATAATTCTTTATAACCTAATTTTATGAGTACTCCGCATATTCAAGTTTATTACCAACGCCTTAAAGGATAGATATAGCCACTGTTGAATTCATTAAACAATACCAGTGCATTCACCTTTCACGATTTGTTGGCATAAAACGTAAAGAACAACAATAGCAGAAAAAACCGTTAACCCCTATCCCAGGGGATAGACAAAGTAATCATACATCATTTGCAGAGGATATATTTCACGTCCTTACTGATTAGATTCACCGTTTGAAGCCAGACTAGCCACCTACAAAACTCAACCAGTAGCTGAATCCTTAATCATGGGAAGACCAGTAGTCCACAAAGAGTGCATGAATCATAAGCATATCAGCCACACTGTCAAGAGCTTCATTGTGGCAGATGTGCCGGCACTTGTTTGCTAGATGGCTTGAAGAAGAAAGCACCTTAAAACCGTATTAAGTTAGATTATGGAGCAGAAGTGTAAAAAGGTCATTTACATACATATGCCAGTACTGAGAAACCAGCTTTACTCATAAGACCCGTTTTTCTTTTTATAATTTTCCATTTGACTATGAAGAGCTCAGTACTTAATTTGTCAATAAAAAGGTGCTAGTGCTCGAAGCCCTCCTCTTAAACACGCGGTTGCTGCAATTTAATCTGCGAACACGGAACACTGAGGCAGCGTAATCTCGATGCCATCTCTGACCTCTTCAATCAATTTAAAGCCACTCCCTGCCCCTTCAACTCACACCTGCAGCTTTCTCTCATCGTGACACTTTTTCGTTTTTCTTTTCCTCCGTCTTTCCCAAACGCGTCTTTTGCTCGCAGCAAATGCTTGAGGCAGAAGACTAAGCGCCGGCCCTCAAAAATAAGTGCCGGTGCTCAGCACCGGAAACAACAAGCACACATTAAGCACTGATTGTACTATTCCCCAAACAAACAACAGTGCATACAACTATCAAAGCTTCTTTCTGCAGATATTTACATCTAAATGTTCCAATGTGAGCACACCAGGCATATACAATTTAAGAAGTGCAGGTCATAAATACATTTTGTCGCTCTTGCAGTGGCGATATTTAGGTGTATAGTCCTGTTAAAAAATAGATGTTTACTCATTCGCTCACACCTAATTTACTATGGTAAGAGAATTCTGAATTTTATTACCTACATCAGAGGTGATCGTTTTATTTCATTAACAACGATATGGCAATATGCATGCTATTTTCATATCAAAACCATTACATATTAGCTTGTTTTGTTTAAGTTGCAGCCTAATGGTCATGTTGTATATTTTGACTTGTCATCATTTACAGACTGGGCAGTGTTTTATTTATAGTTGGAGTTTTTCACTCATTTCATATTTGTTTTTTGTGCATGTGTTTTGTTTGTGGCTTTGGTGTTGTGTAGTCTGTAGAAGATCATGTGGAGCAGGGCAGACATTGCCTCGCAGAAGACCACAGAAACAAGGTAGTGACCATTTCCCTACCCATTCCTATAGCACAATATTAAAGGTCCAGTGGTATCAGTCCGGATTACACTGTGTTTTTACCGATGTAATACATGTTTCCACATTACCAATATTTCTGAAAAATACTGCAATATTATCTTTTTTTACGCTTTTGTAAGTTCATTTTAGAAAATGGTACCTACAAATGAGTGCAGTAACATGTTTTCATCTCTTTGGAATACCTTCTGGATTGGTCATCTTATCAAATGCGGACAGCATTCCTACTGATGTAACAAAGAACATGTAATTCTCACTGTGGAGAGCAAGGAGTTAATTATTGTTATGCAGTTACTGTTGTAACCTAAATTATTCACTCTTATAATGTAAGAGTTGATCCTATCCCTCGATTGGGCCTGGACTGGAGTAGTTTATGCTTCTTCAGTCTCATCAGTGCCATGTATCACATTTATATGGGTAGTTAACCTTTCTAATTTTTTTGTCAAGGTAGTTACTAGTTTTCTTCAATACAGCAGGCACTTGATTTTGCTAAGTGAAAAATTAATCCAAACAGCGTGCTTTATTTTTTTGTATGTTAGTCCATCGACTGCTGTGGTTATATCTATTGCTTAGTCCATTAAAAAGAAGTAAAGAATACAGCTTGTTAAGAAGTATGTGTATTTAAAACATGTTTTAGACTTTTCCCCTTTTAAACCATCAAATGCAGTCAATGGATAGAGGGTCCAGTTGATAGTACTGGCTTTCAAAATGGGAGCATTCTAGTACCACTTGACAGGTTTTTGCCCCATTTTCATTTAGCCAATTAATCTGCATGAAAATTATGCTGTCCTGTGTTGCACGTCTGCGTATAGAGGTAAAACATACGCATTAATATTATTCTATTACTATATTATTCTCTTAATACACCTATCTTTCAAAGTATCAAGAGAAACCACTCTTTCATTATATACTCGGCATTAAGACCACTGAACCTTTTATTGCATGTCTTTTAGCATTTATCATATCCGAATCACAATACAGTGATATTGTTTTTGAGGACATTTTGAGTTAGCATGCATTTTATCTGTAGGCCTATTTTGCAGGTGGAAGCAGATCTTGGCTATCCTGGAGGAAAGGCCAAAATTATTCACAGAGAGACTGACATGATAATGGCATTTGCTGTTAATAAGGTGAGTCTCGTACATGTGTTAATTTCAAACTGTTCTTCATAAAGAATGCAGAGTTTTGATTCTGTTCCAATGTAAATACTTAAATTGTAGAAGTTACACAAGGGTGTCACATTCCATGTACTGCCCACAGAATTGGCAGCCTATCTGTTTCCACTTCTATTTCTTTGTCTCGCGGTGAAACGGATCTATCTGTTTATTCTATATGGTCTACAGTACAAAATACACAGAGCGGACTTTGTATCAGCCCCTTGTATAAGGTCTGGATAGCGTTCTTGTCTATTTAAGTGCTTTGCTAATTATTCGATGGGTTTCCTCCCCTTTATTATTTTTGTACGGAGCCTGAACCTCTCTTTTCATTATTTCTTTTTGAGTGAATTGTACTCGTCCACTGATGAACGAGAGTGGACTATGTTTAGTTGGTCGTTGAGCACTTCGTGGGATTATATCGCTTTCCTTGGTCTCTTCCGCTGTACCCCACTTTATTTTTATTTTTAATTCATTTTGCAAGGGTCCCCATATAGACACCCTGAATTCCAGTCATTTGTCAATGCAAACTGGCATTGATTCCTGACGATGTGTGTTCTTCAGCCTTGTTCATGAAGCACGTAACTCAATCCCTATTCGTCAGGCATGCAGGCAATTAAATGCAATACAATGATTTCACACTGCACAAGACTATCTCGGAGGACATATGCGAATAGTGACAGTGGAAAACAGACTCGCTCTCCCATCCGCAGGTTGTTCAATCATAGATGAGTGTCCAGCTTGACTTCAGTCATTGAAGCACATCCATAAGAAACACGTTGCTGATTGCAGAAATAAGCTATGAGTATGCACGCGTTTGTCAGTGCAAACAGGCGTATCTTCCTGGTGACGTCTCTGTCAACATGCCACATGAATTCCTCAGTGCAAATCAAGGCAGTCACGAAACACACAACTCCACTCCTTGTTGGACAGGCACATAGGTGATTAGGTGCAAAACAAATGTTTTCAGACTGCACAAGTCTAACACAGTCTAACAAGTCTAACATATGGGCATCCCATAAGCGAGTACTGCCTGTTGGAGTACTGAAGTCAAATCAATATAAATCATTATAGAATGTATGAATACAAGAATCATTTGTCCACCTTCCACTATCTTGTCTCCCCAGCCCTCTGGACATAATACTTGTTCCATCTGTCCTACCTGCCTTCAACAGGTAGGCTGGTGTTACTATCCAGTAGCAACTCATCATGTATGAAGTGACCAAAACAAGAAAATAGACTTCTACAAAGCTCTTCTGATCCTCCATGATGTCGAAAGTCACGAGCAGCACTTGCTCCTCGTGTCACGTTTATCAGTACAAAGCACCACTTTTTTCCAAGTGGAAACATGAGTTAATTTAAGTTAAGATGCCTACACCCACCTTCGTGCTTTTAGCAGATGCAAGGACTTTTTTGTCCTCAATGCATGGATCTTCTGCTGAAAGACCACCTCAGTTCTTATTGAATGTTGCTTTTAAATCAAAATAGCCTCTTGGTTGAAGAATATACAAGGCCTGACAATAATGAAAGCTAGAGGCCTAACTATATTGATAGCCTAAGCAGAAACAATACCGTTTGCACCTGCTGTCACCCTCCTCTGTGAGTACTTCCGTTAAGAGTCCTTGGTGAAGGAGACCTACTTAGGGTTTCATATCTTATTCAGGTATTGCAGTACTATACTGCCACTAGCTTCCAAACCTCATAGAAAAGATCCCAAGCATGTCACAGCACTACAGAAACTGATAGAATATGTAGTATTGCTGGTGATAAATTCTGAAAGTTTATTCGTTCTCCTTTCATCATTCGTAATACTCGTAACACATGCAGTGAGCACATTTAAACAAGCATTGGCAGACCCAATAAGTCTGGCCTTGGCAGGCTGACGCTGTGGCTAATACATTTTAAAAATATTTTTGATTGCAAGAATATGCTAGAAAAGTTAAAAAAAAAAACAAACAAAAAAAAAAAAAAACATATAGCCAGCTAAACTTTGCTGCCATATGATAGTGTTAACAATGTTTAATTAAAAAAAAAATATTTGATGCGGCCATTTAAGTATTTTTATATTAAAGCCTTTCAGTTTTGCCATGCATTTTTTATTATTAGTTGTGAAAGAAGCCAGAATAAATCACCAGCTAACCAGGTAGGTACAATATCACGGAAGCACTTTATAACTTTAAAAAGAAGACAGATAATAACTCACCATCTAACTGGACATCCAAAGTGCAGGCCAAATGAATAGTTGCTACTTAAATTTTTATAAAAATAACTACAGTGAAAAGGCACACTGCAAACCAGTTTTGTCACTGAAGAGAAAGGAATTGATTTATGTGAATGTGAACAAGGTCCATGGGCTTTGTGCAATCACTACAAGTGAAGGCAGCCAATAGTTAAAGTAAGCTGAAGCGTTGCCTCATGCTTTATACTGTGGTGGGTGGAATGGAAATGTGAATGACCTTTTAACAGACCAATGGGTAAAGCCTTCTTAACCCCCACCCCATTATGAGTTGCTATGTCACAATGTTATACAGATACATGCCAAATTTAGATATGCTGAAAAAAATAAATCACCATTTAACTGGGCAGTTGAAGTGCAGCCATAACAAATAGGCACTATTTAAATTCAATATAGAAAAAAATAACTAAATGAAAAAGCACAGTAGAAACTAGGTTTATCACTGGAAAGAAAGGAACACACTGAAGCCAGTTCCTTGTTTACTGCGCTTCCAGCGCAGATCTGGAGCGGTTCTTCAGGCCATTCTTGGACTATCTCAGCATTTTTCTGTCGAAGGAACAGTGTGCCCTTTTTTTCTCAAGTCTTCGGGGTTCAAGCCAGGCAGATGATGACCACAGACCCTCATACTGTTTGTATGTGGTTCCTCAGGGGACAACATGACTCAGAGGTTTGGGGCTCCTGCCATGGTCTTCGTCCGAAGGTGCTGCAGGAATAGTGCATGAAGGTCTTGTCGGCACGATTGGAAGAGGCCCGCTTCGTCAACCTCATTCAAGGTACCCAGAGCAATCACTCCAGAAGCCATTCCTGTGAGCATCTGTTGCCCTCGACACCGAAGGATACAACTTCCTCTTATCTTTCTAACACCCTCTCCCAGCCTTTAGCTGCGAAGTCTGCGCAATGGTTCACCCTGCTCCTCTCTGCTTTCCCTGGAGCCTGGGCAACTCTGGCCCAGATGCTAGATTACTATAATTCCCCGCATGCCATCTGTGGCCCATACCTACCTCTGGTGCACTTTCGAGCCCCAAGGAGGTGGGAGCTGTTCTACTTGACCCACGTCGGCTAGTTTGCCCTTGGCGTCAGTTAGGACCTCTGGATCTGAATCCAGAATCTGCTCAAATGCACAGTCCCTTGGGTTTCCCACCTGCGATGCTGGAATTCAATCAGCCAAACCTGACATTGTCAACGGTTCCGATCAACAATGAGCTAATCACTCTCTTCGATGCTGAGATGCCTGCACATCAATGTCGGGCGGAGTTAAGTGCGGCACCAGTGGGGCCATCTGGATCGGACACCTTCCCTCCTCCTTCTAAACAGTCCCTTGCAGTTTTTTCTATGGAGGAACAGGATTTTGGAGGTGAAGGAGAAGAGCTGAAGTGTCGGAATGCCATGGACGAGACTGTCCAGCCTCCTCTAGAGGGTAGTTGGCTGGTGGAGCTGGGTGAGGTTAGTGGCCTTGAGTCTTCGATGGCTTCGGACCTCCTGTATTCCTCAGCTTTGCTACAGAGGTGAGCTCCTCCTTCGCTGAGGTGCTGAAGAGGGCAGCTGTGTTCCTAGAGTTGCAACTCTCCTTTGTGGAGGTGACTACTGACCCCTTAAAAAAAAGTGCTTCACCAAGGCCAAACTGGAGTAGAACCTGTGCTCTCTTATAATGAAGCACTATATTACCTGTTTTTAGGGGTCTGGGCTAAGCCTGTTACGGGGGACCCGTGGACTGGTCCATAGACACCGGCCCGTCCCCAGGGACCTGGCCTGCCCTTTCAGGCACTCAACTCCAAGAATATTTGTGGTACAGGCTGCTATGGCCTCTTCTGATCCCCCGCATCCTCCCTAAGGTTCCTCTGGACAGGGAGTCCAGATGGCTGGAAACTTGTAAAAGAAACATTTTCTTCTTGACCAACTCGGCCTTACAGTCAATAAACACTGCATGTGTTTTGGGCCACTTTTCCCATGCGTTGTTGGATTCAGTGGCACGCCACCTGGCTTCACCTCCAGAAGAAGCTTGCAAGAAAAATGATAATGATACCACAGACTCAGTAGGTCGAACCATGGCTCATTCAGTAGTGTTGCGCCCTCATTCTTGGCTACACCTCTCTGTTTTTTTGGAGGCTGTCCAATTCACCCCAGAAGACATGCCTTTTGATGGTGCTTGCCCTGTTTAGTACATATGCCAATTCTGCATTCCAACAATTTGACAGTCAGGCGGAAGAACTTAAATATGTCTATTCCTGTATCCCTAGCTCCCCACTTTCTTGGGTGATAAGGGGGGGGGGCACACTAATCTTTGATTCTTTTTGTAGATGGACCCCTACCAGAGTGGAGTCTCAAATTTGCTGCTGAGTTTCGCTTCATCTGCACCATTCCACCTTCTGGTGGCACCCAGTGCGTTGATCCTGCCTTATGCAGGTATTACTATTCTTTATTAAGACTTGTCGATTACAGCTTTCCGTTCCTGCTATCTGGGAGATACTTTTTGGTGACCCTAGGTGGGTTTAACATCTGATGGAACAAGGCTTTTTTTCTTCTTATCTGAAGACTGGCTTATGCCCAAGAGATAGTTGCCGGTATGGTATGTTTCCTACTCTCTGTTGAGCATCATCTGTATGCCTTATAGGCATTACCAGTTACATTGCGGTACTTTTAGTATCCCTTATAGGGAGGTTTTATAAACAGGGTCTTTGGTTGACAGTCAGGTTACCCCCTGTTCAAGCAAGGACCCTCACTCTAGTCAGGGTAAAAGAGAATCACCCTCAGCTAACCCCTGCTTACCCCCTTGGTAGCTTGGCAGAGCAGTAGGCTTAACTTCAGAGCGCTAGGTGTAAAGTATTTGTACCAACACACACAGTAACTCAATGAAAACACTACAAAATGACACATCACCAGTTTAGAAAAATAGGAAATATTTATCTAAACAAAAAAAGACCAAAACGACAAAAATCCGACATACACAAGTCAAGTTATGAATTTTTAACGATTAAACTCCAAAATAGCGTTTAGAAACAAAAATGCTTCGATGAGATGTTAACACGGCGTCGTGACGGAGTCATTCCCAACAAGCCGACACCAGTGGCGCTGGACACGGAGTCGTGTAGACCCGCAAGTACAGTACCTTTGGTGAAGAGTGAAAACAAGCCTATGCGCAAAGTCGGGGATCCTGGCGTCTGTGCGAAACGTTGAGTCCATGCACTTCGAGTGGCGTCGGTCACGACGTGGTGCGGTGACTTCCACGGAGTTGCGGACTTCAGCGGGTCTACGGCGGCGTCGGGCCTGCGAAGAGCGTCGCGTTCCAGCGAAGGTTACGGCGTCGGGTGCAGGCGGCGTCCCAGGATTCAGCTGCGGCGTCGGTCCGTAGTCGTCCGAAGTCGATTTCCTTGGATTTCCACCAGCTTTCCTTTCAAGGGCCCAGGGACTGGATAGGGCACCACTTGTCAGAGCAGGAGTCTCTCCAGAGACTCCAGGTGTTGGCAGAGAGAAGTCTTTGGTGTGCCTGAGACTTCAAACAACAGGAGGCAAGTTCTAAATCAAGCCCTTGGAGATTTCTTCACAAGATGGAAGGCACACAAAGTCCAGTCTTTGCCCTCTTACTCTGGCAGAAGCAGCACTGCAGGAAAACTCCACAAAGCACAGTCACAGGCAGGGCAGCACTTCTTCCTCAGCTATCAGCTCTTCTCCAGGCAGAGGTTCCTCTTGGTTCCAGAAGTGTTTCTAAAGTCTGTAGATTTGGGTGCCCTTCTTATACCCATTTTAGTCTTTGAAGTGACCTTTCTTCAAAGGGGACTCACACCTACTTGTGAAATCCTGCCTTGCCCAGGCAAGGACTCAGACACACACCAGGGGGTTGAAGTCTGCATTGTCAGCGGCAGGCACAGTCCTTTCAGATGAGAGTGACCACTCCACCCCTCCCTCCTAGCAGAGCTGGCGAATCAGGAAATGCAGGTTACACCCCAGCTCCCTTTGTGTCACTGTCTAGTGTGAGGTGAAAAACAACCCAACTGTCAAACTGGCCCAGACAGGGAATCCACAAACAAGGCAGAGTCACAGAATGGTTTAAGCAAGAAAATGCTCACTTTCTAAAAGTGGCATTTTCAAACGCACAATCTTAAAATCAACTTTACTAAAAGATGTATTTCTAAATTGTGAGTTCAGGGACCCCAAACTCCACATGTCCATCTACTCTCTAGGGGAATCTACACTTTAATCATATTTAAAGGTAGCCCCCATATTATCCTATGAGAGAGACAGGCCTTGCAACAGTGAAAAACGAAATTGGCAGTATTTCACTGTCAGGACATATAAACCACATTATTATATGTCCTACCTTATCCATACACTGCACCCTGCCCTTGGGGCTACCTAGGGCCTACCTTAGGGGTGTCTCACATGTAAGAAAAGGGAAGGTTTAGGCCTGGCAAGTGGGTACACTTGCCAAGTCGAATTTACAGTGTACAAATACACATACAGACACTGCAGTGGCAGGTCTGAGAGATGATTACAGGGTTACTTGTGTGGGTGGCACAACCAGTGCTGCAGGCCCACTAGTAACATTTGATTTACAGGCCCTGGGCACCTCTAGTGCACTTTACTAGGGACTTAACAGTAAAACAAATATGCCAATCATGGAGAACCAGTTACATACACGTTTTAAACAGGAGCACTTGCACTTTAGCACTGGTTAGCAGTGGTAAAGTGCCCAGAGTAACAAAAACAGTAAAATCAGAGTCCAGCACACATCAACAACCTGGGGAACAGAGGCAAAATGTTAAGGGAGACCACGCCAAGGATGAAAAGTCTAACAGGAGGTTATAATAATGTTTCATCGATTTGCCCAAGAGCCTATTTACGGTGCAACTCTAGGTCCTCCTTGCTTCAATCTTAGGAGAATTATGTCTGCTTCTTTTTCTAAAGTTGTTCTACTTTTCCTGCCTCAACTGTTCGTTCCCATGTGGAGTAGTGGGGCAGGTTGTAATGTCATACAACAGCCTTTCATCCTTGCACTTCTTTTGCAAGCTGCTCTCGGTATACACCAGAGGCTTGGCCCATAGCTTGCCGCTAGTACCTCCGGCTCCAGTGGTACACAGGTTAAAATTTCTTCTTGTATCCTACTGGCCTTCTTTGTTTGTGGCATCTTGCCTACATTCCTAGTTTGTCCAGCATTCTTCTCTTGTGCCGCTGGTCTTGTTGTCATTACACTGACTCTTCACCGCATGATGTGTGATACTTGCTTATTGCTTAGAGGGAAGGTCCTGTACCTTTGCTGCTACAGGCACCTCTTATGCAAGAAACCACACATCACCCAAGACCTCAAGATGTCTCCAAATTTATTCTTAAGGTGGGGTCATGTCGCCATCTTCTGTGTTGATAGCTATCTTCCATCTTATGTTGGATATCCGGTTGTTTATGCAACACTCCATATAGCCTAGTGGTTAGGATTCGGTGCTCTCACCACAGTGGGCCGGATTTGATTCCCAGTCAGGGAGGGTTGTATGTTATTGTTCCTGAACAATATGGTTCCATATTTCTTGGGACTAGTTCTTAATGGTGATTGGTTACTCCCTTTGGCCACGGTCTCCCTGGTCGGTTCTTTTCACTGTATTCTACAGGGTGTCATATTATTTCTAGTCCTTTTTGGGTATTGTAGGAAAGTACTGTCTTGCCTGGCATGTTACCCCCATATTTCACTGTATATATGTTATTTTAGTGTATGTGTCACTGGGACCCTGCCAGCCAGGGCCCCAGTGCTCATAAGTGTGCCCTGTATGTGTTCCCTGTGTGATGACTGTCTCACTGAGGCTCTGCTAACCAGAACCTCAGTGGTTATGCTCTCTCTGCTTTCCAAATTGTCACTAACAGGCTAGTGACCAATTTCACCAATTTACATTGGCATACTGGAACACCCTTATAATTCCCTAGTATATGGTACTGAGGTACCCAGGGTATTGGGGTTCCATGAGATCCCTATGGGCTGCAGCATTTCTTTTGCCACCCAAAGGGAGTTCTGACAATTCTTACACAGGCCTGCCACTGCAGCCTGAATGAAATAACGTCCACGTTATTTCACAGCCATTTACCACTGCACTTAAGTAACTTATAAGTCACCTATATGTCTAACCTTCACCTGTTGAAGTTTGGGTGCTAAGTTACTTAGTGTGTGGGCACCCTGGCACTAGCCAAGGTGCCCCCACATCGTTCACGGCGAATTCCCCGGACTTTGTGAGTGCGGGGACACCATTACACACGTGCACTATACATAGGTCACTACCTATGTATAGCGTCACAATGGTAACTCCGAACATGGCCATGTAACATGTCTAAGATCATGGAATTGTCACCCCAATGCTATTCTGGCATTGGAGAGACAATTCCATGATCCCCCGAGTCTCTAGCACCGACCCGGGTACTGTCAAACTGCCTTTTACGGGGTTTTACTGCAGCTGCTGCTGCTGCCAACCCCTCAGACAGGTTTCTGCCCTCCTGGGGTCCAGCCAGCCCTGGCCCAGGAAGGCAGAACAAAGAACTTCCTCAGAGAGAGGGTGTTACACCCTCTCCCTTTGGAAAAAGGTGTCAGGGCTGGGGAGGAGTAGCCTCCCCCAGCCTCTGGAAATGCTTTGATGGGCACAGATGGTGCCCATCTCTGCATAAGCCAGTCTACACTGGTTCAGGGATCCCCCAGCCCTGCTCTGGCGCGAAACTGGACAAAGGAAAGGGGAGTGACCACTCCCCTGACCTGCACCTCCCAGGGGAGGTGCCCAGAGCTCCTCCAGTGTGCACCAGACCTCTGCCATCGTGGAAACAGAGGTGTTGCTGGCACACTGGACTGCTCTGAGTGGCCAGTGCCATCAGGTGACGTCAGAGACTCCTTCTGATAGGCTCTTACCTGTGTTACTAGCCTATCCTCCTTCCTAGGTAGCCAAACCTCCTTTTCTGGCTATTTAGGGTCTCTGCTTTGGGGAATTCTTTAGATAACGAATGCAAGTCCTCATCCGAGTTCCTCTGCATCTCTCTCTTCACCTTCTGCCAAAGGATCGACTGCTGACTGCTCAGGACGCCTGCAAAACTGCAACAAAGTAGCAAAGACGACTACTGCAAACTTGTATCGCTTCTCCTGCCGCCTTCTCGACTGTTTCCTGGTGGTGCATGCTCTGGGGGTAGCCTGCCTCCTCTCTGCACCAGGAGCTCTGAAGAAATCTCCTGTGGGATGACGGAATCCTCCCCCTGCAACCGCAGGCAAGAAAAGACTGCATCACCGGTCCTCTGGGTCCCCTCTCAGCACGACGAGTGTGGTCCCTGGAACTCAGCAACTCTGTCCAAGTGACTCCCACAGTCCAGTGACTCTTCAGTCCAAGTTTGGTGGAGGTAAGTCCTTGCCCCCCACGCTAGACTGCATTGCTGGGTACCGCGTGATTTGCAGCTGCTCCGGCTCCTGTGCACTCTTCCAGGATTTCCTTCGTGCACAGCCAAGCCTGGGTCCCCGACACTCTAACCTGCAGTGCACAACCTTCTGAGTTGTCCTCTGGCGTCGTGGGACTCCCTTTTGTGTCTTCGGATGAGCTCCGGTTCACTCCTCTTCCAAGTGCCTGTTCCGGTACTTCTGCGGGTGCTGCCTGCTTCTGTGAGGGCTCCCTGACTTATTGGGTGCCCCCTCTGTCTCCTCATCCAAGTGGCGACATCCTGGTCCCTCCTGGGCCACAGCAGCATCCAAAAACCCTAACCGCGACCCTTACAGCTAGCAAGGCTTGTTTGCGGTCTTTCTGCGTGGGAACACCTCTGCAAGCTTCTTCACGACGTAGGACATCCATCCTCCAAAGGGGAAGTTTCTAGCCCTCTTCGTCCTTGCAGAATCCACAGCTTCTACCATCCGGTGGCAGCTTCTTTGCGCCCTCAGCTGGCATTTCCTGGGCATCTGCCCACTCTCGACTGTGTCGCGACTCTTGGACTTGGTCCCCTTGTTCCACAGGTACTCTAGTCCGGAAATCCACTTTGGTTGCTTTGCTGGTGTTGGTCTTCCTTGCAGAATTCCCCTATCACGACTTCTGTGCTCTCTGGGGAATATAGGTGCACTTTACACCTACTTTTCAGGGTCTTGGGGTGGGCTATTTTTCTAACCCTCACTGTTTTCTTACAGTCCCAGCGACCCTCTACAAGCTCACATAGGTTTGGGGTCCATTCGTGGTTCGCATTCCACTTTTGGAGTATATGGTTTGTGTTGCCCCTATACTTATGTGCTCCTATTGCAATCTACCATAACTTTACATTGCTTGCATTACTTCCTTTTGCTATTACTGCATATTTTCGGTATTGTGTACATATATCTTGTGTGTATTTGGCAACCTCATACTGAGGGTACTCACTGAGATACTTTTGGCATATTGTCATAAAAATAAAGTACCTTTATTTTTAGTATATCTGTGTATTGTGTTTTCTTATGATATTGTGCATATGACACCAGTGGTATAGTAGGAGCTTTGCATGTCTCCTAGTTCAGCCTAAGCTGCTCTACTATAGCTACCTTCTATCAGCCTAAGCTGCTAGAAACACCTTTCCTACACTAATAAGGGATAACTGGACCTGGTACAGAGTATAAGTACCCCTTGGTACCCACTACAAGCCAGGCCAGCCTCCTAGAGGTAGTTCTGTGTTATTAAGTTCCCATACTTCATAAGGCAATATTCCCCACTTGCTGTGTACCTTACTTCCTTCGGAAGATGTCCGCATACATTAGTATAGTGAAGACGGTAGGCGTCCTTGTCTTATACCTTCCGGTAATTTTAATGTCTCCTGTTTCCTATAGGAACATTATTTCCCATAATCAACAAATGCTGCTCTTCTATAGGTTACAAAACCTGTTGATTCAGCTTTTACTACATTGTTTTCGGTTTGCGGACTTCCACTTTGTGGGGTTTTGTCCCTGGAGGATCATGTATTTTGCTTTTCGTTCTGTACTTCAGCCAGGTCCTCTTCTGTCTGATCTCACTAACCATTGGGTGATGATGCTGTTCTAGGCCCCGTGTGTTGTCCTGTATTTCACTCTGACCTTCCAGATTGTCACCTGTTTTTTCTATTCTAGCAATGTTTTTTCACACTGTCTTCGTTTAAGCTTAACATACCAGCACCCTGATTTTGGACTCCTCAGTCAGTTGGCACTGGTTTAAAAGTTTCAGCAGCCTTTACTTACTGGAGTGTGTGATATCCTCCACACTTTCCATCTTCTTATATTAGTATTATCGTGCTGATTACTCGGCTCAGTCTTCATACATATTTCTGACATCAGCTTCTGTCTGTGGCTGATATAATGGCTTTCTACAGGAAGGAGCTACAGGTCAGTGACACTGCCTGTTGACTCTGTTCCCCCTAGTACCGGCTGTACTTGAGATCAGATCCCACCATGGGAGCAAGTACTGTTTATGGTCTTATTGCCTCTTGTCTTCCAACACATGTTTGTCCCACTGCCATTGTAAACGCTATTTCCATGCTTTTCAATGCCTTTTTGAATTTACTTGACTGTGGCCCTTCCCACTGTTCTTTTGGGTTAGTCTATATTCTTGCTCACCCAAATTCCTAAGAGCTTCAGCAATATTTTCTTCATTTCTAGACTGGATTGTTCTAGTCAGGGACTTTTCCCAGGATCAGTCATGATCTGCATTGAAATCATGCTACACATGAGCCACAAAGCAACCCCCTGAGAGCGTGCAAGCTCATTCTGTCGGAGCTATGACCACTGCATTGGGATGCAAAGTTTTGGTGCTAGATATCTACCTGGCAACAACATGGACTTCCCTGCACACGTTTACCAAATATTACAGTCCAGACAGTCAGGTCTGTTGTGACGTGCATTTTACCCATTCGGTCCTGCCAGACTTCCCTGTCTGAAATTGGTCCCCAGACCTTCCTTCCGGGATGGTATTGCTTTGGTATCTAAATCTAAGGTCAGGAATCTGCAGCATCTTATCTGGTAGAGACCGGATTTAGCCGCAGATTCTTTACCGACCCACCCTTCCTCCCCGCTCTCCAAACTGATTTCTAATGACCGGGACTCCCTTCACAAGGGGAGAGGATTTTCTGTCAAAGATCCCGTTCTTGGCATTAAGATGCCTTCATTGGGAGCTCGTAATTAATTGACACAGAGATGTCTCTTTTTAAGCACACTGTTTCCATAAGCTGTTTCTATCAAACAGTCAATGTTTGTAGAGCGCAACTACTCACCCGTGAAGGTCTCAAGGTGCGGGGGCAGACAGAGCCTCATTCAAAGAGCCACGTCTTGAGGTTTTTCCTGAAGATGATGAGCGATGGGCTTTGTCTGAGGTGCAGGGTTAGGTTGTTCCAACTGTTTGCTGCGAGGTAGGTAAAGGAACTTTCTCCGGCGGTGGTTTTCCCTATGCGTGGCATAGTGGCCAGTGCTTTCTGGGCAGAAAGGAGGGATCTGGTGATGGTGTGGAAGGAGATCCAGTGGTTCAGGTAGGCCGGTCTGATGTTGTGCATGGCTTTGTACGTGTGGGTGAGTAGCTTGAAGGTGATTCATTTTTCTGTCGGGAGCCAGTGGAGGGGCCTCAGGTGCTGGGAGATTTGTTCTTAGCGTGGGAGGTTGAGAACAAGTCTGGCAGCGCCGTTCTGGATGAGTTGCAGCTTTTTGGTGTTTCTTGTCATGCTGCTGGCATAGAGAGCGTTGCCTTTGTCAAGCTTGCTTGTGACTAAGGTGCGGGTGACTGTCCTGTGGCAGTCTGCTTCGATACATTTGAAATTTTTCTGGAGATTGCGCAGGGTGTGCCAGCAGAAGGAGGTGAGTGAGGTTACCTGACGGGTCATAGATAGGGAAGAGTCGAGGATGTTGCCAAGGTTGTGGGTGTGCTCAGTCGGTAAGGGCAGGGTGCTGAGAGATGTGGGCCACCAGGAGTTGTCCCATGCTGAGGTGGCGTTTCCCAAGATGATGAGCTCTGTGTCATCCAGGTGGCGATGGCTTCCATTCCCGAGTGGAAATTCCTTTTGGCCATGTCGGGGTCTTTGGTGAGGGAAATATTGAGTTGTGTGTCATCGGCGTATGACACGATGTTCATTCCGTGGCTTCTGATGATGGCTGCGAGAGGTGTCATGAATATGTTGAAAAGAGTTGGACTCAGAGTGGATCCTTGGGGAACTCCGCAGCAGACTCCTGTGGGTTTAGATGTATAGGGAGCTATTCCCAGGAGGAAGGAGTGGATCCATTTCAGGGCTGTTTCATGGATTCCTACTTCGTGGAGTCCGGTGCATAGTGTGTTGTGGGAGACAGTGTTCAAGGCTGCTGAGAGGTTGAGGAGTATGAGTGCTGCGGTGTGGCTGCAGTCTAGAAGTGATCAGATGTCATTGGTGGCTGCAAAAAGAGCCTTCTCCGTGCTGTGGTTGCTGCAGAACCCTGACTGGGAGCTGTCCAGGGAGTTGTTGACCTCAATGAAATTTCGTAGTTGTGAGTTGATGGCTTTCTTCAGTACTTTGGCCAGGTAGGGTAGCAGCAAGATGGGACGGAAGTTCGTTAGTTCTGATGGGTTGGCCAAGGGTTCTTCAGGAGAGGGTGTACTTCAGTGTGTTTCCAGTCCTCGGGGAAGGTGCCTCTGTTGATGGATCGATTTATGGTGTTCCGGAGCTCAGGGTCGAAGGGTGTGCTGTGCCTGATGTAGATGTGGTGTGGGAAAGGGTCAGTGGGCTCTGGAGTGGGTGCTGTTCATGATGCTTTATTTCCTCTGTGGTGAGCGTGGACCAGCGGTGCATGGTCAGGGTGGATTCGAGGGTGGGGAGGTGGGAGGTGTTGGTCGAACGTTCTGGTGCTGGGATGGTTTTCCAGGAGGAAGGTGTCGTAGATGTCTTGGATCTTGCGGTGGAAGAAGGTGGCAAGTTTGCCGCAGAGGTCTTACAACGGGGGGCTGCTGGTGGCTGCGGAGGGGGGATTTGTGAACTGGTTGATGACTGAGAAAATTTCCTTTGTGTTGTGTGTGGAGGAGTTGATGCGTCCCGGAGTGTGTTCTTTCTTGCGTTCTTGATGTGTCGCTGGTGGCTGGCGGCTCTGAAAGAGGTAAAGCCTTCACTGGTTTGGCTATTCCTCCATTTTTATGGGCGAGCACAAAGTGCTCCGTCCATTCCTTAATCTCTCTTTGGGCTTCAAACCACACCCATGCCACGTCAGTCCCTTACATTGGTTCGTGGGCTTGCCTTTGAAAATCCGATTGCTTTCATTTGTGAAAGGCATGCATATGTCATGTGTTTAGCCCACCTACACTGCACCGGTAAAGTTCCAAAAACATACGAGGCTCGATGTTTTCAGCCTGGAGTCCAGACTACTTTATCTGTTTATTTTCCACGCACCGCGATCGTGCTGCAATTTTACATAGTGCGATCGCACTGCGTTTTTGTTTTTTTTGCTTTACAGCATTAATAGTTCTAACTCAAACAAATGCAAGACCCGTTGCATTGAAAATGCTTGTTAATCATGAAGTAACTGAGTTTACTGTGATGGATGAGTTAAAAAGAAGGTGAATTGTGTGGAGGTTACTTTAAAAGCTGGCAACACTAAGCAACAGTATCAATGCACATTTCCATAATTATATAATGAAAATATTAATTAAAAAAATTGGTGAGATTAAGCCTTGAAGAAGTCCAATGTGTGGACGAAACACGTGTCGGCTGATGTTACATGTGGATTCGACAAAATATCATCCGGTCCTTTGACTCATAGTTCATTTCTGTGTTCGATTACTGATTTTTATTGCATCTATTTACATTATGTCTTTTATGTTGGTTGGTTTTGTACTGTAGGGGTTTAGTGTTGTATGTTATTTATTATTGTCACCAATTTTTGAAATAAATATTTTCATTATATAAAATTATGAGAACCTACATTGTTTGAGGATAATAATGTATATGGATTGTTTATACAGTCATATTTGACTTTTTGACTTTTTGATTATCAATATTTTACAAAAGATTAGAAAAAAGAAAGAAAGGAAAAAAAAAATTGTTGGGCTCCGCTAGTACATTTTGTTTGGTTCTACTTTAAAAGCTGGGACCAACACATTGATTCATCTAGTTTTCTCTAGACGCCTACGTGTACGTTTGGATTCTTGGAGTTCAGTGGTGAACCAGCTGGCTTTCTTTGGTATGGTGTTGGCGTCATCAGAGGGAGGTGGGAGGGATTTGGCAAGAGCTCTGTTGAGTTGCTTGTTGGTTATTTCATTCCATTTCCAGTGGTGAGTCCTGGAGGCACAGATACAGCTACTGGGTGTGGTGATGGTGAAGTGTATGCAGCGGTGGTCGGTCCAGTCTGGGGTGGAGATGGTCTCAGTGGTAATCTGGTTGCTTGAAATGGCGATTGGGTCCAGTGTGTGTCCTGTGATGTGTGTGGATGCAGTGATCAGCTGTCTGAGGCCGAGGGTGGCGAGGTTGTCGAGTAGAGCGGTGGTGTTTGGATCCTTGCGGTCCTTGAGGTGGAAATTCAGGTCGCCGAGGAGGTAGTTGTCGGACGCCAGAGGGGTGGGGCGGTGGTGGTGATGTCTACAATGTCGTTGATGAAAGCTGGATGGGGGCTGGGTGGTCTGTAGACCGGAGTACCACAATGAAGGAGTTGTGATTGGTGTGGACCAGGAAGTGAAGGTGTTCCATGGTGTTGCACTGTTCTTCCGAGTTGGCCTTGATACGTAGTGAGGACTTGTGTACAGTGGCGAGTCTTCCGCCCGGGTGGGAGGGACGGTCCTTCCTTAGGATGCTGTACCTGTCCGGGATGGCGATGGTGATGTCTGGTCTCGAGGTGGGATTGGTCCAAGTGTCGGTAAGGAAGGTGATGTCTGGTCGGGCAGTGTCGATCAAATACCAGAGTTCGGTGGCTTGCTTGTGGAGGGAGCGGATGTTCTGGAGGAGGCAGTTGATGGGGGTGTGGTGGTTGTTGGTGTTTCCGGGAGTGGGGAGTACCTTCTGCTCCATGGGTGTCCGGGGATATGGGGCAGCAGTCGCTTAGACATCCGGTGTTGAGGCAGTGGAGGGTCACGGCATCGTAATGGATGCTGGCCAGGGGATGGCTTGACGGAGATCTAGGATTCCTGGCGCTGGGCATGGACGGGCGCAGACGGGCTTGCCTTTGGGGCACCTTCAGCGTGGCCGCCATTAAGAAGGGAGGCAGGAGGGCGGGAAAGGTGCTTCGCGGGGAAGAAGAGGGTGGGGCCGCCGGGTCAGGAGCAGCGCGGGATGGAGAGGGACAGAAAAAAAAAAAATGAAAAGTAGATAAATGAGTGAAAGAAAAAGAAAGGCAGAAGCATGAAGAAGGAGTAAAGGAGAGATAGAGAGAGATACTTACTTGTTGATATCCACCATACCAACAGGGATGAGGTGCAGACAGGAGCCTGCAGGTGGAGGAGGGCCTCGAACTGTGAGTCAGGCAGACTCTCAGTTCATCCCAGGCAAGGCAGAGGCAGAGGCAGAGGCAGCGGCAGCGGCAGCAGCAACCAGAGAGCTGGGGAAGGCAGCAGACGCTGACCAGGAGGTCAGTGTAGTTGCCCTCTCACTGCACTGTGGCCGCCATTAAGAACGGAGGGTCCGGGGGTCCAGTCAGCTGGGAGGTGGGAGGGCGGGAAAGGCTCTTCGCAGGGGAGAGGGGGTTGGGGCCGGAGTAGCGCGGGAGGGAGAGGGACAGAAGAGGGGGGGAAAAAAAGTAGAAAAACGAGTGAAAGAAAAAGAAAGGCAGAAGTATGAAGCAGGAGTAAAAGAGAGAAAGAGAGAGATACTTGTTGATGCCCATTAGACCACCAGGGATGAGGCGCAGGCAGACAAGAGCCTGCGGGTGGAGGAGGACCTCGAACTGAGAGTCAGGCAGACTCTCAGTTCGTCCCAGGCAAGGCAGAGGCAGCAGCCAGAGGAGCTGGGGAGGGCAGTAGACGCTCACCAGGATGTCAGTGTAGCTGCCCTCTCACCGAGCTGCGGCCGCCATTAAGTCCTTAGAACTCAGGCATCCTTTTTGCCAAAAGGGTTCACACCTTTTCACATTGAGCAAAACATCACCCTGCCTTCCTTTTTTCTACCTCATCCTTCCTAAGAAGAGGAGAGACTCCACCCCCTGGACCCAAAAAGAGCGCTATAGTTAGATATTAATCTACCAGACAATTCCAGGTTGATGATAACCTCTTTATTGGATTTGCAGAGGATGAGAATGGAAAGCAATTAAGAAGAGAACCATCTCTCTATGGATCATCCCCTGCATTAAGATCTGCTGTTCAATGGCCAAAAAATACCCCCCTGAGGGTTTAAAGCCTCACTCCACTAGAGCTACAGCTGCGTCCACTGCGTTGGCTAGAGGAGTCCCAGTCCTGGACTTTTGTCAGACAGGGGCATCACTGCACATGTTTGCCAAACACTACGGCTTCTACAATCTGGTCTGGGAAGATGGGCATTTTGCCCATAGCGTCCTCTACGAGGACTTAGTTTAAAACAGTCCAAAGACTTACCTAGGGGGAGAGATTGTCTTGGTATCTATTGTAAGGTAAGGAATCTGCAGCTAGACATTTTTATTAGATGAAGTTACTTACCTTTGGTAACGCTTTATCTGGTAGAGACTCTAACCAGTAGCAGATTACTTACCAAACCTCCCAGCCTTCCTGTTCTCAGAACTGTCTTCCCACTTAGAGATCCTTTGGGAACTCACTTTGGCACACTAGCCCCTTCTCCTCAGCTTTGCTTCATGCATCTGGTGCAGGGGAAACATTTTTCAAAACTGAGGTCAGCAAGCTGGAGTGGCTCCTATAAAGGCACTGCGCATGTCACTTGTGCCACAGATGAGCAGACTGACACCACCCACTGGCACACAAGGGGATTTCTCAAACGTTTCCGGATCCAGTCTGATGCCTGGGAAATATTGTAAGGCAAGGAATATGCTGCTGATAGAGTCTCGACCAGATAAGGCATTACCAAAGGTAAGTAACTTTTTCATTAAGACAAATGTTTTGGTCAAGCAATATTCTGGGGGGACTGCTAAACCTGATTGGTAGTGCCTCTTTCTGAATCAGTGACTCTTCAAATTATGGAATTTTCTGACATAGATGTAGGACGCGTGTGACAAATCAGCACCATGGTTTGATTCAAATATATCCTTCAAGAAAATCATCTTTTACCAAGCAGAGTGTGATAGTAGTTGGAACTATAGTACCAAAACCCCAAGAAGCTGCACTCTGGCTCATTTAACTTTGGAAAGGTTATGTAATGCACGTTCACACCCACACAACACAATATTGTGAAATAAACATTGATTTTAGAATTTTGAGTGATGCTACTGCTGGTGATAGAGGTAATAGTAGGTGTGGTCGTAGTGGTACTGGTAGTAATGGTGACACTTCTAATATTGATGTTAGCGGATATAATACTGGTGGTAATAGTGGTGCTAGTGGAGCTGGCAGTATTGATGGTGGTAGGAATGATGATGGTGAGAGTGGTGGTGGTGGCAGTAATGGTGATTATGGTGCTGATGATAGTAATGATGACTGGTGGTAGAAGTGACGGTAATAGTGGTGTTGATAGTGGTTACGATGGGGCTGTGATGCTAGTGATGGTAATGATGGTAGTTCTGGGGGTGTTAGAGACAGCAGTGTTTTAATGGCGGTAGTGATGCAAACTAATAGCAGAGGTAGCAGTGGCAGTGGTGGAAATGGTTGTGATGATGATGGTGATAATGTAATGTTGATTGTAATGGTGATGAGCTTTAAATTTCACATGTTATAAAAAGAGGCAAAGCCTTCCTTAATTTAATGTTTACTCACCCTTGGCAGATATCACAAAAGTAAGCATCTCATTGCATTTTGGAAAAGGATGATCTGATTTGTGTTCTAACCACAATTATTGAAGCTCTGTTGCACATTCACAGAAGATCCCTTTCTATTCATTTTACTCTCACTCCTTAGCAGTTATTCATCACAGGTGGCATGTCCTCTGATTCAGGTGCATTAACTTTGTGTTAATATTTCATAATAAAAACAGAAGAAATCTTCCTCAGAGGAATTAGTACAGATAAATAAGGGTCCTAGGAAATAGCTGTATAAATTATGTGCCCATAGTAGTGGTAATGACAGATTAGTTTTAATGGTTAAAAAGTCATGCTTTTTATTGTGTCAGGCCATTTTAACGAGCTAGTTTAACTGCCTTTAAAGTGTGTTTTTTGCAGGATTGCAACCAATGCCTTGTCTATGGAAGATCCTATCATTACAACATCATTTCTATGTATTTATTAGATTGGACTTTTGAAAAGCTTTATTAGGTTAGAGGAGTGTTCAGCTTTCCTTCTGCTGCATGTTGTTGTGGAAATCCTTTCTAAAAGTACATTTATTTAATGTCACCCATTGTGGCAATCATGCAGCCAACAGTGTCTAATAATTGTAGCAGGGAGGGGGCCCACACATTCACACACATACACACTCACCCCCATACATTCACACACACACACACCCATTCACAACTCACAAATACACATACTTGCATAATATGCTCATACATACGTCCATGCACGCACACAAAATCAAAAAACATAAAACGTAACTTCACTGCAGCTAACTGGGAGTGAAGCCTCAGATGTGTCAAGAGGGTTCGTACTGCTTTCTTCCGTCATTGGCTGACCTTAAGTCATCTTAAGGTTCACAAAGTACTGCACTAGTTGCAGAAATACTGGTTGTAAATTGTGACCAGTATTTTGCTGTCAGATTTTAGATATTTATTTTTAGATGTCCTGGTAGTGATATTTACTGTGCTTTAGCACTAGTCTTATTCGCTAAAAAAACTGCTTGTAGCTTAATTGTGATACATGTATGAAGTTCAGCACTAGCAGATTCTCTACTTGACATGTGATGTAGTTTGTTTCTGAGGAATCAAGTGCAGTCTCTCAAAATCATATATACAGCAGAGTATTCTGTGTGTGTGTGTGATATGCTCATGTTCAGTTGGAACTACAGGATCCTTTCAACTATACTCCTGCTGCTTCTGGTTCTGGGCTTGAGCCAAGTGCTTAAGTGAAGTGTGCTGTGAAAGATGTGCAATATAAGTCTAGGGGCTCATTTTCACTTTTTCGATTAAGATACATACATCACCTTGTTGTGTACTCGCCAGTTGGGGTGCCAAGCTTTTCTACATTAAAAACAACAGTTCTGCATTTTCACTGTCAAAACGTGTAAAGTTCCAGGTTCCATGTTCTACTCATGGAATATGTTGCACCCTGCCTTAGGACTTGATAGTCCTGCCATAGAAGTGACTTCCAAATGGCAGTGTCATGTCAGCAGCTATACTGCTCTTCTAACCAGCATATTATGGTCTGGAAGTCGTGTTTCACTCGTGTCCCACCCACAGCGGCACAATCAGTGCTGCAATCCCCGGGGGTCCTTCTAACGTACATGCCCTGGGTACCCTTTACTAGGGTCTTGCAGGTAAGCTTGTTCAGCCTATTGGGTAAAAGCTAATTTGGCATATCGGTTTAAGGGTAAGGAGACAGGCACAGAGATCTGGTTAGCAGGCCTCAGTGCAGCCTCGGAGTCAAAAAACACATCAGCATCAGTAAGGTGATGAACAACTAACCCTTGTTCTAGTGGTGCTCATCATCCTTGTGGAAGAACCTGGAACTTGGCATGGTCAGTCCCAGGTCTATGTTCCACTGTAAAGTCCAATCCTGTAGGGAAATGGACCACCTCATCAACTTGGGATTCTTCTAATCTGCATCAACCATCTAAGCGGTCTGTGATCGGTTTGAACTCAGAAATGAGTCCCAAACATGTAGGCCGTACAGCCCTAAGGCAGGGTGCACTATACCACAGGTGGGGGCATAACTGCATGAGCAATATGCCCCTACAGTGTCTAAGTCCATTCTTAGACATTGTAAGTGCAGAGTGGCAATATTAAGTACATGGACTGGGAGTTGGTCATTACGAACTTCACAGCTCCGTGATGCCTTCACTGATGTCTTGGAAGGTTGATATCAAACTTCTCAGCACAATAAACCCACCCTGATGCCAGTGTTGTATTTATTGAAAAATGCACCAAGAGGGCATCTAAGAGATGCCCTCTGTATTTTAGCCAAACTTCTAGTGCTGGACTGACGGGCCTGCCACTTCCAGACAAGTTTATGACCTCATGGGTTGAGGGAGCTTTGTGCTGTCTTAGGCCAGAAATAAAGCCTGCAGTGGGTAGGCGTGCTTCACACTTCCCTCCTGCTGTAACACCTGGCGTGAGCCTCAAAGGCTCAGGCTTCCTGTTACCGTCCCCAGGTCAAGCCAGCAGTGACAATGCCCGCCCACTGGACAAAGCCTAACTTTTGGCAGCAAGCCTAGCTGGAAAATTACGAAAAACGGGGAGGAGTGACCACTTAAACTACGACCACCCCTAAGGTGGCCAGCGCTAAAGTGATGCCCTCCCTGCAGAATCCTCTATCTTGATTTGGAAGACAGGAACCAATAGGGTTAGGTCTGTGTCTCCACCCCGCTCCCCCAAGGGATTGGGCACCGGAATAGTGTAGTCACCCTCAGAGACAGTAGCCATTGGCTACTGCCCTCTAAACCCTGTAACGCCCCTAAATCCATGATTTAAGGGGTCCCCTGAACCTAGCTCGTCAGATTCCTGGCGACCTCAAGAAGACAAGAAGAAGAAAGAAAGTCTGCTAAGCTGACCCGCACCAGTGAAGACTGCAGACACCATCTGACTTGGCCCCAGCCCTACCGGCCTGTCTACAGCTTCTGAAGCCCCTGCTACAAAAAGGCGATGCATCCTGCAGGACCAGCGACCTCTTTAAAACCCCAAGAGAGCTGCCTGCCCACTGGAGGACCAAGATCTCCTGAGGACAGTGGCCCTGTTCACAAAGACACTCTAGCAAAGGACTCCAGAACCGCACTGGATCCGCGAGTCCCACCCACTCTGCACCCATTGCCCACGTCCCGTGTCCAGTTGGCTCACCAGTCTAGAGCGGGTCCCCAGGCAATTCCGACCTAGTGTCCTCCCTGGGATGACCCACTCTTGACCAACACAATGATGCCTGCAGGCTAAATCCAGAGGACCCCCTTGCCCGTGAAAGATCTGGACAAAGATACCCGACGCCAAAAGCTACCCTGCACCCGCAACCCCCTGGTCTTGGGGAACCCAACCTCCAGCACAGCAATGTGCAGCAGGCGGCCCTCCTCCTTGTCCAGCCTGTAATTTCCCTAAACAGACCCCCTGGACCCAGCCTTCAGCCTACTTGTGACCTCTAGGGTCCTTTTTTTCAAAATCATTGGGAGCCCGACGCACAGTTGGCACCTGGCTGCACCAGTGTCGCTAGGGGTGTGTGTTTGGTGCCGTCCTGTGATACCCAGTGCTATCGTAAACTCCCGAGGTCTGCCCTCCGAAGACCTGAGTACTTACCTGCTGGGAGATCCAATTCGAAGTGCCCCAAGTCTCCATAGTAGCCCATTTTAAATCTTGCAGCAACTTTGACCTCGGCACCCGGCTGGCCCCTTGCTGGTAGTGGTAGGTGTTTGGGGTTACCATGAACCCCAACTTATGGACATCCTAACCCCCGGAGACTGGACCTGTAAGTCTTGTACTTACCTTGAAACTGTGCTAACTTTTCTTCCCCCCTAGAACTGTATTTGAAAAATGCACTGTCATCTTTTAAAACAGATTATTGCTATTTACTTGAAAACCGTTTAAGTTGCCAATTTGAAAAAAAGTGGTGTTGATACATATGCTTGCTACTTACATGCAAATGTACTTACCTGCAATCAGAATCTTGTGGCTCTAGAAATAAAGTAACAAAATATATTTTTTGTATATGAAAACAATTGGCCTGGAGTTAGTTATTGAGTGTGTGCCTCATTTATTGCCTATGTGTCTACAACTAATGCTTTGCACTACCCTCTGATAAGCCCAACTGCCACAAATGAGAGCATTATTATTATCTACTTTTGCCTCTGGGTAACCCCTGGACTCTGTGCACACTAAATCTCAGTTTGATATGGTATATACAGAGCAAACTTCCTAAACATGGTCTCCACCATCTTGATGCCCCGAGTACACAACAGAGCCTTATCTGGCATATACTTGCTATAGCCGTCAGGCCTGCCTGCTGCAGGGCCTGAAGCTTTACCTTGAGGTGGACTAGGTCATACTCCCAGATGGAGCTACATAAAGCTATTTTTAAAGAAACATTGGAACCCCTTAATGCATCGTGGTTACTGGGATAGGGCCAAACTAAAGAAGATTAAATACTACTGTCTACCTTCTCCTTTCTATATTCTGGAAACTTCTCTATGTATATACAGAGCTCAAATGACTTGATTTTTAAAAATTAATTCTCTTTATTATTAGAATACAAAGTGATATATGTATTTTCTTTATTAATCAGTTTTTGTTCCATAGGTATAACTCAATTTAAAAAAGAACAATGGAAACTTAATTACAATCCTTAAAAAACCCCAATAATCTTTCCCTCATTCAAACCCACACACTCTACATACTTTTCTTCTTTCTCATATGCACAATCATACATTAAAAACTTCCTTTACACATCATTATAGGTCTTGGGAAACTTCAACAACAGCTTATTACAAGATAATGTACAGTGGCTTTAAAAAACACACATTTGGGCCTGATCAATTGCTGCTCAATTTTCACAGTCCTTGATTCATTTTCATTTAGGAAATTTCACTTACTTGCTTCCTTTTAGCACAATTTTGTTTTTTAATTTAAATGTTCTGACTGTTTTCCTCAGTGTGTGTGGAAAATTGTATTATTGATCAACACGTTTCAGCACAAACTGCCTTCACCAGGAACGCCACAAACTGTTAAGATCTCAAGAAAAAAGTTTCCAGAGCCTATGGGAACACAAAATATCCTACTGAACAATCTAAATATGTGAACATACAGCTTAAAACACATACTCCAGTGAAAACACAACTAACCATCTCACCATTCACTGTGTGCGGATAACACAATATGAGTGCATCCTATCTTGCTTTCTATGTAACTGTTGACTCAAGACAATTTTAAGCTATTGACACAGTGGTTTGTTTTAGAGTGTATTTCACACCAACACCAAATCGTTATCACCGTAGGAGTGATGGATAAAAAAGAAGAAATTACATAAAATGAAAGGAATGTAGAAAAAACATTTTGAGTTACCGATTTTAAATGTTGACAAAGGAGTGAAGCAAAACTATTATCCTTTGAGCAAAGGCGCTTGGCTCTGTATATACTATCTCTAAATGAGCTAGTGTACACAGAGTCCAGGGGTTCCCCAAGAGACTTGACAGAGGCAATAATAGATAATACTAGTGCTCTATTTGTGGTAGTGTGGTTGAGCAGTTAGGCTTATCAGAGGGTAGTGTTAAGCATTTGTTGTACACACACACAGGCAATAAATGGGAACACACACTCAAAGACTTAACTCCAGGCCAATAGGTTTTCATATAGAAAAATATTATTTTATTAATTTCTTTTAGAGCCACAAGATTCAGATATCAAGTAAGTACATAAATTGTAAGGTACTTGGCATAGGTAAATGTAGAACTTTGAAGTAAAACAGTAATGTACACAGTTTGGCATAAAATGGCATTAAGCTATTTTAAGTGGACACAGTGCAAAATTCAACAGTTCCTGGGGGAGGTAAGTAAAGGTTAGTTTGTCAGGTAAGTAAAACACTTACAAGTAGAGTCTCCCGGGCATAGGCAGCCCACCATTGGGGGTTCAAGTCAACCCCAAACATCCAGCAACACAGGGCCGGTCAGGTGCAGAGGTCAAAGAGGAGCCCAAATAACATAGGCGTCTATGGAGACTAGGGGTGCTCCGGTTCCAGTCTGCTAGCAGGTAAGTACCTGCCTCCTCAGGGAGCACACCAGGGGGGTTTTGTAGAGCACTAGGGGGGTCCCAAACAGGGACACAAAATACACCAGCACCGGCACAGGGGCAGCCGGGTGCAGTGTGCAAAGAAGGTGTCTGGTTTTGCTTTGAAATCAGTGGAGGGACCCGGGGGGTCACTCTGGCGATGCAGGCAGGGCACAGGGGGGCCTCTCGGGGCCAGCCACCGTCTGGGCATAGATGGGGGCTGCCTGCTGGTCACTCCTGCACCGGTAGTTGGTTCCTTTCGGGCCTGTGGGCTGCAGGTGCAGTGCTTCTTCCAGACGTCGGGTACTTTGTTACCGGGTAGTCGTGGTCAGGGGGATCCTCTGGATTCTCTCTGCTGGCATCGCCATGGGGGTACAGGGAGGTCGTCTCAAGGTGGACACTCCGTGGGAGTCGCCTGGGGGTCCTTGCTGCAGTGTTGGTTTCTCTGGACGTGGACCGGCGGCATCAGGTGCAGAGTGTTGGGTATTCATGCTTCAGGAGTGAAGTGGGAGTCCCTTTAAAGATTGTTTCTTCTTGTTGCTTTGGACAGAGCCGCTGTCCACAGGGGTTAACTGGTCCTTTGGGTTGCAGGGCAGTCCTCCTAGTCGGCAGAGGTTGCTGGTCCCGCTGGATGCGTCGCTGTTGCAGGTTCTTTGAATCTGGAGGCAGGCTGGTAGGGCTGGGGCCAAAGCAGTTGTTGTCTCCTTCTCTGCTGGGTTTTCAGGTCAGCAGTCCTTCTTCTTGTTCAGGTCATCAGGAATCTGGTATCCTGGGTTCAGGGTCGCCCCTAAATACTAAATTTAGGGGTGTGTTTAGGGCTAGAGGGCAGTTGCCAATGGCTACTGTCCCTGAGGGTGGCTATACCCCGTTAGTGCCTCCTCCCTTTGGGGAGGGGGGCACATCCCTAATCCTATTGGGCTAAATCCTCCAAACCAAGATGGAGGATTTTCTAAGGAAGGGGTCACCTCAGCTCAGGACACCTTGGGGGCTGTCCTGGCAGACAGGCAGAGACCGTTCAGCCTAGCACTAGCAGTTGGGCTGGCATGCAGGGGGACATCTCTAAGATGCCCTATGAGTGCATTGCTCAGTACATCACACACTGGCATCAGTGTGGATTTATTGTGCTGAGAAGTTTGATACCAAACTTCCCAGTATTCAGTGTAGCCATCATGGAACTGTGGAGTATGTGTTTGACAAACTCCCAGACCATATACTCTTTATGGCTACCCTGCAGTTACAATGTCTAACAGTTGGCTTAGACACTGTAGGGGCATAGTGCTCATGCAGCTGTGCCCTCACCTGTGGTATAGTGCACCCTGCCTTAGGGCTGTAAGGCCTGCTAAAGGGGTGAATTACCTATGCCACAGGCAGTGGGTTGTGGACATGGCACCCTGAGGGGAGTGCCATGTCGACTTAGTCCTTTTCTCCCCATCAGCACACGCATGCTGTGAGGCAGTGTGCATGTGCCGAGTGAGGGGTCCCCAGGGTGGTATAATAAATGCTGCAGCCCTTAGAGACCTTTCCTGACCGCTGGGCCCTTGGTACCAAGGGTACCAGTTACAAGGGACTTATCTGTGTGCCAGGGCTGTGCCAATTGTGGAAACAAAGGTCCAGTATTAGGGCAAGACCACTGGTGCTGGGGCCTGGTTAGAAGGGACCCAGCACACTTTCAGTCACAGCTAACATCGACAAAAGGCAAAACGTTAGGGGGTTAACCATGCCAACAGTGGCAGTTTCCTACAGGTGCTATATCCATACTGTCTAAATACCAGAGGCAAAGAAAGACCAAGGATGAGGACTTAATGAAAAAGTTAGAAAAAGGCTGGGCATGAGGTGAGTCAACTGACAACTGTATGTAGACGTACAGGAATGGTTAGAGGGAGATCTCTCCTGAAGTTAACAGGTGCATTTTTCAACCCATAGGGCATCACTTTGGACTGAAGGTGGCCTCCAGGTGTGGAAAAAGCAGAATTCACCATGGCTTCTGGTGATAGTGCGGTCTGTCAATAACCTGATATCCGATAGAGACATCTAGCTGCAGATTCCTTACTTGAGGATCTCTCCCAGACGTGAGCCTGAATCCGGAAACCTTTTCCCCCTAGCACGTCTGCGCATCGGAAGAGGGCGTCGCCCAACTCCGTATCAACGTTGTCCACTGAATGTGACATCAGCAGAGTGCATATAACCCTCTTGCTGATGTCCGTTCCTTCTTTTCCGCGCTTGAAAGGCAGACCCAGTAACTGTTAGTCAGGCTGTTTTCGGCCTATTTCAATGTTTTTGTTGTCAGAACGTTTTTTCTTGTCCATGTCTTCGGGGTTCAAACCCTGCGGGTCCTGTAGATGACAAATGTTGGCTGCTGACCCCCACTCGATTTGTATATGGTGCCAGGGTGAGCACCATGATGCCAATGAGTGCGACTCCTGTCATCAACTTCCGCTGAAAGCTCTGTGGGGGCCTTGTATGAAGCTTCTGGCAGCGTGGATATTGGAGCCATCCCGGACTTAGTCAACCAAGGTCTCCTTCTCGTACTGATGTCCGATCACTCGCCTATTCAAGGATTCATTCTCATGGACCCATATTCTATCGACTTCGCAAGGTAAGTCATGACTCAAACATTCGAAGTCACAGAAGTTGCCAACTTGATTGAGTACGGCCTCCCACCATTTCTCGGTTAAGGAGTTAAGGTCTGCTTCTACCCTGTGACTCCCTCCTTTTCCAGAGGCTCGGGTGACTCTAAACCATATACGTGATTAGTACATTTCCCTTAACCCTATCTTTGGTGAATCACCTTCCTCCAGAGTGCCTGTGGGTCCCAAGGAGGTGCAAAGTGCCTTGTCTCGGTCCATGCTGGCAGATTTGCCCATGGCTTCAGTTAAGCCTCCAGCATCAGTTAACAGAGCTGTTACGGCGCCGGTGCACAGCCATTTGGGGTTTCCACCTTCAGCACCCGTATTCAGTCAGCCGACTCTGGCGACTCCGCTGGTGGTGCCAATCAAAGTTGAATACCTCTCCCCTTCTCAAGTCAAAATAGACGTTGAGGAATCACCTTCTCAATGCCGATTGACGTTGGGTATGGCGGCAGTCATGCTGGTTATCCCTGATCTTCCTCCAGATTCTGCAGAGTCCCCTGATGTTTATCCTTCTAAAGGACATGGTGTAGAGGCAGTAGAGGACTTGGATATTCATCAACCTCATAGGGAGGACAGCTGTCTGGTTAACCTAGCTGTGGCTAGTGGCTTGGAGTATTGCCTCATTCATACTTTTTCTCCCTGTACTTGCTATGGAGGCAAGCTCCTTTCTTGCTGAAATGCTAAGAATGGTTGCTGTAGTTTTGGATCTAACACTTCCTTCAGTGGAATTACTTGGAATCCTTTAATTGATATCCTCCATCATGGCCAAAAGGGTTGAAGCAGTGCTTCCTTAAAGTAAAGCCCTACATGATGTTTTGTTGGGGGCTTGGGCTAAGCCTGATACAGCCCCCCCCCCCACCCCCCACCTTGATCGGGCTACATTCTCTCAGGCACCGACATGCCCTTGGTGATCCGGCTTGTCTCCTAAGACATTCTACTCATCAACTTTTAGTGGTACAGGCTACTCTGGCTTCCCATGATATTGAGTCTCCCCCTGCATGTCCCATCTGATAGAGATTCCAGGAATCTAGATGTCTCTTGTCGCAGTCATATTTTTTCCTCTGTAAGTTCCGCTTTAGGCTCTGTAAATTAAATACGTCTGGCGTTCTTGGACGTTTCTCTCATTCATTATGGGACACATTAGCAAACATCTTGCCTACGCTTCTGGATGATATCAGGAGCACTCTTACCCCTATAATTCAAGATGGCCAGCAAGCAGCTAAACTAATCATACTCTGGAATGATAAGTCTCTGGATACTACTGACTCTGTGGGTTGAGCTATGGCTTCTTCAGTAGCACTACATCGCTGTGCCTTGTTTCATATCTCTGGATTTTCAGGGGCAGTTCAAGCCACATTGATTGACATGCCATTTGATGGTGCCCATTTATTTGGTGCACAGGCTGACTCTG